>NC_140411.1:67015988-77015988 GCF_965140295.1 Lepidochelys olivacea | reverse complement strand
TAGGACTGGAGGGATTTGAGATCGAAAATGGCTACAGAAAGTCCTCAGAACTTCTGTAGTTCCAGTTCTGCGCTAGCATAAATAAGTACCTAAGGTTCCAAGGCTAGATGGGACGATCGTGATCATCTAAACTTACCTATTGTATAACACAGATCATAGAACTTCTCCAAAATAATTCCTAGAACACCTCTTTTAGAAAAAATATCCAATCTTGATTTAAAAATTATGAGTGATGGAATATGCACCATGTTCCTTGGTAAATTGTTCCAATGGTTAATTACGCTCACTGTTAAAAATTTACACTTTATTTCCAGTCTGAATTTGTCTAGCTTCAAATTCCAGTCATTGTTCCTGTTATTCCTTTCTCTGCTAGATTTAAGAGCCCATTATTAAATATTAGTTCCCCATGTTGATACTTATAGACTGTAAACAAGTCACTCCTTAACCTTCTCAGGCCAAGGAAGTGTAAGGTCATATACAAGTAGGCATAGGCACCATGACTGGCATAAGTAAGGTTATCATTAGGCATACTCCTTTGCATTGAGCCACAGAATGTTTCTAGGCCCTGCATGCTTACACATTACTATTTTGGGCACATCATGCAAAGAGAAACAGTGCTCAAGCAAAGAATGCATATACCCACTGAAACATGGATGTAGATGTATGGTCAGATTTACAAATGTATTTAGGTGCGTAAAGATGCAGTCACCTAGTGGGATTTTCAAAAGCATGTAAATAGATTAGGCACCAACTCTTATTAAATGTCTATGGAATTTAGGTAACTAACTCACCAATTTTGTCATATTGTTCTTTTGTGTTCCCCCATCTGTATGAATACATCTGTTATCTCTTATCGTGTATTTAGGTTGTAAGCTCTTTGGGGCAGGGACCATTTTTTTGTTTTGTGTTTGTAGAGCACCTAGCACAATTGGTATCTGGTTCATGATTGGAGCTCCTAAGTGCCAGTGCTATATAAATAATAAAAAAGTGTATCATCAGCACTCATAAATGCAGGATTGAGATTCTCCCATATTTCCTGCCCTGCTCATAACTTTTACCTGAGAGCCAAGGTAATATATTTTATTGCACCAACATCTGTTGGTGAGAGAGACAAGCTTTTGACTACACAGAGTTGAAGAAGTGTTAACAGGCCACTTCAACTTGAATGGTCCCTTAGAATATGTAACTATTTACTCTAAACAATCTGTTTTACCTTGTATTTAGCTGTGACACTCTAAGTACCTTTTCCAGACCTGAAAAAGAGCTCTGTGTAAGTTCAAAAGCTTGTTTTTCTCACCAATCTCAATCACCTTGTCCCTCCAATAAGCTGAGATCAACATGGCTACAACAACACAACATAACTTTTACCTTACATTTTTGTATTCTACACCACAATGCTGTACAGAATTAAGCCCTGGGAAAAATAGCCAACTGGTACAACCCTCTTCCATTTATCAGTTGATTAGCACATTACTCATAAGAGATAACTACCTGACACTGTGAAAAGGAGACAATAGACTTTTTCTTCAAAAAAAGACAGAAAAGTGATCCTGGTCATTATCAGGTAGTAAAATCAACTTCAAAACTGTAGTAAAATAATGGAACAAATACTAAGAGGGGAAATAACAAACATCCAGAGAAGAATAAGAGAATTATCAATGATAGGCAGCATGGCTTTATAAAAAAAAACCATGACACATATTTGTCTTTTTTGAGAGTATGATCAAATTCTAGCATGAAGAGACTACAATGGATGTTTTAAAAATATGGGATGAATGGGACTGACTCCTGTTAAGTTAATGGGAGATTTGCTATTGACTTCAGTGGAGACAGGATTTCATGAATGGAGTTTAACAAAGCATTTGGTGTTGAGTATCAGTTGTGAAGCTCAATAAAAACACACTGTAGCTTTTAAAATATCCATTAAATTATCACTTCTTTAAATGGAAAACCTTTAGGAATATCAAGCTTATTTTCTTTTGATTATTTGGAATTCAAGGCTTGTTTACAAACACTGATCCTCAGCTCTTCTTTATTTATGATCCAGTTATGGCTTAACTATAAAGAACAAATTTGTTTTATCCTGTCATGCTTTCATGTCAAATCAATATGTTTAAGGTGCATTGATCAGAAAGTGATACACTTAGTAACTATACCAAGCAAATGAGAAATTGAATTCATGGACTCATTTAAAGAAACACATTAATTCCCAGAATGCTTGGGGAATCTTCAAAGACATCAGTGTTCCCTCTCACTGTTCTAACTGCACCTCTGTCCTCTCTATGGTCTGCTCAAGGGTACTTCTTTAGGTCTCAGACCTCCAGTCATCATGTTTCTGTGTTGAGGGACCCATGTCTCTCTCCCTCTTGACTCAAGATTTAGAGCTTCTCTTGATGGAACACTCTCTAGTTCCTACTGGTCCACTTCTCTCATGCATTGGTACCACAGTACCAGATCTAGGATGAAGATCTTTAAAAAGAAGATCCTTCTCCCTTTCCAGGGACTCTAAGAAAAATAGTTGGTCACTTCATAAATCTGGCTCGACCTTGTGTCCCACAAAGGGTACTTCTGAGGCTCCAGCTTAAGTCAATATTGAGATACCAGTACAACCTAAGAAGCCCCTATCAGAGAGGTCTTTAGCTCAGCAGAATAAAGCACCCACCTTGATACCATCCAACACTTCTCAGCATCAATATGCACCTACATCTCCCTAAGGTCCTCTGGTACCATCATCATCTATGGGCCATAGGGACTTCCTGGATGGTATAAGGCTTTCTCCCTGCTACTGCCTTCCCAATATCAGTGTTCTGAGTTCAGAGACATCATCCCACCAGTCTCTCTGGTACTGAGTTACCATCTCCACCTCAGCACCCATCCCCATTCCAAACTTCAGTAACAACTCAGGCTATGACTACCAGCTACCATAGCACTCCTGTTTTTTTTTTTCCCTGAAGAACCTCATCATGTCAAAGGAACTGGAATTACCCTCCTGAGAAGGGCTCTTTCCCATGGTACTGCTTTGGTAGATGCAGACTGAACCCTCCTAGATTGCAGGAGCAGGTCTTGTACCTCCAATACCAGCATCCATGTCTGAGCCCCTTCTGTTTAGCTAGGGGAATGAGATATTGTCAGACTTTGGAGTCTATACAGGGCTCAGTTTCAGCACTCCTCTAGACTTCTACCCTGAGGAGAACCTCCTGGAGCCTAGTATGTGTCCCTTGGGCACCTTCCCCTGTCTACCTCCTCAATGGGCTTTTTAGAACCTTTGGGCAAATTATGGCAACCACTTTGTGGGGTACCAGTCTGGAAGAAACACTAGCACCCATTAATACCTGAAGAGCTCCAAGAAGAGCAGACCCTCAGAGTGAAGCAACCTCGGCTCCTTCAGCTAAGTCCTCCTGCCCTGATGGGGTGGTAATGCCACCACCGCCTGTCCATGCTGATGACTTAAGGGCCCTCCAGGACTTAATGAAATGTTTGTCAGAGTCCCTCCAGATTCCATTAGAGGAGGTCCAGGAGTCTCAACCTTCCCTAGTGGACATTTTAAATATTGTCCCTCAGTGTAAGGTTACCCTTCTTATTAACAAGGCAGTGTTATTGGCTGATAGTAGCATGGTGAATACCTGCTATTTTTCTACCCTCTTGCAAAAGGGCTGATTCCAGCCAAGGGAATCCCACCCCCAGCTCTCTGATGGTAGATGTAGTCAACAAAAGTAATCATCAATAACATTCCAGACCTTCTCCTTCCACCAAGGAGTCCAAAGGTCTAGACCACATGGGAAGGAAGAGCTATTTGTCATCAGCTCTTCAATTTTGGGTGACAAGTTATCAGGCTTTGATGGAAAAATAGGATTTCAACAACTACGCAAAGTCTACACATTTTATGGAACACCGGCCAAAAGACCAAAATGACCAATTTCAGGCCTCACCCTGGAGGATCATTTGATCATCAAAGCTTCCTTGCAGGTCACCCTCAGTATCGCTGACACAGCAGTGGTTTTGAGGTGAGTGCCCTAGCCCCAGTCTTCTGGACTCCCAATGGAGGTGCAAAACACCATGAAAAACCTCCTCTTTAAAGGGACCAGGTTCTTCTATGGTGATACAGACTCTGCCTTCCATTCCCTTTAAGAATCAAGGTTAATGTTACATTCACTGGGAATATATATACCTGCAAAAAAGAGACATTTTAGGAGATCTCAAATTACACAATATTCTAGGCTCTTTCAGTACCACCCACAACAGAACTTTCCCACGTCTTCAGAATTCCCTAAGAGGAGATCCAGACCTCACAAAAGAGGACTATCACCTTAATGACTCCACAATCTGTAGTTCCATCTAAAAGACTATTTTGACAGAATAGTTGAGGGCTTCAGACAACCCCTCCCTCCAGATCCTTTTCTGCATGACTCCTCCCTCTTCCCACCTGCCTGGGAATACATCACCATAAACAAGTGGATCCTGCAGATCAATGTGGGATACTCTGTTTATTTACATTCAATTGCCCTACCCTCTATCCCAGTCATCCACTCTCCCTATCCCTCTTCAGGAACCCCTTTCACAAAGATTTATTGGAGCAGAAAGTCCAATCTCTTCTGCACTTGGAGGCAATCTCTGAGTTTGTCAGAAGAGGATTTTATTCCAAATATGTCCTGGTTCCCAAAAGTGATGGCAGCTGGAGAATGATTCTAGATCTCAGAAACCTGAACATCTACTGTCAGGGCCAGATCATAGGCAGCCAGACCCAGTGGTCAGAGCAGGAGTCCACAGTCATGAGACAGGAGTCAAGAGTCAGCTGTGTCAAAATACCAGGAGATGAGAAGCAGGAGATGAACTGGAGATCAGAACCACAAGTCAGATGCCAAGAATAAAGAAGGGTCGGGATACCAGGACATTGAGGTGGGGGAGCACAAGCTGGGGGTGGAGCAGGAGGAGGGTGGGTCCCAGTTGTTCTGACAACTTCCTGTTCCTGCTGCTGGCTTAAATAGGGTCAACAGGCCAATTGGCTGCTTTGGGACTGTGCCAATAGGACCTCAGGGTTGGAGCCTCAGGCTGCGACTGGACTTCATGGGTCCTGGTAAGCAGTTGTCAGCAGGCTGCCAAGTGGAGGATCGGAGCATGGCTGATCCTGTGGACTCAGGCTTGGGGCCAGTGGGCAGTGATATCACTACCTCACTTTGCGCCACACTCTAGGCAGCGTGGGTCCAGGTTTGTCAGGATGACACCTATGGAAGGCCCAAACCAGGGTGGGAGTGTGAATGTTCTTGCCTGCTCCCAAGGGCATTCCTCTGGGTCATCACTTTCCCAGTCAATCAGGCACCACAATTGACCCTGGTTGACCTTGGAATCGAGGACTTCATGGACAATGTATTATTCCTCCTTACCTTTCGCTTTCATTGGTTGGGGGAAGGGAAGGCAGTGATAGGGCTCTATGAGGTTTTTGAAGAGACATGGAATATGGGGTAGACTCTAAGGGATTGAGGGAACTGGAGCTCAAAGATGACTGTGCTGAATTATCACTGAATCTGACATGGGCCAAGGAGCTGGTGGTCTAGTTTCTGACAGGGTCTGTCTGTGCAGAGAAGTTCTGTAGAAAGCAATACATTTTGTCCTACAGAGTAGGTGGGGCCTTGTTGCCTATGTGGGTTTGCATGCTTCTTGCAGTCCTCCTTTGCCTTCTCAAAGTGTCCCTTCACCTCCTCTTGGATGTGATGGATGTGTTGTACTAAGTCCAAGTCTGATGGGTTGGGGAGGATGTCGGTAGCTGTGTGCAAAATCAGGGCTGGTATGTATAGTTGACAAAGAAGGGGCTACGGCCTGTGGATTCATGGTCTATATTATATGAGAGCTCAGTATATGATAATAGTGTAGACCAGTTGTTCTGCTTGTGTTTGGTGTAGCATCATAGGTATGTTCTAGGATCTTGTTGATTCTTTCCATTTGGCCATTCAGCTGAGGATGGTAGGCAAAGGAGAGGTGCACATACATCCCTAATATATATAGGGCCTTGTGGCAGAAGTGGGCAGTGAACTAGGGCCTAGTGGAGGGTAAACCTGTGCAGGGAATCCACAGGTTGGAAGAGACCACAGGGTTTCTGGGATCTTGGTGTGGGCACACATGTGGCAGGAAGCCACAAAGGTCACTATTGTGGAGTGCAAATGGGACCACCAGAACTACCAGGATGTTAATTGTTGGGTTTAATATTGCTCCAAGTGTCCTGCCAGGGTGGAGCCATTGCACAGTTGAAGAACTGCCACTCTTGCAGGTCCTGGGGCAGCATAGATGCAGTCCCTTATTAATGTGATCCCCTCACAGTCTTGTGTGGTCCTCAGTTAATAATGGCATCTCATCAGGTGGAGTTCCAGAGACAGAGCTGACGAACATCAGCAGGTCCTGGTTGTGGGTCATGTTGAGGAAATTATGGGACTTGATAATGGGGTCTGGTTCCAGAATGGGGCCCTGTGGGGTAGAGGCATATGTTTGGGACAAGGCATCAGCTTTGCTATTTCTAGTTCCAGGGGGTAGGTCAAGGTAAAACTGAACTGGGAGAAGAAGAGGGTCCACAAGATCTAGCATTGGTTTAGGGCCTTGGCCCTACACAGGTACTCCAGATTCTTGTGATTAGTAAATACTAGGACTGGATGATGGGCCCCTTCCAACTAGTGTCACCACTCTTCAAAGGCAGTCTTTATTGCAAAGAGCTCTTTATCCAAGATTTCATAGTTTCACTCATCACGAGTAAGCTTCCTCAAGTAGTAGGTGATGGGGTGCAGCATGAGCTTGGGTCTGTGCCTCTGTGAGACAACTAACCCAATTGCTGCGCTAGAGGCATCGGCTTTCACAATGAAAACTTGAGCCATGTCTGGGTGATGAAGTGGTGAAGTTTTTGCTGTTTGAATGCATACTGGGCCTTGAGTGAGGATTGGAACTAGGCACTCTTCTGGAGTATGGCAGTGCGGGATTGGCTTGTTTTGAAAACTTTGAGATGAACCTCCAGTACAAGTTTGCAAAGCCTAGAAAACATTGTAGGCCACACACATTGCATGGGGCTGCCCAGTTGTGGACAGCCTGTACCTTGTGCAGAGCCATCTTGATTTCTTCTGGGGACAGGATGAAACCCAGAAACTCGCCTGAGGTCTGACTGAATATGCACTTCTCAAGTTTAGTGTAGAGACTGTTGTTGTTGTAGTCTCACCAGGGCTGCATGGATGTAAATGGTTTGTTGATCCAGATCATCCGAGAAGATCAATATATCATCTAAGTTTACCAGTACAAACTGGTCCAGTAGGTCTTATAGCACAACATTAATGGAGTGCTGGAATGGTGCCATTTGGATCGACTAAGGCACCAGCATGACTAAATATTGAAAGTGGCCATATGGGGTTCAAAAGACAGTTTCCATTTGTCCCTATCTCGGATATTGATAGTATTGTAAGCTCCACGGAGATCCAGTTTAGTGAATATGAGGGAGCCCCCACCTGGTCAAACAATTCCAGGATTAGGGGTAGTGGTCAAATTGAGGAAGCATGATTAGGAAGCACAAGGCACACAGTCCAGAGTAGGATGGATCCCAGTTGTTCAGGCAGCTTCCTGTTACTGCTGCAGCATAAGTAGGTCCAGCAGTCCAATTGGCTGCTCTGAAATACTACCACTAGACCTCAGGCTGGGGTTGGACTTCATGGGTTGTGGGTAAGCAGTTGTCAGAAGGCTGCTAAGTGGAGGGTTGGAGGCTGTTCCTGTGGGCCTGGGTTCAAGGCCAATGGGTCATAACACCTACATCCTTTTGCAGCAGTTCAGGATGGTAACCTACCATAATTCCACCCCTAGATCTGGGAAGCTGGTTTGTCACACTTGGCCTCCAGGATGCCTACTTTCATATAGCTATTCACTCATCCCACGAGCGCTTCCTGTGCTTTGTAACAGACTCAGATCTTTACTAGTATCACATCCTCCCCCTTAGGTTCTTCACAACCCCAGGTGTCTTTACCTAGGTCTTCTCTGTAGTGGCAGCTCACTACATCAGTAGGGCATGGCAGTATTTCCATATTTGGTCAACTGGCTCCTCAGGGATCACTCAGCTCTAGAGGTTTGGCTGGCAATCTCCAAAGCACTAACCCTGTTTAATCTCTTGGCCTTCAAATCACTCTACAAAAATCTACATTGACACCGGTTCAGCGGATAGACTTTATCAGAGCCACTCAAGATTCTCCAACTTGTCCAGTCTAATTTCTACCCTACAGCACACAGTCCACAAACAATTTCAAGGGCCTGCCTACAACTCCTAAGCCATATGTCAATTTCTATATTCATTATGCCACATGTCAGACTTCAGGCGTGGTTGAGGAATGTGTACACCCCAACAGACATTGCTTTTCCAAGTCAATCATGGTACCCCTGAAAGTGCTGGACTCTCTCAGGTGGTAGAGGGACCCACAGAGTGCTGCAACTGCAGTATTGATCATTGAAATATATTTGTAGACATTCAATTTTCTAGCTTTTCTATTTTGGATAAAAAAATAGTCACTAGAGCACTGGATCCTTGGTTTCCACCTCCCAAGTGAGCACCTTAACCATCCAGCAATAGTGATACATGCTCACCTTCTCTCTGATCCAATGACTATTTAAGTATTTGTCCAAAGTGCAACAGTTTAAGTAGCAAAGACTAAGGCAGAATATCCCATAGCACAGTAGTTAGACCATTCTCCTGAGAGATGGGAAACTCCTATCCAAATTCCTTCTCCCCATCAAACATGGGGTCAGGGGGAATTAATCTGCTTTCTAGGGTGACCAGTTGTCCTGATTTTATAAGGACAGTCCTGATTTTGGGGTGTCTTTCTTATATAGGCTCATATTACCCCCCCATCCTGATTTTTCACATTTGCTGTCTGGTCACCCTGCTGCTATCATACATCGTGAATCAGTGCTTTAACCACTGGGCCAAAAGTTATAAGGTGGACACCACCAACACTTCCCTCCCAGCCCCCACTCTGAATGGACTTGTGATATTCCCCAGGGTACAATCCAGACTGATGGACAGCTGTGTCCCCACTGTTATGGGTTCCTGCGGGGTGCCACCTGGAACTGGGGCATCACTGAGTCCTCTGACTCACCTGTCTGGGCTCCCTCTCACACTGTGCTGCTATGACAAGCTGCAGACCTGCTACCGGTCTTACACTTCCACCAGCATTCACACAGGTAGGGACTCACCCAGCTGCAGTAACATGCAGGCTGACCTGCCACTGCATGAACCAACAGTAGAGAGGCTACAGTCAAAATAACCACCAGCTTCCCAGCCTAGGACCCCAGAGCTGTACCATTCTGCCCTGGTCAAAACTCCGATCAGTGTGAATTTATTATCCAGTTTGCCTCCCCCTCAATGTGGAGAGGAAATGCAACAGCCTTTGCCCCTTGAGCTAAGATTTCCAAGCACTACGTTCAAACTCACAGGTTTAGATAAAGCAATAAGAAGTTTATTAACTACAAAAGATAGTTTTTAAGTGACTATAAGTAAGGCTGCATGTCTGTCATGGAGGTCACAGAAGTCATAGATTCCATGACTTTCCATGACCTCCGTGACTTCTGCAGCGGCTGGTACTGGCTATGGGGTTGCCCGAGATGGGCATCCCCTGGGCTAGCAGCATTTTGGGTGTGTGAGAGGGGGCTAAGGGCTGGGGCAGGGGGTTGGGGTGCAGGCCGGCACTTACCTGGGGGGGGGAGGGATCCCACTACTGGCATGTCCCAGCAGCTCCTAGGCAGAGGGGCCAGGGGGATCCATGTACTGCCTGTACCTGCAGGTGCCGCCCCCACAGCTCCCATTAGCTGTGGTTCCTGGCCAATGGGAGCTGCAGAGTCAGTGCTTATGGCAGGAGCAGCGCGTGGAGCCCCCCTAGCCACTTCTCCCGTAGGAGCTGCAGGGACATGCTGGTCAGAGCCGGGTAGGGAGCCTGAAAACCCTGACAACCCTCCTCCCTACCCCCCAGCACCAGCAGGGGTCCTGGGCTCTGCATTGCTGCCTGCCCCCACCCAGCACCAACAGGGGTCCCAGACCATGCACCACTGCCTGCCCCCCTCCCCCGCCCCAGCACCAGTGGAGATCCTAGTTTGCCACCACTGGCGCTCCTCTAACACCAGCACAGGTCCCCGGCTGTACACTGCCACTCCCACCCCACCCACCAGCTCCAGCGGGTGTCCCGGGCCATCTCCCCTCCCCAGCACTGATGGCACCCCGGCCCATCTATAGTAAAAGTCATGGACAGGTCACAGGCCCTGAATTTTTGTTTACTGTCCATGACCTGTCCATGAGTTTTACTAAAAATAGCCAAGACTAAAACGTAGCTGTAGTTATAAGGGATAGCAAAAGATCAAAACAAATTACCTAGGAAATGAAGAAAAATGCAAACTAAGCTTAACATACTAGATTGAATATGAATTAGAAGTCTCTCACCCTGTCTGATTATACAAGCAGATTTGCAGATTCTTAAGGCACAAAGCTGCACTTGCTTTGCAACTTGGGATCCAAACCCCTGTTCTAAGTCATTTTTCCTTAGGAGCTTTTCTTTGGTGTTGAGTTGTGGGGGAGTGAAGAACAAGCAATGATGTCACTCCCTGCCTTATATAGCTTTTCCATATGGTGGGAACCCTTTGTTCCAAACTAAGTTCCCTGACCAGCTTGTGGAAAAACACAGGCACCCCAAAATGGAGTCCAGAGTCATGTGGCCTGGTCACATGCCCTGCAAAGTCATAGCAGTCATTGCTTACAGGCTGGCCAAAATGTCCAAGGAAGGTTAAGCTATTCCATTGTCTTTGTTAGTGAGCCATTAGGACTGTCTGGCTTCGTCATTGTTGTACTTGAAAGGCTGGCTGTGCATGCTTCCCAGAGTAAGCCCATTTGAAATACAGATCCATAGGCAACATTTATAACTTCAGATCCAAAAATGATACATACATACAAATAAAATAATCATATTCAGCAAATAATAACTTTTCCAATGACACCTTACATGACGTATCTTGTACAAAGTGCATCATAATTATGCCATAATCATATCATGATACTATTACTATGACAAATATGGGGTGTATTGTCACATACTCAACTCTCCAATCTGGGGTGCCTTTTACACTACTTCTCCGTGAGAACAACCACTCCTGGTTAGTTCACACAGTCTCTAGCATGCAAAATCACTAACCAGCCACTCTTGAATTAAATTGCATGAGACATCAAACTCCCAGTCCCAGACTTGTCCCCATAAATGTGCATCTTGTATTGCCCAGCTCTTTCCTTCTCTGCAGTACAAACTCATAGTAAGTCTGTCATTTCATTAATAGAAAATGATATGCACAAATCCTGTTATATCAAATGGAGGCTCCAGACATTTCAATCCAAGCATATACTGGTTTAGATACAACAATGAAACAAGTTTATTAAATACAGAAAGAGATTTTACGTGATTACAAGTAATGAGGCATGCAATTCAGAATTGGTTACAAAGAAATGAAAGATGAAATGCAAAATAATGCCTGACTTATCAAGCTAAGTGAATTCAGTGCAGAGTACTCTCACCATATCCTTACAGCAGTCTTACTGGCTGAACTCCTTTCAGACAGGATCCTCCCCCAAGTTCAAAGATGTTCCTTTTGTCTTCAGATGCTGATGCCATGAGTAGAAATGAGTGGAGAGAGGTGATTTGTGTCCACTGTTCTCCTTTCTTATAGCATTTCTCTTTGAGAATACTCTCCATCTGGAGTTCAGTGTACAGTAAGTCTGTCTGCCAAGATGTAAATTTGTTGCTCAGACCATTCTTTCTGCCACTCAACCCAGTAGTAGTTCACTTGATTATGTTGACAACTGTCTGAAGTGCTGGCTAAACTTTTGTGTCTGAGAAACTGGTTTGGGATACTTTTCTAAACTTGGAGCATGTGTCAGCAATGTCATACAGTAAAATCTTAATACCTTACATACAATGTTGCCACACACATTTTACCAGGACAATAATGTTCAGCAGATTAGGCATTTTCAAATGATACCTCACAAAGCACACTATGTACAAAATTTATCATAGTTTTGTAAAAAGGAGGAATATAGGCTAGAGTCTGTCACAGGGTCCCTATCTACTTGATGGGTTCTGAGCTCACCTACTGGATTGGCCCCACAGGTCACATAGAGGGAGAAACATCTATCTTTCCCTGCTTTGTAGATCACACTGGGGATTAGTCATCTGGACACCTAGAGGGAGGCAACAGTGTACATACCCAAAGGCAGAAACTTAGGCAGGTAGGAAATTTTAGAGTGAAAATTTAGGTGCCTAGTGAGTTTAGGCAACCACTGGGTTAGACAACAGCTGATCAATAGTTTTATAAATGTGAGTGGCACCTAAACACTGGACTTAGTTGCCTAAAGTCAAAGTTAGGTGCCTAGGTCTCTTTGTGAATTTGCTCCAATGGTCTAGCTGCTCTCACTTATTTTTGTTTTTTCTGTGTTTTGTAGGCACCATGGCACAGGCAGGTTTTAAGGATAAATTTAAAGGAGGATAATTTAATGACCTTGCAGATATTTGCAGGGAATTTGTAAGCCTCGAAGCATCCCAAGACCAGTGGGCAAGAGGCTTCTGCTGAGTAGCTTGAGTTTTAACTAGCTTGGAATAATGTATCCCAACATACTGGTGTCATTATCCATGGCTAAAAGTTGTTGTGTAATATATCACTGGAAAACCAATAACACCCTGGTGATTAATATCTATTGTGAAATGTATGTTTTAATACTACAGTAGAATCCTGTTTAACTGGTCTAACTGGGGCAGGGGCCAGATCAGATAATCAAAGGCTGGATAAACCAGAGAATGATTGTTAGATAAATGTGGAGAGCTGGTTAAGGGAGAGTCAGATAAATGGACGTCCATTGTATATGTGGCTTTATGGATGTTCCCTGATATTATGATTTAAACTCTGTGTTTGAGTGATGTAGAATAGGTCTGCCCAGATCTTTAATACAAATGAAGTAGGGTCACCACTTAACAATCTCCATTGGGGATAGAGGTGGCAACCATAGGAGCCTTCCTGCGTCTTGTGGCAAGGTCAATGACTTTGAGAGAGATGCTTTTTAAATGTATATTGGTCTATAAAAGGAGAGGCAGAGAACCCCTAAGTGATCAATCACTTGAAGGACTAAAGAGGCCAGGGCTCTTGAGATCACAGAAAGATGGGTCCTTCAAGACAAAGGGTTTGAAGTCTCTGGAAATGGAATACAGGCGAGAACCTGCTTAGGCAAAGATTGCAACTGGGTGAAATTAAGTTTTAGTCTTAGAAACATATTCCTACTTTTTCTTTATTTTGTAAGCCTTTCTAACTTACATTCATTCCACTTGGTATCACTAAACCTACGACTTTTGTTTAATACACTTGTTTTACTTTTTACTATAAACCGACCCAGTACTTTGATTAATATATAGTGTTTGTTAACGCCAATAAGGTGGTAATCTGCTGACGTACTGTTTCTTTAAAGGGAACAGAAAATTTAGTAACTTCTCTAAGTGTGCTGGGAGACGGCTGGACACTTCAGACAGTTTGGGGGACATTCAGGACTGGGAGTGTGTTTGGGGTCACCCCTGCAAAAGGTAAGTAGGTGCTAGAGACTAGAGTGGGGCTATTGGGTTGTCGGTGGACTGCTGGACTCAGAGTGCTGAACCAGAGTGGCAAAGCTTGTAGCCACTCAGTGCATGCTTTTCTCTTGGCTTCAGTGTTCAGATTCTGCACAGCAGCATAGCATTTAAGGCATAGCATTTAAGTCATTTAAGGATATTCAGAGGCACACCCCTCACTGCCTTGGATTGTACCCCAGAACATCACAGAATTTAAGGGTTGGAATAGGAGAAAGTACAAAGGTGTTTTTTGGAAAATTTGGCACATATTTGGCATTGTTGGTGGGTCAATAGTTCAATAGTGTACATGAGTTAAGCTGGTGGATAAGACAAAATTAGGACATGAAAGACCTTAAAAGTGAAGACAAATAGTTTTGGCTTAACTATGTCAAAGATGGGAGCCAATGCAAGAATGCAAAGAGAAGTGATGTAGTTGAAAGCAATGAAGCAGAAAGATTATTTCTGCCTCAGCATTTTGAATGGATTCCTGGAAGCCAAGATTGCATTTTCTCAGACCAGAAAGGAAGAGGTTTCAGGAATCATGATGTCCAGTAATCAAGGATGGGGTAAATGGTTTGCTTCTTGGATAGAGAGGAAAGTTGAGATCTTAGAAATGTGTAGGAAAAAACGGTAAGATTTAAGGAAAAAAACAGCCTGGATGTGTGGATCTAGGGAGAGGAGATGAGACAAAGATGAAGCTGAGATCATGGGCTTTAGCACATGGAAAGATGGTAGTGTTGTTCAGAATAACTAACAAAGGAAAAAAGGCTTGGCAAGGGGGAAGATCAAAATCTGAGTTTTGGCCATGTTGATGTCTGACCATCAGAAAAAAGTGTGGGGGTGGGTTAAGATGCTGTTTTTTTTCCTTGCAAATGCTTGTGTCTGCTGTGGAAGCAAAGATGTCTTTCAAACCATCAGAAAGAGAGACAGAGGGTTTAGATGGATTCATGCTTTTGAAAATTATTAAACATTCTAATCTGCAGTCCACTCAGCAAATATCATTAACACATTTCTGGAAATAGATAATCTCCTTTATTTCAAAACAAGACCTTTTCACTTCTACCAACTGTTAACTCATTGATAATGCTTATACTTACAAATTTCGGATTTTATTTATTTCTGTGTACAGATGTTCATAAGAAAAAGAGTTCACTGCAGTCTTAAAGCAGTAGGATAATCAGCATTTGATAATTTATATATTTTTCCCACAGTGAAACAGCAGCAATCTAGTGGATGACCATCTTGTTCATGATCTATAATGTAGCAAATAATTGTACTGGAAATACAACTAGGTAAATTAATTGCACCCATTTTAAGGATCCTTTATAAACAGGGACCCCAGTTTAAATGAGAATCGGGCCCAAACTCATTATTTGCTTCAGTCTCTGTAATTCTAGTTTAGAAAAGTTCCAGCGACACCCAACATAAAACAACTCTCCCCACACTGAAACTTGAAACAAATGGTCGCTCTTGTGTGTCAAAGTCAGCATAAAATATCCACTCTGGACTGATACTTTGATTGCCTGCTGACTATTTTCCCAACAGTTACTGTCTTCGGATGAGACACAAATAAAAAACTTTAAGTGACTTACTAAGATGTTTTGGGTGTTTTGATGCCTACTGTAGAATTATTTATCCCATTACAAACAATGAAAGAAAATTGGCTTTTTAGCCCATCTCAGCTAGATTTCTTTAATTTCAGCTTCATCTCATTTGCATACATTATTTTTATCTTTTATAAACAGCCAAGTTGCAGTGCTATGCCCATCAATCCAAGAGCCTTCTATTCTATTACAATGTGATTTCTTATTTACTATGCTTGCTAAATTATATTTTTGAACAAAACTGTCAACTATTCTCTCAATTGACCTGAGTGCTGCATTTTGAATGATCCAAGATGAAAGCACCTGGAAGCCATTGTTTTAAACATCACCTTAACTTTGTTTGCCTGAAATGTAAATGGTTACGCTGACTGCTAACTGAGCAAGATTGAAGACTGTAGGCAATAACAAGATTCTGACATGCACACCCTGAAAACCTAAAGCAGGGGAAGCCAAGTGAGATTCCTTTTATCTTGAGACTTTGCTTCAGGAAGGACAAGCTTTACGGTATATTCAGAGTGCTCTGTGCTGACAATCAAACTGACTCCAGTTTTGGAGAACTGAAAACAGGGCATTATCAGGAGGGAGCCTTTCACTTTGGAATTTGTTTTCCCCATTCCTATGAAAAAGCCCAAGGGTTTTCACCTTGGGGCACATTATGCAAGGCCTTGCTCATCATTTAGGTTTTTACCTGGGAGGTGGTTTGATGGGGCTTGTAGAATAAAATTCAGGATGGTAAACTTAAATTATATAATGATGTTAATATAATAGGATGGTAATAACCCTGAATCTCCAGTAAATGCAGCTTGATGATGATCTCAGCATTTCTTATGAAATATGTAGAATGAATTCTGGAGGCAATTTCCTCTTTGGTCTTTGTTAGGCTTTCTGTGCTACCAGCAGGTACCCCACATATTCAGGGCGGCTATCTGATTTCCCACCACAATTTCAGCATGCAAACAAGATTTCCATTCCGAAGCTTCACTTTTTTCCTGCAACCACTGCATATTTTCAAACATAAATCTGTATCCAAAAATGAATCAACTGCTCACTGCTGTGATCCTCAGATAGCACGCTTTCCTTTAATTTGCCAAATCCAGGGTCTTGCTGGTGGCTTGACAGCTGAGGTAGCTTCTATTGTTATAGCAATTTCTAGCACCATGCAATCTCCTCCATCCAAGTCCCCAAAACAAACATGAAGAGAACACACACACACACACACACACACACACACACACGCAAGCTTTTACACATACATGCTCACTTTATGATGCACTTTCACTAATTAAATATTACTTATGTACTGGGGAGGATAATGCACCTTGATTCCAATATAGAATAAGACAAGGGAGACCACACGAGGGAGACAACAAGGGAGAGAAAGTGCTTCAGTGTTGACTTTTTTTTTAATAGGAGATGGATTATAGTGAGAGAAAATGCTGACCTCTCACATGCATGTCCTTTAGTTTTCATTAATTTCTAATCTTTAGAATAAACTAAATCCAATGAAATTCCCTCCAATGTCAAAGCATTTCCTCACATGGCACCTTTTATCCATGAGCAAATTCCTTTTCCTCTAGTTTGGAATCACTCTGAAACCAGCCCCTAACCCAATTATCTCACAGCTCAGTTGTTATGTGTGTGTGGGGGGGGCTTTTGCTGTGTCCCTTCTCGTCCTACCTATACCTCAGGCCAGGTATAGGCCAGGGTGACCAGGTGTTCAGTTTTTGACTGGAACACCCAGTCAAAAAGGGACCCTGGCAGCTCCAGTCAGCACCACTGATAGCAGCACCGAGTCATTAAAAGTCCGGTGTTTAAAACATTAAAACAGCGGTGTTGTGGTGCTTAGGCAGGCTAGTCCCTACTTTTCCTTCTGACCAATGGGAGCTGGGGGGGCGATGCCTGTGGGCGAGAGTGGCACGTGGAGACTCCACACCCACCTGCCTAGGACCCGGACCTGCTGCTAGCTGTTTCAGGGCTGTGCGGAGCGCAGTGCTGGGACAGAGAGGCAGCCTGCCTAAGCTGCGCTGCTGACCGGGGACCGCCCGAGGTAAGCCCATGCCCTAACCCTGAGCTCCAACCCCCTGCCCCAGTCCTGAGCCCCCCACAAACCCAGAGCCCCTTGTGTATCCCAAACCCTTCATCCCCGGCCCCAGCCCAGAGCCCACACCCCCATAACAGACCCCTTACACCCCCGGCACCCTAACCCCCCACCTCAGCCCAGAGCCCCTTCCCACACCCTGAACCCCTCTTCCCCGGCCCCACCCCAGAGCCCTCACCCCCTCATGCACCCTAACCCCCTGCTTCAACCCGCTGCCTCCTCTCGCACTCCAAATCCCTCAGCCCCACCCCCCAGTCTGGAGTACCCTCCCGAACCCCAAACCCCTCATCCCCAACCCTACCCCAGAGCCTGTACCCCTAGCCCAGGTCCTGTACCACCTCCACACCCCAAACCGCTGCCCTAGCCCTGATTCTGCTCCCAACCCCGCTGCTACAACCTGCAGCCCCTTCCCGCACTCTGAAAACCTTGGCCTCACCCCGCAGCATGGAGCTCCCTCCTGCACATCAAATCCTCCCACACACTCACACTTAAAGGTGCAGGACAGTCATTGTGAGAGTAAAGAAGAGAGGGAAAGAGATTTTTTTGTTCCCCTTTGTTCACACTTAACATTTACACAAACACATGTAGCAGACTTTAATGTTTCCTCTCTTAGGTTTTCTTTTTTCTTTGTAGATTCACAAGTTTGGTTTTGAATTGTTTTTGAATGGCATTTTGCTGAGCATGAGGAAGAGGAGGAAGATAAAAACAGGAGAAGAACAAGAGCAAGGAGAGATGTTAATGGCAAGTGCACCCCTGAGCACAAAAAGATATTGGGAATGAGTTCATTATATATGGTTGTGGAGGACAGACAATATGACACATGCATCAGTGCTAAAGGAGTTGGCGGATGTGATTGCAGAGCCATTGGCCATTATCTTTGAAAACTCATGGCGATCGGGGGAAGTCCCAGACGACTGGAAAAAGGCTAATGTAGTGCCCATCTTTAAAACAGGGAAGAAGGAGGATCCTGCGAACTACAGGCCAGTCAGCCTAACCTCAGTCCCTGGAAAAATCATGGAACAGGTCCTCAAGGAATCAATTCTGAAGCACTTAGAGGAGAGGAAGTGATCAGAAACAGTCAGCATGGATTCACCAAGGGCAAGTCATGCCTGACTAATCTAATTGCCTTATATGACGAGATAACTAGTTCTGTGGATGAAGGGAAAGCAGTGGACGTGTTGTTCCTTGACTTTAGCAAAGCTTTTGACACAGTCTCCCACAATATTCTTGCCAGCAAGTTAAAGAAGTATGGGCTGGATGAATGGACTATAAGGTGGATAGAAAGCTGGCTAGATTGTCGGGCTCAGCGGGTAGTGATCAATGGCTCCATGTCTAGTTGGCAGCCGGTATCAAGTGGAGTGCCCCAAGGGTTGGTCCTGGGGCCGGTTTTGTTCAATATCTTCATAAATGATCTGGAGGATGGTGTGTATTGCACCCTCAGCAAGTTTGCAGATGACACTAAACTGGGAGGAGAGGTAGATACACTGGAGGGTAGGGATAGGATACAGAGGGACATAGACAAATTGGAGGATTGGGCCAAAAGGTCAGGTTCAACAAGGACAAATGCAGAGTCCTGCACTTAGGACGGAAGGTTCAACAAGGACAAGTGCAGAGTCCTGCACTTACGACGGAAGAATCCCATGCACCACTACAGACTAGGGACCGAATGGCTAGGCAGCAGTTCTGTAGAAAAGGATCTAGGGGTTACAGTGGACGAGAAGCTGGATATGAGTCAACAGTGTGCCCTTGTTGCCAAGGCCAATGGCATTTTGGGTTCTATAAGTAGGGGCATTGTCAGTAGATCGAGGGACGTGATCGTTCCCCTCTATTTGACACTGGTGAGGCCTCATCTGGAGTACTGTGTCCAATTTTGGGCGCCACACTACAAGAAGGATGTGGAAAAATTGGAAAGAGTCCAGCAGAGGGCAACAAAAATGATTAGGGGACTGGAACACATGACTTATGAGGAGAGGCTGAGGGACCTGGGGATGTTTAGTCTACGGAAGAGAAGAATGAGGGGGCATTTGATAGCTGCTTTCAACTACCTAAAAGGGAGTTCCAAAGAGGATGGCTCTAGACTGTTCTCAGTGGTAGCAGATGACAGAACAAGGAGTAATGGTCTCAAGTTGCAGTGGGGGAGATTTAGGTTGGATATTAGGAAAAACTTTTTCACTAAGAGGGTGGTGAAACACTGGAATGCGTTACCTAGGGAGGTGGTGGAATCTCCTTCCTTAGAAGTTTTTAAGGTCAGGCTTGACAAAGCCCTGGCTGGGATAATTTAATTGGTGATCGGTCCTGCTTTGAGCAGGGGGTTGGACTAGATGACCTCTTGAGGTCCCTTCCAACCCTGATATTCTATGATTCTATGCTTCTAATGAAAAAGACTAGATGGACACTGAGTAGATGGCTATAATAAATTGCTTTTTGTGTTTATTAAATTCAAAAATCTGAGACTGGTCTAGAGGCTGAATTTCCTCTAGGAACTTTGACACAGCTCTAGGTATCACAGTACATGAGAGTTACAAAATAAAGGGGGTCTTAATGTCTTAACCTTAATTAGGTTGTCTACCTAATTACTTAGGAGAGTTTAAATACAGATGATCTCTCTCCCATGTTAGGGATAATTGATTTAATGGTTATGTGACTTTACTACTAAGGTTTGGCAAGTGCAATGGCCATCAGGCTGCAATTTTCACAGACTGAAGTGGTCCAAATAAGATTTATGTGCTGGTAGCTCAGGGTGACCACAATACTTTAAAAGTGATCCTGGTAAATACTATTTGGGACAAGAAAAGGAATTAAGGGAAACAACCTTCCAGTCTAGTTTATGTGCATATATGTCTGTACTAGGACTTTAACAAATCTGCTTTAGTCACAGTTTGACTAGCTCATTATATTTGCTTCACCACTGACTTTTGATTTACATAAATGTTCACTACAATTTTAATTGCATTTTCCTTCATGTTACATTTTACTGCTACAATCTATGACTGTAATTGAAAGGGACTTAATTTTTAATCAGAGAGATTTTATGTGTAAAAATATGTATCATTTTAATGTGACAGAAATTTACTGTGTTGGATAGACCTACTGACATGAAAGTTTGGAGTTGGCAACTGCAATATATTATCCTGGTGAATGAATGTGTCTCTCTATCTATACTTTATATACATATATATATATATGTGTGTGTGTAATAGTTTTCTTGGCCTTATAAAGTAAATGTTTGCTAAAAAAAAAAACTTTAACCCTAAATTTTTAAACTGAAAATAAAGTGGAGTGTTCTGGTATTCAAGCAACTACAGCAATATTTAAATGTGTGTGCTACGTAACTTGATTATTTAAAGGACCAATCCAGCAGTCCATTGAGTTCCCAGAACTGAGAAAGGACAGGGAAAATGCAGTACAAGACAACACAAATGTGGCTGCTGGGCTAAACTGGAAATGAAATAGCATGGCTATTTGTTCTTACAGTGGTATCCCAGTAGTTCACTTATAAGCAGTGTTTCATTGTAGACACAGCACCACTTACTCCATGAGACTGGAAGCTTCATAAGGGTCTTGACTCTCTATCCATTTCTATGCAATGTCTTCAAGAAAGTTCAGCATCCTGTCTAATATATTATTGTTTATTATTTGCATTATCGTAGCACTTAGCTGCCCCAGTCATGGAACCATTATGCTAGGTGCTGTACAAACACAGGACAAAAATAGAGTCCTTGACCCAAAGAACTTAAAAACTAAGTAAATATATGATCCTTTATGTACAAGAATCTCTTTACTTCTCCATTGTAGATGTACAACATTTTTGTCCCTTTATTTATATTCATTTTATTAGCCTGGTGAAGAAAGCATGACTCTTGAATGTTTGTCTATTTAATTGTATTTCTCTTTAGTTCAACAGAAGGAAACAACTACAATTCTTCTGCATTGTTTTTTTATATATATTCTTAGCATATGTGTAGGAGAGCCTACTATTTTGTCCAAGAGCGAGGAAAATATTTTCAAAAAAGCTGCTCATGGAGTAACAAAGAGTCTGGGAGTAACTTTAAGCAAAGATGTTCAAATAGAGAAATGTCTTCTTGCTACCGGCTTAAGTTACATACATTTTAGTTAGTGATATCAGAATGCCACCACAAACATCTCATCCTTATTTCTAATGGTCATATAAGGTATTTCTATACTGTAATTAAAAACCGACAGCTGGCCCATGATTTAGGATCTCAGAGCTTGGGCTGTGGGGCTGTTTAAATGTGATGTAGATGCTTGGATTCTGGCTGAAGCCTGGGATCTAGGACCCTGTGAGGTGGGAGGGTTCCAGAGCTCGGGCTGCAGCCCGGGCCCAAACATCTACACCACAATTAAACAACACCTTAGCCCAAGTCAGCTGGCATGGGCCAGCTGCAGGTGTCTAACTCGTACAGTTTATTTGGATAACAGGCTGTAAAGGAGCAGCAATGAAGATGGTTGCAGTAAAGATGTATAGGTAGAGTGGAGTTTGAAGATTTTTGATCTACTCCTTGATTTCACAAGAGTAGTTTTAGTTTGTGATCCTTGTTGCCTGTGAAGTGGCTGCACAGTATGGCCCTGGGTGAAGTTGGGGGGGGAAGGTTCAGGGGGGCATTGCCCCCCCAAACAGAGGCAAGGCTTGTGGGTGGGGGGGCAAGTGGGGTCACGTGCCACTCCGTCCACCCCAAATTCTGCAAGCGCCGAGCTGCCCTGCAGGGCTTGCGCTGCTCGACCTGTGTGCGTGTGCGGAGTTGGGGGATGGATTCTGTCCTTCCCACACTGTGCCTCCACCATGTCAGGCCAAGCAGAGCAAGCCCTGCAGCTGGGTAGCCAGGCCAGGGTGGGGAGCAAAATGGAGAGCTGCTCCAGGAGTTGCTACCTTAGTAGATGAATGTCGGCTTTTGGGTGCTAGTACCTGCCAATTTCCTTTACAACAGAGAGTGCCCACAGTAGGGTGAGCAGATGTCCTGATTTTATAGGGACAGTCCCGATTTGGGGTATTTTTTTTATATAGGCTCCTATTACCCCCCACTCCCTGTCCCAATGTTTCACATTTCCTGTCTGGTCACCCTAGCCCACAGGGGGCAGGGCAAGGGGGGTGGATGGAAGAGACAGTGGGGAATGGTGGAATGGGATAGGGGAAGAGAAGGGGATGGGGGAGTGGGGATAGGGGAAGGGGGTATGGCATGGGGAAGAGAAGGGGATATGGGAATGTTGGGGGGAAGCAGGAGCCCAGCAGTCAGGAGGCAACTGCAGCAGCCCGGGGAGGCACCAGGGCAGCCAAATCGCTGCAGCACCTGCTGCCAGAGTGGCCACGGCTCCTATGCTCAGGTCGCCACAGCAGACAGCAGCAGCTGGAGCTCCCACATTAAGCCATCCCATTCCCCGCCCCACACCCCAGCACTGGCAGCCCAGGTGCCACTCCAGGCAGGGGGAGAGAGCCAGTGAGCCAAGGGGAACTGGCTTCAGGATGCATGTGTGTGCATGAGGGCCTGTGCTTTGTCTCTGTCCCTCCCACCCCCCAATATAGCGGTCAAACTACACCTCTGAGTAGGAGTGTACTCTGGAGTGTACCAGGAGAAGTAACTACTGGGTACCTGCTTAACCAGAGACAATAGTTCAAAAACCCTACAAAGATGATCCAATATTCCTGTTTATAGGTGAGGAAAAAAGTCACAGAGGAACCGTCCTTCATTTATCGGGACCAGCTCCTTTCCCATCTGCCTCAACAGTATTCCCTGCACAAAACCCAGCTGTCTGAGAATTATGTAGGGAGAGGTGTGTTTCAGTCTAGAGTCTATGAGGCATGCTTTTATCAAATAAGACATGAGCTGTATTCATCATATACAAATAGAAAATGAGGGGAAGAAAGATTTATCAATTCCTGCCCCCAGCAAACTGAGGAAATTGACAGTGTATCATACACCCACCCTACACAGTGCTCTAGAGCAAGATGAAAAATAATCAGTATAAAATGGCCAACTTTTAATAAACATTATGGAATTCTTTCTTCCCCAGTTAGAACTGGCCAATTTTAGTTTCATATACTGATCACCCAGCCTTCAGGCTTTCAGATGCCAGATCATATAAGCTACGCATGAAGGCAGCAGGACTATTGACTCTGGTCCTAGTATGTAACAAAGAAGCATCAAAGTATTTTACAAACAAAAAGAGTTTATTAGAATATGGAGGTACAGTTTTTGTTTGGCTCTATCAGTGGTGTCCAGCCTTTTCAGCCTGAGACCTAACCATGTTATTTCAAAAACACACAGGGACCATAATCAGTACTCTTTGGCCTGCTCTGCTCCATCTGCACCACTTTGGAAGAGCAAAGGCAGCGGAAACCACTCTCATGTCACCACCCCATGTGGGTCAGTCCCCAGTGGGCGTGCAGTCAGCATGTTTGGCTCCTACCACTCCATCACCACAGTCCCTGCTGTATGGCACATATCAGCATGCAAAGTAATGTGTTGAGGGTAAGGAGAAGGGGAGTGGCTGGGACATGGTATGAACTGCACTCCAGGTATATCTAATTGGTACATGGTCTTTTGAGAAAATACCCTGTAAAAGCTTCAACAAGACACGAGAAAATAAACAACAAAGAATGGTTCTGTGACTGAGGAGATCTGGGACCAGTTTCCACCTTTTCCAAAACCTTGCTGGGTAACCCTGGGCAAATCACTTTATTGCTGTCTGCACATCAATTTCTGATCTGTAAAACTGATATAATAGTATTTTTTCTAACTACCAGGGTGCTTCAAGATTAATTCATTGTTTCTGAGGTGCTCAGATACCGTGGTGATTGTGACCTTATAAGAACCTAGACAGATAGATACTTTTCACCCTTCAGCTTTTATTCTAGATTGGCAATAGTTTGTGATCTGAGCTCCTGTTTACTGGGAACTAAATGAAGACTATCAATTCATGTTTATTGAACAAAAATAATCTTTGATTTTTTTTTGAGCTTGCATACTCATAAGAAAATATGCCTTATATGAACACAGTCCTATATTTATTCATATATATGCAGTTTGTCTATAGTTGTAAATGCACTTTTGTTGCTCATTTGTTGTTGAAACATTGTAACATTCATCAAAGGCCACACAAATCTTTGCCTTGCTTTTGCTTGTGTTACAGAGGAACTTTAATGAGGAAAGCAACAGTCCATTAATATATTAATCTCAGTTGAAAAGGAACTTTCCTAATTTAAAGGTAATGTTCCTTTTGCATGTATTGATTTAAAGAGTAACTTTTTTAATCACATCAGGTCATATGCATAATAGTGTAATTTATTGCTTCAATACTAATCCCCACCCCTCAGTGCTTCTTCCTTTTGCCTTCTCAAGTTCTTTAGCGTAATTTGTTTCTAATTGTTTAATATACCATTAAAATATTGTTTTAGCTTCATCCCCTTCCATTTCTTTAAGGATGGAATTGGTTAGTCACCAAAGGCACTGAAGGGCTTCTGTACAGCTCTTCAACTGATAGTAAACTTTTGACCTTATAAAAAGCTGTCAGAAGATCCGGGTTGTTTTCCTCAGAGGGACAATTAATATGCAGCCAAGTAAATGGAAGTTTTAGCTGCAATTCATTAATATATTGTTAAGTAATTATTTTTAAATGATATCTGTACAGGCGTGACAGCATGAGTTTCTGACAGCTGGTCCCTATATGCTTTCTGTAAACAGAGATGGGAGCAGCATCCAACACATTCTCCCTGAAAGAGTTTTTTTCTGAGCTTTATGCAAATAGCCTGACCCTCCGGCTGCTGCACATTCTTCAAACAGACACCTACCTTCAAAAGTGACAGCAAGTAATAATGTGACAAACGAGCATGCGGTCTGCACATGTGCAACATACTTTACCTAGAATATTCGGATGGGATCGAATTAAAATGACCTCTATGACAAGGACACTGTAATCAAAGGAGCCAGAATGGGGAGAAGCAACTCTGGTGGGTACTATGTTCTAATTTAATGGCCTTTTAGGTTAGGCCACCTCTTAATCATTCTGTCCACTATGTTTGTTATATCTCTTGTCTTGAACAGCTCCATTGTCTTGACTGAATGAATAGTAACATATATTTTATGATGCTCAACATGGGGGAAAAGGTGAAAAAAATCTCATATAGTAACATGATTAGTCTGTAGGTAGACTGTATACAACTTTAATAAATATTGATATTGGAATTAAAGATGCTTTTCCGTAGTGTTTGCTTTTGCAAGCCATAAAATTTAGTCTTGCTTAGTAATTGATTTTTTTTTCTTTTTAAAGTAAGAAGATAAATTGTTCACCTCTTATGTTTTTTATTGATGAAAGAATTATGTAGGGAAAGTATAATCAAATCTTTCCAACTGTCTTTGTATAACAGGTAGCATATAAATGAGTTGTGTCCTGTATGCTCCCAGACTTGAATACAACAAACACCCTGTGAGAACTTTATAGTCTCTTAATTGCAGCCATCAAATTTAAGAAAGAACCATAGGGTACTTTTGCAGTCTGTCTTGGCAGGCTTTTGGCAAAATATCTTTGAACAAAAAATAAATAAATCAATATGAGCACAGGCTGAGATCAAAACCACCAACTGGCATGGACATCAGAACTTAACAAATATACATTTAGTAGCTAGCCTTTATATAAAAAAAGCTATTGAATAACATTAGTTTCCCACCCAGACTTAAAAATGATAGAATAATGCAGTTATTGCACACTTAGATATTTCTTTATGCCAAAAAAAGTTCAAAATAAACATTGGCAATAAGACTAAGTGATAATATGTAATATGGATATATAGTTAATATATAGCTCAGCTCGAATTGTCATGATGATCAAGATGCAAGAATGACTGCCCTGCACCTTTAAATGTGTGTGTGTGTGGGGGGGGAGGTATTTGGCTGGCTGGCTGAATGAAGGGAACAGTGCTTTATGGCTTTGGGGGGCAGATAAAGACTGTTGCAAAAGGGGACAGTGCGGTCACTACCTCTAGGAATGCAGGGTTTAAAAGGTACAGCCCTGCACCTGAAGCTCCCTTTTAAATGGAGCAGTCTGAAGCAGGGCCCACCCTCCCTCCGCTTATGTGGTAGAATACCAGGTTTGGTCAAGACCTGCTGTGGGCATTATACTTGCCGCCCCTCTTTTACGGGGGCTAGGAAGGAATTTTTCTATTACCACCATATTGATTTGGGTGCAGTTGGGTTTTTTTTCGCCTTCCACACAGCAGGTTCAGGAAGGGCTCTGTTCATGGATGGCATGACAGACAGTAGGCCATATGTCGCAACTCATCATTTAAGTGTATGGTGGATGTCCAGTGCACGTAGTCCATAGGAAAGGTATATAGTGCCTGGGTAAATGGCTGGGAAAAGGACTTTAAAAAGAGGTGTTGGATTAAGGAACAAATGGGGTGGTTGGGGACTCCTGTGATTGGTACAGCAGGGAGCCAACCTCCCATTCTTATAGCCCACCTTAACCCACCTACGAGTGGGATGGATGGTAAGGTCCCGGCAATAAATTTCCTGGAGGGACCTGGATGGAAAAAGAGGGGGATCTGGTAAAAAAAACTCCTGGATAATTACAGAATAAACATGGGGTTACCTGCACTGTACACTGTTATCTGCTGGGTACTCCCAGACATGTAATAATAAAGTTGTGGCCTAATTAAACCCATGTCAAATGTCTCCTGTCTTCTTTCGGTATAGCCAGACAATGGAAGTCAGAATACTCAAGTTGCATTTCATGTTCTGACACCTTGCTGTGTGACATTGGAAAATCACTGTGGGCCTTCTTTGGTAGTGAGGGGCCATGCACAATTTCATACCTAGTTAGCTTGCACAGTTGCAGCAGTTGAATGTATAAATAAGGAATTTGCGCTTATGCATAGATAAGCAAGTAAACAATTAACATTTCTATGTTAAAAAAAGACTTGTATGTGCATTTGTAGTACAAACAGGAGTAGAAAATAATGGATATTTACCAAATCTTAACCAAGGTATGTGAAATATTCTAGATATTTAAAATAGGAAACACCAGCAATACAGTGGTAACTGTAATTTTAGCAAGTAGAATAGTTCCATTTTTAATTGCATCTAATGAAAAGTTCTTTATGATCCTTGGATACAGTGTGAGTGAAATTATAATTAGCAGGGGCCTGATTCCAGGCTATTCCAAACTGACATGCTTTTCATTTGGTTTGCATACATGCAAACTATAAAACAATGGGACAACTCTTAAAAAATAGGACATATATGTTTTCTGACATACTGGTTTACTAAACCAGTAAAAGTGTATTACTCACCCATATTGTCCATCTCAAATATCTGATACCTCCAGAGCTGACACAGCTCATTTACAGCTTGCATGGACTCTTATTTGGTCCTGATTCCCATCTACCTCTTTTTTCACTCATTTTGTGTCTCTTTTTTCTTCCCATATTGACTGATTCTCCATCATCTCATTGCTTCCTCTCCACCTCTCAATATCACTCCTTCACTCTCCTTTTCAGTTATTCTTTCCCTTCTTCCTCACATCATCATCTTCTATGACTTTGTGGGTATGTGTCTGAGAGAGAGAGAAATGAGATATTGATAGAGTGAGAGCGAGTGAGGAAGAAAGAATGTGTGTGTGGGGGGGGAGGGCTGCACTTGTATGTGACCTTCATCCTCTCCCCTCCCTTAGTAAGAACAGCAGCAGTGGGAAGAGGCAAAGCCCGGGAAAGTTCCTCTGAATGGCAGGCACAGCTTAGATTTCCAGTATTGCCAGTTTCCAACATTTCAGCATTATGAGTCAGCCCCCCCAAATCAAGAGATTGGCTTAAAAATCATGAAATTGAAAAAACAAACAAACCAAAACAGAAAATGAGGTTCCTTTTCTTTGTCTTCTGGGTTTTATGGTACCCTTGGGCCTTGTAGCCAAGTTATATTCTGCAACCATGAGAGCTGAAAATTTAGAGGTTATTTTTAAGAAAAGTCTAAATTCTCACATAATCACTTGACTCCAGGCGATGGGCCTTCTAGAAAAAAAAACACCGAATATAACAAGATGCTCAATAAAATTATGAGAGTTGGCAAGCCTGAAAGAAATTACTGATGAGTGAGCTACAGGCTAAGAATATGCATTGAGATTTCAAATGATGAACAAATGTTTGAAAAATCATGATCTATTCATGGACAACTCATTGAATAAATTGATTTGTTCATATCTATTATTATTAATAGCATTGGATAATAAACATTTGTAACAGAACTAACTAGAAATGATGTTTTGTTCTAAACTAATTTAGGTTTCATGATTCTAGCTACTGTAGTATAGACATGCTGCAAACTGAACAGTAGACGGATCAGTGTGTGTAGGGGGGGTGTTAATCTGGAGATAAGAATGGCTGGAAAGGCATTTTGATGATAGTGAGCCCAGTCCTGCTTCAACTGACATGTTCCAATAACAAAAGATTTAATGCTACCTCGCTTAATTGTTGGTCCTGTGACACTGTTTTGGAGGAAGAAGACAAAACAGCTACAGAAATAGTTAGAAGGCAATTTAATTCTAGGTGATCTTCTGAAACTCTTGTTTCAATTCAGTTTAATTCATTTAGTGTTTCACATTAGCAACCATTAAATGCC
Organism: Lepidochelys olivacea; assembly: GCF_965140295.1. Classification (NCBI taxonomy): domain Eukaryota; kingdom Metazoa; phylum Chordata; order Testudines; family Cheloniidae; genus Lepidochelys; species Lepidochelys olivacea. The sequence continues at coordinate 76,987,031 of NC_140411.1, read as the reverse complement.
TATCATATGTCACAGAATTTGGATTTAATTTAATCCAAATGTCACCCATTCTGCAGCAGTTAAATAAACTGCAAGTCTGCTTTAAGCAACATTGTGTGGTGGACAAAAATCACAAAAGTATAATTGCATTAAACAAATTGTAACATTGATCAACATAGAAAAGTATTGAGCTAGGAATTGCATTATTTGACTCATCAGTTTTTAGTTATTTTTATTAAGTCTGTAAATAAATTGCAAGGGATTAAGGGAGTTAAATTCCATTGCAGATACACACAGTTGTTTAACACTTAAAACAACAAATCTCCTTCTTGTTTCTTTTAGTGTAATAAAATCTGTTCTGTAACATTTCATCCTCAACTGTTGGAGTCCCTGTTGCCAAGGAGAACAGCCCCACCCACAAAGTTATTTGGAAGAATGGACCTAAAACTAGCTCCTAAATTTGATGCAGATAATCTATCTTTTTCCGTTTTATTGACTTTGCTGTCAGTTTATAGGAATAGTTATTCTGATGTCAGGGCTGTTTGAAGGGTGAAAACATTTAGTATAAGATTGTTGCATCTCCTTGATGGAGTCTTACCTTTTTATCTGAGTGTGGAGCAAATTTTTCCTGCAACTTAACTTACTGAATATAGAATATTACAAGTCTGTGCCTGTGGTAGAGCCTGTCTGTTAATGATACTGATATTGGTTTTGAATTACTGTTGCCAACTCTCACAATTTTCTCATAAGTCTCTTGATATTTGGTAGGCGTTTATTTTTTTTTAAAGGCCCCGTTTCGGGAGTAGTTTGATGACATGAGAACCTTACGTTCAATTTTTAATGTAAATTAAGTTTCTAGTCTTCATGGTTGCAGAGAGACATTGGGGCGAGGGGCAGGGACAACCCTCAAGGCTCAAATACAAAGAACATAACTAGAATCCAACATGTATTGTTAAATCTCCTGATTTTTTTTTTTTTTGTAATTCTTTGGGATGGCACTACTGATTAGTAGCTGTGAGATGAAAGGTATTTCATGTTATATTGGCACAACCTGAATTCCAGATTGAGACCCTACTGTGATCCACAAAAGACCACTTCTGTGCACAACTAACTCTGTACACACCTGAATTTACTCAGTGGCTAAATTTCTACTGTAAAAGTCCTCTCGGTGCCTAAGTTTCTTCCTCTGCCTCAGGCAGGAATCCAGGCAACTATCTCATGCCTGAACCCCAGTGTGATCCTTAAATCAGATTAAGATAGGTATTCCACTGTTTATCTCACCTGTAGATCCTGATCCAGTAGACATGCTGTAAGCATGATTAACTCCACACTGAATAGCCAGGAAAGGGTACGCACATGGAATGTGGACGATCATGGTTCAGTTCCCCTCTCGGCCTGAGAAGAAGGGTTGTGAACAGGGGCTCCTTACCTTTCAGGTGTGTGCCCTAATCCCTGAACTATGGAATATTCTGATGTGGATTTCTCAGTTTCTTTTGCTGAAGCTGTTTCACCTTGTATTAAGTAATTAAATATTAATTAGGCCAGAGAAAAGTGAGAATGACATTATAGGCTGGGCTGTTCGGTGTGGCAAGTCATAGTTTAGGCACCTAAAGCATCTGACTACAGGAGTGGGTTTCTCAGCTGTTGATTCCAAGGAGAGATAGGTACCTTTCTGAAAGTTGGATTTAGCTGCCTAACACGGGCAGTGGGTGAACCACAGGATCGTGGAGGCTAGCCCCGGCCCACCCCTCCTGCCTGAGGTCCCACCCCTCCCACACCCCTTTGCCCATGGATGACCAGAGGGCCCCCCCACATCCACCAGGCCCCCCAGCCCTGGGCTGCCTGAGCGCTGGGCAGCCCCAGCCACCCCAAGTCCCAGCTGCCCTAGCCCCAGTCTCAGCAGGCTTCCCATAAAAGGAATAACCTGCCTGGACTGGGGCCAACTAGCAGCAATCAGGATGGGGCCACAGGGCAGAGCGTGGGTGGGGCCACACAGGGCTGTTTGGGGAGGCACAGCCTTCCCTTGCCTATGCTACCTGCCACCCATGGCGTCTAACTGTGTGAGTGAGGTGGGGCTTAGGACACACCTTATTCATCTGCTTCTCCTACTGGCTAATTTAGACAGCTCTCCACCTATTGTGCTGGCTTTTGTGGATCCATTCTCATGTGCCTGTCTCTCCTGAGGCATTATATAGGGGGTGCCGCAAGATACTGACTGAAATTGATACATTTGAAAATGTAGAAAAACATCCAAAAATATTTAATAAATTTCAATTGGTATTCTATTGTTTAATAGTGCGATTAATCACGATTACTTTTTTTGAGTTAATCGCATGAGTTAACTATGATTAATTGACAGCTCTAGTCCTTACCTAAGAAATGATTCAGTCTGAGAAACTAAGGTAGCTTTTCCTGGTTTCACAGATATCTAACTGCCAAGACTTTCATTTTACAGAACGTCTAAGACTATTTGTTATAGCACCATATTTTTCAGTGTGTGAGGAGGGAGCATATGCAGGCTCTTCTTCCCTTGCTCCCGTTTTAAAACAATTTGGTGTAATTCTTAATTGCTAATAATGTAGTTGATGTGTGAGCATAATCCGATACTTAAAAACATATTTGACTTTAATTGTACCTGCAAGTTATCAACAAAAACAGAGGTGAGTGTTTGTTTGTAAATCCAGCCTATATTATATCCAATATAAAGTTTGTTTTTTGGTTATTCTTTTTAGTTTTCGGATCTGCCAAAATTAAGCTAAATAAAAGTACAGTTATTTCCAGATCTTGGCATCATTTGGCCCCTTGCCTTTGGATAAATAATGACTTACTTTAAAAAGTTGGGAAAATATACTCCTCCATCTTGTTTACGGAGTTGTAGTTAAGTTAATCCAATTTTTAACAGTTTATTACTTCAAAGAAATACTGCGGTAGACCCATAATCTCTTTATAAAACACTATGGATCATCTGTACAAAAGTCTTTGATACAATATACTACTGAAAACATTAGAAGTAGCAATGCCAAGCACATACAGTATATGATTTGTGAATATGTTCTCATTTTTATTGACTTTTACCTTTCCTAAGAAGTCAAGTTAAATGGGGGAAGGAGGAAGAAATTGAATGACTTTTCCTTTGACCTGTCTGTTTTATTTTCTTGGAGTTAAGTTGTTTGGTATATTCTGAGTATGGAAGTAATTTGATGCAGTGCATAAGGCATATCGGATCTGTGTTTTGTTACTGTCTCTGCCATGTATGACCATAAGCAAGGAAGTCACTAACTTCTTTGTTCCTCAGTTTTCTTATTTATAAAATCAGGACAATTATGCTCATGCACCACCGTTTTGAACATTGGAAACATAGAAATTACCAAACCAGTTCAGACCATTGGTCTATCTAGCCTTTTGATGAAAACAGAGTTCTTGAAAAACTCTGTGGAGGGGACAAAAACTCCAAACCAAACCAAACCAAACCACAACAACGAAAACCCTAATTTTCAACCAACTATAGAGTGAATGATGACTTGTTTGCTAAAATTATGGTGAAAATGACCCTTCCCCACTTTTCTTGACAACTAAAAAATCTAAATTGGAAAATTTTGGATGGAAAAAAGGGACAATATATTTGAATTTTTGTGAAAAATTTACCTAATTTTTCAACCAACTGTAATATAGTACAGTATCCTGAGTCGGAGCATGACTCCCATACCAGCTGCTTCTGTGGAAGGTTCAACAAATCCTCCATTATGCAGTTATGGGGTTCTAGAGCAATATTTATAGGGGTTGAGGGGTATAGGTGTGCTGAGAGCCAGAGAGTGTGACAGCACCCTCCAGCACCCCTTAGTTCCAGCACCTATGGTTATGACTTGCCCCAAGGAAAGTTTCTGACAACCCCCAAATACTTAGAAGCTGGCTTATGTCCAAAAGCATGAGGATTTAAATACCTTCCAAAACTCATGCTTATTTTTTGTAATATTCACTATTATGGTTCACTGTGTTCTTGCTGTCCATATCATTATCTCATCCTTTTTTAGAATCATGGAAAGCCTTGGCCTCAGTGGAAGGAGTTGTACAGATAACTGTGCATAGTGTGAAAAAGTATGTCCTTTAATTATTGCTGAATATATTTAAATGTTCCCTTATTCTTGTATTATGAGACAGGGTGAATAGTTCATCTACTGTCATGGATGAAAAGTTCTAAGTAAGTTTTAGCAGTATTAGAAGTGCAAAATGCAAATGCAAAATGCCTTAGGAAAGAATAATTCCTTAGGAAGGAACAATCAGATGCACAAATGGGAAATGGCTGCCTAGGAAGGAGTACTACAGAAAGGTATCTGGGGATCACAGTTGATCACAAGCTAAGTATGAGTCAACAGTGTAACAGTTTTTGCAAAAAAAGGAAATAATCAGTCTGGAATGTATTAGCAGGAATGTTGTAAGCAAGACACGAGAAGTAATTATTTCGCTCTACTCCAGGCTGATTAGGCCTCAACTGGAGAATTGTGTCCAGTTCTGGACACCACAGTTCAGGAAAGATATGGACAATTAGAGAAAGTCAAGAGAAGAACAACAAAAATGATTAAATAAACATGACCTGTGAGAGAAGATTGAAAAAATGGGTTTGTTTAGTCTGGAGAAGAGAAGACTGAGAGGGGACGTGATAACAGTTTTCAAGTACATAAAAGATTGTTACAAGGAGGAGGGAGAAAAATTGTTCTTCTTAACCTCTAAGGATAGGAAAAGAAGCAATGGGCTTAAATTGCAGCAATAGTGGTTTAGGTTGGACATTAGGAAACACTTCCTAATTGACAGTTTTGTTAAGCACTGGAATAAATTACCTAGGGGAAATGTAGAATCTCCATCATTTGGAAATTTTTAAGAACAGGTTAGACAAACACGTGTCAGTGATGGTCTAGATAATACTTATTCCTACCATGAGTGCAGGCAACTGGGCTAGATGACCTCTTGAGGTCTCTTCCAGCCTTACAGTTCTATGTTTCTATGTCACTGATATTTCTCAGTTAGTGTCTATAAACAATCTTAGAATTTTTCACAGCAGAAAAGACATTACAAACCTGAATTACTATATGAAAAGGAAAACTGAGGCACACTATCACAATGCTTCTGTAGCTAAATGCCAAAATACCTACACTGTGAATAACATTAATACCTACATTAAATTGATGTTAAATACATTCCAAATATTTGCCAGAGCATGTATGGATAAATTAGCTATTTTCATTAGGTCCTTTTAGACTATTGGTCTGACCAAATATTATCAAGGATTTGTAAAGGAATTCATTGACATTGTTTCTTCCATAATGGACCTTACCAAGTATAATGGACTATACCAAGCCTGTATAGTCAAGCATGATTTTAATGAATCATTTCTGTTATACACCGATACTTCTAGAATTGGGTTAGAAGCTGTAATAATACAGGACCAAGAATGGGAAGTTCCTAGGATGTATTCATCAGTGTCTTGGACAACCCTTCCTGCTGGGAGTTGATGTTGTATGATTGAAATGTAACCGTATAAATCATTAATATTGCCACTGTTAGAGAATTGCAACAAAACTGGTATAAAGTATATTATGTAAGGGGTTAGTGGAAAAGTTATGATTCACTAATGATTATCCTGTCTATATGCATGTATCATTTTTGTAGCTGAAGTTATGACTATTGGTTGTATACCTTTAACACCATTGTGTTTGTTCCTGGGGAGACACTTACAAGATAGTTTGCATCCAGTCTAGTCAGCACAGTCTGAATGGCTAATTCAAATTGATGGCTCATCAAAGACACTTAACTCTCATAATGGGCCACAGAATAAACTCATTCTGCCCAGATGGCTCTTCTTGCAGATGCCTTAGCCTCCAAGAGACCAATGACTATCCCTTGTGAGTCAACAAGCCGTGTAAGGGCACGTGAACCCAGACTCCATCTTGTGGCAGTAATATTCCACAAAGTATGTTCAAAAAGAACAGGAGTACTTGTGGCACCTTAGAGACTAACCAATTTATTTGAGCATAAGCTTTCGAGAGCTACAGCTCACTTCATCGGATGCATACTGTGGAAACTGCTGAAGACATTATATACACAGAGACCATGAAACAATACCTCCTCCCATCCCACTCTCCTGCTGGTAATAGCTTATCTAAAGTGATCATCAAGTTGGGCCACACACACACAAAAACTCACTCTCCTGCTGGTAATAGCTTATTGTTGCCATATTACCTAACCATTGACCCTGCAACATCAGGAGAGTGGGATGGGAGGAGGTATTGTTTCATGGTCTCTGTGTATATAATGTCTTCTGCAGTTTCCACTGTATGCATCCGATGAAGTGAGCTGTAGCTCACAAAAGCTTATGCTCAAATAAATTGGTTAGTCTCTAAGGTGCCACAAGTACTCCTTTTCTTTTTGCGAATACAGACTAACACAAACTAACACAAATGTTGTGAGCTTTGGTTTGGGACAGTAAAACTCCAAGCATGTGGCAGAGGGTATAAAAGTCTCTTGCAACGTCTCCATATTTCTTCGTTCCTGCTCTGATTCTCTGGACTATGGATGTACAACTAAAAGAAACATTCTAATTTATGGACTAAGGACTTTCCAATCCTTTGCAAGTTACCAGAGAATTTACAAGCCAGCAACCTATAACATCACTGTTACCAACCTGGTATAAGAACTTTGCAATGACCATATGTATATGATCTATTAACCATTTTAACTCTCTTCTTCTTCTTCTGTTTTTTTTTTTAACAAATAAACCTTTATATTTTAGTTACCAAGGGTTGGCAAAAACATGATTTTGGGGTAAGATCTCATTTATATATTGATCTGACTATATGGCTGATCTCTTGAGATCAGAAGAACCCTTTAATTAAATTGGTTTACAATGACTGCTCATCATAAAGTCGAGTGTCTGGGTTGTGAAATAAGTCTGGAATGCCTAAAGAGATTGAAGTTTGGACTTCTTGTTAACCAGTGTGGCAATGTACTTTTGTTAACCAATGTACTTTTGTTACCAGCTTTGTATTTCTAATGATAAACTAACCACCGGTATGAAAAAGACCTGGAAGAAAGAACTGAACTCAGGGGACAAGTGTTGAGCCCAAGCTGGAAGGGCATGTAGCTTGTGAGTAATAATAACTGAGGTCTCAAGCTGAAGACCAGTGCAGCTGCCTTTCAAGACTTTCTGTAATCTGCCTGCAACAATATCTAGTGCGAGAAATTACTATTTGTAACCAATTTCTTTTGTGAAACAAGCTTAGCTTGCGTGTTTTGTTTTATTTGCTTTCTAATCTGCTTTGTTCTGTCTGTTATCGCTTATATTCACTTAAAATTCACCTTTTGTAGTTAATAAACTTATTTAATTTATTATTGAACCCAGTTTATGTAATATCTAACTGGGGCGGGGGTGGGGAGGAGAGAAGTTGTGTACATATCTCTTCACACTGAGGAAGAGGGAGGATTTTATGAGCTTGTGCAGTGCCAATTTTTCTATACAGTGCAAGAAAGTATTATTTTGGGAGGATCTCCCAAAAGGGGTCTGCATGTGACTGTGTGACTGCACGTGTGTGTGTGCTGCAAGAGGCTGGAGAGAATAAGGGCATGTCTACGCTGGCAGAGTTACAGCACTGGCAGTTACAGCGCTGCTCAGATAGCGCTGAAGGGAAACTGTTGTTGTGTGTTCACACTGTAGGCTGCCTGCGCAATAGTGTGTTCGTACTTGAGGCACTTGTAGCAGTATTCGCAGTGGTGTTCGTAGCGGTGCACTCTGGGCAACTATCCCACAGCTATCCCTCTTTCTCTTCTGCCGCTAAGACTTGTAGGAAGGCGGAGGTGGTCATGGGGCATCCTGGGTCATAGAATCATAGAATCATAGAATATCAGGGTTGGAAGGGACCTCAGGAGGTCATCTAGTCCAACCCCTTGCTCAAAGCAGGACCAATCCCCAACTAAATCATCCCAGCTGGGGCTTTGTCAAGCCTGACCTTGAAAACCTCTAAGGAAGGAGATTCCACCACCTCCCGAGGTAACCCATTCCAGTGTTTTACCACCCTCCTAGTGAAAAAGTTTTTCTTAATATCCAACCTAAACCTCCCACACTGCAACTTGAGACCATTACTCCTTGTTCTGTCATCAGCTACCACTGAGAACAGTCTAGATCCATCCTCTTTGGACCCCCTTTCAGGTAGTTGAAAGCAGCTATCAAATCCCCCCTCATTCTTCTGTTCTGTAGATTAAACAATCCCAGTTCCCTCAGCCTCTCCTCATAAGTCATGTGCTCCAGCCCCCTAATCATTTTTGTTGCCCTTCGCTGGACTCTATCCAATTTATCCACATCCTTCTTGTAGTGTGGGGCCCAAAACTGGACACAGTACTCCAGATGAGGCCTCACCAATATCAAATAGAGGGGAACGATCACGTCCCTCGATCTGCTGGCAATGCCCCTACTTATAGAACCCAAAATGCCATTCGTCTTCTTGGCAACAAGGGCACACTGTTGACTCATATCCAGCTTCTCGTCCACTGTAACCCCTAGGTCCTTTTCTGCAGAACTGCTGCCTAGCCATTCAGTCCCTGGTCTGTAGCAGTGCATGGGATTCTTCTGTCCTACGTGCAGGACTCTGCACTTGTCCTTGTTGAACCTCATCAAATTTCTTTTGGCCCAATCCTCTAATTTGTCGAGGGCCCTCTGTATCCTATCCCTACCCTCCAGCGTATCTACCTCTCCTCCCAGTTTAGTGTCATCTGCAAACTTGCTGAGGGTGCAATCCACACCATCCTCCAGATCATTTATGAAGATATTGAACAAAACCGGCCCCAGGACTGACCCTTGGGGCACTCCACTTGATACCGGCTGCCAATTAGACATGGAACCATTGATCACTACCCATTGAGCCTGACAATCTAGCCAACTTTCTATCCACCTTATCGTCCATTCATCCAGCCCATACTTCTTTAACTTGCTGGCAAGAATACTGTCAAAAGCTTTGCTAAAGTCAAGGAACATCACGTCCACCACTTTCCCCTCATCCACAGAACCAGTTATCTCGTCATAGAAGGTCATTACATTAGTCAGGCATGACTTGCTTTGGTGAATCCATGCTGACTGTTCCTGATCACTTTCCTCTCCTCTAAGTGCTTCAGAATTGATTCCTTGAGGACATGCTCCATGATTGTTCCAGGGACTGAGGTTAGGCTGACTGGCCTGTAGTTCGCAGGATCCTCCTTCTTCCCTTTTTTAAAGATGGGCACTACATTAGCCTTTTTCCAGTCATCCGGGACTTCCCCTGATTGCCATGAGTTTTCAAAGATAATGGCCAATGGCTCTGCAATCACATCCGCCAACTCCTTTAGCACTCTCAGATGAAGCACATCCGGCCCCAGGGACTTGTGCTAATCCAGCTTTTCTAAATAGTCCTGAACCACTTCTTTCTCCACAGAGGGCTGGTCACCTCCTCCCCATGCTGTGCTGCCCAGTGCAGTAGTCTGGGAGCTGACCTTGTTTTTTGAAGACAGAGGCAAAAAAAGCATTGAGAACATTAGCTTTTTCCACATCCTCTGTCACTAGGTTGCCTCCCTCATTCAGTAAGGGGCCCACACTTTCCTTGACTTTCTTCTTGTTGCTAACATACCTGAAGAAATCCTTCTTGTTACTTTTAACATCTCTTGCTAGCTGCAGCTCCAGGTGTGATTTGGCCTTCCTGATTTCACTCCTGCATCCCCGAGCAATATTTTTATACTCTTCCCTGGTCATTTGTCCAATCTTCCACTTCTTCTAAGCTTCTTTTTTTGTGTTTAAGATCAGCAAGGATTTCACTGTTAAGCCAAGCTGATTGCCTGCCATATTTACTATTCTTTCTACACATTGGGATGGTTTGTCCCTGTAACCTCAATAAGGATTCTTTAAAATACAGCCAGCTCTTCTGGACTCCTTTCCCCCTCATGTTATTCTCCCAGGGGATCCTGCCGATCAGTTCCCTCAGGGAGTCAAAGTCTGCTTTTCTGAAGTCCAGGGTCCGTATTCTGCTGCTCTCCTTTCTTCCCTGTGTCAGGATTCTGAACTCGATCATCTCATGGTCACTGCCTCCCAGGTTCCCATCCACTTTTGCTTCCCCTACTAATTCTTCCCTTTTTGTGAGCAGCAGGTCAAGAAGAGCTCTGCCCCTAGTTGGTTCCTCCAGCACTTGCACCAGGAAATTGTCCCCTACACATTCCAAAAACTTCCTGGATTTTCTGTATACTGCTGCATTGCTGTCCCATTAGCGGTCCTGTCCTTATGCCCCATGATTCATTGCTTCACCTCCCAGCAATCCCCGTGCTTCTATCCGCATTTGGCGCCATCTTTCAATGGTTTGTGTACTGCGTGCCCTGCCTCTTTGGGCTACAGGAATGGATCCTGAACTGTTGACCAGTATGCTGTTCGCTCTGACTAACACGTTATGAGTGGCAGTAGAGTTATTCCTTAAACTACAAAGGCAGGAGGAGTGTGACATTGATCTCGCCACACATAGTAGTTACGACACGAGATTGCTTGTGGGATTTACGGACGTGCTGACAACAGTGGAACGCCACTTCTGGGCTCGGGAAACAAGCACTGAGTGGTGGGATCTCATCGTGATGCACATCTGGGATGATGAGCAGTGGGTGAAGAACTTTCAGATGGGAATAGCCACATTCATGGGACTGTGTGATGAGCTCGCCCCAGCCCTGAGGCGCCAGGACACAAGAATGAGAGCTGCCCTGCCATTGGTGATTGCACTGTGGAAGCTGACTACTCCAATAGGTCGTTAGTCAGTTCGGAGTGGGAAAGTTTACCACTGGACTCATGTTGACAGAGGTGTGCAAGGCCATTAATCACATCCTTCTCCCCAAGACCATGACTTTGGGCAATGTGCGTGACATTGTAGATGGCTTTGCACAAACGTGCTTTCCTAACTGCAGTGGGGCAATAGATGGCATGCATATTCCAATTCTGGCACCAGAACACCTAGCTACCGAGTATATTAATCACAAGGGGTATTTCTCAATGGTTCTCCAGGTGCTTGTGGATCACCATGGACATTTCACAGACATTAACACAGGCTGGTCCAGAAAGGTGCATGACACATGCATCTTTCAGAACACTGACCTGTTTAGAAAGCTGCAAGCATGGACTTTCTTCCCAGACCAGAAGATTATCATAGGGGAAGTCGAAATGCCCATTGTGATCCTGGGAGACCCCACCTACCCCTTAATGCCATGGCTTATGAAGCCATACATAGGGCAACTTGGCAGCAGAAAGGAGCAGTTCAACAACACGCTGAGCAAGTGCAGAATGACTATTGAATGTGCTTTTGGCCTTTTAAAAGCCCGCTGGTGCTGCCTCTATGGGAAGCTGGATCTGGCCGATGACAATATTCCTATTATTATAGCCGCATGCTGTATGCTCCATTCCATAATATTTGTGAAGGGAAGGGTGAAAATTTCACTCAGGGCTGGACCTCAGAGGCTCAGCACCTGCAGGCTGTGTTCGAACAGTCAGAGACCAGGACAATTAAAAGGGCACAGCACGGGGACATAAGGATCAGCGATACCTTGAGGTAGCAATTTGAAGCTGAAAGCCACTAATATTTGTTTATATGCTCCGGAGTGCAGTGCTTGTAATCCTAGGAGGTGATTGGTGCACATGATGCAATATGTGGGTTTAACATAATTCTTTGTTGCTTTGCAGGGCTCTTTTTGCTTTCAATTATTAGAATAAAGATTGTTTTCAATCCAACAGAAAAACATCCAAACAAGATATGACTTCTATAACGGACCCCAAACTATTCTTCAAATCAGTCTTCACTACAGTGAATGTTGGGGAGTTACCCCAAACCTATTTTATTCTAGTAATAAAAGTGAGGTGACAAAAAGGAGAGATTTTGGAACAAACTGATATGTTAAAGAGGAACAAGTCACCAAGACCAGATAGTAAAATATACAAGAGTTCTGAAGGAACTGAAGAATGAAGTGGCTGAGCTGCTAAAATTGTACAATCTCTTATTAAAATCCCCTATTATACCAAACAACTGGAGGTAGCATGTTTTGTTTCTTCATCTTGTAGCTTTGAGGATCTCTTCCCACCCTGCTTGTGTTTTCTTACCTACAAAGACAAGTTGCAGCAATCTTGGAAGAATAGAAGTAGGTATGGCTCCTCTGAAGGTCATCAGTACTGCTCCTTGAATTGCTTGGATGTGCTCCTGCTGCTGGAGAATGAGTGATTCCTTCCAGTCTGATTCTGAGCTGAGGACCTGAACACAAGTTTGCTTATAGAAGTGAAGTGTTTTCAATGCAAAATTATCTTCACTTCATAAGTGGGTGCATTATTGTTTGAAAATAAAAAGGTCTGTCTACTCTGTTGTTCAAAATGGGTATATTTGTGGGAAAATGGCTAGTTTTGCTTGAAAAGTCTTTGTCTGTTAGTGGAATTTTCATTAAAAGGCCTTTTTTATACCTGTAATAAAACGTACAAGTCTACAGCTCTTCAACATTTACTATGTTTTGCATTTTGCTTCTACACATATGTAGATGCATGAGAGAAAGAAAAGGAACTGCCCATTTATTTTAGGAAATTATACAAGGTTCATGTTAGCCAAAGGGGGTCAGTCTACACTTATTTTTGTAGGGAGGAATGAGAAGTGAAAGAAAAATAGATAAAAGGTTTGGATCCATCTAATGCTACTTCAGCTCCCAGATTCAACGTGTAAGGGCTAACTTTTGAAAACAATGAAGACAACAGTCCATGTGCAATTGCATATTTATATTTTGGCATGAAAATTGAGCAACTGTATATTCAAACTAGATAATAGAGCAGACATTGGATATGAATATACTCATTGCAAATTCAGGCATACAAGTGCACATATGTTTTTGCACCCTGGCCCTTCGTCTCAGAATTTCAAAATGTCTATTTCAGCGGATTGCTTGAACTTGTTTGAAACTTTTACAGAATACTGTATATACCATATAGATTCTGTTGTATGAATAAACATCCACCCTAGAGAACCAAGTCAACTGATACCATCTATAAAGTCCTTATATATAAAAGGAACCATGAAATCAAGAAAAAGCTATATATTACATCATTCCAATAAGAGAGAAATTTGTTCCTGTTCTATTGATGTATTGAGATTTCTCTGATAGCATCCATCATCTGCTTAGTATCTGAAGCCTATGCCACCCATGTGTAACCCTAGTTACAGTCCTTTATAATTCCACAGTAAAATATTCCCTCTTTAAATTGCAAACTAGATTTCATGATTTAAGAGAGCTTTTTACACATCCTATGCAACTTTGGCAGCATAAGTGCAACTTTGGCAGCATAAATTGTGACTCATATCATGATAGATATATTTATACCATCAAAGTGTTGGGAAATATAGTAAATTAATTAGAAATAAATCATTTTAAACTATGTATCTTCTTACCCTTTTTAGCTTGATTACTTTTTAATTTGTAGATGTACTCTTCAACAAGTCTTGATTCCTCATTAGAACATTCACATTCTGTTTTTTTCTTTATAGGGCATCTATGCAATTTATTTAGAACTAGATCATAAATTTGAGCAAATTAGATTCTATGTTCATTAGATGTGAACTCTATATATCCAACAAATACATGCTAAACTTTCTGATATTAAATGGGGCATAAACTAAAAACCAACAAAAAGAGCCATTTATAAATGCTTTTTTGGCATTATGAATCTGTTACTGTTATCAGAAACAGAGATTCATTGAATGTTTATTAATTAATACTGCTATTAAGTGAAGTGCAGATCTAAACATGCTTGCTAGGACATACACAAAGGCTAAGCCACAATATTCAAATGACAGTACTATGGGAGTACATTCTCAGTTTGATGCACATTGCTTCTGTCATGCAATCCCCATTAATATGAAAGGAGATGAGCATAGGAACACAAAATTTCAGTTCCTCATGTACATCTACAACGAGTGTAAAGTGGCCAAAAGAAAGTAAATTAGGAGAGTATGACTGAGAGAGGTTCATGCATCATCTGGAGGCTGCGGTGTATGCAGTGAAAGTTACTGTTCTATTAAAAATACAATTTAGTTCTCCTTCCCACCAATAAAGGGAATAGAAAATAAAACTTACATGTCACAATTGAAAAATCTTAGCAAATGTGTCAATAAACATTTTGATTTTGTATTTTATACGTATCTGGCTGTACACACAAGGTGAAATTTACCTCCACAGTGCAGACACCAATGAACTGTGTGCCACTGAATTTATTAGCATGGAACATAAGAACTGCATAAATCCCTCAGGACTCTACATACCCGAGTGAATTTCACATGCAGTGCCTTATCACAGTGGCAATGTTTTCATCAACATGCATGGAGATTCTTTGGTTAGATTATTTGGCATGTCTTTTTTAAGGGAGGTGATTTCAGGTTAGTAATTCTTCTATCAGGAGGTGGCAATTGTCCCACAATTCTTCGCAGCTACATTAGTAATGAATAAGTCACAATTATGCATACATTAATCAGCCTGCACACGTGCGCAGTGTCATTTGGTAACCCCCTTTTGTCTGTCTTACTTGTACTCACTTTTGATTTTTTTTTGTATGTGATTTATTCCGTGTAATAATTCATGTTAATTCAAAGTTTCAAAGAAACAATTTTTTTAAAGGATTTGACTAAGCATTTGGAATTAAGGATCCATGGCTGTATATATGCTGAATGCATATTAATTATATTACACAAAATACAGTTAAACCATTAAAATGATCGGGGCAATGTTCTGAATCCATAGTAACTCAGTTTTGAATTTTGACACCAGTCATGATTTAATTGCATAATGAAAGACTGAGGCTGTGGGTGATGGATTGCCACAAGAGAGCAGAACTCTATTTATTGCTTAGAACACACTTGAGTCTCTTAGCTTCAGTGTCTGCAAGAGGACCTACAGCGTGTTGCTGGGTAAGAAGGCACAATCTAGCCAGTTCTGCCACTGAATCACAGTATTACCTCGGGTAAGTAATTGAACTTCTGTCTCATTTTTCCTCATCTGTAAAGTTGGACTAATAATACTTACTTACCTTCTGTAAAGTGCTCCTAAATCTATGAATAAAAAGTGATTGCTGTTGTTATCCCATAGAAGGAAGGATAAAAAGAATGGTCAAGGCTTCAGGAGGAAGTCACTCTTTTTGTAGATCCAGGGTACTTTCTAATCTAAAGCTAATTGGAGAAATCATATTCAACCTTAAAGATTCTGGCCCAGATACTCAGCTGTGCTTCAGATGTGTACCAGGTGTCTCTCTCCTCTCCTTTCTCTCCCCCAACCCCCCGCCAGTTTAAAGCAGAGCAACCTGAGAGCTGTTCTAGGTTTTGACAGCTGCTAATCCCACAAAAGGGTTGATAGAGCATCTCAGGATCAGACAGGCAGAGGGAAAGTCCACAGTTCCTTTCCCTTGACCATGTGCCCTTTGCTGGCTGTAGGGAGATAAGGGTTTCCTAAGAGCCCAGAAGTGAGTGATCCTTCTATGAACAACTGGGAGGGAGGGATAGCTCAGTGGTTTGTGCATTGCCCTGCTAAACCCAGGGTTGTGAGTTCAATCCTTGAGGGGGCTATTTATGGATCTGGGGCAAAACTTGGGGATTGGTCCCCCCTTTGAGCAGGAGGTTGGACTAGATGAACTCCTGAGGTCCCTTCTAATCCTGATATTCTATGATTCAACTACGCTGGTTTGTGAGCTGCTTTGAACTGACAGACTGTCACAAAGTAACAATGTGAAGTCCAGGTTCTGAACTTCTCTCTGCAAATCCTTTAATGAACATTTATTATTACTATGCTTGCTGGCAGACCAGGTGCCACTCATGACAAGGTGCCCATGCCCCAACTGAGCCCTGAAAAATGTATAGCTGGAATCAGTCTGGCTCACCCATGTGTTAGTATTGTTAAATTGGTACTAGGATTATAAGAATTTGTTTAGTGTTTAGACTTCATTGAATGATTGAGTGGCTGTGTGTGTTAATCTCACTTAAAGCATTGTAGCCCATATTGTAAGGTACTATTTAAGCATTTGTATTGTGAGTCTCTGGGATGGTGTACATCACTAGACAGGAGAAGGACATTACAGTAGAACCTCAGAGCTACAAACAACAGAGTTACAAACTGACTGGTCAACCACACACCTCGTTTGCAACCAAAAATATGCAATCAGTCAGCAGCAGAAATAATACAAATAAAAAAGCAAATAGAGTACAGCAGGGATCGGCAACATTTGGCACACAGCCCATCAGGGAAATCCACTGATGGGCCAGGATGTTTTTTTTACCTGCAGAGTCCAGAGGTTTGGCCAATCGCAGCTCCCGCTGGCTGCGGTTCACCGCTCCAGGCCAATGGGGGCTGCGGCAAGCGGCAGTCAGCACATCCCTCGGCCCACGCTGCTTCCCGCAGGAATCTCTGCTGGTTTATTTGTAGGGAGGCAAATAGTACATCAGTGTCAATAATATCCCATTCTATATGCAGTGGCTAAAAATGAAGCACTGTTGTATCTGGGAAGGCCAAGAATCCTTGTGTATCCCTTCTGGATATAAACATTAGTAACCAACTTATATGGGTGATCACAGAGGAATTAAACTATCCATTGTATTACAATGACAAATTATTTGGATGAGCAACCTTTGAAATAGTCCCAAGAGCAGAGGCAATATGTCTGCATTGTACTGTGCAGTACAAAAGAGAACTGATGAAAGGAAAAGTACCTTATACTTTCAAAAACCAGAAAACCCCCAAATAAAACAAAACAAAACCCCCCAAACAAAAAACAAAACAAAACAAAACAAAACAAAACAAAAAACCAAAAAAAAAACACCAAAATCAAAACCACACACTACTAATGGGAAAGATGTAATATAAGTTAAATTAATATACTTTGCACTGCTCATCGGTAGGCCTCTACGTGCTTTGTCAAAGAGGGTGAGCATATATCTTCATTTAATAGAAGACATCCTTCAGAAATAGGGACTGTTGTTTCACCCAGTAGTAACAGTTTGAGAAACCCAGCTTGTTGGAGAGTATCTGAGATGAAAATGATACACTTGATCAGAGATACCATATATAGACTGTTGTCAGGGCTGATCACTGACAACAAGTGTTTACAATAGCAATTTTTCAGTATGCTTAAAGAAATCAGAGACCTCACAGTGCAGCTGCATGATGTGATTGCAGAGCGACAGACAGCTTGTGTTTTCTCCCCTGGGTTTACAGCATCTGATGTCTAGCTAGGAGAGGCTACTGAGAGAGACACACTTATGAGATATGTGGCACCTTAGAGACTAACCAATTTATTTGAGCATAAGCTTTCGTGAGCTACAGCTCACTTCATCGGATGCATCCGATGAAGTGAGCTGTAGCTCACGAAAGTTTATGCTCAAATAAATTGGTTAGTCGCTAAGGTACCACAAGTACTCCTTTTCTTTTTGCGAATACAGACTAACACGGCTGTTACTCCGAAACTTATGAGATATGCAATTCAGAAACAGGACAGGCATTTCAGAGTCAGCATTGGAAAAGATGCAAAGGAGAAATGTGTCAATGCTCTACCGTGTCTCAAAGAGAGAAAGTATAGTTTTAGTGAAACTACAAGAGTAGACCTGTATAACTCTGGATGTTATTTAAAAAATGTCAGTTATGCACTGCAGATATGGAGCTAGAATATATGACGTTCAATTTTTAGAATGCTGCTGTTCAATCTAAAGTGACAAGTGAAAGGGGGCAGAATCCAGGCTTTAAAGAAGCCATGTATTCAAGTGCTCAAATTACTGGAGAAGTGTTGAAAATGAGTAGTAATTCCTACATGATATATGCACTCACTAACCTTTTTCTTTCCCACCACCCCCTTTAGACAGATTTTATGTTCCTTAAATTTACTGGATTGACTGCCTGGGAAAGTAAAGTCTATCTAAAGAAGAGGTAGGAATGAAAGCTCCTCTACTCTGGTCTACTCATGTTTTAACCATGTGGTGGAAAGATCACTTCTATGGATGAAAGCATAGTTATGTTGCCAAGCCCATTCAAGTCTCTGAAGCATCAGATAGGAAAAGGCAACCAAATGTATGCCAGTTGAGGAGTTTTCTGTAATGTGAGAACTTGTCCTCTAGGAACCTGTCAAGGCAGGGCTGCATCTAAAGAGTATCAGAGGTAAAATATCCTCTTACCCCATTACAACTCCCCTTTTTTGTCCCCTAATTTGAATGCTGGCTGATCCCTGTCAGGTCAGGGATACTAATAGGTGTTTTCTGATATGAAATATTGATTTTCTTTATAATTCCTTAAGATTGTGCTTTGCTTTGTGTTATGTCACATCATCTATTATGTCACACAATACAAAGGAAATTAGTCTAATTCAAAGCAGTATATAAATACTATACCTGTCTGGCATTACAGTTATTGAGACTGCATGGAACTGTTTTGTTAAAAGTAAATAATACATTAATTAAAATAGAGTGTAGCAGTTTAAGTATTATGGGCAGCTGGTAATTCAAAACGGAGTGTGTATCTCTGGTCTGAACTAGAGTTGGAATTTTATCCTAAGAGCATTAAGCTATTGCTGTTACTGAATTTTAATCATTTTTGGTGAGGGGAGGATCCTTCTAGAGTAGCACTGTGTCCAAAAGACATGTCTTCCTTTATCTTTTTGCTGCGTTTTCAAATGTGCAAAAAGTATCAATTTTCACTTGAAGTCGTCTTGTGAATTTTGACTGAAAAATTACAGCAATGCTTTATTTTACTCTTGATCTCTTTGCACAAATATTTTGCCCCAAGTGTTCCCAGAAGTTAAATGAGTGAACTATGTCTGAACCACACCTCCTTTCTTAAAGCCACCTGTCTCTCTCCCAACTCACACACTTTGGGGAGTAAAAGCTATTGTTATTTAAGAAAATTGGTGGCTTTGGGGGTAGCTTTAGTTGATCTCTTACCATCTTTCTGCTTGATCAATATACTTTTAGGGTCCCATTGCAGGTCTAAAAATCAAAAGCAATATGACAGTCCTTCAGAAGCTGTACAGAGGCTAACACAAGACTTATCTACTCACTTAATTGCCACTTAGAGTTCTATTTTAAAGTCTTCCAAATACAGAGTAACTAGGCAGCTGTGAGAAATGGAAACAAACAAACAATAAACCTCAACCATTTGGAGGTCAAGTTTGCAAAGTATCCCATTAAAATTGATGAAACACCAGAGAGATCCATGAGATAGCTGCTGACTTCACACTTAACACACTTAACACTTGTTCTGATAGAGAGCATTTTGCATTACTTAGGGTGAGTCTATACTGAAAATTTACATCAGCATAGCGATGTCTCTCAGGGATGTGAAAAATCCACACTATGCCAACTTAAGCCCTGGTGTGGACAGTGGGAGGCTGACAAAATAATTCTTGTGTCAACCTAGCTATTGCCTCTTGAGGAGGTGGATTACCTATGCCAATGGGAGAACCCCTTTTGTCAGTGTAGGTAGTGTCTACGCTGAAACCCTACAGTAACACTGTTTCAGAACTGCAACTGTGCCACTATTGCACATTTCAAGTGTAGACAAGCCCTCAGGCATGAGCTACACTTAACTCTTATAACAACTTAGCTTTTCTGGGCTTGTTCACACCTAAAACTTAGGGTGACCTAGCGACATTCGTCAGGGGTGTGAAAAATTACCTAAGCTTCAGAGTAGACACAGCTAGGTTGACGGAAGAATTCTTCTGTTGACCTAGCTACTGCTTCTCAAAAGGATAGATTAAATAAAGCAATAGAAAACCCTTTCCATTGCTGTGGCAAGTGTCTACACTATAAAAAGAACAGGAGTACTTGTGGCACCTTAGAGACTAGAGCTTAGAGACTTAGAGACTTAGAGACTTAGAGCTTTTGTGAGCTACAGCTCACTTCATTGGATGCATCCGATGAAGTCCGATGAAGTGAGCTGTAGCTCACGAAAGCTTATGCTCTAATAAATTTGTTATTCTCTAAGGTGCTACAAGTCCTCCTTTTCTTTTTATGGATACAGACTAACACAGCTGCTACTCTGAAAGCTGTCTACACTATAGTGCCACAGTGGCACAGCTGCAGCACCATAGCTGTGCCTCTGTAGCATCTGTAGTGTAGACTTAGCCTTAGTTGGGACTGTGAAAAACCACACACTGCAGTGATATAACTAAACCAACTCAACCCCTAGTATAGATCTATACCCCTAGTATAGATGTTTTTTTTTTTCAATATATTCATTAACGATCTGGAGGATGGTGTGGATTTCACCCTCAGAAAGTTCTCAGATGACACTAAACTGAGAGGAGTGGTAAATACTCTGGAAGGCAGGGATAGGATACAGAGGGACCTAGACAAGTTAGAGGATTGGACCAAAAGAAATGTGACGAGGTTCAACAAGAACAAATGCAGAGTCCTGCACTTAGGACGGAAGAATCCCATGCACTGCTACAAACTGTGGACCGAGCTGCGAGGCAGCAGTTCTGCAGAAAAGGAGCTAGGGGTTACAGTGGACGAGAGGCTGGATATGGGTCAAGAGTGTGCCCTTGTTGACAAGAAGGCTAATGGCATTTTGGGCTGTATAAGTAGGAGCATTGCCAGCAGATCAAGGGACATGATCATTCCCCTCTGTTGGACATTGGTGAAGCCTCGTCTGGAGTACTGTGTCCAGTTCTGATCCCCTCACTACAAGAAGGATGTGGAAAAATTGAAAAGAGTCCAACAAAGGGCAACAGAAATGATTAGGGGGCTGGAGCACATGATTTATGAGGAGAGGCTGGGGAACTGGGATTATTTAATCTGCACAAGAGAAGATTGAGGGGGGATTTGATAGCTGCTTTCAACTACCTGAAAGGGGGTTCCAAAGAGGATGGATCTATACTGTTCTCAGTGGTAGCAGATGACAGAACAAGGAGTAATGGTCTCAAGTTGCAGTGGGGGAGGTTTAGGTTGGACATTAGGAAAAACTTTTTCACTAGGAGGGTGGTGAAGCACTGGAATGGGTTACGTAGGGAGGTGATGGAATCTTCTTCCTTAGAGGTTTTTAAGGTCAGGCTTGACAAAACGCTGACTGGGATGATTTAGTTGGGGATTGGTCCTGCTTTGAGCAGGGGGTTGGACTAGATGACCTCCTGAGGTCCCTTCCAACTCTAATTTTCTATGACTTTGCCATGAACAGTGAGGAGGAGGAAGATGGGGGAGACACAGCAATGGATTTAAACCATTTGTAACTCCACAGTAGTCTAGCCATTTCTGGCAGGTGAGTGCAGATAATTCTACTGATGAAGGGAAAGGGAGCTGGGGTAAGTGGATATGCATCATTCCTTGCAATGTTTTTATGTTTGTTATTTTTTGTTTTTAATTCTCCTTTCCCTTAAACCTCATCTCCTTCTCTCTCCTTCTTACCCTCACCCTTTGTTTTCCATTTAAAAATGCCACCCAACCCATCTGCAAATTCAGACTTTTCATTGCTTTATTGGTATACTGTTAGAAAATGACAGGTTAGGGAATGCATTCTAAAAAGTGTTGTATGGCTGTCTGGTTACATAATCCTGTGCTCAAGTAGAGAGTAAACAAACAGAGGTAGAGTCAACTGTGTGAAATTGTGGGTTCTGTCTGTACCATTTCTGAATTGTGGATGATTTTATGAAATTTTATAATGAAATTACTGTGTCATCAAAAGCCTATATGGAGGTGGCTCCACCATGAACTAGTAGGGTTATGTCACGCCTCTGCCAGGCCAGAGACAATGGTTAGTAATCTGCCTTCAACAACCATCTATTCAAAGTAAAACAACTTGAGACAATGGGTTTGCTCTAGGTGGGAGAAGACACCGCCGCCTCTGTCTAAAGGAAAGGGGAGATTAGAGCAGTGGAAAATTACCAAAAGGTAGGACAAAAGCAGCACGTGATTCCAGCGTTAGAGGGTTACCATACGTTTGGGTTTGCCCGGACATAACCTCTTTTTTGAGCTTCCTTTCTCTGCCCCAGCGGATTTTTCAAATATCAGGAAATGTCCAGGGTTTTTGCAGAGCAGATAAACTGTAGCTCACAAAAAGCCCTGCTTCCTGATTAGTCCCTTCCTTGCATCTGCATCTGATTGGTCCCATTCCTCTGCAAGCCACAGCTGCCAGATCCCACCCACCCAGGCTCCAGCTACCAGTCCTGCGGAGTGGGTCCCACAGGGAGGCACTGACTGACAGTTGCCACTGTGCCCTGGGCTTGTGCCGGCTGCCTTGCCACCATTGCAGGTAGTGAAAATACCCCCACCTCCCTTGAGTATCCCTGCAGCAAATATCCCCTCCAGCACTCCCAACTGTACCCCGCCTCCAGCTGCCCTTCCCTTCCCTCTCAACCCCTCTCCCTCTTTTGGCAGTGTCCTCTTTTTGGGAACCTGAAATATGGTAGCCCTACTCTGGCAGGAGTCTATAAGGCACTCACAGGTGTGAATTTGGAGGCAGGGGAGCCATCTTGCACCAGATTAATTTGAGGGCGGTAGTTGCAGGGGCAGGGTAGGAACTGGGGTGGAAGACCCTACCTGCTTGGTGGAACATAGATGATCTCCCAAGGACTTCCAAGAGAATGGTGAGGTAGTGAGGGACATTGCAGTTAGGATTTTTTGTTTTGTTTTGTATGATCCATACTCTCTTGTGCTTTCTGTAGTTAAAAATAAAGAGCATAAAGTTGATATATTAAACAAAGTGTGTGTGTGCGCGCATGTGCGAGAGTGTGCATTGACTGCTTCACTACTGCTGTGTGCCCCTAAGAGACTTAAATTGTAAACCATAAGTTTTACACCTCTTGCGTGGAGTTCTGGAGAGGGGTGTGTTCTGGGTGAGAGGTGGGAAAGGTTTCTAAGTCCAGGGGACTCTGAAGGTTCAGCATTGTACCCAGAAGGGCTAGGTGGCTGGACAGCAGGTTCCAACACTCAAAAAGACCAGAGAGAAGGTGTGTGACCTGAGAGTGTGCCTAGGGACCCGGAGATTGGAGTGGTGGCTGGACTCTGTTCACAATCCAGAAGCTTAAGCCCCCCAGGGACACAGAGGCTTGGATTCCCCTCACAGCAGTCCTTGTGGGTGGCCAGGAAGGGCTGCTCCCTAGGATCCGTGACATCCTCATCTGCTTTTCATTTCTTTGGTTTGTCAGGCAATGTAGGGGTTGAGGGCATGCAGAGTACTTTGTTTATCTGAACAGGGATGTTCCTTTTATCCTCTTGAGAGATCTCAATGACACTTTCATGGAGATACTCTGCAATCCTCTCCCAATGATTTCTAGTGATAGTAGCTTTGTTTCTTCCACTACAGTATGGTACCTTCTCACACCACTCCATGATGCAATTGGCAGGCACCATTGTAGTAAACAGGATAGTGGAATATGTGCCAGGGATGCCAGTAGCAGCTGAGTTCTCTGTGCCTTTTTTACCCTCAGGAATGAGATATTACCCAAACTCCCCACTGTCTGTGAAAATAGTTCCAATTTATATATATCCATTGCTAGGAAGTGTGCCTAAAATGTATAGCAACATGCAACAGAACATTCCCCTCCTCTCCCCCACACCATACTAACCATGTATTTTGCTGTAGAGCAGTGCTGTACTGAGGTGCTCCAAAGCTAAAGCATCAATACACCTTTATTATTTAAAGTATTTATGGAAGCATCAGGGAATTTTGAGACTTATATAGTCACCCTTTACTAGAGGGGCCTCTGAAATTTATTGGGAGCGTTCCAGGGGAAAAGCCGGTGTGCTGCAATCTAGACTTAGAGTCTACAACTCCCATGATGCCTTGGGGGAAGAGGGAGAGACTTCCTTGTGCAGGGAGAACAGGAGTTTCCATTTTGGGGAAAGGAGTGAGATTGCTGCTGGGGAGCTCTGTCCATACCAGGAGCTACTGTTAGGAAGCCAGAGGCTGCTGCTGGGAGCCTGCAGGGGCTTTAAGCGAGCAGGGAGCCTCAGAGGCTGTTGGTGGCTTTACTGGAGCCAAAGCAGAGACTGTTGCTGTGCCCAGAGCTGAAGTGGGCCTGCAGAAAAGGAACTGTGAGTAACCTGCACTCTTGTTTGGGAAAGTACTTGCAAGGGAAGGGGCACAGCAGAGACACTGAGTCTGAGGAGAGGCAGAGTGATCTTCCCATCGACCCAGGACCCAGACCCGGGACCCTTTGGTGGAGCCAGCTCCAGTCATCAGAGGGGTTGGTCAGCTTGTTGCCTTGGCTGGACTGCTTCACAGAACCAACAGAGTGCTGGTTCTAGCTGCAGATCTTCAAGTGCGCCCACGCAAACATCTAGGACTCTAGGATCCAGAGGAATGTACACTCTGGAGTAGGGTAAATGGTGGCACTGTAAATGCCAGTTAGATAAGTTTCATTTATTACTGTATACTATATTTGTTAATTGATTTTATTCAATTGCCCCCTGTGGATTTAAATTAGTAGTGATATATACTCTTAGACTGTTATACCCTGATGTTTTAAGTTGTTAAGTAAAGGTGTGTTAAGTGTAATGTAAGATATTGAATTTATATTATTTATAATTGGTATTTTTGCTTTACACCCATGCCACAGATTATATTATTATTATTTATTATTAGAATAGCTTTATTCCTGGAGATTCCCAAGGCACAACATTGAGTGTGTACAGGAGCCCGCCAGGTGGAGGCACTGCCAATTTTAAATTTCTTTAGGAGTAAAGGGACTACAGCAGAGGGGGGAATAGAGGATTCCCATCTATCCAACAACATTACTGGGATACTCAGGCTCTTCCTTAATGCCAACAACATCAGGCACACAGACACATGGGTGAGTGCTGCCTGCCCCCAAGTAACCCAGGGAGGAAAGGAGGTTACACTTATCTTTCTCTTTCCACTGTGACTATAAATCTAATGAGTGTATCTGTCTGTTTTTATCAGCAGCTTCTAGCAATATAGCCTTGCGGGATGACTGCTCCTGTCCACTGAACATCTGACCTTCGTCAAAAGGAGAAGAAAGAAGACTAAGGAGGATATGTTTTACGAGTCTTTTAAAGCCACTATTGCCTCGGACCATGAGTAAAGGACTTGGAGGACTTATCAGCATGTGACCATGGAGAAGGACCAAGAATGGTTGCTGCAAGAGGCAAAAGGACCAAGAGCCACACTGGGAAATGTGCCAGGACATTATAGGGCTGTTCAGGCAACAAAATCAAATGTTGCAGAGCATTATTGACCTACATACTCTAAGTTCCTAGACATAAACCATCTTTTCACTCCTTGGAGAACTCCATGGTCGCAGCTCCCTAAACCCCAAATATACTATGTTCACCATGGATGTAAATCCTTACCCCTACCACTTCATACTGGGGAAACCAAGGAGAAATACAGCTACACATATAGAACGTCTAAAAACCACAGGTCAGCTGATGGATTCCTTCATCAAGTAGTTGCTGAACTGACTAGAGGGGATGCCATTTTAGATTTGGTTTTGGTGAGTAGTGAGGACCTCATAGAAGAAATGTTTGTAGGGGACAACCTTGGTTCAATTGATCATGAGCTAATTCAGTTCAAACTGAATGGAAGGATACACAAAAATAAATCTGCGACTAGGGTTTTTGATTTCAAAAGGGCTGACTTTCAAAAATTAAGGAAATTAGTTAGGGAAGTGGATTGGACTGAAGAATTTCTGGATCTAAAGGCAGAGGAGGACTGGGATTACTTTAAGTCAAAGCTGCAGAAGCTATCAGAAGCCTGCATCCCAAGAAAGGGGGAAAAATCATAGGCAGGAGTTGTAGACCAAGCTAGATGAGCAAGCATCTCAGAGACGTCATTAAGAAAAAGCAGAAAGCCTACAAGGAGTAGAAGATAGGCGGGATCAGCAAGGAAACCTACCTTATTGAGGTCAGAACACGTAGGGATAAAGTGAGAAAGGCCAAAAGCCATGTAGAGTTGGACCTTACAAAGGGAATTAAAACCAATAGTAAAAGGTTCTATAGCCAAATAAATAAGAAGAAAACAAAGAAAGAAGAAGTGGTACCACTATACACTGAGGATGGAGTGGAGGTTAAGGATAATCTAGGCATGGCCCAATATCTAAACAAATACTTTGCCTCAGTCTTTAATAAGGCTAATGAGGATCTTAGGGATAATGGTAACATGACAAATGGGAATGAGGATATGGAGGTAGATATTACCATATCTGAGGTAGAAGCGAAACTTGAACAGCTTAATGGGACTAAATTGGGAGACCCAGATAATCTTCATCCAAGAATATTAAAGGAATTGGCACATGAAATTGCAAGCCCATTAGCAAGAATTTTTAATGAATCTGTAAACCCAGGGGATGTACCGTATGACTGGAGAATTGCTAACATAGTTCCTATTTTTAAGAAAGGAAAAAAAAGTGATCCGGGTAACTACAGGCCTGTTAGTTTGACATCTGTAGTATGCAAGGTCTTGGAAAAAATTTTGAAGGAGAAAGTAGTTAAGGACATTGAGGTCAATGGTAAATGGGACAAAATACAACATGGTTTTACAAAAGGTAGATCATGCCAAACCAACCTGATCTCCTTCTTTGAGAAAGTAACAGATTTTTTAGACAAAGGAAATGCAGTGGATCTAATTTACCTAGATTTCAGTAAGGCGTTTGATACGGTGTCAGATGGGGAATTATTAATTAAATTGGAAAAGATGGGGATCAATAGGAAAATTGAAAGGTGGATAAGGAATTGGTTAAAGAGGAGACTACAGTGGGTCCTACTGAAAGGTGAACTGTCAGGCTGGAGGGAGGTTACCAGTGGAGTTCCTCAGGGTTCGGTTTTGGGACCAATCTTATTTAATCTTTTTATTACTGACCTCGGCCCAAAAAGTGGGAGTCTGCTAATAAAGTTTGCAGATGATACAAAGCTGGGAGGTATTGCCAATTTCAAGAAGGACCAGGATATCCTACAGGAGGATCTGGATGACCTTGTAAACTGGAGTAATAGTAATAGGATGAAATTTAATAGTGAGAAGTGTAAGGTCATGCATTTAGGGATTAATAACAAGAATTTTAGTTATAAGCTGGGGACTGCATCAATTAGAAGTAACGGAGGAGGAGAAGGACCTTGGAGTATTGGTTGATCACAGGATGACTATTAGCCGCCAGTGTGATATGGCCGTCAAAAAAGCTAATGCGGTCTTGGGATGCATCAGGCGCAGTATTTCCAGTAAAGATAAGGAGGTGTTAGTACTGTTATACAAGGCACTGGTGAGACCTCACCTGGAATATTGTGTGCAGTTCTGGTCTCCCTTGCTTAAGAAGGATGAATTCAAACTGGAACAGGTACAGAGAAGGGCTACTAGGATGATCGGAGGAATGGAAAATTTGTCTTATGAAAGGAGACTCAAGGAGCTTGGCTTGTTTTGCCTAACCAAAAGAAGGCTGAGGGGAGATATGCTTGCTCTCTATAAATATATCAGAAGGATAAATAACGGAGAGGGAGAGGAATTATTTAAGCTCCGTACCAATGTGGACACAAGAACAAATGGATATAAACTGGCCATCGGGAAGTTTAGACTTGAAATTAGACGAAGGTTTCTAACCATCAGAGGAATGAAGTTCTGGAATAGCCTTCTAAGGGAAGCAGTGGGGGTAAAGACCTATCTGGCTTCAAGATTAACCTCGATACATTTATGGAGAAGATGGTATGATGGGATAACATGATTTTGGCAATTAATTGATCTTTAAATATTCATGGTAAATAGGCCCAATGGCCTGTGATGGGATGTTAGATGGGGTGGAATCTGAGTTACTACAGAGAATTCTTTCCTGGGTATCTGGCTGGTGAGTCTTGCCCATATGCTCAGGGTTCAGCTGATCGCCATATTTGAGGTGGGGAAGGAATTTTCCTCCAGGGCAGATTCAAGGAGGCCCTGGGAGTTTTTCGCCTTCCTCTGTAGCATGGGGCATGGGTCACTTGCTGGAGGATTCCCTGCACCTTGAAGTCTTTAAACCACAATTTGAGGACTTCAGTTGCTCAGACATAGGTGAGAGGTTTATCGCAGGAGTGGGTGGGTGAGATTCTGTGTCCTGTGTTGTGGAGGAGCTCGGACTAGATGATCATGATGGTCCCTTCTGACCTTAATATCTATAAGTATCAACAATAGACTACACTGAACTACTGTTAGATACATGGGCATATGTTGCTGTTTACTTCTGTTTTCTCTTCAGATTTTAAACTATAGTTCACCTTGTTAATATTGTTGGTAGCCTTTTTTTAACTTGTATGTGTGTTTGTAATTTAATTTTATCGTCTGGAGTTTTGCACACAATAAGTTCTATTTTGTTTAAATCAGAGTATCTTTATTAGTTCACACCAAGCATTGCAGAATGCATAGCGAGAGACAAAGACCCAGCCATATTTGTAAATGTACACCAAGCAGTACAGAATCTATAGCAGCAGGCAAAGATCCACCAATCTGTAATGTAAAGCATACAAACCAGACACTGTTTCATGAATGCTGGAGAGAATACTATTGTGGTTGACTGTTAAAATGTTCTTGTAAAGCCTCTCAACTGCACAGTGCCACAGTTGGTTCTTCTAATAGCTCTTGTGTCTGGCTGTTCAAATTCAGCAGACAGACAGTCTGCCTCATTCCTCCACCCTGGCACCAGCTTTTCCCCCTTCACCTCACAGATATTATGCAATATACAACACGCAGCTATAACCATTGGGATTTTTTTTTCTCACTGAGATCCAATCTAGTGAGTAAACAATGCCAGCATCTCTTCAGTCTACAGAAAACACATTCAACAGTCGTTCTGAATGCACTGATCCAATAGTTGCATCTTTCCTTGGTCCTGTTGACATGCCCAGTATACGGCTTTATGAGCCAGAGTAGCAAGGAGTAAGGTGGGACCACCAGAATAACTACTGGCCACCAGTGGTAATCTGCTAGTTGGGGAGGAATGTCCCTACTTGCTGCTTTTTGAAAAGTCCTGTGTATTCAAAGATGTGAGCATCATGTACCCTCCCTGATCAGCCCTAGTAGATATCAGTGAAGCATCCCTAGTGATACACTAGCACTTGCATACCTATATAAAAGTATCCCTTTCTGGTGAAGTACTCTGTGGCAAAGTAGGTTGGTACATATCATCTATCTCCCCACCTCTGTTTGGGAACCCCATTGCTGCAAATCCATCCACTCTTTCCTGCACATCACTGAAAGTCACAGTCCTGTGTCACAGAAGATATTTAATGGTTGAATACTTTTGGATGACAGTGGCTCCCACTGTGGATTTTTCAACTCCAAATTGATTGCCCACTGACTGGTAGAAATTCAGTGTTAAAGTTTTACACAGTGTGATTGCCACTTGCTTCTCCATTGTCAATACAGCTTCTGGTTTCCTTGCATGGGAAGGCTGGTGCAAGCTTAGCTCACAGATACAGAAACATGGCCTTTCACATCCAAAAATTCTGAAGTCATTGCTCATCATCCTCAACCTTCATTACTGTGCAATCTTATCAATCAGTGCTCATTTCTGGGGCCCAGAACCAGTGCTCCACTGTGTGGAACTGCCCTCTGAACACTAGCAGCAACTTGGCATTTTCCCCCTATGTCCATTAGCATCCAGTTATTGTGCTTAAAAATCTCTGAATCTTCCTTATTGCAATCTGAATGTAGAGGTACTCCCTCAAACTCTGTAAATACGGAAGAATGGTGTATATTGTATCTGCAACACATATGATAATTATTCTGAGTGCTAATGGGCCCGAGTTTCTGCTAGAGAGATGGCAGAGACCGAAAAGCGCCATGTGGGACTGTGGGAGTTTTAGACGAAGTGTGAAAAACTATGAGATATGTAAAGTAGTATGGGTTAGAGAAAGTGACATGGTGGGAATTCAATCCCAATCTCCCAGAAATCCCAGGGCAAATTACTATTATTTCACAAAGCACTCCATAAATGTTCCAAAAGGCATTGTGATGAATGGTGGCACAGGGCACACTGAGATATCTACCCCTGGTGCGCTGCATTTTACATTGAAGCCATCTGATGAGTACATGCAATGCTGACACATTTAATCCAGTGTGCATCCATGTCATAAATATAAAGGGAAGGGTAAACCCCTTTGAAATCCCTCCTGGCCAGGGGAAAGCTCCTCTCACCTGTAAAGGGTTAAGAAGCTAAAGGTAACCTCGCTGGCACCTGACCAAAATGACCAATGAGGAGACAAGATACTTTCAAAAGCTGGGAGGAGGGAGAGAAACAAAAGGTCTGTGTCTGTCTGTATGCTGGGTCTTTGCCGGGGATAGACCAGGAATGGAGTCTTAGAACTTTTAGTAAGTAATCTAGCTAGGTATGTGTTAGATTATGATTTCTTTAAATGGCTGAGAAAAGAATTGTGCTGAATAGAATAACTATTTCTGTCTGTGTATCTTTTTTGTAACTTAAGGTTTTGCCTAGAGGGGTTCTCTATGTTTTTGAATCTAATTACCCTGTAAGATATCTACCATCCTGATTTTACAGGGGGGATTTCTTTATTCCTATTTACTTCTATTTTTTATTAAAAGTCTTCTTGTAAAAAACCTGAATGCTTTTTCATTGTTCTCAGATCCAAGGGTTTGGGTCTGTGGTCACCTATGCAAATTGGTGAGGCTTTTTATCCAACATTTCCCAGGAAAAGGGGGGTGCAAGTGTTGGGAGGATTGTTCATTGTTCTTAAGATCCAAGGGTCTGGGTCTGTAGTCACCTAGGCAAATTGGTGAGGCTTTTTACCAAACCTTGTCCAGGAAGTGGGGTGCAAGGTTTTGGGAAGTATTTTGGGGGAAGGACGCGTCCAAACAGCTCTTCCCCAGTAACCAGTATTAGTTTGGTGGTGGTAGCGGCCAGTCCAAGGACAATGGGTGTAATATTTTGTACCTTGGGGAAGTTTTGACCTAAGCTGGTAAAGATAAGCTTAGGAGGCTTTTCATGCAGGTCCCCACATCTGTACCCTAGAGTTCAGAGTGGGGGAGGAACCTTGACAATCCATCCAAACTAGAATACACATTTTGGTGGCTGTATGCCCACATAACTTGCATTGACTGAACTTTGTAGTGTAGACGCAGCCTCAGTAGCAAACCACTCCTTCCATTAAGTGGCTGATCCACAGCCCATTGAAGTCCATCTTAAGACTCTTATTACCTTCCATGGGTGATGAATCAGGCCCCCACGTCAACCAAGCAGTGGATTTGATTGGTTCCATGGGGAGGGAAGTCCAGGCTTTTTCAGACAGAAGCAACGAGTTGGGGGAGGGGAGAGGGAATAAAAACGGGGAAATAGGGAAAATGAGAAGATTTGTCTTAGCTCTTTCCCACAAAAGTACAACAGTCCAAACAAAGCTGCATGAGTAGTAAATAAGAAATGTCAGCTTCTTTAAGCACTCCTTGCCACTAGGCATTTTAATGACTCCATTTAGCACTGCAGCATTTTTTTTTAGCACTGCCTAATAACATGCTGAGATAGTTACACTCTTTGCCACTAGAGTTTTTATTGAAAGGGAGAGTTTGAATAGCTAGGGATTTTGTTCTTAAAACAGTTAGAAGAGAAATTTTGGATACAGTGTTCAAAGGTGGAAAGAAAGTTAAAAAAAGAAAAGTTAGTGATGGAGGCTGAAGGTAAAGGAGAGAAACAAGGGGAAAAGCTAATGAAGGAAATGAAATGGATTGTGGAACAATTACTCTGTGGAACAACAGTTGGTGGAGAATAAATCTTTGTAGTGTAATGCACAAATGCTGAACAATAAAAACACTGAGGTGATAGAAATGTCATGATACATTTCTGGTAAACATAAAATTTAATCTACAGTCTGTGGAATGCAGGAAAGATTCTATTATTTTCAAGTCAAGAGCCCAGAATATAACTTTGCTTCCATTACTCTTTATTCCAGCATTTTAGATGTGATTCAGTTACATGCGTGTATCTATCTTACTGGTTTAAGTTTCTTCAACCTCATGATCTCATCTGCTATATTCTGTAGGCACCATGGTAGATTTTCTCCTAATCTTTGCTTCTGACCAGTGCCTTGGACTAACAATATATACACTTGTCTTCCTCTGCTAATGTAGCAGTGACATTTCATCAGCACAAAATATATGCTACCAATGTTTATAGATAGATTTTATCATCACCATTTATGGTTGCTTTCTCCATCTTTTATGTTATTAATGCATTAAAAAGTGGAATTGTCCCATGCATCCTAAAAATATTTTGGTATTGCTGTCAACACATGCTACTATCTGATTTTCAAGTGTGCAGGAATATTTTAATACTTGCATTATTCGCTCCTGAATTGTATTTTTTCCAAAGATCTCCTGCTATTTTTAGGGGAATGTGAGAACTTAACAGGGCTGTGAACATTTTTCTTCCAAAGGAAAAAGAAAAGTTGATAGAAGAATGTTCTATTCCATTTTCTCTCACCAAAATGAATGCAGTTTTCTTGATGGGGTTTGTATGAGAGAGATTTTTACTCAGTGTTGTACCTGAAAGGCTGTCTGTGTAGCAGCAGTAGCATCTGATTCCCTCTTTATTCTGACACTTGCTAACAGATTTGCAAATATGCTGGACATTGCTAATTACTCTCGCTGGGATATTCGTCTGAGATTTCTACTATGTGAACAGATTTTTTAGAACTCCTTTAAAGTTAATTGTCATGGGAAGTTACTGAAGTGCTCAGTTTGTCTAGGAACATGTAGGTATTACTAAAATATCCGTGGGTAATTAAAGGCTCGTGTCTGGCACAACAATACTAGCGTCTGGCATCCCTCTCTGGGATTTTAAGAGGTTGTAGCCCAATTTGTTAAGCTCTTTGTTGCTAACAGGATATAGTGAAATAGATCCATTGTTATTAGGCTGTCGTTTTGGCCCTCTTTTAAAATAATCTTAGCTATCAGGGAGGGGAAGTCCTTGGGAGGGACTCTCATTTATTGGGGAGACTCATAAGAACATAAGAATAGCGATACTAAGTCAGACCAAAGGTCCATCCAGACCAGTATCCTGTCTGCCGACAGTGGCCAATGCCAGGTGCCCCAGAATGAGTGAACCTAACAGGTAATGATCAAGTGATCTCTCTCCTGCCATCCATCTCCACTCTCTGACAAACAGAGCCTAGGAACACCATTCCTTTCCCATCCTGGCTAATACCCATTAATGGACTTAACCTCCATGGATTTATCCAGTTCTCTTTTAAACCCTGTTATATTCCTAGCCTTCACAGCCTCCTCAGGCAAGGAGTTCCACAGGTTGACTGTGCGCTGAGTGAAGAAGAACTTCCTTTTATTTGTTTTAAACCTGCTACCTATTAATTTCATTTGGTGGCCCCTAGTTCTTATATTATGGGAACAAGTAAATAACTTTCCCTTATTCACTTTCTCCACACCACTCATGCTTTTATATACCTCTATCATATCCCCCCTTAGTCTCTTCTTTCCCAAGCTGAAACGTTCTAGTCTCTTTAATCTCTCCTCATATAGGACCCGTTCCAAACCCCCTAATCATTTTAGTTGCCCTTCTCTGATGACTCTTGGATGACACAATTGCAATCTAGTGACTGGAGGAAACCAAACCCTCACTCCAAGGTATTTAAAAAGTTTCTTGTCCCAAGCATTTCAATCACCCTGTCTCCAACTGCTGTAACGATTTCTGCAGGTGGAGAAAGCAATACTCTTGAGGATTAAGCATTGCCTGAATTAGGCATATTGCTCCCATGATGCAGATTTTTTGGGTCATCAAATGAAGAGTGAAGGTTCCTCAGTGTGGCGGTTCAATACAAGACAGGACACGGCTTTAGGCAAGGAAGCAGGCTGGTCTGCTGACTGGATTGCCCCTGTCAGCTTTTCCACCTCTCTTTTATTTCTCTCCCCCCTGCGCATTACATACTTCAACCGCAAAAGGCATCAACAAAGGAAATAATACGACTTTGATTAATATTCTTATTTACCAGCCTCTATCTACTACAATCTTTGTTTTCAGGCCTTGAGCCCAGGCCAAGGAAGCTTCCCACGGTTGATGTCCTTTAATTGACTTCCCAATGGTCCATGTTCCCATGGTCCATGTCCTTGGACAGAGCAATGTGTGCATCGCTCCTACACAACAGTCAGGGTGTGCCCTGACTGTTTCCAGGTGCATGAATGCTACATGAACCCTTCATCCTCAGCTTTTAACTGAGGTGTTATGGCTCAAAAGGCTTCATATTGTGCAGGATTGAGCCCATAAATTTTAAGCAAAGAAACTGACAGTGCTTTTTCGTTACACGAGTTCTGAGTACACTTAAACCCACTTAATGTCCCTTTAAATGTACGTCAACATTTCTTGACAATATCCGGGACCTTCCTAAGTAAACCAACTTGAGCTTTCGATGAAAATGAAGTCTCCAAATAGAAGGCACTTTTTTTTTCATTTTTTTCCATGCTGCAATGTCAAATCAGCACTCCATGTGATTGTTTCACATAGTTGTACATATAAACCATACAACTAGACAGAATACATAAAATTATATGGTGCAGTTAATTGAAAATTATATAGTGAAGTTAATTGAAAAGTGAAGAAACTGTCTGTAACATGTACAATAACTGACAGTGAGTGTTGTTTGGAGAAGGAAATCAGTGACTTTTTCCCCCTTGCTGTTTGTAAGGAACTTATTTTCAAAGGACTCTTAACCTGGCTTTCATTTATGAGTGCACAATTTTGTGAAGATAATTTTTTTGGTACACTGAAATTTGTACAAGCAAAAGAAACTCCATTTGCCCTCCAGTTACATGGACAAGTGTGGTTTGTGTGTGCAAATTCTCTGCTTTGTGAGCTCAAATCATAAGGCACCGACTCCCATGTGAGTCCAAAAAAAGGTCATATTTTGAAAATTTGGCCACAAACAAGGAATTGATTAATGTTCTTTAGGATAATTTGAGCCAAATAGTTTGCTGCATGGTTAAAAATGAAGACTAAGAAAACAAACTTTCTCAACTCTGAGAAATCAATATCCGCAACTGACTCTTGGACAACATCTTTTACTTTCCTGTTCACAATTATGCTAAATCTGATCCTGGGAAGAATAGCTTTTAGAAGACCTGCTTGTACAAAGAAACTATTAGCTGTTATTGAGCATTACCGGTGAAAATTCTTTTGCAAAAATGTGATTTTATTTTGTCTTTGAATCCTATGCCAAAAATGGAGATTCTATTTTACTTCTGGGAGCTGAAAACTGTTTCCAATTTTCCAGGTGAAGCATGTGAAAAGTCAATTTTTTTTCACACAAAAAATCATATTTGGGAATTTTGAAAAAGCTGAAGGAGTAAGAAATTTCCCCAAAGCTGTATGTTCTGTCAGAATAGACACAGGGTTGGAAGTCAAGTGGTCCTACGTGCTCATCCCATTCTGCCACTGATTGGCCTTTATAATACTTTGTGTTTGTACAGCCCTTCACATTGCTTAATATCATAATCTGTTTAATAAAACCAGGACACCAAGGAGTGCTCACTTAAAAACAAAAGATCGAAAATTTCACAGAAGTTTTGGTGAAGTCGAAAAGAAGCACATTTTTACAATTTTTATTCCAAACATTTTGCCAAATTTGACAAATAACAAAAAGCAAAATGACTTCCCTGGGAGAGTCCTGTAAAGCTATATCCTTGAAAGTTAATAACCTGCTCACGGAGACTCACAGAACATAAAGGTAGCATGATGGTAGAAAACGACCATCTCAAAACACAAATCAGACCTAATTTTATCTTACTACAATCTTTGTTTTGCCTTTACCTCAGTTTTCCATTAATTTTGTTATATGTAATTCTGGTTGAGCATTCAGAGGCTAACATATCAGTGGGTGCTTGGTCATATTTTTGATAATTCCCTTCCATCAAATGTATATCACCAACACTTCCCCAGTGAATCCATTTCTACTCCTTAAGTCATACTTACATTGACAAAGAAAGAGAGAAAAGTCAATTCCTCATTTTTATTAGCAAATATCCATGAACAGACTATTTGAGCCACATTCAGTTCCCAGAAATGACGTTGCTAGGTGACTTGGAGGAGGCTGTGCCCTCAACCTGCAGCTAAAACAGATGAGTTTTTGAAGAGACAAGCAACTATTTAACTAGTGCTTTTCAAAACAGGAACATTTTTCTTTCTGGTTTCTTCAGTCACTTGAATAAAACTTCCGGGTGAAACATCACTAAAGCAAACCTAATGGGAACTGTGTCATCAGTTTGTGGACAAATATTGCAATTGGTAGTAGTAGCAGGATCTATAATATTTTTATTAATCATTTGTATTATGTCAGAAATGTGCTAGGCATTTGACAGACAAATGCGAAGAACTTCAATACAAATGATGGAGTTGTAGACAGAGTGGAGATGGGATGCAACAAGAAGCAGGTGAGTGAGCAGTAAAGTATAGTACACATCTTATTAGTTTTACATTTTTTTCTATGACAGGAAAGAATAGGATTTATAGCTGATGCAAGCTTTTGACAAATATCTAAATGAATGGCTCCTGTAGCCATATTTGCTAAACAGGCACTATGTTGTTAATAGGATGTGAAGTTTTATAAACTAGACTTTAAATATACTGCTTAGCTAGTCTTTATAGTTATAGGGCATAATTATGACATTAGAGCTGATCAAATAATTGATCAAAAACACTCTTGTTTTCCTCAAATAATGTATTTAAATATATTTGTCATGATTCACTGAATAGTTTATTCAACAAATAAAGTCAAAATTTATTAAGGGTTGGATACTTATGACTTGGTAGAGGAGCCAGCCAAGACCCTGATCCTGGAAACACTTTACACGTTTGATTTTATGTATGTGAATAACTCCATTAAGGATGATACGGGGGGCGGGAGGGAGGATATGGCAAACCTCATTTTAATGTACCTAACAATAAAGATAAATGCAGTATGAGGAGGCTGTTTTACAATAAGTGAGACAGTTTGAAGAACATTACTTGGGCCTGAGTTCAACAAATACCGATGCAGATGGTTAAACTTATGAGTGAGAATAATTCTCTTGAACTGAGACCCCTTGTTTTATAATCCCCTATAGAAAAAAGCCTCGCAATACTGATTTCATTTATTTCTTTAGGTAAATTAAAATAAGGTTTGCAGTTATTTTTTCCTAGTAGCATTCTATTTAATATGCAATAAATGTCCAGGGTTTGAAAAGCCTCTAAAGACTTTGTTACAGGGCTTGTCTTCATGTAAAGTGCCTTAGCGGTACAGGTGCACTGTTCCAGCTACACGGCTGTAGTGCGTTACTGAAGATGCCCCTACACTGATCAGAGAGTTTTTTGTGTCTGCGTAGTTAATTCATCTCCCGAAAGGTGGTAACTATGTCATCGGGTGAAGCTCTCCCATTGATACAGAGCAGTCTACATGAGGGTTTAGGTCCATATACCTATATCATTCAGGGGTGTGGACTTTTCACACCTCTGAGTGATGTACTTATATCAATATTGATCTACAGTATAGACCTGGCCACAGAGTTACTCTGGGTGATTAGCCTATCATGGATATGAGCATAGAATCATAGAATTCAGGGTTGGAAGGGACCTCAGGAGGTCGTCTAGTCCAACCCCCTGCTCAAAGCAGGATCAATCCCCAATTTTTGCCCCAGATCCCTAAATGGCCCCCTCAAGGATTGAACTTGCAACCCTGGGTTTAGCAAGCCAATGCTCAAACCACGGAGCTATCCCTCCTCCCAAATTGCAGCTATACTGTAAACCATACCTGAGTTACTGTGTCCTCACTGGTACTGCACTTAGCTTTGTGTGTCACTAGGAATTCTGGGGGTACTGCAGTAAACTGGTTCTGCAGTAAACTGAGCCACTCCATTGGTATATCTACACTGCAACTGGGAGGTGAGATAGCAGCATGTGTAGATCAAAGCTAGCTTGAATGAAGCTGCACCTGCATGAGTTAGTCCTGTTCTGCCAGGACTTCACTGCTATCGTTACTCAGGCATACCTACACTACAAAGTTAAAACAACTTAATTTAGGTCAATATGTAGCCACCCCAGTAATTGAGCTGGCTGGGCATGTCCACATCATGCTCATTGTCTCACTAGCAGAACTTGTATCGATGCAGCCACAGAGAGCTTTGGGAAGGGTTTGCAATGCCTCGTGGGACCAAAACATTGTTGCACGGTGTAATGGGAACATGGCTTCAACCTCCCATGATGCAGTTTCCTCCCTTTCTTCTCTGATTTCAACAGCAAACAACCTATAGTCTTTCCATGCCTGTTTTTGAAAGCCTGGCTTAGCTGCGTGTACGCCATAGCCCGAGAAGCATAGCCCCCATTCAGCTGGGCACTACAAAGGCATCCCACCTTATCCTGCAGTATTTCCACACAGAACAGTGAAATCTCCTTCAAGCAGCCCTGCTGCAAACCATAGAACAAAACAATCCCCAGCTGCTGCTGGCCGTTGCGCAGCAGCTGAACAGAGTGGAGTGCTGTTTTTGGTCCTGGGAAGCAAGCACTGACTGGTGGGATCGCATTGTTATGATGTTATGGGATGACAAGCAGCAACTCTAGAGCTTTCGAATGCGGAAGACCACTTTCCAGGAACTTTGTGCAAAGTTTTCCCCAGCCCTGCAGTGCAGCAACACAAAAATGAAACCTACTCTGACAGTGGAGAAGTGAGTCCCGATGGCTCTGTGGAAACTTGCGATGCCAGACTGCTATCGGTCAGGGCGGAATCAATTTGAAGTTGATAAATCCACTGTGGGAGCTGTTGTGATCCAAGTTTTCAGGGCCATTAATTGACTTCAACTAAGAAGGGTATGACTCTGAGGAATGTGCAAAACATAGTGAACGGCTTTGCCTCTATGGGGTTCCCTAACTGCAGTGAGATGACAGATGACATGCATATCCCTATCTTAGCACCAGACCACCTCGCCAAAGAGTACATAAACCAAAAGAGATACTTTGCAATGGTGTTGCAAGTGCTGGTGGATCACAGGGGACATTTCACTAACATGGTTAGGAAAGGTGCATGCATCTTTAGGACTAAAAGTCTGTTCAGAAAGTTGCAATGAGCAACTTTCTTTCCAGATTGCAAAATAACCATTGATGACGTCAAAATGCTAATAGTGATCCTGGGAGACCAGCATACCTCTTGCTCCAGGAAGCCATACTCCTGTTACCCCCAAAGTCAGACTCCAGGCACCCTCACAATGGCCTGCCTATGTAAAGAACCCACTTGTCAATTTGTCTGTTTTGGTAAGTGAAAGGGGGTGGCCTACCCAAGAAGAATTGTCTGGGTTTTACTAAGGGTTTCCCTCTGACCCTTGGAAAACTTCCTCAGGATAGATTAACTCTGTTGATCTTTGGGAGGACATGGATATAGACCTTTCAACTGAAGAATTGACACTCAGGCAGTAATTCTTCAAAAAAACAAAATAATCTGTATTCAATATACCTATATTCCCTGATTCAATAAAACTTAAAAAGCATGTACCAAGAAACATAAGAACATAAGAATGGCCATATTGGGTCAGACCAAAGGTCCATCTAGCCCAGTATCCTCTCTTCTAACAGTGGACAATGCCAGGTGCCCCAGAGGGAATGAACAGAATAGGTAATCACCAAGTGATCCATCCCCTGTCACCCATTCCCAGCTTCTGACAAACAGGCTAGGGATATCATCCCTGTCCATCCTGGCTAATAACCATTGATGGACCTATCCTTCATGAACGTATCTAGTTCTTTGTTGAACGCTGTAATTGTCTTGGCCTTCACAACATCCTCTGGCAAGGAGTGCTACACGTTGACTGTGCATTGTGTGAAAAAATACTTTGTTTCTTTTAAACCTACTGCCTGTTAATTGCATTTGGTGGCCCCTGGTTCTTGTGTTATGAGAAGGAGTAAATAACGTTTCCTTATTTACTGATAGGTTTCAGAGTAGCAGCCGTGTTAGTCTGTATTCACAGAAAGAAAAGGAGTACTTGTGGCACCTTTTGTTAGTCTCTAAGGTGCCATAAGTACTCCTTTTCTTTTTATTTACTGATCTACTTTAAAAAAATTGCTATTACTTTTTGAGTCTTTGGCTAGCTGTTCTTCAAATTCTTCCTAATTATATTTTTACAGAGTTTATGCTCACTAGGATTTAACTTAAAGGATGCCTTTTTGTCTCTCACTGCTTATTTTATTTTGTTGTTTAGCCATGGTGGCACCCTTTTGGTTCTCTTACTAACAAAACACAAATCCCATTTGCACAGGTATGCATATCAATGTACCCAATACTGCATATTATGCAATTGGAAATAGCATTTAAGTGGTTATATTCTACATGAGGAGATCACTCACATGTGGAATTCTGACAGCAAGAATATCTTATTTAAAATATAAAAACTGTATACATAGTACCAAACATACATACACAAACATTCAACTTTATTATCTCAGGCATACACACTTATACGGTTTATTGGTTCCTTATACTGTTGTCGTCATGCTTACTTCTCTGCAGTTTTCTTTCCCTCTGATCTATCTATGGTCCTTTTGCTCTCTCACTTTTTAGCTGTCACAGCTCTTCCCCCTCTTTAGTGATTTCAGCTCTCTTCTGATCTTCCATCTTTCTCTCCTGCTTCTCCACCTTCCCTTATTTTGACTGACTTAAGCCTGTCAGCTCTCTGCCTTATACAGAGGTTTTGGCCTATTCTGATTGGTTGTTTCCTCAATAATTATCATTAGCATACCCATCCACAAATCATCTTCAAGACTTCCCTGTTGGTCTGCTCTTATGACCCAATCACAGCTGCTGAACTCATCTGTCAATCATAGCTGGACCTGATTGCAAATCTGCAC
Organism: Lepidochelys olivacea; assembly: GCF_965140295.1. NCBI lineage: Eukaryota > Metazoa > Chordata > Testudines > Cheloniidae > Lepidochelys > Lepidochelys olivacea. The sequence continues at coordinate 76,946,227 of NC_140411.1, read as the reverse complement.
CATGCCTGACTGATTCCTCCCTTCAAGTTTTGGAGTGACCTTTTCCTAACATGAGTCGACGCCCTCCCTAGCAACAGACGAGTACGTGGCTGAACTGTTTAAAAATACCATTTCACTGTCCTTGGCAGTGTGCCAACGTTGATCGCACACTTAAAATTACCAGACTTGTAAAACTACAAACCGTCACCTTATTTCTTTAATATTATTTATTTGTTCATTTATGCATCTTACTGTGATGGTTTACTGCTGCCACTGTACTTCTTACCAGTTCAATTAATTTTATTTTGGTTTTTCCCCTATTTTCAGTTCAGGGGGGCAAAGCAGTGTTTTTCAGTGCTGTACTTGGAAACAAAATAGAGCAGCTCAAAATCCTTCTGTATCACACCGGCCACTTGGACAGCAGCAAGAAGCAGTTCAACAATAGGCTGAGCAAGTGCTGAATGGTGGTAGAATGTGCTTTTGGATCTTTAATGGGTTGCTGGTGCATTTATTTGCTTACTAGGTTAGACCTCAGTGAACCCCATTGTTATCGCTGCCCGCTCTGTACTTCATTGGGAGAGAAATTTCCACAGGGGTGGGGCATGGGGGAGGATAGGCTGGCAGGTAATTTTGAGCAGCCAGATACCAAGGCCATAAGAACAGCCCAGCAAGGATCTCTGCATCTCTGGGAGGCTTTGAAAACCCCTTTCAGTAATGAGCCACAGTAATGTGAGCCGCTTATCTGCGTTGTTCCTTCCCATACCATCTTCTCTGCTGCATCAATTTCCCCTAACCCCCCCATCCTGATGATTGCAATAAATAAAGAACATTTCATTCTCATAACATTTACTTTTATTGCATACGCATAAAGAAACTTAAAGACCAATAACATCATTTAACTTTGGGCAAACGGTGTGATAAAATTGGGAGGGGAGAACCCGAGTCAGCTTGTCTGTGAAAGCGCTGTAGTCTTGACCATCCAAAGTCTTTGAATTACCACCTTTGGTTCTTGATACCCTCCTCTGGTGTTGAGTGGAAAGGATTCTGAATGCCCCGCCCCGCAACCTCTGCATCCGGGAATGTTTGGGGGAAGGAGACTGGGAATGGGGTGATGCCTGCAGGCAGTTCTGCAGTGGCTGCAGAGGGAGTCTAGCCTCAAGCTGCTTTTCTTGAAACTCAGCCAGTTGCCTCAACATGTCTGAATGGTCCTTCATAATCTGCAGCATTTTATCCTGCATGGCACCCTCCTTCCTTCCTTCCTTCCTTAGAGGTTTTTAAGGTCAGGCTTGACAAAGCCCTGGCTGGGATGACTTAACTGGGAATTGGTCCTGCTTCGAGCAGGGGGTTGGACTAGATGACCTTCTGGGGTCCCTTCCAACCCTGATATTCTATGATTCTATGATTCTCATGCTCCTGGGATGTTCTCCCCGTTTTCCATGTCCATGTACAGTTTTTCAGACAATGAAATCCTCCAGGCTATTAGCTCCATCTCAGCTGTCCCACAGGTGTTCATTATCTTGCTGAACATGTCACACCCCCTTCCCTTAGCAACATAGATGGCGCTTGGAGACCAGGGACCAGCATTAAGCCTCCCAAATTGTGTTCTTTTCCCTCAGAAGCTCTGGGGATGGGGCGGGGTGTTGCGGCCAAGAGAGAACACAGGAATCCTGCCCTCACTTAATGCTGCTGATAGCAGTCACCCTAGACTTGCAGATTCTGAGGTCAATGCTAATACCTGCCACCCAAACCACAGGCATGTTAGGGAAACTGTGGTTGAGGGACTCAGAAATTACCAGGGTGGAGGATCACATGTTCTATTGTTTGCAGTACAAGCACTTGTAATGAAAACTTCCACCATCTCCCATAAGTGACCCTATGTGATATCAGTCTCTTGAGGGTAACAGAAGTGGCAAGGCAGCAGATTCTGCAAGTGTTTGGGTACAAAGCTGGTCCTTATGCTGCTGTGCTGTGTACCACAATGATGCCAGTAGAATTAATACTGGAGTGGTGTGGGAAGGTGTTCTACCAAGGTAGAAGAGATAAGACAGTCCTCCTCAGAAACCTGCAAAGGATTGCAAAGTACCTCCATGACATTTTCCTGGAGAGCTCCATGGAGGATTCCCGGGCCATCTCTGTGCACATAAACAGTCTTTTCTGAAGGGGGGAGCACTCTCTGCATTGCTGGAGTGGACACTGGGAAGCAGATACCCACTGCACCTCACTTTTTCTTCATATTAAACATATAATATAAGTGCATGTAACCCCTGCAGTTTGATTGCAATTGCATACTTGCCTTCTCTAGCATCACACTCAGACATGATGCTATCCTGCAACTGACAGGACTGCTCTGGGGTTAAAAATAGGTCCTGGCTCTTGGGAAGACTGGATCCCCCCTAGCCTATCTCCCATTCTCCTCCTCATCTTCCTTGTCCACAGTGTCCCCCTTGTTTTTACTTGAGGTGGCCTGGGACTCAGACTCTTCTGAGGTATCCATGTTACTTTGGGTGTAGTGGTAGGTCACCACCAAGACTTGCATGCAGCTCATTGTAGAAGTGGCATGGCTGTGGTGCAGAACCAGAAAAACTGTTTGCCTCCCTTGTCTTCTGGTATGTCTGCTGAAGTTCTTTGATTTTCACATGGCCCTGCTGCATGTCCCTGATGTAGACCTTCTCCACCATACCTCATGTGATCTTTTCATAGATGTCAACATTTCTATGGCTGGAACGGAGCTGTGCTTGCACAGACTTTTCCAACAGATCAATGAGATCCACCACCCCCTGTGTACTTCAGGCTGGAGCGTGTTTGGTGTGTTGCGTTACCAGGATCAGCTAGGCTGCTGAGCTCTCTACAATGGTCAAACAGGAAATGGGAATTCAAAAGTTCCCGGAGCTTTAAGAGGGGAGGGGCTGTTTCCTGTGTACCTGGCTGCTGTACAGCAGAGTTGAAAATGATCACAAGAACGGTCACAGCAGATCATTGTGGGACACCTCCTGGAGGCCAATCAGTCGACTTACACAGTGATGGTCTACACTGCCTCTCTGTCGACTCACCAACATTAATTTAAGCACTACACCTCTCGCAGAGGTGGAGTAATTACGTTGATGAATTAGGTCAGTGGAAGGGACCTGGTAGTGTAGATGCATACATTATTAGGTCAACATAAGGCACCTTCCATTGACCTAAGTTTGTAGTGTAGACTAGGCCTGAGACTAGCTTTGTTTTAGCTACACATGCTTCAGTCATACCCTAGGATACTTTCCCAGTGAATTGTGGGAGAATGTGTTTATTTTTCTGGGCACATGGGGTGGGGGATGGGGGGACTGTGGGAAGAGATTGGAAGACAACTATCAGCATTTGAATAACCTGCTTCACTGCAAAGTGGATGAGTTACCACCCTCAGTGAAAGCTGATAGCACTAGTTTTGCCAGCTAGTTCAGACTGAAAATAGCATTAAACTCAGGTAATGTGTGTGGATGGGAAGGGGGTTAGGGACATCTAAGAGCCCAGGCTAATGCTGCAGTGAAGACATTCCCTAAGAAATGCATCCCCGCAAAAACTAAGAAAATACATTATCACTTTTTTAAAGACAGCAACTATTACTGAGGGATGTTTGTTGATGCTCCCTCTAATTGTATCAGGCAAATTGACAGAAAAGTGCTTTGAATTTTGAATAATCAATGTGTTTAATTTAACCTTCAAACTATTGTTTAATTGGTCAATTAAAAGGAAAGCCGTTTGGCTCAAGACTTTAAAATGTTGTCAGGGACAGGCTTATTGGATATGTTAAAATCAGATTCTCAAATGTCTGTCTAGGTCCATGCTTTGGGCTCGTCCAGACCATGGCTGCCAGTCTTCTATATATAATACAATTTTGGTAGTCTTGTATTCTCAAGATTTCTTCTTTATCTCCCACTTCTCCCTTCAAAGGCTCATGTTATGAGCCGCCTTAGGGAAAGGAGGTCTGGCCATGTCTCAACCTCAAAGACAGAGTGGGTTAGACTATGTCTCTAGGCATAGACCTACATTAAAGGGAGGTGCAAAGGTGCTTCATCCTTTGGGGGAGCACTGAGATGCCTTTTTCCCCAGACAACCCCGCTAAGGAACAATTCCACTGGTGGGATGGGGGAAGAGGGGGAGGACTAAGTTGCAGCAGCTCTTAGGGACTGTAGCTTATCTTCTTTGTACATCCATGATTCTGAAAAGAGGCTATGAGCTGCTCAAGAAGAATCTTTGATTCCAAAGAACTCTCCAGGGCGGTGAGCAAACTGATGAACAGAGAATGTATACATGTGTGTTTTATTTATTTTGTCTAGACCTATGTATCTCTTGAGCTCCTAATTAAAGACTAATGGGGTTTAGACTCTTCTGCGAATCTGCCTGTTTTGCTTTCACTGTCACATAACTTTTAAGAATAAAACTGTAAGTCCAGAATGCCAACATGGCTGGCACTCTGGGAGAGGGTATGTTTAAACTATTGGGGACCCTGAAGCATCAGCTCTAGTCCCAGGAGCTAGGCAGGTGGATTGTGGAGGTGTTAGCTCTCAGAAGGTGGTGCTAGCAGAGGATCCCAAGAGCAAGGGTATGCCTAGAGCATCTAGTGAGGGGCAGTGCCTAGACATTGCTCAGACTCAGAAGGCTTAAAGCACTCAGGGTCCAATGATGCATGACCAAAAGACAACAGGTTGGGCGGGTGCCCAGCCAGAGTGGCAGCTCAACCAAGGCTGTGTGTAGGGCAAGGGCTCATTTGAGAGCGATGTGAGATCTTGTCCAGTGAATCTACTTCATCTACACTTCTCCCAGACCATAACTACCTAGGTATTGAATGACTAAGCTCACAAACTGATGCTAGAGCAACATAATGCACTATCATACGCCACTTGTTTGGCATCTCTAGAATTGCATGTACATATTCAAGCACAGAATAAACAAACCAAAAAGCCCCCTTTCTCTTCAATTATGAAGGAATATAGCCATTCTCCTACAAATGAGCTACTTTCTGTGATTAATTTTTCAAATACAATGTTAGAGATATATCACAGGAGGACCAAATACATATTTCCAAATACTATGCATTTTTCACTAATTTCATCCCAATATATTAATGCAAGTGTAAGCAATACACTTCAGGATCTACTAGGTATATTTAGGAAGTCTTATTTGTCACTTTTTAAAATTTGTTTTCAAACATGTTGTCACTGACTTTTTTCTCCCACTATTTTGGTTATTAGTGGGGAGGGGGAAGTCATCAAGTTGCATCCTCATTTCATTGGTATGTAAGAGGTTATTTTTACATACCAACCCTTTAAATTGTGCCTCTTTTTCTCTTCTCAGCTTCTGCCTGAAACTGTCTGTGGTTATACTCTCCTGCCTTAAGTTCTGTGTAATATGCTAAGAAAACACAACTCATATAAAGTAGTTGGAAACTTTCTTTTTCTTTGCTTTAGTGTGCTATGTTAAGAAAGATGCTTGCTGTAATGTTCAGACAATTTCAGTTTTCTTATCCGATGAGCACATTTACTTGTTCTCATAACAGATTTTATAAAATCAACTGTTTAGAGATTGTTTAGCTGAATGACCCTTTAAAACTCCTTTAAAGTAATATATATACACAAGTTGCTGCAGGAAAGTAGTATGGTGGTTGAGTTCTAGAAGCATTTATGGGATCCTATCCAGCCAAATAATCAGCATAATATATGTGTTGACTGTGACATTATTGACATGAACTGTGACCATATAGATCATTGTTGCAACCAAGGTCCTATAGTTGCACCAAATCTTGTACAAAGGAGGTCAAGTTAGATGTCTATAGAAAGGTTGTAATTTGATGGTTATGATTATGCTGTCTGTATACATGTATCATTTTTGTATTTAAAGTTACGAATATTGGCTATGTATTTGTATCTCAATGTGTTTGATTCTAAGTAGCCTCAGTGAAGCATTTGGTTAGCTTCTTGAGAAAGGATGATTCTCAGTAAGTATCCAATCAAGAAACACTTAACTCACAATGGACTTTGGGAGATGCCAATCCAGATCTGAGCTTTCCTGGGAATGTTCAAACTAACATGTAAACAATGGTGTCAGCCTGAAAAGGTGGAATCATGCATGGACATGTGACTTGCCCAGGTGGCTACAAACTCCATCTTGTTGCTGTGATTTTGCACAGAAGAACAAAGAGGTTTCCACTCACAAGAGAGAGAATATAAAAGGCCCTGGAAGCCCCTACATTTTGGCTTCAGCTGGCCCAAGAGATGGCGTCTCCACCCCCAAGAGATGCCTGAAAGAAACTGGAACAAAGGACAGTAACTACTGGGGTGTGAGTGATTGCTGGACCCAGACTAGGGGGGAGTCCAGTCTGTGAAACAAGCTTATTGGAACATCTTTGGAGGTGAGATTTCATCTATAATAAGTTTCTTAATATATTAGGCTTAGACTTGCATGTTTTGTTTTATTTTGCTTGGTAACTTACTTTGTTCTGTCTGTTATTACTTGGAACCACTTAAATCCTACTTTTTATACTTAATAAAATCACTTCTGCTTATTAATTAACCCAGAGTAAGTAATTAATACCTGGGGGAGCAAACAGCTGTGCAATTTTCTCAATCAGTGTTATAGAGTGTGGACAATTTATGAGTTTACCCTGTATAAGCTTTATATAGAGTAAAACGGATTTATTTGGGGTTTCGATCCCATTGGGAGCTGGGTGTCTGGGTGCTAGAGACAGGAGCACTTGCTAAGTCGTTTTCAGTTAAGTCTGCAGCTTTGGGGGTGTGGGTCAAACCCTGGGTCTCTGTTGCAGCAGAATAGTTTATCTGGCTCAACAAGACAGGCTTCTGGAGGCCCAAACTGGCAGAGAAAACTGGCTCAGAGGTAGTCTCAGAACATCAGGTGACAGTCCGAAGAGGGTCTCTGTGATCGAACCCATCACATAGACAATAGACTATGAACACAATTCCACGCTTGGAAGATATTGGGGCTTGCAACCGTATAATTCCCACTGAGTGCTGCTTCTCCTCTTAGCTGTAGGGCGGACTGGAAAACCAGAATTCTGTTTCAAGAAAAATTGAGGTTTTGGCAGTTGGTTTTGATCTGCATCAGGAAGAAATGAACACCTTTTGAAATGTGTTACAAAAAAACACAGAGAGAGACAACCATCATTTCCCCTCTAGAATAGTTAATATGCTTGTGGTTAGGACACGGACCCAGGTTCAAGTCTTTGCTCTGCCTGATTCTGCTCTACTTGGATCTCTCACATCCCAGGTGAATGCAGTAACTTCCAGGTTATTCTGGGTGGATCTGTCTCTCTCTCTGAACCAGACATTATTTTCTGGACCTGAGAGCGCATAGCTGAAACTGAAAATGTTCTGAGAAAAAAAAACGTTTTGTTGAAAAATCCCTATCCAGCTTTACTTATTAGTTATACCTCTCACTGCCCATCTTGTTCTGTGAGCCTGCTGGCTCCTTCAAACTAAGTAAGGCTAGGCTGAAATAGTTCGGAGGATGAACTCCACTGAGCTCATTAGATGCTCTAAGAAGGGATGTTGGTGACTCTGCTGTGATGTGAATACTGAGTTATGCCTACACCACCCGCCAGATCAGCGGGCAGTGATCGATCCAGCGGGGATCCATTTATCATGTCTAGCCTAGATGCGATATATCGACCCCCAAGCGCTCTCCCATCGATGCCTGTACTCCACCACCCCGAGAGGCACAGGCGGAGTTGATGGGGGAGTGGCAGCAGTCGACTCACTGTGGTGAAGACACCACAGTAAATCAATCTAAGTATGTTGACTTCAGCTACGTTATTCACATAGCTGAAGTTGCGTAACTTAGATTGATCCCCCCCCCAGTGTAGACTGGGGCTAAGCATGGTAGTAGGAAGCATTGAGATAACAAAGGAACTGCCTTTTGTAATAAAGTAAAACAGTTGATGCATATCAATAATAACAATTTAAATAAAGCATGCATGTACAGACAATATATCTGAGTTTCAGTTCAACTTACTTGTGCATTTAAAATGCAGAAATAGTAGTTAGGAGATCTGGATTTATTCTCAACTCTGCAACAGACATGCTGTGTGCCCTTGGGTAGTCACTTAACGTTTTTTTGTTTCATTTACTTATCTGTAAGACTGAGATAATAATTCTTACCTGCCTCTGCATGAATGATATAAGGCTTCATTTATTAATGTTTGTAAAATGCTTTGAGATCCTCAGATGGAAGGTGCTGAAAAGTTCAAACTATACTCAAGAGACAGTAATTCAAGAAATGATGTCACCATCAAGATTTGGTGTCACTACTCTGAGAACCAGTAATGAGAATAGCAAGAGTTATGGAATAGCTTACACTGATGAACTGTGATGAATTCCCTCTGAATGCATGGGCACCCATATACACAGGTATCTGAATTTCTGCATCATCTCTGCTTCTAAATGTTTTCTAGTGCAGTTTCAGTAAATTACAGAAATAATCTGTAGTGTAGATGGATCTGAAATTAGATAGCAAAGAAAGAAAATTCTCTGGCATAATGGGAAAACTGTTTATTTCTTAAAGAAAGTAAGTTGCACAAATAAAATGGACCTTTTCAAATTTCACATTTTAAGGGGGGAACAAAACACCTCTTTAAATTATATGTTTGCACATCAAATTGTTCCATATTTCTGAATCTCAGATTCTCTGTTCTTTTCACTTCCCTACAGGGATCCTTAGGTTAATACTGCAGGCCTCAGTGCTTCATGTTACTGTCAAGGGGAAAAGAGAAACAAACAACAAAAGGCTGTGTACAGCACCACTCAATAAATGCTTTGTAGCTTCAGCACCAAGACCTTCTCTGTGTTATGTTACTTTAAAAAAATAAAGGGCATACAAGCACTTCTTTCTCTAACCTTTATTTACAACTATTCCCAGAAATGATTGACAACTAATTGCCTTAATTCATCCATAAATTTCTTCTACAGTAAGTGTAAATCTAATCCAGCCCATCACAATATAGTTGCTGTTCTTTTCTTTTTAATCAGTTTGTTAATCCTAGGCTTGGAACATGGATATCAGCAGTAGAATGTTTGATGCTACTGCTGCGAGTTGTTTTTTAATGAATTCATGTGTTCCTGTCACTTTTTGTGCTCTATGAGCATTCATGTGATCGAGTTTCACATGCAAATGCTAGTTTTGTAAGAAACTAATTTTAAATTTGCTCATGAAAGTACTGGCTTCAGAACAGAACTCTGCCATTCAGGAACCTAAAACAATAAGAACATAAGAACATCCATAGTGTTTCAGATCAAAGGTCCATCTAGCCCAGTATCCAGTCTTCCAACAATGGCCAATCCCCAGGTGTCCCAGAGGGAATGGCAGAACAGGTAATTATCAAGTGATCCATTCCGTGTCACCCATTCCAAGTTTCTGGCAAACAGAGGAAATGGACACCATCCCTGCTCATCCTGATTAATAGTCATTGATGGACCTATCCTCCATGAATTTATCTAGGTTATTTTTAACCCTGTTATCGTCTTGGTCTTCACAACATCCTATGGCAAGGAGTTCCATAGGTTGACTGTGCATTGTGTGAAAAAAAATAGTTCCTTTTGTTTCTTTTAAACCTGCTGCCTATTAATTTCATTTGGTGGCCCCTAGTTCTTGTGCTATGAGAAGGAGTAAATAACACTTCATTATTTACTTTCTCCACATTAGTCATGATTTTATAGACCTCAATCATATCCCCCCTTAGTCATCTCTTTTCCAAACTGAAAAGTCCCAATCTTATTAATCTCTCCTCATACAGCAGTTGTTCCATACCCCTAATCATTTTTGTGCCCTTTTCTGAACCTTTTCCAAGTCCAAATATATCTTTTTTGAGATGGGGCAACACATCTGCACACAGTATTCAGAATGTATGCGTACCATGGATTTCAATAGAGGCAATATGATATTTTCTGTCTTATTATCTATCCCTTTCTTAATGATTCCCAACATTCTGTTTGCTTTTTTTAGCTGCCGCTGAACATTGAGTGGATGTTTCCAGAGAACTATCCACAATGACTCCAAGATCTCCTTCTTGAGTGGTCACAGCTACCTTAGACCCCATCGTTTTGTATGTATAGTTGGGATTATATTTTCCAATGTGCATTACTTTGCATTTATCAACATTGAATTTCATCTGCCATTTTTTCGCCCAGTCACCCAGTTCTCAGAGATCCTTTTGAAGCTCTTCTCAGTCTGCCTAGGACTTAACTATCTTGAGTAGTTTTGTATCATCTGCAAATTTTGCCACCTCACTGTTTACCCCTTTTTCCAGATCGTTTATGAGTATGTTGGATAGAACTGCACCCAGTACAGACTCCTGTGGGAACCACTATTTACCTCTCTCCATTCTGAAAACTGACCATTTATTCCTACCCCTTTTTTCCCATATTTAACCAGTTACCAATCCATGAGAGAACCTTCCCTCTTATCCCATGATTGCTTATTTTCTTAATCGCCTTTGGTGAGGGACCTTGTCAGGGGCTTTCTTAAAATCTAAACACACTATATCCACTGGATCCCCCTTGTTCACATGCTTATTGAGCCCCCTCAAAGAATTCTAGTAGATTGGTGAGGCATGATTTCCCTTTATAGAAACCATGTTGACTATTCCCCAACAAATTATATTCATCCATGTGTCTGACAGTTTTGTTCTTTACTATAGTTTCAACCAATTTGCCCGGTACTGAAGTCAGGCTTACCAGCCAGTAATTGCCAGGGTCACCTCTGGAGTCCTTTTTTAAAAATTGGCATCACATTAGCTATCCTCCAGTCATTTGGTACAGAAGCTGATTTAAATGATAGGTTGCAGATGACAGTTAGTAGTCCTGCAGTTTCACATTTGAGTTCCTTCAGAACTATTGGATGAATACCATGTCGTCCTGGTGACTTATTACTGTTTAGTTTATCGATTTGTTCCAAAACTTCTTCTAATGACAAATCTGGGACAGTTCCTCAGATTTGTCACCTAAAAAGAATGGCTCAGGTTTGGGAACCTCCCTCACATCCTCAACTGTGAAGATTGATGCAAATAATTCATTTAGTTTCTCCGCAATGGCCTTATTGTTCTTGAGTGCTCCTTTAGCATCTTGATCATCTAGTGGCCCCACTGGTTGTTTAGCAGGCTTCCTGATTCTGATATACTTAAAAAAATTGGTATTAATTTGAATTTTGGCTAGCTGTTCTTCAGATTCTTTTTTGGCCTTCCTAATTATATTTTTTACACTTAATTTGCCTGAGTTTATGCTTCCTTCTATTTTCCTCATTAGGATTTAACTTCCTAACTTTAACTTTTTAAACGCTCTGTTTTGGTTCTCTTCCTATGCTTTTTTTAATTTGGGGTGTACATTTATGTTGAGCCTCTATTATGATGTCTTTAAAAAGTTTCCATGCAGCTTGCAGGGATTTTTCTTTTGGTGCTGTACCTTTTAATTTCTGCTTAACTAACATCCTCATTTTTGTGTAGTTCCCCTTTCTGAAATTAAATGCTACAGTGTTGTGCCACTGTGGTGTTTTTCCCACCACAGGGATGTTAAATTTTATATACTATGGTCACTATTACCAAGTGATCCAGCCTATTCACCTCTTGGACATGATACTGTTCTCCACTTAGGACTAAACAAAGAATTATCTCTCCTCTTGTGAGTTCCAGGGTGAGCTCCTCCAAGAAGCAGTCATTTAAGGTGTCAAGAAATGTTATCTCTGCATCCTACCCTGAAGTGATATGTACCCAGTGAATATGGGGATAGTTGAAATCTCCCATTATTATTGAGTTTTTTATTTTAATAGCCTCTCTAATCTCCCTGAGCATTTCACAGTCACTATCACCATCTTGGTCAGGTGGTCTGTAATATATCCCTACTGCTATATTCTTATTATTCAAGCATGGAATTAATATCCATAGAGATTCTATGGTACAGTTTGGTTCATTTAAGATTTTTACTTCATTTGATTCTATGCTTTCTTTCACATATAGTGCCACTCCCCCACCAGCGTGACCTGTTTGTCCTTCCAATATATTTTGTACCCTGTTATTATTGTGTCCCATTGATTATCCTCATTCCACCAAGTTTCTGTGATGCCTATTATATCAATATCCTAATTTAATATTAGGCACTCTAGTTCACCCATCTTATTGTTTAGACTTTTAGCATTGGTATACAAGCACTTTAAAAACTTGTTACTTTTTTGCTGTCTGCCATTACATGATGTAATTGAATGGGACTTTTTTTCTTTTGACTGTTTCTCATCATATCCTGCTTGTATTTTATCATCTTCCATCCTCTCCTCCTTATTAGGGCTTAGGGAATCTCCATTTATAGATCCTCCTCTATGGGAAGTCCAAACCACATGCTCCTCCGCACATGTTGGCTTTCCCCCAGACCTTAGCTTAAAACCTGCTCTACAAACCTTTTATTTTAAGCACCAACAATCTGGTTCCATTTTAGTTTAGGTGGAGCCCATCTTTCCTGTATAGACTCCCCCTTTCCCAAAAGTTTCCGCAGTTCCGAATAAATCTAAAGCCCTCCTCCCTACACTATCGTTTCATCCACGCATTGAGACCCTGTAGTTCTGCCTGTCTAACTGACCCTGCATGTGGGACTGGAAGTATTTCAGAGAATGTTACCATGGATGTCCTGAACTTCAATCTCTTACCTAGCAGCCTAAATTTGGCCTCCAGGACCTCTATCCTATCCTTGCCTATGTCATTGGTACCTACATATACCACAAGCACCAGCTTCTGCCCAGCACTACACATAAGCCTACACATAAGGCAGGCAAGTCATCATGTAGTTCTCCCAGTCATCGCATACCCAGCTATCTATGTTGCTAGTGATCGAATTACCCATTACTAATACCTGTCTCTTTCTAATAACTGGCGTTCCATCTCCTGGAGAGGTATTGAATCATAGAAGATTAGGGTTGGAAGAGACCTCAGGAGGTCATCTAGTCCAACCCCCTGCTCATAACAGGACCAAAGCCAACTAAAATCAGTATCCTCAGTGCGAGAGGAGACCACAACATCATCTGAAAGGAGGGTCCCAACTATGGGATCATTTCCCTCTGCTCCAGTTGTATGTTCGCCTTCCCTGAGGCTTTCATCATCCTCTACAGCATAGAGGTGGGACCATTCTATTGTATCCTGGAAAATCTCATCTATGTATCTCTCTGTCTCCCTTAACTCCTCCATTTCATCCACGCTGGTCTCCAAAGCTGTACACGGTCTCTGAGGGCCAGGAACTCCTTGCACCGAATACACACATACACCACCTGCCCATAGGGCAGGTAATCATACGTGCTGCATTGGGTGCAATAAACTGGGTAGTCCCCACTCTGTTGCTGGACTTCTGCCTGCATTTTCTTTTTACTCGTGAAGCTTGTTCCTTTTTTGTTGTTTTGTTTTTATCAGGGGATGTTTTTGGCTCTAAAGAAGTTTAAGGAATGGTAAGGGTATGTAGCCCCTCCTCACCCCCCCCCCAAAAAAAACCTCTCTTGCAAAACTCCCCTGTTAGCTGCTCCTGTTCACTAGCTCATCTAGTCGCTTAGGGGCGGGCTTTTTAAAGCCTTGGTCTTCCTGAGTAGCTCTGTGCCCTGGTTAAGGGTAAATGGGTGCTAAAGAGCTTAGGGATCAAAGCCTTGTTAAGAAGCTTTCACCTCTCAGCCTTGCCTAGCAGCCCGCTAGGGTCAGCACCCACATGGTCAGCACACGGTCCCCCAAACAAACAAACCACATGGTATATTTCAGTCCAGCAGAAAGCACACCACACCAAACACAAATACACAAACAAGAGACAACAAGCTTACCCCAAAGGTCACGTAATGGCTTCTCCTTCACCTGGAGAAGTCCCTCCCCAAATTCCCCTGTTAGCACAATATCATGTGATTTGTATATAATCACAATTAGCAAACACAGGTGATCTGGAGGTATGGAACACTTGCAGATAACTACCATCACATCATGGTTTTAACTAAAACGTGCAAAGAAAATCAAGGAATTTTGAATAATAACTTTGTGAGACTTTACAATCTGTTAGTGGATGTTTTTCCTCACAGAAAAAGATGCTAAATTCCTTAGATAAATTATTTGTTGACAGTTAAGTCCTACCTGCTGTACTTTGATGTGGCTGCCTGTCCCAAGTGCAGAGAAATTGGGGAGGGTTGAGCTCGAGACTTACCACCTAGCCTCTGAAACCAGGCTACCATTCTAGTAAAAATGGCTCTTTGGCATAGAATACTGTCGACTCTTCATACTGCATGAAGATTCCTGGTGAAAGTCAGTCTCTGGAAGCCAGCACCCCAAAATGTTTGATGCTGGCAGCAAGAAAACAATTCAAAGTTGATTATTGGAATGTGAAAACAATTTTTCACACAGTAAAGATCTGTGTAGTAACCCTGACCTGGCACTAGTACTTGCTGCAGCTATGATGCAACAGCATAGAATGATGTCCTGGGGAGAGAGACGGACAAAGAGAAGGCAGCTTGAGCTTGGGAGAGGGCATGGAATCTGCCCAAAGCAGGCAGTTGGACCAAGCTGTGAGAAGAGGAGGGAAGTACAGTGCTCTGGATACTGAGCTAGCAGATGAACCAGAGCTGGCGTAGGAAGTGATGTGATAGAATACCAGAAGAATAGAAGAAGAAAAATAGGAGCCTGGGAAGCAAGAAGGAGGAAAATAGGAAAGGTTCCAGATCAGGAGAAGTATTAAAAAAACCCAGACCTGGGTATGTGAGCAGACACTATTAGAGAAGATAAGTGAAGGGAAATAAAATCTATAGACATAGAAGAGAGGGAGTATCAAGGGTAAATAACTGGAAGTAAATGCAATTGGTGAAGAAAGGAATTGATCAAAAATCTGTGTTAGATGAAAATAGATCCTGAAAATTAAACAAGAAGCTCAGAACCTAAAGTAAATGAATAGAGAGAATGACTGTTTGGATATCTATTGATGGAATATAGTTAAAGGTGCCTAATGGGCAAGTGAGGACCACGAGGTGGGGAACATCGAATCTAAGGAACACTTCAAGCTGAAGAGAAGTGAGAGTGGGGGCTGGACTTACAGCCAAGGAGAGCAAAAGTTGATTCTTCTCTGAAGTGACACAGTATATTGTTGAGTAATCTCTTTTGTTCTTGTTAATAATAGTGCATTTGGTATTAACTGCACAGAGTAAGGAAGGGTAGTGTGTATAAGCTCACAAAGGTTCATGTGTTGACAACCTAGAGCAGGGATCGGCAACCTTTGGCATGTGGTCCACCAGGGAAAGCCCCTGGTGGGCCAGGACCATTTGTTTACCTGCTGCGTCTGCAGGTTCGGCTGATTGCAGCTCCCACGGGCTGCAGTTCACAGTTCCAGGTCAATGGGGGCTGCAGGAAGCAGCACAGGCTGAGGGATGTGCTGGCCGCTCTTCCCACAGCCCCCATTGGCCTGGGACAGAGAACCGCGGCTAGTGGAAGGTGCGATTGGCTGAACCTGTGGACGCGGCAGAGAAACAAACCGGCTCAGCCTGCCAGGGAGCTTACCTTGTCTGGCCGCATGCCAAAGATTGCCGATCCCTGACCTAGAGTTTATTATTATAAGTAGCAAGTACTTGGTAATTATCTGTATTATCTATGCTCTTCACCATATTTGGCTTTTCCCTTATAAAGTTCCAAAAAATTAAAACTATCCCTTTTGTCTTGGTTTGCCTTTGCCCCATCTCACAATTAGCATAGCCTCGCCTAGCTGGGTCACTGCAAATAGGCATCACAAAAAGGATTTGACTCTGTGCAGAGAAACCCCACTGGACTGCAGTGTCAATCACACAGAGCTATAACCCAACAGAGACACATAGTGATGAGGACAAATATAAGTTCTGTAGTGGCCTCCGAAGTGTGATTGATAAAATACCAAAACATGATATACTCCTTGTGATGAGTGACTAACACTATAATAGGATGAGATAACCAAGTAATGGAAGGAGCCTGGGGAAGCATAGGTTGGGAATCATTATCCAAAATAGAGAGACTCATTAAATTATGTCTTTTTCTAACCTAGATTTGCATCACTCGGTTCCCTCACAGAGATATACATAGGGAAACACAGAATTCACCAGAGGGCAAAACAAAAAATCTAGATTGATCACATCTGCATCAGCTCTAAATACAGGTCAGCTGTCCAATACACAAAGGCATAACAAGCAGTAAATGTCAGCAGCCACCACAATTTTTGTAAAAAGAACAGGAGTACTTGTGGCACCTTAGAGACTAACAAATCTATTTGAGCATAAGCTTTCGTGAGCTACACGCAGTCTCTAAGGTGCCACAAGTACTCCTTTTCTTTTTGCAGATACAGACTAACATGGCTCCTACTCTGAAACACAGAATTTGTGTGTTGCCAAACTGAAATAAAAACAGAGAAAGATCAACTTTAAACAGAAAGTTGCTGAGAAAATCAACCCTACAGAAATGAAAAGAAGAGTACTGTGAGAAATTCCAACCTGAAGTAAGATTAGATTTGATTTGAGGCACTGCCAGAAGCAAATGAAAGTAACACTGACTGGACCTGAAAAAAAATGGGCAGAGACAATGTAATTCAAGCTGCAGCCGTCACAGTTGGATATCAGCATAGCCAGAGCAAGAACTGAATAAGCCAAAAGACATGGCATCTTACTAAAGACAGAAAAACAATGAAGGGAAAACCTCTGAATGCTAAGACCAACAAAATATTGGAAAAAGCAAAGGAGGCATACAAGAAAACAGATAAAGCCACACAAGGAAAGTTAAACAGAGATATGTTGAAGACGTAGCAGCTGAAGCTGCTGCTATTTTAGGAAACCACAGAGTTGTTAACCAAATTACTAAAACCCTGTGTGGAAACTTCAAAACAGGAAATGGTTTTCAATTAAGTCAGGGGTGCAGGGAGCCCTCCTAATCCGTGGAGACATGGAATAGTTGTTCCATAGACTCATAGAATTTAAGGACAGCCATCCTATTGCCCTTGTTCTTCCTTTTATTAGACTAAACAAGGCAAGCTCCGTAAATCTTCTCTCAGAAGGTAGGTTGTGCACGCCTCTGATCATCCTAGCAGCCCTTCTCTGCACCTGCTCCAGTTTGAATTAATCTTTCCTAAACATGGTAGACCAGAACTGCACACAGTATTCCAGCTGAGGTCTCATCGGTACCTTGTACAATGGTCCTAATACTTCCCTATCTCTACTGGAAATACCTCTCCTGTAGATTGCATTGGCTTTTTTTCATAGCTGCATTATATTGACAGCTCATAGTCATCCTGTGATTGACCAAGACACCCAGGTCTTTTCCTCCTCTGTTGCTTCCAGCTGATATGTCCCCATCTTATAGCAAAAACTTTTGTTGTTAGTCCCTACATGCATGATCTTGCATTTTGTACTATTTATTTTCATCCAATTTCTATTACTCCAGTTCTCAAAGTCATCCAAATCTTGTATGATATTCCACTCTTCCTCTGTATTGGCAATACCTCCCAACTTTGTGTCATCTGCTAATTTTATCAGCACATTCCCACTTTTTGTGCCAGGGTCATTAGTGAAAATGTTAAATAAGATTGGTCCCAAGACCGATCCTTGCGGAACTCTACTAATAACCTCCCTCCAGCCTGACAATTCATCTTTCAGCATGACCCATTGTAGTCTCTCATTTAACTAGTTACTTACTTACCTTTGATTCACATATTAATCCCCATCTTCTCCAATTTAACTAATAATTTCCCATGTGGAACTGTATCAAATCCTTTAGTGAAATCCAAGTAGATTAGATCTACTGCATTTTCTTTGTCTAGACAATCAGTTAACTTCTCAAAGAAAGAGATCAGGTTGATCTGGCATGATGTATCTTTTGTTAATACTATATTGTATTTGATCTCAATTACCATTGACCTCTGTCTTTAACTACTCTCTCTCTTTTAAAATTTCTTCTAAGACCTTGCATACAATTGAGGTCCAACTACTGGGTCTGTAGATTCCTGGATCACTTCCCTACACATTCTTAAATATAGTTACTATTTTTGACATTCTACAATAATAGGGTATAGCCCCTGAGTTCATTAAAAATCCTTGCTTGAAATTTCATGTTCTTTTAATATTCTTGTATGGACACTATCTGGGCTACCTGATCTGGTCCCATTAAACTGCTTGAATTTTTCTTTCACTTTAGATGTGGTAATTTCTACTTCTGTATCCTTGTTCCCATCAGCCACCCTCCCACCATGCCCAAAATGCCTCATTACCCTAACTAAAAACTGAGGCAAAATATGCATGTAGGTGTTAGGCCATACCTAGATTATCCTTAATCACCACCCGGTCTTCAGTGCTTAACAATGTTATTTTTTCTTCCCATTTATATGGCTAAAGAACCTTTTGCTATTGGTTTTGATTTCCTTTTCAAGGTCCAACTCTGGCTTTTGGCAGTTCTTGCTTTTTCCCTTATTTGTCTTACCTCCAAGAGGTAGCTTTCCCTGTTATTCATTCATTTTTTCCATTCCTTGTAGGCTTTCTGCTTTCTCTTAATAACCTGTTTCAGATGTTTGTTCATCCAGTTTGGTCTGTGATGCTTGCCTTCAATATCTTTAGAGAGCAGTATTAGAGCATTAACGTGGTGACTGTGACAGACTGTTGATTATCCACTCCTTAGGGACTAAGATTACAGAAATCTTAAATTTAGATATGATTACAATCTGTAATTAACCATTTTATATGTTTAGGAATATTGTGACATTCTTGTGTTGATTTGGTTACATTAACCCATGTTTATCCTCCCATATATTGTCCCCATATGAGGTATAGCACATTTATGTTAAGGTACTTTTACTTAAAGCACATTTATGTTAAGGTACTTTTGTTTGGACACTTTAAATACAGCTTCATTACCATACCCCAGCAAACGTGTTCTGTGTACACCAGTTACATCTTTATTGACACATTTCCATATTCTCAATGATGGATGATATACAATTTTACAGTTGATCCTATATTTATGACTGGAATTTTAGTTTTATTTTAAAACCAAACCTTTGAATTATAAATTCTTGGGGTGCTTTTTCCTGATGGTATTGATGTGTCTGAGAGGTTTCTTTATGTGGTGTATGTGGGTGCCACAATTCCTCAGCTTTGGTATTAATTGCTTGGGATACATTGGCCCCAATGCATATGCACCATTTGTTATACTTGAAGTCCCTAAACACCTTTTGTTAGTTGGATTATATTCCCTCTTAACTACTAAAGTATGTTGTCCTGAAGCTTCTTGCCACCCTTTTGTTAATGTCTTAGATGTTAATCCCTGTACCCACACAGAAACACATGCCTTATTTGGTACATGAAATATCCACATTCCCTGAGTGTCTTTTATGGCCTCAAAAGGAATGACAGATTATGTTACCATAGAGTGCCAGATTTCCCCATTTTCCACATTCTTCCTTTTTAACATCCCCTTTACCGGGTTTAGCAACTTGATATTCCTTTACTGAGTTGTGGAGTTTTTGTGCTGGAAAATCAGTTACCTGGATAAAAAAAATGGCTTTTACTTTGCCTTCTTTTAGCCTTTTTTCTCCCTTTGATGCTAGTGAAATAAATGCTGCTAGAGTAAACATTATAAGGGAAACAACTCTAACATGACTTTTGGTACAGGAGTTTTTGCAGGGGTTGGCTTCAAGTTGTTGTCCATAGTAAGGTTTACTTTGGCTAGGACTTTGATTAAATCTGCACTGTTATCTATCCCAATACTGGAATTTAGACTTCCCAAAATGTTTTTTAAAACTTTCCCCTCCTCAGAGAATTAAGCCTGGAGGCTGCTTTCAGATTTTAAGATTTTCCTATACTGATAGTATATCAAAAGCAGGAAGCCTACTACACAACTAGTGAGGCAATTGGGTAACTAAGGTTTCCTTAGCACCTTGGAACACCCAAGAAGGGGTCTGTACTGGGAAAAGGCAGTACTGTGAAATGATCTCTATATATAAAAGGCAAAAAAATGAAGTGGCAAAAAATTGCAGATGATACAAAACTTCAAGATAATCAAGTCCAAAACAGACTTAAGAGTTGCAAAGGGATCTTACAAAACTGGGTGACTAAGCAGATGAAATTCAATGCTGACAAATGCAAAGTAATGCATGTTGGAAAAATATAATTCCAACTATACATATAAAAGAATGGGGTCTACATTAGCTGCTACCACCCAAAAGAAAAGAGGTTCTGGAATCATTGTGTATATATCCCTAAAAACATTCACTTAATGTGCAACAGCCATAACTGGGGGAAAAAAAAAACATGAGGAAACCTCCCCTCCCCCAAAAATAATCAGGGATTTAGAACAACTTTATAGAAGAAAAGATGAACAAGACTGGGACTTTCCAACCTGGAAAAGAGATAACTAAAGAGGGAATACAATAGAGGTCTGTCAAGGTTCCTTCCCCACTCTGAACTCTAGGGTACAGATGTGGGGACCTGCATGAAAGACTCCCTAAGCTTATTCTTACCAGCTTAGGTTAAAAGCTGCCACCACCAAAGTGTCTAAAAATAATAACAGGGGAAGTGCCCACTTGGAACCGTCTCCCCCTCCAAAAAATCCCCCCAAGCGCTACACCCCCTTTCCTGGGGAAGGCTTGATAAAAATCCTCACCAATTCGCATAGGTGAACACAGACCCAAACCCTTGGATCTTAAGAACAATGAAAAGCAATCGGGTTCTTGAAAGAAGAATTTTAATTAAAGCAATGTAAAAGAATCACCTCTGTAAAATCAGGATGGTAAATATCTTACAGAGTAATCAGATTCAAAACATAGAGAATCCCTCTAGACAAAACCTTAAGGTACAAAAATATACAAAAACAGGAATATACATTCCATTCAGCACAACTTATTTTATCAGTCATTTAAACAAAACAGAATCTAACGCATATCTAACTAGATTGCTTACTCACTTTTTACAGGAGTTCTGACCTGCATTCCTGCTCTGGTCCCGGCAAAACCATCACACAGACAGTGAGAGCCCTTTGTTTCTCCCCCCCTCCAGCTTTGAAAGTATCTTGTCTCCTCATTGGTCATTTTGGTCAGGTGCCAGCGAGGTTATCTTAAGTTCTTAACCCTTCATAGATGAAAGGGTTTTTTTCCTGTGGCCAGGAGGGATTTAAAGTTGTTTACCCTTTCCTTTTTATTTATGACAAGGTCTATGAAATTCTGACTGTTGCTGAGAAACTAAACAGGAAAGTGTTATTTACTGCTTTTTTTTTATAACACAAGAACTAGGGGTTACCAATAAGATTGCTAAGCAGCAGGTTTAAAATAAACAAAAGGAAATAAACACAGGAAAATTAACCCGTGGAACTTCTTGTCAGAAAATGTTGTAAAGGCCAAGACTATAACAAGGTGTTGTTGTTTTTTTTTTGTAAAAGAAAGAGATAAATTCATAGAGGCTATTAGCCATGAATAGCGTCCCTGGCCTCTGTTTACTAGAAGCTGGGAATGGGCTACAATGGTTACTTGATCATTGCCTGTTCTGTTTATTTTCTCTAAAACACTTGGCATTGGTGATAGTTAAAAGACAGAACACTGGGCTAGATGGACCTTTAGTTTGACCCGGCTTGGTTTTATGCTTGTGCCCCTAAGAAGTGTGCTCACTCTATTAAAATTTCAGTAATTTAACAATTGTCTTATTCTTCAGATGGAATCTTGTGGCACAGACAGGACTAGTAATGACATCGCCAACAAGCCACAGCAAATTTCACAGCATGTTTCTTGCTTCCATAAATTTATAGATTAACCTGCAATAACATAAACAAATAAAACAAAAACAAAACACACAAGGCCTCTGACCGGACCTTGTAAGTTAGTATATACAGTGCATTCATTTCTGAAAATTGTTATATTTAGTCCCTTGGCAAGTATAATTGGATTTGATCAGAATGTTTTTACACATCTCCATCTGGAGTGGTTACTAAAACTGCCACGGGACTGGCCATATACTTAACTGTTAACTGGAAAGGGTTTTCTCTATATAGGGTTTATTTTACCTTTGTTTACCAATTTTAAGCTATTTTTCATTGATATTTTAATTATTGCTTTGGCTGTTCCTTTTGTTTGTGCTGATTTCTCTGTCCAAATGTTTTCCAATGTTTGCATCAAATTTGCAACCCAGATCTTCTTCTGTACCTGCTCAAGCATTTGTTTCTTTGGTGTTAACAGGAACTCAGTAGTTCTTATAATTTAGCTTGTTATTAATTCAAAGAGGTTAATAACAAAACAAGTAGTATAAAAAGGCTAGTATAAGAAGAGATGCAGGGCCAGAGTGAGGTCAATTCCTTGCGGAAGCTGTGGGAGCATGGATCGCATGTGACAGGCTGAGGAAGCTACAGGACCTCAGGACAGAGCAGTGCTGATAGAAGCTGGGGTGAAGTGAGAAGGAGCTCTGGGATGGTTACTGGGACTGCATTAGTCCAAGGCCCTGAGGTAAGGTGAAGAAGGTATAAAGCTGCAAGGAAGTGGCCCAGGGAATTAGAGCAGTGACTTAGATAAAGGGACACAGCATACAACTGCTATCTATGGGGTCCCTGGGCTAGGAACTGGAGTAGTGGGCGGGCCTGGGTCCTCCGCCACCTCCCAATAGCCACTGGGTGAAGTGACCTGGACTTTGAGGCACCCCAGAAGGGGAAATGAACTCGTTAGTAGTCCAGCAGCAGAGCTGAAATGCCCAGAGACGGTGAGGTCATTGCCTCCATGCGGAAGCCCTGGAGTACATCTAGACACCAGGGGTGAGACCATTGATAGACTACAGGACTCATTAAGGACCTAAACCCAAGGAGAGCTACAGGGAGAGAAAGTGCAGGCCTGCACATAGTCAATGAAGGGGTGCTCACGAGAGGTGGGAGCACCCCATGACACATACTTTGTGGAATAGTCTCCAGTCTTATGGAATTTCAGCTAAAGCCATCAACATCACTGGGGCTATGCTTGTACAGTGATACAATATGTGCTGTAAGGGCAAACAGACAACACAGTAGTTCAACATGCACACTGGGGTGAAACAGGAATGCATTCTATCCCTGCTGTTAGTTGGCATTGCCATACTCTGGATGATGAAGTAGTATATTAGCAACAAAACCACTGGGATATCTTGGGTAGATGGTAAAAGGTTAGACTTTGCTGACAATATCGCACTATTGAGCACCACCCCCACAAAGTTACAAACAAAGACACACATCTTTGCAAACACAGCAGACCAATCAGGGTTCAAAAGCAGTTATGTCAAAACAAACATCCTTGAAACCCAGAGATATCAAGCTCTGACCTCATATTAGAATGCAAAAAAGCATCCACAGCATTCACTAAACTCATCAACAAATGGAAATGAAAGATACAATGTATCAGACCAAAACTGAGAATTTTCAACTCAAACGTAATTTTGGTGTCGAAATACGGCTGCAAGAGCTAAAGATCTATTAATATGTTAGATAGAAAACTAGATGTCTTTCAAAACAAGTGCCTACAAAAGATTCTGGGCATTGTACAGAGGGACTTTAATCACCAATGAAGAGATCTGAGGAATTCCCAGCCAGCAGCTTATCTCCACTAGAAATAGAAGGGAGTGATGGACATGTTTGGGATGTATAGTCTGGATGTCAAAACAGTCTCTCACATGAAGCTGTCAAGTGGAAGTCAACTGGTGTGTGGAAATGAAGGAGCCCAAGAGAAACCTTAAAAGAACACTTAGCAAGGGTCGCAGAACAGTCAGTCATTCTCAATACCATAGAGCAGTGGTAGGCAACCTGCACCCCGCAGGCCGCATGCGGCCCGTCAGGCTAATCTGCTGGTGGCCTGTGAGACAGTTTATTTACATTGACCGTCCACAGTCACAGCTGCCCGCAGCTCCCAGTGGCCGCGGTTCACCATTCCCTGCCAATGGGAGCAGTGTCTGTGGATGGTCAATGTAACCAAACTGTCTCAAGGCCCCCCAGCGGATTACCCTGATGAGCCATGTGCAGCCCGTGGGCTGCAAGTTGCCCACCACTAACATAGAGCATATGGAAGCAGAGGTTAATGACAGAAAGGGATGGAAGAGACTAGTTTCCACTCTGTGACAACTTTGTTATGAGAGGTATGTAATAATAAAAATCAATGATTCACCTGGGTGTAACTGATACCATTGTGTCTGCACTGCACTCCACTCTGCTCCACTCCAATATTTTTATATACAGATCATGTAAGAGATTTTTTATAAAGTTTTTAAATGTAGCTTTGAGACATTTCTTAACATGCTATGCACTAAAATGCATTCCAAGTGTCACGCCATCCTCTTTACCCTGGACCAATATCAGTTTTTCCACTGCTGATCTCAGACACCTAATAATGAGAGAGTTGCCCATACTGTCTTTTAAAGTGTGAGCGTACCCACTAATGAGAGCCCAGATCCCAGCATTTCTTTCATGTTCATTATATTTATATGAGCAAGACACCACAGCATAGTGTAAGAGTCCTTCATTTCATTTTGATTTTCAAGAATAAGGTTATATATGTACTAAAGCAATTATTTAATGTTGGAAGCCAGATTAAGAATTTCTAACTATTTTCCAGAGCCTGTTTGTCGCTTAAAGAATCATAGTAGTTGGAGAACAGAAACCATGTGTCCATTAACTAGAAATGAATTATCATCATTCTCTTTTGAAAAGCAGTTGTGCCATGCAGATGGCACATATTCAAAAAAGCTCTCTGTCAATGGTAGCTGTGCATTGACAGATAATGCTTATCAAAATATCAGATAAATACGTGCACAAGATGCAGCACAAGATTTACAATCTAAAATGCTCCTTGCAGTACAATAAGCTTTAAAAATCATGTCACCACACTTCACTATTTCATGATGCCAACAAAATCGCCTTTTCAGAAGCAAATGAAGGGGGTAGTCTGTCAACAGGCCAACAATGGTCCTCTCCCATCTCTAAACACTAAATCCCTGTTTGCAATGCCAGCAGGGCGAAGGACAAGATATACCAGTGGGATTTAGTTTTGTGAACAAAACAATGGGTTACTGTGAAGGGAAACAAAATTATGGAAAATAAAAGACAAATGAGAATGCTGGTGTTTACATATTATGATAAGCACCAAAAAAATAACTAAGATAAATAGACAGATGTCTCATATTCTTTAGTCCCATAAAGAAAACATTTACTGTGTCATATTTTGTGGAACAGAGTGCTGCTTTGACTCCTACTTCATGTTCACAATACTAGTGTAAGCAGAGTCTGGATGAGCTCTCCCCTGACATCTAGTGGTGAGCTGTGGAAAAAGACTTCAGAAACTGATCTTGTTTGCATGGACACACCCACCCTGCCTAAGTGCTTCGCTTGATGGGACTGCTTGCCCAAATGATCACTTGTGGCTGGTGTTGGATCCCCAGTTTCCTGGTTATTGGGACAGGAGTAATAAAGGGTTGTTATCCTTGTTGTGTGAACCAAGGGTGGCAGAAGTGTACCCGGCATATCCCAATGGAGGGACTCACCCTCAACTGAACAGCACTCACTAGGCAGGGAACATGGGTTCCAAAGCCCAATGAGTTGAGAGGGGAGTGTGGGTCCTGTTTAAGGGTTCTAGACATCACTTGATCCCTCTTCTCTCTGTGGTATAATAAAAGAACTAATTTAGACTCAATTGAGAGTCTTGTTACACACTGCAGAGCTGAAATCACTGATACCTAGGTCTAAGTATTAGACCTCCTTTGGACAGTGTTTCTATTGCAAGAGGTTATGCAGTGTGCCCCAGCAATGAGGCTCCTCCACTAACAGCTGAAATCACTGAGAGCTGTATTAAGTGTGGGGGAGGGCTGAAGACATCTTGGTGAGTGGAGAGGCGTTGCAAGTAGCTAGCAGGGCAGCTGGCAGAGAGGTGTGACCAACAGGGCAGTTGGTGGAGAGGTGTAGCAAGTGGGTGGCTGGTGGAGAGGCATGGCAAGTGGCTAGCAGGGTGGCTGGCAGAGAGGTGTGGCAAGCAGCCAGCAGAGAAGCTAGTGGAGAGGGCCAGAGTAGAGCCCTGCAGAGGCATGGCAATTGGCCAATGGGGCGACGAGTGAGTGCCCGAGCAGTGCAGTGTGTAAGGTGCCTCCTTACCCCACCCCCCACACTGCCTTCCACACAGGGTGGGAGTTGAACTCTGCAGATGAACCTCTGAACTCTGGGACTGCACTGGCCAAGGACAGCAACTGTGAGTGGGGTACAGAGAAGGGATGGGAATGTTAAAAGGACTTTTCAGTTGCTGGACTCAAGACCTGAGGGGAAAAGGACACTACCCAACTTATTGGGGGGTGGGTCTTTTGCTCATGGTCTGTGTTTATGAGCCCTAAATGCAGTGTTTTCCCAAATTAATGCTGAGTTAATTCCCTCCTTTTATTAAAAGTTTTTGCTACACTCAGACTCTGTGCTTGTGAGATTGGAAGTATTGCCTCTCAGAGGTGGCCAGGGCGTGGTGTGTAATTGTCCCAGGTCACTGGTTGGGGATTCGAGCCGGTTTTGTGTTGTATTGTTGAAAAGGAACTCCTAGATATTGAACACGGACCTTGCTGCTGCTGGCTCCACCAGGCAAAAGAGTTACACTAGTTTACCATGTAATATTATAGAAGCTTATGGATTTCAATCGTACTGAAGCAAGTGTTCAAACTCATACCTATTCTATGTCAGTAACCCACATGCATGTCTAATCCTATTAGAATTAATGATGATGGAAAAGATGATGGAAAATAATTTAATCCTTTTCATCACTTTTTTACTATCATTTTATGTCTCTGGTTAGTTCTCAAATGGTATGCTTGGCCAATAGGAGCTGCTTTCAGCTCTTGTGGGTCCTATATGGTTCTCCTTGCCTTAAAGGAGACAGGGCAGGTATATATAAGCATTTTCATGTGGTATGAACAGAGTGGGTTATATTTTATCTGTCATGTATATATTTACCACCTATCTCACGTCAAGATAAGGTAACATATTTCCCAAGAGATAATTTCAAGATGATTGATCTGTTACAAGAGTTCTAGCTAGTTACAAATGCAAGTGCCTATTTCACAGCTGCTAGTGGCTATATTGACAATGGTTATAGCATAAAAAAAGGCCTGGCATCAAACACTCTCTTATATTCTGGTCTTATAATAATGAAAAATTTAATCACTGAAAATGCCTAAACTATTAAGATACTCTTCCTTGTTCTGTGTTTCTAGGGTGCACTTCTGGGCTCAGACTCCTTTCCAAACCCTTCTTTGGGATGTAGTACTCTGCAGTCCCGCCACCCAGATGCCAGACTTCCCAAACTCCATAGTTGTTTGCATATGCACCATTAAAGTTCCACCTATCCATGGCCCCTCTGGCTTCTAGTATAATTCTTTCAAGGACAACATGACAAGAAGGCCAGGAACACAGGTTTATCCATTGAATTTCTTAACCACAGTCACTTAAAATTCTAGAGAGTTACAGACTTTTGCAAAATAACAAGTTGTGAGTTGCACCACCCCCCTGTCTGATCTTACCCTTTCAATGACTCCAAGGTCTTGTTAGCATTTCAGGCTAGGCAGACTCCTTTCTTTCTTCACTCTCTCTCCAGTCTAATCTTTTTGCATATGATTGTGGACCGCTCCCGCTAACCGAGAAGCACCTCTTCTTGAATACATTCTTTGTCACTTTCTGTCATGTGTTCCACTGGCATGTTTATCCTTTCCCTCCCTCCTGGCCCACCCAGGTCTCCTATGTAGACAGTCCATTATTCAATGTGGGCGGGCCAGTAGTTGAGAGACAGTCAATAGCTTTTGGTTATTGTCTTGATGGCTTCTCAGAGATCATTCTTCAACTGAGATGTCAAGCATCTTTCCTGGGCAGGGTAGCTGACTGGAAAGCATTATAATGATTTGTTAGACATAAGTTCAGCGCAGAGTTCAGAATGGATGGCTTAATCCAAAATGGAAGTTACAATATAAAATGGAGTTCACAGTTTGACCTAGATATATCATACCCATCACAAGGGGATCCCAGAGTAAAGTTACAAAAGTTCCATAATGATGACCTGGATTTTAAATTAATGAGAATAACTTCTTAGTGTATATGCCCTCTGATGGGTGGAATTCTGGTCCAACTTGCCTTGTTGGAGTCTATATTTAATGGATTACATTGTGCCCTTGATCTGCAAAGGTTTGTATGCAGATACATACGTGCAGTGATTTCATGTTTAAGGTTGGGTCAGGAGTTCCATTGTAAGCTTTATTCTGAAACCTCCTCTGGACCAACTTTTGAACTAAGTACATGAGCTCTCTGAATTTGTGAGTAATGTAGATTAGAAGATCTTTTTTCTGATAACTCTAATATTCAGAGTTTTTACCAATTATTTAACACAAAAAGAATTAGCACTCTAGAAATGTTATTGCAGTGTCTTATTTTTGACTTTATTTTCTCAGCACAGGATATAAATTTAAACTGCCGAATTGTCATATGTTTAGTTTCATTGACATACTTAAAAATAGGAAACTTTGAAAGCCACAGTGTTTATTAAAATGGGAGAGAGAAAGAACAAAAATATTTTTCATTACTAGATAGATCCTATCAAAAGAGCCAAGGCTTAAAAATATAAATGGGTCAACTGGCATTGAAAAATGTTCCTGTGAAATAAACTGAATGCAAAGATGTACATTGTGATTATCTGACATTGGAAGGGATATACTTATATTAATTGAAAAATTCTCAATATCCAGCACTCAAACAACTTTATAACTCTGTCCATGTATCTGAATCACTGTTTTAGGGCCCAATTTAATGAAGGGTAATCTTTCCTATGAATGTAATGAAAGTGGAACCCGACATTTAAAAAAATTATGTAACATTATATATTTGACTACACATATGTATTTGTTCTATAGTATCAGGTTTGAGTCATTATAACCTGAACAGTTCCTATTTGACTATGGCATAGCTGATTTAAGAGGTATCTTTAGTTTGTTCATGAAGTATTTTTGTTTCTAATATTTGTCTAAGTCTACATGGAATTATTTAAAAGACGTGGTATTAACAAGAAGTACTTCTTCACACAAAATATAGTCAACTTGTGGAAATTATTGCCATGGGATGTTCTGAAGACCAAAAGTATAACTGGGTTAAAAAAAAATTGATAAATTCATGTAGGTTAGATCCATCAATGGATATTAGGCAAGATGGTCAGGGATGCAATCCCCTGCTCCAGGTGATCCTAAACCTCCAAATGCAGAAGCTGGGGTTGGATGACAGAGGATGGATTACACAAATTTGCCCTGTTCTATTCATTCCTTCTGAAGCATCTGGCACTGGCCACAGTCAGGGACAGGATACTGGATTACATGGACCATTGGTCTGACCCAGCATGGCTGTTCTTATTTTCTCATTCAATTTGCTTATCAAGAAAAGATTGCAATTTGAATGTGCATATGTACATGGGGTGCTATAAAACACTTTTGATATATCAAAAGAAACACAGTGGTCACACATAAAAGACTTCTACTGGATTATAGAACATCATCACATGTGTTTGGCCATAACCAGTGGCAAATTATAGAACTATGTGGTATACTGAATTTACCATGCATTGTAACCACTGCCGATGAGAGAGAGAAAGATTAAGTCAGTGTAGTATTGAGGTTTTATCTGCATGATTTTGGCCTAATCAAATGTTCTGATGAAGCCACAAATGTGCTACCCACGTCCTTTTAGAAAAGGCCAAGAAAAACTCCCCACACCACACCTTCATGTGTTTTCTAAATGCCACATATTTTACAGAAGAAAGGTTATTAAAGAAAAGTTTCATTGTCCAATTCTCCAAACATTTACTATTCGGTGCAGTGTGTACTGCCATGACTAATTTCACTAGACAATATGGAATTAGTCATGATGTTAAGCATTATGCTTGGTAGTATGTGTTTGCAGGATCAGACCTTTATAGTGTTTGAACATTTTGGGGGGGGGCATATATTCTGTGCACTGGTAAAGACAGATTTCACCATGATTTCAAAAATGACTCCTGATTTTGCATGTTTCGATTTTTTGTTGCCCTATTTAAGACCCCCTGTAAAGGGGCCTGGTCATCAGAAACTGGTGTTCAGCACTTTCTAAAGGTCAGGTCCCTTTAAGATGTCTAAAGAATGTATAGGTTGGTGTTGCCCACTCATGAGGTATAGGAAGTAAGAGCTTAGCAGTGGGTTGTGCGACTTGTACAGGAGGCAGTGCTCGAAAAGGCCTGCTTGCTTACACTACTGGAATAGCTGAACCAATGAGTCACTCCACAGGAGTAGACCAAGATAACAGATTTTTTACCATGCTGAAGAGTCTCACTTCTGCATGCATGTTGTTAATTCCCATTTGACTTTCAGTCCTGCCACACGTCCTTATTGTCCATCAACAGTAGATTTTCCCATTACTCATGTTTGCTGCATCTTTCAATTTAGCTAATGTGTCCACTTATCATTCAGTAATTTTGAAGAACATTGCACATTAAAATATTGTGAAAATGACTAAAATTTTTTACAGTAAGTATAGTTCCTGATGAATAGGCCCTGGCTGAATCACTTAAAATGGTTCACCAGGCTTGCCCAGTAAAATCCTCTTCATATTACTATCTCCCTCAAACACACTCCTCTCTCTTTATTTGAAATGAAAGAGACAGATATGAAGAAAAATACATTAAAAATGTCAATTTCCATCATGTCAGGCACGCTATCAAGTTTAATGATAGTATTTGTTTAATGCAATAGTGCTTTTTGTTAATCTCTATTTCCAAGATTGCATTAGTAATACAGATGCTTCAAGAGATTATGGAAATCCCTTTTGTATGATTAATGCTTGCTGGCATTAAAACTCTTAAGCCATATTACCAAAAGTATCATGTTATCAAGGTGCAGGAATGACATCCCAACATTTTGTTTAACTCAAGGGTCACCAACCCTTATATGCAGTGACTCATTTTTCTTATAACTAGACCAAATTATTAGTTACAGTTTGATTCGTTCTCAGGGTTTCTCTTGAGGAAGGCAGACTTCAGGATTCCAATGTAAGGAGGTTTAACCATAAAGAGGAATGCTGTTTGCAAGTTCCTCTCCTTTGAGGGACCAGAAGTTTGCCAGTACAGAATGCAAAACAGCTAGCAAGGATGGGACAAGGTCAGGCTACCCACAACATGCACTGATTCAGCATAGCTATCAATCTACTTTGTGGCTGCTTCTGTGGAGTCTAGCCAGAGTTCTAAGCCCCTTATCAGTGGGTCACAACTTGCAGCAGTATCTGTCTCCTGTCCCCTACTAGAGAATGCCTTGGCTGGCATTGCTGCCCCCAAAGAGGCAAATCAAGCCCATGCACAGTGCTGCACATAGATAATGCTATATGTCTCTATGCCATTGAGGAATTTTTTATTCTTCTACTATTTGTAATGTGTCTAAATTACATGTGATACAATGACAATATGTAATTAAAGAAGTGATGTGCAAGTTCAAAGAGATCTCTCACACATTAATCTCTTGATGCATTATTCAGTTCTAATTAATATAATAACTCTTAATATAGTATTAGCAATGCTGGGAGCAAATGCATATTAGTGACAGAAAACAGGAGACAATAGTGGCAAATAGATGCTGATAGCTAAAGTGGGAAAGGACACAGAGGACATAGGTGACACAAGTGGACACAGGTGAGCAGTAATTTGAACAGCTGGATAGTGACTTTCAGAAATAATTCCCCATCTAAAGAAAAACAGAGAAAGAGAAAGTATGTTTATTGTCCTTGGCACCATTTGGTTATTGAGACTCAGCTCTAGACACAGTGTTACTGAGAACTTTATAAATACTGGGGCTAGATACTTTTCTAGACCTCTGCATGGAGAACTTACATTTCCAAGGATTCCTGTTCCCCTTTCCATTTCACCAGCTTAGTGGCAATAATGAAACCCATGCTGACAGGTGGTCTCAAGCGCCCGCTCCCACACGGCCATTGTGTGAAGGGGAATGCGCAAGTTACTATTAATTTCTATTAATTTTTGTTCAGAATCCATAGATTCCAGTGCGATCATCTTGTCCAAGGGTTCCCAAACTTGGTTCGTGGCTTGTTCATGGCAAGCCCCTGACGGGCGGCAAAACACTTTGTTTACCTGAGTGTCTGCAGGTACAGCCGATTGCAGCTCCCAGTGGCCACGGTTCACCATTCCCAGCCAATGGGAGCTGCAGGAAGTGGTGGTCCAGCCCACGTCACTTCCTGCAGCTCCCATTGGCTGGGAACAGTGAACCACAGCCATTGGGATCTGTGAGCAGCTGTACCTGAGGATGCTCAGGTAAACAAAAAGAAAAGGAGTACCTGTGGCACCTTAGAGACTAACCAATTTATTTGAGCATAAGCTTTCGTGAGCTACAGCTCACTTCATTTGATGCATGCTCAAATAAATTGGTTAGTCTCTAAGGTGCCACAAGTACTCCTTTTCTTTTTGTGAATACAGACTAACACGGCTGTTACTCTGAAACAGGTAAACAAAGCATCTCGTGGCCCACCAGGAGCTTACCATGAACAAGCTGTGAACCCAAGTTTGGAAACCCCTATCTAGTCTGACCTCTTGTGTAACTCAGACCATAGAATTTCCCCAAAATAATTCCTAGAGCAAATCTTTTAGAAAAAAAAAACAATAGTGACTTAAAATATGTTTAGTGATGGAGAATCCACCATGACCCTTGGTAAGTTGGTCCAATGGTTCATTACTCTCACTGTTAAAAAATGCCTATTTTCCAGCTTGAGTTTGTCTAGCTTCAACTTCCAGTTATTGTACCTTTCTCTGCTAGATTGAAGACCCTGTTATTAAATATTTGTTCCTCATGTAGTTACTTATAGATTGTAATCAAGTCACCCATTAACCTTTCCATGGGGCCGTAGAGGATGATGTGTGCCCCTGTCCCAACCCTACCTCCTTCCCACCTTACACAGGGGACACCATGGGGTCCTGGGGTAAGTTGATTCAGAGGTGCGCGCCTCTCTTCTATGTTCATTTAGATAACAAAAAGCAGAATTTGGCCTCTTACAAACAAACTTCAAAAAACTAAAAAAAAAAAAGAAGAGACGATTTAGTGCTAAAATAAGGGCTGGTGTTGAATCAATAGACAGTTATTTACAGACTTAATCAGGATCTTCCAATCTGATTTTTGTCTTTCTGTGAATACCTCTAATGAACTGAATGGTGTTTAAAGTTAATCTTGTTTGCTTTAAATGACATTGCAACAACCTGCAGATCAGTATTGTCTTTTCGGATTCAAAGTCTGCCAGCTTCATTTCATATAGTATAAGGACAGAGTTTATCTCTCTCACACCCACACACACAGTTCTCAATCTCTCTCTTCCCCTTCACCCCCGTCACTCTTTCTCTCCATATTAAAGAAAAAAGGAATCTTACTTTTCATGTCCCCTTGAATGAATTAACTATTTTTTTGGCTATTTCACTTTGAGCATTTAACTGCCATAGGGCAGAGCATGGGCCATTTCATACGTTTTGAAATAATACATTGTCTCATTGGAGATAGCAGTTTCATTTGTTTTCATTTTGCCAGGATGTTGCTCTTCAGATTGAAATATATATTAAAGGGAAAAGTCCAACTTACTGGGAAATATAAACCAACAGATGAGCTTTCTTAAACCGCATATTATTTGAAGTGCAATCTCTTTCTAGGAAGGGAAGGATAGATTATCAAATATATTTTGAGATATATGTTGATTGAATTATCGTAGCCCTAGAGAAGACAGTAAATGTGATAGTAAGAACTCTTGTTAATATTTAGGCTTTATTATATAGGACTTTCTTTTTAGATTTTTATGCATTTTTCTCAGGTAGGGTCATGCAAAATATTTCATATGAATATATAAAAATCCTTTTTGCTATTTTTATATGAGATGGAAAATACACACTATAATTTCTTAGGAAAAGCTTTGCCAAGTAGGTGGCCAAACCTGCTTTTAGCTCTGCAAAATTTAATGCCAAATTAATAGAAATCACTGGACTTACACGAGGGATGAACTTGACCAGTGTGTGTCTCTAAATGCTGAAGACCATGACTGAAGTACAGCTCACTATGCTTGTTGATCTCATTATAGGTGTGTTCCTTGTGCTAATGAGTTCTCATTGTTATGGTACAGAGACCAAGGCAAGAGAGAATTAGAGTCCAAAAATTGTATCCCTTACCATGACTGGAGTAAGGACAAGCACCACAGATGGGTAAGTCACCCATCTTTTGTGCCTAAGTTTCCCCATTTACAAAATAGTGAACATATTAAAATAAAATACATCTCCTAATGTATTTCACTTGGAGTTGCATGTATGTGGATAAGGTCAGAATTTTTCCCCAAGTGGCAGTTATATTTAACCTATGTGAATCATTTAGATCCCCTGATGAATGCCTGAATTTGGGCATTTGTGTGCACATACATTACACAGGTATGAACATAAACTTTTAACTACGCACATACAAAATGTGGAACATGGGAATTGCCGTATTTGATCAGAGCTCTATCTTGTCCAACATCCTTTCTCTGGTAGTGCCCCAGTACTCAGATGCTTCAGAGGAAGGTATAAGATTCCCATAGAAGATAGATGTGGGATCATCTGTCTCATGCTGATCTCTAATAGTTAGATACTGTTTTAAAATCTGAAGCATAAGTTTGAATATCCCTTCCAAGTTTTGTTATTAATTATAAAAACTTTAGATGTTCTCGTTATCATGTGACTGGACAATACTTTTTAAAATCTTGTTAAGTTCTTGGCCCCAACGACCTCATGTGGAGTGAGTTCCATAGTCTAACTATACGCTGTGTAAAAAAGGACTTCTTTTGTCAGAGTTGAATTTGCCACCTATTAAATTCTTTTAATGTCCCCTTGTTCTTGTGTTATGTGACAGGGATGGTGTGTGCATACTTTTTCACCTCCACTTTTGACAGTGTCTTATCAATTATAAACATTTCCACTGTAACTAGTATTCCTTTTCTATATTTCCAAGATGGTCTTTTGCTTTGTGAGAGATACAATGCCTTGTCTGCTTCCTGGTATTGCAGAAATCAATGGCAAAGCTCCCATTGATTTCAACAGGAGCAAGATGGCATCTTGATATTACTTATCTTTTGATACCTCTGTAAATGCAAATACAAGGTAATATTATCATGATTAGTTTTAGACTATGTAGTTGTCTAAAGATGTGGATCATTTCAAATCTTGGAGGAGGATGCAGTGCCCACTGTCTTGAGTTTTTGCTGGAGATGTGATAGAAATGGAACATTGTAATATAGAAAAAAATTACCCATTACAGCTAAGTAATTTCCTGCTCATATTCATTTGAAAGTAGTAATTCTTCATATTTCTAAATCAACACCTTTCTACATAACATCCCTTATTGCAGAGAGAAAACAGAATGCTAGTCTGACACATACCAGAATGCTAGTTTGACACATACCACGCAAACCAGGTACCAGCTTATGTGAAGGTCCCCAGGCCTCACTTGAATACTGACAAACACATAGCTGGAATCAGTCTGGTTCATCTGTGTACTAGTGTTGTTATTATAGGTAGTAGAATTATAAAAAATGAGCTTAGTGTTTAGACTTTATTTAACGCTTGTGAATTGCCACAAGCATTAAGCTCGCTGTATTCCATGTTATAAGGTAACGTTTAAGTGTTTTCATTGTAAGCCTGTGTAACTGTAAATCACCAGACAGGAGAGAAGCATTAAAGAGTGTGAAATACTAGTCTCCAACAGGAAGTGTTATCTGCTACCCATCAACATCAGACGAACTAGTGTGGAACATCTTAGGATAAAAGACTTTGTTCCCTCCCTCTACATGAAGAGATGTGCATGTGAATCCCACCCATCAGCTGAAGTGGCAGCTCAGAGCACATGGGGTGGGTGAGGGAATAAAAATATCTGTTTCTTGGACTCCTGAGTGCAAGGTTCACTAAGCATAAGCAAGAGATCCCCAGTGTTTAGCCTGGGGTAGCCGTAAGGGACCTATAGAACTTGCTTGTTATAGAGGCTTTTATTACCTTTTGAAACTTAAGATGGTAACTCATTTGTGTATGTGAATATATATATGTTTACTTGCTTTAACCTTATAAATAACTCCCTTGTTTTCCTTTTCTAGTTAATAAACCTTTAGGTAGTTTGTTATAGGATTGGCTACAAGCGTTGTCTTTGGTGTGAGATCTAAAGTGTAACTGATACGGGGTAAGTGACTGGTCCTTTGGGGCTGGGAGTAACCTGAATATTGTTGTTTTTTTGGTGTAAGGGACTATCTATGACAAAGGCAAGGTTGTCTAAATGACAAGATAGATTGAAGTACTCAAGGGGCCTGTGCATGATTTCCTTTTGGGCTGTTATAGTGCGTGAGCAGGTTGCCCACCACTGATCTAAATGAAAATTATCTTCTCAAAGGCATCTTTTAACCATCTCCTGATTCTTTGTGGTTATCTGCCTTACCCTTTCTGACTAGAAGCTTCCTGAAACATCAGACAAGCTCCCCGTAACTTAAGTCATATAAGGTAAGGCAAACTGCCACTATGTTGAGCCCTAGCTGCATCAAGTTTGAAAAGTGACGGCTGAGGCCAGAAGAGAAGCAAATTTGCCCCACTGTGTATCTCAAAATATAAGTGGTGGTTACTAAAAGGATGAATTTCAGGATAACCGAGGAAATGGGA
Source organism: Lepidochelys olivacea (assembly GCF_965140295.1). NCBI lineage: Eukaryota > Metazoa > Chordata > Testudines > Cheloniidae > Lepidochelys > Lepidochelys olivacea. The sequence goes on along the minus strand of NC_140411.1, from coordinate 76,909,541 downwards.
GTATAGAAGTGTAATTGTGGGAAGTCTGTGGACAGATGCCTTGTACTCTTGAGGGTGAAGGAATGCAATGAGGGGAACTTTTGCATAGTTTCTAAAATCAAACCTCCAGAGAGGTTTGGAATGATATCATACCCACAAATATAATGACATGCCCAAATTTTGCACCATCACCTACAAATGTTACCCATTGCTCCATTTGTAGGATAAATATTATGAAATAATTGTTTAAATTTTCAGGTCACAATTATAAAGGGATAATGGGTAGTCCAATATTTTCTTCAGAATGGTTTGTGTATGTTGCACTGCAAAGGCTTAACTCCTAAAGAGCAGGTAGGAGTTTCAAACCACAAAAACTCACAGATCTCCTGAGATCTCCCATTGTATTGCCTAATAGTATTTGCGGGGTATATATGAGTATATATGCTCTGGGATAGGAAGATAAGTTCAGGTAGTCCAAGCTGATTAAACCTATTTTTTTAATCCCAGTAATCTTTATTTACATTTTACAAACAGCTGCTATATCTCAGCAATATAGTTATTCAAGTCAGTGATATACATATGCTTAGGAAGGGTTTTACTAGGGAAACTGAATTTGTACATCTGTTTCACTGGTGCAGTTGTTTCCACTGAGGTTAATGGAGTTACAGTGGTGTAACTGAGAATGAAATCTGAACTTCATGGTTTATGGTAATACCTATTATAAAAATACAGTCTTAACCAGTGATTCACAGCTAGCTCCCTAATTTAGAACTAATATATCTATAAATAGCAATATACATAGTTGGATGAAAAAAATGAGTATGTTTTCCAAAAAAATGTGGAAAAATTTTTTCATATTGTTCAGTATTTTCTGTGAAATATTTTTTCAATTAAAATTTGTTTTAAAGATTTTTGAAAAATATGGGTCTTTTTGGTGGAGAAAAAACTCTCTTACCTTTTAACCTTTTTCCAGGAGAAAAGGGCGTTGCTTTTTTATTTTTTATTTTTTAAAGCATGATTATTTTCCCCCACTTTCTCTCACTTTTTTTATACTATCCTCCCCCTTTTCAGTAAGGAACAAAGTGGGGAAAAATAAAATAAGTTTCCCCCTATCCTGAGTGAAATTGAGTTTTTCATTACAAATTCTTTTCATCATAAAATAAGAACTTTTTTTGTGAACATTTTTAGTTTTCATTGAAAAGGTAATTTCTGCTAGAAAAAAAAGGTAATGGAAAATTTTCCATCATCCCTAGTCATGTGTTGTATGTTAGTTTAAGTATACCAGTAACCAGTAAAATAATCCCTGTTGGCATTCATTACTTGTGTATTTGTAAATGTCTGCTGTTTATTTAGAGCCACATTCTGCCAAACTTACTTTATGCTTACTTTGCAAGGCATTCCAGTGATTTGGGGTGGATTACAGAATAAATGACTCTTCAATGCTAGAGAAAGGATTCTGACCAGCTCTTATGTGGCCACAGAAGTGCGGAGGGAGTAAAGTGTTCCCTTCTTTGCATAATCTCCTTAATCGCTGCCCAGAGTTGCTATACTTTGGGACTGCAAGTGAGTTACTCTCACCCACAGAGCAACTAATAGAAAAGGTAGTAGGCAGGGGCAGGAAATAGGCAGAGACATGACTCTACCATCCTAAAATCATGCCAGCAGAGCAGAATTATTTGGCATACTTTAAAGGGATGCAGCAAATTACCTGTCCCTCCCTCCCACTACAATGTGGAGAATTCAGGGCAGTATTGTGCTTCCTCGAAGCAGAATGACCTCTGATTCCTCTTACCACACCCAGTGCAGGGCTGTCACTAAGACTATGTCTACACAAGGATAAAAAAACACATGGCTGGATGGGTCAGTTGACTTGGGCTCGCAGGGCTCAGCCTGCTGGGCTAAAAATGTTGTGTAGATGCTTGGGCTTGGCCTGGATCCCAAGTGTTGGACCCTACTAGGGTGGTGGGTCCCAGAGTTTGGGCTCTAGCCTGAGCTTGACTGTCTACACAGTGATTTTTAGCTCCATAGCCCGCGCCCTGTGAGCCAAAGTCAGCTGATCTGGGCCAGCTGCAACCTTGCTGCAGGGCTTTTATCCTTGTGTAGATGTACCCGAAATGACACAATTTAGCCCTTACTTTGAGCAATCAAATTCACTATGCATCTCAATGTTCCAGCTGTCTGAGTCTATGCTTAAATGGAAATGTTGTCAAATATAAATTTACTAATCAAGTCAAAGTCATTAATATGTGGATGTATTCAACTGATTAGAAGGAATATATAATGGACACATATATTCAGCAAATCATTTCAATTCCCATGACAATGGTATTATCTATTTATAATTGCTTTTAAGTGTTTCTAGGGTACATATAACCCAACTAAAATATGAACACAACATTAGAAGATTTGTTTTGTTTGTGCTCATTTACAATAAATAGGTTAGGGCAATTAATTTTAGACACTATACAAATTAAATCTAAACTAGCTTAAAGCACTAAACTCTCTGTAGGTTGTTTGGACATTATTCCCATAGAAATTGGAATGTGCAGCACCGCAAACATTCATCTTATTCTTTGCAGAGGGAAAGTGTGAGGCAGTTGTTTACAGTGTGCGGATTGTATGTGACATGCAATATGTGGATGTGTATCTTTTTAAGAGCTGAGTGGCAAGCATGAAAAATGGTTCTCAATACTGATTGCACTCCTAGCCCAGATGACAACTCTGTGGGTATTTCCCTGGAGAGCAGTTTCAAATTGAGAATCATGGTAGTGCTTGAGCTAAGTTAGAAAAAGAGTATTGCCATTACCTACTATATAGGACCAAACTTCCTGTGGAATTCTGAAAATAACAAGCACTAAAACTTTTTATTTTTATGTTTTATTTTCACACAGTTTGTCACCCTAATAGCATATACAAAAGTAAATTATTGTACAATGACAATCACTCCAACTACGAGCAACATGCTCTCTCTCATTCTTCCTTTATATACTTTATTTGTCTGTTTAAGCATTTATATCATGCTGCAACTGTCTCCTTTGGTAAAGGTGTACCAAGCTCATGATAATTATGACAGATCATGTATAAGTAATGGAGCTGACAAAGGTGCTGATCATAGAGTTCTCAGCACCTCAGTAGAGAGTGGGATAACATTTAGCTTTTTCTAATAAAATTTCTTGTCTGGATTTAGAGGAAAGCAACTGTGTACTTTACTGCTCCCCCATGGTAAACTTTTTTTTGTGGTTCCAAATACAAGGAAGAGCTCATTCTGTTCAGACCAGCAGTATTGCCACTCCCAAATAGGCAAAAATTGTGAATCAGAACATTCCAAATCATCAGATAAAAATAATAAATCACATATTTTGGCCTACCTTTTGATTTTTCCTCATCTTTAGGGAGAAAGCATCCAGCCCCAAATTGTATCCGATTATCTTATATTCAAAATAAAATCTTAAATACACAAAAAATCAGAGGGAACTGCATTTACTCTCTCCTATCTGCTAGAGTGTGTGATCTGCCATTCACTCCCTCTCTATCCCTTTCCCTTCATAGACTGGAGGGCAGCTGCTACACTCATATCCTCCCTGCATGCTCCCTCACTTTATTCTGTCCCACGCCTGTGCCCTGTATTCACTTGTCCCCCGTTTTTTTCCTTTCTTCCCTCTCAAAGTCTCCGATTGATCACTTCCTCCTTCTCTGCCATACCATGTTCTACTGCACCCCTTCAGTCTCCGCCCCTCCACTCTCTAGTCGGCCTTTTACCTGCCACTAGCCTGTTCCCTCCACTCCACTGTCTCCTCTACCTCCAACCTACCATATTTCTCTGGCTCTTTATAGTTTCCTGTCCAATTTCCTAATACTCTTCTCCCTACAACTCCCACAGTCCCATTCTTTGTGCTTCCGCATTCTACTGTTCCTTGCCATGCCTTCAGGAGGTGATTGAAGGCCCACCTGGCTTCAACTTCATTGGAAACAAAGGGAGCTGATATCCATCTTTGATGACAGTATCACTTCTGTATGCAAAGGTTAAAGGAACAAGGCAGCCTACTGAAGGCAGCCTGTGGCTTCAGACCCATTGTCAGCAATGGGAGGTGATGACCATTTTTCCTGTGGGCAGCCTCATTACCACCGATAAAGATCAAACAGACTTGTTGGCCAATCTGTTGACAGCATCCTGTGGTTTCTGTTCCATTAACAGTGATTGGCAGACTATGTCCATTTTGAATATGGGCCAGAGCTGGTGATAATGAGAAATTAATGAGAACCCCTAAAAACACCATAGATGTTGTGAGACTCATGCAGGGCTGGCCCACAATATTTTGGCACTTGAGGTAGGGAGCTCAAATGACGCCCCCTCACTTGGGCCAAAACTTTGAAAGGTCTTAATTCTGCCTTCTTCCATTTCTACTCCTCTCATGCTCTGCTACCTATCCCAATAAAGGAGAACTAACAACTTAAAATGCCTTGTTCAAAAATTTTAAGTAACACTTAACTTTCAAACTCCTGAACAGCAAACAAGTTTTCTGCATAGTAAACACTGGCATTTGTATCTGTTTGAATAATCACAGTGATGCTTTCCATGCCTTCTTGGTTGCAAATATTTGAACTGCTTCCTGCTGAAGGTCCACTGCTGAAGATAGTCTGGGCCAGCTCATGCTCTTTTGAGATGGTTACAAGGCTGACCAGCCTCTCCTGTGTCATTGTGGGTGTAGATGTGTTTTTATTAACTTCAGCTTGGAGAAGCTGTGTTCTTCACTGGCAACTGTTACAGGAAGTGTTAGAAGTATGCACAGAGTAACAAAAGCATTTGGAAAGAGGTGGTCATCTTATTTGTGCACATATATTCCAGAACAGCCTTTGGAGTTGATCCTGTTGAAATGTATCTTGAAAGGGCTTTCAGTTCATCACCTAAATCACTCGCATCAATATCGCGCCTGTCATCATGTGTCAACTCTCTCTCTAGTGCCCTGCATTGCTGGTGTAGGCCTTCTTCAGGAATAGTGAGGAGTTTTGGAATATCATACAACATCCCAAATATACTGCTGTGTTACTTGAGCTGCATGAAACATTCTTCAATTGACTTATTGCACAATCTAGCACCGGTTAAAAAAATCAACTTTGAATTGTTGTTTGGGGTTTCTTATGGGATTATCCCATGCCTCGTAATCAAAATGTCGTCTTCTTCGGTGACTCTTGTATTCTTGAATGGGTGGGGAAATAGCTTCAGTGTGAAGTTCCTCTGCCAACTTCTGTGCACTCTTCAGAATGTTTTGAAATCCCTCATCTGACCAGTAAGACTGTAGGTATGACTTTGCTTTATCCAGTTGTTCCATTGCTCCAGATATATCAAGGTCAACACCTTGGAATCTCTTGCTTACAACATTTATCTCAAACAGTATGTGATCCCACAACACTAAGCCACACAGAAATTTGAAGTTATGTATGTTTCTGGTGATTCCATTTCCCTCTGCCACTGTTCTCCCATGAACAGTTCCGGTCATAGATTTATCCTCCATAATGGCAACTATGGCATCATCTATCTTCCCAATTTGGTGTTTGATAGGCTTTATCACCTCCACTCAAATTTCCCATCATGTGGCACTCAGTGGTTTCAGTGTAAGAGAGGATGTTCTTAGACGTTCCTTCAAAATTTGCCATGGATGGGCTGATGCAGAGAAAAATACATAGATGTTTTGAATTACATTTAAAAATTCAGCAGCCTCACTAGAAGCTGATGCTGCATCACTGACCACCAAGTTAAATGAATGAGAACTGCATGGTACAAAAAAAGCTTGAGGGTTTAACTCTTAGATCCGTGTCTGCACTCCTCTGTTCTTTCATCTCATGTTAGCACCATTATCATAGCCCTGACCTCTCATGTCAGCTATCACAATTCCCGTATCTTCCAGCTTTTTAAGAAGCACATTTGTCCTACCAGCTCCTGTAGTATCATCAATGTCAATACATTCTAGAAAATGCTCTGACAGTCACCATTGCAGGGACATTTTCACTAGGTTCTGTTGTTGTTACTAAACACACCATTAAAGACATTTGTTCCATATGGCTGATACCTTGCTGACTTCAGATCTGTCACAATCTTCTGTTTGACTTTTGTTGCCAATAACTGTGTGATCTCATTTTGAATTGTTTTCCCAAGGTAGTGGTGTGTGTACATTTCTTGGGTGGTGACTCTTCTTAGATGTTCCTGGAGTACAGCATCAAACTCAGCTATCAGCTCCACAATTTTAAGGAAGTTTCCATTGTTTGGTACATACAGCTGAACTGAAGTTCCACCCAGTGCTAGGTTTTGGGTAGCAAGCATTCTCACAATGGCAATGAGCTTTTTCAGAACATTTTGACAGTAAAGAGACTCTGATGCAATCTTCTCTTGATGCTGATCATCTATGGTGGCCTTTAACCTTAGTCTCATTTCAAGCTCTTTCACCTATGGAATGCTCTCTGGTGATTTGCTGCCTTCTCATAGCATGCCAGATTTCTAGCCAGATTTTTCCAGTCCTTTGTTCCTGTAGAACCCAATGTGGCTGGAACATTAGACTGGAAGAGTGTGCAACAAAAACATTATGCAGCATTCTGGGTTTTTGAGTACATAAGCCATGGCCTCTACACTTTGTCACTATTGGGGATTTCACACCAGTAATATGTTGGATGGAAACTTCTATTTACATTGTCTTTGGGGAACATGAAGTTTTTCACTTGCTGTGGCCCATGCAATACAAAGAAGTCCGTCAGGCTAATGCTCAAGTGGGTCCACAGTCCTGGATCATCGAAACTTAAGGAACTAAACTCAGCAGCAGCTGTTTCTTGTGCCTCCATCACACTCTTCTCTGATCTACACTTTTCTTCAGGAATGTGCATGGTTACATCCATTTGAGATGGAGATACGGATGCTGCAGTAGCTGCCAGGTCACCTGCACTCTGACTAACTGGAAGATCAGGCATCTCCTCACCACTCACATCTTCACTGGGGCCAGAAGGTTCACAGTGCACATTTGTGTCTATGTATCTCAGGAGAGCACCTTCCTGCTTAGATAGAAAAGCTTCCTTTTCTTTCTTTCTTTTTCTGAATGCTGCCCCAGAGGGGTGTTTTCTTCTTTCACTCAATACTGCTGTTCTGTGCCAGCTATAGTGGCTCTCAACACTCAGTTGAAGGGGAAAAATAAGCAGGCTGGTAGCAGGGCCTGAGTAAGGGAAGATATCAGCATCTTAAGGGCCTAACTGGCTCCTACTACTTCAGTTGATTTCCTGTTCTCCTCAAGTGGGTTCAGGGAAGCAGCAGGAAACAGGAAGCTCCCTGAGAAGCTGGTGTTAATCAGTCCAGGCTCCTAGGGGGTGCTAGAGAGGTACATAAGAAGCTCCTCCTTCTCTCGCTCCCTGCAGCTCCTGCTGCTTTCTGTTATTCCCTCTCACCTTTTCTCCTGCCTGCCTGTTATGTCTCTTGTGTCCTCCTTCCTCCAGCACAGCACTAAACCATCTCTGTGCATCTAGAGCAGAGAGAATACATATGCACCAGCAGCAGACACAATTTTCTACACTCTGGGTCCTAGTGTCTTGTCCCCCTCCAGTCTGGCACCTGAGGTGGCCACCTCAGTTCGCCTCATGGTAAGGCCAGCCCTGGACTCATGATCAAATGGCAAGGGTGGTGTCATGGGGCCAACTAGGCCCAGAAGCCCCTTGCTGGAGGTGTTAGTGTCCTGCCACACTCATCCCAGGAAACGAGCAGCGGAGGAATCCTTCAAGCAGCCTCGAGTGGCTGCAGGGGAAGCAACCAATCAGGGCCCAAGAGGATCATATAAAAGCAGCTGCAGAGGCAGGGACTGTCAGTCTCTTGCTAGAGTTAGAGGACTGTACATGGTGCTCCTGGCTGGTCAAAGGGAACTGCAGAATCTATGGATAGCTCAGTGCTGGCAGGGACTGGGGAAGTGAGGAAGAGATCCTGGCTGGCTGCTGGGCCTGAAATTAGATGAGCCCTGAGGTAAGAGTGAAGCATCTGTGAAGGCTGGGGTCATGGGCAAGTGCCTCAGGGAACTGAAAGCAATTTTGCTAAAGGAACATGGCAGCATGTGGCTGCTATTCTTAGGGTCCTTGGTCTGGGACCTGGAGTATTGGGTGGGTACACTGAGGAAATGGAGAAACTTCCAGAAGTGGAACTGAACTACTTAGTTGCCCAGCTGGAGAGCTGGGGCCAGAGTAGATAAAGAGGGCAAAACCATTTCTTCCAGGAAGGAAGCCCTGCTGGTATGGCCTGATACCAGAGCTGCTGATTTAAAGACTGCAGACACACATGACCAGAAGGAAGTGGGTAACACACTGTTGCAGGTTGCGAGCTTTGCTTAAAAATGGAGGGTCTGATATGGCCAAACTTTTCCTTATATTTATTTGTTTTTCTTTCTACTATATTTAGTGGACTTCTCCCCTTCTCCCACCTCAGTTCAATATAATACATTTTTGCAATTTGCAGGCAGTTTAGATTTTTTTTGTATGTGTATATAATTCAGAAACATCTGTGACTGTGAAAATAAGCCTATATATTGGAGACTTTGAACTATGTTTAAATATAACATATCATTTAAAGGCACACATGTATACCTATTTGTAGTAAAATGTATCATCATTCCTCTTTAGATTGTGGTGCATGGAGCTTTAAAACTGCTTACTACATATTTAAGGTGCAACAATGTGGCATAGTTCAAAAGTCTCATCTGTTTGCAGTCGTTTATAATTGTACTTGGAGCTGGGTTGGAGACTGAACTAAAGAACAAACTCTCTTGTAAATAAGAAAAGGAGTACTTGTAGCACCTTAGAGACTAACCAATTTATTTGAGCATAAGCTTCCGTGAGCTACAGCTCACTTCATCGGATGCATACTGTGGAAACTGCAGAAGACATTATATACACAGAGACCATGAAACAATACATGCATCTGATGAAGTGAGCTGTAGCTCACGAAAGCTTATGCTCAAATAAATTGGTTAGTCTCTAAGGTGCCACAAGTACTCCTTTTCTTTTTGCAAATACAGACTAACACGGCTGTTACTCTGAAACTTGTAAATAAGGACCGTGTTCTAATTTTTTGTTGTTTTCCATGTTGTTGCTATAGCTATAGTCCTTATAGTTGATTAAAAACTTATATTTGGATTATTGGATTTTCAGTATGGAGAACACAAATAAATAGAATTTTTAAAATCAAACTGAATCTTGCTTTTGTTTTCTCTGTGCTAACGGTATTTGTGATGTCAGCAAATCAAAATGAGGAAACAGCAAATTAGCAGTTCAAGTCTCTCAGGATCTCAGGGGAAGTGATTTAATTTTAAAATAGCAATGCATATTTTCCTCTAAAGAAAAGCAAGTTTTTAACTTTTCATAAAAATCTTTCTAATTTAATTTGGAGGTAAATTGGCAAAATACTGACCTTGAGAAAATTAATGACATTATTTTAAAAAAATTAGTCTTTCTAATTTCACACCCCAAACTGATAGTTACACTGATAGTTGTCCTTGGAGTAGAGATGGTGAGTAGTTTTGGGCCCAAACCAGAACCTTGGATCTCAACCTCTCAGACAGTGGAAGCGGTGCCAGTTGTGAACTTGATTATCTCTAAAATTGGCCAGGATTTGAACCCTGATCATCCACACTTCTCCAAACCTTGGGATAGCTCATATCTAGATTAAAAAATCAAGACTCAGATGCATCACTGGTAAGAATATTCATAAGGAAAGGAAGAGTCCTAGAGAAAAGGTTTTGTAAAGTATTGGCTTTGTATGTGTGTGAAAATGTTGACCTGCAGTGACTGGTTGTTGGAGACTGCAAGGAATCTGTTACTATAGCACTTATGGGAAATTTCTTTTATCTTATGGGGTACAGTCCTGTGGTTTTAAAAAAGGAGGATATGAGTTCTGGCCCCTGGGAGAGCGGGGAAGAGAGAGAGCAAGATCAAAACCCTCTTGTTGCAAAAGCTGGATTTATTATAGCAGGAATATTTCGAGGTTAGTGGACTGGATGCAGTAAAAGCTTCAATCAATGAGGTAAAATAGAACCTGGAGTGGAGACTAGATTATTAAGGGAGAATCCTACTATACATATTTATACCAAGAAGGGAAACTTTCTGCCAGGCTCTCAAAATGGCTCTCAAATGCAGGTTCAGACTGTCTGCTTTCAGTAAATACAAGGTACAAAAATTCTACTGCAGCCCTGGCACTCTAGATTGTTGTGCTAACTTAAAAACAGTATTGTATCCATTACCCTAACATAAAAGGAGATAAATCAAAGAATATACTAACATGCCAACAGTATCTGGCTTCTTCAAGAAGACCCCCACTGTGCACCATCATCTGGTTCAGCAGTCTATGATGTCAGCAGGAGACAGTTCTGACTTTGAGACTATTCTGATTGTAGCTCTATGTTTGGAATGAAATTTTATATATAATGAAAAAAATATATTTTTTGGAGCAGAGAAGAATTTTTCCTTCTCTTTTACAGACAAAGGTAAAAGAGAGCATATTTAAGTTCTGATATCAAACAATTACATGAAGATGAAACCATTGTTTTAAATGAATGATTTATGTATGTTTGTATTCTACTCCACGGGGAAAGTCTACCAAATCTCTTGAAGGAACTAAAAATAGTGGGTGGTAATGTAGACAATGCAAGCAGGCTGTTACCCTCCCTCTGCCCCAAGAGGCACCACCTCCTGGGGAAGTGCGTATAGACTAGTGTGACTGGAACCTCCAGATATCAACAGACAATGAAAGTCTGAGTTTAAACTGACTCAGGGTCTTCTTTCTGATCCAGTAAACAGGCAGGAACTTCTACCCCCTTCTCCTGGGGTGTGTGTAGGGGCAATCTTTGTGGAAGAGATGGAAGGGCTGACACCCACCAGAGGCTGGAGTTAGGGTGATCCTGCTTTTAGCATGCATGTACGTTCTTTTATTGTGTTGAATGTTTTTTTCTGTAATGCTTTCACCTTAAGAAGAAATGTGCTTGCTTACAAAGAACTGTGTGATAACTTATAACTGAAAGTAATTAGAACATAAGACCATAAGAATGGTCCTACTTGGTCAGACCAAGGGTCTTCCGACAGTGGCCAGTGTCAGGTGCCCCAGAGGGACTGAACAGAACAGGTAATCATCAAGTGATCCATCCCCTGTCACTCATTCCCAGCTTGTGGCAAACAGAGGTTAGGGACACCATTCCTGCCCATCCTGGCTAATAACAATTGATGGACCTATCCTCCATGAATTTATCTAGTTCTTTTTTGAACCCTGTTATGGTCTTGGCCTTCACAACATCCTCTAGCAAGGAGTTCCACAGGTTGACTGTGCATTGTGTGAAGAAATACTTCCTTTTATTTGTTTTAAACCTGCTGCCTGTTAATTTCATTTGGTGACCCCTAGTTCTTGTGTTATGAGAAGTAGTAAACAACACTTTATTATCTACAGGTTCATAGCCTCTGGGGAGAAAGCAAATTGCAGAGGCTTGTCTGCTTGGGCAGTCTGGCTTGCTGTGAATATCTCAGTGTAGTCAGGCAACTTTCTAATCAGCCTAGAGAAACCTTGCTCAGGAAGGAGAGAGAGACAGGTCTCTGCCCAAGAGAGGTGACAGCTGAGGAGCCAAGAGCCTAGTGTGAATGCCCTCAAGGAACCACATAGATTCATAGATATTTAGGTCAGAAGGGACCATTATGATCATCTAGTCTGACCTCCTGCACAACACAGGCCACAGAATTTCACCCACCACTCCTGCAAAAAACCTCACACCTATATCTGTGCTATTGAAGTCCTCAAATCATAGTTTAAAGACTTCAAGGAGCAGAGAATCCTCCAGCAAGTGACCTGTGACCCATGCTACAGAGGAAGGCAAAAAACCTCCAGGGCCTCTTCCAATCTGCCCTGGGGAAAATTCCTTCCCGACCCCAAATATGGTGATCAGCTAAACCCTGAGCATATGGGCAAGATTCATCAGCCAGATACTACAGAAAATTCTTTCGTGGGTAACTCGGATCCCACCCCATCTAATATCCCATCACAGGCCATTGGGCCTATTTACCATGAATATTGAATTACCAAAACCATGTTAACCCATCATACCATCTCCTACATAAACTTATCGAGTTTAATCTTAAAGCCAGATAGATCTTTTGCCCCCACTGCTTCCCTTGGAAGGCTATTCCAAAACTTCACTCCTCTGATGGTTAGAAACCTTCATCTAATTTCTAGTCTAAATTTCCTGGTGACCAGTTTATATCCATTAGTTCTTGTGTCCACATTGGTACTGAGCTTAAATAATTCCTCTCCCTCTCCGGTATTTATCCCTATGATATATTTATAGAGAGCAATCATATCTCCCCTCAACCTTCTTTTAGTTAGGCTAAACAAGCCAAGCTCCTTGAGTCTCCTTTCATAAGACAATTTTTCCATTCCTCCGATCATCCTATTAGCCCTTCTCTGTACTTGTTCCAGTTTGAATTCATCCTTCTTGAACATGGGAGACCAGAACTACACACAGTATTCCAGGTGAGGTCTCACCAGTGCCTTGTATAATGGTACTAAAACCTCCTTATCCCTACTGGAAATACCTCTCCTGATGCATCCCAAGACCGCATTAGCTTTTTTCACGGCCATATCACATTGGCAGCTCATAGTCATCCTATGATCAACCAATACTTCAAGGTCCTTCTCCTCCTCCGTTACGTCTAATTGATGCGTCCCTAGCTTATAACTAAAATTCTTGTTATTAATCCCTAAATGCATGACCTTACACTTCTCACTATTAAATTTCATCCTATTACTATTACTCCAGTTTACAAGGTCATCCAGATCCTCCTTTAAGATATCCCTGTCCTTCTCTAAATTGGCAATACCTCCCAGCTTTGTATCATCCACAAACTTTATTAGCACACTCCCACTTTTTGTGCCAAGGTCAGTAATAAAAAGATTAAATAAGATTGGTCCCAAAACCGATCCTTGAGGAACTCCACTGGTAACCTCCCTCCAGCCTGACAGTTCACCTTTCAGTAGGACCAATTGTAGTCTCCCCTTTAACCAATTCCTTATCCACCTTTCAATTTTCCTATTGATCCCCATCTTATCCAATTTAATTAATAATTCCCCATGTGGCATGGTACCAAATGCCTCACTAAAATCTAGGTAAATTAGATCCACTGTGTTTCCTTTGTCTAAAAAAATTTGTTACTTCCTCAAAGAAGGAGATCAGGTTGGTTTGGCATGATCTACCTTTTGTAAAGCCATGTTGTATTTTGTCCCATTTACCATTGACCTCAATGTCCTTAACTATCTTCTCCTTCAAAATTTTTTCCAAGACCTTGCATACTACAGATGTCTAACAGGCCTGTAGTTACCTGGATCACTTTTTTCCCTTTCTTAAAAATAGGAACTATGTTAGCAATTCTCCAATCATATGGTACAACCCCTGATTTTACAGATTCATTAAGAAGTCTTGCTAATGGGCTTGCAATTTCATGTGCCAATTCCTTTAATATTCTTGGATGAAGATTATCTGGGCCCCCCGATTTAGTCCCATTAAGCTGTTTGAGTTTCACTTCTACCTCAAATATGGTAATGTCTACCTCCATATCCTCATTCCCATTTGTCATGCTACCATTATCCCTAAGAACCTCTTTAGTCTTATTAAAGACTGAGGCAAAGTATTTGTTTAGATATTGGGCCACGCCTATATTATCCTTGACCTCCATTCCATCCTCAGTGTTTAGCGGTCCCACTTCTTCTTTCTTTTTCTTCTTATTTATGACTATAGAACCTTTCACTATTTTAATTCCTTTTGCAAGGTCCAACTCTACTTGACTTTTAGCCTGTCTCACTTTATCCCTACATGTTCTGACCTCAATAAAGTAGCTTTCCTTGCTGATCCCTCCCTTCTTCCACTCCCTGTATGCTTTCTGCTTTTTCTTAATCACCTCTCTGAGATGCTTGCTCATCCAGCTTGGTCTACATCTCCTGCCTATGAATTTTTTCCCCACATGGGGAATACAGGTGCAATTGTCCTGAAGTGTGACAACCTATAACAACTACATTAAGTTTCATTTTGTTAGAGATGGCTTGTTAGAAAGACAAGTTATATTGGATGAAATTCTCACTCCTGCTTCAGCTTTTACAATGGGCTCAAGGGCTGGAATTGTGTAAGAGGGTCATAAAAAACTATAGCTCTGACTTGGGAAGAATTGCCCAAGTGCAGGCATGGAGGAAGGCAGTCACAGGCTGTCTTCTGAGGATTCCCTCACAAGATCTTCTGTGGGTGGTGTCCTTGGAATAGGAGGGCCATGTCTTGTGCAGGACCACAGCATGTAATGCTTACAAGATTCTGAGCAGCCTGTAACTTAGAGCCCCATCCCCAAATGCTCTCAAAATGACTCAGTGGAGACACAGAGCCATCTTAGCTTCTATTGCCCTCTGGCATGTGAGTTTTGTACTGCCTCTCTTAGAGGTACAGCATAGAATATAATGTGTTCAGTTCAGAAATATACCTATAAATGCAGGAGTTCTCCTTTGAATAAAAACTCCTCTGAATTGGACACACACACATGTGAAATACAACTCATTTATGAAATTTTGTAAAATCTTTTTTCAGTTCTCATTTGCACTAGTTTCCAGTGACTAAAGGATAGGTTTGCAAGAAACAAGGATCTAATGTTTTCTGCTGTGAGAGAGCACAGATTTAATTAGCAAATTTCCTGTGCTTCCATCAAGGAGATGCCATCACTTTTGTATCTTATTAATGAATCAGAGGAACTGCAGAACTGTAATCATAACACATTTGTTTCCATCTGCGAGCCTCAGCATTTTAGTCAGCCATTTCTTGAACCACATTGTTTTGTAGCCTCAATAATTAATTACTGTGTTAAAAGTGCATTAAAGTATATAGAACATCACACCTTTATTAAAATCAGATCTAAAAGCTATAAATGCTTCTTAAATTCACCTTTAAATATTTCCCATATAGATAATAAAAATGGATAATGCTGTGAAAATTCTAGAGGAACATCAATATCCTAATTAAATCTGCTTGCCATTTAACTATTTGTTGCATTTAGGGCCAATGAGAAATATAAATTTGCTTTTTGTTCTAATAGTTCATCATCTGTCTCCTCTTACACTGGAAGAAAAGTCCAGTGGTTAGAGTGCTAGTCTAGGGTATGGGAGAACTAGGTTCAATTCCCTACTATACCACAAATACCCTAATAAGTGATCCTGGGCAAGTCACTTAGGGTATGTTTATACTGGTACTGGAAGCTGTAATTTCCAGCTAAGGTAGAGATACCCGTGATTGAGCTAGCATTCTAAATGTAGAAGTATAGCATGAGAGAAGCTTAGTTGCCCAAATACATGTGTAGGGTTGTGGCTGGGATTGTCCTCAGGCAGCTAGCTGCCACAGCTACACTTCAAGCTATTGAACTAAAAATAGACCAGAGCTAGTGCTGCTATGATGAACTATGCTGGAAACTACACCTTCCAGCTCCGCAGCATTCATAATCTTTGTTTCTCTGTGCCTCAGCTTCCCATCTGTAAAATGAGGATAAATAGTACTCCTGAATATTAGGTTTTGTGAAGTGCTCAGGTACTATAGTGATAGGGGGCATATGTACCTAAAACTGATACATCTTGACCATTCTGAAATTTAATGTTTATCTTCTTAAAGCTTTATATAAATACTCTCCATGTGAATAATCAAGACAGAGCAGATGAGCATGTTACTGTCAGGATATAATTTGATGAAGCCATAATTTAGCTTTATTCTTAATGCCATTTTGAAAATATAAGTAACACAATCTCATTTAGAATTAATGGATAAATAAAAAACTGAAAACATGGATCTAGGTTGTAAATTTTGTAAAGATGTAAGCAGTGTCAGGATGAGCTCCACCCTGACATCTGGTGGTGAGGTGTGGCAAGTTGTGGAAAAGAACTTCAGGGGCCAATCTCATTTGCATAGGCACACCCACCACGCCTAGAATGAGACCATAGCTGCCCAAATGGTCACTTTGGCTGCTGTGGGATCCCCAGTGTCTCTGTTATTGGGGCAGGAAGAATAAATTGTTATTACCCTGATTATGGGAACTGTGCTTGGAACTGTACGTGGCCTTTTGTTATGATGGAGGGATTCACCATCAACTAAGTAGCACTCGCTAGGCAAGGGTCATGGGTTCCAAAACTGTGTGAATGGAGAGAGGCTGGGGACAAGTAGTAATACTTGGTGGCATGGGCCCCTTGGTGAGGGCCTTACATGCTAATTGCACTTCCTCCTCTCTCCACTGTGGAATATCAGAGCTAATTTTGATTTCATTAGAAGTCTAGTTATAGGCTGCTGAGCTCACTTTGGGCTGACAGTGCACCAGCACTGGAGCTCTCCTACTACAAGCTGGATTCACCTAAGAGCTGAAATCACTGAGTGTTGTGTTAAGTAGTGGGGGAGCTTGAAGATATATTGTGGAGCAGTTTGCGGGACGGCTGGTGAAGCAGTTCGACGCGGAGCAGTGTGTGGATGGCAGGAGCTGCTTGTGGGCCGTGGAGCTGAGCGAAGGAGTTCGCGGAGCACAGCTGAGCGAAGGAGTTCGTGGGGCAGGTGGCGGAGCGGAGTGCAGCTGAGCAAAGGAGTTTGTGGGGCGGCTGGCGGAGCGGAGCGCCGCTATGGAACTATAGATGATTTAACTGGGAATTGGTCCTGCTTTGAGCAGGGGGTTGGACTAGATAACCTTCTGGGGTCCCTTCCAACCCTGATATTCTATGATTCTATGATTCTATGGAGCGGTCAGCTTCAGATCATGTAAGGTGCCTCTTACCCCCGTCCCATTTCCACCCAGGTTGGGAGGTAAAGCTCTGCAGATAAACTTTCGAACTCTGGGGCTGCCCTGACCAGGGACAGAGACTTTTGGGGCATTGGACTTTTGGGACTTTGGGTGATTTGGGGTTGCTGGACTCAAGAACCAAAGGGAAAAGGGCATGCCCCAATTTGCCTGGGGTGGGTTTTTTTTGCTCATGGGTTGTGTTATGAATCCTGTGGGTGGTGTTTCCCCAACATAATGCCATATTGTTTCTCTCTGTTATTAAAAGGCTTTTGCTACACTCAGACTATGTGCTTGCGAGAGGGGAAGTATTGCCTCTTGGAGGCGCCCAGCGGGGGTGGTATATATTTGTCCCAGGTCACTGGGTGGGGGCTCGAGCCGGTTTGCATTGTGTTATTGGAATGGAACCCCTAGATATTGAACCTGGCCCTTGTTGCTGCCAACTCTGACGGGCAGAAGGGTTACAAATAGGAATAATGAACTTACTAAAGACAAAGATTTAACTATACTGTACTTGCAGACTACTTACCTGGACTAAGTGTAGGAGGAATTGTCCAGCAGACAATGAAAGTATCAATTTGTTATGATGTGTCTTACTGAATTCCAAAGTTAGGACTTCATTTTGAAATCCTTACTCAGTCAAAATTCTGACAATATACAATTTACCTGAATAGGGACTGCAGGATAAGACTTTTATTGACCAAAGCCCTGATTGAAAACCCACTGAAGATCATTGAAAGACTCTCCTCAGCCTTTAGCCCTTAATCAAGTATCCAGTTGTTGCCTCTGGGTTTGGGGCTTGGGCAATTGGTTAAGCTGCTATTGGGCCAGTCAATTCATTTGATTACTGTTACATATGTTATGTAACAGGAGTGGGTGGGAAGACTTTGGGATCCACAGTTTCTTAGGTAGAAAAAAGACAATACTTTTGTTTTATAGCATTTGAATCCCTAATCTTACCTTATGAGGTTTTTTTTCCAATGAACAGAAGTAAAATAATGGGATACCTTTAAACTATCCAAAGATGCAAGCCAAAGATAAGCTATATATGCACTTATATTTTAATCATGATCTAATTTATACAGGTTAGGGTATTCTAAAAACTGGTTTTGCCAGTGTATATACAGAAAGAACTCTCTCTGGATTTTAGATGTTGTATGCTTAAATACTTCTCATGTGTCCAAAGAGTGCTAAAAGAGATTTTATTTGCATAATACTGGAGATGAAAATTCAGTTTCCTTAATCTTTTTCCTGCAGCCTATTCAGCTTTTGCTTTGAACTGATATTCCACATTCTGCTAATACCAGCTTTTGTTGCAAACATTTAATGTAAAAGCCACTCCTAAAGCAGAGCCTTACAATTCATAGGGATTTAAACACTACAGTCCCAATTCTGTTCCCACTGATGTCATGGCATAACTCTTATCAGCATAAGTAGGCTCAGGATCATGCCCCAAATAAATGGTGTCCAGTAATATCCCAGGGCAAAGTTTCCAGATAACCTCTACTGCTTCATCTTCTGCCCTCTCTTGCTTGGATTCAGATACTTCAGCTAGGGACTTTCTTATCTACAACTGAGAGCCTGACAGAAATTCAATAATTGCTATGGGCTGCTTGCTATTCTCACCCTGATTGTCATGGAAAACAATTGAACATCATTTTCTTGACTGCTGTACCAGTAGTAAAATCTAGCCCGTTAGCCTGAGATACCATTCAGTTCCAAAAACAATTTTCAATTATCCCCACCCAACCCCCTTTTTTAATTCTTATTTGCTTGGGAAAGTCCTTGCTGGTGTCTCGATCAGTGTTTTCAGAAAGAGACAAGATGCAGGTGCCCTGATTTTTTTTTTTAAATGTCTTAATCCTTTTGTTGACTCTGTCATTGTATCATTGCAGTTCTGATTACAATATATAGATTAAGCCTCCTTTAAAAAGGAACAAACCTGTATTTTTCATCCTCTCTTAGAGAAGGTATTTTTTATCAATTGGTAACTAAACCAAATGCTTCTCTGGCCAAAAGATGTGTAACTTTACTGCAGGACTCTATGACTTAGTGAGCACTCTACCCAGAATATGTGGTACTGCCCTACAACAAACCACTTAGAGCCTGATCTTGCAGCCAACACATGTGATGAATTGCAGTGAAATCAGTGGGACTAACACATGCAAATAAGGGCTGCAGAGCTGAGCTTCTTGGTTGGTTTGTGATCTCTTATTGAAGAAAGTCACATAGGAAAATGACAGCATCATTAGTCTAAATACTATGTAAGTGTGTAGGTCCCAGGTGATTGTACCCAAATAACAAGGGGGAGGTGTTTGAAGATCTTCGCCTGTGTTCAGGATTGGTCCCACTATGTGAGTGTAGTAATATCCAGCTCTAAAATGGCACTCTTCATCTGTAGATCTCACAGCGCTTTATGGAGGTCTATTATTCTCCCCATTTGACAGATGGGGAAACTGAGGCATATATGTGATTGCCCAAGGTCACCCATCAGGCCCGGGACTAGAACCCAGGTCTCTTGTGTCCCAAGCTAGTGTCACAGTGCCTTGCTCGCATAGGACAATAACTATAACATGACTCTTGATTTATATCCATTATGTCTGTTTTCAGGATTCTGGCTTAGGGTCTTTGTATGGCTGTAGAGCTCTGTATTAACAACTAATACAAACAACACACACATAATAATAAATGCCTCTTAGCTATCAATCACATTTTAAAAGATGGTGATGGGGAGCCAAAATAAAAAAAAAGTCACACAAAGTGACAACCCCAGGAAATGCAGAGCAAATGACAAAGCTGGATGACACTTTCTCACTGCAGTGCAGAGTGATTTCAGGGGTAGCTAGCCAATCTTTCAATAGTATATCTAAACAAAGTTCTGTGAGGTGATGGGAAAAAGCTGTGATTCTTCCTTCACATGAATCCTTGAAACCATTTGCTTTATTTTGATCAGCTCTCCTCCCCCTCCGCAAAGAAAGAAACCAGTACACTGCATTATGTGATACATGTTTGTATATTTTTTTTTCTAGACCTGCCCAGATTATAGAAGAAATTTAGGCCCCGATTCTCTGAATTATGCAGGCCAACTTCTGCTATGTTACACCAGTATAATTCAAGAGTAACCCTGCTGACATCTATGTATTTCCACCAGTATAAGTGAGAGCACACTCTAGCCGAAGATTGCACCTGCTTACCTAATTTGTACACCAAATTGCTACAAATATATACATACATCAAATAGCTGAGAATGCAAATAACTGTTTATATGTGCAACTGCTATTTGCATACATAATTGTGGTAACTAAATCCTGTACATAAATTCAGTGTGCTGTTTAGAAAAAAAGGCCTTTATTTTATTAGTTTTTTGGGGGCGGGAGTTGTCTTTTGTTCAAGTGAATTTTTAGGCTTTAGGGAGGTCTTATTAGGTGCTAGATTTACCATACATTAACACTCTTGGGAAACATTACAAAGATGGAGGGCTTGATGATTCTTACAGAGGCAGTCTGGCAAGCAGGTCAGATACTTCAATTCTAGCCAGTAAATGATGAAACACATATTTCATATATATATTTCTATAAAAAAGCTTCTAAAATTGAACTCCTATGCTATTTACATTTTATGAACTACATACTAGTACCTGGATACTTACTATTGATTACTTTGTGGCTGAATTGTACAGCAATTGCCCTGTGATATGTCCTTGAGGCAGTATTGCAGAAATCAATTTGCCCTATCCTTAACCTTTCTCCACTACTACTGATTGTAGATATTGTGTGGATGAGGCCTGTGAAATAGCTATGTCCCCATGGAAATCATGATAATGGAAATTAAACAAACTTGGGTACAGAAACAAGCTTACAAATTCAATGTCGTCAGCAGCAACTTGTATACGGTTCCAAAGTTTTATCACACTGAAATCTCCTGTCTACTCTAATATGCTTCAGCTTTCACCAGTGTGTTAAAAATAGTATTACCTATCTGACTTTTAAAAACAGCTACTCCATTGGCTTGCTTCCCATGATGCCACTAAGTATGCATACTGATGTGTCAGTGCAGTGGCCCTGAAGCAACCCACTGCTCTGCCAGTTTTAATTCTTGGAAGTGGAAATAGACAAGGTCTCCAACAGACAGGGAGGCCCCCAGCAAATGAAATGTGAGAGCTACAATAGGAAAAAGGGAGCATTTCCCAAATGGTTAGAAAAGGGGCTGTAACCGTGCCTTAGTGGGTCACATCTGAGGATGCAAAATTCAGGAAGAACTGCTGAGAAATAGGGTAAACACAACCCAAAACTGGTGGTTATTCTTTTATAAGATATACCAAACCAGCCACAAAAGTAAACTCCTGTTTCACCACACTGGCTAACAAGAAAACATAAAGGCAGTTTCCTCAGGCAGTCCAGCTGTTATATCACCACCAAAAACACTGGACTCAGAGAGGAGTGGTTCTTTGCAACCAGTCTCATCAAATAATAGGTTCTTCTGATCCCAAAGGACCAGCCACACGCCCAGGTCAATATATAACTTAGATCTGACCCAAAAATCATGCTGATGACAATCCTTCAGTATAAAGAAATCTAAAGGTCTATTTATAAAAAGAAAGAAAGGTGGAAGTTAAAATTGGTTAAAGGAATCAATTACATACAGTAATAGCAAAGTTCTTCGTTCAGGCTTGTAACAGAGATATAATAAACTGCTGGCTTAAGTCAAGTCTCTGGAGTACATCCACAGCTTGTATTGGTCATTCAGTCCATTTTTCAGAGCTTCAGTATGTAGCAAAGTTCCTCCAGAGGTAAGAAGCAGGATTGAAGACAAAATGGAGGTGTTTCCAGGGCCTTTTATAGCTTCTGCCATGTGGAGGGCATCTCATTGTTCTTACTGTGGAAAATTACAGCAACAAGATGGAGTTTGGAGTCACATAGGCAAGTCATCTGTTCATGCCCAATTTCCCTCAGTCATTAGAGGAAACCATTACTTCAGACAGCACGTTTACATGAAAGTCCACTCAGTATAGATGGGTGTCTGCCATGGTCCTCTGTCAACTATGTGTTTCTTGATGAACCACTTAATTTGAACAGTCCCTCCAAGAAGGCTAGTTACCTTGTGGGCAGTACCCCAGGAACAAAGATTTGAAATCCAAGTACAGAGCCAATAATTCAAATAGAAAAATGATACATGGATACAGATAGCATAATCAGCAAATCATAATATTTTCATAGACCTCTCACTCGACAACCTTTGTACAATATTTGCTGCAAATATATAACAGTGGTTGCAATAATGATCTATATGGTCATACTTTAATCAGATAACATCACACCCCAACACCAAATTGATGCAGGAAGGTGTGTCCCAGACACTGCTGAATGCATCACAGGAATTTCCCATTCTTGGTTCTGTATTACTACAGCTTCTAACCCAATATTAGAAGTATCAGCGTATAACCAAACTGGTTTATTAAAATCATGTTTCACAATATTAACACATAATTCCTGTGTGTTTCATGTGATTTTGCCAAGAGCTAAAGAAAATAGCTAACTTATTTATATAAGCTCTGGCAAATATTTGGAACCCAATTAACATTCAAGTCAATGTAGATATTAAAGTTTTCTATAGTCTAGGAAACTTGGCATTTAGCCATTAAATCAATATAGTAGTGTGCCTCAGTTTTTTCTTTTCATACAGCACATTAGTTGTGCAATGTCTTTTCTCCTGTGTACAGTTTCAAGTTTAGTTACAGGCACTAACTGTGAAATATCAGTATCACAAGGTCTCTGAATATAAAATGTGCTCTTATGTATCACTCTTAACATATTCAAGGGTTTTTCCAAAAGATTAGGCACATTGTACATTTTTACAGTTTTTGGTACCAGCAGCACACTAATCACAAGGATTAGCATTAATAACATTAAATGTTCATTTCCAATCATTTTTGTCATGCCATGCCTTTGGCTCAATACTATTGGGGTTTTGGCACTTAGGGTTAACCTGTGGCTTTTTATTTCTGAAATTTAATCTTTCTCTTACTCCCTGTTCAGTGGGATCAAAATCTGAGTTCTCTTGTGTAACAGAATCCATTGGCTGGCTGGGTGTGTCCTCTTTGCTAACAACTACATGCAAGTCTTTCTCTCTCCAGTCAGTCAGGTTATTTGCATCAACACAGGCACTAGCTTGTTTACTAGTTTTCAGATCCTTAACTGTTACCAATTCCAAGGCTGAACTCTCTCTTAAAGAGATACTATCCATTTTCCAAGCATGTTAGACTCAAGGTTGTTTTGTCCTTCAATTACCAACCTCTGCTTCCACATGGAATCATATGTTAAGTCCACTAAGGGTATGTCTACACTGTGAAATAAGGTTGATTTTATAGAAGTCAATTTTTAGAAATCTATTTTATACAGTGGATTGTGTATGTCCCCGTTAAGCACATTAAGTCGGCGGAGTGTGTCCTCAATACCTTGGCTAGGATCGACTGATGGAGCGGTGCACTGTGGGTAGCTATCCCACAATTCCCGCAGTCTCTGCTGCCCATTGGAATTCTGGGTTAAGCTTCCAATGCCTGATGGGGCAAAAACATTGTCGAGGGTGGTTTTGGGTACATGTCGTCAGTCGCCCCTCCCTCCATGAAAGCAACGGCAGACAATCATTTCAAACATTTTTTCCTGGGTTACCCGTGCAGATGCCATACCACAGCAAGCATGAAACCTGCTCAGCTCACTGCTGCTGTTGTGAGCATTGTAAACACCTTGTGCATTATCCTGGAGAATGTGCAGAACTGGGCTACGAGATGCCAGCACGAGGACAATTGTGATGAGGACATGGACACAGACATTCCTGAAAGCATGGGCTGTGGCAATTGGGACATCATGGTGGCAATGGGGCTGGTTGATACAGTGGAATGCAGATTCTGGGCCCGGCAAACTAGCACAGACTGGTGGGACCGCACAACGTTGCAGGTATGGGATGATTCACACTGGCTGCAAAACTTTCTCATGCGTAAGGTCACTTTCTTTGAACTTTTGTGAGTTGCTTTCCCCTGCCCTGAAGCAGAGTAATACCAAGATGAGAGCTGCCCTGACAGTTGAGAAGCGAGTGGCAATAGCCCTCTGGAAACTTGCAACACCTGACTGCTACCGGTTAGTCACGAACCAATTTGGAGTGGGCAAGTCTACTGTGGGGACTGCTGTGATCCAAGTAGCCAATGCAATCACTGACATTCTGTTATCAAGGGTAGTGACTCTGGGAAATGTGCAGGTCATACTGGATGGCTTTCCTGCAATGGGGATCCCTAACTATGGTGGGGCGATAGATGGAATGCATATCCCTGTCTTGGCACCGGATCACCTTGCCAACCAGTATGTAAACTGCAAGGGGTACTTCTGAATGGTGCTGCAAGCACTGGTGGATCACAAGGGACGTTTCACTGACATCAGTGTGGGATGGCCGGGAAAGGTGCATGACACTCACATCTCTAGGAACTCAGAGCTGTTCAAGCAGTTGCAAGAAAGGGCTTACTTCCTAGACCAGAAAATTACGGTTGGGGATGTTGAAATGCCAATAGTTATCCTTGGGGACCCAGCCTACTCCTTGTTCACATGGCTCATGAAGTCGTACACAGGCAGCCTGGGCAGTAGTAAGGAACAGTTCAACTGCAGGCTGAGCAAGTGCAGAATAGTGGTAGAATGTGCCTTTGGATATTTAAAAGCTCGCTGGCGCTGTTTGCTGACTAGGTTAGACCTCAGCGCAACCAACATTCCCATTGTTATTGCTGCTTGCTGTGTGGTCCATAATATCTGTGAGAGTAAGGGGGAGTCACTTATGGTGGGGTGGGAGGTTGAGGCAAATCGCCTGGGTGGCTGATTTTGAGCAGCCAGACACCACAGCAATTAGAAGAGCACAGCTAGGCACGCTACACATCAGAGAGGCTTTGAAAACCAGTTTTATGACTGGCCAGGCTATAGTGTGACAGTTGTGTGTGTTTCTCCTTGCTGCAAATCTGCCCCTTCGTTGATTTTAATTCCCTGTAAGCCCACCACCCTCCCTCCTTCGACCACAGCTGGCAAAGGAAATAAAGTAACTGTTTTGAAACCATGCATTCTTTCTGTATTAATTAAAAAAAAAAAGTGAGAACTGATAAGGTAGCCTGGGTGGGGTGGGGTGCGGGAGGAGGGAAGGACAAGGCCACATTGCTTATTGTAGCCACATTACAAATCAAAACTGTTTGACAGCCTTCTGTTTGGGCCATCCTCTGGAGTGGAGTGGCTGGGTGCCCAGAGCCTCCCCCCACGTGTTCTTGGGTGTCTGGGTGAGGAGGATATGGAACTTGGGGAGGAGGGCAAGCAGATATACAGTGGATGCAGTGAGGGTCTGTGCTCTTCTTGGCTTCCTTGCAGCTCCAACAGACACTTCCTCATGTCCGTTTGCTCCCCCATTAGCCTCAGCATCGCCTCCTGCCTCTGCTCTTCATGCTCACTTAATGCTTTCCTGGCCTCTGCCACTTAATGCCTCTAGGCATTAAGCTATCAGTACGGAAGGACTGCATGAGCTCGGAAAATATGTCATCGCGAGTGCATTTTTTTTTCGCCTTCTAATCTGCGATAACCTCAGGGACGGAGATGATAGGGGGAGCATAGAAACATTTACACCTGGGGGGAGATAAAAAGGAGAGTAAAATTTAAGATGATACATTTCTGAGAACAAAAGGGAGACTTTCACAGTGAATCAAGCAATTCACAGCAGACCGCACATGTGCTTTAGGTACAACGTCACATTTTGCCTTTTATATTGAGCACCTGCCAGTATATTGACACATCATAAATGGCTGGGCAACAGAATTCAGTTTCCAGGCACCCATGGTAAGCCTTTTGGTACATGGGGTTGGCTTCTTACGCTTTCATAACATGTGGGAATGGTTTCAAACTGCAGCACCATCCTTTCCCATAGCAAGCAATGCCAGTTGGGTTTCACATTTAAAAGGAGGGGCTGCGGTTTTCGGGTGGATGTGCAGCACACAGCTCCCCCCACCCCTCCGCGTGGCTATTCTCTGGGATGATCCCTCCCCCTGCTGCATGGCTATTCTCTGTGATGATCCCTTTTAGCCAAGCACAAACAACCCAGCATGAATGGGGTCCTTTTACTATTCCCTTACAAAAATTCCCCTATTTCAACCAGGTGACCATGAATGATATCACTCTCCTGAGGCTAACAAAGAAAGATAAAGACCAAATGTTGCTTGAATGCGACCAAAACCCAGGACTATTCGCTGCCATGCTTTTGTGCTGCAATGATTCCAGACTACTTGCTACGGGCTTGGCATGGTAAAGTGTCCTACCGTGGAGGATGAAATAAGGCAGCCCTCCCCAGAAACCTTCTGAAAAGGCTTTCAGAGTACTTTCAGGAGAGCTTCATGAAGATGTCCCTGGAGGATTCCCGCTCCATCCCCAGACAAGTTAACAGACTTTTCCAGTAGCTGTACTGGCCGTGAATGCATCCCAATTCTTCAGGGCAAATCAGACATTAAACACTATTGCTTTTAAACCCTATGCTGTAGTTACAAATGTGCGTTCACAAGAGGTGCCTTCTCCAGGTTCAGGGTCGGGGATCCCGCCTTGGGAGGATATTGGCTCCAGCGTGATGAAAAGGTCCTGTCTGCAAGGGAGAATGGATTCACTGCTTGCCTGCTGTGCATTCTCCTCCTCCTCTTCCTCATCCACAAAATCCTCCTCCCTGTTGCATGAGACTCCCCCTTGCAGGTGTCCACGGACAGTGGTGGGATAGTGGTAGGATCCCCCGCTAGGATGCCATGCAGCTGATCATAGAAGTGGCATGTATGGGTCTGTGACCCAGAGCAACTGTTTGCCTCCTTTGTCTTTTGGTAGGCTTGCCTGAGGTCCTTGACTTTCACGCGGCGCTGCTGTGTGTCCCTGTTGTAGCCTCTCTCCATCATGCCCTGTGTGATTTTGGCATATATATTGGCATTTCTTTTGGGTCGGAGTTTGGCTTGCACAGATTCTTCTCCCCATACAGCAATCAGATCCAGTGTCTCCCTTTTGGTCCATGCTGTATCTCGTTTGCAATTCTGGGGGGACTGCATGGTCACCTGTGCTGCTGAGCTCACCACGCTGACCAAACAGAAAATGAAATTCAAAATTTCCCAGGGCTTTTCCTGTGTACCTGGCCAGTGCTTTGGAGTTCAAAATGCTGTCCAGAGCAGTCACATTGGAGGACTCTGGTATAGCTCCCACAGGCCAATACCATCGAATTGCATCTGCACTACCCCAAATTCAACCCATGAAGGTTGATTTTAATGATACTCCCCTCACTGGGGAGGAGTACAGAAGTAGATTTTAAGAGCCCTTTAGGTAGACGGAATGGGTTGGTTGTGTAGATGCAGTCATTTTAAAATCGACCTAACACACTTAAATTAGACCGAACCCCGTAGCGTAGACCAGGGCTAAGAGACTACAAGACATATCCAAAGTGTCTAGACACGAGAGTTTTTACCTTCCATCCCCTGTATCCTTGTGGGTTCAGTCATAACACTGTTCTGCTCTGAAAAAAACAGTAACCCAATCTTTCCTCAGTACCTGAATCACAGACTGCTTACTATCAACAATGGCCCCTTAAGAGTCAATGGAAACAATTCCTTTTCACAGACTTCAAAGACTTCACCAAGACACTCCTTTCCTCTGCAATAGCATGCACTGCAGCAGGTTCTTTCTGAGCTTTATTTATGTCCATAACTGACTTTGGCAAAACAGATAAATCACCAAACGCCTGAGTTTCACATACATCCAGAATCACCTCTGGCCCATCAGGAGGCTTTTCACACAACCCCCTTTTAGGTAAACTGCTAGACTTCATAGTCAAAAGATTAGAAGCATTCTCTTCCCTGTTACAAGTTTCCACACTGTCAGTGGGTAACACAGTTAAATCACCTTCATGCCTTTTTTGTGCCCTGGCTATCATATCAACCTGATCAGTCAAGGTTGTCATATGTTCACCCAGCAACACACTAGCAACAGGCAAAATAGAAGCACCAGAATCTTTTGGTCTCTGAAAGCTATATATGATATTAACTGGATGCAACCTAATTGCAACGTCACCATCCCAAGCAGAAACAAATTTAGGACCACTTCCTTCCTTGGCTTTTGTTGTATCCAGAATCAACTCTGGATCAACTGATAAATTTTCAGCCATCATAGGCTGACAGGCTTCTTCTGTTTCTTTTACAGAGAAAAGAGCTGGAGAAACATTCCCCCTTTAACAGACAAACAGCTTGGGATATCCTTTCCTTTGTCCCAGCACACATGGCTAGTCACAGACAACTGCATGGAGATTGGGGTAGCTCCCTTCATGGCCAAGACTTTACCCCCAACTGTCACAGGATTGCCTTCACAGTCACATTTCTCCACACTGGGAACAGGTAAGGTATAGGGATACTCATGTTCCACTAACCTTGCCTTCCCAAACTGCTGCTTAGATAAAGCCATCAGGTCAGAAGGCGCTCATCTAAACTTTCTTTATCTTCCTCTCCCTTAACAGATAAACTGCTGTTTTCCACAAATAGTCTTATTACGCTGAGCTACTTTAAGCACATCACTTTTACCTGGGTCAGGCTTAGTTTACTTGTCAACAATTCATCACTCACCAACTCACTTTCCTTGCTCAGTTAGGGCCTTAATCTGATTACCAACTTTAATTTGCTCTAGAGAAACATTTCCCTGAGCCTTATCTAATGCCAGATTCACTTCTGAGACACCGACATTTAAGAATTTTTTTCCACATATGCACTGCTTCTTTGCACAGACAACCAGCTAGCTTCTTCAGACAACATTTGGAGAAACCCTCCATAGGCAAATCCTTGCCCCTAGTAAACACAGGTTCAGGATTATTTATTTCCTGTGACTAATTTATGTCAACCTGACTGGAGATTATATTAGAACTTTCTTCAGTCAAAAGATCCTTAGGCTATAACTTCCTTACACCAGCTATAACTTCATGTTTAACACCATTCCATTCAAGATCGATTCTGTCTAAAGGCACACTCACAATAAACTCATAAATGATTACAATTTTCACACTCTTATCTGGTAAGTAATCTTCCTCTTTTTGACAAGATCTGCTTTAACAGAAGTGATGTTAGAAGCTGTAACTTTCCCTAAACAGCTTTTACTATTGAGTTTTACATTCTCTGCACAAGTTATGGGGTTACCTTCACCTGAGCTCACAGTGAAAGCATTTACATAAAAGGTGACAGTGTTGGGGTAAATTTGGTTACACAGAGACAACTGTTCAGAGTAATACAACATACAAATATTGTGATAAACTAGACTTTCAAGAGGATACAGTTTCTGCTCTTCTTCCATTGCTTTTTTGATTTGGAGCTCAAGTCTGGCAGTTTCTTGCTGCATCTGGTAAACCCTCTCCTTAGCAGCCAGCCATTCCAAATGCCTTTCCTGGGCTTCTTTCTTTGAGCAGCTTCTTTTCCCATTTTATCAATCCTTTCTCTAACTTCTCTTTCCAGCTGGGGCAAGGCTTGCTTCTCTTGCATTCTAAGTTCTGCCAGTCTTTTTTTCATGTTCAGGACACAGGGCTCTCTCTCAGGGCTTGAAGTTTGATTGCTTCTGCTGATGTCTTCTGGCTCATGGTCACTGATCTTTAACCTTTAAAACTCTCAATCTCAAATTTTAAATTTTAATAGCATGGGGTTATGATCCAAAGCTGAATTGACCTGGTTCTGTAGATCCTAGCCAGACTACATCACTGTAACCGGGCTTTAGTGGGTTACAACTAAGGATGCCAAATTCAGGATGAGCTGCTGAGAAATAGGGCACACACAACTCAAAGCTGGTGGTTATTCTAGTATAAGACAAACGAAACCAGCCACAAAAGTAAACTCCTGTTTCACCACACTGGCTAACAAGAAAACATAAAGGTAGTTTCCTCAGGCATTCCAGTTTTTATATCACCACCAAAAAATGCCGGATTCAGAGATAAGCGGTTCTTTACAACCAGTCTCATCAAATAGGTTCTTCTGATCCCAAAGAACCAGCCACACACCCAGGTCAATATATCTTAGATCTGACCCAAAAAAATCACGCTGATGTCAATCCTTTAGTATCTAAAATCTAATCTTATTTATTTATAAAAAGAAAAAGGTGAAAGTTAAAATTGGTTAAAGGAATCAATTACATACAGTAATAGCAAAGTTCTTGGTTCAGGCTTGTAACAGAGATGGAATAAACTGCTGGCTTAAGTCAAGTCTCTGGAATACATCCACAGCGTAGATGGATCATTCAGTACATTGTTCAGAGCTTCAGTTTGTAACAAAGTTCCTCCAGAGGTAAGAAGCAGGATTGAAAACAAGTGGAGGTTTTTCCAGGGCCTTTTATAGCTTTTGCTATTTGGAGGGTATCCCATTGTTCTCACAGTGGAGTTTGGAGTCATATGGGCAAGTCACATGTTCCTGCCCAATTTCCCTCAGTCATTGCAGAAAGTCATTACCTACACTCTAGACAGCACACTTAGATGACAGTCCACTCATGGGCTGGGATGGGCATCTTCCATGGTCCATTGTCAACCAAGTTTTTCTTGATGAACCACTTAATTTGAACAGTCCCTCCAAGAAGTACTGGCTAGCTACCTTGTGGGCAGTACCCCGGGAGCAAAGATTTGAAATCCAAGTATAGAGCCAATACTTATAACTTCAAATAGAAAAATGATTCATGGATGCAGATAGCATAATCATAACTAGCAAATTATAACCTTTACATAGATCCCTCACTCAACAACCTTTGTACAATATGTAACAGTGGTTGCAACAATGATCTATGTGGTCATACTTTAATCGGATAATATCACAGGGGCCTCTCCAATGAGAGAGAAGCTCGTATCAGGTAGTATTTGACAGCATGGGGGAACAGCAATTAAATGCCAAGGCTTCAACTAAATATCAGTTTGGCATGTGTTTATTGACTTTTCATTGTTTTATATTTTCTTTGAAGAAATACCCTTAATATAGAGAACTCATATTGATACTTATAAAACAGCTTAACTTTATAATAGTTCTGCTTTATGCCAAAGTGTCTGAGTACCAGCATCATTTGGTGTTGTCAGCACCATGGTCGGAATGGTGTGTGGGTGTGTACAGTTGCTACAGAATGGGCAGAAGTACAATGTGCACTTTATTTGTAGGTCCTTCACAAATAGTGGCCACTAAGTGCTTTTTTATTTTTATTTTATTTTTTAACACATTTATAGGATACAGAATGTCAGAGCTGCATTTTTAAATTGAAACATCATATCATCTATCTGTATTTTGGCATGTAAGGGCTGAGAGGAATGAAAACCCCACTCAAATGGCAGGGACTCTGTCGGAGTGGGGAAAGAGGAAGCTAAGCAGAATTGTTATCCCTTCTCTTCAACCTCCTGGGGTCACCTATGTGGGCTTGGAGAAAGAATGACCAGGTGAGGAACAAGGGCAAAAACCCACACTCAACATGATCACCCTCTGGTTGTCCCTCCAAATGGATCTGAAGGCCTTTTTTACACTTGAAACACAACAGCAATGCTGCAGCTTCACCACTGTAGGGCTTCAGGGTAGAAGTTACCTATGCCAGTGGGAGGGGTTCTCCAGTCAGCATAGGTCCTCCACCTCCCCGAGATGTGGTAGCTAGGTTGACAGAATAACTTCAACCTAGCACTGTCTTCACTGGGATTTAGGTTGGCTTAACTACTGGGGATATTTCACACCCCTGAGGGATGTAGCCAATGTAAGTTCCAGGCGTAGATCGGCCATAAGTTAGCTCTGAGTGTGGCCATATTAACCATGCAGAAAAACCTGGTTCTAAAGTAGGCTTCCACCTGCATTCTGATTTGGCAGTATTTTACTCCCTGTTCATACTACGTAATTACACAAGGGGCATGGTTTTCATCAACACTCAACATTGATCTAATATTGCTCCCATCAAACTTAACAGTAAAACTCCCATTGACTTATAGGAGCAGAGTTAGGTCAATGCTGAGCACTTCTGAAAAATCACTCAATATGCAGGGCATGGCAGAACTGTGCCCTTTGTTTCCACACTGCTTCAAACACCACCTGCATACAGAGAGCAATGACTGCATTTTCCTTGCAGTAGCTAGTAAGAGATATGAATATTTTACGTTACCATTTCTCTGTCTCCAACTTTCACAAAAATCAGAAGATGTATTCACATCAGAAGATATTTATATTTTCATATCAGAAGATGTGTCAGTATAACAGTAACTAATTGGAAGGGAGTTAAACTGTTTGGGATGTGCTTAGTGACTTATGCACCTTTATAAATTATCCAAAATAATGTCGCTTTTTGAAAGGGGTTGTGGATTTTAAAGGTAATTTAAGCCATGTCAGTTATGAGTTGTTGAAGGGCTGATGAGAAGCGAGGATACATACTGTCCCCTGATTCCTTTCACCTGACACACTGAAATAGAACTCTTGACTCCTCTTTCAAGGCTGCATACAATCAACTAAGCTGAAGGAAACTTGAGTTGTTTATTGCATTATAGAACTCTCACATGGCTTCTTTCACTAGAGAAACCTTCATCTGTTTGTTTTTAGAATGAATGAATTTGTCAGTTAGATGTCAGTACTGAGCGACAGGGAACATGAAAATAAATATAGAGAAAATTACAAAAACAGGGAACTGTAGTAAGCAACTAGCAATTTACAGGACTCTATTTTTAAAAGACAGAGCATTTTAAAGTTGAATATTTACTTCCAGTCTTTAAGCATGTGTATTTTTTTTCTGTACAGTTTTAAAATTCTCTCTGAAAAGCCAAGTTTAAAAACTAGCATTCAAAATTTACTTAATTATTTGAAAAAAGAAAAGGAGGACTTGTGGCACCTTAGAGACGAACAAATTTATTTGAGCATAAGCTTTCGTGAGCTACAGCTCACTTCATCGGATGCATAATTATTTGACTTATCTGTTAATTGGAAATACTGGATATGAACATTTTTTTCCAGTTTAACATAGTTGCAAAGAGGTCTCCTGAGGTGTCTTTTTTTTTTTTTGGTCAAGAGCTAAGTCAGTTGAACACAGATACCTGCCCTTTGCATTCTCTTCCTTGTTTAACTAAGATCTGTAGTTGAGGGTAATTTTCTGAACCAGAAGCACTGCTAGCCATATCTATGATGAAGCATGATCAGATTCCTGTGGCAATGGATGATGGGTGAAAAACTATATTAACAAGAAATAGTGTGGCAAGGAAGTAAATTCAGAGGAGTGTTTGAGTGTAGCCTTTTGTCACCATGTAGGGTAAATATAATCATAATAAATAGTGTCATAGCTGAGATTTATGGATGTATTTTGTTAACAGATAGGAGATACAGACGGTACTCTCAAAAGTCGGAAATACTGGCAGTGTTCCCTGTACAAAAAGAAAATTGAAAGCTTTCCTTATCAATTCACTAACTAGTGGAATATTCTTGGTTTTTTTTTAAAGCCAATCTACCCAGATGCTGCTACTAATATTCCTTTTCAGATTTTTGCTGTAATTTAGGATAAAAATTCAAATCAATATGATTCGTGTACATGCCTTCTTCCCTCTCTACTTCCACTTTTTTCTCTCCAACCTGCATAGTAATCATTTTAAAAGGGAGATGGGTAGGGGAGAACTATACAAACCTGGTATGCCTTGAAAAAATTGGTTACACATAATCATATGTAAACAAAATGTTGTGCCTTTATCTTCTAGAATAGTAATCCTTGTCCCCAACACTGAAATTTCTGTGAATAAGGTGGGTCAAAAATTTTACACTGAGAAGTTTTACCCCAAAAAAGGGGGTGGTGAGGGTTGTCAAAATCAAGCTTTCTTGGGAGGGGAAGCCTCTTTCAGCAAAGTCTTAAAAAGCCAAGGCCTTCAATGATGTGTTTGTTGGGTGGAAAAATACCTTGTCATGGTGAAACAAAACCTTGCTGCTTCATAGTTGGAGCAGCTTAAATTTAGAAAGCCATGTACATAAATAATTGTATTCAAATGAATCTTAAAGTGAATACTGGAGACTGATGAATAGAAACTGATTGATACACAAGTCATGAAAAGGAAGGATAATCCAGTAGTTACTACACAGATTTAGGGCTTGCAAGACCTGGGTTCAAGGTCCTTCTCTACCACAGGCTTCCTGAGTTAGATTGGATAAATCACTTAGCTTCTCTGTGTCCAGTTCCCCCTTTGTAAAATGGGGATAAAAGTATTTTGTTGCCTCAAAGAAGTGTTGAGAGGATAAATACATTAAAGGTTGTGAAGTGCTGAGATGTATAGTAATGGGGGGGCACTGTAAGAGCTACATTTTATAATTGTACTTTAAGAATTGATGTAAACTTTGATTTCATTCTGCCTTTTTGAATAACAGAAAGGAATGGCCGTCTGAGACTGGGATCTTGTTTCCTATATGCATTATAAACTTCCCTCTAGTAATTTCTTTGGTTTAAGGCTTAATGAGTAAAAGACAGGATCTTGTATTGTGTCTATGTTAATTAGATTAAAGGAATGTTAAAGGCCTGAGCCACAATGTAAACTGTTTTGACCACAAGATTTAGTGAAGTTTATTCATTCATGTATTCTGCTGAATACAAAATACTGCTGTCTTCTCTGTGAGAGATTGTTTGTGTGAATGAGGAATGCATGCATCAGGAAAAGATAAGGTGTGAAATCCATCACAAATGTCCAGATGGTCAAGGAAAAGTGAGAGACTTGGAAACACCAGGAGACAATCAGAAAACATCCATTGTATCCGATGCTAAACATGTTAGCAGCATTGACAGCCTCAGAGGTGAGGCAACCACCCCCGAAAGCAAGACAACAAATAGGAGATAATGATGGGAAGCCCAACAATAACCATCAAATGATAACAGCAGAAAACCCCAAGATTACAGCCACTTAAGGACTAATGATTACAGGATGACATTGCAAAATGCATGGAACAAGCCCTCGGATCGCTACCCCTTCTTGCTTCTCCACGTGGGCACCAATGATACTGCCAAGAATGACCTTGAGTGGATCACTGCGGACTACGTGGCTCTGGGAAGAAGGATAAAAGGAGTTGGAGGCACAAGTGGTGTTCTCGTCCATCCTCCCCGTGGAAGGAAAAGGCCTGGGTAGGGACCGTCGAATCGTGGAAGTCAACGAATGGCTACACAGGTGGTGTCGGAGAGAAGGCTTTGGATTCTTTGACTATGGGATGGTGTTCCATGAAGGAGGAGTGCTGGGCAGAGACGGGCTCCATCTTTCGAAGAGAGGGAAGAGCACCTTTGCCAGCAGGCTGGCTAACCTAGTGAGGAGGGTTTTAAACTAGGTTCACCAGGGGAAGGAGACCAAAGCCCTGAGGTAAGTGGGAAAGCAGGATACCGGGAGGAAGCACAGGCAGGAATGTCTGTGAGGGGAGGGCTCCTGCCTCATACTGGGAATGAGGGGTGATCAACAGGTTATCTCAAGTGCTTATATACAAATGCACAAAGCCTTGGAAACAAGCAGGGAGAACTGGAGGTCCTGGTGATGTCAAGGAACTATGACGTGATTGGAATAACAGAGACTTGGTGGGATAACTCACATGACTGGAGTACTGTCATGGATGGTTATAAACTGTTCAGGAAGGACAGGCAGGGCAGAAAAGGTGGGGGAGTAGCACTGTATGTAAGGGAGCAGTATGACTGCTCAGAGCTCAGGTACGAAACTGCAGAAAAACCTGAGTGTCTCTGGATTAAGTTTAGAAGTGTGTGTAACAAGACTGATGTAGTGATGGGAGTCTGCTATAGACCACTGGACCAGGGGGATGAGGTAGATGAGGCTTTCTTCCGGCAGCTCACGGAAGCTACTAGATCGCATGCCCTGATTCTCATGGGTGACTTTAATTTTCCTGATATCTGCTGGGAGAGCAATACAGAGGTGCATAGACAATCCAGGAAGTTTTTGGAAAGCGTAGGGGACAATTTCCTGGCGCAAGTGCTAGAGGAGCCAACTAGGGGGGGCGCTTTTCTTGACCTGCTGCTCACAAACCGGGTAGAATTAGTGGGGGAAGCAAAAGTGGATGGGAATCTGGGAGGCAGTGACCATGAGTTGGTTGAGTTCAGGATCCTGACGCAGGGAAGAAAGGTAAGCAGCAGGATACGGACCCTGGACTTCAGGAAAGCAGACTTCGACTCCCTCAGGGAACGGATGGCCAGGATCCCCTGGGGGACTAAATTGAAGGGGAAAGGAGTCCAGGAGAGCGGGCTGTATTTCAAGGAATCCCTGTTGAGGTTACAGGGACAAACCATCCCAATGAGTCGAAAGAATAGTAAATATGGCAGGCGACAAGCTTGGCTTAACGGTGAAATCCTAGCGGATCTTAAACATAAAAAAGAAACTTACAAGAAGTGGAAGGTTGGACATATGACCAGGGAAGAGTATAAAAATATTGCTCGGGCACGTAGGAATGATATTAGGAGGGCCAAATCGCACCTGGAGCTGCAGCTAGCAAGAGATGTCAAGAGTAACAAAAAGGGTTTCTTCAGATATGTTGGCAACAAGAAGAAAGCCAAGGAAAGTGTGGGCCCCTTACTCAATGAGGGAGGCAACCTAGTGACAGAGGATGTGGAAAAAGCTAATGTTCTCAATGCTTTTTTTGCCTCTGTTTTCACTAACAAGGCCAGCTCCCAGACTGCTGCGCTGGGCATCACAAAATGGGGAAGAGATGGCCAGCCCTCTGTGGAGATAGAGGTGGTTAGGGACTATTTAGAAAAGCTGGACGTGCACAAGTCCATGGGGCCGGACGAGTTGCATCCGAGAGTGCTGAAGGAATTGGCAGCTGTGATTGCAGAGCCATTGGCCATTATCTTTGAAAACTCGTGGCGAACGGGGGAAGTTCCGGATGACTGGAAAAAGGCTAATATAGTGCCAATCTTTAAAAAAGGGAAGAAGGAGGATCCTGGGAACTACAGGCCAGTCAGCCTCACCTCAGTCCCTGGAAAAATCATGGAGCAGGTCCTCAAAGAATCAATCCTGATGCACTTGCATGAGAGGAAAGTGATCAGGAACAGCCAGCATGGATTCACCAAGGGAAGGTCATGCCTGACTAATCTAATCACCTTTTATGATGAGATTACTGGTTCTGTGGATGAAGGGAAAGCAGTGGATGTATTGTTTCTTGACTTTAGCAAAGCTTTTGACACAGTCTCCCACAGTATTCTTGTCAGCAAGTTAAGGAACTATGGGCTGGATGAATGCACTATAAGGTGGGTAGAAAGCTGGCTAGATTGTCGGTCTCAACGGGTAGTGATCAATGGCTCCATGTCTAGTTGGCAGCCGGTATCAAGTGGAGTGCCCCAAGGGTCGGTCCTGGGGCCGGTTTTGTTCAATATCTTCATAAATGATCTGGAGGATGGTGTGGATTGCACTCTCAGCAAATTTGCGGATGATACTAAACTGGGAGGAGTGGTAGATACGCTGGAGGGGAGGGATAGGATACAGAAGGACCTAGACAAATTGGAGGATTGGGCCAAAAGAAATCTGATGAGGTTCAATAAGGATAAGTGCAGGGTCCAATGCACCGCTACAGACTAGGGACCGAATGGCTAGGCAGCAGTTCTGCGGAAAAGGACCTAGGGGTGACAGTGGACGAGAAGATGGATATGAGTCAGCAGTGTGCCCTTGTTGCCAAGAAGGCCAATGGCATTTTGGGATGTACAAGTAGGGGCATAGCGAGCAGATCGAGGGATGTGATTGTTCCCCTGTATTCGACATTGGTGAGGCCTCATCTGGAGTACTGTGTCCAGTTTTGGGCCCCACACTACAAGAAGGATGTGGATAAATTGGAGAGAGTCCAGCGAAGGGCAACAAAAATGATTAGGGGTCTAGAACACATGACTTATGAGGAGAGGCTGAGGGAGCTGGGATTGTTTAGCCTGCAGAAGAGAAGAATGAGGGGGGATTTGATAGCTGCTTTCAACTACCTGAAAGGGGGTTCCAAAGAGGATGGCTCTAGACTGTTCTCAATGGTAGCAGATGACAGAACGAGGAGCAATGGTCTCAAGTTGCAGTGGGGGAGGTTTAGATTGGATATTAGGAAAAAACTTTTTTACTAAGAGGGTGGTGAAACACTGGAATGCGTTACCTAGGGAGGTGGTAGAATCTCCTTCCTTAGAGGTTTTTAAGGTCAGGCTTGACAAAGCCCTGGCTGGGATGATTTAACTGGGAATTGGTCCTGCTTCGAGCAGGGGGTTGGACTAGATGACCTTCTGGGGTCCCTTCCAACCCTGATATTCTATGATTCTATGACTCAAATGGGAATTTACGAGTATAAAGCTGGGGTGTTTTGCCATGAAACTCTGGGTTCACTCCTGCCAAAACCTCGGAGCATCGGATCGCGACTGACAGAGCCCAGGTCCTCACTCGTGTTCAGTCTAAGTGGCCATTAGATTGACTTGAGATACAACAGACTGGTAACTATACAAATATCAACTGATAGGACTGTGTGCCTGGTGTGTGTTTGTGTGTGTGTAACTAAAAAGCATATGCTAACTGTTGTATTTTCAATAAATATGGCATATTTTTCTTCTCTCTTATAAAAGATCCCGTGTGCTTTGTATAGCATAACAATACCTGAGAGAGAAATTCTCTTCTCCCACTAGATTTATATCTGTGCATTCCATCATTCACTGGAGTTACTCCTGATCTCTTATTGTTTTAGTAAGGTAGGAGAATCAAATACACAACCTGAGGGTCAAATTTTGCCATAGTTTGAGCAACTACAAGGTGCTGAGCACTCTCAACTCCCACTTACTTCAATAGGCAATTAGGGTGCTTATTATCTTTCAGGAGTGGGCCTTGAAAGTAGTATAAAGCTAAAGAAACTCCATTGTACTCAATGGAGTTATCAGGGATTTGCATTGGTGCAAGAGTATAATTGCCCCCTGTTGCAATGGTATATGGGGGGGGGGGCGGGAAGAGGAAGCAAGATATCCTTATAATATCAAGGAAGCAAGATTGAATATTTACAATCATCTTGTCAGACAAAGTGAATATTTGAAAATAAGCATTTTAAACTTGTTACGCCAACCTAGAACTCCAGTCTCATTCCTGTAAACCTTATTTTGCATATAAACGTCCAGTCACTCTAAAACAGTAATGCTTGATGAAAAACTGCCACCAGGACTAGAGCCCTCTTTGGCAGACAGAAGGGAAATAAAAATCTGTTTGCTACACATGTAGATGAAGGCCTACCAAATAGAACCAGATTAAATAACAGCTTGTGGTACTCAGAACCCAGTATATACTGATGAAAAATAAGGACCCAGACTTGCTCCACATAGACAGAATTAAGAAACATATGTGTTTGCTACAAAATGATGACCATATTACATGGGGCTAATTGTTCCTTAAGGCACAGCCCTGTCAGTTGGGTGGTGTATAGACTCACAACCCCAAGGAAAGTACGAGGAAGCCGTGAGCTTCTGAGATGCCCTCAGAGGCACAGTTCCTCCTGTGGATCCCCTTTTGTGCTGGCAGGGGGTCATTTCTGTCATCACTGTATGTTTCAGCATGTGTTTACCCTGCTCCTCCTATGCCCCTCCCATTTCTTGTCCCTCTATGTCCACTTGCTTCCTGGGGATTAAGGGGAAAAATACATTTGGTGCATCCCCTGCATTTTCTGTTTGGGGGTGGGGGGCAGGAAGGGAAGGGATGGCCTACCATTGGGCCTCATTATTCCTTTTATATTATGAAAGCACCTTGCAACCTCATTGCAGGACCTGAGCACCACTATGCTAGGCACTGTACAGACAAGTGAAGAAGAACATCCTGATCCCAGAGAGTGCTCAGTTAGAGCTGGTGGGAAAAGCTTTACTTAAACAGTTTTCTGTAAGGAAATGCAGTCTGAAATTCTGAAGTCTCAAAATCCTCCACAAAATGGAATTTCTGTTCTCTACACAGCTTTATATACAATCTTGGTGTCAGACTGGCTGAACTGATGTGATAACGGGTAAGTTAGGAGGATGAGGTAATAAAATTAATAATTTGGCATGAAAGCAGAAACAAATTATTTTCCCCTTGTATGTGACTTCAGAATTGGACTGTTAGTGGGTATACTAATCTGAACTATTTTCATCAGCCTCCAGAAATTTCTCCAAGAGGCCTGAATAAAGACTGGGAGTGGATGGGTCACTAGAAAAACTAATTTTCTCCTGCTGATACTCACACCTTCTTGTCAACTGTTTGAAAGGGACCATCTTGTTTACATTGGCCTCATTAGCACTACAAAAGTGATTTCCACCCCTTCTTGTCAACTGTTGAGAATAGCCCACTTCCACCTTAATTGAATTGGCTCCTTAGCACAGAGCCCCCTACTTGGTAAGGCAACTCCCATCTTTTCATATGCTGTGTATTTATACCTCCCTACTGTATGTTCCACTCCATGCATCTGATGAAGTGGGTTTTAGCCCATGAAAGCTTATGCCGAAATAAATTTGTTAGTCTCTAAAGTGCCACAAGGACTCCTCGTTGTTTTTGCTGATACAGACTAACACGACTACCACTCTGAAACCTGTCTCAGATGTAAATGAAGGCAAAATCTAACCATGTTTAGACCACAATCTCCGATTTTTATTGTGGTCAATTAAAGCTTTTGTATAGACTTTGATGGGTACAGGAGCGTGCCCTTAAATATGCAGCATTTCACTTTTAAGCAATAGTTGCAGGTGGATTATTCTCACATCCCTACTAGTTTTCCACTGTCTTTACACTACTGTTGCCATCTTGGTTACTCTATTAAATAGCCTATAAAACTTTACAGTAAAATCAATTATCTTATTGGTAGGTTGTTTTTTGTGCTCTAAGCTCTCATTTCTTTTTTCATTATTATACTCACAAATGTTGTGGACTGTCCTCTTTTCTTCATTACTATCCCTTTGCTCATGTAACAAACCATGAACGCAGATACCAGAGTAATCAGTAAGGATTGAACCTAAGATATTCAACACCGAAACACAGGTTTCTAATACTTGAACTAAGGGAGGAAGTCATGCATTACATTGGATCACTCTTTTTGTTAGACAATCTAGTCCCAAGAAACACAACAGTCCCATCTGGGTGCCATGTTTATAATGAACCATAAAGAAGGATTATATTAATTTCAAAGAGAAAAACAATAAAAGGATAGATAATGCTACTCATAGTATTTACATCTGCCTGATGAATTCTAGTAAAATATTTATTTTTAGCTATTATAATATTCTCCATGCCTCACTTCACACCAATAGTTTTTGATTAATGTGTTAGTTCAGATATTAATGGTCTACAGTTTAATGGATTTTTTTGGCTATGCTTAACAAAACACACATTATCTTCTACTTTGGTTATTAACTAAAACCAGCATTGTTTCATCCTTTTTTAGTGTTAACTGAATAGGAGAATATAAATTAGTTTTCCCTTTGTCTAAATTGCTATGTGGATAAGTACCCTTTTTTCAAGATATCTAAAATGTGTGGCCAAATAACTAGTTACATATATATCTCCTTTAATAATTATCAGGGGATTTTAGTGTGCTGCTACAGTGAAGCTTGCATATGATACATGTACAAAAACAAAATTTCAAGGCTCAAAGAAATCAGAAAATATAATTTTGTTTGTCCTTAGTCATCTGTACATATTTTGGAAATAAAGACTGAGACAAACTCTGTGGGATTTGGACAGCTCTTGTCCAGGAGGATGTAAACTAACACCAGGCACACATTTAGCTTAATTCGTGGTCAAGATTTAAACTCAGATCTTTAGAACTGAAAAGATCAACACATTCATTCTCTCTGCTGCCTAATAATTTATTTATTGGTTTCCGGCTCTCCTTGAGCTATTAAAACACAACTTCAATACATTCTTGTTCTGTCATAATCAATATTGACTTCTGTCTAGTTTTTCCAGCTGCTTCATTGTAGAACTCTATTGAAATGTTTTTTCTTAGCTATTTAAAGGGTATTTTTGATCTCTCAACTATCAAAGTCAGAAGTGAACATGACTAAAATGATGTAATATTACTTGCTTATTG
This sequence comes from Lepidochelys olivacea, assembly GCF_965140295.1. Classification (NCBI taxonomy): domain Eukaryota; kingdom Metazoa; phylum Chordata; order Testudines; family Cheloniidae; genus Lepidochelys; species Lepidochelys olivacea. The sequence goes on along the minus strand of NC_140411.1, from coordinate 76,867,672 downwards.
CTAGTTATGAGACATCTTGTAGACGTCTGGGATGGGTCAAGAATGATTCATTTAATTAGAAATTGCATCTAATTAGGGCTCCTTCAGTGATTGTGGGTTTAAAGGAAGAATGACTGACATGGCATTGTTTTTACACCTGAAGTTTGTGGGCTCAATGGCATTATGCCAATTAATATCTTCTGAGGCTCTAACCCCATGCAATCAAATTCAGCCTAGTGTAAGGTCAATTTAATTCAGTGGAATTGCATCAGCACCATAATATAACATCTTAAAAGTAAATTATAGCATAAAATGGTTAACAAATCTTTTTTAAAAAATCAAATGAAACTGGTCACTAATTGGTGTCCTATCCCCAGTTCAGAGCTTAAATGTTTGGATAGATCAACCAATAGTTATCCATTTAAACAGCTTGCGCTTTTCAAGCAAAAGTTAATCACAATAATCAGGATTTTTTGGTACAGCACTGTTATAAATAGGGGTTTTTCTAAGTATTGTTGTTAAAATTTAGTTACTATTGTCATTATTTATATGGATATTAGGATAGAAAGTGACATTTGGGTTTTCCAGATGGAGGTCTCGACGTGCACCTTTTTATTTATTTTTTAATTTGTGTTTTAACCATGTGTAATGGCTTTCAATAAGATATATTTTCCCTCTGTAATTTTATGATGGTGTGAAAATTCACTAAAAGATGCTAAATTTGGAACATTCAAATAGTACGGAATCTTTTTTAAAAGGTAACAGTTTCATCACAGCATACTCATAAAGCCAAAATGAGAACAGGAACCATTTTGAACCTAGGAGAAATATAGACTATTTGGAACTAAAAGTGACTGCTTCTCCACATGGGCACCAATGATACTGCCAAGAATGACGTTGAGCGGATCACTGCGGACTACGTGGCTCTGGGAAGAAGAATAAAGGAGTTTGAGGCGCAAGTGGTCTTCTCGTCCATCCTCCCCGTGGAAGGAAAAGTCCTGGGGGAGACTGTTGAATCGTGGAAGTCAACAAATGGCTACACAGGTGGTGTTGGAGAGAAGGCTTTGGATTCTTTGACCATGGGATGGTGTTCCAAGGAGGAGTGCTAGGCAGAGACGGGCTCCACCTAATGAAGAGAGGGAAGAGCATCTTTGCAAGCAGGCTGGCTAACCTAGTGAGGAGGGCTTTAAACTAGGTTCACCGGGGGAAGGAGACCAAAGCCCTGAGGTAAGTGGGGAAGTGGGATACCGGGAGAAAGCATAAGCAGGAGAGTGCAAGAGGGCAGGGCTCCTGCCTCATACTGAGAAAGAGGGATGATCAGCGAGTTATCTCAAGTGACTATACACAAATGCAAGAAGCCTGGGAAACAAGCAGGGAACACTGGAAGTCCTGGCACAGTCAAGGAATTATGATGTGTTTGGAATAACAGAGACTTGGTGGGATAACTCACATGACTGGCGTACTGTCATGGATGGATATAAACTGTTCAGGAAGGACAGGCAGGGCAGGAAAGGTGGGGGAGTTGCACTGTATCTAAGGGAGCAGTATGACTGCTCAGAGCTGTGGTATGAAACTGCAGAAAAACCTGAGTGTCTCTGGTTTAAGTTTAGAAGTGTGAGCAACAAGGGTGATGTCGTGGTGGGAATCTGCGATAGACCACCAGACCAGGGGGATGAGGTGGACGAGGCTTTCTTCCGGCAACTCACGGAAGTTACTAGATCGCAGGCCCTGGTTCTCATGGGAGACTTCAATCACCCTGATATCTGCTGGGAGAGCAATATAGTGGTGCACAGACAATGCAGGAAGTTTTTGGAAAGGGTAGGGGACAATTTTCTGGTGCAAGTGCTGGAGGAACCAACTAGGGGCAGAGATCTTCTTGACCTGCTGCTCACAAACTGTGAAAAATTAGTAGGGGAAGCAAAAGTGGATGGGAACCTGGGAGGCAGTGACCATGAGATGGTCGAGTTCAGGATCCTGACACAGGGTAGAAAGGAGAGCAGCAGAATACGGACCCTGGACTTCAGAAAAGCAGACTTTGACTCCCTGAGGGAACTGATCGGCAGGATCCCCTGGGAGAATAACATGAGGGGGAAGGAAGTCCAGAAGAGCTGGCTGTATTTTAAAGAATCCTTATTGAGGTTATAGGGACAAACCATCCCGATGTGTAGAAAGAATAGTAAATATGGCAGGAGACCAGCTTGGCTTAACAGTGAAATCCTTGCTGATCTTAAACAGAAAAAAGAAGCTTACAAGAAGTGGAAGATTGGACAAATGACCAGGGGAGAGTATAAAAATATTGCTCGGGGATGCAGGAGTGAAATCAGGAAGGCCAAATCACACCTGGAGTTGCAGCTAGCAAGAGATGTTAAAAGTAACAAGAAGGGTTTCTTCAGGTATGTTAGCAACAAGAAGAAAGTCAAGGAAAGTGTGGGCCCTTTACCGAATGAGGGAGGCAACCTAGTGACAGAGGATGTGGAAAAAGCTAATGTACTCAATGCTTTTTTTGCCTCTGTCTTCATGAACAAGGTCAGCTCCCAGACTACTGCACTGTGCAGCACAGCATGGGGAGGAGGTGACCAGCCCTCTGTGGAGAAAGAAGCGGTTTGAGACTATTTAGAAAAGCTGGACGAGCACAAGTCCATGGGGCCGGATGCACTGCATCTGAGAATGCTAAAGAAATTGGCGGATGTGATTGCAGACCCATTGGCCATTATCTTTGAAAACTCATTGCGATCAGGGGAAGTCCCGGACGACTGGAAAAAGGATAATGTAGTGCCCATCTTTAAAAAAGGGAAGAAGGAGGATCCTGGGAACTACAGGCCAGTCAGCCTCACCTCAGTCCCTGGAAAAATCATGGAGCATGTCCTCAAGGAATCAATTCTGAAGCACTTAGAGGAGAGGAAAGTGATCAGGAACAGCCAGCATGAATTCACCAAGGGCAAGTCATGCCTGACTAATCTAATTGCCTTCTATGACGAGATAACTGGCTCTGTGGATGAGGGAAAAGTGGTGGACATGTTGTTCCTTGACTTTAGCAAAGCTTTTGACACGGTCTCACACAGTATACTTGCCAGCAAGTTAAAGTAGTATGGGCTGGATGAATGGACTATAAGGTGGATAGAAAGTTGACTAGATTGTCAGGCTCAACAGGTAGTGATCAATGGCTCCATGTCTAGTTGGCAGCCAGTATCAAGTGGAGTGTCCCAAGGGTCAGTCCTGGGGCCGGTTTTGTTCAATATCTTCATAAATGATCTGGAGGATGGTGTGGATTGCACCCTCAGCAAGTTTGCAGATGACACTAAACTGGGAGGAGAGGTAGATACGCTGGAGGGTAGGGACCTAGACAAATTAGAAGATTGGGCCAAAATAAATCTGATGAGGTTCAACAAGGACAAGTGCAGAGTCCTGCACTTAGGACGGAAGAATCCCGTGCACTACTACAGACTAGGGACCAAATGGCTAGGCAGCAGTTCTGCAGAAAAGGACCTAGGGGTTACAGTGGATGAGAAGCTGGATATGAGTCAACAGTGTGCCCTTGTTGCCAAGAAGGCCAATGGCATTTTGGGTTCTATAAGTAGGGGCATTGCCAGCAGATCGAGGGACGTGATCGTTCCCCTCTATTCGACATTGGTGAGGCCTCATCTGGAGTACTGTGTCCAGTTTTGGGCCCCACTCTAGAAGAAGGGTGTGGAAAAATTGGAAAACATCCAGCAGAGGGCAACAAAAATGATTAGGGGACTGGAACACATGACTCATGAGGAGAGGCTGAGGGAACTGGGATTGTTTTGTCTACAGAACAGAAGAATGAGGGGGGATTTAATAGCTGCTTTCAACTACCTGAAAGGGGGTTCCAAAGAGGATGGATCTAGACTGTTCTCAGTGGTAGCTGATGACAGAACAAGGAGTAATGGTCTCAAGTTGCAGTGGGGGAGGTTTAGGTTGGATATTAGGAAAAACTTTTTCACTAGGAGGGTGGTGAAGCACTGAAATGGGTTGCCTCGGGAGGTGGTGGAATCTCTTTCCTTAGATATTTTTAAGGTCAGGCTTGACAAAGTCCTGGCTGGGATGATTTAGTTGGGGATTGGTCCTGCTTTGAACAGGGGGCTGGACTAGATGACCTCCCGAGGTCCCTTCCAACCCTCATATTCTATGATTCTATGATTTTATGGTATGGAACAAAGATCTCCATGTTTAACGCGCAAACACAAAAAAAGCAAGTGAAAAGTAGCTTATGTAATGAGCAGAACTACACAAGGAAAGACCAAACACGACAAAGGGGCTCCTTTATATCTTGGCATTACCTGAAGATACTGAAGTGGTAGGTCAGGTCTAATAAAGAATTATTTTTGGAGTCCTTTCATAAGACTTTTGGGAGCTTTTACATTTCTGGTTCAAACCCTGGATAATGTTATTAAAAGCAGTAGGTTGTACATGCCCTTGTTAATGTAAGTGCATTTCAGGATAAGTTCATTGGCTTACAGGATGTGTCTTATGAATAAAATCAGCACTGTATTCCTTGTATATAGTAGTATTCTGAAAACTTAAGGTGCACTTAGCACCTGATCTTTCAAAGTCTCATGCACATGCCTACCTTTACGTACTGTAAGTAATCCTACTGAAGTCAACAGGAGTAATCGGTGCATAAAGTTAAGCACATGTGTAAGCTTGTACCAGCACAGTCTAAGTTTGTAATTATTTCTCCTTAAAATCTCTGCTGCTACGATGATAGTTCAGTAAAGAATTAAGACTGATTGAATTTTTACCCCTCATTTTTGGACATTGTTTTTCTTTCTTTTAATAATAATAGTAAAGAAAAAAGTCACTTGGTCATTTGGTATCGCATAATTAATACTAGTATTGAACTATTTGCACTCTGGTGCTGTGCGTTAAATCAATCTGTTTGTGCCAGCCCATGCAGTGCTCTCCTGACAATAGTACTACTGAAACTAGTGACAGGCCACCAACAATTTGAATTTGCTGGGTGTATTTTTACAATATATTTTTCAGTTTTCTCTACCATTTATTTTGTGCCCCCCTTTTCAATTTTTGTCCTAAATAGCTACCGATTTTGATTTTTTTCCCATTAAACAGCTGCAGTGTTCTACCCCAGAAATAGCTGCATTTAATGGTAGATTCAGTGATTCTAGTGTGTGTGTGTGTGTGTACACACACGGTACATGCAGTTTGTAAGGGGACTGGAGAACTTTGAGTATGAAAGGCAGTATATAAATGTGTTTTTCTTCTTTAAATGCAATGAAAACTAGTGTCTATATATTCCTTATTCTGGCTTATTCCTTGAATTCAGAAGTATTTTTACTCCCATCTACAAACACATAGTAAAAAGACAAGAAATGGTCTTGTACAGAACAGAGTGCTCTTGGGATAAATTGTAGTTAGAAGTGTGAAAAGAGGGAAAGGGTCAGGGCAATAAACTTCAGCATGATACACCCCAATCTATCACTCCTTTTCTCCTCTTTCCACAACTGAATTATCAGACAGAGTGCTCCTTTGTATGTAGGACTCTTTATATAACTGACCCAGTGGTCCAATTCCAGAATTCCATCTTGAGTTTCTGCTCAGATTTTTTTTCCCTTTGTCTTTCAGCTCATTAGGAATCTGTATGCACTTATTTTTTTAAATAGATCTATGTATGCCAGTGAACTCTGTATTCAGTTTTCCTGTTTAAATGACATTGTTACTATTATAGTTCACACTGCCAAATTCTGTCCTCAATTATACCCCTTAAGCCCCGCTGAACTACAGATTTTCAATGAGTTTGCATGCATGGATCTTGGCACAATGTGGCCATTGTATTACATTATAATAGTTCATTAGTTAGTTGTTAAATCTCTAATACTTGTGTTCACCCCCACACAAAGCAGAGCAGATTAAATTAGGCTAATTAACCTGATAGCTCTTGCCCAGGTGCAACTTGAAAGGTTAAAGATGGAGCCCAGCTGAGAAAACGCAGGGTGGGAAGGGGTATTTGTAAAGCCAGGAAGTTAGCAGCAGAAAGGGGATGCTGTGGAAGTAGTCTGCAGTCAGTCCCTGGGGGATGGGAGGGGTGGCTGCGGCTATGGAGTTACTGTTACTCTCTGGATGGAGGGAGTTTGGGCTGGCAAACCCAGAGAGGTGGTGAACCAGAAGATGTAGGAAGAAGTCCTGTGAACTAGCAACAGGATCTAGGAGACAGAAGTTCTCTGGACTGGAACCTGGAATAGAGGGCAGGCCTAGGTTCCCCTACCAGCCACTGGAGAAGCTGTACAGACTAGGCAGTGCTCTGCTCCACTAATAGGGCTTTGCTACCTCAGAAGGGGAGGACTATAGTGACATTGCCAGAGGCCCAAGCCCACAAAAAGAGACCACTATGGGTTGCAAAGAGAGAGAGGCAGCAGGGCACATGAAAAAGTCATAGAAAGGGGTGTCAGAAGTCGAAGGAGTTAATCCACAAAGCAGCCAGGAGGAAGATCTGTAGCAGTGAGTGGACCCTGTGACAACCTGATCTTGATGGATCATAGACTATGATGTTGGAAGGGACCTCAGGAGGTCAACTAGTCCAACCCCGCTCAAAGCAGGACCAATCCCCAACTAAATCATCCCAGCCAGGGCTTTGTCAAGCTGGGCCTTAAACTTCTAAGGAAGAAGATTCCACCACCTCCCTAGGTAACCCATTCCAGTGCTTCACCACCCTTGTTGTGAAAAAGTTTTTCCTAATATCCAACCTAAACCTCCCCCACTGCAACTTGAGACCGTTACTCCTTGTTCTGTCATCTGCTACCACTGAGAATAGTCTAGAGCCATCCTCTTTGGAACTCCCTTTTCAGGTAGTTGAAAGCAGCTATCAAATCCCCCCTCATTCTTCTCTTCTGCAGACTAAATGGATGGAAATGTGTGTGTGTGTGTGTATGTATGTATGTGTGTGTGTATATATATATATATATATATATATATAATTTTGTATCTAGCTTTGTAATGTTTTTATTTGTGTTTAACTCTCAGAAACTGCAGAATCATGTTCTAGGAAGGTGAAATAAACAATTAATTGAAAATGCTAAAGAAAAGCTTCATTATCTGTCATAATTTTCAAGCGCATTAAAGTATTTTTTCTGAATATTGTTGACTTTCCTATCATGAAAGAGTATATGAAGCTTTTTACTACCTTGAACAGGCAGAATTGCTTTCCTTCTTAGATTACAAGGCTGTCTCCTATTTTGTCTGTAAGAATTTCCTTTTCAAGATAAAATTTATTTTTTTTTACTCTTTAAATGATTTACTACTTAAGCAACAGGAACAACTTTATAATTAAATGTTTTGAGAGGAAAAAATCTTATCTGTTTTCCTGAAGAGAGTGGGAGTAGATCAGCCAGCTATTCAAAAAGGCTTTATCATCCCAACTACAGGAATATGAATGCAAGGAAGAATAGAAATACTGAAATAGTCTTTTAGCTTGATTAATCAAGACAATGTTTTTATGTAGTTTTGAAACAGCAATGAACAAGAGAATTTAATATTTCATTACTAGTCACAAAGCTGAGCAGACTTCGATCAGATATCAGTGAACAATACCACATACTCAGTTTCCTGAAACAAAAAAGTTTAACAGCCCGTAATTGGCAGCGCCCTCAGCTGAAGACTGTTCCAATTTTGCTTTAACAGTTTTGCCTTTTACCCACTGATATTTATGATCTACATTTTGGTTAAAATGCAGTAACCATGTAAATAGTTGGGCAGATTAAGCACCTCTAGGTGGTGCTAATGCCTTCTGATAGCTGGCTAACTGGAATTTTAGCTCCAGACATCCTGAGTCTTATCAGAATTCTGAGGGCTTGCCTACAAGAGCATTGTGAAATAAGCTCTGGTATGAATTTAAAGCACAATAGCTATTCTGTGCCAGCTCTCCATGTAGATACTCTTCTTCTATACTCAAAGTGCCTTTTTGAGGATTAGTTTAATCCACTGCCAAAGTGGATTAAACTAAACCACACAAAGGCACTGGTAGTGAGGAATAAGAACATTCACTTGAGGAGCTTTTCTGTCATAGCTATTTTGCACTAGTTATTTTCCCATGTAGACAATCCCTGAGTAAGGGAACCTCCCATTAGAGCTGAGTTATATTTTCCAACCAAAGCTTACCGCCATGCATGTTCATATCCTTGGATCTGGTTGATTTATACCTATAATTGTCGAGGTAGCTGTGTGGGCCAGTTTGGCAACTAGCATGTTACAATTCTGGCTGTTATGACCTACATTGGCAGGAGTGCCATTGTAAGATAGCCATAGATTGCCGCAGTATAAGGTGCCACAGCCACCCTTCCCAATGTAGCTCCTACATCAGAGGCCTGGAAGAAGATGCCCTGGCAGTCTACTGTTAGCTTTTGCCCTTCTTTCTTATCACTAAGGCATCCAGGCCTATGAAGATGCCTCTTTGAAGGCAAAGTGAAGAAACTAGGCTTTCCCACTTGTGATGCAAGTGGTGGAGCACTTAATGATGGGCTTGGGAAAGGTTGCAGATCCATTGTGGCCACAGAAAATGGTGTAGATGTAGAACCACTACCACAGCATGGACCAGCTTTGATAGAATTCTGATGAGTGGGTGCTATGCCAGGCTGAGGCTACACATTATGATGGCTGACTGCACCTGACTGACTCTGCAGCCTCCCTCAGGGAATCATCAGAGCTAGTCAGGATCAAGAGTGGGGGGTGAGGGAGTGAATTCATTCTATCTCATTTCTTATCCACTAGAACATGGGTTCAGTAGTTCAACCTTCGAATGGGTTTATGGTTTTTGTGTAGGACAGATGAGCTGGGGTGGGGAAGGAGGTACAGAGGAAAAAATGGAAAAAAATAGTGTGGAAAGTAGAACACAGAGCAGGAAGGTAGGGAAAAATCAAATACTGGGGAAAAGAATCAGGAGGGGGAAGAAGAGAAATGTTAATAAAAAGGATAGATCCTACTCAGGCCAAGCATTTATACCAGTCCGGTGTGTGGGAGGGTTCTTCTATCCTTAACATATAGCCCAGGCTTCCTTCTAGCTATGCTTTTTCTTATTATTTAAATAAAAATGAGTTTTTACTGCAGGGTTAAAAGTGATTCACTTCTGATGTATAACTACTTTAATGGGGAGAAAATACTGAGTACTAAAGAGCTCTTGAGTCTAGTGGAGAAAAGGATAAAAAGAACCCATGTTTGGATGGTAAAGCCAGTCAAACTCAAACTGGAAATAAATCACAATTTTTTTAAGTGAGGGTGATCAACAATTGGAACAAACTACCAAAGGAAATGATGAATTCTACATGAATCAAACCTTGAATGCCTTTCTGGAAGGTAAGCTTTAGTCATATACTAGTTGCTGGGCTCAATATAGAGTAATTGGGTGAAATTCTATGGCCTGGGTAATAAAGGACGACAGGCTACATAAGCTAATGGTCCCTCTGGCCTTAAAAAAATCTATGAATCTGTGTAAAGCGTTGCAAATTTAAACTAGTTTTTTAAACCCAAAATATAGTTTGCAAGTCTCATAAAACAGCAAGCAATTAAATTTGCAGATTCTTAATGCTAAATAATATAGGATTCATAGTCTGATATCTTGAATTGCTTCAGAAAACAAAATGATACAGTATTCAGCAGAGTGAAGTTGTCATGTGTTCTGCATGAGAAGTATCATCAGCTGAAGAGACGGTGGTTTCTGCATTACCTGACGTTTCAAAGAGGTTTTCAGGGAAGCCTCATTGCAAGAAAATTGTAGCAATCAAACCTGGAAAGGTAAAGTCATTGATAACTGTGGAGAAATATTGATCTACAGCCCCCATCCAGTAAAGCTCTTAAACACATGAGTAATCCTATTGGCTTCAATGTCCATTTGTGAAATATTTGGGATTCCTAACTGGCAATCATTTGAATACTCCCGAACTATAAATATTATGCCCCTGTAAAGGACTATACACAGATTCTTTATGGTTGTGCTGGGCCAAGAGGATCCGCATCATAAATCTCATTCCAGGTTACCTATATGTTTACCTGTATAATGGGGAAAGGAGAGGCAGTCTCATGGATAGGAAGGGGGGAAGAGGTGCTCTTGGGGAAACAAGATAACCTATTAGTGGTTCTCAAACTGTGGGTTGGGACCCCAAACTGCGCTGAGACCTCATTTTAATGGGATCGCCAGGGCTGGCTTAGACTTGCTGAGGTGCAGGGCCGAAGCCAGAGCCCCACTGCCCAGGGCCAAAACCAGAGGACGTTAACCCTGGGTTGTGGGGCTCAGGTTATAGGACCCTCGCATGGGGATGAAGCTCTTGGACTTCAGCTTTGCCCCTCCTGGATGGTGCAGTTTGGGTGGGTTCAGGCTTCAGTCCCCCATCCTGGGGTCACGTAGTAGTTTTGTTGTCAGAAGGGGGTCAAGGTGCAATGAAGTTTGAGAACCCCTGGTCTAAACAAGAAAGCACATGCTGCTATTCCTGGCTGTAAGGCCGTAGTTTCATGAGTAGGTTAACTCCCTTCTCCACTCAGTGGTGAGAAATAAAGATTGCTCTTTGTACCTCCTAGATGGAGGAGAGTGGAACAGGATGGGAAATATATTTGTGTTGGATGATTTTAGTATTCCTATTGTCTTGCAAGGTATGTTGGGAAATAGTAATACCCCTATAAAAAGCATCTTTGCTACAGATAAGGCGAGATTGGGAAAGACATAAGCTATCTGGTTGGTCTCCCATGTAAGAGAGGGGAAAGTAAACTTAGTTTCCTTATTTTATTTTGTAATGACTGCAGCAAACTCCTCCACATATTTAAGGGCACATCCTATAGAACTGTGTGTAACCTGTACTCCCTTATGAGGCAGTTTAAAATAAAGTGACCCAGCTAAGGGGAGTTGTCCATTAATGTATTCCAAGTATTTGCTATTTTGTTGAGTAGCTCGCAACAGACCCCATAAATAAGGAGTGAATTCATCAGAATATTCACAAATTAATGTTGCATTATTGAATTTTCTTTCCTATTCGCTGCAGATCCAACACCAATATCTTCAATGATCTGCCTTTCTGTAGATGGACAAAAGTTGGATGTACAGCCCCTCAACTCTCCCACTCAACAAAAATTCTGATCTGTCATAAAGACTGGAATGGGATAGGCAGCCTCCCCTGGAGATTTGTGTTGGATATGAGGAGGTCAGGTCATTGTGCTATTCTTAAAGAACTCAATATCCCAAGAAAAGAAAGATCTCCGTGACTAGATTATAAAACTAGAAGTTGTGTTAATGAGTTTCAGGGGAGTAAAATGTTTGTTACTAAAGAAAATTGTAGATAAAGCCAAGCAACTATTAAGTGCTTGTAGGGAGGAAAATGGGAGAACATATTGTAAAAGAGTGGAGGCAGCCTCAAAAAACTGATATACTTGATTATCCAAAAAAAACCCTCTGAATCATTTGAAACTTGCCCATCACTTGAGAGTAGGTAGAGTTTGGAATAGATACCTTTGAATGTAGAATGAGGCCACTGTAGTGGTTGTTCATGCCTTTTTCTTGTTAGTAGTATTTAATATTTATATTAAGGTAACACCCAGAGGACCCAGTTGAAAGTCAGGCCCCACTGTGCTAGGCATTGCACAAAAATATATATAGACACAGTCCCCAGCCCAAAGCTTAAAATGTGGTATATGTTAAATTCTTCTTTGAAACCTTGCTTCATATATTCCCATTGCTTATAGGACAAATGTGAACTTGGACAGGAGAAATGTACTGCATGATTTTAATTGTGTCCTTGATTAGATTTTGAATTGCTTTAACATCTCAAGTCATGGGCATATTTTTGTTATGGTGTGGCCCTTCGCACACCATAGCCAACTCTAAGACCTTAAGAGTCTTAGGCTTGTTCTACACTACAGAGTTAGGTCAATATAAGGCAATTTCAGCCAAACTCTGTAAGCATCTACACTACAATATTGCTCCTGCCGACATCACTCATCCACTAAGTCAACCTAGTAACTCCATCTCCATGATAGGTGTAGTGCTTAGGTCAATGTAGTTAGGTCAATGCAGTGGCAGTGTAGAAGCTGTGTAACTTGCATTGACTTTGGCCTCCAGGAGGTGTCCCACAATGCCCCACCATGACTGATCTGGTTACCATTTTGAACTCTACTGCCTAGTAGCCATGCATACAAGAACATGCCCCTCCCCTTTTAAAGCCCAGCAAATTTTAAATTCCATTTGCTGTTTGCTCAGTGTGGAGAGCTCACCTAGTGACAGTGCAGCTGACCATACTGGCTCCTGCAGACATGCTCCTGCCTGCCGTACAGAGGTGGTGGTCTATCTCCTGGGTCTGTGGGGAGAAAGAATCTGCGTAGGCACAGCTCCGATCCAGCTGTAGAAACAATGGCATATATGAGCAAATTGCTCAGGGCATGGGAGAGAAGGGCTACAAGAGGGACATGCAGCAATGCCACACGAAAATGGAGGAGCTGCATACCATTTTTGGTGGTGACTCCTTCCACCAAGGGCCCCGTGGAGACAGGCCACTGTAATGAACCCTGAAGACAAGGTGTTAGATGAAGAAGAGGAGGAGGAGAATGGTGAACAGGTGACCATGTGATCCAATGGCACCACAAGCCAGAAATTCTTTTTGACTCCTGAGCAATCAAGCCATTCCCAGAAGTCCAGCATGGACAAGTCTGATTAAGGGGAAGAAACATTTGGTAAGTGTGCAGTTTACTTTGATATTGCAGGGAGACATCTGTTCATTTACTCTTTTTTAATCATGCTGCAAGAGGTAGTGAAATAACCAGTAGAGGTAGAGTTGCTATCTGCTGCTCAACAATTAGGCAGAGGAGACCCTGGAGAACAGTTTGTTTATATGCACCACGGTGGCCTGTGAATCCACCATAGAGATCTTAAGGAACCTTTCCTGGAGGTAATCTGCAATCCTTTGCCAAAAGTTTCTGGGGCGGGCTGCCTTATTTCTTCCACGATGGTAGGGTGCTTTCTCACCCCATGCAGCAATTACTTCAGCAGGCATCATTGCAGAACACAAGCTAGCAGCATACAGACTCGGTCTGCAGCTAGATGCATGCAGGAGCTGTTTCCTTTCACCCTCCCTTACCCTCAGGAGTAAGATATCAGCTAAAGTCACCACTCCCTGTGGAAAATGGTGCCAGTATTGAGCTCAATTGTCCTATCAGCATATAGGCATGCCCGTGGGCTCTCCTTCCCCGGGACATACTCACCATGGTTGGGAGTGCCACTGTGCTCAATGAATCCCAAGTAGAAGTGAGAATGTAGTGTTTGTTACTTGTGGTAGATCAAAGGAAGTGAATGCACTCACAGTAGTACCTCTATCCATCGCTTCTTTAGCCTCTGCAAAATTTGACCTTGCAGTTCTCTCTATCCACACCAGTGGAGTGGCTCACCCAGATAAGAAAGAAAAAGAAGAGGAGAAAGAAGACATGTTCCAGGAGATCCTGCCAGTCTCAGGTGCTTTGGATACTGAGCAGACGGCTTGGAGGATGATACTTGGGGACAGGATAAATGGGCAGCAAGAGATTATAGCACTTCTCAGGGAGTAAACAGACATGCTGCTATCTCTGACCTTCAGATTCAACAGATCTGTGCTCGCCTCCCCAAGAAGCCTATACAGAACTGCATTCCAGCACCTCCCTATGTGTCCACCCCTCAGACCACCTGGTGTCCAGGGCCAGTGCTATACCCCTACCACTCCACCTCAGGAGAGAGTAGAGACCATCATAGCTGCACATACTCTGACCTGTGAGACACGGTTGGTGTATGTGTTTATGAACTGACTGCTCTTTCCCCTCCATGGTTCATTTCCCCATATTCATAAACTTTCATTAAATATGTCTGTTTGTATGAGTTTGGAATAAAATCTATTTATGGAAACTTAATTAAATCTTTATTAGTTCACAAGATACATTGTCTGGGGCTGATGGCATTCACAGATAATAGCAATAGTGCAATGTTATAGTACCACAATGTTATATAATGTTATAATGTTGCAATGTTATAGTACCACACACATAGCTCTCATTACAATGTTCATAACGGAGTGCAAGAAGAAAAAAGAAAAAGAAAAACATCAGGCATAGCATACTACAGCAACACACATTGTTAAAATGGTCCTTCAAAGACTCCCTGAGCCAACCCCCCCATCCTGAACTCTTCTTATAGTCCTAGTATCTGTCTGCTAAAAATCAAAAGACAGCCATTCCACCCCTGCAGAAACTTTTCCCCCTTCACTGCACAGATATTATGAAGCGCACAGCAGGCAGCTGTGACCACAGGGATATTTTTTTCACTGAGGTCTAATCTTGTGAGTAGACAGCACCAGCAGCCTTTCAAGTGGCCAACACACACATTCAACTGGGATTAATGGCTCTGCACACTTGCATCAGAACAATCCCCATGTTGGATGTTCCAACTCTAAATTAATTCCTGACTGATCAATAGCAGTCTGACATTGCAAGCTTTCACACAGTGGTTACCACTTGCTTCTCCACCATGAGTTCAGCTCTCACTTTGCTGTCACAGTGCTGGAAGATTGGGGTGAGCTCTGCCTACAGTTGCAGGAATGTGACCTGCATCTGAAAGTTCTGCAGCCATTGCTTGTCCTCCCATGCCTATATAACAATGTGATCACACCACTTAGTGCTTGTTTCTCAGGTACACAACCAGCAGTCCACCATGTGCTGCTGCTCTGTGAATGCCAAAAACAATCTTGAATTCTTTCCATGGCGCACAGCATGGCAGTCTGCAAGGAATTGTCATATCCTGTCTCGTGGCTGTGGAAATACTGCAGGAAGAGGCACATTGTGCAGTATCCATGCTTCTCGCAGAGAGGGTGGACGTGCGGGTTTGCAGAGCTTTTGAAAAGAGTCATGAAATGTAATAGGATGCCCATGGAATAATAGGATGGAGTCAAAACTGCATCATGGGATGTTGAACCCACGTTACCCCTGTGCTACTCATTTGCCCCCATGAGTCACTGCAAACCCTTTCCAAGACACCCTGCACTACATAGTGGCAAGTTGCACAGTGGGCTAGCAAACCTGAATGCATTGCTATCTCATCAATGCAAGCGTGGCTACTGAGGACACCCACTACCGACACAAGGAGCATAGTGTGGACACGCAAAATCAACTTAATTACTGCAGAGGCTGTACGTTGTTGTAATTTAGGAAACTTAATTTTGTGGTGTAGATATGGCCTTAGATTCATAGATTAATAGTCTAGCATTAATGATTACAGATGCACTTATACACACAGGTGAAAAAATGGAATACCACATGACACTTATAGCAAGAAGAAGCAATATTTTTGCTGTTAATTTTAATCACTGAAATAATGGCTTTTCAGTGATGAGATTGCTAAAGTATTTTGGCTTTGAATATTGGGGTTTGTATTTAAAGCTAAAATTATCACTGAAAATAAAAGGGAAAAAATGATTAAAATGTTCAGCAGCCAAAAATGACCATTAACACTGAATATGAAAGATAGACTCTTGAGATGCATATCAGATTTCCCCTTTTTTCTACTCATAATATTGTATGTATTTTGTTTATAGTCAAAGATTTATCACCCTATGAACATGCATTTCTGCTGCAAATGGAAGATGAGGCAAAAACTCCTCTTAAAGTCTAGACTATTTATTCAATCAGGACTATGAGCAAATTACTATTGCTAATGTTCTCACATGTGTTTTGATGGAATATTACTCTGTCGAGCAATGTATATTCTAACAGGAGACATAGATTAATGCTAATATGAAAGCACCCGTGTTTATTATTTTTGCTTATTAGGCTACTATAATTTTAATGAAAATACTACTAAGCGCAAGACAGTATATTTTCTTTTTTATTCCAGATGATTCATGACCAAGATTATAAATTATGATTTGCTGTACATTTAAAGTATACATGATGTCAAAAATATTTTAGTTTGTTGTGGATTTCTGGAATTCTTTGATTTCTCAGGCATGTTTTCAAAAGTTAAAACAAACAATGCCTGGAGGCTTGCAACAGTGACATGATGCAAACATAGGTTTAGGTGAGATCTTAACAGTTTTACTCCTGGGGTAAATGGGGATCAATCACACCATGTGATGAACCTTCACAAATTAAATACTATAAATAAACCACTCACTGCAATGTAACCAACTCTGAAATAGAGGATGACGGCAAACGGGAACACTGAAACTGGCTTTAAAAGCAAGGCACACACAGGTGTGTGTATACCAGGGATCGGCAACCTTCGGCACATGGCTCATCAGGGAAATCCGCTGGCGGGCCGGGACGGTTTGTTTACCTGCAGCGTCCACGGGTTCGGCAGATCTCAGCTCCCACTGGCCATGGTTTGCCATTCCAGGCCAATGGAAGCTGCAGGAAGTGGCAGCCAGCAGCATGGGCCGAGGGATGTGCTGTAAGCAGGAATCAGTTTTTCTCCTCTTTTTAAAAAATAAATCAAATCTTGTATAGGTGACTTTGCTTTTATTCACCTTCATTTAGCAGTTATAAATAGCAAATCTTAATGATCAAGGACAACTTCAACCACTGCATTGTACTGGGAATCAGCTACATTACAAATGTTGTATGAATTTTAGTAATGCAGTTTAACACAGCATGATAGTTTCTTGTGCTTGATGCCAAACCAATTTGATCAGTACAGCTCCCTAGAAATTTGACCTTGTAAAAAGAATGTAACTTTAACTTTGTAAAAGAAGTAAGATGTCATATGGCTGAGCAAATGCTGCGTGTGGTCTAGGAATAGCCACTGAAATTAAGAATTGAGCTATCAAGGGCAAACCAACATGTAATTTACTGTTAATTGGCATTCTACTCTCCCATGCCTCAAAAAGGACATATTTTTTTTCTACACTTGAGAAATAGCTCAGAAACTATTTCCTATTTTCAAGGAACAGACCTCTTGAGCTATAAGAAAGAGAAGGTGGGTGTGGTAATATATTTTATTGGACCAACTTCTGTTGGTGAGAGAAAAGCTATTATTGCACATTAAAAACAGAAAACCACACAAACATTTCATCTCCAAAAATGCCAACCCCCGCCCCACACACACACCAAACCTTTCCCTAAAACTCAAAATAAATTCTATTGATTTGCTATTGAGGTATGCAATAGTTTAACTTTTCTCCATTCTTTTCATTTTTGCCTGCCTTATACCCTCAGGTTCCAGGGCTGGGTGTGGAAGTGAAAAATGACAAAACTCAGCGAGTGACTCAGTTCTCATTAAACTTCCAGCCCAAATTTACAGACACAGAGGACTGACAAGATAAGTTTCAGGTAAATGGGCCGGTATTAGGTGCATAGTTGAATCATCCAAAGCTTTTGAGGTCTATCATCTTCATTATTATTTATTTGTATTGCAGTAGCGCCTAAGAGCACCCGCCAAGGTTCAGGGCCCTAGTGTACTAGGTGCTGTGAAGACACACAGCAAAAAAACAGGTCCTTGCCCAAATTGCTCCCTGTTTAGGTTATAACAAAATGCAACAGGCGGATGAGACAAACACATGGATGTGGGGAAGATTATGTAAGAGTAAAGCAGATAAGTTATCATATATCAAACCTATATGTCAGCTTGCCAGCGGCCTAGCTTTAGTCAGTCTGTAGTAGATGTGTAAGCATACCAAAAGAATTGAGTTTTAAGGAAGGTGAAGTATTGGCTTTACAAATCTTTGCCATCCATTAATATTAGTGAACAGTGAAGAAGTAAATAACTATTTTTCACAGATGGAAACATGGAATAAAGTAAGTAGCTGGAAGAGAATGTACATTAGAGCAGAGTGAATGCCACAGAACTTTTTGCACAGGTACTTGCTGAAAGGTAAATGTGAGTTTGATTTACCTATGCTCATGCTCCTTTCATATTTTTGTCCTGTTAACCTTTGAGTTTGAATTGCACATATGTTCCCTCACAGAGAATTTTAAACTTTCATATTTGAATATTCACCCCCAACTGACATTATTTGTGATGGGACACTGCTTGACACAGCAAGGGGACAGAATTCTTAAATTCCCTCTCCTGAACCATGGCACCTGAAGCAGCCAAATGAGCCAGACAAGGATCTAACTGCGCTCTTCACAGCTTGGACCACGCACAAACAGGCAATTACTTTGTATGACTTAGACAAAAGAAAATAAATATAAACTCTAGTCTGGGCTCAGCCTAGAGATCTTACAATAACTTACATTTTCTGGGAATCCAGCCAGCCTCAGACATTGTATGTGTAGTCCCAAAAGGAGAAGGCCTAACATTTTCCATGTCTGTTGGGTACTGGTGTGCATATGTCTTAATTTCATCATATTACTTCAAGGTATAGTCTTGTATTGCCATAAATAATTCCTCTTTCTCTTTGGTGTTTAAAGCTACCTATACAGTAGATAGTTATAGTTCCTCTTGGAAATCTCTTAATCAAGATAAGATAAAGCAGATGTAATGGAGGCTGTTTTCAGTGTATCTTGCTGCACTGACACTTTATCAATTTTACTGCTTTTATGGACTTTTAAAAAATATTGTGTTACTATATTACGTATCAACAAGTCTCACAGGTTGTCAGTGCCAAATTTATCATTATACTGCATAATTTCCTCTTCATTTCAAACTGTTTTTTTTTTTTTTCTATCCAGTGTTATAATCTGGATGATTTTGGTTCTGTAATACAGCAAACTCTCCATACCTTTCTTTTCAATCTGTCCGTTTGGAGAATTCTCCCTGACAGTGTAGGTTATACAATTCACAGTATGAGCAATTTGGGTAGGACTTAAAGCAGTGGTGGGTAATCTGTGTCCCATGGGCCACACTCGGTCCGTCAGGGTAATTTGCTGGTGGGCCGTGAGACAATTTGTTTACATTGACCATCCACAGGAATGGCTGCCCGCAGCTCCCAATGGCCGTGGTTCACCATTCCCGGCCAATGGGAGCTGAGGGAAGCAGCACAGGCCGCAGGGACGTGTGGGCTGCAGGGACATGCCTGGCCACTGCTTCCAGCATCTCTCGTTGGCCAGGAACGGTGAACTGCAGCCACTGGGAACTGTGAGCAGCTGTGCCTGTGGATGGTCAATGTAAACAAACTGTCTCGTGGCCCACCAGCGGATTACCCTGACAGGCCGCGTGCGGCCTGCATGCCGCAGGTTGCCCACCGCTGCCTTAAAGTCAATCTATTTCCAATAGGATTATGCAATATGTAATACTGTACTTACATAATATGTCTGTAAATTTATATTAAGTAAAAATACTGAAGAAAGGTTTAGGTAATTGCTGTTCTGTACTCTCTAGGAATCAGAAAGAAGGAAAGTCACTGTGAAGACTTTCTAAATCATTACTTTGAGGTATTGAAGTTTGGTTAATTTAATTCATCTGTTATTGTCTTATGACAGTCTTCTAGGTCCTCAGGTCTTTTCTTCCACCTCAGAAGAAGGTATTGATTTGTGTTTGGTCCTATCTTATCAAGAATATGGTTTAAGTTGCTCTCTTATTGATGATTCCGTTGTTCCTTTCTGTTATAGTTCTTAGGATCTCTTGAGCCTTTCTAGAGGGCAATTCTTACATTAAGTGAACTTGAGTGCATTTGTTTTTTAAATCCCCAATCACAGGATTACAGTGGAGTTCTAGCACTTCCTCTGTATCATTTTAGATGCCATGTGTGACATCTTTCCTCAGTTAATTTGAGTATTATAACCTTGTCTGTCTCAGCCACTTTTGCCCATGATATTTTATTGTGCTTTTAATGTAAAATATCAACATTTAACACTGAGTCTGTCAAGCTGCCTTTTTTAAGATTTAACTCACCGGGTGTGCCTGTCCCATGATTTCTTGTATTGCACATGTAGCCCACATTTGTTTATATTGCAGCTTTTTCCTCTTTTTGAGTCCAAAGAAAGGAAGGGGACCTGCTGGCCCTGACTGGGATCTCTAGGCACTATGTAATAGAAATAAATAACATGAATAAGGATGGGAGACTCAGACCTTGAGGGTCAGATTGTACAAACTAGACATAGCCCAACCAGTTTGGAGCCTCCCTTATTCCAAAGAAGAGCAATGGGAAGCATCCTATTCTGGGATGCTGAATGCTTCTTGGAGTTTCTCAGCATACAGGAGGACTCCTGTCTCACAACTACACCCCCTCATAGGATGCAGCATACTCCCCTCCTTACCCTTATGCAGCCAGACAACTCTGCTTCTCCCAAACTATCTGTGCCCCATTTGGGTTACCCACCACCCACACATAAGGAGTGCTTGGAATACCCACAGTTGTGCTTGCATATAGGGTGTGACTGTAGAAACCAAAGGTCACCCTTGAGCAGTCTTTCGGGGGAGGGGTAGCTCAGTGGTTTGAGCATTCCCCTGCTAAATCCAGGGTTATGAGTTCAATCCTTGAGGGGGCCATTTAGGGATCTTGGGCAAAAATCGGGGATTGGTCCTGCTTTGATCAGGGGGTTGGATTAGATGACCTTCTGAGGTCCCTTCCAACCATGATATTCTATGATTCTATGAATAGACTATGGCAGGCTGCCTCTTATAGCAGGATCTCAGTGTGCTACATTCATTTTGAATAATTATGAATGGATTGTTGAACACAAGCTATTGTTGCTTTGGTGAAGAGCAACACAAGGAGAAATCAGCTCTTTGTGCTCACTCAAGTGGCGAGACTAAAATTCTGTCTGGCCTTTTTGTGGGTAGTTCAAGATGTGCATGAGTGGGGATCCCCTTGCCTACCCTGTTCCCCCTGCACTGCCCACATTAGGGCAAGACAGAAACTACTAGATATGCTTTGTTTCTATTTCCCATGGGACAATAAAAGAGGGCAGGCAGGAGGTGGAGCCATGCCTCTGTCTCCCTCTGCACTGTCCAGTTGTGTAGGAGCGAAGGATGTTAATTGCACCACCTGCAATAGGCATGCATTATCTATGCCCCTGGATCTCCAAGAGGTATTCTGAGACACAGTGCCTCCCTTGGCATGGTGTGGGTTTTGCACTATCACTTACTATGATCCGTGCCTTCAGTCCCTGAAGACATATATCTCTGAGTTTATTCCAATCCAAATGCAATTATGTCTAGAACATATCAGGAAAGTGTATTTTAGAATGAACCATATTTTTGCCCCCGGCTTGTCATTTAATAAAACCCATAAACATTATATACAAATCTTCATTTTATTCTGCGTAGATTTGAAATAATTTCTGTTTACATATTTTAAAAATAACTTATGGCTAGGAAACTGACTGTTTAATTTGAAGTTCAGAATTTACTATTTTTTTTTCTTTTTTTTTTTAATGTTAGTTGGAAACATTCAGATTCAAAACACAATGGTTTAAAATTACATTCAACCTACGTCTCCACTTCTGGCAAATGCCCCACAGTTGTGAATGCAGCAATTGGCTGAAGGTGATTTAATGGTATATATTTCAGTAAGAATCCCAGAAGACCTCACAGTGTATGAAGCAATAAACGTCTCCTATAACTCTGATAAACAAGACATCTTGCTGAGTACACCACAAACTGCTCTGAGATTCCTGCCACTAGTACTGAAACTATCAGTTAAAGCTTTAAAAATAAAATTATTCCTTGGCTCAGGAAATGTTTTTTACTGAGCCGTGCTTATAGACAATAAAATCTTGTTGTTTGCATCTGAGAAAAGTTGTCAGCAGCAATATATCAAAAACTAAAATCTGGCAAGAGTTTCAGCTACTTGTAGTCCTATGTAGATTTATGTACATACAGTCCTATGTAGATTTGTGTATGGTAGAGGTTTGTAAGTTGAGGTCTACATTAGGGTTTGAAAACTAGAAGATTTGTCTGACTTTTTAAACCAGTTAGTTGAGTAGTTATCCATCCTCTTCTTCCAGTGATGAGAACATAATTAAAAAGTAGACTGTCAGCAGTAAGAATGACTATATTTCTGAAAATTTGCACCTAGAAAAGAGTTTGCTGCGTTTTCATTTCTTAAACTATGAATTGCTTCTTGAAATCTGATTCGTATGTTCATCATTCATATTCCCCATTTGCCTTTTCCCTTCTGGAAAAAAAATGCGTAACACTCACATTAATACAAGACTCTTTCTGTGCCTCAGGCAGAACAAGTTCTATCATTTTTAGTCAATTTAGATTATTAAGGTCAGTGTCCTTATTACATGTTATCTCCACACATACCTTTGGTTAAATTGATACAATTGGGAATACAACATGTTTTATGTTTGATTAGTAGTTTAAAAATAGAACCTAGAATCCCCTCTACCAGAGTGATAATATCAAGTTAAATTCTAATTCCACAAAAACAAAACAAAGAGGAAAAAACACTATTAAAATGGAGCTTACCTTGTGAATAACTACAACTTACTTAAGAAAAAAGCTCTGAAGTAAATGATAGCTCTTTGTGAAGAACTTAAACATTACCCTGGAAATTAATTTGTTTAAACACACACACAAAAAAGCCAACCAACAACAAAACACATATATTAGGAAATTCTAGACAGACTTGCAAATTTTGCATGGATCCCAGTGAAGATATCTGTTTCCAAGTTTTCCCCACATCCCAATATGTCTGGTGCTTCCCTTCCAGCCACCAGTCTGTATCTTTGCCTTCATGTGTTTCCTTGCCTGCTGCTCCCCTCACACTGGAAATCTGCCCAGAGGACATGTGAAAAGCATAAGTCTTTGTGCCTCATTAAAGCTGTGAAGCATACTGTTTAACCATGACTTTGTAAGCATGGCACTGCTGCAGCAATGTGGACTTTATAAAGTGCTCCTCAGGCCTGGTAAATTCATACATGTGCAGGAGCTGCTTTTAATAGTTCTGCCACCCTGACTCCTGCTGAGCACTCTATTTAATTCAGTGGTGCTACTCACAGAATAAGATGGGCCAGATTCGCTCCTCTGATCCATTCTGTTTGCACAGGAGATGCAAAGGGTCTAGATAAAAGCCATGTCTGAAAGAGAGAATGTATGCTAGTAATGTTTCTCACTGCACTTCTGGAAGGTGCGCAGATTTAAAAATTTTATTAAACTTAATGTTTAAAATTAAATATGCATAAATTAAGAGGGCAGGTACTGGACATCTGGGCTCATGCTTGCGTTATGAGGGATTACAGGTATTGGTTACAAGGTTCACGAGATACATTACTACAGTGAAGAATGTGACATAAAAACCTGAATATGATAAAATAGCTGAGAATTCCTCCAGTAGGAGGAGCTCTCAGCTGGCATAAAGTCAGAGACGTGGGCTCCTACTCTACCTTTTCCTAGTCCCTGTGTTGGCAAAAAAAAAAAAAAAAAGTCTAAGAAGTAAAACATGTGGCTATTTAGTCTGTCATTTCTACCAATGCCTTTCTTAAATTGCCCAAAACTTTTCAGAAAAAATTCTTCTTTGAGCTAAAAGTATGTATGTATGTGAAACTGCAGCTACATGATGTGATTATCATACACATTGTAAGGTGAGTGATCACTTTAGATAAGCTATTACCAACAGGAGAGTGGTGTTTGTGTGGTGGTAGGGGGGGAGAAAACCTGGATTTGTGTTGGAAATGGCCCAACTTGATTATCATACACATTGTAAGAAGAGTGATCACTTTAGATAAGCTATTACCAGCAGGAGAGTGGGGTGGGGGGAGAGAAAACCTTTTGTAGCGGTAAACACCCATTTTTTCATGCTTTGTGTGTATAAAAAGATCTTCTATACTTTCCACAGTATGCATCGGATCAAGTGAGCTGTAGCTCACGAAAGCTTATGCTCAAATAAATTGGTTAGTCTCTAAGGTGCCACAAGTACTCCTTTTCTTTTTGCGAATACAGACTAACACGGCTGTTACTCTGAAACCTGCAGCTACAGTCATTCATGTATTGGTTACAAAGCCCTGGCTGGAATGATTTAGTTGGGGTTGGTCCTGCTTTGAGCAGGGGGTTGGACTAGATGACTGCCTGAGGTCTCTTCCAACCCTAATCTTCTATGATTCTGTGAAAGCCAGGGCAGTGATTAAAATTGAGGTTGTAATAATAGAAACTTCAACCTCAGACCATAACTTAACTATGGTTAGAATCATGGCTGTGGTTCTCCATCGTGTGAACCTTGTTTGAACACTTACACCTATGCAAAGTGGGTGTGAAACCCTACCAATTAGGAACAGTGGTACTTACACTCATTTTGCACTGGAGAATTTGGACCTATTGTCTCTACACGCTTTGTTGCTTTCCCTGACTACTAAAATCATCTGGCCACATAAGATCACAATGATATATTGATAAAATAATTGTACTAAAGCAGCATATCAATTATACAAAAATCTAATCTAGCAGGGAAAAAATCATGTACTTATTTCAAGTTCCAAAAAAGCTTGAGGGCAGATACACCACCTACATCCCATTTTGTTCAATATTGTATTCTTTTCCTTGGCACACCAAAGAACATTTCAGTCTCTTAATGTATTATTAATCACTTTCACCTAGAATCATCAGCAATTTGTTCCACCCCATCCAGAGCCTCAAAGATGCAGGATATGATGCTTTAGTATATCTAGGTGAAGAGATAAACATGAAAGGGAAGTCACTTAAACACACGGGTAGGGAGTGGGGAGCTAGCTGTGTAGAGTCTTCCACCTCTGTATGAGTCAGACCTGCTGAACCCATTGGCTTGCATTGCATCTAGATGTGTTTGAAAAGCATTGTATTTGAAAGGCCAGAGGGAATTAGAGACAATGTCGTTCTCTGTGATTTGTTTGTTAGGTACACAAATAAAATATCAGACTCTGTTTGCCATCTGACCCTTAATTGCCATCTGCACAATTCCATCAAGGACTCTAAAAAGGAAAATAACTGTAACTTTGACCCTGCCCATGCAATAATTTGAAACAAAGAAGACTGAAAGAGCTACAGTCTTTATTGTTTAGTATTTCGGAGAAACAGAACATTAAGTTTACTTAACATTAAGTTGTCTGGCTAACAGGCAAATAACATCTGCACAGAATATTTTGGAACGACACTGATTTGGTGATATCAACATATTTTTCTGTTAATTAACTTGGAAGAAGTTGTTAAGAATTGTGGACACTTTTTTTTTTCTGAATTGGTTTAATAAGGTCCAGTGACAGGGTAACAATTTACTGATTTGTAAATTGTTAAATTTCTACCATAGCTTAAGTTAAATCTTGTGTGTCAAATTCTATACAAAATAATCTCTATTTATTTAATAGAACAAAAGCATTTGCATACAGTTGTTTTGCTTGGTTTAGTTAGACTATTGAATATGAAGACACTGGTAAAATATAAGAATGTTTTATGCTAAGAACTATTATAAGCTGCTCTATTTTTGTTAGAATATATTTTTTTTAAAGCTCATTTCCTGAAGTACTCAGCTGTTAAAGTTGTATTTGGATGAGTCGGTCCCGCACAGTTACATTCCTTTTTTGTTTTCTAATTAATGACAATTTGATATAAATCATTAAGTCTTATTTAGTGACTTTAATTAGATCACTTTTTATTGTTCAGTGTGTAATCTGATTCCTCAGAAGAGTTATCTTTAAACCATAAAATATGGATAATGAGAAGTTCAAAATAGAGTCTGGGGAAAGGGTCAGCTACTCTGGAGGCTAATGATAATCCAGATTTCATAAATCTTCTGCTAATTAGAGCTAGATTGTATCTTCAATGGGAAGGCTTGCCTCTTCCTTTCCTCCACATGAGGATCATGAAAATGCACCATTGTGAAGGATGATGAAGTATAAAGCACCCTTACCTTTACTGAGTTGCTTTGTTGCTGTTTCCACCACCTTCCTGTTGTGCAGAAAGCCTTTGAATTCCCAGCTGCAGTTGCGCCCTCTGCTTCTCTCCTCCTTCACTACTCCTCCTCATAAGAGTCCCTAAGTGTCCCAAGAGCCACTAGCTGAGGAGAGAAAATGGGGGAGAGGAATGAGAGTAGAATAGTTTTGAAGTGGGTGAAATATTTTGGTGAATAGTTTATTTACTATGGGATATTCTTGGGGGGAGGAGTGGTTGTCTCAGCATGCAGGGGCAGGGGAGTGCCTTATCCATCAGTCTATAGATTCATTCTCTCTCTTTTTATCATGGGGGTTGCAGAAATCATGGAATCCATGACTTCCAGAGACCTCCGTGACTTCAGCCCACAGGGGCTGTGAACTGCAGGGTCCCCCTGCCTCGCACAGCTGCCAGAAGCTGCAGGGAGCCCCACTGCCTGAGAGAGCAGGGCCCCTCCTGGAGATCCAAGTCACCGCGGGTCACTGGGACCCCCAGGAGCTCCAAGCCACTGTAGGCAGTGGCGGTACTGTGCAGCTTCTGGTTGCCTGGAAACCCCAAGAACTCTGAGGCAGGTGGTGTGAGGATCCCACAGCTGAGCCCCCCATTTTGTCACAGATATTTTTAGTAAAAGTCACTGACAGGTCATGAATGTTTCTTTATTGCCCATGACCTGTCGGTGACTTTTACTAAAAATATCCGTGACAAAATCTTAGCTGATTTGCCAAAGAATTTCAGAATTTTCAGTTTGGGTTCAGGTTCCTCCCCCCCACCACCCCGACCAGACTGCCAGCAAACCATAAAAATCTATTATTTTCCCAGCTCTAGAACAGCTACATATTTCACAAGATGGGAGGGAAAAGGAGTAATCCACGTGCTGCTGCTCCTTTCCTCCTTCCCAACTTGGGAAAAGAGCAGCAACTTAGACACTGCCCTGATCCCAGCTTGCCTTCTGTGGAAACTGTACGGGCTCTACACACACATTCCTCTCTCTTTACTCCTTCTCTCTTTGAAAATAGGAAGGATCTATAGATTTTAAGGCCACAAGGAAGAATTCTGATCATCTAGTTTGTCTGACACCTGGATAACACAACCCATGGGATTTATGTTTGGGCATGAAGCCCATAACTTCCAGTTAAGCTGGAGCATAACTATGTGAAGGACACCCAGTCTTCATTTAAAGCATTCAAGTGACAAATAATCCATCACATCCCTAGATAAATTGTTGAAATGGTTAATTACTCTCACTTTTAAAAAACTGCATTTGATCTCGAATCCGATTTTTGTGTAGCTTCACCTCCCAGCCATTGGATCCCATTGTGCTTTTTGTCTTTTCCTAGGCCACTTGGCTCCCTCCCTTTGAGGCCTCTGCTTGCTCTTTTAAGAGGAAAAGGAGTCCTGTTACAAAATGTAGTTTCTATGGCTCAATGTCTGAGTCAGAGAAACAGTGGACCAACATGTGCCACACAATACAAAGTGCTTGACAGACCTGCATTACTGCTAACCCCAAATGTTAAATAATCATGAGTCAGGACTCCAAAAATCTTGAGTTTGTGTTTTTAAAAAATGTTTTTATTTGCCTTCCACTTTCTGAGCCTTTGGGGTGCTGTTGGGTCACAATTACATGGTTTCTTCTACATCTGTCAGAGCTAGAGACCTACTTTTTTAAAATTAAACCTGAGATTTCAA
The DNA here is from genome assembly GCF_965140295.1 of Lepidochelys olivacea. Classification (NCBI taxonomy): domain Eukaryota; kingdom Metazoa; phylum Chordata; order Testudines; family Cheloniidae; genus Lepidochelys; species Lepidochelys olivacea. The sequence goes on along the minus strand of NC_140411.1, from coordinate 76,840,254 downwards.
TATGCTCACTTGACTCCAGAAGCAGGGGCTTTAAGAAAAATACCAATTATCACAAGACCCTAGAGAATTGGCAAGACTTGGCCATGTATGTTTGTGGAGGTTATTTGTGAATGCAGTGTGCTCTGCGGGTGTTACAGTTTCTAGCTGTTGCCTCTATTTGCACTGACATTTTGTTATTGAAAAAGTCCATTTGTTCTGTGTGTTTTTCCTTTGTTACCATTTAACATTGTTGAAGCTTCTTTCCCCTAAAACCAGTTTTTGCTGAATTGTATGTCCTAAGGCTTTCAATAAACTCAGGTGGTGAAGGCAGTAATAAGTGCCATTAACCTTTAACATAGAATAAAACTCATCCTAATAAAATGAAATAAAATACACACAGGCGGTCTAATTTGCTATTATGTACGAGTTCATGAAAATCTATGCTGTGTTCTAATTAATAATAGCATATCTTTGTGTTATGCTATGATTGCTTTTATATAATCATACCATAGCGTTAATGGGTCTTAATTTATTATTTTTTGTGTTATACTTTAGTTCTAATAGTTTGCAAGACCTTGAACTCATCTTACTCTAGAAATATCGCAGCTGAATCCGTGTTGAATTTGTCACTGGCTTGATCCAATGGATTTTAGCTTTACTTTAAATTAGTATTCGAGAGCTACCTGGAAGCTTTTCAAGATTTGTGTCAGTTAATGAGTCTAATGGTTAGAACAAAAGTTGGTTGAACAAGAATTACTTGGAAAAGGTCGTTAAAGTCTGACCAACTTTTAATTTTTATTTGAAAAATTATAACAGTTTCAGACTGCATGTTAACTCTCCGAGTGCCAAAGACTGTCCAATCAAGCACTGAGCTACTTCAGTGGTGCACCACTGATTTAATAAATGTCATTTTCTCTGTTATATAGCCATTTATGATCAGCATTTTTCAGATGCAATACTGTGGCTGTCCATCATTCAATGAGTAGGTTAACTAGGTTTATATTGCTTACTGTCTCCTTTAGATTTTTAAATCATTTTGCTTTCTCCATTGTTGTGGTAAGAGATGGTCAGAACTGATCTCTTCAATAATGTGTCAATATTTAAATAAATTGCAAAAAATGTCAATTGAAGAGAGCTTATTTAATAGAATTTACTATAGGGCAAATGCTGCCTCCTACCTCTGTGTGTGCAGAAATGCTTCAGTGTAGCAGGAGCACTATGGTTGAAAACAGGAGATATGAGTAACATATAGTTGAGGAAGGAGTTAGTAATGCTTAGAGATGGCATCCCAGAAGACAAGGATATGAATGAAAATCTACTTGCAGGTGAATTAGGAATGTGTGAAGAGTGACCCTGTCATGATTTGAGTGGAGAATTAATTAATTAAAGTATATTTCTTTTTCTGTCCCTCAGTCAGGAAATATTTTGAAATTATGGAGTTCACATATAACAAATAGCTAAAAAAAATTATGCTTTTTCTTGTGCACAGCAGTAGTGAATGAAATTGTCCTGATTGACACTTACTTGGGTCTTGCTTATTTCCTGAAAGAAAAGGAGTACTTGTGGCACCTTAGAGACTAACCAATTTATTTGAGCATGAGCTTTCGTGAGCTACAGCTCACTTCATCTGATGCATATTGTGGAAACTGCAGTAGACATTATATACACACAGAGACCATGAAACAATACCCCCTCCCACCCCACTGTCCTGCTGGTAAGTGGTGTGGGAGGGAGTATTGTTTCATGGTCTCTGTGTGTATATATTGTCTACTGCAGTTTCCACGGTATGCATCCGATGAAGTGAGCTGTAGCTCACGAAAGCTCATGCTCAAATAAATTGGTTAGTCTCTAAGGTGCCACAAGTACTCCTTTTCTTTTTGCAAAGACAGACTCACATGGCTGTTACTCTGAAGCTTATTTCCTGGCAGCTCTCCTCTCCTGCTGAGAATCAAAGACCCCAATAAGCTGTTTTATGGAATGCTTCTTGTTTTTAACAGGTGATTCAAACTGGACCAGGAAAAAAACAATGTGATTTCACTGACTAATTTTGGATCCTGAACACTATAGGCTGATCTATAGGCTAATAATTGTTAATTTGTCCACCTGAATATATTCACATAATTCATTGAACTTGGACTAGTTTGCAAACTAGCAAAAATAGTTTTTGTAAAGCAAACAAGCAAAAATAAAGGGCAACATTTATTGGATTTTGAACATGATGAATACCATTGAACCAGCTCTGTTAAAGCCGTAACTTATTAATTTGTTACTTTTTCAAAAGTGGAGGCCAGGGATGAAATGAGCTTCCTATTAATTAGGGTCACTCTTGGACAAGGGAGTTGTTCCAGAAATGAGGAAAGCCATGAAAAATATGAGGTGGCTGACAATCCTACTCTGACTCACTATCCAGATTGGGTCTGAGATTCAATGGCTGCTCAATGATGTGGAAATACCAACCCATTGCCCTTCCCTTCCCATGTGGAAGGGTAGGTGCACAGCAGCAGTAAATAAGATGCTGGCACTAAACTACTTTGCAATCCCTCTTTATAAGTATGATTGTTACTTATAACATCCATACAGATGTTTGCACTTGATCTGCAAGAATGACTTTGGCATAAGTGCTTGAGTCAAGGTATTGTCGTATCTCCTTATTGGAATCTACTGTATACCAACAGGATGAACAAATCATTTTAGGTCTGCTGGCTGACCTATATCTATATATATGTGGGCACAATACTCAGAGCACTTCAATTTTGGTGTTTTAGGAGAATCTTGAAAATTAGCTGGGTAACCAAAACTGTGAATGAAGGGTTGAAGAGAGGGATGAATTTAAAAAGAGCACAATTACTTGGGACCCAAGGTAAAAGCATGATACTTTTTTTATGGACACAGCTCACTAATCACAGAGCACTTTGCTTCCAGCACTCCTACTAGTAGGCAGGGTCACAGAAAACCAGGAAGAAGAAGACAGAGAGCCAGTTATGTCAGAAATGCTGTCAAATGGACCAGTATGCAAAGGAGAGTGGAAGTTTTACAAATCTGTCTCAAAAGATAGAACGTGGTGGTTGACAAATTCTGTAGCAGGGATGTCACTTGAAGATGACGGAAAACACTATTTAAATAAAAAAAGTGATGCTTCTCTTTGATAAATTGTTTAATTGATCTTTTTTTATTTTCAAAACACTTTATTTGTTGTATGTGTGGATATAACTCCATTCTGGTAGTTAAAGCATATACATGCTTTGTGTTTGCAATAACTGTTTCATTGAGCTTGCATTGCCTTCGGTGCAGAGATATGTTTTATTTCCAAAAGGTGATTATTTCCATAGCTGTTTGCATATTTTTCTATCTGAACAGTATGGAAGAGGGGAATTTATTGATAACTGTTTGCTCCAGAAAATACTGTTTAGTGCTTACAGTGTGGAGCCCACTGTTTGCTTAGGAAAAACAAACATTTGTAGGAAGCGTGAGAGGTAACAGGAAGTTTGCAAGATTAACAGCAAGGTGAATATTGTGCTGGGGCAGGGCATGTGCCTGTCTCTTAGACTCTTTATCTCCATGTCAGCTCCTTACCATTTTGGGGACTGCCAATAGGGTAGAGAAAGGACCTGTGTTACATAGGTGGATGATTGGGACACAAGGCTAGAAGTAATGCCTAGAAGCCAGCACAAAATGCTCTGGACTAGTCTCAAAGGATAGAGACCCACCCAAAGTAGAACAAAGATGAGGCAATCTACATAAGTAGTTTTTGGAGGGGGGTGAGGGGGTGAGAGAACCTGGATTTGTGCAGGAAATGGCCCACCTTGATTATCATGCACATTGTGAAGAGAGTTGTCACTTTGGATGGGCTATTACCAGCAGGAGAGTGAGTTTGTGTGTGTGTGTGTGGGGGGTGTTGAGGGTGAGAAAACCTGGATTTGTGCTGGAAATGGCCCAACTTGATGATCACTTTAATAAGCTATTACCAGCAGGACAGTGGGGTGGGAGGAGGTATTGTTTCATGATCTCTGTGTGTATATAATGTCTGCTGCAGTTTCCATGGTATGCGTCCGATGAAGTGAGCTGTAGCTCACGAAAGATATTTATGCTCAAATAAATTGGTTAGTCTCTAAGGTGCCACAAGTACTCCTTTTCTTTTTACATATGTAGTAGTATTCTAACTGCTTGTTTTATGGCTCAATGTGAATCAAAGGCCTGCTTTTGCTTAATGGATACTGGGGCTGCTATTTCTATTTGGTGATAACTTTATTGCAACTGTTTTTATGGCTTTTCCTCCTCAATTTGGGGTCAAGAGTTGTCAAAGGTATGACAGGACTGACACATCTGATATACTGGAATATCAACAGGACAAACACATCTGACATAACTTATTGTTTTGTCATGAGTCTTGAGGGCACGTTTACATCTTATAAGCAGATGCCAATAGATGTGGGGAATTGATTACTGATGTGATGTGATTGATTATTGAACATCTATGGTATGGCTATGGTAGATCTCAATATTCTTTTGTCTTGTTCCAAAGAGATCCCAGTAACAGAAGGTACTACAAAGCTGGAATTAATTTTTAATGGAACACTGCATTGTTTTAGGTCCAGGGTGATACATGTCCTATCCAACAGTGACTGTCCGACACTCCTGTACGCTTGAATCAGAGGAGGTGCAGACTCTGGCTATTTTTGGTTGGGCAGGACACACTGCTCTATAGAAGCAATGATTATCAGATTCTCTCTGAGGAGTTGCCTTGGGCTGTCTGTAAAAGTATTGCCACCTTTCTCCTGAAGATGAAGGGTTGTATCCCATCAAGGCCACACAAAGGCTTTGAGATTTGACATGTGACAAGATAATCACTAGGAATCACTCTGCCATGTACATTGGCCAAACTAGACAGTCTCTGCATAAAAGAATAAATGGAAACAAATCAGACATCAAGAATTATAACATTCAAAAACCAGTCGGAGAACACTTCAATCTCTTTGGTCACTCAATTACAGACCTAAAAGTGGCAATTCTTCAACAAAAAAACTTCAAAAACAGATTCCAACAAGAGACTGCTGAATTGGAATTAATTTGCCGACTGGATACAATTAACTTAGGCTTGAATAAAGACTGGGAGTGGATGTGGCATTACACAAAATAAAACTATTTCCCCTTGTTTATCCCCTGCCCTCCTCCGTTCCTCACATGTTCTTGTCAACTGCTGGAAATGGCCCACCTTGATTATCACTACAAAAGCTCTCCTGCTGGTAATAGCTCACCTTACCTGATCACTCTTGTTACAGTGTCTATGGTGTCAAGGTTCCTCCCCCACTCTGAACTCTAGGGTACAGATGTGGGGACCTGCATGAAAAACCTCCTAAGCTTATCTTTACCAGCTTAGGTCAAAACTTCCCCAAGGTACAAAATATTCCACCCGTTGTCCTTGGACTGGCCGCTACCACCACCAAACTAATACTGGTTACTGGGGAAGAGCTGTTTGGTCGCGTCCTTCCCCCCCAAATACTTCCCAAAACCTTGCACCCCACTTCCTGGACAAGGTTTGGTAAAAAGCCTCACCAATTTGCCTAGGTGACTACAGACCCAGATACTTGGATCTTAAGAACAATGAACAATCCTCCCAACACTTGCACCCCCCCTTTCCTGGGAAATGTTGGATAAAAAGCCTCACCAATTTGCATAGGTGACCACAGACCCAAACCCTTGGATCTGAGAACAATGAAAAAGCATTCAGTTTTTTACAAGAAGACTTTTAATAAAAAATAGAAGTAAATAGAAATAAAGAAATCCCCCCTGTAAAATCAGGATGGTAGATATCTTACAGGGTAATTAGATTCAAAAACATAAAGAACCCCTCTAGGCAAAACCTTAAGTTACAAAAAAGATACACAGACAGAAATAATTATTCTATTCAGCACAATTCTTTTCTCAGCCATTTAAAGAAATCATAATCTAACACATACCTAGCTAGATTACTTACTAAAAGTTCTAAGACTCCATTCCTGGTCTATCCCCGGCAAAGACCCAGCATACAGACAAACACAGACCCTTTGTTTCTCTCCCTCCTCCCAGCTTTTGAAAGTATCTTGTCTCCTCATTGGTCATTTTGGTCAGGTGTCAGCGAGGTTACCTTTAGCTTCTTAACCCTTTACAGGTGAGAGGAGCTTTCCCCTGGCCAGGAGGGATTTCAAAGGGGTTTACCCTTCCCTTTATATTTATGACATATGGTAACACCCATTGTTTCATGTTCTCTGTGTATATAAATCTCCGCACTGTATTTTCCACTGCATTCATCTGATGAAGTTAGCTGTAGCTCACGAAAGCTTGTGCTCAGATAAATTTGTTAGTCTCTAAGGTGCCACAAGTACTCCTTTTCTTTTTTCATGAGGAATTTGGTGACTCAGGAACAAGACATTTTTCCATAATGGACTGTAAACTTTCTGTGAGTAAGTCATCCACAGAAAGAGAGACCGTTTGCATTTTTTTTTTGTCTTTTACTCAGAGTATTTCACTGGGGAGGAGTGTATGATGATAAAGTTTTTAAGGTAGAATTGTCTAGAGTTAACAAGAAGCTCAGAGGGATAGGAACCTGTCATGGCTTTTGCTGGGTCAAAGTGTGTGTGCACATGAGGGGGGCATATTTTGTTCTCAGTAAAGTTAGAATTATGTGTGACTGGAATATGTGAAGCTGTCTGTCTGTGGCAGATCCTACCTATTGCATCATCCTGCCATGCAAGATTTCTTTGCTGACATCTGATCATAATAACAGACATCTCACTGAGCAGATTTAGTAGTGTAACAATTCTTTTCATGACTCTTGGTCAAGGACATATGAAACCCCAAATTGTATTTGGGCCAGGAGTTAGAAATAAAAAAAAACAGAACCTCATAAAAGGCAAAAAGAACTGGAGCCAGTGCTGCTGTTGAAATATTACAAAGGTAGCCGTGTGTGACAAGAAGAGAACATGTCATTGTGACCAGATGTTTTTGATAAGATAACGTGGACCTGATAAAAGGTTTTGTGAAAGCATCCGATGAAGTGAGCTGTAACTCACAAAAGCTTATGCTCAGATAAATTTGTTAGTCTCTAAGGTGCCACAAGTCCTTCTTCTTTTTTTTTTTTTTTGTGGTTACAGACTAACACGGCTACTACTCTGAAACTTGATAAAAGGTGTGTCACTTTCCGCCTCCACCTGCCAATCACACTGCCTGCTGTTAGAGTTATCTTCTTTTATTGAATTGCTATTTCAATGTTACCTTACTGCATTTTCCTTAATAATCAGTGCATCTGTCCCTGAAGGGTGCTAACCATTTTTGAAAACCTTGGCCTAAGTTGGTGTCCTCTGCAGTTCACCCGTTGAACTCATAAAGTCATGTGTTCAACTCAGCTTATAGCAGCATTCCCGCAATAACAATATTCACTAATCTGAATTTCTAGATGGATGAAAGTTATTTTTTCTCAACTTTTGTTTTCTGGTCCTTAATATTAACCTTAAAAATGAAATTTTACTCACGATATTGTTGAGCAACCCTTTCAATATGCCCGGCAACATGAAAATTATTTCTATTTTTACTTTCATGACATTTAACCTTTACCCTCATTATTTTCTGTCCTGCAGGATAGCTTATAACGCTACCAAACAGTGCAAAGAAATGTGCTACAATTACTAAGCATTAATTAAAATGAAATGTCCCTGCTACAGCTCAGGGATTTTTTTCTTCTTCAAATTGAGCATAAGGAGTTAACCTATGCTGATGGGGTAACCTGTCAGGGAATATGGTCATAATCAGTCACTAGTTTTCATTTCCAAAATATTTGTTTACTGTTTACAAACCAATGGGTTATTTATGACATTTTAGGATGTGTTATCTGAACTTGTTCCAGGAATACTATTTTCTTTGGGGATTTCCATGTGCCTGCAGACACAAGCTTGAATGGGCAGTCGTCTGACTTCCTGAGAACAATGAAATCTGAGTTACACCCATGGGTTTCACAAAAGTGCTGACTTTAGGCTTAACATTGGCTGAATATTTCTTGTGGTTGGGTCATGCCTAGTAGGTAGTTTGACCATCACATTACATGTTTCAGAAAAGGAGTTATTCCTCTACCATATTAGTGCCAATTCTGATTTATTTCTCTCTGGTTCCAGAGACTGAGGGGTCTTGTCAATACTACCATTCCGGTAGTCTACTGAAAAGTGATGAATTTTATCTGGGCTCCATTTCTAGACAGGATGTCACCCATCACACAAACTGAAGTTTAAAATGACTTATGATTCCTTGGCTTCTCGCTGTGTATTGGTTCTTTCCTTTGCCAATTGCCCAGAGCTAGATCACTGTGGTTGATAGAAGATTTTCAGGAGTTGGACTAGATAGATTGTAAATTAGAAATTATAGGTGATGTCACATATAATTTAATCTCCTTCTGTATAAGCATTATGTGTGATCAAATAGAAAAGATGTGTCTTCAGTCTTAGACATTACGAAGAGTTGTCAATCTGTACTTTTAACTGTAATGCTTAGTCTGATTAATCCAGACTGCCTTTCCATGTTATTAGTTCCTTCAGTGTGCTGCTCTGATAAATTTGTTGAATTCATCACCAATAAGATTGAGAGACTCTGGGCTGGTCTCTCTGGGCTTTGAATTATCAGAACTTCAGGGTCTCAATGGACTGTTTGCCTTTGCTTAGGTTTTCTGTGGTTTCTGACATGAATGTCTGGTTTTCTGGATTCCTTTGGTACCACTGACTGCAGTTCTGAATCTTGTCACCTGGCTGTTTAAAGTAAGTAATGTGGGAGTGGTGTTTTATTGGGGAACTATCTACTAGATCTGAGTGGGAGGAATGTCAAAATTTTGAAAATAAAATGCATCCCAAATCAGGATGAAATTTTAAAATCTCCAAAATGTTCATGAACCAATAATCCAAGTAATAAATTAGGTTTGGATCGATTCATATGTTTCATTTAGATTTTTAACCTTTTTAAATGGTATCGGTCCATTACTAGATGAAAATGATAGAATTATCCATAGTAATGCACCAAAGGCAGAAGTGTTCAATAAATATTTCTGTTCTGTATTTGGGGAGGAAAACAGGTGATGTAGTCGTATCATATAACAACGCTCTTTCCATTCCACTAGTATTTCAGGAGGAAGTTAAACAGCATCAACTAAAACTTAGACATTTTTAGATCAGCAGGTCTGGATAATTTGCATCTAAGAGTTTCTAAAAGAGCTGAATGAGGTGCTCACTGGACTGTTGATGTTGATTTTCAATACATCTTGGAACACTCTGGAAGTTCCAGAAGACTTGAAGAAAGCTAATGTTGTATAATATTTGTAAAGGATAAACAGGATGTCCAGGGTAATTGTAATCCTGCCAGTTTTGCTTTGACCCAGGAGGGATAATGGAGCACTGATATGGAACTTGGTTAATAAAAAATTAAAGGTAATATAATGAATGCCAGTCAACATGGGTTTATGGAAAATAGATTCTGTCAAACGAACTTGATATTTTTTCATGAGATTACAAATTTGGTTGATAATGGTAATAGTGTTGATTTAGTATATTTAGCATTCTGTAAGGTATTTGATTTGGCACCACATGACATCTTGATTAAAAACCTAGAAAGATATAAAATGAACATGGCACATTGGATTAAAATCTGGCTAACTGATAGGTCTCAAAATGTAATTGTAAATGGGGAATTCTCATTTAATGGGTGTATTTTTAGTGGGATCCCACAGAGATTGGTTCTTGGCCCTGCTATTTAACATTTGTATTGATAATCTGATCCTTACTGATAAAGTTTGCAAATGAAATAAAACTGGGAGGGGGTAAACAATGAAGATGACAGGTCACTGATAGAAATCTGGATTACTTGTAAACGGGATACAAGCAAACAATATGCATTTTAATATGGCTAAATGTAAATGTACATATCTAGGAAGAAAGAACGTAGACCATACTTACAGGATCAGGAACTCTATCCTGGGAAGCAGACTCTGAAAAATATTTGTGGGGTCATGTTGGAAAATCAGCTGAACATGAGCTTCCAGTGTGAGATTGTGGCCAAAAGGACTACTATGATCCTTGGATGCATGAAAAGAAGAAACTCAAGGAGGAGAGAGGCTGTTTTACCTCTGTATTTGGCACTAGTGTGACCATTACTGAAATACTGTGTCTGGTTCTTGTGTCCACAATTCAAAAATGATGCTGAAAAATTTGAGAGGGTGCAGAGAAGAGCCACAAGAATGATTAAAGGCTTAGAAAACATGTTCTATAGATTTAAGAAGCTTAATTTATTGAGTTTTTCAAAAGGGAATCTTAAAGGGTGACTAGATTACAGTCTGTAAGTATTTACACAGGGAACAAATATTTAATTGGCTCTTCAATCTAGCAAAGAGAGGTATAATTAGCTTTCAGAGTAACAGCCGTGTTAGTCTGTATTCTCAAAAAGAAAAGGAGTACTTGTGGCACCTTAGAGACTAACCAATTTATTTGAGCATAAGCTTTCGTGAGCTTATGCTCAAATAAATTGGTTAGTCTCTAAGGTGCCACAAGTACTCCTTTTCTTTTTATAATTAGCTTGAATTTGGAAATGACAAGTAGCTTCAAAAGGGAAAAAAGAATTATTTTATTGTGAGAGTGTCAAAATGGGACATTTTGACAATTTTGGAACCTTTATTTCCAAAAAAATTTGAAACAAGAAATTCATCAAAACTGACCCTTTCCCACAGCAGGTTTCAATGAATCAGCATTTTGACCAAAAATGTGGTTTGTCAAAAAATTCCAACCAGCTCTATTAACCATGAGAGGGGAAGTTACTGAGTGTTTTCAAACATGGGCATCTGCCTCTTCTTTAAGAAATCATATTTTGACACTGGAATCTTTGCCAACTACTCCCCTATTTAGGACCTTCCCCTTTTTAGGAAGGTGATTAAGAAAGTGGAAGGTATTGACTTTCAGGTTCATTTGGATGTCACTTACAACCAAGGTGAGTATCACCCTGGGCTAACGTCTTGTAGTTAGAGACACATGAAAGATCTCACATAGTGGTTTTTGTTTGTTGTCAGTTTGTGGAAATTTTGGTTATACAACACTGAAACCGTCTGCCGCTTTTGATACAGTTGACCATCACTAATTGTTTTGGATTCTAGCTGGTGTATCTGGTTCAAGTCACATCCAGAAAACAGGAACCAGTTCATGCTAGGAACAATTGTATATAACTACCCATGGGTTTTAAATATAGCATCCCTCACAGTTCTGTCCTCTTTCCAGAGTCATTCATATATATAGTAACCCTTTCAGTGATATCTTTTTCTAAAAATTTGGATAAAGCAGTATCTTTATACTGGTTATACAAAACTGTATATCATGTCCTGTGGAGCCCATTGTAGTCTCTGGCCTCTTGCTTCCATGTCCTAGAAGCCTACGAAGTTCTGGATAATGTACATTTAAACTGGTTTATAGGGGACATCATTACAAAGAGGTCTTTTCTTCTTCTATGCCACTGCTTATTGAAAATTCAGAAGTACTGAGCTTCATTTAACTTTGGACTGCTTTAGAGGTTATTCAGAATTTTTCAAAAATCATTACTGCTATGTAAGTCATTCTTTTATACTATACAATAATCTGTCCAATACATGGAGTTTAATGATCCCAAAGTAAGCCATAGAAGAAACACAATTTGCTGCATACAGTCAAATCTACTACTGATTATTGATTTTAAAATATTGTTTTAAAAATTGCAAAAAGTTTGTAATAATTAACGCAGAATATAATAGATGAAGGTTAGAGAGGTTTGATCACAAATAGAATGGGTTCTGACATTTTTAGAAGGCTTTTTAAATAATGTTACAGAAATAGAGTCAGAAAAGGAAGAAAACATTGATCACTTGATGCTGAAAAGGTTTTTGACCAGGTACATTGATGAGAGTTTGAAATGTTGGGTGTAGGACAAATTGATTTCACAATAGAAATGTATAAAATAATTTAAAACCATCTATAACAATTCTGAAGCTCAAATTAGCGTTAATGGCTATAATTCAAAATCTTTGGCATAAATATGAGGAGCACACTTAAGGTTGCGCTCTGCTTACCAGTTCAATATAATCACAAGCTTCCATTACCACATACCAAGGGGGAGGCAGGGGGAAGTTTGTGAATGAATTGTGTTGTAGAAGTTTGTCTAGCACCCCAAGTGCTTTGATTGGGAGAAGTCACTATGGACTAGAGATTACATCACTATGGCTGTTCAGGGGAATAAGTGCCTCTTTGTTTTCTGCTCAGTCCTGCTTTGAGTCTCTAGTCATATTGAAACTCTGGCCACAGGGAGGGGAACAAAGACTGCTTGTCCAGTACTGCCCCTGTAGGTGGAAGTGGGCAGGAGTAGCCTGCCAGGGGCACAGCAGGGGTGGTGGGGGAGGGTAACCTGATCCACTAAAGGGGAGAAGTAATTCATCCTTACCTCTTCTCTCCCACCTGTACAGAAAAGGTGAAATTGTGACTCTCTGGTCTGCTACTGAGGCAATGCCAATTTTAACATTCCAGTCAATCTCTTGCCCTTCGTTAAGCACCAGCCCTCCTTGGAGAGGCAGGAGTTAGCCTCAGGAATGGACACTGCTCTCAGCAATAAGTATCTTTACCTAAGTAGAGGCAAGTCCTTAGTCAGTATCAAGGGTGGGAGACCCCAATGGGAGTTACACAAATGCTTCCCTAAGCACTAGTACAATGTTCCCTGTCCCTGCCCATTCCCAATGTCTGAATATACATATTAATGTTCTCTAACTCAGTTAGGAGTCTGTACTTCCTAACTCCCAGTGCCTCAGTTCTGGTCTAAGGTGTGTTCCAGCTCCTTTGTTGCAGTCTCTGATTCTGAGGTGTGATGTGAGCTGAGGGTGATGAATCTTTTTTCCTGCTGAATAAGCTGGCTCTGGTCCTTTTGTTGCTGGGTTGATCTCAGGTTCCTGGCTGCATCCCACTTCTTCATGGGCTGGTACTTCAGCTGTAGCTCCCAGTTATGCGGCTTTCTACCCTTTTGGGACAACACCTCCACTGCTGCTCCTAACTGCGCTGTTCTCTGCTCCTTCTCTTGCAGCACAGCTGCAGTAGCTTGGATTAATAGATAAGGCCAGAAGGGACCACTGACGTCTAATCATACCTCCTGCACAACAGAGGACTTCCCTGAATTAACTTCTGTTTGAATTAGAGCAGAGGTTCCCAAACTTTGCTTGTTGCTAACCCACTTCAAGATCTACCTGCCTTCCCCTCCCCTTCTCATCATGACTGATACTTTGTGTGTTCTTCTTAACACTACCTGTCTTTAGCCATCTGTCCATATTTCACTGTTACATACAGATTTAGTTATAGTGCGACACAGACAACTGAAAAATATCACCCTTAAGTGCTGAGCTCAGTTAGGCTGGACAGTTGCTGGGCAACTGAATATGCGCTGTACAACGATTGGAGTGAGGGCTCTATATGTCAGTGTCTCTGTGTTCTCATTGGTACATCTTGAAGTAAATTAATTACTGTATTTTATATAACAAATTCCCACTGAGTTTTAAAGCTTTGTCTGAGTAGCCTATTATGAAAATGCAATAATTAATTAATTAATTAAATCCACCATTACACAATTTCTCCCACATATCCCCAAGGGATGGTTTGTATATTCCCATGGGTAAGCGTATCACAGTTTGGGAACCCCTGAACTAGAACATATCCTTTAGAAAAGCACTCAGTTTTGATTTAAGTCTTGATTTAAAAATCATTAGTGAGATAGACTCCATCATAGCCCTCGGTAGGTTGTTCCAATGATTAGTTACCCTTACCGCTAAACATTTACTCCTTATTCCAGTCTGAATTTGTCTAGCTTCCTCTTCCTGACGTTGGATCTTGTTATACCTATGGCTTCTCTCTAGCTCCCACCTCTGCCAGCAGATTGTCCCAGACCCAGTGGTCTCCAGCCAATTTCCAGTTTTTGTTTTGGAGTGACACCATTCCCTTCCAAAGGAAATCAGGTCGCTGGTCACCTGTCTCTTATCTTGGTTCTGAAGTAACATTCTTGCCTCCAATGGGGAGCAGATAGTCAGTAACCAATCAGCTACATACAATGATATGTATTTGACTGTATGCAAGTAAGGAGTCAAATAACTTCAAGAGCTAAGAGAGGGAGGGAGGTGCTAGGTAACCTATTAAGATGATGCCCTACCCAACTTTAGCTAAGCTGAGATTTTGAGGGAGGTTCTATTCAGCACCACAATATATTAAAAAGTTATTCTACACCTATAGCACTCTGTTAATACTTTAACAAAAATAAATGGACTAAGCTTTATTTCATGTACTGAAAGTATTGAAAAGATGACTTTTTAAATGACTGTCTATCAAAAGATGCTGCATATTAATGTTTCATCTTTTGGAGAAGATTTACAGACTTATTTCAGAGACAATAATCTAACTGATCATTGCCAAGGCTTTTATGTCTTTAATGATGATGCTTGCTGTAATACAAAAACAAAATCAATTATTTAAAGATTTCAAGCCCGTTCTGAAGCAGCATGAATGTAGATATTGAGAGAGACTGGAGTTCATTTTGTTTTGTTCATTCTTAAACTTTAAGGCTAGGCTACAAAGTTAGGTAAAAGTAGATTAAGTGGACAAGCAGTTAAATGTTTTTTGAACTACTGGCTTCTTCTGGTATCATAGTCACCAGGAATACTGATGCTCAGGAAGATGGTATAATTCCATGGGCTGGCATTTTCTAATTAAAGTATGGATAAGTGATCTGTTTCATGGAAAACAATTACAGCCTCCTCTCTTCCCCTTCCCAAAAATGCCTATGTATCACCACAACCAAACTAACACTTAGCCTTATTTTAAGTACCAAAATATCTGCCGCCTTCTGCTTCCATCATTCCTATATGTTCACTGTTTCCAAAAGGTTCAGTAACATGCACCAGGTATGCATGTCTTTAAGGTAGATGTTAAAGGATGGGAAAATAACCATGCAGCAAAGTATGACTAAGGAAAGATTCCTGGTAGGTATTCTTTATATTCTCTCAACTAAGTCATGCTAACACCAGTGCTGGTCAATGGTCCCCCTGTGTGTAACTCTACTGTTAAATACTCAAAAGCACTAGAAGACGGTATGGAAATCTGATATGTATTTGACTGTATGCAAGTCAAATAACTTCAGGAGCTAAATTTTCAAAACCATGATCAAATTGCCCACACAAAATGGGCCACTGTGCACAGAACTTTCAATTTTGTTTTAATCTGCAATGTGCTTGCAGTTTTTGCTTTCCAAACACAACTTTGGTGTACATTTTTGAAAATTTAATTCACAGTGTGTCATCTTGAGAAAGAAGTAAAGTCTTAACATACTGTAAAAGTGAAGAAAGCATGAGTGCTGACATCTCTCTCTCTCTCTCTCTCCCGCCCTCTGATATCAACTATCCATGCTGCTTAATAACAGGAACTTCCTCAAAGCCTTCCAGCACCAGAGGATTTCTTTCTGCACCACTGGGACTTCTCTGTGATCTTCGATATCCTGTGGATCACAGTAAGGATAAGGGATCTTGAAATTGAATGAATTAATGAACAAACAAACTTTAAAGAATTCAGTCCTTTGTGTCTTAGTCTGACACAAAGTACTTGTTCTAAAATTGCCCCGTGACATGAATAACTTTTTTTTGTTATATTCTTTTGAGATAAGCCATGGATCCACAAAAACTTAAAGCTTTATGCTGATAAATTACTGCATTCAGTTCTTACAAGAAAACATATCTGTCTTCAGAACTTCATAATACCCTATGAAATTTGCAGAGGCTTTATATTTCTATTCTGCAGAACCCATGGGGGGGTTGATTGTTATCACTAACTATATTCCCCTTTTACTTTTAATATTTCTCAAATAAAAGTACACACGTTTGGCACTTCTACTGTAGAGTTTCTATCTAGCCTGTAAAACTGTCATTTAGTGTTGTCTAGAAGTCAATGCCAATGAAGTGTCCAATACTCATGAAACCACAATTCCTATAAAATGACTTGGTAATAGATGGCTTGAGGATTTGTAGCTCTCTTGTGACTGTCATTTGAGGCCCTTTTCTAATAACCACTTTTACATAATCAGATGGACTTTATGGAACCTCATGCAGTAAATGGACCGTGTGACTGTTTCTCTATTATTTCCTTCATTGCTCATACACTATACAATAGTTGCTAGTCATTCTGTGCTGAAACAAATTACCATTCTAACCATAGAAATCACTGTGGCCTTGGAATAAGTCATTTTAACATATAGTAAAGACTGGATCTAAAGGACTGCTTCTGGATCACAGAATTTACCTGTTAAACTGGCTGCTGACTCAATTGGTCATTGGGCTCATTGGTTTGAGTAAAGAAAGAAATTAGTCTGATAAAATACGCTGTTAAATTTCTGCTTTTAAAGTAAAGCTTTTCCTATACTGTTTTCACAGCTGCCTCCAAAAAGAATATATTCAATTGGTATCCCAATGCGAGCTAAAAAATGTTTTGAAGCAGTGTATAGAGGACAAATATCTAGTGCAGCTTTGCAGTAGTTTGGGGAGTTAAATATTATAACTTACATGACAGGTAGGTTACAGAAAAAAATATGACTGTGTAAACCTATGCTCCAGACATTAAAATATGTTTTGTTTTAATTATACATGTTGCAATGTAATGCTAAAAGCAATGGTGATGCTTAAGCTGAAACACTTCTGACAATGGTATGTCTGTATTGTCTAATGGTTGTGAATTCAAGCAGATACATAACTCATATAAAGAAAGGAGTACTTGTGGCACCTTAGAGACTAACAAATTTATTTGAGCACAAGCTTTCATGAGCTACAGCTCACTTCATCGGATGCATGCAGTGGAAAATACAGTGGGGAGATTTTATATACACAGAGAACATGAAACAATGGGTGTTACTATACACACTGTAATGGGAGTGATCAGGTAAGGTGAGCTATTACCAGCAGGAGAGCAAAAAAACCTTGTGTAGTGATAATCAAGGTGGGCCATTTCCAGCAGTTGACAAGAACGTGTGAGGAACAGTATGGAGGGGGGAAACATGGGGAAATAGTTTTACTTTGTGTAATGCCACATCCACTCCCAGTCTTTATTCAAACCTAATTTAATGGTGTCCAGTTTGCAAATTAATTCCAATTCAGCAGTCTCTCGTTGGAGTCTGTTTTTAAAGTTTTTTTGTTGAAGAATTGCTACTTTTAGGTCTGTAATCAAGTGACCAGAGAGATTGAAGTGTTCTCCGACTGTTTTTTGAATGTTATAATTCTTGACATCTGATTTGTGTCCATTTATTCTTTTACATAGAGACTTTCCGGTTTGGCCAATGTACATGGCAGAGAAGTATTGCTGGCACATGATGGCATATATCACATTGGTAGATGTGCAGGTGAATGAACCTCTGATTGAGTGGCTGATGTGAGAGACTGCTGAATTGGAATTAATTTGCAAACTGGACACCATTAAATTAGGCTTGAATAAAGACTGGGAGTGAATGTGTCATTACACAAAGTAAAACTATTTCCATGTTTATTTTCACCCCGCTACTGTTCCTCACACGTTCTTGTCAACTACTGGAAATGGCCCACCTTGAGAATCACTACAAAAGGGTTTTTTTTCTCTCCTGCTGGTAATACCTCACCTTACCTGATCACTCACACAATGGTAACATCCACTGTTTCATGTTCTCTGTGTATATAAAATCTCCCCACTGTATTTTCCACTGCATGCATCCGATGAAGTGAGCTGTAGCTCACGAAAGCTCAGATAAATTTGTTCGTCTCTAAGGTGCCACAAGTACTCCTTTTCTCTTTGCGGATACAGACTAACACGGTTGCTCCTCTGAAATAATTCATATACTAATTGTATGTTTTAACATGCAGGAATCAATATAGTTTTGTATGAAGCCAAAACAAAATTTATGAACTTTATCATGAAATTTATAATCTTCACTACTGTTAAACAGACAAGAGTTGAGTGTAGGCTTTCTGGTTCCCAATTTTCTTTAATTTTATGAATTACAGCGTGACTGGTGCTGCTGATTCTGCATTCAAAAGCAATAGGTGAGTTTTGCTGTTTTGCTGCTTTGCCTGCACTCTTTTATTACATGTAACCAGTTTTGCCTGATCTTTAGTTGTTTGCTATACATGCGATTCTTCTCTTTACACTTAGCTGAGTTTAGAGTGGTAATTTATTTGATATGGTGAGCAAAAAAACTTATTCTACACAGTGGTTTCAAGTCAATAACGTTAGATGGGAGCTAGACATGAATTACTGTTCAGGTATTAAACTATATATTCAGCTACTGTGAGGCCAAGCAAGGCTTTTTGTCTGTTCTTTCTGCCCAGCAAAATATTGCAGTTGCAGTACTAAACATTCCCTAAGTTTGCATAGAAGGGCAGCATGGGACCAGAGCCAGACAACCTATATTAAATTTGTGAACGTTTAGTCATTGAAGTTTTGTTCTAATATGAATATTTCAGAATTTTGTCAGTAGCCAGCTTATTAAATTTATGTGTAGATAATTATTTTAAAGATATATATTAATATCAACATGTATTTACATGTTGACAGTTACATTCAATGAATCTTCCCAGGCCACTGTCTATCAGAGGGGAAAAAAATTGATGATTTATGATATTTGCATTTCACAGATTAAATTTCTGCCTGTCTCTAGCTATTTACATTATGTAAAATTATATAAACTCACATAAATTATGTCACTTAAACCTGCCAGATATGTAGGCAAGCTCACAGCAAGGTCCAAATTTCAGCTCCTAATTCATTCTTAACCCTGAACTCATCATAATGACTAAAAATGAAGAACTCAAATGGGTGTAGAATCAGTGTAACGTATATTCACTTATAGTTTGCTTCAAAGCCCATTTAAGTCAAGGGGAGTCACTCCATTGACTTCATTGGCTTTATCTCTTGCTCTTGGTTTTTACCCATTTATTGCTCGTTGGTTCTGATCCAACATGGCACAAGAATTTTCCCATGGAAGTAGATAGGACCACTCACTTCCTTACTGTAAAGCATGTAATTAAGTGATCTGATGAATAAGGGTCTTTTAAGAACATAACTCATAGTCAGATCCAGGGAAGTTCCATCATTGTTAGAGGGGAAATAATTGTCCTCCTGTCCCTTGAGAATTCCATTCAACTAAACCTTTTGGGCAAGTAATGTTGCTGGGCATCTTCTATGGTATATGCCATTGAGACTGAGTACCAAGAAAAGTATGGGGTTGGGAGGGTTATGGTAATAATTTTGGCTATACATTTAAATATGGAAAAGAGAAAAGCATCTGCTTATTTTATCATCATCCATTGTAAATAACTGCAAAGCAACTTGTTTGCTGAGGAGAGCAGATAGCAGCATTAGAATTAAGAGAATCTTCAGGGTCTTGAGTGGACTATTTGCTCACATGCCAAATGAACGAGAAAAATACTTTTCTCAAGCTATGTATCCTGCAAACACAGACTTGGCTCAAAAATAATCTTCTAATGTACACATAAGTTGGATGAGAATATCCATTTTAGCTAAATAAATTTTTAGATTTTAGTCAAGTAATAATAATCAAATAATGAGATGAATCAAATAAGATACAAATTGTTCATACTTGAAAGGGTGTAACAATGTATAGACACAATTTTCACTCGTTTCAAATTATTTTTTGATCTTATTCAAGCTTCTTCAGTCAACTCTTGAGTTACTTTGTAGTATTAATAATAATTAAAAATAAATCACAGAAAAATAATATGTATGGCCATAAAACCAAGTATAGTAGATGGAGAAATGAAAATGAAGATATCTTGCTAGGAAGAAGCAAAATATTTATTCTACAATTTTGTTCATATATATAATTCTATAAATATCACATTTTGAAACAAACAGTAAGCATTGAACAAGGTAAACATATACAACTAAAATTGACTTGGAAAGTGAATTAAACAAATACTTATCTTTCATGTTTAGTGGAAACTAGATACATAAAAATAGAGCAATGAAGTTGAAATTTTAAACCCATGAACAGTCAAGACATTTAAATTAACCTTACTGTAAACATTACTTACATGCCTTTTGATGCCAGGTCCAAGGAGTGGGCAAAACAAGATAGGCTAATACTTTAGACACTCAAAGATCAAGATTGATGTCAAAGATCAATTAATATGACGGGTCTGTAAGGAGGGAAACTTGTCATTGAATGTGAGTAGATCTGCAGATGATAATTAGACTTGGAAGGATTAAATCTTTATTGGAAACTATCAGTAAATGTTGACTTCCCTTGGCCCACGCTGCTTCCCTCAGCCCCCATTGGCCTGCAGTGGCGAACCACGGCAAATGGGAGGCATGATCGGCTGAACCTGCAGACGCAGCTGGTTTACAAACCGGCCCGGCTCGCCAAGGGCTTTCCCTGAACAAGCAGCGTCCCAAGTTTGGGAAACACTGGCTTAGATTATTAGGTCTGGCTGAACTACGTTGAATACAAGATTGGCATAGGGAAACAAAAGTGATTTTTTGGCTCCCTAAACGTGGAACTGGCTAGGGATTAGTCCTTGGCATCATTTAGGACAGTCTCTGGGCTGTTTGAACCTATTCCCAGTGTTGGTGGCCTCAAGAGAACATAATGGAATCCCAGAATTGAGGAGAACATGGATGCCACTGCCATGCGCTCTTCAACCTAGAAGAGCGATCCTCTATGCTGAAGGCATGGAGGACGTGGCAAAAGAACCACTATGGCTGCTGTGCTCCCTGGGAGGATTTCTTCAGTGCAGCAGGATTCCTCAGGCTACTGGGTTCTTCTTGCTTTCTGTTTTCTTTGCACTGAAGTGGTTCAAAGCAGCGAGAGTTGGGGCTAGGATCCAGCCTCTTCTAGGTTGAAATAGAGAAGACTTAACATAGTGTAACCACGAACCGATATATTCCTAAAAATATTCTATATCAAGATGTAGATATTTAAAGTGACTTTCTCACTCAGGGTCCAATCTTATTCTTAATGTAAAATAAATAGAAAAAGTGCCAATAACCTTATCTATGTAAAATTGTTTTCTTGGTTCAAAATTGGATTACACATTTCTCTGCTGCTCTGCTACTGCTTTTTAGGCTTCTTAGCTAAGTCGTATGAAGAAAAAATGGTGCTAAAACAGTTACAGTATTTGTAAATATCCCACATTTGTGGGGAGAGGAAGGAGTGGGTCTGTGTCAGGTTGATTTAAAGAAAGAAATGACAGGTGTGTGAAGCTGCTCAGGGGATTGTGAATATTAGAAGTAGTTTTGCCTCAGATGGATTCGTGGACACAGTGTAGGTGAAGCAGTCAACATTGCATGATAAATACAATTCATACTATGGCCATCACCACCCCTTCTGTCATATATGTATATGCAAACTGCTATATGAATCTAATCTTCTCCAAAGGAAGTTAAATGAGAGTTTTCCCATTTACTTCAAAGGGAGCAAAATCAGGCCCTGTATCTAAAATACTTTCATGTAGGGTAGCACATACATGGCCATTCTTTCTTGTTATGGTCACTGATATCAATAAAGGATCCAATAAGATTGATACTCCATCCTCACTTTTTAAATAATGATAATTTGGCACATACCCGCCACCCCCCCCCACACTTACCAGCTGTGAAATCCTTCAAACCCCCAAACATGTATAGTGCGTATCCTTAAACATGCATACTATTTGGAAAAATGTCTCAATTTTCAATGAAAACTTACCCATTTATCTAAATAAGGAATGTAGCTGAAATGATAATCTCTTTCAATATGGTAGGAATTTTTATGTATAGTCTATAGATTTGGCCTGGGGCCAAACTCATCTCACTTCACACACGGATTCACCATGCTTAGGATCAGCCCTGCATTTTCAAGTGTATGTTCAGTTCTGAAGGAGTACCATAAGCAAAAGGTCTTTTGGCAAATTCTCTTGCCACAGCAGGATATGATAAATAATTAATAACTGATACTGTGATTTAAAATTTCTAACTGAATGTAACAGCACTTTTAAAAGATACAAAGGAACATTACTTTGCTATTTCAACAGTAGTCAGTATATAGACAATGTCAACAGATTGTCAAAATGAAAGGAGCATATGTCTACACTACGAAATTAGGTCGAATTTATAGAAGTCTTTTTTTAGAAATAGTTTTTATATAGTCGATTGTGTGTGTCCCCACACAAAATGCTCTAAGTGCATTAAGTGCATTAACTCGGTGGAGTGCTTCCCCAGTACCAAGGCTAGCATTGACTTTAGAGCGTTGCACTGTGGGTAGCTATCCCACAGTTCCCGCAGTCTCCGCCACCCATTGGAATTCTGGGTTGAGATCCCAATGCCTAATGGGGCAAAAACATTGGCACAGTGGTTCTGGGTACATATCGTCCGGCCCTCCCTCCCTCCATGAAAGCAACGGCTGATAATCGTTTCACGCCTTTTCTCCTGGGTTACCTGTGCAGACGCCATACCACAGCAAGCATGGAGCCCACTCAGCTCACTGTCACTGTACGTCTCCTGGGTGCTGGCAGACGCGGTACTGCATTGCTACACAGCAGCAGCTCATTGCCTTGTGGGAGCAGATGGTGCAATAGGCCTGATAACTATCGTCATCATGTCCTAGTTGCTCTTGGCCGCCTCGGTAAGGTCGGCCAGGAGTGCCTGGGCAGACATGGTCGCAGGGACTGAAATAGGAGTGACTCAGCCAGGTCATTCTCTTTCGTCCTGCTGGCAGTCGTATTGTGCCGTCTTCTGGCGAGCAGCCAGGAGATGAGGATGGCTAGCAGTCCTACTGCACTGTCTGCTGCCAGCCAAAGATGTAAAAGATAGATGGAGTGGATCAAAACAAGAAATAGACCAGATTTGTTTTGTATTCATTTGCTCCCCCCTCTTTCCCTCCCTCCCTCTGTGAAATCAATGGCTGACAATCATTTCAGTGAGGTCTGTCAGGGGCACCTTGAAAAGTTTAATGGAGATTCAGTCCTGCCTGGAATGCTGGGTGGGGGAGGGATAGCTCAGCGCGTTGAACATTGGCCTGCTAAACCCAGGGTTTTGAGTTCAATCCTTGAGGGGGCCATTCTGTGTGACAGTTGTTTTTGTTTCTCCTTGATGTAAAGCCACCCCTTTGTTGATTTTAGTTCCCTGTAAGCCAACCCTGTAAACCATTTTGTCAGTCACCCCTCCCTCCATCAGAGCAACGGCAGACAATCATTCCGCGCCTTTTTTCATGCAGACGCCATACCACGGCAAGCATGGAGCCTGCTCAGATCACTTTGGCAATTAGGAGCACATTAAACACCACACACATTATCCAGCAGTATATGCAGCACCAGAACCTGCCAAAACAAAACCTGGCGAGTAGGCGATGTCACCATGGTGACGAGAGTGATGAGGACATGAACACAGACTTCTCTCAAAGCACAGACCCTGGCAATGTGGGCTTCATGGTGCTAATGGGGCAGGTTCATGCCATTGAATGCCAATTCTGGGCCCGGGAAACAAGCACAGACTTGTGAGACTGCACAGTGTTGCAGGTCTGGGACGATTCCCAGTGGCTGTGAAACTTTTGCATGTGCAAGGGTACTTTCATGGAACTTTGTGACTTGCTTTCCCCTGCCCTGAAGTGCCAGAATACCAAGATGAGAGCAGCCCTCACAGTTGAGAAGCGAGTGGCAATAGCCCTGGGGAAGCTTGCAACGCCAGACAGCTACTGGTCAGTCGGGAATCAATTTGGAGTGGGCAAATCTACTGTGGGGGCTGCTGTGATGCAATTAGCCAACACAATCAAAGATCTGCTGATATCAAGAATAGTGACCCTGGGAAATGTGCAGGTCATAGTGGATGGCTTTGCTGCAATGGGATTCCCTAACTGTGGTCGGGCCATAGACGGAACCCATATCCCTACCTTGGCACCCGAGCACCAAGCCGGCAAGTGAGTCGAAAGAATAGTAAATATGGCAGGCGACCAGCTTGGCTTAATGATGAAATCCTAGCGGATCTTAAACATAAAAAAGAAGCTTACAAGAAGTGGAAGATTGGACATATGACCAGGGAAGAGTATAAAAATATTGCTTGGGCATGTAGGAATGCTATCAGGAGGGCCAAATTGCACCTGGAGCTGCAGCTAGCAAGAGATGTCAAGAGTAACAAGAAGGGTTTCTTCAGGTATGTTGGCAACAAGAAGAAAGCCAAGGAAAGTGTGGGCCCCTTACTGAATGAGGGAGGCAACCTAGTGACAGAGGATGTGGAAAAAGCTAATGTACTCAATGCTTTTTTTGCCTCTGTCTTCACTAACAAGGTCAGCTCCCAGACTGCTGCGCTGGGCATCACAAAATGGGGAAGAGATGGCCAGTCCTCTGTGGAGATAGAGGTGGTTAGGGACTATTTAGAAAAGCTGGACGTGCACAAGTCCATGGGGCCGGACGAGTTGCATCCGAGAGCGCTGAAGGAATTGGCGGCTGTGATTGCAGAGCCATTGGCCATTATCTTTGAAAACTCGTGGTGAACGGGGGAAGTCCCGGATGACTGGAAAAAGGCTAATGTAGTGCCAATCTTTAAAAAAGGGAAGAAGGAGGATCCTGGGAACTACAGGCCAGTCAGCCTCACCTCAGTCCCTGGAAAAATCATGGAGCAGGTCCTCAAAGAATCAATCCTGATGCACTTGCATGAGAGGAAAGTGATCAGGAACAGCCAGCATGGATTCACCAAGGGAAGGTCATGCCTGACTAATCTAATCACCTTTTATGATGAGATTACTGGTTCTGTGGATGAAGGGAAAGCAGTGGATGTATTGTTTCTTGACACAAAGCTTTTGACACAGTCTCCCACAGTATTCTTGTCAGCAAGTTAAGGAAGTATGGGCTGGATGAATGCACTATAAGGTGGGTAGAAAGCTGGCTAGATTGTCGGTCTCAACGGGTAGTGATCAATGGCTCCATGTCTAGTTGGCAGCCGGTGTCAAGTGGAGTGCCCCAGGGGTCGGTCCTGGGGCCGGTTTTGTTCAATATCCTTATAAATGATCTGGAGGATGGTGTAGATTGCACTCTCAGCAAATTTGCGGATGATACTAAACTAGGAGGAGTGGTAGATACGCTGAAGGGGAGGGACAGGATACAGAAGGACCTAGACAAATTGGAGGATTGGGCCAAAAGAAATCTGATGAGGTTCAATAAGGATAAGTGCAGGGTCCTGCACTTAGGACGGAAGAATCCAATGCACCGCTACAGACTAGGGGCCGAATGACTAGGCAGCAGTTCTGCGGAAAAGGACCTAGGGGTGACAGTGGATGAGAAGCTGGATATGAGTCAGCAGTGTGCCCTTGTTGCCAAGAAGGCCAATGGCATTTTGGGATGTATAAGTAGGGGTATAGCGAGCAGATCGAGGGACGTGGTCGTTCCCCTCTATTCGACATTGGTGAGGCCTCATCTGGAGTACTGTGTCCAGTTTTGGGCCCCACACTACAAGAAGGATGTGGATAAATTGGAGAGAGTCCAGCGAAGGGCAGCAAAAATGATTAGGGGTCTAGAACACATGAGGGAGCTGGGATTGTTTAGTGTGCAGAAGAGAAGAATGAGGGGGGATTTGATAGCTGCTTTCAACTACCTGAAAGGGGGTTCCAAAGAGGATGGCTCTAGACTGTTCTCAATGGTAGCAGATGACAGAACGAGGAGTAATGGTCTCAAGTTGCAGCGGGGGGAGGTTTAGATTGGATATTAGGAAAAACTTTTTCACTAAGAGGGTGGTGAAACACTGGAATGCGTTACCTCGGGAGGTGGTAGAATCTCCTTCCTTAGAGGTTTTTAAGGTCAGGCTTGACAAAGCCCTGGCTGGGATGATTTAACTGGGAATTGGTCCTGCTTCGAGCAGGGGGTTGGACTAGATGACCTTCTGGGGTCCCTTCCAACCCTGATATTCTATGATTCTATGATTCTATGATTCTAAGTACATAAACCGCAAGGGGTACTTTTCAATAGTTCTGCAAGCACTGGTGGATCACAAGGGACGTTTCACCAACATCAACATGGGATGGCCGGGAAAGGTACATGACGCTCGCATCTTCAGGAACTCTGGTCTGTTTCAAAAGCTGCAGGAAGTGACTTTCTGCCCAGACCAGAAAATACCTTTGGGAATGTTGAAATGCCCATAGTTATCCTTTGGGACCCAGCCTACCCCTTAATGCCATGGCTCATGAAGCCATACACAGGCAGCCTGGACAGTAGTCAGGAGCTGTTCAACTACAGGCTGAGCAAGTGCAGAATGATGGTAGAATGTGCATTTGGATGTTTAAAAGCATGCTGGCTGACTCACTTAGACCTCAGCGAAACCGATATTCCGATTGTTATTACTGCTTGCTGTGTGCTCCACAATATCTGTGAGAGTAAGGGGAGACGTTTATGGTGGGGTGGGAGGTTGAGGCAAATTGCCTGGCCGCTAGTTACGCCAGGGCAGTTAGAAGAGCACAGGAGGGTGCAGTGCGCATCACAGAAGCTTTGAAAACCAGTTTCATGATTGGCCAGGCTACGGTGTGAAAGTTCTGTTTGTTTCTCCTTGATGAAATCCCCGTCCCTTGGTTCACTCTACTTCTCTTTAAGCTAACCACCGTCCTGTCCCCACTTCGATCACTGCTTGCAGAGGCAATAAACTCATTTTTGCTTCACATTCATGCATTCTTCATTAATTCATCACACAAATAGGGGGATAACTGTCAAGGTAGCCCGGGAGGGGTGGTGGAGGAGGGAAGGACAAGGCCACACAGCACTTTAAAACTTTAAAACTTATTGAATGCCAGCCTTCTGTTGCTTTGGCAATTCTCTGGGGTGGAGTGGCTGGGTGGCCAGAGGCCCCCTCCCCAGCGTGTTCTTGGGCGGCTTGGTGAGGAGGCTATGGAACTTGGGGAGGAGGGTGGTTGGTTACAAGGGGCTGTAGAGCAGTCTGCGCTCCAGCTGCCTTTTCTGCAGCTCAACCATACACTGGAGCATATTAGTTTGCTCCTCCAGCAGCCTCAGCATTGAATCCTGCCTCCTCTCGTCACGCTGCTGCCACCTCTCCTCTTCAGCCCACCACTTACTCTCTTCAGCCCGCCACCTCTCCTCGTGTTCATTTTGTGCTTTCCAGACTCTGACGTTGTCTGCCTCCACGCATTCGTCTGTGCTCTGTCAGCATGGGAGGACAGCATGAAGTCAGAGAACATTTAATCGCGAGTGTGTTTTTTTCACCTTCTAATCTTCGCTAGCCTCTGGGAAGGAGAAGATCCTGTGATCCTTGAAACGCATGCAGCTGGTGAAGAAAAAAAAGGGACAGTGGTATTTAAAAAGACACGTTTTATAGAACAATGGGTACACTCTTTCACGGTAAACCTTGCTGTTAACATTACATACATAGCACATGTGCTTTTGTTACAAGGTCGCATTTTGCCTCCCCCCACCGCATGGCTAAACCCTCCCCTCTGTTCCCACCGCATGGCTAACAGTGGGGAACATTTCTATTCAGCCACAAGCAAACAGCCCAGCAGGAACGGGCACCTCTGAATGTCCCCTTAAGAAAAGCACCCTATTTCAACCAGGTGACCATGAATGATATCTCACTCTCCTGAGGATAACACAGAGAGATAAAGAATGGATGTTGTTTGAATGCCAGCAAACATACGCTGCAATGCTTTGTTCTGCAATGATTCCCGGCTACGTGTTACTGGCCTGGTGTGGTAGAGTGTCCTACCATGGTGGGTGGAATAAGGCTGCCCTCCCTAGAAAACTTTTGCAAAGGCTTTGGGAGTACATCCAGGAGAGATTTATGGAGATGTCTCTGGAGGATTTCTGCGCCATCCCCAGGCACGTTAATAGAATTTTCCAGTAGCTGTACTGGCCGCGAATGCTAGGCCAAATTAATCATTAAACACGCTTGCTTTTAAACCATGTATACTGTTTTAAAAGGTACACTTACTAGAGGTCCCTTCTCCGCCTAGAGGGTCCGGGAGGCAGCCTTGGGTGGGTTCGGGGGGTAATGGCTCCAGGTCCAGGGTTAGAAACAGTTCCTGGCTGTCAGGAAAAATGGTTTCTCCGCTTGCTTGCTGTGAGCTATCTACAACCTCATCATCATCATCTTCCTCTTCTCCAAAACCTTCTTCCATGTTGCCTCCCTCTCCATTGATGGAGTCAAAGCACACAGTTGGGGTAGTGGTGGCTGAACCCACTAAAATGGCATGCAGCTCATCATAGAAGCTGCATGTTTGGGGCTCTGACCTGGAGCAGCTGTTTGACTCTCTGGTTTTCTGGTAGGCTTGCCTCAGCTCCTTAAGTTTCACATGGCACTGCTTCGGGTCCCTGTTATGGCCTCTGACCTTCATGCCCTGGGAGACTTTGATAAATGTTTTGGCATTTTGAAAACTGGAACAGAGTTCTGATAGCACAGATTCCTCTCCCCATACAGTGATCAGATCCCGTACCTCCAGTTCGGTCCATGCTGGAGCTCTTTTGCGATTCTGGGACTCCATCACAGTCACCTTTGCTGATGAGCTCTGCACTCACCTGCAGCTTGCCACGCTGGCCAAACAGGAAATTAGTTTCAAAAGTTCGCGGGCCTTTTCCTGTCTACCTGGCCAGTGCATCTGAGTTGAGAGTGCTGTCCAGAGCAGTCACAATGGAGTACTCTGGGATAGCTCCCAGAGGCCAAAATGTCGAATTGTGTCCACAGTACCCCAAATTTGACCCAGCAAGGCCGATTTCAGCACTAATCCCCTTGTCAGGGGTGGAGTAAAGAAATCGATTTTAAGAGCCCTTTAAGTTGAAAAAAAGGGCTTCATCGTGTGGACGGGTGCAGGGTTAAATCGATTTAATGCTGCTAAATTCAACCTCAACTCCTAGTGTAGACCAGGGCTTATGGAGTAATGTTCTTAAGCTTTTCATTCAAAGGATAGTGGATGAGACCCTGTCCAAAATCAGAAGAGCTAACTCACAAAAAAGTACCTTCTCAGGGTTTAGGCAACATAGCTCTAGATTTTCCATGAAGGGACCTGAGAGACTGTGCATTGTATTAAAATATATATTTATAAATTTGCTTCATGTGATGTAACCTGCCAACACTGAAAGGAGAAGGAGAAGCTAATTATCAGGGGAAAAAATCGGACCTTGGCTGGAGGGAAAAACACATTTAAAATGTAATAGACTTCTTATTTAATATCTAGACATACCCTCACCTACACCCTACTTGTCTTCCTTCTCCAAAATAAGAGCAAAAAATGACTGATATGGTGAGGTTATTAATCTGATGAATTTATTTCTATTTTAGCCAGTGTCACTCCTATGCTTGGGGCACATTACAAATGTTATAGAACTGAAAACAAAGATATATATTTCTGGTTTTTAATGCCAGGATTCCAAGTTATACACTCTTTGATAAATGCTAGTTAAAAGAGGCTCAATATTTTTTTCTAAACATAACTGCCTCTAATAGTGTTGATTTTTGTGGACTTTTCTAGTGGGATTTGATACACTTTACTTTCTTACATGTGATTTATTATTTGAGTCATGCAATTTGTCTTTTGAGAGAATGTGCACTTGTAATTATTTTAAAGCCTCAATAAAAATAAATGGAAAAAAATCATCAACAACAAATCAGGTCAAGGTCCGAGAAAAATAAATTCTCGTATATATACCACCAATTCTTTGCCCTGTGTCACCCTCCTCCCCTCACTTCCAGACACACAATCCCTAAGGATAGTGCCCTGACTCTCTCTAACTCACATTCTTCCATTCACTTATTACCTCTTTCACATAGTTATCCATTTATGGTATCATTCTCTTTCCATCTGTCCCCCCACATTCTCTCACCCACTGATTTATTCAGTTATTCACTATCCTTCACTCGCAGACCCTCATCCAGCCATTCACTCAAACTCTGACACACACTCCCCAACCCCACAAATACATAAACATAAATTCACTCCCCTCCCACCAGCACTCATTGTCCCCAGGTCTGTGGAGAAATCTGGAAGTTCGTGGAATCTAAGCTTGAAGCCACCGGAGCTTGAGGGAGAAATCAGAGAAGTCACCAGATGGGAGAGGGCAAGAGGAGGAAAGCTACTTCAGGTTGGAAGTGGGAGGTTATAGGAAGGGGAGTTGTGGGGGCAGAATGGAAATTTACTTGTTTGAGAGGGGAAGGGCTGAATGGATGAGGGCTGCTGGTGATCTCTGAATGGGATTGCAGGAGAGGGTGTCTTGGAAGGGGAACAACTAGGAACATGGGGGAGTTGCAGCCACAGCAGGGAACCAATGTGAAGAGATTAGATGGAAGAGCTGGTGAGCTGATAATGTGAGGATTTTGGAGTGGAAAGAATGAGAACTATTAGGGAAAGGAGGTCAGGGTGTGGTGGTGGTGGTGGGAGGCCAGATAGGGAGAAGGCCTGAAGTGGAAGAAGGCCCTACAAAGCTGCTAAAGAGCTAGGGGAATAATATCACAGCAGTGCCATCCCTCTCTCAGCCCAGAAGCAATAGCAGCAGTATGTACACAGAGCATAACCAGAGTAACAGTATGTCCCTCATGTCAGAAAAATAGATTTTTTTGGTTTTTTTTTAAGTAAGCCAGTCTGGGACATTGGAACAGCCCCCCACAAACTGGGATAGTCTTAGTTAATTAAGCCACATGGTTACCATGGTGACATTTCTTTGGCCAGATCCCTTATTCACATTAACTACCTTATTTTGTAGTAAGATAGTTCAACTGAAGTGAATGGTAGGGCATAGAGCAGAGAGCCTCAATAATAGCATATGTATTTAGTTTTCAGTAAAAACACATTTATATAGGTCAGCACAACTACTTTAGGACCTAAGCATTATAAATTGGCAGTTTTTGGTAGAAAAGAGTGTCAAGGAAGATGTGAAGGAGGATAAAGTATTGGGGTTTTGGACTATTTCTGAGATGATGTTCCAGGCATAAGGAATGGAAGAAAGAGTGGAGATGGGAGAAGTACACAAAGGGTAAATGGAGGATGACAAAATTCTATTATCAAGCCTTTGCTGCTACAAAATTCTCTGTGAGCCATATCCCCACTTATTTTTTCTCTCTCTTTTGAGATTCTTGCAATAGTTGTGGCATAGTTTTTCACCACTTTAATTGCATTTATTTGATGCTGAATATACTGTTGAGCATAAATCCTATAAGACTCATGCTGATTCATGTACCCAGTAAAGTACTGTTTTCTTAGGAGAGAAACAAAGAGAGACTGGCACCAGTTAAGTGATTATTTGTCAGTCTGCCAAAATGGCAATGTATTACCTACTTTGTGGCATAACAGTGATGGATTTCAAAAAGTTAGATAAATGTGTTTTAATTGAAAAGGATTTACCAGTTTTTCAACTCCATTATGCTTATTCACCTCATGATTTATCAGAAAAGCATTCTGTGTCTGATTCCTTTAGCACAGTGTTTCCCAAACTTAGGAGGCCACTTGTTCAGGGAAAGCCCCTGGAGGGCCGGGCCGGTGTGTTTACCAGCCGCATCCGCAGGTTTGGCCGATTGCGGCTCCCACTGGCTGCGGTTCGCTGCTGCAGGCCAATGTGGGCTGTGGGAAGTGGCATGGGCCGAGGGACGTACCGGCCGCTGCTTCCCGCAGCCCCCATTGGCCTGCAGCAGCAAACCGCGAAAAGTGGGAGCCACAATCGGCTGAACCTGCGGACGCGGCAGGTAAACACACTGGCCTGGCTCCCCAGGGGCTTTCCGTGAACAAGCGGTGTCCTAAGATTGGGAAACACTGCTTTAGCAGTTACATTTTCTAAAAATGCTGTAATTTTTTTACACAGTTGTTTAATGAAACTCATTTTATACTGAATTATTTTTACTTGTATGCTCGCTAAAAATGTTCAACGTTCTCATTTTTGTGTCCCTGTAAGGTTTACCTTTTCTCTTTGGGCCTAACCCTGCAAACTGCTGAGCACTTCTGAGAGTTGCTAAGCACCCTTTAAGGACCAGATTCTGCCACACTTACTCACGATGAGCAGTTCTATACTCCTGTAGTAGTCTCATTGTATTAAATGAGCTGGTTTGGAGAGCATGTTACTCCACA
This sequence comes from Lepidochelys olivacea, assembly GCF_965140295.1. Classification (NCBI taxonomy): domain Eukaryota; kingdom Metazoa; phylum Chordata; order Testudines; family Cheloniidae; genus Lepidochelys; species Lepidochelys olivacea. The sequence continues at coordinate 76,808,181 of NC_140411.1, read as the reverse complement.
ATGTGAAAAACAGTGTCAGAATTTAGACCAAACTCAGGGTCCTTAGCAACTCTGGAGTGCATGCAATACCTGTAGGGCTGGATCCTGCTATCTATTTAAGTGGCACCCATCTCTGGTAGTACTAAGCACTTCAAGTTACTTAGGTATTTATCCTCATAACTTCTCTTTGAGGCAAGGAAAGGCTATTATCCCTTTTTTTACCGATGGAGGAACTGAGACACAGAGTAAGCAATTTAGCTAAAGTCATATAAGAAGTATCTGGTGGAGCAGGGAATTGAACACAGCTCTCCCCCGACTAACACCCTAACAACTGGCCAAGCCTTATACTGAGTGTTCTTTGCAGGGGGAAGTGAAAAGGGAAGTAGAAAGCCTTACTTTCAAAGACCTAAGACAGGGGTTCTCAACTTGGTTCATGGCTTGTTCAAGGTAAGCCCCTGATGGGCTGCGAGATGCTTTGTTTACCTATCCATCCGCAGGTATGGCCGCTCGCAGCTCCCAGTGGCCTTGGTTCACTGTTTCTGGCCAATGGGAGCTGCAGGAAGCGGTGGGCCAGCCCGTGCCTCTTCCTGCAGCTCCCAATGGCCAGGGACAGCGAACTGCAGCCACTGGGAGCTGTGAGTGGCCATACCTGTGGACGCTCAGTTAAATAAAGCATCTCGCAGCCCACCAAGGGCTTACCCTAAACAAGCCGCAAACCAAGTTTGGGAACCCCTGATCTAAAAGAATATAAAAATCCACAAGGTAATATTCAAGCCATATCTGTAGATAGGTAGCTAATTCTAATTATTAACTAGAGTTTCATTTCAACAAACTTTCCTTCCTCAAATACTATCTACTGCCTCTCTCAGCAAAGAGATCACAGTCCTTTAGATGTGACATAGCAACCATTCCTACAACAGGCTGAGATACCTCAAATATTGCATAGCCAAGTGGAGGAGTTTGTGTAGACTGAACAAAAGCTATTCTTAATAGTTAGTGACAGGAACATGACTGAAAATTAAGGGCTACATTCTACATCCTCCCTCCTCCCCCCTGTTAGTTACATTGAATAGTATCTTATTGTGCAACTAGTTCCATGGATTTCAGTAGAGTGCTGTCATAGAATCATAGAAGATTATGGTTGGAAGAGACCTCAGGAAGTCATCTAGTCCAACTCCCTGCTCAAAGCAGAACCAACCCCAACTAAATCATCCCAGCCAGGGCGTTGTCAATCCGGCTTAAAAACCTCTAAGGATGGAGATTCCACCACCTCCCTATGTAAACCATTCCAGTGCTTCACCACGCTGTCCTGAATAAGCAGCTAAATGTCACCTGACATTCAAAAGTAAAGTTCTAAAGTTTCATTATAAACACAGCAGGAGAAATGCAAGAACATGATGAGAAATCGTCAGTCAAAATGTAAATTAAGCCAGTCTATAGACCTCTAAGAATAAATATCCCGTTTCTTGTCTGTATCCATGCTGAACATATCTCTTATAAACTTACTATATAAGATCCATTGATTTATTCTTGGGACAACTTTCTTTTCAAAGTGACTCAAGTGTTTTGCAGTTAGCATAGTTTTAACTAAGTGTTGTTAACAGCTCTTGCTCCCTTTAGGAGGTACCGGAGGACACTAGTGCCTTTCCTGCAGCCAGAAATCTAATATTTAATATTATAGACATTTTATTCAAATTACTGTACATCAAAAGAAAATGCTGCTTAGAGAAAACAGTGGGCTGCTAATCAACGGCAAACATTCAATATTTTGCACTTTCCTCTGTAGATAGATTCTGTCTTTACCCTTTAGAGAAACTGTAGATTTATATTTATGTCATGTACAATGACAAGCATAGAGGGCTTAATTGTATCCACAGCTTACAGTCACATAGCATGGTAAAGGGAATAAGAAGCTCACCTGTAACCACATTGTGCAGGCCAGGTAGGAACTGCAAATCTAAGCAGCTCTGTAGTCAGAACGGAATAGGAGTTGCTAGTAACTTGCTATCCTACTGGAGGAATTTAATGAAAAAGGGGGTGGAAGGGACAGGGAATAGGCAGGGCTATGGCTTTTGCCCCTTCCCCCCTGCAGTCTCTCCACATGCACAGGCCAGTTTTGCTGGCCATTGCATGCTGTGCCCCTCAAAAGGAAGTGGCAAGGTATTCTCTCCCCTCGTACCATTGGGTATCTCTGGGTGGCATTCTGAATGTCTCCCAAATACTCCATTTGGGACATTGCAACTCACACTGTCCTCAGCACAGGGTTGTGGCTAAATGAAACAGTTTACCCAAAGTGAATTCCTCTCAGAGGTAATTACTGAAATGGGACCTAGTTTTGCCACCCTTACTCACGTTGGATAGCACCTTAATCTGTGGATAATTCCACTGAATTCAGCGGGACTATCTGTAGAGAAGGCACCGCATGACAGGAGCAAGAGTTACCAAATCTGATTCATAAATAAGGTCAAATTTAGCCCTTGTATGCATGTGCTGAATTTGGCCCATTAATATTTAATATTTCTCTGTGAGCACAGAAAATCAACATTTCAGCCGCTCTGTCCTTTCTCAAGGTTAGTGGGAGCTGTTGATTTTCCATCGTACTGGGTTCCCGCAAGCAATTAAAACTCTTTTTTTATGAAGATCAAGATTTAAAAGAAAATTATTTGAATAATTACTTTTCTGATGAGTGCAATCTGGGCTTTTTTCATTGTTAGGAATGAACTGAGTTGATAAGGGCATGAGTTGATTAGGGCATGCAGGACACCTGATATGCTGGTAGCTCCCAGATTTACTTTAAAACACATGAAACTTTCAGAAAATATATTACCTATTATATAAACCTGGCTTTAAGGACTATTAAACAGTGTACTAGATAAAATATTTCATTTTATTATATGATATAGGGCTAGACCGTATTTAATCTAATTCAGCTGTGCAGAGGAAAAAGTCCTCCCTCTTTGCAGCTATCCAGATCTTGGCTCTGGGCCCTTCGTGGAGCATGGGGACATGTCCTTGATGCTCCACACTGAAAGCAAGTGGGTTGTGAAGGGCAGGGAGTGGGGTGGGGCCATTGACCCATGTCCCTCTGTGTACATAGCTGGGGAGAAGTAAGTTGCAGGATATTTTTGCTTGTGCATCTATCATGCAGCAAATTACTTTCCCATTCAGTTTTTCCAAGCAAGACTGGGGCAGGGGAAGAATTGTGGTTTTATGAGTCAAAATCCCTCCCACAGCTGTTCCTGTAGTGGTGTAGTTTATACCTACTACTCAGAATTGTGCCTGAGGGCACAATGTAGCAGCAGGTGCTCAATAGTAGCAAAGAGTTACAGACAATGCTAAGGGTAAGTGCAGAGATGCAGATAGGAACTCCAGAAATATTATGCTTCAATCAGGCTCAGTAGCATCAGATGCCCCAGGGAAAGTGGCTGTCATGCTATCCTGGAAGAGATGGCTTGCCCATGTGTCATAACCATAAGGGTAGCCTAAAATTCCTCCTTACCTGTAAGGGGTTAAGAAGCTCAAATAACCTGGTTGACACCTGACCAAAGGAACCAATGGGGACGAAAGATACTTTCAAATCGGGGGGAGGGGGGAAGGGTTTGTTTTGGGTTCATTGTTTCTGTGGCCATTCTCTCTTGGGACTGAGAGGGGCTGGACAGAAATCTATCTTCTCCAACCCATCCTAATCCAAGTCTCCAATATTGCAACCAGTATAGGTAAAACAGGCAAGTTGGATTAGTTTATTTTTTCTTTTGCTTGTGAATTTTCCCTGTGCTAAGAGAGGGAGTTATTCCTGTTTTCTGTAACTTTAAGATTTGCCCAGAGGGGAATCCTCTGTGTTTTGAATCTGAATACCCTGTAAAGTATTTTCCATCCTGATTTTACAGAGATGATTTTTACTTTTCTTTTTTTCTTTTTAATAAAATCTTTCTTTTAAGAACTTGACTGATTTTTCCATTGTTCCAAGACCTAGGGGTTTGGGTCTTTGATCATTTTTTAGCAAATTGGTTAGGCTGTTATTCTCAAGCCTCCCCAAGAAAGGGGGTGTAAAGGCTTGAGGGGATTGCTGGGGGAAGAGGAACTCCAAGTGGTCCTTTTCCCTAGTTCTTTGTTAAATCACTTGGTGGTGGCAGCATACCTCAGTCAAGGACAAATAGAGATTTGTGCCTTGGGGAAGTTTTTAACCTAACCTAAGTAGAAATAAGCTTAGGGGGTCTTTCATGCATGTCCCCATGTCTTTACCCTAGAGTTCATAGTGGGGAGGGAACCCTGACATCATGTCTATCTTTCCCTGGCCACCATCTCTTCCTTCCCACTCTGTGGGGTTTAGTTCCAGGAGCAGTGTTAGATTCCAGCAGTACTTGCATTCAGGGGTATGATTATGCCTGTGTGTGTGTGAAGTTCCTTGTATCCTTGCTCTCCCTATTTGCACACCAGTGCATGGACCAGACACAAATGATCCCATAATGTTTCCCATGAATATATTTCTCTGAATCCCCTTTTGTTATCTTTTCATTTAACATCACTACAAACACATTTTACTGGTTTTCCAAATGTGTGAGATCCAGGCAATGTCTCTTCTTGTCAGTGACAAAATAACACTCACACATTTCTGACATCTTCTGTCAGACATTTAATACCTGGACCAAAAGCAAACAAACATAATGCTAATGAGTACTTTGAAGCACTAGAGCTAGAATCAAGCAAAATGTTTTTTTTTTTAAGTGAATGAGTACATGGTAGTTCTTCAAAAGCAGCTTTAGAAAATGGCACCCTCCCACTGAGTTGTGGAATTCATGTTGGTCTCCCCTGCAGATTCTCACTTTGACATTCATGAACCATGCTTCAGAGAAATGGAATAATTGCTGGTGGTAGACCATGCTAGTAGACTTGTGACTAGCAGGGATATGAGTGTCCCAGAGCCCAGGAATACAATTTAACATGTTGTGCCCAGAAACCTTTTGTTACTAATGAAAAAAAAATCTCATAAAGGACATAATATTCTAGGTGTTGCAGAAAAGGGAAGCATTTTCTTATTGATTCACGAGGGATCTTCATACTCCATAAAAGACATCTCTCAACACTGTTCTGATTGTGGCTAATGTCTAATATTCTTCATCAGGTTTCACAGCAAGGTTATGATGATTTTTGTTCACCCTAATTCAGGAGCCTTAGCCATTTCTGCGGCTATTGAAGGGGCTGAAGAGACATTGTCTCTTATTTCTTCTGCATCAGATGAATCAGGCACATACAATCTTAATTTCCTGCTTTTTGAGTGCTTAACTCTACAACCTCATTTCACTACCCCAGGTTATAGGAGGGCCTGGTATGGAATAGATTGAGAATTGGGTACCATATCTGACCTTTGAATGGGAAATATTCTCAGTGAATATTCCCACTGCCTTAAAGGTCTTTAAATGTTTCCATGTTTAGTTTCACAGTTCAGTTGAAAGAGTGTTAAAGAAAGCAAGTAAGGAAGTTGAGTAGTTGCTCAACTTTTCATTAACATCTTTAAAAATCACTGTATTCAGGAGAGATTCCTGAGGACTGAGAAGTGTCAAACATCACTTCACTGCTTCCTTTTAAATTGTCAAGAGACAGACTAGGGAACTAGATCAGTGAATTTATCAGCTGGAGGGGTGAGCGGTGGAATTATGGGAACTCTCATGTGAGGTATGTGATGTGCAGGGAAAGGCAAGAATAGCACAGTTTGATTAAGGATAGCCAGCATAGATTCAGGCAGGAGAGGTCATGCTTAACTAACCTGCTGGAGTTTTTTGAAGATATTACTGCCACAATAGATAAGGACAATTCAGTGGATGGTATTACGTTTAGATTTGCAAAAAGCATTTAACAAGGTACCTTATCAGAGTAATGTCTAAGGTAAAAGTCATGAAATAGGAGGTAAAATGGAAGACTGGAATAAGAATCTTTGCCTGAAGGGAAACTTTTAATTTTGGAAATGGGGGGATACCGTAAGGATCAACTTTAAAATTTCTGTTCAGAAGATATATTTTCAGCCAATAATTTGTATGCTGCCACTGGGAATAAAATCTTCACATATGTAGGTGAATGTAAAATTGGAGACAGAACAAGTAAATGAAGAACAATACAATGAGATTCAAAAGGATTTATAAAAAGAAAAGGAGTACTTGTGGCACCTTAGAGACTAACCAATTTATTAGAGCATAAGCTTTCGTGAGCTACAGCTCACTTCATCAGATGCATATCGTGGAAACTGCAGCAGACTTTATATATACACAGAGAATATGAACCAATACCTCCTCCCACCCCACTGTCCTGCTGGTAATAGCTTATCTAAAGTGATCATCAGGTGGGCCATTTCCAGCACAAATCCAGGTTTTCTCACCCTCCACCCCCCCACACAAATTCACTCTCCTGCTGGTGATAGCCCATCCAAAGTGACAACTCTTTACACAATGTGCATGACAATCAAGTTGGGCTATTTCCAGCACAAATCCAGGTTTTCTCACATCCCCCCCCCCACCCCCATACACACACAAACTCACTCTCCTGCTGGTAATAGCTCATCCAAACTGACCACTCTTCAAGTTTAAATCCAAGTTAAACCAGAACATCTGGGGGGGGGTAGGAAAAAACAAGAGGAAACAGGCTACCTTGCATAATGACTTAATGACTCCAAGTCTCTATTTAAGCCTAAATTAATAGTATCCAATTTGCAAATGAATTCCAATTCAGCAGTTTCTCGCTGGAGTCTGGATTTGAAGTTTTTTTTGTTTTAAGATAGCGACCTTCATGTCTGTGATTGCGTGACCAGAGAGATTGAAGTGTTCTCCGACTGGTTTATGAATGTTATAATTCTTGACATCTGATTTGTGTCCATTTATTCTTTTACGTAGAGACTGTCCAGTTTGACCAATTCACATGGCAGAGGGGCATTGCTGGCACATGATGGCATATATCACATTGGTGGATGTGCAGGTGAACGAGCCTCTGATAGTGTGGCTGATGTTATTAGGCCCTGTGATGGTGTCCCCTGAATAGATATGTGGGCACAATTGGCAACGGGCTTTGTTGCAAGGATAAGTTCCTGGGTTAGTGGTTCTGTTGTGTGGTATGTGGTTGTTGGTGAGTATTTGCTTCAGGTTGCGGGGCTGTCTGTAGGCAAGGACTGGCCTGTCTCCCAAGATTTGTGAGAGTGTTGGGTCATCCTTTAGGATAGGTTGTAGATCCTTAATAATGCGTTGGAGGGGTTTTAGTTGGGGGCTGAAGGTGATGGCTAGTGGCGTTCTGTTATTTTCTTTGTTAGGCCTGTCCTGTAGTAGGTAACTTCTGGGAACTCTTCTGGCTCTATCAATCTGTTTCTTTACTTCTGCAGGTGGGTATTGTAGTTGTAAGTAAGCAGGACAGTGGGGTGGGAGGAGGTATTGGTTCATATTCTCTGTGTATATATAAAGTCTGCTGCAGTTTCCACGATATGCATCTGATGAAGTGAGCTGTAGCTCACGAAAGCTTATGCTCTAATAAATTGGTTAGTCTCTAAGGTGCCACAAGTACTCCTTTTCTTTTTGCGAATACAGACTAACACGGCTGTTACTCTGAAAAGGATTTATATATCTTAGGCAATTTAACCATTGTAAGGATGCTCGGTTTTAATCAAACAAAAATTATAATAAAGTCTGAAATGGAAAGTGGAGCTATTTATTAGCTTAGACTACAATTATTCAAGAACATGAAACATGCTCAAATTGTTATACTGAAATGTGTAATGATTACACATTAGACTTTCCTCTTCTTGTATTAGCCAGTTAAAATGACAAGTTGAAGTGGCCGCATTTGATGTGGCAAGTTGAGAGCGGCAGTGAACATTGCTGAGTGATGAGTTGGCAACTGGCACACCTGAAGAAGGATGCCGGTATTTTTCAGTCAAAGAGATTTATTCTCCACTACCTTACGCTCTGGGTTAGTTATTTATATATGTGCAATGTGAGTCTAACTTGCTACCAATTATGTGAATGTCTACACTGTAGTCTGAGGTATTATTCTGCATAAATAGACATACCTGAACTAGCTTTATCTACACTGGCACAGGCTAAAAATAGCAGTGTAGATGCAGGAAGGTGAGTATCAACACAGGATAATCCCAGTATTCTTGTACAGCCAATGTTGAAGCCCGTACTTCTGCATCTAGATTATTATGGTTAGCTGCAGGCAAAGTTAGTGTGTGGGTCTGTCTATTCATGCTGCAGTCAGACTTCAAATTGCCATGTAGACCTACCCTGAGTAGTAGTATTTTATTTGCAATTTGCACTGCTTAAGGCAGTGGCAAATAGGGACCAAATAGGAACTACCTGAATGTAGTCAAATTTTGAAGATTAAATACACTTAGGTCAAAAAAACAACTGAAAGTTAATATTTCAATTTAAGAAATCAGCAGCCATGCGTGACATTGAGAAAATTGATTCTCATCCATTCTTACACAAATTGGTGGCTCACTGCGGTCTACATTTTTCTCATGTTGTTCAGTAGCTTTCTGTTATAAACAGATGGATGAGTGGGATAGTGTAACTTAAAGAAGCTTTTCAGCATAGATCACTTTGGTGGCAATCATTTAAGGTTATCAGATATGAAAGATGTTCCAGCAGGGTACGCTGGTCAGAATGAAGAACATTGACATTGCTTATATAATTGTAAATGATGTATTCAGTGTGTTACATTATAATCATAACAAAAACATAAATTGTTAGAACTCCTTATGCCTGAATGAGCTGTTAGAATCAGAGAATTGTATAATAGCATTTTAGAGTCAGATAAGTGTCTCTTGGTCTTATTGAGCTGACAAATAAAATCTGTAGGGGAAGGGATCCTCATTTAGGTCTGTACCATTTATCATCTTTAAGAGTTACTCCTAGGTTCCTAGGTTTGAAAAGTTGTCATGCTTCTTTAAAGGTAAAATCAAATATTTTAAAAATGAACTCTGTAATATTCCAGATTACTCACAGAACAAATGGGAAGACTTAAAAATTACAAACACACCTATTTTAAATGGGAACTGGAAAGCTTTTAATGGGTAAGGACCCAAATCCAGACCCTCCAGATGTGTTTCCTCTGCAACTATTGGGGACGTGATTGTGACCAAATACACCTCTATATTTACACCCCATACACTATTGTAAGAATTGTTGTAAAATATGCCTTGTACGATATTATTTGAAAACTTTAAGTCACTGGTCAATAATCTATTGGTGAAATGTATGTTGTGACATGTGTAAAGCTATGAAATTCCCTTTATGTAAAGTTAAAGGCATATATTCAAATTCATATAGACCCGATTAGGCACAATTGTTCAAGCATGTCTTAAACAAAGGGATGTATGGTTACCTCAATTTACAATGTAAGCTCTGAACAGAGTCCTCAGACAGTGAGAGGGGAAAGAAAGGAGACAAAGAAAATCTGCATGTCAGCACATACAGGTGAAAGAAAACTGCATGAAGCATCTTTCCTACTGGACTCCAGGTCTCCTGCTCAGCTGAATAGAACTTTATGAAAGGGGGCAGAACTATAAAAATCAGGGCAAACACCCCAAGGGATCTTTCTTCCTGTCCATCTCCCTCTTTGTACCTAAGGAGACAAAAGAAACAGCTGATGGACTTAGAGGGAGAAGTCCTGACCTGAAAAGTTTTGTCAGTAATGCTGTTGAAAGGATGTGGCAAGACTTTACCTTAAATCCAGTAGAGTCTGTTAAATTAGGCATTAGGATGCATTTTACCTTTATTTTCCTTGTAACCATTTCTGACTTTTTGGCCTCATTATTTGTACTCACTTAAAATCTATCTCCCTCTAGTTTAAATAGACTTGTTTTATTATTTCATTGAAACTAATCCTGTGTGTTTATATTAAATGTCTGGGTAACTCTGTTTAAGGTGGTAAGATGTTGTGTACTCTTCTCTTAAAGGGACAATGGACTTAATATCCCTGGACTGTCCAAGAAAGAGCTGGACAGAACACAACATACATTTTGGGGGGTAAATCTGGGTCTGAGAGTATGTTGACATTGTCCTGCAGAAGTAACTGAGGCTGATAAAAGCCAGAGTGTAATGCAAATGTGACTGACAAACTGACAAATCCCGAGGGTCAGGCTTGACAAAGCCCTGGCTGGGATGATTTAGTTGGGGATTGGTCCTGCTTTGAGCAGGGGGTTGGACTAAATGACCTCTTGAGATCCTTTCCAACCCTGATATCCTATGATTCTATGATTCTATGGTATGAGTTGGAAAGTTGTGTGTGAGCAGCCCAGGTGGGAGCTACAGCAGAAAAGCATTGTGAGGTACCCAAGCCTGCAAAGCAATGGTGATGCAGCCCCTCACTGATTTGGAGTGCACTCTGGAATATCACAATGCCAAAAAGTTTTCTTCATGATTTAAGATGAGTTACTGGTAGTTAGTAAATAAAGCGGAAAAACATTAGATATACGAGAATATCTAAAGAGAACTGCTACTGTTGCCAAGGTACATAATTCAGGCCTTGTTAGTCTCATTCATTCTCATTCTCTTGAGACTTCCCAGTGGCTCTCAACCTACTGACTGGTCAATTGACTGATGTCAGGTAAACACAATTGTGAGTTGGACAGAAGTCAATGGGACTTCTTACATAAGTGTGAGTACAGAATTCACAACTGGCCCAAGCAAGTGAGTCTATAGAATCATAAGCTAAATAGTTCAACTCCTGTACTATTTCTTTAAAAAAAATGGAGCTTATTTAAACTCTGGCTATATTCAGTTTCCCATTTTTACTCTGTGTGTGTGTGTGTGTGTGTGTGTTTTGTTTTGCTCCAGTGACTAATCTTAGAGCCAGTATTTTTTTTTTCCAAACTACATCATCTCTTCTTCTTTGATTCCAGTCTGCCAGCTCAGCAGCAATGATGGGGACAAATGGAGTCTTTCCACCACTTTCTGTCCTGAAGAAGCTTCACAGTTTGTACATCTTTAAATGTTTTAGTTCAATGTCATTCTTCACTGTTTCTATCCAGCGCATCTTTGGTCTTCCCCTACTTCTAGTTCCTTGCACTCTGTTATATATCAGCATGTACGGGATCCTTTCTAGATCCATTCTTAACACATGTCCAAAGCCTGGCAGTTATCTCTCTTGAATCTTCTATAATAGCATTATTTCTTGCCCTTGCCATTTTCTTATCCCTTCATTTTTCACTTTCTGATGTTTTGAAACTTTCATTAATCCCGTCAGCCAGTTCATTTCTGCAGCCATTGTCTTTAATTGTCTGCTTTCTTTACATTCCAACCTGTACAGCAGTATTGGCATGATAGTTGTCTCATATACACTGATTTTAGTTTCTGTAAAAGTGTCTGTAGCAGATCTTGCACAGTTTTCTGATTACAGTACTGGTGATCCTCATTTCCCCTTCCTCCCCACCTCTACTTGTTCTAGTTCTTTGTCTCCAACGTTGACCTTTACCTCTTCCTCTTGTCTTTCAGTTGCTATAATTCAAATTTTGTAGATGGGGTTCTGGAAGGACTTGACAATGTATGATACCCTTGAGAAATTGATCAAGTTGACAGAAAACATCTACAGTAAATTGATAAGTACAGTAAGAGTAGACAAGCTGATGGAATGGGTCAGGATGACCATAGGAGAGTCAAGAATGCCTGCTATCTCCAGATTTGTTCAGCGTGGTGCTGAAAGCAGGAAAAGCTGTAGCACTGAAAGATTAAATGAGAACAGTCATGTTATGTGGCAGGATAGTGAATAACTTTAGATTCGCTGATGATATTGACTTCAAAGCATTGACCAAGATGGATATAGAGAGAATAACTGACAAGATAGCCTTGGAAAGCAGAAAATTTGGACTGAAGATCTGCACTGAGAAGGCAAAAAATATGGCAATTGGAAGACAAGAGGGAGAGATAAAGATCAAAGCTGGAGACAATGAACTAGAACAAACAAAATACCCCCAAATTAAAATATTTTATAGTTACAAACATCTTGACTTTAATTAAAACAAATATGAGAACTATAACTGTTTGCTATTCTTTTCCATCATAACCCAATATAATATTACATAGACTAAAATGATATATTTCAGTTTTACATTTCCACCAGTAGGTGGTGCTAGTTTCTACATTTTCTAAACTATAACAAGCAATCTTCTCATACTAAGTAAAAAATGTGTTTCTGTTCTACTGAAAAAAATATTTATAGGTGATGAAGTTACACTCAACAGATGTAAGGCCTGATTTTAGATCAATCTAACGTACAATAACTGATAACTGAAATCATGTGGCAGCTTAGCTTTCATTCTAAAAAATGTAGTTAAAAGATTGGAAATTTTCTTTTATAAATTGTTCCAGTGGCCCAGCTTTGTGGTTGTCAAGTCACAATTGTTCAAGATAAATCCGAGTCCTACATCCTCAATCAGTGAAGATGCCATATGTAGTATTATTGGAAGTCACCAGAGGGCAACATTACAAATAGTTCTAGAAGTTCTATTTCGCTGACAGTATCGGCAGTTGTCTGCAGTGTAGTTGTAGCCGTGTCAGTCCCAGGATATTAAAGAGACAAGGTGGGTGAGGTAATATCTTTTATTGGACCAACTTCTGTTGGTGAGACAGACAAGCTTTCAAACTACACAGAGCTCTCCTTTAGTTCTGGGAAAGGTACTCAAAGGGTACAGCTATGCTCACTGCTTAATTTATAATGAACGAGGTGTCAGGGTCAAGCAATTAGGTACTGGGGCTCAAGCAATTTTTTTACATTCATAACTGATGCAGCAAGCCCAGAGGTGCCGAAGCTATGAACTGCTAAGTCTAGAGGTGTCAGAACTCAACCCTGGCACAAATTAAGCATTGTCTATGCTGCAATTAAGCACCCATGGCTGGCCCATGTCAGCTGACTCAGGCTCGTGTGGCTGTAAAATTATAGTGTAGATGTTCAGGGTTGGACTAGAGTCCAAGCTCTGGGATCCCATGATGGGGAAGAGTCCCAGTGCCTGGGTTCCAGCCCAAGCCCAAATCTCTACATAGTAACTTTTGTAGCCCTGTAGCCCAAGATCTGTGAACCTAAGTCAGCTAATATGGGAAGGCTGCCGGTGTTTAATTGCAGTGTAGGTGTACCCTGAGTGTCACAGTTAAATGGGCTGGAACAGATTGCTTAGTATAAGTAGTTAACACATATTTTAAGGGACCATTCAAGGTGAAATGGCCAGTTAACACCCCTGCTGTCATAGGACAAAAAATGGGGGTTAGTGGGTTACAGATTGTTGTAATAAACCATAAATCTAGTGACTTTATTAATACCATGATTTTTACTGCCTATCAAAGTTATGAATTTAAGCTCCCAGACTAGTCTTTTAAAGGTGTTGTACAGGTTTCCTTTAAGGACAGGACTGATGGGTAAGATATGGAGTGATAGTTTTATGAAAAGTTAAATCTTGGAGAAATACAGATTGTTCTTGTGGGGCAATTTTTTTCAGCATTTGAGCATAGAACGAGTAAGGTTTGTTTTCTATTTGAGACGCTCTCTGAATAAAATAAATCCTTAGATGCAGAGCGCTGCATACAGAGTATACCCATGCAAGAAAGCAAAACACTACATGGTGTCGGGCACCTAGAACTGCAAAGAAGTAGCACTAGAAGTTCTAAAAGTTGAGGGCAATAACAGCGTGGAAAGGGACATATTGGACTCTGTGGAATATGCTGGAGTTTAGCAGTTCATGATCAAATGGGAAAGAAGGAAATCTCCACAGGAGTGGTGAAATTCAAGCAGCATGCAGAGCTGCTTTTCAAGAGTCTCATGAAATTCAAAAATAAGAGGAAAGATGCTGTCATCTGCTAATCTGGGTTGGTGAGCAAGAGAGTCATTTATGTTTGGAGATGTCTGCTAAAGATAAAAAAGAGCAAATGGCATATTACAATAGACTTGATGAATATCTTATCCCCAAAGGATAGATTCCGCTCATGATTTCACGGTCACCATGATAATTCTCCTCTTCAGTTTCACCTTCACAGGCCACCTTGGTATGCAGATATACTGCAAACGGGTGATGAGAGAGAAAGAGAGAAGACGGTTAGCACACCTGAAGATCTGAGCCATCTTAATGAAATATATTTTTTAAAAAAGGATCTGGTTAGAGTTAACTGACTGCATCATAAAAATATGATGAATTGCTGTGTGGTGGATAACTAGTAGGACAAAAAAAGAGGTTCCTTGCTTCTACCACTATATATACAAAACCAAGATCATAAGATTTGTTTCAAGTGATGGGCAGTTTTGGTGACTTGTCTTCTTCCTCAGAAACTGATTTCAGTCCTTTCTGTAAAGAGGAAATTTCTTACTACTTTGGAGATAAAAATGAAGCAAGTTACATCCAACCTGTCATTTTCTCTGGATAGAGGGTAGAATCTGGAGACGACACAAGGTTTAAGCTTTGAGTTTCGGCCAATAATACTCACTGAATCACTTGATGTGTTGGGAGGCCATCACCCACAACCTGTCTTTTGGATCAATGTCATTCCTAGCTGGTGAATGACAGCAGGGAGAAACTGGGTTGTTTAACGATGGGATTTGTGAATGGTTTCTTAAAGAAGGGGAAGCTCTCTAGAGGAACTTACTGTGCAGCTTTTCTGAAGAAACTAACACTTGATGCTGACAATCTGTCTACATATATTACAATTTTGGTTAAGACTAGAGGCTATCAGAAAGGCATGTGAGCATCTAGATCAGAGGTGGGCAAACTACAGCCTATGGGATGACCTGCCTGGCCCCTGAGCTCCTTGCCCGGGAGGCTAGCCCCTCCCCCCTCCCCCACTGTCCTCCTTCCCCTGCAGCCACGCTGTCATGTGGCCAGTGCTCTGGGCGACGTGGCAGTGTCTCTGGCTCCAGCCGGGCGGTGCGGCTGCCAGACATGCTGCTCTAAGCAGCATGGTAAGGGAGCTGAGGCCGGGGGGCTTGGATAAGGGATAGGGGGTTCTGGGGGACAGTCAGGGGACAAGGAGCAGGGGGTGGTTAGATAGGGCAGAGGTTCTGGGGGGAAGGTGGTCAGAGGATGGGGAACAGGAGGTGTTGGATAGGCGTGGGAGTCCAAGGGGGCCTGTCAGGGGGCAGGGGTGTGGATAGGGGTCGGGGTAGTCACAGGACAGGAAGACAGGGGGAACAGGGAGTGGGGTCCCAGGGGGCGGTTAGGGGTGGGGATTCTCGGAGGGGGCAGTCAGGGGACAAAGAGCAGGGGGGGTTGGATGGGTCGCGGGTTCTGAGAGGAGCAGTCGGGGGCAGAAGGTGGAAGGGGGCGGATAGGGGGTGTGGGCCAGGCTGTTTGGTGAGCCATAGCCTTCCCCAATCGGCCCTCCATACAGTTTTGGAACCCTGATGTGGCCCTTGGGACAAAAAGTTTGCCCACCCCGATCTAGATGCCTCAGATTTCCTTTTACCATGACATTCTGGGTACAGGACAGAAACTCCAGTAGCAATGGATGATATGCAGGTGTCTATGCTGATATTTTAGATGTCATCTGTCTTCAATTCCACAGATCATGAGGTGCTGCTTACTCCTCTGTAAACTTTAGTAATCCAGTATAGGGCTGCCCTGAGCATTCTGAGCATTCTAAGTTGTTCTATTCACCTTTAATGGTCTTAACAGATAGCAGTCTAGGGCTCCATCTTATCTTCCCTCCTGTTCATTGTTTACATGGAGCCATTGGGAGGGTTAATGAGGAGGCCCTGGTTTCAAACATGCCGGTGACACCCAGCTTTGTATTTCCATATCACTTGACCATTCCTGTCAAACATCTGCTGCAACGTTTGGTGGATGCTGCAGCATGGATGAGAAGTAACTGGCTGAAGTTTAATCCAGATAAGATTGGCTATGAACCTTGTTACTATGATCCCTGCTTTTGTCTCCTGGCAATTACACTGCAGAAACACTTACAACATGGAGTCCTTGTGGCACCTTAGAGACTAACACATTTATTTGGGCATAAGGCCAAAATTTGTTAGTCTCTAAGGTGCCACAAGGACTCCTTGTGTTTTTTGCTGATACAGACTAACTCGGCTACTACTCTGAAATTTACTACATGGAACATTCCCTTAAATTAACCTTAAAACTCAAGCTGGTGCATCACCCCCCCCCCCTTCTTGTGCAGTATATCTTAGGAGAAAAATGTAATCTCAAGGGCTGCTTATTGGTTTCCTGGTGAAGTTTAAGATCCTGACCTATTTTGAAGCCTAAATGGTATGAGTCCTGCCTCTTAGTATATCAGGTTTGGAAGGGACCTCAGGAGGTCATCTAGTCCAACCCCTTGCTCAAAGCAGGACCAATCCCCAATTTTGGCCCCCTTAAGGATTGAACTCACAACCCTGGGTTTAGCAGGCCAATGCTCAAACCACTGAGCTATCCCTCCCCCTTCATGGGTAAAACTGCATCAGCATCCTGAGTCACAGGGATATAGAACTGGAGTCCCTGCAAGTATTAAAGATCATCTTTGTGAGTGACCCTCAATTTTGGAACATACTCTGTCTGAAATAATCTGAATTTAAAGGCCTTCGGGGTATGCTATAAGGCCCATTTCTTTACCTTGGCTTTTGAAGAGGAAGGTTCACATTCCAAGCTGATGTCTGTGGTAAACGCAGACATAGCTTGAACTTGATTTTATTAGGATACATCTCTTTCTCTGGCTTAAGGGTGAGGACCACTTACTGGCTTTATTTTTGAACTATTTTTATTTTTTTGGCCAAGATCCCTGGAGCCCAGGCTACGTGCTTTGTTATAAATAGATACATACAAATAAAATAACTATAAACATTTGTTTGAAGGTTAGCCACAACACTATAAAAATGTAGCTGCAGGGAGCTAGAAGTTTGCATTTAGGAAAACATAGACATAAGCCTAAGAATTTAGAATCGAAAGCCCCAATCCTGCAAAGACTTCAGCAAATATGCTTTATGAATAGTCCCCTTGACTTTCAAAATCTTATTTTCTTTAAATGTTAATGTTTGACAAGAAAATTCTCAGGAATTTCTTCAGAAAAATAGCTGCACCACACCTTTAAGTAGGCGGGCTATTGTCCGGGAGAGGGAACAGTGCTTTGCGGGTTGGGGCGGAGGTCAGAAGCTACTGCAAAAGGGGGCCTGGGTCAGCATGGTGACACTGAGACACACCCTGGGACTGGAAGGGAAGAGGAGTTAGAAAGGGGCAAGTCTGGGCACGTGAAGCCCTTTTTCCACGTAGCAGGTGAGGCAGCATCCGCCCTCTCTCCCACTGAGGTGGCAAAATACCAGATTTGGTTAGGAAAGGAGGACTTGTGGCACTTCAGAGACTAACAAATGTATTCGAGAAAGCTCATGCTCAAATAAATGGGTTAGTCTCTAAGGTGCCACAAGTACTCCTTTTCTTTTTGCGGATACAGACTAACATGGCTGCTACTCTGAAACCTGTCATTATGCAAGATTTGGTTTGGACCTTCTGTGCATGCTGCACTAGCCACTCCTTTTTAGAAGGACTGGGAAGTAATTTTTTCCTCATCACCAGTTTGGCCTACATGGAGTGGTTGTAGCTTTTTATTTTTGCCTTCACCACAGTAGGTTCAGGGAGGGCTTTGTTATGGTGGGTAGGGAAGGGTGTTAGGCTACGAGATCACTGTGTCATTGTGGGGCAGATGGCCCGTGCAGGTACTCCACAGGGAAGGCATAGAGTGACCAGATAAATGGCTTGGTAGAAGAAATAAAGAGAAGGTGTTGGTTAAAAAGAGGTGGAATGGGGAAGCACCAATCCCCCTTTATTATAGCTCACCTTAACCCTTGTTTGGGGTGGGGGCAGGGGGAAGGGGCTGGCAACATCCCAGCAATGGGTTGGCTGCATGATCTGGATGGAAAAAATGGGGGGGGGGGCTGCAAATGGGGTGGCCGGCAGAAGTCCCCTGGGTAGTTAAGGAATGAATATGAAGTTACCTGCATTGTACACTTTTATCTGCCGGGTAGTCCCGGACATCTAATAATAAAGTTGTGGCCTGAATAAAACCATAGCAAGTGTCACCTGTCCTTCCTTCGGTGTAGCCGGATGAAGATTGAAATGCATGTATACTTTAAAAGTTACTTATTTATATAATTGCTGCTGTGTCTCTTGTACCATTTATGAAGTTGACCGGATGAGTTTATGTACTCTGGGGTTGTTTTGGTAGAGATCTTGTATTTTATGTTCATTTGTTTTCTTTTAACACCCTATTTCATTTTTCTCACCTCCCCAAAGATTAGGTCTGACATCTGACACATCAATTTTCTCCTTATTTTCAGTATACAATGTGTATTTTATTGTCTACCCTTTTCACCCCTGCAATCACATTTATTCAGTTGTTTAAGATTATATTTTAAAAAGATGCAAGCTGTACATTTGAGGTAAAGCTGCAAAATAAACACCATAATTTTATTAGGTGAAGGACCATTACTTTTCAAAAGAACATCTGAAGTGAGAGCCAGACAATTAATTTCTCAACCTTCAAGAAGAATTTAAAGGGAGTTTGCTATATTATCACTTGCTCACATCTGTGGCTCAAAACTCTGACTTGTGCAAGTAATCCTTACTCACAAAAGTAGTTTCATTGAAGGAACATAGCCTTCAAAACATTAGAGCAGAAGGTTTTATTTTATGTGACCCTAATTCATTCATGTCGTAAGGAAGAAACTGATTATACTCACCACAAATTTCTGTTCTGAATAATATACTACACTATTTATAATATATCTCACAATAGCATTAAACATCATGTGTATTCATTACTATAGTCACAATTTTATTGCATGTAGCATCACATTACAAGATATAGTCTTTGATACAATAAAGCACTTTGGTGTGTGTTTAACTTGTGAACAATCAATGCACATTTTCACAAAGGAGTGAATTCATTGGGGCTATTAATGTGCTTAACTTTAAGTATATACTTCCATGCTTTGCTGAATTGGGGCCTACATAAATATAGGGTCTGCACGTAATACATTTCCTCTGAGGAAACAGAAAACTTTTTAGATCATTTTTCATCTACTGTGCGCAAGTTTATTTCTAGTTTGATTACTGATTTTTTTTTTCACTAGTAATTCTGATTAAGAAGATACTCATTATAGAAATTCTTGGTATATTACCCGGTTGCTTAATGACACCAGTCATTTTTCATTTATTTGTATCTGAGATACCCTTTCTGATCTTGAACATCATGCTCAACCACACACACACAAAAAAGATTTATTTCAGCTCAGCATTTTTTTTTTACTCTACCTATGTAATAAATTGATTGGTAGAAAAGTTATTTTTTCTACCTAACTGTAGGCAGGCCATTAGTGTGTGATTTTGAATCACCAAGAGCAGATAGTGATGAATGGCTATTGATCATAATTCTAATTGTTTCCCTTTGATAATGAATGTTGGCCAATGTTAGAAAATTACTACTGCTAAGAAAAAAGGGTATATCTTTGAAGAAAATGAGAGAGGGTATGGAAAGTAGATCTGACAAACAGCTCAGGCAGCTGTAGAGCTGAGGAAAGCAGTTATATTTAAATAGTATAAATATTTAAATGTTAGCATCCCTTTACCATTTCTAAAAAGTCTCCTGAGATTAATAGACTGAAAGCACAAAAAGCACTCAGAGAAATGAAAGCATACTTTATTTTGGGCCAACACTCTAGAAACATTATAAGGTAAACATGTTTCATAATATTGGCACTGACAGCAGACAGACAGTCTATTGCTGTTAATGGCTCTAATTTGAAGAGGACAGAATGAAAACCTAATTTATGTGACACATAGGATTTGTTGACTTTTTGGTTCCAAATTTAAAGCAGTTACATTTAACCAATGAGCTGCCATTTTGTGTTTTGTACCTTTAAATCCTTTAACCCCATTTGAGTAATCACTATAAGCAGAATCTTACTCCTGATGACGCCAAATGGCAAAACTTTGCCTTGTTGATTTGTTTGGGAGCAGAATCATGACCAAGTATAGACGAAATCTGGAAATTTTGTCACAACAGCTGATGGATGTTTAATGAAATAATATGAAACACAGGAGTTTAGCAGATATGAATAAAGTTGTGGTTTCCCTCATTTTAAATTTTAAAAACATTCCAGTTTATGTATGCATGTATTTCAATTTCTGATTGCAGAAGTGCCTTTCCATAACTTGTGTAGCCATTTGGACATCAGTCAAAAGTTACAAGTGTAGTAGTTAGTCCAGGGGTTCTCAAACTTCATTATATTGCGACCTCCTCTGACAACAAAAATCACTACACGGCCCGAGGAGGGGGGACCGAAGCCTGATTCCCACTGCCCCAAGTGGGGGAGACAAAGCCTGAGGCCTACTGCCCTGGTCAGGTTAGGGGATAAAGCCAAAGTAGAAGGGCTTCAACCCCAGCCAGGGGGCCTGTAACCTGAACCATGCTGCCCAGGGCTGAAGCCCTCGGGCTTCAGCTTTGGCCCTGGGCAGTGGGGCTCAGGCTTCAGCCCCGAGCCCCAGCAAGTCTAAGCCAGCTCTGGTGACCCCATTAAAATGGGGTCATGTCCCACTTTGGGGTCCCAACCCACAGTTTGAGAACCGCTGAGTTAGACTAATGAAACTCATTGTTATACAAAGAATATCATACAGATTGCTTAATTTAAAAGCACGGATAACAAATTAAGTGACAAGTAAATCAATTAATTAATGAAGATCTGACAGAAAAACAAATACATCAGATGCTGTGCTCTTTAAGGTCCCCATAGCAGTGCAATTATTTCAACACAGTTTACTAAATGAAAAAAAATATTAAAAATTATACAGTTTATGTTCTGTCCCCTTTTCCAGAGATAATTCAGTTTGTTTTAAATTTATCAGAAAAAATCTATCAAGACTTCATTTCATAATGTATCTGTAAATGTTTCCTTGCAAGTGCAGAAATGAGCAGTTACTTGTTACCAGTAATCTCATTTAACTATCAGTATAAAGTCATTTTAAGAATATATAATCAAATAATAGTATCAGATGTAAGCTCTTAGGGAATCTTCATCCACAGTAAAATAGAATCAGCACAATACTTGGACAGTACTCAAGCAATCAGTTTTTATTTGGAAATTTACAAATAGTTGTTATAAGAAGCATATCTGAACATTCAATAAACCAAAGGAAAAAAAAAATCTGTACAAAACATTGCAAATCTTGGGAAGATTTAAAGAATTTCTCATAAAGATTGTAGTGTTCCAGCACAGTATACTTCTTTATATTATGTATTGCCTGTGGGATTGGGAAAGCAGTAATTTGATAATGCCTTTTTAGTGAATATGGGACTTACATTCATTATTCAGTTTAGTTTACATTGTTTTTAACAAACTCAGAAACTCAAAGTCAGTAATTTGATTTCTAGCACCATAGTTCTAGATAAGGAAAGCAAAGACAAAATTATTTTAAAAAGAACTACTTGTCTATGTATGTCAACAGAAATTACACCTATTTAAGAGGAACTTTCATGCCACAGTTATCGAATTTGTATAAACTCATGTATTATATTATTATAAAGTGTTTTATAATTTATTTCTATGGGACCGACCCAAAGTCCACTGAAGTGAAATTACCTTTGACCACAATGGACTTTGGATCATCCCTATAAACCATTCAAATATACCAAAGTACTTTGCCATAGTGAACAACTGAAATGCTGTAACTCAAGAACTGAACCATAAACTGGGTTCATCTTTGACTCAGACCTCTAAGTGCTCACATGCAGTCTAGATCTATATCTTACAATGATTCTTCCTTCATAACCTCTCAAAGATGTTACCTTTTCTATCCATCCACAGAGCTAAACTCATGCAATCCAAGCTTTCATCGTCTCCTGTCTTGAATATTGCGAAGTTCTGTTCTCGACAAATGCAATCTTGCTCCATTCAGAATACTGCTGCAAATGTAATTTTCCTAAGCCATCACTCCAACCATGTTATACTCTCTTCTCCATTGGCTCTCTTTTCTCTAGTATATTAAACATAAGCTGATTTGTCTTCATTTTCAAGACCTTTTGTGGCTTATCTCCACACTGCATATCCTCTTAAATCCTCTATTGATATTGACTTCCAGCTCTGATCTTCCCATGATGTCAGCCTCCATTTTATACTTGTTAAATTTTCAAACAAGCCCCTTTATGCTTTCTCCCATACTGTCCCTCATGTATGGGAGTTCCCCGTAAACATCTGCAAAGTTCCCTCTTTATCCTCCTTCAAAATCTTCCTTAAAACTCTCCTTTGTCGTGATGCCTACAATATACTTGAAAATATTTAGGTCACTGCTGTGCTGATACCACTGTCTATCGTGCTGACTAATATTGTCTCATTGTTTTCTTGTATTCTCCCATTTGTCTGTACTCATTTGATGTCTTTTGTCTTATATTTAGATTGTAAGCTGTTTGGGGCAGGGGCCTATTTGTTTTGTATTTGTACACCTAGCAAAATGGGGTCCTCACTAGGGCTTCTTGGCACTATGGCAAAACAAATGATTAATAGCAATAATGGATGTTTTCAAGAAAATCAAGGCTAATTAATAGGATCATGTTTTATATGAGACATATTATGAAGGATATTGTCAAATTGGAAATGTAAATGTTTTTATTTCAGTGCCTCCTCTCCTCCACCTGAACACATAAGCAAACTTGGTATTTCTTTAAAGGTAAGGGATTATATACATGCTCCAGTGTGGAGCAGCTTGCAAAATCGGAGGCCAGAGAGTACAAAGGAAAATATTGTGCTGTGGGTTTAAAAATTGATTCAGAGTTACTACTACGTGTAGCTTTTTTAACCCAAGGAAACAATTTTCTATAAAAACTAAAAAAAGTGTGATTTATATCCTTTTACAACTCAATATATTTCCCCACTTAATGTGCTGCATCTTTTGTAACCACTATATAAAGATCATGTGACTATATCAGCTAAAAGCAGTAACAATGATAATAAACTTCTTGAATAAATCTAAGTGCAATTGTTCCAATAGTTTTATAGCCGGTTTCAGAGTAACAGCCGTGTTAGTCTGTATTCGCAAAAAGAAAAGGAGTACTTGTGGCACCTTAGAGACTAACCAATTTATTTGAGCATGAGCTTTCGTGAGCTACAGCTCACTTCATCAGATGCATACCGTGGAAACTGCAGCAGACTATAAATAAATTGGTTAGTCTCTAAGGTGCCACAAGTACTCCTTTAGTTTTATAGCCTTTATCCTTCACATTCACTCCAGAATTTTATTTTTAACTCTGAACAGTTTTGTGTACGTCAGTGAATATTTCCAACTATTTCTTTGTTGCTTTTTTCATGCCCTTTACCATCAATTTTGGTGTATCTGACAAGCCTAAAAGTAAAAGATGGACTTGGATAGCTGTTGTCAAGGTTCCTCCCCCACTCTGAACTCTAGGGTACAGATGTGGGGACCTGCATGAAAAACCTCCTAAGCTTATCTTTACCAGCTTAGGTCAAAACTTCCCCAAGGTACAAAATATTCCACCCGTTGTCCTTGGACTGGCCGCTACCACCACCAAACTAATACTGGTTACTGGGGAAGAGCTGTTTGGACGCGTCCTTCCCCCCAAAATACTTCCCAAAACCTTGCACCCCACTTCCTGGACAAGGTTTGGTAAAAAGCCTCACCAATTTGCCTAGGTGACTACAGACCCAGACCCTTGGATCTTAAGAACAATGAACAATCCTCCCAACACTTGCACCCCCCTTTTCCTGGGAAATGTTGGATAAAAAGCCTCACCAATTTGCATAGGTGACCACAGACCCAAACCCTTGGATCTGAGAACAATGAAAAAGCATTCAGTTTTTTTACAAGAAGACTTTTAATAAAAAATAGAAGTAAATAGGAATAAAGAAATCCCCCCTTTAAAATCAGGATGGTAGATATCTTACAGGGTAATTAGATTCAAAAACATAGAGAACCCCTCTAGGCAAAACCTTAAGTTACAAAAAAGATACACAGACAGAAATAGTTATTCTATTCAGCACAATTCTTTTCTCAGCCATTTAAAGAAATCATAATCTAACACATACCTAGCTAGATTACTTACTAAAAGTTCTAAGACTCCATTCCTGGTCTATCCCCGGCAAAGACCCAGCATACAGACAGACACAGACCCTTTGTTTCTCTCCCTCCTCCCAGCTTTTGAAAGTATCTTGTCTCCTCATTGGTCATTTTGGTCAGGTGCCAGCGAGGTTACCTTTAGCTTCTTAACCCTTTACAGGTGAGAGGAGCTTTCCCCTGGCCAGGAGGGATTTCAAAGGGGTTTACCCTTCCCTTTATATTTATGACAGCTGTGTTTTGATTTTCAGCTTTCACCTTTTGCCTTATAGCAATAGTCTCAAAGAGCTTAATCTATTTACCTTAACAAAGAGAAGGTTAAGGGGTGACTTGATCACAGTCTATAACAGGGGTTCCCAAACTTGGTTCACAGCTTGTTCAGGGCAAGCCTCTGGTGGGCTGTGAGACATTTTGTTTACCTGAGCATCCACAGGTATGGCTGCTCGCAGCTCCCAGGGGCTGCGGTTCTCTGTTCCTGACCAATCTGACCTGCGGGAAGCCACGGGCCACAGGGACGTGCTGGTCGCCGCTTCCCGCACTCCCATTGGCCAGGAACGGCAAACCACAGCCACTGGAAGCTGCAGGGGGCCGTGCCTGCGAACAGTCAACATAAACAAAATGTCTCGCAGCCCACCTGTGGATAACCCTGATGGGCCGCATGCTGAAGGTTGCCAACCCCAGTCTATAAGCATCTGCATGGGGAAAAAATATTGAATAGTGGGCTCTTCAATCTAGCAGGGAAAGGTATAAAATGATCCAATAGCTGAAAATAAGGCATACATTTGTGACAGTGATGGTAATTAGCCACTGGAACAATTTACTTAAGGTTGTGGTGGCTTCTCCTTTGGGGGAAATTCAATGTCCTGTGTTATCCTGGAGGTCAGACTACTTTTGTAATAACATTAAATATATATAAAAAAATAAAGAGGAACTGGAACATAAAATACATCCTGGTGAGTACAATAACAAAAAATGTCCTGCAAATAAATTGGATCACAGTAGGAAAGGCTCTGAATGTAAGCAGCAGGCTCCTAAAATTGATCAGTTGTCTCACTGAAAGTTAATGGAGCTCTCTCAATATAGAAACAATATAGTCAATCATACTTGATAGTAGTAATTAACTAGTTATGAAAATTAGAATAAGTTGAAAATATTCCAAGGATGCAGCAGGAAGATCAACAAAGTTGCTGATTTTTTGGCTTCTGTAATGCCAGAGGAAGATGATGAATGTATGTATTAAGTATTAAGATACGAAGCAACCAGTCTAGAAATTGTACTGTGCTTCCTCAAATTACTTCTAAACTGTATCATGTTTTGAAGATATAATAGCAGTTTTACCAATAGGGCCCCAACCAAAATTCCAGAGTTGATCTAAACATCTTTGTGACAGCGTGTACTTGGTCCTTTGTGTCCCCCTGCTGGAGGTCCTGTGGTCCTACTATACATTGCCCCAAAAAGAAGCAGTGAAGGTGGGTTCTCCAGGCAGGCTTTGAGAAGCTGCATAGTAATCAGCTGCACAGCCCAGCAAGCTCAGATAAAGGAAGCTGCAAGGCCTTAGCAGGGCACTGCTTGGCCACAGGCCTTTGACTAGCTGAGTTTGCTTAGCCTGGAGGAGAGAGGACCTGAGAACTTTAACTCAAAGGAGTTAAAGGACCAGGAACAGAAAGGCCCAGGAATGTAGCAGCAACTAATTAAAGTAGTGGTACATGCCTGCTGTTTATAGGGTCCCAGGATTGGAAACTGGAGTAGTGACTAAGGCTGGGTTCCCCCAGTGGTAATGTGGTCTAACCCCTGAGAAGTGGACAAGGCTTTTTTAAAAGCCAGGTGAAGGGGGGATTTAAAAGTCCCAGAGATGGAGCTGAAGACCTTGGTAAGAGCAGACAGGCATTTTGTTGAACTCCGTGCTACCCTGGAAGGAGTCCATTTTGACTGAGTGACAGGCTAGAGGGCTGAACCACCTAATGAGATCAGCAAACTACAGAGGGTTCCAGGAGAGGGAAAAGATTGCAGTGCCACACCCAGCTGCTAGGAGGCTCTCAAGAGGTTAGTGTCTCCATCTCCCATATTACAATTTAGTTCAAGAAGAGGGGTTTCTTGGACTGGCCCCTGAAACAAGGGGACATTAGAATAATTGATAAAACTTTTAGCCCAGCAGCAGCACAGCTCTGCTGAAACTCAGCATGCACTAGCTGAAGGGTAACAAGAGGACTGGTTAGCCACCGAACAACAGCAGGCTGCATTGCTGGAGGTGATTCAGCTATAGCAACAGCAGTGACTCCAGGAGCACCTGTCTCAGGCTTTGCAGGGAGCCCGGTGCAATGGGTTGGATCACAGAAACCCCCTGGAGCTGCCACCTGGTGTGCCAAACTTCCTCTGCTCCTCCTTTAGTGGCCTGCCTGGTTTGATCCAGACCCGCTAGCCTGCTGCAAACCCAGACCCAGGTCTGAACCACTTATTAATTAACCCAGTAATTAATTAATACTTGGGGGAAACAGCTGTGCATATCTCTCTATCAGTGTTATAGAGGGCGAACAATTTATGATTTTACCCTGTATAAGCTTTATAAAGGGTAAAACAGATTTATTTAGGGGTTGGACCCCATTGGGAGTTGGGCATCTGAGTGTTAAAGTCAGAAACACTTCAGTAAGTTGCTTTCAATTAAGCCTGCAGCTGTTAGGGGACATGGTTCAGACCTGGGTCTGGGGTTGCAGCAGGCTAGTGGGTATGGCTCAAACCAGGCAGGGCACTGATGTCTTAAGCTGACAGGGCAGAAAGCAGGAGCAGAAGTAGTCTTGGCACATCAGGTGGCAGCTCCCAGGGGGTTTCTGTGATCTAACCCATCACACCCGGCATCCAAGACAGCATGCAAATAAGCCTAGCTATCACAAACACCAAAAGGAAATAGGATCAGACAGGCCCACCCTGGGGATACAGGTACTGTGGACAAATGGGGCATGAAGGATGGGCTTGCCCTTATACAAATCCTGATTGTAAGGCTGGCCTGGTTACAATGAGCACCAGAGAAATTGGTGGGGCCACGCTATTGTGAAAGCAGAACAGAGGATGGTGGGGACCCCATTTGGCAGAATCTGTTTGGGTTGTGGAGAAATGTGACACATACAAAGGTGTTGCCCTGGGGAAAAAAAAATTCAAGTTCTGGAAAACAAGATTGTTACTATCGTGAACCCAGGCTTCACAGGAACTGGCAGGCTTGGATTTGCCAAGGAAAGAGGACTGAGGACCTTAAGTTAAAAGTGGAAGGTCAGTCAGGAGTTTTAAACACCCCTTTTTCTGAGGGCAAGACCCAGCATCTAGTGTCAACCCCAGGGAAGAGAACTTGGGAATATGCATATATGTTTACAGGAACTGTAAATCAGAGCTAGGGGGCTGAAATGACTCCAATGGAGAACAGCTCAATGACATGTTCTGGGGACAGTGCAGTTCCCTGACTGGAACTGTTAGATAAAGGGGGGGATCTGTTTTGCACGATCTGGAATCTCATGGAAATGCTGATAATCAGAACCTTTGGATGAGCACCAAGCACCCCTACAAACTACAGAATCAGATAATGGGTCTCTGGCAGGAACCAGATAATAGGATGAAGGCTTATGAGACCCAGATCCCGGGAATAGTATAGAGGTGTTTCCAAGTTATGAAGAAGCTGATCAAATAGCTGGAACAAACCAAGAGTGCAAACCAAGAGTGCAAAGAAGGCTGAATGTATAAAGTTGGCCAATAAAATTAAAACAAGTCTACCTGGTGAGGAAAATATTGGTCAGACACACAAGGATGTGACAGAAAGTCAAGTAAGCTCAAGGAGCAGCCCAAGACAACCAGTCTTTTTGGAAAGTAAGGTCTGGTCTACACTAATTAGGTAAATTAATCTAAGTTCCACTAGTTAAGTTATGTAAGATATTTACAGAGTATTTTAGATTGACTTACAGCAGTGTCTACACTGCACTCTGTTGATGGGAGTTGTTCTCCCGTCGATACAGCTTCCACATCTCTGGGAGGTGGAGTTCTAAAGTCGGCAGGAGAGTGGTCTCCCATCGACTTAATACATCTTCACCAGACTGACTAAATTAATTCCTGCTGCATTGATTGTAGCAGTGCTGATTTAACCCATAGTAGTGACAAACTGTAAATTATTTAAGCCAGTGGATAAATTTTTAGATCTGGGGAAAGAATGTCCAGCCTAAATGATAGATGAAAGGCGTTGGAATACTTGCTTGTTTTGGAGAGGGATCCAGTAGGCTGGAGACCTGAAACTGGCCAAAAAGATGTTATGGTTGTGGCCAGATGGGACATTTAAGAAGGGTGTACCCTTGAGATAGAGAGAACCCTGACTAAGGAGAGTAAAGAGTGTGACAAGCTCTCCAGGCAGAGATGCCTGGTAGAGTAGACCCTGAACAAGAAGGGCAAAGCTTAGATAGGAGGGAATGTTACCCACAGATTAAACTACCACCCCAAATCCTTTCAGGGGGGAAGTATGTGATTGGATTACCTGGAGTTCCTGCAGTGCTACTATACCCTGCCCCAGGAAGGAGCAGTGAAGGTGGGTCCTCCAGGCCTGCCTAGAAAGGCCTCCTAAAAGCAGCCAATCAGAGCCCAGCAGGCTTAGATAACAGCCTTAGCAGGTCAGAGAGCAGAAGAAGGATGTTTTTCTCAAAGGAGCACATCTGGCTACATTTACTAGACCCAGGAGGGAGAGGACCTGAGAACTTTAACCCTAAGGTAATGGGTGAAGATAAAGAGACCGGGGGGAAGAGGCCCTGGGAATGCAGCAGCAGCAGCAGCTAATTAAAGGAAGCTGTATGTGGCTACTGCTTCTGGGATCCCTGGGTTGGAATCCAGAGTAGGGGGTGGGGCCAGGTTCCTCTACTGGCAAAGTGCTCTCAGCCCCGAGGAGGGGACCGAGCTCTTTTAGAAGCCCAGGCAAAGGGCTGAATTTAAAGAGCTCAGAGAAGTGGCTGTAGACTCTGCTAAGGGCAGAGAGTTTCTTTAACAATTTGCTATCCTGGAAGAAGTTCACTTTGACTGTGTGACTTGGCCACTGAAGACCCACCTAGTGATTATTGAAAGCCCTCATGGGGCATCAGGAGTGGGGGAAAAGATTGCAGTGCCACACCAGCTGCTAGGAGGCACTCGTGAGGTGAGTGTCCTCTTGTTACAAACTTTTGCCTTTGAACTCTGGTGGAAAAGGTCTGGTTCCCAGATTTATGACTCAGCAACATCGGTAAATGTAAGCTTTCAGAAATGGCATACAAATCTTTGATATTCAGCTCCTGGTAATTTTAAGACATTGCAGTCTGTATGTCAGTAGACAATCAAACATCAGGTAATGAGTATGAATCATACTTCAATGAATGTGCCTCGGAGTACATTTTAAAATGAACAAGGACAGTGAGTGATAAACCAAATTCAGTGACACAGGCAAAATAATAAGACTTTACAGTCAGGATCATCAAATTCCGTAGACTAGTCCAGCATGGGGAAATCAGAAAGTCACCCCTGTCAGCAGACAACATGAGGTCATTGCAAACTTGTACAGCAGACGTCTCAGTGCTGTGAACTGGATGGAAGCCAGGCTGAAATTGATTATATAAATTATGCCTGTGTGTTTCCAAGTAAACTATGGCTGAGTGACAATCACTTTTCAATAACGCTTGGTAATAACAATAGTTTTTGAAATTAAATGGCAGTTTTCAGGGTCATCTCTTGTCAGGACTGGTTTCCTGAGGATTAGTGGTGGCATAATTACTTTTTTAAAACAAAGTGGTACTGTTTTTGCAGATATAAAGATGTGAACTAGTGTTAACTATTAAAAATAACCAGACCTAGGATACCTAATCAACTAAAAAGCAGGAATCCACAATTGTTTTCTTAGCCTCAGCTGCCAATGATAGAGTTAATATGCACTTTGTCAGATAAGCTATTTCTTAGTATAAAGAATGCATATGGGGCCCAATCCAATGGGAGTCTTTTAAATGAATTCATTGAGTTTAACAATAAGTGTGGGTACAGTTGGTGCAGCTGGAGATGTTTGCAGTATGGCAGAACACAATGGTGCTCTCACTCACTGTGTGTGGGACAGATACAGGCCTGATTTGAGGGAGAATGTCCAGTAGTGTCTCTTGCATGTGTTGCATAAAGATGCAGCCTGTGCTTTCTCTTGCACTTGTGGTGCTCCTCCAAGTGCTGCCAGATGCCTAACGGGAACCTTTGGCCCAACCAACCTGGCCACACACACTTACGGCAATGTACTCATATAGTTTAAAATCAGATGGGACCATCAAGGTAATCTAGTCTAACCTTTGGCCCTTACCCACCCACTCCTGTAATTAGACCCATAAGCTCTGGCTGAGTTTACTGAAGTCCTCAAACCATGATTTAAAGACTTCAAGTTACAAAGAATTCACCATTTACACTAATCTAAACCTGAGAAAGACCCATGCCCCATGCTGCAGAGGAAGGCAAATCCCCCTCCCACCCACAAGATCTCTGCCAATCTGACCCGGGGGAAAATTCCTTCCCTACCCCAAATATGGCAGTTAGTTGGACCCTGATCATTTTGGCAAGACCAAACTGTTAAATATCTTGTAAAGAATTCTTTATAGTAACTCTGAGCCGTCCCCATCTTGTGTCTCATCACCTGCCATTGGGGATATTTGCTGCTAATAGTCACAGATCAGCTACATACCACTGTAGGCAGTTTCATCATACCATCCCCTCCATAAACTTATCAAGCTCAGTCTTGAAACCAGTTAGATTTTTTTTGCCCCCATTGGTCCCTTTGGAAAGCTGTTCCAGAACTTCATCTAATTCCAAGTGGTGATGAATTTATATCCATTTGTTCTTGTGTCAACATTGGTGTATAACTTAAATAACACCTCTCTCTCCCTGGTATTTAGTCCTCTGTTGTATTTATAGAGAGCAATCATATCTCCCCTCAGCCGTATTGTGGTTAGGCTAAACATGCAAACTCATAAGGTAGGTTTTCCATTCCTCTGATCATCTGAGTAGCCCTTGTCTGCACCTGTTCCATTGCTATGTCTGCTAACTGCCTCCTTCTTTCACTCAAGGACTAGTGGTGTCCACAGACAAATGCACTTTGTTGTCAGATATCACCACAATGGCTACAGTGATAAGAATTTAGACCCTGATCCAATGCCTGTTGAACCAAATGGAAAAACTCTTGCTTTCAATGGGCTTTTGGATCAGGACCTAAATTTGTAGGTAGATGGGGAGATGCTCACCTGCTCTTCCCCATAGTGTACCTGTGGAAGCCAAGGCAGAATTTCATCCTTAAGGTGATGCATACCGCCATAATAAATAGCAAGCATCAATACTCCATGGTATATTAAGTCTCACAGGTTTTGAGAAGAAGCAGTAAGCAACATAGGTGATCTTGGAGTACATTGAAATGGTGTTCAGAAAGATGAAGAGGAAGGTACCAGTCCTGTGGTACTGATGGCTGACCTGCTCCTGAAACTTTATATGCCAACTACCTTATCTCCCAAGCTTACAAAAGAATACACACTGTAACATTCACTTGTAACAGACATTTCCCCCAGGTGTGCAAGAAATAGGAAAGATATTTGAAGCCAGTGAAAAGTCCTCATCAGCCTGCAAACAAACCACACATCAGAAACCTTTGTAAGAACTAATCAAAAGTTTACTCAGTTTAAATCTGCATGTGGAATAAAAGAAACAGATCTTCTCCATTTACAGGGATTATATCGTATGCAGGTAGTTTCATGTTAAGAAATACTTAGCTGAAACTGAAAATGTCCAAAGAAAGGAAAAAGGAGATACGTAGAGATATAGTAAAACTTTCTGTGTGTATGATAAAAGACTGTAAAACCTAGGATTATTTAGCCTAGATTATGCTGTTTTGTTTCATTCCATAGGATGGGACAATGGATTTAAATAAATGGAGGAAGTATTTTTAAAAATGAAGGAAAATGTTCTTCACACATCCTGTGGAATTCAGTACTATATCAGAGGTCAAACCTAGATTTTTGGGTTTATTTTTATAAGGGGAAGGGAAGATTGTGTTACTGATATCAGCATAAGTAAATGCTTGATGAGGTAAACGTAATCACATGTCATGATGCAGGGTGTAAGCTCTTTGCTGCAGAGGTCAGACAAATGGGTGTATTCTGTTGTTTTAGCTAGTTCATTTTTTCTTATGGTGATTCTATGAGTATTCTTGCAAGGACTTCTGGGATCTGTAATTCCAGCAGGTGGAATTACTAGCAGGGAGCAGACTCTCTTTTCTTGTATATTGCAAGAAAGTCAGTCAGGCCCTCAAATGAGCTCTCTGGGATATTTATAGGATACCTGCTGCTTAGAGACAAAGTAGGGAAGAAGTGACGAGCTGACTTTCAGATGAAAGAGCCAAGGAGAGGAGTTAAACAAAATCTTTATCCAGAAGACAGCAATGGGTAAATGGGGACCCTGGAGGTTGTGTGAGAGCAAAATAGTGTCAGGTTCTCAATTGGCCTTTGCCAGACTTTGTATTCAACCAGATCCAAATCCAGAAGATGGATCTGGATTCAGCATTTTATATTCAAGTGACAAACAGGCCTGAACTGAACTTTGGAGGCCATCTCTAAAATGTAAAAGTAATTGCAGTGGGGTCTGTCACAGTTGCAGGTTTAACTACATCCTGGTCTTCCTCAAGGGCATCCACTCAGTTTTCAGGATCCCAGACATCACCTCTCTCAGGCAGAGACCCACATCTCCATCCAGAGTGGGGGTTTAGGCTTGCAGTGCCTCTGCACCTCACAGTGATTTCCCTAGCAGGTCTGTCCAGTGTCCAGCACTTATGGGTAGCATTCCACCAGGGGTTACAGTAGTTTGTACCAGTTACCAACCAGCCTTCACAAAGCAAAATGTTTGTTCTTAGTGTAAAAGCATTATAAAGAAAACATTCCTATACACACACAATAAGCTTACCAAAGGTCACTCATCAGTCTTATTGGGCCCCAGTAAGCCAAAGTCTTTTCAACCCTTCTATAATGGTTTCCCTTCCCCCTCCCATCCCCAACCTGCCTTCCTTTGGACAGATGGTCCTGTGCCTTTGCTGAATCAAAAGAAGGCCCTGTATCTGTATTAAGTCAGTATTTCAGTACCAAAAAGCCTTTTCTTTGTTTGTTGGTCTCTGAAAACTCATTTTGAAGCAGAAAATACAAACCTCCACACAAATATCTCTTTGGAGGTATTTATAACCTGACTGCTTCACTTTGTCATCCTTCACTGTTTTTGGTTCCTGAAGGAGCCGTGGTAACTTTCCTCCCTGGGAGTTGCTTACAATCCCTGCCCACAGTCATACATAAGCCGTTCATAAACTTAATACAATATGGTCCCCAAAGATATTGCAAACTCATGCAATATATCTCACAGGGACCTTTGATTCCAAAAGCATAATTGCTACTCTATGTAGCTAAAAGCCACAATTCACCATTGGGCTCATTTATCATCCTTCATCAAAGGGGAGAATGAATAATTCCCAAATCAAAGCTGAATTCTACTTTTGGCTCCATAGAATCATTACAACCAATTTTTAATGTCAAATATGGACATTCTTGTTTCTTAATTTCCGAGATTTGCCTTTTCCACTTTTTCCTGGCTTATTTCTCTTCAACCTTCTATATTAAAATAGTTAATCCTTGTTGTGTGAATTCCCTGAGAAGGTCAGAAACATAGAATGGGAACACTTACTTTTAATTACTTACTCTATATTGTGTTTTAAACTCCTTATGCAATGCTTACTGAGGTCACTGTGGGTTTTACATTGTTTGTTGGTCATTGGTCAGGCCTTAAATCTGAATATAAAGTAAAAAGGGAAGCATTTTGTAAAAAACACATTTGTATGAAAATGTTTTTCTCCAAGGTGAATAAAATCAACAATTATTCAGGTGTCATTTAGATAAACCACTTAGGATCCCATGAGTTAATCAAGGATATTTTTATTTCCCTTTTCTTCCTCCATTTTCCTCTGTTAATGCAGATAGAAAATGTACTTATTAATTGCCTCAGAAATTATTTTCTTTACATCTGCGTGGGGGAAGTAAGAGTAATTCTGTCGAAGAATCTAGCTAGTTAAAATCAGTGGAGTGGCTTTAAACATGTAAGTATCAATTTACGTCCTAATTTGAACACTCTCTTTTTATAAGGACTTGCATTGGAAGTGTGGGGTTCAAGTTAAGAAGCTTTGGAATTCTTGAAACATTTGTGGTTAAATCAAACATATTGATGTTTAGGTTCATTAAGCTGTAATCAGCAATTTGCTAGTAGGCAATTATACAGATGAGCCAAAGTTGGAAGTTTTGGTTCTAGACAAACTTGCATAATGGTTGTTAAAAGACAGTTTTTGGAAAAGAGGCAGGAAAAGGGCTGTTTAAAAAATCATATTACACTAAAGCCAACATTTTCAAACCTCAATTAATAAAATTTAAACTTGTGTGCCCCTAAGTCGGGAAATGTTAAAAGGGGATTATTGTAGGGCTGTTCCATCAGCTCTGCACTGCTCTGGGCAGCCCTTTATGCTCAGATTAATGCTGAGGGATCATTTTCTGACACATTCTCTATGTCCTGAAGCAGAATGAAGAATGGGCCCCAGAAGTAGCTGCAAGTTCTCAGCACCTTTAAAAATTAGGAAACTTTTCTTCAGGTGTGTGAATGTGGATTACAAGGCCTAATATTAGATACATTATGAAGCGCAATATCACAAGACAATAACGAATGTTGGCCCAACCAGCCTAGAATGAAGTAGTAAAAGTGGAAATAATAGCTAAAGTCACGGCAAAATCAAATGAGTTGGCTAATGTTGACTCAGTAATACCTACCTCTTATACAGTGCTTTCCATTATATAGATGTCCAAGCACTTTGCAAAGGGAAGTAAGTATTATTATCCCCATTTTAACTGCATGATTAGAACACATGAAATACATGGTTATGACATGATAACTTTAACTCTCAGAATACAGATGTCTTTGTAATTTTTATTAGTGGAAGTATTTTCATTCCTCCTTCTTTCAGTTCTCCCATCACTGGGGGTCAGGTCATCATGCAAGCATCTGCTGTCTTTGTCTGTCCAACGTGGCATTAAGAGCCACCTGCTTGCCGTCTGCTTTCATGCAATCCATCCATAACTTTTTTTACCCTTCCTTGGGGTGTGTTTCCTACCACCTTCTCCCACCATGCTATCTTCGCCGGACGTTTTTTCATTTATCCTTTGCATGTGTCTGAACCTGTTAAGTTGTGCTTCTTGGATTTTGTCAGTCACATCATGGACTTTGATTCCATCCTAATGCTTTCATTTCATAATCTGTCCCTTTGCGTAACTTTTTATTGCATGAAGATATCTCATCTCAAACACCTGTAGGCATGGAACCTACTCTCTCTTTACAGACCATGCTTCGCATCAGACAGCATTGTGGGGAGCACCATTTTTCCATACAATTGGGCTTTCAGTTTCAGGGGCATATACTTGTCAGACACAACCCATGAGTTGTTTGTTCCACACTCTTGCAGCACTCCTCAGTATGGACTGTATCTCATGATCAAGTTTGCCATCTTCCATAACCTGGCTGCCCAGGCACTTGAACGGATGAGTCTGGTTTGACCATACTCCATTAATCTCTAAATCCAGTTTGACTGTGTCATCTGTACTGGCCCATGTGACCTCTGTCTTAGTTATGTTCATTTATATCCCAGGCCTGCTTAGTTGGTCATGCCACAATTCCCTTTTGTCTCTGCTCTGGCCCCAAAGCAGAGGAAAAAAAACCTCTAACTGCTTTCAGTTGGAAACCTGCAGGATGTTCAAAAAGAGCAAAAAGCCTGGTATGATAAACATGCCAGAGAGCGTTCCTTCAAAGTAGGAGACCAGGTCATGGTCTTAAAGGCGCTCCAGGCCCATAAAATGGAAGCATCGTGGGAAGGGCCATTCACGGTCCAGGAGTGTCTGGGAGCTGTTAATTATCTCATAGCATTCCCCACCTCCAGCCGAAAGCCTAAGGTGTACCATATTAATTCTCTAAAGCCCTTTTATTCCAGAGAATTAAAGGTTTGTCAGTTTACAGCCCAGGGAGGAGATGACGCTGAGTGGCCTGAAGCTGTCTACTATGAAGGGAAAAGTGCTGGTGGCGTGAAAGAGGTGAACCTCTCCATGACCCTTGGGCCTATGCAGCGACAGCAGATCAAGGAGCTGTGCACTAGCTACGCGCTGACGTTCTCAGGACTGACTGACTGACTGAATGGGCATACTACTCCATTGACACAGGTAATGCTCACCCAATTAAAGTCCAACCTTACCAGGTATCTCCTCAAGCTAAAACTGCTATAGAACGGGAGATCCAGGATATGTTACAGATGGGTGTAATCTGCCTCTCTGGCAGTGCATGGGCATCTCCAGTGGTTCTAGTTCCCAAACCAGATGGGGAGATATGTTTTTGCGTGGACTTCCGTAAACTAAATGCTGTAACTCGCCCAGACAACTATCCAATGCCACGCACAGATGAACTATTAGAGAAACTGAGAAGGGCCCATTTCATCTCTACCTTGGACTTAACCAAGGGGTACTGGCAGGTACCGCTAGATGAATCTGCCCAGGAAAAGTCAGCCTTCACCACCCATGTTGGGCTGTATGAATTTAATGTACTCCCTTTCGGGCTGTGGAATGCACCCGCCACCTTCCAAAGACTTGTAGATGGTCTCCTAGTGGGATTAGGAGAATATGCAGTCGCTTACCTTGATGATGTGGCCATATTTTCAGATTCCTGGGCAGAACACCTGGAACATCTACAAAAAATCTTTGAGCGCATAAGGGAGGCAGGACTAACTGTTAAGGCTAAGAAGTGTCAAATAGGCCTAAACATAGTTCCTTGACCCACCTGGTGTCCAAGGTAAGTCACTATCAACTCCCTACAGGCCAAAGTGGATGCTATCCAAAAGTGGCCTGTCCTAAAGTCAAAGAAACAGGTTCAATCCTTCTTAGGCTTGGCCGGTTATTACAGATGATTTGTACCGCAATACAGCCAAATCACTGCCCCACTGACAGACCTAACCAAAAAGAAACAGCCAAATGCCGTTCAGTGGACTGAAGAGTGTCAGAAGGCCTTTAACCAGCTTAAAGCGACACTCATGTCTGACCCTGTACTAAGGGCCCCAGACTTTGACATACCATTCCTAGTAACCACAGATGCGTCTGAGCGTGGTGTGGGAGCAGTTTTAATGCAGGAAGGACCTGATCAAGAATTCCACCCTGTAGTGTTTCTCAGCAAGAAGCTATCTGAGAGGGAAAGCAACTGGTCAGTCAGTGAAAAAGAATGTTACGCCATTGTCTACGCTCTGAAAAAGCTACGCCCATATGTTTGGGGATGGTGTTTCTACCTGCAAACTGACCATGCTGCACTACAGTGGCTTCATACAGCCACGGGATATAACAAAAAACTTATTTGGTGGAGTTTAGCTCTCCAAGATTTTGATTTCGACATCCAACACATCTCAGGAGCTTCTAACAAAGTGGTTGATGCACTTTCCCATGAAAGTTTCCCAGAATCAACTGGTTAAAATCGTCCTTGAGATGTGGAAAATATTGTTAGTCTTTATATACTTGGTAGTATATTTAGAGGTGCATGTGTCTTATTAACTCTGTTTTTCCTAGAGCTCCAGGAAGAAATCCCAGCCAGCATTTCACCCTATCTGTGATTTGGGGGGGCGTGGCACAAATATAAAGGGAAGGGTAAAGACCTTTAAAATCCCTCCTGGCCAGAGGAAAAACCCTTTCATCTGTAAAGGGTTAAGAAGCTAGGATAACCTCGCTGACCAAAATGACCAATGAGGAGAGAAGATACTTTCAAAAGCTGGGGGGAGGGAGAAACAAAGCCTGTCTCTCGGTCTGTGTGATGCTTTTGCTGGGGACAGAACAGGAATGGAGTCTTAGAACTTAGTAAGTAATTTAGCTAGATATGCATTAGATTCTGTTTGTTTAAATGGCTGAGAAAATAAGCTGTGCTGAATGGAATGGATATTCCTGTTTTTGTGTCTTTTTGTAACTTGGGGGGAGGGATAGCTCAGTGGTTTGAGCATTGGCTTGCTAAACCCAGCGTTGTGAGTTCAATCCTTAAGGGGGCCATTTAGGGATCTGGGGCAAAAATTGAGGATTGGTCCTGCTTTGAGCAGGGGTTTGGACTAGATGACCTCCTGAGGTTCCTTCCAACCCTGATATTCTATGAACTTAAGGTTTTGCCTAGAGGGATTCTCTATGTTTTGAATCTAATTACCCTGTAAGGTATTTACCATCCTGATTTTACAGAGGTGATTCTTTTTACTTCTATTAAAATTCTTCTTTGAGAAACTGATTTTTTTTTCTTTGTTCTTAAGATCCAAGGGTTTGGGTCTGTGGTCACCTATGCAAATTGGTGAGGATTTTTATCAAACCTTCCCCAGGAAAGGGGGTGTAAGATTTGGGAGGATTTTTGGGGGAAAGACGTTTCCCAACTGACTCTTTCCTAATAATAATAATACCGGTTAGACATTTGGTAGTGGTAGCGAAAGTCCAAGGGCAAAAGGTAAAATACTTTGTACCTTGGGGAAGTTTTAACCTAAGTTGGCAAAAATAAGCTTAGGAGGTTTTCATGCAGGTCCCCACATCTGTACCCTAGAGTTCAGAGTGGGGAAGGAACCTTGACAGCTGATAGCACAAACAGAGCATGCTCTCTACCATGGACTCTTAGAGCCATCTAAAAATGTCAATCACCATCTTCCTCAGCTCTCCTCTCACTTCCACCCCAACTCCTTATGCCTCCTTCTGTCATGCACATCAAAGATTTTACAAACTAAGCCCAACTCCTTCACTGCATTTGCTATTTATTGTGTTTCCTGTATGCAAAGACCATCAATACTCTCCTTACCATCCTCTCAGCTACTTTCACACCTTTACCAGTTAAGCTGGATACAGTCAGTGTTGCAAATTCTATAATACTGTATTTCTTTAGCTGTACAGGTCACGGCTTTTCGTCTGACTCTTTACTCTAGCTTCTGGTCCCCCTAACCCTCTAGAGGACAACTCGGACACCAGAAATCCTATTAGCCTGAGGTTGCCAAGCTTGAGGCAGGCAAACTTCCTTCATAAGGCTGAGATTCCCTTCCATCATTACCAGTAGTCCCCTGGTGAAGCATACAGCACAGTCTCACCCTTCCTCATAACAGGTATCCAATATTGCCCTTTGGTAATTCACCAAAAAGAAGAAAGCTGCTTGCACAAACAGTCACCTGGCACTAGAAACTATATAGTGTATTGGTATGCATCCCTGACATACATCACAGTGAGAAGGCCTTTTGCCCGTAGAACTAAGTGCATCTTTCAACCTCGTTGCTGTAGACCTGGTGGACGACCAACAGATGGTGCTAGTGTTGCTGCTGCCCTTCACCAGGCTTCGTTTAACCTATGGATTGGGATGAAGGGGGTGGGGGGTTGAAATCGATGTTTTCTTTCTCCTAGATAAGCTGCCCTCCCAGACTGAAGAGCCCCACCTGCCCTGAGTTGTCTCATTGTTTTAAAAAGGCTTTTTATACCTGCCTTTCACATCCCTAGTTTTAGTACAGACACCCCAGCATAACTCCCCATTACTTACCTTCATGTGGCAA
Organism: Lepidochelys olivacea; assembly: GCF_965140295.1. NCBI lineage: Eukaryota > Metazoa > Chordata > Testudines > Cheloniidae > Lepidochelys > Lepidochelys olivacea. Next base: position 76,768,480 of record NC_140411.1, on the reverse strand, counting down.
TCAGAGCTGCTTGCCTTTTTATGGGTGTTGGGAGTTTATATCCAACCCAACCCCACCGCAGCCATAAATGTCCTTTTGGGAGATTTTCCTTTATGTATAATCACTGTAAGATTCTCCAAAATGTGCACTGCTCTGCTAAATGACACTCCTTGGTGGGATGAAGGTGCATGTACCGTCAACTTCAGATTTATTCCTCTCAGCTCATGAAACTTTGTCCACAGTGTCCACTCTTCACATATAGAAATCGATAAACTGGGAAAAAAGTAAAATGTCAGTTGTAAAAAACCACATGCAAACAAAAGTGTGTAACCTAGAGGTGATAAATCACAGCAACAGTGAGGGAAATGAGAAAGAAAGTTTGTATTGTCCACAGGTAAGACCTGAACTCAGAATCTTGACTCAAGAGTAGTATAGCTCCCTTTAGGGTAACAGATGCTCAAGCATTTGGAAAGGCTTTTCAATGTAGCAAATTATACAAGCCCAGGTTGAACTTAAGGGCAGAGGCAGGTAGCCAATACCATAGCCTGATTCTTCTATTTTTGAAGCACATGAAGGAGCTCCACAGTGTGGAGTCTCGTTTGGGGAGATAGGCCAGAAGGAGGGCCCAGGCTGTGTTACCCATTTCTGCTGAGCCCTCGTTCATACTGTGGAATCACTCTTACCACCTCTTTTACTCATATTTTTAAAGGAGGTTCTAGAAGCCACAGCCAAATGCCATTCTAATTCATCTCTGTGACGACATAGTGCATGTGGAAGTTGAGAACTGAGCCACTGAAATATAGAACACAGCAGTGTAGCTGGCCATTGGTCCTGAGGATAGAATCACAACTTATTCCATGCTAGGGGTATGCTCTGCTCTAAACTTCATGGAGTGATTTGGGAGTAACTCCTGGGAGAGGCTGATCCAGTCCAATGATATCTTCTGTCATCTAGAAATCAGATGGGGAGAGTTCTAATGGCCCGATATTAATGCATTCTGTGAATTTCATCAACTCGAAAGCCAAATCAGTAATCAGAAATGCATTAATGCATGGTTTGGGTGCACTGGCATGGAGTCAGCCATCTTGAAAGAGACTCTGGTAATACTATAGTTGCATTTCTTTATGGTATTTTTCCTAAAGCTAAAGAGTTTGGCTGGGTATTTGGTCAATATATAATATGAATAGTTCAAATGCATTATTCAGTTCAGTGCATTACTCTTATAAAGGACCTGTCAGAGGAATTTACACTCCCTGTTGAAGGTTGTCTGACAGGAAATATGCAGTACAGTGTGGGCTTGATTTTCTGCACTCAGATGAACCAGAGGAGGGAGACCATTTGCAGCTCCATGATCCTACAGCTAGTTCAGGACTGCACTAAATTATGCCCCTGTTGTGTATGGCTCCCAAAAAGTATTCAACCAGCTGAGTTTTATAGGGTTATGACACTCCAGCAGTCAGCACCTATTTATGCCAGGGATTGGATTTTGGTGATATGATTACTTGAGAATGACCCTAGATCAGCAGTTCCCAAACTTGTTCTGCTGCTTGTGCAGGGAAAGCCCCTGGCGGGCCGGGCCGGTTTGTTTACCTGCCGCGTCCACAGGTTTGGCAGATCGCGGCTCTCAGTGGCCCCGGTTCGCTGCTCCAGGCCAATGGGAGCTGCTGGAAGCGGCAGCCAGTATGTCCCTTGGCCCGTGCCACTTCCAGCAGCTCCCATTGGCCTGGAGCAGCAAACCGCGGCCACTGGGAGCCGCGATCGGCTGAACCTGTGGACACGGCAAGTAAACAAACTGGCCCGGCCCGCCAGGGGCTTTCCCTGCACAAGCGGCAGAACAAGTTTGGGAACCACTGCTCTAGACAATGGGTCAAAAGGTAACTGGTCTCTGTGGATAGACTGAGCCCAGATCCCCTGGACTGGAGTAGGTGATGCTAATCCAGCCAATTAAATAGGGCTGGGCTACCCCTGGGCCTATAAAGGGTTGCTAGTAGGCAGCTGGGGAAGGAAGGACAGACTCAAATACACTGAGCCCTGGTCAGCAAAGGCCACAGTGGAGTGGTGCTATCTCTTGTGGTGGGTCCCTAGAGCAAGCGGGGGCAGGGCTTAAGGAAGCAACCCTACAGCTGTGGCTCCAAAAGGGGAGCAAACGTGTAGGAGGAGACAAGGAAGCTGCTAGGAGCTGGAAAGCCAGAGACCCCTGGGAGGCTGAAGCCTAGGACCAGGTATTGGTTTAGGATTGCCTTCTGTTTGTTAACCTTTGTTATGAAAGAATAAACTCCTTGAGTAGCACTGGGTGTGGCAGTACATGCTTGGAGACTGGTGGGGGGGGGGGGGGGAGGAGTGGTGGCCCTCCCTGGTGACAGTGAAACTATGTTTTAATTAACCTCAGTACTTCTTTAAATAAAATGTCTCCATAAATGATTGTAGAAACATTCCAGAAGCTTCCAGGTAGTGCTTTTTATTTGTGTTCATATGCGGTACTCTGATTTCAGTATGTGATTTAAAGCAAACAAAAAGACATCTGCTCTATGTCAACTGATTGATAGAGTAAAAAACCAGCCTGCTGAGATCCTTACCAATCTGTGACAAACATGTGCTGTGAATAATTCCCCCAGATAGAGGTACGCATGCTGCTTATTCCACTGCAGAGACACACTGAGACAAGTAGTAGATTCACTAGAATAGGAAATAGACTCTCTAGTCACGAATAGACAAACATTAGCTTCAGGTAAAGTAAAAAGCCTCTGGGGGAATGTACATGTGTGGGCTGCTGATAAGATGCATCTGTTTAGCTCCATTCCAGTTTCATGCATTTGTATTTATTATTTTACTAACACATTTCTGATAACTTATTTGGGCTCTTGAGGTGATGAAATTCACAGAAATACTTAAATCCATGTCTCTTCCTAGGAAAGGCCCTTTATTAAACTCCATGGTGTTACATTTCTTTTGAATTTTCTCTTTAGTTGCATGCCTTGACCTCAAGTCCAGATGGAATTCAGTTTTTTAGAGCTTAGAAATAATTTAGCTAAAATACAGACTTGATTCATAAGCACCTGGAGAGTCTGTAAGAAACCCTAGACAACCTTGATAAAATGAAATCCAGATTTGGAGAGTGTGTCCCTTTTCCTTCCACTAGATCTTGTTTCAATGAGTACTGGACTTGACTCTGGAGTCCTGCTGTCACATCAACTGAATAGAAGTAGCTTGAGAACAACAAGTAATCTACTCTCCCTCCAGGAACTAAGTGATGTTGTCACAGACTCCATTAGTCTGCCTGATTGTAGTTGGTTTGGATTCTGTTTTAAAGTGCAGGGCTCTTGTGACGCTATACCTTGGGGGAGCACCCTGTAATACCCATATTCATCATTTGCATATAGTTGTGATCTTTAATGGGAAGGGCTATGATCTGCTGAAAGCCATTGTTCTATCTAAATATGTATATCATTAGTACATATGAAATTATGCTGTACTGTTGTCACTAAAATATGCTGTGAGTTTGGGACTCACCCAGATATTAGGTCCCCAAAGATGACAACAAGGGAGGCAACTAATGCCCGGGCACATGTCGAACAGCCGTAGGTCAGCAAGGGAGTTACATGCAATGACTCGCATGCGTAAGTCCACAGCATGGGAATTGCTCAACCTTGCTTTGGGCATTGCTAAATCACCATCATGCCTGGACTTGTGTTCTTGAAACACATGGACTAAGGATACAAAATAGGGGACAGAGGCCATACGGTTTGTCCTTCCCTTTCCGTTGCCTTCAGCATGGTGGGGAAGAGAACACTGGAGCTGAGGAGACTGGTCCCAGGCTAAGAAGGAGAGCCAGTGTATGATAGACTGTAACCAACCTGCAGTATGTAGTGGGATGAGGAAAGCTGCTAAGTCCAGATATTGCCTAGTATAATAAACCTGAGAATTTAGACTGCATGCTTATTTTTTATTTTCCTTTGGTAGCTACTCTGACTTCTGCCAATCACCGTAAAATCCATCTTCTGTAATCAATAACATTATTCCAATGTTTATCCTTACCAGTAAGTTTGACTGAAATGCTTGGTAAATCTGTTCAGGTTACAAAGGCTGGTGTATGTCCACTTTCCATTGATGAACTGGTGAACCAATTAATAAATGTGCACTGCTCAAGAAAGGGTCCTGAGCAGTGCAAGATGGTATATACCAGTGGTATAGAGCTGGGGGATTTGGCTGGTGCCGTTCTCTCTGTGATTCATGAGTGGCTCTGGGAACATTCATGCAATCTGGCTGGGTGTGAGGGCTCCACATACACTTGCACTGAGTGATAATAGCACTTGGAAGGGTCTGCTGCTTGACTCACAATGCCTTACTGCTGATAACCCAGATTAGTGAGTTTAGGGGGCACAGTAATCCCACAGTCTCAGATGAACACTGAGGATCCTGTTACAGCTCTCTGAGAGCTGGTCAAAATATGCAGAAATGATTTAATTATCTTTATTTTAATTTCCAAGTTTTCTATTTCATAGAATTCAAGACTCTGAATTTTCATTGTTTCAAATAATCTTCAAAGTTGTAAAATTTCAAAGTATTTTCTCCTTTGTGCCCCATTTTTCCATTTTTTTACCACGGAGTGCAATAAAAGTAATCATGTCAGATTCACTTTTCCTTTTTTTCCTTTTGCTAATTTAGTTTTTCAAAAAATGTACTCAAATTTGCCAGTTACTTTCATTTTTTATTTTGTTGTTCTGTAACTTTTTTCCCAAAGTTGAGTAATTCTTGAAAATGTAGCGACAAAATCAGAAGGAAAAAAATGCAAAAGTGAAATAAAACCCTTAGACTTAAATTCTTTTGCAGTTAGTGTCAAAGAAGAATAAAGGGGGGGGGGTGAAGGAGAAACAAAACTTACAATTTTTATTTTTTTTTCTAATTTGAAGTTGAGAGAATTGAGGGTGTGGGTTTTTTTGATTTTTGGGTTTTTTTGTTTTTTTGTTTGTTTGTTTTTTGTTTTTTGTTTGTTTGTTTTTTTGTTTTGTTTTGGAAAAACTTAAATTTGGGGAAAGGTTTGGATTTTAAAAAAAAGAGGCAAAAATATTTTGAATGGAGAAAGTCAACATTTCTACACCATATGGATTTAAAATTGTGGAGTTCAATGTCATGACATGTGGACTTCGGGAGGCCTTAATAAGGATCAGGGGCTAGAACACCTGGAATTTGGCTCTACTGCTAACTTGCTGTGAGACTTCATAATTCTGAGGTTCTACTGTATAACAAAGTTTGGACACCTTCGGAATGGCGGTTGTCCATAACTCTGAAATGTTTGTCACGCTGAATAAAACACCGCTTCAGCTTCAGCAGTTAACACTCCAGGCCAGGTTCCAGAGGCAGCTTCTGACTGGGTAAACTTGTCCCCTTCCCAACCAGGGTGGGTAAAAGGTGTGGTAGTGAAAACAGTGTGCCCCCCTCCTGGTGTGTGTGAAAACAGCCCCCCCTGCAGCCAAAGGAGGGATGTGGGTGAAAACAGCACCCACAGCTTGCAGGAAAGTAGGGAAGACTCCAGTGCTGCTCCTGCTCTGGCTACCTGGGGCTGGCAGCAGTGGCTCACAGCTTTACCTGCGAATCTCAGCATCTTCAACTCCTTGTGTGGGGCAACCACTTACAGCTTAGAGGTGGGAACAGGCTGCTCAAAGGTGCCTACCTTTAAGATGTAATAAAGACACAGTACAGTAGTTGCTGTTTGTTTGTTTGTTTGTTTTTTACTTCTCTGCTGCCTGATTGGTTGGTTCTGGTTTCACATGGTGTCTGGCTGACTAGTCAGCCAATAACTCTGGTGTTTGTAGCTTTGAAATGCTACTGTAGTGCTCCAGTGTTGCCTACTCTTGTGATTTTTATCATTAGTCATGCAATATTGTCGTCTTCTTTTTTTTTCTTGAAGCCTGCCTTCCTGAAGTCGTGGTTTTTATTTTAAAGAAAAAATGAGTTTCTCATAAAAGTACATTTCTAGTCCTCATAATTGCAGAGAAAAGCTCAAACATGTAGTTTGAGAACTAAAAGGCAATATAATATAATTTTTAACCTCATGATTTTTATGCCCAACTAATTGTTTTTTGGGGCCTGACTCATTTTTAAATGCTGGGGGGTCGGTGTGACATTCCGTTGGTGTTAGCAGATCACTGATCCAGATAGGTCACGCCAATCTTCGACTCTGGGAGCCAGCCTTTCCCTGCTCTGCTGTGAGATCCGCCCACTCCCGGGCTGTTCACACACAACCTGTAGCATGTAAGCTACTCCCAGCTACATGAGTGAGCACTTTTGGCCAGCCGCTGCTTGGATTGTGTAACCAAATGACACTAGCCAATATCTCCGGTCCCAGACACAACCCTAGGAACCTCCATCTTGTAGTGTCCAGTTATGACTGCTGGACGCTGAAAGCTTATATGAGTTTGTCAATTTAACAAAGAAATTGATTTGTACCAGACTTGTTATCCCAAGGGGATATTTTGGGGATAAACTCTGACATGTTTCAAACCAAATGCACTCCCTTTTACACATACACCAAAGCTTGCATGACTTTTGGGAAATATATTCTCCATCATATCAGCCCTGTATAGTATGGCATAGGTGGACATGTGAAAAGATCAAGGGTTGGACTGCCACAGCTGCCTGATGAGCTGTGAAAACTGTTCACATAGAACTTCCAAACCTAGTTGAACTAAGCACTACACGGAAATGGCCATGCTGCATCAGAGCAATGATTCATCTAGCTCAGTGCCCTGACTCTGACAGGGGATAGTGCCAGATGCTTCAGAGGGAATGAACACGACAATTTTTAGTGATCTATCTGCTGTCATCCAGTCCCAACTGCTGGCACCTGATTCATGGGATTGTGTCCTTGACTATCTTGGCTTATAACCATTGATCCTTCATGAATTTACCTAATTATTTTTTTAACCTATTTATACTTTTGGCCTTCACAGCATCCCATGGCAACTAACTCCAAAGGTCGACTATGCATGTCATCATCTTAACATATACACAATGTGCCTCAGGTGGCACGAGACTAGGATTCATCACTGAATTTTGCCCGCTGGTTGTATCATTAGATTGCCATCTCAGGCTGGATACTGGTGGGGAGTACAACATGAACGCTGATCCATACATTATGTAAGGAAGTACTTCCTTAAGTTTATTTAATCAGCAGCCTATTAATTTCATCAAAAAGAAAAGGAGTACTTGTGGCACCTTAGAGACTAACAAATTTATTTGAGCATAAGCTTTCGTGAGCTACAGCTCACTTCATCGGATGCATTCAGTGCAAAATACAGTGGGGAGATTTAAATACATAGAGAACATGAAACAATGGGTGTTACCATGCACACTGTAACGAGAGTGATCAGGTAAGGTGAGCTATTACCAGCAGGACAGTGGGGGGGGGGAAACCTTTTGTAAGGGATAATCAATGTGGGCCATTTCCACCAGCTGACAAGAACATCTGAGGAACAGTGGGGGGTGGGGAGGGAATAAACATGGGGAAATAGTTTTACTTTGTGTAATGACCCATCCAGTCCCAGTCTTTATTCAAGCCTAAGTTAATTGTATCCAGTTTGCAAATTAATTCTAATTCAGCAGTCTCTCGTTGGAGTCTGTTTTTGAAGTTTTTTTGTTGAAGAATTGCAACTTTTAGGTCTGTAATCGAGTGACCAAAGAGATTGAAGTGTTCTCTGACTGGTTTATGAATGTTATAATTCTCGATGTCTGATTTGTGTCCATTTATTCTTTTACGTAGAGACTGTGCAGTTTGACCAATGTACATGGCAGACGGGCATTGCTGGCACATGATGGCATATATCACATTGGTAGATGTGCAGGTGAACAAGCCTCTGATAGTGTGGCTGATGTGATTGGGCCCTACGATGGTGTCCCCTGAATAGATATGTGGACACAGTTGGCAACGGGCTTTGTTGCGAGGATAAGTTCCTGGGTTAGTGGTTCTGTTGTGTGGTGTGAGGTTGCTGGTGAGTATTTGCTTCAGGTTGGGGGGGCTGTCTGTAAGCAAGGACTGGCCTGTCTCCCAAGTTCTATGAGAGTGATGGGTCGTCCTTCAGGATAGGTTGTAGATCCTTGATGATGTGTTGGAGAGGTTTGAGTTGGGGGCTGAAGGTGATGGCTAGTGGCATTCTGTTATTTTCTTTGTTGGGCCTGTCGTGTAGTAGGTGACTTCTGGGTACTCTTCTGGCTCTGTCAATATGTCTCTTCACTTCAGCAGGTGGCTATTGTAGTTGTAAGAATGCTTGATAGAGATCTTGTAGGTGTTTGTCTCTGTCTGAAGGCTTAGAGCAAATGCGGTTGTATCCTCACCCATAACTATTTCACATTTGGGGACAATGTATACCTTCAAATCAGTGGCACTGCTATGGGTATCTGCATGGCCCCACAGTATGCCAACATTTTTATGGCTGACTTAGAACAACGCTTCCTCAGCTCTCGTCCCCTAATGCTCCTACTCTACTTGCGCTACATTAATGACATCTTCATCATCTGGAAAAGAAGCCCTTGAGGAAGTCCACCATGATTTCAACATTTTCCATCCCTCCATCGACCTCAGCCTGGACTAGTCCATGCAAGAGATCCACTTCCTGGACACTACGGTGCTAATAAGCGATGGTTACATAAACACCATCCTATATCGGAAACCTACTGACCGCTATTCCTACCTACTTGCCTCCAGCTTTCATTCAGACCATACCACACGATCCATTGTCTACAGCCAACTTCTGCGATACAACCACATTTGCGCCAACCCCTCAGACAGAGGCAAACACCTACACCTCTTAGTCATCTCTCTTTCTTTTTCTTTTATAACCTGAACAGTCAGTCTTAAATCTTTCCTCATATGGAAGCAGTTCCATACCCATAATTGCTTTCATTGTCCTTCTCTGCACCATTCCAATTATATTATCTTTTTTGTGATGAGGTGCATGTGATGAGGTGCATTTACTGTCATATTATCTATCCTTTTTCCTAATGGTTCCTAACATTGTTAACTCTTTTTTTTTTTTTTTTAACTGTCATTATACATTAAATGGCTGTTTTCAGGGAATAATCCAGTGACTCCAAGAACTTTCTGAGTGATAAAAGCTAATTTAGACCCCATCACTTTGTATGTATAGATAGGATTATTTTTTCCAATGTGTATTACTGTGCACTTACTAACCTTGATTTTTCATCTGCCATTTTGTCACTCAGTTTAGTGAGAACCCCTTGTAACTCTTCACAGTAGTCTTTGTATTAAACTATCTTGAGCAATTTGTTTTGTCTGCAAACTTTGCCTGCTCGCTGTTTACCCCTCTTTTCCAGATCGTTTCTGAATATGTACAACAGCACAGATCTTAGTACAAATCCTTGGGGACCCTGCTATTTACCTCTGTCCACTGTGATAACTGGCCATTTATTCCTACCCTTTGTTCCCTATCTTTTTAACTAGTTTCTGATCCATGAGAGGACCCTTCCCTCTTAAGCAAACTAATCATTCATGGGATAAGAGCCATTGGTGAAGAACCTCATCAAAGGGTTTCTGAAAGTCCAAGTACACTGTATACAGAGGATCATCCTTGTCCATATGCTTGTTGACTGCAACAAAGAATTCTAATGAGTCCAAGATTTCCCTTTACAAAAGCCTTGCTGACTCTTCCACAGCATAGTGTGTTTTGTGTCTGATAATTGTGTTCTTTACTATAGCTTCAACTAATTTGCCTGGTACTGGAAGCCAGGCTTTCTTGCCTGTAATTGCCAGGATCGCCTCTGGAGCCTTTTTTAAAAAATAGGTATTACCCTGGGCAGTGGGTATAAAAGGCCCGGGAGGGCTGTAGACTCCAGGGAGATTACTGATGAACCCAGGAAGCGAAGTAGCAGATGCTGCTTCCTCAGCTGCCCCAGAACATACCTGGGGCATATCAAAAGGTGGTTGTTCTTTGGAATAGGGTTGCCAATTTTGCTTGGACGTATTCCTCAGTTTCTTCGCATAACATAATCTTTAATGAAAGATTATTCTTTAATTCCTGGAGATTCCAGGCCAATCCTGCAGGATTGGCAACCCTATTTTGGGAAGATACGCTGGCTTTTCCCGGGCAGCTTGGGGTCTGGGCAGGGGAGATGCTGTGGCTGGCTTGCAGCTCTTCCAGGCAAATGTGGGGGGCTGGGTTGAGGCTCCTTTGGGCAGGTGGAGAGGTGCTTGGGCCTCTGGCTAGCTCAGGGCTTCTCTGGATGAGAGGGCAATGAGGGGGGCTCAGGGCTCCAGACTGGGGGGTGGGGTATGGGTGGAAGGGGCAGAGCTGGCAGCTAGCTTCCCTGAAGTGGGGCTCCACCCACTGTCCATGGGTGTTACATTAGCTACTCTCCAGTCATTTGGTACAGAGACAGACTTAAGCATTAGGTTACATACCTATGTATCTACAGTTAGTAGTTCTGCAGGTACATATTTGAGTTCTTTCAGAACTATTGCGTGAATATTATCTGGTCTTGGTGACTTTACTACTTAATTTATCAGCTTGATCTGGAACCTTCTCTATCTGGGATAGCTACTCATATTTGTCATCTAAAAAGAATGACTTGCGGGTGGGGATCTCCCCCATATCCTTTGCAAGGAAGGCTGATGCAAAGAATTCATTTAGCTTCTCCGCAATGGTCTTGTCATCCTTGAGTGTTTCTGATTCATTAGTAGGCTTCTTGCTTCTGTTGTACTTTGTTTTTCTAATGACTTTTTTTCTTAGCTAATTGATCTTCAAATTCTTCTTAGTCCTGCCTTATTATATTTTTACACTTGACTTGCAAGAGTTTATGCTCCTTTCTATTTTCCTCACTATGATCTGACTTCCAGTTTTTAAAGGATGCCTTTCGACTCTGCTGTTTTAGTCATGGTGGTATTTTTTTCCTTTTTAATTTGGGGTATACATTTTGTTTGTGCTTATATTTTATAGAGGCTTAAAATAGTCTCAGTGCAGTTTGCAAGCATTTCCCCTTTGTGATCCTTTTAATTTCCATATAAATAGCTTCCTCACTTTTTATGTAGTTCCCCCTTTTGAAGTTAATGCTAGTATGATTTGTTTCTTTGACATTTTACCCCTTCAAAGATATAGACTTTAATTACTTTATGTTGCCATTACCAGTTTTTTTCATCATATTCACCTCTTGGACCAAATCCTCTATTCTACTTAGGGCTTAGCCTAGAATTACCTCCCCTCTTGTGGATTCCAGGACAAGCTGCTCCAAGAAGCAGTCATTTGTGGAGTGTCCAGGAATTTTATATCTGCATCCTGTCTTGAGGTGATGTACCCATTCAGTATGAGGATAGTTGAAATCCCCCATTATTGTTGCTTTTCTGCCTCTGTGATCTCCCTGAGCATTTCAAAATCACTGTCCCTATCGTGGTAAGGTTGCCAGTACTATACTCCTACTGCTAGACCGTTGTTCAAGCATGAAATTTCTGTCTATAGAAAGTCTGACAGTTTGTCATTTAAGATTTTTACTTTATTTGAGTCTATGCTGAGTTTGTTCCTCAGCTATGGTCTTCAAGTTTTTTTTTGTAATAGTCATCCCAGGCTGTTCTCACAACTGCACTCTGCAAACTACAGTGCCCCCTCCAGCCGCACCCTAACAGGTGCCCCCCCCCCCAGCTACACCTTCAGGTGCTCAGGGATTCCCCACATCGAACTATTTATCAGACTTGAAACTCCAAGCAAACCTGCCTGGGCTGATTCGTTCCATTCCCTGTGAACATACCTGCATTTAGTGGATCCATAGTGTAACTGGACCCTCAATCCTGACCTGAATCTTAGACTCCAAGCCTTTCAGAGTAGAGTCCATGTCTCCACCTGTGTTTGTACACCACCAAGTACAAGAGGCCTTGGATGATCAGTGTGCATAGAATGTGCATTCTTCCTGTCCTGTGCAGTAATTGGGGCTAGGTTGCCTAGCTGCATTTCTATTCTGACTCCTTTCCACAGGATTTCCATTGTTTTACTTCTCTCTACAGTACACCAGACAGCTTAGGCCCCATGTTTCTAACAGATGCTGAAGTCTTGACGTTTTCCCCCCTCATTGGATTTTCTCTGGCCTAGTAATATCTCCCAGAAAAGTGGGCTACCATATTAGAATGGTGGCATTTCACACTCCCTTTGCACAAGCATATTATTACTTAGCATGTCTACTGCATTAGCACCCAAGCGCGCATGTGCGTGCGTACATACACACGTAAAAACATAGCTTATTAACTAATTGAAGACAAGTGTAAATTGCTGCACAAGATGCAAAGCAGCGACTATTCTGGCTCACAGGAGTTACAAAAAGAGAGATTCCTAACCTCTTAAGTCATTTAGTCCATCCTTTTTGCTGATGCATGACTGAGCCCTATAATATAATCTTCACTTTGTAGTACAGTTTAGTTTTAAATAGTTCACAAGATAAAATATGCACCATTTCTGAAACACAGTTAGTGTTAGAAGCAACCTGTTATTGACCTGAATTCTGACTGCAAAATACATTGTTTAAAAAAAGGCAGTTAACGAAAACATCTTGAGTTGCAGCATTTTTCCTCCCTCTACAAGCTAACTCTAAAATGGCTGAAGGAAATTTACAAAACTTAAAGACTGAGAACAAGCATGACAAATTTTAGCTCAAAGGGTAATTCCCTACTCTGCCCCCAGAAACTAAGGGCTTTAAAGCGAGTATCTGTAATTGCCTCAGCCTTCACTGCAGCAACAGGACCATATCGCTATAACAAGCACAAGTGGCTGCAGTAGAATTTTAGCAGCATATATATTTTGCTCACTAAAAAGACAGGACACTTCTCAGTTATTCATCAATATCTCAGTGCACTTCTAGGACATCCAGAGCCAGGTTTGTCATTTCACTGTTACACTAATTCATATCTGTGAAAGCATAATGAGGAAATGCAGATGTGAAAATAATTCCCCACGGTGGTATTGGGACCTGTACCTTTAATTGGTACAACTCCCCAGACAGAAAGTTCAGGGTGGGGGGTATTTGATGACCAGGTACTGCAGAAGCTTATTCTCTACTATGCAGGGACAGAAGGGAATGATGTCACTGAATAAAGAGAATCCCTTTTAAGCACCACAGTGATTCTAAAATATTCAAAAATCAGAGTTAGCGTAAGGTTCCAGATATAATTTTCTACTATAGTTGATTAGAATCAACAAAGCTTTGACTTGCCCCAGTCTGCATAATCTGTATTTTTTCTTATTTCTTCCCTTCACAGTTATTGCTCCTGTCTATTCCTTTGTCCTGGAATCTCTAGCTTGGATCATCTCATGCTACGCGTGCAGCACAAACAGAAGGCAATCACTAACTCACCCATGTAGGCAGAGAAGAAGAGTAACCTGGGTAAAATCCATTGCACAAATAGTATCCCACTGCATGTGGGCTTGGATTTAGCAGCTGCACACACAGGAAGCATGTGTTGTAAAAGGTGAGCCTGGAAATCTGAAAAGGAGCTTGGCAGATGGATCAAAGCCCCTGTGGAGTATGAGCCTGTTCTTAAAACTGATGCTGAACATAAAGTAGGTTCCCTTTATGCCCTTAACTACACATTGGCAAGCATAGGTCCATTCTGTTTAAAGTATTGTGGGCTTTAATTTGAGGTCCTAATTCTCAGATGGTTTGTACCAGTAACTTGAGATTTTGCTTTCAGAGAAACAGGTGGAGGTGACATCTGCACTACTATGCATTTTTGAAAGAGTACAGCCATAACATGGAGGCCAGGAGGCATGCATCAAGTACCCTTGGGCTAAATTGACAAATATTCTCCTCCAGGATGTGTTCTCTCCACTCTATCTCCCAAGCAATTGTCTGTGTAAGTTGGAGAGCAGATGAGCTGACTAGTGCCCTTGCACCTTGTCAAGTTGGGTTGGTTTTATACTTTTTTGGAAAAGGGGGTGGAGGGGGAGAACAGGACAGGGCAACAGTGCACCTCTGTTGTAATCTCTGTGCACATCAGAAGACCTTTACAATAATGTGCTTGTCCAGGGCCATAGAGGGAGCCAGAGTCTTAATGAGGATGAGAAATTAGAAGTTGCTGATGCCTGGTCCAATGTACAAATTCCATTACCTCTAAAAGAAAATGGAGTTCAGGGTTCCAAAAACTATCTGTACAGGTATATCTCTACCCCATGGTTATCACCAAAAACATTTTAGCTGTATCCCAGTGCAATTATATTGCTAAGTCTGTGATGCTGAGATCTGATCCAGCTCTTCTTCATTCTTCCAAGAAATCTAAACTAAGCCACTTCTGTTGTACAAATGTAAAACCAATTTCCTTCTCTTCAACTCTTTCTCTTTGTATTTAATGTTCACTAAGTCTTCTTTTCTTGACCATCTTTCTTACTCTTCCTTCCTATATTTATTCCATTTCCTGTCAGACACAGCCTGAAGTATGTAAGGGTTCATAGACTCATAGAATATCAGGGTTGGAAGGGACCTCAGGAGGTCATCTAGTCCAACCCCCTGCTCAAAGCAGGACCAATCCCCAATTAAATCATCCCAGCCAGGGCTTTGTCAAGCCTGACCTTAAAAACTTCTAAGGAAGGAGATTCTACCACCTCCCTAGTTAACCCATTCCAGTGTTTCACCACCCTCCTAGTGAAAGTTTTTTTCCTAATATCCAACCTAAACCTCCCCCACTGCAACTTGAGACCATTACTCCTTCTCCTATCCTCTTCTACCACTGAGAATAGTCTAGAACCACCCTCTTTGGAACTACCTCTCAGGTAGTTGAAAGCAGCTATCAAATCCCCCCTCATTCTTCTCTTCTGCACACTAAACAATCCCAGTTCCCTCAGCCTCTCCTCATAAGTCATGTGCTCCAGTCCCCTAATAATTTTTGTTGCACTCTGCTGGACTCTTTCTAATTTTTCCACATCCTTCTTGTAGTGACGGGCCCAAAACTGGACACAGTACTCCAGATGAGGCCTCACCAATGTCGAATAGAGGGGAACGATCACGTCCCTCGGTCTGCTGGCTATGCCCCTTCTTATACATCCCAAAATGCCATTGGCCTTCTTGGCAACAAGGGCACACTGTTGACTCATATCCAGCTTCTTGTCCACTGCAACCCCTAGGTCCTTTTCTGCAGAACTGCTGCCCATCCATTTGGTTCCTAGTCTGTAGTGGTGCATTGGGTTCTTCCGTCCTGAGTGCAGGACTCTGCACTTATCCTTGTTGAACCTCATCAGATTTCTTTTGGCCCAATCCTCCAATTTGTCTAGGTCCCTCTGTATCCTATCCCTGCCCTCCAGCGTATCTACCACTCCTCCTAGTTTAGTATCATCCGCAAATTTGCTGAGAGTGCAATCCACACCATCCTCCAGATCATTTATGAAGATATTGAACAAAACCAGCCCCAGGACCGACCCTTGGGGCACTCCACTTGATACCAGCTACCAACTAGACATGGAGCCATTGATCACTACCAACTAGACATGGAGCCATGTTTACCTAGGGAGGTGGTAGAATCTCCTGCTTTAGAGGTTTTCAAGGTCAGGCTTGACAAAGCCCTGGCTGGGATGATTTAGTTGGGGACTGGTCCTGCTTTGAGCAGGGGGTTGGACTAGATGACCTCCTGAGATCCCTTCCAACCCTGATATTCTATGATTGTTTTATGTACACCTATTCATTAAAATATCTCTCTCACTTTCCGTATTACTTTTTTCCCTACTTTTTTTTTGTATTTTCATTTATTCTTTTATTTCCATTTAAAATTGACCTCACTCTTTTTTTCTTAACTTTACAAAAAATAAAAGTACTACCATACTCAACTTTTGTTTTCCTTGTTTCTTCCTCATTTTAATTCCCTGACTTATTCCTCTATTCGTGAGCTAAGATGCACTCCCCTTGGAAGATGGTGGGGGGAGAGAAGAGTGATTCCTCTTGTCATTCAATTTTTAACAGAAGCAAGAAGAACAAGTGCTAGTCAGTCTTCTTCTTTTGGTTGTGTCTCAGCTGCCCCACAACACTGAAATTGCAAGTGTTAAGTTCATCTTAAGTTCAGCCTGTCTCTTCCTTTAACTTACTGGTTTTGTCTTTATTGTCAGCATCTTTATTTATTCTTTCAAGCTGGTTTCTCCTTGAACTTTTATCTTCCATTTTTACAGATGAACACTTCAACTTGTTTGTTTTTTTTCAGTAAGGTGTAATATCTCTCCTCTCTTCTCTATCAAAATTGTTTTTGCCTCCCTTCCCTGACTACAATAACATGCTTCATTTTGATCTTCCTTCACGTTCTCCCTGTAAGGACACCTTTTTTTTTTTTTTTTTTTTTTTAAAATGTGATGCTTGCATGTTCCTTTCAGTGTCCAAATTCTGAAGTTTAACACTGTGGCTAGTAAATATGTTTTGTTTCATATTTAATGTTACCTTCTGTATTAATTCTTAACTAATACTCAGCACAATTTAATATTAACAAGGGGAAAGGAAAATAATCTAAAATAGGGAAACAACAGGTTAAAGAATATTTAGGTAAATTAGATATATTCAAGTCAGCAAGGACTGATGAAAATCACCCTGGAGTACCTTAACAATCTTGGAACAGTTAGCAATTATCTTTGAGGACTCGTGGAGGACTGAAAGATAGCAAAAATAGTACCTATCTTTAAAACAGGGAACAAGGAGGGTCCAGGAAATTAGAGAGGTCAGCCTAACTTCAATACCTGGAAAGATATTGGTAGAAAGTATTAAACAATGAGTTTGTAAGCACCTAGAGGATAATAGGAATATAAGAAAAAGCCAGCATGGAATTGTCGAAAACAAATTCTACCAAATCAACCTAATTTCCTTCTTTGAGAGGGTTATTAACCTAGTGGATAGGGGAAAGCAGTAGATAGGATCTATCTTAATTACAGTAAGGCTTTTGGTACAGTCCAGGTGATGTTCTTATAAGCAAACTAGAGAAATGCGGTCAAGGTGAAATCACTAGAAGGTGGGTACATAACTGGTTGAAAGACCATACTCAAGTAGTTATCAATGTTTCCCTGTCAACCTTGGAAGGTGTATCTGGGACCCTCCAGTGTCAGTCCCGGGTCTATTACTAGTCAATATTTTCATTAATATCTTGGGTGATGGAGTGGATAATATGCTTATAAAATTTGCAGATGACACCAAGCTGGGAGGAATGCCAAGCATTTTGGAGTAAAATATTAGAATTCGAACATGACCTTGGAAAAATTGGAGAATAATTTATCTGAAATCAACCAGATGAAACCCAATTAAGATAAGA
Organism: Lepidochelys olivacea; assembly: GCF_965140295.1. Taxonomy (NCBI): domain Eukaryota; kingdom Metazoa; phylum Chordata; order Testudines; family Cheloniidae; genus Lepidochelys; species Lepidochelys olivacea. The sequence continues at coordinate 76,751,241 of NC_140411.1, read as the reverse complement.
ACAAATTACTACAATTGGAAAAGAAAAATCAAATGCACATCTACAAAATGGGGGATAATTGGTCAGGTGGTAACACTATTAAAGGATCTGGGGATTATAGTAGATTGCAAACTGAATGAGTCAGCAACATGATGTGAAAAAGGCAAATATCATTCTGGGGTTATTCCCAGGGGAATTCAGCATCACTGCGCATGTGTGAAATGTGTCCCGCATATTTTTTTTTCTCCACAGAAAATACATTCTGACGGAGAGGATCTGCACGTATGCCTTTCACCCACTGGGGGCTGCTGTTGAGCCAGAACAGAAGCAGCCTGCTCACGGCTCACTGCCGATCAGGACAGAGCAGAGGCTGCATTCCTCACAGGGCCCAGCCTGCAGGGCCAGGTGAGGGGATACATCAGATATGTGACCGGGGAGAGCAGACAGTGTAGGGCACATGAGACTGCTGGGGGGTCATATTGACTGGGGTTTAAAATGGCTAGAGGGAGGACAGACTGGAGTGGGGGGTGGGGTGAATGGGAGTGGGGGTGCAGGGACACATGGGGAGGGGGGGAATGCGAGGACACATGAAGACGGGGCAGATGTGCCTGATTAATTGGGAGAGGATGGGGTCAGCCAGGGTCTTCTTGGGTGAGGTTTCCCAACTCCCTAACAATCCCTCAACCATTCCCAACAATCCTCCAGGTTCACTCCCAGGCTTCTTTCCAGAAATTACTTCTCTGACTCCCTCAATCTTTTGCACTGCTTCTGAGGGGTGCAAGAAATACATTTCTGTATTGTAATATTTCATTGAAACTACTCAATGTTCTGTATTAATATGCCGGGTAAGGAATCTATTTCTCAAACATTTCCTGAATCTTTTTTGTTGTCGTCTGTATTGTTAAAGACATAATTGACAGGTATTTTTTAAATAAATTACCAAAATAATTTAAATAATTGAAACTGACATTTTATTGTGTTTTGACAAATAAAACTTTCAGAATTTTAAAATATTGTGGCAGAATTTTTAATTTTAATGCCCTTAATATACCCCATAGTTCTGGGGGAATACAAGAGTGTTTTATTTAATACACAGGAGGCAGTTGTCCAACTTCATTTGGCACTGGTGAGGCTTCAGCTGGAGTACTATACCCAATTCTGTGCTCCACACGTTAGGAAAGATATGGACAAAATAGAAAATCTAGAGGAGAGCAACAAAAATGGTGAGATTTAGAAAACCTAACCTATGAGGAAAGGTTTCAATTGGAGGGGGGGAAAAACTGGTCATGTTTAGTCTTGACAAAAAAACCTGAGTGGGGGACCTGATGACAATCTTCAAATATGTTAAGGGCTGCTTTAAAAAGGATGGTGATCAATTATTCTTCATATCCATTGAAGGAGGACGAGAAGTAATGGGATTAATTTGCAGTAGAGGAGATTTACATAGATATTAGAGAGAACTTTCTAACTATAAGGGTATTTAAGTACTGGAATAGGCTTCCAAGGAAGGTTGTGAAATTCCTGTCACTGGAGGTTTTTAAGAACAGATTAGACCAGGAGTTGGCAACCTTTGGCATGCAGCCCAAAAGGGTAATCCGCAGTCAGGCCGTGAGACATTTTGTTTACATTGACCGTCTGCAGGCACGCCCCCCCACCCCCCGCAGCTCCCCAGTGGCAAGGAACAGCAAATGGTGGCCACTGAGAGCTGTGGGGGCGGGGGCTGAGCCTTCAGACGGTCAACATAAACAAAACATCTCGCCGCCTGCCTGCAGATTACCCTGATGGGCTAAATGCCAAAAGTTGCCAACTCCGGGGTTAAACAAACATCTGTCAGGGATGGCTTAGGTTTACTTGTTCCTGCCTCAGTGCAGGGGGCTGGAATTGATGCCCTCTCAAGGTGCCTTCTAGCTCTACATGTCTAGGGTTTCTATTGTTCATTAAGGGTGAAATTCACCCTGTGCAATGCTCTGCACACCACTAATACAGGGTTAAGGGGTCCTCCCAGTGCTTAAACAACTTCTGACTAGTTCAAGCAAACAAGTTGTGGTGGTGGTAGTTTGGTTGTGTGTGTATATGTGTTTTTGTTTGTTTCTTATAAACAGGCAAAGATCAGAAGCCCCTCCCCCTTTTTAAAATACCTTGTAAATTCCTCACAGCTTCATCACTTGATAAAATGAGCTCATTCCATTTTGTTCACTCTTTACAAAGACAAATTTGTCCAAAATTAGGCATGATAATGTTAGCTCAAAAGGATTTTTTTTAAAAAAAAAATTATTCTCAAAATTAGAAGGGGGTAAAAGTAGGGGTTAGAAGGAAATGGCAATGCAAATTTAATTATTGACTGTGGCAGAGGAATAGCCATGATGCGTGGAGGTCACTGAGCAATGAAACAATTGAAAGGCTATGTGTCTTTTCGTCTCTCTCCCTTCCCTTCCTTTTATTCCCTTGTTTCATTTTTGTTCAGTGGTCTGTTTTGACTGCATTCAGTAAGAGTGTGATCACATTTGTGTTTAATTCAACTGTACTCAGGGAGTATTTACATAAAAATCAGCATATTTTCCATCCTTTCAGTGGAATTCCCCAGCCTCTCTGAGAGTTGAAGACAAGGTGAAATCAAACAAGTGTAATATTGTCATCCCCTCTCCAAACATATCCCATCATTGTGATTTAAAGGATTGTGTGAGCTTGCTCAATAACTGTGATGCTTAGTGAGCTTCACAGAATCATACCAATCTCTGTCTGTAGCAGAACTTGGGAGAAGTGATGAGTATTTTCATTGCAGAGGGTGAATTATACAGTCTCCTCTCCTATCCCTTTAGAGGCTTTAGCATTTGAGAAAATACAACTCCTCATTATAGCTCATAGGCTGCCACACAGAAAACTTTAAAATTTACAATTGGCTGCACAGCTGAACTTGTACAACACTGCATCCTATTTGTCTGGATACTGTGTGTGATTCAGAACTATTCTGGCATCTGTATACACGTCTCAGCATCCACATATTTACACTATGTTCAATCCAACTCATTTCCACTTTGATGCCCATGCAGTGATGGGGTCAGATCTTTTTGTGTGTAAGCATTTACGTTACATTGTCTTTTGCAGTATGCTGAACTTTAACAAATTTCATTTTTTCGAAGAAGCCCTCAGTCTAAACGACTGAGACGTTTCTTCAGCGAAACTGGTGATGAATAAGAATTTAAGGTCAATTTGGGAGAATTATAATGAGCATATATTTTTTTTATTTTCAGTATAATGGTTGTTACTTATAAAGCTCATTCAAAGCTCCCTTTAGACATGTGAATTAAGGGAAAGCTATAGGGATAATTTTTTATTGTGAAGCATGAGAGTGACTTACGCAGTGGGGTTCAGTGAAACTTCAAACACTTCAGCTTGGCTCACAGGAGCAATCCAAATTTAGATGTGCATGTATGGTTCAATGAAATGCCCATTTTTTTCCTTTTACTTCAGTACACTTCATTTGGATCAAGTTCTTAAAGCTAGTCCCAAATATCTGAAAACTCAAGGGGTTCCCAAGCTGCACTGGAAATCTCAGGAGCAGAGACTTTCTTGCAAAATTTCCAATTATTCCTTTTGGCCCAGACATAACACAAGGATGTTTCTCTCTCTTTTTTTTTTTTTTTTTTGGTGGGGGTGGGGGTTATATTGCCACTACCAAACTACAGCCAGGAACCAGTTCCCAGATGGAAGCAGGAAATGTACAAGACAAATGATAATTAATCATGAAAATAATGCATAATGCACTTTTTCAAATTATCAAAAAAAATCAATTTTAGTTTGGGGCAAAGGCTTTCGGGAGTTCTTATGTTATCAGAACCTCTTACTCCATCCCTAATATCCACAATGTATTATTGTTAGTTAAATTTTATGTGTAATTTCAAATGCTGAAAACCTATGCCTTAAAATGTTTACCAGGCTTTGTAAAGTTTGTTTTCAATGTACTGTCTTCTCTGTTCTAACAAATCTTTATGCATACCGCACAATTTCTCTGGCATTTGAATCTTTGGTACTTCGAAAACATTTTGGAAAGCCTTCAGGTGAGGACTGATTTTGAATGGGATAATTAACCTTGACAGTAATTTCTTCAAATCTGAGCCAAATAGCAGTTGGAAAGATGTATTCACTTTTCACAGAGTGCTAGGTACTTATGGCCTGGAAAAAGACCATAATGTGCTCAAAGAAAGTGTATTTCAAACAGGCACTGAAAAGTGTTCTAACAGAGATCCATCCATCAAAATGCTGAAGAAGGACATGCTTCACACGGGGGGAGTGGGGGAGGGATGGATATTTGCAGTATGCTTTAGTAATATTCCTAAACCACTACATTCCTACAGTAGTTTGAGTATACCTTAAAAAACATTGAAGTTGTTATTTCCTGGGTAGATGTGATCCCACAATAGAACTACACATGAATTGTCCTAAACAATGGTTTACACCTGGTTTTCCCCCATCCAATATTTAGGAAACTGGGAATAATTAGTCAAGATTACGTCAGTCCCAGATCGGTAGCTGTGTGGGTGAATCTGCTTGCACTGCTGCTTCTAAAATATGTTTTTCTTGTGTCTGGTTTAGACTTTCACATTTTTTTTTAATTTGTTGATTTCTCATCATTTGTTATGATTTGCTCTACTGTTTGTACTCTTAGTTTACTGTTTTTTTGTATTGGAAGCTTTAGGGTGAGCTGGGCTCCTGTGAAACATGTTTGCATTTTGTTAGGGTAAGGACACTGATTTAAAATGTCACTGGTTCTGAGGATGCAAGTTTAAACTGTGTGTGTTTGTACAGCTCAAAATTTGTATGGGGAGGATGAAGGCAATTTAAAAATATCACAATGTGTTGGCACAGGGCTTTTTTAAATTTCTATCTGTGTTGGGGAAAGTCATTGGCTGCATACATTCCATGTGGTGATGCTTTCTGGAAGGAGTTTTCCAAGACATGTTCACGTTAAGTGGGTTTTTCCCAAGCACTCAATGGGAGCAAAATTAGGCCAGTGCTGGGTGCCTTTTAGAATCCCTCCCGTTGTTGGCATGAGATGACAGTTGAACACCTTGCGGAAAATTCAGGTGATGTGTAAGGCAGTATAAACTAGATCTCTCTTACACTGACTCATTCGAGATGCAGTTTTTCTCATTTGCAAATGGTATGTTTGTCTACCGAGGGGGGTTAAATCAGATTAGGTCAAATTAAAACAGTTTGAAAACACTTAAGTACACATGACACAATCCACTGTAGCTCACAAACTCTGCATTTATCACAGACTCTGGAGTCCTCCTTAAAGTGATCTAATTTTGCTAGGAATTGGGTTGGTTCAGTGTCTTGTTTGTGGGTATGCAATGCTGCTGCACACTGCTTTGGCAGTCCTCCAGTGGCTGTCCCACATTGGTCTGCGGATGGCCATGACTAACCTGTTTGTTTACCTGTGTGCCATCCCTTGGTTTTGTGTGCCTGTGTGCCATCCCCTGTGTGCCATCTCCTGGTGTCAAGTTTGAAAGGGTCATATGAATGTTTAGCATATCTGGAACCAGGGATGAAAGTAGGCCAGTATGGCCTTCTGGTAAAAAGTAGCTGTCGGTACCGGCCTGTACGCAGCCCACATTAAAGTGCTAACCCGTCAGCGCTCTAACATCCCTGCCCCTTTTGCCCCCATCAGCAGCCCTGCTCGTACGGACCCTACTGCCAGGGCCGCCGATGGAGGGGGGTGCAAAAGAGGTAGTGATGTTAGAGCGCTGCCGTGGCAAAGGACCCTGCTTAAAGCACTGCTGCAGTGCTATAACGTCATTTGCCCCTTATCCCCCCTGCCGCCGAGCCCTTTAAATTGCTGCCGGGGCCCTGGGTGGTGCAGCCCAGGCAGAGTGGATGGGCTGGCTGGGGGAGGCTGACCCTCCTAAGGCCCTGCCCCTTCTGAGGGCCTGGAGCCAGGCCCCGTACTGGTAAGTGATTAATGTTACTTTCACCCATGTCTGGCACATAAATATCTTACGATGCAGGCTACAACAGTGCCATGAATACGCCTGTTCTCACTTTCAGGTAACATTGTAAACAAGAAGCAGGCAGCATTATCTCCTGCAAATGTCAACAAACTTGTTTGTCTGAGCAATTGGCTGAGCAAGAAGTAGGACTGAGTGGACTTGTTGGCTCTAAAATTTTACGTTTTATTTTTGAATGCAGGTTTTTTGTACATAATTCTACATTTGTAAGTTCAACTTTGATGATAGAGATTACACTACAGTACTTGCATTAGGTGAATTGAAAAATACTATTTTGTTTGCTTATATTTATTTTTATTACAAGTATTTGTACTGTAAAGTGACCACTGTACACTTTGCATTCTGTGTTGTAATTGAAATCAATATATTTGAAAATGTGAAAAACATCAATATTTAAATAAATGGTATTCTATTATTGTTTAACAGTGTGATTAATCGGAATTAATATTTTTATTGCTTGACAACCCTAGTTAATTGTATCATCGACTCCTGATGAATGATTTTTTCAAACATTTATTAAGTTTTATATAATTCATAAGGTTTTACAAAAGCATCTAGGAAAACACATGCAGTAATATAAGGATTGCCATAATGCAGCACCTTCGCTTCCCAGAAACATTGAACTGTTCCCAGTCCATCCCACCCTCACCTTCCCTCCATGTGCAACTCAACAATTTCAGGCCTTAAACTCAAAATAAAAGCAATAGGCATCCCTGATATTATTGTGCCGATGGTTTCCATTTTGTAGTGGATGCTTTGCTGGTTGCTTAAATCTCTGAGCAAGTCTCTGCTCCTCAGCCTCCAACACACAGTTAAGGCTTTCTCCCTTACTCTCACAAATATGGTCCAAAATATAATATGCTGCTATAATCTTTGGCAAGTTTTTTTTTCTGCCACTTTCAACCTCTTCCACAAACAGTGCCACATTCCTTTCAAATGGCAAAATGCACACTCCACTACTAGTTTGAAACTACGGAGGTGGTAGTTATACTATTCCTTCCTTCTGTCCAAGCAGCCTGTGAATGGCTTCATTAACCAGGGAAGCAGAGGGTAAGCCAAGTCTCCCAGGATAACTGGAGCAATGTCCTCACCATTAATATCCACAGTGTTGCTGGGGGTAAATATTCCTTTCCTTAAGGGAATAGTTCTGAAGATGTTAGCATTGTAGGACCTGTAAATCTGGCATGGGGGTAAAGCAGCTTTTGGAGTATCATGGAGAAATACCTCTTTCTGTTTTTAAATTCTGATCTCTGATAGGGGGTAAATAACAGACACAGGTTACCATCAGTTACCCCAATACAGTTTGGGAATGCCAGGTATGCAAATCCATGAATAATCTCCTGCCTATTACCATGCTTTATAACCGGGTCCAATAGTACCATTTCCATGGCATCACACACCTGCATGACAATGGCCCCTACAGTTGATCTCCCCATGCCATATTGCTTGACTATGGACCAATAGTAATTAGGGGATCCAGTTTCCAGATATTAGTGAAGACCTGCTTGTCCATTGGTGTGGGGCATTGCACATTGGAATGCTGCTGTTGCAGCTCTAGGATAGTTCAGTACTTTTCTCCAGAAAATTTGCCTTCCCTATCCTTTAATACTCTTGCCACTGTTGGCCATCCCAAGTCTTCAGAAGGACCCTTTTCCCACTAATCTACACTTGTTTCCCAAGCCTAGAAATGGCACTTCATGGTGTGAAACTACTCCAGGAACCACTCCTGTACTATTAGTTTCTCGGTGACCTCCTCCTTTTCTTCATCCTCACCCCACTTGCTCTTCTGCTGTTGGTGATGAAGTTACTAATGCTGCTGCCACATCATCTGCTTGATGGTGCAGTGGCAGGTGGAGTCCAAAGCTGAATTAATCTGCTGAAAAGCAGCCCAAGCAGCCTATGCTTGTTCATGGTTGCCATTATATTGGCACAGAGCATTCTTGGGTCAATGCTGGCAGATAGCAATTCAAAAATGGTGCTGGCCTGCCAAGAAAGGAAGTAAGGGGAGGAGACAGAGGAAACATGGGATTATTGGGGGTGTTTTTAAAGTGAATTCATCTGACTTCTTCTAGGCATCCCGCAATTCACAACAAGAAAAATCCCAGCATGCACACCCCTGAGCAGCAAAGCAGAAGATCCTGGGATGCCCTCAAGAACGCCATGCCTTAGTATGCAGCAAGCTGCTGCCATGTCTACACAATGATGCTCATTGAAAGAGGGCACACTGTCCTGGGTGCATAATATTAGTGAGCTTTGCATTTCCTGATGCGCATCAAAAAACTGCCATGTAGACCAGCCCAAGTGTGAAGGAGGTGAAGATGCTGTAAATTATATGTTTGAGAACTAGAAAAATCAAATAAGAAGGTGTAACATCAAGTACAGTTGGTCTATTTTAACTTCTTATGCTCTCCTAAAATTGCTGTTTTGCTCATTCTCTCTTCACATCACCTTCAACTGTCTTAGATTACTATACAGTACTCTCTAGGAAAAAAACAGGGGCCAAATTCAGAAGGGCTATTTAAGGAGCAGAGGGATAGTGCAAAATACATTTTGGTACTTAAGTGTAACCCCAATTCATGGTTGTTCTGTTGCCCTTTTGTACCAGCTAAACACATAGATTTGTTGGGATTATTCAGGGTTCAAGAAGCCCCCTGCTGGAGCCTCACTGCTGGCTCTGCATCCTGCTCTCCAGCTCCCCAGTCCAAGGAGACTCCAGGGTCTCCTGACTAGCTAGGGCTAACTCGAACCTAAGTATTCTGCACTTTCTCAGTGGCCCACAGCTGCCCCAACCTCACTCACCCATCCACCAAACCCCACTCACAGTTTGGATTGGTGAGTAGCAATAGGCCCAGTAAGTTTCTCCACATCTTTCTCCAGTCTCAAGGGAGCTTCCTGCCTGGAGGTGCTGCCACCTGACACTGTTTAATAATTCAGCTTTATTAAGGTGCTTGGTAATCAGGGCCTCACTAGAGTCCACTTAGCTCTGTTGCTGTCCTGGGTCCCATCTCTCAATGAGAAGGGTTAACTGGGAGGTGGGGGAGATCTGTTATGGGTCACAGAACCAGCCTATTGGATTCACCCTGTGAGAAAACAGTCTTAAAACAGGTTTTACACAAAAAGGCCATTATAATCTGTTGTTACTGGGTCACAGTCAATGGAATACACTTTTCAATGGCATGTTACACATTGGCACTTCGGAAGTTCAAAGGTATGGAATGGAGAGGGCTTTAAACAGGCCCTCAGCAGCCCTGGAGTAAGGAAGGCACATGTTGTCTCCATTCTGTCCCTGTGCTGTACTGACACCAGTGAATTTGTCTGTGTAAATCTGCATCTAAGATGATTTGTTAGTGAGAATTACAGAGGGGGCAGAGGAAGGTGTTAATTACAATAACCTAGTCTTCTTCTATAGTTACTTGGAACCACTTAAACTTACACTCACTAAGTCACCTCTGAATTCGAGCTCCTAAATGCAAGATTGGAGATCTTGAGGGACAAATGGTGACTCTGCACAGAATAAAAGAGTGGTTCACAGATCAGACTGAGAGTGGGGAACATACCAAGGGAGTAGTGGTGGATAATAGAGATCAAAATGGAATCACAATTACAGGAAGATAGAGATGGCATGATTAGCACATAAAACACAGGTTCTTACTGTACAAACCAGTGCTGTCAGGGGAAAGAGAATGAGTGCAGCCTTAGGGCATTATAGAGCACACTTCAACTCATGAGGAGGAACAAAGACACGAATAAGAAAAGAAAGAGCTGTAGTGGGCTATTGATACTGTAGCTTATTTTTTGTAGGGTTAAGATTTTCTGGTAGCATGCCCATGAATAAAATGAACAAATACCCACTAGGAATGCTGTACCTTAGCTTGAACTTTAAGGACTGGAAAAGAGTGGAAAGTAGAAATGACCTGTTAAAATTCCCAAGTTGCTAATACAGATATTTTGCTTTGGAGTGCACCAGTCTTGGGCAGTTATAAACTTCCATAGTGACACACGTAAGCACCAACAATTCTAGGAGATTCAGGAAAGTATCAACTCTTAATTCCCTGAAGCTAATACTAAGCTGGGCACAAAACAGCTCATACTGTTCAAGTCCTTAATAGTTTCTACAGTTCCCTTTACAGAGTCAGGGCCAGAGTCTACTCTTTGTAAACTGAAGTAAGCTGAATTATTTCAGCTTTGCACCAGTGTAACTGATAGCAGGAGCTATCTCTGTCTGTCATTGATCAGAATCTTTCATTTCCTGAAACCTGCAGTCCCAAACCAGGATGCTGTATATTAAAATACAGGAAGACTTGGCTGGTGATTCTGTCTGCTTAACAGTTTTCATTCTTTCTCCTGCTTCATTTTTCTCACTCCAAAAGCACTGAATATGCTCTCTAGTTCAGAGAAGTAAAGTGTAAGCAGTTTAAGGTTAATATGGCCATATAACAGTGTTATGTCACTAATATATGAACCATAACCCCATTAAAAAATGTTACCTTTGCAATACCTCATAGCAATACCCTTCTACATCTGCTCACAATGGGGTTCATGCTTTAGAACCAAATCTCAGAACTGCTGCACTGAATCACACACCTAGTTTTTCTTGGCTAAGAGTGTGCTTCTCTAGCTGCACAAATCTGAATGGCTCCGTTGTCGAAGGGCATGCTTTGTAGAAGCATTGGTGCGATGTGCTAGCCTGTGACTGGAATAACATAATAAATACATTAAATAAAACGTTGCCCTCTGATCACCACTCTGCTTGGAGAAAGATGAGTCTCTCCCATCATCCAGGGACTCATGGGAAGGTCTTCTTCATCACTGCTGTTTCATGGGAGAGAGAACATGCCATCTTCAGGTCACACAGTGCCTTTTCTCCTCGTCTCTTGACAGCCTCTAGTGTTCTTCACAGTTCTAGGCTTAGGCCCCTTTAGTAGTCTCTCCTAGCTGACAGGTGTCAGATGGTTATCTGAAGAACTAACAAAGGCTTCAAAGAAACCAGTAACATTTCCAATGACCAGTACTTCAGAATCTGTCTTCTACTGGATCAGAACCTCTGTCTGCTTTTTCTTGCTACAATCTTAGGTTACACAATTATTAGAGGGGAACAATTAGACACATTCATGAAAACTTCAAAATAATTAGCTGATCTCATTCCATTGAAAAAGTGGCTCTGCGACTCTCTGGTTTGCACTAATATTCTGGCAGCTAACAGAATTGATTTTCATGCTCTTAATAGATAAGATATAAAAATGGTATCATGCTTTCTGAACAGACTGAAGGGTGTTCCTTTTATTTCAATATAGGAAGTTTTATGTGGCATTCCTGCATCAGCTCACCAGTGCTATTGCAGAGCAGAGCTAAAACAGCCTGTAAAATTCTGACAGAGATCATCGTTCGTGTTATGAGAGATAATGATGCATTGCTGGGGTAGAGAGCAAATTGTCAGTTCTGGGTTTTTTTTCTATGAAAATAAAAAGTTTCATTTTCTATGGGCCTGCACAACGTGCCATGCATAGTCTCTCACAGTATCATAGCACCCGAGAAGACAAAATGTTCCTAGTGTCATTTGAAATGGTGTTTTTTGTTTTGTTTTTATACACAGGTGTTATCATGCACAATAAACATAGAGGCAGCATTATTGGCATGTTGTAAGACAACTAAAGCTTCATACTATACTATTAGAATAAGTGAGGTGTCTTTTATTCTTTGACAATGTATGGGTGGATTAGTAAGGTAAAATCCAAACACATTGGTGCTGAGCTACTTTAATCATTTTTCTGGCAAATATGCCAATTTCCTGCAATATCTTTGAAAGATCCCAATTGTATTAAGTTTATGCATTATTGTGGGCCAGAATAGTATGTTCTTAAGGGGAAATGTGACAGATATTGCAACCCCATGCAGTATCTTTGGACCCATTGTTTTAAATGTATTATTGTATTCTACTCCATGGGTGGGGGCTACCGCAGGTGTTGCAGGAACTAAGAGTTGTGGGTGGCAGTTTGAGGTTTATCAACACTTAAAACACTGCAGTGGCGCCAATGTAGCACTTAAATGAAAACATTACCTATGCAGATGGGAGGGGTACTCCAGTCGGTGTGGGTAATCCATCTACATCAAGGGCTAGTTCAGTTTAACTGCATTGCTCAGCTCTGTGGACATAATTATACTGACCTAGTTTCCTAGAATAGACCAGGCCTTAGGCAAATGAGCCATGTTGTAAGCCCCTCAGAGTAGTACAATATATACGAGTTCAAACTAGATTTTCCAGAGACCAAGAGACAATGAAAAGACTGTTGGATAAATTGCCTGAGTTTAAACTGACTCATGGTCTTCCTTCTGATTCAGCAGAGACAGAACCTTCTGTCCAATGGAGGTTGGGGAAGGACAACCCTTCCAGAAGAGTTGGAAGGATCTGACCTACCCATAAGACTGATGGATAAAATCCAGGGAACTTTTAGCATGCATTTAGAATTCTTTCTAATACTTTTACTCTGAGAATAAATGTGCTTGCTCAGGTCTGGTCGATGCTAGAAAATCTGGTTGGGTTAACTATATCAATCAGTGGTGAGAAAAATCCATACCCCCATGTGGCGTTGTTAAGGTGACCTAAGTCCCAGTTAAGACAATGCTAGGACAACAGAAGAATTCTTCCATCAACCTAGTTACTGCCTCTCAGGGAGATGAATTACCTATGCCAATGAGAGAACTCCTCTCATTGGTGTAGGGAGTCTTTATACTGAAGTACTACTGTGGTGCAGCTATAGAGGTGCAGCGGTACTGCTGTGGCATTTTAAGCGTAGCCACACCCTCAGAAAGAGCTGTGTGATAACTTGTAACTGTGGGCAATACACTGTTCATAGCCCTTAGAGAGAAAGCAAAGTGCTAGCCTTGTTAGGCAGTCTGGCTTGCTGGGGATATCACAATCTAGGCAGCTGTGCAGCCATAAAAAAAAACCCCAAAACCCTCCAGTCAGAAGGGAGTGCATTAAGGATCCCTGCCCAGTGACAGGTGATGGATGGAGACTTGAGACCTGGCTGGTAACTCCTGTAATGGAACATGTAGGAAGGGGGAATGCTGGTGCATTTACCCTGAAACTGTGACAATTTTATTCCTGCTTTTATTTTTAAATAAATTGCAGTCATCACATCTGCAAACTTCTGATCAAAAAAATCTGTTCCCTGTTCACCTATTTAGTGGCATCCTGGAATAAAAGAAGAAAGAGAGTATAAAAAAGCTGGTGAGTAAGTATGACTTCAGGCATGATGTACTAGGGCTGAGCAAACCACAGAGTCAGTTCTTCATGTATCAGAACTGGTTTGCCGATCCCTATCTGCTAGAATAAAATGGATAATTTTACCTGTAAGAGCTGGAGGTTAACAGTGCTAATCTCAATGTAAAGGTAAACATTTGTAATTATTAAATGTCATCTTCGATGAAATAATGTATGGAAGCCAAGTTAAAAAGAAGCCAAGTTAAAAGAAATTGATCTAGAATTAGTGGTGCCAAATGTAATGCAATAGAATATGACTGGACTCCCATAAATATTAGTTTACTGAATTAAGAGAAAAGTCTCTCACTCTCTCTCGGTATACAGGTGAAATAATGAAGGCTGTAGGTCCCAAATACATAGATCTCTGAGACAAGGTCTAGGTCTAATAGGATGAGCTGCAATCTTTTGGCCAGTCACAGATCAACATGCCTATTTCCCTACCATGTGTTAGGCATTGCATAGCTCTGAACTGTCCAAAAGGACCTCAAGACTTCAGAACAAGATAGCAATCTAAGGAGAAACACCTTCAATAGTGGGGGATGTTATAGCAGAGACATATTCTTCAAAGCACTTCTCTTTCCCTACCAATGTCATTTTAGCATTGGATGGGTTCAGATTTAGCTAGCTTCTCTTCATTCTCATGGTGATTTTGGCATAGAGAAGGCCAAAAACTGCTGCTGTTTGCCTAATGTAACGACGACATAGATGTGGAAATTTCATGAGCTGTCTCATATAGAAGTTAAATAATACAGGGAGTGGATTAAGCCAGGGTTGATGGGAGTGTGGTGGGAGGGTTGTTACATTTTATAAGAAGTGAGTAAAGTTAAGATTGAATCTGATTATTTTAATTTAGACACATAATACTTAGCTTTTTAATGGTATTTACAACACAGCTAGTAGGAAGAGAGCTTGAGACATAAACCCTTGTATCAGAGGCCTAGTCTGAGGCAGGACTTGCTCACAGAATCTGGCAAGAACAGGGCTGAAAATGCAGAAATTGCCATTTCTAAGAAGTGCTAGTCAGAGTACTCATGCAAACACATATCAGTTATCAATGATGGTACAAAAACATTCCCCAAGAATAACAGGAACAGACCGACCCCTCCTAAAAGGTAAGGAAAGGATGACAGTACATAATAGAGATGTTTTGATTGAACCAACATGTACAAGGTGATGGGTAATAACTAGCCACATCAGGGGCAGTAACTATCTATGTCAGAAGGAGTACTAATTTGTTTGTATCGGGGTATAAAGATGTATCTTAGAGGAAGTATCTTTGTCCAGCCGAGGGAGGAATGGAAAGTCTCACCATTCACTGAGCTCCGTCCATTTCCACAGGCATACATAGCTTAGTATCCTCCTAGAGTCTGCCAGGTGCTATTACAGTGCTTTGTCAACAATGAACATGGTCTGGCACCTTTGTACCTTAAGGCAGTGGTTTTCAAACTGCGGGTTGTGACCCAATACTGGGTCGCAGAATGTAAAGCACTGGGTCAAGGTGGCTCTGGTCAGCACCACCAACCGGGCCATTAAACGTCCTATTGGTGGTGCTGCCTGGCTAAGGCAGGCTAGACCCTACCTGTTCTGAAACCGTGCTGCTGCGCCCCAGAAGTGGCCAACAGCAGGTCCAGCTCCTAGGCGGGGGGGGGGGCATGCGGCTCTGCGTGCTGCCACCAGTGAGCACTGGCTCTACACTCACACTGGCCGGTTCCCGACCAATGGGATCTGGGGGTGGGGGCATTGCCTGTGTGCGAGAGCCACGCTAAGCCACTTGCGTGCCTTCACCTAGGAACTCGACCTGCAGCTGGCTGCTTCTGGGACACAGCACAGTCTGCAGTGCCAGGACAGGCAGGAAACTTGCCTTAGCACCCCCGCTGCACCGCTGACAGGGAACCGCCCAAGGTAAGCCAGCGCCCCAATCCCCTGCCCGAGCCCTAAGCCCCCCCCAAACCCAGAGCCCCTTCCTGCACCCCAAGCCCCTCATCCCCGGCCCACCCCAGAGCCTGCACCCCCAGCCCAGATGCCTGACGCCTTCCCTCACCCCAACCCCCTACCGCAGCTCTGAGCCTCCTCCCATACCCTGAACCCCTCATTCCTGACCCCAACCTGGAGCCCTCACCCCCTTACCCCAACCCTCCCACACACCAAACCCCTCATCCCCAGCTCCATTGGGTAGCAGGCATCAACAATTTTCTTCAACTGGGTCACCAGAAAAAAAAATTGAAAACCACTGCCTTAAGGGATCTTGTGGTCATTGGACAGTTCGCTTGAGGTCTGCTGTGCTGGCTGTCTTTAAAGAGCTGGGACAGCACACAGGGAAAACACACACACACACACACACACACACACACAGCCGAACATCTAACGAATCCTACAAATCCTCATAGAACTTCTATGTGACAGGTATTATTATACATTTTACAGGCAAGTAATACAGGCTAAATCACTTGTCCAAGGTATAATATGCAGGATTTCCCAGCTAGCAGTTCTTCTGTGCTCACACAATACCTCTCTAAACACATGAAAGTATGTGCATGAATCTCCCGTCTGTGTTACTTCAATATAACTCAGTTGGCTCCAAATATAAATTTTGTTTTGAACAAAAACTCATCACATTAATCTACATGTAGCCACATGTGAAATAACTTTTTGTTTTCATTCTTCAATTTACTCTTTGTCCCAGATCACTTTCCATTCAATAGGTGATTGATAGCAGGAACTGATTTTGTTCAATATCTTCATAAATGATCTGGAGGATGGTGTGGATTGCACTCTCAGCAAATTTGCGGATGATACTAAACTGGGAGGAGTGGTAGATACACTGGAGGGGAGGGATAGGATACAGAAGGACCTAGACAAATTGGAGGATTGGGCCAAAAGAAATCTGATGTGGTTCAATAAGGATAAGTGCAGGGTCCTGCACTTAGGATGGAAGAATCCAATGCACCGCTACAGACTAAGGACCGAATGGCTAGGCAGCAGTTCTGCGGAAAAGGACCTAGGGGTGACAGTGGATGAGAAGCTGGATATGAGTCAGCAGTGTGCCCTTGTTGCCAAGAAGGCCAATGGCATTTTGGGATGTACAAGTAGGGGCATAGCGAGCAGATCGAGGGACGTGATCGTTCCCCTCTATTCGACATTGGTGAGGCCTCATCTAGAGTACTGTGTCCAGTTTTGGGCCCCACACTACAAGAAGGATGTGGATAAATTGGAGACAGTCCAGCGAAGGGCAACAAAAATGATTAGGGGTTTAGAACACATGACTTATGAGGAGAGGCTGAGGGAGCTGGGATTGTTTAGCCTGCAGAAGAGAAGAATGAGGGGGGATTTGACAGCTGCTTTCAACTACCTGAAAGGGGGTTCCAAAGAGGATGGCTCTAGACTGTTCTCAATGGTAGCAGATGACAGAACGAGGAGTAATGGTCTCATGTTGCAGTGGGGGAGGTTTAGATTGGATATTAGGAAAAACTTTTTCACTAAGAGGGTGGTGAAAAACTGGAATGCTTTACCTAGGGAGGTGGTAGAATCTCCTTCCTTAGAGGTTTTTAAGGTCAGGCTTGACAAAGCCCTGGCTGGGATGATTTAACTGGGAATTGGTCCTGCTTCGAGCAGGGGGTTGGACGAGATGACCTTCAGGGGTCCCTTCCAACCCTGATATTCTATGACTCTATGATTCTATGATTGGCAGGTGCTAGCCAAATGAACAACACAGAGTACAACTTGATAGGAGGATGAAAGGGGGAAAAAAAGTGCAAAACTGATAGATATTTTAACAAGGCCATTCTGACCATGCCACATAAATTGTCATCTAGCTGAAGTGGCTTGCGTCTGCACCCATGACATATTAATATGTCTGAGATCTGCTGCTTCGCTAGCCAGGAGAATGAAGAAGAAGATACTGAAGGAGTTTCCACAGACAAACTTGTATTTAAAATCAAACCCACATTTAGCTTGCTTTTGATACATTTTCAGCTATTAAGTCGAGTGTATGCATCTGACAGGGCATGTGAAAGCAGGCAATATATTAGTTCATGAAAATACAGAAGAGGTGTGACAGGGTATAAACCTCTGTGCCTATTTCCTAAAGTATATTTTATAACTGAAAGAGGATAATTTGCTTTAGAAAAAATGACAGACAGACAAGAGACATGTGATGCAACTTTTCCCAAACATAGTGTAATCATAAGAACAATAGAACAGTCATCAAAACATTTCATAGCTAGGCGCAGCTGATTGCTAGGCAACGTATTCCAGACATACTAATTAAGGACCCTATCGTGAAAGTGAATCTGCATAAGTGCAAAGCCACTTTGACCTTACCAGCTATGTGGAGTATTGACTTGAAAGGCCATGGGCACAAGTGTATACCTGAACTGATCCACCAGCTGGAGCCAGGCCTTAACGGAACAGAATGGAGTCTCCACCCCTACTGTAATCTGAAATATTTATTCTCAGTTAGGGCCTCCTCCTGCTCTCACTGAAGTCAAAATGGCAAACTTCCCACTGATTTCGATAGAAACAGGTTGGGCCTTTAATACTCAATATCAATAAATGCATCACAGAGAAATATCTTCCCCTTGTTTACAATACAGAAGAACAAAAAATCTTAAGGGCTTGAGCTCTTTGGTTTTTTTTTCTTTTAAGAGCTTGTGGGCCATGTCCCTCACTCAAACCTTGTTGTGAAAAGGGTAACTATGACTGCAAATTGCCTACTTGAGAGAAGGCATGATAAACAAAAATATAATGTTAATAGCAGGTGATGTTAGATGTTGCTTTAGAATTTCAGAAAAATGAACAGTAATCAAATGAGTGTATCACATACTACACAGCATGCAAGAGCCAATTACGTAAATGAAGGCTCATGGTTAGCTGGCTACAATACTTTTAATTCTACAAATATTAAAATTAACTTGTTCTCTGTATAATCGAGTTAAAAAGTTCAAAATGTTTTTGTAGTTTCCTGTCTAATTAACATTTCTGTTGTGTGACCTACATTTCTCAGAGTCACAACTGAAAAGGGCCCCCAAAGTAGATTTTTTTTTATTTGAAACATTTTAGTGTAACATGGTAAGAGATCAAAGGCAGCGTGATAGGTACATGTAAACCTACTTCAGTTGGAAATAAGTGACAAATTAAACTCATACTGCCTCAGTGAACAGCGAATTTCAGAAGAAAATCTTTCCTTCCTTAGTATCTCTCACTTGATTTTAATAGAAGCCTACACCTGCAGAACCATAATTATATGTATTTGGGCCATAAATCCATACTGAAAATATTTCACATGAGTTACAGTGCATTTTTATTTTTTTTACTATCTTTTCTGTTCTCCTTTTATTGTGTTTTCTTTGTAACACAACATGTAAACAAAACTGTCTAATGTGCTTTAAACCTTTTAGTGTCAACCAAGGTTTAGATTCCATTACTGCCTAACAAATTCTAGGTTGGTTTGCTGACAATATAGATGATGCAAAATGAGTTGTTGTATTTAATATGCATTTAAATATTTTGTTTAGGAACGAGTTTTAGATATTTTTTCTAAACATTTTGCAATGTCTTTTTATTTTTTTCTCTGCTGTGTTTTGACATTCTCCTATGGAGTGTCCGAATTATGCCAGAAGATCATCGTTGTCACATTGTTTTGGAGAGCTGATTGATTAAATTCTGAAATCACCAAGTTCATGATGAGGTCAATTTGACCTTGTTACTTCTCTTTCTCATGGGGCCAGCAACAATTTATACCTCAGAATACAATACAAAACTAAAATTGGGGAGTTAAATACCAATTAAGAATTAAAGACTTTATGTTCCACTAACTAAACTCAGAAACTAATTCTCAATAGTACAACATCTTTGTTCTGAAATTTACACACTGGCTTCAGTGCATTGAGCCTAAGGATGGGGATGGGAAGCTACATCTCCACTTATTGCAGGAGGCTAGATAATAGTTTGTTGTTGGTTTGTGCCATGAATAGGACAGGTCACTAATTTAAAGTAATCTGGATGGCTTGATAAACTGGGTGCAAGTTAACAGTATGCATTTTAATACAGCTAATTGCAAATGTATATATCTAAGAACAAAGAATGTAGCCCATTCTTACAGGATGGGGGACTCTATCCTGGAAACAGTGACTGTGAAAAAGATTTGGAGGTTGTGATGGACAATGAGCTATGCATTAGCTCCGGTGTGACTCTGTGGCCAAAAGAGCTAATGAAATTCTGAGATGGATAAACAGGGGAATCTTGAGTAGGAGAGGAGGTTATTTTATTGCTGTATTTGGCACTGATGAAACCTTTGCCAGAATTAGGTGTCCAGTTGTGGTGCCCACAATTCAAGAAGGAAGTTAATAAATTGGAGAAGGTTCAGAGAAGAGCCACAAGAATGATTAAAGGATTAGAAAACATGCATTATAGTGATAGACTCAAGGAATTCATTCTATTTTGTTTAACAAAGAGAAGCTTAAGGGGTGACTTGTTCACATGGGGAACAAATATGTAATAATGGGCTATTCAGTCTAGCAGAGAAAGGTATAACCTGATCCAATGGCTGGCAACTGAAGCTAGACAGATCCAGCCTGGAAAAAAGGTATATATTTCAAAAGGTGAGAGTAATTAACCTTTAGAATGATTTACCAAGGGTCGTGGTGGTGGATTATCCATCACTGAAAAATTTCAAATCAAGATTGGATATTTTTCTAAAATATATGGTCAAGGAATTATTTGGGGGTAAATTCTATAGTCTGTGTATACAGGAGGTCAGACTAGAAGATCTCAGTGATCTATTCTGGCCTTAGAATCTATGAATTTATGAGTTATATCCAGTTTATCAAGTGCATCCTCCTATAACAGCAAGTTTCAGAGTAGCAGCCATGTTAGTCTGTATCTGCAAAAAGAAAAGGAGGACTTGTGGCACCTTAGAGACTAACAAATTTATCTGAGCATAAGCTTTCGTGAGCTACAGCTCACTTCATTGGATGCAAGACATCTATAACAGCAAGACATTCAGAAGCATCACATGTCATTAAAGTTGTTGGAGAGATTGACAAATGACATATTAGGCATGCACAGTAATTAATTTTAAAATACTTAAATAGTTCTTTTTAAACTGCAACAATTTAAAAAAATGAAAATAGCATTATTATTCATTTTGATATATTTAATCCAGGCAAGGCGGATGCAAAGAGAAAACTGCATTAGACATTACATATATCCGCTAGCTTATAAAATAATAATTATAAAAAAAGATTGATGAGAGGTAGAGTAATACCTCACACATGTTCATTCCAAAGTCCAAATAAAAGCATTGTAATAAAAAAAAACAACAAAAAAAGAATTCAGGAAAAGTACTTACTGCATAAATGGTGGACATCAAAAGGTTCTCAAATACCAAGATGATGTGTTTGGTATAAAAGCCTAGAGAAATAAATTAATATCTAGTGATGAATACATTTTGCATCCATATATGTAGTTCCCTTTGGCAATAGTTTCCCATATTTATACTTACTGTAACTGGATTATCTTTCCTAGGAGCTGGGGGAGGATGCATTGAAAGTGTTCCGTTAAATAAAGTGCAGTTCATGGGCTGTAAGTGAACAATCTCTCTGAGCCCAGGTTGTCACAGCAATAGCTACCTGTAGTGAGAGCTGTCAAATAAAGGAATGGTTGGGAGGTGTGACTGTCACTTTGACAACCCAGGCTCAGAGGAAGCCCAAGCATGACTCCAGACTGTTTGAGCTCAGTTCAGTAGTTTCTGGAGTCACATATCCTCTATGCTTGGGTTGTCATAGTGATAGCTAGTGAGATCCTAGTGAGTTGTGGCTCTCATTATGATAATCTGCGGAGGTCATGACTACAGTGGCTGCTGAGCCTGGGATAGCAGATTCCAGAGTCATACTCATGCTAAAGCCTGAGTTGTCATGTCTCTTCCCTTCCTGGCTGCTGAAAATCTCACCTCCCCTTTTCCACCTCCCCTTTTCTCTTCTCCCTCCCTCCTACAGGTCTAAAAAAGAACCAAGTAATTTGTCTGAAAGGTATCAGCTCTGTTGAAAACCATCTAGACCTAATGTACCAGCATTAGATATATTTCACTTACTACAGCATAAACAGATGTCTATACTGTACATGCTATGTCTATGTCACAGTACACATTTTCTATTTTTTTTAAACAAAACCTGCATTGTTATATCAAAATATTTACAATTGTTTTTCTTTTTACACTTGGATGCCCCAGTTCCAACCCTAGACATTGTGGAGGGGCTAGTAGGAAGTGAATCTCTTTTCCCTGCTCCCCATTTCATCCTCCTACCGCTCTTCAAACCCTGAAGAGAAGAACATGGGGAACGAAGACTCCTTCCTCTGCGGGTCTGAGCCAAGGAGTCCAAGAGAGTTGTACTTTGTTCATTCCATATCTGAGTTTTAACTGATCAGCATTGTGTAACGTGAGTCTCTGCATAACATAATGTTATGATGAGAATTACTAGCATCTGCTTAGATCAGAAATCTCTTTGAGATTGGGTGAGAACACACTCTTCAATTAACATAACTGTCAGAATAAGAAAATCACAAGCCTCCCAGCTCCATCAAAGGCAGAAAGGGGCTATGAACCCACCCAGGAGTTTTGGACTGAGTGGTTGGAGGAGTGCTGCTAAGTAGACTTTCCTCCATGATCTCCCATAGGGCACTTCAGCACTCTGATGAGCTAGAGCAGGCATAGCCTTGGATGGGGACAGCCCAGAGCCTCGGGCACAATCCCTTCCCAAGCCTCCACAATATGTACTGTGATCACACAAGCTGCAAATTGGCGCAGTCTGCTCCCTAATGTGCAGCAGAGTTGCTCCATATGATGGTGTGGAAGGGCAGTGGGGCTATATTTTTCCTTTCCCCACCTCTTTGGGGCAACAGTAATACATGCTTAGAAATTGTTCAATACATGAACATTTGCTACCATGATTTATATATGGTAGCACCCATTATGTTCTAAGTGCTTTCCAAATGCTCAGGAGGACAGTCCCTGCTCTCAGTTCACAATCTAAAGACAGAAGTGGGCAAAGGTTAGAGGAAGGGTAATAACAATTGATATAAAAGTCAACTTGATTCACTGTAACCCCAAGGGCAGGGAGGGTCTTTCTTAAAGACTTAAATGTGGGCAGGGTACAGGTTCTTCCGATGTGCTCAGTAACACCATACCATCATGTTGTTTGGTTGTTTTGTCTTGTTCACATTGCCAGTAACTTGAAAGCTATGTAACAGACTGTGCTGTATTTCTCCTAGGGAAAAAATAGAAGTAAAATATGTGGACGTTACATGTGGATGACTGCAGAATTCCTTGTATGGGAACTCATTTTCTCAATTGATAAAAATGCAGTTGTTAGACACTTTAAAAGGTTGCAGCACTATAAACACTATTTTAAATGCCACAAAATAAGCAAGCGTTTCTGTTTCTTGTTTTCTATTGATTCTCAAAGTGTAAATGTATAAAAATCTGACACTTAAATTTGGAGTTGCACCAATTTTAATAATACCTTCTAAGTAGAGAGTCCAAACATTAGTGTGCTTTAACAAAGAGTTTATACTTCTTTGGTTTTGCTGATTCTTAGAAATATCTCAATAGTATTTATGCCATGCGTTTATAAGAAGAGCTGTTTGAAGCATACAAATGTCATTTCAGAGATCCTGGGGAATACTTCTTCTGCAGCAGGTTTTCACCTCCTGAATTCAGCCTGAAATTCACCTTTTTTCCCCACTAGAAATGACAAACCAAAAAGCTGACAACAGGACTCTTTCCTCGGGGGCAGTTTGTGTATTCCACACCTCACCAACACTTATGATGCCCCAGACTGCACTATTGTAATAGAAAATCCTTACCACCAGAATCAGTTAAAGCAGCAGTAGCCAATGGATCCAAACCATTCTATTGCAAACATGCAGAGCGGTCAGGCCACCTACCTTTCCCCAGAAGTTGTGGCAGGATTTTCTAGTATAAAATACATATGTTGTATTTTTATTTGGAATCCATAGGAATGAAGTAGCTCCTCTGATTGTCCGACAGGTACACACCTAGGAGTTAAAGCAAAAGAACAAATGAAAAGTATGTAGCAATAAAGATTGTCTTTTAGTTCATTTGTGTTTTTAAGGCAGGCACTGGCAATGGCTTGGAGGAGGGCTGTATATCTGTGAGAAGGAGGATATCATATCTCATACTGACATGTTTGAACCTCTTCCATAAACTCAAGGCTGGTGTGTAGGAAGCCACCTCTTCTACAGTAGAAACAAGGCCCCTTTCATTCCTGAGGTCTGTTTGCAACTTTGAAATAAAGCCACCAATTATAATTCTCCATCTGGCATGTTGCTGACCAAGCTTATCTCAGCAATAAGCAAGGTTGTTTTTTGTTTGTTCTGCTTCTTCGCTAATATTGTTCATTATTTGCTAGGCCTCTGGCCTCTTGACCAAACTCTGGACTTTGGGCCTGTAAAAAGAGATGAAACAGTCTATATATCAGGTTGTAACATAAACAGCATATGGATTTTAGCCCTTCATGGAAGTCCAATTGGCACCATTTTTACTTTGTGTAGAATTATAAATAAATAAATAAATCAAAACTATTAAATGCTCAATCATGAAAATATTTTTTCTGATTTTTTGTAGCACCCAACCAGATGATTGGATAATAATTTGCATTATGGTAACATGTACAATAGTTATTAAGCATGTTACAGTATTCACATATACAATTAATTTTTCAGGCAGTTATCCAATTCAAATGCTCTCTAAACTCTTTTGTAAGGGATACCACTAAGCTGTGTTCTGCACATCAGCTCCATTAAGAAGATTCCCTCCTTTCCTTTCAGATTCCCTCTCACCTACACCTCCCACATTCCTAGTGCTTCACAGTTTTCTGTTCCATTTCCAACCAAAAGAACACAAAGGAAGGCCACCTTCTTTGAGGGCATGGTTCCAGGACCACTGAAAGTATTTGGACATTTTTGCCATTTTGAATAATGGCAACACTTCATGGGAAAATTGCAGGGGACCAGGAGAAGCTTTAAAAAGATATCCAGATAATACTGAGACTTGGGTGAAATTGCAACAGTTGTCAACTCTGTAAGGTTGTGCAAACCTGAGCTCAGTGCCACACAAAGCTAAGTTCAGGTCTACTTGAAAATCAGCCTTGGTTCAGACCATCCTGCTCCCTACTTAAGCTACCTTCACTCAATTTGTCCTGCCTCCCCTCACCATTTGTCATCATCTGATATAGAGAACCTTTTGCTCCACTTTGTATTTGTTTTCAGGATGACTAGCTGATCACTTCTTTTTCCTAGATCTTTGAGAAGAAGCATGTTAAACCTCAGACATTTGGATAATGGAGTAAGCTTCAGATACTTGGGTAACTGGAGGAACACACTCTATATATTGTTTAAAGAAAAACACATGTGTACTAATTAAGTGTCATGTGTTAACCTGAAACCATGGGCGAAAACATTATGTAATATTTTACTATTGGCTACAGTGCTTATCTTGTCTTGCTGTTGGACCTATCCAGGGGTCTGGAACTGCCTACCCTGTCATTTCCCTCCACTCATGGAAAATCCATATAATCTATTGTAATCAATTGTTTGGCAGTGTCTCTGGGCCTAATAAGCAAGGTGACACTCCGCCAGTGCTGTGCGTAATAAACCCACGTGCTTGATTCTACAACGTGTCCATATTTTGTTCCTTCACTTTAGGACAGAGTTATGATTGCACGCACAAGTTTGTCATTTCCTAACTTTTGAGAACTTAGTGATATGTACAAACTTTCCTTCTGGAGCGCCTTTGAAGGATGAAGAATGCTCTCCCTTGTGCATCTCATTAACCATGTTAGCTCAATCCAGGGAGAAGCTATGCCACTGCTTGCTCCTTACCCCCTTAGGAGAGATGTAACATCACAATAGTTGCTAAGAATAAATATTCCTTATGCGTCAGACTGTGCTAGGGCTGAGGCCATATCTAGACTAGGAATATAGGTCATATTTAAGAGTGTATTAACTAATCATAAAAATTTAGGACCAGAACGATTCTTTAGAGGTCATTAAATCCAACCTATTGTGCTGAGTCAGGATGACCATCTCTGATGGGAGTTTTTTCTAATTTGTTCTTAAAAATCTCTAGTTATGGGGAT
Organism: Lepidochelys olivacea; assembly: GCF_965140295.1. Taxonomy (NCBI): domain Eukaryota; kingdom Metazoa; phylum Chordata; order Testudines; family Cheloniidae; genus Lepidochelys; species Lepidochelys olivacea. The sequence continues at coordinate 76,725,835 of NC_140411.1, read as the reverse complement.
TCCACAGCCTCCCTTGGAAGCCTATTCCAGAGCTTAACTACCCTTATTGTTAGAAAGTTTTTCCTAATATCTAACCTACATTCTGAACATTAAGCCCATTACTTCTTGTCCTACCTTCAGTGGACATGGAGAACAATTGACCCCCATCCTCTTTCTAACAGCCCTCAATATTTTTGAAGACTGTTATCAAATCCCCCCTCAGTCTTCTTTTCTCAAGACTAAACATGGGCCGTTATTTCCCATTTTGTAGCTGTGCATTTTATTTTTCCTTCCTGAGTGTAGTACTTTGCACTTTCCTTTACTAAATTTAATCTCGTTGAATTCAGACCAATTCAATTTGTCAAACTCATTCTGAATTCCAATCCTGTCCTCCAAAGCAGTTGCAAGCCATCCCAGCTTGGTATTATCCACAAATTTTTTAAGCATACTCTCCACTCCATTATGCAAGTCATTAATGAATATATTGAATAACATTGGGTCAAGGACTGACTCTCTTGGGGACTCCAGTTGATATGCCCTCACAGTTTGATAGTGAACCATTGATAAGTACTGTTTGAATACCATGTTTCAACTACCTGTACACCCACCTTATGGTAACTTCATCTAGACCACATTTCCCTAATTTACATGTGAGAATGTCATGTAGGACTGTATCAAAAGCCTTACTAAAATCAAGTTTTATCACATCTAGTTGTTCTACCTATCTGCTTGTCCAATAACCCTGTCAAAGAAGGAAATTAATTTGGTTTGGCATGATTTGTTCTATGCTGGCTATTCTTTATCATCCTATTCTTTTCTAGGTGCTTCCAAATTGATTGTTTAATAATTTGTTCCAATATCTTTCCATGTATCAAAGTGAGGCTGACTGGTCTATAATTCCCTGGGCCTTCCTTGTTCCCCTTTTTAAAGATAGGCACAATATTTGTCCTCACCCTTGCTTCGCCAAGTTCTCGGTGATATTTACTAATGGTTCTGAGATTGCTTAATCAGACCCTGCCAACTTGACTAAATCTAATTTATCTAAATATTCATTAACCTGTTTTCTTTCCCTATTTTGGCTCGAGTTCTTTCCCTCTTGTTGTTGTTATTAATTGTGTTAAGTATTTGCCCACTGTTATCCTTTTTAGTGAAGACTAAAGCAAAACATGCATTAAACACCTCAGCCTTCGTGTTGTCTTCGGTATTTAGCTTTCCTTTTCTACTAAAGAAAAGACCTGCAGTTTCCTTCATCTTTCCCCTGCTTCTAATGTATTTAAAGAATATCTTCTTATTGCCTGATATGTTTTAGCCACATGTGTAGATTGGATTAACACCTTTAAATATATGTTATCAGGCTACGGTCATGCCAAGGATAAAACTTGTGTCAGTGAGAAGAGAATGAGACCCATATTCAGTTAATAACCAACTGGACAAAAAAAAAATCAGCATTATTTTAACTGAGCTTGCATTTTTCTCTCAGTTTTATTGTTCCAGTAATTTTAGGTAATGTTTTGGAGACAAAGATGCAGTTTAGGTCCTCTAGATGTCTGAAATATTAGATTGTACCAACAAATGGGATACAGGTAAATTGTATCCTAAAACCGTAGCTGATCAAACAGTAACCAAATTTGAAAAAAAAATTGACTGCAGAATGATTGCTTAAATATATAGTCATTGTCTTGGAAAATATTCAGAATTATTCAACATATGGATCTTGCTATATGTTAGTATAGAAAAACAAAAACAAGTTTTTACCATACACATCTATTGTATTTACAGTAAAATCTTTCAGAGCCTGTTTCTATATTAACTTTTAAGTAATTGTTAACCATCATAGCTGACTCTACCAGACAGATAATAGACTACAATGGGAATAATGTGGCCTTTGGTCTTCCATTAAGCCAGACAATTTATCTCATCTCTCACTGCTAATTAGTTTACAACTAATTTCCTTCTTTCCCACACCTTTCCAAACAAATATATAAGCTCATTTTGCATTTTAACTTTTCCCTTCTCTTACTATAGAAAATACTTGAAAGAAAGTCTACTAACCCTTCTTCTTCATTGCGTAAATTGATCAACAGCTGGGGTCAGGAAGATATTTCCGCAAACGACATCCTCTGAAGCATTTGAATGCAGCCTTTCCAGGAGGTAGGGTAACAGCTTTAAAGTGGTTGGTTATATTGATTTACTTAAGTATGGGGTAGGGCTATGAATGAAAATATTTGATTAGCCCATTGTATGTGTTCAGAATAATGCCTTTTAGCAAAGCACCCTCTACTTAATAAGTCTAGTGTTGATATTATTACCTTTCATCATCCTTCTTATAATTACTGGACCAGATCCTCAGTTGAGGTACATTGACATTGATTTCAATGGAGCTACCTCAATTTACACCAGCTGAGGATCTGACCCATTGAGTCTAACCAATTAAATGTCTAACTTTGTGCTGCTCATCCTTTAATACCTTGTGATTGAACCTCTTTTTATCCAAGTAATTGTGTCACAACAATTTGATACCTAATGTTGCAATCTTAGCATCATGATCTTGCATCAGTATGTGACTGTAGTGTGTCACCATGCCCTATAATCATTACTTGCTTCCAAAATGGCACAAAACCTGATTATACAGATCATTAAGTATCCCCACTCTTGTCCAACTTCTGGCTGACAAAATGAAGGGTGGTCTTCAGTTCTGTTTCTCTCAATAAATTGATGGGAAAGACAAGTGTGTCCCCTTTCCTTCCCCCAGCCATGAGTGAAGAATGTTCTCTTTCCTGTGTGGGAGGCATGGGGGGTGGGGGTGGGAAGCTAATCTTGTCTTAAATTGTGGGTGAAACACTTTGCCTCCCTACCTCCCATTTTGTTTGTTTAGCGTTCCCTAGAGCAGCCAAGAAGCGCTCCAATTGCCATTCTATTTGCTCTCCCTGAAACCCAGGCAGAGTGAGCTGAGTGTTGTCCAGGCATGCAGGATACTACATAGTAGTGAAGAGATGCATCCATCTCAGGATCATGGTATCAGGTATTAGTGACTAAATTACTAGAGCAAGCCATAATAGAAACTGTCATTGACAGAGATAGTAGAGTCAATTTGACTGAATTTAAGCACATATTTTTATTTATCTGTATAAATATAGTTTAATTTATATAAAACAAAAAAGAATGTGATTTTTTTTAGTTTAAAAATATGATCATGTTTCCAAATGGATGGCCTGGTGGATAGGACAACTAATTGGGAGTCATGGTACCTGGGTTCCATTTTCAGGAAAGTCAGTTCACCTCCCAGTGTCTCCATTTTCCTGTGTAAAATAGGGATAATGATACTGAACATCCTTTGTCAAGCACTTCTGTTCAGTGAATGGAAAACACCATATAACATCTAAATATTGTTATTAAATTATGAATAATGATTTTTCCCTTTAAAAGTCAATTTCTTCCCCCAGGAACAGTGTGATTGAATGTAATGTTATGTGTAAGAAAATCTGTTTGATAGGGCCTGTCAGACTTGCTACTGAGGTCTGTCAGGACTATGTTGTATTAATGAGAAAAAGCCCTCCTCCTTCTAATACATCTCATGTACTGTAAATGAGGTTTGGACACATTTAAATTGCCAGGCTTATGTATAGAGACATATTTTTAAGGAGGGGAGAAATTTATTTTCTGTAAATTTAACTTTTCCTGTAGAGTCTCTTGCTCCCTTTCAAACACTCTGAGTCATTTCAAATTACCACACACCTTTCTTGTTGTAAATTCCTAAATTTGTTGAAAATGGCAAGCCAATATATTCTGAACAAGAAGACAGCTTTATCCTCTATTTTGGGTTTAATTGCACAATAACAAGGTTCCAAAATTTTAATGCTATCATATTTGGGGATTCAAATAATTATTCACTTGTAACATTTACTTCTGCCAGAACAACTTTCACAAAAAGCAATAAAATAAAGATTAAATTGCAGAACTATCTGTCCCAAGAAACCTGAATCGTGATAACCCCTAATTCAATAGTATAAGACAAAAAGCTCTCTTTTGACCTGCTTCATTCTTCACCAATTTTATGAACTATTGTTACTATTTTGTATCTCCACGTTTCAGAATACAGGCTACAATTAATTTAGGGGGGAAATTGCCTCAACTGCTATGAAGGCAAAGCTGAATGAATCTTCCATCCTCGGTTTTTTTTTTTAAATTATTTCTTTTTCCAGGAAAAAGAGAGCCTAATTGAACTGTGTGTAATTAAAAGCTCTCACAGCTTGACATCAACTAGTCTACTGTATTACTACACAGAGTTTATCAGACCAGGACCAGTCTTGAGGTAGCAAATGAGTTGTGTTGAAATGTCAAAGCTCAAGAATAAAGTCAGGGTACGAGCTAAAGAGGTTAGTAATGTGTGATCCATGTATCCAAAGGGAGTAAAACACCTATTGTGGTTTGTAAACTGATCCTGCCCTGACTATGGCTCTTGCTTAAATGTTGATGGTTGGGGGCTGATATGGGCAGTGTCAGTTTAGATTATTATAGCAATCTCTAATGTAGGCAACCACAAAGTCTAATTGCCCACTTGCAGTTCTTGCAAGGTATGACAACAATGTTTTTGTCAGTAATTGATTGATAGAATTCTGCTTATCTGCTGGTGTGATCTTGGTGTTGACTACCTCCTTTCATTGAATAGAAGATGTTGGTTTTTTATATTGAAAGCCCAACATATGCTGGTTCCTAGATGTCTAGCTGAGATTTGATTCCCAATATTTCATCTTATCTACTAATGTCTGAGGTTTGGGGAATCTTTAAACCTATAAAGACATAATAAGGTTCTCCTTGTATGTTTGCCTCTGCCGCTTTTGTTTCTGTATTGCCCTTCACCTTCACTTTAGATGTAGCTTGGGGATAGTGCATTTTACAAAGAGCTTAGAAATCTTTTTTTTTTCCTTTGGTCAGAAAGCTTTCAGCATAGCATGCTCAGCTGGTTTTGTGTTGTATCTCTCTCTCTATTCAACATTATTGTCCAAGTTCTGTAGCTTGTTTGTGCTTATGGGGTATTCAAAACTGGAGCATTTCTGTAGGGTATTCAGAATTAGATACATACACTGGATATGTAGCATGCTTCTCTTTTCTGACTGGATGTGCAAATATACAAGATTCCAAATTTGAAATTAACTTTCTACAAATATTCTACAATATTTGCTTAGCTCACACTGTTTCAGTGAACTTGCCTGTCAGTACACTCTTTGGATAGCATATGCATGCAAACACAAACGAAAGAGAGAACTAAAGAAATTCAAACACAGTCAACGAATATTCATTAAGGAATTGAAACACAGTTTTTCACAGGTTTCAGTTCTTGTAGTATTCTTCCAATTTTGGTTACTAACCACTAAGTATAGCTGGAAAGCAAGAATTTTGTTTTGTGAAACATTTTGAGGTTTTGACTTTGGAACAAAACAGAGCCCATTCAACATTTTTCAGGGGACCAGAAAGAGAAAAATACCCAATCCAGAATAGCCAATAGCTCAGTGGTTAAAGCACTCATTTAGGATGTGGGGATGTGTCCCTGTCCTGGGTTTTGACCAGAGATGTCACTGTGGACTAGAGGAACCTTCTGTCAGGGTTTCCTCCCCGCTCTGAACTCTAGGGTACAGACGTGGGGACCCAAATGAAAGACCCCCGAAGCTTATTTCTACTAACTTAGGTTAAAAACTCTCCAAGGCACAAATTCTCCCTTGTACCTTGTATTAGGTAACGCTGCCACCACCAAGTGATTTAGACAAACTCAGGGAAAGGACCATGTAGGACTGATCAATGAAATCATTTTTAATTGTTCACTTTATTAATATAACTTCATAAGCAAAGTTTTATGAATGAAACAACATTCATTCATAAAACCGGTTAGCCCAATAACTGGCTAACTGAGTTTCACTTTCAATCCAATTGCTGCTTAAATCGCTGAAGCTTATGCTGTTTCAACATTGTAACTTCTGCTCACTTTTTGTCATTAATTATACTTGTCTATATTGTAACTTCTGTTCACTGTTTGCCATTCCTTACACTTGTCCATATTGTAACTCAAACTCCATTTTAACTTGTCCCAAACTCCATTTTAAAATGCTCACTTCATTTTGTAAAAGCTTGCTGCAACCTTCATTTTTGCAAAACCCTGCTGTAATCTTATTAGTTTAGTTTAGATGTGTGAATGAGGTATGGATGGATGATGGAATCAACCTCCAGCCTCAGCCTGTCCTGATGAAATAAAGTGTAAACACCCAACGGCTGAAGATCCAGACAACAGCCCTGACAAAGTGATCAATCACACCAAACCCAGAGGCAGCATGACACAGCAAGACCTATTGACTCTGGATTCAAACTAAAGCCTACAAAAAGGATGGGTGAGATGGAAGGCTGTGATGGGTAACATTCTGCTGCCAACATGGAAGGACATTGGTGCATGCCCAGCAGAGACCCAGCTCTTCCTTGTGCCCGGCTTTCCTGGGCACCTAGTCGCCACAAGCTATGAATCCAAGCCACGAACTCAAGCTACATTCAGGACTGGTAATTATACAGCAGCTGCAGAACCTGTGTGTGTGTATGAATGAATGTGTGAATGAATGTGAAACTTAATGAAATGTTATAGCTATAACTGATTGCCTACTACGATTCTTTCTGTATTCACAATTAATGTGACATTTTGCCTTATCCCCTTTAATAAGGGATCCTGCTGGTTTTTATTTTATTGGTATAACAACCACTTGGAGTTCCTACTCCCCCCAAGTCCCTGCACCCCCTTTCCTGGGGAGGCTTGAGAATAAACAAGACAAGCACAGACCAACCTTGGGTTTTTTTTAGGACACATAAAAAAAACCCAATCAGATTCTAAAAGAAACAGAAATTTATTAGAAAGAAAAAAGGTAAAAGACGCACCTCTGTAAAATTAGAATGGAAGATAATCTTACAGGGCAATCAGATTAAAAAACACAGAAGATTTGCCTCTGGGCCAAACTTTAAAGTTACAGAAAGAAAAACCAGGAATACACCTTCCTCTCAGCACAGAGAATCACAAGCCAAAACAAAAATAAACCAACACCGTCCCTTGCTAGTACTTACTGATTCTAATGGAGTTGAATTGCTTGCTTCCTTGATCTGTGTCAGGCAAGCACAAAGAACAGACAAACCAAAACCTTGCCATCTGCGCTCCCCCCCCAGATTTGAAAGTATCTTGTCCCCTTATTGGTCCTTTTGGTCAGGTGCCAGCCAGGTTACCTGAGCTTCTTAACCCTTTACAGGTAAAAGGATTGTGTGCCACTGACCAGGAGGGATTTTATAGTACTGTATACAGGAAGGTTGTTAACCTTCCCTTTATATTTATGACACCTTCCCAACTAAAGTTTGTGAAAACATACATTTCCAAAAAGAAAAAGGTTCCATTTCAACAAATTGGCATTTTCTTGATGGAAAAAATGTTTTGTTGAAAAATTTCCAACCAGTTCTAACCATACCTATTGGACGTTGTTCAATTCCATTGCTCATTCTGCCCCACCCCGATCTTTGCTGGTTACTGCCAGGGTCCCATAGAGCTTTCAAAGTCCATCTGCCTAAGCACAGCTTCTGGTTCTGCTTCTGCCAGCTGTATTAGGTCTTTGTATTGTTTTTCCAGAGCACCTGTTACCATAGTATCTAAGCACTGATCAGGCAAATATATGTCTCTAAAGCCTCTAAATTCTGCAGTGAAGTGGACCTAAATTCTATGCCAACACACTGTGGTTTCTTCAACATTCCAACACAGAACACCGGAGATTTTGCAGTAGCACCAGTTACCTTCAAAAAGAAAGATTTTTGCTGAATTTAAAAATGAAAATTAATAGCACAATCAGTACGATATCCTCTTTTATACTTGTTTTTTCTTTAGTTTGATATTTTATGTTAAAAGAGTCACATCTTTCAATCCTGTGTGTTAAAACAAGATATTCATTGCATACATAACCAAAATGGAAACTAGGATTGTTGAGAAAACAAGTTCTCAAAGTATCTTGGGATTCCAAAAGCCTACAAGGAATGGAAGATGGGAGGGACCAGCAAGGAAAGCTACCTCTTCAAGGTCAGAAAGTGTAGAACTGCCAAAAGCCAAGCAGAGCTGGACCTTCCTATGACACTGCACCCATATTCTTCATAGTGATATTATTATGATATGATTATAGCATGATTATGATGTATTTTATGCAAGATAAGTCATGTGAGGTATCATTAGAAAAGTTATGATTTACTGAATATGATTATCCTATTTGTATGCATGTATAATTTTTGTATCTGAAGTTATGAATATTGACTGTGTATCTGTATTTCAAATGTAGTTACACCTGGATAACGCCCACTAGAAAAGATGCTTTCAGGCTAGATAGCTGGTTGGGTAGGGCTTGTTCAGGGCAATGATCCATTAGGGAAAACAATAGGCCTTAGGAGAAGCTTATCTCCCATCTGGTGAGCCTTCTGGAGAATACTCCAAACAGCCTGTAAGTAATGGCTGCTATGACTCTACAAGGACATGTGACCAGGCCATGATTCTGGACCACATCTTGGGATATCAGTATTTTTTCACAGACTGGTCTGGGAACCAAGCTTTGGAACATAGGGTTCCCACCATATGGAAAAGCTATGTAAGACAGAAAGTGACATCATCTGGGATTCTTCACCACCCCCCGCCCCCCGCCCCACACACACAAGAAGACTCCTGAAAACACTAGAGTAACAAAGACTGAACTGAGGGAAGTGCTGGAGCCAGGCTAAAAGGGATTTCTAGCCTGTGTATGAAATACCTGAGAATTCCAAGTGTAAAGCAAGTGCAGCTTGTGCCTTAAGAATCTGTAGCCTGCCTGTACCATCAATTAGGGTAAGACTCTGCTAATTAATATCCAATCTATCTAGTATTTTAAGTTTAGTTTTCATTTTTTTGTTTATTTACTAGTAACCTGCTTTGATCTGTTTGCTATCCCTTATAATCTCTTAAAATCTATCTTTTGTAGTTAATAAACATGTTTTGGTTTTAATCTAAACCACTGAGCTTTGACTGAAGTGCTTGGAGAAAATCTCTGCTTGGTTACCAAGTGTGTATTGTTCTCTTCGCATTGATGGAGAGGCAGACCGGGTATTAAACCCATATACTGGCCAGATTTGACCAGGGCAGGACTGTACTGCTCTGGGATACCAAGCTGGGAAACTGGTGGTTAGAGAGCCTGCATGTAACTGCAGCTGGGTGTTCCCTACCAGCATGAATGATGGTGAAAATGCAGGCTGCAGGGCTTTGCAGTTTGTCACAGCAGTACAGTATGGCAGGGAGCCCAGGCTGGTGGATCAGGGGCTCAGTGGTACTCCAGTTCCAAGTAGCACCTTGGGGAAACCTCTAAAATTTCCAAAGGGAATTAAAACCAACAGTAAAAGGTTCTATTGCCATATAAATAAGAAGAAAACAAGGAGAGAAGAAATGGGACTGCTAAACACTGAGGATGGGCTGGAGATTAAAGTTTATCTAGGCATGGCCCAACACCTTAACAAATACTTTGCCTCAGTTTTTAACGAACCTAATGAAGAGCTTACAGGTAATGGCAGAGTGGCTAATGGCAACAAGGATATGGAAGTAGAAATTACCACATCTGTGGTAGAAGTCAAACTCAAACACTTTAATGGGACTAAATCAGAGAGCTCAGATAATCTCCATCCAAGAATATTAAAGGAACTGGCACATGAAATGGAAAGTCCAATAGCAAGGAGTTTTAATGAATCTGTAAACTCGGGGATCAGACCCTATGCTTGGAGAATTGCTAATATGGTGAACAGTAATTGTGATAAAATACAACATGATTTTAGAAAAGGTAGATCATGCCAGATCAATCCGATCTCCTTCTTTGAGAAGATAACTGATTTTTTAGACAAAGAAAATGCAGTAGATATAATCTGCCTGAAAGACATTTGATATAGTTCCACATGGGAAATTATTAGTTAAATTGGAGAAGACTGGGATTAATATGAGAACGAAAGGTGTATAAGAAACTGGTTGAAGGGAAGACTACAATGGGTCATAGTGAAAGGTGAACTGTTAGACTGGATGGAGGTTATCAGTGGAGTTCCTCAGGGATCAATCTCTGGCCCAATCGTATTTAACATTTTTATTATGACATCAGCAGAAAAAGTGGGAGTATGCTAATAAAATTTGTGGATGACACAAAGTTGAGAGGTATTGCCAAAATGGCAGAGGTCTGGAATATCACACAAGAAGATCTGGATGACATTGTAAACTGGAGTAATAGAAATAGGATTAAATTTAATAATGCAAAGTGCAGGTCATGCATTGGGGAATAACAGGAATTTTGCAATAAACTGAGGATTTATCAGTGAAATTCAACTTATTTTTGAGCATGCTCAATTGGTCTCTAATAAGATTGGAGCAAATCCTAGTAAAGCCTCACCTCTGTCATGACCTCCCACTGAAAGCTTCCCAACTGAGCTGACAAGCCCATAGGCTGCTACTGTGACCATCTTAAAGAAGATCCTAAATGTCCCATTGAAAGACATAAAGCACTTTCCGTCCTTTACTGTTACTGCAGTTTCAATCTATTGCTATTGCAAATGTGAGGCTGCCTCTTACCTCAGCATTCCACCAAAGCAATCCAACCAAACAAGCAGGAAAAGAAGGTGAATTCACTCTTCTTTCACATTAGTGAGTTGTGGCTACACCCCAGATTACATTCTTTTCAACTATAAAATCATTTTCTCTCCTTTCAATAGAATCATAGAAGATTATGGTTGGAAGAGACCTCAGGAGGTCATCTTGTCCAACCCCCTGCTCAAAACAGGACCAACCTCAACTAAATCATCCCAGCCAGGGCTTTGTCAAGCTGGGCCTTAAAAACCACTAAGAATGGAGATTCCACCACCTCCCTAGGTAACTCATTCCAGTGCTTCACCACTCTCCTAGTGAAATAGTTCCTAATATCCAACCTAAATCTCCCCCACTGCAACTTAAGACAATTGCTCCTTGTTCTGTCATCTGCCACCACTGAGAACAGCCTAGCTCCATCCTCTTTGGAACCCTACCCTTTCAGGTGGTTGAAGGCTACTATTAAATCCCCCCTCACTTTTCTCTTCTGCTATCTAAATAAGCCCAGTTCCCTCAGCATCTCCTCATAAATCATGTGCCCTAGCCCCCTAATCATTTTCTCTGCCCTCTGCGGGACTCTGTCTCTCCGCTGGACTTTTCTCATCATTTTATTCATTAAAATGCAAGAAAAAACTATGTTGTTGCTCTGTTAGCTTGTTCATATCCCTGATTCTTTTTTAAGAGCCCAGATCCTCAGCTAGTGGAAATTGGGTTAGTTACACTGAAGTCAATGGAGCTACACCATTTTCCACAAAGCCTGTGGCCCAAAGGTCCAATAGTAACATAAGCTTATACCACTGTACTTATTACAGTGTTTTTGCTAGAGGCTGTTATAGTGAAAGGTGCCTAAGGGTTTTCATTAACATTCCCTGTTTTCAAATGTTCCTAACTTTTGGAAAAAACCCTCTGTCTGTGCTGAAACCTACCTTGCATAGTTTCTCCCCAGAGGTGAGGTTTTTTTGTTGTTGCTGAAAACTTGTAGCACAATTCCTTCAACAGCTTGATGTTTGACAACATTTTTATACAGAATATTTTCCAATTTTCAGTACTTTGTAAGATAGCTTTTTCACACACAAAATTAAAAAATGGCCGAAGTGCACCATTTTTTTTTTCAGGTTGGCTGTTTCTCCTTGAAGACTAGACTCATGTATAATTTACAAATAAAAAAAAACACATAAATATATAAAACAAATCTAAGTTTAATTATTAAAAAGCTCTTTTTTTCTGAAATTTGGAATTTCTGGTTCTAACCACAGCATTGAGTACCTGGTTCTACAACTCCTCACTGGTGAAATTCACACTTGTGCAAAGGACCCATATAAGGGGATATTTTGGGAATTTAGAATAATGGAAGCATAGAATATCAGGGTTGAAAGGGACCTCAGGAGATCATCTAGTCCAACCCCCTGCTCAAAGCAGGACCAATCCCCAACTAAATCATCCCAGCCAGGGCTTTGTCAAGCCTGACCGTAAAAACTTAAAAGGAAGGACATTCCACCACCTCCCTAGGTAACCCATTCCAGTGTTTCACCACCCTCCTAGTTTCCTAATATCCAACCTAAACCTCCCCCACTGCAACTTGAGACCATTACTCCTTGTTCTGTCATCTGCTACCACTGAGAACAGTCTAGATCCATCCTCCTTGGAACCACCCCCTTCAGGTAGTTGAAAGCAGCTATCAAATCCCCCCTCATTCTTCTCTTCTGCAGAATAAACAATCCCAGTTCCCCCAGCCTCTCCTCATAAGTCATGTGTTCCAGTCCCCTAATCATTTTTGTTGCTCTCCGCTGGACTTTTTCCAATTTTTTCACATCCTTCTCGTAGTGTGGGGCCCCAAACTGGACACAGTTCTCCAGGTGAGGCCTCACCAATGTCGAATAGAGGGGAATGATCACGTCCCTTGATCTGCTGGCTATGCCCCTACTTATACATCCCAAAATGCCATTGGCCTTCTTGGCAACAAGGGCACACTGTTAACTCATATCCAGCTTCTCATCCACTGTAACCCCTAGGTCCTTTTCTGCAGAACTGCTGCCTAGCCATTCGGTCCCTAGATTGTAGCGGTCCATGGGATTCTTCCGTTCTAAGTTCAGGACTCTGAACTTGTCCTTGTTGAGCCTCATCAGATTTCTTTTGGCCCAATCCTCCAATTTGTCTAGGTCCCTCTGTATCCTATCCCTACCCTCCAGCGTATCTACCTCTTCTCCCAGTTTAGTGTCATCTGCAAACTTGCTGAGGGTGCAATCAACGCCATCCTCCAGATCATTAATGAAGATATTGAACAAAACCAGCCCGAGGGCCGACCTTTGGGGCACTCCACTTGATATCAGCTGCCAACTAGACATGGAGCCATTGATCACTACCCGTTGAGCCTGACAATCTAGCCAGCATTCTATCCACCCTACAGTCCTTTCATCCAGCCCATACTTCTTTAACTTGCTGGCAAGAATACTGTGGGAGACTATGTCAAAAGCTTTGTTAAAGTCAAGGAACAACACGTCCACTGCTTTCCCGTCATCCACAAAGCAGGTTCTCTCTTCATAGAAGGCAATTAGACTAGTCAAGCGTGACTTGCCCTTGGTGAATCCATGCTGACTGTTCCTGATCACTTTCCTCTCCTCTAAGTGCTTCAGAACTGATTCCTTGAGGACCTCCTCCATGATTTTTCCAGGGACTGAGGTGAGGCTGACTGGCCTGTAGTTCCCAGGATCCTACTTCTGTCCCTTTTTAAAGATGGGCACTACATTAGCCTTTTTCCAGTTGTCTGGGACCCGATCGCCATGGGTTTTCAAAGATAATGGCCAACGGCTCTGCAATCACATCCGCCAACTCCTTTAGCACTCTCGGATGCAGCTCATCTGGCCCCATGGACTTGTGCTCGTCTAGCTTTTCTAAATAGTCCTGAACCACTTCTTTCTCCACAGAGGGCTGGTCACCTCCTCCCCATGCTGTGCTCCCCAATGCAGTAGTCTGGGAGCTGACCTTGTTCGTGAAGACAGAGGCAAAAAAAGCATTGAGTACATTAGCTTTTTACACAACCTCTGTCACTAGGTTGCCTCCCTCATTCAGTAAGGGGCCCACACTTTCCTTGGGTTTCTTCTTGTTGCTAACATACCTGAAGAAACCCTTCTTGTTACTCTTAATATCTCTTGCTAGCTGCAACTCCAGGTGTGATGTGGCCTTCCTGATTTCCTGCATGCCTGAGCAATATCTTTTTACTCTTCCCTGGTCATTTGTCCAGTCTTCCACTTCTTATAAGTTTCTTTTTTGTGAACTTAACTGGTTCATAGAACTTAGGCTGGCCCTCTTCGTTCAAGTGAATTTCATCCCTAAAGAGTAAGAAGAAAGATGTCATATTATTGCAAATTTCAAAATTACATAGGCCAATAGGTCAAAAATACAAACATTTTTGATATCTTGAGACATTTCCAGGGTGCATGTAAAAGAAAGAAAAAATAATATTTGTTGTATGAATAATTTAGCATCTAATGGAGGATTTTCAAAAGCACAATGTGGAGCTAGGCATCCAACTCCTTTTGACTTTGCCCTTTGAAAATCATGCCCTAAATAATTTTGGTACTAGGCCATAGAATGTTTTTCCATCCTGACTTTAATACAGATTTCTGAGTCTTGGTTAAAAGTGATTTACAATAATTTTGAATTTTTATTGAATGGACTATGTAAGTCACAGATTTCTCATGCACCTTTTCAATTCTCTTTAATCAGAAAAAAAAGGCAAAGATTTTTGTAGGCTCCTTCCTCTCTGAAGGGGAAAAACACTGGAAGTCTGATACAGATAAGTTTTTGTTTATTTTATCATTTCCAATATACCAGCAGAAGTAAATGCTATTCAAGGTGGATTAAGTCAGTGTGAAATAATTTGGGATGATTAGTTATTTTTGTGTGTAGCAGTATGGAACTCATTCTGTGAGGACTGCCAAAGCTAGAAAACAAGTAGGTGTTGCAGTGATACTGCAGGCAGTGTCCAGGAGATTTGCAGAGTAAGAGTAAAGATCAGTGGATAAACATAATTATGAGCTCCTGGTGAAAAACTTCAGGTACTAGAAGTAGTTATTTCACACTGTGGAAAATGGGAGATCATTAACTTGTATGAAAGAGAAAATGTACCAGGGAAGTTTATGGAGTTTGGTTAATCTGTTTTTCATAGAGACAAATTATTCAACATTTTCCACATGCACGTAAAATGTAAATGTATAATGAAGGCCTGAAAGTTTTGTTTGTTCGTTTTTAAAAAGGTGAGTGAGAGGAAGGACCCATGCTTGTTTTTTTTTTTTTTTTAATATTCAAAATTCATGTCTTGTCTGTCCTGGAGGATTCTATGGCCAGAATTCCAGGGGCAGCCATTTGGCACTCAGCACATCTCTGGGAAGGTCCTGCGAAAATGGCGGTAAGCCTAATACATCCTTTCTGGAAGGCACAGTATTTTGGCTTATTGAGCCCCATAAGACTGATGGGTGAACTAAATTAAGCTTTTAGCATGCATACAGGAACTTTTGCTGTTTTTATATGTTTTCTTTATAATGCTTTCAGCTTAATGATAAATATGCTTGCTTAGAAAGAGCTCTGTGGTAACACGTGACTGCTGGCAAGTACAGCTGTTCATAGCCTTCGGAAAGGAAGGCAGTCTGGTTTGCTGGGGATATCCCAATGTAGTCAGAGAACTGTGCAGACTGGGGAAAAAAAACCCAGCCAGGAGCAACAGAGACATGGATCTGGGCCCAAGAGAGGTGATGGCTGGGAGCCTAGAGTGGGAGTCCTTGGTGGACCATGGAAGGGAAATATTGGTGCAGTTTCCCTGGACTGTGACAGCTAAAATTTAGAGCAAAATGACAGACTGGTATACAAAAAGTTTTTCAAATACAAAGTGAAATAAATCATATCTCTATAATAAAGACTAAAATCAAGTAATTAACAACACATTAATTTATCTGAAGTGAGGGAAGGACAAGGAACTGGCTCTTTTAAAATATCCCAATTGCATAATTGAGAGTTCAATCCCATCCACATCAAAGTTAATGGCAAATTTCTCGTGGACTTCAGAGGGAACAGTATTGAACCCTAATTGTGCAAGGAGATGAGTCTCATTTCAGACTACCTTCCAAGTTCAGTGTACAATTATCAAGGCAGATGTGTAGTCTTGGTCTACTAATTAATGCAGCTATCTAGGTGCCCGGAGACTTGGTTTCTTATCTTAGGTCTGACTGGCTATGTGACTTTGGACCAGGGTCTGATCCCGTAAAGCTTTGTAATGAGTTCTTACTCATGTGATTGATTTTCTAGCATAAGGCCCTTAACCACTTTTGGCCTGAATCCTGAAATCAATTCCCACTGAAATCAAAACCTGTGAGAACCTGTTTCCTCACCAGTAAAATGCCTTATATGCCTACCTCACAGTCTTAATTAGCAAAAAGAGAAGGAGTACTTGTGGCACTTGAATGCATCCGATGAAGCGAGCTGTAGCTCATGAAAGCTTATGCTCAAATAAATTTGTTAGTCTCTAAGGTGCCACAAGTACTCCTTTTCTTTTTGCAAATACAGACTAACACAGCTGCTACTCTGAAACCAGTCTTAATTAGGTAAATTATGTTGAGATCCTTGGTTCAAATATAGCAGGCATTATGTAAGTGCTAGGTTAGAGGAATCTTGGGCAACCACTGTGGTTAAGTGAATGGTACTTCTCCGCCTCAGACAAAAAGCAGCCTGTGTTATATTTGGATCCAGCAGAAAAAGATGGACACAGATACAGAGAGAGAGCTGACAGAAACAGAGGTGTCTGCTGTGCTTGCTTTATTGTACTAGCTGCAAAAACAAACATACAAAAGTGAGGTTCTGTATCAGGGAGGGGGAAGTACATAAACATTTAAAGGGACAGGACATCACATTTGTCCACCCTACCTTAAAAAACCTTCGAAACACATACATATTATCATTCACATGGCTAACAATAAACACTATGGTGTCAAGTATCAGGGTAGCCTTGTTAGTCTGTATCCACAAAAACAACAAGGAGTGGGTTTTTTACCCACAAAAAGCTTATGTCCAAATACATCTGTTAGTCTTTAAGGTGCCACCAGACTCCTTGTTTTAATAAACACTACATTGCCTATCTAAGAGTTGCAAGTGGACTACCACAGACTCTTAAGTTGCAAGGGGTTATTCTGTCCTGGAATAGCAACTCACTAACTAAACAACTTATAAATTCAGGCATACAACTGGTTTTTGCACTCTCTGGGGATAATATGGTGATGGTGGTGTGGCAGTATCCTGACCAACAGCAAGAGTTGGTTATAAGGAATCAACTGGCTCTGGTATGGAATCAACTGGATCTGATACCAAAGTTTCTCTCAATAAATCATTGAAATTAGGAGTTGTAACAGAAGTATGTTTGAAAAGAAGAACAGAAAGTCCTACTGGAAGATCCCTGGACTCCAGTACTTGTTGAGGCTGCAACTGGTCCATATGTCATTTCCATAAAATACCATTGGATAGTTTTACCACAAGAAAAACAGGTCCCATGCATTTAACAAGTTCTTCAGGCATCCATTTCAAACCACAACAGTTTCTGCTGATGACTCAGAATAGACTTGTTAGCTATAAGGCATGCTTAAGTGTTTGTACATAGCATTCCATGAGTCTGTTTGTAGAAGGATGGTAAGGAGTTAAACACATGTACTGAATGCCATTTGAAATTAGGAACCTCTGAAATTCTTCAGAATAGAATTGAGGTCCCTTATCATTCACCAACTGTAATGGTAAACCAGATTGGTTAAACGAGATATGAAGTATCCAATGGTCTTAGAAGCTGTAGTGGAAGTCATTTTGAAAACTTCAGGCCATTTTAATGGGTGTCAACTATGAGCAAAAACATATAGTTTCCTAAAAGTCCAATAAAGTCCATGTGAATGTGTCCAAGGAGTCTTGGGCCATGGCCAATGGTGTAGATGAGCTGGGCCAGGATCACGACGAATTTGCTGATACCTAATACAACACTTTGCCTTCCTTTCAATGCCTTTGTCAATCCCTGGACACCAGACATGACTTCAGATGTCTTCTGTACAATGCCACAATGACCTTTGTGAAGAGCTTCCAAAGCCTGAGATTGAACTGATTTCATAATGATCACTTGCATTCCCCATAAACTACAACCATCATTCACAGATAATTCATGGTGAGGTGACACAAACTGTATACACTGGGGATTTTTTTGATCCAACACTCTACCTTGTAGTACCAGTCCCTTCTCAAAAGAAAACACATCATACTTTGTGGTTTCTTTATTGTTGTCTGTGCTAGTGACAGGTAATCTATCCATCAAATTGAGATAGAACAGTGTGTTTGAATTTTTTGGGGGGTTGACAGGAGCTTGTGCATGATGGGAGTGACAGCCCATCAGCCTTTCCATGCTAAATCCCTTTACGGAATGAATTGTATAGGAATGAGGTGAAAGTATTAATGCCCTTCATTGCATATGAGGAGCAGCTAATGATGGAATTTCATTTTTCAGTCCAAGAATTGTAAATGGGCGATGATCTATTAGCAAGATAAAATGTTTACCATACACCTGGTCATTTTCAGAAAGTGCCTCCTCCCCCCTTTCTAACTGGCTGGTTCCCACTATCCCAGGAGCAAACCCAGCAGTCTGTCACCCTGTACCTCTAGGTGAACTTTGTTCCCTTTCTTTCTGAAGTATTATTTGCTTACTTTTTTCTTATTCTTCTTCAGGCAATGGGAACACTAGACACAGGTGGGCTAGAAATCCCATTTCACCAATTTTATATTTCTGGACCTAGCAGAGAAGGAGATAGACACAGACGGAGCTGGCAGAAAGATATATGTCTGCTGTACTCACCCTATTTATCTAGATGCAAAAACTGAAACTAACATGAAAGTGAGGCTTTGCACCAGGAAGGAGTAAGTGATCACACATTTACAAAGATAGTACATCACAGCCTCCACTTATGCTTAGCTGAAAAAGCCAGTTAGACCAATAGGGATCAATCAACCACATTGCTATCCCTGTAACAAAAGTATTGCTGCCTGATTTTAATTCTTACATTATTTTCACATAGTTTATTTTTGGTTGTACTGTATATATTTCTATTTCCTATAGTTTTCTTTATGTAACACGTATATAATGGCCACCGCCTCCAGCTGACACACTAGGGATTGAACTGGGGGTCACCAGAGCTAAAAGCATGAGCTATTATAGCTTGAACTAAAACCTCATTGCTAGTGTGTATACCAAGTCATATCCTCTATGGATCACCATGGGGGGACTGTAACATACTCACCAATGGGTAACATATTTGATTTCACTAACTTAAGCGAACTGAAAAATATATTATATTTATTACAATACATTGCAGAATTATTAATGTTAAACATGTAGCTCTCTGACCTAATCTTTATTGAATTAAAAATAAAATGCAGCATCTCCTACAGCAGTCAAACTATACTAGGAATTAGTGGGTAATGAACCTTCTGCTATAAAAAGTATACAGGTAATAAAATATTTGTGCCTTTTTGCTATCTGACCTTTTATTTATCTCAGAAAGTTCAGATAAAAAGTTCTTCTAACTGACTTACTTTATTTTACACTGTGGAGTGCTTTAGAGGGCTTAGTGTTCTTGGGGGTTCTGTAGGGAAATAAGTAGTGTAATAAAATTTGATAATGACTGCTGAAGGTACTTTATTTTTAAAGTGAGCCATAAACTTGAGTTTCATATGGAAAGGACTCACATGTCCATTCCAAAATAAAGGCCCAGTCCTGCTTCATTTAAGTCATTAGTTATAATGGAAGGACCTGGTGCTCAGCACCTTCCCAGGTCACACGTGGAGAGGAGAGACATGGAATGCTCATTATGTACTTGATTTGATACTGTTCCATTTGTAGTGAAGGAAGCTGATTGCCATATTTGGGGTCGGGAAGGAATTTTCCTCCAGGGCAGATTGGAAGAGGCCCTGGAGGTTTTTCGCCTTCCTCTGTAGCATGGGGCATGGGTCACTTGCTGGAGGATTCTCTGCTCCTTGAAGTCTTTAAACCACGATTTGAGGACTTCAATAGCTCAGACATAGGTGAGAGGTTTTTCGCAGGAGTGGGTGGGTGAGATTCTATGGCCTGTGTTGTGCAGGAGGTCGGACTAGATAATCACAATGGTTCCTTCTGATCTTAATATCTATGAATCTGTGAAAAAAAAAGCCATGAGTGAATACTTCAGAGATAAATCTATATCTCTCATTGAGCTACAATATAAGAGCATGTGGTAAAGAACCAGATATCAATTGTTCCTTAAAAGCATTCAAGTTAGAAACCATCATCCTTCCTTTAAAGTAGTGAAATTAGGAAAGTTGCTTAAAAATCCCACAAGATGATATATACCTTTCAGGCAATGCTTCATTTAGCCCCTCATGCTCCTTAGCAAAGGAGACATTGCCCCAGAGGAAGAGACACATATTTGGGGGTCCTGTGGGGTGCACAACAGAGTTCTGAACTGCTGACTTCCCCTAGTCAGCAGGAGGGAAGGGGTGGGAGATGTGACCTTCAGTTACCCTGGCAACTCTCCTCCTGCAACCAATGGAAGTCACCAGCAGCCAGTTAGAGGGCAAAAGTCAGCAGGCAGCACTTCAATCAGTTTCTGACCTGTGAAGAGCTCTGGAAGCCTGGGAAAGAAGAAGAAAGGCTATAAATAAGCCTATTTTCCCTCTGTCATGCTGTCTGGAGTGGCTCACGAACATGAGTGCCGACCACAGGGCACACGGTCAGAAAAGAGGGGAGACACCCCAAACTGATGGTGTGTTCTATAATTAGATTTCACCAAGCCAGTAACAAATGTGAATGACTGGATCACTATCCCAGTCTTGTCATGGAGTCACAGACAGTCCCCTTAGACTCTCCAGTCTATCTTTCTGCCCAGACAAACTGGTATAAGTGACAGGTTTCAGAGTAACAGCCGTGTTAGTCTGTATTCGCAAAAAGAAAAGGAGTACTTGTGGCACCTTAGAGACTAACCAATTTATTTGAGCATGAGCTTTCGTGAGCTACAGCTCACTATCATCACTTATACCAAACATCACACCAGATTCAGGCCATTTTCTAAAAGCCTGTCCCCAAAGTGGTGAATCCTCAGAAAGTGTCCAAAAAATTCAAGGCCGTATGTACTGAGCAGTCAATGGCAAATTTTGAAGAGTCCAGGAAAGTGAGTACGGTGGGTCCCAGAATGGTAACTACTCCTACAATATTCAAGTTCTGAAGGCCCAGCCATAGCCTTCACTCAAGAATAAATACACCTAACAGACTCTGTGGTCCCAAGGCTGAAGTGGACATGAGGATTGAAGGATGTTGTTGCTGAGCTATTTTGAACAGTGAATCACAAGTTACCTTCTGTTTAAGCTATTTTATGAGACCCATTTAAAGAATCTGACCTTTTATCCTCTAGAAGGACTTGTGAATCAAGTGGGAATTAGATGAATCATCTTTCCATATCAAGGATATATCAAGGTACAGCAGGAATTACCCAGAAACATGACTGGGATAACTTTCAAGATTCAGACTTCAGCCTTTGTGTGTCCAGCTGTGGGAAACAAAAGCCAAGTACCTCTGATAATTGGGACTAACTCGAATATGTTTGGGTTATTAGCCAAGAAGAGTAAGGAAATGGCTGGCCCGTAGGATGGCAAGCTGAGGTACTAAGAGTGAACACCTTATGTTTGCAAGCTTACTGAGTGAAGGAGATGGAGTAGGTTTTCAGTCAGGAAGGATCTGTTGGGAAGAACTTTAAGAGTAAAGGTTCACCTTTGACCCCACTGCTGGAAGAGTTGAGATAGCCCACATCTACAGAGATGAGATAGTGAATGGACCCTCTCATCATCCTGAGATGCTGTTTGATGCCTGCTGCCTGAACTTGATGCCCGAAGTTTGATGCCAGCTGCCTGAACTTTGGAAATTCCCTTGTGCCCAATGGCTGGAAAGAACACTTGAGACAGAGGTTGGCCCAGAGAGCAGATGTATTCTTGCAACAGAAATGGGATGTTGGACATGCTTATGGAGTAGAATATAAAATCCTGATGTATGATAAGACCCGATTCTGGGAGAGATCCTGACAATTTGGGCCTGTGGATGTAGAAGATGTGAGAAAGCATCTTTTGAAGCTCAAGGCTACTGGAATAATTCAGGAATCCAGGAGCGCACTTGCATCTCCCATCGTGGTAGCCCATAAGAAGAACCCTGATATGTGCACATATATGGATTATTGCATCTTGAATAGGCAGATGATTCCTGATTGATACACTATACCCTGGGTGGAAGATGCCGTGGATTGCCTCTCCAAAAGCAAGTAGTTTTTGGTCCTTAATCTGAGAAGTGGGTATTAGTAAATATCCATGGCTCCTGAAGATTGTGAAAAAATAGATTTTGTTCACTGGGCTTTTATGACTTTATAAGGATGCCTCAAGGTACATGTGGAGCCCCAGCAGTTTTCCAGAGGTTGATGGAGTCATGAACTTTCTGGAAGTATTGGTCGATTTGGATTATGTTACTGTTTTTGGGAGTCTCTTGAGGAACATAAGGAGCATCTTAAAGTGCTCAATCATGTCAGCACCACCAGACTCAAATTGTCCTTAGATAAGAGCCAATTTGGCCAGTCAAGTGTGAAATATAATGGGTACATTTTCTTGAAAGAAGGAGTAGCAGCAAAGTCAGATAAGGTAGAGGCTCTCAAGACCAAGAAACCTGAAATAACTCCAGAGTTTCCTAGGATTCTTGGGGCATTATAGGCATTTTGCGAAGGGATATTCAATAATTGCCCATCCACTGAATGCACTGACTCAAGGTTACCTTTAATATTGAAAAAATAGAAAGCCCTGAAAAGCCAGACGTATCATACCATAAGGTGTCTGGATCTTTTGGAGACAGATGGACTGCAGCCTGTGAACATCCTGTCTATACTCTGATTGACAGTTTGATGAAGACCACATTCTTGCCTTTGGTGACCCCAGGAAGCCCTTCTTCTTATATGTAGGTGCCTGCATGGACTGTTTGGGTGGAGTATCAAGAGTATCCTGATGGATATTGATGTGTGGTCTATATCAGACAAAGTCTGATTGCCTATGAGATAAATTGATCAGTGCATACATTAGAGTTCCTTGCACTGAAGTGAGTCTGTGTAAGAAATTCCATGATTACTGCTATGACACAAAATTTGTAATCAGGAGTTACATCCTGCGTCTGTGAATTTTGACATAGCAGGACACCGGTGATGAGGAGTTCTAGACATGTATGATTTCATGCTGCAGCATCACTCTGGAAAGACAAATATTGATGCTGACACATTGTCTCGCCAGCCATATGATCATCATCCTCCAGACGATGAACGGATAAAGATAGCTGCTCCTGGAGTGAGCATGTTGTATAAGATTTCCAAGGAAAAACCTAGTCAGACTACTGCTAACCTGCAGGAGAGCTGGAGATGTTTTGGGAGCATCTTCTGAACCCATTCCTGAAGTCTATTCCCTTATTGTGAACCTAGATTTGATATCACTGCCTTAGTTGAATCATAAGGAGTTGAAGAAGGCTTAGTTAACTTACACCTGCATCAGAGACATTGCCCTGACCAAGCTACAAGGGAAGTTGTCATCATGGGTGAAGAGCATATACCCCATATACCTTCTTGATGTTGAGGAAATGGGGTAAGGTGATCAGTCAGGGAAGAACTTGGGCACTTAATAGCCATTAAAGGCACTAAATAGAACATTTGAGCGCCATTGTGATCCTCAAAACCCCTGCTCAGCTGCCACAAAAACCTGAAAGTGCCTACATTTCTGCTGGTGTGCATGCACAAAACCACCTAAATCCTCATGGTGTCAAGCTGCTCAGCACTCTAGCTCAAATCGAAACATCAGCAGGATTCAAAAACCAGGCATTCCACTGCCTATCTTGCCTGCACGGCCTGCTCAGCATTGCAATGCCTGTCTCTTTGTAAATGTAGCCCATGGTCCTTCCTCTGAAGACCTTACAATATGAGAAATAATATTGTCTGTTAAAATTACCAAAAAAGAACAAACTTACAATATGAGTACTGAATCTGCAAAGATCCAGAATAGGTTAAACTTTACATTATTTCTTGTTCTCATTACAATCACTGTCATCCAGATTAATGGTGTGCTATTTTCATTTCAAATTACAATCTTTGTCACAGAACTAAGGCATCAGAATTTTATTGACTCGTATATTCTGTGAATTATAATAGTGTACTACTACACTGACCTTTACAATATTCTGCTATTTGATTGGTTGAACTTTCAACTTATCTTCCTGTTTATAGCCTCATGTGACTCTGTGCAGGTTCAGATAATGAGGGTATAGAAGCAGATGCTAAACATCCATTCCAAATATGTCAGGGCCTACAGAAGTAGACTAAATGCTGAAGCATTTACATGGCCTGTAAATTTCTTTATTCTCCAGGCACCAACTTTCCAAGTTATTCTCAGATATTTCTGTCTTTTTCTAATATGCTCTGGAGAAAACATGAAGATTTCTTATCCAACATTTTGTAAAAGGAAATTATATGTTGACTTTAGAACGCTAAAATCTGAACAAAAGTAAAAAAAAATAACAATTTTCCTCTATTTTAGTGGAGTCAAGGTGATAGTAAAATATCTTCTTTTGGTAAAAGATCTTGAAATATCATACCTCTCTTCAAGAAGGTGAGCATCTTACCTGTCTTTGGTAAGATGGCATCTGTTCTTGGCCAAATGCTTTGGATTTCTTTTTGTGGTCTTAACATTATTTTAACTAACCTTCTGGCCCCGCACAATATTTGTGCTTCAGTCCCATTCATCTTAAACTAATACCAAAATAATCCTGTTTTTAATTTAAAGGGGAAAAAAATGCCTTAAGTGCTAGGATCTTCCCTAATATTTACTTATCATGTAATTAACCAAAAGTTGCTTCCACAATTCATTAAAAACTTGAATCCATCTCTTCCTCCTTGCAGGACTATCTATCGAATCATTAATTTAGTTGTTGAGCATTTTTTTTGTTTGTTTTTAAGTAGACTAAGACGATGCCTTAATATATAATCATCTTTAAAATTCTTGTTTATAAAGTATAGACCCTACATTACATCAAGTATCTGTCTTTGCTTGTAGATAACGGAGTAAAACTTCAGAGCAATAATTATTGTGCTAATTGTGTAACTCCCATATGTCTCTTTGAAATTGTGTTTTGAACAGCAATGTAGGAAAGCAGAGCTAGCATTAGGGAAAATGGCGCCCTGGGCAAACTTGTATTTTGGTGCCTCTGACCCCCACGTGCGCCCCCACCATTGCCCCTGGACTCCCCCCCGCCATCACCCCTAGCCTCTGCTGCTTTTCCCCAGTGCTTAATTTGTAATGAAAGAGGTGCCAGGGCTCAGCCCCCACAAGCCCCAGCACAAAGTAAGCACTGCACAAGGAGCCTGCAGTAGAAAGTCCAGGGAGGGATCCACAGCCAGCCAGCATGTCTCTGGTGCACCCTTCGTCATCAGGACTCCTGTGGAGCTTCTGGCAAAATAAAAAGCTGCTGCCCTAAATAGAATCCCTGAGGGAAGGTGGCAATGAATCCCCTCTGAGTGCTACAGCCCTCCCTGGCACAAAGAGGTGTGATTTCACCTCCCTGTACCAGAAGAAGGGGAGTCTGGCATATTGTCTGATTAAGATGAAAGGGATGACCTCATCCATGTTAACTTTGCATCTGGAAAATAGAGACAATTAATTCAATGGCAAGAATTTTCCATCAGGTAAAACTAATTCATGAGTGGGCCTCTCAACTGTCACTGAACCCATGTTTAAGTGGTGGTTTTGACGGTGCAAGGAATGCAAGATTGGGCCCCATATGTACCCCACCACCCCAATGTCCCATTTTGACAATCCATTTACCACAGCCCAGAAGTAAGGAAAGCTTCTTTAAATCCTTATTTGGAGCTTTGAAGCACCTACCAAATAAACATTCCCACCATTTTACAGTGGCTTTTGTGTTCAGCAGTTAGCTGAATTCCACCTTAAGGTAGGAGGTGTTAACTGTAACTATACGGAATATTTTCCGTTCTTTTAATTTTTAATTAAATGTTTATTGTGTCAGACTGTCTGGAATGGCTCAGAATTGCATTCAGCGTTTGGACGCTGTGCTTTTGTTCCTATTGCTGTAAAATGGGAATAATAATGCTTGTCTGCCTGCTATATAGAACTGTAAAGATTAGACTGAGATCCGTGGGCCAGGAACTGGGTCACCTTAATGCTTTGTACGGTGCGTAACACAATGCTCCTACTGATTATGGTCTTTGGGTGCCACTATAACATTAGTCAGTTATTGAGATGCTTGCTGGTGGTAACTGAATGGGACTTAGTGGCAGAAGTGGATTAAGATTTCCTGGGGCCCTGAGTCAGAGCAAGCCAGGGGCCCCTCCCCATCTCTTTCATCTGCAGCCCTGCCCACAGCCCCACCCCTTTCTGCCCCTTCCCGGGGGCCCACCCTGTTCCACACAGCCCCCATCCCTTCTGTCCCCCCTACAGCCCCACAACTCTTTTTGCTCCTTTCTGCCCCCTTCCCCACCCCCTCCACTGCAGCCTCAAGACCGGAGAAGCTCTGTCCCTGTGCCACAGCCCCAGGGCGCAGTGTGAAGTGAGAGCTCCTCCAGTCCCAAGGCTACAGCGCAGGTCCGGGTAGGGTTGCCAACTTTCTGATTACAGAAAACCAAACACCCTTGCCCTACCCTTGCCGCGCCCCTTCTCCAGGGCCCCATCCTGCTCACTACATCCCTCCTCCCTCAGTTGCTCACTCTCCCACATCCTCACTTACTCGCTCATTTTCACTGGGACGGGGAAGGGGGTGGGAGTGAGGGCTCCTTCTGGTGGTGTGGGCTCTGGGGTAGGACCAGAAACAAGGGGTTTGGAGTGCAGGAGGGTGCTCTGGGCTGGAGCCAGGGGTTTGGAGGGAGGAAGGGGGATCACTGCTGGGGCAGGGTATTTGGGTGCAGGATCCAGGCGGCACTTACCTCAGGCAGTTCCCGGAAGCATCAGTATGTCCCTTCTCCAGCTCCTACATGGAGGTACAGCCAGGAAGCTCTGCGCACTGCCTCATCCACAGGCACTGCCCCCACAGCTGCCATTGGCCGCGGTTCCCGACCAATGGGAGAGCGGAACCAGTGCTTGGGACAGGGGCAGCACGCGGAGCCCCATGACTACCCCTATATCTAGAAGCCAGAGTGGGGGCAGGCCACTGCTTCCGGAAGCAGTGCAGAGCCACGGCAGGCAGGAAGCCTGCCTGCCTTAGCCCAGCTGCACCACCAACCAGATTTTTAATGGCCTTGTCAGCAATGCTGATCGAAGCCCCCAGGGTCCTTTTTCCACTGGGAATTCTGGTCGAAAACCAGATGCCTGGCAACCCTAGGTCTGGGTGCTGGGGCTACACCCATAACCCCCCACTACACTTTTTCAGGGGACCAGGGTGAGGGCGCTTCTGGCAGAGAGTGGGGTCAGGTGTCAGGGCTTCCTCTGCCACCCCCGGCTTCTACCAGGGACAGGTCGGGCCGGGGATCTGGGAGGGGTCTTCCCCCATCCCACAGCTTCTGAATGGGAAAGGGTTGGGCTGTGCTGATGGGGCTTCTCCCATCCCATGGCTTATGCCTGGGATTGGGATGGGGATGAAGGGTGCTGCAGGGGTTTCCCCCATCCTGCGGCTTCTGACAGGGAAGGTGTCAGGGGATTTGGGGGCTTCCCCCACCCTGCCTGCTGGGCAGAGGAAGCCGGGGGCCCCTTTGCCCAGTGGCTAATCCGTCACTGATTAGTGGGTGGGACATTAGTGGAGTACAGGTTAATCGCTGTGTTGGCTAACAGCACAACCTTCATCTCCTGTGAGCTTAGCACCTGCTGGCAGAATCTGCAGCACAACATGGTCACACACATGTCCTTGAAGCTGCAACCACTAGCAGACATGCCAGCTTCTCTTCTCAGGGAAAGGTGAGGGTGCTCCTCCTTTTCTTATGGAAAATGGACCCCAAGACCCACATAGCTGCTCGTAGCCCCCCCACCCTTCTTCAGCTCCTCCTCCCCCAAGATCCCCCAAGAGAGAGAGAGAGAGAGAGAGAGAAATCTGATCCAATTGCCCAAAAAAGCCTGACAGAGGCTTTTTGAGGAAGCCATGAAAAGGCCCATAAAGGGTTTAAAAAGGACTGCTAAATGGCTTGGTATAAGGAACTCATGCAGCCTGTCCAGAGCTTGTAATTTAATTAGTATGGATTACCTTCTTTTGATCGTCGTCCACCGGAGGCCACTCATGCTAGCTACATAAGAACTGAGCAAGTGCCAATCAGTCGCTGCTTAATGCAATGGCTGCCTGGGTCTTCACTTCCTAGGTGCTGTGTTGCATTCTCCGACTAAAGCCTGAGGCTTCTTCAGCTAAACCTGAGTCTGTCATGAGTGTTATTTTGTTCCATGAGACTCGGTATGATGCTGTGAGGAAGGGGTGTTGTTTTTGGTTTAAAACCAGAGCGAGCCAAGTTTCAAGAGGAGAATTATGGGACACGAACAAAGAAAATAAGTCTTTGGAAAACTTGGAGGTCAGACCTGACACCTTCTTCATTGTTCAGAGTCCTAACCCTGGAGTTCATGGGGGACGGAGAGAAGAGGCTCACATTTAATTCTGAGGAATCAGTTGAGGATCTTGTAATTGTATTCTGAAAAATGGAGAAGCGACACACCTTTGAGGAAGGGGTCTGACCCACTGGAAAAGGTGGGGTGAAGGTTTGGTCTTACAATTGGACTTTTGTTATACCAGAAATTCTGCAGGTTTGATGTAACTGGAGGGAAAAACAGCCAACCAGTGAGAGTGGTTGAGCTGGAGGTACCACAGCAAGAGGTAAGAGATCCAGTCACGGAAGAAAAAATGTATATGAAATGGCCAGTTTATAAGATTTATTCAGTTTTGCGTTGTTAGTTATATATCGTTGTTCCTTGTTTTGACTACTATTCCAGGGATGAAATTTAAGCTAAATATTTCTGTTGTACTACAAGTTTAATGTCTGACTCCAAGGCCTTTGTAACCAGTGATGGTTGTGGACAGAGGGTAAACCAAGTCTTATTCTAATTCTCTAGTTTCAGTAATAGGAGGTTTTATTGTCTCCTGGTTAATTAGAAACACCACGGTAAAAGAAAACTCTTCTTTTCGGGGAAAGAATCACTTATTTCTATCATGAGATTCTCTTTTCTCGGTTGTAATTCCCTGTTCTTTCTATCTACATAAAGCTAACACATTGCCCAGCGTACTGTAACTATTTTTCTTATCTGAATTCAAAAGTATGTGGTTATCTCTGGAAAGAGAACGTTGGGGTGAGGTGCCCTTTCCCACAAAGGGCAGAAGAATGACGTTGATTTGGGAATGATTTTACAGAAAGAGAAAGGCTTTTAAGACGACTAAGTGCCATCAAGTCCTTCAATACTGCCTGACACCCAGGTAGATGGGGCAAAATGCACCTCCATTCAAATAGACACATGACACTTAAAAGAATGCTGTCAGAGTCCATAGCAGCAAAGAGTCAATGCTGTAAAAGCAGACAGGGTTCTACATGATGCAGTATTATATAATAGAGGCGAGCGAGTTATAGGGCACTGGTAACTGGGTGAAATATAATGGCCTGTGATATATAGGAAGTCAAACTAGATTATCTACAGGAGATTGGTCCTGCTTTGAGCAGGGGATTGGACTAGATGACCTCCTGAGGTCCTTTCCAACCCTGATATTCTATGATTCTGTACTAATGCCTTCTGGCCTTCATCTCTATGAATCTATAAAAACCATTGACCGGTCTAGTCCAGTATCCTGTTTCCAGCAGAAGCAAATATTTGATGCCTTTGAGGAAGAGGAAAGACTAATCGAGCAAATTGTACAGAACTAAACATGCTGAAAAATTCCTTCCTGACCCCACTAGAAATTGACCTTTCTCATGAAGCATGAAAGTTAATTAACTTTCTATTGTTGTGTTATCTTTCAGCTCTTATTAGTGGTAATACAGTTATTAATTCTTAAATGCAGCCAGATTTTGCCTTGATGAGTTCCCTTTTAAAGTGAGTTACATAGGTTAAATCTATGCTACATAGATATTTCCATTTTATTGACTCTAAATTTACTGACCTTTATTTTCAGTGTCCTGTTATTGCCAAATTAAGGAGCAAGAAACACAAAGTTGTGCAGCTCATGTTCCATAGGCATGAGCTTGGACTGAACATCCACATTGTAGTACCTTTATAGTACCTTTCATAGAATCATAGAATAGCAGGGATGGAAGGGACCTCAGGAGGTCATCTAGTCCAACCCCCTGCTCAAAGCAGGACCAGTCCTCAACTAAATTATCCCATCCTTTCATCATAGGCTTTCAAAGTGTTTTAACACTTACTAATGCAGCCTGTGAGGGTGGTAGGTGATTATAATGTTCATTTCACCCACCACTGAAATGCAGAAACTGTTCAACATTGCATAGGAACATTACACAACAATTTAAAGCAGCTACTGGAGAATACCATATCCAGTTGAAACCACGGGAAATGTAGGTAAGCAGAGTGTAATTACCCAAGTTGGAACTGAGCTGAGAAAATGGGAATTACTTTAACAAAATGTGACATAGGATCTTTAATCACCTGTTTCTCCATTCTATATGTAAAAGGTGGCAGTGCTCCTTAACAACAGAGTCTTTATTAGAGTTAGATTCTGCCTGGAATGGTACTTGGCATACAGTGGAGTAGAAGGCACAAGAGGCTAGATTCGCAAAAGGACATAGGCACCTAACTGCCACACTAGGTGTCTAAAACCAAGAATCAAGCCCCAATGGGATTCACAAAGGCCCTGCTCAGCTGCCCCCAAACACTGTAGGTGACTAAACTTACTCTGTGCCTGAATTTTTGAGGTCAAAGTTCCTTGGGAACCTACATTTCTGCCTGTACTCATGCGCACTGCAGCCTCTTGCCAGGCCTTCAGATGTTTAATTCCTAGAGCGATTCACAAGCCACGGGAAGATAGGCATTCCTCTGCCTAGCTCACTTGTGGGACCTGCTCCATTAAGTGATCTACAGGATCTGGCCCTTATAGACAAGCTTATACAAAGTGATAGGAGGGGATAGTCACAGGAGGAGGACAACCTCCTTCAGAATTTTTAGCCCAGTGGTTAGGGTACTAGGGAGATGGGATTTAAACAGTAATCTATGACCTTTCCGACTATAGGATAGTCTGATGTGGGACTCCCTCAATCTCTCAGTTGAAGATGTTCCAGTGTGGATTAAATAATAAAAAAATCATTGGGCCAGAGAGAGAAAGCAAGCATGAACATGACAGGCTGTGTAGCCTGGTAGTTACAGCGCTCACATGGGAGGTAGTGGATCCAGGATCCAGTGTATTTTTTAAATTATTTATCCACATTGGATCCTCGTTGTTTTTGCTGATACAGACTAACACGGCTACCACTCTGAAACCTGAGGACATTTAGGATCTCTTATGTGATTGGTACGATTGAATGGTAAGGGACCCAGTTATTGCAGATGGAACTCAATGAAATAGTATGTGGTTGGTCATAAACATCACAATTCTCTATATAAATTAGGAATCTTTTCACATAATCTTTTAGTATGGAAGGCACAACTTGTGAATGAGCTAGTTCACTCCTCTGCATCTTCCCACGTGCAAAGGAAAAACCCTAAATAATTGCATGACCTGAAAATGCTTCGCATGTACAGATAAGACAGGCATATTGAGTAAACAGGCTGTAAAAAACCGAGCCTAAGTAATCATGTTGTAGAAGGTATCTCATACAAAACAATACTTTAGCAAAGAGAATGGACTGGTGAGGAGAGTTAGTTGGTTGAAATTTGTTGACAGAATTTTTTTTCCTGATGAAAAACGGAGTTTTGCCAAAACCAAACTTTTTGCAGGAAAATGTCTTTGAATTTAATGTATTTTTTTTCAATGGGAAATGAAACAAAATGAAAATCTTCATTTGGTTTAATTTAAAACTGAAATTTACATTCCATTTTTCTGAAAACTGAAAAAAAAATGATTTTTTCCTTTTCTTATTCTATCCCCCTTTACCCCTGTACCTTTCAACACATTCTACTATTGAGTCTACTATTGAGTAAAAAGTTCAGATGACAAGGCCCAGCTCTAGTACAATCCAATTCAAGAAACTGAGAATCTGGGATCATAGTGTGATATTTTTTTCCCAAATACTGACACTTATTAAATACATTCATAAATTTTATAGAATGCTTAAACTTTCATATCATTCATTCCATAGAGTTGCTGAGTAAAATAACTAGACTCCAACAGAGTACTGTTCAAACTCATTTGTATTTTTGCAATTGCTGTCTTGTTCTAGCATTAACAGTTTTTGGTTTTGGGTATTAGTGGGCTAGGTATTGAGATTTCAAAGCCCAGTTACAGTGCTTTTTGTGCAATTCAAACAAATGAGAATCACTGTTGGGGAGGCAGCTGTAGGAGGTATCAAACTTTTAATAAGCTTTTAGCTGAAGAGTACCACACATGGAGATTTCTCCCACAATCACAAAATGAAAACCAATAAGGTATTCAAATTGTATAGGTACTAAAGCCAGCATGAAATGGGTACCACAAAATCAAAAATCACATTAACGAGAGGCTGTTCAAAATGTAGTGCAAGATCTACCACAAGGAATAAATCACAAGGCATAAACCTATTTAACAGAGGTGAATTTTTGTCCTTTCTTGGCTACACTCTGAGCCTACAATAAATTCAATTGCTGGCTGTCTTCCAAGAAACACGAGAAGTGAGAGAATGGTGCATTGCCATGGCTGCTCCTGGTTAAAAGGGCAGCTTCTTTGTTTCTAAACAGTTCATTCTTAACAATTTATCATAGTGGCAATAGAAGATGCACAATGAAAGTACACCAAAGAACGGGTTGCCTCAGGGGACTACTGTTTAGATACAAAAAGAAAAGGAGTACTTGTGGCACCTTAGAGACTAACCAATTTATTTGAGCATGAGCTTTTGTGAGCTACAGCTCACTTCATCGGATGCATACTGTGGAAACAGAAACTTTGACCTCTAGGTTGCTGGTACAAATAAAGTCCTAATTACTAATGACTGAAAGCTGTTATCTTCTGATGGCTGTATAATATCCTCTGTGAAATTAATTTAGTGATCTCAAGTCCAATTCCACTGCACTGGCATCCACAACAAGAAAACAAAAAACCCCTGAAGCTCAACTTCAACTGATTAGCACCCTGGTTAACAGTATAAGTGAGGTGGTCAAGTACTGGATGGACATGGATATGGAATTTCCCTCTCATTTTATAGGTGGTGCCTGAAGGTCAGGATTGAGGCACAATGCTGAAGCAGTGTGGGGAAGCTTGCCCTACTGCTTACTGCACTGCACTGCTTGGCAAAAGTCCCACTGAAGTCAGTGGTGCATGACCAGACTCAGAAAGAACTTAAACCTGGCTCCTCTCATATGGAATAGAGTCACAAGCAGGCCTCAAAAAATTGAAAAATAAATAAACCTGTTTCAGAGTAGCAGCCGTGTTAGTCTGTATTCGCAAAAAGAATAGGAGTACTTGTGGCACCTTAGAGACTAACCAATTTATTAGATTATAAACTTTTGTGGGCTATAGCCCACTTCATCAGATGCATAGAATGGAACATATAGTAAGAAGATATATATATTATATATATATATATATATATATATATATATATATATTTATATATATATATATATATATATAAAGTGTATACAGAACATATGGTAAGAAGAGATATATCACTTTGTATACATCTACATACAGAAAAGGTGAAAGTTGCCATACAAACTGTAAGAGGCTAATTAATTAAGATGAGCTATTATCAGCAGGAGAAAAAAAACTTTTGTAGTGATAATCAAGATGGCCCAGTTGACAGTTGACAAGAAGGTGTGAGGATACTTAACATAGGGAAATAGATTCAATATGTGTAGTGACCCAGCCACTCCCAGTCTCTATTCAAACCCAAGTTAATGGTATCTAGTTTGCATATTAAATCAAGCTCAGCAGTTTCTCGTTGGAGTCTGTTTTTGAAGCTTTTCTGTTGCAAAATTGCCACCCTTAAATCTTTTACTGAGTGACCAGTGAGGTTGAAGTGTTCTCCTACTGGTTTTTGAACGTTATGATTCCTGATGTCAGATTTGTGTCCATTTATTCTTTCGTGTAGAGAATAAATGGACACAAATCTGACATCAAAAATTTGCTTTCATTCTGTTTTGCAAAGAAAACAAATTTTCTAACATTTCCTGGCAAACCAAAAATCTGGTGTTCCTGAAAATTAACTTGGAAATTGACATTCTTGTCACTTTCACAGAATAGCAGCAGTGAGACTATTAATTACACAAAGCTCTTGCATGCAGGGAGCCTGCCAGCCCTGGAAATCCCAACTAGAGCTGGGGGTCCTGGGGCTGTTAGTTTCCCCACTCTAGCTGGGGTTCCAGGTTGCCTGCTGTGGAGCAGGCAGCCTAGAGGCTCCAAGAATCCCAGGTCCAGGCAGGGCTCCTAAGGCTTCTACTGCAGAGCAAGGAGCATGTGAGCTCTCAGAACCTTGATTGCAGCGAGGGGTCCAAGAACTAATAGCTCCTTGCCATGGAGCCTAGCAGCCTCAAGAATCCTGGCTCCAGACAGGGTTCCCACAGCTGCTGCTGCAGCATAGTTTGGAGTCTGCCAGCCCCCAGAGCCCTGGATTATTTTGGAGATCCAGAGGCTGTCAGGTTTCTTGTTGGAGCTGTGGACCCTGAAAAGCTGGCAGTTTTCCACTGGAAACCTGCTTGTCTTTCATCAAAAGTTTTGCTGAATCTTACAGATTCAGCAAAACCTTTCACTACAACAAATCAGCATTTTCCAAAAAAACCTATATTTCATTGGAAAATTTCAAGCCAGCTGTAATACCTCCTCAGGAGAGTTACCACAGTGATACGCATCTCTGAACTACCTGTGCTAGGGAGAGAAACATGAAGGATAAAATATGTGTAAAGTATAGAATCCCTAAAGACAACAGAAACTAGAATACACATAAAATTGCATTTATACCTAAAAGATATTACAAGGCACTACCATTTCATAGTACATATTGGCAATCCCCAATATAATACAATACAACCACCCTTAGGGCTAAGTTATCTAACTCTCTGTGGAGTATGGAGTTATGTGTGTAATTTTTAAAAAATATCATCTACACTTCAGTTTACTGATTTGATATTGTCCTGCTTGGCTTCATAAAGTTAAATGAAAGAAGACTGTTGGGAGGAATCAAAGAGGAAATAAAACAATGATAGAGACAAGACTGCTAGAGGGAACAATGAGAAGAGCTATCAGTTAGGGAATGCCCCCGACTAACTCCATCCAGGCGAGGAAGGTTTACCTTTATTAGTCCTGCCCCTAGGATAAAAGAGGATATTCCACCATTACAGTCCCCAGACCTGGAAAAAGGAACAGAGGTTGAATGGGTTGCAGCAGTGGCTGGAGATGAATCTCTGAGAGAAAGAAACACAAATTGCAGCAAGCAGTCTGTCTCTCTCTATCCTGAGATGGAAGTAACTTGGCTGAAAGTCTTACCAAAGCCCACAAAGAAAGATTAAGGTGTAGGTAAGGGGAAAAGGTATATTGGTTTGTATTGTTATTACCCCTTTGCTCTGTATTCTATGTACCTTTGGGTGAATAAATAATGCTTTGTTTTGAAGAAGCTCTGTCTGAGTCACTTGAATCAGCCAATGTCACAGCTTCCTGGAGAAAAGGGTTTGTGGATATTAAACCCAGTTGGGCATGTCTGGTAAATGGGGGAGGGGGTGGGTGGCTGCCGCCCAGCAATCCAATCCAGGGTGGTAAGACTGTGCAGTTCCACTTGTTATACAGACAAAACTGCACAGGATTGTTTCAGGGGACAAGACAAGATGTCACGTTTATTATAATAACACAATTTCATTTAAGACCAATAACTAATATCTAATACCTATGTATATACACACACACCCCAAATGTTCTGCAGATGCTAGTTAGTTACCAGTCCTGAATGTAGCTGAGTTTGTGGCTTGGGTTCGTAGCTTGTTTGTGTGTGCTAAGTTTGTGCTAAGTTTGTGCTAAGTTTGTGGCGGCTAAGTGCCCAGGAAAGCCAGGCACAAGGAAGAGCTGGGTCTCTGTTGGGCATGCACCGATGCCCTTCCATGTTGGCAGCAGAATGTTACCCTTCAAAGTCTTCCATCTCACCCATCCTTTTTGTAGGCTTTAGTTTGAATCCAGAATCTATAGGTCTTGCATTGTCACACTGCCTCTGGCTTTGGTGTGATTGATCACCCGTCAATTGCAGACATGACTTGCAGCCTAGGACCTGGCTTTGATGTTTCTGCAATTGTACTTTTGTTCTTTTCTTTTGAGGGTGGAGTCCTCTTACTTTGTCAGGGATGTTGTCTGCATCTTCAGCTGTTGGGTGTTTACACTTTATTTCATCAAGAAAGGCTGCGGCTGGAGGTTGATTCCATCATCCATCCATACCTCATTCACACATCTAAACTAAACTAATAAGATTACAGCAGGGTTTTGCAAAAATGAAGGTTGCAGCAAGCTTTTACAAAATGAAGTGAGCATTTTAAAATGGAGTTTGGGACAAGTTAAAATGGAGTTTGAGTTACAAATATGGACAAGTGTAAGGAATGGCAAACAGTGAACAGAAGTTACAATATAGACAAGTATAATTAATGACAAACAGTGAGCAGAAGTTACAATGTTGAAACAGCATAAGCTTCAGCGATTTAAGCAGCAATTGGATTGAAAGTGAAACTCAATTAGCCAGTTATTGGGCTAACCGGTTTTATGAAGGAATGTTGTTTCATTCATAAAACTTTGCTTATGAAGTTATATTAATAAAGTGAACAATTAAAAACAATTTCATTGATCAGTTCTGCACACTGAGACATGGGTGAAGGTAGTGAAACCTGTCCTCCAAGGGGGACATTCAAGGGACCGAAAGGCGACTAAAGCACAGCTTGTCCTATAGCCTTGACATCCTAGCACTAACTCAACCTTCATCTCTAAACTATTTTATTTTCTGAAAGGCATTTGTTTACACACTCTGCTGACAAATATTCTAGAATCTTAGTTCTACCCCATCTGTGACCCTGAACATCACAGACACTTGTGTTAAATATGAAGGCAAGAATATCCACCCTTTGCAAACATCCTTTGCAATTATATGACAATAAATGAACCATGTCTAATCAGTGTTATGATTATATGAGCCTCTGGGGTATTTCTTTATTGGGTTAGTCATTCAATATGAGTATGTATGGGATAAATTCTTTGGCATATGGACAGCATGTGTTCAAGGAGTCCCTGAAGTACTAAGTCATCACATATTTATGAAATAAAAGGAGAGTCTCAGGGTGGTTCTTATACTAAAAATGTCTATGTTCCATTGTATGTGTAGTTACCAGAAGAACATTACAATGTTGGTAAGGCTGTAAGGTATTGTGGTATAATTCCTCCATGTAAATGAAAGGCTATTTTTGATTTTTAATGATTTTTAAGAACATTTAATTAACACTCTTTGTAAGAAATAGTGATACTGTTTTGCCTACTCTTTTTCTTCATAAGGTGATGCATATTTTTAGTCACATCAAGGTGCCAACATTTAGGTTCCTAAATCCATCATTTGGCACATAAATACACTCTGTTTTTCCTCCCAGAAGTACTGAGCTGCTGCTATTGATTTCAATAGGAGGATTTTTGGGTGCTCAGCATTTCTGAAGATAAGGACATTTTTATTTAAGTCCCTAGCTATGGAGTTATCAGCCTCACTTTTAGCATATATATATATATATATATATATATATATATATATATATATATATATATATATATAATTGAGACGTCCTCTCTTGTAAGGCAACATTCCTATTCCTTTCGCTTTACCTATGAGAAAGTAAGCTTCTACCTTTTCTTTACTTTCCTTGCAAGGGGAACATCTCTCAAAGAGCTTATGTCCTAGATCACAAGATCGTGGTCACTTGTAATTATTTTGATTCAAGCAAATATCCCCTCTCTTGGAGACTTGGTTTTATCACACTTCTTATTGGGTTCTGTCTATAGTAAGGCTATTTTTAAAAAAATCATTATGCACCATTACTAATATTGGCTCAGCTCTACTGCTATTAGCATAGCCCAAGGCTACATCTACACTTGGAGCCAGAGGTGTGATTCCCTTGTTGAAAAGACATACTTGTGCTAGCTCTCATTGAGCCAGCATGCTAAAAATAGTAGTGTAGCTGTGGTAGCACTGGTGAGTGGTAGCATGGGCTAGCTGTCCAAAGTACAAACCCTCCTGGACCCTGTGGATATGTACTGAGGGTGTCTAGCCCATGCTGCTCCTTGCCAGTGCCCATGTTACTGCAGCTACACTTCTATTTTTAGAATGCTATCTCATTGAGAGGTAGAGTGAGTATGCCTACTCAAGCTGGGAATCACTACATTCCAAATGTAGACTCCCACCTACTGCCAGCATCATGCTATAACCTTTCAGGGGTTGGCAGTGCCACCTAACACAAAGCCTATACTGAGGGTGACCAGATAGCAAATGTGAAAAAATGGGACAGGTGGTGTGGGGATAATAGATGCCTATATAAGAAAAAGTCCCAAAAACGGGACTGTCCCTATAAGAATGGGACATCTGGTCACCCTACCTATACTGGCTAGCCACAGTGTGTCTGACCCTATGCTGGTGCACAGGTTGGGTGGAAAGGTGAAGACCCTTGTGCCCTCTTTATCTTTGAATGACTTTTCAGTTCTATATTTTAAGTAAAATCTAAATTCTCGATAAACCAAAAATCCACAAAGAGATCTATGGAAGTTATGGAATTTTGGCATGCACTGAATTCTAGTGCCCCTGACCTTAGATCTTTTGCTTCCTAAATGTCTAACACTGCTAATTTCACCTGTGGTTCAATTTTTGATTTTGCACAGCTCCGTTTATCAGATCAGATATTGACTGGGAAGAATTGAAGCAATCTCATGATTAGTATTTTAAAATTTATTGTGGTGGCGGCAGGTTGTCAGTGGCAGCTGATCTATTATTTATCATATTAGCAGTGAGCCAAAGCAATTCTTTTTCTGTCGGCTCTCGTTATTTTGAATTTTCTTTTGATATAGTTAGGATTCTGAAGTGATGGGGTTCTCCAATTTTTTGGAGGTGGTTTTCTTTTTGGGTACGGATGTACTATTATTGGCATGGACAAGAAGATATCAAATTTCTGATCTCTCATTATAATTTCCCCAATAAAAATATGAGACCAGATTCTTAGTTGGTGTTAATTGGTATAACTCCTTTGAAGCCAATGTACCATAGCTGAGAATCTGACCTGTTTACATTTCAGGTTTTTTTAGTTCCAGATGCATAACATCCTAGAAACTATACTATGCTTATATAAAGCAATATTGTTATAATATATCAGCTGTGAAATGCTGTTACTGCTGTACATTAAGTCCTAGTGTCAGGAAACATGTTAACAGCAAGTGACTGTATGTGGAAAATTTGTATTGAATTCTATGAGTACTATTTGTTCTACAGAAAAATGTATATTCTATCCTTAGAAGCTAAGTACCATTTTATTAGAAGATAATGTTGCACATCAATTATCTGGAAATTATGCAAAAATATTCATTGCCAAAGTGGTTGAAAAGATAATTTGTGATGATTAATAAAAGTGGATCAGTAGATAACCTATCATGAATACATGCAACTGTAATAATCCAGGTCACTAAGCAATTTAGGGGGTTGTAGCTGAAGATTCACTAGCACTAAGTGAGAGAAGGTGCTAAAATCAAGAGTAATTCATGCATCAGTCCAAAAAGTGAATTACTGTCATAAGTAAGTTAGAATTCCATCTTTGTGTATCTGCAGGGTCTTGAAAAAGCATCATGGTATTCTCAGATCTGAATAAAATCTGGAAGTCAAGATTTCAGATAAGTAGAACCTCAGAGTTACGAACACATTGGGAATGGATGTTGTCTGTAATTCAGAAATGTCTGTAACTCTTAACAAAATGTTATGGTGGCTCTTTGAAACATTTACAACTGAATATTGACTTAACACAGCTTTGAAATTTTACTATACAGAAGAAAAATGCTTCTTTTAATCATATTCACATAAATGAAACAAGCACAGAAATGGTTTCTTTACCTTGTCAAATCTTTTTTAAAAACGTTTCCTTTATTTTTTAGTAGTTTATGTTTAACACAGTACTGTACTCTATTTTTTTTTTCGCCTTTGCTGCTGCCTGGTTGCATACTTCTGATTCCAAATGAGGTTTGTGGTTGACCAGTCAGTCCGTAACTCTGATGTTTGTAACTCTGAGTTTCTATTGTAGGTGGCAAAGGTGGAAGGAAGGGTCAAAGTGGTTTTTAGATGTTTAATTTCCATGGAGTACAGTCTGTACCGGCAAATGACTTACAATAAATAAATAAATAAAAGAAATGTACTTATGTAAATTACAATAAATAAATAAAAGAAAGAAATGTACTTGTTAAGGCATTGGTGCCTCAGTAGCAGAAAGGTCATGGATCATTTTTGATCCATTGAGCTTCTGATGAAAGTGTAGAAATATTGCAGATTAATGAATAAATCATACACATGTGAAAACAATCCAAAGAATAAAATAAGGAGTTCAAAGTGTTCTGGGTTGGACAGGTTGTTTTCTTTTCCCTCTTGCACTGTACCATTCATCCTCTCATCCCTCCTGTTGCCTCCATCTCTCACTAGTGGTTATGTGTGTCTTTTTCCATGCTACTTCCTGTGCTCACAACCATTTTTTTTATTCCTGTGCGCCAAGCAAATGTCCACATCTTTCTTCAAATTCTTCCTCTGACTCTCTTTTATTATTAATTACTGTTATTTGTTTTTTCATAGTACTCAGGAACACGAGTTATGGATCAGGACCCTATTGTGCTAGGTGCTGTACAAACCCAGAACAAAAGATGGTCCCTGTTCTCAAAAGCTGAAAGTCTGAGGACACAAGAGACAACAGATGGAGGAGTACAAGGACACAATCACAAAATACTGGTCACTGTGACAGTCAATGAACCGATAGCTTAATTGTCTTTTGTAGGTGTCAAGGCAAAGGAAAGATTTATGGAGGGATTTTAAAGGGAATAATAAGTAACTTTGCAGATTTTTATGGGGAGCTTCTCCCAAGCATGAGGGGCAGCATAGGAGAAAGTACAAAGATACTTGTTTTAAAATTTAACAAATGGGTGATGGAAGCTGGCATCACGGGCCAATGGGTGGTGAGAGTTGATGTTTTGATAATGAATGAGATGATAGACACAGGCGCTGACTTTCCAAAGTGCTGGGGGATGCTAAACCCTGTCCCTGTCCCAGGCCCCACCTCCACTCCATCCCTTCCCCCAAGGCCTCACCCACGTCTTTCCTCTACCCACCCCTGCTCCACCCCTTCTCTTCCCACCCCCGCTCTGCCCCCCCCTTCCCGTCCATTTCTGCTTCCTCCCCTTAGCATGCCATAGCCTTGCTCCTTCCCCTCCCTCCCAGCCTCCTGAATGTCGTGAAACAGCTGTTTGCAGCAGGTGGGAGGCACTGGGGTGATGGGGATGACGACTGATAAGTGGGCTGGCGGTGGGTGCTCAGCACCCACCATTTTTTCCCTGTGGATGCTCCAGCCCCAGAGCACCCATGGAGTCAGCGCCTATGATGATAGATAAGATGCAGATAAGTTGTGAATGGCCTTGCAAGTTAAGACAAGTTTAAGTTTGATGCAAGAGTGAGGGGAGAGTTAATGGGGAGAACTAGGAAAGGGATGACATGTTCAAAGAGATGGGGCAGGTAAACTATCTTTGCAGTACCATTTGGAATGTATACAAGCAATCTTGCCCTGCCTCTTTCAATTCCAAAGAAACTTATGTTGCTGTAATTGACATGTGAGATGATGAGAATCTGGATGAGGGTTTTAGCTGTGTGGATGGATAGGAAAGGCTGTATTTTAGAGATGTTATGCAGAAAAAAGTCGGGAAGCTCTACTTAACCTAGATGTGATGTCCTAGAACAAGGTCTGAGTCAAAAATGGGACTGGGGAAGTGGGAGTGGAGGGAAAGGGTAGGGTATTGGGAGGGGAATATAGAGGTGAGTGTATGAGTGGCAGGGGTAGTGGGGAATGACTAGGAGTGGGAAGGGGTGTGTGTGTGTCAGAATCTATGGGGGTGGAGGGGCTTCCCCTCTTCCTGCCTCAAAATCTGGGGGACCTCCCCTTATAAGGAAATGAGAGCCTCCCTTTCTGTCCCCCCACGTGAGCCAGGATCTGAGGGGACCTCACCTTATTAGGGAAATCTGAGGCCCACTCCCTTATCCCCTCCATGTGAATCAAGATCTCATGGGGAATCTGTATCTCTAGAGGTGTCTGAGCCCCTCTCCATACCCCTACTCCATGTAAGTGGATATTTGGGGAAGCCCTGCCCTTCTGTAGGAGTTTGAGCCCCAAACCCTGCCCCCTTCTCCCAGTGGGGAACTGGAACAGGCATGCTTGGAGCATGCATCAGCATACAATGCTGGGACTGGGGTGAGAATTTGAGAAGAAGCATGCTTGGTACATATCACAGGCTCAAAAGCACTGACACTGAGGAGGGAGGAGGAGAACACCCTTAGAGAGGACTGGAGTAGTTCATAGATCTCAGAGTTATTGTTCAGGTTGTATACATTCAGCTGAGAACTTCTCATTAGTTGAATGGGTCACTTCACACCACTCATGCCTTTATGCTTCAGATCCATGTGCAGAGCCCCTTCCCTCCCTCTTAGACTCATAGACTTTAAGGTCAGAAGGGACCATTATGATCATCTAGTCTGACCTCCTGCACAACGCAGGCCATAGAATCTCACCCACCCTCTCCTGTAACAAACCCCTAACCTATGTCTGAGCTTTTGAAGTCCTCGAATCGTGGTTTAAAGATTTTGAGATGCAGAGAATCCTCCAACAAGTGACCCGTGCCCCACACCGCAGAGGAAGGTTAAAAACCCCCAGGGCCTCTGCCCTGACCCCAAATTCCTTCCTGACCCCAAATATGGCGATCAGCTAAACCCTGAGCATGTGGGCAAGACTCACCAGCCAGACAGCCAGGAAAGAATTCTCTGTAGTAACTCAGATTCCACCCCATCTAACATCCTATCACAGGCCATTGGGCATATCTTCCACTAATAGTTGAAGATCAATTAATTGCCAACATTAGGCTCTCTCATCATATCATCCCTTCCATAAATTTATCAAGCTTAGTCTTGAGGCCAGATATGTCTTTTGCCCCCACTGCTTCCGTTGGAAGGCTGTTCCAGAATTTCACTCTTCTGATGGTTAGAAACCTTCATCTAATTTCAAGTCTAAACTTCCTGATTGCCAGTTTATATCCATTTGTTCTTGTGTCCACATTGGTACTGAGCTTAAATAATTCTTCTCCCTCCATGGTATTTATCCCTCTGATATACTTACAGAGAGCAATCATATCTCCTCTCAGACTTCTTTTGGTTAGGCTAAACAAGCCAAGCTCTTTGAGTCTCCTTTCATAAAACAGGTTTTCCATTCTTCGGATCATCCTAGTAGCCCTTCTCTGTACCTGTTCCAGTTTGAATTCATCTTTCTTAAACATAGTAGACCAGAACTGCACACAATATTCCAGATGAGGTCTCACCAGTGCCTTGTATAACGGCACTAACACCTCCTTATCTCAACTGGAAATACCTCGCCTGATGCATCCCAAGAACGCATTAGCTTTTTTCACGGCCATAGCACATTGGCGGCTCATAGTCATCCTGTGATCAACCAATACTCCGAGGTCCTTCTCTTCCTC
Organism: Lepidochelys olivacea; assembly: GCF_965140295.1. Classification (NCBI taxonomy): domain Eukaryota; kingdom Metazoa; phylum Chordata; order Testudines; family Cheloniidae; genus Lepidochelys; species Lepidochelys olivacea. The sequence goes on along the minus strand of NC_140411.1, from coordinate 76,682,294 downwards.
TGTTACTTCCAAGTGATGCATCCCCAGTTTATAACAAAAAAAATCTTGTTATTAATCCCTAAATGCATGACCTTGCACTTTTCACGAATAAATTTCATCCTATTACTATTACTCCAGTTTACAAGGTCATCCTTGTATGATATCCTGGTCCTTCTCTGTATTGGCAATACCTCCCAGCTTTGTGTCATCCGCAAATTTTATTAGCACATTCCTGCTTTTTGTGCCAAGGTCAGTAATAAAAAGATTAAATAAGATTGTTCCCAAAACCATTCCATGAGGAACTCCACTAGTAACCTCCTTCTAGCCTAACAGTTCACCTTTCAGCGTGACCCACTGTAGTCTCCCCTTTAATCACCTTTCCCCTTTTATCCACCTTTCAGTTCTCATATTGATTCCCATCTTTTCCAATTTAGCTAATAATTCCCCATGTGGAACCATATCAAATGCCTTACTGAAATCGAGGTAAATTAGATCCACTGCGTTTCCTTTGTCTAAAAAATCTGTTACCGTCTCAAAGAAGAAAATCAGTTTGGTTTGACACGATCTACCTTTTGTAAAGCCATGTTGTATTTTGTCCCAATTACCATTGACCTCAATGTCCTTAACTACTTTCTCCTTCAAATTTTTTTCCAAGACCTTGCATACTACAGATGTCAAACTAACTGGCCTGTAGTTACCTGGATCACTTTTTTCCCCTTTCTTAAAAATAGGAACTATGTTAGCAATTCTTCAGTCATATGGTACAACCCCTGAGTTTACAGATTCATTAAAAATTTTTGCTAGTGGGCTTGCAATTTCACATCCCAGTTCCTTTAATATTCTTGGATGAAGATTACCTGCTCCCCCCTACACCCGATTTAGTCCTATTAAGCTGTTCAAGTTTGGCTTCTACCTCGGATGTGGTAATATCCACTTCCATATCCTCATTCCCATTTGTGATCCTACCATTATCCCTAAGCTCTTCATTAAAGACTGAGGCAAAGTATTTGTTTAGATATTGGTCCATGCCTAGATTATCCTTAACCTCCACTCCATCCTCAGTGTATAGTGGTACCACTTCTTCTTTCTTTGTTTTCTTCTTATTTATATGGCTATAGAAACTTTTACTATTGGTTTTAATTCCCTTTGAAAGGTCCAACTCTACATGGATTTGGCCTTTCTCACTTTATCCCTACATGTTCTGACCTCAATAAGGTAGCTTTCCTTGCTGATCCCGCCTATCTTCTACTCCTTGTAGGCTTTCTGCTTTTTCTTAATCACCTCTCTGAGATGCTTGCTCATCCAGCCTGGTGTACAACTCCTGCCTAGGATTTTTCCCCCTTTCTTGGGATGCAGGCTTCCGATAGCTTCTGCAACTTTGACTTGAAATAATTCCAGGCCTCCTTCACCTGTAGATCCACAAGTTCTTCCATTCAATCCACTTCCCTAACTAATTTCCTTAATGTTTTAAAATTAGCACTTTTGAAATCAAAAACTCTAGTCACAGATCTGTTTTTGTTTATCCTTCCATTTAGTTTGAACTGAATTAGCTCATGATCACTCTAACCAAGGTTGTCCCCTACAACCATTTCTTCTATGAGGTCCTCACTACTCACCAAAATCAAATCTAAAATGGCATTCCCCTCTTCTCTCTAACCTTTCTAAAAAGCCACCCTTTCTCAGTGTGGGGAACCAGTGTATGACCCATAACAAGAGGCATTGCAAGTGTAATCAAGGCAATCCACTTATGTATGGGTATCAAAGAAATGTTAATTAGACAAGTGATCCCCAACTCATTCACTTTGTATTGATAAGGATCAAAGAATAGTTGGTAAGTGTATTTGTCCTAGTTTACCTATATCTTGTTAGAAGTTTAACAATGTAATCAAATTAGCTTTTTGATGCTAAAATTCTTTTCATAATCAAATCCTTATAATGTGTATGGAACTGTGGTCAGTTAACTTCAAAATCAAAGAGGTAAGACACTGTAGGAAACTAATAGTTTTATTTCAGGTTTCAGAGTAGCAGCCATGTTAGTCTGTATTCGCAAAAAGAAAAGGAGGACTTGTGGCACCTTAGAGACTAACCAATTTATTAGAGCATAAGCTTTCGTGAGCTGAGCTGTAGCTCACGAAAGCTTATGCTCTAATAAATTGGTTAGTCTCTAAGGTGCCACAAGTCCTCCTTTTCTTTTTGCTAATAGTTTTATATACAGTATCTTCAGCTTAACTATTTCTGTTATAATGAATGACCAGCTGTTGTCTTATAGTGTAACTTGATTACCTGTGTATGCATAGGAAATAGTTAACATCAAAGTAAGTGTCCACAAACTATCTGCATTGCCTGTTCTTCTCAGGAGGAAAGCCCTGCTGTGACAATTTCTGTGAAGAGGCTTGTCAGCCTGCTGGAGAGCTATAAAAGAGAATCCTCAGGCCTGATCCTTTCATCTCTGGTCTGCTTAAATTTTAACAAGGAAGGTCCAAATTTGTGGTAATTTGATCAAGGGATTCCCAAGATACAACCCCATGAGAAACTCACCCCTCCCCAGCATTTTACAAAATTAACAGGGTCTCATTACATATTTTTGCATACACATGGGGCTCAAGCCATGACTCAAATTGACCTTGCCTGTTCAACATTTATCTCAGCTAGTGCATGGCACCTATTGCCTCTTTGTGGAAGGAATACTGAACATGATGTTAAAGGGGGAGTTTAGCTCTCTAGAATGATAATAAATACTTGTATGCCAGAGATATGAAAATGTGCATGTGCAGCTAAACTAAGTGAGAAGGTTTGCAGGCAGCCTGTTGTCACAGTAACTTAGTGTTTCAAAGGGACATGCTGTGGTCATTGAAACTGAGCTAGCCCCATGCAAAGTAAATTCAACCCCTTCTCTCAGCAGTTATCTGAAAATGATCTGTAGGCATGTTGCGACTAGCCACCTATTCCAAGGTTTGGGGGGCAGGGGTTGTTTTTACTTTTCAAAAATGTGCCCTGCTAACTTGTGCAGCTAATTTAGAAGAGGCCCCCAACTATTTTCTGAAAGATAATAAATTGCACACATTCTATACAGATATGTGAGAATGGCTGCTGGGCATGTTGATAGTTGAGCACCTCTCCTTGCCCCCCCACCCACATGGAAGCCAAGACTGGGGGGCATCGTGACCCTCGGGGTGAGGGGGTCTGAGTCTCTCTTCCTGCCCTGCCCAGGTGTTTGCTGGGTTCTTGGTAGCCCTCTTGGTGAGTCTGAGCCACTGTCCCTGCCCTCCCATGTGAGTCAGCATCTGGGGAAGCCCTGCCCCTCTACCTAATGTAAGCCTCTCTCTCTGTTCCCCACGTGAGCCAAGATGAGAGAGAGGGGGAACCTGAATGCAACACAAATGTAAATCTCTGAAAACCAGGAAATACAAAATTAAGGTACATACCACCCGTGTATGGGGAGGGAGGCTGACTGGGGGGGACTGGGTGGGTCAAGGGCATGGCTGGGGAAACTTGGCTGGAGTGGGGCTGGGAATCCCGCTGGGAGTGGGGGACAGTGGAGTCATGGAGCCCAATTCTGTATATACTTCAGCTTACATAACGAAGGAAGTATGCCACCTTCTACTAAGCTGCTGTCTGTGATACGTGTATGCAGCAGAAAAGAGCGATTTTTTACATGCTAATGGTTTTTTTTGTGCTAATGGCTAAATGGGACAGGAGGGGGAAGGTTAGCTGGAAATATGTCTGGTTCCCCTGTTACGTCTAATACTTACCTGAATGTTGAGTTAAGCAAAATTTAAACCTCTGAAAAATAGGTATTATAGAATTAAGGTAATTCAAACTCAGACTTCTGCAAATCAGGAAATAAAGAGTTAAGGTACATGACAATGCAACATTAACTCTTCCTCTTCCTCTAGAGTTGGCAAAAGCCACTGGCAGTTATCTGAATGCACTCCAGGTGCATTCACTGTGCAAGATGTAGCTTTATTGAATGGTGGAGGAATTAGCCAGAGAAGCTTGGCAGGCTGTTGTTATTACAGTATATTAGATGATCTGGGTGCCCTGCCCTTCGGATAGGGGTCTAAATACTTTTCATTTCTTCCTACACCCTGTGTCTGTGATGAAAGGAAAGAGGTGCATATGTATCTTGAGGGATCCAGTATGCCTTATTTCAACACTCAAGCCTATAGGTTCGGTCAGTAGAGTTGTGCAGGGGTCTTCTTGCCATGGAGGTTGTCATCAGTGAGGTGAGATATATGCGTGGTCTGTGAGTTTAATGCTGGTTTCCATAGAATCCTGTGGGTAAAGATGAAGGCTTTGTAAAATTTAGCGAGTGTGAGGTTGTTCCTGTGGAGTAGTCGCAGTGTTTGAATATAGAGCAGATGAAGATAGCTTCTGTTCATTACAGATCATCTAAACACATTTTGCCTTAGCATAAGGACCTAAGAACATTAAGAACTGCCATACTGGGTCAGACCAATATCTAGCCCACTATCCTGCCTCCGTCTGAGGCCAGTACCAGAGCTTCAGAGGGAATGCATAGAACAGGGCAGTTGGAGGGATCTATCCCTGTCTTCCCTTCCTGGCTTCTAGCAGCCAAAGGTTTTGGGTCACTCTGAGCATAGAGTGGCATTCCTGATCATCTTGTCTAACAGCCATTGATGGACCTATCCTCCATGAACTGATCTAGGTCTTTTTTTGAACCCAGTTATATTTTTGATCATCACAACTGCCTATGACAATGAGTTCCAGAGGTTAATTGTGTGTTGTGTGAAAAAAGTACTTACTCTTCTTTGTATTAAATCTGTTGCCTATTAATTTCATTAGGTGACTCTTGTTTTTTATATTGTGTGAAAGGGTAAATAACATGTGTCTATTCAGTTTTTCCACACCATTCATGACTATATAGACCTTTATCATATCCACCCCTTAAATATCTCTTTTCTAAGCAGAAAAGCCCTATCTTTTTAGTTTCTTCTTGTATGGAAACCACTGCATAGCCTTGATCATTTTTTGTTGCCCTTCTCTGAACTTTTTCCAGTTCCACTATATCTTTTTTGAGAAAGGACCACCAAAATTGGACACAGTATTCAAGGTGTGGGTGTACCATGGATTTATATAGTGGCATTATAATATTTTCTGTTTTATTTTCTATACATTTCCTAATAGTTCCTAACATTCTATTAAGTCTTTTGACAGCTGCTGTGTTTTGAGCTGATGTTAAAGTTAAATAGCTTAGGGTCAAGAACTGATCCCTGTGGGACCCACTAGAAACTGTGACAGGGAGCCTCCTTCACCTCACGAGGTGCAACATTTCCCTTTCTGGTGGTGGGGGACTGAGGTAAATCAGTCCTACACTTGAGGGTTTTTATTCCTCATTTCAACCATATTTACAAGGTGGGTCTTAGGGTAGGCCCAAGGGTACTTTTCAGCCAAACAAAACAAGCTAATAACACAAGAAGGGGAATACCTTTCCATGTCCCCTCTCTGGAGTGTTGCCTTGTTATGCTGGCCTCCGGGTCCCAGTCCTTTCCCAAATAGTTTGTTAGTGTGGATGCTTCCCATATACAAAGGAAAGCAGCCATCCACAGAGGAGAAGCCTTTTTCCCTGCTGTCACCAGCCCTGCTACAGCTTATTTTGAATCTCTCCCCTCTCCTGTCTCACCAGAAGAGAGGTTTATAAAGGTCACTAGCAGCCCTTAACTCGCCTCAGGTGTCTCTAGTTAACCTGAGGTAACCCTTTTTCAACTCATAGGGAACAGGTCCTTCACCATTCTAGGGCTGACATATCTGCCCTCCACCACGCTCTTATATCTGTCAGGACTGACATTGTCACAAACCACATTCACTTGATGATGATTCCCCGATTACAATTACATTTTGGACCTATCAGTTAGCCAGTTTTTAATCCATTTAATGTATACTGTATTAATTTTCTATCATTCTATTTTTCCTAATCAAAATGTTGTGACGTGCCAAGTCAAATACCTTACAGAAGTCTATTACATCAGCACTATCACCATTATTAACCAAACTTGTGGTCTCATCAATAAAAGATATTAAGTTACTTATACAGTACCTTTTTTCCATAAACCCATGATGATTAGTACACTCCTTTAATTTGGTATTAATCAAGTCCTGTATCACCTTCTCCATTATCATGCTCGGGATCAATGTCAGATCGACTGGACTATAATTACCCAGGTCATCCCATTTACTCTTTTAAGGTATTGGCACAATGTTAGCTCCCTCATCTGGTGTAAATTGTCATAGATCCATTGTTTTCAAAGGAGTTGTGACAATTTACACCAGCTGAGGATCTTCCTCCTTAAGTATACATCTAGATAGTGGGGGCAGAAGAAGGGAAGAGAGACCTAATTTCTGTTTTCAGTAATACCATCCACATTGTTACTGAAAACAGGTAACTTCTGGAATCTTTCATTGACACCTTCCTGGAAAGCAGGGAGCTGAAAGGAGCTTGAACAGGGAAGATAAAGAATCCAAGGATGAACTCAACACAGCAAAATCTGGGGGGGGGGGGGAGGAGTGGGTGGAGAAGGCAAGAAAGGCTGAAGGAAAAAAAAAATCTTCTTTAAACAAAGCCAGAGAAGTTATAGACCCTTTTCCACAGTGACAGAAGAGTAGCACGTATGCTGTTATGCATCAAGGTGAGTGCAATAAAGCTTGAGCAGCAATGGTAACGGCCGTATAGCACTAATAAATCCTAAGCAGACCTTCAGGCTCATACTCTGATAATGATGTTACACAGCTACAGTTACAGTTTATTTATTTAACCAAGGGCAAAGTTGTTGGGACAGAGTTTCATTTTCAAGAGAGGCCTGACAAGACAGGTGGCAGTAATGGCACAATACAAATGCATTTCTACACCAGCCAGGCAATACAAAATAACACACAACTCAGGGGAACAGAGTGTGCACTCTTAAAAGGAAAAATACCCCAACAAAATGAAATACCTACTGAGCATTAATAAATCCATTAGTAAACATTAATAAAATAAAAAGCTTCACTGCTTTAGAGACCCAGGAGTCAGCAGCTCCAGATGCTGTATAACTATTTAGTAGGGTTGGGAAATTGATTTGAGGGGGGAGGTTTGGGGAAAAGAGTAAATCAGGAAGTATATTTTAACTAACGTCAGGGACTGAATAGAGCTAAAGGATGAATCAGTTGAAGTGAGGGTTGGAATAAGCCCATGAGGAAATTAATAATTTTGTATTCAGAGCAAGGTTTGAAAAGTGCATATAGGAGGCCGGGACCACACAAACAAGGAGAATAAAACAAAATATTGAATAGCTGTAAATTCTCTAAGCCCCATCCATTCTGTGTGCTTAGTTACATTATCATATACGACGTAGACAGTACAGTATATGATAATGTAACTAAAGATTGTATCATAATGCATATACACAAGAGGACCAGATTAAGGTTGCACAGGCTCGTTCCCCAGGCTCCTCATCCCAGTCATTTCCAATCCTTTCCCCAACCCCATCCACTTCTTGTCCGAGCTATCTTCCTCGCACCCCCACACCCACCCCCTTCCAGTCCCAGTATCCTGTTCCTACCCCCTGCTAGAGTCTCCTTGTGCCAATCTATTCCCTCCACCCACCAGACCCAGCTCCTTACACCTGTGTATTTCAGTCATTCTGCTTCCTCTTTGTCCTCACTACTGGACACGTGCAGGAGGGGTAATGATAGCACAGAGCGGTGGGATCCTGGCTGTCAGGTCTGGTGTTGGGTACTGGGGATTGTACCCTTCAGAGGCTCTGGTACAAGCTAGTTGGAGACGGTTGTTATGTTATGCAAAGGCTCATGTTACACAATGATCAGTTAGAAGTCAGACACTGCATGAAGCAATCCTCTCTCAGACTCCATGGTGCTGAGCAATTATTGAACATCACATGGTACCAGGAATGAAAAGGTCTAAGGCAAGGCCGGCCTTAGGCATACACAGCATACACAGCTGCATAGGGCACTCAAAAATTTGGGGCACCACCCTCGCTGGCTATGGCTGGAATCCTCTCTTCTCCTGCCCCTGCCCTGCGCTGGGCGGGCGGGCCTCTCCCAACCCCTATCCCTGCCCCCTCCCTAAACTGGCTGGCTGAGGGCTCCAGCCCCTGGCTTTGCTGCCCAGCCCCGGGGAGCCCAGAGTGGCGGGGCCGGTCACTAGCGGCGCAGCAGCGCGGCCCACCTCTGCCCAGAGCAGGAAAGGAAGGGAGGGGACTTAAAGTGACAGTATGCTCACTGTCACACTTCCCTAATACACACACAAACACTCACACACACACTGTCTTTCTCACACACAGACTGGCTCTCACACACACATACACTCTGACTCTCACGAGTCACAGTCCCCCAGTACAGATTGTCACACACACATACACACTCTCACACTCCCCAGCACACACTGTCACACAGCCCCCCAACACACAGTCACACAAACACACACTGGCTCTCTCTCTGGCTCTCTCAGATGCACTGGATCTCTCTCTCTCACACACACGCACTCTGTCATGCACACACACATGCGCACACATACACACTTGTATTGTTGTTGTTGTTATTACTGCTCGGTACTTCCTGTCAAAATGCTCATGGTGAGCCAGGAGTGGAGAGGGGCTGCAGGAGGGTCATGGGCTCTGGCAAGATGCAGCTCCCATATGACAGCGTGAAGCCTGCCTTGAGCCACTGCCGCAGCATCTGCTGCATACGAAGCTTGGTGTGCGTCAGCAATAAAGGAGTTCTGGGGGTCCGCACGTGGGTGTGGGGGCTGTGTCCTCTCAACACACTGGGGTCAGCGGCTCAGGCTGGGGACCACCTTCAGTGGAGCGTAGGGGCAACAGTTTAATAATACTGTGCAGGGCCCCATATATCCTAAGGATGGCCCTGGACTAAGGCCTAGATCCACAAAGATATTTAGGCTCCTAACTTCCATTGATTTTGATGGCTGTTAGGAGCCTAAATTCCTTTGTGGATTGGGGCCTAAAGAAATACCCTAAGTGAAAGATTGGAGAAGTTAACAGTCCCACTAGATTTGGAAATCTCTGGAAATGTGAACTGTGATTACCAGAGCTACTGCTCAGAGTGAGATCCTGCAGAAAGTAAGTAAGGTTATTGGCACACGGTGGAGAGGACAGCATATTTCCATCCCCTATTATCAGTATAAAGTGGATTACTTATTATTAGGTAGGATTTTGTATAAAGGCATGGTGATTCCTAAGGTGTTACAGAAAAAATGTTAAACAGAATATATTAAGTTCATTTAGGGACTGAAAAAATAACAGATGAGACATTTTATATTGGCCTCAAATGAACAGCAACAGCAACACTGGGGAAACTGTCCAGGTTTGTCACATATGCCAGAAACACAGGTCAATTCAAGCATAGGAAAAATTGGTCAATTGGATCAAAGTAGACCTAGAGTTGTTTACACCGGCTGAAACATGCCCCCACGCTACCTCCCCAACAAAGTACTTGTCCAAGACTACTATTCTCATTTCCCTGGGATAGCCTTAAAAGAAGATAATTGGTAATTAAATATTCTTGTTAAATAGGCCCAATGTCCTGTGATGGGATATTAGATGGGGTGGCATCTGCGTTACCCAGGAAAGAATTTTCTGTAGTATCTGGCTGGTGAATCTTGCCCGTATGCTCAGGGTTTAGCTGATTGCCATATTTGGGGTCGGGAAAGAATTTTCCTCCAGGGCAAATTGGAAGAGACCCTGGAGGTTTTTCGCCTTCCTCTGTAGCATGGGTCACGGGTCACTTGCTGGAGGATTCTCTGCTCCTTGAAGTCTTTAAACCACGATTTGAGGACTTCAATAGCTCAGACATAGGTGAGAGGTTTTTTGCAGGAGTGGTGGGTGAAATTCTATGGTCTGCATTGTGCAGGAGGCCAGACTAGATGATCATAATGGTCCCTCTGACCTAAGTATCTATGAATCTATCTAAATGGGTGATTGTGCATTTCAAATCTATTTTTGCTACACATGGTATACCTGATATAGTGATGTCTGACAATGGGCCACAGTTTAGTGGTCATGAATTTAAACAGTGAAATACACATCTAACTTCAGTCTCCATTATTACCAGTCCCATAGGATGGTGGGGAAAAGTGTCAAAATAATAAAGCACCAACTGAAAAAGGTTGGGGAACCAGACTCTTAGCCGTATTTAGTACTGTTACATTACAGAACTGCACCAGCAAAGCATGGATTTTCACATACTGAAATTTTGATCAACAGAAGATTGTACAAAAGAATGCCTGCACTGTTAGAAACTGATTTCAGAGTCCTTGGGGATTTGAATATGTACAAAAGGGATAGATAAAATGTCAGTATGATTCGGGGTCCTGGGGTCTGCCACCGCTTCACAAGAATGACTTTGTATATCTACAATTGGAAACAATGGTCCCAAACAGCAGTGCTATTACAAGAGGTAGCCCCACAGTCCTGTGATGGACACTGTGATGTTGCACCCCATAATGCTTTGTAGAAATATGTTTATGAATGTAAATATGACATAATTGGAATATATATTTATGCTACATATGCCATGTAACATATCTTTGCAAAGGCTATGTTCTACTGAATGTATTCATCCTATTTGTATGCATGTATCATTTTTATATCTGAAGTTATGAGCATTGGCTCTATGTTTGTATTTAAAGTGTTTGCTGTAGAAAGTACCTACAGCACATTTGGTCAACATAGTGTGAAGGGGTTATTCAAGTAATTGGGAGTACTTGGCCAACAATGGACTTTGATAGACACCAACCCACATCTACGCTTTCCTTGGAACGTTCGAGCTAACATGGCGTCAGCCTGTAGAGAACTGAGTTATGCTTGGACATGTGACTTGCCCACATGACTCCAAATCTCCATCTTGTAACTGTAATTCTACACACGGGGAGAGAGGAGTTTCCACCCACAAGAGACAGTCTATATAAGTCACTGGGAAGCCCCTCCATTTTGGTCTTCAGCTGGCTCAAAAAATAGCCTCTCCACCCCAAAGGATGCCTGAAAGAAACTGGAACAAAGGACAGTAACTACAGGGATCTGAGTGATTGCTGGACCCAGACCAGAAGGAGGCTAGTCTGTCAAAGAAGCTTATTGGAACATCTCTGAAGGTGAGATTTACCTGCATTTAGTTTCCTACTGTGTCAGGCTTAGACGTGCGTGTTTTATTTTATTTTGTTTGCTAATTTACTTTGTTCTGTCTGTTATTACTTGGAACCACTTAAATCCTACTTTTTGTATTTAATAAAATCACTTTTTACTTATTAATTAACCCAGAGTAAGTATTAATACCTGGGGAGGGGGTGTGTGCAAACAGCTGTGCATATATCCCTATCAGTGTTATAGAGGGCAAACAGTTTATGAGTTTACCCTGTATAAGCTTTATACAGGGTAAAACGGATTTATTTGGGGTTTAGACCCCATTGGAAGCTGGATATCTGAGTGCTGGAGACAGGAGCACATCTTAAGCTGTTTTCAGTTAAGCCTGCAGCTTGTGGGGGACGTGGTTCAGACCTGGATCTATGTTTGCAGCAGGCATGTGTGTCTGGCTCAAACAAGGCAAGGTACTGAAGTCCCAAGCTGGCAGGGAAAGCAGGCTCAGAGGTAATATAGGCACATCAGGTGGCAGTCCCAAAGGGGGTTTCCTTGATCCAACCCGTCACAGACACATACTGTGGAGGAATAGGCAACGACTTCTCCAAATCTCACAAGGGAGGGAGATAAGGAGGATTGAGTCAGTTGTCTTGCCCAAGAAAGTCTCAAACAGGCAACAACCACAGTAGGCTGAGGCAGCTGACTACTAGGACATGACACAACCAGAACTAGTGGACTTACCACTGACAGACAACAGTGGTGCATTTGTCCAAGGAGAGACCTGCAGATTCTCACAATGGCACAGGTCACCTGAGAGGCTAGTTGAACATTGTTAGAACAAACAATGTGATTAATGACAGGGTAGGGCTGACCTAGGAGGGAAGGCCTTAAAAGCCAGAGGCTAAGTGCACAAGGGGAGCTAGCAAACAGGGGACTGCAAAGAGGGGAGTTTGAGAGAGGGAGTTTGTGGGAGGGAGATGTAATAAAATCGCTATGGTTAGGAAGGCCCGCATCACCGGTGCCAACACTATTCCTGTCTCCTTCACCTGCACCTGTATCCAGCGAGAGAACCTAACCATGGATGCCGCTACCCAGATCCTGGTGCAGATTTGCAGAAACTTTGGCCTGCATTTCCAACTCACAGAAAGCCAGACCATCCAGTGTGAGAGGTGCCTGCTGGTGGAATCTTTCAGGAAGAAGGTGGGAGAGTTACAGGAGGAGGTGGCTAGGCTAAGCAGCATCCGTGCACATGAGGAATTCATTCACAGTATTCATATGGAGACTTCCAAGGCTGAGGATGCTATCCAGACAGAGAGGATTGCTGTCATGCCACCGGAGAGAAGGATATGGCTCTGGTACAGGGAGGACACTGGTAGCTGGTTATTTCTGGCAGCAGGCAGTGATTCACCCCTGCTCCCAACCCACCCACGATGGTGACGGAGAGCCGTTATGCTGCCCTGGCAATGAGCAATGAGGAATCACCCCCCAAAGGTTGAAGAGGAGAAGCCATGTATCCCTGAGGTTGGGAGGATCACAGCCACCACTCCCAGGAGGAAACGTAGGGTAGTGGTGATTGGAGACTCTTCTGAGCGGGACGGAGGCACCCATATGTTGCCCAGACATGACATCCCAGGAAGTATGCTGCCTGCCAGAGGTCCGTATCTGAGATGTTATGGAGAGATTGTCAAAGATCATCCAGCCCTCTGGCTACTACTCCATGCTACTCATCCATGTGGGCACTAATGATACCGCAAGGTATGATCCTCAGCAGATCAGAAGTGACTACAGGGCTCTGGGAGTAAGGATGAGGGAGTTGGGAGCACAGGTGGTATTCTCTTCAATCCTTCTCGTCAAGGGTAGGGGCCTTGGCAGAGACAAATGCATCCTGGAGGTGAATGCCTGGCTGCGGGGATGGTGTTGCCAGGAAGGCTTCGGTTTCCTTGACCACGGAATGCTCTTCCAGGAAGAAGGACTGCTAAACAGAAATGGGGTCCACCTATTGAGGAAGGAAAAGAGCATATTTGGCTACATACTGGCTAACCTAGTGAAGAAGGCTTTAAGCTAGATTTGATGGGGGCAGATGACCAATGCCCACAAGTAAATACAAAACATGGAGACCTGGGAGAAGGGTCAGAATCTGGGGGCAAGCATGGACTGTTATAGAAGAAATAAGGAAGAGAAAAGACAGAACTGTGGGGGAGGGGGATCAAGTCAGTATCTTAGATGTCTGTATACTAATGCTAGAAGTATGGGGAATAAGCAGGGAGAACTCAAAATGCTAATAAATAAACACAACTATGACCTAGTTGGTAACACGAAGACTTGGTGGGATAATATGCATGCCTGGAATATTGGAATAGAAGGGTACAGCTTGCTCAGGAAAGACAGGCAAGGAAAAAGGGAGGAGGTGTTGCCTTATATATTAAAAATGTATATACTTGGACTGAGGTTGAGATAGAACTAAGAAACAGACTTGTTGAATGTCTTTGGGTAAGGATAAAAGGGGTTAAAAAAAAGGGTGATGTCATGGTAGGGGTCTACTACAAACCGCCTGTCAGGGATCCTTCCCCACTCTGAACTCTAGGGTACAGATGTGGGGACCTGCATGAAAGATCCCCGTAAGCTTATTCTTACCAGCTTAGGTTAAAAACTTCCCCAAGGTACAAACTTTGCCTTGGCCTTGAACAGTATGCTGCCACCACCAAACATTTTAAACAAAGAACAGGGAAAGAGACCACTTGGAGACATCTTTCCCCAAAATATCCCCCCAAGCCCTACACCTCCTTTCCTGGGGAAGGCTTGATAATAATCCTCACCAATTTGTACAGGTGAACACAGACCCAAACTCTTGGATCTTAAGAACAATGAAAAATCAATCACGTTCTTAAAAGAGGAATTTTAATTAAAGAAAAGGTAAAAGAATCACCTCTGTAAAATCAAGATGGAAAATACTTTACAGGGTATTCAGATTCAAAACACAGAGGATCCCCCTCTGGGCAAAACTTTAAAGTTACAGAAAACAGGAATAAACCTCCCTCTTAACACAGGAAAAATTCACATAAAACAAAAGATAAACTAATCTGCCTTGCCTGGTTTACCTATACTGGTTGCAATATTGGAGACTTGGATTAGGATGGGTTGGAGAATCTGAATTTCTGTCTGGCCTCTCTGAGTCCCAAGAGAGAACAAACACGTAAACAAAAGAGCACAAACAAAACCCTCCCTTCCCCCTCTCCCCCCCAAGATTTGAAAGTATCTTGTTCCCTTATTGGTCCTTTGGGTCAGGTGACAGCCAGGTTAGCTGAGCTTCTTAACCCTTTACAGGTAACAGGATGTTGCCTCTGGCCAGGAGGGATTTTATAGCACTGTATACAGAAAGGTGGTTACCCTTCCCTTTATATTTATGACACCACCAAACCAGAAAGAAGAGGTGAATGAGGCTTTTTTTCAGAACAACTAACAAAATCATTCAAAGCACAGGACTTGGTGGTGATGGGGGACTTCAACTACCAGACATCTGTTGAGAAAATAACACAGCAGGGTACAGATTATCCAACTAGTTTTTGGAATCTATTGAAGACAATTTTTTTATTTCAGAAGGTGGAGAAAGCTACTGGGGGAGGCTGTTCTAGATTTGATTTTGACAAATAGGGAGGAACTAGTTGAGAATTTGAAAGTGAAAGGCAACTTGGGTGAAAGTGATCATGAAATGGTAGAGTTCATGATTCTAAGGAATGGTCTGAGCGAGAACAGCACAATAAAGACAATGGGAGGGGTTGCAAGTGCTTTGGAGGATAGGATTAAAATTCAAAATGATCTGGACAAATTGGAGAAATGGTCTTTAGTAAATAGTATGAAATTCAATAAGGACACATGCAAAGTACTCTACTTAGGAAGAAAAAATCAGTTGCAGACATACAAAATCAGAAATGACTGCCTAGGAAGGAGTACTGCGGAAAGGGATCTGGGGGTCATAGTGGATCACAAGCTAAATATGAGTCAACAGTGTCACACTGTTTCAAAAAAGAAAACATCATTCGGGGATATATTAGCAGGACTACTATAAGCAGGACACGAGTTGTAATTCTTCCACTCTTCTCCTCACTGATTAGGCCCAACTGGAGTATTGTGTCCAGTTCTGGGCACCACATTGAAGGAAAGATGTGGACAAATTGGAGAAAGTCCAGAGAAGAGCAACCAAAATGATTAAAGGTCTAGAAAATATGGCCGATGAGGGCAGACTGAAAAAATTGGGTTTGTTCAGTCTGGAGAACAGAAGGCTAAGAGGGGACATGATAAGACTTTTCAAGTACATAAAAGGTTGTTACAAGGAGGAGGGAGAATAATTGTTCTTCTTAACCTCTGAGGATAGGACAAAAAGCAATGGATTTAAATTGCAGCAAGGGTGGTATAGGTTGGACATTAGAAAAAACTTCCTAATTGTCAGAGTGGATAAGCACCAGAATAAATTGCCCTAGGGAGGTTGTGGAATCTCCATCATTGGGGATTTTTAAGAGCAAGCTGAACAAACATCTGTCAGAGATGGTCTCTATAATATTTAGTCCTGCTATGAGTTCAGGGGACTGGACTAGTTGACCTCTCGAGATCCCTTCCAGGTCTATAATTCTATGAAACCCACTAACTAAACTAAACTAAAGTATTTGACATTCTGTATTATGTTAATGTTGATTGTTTTTGTTATTATTATTATCTTTGGCAAAGGAAGGAAGATGTGGGGAACTGAACCTTTCATGGGGTCTGGTAAAGACATTGGGAACCATTTCTTATATAGTGTAGAGGCTCATTCTACACAATGCTGACCAGTTAGAACTCAAACATTGAATGATGCAGAACTTTCTCTAACTTCTTGGAGTGATCACTAAACACCATAGTGTTTTATCCTGCCCACACCCCAGCAGCAGCTGGAATCAGTAGAAGAAGATGAGAAGATAAATAACGGCCATATTGCATCAGACCAAAGGTCCATCTAGCCCAGTTTCCTGTCTTCTGATAGTGACCAATGCCATGTGCTTCAGGGGGAATGAACAGAACAGGTTATCATCAAAACAACAAGGAGTCCGGTGGCACCTTAAAGACTAACAGATTTATTAGGTTTCATGGGTAAAAAACCCACTTCTTCAGATGCATCTGAAGCTCATGCCCAAATAAATCTGTTAGTCTTTAAGGTGCCACCTGACGCCTTGTTGTTTTTGTGGATACAGACTAACATGGCTACCCCCTGAGGTTGTCATCAAGTGATCCATCCCCTATCATCCATTGAAACAAAGGCTAGTGACACCATCCCTGCCCATCCTGGCTAACGGCCATTGATGGACCTATCCTCCATGAATTCATTTAGCTCATTTTTTAATCCTGTTATGGTCTTGGCCTTCACAAAATCCTCTGGCAAAGAGTTGCACAGGTTGAATGTATGTTATGTGAAGAAATACTTCCTTTTAATTTCATTAATTTCATTTGGTGACCCCAGTTCTTGTGTCATGAGAAGGAGTAAATACCACTTTCTTATTTACTTTCTCCACACCAGTCATGATTTTATAGAATTCTATCATATCCCCCCTTAGTTGTCTCTTTTCCAAGCTGAAAAGTCCCAATGTTATTAACTTTTCCTCATATGGAAGCTGTTCCATGCCCCTAATAATTTTTGTTGCCCTTTTCTGAACCTTTTCCAATTCCAATATATCTTTTTTTTTTTTTGAGATGGGGTGACCACATCTCCATTCAGTTTTCAAGATGTGGACATACCATGGATTTATACAGAGGCAATATGATATTTTCTAACTTATTATCTAGCCGTTTCTTAATGATCTCGAACATTCTGTTAGCTATTTTGCCTGCCACTGCACATTGAGTGGATGTTTTCAGATCTCTTTCTTGAGTGGTAACAGCTAATTTAGACCCCTCATTTTATATGTATATGCAATTTCAAGAAAATGTAAGGGGGCTGTTGACCCCTTACTGAAACTTAGTGGATTTTTTTGGGTGGCCCTTTTCCAATACCAAGAGAAAGGGGAAGGGCCACAGAGGAGTCAGGATTCTGAGACTGGCAGTCCTCAGGACAAGTGGGGAGAGGCCAGCCTCCAAGTCATCCAGATTGGCAGGGCAGGCAGGCCAATGATGGAGTCAAGCCCAGGAACCATTCTACATGGCAAGCGGGGATGCCAGGGGAAGAGTAGAGCAGAGCCAAGGAGAGTGCAGCTGCAGAGCTGAACTGCGGAGAGAGCAGTGGGCCAGAACCAAAGGGACCAGAGCAGCAGCCCAGAGTTCAGAAGCTAGAGCAGTGGAGACGAGCTGCACCAGTGGTGAGCCAGCACTGAGTTAGATTGGAAAGCTGAGGGGCCGGGGTTGCCAACCATATGGGGTTCCTGGATCCTTTCACTCTTTAAATTTTCCCTCATTTGTTTACAGTTGCTGAGTTAATGAGACTAGGGGTTAAGCCCACATTTACAAGGACTCTTCTGCATCGGAGATTGGAAGAGAAGTGTTGAGGTCAGGCAAATATCTGAGTAAAGGAAGTTGGGGCAGGGACTCAGATCTCTTCACCTTCTGATTCCGTTGCGGTAGTATAGAAGACAGGAAAGTTTCCCACAACAGTGAGACCATTCCCCGACTTACAGAAAGTTCTGCTCAGCCCCTACAGACCTAGAACGTACAGGTGGAATCATTGGAGATGTTAGCCACCAAACTTTTTAACAAATTTCTACTGAGCATGTATGAACTAAGATTTTTCAAAGACTTGGTTAAATGTAGATTTGTTTTAGTATGGAAAGGTAAAGGTAATTGTCCAGACAAAATGCAAGCCCTTGTTCCAAAGCATGGAGGCACTAGAATTTCTTGATCTAAATTGTGTCTGAAGCACTTCTGCTGAATCTTTTTTGGAGTAAAATGACAACAGTTCAAGCCAAGGCAGGCACCTGATGTGGAAAATTTATGTCTGAAATATTAAAGTTTGGCAAAGTTAGCAGCAAGTGTTGGACCGAAAGACCATACTCTGAGTATTTGTCAATGGTTAACTGGATGTACCTAGTGGGGTCACATCAGGGTTTGTGCTGGGTCCAGTACTATTCAATATTTTCATTCATTTCTTGGAGTGGAGAGTACACTTATACAGTTTGCAGATGATACCAAGCTGGTAGGTGTAGCTAGCTCTTTGGAGAACAGGACTAGAGGAGAAGCGGGAGTTTGCCTGGGAGTTCACCTAGGGGAAAAGCTCACAGATATTTTGCCTTTCAGGCTTCTGCAAGCAGTAAATACATCATATGAAGAGATATTGGTGTATCACAGAGTATAAAATATGGATAATGAGGTATCAGCTGTTGTGACCTGCACAGGATGTGCCATGTTTGTCTTTCTCCCAGAGTATAGAAATGACTTCCCCTGTACAAACTGCAAGCTGGTCTCCATGCAGGAAGAAAAGGTTAAAGCACTAGAGACCTAAGTAACAAACCTGCATTGTATCAGTAAAAATGAAAGGTTTCAGAGTAGCAGCCGTGTTAGTCTATATCCTCAAAAAGAAAAGGAGTACTTGTGGCACCTTAGAGACTAACAAATTTATTTGAGCATAAGCTTTCATGAGCCCCCTACTGTTCCTCACATGTTCTTGTCAACTGCTGGAAATGGCCCACCTTGATTATCACTACAAAAGGTTCCCCCTCCCCCTCCACTGCCCTGCTGGTAATATCTCACCTTACCTGATCACTCTTCTTACAGTGTGTATGGTAACACCCATTGTTTCATGTTCTCTGTGTATATAAATTTCCCCACTGTATTTTCCACTGCCTGCATCCAATGAAGTGAGCTGGAGCTCATAAAAGCTTATGCTCAAATACATTTGTTAGTCTCTAAGTGCCACAAGTACTCCTTTTTTTAGTAAAAATGAAGAATTCCTGGATAGAAGTCAGTATTTGGTACTGCGGGCACAGCATACTGAAGAATCAGAGAGTGCAGGGAAGACTGAAGAACAGGGAAGAAAGTTGTCAGTGTGTGACCTCCAGAAGAAGGAGGAGAACTAATATACCCCCAAAGCAGACAGAAGTAAGCAACCACTTTCGGGCTCTCTGCACATTACTGCTCAGAATGCCTGGGAAAAGTCATCTGAGGTAAAGGATTTGAAAGAGACCCCATTGACCAGAAGGCATGGGATCCATTGTCCTAGGGATGGGTGTTCTATAATCACCACTCCGGTGAGGAGGAGAAGGGGGCTGGTTGGCGACTCCCTCCTAAGGGGGACAGAGTCATCCATCTGGCATCTGGACTGGGAATCCCGAGAAGCGTGCTGCTTGCCAAAATCTAGAATTCACAATGTGAATGAGAGTCTGCTGAGACTCATCAAGCCCTTAGACTGCTACCCTACTTATCCATGTGGGCAACAACAATACTGCTGAGAATGACCTTGAGCAGATCACTGCAGACTATGTGGTTCTGGGAAGAAGGATGAAGGATTTTGAAATGCAATTCATGTTTTTGTCCTTACTCCCTGTTGAAGGAAAATGCTCAGGCATGGTTCTTTGAATCATGGAAGTGAATGGTGTTGGCGAGTGGGCTTTAGCTTCTTTGAAAATGAGCTGATGTTCCAGGAAAGAGGATTACTCTGCTGGGAGGGGCTCCATCTGTCACATTCTGGGACGAGCATCTTTGGACATCATCTGGCTGACCTGATAAGGAGAGTTTTAAACTAGGTCCAATAGAGGATGGTGACAAAAATCCAGCCAATGTGCATCTTGGCTCAAGTAATGAAGAGGAAAGGGCTAATTTCTGGAGAAGGGACAAGAAATCACAAATGCATTAAAAAGGCAAGAAGAAAAGCAACAGGGTAGTCTGCGAAATGTTTTTGATGCCTGTATACAAAGGCAAGGAGTATGGGGAACGAGCAGGATAAACTTGCGGTCCTAGTATATGAGGAAAATTATGACTTAATTGGCATTACAGAGACTTGGTGGAACAACTTCCCTGATTGGAGTATCAGCATAGAGGAGTATAGATTTTTCCCAAAAGGATAGGTATGGGGAAAAAGGAGGCAGTGTTGCACTGTATGTCAAGAATGTGTGCATTTGCTTCATGGTCCAAGAAGATGAGTGCAGCCGACCTACTGAGAGTCTCTGGATGAAGCTAAAAATGGAAAAGAACAGTAGCAATGTTATTTTGGGGGTCTATTATAGACCATCAAATCAGGAAGAGGAAGTGGATGAGTCATTCTTCAAGCAGGTAACAAGATTAGCTTACATACGTGAGCTAATATTAATGGGGGAATTTAACTTTTCTGATATCTGTTGGAAGTCTATTACAGCAAAACATAATATGCCCTGCAGATTCTATGAGGACAACTTGCTGACTCAGAAAGTTGAGGAAACAGCTAGGGAGTGAAAGTGAAAAAGTCCAACATTTTCTTTAAAATAAATCTGACTCACCTGCAAGTTCTAAGGCAATAATTAGCATAAGCTTTCTATAATGCATGCATGAAACATTCTCAAAAATCCCACAACCCACCCCAAATCAGAATGGGTTTGAGTTCTTTTGCATTCACAAAATCCACCCAAATTAATGAACGGTTTATGACTCAGGGCTGCTGTTGAATTTGCAGTTTCCCTCCTCCAGTTCCTTGCCTCTCAATACTTTTCATCTAGGACCCAACAATTCACCCTATGAATCTAATGAGAGTTTTTCTACTGGCTTCAATGTTTGTTGTATCAGGCCCCTAGATATTTTTGATGAAAAGCAAGGTGCTATTTCCCCCACACACACACACTCCCCCGATTCAGAAGCAGTTAGGAGTCTAGTTTCCTAATTTTTGTCTCACTTAAGAAACACTCTCATGCCTGAAAAAACATATCTTTAACAAAGAGAATGAGACAGCAGCATCAGACCATGATCTCTGCCGCATTTACAGAAAACCAGGGGAGCTTTATAGAAGGCTGTAAAAACATTTAAAAATTCTTTGCTTTCACTCTATGTCCATTGATTAGAAAATCATTAACAAAAAAAGGTCTTTAAAACCAAGACAGCATTATATACATAATACTTTTAATCTGGATGAAGTCCATAGATTTGCAGAGATTATTTTGAATTATTTTGAAAAAAAGTGAAGTTCTGCTATAAATTATGCAAAAGGAAAAGTACTTTATTTTCAATTTCTTTAAAGTTTTAGTCAATTGAATTACTTTGTTAAATATTTATCCCACATTTGCATTTTTCCATCATGTTCTCAGTTTCATGTTTTTAATTTGACAAATGAAATAACCAGTAATATGTCCATTACACCTACTAAGTCTGGATTCAGAAGAATTCACTGGAAGTATTCATTTGTAACCAGACTTTTTTTTAATAGATCTGATTTATGGGAAGTAATTTTAATTGTAATAGTGCTCATTCATTTATTTTCATGTGACCTATAAAAACTACAATGACATCTCTTAGGAGTGATATCTGCAAAAATGAAATGAGAATGAGCACAGTATCATAAAATGTGTAAGTAACAGATATCCAGACATCCCAGCATAAACCAATCAAGAGTCTCAAGTACATTTACAGATTCATATCTTCTTGAATGACACATGCCTGGAATACAGCTGTGGTACGTAGAACTTCATTTTATACAGGGAGTTATCACTCACCTGTATTTCTGCCTACAGGAATATAAAACCAAGAGAGGGTGTAACAATTTAAAATATTCCATATAAAATTGCTACAAACCATTGGGAGTGTTAAAAGGAGGAAAAATCACTGTCCTTTAAAATAGAAGGAAATAAAAAACAAAAATTATTTGAATTAAGAGTCAGTGGGCTTGATCCTCCTTTTACTTACACTGCTGTAGATGAGCAAAAACCAGCTGAAACTGATATAAAACTGGTATAAGTGATCAGAAGACTCAGGCCCAGAGTTTTTAAGTGATATCTTGAACTGCTGCACAATCCCACCAGGATACAATATTTTATTAGTAACCACTTTTCATATAAGTAATTGCTGCAGTTACATATGGGGCAATATTGCAAGGTGAATAGGTCAGGAAAATTATGAATGAAATGTGACTGGAGCCACAAAACAATCTATCTATAAAGAAGTGGATAATCAATATAAATTTGGGGAACCCAGATCATGAGTGAATCTCAAAAGAGGTTCATAAAGTTTGATTGCTTATGCGAACCACATCACATCTATCTGTATCTTGTGCATATATAACTTTTATGAGATTATTGGTACTTTCTCCTTCCAGTTGGTCTGGAAAATTTCCAGTGGAAAAACAGCACCTATTTCTCTGTGGATCCCCCCCGCCCCATTCAGCTTCCTGTCTGGCCAGAGACAAGTAGTAAAGGCACAGCAAAATGGAAACAAATATAATCCTAATAAAAAACAGCTATGGGGACAGTTTCTCAACTACTGTAGCTCAATATAGTTCTATTGACCTCTATCCTGTTATGCCAACTAACACCAGGTAAAGATCTGGCCTCTTGTTCTTATCTAATCCAAGCCAGCTCAATCAACCCTAAATTTGATTGAGATCTTTCCAGAGTAGGATCATGTCAGAAAGATTAAAAGAGAATATGAAGTTTGGGATATTCCTCTTCTAACTACATTCTTTTGAATTATAAACTCTGTCTCTTTAAGTGAGTTTTATAAATAATATACAGGAATGCAAAGAGACAT
Organism: Lepidochelys olivacea; assembly: GCF_965140295.1. Lineage (NCBI taxonomy): Eukaryota > Metazoa > Chordata > Testudines > Cheloniidae > Lepidochelys > Lepidochelys olivacea. Next base: position 76,659,552 of record NC_140411.1, on the reverse strand, counting down.
ATTTCAGGTATAATGCATATCTATACCTACAGGAGTATATCCTTTCAAGAGTTTTACATTAGTTAGTCAATGTATAAATCAAAAGTCTCCTGTCAATGAACAGGAATGAGTTTTGATGGGGAGGAGGGGAGAAAGAGAATGAATTCATGCATTTTATATAGAGCTCAAGTAATTTATAAGTTTCCTAGAGTGCTCACAAATGCTACTCGTAGTAAGCATGGCTTACCAATAGAGCTGAGCAAATAATTTCGAGTGAATAATTTAGTGGCTGAATGTATCCACTTTCTCTGGTTGCAAAATGTGTGTGAGAACTTTATGATTTTCTAAAAATTGTTAGATTGTAGATCAGTATCACTCTTAGAATCAGGCTTCCAGTGTGAATACATGTCCTCTTGAGGTCCCTTCCAGACCTGCATTTCTATGATTTGTGTATTTATAAATTCATCATTCACTTTATGCAAATATTTCCTATTATTCTCTTAATTAATATATTTCAAATTTTAAAAGGAGAAGGGACCAATGATCATTTAGTCTGTCTTCCTATATAACACAAGCCATAGAATGTCCCTGAGTTAATTCCTATTTAAAATAGAGCATATCATTTAGAAAAAAACATACAATTTTGATTTAAAAATTGATAAGTAATGAAGAATTCACCACAACCCTTGGTAAATTGTCCCAACAGTTAATTCTCCTCAGTGTTAAAACTTTGAACCTTATTTCCAGTTCAAACTTGTCTAGCTTCCACTTCCAGATATTAAATCTTGTTATGCCTTTGTCTGCCAGAGCGAAGAATCCATTATCATTTTTTTGTTTGTTTCTCATGAAGGTACTCATAGTCTGTGATCAAATCATCTCTTACCCAACTCTTTGTTAAACTAAATAGATTGAACTCTTTCAGTACATTACTATATGGTATGTTTTCCAACTCCTTGCTTATTCTCGGTCCTCTTCTTCAACCTTGTCCAATTTATTAGCATCCTTCTTGAATTGTGGGCACCAAAACTGGCCACAGTATTCCAGTAGGATAATTCACTGTTTGCCCAAACACTTCTATCACTACACTTTTTCATTAGAATATTCCTGGAAAGGGTCCACAAAAGGAATGCAAAAATGTTTAAAGACCACAGCCTTGAAATTTACTGTGTGCAGACAGATTGCTGTGCCCGTGACACCTACATATAATTAATTTGTAGGACTGGAGTCAAAGTGATTTCAACTTTTTTTCTTTAAGAAAATAGTTGTGGATAATTTTATAAGATATAGGTCTCCTTTACCTTTTGGGCATATTCTACCCTCATTAACACCCATGCAACCCCCTGAATTCAATGATGACAGAATTTGGACAGATGCAGTCTTTTAAGGTAAGATGTTCCTTTTGCTTAAATATCTTTCAAATTTCAAGTAAAAACAATGGCTTAGCATTTGAGCTGTGAGAAATATTTCAAAAAATGATTAAATGAAACCTTTCATCACCCGAGGGAGAATTCCTCAGGTTCACCTATAGAAGAAGAAACTTGTATAACACAGCAGATAGAAGATCTGAAGATTAGAGGTCAATTTCATTTGCTGTGACATGCTTTGGGGGCTATTTCTTTTATTCCTTACTACCCCACCACCCCAATTCCTATTTAAATATTATTGAAAGAGACAGTGAAATGTTGTTAAAGATAATATATTGCATGGGTTACATCTGCATAGGAAATAGGAGTTTTGCATGTTTAAGCTGAGTCTGATCTTTGTTGGGTAAATGTTACCTATACAGACATTGGCTTTCAGACTCACAAGAGGAGGAGCTTGAGTGATGAATAAACTGTTGAGAAACAGCTCCATCCTTGACCCTTCTGTGTATCTGAATGACATCTCACATTTTTTTTCAGATAACTAGGTTCTGAAAGGGCTTCTTACTCCACCAATGACCCTTCTCTCTGACTCTTACCTGAATACACAAATAACCCCTGAAATTAATGGAAGCATCTCTTGTCTTCAATGATTACTATTTACATTTGGTTTCTAATAGGCAGATTGAATTGTTTTTGTCCATCCAGTGGGTCAGCTTATACCACTATACATATATTTAAAGATATTAAAAGGATTCATAAGCATCCTTACCCAGCTTTTTCATGATTTCCTACCTAGGTCTCTGATCCATCATTCTGATCTACGTGGTCTAACCCTTGTGTCCATGCGGGGCCACACTGATTTCATTGGGGCTTTACATAGGAGTTGTGACTATTTGGATCTCATTTCTGTTTGAGGCCCAGATAATTCCACTCTCTTAGCCTATTATCAGTGTGAAATTCCTAACAGTCAAGATCTTTTTGCTTCTATTTTATAATACTACACTAACTGTACAACATACAGGATTATGGTGTATCATTTTCACTGTACATCCTTCATTTTTCCTCCTAGAGTAATGCAGAAGGACAAGACGACTGTGTCTGTATATACTCTGGTGATTGACACTTGATAGTGCTAGGACTTTACCTATCAGTCAGTTACAATGGGTGAAATCCTAGCTCTATAGAAGCCAAAGTTTCGCCAGTCAGTGGGATGAAGATTTCACCCAATGTTTTTAGTCTTTCATTAGACTGACAGAAAAGTTTAATAATTGTTCTAAAAGTTCATGAGATTGTATTCACAGAATTTCCAGTGGAGAGGATCACATGACAGTAACTGTACAGAACTTTAAGAGGAAGAAGTGTTTTTTTGTGACAATCAATTTCCCTTTTGGAGTCAGTTTGTTTCCACATATAATAGCCACTGGATATGATCATTCAAAATATTTGGGGGGAAAGAGGGAAGTCCTCCATTTTCATCACTTTTTCAAATTTACAGGCTAGCCCAGAAATACTGCCTTTTCCAACTCCCATTGAAGTCAATGGAAATATGTTCATTGACTGCAGTGGTTGTTAGATCGGGTCCTCAATGGGTCAGTTTCATGGGTGGTTTAACGTCCCTTATGGAAGTTAAATAACATCAAGGATGAATTTAGTGGTTTTTTTTTTGTTTGTTTGTTTTTTGTAGATAGGGAAGAAAGGAATATTTAGGAAATTAAGGAAGTAAAAGCAATCTACAGACTGAAAAGTATCCAAAGTATTAACATTCAGCCAATGTGACAAATCTTGGTAAGGCATTATGATCAAAACACAGAATTTCCATTTCACATTATTTTTATATTTGTTTTTGTTCCAAAGTTGAACAAAACAAACAAACATACACAAAAAAACCCATCCACCACCACCAACAAAAAAAAGTGTTTTCAAAAAATGACCATGAAATAGAAATTCTGGGAAATTTGTATAGAATTTCAAAATTCCATTTCAAATTTATTTTATGGGGTTTTTCATTTTAGATTTTATTATTTTTACATTATTTCATGACATGTTGGTAGTATTATGCTATTTTATTATATTATACAAATTATGCATATTATGCTATTTTATTATATTATACAAATCATTAAGGGCAGCTACTACTTAATGCTGATTGAAACATCTCTTCTTTTCTAGATCAAAGTGTCTCCTGTTTGTCTTGTAATGAAAGTTTGAGAATGTGTCATTATTGAGGACCTGTCATAAAATCATGTAAAAATAGGGGGGAAATCAAAATATTTTGAAATGAAAGTTTCCCAAACTTACGTTTTTTGTTTCAAAATACTTTTCTGCAAAAAAATTCATCAAAATTCACATTTTTTTCCTAAATATTAGAGTGAAAATTTTCTGACCACACCTCCTTCTGCATCTCTTAGAGCCTCCCTGGAAGATAATGCATTTTGATTTTTCATTTTCTCTGTGGAAAAAAAAGAAGCATTTCTACTAATTTTCAGTTAACTTTGCCATAAGCAACTGACAATTTTAGAAAAATCATGGTAATATTAATGAAATATAAATATGAGAAATTCAACCAAAATAAATAAAAGTTCACAAATATTTGATTTTGCTCACTTATCACATAGTAGAAGAATATACAATTAAAAATCACCACTCTATTAAAAATGCATGCAATGTATTGTATAACATTTAGATGTTTAAAATATAATTATATTATTGTACTAGAAAGTTATTTAGAAGAAATATTTTATGAATATGTCATCTTTTTCGAGTATACTATTTAGTAAGCATTCAAGGGCTAATAACAAAGACAGACTGGTTTATGGATATTATAGTCAAAACACATAAGCTATGTAAAATATTGAATTAATATATCTTCACTATGTCAGCATTGCTTGGCATTTGAAAAAAAAGTTCATCCCTGTCTATCTTCTGAACTGAATGTCATCTTGTGTGCATGAGAATTTGTGTCATGAACATACAGAAATGAAAATATTACCTTGAACTTATGAAATCATAAGCCTCCTCTCAGATCTCATTACATATTACCATGTGGTTATCCAAGGAAAGGCAGGTATGTATATGTAACCTTTCAGACAATAGAAAACAAAGACATTTTTCCACATTAAATTGTAATGAAACTCTGAAGAGATGTTACAGGCACTACTTAATAAATTAAGAAAACTGAGTGCAACAAAACTGAGAGCCTATACAAGTGAGTAAAAGGTTAAAGATTTTTCTGAGGACTACAATGTAACATAAAATTGTTTTTTAGTGACAATCAATCAGAACCTCTTCTAGGAAGAGTTTTGCTGCTAATATTTATTGCTCTCAGGAAAAACCATAGAATCATAGAAGTGTAGGACTGGAAGAGGCCTTGAGAGGTCATCTAATCCAGTTCCCTGCACTCAAGGCAGGACTGCGGAATAATTAGACCAATCATAATATGCTCATTCTTAATCTGTAGGTTAATGATAAAAGAAAAAAAAAAAGATTGGTCACAGCTGTTTGCACAAGTGAAAAGAAAAGGAAATAAGTGACTATTCAGCTGAGGGTAAAGGTTTATCTTAAAATGTTTAACTATGAAGTTGCACCCTTAGGGATACTTTTTAATCAGATCCTTCTCACAACTTGGGACAAATTTTATGAAGCCAAACCAAGCCTGAGCAGATCAACATAAAAGCCCCAGTATACATATATAAATACATAAAATTAAATAAAATAACAAAAACAAAAAACAAAAAAATCCAGAAGGAGTCCAGTCCATTAGAGTAAAATTCACTCATGGAATACTGGCCCATTACACTACTTCATCCTCCACAATAGAGTCACACTGAGTGTTTGCTTGCGGAGTGTCCATGCAGGGGCACCTGTATAGACCCCCCCCAAATGCTATAGAAAAGGTCTCCATACCACCCCCCACATAATCTGGAATAAAGGACAGAGTATGATCAGTACAGGTTGGAGATCTATCTTTGCATAAGTGTCAGTATCCAGCAAATATGATATGGAGAGGCAATGACTGCCATTGTTCCCCCCTACCGCACACACACAGAGAGCGTGAATACTCATAGGAACATAGATATGGCCACACTGGATTGTCCAGTTAAACTAATATCCTGTTCTTACAGTAGCTGCTACCAGATGTTTCACAGGGAAGTGAAAGAAAGACATGGGCAATTATGGATACTATAGGCATAAGGAAAGTTAATTCTTAATCCTTTCAATCAATGGCTTATTTTGCCCTACAATATGACGATTTATGTACCTTTCAAATGTTGTATCCTGTGAGTTGATTATTGCAATATTTTAAGATTACTCTTTCTATTAAATAATAAAATCTAAAATTGATTGATTTTGTTTGCAATAATAAACAATGTTTATTGCAAACTTAAACTGTTTGAGCTGTTTGTGAAACAATCCTAACGTGTGTAAATATATATTTTTTAATATATTTATGGATTGATTCATTAATTATTAATTATTTACTAAATCGATGGCATACTCAAAATTCAGCTTCTGGGTTTTAGTAAATTGTTGATTTTAGCTATTCATTGGTCACGTAAGTCAAATCATATTTTTTCTGCTCCCTGATTCAATGAGTGATTTTTTTTTTTTAAACAGGAGAGCAATATGTGAATGAATAACACATTTCCAGTGGTAATTTTCAGATAACTATTCATGGTAGGATTTGTGAAACTTTAAGGATTTGCAAAAACGTTAATGACTATCCAGTAGTTGTCCACACCTTGTGAAGAAAAATAAATAATATGATCTCACAAGTAGCAACCGAGCAAACTAGGTATATTTATTCACAAATCTGTTTTCCCCTTTCCCCCACAACACTATTTAATCAGGTGTTAGTGTTATAACCCCCTGCTGTGGTTCGTCTGCTTCATACTAATTTAAATGTGGATGGCTTTCTTGATTCAGGAATATCTGAAAGTGCCTGTTCTGATCACAGATGCTGGGACCCTGTGGGAGTGTTGGATCCTTTAGGAGTTTTGCTGCTATTGCTTATGTTCTCTCAGTGTTCCTAGTTCAACATGTTTCCCCTTTTCCTTCTCCTAAACATCCTGTAGAGGCATACATACACAGTGGGTGCACTTAAAACATTAGTTCCTGTTTTAAAGAGATTACTCATAGTAGCAATATCCCTGGTATGTAAAATGCAGGACATTGCTGGAACCAGTGTACAGCTGCAATTAACTTCTTAAGTGTTTCCACTGTAATTCTGGTGTCAGAGCCCTGGTCTACACTAGGACTTTAGGTCGAATTTAGCAGCGTTAAATCGATGTAAACCTGCACCCGTCCACACGATGAAGCCCTTTAGTTCAACTTAAAGGGGTCTTAAATTTGATTTCCATACTCCACCCCTGACAAGTGGATTAGCGCTTAAATCGGCCTTGCCGGGTCGAATTTGGGGTACTGTGGACACAATTCGATGGTATTGGCCTCCGGGAGCTATCCCAGAGTGCTCCATTGTGACCAGTCTGGACAGCACTCTCAACTCAGATGCACTGGCCAGGTAGACAGGAAAAGAACTGTGAACTTTTGAATCTCATTTCCTGTTGGGCCAGCGTGGCAAGCTGCAGGTGACCATGCAGAGCTCATCAGCAGAGGTGACCATGATGGAGTCCCAGAATCGCAAAAGAGCTCCAGCATGGACTAAACGGGAGGTACGGGATCTGATCGCTGTATGGGGCGAGGAATCCGTGCTATCAGAACTCTGTTCCAGTTTTCGAAATACCAAAACCTTTGTCAAAATCTCCCAGGGCATGAAGGACAGAGGCCATATCAAGGATCCGAAGCATTGCCGCGAGAAATTTAAGGAGCTGAGGCAAGCCTACCAGAAAACCAGAGGGGCAAACGGCCACTCCGGGTCAGAGCCCCAAACATGCCGCTTCTATGATGAGCTGCATGTCATTTTAGGGGGTTCAACCACCACTATCCCAGCCATGTTGTTTGACTCCTTCAATGGAGATGGAGGCAACACGGAAGCAGGTTTTGGGGATGAAGAAGAAGATGATGATGATGAGGTTGTAGAGAGCTCACAGCAAGCAAGCGGAGAAACCGGTTTTCCCAACAGCCAGGAACTGTTTCTCACCCTGGACCTGGAGCCATTAGCCTCCAAACCCACCCAAGGCTGCCTCCTGGACCCGGCAGGTGGAGAAGGGACCTCCGGTGAGTGTACCTTTTAAAATACTATACATGGTTTAAAAGCAAGCATGTGAAAGGATTCATTTGCCCTGGCATTCGCGGCTCTCCTGGATGTACTCCTAAAGCCTTTGCAAAAGGTTTCTGGGGAGGGCAGCCTTCTTGCGTCCTTCATGGTAGGACACTTTACCACTCCAGGCCAGTAACACGTACTCGGGAATCATTGTACAACAAAGCATTGCAGTGTATGTTTGCTGGCATTCAGACAACATCCGTTCTTTATCTCTCTGTGTTATCCTCAGGAGAGTGAGATATCATTCATGGTCTCCTGATTGAAATAGGGTGCTTTTCTTCAGGGGACATTCAGAGGAGCCCGTTCCTGCTGAGCTGTTTGCCTGCAGCTGAACAGAAATGTTCCCCGCTGTTAGCCACAGGGAGGGAGGAGGGTTGAGGGGGTAGCCACGCAGTGGGGGGGAGGCAAAATGCGACCTTGTAACGAAAGCACATGTACTATGTATGTAATGTTAAGAGCAAGGTTTACCCTGAAAGACTGTAGCCACTGTTTTATAAAATGTGTCTTTTTAAATACCGCTGATCCTTTTTTTTTCTCCACCAGCTGCATGTGTTTCAATGATCACAGGATCTTCTCCTTCCTAGAGGATAGTGAAGATTAGAAAGAAAAAAAAAACGCACTCATGATGAAATGTTCTCTGAGCTCATGCTGTCCTCCCACACTGACAGAGCACAAACGAATGCGTGGAGGCAAATAATGTCAGAGTGCAGGGAAGCACAAAATGACTGGAAGGAGAGGTGGCAGGCTGAAGAGAGTAAGTGGCAGGCTGAAGACAGGGCTGAAGCTCAAATGTGGCGGCAGCGTGATGTGAGGAGGCAGGATTCAATGCTGAGGCTGCTGGAGGACCAAACCAGTATGGTCTAGTGTATGGTTGAGCTGCAGCAAAGGCAGCTGGAGCACAGACTGCCACTACAGACCCTGTGTAACCAACCACCCTCCTCCCCAAGTTCCATAGCCTCCACACCCAGACGCCGAAGAACGCGGTGGGGGGGCCACCGGCCAACCAGCCACTCCACCACAGAGGATTGCCCAAAAAAAAAAAAGGCTGGCATTCAATAAATTTTAAAGTTGTAAACTTTTAAAGTGTTGTGTGGCATTTTCCTTCCCTCCTCCACCACCCCTCCTGGGCTACCTTGGTAGTCATCCCCCTATTTGTGTGATGAATGAATAAAGAATGCATGAATGTGAAGCAACAATGACTTTATTGCCTCTGCAAGCAATGATTAAAGGGAGGAGGAGAGGGTGGTTAGCTTTCAGGGAAGTAGAGTGAACCAAGGGGCAGAGGGTTTCATCAAGGAGAAACAAAGAGAATTTTCACACCGTAGCCTGGCCAGTCATGAAACTGGTTTTCAAAGCTTCTCTGATGCGTACCGCGCCCTCCTGTGCTCTTCTAACCGCCCTGGTGTCTGGCTGCGCGTAACCAGCAGCCAGGCAATTTGCCTCAACCTGCCACCCCGCCATAAACATCTCCCCCTTACTCTCACAGATATTGTGGAGCACACAGCAAGCAGTAATAACAGTGGGAATATTGGTTTTGCTGAGGTCGAAGCGAGTCAGTAAACTGCGCCAGTGCACCTTTAAATGTCCAAATGCACATTCTACCACCATTCTGCACTTGCTCAGCCTGTAGTTGAACAGCTCCTGACTACTGTCCTTCATGAGCTATGGCATTAAGGAGTAGGCTGGGTCCCCAAGGATACATATAGGCATTTCAACATCCCCAACAGTTATTTTCTGGTCTGGGAATAAAGTCCCTTCCTGCAGCTTTTGAAACAGACCAGAGTTCCTGAGATGTGAGCGTCATGTACCTTTCCCGGCCATCCCATGTTGATGTTGGTGAAACGTCCCTTGTGATCCACCAGGGCTTGCAGAACTATTGAGAAGTACCCCTTGCGGTTTATGTACTCGGCGGCTTGGTGCTCGGGTGCCAAGATAGGGATATGGGTTCCGACTATGGCCCCACCACAGTTAGGGAATCCCATTGCAACAAAGCCATCCACTATGACCTGCACATTTCCCAGGGTCACTACCCTTGATATCAACAAATCTTTGATTGCATGGGCTATTTGCATCGCAGCAGCCCCACAGTAGATTTGCCCACTCCAAATTGATTCCCAACTGACCAGTAGCTGTCTGGCATTGCAAGCTTCCACAGGGCTATCGCCACTTGCTTCTCAACTGTGAGGGCTGCTCTCATCTTGGTATTCATGCGCTTCAGGGCAGGGGAAAGCACGTCACAAAGTTCCATGAAAGTGCCCTTACCCATGCGAAAGTTTCGCAGCCACTGGGAATCGTCCCAGACCTGCAACACTATGCGGTCCCACCAGTCTGTGCTTGTTTCCCTTGCCCAGAATCGGCATTCCACAGCATGAACCTGCCCCATTAGCACCATGATGCATGCATTGGCAGGGCCCATGCTTTCAGAGAAATCTGTGACCATGTCCTGATTACTCACGTGACTGCGCTGACGTCGCCTCCTCGCCCAGTATAGCTCTTCCAGGTTCTGGTGCTGCATATACTGCTGGATAATGCGTGTGGTGTTTAATGTGCTCCTAATTGCCAAAGTGAGCTGAGCGGCCTCCATGCTTGCCTTGGTATGGCGTCCGCACAGAAAAATGGTGCGGAACGATTGTCTGCCATTACTCTGATGGAGGGAGGGGCGACTGACGACATGGCTTACAGGGTTGGCTTACAGGGAATTAAAATCAACAAAGGGGGTGGCTTTACATCAAGGAGTATTTCAGGCAGGACTTCACGGAGGGTTCCAATAAGAAATGGTGCACCTAAGTTCTTGATCTTATTGGAACAAGGAGGTTAGTCTGGCCTCTGATTGATACATGGCTAGATTTACCTTGCTGCACCTTCTCTGTGAGTGACTGCAGTGTGACCTAGAGGAATGAGTCCCATAGACGGGGGGGGGGGAAGCAAATGAGTACAAAACAAATCTGGTCTATTTCTTGTTTTGATCCACTCCATCTATCTTTTACATCTTTGGCTGGCAGCAGACGGTGCAGAAGGACTGCATGCCATCCACATCTCATGGCTGCTTGGCAGAAGATGGTGCAATTCGACTGCTAGCCATCCTCATCTCTTGCCTGTCCGGCAGAAGATGGTACAGTACAACTGCTAGCAATCCGTATCGCCTGCCTGCTCACCATAAGACGGTTCAATAGGACTGACTGCAGGACTAAAGAGAATGACCTGGTCAAGTCACTCCAAATTTAGTCCCTGCGCCCATGTCTGCCCAGGCGCTCCTGGCCGACGTGGCCAGGAGCACCTCGGACATGACGATGGTGGCTACCAGTCGTACTGTACCGTGTGCTGTCACAAGGAAATGGGTTGCTGCTGCTGTGTAGCAATGCAGTACCACGTCTGCAAGCACCCAGGAGACATAGGGTGATGGTTACCTGAGCGGGCTCCATGGTTGCCGTGGTATGGCGTCTGCACAGGTAACTCAGGAAAAAAGGCGCAAAACGATTGTCTGCCCTTGCTTTCACGGAGGGAGGGAGGGAACGGGGGCCTGACGATATGTACCCACAACCACCCGTGACAATGTTTTAGCCCCATCAGGAATTGGGATCTCAACCCAGAATTTCAATGGGCAGCGGAGACTGCGGGAACTGTGGGATAGCTACCCACCGTGCAACACTCCGGAAGTTGACGCTTGCCTCAGTACTGTGGAAGCGCTCCGCCGAGTTAATGCACTTAATGCACTCAGAGCATTTTCTGTGGGGACACACACACTCCAATGTATAAAACCGATTTCTAAAAAAACGACTTCTATAAATTTGACCTTATTCCATAGTGTAGACATACCCAGAGAGAGTACAGCCTAACTCAGCTGAAGTTCATGCAATCTTGTCTTAGAATCTTATTTTTAGTGTAAAGGCAATAGAGAAAAACACAATATGCAGAAGTAAGTTTCTAGTAACAATGCATCTGAATAAGTCATTTCACTCAACCACTTTTTAGATTGCCTTTAAGGAAATGTTATTGCTCTTGAAAGCTTCTAGGAGCTCTTGACATCAAAGGCCTTTCATTGTCCATTGAATACATACAGCAGTGGCAGCACATTGACCAATGTGGAACAACAACAGACCAGAAGGCCACCTCTTGAGATAAGAAGCATTTTCAATCTCTATACCCATTCAGTCTGTAAGGTCTTTGCTGATACTGCGAACTGTAGTAGTGGCTCTTGGAAACTTAATAAACCAAAAGCTTTAAACAGCAGCTCAGTGATATTACAATCTCCCCTCCAAATACAATGTAATCATTCCATTTACACTTAACAAACTCAGATCTACACTCTGTCATAATGAAGCTTTCATTTTCCCCACTAGAGTTTTAGAAAAAGATTTCCCCCTGACCCTCTCATCCTTCAGTCCTGGAAAGGATGCATGGAAATGATGCCCTCAACTCTGCAGGGCAGCCTTGGACTATCACTGAAAAGCATGTGGCAAACCCAATTGTTCATTGAAAGACTGTGTTCTATTTTGGCAAATTAAGAGAAAATCAAACCTAAGTTAACAGATTTGCAGCAAATGTGACTCTGATATATCAGTCTTTCAGGATCTTTGGAATTTTAGTCAATAAGAATTAAGATAGGACCAGTGTGAAATGGAATTAAGCTATATTAGCAGATAGAGGTAAGTGAAAATTACTTGCATATACCACTCAAAAAGTGAGAAAAGTACATTTTCCCTATATCGGAAAAATACATTTTTTGGAAAGTTGCTGAAATATTTTAGTGTTGCACAGCAACAAACAAACAAACAAACAAAAAACCACAACAACCCTTCCCACATATAAATGTCCCGCCCCCATAAACACATTCCTCACAACTATGAACCTCTCCCACCTTATAGGCCTCATAGATCTTGGTATAAAGAAAATGGGGTGGGGAACTATGGTGGGGTTTTGGCCAGTGCCCTTACCTCTTAGTTGTACCTGATGACAAAGAAGGTCCTTGGTGGGCTAGTAGTGTCTCTGGCCATCTGTGCAATCCGCCAACAGGCTGGTTGCATCACCTGCCTGAGTTTGGAGTGCAAAACGCTCTACAATTTACAACAGGGCTTTTGCCATCCTTAGAAAACTGCCTGTGACAGATGTTACAGGGAATTGGCATCTGCTTACTTTCTCTAACTTTTCCTGTTGCTCTGTCAGCCGAACAACAGGGGACATATGAGAAATGGTGACTTTATATACTGATTGCATATATATATATATAAACCCAGAAGAAAACAAGTTGGAAGATTTGATCTTTACTGCATGTCCTGCATAGCAGGCCTTCCGCTGGACCCCAACCCTAACCTTTGTCCATATGGGTTTATTTCTGTTGGTAGTTTCATGGGGGGAGGGGAGAAGCTGGGGGAGCAGGATTTCAGAACTGAGATAAGAGGCTGTTTCAGTCATGGCATACATTGACTATTAAAACATAGAACATTTTAATGAGTTCCTGTTATTCTGAATATTGACAAACACATCAGTTAAAACTTGGAAGCTACACTAGGATCTCTGAATCTTATTAAAACTGAAGGGAATTAAAATTTATTTTAGCCATTGATTCATTCATTCAGATTTGTACACTATGCCTATCCCAAGCTTTAGGCAATTAGCAAAATGTACACAAAGCAGTTTTAATACAATATTAGAACAGGGCGCCTCATTAACAAGGATGGGCCTTTATCCGTGATTAATTTAGATACTTATAAGATTTTATCTCTTTGACATCTATTGCCTACAGTTTTCAGTGTGCTTTTTTAAAAAAAGAAAGAAATGGAAAAGTACCATGCTGAAGAAGAAGGGGAGGAAGGGATCTCTTCAGCCTTCCCTTCTGAGGATTTTAGTGAATTCTCCCACAATTGTTTTATTGCTGTTGTAGCTCCACCCGTCCTAGGAGTGGTTAGGACTGCTGACGTACTCTAGGCACAGGCATTTTGATCATAACGTAATCTACATCTACTCTGAGCTGGATTAGATGATACTGTATGTTGATAAAATCATCTGCACATGTTTTATAGTAGCAGGCCCATTGTTCTTAGTACCACTGGAGCTGCAGTGGTGTTAAAACAATCCTGGAAAAATTCCCTAAAATTCTCTAAGGCTCGACAGAGATCATGGCCAGTTCTGAGGTATGGGATGTTGTGGCCGAGGAGTCAATCTACACTCATATTGCACAGGTATCCAAGTCAGGACTATAAAACCAGAATTTGCCTGGCTTCAGTCAGTAGCAGACAGAGGGGCAGATTAGCTCTTTCCTCAAGAATAGGAGTTTTGTGTTTTGTCTGCAGAGTGTGGCAGGTAGTGTACATCTTCCTTAAACTTTATTAATAATGTAGAGAGGTTATAATCACTAAGGTGTGTGTGTGTATGTGTGTGTTGAACATGGCTAAGTTCTAAAATACAACAGACTATCATGGCTTAGTCAGCCAGTCATTATGTAAAATAATTAATGTTTTCCAGTTCATTTCATGCAGCTACAGAGTATGCAAATTATAACTCATTAACTCATATTATTTCTTTAATTAGGAGAATAGCTACTATTATCCAAACTATTTGTCTTGCATTTTGCTTGGCTAAGATGGGCCTGCGGTCTTTGACATAGTGCAAGAATTATACCTTTTCAGCACCCACAATAGGACCACACACCGTTCTTCATTCTGCTGCAACACCTTAAAATATATTAATAATTTGAGGAGGGGAAAAGTATACTTTGTAAAAAGGTGAATAATTTTGGGCTGAGATCTCAGCTAACAAACCTAGAATTACTCTCACTGATGATGCTTTCCCTTTAAATGAGCCCTTAGAAACCACAAATATAAAGGCAGCCATGAATTTACAGAATCAATTATACAGGACTACAAATTTCAGAAATATGTCTTTAATATCTAGATAGATCATTTAGAACTGAAATTTAAGGCACTGGGTGCCCCATTTGAACAAATGTACTGTAGATTGGGTAGCAAACACACTGTAGATTATATTGAATGATCAGGGATTTAGTCTAGAAATAAAAGATGCAACATCTTAGTGTCCAATAGTTAAGTGCATGAAGAAAAACCTTTAAAAAGAAAGGTATTCTGGAAGCCTGGAGATATTTAAAGCCACTACAGATGGCAGAGTATACAGTTATCACTATGACCTTGTTGGGGACACTGGGCATGGCCACTAGGTAACTTGAGGAGATGGAAGACCACAAGTGTCGATGAAGCCCCCTCGCACTAGGCCCAAGTGACCTTGCCCACCCCCGCTTGGAGGCACTCGCAGCAGTTATGCTGAGGATCTGCAACAACATGTTGCAAAGTCAGACTGTTTGAAACTAAACAAGGCCAGACAGGGCAGATATTGTAAAACACTGCTGAACAAAGCAGCTTTATATATATGGTTTAACAGATGGTACAAAGCAAAAGGGAACTAGCTGGTACCTGGATTGGCTGGCTATATGGATACTTAGGGCAGCTTGCTATTGGATAAGTATGCTGAAGAAAGGATGTATAAAAGTCTGTGTAACTTCCTGCTCTGTGTACAGGATTTGAGGTGAATATCTCCCTGTACCATATTGAAGCTTCAAATAAACTTTTCTGCTTCTCCAGCCTGTTGTGATTATTGGGTGATGCATACCGGGCAACGAATCTTGCTGTTGCTTGCCTCAGGCACTCTGTGCTGGCAACAACCTTACTAGAATAGAGGAGCAGTTTGAGAGAGAGGATTATGGCTCAGATCCCGTCCTAGAACACAATATCTCTAGGTATTCCATGGGGTACTGGGGTACATGTACATCCTCTCTTTCCCTCGTGCTTTCAGATGCAGAGCAGAGCTGCTATATAGACATTACTATAGCCTCAGGACTGGAGTGGGCTTTGTTTCCATCACTCTGACATATGTGGATTATTTTTGTGAATATAGACTAACACGGCTGCTACTCTGAAACCTGTCATATATGGACATGGACATTCTCTAGCTCAACCCTTTCCTTCCCTTAAATGTTGCTGCACATGGTCATGCTAGGAACCCCTAATAGAGATGGAATCTGCAATCAGTAGGGTTTGTTCTCTCTGCATGAACTTTTGGCTTCTCTGTACAGAACCACAGAGCCTTTTGAGGAAGAGTGAAGATCTGGGCCTACATAAAGAGCTTTGTAAACGCTCTCCATTGTGGTTTGCACAGCACTCCTCAACTTGCAGCTAATCTGGTTCACATATGAATTGCAAGCTATACATTCCTTTTGTGTGAACACTAAATTGCGTTCATGTCAGTGTAAACTCCTGCATTTTCACACTTGTTGCCGTTACTTGTTGATCCCACTCTTGTTAATGTGCAGCTAACCCAGCATACAGATAGTCACAGGAATGAAGATAAATTACTCTAATCTTAATAAATATCAAACCTGTATAGCAACGGCAGCAGATAATGTGATCTCCACAGAAGGGTACGACAGATGTTGTCAAGAACAAAGTGAGTTTCAATGACACAATGTGTGTTAAATGTACAAAATAAAAGCAAAGTATCAAAAGAGGAAAAGTGAGCCACTCATACTCACCCCTTGAGGATGATTCCTTTGTTGAGAAAGGAGCAGACAAATAAAACTGTTCTTTCCACGCAGCTGAACCAAAGCTATGCCGCACAGTTCTGACTACAGGGGTGTGAATAGCACTATGTGCCAAAGGGTTGCACTGTAACTCCCCCATATGGATTTTGTAGGAGCAAACTAAAAGGTTCCTAGTTTGCATTAATGTAGCTGTAACTACATTAATGCAAACTAAGAATCTTTTTTTCCAAGTAGCAGCTGTGTTAGTCTGTATTCGCAGAAAGAAAAGGAGTGCTGGTGGCACCTTAGAGACTAACAAATTTATTTGAGCATAAGCTTTCATGAGCTACAGCTCCGATGAAGTGAGCTACTGCATCCGATGAAGTGACCTGTAGCTCACGAAAGCTTATGGTCAAATAAATTTGTTAGTCTCTAAGGTGTCACAAGTACTCCTTTTCTTTTTAAGAATCTTTTCGTTCACACCCGCAGGCTCTACATGTGGGAGTTACAGCACAGCCCTTTGGTGTGCATGGCTATTTACACCCCTATAGTCTAAACTGCACGGCAGCGTAGACATGCCTTAAGAGAGATGTCTAGAATTTAGGGTCTGATTTACCTCTTGGGTAAACCAGCAGTAACTACAGAGAAGCCTGTGGAGAGAAACTGGTGTAAGACAAAGAAGACTCGAACTATAGTAAAAGATATGATTTACTTAGTATCGTCTGGGTAAACTGTGCTAAAAGCAGGCAAAGTGTAGGTAGTGGTTGGTGGTGGTTAGGAGAGAGCATCTTCTGCATAAAAAGCATGATAGCCAGTGAGGAAACTGCCATACAATCAAAAACATTGATAGCTCATTTCGGCAACAGAAGCAATAAGCATAGATTAGCCACTCCCACTTGTAAAATGTAGGGATATATATACACACCCTCCCTTCTTTTACCATAGAGCATGATGTGAGCATGTACGTACATGCCCACCCCTCACTGTTATACTATAGAACAGTGTTTCTCAACCTTTTTGATACCAGTGACTGGCTTTCTGCCTTTCTAAACTATGTCAGGGAGATCTCAGGGACTGGCACCAGTCCACAGACCAGTCATTGAGAGACACTGCTATAGAAGACATGTTTTTGAATTCTGTAATAGGACTATCCACTTTGTTCAGGGACTCCATTCAGGAGTTTCTCATGTTGTGCACCTTCCAAATGCGGCAGAGATTGTCATCTCCTGGAAATATTTGTGGGGAAATGTATTCCTGGACATGGATGTAAAGTCTGTATTCCTAAACCCTGATTTTATCCCAGATTTTAGCGCAGAGATCCCTGGTTGAGATGTGTTTTTCTATTACTGCTAGTCAAGGTGACTGATTACTTAACACTTCTAAAAAGACACTGGAAAGTACTGAAGTATTCCTGACTTCACTTGTATGTGGTGAAGTAGGCTTGTATGCTCTCTTCTTGGCCATTTTGCTGCTTAGCCAATATTATAGAAGATCCATTATCAGTCTTGGGGTTTGTCTACACCAGGGGTTCTCAAACTTCATTGCACCGTGACCCCCTTCTGACAACATGATCCCATGAGGCGGGACCAAAGCCTAAACCCGCCCAAGCCGCGCCACCTCGAGCAGGGGGTGGGGCTGTAACGTGAGCCCAGGTCTGAAGCACAAGCCTGAGCCCTGTTGTCCAGGGCTCTGGCTTGGGCTCGGGCTTCGGCCCCAGGCCCCAGCAAGTCTAATGTCAGCCCTGGTGACTCTATTAGAAGGGGGTTGTGACCCTCTATCGGGTCCCGACTCACAGTTTGAGGACCGCTGGTCCACACATTAAGCTGGGGATATGATTCCCAGCTAAAGGAGACATGCTCCTGCTGGCTGTGACTGAGCTAGTGAGCGAAGTGAGTTGAAGCAGCACAAGCAGTAGGAAATGTTAGACACCCCAAGTACTTGCCTATGGTCTCAGATGGGAGCATACTTGGAGTGGTTAACAGCTGGTGCTTCAGCTACACTCTCTTTCTAACACGCTAGCTCCATCAGAGCTAGCATGGGTATGTCTCCTAGAACTAGGAGTCACAACCTGAGCTCCAGGTGCAGACTAACCTCATAAATGGAATGGATTCATAAATTCAGGAATCCATGAAATGTAGAAGAGCCCAGGACTACAATACAGATATGTTGATGCAAATCAGTGGTAAAGAGCCTTGCTGTCTGTGATAGGAGAAAATGAACTGAGGATAACTAAGGCCTGCTCTAAACAAGAAAATTTTGTTGGGGTGAAAAATCCACACCCCTGAGAGGTGTAGTTAAGCTGACCTAATTCCCCATGTAGACATCTCTGGGTCAACAGTTCTTCCCTCCCGTCAGCGTACGTAATGTCCACACTGAAGCATTACAGCAGCTGTAGCTTTTTAACTGTAGACAAGCCCTGAGGCTGCAGTCCCTTAAATATCTTCTCTTTGAATGTTCAGATCTTCCAGACAGCAGAGTGTGGCCCCAACGCTCACTGTTTTCCAGAATGCAAGTGTGATACTGGTGAGAAGCATTACCAAGTTTGACATACCAGTTTACCACAAGAGATGTCATTTTGTGCTGAACAGAAGAAGGCCTATAGACATTGGATAAACCAGGGTGGAACATCAGTGGACAAAAGTCTTTGCTGATTGCTCCTCCCACACCCAGGAACAGGGGATGTGCAGAAACCCTCATCCCATCACAGTATGAACTCTGAAGGAAGGGAATCAAAATCCTGGATCAGAAGGATCTGTATAACTATGGTGCTTGGAATTTGGAGAGGGCAATATTTCTAAGCATAAGCAAGGGATCCCCAAGCTGCTTAGCCCTAAAGGACATATAGAGTCTGCACATTACAGCAGTTTCTATTATTTTTTGAAACCTAAGTCTGTAACTCATTTGTGTGTGTATGTTTCTGTGCTTTAAGCTTATAAATAACTCTCATTTATTTTTTCCTAGTTAATGAACCTTTAGTTAGCTTATTATAGGATTGGCTACAAATGTTGTCTTTGGTGAGAGATCTAAGGTACACTTGACCTTGGATAACTGACTGGTCGTTGGGGACTGGGAGTAACCTGAATATTGTTGTGATTTTTGGTGTAAGGGACCATCTATGACAAAGGTACACTTGCCTGAGTGGCAAAATAGACTCAAGTGCCCAAGAGGACTGTCTATGACACCATGCTAAGGCTGTTACATTGCTTGAGGAATTCACACTTAATAGTTGGTTGGTGAAATCTAATTATAAAATACCCAACTAGTTTGGGGTTTGTGCCTTGATTTGTAACAGTCTGCCCTGAGATTGGCACCCCCATTCATGATCCACTCCAGATAGCTTGATAATGAGGCTCCAGAGTATGTACCCTGTAATAATGCTTGTACCTCTCAAATTCTGGAATTAGCAGAGACAATTCTCAATGCAGACCAAAAATCTTAGCAAATGTAAAATGTCCATACTTACCCATAATAAAGGTAATATCTATGATATGTGAACTCTTGGACTATTACTTAAAATCTATAAGTATTTCCCATTTAGTGAAAATTATAGCTAAGAAATTTCACAGCATACTACAAATGAATCACTGGTATCTGAAAGTTCCAATTGCAAGATACTGAAAGAGAAGTTCATATTTACTTGTATTTCAAATAAGAGAAATACAGAATGATTTTGACCCTGAGCCTAATCACAGGCACAAAACCAGACAGGTCAGGATAATTGAACAGCAGGAATGTAAGGCAAAGACTTTCTGTTCTTTAGCCATAGTTTGAAAAGTATTATAGAAAAGCAACTCAGTCATTATAGAGCACTTTGTGCAAGTCACATATAAAATAAATATCTTACATAAGTGTTAAGACCTTTTATAACATAACATATACATAGAAGTTATAGTTTGAAATCTTTGGACAGAATGAAGTATTCTTGGGAGAGGGCTGTACACAAACCACTATAAAGGCAAAGTTTGTAATTAGAATTAAGCCAAAACCCGAAATGGTTACCATTTCCTAATTTCCAGTGTCCCCAGACTTTTGAAAATTTGATTTGAATCTGTTCATTTTCAGTAGTTTTTGTTAATTCTTTAATTATAATTGAAGCACCTAGTCCAGGGTTCATGATCTATAACCACCCATCTCCTAGCCTGCTCTCTGGGGCCCATCAGCCTACTTGGCGATGGATTTAGGGACAGAAAACTAGTTGATTTTATGCTCTTCCACCTTGTAACAGGGTTCAGTCACTGCTGTGGCACCTCCTAGTGGCTACATATGGGGATTAGCTCTTGCTCACCCCCTTCTGTTGTTCACTCACCCCACTGCCTTTCTCTCTCTCCCGGACTTGGGGTGCTCTGTCTTCATGACTCATCCCTTCAGCCAGGTCAGTATAATCCTCCTCTTCTGATGTAACAAAGGACCACTGGCAAATGTTATATTGGCAGTCTCAGTCTCCCAATCCGCTTCCCAGTCTGTGTCACTTTCCCATTAGCTGGCAGGAGGGCCTGGTCCCATCCACTACTATGGGTTCCAGTGCAGGAACCCTATGCCCAGCAACCACTGTCTGTTAAAGATCCAACCCTGTTGCTTTTTAACCTGGGCTGTTTCCACCTCTCTTCTCTATCTTCTGGCCCACCTCTGGGTTTACCATTGAGGCACACACTCTACTACCCTTGGCTACTTCATCCATCTCAGCTTCTTGCTAGAGCCTATGTCCATGGCAGAATCTCAGGGCCTATACCCCCCTAGAACAACTCGTTGCAGCTAACCAACTCCCCTCCTCTATGGCAAGTGACTACAGTGGCTCCCCTCTGCACCCCCTCCTTTTTTTTCTTTTTTATGGTGTAGCAGACTTGACTGAATAGTCTATAGCTGCCACGGGCTATAATTTCTCAATATGTAGTGGTTTATATCCTCTTGCTCTGCTGTGTGTCTTTTAGGTAATGTAACAATGCATTTTTAATAATGCTCCATTTCCCTTATGTTTTCACTGTATCACATAATGTATTTTTTTTAACCTTACGATTTTTGAGTTTCCTCAAAAGCTTTTCCCTTGCTTTATCAAAGCCCTTAAATACACCTAAAAGGTGATCAATTGTTTTTTTCCACCTTATAGAGCGTGGTCCATCTTTGTGTCTATTTATTTGAAAATAATTTTTGTTTAAGCCACAATGGCCAGTTAATAACTTTAAATAAAAGGACTTCAATAGTCCTATCAAGGCCCTGAAGTTTGTTATAATCCTCAACTCTAGGGCACAATCCAGAAAAAGTCATCTTCCTCTTTTCTTTCATTAATCCATATTTGTTGCCATTCCTTTTTTAAAATTGTCAATACTAGGGTTCCATTTCTTACCTTTTTTAGCTGCTTTGGCTGCCTTTTTCATTCCCTGTTATCCCAATATGTGATAGGATCCACCCTAGTGCTACATGTATCCCCATCTGTACTAACTCTGTTATTAGAAATATAATTTTAATGATTAAATCGCTTCTACATATTGAGACACCCTTTTTAATCACCATAAGGCCTGAGATCATATCTGAAAAAATGTTTGCTGCTGCTGGGCATACATCCCAGATCCAATTTAATGCTAGCATTATTGCTACAAGTTCAGCTGTCATGACAGCTACATAATCAAATATTCTTCTAGATGTACTAATTCCCAGTTTTGGTGTACAATATGCCATCCCTACACTTCCTGGTTTGTTATTCTTTTTTTGACCCATCTCTATATATTTGACCAAACCAACTCCACTTTTCATCTATATATGGGTACCCTTCAATTTTAATACCTATTATCTCTTTTTTCCCTTAAGTTTATAAAATAAATCTAAATCTATGCTTGGACATGTAACTTTCCATCCAAAGTTAATTTTCCCATGAGTAAAAATTTTTATTTCATTCAGCTTTTCCTTGTCATTCAACTCCTGCATTCACCATTTAACTCAAATGGCCTATGGAGTTCTAACATCCATTCCGTTCCCAACAATCCTCAAACATTTGGTACTTTCTTCATTGCGGTTCCCACTAACTTTGGCCCAGAAAGTTAGGTCCAGTAGTTTCATTCATAGTGTAACTGGCATTTCACTAGAAGCTATTGGTAGTGTTCATTTAGGTGTTGTAATAAAAACACTGCATGCAATTAGTAGTGTCGAGGCTAGTATTAAATCTAATTTTCTACGTTTGGCTAACCCAAAAGTTTGTCAGCTGTCACACTGTCTGGAGTGCCTACTGCAAGGCAGATTGTCAAAAGCAGGTCAGACATGCCAGACTGGTGGTATGATCTATAATTAGATTTTGGAAGCTCACAAATGTGAACTCCCAGAGTACTTCAATAGTCTTATAATAGTCCTTTTAGACACTCCAGTCTATCTTGCCATCCAAGCAAGCTGGACCATGTGATGAATGGTTACTTACACCAAAAATCACAAAATATTTCAGCTTATACCCAGTCCCAAGAAACCAGTCACTCACCTAGGTCAATGTGAATCCTAGATCCCACAGCAAAGACAACACTGAGAGTCAACAGTAAACTGATAAAAGGTTTATTAGCTAGGAAAAGGAAATGAGAGTTACTGAGAGGTTAAAGCAAGAAAAAATACAGGTAAAAGTTAATCACAGTCGATAATTCCAAATGGTAGCAGAGGTGTAATAATCTGCCAATTTCCAAAAAATCTCTCAGAGCTACCCAGGATGACTATGGGGATCTCCATCTTCTCATTCATTTATTCTGCCCAGTTAGAATCCTAACAGTCTAGAGATGAAGATTTTTTCCTTGTACCCATGCTTATATTTTCTTCCCACAGAAAACAATCTGACAGAGTGAGACATACCAGGGTACAATTCACATTAATGAGTATCTGTGTCACCCCTGCCCTCTAAACTGGGATACCCTTTACATGGCCTTGCTGCTTTTTTTCTCACCTATTTGAGCTTCCTTTGTCTCCCCTTCCTGTTTGATGACTGTTTACTGCCTAAATGCAAATTAAGCAGAGCACATATTTCTTTGTTTGACACAGACTTGTTTGCCAACCCTCATTTTGGAACATGTGTTAATAACACCACACAATGGAATCTTAACATTTCATACCCAGTGTTGCCACACCTATTTTATCAGGACATAATTGACTAGCAAATTATGAGTTTTCAAAGGATACCTTACCAGACATACTTTGTACAAAGATTATTACAATAGGGTGTAGGGTGTGGACACAGGGGTACATTCTGTCACATAGGCTCTTTGATATGGGAGGAATGCATTTGGAGTCTTTGATCTCTAATCATCACACACAATGGCCATTTTTTTAAATTAACAATTTCCTGTTAAAATTCTTCATTTACATTACACAAAGCTTCTTTTTCATTTGATGGGTTATTTAGTTACAGAGGTATACACAATGTAAACATTTGCTACTATATTATAATAGGATACAGATAAGTGAAAATAATGCATGCAGCATCCAATTAGTTTTCATGAAGTTTAAACACCAAATAAAGTCTTATACAATTAACAATCACTTTGATCTCTACTAATACACAAGTGAATTGGCCTGGCTTCCAACCATGTATTTTTAAGTGTTTAGTGATGCCTCGGGCTTTGGCATGAGCCGGCACCAGGTCTGCTAGTGTCACATCAGCCATAGTCAATAACTGGTTTGATTAAAGTTCTGTATTCCATCAGCAGTGTTTTCTTACCCTCCCCCCAATAAGTCCAAGCAAGACTTTTAAGCAGTTAAATCCTGCCTTTAACATAGTTATCTTTAGCATAATTTACACTATCTTTCCAAGGTAATATAGTATCAAATATTCTCTCTAAGAACTTGAATGTTTTAATTATATGTATTTGTTCTCTATATCGATACAGTTTACCTTCCTTTGTAACTTTCCTTTTTTTGTAAGATCAGTCCTTTGGTTTTAGCAGCCGAGAACTTGAAACCCCATGCATTTCCCCAGTCAGAGAGGTCTCTGAGAATGCTTTGCTGATTCTCTTTTTTGCCACCTCAGTACTCCTGCTCCTAACCCACAGAGCAAAATCATGTGTGAATAGAGTGACACAGTTCCAGTACTTATTTGTGTTGGGAGATAATTTATCATAATATTAAATAAGGGGCTGATAACACTTTCCCGTGGTATACCATTTTTAATATTGTATATATTTGACATAACTTTCCCAACTCTGATCTGCATGGTCCTTTTACTCAAAAATTCTCAAATCCACCCGTACATTCTTCCCCTTATCCTTAGTGCACCTATTTTGTACAATAAACCTTCCCTCCAGACCATGTCATATGCCTTTTCAATATCTAGACAGACAGCTATCATGAAACCCTTGTGCTTCATGCTTGTTTAGTATTTCAGTTTCTAAAATTAGCAATGTGATCAATGTGCATCTTCCTCTCCTAAAATCACTCTACACCTTTTCTATAATCCCATTGCTCTCCAAATAGGCAACCAATCTTTCATTCACCATTCACTCCATAATTGTACTTAGGACATAAGAGCAATTGCTATTTAGGCATTCACTTGTGTGGGTAGTTTCCCTGCCTGCTTCCACCCTACCAATATCACTCCTTTTCCCATATAGTATTAAATAATTCCAAGATAATCCTCAAACTACTTTCAGAGAGATATTTAATCATTATGTTATATATTTTATCTTTACCTTGTCATGTATTCTTGATGATATCAATGCTTTCTCAAGTTCTTGCATGTAAAACCATTCATTCACTATAGTACCTTCATGTTTACCACAACCACATAATAGATTATGATACTCTTCAATGAATTGTCTTTTAAACTGAAGGAAAACTTCACTTTGATTTTCATTAGTACTCACCCCTTGGAAAGTTTCTCCTAAAAGTCTGTTTTCTCATTATCAGAACCTGAAACTATGTTTTCAGTCCTAGTAAGGCCTAGGATGTGACTACTCTCATCTGAATTCAATTCATTCTTCTAATTTGCCAGTATATTTCTGATGTCTTGGTATCTTTGTTTATCCATTCACAGTAACTCCTCCAACTCTTTCTTTAACATTTTTTATAATTCTTGGCCTTACTTCTTTTATACTTCATTAGATCTTCACTATTCATTGTGTATTTTTAATTTTTATTGGCTTTTTTTCTTTCTTTAACTGCCATTTTGCACTCCTCATTCCACTATGGAGGTGAGTTTTTAGTTTTGGGATACTTCAGTATACTAGATATGACTACAGTAGCTGCAGATATTAATCATTTTATTATATTATAATTGAAATTCTCAATGTCATCACTCACACTTTGACTATTCACAAATTCAGTACGTTTACTTGTAAATAGCCCCCAGTTAAAGTTCTTAAAATTCCAAGTGGGTAATTCTCCATTACTTTCAACCTTACCTTGCCCTTGAAAAGTAATAAGTATAAGGAACTGATCAGTCCCCATTTATTCTTCCTTATATATTTCTCAGTTTCATTTACTTGCAATATCAGCTGTTATAATTAAGTACATAAGAACGGCCATACTGGGTCAGACCAAAGGTCCATCTAGCTCAGTATCCTGTCTTCCAACAGTGGGCAATGCCAGATGCTTCAGAGGAAATGAACAGAACAGGTAATCATCAAGTGATCCATCCCCTGTCACCCATTCCCAGCTTCTGTCAAACAGAGACTGGAGACAACATCCCGGCCCATCCTGTCTAATAGCCATTGATGGATCTATCCTCCATGAATTTACCTAGTTCTTTTTTGAACCCTGTTATAGTCTGGGCCTTCATAACATCCTCTGGCAGAGTTCCACAGGTTCACTGTGCATTGTGTGAAGAAATAATTCCCTGAAGCAGGAAAACTCCTGCTGCATTAAATTTAGTTGGGGTGACAACATATTAAACTACTAGATTGTTATAATCAATGAACTTTCTAAACATGCACCATTTTTATCAGTTGCCTTACTTCCACAATTTTTAATGACTATTTAGGTCACCACATATGATATATGGTCTTTTAGCATTCTTCACTATTGCTTGTAATGCCAAAGTTTCTAATTTATCACATGGGTTATACCTATTATAAACTGTTTAAGAAATATTACTCTTCTGCATTGGGATCTCAACAGCATTATATTCTAGGCTTGCTTCTTTATTCTCTACTGCTATGTCATTTAATCTATCCCTTATGAAAGTATGAATGCCTCTGCCTCTTCCTTGTTTTCAGTCTTGACCATGGAATTTTAAAAGCAAGATTTTTAACCAATCATATTTCCCTGGATACATCTGACACCTGCTTTAGTTTTCATTTCCAGGATATTTTCTTCTAGCTCTTGACCATGTGCTTTCAGGCTGTGTGCATTCAACAAGATTGAGATCCCCATACGAGTCATATTTTACCATTAACTTCATTCAAAATTCCATGAATATGGTCCATTGACAGGTTGCTAATATACAAGCCTTTTCGGCTGCCCTTGCTATAATTTTCCTTTATTCCGATTGTTGCTGAGTTAGCCGCATACAATTTTTCACTTCTATCATAAATGCAATAAATCTTTTTTCATTACTAATATATCATTCTATATTCCTTTCACGGTGTTTACCATATTCTTTATAGAATGGGACTGTGTCTGCAATTCCCTTTTTCCTGTTCTGATTATCTCTTCCTTTTCCACCTGATCCTTTGAGTCGCCTTACATCTTCCACATAAGATATGTAATTAACCATTTCTATCTTTTGTATCTCTTTATCTTGCCTTGCCACAATACACCCTTTGTATGCTGGACTGTGATTACCGGCAAATTTACTACTTTTGACCTCTGTCCTTTCTATACAATTTTTATAAGAATGCTCTCCTGCACATTTACCACATCTTGTTTTTCCTTCAAAAACAGCTGCTACATACCCATACCATTGGCACTTATAACACCTTAGGGAAAGAGAGATGTATGGCGTGGTTCTGAATATCTCACACCTTAGTGTTACTTGCTCAGGTAGACTCCCTCCCTTAAATGTAATCAGTGCAGCTGTTGATGGCTCGCTTTCACCTCCTCATTTACTAACTAGTCACTTACTAACACTTAACCAAAAGCACAGTAGACAATAATTTCCTCATTGGTCAGCTCTAATGGCATTCCATATATTACAGGCCAGCCTTAAGACTGGGTGACGTGGGTGACTTCCCAGGGCAGTGTAGTCAGACGGCTTGGGGCTCTGCCAAGATGCTCTGGCTGCCTCTTGCTGCCTGTGGGGTGCAGCCTGGCGTGGTAGGAGTGCCCACCTCCCTGCTCCTGAGTGGAGGCCCCCGGCTTGCCACCCCACCTGGTTTCTCAGCCTAGCTCCTAGTTCTGCCTCCGCACTCTGTGATCTGGTGGGCTCTTCCCCCTGCACCCTCTGGCACTGTCCAAGCCCAGACTGTTCCTCCTTCCAGGGGCAGCCGGGAGGAAAGTAAAGCCGTGCAATGGAAGTCGAATGGTAGCTGGAAGTTGCCAGCCTCTTCCAGGTTGGGAAGGAAACGGAGCTGAAACTGAAGGGGAAAGAGACAAGCAAGTCCAGGGGAGGGGGGTCCTGACCCCACATCCCAGCCCCCAGGTCCCACCCCATGACCACCCATCTCCCAGGAGGCCCCTCTCTCTGTCCTTCAGGTCCCAGCTTCCCAGTTCTCAGGGGACCCCCATTCTTCCCAGTTCTCAGAGTGTTCCCTAAGTCTTTGATGTCCAGCTGCAGCATGCCACACCCTGACCCCCCAGTGTCCTGTGCTCCCTAGTTCTCAGGGGCTCCTCCTTTTTCTTTCTCATCCCAAAGGGAGGTGTCAGTGCAGGAGGTTAGGGATATTTCAGAAGTGAATCTTCCACCAGCACCACCACCCTAGCTACCAACAATGTGCTAGAACATTTCATTTTGATCTACCCCCACCCCAATAACACCTTTCCTGCAACTGGGAAGTGGCACTTGAATATTGGGGATGCTCAGCATTGGGGTGTAGGAAGAGAGCTGCCCTTCTGCAGCCCCCATGTAACTGCCCCCCACATCCTCACACCAGTGAGACTCTATCTGTACTCCTCTGGTTCCCTCTGCCCTTTTTGGGGCTTTCAGGTCACCATGCTCTCCTGCCATCACAGCCTTCTCGTGCCCTCCTGTTGCTGCACCTCCCCTTGGGCTACTGACCCATTGTGGGGAGCCCAGGGAGGGAGTGAGGGCTGAGGTGATGTGAGGATGGGTGGGGAGGCAGCAAGGACCAGGGGCATCAAAATACAAGTTTGCCCAGGGCACTGTTTTCCCTAAGGCCAGCCTCAAATTTATATTAACTTTCCCTAGCATTTTTGTCTTTAGGAGTTTATCAGCTTCCTTTTTGTTTTTACATTCAACTAAATGATCACCATCTCACAGCCTTTTAGCTCTTACAATATCCCCTATGCTTTTTTAAATCCAGTCAGCTACTTTCACAGGGTTAACATCACCTAATCTTATATTTTTCACTAGGATTTTACAGTTATAAAATTTTGGTTTATTTCCTTCCTCAGCTTTGCTTTTTTTCATTGAGTTTTTGGATTGATTTATTTCATTTAGGGCCAGAAAATCCTCCATCTCCCATCAGCCCAGCCCCTTTCTGCTCTCACCTGGATGGCTTATCAGTCCATAGCTCTCCTCCAGGTGCAGCCTATAAAGTTAATTCACCTATTTTACTTGTTCAGGCCTTGTGTGGGGTGGACATCCCATCCCTTCTGTAGTATTATGGAGGTGCTGGTGACACCTCCATCCGCCTCTTTTTTGAGGAGCAACTGTGTTGAATCACTGCTCCCCTGACAATCCCACGGAACTCATCTGGACATTCTCTACCCTTAGTTCCTATTACACCAATAGGAGATCAAACTGATTGTTCCTTCTGCTCCCACATTATATTCCAGGGGTCTGAGAGAGCCTCAAAAGTGTTTTTGACATATCAGAAAAGGTTTCTGAGGAGTGTTTTGGGCCCAGGTAATCAGCGAACTATGGCCTGGGGGTTGCTGTTCCTATAGTCAGGAAGTTGTAGAATATTTTTCTGGAAGTGGATAGAGTGGAGGGAGCTGGTATATACTAGGGGCTTCCTGAATAGTTTAGTTGGAAAGAGGACATCAGAACGCTTTGAAGATGTCAAGAAGGAGAGGAGGGCAAAAGAAATGACACCTTCTCCCAAGACAAAACCATGTAATTAGGCATGTGTGGGGATTGAAGCCCTGAGGAGGTTGAGAAGTGAGTCCCAGGGTACATATAGGAATAGTCCCAGAAATGAGAGAGAAGGGATGTCCAGGAGGGAAAGAGATGAGGGTGGTCCTAGGGGTGGAGCGGTTAGTGGGATAATAAGGAACTTGTATGCTTCCAGAAGAGCCAGGAGGGAAGTGAAAGAGAAACCTGTGCACCCTAAAGTCAGCAGCAGGAGGGCTTTAGAAATCTTGTTAATGGGAAGGCTGCTGTGAAGGGATGGAGGGCTCCTGTGGCTAATATGAAGCTCAATCATCTTAATAGGTCACATAATTGTTAAAATATTATTTTGTGGGGGGTTTGTGTGCTATTTGCTATATTAATAGAGAGATTTTGCATGCTTTAATTTGTATCTAGCAGTGTTGATGGCGTAGCCCTTATATGTGCTTCTGCGATGTCAGTGCTGGCTTATTGTGTTTTAATATTTTACATGTTCTCAAGAGAGTCAAATGAAACTGGTCAGAACTACAGTGGTTCTCAAAATCACATATCATTATGCCCAATTTCTAAAACATCCCATAGGAAGAATGATTTTTAAGCAGTGAGTCAAGAAACAGTCTTCTGCTTTTTGTTGTTGTTGTCTTGTTTTGTTTTTTTTTCCTATAATATCATCATTAGATTTAAAATAATAATAATAATAATAATGAATTAGGAAGATTAATGTCTTGGAGAAGATTGTCATGAGGTCAGTTAAGAAAATGGAGCTGAAAATCAGCTGGAAAATATTAATGATTTGTAATGTTTTTTTAAAGTGTTACTACGTAAGAAAGCACTAAATCAGCCAACTGATTTTACAAATACCTATTAACCTTTTGTCCCTTAAAACATGCTATTAAGGAAAGAATGTAATCATGGAGCGAGAAGTAATGTACTGTTAGGGATCAGAAATAGCTGAAACAAGAAACAAAGTCTGGGAGTAAATGATCATTTTCAAACATGGCAAAGGTTAACTGTCATCCGACCCAAGTTTCTGTACTAGGATTCATGTTGTTTAATGTACTTAATGATCTGGAAAATGGGGTGAGCACTTAGGTGGTAAAATTTGCTGATTATGCAGAAATATGTAGATTAGTCCAGACTGAAGCATATTGGCAGACACATCTGAGGAACTTAACAAAACTAGGTAAATTGGCAACACGGTGGCTACTCAGTAACTTTACAGGTTCCTAAATCAACCAAGACAGCTCAGAAAAGAGTCTTATGCACTATTGTGGACAGCACTATTCAAACCATGGCTCACTGCACGTCAATGGTCAAAAACTCAAAAACACATTGGTTTGTGGGCAAAAAGAGTGCCTTAAAATTATTGTATTGTCCCTACAATCTGTTAAAATAATGTGTATATTATATATTATTATTATGTATTACACATACTCAGAGTGACTTTGAGTTTCCATGGTAATATTCTATGGGCCACTCAGAAGATTTCACCTGAGCCAAATGTACTCATCACACTATGTGATAAATTGCAATGTCATATGATAAATTTACTTATCATGCATTTGTGACTGCCTCATCTGCCCTCCACTTGCTAATTCATCTCACCTGGGGATACTTCCAATATTACAAGCTCCTGAGAAGATTCAGATATCTGTGATTTTTTTTTTAAAGAAAACCTATCAGTCATAAAACTGTTTCCTTTTCTCCTCCAAATAGGAAATTTTCATCCAAAATTACATTGGCCTCAAAGAAGTGGGCACCTAAGTCCCTTAGATTCTTTTGAAGATCCTAGTCTGTATTTTTACTTTATTTCAGGGCCTTGTACTGCTGCACTCAAAACCCCACTGGGGTTGATAGGTGTGAACTCATCTTCAATTTCCATAACTTTAAATATAAGACAGAATGGGAGTGTGTGAACCTTTTGGACAGTGTATTGTTTTGGGTAGATGTCAGTGTGAGAGAACACAGTTTCTAAGATCACAGACAAGAGAGAGAGAGAAAAAAAGAGACAGAATTAAAAACAAGCAGGAGCCTGTAAGTACAGTTTGTGACAATGGAAAAAGCTAGAGAGCTTTTGGGGGCAGGTGTTGCTAAAGAGGCTTAGGGGCTGTAAGCTAAGAAACTCCTTCTTTTGTTCTTGGTTCCTCCTAAATTCAGAGACACCAGTTCTTGCACTTTATTTTTTTGGGGGGGTAAATAAACAAAACTGAATCAAAGAAATACCCATCTATCACTAATTTCTACTTTCAACTAGAACATCCCCAGAACTCCAAACTTTGACGAGCTACTTGGGTCAAGAAAGGGATAACTCTCTCTCTCTCTTTCTGTTTCTGTATGTGTGTATATTGGTGTTTCTGTTATTGTACCTCATAGTGATAATTTCTAAAACACTGTAGTTTCATATACTTTGAGATTTAAAAAAAATCATATAAATATATTTTCTGTACTAAAATGAAAAACAAAACCACCTTATCTTTTCCTGGTAAATAAAATGAGCTAGAAATGTGCAGACTTGCTAGTGTGCCTTAGAATAAAGAAAAATTGTTAACTTAAACTAACAGTATTTCTTTTTCTCTAATATTGTATCGTATTAGCTGGGAATGGGGGAAACTGTAGACAAGAAAAACAGAGCTAAGGTAAATTTCTGAGGGCAGAAAATGAAGGTCACTCTTCTCCCCATGTAAACAAGTCTTTAAAACCAGCGGCACATCACATACACTGATTTTTTTTTTGAGCGAGAGAGAGTTTTATTAATATTGTTCCTCTGAAGCTTCTTCAATTCTGATTTATGTGAGGCTAGGCAGGAAACAATCTTTTCAATGGCATTAGTTTTGACATGCACTTATCTGCATGACAAGCTTTAATAAATCTTCAGTTTCCTAAGATATTTGTTTACTCTAAGCATTATTTGCAGAAATAAAGTAAATAACACACACTCACTGATGTTAGACCACCCACACAAGAATCTAACGTTTGAGAGGCAATAGAGGAAAAAATGGTCACTTGGCAGAAAGTCCCAGTAGGGTAAAGATGCCAGCATTTACAGCTGAATCCAAATGTTCAACAGATGGTAAAGTGAATAAGGTACAGCTGGAACCATAGCATTATGTGCGGGGGAAAAGTACCCGATGGAGAGTGGAAGTTGAAATGCAAAAGAAGAATATTAACAAGGTATCCTGGAATAATAGTGAAACAAGGTCAGTCAAAGTCATATTATTAAGGTTTCCAGTTGCGGAAGATAATAGGACCCTGCTGGACTAATTTTGGCTGTAATTTATAACATGACCTTTGGGTGCAAATTCTGACATTATAATACAAGACATTTCTTTGCTATAAGTTGGATTTGTTCTGCAGCAAATTGTCTCAAAATTGTGCTTGCATGAATATATATTTCCCATTCCTACGTTCGTACAAAACCCAAAATACCAAAACATGTACTATTTACATTCACTTGATCTTTGAAGCTGATGCATGTAAAATTAGATTCATATTTGTTTTAAAAAAATGATTTCCTGCAGATTTTATATTTATCAACAAGGAGTAGAAACTTGACATTATAAATAGAGCTGAAACAAGCTGTTTCCCAGAGATTAATGCTGCCGGCCCATGCATTTCTGCCACTCCATTCAGTATCCAGACAGGAGGCCTTACTAAAATAATTTTGCATATTAAACTTCTAGATCTTACGTGTACTTTAGTAACCAAAGTGAGCTGTAGCTCATGAAAGCTTATGCTCAAATAAATGTGTTAGTCTCTAAGGTGCTACAAGTACTCCTTTTCTTTTTGCGGATACAGACTAACACAGCTGCTACTCTGAAACCTGAGTGGATATTCTACACTATTTACGCAGAGAAAAAGGAACAAA
This sequence comes from Lepidochelys olivacea, assembly GCF_965140295.1. NCBI lineage: Eukaryota > Metazoa > Chordata > Testudines > Cheloniidae > Lepidochelys > Lepidochelys olivacea. The sequence goes on along the minus strand of NC_140411.1, from coordinate 76,626,471 downwards.
ATCTCATGGAAGTGGCAAAGTATGTAGGGAGGGGCAGGGAGGGAAAATAGTTCCCTATGGCTACTATCACCTCTGGTCCTTCAAGAGTTCCCCAACAATTTTGCAACACCACACACCAGGCATAGGGACTGTCAAGGTTCCTCCCCCACTCTGAACTCTAGGGTACAGATGTGGGGACCTGCATGAAAAACCTCCTAAGCTTATCTTTACCAGCTTAGGTCAAAACTTCCCCAAGGTACAAAATATTCCACCCGTTGTCCTTGGATTGGCCGCTACCACCACCAAACTAATACTGGTTACTGGGGAAGAGCTATTTGGATGCATCTTTCCCCCCAGAATACTTCCCAAACCCTTGCACCCCACTTCCTGGACAAGGTTTGGTAAAAAGCCTCACCAATTTGCCTAGGTGACTACAGACCCAGACCCTTGGATCTTAAGAACAATGAACAATCCTCCCAACACTTGCACCCCCCTTTCCTGGGAAATGTTGGATAAAAAGCCTCACCAATTTGCATAGGTGACCACAGACCCAAACCCTTGGATCTGAGAACAATGAAAAAGCATTCAGTTTTCTTACAAGAAGACTTTTAATAAAAATAGAAGTAAATAGAAATAAAGAAATCCCCCCTGTAAAATCAGGATGGTAGATATCTTACAGGGTAATTAGATTCAAAAACATAGAGAACCCCTCTAGGCAAAACCTTAAGTTACAAAAAAGATACACAGACAGAAATAGATATTCTATTCAGCACAATTCTTTTCTCAGCCATTTAAAGAAATCATAATCTAACACATACCTAGCTAGATTACTTACTAAAAGTTCTAAGACTCCATTCCTGGTCTATCCCCGGCCAAGACAGAATATAGACAGACACACAGACCCTTTGTTTTTCTCCCTCCTCCCAGCTTTTGAAAGTATCTTGTCTCCTCATTTGTCATTTTGGTCAGGTGCCAGCGAGGTTACCTTTAGCTTCTTAACCCTTTACAGGTGAGAGGAGCTTTCCCCTGGCCAGGAGGGATTTCAAAGGGGTTTACCCTTCCCTTTATATTTATGACAGGGACTGTGCAGGGGAGTGAAACAGGGATGTTGGGACAGAGAGGGTGTGGGTCAGGGAGTAGCTGTTCTACATAAAATGCTTCCCTTTCAGCTGGGCCAAAAATCCCTGGGAGATGTTAATGTCAAGTGGCCAGTAACTCCCCCATTATGGCACTACATTCCCAGAGCAGGGGTAGCTTTGAGCAGCCAGAAATCCAATGACAATTTGGATGGGAGCTGGTCATGTTGTCCGTGAAGGAGGGATGCAATAATCTTCATGGAGGTTCTTCATCTTGGTCAGTCACAGCAGAAATCAGTGGAGTTTGGGACATGGATCATTACACTAGATAATGAAGCTTGCCTGAAGGAGGGGACAATAAGATGGAAGCACTTGGCCAGATCCTGGTGTAAATCAGTATAGTGTGATTAGAGCTATACTGATTTACACCAACTGAATATCTGGCCCACTGATACAAATTCCCACAATTTATTGTTATTTAAAGTGTTGTAGCTGTGCTGGTCCCAGGTTTTTAGAGAGACAAGGTATATGAGTTAATATCTTTAATTCGACCAACTTCTGTTGGTGAAAGAGAAAAGCTTTCAAGCATACACAAAGCTCTTCTTCAGGTCTTGGAAAGGTACTCAGAGGGGCACTGTTAAATTCAAGGTGGAACACATTTCTTAGCATAAGGAGTTTACATGTTGTAAGACATCATTCAAGGTGAAGAGGGCAGTTAGCACTTCTGCAGTCATAGGACAAAGGACGGCTATTGGGTTACAGATTGTTGTAATGAGCCATACATCCTGTGTATTTACTGAGTCCCCGATTTTTAGTGTCTAACAAAGTTATGAATTTAATCTCCAGGGCTCGCCTTTTGAAAGTGTTTTGCAGGTTTCCTTTGAGGTGGAGATCTGAGAGGTCAGATATGGAGTGATCATTTTGTGAAAAGTGTTTGCTCATGGGTGATATGGTGTTTTTGTCTTTTTCATTTCTGTGTGAGTTCATTTATGTACACAGTGTAGTGTTGTGATTGTGCATGAAATGAGACATAGTTGTAAATGGGACATTTAGTGCACTGGATTAGGTATACCACATGTTGGGACAGGCATATGTAGGACCCACGGATCTTGAAAGTTGTGTTGTGGGTTGTATTGATCATTGTAGCATTGGAGATACATCTGCAGGGTTCGTATCTGTTTTGGTACCACTTTGAGTTGGTGGATCCTGGTCTGTGGGGAGCTTATTTCTGGTGGTGAGTTTGGAGAGGCTGGGGTGTTGTTTGAAGGCCAAAAAAGAGGGGGCTTAGGAAATATTTCTTTGAAGATGGGATTCCCATGGAGTATGAGTTGTTGTTTAATGATACCACATTCCAGTTCCAGTATGTGATAGTAGGTGACAACTAGGGATGGCCGCCAGTGTGGAGGTGGCTTCTATATTGAAGCAGGTTCTCTTGGGGGTATTTGTGTGGCCTATTCCATGATGTGAACTACTTCTGTAGTGGAATGTGCTCATTTGGTGAAGGTAGTATAAGTCTGTTAAATGTGTATCCTGGATTTTCTCCATAGAGCATATTCTGGTATCTGAGTGCTTGGCTGTAGATAATAGATGTCTTGGTATATTTGGGTGGTTACTGCATCTGTGAAGGTAAATGTGGTGATCTGTAGGTTTCTTGTATATAGTAGTCGGAAGGGTTCTATTGTTGAAGCTGATTGTGGTGGTCAGGAAGTTGATGCTGGTGTGGGAGTGTTCTAGAGAGAGTTTGATATATGGGTGGTGATTGTTGCAGTTGTGGTGGAAATCTATGAGGGAGTTTGTTTGTCTAGAGGATAAAACTATCATCATTGGTTTTGTGGTGCATTTATTCAGAAATTCTTCCTTGAGGTGACCCATGAAGAGGCTAGCATATTGGGGATCCATTCTAGTACCCACGGTTTAGACAAAATGTTGGTTGTTGAATGTAAAGTTTTTATGGATGAGGATGAAATGGATGAGTTTGGAGATGTGTTTGGGATGGATATCTGAGCGTTGTGCATTGTCTTGTGGATAGTTGACACAGGCAGCAATGCTGTCATGGTACAATTTATTGTTAGAGATTATTATTTGCCAAGTGCCAACAATGCACTTAGTGCTTTATAAAATACAAATATACAGGGTCAGATTCTGATTTGTATTTTTGCACCCAGTCATGTAATCATAAGTGAAGGTAGTCAGATGCAAGAACAAAAGCTTGACTATGAATTTGGCAGGTGCAAGTTGCATGTATCGAGAGGAGACTATCCTTCTGAAAAATGTGACCCTGAGTGAATGAATGAAAGTGCATGTGAGGAAAATCTTGGGCACCATTTAACTTACACTAGTAAATGTGCCAAATGTGTGTTGCTTCTCTTCAACTGTTGCAAGGTTATTATTTTTGTTATTTCTATTACAGTAATGCTTTGAGGGTGCTATGAAGGATCAGGGCCCCATTGTGCTAGGCATTGTATAACCATTTGGTAAAGAGCCAGTATCTTTCCTTAAAGGATCGCTGTCCACCTTAAGGAGAAGATGTAATGTGTGGATGAAAAAAGCAAATGAGTGTGAGGAGAATAATAATAATTACTTAGCACAGAATAATAACAGCATTAAAAAGTCCTTTTGCTGCACTATTATTAGAGGAAAAGCACTTGTCCATCACTTGTGGATATCTGTGTTCTGAAATCCTTTTGAATTCTACAGGGGATGTGGTCTATGACAAAATAGTGTTTGAACAGCTAACAACACAAAAAAAGTCATTGGTCTTAAATTGAAAATGCCCATTTCGGTTGCCAGTCTAATGTGAGATTCTCAGATATGATTGAAGAGGATTAATACATGGCCCCATTTGTATTGTCCTTCACAGGGCTTGTGTGTCTATATTAAAATACTAACTACTAGTTGTTGTATAGCTGTTACGTTGCACTTAGGTCCAGTTTGAATGATTTTGATAAACATCCACATTTTGGCAGGGTTCTTCAGCTGCAACTCCAAATCTCTTTAAAGTTTTCCCACTACACGTTTAAGTAGAATCCCTTTCAGCTGTGTATGTTTATGGGTAATTTATGCCAATGCATACACAAGGAAGATATTAGGGTTGTTTTGTTTTGTTAGGGGGAGTTGTTTTTTGTTTGATTTGAATTCTCCTGAATAAGTTTAAACATAAGGCTAAAGGGTTTTTGGTTGCTGTTGGGTTTTTTGTTTTGTTCATTTTTTTTTTTACTCTAAAGTTAACATTCTTATGTTGTAAATATATGCTGTTGTGTTTAGCATTTAAAGGAAGGCTTTGGCACAGCTTTATGGTAGTTTTCCAAGTGCCCTCCTGCATTATTCTGTCTTAAGTCACTTTCATGAATACTATATTAATTCATATTTTTAATTACAAAAGCAAAAAAATTGAATACCCCATAGTGTAAATTATCCAATTATGTAGTTTTACCCCAAATGGAACAATATGAGGTTATCCAAATCAAATAGCAAATTATCATTTTTGCTTTAATTATAAATGAAGGTAGCTGCCTTTTAATGTTTTTTATCTTGAGTACAATGTACTTTTAACTTAATTTTCACTCTGCAAATGTAAGAATTTCTTTAATTATGGGTGACCCACTTTATATTTCCATGGTTCTTTCTTATGTACAGTACGCAAGTTTATGAGAAAGGAGCATTGTCTACTGCAGTGTTTCCCAAACTTGGGATGCTGCTTGTTCAGGGAAAGCCTTTGGTGCGATTGGCCAAACAAACCGGCCCGGTCTGCCAGGGGCTTTTCCTGAATGAGCAGTGTCCCAAGTTTGGAAAACACTGCTGTAGGGCAATTACATCTTTAGTGGCTTTAAGTCCACTCTAAACTTGCCACTGTTGTTTTGGGCTTGCAGAAACTCTGATCCCGAGAGGTGCTGAAGACCCACATTTCCTAAGAATGTTACTGGAAGATATGGGGGCTCAATACCTCTCAAAACCAGGCAACACAGTTGAGTAGGGTGCTGTATATTATGAAGGGTGCTTCTCCCTCAGTAGCAGCTAGTAGGTTCTGTTTTCATGGTAATGGCATAAGGCATAATGGCAACATATCCTAACATAGTTGATAGGTTCTTCCCTATCTGAATAATCACTTAGAAATATTAATTCAAGTTGTCATAAAGTAGAAATGTTAAATTTGGGTTTCTTGGATTATTCCCCATTGTAAGACTGTAGCTTTCCAAGGGACAAATCCTGGCCCTATAATTAAGGCCTGAGTAAATAGTCTTTATGCATAGCATTAAAAGCTGCAGGTAAAGCGTTAACACTGAGAGACATTTGCAATCCATAACAACTCTTATCGAGCCTACAAAACCTATGAACAAGGCTACATATTGAGTATCTACCAATACCTTATTTATTAACTAGCTATCTACATATATACAGACATTAGTTTTATCGGCTATTCTCATAACACATAGAACCAACTAGAGAGTTTGAGGGAAGGATTAAACCAGGGACAGGGTGCAGCCCATACATATATATTTGGTTGGTGGAACCATATAGCTGAGGACAAAGTAGCCATACCCATGCTCCTTGACTGGTCCTCCCCACTCTTCTACAGAAAATGCCAGCATTGAGTAGTACTCTGCAGCACCTAGGGAGTACAGAGTACCTCTGCAGGACCTCTCTGGGTATATCTATACTGCAATTAGACACCCATGGCTGGCCTGTGCCAGCTGACTTGGGTTTATGGGACTCGGGCTAAGGTGCCATTTAATTGTGGCATAGCTGTTTAGGCTCAGGCTCCAGCCCGAGCTCTGAGACCATCCCACATCACAGGGTCCTAGAGCTGGGGCTCCAAACTGAGTATGAATGTCTATATTGCAATTAATCAGCCCCTTAGGCCAAGCCTCACAAACCCAAGTCAGCTGGCATGGCCAGCCGCAGGTATCTAATTGCAATGGAGCCATACCCTCTGGGTTCAGACTTTGCCTGTGTGCTCTAGGCATATTCCAATTATCCCACTGAGGCTTTTCCATGGGCCAGAGGATTTAGCAAGAACACAAATTGTATTCTGCAAGGCTGAGATTAACTATACTAGAAAAAGAAAATAAATTCAACCAATCTACTGCTAGCTGAAATGCATTTTGCTATTCCTCTTTGGTTTGATGGCTGCCTTCCCAACATCTTACTAAAACCTTTCAAATCTATGGCCAGAACAAGCGGAGATTAGCCTATAAGTCTGTGCTATATTTGTCTGAAGCTTCCACTGAGCACTGCATGTGATTCAGTGGCTCAATCCCTGGTTTCTGAGACAAATAAAAAATATACTGGTGATGAAAGAATGATGTGCCAAAATGCCATCAGGCTCCTTACTTAACATTCTCCATGTTCCCTTAGTGCTAAAATTCATACTGATCCTCAGCTTCATTTCTCCCTAACACAGACACAGATAAACTGCCAAGTCCCTTCTCATCACTTTATAATAGAAGAAATAAAGCAACAAAGTTTGGTTTCCTGATACAGACAACATGGCTTTTCGATTAGCAGAAGTGCATATTCTTTTAGCTGATTTTTTGAACAATATATAAAGAAATGGCTGCATCTTTCCTTGATGTGGTCTGAACACAGAACTGCCAGAAGGAAATTTCAAGATTCAAGGACCCTGTTTACTTATCCCTCTTGAAAGGATCATAACAAATAACTGCTAACTATTAAGAAAAAATTTCAAGGTATGATCTGTCTGGCTCTCCACTCACTTGAATCTTGCATAATCATTTAAACCCGTGCCAAGTTGGTGTGAAATTGTAACATGCTTTTAAGTGTTTGTCTCTTTAAATTGCTGTGATGTATTTACAACTTTATTTGAGCTCAGCAAATCTTTTTTCTTGGAAATTTCAAATAGACCATTTTCATAATCTGTTTTTCAAAACCAGATTAATTTGGAGGGCTAATAAGGAAGACTTCTGATATGCATCTTATTGTTAGTTTCCGAGTCATTTAGTCCTGCTACAATGGCTGGGGTGTTAATCGGAGTGTCATAAGGAGTGTCAGCTCATTCATCTTTTAAAAAAATAGATTGCTCGGTGGAGAAGGGTACTGATGTTTTGTGGAGGATTTTGAGATTTTGGGTTTGTTCCAATTTGGAACAAAAATGAAAAAAAAAAAGACATTCTCTACACAATGGAATTACCAGGTTTCATTCAGCTCTACTGGGAACTTCAGCTCCAGGACAGTCCATCTGATGGGCTGCCCCCGAGCTGGAAACCCTGGAAGCACTGGAAACCCAGACTCCCAAAGGACTACAAGCCTGGGAGCTAGGGCTTCCTGGGCTTCCAAGCTCTTTGCTCTCCATCAGCCCACCAGGCAGATTGCCAAAGAGCTGGGTTGGTGAGCTGGCTGGAAACCAGGCAGGTTTCAAAACCTGTCTGGAAGGCAGGGCTCCACTGGAAACCTGCCTGGTTTCTGGCTGAATTTCACCATAATCAGCATGGTCCCAGGAAACATTTTGATGAAATCTGATGAAAAAATATGTTCTCTAATTTTTTCTGACCATCTTGTAAACAAGCAGGCAAACAAACAAAGAAAAAGAACAACCAGGCCACTGTTTCTGTCTCCTCAACACACTCCCTTTATATTAAAAAAGAATTGTGTAGGAAATGTGTCTATCTTGTCCTTGCTACAGATATCTGACTGCACAAGGCACATTTTGACTGTTCGCCACTGACCCCTCTTTTTAGTTGTTAAAAAGTTGTTATGCTTTTGATTCCAACAAAACATTATTTGTAGGCATGTACACAAAACTTTGTTTGAGGTTGTCAAGGTTCCTCCCCCACTCTGAACTCTAGGGTACAGATGTGGGGACCTGCATGAAAAACCTCCTAAGCTTATCTTTACCAGCTTAGGTCAAAACTTCCCCAAGGTACAAAATATTCCACCCGTTGTCCTTGGATTGGCCGCTACCACCACCAAACTAATACTGGTTACTGGGGAAGAGCTGTTTGGACGCATCCTTCCCCCCAAAATACTTCCCAAACCCTTGCACCCCACTTCCTGGACAAGGTTTGGTAAAAAGCCTCACCAATTTGCCTAGGTGACTACAGACCCAGACCCTTGGATCTTAAGAACAATGAACAATCCTCCCAACACTTGCACCCCCACCTTTCCTGGGAAATGTTGGATAAAAAGCCTCACCAATTTGCATAGGTGACCACAGACCCAAACCCTTGGATCTGAGAACAATGAAAAAGCATTCAGTTTCTTACAAGAAGACTTTTAATAAAAATAGAAGTAAATAAAAATGAAGAAATCCCCCCTGTAAAATCAGGATGGTAAATATCTTACAGGGTAATTAGATTCAAAAACATAGAGAACCCCTCTAGGCAAAACCTTAAGTTACAAAAAAGATAGACAGAAAAAGTTATTCTATTCAGCACAATTCTTTTCTCAGCCATTTAAAGAAATCATAATCTAACACATACCTAGCTAGATTACTTACTAAAAGTTCTAAGACTCCATTCCTGGTCTATCCCCGACAAAGAAGAATATAGACAGACACACAGACCCTTTGTTTCTCTCCCTCCTCCCAGCTTTTGAAAGTATCTTGTTTCCTCATTGGTCATTTTCGTTAGGTGCCAGCGAGGTTACCTTTAGCTTCTTAACCCTTTACAGGTGAGGGGAGCTTTCCCCTGGCCAGGAGGGATTTCAAAGGGGTTTACCCTTCCCTTTATATTTATGACAGAGGTTATGGCAAAAGAGCATGCTGCAGTAGAATTGCTAAAGAATTTCAGTGAAAAGTAGACAGGTCCTGTGGTTAACACCCTGAACTGGGAAGGTATGGATTATATTCTCAGCTATGCCAAGACTTCTGGAGTGACCTTGGACAGGTTTCTTATGGACTATTTTTTGAGGTATTGAGCACCTGCAACTGCCACTCACTTCAAACTGTGAATGCCCAGGAAGTCCGAAAAAGCCAGCTATAAATTTCTTTGTCTTTCTGTTCCCCATCTGTGAAATGAGGATACTATTGATGTATTGCATGAGAGTGTTTTTAAGGTAAATCCATTGTTATATGTGATATGCTTACATACTATGATGATGGGCACTGTATAGAAGTTTATTAATAAGGAGAAAAATAATGAGGAGAAATTGCTTTTTTAAAAGCAGTACTGTTATATTAGTACTCAATCAGTTAGATGGTTCTACCCAGAAGAACATCTTTCTGGAAAGGCTGAATGCTGCCATCATAACATTTATATTGTTGTTATGAAAGTCAAGAGAGGCCACACAAATTTGCTGTTTATTCATTGTTTTAAAAAAGTTGTCTAACAATACAATATCCACCATTGCTTGTAGTAGGATGGCGTGATTCTGTCGGATAATTTATAAGTGTATGTTTTAATGAAATACACAATAATAATGAATAATCTACTTCAGCATAAAGGCCTAATCCTGCAACTGGATTACCATAATGGTCACAAATAACATTTCAGTTTTCAAGTGTTTGCAAATATCTAGTTAACATGATTTATATATTTCTAGGGGTTAAACTCTGACCTGACAATTGAGTCTATGCAGGTCTGTATTAACAATTTTATGCAGAATCAGTGATTAGGCTCTTTTTTTCATATTTACCATAGGCATTTATATGATTCTTATTACCCTAGAATCTGAGCACCTCACAATTTTTAAAGTATTTATCCTCCCAATATCCCTGTGAGGCATGGAAGTGCTATTATCCCCATTTTGCAGATGAGGAACTCAGGCACTAACAGATTGAGTGATTTGCCCATGGTCACAGGAAGTCTGTGGAATTGAATCCAGAACTTTAGTTGTAGGCTGGCACCCTAACCACTAGGAAACCCTTCCTCTCTTGTTGTAATACATAAAAACTGATATGTTATAGTTTACCATCACTAAGGTAAACTGTGGTTTTGAAAACTTCTTAACATGGGATGCAACTAAATAAACAATCCAAACAGCATACAATGGATGTGCCAAATCATTCGATGTTTTACATATTTTTTCTAGTTTACACACAAATTCAAAGCAGGGTTTTCATGCAGAGGTATACATGCTAAAAAAAGTTGCCTAAAGTTTTACAAATTTTGATCATTTTAATGATAAAAAAGAGATATCTGTGCATGGAATGTTTCTTGCCTGATCCTGAATATCCCTAGAGAGCATTCTCTTGATGGAAGCAATGTCTAGTGATTTACTGATCTGGGACATTCTGAGGTGGACCATGCACTATCAGCCACCTTTTCATTCTCAGCTGTCATTTTTCTATGTATAGCCCCAAAACTTCCAGATAAAACCTCTACATATTATGAATGTTTCCTATTGGTGTATGTTTTACTCAGGTTGCTGCTAGGAGGCTCTTCTAAGTAACCTTCTCTAAGATCTCAGTGCTGTTCTGTAACTTAGGCTTGGCAGAATTCATTTTTTTTAAATGTAATTTTGGCTGATAAAATTAATGTTTATTTTTAAACATTTTTTTTTAATTTTTGTCAATTTAGAGTCTCACTGTAGTGCACAATTATGGGTTGTAAGCATTTTTTTCTGATTTTTATCTATTTCAATGTTCACATTTATGGGAAATTGGGGGGCAGTCTGAAAATAATTATTTAATGACAATAGATATTGAGATTAAAAAAATAAAGTTTTATAACAGTTAAAACACAAATTGTCAACATCATATGACAAAGAAAATATCTTTGAGTCACATCTAATAAGTTTCCAAGCAGCTTTTTTCTCTTTTACTTCGCCTGTCTGTAAGTTTCTATTATCGATGGAAATATTTGTTATCCATTTGTATGTATGCTGAACTCAAAATTTACCAATAAAAATCTAGTCCTTCCAAGCTTATCCATAGTGAAATGCCAGAAGATGAGTAAGAATATTGTTAGCTGTATCTTCTTCTCCTTTCCCGGTGTCACATCCAGTACAAATCTCCTAGTCCCTACCAGTCCTAAGTCAACAAGAGCAGAGCATTATATTAACAGCCAAGTCATCAGAATAGCCATTTAAATATTAACTAGCTTAGAAACTGTGAAACTGAATATAAACCAGGGCCTGCCTGGCTAAAGCAAATCTTTGTTTCTTTCTGTGTCAAATTTCAGTTTATTGGCCAAAGAATAATCATGATGTGAGAGAAGAGGTGTCACAGTTTGGGGCTTTGTAAAAATAGAAGCCTAACACATTTGCTCCAATGTTGGAAACTGTAGGAGGAAAAGTGATCTGGTCCCATTTGGTTAGAGACAATATTTCAGAGGTTTCACCCTTGTCTATACATTTGTATCTAATTCTGCTGAGAAGAAAACAAATAGTTCTTGGCTTGAATAAAAAGGTACACATCATTAAACCTATTTTGGGGGTTATGACAGAAGAAAAACCTTCAGTGCCACAACCTTAATCTCTCATTTTATTAGCCAGGTCCCACATACTGTAGGTCCCCCAAATATTCCAAGGTGCATTTTTAAAGTGATCTGTCTTCTGCAGAGCAATGCACTGGCATTCTGACTTTGTATTAGGACCCCAATACCAATTCAATCCCTGTGTATTAATATCAGACATGTTCCAAGGAGACTAAAGATCAACAGAAGCTTTTCTTTCCTAATATTGCTAATGGAAAATAAAATATATCATTCAAACTCTTTGCTCCATCTCAGAGTAATTCAGTATGAGGTCTTGCTTACGTGAAAAGGGAACACTATCTTATTAATTCAACATCTTTTTGGAAGTAGCAGACATTTACTCAGATAATCAGGTAATTTTTTACAATAGTTTTGGACTTCATGACAGGGCTGATGTGATTAGGCCCTATGCAGCCACACTATCAGAGGCTCGTTCACCTGCACATCTACCAATGCGATATATGCCATCATGTGCCAGCAATGCCCCTCTGCCATGTACATTGGGCAAACTGGACAGTCTCTACGTAAAAGAATAAATGGACCCAAATCAGATGTCAAGAATTATAACATTCATAAGCCAGTTGGAGAACACTTCAATCTCTCTGGTCACTCGATTTCTGATCTCAAACTGACTATCCTTCAACAAAAAAACTTCGAAAACAGACTCCAACGAGAGACTGCTGAATTGGAATTAATTTGCAAATTGGATACAATTAATTTAGGCTTGAATAGACACTGGGAGTTGTTGAGTCATTATACTAAGTAAACTATTTCCCCTTGTTTATTCCTCCCCTCTCCTCCCCCTCCCCCACCTCCCACGGTTCCTCAGACGTTCTTGTTAACTCCTGGAAATGTGCTGGAAATGGCCCGCCTTGATTATCACTTCAAAAGGTTTTCTCTCCCCCCACCCCACTCTCCTGCTGGTAATAGCTCATCTTAAGTGATCACTCTCCTTACAATGTGTATTTTTTCATGGTCTGTGTGTATATAAAATCTCCTCACTGTACTTCCCACTTTATGCATCCGATGAAGTGAGCTGTAGCTCACGAAAGCTTATGCTCAAGTAAATTGGTTAGTCTCTCAGGTGCCACAAGTACTCCTTTTCTTTTTGCGAATACAGACTAACACGGCTGCTACTCTGAAACCTGTGTACAGAGACTTATGCCTGGCCTGTTCCTGCAAGGTGCCTGGCCTGATCCTGCCAGGTGTTAAATATCCCCTGAAAGGTGCTGAGTGACATCAGCTCCCAGTCAAAGGCCCAGTTCTGAGAAGTGGTTGCTGCCACTGTCAATCACAAGATCAATTTCTAGTGTCTGATGGAAGTAAATCTATGTATACACACAGTTCCAGGGTTAATTTTCTCCTATTAGCAGAGAGTTCAGCAGCCTATTCCACACACTAATGTCCATGCCCTAGACCAAGCTCCAACTTTGCTGGGCTGCTCAAATTGCAATATCACAATAGATATACAGAGATTTTGCGTTTCTCCTTTAGAGCTTTACCACCAACCAGTAATAAACAAAGTTACACAGTTCTTCTCTTATAGTTTTCATGAAAAGATACATTACAAAGATAATCCTGCAGGTATTCTTCCCTAGTCATCTCCAGGCGATCTCTGAGACACAGAGTAAGCCAGCTAGGCCATCCTGGAGGTATTGAGAGTTGTGTTAGCTGAGGTGGATAGTGACTCCTTGGACTAGTGGAGGGGGATTGAAGCTCCACGTGCTCACACACACACATACACATACAGACACACATCCCAACCTCTCAGCAGCCCTAAGGCTGTGGAAGGTGGCTGAGAAGGTGGCTGTGGAAGGTGGCTGTGGAAGGTGGCTGAGAAGGTGGCTTCCTCTTCAATGCGGAGTGTGGAGGAGGAAATGGAGCAGAGGAACCCTACAGAGCTGGCAGTGCTTCGACCCAGGGATGGCTTCTGAGAAGCACCAAGGGAGAGCAAGAAGCAAGAGGGGGAACTTCCCCCACCACAGTGTGGTGTGAAGTTGACCACCAAATGTCATAGGTCGACCGAGATCAGGGTCCCTGCTGGGGTCATACACTGTGCAGTAGCTGGTGAGTTGCCCCTTCCCTCCTCCTTTCCCCTGCCAGAGGGGTTCAGATGGGATGGAGGATTCCTCAGCCACGGGGTGAGTCAGAGGTGCAATTGAGCTCTCCATCTGAAAGGAAGAAAAGCATGGGGAGGAACAGATTCCCAGGAGTAGTACCTGGAGGTGGGCCCAAGATCCCATTATCTGGGAGCATGGGACTCAGACATAGAAAGGCAAAGATGAAGGAAACTGACAATCAAAGAATATTCAGGTCATATTCTCCTTGCAGGAACACTCAGGCATCCTAGCTAGAACCCCTGGGCATCAGGGATGGGATTTGCCAGCATCTCTCTATAAAGAAAGATGTATCTGCTGAAGACAGGACAAGAAGTGATGGGCTTAAATTGCAGCATGGGAGATTTAAGTTAGACATTATGAAAAACTTCCTAACTGTCAGAATAGTTAAGCACTGGAACAAATTGCCTTGAGAGGCTGGGGAATCTCTATCATTGGATGTGTTTAAGATTAGATTAGAGAAAACACTTGTCAGGGATGGTCTAGATAACAGTTAGTTCTCCCTCAACACAAGGGATTGGATGAGATGACCTACTGAGTTTCCTTCCATTTCTATATTTCTATGGTTCTTGATTTGCCAGTATCTCTGTCAGGCCGCCAGGCACAGCGTTAGGAGTAGTTGCACATATGCCCCACCACTGGGGTCACAGCAGCAGAAAAGCAGCCTGGGAGCATACCCACCAGCAGGTATAAGCAGGATTGGCTAAATCACTGGCACTTTGCATCCCCAAAAGTTTGGGGTCTCAACCTAACAGCGGTAGTCCTTCCTTGGGAAGAAGGGTGCTGTGGGTGTAGGTGACTGTGGAGACAACCTCTCAGCATACCCCTGAGCTGAGGAGGCAGGGGGCTGAAAAAGGGGTTCAAGGTAGTAAGGAGACACCTCCAATAGCAGGGGCAGTGCACCCAAGACAACAGAATCATGACACCTTGTTTGTCTATCATTTTGTTGTAGGCTGGCAGGATTTACTGACTCAGGTAGAGGATTTTTAGTAAGGGTGTGAACTGTGAAGTTGCCAGATTCATTTCTGGATGCTGGTGGCTTGGTGATCACATGTGGTACAATATGCCTGAGCTTTTTAGGGACAATGAAGTACACTTGTTGGATAAAGTGTTTGCTATTTGGGCTGGGAGACCTTAGTGGTTGGATTAGGCATGGAGTAGATAGCATGCTGTGGTTTGGGGGGCTGTGACCAAGCTAGCTGCTGGCATCCCCAGTGGCTGGTGTCCAGTATGGATAAAGGATAAAAGAGCCAGCTCCCAGAGGTAAATGAGACCTGGCATATGGCTAGTGGACCTTTTGCCTGTAAAGAGAAGAGGAGACATGAAGACTTCACAGAATGAAGTACCCTTTTGTAGTAACCATTACCCCCTCACTGAAAGGAGTATGAGAGGACTGACAAGTGAGCTATTTCCTGGGTCAGATTGAAGAAAGTCTACCTCAAGTTTCTGGTTATATAGTGGGAGCAGGGAAACCTTGCACTGGATACAATTAAATGCTTGGTATGTGAGGGGAGTGGGCCCCATTGTTAAATTAATAAAGTTGTGGCCTGCCACTTAAATCCATCTCGGTGTCTGTCTGTCTTTCTTCTGTGTGTCCTGATCAATGTGTAGAGAGTGTATGATAGTTAGATAAAAAAACAGTCTGTGTATTACATAGTATAATTACTAGGTTTGTTGGCAGTTAGATTTTACAGGGACAATCTATGTTTAACATAAAACAGTAACTGGAGAGTCTTTATTTTCATAAACATTATAACTGGGGTATATAAATAACATGCAATATGACTGGAGATTTATTATTTTGGAGTTATTTTATAATCCTATAATGGCTCCCTCAGCCCTAGTTTTTGGTTTAATGCAAAAATACACTTTATTGATTTAAGGAAAAGTAATTTAACATATTAAAAACCCTCTACTAAGTCATCTTTAGAGAACCTACCATTTCTAGAGACAAATACCATATCTCAAGCATTAACAATAAGAATGAAGAGACTACTAAGTTAATTAGAGATAATGAAATAATGCAGATAGTTAAAAGCAATTGAAATGGAGTGAATATGCAGTAACATTAAATTAGTAGGTATCTGGGAAGGGGTAAAGAAGGGAAATACAATGGAATAATTTAAGGAGAAAAAAATCGACTTGACTTTAAAATTAAAAGAACTTTTTTTCTTAAATAACTCTTTCAAATGTCGATATTGTTGCTGTTTGACAATTTATACTCATCTTCCAATAAATCGTCTCATCTTACCTCACCAAATGATTTGATTTAGGGGCTCTTTGATAGAATGACACTATTCACTTGACTGTGGTATATTCTTGAATCTTTCCCAATGGCTTCTTCCCCAGTGTTTGGTTATGGCAATAATTAATGCTAAAACTTAAAAGGAAGCCCAAGATGTTCCAGAATGACTAATGTTTTATTCATTCTGGATAATGTTTTGCTTTGATAGATTTTTTTGTAAATTAAATGGTTTTATGGCCAGAAGGGACCATTAGAATATTTCACCTTTCACCAAACAGCCATTGGTATAAAAACTTCTGGGGCTAATTGAACACAAGTAAACTCAAGTTTTCCTACTTCTGTGCCATCTGTTCTTTACAAATGACCTTATGGACTGTGATCTGCCCTGGTACAGGTTTGCTGTTATGGATGCACGTTACTTATTTCTGTCTTTGATAGAAATACAGTTATGATCATCCATATTCACTTTCAGTTCCACAACACAGAATGGAGGAACTTGAATGACTTTTGCTGAATTTAAAATTATGACTCGTTTTACTCTACTTGTCTTTTTCAGCCTGGCTGTAGATTTATGACTAGATATAGAAGATATCACTCCTAATTAGAGGAAGTAGCAGATGGTTTATATTTCCATTACATGTTATGGGACATAGTTATGTATTTTACAATATTTTTAACCACATATTTATTCAGAATTTCCATAATTGAAATAATAAATAATAAAAATACAGAATTATTTGTTTTGCAATAAAACCCTAGTCATGGATCAAGGCACCATTGTGCTAGGCACTGTACAAACAGAATACAAGATGGTTTCTGTCCCAAATATATTACAGTCTATGTATGTGTAACTTTTATTCACACCATACACATTATTGTAATAATTTTTATACAGAATATGCCTTGTGAGATATCATTTAAAAACTAGGAACTTGTTCGTCAATAATATCATGGTGAAATGTATGTAATAATATTTATACATAAAGATATGAATTTCCTCTCTATGATGTTGTAAGCAAACCCACACAACCCTAACTAGGCAACATTCATTAAACTGGTCTGTCCTTAAAAAAAGTGTGTTTACCTCAGTTTACATATAAGTAATAAACAGGGCCCTTGAGATAGCAAGAGGGGGAAATGACAGGAGACAAGGCAAATCTGCTTTTCAGAATACAGAGGATAGAAGAGGGAGCATGGAGTCACATTCACTATCAGACACCATGTTCTCTTCTTTACTGTTTGAATAATCTTTGCTTTGAGGGGTAATCCTCAGAGGAATCCACTTCAAAGGGTGACTGGACTACAAATGTGAGGGACAAAAACACCCTAAGTAATCTCTCTCCCTCCCTCTATGCCTTTCACCTGAGAAGACAAAGGAACCAACCTTTTGACTTTGGACAGTGGTCAGGGGGTGGAGGAGGTGACCTAACCTGAGACTTTGGGCAGCAATGTTGCTGGGAACATGTGGCAAGGATTTTCCCTTGAACCAATTCTAGCTTGTTATGTTTTGGGAAAAAGTTTTATTTTTGTTTCTCTTGTAACCATTTCTGACTTTAATACTTTATACTTGTATGCACTTAAAATCTATCTATTTGTAACTAACTACACTTGTTTTATTTTAAATTTAAACTAATCCAGTATTGTGTTTAAACTTAACTGTTTAGTAACTCCAGTTAAAGTGGCAAACTGCTGAATATTGACCTTTTATGGGGCAACAAACCTTTAAATGTGGACACACATTTTTGGGGGGGAGGGAAATTTAGGACTGGGTATGTGTTGGGGTCATCCTGCAAGTAGAATCATAGAATCATAGAATATCAGGGTTGGAAGGGACCTCAGGAGGTCATCTAGTCCAACCCCCTGCTCAAAAGCAGGACCAATCCCCAATTAAATCATCCCAGCCAGGGCTTTGTCAAGCCTGACCTTAAAAACTTCTAAGGAAGGAGATTCCACCACCTCCCTAGGCAACGCATTCCAGTGTTTCACCACCCTCCTAGTGAAAAAGTTTTTCCTAATATCCAACCTAAACCTCCCCCACTGCAACTTGAGACCATTATTCCTTGTCCTGTCCTCTTCTACCACTGAGAATAGTCTAGAACCATCCTCTCTGGATGTAACCAAGTAGTAGTAGTAACCAAGGATGCTGGAAGCCAGAGTGTGGGTGGTGTGTTGCTGACAGACTGCTGGTGTCAGAGTTGCTGGACCATGGCTGTAGCTGTACAAAGACACTCAAGGTGTGACCTGCATGCTGGCAGGCTGTTTGTGAGTGACCCAGGTTGCTAAAACAGCAAAGAATTGTGAGGCACCCTCACTGGTCTGGATTTCACCATAGAATGTGACTGTATGGGTATGTCTACACTACGAAATTAGGTCAAATTTACAGAAGTCATTTTTTTAGAAATCGTTTTTATATATTTGAGTGTGTGTGTCCCCACAGAAAATGCTCTACGTGCATTAACTGCATTAACTCGGCAGAGTGCTTCCACAGTACTGAGGCAAGTGTCGACTTCCGGAGCGTTGCACTGTGGGTAGCTATCCCACAGTTCCCGCCGTCTCCGCTGCCCATTGGAATTCTGGGTTGAGATCCCAATGCCTGATGGGGCTAAAACATTGTCGCGGGTGGTTCTGGGTACATATCATCAGGCCCCCGTTCCCTCCCTCCCTCCGTGAAAGCAGCAGCAGACAATCGTTTTGTGCCTTTTTTCTTGAGTTACCTGTGCAGACGCCATACCACGGCAAGCATGGAGCCCGCTCAGGTAACCGTCACTGTATGTCTCCTGGGTGCTGGCAGACGTGGTACTGCATTGCTACACAGCAGCAGCAACCCCTTGCCTTGTGGCAGCAGATGGTGCAGTAGGACTGGTAGCCGTCATCGTCATGTCTGAGGTGCTCCTGGCCACATCAGCCAGGAGCACCTGGGCAGACATGGGTGCAGGGACTACATTAGAAGTGACTTGACCAGGTCATTCTCTTTAGTCCTGCAGTCAGTCCCATTGAACCATCTTATGGTGAGCAGGCAGGCGATATGGATTGCTAGCAGTCCTACTGTACCATCTTCTGCCAGGCAGGCAAGAGATGAGGATGGCTAGCAGTCCTACTGCACCATCTTCCGCCAAGCAGCCATGAGATGTGGATGGCTTGCACTCCTTCTGAACCGTCTGCTGCCAGCCAAAGATGTAAAAGATAAATGGAGTGGATCAAAACAAGAAATAGACCAGATTTGTTTTGTACTCATTTGCTCCCCCCCTCCCCCGTCTAGGGGACTCATTCCTCTAGGTCACTCACAGAGAAGGTACAGCGAGGTAAATCTAGACATGTATCAATCAGAGGCCAGACCCTGCTTGTTCCAATAAGAACAATTACTTAGGTGCACCATTTCTTATTGGAACCCTCCGTGAAGTCCTGCCTGAAATATTCCTTGATGTAAAGACACCCCCTTTGTTGATTTTAGCTCCCTGAAGCCAACCCTGTAAGCCGTGTCGTCAGTCGCCCCTCCCTCCCTCAGAGCAACGGCAAACAATCGTTCCGCTTTTTTCTGTGCGGACGCCATACCAAGGCAAGCATGGAGGCCGCTCAGCTCACTTTGGCAATTAGGAGCACATTAAACACGACACACATTATCGAGCAGTATATGCACCACCAGAACCTGGCAGAGCGATACCGGGCGAGGAGGCGATGCCAGCGCAGTCACGTGAGTGATCAGGACATGGACACAGATTTCTTTCAAAGCATGGGCCCTGCCAATGCATGCATCATGGAACTAATGGGGCAGGTTCATGCTGTGGAACGCAGATTCTGGGCTCGGGAAACAAGCACAGACTGGTGAGACCACATAGTGTTGCAGGTCTGGGACAATTCCCAGTGGCTGTGAAACTTTCGCATGTGCAAGGGCACTTTCATGGAACTTTGTGATTTGCTTTCCCCTGCCCTGAAGTGCCAGAATACCAAGATGAGAGCAGCCCTCACAGTTGAGAAGCGAGTGGCGATAGCCCTGTGGAAGCTTGCAACACCAGACAGCTACCGGTCAGTTGGGAATCAATTTGGAGTGGGCAAATCTACTGTGGGGGCTGCTGTGATGCAAGTAGCCCATGCAATCAAAGATCTGCTGATATCAAGGGTAGTGACCCTGGGAAATGTGCAGGTCATAGTGGATAGCTTTGCTGCAACGGGATTCCCTAACTGTGGTGGGGCCATAGATGGAACCCATATCCCATATTAAGGTCAGGCTTGACAAAGCCCTGGCTGGGATGATTTAATTGGGAATTGGTCCTGCTTCGAGCAGGGGGTTGGACTAGATGACCTTCTGGGGTCCCTTCCAACCCTGATATTCTATGATTCTATGATTCTATGATCCCTATCTTGGCACCCGAGCACCAAGCCGGCAAGTACATAAACCGCAAGGGGTACTTTTCAATAGTGCTGCAAGCTCTGGTGGATCACAAGGGATGTTTCACCAAGATCAACGTGGGATGGCCGGGAAAGGTACATGACACTCGCATCTTCAGGAACTCTGGTCTGTTTCAAAAGCTGCAGGAAGGGACTTTATTCCCAGACCAGAAAATAACTGTTGGGGATGTTGAAATGCCTATAGTTAACCTTGGGGACCCAGCCTACCCCTTAATGCCATGTCTCATGAAGCCGTACACAGGCAGCCTGGACAGTAGTCAGGAGCTGTTCAACTACAGGCTGAGCAAGTGCAGAATGGTGGTAGAATGTGCATTTGGATGTTTAAAGGTGCGCTGGTGCAGTTTACTGACTCGCTTAGACCTCAGTGAAACCAATATTCCCATTGTTATTACTGCTTGCTGAGTGCCCCACAATATCTGTGAGAGTAAGGGGGAGACGTTTATGGCAGGGTGGGAGGTTGAGGCAAATCGCCTGGCTGCTGGTTACGCGCAACCAGACACCAGGGCGGTTAGAAGAGCACAGGAGGGCGCGGTACGCATCAGAGAAGCTTTGAAAACCAGTTTCATGACTGGCCAGGCTACGGTGTGAAAGTTCTGTTTGTTTCTCCTTGATGAAACCCCCTGCCCCTTGGTTCACTCTACTCCCTGTAAGCTAACCACCCTCCCCTCCTCCCTTCGATCACCGCTTGTGGAGGCAATAAAGTCATTGTTGCTTCACATTCATGTATTCTTTATTCATTCATCACACAAATAGGGGGATGACTACCAAGGCAGCCCAGGAGGGGTGGTGGAGGAGGGAAGGAAAATGCGACACAGCACTTTAAAAGTTTACAACTTTAAAATTTATTGAATGCCAGCCTTCTGTTTTTTAGGCAATCCTCTGTGGTGGAGTGGCTGGTTGGCCGGAGGCCCCCCCACCGCGTTCTTGGGCGTCTGGGTGAGGCGGCTATGGAACTTGGGGAGGAGGGCGGTTGGTTACACAGGGACTGTAGTGGCAGTCTGTGCTTCAGCTGCCTTTGCTGCAGCTCAACCATACACTGGAGCATAGTGGTTTGATCCTCCAGCAGCCTCAGCATTGAATCCTGCCTCCTCTCATCATGCTGCCGCCACATTTGAGCTTCAGCCCTGTCTTCAGCCCACCACTTACTCTCTTCAGCTTGCCACTTACTCTCTTCAGCCCGCCACCTCTCCTCCCGGTCATTTTGTGCTTTCCTGCACTCTGACATTATTTGCCTCCACGCATTCATCTGTGCTTTGTCAGTGTGGAAGGACAGCATGAGCTCAGAGAACATTTAATCATGAGTGCGTTTTTTTTCTTTCTAATCTTCACTATCCTCTGGGAAGGAGAAGATCCTGTGATCATTGAAACACATGCAGCTGGAGGAGGAAAAAAAAAGGGACAGCGGTATTTAAAAAGACACATTTTATAAAACAGTGGCTACAGTCTTTCAGGGTAAACCTTGCTGTTAACATTACATACATAGCACATTTGCTTTCATTACAAGGTCGCATTTTGCCTCCCCCCACCACGTGGCTACCCCCTCAACCCTCCCCCCTCCCTGTGGCTAACAGCGGGGAACATTTCTGTTCAGCCACAGGCAAACAACCCAGCAGGAACGGGCACCTCTGAGTGTCCCCTGAAGAAAAGCACCCTATTTCAACCAGGTGACCATGAATGATATCTTACTCTCCTGAGGATAACACAGAGAGATAAAGAATGGATGTTGTTTGAACGCCAGCAAACATACACTGCAATGCTTTGTTGTACAATGATTCCCGAGTACGTGTTACTGGCCTGGAGTGGTAAAGTGTCCAGGAGTCAGCCTTGGGTGGGTTTGGGGGGTACTGGCTCCAGGTCCAGGGTGAGAAACAGTTCCTGGCTGTCGAGAAAACCGGTTTCTCCACTTGCTTGCTGTGAGCTATCTACAACCTCCTCCTCATCATCATCTTCTTCGTCCCCAAAACCTGCTTCCGTGTTGCCTCCATCTCCAGTGAAGGAGTCAAACAACATGGCTGGGGTAGTGGTGGCTGAACCCCCTAAAATGACATGCAGCTCATCATAGAAGCGGCATGTTTGGGGCTCTGACCCGGAACGGCCGTTTGCCTCTCTGGTTTTCTGGTAAGCTTGCCTCAGCTCCTTAAGTTTCACGTGGCACTGCTTCAGGTCCCTGTTATGGCCTCTGTCCTTCATGCCCTGTGAGATTTTGACAAAGGTTTTGGCATTTTGAAAACTGGAATGGAGTTCTGATAGCACGGATTCCTCTCCCCATACAGCGATCAGATCCCATACCTCCCATTCAATCTATGCTGGAGCTCTTTTGCGATTCTGGGACTCCATCATGGTCACCTCTGCTGATAAGCTCTGCATGGTCACCTCTGCTGATGAGCTCTGCATGGTCACCTTCAGCTTGCCACGCTGGCCAAACAGGAAATGAGATTCAAAAGTTCGCTGTTCTTTTCCTGTTTACCTGGCCAGTGCATCTGAGTTGAGAGTGTTGTCCAGAGCGGTCACAATGGAGTACTCTGGGATAGCTCGCGGAGGCCAATACCATCGAATTGTGTCCACAGTACCCCAAATTCAACCCGGCAAAGCCGATTTAAGCGCTAATCCACTTGTCAGGGGTGGAGTAAGGAAATCGATTTTAAGAGCCCTTTAAGTCGAAAAAAAGGGCTTTCATCGTGTGGACGGGTGCAGGTTTACATTGATTTAAAGCTGCTAAATTCATCTAAAGTCCTATTGTAGACCAGGGCTTAGAGACAAGAAACAACAGGTGGATACAAAAGACAGCAGGCGTGCACAAGGAAGCAATGAGACAATATTGGACAACATGCTAGGCTGTGGTCTTAGCACATCAGCGGCCTATCTGTTGTCAATTATATTCTGGGTATCCTTGGTAAAAGAGTTTTAAGGAGGGATTTGTAGGACAATGAGGTGGCTAAATGAATGTTTATGGGGTGCACCCTCATGTTTTGGGCCGTATGAGAGAAAGTATGACAGTGTTTATTTGAAAACTTAAGTGGGCAATGATGACAAATAGCTTGTATTTGATGGGAAGGAGAAGGGGGAGCCAATGGAGCACAGACAAGTATTGTTAAATTGTGAGTACTGACTCTTTTCTGTACTGTCAAAGTGTAAGTTTTCAACCAATTTCCCTGCCTTCTGCTAGAATCCGAACATCCTGTTTGACCAGAAGCAATATTTTATATAATTAGAATTAACATGTACCATACTGTGACATAGTCCTATATCCAAACTGAATTAAAATGTGGAGTATAAGGGGTTGGTTGTCGAAAAAGACTTCATGAGAGTTATATTTTGTTATCCCTCCACTTTCAGCTCCAACCAACAAGGAACAAAATGTAAGGATGTCAGATCAATTTTCTCATTAGCCTACTGAGAGACAGATGGGAAGGGGTTCACTTGGTTAATTTTTTAGCCAGCAGGCACTGGAATATTTCTACTAGGAGAGACTAAAAAAAATTAATAACTATAGATCAGCTCTGCTGGCTAGAAGGTTATCAGTATGCTGGGGTGACCAGGAATATACTCTCACAGGAAACATATAAAATCAATGATTGTTTGATTTATTTTGTTGCAGAAAATTCAGTTGAAATTAAGAAGAAACAAATTAAATAAGAGTTAAGTTGTGTCACTAGGTAGCCTGAATAAAGAGCTGAGATATAATTACCCTGTGCTGAGTGGTGAGGCCACCCAAATGCTTTAGCATTGTGAAGACAGAGACACCATCACCAGTATAAGTTGGATTTCTTGGAATGGAATGGAAAATGTTATAAAACAGAAGCTGATCCTCCTGTTCAAGGTTCCAACATTATTAACTGTTTCAGAGTAGCAGCTGTGTTAGTCTGTATTCACAAAAAGAAAAGAAGTACTTGTGGCACCTTAGTCTCTAAGGTGCCACAAGTACTCCTTTTATTATTAACTGTGAGATTCAATTTTGAGGGAGTTTTGGTTTGCCCAATTCTTTTTTAAGCTCATCTGATGCAAGAGACAGGCTTTGTCTTGGAATGTGTAATATGGCTGCTGACCTTTGAGTTTCCAAGGACTGGCAATTATTTTACAAAATATTTACCATTTCTCTTCTGCACATTCATATAGCCGGGTATTCCTTAGAGACAGAATTAAAAACTGAGTCTGAGGTGTACTCATGACAGCAACACACACAGCTTTAGGAGACAAACTCTATACTGATATCAAATAGTAAGAAGCCTTTTAATTAACTTGAAATTATTATATTTCTTTGATAACATTTTTAACCTGGGAGTCTGATAAGTAAATTTGAAAATGGATTCTTATTTTTCCACTATGAAATCAACTACAGAAATGAGCCTTTTACTAGCAAGAAAATTCAAAATGCTGAGAATAATAATGCTTACCAGTTACATGATGCAATACTTCAAAACATTTTATTACCATTTATTTTTTTCAGTTTATGAAAGAGCACTTACTTCCTCAAAATTTAAATACAAAACTTAAAACATGCTACTGTTAACTCACAGGTTCATAGTATTCTCTAATATTAAATAAAGAATCTGATAAGAATACCCTCACCCATGCAAAAAATAAATTTGTAACCCTCCCAACACCTCCAGAGGCTAAACTTGTGTGAACTGATGAACTAAACAACCTAACCTGAAGGTCAACAAACTCAGTTTATGCAGAGCTCAGAGAACGTTTCATCACGAGTATGTTTTTTTTCTTTCTAATCTTCACTAGCCTCTGGGAAGGAGAAGATCCTGTGATCATTGAAACACATGCAGCTGGTGGAGGAAAAAAAAGGGACAGCGGTATTTAAAAAGACACATTTTATAAAACAGTGGCTACAGTCTTTCAGGGTAAACCTTGCTGTTAACATTACATACATAGCACATTTGCTTTCGTTACAAGGTCACATTTTGCCTCCCCCCACCATGTGGCTACCCCCTCAGCGTCCCCCCCTCCCTGTGGCTAACAGTGGGGAACATTAAATGTTCTGCCTTGAACCTCAAGAAGCTTTGAACTGTTGCCTAAAGTCCTAAACATATTGAATGGGAAACTATTTTGGGGGATTTGATAATCCAAATGAATGAATGGGCAAAACCATCCTTAAGACTAGAAGATGACCAGAAATAGATAAATAATGGAGAAGGGCAAATGATTTACCAGGTCTATGATTTGTTGTTGTTCTATCTTTACAAGACTGATATTTTTATTAAGAAATAAGGGAAGAGAAAAGGAACATATATGTATTGTTTCTTTAAACCTATAGTAGGAAGCCAGGCAGAAGGCTTTGGGGAAGTTCAAAGCAGAAATCCTACAGAAGAGGCAAGGAGAGAGAGAGAGAGAGAGAGAGAGAGAGAGAGAGAGAGAGAGAGAGAGAGAGAGAGAGAGAGAGAGAGAGCACACGACTTTAGGAACAATGGCATTTTCTGTTTAATAAATCCTTGCTGTTAAAGGACTGTATCTGTGATTCTTTATCATTGTCAAATGACAGCTTCAAGTCTGATCTCAGATGAAATGGGGAAACTAATCTTCCGCAATGATTTAATCTCTGAGCATTCTGGGCCACATCCTCAGGAAGTGTAAATCTGTGTAGCTATATTGAGTCCAGTGGAGCTACCCTGGTTTATATCAGTTTAAAGTTTGTCCTTCTATTTTGAATGATGATTTCAGTGGAGTTATCCAATGTAAATAAAAGCAGAATTTAGTTCCATTTGTCCTTTTCATGGATTTCATGCACCTTTTTTTAAAGCACCTTATGGCCCTATTTTAGCTCCTTTCTAATCTTAATTGATTTTCCTTGATGCTTTCCATTGCTATGGTTGTTCTGATTAATTAACTTCCTAGCCTTTTCAAAGTAATCATGAAGATCCTATTAAAATGCCCTATCTAATCTCTTTACCTATGCTGTGACATACTGGGATGCAATCCAGACCAGCAAGGGGCTGTCACCCCTGCCCAGCAACCTTGGGTGCCTTACAATACCTTGCTGGTAGTCATCCCATCTGGACCTCTCAGAATCAGTCATCCAGCATGCAAATCACACCCTGAACGTCTGTGTAACTGCAGCCTGCCAGTCACACTTGGGTTACAGTGTGGCTCTCACCAGCCAATAATGTGTAGGGTGCGAATACGGGGTGCTTTCTGTCACATGTATGACTTGTTTTCTTTAATAAAGGTGCATTTTGTAAACAAATCCTGGCTAGGTGTATGCTAATTTGTGCCTGATCACTACTTCCTATAAATATAGATAGATGGATGGATTAAATTCTTTAGATTTATCATTTTAAGATAATAAACAAGTTTAGGCATATGATAGCCTCTACTTTTGATGCCAGTGTCCAGTTCTGACCTCAAGTATCTTCCCTTTACTGAGTTGTGCAGAATTTTAGGGGCTTTCCAGGTTTCTTTCTGGACAAATCAGTGACATGGAGTCTGGGTACATCCCAAGTGTGACTTGTTTTATTTACACATTCACACACTAAACCAGGAAGGAGATGATCAAACATCATGGATCGGCATCCCTCCTTTCAGGAATTTCAGCCCAATGCCTATGCCCAATTCCCAGGGAGCAAGTCTGCCTCAAGAATTGACTCTAGTCAAGAGCACAAGGCAGACAACATAAGCAACTCTTGTTGCTAATACAGATTCCTCTGTCCCAAAATCTGTCGCGGCATCAAACTCTTGCATAACCCAAAACAACAACACAACCTGTCTCCCCGAGATTCAGAACCTGATCACATGCTAAGGACATGTGTGTGGAAGACTGTGTGTAGCAGTGCCATCTGATGACAGCTGCCATAACAGTTAATATATGTGGTGATAGTAACCATGTGATTAAACTAAGGACAAATGTAGCAAGAAGTAATATCACATTATTATTTATATGTATATCACCACTTCTTTACCACCTCAGTTGCCACTAATTAGTTCTCCTAAATATGAAATTCTTCCCCCTCCCCTTCTTCCAAAATTAAATGTACCTAAGGCCCAGGATTGGCAATAATCAAGCCAACACTAGTAACTATGTGCAAGGTACAGTATTCATTACTCTGCAAGTCTAGAAATGGGCACTTCTCAACTTCCTAGTGAGAGTCATAACAGTCTTTCCAATCTCTGGAAGGTTTTGTGATTTTGATCCTTAAAAATGACATTTTTATGTATAGTACAACCACTTGAGGTTATTTTTAGTTACATTGTAGCGGTCTTGGAACCCTACATGTTTGGCTACAAAAGCACAGATTTGGCCACCTTTACTTCTGATGAGTAGTATCTTAATCTGTGTGCAATCTCATTGAAATTGTAAAGTAAAATAGTATTCACCATGAGCAAAGGGGGAGGGGGAGGAGGGCACAGTCTGGTCCATAATAACTAAGGCACATGGTTTTACTGGCAAAGGATGCTCCCAATAGAATATTTGAAAACTCTCTAAATCCACTGTATGTATTCATTTGTTTATTTATTTGCTGTGAATATATGGCTGTGTAGTAGGGTATAAAGAATTTATCAGCACTCCTTTGGGACAGCTAGCACAACCAGTTAATGGCTTCCTCATTCATAGATAATGTTTTTATCCCAAACTCATAACACCGCAGACCATGATATGCATATATTTCAATGCATATATTGTCTCAAAGAGCCTGCTCCATGATGCAGGCGAAGCAAATATCTGATGACCCAAGAGGGATTATACTTCATCACAGGATGGTGCAGGTTTGTGCTTTTCCTTGTGTCTTGTCTAGAAAAGTACAGTAGCTGTGCTCAGGGGAGTGTGATTTTGACTGTTCTTTGCATTGGGATCCAGGAACAATTTAGTTCAGTGGTGGGCAACCTGCAGCCAGTGGGCCGCATGTCAGTGGCTGCAGTTCGCCATTGCCAGCCAATAGGGAATTGCAGATGGCCATGCCTGCAGACACTCAATGTGCAGCCTGCGGGCTGCAGGTTGCCCACCACTGATCTAATTCATCATGTTTATTTCATTAGTATAAATTTCATATTAATAGATCTTTTACACAGACATATCTGATATGGAGCTGTATTGCAAAACTGTACTTGGTATTCTGTCCTTTTTCACATAAAAATGTCTCTCTTCAAGCATTATCAATTCAGTGAGAGGATGATTTCTATCTGCATATAATCATTCACAATATTATTTTTTCCTTAATCTTAAATAGCTGTGATTCAGAAAGGAAGTTAAACAAAACTCTGAAAATATGTTTTGAATTTCATCTTCTTGACTTACAAAGCTAGGGTTTAAATATGCTTCTGAAAAAAATATAATAAGGAAGGCATTGATATAACAATTATGGGATCAAATTATGAAGTTAATTCCATAAAAGTATTTTGCTTCATCCAGGTAAAATATTTGCTCATTATGATATATACTATTGTCACTTTCTTTCATTGTGTTACAGTGTCAGCACTTGTGTGATGCTGTTAATTACTTACATTTATATAGTATCGTTCATTGGAAAGAATCCCATGAACTTTACAAACTGATTTACAGGAATTGCTTCACCCACTGCTGGTACGGATCCCGCTCTGAAAGGTAGCATCTGTTGACTAGTATACAGCAGTGCAGGAGGAAGCAATCAAATCAAATAAAACAACCTTATCCAACTGAAACTATACTAGGAATTTTAGGTAGATGTGTGAGACCCTAAAAACACCCCCAATGCCAGAGGGCAAGGGGCTCCCCGGAATTTAGCAGTAAGCTCAGCTGGCCTGACTAGCTGAGTATAGCCCAACTCACTGTTATCATAAAATCTATCTAAAAGGTGTCATGCAAGGTAGCATAAGTAAACTGGTAACATGCTGCTCACTATATTTTTGGGTGGTGCATGTATGGCTGATATATGAACAATTATAAATAGGTGCTTGAAATATGGTCTTAAAATGTGTTTAGCAGGGTGGCCTTAAGTCACCCCCAACAAAGGAACAAAGTCCCACCTGCTTGAATGTGTCTCTAATATAAAAAAAGAGGAAAGAGAGAGAGAGACAATAGAAGTACATTTACGTAAGAGGTAAACAAAGCCATCAAACTAGCAAGTGGGGGAGACAGTCACTTAAGTATCATGATGTGGGAAGGAAACTTCAAAAATTAACAGTGTTCACACCAAGCTGAGGCCCCAGGACGGCTTCCTGACTCTGAAAACAAAACTAAAATGTTGAAGATGTAAGCAGAGAGAGACAGCCATTTTGGCATCCTTCTCCTCAAGAGACCAAGAAACCAAGCACGTTGAGGTCTGTGTTGGATCGTGTCTAAGAACTGACCAGCATGCTGGAAATAAAAAAATGTGGTGGGAAACACTGCTTTGAACAAAAGGGTATAAATTCAATTAGAATTAATTAGAAGTGTATTTATACTTTTGTTTGCTTGTAAACACTTGTGTTCCAATTTTTCCTACTTGCTGTCATTTAAATATCTGTTCTTTGTTAATAAACTTAATCTTGTTTTATTACACAACCCTCTCAGTGCAGTGTTTCCAACTCAAGAATAAAATCCACAGCCAAATTATTTTTGCTTCAGCCTGGTGTTGTGTACTGTCTGTTTAAAGGAAGAGGGTACTTGATAGAGCTTAGCGAGTATAAAAGTGAGAAGGGGGAACACTGCAGAGGTGATGGTTTTCAATAGACTCAGGACTGAAGGTTCTTCTGGTGTCACCTTTCAAGGAGTCATCAGTCCGGTGGAAGCCAGGGTGAGGTTATTCTGCTGTAAGCAGACTGCTGGTGATCTGAGCCAAAGCTGCACGGCACAGAAGTATCCA
The DNA here is from genome assembly GCF_965140295.1 of Lepidochelys olivacea. NCBI lineage: Eukaryota > Metazoa > Chordata > Testudines > Cheloniidae > Lepidochelys > Lepidochelys olivacea. The sequence goes on along the minus strand of NC_140411.1, from coordinate 76,596,513 downwards.
AGGTTACAGGACATGTGGTGACACAACCCCTTACTGGTATGGATGAAACCCCAAAGTGTCACCAGGTGTGAATGCAATTACCCCAAATTGATAACACTTCTATTTTGGCAAAAGGTGCAAGGAGATCTTAAACAGTCATAAGACAGGACCTCCGTTTAATATCTCTGGGGTCAACCAGAGCCAATCCTAAGGATTTTCAGAAAGAATATCTGACTGCAGGTGGCACCTTCTCGGCTTGTCATATGACTGGCTGCCATCAGTGGAAGTTGGGGCTAAATCCGATGCACTTTATTAGGCTTTCAGGAGCAACATGAAGATCCTATTACCTGGCTGCAGCCAAGAACAGAGAAAAATGGGTTACCTGGGCCCCTGAGTCACTTGTGAACTGGCCACTTCTGAAAGCCTCATAACCACAATGGAGGAGAGGGAGGAGAGGAAAGAGAGTTTCCTGCCTCCAGGCCAGCCTGCCGACATTCAAGTTTGAGCTCAGGAGCTCCAATCTGTGTTCCCTTTGGTCTTCGTGCTGCATTTGCAAGCCAATTTGAGTAAGTGGAATGTGATTCAGAACTACCACTACTCACTCTGCCTGAGACTATGCTGGCAGGCTCCTTATGTCGTGTGTGTGTGTGAATGAGAATCATAGGACTGCCCCTCCCAGAAAGGAGCACTGAAACTTGAGAGGAGCTGTCCCCATCACCCTGAGAATGAGGGTGGATATTTGGAGATGCTGTCCTTAATAGTGATGCAGCAACAAGAGGTGCTTTCTCCATCCAGCCTTGAACATAAGATTGTATGTACTTCTCTCCCCAGGTCTCGAAGTGGTGGAGATCAGATGCTGCTTCTCCCCTCCCTTCCCACACCAATTAAGTCTGAGGTATGGTATACTCAAGAACTGGTAGGTGTGTATATGTAAAATTGCCCCCAGTGGGGCCTGAACTCATGGTTAGAGAATGAGTGTTGAAGGTCCCTATGGTGGAAGTGGAATGAGAGGGGAGCATCTGGATGAATGAGAAGAGGGCAAGTGATAGTCAATAGACATGTCTAGACTAGGAAAACAGGTATATTGTGTTGGCTAACATGAGTTAAAATAGTCAATTTTTCTTAGTGGAAACAAGTACCTTGGGAGTAAAATTGAGTGACTGAGGACAGTGACAATAGAAGGAGAGTGAATAGGAAGAAAGAGGGAGAGAGAATAGTTGATATCTGGAATTTGTTTTCCTGAAACATATTTCTGGATATAAAAGAGAGAAGCTTGAGATAGATGGTGTCTACATAATGTTTTCAGTTTGTTGGCAATATGGATGTTGGGAAATCATATTTTAAATGGCTATCTTGCCAGATCTTGCCATTTCAGTGGAAAGAGTGTGATATTTGTGTCAGAGATAGTCCCATACTTTTGACAAGTAAATACAGCTTGACTGGAAGAGTGACTTCCAAATATTATGGTAAAAAGAAAAGGAGTACTTATGGCACCTTAGAGACTAACAAATTTATTTGAGCATAAGCTTTCATGAGCTACAGCTCACTTCATTGGATGCATGCAGTGGAAAATACAGTGGGGAGATTTATATACACAGAGAACATGAAACAATGGGTGTTACCATACACACTGTAACAAGAGTGATCAGGTAAGGTGAGCTATTACCAGCAGGAGAGCGGGGTGGAAAAAACCTTTTGTAATGATAATCAAGGTGGGCCACTGCATGCATCCGATGAAGTGAGCTGTAGCTCACAAAAGCTTATGCTCAGATCAATTTGTTAGTCTCTAAGGTGCCACAAGTACTCCTTTTCTTTTTGTGGATAAAGACTAACATGGCTGCTACTCTGAAACCTGTCATATATTATGGTAATGCGTAAACACTTCAACCAGGTTGTGGCCCATTGTGCCAGTTGCAATACAAGTATAATAAATGACAATCTATGATCCAAAGAGCTTACAGTCTAACAGAATGGATAAAACAGATGGATGAGACAAAAACAACAAAACTCAACTAAACAAAAAATGGTCTAAACTAGGATTAGGTGGGGGAGTAGTAGTGCTCACAGTTTTTCACCCACTTAGCCATTATCAGGTTGCAGTTTACAATGTGCATTAGGTGGATGAGTTTTTAGGAGGGACCTCAAGATGGAGAAGAGGATGGCTTTACAGATTTTGACTGGGATCTTTTTCTTCCACCATGAGTGGCTTGGGAGAAAGCTGTCTTCTCAATAAGCAATTTCACACTATCAAGATGGGCATCATTGGAGGATCAAAGGCAGGATTCTGTCTTGCCATGATAATAGGTTACATTAGCTTTGTTATGTTAAAAGTATTCAAATGTGTGTGAGGTTTGTTTGTTGTTGGTTTGTTTAAGCTCCTCCTTCATATATGTGGTGTGTCCTTTAGTAGATTTGGGCAAGTCCATTCATGGTTGCCTCCTTTTGCACTCCAAAATCTGATGAGAAGTCTTTTTTTTTTTTTAAGACAAAAGTAATTCCATACTTGGGGGTGATGAGGAAGCCATTTCCAAGAGAAATTACTTCTCTGTGCAACTAAAACAGTTATACATACAATTCACTTTTGAACAGAGACTAGGCGTGGAGAATTTCAGCCCCCAAAGTGAATGTCTTACACAGTTAAAAAAATCTAAAATAGTGTTTTATAAATTATTTTGTGTACTAAAGGTACGGCTACAACTATTAGAAATAAGCAGTAATCATATAGCAAATATTATCCCACAATAATAGCAATATCCACACACAGAAATACATTTATTGTAATCACCTAAAATAATCATTTTAGTTGTTTGCCTTTTAATTGTGTTAATTGTGTTATGGTTATTCCTTAACTGTAAGTAAATAACATTTAATGAATGCATTATATAGTTACAATATAGTAAATTAGCAAACTAATTAATCCAAATCTCAGTAAAGAGGAAATTAAATAAGAGCTAGAAGTGGATATCTTAAATAACAAGAAAATGTTTTCCTTGTTCATCAGACAAATGATGAATGGAGGCAGCCAGCTGACTTTGAATGGTTATCAACTGCAATTGCTGTTTCACGTGAACATGGAAACAATGAGACAAGTCTCAAGGAAGGCAGATAGGTCATGTGGAACACTGCCTCGGCTGCTCCCAGCTGTGATTTCTCTACTCCAGCCCCAGGAGGTATCTTCACTGCTCCAGGCACCATGAAAGCCATGAATACTGAGAAAAGAAAAGGAGTACTTGTGGCACCTTAGAGACTAACCAATTTATTTGAGCATGAGCTTTCGTGAGATACAGCTCAGAAGTGAGCTGTAGCTCACGAAAGCTCATGCTCAAATAAATTGGTTAGTCTCTAAGGTGCCACAAGTACTCCTTTTCTTTTTGCGAATACAGACTAACATGGCTGTTACTCTGAAACCTGTCATGAATACTGAGGTGAGCATACATGAACAGGCATCTTGAATGTATGAATAAAAAAAACACTAACATTTTATTTAAAATAAAATTCCTGATTTTGGCCTTGATTTGGCAAAGACTCTGGTACATGCTTGACTTTTGCACTGAAATCATAGAAGTGTAGGAATGGAAGGGACCTCAGTAGGTCATCCAGTCCAGTTCCCAGAGGTCAAGGCAGGACTAAGTAATAACTAAATCATGTATAAGTTTTGTGTTGAATCATTTATGTAGTAATGTAAGGCCCTAATGTAGCCCTCTCTGTATACAACTCCTACTGATTTCATGAGGGGTTGTCTGCTGATGGTTTGCAGGATGAGGCCTTTAAAGACCATGAGTTAAATTTTGACCAAACTGAGGTTGATGAGAGTTTTTCCACTTCAGTGGGGCAAGGATTTCACCATATATGTTTAGCTATGGTCCCTAAACCAATAGAAACTTTGTCATTTTAGTTTATCTGGTGTGAGGATGATGCAAGTTAATAATTATACTTTATATTATCCAATAGGGTCAACAATGGCACATGAAAAATCTATATAATTTCCATCTAAAGAATTACAAAGTATCACTACAGAATATCTCTACAGAAAATGAAGCTATGGTAAAATAATAATCTCTACAAGGAAATATTTCTTCTGGATTATAGAATCAGAAAAGGTTAGGGTTGGAAGAGACCTCAGAAGGTCATCTAGTCTAACTCCATGCTCAAAGCAGGACCAGGACCAACCCCAACTAAATCATCCCAGCCAGAGCTTTGTCAAGCCAGGCCTTAAAAACCTCTAAGGATGGAGATTCCCTAGGTAACTCATTCCAGTGCTTCACCACCCACCTAGTGAAATAGTTTTTTTCCTAATATCCAACCTAGACTGCCCCCTCTGCAACTTGAGACCATTGCTCCTTGTTCTGCCATCTGGTACCACAGCCTAGCTCCATCCTCTTTGGAACCCCCCTTCAGATAGTTGAAGGCTGCTATCAAATCCCTCCACACTCTTCTCTTCTGCAGACTAAATAACCCCAGTTCCTTCAGCCTCTACTCATAAGTCATGTGCCCCGGCCCCTAACCATTTTTGTTGCCCTCTGGTGGACTCTCTCCAATTTGTCCACATCCCTTCTATAGTGATGGGACCAAAACTGGACGCAATACTCCACGTGTGGCCTCACCAGTGCTGAATAGTGGGAATAATCACTTTCCTCGATCTGCTGGCAATGCTCCTACTAATACAGCCCAATATGCCATTGGCCTTCTTGGCAACAAGGGCACACTGCTGACTCATATACAGCTTCTTGTCCACTGTAATCCCAAGGTACTTTTCTGCAGAACTGCAGCTTAGCCAGTCTGTCTCCAGCCTAGCAGTGCATGGGATTCTTCCGTTCTAAGTGCAGGACTCTGCACTTGTCCTCATTGAACCTCATCAGATTTCTTTTGGACCAATCCTCCAATTTGTCTAGGTCCCTCTGGACCCTATCCCTACCCTCCAGCATATCTACCTCTCCCACTAGCTTAGTGTCATCCGCAAACTTGCTCAGGGTGCAGTCCATCCCACCATCCAGATCATTAATGAAGATGTTGAACAAAACCAGCCCGAGGACCAACCCCTATGGCGCTCCGTTTGATACTGGCTGCCAGTTAGACATTGAGCCATTGATCACTACCTACTGAGCCTGATGATCTAGCCAGCTTTCTATCCACCTTATAGTCAATCCAAGCCATACTTCTTTAACTTGCTGGCAAGAATACTGTGGGAGACCATAACAAAAGCTTTGCTAAAGTCTAGGTATATCACATCCACCACTTTCCCCATATCCACAGAGTCAGTTATCTCATCATAGAAGGTGATCAGTTTGGTCAGGCATGACTTGCCTTTGGTATATCCGTGTTGACTGTTCTTGCCCACCTTCCTCTACTCCAAGTGCTTCAAAATGGATACCTTCAGGACCTGCTTCATGATTTTTCCAGGGACTGAGGTGAGACTGACCAGTCTGTGGTTCCCCAGATTATCCTTCTTCCCTTTTTTAAAGATGGGCACTATATTTGCCTTTTTCCAATTGTCTGGGACTTTCCCCAATCACCACGAGTTTTCAAAGATAATGGCCAATGGCTGTGCAATCACATCAGCCAACTCCCTCAGCACCCTAAGATGCATTGCATCCGGCCCCATGGATTTGTGGATGTTCAGCTTCTCTAAATAGTCCTTAACCTGTTCTTCCACACTGAGGGCTGCTCACCTCCTCCTCATGCTGTGCTTCCCAGTGCAGCAGTCTGGGAGCTGATTTTGTCTGTGAAGACCGAGGGGAAAAAAAAGCAAAAAAAAAGCATTGAGTACTTCAATTTTTCCACATCATCTGTCACTAGGTTGCCTCCCCCATTCAGTAAGGGTCCCACAGTTTCCCTGACCTTCTTCTTGTTGCTAACATACCTGTAGAAACCCTTCTTGTTACCCTTCACATCCCTTGCTAGCTGCAAATCCAATTATGTTTTGGCCTTCCTGATTACACCCTTGCATGCTCGAGCAATATTTTTATACTCCTCCCTAGTCCTCTGTCCAAGTTTCCACTTCTTGCAAGCTTTCTTTTTGTGTTTAAGCTCACTGAAGATTTATGTTAAGTCAAGCTGGACGCCTGCCATATTTGCAATTCTTTCTGCACATTGGGATGGTTTGTACCTGTGCCCGCAAGAAAGATTCTTTAAAATATAGCCAGCTCTCCTGAACTGCTTTCCCCCTCATATTAACCTTCCAGGGGATCCTACCGATCAGTTCCCCAAATCAAAGTCTGCTTTTCTGAAGTCCAGGGTCCGTATTCTGCTGCTGTCCTTTCTTCCTTTGTCAGGATCCTGACTTCTTTAGGATCAGTTCCCTAGAAAGTTTTTGATGGACATTTTAAAAGGAATTCCATTGAAAATATCTATGTTTGAAAGATATAATTACTAGTAATTTCCCCCCTCTCCTTAGAGAAAGACAGGGATTGTACAAACTGATATGAAGAGATAGAAGCTGTTTTATCTTTCAATGTGGAGGAAGTTGATAAAATAAACACACTCATTATACCTAAATTGAATTACTTGCTAAATATATTACCCTTGATGATACTGGGATATTTTTCACAATATTTAATTAAGCATGTATGGATTTCTTCCAAGAATGGCCAAAAAATCCCAAACAAAACAAACAAAACAAAAACCTTATGGTGAGGTTTCAAGCTGCCCATTCAATGATTGTATAGGCCTCCCTCTGTTGGGTTAGACGCTGCAATGGCATTCTAAAAAAAAAAAAATGAATGCTGGGCACCATCTGGAGTGAAGCCTGCTGAACCAATCCTTAATGATCATGAAAAAACCTAGCATGTAGGAGAGGAGTAAAAGGTAATATCAGCCTAATCATTCAACATAGCAAATGTCTTTGAGAGCTGGTTGATAGAGTAACCCATTCAAGTTCCAGAATTCCACTATTTCAATGAATCCCCTTCTTCATACTGCCAAATCTTTCTTTTGGCGGCATGGTATTTCTTGTGGTAATTCTTTTTCTTGTGACTGTCATAGGCAATATTGATCTTAAATCATTGAGAACCCAAATCCTATTATTTCTTAGACAAACTCATAGTTACATTGAAGTTCCTTAATAGGCTACAATGAGATTTTGTGTAGCTCCTGCCCTATGCACCAAGAAAGCTTCAGTTGAAGAGCTGCCTATCTTACCTATAATTTTACCTGAGTGGAATGTACTTAATGGTTTTGCTCTCACAAGCAAGGAGGCAGCTAAATTAAGAATTAGTCAGAGATATTTTGCAGAAAAAACCTTCAGACAATCTCAGCTCTGGCCATAATATTAGTATAACTTTAACAACAGTCCCATACACCAGCATATCAGGATCCGCAAAAAGAACAGGAGTACTTGTGGCACATTAGATCAAATAAATAAAAATTTTATTTGAGCATAAGCTTTCGTGGGCTACAGCCCACTTCATCTTCATATGGAACATATAGTAAGAAGATATATATATGTATATATATACAGACACAGAGAACATGAAAAGGTGGAAGTAGCCATACCAGCTGTAAGAGGTATGGCTACCAACTGTAAGAGGCTAATTAATTAAGATGAGCTATTATCAGCAGGAGAAAAAAAAAACTTTTGCAGTGATAATCAAGATGGCCCATTTAGACAGTTGACAAGAAAGTGTGAGGATACTTAACTTAGGGAAATAGATTCAATATGTGTAACAACCCAGCCATTCTCAGTCTCTATTCAAACCCAAGTTAATGGTATCTAGTTTGCATATTAATTCAAGCTCAGCAGTTTCTCATCAGAGTCTGTTTTTGAAGCTTTTCTGTTGCAAAATTGCCACCTTTAAGTCTGTTACTGAGTGGGCAGAGAGGTTGAAGTGTTCTGCTATCGTTTTTTTAATGTTATGATTCTTGATGTCAGATTTGTGTCCATTTATTCCTTTGCATAGAGACTGTCCGGTTTGGCCAATGTACATGGCAGAGGGGCATTGCTGGCACATGATGGCATATATCACATTCGTAGGTGTGCAGGTGAACGAGCCCCTGATGGTATGGCTAATGTGATTAGGTCCTATGATGGTGTCACTTGAATAAATATGTGGACAGAGTTGGCATCGGGCTTTGTTGCAAGGATAGGTTCCTGGGTTAGTATTTTTGTTGTGTGGTGTGTGGTTTCTGGAGAGCATTTGCTTCAGGTTGGGAGCTGTCTGTAAGCGAGGACTGGTCTGTCTCCCAAGATCTGTGAGAGTGAGGGATCATTTTTCAGGATAGGCTGTAGATCTTTGATGATGTGCTGGAGAGGTTTTAGTTGGAGGCTGAAGATGACAGCTAGTGTCATTCTGTTATTTTCTTTGTTGGGTTTGTCCTGTAGTAGGTGACTTCTGGGTACTCTTCTGGCTTTGTCAATTTGTTTTTCCACTTCAGCAGGTGGGTATTGTAGTTTTAAGAATGCTTGATAGAGATCTTGTTGGTGTTTGTCTCTGACTGAGGGATTGGAGCAAATGCAGTTGTATCTTAGAGCTTGGCTGTAGATAATGGATCGTGTGGTGTGTCCTGAATGGAAGCTGGAGACATGTAGGTAAGCATAGTGGTCAGTAGGTTTCCGGTATGTGGTGGTGTTTATGTGACCATCACTTATTAGCACTGTAGTGTCCAGGAAATTTGTCAGCTCCTTTGTCAGCATTTTTTATTATGATTCAGAATTATTCCTGAGGGTGTTTATGGCGTTGTGTTCAACACGGCTGAGGTTATGGGGCAAGTGGTGCTACTTTTCCACAATTTCAGCCTGTGTACGTCGGTGGAAGCACTCTTTATAGAAGTCCAGTCTGTTGTTTCAACCTTCAGGAGGAGTCCACCCAGAATCCTTCTTTTTGTAGTGTTGGTAGGAAGGATTCTGTGGGTTAGTATTCAGAGTAGCAGCCGTGTTAGTCTGTATTCGCAAAAAGAAAAGGAGTACTTGTGGCACCTTAGAGACTAACCAATTTATTTGACCATAAGCTTTTGTGAGCTACAGCTCACTCCGATGAAGTGAGCTGTAGCTCACCAAAGCTAATGCTCAAATAAATTGGTTAATCTCTAAGGTGCCACAAGTACTCCTTTTCTTTTTGTGGCTTAGTATGTTGTTCAGAGGTGTGTTGGAAATATTCCTTGTGTCAGAGATGTGGAAAGTAGGATTCTAGGTCACTGCAGTACTGTATTGTGGGCCTGGAGGGACAAAAGGAGAGGCCCCGAGATAGGACAGACTCTTCTGCTGGGCTAAAAATATAGCTGGAAAGATTAACAATATTGTTAGGTGGGTTAAGGGAACTACTGTTGTGGCTTCTTGTGGCATGTAGCAGTTTAGATAGTTTAGTGTCCTTTTTCCTTTGTAGAGAAGCAAAGTTTGTGTTGTAAATGGCTTGTCTAGTTTTTGTAAAATCTATCCATGAGGAAGTGTGTGTGGAAGGTTGGTTTACTATAACTTAATGAAAAGTGCTATAGGAGTATTCACGTGTTCTTGAGATGTCGTGAAGAAAGACAGAATTATACTCATGGCTGCCTATAATGGTCCCTTTTTTGAGGGTGCTACTGGAAGAATGGTATTGACCTAGTGGATTAGAACAGCTTAGTTTCTGGTTACTTCATACTTACATTCCCAAATGAGAAACAAAATGTTTCTGAATGGAACCAACAATAATAGCCAAGGGGAAAAAACTAGGCACAGTGTGGAGCCCTAATGCACTGGGGGGGATGCATATGAAGATATATATGGATAGACCTGTGCTCTTTGTGTGTCCCAAAATGTACCCAGTTCTCTAGACATTCACAAATCTAGAGGCCTGATCCCACACTACCCAATGGAACAATTACGAAGCCCAGTTTGTAGAAATTTAAGGTATTTCCTGACCCATAGACAGCTGGTGTGTGTTTATAGGATGATCTGACTGGAAGACAAAGAGGAGATGAGTAGTTTGGCCAAAGCTACAAAGCAAGTCAATGGCACAGTTAAAATCAGAACTGAAGGCAAGAACAGGCTCTTCCCACATTTGTTTATCACAATCTTTGGACCACATTGTGGCCCTTATCCTAAAAGGGCCTTCTGGGAGCTCTCAGGGTGCAAATAAGAAAATATATATTAATCAGTAATGAATTCCTGGGTCTTGTTCTTTTGTTTCTTTCATTGTGCCTCTACATAGAGTTAACAACTCAGATCATTTATCTATTAACTATTGCATAAACTTAACTAAACAACCAGTATATGTAAAACTCATTGTCTTCTTATGATCCAGTGTTACAGAATTATTATACGATAGTTCCAAAATATTTGGTTGATTTATATATTTGTGTATATATTTCATCAATTAAAGTTCTGTAGTAGTTTAATTTTAGAAAGTTACAGCCAAGGAAGAAAAATATTTTAAAATATTTTAAAATGTTTAAAAATATTTTAGCATTCTTATTAAATTGGTACTTTTTAAACAATCAGAAATGGAAAGAAATTAACAAATAGCATAAAAATTACTTATGTACAAACTGTATTCAGTTTCCAGTTACATAAACAAAACAAAACTGTAAGTGATTGATGCTTTTCACACACTTAATTTAGAATGACTTCATTTAAAAAATAATTAAATGTTGCAAAATATTAGTGTTCTGTGTGGACTAATACTATTGGATATCCATCAAACAGAAGTTAAAAACCTGCAAAGATGTTTGGTCTCTAGTGTTTTGCTACTTACTGACAGAGTATAATGAGTTGAGGATGGAGAGTCAGCCTTAGCTTTAGGTTTCCTTTGCTTTTGTTGGTTTGTGTTAAAGATTTAACATTACAGAAATGTGTTTTTGTGTATGTAAATATACAGTCTACTCCATAGCAATGTAATACCAGCTGAACATCAGCTTGAGCTTAACATCAGTAATGAGAGCAATAAAGACCCTTCATGCATATCTTTTGATTCTAATGACACATACCCAACCAACCAGCATTGTGGGAATATCTGCATTAAATATCATGAAATTAGATAAACTGTATATCTTCTCTTACAGCTTTGAAGATGATATTAGAGACTGCATGGTTGAAGTAGATTTGCATGTAAATTTGCACAGCTTCAGTAATCGTATATGTGAAGTTGTTTAATGCTTATTAGAAGAAAAATAATGAGGTTTAGAAAATCAATTGGATATTCTGAAATTCAGTTTGAGGGGGTTTCAATTAAAAATAAATAACGTGCTTTGTTGGGGGAAACTTCACTTTTATTTGCATGAACGCGCTATCTCTTTCATCTCTCTGTTTCACATCAAGGTTCATAAGAAACATATTGTGTGATCTGCATATGCTTGGTAGTAAAAGAAAAAAAAAAGGTCATCTGTGGCAGAAACCTGATACTGCAAACAGTCACTCATACAAGTAGTCCTTAACTCATCTGAGCAGCCCAGTTAAATCCAATGGAGGAGTACTTAAGAGCTAGATCTTGCCTTTTCAAGGCACAGCCCTGAGAAAAAAGGGGGACATGCAGAGTTGCACTGTCACTGAGTTCTGAGAAGCATTCTGCCTCCTGGAGCTCCTCAGTACACAGAGGGAGCATTCCCAATACTGCACCTTTATGGGTGCAGCTTGTGCCCCTTGCAAACCTGTTCCACTCTACAGGAGAATGTACAGATGTAAGCTTTTTTCCCCCCACTTTAGGGTTCTATGTACCTCCAAGGCAACAGGGACAGTGCAATTCCTACATTCCCTGATAAGCAGAGTGTACATGGGAAAGCTCTATGTCATTTCTGACAAGCTATGCACCCATGTGAGGGCCAATTAGAATCTGGCTTTAGACAAGGCAGCTTTCTTCCCACATGTGCAAACATTTAATATCGAGCCCTAGACCTTTTTGACCTTGCATGGTTTAGGTGGCTCTTTACAGGCTTATTTCCACAAAAGGGATAGACCATTTCTGCTCAGAGTAATACTGAAGGGCTTTTTTTACATAAAACATTTATTAAAATCCATGTACTATTCACCTCTTTTTAAATTAGCTACAGCTGAAAGATAGGTCTCAGAGAGACTTTTACATAGATTGTAGATTATTAGTAGGTACATTCTACTTCTTGGACTAATTTCCTTAAATTCTGTTAATTTAAAACAAATAAGAATTCTCATTCATGTTACTCTCCAATATATTACAACTATTTAAAAAGAAAAAATAAAATTTAAAAATAAATCCATCTTCGTACCAAAAAGAGCTCTACAGGAGTAAGGCCTGCTACACAGACCCCAGTAGAAAAAGGTCTAAGGGATGTATTATGAGATCACTTCCCCTGCAGAACTCAGTGACTGCTAAGGGGAGTTGGGTGAGCTCTAAAACTGATCAACCTGGGTGACTGGTAATTAGAAGAGGCTTGCTTATACTGGAGATAAAGGGGAAAAAAAGTAATTGGAAATCAAATCTGAGACAAAGATACTAATTAAAACAAAGATTGCAATGGCAAGAAATGTAGAGTGATAACTAAGAGAACTAGAGGAGTGCTTCAAATGTGAGGATACCGAGTGTGCTATGTGGTAAGGACCTGCTGTCTTCCCAGATTGTACATCACTGTCTAGTTCCTCCTAAAACAACAAGTTAAGGAGAACCCAATTTTGAAGGGAGATATTATAGAATTCCTTCCAGGTCTGAATAGGCAAGGCATCTTAAGAGTGGAACCATCTTTAAAAATCTTTTGAATGCTAGGAACAGACTTTTTTAAAAATGAAATCACCTTGAGAAAACTGAGCCAAATACTCCATTTCCCCCCCCCCGAGGCTTTCCACTTAATAACTAGCTGATTTAGTTTTCAGGAAGAAGGCAGCATTTGTGCTTTTTTCAAATTATGTCAGTCAGAGACAGGTTTTCACTAAAATGCACAATGAGGAATATTTATTAATCAGTGCCCATACTCCCTCTATGTGATCTCTCCCTTCCATCAATACTTCCATTCCCTCCTTTTTCCCCACTATTACTAGTCATGTGGTCTACCATTAAGAAATGACATGGAAGGAGGTGTTTATTCATTTCAATGAAGGCCATCAATTCCACGATGCTATATTTTATGGAACCTGCTATGCTAAATTACTGCTCAGAGTAAAGTTTTTAGAAGGACAGGTCAATCATTTTATTGTTAGAGCTGGGTGAAAAATTAATTTTTCAGTTCAGCTGCAGTTCTGAGAAATCAGGGGGGAAATTGTTTTTGGTTGAACCGTATCTGAAATTTTAAAGATTTTTTGGTGACTTGAAAATGTCTATTTGTCTGTTCCAGAGCAGAGTTTCAAACCTAGGTCTCCCACATGCCAGGAAAGCACCCTAATTTCTAAGATAGGGGGAGCAGCAAGAGCACTTCCAACACTGCCTTCTTGAGCTGTTTTGGGATTGGCTGAATCGATTTGTGTAAGTTTTATGAATAATTTCTGGTGAACCAAAACAGCACCTTTTTTTCAAGTAAACTATTTGTCCAAAATTGTCATGCTGTTCTATTTACAGCTCTGAAAGAGAACTGGGCAATATCCCTACTGAGATGGCAGTTCAGTGAAGGGTTTGTATCTGCAGAAACAAGAATAATATTCTGCAGATATCCATCCATGTATATCAGAGCATATGTATGACCCCACAGCTGAGACAGGTGCTAGAATGCTTAATTTGAGAATCCTACTAGGCATTCCCTCCTGTGTTGCCTTTATTGGGCATTAGTGCCCATTAAAAGCATTTAGAGGTACAGATTTTTTGTAATGTTCCCCCCCAGACCACAGGCCAGACACCTAGTTTGAAAATATTTCTGTACTTTTCCCAAGTGAGAGTAGACACCTACATGAGTATGCTTGAAATTACCAATTTGTTTGTGACAGGGATTGAGGTGAATGTTGATTACTGACAGAACACTGGTGATCCTTTCACTGAAATAGATGTTATTGTGTATGACACATTCATTGAATAATTTCCATTAACTTGTAAAAATAAAATTTTGTTTTTTACAAATTCACAGACAGAAAAAGGGCAAAATTAATTAAATAAATTATTAGCTACAAATAGCACACATCTAATTATAGTTAGAATATTTTTCTTCACATAGCTCTGCTGGTTGTATCTAATTTCTGTTCTAGAGCATCTCTGCATTCACAGCCTTTGCCTTTCCTATACATAATGTTCATTGAAAGCTGGTTATTTTTCATGGGATATGCTGCAAATACAGGCAAATATTAAAACAGCAAGGCAATATCTTATAGGACTCATTTTGTATACCATTTCTCTTTAATCTTCATTACCTATCTACCCAATGTTCAGATGTCTTATATCTCTACCTTTCTTTTTGTTTGCCCCTCAGGAGGTCTTTTTCCTGAGTCTCTGTAACTAATACATGTCTACCTTAAAGAAATTTCTGTTTTAAATACACACAAAGAATAGTTCTCAAGGAATTTAGGGGGAAAAGGCAAAGATGATCAAATGATCAGATCCCTAATATCATTTGGATACTCTTCTTTAAGAATGCAATATACTAAAGGACTAACCAACTTTATTTCCTTTTAGACTTATTGGAATATTGGTCTCATTGTGCAACCTTAACAAGCCAGCCAGGAACAGTAAGCCATTACCTTGATGAAAATATTCATTTCAGCTCTTCATAAGAATGAAACTGAGAGAATTCATCAGGTGAACAGCAGTGCTGTGAATATATACCCATGTGAATATGTTCAAAGTCATGTGTCGCAGAGTCAAACTGCACAACTTGACAGGTATTGAAAGAGGCTAATTAATCACCTCCAGCATCTGTTAAGGCAAAATATATTTTCTTTAGTCTTTCAGCAGGGAGTTTCTGCTTCCTGCAGTCCTCCATATCATGCAGTGTTCATAGTCATTAACATGACAATAGTCATAGCAATCCAGGGAAACAAAGAAGATGGATTACTACTGGATTTGGGGCCTCATCCAAAGCCCACTGAAGTCAATGACTTTAACGCACTTTGGTTCTGGCCTTTGTTGTGGCTGCCTGTGCATGGCCAATCTGGGGAAGACAGTACAGAGTATGTGCTGGAGGCAGTGTTCACTGAGTGTGATATGGGGATTGGCTTGCTCATTTGGCAGTGTTCTCTGTCCCCCAGTGGCTCTTGTTGGTGATCAATTTCCTGTCTCTCTGCCAGAACTCAGAGACCAGTGATGGGGAAATGCGCGCTACTCTTTTGATTTTATAGATGGACGTGCTGACGCGCCACATATTTCCTGACCCCCAAGCCATTGGTTTATGGTAGAATGTCTTAGGTCCCAGTGTTATTGAGAATATGATTTTACTGAAGGGTACACAAGTAGAATTTGACACGTGTTCTGTATTGCACTGTTAATGAGCAGACAACTGATTCTGAAGGGCTGGATGACCCCGCTATCCACATACACTCCTATTAGAAAAGTTGTCAGCACTGGAAAATTTAAGATAGATCTTTCTTAATCACTCCAGGGACCATTTATTTCACACTCCTCAAGAAAACTTCACAAGGTGGTTGAAAGAGGCAATTGTAAAATGTTATCTGTTATGCATGTGTTAATTAAGTATATTAATGTAATTTCATGGGTCTGTACTCTTCTTAACCCTCCAGTGCTTTGTACACATTAATTTTTAGTGCACTATGAATTTACCTATACATTAAAATAATATTGTAATGTATTCCTCCTTGGTGACTCTGGATTTTTTAATTCAACTTTTATTGTGTTTGTTTCCTTTTCTATGTTTATGAATTAAGATAGTAAGTATGTTAGCTTGGTTCTGTTTCTGTATATTTTAGAAACAAAAAACAAAACCCACGTTAGAGAGATGCAGCTTCCGTAGGATTTTTGTTCATTTTAACTGAATGATTTTTTTTTAACAAAACTTAATTCTGAAACATAGAAATAAATTGTGTTTCAACAGCACAGGTTGTGTCAAATTAAAATGGCAAATTGCCACTCTCAAACTGGAAGCCAGCCAAACACACCATGAATGATAATCTTTACTACCCCTCATTACAAACAAATCACCTAAGCTTTGGGTCAGGATAGAATTCCTGATATTTTGGGCTATTAGCTACCAAGTAAAATTTGTCAACAGAAAGTCTAGTTGATGTGATTAGTTGTATAATAAAATAATGCTGTTCACTCTCAGAGAACCTTTCATCAGAGCTGTACTGAAATTGAAACAGTTAACCAATCTTTACAACACCAATGAGAGACAATTTCACAGATGGGCATACTGAGGAACATATAAGATACAGATACAGAAAGGAACACTCTTGCCCAAGGTCACTGTGAATAAATGATTGAGCCAGGAACAGAACAGAACCCAGGAATTCCAAATATCAGTCTCTTGCTCTGAAGCTTATCTGAATCTTTCACTGGTATAATAAAAATGGGATAAGGGGAATGTGGCCAAACCAGGGACATAAAGCCAGAAAGCTTTTTTTAAAAAAAAAATCTTTTTTCCATAAGTCAAATCCCTTTTTCCCAATGATGGACCGATGCACCTGTTATTCTAGAAAACTTACTCCGATAGAGAAATACTATGAGTTCCTGGATAAAGAACTTCTGGTGATCAAGACTGACTTTGAAGAGTGGCAACATTACTTAGTAGGATCTCATCACGTGGTGCACATGTTTACTGACAATAAAAACCTGGAGTACTTTCATAGGGCCAAGGCCTGAAACAAAAGCAGCACCAGTGGGCCTTGTTCTTGTCACAATTCAACTTTACCATTACATACAGACCTACGACCAAAAATGGCAAAACTGGTGCCCTGTCTTAAAAGGGAGAATATAGTACCAACCTGCAAGGCCTCCACCAGGAACTGACCCACATTCTCAGCATTGAAACTTCCTTAATGCAGCCTCCTACCAGAATATATTCACACTAATCCATTCTGCCTCTGCCTCAGGCATTCTGCCCAGTGAGCTGGCCAACATAAACAAAGAGCCACATGATACCCAGGCAGGAATCACATTCAGGAATGACAATCTTTACATTCCCACATATCCTGCAAGAGTGACAGTCCTATAGGTATGTTATGACTCCCCATTGGTGGGACACTTCGTATGTTTTAAGACCCCATGGCTGCTGTCCCACTTCTTCTGATGGCCCCAAATGAAGCCCACAATACAACCATTCGTTGCTTCCTGTGATGTGTGCACCTGTGTCATGGCACAGTGCCACAAACACTGCAGCCTTCTCCAACTTCCGTAAACCCTGTTCAACCCTGGGTGGCTATCCCTTGGCTGTTGTCATAAAACTACTAAAATCCAACAGTCATGGGATCTTGACTGTGGTTGACCACTTTACAGAGATGGCCCACTTCATTCCCTAGTCATTCGGACTACCCTCAACTGAGGAAACCACCCAGCTATGGATAATCTAGATAGTCCATCTCCATGGCCTCCCAGATCATGTTGCCTACCATCAAAGGCCATGATTCATTTCCTGGTTCTGGCATGAAAACCCTATGCTTACTGGTGGTCTGCACACACATCTCCTCCTACTACCAACCCCAGTTGAGCAGCCGGACAAAAAGAGTGAATCAGACCCTTGAACAGTACCTGTGCTATTTCAGTAATTACCAGGCTGATTGGTTCTCACTTCTGTGTATAATAACGCAGACCAGGCATCCATGAGTCAAAGCCCTTTTTTCCCCAATGATGGTTACCACTCCCAGTTTCATCCAAAACTACCCACAAGCTCCTCTAACCTGACCACCTTAGATTGGCTACAACAAATCTATCAAATCAAAGCAAAAACAGACTACAGATAGTACATAGTTCAGTGTTGTCAGAACAGCTGCACCTATTCAGTTGGGAAAAAAATATGGCTCAAGAGAGAGCATGGAAATACTCTCTCATAAACTTGACTAAAAATTCCTTGGCCCCTATCTAGTCCTGGCACAAATTAAACTGGTTACCTGCAAGCTGCACCTACCCAGATCCCTTAGAATTCACCAAGGTTCCAGATATCTCTTCTAAAACCATATTCAGAGAACTCATTGCCCCATAGGACCCAACTACTCCCTGCCAGTACGGATACAGGACCATGAGGAATACGCCATTCACTAAGTCTTAGATTCCAAACTTAAACTAGGTACATGCTGATATTTAATTGGGCTATAGCCCAGAGGGTGCACTTGGGATCTGGAAGAAAATGTACACACACCCAGGCTGGTACAAGCCTTCCATGAGAGCCATCCTGAGAAGCCCAGCCAGCACTCCCAGGGGAGAAGGTGATATCAAGACCCATGGATCTTGAACCTGGGTCTGTATGGTTCCTGGGGGTGGGGACATGCTCCAATCCTCCTCCTGGGTAACATCAGTTAGAACCAGATTCCTTGAAGCCCAGCTCAGATAAGTGGGTTCAGTCTTGGGCCCTGACTGGTGAAACACTAGATTGCCTGATTGGCCTGCTCCCCTTACTTAATCCAGAAGGAGGAACAGGCAACTGTCTGTACAACTGAGTTCCACCCTGCTTTGGACTGCTCACTCACCACTACCTAAGTCTTGTCTCTTGATCCTAATTTCTGGAATCTGACTTTCAGTTTCTGCCCTCAGCTCATCTCCTGATTCTGACATCCTGGTTTCTTGAATCATCCTTATTCTTGGTATCTGACTCTTGGTTCCTGACCTTGTGGTTCTGAAACCTGCAGGCATGGGGACCCGGCCCTCCTCCCTATTCTAACCACTAGGTCTGACTGCTTAGGGCCCAGCTCTAACAGTCATGTTTTGTCAATTTTCTTTTGATTTCAGAAAGATCCTATGCAGAGAGACAAAAGGAGGCTAGTGGATGGTTTGAAGAGAGAGGAAAAGGTGGTGAAAAGGTGGCTGAGATTGCTGGCATGAAATTCAACTAAATTGGAGAAGTAGAGTTGTCTCTGTGTATATCCTCGTGTAGGACACATTACTGCCATTTAAGCTTGAAGTGACAAAAGTCTGGAAACCTGTATGAAGGTCTACACTAGAGAGAAAAGGTTGCACTCCACTCATCAGACAATATGAAAAACATTGTCTTTCTATCTCCTGAGAAGTTTCTCCTCATTCTTGGAGGACATGGATATCGATGTGAAGGTAAATGTGATCATAGAATTCTTTCCCATTTACTACATTCAGTACTCTCATCTAAAGTAGATTTCACTTGAAAAAAATACTGTATGTAGATCACTGAAGCTACTCAAGTTACTCAGCTATTTTGCTTTACCATCCTAAGTATATGTAGGCCATCATGATCTTTCACAATTTGAAGGCTAAGTGACTGAGGCTAAAATCTCAATTCACTGCACATTGCAAAAAAGCTTAAAACTCCTTCTTATTCATTCCTCAACTCGTTACCCTTCACTTGAATAAGCAATAATTTAAATAGTACAATCAGCAGAATGAAATACATGCTGTACATTCTGTATCTATCCCCTTCTCTGTATTATTGATGTAGCTAGAAGAAGTTTGCAGTTTTATCCTTTACTCATTATTTCATTTGACTACACATCTAGTGCACTTTTCAATGCATTAATATTTACTTCTGCTAATGTTATGATCTTCCTATTAAATAACATTGAGTCAGACTTAATAAATACTTGTACACTTTTATGTAAAATTATCTTTCAAAACTCTTATAGGCTCCATTTTAGATTGCAATCTAGATTGCTCCAAAGACAATATAAATTCTCAGGGGGAATTCCTGGCTCAGTTGAAGTTAATGGGAGTTTTGCCATTGAACTCAAACAAACCAGGATTTCACTTTCAGATATCAGGGGAGAAGCTGACCACAGTAGGATGGGGGTTAAGAATAAACTACCACTATATGCAAGTAATTATCCACTATGGTGATCCTTCCTTTAGGTAATTGCTTTGTGTATTTTGGAACTCAACAAAATTGTCTCTAGTGTCATGAACACACCATATATTCTTACATAAACTCATAGGCAATAATAGCCTAGCCTAGGGCAAGATTTTGATATGCTTACTCCATTAACTTCAATTGGACTATTTGAGTAGTCAGATACTACTCAAGGTGAATAAGAGTGGCAAAAACTGGAAGTGAGCTGTTTGTATTGCAAACATTTGCTGCAGTTGGGGTCATTAAAATGTGTTAGTGAAATTGGAGCAATTTTGAGGGGAGGAAGGACTCAAACATAGAAGTATTCAAAGCTTCAGCCAGGAGGATTCATGTGAAAATTCCTGTAGTAGCAGCAAGGGCAATCACCTTCTCCATCTCCACTGTCACTACATAGGCCATGTGCGCTGGAGGATTGCACACAAACCTGAGTTCCATTCCCAACTTCAACAGTCTTTTAATAATATTTCCCCCTATATCATACTTGATAATTATAAGTCAGTTATGCTTCACAATACTTTTATGAAACAGGTACATTTATTCTTATTTTGCATATGGGGAAATGGAGTCTTGGAAAGAAGTACCTCGCCTTGTCCAGAAAGTCGAATACAGTCTGAGAATGCCAACTGACATGAACAGTTAATTTAACTTCCCCCACTATCAGCAAACTGAATCATTCTTACACATGCAAAAAGACACACGACAAAAAATGAAAACCCAAACTCTATATGATCAGGTATGTAGAAAACTCAGTTCAAGGAGAGATTAGAAATGATGGATAAAGGGGAATTACCACAATATCCAAAATATACAGAACCTAAAGGTTTAAAGTCAGAACTGCACAGATCTTGTGTCATCTATTATGCATACCAGCTGTCTTTCCAATACTAGCAAAATAGATAGCTCAGCAATCTTGCCTCCTTCGGTTTCCCTGTCATTGCAGTATTGACTTCATTCACTTTTACACGTTTCTCTTCCCCATGGTGCACAGTCAGTGACTGATTTTTTTCTTAGGCAATGCTGGAAATAATAAAGTCCCTAATAATGACACAGCATATAGTCTTTGAAATGTAGTGCACATTTCCTAAATGGATTTACTGATTTGTAAGTTTCTGTCAGCACCATAGTTATTGTCACAAAGTAAGTGCATGTTCGTGAATATCTTTCGTCAGATCATTTTTGGGACTTTTCTACTTATGTCTGTGCCGGGGTCTGGCAAGGAATTGGGGGATTCTGTAGCCCAGTTTTGTCAAGGAGTATCCTATCCCATAAAAGTTCACCATTTTTGTTCTGAATACTCTGACTCGCAAGCTTAAAATTAGCCTTCTATGAATATTTGTTCAAATAAAAACATGATCACTTGAACAGACATAGGAAGCAAACACCAAACGGGTTGTCTAGCACAATCAACATGAATTCATTGCCGTCATCAGTATTAACAGTCCTGGAATTACTTTTCCATTACTTCTCTATACTACTCCCTTACCTAAAATGTTCTCAATGGAGGATGATAATAATGCACCAAAGACATTTGTGTAAGTATAAGAGTTGAAACATCATTGGAATCCTCTATAGTGCCGTCATGTCAGTGTTCTAGCCTAGCCAATAACAGCATGTGATATCTAAAATGTAGATGATCAATCTAACAATATTAACAATGCAAATGCAACAGAATCAGATCAAATATTTGTAGATTTTAATTAATGAAGTAATTATATGTAGCAATATATAAGATGAGACTGGAATTTATTATGCAAACTATTGTTAGCAAATTCAATAAGAGGGTGTAAATGAAGCCTACACTGACTTCCCACAGGTTATAAGTATTATCATCCAATCATGTCTGAGATGTCACACAATTCTTACCAGTGAAAATAAAGTTTTGAATTGGGGAAGATGGTTAGGGAGCCTTACTAGTTTAATTTTACATCAGTTAATTGTAAAGGTGGTGTCTTATTTCCCTGGTAGCTCAGCATTTAGTTCCATGTGAAGTGAATTACCATCAGATCAGTAGTCATCCATTCTGCTATGACAGCTGTGAGGATAAAGTCCATTAATATCTTGAGACATTCAGATACAAGGTTGGTGATAACAATGTAAGTAAATAGCTAGATAAGGATAAATGGCTTTACAGGGTAAGTGGCAGTGGAGAATCAGGCCCAAGGAATTAAGTTCCTACTGGTGCAGTGATCCCAGGTCAATAGGACCACTCAGAAAAGCAATCTGTGCACCCAGAAATCACTGCATAAGCAATAGGTTTCTTTAAAAATGGCCATACTCATCTAAGCAGACTGAATTAGTGATCATCGGTACTTTTATAAATTATTGTACCATGAATTATCCCAAGTCTACTTCCTGGGGTGACAGCCAGTATGATGTGTAGTTTAAATAGACCCAGATGGAGACTGAGGCTAAGTGAATCTGATTTAATCATACTTACTGTTGAAAAGTAATAAAATTGGATTAAGCATGCCCCCTTTTTCCCCAGTGTTTGCACACTGGGTCATCTAATATTTTAAAATGGAAAGGAGTCACCCAGAGGACATTACTACATCATTTTTGGTCCACATTTCAATGAATTAAAGAAGTTAAAGGTTGGCATCTGTCATCAGGATGCTGTAGTCTACTCCATACATGTTCTTTAGCAAAGTCAAAGGCCAAACATTGAATATACATTTTTTTCTAATTGAATTTTAAAACTATACAGCTTAATGAAGTCACTGAAGTGCGTACAATCATATTATCCAGTGCTCCTGGAAAGCTTTAGCTCATTTGCCTTATAACTAAAGAAAAACTGTGTTCGTCGTTGGAGTAATAAACATAGGTAATTATGCATAATTATGGAGATTAGGTTCCAATTAAGGTTCAAGTTCTGTAATAAGCGCATTGAAAAAATATTTTTACGTTTTTAGTGGCACTAATGAATACCAAGGTAACTCAAGGTAGAGTAATGGGCAGAACGATTTTTAGATCCAGGTGGTTTACATGCACTGTAGTGTTTTAGAAGCATTAAGACTATATCCACAATATGGACTTGATCGACAAAAGTTTTGCTGACAAAAGTGCTAGTGTAGACAAAGTCTAAGTTTTAAAGGGCATACTTCCTTTTGCTTCAGCATTTTTCCCATAGCGGGATCACAGAACAGAAAAAGAGTTTTTATATCATACAGCAACACTCTGTTAGCCACTTTGAAAGTGGCAAAAATAAATAAACAAGTAAAAAAATCTGGTTTGCATTTGATAGAAGAAATTGAAGTGTTTTTTTTTTCCATTCCAGTCATTTGTACATTTGCCTGTTCTGCTATGCTAAAATTTGATTCTAAATCTTATTCTCCGTGAACTCCCTCCCATCATTTTACATACAATGTGGAAATTAACTTGAAATAGTTCACATTTTGCTTGATTAATACAAGAAATTGGTGTAATTCACCATGCTAAATGTCAGTTATCCACCAGGGATTGGGCCGGGGCAGTAAGAATGTCAAGAGCACAGAAATACTAGCACACAATTCACAATTTCATAAACAAGCTCACTTTTTGCTATATGCTTGATATCAGCCACACACAGTGTATGCAATGTTTGACTTAATGATTTTGGGGAGGCGTAACTGAAAACACTTGCCCTCCTAAAACCTCTTCATCAAGCAACCCACTACACAGGGGCTGAATGTGCTGCACCCTCCTATAAGATGCTTCATTTAACTCCCTACCACGAGGACCCAAATGGGTAGAGGATAATATAAAGCAATATCATGTATCATACAGGGAACATAGATAACTGTGTGTTCAGCATAGCTGGAAGCAATGGGTTTGCCGAAGTTTTTAGAGGCAGATTAGGGTAATTAACATATTAAGTTAATTGAATACAGCATAGTCAGAGAAACACAGAAAAAAGTGGAAACGCGGACATGTAATTGTAATACAAGAAAAGTTTCAGTAAGTATGTAAGCATGATTCACAGCTTTGTAGCCTATGAGCTTTAAAGCTGCTTTCATTTAAATCAAGGGAAAAATTACAGCCCAACCAGGTGAGAATTCATTCAGAAGCTAGGGTGTGGGGAAACCAATATTCAAATGGAATAATAAGCAGCTATAACATCAAGAACCTTCACCTACCCTACACACTACATGTCCAAAAGTTTGGAATCTTCCAACCAGTGTCTCTTATTGAAATTGATTACTAACCCTCAACGAACCATGATCAATAAATGGTTGTGTCATAAACAAGCTAGACTTTCATAAATGATCATTTATGGTTCAATTATTCATACATTAGCCATCTGCTATTTTACTGGCTTTATTCATTTCCAGGGCATAATGGACTAAAAGAGTTACTACTATTATGTACTCCTTTTCTTTTTGCGAATACAGACTTACACGGCTGTTACTCTGAAACCTACTATTATGATGGCATTTTTCACATGAAAAGTGATTAATATCATATCATTTTCTGTCCACTCTGTATGAGAGGCTCACATTGCAAACAGAAGTTGAAATAAATAAACAGTGATCCCTGTAATATTAAACTATGCCCTGGCTCCCTCCATCCAGAATCACTGGTGTATTCTAAACCATGGTTTTCAACCTTTTTTTTCTGGGGACCCAGTTGAAGAAAATTGTTGAAGCTCATGACCCAATGGAGCTGGGGATGAGGGGTTTGCGGGGTGGGACTCAGGACTGGAGCAGAGGGTTGAGGTGCAGGGGTGAGGGCTGTGGGTGGGGTCAGGAATGAGGGGTTCAGGGTGTGGGAGGGGGCTGTGGGCTGGGGCAGGAGTGTGGGAGGGGGGCAGTGTGCTGGGCTGGGGCTAGGGATGAGGGTTTTGGGATACAGGACAGAGTCCAGGTTTGGGGGGGTCAGGGCTGACACCGGGGGTTGGGGTGTGGTAGGGAATCAGGGATCTGGGCTGGGGGTGCAGGCTCTGGGGTGGGATGGGGGGTTGAGGCGCAGGAAGGGGTTCCAGGTTTGGTGGGGCTCAGGGCTGGGGCAGGGGATTCGGGTGCGGGGCTGGGGCACAGACTTTCCTCCGGCGGCTCCCGATCAGCAGTGCAGCTGGGGTGCAGAGGCAGGCTTCCTCCCTGTACTGGCACCGCAGACCGCATTGCGCCCCGGAAGCAGCCAGCAACAGGTCCGGCTAGGACCTGGCCACTTCCAGGGCGCAGTGTGGTCTGCGGTTTCAGGCCAATGGGAGTGCAGAGCCAGTGCTCAGCACGGGGCAGTGTGCGGAGCCCCATGGCCCCCCTGCCTAGAAGCTGGACCCACTGTTGGCTGCTTCCAGGGTGCAGCACGGTGTCAGAAAAGGTAGTCACTCGCACTTTTAACGTCCCAGTCGGTGGTGCTGACCAGAGCAAGGCGACCCAGTGCCTTACACGCCGTGACCCAGTACTGGGTTGCGACCCACAGTTTTAAAAACACTGTTCTAAACAATGCTTATATCTATCTAACCTGTAGGACCATGTATTTGTTCTGCCATTCAGTGAAATCTCACTGCTAGATGTACCCAGAACCAGATTAAGGCACATAATGACATGGTGCTGTTCTAGCCCTGCCCACACACCGTGACAGGGAGCAGTATGCCCTTATCCTTCCTTCACCAGGAGTTGCAGCAGACCCTTACCAAAGGAAATAGCAGGTGTGGCAGAAGCAAGCTCCCTCGAGCTCACTCTGCAGCTGGGGTGGGTGAGCCAAAATAAATGACACTGTTTCCCTTGCAACCACACAGAGCATTCTCTTGTTAGGATGGTATTGGTGGGGTCCCCAAGAGCAACGGGTCATGGTGTTAACACTCCAGTGAAATTCATGGCGTAGATCAGCCATCTTATTGCTATTATTGCAGGGTGTCTACACACTCAGGCAGACATCTCTGCACTGGTTATGATTGAGTAACACTTTCAATGTTTGTTGTTGTTGTTGCAATCTTGGGGATTTTAATTTTTTTTTTTAATGAAAGCTGAGATTCTCTTGTAATCAAATGATTCCTGTTATTGAAGCCCTGGACAGGCACCTGTAACTCCCATGCTTTAATCCAGACCTGAGTGATTAGAAGCAAGTTTGCCTTACTACCAAAAGAACTATGGGCCTGGAGACTTGGCCTTTACATAATGTTGGTGCACTTGGGTGAAAATATCAAAGAGTCAAGTAATTTATTAGTGTATGGTGGTTTTAATTGACTGTGGCCTCAATCATACCAAAGGGGTTCACCTAAGTGGTGGGTGCAGCTTTGTGTCCTATTTTCAACATAAGCTAACAGGTTCCTTCTCTCACTTGTGTTTTCTCCTGAGAACATCATTGGGGCTTAGGTGAGAAGGAAACCACTCTGCTTGAGCCAGTTCCCACTGAACACATATATGGCAAAGTGGGGGAGAGAGACTGATGCAGTACAAGACCTTAGTTCATTAATAGCCTTAAAGGGAGTCTGGTATGCAAGGACATTGACAGATATGAAGCACGCTGGCAAAGAATGGTGTCCCTTGCTTTGTAGCTGAATTGAGAAACAAGGGGTAGCTGTTAAAATGTCAGCCTCTGCTTTTCTTGCTTCTTTTTCTTCTACTTTATTATTCTTTCATTGTGTGATTTTCTTTTTTGCAGAAGAAATGTGCCATGTGTCATTATAACTGTTTTTTCCCCTGTATTTCATCTGTTATTTTTTTAGACTGTTTCATTAAGTCCATGCTTAATTTTAGGCATGTATGAATTTTAGTCCATTTGAACTCTGTGGAACTATGCACATACATAAACTTAAGCATAAAAGTAAGTCTTTGCAGGCTCAGGGTCTAATTTTGGTGTATTGGTTTCTATAGAAGAGCCAACAGCAGGCCAATGTGACAGGGGAGGACTTAGTATCGTGAGATAATTGTTGGTTATACTGGGACATACAGTACCAGGCAATAACCTGCCTGAAGCTCCCCCAAAAATGTTTTCCTCAGGGAATCCCACCATGTTAACAGCTACCATCTGTTTCTCATTTTCAGCTATAGAGCAAGGGATAGCAGCCTTTCTCAGACTGCTTCATATCTGTCAGTGTTCTCAGTGCAGATTTTCCCTTTATCTATTGGAGGCTGTGAAAAGGTCTTGTTCTCTGTACTGGCTCAGTCGCCAGATGACAGTATCTCAATGGTAGTGCAACATTGGGGTGGGCTAGAGTTCACTTCATTGCCCATCTCCAGAGGCTAAAAAAACCCAACTACCATAGAAAAGTAGCTGAAGTCCCAGAATTCAGTCTCTCTGAATTTTCAGCAAGGATTGCTCCTCACATTCAAGTCCCAAAAGGAACTAAAGAAATAAATTTAATTAACAATTATTAACATCTTATGAAAAAGAGACATAATTAATAATAATAATAGTTAATAACAATAACAATAATAATAAATAATAACTTAAGGTTTGCAACATAATATGGCTATTTTATAATCTATTTACATTATACAGTTACTCATAAACATAAATAGAGAAAACAAATTACATCTAAACACGTCAGTCCCCACAGAAACACAGTGAGAAGGAACTCAGAGTTCCCAAAAGCTTAGGTTGAGTTCTCAACCTGAGTCTTAGTTAGAGTTTTTGATCACCAAATGTATCCAAGCTGCTGAGTCAAAAACAACATCTTCCCTCCACTTGGTTGTAGGAATATTCAGTTAGAATCCATGCAGACTCTTCCTCTTCCTCTGCTGAAATCACAGTTATACAGTTAGCTAACTGATTAACCAACCACTCAGTTAAATGTATAGATTTAAAAAAAAAAAACCTGTTACAAGAAGTGCAAGAACTGAGAATAGCAAAATATAAATGACTCTTTCCCCATTACTACATTTAAAGAAAAGCTGGTGAATCAGACTAGTTGAGACAATTCAACTAAAACAGTTTGGCTAAAATCAAACAACATTCAAAGCATACAATTAAAATAGAAGAAATTATTTTTCCCTCCCAATTTCCCCTTTCTATAATTAATATTGCCCCTGCATCCCTGTTGGCAGGTTACCAATATCACTAACCTGCTGCAAAATGCTTCAGAGTTAGGGAAGACAGCCTGCTTTCTACAACTGGGCTCAGTTTCTCCCAACTCACACAGGACACATGGCCCTTTTGTAAAGCAGCTGCCCTAACGGCTTGCCCTCATGGAGACTGACACCAGCAACAGAGAACCTATTGGAGCAGACCCAAAACTACCAGACCCTAAAGCTTCTAAATGTAGAGAGCTAAATCTGACATAACTCACTCCTACCCTCCTCAATGGGTCTCTTAAAGAAATATCTCCCTATTAGGCACATGGGTAACAGTAGCTGAGGAACGTTGCTGCTCTATATTGGGGCCTCTACTTCAGCTTAATTTCTGGTATGTCTTAGGGTACATCTACACTGCAATAAAAGACCTGCAGCTGGCCTGGGCTCGTGGGGCCTGGCCTGTGGAGCTATACAATTGCAGCCTCTTACATTTTGCATGGCAACTTCCACCTTCTCTGCATGTATATTTATCTATCTATCTTCTTACTATATGTTCCATTCTATGCATCCGATGAAGTGCGCTGTAGCTCACGAAAGCTTATGCTCTAATAAATTTGTTAGTCTCTAAGGTGCCATAAGTACTCCTGTTCTTTTTGTGGATACAGACTAACATGGCTGCTACTCTGAAAATTGCAGTATAGATATTCAGGCTCAAGCCAGAGGCCATCTCTGAGACCCCATGAGGGAGAGGATCTCAGAGCCCAGGCTACAGCCCAAAACTAAATGTCTACACTGCAATTTTATAGTCCAGCAAACCCAAGTCCCAAAGGCCAAACCAGCTGCCCTGGGCTAGATGCGGGTCTTTTATCACAGTGCGAACATATCCTTAGTGCCTATGCTAGCTACTAAATTGCCTCCAAGGCCAGGTTTACACCTTTTGCACCCCTAGACACAGCATCTTCAGCACCCTCCACCCACCTACAGCTGACCTTAATGTTTTCTGTAAAAAAATGAAACTTTTCACCCACTTTTTACTTTTAAGTGCCCCGAGACACATGCCTACTGTGCCTATTTGTAAATCTGGCCCTGACTGCCTCTACCACCAGCAGCTATGCATGGTACAGTCCACTATGGAGTACTTGCTATGTTTGATTTTGTGTCCATTCTTTGCGTACGAGGCTGCACTTTCAGGGAGGTGTGACTTTGAAGCATGTCTGCACTTTTAAAAAAAATCATATGACTGTCGCAGTCTCTGTGCACTTATGTGGATGCATACTTCTTTGTGGAAGATCAGCCTGTGGGTGCAATATGGACACATTTGTATATCTGCACACTGTGGCATATTGGGTTGTTCCTACCAATAGTCATCTTCATTTGTGCAAAACCAAAATGGGCCATACATTTAAACTATTCAGACTTTTTTTCATTTAAGTCATTTTAACAGGAGCCAATGAATGTAATATGAGTTAAAATACATACATATAATAAAATACATTAAAATAACATTATTATAATTTAGAGACCTATGGTTGTCACTTAAGCCAACAAAAGGACTGAATCTTCTATTTCAGGAGCAAATTTTCAGTACATCAGAAGAGTGCAGGCTTATTGCCTTCACAATGGAGCCTTGGAATCAGGAGTTACAAGCTACACCTTACACTTCTGTGAATTTGTTGGGTTCTCTCAACCTGGAAGCTCCTTAAATGTGTGTTTTGGATGGTGATATTAAAAATAGGAAATAGTGGTAACCTGTGCTGTTATGTTTCAGAGTAGCAGCCATGTTAGTCTAAGGTGCCACAAGTACTCCTTTTCTCTTTGCGAATACAGACTAACACGGCTGCTACTCTGAAACCTATCATTATGCAAGGCACTGCATTTAGCCATATGGAGTGGAAATCTATCAGCTTCACGAAAAAACTTGCACAGATACAGACAGACATCATCTTCCTTTCCAAATATAAATTGGTTAGTCTTTAAGGTGCCACTAGTACTCCTTTTCTTCCTGTGCTGTTATAACTCTCTCAGAGAAGCAAGTGGGGGACACTGCTGTCTTGACACTGGAACTGATCTATGGACTTTTCAGTTACAGGAAATGAACCAACTCACCAAACACTCAACCAAAACATGTTGGTTCGGTTCAACTTAAAACATTTATGTATGTATGTATCTATTTGTGGTGTTTGGTGTTTGCATCACTGTTCGACTGTTTTTCCTGGTTTTTTAATCAACTACATTTCTAAATAAAATGTCATTGTCAAACAAACAGTCAAAATGTTTGATATTTCCCAATTTTATTTGTTTATTTTGGGCTGAAACTATTAGCCAAATTTGACTCAAATATACTTTTGCTGAAAAAATTCTCCTAATTGTACCTAACACATTCAAAATTGAAATCAGCAAGAGTTCTATATGTGGAGGGTTCTGCACAGTGCGGAGCTCTATAGTTATAACACTTTTTCAAAGGTACTGTAACCTTTTCTACAATCCATATACAATGAACTGTAGAGGGATTCAAATGAAAGTTTGTTGTGTTTGTCATTATATGACCACATACAGTACAGCCCCAAGCCTGCAAAGGAATACTTTGGTTTAAAAAAAAAACAGCAATGCCTCAAGGCCGGGGCTACAGATGGTCAGCAACTGGAATTTCCATTCCACAGGAAC
This sequence comes from Lepidochelys olivacea, assembly GCF_965140295.1. NCBI lineage: Eukaryota > Metazoa > Chordata > Testudines > Cheloniidae > Lepidochelys > Lepidochelys olivacea. The sequence continues at coordinate 76,566,166 of NC_140411.1, read as the reverse complement.
CTATGATGTTTTGAAAATTTTGTTCATCCTGAAACAGAAAGAAAAGCTGAAATTTAAAATTTTCCTGTAAATTGAGATTTTTGAAAAATTGCTTTTAGTCATTTTGTTTTGATTTTGACATTTTTAATTTTGGTTTATTTCATTTTTATTTTCTCTTTTATTTTATTATTATATTTGTTTTAATTTACTATATATAAATATCTATTTATTTAACCTTATATTGCAAATGTATATTTTACTATATATATATCTATCCATCCAATGCTTCATATCATTTAGTTTTTTTAGATGAAATTTTAATAAAATCAATACTTTCCCATGGAACAGTTCAATATTCATTAATTGGCATTTTTTGATGGAAAAATGTTGCACTGGTAAATTTTTGACCAGCTGTGGCAAAAAAGTCTTTTATAACATGATCATAAATAATATATGAGGTAAAAAATGCCATACGTGCATCCAAAGCTACAGAAAAAAATGTCATGTGATTTGTATTTTTAGATTTAGAAATAACACTGCACATTGTCCAATTATCAGTTTGGTCTCAATCCTGCAGCTAAATCCATACGCATGGACCCTTATGCCATTTAGGACGATTGGAACCATAATGTATATGATCAACTGAAGAAAGAGTATTGGAGCCCACTTGCACAATGAAACAGAGTTAAGCCTGGCACTAGAGCTATAAGTGACTCTGCTTACTTTAGTGCAATGAAGAGCTCAGCTGTACAACTATATTGGCAGAGGGTGTTTATTTTGCTTATAGGGAAGAATATATTATAATTAAAAAAAAGTGTTATTTCTTGTTTCTTTTACCAGTAATTTTCAGATTGGTATGAAAATCAATTCTCTCCTCTCCCCCCATTTCCCTATTGCTGTCTCTTGTTGCCACTTTAGGATAAATCTCTTTTAAGAGACCATCAGCAGGAGATCAGTTCTTCCCTGACCTCTGCAAACTAATCATTCAGAAGAGGTCCCAGGTGGCATGTTGGTGCTCATCCAGAGTGCAGCTCAGCCATTGTATGTCTCAGCAGATGGTTATATCAGTGTGCAGTGAATCATGACATTTCAACTGTGGGCTCTTTTTTGCTGTTCCCTCACTAGAGACCAGGTCAAGTTGGATCAGATGTGCCAGTCAATCACTCTAGCCACTTACACTAAAACGATAATGGTTATGATGGACTGAAATCAATTGCTGTCCTTCAAAGATGTTTATGATTTGACCTCACCCTTCAAAAATTACGCTTGCCTTAATATTGCTGGTTGCTTATTTTACTTGTGATTAAAATTCTCGGCTGATTACTTTTTATATAAATATGTATCATATCACTGTTGAAGGGAGTAATGAATCTACATTCAAATACTGATTCTTTTTATTGTAGGCCTGATGATTCTACTACAGAACTAAACTGTGTCTCTTATTGTGCATCAGGTGAAACTATCATAAAAAGAAGTGCTCATTTGAAGAAAAGAACCTGTGACTAAACATTGCTTCACAAAAACACATCCTTCAAATCTTGAAGTTGGGGAAAAAAATCTAAAATATTTTTCCATGTAACTAGGCTGATGGGGCTAAGTCTAATATTTTAATTCATTTTTTACATGGCAGAGCATGTGGGTTTGAAATGATGGGTTCACTCTCACTTTCCTTACTAATTCCATGCGTAGCCACCTATAAATCTGATTTCTTCAGAAAGAACAGGAAGTTTTCATGCCTTCTCACTCAGGAATCTTTAATACCTGCTATGTTTGCAGGTATTTACAAACCTTAATACCTGCTACGTTTGCTTTTACTTTTCCATTTCTATAAACCCCTCATTGCTTGGGCTAGTATTGCAGTTCCTGTTTCCACACAGTCCAAAAAAGTTAGTTATTTAAGGCACTGATTCAGGAAAGCTTCCCTGTCTGGGAAGGGCTTTTAAACACAGAGGCGCATGGACATACTTAAGTGATTTGCTGGACCGAGGCCTGTGCAATGAATCTTATTCAGACATGTGACGGTGCACAAAGACTACACCAGACAGGAAGGGGTTAACAAGTTGTTATGTGTTCACATGGCCCCACCCCACCACACCTGCAAAGCATGTCAGATCAGGAGGAAGAGTTCAAAATGGTAGGAGCTCAGATCAGTAGTAGGCAGCTCTAGAAAGAAGACACATCTCTGTTCCTCCAGGTCCTAGAGAGAGGCCTGACTGAGAATAGAGCCTGCTCCCATGCGTATGGGCTATCCAAGCACCCTGAGAGAAGGTTGGGCTGGACTATAAATATCTTCCACATGACACTCTCTGGTCATTGGCTAGAGGACATAGACCTGGGCTGCAGCTTGCCAGATGCCCCTGAAAGAAGCTGCGTGCATAGGACTGGTTTGTTCCTTCTTTTATTTTCTTCCTTGCTTCCATCTTTCTTTTTTTGTTTTCTCTCAATCTCAGAAGTGGAGAACCCCAGACAAATTCAGCTGGAGGGTGGAGTTTCTGTCTTCAGGCCAGTGATGCTAATCACTCTAACCTGGATGACTGGATCCTATGTGAGAGCCCATGATTGCAAAACACCCCAAGGGAGCACTACAGAGGGACTACTAGATCCTTCACAAGATACTACAGTGCTGGGTGTCATATAAGTAGATATAGATAAATGCTTGCCCTTCCGAGATTTCACAAGCTCATTAGAAACTCTGAACCGAGGATGGGAATGGACTGTGGAATTATGTGTGTGTGTATGATTAAATCAGCTTGCATAAAAATAGTTGTACTGGCTAGTGTTTATGTGTGCTACTCTGTACATGGGACCAGAACTGCTCTGATGTGTATCATTTCCCTTGTAGTGCTAGTAGAAATCCTATTTTAACTCAAGTGGATAGGCCTTCACTTTAGGGGCCCACTCTAGCAAACTGAGTAGCTTTTAGCATGTGAATAGTCTCACTGGCTTCAAAATTCTAGCCATCTGTATATTCTAGTATCATTTCTATGAATAATATGTGCTGGCAAAAAGGTGTAACAAAACAGTAGAAGTAGGGAAAGACTTATTTCTAATGTATAATTGGGAATCAGAAAGTTCCAGAACTTTCTAATTAATTTTTCAGGTGTTCTGTTTTGTTTTTCATTTTTTCTTGAATTTTTATTAATTTTTATTCTCATAAATGAGTGCCAGATGAAATGATCCATATGCCAGTGGCATAGGGTAAACCCTTCTCAAGTTGTTCTGGTGGCCTATATCCAGTTCTCTGAATCTAACCTATGACTAAAGTATGCCTCCATGTTTACATTAGACCTCAGCGAGGGTGGAACTTATGCAAGACATTCATCAGATATAGGGTGTAAATTAAAATAGGTGTTGTTAAATTTTCATATTTCCTCCAGGCACTAGTCCTTAGTGTACTGATGTCATAGAAAGTGTAGACAAACAAGTTGCAGGGATAACTCAATACATAAGTGATGTTAGAACTTGCTTGTGAGCACATTTTACAGTGAGTGGCAAACAGCAGGAAATCAGTGTTTGGATCAGACATCTTGTCAGGGTCAGACTTTGTTCCCTTCCTTGTCTAACAAAATGGAATAAATATTTATTTATTGAGATCGATAACATGTAATAAGCCCCAGTCTGCTACTCTGGGGAGCTTTAGGCAAAAAGAGGGCCTTGCACCATGCCTTGAAGGTCAGTAATGCCTCACTATTTCAGATCAAAGGCAGATGCTTGTTCCCCAGCTGAAGGCCCCTCATGGAGAATGCTGGAGTGTCAACCCCCTCTCTGTTAAATATGTTGCAAATGATTCTATGTGGCATTGACAAAGAGTGCCATTAGGCTTTTTCCCTGGACATTAATGCACGTGACAGGAACTCAGAAAATCAAACCAGCCGTCTAGAACCAAAACAAGCTAGATGGCAGACTGGAAGGGTAGGCCAGTTCTATTTGCTTAGTCTATAGCACAGAAGCAGTTGCTGATGAAAGAGACAGATCAAACCGTATAGACACCAATAGTAATAGAGGGATCATAATGATTATAGAACACTGTTTTGAAGGTTTTTATCCTTTAAGGTTAAACTTGTTGACAAGTGACTGAATCATTTTATATCCTCTTTACCTATGTGGACAACTGCAATATTTTCGTTTCTGTCCAGTTTAATTATGATGCATTTTAAACACCTCTGATATCCTTATAGGCTCATTACAAACTGAGTCAAATTACTGTATTTAAGAGCAACAACATGGCAAGTCTGTAATGGCATATTAATGCCATGCACAAATGGCATAAGAAGTTAACTGCTCACATAGTGTTCTGAAGGAACACACCAAATAAATTCTGCTCTGACTTGTGGTGCAGCAATTGCTAAACATCCATGAATAAAACCAAGTGGCCTGTGCTGTGAGGCGCTGTCAAATAATAGTGGCTCCAGATGTCACGCACAGTTGTGCTTCCTGCTGCAATATGGATACAGAGGTGATTGTGGGGAGGAGGGAGGTACTTCAAATTCTGCAATAAACCCAGAATACATTTTGTTTGTGAATACCTCCTGCAAACTGAACGGAAGACTCATCTCTAAGAGGATTCTGAACTGTTTTATTCTCTAGAACATTAATGTTTCACATTTAAATATGTTAGAGCAAATGCTTGGAAGCAGCCAGATTTCAGCTCCATAGGCTCTGGAAGTAATCCAGGAATCTGGAAACAGACCTTGAGTAGAAACAGGCTGAGGGCCACTGCACTGAAGCATAGCACTAAATCTCTTTCATGCCTGATATTACTAATGAAGAACTTCATTATCACTCAACATTTTGTAAGATCTGATTTGTTCCCAGTGATTTATCACTGATATTCTGAACAAAGCTGTGCATTAAGTCACAGAGTTTTGTTATCACAAACTGAACCCTGAAACTCAAAGTTCCAAGGGATTCCCCTCAAAGGATCTTCTCTGTGTCTGCCAATCATTCCTCAACCCACCTGTGTCCAGACTCATCTGCTTAGTCTTCAGAGAACTTCTGGCCTTTTCAGGCCACATGCATTTTTAGTGTGAGTGAACAGTGCTCTGCCATGTTTTCATCCTGGATCTTCATCACACCTCTTTGTGACCGGTTCGGTCACAGGGATCCCCTTGGGACTGTCACCTGATGTGCTGAAATTACCTCTGAGCCTGTTTTCCTGCCAGCTAGGGACTTCCAGAAACCTGTCTTGTTGAGCTAGACACACTAGCCTGCTGCAACACAGACCCAGGGTTTGGTCCATGCCCCCAAAGCTGCAGACTAAACTAGAAACAGCTTAGCATGTTACCTATCTCCAGCACCCAGACACCCAGTTCCCAATGGGATCCAAACTCCAAATATATCTGTTTTACTCTGTATAAATTTATACAGGGTAATATAATATAATAATTTATACAGGGTAAATTCGTAAATTGTTCTCCCTCTATATCACTGATAGAGAGATATGCACAGCTGTTTGCTCCCCCAGGTATTAATCACTTACTCTGGGTTTATTAATAAACAAAAGTGATTTTATTAAGTATAAAAAGTAGAATTTAAGTGGTTTCAAGTAATAACAGACAGAACAAAGTAAGTCATCAAGCAAAATAAACCACACAAATCTAAGCCTAATACATTAAGAAACTGGTTACAGGTAATATCTTACCCTCAGAGACGTTCCAATAAGCTTCTTTCACAGACTAGACTCCACCCTAGTCTGGGCCCAATCCTTTCCCTAGTACAGTCCTTGTTAGTTCCAGCAGACATCTCAGGTGGTAAGTAGGGGTTTTCTCATGACTGGCACTCTCTTTTCATAGAATCATAGAATAACAGAGTTGGAAGAGACCTCTGGAGGCCATCTAGTCCAACCCCCTGCCCAGAGCAGGACCAATCCCAACTAAATCATCCCAGCCGGGGCTTTGTCAAGCCTGACCTTAAAAACGTCTAAGGAAGGGGATTCCACCACCTCCCTAGGTAACACATTCCAGTGTTTCACCACCCTCCTAGTGAAACAGTTTTTCCTAATATCCAACCTAAACCTCCCCCACTGCAACTTGAGACCATTACTCCTCGTTCTGTCATCTGCTATCACTGAGAATAGTCTAGATCCATCCTCTTTGGATCCACCTTTCAGGTAGTTAAAAGCAGCTATCAAATCCCCCCTCATTCTTCTCTTCCGTAGACTAAACAATCCCAGTTCTCTCAGCCTCTCCTCATAACTCATGTGTTCCAGTCCCCTAATCATTTTTGTTGCCCTTCGCTCGACTCTTTCCAATTTCTCCACATCCTTCTTGTAGTGTGGGGCCCAAACCTGGACACAGTACTCCAGATGAGGCCTCACCAATGTCAAATAGAGGGGAACGATCACGTCCCTCGATCTGCTCACTATGCCCCTACTTATACACCCCAAAATGCGATTGCCCTTGTTGGCAACAAGGGCACACTGTTGACTCATATCCAGCTTCTTGTCCACTGTCACCCCTAGGTCCTTCTCTGCAGAACTGCTGCCTAGACATTCAGTCCCTAGTCTGTAGCGGTGCATTGGATTCTTCCATCTTAAGTGCAGGACTCTGCACTTGTCCTTGTTGAACCTCATCAGATTTCTTTTGGCCCAATCCTCCAATTTGTCTAGGTCCCTCTGTATCCTATCCCTACCCTCCAGCGTATCTACCACTCCTCCTAGTTTACTATCATCCGCAAACTTGCTGAGGGTGCAATCCACACCATCCTCCAGATCATTAATGAAGCTATTGAACAAAACCGGCCCCAGAACCGACCCTTGGGGCACTCCGCTAGATACTGGCTGCCAGCTAGACATGGAGCCATTGATCACTACCCGTTGAGCCTGACAATCTAGCCAACTTTCTACCCACCTTGTAATGCAACCATCCAGCCCATACTTCTTTAACTTGCTGACAAGAATACTGTGGGAGACCATGTCAAAAGCTTTGCTAAAGTCGAGGAATAACACGTCCACTGCTTTCTCTTCATCCACAGAACCAGTTATCTCATCATAGAAGGCAATTAGATTAGTCAGGCATGACTTTCCCTTGGTGAATCCATGCTCACTGTTCCTGACCACTTTCTTCTCGTCTAAGTGCTTCAGAATTGATTCGTTGAGGACATGCTCCATGATTTTTCCGGGGACTGAGGTGAGGCTGACTGGCCTGTAGTTCCCAGGATCCTCCTTCTTCCCTTTTTTAAAGATGGGCACTACATTAGCCTTTTTCCAATCTTCCGGGACTTCCCCTGATCGCCATGAGTTTTGAAAGATAATGGCCAATGGCTCTGCAATCACATCTGCCAATTCCTTTAGCAGTCTCGGATGCAACGCATCCAGTCCCATGGACTTGTGCACGTCCAGTTTTTCTAAATAGTCCTGAACCACTTCTTCCTTCACAGAGGGCTGGCCACTTCCTCCCCATGCTGTGCTGCCCAGTGCAGTAGTCTGGGAGCTGACCTTGTTCGTGAAGACAGAGGCAAAAAAAGCATTGAGTACATTAGTTTTTTCCACATCTTCTGTCACTAGGTTGCCTCCCTCATTTAGTAAGGGACCCACACTTTCCTTGGCTTTCTTCTTATTGCCAACATACCTGAAGAAACCCTTCTTGTTACTCTTAACATCCCTCGCTAGCTGCAGCTCCAGGTGCGATTTGGCCCTCCTGATTCCATTCCTACATGCCCGAGCAATATTTATATACTCATCCCTGGTCATTTGTCCAATCTTCCACTTCTTGTAAGCCTCTTTTTTGTGTTTAAGATGAACAAGGATTTCACTGTTAAGCCAAGCTGGTCACCTGCCATATTTACTATTCTTTCTACACATCGGGATGGTTTGTCCCTGTAACCTCAATAAGGATTCTTTAAAATACAGCCAGCTCTCCTAGACTCCTTTCCCCCTCATGTTATTCTCCCAGGGGATCTTGCCCATCAGTTCCCTGAAGGAGTAAAAGTCTGCTTTTCTGAAGTCCAGGGTCCATATTCTGCTGCTTTCCTTTCTTCCTTGTGTCAGGATCCTGAACTCGACCATCTCATGGTCACTGCCTCCCAGGTTCCCATCCACTTTTGCTTTCCGTACTAATTCTTCCCGGTTTGTGAGCAGCAGGTCAAGAAGAGCTCCACCCCTAGTTGGTTCCTCCAGCACTTGCACCAGGAAATTGTCCCCTACAGTTTCCAAAAACTTCCTGGATTGTCTGTACACTGCTGTATTGCTCTCCCAGCAGATATCAGGATGATTGAAGTCACCCAGGAGAACCAGGGCGTGCGATCTAGTAGCTTCTGCGACTTGCCGGAAGAAAGCCTCGTACACCTCATCCCCCTGGTCCGGTGGTTTGTAGCAGACTCCCACCACGACATCACCCTTGTTGCTCAGGCTTCTAAACTTAATCCAGAGACTCCCAGGTTTTTCTGCAGTTTCATACTGGAGCTCTGAGCAGACATACTGCTCCCTTACATACAGTGCAACTCCCCCACCTTTTCTGGCCTCCCTGTCCTTCGTGAACAGTTTATACCCATCCATGACAGTACTCCAGTCATGCGAATTATCCCACCAAGTCTCCATTATTCCAATCACATCATAATTCCCTGACTTTGCCAGGACCTCCAGTTCTCCCTGCTTGTTTCCCAGGCTTTGTGCATTTGTATATAGGCACTTGAGATAACCCGCTGATCGCCCCTTGTTCTCAGTATGAGGCAGGAGCCCTCCCCTCTCACACACTCCTGCTCGTGCTTCCTCCCAGTATCCCGCTTCCCCACTTACCTCAGGGCTTTGGTCTCCTTCCCCCGGTGAACCTAGTTTAAAGCCCTCCTCACTAGGTTAGCCAGCCTGCTCGCGAAGATGCTCTTCCCTCTCTTCGTTAAGTGGAGCCCGTCTCTGCCTACCACTCCTCCTTCTTGGAACACCATCCCATGGTCGAAGAATCCAAAGCCTTCTCTCCGACACCAACTGCGTAGCCATTCATTGACTTCCACGATTCGACGATCCCTACCCCGGCCTTTTCCTTCCACGGGGTGGATGGACAAGAACACCACTTGCGTCTCATACTCCTTTATCCTCCTTCCCAGAGCCACGTAGTCTGCAGTGATCCGCTCAAGGTCATTCTTGGCAGTATCATTGGTGCCCACGTGGAAAAGCAGGATGGGATAGCGGTCCGAGGGCTTGATGAGTCTCGGCAGACTGTCCATCACATCGCAAATCTTAGCCCCTGGCAAGCAGCAGACTTCTCTGTTTTCCCGGTCAGGGCGGCAGATAGATGACTCAGTCCCCCTGAGGAGAGAGTCCCCAACCACCACCACCCACCTCCTTCTCTTGGGAGTGGTGGTCGTGGAACCCCCAACTTTAGGACAGTGCATCTCATGCCTTTCAACTGGTGGAGTCTCCTTCCGCTCCCTTCCCCCAGACGTATCATCTGGGCCACTCCCCGCAATGGTACCTGTGGAGAGAACATGAAAACGGTTACTTACCTGTGTCCGTGTTGCTGGTACATGGACATTCCCCCTTCTTCTGGAGGTCACATGTTGCCAGATTTCTTCACCGTCCTCCTGTCTGTGCTGCGCAGCCTACTCTGAAACTTCAGAACCTTGTGCCTGTAGAAGCATATCCTGACATCTGTCCAAGAAATCTTCAGTTTCTCTTATGCAATGCAGGGTCGATACCTGTTGCTCCAGACTTTGAACCTTCTCTTCCAATATGGAGACCAGCTTGCACTTTATACAGACAAAGTCGCTTCTGTCCTCTGGAAGAAAGACAAACATGGCACATCCAGTGCAGGTCACAACAGTTGAACACTCCCCATCCATATTACCTTCCTACTATGAGCTTCCTCAGGAGATGCAGTAATTATTCAGAGAAGTCGTTAGGGTGTAAACCTCTGTGGGCTCACTCCCAGGCAAACTCCTGCTGTTTGCTGCTCTGCTGTCCCCTGCTGCTCAGCGGGTTCCCCGCCGCTCAGCTGGTTCGCGGACCGCCGGCTTTTTTTAAACAGCCAGGCTCACCTGAAAAAAACGCTCCCAACTCCCGCCCTTTTCAGCCAACCAATCAAGCACTTTTGTCCCGCTCCATCCCGTTTTATAGCTTTGGCACAAGGTGGGAATCTTGTCTGTGCCTGTCCCCACCCCCACCTCATCAATGGAAAAGTACAAGGATTAAGATGGATTCCAGTATCATGTGACATGGTCACATGTTCTGTGAGACCCTCGCCTCCATTCTTCCTGGGCTGCCCCAGGAAGGTTTGCAACTAAACAGAGCCATTTACAGTTCATTGATTCTGAAGCACACTTAATGGCTTCCACTTAATATGTTTCATCAGGAATATAAATTTATATCTTATGTTCCTAACTCCAGACATAGAAATAATACATGCAAACAAATATGATGAACACACTCAGTAGATTATAAGCTTTATAATTATACCTTACAATATACCTTCTGCATAAAGCATATTCCAGTTACATCATATTCACACTCATAAACATATTTCCATAAAACATATGGAGTGCAACGTCACATTCTTATCTGCATCACTGTCTCCTCTGTCCTCATTTCTTCTCTTCCCACCAATTCCAACTCCCCTTTTATTGTATCCTCTTTCTACTTCTCCTGTTTGCACTATACACTCTACTCTCCTTCTCACCTCCACACTTTACAAGTCCATTCCCCTCCATTTTCTCCTAATCCATTGCAGAGTTGGGATATTAATCCAAACAATTGCAGGGTTGGGATATAAATATCTGACTTCTCTTCCATTCCAACTGACTCCAGCCCCTACCTCTTCACCTTCTCATTCATTCTCCTCCTTCAAACAGTGCTTCACCCAACTCTTCTGCCCCTTCCACCTCTATGTTGATGTCTTCTACCTCCAAGGTACTTAAATCACTTTTGAAAATGGCTCTCTCTGGCCCAATGACTATTTAAGTATTTATACCAAGTGGCACAACTTCAACAGGAAAGACTGAGAGAGACCCATGCCAGAATGCCAATAGACCAGTAGTTAGGGCATTTCATGGAAGGTGAGCAGGGACTTGAACCCACGTCTTCCCACTGACAGGGACTGGGGATCTGAACCATGGTCTCACATCCCAGATGAGTGCTCTAATCACTGAGGTATATGAGGAGGGCACCCCACCACCTCCTTCTCCTTAATTAGAAAAACTGGTGAAGTGACTTAGGAACCTAACTGTGGGAGAGGGTTCACAGCTGAGAATCCTGAATGGAGAGTGGCACCTCCCTCCTGCCTAGTGTGAGAGGTGGCACTTTAGTAGGAAGTTCCCTGCTGACCATGATGGCCTCTGTAAGCTTCTTTTTAGGTGCTTAGCTCTCCCCAGCATTGTATAGGGAGCCTGCATTCCGAACTTTAGGTTCGGAATTCCACCAGCTGACAAACACCCCAAATTTAGCAGCTTTTAGCCAAGCTCTACACTGATGGGCATACTTAAGTCCCGGATGTGTACATGTCCCTGCAGGCTCCCTCTGCCCCTGTCAGGTGTCCACATTATACTCTCCTGGATGGGAGTATTATGATGTGTACATGTGTATACCTGTGTCCACATTGCCACTATTATAACAAGACATTAATACTACCAGTATTAATGTCTTGTAATGTGCTTTGTGCATTATAGGGAAACACATCAGGAACCTCTTTCTGTGTGTTTTTGTACTGTCCTGTGCCTTCACACATTCGCCCATGGCAGTTCCTGCTCACATCTCTTTCCTGGCAAACTGGGTGGAAGATATGGAGCAAGTAGATGATGATCTGGTTCTGCACCTGCTCCTTACTGCGGGACAAATCTTTATGTGATGGAGTACGTGATTGTCAAGATGCTGGATCTCATTTGGGCAGAACTTTCTGACACATCAAAACTAGCTGAGTTTGAGAATGAGTGTCAGGTCATTTGGCTCTCATGGTACAGATAGGGTGAATGCAGCAGGTATTGCCATGGTATGCCCCTGGGTGGCCAATTGCTTCTCGTCCAGGAGAACCAGCATGGTGTGGTGGGTTCACATTGTTTTGGAAACCTGAGATGATTAGTAGTGGCTTCAGAACTTGCAAATGAAGAAACAGACCTTCATGGAGCAGTGTGAGGAGTTTGCACCAGAGCACTTGATCCAGGGAAGCCCTATCAGTTTAGAAGCAGGTTCCTATTGCCCTGTGGAAGCTAACAACACCAAACAGGTATAGGTCCATTGCCTTTCAGAGTGGTAAGTCCACCATCAGAGTCATGGTTGTGTAGGTTGTGAGGCAATTAATACTATGATCTATGCATAGGTGGTTTCCATAAGATACGTTCTAGAAATAATAGCTGCATTTCAGAAGATGGGGTGCTGCAGAGAAAGAGGTTGCACTTGAAGGGGGAAGAAACAATATTTTTCTATATTTTATGCCTGTGCCAGCTATTATTTTGGGAGACCCTGCATGTTTGCTCCTAAACTGGCTAATGAAAATGTATCCTAACATCAATGATCCTGGAAAAAGGAATTCATTTACAAATTCAGTACCTTCAGAAAGGTTGTGGAGTGAGTGTTTGGTAGACTGAAATCTCGGTGGCACTGCCTATGCACCCAGATGAATGGCAGTAAGGCAAGCCCCATTTGTGTAATTGTTGCTTACTACACACTACATAACATTTGGGCAAGTGTTCCATCACAAGTGGGTAAGGACAAATCTGGTTTACAAACTGTGTACAGGCAACAAAATCCCACCCATGTGCACACTGGTCCTGGTTCCCAATAGGCAAGGGAAATCAGGGATGACATATTCCACACACAACTTACAACAGCAGGGAGGCAGAGGATGACATCTGCTTGTGCCAAGGGACACCTACACATCCTGTACAGCTGCTGGAATCATATTTGTGGAGCTATGTAGCTTGGTGAGAGTTTTTTGTTCCCCTGTATCCAAAGGTCATTTGCTGTTCATTCCTGTGACATTGCACACAGTAAAGACACATATGACAGGCACCTCCACTAGGATAGCACATTAGGGTTGTGTGGTGGCTGAGTTGTAATGTGGTCATTGTACTATGTTTTGTCTTCACTGTTCACACTTGCATATAAACCTCTGTTAGTAGGAGCACTCAAGTTCTCTTAATGACCTTATGAAGATTTGCTTGTGGGGAGAGGGATATGCAGCTGTTTTTTTCCCCTAAACTTTTCATTCATTGTCAGATATGATAACTGTACTTAGTGGCTGTTATAGAGCATAATTTCAACTATGGTTGAAACTGATTAAGGTTTTTGGGGGGAAGGTGGGAGCTGTTTATGCAGCAAAGTGGCAGATGCTGTCATTTCCTATATTGTAATTGAAATTGTGTATCAATTTTCTCACTTGAACTGAAGCATAAAGACATTAATTGACCCCTTTTTGTGTTTTAGACTTTTGTTGAGTTGAAAACTAGCAGTGCTTTCCCAGAGCACATAGCACTAATTGCACTTTCCCCATCCCTCCAGTGTATCCATGGGGCTTCAGATATTTCTGAAACTGGGGTGGTGGGGACAGACTGAAATGTGTTTGAATGGTGTATAACTGCCTAGCACCGTGATATTATAATTTCATGTGCTGTAACTTCTGGGCCCTGATCCTGAGAACCATCTTCAGTTCATCATACTTAGGGAGGAGGAGGAGACACATACAAGTCAAGGAAACTATAACATTTATTAAAAGTACTAGATGGAACATATAATTGAAACAATTTTTAAAAGAAAGCTCAATCAGAAATCTTTTAAAAATTGAGGGAGCATAATTAGGAACACCAGCCAAATGCTGTTGCCTCTGTACATATCTCCTTGCCCTTCTCTTGACAAGGGGGAAAATCACACTTGGGAAAACTCAAGGATGCCTCCTGCAAGGGACATGGGGGATGAGCACTGAGTGGGGTTCTAGGGCTCCCATAGGCACACCATTCCCCTCATGGACACTTTGGGATGTCTTCCTGTGAGGGGTTTTGGGTGCCAGTGGTGAGTGAGGTCCTGGCTTCAGGCTCTATGTTTTCCTTCTTGTCACTTGGTGAGGGATTGGGGGGTCCTTGAAAGAGGCTTCTTCAGCACACCAGCACCCTGGGCAGCAGCTGTGGGAGGAAGAGGTGGCAGTTCATGGACAGGTTCGGTGGCCTCAGCAGCAGGTGGAAACCAAACTCAGGTAAATGAGCCTCTCCATTAGGGAATGCTCTTTTTCCCCAGGGTGTGCCTCCTGCTCCATTAAGAGCCATATTATGTGCCCTGAGGAATTCAAACTGGTCATGGTTTTCTCTGTCCATCTGTAGAAACAGCTCTTCTAGGTCCTTCTCCATCTGCCTCTGCTGTCTCCTGGATGCTGTTCCTGTCCTCCTGGCAAAATTTCTGGTTTCCCTCTGTCAGGACCAGGGGGATGAGTTTCCTTACCAGAGTCCGAGGCTCACTGGTTCAACCTTCAGGCAGGCTAATGTGCCCCGCTGTGTTTTGGCCGAATCATCTGATTGGCCAACCTTCTTGATTGGCTGCAAGGAGCCAAAAGGACTGCATTTAAGCTCAGGAGCAGCAGGTCACTGGCTGTTCAACAGGCCTGCATCTGCAATTGTTTTTGTGGCTGCCTTGTTTCCAGCTTTGTTCCTGCCCTGCTTCATTCCACCCCAGCCATTTCCCTTGCCTGGTTTCTGATTCCTAGCTCTCAATACTGACTTCTGACTCCAGCTCTGCCATTGGCTCTGGTTATTGGCTTCTAACTCCAGATCAGACCCCTGGCTCTGGCTATTGATTCCTAATGCCAGCTCTGGTACATGGGTCTGGCTCCTGGTTTCCATCCTCCAGCTCTAACTACTAGGCTGGGCTCCAGCACTAACAACTAGGTGAGACCGCTACATTGCAGTCTTACACCTTCTCAGGAGCTAAAGGTCTTGCCAATTAAGAGAGAAGGACAGCAATATATATATTTTTTGATGTTATTTGGAAGAAGCTGAGAAATCTCCCCCTAGAATACAAGTTTGCTGTAGAAGACCACAATTTTGATAGTTTTCAGTATTCCAGGAATGCGATCATTAAAGTATACTTAATTCTCAGACAACGTTTACCGCCCATGAGGAAGGAGCAGAAGCTACTGGTGGCATGAAAAATGTACTATTTTTTTTAAATTAAATGTTCTTAAAGGGGGAATGGCCGTTCATTTGTGGGCCTATGTTACCAGTTTGCAATATCTTCCTTAAAGGCTGACCAACATTTGGATAACATAAGAGTTTTTAAGGTACCAGAAGAGAAAGAGAGGTGGCTTTCTAGTCCTGTGGAGGAGAGCTGGCAATCTATGCCGGAGAGATGTTTCTGATAATGGTCACTCCTCTACATATTACTGAATGAAAGGATTTGTTCAGCTATGACAGTGACCAAGCAGATTTGCACTGCTATTAAACTTCAAGATGCAGCTAGAGATTCTGCTACACCAGAAATTTGCTTACTGGTATGGGAAGCAATTCAACTGGAAATTGAGTATACTTTCGGCTAGCATACAGTGCTTCCATACAAAGGGAGATGTCAACCACCAACACTGCCCACACACCTCCTCCCCCAGTATCACTAGAAAATCCTGCTCCAGTGCCTGCCTAATAATGATGAAATTAAGAGGGAAAGAATGATCCACACCACAACCTTATTTTGCTCCCTGAAATTTCATATCGGCACCACCAGTCTTTCACCCGTCCACTGCAAAGGAACACCACACAGTGTTTATTCAAATGCCAGACCAGATCATTCTTCCACCCCATTTCTCCAGGCTTCTGCAGCATGGTTCAATGTGGGGAGAGGCCAGATATAGGGATGATAAAATGTTTGTAATCTTCCAAGAAAGTACTGCTGTTGTGACAGATTTCTGTTACCAATCTGCTGCCACATCAGGTGATCAGGCTGATGCCACAGGATTGTTTGGGGCAGGGGGAGGCAGGGGGGAGATGATGAAACACACCAAGTGCCTAAATTTTAAAGCTTTATTGATAAAATAATAAAATAACAGCGGAGATTGATGGGTGCTCCCCACATCACTCAGAGGAAGGAAGTGTTTGTGCCCCAAGCCCTAACCAACTTTCATACTCACACACGCACTACCCGAGACTGGCCAGGCCTGGATGTAACGTAAGAAGAAGAAGAAGGGCATGGGTGGCGGTGGATGGGAGTTCTTGTCCTGGGCCCAGGTCGTCCAAGGTCTGCTGCAAATCTCCACGTTGCTCCAGATCTCAGGAGGGTTTTAAGTCCTGGGCTCCTTGGGGAGGGGGGAGGTATTCCACTGAGGGACCTCTGCTTCTGGTGCTCTTTGTGCCAGTCCAAACTAGCTTGCTGTGGCCTCCTCGGTTTCCCAAAACATCCCAGCTCTGGAGACTTTGTTTTCCCTTCTATTGGCCTTCACTGTTGCTGTCTCATTTGCTCTCACTGTTCTTGCTGCTATCTCTGCAACTCTGCTCAACTTAGTTCTCTCTTCTCACGGCTGGGCAGCTGCTGATTTCTTGTCAAGCCCATGACCTTGGGCTGGGGCCAGCATCTTATCTTCACACGGAGCAAGCTGAAGTGTTGAGTTAACCCATTCTCTGCTCTTCTTTCCCTCCCACCCCACCCCGGCCTCTCGTATTCTGCAAAGGAAACTTCCACTCTCCAGTCACACATCTTTGACCCTCCCCAAAAATGCTTTGTGATGCTTGCAACAGTGTTAGCCACATACAATGCTGATCTGCATTTCCTGGAGACTCCCTGAGGGAGGGAGCCTTTGGGGTGTGACATTGTGACTAACTTTTCCTCACATAACCTTTCTGGACCTAACCCCAACCCAGTCCTTTCCATGTAGCTCCCATTTGTAAGGGGACAGTAGGATGAGGAGTGTGTGGTGGAAGCAATGAAACTGTGTAATCATCCAAGAGACAGAAGGCAGCTGCTACTAGCTTTAGACAAACAACTATCAGTCTTCTACAACTATCCCATTACCAGCCGAGACCTTTCTAACCCGTACCATCCCTTCCCTACATCCACATGGACCTGGGATCATCACTGCCAGACTGCTGGCTAAGAAACACACAGACACAGGAGCACAATGGCTTTTTGTTAATATGTTTTTAAGACCTAGATTTAGCAAAATGTATAATGGGGGTTCATTGGAAATCACTCAGATAATTGATTTATAACTGTGTCTTGCTTGGGGACCATTTTGGGGTGGTGCGGAGCAGGGTGCTGAATGGAGGGTGGAAGCTGGAGGTGTTTGGTAAGGGGATGGGATGTGACAATGCTGTGGCTTCTGCACTCCAATTCAAACTCAGGAAAAGTCAGTCCACAGTACTTCAGATGCTCTTGATCTTAAAATCAGGAAGATGACAGGAGACAGTGGTGGGGATCCATTGTAACTTACCTGCTCCAGGTTCTGTTTCCTGCCTCAGCTTGGAATCCTTGGATTCATCAGGTGGATTCCTCAACTGGCTCCTCCAGGTAGACATGCAGAATCACATGCTCTTTATCCTCTGTATCTTCTAGGGCATCCTCCTTGGCCCCTGCTGTCTCCATGCCCTGGACCTCATCAGCAATCCCATCTGCAATGAGGCCAGTGGGGTTGAGGGGATTGTGATCTGCTTCAAGGTCTGAACTAGAAGCCCATGACAGCACTCAGTCAGGCTCCTCGTAGAAGGGACACACACAAGCAAGCCCTCCTGAAGTGACTGTTTGAGTTTTTTGGCCTCCATTACAGGACCTTCTAGTGCTTTATCCTTTCCCAGCACTGGGCTGGTGTCCACCCAATACCCATCATCTCCAATCTCTGCAAAATTCCTGGTACAGGTGCATGTTCTTGCTAATCCAGGTGAAGTTGTGGAGGATGGTGTATTCTGATCACGCACTAATCAGCACCCAGGTGTGGTTGGTAGGCCAAGTGGCTGTTCTTGGAGCAGGCTCAATGTTCACCTGTATTGATCTGTAAATAGCGCAGTTGAAAGCTGTTCTGATGTGGCCTGCACAACACGCCACTGCCACTGAAAATGGGAGACAGAGACCTTTATAAACTGGGTATGGGAGAGGAAGAAAAGTGTTTAGTGTTTGGTAAATTGAATAGTCAGTTGCTTGACCACACTTTGGTTTGGAATTAAATATGTTCAAGGGACCAGATAACCAATATCAGTCCAGTTTATACCTAAATGTCAATAATATAGTAGAGGCAGAAAGGATCAATACAATACCAGTTTCTGGGAAGCTGTCTTGTGAAGAGTTGTTGAGTTTGCCTTACAAAGGAAGGCTTGATTACAGAGTTACTCATTTCAGGTAGTAGGATGATTTTACAAGTTACCCAACTCTTTACACTAACACTTAAACATTCAGTTTACTAAAGAGGAAATATTAACATCAAACTATAAATAAAACTGTACAAACAGTCCAGTTTCTTTTTTCTTCCTTTAATAAAATAGCAAGAGATAACAGTCAGTTTCAACAGAACAAGCAAACAGTCACTAATTCTCCTCATAAAGTACACTGAAAGAGCAATCCTTTGCATTTGACTTGCTGTTCTTACTGAAGTCTTTTTCCTTTTTTCTTTTAAGCCTTTTGGGTGCCCCCTAAACATGTTCTATAGTTCTAATGGGTTTATTGTTTGTTTTGTTTTGTCTAAGAGTTCTCCAGTGTTTTGTCTATTCCCTTGGGGCAAAACCCCTACCAAGAATCTTCATAGACACATCTGTCAGAGTAAACACATTAATGTGTGTGACACCAATAATTACCCTTCACTCTTGTTGTTTTATGTTATTTTTTCTAGACATTTTTCATTTCATGTTATAGGTTACAATTTGGTTGAATAATCAAGAATGTCATTCTTTATTTAACATCTTGTTTTTTCTCTTTTTGGAAAGTTAAAGGAATCTTGGCTGGCAGTCGGAGTGAATATGTTACACTATTATCATTCTTCTTCAAGCTCCTCTCCCCATTTGTCATGGAGTGTGGGGGAGTCAGGGCCCTGCACCGCCATCTTCCTGTGATTCCCCGTGACTCTCAGCCAGCTAGTAAAATCGAAGGTTTATTAACCGACAGGAACACAGTTCCAAACAGAGCTTGTAGGTACAAACAGGACCCCTCAGTCAGGTCCCTCTGGGGGGCAGGGAGTTTAGACCCCAGCCTTGGGGCTTCCTCCATTTCCCCAGATTGCTCCAAACTGAAACCCCCTCCAACAGTCTCACCCAGCCTCCCCCCGGCTCCTCCTCCAGCCTTTGTCCAGTTTTCTGGGCAAAGGTGTCACCTGGCCCCAGCCCCCCTCTTGGCTCAGGTTACAGGCTCATGTATAATCTCTCAAGAGAAGTCACCCCCTGCTATCCCATCCCCAATGCAGACAGTCCCAGTAAAACTCCCCTGCGGCATTCCCAGGTCAATCTGCCCCGTTCCCTACTGCATCACACCCTTATTCCTTTGTCCATCTCTTTTCAATTTTTTGAGTTACAAGCTGAGATGCTGGGCCTGATCATGTACTCTGCAACACTGACTTAAACAGGATTCTGCTAATTTAGGCCAGCTGAAGATCTGGCACATTATCTGTATGGTAAACATCTTTTATACATATGCAATGAAATAATACTTTTCACTTTTATAGAGCCCTTCATCCTGGAAACCAAAAGCACTTTACAAAGTGGGCAAGTATTAATATTCCTATTTTACAGATAAACTAAAGTCAATGTTTTCCCATCTGGGGTGTTTGAGGTAAGGCATGTAGGTCCACAGCTCTAGCAGATGTATACTGGTGTGGCTCCACTGACTTCAAAGGTCCCTAAATCATATTTACAAACCTAAGTAAAAGTGGCCTGATTTTCACTGGTGATAATCCCCACAACCAAATTAATATACATTTCCAGTGGCCAGCACCTGCAGGGGCCAGCAAACTTTATTTAAGGTGGTGAATAGATCTGAATTTGAATACCTAATTTCTTGCATGAAATCTAGACAATTTTAGGCTAAGTGACTTTCTTGAAGTCATACAGCAATCCAGGAGAAGAAAATTGAATAAAAGCATCTTTACTGAAAATGAAAACCATTTACACAAATTAATAATGAAAATTAGTAATGAATTATTATGGAGCTATGGTAGCTTAATAAAGGTGCTCCAGTTGGTTCTAAAATAAGTAAAGAAACAGAACCATAAGAAACACACAATTAAAGGCATTTTGCCTTCTTGGTTATGAGCACGATACATTCTAATCACAGAAGCCACACAACTTTTTAGAATTTTAGAGAAGATAATAGGCAATTTTTTCAAAAGAATCTAAATGACTTAGATGCCTAAGTCTCATTTTCAAAAGTGATTTTGGCACTTAGAACTAGATTCACAAGGGGGACTTAGGCATCTAACTGCCACTTTAGGTGCCTAACTCCAACATTTAGGCATTAATGATATTCAGAAACCTCCGCTCAGCTCCTTCCTAACCCTGGAGGGGCCTAAAATCCCCATACCCACTAAATTTGTGCTGTTGAGCATGCAGAAAGCCACCTAAGCCCTGACAGTACCAAGCAGCTCATCACCTAATTCACAACTAAGCCTATGCAGGATTCACAAACCAGGTATTCCTCTGTGTCTGTGGGCCAAATCCAGTTGGGGTGCTCAAAGGCTGCCTGCCAGAAAAAAACAAAGAAGGAGGAAGGACTGGAACCTGGGTCTCCCAGGTGAATATGCTAACCTCTGAGCTATGAGTCAAATGACCATCTCTCTGGCCCGGTGACTATTTAAATATACACTGTGTTGTTGGAGTGTACCATTGTAGTCTACATATGAGAGGCCATGTGTTTCAAAAAGAAAAGGAGTACTTGTGGCACCTTAGAGACTAACAAATTTATTTGAGCATAAGCTTTCGTGAGCTACAGCTCACTTGGGATGAAGTGAGCTGTAGCTCAGGAAAGCTTATGCTCAAATAAATTTGTTAGTCCCTAAGGTACCACAAGTACTCTTTTTCTTTTTGTGAATACAGACTAACACGGCTGCTACTCTGAAACCTGTGATGTGTTTCAGTGCATCTTCTTGAGCAAATATAAATTGATGAGGGATCCACAGATCCATCTGTACATTGAGCAGACACGGCCACAAGTTTTTACCATATCCG
Source organism: Lepidochelys olivacea (assembly GCF_965140295.1). Lineage (NCBI taxonomy): Eukaryota > Metazoa > Chordata > Testudines > Cheloniidae > Lepidochelys > Lepidochelys olivacea. The sequence goes on along the minus strand of NC_140411.1, from coordinate 76,545,157 downwards.
GCTTTCTTTGCTCAGGAGTCTTTCACTTTTTCTGTTTCCTGTTATTGTTGGCTCTAACCTCAGACTAACAGGGCTACCACCTTCCCGATCTATTGGCAACCACAGCTTCCCATGTGTTTGGGTTGACTTGGCCAGCTCTGAGAGTGTCCTTATATCATTTTTGTTGGCCTCCCAGAATACGTGCTTTGGTTTTCAACTGTCCCTAAAATGTGGCTTTGGGGTATCACATGTCATCCATATGAACAAGGCAACGAGCCCAGTGAAGCTAAGCCAGTATAAATAGGGATTCAGTGCTAATCATGGAGCACTGCTCCAGAACTTCAGTAGTTGCTATACTGTCCAACCATTTGATGTTACAGATGAGACACAGTGCATTTGAAAATGCCCTAGTTGATCCAAGGGCCTGGCATAAAGTGTCCATGTTTCCCAGTCATAAAGAAGCATGATTAATGTGATTGCATAATGGACACTAATCTTGATGTGAAGTTGAACACTTCTCACATTCCATAGGCAGTGCCAAAGTCGACCATAGACAGACCTGGCTTTAGAAAGCTCTGTGTGATGTCATCATTGATCATGGCACAATCAGGTAAAATTATGCCAAAATAGCACACACACACACACACACACACACAGAGAGAGAATGGAACAGCTTCAACAGCAAAGATTGAGAGGGAGACTCTCTCCAGAATACCTTATAGCCCAGTGGCGTGAGAGCCTGATTCAAGTGCCTGCTTCATATCAGACAAAGTCAGGATCTGAACCTGTGTCTCCCAGGTGAGTGGTTGAGATAGGAGCAGCACTACTGCTTTTCTTGAGAAAGTGTTGACCTATCTGACGTGCTTAACTCCAGGAGAGGGTTCACAGGTGTCGATACCAAATGGAAACAGGTGCCTTCCTTCAGTCTGAAGTTCGGTGCTTAAATGCCTGTAAGGGACAGGGCTTAGGCCCCACCTCTTTCCTTGGCATTTCCTACTGGCTAGGTTAGGTGGCTCTCCACTCAACTTGATGGCTTTTGTGAATCCCTTTCTAAGGAGCCTAACTCTCCTCAGGCACTGTAAAGAGAGTCTAGGCACCTAAAGGGGGATTTTGAAGCCCATTGGGTGGTAGATCATTTAAAAAAGAGATATTGCAATGCTTAGTGTTACAACACATATGCCCCTTTTGTGAATCTAGTCTATAGGAGTCTAAGTCCCACTGGAAGTCAATGGGACATAGGCTTTTAAGTTACTTAGGCACTTTGGAAAATGTGACACTCAGTATATTATATACAGAAGTTCTTCACTTTTAACTAAAATTCAGTTCCTTTTTTAGGTCATTACTCTTCCAAAAGAGCTAATCTCCAGATTCCATACAGATAAATTAACAGTTACCAAAATTTGTTTTCTGGTTTATCTGGTATAACTAACTAGCTAAAGAATATGAAAAAGCTTCAGAAGTCCATGTGAAGTCACGGATTTCAATGGGGCCAGAATTTCATCCTTGATGTTTTGATATCTGTGCCAGCTGATGATTGCTTCTTACCAAAATATGAATAATTTAGGAATGATGTCACAGTACTGGAAAACTCTGAGGGGGGTGACACTGACTTCATTTTCAAAAGCAGAAACTAATCACTCACTCTCCCTATCAAGACTGATTAGAACAATGTATGAGCACAGATTTTTTCCATATCCCCCAGACATCAAAACAATCCAAGAAACTGAAAAACAAAGAATCATCAAAGCAACAAGTATGCAAATTTTGAACAATTAGAGCAGAATTATGTTGTACAGAAATGGTATTGTTCTTTAATCCATAAATAATCAAGTGATCAAACAATTTTACAGAGAAGTGTGTATTAAAATGTAAACTGTCACAAAGCTAAGTCAAGAAGTTCCTGAAAAGTGGTGAAAGCTAATGGTTATTTTTGGATCAAAAGTCCCATTTATAACTTTATAACTCTATCTTGAGTATCTCTCACATTACTGAAATTTCAAATAAATATGATACTTAAAGAAACAGAGTTCCATCTATAAAAAAATCAAAACAGTCTCTATTTAAATTTTATCTACAAATCTATATTTATTATTAGAACTGGCTGAATAGTTTAAAAATTATTTGTGAACCTTTAATGAATAAAATTATTATGATTCATGGGACTGGATTATTTGTAAGTAAATATTCAGGAATCATGAAAATTTAAAGCATTGCATTATTTTTTTCCTTTTAAAAATATTTCAACCAAACCAATCAGAAGTAAAACACAATGGTAATTAAATATTCATGGTAAATAGGCCCAATGGCCTGTGATGAGATATTAGATGGGGTGAGATCCGAGTTACCCAGGAAAGAATTTTCTGTAGTATCTGGCTGATGAATCTTGCCAATATGCTCAGGGTTTAGCTGATCGCCATATTTGTGGCCGGGAAGGAATCATAGAATCATAGAATATCAGGGTTGGAAGGGACCCCAGAAGGTCATCTAGTCCAACCCCCTGCTCAAAGCAGGACCAATTCCCAGTTAAATCATCCCAGCCAGAGCTTTGTCAAGCCTGACCTTAAAAACCTCTAAGGAAGGAGATTCTACCACCTCCCTAGGTAACGCATTCCAGTGTTTCACCACCCTCTTAGTGAAAAAGTTTTTCCTAATATCCAATCTAAACCTCCCCCACTGCAACTTGAGACCATTACTCCTCGTTCTGTCATCTGCTACCATTGAGAACAGTCTAGAGCCATCCTCTTTGGAACCCCCTTTCAGGTAGTTGAAAGCAGCTATCAAATCCCCCCTCATTCTTCTCTTCTGCAGGCTAAACAATCCCAGCTCCCTCAGCCTCTCCTCATAAGTCATGTTTTCCAGTCCCCTAATCATTTTTGTTGCCCTTCGCTGGACTCTCTCCAATTTATCCACATCCTTCTTGAAGTGTGGGGCCCAAAACTGGACACAGTACTCCAGATGAGGCCTCACCAATGTCGAATAGAGGGGAACGATCACGTCCCTCGATCTGCTCGCTATGCCCCTACTTATACATCACAAAATGCCATTGGCCTTTTTGGCAACAAGGGCACACTGCTGACTCATATCCAGCTTCTCGTCCGCTGTCACCCCTAGGTCCTTTTCCGCAGAACTGCTGCCTAGCCATTCGGTCCCTAGTCTGTATCTGTGCATTGGGTTCTTCCGTCCTAAGTGCAGGACCCTGCACTTATCCTTATTGAACCTCATCAGATTTCTTTTGGCCCAATCCTCCAATTGGTCTAGGTCCTTCTGTATCCTATCCCTCCCCTCCAGCGTATCTACCACTCCTCCCAGTTTAGTATCATCCGCAAATTTGCTGAGAGTGCAATCTACACCATCCTCCAGATCATTTATGAAGATATTGAACAAAACCGGCCCCAGGGCAAGGAATTTTCCTCCAGGGCAAATTGGAAGAGACCCTGGAGTTTTTTCACCTTCCTCTGTAGCATGGGGCACGGGTCACTTGCTGGAAGATTCTCTGCTCCTTGAAGTCTTTAAACTACGATTTGAGGACTTCAATAGCACAGATATAGGTGTGAGATTTTATTTGCAGGAGTGGTGGGTGAAATTCTGTGGCCTGCGTTGTGTAGGAGGTCAGACTAGATGATCGTAATGGTCCCTTCTGACCTAAATATCTATGAATCTATATCAGATGATATAACCATAACTGGAGATGAATGCATGGCTGTGCTGATGGCATCAATAGGAGGGCTTTGGCTTCCTTAACCATGGGATGCTCTTCTGAGAAGAAGGACTGCTGGGAAAAAGATGGGGTCCACTGACCAAGAAGGGAAAGAACAACTTCACACACTGACTCACCATTCTAGTTAGGAGGGCTTTAAAGTAAATTCAAAAGGTACAGATGAGAAAAAAACAACAGGTAAGAATAAAAAAGGCTACCTTAACAGAGGACTAGATTTGGGGTCGGGGAGAGACACGGACAATTAGAATAAGGTCATAGGAGCAACAAGAGGGAAATCAGTTGGGGAATCTGCTCAGCATCTTAGATTTCTGTACACAAATGCAAGGAGTATGGGGAATAAACAGGAAGAACTGGAATTATCAGTACATAAGCTATATTTTGACTTAACTGGCATTACAGAGACTTGGTGGGATAAATCTCATGACTGGACTATTGTTATAGAGGATAATAGCTTGTTCAGGAAGAACAGGCAGCGGAACAAAGGAGGAGCTATTGTATCATACATTAACAATATGTGCGCTTGTTCTATGGTACAGAGGGAGGTTAGAGGCAGACAAGTTGAAACTCTTTGGGTAAAGATAAAATGGGGGAAAGAATAGGGATGATATCATAGTAGGGGTCTACTATAGACCACCAAATCAGGAAGAGGAAGTGATGAGGCCTTACCAGAACAAATAACAGAAATGTACAAAACACAAGATCTGGTATCAATGGGGAACTTTAACATACCAGAAAAAGTAATACTGCAAAACACAAAATGTGCAATAAGTTCTTGGAATGTATTGAGGACAATATTTTATGTTTCAGAAACTGGAGGAAGTAATTTGCGGCACTGCCATTTTAGATTTGATTCTGACCAACATAGAGGAAATGGTTGCAAATATGAAAGTAGAAAGCAATTAGGGTGCAAGTGAAAATGAAACTAACCCAACAAAAAGTAGAAACATGGATGAATTGCTAAAGAGAAGTACAAAAGAATAGCACAAGCATGTACAGACAATATGAGAAAGGCTAAGACACAAATAAGCTACGCATAACAATGGTCATAAAAGTCAATAAGAAGAGGTTCTTTAAATACATTAGGAACAAGAGAAAGACAAAGGAAATGTAAGTCCTCTATTTGCTGGGGAAGAAAAGTGAATAACTGATGACAACAAGGAGGCTGAGGTGTTGAAGACCGACTTTGCTTCAGTCTTCAGTAAAAAGACCAGCTGTCCAACACAATTAATATAAACAATAAGGGGAAAGAGTGCAACCCAAAATAGGAAAGAACAAGGTTAACAAATATTTAGTTAAGTTAAATGTATTCAAGTTTGTAGGGCCTGATGAAATCATCCTATGTTATTTAAGGAATTATCTGAAGCAATTATCTTGGAGAATACATGGAGGAGGGGTAAGGTCCCAGAGGACTGGAGAAGGACAAATATAGTACCTATCTTTAAAAAGAGGGCCTGGGGAATTATAATCCAATCAGCCTAACTTTGATACCTGGAAAGATAGTGGAACAAATTATTAAACAATCAATTTGTAAGCATCTGGAGGATAATGAGGTTATAAGAAATAGCCAGCATGGATTTGGCAAGAACAAATCATGCACAATCAACTTAATTTCCCTCTTTGACATGGTTGCTAACCTAGTGGATGGGAGTGCTGGGAGGAAGGAGTTGATGAGATCTATCTTGATTGTACTAAACCTTTTTGGCATAATCCCATATGACATTTTCATAAGGAAACTAGAAAAATGTGGTCTAGATGAACTTACTATAGGGTGGATGGACATCTGATTGAAAGACCATACTCAAAGTGTAGTTATCAATGGTTCACTGTAAAACTGGGAAGGTGTATTAAGTGGCGTTCCTAAAAGGTCAATGCTGGGTCTGGTACTATTCAATATTTTCAATAATTACATGGGTTATGCATGGAGAATATGCTTGTAAAATTTGCATATGATGCCAAGCTGCAAAGGGTTGCAAGTACTTTGGAGGATAGGATAAGAATTCAAAATTAGCTTGACAAATTAGAGAATTGGTCTGGAATCAACAAGATAAAATTCAAGTAAGACAAGTGCAAAGTACTACAGTTAGGAAAGAAAAAATAACATACAAAATGGAAAACAATTAGTGAGATAATAGTACAGCTGAAAAGAATTTGGGAATTATAGTGGATCATAAATTGAAAATGAGTCAACAATATGATGGAGTTGCAAAAAAGGCTAATATTCTGGGGTGCATTACAGGAGTATTATATGTAAAACACGGGAAGTAATTGTCTAACTCTACTCATCTACTCATTAATGGTGTTATGCTAATAATTCCTCTGGGGTCTCTCTTGCTTCTCAGTGAAATAGATGAACAAACCAAAACCTCATTTCCAAACATCTCCAAACTTGAGCATGTTCAGAACCTGATCCTGTTCTAAACTTTTTTGTTTAGATCCATCTCTAAAGTTTTACTTTTTTCTTTTGTTGGTGGAGTAAGAGGGCTTCTGTTCTAATATGTTGCCATTGTTCTCTAGACACAATATATATTAAGTAATTTCTCTCTCCCACGGGCTATTGAACTGTTGTTTCTTCACAAATTATTTTAGTCCTGCTGCTTCTAACTCCAGCATTTTGCACAAGACCTTTCCAAATAAATTAGTCAGAGTTCTTTAAATATGTAGGACCATATTTGCAAACATTTGCATCCAAGTTGCACCTTTAAAATTAGCATCTACAAATAAGGCATCTGTGTAACTCAGATAGCTGTGTTTAAAAATATGGCCCTGGGTGTGTTTACTGTAATCAATTAGGTAGTGATTTTTAAGGTGTAGAGTTAACAATCTAATTTCAGCCATTTGTTCTTTCAAAGATTTCTTCTTAATTTGGAGGGAGCTCTGAGTCCAGATATTCTGTCTGGGCCAATGAGATAAGGCTTCAATAAAAAAAGCTCCAAAGCACTTGGGACAGGACTAGATAATTCAGTGGTTCCAGCATTGGCCTGCTAAATGCAGGGTTGTGAGTTCAATCCTTGAGGGGACCATTAGGGATCTGGGGCAAAAATTGGGGATTGGTCCTGCTTTGAGCAAGGGCTTGGACTAGATGATCTCCTGAGGTCCCTTCCAACCCTGATATTCTGTGATTCTATGTCCACTGCTCTAGAAACACTGGTCCAAGCAGGATTAGAGGTCAGGCCAGTGGCCTGGATGCACCAGTGATGCAGTCAGAACCCACTTAGCCACGGTAAGGGAGGAGCAACAGCATAAAGTTCAAAAGCTTGAACGACAACTTTGTAGAACTTTTTTTTAAATGAAAAGAATACAAGGTAGAGAAGAGTTGTAAATCCACTGAAGCATGGCTAAGGACATCAATGAACTCTTCTGGAATGTTGGCAGATCTAGGAGAGTAGCTCAGCACTATGATTCCAGAAAATATTTGACTTTGGGATTTGGTGAGCAGCCTAGGAATGGAGTGGGGGAATACAAATGGGTATCTTTTACGGCATAACAGATCAGAATTTTTCAGCTTGCGGTTTTTCTGCTGACAAGATGCTTGTAGCTCAAACTCAAAAGTGGGAATGCACAGAGATGCAGATTTTTAGAGACAGATTTTCTTCTAGCATTTTAGAACTTCTGCTTTTAGTTCCAGTCAAAAACAGGTAAAAATTCTCTTTTGGGTTAATTTCAACTCTGGGGCAAAGATGGGATCACTCCTTATTTTACTTGAACTATTTGCTGAAGCCTAATTTCACCATTATAAAATCATTTTTCCATCGCTCAAGTATCAGACATAGAATTTCAGTGTAGAGGATATTTCTAGGAGTGATAGAAAGAATCATGCTTTACCCCTATGAGAAAGCAAATTCACATGTGAATTTCCTCACACAACCCTACATCTTTGGTAAACCTAGGTTGATAGAATAAGTTAACATCTGAGCTACCTGCCATAAAAGAAAATGCAGCTCACCTGTAGCGCATCTCTCCTTGCATTTACTGTTTTCTTCTTCCCCTATTATTTAACCATCAGTGGTCTATTGCTATTTTTTATTTCTTCACTATCTGAGTTTGATCCATGATGCTATATTCCATTTTCATTAAAGGGGATGTCGTGGGATTAATATTCAAAGATTTCCTTAGGCTCCCCTGCACTTTAAGGTTATACAGAGTGGGCTGATAAGGAAATTATTAGGATCCAGTAATAAGTTCCTATTAAAAATTAAATGTCAAAAATATCTTTTCTTCTTCACTTCTTTTTCAAGTTTCCTTAGTTATAGAAAGGAAGTGCTAAATGGAGAGAGGGGACCAGGGCTAATTAAGCTTAGTTACATGGAGGTCTCAGGGGAGGGAGATTTCTGTTCCCCTCAGGTACTGGGGACAGGGCCTAAAAGGCATGGAAGTGCTGTAAATACACTGTTGCATGGAACTGATGGAGGAAACTTAAAAGGGTGCAGTGAAGTCACAACCACTGGACTCTGTGCCTTTTCCACTTGGAAGAAGGTGGAAGAGGAGCCACACCCTATGACAGGGGCCTAAGATTATAATGACACTGGGTGAGGGATGTAACACTTTCACCCATGTTGACAGTAACTGTAATCACAGTGGAATTATGCACTTTCATTCTGTATGCTTATATTTGTCATGATCATGGATATATTTATACGGAGTTCAGTCAACTAAAACCACAGCTCAAAACACTCCTGAAATTTGATGGGGGCTCAAAATCTGAACTTTGATCCATATCCATATATCTTTATCCAAATATATATATATATATATATATATATATATATATATATATATATATATATATATATATATATTTTGACTGAGCTGACACAAAATCCTAAATCTGAACTCTGTTGACTTTTCGCATGTTTGAAATCTTGATGTGTATCCAACTGTTGTTGCTGGGGTAACCTATAGATTTACATATGCTAGGTTTTGTTATACTCTCTGTAAAAAGAACAAGACATTAAGGGCCATGGCCTCAGCTGATGTAAGTCCATATATTTCTATTGACACCAGTGGAGCTGTGCCAATTTATACCAGCTGTGGATCTGGTTTTCAAATATTCATTTCCATTACAGATGATGAAAGGTAAAAATGTATACATTTTAAACAAGGACTATAGAAATTGCCCTTACTAGAGATGGGCATGCATTAAAATATACAGCCACCAAGAATTCCTATGTCTCCCTCTGAAAAAAAGACCACGGCTGCTACTCTGAAACCTAAGTACACCTAGTCATTCCAACTGAGTATTTCCAGGAGTAATACTACAGCATTAACCTATGATCATTAGCTGACACATATTTTGGACACTATACTGTATGCTGCATGCCAGTGGGATCAAGTGCCTTTGCCTATGGTTGTGTCACTTGGATTCAAATAGAATATTTATTGTATAATCTATTTAGAGTATTATTTTTAAAACATATTCAAAGGCATCCTCCAGGGCATTTGCACAGAGTTCGTTTTCTTTAAGGAAGGTAAATTTTAGGGCCTAATTCTATCTCTGTACATGTTTATATCGGTTCATCACCGTGGTATCTAAGCACTTAAAGAAATACATAGTATTCCATTAACATCACTGAAACACATGCATGCAAGAATGTGACATTTCCTATTCTTGTCATAATCAAATTTTATCCCCATTGGAGTTTACACCAAGAAATATTTAAGTCTCTTGTAGATGCTGTACATATCTCAATCTGTTTAAGACACAGGCAATTGAAAATTCAGGAAATCTGGCAGAAATCACCCATTCCTTCCAAATAAAGCCAACCAACCCAGAAATGTGTGGACAGAAACAGGTGGAAAATATTTCCAACATGCCATAGAATTACAGTAATTTATCATTTATTTTCCATTGCACCAGTGAATGAGAAGAAACTAATTTGTGTTTGGAATCATTATCCCTCCATTCTGATGTGAGCTTTCCTGTGAGAGCTCTTTGATCCTGGCCTTTTCTATAATCAGCCCAATTCTATTCTAATTTCCCTGAAAAGTTCTCTTCCCTTCAACCATTTTCTCCTTTCTGACTTTATTTCTGTTGACATTGCATTCCTGAGCCCTTGTGCCTTTTCTGGGCTAATTGGTCCGGGTGGATTAATTTGGTATCTAATTACATAACTGTTTTTTTTAATTGTGCTATGAGTTTTTTCAGGGTCATATCGAGTGAACTGCCCTCAGACTTTTTTTTTTTTTAATTTCAGAAGAACTTGTTTTATTCTTTTATTTTTTAAACTGATCATGGGTTTAATCAAGCTCCCTTTGAAATCAGTGCTCATTCCCATTGACTTCACTGGGAGCATGATCAGGCCTGTAGCATATAAATTGACATGGTACTTGGCACATTATGGGTACAGTGTGTTAAAAAGCATACGCAGTCTCCAGGCTGTTTGAAATACTTGCAAACAAGAACACTTTTCAGTCCCACTTTCTCACACACACAAACATGTGAAAAACCACAAATAGATCCACATTTAACCATTACTGCAATGGTTACATTTGTTCAGATATAGAAAAGACAGGATTTGCCTGATAGTTTTGTCCATGGGGCTCAACTCTCCAAATAGTCCCCTGTCAAGGTTCCTCCCCCACTCTGAACTCTAGGGTACAGATGTGGGGACCTGCATGAAAAACCTCCTAAGCTTATCTTTACCAGCTTAGGTCAAAACTTCCCCAAGGTACAAAATATTACCCCCGTTATCCTTAGACTGGCCGCTACCACCACCAAACTAATACTGGTTACTGGGGAAGAGCTGTTTGGACGCGTCCTTCCCCCCAAAATACTTCCCAAAACCTTGCACCCCACTTCCTGGACAAGGTTTGGTAAAAAGCCTCACCAATTTGCCTAGGTGACTACAGACCCAGACCCTTGGATCTTAAGAACAATGAACAATCCTCCCAACACTTGCACCCCCCCTTTCCTGGGAAATGTTGGATAAAAAGCCTCACCAATTTGCATAGGTGACCACAAACCCAAACCCTTGGATCTGAGAACAATGAAAAAGCATTCAGTGTTTTACAAGAAGACTTTTAATAAAAAATAGAAGTAAATAGAAATAAAGAAATCCCCCCTGTAAAATCAGGATGGTATATATCTTACAGGGTAATTAGATTCAAAAACATAGAGAACCCCTCTAGGCAAAACCTTAAGTTACAAAAAAGATACACAGACAGAAATAGTTATTCTATTCAGCACAATTCTTTTCTCAGCCATTTAAAGAAATCATAATCTAACACATACCTAGCTAGATTACTTACTAAAAGTTCTAAGACTCCATTCCTGTTCTGTCCCCGGCCAAGACGACTACAGACAGACACAGACCCTTTGTTTCTCTCCCTCCTCCCAGCTTTTGAAAGTATCTTGTCTCCTCATTGGTCATTTTGGTCAGGTGCCAGCGAGGTTACCTTTAGCTTCTTAACCCTTTACAGGTGAGAGGAGCTTTCCCCTGGCCAGGAGGGATTTCAAAGGGGTTTACCCTTCCCTTTATATTTATGACACGCCCCCCAAATCTCAGCTAGGGTGAAACACTGGCTGGGATTTCTTCCTGGAGCTCTAGGAAAACAGAGTTAATAAGACACATGCATCTCTAAATATACTACCAAGTACATAAAGACTAACAATATTTTCCACATCTCAAGGACGATTTTAACCAGTTGATTCTGGGAAACTTTCACGGGAGAGTGCATCAGCCACTTTGTTAGAAGCTCCTGAGATGTGTTGGATGTCGAAATCAAAATCTTGGAGAGCTAAACTCCACCGAAGAAGTTTTTTGTTAGTTTCTTTGACGGTGTGAAGCCACTTTAGTGCAGCATGGTCGGTTTGCAGGTGGAAACGCCGTCCCCAAACATATGGGCGTAGCTTTTCCAGAGCGTAGACAATGGCATAACATTCTTTTTCAGTGACTGACCAGTTGCTTTCCCTCTCAGACAGTTTTTTGCTGAGAAACACTACAGGGTGGAATTCTTGATCAGGTCCTTTCTGCATTAAAACTGCTCCCACACCACGCTCAGATGCATCTGTGGTTACTAGGAACGGTTTGTCAAAGTCTGGGGCCCTTAGTACAGGGTCAGACATGAGTGTCACTTTAAGCTTGTTAAAGGCCTTCTGACACTTTCCGGTCCACTGAACAGCATTTGGCTGTTTCTTTTTGGTTAGGTCTGTCAGTGGGGCAGCGATTTGGCTGTAGTGCGGTACAAATCGTCTGTAATAACCGGCCAAGCCTAAGAAGGATTGAACCTGTTTCTTTGACTTTGGGACAGGCCACTTTTGGATAGCATCCACTTTGGCCTGTAGGGGGCTGATAGTTCCTTGACCCACCTGGTGTCCAAGGTAAGTCACTCTGTTTAGGCCTATTTGACACTTCTTAGCCTTAACAGTTAGTCCTGCCTCCCTTATGCGCTCAAGGACTTTTTGTAGATGTTCCAGGTGGTCTGCCCAGGAATCCGAAAATATGGCCACATCGTCAAGGTAGGCGACTGCATATTCTCCTAATCCCGCTAGGAGACCATCTACAAGTCTTTGGAAAGTGGCGGGTGCATTTCGCAGCCCGAAAGGGAGTACATTAAATTCATACAGCCCGAGATGTGTGATGAAGGCTGACCTTTCCTTGGCAGATTCATCTAGCGGTACCTGCCAGTACCCCTTGGTTAAGTTCAAGGTAGAGATGAACTGGGCCCTTCCCAGTTTCTCTAATAGTTCATCTGTGCGTGGCATGGGATAGTTGTCTGGGCGAGTTACAGCATTTAGCTTACGGTAGTCCACGCAAAAACGTATTTCCCCATCTGGTTTGGGAACTAGAACCACTGGAGATGCCCATGCACTTTCAGAGGGGCGGATTACACCCATCTGTAACATATCCTGGATCTCCCGTTCTATAGCAGTTTTAGCTTGAGGAGACACCCGGTAAGGTTGGACCCTAATTGGGTGAGCATTACCTGTGTCAATGGAGTGGTATGCCCGTTCAGTCAGTCCTGGGGTGGCTGAGAACGTTGGCGCGTAGTTAGTGCACAGCTCCTGGATCTGCTGTCGCTGCATACGCCCAAGGGTCATGGAGAGGTTCACCTCTTCCACACCACCAGCACATTTCCCTTTGTAGTAGACACATTCAGGCCACTCAGCGTCGTCTCCTCCCTGGGCTGTAAACTGACAAACCTTTAATTCTCTGGAATAAAAGGGCTTTAGAGAATTAATATGATACACCTTAGGCTTTCGGTTGGAGGTGGGGAATGCTATGAGATAATTAACAGCTCCCAGGCACTCCTGGACCACGAATGGCCCTTCACACGATGCTTCCATTTTATGGGCCTGGAGCGCCTTTAAGACCATGACCTGGTCTCCTACTTTGAAGGAACGCTCTCTGGCATGTTTATCATACCAGGCTTTTTGCTCTTTTTGAGCATCCTGTAAGTTTTCTCTAGCAAGGGCTAAAGAGGTTCGGAGGGTGTTTTGTAGGTTGGTTACAAAGTCCAGAATGTTAGTTCCTGGAGAAGGTGTAAATCCCTCCCATTGCTGCTTCACCAACTGCAATGGCCCCTTAACCTCACGGCCATATACAAGTTCAAATGGGGAAAACCCTAAACTGGGATGTGGTACAGCTCTGTAGACAAAGAGCAACGGCTGCAATACTAGGTCCCAATCATTGGAGTGCTCATTTACGAATTTACGTATCATGGCCCCCAAAGTTCCATTAAACTTCTCCACCATGCCATTTGTTTGATGATGGTAAGGAGTGGCAACCAAGTGATTTACCCCATGAGCTTCCCAAAGGTTTTTCATAGTTCCTGCCAGGAAATTAGTCCCTGCATCTGTGAGGATGTCGGAGGGCCAACCTACCCTGGCAAAAATGTCTGCTAGTGCCTGGCACACACTTTTAGCCCTGGTGTTGCTTAGAGCTACTGCTTCCGGCCATCGGGTGGCAAAATCCATGAAAGTCAGTATTTACTGCTTTCCTCTGGGTGTCTTTTTCGGAAAAGGACCCAGAATATCCACAGCTACTCGCTGAAATGGAACTTCAATGATGGGGAGTGACTGGAGAGGAGCTTTGACCTGGTCTTGGGGTTTTCCCACTCTTTGGCACACCTCACAAGACTGGACATAGGTAGAAACATCCTTGCCCATTCCCTCCCAGTGGAATGACCCCCCCAAACGGTCTTTGGTCCTGTTCACCCCAGCATGGCCACTAGGGTGATCATGGGCTAAGCTCAAGAGCTTGGCCCGGTATTTAGTTGGAACTACCAACTGTCTCTGAGGATGCCAGTCTTCCTGGTGTCCCCCAGAAAGAGTTTCCTTGTATAAAAGTCCTCTTTCTACAACAAACCTGGATCGATTAGAAGAGCTGAGAGGCGGTGGGTTGCTCCGTGCCGCCGTCCAAGCTCTCTGGAGGCTTTCATCTGCTTTCTGTTCAGTCTGGAACTGTTCCCTTGATGCTGGAGACATCAGTTCCTCATGGGATTGTGGACCTAGGCTTGGTCCCTCTGGAAGCGATATAGGGGATGGAGCTGTTTCTGTTGACTGTGAACCGCTCTCCGCTGGTGCACTATGTTGGGATTCAGGCTCCGGCTGAGCCTCTTGTGTAGGGTTATCGGCTGCTGCCAGTTCAGGTTCGGTGGGGCCCTCTGGTGTTGAGGTTGCAAGTACTGGATTCAGTGCTGACACGGGGTCTGGTGTTGGTTGTTCGGCTGGTTCCGGTTCTGGGACTGGTTCCGTCTGGGTCTCTGGGACTGGATCCACTACTGCTGTTGCAGACATTGGCCTGGGGTCCAGGTCCATCACCTCTGACTGGGTCCTGATAGAAGTTTCCGGAACAGAGCTAGGCCTCACGGCTTGTTTAGCCTGGTTGCGGGTGACCATTCCCACCCTCTTGGCCTGCTTCACATGATTGGCCAAGTCTTCCCCCAACAGCATGGGGATGGGATAATCATCATAGACTGGAAAAGTCCACATTCCTGACCAGCCCTTGTACTGGACAGGCAACTTGGCTGTAGGCAAATTGAAAGAGTTGGACTTGAAGGGTTGAATCGTCACTTGGATCTCTGGGTTGATTAAATTGGGGTCCACTAAGGAAGCATGGATAGCTGACACTTGTGCTCCGGTGTCCCTCCACGCGGTGACCTTCTTCCCACCCACACTCACAGTTTCCCTCCGCTCCAAGGGTATCTGGGAGGTATCTGGGCCTGTGGACCTCTGGTGTGATTCCGGTGCAATGAACTGTAATCTGTTGGGGTTCTTGGGGCAGTTGGCCTTTACATGCCCCAGCTCGTTACACTTAAAACATCGTCCAGCTGACGGGTCACTGGGGCGAGGAGGGTTGCTGGAGAACGGGGTGGTGGGACGATAAGGGGTCTGGAGGGTTCTTTGGGAGGTAGGTGGGGCTTTGGGCGGCCCCCGGTAATAGGGTGTGGTCTGGGGTGGTCCCTTCTGGTCTCCGCTCCAACTGCGACCAGTTTTCTTCTTCTCTGCCACCTCCACCCATCTGGCTCCAATCTCTCCTGCCTCAATTACAGTTTTCGGTTTCCCATCTAGGATGTATCTTTCTATTTCCTCAGGAACACCCTCTAAGAATTGTTCCATTTGCATTAGGAAGGGCAAATTTACTGGAGATTCAACACTTGCTCCTGATATCCAGGCATCCCAATGTTTTACAATGTGGTAGGCATGTCGGGTAAATGACATGTCTGGTTTCCACCTTAGGGCTCTGAACCTCCGACGAGACTGCTCGGGTGTTATCCCCATTCTGACTCTCGCCTTGGATTTAAACAGTTCATACTTGTTCATGTGTTCTTTAGGCATTTCAGCTGCCACCTCAGCTAAGGGTCCACTGAGCTGCGGCCTCAGCTCTACCATGTATTGGTCAGTAGAGATGTTGTACCCAAGGCAGGCCCTTTCGAAGTTTTCTAAGAAGGCCTCAGTATCATCACCTGCCTTGTAGGTGGGGAACTTTCTGGGATGGGAAGTGGTACCTGGAGAAGGATTGCTAGGGTTTGTTGGTATATTCTGCTGGGCCTTTATCCTCTCCATCTCCTCCACATGCTTCCTCTCTTTTTCCTTCTCCTCCTCCACATGCTTCCTCTCTTCTTCCTTCTCCTCCTTCTTCAGCCGCATGAGTTCTATCTGTCTTTCATGTTCCCTTTGTTTTTCCTCAGCCTGAAATTTGGCTAATTCCAGCTGTAGTCGAGCTGAGGATTTGGCCATTCTAACCTCTCTGTTTTTAACTAACTTTACACCCGAGGTTTAGAAATAAACAAACAAAACTTGGCTGTAAAATTTTGCTGTGCTGGAATAGAATACCTATTCTCTGATAGTGATTGTCAGCCTACAGAAAAAGACAATTCCCTTGTCTCTGCTCTGGGCCCAAATTAAAGCAAAAAACCTCCAACTACTTGGAAACCTGCTTACCCAGCCCAAAGAAGAAAAAAAATTTCTTTTCAAACCTGTGCTCCTTGTAAAACAAAAAAAAAATCAAAATCCTAAAAAAAACCCTGCCACTTTTGTCTCCAGGCAAATGGGTAGAGCACACACCCCCTATTTACTTTTAGGAAGAAAAGAAAAAAAAAAAACCTCTGGGTTGGAAGACTGTGAATTTCCCTGCAGGAGTTAAGTACCCTGCCTCCAGGCAAAGAAAACCTGCAATTCACAAGATAATCCCCTTTTGTCTCTGCTTGGCCACAAAGCAGAGAGAAACCAAGCTGCTTTCAGTTTCAAAGCTGCCTTCTGGACTTCCTAAAAATTCCTTTTTAAAATCTGTATTTCTAGTTCAAAAAATCTCAACTGGATCTCAAAATGATTTCAGGTTAATCCCACCACTGTGCCACCATGTCAAGGTTCCTCCCCCACTCTGAACTCTAGGGTACAGATGTGGGGACCTGCATGAAAAACCTCCTAAGCTTATCTTTACCAGCTTAGGTCAAAACTTCCCCAAGGTACAAAATATTACCCCCGTTATCCTTAGACTGGCCGCTACCACCACCAAACTAATACTGGTTACTGGGGAAGAGCTGTTTGGACGCGTCCTTCCCCCCAAAATACTTCCCAAAACCTTGCACCCCACTTCCTGGACAAGGTTTGGTAAAAAGCCTCACCAATTTGTCTAGGTGACTACAGACCCAGACCCTTGGATCTTAAGAACAATGAACAATCCTCCCAACACTTGCACCCCCCCTTTCCTGGGAAATGTTGGATAAAAAGCCTCACCAATTTGCATAGGTGACCACAAACCCAAACCCTTGGATCTGAGAACAATGAAAAAGCATTCAGTGTTTTACAAGAAGACTTTTAATAAAAAATAGAAGTAAATAGAAATAAAGAAATCCCCCCTTTAAAATCAGGATGGTATATATCTTACAGGGTAATTAGATTCAAAAACATAGAGAACCCCTCTAGGCAAAACCTTAAGTTACAAAAAAGATACACAGACAGAAATAGTTATTCTATTCAGCACAATTCTTTTCTCAGCCATTTAAAGAAATCATAATCTAACACATACCTAGCTAGATTACTTACTAAAAGTTCTAAGACTCCATTCCCGTTCTGTCCCCGGCCAAGACGACTACAGACAGACACAGACCCTTTGTTTCTCTCCCTCCTCCCAGCTTTTGAAAGTATCTTGTATCCTCATTGGTCATTTTGGTCAGGTGCCAGCGAGGTTACCTTTAGCTTCTTAACCCTTTACAGGTGAGAGGAGCTTTCCCCTGGCCAGGAGGGATTTCAAAGGGGTTTACCCTTCCCTTTATATTTATGACATCCCCCAATAGGCAACTGGGTTACACACACGAGTATAGACTAATTGTATGAGCAAGGCTTAGGCTCCATTTTGGAAGAGCACATTTCTTGGGTGTGATGCACCTAAAGCACTGCTCAGCAAGAAAAGAGTTATTGTGTGACACTAGAAAAAGCCATAATTTTTTAAAACTAATTCTGAAAAATTACTATGTGAAATTAGGTCAACCTGATAGACAGAATTAATTATTCTCCTTACTTCTATCCTCTCAGATGATATACTGTTTTGTACAGATCTTTGATAGCAAGAAATTATAGGAACAAATTAGGAACCAGGATGATATCATAATATACTTCTTCCCTAATTAGGGAGATATCAAATACCTTAAATTGAAGCAATAAGAGTTATGACATGACAAGCAAATATTGTGGTGGGACAACAACATGGAGAGCAATGGGAGGTGGGGAGTAAGGCAGGGAGAAAGAAATAGGGGCAAAGAGAAGGGAGAGAATGAAATAGACATACATGGGGTATATAGTCAAAGGAGGGAGAGAAGACTACTAAAAATGACTTATGGCTTTCCTCAAGGTCCATGCACAGGTGATGATTCTGCATAGAACAGAGGAGTACTGCTCTCTGCCTCCCCCCACTCACTGAAACCTACCACAGGGACTTAGTAGGGTTCCATCTCCACAAATGGAGAGCGGTAGTGTGGTCAGTTAGCCAGGTTACCATGGACACGCTCCAAAATAATAAATAAACTTTGTAGAGGAAGCTGGTGTGAATAACTGCAGATGGGGGGATGACCCTAATTATTCTGGAAGCTTCTAAAGGCAGCTCCAATGTGGGGAACTCCTGGCAACAGTTGATCCCTTTTCCTGAATCAATTTACCCGAAAGCCATGTGAATTTCACAGCATCCAGGAGATCATGGGTTTGAGCCCTCTGACTTCTCACATGGGGGTGGCAAAGCACTCAAAGAATTACAAGGGAAATCTGTGAGCTAAAATTGAATTGAGTTTCTACTTCCTGATGGGGGAATAAACTCCATAAAGGAAAATTTGGCGTAGGTGTTAGAGGAGTAAGGAAAAAAGATAAGACAGATAGGGAAGGGTATTTATGAGTAGGTAAGGGAACCCTAGATTTGACTTCTGTCCCCTGGTTCCAGAAAACATGGCTCATTCTGATTCAGAACTGGGTTCTTCACACCTGGTTTTCTATAATGTATTATGATCCCAATCCATGTCAACCCCCCATAATCTGACAGAATTGGCATAATGGGTCAATGCTACTAGTGTGGGAATGATCCTGGTTATTTTATCCTAATCTCCTTGGTTTCTTGATGTTCATACATCCAGAGGAGAGGAAAATGCCCTCTTCTAAAGTAACTCTACTGGGAGGAGGGTTGCCTTTTTCACATTTTAGGTTCAATAGGCATGTGTGTAGACACGGATTCGTTTCAAATGCTGGCACTTAAAATTTTCAGTTCAGTTCAGAAGGTACTACTGAATTTAGAAATCTTCCCTAGATTTGAATGGGCTTTGGATCATGCCTCATTTGTGGGTGTTCCTTTCTTTCTCTACTTGTGCCATGAAATATGAAGAAAAACAAAATCACTAGTGTACAGTAAAATGTGAAGAAAAGAAAAATAACACAATGATTTTTGCTACAAATATGTTTCAAAGTCCTTTATTCAAGGCTTGAAATGTTTCTAATGTTCCCATGAAAAGTTTGCATTTCTTCAGAATCATATTAGGTGATGTGTTAGATTTTTCCAGAATGGTTTGTTCCGACAGTCAGGACTTAGGCATGAGGCCAATGACCTTTGTATCTTGTGTGCGCCTTTACCTCTCTACCGCATAATGAACAGTATCTTTGATCATGAATTCCCTCTCCAAATCTTTATTTTCTGCTTTTGCTCCATAAGAGTATTAATATTTCCCAAGGCAGTTACACAACAATGTTTTAGCCATGTATCAGATTTGTTTGGGTTTAAGTTTATTTCTTGTTAGCAGTGTTTCTTGTGGGATTCTTTTTTCACAAAAACACCAATATCTTGTATATGTATTTAAACTATACGCTGAGCAATTCTTCCATATACATCTTACAAACATTTTTGAAATCCAAATGGTTTTTAGGGATTTCAGAAACTCGTGCATTAATACAACATTTCTCACTGTTGCCAATTATTCATGAACGTCCTGATTTCCTTTTCTTTGTGCTTTAGGTATTTCTATTTTGGCACATAAGTATTAATAAGTGCAATTAAGCAGGCATGTGGTGCCAGTGATTTACCACTGTGACAGAAGATGGATTTTCTGAAGAAGTGATGACAAATTCAATATTAATCAGCAGGCCCATTCAAGTATCCATTGCCTGACACCTATCCCCTGGGTCAAAGGGTTGAGCAACTTGGGGCATCATGCATGACCAACAGATTTTCAGGAATAAAGGCAGCCAAGAAAAAAGGTATGTGCATCAGATGTGGTTGGTAAGAGCAAAAGTCTTTCATTTGTATGTACAGAAAGGCACAATATTGAAAATGTGGCTCCCCCAAATCCCTATAGGGGTAACTAAGGGTTTTTTGAGGCCTTCAGGGTTTAGTTCTTTAAGGATTCATGAATGGATCCCTGCAATCTAGTGTTCAAGCGTTTAGAATGAACTAGCTCTTGTAGCATTGCTCAGAGTTTCAAGTTCCATGAATTAAAGTCTCCAAGGACAATCCCTCCTGGCCCCCTTCACTCTTATTCCCTTCCATCTTCAATTTATAATAATTTGCATTTAGTATTTAGCATCTCCCAACCTAGGGTTACAGAGCACTTTACAAAACTTAATTAGATTGGACTCATAGCACTCCATTGTACAGACTGGGAATCCAAGGCACAGTTATACACAAACCCTCAGATCAGATGGGAAAACTGCGGCAGAGATAGAATAGAACTCAGTTTTTCCATATCACCACCTGCTTTTTAACCTCCTTCCTCCCTAAGTTTAGTCTAAGAATAGTCTAAAAAAATCTATTGTATTTTTCTTAATTTCTCAAACTTCCTCCCATTCAACTCCCATACAAAAACCTTTTAATTGCTTACTCCTTCCTAATTTAATAAAATCTTAGGAGGAACAGTGTCAAGTAATTACCACCTTGAGGGGTCAAATTCACACCTGGAGCAAAAGTGCAACTCTATAGCATGTTGACTATAATTTGGACCTGAATTCTTCCCTGTGCCTTTCCATCAGATGCTCAGGTGAAATGGCTTAAAGCAAATATTCTGAATTTCATATGAATAACTAAGGCATAGAAGGGCACAGAAATATGTCCTTCAAACTTAGGTATATGTGTTATATAGACTGAAGAAACTCCCAGAGCATTAGCAATGTGTGTAAACCATGTTCTCACAGCATATCGGTATTGAAGCTTCCTGTAAGGAAAGAAGCCCTGATGATAATCTCCCCTTCATTTCCTAGGCTTCTTTTGCTATCCTTTTCCCTGTCAACTATCACATTCTCTCATTTTCAAAGACTATCTCTTCCTGCCAAGATCTAGGGATTCATAATACAGGACTTACATCTGGATAATTCAGATTCTGTAATGATTAATCCATTATATTCTGTGAGAGTCACTTTTATTCTAATTTTACCAGCAAATGTCCTTTTCAATTTTTATAGATCCTAAAAATGTGACAAGAATTCTTTCTGATTTGTAGTTCATACATATATACTTTATACTTTTATTCCATATTTCTTAAATGTTGCAAAATCTGAAATTAAAAACTGACTAAGCATCTATCCATCAGACAGATCAAGTTATCGGACATTTATAATAGGGCATTGTAGCAAAATGTTTTCAAAGGTGACAAAACAAGGGATTCAAACCCTCATTATTTCTCTCTATAACTATGTTCCAATTTAGTTTAATTTAAAAAAAAATCCTGAAACAAACTTCCTTTGAAAAACAATTATATTTGTGTCTTGTTAAACTTCATAGTTTTCTATACAGAAATGATTTTAAAGAATATTTAGTCTCCTAGTCAAGAAAGTATAGATTGTGATCTATGAATTGACTGTTAATTGTAGTCAAAATATATAATTTCTTAAATCCATAAACAATCCCCCCACTTCATGTATAGTAGGTGCCCAATTCTGCTCTTTTTTATATCCCTCCTTAAAACACATTTCTTTCATTAAGTTCTCAATTACTGACCTCACCTTTGGTGGCGTCTGTACACTATCTTGCTCCTAAACTGTTGTCCCATGCATTTGATTGCTGGAGGCAGAGCATAAGATTCTTGGAGTATGAACTGTTATTTCTGCATGTGCATTTATAGTGCTGTAAAAATATACAATAAAATAATTGCTCTTGCAAGAAAAAAAATTGTTTGGGGAAAGTAAGTTAATACAAAGTACACTGTCAAAGACTGCCAGAGGGAACTATCTTTAGAGAAAGGCTCAGAAAGGAAAGACATAAAGTAAATACTTCACTAATTAGCTGTGATACTGTAGGGATTAAAGACAATTGGCAAATTATTTGCAACTGAATTAAAATCAGTTATAGTTGGTCCAACTTGGGTTTATATCTTTAATACAACTTTAACTTCAGCAAAATAAGGTTATTATTAGTGTTAATTATTACAATTCCTTACCAATATTGGGCCCAATTCTGACCTGGCTCAACTCTATTGAGATAGATGAATTTCTGTCTGCTTGCATCATAGCTGAATTTGACTCTTTACTTTTAGGTTTACTTTAGGACTATTCAATACTTTAAATTTTCCTTCAATATCTTGATTGAAAGTCCATTGGAGTCTTTCCATTGTGGGCTTTGGATCTGGCCCCAAATTCTGAATCCTTTCATTCCCCCCCCCCCCACCATCCATTCCCTGGCCATCTCTATTTCCTTTCAGTTCCTTCCAGAGCGTCCCAGTATTTATTAACTGATTTAACCATCTATTAATACTCTCTGGAATTGTGTCCCTTTGTTATGAGTTCATGGGATTTCCCTCCACACACTACAGGAGTGACCATCAGGCCTGATTTTTTTCTGGGAAAATCTTTTAACTTTCTGTTTATAGAGCTGAATGAATCATTTGCAGTGAATTTTAAGTGAATTTAGCCTGTTTTGGGCCAAGAAAATCATGATTTTTTCCCCAAGTTCATTTGTTCAAAAATTATTCTAAAATGGTCTTTACCTCATTCACCACTTTGGTTAGTTATGACTGGTCAAGCAAGTTATATAGTATAGTTTTTGTTCCCTAACTTCCAGCAATACAAGTCACACATGCTGCTTTGAAATTCAGTTTCTCTGATCACTTAAACCAGTAAAACACAATTGTGGGGAATGTCTATGGAAAGTAAACACAAAGTGGACATGGATTTGGCTGAAGCAAATTCATTTAAAAAATGAGAAAGAATTTTCATTATTTTATGTTATTCATTTTTCCTTAGCCTGTATGGTGTCCTAAATTCTGATAGTCCTGTTAATGATTCCAAATTACCATTGTTCACTTCTAATTTTGATGAGCAACTTTATTTAATTTATTGCACCTATACAAGTAATGTACAGGTGTGAATAAAAACAAAGCCCTTATCCACTGTGATTGCCACTGACAATCCAACAAATCATTTTACAGGAAAAGACAAAACATCACCTCTGATGTCACCAAGCCCTTTAGTTATTTCTTTTTGGATTACTCTTCAGTTTTTCCACATAGCTTCAATTACAAATGCCAAATTGGTGGAGAGGTAGCTCATTCTTTGTCATTTTAATATAATGGCTTTTAGAATTCTGCAGATTTGAGAAAAAAAATCTCAGCACAATTTGCCATTGTTTTTTTGTAGATGTCCACTGGTTTGAATCAAACAGCTTGTTTTCAACACTAAAATAGTCCTATTAAAATATATCAACGAGATATCAGTTATCACTTATTATCTGAGATAATATAGAAATGTTTTATTCTACATATAAGAAAAAACCTATTGTGCCACAGATATCATTGTGTTCTACTGTTACTAAATATTTATTTTGACAGAAACCACTGTACACAGTACAGATCCATAATGTTTAAGTACATAAAGAACCATTAGATCATCTAGTGTGACCTTTCGTATATCACCATTAAATTTCACCTACTTACTCTTGTATCTTCCAGATCATCTTCCAGAAAGGCTTTCCAACATGATTTGAAGACATCACATGATGGAGAATCCACCAGTTTCCTTGGAATTTATTCCAATGGATAATCACCCTATTTCTAATTTGAATTTTTATGGCTTCAAATTCCAGCCATTAGTTCTTGCTATGCCTTTGTCTGATAGATTTAGGAGTCCTTTAAATTGAGATCTTTAAATTTTTCATTGTAAGGCATTTTCTCTAGTCTTTGAATAATTTTTGAAGCTATTTACTATACTCTACCTTATTTTCCAACATCAATTTTTTAAAAAAATTGTTGGATTTCCATCTTCTTAAACTCCCTTCCAAAATCTACGAACTGTTCTATAATCTGATGAGTTCCAAATGATTCCATGATATTGGTCCAAAATGTATCATCACAGTGGAGACTTGTCAGGCGATTTCAAAATTCATTCAATCTTGCAGTTACATCTCATATTTTCACTCCAGAGAGATAGCACACCATTCTAGATTCATAGCTATTTAGGTCAGAAGGGACCATTATGATCATCTAGTCTGATGGCCTTGTGTTCCTTACTAGATTCTCTGTCCATTCTTCTAAATATGGAGTTGTCAATGATGATTGTTTGCCTCCTTAGGACATCTCTAGGTAGCTACTGCCTTCAAAGGACACCCATCAGGTAGGTCTTCTGTAGCTCTCTGTTCCATTCCTCCAGAGACTGAGTCCTTGCCAGATATCTCAATGATTCAGTACTTTTAGGTGAGTTGAATACCTTCTGGATATCTTTCCCCTGCTGGTCACAAATCACCAAGCTGCTGCCTCTGGCTTTACTCTCTCCAGTTCCCTTATCATCCATCCTTCCCTTGTGATGGCTATGGAAACAATTTCTGAATCTGGTTGGCCAAGTCTTTATTTTCTCAGATGGTACGCTGTTAAAACCTATGCTTTAAGCCCAGATATTTTCTCCTTCAGACTGGCCACCAGCTTTCACTTCACACACCAGAAATCTATTTTTTATCCAGTGAAAGGATGGGTGAGCATTCCTATCACTGTTTTAGAGGTGGATAGGAATAAATTAAGACAAAAAAGGTAATGTGATTTGCCCATAGTCAAAGAGAGCTAGACTCTACATTTACAGTTTACCCTGAGTAAGTGGAGCTGTCCATAAGAGATACTGTCAATACTATTCTGCAAAAACACAAAAGTGATCATAATTTTTCACCAAATTGCTTTCTCCAAAATGTTATATTACTTTTATACTTTTCCAATGTCTTTAGTCTATTGGTCATACCATTTTGTTCATCTTTACTGCTTTACTGGACAAGTCAATTGTGGAAGCATTCCTATTGGCTGAAGAACATTCTAAATGTAACATTTTATAATGTTAGATTATTTCATGTGAAACACACTGAAACTACTGTCAAACTGACCATATCTTGTACGAAATTAAGCTGCATTATCTCGCACAATGCAGACTTTTTAGCAGCAAGGCAAATCTAGGGGATAGTTGTCAGAAGATAATCACAGCCCTTGTGAATTATAGATACTTGGCTAAATCTTATATCTTTTACTGCCGTGGGGTTATGGTTATATTATGACAAACATGTCACTTGTGCATTATTTACTCTTTATCTTTAGTCAAGGGCGATAGTATTGCAATCATCTAACTGAAATATCTCAAGTGAACATTTCTTTATGCTATTAAATTTCAAGTTTTAAATAACCACATGAGAGGATACAGTTCAGCTAGAAAATTCCAAAGCTCGGTTACCAAGAAATAACAGTTTAAGGTATTTCTAGAACAATATCCATGTTAGCTAATATTGCACAGGTAAACTAAACAATGTGCATGCCTACCTTAATTTATAATAAGTAGTCTTAATATTCATTTTGCCCTTTCTCTCTTCAGCGCTCTTCACACACATTAACTAATTTCAAGCCACAAATTCAGATCATTGTTAGCTGAACAGAAATAAAGTAGAGTTCTGTCACCACTTCAGCCACTGAGAAGATGGAAAAGGGAATTGGAAAAGCTGGAGTCTGATATTTTTAGCATTTTTTGAATATGACAGAGTGAATAGTGTTAATCCAAAATACATAAAATTTTATTTAAAAATAAAAAAAAGGTTGCTCTTATTAAAATACTTCAGCTATGGAGCAGGGTTGATAATCAAATCAATATATTCATGAATAATGTATAGACATATTTTGTAATATTTTTTCTAATAATTTGTTCAAAGGTTTTTTTTCTAAAATGTATTTTCCCAGTTTTGTTCTTTAATAATGTACTAATGGGGTTTAGGCCAGTGTCCACACACTTCTCAGAATACTGGACCTAAGTTCTGTGGAGAAATTCTCTGATTCTCTTGAGTGTGGCAAGCTGGAAATTCAACAGCAGCATCATTTACATTAAAATCCAGAATGATTTCATTGTTTAATGCATTCATTGTAAAAACTGCTGTGTGCTTTGCCTTTAAGAATCCTGGTAGTGGTCCACAACAGAAAGTGGACTCCAGTTGAGGTATGTGCAAGTGTGAACTGCACTATGGGATGGATCTTAGGGTATGTCTACACTACGAAATTAGGTTGAATTTATAGAAGTCGTTTTTTTAGAAATCGGTTTTATATATTTGAGTGTGTGTGTCCCCACAGAAAATGCTCTAAGTGCATTAAGTGAATTAACTCGGCGGAGCGCTTCCACAGTACCGAGGCTAGAGTCGACTTCCGGAGTGTTTCACTGTGGGTAGCTATCCCACAGTTCCCGCAGTCTCCGCTGCCCATTGGAATTCTGGGTTGAGATCCCAATGCCTGATGGGGCTAAAACATTGTCGCGGATGGTTCTGGGTACATATCATCAGGCCCCAGTTCCTTCCCTCCCTCCGTGAAAGCAAGGGCAGACAATCGTTTTGTGCCTTTTTTCCTGAGTTACCTGTGCAGACGCCATACCACGGCAAGCATGGAGCCCGCTCAGGTAACCGTCACGTATGTCTCCTGGGTGCTGGCAGATGCAGTATTGCATTACTACACAGTAGCAGCAACCCATTGCCTTGTGGCAGCAGACGGTGCAATAGGACTGGTAGCCGTCTACCTGTCTACCTGGCCAGTACATCTGAGTTGAGAGTGCTGTCCAGAGCGGTCACAATGGAGCACTCTGGGATAGCTTCCGGAGGCCAATATCGTCAAATTGTGTCCACAGTACCCCAAATTCGACCCGGCAAGGCCGATTTAAGCGCTAATCCACTTGTCAGGAGTGGAGTAAGGAAATCGATTTTAAGAGCCCTTTAAGTCGAAATAAAGGGCTTCATCGTGTGGACGGGTGCAGGTTTACATCGATTTAACACTGCTAAATTCGACCTAAAGTTCTAGTGTAGACCAGGGCTTAGTGTTAGCTACTTTTGTGTCAGATAAGGTACTAGATATACTCGTACTACATAGAAACCAAGTTGAAAACTGAAAAACAGATGGAATTATGTTTCAGACTGTACCGGACACCTTCTGGAACAGAAGAAACACCCCAAACAGTGCAAAGCAGCAATCCTCTTGAGAAGATGTTATCAAGATTTTAATACTTTTCTCTAAGGACTTGCAGAAATAGAGGAAGTTATTTCAATGTTTAAAGAAAACAGTTATCAACATACAACTATGGTGTCTAGGCTAGGCTACAAATATGGGGGACAATGAATAATAATAGTCTACCACTGACCTCAACAAGGCCTTACAAACACTAAACAATTTGGTTTTGATCCTTTATCCTTGCAAACTGACTTATAGGAATAATCCCAGGAAGGAGAAATACCAGTATTTTACAGGACTGCAGGATGGGCCCTAGAGCTTCACAACACACCAAAGTGGTGGGTAAGTGTTATCTTCCTTTTATAGATTGGGGGTGGGGGAATGAGAGAGAAAGAAGTAAATGGCTGTTTATGCCTTTTTTATCCGCATTGAATAGTACCTAACTTCTCAAAGTACAATTTGAACAGCAGTGCAGGTAAGAGTGGCAGACCTGGGCTCTAAGTGACTTGCCTAAATTCATACAGCTAGTCTGGCAAAGCTAGGAAAATACACAGCTCTCCTAATTATTACAATGAGTGAAATTCACTGAGTAACAGGGCTTTGTGTGAAGGACTGAGGGGGAAGAAATTTGGCCTCACAACTTGCAGTTAAGGCTGTACTGCAAATTATTCCCATGGTACTATTCCTGTCTGTGGATTATTATTATCCTGTTACGATAGATAAATTCATGGATTAAAAAGCCAGAAGTGAATATTGTGATCATCTAGTCTGACCTCCTGCTTAACATGGGCCATAGGACGTTCCTGAGTGAATTCCTGTTTGTACTGGAGCATATGTTTTAGCAAAACTTCCAATCTTGTTTGAAAATTTCCAGTGAAGGAGAATACACTTTAGTAAATTGTTCCCTCACTGTTAAAAATTTATACTTTATTTCCAGTCTAATTTGTTTTTAGCTTTCACTTCCAGCCATTGGATTTTGTTATACCTTTGTCTGCTAAACTGAAGAACCCATTTTTATCAGATTTCTGTCCCTTGTAAATACCTATAGACTATGATCAAGTCACCCCTTAACCTGCTGTTTGTTAAACTACATAGATTGAGCTCCTTCTGTCCATCACTATGAGACATGTTTTCTACCCCTTTAATTATTCTGGTAGCTCTTCACTGAACCATCTCCAACTTTTTCAACAACCTTCCCAAACTGTGGGCACCGCATTGACACAGCATTCCACTAGAAGTCACACCAATGCCATATACTGAGGTAACATAACTAAAGTTGACTGGGAAATGACCATTCCCTTTTGCTACAACTTTCAAGGTTTCATAATCTGTTGTCATACCACAATGAAACAAAACCAAATTCTTTTGAACACTTTTTTGTGAGAAAATATAATTGTTTCAAAATTTCTGGCTTTTGGATCTAAAGCTAAGGTTTCTGATTCAGGGAGGGTGGGTGTGGGTATGTTAGTGCTGGTTAGAGTACTGGTCAGGGATGTGATAACCGCAGATTTAAGTTCCCACATTGCCTGCTTCTGACAAGAGTTTTTTGTCTTAGGTAACTCTGAATCAAATAGATTAGGTACTTGAATGTAGGTTTTCTACATCCCAAGCAAGTGTCTTAACCAAAAGCTATAAAGTGTGCTCATGTGTCTCACTCCCTTTCTTCCTCCAGACCTTCTTGACAAAAACTTTGTTGAAAATGTAGCATTCCAGTTAAAGCAAAATTTCATTTAATCAAAAATGTTTGGTGCACTCCAAATGTAACCCTCCCTACTCCTAATCATATTCCTGTTTAAGCATCCAAGGTTTGCATGAGTCCTTTTTGGCTGCATCGTCACACTGAAAGCTCATGTTGAACTAATTATCCATTAGGACCCCCCCTACACAACTCTTTTTCAGCCACTGCTTCCCAGGATAGACTCTCACATCCTGTAGGTATGGCAAGCATTCCTGGTTCTTAGATGTATGGCTTTATATTTGGCCATGTGAAAATGCATACTGTTTGCTTGCACCCAGCTTACTAAGTGATCCAGGTTTCTAAGTATCAGTGACTTGTTTTTTCATTATTAGCCATTCCCCAAATCTTTGTGTCATCTGCAACTTGATCAGTTGTAATTTAATGTTTTCTTCTAGGTTATTGATAAAAATGTTAAATAGTGTAGGGCCAAGAATCAATCCCTTTGGGACTCCACTGGAAACACACATGCTCAGTGATTATCCCCTGTTTTATTTGAAATCTATCCTGGAGCCACTTAATGTGTACCATTCTGATTGTGTATCATTCAGCTTTTTTAATCAACATTGTGTGTAGTACCAAGTCAAATGTCATACAGAGGTCTAAGTATATTACATCGACGCTATTAGCTTTATCAAACTTGTAATGTCATAAAATATATCAAATTAGTTTCCCAAGTTCGATTTGCCATAAACCCATGTTGACTCACATTAACTACCCTCTTTTAATTATTTATTAATTGAGTCCCATATCAGCTATTCAACTTTTCTTCCCAATAGAGGCTGTTTCTATCATACGAATATGTGTAAGAACTTAAAGAACTCTACTTTCAGGACATGTTTGGGAAAGCAAAGCATATGTAAAGAAATTAATAGTGCCTGAATGTTGACCTGTCTTGGATCTCTCTCTTTATGTGCTTGAACATTGATGTTGTGTCAGTTCCTACAGTTACATTAAATCAGAAATTAAGAATATTGGAAGTGGGGGGATGGCGAAACAACCCTTCCCCAGAGGGTGAGTGAGTGACCGAGAGAGAAATACTCATGTCCTTGAACTGGACATTCTTTAGGTCACAATGGGAAAACTACAAATTTTCAACTTTGTTAAGAGGAAAACAATATAAAAACTGCCACACTATGAGCTGTAATGGGTAAAGACCACCGTATGCTCCAGCAGCATTTGGCTATATCAGCAGCAAACTGAGAAGACCCCAAACATGAGAAGTCATGTCAAATCCTAGAAGTGCTCCAAAAGCATCTTAACCCCCACAAAAATGTCATATGTGAAACATATCATTTCAACAAGTATAATGATGAATCTGGAGAAACAACTGAGCAAAATGGCTGACTCATGTGACCATAAAGTTTTAATAGATGAACTAATTTGTGCTAGATTAGTAATTGGGATGAAAGATGCAGGAGCTTCAAAAATAATGCTTACACAGCCCATGCTAACTCTTCCCAGAGCTATAGACCTGAGTCAAAGTACTGAACAAGCTCACATCTAAGTGTAGAGCATAAGTAGAACAGAATCAGAGATCATTCACCAAGTAGCACAGGGACAAATACTTCAAAATTCATGCAAAAGTAAATGTACAAATACAAAGCCGAGGAGATAAACAAAATTCAAAAGAAGGTGTGTGGGTACTATGGAGAAAAACATAATGGAAAATGGCCTTAATATGGGTCATATTCAATAACTGTCGCAAAATAAATTATGTTACAGCTTGACAACAACAAAAATCAAAGAAAAATGCACCATATTGAGGAAGCAGTGACTCTGAAGATGAGATTTGCATGTATATGACATTAATTCATAGCAAACCAGAAAGAACAAGTGGTTTGTAAAACCTAGGCTAGCCACAGATGTAAAGACAAGGCAGTAACACACAAACAAACAAGAAACTGAATGCCAAATCGACAGTGGGGTATCATTGAATGTGCTGGGCTACAAAGACTTCAGCATTATGCAAGAGAAGAAAGAGAAATTGCAACCAAGCAAAACCAAATTAAAATGATTGTGTCAAACTATCCTAATACTACTAGGACAACGTAAATTATAAAAGCAAGATACCTAGAAAATGCAAACAAGCTGAAATTTCAGGTAATACAGACAACCCAGAAACCACTGCTGTCATCTAAAACAAATGAATCCATGAACCTAGTGACACTACAGTTAGGACAAACTATACGTACAAAAACACACAAGCAAAAAAACCATATCCTGTGTAGACAACACACTGGCATCCTTGCAGCAAAGCTGCTAAAAGATTACCATGATGTTTCTGAAGGACTAGGATGTCTTTCAGGAATGTTACACCTGGAAATAAATAAAACATTTTAGCCAATACAATTCCTGCTTCACAGTGTATCAGTTGCATTAAGAAGGGAAAAATGAAAGTGATAAATCAAATGGGAAAAGAAGGCATCATTGCTTAAATCACAGAGCGCATGAGTTGGATAAGCAGCATTGTAGACCTTGAGAAGCCAAGCAAGATGAACATTTGCATAGACCCAAGAAATTTAAAAAAGCATTAAAAACCGCTCACTGCCATATGCCTACAATTGTAGAAATATTACCTGACTTGGCAAAAGAAAAAATGTTCTTTGTACATGATGCCAAAAAAAGATATTTGCAAGTGCAATTGGGTAAGGAAAGTAACTACTTTACCACATATTAGACACCAGCAAGTATTACAGATGGTTGATAATGCAACATGGAATCAAATCTGCAGTGGAAGAATATCAACATCTCCAACAATATATAATAGCAGGACTCATCACAACTGATGAGATTCTGGCATACAGATTCAGAGACAGCATGATGGAAGCTATGGCAGATCATGACAAGAACCTAATCTGTCAGCTAGAAAGAGCCATGGAAGTAAATCTAAAATTAAATAAAAGCAAACTAACATTTCCATTGACTACAGTACCACATTTGGGACACTTGATGACCTCCCCCCCCCCCCAAGGGTTATAACCTGATCCCTAAATGTTAAAAGCAATCCACACCTAAAGACATTAAATCAGATCAGATCAGATACTGTTATCATTTGTAAACTATCTGACAAAAATTTCTCCAGGTCTGTCAGATGTGTGTGAGCCCCTGAGGACTCAGATTCAGCATGGACATGGTCACCTCAATACCTCAGCCATCTCGTGTATCAAAAAGCTGGTGACCAACAATCTTACCCTGAAATACTACAATGTGAAAGAAGATGTAACCATATCATGTGATGCCAGTGAGATGGTTCTTGGGCCATCACTCCTACAAAACGGACAGTTGGTAGCTTTCACATTAAGGTCATAATTTCAGGCAAGAAGAGACCACTGGATCATCTAATCTGAACTACTGTATATCACAGGCCATCAACACCATCCAACACTCACATACAAACCCAACAACAAAAATTACACCAAAATATTACAGCTGTGTCCAAGACAGAGAATAGGAGGAGAATAGGAGAATAAAAGTGCCCCAGTGCCTGAGGCCTTCCTCACTCTATGCTGCAGACAAAGGTACTAATGGAACAAAGATATGCCCAGATTGAAAAGGAATATCTTGTAAATAGTGTCCATATTTGAAAATTTGAACAGTATGTTCAAGGATGGGAAACCATTTGAGTAGAAAGTGACTATAAACCATTAGAGAGCATTTTTAAAAGCCACTTGTAGTGAAGCGATAACTCACTGGCATGGTGCCTCCTGCTGGTTATCTGGGAATTAGCTCTTTTCCAGAGTATGGAGCACCCTCTGCAGGTGGTGTCTCACCTGCCGCTGGCCCCATGTCCCTCCCAGGCCCCAATACCTCTTTACCTCAGGGTTTCCCCTCCCAGGGGAACCCCCAACCTCCTAAACCCACCTTGTCTCAGTGGCTATTGCCAGTCATCATCTAGCCCCCACTCACTGGGGCAGACTGCAGTCTGTAATGGCCACTAATCATTGACAAGGGGTTAGGACCTGCTGTCTTTACCTGTCCCCGGGCTACCCTTCTGCAGCCCTAGTACCTTTCGTAGGCCTTCCCCAAGGCCTGCAGCCTGGAGGTTTAACAGGCTGGAGTTCCCCAGCTCTTCTTGCCTTTCCCGAGCCCTGCTATACTTCAGGTAGCTTCCTCTCAGGCAGCTAGCCCTTCCCACTCCTCTAGCTCCTAGCCCCCAGCCCTCTTATAAGGGCCAGCTGGGACCTAATTGTGGTGGCCAAAGCTGTGGCTGCTTCCCCAATCAGCCTAGCTTGGCTGCTTTTAATTCCTGCTTATCGGAGTGGGGCAGCTGCCCCACTACACCACTACTAGAGCCACCCAAATGCCTTCCGTGTACGCAACACGACAGCTTACATGTAACCTACAAGAAAGAAACTGAGATGTATGTAGCTGTCACTTTATCTAGAGCTGCCCTGCAGCATGAAAATATAGCAATTTAACAAGAATATGAGATCCTCAAGCTGACAGAAATGCAGAAAACACAGAAAGATGTAGAAAGTGTCAAACAAGCCAGTTATGTGCCAGTTTTAAGTCAGGGCTGAGAAAGAAACCCATTACAAGTGCTCACAACTATCTTTCTGTCAGAATGACCAGAAACCAGGCAAGAAGTTCCAATTGCCTCTCAAGAATATGGGAACTATCAAGACATACTGTGCATCCAAGTTAACATCATACATAAAGGTAGGTAAATCATAATACCCAGATAACTGAAAATAGACATTTTCTCAGTAATATATTGGAGCCATTCTGGAATAGATCTGGGTCTCTAAAAAGTCATAGATAATGTATACTGGCCAAATGTGACCAAGGATATCCAAGACCTGGTGAGCAGTTGTGATACTGTGGAGAAATGCAGGCCAGGCAGCAAAGAGAGATAATGAAAATACGCAGAATTTCCAACAGACCTGGGAGCAAAGTAGGAATGAACTTTTCACCACAAACCACAAATATTCCCTCATTATTGTAGACTACTATTTGGGATTCCAATAACTAGATGAACCGTCAGGCACTACTGTAGTGATTATCATAAAGCAATGAAGCATTTTAGCAGTCATGGTATCTTAAACTGAGTAGTTTCAGAAATGGATCCCCATTTATTTGCAGTGAGTATGTGCAATTTACTTGAGAATGTGAATTCAATGCCACAGCATGAGATCGCTGTACCACAGCCAATCAAATTGCAAAGCTGATTTGGCAGTTAAAATTGCTAAGAATATAAAGAATGCTGAAAATATATAGTGAGTCATTTTTGAATGGAGAAACATTCCCACAGAAAGCATTAATAGCACACCATAAAAAATGATGTCAAGGCATATGCATGCTTTGGTTGATAGCCCCAAAATTACTACAACCAGCAGTGGTGGAAGGAGTAACACAAAGAAAAAGAAAGACACACAAAGGCCAAAGCCTACTATGACTGACGAGCTAAAGACCTTCCAGAGCTACAACTGGGAGACCCTGTCAATATCTGACTATTTTCTCAGAACAAATCATGCACTCAGAAGTGAGGTAGGTGTGTTGAACAGCTAAATCTTCACTCATATAATGTAGCAATGGATTTGATACACAGGATTTTTCAGCTGCTCTCTGTGTACTGAAAGGCTGTTCAGCAGTAGGTGCTGTCCAGCATCAATAGTGCTGATCTATGACCATTGGCTGAAGGAGGGAGAGATGGAGATTTAGGTTCATGTAAATTGGTGAAATTGGAGTGGTAACAGTGAAACACAATGATAAGGTGCATATAAATATTTAATTTGTTTGGTAATTATAAAGATTTAAATAGTTAATGAAGATAGTATTAAGTGGCCATAGTGAAGGAAAACAAAATGGCGGCTGCAGGGAATCAGAGCTGTGAAAACCAAATTGGCAGTCTCAGAATGGTCTGACCAATGGCAATCAGGTAGATTGTGGTGAACTAAAGGTCATTCCAAAAACTGAAAGGGAAGGGTGAGCCAGGTAGAACTCAAGACTTCAAACAGGTTTTCAATCAAGTCCACATTCTAAAGGACTTGAAGCTGATTGATGAGTCAACTATATATAAGACAGGGAGCTGACAAGCGTCAGTCATGTGTCATGTGAATGGAAGGCACCGGAGCATTTGAGAAGAACAGCAGAGTTGTCATTGGTTGAGAAGATTGAGAAGAACATCTAAAAGTGCTGAAACACTGGAAGAATGGAGCTGATACCAATCACAGGAGATAGAGCAGAAGGACCACTTAGAGGGATGAGAAGACATCAGGGAAAGTAAACATGATGATTTTAATAGAAGTGTGTATGTGTATGTCTGAGTTAATAAAGCTGGATGTCTGTGTATATGTGTGTTTATATATTTAAATGCCTGGCTCTCAGCATTCTGCATGTGACTAGCCATTACATGCAGACTGTAACCCCTTAAAACTATGTTTAATTGTTTAAATAACATACATACTGGATATCCGAATATGCATATGTGTTGATAGAGTTAGTTTCTATTCTAATGTATGTATGTTATGTTGAAAAGGTTTATGGTTTACTCTTTTGGTATATGTATTTAGACGTATTATATTAGGGAATATTATGTGTTAAATAAAGGTTATTTTGTTTTTGAAGAAATTATGCCAAAGTGTTAATGCTTTGCGCAGAAGACTGTATCTTTGTCCTCCTAAGGGTTAACGGAACTAGTCTGTTCTAGGGAATCCTCTGGTAAAAGCTGGGCTATTCCTCTATGGTGGGCCACGTCCTGTTACGTCCTGAAATAGACCAAACTGACAATTGGGTTGTTAGGGTAGAAAGGCCATTCTCAGGTGCCTTACGTCTGAATTTTGGGGTAACAGATTATCATATATTTCATTGAAACATCAACTACATTCACCCACTGTGCATACAAGACAAAAACATTGACAGGGGGAGGATAAATTAAGCATTCCTCTGTGACTTAATCAGCAGGACATGGAAGGAAAACAGGCTGACAAATAACTGATAGATATCAGAACAGACTCTCAAAATAGCAAAATAGCACATCACCAGAAGAACCAAGGGAACCAAGTTTCCTGTCATCACAAGAAAGTCTTTCACTAGCTACAACTCAAACCACCTGCAAGGTATATGTAACACTTTGTACAATAGTAAGGCATGAAATAAAAACACTCCCAAACCAGATGAAAATACTTTAATTGACAAGCAAGTTAACAAAGTGAGAGAGCGAGCAAGAGAGAGAGAGCGCTGATGTTAAGTTACACACATAGGGATAAAGACTTTCTGAGAATGTAATATAATGTTTAAGTATGTAAGCAGGTTATGGAATTCATGTTAAATGTTGCTATCTCAAATATATGTGATCAAAGGAATGTTACAATAAATAGGCTCTGATGAGGGGTTGTTATATTATGATTTATATATAATTGGCTAGAGAACTTTTCTTTCAGGAATTGCTTGATGAGACAGAACATCATATATGGAAGAAGGAGTAAAGCCTGAATGTTTCACTGTCTTGGCTGTCTCTTTTCATGCTTGAACACTGAACAACTCCCTACATGGCAGTTCTGAGGCACTAGATTTGTAGATACAATGGCTCCTTCTTCACAAGGCCCTGAGTTGGTGTGTAGATTAGAACTAGCTGAAGCATGGGATTTCTGGTTCTTGGGAAATTTTGCATTTTTGAAATTTGGTTTCATTCTGACACAGTATTCTGCCCAGAGCCAGGATAATTGCTGAATGAATTTGACATTTTTGTAAATGTCATGGCTGCTAATAGCTGGCCCTGGGTTCCTTGACTGGGGGCAGTTCTGGACTCTCATTTCCAGAACAGACTATTTGGATTTTCTGAAAGCCCTCACATAGCGTGTGTGCCATGAAGCCTGGAAGACTAGTGTGCCTGACTCTGTGACAGTTCACACAGTGGGGTTTTCTCTGTCTCTTCATCTCTCAGAGCTGTGTGGGACAGAGAGTCAGGGTGCTCTGCTGGCCCCCTGTGAAAGCTTTTGTCAATTCTACAGGCAGAAAGTGAAATTGGCCATAGTCTTCCAGGCAAGCAAAGAAGGAGCCATCATTTTGATTTTCCCAGTGGAAAACTGATTTTTTTCAGCAAATTTTTTCTTGTGGAAAATAGTGGTCTTATGGAGAAGGCCTTTTCCCAGTAAATTATTCCAAGAAAAATATTTAACCATCTCTAATGTAGACACCTTCTGCAGTGCATAGGGGTTGTAGAGGCCTTAATGAAGCCTGTCTCCTCACTGTCTATATCAGCAGTCTCACCACAAGGGTAATCGTTTGGGGGCTTACAGCATTCCCCTACACCTGGTGAATTCCACCCCAAATTAATCCTTAAAAAGAAGCTGTGCCTTGGACCTCTCTGATTTTACCATTTTAATGGAGTTTACATGCAGAGTAAATATAAAATGTCAAATGGCATAGTAAATAGGTTTTGTCTCCATAGCTACCTTTCAGTGGCCGTGAGCACATTGGCTGCTCAGAGCAGAAGCATCACCCTTAGACAAAAAAGCACCAAAAATATCTAAATCTGCCAAACCTACATAGGCTTGCATAAAGGATGATATTGTACTTTATTTTTAAAAGGATAGTCCAGTGCTTTGAATTATTTGCAAAGAATATTTGTATAAAGATGAAGGTATGTATATGGTTTTCTAGTCAGAAGAATGATAGTGAAAAGATCGAACATCAGACAGGTTTCATGCACATTAAAACATCCCCTCTGTGCATTTCTACTATTCCTATTTCAACATACTCTATACCTTGTTGAATGCTGTTCTTTCTTCCATCATGCAATATGGAAGTCCAGATTGGCAGCTGTTTCTCTTAAAAGTTTGTAAATGTTGACATCACATACAATTTAGTTGGGTTGCTGTAGAGATCTCTACAGGGACACAAAAATAAAAGGAGAAAAAATTAATCTGCCTTGTAGTCTTCTTTCTTAGAGTGCACCTCCTATGGGGAGAATGCAATCATTAAGTCATGTTTACTGTGTTTTCCCTTAAACCTTTGATGTTACTGATGATATCATCATTGTTTGATCTTTTTCAGGTGTGGAAAACAACAAAAAATAACAGGTTTCAGAGTAACAGCCGTGTTAGTCTGTATTCGCAAAAAGAAAAGGAGTACTTGTGGCACCTTAGAGACTAACCAATTTATTAGAGCATAAGCTTTCGTGAGCTACAGCTCACTTCCTCAGATGCATATCGTGGAAACTGCAGCAGGCTTTATATATACACAGAGAATATGAAACAATACCTATTCCCACCCCACTGTCCTGCTGGTAATAGCTTATCTAAAGTGATTTCCAGCACAAATCCAGGTTTTCTCACCCTCCACCCCCCCACACAAATTCACTAAAAAATAAGTTCCTTAATCTCCACAAGTAACTGACAGATGCATTGAGAGCTGCACCACAATTTTTGTTTTTCTATAGTAGCTGGAAGTTTCCTATTCTCTCTTCCCACTGTATCAGTGAACCCACTCTGTGGGAGGGTAAATTACTGAAATCCACAGGTCTGGATTTTATATGTGGTGCAGAACAAAAGAATTTGTTCTTAAATTAACATAACACTTCCCT
Source organism: Lepidochelys olivacea (assembly GCF_965140295.1). Classification (NCBI taxonomy): domain Eukaryota; kingdom Metazoa; phylum Chordata; order Testudines; family Cheloniidae; genus Lepidochelys; species Lepidochelys olivacea. Next base: position 76,506,853 of record NC_140411.1, on the reverse strand, counting down.
CTTATAGAATGACAGAAAGAAAATATTTTTATCACCAGGAGATATGTTTAAGGAAAGCTTTAGCATAGACTTTTTCTAACATCTATTATTCTAACATATAGTACCATCTAACTGGTGGTAATAGAGGAATCAAGCAAAATAATATATGAATAACCAAATTGTTTATTAGTCTGTATTTAATAAGTATTTAAATTATATCTTTATAATAGGCTGTAGTACTGTACGATCAGAAATCTATGAACAACATTGATTCTGTACCCCAGTTTCTCTAGTACTAGCCAGGGATTTGTAATATGAACTTTACTCCTACATAAGTATTTGATTCAGACATTAAGGGATGGATTAATTTTTGGTTTACCTATGTACATGTACTATATATTCATTTATATGTAAATTCCACAAGTTTTATCAAAGGAATATTGGAAATATCTGAATGCTAATGTACCCCAAAAAGATGAGACTAGATACTGGAACTTAAGTGGAGCTGGGCCGACATATGCTATTTGGAAAGGAGCACAGGAAAAGATTTCATTTAATGATGTCGCATTTTTTTCTGTCTACTGCACAGAATAGTTTTGTTGGTTTATACTAGTCAGGAACCATTTATATGCAGTATGTGGCACATGCAATATGGGAGAACTAGTTTATCACAGTTTCCTTAACTTGATGCTCTTGATAGTATTAAATCTGCACCATCAGATGCTTTTGCTGCAACTGCACACTCTCAGGTGATAGGTCAAGGGGCATATTCTAAATCTTCACTTGTCAAGATGAGAAAAATCAATTTTCTCTTCCATAAAGACAAAATTGCGAGTGCAGGTCAAGGTGGGTGGTATAATATCTTTTATTGGACCAACTTCTGTTGGTTGGAGAGACAAGCTTTCAAGCTTACATAGAGCAGCTCTTCAGGTCTGGGAAATATACTCAGTGTCACAGTTAAATACAAGGGCAAACAGATTGAGATTAGAGAGACGAGGAAGAGTTGTGCATGCCAAGCCCTAGGACGACCTGTTTCCAGTAGAAGGACCTTGCTAAACAGTGGCAGGAGCTCCCGATCACATTGGAACTCTGTGCTGCTCCAGAGAAGAGCTGCAGTGTTTCACCTCTGCCAAGAGAAGGAACCCTTCACTGAGTGATGGCAAGAGGCCTGACTCCAGAGTGTGGGGGGGTCCCACACTGAGAGATCCTCACTTATGAGTAGCCTGTCTGGAGGTGGCAGACAGGCTAAGTTTAACCCCCCCTCCCCTAGACCACACACAGCTTAGGGAGGATGACTAATTGCTGTTAGTGATCAGAGCAGGGCCCTACACCAGGCTGATATGGTTGTGCTAGTGGAGTGCTGGCTGTACCAGATGTTCAGACATAACAATTCCTGCAGCACAATGTACCCCATCCCCAACCATCCTGCAGGAATAATGATGGGTGTGGATGTTTTTACTGATGTTACATCTTTCTATGATGGAGTCAATTTTCTTTTTACTACTTTAGCTTTTTGTTTTGTGCATGTGAAGGGTTTTTTTATCAGATACAACAGACATTGATAATACAGTATGACATTCTATCTGTACAGAAAGCATACAGAACTGAACAACTATCTTCCTATTAAGAATTCAAAGTATTAAAAACAAAAATGTAAAAACCATATAATACAAACTGTCAAGGCTGACGTGGATACATCTTAATGCAGTCTCAGCCTTAACCATTTCCACATATCCATGTGCATTTAGCTCCTCTTAAGCAACTCAAATTATTAGGGGATTTGTGCTTTGAAGCTCTATTTTCATTGTTATTACTGATGTCTAACTACTACTGGCTTCTGTGGGAATAATAGCAATACACAGAATGAGGGATGTGACCCTCTATATTCTTATGCAGCTTTAATTATTTTGTTGCCCAAACTCTGTGCTGAATTTGGGGTGTCCTTCACATGCAGATCAAGTTCAGCCATGCTGCATCTTGTTCAAATGACTTGTGAACATGGCAGGCTATCCTTTTAAGGATACACACCACAAAATTGTTAAAACCACTCACACATTAGCATTTTATTATATATATTTATGTAAGTCAAGAGACTAGGGAATTAATTTTGATTTTTTTTCTTAAAAATAACTCTCATGAAATGCAATAGGAAAATTGCATATGAACATTTTTGTGTTTGCTCAGATTAAATTAAACATGAAAAAAAATGAAAATGCTAATGAAATAAGCTGCTGGGCTCTGATAAGTGACTCTGAGCAACTTCAAATGTTTCCATTAGAGTAAATCACTGTACTCTACAATGTTGACATGTGTTATCTATTCAGCCACTGCAACATGGTGCCCATTTTGTTCCATAGCACGTTGTGCTGGTCTGTAGAAACCATAAGTCATTGTTTCTCTAAAAACAATAGAAACCAAAAGTTCAAAGTTGCTCTAGAGAGACTGTGTTATCGTCTGACAATGCTAAAGATGGTATGTATACTCATTGTGGCTGTGTAAGTATTTGGTGTTATTTGCATCATATCATTTTCTAATTACTAATTAGAGATTAGTAAATAGTGTCTAAAAATGACCAACACAAAGCCAGCCAAACAAAAACAAGAGAAAGGAGTAGTGAATTAATGGTATAAACTGAAAAAGCTAATGCTGAAACATAAATGACAAAAAGAAAGCTAAAATACTTCTCAGTTTATTAAGGTAAAATGCAAAACTAGATTTCATATTTCATAACTGATTATATTGTACCGAATGTTGGGGCATCAACTAAGGTGCTATAAAATCCAAGCCTACTTAAGTATATAGTATTTGAGCAATCTGAACTCAGTTGTTACACATGGAGTTTGAATCAGCCTTACTTGATGCTAATAGAAAGCTAGGTCATTGAAATTCATTTATCCCTTTTCCCAATTAGGTCTTGCTTTCCTAGAAAGTGCCAACACCTACACCTGAATTCTATTAGTTACTAACAATTACAATTTCCATCATATGAGTCTAATCGTATGTTATGACTATAACCTTATGTTTTATCATTTGTATTTAACCCTTAAACAGCCACGGATTCTATTAATCACTATGTTTCTGCTTACAAAAATGTTAATTCAGTCACTGAGCTTTTAAAGCCTTCCTAATTAATATGGAAATGTATTAATCAACCCCGGACTCAATTACTGGTAATAATCACTGAGGATTAGGTGGATAATTTGACTACTGAAAGACAGCAGTACCATTCGGAAAGGGACTGCAGATTTATTAGGTAGAATAGTCAAAGTGGTCTAAATGATAGAAACCAAAAAGCATAACAGCTGAATAGGAATGTTCACATCTAGAGTTCTGCTTGGTCTTAGTGAAATGACTGGTGATGAGTTCATTCTTTCCCTAACACACAGGTAGTTAGCTATAAATTCTTCATCTGTGTGATCAGAATTCTTGCCACTAGCCTTTTGTTGAGGAACTGATTCATACAATGAAATAGCACTAGATATATCAGGTAAAATCAGTGACTGTAACCATTTTTAACCTGGGTTTAGATTTGCTTTGCATCATCAGAAGGTATTGGAGAATCTAGCCTGTTAACTATATATATGCTCCATTTTTTAATTATAGATTTCATTTAGACAGTAATTGCCAGGATTCTTTTTGTTACTGATTTTTGCACCCAGTTCTTTGGCTGATCCTAGATCTCCTTGAATTTTACAAATTAACTTCCAGTAATTCAGTGGATTCATTAGATAATTCCCCTTAGACTCAGTGGATGAATATAAACTGGAATTGCTAATTTATACTTAGTCAGATTTTGTAAGATTCTTATGCTTACTTTTTTATGATCAACTATATGGACAAGGTCTTATTTTGATTCCCAAAGGTACAAACACCCTTCCCCGGATTTGTTCTTATAAAAGGCAGATTTTAAAAAGCTGTTCAAGAGCTGAGTCATTTTAGCACCCTTGCTGATGTTGTAACCCTCATTAATTAAAGGCTGAATTTCTTTCTAATATTGTGAACATTGATTTATATATTTTGGAAAAAAAACAAGTATTAAACAATTCAAAATAGCTACATTTACAATAGTATTTTGGTATATCTTGTTCTAAGCACAGGGAATAACACAACTACTATGATAACATCTCATATAACAGCATAATAAATGTGGGTTTTCTAACTGTTTAACTGTACTTTTTACCTCGGTATACTTCTAAAATCCTCTTTTTTTATTGTATTTAAACTCAATGTCTGACATTAATTCATTCTGATGATATGTTAAGCAGGGATAGTTTGAGAGCAGAGGGACATGGAGAATTGAGATACCCTACATTCCTCTTATTTATTATCACAGTACCCAAAGAATCAGGATCAGGAATTGATCATGGTTAGCGTTGTACAAACATATGCAAAGACATTGTTGGGTGAAAAGCATAGTCTATGCCAGTTACTCAGCTTAACTAATTGAAAGCTTTAATAAGAAAGTTTTTTTAGGCAACATATCACCACCTTAATCAAGCATAAAGCATAAGTAAAGTGGATAGATCATGATAACATAATGATCAGTTACTCAGTCTTGGGATACAGGTTGGCTGTTTCTGTCATCATCTATTCCATGCTGACCTAATCTGGTGAAGATCCTGCATTTCTCCAACCCCCAATTTGTTAAATACACATCCTTTATACCTTGTCTCATAACATCACACAGGTACAGATTATTAAACTATCTCATCTATAAACCTTTTATTCTAAATATATTTTCATATACACTAAACCAAAATACTTGTATCTGATACATTTTTACTTATCCTGATAAAAATCTAATTGGGACCTCCTTATTGATCTTATTTGAGACATTACTATCCTTCTCATTACTCAATCCAGCTGAGCTTTCATTGCTTTCATGTATTTAATTGCTTCTTACAACAATTGACTTATTCTTAGTTGTTTGTGTCTTGTGGCCTGGGAGTTCTGTTCAATCAGTATCCATCCTTCCTAGTCTTCTTTACTCACATTTGTCTGGTTTGCTTTGGCTTGTTATCTGCACAAAACAAGTATCTACTGTAGGTGAGACACAAGCCAATTTTTTTTTATTTTTGTACCTTTAAAATTGTTAGTGGAGTTGTAAAAGCTATGTCAACAAGACACAAACCCAAAACAGGAAAGTTCCCTTTTACATTTTCTTATAGCACTACTAAATACATATCTACTGTTAAAAATTATTTAATTCATGCTTATCTAACACAGTTCATTGTACATTTCTTTACAACACGGTTCCTGCTCCAAACAGTTTACCATTTAAGAGGGCAAGTGACCTTGGGAGAGGATTAGACAATCAAATATATAATTTTTTACATACAACTTTTATGATTATAAACAGATAAAACAAAGCACTGGCTGCCCAACGGCTCCCTCAATTTAACCATCAGTCAGGCACAAGTAGGTCCCCAGGAGAGATTGAAATCAGAAGATTGTGGCCTCATGGATTAATTCAAGGATTGGTGTGTCATTAAAATGTGGCAACATAGAAGCCTGAAGAGAGACCCAGTTCCAAAATGAGACTTGGTCATTGTGATGCAGAGAGTTGCAACGCCTGACTTTTAGGGGCCTAAAAAATCACAGGAACAACAATGGGATCCACAAAACCCGAGCTAGGCACTCAGGCGTCTGTTATCTTACTTTAGATGGCAAAAATGTGCCAAAGGTGTTAACTTAACCTGGTTATGGTCCAGCATTAAATGGTGTAAAGCAAGATTCAGGATTTGGTGTACCGAGACCTCAGCCTGCTTAGTCCCATGGCAAACACACCATTAAAAATTCTTTTAATCTTTCTTTAAAGATTAAAAGAAGGAGGAAAAACATTTGAAAGGAAAATTATTAAATAAGACTTTTATTTTAACAACACCCTTGTTCCCTTTCCCTTTAGCTGGAGAGAGTGCATAGAAGGTAAAACAAACCCTTGTTTGAAAGTCTCTTAGATGATATCAAAGATGGTAATGGCAGTCCTTTGGGGGATAGAGAAGAATTTAGTTGAGATGAGTTGGAGCTGCTGTTATAAAAGTCTGATCTTGTTTCATCCCTGGTGGTGTTTGGGACTCAGTAGAGCTGGTATCATATAAGTCCCTCTCTCTGGCCTGGTCTGGTCAGGACATGTCTCAGGATCAGGATGACGAAGGACTGGAGTGCCAGGAAATGGTTGGGGTAGTAGTCATGATGATGAAGCTCTCTCCAGTTGCCAATTTTTGTTCTCTTCAAATTCTCTTTCTTAAGGATCCACAAAGGGAATGATAGGGGGAATAGTCCATTCCCTATTTATTTTGTCCATCAATTAGGCCTAGTTTCAGACACACCAATTTTGGTTCACAAATTTTTGGTTCCACACTCTTCTTGTTTACCAGGCATTATTTTAACACAATCCTTAAATTATATTAGTACGCTTTTTTTGTTTGTTCTAATTTAGTTTTTCTCTCTCCCCTTTTTAACCTTTCCCATTAACAATTATTATTAAAAGTTATTGTGACACATAAACTTTCACATACTTTTTATAGTTAAGCTCACATGTAATAATTAGAATCATAGAACCACGGGGTTATAGGGGATCAAAAGGGTCATCTACACAAACAACAAGGAGTCCGGTGGCACCTTAAAGACTCCTTGTTGTTTTTGTGGATACAGAATAACACAGCTACCCCCTGATGCTTGACACCACATATAGGTCATCTAGTCTATCCCCCTGCCAAAATGCAGGACTTGTTGTGTCTAAACCAGGGATTGGCAACCTTTGGCATGCGGACCATCAGGGAAATCCACTGATGGGCCGAGACAGTTTGTTTACCTGCAGCGTCCACAATCGCAGCTCCCACTGCCGGCTGTTGCATCGTTTCAGGCCAATGGGAAGTGGCGCAGGCCAAGGGATGATCCCTGGTCTAAACTATCCCAGAGAGATGACTTCTGTTAAAAACCTTCAGTGAAAGAGGTTCCACACTTCCCTATGCAGTTTCTTCCATTGTCCTGCTGTTCTTACAGTTAGGAAATTTTTTTTTTTGAGATTTAAACTAAATCTGCTAAACTGTAGTTTGAAGCCATTGCTCTTTGCCCTGACCTCTGTGGCAGGAGAGAACAACTTTTCTCCACCGTTTTTTATGGCAGCCTTTCAAATATTTGTAGACCTCTATCATGTCTCCCCTTAATATCCTCTTTCCAAACTAAACATACCCCGTTCCTTCAGTCTTTGCTCATATGCATTCCATTCTTTTGATCATCTTTGTTGCTCGCCTCTGGATCCTTTCCAGTTTCTCTACATCCTTTTTCATTGGGCTTAAAAAAATATTTTACAACAATTCCACTATAATGAATGGGGAGAGATATGCACCAAATAGTAGGATTGATAAAGCCCAGCAAAATAGATAGAGAACCTCCTAAATGAGCCAACGGGAAATACTGACAAGAGAGGTGTGCTTTAAGCCCCACCTCCTCGCTGAGATAGGAGCCCAAGTCCGGGCTACCAGGAGGTACATATTTCTGCTGGCAATCCACAGCTGAGAAACTAACTATTGGAGTCAGGTTGCTTAGGCACCAAACTTGTATCTTGTGTGACTAAGTAAGGCAGGCACCTCACTCCACACAAAACAACTGGATGGGGAGAGGGAAGAGGAGAAGAAGGAGGTGGTAGTGGTTGTGATGGTACCCACCCTTTAACTGTTAGCTCTCAGATTCCACAGGAGTGTTTGAGAGAGCCCCACATCAGAGTGTCCCTGATAAGGTCACACAGAAAGAGTATGGAAGAGGTGACTGAGGAAGGAACCCTGCCAGACACCATTGTGAGTGAGAGAGGGTCAGAGGAGACCTCACCTGACACGTTGCTGAAGGAGCAATTGACAGAGTGGTAGGAAAGGAGAAAGTCATAAAGCCCAAGGAAGAACAAGATTTCAAGGAGTATGGTCCAGATTCATAAAGTTACTGAGGCAGCTAACTGAGTATTTAGGCACCTAAATCCACCATTTAGGCACTGCTAAGATTCTCAAGCCCTCACTCAGCTGCCACTTAACCCCACAGGTGCCTAGGTTTCCATTGGTCAGTTGAGCAAAGCCACATAAGTCCTTATGCTGTGCTACAGCTAACGAGTTCCTTGGAGTCGCAGCACAAGCCAAAGCCCCAGCAGCACTAAGCAGGGTTTTCAAGCTAATGTGTTTTCCTATCTACCTTGCCAGAGGGACCCAGTCCTGTAGGTGTTCTCAGAGCACAGCCCAGGTGAGTATGCTAAACACCAGGCTATAGGGTATACCGATACAGAGCGTTTTTCAGTGTCTCCTGTGGAAGCTGTTCCACTTTGGCACAATGATTATTTATCCATTTATTTATACAGGGAGATTAACTCCATAGCCTGGTTGTTCAAGATCTCATCTGAAATGTGGGAGAGCTGAGTTCAAGTCCCTCCATTCTCCAGACAAAGCAGAGCCCAGATTGGATTATGGGTATCCACATCCCAAATGAGTGCCCTAACCTCTGTGCTATTGGCTCTTCTGGGATTTCTCTCTGTGCTTTTGCATGAGAAAGGGCTAGCCTGGCTTAGACTCCTAACTCCAGGAGAGGGTTATGGTTCAGATTCCAGAGATGAGGGAGGCCTCTCAGTCAGGCACCTAAGACTAAGATCAGTGGGAGACAGGCATCTAAGTACCTTTCTGAATCGAGCCTATGCCCTTCCCCTTACCTAACATTTCACTCCTGACTGGTTTAGGCAGCTCATCACTCAGTTTGCTGGCATCTGAGGATCGCTTCCCTTTGGTGCCTTAGGCTATGGCTATAGTGCAGCTTAAGTCAACTTAAGTTATGTCACTCAGGGGTATAGCCACCTCCTTGAGTGACATAACTTATGCTGACTTAAGCACCAGTGTGGACAGTGCTATGATGGTGGGAGAGCGTCTCCCACCACCATAGCTACTGCCACTAATAGGGGCTGGAGTAATTAAGCCAACGGGAGAGTTCACATGCATCATCCTAGAGCAGCTACACAAAGACGTTACAGCAGCATCACTGCAGCTGCATCACTGTAAACTCTTTAATGTAGCCAGACCCTAACTATCCCCATAGACAGAAAAACAGGGTACCTAACTCAAGACTGAGAATTCCAGTAGACAGCAATGTGCCTCTGGTTCAGGCATTGGAATGCTAATCCTTACAGCACATAAGAACCTTTTTGAATCTGGTCCCAAATAATAAAAGGCATCAGAAAGGAGAAGAGGGCATAGAATTTAGCCAAGATAAGATTGTAAGAAACTTTGATGAGCACAGTTTCACTGGAAAAGGCAGAAAACAGACTGGAGGGGAAGGAAAATGGGGTCGGATAAGAAAAACTCAGGACAATGGCTGTAAACCCGGTAAGACCAAAGAATATGTCATGTTGTTCTGTAAGTATTGATTAAAATGATTGCTGCAGCTATTCTGTCTTCTGGTTAGGGATTTATTAAGAAGCTGGGTGTGAAAAGTGAAGAGAGATGGAATGATGGATATTTCTACTGGATTCCTCTAGGATAAGATAGGAAAAGGATATTGAGCTCCATAGTTGAACAAGTCAGAGAAAGTTCTACAGTAAATTGATCTCTGTACGGGGTTAGCTATACTGTCATTTTATAATTTACGTCATTGACATCACTTTATTTGGTTGGTTGTTTTTTTTTAAAGAAAACAATATATGTGCTATATATGTACTAAGTAGAAGTGGTATTCATAATAAATTGAACATATTTATTGTAATATGTGGAGTTCTTGATGCTTCTGAAAACTATTTATGTTGTTCTTATATAAAAACATTTGTGATACAGTGAAATTAACATATACTAATGAAGATCCAATCCTGCCTTCCTGTTTGGATGAAAAATCCATTGAAGACAACAGGAGTTTTGTCCGAGCAAGGACTGACATTTTGGGCCACAAAGTTCTACTGTTTTTGATTGGCATTGGTTATTCAATGGATTCCTGTGTCCATCGGAACATCAGAATTTCCATACTTATTTATTTAGCATGTGCATAGTCATCTAACCAAGCGGTGGCATCCTCAGTAGCATGATGCAGTTCTTCTAGGCCACCGCTGACCCTAGTCAGCAGCATTCATCAGCGATGTGCATCATCATCTGTGTTGCACCGGTTGGCTCCAGAGAGACTTTGCCCAGTCCAGAACCTGCTCAACAGGGACCATTGGCAACGGGGCAGGTCAAAACCAGATGGGTAAATTGTGGGGTCAGCGACGAGGGACTGGTTTGGGATTATAAAAGATATCTGCCCTAACATTCTTGTGTACAGATGAGGCCATAATGGGGGACGTCATGGCAAACATCCACCTGGTGGTTTAAATAGGTCATTGTGCAGTGGCAGGCTTGAGTTGGCACATACTTTCTCCAGTAGCAACCTCTTGTCTGATATAAGGAGGAGCAACATTGCTCAGAACTGGAAACCATGGGAATGGAGTCAGATGCAGGGTGCTGGAGATGATACATATGGTAGCAGTTTGGTGTGTGACGATTGACTCCAAACTGGTGAGCAGGACTCTGCCACCGAACATGAGGTGGCAAGAGCTGACGCTAACAAAGTTGGAGCATGAGCATCCAATTACAAACCTGCCAGTTTGCTAAGAAGATTGTTGCACGTCTTAACTGTAGCTGCTGTCTTCTTCAGGTGGGCATGGTAACTCAGTGTGCGGTCTAAGGTCACATGCTTCATGCTTCACCTTCTGACTATTCAGATAAACATTCAGTTCTTCGGTTGCACTGGCAAGATGAAGATGGAACAAACTGGAGACTGTATTACCATACTGGACCATACCATTAGTCCATTCAGACCAGTATCCTGGCTCTGACAATACTAGATGCTTCAGAGAAAGGTGAAGGAAACCCTGCAGCTGGCAGTTATGGAACAATCTGCCTTCAGGGAAAATTTCCTCCCAGCCACCATTAATTGGAGTCTGTCTGAAGTGTAGAAGGATGATGTATATCTATAGCTGCTTGGAAACTGAGGCGGGGGGGCGGGGGAGGACGGAGGCTTGTGAAAACATTCATGACATATGTGTCTCCTTTTAATCAGAAACTTTTGAAGTTATTTTTAACTCATTCCAAAAATCTTGGGGTTATTTTTATTTTTTTAAATCCTCGTTATTATAACTTGGTATTGTGACGGGGCAAGGCCAGATGGCTGTAGAAAAGTAGTGCGAGATAGATATATTAACCCCAGGCTAAACAAATCCCTGGTACCAGGATAAGTAAATGGCAACTTCTCCTGGTCAGTTAAGACACCTGGGGACAATTAAGATCTTTCCAGAAGGCAGGGAAGATAGCTAGGTTGATTGGGACACCTGAAGCCAATTAGGGGCTGGCTGAAACTAGTTAAAAGCCTTCCAGTTAGTCAGCTGGGTGTGCGTGTCAGGAGATGTAGGAGGAAGCCGCACTGTTGGAGGAATTGAGCAGTACAAATCATTCAGGTGCAAGGAAGGAAGCCCTGAAGTAATGGTGAAGTAGATATTGAGGAAGTGGTGGCTGCTGTGGGGAAGTGGGGGCTGCTGTGGGGAAGTGGCCCAGGGAATTGTATGCATCCTATTTCCAAAAAGTCAGCTACCATAGCCGCTACTATAAGGGTTCCTGGGTGGGAGCCCGGAGTAGAGGGCGGGCCTGGGCTCCCCCCCTCCTGTCACGATGAATCACTGAGACTGGGAGACAACAGAGACTGTGCAAGGGAGGGTTGCTTCTCCTCACCTCCCTTGCTGGCTTATGATGAAAATGGCTCAGTAGGCTGTGACCCTTGTCTCTGGAGAGAGAAGAGCTATGTGGAGGGTCACAATGAGCCTCTGAGGCTAGCAAAATCCTCCAGGAAGTGCAGGACCCACGGAGACAAGGACAGAGTTTTGTCACTGTATGTTTTTGTTATCCCTATTCATGGCTTTTTTCCTTCTATCTTACTAACTTCTTGGCCTCAATATCTTGTGACTGAGTTTCATAGACTAATCCTGTGTTGTGTACAAGTATTTCCCTTTATCAGTTTTAAAATTGCTACTTCTTACATTTCTTATAATGTTCCCTTTCTCTTGTATTATAAAAAGGAGTGAACAGAAATTCTACCTTCAGTATTGCTTCCATCTTTCAGCTGCAGATTATTTCATAATTTTTTTCATAAATTATTTCTATAGAAATTCTCACAGCAATTGTGGAATAAACGATGAACAAATATGACACAACCTGCTCCTATTTTTAATTCCTTTAGAAAACTCCAGAAAGTGTTGAAGCCTAAAGTTCCTACTGGAAGATTAATGATGGGTGTAAACCATCAATATACTTTCTGTGCATCACTTTTCAGCCTTTTGGCTAAGATCAAATGTTCATTTTGTGTAAATGCATAATAAAATGTGCACAGCACAGTCTGGTTTGAACAGGACTTTGAATGCCAACAGTAGTAATTTTGACATATTTCCATTTCAGCTGGAAAACAAAATCAACCTATGACATATATCTTGAGAAAATCCACACTGTTGGTCTTGCATTCATTTTTTGAGAAGAAGCAATTACATTTCCCAATTTCAACAATAAAGCAATCTTAAAACCTCTAACTGAGACTAGTTTCAATACTATAGATCTCTTAAATGTCTAACTTTGGGGTACAATAACTTTAATTCTGTATGTGTTTATGCATTTAACATGTGCAGTATTTCTTCAAGAGGGATTTACTGGCTGCATTCTATATCCTTGGCATAAATTGGTGCACAGAAGATCTATTTAACAAGATGATTTGCTTAACAGATCAGACAATCACTCTGTTTTATCATTTAGTAAGCAGGGGTTTATTCATGTAAATGGTTTTATTATTTTCAAGAGAATGTCACTGAATTTACAGAATTGGAATATATCAACATATGCAGTACATGTATTCTGCTATATCCTGGAGTTTCCTGTACCCCTATATACCATGCTATGTAATCCCCAAATCAATCCAAATTCATGAATAAGATTTTGATATGGAGTAGAGAGGTGCGCTGCTTTCAGATATTTGGATGGAGAGAGGTACAGTCTCCTTAGGAGGGGTTGAAAAAAATGCCAATCATTCTGTCTGCTGTGGCATCCTGCTTTTAACACATGACCAGTTCTAATTGAGAAACCTGTCCAATTACCCATATGCTTGAGGTGGATCTTCACATATAATGCAGCAATTTGGATCTGGTTTATCAGGTTAAGGGAAATGTCATGAGGCTAAAATTAAATCACTGAAAATGTATCTGTCTCTTATGGATGATAGGTTATGAAGATGGTGTTGGGAAGGAGCCCAATGTAATGAGAACATACTACTGAGTCAATACTTTTGAAATACTGAAGGGAAGTGAAAGAACAAAATGGCTATAAAATGAATACATTTTCTTAAAATAAGTGATAATGCTTTAATGAAAAATTACAAACACTTTGATACTTCAGCTGTTTACACTGCAATATGTTCAATATGTATTCTAACAGTAATAATGGTCTTCAGTGCCACATGTATCCTAAAAAAACACATTAGACCAAAAATATGTGACAGAGACCCCGGTATTATCTTTCAGGAAACCCAGAATTAATTGGCTCTGCCCACCTAAGCACTTTCCCCTTTTAATTTATCCGCCGAGGGCAGTATGATCAGTACAGTGTCCTCTGTGTTGTTTTTATATGTAATTCAGTGGTTTTTTATGGGGCTCCAAACTTTCATTGTGAAGCAGATTTTTGTATTGCAATGTGTAGCTGATCTGTGGAAGTTGTCAGAGCTGAATGTTTTCATAGCATGGTACAGGTCACTCAGGGCTCGTGTATCCAGGAAGGAGTAAGAGATAGTGTTTGTTTGTTTTTTGTTGGTGAGTAAAAAATTGGGTGTGTGGTGAGTGTCCCATTTCCTCACTTCCAGCCTCAGCAATCCTCATCAGCAAGTACTTGCACTGCTGAATCACACCACAATATTTGTCAGTATGACATCAGCAAAGACGGTGAAGCATGATTAGATTTTTGTTTCTAGTAAAATGGTCAACAGCTAAATAGTGGCTATGGATATTTAAATTGTCATAATTGGGCTGCAAAATTTATCACCCTCTTGTGCTAAATGGTAGCAGTTCACACCCCTGAGCTATTCTTTCAGGCTGTCAGCAAACTCAGGCACACATCCCTCCATTCATTTAAATTCAGTTCATATTTTGAAGGTTACTGTCACTATAATAACTATAAAAAGAAAAGGAGTCCTTATGGCACCTTAGATACTAACAAATTTATTTGAGCATAATCTTTTGTGAGCTACAGCTCACTTCATCGGATGCATTAAGTGGAAAAGAATAATAACTATAGTTGTTGGTCCTTAGTCTGAAGTAATGTTTTAAGGTTATGTATGTTAAATACCACTTACACTAATTTAAACATCTTTATACCTAATTTACCCATATGCAAGGGAATCTAAATTGGTCTGGGCTACGCTAGATGCCTTGCCATAGTTTTACAACTTGTTGGATGTATAGATGTGTCTGTTCTTTGCTTCTTTTCTAGTCCCACAAAAGATAGGGAGGATTACATAGGCAGGAAGCCGAGGAAAAAACCCTCAAACTTCCATGGTAGATTTATTTCAGCCTACTCCATATCTGGGGACGTTGAAGGACTGAAATAAAGATGTAAGTAACAATGCAGCTATGTCACTCAGAAGGCTAACCTTCAGAGTAAAGCTGGTTTTCATGTAGCCTTTCACCTTTTCCCAAAATCAAACTCAGTGATGGACCAAATTCCTTGCTTCTAAAGTCTCACTGAAGTCAGTGGAATTTCACCAGGAAAGAATTTGCTCCATCAGGTTTATCTCTCTCAATGTTGAACTACTTCAATTAATTATTATGATGGTATATCACTTTGAACATGTAAACCACTATATACAGTCATAACGCTGGAAACCATTTGAAACTTTTCCAACCCTCTTCTCTCTTACACACCCACTGAAACAAATACCATTCTATATCTGTGTTAAGGTATACAAACCTTGCACTGGGCCACAAGGATAAAGAGGCTGCTCTGGACTCAGCCAGCCCGGCCCCATCTGCATCAGATGCACAGGCTGGAGGGAGAGTTCAAAGAAGTAGAACATCTCACTTGGAGGCAGCCCAAGGAAGAGAGCAGACCTGCAACTTGCAGCTCCTGAGGAAAGAGCTGAGAGAAAGCAGGATCTCTCCCTACAACACCTGTCCAAAAGTCCCACCCTGAGGGAAGGAAGGACCTGCTTTAGGTATGCCCTGAGAGGGAGGCATTCTCTCACATGGACTCAGTTTATTTGTATTAATTTCCCTTGTTTTTGTTCTACCCCTGAAGGAGAGAGATGTGGAACTACTCTGGAGGGCCAAGGAATGAGAGGAGGCAGCTATCACTCCAAGAGGTAGAGAGTTACTACACCCTATCCAGCCATAAAGAGGCACCACGAGATGAGCTGATCCTCTTCACACTTTCCTGTACAGATTGAGAACTGTGGACAATAGAGTAGTGGTAGGAAGTGGCCTGGAGAGGGCAGCTTTAAGGAGCTCCTGGGTTTTGGGCACCTTTGTCATTCTCACAGGTCTCTGGACTGGAGACTGGTGGAGTAGGAGAGCCCAGATCCCTCTGCCAAAATCCCTTCTGTCGGTCCAAGGTCCTAAGCCATGACCACTAACCAACACTCCCCATCAGTGAAGACCATCACAACATCTCACACCTCAGTTGTTATTTTTTTATTTATTTTTTTTAATGACAATTGCTTTTGGCATGGAACATCATCTCCCCGTCCCCACCCATTTTTAGTGTACTGGCTGAGTTAAGTTGATTACACTTGTGGGGGTGCTGAACATAAGTTGTGTATTTAAATAGTCATCTATTTCTATTTTTATGAGAAATATGGATGGAATTCTAAGTCTCAATTTGAATTCTACCATGGATATATGGGGTTAAATCAAATACCTACTTTTGCTTTTAGGCATATTTGTAATATTCAACATGGTGTGAAAACACACATGTGACTTTAATTGGTAAAGTGAAATTTGAACGCAAGAATAAAGTATAATTTTTTCAATGATTTTTTTACGAATTGTTTTCTTATTTTTTCAGCTTAAATGTTTGAAACCTTTTATAAGAATCACATGAAAATGCCAAAGAGGTTTTTAGGATGTAATAAATCAGTTTTCTAACTATTTTAAGTTGCTTTCAAAGGGTATGTAACCCTAAAGAGGCAAATGCAGACAACACTACTACCGCCATCTAATGAAGATTTCTTTGCAGCTCAAATATAGACAGATATGCTTTAAAACTTTCTGTCCCTCCAAAACACTTTAGTTAAATTAGGGCTATGGTTAATTCACAATAACAATGAATAATAAGGACAGAGTGTCAGTAAGTCTCAACTGACTTAGTGTCACAGAGACTGACTGAGTGAAACTGAGTGTGTAATTAAATTTATTCAAGCAAAGAAACAGTGTACCTCTAGGTCTATGTACAATACTAGAAAGTCAGCAAAAGAGTACCACTGGTTAAGGTAATTCTACAGTACGGAGAATCACCAGTGATTGAATGCAGAAAAACAATCCCCTTTCCAGGCTCTCAAAAATTTAGACTTCTTCCATTTCCTAAGTATGTTCACAGGAGCATAGGTACAAAAGAGGAAAATATGGACAATGAGCATTGGGCCCTGTGGAGGCATTGTGGATGACTACACAGGGATAAAAGTCCTACTGCATAACCATGGCTGGCCAGGATCAGCTGACTGAGGCTCGTAGGGCTTGGGTTGTGAGACTACAAATTGCTGTGTAGATGCTCAGGCTAGGGCTGGCTAAAGAGTCAGCTCATAAGAGAAGGGAGGAGCTAGTGTACAGGAGAGGGTGGTTGAGAGCCAGATACATGAACAAATATTCTCTAAACTGAGGCCAATTAATGCTCCACGCCCACCTCCCATTCCCAGCCTGCCTCAAAAAACACCACCAACTACGAAAATGTACAAACAAAGAAAAAACCCTGCAAGAGTAAAACTTCATGCTGGCGGAAGTCCAGCAGCTGAGTGGGGATTATCCAGTTTATTGCACGGAATGTAGCATGTATGATTACCTGCCTTGTGGGCAGGTGGTTTATGTGTGCATTTAGTGCAAGCAAGTCACGGCGCTCAGAGACCAAGTACAGGCTCTTGAGGCCAGAAGTGGATGAACAGGAGTAGCTAAAGGAGACAGAGAGGTACAGTAGACAATACATTCCAGGAGAGAGTAGAGTGGTCCCAACCCTAGTCTGACAGTTTCTGTGCTGTTGAGGAGGATGAACATCTCAGAGAATGAAAACATCAAGCTGGAGAGGAGGGAAACGTTCCTATAGCTGGGACCCTCCTTCCAGATGATGTCATGGTACCCTCTTGCACTGAGAATACCTTTCTGGGAGAGGGAAACCCAGCCATTAGGAAGAGACAGGTAATAATAATGGGGGATTTGATTAGTATAAATATAGATAGTTGGGTTTGGGATGATCATGGGAACTGCATGGTGAATTGCCTGTCAGATGCAACCGTGGATGTCTTAAGACATTTAAATAGACATATGAACAGTGCTGGTGGGGAGTGAAATGCCTTCAAGCTGCATGGAAACTTTTTAAAGAACACCATAATAAATTATCAAATTATATGTGTACACCAAATAAAGAAATAAAGTAAGAGGATCAAAAAAATGCTACCATGCCTGAACAACAGAGTTGCCATAAATATAAAGGGAAGGGTAACCACCTTTCTGTATACAGAACTATAAAATCCCTCCTGGCCAGAGGCAAAACCCTTTCACCTGTAAGGGAATAAGAAGCTAAGGTAACCTCACTGGCACCTGACCAAAATGACCAATGAGGAGACAAGATACTTTCAAAGATGGAGGTGGGGGGAGGGGGCAACAAAGGGTCTGTCTGTGTGTGTGATGCTTTTGCCAGGAACAGAACAGGAATGGAGCATTAGAACTTGTTTGTAAGTAATCTAGCTAGAAATGCATTAGATTTCCTTTTGTTTAAATGGCTGGTAAATAAGCTGTGTTGAATGGAATGTAAATTCCTGTTTTTGTGTCTTTTTGTAACTTAAGGTTTTGCCTAGAGGGATTCTCTATGTTTTGAATCCGATTACCCTGTAAGGTATTTACCATCTGATTTTACAGAGGTGATTCTTTTACTTTTTCGTTAATTAAAATCCTTCTTTTAAGATCCTGATTGCTTTTTCATTGTTCTTAAGATCCAAGGGTTTGGGTCTGTGTTCACCTATGCAAATTGGTGACGATTTTCATCAACCCTTCCCCAGAAAAGGGGGTGTAGGGCTTGGGGGGTATTTTGGGGGGAAGACATCTCCAAGTGGGCTCTTTCCCTATTCTTTGTTTAACACACTTGGTGGTGGCAGCATAGGGTTCAAGGACAAGGCAAAGTTTGTACCTTGAGGAAGTTTTTAACCTAAGCTCGTAAGAAAAAGCTTACTAGGTCTTTCATGCAGGTCCCCACATCTGTACCCTAGAGTTCAGAGTGGGGAAGGAACCTTCACAAGAGTAAAAGAGGCAGAGTCAAAAAGACATCCTTTGAAAATTGAAAGTCAAGCCTACTGCCAAATCTAAGAAACTGTCCCAGGTGAAGATGTCAATAGAGAAGGTTTTAGAACAACTTGATACATAAAACAGTAATAAGTCACGAGGACCAGTTCACCCAAGAGCTCTGAAGGAATTCAAATATGAAATTACAGAACAGTAGTGGTATGTAACCTATTGAGCTGTAACTGATGACTGGCAGATAGCCAATGTGACCCCGATTTTTTTTTTAAATGGCTCCAGAGGTGATCTTAGAAATTACAGGCCAGTAAGCCTAACATTAGTATCTTGCAAGTTGGTTAAAACAACTTGTGAAGAAGAAAATTATCAGAAACATAGATGAATATTTGTAAAGGAAAATCATGCTTACCAAGCTATTATAATTCTTTGAGGGGGGTCAAAAATATGTGGACTAGGGTGATCCAGTGAATATAGTGTATGTGGACTTTCAGAAAACCTTTCACAAGACACCTCAACAAACACTCTTAAGCAAAGTAAGGAATCATGAGCTAAGAGGGAAGGTCTTCCCATGGATTAGAAACTGGTTAAAAGATATGAAACAAAGGATAGGAATAAATGGTAGTTTTGACAGTGAAGAGAGGTAAATATCAGGGTCCCCTAAGGGTCTCTACTGGGACCAGTGCTCCTCCTCATTGTCATAAATGACTTGGAAAAATGGGTACACAGTGAGATGGCAACATTTGCAGATGGTTCAAAATTACTCAAGATAGTTAAGTCCAAAGCAGATTGTGAAAAATTGCAAAAGGATCTCACAAAAGAGGGGGACTGGGAAACAAAATGGCAGATGTTGATAAATGCAAAGTAATTCACATTGGAAAATATAACCCCAATTGCACATCAAAATGATGGGGTCTAAATTAGTTGTAACCATTCAAGAAAGGGATAGTTCTCTGAAAACATCTGTTCAATGTACAGCAGCAGTCAGAAAAGCTAATAGAATGTTTGGAACCATTAGGAAAAGGATAGATAAAAAGACAGAAATTTCCACAGTGTGAATCCTCCAAAGATTTACAGTTGGAGGAGGTCATGTCATGGTGTAAACTGGGTCCTCACCTCAAGCTGAAACTTATTCACTGACTTCTGTCCATTATATATAAGGTCTTCAAGTTTAACACGTAAAACTTCAAATAGAAATGTGGCAGTTGTACCTTCCCTTGTACTCCTAACATGTTCTCAGGATAGAGAAGAACTTTCCAGCCTTTCTGACATAGAAATATTGTCTTTTTCACTATCAGGCAAATTCCTTGGTTCTGAGTCTACTTCTCCAATAGCTACTTCCTGATTCAGCCAAATAGACCTTAAGAATGCTTTAGAGATCATGCATTTAATAGTAAAATGCGTAATAGTGAAAAGATGCTGATTAAATTCAGAGATGTATCTCTGTGGGTCTTCCTGTCAGTAAAGACATCGTGATCAAAATGTTCAAGTCTGAATGCCTGAAGTTAGTGCCCTAAATCTATGTTTAGGTCTGTCTTCCAAAGATACTGTTACAAGTCTCATTGATGTTATTGGAAGTGACTGGTGCTCAGTCCCTTTGAAAATTAGTAACAAAGTCATGTTTATATAGATTTAGGAGCCTAATTTTCTGCACTCAGACTTGACAAATTTAGTTTACTTCTATATGGGTTAGATCAAGAGAAGGGGGTAAAAATATAAGCCACTCTAGTATTGATTGATCTAGACGTACCTGTTGCTTCTAGTAATGACATGTATGAAAGACCCGTTATATATCTCTGCCATTGTAATAGAATGTTGTGCCCAGAATACAAAGTCCAGATCACTTTGATCACTTTAAGTGAAGCATAAAAATAAGAAGCATTTACAATAAAATTAGCATAGCAATATAAGACAAAGCAAAAGCCTCGAGTTTTAAAACCTAAATGCTTGTATAAGAGGAAGAGGTTTGAGGATTACGAGATTGGGCCATTATCTGTATTTCAGAAACGCAATTGGATACAAAATTTATATCAGCTAACAGAGTGTAGAGGTCATATTGTGCTCTCAGTTATACCGGTGTGAATCTGGAGTAACTTCATTAACTTAACTGGAGTTATTCAGGATATACAGAATAGCAACTTAATAGAATCTGTCCCAAATGTATCAATATTTCTGTGATGCATCACAGCATGCAATACTTTCTGTGCATGTATGACAAATATGCTATCAACAAATTAGCCAAATTCTGATCTCAGTTAGTCGGGTGTAAATCTGGACTAATTCCACTTATGCCTATGGATCTACTCTAGAATTATACTGGTGTAATTCAGATCAGAATCTAGCCTTAAGTATGTGCAAAGAAGGTAAACATTAAAATAAAGAACAGCATAAATTGAATAAATAGCATGAAATAAAGAGCAGAAAGCACTCAGTCTAATTTATTTAGTTGTTTAAATGTCTTTTTCTAAAATCTGGTCTTTGTTTGTTTATTTGTCCAATTCCTAATTATAGCTGTTCTAATTTTTTTCCTGCAAAAGATTTTTACATGCAAAATATTTACACAGATCAAAAATTAGAAATGCAGAAGTGCTTTCTTGACCTTGAATCAATTGCTCAACGGGGCTGACCATCCACATAAGAAGGTGACAGTACAGCTAGCATATGAAGGATTCCTTGCCTAAGAGAGAACTTGGAAATTGATGTGCTACGGAGAGAAGGTAAAAATTAATTAAAAAAAACATGTGACTCATCTGCAAATAATTTGTGAGAATTATTAGCTCCAGACAGTAATGTTCCATTCATCTTCAGATACAAGTGAAAATGCATCAGTTATCCCTTTTTATGGCTTACTGACATATCCAATTCAAACTACATTTTTAGAACCCCCACATAGAATCTTAAAAAGACCCAACATTTATGCTGAAGAAAGATTTTTTATTTTAATTTTCTTTATGTCTCTGAACAAATATAATCTCACAAAGATGTGTGTGAGGACTCCAAGCAAGAGCCACACTTCTGAAACTTTTCTTTGTGCAGAAATTCTACTGAACATAAGAACATAAGAACGGCCATACAGGGTCAGACCAAAGGTTCATCTAGCCCAGTATCCTGTCTTCCGACAGTGGCCAGTGCCCAGTGCCCCATAGGGAATGAACAGAACAGGTAATCATCAAGTGATCCATTCCCTGTCTCCCATTCCCAGCTTCTGGCAAACAGAGGCTAGGGACACCATCCCTGCCCATCCTGGCTAAAAGATGTTGATGGACCTATCCTCCATGAATTTATCTAGTTCTTTTTTGAACCCCATTATACTCTTGGCCTTCACAACATCCAAGACTATAACATGGTTCAAAAAAGAACTAGAAGTCAAAATGTATATGTAGGGAAAACAGGAGTTAATAAGGCATTGCTATATGTTTTAGTACTATGTTTCTACTGTATTTCTTTATTAAAAAAAGAACCTGCATTCATTCCTTACATAACACACTGGCAAAGTGTGTGCTGTGTCCCACACTAGTGGTTGTTGTGCTAAAGAATAACAATATACTTCTGCTACCAGCTAATGGAGTTATTCCTTTGGCTCAAGAGATGGTGCTGTACTGGAGGTTCCATGCTAATCACCCATAAAGGGTGTTTGTTTTTAGACTTGCTCATGCAAAACTCCCTTTGACCATAACAGAAGTTTTTGCATGAGTAAAGGCTGCACGATCTGGCCAGTTTTACATCGTTGTGGCTCCATTGACATGAATGAAGATACTCCTGATTTACACTGCTGTAACTCACTGGAGAATCCCCACAACGCTTTCTCAGCTCTCGTCCCCTAACGCCCCTACTCTACTTGTACTATATTGATGACATCTTCATCATCTGGACCCATGAAAAAGAAGCCCTTGAGGAATTCCACCATGATTTCAACAATTTCCATCCCACCATCAACCTCAGCCTGGTCCAGTCCACACAAGAGATCCACTTCCTAGACACTACAGTGCTAATAAACAATGGTCACATAAACACCACCCTATACCGGAAACCTACTGACCGCTATTCCTACCTACATGCCTCCAGCTTTCACCCTGACCACACCACACGATCCATTGTCTACAGCCAACCTCTGCGATACAACCGCATTTGCTCCAACCCCTCAGACAGAGACAAACACCTACAAGATCTCTATCAAGCGTTCTTACAACTACAATACCCACCTGCGGAAGTGAAGAAACGGATTGATAGAGCCAGAAGAGTTCCCAGAAGTCACCTACTACAGGACAGGCCTAACAAAGAAAATAACAGAACGCCACTAGCCATCACCTTCAGCCCCCAACTAAAACCCCTCCAACGCATTATCAAGGATCTACAACCTATCCTGAAGGATGACCCAACACTCTCACAAATCTTGGGAGACAGGCCAGTCCTTGCTTACAGACAGCCCCCAAACCTGAAGCAAATACTCACCAGCAACCACATACCACACAACAGAACCACTAACCCAGAAACCTATCCTTGCAATGAAGCCCGTTGCCAACTGTGCCCACATATTTATTCAGGGGACACCATCACAGGGCCTAATAACATCAGTCACAATATCAGAGACTCGTTCACCTGCACATCTACCACTGTGATATATGCCATCATGTGCCAGCAATGCCCCTCTGCCATGTACATTGGACAAACTGGACAGTCTCTATGTAAAAGAATAAATGGACACAAATCAGATGTCAAGAATTATAACATTCATAAACCAGTTGGAGAACACTTCAATCTCTCTGGTCACGCGATTACAGACATGAAAGTTGTGATATTACAACAGAAAAACTTCAAAACCAGAATCCAGCGAGAGACTGCTGAATTGGAATTCATTTACAAATTGGATACAATTAACTTAGGCTTGAATAGAGACTGGGAGTGGCTAAGTCATTATGCAAGGTAACCTATTTCCCCTTGTTTTTTCCTACACCCCCCTCACCCCGCCCCGTTCCTCAGACATTCTTGTTAAACCCTGGATTTGTGCTGGAAATGGCCCACCTTGATTATCATACACATTGTAAGGAGAGTGATCACTTTAGATAAGCTATTACCAAAAGGAGAGTGGGGTGGGGGGAGAGAAAACCTTTTGTAGTGATGTCAAGGTTCCTCCCCCACTCTGAACTCTAGGGTACAGATGTGGGGACCTGCATGAAAACCCTCCTAAGCTTATCTTTACCAGCTTAGGTCAAAAACTTCCCCAAGGTACAAAATATTACACCCGTTATCCTTGGACTGGCCGCTACCACCACCAAACTAATACTGGTTACTGGGGAAGAGCTGTTTGGACGCGTCCTTCCCTGCAAAATACTTCCCAAAACCCAGCACCCCACTTCCAGGACAAGGTTTGGTAAAAAGCCTCACCAATTTGCCTAGGTGACTACAGACCCAGACCCTTGGATCTTAAGAACAATGAACAATCCTCCCAACACTTGCACCCCCCTTTCCTGGGAAATGTTGGATAAAAAGCCTCACCAATTTGCATAGGTGACCACAGACCCAAACCCTTGGATCTGAGAACAAATGAAAAAGCATTCAGTTTTTTACAAGAAGACTTTTAATAAAAAATAGAAGTAAATAGAAATAAAGAAATCCCCCCTGTAAAATCAGGATGGTAGATATCTTACAGGGTAATTAGATTCAAAAACATAGAGAACCCCTCTAGGCAAAATCTTAAGTTACAAAAAATATACACAGACAGAAATAGTTATTCTATTCAGCACAATTCTTTTCTCAGCCATTTAAAGAAATCATAATCTAACACATACCTAGCTAGATTACTTACTAAAAGTTCTAAGACTCCATTCCTGGTCTATCCCCGACAAAGAAGAATATAGACAGACACACAGACCCTTTGTTTCTCTCCCTCCTCCCAGCTTTTGAAAGTATCTTGTCTCCTCATTGGTCATTTTGGTCAGGTGCCAGCGAGGTTACCTTTAGCTTCTTAACCCTTTACAGGTGAGAGGAGCTTTCCCCTGGCCAGGAGGGATTTCAAAGGGGTTTACCCTTCCCTTTATATTTATGACAAGTGATAAACACCCATTTTTTCATGGTTTATGTGTATAAAAACATCTTCTGTATTTTCCACAGTATGCATCCTATGAAGTGAGCTGTAGCTCACGAAAGCTTATGCTCAAATAAATTGGTTAGTCTCTGAGCTGCCACAAGTCCTCCTTTTCTTTTTGCGAATACAGATTAACATGGCTGTTACTCTGAAACCTGTCAAGAAATACAGTGGGATATTAGGTGTGCACAAGGCCATGGTTGTGGAAAGAGTTAAATAATAGCATGCTGGCTTTTCTAGTAACGAGTTCTTGACTGTTTAAGTCAGTTAATGTTAATATTTATATTGACTATGACAGTCACATAATACTGTTACAAATTCTGCAGGAAAGCCAGTCTTTTTATGAACTGTTGATATCCTTTACTCCTAGAAGATTACATTAGCCCTAACTGAAACTCCTACATTTATCATTAATAATAAAAACTGAAAGTAGAGAGTGTGTGTGTGTGTGGGGAGTGGATTACCGTATTCCAATCTTATTCTATATAATTTACATGCATAAATAGTATCTTGGAAGTAGAACTGCATGTATAAACATGCTAAAGTAAGGAATTTTAATAATATTAATTTGGCTTATTCAAGATGGAATATGTTAATTATTTGAATATTACTTGAATATGTCACATTCATTTATTTAAATGCATTCTATTGGAAACCATCAGTGTAAAACTCATGACCATTAAATTCCTACTGTAATGTCTTACCTTTATTGTTATTCAAGAAACATAGAGCAACAACAAGAAAGTTGCACTTATAAAGCATTTTGTTAAGAAAAGATGGACCCATAAAATGATCATATCATAATTTTAAACAGCAAAATTTTAATGCATTTATGCTCCAGTTCTGCTCTTGGATGCTCCTATACAGCTTTTTTTTACCAACACAAGAACCGTATGTGTCTATGAGCAGATGTATTCCCTCTTTTTACTGCCCATTTAAATAATTACCAGAATGAGCCTTGGCATTTTAGGATGATCCAGCAAAGCAATTTATCACCACTGCACACTCTGCTCCCTAAATTCTCATCTCTCATTCCTGTTTGCTTCCCGCTATATGCCATAGTTGCTGACTTCTTACACGATGAGGTGATTCATGCACACACCTAATAGAAATGATCAAGACCACTATTGTTAATAGAACTGACAGGTTTGTTAGTTTGTTGGAATAGTAGGTTTGCCAAAAATGCATTTTGGTGAGCACCAAAACTATTCATGAATTTGACAAAATTTGCCAAATAGTTTTGGTCAAAACTTTATTTGTTTCATTTATTATTAAATAGTCATTGGTCCAGAGAGATAGTGAGACTAACTCTATAACTTTGTGGCTAGGGCACTCATCTCAGAGATGGGAGAGGCAAGTTCATGTTCCAGCTTCAAGGACTAAATAATTATTGATACACAGTGGACAGCTTCAACAGTAGAGACTGAGGAAGACCCTTATCAGAATATCACATAGTTCCCTGGCCAGGTCACTGCCCTGAAATGCGAGAGACCCAAGTGCAAATACCTTCGCCACATTAAGCAGAGGAGGGGGTTGAATCTAGGCTTCTCATATGAGTGTCTTTCCACTGGGCCAAAAGCTGATAAGGAAATGATGTCCTCCTGTAGTCCTTTTGTGAACACAGTCCTTTAAAAACACCTGGAAACAAGATGTTTCAGGTCAAATTATAGG
This sequence comes from Lepidochelys olivacea, assembly GCF_965140295.1. NCBI lineage: Eukaryota > Metazoa > Chordata > Testudines > Cheloniidae > Lepidochelys > Lepidochelys olivacea. The sequence goes on along the minus strand of NC_140411.1, from coordinate 76,480,607 downwards.
TTTTGTTCAACCCAAACCAGACGTTTTCAATTCACTTATTTTTTATTTATTTTTTTATTTTAATGTTTGTTTCAACCTGAACCAGCTGTTTTTCAGTGAACCAAAGAAATAAATTAGTAACCCAACTCTAATTATTAACATTCCAAGACAGCAAGCTATGTTACAATGCAGTTAAGATTGAGAGTATGTATCACTAATGTAAGCATGAAAAACATTACAGGGATGTTGCAGTTATGCATAAACCAAATATTAGAAACAGAGGAAATTCAAAGTTGAGGTTACATTTAAAAGAAAATCAAATATATTAAGGTAAGAAATTCATAATTCAGGTGGTCCAAAACAATCTCAACTTTGTCCTGGGCCATGCAATAACCATATGCTTATGACTAAGGCAAATTTTAGTGTTTGTGGTGCCAAATTAGAAGAAACTGATCTTTAAAATATTATTTGGGATTTTTAACATCCTTTCTCCCTCTCATACACTCTATGTTAACCATTATGTGTGTTTGTTTCAATTAAAAATGTGATACATAAACAAGAAATCCAAAAAAGAGATTGCCTCCGTGGGACATTTTTAATGATCTGAAAATATGTGCTATCAATCATACATATTTAAAAAATAAATAAAATATTAACAGTAACTTTTAAGGGCAGATTCAACAATACATCAGAGCAGCACAAAACAGTGAAGCACACTGGTAATTTAACCTAGGTTTACAATTCTTTTGTATTTCCACAGCAGTACAAAGCAGCTAATGTGTACTGGCAAGTTTGGCCCCTTAATTTGAAATTGACTTATTGGTTTAGAGGGCAATGTTAATCAGATCAGTGTTAGGTGAAGAGCAGTGGGGGAATTCCAGCCCCGAAGTCTTAGTCTGTCCTTTAAGGGCCTCACCTGTTCTCCTGACACAGTGCCCCCAACAGCCTCATCTCAGTGCATAGTGGAGCTGAAGTAGCAGTCATGGCGAACCTTTCCACACTAATGCTCAAGCTAGCATGCAGCATACATCTAACATGGAGGAGTTTTTAAAGAACAGTGATGCTCAGGTCAAATAATTTGTCAGTGAGAATACTTGACCCACGTGTCCAGTTTTCTTAAAACCATTGCACCATTAGAACCAATAGAATTGTTTTTTATTAAAAAAAAAAACCGAAATCTGAAAACTTTTAGCTGAAAACCCATTTTTCTCATTTTTGTCCAAAACACAAAATCATTTGGAGTTTTGTGTTTGTTTTTTAGCAAACTCAAAATTTTCTGTAAAAATCAGACACTTTTTGCAAAAGGTTTGTTTCTTCAGAAACCCAATTTTCCAATGAAAAATGGTTTTGATGAAAAAATTCGGAGGTGTCCTAATGCATACCTTCCATACATGAAAGAAGAAAGGTGGATTTTGATTGGCTTCAGAGAGAGGTAAGGGTATTGATTCCAATGCTGTTTTCTCCCATCCTCTCCAAATGCATCAAGCAGCATTGGCTGGAACACCTTACCAGCCCTCCTTTGGTGGCTGCATCATTTCTGAACAATGTAAGTTTTCATTTAAAAAAAATGTATTGTGTGTGTAGCCTTTCTGGTTGTGCAGACAGCCCTGCAAATGTGGAATTAATGCCAGGCTGTGACCTGTAGACAGGCAGCCTGTAACTATAGTTCCAAAATAAATGGAAGCAGCTCACAACTGTCGGTGGGGTTATGGTTCTGAGCCTAAGGATGACATAAATAACAACATTGTTAATTATTTCACTTCTGATCATTGTAGCAGAAACATACAACTATTCTGAAACTGTGGGGAGAGTGTGAAGTTTGGGACTGAGTATGAAACTTCAATGACTATAAAACAACTTCTTCCTCCAGCAGATAACAGAACATGTAGGCCCATTAGGTTTGTTTGTTGTATCTAGATGATACGTTGTATCTAGATGGTCATCTATACATAAAAATATCAAATATTTGCATTGACGGGGGTACTTTTTCTAGTATACTTTTAAATATCGCACAGATGGGCTTTGATGCTAATTTACCCCAGTCTAAATCAGGATAGCCTTATGGAAAACTCCTATTGAATTCAATAAGTATAAAACCAACAAGGTTCAATGGAAATTATCCTAAAAGCCTATATTATTTAGTCATACCCTTTGAATAGGTTCTTTGAACAATCCTATACCAGGGATTTAAATTCTATTGAACTTTTCATGAAGGGGTATCTCTACTGATGTCAATGGACTTACCCTCGTGTAAAACCAATGTAAGAGGAAAATTGAGCCCATAATCTATTGTGGAAAAACTACTTTATTACTTGAGATGGGTGTGGTAACAGCATTTGCAAGAAGGCAATTTATCTGATGTTGCTCCCAGCAGAGGCTGTGATTTCACTATGCATTGATTTGACCATTCTTCACTCTTGTGATTTTCTATTTGCAGAGCACAGATAAAAAACATTGGTTAAGTGCATGGTAATAGAGAATCACAAAAATTAAAGATGGTAAAGACCTAATCACCCTTTTTCTTCTCCCTGATAATGCAGGAATCTTCCCTACTGCTTCCACCAATTCCCTTATAAGACTATTTTATACCCTAATTAATTTAACAGGGAGGAATTTTTTTCCTGATTTTCATCCTAAATTTTTGCTCAAGAAAAAGTGAAGATAAAGAACCACACACAATAAATGGATGAAACATGTCATTGGCTCTGCTAGGTAAACATTTTCCAGTAAGTCAATTTTACTTACACTTTTCATTAAAATCAAAATGTTGCAAAATGTATCATAACAAACATACATTTTCCAGGTGTAACAGAGGAAACACATAACATAATATTCTCTGCAAAGCACAAAGTATTACATTATTTGAATATCAGCTACAGGCAATGCCATTCTAAAAATACCCACAGTTCCACTGGTATTTAGTTCACATTAAAATTAATAGCAAGGGAGAAAGCATCAAACTGATACACAGAAAATAAAACATAATTACTAAATAATTAAAATGAAACACACAATAATTGTGCCCGTTATTTTAATTTCTCTGAATTTATTTAAGATCAAAATAAAAACAAGTGCCTGCTAATCAATCTGCTGAGAAGCCTAAGGCAGCAGGGGAAAAGTGTGAGTCAGTGAAAATGGAATAAATTCATACTTGCCATCTGGTGTAGTTTACCTCACCGAGCTATCTTAGCCACATACTGCATTCTTCTCCCTCTCTTCTGCCCAACTTCTATGCTCTTGTACTGATGTTCTTTTGGCACACTGCCCTCCCTGTATAAGTATTTGGTCTCACCTGTTCTAACTATACCTGCTGGTTTCACCAGCTGTCAAGGATGGTGCTTGGTCATTTTTCTCTGCTAGTTGGCTGAGGACCTTTTCAGAGTCTCTTCCTTCTTCTAGATGTTTCCTCTTCATGTTGTAGCTGCAAGGACTTCTTCAGAATAGTGTCAACTGATTAGTCAACAGCACAAGACTTACTCTACCTGATACTCCATGTTTTGCAGTACACTGGGAAATCTTCAAAAAGCTAGAGAAAGTGGAATTTCCTATGTGAAACTGGTATTCCACTGAGTTTTAGTGGTAGGCTGTTTCTCTCCATTATCATAGTTCAGAAACTGTCTCCATAGGCCCTAGAAAGCCTCTGTAATATTGTGATGTTCCAGAATCTAGACACAATTCTTTCTGACTTCCTGGCTTCAGGGTCTGCAGTAGTTTTATTTCCCCATGCTAATTTTCCCTCTACTGTTACTCACACCTTCTTGTCAACTGTTTGAAATGGGCCATCCTAATTATCACTACAAACGTTTTTTTTTCTCCTGCTGATAATAGCCCACCTTAATCGGCTGGTCTCGTTAGAGCTGGTATGGCAATCCCCATTTTTTCATGTTCTCTGTATATATATATCTTCCTACTGTATTTTCCACTACATGCATCTGATGAAGTGGGCGTTAGCCCACAAAAGCTTATACACAAATAAATTTGTTAGTCTCTAAGGTGCCACAAGTACTCCTAATAGTTTTTAAGGTGCTGTTTTCTTCAAATTAAAAATTTCCATCAGATTGACTAATTGGATCATAATATCACATGTTGAGTGGCCAGACCTGATTGGGCAAAGGACTCACAGGGACCAAGGAACTCTCTGTAATTAAAGACTCATTGGAGACACCAACAGTCAATCCCATAAGCAAAAAATAAATAAATAAAAAAGGCAGCAAATGATTGGTGACCTTAAAAGATGTTTAATAATCTCATAAGATTCAATTTGAGTTTCTCTGTTGAACACTTTATGACAGAAGGATATCAGTGATATCACTAGAAATATTACACACAATACTGTGCTTTCTATGTTTTGGCTAATTTCCTAGTGATGCTAACTACAGTCACAATCATCTTTCAAAATGATTTCTTTCTAAAATGAATCCCATCCTATTTTAGGACCAAGCAATAATTTTAAATCAGTGCATCTTATCTAGTAGCCTAACACGCATCTTATATTTTCCATTATCCATGAGGTTTTTGTTGCTCACATCCCAAGTATAGATCAGCATGTTCACACCCAACTATATCTCATAATGAGACCTTATTGACAGATTTCCTCCCACTGTACAACAATTAACACCCAGGAAAGGTTACAAAATAGGCACTCGCAAAAGACATTTATCCTTAAGAAATTGTTTTTAAATAAAATGATAACACATGTTCAATTCATTTGTCTTGGAATAACCTAAGCAAAGAGACAATTAAATGGAGACATCAACTGAAAGATTATTTAGTTTTTAAACATACTCATGAATAAAGTATGGAGGACCATAATTAGCAAATATAGAAACCAATGCTAACAAAGTACATGTAGATATGGCTTATATTTTCATTGCATAGAATGCACATAATTCGATCCTCTATAATATTTCAAATTTACATGAACAGAGAATTTTCCTGGCTAATAGCCATTGATGGTCCTATCCTCCATGAATTTATCTAGTGCTTTTTTTGAACCTTGTTATAGTCTTGGCCTTCACAACATCCTCTGACAAAGAGTTCTACATGTTGACTGTGTGTTGTGTGAAGAAATACTTCCTTTTGGTCACCTGCTGCCTATTAATTTTGTCTGGTGACCTTTAGCTCTTGTGTTATGAGAAGGAGTAAATACCACTTCTTTCTTTACTTTCTCCACGTCAGTCATGATCATGATTTTATAGATCCCTATTATATACCTCTTTAGCCATCTCTTTTCCAAGCTGAAAAGTCCCAGTTTTATTAATCTCTCCTCATAGCTAAGCTGTTTCATACCCCTAATCATTTTGTTACGCTTTTCTGCAGCATTTTAAATTTAATATTTTTTTTGAGATGCGGCAACCACATCTGCATGCAGTATTTAAGATGTGGGTCAACCATGGATTTATTTGCATATTTTCTGTTTAAATGTATTCCTTTTCTAATGAATATATTCCTTTCCTAAAGATTCCCAGCATTCTGTTCGCTTTCTTGACTGCTACTGCACATTGAATGGATGTTTTCAGACAACTATCCATAAGAACATCAGAACATAAGAACGGCTGTACTGGGTCAGATCAAAGGTCCATCTAGCCCAGTATCCAGTCTTCTGAATGTGACCAATGCCAGGTGCCACAGAGGGAATGAACAGAACAGATAATCATCATGTGATCCATCCCCTGTCACCCATTCCCAGCTTTTGGCAAATAGAGGCTCAGGACGCCAGCCCTGCCCATCCTGGCTAATAGCCATTGATGGACCTATCTTGCATGAATTTATCTAGTTCTTTTTTGAACCCTGTTACAGTCTTGGCCTTCACAACATCTTCTAGCAAAGAGTTCCATAAGTTGACTGTGCTTTGTGTGAAAAAAATACTTCATTTTGTTTGTTTTAAACCTGCTGCCTATTAATTTCATTTGGTGGCCCCTAGTTCTTGTGTTATGAGAAGGAGTAAATAACACTTTCACATTTGTTTTCTCCACACCAGTCATGATTTTATACACCTCTATCATATCCCCCCCTTAGTTTTCTCTTTTCCAAGCTGAAAAGTCCCAGTCTTATTACTCTCTCCTCATACGGCAGCTATTCCATACCCCTAATAATTTTTGTTGCCCTTTTCTGAAATGTTTCCAATTCAAATATATCTTTTTTGAGATGGGGCAACCACATCTGCATCCAGTATTCAAGATGTGCGCATACCATGCATATATATAGAGGTGATACGATATTTTCTGTCTTATTATCTATCCCTTTCTTAATGATTCCCAACATTCTGTTTTCTTTTTTGACTGATGCTGCACAGTGAATGGATGTTTTCAGAGAACTATCCACAATGACTCCAAGATCTCTCGCTTGAGTGGTAACAGCTAATTTAGATCCCATCATTTTATATGTATAGTTGGGATTATGCTTGCCAATGTGCATTACTTTGCATTGATCAACATTGAATTTTATCTGCCATTTTGTTGCCCAGTCACCCAGTTTTGAGAGATTCTTTTGTAGCTCTTCTGCAAATGTTGCCACCTCATTGTTTACTCCCTTTTTCCAGATCATTTATGAATATGTTAAATAGGACTTGGCCCAGTACAGACCCTGGGGGACACCACTATTTACCTCTCTCCATTCTGAAAACTGAAGTGACTCCAAGATGTCTTTCTTGAGTGGTAACCGGTAATTTAGACCCCCTCATGTTTTATGTATAGTTGGGATTATGTTTTTCAATGTGCATTGCTTTGCATTTATCAACACTGAATTTCATCTGCCATTTTGTTGCCCACTGACCCAGTTTTATGAGACTGCTTTGTAACTCTTCGTAGTCTGCTTTGGACGTAACTATCTTTAGTAGTTTTGTGTTATCTGCAGATTTTGCCACCTCACTGTTTACCTCTTTTTCCAGATCATTTATGAATATGTTGAACAGTACTGGTCCCAATATGGACCCCTAGGAGACACCACTTTTCAACTCTTTCCATTCTCAAAACTGACCATTTATTCCTATATTTTGTTTTCTATCTTTTAAGCAGTTACTAATTCATGAGAGGACCTTCCTTCATCCCATGACAGCTTAATGTGCTTTAGTGAGGGACCTTGTCAAAGGCTTTCTGAAAATCTAAGTACACTGGATCACCCTTGTACACATGCTTGTTAACCCCCCTGTCACTGTGCCTCAGTTTTCAATTGCTGAGAATACCAGATTCAGCAAAAACTGCCAAGAAATGGGGCACTACCACCCCAAATTGGTGGTTATTGTTCCATAAGATATACTAAACCAATATAAAAGTAAAGTTCTCTCTGACCACACTGCTTAATAAGAAGTCAGAAATGCAGTCTCCTTAGGTATCCCAGGCCTAGATTTAATGATGAGTGATTATTTAAAACCAATTTCATCAAGAAAAGGGTCCTTCTAATCCCAAGAAACCAGTCCAGGCCAATATATAATTCAGATCTTACCCAATAATCATGCTGTTCCCAATCCTTCAATATCTAATATCTAAAGTTTTATTAATAAGAGAAAAGAAAGAGAGTGAGTTAAAATGGTCAAAGAAATCAAGTGCATACACTCATTGTGAAGTTCTTGTAGCAGGGTTGAAGCAGCAATAGAATAAACTGCTGGCTTGTACAGTCTCTGGTAACTTCCAAAAGATTGGAAGGTCCACAGTCCATTGATTGTAATGCTCCTTTTAGTGTAAGTCCATAGTCCAGAGATCAGAAAAGAAAAGAGGCAAAATGGAAATGCTTCCAGGGCCTTTTCTACTTTCTCCCATGTGGAGGGAAAGATCTCAGTATGAGTTCATGGAAAAGTATAGGCCAAAGATGGAGTTCAGGTTCCATGAGCAAGTCACATGTCCTTGCATGCTTCGATGACTCACACGCAGCCATTACTCATACACAGGAAGGCCCATCGGGCCAGGATGGGCTTATTCTATGGTCTACTGTTAAAGTTGAGTGTCCTTCAATGGGCCATCAACTTGAATAGTCCATTCACAATGTGCTGGCCAGACTGGATGTAAACTAGCTACCTTGTGGGTGTTACAACAGGAATAAACATGTTTGAAATCTTGGTACACAGTAAATATTCATAACTTTAGCTAAAAGATGATGCTTGCATATTAACAGGCTAATCATATTCAGCAAATCATAACTTTTCCATTGAAATCTTCCATGACATACTCGATTTTTGTACTCGATTGTTGCAATTGTATAGCATTGGTAGTAACAATGATACACATTGTCATATTTAAATCATATAACATCATACCCCCTCAAACAATTCTAGTAGATTGGTGAGGCATGATTTCCCTTTACAAAAACAACATTTACTCTTCCCCAACAAATCATGTTTATCTATGTGTCCGATAATTCTGTTCTTTACTATGGTTTCAACCAATCAACCTTTACTGTGAAGGTCAACTTTCACTATGCATTTCCTGGTTTTCAGACATTCGAGTTTTGGTCAGATCGATGTTCTACAATGGAAAGACATATCACCGCACAACCTTAACTCTGTTAACATTGTTTTATGTTGTTGAATTCCTAGTCATTCTGAAAGAAAAAGGCACATTGTTGGTAGGAGTTAGTAGTTTTGACAGATATGGCAGTTTCCTGAAATATCCTTGAAAAACCTTATTGAATGTAGTGTAAATCTCTTTGGAGTCCATTGTATTAACTTTATTTTTTGCCATGGAGTATATTTAAATATTCCATAGTTTGAGTGTTGCATTATTTTTTTGTCCGGTGTATTGGTTAGTAGTGGATCTTTTAAAATGTCTAGAGATGGTATAGGTAGTGTTTTGGAGGTATGTGCCTTTTTTAAAAAAAAATATGTACAGAAAAAGATGTTCATTTTAAATTGTTAATCAAATCATGCTCTCAGACACCATCTTGTAAATAGAGTTTAATTTTGCTGAAGTCAAACGAGTGTAAATGAGAAGAGAATGGCACCCAGAATATATGATAGCACTATAAAAATCCAAATAAATAATTCTGTAAAAAGCATGCTGTAATTCCTGGTAAATGTTCAGCTACAACTTTACTGTTAGACGTGTAGATGATTAAAAGCTAAAAAAAAAAAACCCCTCTATATTGAATTGTGAAATTTTGGTAGAATTGCAAATCATAATAATAGATTTGAAGAGAAGGGTAATTTCTCTGACTTAATTAGCTATGAGTAACCTGAAATACAGTTCATCTGTTTTGGACTTAGAAAAATAAAGAACTGGTTATCCTTTGGAGAGATAATGCTGAAGTACTGCATTATGTAAGCTAAAAAGTAGAAAGTACAGAAAAAAATTTAGAAGGAAAAGGAATGTCAGGCATCAGGACCTGCAGCTAGGCCTGGAACAAGTTAGATGACTTAGAGCTGAAAACCTTGATTGATCAGACACCCTGATTGGCTGTCAGGCATCGCCAGGGCTGCTCTTAAGTCCAGCAACAACACCCTCCCACTGGCTGCTCAAGACTTATGTCCTCAGCTATCGTTCATGCGCTTGCTTGTTTCAGCCCTATTCCAACCCTGCTAGGTTCCCAAATCCTGGCCCTTGACTCTGGCTCCAATCCTCACTGCTGTTCCTGGACTATGGCTCTAACCACTAGACCTTGCCACCTGCTGTTCTGACCACCCATGTCTGACCTAGATCTGACCACCCATGCTCCAGTCGGTGACCGGTATAGCAGCAAAAGTTGTAAAGAATAATATTTGTGTTGTCTGTAGATATGGACTGAAGGAGATTCCTATGCACTGATGTAGTGCATAATGAATATATACCTAGAATCAGTCGTGTGGAGTGGCAGGATGCACTCAAACTAGCTGTTGGAGGCTGCACAAATGGCATCCTGCTGGCTGCAAATGGAGAGGGATGGGAAGGTTTGGCCCTTAACATGGAACAGGAAAAGAGTGGGCTAAGAAGGTTAAGTTTATATTTTGCCTGGAGCCAATCAAAACAGTGATTACAAGAGGTAAAGTTAGGTAGGTGTATTGACTTTATGTTGGTTGGTTACTTGTTTCCCTCCCATCATCATTAAACAGGATAGAGAGATTTATTTTTTTCCACAGAGAATTAAAGAGATTTTAAAAAATGAAAATATGATTATTTTTGAATTTCTTTCTGTCTTTGCTTTGACCAATGTGGGCAGAAGCCCTGAATTTAATTTTGGTTACACATAGAGATGTGCTTGTTGCATTGTATTTCAGGGACATAGGAATTATTAAGCAGAGTAGATGGGGAAGAACTGAAGTAGGTGCAGATGGAACGTTTAACCCACTGATGAACCAACAACATAATGTCATGCTGAGTTTAAAAGGTGGAAGCTGACAGTTGGTGTTCAACTAACATTATCTGAAGCACGACTGTTTAAGGAAGAAGTTTAAAAGCTACTATTTAGCCAGACACCATTAAGGAAGTGAAAAGTGATTTTAAAGAGGAGTATTTTGGCACCCAGTTGAGAATGTGAGTGCTGTTTGGACACTCTAAAATCAGGAATTATTCATTATAAAAAGGTATTTGTTGCAGAAGTTCTGAAAATGTGTTCCCTGTTCTCGGGGCCACATGTGCCTGTTCTTCTGAAAGTAGCTGAGCTGGCTGAAGGGGTGAATCCTTGTACCTAAAACCCAAGGGTCATGAAATGAGATTAGCCTAGATGACCATAATAGTCCTTTCTGGCCTTAAAATCTGCTCACTCTGTCGCTCTGGTCCCAAAGAAAGGGGGAAGTTGGGAGACTGAGTGCCCTGCACTCTCTGCCTCTCTGACTGCCTGGTTGGAAAGGCAGAAAGTGAAACTAACAAGAAGCTTTCAAGTGGACAGCTGTGGAGCTGAAAAATTGCCCTTCAGCATTCCTCAAGTGGATTCTTTTCTTGAAATCCCTTCCAGCAAACAAGCAAACTAAACAAACAAACAAAGAATCCAAAAAACTCACACAGTTTTGACATTTCTCAGCTGGTTAAGTACATTCCCCCCTTCCCACCTCCCAAACAAAAATGTGAATATTTTTGCAGCAACTGGTTTTCATCTTCCAGCCATTTCTACTGTGAGGCAATAACATGAGAACATGTTCTCTTTATTAAGAGAACAATTCACGGAGGACGAGTTGCATCCGAGAGTGCTGAAGGAATTGGCGGCTGTGATTGCAGAGCCATTGGCCATTATCTTTGAAAACTCGTGGCGAACCGGGGAAGTCCCGGATGACTGGAAAAAGGCTAATGTAGTGCCAATCTTTAAAAAAGGGAAGAAGGAGGATCCTGGGAACTACAGGCCAGTCAGCCTCACCTCAGTCCCTGGAAAAATCATGGAGCAGGTCCTCAAAGAATCAATCCTGAAGCACTTGCATGAGAGGAAAGTGATCAGGAACAGCCAGCATGGATTCACCAAGGGAAGGTCATGCCTGACTAATCTAATCGCCTTTTATGATGAGATTATTGGTTCTGTGGATGAAGGGAAAGCAGTGGATGTATTGTTTCTTGACTTTAGCAAAGCTTTTGACACCGTCTCCCACAGTATTCTTGTCAGCAAGTTAAGGAAGTATGGGCTGGATGAATGCACTATAAGGTGGGTAGAAAGCTGGCTAGATTGTCGGGCTCAACGGGTAGTGATCAATGGCTCCATGTCTAGTTGGCAGCCGGTATCAAGTGGAGTGCCCCAAGGGTAGGTCCTGAGGCCGGTTTTGTTCAATATCTTCATAAATGATCTGGAGGATGGTGTAGATTGCACTCTCAGCAAATTTGCGGATGATACTAAACTGGGAGGAGTGGTACATACACTGGAGGGGAGGGATAGGATACAGAAGGACCTAGACAAATTGGAGGATTGGGCTAAAAGAAATCTGATGAGGTTCAATAAGGATAAGTGCAGGGTCCTGCACTTAGGACGGAAGAACCCAATGCACAGCTACAGACTAGGGACCGAATGGCTAGGCAGCAGTTCTGCGGAAAAGGACCTAGGGGTGACAGTGGACGAGAAGCTGGATATGAGTCAGTAGTGTGCCCTTGTTGCCAAGAAGGCCAATGGCATTTTGGGATGTATAAGTAGGGGCATAGCGAGCAGATCGAGGGACATGATCGTTCCCCTCTATTCGACATTGGTGAGGCCTCATCTGGAGTACTGTGTCCAGTTTTGGGCCCCACACTTCAAGAAGGATGTGGATAAATTGGAGAGAGTCCAGCGAAGGGCAACAAAAATGATTAGGGGTCTGGAACACATGACTTATGAGGAGAGGCTGAGGGAGCTGGGATTGTTTAGCCTGCAGAAGAGAAGAATGAGGGGGGATTTGATAGCTGCTTTCAACTACCTGAAAGGGGGTTCCAAAGAGGATGGCTCTAGACTGTTCTCAATGGTAGCAGATGACAGAACGAGGAGTAATGGTCTCAAGTTGCAGTGGGGGAGGTTTAGATTGGATATTAGGAAAAACTTTTTCACTAAGAGGGTGGTGAAACACTGGAATGCGTTACCTAGGGAGGTGGTAGAATCTCCTTCCTTAGAGGTTTTTAAGGTCAGGCTTGACAAAGCCCTGGCTGGGATGATTTAACTGGGAATTGGTCCTGCTTTGAGCAGGGGGTTGGACTAGATGACCTTCTGGGGTCCCTTCCAACCCTGATATTCTATGATTCTATGATTCTAGGTGCCACAATTGCATCTACCATTCAAACCATGTGCAAACAAACTAACATCCTGGTACCTCCTCCAAACTCTTCCCTCTTTCAACCTGTGTTCCTCCTTTCAAGCTCCATGAAGGTTGCCACAGTACTCTGGACTCTGCAACATAATTCCTTTTCCATTTCAGGTACAGGTGCATGGAGTGGTGAGGGTCTGCTCACGTTCTCAGATTCACCTCTGTCACCTCAATTCACTGAGGCTTAAAGTCAAAGCCAAACCTTTCTTTCCTTAATGTAGTCCACCAAATATCAGAAGAATACATGTCTGAGCCTGACTCATGGATGTGGCAGAACCAGGTATCAAAGTCTCTTTAGTATTGAACCCCTCCCTGACTCTCCTACAGTCATGTCCCCCAGAAGGGTCACCAAGAAACAACACCATGATCTCCCTTAAACAGGAGATAGAACACATCAAAGCTATACAACATCTATCTGTGCTAATATGCTTTGCCGTACTATCTGCCACAGGTAGCCCTCCAAGAAGGTAGCAACTGCCAGATGGGTAAGAAAGATGAAGTGACACCACCATTTCATTTCCTGCACCCTCCTTCTTATGAACATATTGTACTTATATAAGCAGATTGTATTATTTTGCTTTATCCATAGATGCTTCTGATTAAACAGACTATGAGATTGTCACTAATTTCACATTATGTATTCTTTTTCACTGCTCACTTGCAAAATTGTTAGCCATCAGCCTGATTCTTCTGGCCTTTTCAAGGGGCATTCAATACCAAAGCCAGTTCTATAGGCAGGTGAACAGGACAGTCTTCCTGGGCACCTTCTTCCAAAGGACTGTAGTGCTGTGACACTTGGCTGGATTTTTGCTCCACTGTGTGTGTGCGCGCGCACATGTGTGTTGCTTGGTTTTGGTTTCGTTTTGTTTTCCCTGGGCCATTTTGGGTGGGTGCTGTGATACAGGAGGAGCAGGGAGCAGAGGGAGTGTGGTAGAAAGAAAATACTGTTTCAGCCCTAGGCTAATTAAGATATGGTTCCCTGTAGACTAGGGAGGGTTGCTACTGGTTAATTGGAGCACCTGTAGTCAAATAAGGACCTGTCAGGAACCCAGTAAAACCCCCTGCTTCAGGAAGTCAGGGTGTGTTAAGAAGGGGTTGAGAGGGGGCTGGGGCTGGGGGTGGGGCTTGGGCTCAGAGTATGGAGTAAACCTCCTCTCCTTCTCTCCTCTCCTCTCCTTCTCTCCTCCATCACCTTTCTGGGTCACTAGCAGGGCCCTCGGTTTCCCAAGAGCAGGGTCAAGAGGTGGTGTCTTATCCCCCCACCAAGAAAAGCATGAGACCCACCATACCAACATTGGCCATTTTGTGAAAGTGCCAAAACAATTTTTCTCCCTGGCCAACAAAATGGCTAATCTTTTTCAGAGTCACTACTTCCCAGGATAGAGTCTCACCACGGGGTTTTAGAATCATAGAAGAATACCAGGGTTGGAAGGACCTCAGGAGGTCATCTAGTCCAACCCCCTGCTCAAAGCAGGACCAATCCCCAATTTTTGCCCCAGATCCCTAAATGGCCTTCTCAAGGATTGAACTCACAACCCTGGGTTTAGCAGGCCAATGCTCAAACCACTGACCTATCCTTCCCCTCCACAATCTTTTAATCATGGCCTACATTCTTTGCTCCTAAATGCATACATTTACATCTAACCATGTTAAAATGCACATTGTTTGCTTGAGCTCAGCTTACCAAGTGATCCAGATCACTCTGTATCAGTGACATGGCATCTTCACAATTTACTACCCTACCAATTTTTGTGTCATCTGCAAACTTTATCAGTGATTATTTTGTTTTTCTTCAAGATCGTTGATGGGGGACTCTATCTTTCCCAGTGATTCTGAAAGAGATTTGGGGTCATGGTGGATAATCAATTGAACATGAGCTCCCACTGCAACACTGGGGCCAAAAAGGCTAATGGAATTCTAGTATGCATTAACAGAGAAATCTTGAGTACGACACAGTATTTTTACTCTGTATTTGGCACTGGTTCAACCACTGCTAGAATACTGTGCCAAATTCTGGTGTCTATAATTCAAGAAGGATGTTGAGAGAAGAGAAGAGCCAGGAAAATGTTCAGAGAAGAGCCAGGAAAATGATTGAAGGATTAGAAAACATGCCTTATAATGACAGTGTCATGGAGTTCATCTATCTAGCTTAACAAAGAGAAGGTTAAGGGGTGACTTGATCAGTTCATTAGTACATAGTGCTGGGGAACCAATATTTGATAATGGGCTCTTCAGTCTAGCAGACACAGGTATAACATGATCCACTGGCTGGAAGCTAAAACTAGACACATTTAGACTGAAAACACAGTATACACTTTTAATAATTTGGGTAATTAACCACTGGAATAATTTACCAAGGTTTGTTGCGGATTCTCCATCACTGGAAATTTTAAAACAAAGATTGGATACATTTCTAAGAGATATGCTTTTGGAATTATTTGGGGGAATGTTTATGTCTTCTGTTATGCAGGAGGTCAGATTTACGATCATAATGGCCCCTTCTAGCCTTGGAACCTATGGATCTATTAGTTAGTTTCCTGAATGAGTTAGACCTATAAGGAGCATTAGAGCTTGTGATGCTGCTGCTAAAAATAGTTATTTTTTTTTCACATTGAGGAAGCATACAAATACCTTACTGACATAAGTCAGCTTGAAAGCTTCCAAACTCCTCCCCCATTTTATTGTAGGAACCATTCACAGACCAATATATATTTGGGGTGAGGGGGCAAGTAATGCAGGAAATATGCACAAAGGGAGGAAGAAAGGCAAGGAAGGGGGAGGGAGAGAGAGAGAGAGAGACAGGAGATTAATTGCAGAATTGTGTAAAATGCTTCTAACGTGACATGAAATTGGATACATTTGCCTTAATACTATCTCACAGTAAGGAAAAAATATAAGTTTGGTGATGGGAACAGAAGAGCCAGGTAAGGTTGTAAAATAAGGCAAAAAATGAACAGAATGTTGGAAATCATTAAGAAAGAGATAGGTAAAAAGACAGAAAATATCATATTGCTTCATCTCGAAAAAGATATATTGGAATTGGAAAAGGTTCAGAAAAGGGCAACAAAAATTATTAGAGCTATGAGCATATGCCATGTGAGGAGAGATTAATAAAACTGGGACTTTTCAGCTTGGAAAAAAGATGACTAAGGGGGGATATAATAAAAGTCTATGAAATCATGACTTGTGTTGAGAAAGTAAATACGAAAGTATTATTTACTCCTTCTCATAACACAAGAACTAAGGGTCACCGAATGAAATTAATAGGCAGCAGGTTTAAAAGAAACAAAAGGAAGTATTTTTTCACACAACGCACAGTCAACCTATGGAACTCCTTGTCAGAGGATGTTGTGAAGGCCAAGGGTTCAAAAAAGAACTAGATAAATTCATGGAGGATAGGTCCATCAAATGGCTATTAGCCAGGATGGGCAGGGATGGTGTCCCTAGCCTCTGCTTGCCAGAAGCTGGATGGATCACTTGATGATTACCTGTTCTGTTCATTCCCTCTGGGGAAACTGGCATTGGCCACTGCTAGAAGACAGGATACTGGGCTAGACAGACCTTTGGTCTGACCCAGTATGACCGTTCTTATGAGGGTGTGCAGAAGGAGGTGGAAGTACGGTATGACCTCAGAGTTATGAACACCACAGGAATGGAGGGGTTTTGTAACTCTGAAATGTTTGTAACTCTGAACAAAATGTGATCATTGCTCTTTCAAAAGTTTAACACTGAACATTGACTTACAACAGCTTTGAAACTTTACTATTCAGAAGAAAAATGCTGCTTTTAGCCATCATAATTTAAATTGAACAAACACAGAAACATTTCCTTACCTTGTCAAATCCTTTTTTAGAAAATTGTTCTTTTTTACATTTAACATAGTACTGTACTGTATTTACTTTTTGTTTTATATTATTTTTGTTGGTGTCTCTGCTGCTGCCTGATTCTGTACTTCCGGTTCCAAATAGGTGTGTAATTGACTGGTCAGTTCGTAACTTTAGTGTTTGTAACCCTGTGGTTCTACTGCAGGGGTCAGTAACCTTTGGCACGTGGCCCATCAGGGTAATCGGCTGGCAGGCCACAAGACATTTTGTTTACATTCACTGTCCACAGGCACAGCTGTCCGCAGCTCCCAGTGGCTGTGGTTCGCCATTCCCGGTCATCATAAACAAACTCTCACAGCCCGCCAGTAGATTACCCTGATGGGCTGCAGGTTTCCCACAACTTATCTAGACCATTCCTGACATGTGTTTGTCTAATCTGATCTTAAAAATCTCTAATGATGGAGACTCCACAACTTCCCTAGGGAATTTATGGTTATGAGGAAATGTACTGTGTTTTAGACGTGTATTTTCATGAGATAAATATGATTGTATTATGTACATCAGATGTGAATTGCAGTTATGCAGAGAGATCAGAGATAGACTGTACTCTTGAACTGTAAACATATATTTGGAATTATGTCTGTTGAAATCGAAATTCCACTTTAAAACATTCACTAGAATCAAAGTTAGGTCATCATCAGTCAGTTACGTCATCATCAATTTTGTGGGACTCAAATTCAAAATGTTCAAGGGCGCATCAGTCTAAAACAGCAACCCTGCCTTGGAAATAAAGTTGCCAGAAGCTCCCAAGAGTCCTCTATTGGAGAAAAGTCTATGTAGCTCTGGGTAAAGTCTTTCTCTTTTAATTAATCCATGTCTACAGATAACAAGTATAATTACTACAAAAATTTCACTCTCTCTCTCACACACACACACACACACAGAGCCTTGGTTTATATGGGACTGAAACTCTGCACTTCATCTGGAAACCCATAAGCCTCTACATCTTTAGCTAAAAGCTATGTCTTCAGCTTTCAGTAATTATAAGGTCCTATATCCTATGGGAACTAGCCACCAGAGGAGTAACATGATTACCAGAGTGTATTTAAAGACAAATAGTTTTCCTTTTTGCTCTCCTCTTCAGTGTTATTTTTGCTGACAAAGTGTGACTCAAAGATCCACACTCTGGTTGTTGTAGTTGTGACTCTTAATCCTTGTATTATGGTGTCATGTCCTATATCAGTTTCTCCTCAGTAAAACTAGATTTAAAATAAAAATGTACTCATTGGGTAGGAGGGAAGTACAAGAGAATACAGACAGAAATTATAACTCTTCATACACTTTCTGTTCGAAGAGAGAAAGAGCAATTCAATGGCTGTAGATAACTAACAGAGAAAGGTGTCACCCTGGTGTCACAGCCTGGATTTAGGTACCTAAATCTGTGAGAGGGACCAGGGCACGGCTAGCTTAGGCAGCTCCCCACCTACCATGCTGGTTTTAGTGACTCACATCCTAATGTTCCTGTCTTCCCCCATGCATTGCACAGGGACACTAGACACCTAACTCAGGCTTTGTGGATCCCATTGTTGTTCCAATGATTTTCTATGTGCCCAAAAGCTAGGTGCTGCAACTCTGAGCATTGGAATTTTATTTTCACTATAATGAAATCCCATTACAATCTAAGGTTCAAGGCACTCGTCCATTTTACTAGGACTTTGCATAGTAGGAATTATTTACAGTGAAATAATAAATATTACTATGTGTTCATATTTCCATCAGACAAAGTCATACAAACAATCATTTAGTTGCTTCTCTAGAACATCTTTCCTCAAAGTATTGTACATTATACTGAAATGGAATTCTTTCAAATCAATCACAATTCAAAGATCCTGTATAGCTACTGATATGTAACTTGCTTAAGTATTTATGTCAAGGTTCCTCCCCCACTCTGAACTCTAGGGTACAGATGTGGGGACCTGCATGAAAAACCTCCTAAGCTTATCTTTACCAGCTTAGGTCAAAACTTCCCCAAGATACAAAATATTCCACCCGTCGTCCTTGGATTGGCCGCTACCACCACCAAACTAATACTGGTTACTGGGGAAGAGCAAATTAAACTCTCCCTTTCCCCCCAAAATACTTCCCAAAACCTTGCACCCCACTTCCTGGACAAGGTTTGGTAAAAAGCCTCACCAATTTGCCTAGGTGACTACAGACCCAGACCCTTGGATCTTAAGAACAATGAACAATCCTCCCAACACTTGCACCCCCCCTTTCCTGGGAAATGTTGGATAAAAAAAGCCTCACCAATTTGCATAGGTGACCACAGACCCAAACCTTTGGATCTGAGAACAATGAAAAAGCATTCAGTTTCTTACAAGAAGACTTTTCATAAAAATAGAAGTAAATAGAAATAAAGAAATCCCCCCTGTAAAATCAGGATGGTAGATATCTTACAGGGTAATTAGATTCAAAAACATAGAGAACCCCTCTAGGCAAAATCTTAAGTTACAAAAAAGATACACAGACAGAAATAGTTATTCTATTCAGCACAATTCTTTTCTCAGCCATTTAAAGAAATCATAATCTAACACATACCTAGCTAGATTACTTACTAAAAGTTCTAAGACTCCATTCCTGTCTATCCCCGGCAGAAAAACAGCATATAGACAGACACACAGACCCTTTGTTTCTCTCCCTCCTCCCAGCTTTTGAAAGTATCTTGTCTCCTCACTGGTCATTTTGGTCAGGTGCCAGCGAGGTTACCTTTAGCTTCTTAACCCTTTACAGGTGAGAGGAGCTTTCCCCTGGCCAGGAGGGATTTCAAAGGGGTTTACCCTTCCCTTTATATTTATGACAACTTATAAGGCAGTGAAGAAAAGAATTCAGAACAAATTGTAGCATTTTCTCAGTTATTCTGTTTCCTCCATTCCAAATGATTGTGAAGATCCGATTTGCATAGTCACTGTGCCATGATTTATCAATAACTGTAGAGTATACAAATCCCTCTATGCTGATTTGCCTGACAATCACTGCATAATTGTCCAGAGCACTGGATAGTTGCATTTTAACAATCCAGATAAATATTCACTGCTTATTAATTGTATTATGAATATGCAAAAATCCTCATTCACACTGGCTAGTATAACCCCATATTCTTTTACTGGTTCCTGTATTTAGAAGTTTCAAGCAGTTTGTCATTAACAAGGACAACAGCTTTATTTTTCACTCCCTTCATCTCAAACAGAAAAACTCCAAAGCTTCAAGGAGAGAGCTGGGAACTCAACATAGTGCAGAGAAACTGTGGAAAGGCAAATTGTTTATCAAAACATTAGAAAATCCTTTTGGGTCCCTTACTTGCCCGCATTTACCTATTCTTCTCTGCCCAGCTTCTTACCTGCTTTATACCATTAGGAAATCAACATTTTCCACATTTTTCTCCCATTAGAAATTTCAAAATTTGAAAAATGTCAAACCACTCTCATAAAGAATGATATTGGAGTTTTTCTGAAGAGAAGAACCTTACTGAACTTCCAAGAGGCAAAAAGAAAAGGAGTACTTGTGGCACCTTAGAGACTAACCAATTTATTTGAGCATAAGCTTTCTTGAGCTACAGCTCACTTCATCGGATGCAGTCTCTAAGGTGCCACAAGTACTCCTTTTCTTTTTGCAAATACAGACTAACACGGCTGTTACTCTGAAACCTTCCAAGAGGCAAGAGGTCTAAGAATGGCAAAAGGAATAAGAAGGCAGAAAATAATGAGGCAAGAAAGGGAGATAATAGGGAGAAGGAATTGCCCAAACACTAGTTTAAATTATTTAACTTAAAGCAATTTCATAGATTCAATGGGACTGATTCTGCACCAATGGAAGTCATTGACAATGCTTCCAATGACTTTAATGGTGCAGTATCAGGACCATAGATTTTAAAATAGAACGGACCATTCTGATCACCAATGCAGGCATTCCCAAACTTGGTTCGTGGCTTGTTCAAGGTAAGCCCCTGGCGGGCTGCAAGACACTTTGTTCACCCGAGCATCCGCAGGTTCAGCCACTCGCAGCTCCCAGTGGCCGCAGTTCGCCATTTCTGGACAATGGGAGCTGCGGGAAGTGGTGGCCCGGCCCATTTGGGAACCTCTGACCTAGTGTGACCTCCTGCATAACACAGCCCGTAGAACCTCACCCAGTAATTCCTATATGAAGCCCATACACACTGTTTGAGCTAGAACATATCTTTTAGAAGGAAATCCAGGCTGAGATTCTGTGCTGCATCTTTAAGTGGTGCACCAGAGAACTTGCAGCCCAGGGGATGAGGGACTAAGGAAGCTATAAGTTCCCTTTGTACCTACCTGATCCTGGGCTTCAACTGGAGCCCTTTTACCTGGTGAAAGGACTGGAATGGGGGTGCGGAGCTAATTCCCTAGTCTTCATTTAAAGACTTGATGGAGACCCTACCGCATCCCTTAGTGACTTGTTCCAACAGTTAATTTCCATCACTTTAAATGGTTTGTTCTTCTTTCCTTTTACTTTTGAATATTTATTTTTAAATTTCTCCAAAATTAGTAATATTAACATTCAGGTTTTTCCTTTTAACTTGATGATAACATTATCCCAGTCTACTAATATCCTTGGCTTTCAACCTCAGAGTTTATTTACAGTGAATACTTGGGCCTGGAAGTTTATCAGCCTCAGGATATGATTATTATCTCACAAATAGAAAGTATATTCAAGTTATTATAACAATATACTGTAGCACTCAGGGCCTGATCCAAAGCACCCTGAAGTCAGTGGAAGTATTTTTGGATCGGGTACAGAATTCCTGTTGGATCAGGCCCTTGATGTACATTATTCTGACTAGTAAATTCCAACCTCACAAAAATCCTATTGATTTCAAAGATACTAAGATGCTTTTGTCATCTCCTGAAAATATTACAAATAAAACATTTATTCAGAGAAACTGTATAACTATATTTTTGCCTGTAAAATGCTCAGGTCGTAAACCTCTGAAGGATCCCAGGCTTTATTATGGAAATACAGATAAAAAACCTAAATATAAGGGCACAGCCAGGTGTTGCTTTATTTTAAAAAAAAATCCTTAATATCCTAAGCTTTAGGGAGAAAATATAAGTTTTCAGACTCTCTCTTTCTCTCTCTCTCTCTCTCTCTCTCTCTTTCTCCCTCTACTTCTCTGTTAAAATGTTCCAAATATTAACACTTAACTCAGTGCTGTAATTTAAAACAGATAAAGGCTACACTGAAACAGTGCTGAATCGAACACTGTTAGAGATACTTTTTCCAACAGAAAGTTACTTGTCTGTTCTCATTTATGAGCTTGTGATCAAAGGGGAGGAAAGAGGGCATGACAGTGAAAACAGATAGTTGCCCAACCTTATCAGGGGCATCAAAAAGTTTTTCCATCTGCATTACATTGATCTATCACATAGCTTTGGAATATTGCAGAGAAACTGGCAGTCGAATTGCAGTTTGGACTTTGTGTAGTTAAAACTACTAAACGTTATAAGGTCATCTCTGAACATATTAACTGTACTACACTATTAAATTTCTGAAAATGAAATGAGTGTTATTTTGAATGAAGAGTATGGGTCTGCAAGCAGTTGGGGGGTAATTTTCTTCCTTCTTGTTTGATTTATATGCATGCATAGGGATAACTTAATTCAGAAGAGATGCACAAGTAATTTATTTCCGACCACTGAACTAAAACTGGACAATAATTTATCTGACTTTTAATGTGATGCTGCAGCCAAGGCATAAATGACATTGAGTCATACTGAAGAGCTGTCATTTTGCTGTTTATCTTTGGCTTGGGGCACTTAGACATTTTCTTTGCAAACCTAAATTAGGTCTCTTTTTACACACATGCAGAGAACAGATTTCCCCTGGTCAGATATTAAATGAAAACCAAATGAGCAATAGTCATTGTTGACTGTTTTTACTTAAATTGGATAGCTACAGAGCTGCAATCAAAAACGAGGGGGGGAAATATTGCAGCATTACCAGGTGCCGAGCACAACTAAATACTCACCCTTATTCTTGCCACTCCATATAATCAATATATTTCATTTGGTATGGAATTCAATTTCCTTCTCTTTGCAGTTTAGAAACAAAGAACTGCAAATTGCATTCTATCTGATTTTACTCAATATATTAAAAATACCTTTTATACCTTATACCTTTTCATATGAGTGATGCGGCTTGTACCGCATGAATGATAAATAGAGCGGATTCCATATCTTCCTCAGCTGCAATTCTCTTGATCTTGAAACGTTTTGTAAACAGGCAAAATGACCTCTTTAAATGGAGCAGACATTTCATGTCTACATAAAGATATCTGAAATAAGAAAAAAATACATTATATATTTGCTGCTTTAATTAAATGTGAAGCAAAGTAACCCCAAAATGAAAAGAACTGCACATTTGACCTTGTTGATACGGATTCCAGCCCTGCAATAAGGTCAGCACTGCCACTGACTTTACAGAAATGGCACCATGGTGCCTGAGCCAAAGTACTCTGAACATGGAGCTCCTATGGAAGGCAGTGGGAGATATTCTCATGGAGTACTTAGATAACCATACCCAATATTTCAGTATATGTTTTTCTAACTGTTTCACTAAGTTCAAATCATTGGGATTATATTGGTGAGTAGTTATAACGACATAGAACAAAACTGATAATGTTGGACTACTCAGAGCATTACAAGCTTATAGGGCAAAATGGTTAGTTCTTCAGAATTTGGTAGGTATATATATATATACACACACATTCAAAAATCAAAGTACAAATATAAGAAAAAGTAAAATAATTTTGACATTTTGGGGTTCAACCCAGACCAGGAAGGGGATGTGTCACCACCTGCCCTGCAACTCTGGATGCCTTAAATGCCATGCTACTGTGGCTCATGGCCTGGATGCCAGCAGCCAGTCTTTAAGCATGCAGGTCCCCGCTAGCCTCCACTGCCCAATTACTGTTTGTAGAATGACCCAATGCCCCTGTCCAGACCAGCATTTCCCCCAAAATTGTCTCCCTGCAGTGTCCTGTCTTCTCCTAGAACATTCACAGAAGTTAGTAAATTGACCCCTTTTTAAAGAGACAGAAACACAAGCTTCTTATCACGACTCGAGTTAACAATCACTTCAATCAGAGTATTGGGTTGTCTTAGATAACAAATAAAACAAGTTTATTTAATCAAAAGGAGATAAGGCTTAAGAGAGTTCAAGTATAAGGGATAAAGATAGAAAGGGTTACAGCCAAACAAAAGTAAAAATATACATTTTCTAATGGCTAAGACCTGACTTAACAAGCTACAGTCTTTGTTCAAGATAGTTCCCTCACTGATTTTCCTTTTCCAGCAATGGATGACTAGCTCTTAGTCAGGATCCCCACAGAATCCAAGGCACTGGTTTTCCTTTTCTTCTCAGGTGAATGACCATTTAGGATTCTTTTCCCATCTTTTTATAGTCCAGTAATCCTTTAATCTCTCAAAGTTCATTGACCCTGCTTGGAGAGGCAGGAAGGCTTCCTGGAGTTCAGTCTCCATCCCCCATTGTGATTGTTAACTGATCACTTTTCCCCCTGCTTGCTTTTCTGTTGGATTTGTTTAGCTGGCATGCAAATATGATTCTCTTTCTCTTTGGTCATACCTTGCTCAATTTATATGGGAAATAGATTCAAGCAGGCAGAACCATATTCCTTTGATTGCAAAACAACAACAACAACAACACCCCAACTGTTTATCACCTCCCCCGACATCACTGGTTTAAACATATTTTAGTCACAATTCCAGCATGTTTCTATAATCCTTTTTGAGTTGACTGTACATACATCATGCAGGAATATTAATAATCAATAGTTTTCCAATAACATATTACATTACACCTTTTAGATACAGATTTTAACAACAGTGAGTTTGGTATACTGAACTTGTCAGGCTAGCTGAAACTCACTTTTAAATACCCCTGTCTTCTGGCATAGGGATCCTCCTAGTGTCACAGTAATACCATCCTACATTGACATAGTACCTTTCTTCTAAAATAATAAACCCAAACATAGGTTATGCAGGAAGGTTGGTGGAGTGATGTGAGGCCTAGGCCTAGACTCAAGCTGTTCTTAACTACCTATGGGGTAATGGTGTATTTGTACCTCTGTTATTTCTAGCTGCTAGGCCCAGTTCTGAGCGGTCAGCTGACTTCCATGCTTGGAAGGGAGAGTGCAGTGCCCGCTCATTGATAGCGGTCTCTCAGCTGGGGTCACCACCCCATTCTGTAATCACTTTCCAGAGAATCCCAGTGAGCAGCAGGGCAGAAGCTCTGTTAAACAGCATATCTGTAGATGGAACTTGAGGAGGTTTTCAGCTACTGCTGAGCACATCCTCCCCTTCAAGATCTGAGATTAATTACTATAGTGCAGAGTATGGCCTCATAAAAAGTTCTGCCAGACTCCTTGACCACTAAGCATATGGATTAGGTTTCCCCAATGAGATATATTTTATTTTCCCCAACACACACACACCCAACATTGTATTACTAAGATTCAGTCATTAATCACCTTGACCACTTTAAGTGGTCCTACCATTTGTCATTTATATTATTAGTATAGAGTTAGCACCACATAAGAATCTGGGCCCCATTGTACGAATCATTACACAAACAAGTAACATAAAGCCAGCCCCTGCCCTTGATAGTTTGCAATCTAGGATTTACACTTGTGACGTGGTTCAAGAGCACTCCCTAACCCAGACCCTATAGGTTTAAGACAGCAGCTGATTAACTCTGACATATTAGAGGGACCAGGGAAAATATAAAGGGCTGCCTGGGAGGAAGCAGGGGGAAACAGCTGGGTATGAGCTGGACCCCTGCCCACAGGATTCTATATGGTGAGTGTTGGTTGAAGTTCCTGTGTGTGTTTTGCTGCTGGTAGTTTTGTTCCGTTCAGACTCTTTATATGTTCTCCTAAAAGTCTCCCAGAAAGAAGGGACCACAAGTGACTGAAGGCTGCCCGACTGTTATATTTTGTGGGCTGAGAAATCAATGCACCAGCCCACTTAGGCATACACAGCAGGTGGATAAAGAGACGGGGGTGGAGGTGGGAGGGAGAGAATACAGTCAGAGTAGAGAAAGGTGTATTGGCACAAGTTCACAGCCACAGAGGTCGCAGTGATAGGTGACCATCAGCTTAACCAGATGGCAGTGCAATCACAGCAAAGGCATTTGCTTACCTGTATTTTAGGCCCTGAGGTTGCAAGTCCCATTGTGCAGGTGGATGGGCCACTGCACTTACACAGAACCTCACTGATTCCAGCAAGACTGCATGTGTGCAGAAGGAGCTATTCACATGTTGCAGTTTGCAAAATAGGGGCCTTGGATTGGAAAGAATTTCCTTTTTTGCTTTTTGAAAGTACCTAGGACATTGTGAGAGCTTCTGAAAACAAGAAATAGTAAGTGGTGATTACAGACTGTAGGGCACTTTTGGCAAGTAGCTTCAAAGTTGGCTTTACTGACTTTTTCACTGTGATTTATGTAGTACATCATACATAGGATTTCTGGCTCTAGATATTTTCTTCATTGTTAGTAACTAGCAAGATTTGCTAAATCATAATTATGTTTTAAAAATAAAATCTAGATTTAAGCCAACTAAAAGCAAACAATATTCAACCAGCACAACACACATAGAACCATTCAAGTGAGCTCATATTCTGGTACTGTTACTGGAAACCCTTGTTCTGTAGTTCCCTAACTTCCTCCCTTAGGTTTTGTCTTCATTGTGATATATCCTTCTAGGATGTAACTTCTTTGAAGATGGGGCCATAGTTTTTATTTATACACTTCTGCCTCTGCAGCCAAAACTTTAAATCTTTGGTGCTTAAAGTCAGTGGGAACTGTGGATGCTTTTGTGCTTCTGAAAGTCAGGACTCATCTACAGGGGTAGATGAGTCACAGAATTTTGAAACTGTGGGTCTTTGTCAATAATTTTATAATACTTGTAGTGCAAGATCCCACAATTCTTGCTCTTCAATGGCAGTTTTATCTGAGTAAATATTGCAGGATGCAGCCTTTAGTTTGTGTTGTCTAATCCAGATCATTCTGATAAAATTTCTTAACAGAGGACAAAAATGCCATATCCTCCTAATGCTAAAAAAACACAGTGCCTGGACAAAGAAAATAAAAACTGGCTGAAATGGTATAACTGTAATATTACTAGTTTCCAGCTATAGCCTTTGGATTTTCCTCATTTTATTGGCATGTTCAGAAATATAAATTTGATACTATAGCCATCAACTAGAAGCCCTCATGTGACATCTCCAGTTACACCAGGAAAAAGTAAGGAGCTGCAATCAGTGCTGATATAGTGGTCTCTTTGTAATATAAGGTGACAGCTGTATTGATCATTTGTTAACAGGGTCCTGGTTTCACCCCTGCTGACACACTATAATCACTGTTTTCCAACTTGCTTAATCAATAAGGGACATTGGTAAGTAAAGAAGTTAAGAATACTGAAGAAAAAGTTTGTAGGAAAGTAGAATTAAAGCAACCACTCTGACAAGACATTATATGAGGACAGATTCAAGTCAAGGTGAGCTCCAAGCTGATTGATTTGGCATGGGCAGAGGGGATAGAAAGAACACAGTTGCATTATGTGATAGGGTTGGTAACTGCAAAGAGTAAAACAATAATGTTCCTTCTTCATAAATTTCATTACTAGGGTTTTCGAATAGGTGGGAACCTTAGCTCAATGTCAGAATACAGCTTGCTGTACAACGATAATCCCTGACAGATGACAGATCATGTCTCTAACACTGAGGATATTCCCTACACCTATTTCTCTTTTATTTTCATGTCACTTTTTTATTCCTCTTTCTTTTTCATATTTGGAAATATATGAAAATTGACATCAGCTTTCCTTGCAGGCAGCACATAAATAAGTTTGTGATGTGTTAAAGCATCTAAGTTTAAGTGGAGAAATGCTATCTGTCTTTTGCAGCCTTAGCATAGCTCTTAGGGCAATAGCTGTTTTCTGTGCTTATGGTCAAAAGAAAAACAACTTGTTACAAAAAAAAAATGCTTGAATCCCAAACTGACTTTAAAATAATGTAAATTTAAGCCTGACATTCTTTGTTTTAAACTCATGTCATTGCAAAACAACAGTGAAAAAATAAGGCACAAGGCACTGAAGAATATGTTTTTATCATGTACTTTTACCATAAAAGAGATATGAAAGGTGACAGAGTATATTTGTTACATAAAAAATGGGAACACACAACTTACGGAAATACATTTTTGATTGGATTGGTTCCTCTTTATTAGGGCCAAAGGATTTTTTTTAAGTTTATTTCTTTATGATTTTAAAAGGATGCAGATATATGATACCTATTAAAGCATATAGTTCTTCCAGCAGTGCATGGGGAATTTGCTTGTATAATTCCCATTACTGCTAATGGCAGTTAGGCACATCCATCTCCCCTGATCTGATGGGAGAATAGATTCCTAGTTTTTGAAAATGCATATTACATAACCAGTAGACTATAGCAACTCTTCATGAGTCATTACAGTCTTTTGAGTAAATTCCTATTTAAGCATTTTCATAGTGGTGAATTTTTAACCTACCATGCAAAAACCTCTTTAGTTCATAGTTTTGATTTTCAGCTCTCTTCTGAAACATAGCAGTCAGTATTAAACTGGCTTGGACACACGATCACAAGCTAAAACTTTTAATGACCTTTTTATAAAATAATGTGGGTTGTAAAGTCAGTAGGTGGCATAGTCAGGTATACAGCTGCCAGCTCAGTGATATTCACATGTGATCATTCAGAGACTTATAAACAGTATATATTCAAAGAACCAGACCCCCGAGATGTAAATTGACATCGCTCCTTTGACTTCAAAGGATCTATTTACACCAGCTGAAGACCTGGTCCAAAGTCAGCATTAGGTCATTGGCACTGAAATTCATATCATTTGAGAAGGAACAAAACAAATGGGTGATTTTTTTGTGGGATTTGGAGAGAAGGGAACCCTCATATCCAGCCAGGACGGAACCCCTGCTGTATATACCATTGCTATAGCTTGTAGTGGTTACAAGCTGCTGAGTGCCTTGCTTAAATAATCAGTGCATCAGTACAATGGATGGACCCCACTGGCCATGTTCCTATGATTCTACCAGTTCATTCAAGAACTCATGCCTTGTACCCATGCAGAGAGAACTCTTATAGCACACCGGTGAGTTGTGAATGGCCCCCTGAAGTGCTTCTCCAACATCTTTCCCTCCACTCTGATAGTTTCTATAAAATTCTGGCTTTGTGTGCCTATGGAGTTGGAAAGAGAGAGGCAGGATTAACTTTTTTTTTTGTAACCTTTGAACAATTGCTTTCAGGTCTTGTATGCACTTTAGTTCTGCAGCTGTATGTGCCTAAACTGAGCTGAAACTAAAACATTGGCACTAATACAGGAATTCCAGGTTTCTTCCTTCTCATTTCCCATTCCTCCCGGAATCCTAGCCACAGCAGCCACTGATGACTCCAGTGTCTCTACCTTAAAAAAAAAAAAGTGGAAAAACAAATCTGACAATGTTATGTAAAATAAACTTTGCTATAAAGCAGTTCCAAGCTCCCTGGCCAGCTTTGGTCTCTCAAATCTATTCACACTGATACGCTCATGAAAAATGCTAAGGGGGCTGAAAAATCTCACCCCTGAGTGCCTCTCTGGAACCAACAGCTTCAAAGCTACATTGGTTGTGATGTAAACATCCAGATGCTGGAGCAAGCTTTTAGTTTTGATGCAGGCTGATACGGTCTAGATGCAAAGCAGCATGCTGGGCGTGAGCTATGTGATAATACTTTTGTCCCAAATATCCCCTCTATTTTCACGAGCAGCAGGGAACCTGATCAAGTGGATTTGGACTGAAGGGCACGTAAGGGGTTCCACAGCAGGTCTCCCATGATCCTCCACTTGAATGTAAGTTTATCTGTCAGGTGCAGTATGAATAGTGTTATGTTCTGGCTTGAGCCCTGGAGCAGGATGTAATAGCAACCAGCAGAGGCAGACTTAAAAAGCAATAGTATCTGCAGTTTACTGAGGAACATGCAGCTAGCATACAAGCATGCTGCAAGCAGCTTCTTGCCAGAGCTGAAAGAGAAACAGGAAGGTCAGCCATCTCTTCTGGGTTCACAGAATTGTCTACTGCAGCAAACGACTAAAATAAGCCTCATCCTAACAATTTGGGGGAAGGGCAAGAAGAGAGTTGTTCTATATATTCTCATTCCCCTTCAACTCCATGTGATTCTCTATACTAGCTAATACCCTTTCCCACCCAGGAGGAGGCAAATTTGCAAGCTGCAGCCAGTGTGAGTTGCTGGGCAGTATAGTAGGAGCTCTGTTTCCCTTAGGACTGAGGGGCCTGTGAAGCAGCACTGATGCCCAGGGGCTTAACATCATGTAAACTCACCAGCCAAGAAGGTAAAACAAAGCACCCCATTATCATCTAGTCCAGGGTCCTTTCCTTGGGGCTGAATTTATTTTCATCAAGAGTTCCAAAGCAAGAACAGAGAGACTCAAAATATGGGGTACTAGCCACCTGAGGCTTTCCTGGCGTCTTCCAGCAGGAAGGGGAGAGGACACACTCTTCCTTTAGAAGCCCTTCCTAGCCATAATGGAG
Source organism: Lepidochelys olivacea (assembly GCF_965140295.1). Taxonomy (NCBI): domain Eukaryota; kingdom Metazoa; phylum Chordata; order Testudines; family Cheloniidae; genus Lepidochelys; species Lepidochelys olivacea. Next base: position 76,450,483 of record NC_140411.1, on the reverse strand, counting down.
TGACGCAAACTAGGACTTCCCTGACCTGGGGTCTCTCCCATCTGCTGCCCCTGCCTGAAAGGCAGAATATTTTACACCTAGCTTCTTGTAGATAACATGCTTGTGGTCTAATCATGTGCTCTTCAGCCACGTTCCCAGTTTGAAACAGCCCAAGACCATAGCAAGTGCACTGGGAATCATACTTGTACTCTACGGCCCCATGCCTTGTTACATGTGGATTGCCCTGGGACTATGATGTTGTCCCAGTTCAATACATATCTTAATACATCCACATATTTTAGGAGGCTGAACACCTCTCCATGCCACAGAAGGAGAGGAACACCCCTCCACAAATTGAGTGAATTGAGAGTAAACTCCACATGTTGGAATATACAGTGTAGCTGTCCCTTGTGCAATGACCTGCCCTGGAAGGGAGAATTTAATACATGCTGTTGATTTCTAGTTATGGGGCTGGTACTGGTTTGCATAACAGTGATTAAAAACTAGCCATAAAGGTTCAGAAGGAGACATCTAAAAGCAGATAAGAACTTGTACAAAGATATTTCCCTGTATACAGTATGGGAGCATTTAACAAGTTACATCCCCTACTGTAAATCACTACAACCTAATAGTTCAGTAGTTTTTCTTAGTCAAGATACTTCTGCTGTTTATTTCCCTGAGAAGGATTCAGGGAGAACAAATAAGGATATAGGAGCTATTTTTATAAGCCATTAAGCCAAAGATCAACATTATTTGTATCAGACAAGAAAGAATTTCACTGAGAAATTAAAATATTGAAGCTAAATATTGTTTTTAAAATGATTTTCAGCCAGGTGAAACTAAATAATCTAAGTCTTAATATTCTTCAGGATAACACTTTTGTGTAGTGCTGAATGAAACATTAATCCTCACAGCACAAATTCCAGTCCTACCTGCACAGTTCAGTCTTCAGACATGTGTATATTAATCCTGGGACACCCTCCTCACACTTCTGTTCCAAAAGAGAACTCTGAACCCCCTGATCAGTCCTTTCCCATCAGTTTATTCTCAACTTTTATTTTGTATTTTAGCAGCTTGAGTCAAACTTTTTTGACATGTAAGTTGTACAGTGGTCACTGATTAACATTTGGAGGGTCAGCCATCTTAAAGTTTACTCAGTTTACGCAAACTTCCTTAGACAATGGCTATGGCTGGTAATTTTCCTCTATTGTTTCCTCACATTCTACAGTTCTTTGGTTCAAAAACAGATGCAAAGCACACACACCCTCTACTCCTTTATTTTCATCTGCTGTTGGAACCTTTCTCTTTCCTGTGTCTTTAACTTCTACAACAGAAGAAAATGGAAGGAGTTAGACGATTACTATACTGTGAAGTAGTTGCTATGCAGAGGGGCACATGAACATTTTCACTGCAGTATTATTATAGGAAGGCCTATGTTTAATGAACTGGTGGTCTCATTTCGGTTGCTAGAATACATTACAAAAAATGTATCTGCATTACAAAAAAATACCATCACTGTCAGTACTAATTATCACACTTATTGAAGGTTTCAGTAGAGACTAGAGAGGCTAAAAACTGAATTAAGATGAAGATTTCAACACTTGAGATTGGCCCTTCAGACCAGGGTTTGGCACATGAGAGCAGTAGTGTGTGGGGAGATTGCACAGCCACAGTCTTGGCATACATGATGACTTCAAACCCAGAGCTTTCCACTGGAAGATTTTGGACCCAATTCTGTATTTCTTGTGCTCTTAGCAACATGAGATCCCTTACATTACAATTTGATAAACGTGGTTGCCTCAATGTAAGCCTAAAACAGGCTGAAAGAGGTAGTAGCCCTATATTTGCTCAATCAAAAATGGTGTTTTGAGTCATGGTAATGTATTCCTGTAGAGTAGCAGAATGTATCCTCACCTGTGGCCTCTTCTGTGAGTTGCATCATCCGTACCTGTGCTCTAGTTCAAGAAAGCAGTTGTGGACTCAATTTGCTTCAATGCATATTTGCAATCACCAAATGCTGCTTTAAGAGCCCAGACATCTCTTGACATACAATCTTCACTAAAGGCTAGAAGCACAGGAAATATCTCAGTTAACAGATAAACACTGGGCTTGCAGGTGGAAAAGTGCTTCTTGTCGAAAACAAGCACACCGTGCAACCATTAATAAAGCAATCAGGTGAATGAGCAATTAAGAGGAAAAGCAGTTCTTGGGATGTCTAGCCTTTTGTTTGAAATAAAACAGCAGATTTATTGTATTGTTTTCCTTTGAGAATCCACAATGCACCATGTTGTGCCCATTCAGCTCTGTAAATCAAGGAGAGCACACAAAAGACAAACATTTTTAGAATTATTAAGAATATAAAAACATTTCATTCACAGTGGAGAGTTGAAGACTCAAATATGGAGAAAAAAAAAAACAAACAAAAAAAAACAAAGAAACCCCAACCAACCACATATTAGTGTCGCCCTGTCAATACATGCCACTGATTTCTGAAACTGTTTAGGGCTGTTGTAACATATTAGATACAGGTTTCCTAAAGTGCCTGCACTGACCTCTGATGCAGAAATTAACCCTGATTTGCAGGCACACATACCTATACTTGCATGCGAATCAAGGAGCATACACATGCATTGGCATTTCAATTTACATTTTTCACACCCCTTTAGCATTAGCATTTAGTGAACGTTCTTGCGAGCAATGTTCTGTCCACATAAATGGACATGGGAAATGAAGTTTGGGTCTGTAGCACACATTAATTTCTGTGACAAAATGACCATTCTAACCAGCAGCAGACAGAGTACACATTCTGCTTTAATCAGTCACTTTGCCCATAAACCCCTGCTGTGCCTTTGCCGTGGATTGCCATCTTCTGTTTAGAAAAAGTGTCATATTGTGACTAAAGCTGAGTGAATAATTGATTTTTCAGTTCAGTGGCCAAACTAAAAAAATCAGGGGGAAAAATCAGTTTGTTTCCAGTGGAAAGTGATTCTTTGTTGTTTCTGTGTTTGTTTTTTCTCACCCAAATGAAAAACTGGAGCAAAAAAAAAATAGTATTGGTCAAAGCCACATGTTTTGAATGTTGATCTGAATAGACATTTATTTTGAAATGTCAAACTGACATTTTCAGAACGGTTTATGTCGATTTTTTCTAAACAAACTGTTTAGACATTTCCAAACTGTTTGTTTTCCTTTTTTTCCCCATTCAAAACTTTTTGCTGAATTTAATCTCAATTTTGCAAATAGTTCAGGTGTCCCTAAAAATGATTTTTTCAGTGAATTTACTATTTGTCAATAAAAATAATAATCACCCAGCTCTAATTTTGACAATAAGACTATGTGATAACACCCATGTTAGTACTGTCTCCTGCCTTGGCATTGGGCCTACACTGGCATATCTACACTGCAATAAAACACCTGTGACTGGCCCCGTCAGCTGACTTCGGCTTGCTGTGCTTGGGCTGCAGGGAAATAAAATTGAAGTGTACACATTTGGGTTCAGTGCTCTGGCACCCAGTGCGAGGGGAAGGATCCCAGAGTCTAAGCTCCAGCCCAAGCCCTAATGTATACACAGTCATTTTATAGTCCTTCAGCGTGAGCGCCACAAGTCCATGTCAGCTGTCATGGGCCAGCCACAGGTATTGTATTGCAATGTAGACGTACCCATGTCTTTTTGGCAGAAGTTTCTCCTTCCACTACAACCTCTCTTCTTCATTATGTGCACTAATGTCCAGCAAAGGCCACTGCAAACAGGACAGTGCTTACTTACCACAACAGAGGGATTTGCCTGTTGAAATATACCCCAGGCTCCTGACACAGACATTATTCTGAGTATAACTGTGCTCCCTTCCCAAGTACACACATAGATATACACTACAAATACAAATGACCATGGTGAATGGTGATGGACCACTGAAACTTGGAGAGCAGTATATATTCACAAAATGAATTGTGTATATTATACATAAAATATAAAGGCTAGGTATTAGTTATTCTATGAGACACTAATCAACAACAACAGAACACCACAGGGACTTTGTTGCTCTCCTTTTCTTTCTGTCTTTCCTTCTGTGTTAGAACTATTGCTTCTCAATAGTGGCATAATTTTGCTTGATTTTGGTTTATTGCTTTGTGGCATTTGGACCTGCATTCGCTGGAATAGCTAAACATGCAGTTAACTTCCCCTGCTCCACAAAATCAAACTGCACTCATAGCTCTTCTGAAAGGTATAACATATTTTCCATTTATTATGTTGAATATATATTTAAAAAACAACTTTTCACCCATTATTTTCAAGCTCTATAATTCTTTGGAAAATATTTTCATGGATTTGTGTAACAGGCTCTCTTTTTTTTTCTTTTCCCCAAAAGATTTTTAGACGAATCTACTCTTATAAAGCTCTAAAATGTGTTCCTTTGAATGAAAAACTGATGAGATGTCCCATTTACAGCAGGCCTCATATTCTATTTTGTCAGGATAAATAAAAACAACTACTGTACATTATCCCTTTCAGTGGTAACTATATAACTATTGTGATACCGAGGATATTTTATTTGTGTTTTCTAGGCTTCAAAATTGAAAAGAAATAGCATTGGCAAAGGAGGTAGCTGTGTACTGTGAAGATGTTATTTCATTAAGGCTTATGGCTTCATTAATTTGGAAAGTGGTGCACAATTCAAACTCCTGAGGATTATGCACTGATAGATTGTAATGTTTTAATGTTGAAGGAGAAAGCTGCTTTGAGGGCAAGCCTAGATTTGGATGTTTGGTTCAATGAACATTGTGTTTTTTCTCTCTCGCTTTCATTTTTATTTACAGTAAAAGCTGCCTGAAATGACCTCTGAATGGCTCAATAAAAACTCGTGACTTGGCTGGCTAGAAGTTGACCTGTATTGTACTGGAAAGCTTGGAAATGCTTTAAAGTGTGCACTGATAGGGGTTACCAGCACTCAAGCCCCAATTCATCAAAGCATTCAAATGCTTTGCTGAAGCTGAGTCCCAGCTACTAACACAGTGCACAGACAATATGATGTTGAAAGCCATAAAGGCATCTATAGATAGAAAGCAGGCCTTCATGCATGACTGAATGTGTTTCTTTTCTTTTCAAAGCAGGAGGTCCAATGCGTCCCTGATATTTCCTCCATTGTATACCTCTCCTGTACTCAACTCAAGATTCAGCATTAGCATTACAGCCATCTGGCTAGTTGATTAACTGAATCCAATTCCCTGTGGATTATGACCATAACACCGCTTTATCAGCACTATGGGGTCACACTGAGCTCTAGGATCATCTTAAAACATTTATTCAGCACCATATTTATATATGACACTTTATTAAACACAGTTAAGACATATCCTCTAGTGTTGGGGTGAGCTCCAAAAAAAATAGTGACTAGTTAGTAGTGGAGCTTGGCTCTACCACACCCACTTTTGTCCCTTGGGACATGCCCTCAGCCCCTTTGGTCCCCCTGTGTACTCCACTATTGGTGTCTGACAAACTGAGGAGGTGGGTGTGAGGATCTGCAGGCTGAAGGACAGATGAACCAAAGGATGCATCTTGGGCTTTGCAAGCTTGCCCTAGGGCACAATGTCTTGTGAAGGTATGGATAGAACCCCATGTCACCACTTTACAGAAGTCAATGAATGGAACTTCTCAAAGCAAAGCTACTGAAGCTGTCTTACCTGTGGTAGAGTGGGACCTTGTTACCCCAAAATTTGGACCCAAGGCATGCCAATACTGGCTTGCCTATGACCATAAACCCATTGTCAATTTATTCTGCCCAAACTGGTAAAAAGGAGTGGCTTGCCCTAGAGGAACTGCTGGGGTTTTACCAGGGGGCTTGTTTCTGATGCACAGAGGACTCCCCAGAGCAGACCAGTTCTGCTAACCCATGAGAGGAGTAGCATTTGTCCTCCAATGTATATCTGGGAAGTTAGTCTCCTATAATCACACAATTCCCAGTTGGTTTTGTTTCATTAAAATATTAAAGATGTTTCTGTCCACATCCAAATCAGATCCTGGGGGTCTGTAGTATACCCCAAGCAGAGAAGCAGCAGAAGACCAAGACCTTGCAGGTTGGCCTTGCTGGAACATGAATCTGTAATGCAGAAACAAGCTATCTTCTATATGTGATACATTTTATTTACATACATCACCAAGTCCTGAAACAATGGTGATCAAAACACATGCAGACAATCCCTTCTTTCAGGAATCTCAGGCCAACATCAATCTTGGTTCCCAAGGGGCAGCTCTGCCTCAGGAATTTATTGTAATTGGACACAAAGGCAGAGCACAAACTTTCTTGCTGCTCTCACAGCTCACTGTAAACATAAGCTTGCATAACAAATCTAATAGCAATACATCATACCTTCCCAAGATTAAACATTTGTTTACATACTAAGAAAAAGAAGAGCGAAGAATATGTATAGCACCACCACCTGGTGACACTCCTCATAACTATATCCTTGTAGGGTAAGGAATGTTCCCTTATTAGCTTGAAGGAATAGACTAAACCAGAAAGTTGGGCTATAGATTTCCTATAGATCAAAATGTTATAAATATTTGACTCCATCACGCTCATCTCTGTTAATACACCACAGTATAATTGACAATAACCTGCCAGTGCATCCCTTCATAAAATGACATATAACATTTTGAACATGATAATAACAATATGCAATTTATTCAATAGTAATATTCATATCTTCTTTAAGGAAAAATTTCAATAAACTTCCAGTGCAGTAAATTACACACAAGGACAAATTTAAAAGAATTGTCCTTGACTGTCTTATATCTACTGGACAAAAACAAGCATTAGTGATTTATGATAAGAGGAATAATGACTTTATTAAAAGGCTTGTTCAAGATCATTTTTCAAAATATATATACTACATGTGATCATTTTCATTTATTACTGATTTTTGAATGCTTCAAATGTGCCATGCAACACACATCATTTGCTTATCTCATTAAAATTCCCTCCACAGCAAGAAAACATTAGGTCATCAACCTATGATCACAAATTCCATAATCCAAATGAGCAAAAATAAAATTAGGAGGATGAGAGAGAAAATATCCTATTAGATGAGGTTTATGACTCGTGTATGGAATATTTTTAAATGGTCAGTTGTTTAAATACTTGTCAATACCGACTTATTTATGTTGGCTCTGAAAACTTTTTGTTTTTATGTCTGTCTGGCAATCAAACCTGAGTGCTGCACAGTTTAGATTTAACTGATTAATGGTTTAATCCTCCATTCCTTTCTCAGCTAAAATTCCCACTAATGCCAAGTTTTTACATTTTCATAAGGTCATAAGTTATTAAAAATAGTAGCTAAATTGACTCTGAGGCCCTGATCTTGCAAACATTCATGTGCTTAACTTTATGTCTGTGAATAGTTCCAATGATCTCAAATAATTTGCAGGTGACATTCATTAATTGCCATTAAAATGCTGACATTCACCATTTTAAACTAGTTAATGTTACCACGTTATTATGGGCTGCCATTCTTAGCATTCCAAAAGTTCTGATGTTTCCTTCTCTTGATCTGGATTGGCCAGTTCTTTGATACTGGAAAAACACTCAGCTCCCAGCAGAAGATAAGACAGCATCATTAGAGGTGGGCAAAAGATTTTGATCAAGTAATTTATTTGTCAAAAAATGCAATTTCAGGGCAACTGAAACTATTAATGAATTTGGGTTGAATTTAATGGAGAGTTTCAGCCAAATAAAGAAATGAAATTATTTTTCAGAAAAAGTCAAAATGATTCATTTCAACATTTTCTAAAGGAAACATTTTGACTTTTTTTTCAAATGACATTTTGTTTCCAAATTTAGCTAGTGTTGTTTTATTTTTATTTTTTTAAAGAGCAAAACTCCACCAAATCCTGAAGATGGTACTCAATGAACAAAAACAAAAAAAAAAGTTTTGGGTCAAACTAAATGTTTTGTTTGACATGAAACAATAATTTCCCCTGTTTTATTCCCCCCACACTCTTCACTGAGTGTAACCAAAACCACAAAATTGTTTGTTTTGGATTTTTTAGTCTGGCCACCAAACCAGAAAAATCAATTACTTACCCAAGTCTACTCATCGTGACTATTTATTATCACATCTGCACAAGCAGATCCTTGGACTCTCACAGAAGTAAGTGAGGCACTACCTGGTCCACCCACGAAGCTCCTAGGGCAGGATCTAAGCCTTAATTATTAAACCTCAAATATTAACCAGTCCACTAAGTTCACCTTTCATCATGGAATCTCCAGCAAGGTAAAGCTGGCAGAAATGTCCTAGGCACTCCTATGTCAGCTGTGCCACCCCCCAAAGGGGCACACACAGCTCCTTTCAAGGGCATCAACCTTGGAATCTCGCCCAGATGACATGAACCGCAACAACTGGCACCCAAACGTGGGGCCCTCAGCACTCACCTCGCCCGGCAAGGGTTTCAGACGCGTCACTCATCCGCTTCACGGATCCCGGTGAGTATTTTTCATTGTGGTAAGTATGGGAAGCTCCCTCTCTGCTTTGCAAGTGCAACACCGCAGTGAGCTACAGTATTTGCTGCGTAAGGCTCAGCATGATTGCCCCACTCGAGAACTCACTCTCCTGCTACAGGAGGTGAGTGCCCAATGCCCGTGGTACCCTGAAGCCGGAACCCTTAAGCTAGCGGACTGGGAGCAGTTGGGCCAGACATTGCACAAAGAGCCTCGGGCGCCCGTGCAGGCTCTACATGCCTGGCACCTCTGCCGCGACGCGATACAGCGTGTTGCCTCGGACAGGCCCTCCCTCGCGAGGCTGGTGATCTCGCCATGCCCGTCTGCTCCTGCAGCCATCCCCCCTCCTGACGATGCGACACAGCGTGTCGCCTCGGAAAGGCCCTCTCCTGCTCCAATAGAGGGGATGCCGATCCCGCCACCCCCGTCCGCTCCTGCAACCATCCCTCCCCCTGCTTCACCCCAGTGCCTTTATTACACCGCCTCCCTGGCCTTCCCCACCAGAGCCGGTGTGTGATCACCCTCCCCCCGTGGGGCCCCATGCTCCAGGGCCCCCCGGGGGGTCGTCCGCGTCTGCTCAGCGGCTTTCGCTGGTGCAACAAATGGTTCACGTAGCGAAGACTCGCTCAGATCTTACAGCAGAGGAGCTGGCTGATCTGGTCTCAGTTTGTCCGGTGACCTGGCAGGATGATGGCCAGGGCAACCAGGTTGCAAACTGGGTCAGTTTGCCCTACTCGGTGATCAGAGACATAAAGAAAGCGATTCGCGAGTTCGGCCTCACTAGCACGTATGTAAGTAGTCTCACTGAAGGGCTAGGTACTGGGTACACCCTGATCCCTGAAGACTGGAAGGCGCTGTTGCGCATGATGCTGACGCCCAGTTAGTATGTTATTTGGCTTAGTGAGTATCGGCAGATGGCGGAACGCCAAGCCCAGGTATATAGAGAGCAAGGTATCATTTATGAGCACTTGGCAGGGGAGGGCCAGTTTGCTACTGTTCTGATGCGGTCTCAACTCCCTCAGGCTGTCTTCCCCATTATTTCCACCTGCGCCCAGCATACTTTCCGGAAGGTCCCGGATTCAGGCAAGCCTACCAAAAGCTTTGCCAGTATCCGTCATGGTGCATCAGAGTCCTTTATGGATTTTACCAACAGACTGCAGGAGGCTATTCTCCGACAGATGGATAACCCTGCGGCAGCTCAGGAGATCCTGTTAAAAATGGTGATTGAAAATGCGAACGAGGATTGCCGCCGTGCTCTCCAGGCTGCACAAGCCTCTGGGATTCTAGAGCTGTCAGACATGCTGCGGGCATGCCAAAATATCGGCACCCAAGCCCATAAGGCTGGAGTTCTAGCTGCCGCCCTATGGAAAAGCGGGAAAGAGAGGAAGCGTTGTTACCGCTGTGGTAAGGAGGGTCACTTTCAGCGGGAGTGCCGCTCATCGATGGCGCCCGCCCGCCCCTCAAAGAAGTGCCCCAAGTGTCGGAAGGGCTATCACTGGGCTAATCAGTGTTGTAGCGGGTCGGAAAACTGCACGACGGGTCTCCCCCGAAGCCAGGGCCAAACGGGGGTGTTTCCCACTCAGACAGCTGTTCCTCTGCCTTAAAATCCGTAGACTCCATGAGGGCGGCGACTGCCAGAAGTGCAGGGGTGGATTTGATTATGCAGGAGTACGCTGATTTTCAGTTGCCAGGGGAAGTTTGTGCCATACCTACCCAGGTGACGGGACCTCTCCCTGCCGGATTTGTGGGTCTGGTTCTCACACGCTGGGAAACAGGGTTTTATTGTCATCCCAGGGGTCATTGACGCCGATTACACCGGCGTTATTAAGGTTCAGGTGTGGACCCATCTTTCGCAGTCGCTCCCGAGTGGACAGTCAATTGCACAATTGATTTTAGTCTCCTATCAGGTGCCAGCTGCAGAGGGATCGAGCCCGGGGCGGAGGCGGCTTTGGATCGACGCCGGCTCAGTCGCCATCTCACAACACGTCCTCTCCACTTGTTGCTCTAACAATGTCGGTCCGCTCCTCGAAACCTCAGTTAACACTTCTCTTAAATAATGTTCCTTTTACAGGGCTGGTGGACACTGGAGCTGACATTATGGTGATTCGTGATCCTGAGTGGCCGGTCGGTTGGCCAACAGTTCCTTCTAAAGAGTTGTGGGGGATCGGGGGTAGCAAACCTGGGCGCCAAAGTTTGTCTTGGGTCACGGTCTCTAAACCAGGAGGCCGTGCCCTTGCTACAATCCGCCCTTTTGTACTCCCTGTCCACCTCAATATTTGGGGCCATGACTTACTTGTAAAGCTGGACACCACCCTCAATATTAATATATAATGGCCCAAAATCCTCCCTCACCCACCTTGCCATCCGCATTACCATTGGTATGGCAATCCTTAGAGCCCGTATGGATTGACCAGTGGCCCCTCCCCCTAGAAAAGCTGAAAGCGCTACATTCACTTGTAAAATAATATTTGCATGCATAGCGCTTGGAGAGCTTTACTAGTCCTTGGAACTAGCTGCTGTTATTTTGGCCTTTCAACTTTTTGCTGATTGTCCCTTTAATTTGATCGTAGACACGTATTATGTTTATCAGGTAATTGATCATTTACCCCTTGCCCTTATTACCCCTCAGGTCGATGCGGACCTTCTTTGCCTGTTTTTGTCCTTACAGTATCTCATCACCACTCGTAATTTCCCTTATTTTGTTGTTCATATTCGCAGTCATACCCCTCTGCCTGGGCTACTTACTGAAGGCAATGCGCGCGCTGATCGCTCGTTATGTGGTCAAGTAAATTCCCTTTTTTCTGACCCCATTGAAAGCCATTTCTTTTTTCATCAGTCTGCCTCTGTTTTGGCCTGACAGTTTCACATTCCTGCTGATCATGCACGTTCTATTGTTCGTTCCTGTCCCCATCGTGCCGCTGCTGCCCCTACTTTTTTTTATGCCGTTAACCCCAGAGGTACCGCAGCGAATCAGCTGTGGCAAATGGATGTCACTCACGTGCCACAATTCCGCCCCTATTCGTTTTTACATGTTTCCATTGATATCTATTCGGGATTCCTTCGGGCGACCCCACAGCGTGGGGAAGCCACTCCCAAAGTTATTCACCATTTGCTAGCCTGTTTTGCTGTTATGGGTCGCCCGAGCCAGATAAGAACAGATAATGCCCCAGCTTATTGCTCCACAGCCCTCTCCATCTTTTGTGCCCAATGGGACGTCTGTCTCAAACACGGGATCCCTTATAATTCCACAGGCCAAGCTATTGTTGAACGTGCAAATTGCACACTAAAAACCTTGCTCGACAAACAATTAAAACAAGGGGAGCTGCGTCTCCGAACCTTAGGAGACATTCAGCAACAAATGCATATCTTTTTGTTTACTTTAAATAATTTAACGCTGAACGCAGATCAGCAGACCCCCACGGATGAGCATTTTCATAAATCCGAGGTACTGGGAAGACTGAGTGTCTATTACCGTCAGCTGCCCGATCCGCAATGGCTGGGCCCAGTACCTCTAATCACTTGGGGTCGAGGACATGCTGCTGTGTCTCTCCCTGCAGGACCGTTGTGGGTTCTGGCCCGGTGTGTGCGACCGGCACTGAAACAGCATGGCGTGGCACCAGGGCTGTCGAACCCCATACCAGAGTTTCAGCTGACCTTGGAGGAGAACGCGGTGCCTCCCGGGTCGACAACGGCGGGACGGAAACGGAGGAGGAGTAGCATTCCAAGCCAGCCCGTGACATGGGGAGCAGTAAAAGCATTGGTCGCCGCGGCTCAACGAAGACTGGCAGCAAACCAACAGCCAGAGACTTCTGACTTTGTTTGTGGCAATTTTTGCCCAAATTACTGCTAATTCTGTATTGACTGTATGCCTTTTGTGCCTGCTATTTCCTGTAGGGGTTGGCTTGGGAGTGCTTTCTCCGTTACGAGCCCGAATGACATATAACCCATGGGAAAGATTGGCTTCAATATCAAATGTTACCCACTTTTGTTTATTTGATTTTGTAGCAGCTGAAGAATTGTTAGTTACGTGCCTTATTCCAGTATGTCATCACCCTGAGGAAATTGGGAATAAAATGATGCTCGCTGCTTACTGGAACCTCTCTTCCTAGTACTCTAGCATGGCTAATTGGGGCCTGGCCAATTACACTTTACCTTCTTAAGCTCATTTTTTGCTGTTGCTGTGTGCAACATATTTCCTTTTTGTTAAGGCTTTGTCGAGAACCGCCCTGGCAGGCTTCACGAGTTATGACCTTGTCTGTCCGGGAGTTAATTGGCTTGCAAAAGCAAATTGATGGCTAGCATGAGATGGCCGAGCACAAATAAACAAAAAAGGAGGGGATGTAGGATTCATACAAGGTTTATGCACTTGGCAACATTCAGGGCACAACCGGAGTGTTGTGCTGGACCTGTGCACACACAGCTCCTTTCAAGGGCATCAGCCTTGGAATCTCGCCCAGACGACATGAACCGCAACACCCCAGGAAGCTATCTGACTAAGCATGCCAAGTTCTTGGTTGTTTGGGTCCAAGCCTTGCCTCATGATCGCCAGTCTCTGATCCTGACAGACTCACACCCTGATTCTTTCTTCCTGAATTAAGCTTGGTAACTACTCCTGATCTTCATTTTCTGACCTTGGACCTACTCTGATACTGAATCTTGTTTATTGATTCTGGCTTGAGCAATTACTCTGATCACTGTCCCTGGCTACTGGTTCATGGCCATCCTTGACTCTGCAACACCTTCCCAGCAGTGACAAATAGGCAAGACTGCCTATGCCCTGGTCTCTTACAGGATAGCGATCCATAAAGGCCATCATACACTAATTTCAGAGCACAAGGAAAGGAAAGGCTCTGGTGCAGACCAAAAGGTACTGCTAGCAAACATCTTCTGGTCTCATGCACATGGATTGCATGCATACCCACAGTGTAATACAGACTGGAACCATACCTCTCAAAGAACTTCAGTTCCTTTACAGAGTAAGAGCCTTTCTTTATAGGTAGAATTGGTAGCTGAACATAGTTAGGGGCCTATAGTTAATGTTGCTGAACATTTTCCATTATAATACCCTGTTTTCAGTTGCCTAAAACTTTGCCCAACTTTAAGTGGTCAGGCTGAAATGTCTCATTCTGTTTGTCTGCCACAGGTGAACTTCATTTAGAAAATTTTCAGCAAGAACTATTCAGACATTTCCAGGAATGAGGTTGAGAGGAAAATAATTCCTTCCTAGTGTTAAAAAACTCAAAACAATTTGCATGGCAGTCACACTGGAGTCAGAGGTGACTTTTCTGATTCTCATGAAAATCCACCCAAATTCAGCTAGATTATAAACCTTTGAGAACAGCTGTTTGCCCTTGCATAGAAGAGGTTTGTTAGAGCCTAGCAGAAAAATTCTCTAAACAATACATCTACACTCCCTGCCTGCCAGAGCTCCATGACAAACACACTGAGCATATTCCACCCCTAAAGAGTTCACTGAGTATACGCCATGGCTGAACAGGACTTTTCTGATAACTTCTCCCTCCAGCTGCTGAGCTCCCCTGTGGCAGTGGGAGGAAAGAAGAGGCTGAGATGGTGTAGAGATGTGCTAGGAAATAGGGACAGAAGGGGTCAGGCTGAGGGAGATAGAAGCAGAAGGGTCTGTCATGAATGGAGCACAGTCTCCTCCAGAATAATAATAGTATCCAAAACTCCTGAGTCTCAACACCCCTTTTGCTGTTAGCAAATATCTGTGCAAACCATGAGCAAAATGTATCTCTCATCCCCTCCTAGAGCCTTGGTCCACAGAGAACAACGACCTATTATTGCTATCAGCTGTACTATTAGTTTAAGTGAAGGTCTACGCTGTGAATCTAAAGATTCCAACTCTGCTGATGACCCATGTGAGGGACAATATGTAATGGAATTTCTGTTTTTTTATTTACTTTTTTAATAATGTAGGAAATTATGTGATTTTTTTAAATGGTAAAAGAATATTGTTTTCCAAGACAAGCACTCCCAAGTTCAGAAATGCTACAATTAAGGTTGACTGTGCAACCTTAATTTCATCCCTTGGGTGTTTGCATTATGATATAGTATTTAATTACATTATCACATACTATTATTTCCATGGGATACCTGCCACATTCACTGTACAGGATGGATAAGTAGGCCACAAAGTATTATCAGTCTCAAGTAAGATAGTGATTATCTCATATTGGTATCTGCTGATCTGTGTTCGGTACTGGAATCAGTCCTTCTCCCTCACTGCATACAGTGAATCAAAATGTTAGCATAACAGCTTTCTGAACCACTGGTAGCATCTGGTATTTTTCCACATGGAATGGATATTTCTTACTGCTGCATGTAAAGCTGAAGCAGGCAACATCTAAGAACAAATTATTTCTGTACTTATGGTAGTTACTGTAGAAAACCAGAACACTCAAAGAGTTCAGCTGTCCTGACTTTCAGAGATACTTCTTTCCTTCTACATGTCCATACATTGCTTATATTTTGCTCAATTGGCTAGTTGAAACAGTATCAGAGAAGCTTCTACGAGAAACTATAAACATGATTTTTGTTGAAAGACAGATTCGGGAAAAATGATTGAACAAAACATGGAACTATAGGCCGTCTTCATTTACCTAAAAAAGAAAAGCACTGACACAGAATAGAAATGGCCTCTGGAGAATTCTAGAAACATTAGTCTGCCCCACCAAATTCTTTAACATATACCGTCAATTCCACAAAGGTATGTACTCTGAGATGGTGGCTTCTCAAAACCATTGCCCATATTTAATGGAGAGGAACAAGGCTATATGCAGGCACCGGTCCTCTTTGGTCTCTTCTTCAAAGCCATTCTGAATTATGCAACTGACAACCTTCAAAATGGGATCCTCATAAGGTACAGATCTGATGGGAAACTCTTCAATCTCAGAAGGCTTAATGCAAAGACAAAAGCCCTTGAGAAACTCATATGTGAAGCCCTTTTTGAAGAGGCCTTTGCTCTACTTGGTCATAGTTCAAATGACCCACAGCTTATCCTTGACAGGTTCTAAGAGGCAACTAAACTCAGTGGCAAGGAGTCCAGGAGAGCTGGCTGTATTTTAAAGAAGACTTATTGAGGGTGCAGGAACAAACGATCCTGAAGTGCAGAAAGAATAGGAAATATGGCAGGCGACAGCTTGGCTTAGCAGTGAAATCTTTGGTGAGCTTAAACTCAAAAAGGAAGCTTTCAAGAAGTGGAAATTTGGACAGATGACTATAGAGGAGTATGAAAATATTGCTAGAGCATGCAGGGGTATAATCAGGAAGGCCAAGTCACAAGTGGAGTTGCAGCTAGCAAGGGATGTGAAGGGTAACAAGAAGGGTTTCTACAGGTATGTTAGCAGCAAGAAGGTGGTCAGGGAAAGTGAGGAAACCCTTACTGAATGGGGGAGGCAACATAGTGACAGTTGATGTGGAAAAAGCTGAAGTACACAATGCTTTTTTTGCCTCGGTCTTCACAGACAAGGTCAGCTCCCAGACTGCTGAACTGGGCAACACAGCATGGGGAGGAGGTGAGCAGCCCTCAGTGGTGAAAGAACATGTTAAGGGCTATTTAGAAAAGCTGGACATGCACAAGTCAATGAGTTCAGATCTAATGCATCCAAGGGTGCTGAGGAAGTTGGCTGATGTGATTGCAGAGCCATTAGCCATTATCTTTGAAAATTCATGGCAATTGGAGAAGGTCCCAGATGATTGGAAAAAGGCAAATATAGTGTCCATATTTTAAAAAGGGAAGAAAGAGAACCCGGGGAACTACAGACCAGTCAGCCTCACTTCAGTCCCCAGCAAAATCATGGAGCAGATCCTCAAGGAAACCATTTTGAAGAACTTGGATGAGAGGAAGGTGATCAGGAAAAGTGAATATGGATTCACCAAGGGCAAGTCATGCCTGACCAACCTGATTGCCTTCTATGATGAGATAACTGGCTCTGTGAATATGGGGAAAGGGGTGGATGTGATATATCTTGACTTTAGCAAAGCTTTTGATATGGTCTCCTACAGTATTCTTGCCAGCAAGTTAAAGAAGTATGGGCTGGATAAATGGACTATAAGGTGGATAGAAAGCTGGCTAGATTGTCAGGCTCAATGGGCAGTGATCAATGGCTCAATGTCTAGTTGGCAGCTGGTATCAAGCGAAGTGCCCCAGGGGTTGGCCCTAGAGCCGGTTTTGTTCAACATCTTTATTAATGATCTGGATGATGGGATTAATTGCACCCTCAGCAAGTTCGCAGATGACACTAAGCTGAGAGGAAGAGGTAGATATGCTGGAGGGTAGGGATAGGGTCCAGAGGGACCTAGATAAATTGTAGGATTGGGCCAAAAGAAATCTGATGCGGTTCAACAAGGACAAGTGCAGAGTCCTGCACTTAGAATGGAAGAATCTCATGCACTGCTAGGCTGGGGACAGACTGGCTAAGCAGCAGTTCTGCAGAAAAGGACCTCAGGATTACAGTGGACAAGAAGCTGTATATTAGTCAGCAGTGTGCCCTTGTTGCCAAGAAGGCCAATGGCATATTGGGCTGTATTAATAGGAGCATTGCCAGCAGATCGAGGGAAGTGATTATTCCCCTTTATTCAGCACTGGTGAGGCCACATGTGTAGTATTGTGTCCAGTTTTGGTCCCATCACTATAGAAGGGATGTGAACAAATTGGAGACAGTCCAACGGAGGGCAACAAAAATCATTAGGGGGCTGGGGCACATGACATACAAGGAGGGGCTGAGGGAACTGGGGTTATTTAGTCTGCAAAAGAGAAGAGTGAGGGGGGATTTGATAGCAGCCTTCAACTACCTGAAGAGGGGTTCCAAAGAGGATGGAGCTTGGCTGTTCTCCATGGTGGAAGATGAGAAAACGAGAAGCAGTGGTCTCAAGTTGCCGTGCAGGAGGTTTAGGTTGGATATTAGAAAACACTATTTAACTAGAAGGGCGGTGAAGCACTGGAATGGGTTACCTAAGGAGATGGAGGAATCTCCATCCTCAGAGGTTCTTAAGGTCAGGCTTGAGAAAGCCCTGGCTGGGATGATTTAGTTGGTGTTGGTCCTGCTTTGAGCAGGGGATTGGACTAGATGACCTCCTGAGGTCTCTTCCAACCCTAGTATTGTATGATTCTAAACACTTTGGATCATCATCAGCCTGGAAAAAACTGAAGTCCTCTCCCAGCTGGCCCCATCAACCAATACCACTGAGCCAAACATCACCATCAACCACTACGTGCTGTCTTCACTCTATTCTAAACATCCACTGGCAAGACAAAGTGTCAAACACTAACATCCTTGAAAGAGAAAAATCAACCAGTGTAACAGACACTCACATCTTGAGAGTTCCCCTTGTTGGCTGGGTGTGATCCTGCACTTTTTCTTGGTGCCCGCTGTCAGCTGTTGCCCTCATCAGGTGGGTCTTCAGTGGCTCAGTCATCCAGTTAAGTCACACAGAGTCTAACACATGAAGGATCCCCTTTTGGGTAAAAGATCCAACAGGGCCTGTCCCTGTGCCATTGGTAATGTTGTTAACCCTATCTCTGGGCTCAGCCCTCAGCCCTTCTGGGCTAGCATTAAGTCTGTGTCTGCCCCGGTATAGAGCAGTGGCCCCAGTGCTTCTTCCTGGGAGACAAAGTCCTGCCCCTCACTTGAGCCTCTAAACAATTCTTATCCCCTTCCTGGGGCTTAGGCCACCCTTCCAGTGTCTGGTGGGGGGACCACTACTCTGGGTCCCAACCTAGGGATCCTATAAATAGCAGCCACATGCTGTTTCCTGTAATAGTTACTGTTGTTATTCCCTGGGCAACTTCACACATAGCCCCTTCCTCTTCACCCTTACAAAAGGATTCTCTGTGTGTTCCCTGGTAAAGCAGGGTCTCTCCCAGGCCTCTTCACCTTGAGAGTCTCTCAGCCTTCCAGTCCTTCCTCACCCTTCTCATCTCAGCCAGTAACTGACCACCTCTGCCCTGCCTCTTCCCATCCCCGCTCTGGTCCCACCCCTTCTTACCCAGTTCCGCCCCTTCCCCTCAAGCACGCCCCATGCCCCTCTCCTCCTCCCTCCCTCCCAGCGCCTCTTACATGCCATGGAACAGCTGATCATGGCGACTGGGAGGTGCTGGGAGGAGTTGATCGGTGGGGCTGCCGGTTGACTGGAGGCTCTGGCTGGATGCTGGTGGGTGCTAAGCACCTGCTATTTTTTTCCTGTGGGTGCTCTAGCCACAGGCGTGGGAATTGGAGTGTGGAAGGTGCTGGAGCACCTCAAGATTTTATGTGGGGTCCTGGTTGCTGGCCCCATGTCAGGGACTCTGCTCCTGGCCCTGCGCCAGGGGATCCGCTCCTGGCTCCGCTCCTTCCCCCTGTCTGGGTCCCCCCTTCCCTGAGACACTGCCCTGCTCCCAGCCTCAGCTCAGGGGGGAAGCGGGAGGGGAGGCAGACGGGGTAAGGGGGCTGGCTTTCAGCACCCCCACTACTAAAAGTGTTCCAGCACCACTGGCTCCAGAGCTGCAGCTCTCACAGATTTGGTGCCTATGCTAGAGGACCCACCTTCACTGCTCTTTTTGCTGGGGCGGGGTGTGGTAGGACCACAAAGCCTTTTAACTGTGTCCTCTTGTGTTTATACATTCCAGCAGTCAGTAGGTACATGATCACATACTATTTCTGAAACAACACAATCTCAGGCCCCATTTCTACAATGGAATCTGCACAAGTGCAGGGGTTCACCCACTGCAGGATCAGAGACTAATGCTGTACCTTGCTTTTTCTCTAGAACCCTAAATATTCAGATAAGTATACAATAAAACCATATTTAATCAAGCCCCGGATGACATATAATGTTGTGCAGTTCTGATAAGCATTAGGTAGTTGTGTATGATTTTACAATATTAGCTCTTCATGATTATGCTACTATCAGTGTTGATTCATTAACAGCGCTACTGTAAATAAACCTTGTGTGGGGTTTTCAAAATCATGGTTGTATTGGTCTAATACTGGTCCCATTGAAGTCAGTGGGAGTTTTACCCTTGACTTCAGTGGGAAGAGAGTTAAGTCAGTACTGAGTGCTTTCAAAAATCCCACTGCAAATATCTCATCAAATTAAATACCTAATTTCTACAAAAAAAAACCCTCCATTTCTGATAACTGCTTATGGGAAAAAAATAAAGTACTCATTGCTTATAAATCTAGGAGTAGATAACTTTGGAATAATTATTGTACCTGTACTTAGAACTTCTTATATAAATCAAACACTTTTACATTACTTTAAAAAAGTACATTCAGCAACTAGTGATAATAATGCGTGAACTTTCTTCAGAGAATTGGATGATAGATCACATGAAAAATACAACTTAGCTAAACTTCTGCATAAAAACATCTTAATGAAACAAACAAATCATAAATATGTCCTTATTAAAACCCTATAATTGCATTTCTTTTGCCTACAGCTTGTCAGAGACAAGAATAATTTACTCCTCGGGTATTATTATTTATTGTGTGCTGACACCTGTGCTCAACACTACACAGAACAAAAAGGATACACAGATCTCAAGGAGCTAACAATCAAAGAGCTCAGTATTGTGGGGTGCTGAGTGCTTTCTGCAAGTGTTGTGCACCCTCAACGTCTGTGAAGTTTTAAGGGAGTTGAGGAAGCTCCAAATCTTGCTGCAGGCATTTAGGACCATGTCTTTAGCAAACAAACCAGACACAGGGCCCAACACTACAGCACACACATATAAACAATTTTAGTGAATAGTTCTATAGAACTCAGAGTCACAACACTTTCCCCAATCCCTTGCTTGCTCCAGGGAAAATAATCTGCTATTACCAGATTTCTTCCTCTCTCACACCAGCTTAGCTGTGCAAACAGCTCATTGTTGGGAACAGGAAAAGGGGATGGAGCCTGGGCTCTGCCACTCACCAGCACTCTCCAGCTACCTGCATGGTGCGCAGAGGTGGAAGCAGCAGCCCATGAAGTCTGTTCTCCCTCTGGAGCACAGAACAGTGATACAGAGAAACCATGCAGTAGAATAACCAGTGGTGGGGTCAGGTGGGGAGCCCTATGTGGCTTACTCCACCATATGTTACCATAAGGAAATGTCACAGTTCTGCCCATAGTTAATTAAAAAAAAACAGTTTATATAAATAATGTTGTACTGTACCTGCGTAATCATAGGTGTCTATGCAGAGAAAAACACCATCTGTGACTACAATCCCACATTAACTTCTATGAATCTTCTGGGTTATGTTGCTTTAAAATCCATTCTCTGTTGTGCTGCCCTGCCCTCTCAGAATCCACTTCATGATGACAATTTAAGTATTACATGGTTGCCCAATCCCATACTGTTCTTAAGGTGGATTCACTGATTCTAGACAGCCTATTTTCCATGTTCTTTATGATAATTGGGCTCGTGGTTATGACACAGACCTTGATATCCAAATACAGATGCAGATTCTTTCCCTGCTGACTGACATGCTCACCTCTGGAGGAACTTTAAAAGGGATGGATTGCTTGAAAATCTGTCTGGCTGATCTCCGTTACTGAGCTAGCTAGGGAGAAGGGGAAGGGAGGCTCACTGGGTCAAAGGTCCTCCACTCTCGCAACAGAGTGGTGATATGACATTGGGAAGCCATCCACTACAATAAGATTTGGCCCCCATACCAAAGGCTGGCCTTACATTACTTATGGAAATGTGTGGAAAAAAGTTAAAACCCACCAGGCACTCAGTGAAAAGTAGAGCTGTGTGATTTTTTTTCAGGTGAATAATTTATTCAGTGCAAACTGCAGTTTTCATCAACCTGAAACTATTCATGAATTTGACCCAAATAGTTTTGACCATGCACAAAATAGCTGGAGGAGGAAGTAGTGGTGCTTCCCATCTTTATAACCTTTATCTCAGTGGTTAGGGCACTCACTCGGTATGTAGGAAACCCAGGTTCAGAGCCCTCCTCCGGAACAGATGCAAAGCAGCTTTTCAGTTCACCAAAACTTCTGACTTTTTCAGATTTGGTTTCATACAAGCTAAATTTTTCCTTTCACTTTTTTGGAAGTCCCACCAAACCATGAAGTCAGTTATTCATCCGGCTCTAGTGAATAATACCTTAATTATTATTAGCATTTATTATAGATTTGCATTTTAATAACATTTAGAGGCTGCAGCTGAGAAGGGGCCCTCTCTTGCTAAGTGTTGTGGATATATAGACACAGACCCTTCCCAAAGAGCTTACAAATTAAATAGACAAAGAGGGTTCATAAAGGAGAGATGTCTGAATACAAGTGCAGTATTAAAAGACAGATACCTTTTTCTTACTAGAAGAGACATTGGCTCTCAAGCTACTAGTATCCTAGATATATTTCTTCAGCAAGATGGCTGTCACAAGCACCCTCAGAAATCTCAATTATAACATAAATTTTTATTTTCAAATGCATTTCCCAGTTTATTTATGCTGAGGAATGCTTTCTGACTTTCAGATTGCTGGCTGAGCAAAATGAACACACTTTTCTTTTAAGTGTTTATTTGTGAATCTCCTATGAGTATTAAACACACTCATAAAGACAAGCCTATAAGGATGAGAACAAACACAAACTTCATCCTGACATTTCAGTTAAGCTGTATTTAAAGAAAAAAAACTTGCCTGACAGATACTATTTTCCCCCGTAGGCACTGAAATATAGGGGATTAGCACAGAGACTTGTGCTTAAAGTGAAGATCCACATTTATGGTGAAATGTGAGGAATGTTCTTAGCCCCTCTAGGTTTTCATACCTTTCAGAAATGTCCTATTGTATAATATCATTAACAAAACAGAAGATAGCATTGCTTTAAGGAAGCAAAATAGTCTATTAAGTGACTTTAGCTTAAAGTTTGACCTGTATTATTACAATCTGGTGGTAAGTGTCCTTCAGAATCTAAAAATCGTTATTCTGTTTGTTAAAATGTATCACTCTGACAGAGATTAAAGTAAAAACAAAAGCTGCTTATCATGTATGGTCAATGGCTTCAGAGCCAGCAGAGTGAAAAGTCACATATAAACAATGGCCCTAATCCTATAGTCGATGGACTAAGGACTGCAGACTGTAACCCTATTTCTGAAGCTGTGCTAACATAATCTATTATGCACTACAGTTGTAAGGAAAATAATACCAGCATGCTTACTTTTGATCTTAAAGAAACCTTGAGAGACCGGACATTTTTAAATATACAATGAATAAGTATTAAAAGTAACAAGATAAAAGTGAGTTTGAAAGAGCTCCTTTGAAGCCATCTTAGTGTATGAACAGTACTGAGTTTATGAAAATAACAGTACCATTAATATGCACTTGATTATGCTGAGCTTTCAAAATGTTTTTTTATAATTTTATAGTTCTATGAATCTGTACAAAGAAATCTCCATCTCCACTCCAAGAAGCAAAGAAAAGGCTCTGAGGGGAGCTGCCTAGGAGAAGCCATGAGAAGGTTTCAGCAGGCTTCCTGTGATAAGATGTGCAGATTTTCTAAAATTGCCCAGTTGGTAAGCAAGCTGTGGAAAGCCCTCCTTAGAAATCACAGAGGACATGTGCAAGTTTAGGAGCATGCCGAAGCATAGAGGCAAATAATGAAGGATTGCTCACCTGACAGTCCATTGCACACACCATTGTGGTAACTGTTATAAAACTGTTTCCAGCATCACATTGAAGTAAGAGGAATTTGCTGTTGAAGGGCACAATTTTAGCTCATGGTTTCAATTATACAGGAATATTCCAAAAGAGCTATGTAGCAATGAAATGAAAAGTCTAGTTGTAGCAACTTGTAAATCAAATGCTTACACTGATACAAAATTTATTTGAATTTGAGACAGTAATGGTATTCCATGTCTGCAACAAAATACAATGTGTGTGTGTGTGTGTATTGCCTTGATTGGGGCCAAAGAATACCATTTTTGTACTCATTTCTATGTTACTACTAATATATTTCGGGTTGCTATTAATGAACGGAAAACAATCTACTAAACTCAGTCCTATTGGGCTCAACAGGTAGTGATCAATGGCTCCATGTCTAGTTGGCAGCCGGTATCAAGTGGAGTGCCCCATGGATCGGTCCTGTGGCCGGTTTTGTTCAATATCTTTATTAATGATCTGGAGGATGGCGTGGATTGCACCCTCAGCAAGTTTGCAGATGACACTAAACTGAGAGGCGTGGTAGATATGCTGGAGGGTAGGGATAGGATACAGAGGGACCTAGACAAATTAGAGGATTGGGCCAAAAGAAATCTGATGAGGTTCAACAAGGACAAGTGCAGAGTCCTGCACTTAGGATGAAAGAATCCCATGCACTGCTACAGAGTACGGACTGAATGGCTAGGCAGCAGTTCTGCAGAAAAGGACCTAGGAGTTACGGTGGATGAGAAGCTGGATATGAGTCAACAGTGTGCTCTTGTTGCCAAGAAGGCTAACAGCATTTTGGGCTGTATAGGTAGGAGCACTTCCAGCAGATTGAGGGATGTGATCATTCCCTTCTATTCGGCATTGGTGAGGCCTCATCTGGAGTACTGTATCTAGTTTTGGGCCCCACACTACAAGAAGGATGTGGAAAAATTGGAAAGAGTCCAGTGGAGGGCACCAAAAATTATTAGGGGGCTGGAGCACATGATTTATGAGGATAGGCTGAGGGAACTTGGATTATTTAGTGTGCAGAAGGGAAGAATGAGGGGGGATTTGATAGCTGCTTTCAACTACCTGAAGGGGGGTTTCAAAGAGGATGGATCTGGACTGTTCTCAGTGATACCAGATGACAGAACAAGGAGTAATGGTCTCAAGTTGCAGTGGGGGAGGTTTAGGTTGGATATTAGGAAAAACTTTTTCACTGGGAGGGTGGTGAAGCACTGGAATGGGTTACCTAAGGAGGTGGTAGAATCTCCTTCCTTAGAGGTTTTTAAGATCAGGCTTGAGAAAGCCCTGCCTGGGATGATTTAGCTGGGGATTGGTCCTGCTTTGAGCAGGGGGTTGGACTAGATGACCTCCTAAGGTCCCTTCCAACCCTGATATTCTATGATTGCTCTCTTCACAGATTTTGAGGTTTTGGGATTTTGTATTTTTTTCATAAAAAGTTCCCAACATAAGAGTTCCCAGGAGATTAACTTTTAAATGCTCCTGAGACTGTTTGGAAACATCTGCATGTGTTGAGAGTTGGAAGGGGAGAGAAGGAATGGGGATATTGCCGAGGAGCAGGAGGGGAAAGATAGAAGAGCCATGGTGAGAGGGTTTGGTGTGTAATTCCCCTTTCATCAGAAATAGGAGTAGAGGGATTCATAGCTTGGTTCTTCTGCAATAGGGCCAAGGATATGCTTGTTCACCAGACTGCTTGAATACAGTTAATCTGTAGTACAGTACGTGCTGTATAATGCAGTACACTTAAGAGGTCGAGCTAAACCAGCCAACCTTGAGCCTCCTACAGGCAATTGTGGGTATTCTGTTGTTGCCATATTACACCATAAAATGCTGAGTAAAGCTCCTCTCCACCTGAGTCGTGAAACTGGTAAACTAATTTTTCTGAGGCGATGCCTCACTCAGACAGTGCTTTACATACATTGCATAGAACAGGCAGCCACTTGCTGGAAGTCACACTTGTGCTGTCGTTGTATCTTACAAATTGCTTGGGTTTGATCATTGATGTCAATGGAAAAATAATCCCATATCCACTATTTCTTTTGTTGTTTTTCAATCAGATGCTATATTTTGTTCTCCTACTACTTCTGATGCTGCTTATCTGAGTGGAGAAAATACAGATAGACCAGCTGGAGTCTCGAAATTCCCACCTTGTCCCTGCAGGCCTCTTATTCCAATAACAGAAGGAACAAATTCATAACAATCATGGCTAATCTGTAGCTTGCTCTTCATGCACAGGAAGGCACTATCTCCAGGCAGAAAATGGAACATCTTGAACATCCCTTGCGGGTACCAATGACTGATCCATCACTGGCCATCGTAGTAGTTTATGTACAACTGTCCTGGAGAAAAAGCTCCTACCGTCCCTGAAAAACTAACTCCTTCAGAAACTCTACTGTTAGCCTCTCCTATTTGCCTGGAATTCCTCTTTGCAAAATGTTCAGCCAACTCTAATTATGAAACTGAGGCTCTGAGATTGTTTGGTAAATCAGAATAATGGATCTCCCCTCATTTGGAGATTTCTTCTCTCCTCTTTTTACTGTTCCACTCTGGGGTCAAACCTGTCCCCTTTGAAGTCAGTGGGAGTTTTTGTCTATCATTCTGAGACATAGTCACATGCCTGAAAGGCCAAACTCTAGCATTTGTGTTTTGGCTGGTTCAGAGCTGTGATCAGTATTCTTTGACATGGTTTCATGGTACATAATCACCAAATGTTATTCATTCTGATAACTACAATTTCAAGCCATTGCATCTGAAAGGGTCAGTGGCTGAAAAGTAGTTATTTGTAGCAGTCCTAGGCACTCATTTATGATTTCTATTTCTCAAATGTGGAGCATGCTTTCCATCACAACAGCCTTTTATAAATGCATTTTATTGCCAAATAAGTTTTAAACTATTTTCTCTATGGATATATTCTTATTTGCACACAGTTTTTACTCTGTAGTTGATAAGTTTTTCTCTTGCTGATAGAACTAGACATTTCTTGTAAAATTTCTAAGGTATTTGCTGGGCTATGTTTCACAGCAGATGTCCTTTTTTCCCCATTCAGGGAACTACACCAATATACCTTGTAATTCTTTAGTGACTTCATGTTTCACACAGTTTATCACACGCTTCTTTGGAATATTCTTGAAAGTTATTTCCTGACTTCCAAGTTTGAGCTCTGAAAAGTCTTCAAAACCATTTATTTTATTTGTTTCTATTCAAGTAGAATAATTCACTTGTCGTCTTGCATCTTAGATGCCTGAGGACCAGATTTTTTTAGAATCCGTATACTGGTGAGCTCTTACTTACACTAGTAATTCCTCCCTTGAATCCTATGAGCTCACTCAAATGGGTACACACTTGCCAAGAGGAGTAAGGATCAAAAAATCTGGATCTTAATATGTAATATTGGATAAAATGGTCATTGTCCATCTGTGTTTCTCAGTATTAAACCATGTTTATCACCTTGGAATATGAGTGCCTTTTGATGCCATTAATGCAAACAGTGAATCTGTGTTTGTTATGCGTAAAGTGGTGAATATCTGTGAAAGAACATACTGTGGAGAACGGGAAAATTCTGATATATTTTTATGAAAAAACTGAGAGACTCACTTTCTTTGCCTTTGGATTGATACCCACTGGATGTGAAGGGGTTAATTTCTGTTTTGAGACAAGACAAACAAAAAAGAACATAAGAATGGCTATACTGGGTCAAACCAATGATCCATCTAGCCCAGTTTTCTGTCTACCGACAGTGGCCAATGCCAGGTGCTTCAGAGGGAATGAACAGAAAAGGCAATCTTTGAGTGATCCATCCCCTGTCATCCATGCCTAGCTTTCGGCAGTCAGAGGCTAGGGACACGCAGGGCATGGGGTTGCATCTCTGACCATATTGGCTAACAGCCATTTATGAACTTATCTTACATGAATTTACCTATTTTAACCCAGTTTTACTTTTGGCCTTCACAACATCCCCTGGCAAAGAGTTCCACAGATTTACTGTGCATTGTGTGCAAAAGTACTTCCTTTTTTGTTTTTGTTTTTTTAAACCTGCTGGCAATTAATTTCTTTGGATGACTGCTGGTCTTCTGTTATATAGTGTAGTAAAAAACACTTCCTTATGTACTTTCTCCATATCATACATGATTTTATAGACCTGTCATATCCCTCCTTAGTAGCTTCTTTTCTAAGATGAACAGTCATACTCTTTTTAATCTCTCCTTGTATGGAACATGTTCCATACTCTTAATAATTTTTCTTGCCCTTCTCTGTACCTTTTCCAATTCTAAAGTATCTTTTTTGTGATGGAAAGACTAGAACTGCACACCATATTCAAGGAGTGGATATACCATGGATTTATTTAGTTGCATTATGATATTGCCTGTCTTATCTATTCCTTTCCTACTGATGCCTAACATTCTGCTTGCTTTTTTGACTGCCACGGCACACGGAGCAGATGTTTTCAGACTACTATCCTCAGTGACTCCAAGATCTCCTTCTTGAGTGGTAACAGCTAATTTAGACCCCATCACTTTGGGGATTATGTTTTACAATGCACATTAGTTTGCATTTATCAAAAATGAATTTCATCTGCCATTTTCTTGTCCAGACACCCAGTTTTGTAGATCCCTTTGTAACTCTTGTCAGTTAGCTTTGGACTTAACTATCTTGAGTAATTTTGTATAATCTGCAAATTTTGCCATCTCACTCTTTAGCCCTTTTTCCAGATCATTTATGAATAACTTGCACAGCACTGGTTCCACTACAGATCCCTGGGGGACACCACTATTTACCTCTTTCCATGCTGAAAACTGAACCTTGAAAGCAAATCCCTAGGTAGTTAGAAGAATCTGGAGAGGTGCACCCCCACCCCCCAGGAAATTGCATATCTTGGCTTACAATGGTTGAAGAAGGCTACAAAAGAAAAAATGGAGACCAGCCTGATACCGAGGAGGAGTCACTATCGCCTGATCCAAGAACTGGCATGAGGCTGGACAGGAGGGTCAGACTCTTCAGAAAAGATTTGCAGGACTTTGAAACCTGCCAGGATCACCATGTGGAAGATGGGTGATACTTGCTTGCCAGGTATGCCTATAATCTCTTTACAGAGAAAATATATCTCGAAAACCATAAAGCTTCTGTGAATCAATACTTTGCTTTATAAAGTTATGACTATAACAGGGTTCAAAAAAGAACTAGATAAATTCATGGAGAATAGGTCCATCAATGGCTATTAGCGAAGATGGGCAGGGATGGTGTCCCTGGCCTCTGTTTGCCAGAAGCTGGGAATGAGTGATGGGATGAAGCACTTGATGATTACCTGTTCTGTTCATTCCCTCTGGGGCATTGACCACTGTCAGAAGACAGGATACTGGGCTAGATGGACCTTTGGTCTGACCCAGTATGGCTGTTCTTATGGCCAACACTGTTTCCTCCCCTGAGTGAGAACAGGACAGCAGGTGCTGAATTAAACTTCAACTTGCTAAAGTGATCATAGTGAAAAGCAGGAGGAATTGCAGACTAAGTCCCCATAGAAGAAGTTGGGTTCCTGACCCAAGAAAGGAGCTGACTATAGGTCTGAGAGCAGTGTTCTCAAGCAAGCCACAAAAGGCTTAGAAATGCAGTTACCTTGGGAACTGTGACACACATTTCTGGTGAATTCAGTAAAGATATTGTACCACTTTCAAAGTAACACAGACCCTTATTTTGAAAAATAAATTAGGCATCCTTTTATTTCATTTTTCTGTGATGAGAAATGGCAATTTTTCTTCCATACCACACTTCCATCTTTGTCAGATAAGTGACCTGTTATTGCTGGGGTGGACATGTTAGTATCAATGTCAGCAATCAAGAGCTGACATACCTGATCAGACCACTGATTCATCTCACCAAGAAGAAGGAAATTATAGTGATACCCATGATGGACAATTATGGCACAATCTACCAATAAGGGGAGCTTTTTTCTAATCCCCATCAGTTTACTAGTCGGGTTATGTCCTAAATCATGAAGGTGCACGTTCCTTCTAAAAATCATATCTAATGTAGCTATCCATGTTCTCACTATCCATATAATGTCCAATCCTTTATTGAATCCTTCGGAACTTCTGGCTGGTGCCCAGCAGAGAAAGGAAATTCCCTGTCATAGAGGATTTACTTATTTCAAAATTTGGTTTTGTTCTGAATGACAAAAACCCAAAATGTTGACATTCTCCATGAAAGTCTCTGACTCCAAGGCAGTCTGCCTGGAAGGCTGCCCTAGAGCTAAGGGCCCTGGAAGCCTTAGGGTCCCTGATTCAGTGGCTGTCCACATGGCAGATTGTCCTGGAGCCATGGACCCTAGGGATATGCCTACATAGCAATTAGCAATAGCTGTCTACATAGCAATAGCTGACTTGGGCTCGTGGGACTTGGGCTGCAGGGTGTAACATTTCAGTGTAGATATTTGAGCTTGAGAGGAACCCCTAGTTCTGGGACCTTCCCCCATTGCAGGATCCCAGACCGTAGGCTCCAGCCTGAGACTGGATATCTACACTACAGTTAAACAGCTCCACAGCCCAAGCCCCACAATCCTGAGTCAGTGATCGAGGCCAGCCACATGTCTTTAATTGCTGTGTCAAAATATCCTTGTGAGACCAGGCTGCTGAGGAACTGGAGCCTGGGAGCTGGAATTCCAAGGCTTTCTGGCTTCTAGGCTCTCAGCTCCCTCTCAGGCCACCAGGCAGGGTGCTGAGCAATCAGGAAGCCATGAAAAAGCATGGGTTGATAAGACGCTATGAGTTCATTCAAATGGTTTCCTTCAGCACTTTGTCTCCAGGCACTTTTGATTTTGACAAACTGACAAATTCCAATGAAGAAAGTTTTCATCTGATTAGCTCTGCTGTTTGCCTCATCAATGTCATGTGTCAATGAGTTCCACAGGTCAATTTCTTTATTTTAAATTTGATACCTTTAGGTTTTATTAAAAATCTCTTGTTCTTGTATTTTGAGAAAGTGAAATTAGGAATGCTTGTATTACCTTATCCATACCATTAATTTTGTAGATCTCTATTAACTCCTCTTTTACGTGTCTTTGAATTAAACAGCCCATATTCTGCAATCTCAACATATCAAAGTCTTTCCGTACCTTTAACCATTTTGTCACCTTTTTTCTTACTTTTACTTTTTATGAGATGAGGTGACCAGCATGGAAAATAGTTAACCAGGAAAATGGATCAGTGATTTTCATAATGGCATTTTAATATTTTTAGTAGCATTACCTGTTAAGATTTCATAAATCCAAACATTTTGTCAGCTCTTGTGACTATCTCTGTGCAATGAGTAGATGTTTTTGGAGAATGAAAATGACAATGAAACTCATGTCTGTTACCTGACTGATTACAGATGATTTTAAGCCCAGCAATGTCTATGAGTATTTCAAATTAATACTTGCTATTTGCATTATATTTCATTTGTCTTTGTGCTGACCATTAGTGTACCCTTATTATTGGGTGCCCTCTGTAGTTAATTTTTTTGTTTAATCTTTAATCTAAGTGTTGCTTCATTCATCGTTTACCCCCTTTTCTAGACCACCAGTCCTCTGTCTGCTAATTCTAGTTGCTGATCCTGCTAGTATCATTTTGTGATGCTAATCTCAAATGGTCTGCGTGTCCCCTATTAACTAGATACTGACATAGGTCTTTATCCCCCCATGGGGTTTGATCCAAATCCCATTAAAGTCAACCAGAATCTTTCCATTCACGTCAGTGAAAGTTGTATCGGTGATAATTTGTGACACGAAACCTTTACTCTAGCCAAAACAACAAATAGATATGGGGAGCTGGCAGCAGATGCTACCTCTACACTCACTACTCAGTGGCTCTTTTGGAGCTTTTACCTTACCCTACAACTGATTCCTGAATAAGTGGAGACTACTCTAAACAGTGTCTCTACCTCACTGACTTCAGATGCTCTGCAATGCAGGGGGAACTGTGTACATCATAGGCTTGCTCCCATACTCTTAAAGGGCCTCAGAAATCAATGGGATTCCATTTCAGATGCAGGGATGCGTCCAAACAAGGTTCATTGATGGATCAGGGCCTCTGCAGTTAATTCCATTACATTTACTATCTAACCTGTACACCATATATTTAATAGTGACCTTTTTTTCCCCAAGCAGGCATTCAACTCCTACAAGGTTACTCCCACAGAATAACTAACTCAACGTGCTAGGAATGGATTAGGTAACAAACCAGAGCCACCTTCCTCCTCCCAAAGACCAGCTTTATCTGAACAGATAGGTCTGGTGTTGAGCCTGCTAATGTTCCTTAGGAGACAGCCTAAAAAAGAGAGAGAAAGAAAAATAATTAGGTTTGAATCTGAACTACAAATTTATAATTCTAATGATAAAATAAGACCAAGACCAAGCAAGTGCAAAAAGCACAAGCCGTACATAAAAAAAAAAAAAGAAAGAGAGAAAGAGAGAGAGAGAGAGATCAGCTATCAGCACACAGCCAGCCACGTTCTTGGTGGTAAGGCATCACTTAATCAAATAAGTTATTTCAAAAAATTAAGCAGACCAGAACAAAGCTTAAAAGCTAACACTGACAAAGCACCAATCATAGTTATCAGCAAACATTAAATTGCTTTCAGAAACAAAATCCACTTAAAAGTTTACTACACAGGAAAGGACTACTTCCCCATAACATTGTGAGACCCAGAGAACTGTCTAGCAAAAAATTGAATCCTCAGACCATGATTTTAAAAGTAAAACATTTTTGATTCTCCCTAGATGTTTGTGCTAGAGGTTCTGTGCCAAGTTAAGCCACTGAGCATCAAAGTGTAAAAAGCAGATGTCTTTAGAATAAGGGGCTTTCCTATGTATACATAATGACAAAAAAGTGTGAGTGATTATTTTTGTATGATTTCACTTCTACTTTTATGCTATCTTTGTAATTAACATCTATTTATTATATTAAGGAATTTTCAAATAGTTTTTTTTTTCTCAATTTGGTAGAATTTAGCAGCTTGGTGTGCTCCCCATTGTACAAAGATTCTGACAGGAGTACAAGTTAAAATAAACAGCCTAATGGCCCAATATTTGGGCTGATATCTAAACGGAATGCCATCTCCCAGATTGTTAATTCTTATCGGGATTGTCTAATATAGTGATTTACTTGATTAAGTCATCCAATTAATCTACATATTAACTCATTTAATTATTAATTGGATATGCTTATTTTGTTTCTTTTCTTTTTCATTTTACCTTTTTCCTGTTATTCAATTTAAGCAATAAATTATCTAAAATAAGGAAATGCTGGGGATGGATATTCCCACCGGTCCTGTGAGAACCAAGGGTAGATATAAACTCACCTTCCTAGGTAGTCCATGGAACTATCCTTCTATCTAGTACTTCTCACAACATGATTGGGATGTTGCCATGACCACAACAATATGATGGCATATAATGGGGCAGCTCAGACCACTAATTTAGTGGGTATTTCCTTGCTTTTACCTTTCATGACCAGTGGTAGGTTAGTTTGCAATGGGCGAGCTCAGACTAATCGGAGATCAGGGTTTTTTATACACACTCACCTCCTGGGTCTGATTGCAGATGTGCTGGCAAGGACACTTTCTCTCCCCCCTTCCCCCTCCCCCCCCCGTTAGGTGGCTCAATTCTTATCTTATATTTATGCTTTGTTTTTATGTGATTGAAATACCACAGATTGTTCCTTGTAGCATTAAAGCAGCACAATAAACATACTTAGATCTATTGTTACTATTGTAAGTTATTTCTTCTTTCACTTCTCTAGGAGTCTGAGGAATAAGGCTTTCAGGGGAGAGCATGGTAAGGAATGAGTTTTCTTGCCATTTTTTTTTACTTCTTTGATAACACACCTGTAGTCTGGCAGTGGCACAGAAGCTCAGAAAAGACATTTTCCTCTAAGTTCCTTGTTCAGTTTTAACTAAAATAAGGGAAGTCATCTTCTTCCTAAAAATCTCTCTTCTTCAGGCTAGAACTTCTATACAGATCTTTCCCCAGCCCACTGGAGATTCTTTGAATCCATGGTGGAAAGGCAAACAATATGTATGTTTCTAAGTTCCCTGAAATCAGAACATTTGAAAGTCAAGAAAAAGAAGCAATATTCCTAACCCTACCCAAGGCCCTGGGAACATTCCTTTTTATTTTTAGTTAGCTCTCTACAGAGTGAATGTGTGCGCGTGCATGTGAGAGCAAAAGTCATATGAATGATCTATGAAAGGTATTTAAACTATTGCTATTTTTTTCTTTCTGCTGCTGCAGAATGCTGGCTTTGGAACCTTGTTTATTACTATATTTAAGGGATTAATTAAGTCATACGGTATGGCAGCATCTTAGCTACAGTTGGAAGAAAAAGAAAAGAAATCTGTAGTTTAATTTGTCCCCCCCTCCCCCAAGATGATGCCTGTAGAATCCCTTATCTTGGAAGCAGAAGGGAGAATTGTATCTATTCCCTCTCCAACTTGATCCAGCAGGAGAGACTGAATCTGTCAGCTACTTTCTGACAATTGGTTGCTATTAGGCTCCATCCAGCCCAGCTGTGACTAATTTGAGGGATCACAGGTGCAGCAATAATTAGTCAGCAGGAACAGAAGCAGCATGGGTATTCTGCTGTATTAATATACTTCAGCAGAAGCTTTGGATTTATTTCAGACAAGAACTCCAAAGGAGTAGGATGATAGAGATTAGGAACCAGTAGAAATTTTAGTAGCTGAAGTTAAGAGATTGGAAGTGCTTAAACATTTGGGAAACTGCAGTCCATGTTTAGACTTTTTCTTTTGACCATATATAATGGTTTGGTTTTATGCATTCCGCCTCCATTTTCTCCAACTCATTTTGCAGGCCTACTCCCTTAGTGGAGTAATGGGAAGACAGTGTGCCCCAATGGATAGTGCACAGGTTTCCAGAGATGTGGGTTCTATTCCTGTCTATGCTAGTGGCCTGTTGGGTGACCTTGATTTGGAGAAGTCACCTCTGTATCACAGTTTCCCAATCTGTACTATGTGGAAAGGGATGATTACCTCCTTTTTAAAATACTTTGAGATGTACAGATGAAAGGCACTATATAAGGGCTAGATGCTGTTATGATAAATTATTTGTTTCTTGTAACACTTGCATACTAGGTGCTTCATGAATACAAGGGAATGAACAGTAGAAGCACAGAGGAGCTCACAAACAAAATCCATATAATAAATAAATAAATCATTAATAACTTGTTAAAGGGGGAATAAGACACTGTTCACCACTTCAGATAAGCTACAGAAAAGCAGAGCACTGTAAAAGGTTCCGGTAGGAGCCCTAATCCCACTGAAAATCATGACAACTAACCAAGGCCACAGACCTTAGATCTTGTCCAACAAGTAGTGGTGGATATAAACATGGTGTTTGTACACTCCACATACACTT
Organism: Lepidochelys olivacea; assembly: GCF_965140295.1. NCBI lineage: Eukaryota > Metazoa > Chordata > Testudines > Cheloniidae > Lepidochelys > Lepidochelys olivacea. The sequence continues at coordinate 76,415,969 of NC_140411.1, read as the reverse complement.
CTTTCTGGTAGACCTCCCTACCTGTACCCTCTCTGAGATGCTTTCCCCCCCCTCCCCCGCCCTCATCCCAAGCCTTATCTTTGCTATTTTCAGGCAACTGTTGCTGGGGCCTACTGCCTCCTCCCAACATACATCACTGAATTACTAACTGATGTGAGGTAGATGGCTGAAGTGTACCAGGGGCTCATGGAGGGAAAAAGTACTGCTGGTACCAGGCCTACAAATGCCATCAGTCTGCTCCCCTCCAAAAAACTCACAGGACTGGCTTAAAAATTATGAGCTTTTAAATGATGTGGGGACTAGTTCTGCTTTGAGCCCATAGGGTACATTCTGGCATTTTGTCAGGCTTTTCTCTGCCACCTTGAAGGCTAGAAACTTACGGGGGGGGAGGGGGGGATACAAGCGTGGGAGGGGAAGGGGCGAGAGAACCTGAGCTGAGATTCTCATGTAATCTCGTAACACCAGGAGCTGGGGCTTTCTGGAAAAAGACTTGTGATAAAACTGCAAGAATTGGTAAAAATATGGAAATGCTGAGTGTGGAAGTGACATTCCAATGACTGAGACAAGAGCTCCCTTTCCATTTGTGTGTGTTCATGTCAGGCAGAATTTTCATCCTGAAACACACACACACACAGAAATGATTGCCAGGAAGCTTCTCATAAAGAGTTCAAAACTCAGAAGCCAAACACCTGCTTCCCTCCCTCTCTCCTCCCGGAATATAGTGGGTTTTTTTTGGTTGGTTTTTTTTTAATCACATGCCTTTTAAGACAATTTATGATTGGTGGGAGGTTTCTCTCATGATTTTTGAACTCCTGAGTAGGACTGGACCCAAATTTTTGAACTCTATCCAGAAGTCGGCAGTACTGTGCTAGCCTCCCTTGCAGTTATTTTACAATGGCCAGGTTCTTGGTGTGCAGAGATGACTGCCTGTCATGCTGCCCAATATTGTCTCATTATTTCCTTCTGTTCTCCCATCTGTTTATAAGAACATGTTGCCTTATGCTTGGATTGTAAGATCCTTGGGGCAGGACTGTCTTTTTAATCTGTGTTTGTACAGCAGCTAGCACAACTGGGTCGGGGAATGGGATTAACTTCTCGCTTCCTGGGGATAATTATACAGCTTGTTTGAGAACTCCTTATTCACTAAAAAAAGCTGACTACCTCAAGGGACAACTAAAGCATAGTTTATTGGTTAATTCAAAATCCTAGGCTTGGGAGGGACTTTACATACTGTTCATTTAGTAAACGCTGATTAAATAAAATCTGGATTATGAAGTAAATATCCCAATTGTGCAAATTGCAATTAGATTCTTTCATGCCAGAATGTAACTGCACTAAAAAGGTAGTAGTATTCTGAAGTTAATTAGCAACGATAAGAAGAAGATCCAAATGAGGGGAAAGTGTGTGTAGGAAATTACTAAAAAAGAAAACCTGGTATTGAAATCATGGAATTTCTCACTTTCATGGTATCGTAATAATGATTATTGCCTATTTTAAGAAATTAAACCTACAGGGGTAAGCAGGTAAACTGGGTAAAACTCCATTTTCTACATTTTAAAGTTGTTTCAACTCTCGTTCTCTATTTTTGTCTCCGTTTACATCATGTTCTGTGTTTCCACAGCAACAGATAATGTAATGCAGTACCAAAACCAAATAAAACATAAAAACCAAAAAACAACCATAACAACAAAACCCCCAAACAACAACAACAACAACAACAAAAATACCCACCTCCTCACCCGCCCACACACAGAAAGAGACTGAACTCCTTTTATTTTTATTTTATTTTATTTTTTGGTATATTTTTACAACCCAAAAAGTAAGCACCATACCTGAAGTTCTCAGAATGTTTAACAAAATATTTTTACCATAAATTAAAAATACACATCTTGGCCCAATAGATACCAGGGACTTGATTCTTCAAAATCAGAGTGGTAGTCCTTGAAATTTGTACAGAGTAAGATGACTGCAAAAGGTGTATTGCAGTAGACACTCAGACCCTAGCAAACAACTGAATCCCTGAACCCAACAAAAAATAACACACATCCCCCAAAGCCATCATCCACCAAAAGGAAAACAAGTAGTTTAGTCTTGTTCTGTAGGATGTCACGAACATCTCTGGCCAAATATTAAAATGAAGAGTATTCCATAGAGGCAGTCCATAAAAAGACTTATCACCAGGCTCTTGAAATGCTCATTGAGAACTATGAACCGAGCTGAAATTAGATTGGGTTCTAGTTCTACAAGGGACAGCAGCCAGAAACATGTCTATTAGCACTACATGGGGGACATTCCATTACCTCCCATCACTTAATGACTCCTCCTTTAGCTGCCTATCTAGCTGCCACCTTTCACCTTAGACCAAAGAATAGCCCCTTCCAACCACTCCCTCACACATTAAAATTGTTGAACTTTTTTTTTGGGGGGGGGAGAAGGAGGGGACAAGTTGTGGTCTGATACCTTTCTTCTGTCCTAGGGCAGGCTGCCCCCTCCTCAGGCCCTTCAGCAGTCCATTAGTAATGTTCCCTGCCCACCCACCCCCAGCACCTTGGCACCCATTATAACATCTAATATTCTGAGAGTGATTTTCAGTGCTGTCTTATACAAATGCCTGTCATAAATTGAAATTAACATTATCTTCCCTTATAAATCATTTTGATTAGAGCTGGTTGGAAATTCTGTTGAAAGGCTTTATTGGATGGGAAATGCAGTTTCCACCAAAAACAAACAAACATGTGGGAAAATTTTCATTTTGCCATTTGACCCCCATCACCCAAATTTCCATTGGGAAAATCTAAAATATTCCATTTTGGGTTTGGCCAACCTCACTTAAAAGATTTCAGTTTGTCAAACTGAATCAATTTTTTTATTTGCAGGTGAGTTCAACATTAATCTGAATCTGCCTAAACTGCTGCAGTCCCTCAACAGAGTTGTGGTTCTGGTGCCTCAAGCTCCCAATTTACTCGGTGAGCTGGGCTTTCTGTCTGGATTACATTTCTCATCCTGGTTTCCCTTGTGGATGAACTGCCACAGCACATCCTGGGAACTCTACGACAGCAGCACACCATGAGACAGAAAGTCTGAGCTGATCAGCTACCCCCAAAATCATGAGGATAACAAGGCACTCAAATGATAAGTCCCAGGAGGCACTAGGGCAGCTCTGGCAGACACAAGTTAATGTAAAATTTACCCAAAATGAAATATTTTAATTCAGGTCAATAAACTGAAATTTTCTGATATTTCTGAATCAATATTTTTCCATAGTGTCTATTCCACAAAATATGTCTGTATTTCTATTTTTAATATTTTAATTATTCATCTTGATTCAGGATTAAAAACAAACATAAAAATATCAGGATTTGTTACAAGACAATTTCAAATTTATCACCAGATCTAATTTTGATCTGTAGACAAAATGTAGTCAGTAGTGGTCAGGAAATTATTTCCCCCTCCCCCTCACAAAATATTTTGACAAAGACAACATTATTATTATCAACATCATCCTCACCATCATCAATGGGGAGAGGTTAGTTGATAAACTGGAAGATTTTAACAAAAGAGAAAATGTTTTTATGAAAATTTCCATTTGATCAAAAAAACTATTTTAAAAATGTGTTTAAATGGGAACGTTTTGACCATCTCTGCAGAAAAGTTCTGTGTAGACCCAATCCTGTAAGATGCTCAGGACTCTCAATTCCCATGGACTACAAACAGAATTCGAGGGCACTGAGCAATTTGCATGACCAAACCCTATATATGCTAAGTATTATTACACCAAATATGGAAGGTTTTAGAGTAACAGCCGTGTTAGTCTGTATTCTCAAAAAGAAAAGGAGTACTTGTGGCACCTTAGAGACTAACCAATTTATTTCATATTGTTTTATGATCTCTGTGTGTATATAAAGTCTGCTGCAGTTTCCACGGTATGCATCCGATGAAGTGAGCTGTAGCTCATGAAAGCTCATGCTCAAATAAATTGGTTAGTCTCTAAGGTGCCACAAGTACTCCTTTTCTTTTTGCAAATATGGAAGGACATCTGAAACAATATTTGCTTACTTTCTTTGGCTTACATACACTGTACTGATTCCTGCACACAGAATCTGCTCTCAAATAATCCTTATGTTGATCCATTTTTTCCCAATTTTTTGGGACACATAAAATGAAAAGGGCAAATTCTTAAGCTTCATTAGTTTAGAGAAAAGCACCCTCTCCCCTCTACTTCTTAAACTACTGAAAATCTATCTATTCCTAAAATCATTCCAGCCTTAAGACCACATGCCACTTTATCTTTTGTGTTTGTTCACTGTAACAAACCATGCAATTAGATTGTAATCTCTAAAGTGAGGGAGTCTGTTCTTTGTTCAACATATTTTACCTACCGCAAAGTTGCGTGTGAAGTCTTACAGTATCAGGTAATTACTAACTAGTAAAAATATATTATAAACATTTTCTTTTATATGTATAAAATAGTATTGTTCCTACTTCTGGCTCCAGGCATCTCTCAACAGAACATTGACCTGAAGGCCAGACTTCCGACTGAGTAACTGAAGTCCTCAGATTATGATTTAAAGCCTTCAGGTTCCCGAGAATCCACCATTTGCACTAATTTAAACCTGCCCCATGCTGCAGAGGAAGGCAACAAACATCAGGGTCTCTGTCAATCTGACAGGGGAAAATTCCTTCTCAATCCCAAATATGACAGTCAGTTTGACACTGAGCATTTGCAAGACCCAACAATCAGACACCAGGAAAGAATTCTCTGTAGTAACTCAGAGCCCTCCTCATTTAGTATCCCATCACCAGCCATTGGGGATATTTGCTACTAGCAGTTGCAGATCAGGTATATACCTTTCTAGGCAGTCTATCATACCATCCCCTCCATAAACTTATCAAGCTTAGTCTTGAAGCCAGTTACCCCCACTGTTCCTCTTGAAAGCTGTTCCAGAACTTCACTCCTCTGATGGTTAGAAACCTTCATCAAATTTGAAGCCCTAAACTTGTTGATGGCCAGTTTATATCCATTTGTTCTTGTGTCAAAAAAAGTGCTTAGGTGTTAACCTAAATAATTCCTCTCCCTCCCTGGTATTTATCCCTCTGAATGTACTTATAAAGAACAATCATATCTCTCACAGCCTTTGTTCGGTTAGGCTAAACAAGCCAAGCTCTTTGAATGTCCTCTCATAAGGTAGGTTTTCCATTCCTCAGATCATCCTAGTAGCCTTTCTCTGCACTTGTTCCAATTTGAATTCATCTTTCCTAAACATCATAAACCAGAATTGCACACAGAATACTCCAGATGAGGAGTGCTGTATTAGTGCCTTGTATAATGGTACTAACACTTCCCTGTCTCTACTGGAAATACCTCACCTCATTTAGAAATTATACACTAAAGCAGTGCAAATAGAATAAAATACACAAGATACACAGACTATACAGCAGTTACAATGTAATACTTATGGTACACAGAGACCCTTCATACATACATGAAGCCTTACTACAATGCCATACTAAACCTCTTACAATGTAACATGCAAAACTTCTATACATATTGTGAAAAAGTTCCTCCTCTGCCTTTGTGGGTACTGCGCTTTTTGAAGGATTTGCTCACGACAGCCCTCAGTTTGGCCGCTTCTGCTAGATGCTCAAACCTGCCATTCACTCAGCTAACCTCATCGCTGTCCAGCATGGGAGAAAGGGAGAACAATCTCCGCAGTCTCTGTTGTCCCACCTAGTGGGTTGGAGATAGGCCAGACCCCTTTCCAAATTAGACCTTTCCGTCTGGTGTTGCTCACAGACCAGGTCAACTCCTCCTGTGTCCAATCAGGAGTTGGGCTGGATGTGGGGAACCCAGGCCCATCCCCTACACCGGGTTCCAGGCCAGGGCCCTGTGGATAGCAGCTGTCTACAATGTCCTCTGTATCAGCTGCATGACAGCTATAACTCCCTGGGCTACTTCCCCATGGCCTCCCCCCAGCACCTTCTTTATCCTCACCGCAGGATCTTCCTCCTGAAGCCTGATCACGCTTGTACTCTTCAGTCCTCCAGCAGCACGCCTTCTCACTCCCTACTCCTTGCACGCCCTCCACTAACTGATGGGAGGTCCTTTTTAAACCAGATGTCCTGATTAGTCTGCCTGCCATAACAGATTCTAGCAGGTTCCTGATTGCTATAGCGCAGCCCCCGCTCTGGTCACTCAGGAAACAGAAAACTATTCATCCAGTGGCCAGTATATTTGCCTTCGACCAGACTCCTGTACCCAACTCATCTAAGTCTATCACAATATGCATAAGAGAACACTATAACATTACGCATCAATGAAGCATCTACTATTTAACACTGACATCCTGTGAGTGCTGGCCAAAAGATCACAGAATGGGTAAGGTGGATTGCACTTGAACACAGGCACGGGTGCTCCCTGTGTGGGTGGCAACTGATCAGCCAATCAGTCTTGCCTCTCACTTGAGCTGAACCTCCTCCTTTCCCCTCCCTTCAGGTATTTTGGAGTGAGCTGAGTCATACCTGAAGAACTTTATTTCACCCCTATTTCTTATCTGTTATTGGTTGATTTGATCTGAGTCATAGAATCATAGACTATCAGGGTTGGAAGGGAACTAAGGAGGTCATCTAGTCCAACCCCTTGCTCAAAGCAAGATCAATCCCCTCCTAAATCATCCCAGCAAGGTCTTTGTCAATCCTAACCTTGAAAACCTCTAAGGAAGGAGATTCCACCACCTCCATAGGTTACCCATTCCAGTGCTTCACCACCCTCCTGTTAGGATATAGATATTCAAGCCTGTCGGTAAATTCCTGTACTCGAAGAATTTAGGTGTATTCTTATCACTTGGCTAGTTAGAGGTATAAAAGAAAGAATCAAAATCACTGTCTGCCAGTGTAAGGGCCTTCTCTTACTGTGACAGTCTGAGGCCCTGTTCTTAGGCTAAGGCCTTTGGCTATGCAGCAGAAGCAGCCATAAGCTGGGAAGCGAATGGTCACCTCCTCACGTTCCAAACTAGTCACATTGAAATAAGGTGCTATTGGGCTGTTAGGAATACAATCCTGTCCTGATAGTTCCTATCACCTCCAGAGAAAGGGAAGTGCCTAGAAGATGTAAAAGGAAACTTAGTTTGATAGCATCCTGTCTGGCACGAACTCACTTATCAATCGCTGGGATGTGAAATCCTCACTTCTGTATTGTTTTGTCATTATAGTTCCCACTTTGCTATTGTTTGTCTGTATAATCTCTGTCTGGTTCTGTGATTGTTCCTGTCTGCTGTGTAATTAATTTTGCTGGGTGTAAACTAATTAAGGTGGTGGGATATAATTGGTTACATAATCATGTTACAATATATTAGGATTGGTTAGTTAAATTTCAGGAAAATGATTGGTTAGGGTATAGCTAAGCAGAACTCAAGTTTTACTATATAGTCTGCAGTCAACCAGAAAGTGAGTGGGTGGGAGTGGGGGATGGGTGTCTGGGTGGGGGAAATGGGAACAGGGAATGGGGGTAAGGAAATTGGAATCATGTTTTGCTAAAGGGGGAAATGGGAACAGGGAATGGGAGTGGGGAAATTGGAATCATGTTTGGCTAAGGGCAGGAATGGGAACAGGGACACAGGTGTAAGTCTATGTGGTGTCAGAGCTGGGAAGGGGGACACTAAGGAAGGAAACTGGAATCATGCTTGCTGGAAGTTCACCCCAATAAACATCAAATTGTTCGCACCTTTGGACTTCGGGTATTGTTGCTCTCTGTTCATGCGAGAAGGACCAGGGAAGTAAGTGGGTGAAGGAATAAGCCCCCAAACACCTCCCAGTGAAAACGTTTTTCCTAACATCCAACCTAAACCTCCCCCACTGCAACTTGAGACCATTACTCCTGTTCTGTCATCTGGTACCACTGAGAACAGTCTAGATCTATCCTCCCTGGAACCCCCCTTCAGGTAGTTGAAAGCAGCTATCAAATCCCCCCTCCTTCTTCCCTTCTGCACACTAAACAATTCCAGTTCTCTCAGCCACTCCTCATAAGTCATGTGATCCAGTCCCCTAATCATTTTTGTTGCCCTCTGCTGGACTCTTTCCAATTTTTCCACATCCTTCTTGTAGTGTGGGGCCCAAAATTGGACACAATACTCCAGATGAGGCCTCACCAATGCCGAATAGAGGGGAATGATCACATCCCTGAATCTTCTGGCAATGCCCCTACTTATATAGCCCAAAATGCTGTTAGCCTTCTTGGCAACAAGGGCACACTGTTGACTCATATCCAGATTCTTGTCCACTGTAACCTTTTCTGCAGAACTGCTGCCTAGCCATTTGGTCCCTAGTCTGTAGCAATGCATGGGATTCTTCTGTCCTAAGTGCAGGACTCTGCACTTGTCCTTGTTGAACCTCATCAGATTTCTTTTGGCCCAATCCTCTCATTTGTCTAGGTCCCTCTGTATCCTATTCCTACCCTCCAGTGTATCTACCACTACTCCCAGTTTAGTGTCATCTGCAAACTTGCTGAGGGTGCAGTCCACACCATCCTCCAGATCATTAATGAAGAATATTGAATAAAACCGGCCCCAGGACCAACCCTCTGGGCACTCCACTTGAGTCCTCCATTTTGCATTTTCAGCTCTAAAGCATTAATTCTAAAACTAACTACTGTTTCATGCGAGCTAAAGCACTATGATATTGTCACCACCTTTGTTATTCTAACTCGGGGAGATAAGTTTTTCCGGATGTTTCACTCCCTCTCCAGATGCCTGTCAGTAGCTCTATGCAGGTCTCTGTCCTGGGTGTTGCAAATTTGTACACAGTATCAGAGCAGCTTTAAAAAACAAACAAAATGCCTTTCATATCAACCTCACATCTTGTGGAGACGGAGTATTTGCTAACTGGCAACAGAGCAGAATATAGCCAGAAATCAACTTAGAAAGTCACTGAGAAGAGACAGCTGTTCCCTTTTTCTGTCCTGCCAAGGACATGAACAGTGTAGATGATTTTCTAAATGATTTTGTTCTCTGTAGGTAGAAAGCCAATGCCCAGCATATGTCCAAGGAATGGAGCCTCATTGATAGAATGTGTTTTGTTTTTTTCGGGGTTTTTTTGGGGGCGGGGGGAGAGGGGAAATAACACGGGTAAGTGTATTATCTGATTTAGGTTAAAGTTCAAGATTACCTTGGCAGGTGAATCTTGGGTGCAGCCTCAATAAAACATTATCCTCATGGAATATTGTGTATGGTGGCTCAGCCATATGGGCCCCTACCATTCTACTGAAGTGATGTTCACTAGGAAGATGACTTTCACAGCTAAATGCATCAGTGAACGTGTCACTAGGGGTTGAAATAGGGACTCAATTAATGCTGATAGGACCAAGTTAACATTCCATGTTGGAGCAGGTTTATTTATGAGAGGGAAAGTTGAGACCAGACCCTTCAGAAAATGTACAGTCACTGGATGGGTGAAAATGGAGTGATTGTCAGTTGGATGATGAGAAGTGCTAATCACAAAGTGTACTCATAGAGAGTTAAGGGAAAGACTTGGGGTTTTCAGGCAAAAGGTAGTCTAAAATGGTAGGATTATCTAATCCTTCTGGGGACATCTGGTGCTCTTGAGACCTAGATGAATATATCTTACATTTAGCTAAGTAACTCTTTCTGGTCAATTCCTAATGACTACCGAAAACATCTTCTCTAGGTTCGATGCCCATCCAAATATGGGGCATGAAATGGAGAGACGGTTAAATGTTGGAATGTCATCTTGTCCATGTTCTGTGTCAAGAGGTCTGGGAAGGATTGGATACTGATGGGTGGGAAGGCTTACAGCTGGGGAAACAAAACTGAGGATAATCACTGCCCTGTCCTGCTGGATATTCCTGAAAACTCAAGGTGAAAGTAGGCTAGGAGGTGGGGGGAAGCATATTGTTATATGTCTTATTCACAAGTTTAGGAGGATATTGTTCCTGGTGTACTGACCTTGATCCGCCATTGGAACAGCATATCCTGCATTTCCTGTTTTCTTGTGACACAAACAGGGCCCAGGATGGAGGTCCCCATTGTCTGAATATGCTGTTTATCATAGAATCATGTAAGGGAAGGGAAGGAGGGGGTCTGTATGGACCATTGATGCCGCATTGCATGCTCCTTCAGATGTTCCTTATGTCTACAATCTGGTGCTTGCTAGGTTCAGTTGGGAAAGGGGGACAGATTCTGCACTTGATGAAAATATGTGCTTCTCTGAGGCAGTATAGGCACCTCTGGTTGTTGGTTGTTGCTGACCAGAAAGGACCTAGGCATAAGATACAATTTTTGAAGCCTGAAATCCTGCTAGGGGACTTGGAAGGGGTTGTGAATTGTAGCTAACTAAACTAGACTAAATTAAACTAACTAAACTAGTCTCTATACTATACTTCAACTTCTAATCTGTAAATATTGTAAACATATTTAGAGATTAGAAGTTGAAGTTTCGGCTCCATGGACACTGAAGAGGTTCTGTCACAGACCATGTAGATGTAGAAAGGAACTGGAGAAGTGGTCAGTCCACAACACCCCTGATACTGTAGGTTCAGAGAAGGAGGGAAGGAAGAGTGCAGGTATGGATTAAAGGGCATTGTTAGCAAAAATCTTCCAGTATCACATTATGAATCACATGTACACATGCAGTGGAAACACATAGGGACCAGCACTGGAAGAAGACTAGCTATTTTAGTTCAAAGATCTTGCTGTACTTTCCAAAGTTACTTAAGAATTATTACTCTCATTTTACAAATTGGGAAGAGGGGTAGTTAGGTTGAGAGTCTTGCATAAGCTCACATAAGGAGATAGTGGCAGAGTCAGGAATGAAACACAGAACCTGACTGGAACACAAAAGTCCCTTTACACCACTTCATTGTAAGGGGATGTTAAATGGGTGTAAATAATTGCAAATGAGAGTCAGGTTTGGAACACTAGACAAAACTGCTCTACTTAGATGCAACATTCTTTACATAAATAACTGGCTTGTGACACATAAATTATCTCAGTATAATGCACAAAATAATAAAAGAGCAATAGGAAATCTGATGGTATAAATACATACAATATAATTTAATAACCTTTCTCCATTTCTATGATGTTGTATTTGTACCAACATTTTAAAATCAATAATTTTCTAGCACACAACACTAATATTTTTAAAGGCAAAGCATTCTTTTTCCAATTTTTCCTAATTTACCTTGTGGAACAAATCACTAATTAGATATGCATAAGTGTCTACAAGAAAAACAAAGATGATATTTTTAACCATGTTTTTGCTGGACACATAGTATGTTGCATAGAGAACAGAAATGATCAAATTTGGTGTCCCCTATAATCATTTGCCAGCTTGGCATAGTGGATCCTCCCTCTCACTTGGAAGTGGCCTTTAGTTTTGGGCAGGCCTAATCATGCCCATCCCAGTACCCACAATAGGTACACAATATACTCAAATCCTGAGAAAAAGGTGAAATGTGGTGTTAAAAAATAGTATAATCCAAAACAGATCAGTCATTAAAAAGGAATCAGGATTCAACATTCTAACCTTTATAATGTCAAAGGAAACCCATTAGTAAATCCTTTTTTGCATATGTGGAAAAACCTATACAAACTTTGTAACCTTAAACCAGTTTTCCTTAAACTGAGCCATTTTTTTTAACCCAGCTTGCTGCATAGAGCTATGTGAGATCTACAAAATAAGCCAATTTTGAACAAAATGTGTTCAGTTGTGTTTGAGTTATGCATGTGCAAAAATTGAGATCAGAACATGATGGAAACTCATATGCAAAACTCAAAGATGGCTGAATGCATTTTACTTAAACTTTCAAAAAATAAATGTGTGGAATAGACCAAAAATAAAAGTTTAAGACCAAAAGGAATGTATTTGAAAATTTAGGAACAATTAAAGATTAAATTTACAATGGAAGTTGTATTTCAATCTAAATTATTTGTATAGTGATAATGATGAGAGGCCCATATCAGTTCTTAGGGTCTCATTGCTTTTGGGTCTCCCAGTCTAAATATATTACAATTTCCATATATGATGAGACACAATATGTGGATATAATAAGCAGACAGGGGAGCACAAGGTAACACTAAGAGGACAGTGATTATTGCATTAAACAACCATTGAATTATAAACTATATTGAGCTAAAGTTTCTATGATGGGGCTCCACCACCAAAGTGCAGCTTTCTCTGGGGTGGAGTGTGGCAGCTATTATAAAAGCACCAGGACACAGAAATTAAGGAGAGGAATATACGTGTGTTTAATTGTAAGTGACAGGATCTATGACCTTAGAACACATAAAACAACCCACACTCGGGTTGGATGGGTGGTCTTGTAGTTGTGGTGCTGGGTTAGCACTTAGTTAGAGCTGAGTTCAATTCCTAGACCTCCACAGATGTAGTGACCTGGGGTGAGTCACTTTGGTGTAGAAAAAGATCATTCCCTTTTGCAGAGGATTTGGATAGTTTGTAATCTGGTTCCCCCACCCCCAATTTGGAATGAAAACCAAAAATTTAGAAATTCTCCATGAATTTGCTCCATTGCTCTGGAGCAGTCTTCATAGAAGGCTACCAAGGAGCAGGGTAGGAGACCTGGTGGAAAGCCAGGCAGGAGCCCAACAGAAACCTGCCTGCCAGGATTCTGTCAGAAATTCATTGAAATTGAACCATCTCTGCAAAATGTTTTGCTCTTGACAACTTTGCAAACTTCTTTTGGTGGAATTTTTCTGCCCTCTACTTAGCCCCCAATTCATCAGTGCACATAAGCACATGCTCAAGTCTTGTTGAAGTCAATAAACCAGGCCTTCATCTCTCTGTACCTTAGTTCCCTGTCTTTAAAATGGGTATAACATACTTCTGTATATCATGAGGTGTTGCAAGCAGAAAGTAATTAATGTAAGTGAGGTGCTGAGGTACTATGGTGACCACATAAGATCTAGACAGACTCAGTGCACATATGGGGAACCTGCATTCTTGGATCCAGGCTTGGGATGTGCTCAGGGAAAGTTCCACTGTGAAAGTGTCTCCATAGGGTCAGGTCTATCTGACCATCAGTGGAGGGGAAAGTCCCAGAAATGGTACTCACACAGAAATAACATTCTCCTACTACTTGAGAAGGGGAGGGTGTAACGGGGTCCCCGGGGTGTAACCCGGACTGTGGGACTGCTGGGCCCTCCAAACACAACAACCTGGGCTGACTCTCATACTGTGATGCTAATGTCAAGCTACACATCTCTGACAGGCACTGCACTTATACAGCCTTCCACAGGCAAGGATACACCCAATGTAGTTAAATGAATGATCTCCCTGCCACTCATGAACCATCAACAGAGAGGCTCCAATCAATTCCCCCCAGCTCTCCAGCCTTTCATCCCAGAAATATACTGTCTTGCACTGATCAAGGTTCCCTTGGACAGTGCAAACTCATTAATAAGTTCATCACTTCTTCACAGGAAAGTGGACATGCACCAGCCTTTGAAACCTGAGCTGAGATTCTCTTAGCACTTCAACCAAAACCACACTGTTTTAGGTAAAATGTAAAACAGGTTTATTAACTACAGAAAGATAGATGTTAAGTGAATGTAAGTAGCAGGCACAGAAATCAAAGTTGATTACCTAAGAAATAAAATAATTTTGCAGTCCAAATTCTAATTTAAACAGATTAAGCAAGATTTGGATCAAGCAATGTTTCACACTAACAGATGGTACAAGCAGCTTACAGTTTCTCAATATACAGACCGGACCACTTTCCAGCCTGGAACCAGTCTTCCGCAGTTCAAAGTCCTTGTCTTCCAGATGTAATTCCAGGTGTTGAGATGGAGTGGGGGGAGAGAGAGAGAGACCAAGTGACAATGTCAGTATCCCTCTTTTATACTTTCTTCCAGATGGTAGAACGATCCTTGCTGTGAAGTGGTTTAGTCTGCCCCCCTGTCCTGCATGCTTTCTCCAAGAGGTCTCCGGGATAGTGAATTGGGTGTTGATGAGCCATTAACACCAATCTGGCCAGTGATGGGAACTCCTTTGTTTTAACTGAAAGGCTGGTTGTGGGGGGTTCCCAACCTCACAACGTATTTCAGTATCTTATATAGCAATACTTCATAACTTCACATACAATGATAGTACATATAATCCAACAGGATATCAATGGTCATCAGATTAAGACTTTTAAAATGATACCTCACAAGGCATACTTTGTACAAAACATGTCATAATTATATGATAGTGGTGAATATGGGGATTCCAGGGTGCTACTTTGAGGTACAGAGTGTCAAGAGGGGCCACTACAAGACTGTGTTCACTGATTACTCAGGACAATTTAAACGTAAGAAAGTTGGAGTGAGGTCAAATGTTTAGCAAAAGCGGTGATGGAGGCAGGTAGAGCAGGATTGTCAGAGAAGCTCGGCTAGATTTTTTCCTCCCTCAAAAAATAAAAATAAGGCAGAACCCATCTTCACTTATTGCTGACTAAGTCATCCATAAATAGTATCACTTCTCCACCCATGAGTATGGGTTCAGGGGTGGCCATTGTCCACGGACTTCTTTGATGGCATGACTCCTGCAGAAGCCATGCTACCCAAGGGCCAGTGGGGCTCTACCTGGAAATCAAGGGGCTCTACCTGGAAATCACTTGTCTCTGAGAGATTTTCTGAGATCTCTGAATTTCTTCTTCAGGGGAACAAGCCCTAGACAAATGAGTGGAGATCACAGGAAGCTCACTGAATTGAAACTTGAATTTCTCACTCCCTTTTGGTGGGGGAAATGTGACTCTATATAGTTAATATGTAAGTGATGCTACATTCAAAGCAGGCTAAAGTTAACAAAGAGTTCAGGGATAAAAGGGTTAAAGGATTTCATTTTCTTAAAGTGTCAGCATGTTCTGTATTTTCCTCTTTCTATAGAATAAAGCAGTGCTTCTGTAGATTGAGTCAAAATTTTATTTGAACATTCAGCAAAGTAAATTATTACTTTGGATAAGGCTTTGTAGTGATAAGATGTTGGCTAATATACTTGATTAGAATTGAGTCAGCAAATAGTTCTACTTTCTCATTTGTAGGGCCTGACTGTATAGAGAAATAGCTATAAAAATGCATGAAATCTGCAGCAGAAATCTGGCAAATTTTGTGAAAACGTCTTGCATTAGGTTGTGTCATATCCCACCCTGCCTCATGGTTTGATACAGCATAATATCATATAATTAAAGGAAAAGCATGTTTTAAAATTAACCTTTTTGCCCCATGAATAGTAGAAACACTCTCCATTACTGCTGCTCTTCTCAAACCAAAAAAGCAGTACAGCTTAAAATGTGCATAAATCTACATTTGTTTCTATTGGCTATACTTGCAACTGCTAAGGGATAGTGTATTTTTGGGTAAAGACTGAGGCCTATGAAGTAGATTTACAAGAGGTCTTAGGTGTTACAATGCTGAGCTAACCTAACTTTTAGGCACCTTGCCACCTAATGCAATTCACAGCTTTGAGTTAGGTACCTAGGCTCCCTACACAATGCACTTGGAGAGTGAGGTGGTTAAGGGTATGTTTGCAAAGCATTTTGGTGAAAGTCTCCCAGCCCGGGTTGAGAGAGAAGGCCTAACAGGGCTTACTCTTGTGCTTTAAAAATAGTTGTACAGACTGCACTTTGAAGATGGGGTTTGGGCTTGAACTCTAAAGCCTACCCTAGGCTTTACAGCCTAGGCTCCAACCTGAGCCACAACTTCAAAGCACTCTCTGTACAACTATTTTTAGGGTATGAATGCAAACCATAAACCCAAGTTGGTCAACCCAGGCTGAGAGACTCGTTCCAAGATGCTATATATACATACATTAAGAATGGGATTCATAGAAGCCAGTAAAATGACTGCCTAAGCTCTCCAGTAGGAAATGTCAGGAAGTTATATATCTAAGTCCAGGCCACAGGGAGGCACCTCAGCGGTATAATACTTACCTCCCTCCAGTGAGGTTTCTCAATCCCCCCACAGTAGCCTAGTAGCCTAGCTACTAACTCTTACTCATTTGCATTCTGGCACCAAAAATACTACCAACACCAGAATACCTTCTGGATCAGATGAGAGAGGAAGGGAAACATGCAGTTTGTGAACTTCCCTGAGGCTTGGGTGCCAAGCAACTCAACAGTGTCAGATTTAGGCAGCTTTGTGCATGCCCACTGGCAGAAATTTGGTACCTTGGGAACTTTACGTGTGGAATTTTAGGCACCTACAGGCTTAGACAGCAGCTGAACAGGGTTTTTGAGGATCTAAGTGGTGCCTAAATGTTGGATTTAGGTACCTAAATTCATTTTTGGATCTAGATTATTATCTTTAGCTGAGATTTGGGACCCAGCTCTCTAGACCTGCCCCTCTGTACTGTATTTGACATTACAGGAAATGGAGGGGGGGTGGAAGGGAAGCTTAAAAAATAGCATAATGGAAAATGTAATCTGCCAGGGCATTTAAAACTTACAGGAGAAAAAGGGGGTATGGTCCCCACAACTACATGTCACATAAGGCACCACAACAGCCTTTCTTAATATACATGTTTTGGTTTTCAGTTCAATTTTTTTTCATTTTTTAACTGAAAAGTCAGTTTTCCAAAGAAAACAAAGTTCACACGTTTTCCTTTTTGTTCCTCCATTTTCACTGAAATTTTCCACAGGAAAATTCCATTTTCCTATCAGTTCTATATTGTAAAATTGTTGATTGGCACAATTGAGCCCTAATTGTGAGTGAGGTCTCTTGGCACTCAGACAATAAATAATGATGGCGATTTACAAGTTATTTCAAAGTAGGGTGGCCAGACAGCAAGTGTGAAAAATCGGGACAAGAGATGGGGCGTAGTAGGTGCCTATATAAGACAAAGCCCCAAATGGGACTGTCCATATAAAATCGGGATATCTGGTCACCGTATTTCAAAGTCTTCATGTGCAATAGTTCTGTGACAAACAACAACATGAAGCACAATAAGACCATTGCTTATGTTCATAAATATTTTAAAACAAAACTCAGAAGAAATCTTCAAAATACCCTTTATGTAACCACAGTAACATACCTTGCCTTTATTTAAAGAACTACAATCCACGAGTGTTTCACATAACTATTGTGTTGAGTTTTGTGTTGGATACATACTGAGATAATACCTGTAATGGTGTCTACATCATCTTTATTTTTATATTAATATTTTTCTTCATGATCACACTAATGACTATGTTTGTTCATGTACTTTGTCTCTTAAACATGCCTGAAAATATAACCTGTCTCACTGTCAGCCCCTTATAATCTCTGTATAGAAGTGTTGTAAGTTTCCTGACAATTGATGTTAAGTTGTACACTTTTTTTGTGAATTTTTAATGATTTTGTTTATTGATTCTCTTTTTTGTGTTCCTTGATCTTTCAAATTCCTTATCTTTTCTCAGTCCTTGCAATCTTTCTGATCTTTTCAGTGTTTTTATGATAATACTTTTGTTCATCTCTGTTTTTTTCTGACTTTACACCCACTGTGGTTCCTAATGTGTTCTTTGATGCCTTCTATCTTTGTTTGTGGAGCTTCCTCTTGATTGAAAGGGCTTCTCTCCCTCTCTTCATTATCCAGGTCTGCAGTGAAATGACAACTGAAAACAAAGGGAGCCTTTCAAAAACTCATGCTTTTCTGATTGCAAATATTTTCCTCTCCACTGGAGACACACAAAATAGTATTGAAAACCTGAGTGAAAACAATACAATATTTTATTCTAAAATAAATTATTTCCAAAATGTGGTGATTTGTCATGAAGACTCTGAGTTCTGGAACAAGGTCTGTACATCCACTTTGAGGGTGTAGGTGGTCTAGCAATCTGCATGGAACTTGGAGGAGAGGAACACACGTTGCAAGAGAGAAAAGTTTATAGAAGGCACTAGCAAGTCAGTCTGTTTGGACATGGCTTGAAGGCTAGCTGCAGTTGCAGCATATCTATAAATAGTCATCTTACTAAATAGCCACTTTATATTTAGAAATATAGAATCTTCTTGTGTTATTACCTGGGATCCTAGTTTACCATGGTAACCTCCCCCCCAAATTCTCTGATTAAAAAATATAAAAATCCACATTTTCCCATGATTACCCAGCATGCAATGTATGAAACATCACCATGGCAGTAGTCAGTGTAGTGAAACTCACAGAAAGGAAGAGTGTAATTAACAGGAAAACAAAGCAGCACCCAAAAACTAGAAGGAACAGGCAGTATGGAGGGACGTAAACATGGAAACAAGAACCGAGTCTGTATACAGAGTCAACCTTGAGGAATCATCTACTGAAGCCCAACGATGTAATGAGCGCTAGGACACAGAAACAATTATAACACCATGCTAGGCAAGCAGTCCACCACAACAAAGAAGCCAAGGACCTGAGGTAAGTATGCACAGGTGAGTGAGTGTAACTATTTTAGCTGCTCAGTGCTGTGGTACACCAAACCTCTAAAGTACCAGTAGCATCCAGGTGTACCACAATTTGGAGACAAGTGTTGAAGGCACTTCAGCTGCTAGGCCCTTCAGGTATTAACTCTGGTTTGCCCCAATCAGCTGTCAGACACATGCCTAAAGTGAAAGGATGTTTTACTAGGGCTGGCACAAAAGGGAAGGGTTGCAGGTACCCTAGGTACAGTGGCTTAAACAGTTACAACTCAAAATAGAACTATAACAGTTTTTATTTGCGCCTCTGGGGACAGTCCTGTCAAGTTTAAGGCTTTCCAGGCCTGGTACCTGGGATGTCCTCTCCAGTCCCGGCTTTATTCAAAGCAAATAGGACCTTCCAGGTTTCCAAGACAGGATCAGGTAGTGTTTAGGATTAGGATCAGGATTAGGCCCCTTTCCACTAGCTCCGTGCCCTGCTTCCCCATAAATCTCACACAGACTTGTTCCGAGCTGCAGTATCTGACAGTCAGAGCCTGTTCCACACAGCTCCCTGGCTTCTGATGCAGCCTGCTGTGATGATTTGGGAATATGTCTGTATAGTTTATGAACTGTAAACTCTATGTATCTGTGTCAGGCTGCACATTGCATTTGGACTGTACAGCTTTTTGCTTTCTCTATTGTCTGTTACCTTTCATGTTGGGCTGAAGTCCCAACATGTAACGATACAGGGCTGACAATATAAAGTAGTTGACTTTAAGTACCGAATTGTTGGAAATCTAGTCATTCTAGACAAAAGACTGATCCCTGCCCAGAAGGACTGCTTTAGAGTAGGGGGGAGGACACCTTGGCAACAAAGTCACATGGCGTGAAGTTGTGCTCATGTGAGGAAGCTGACAAGGGTGTCACCTGAGACAGGTAGCTGAAATTTTTATAAGGACAGAAGATGGTTAGCTCACTGGCATCTTCCTCCAGTCCATGAGGGAGAAGCAAACCAGTATGTGGCAGCCTACAAGCCATACACTGAAGCAGAAGGACTCTGGACAAACCCACGGGAGTCTAACCCCCAAATGCCCTGGATGATGAGGAAACTGAACCAGGGATATGCATGTAGTGTTTATTGTTTTATATGATCTGTACTCTCCTGTGGTTGAGATGATTAAGTAGAAGAGCATGAATGTGTTAAACTCTGTGCAAAGTGTGTGTGTGTGTGTGTGTGAACAGGATTTCACCCTGAGTTCTGTTTCCCGTCAAAATTTCTTCCTTTGCCGAGGTGCAATAATTCATAGGTCTGCTGAGATTGTGAAAATTCTACAAAATCATCTATCCCCAAAGCCTCTGGTCACTGCAGAGCTCTTCTGCTTTTGTAAATGGAATCAAAATGGAAACAAAACATTTACTGACTATGTGGATGTACTACAGAAATTAACAGCATATTGTGAATTTGAAGAGATTGTAAATGATACATTAAGGGGTCGGTTAATGCGTGGTATGCAAAATGAAGCACCCAAAACTCAGAGACTGACTGAGGCTGATTTGGTCCTAAAATGTGCACTAGCAATTGCTGTATCAATGGAGACAGCTACTAATGATGCCAGGGAGGAGCTGCAGCAGCACCATGTGATCTGTGCAACAAATAAACTGGAGGTCAAAGAGAAAGCACAATAATTGGTAGCAAGAATGGGGTCCTCCAGGAATACAATGAAATAGAGTTCAAAGCCAAAAGGCTCATGCTAGATGCACAAAAGAAGTTAGGCATTGTGACACTAAGCTAGCTCCTTGAGCTGGGAATCACACCTCAAGCTTCAAGTGTGGACACAACTTTGTGTAATTTGCAAACTTTATCAGTGATGATTTTATGTTCTCTGACAGGTCATTGATAAAAATGTTAAATAGTGTAGGGCAAAGGACCAATCCCTCTGGGACCCCACGAGAAATACATCTGCTCAGTGATGATTCTCTGTTTACAGTTATAGTTGAGACCTATCACTTAGGCAGTTTTTAATCCATTTAATGTGTGGCATGCTAATTTTGCAGTCAGTGACTGCAGAGGTCCAGTAAAAGTGAAACTAAAGGAAAGTGCAGCTTTCAGCTACTGGAATGGTGAGCAGATAATGGATTTCTCAGTTCAGGATCTGAAACTAAACATCAGGGGAAAAAATGGTTAGATTCAAATAAAAAAAAACTAAAAAAAAAAAAGGTTTCAAGTGGAGCAAAACATTTTGAATCTATCCAAAATTATTTTTGTTTTTTGATTAATTTCAAATCAAACAAAATATTTTGGTCAACTCAAAATCAACTTTTTCGGGTTTTTCATTTTGATTTGGCCATTTAAGGTGGGTGGAGGAGGGTTAAATTGGCCAAATTTGAAATTAAAAAATATTTTGACTCTTGACATTTTTTTCCAAACAAAACTATGATTGACTTTGACCCTAATTCAGCAAATAATTTGGGGCCCCAAAAATGCATTTTTCAGAAAAAAAAATGTTGAAAAAATTTGGTCTAGCTCTAACTGTGAGTAAACTGTTCAATCAAAAGATAAGGATTAAAAATGTCTGGCTATTTGGGAACAATGCACTTGTTTGGTAGCTCAAGAGAGGACTACTACACATATACTGAAAAAGTGGAACAATATAAAATGGGTATTGGAATAACTGATGACAGAAAGGTGGCAGTTTTATTGAAACTGACTGGGTTAGACTACTCAGCAGATTATAGATTTTAACAGCTCCTATTAAACTAGCCAAAGTAATAGTGTATATTTATAAGTAGCCCTTGCATGTGGTATATATTTAGTAAACATGGTTATTTGGACATGTGATTTCTTTATATCATTACTGTTGCACAAAGAGCGAAAGGCACAACATATTTTTAACAGAACAAATAAATACAGATCTGACAACATACTAAGGAATTTAAGGCCAATGTTCAGATCCTTTTTTCTGAGTAAAAAAAATAGTAGATCTTTGAAAATCAATATAAGATGCCTTTTCTAACAATAACAGATATCCTTTTTGATAATATGATAAGAGGGATGTGAATTTGTTTAAGGAACCATATTGTCCATCTTTTCAGCTCTAGGTATTTCCAAATTCGGTAGACAAGGAAGATGTTCTTGGAGGACATTGCACGTTTAAGATATATTCTTGTAGGAACAAACTCATTCAACTCAAACTTTTTTGTTTTTGTTTTTTGTATTCTCAATTTCTGCCCTAGAACCATTGCTGGACTTCAGCTGTCAGACCAAAACCATCTCCCCTGCTGCAATGCAGAGAAATGATACTGTTTTCAGATATGAAACTACGTCTCAGTTCTATGCCCTAAATAGGTCCTCTTTTGTTGTTTTCTTATGGCTTTACTGTGTCACTTATATATAGCTCATAATAAGGACCAGTGAACAAAATAATGGCCATATGGGGTAATACCAATGCTCCATCTAGCCCAGCATCCTGTCTTCTGACAGTGGCCAGTGCCAGATGCTTCAGAGGGAATGAACAAAGCAATTATTCAATGTTCCATCCCTTTCCTGTCATCTGGTCCCAGCTTCTGGCTATCAGAGGTTAAATAAACCCAGAGCATGGTGCTGCTCCTTGACCATCTTGGCTAATACTCTTTGATGGACCTATCCTCCAAGAACTTGTCTAATTCTTTTTCACACCTAGTTATACTTTGGGCCTTTGCCACATCCCCTGGCAATGAGTTCTACAAGTTGACTGCGTTGTGTGAAGAAATACTTCCTTATGTTTGTTTCAAACCTGCTGCATATTAATTTCCTTGGGTGATCCCTGATACCTGTGCTATGTGAAGAGGCAAATAACAGTTCATTATTCACTTTCTCCCCACCATTCATGATTTTATAGACTTATCATATCCCCCCTAAATCATCTCTTTTCTAAATTGAACAATCCCAGTATTTTTAACCTCTCCTCACATTGAATTTGTTTTATACCCCTCATCATTTTTTGCCCTTCTCTGTACTTTTTCCAATTCATATATATATATATATATATATATATATATATATATTTTAGATGGAGAGACCAGAACTGCATGCAGTATTCAAGCTGTGGACATATAGTGGAAAATTAAGAAGTTTTGACCCCAGGCTAGGAAATCAGTCAGACTGGAAGTCACCTGATCCAGCACATTAAATGTGTACTATAAAAAGAAAAAGAAAAACAAATAGAATTAAAAATTCTAAATTAAAAATCACAGTAAAAACGGACGAAGTGCTATACTAGAATCACAGATGTAATTGCTAAAACTACTACCAGCTATTTACTTATAAATATGTTCAATGATTATTTGAATATAAATTACATAGAATCATAGAATATCAGGGTTGGAAGGGACCTCTGGAAGTCATCTAGTCCAACCCCCTGCCCACAGCAGGAC
Source organism: Lepidochelys olivacea (assembly GCF_965140295.1). Classification (NCBI taxonomy): domain Eukaryota; kingdom Metazoa; phylum Chordata; order Testudines; family Cheloniidae; genus Lepidochelys; species Lepidochelys olivacea. The sequence goes on along the minus strand of NC_140411.1, from coordinate 76,393,200 downwards.
CAATCCCCAACTAAATCATCCCAGCCAGGGCTTTGTCAAGCCTGACCTTAAAAACTTCTAAGGAAGGGGATTCCACCACCTCCCTAGGAAACGCATTCCAGTGTTTCACCACCCTCCTAGTGAAAAAGTTTTTCCTAATATCCAAATAGCACAGTGACGTCCATTTGCACAATGTTGACAAAGGTAAATGATGGTGTGTTAAGAGTAATAAAAATAACATTTTAAAAAGTAAACCATTAGAAGGAGCAAAACTATATTTAAAATGGATTACAAGAAAGGAACTGCAATTCAGTGAACTACAGCAGCAGATAAGACACATTTGTGAACTGCTGTGAGACTTTATGCAAACATATAAACTGATAAAGGATTCTTTTAAATACTCAGACTGTGTGACATATATTTTTTGGGGGATGTATGTAAAATATTTGACTGAATAAAGTCTCCTATAGCACCTCAGCACATTATATGAGATAGAGAGAAGCTGCTGTGTCTAAGCATTGAGTTGTCTGTGCCTTTAAGAACAGAGCCCTGGGAAGCAGATTATGAGACATACTCTCTTGGAGAAGGTGAAATAAAAAAGTCCCTCTTCCTCCTACCCTATTTTTGTTAACATGGCAGGTACTTCATTCCATGGGGTAACTGTTACCCCTTCTGCATCTCCCTGTGCTGGGTTTTTTCCCTCTGTTCTCTGCCTCCCTTAGGGTTGCCAGGTGTCTAGTTTTTGACTGGAACACCCGGTCAAAAGGGGATCCTGGTGGTTCTGGCCAGTACCACTAACCGGGCTGTTGAATGTCCATTTGGTGGCACTGCGTGGTGGGGCTGGCAGGCTCCCAGCTAGCCTCCGTGCTGCGTGGCTTCCCCGGCATGTGCGATAGGCTTAGGGGCAGCCAGGAGGCTCTGCGTGCTGTCTCCACCCAGCCCGCAGGAGCAGCTCCCATTGGCCATGTCGGGGCAGGGGACGACCTAGTGTGACTCTCGAGTGCTCAGCAGGCAGCTGTTGAGGAGTTGTAGAGCACCTCTCCTGCTTCTGCTGGTCCTCTTCTCCTCCTTCTGCTCCTCCTGTGCCTGGGCTTGAGCTGCAGCACCTGCCCCTGTGGCAACCCACGGTCTGTCACCCCATCACTGGCAGCCAAGAGTTAGAGGTATTTATCCCCATCTCCGAGTGCTGGGAATGGGGCTGCTGGAAGGGAGAGGAGGAGAATGAGACTGCCCCTCTTGGGGCCCTGTGGGGACTCCTAGGACCCCTCTCCTGTAGGGCCCTGAGAAAGTGTATGAAAAAGTGTCTCTGTGTAGGCAAGTGTGTGCATGCATGCATCGTATGTATTTGTGATCTTGGCTCCTACCCTGCTCTGGCCAGGGTCAATGGGCCTGAGATCCTGCAGGGAGGTGGGGGCACTAAACATTCCAGGTTCTGGCCAATGCTGCTGGGCCCAATCCTGTGGGCGGAGAAGGGGCTGACACCACTGGGCCCAATCCTGTGGGGGGGAGGGTGACACTGCGGGGCCCGATCCTGCGCTCTACCCCATTTTTGTGCCCCTCCTGGCTCTGCATCCTGGGTGGCTGCCCCATTTGCCCTACCCTAGTTATGGCCCTTTGTACTCAAAACAGTGGGTAAAGGTTATAAGGGAGAGTTGGGTACTCATCCTCAGTTTTGTGTGAAATTACATGTGCTCTGAGCATGCCTAGCAGATAGTGTCCCACAGGCAAGATAACCACTTAGCATGCTGACTTTTGTGGATCCTATTCTAAGGCACCTGTCTCTTCCCATGCATTGTGTGCCCAGGAGCCTAACTCAGGCTTTGTGGATCCCATTGTTGTTCCAGTTATTTTCTAAGCACCTAAACAATAGATATTGCAATGTTTAAATCATTTTGTGGATTTGGGCCAAGGTTCCATCTGCCCACCCCACAGTGCACCCAGAGAAAGATCAAACAGAATCTGACTCTTAATTAATGTGCAAGAGAGCTCTTTATGGAGATAATGACTCATGAATTTTCTAGCTAGAAACACATACAAATCAGCAACCAAATATCTTTTCAATGCCCAATGATCATCTTTTTGGACATCAGGACTGTAACAACTGATTCTCTTTTTGAGAACTCAAGGATGGAAATCGTAAACCCTGGTACTCTATTCAACCCAGACTTTCTGCTAATTCAGTCAGTGAGAATAAGCTCAGCCACCAAAAATGGGCACTTCCTAAGGAGAAGAATACAATTTAATGTATTCTCAAAGAGAAAACTTCATCCAATGACGTTATTAAGGACATTGATTGGATGTACAGTAAAAGAGAAAAATGTCCTACAACAACAAAGTCAGGCAGCCTATAAATAAGGGATTAGATATTTTTCTGATAAATCAGGTGGTGAGTAACATTAAGCAGTTTATTATCAAACATTTCCATTATTGGCTACATGGTAACATTTTACTCATAGAAGAAATAAGTGACCTTGTATAGATAAACCTCCAAAATGAAATAAACTTCCCTATCTGTGAAGTATCTGTGACCTCAAGATAGGCTGTTTTAAGAGACACACAAAGTGGAGAGAAGTAAATTAGAAATCCTTGCTTTACCCCTGAATGTGCTATAACTTGACATGATCTAAGCAGAGAGACTTCAATGGAAATAAATGATAAAAGCAGCACGTGCAGTTTAGTGGATGTTTGTACGCCACACCACACATGGTAATGAATTAATTTCTCACAGAGTCTTCAAGTTAACTCTCATCTTGCACGCTACAATAAATTAAAATAGTCCTTGTAACCTTTAGCTGCACACATCTTTACAAGCCTTTGTTTAATCTGTCACTGCTTTTTTAAGACAGGCTGCAAAACTACAGGGACCTACATTCAGTCCTGGAGTTAATGGGAGCTGAATTTAGACTGAACACTGAAAAACAAGCAAGACTGGGGCTGGCTGGAGCTTGAAGGCTTCCTATGTCAGTCATCGTCTCAGCTATTAGCTCAGGATATGTGGCCAGGAGAGACATAACCATGATGTTTTTATGTCTTGGTGGTTCCTAACTACTGGAAAGGCCTACTGTGGACATTAGCAGCTGCAAAGCATTAGAGTAGCCTTTAGGCAGGGACTAGCCCAGTGCCAGGACTCCATCAGAACTGGGGTAACACAAAGATGTCATGAAGCCACCTTCACATTCCTTTTCTCCTGAGCTATTCTGAACACTCCACAGCTGTAGATCAGGGTCTGGATGTAATATTTTAATTGAAATGTATGAATGCAGCCCTCACACACAGAAATCGGTCTAGTCCAGGAGTCTCAAACATGCGGGCCATGGGTCGCATGGTGTCAAGGTTCCTCCCCCACTCTGAACTCTAGGGTACAGATGTGGGGACCTGCATGAAAAACCTCCTAAGCTTATCTTTACCAGCTTAGGTCAAAACTTCCCCAAGGTACAAAATATTACCCCCGTTATCCTTGGAATGGCCGCTACCACCACCAAACTAATACTGGTTACTGGGGAAGAGCTGTTTGGACGCGTCCTTCCCCCCAAAATACTTCCCAAAACCTTGCACCCCACTTCCTGGACAAGGTTTGGTAAAAAGCCTCACCAATTTGCCTAGGTGACTACAGACCCAGACCCTTGGATCTTAAGAACAATGAACAATCCTCCCAACACTTGCACCCCCCCTTTCCTGGGAAATGTTGGATAAAAAGCCTCAGCAATTTGCATAGGTGACCACAGACCCAAACCCTTGGATCTGAGAACAATGAAAAAGCATTCAGTGTTTTACAAGAAGACTTTTAATAAAAAATAGAAGTAAATAGAAATAAAGAAATCCCCCCTGTAAAATCAGGATGGTATATATCTTACAGGGTAATTAGATTCAAAAACATAGAGAACCCCTCTAGGCAAAACCTTAAGTTACAAAAAAGATACACAGACAGAAATAGTTATTCTATTCAGCACAATTCTTTTCTCAGCCATTTAAAGAAATCATAATCTAACACATACCTAGCTAGATTACTTACTAAAAGTTCTAAGACTCCATTCCTGTTCTGTCCCCGGCCAAGACGACTACAGACAGACACAGACAGACCCTTTGTTTCTCTCCCTCCTCCCAGCTTTTGAAAGTATCTTGTCTCCTCATTGGTCATTTTGGTCAGGTGCCAGCGAGGTTACCTTTAGCTTCTTAACCCTTTACAGGTGAGAGGAGCTTTCCCCTGGCCAGGAGGGATTTCAAAGGGGTTTACCCTTCCCTTTATATTTATGACACATGGGGCCCGCAGGGTTATTTTCTGCAGCCCGCCAGCTCCCCGTGGCACCCCCCCCACACACACATTTACCTACAGCGGCTCCGGCCCGGCATGCACGGGGGCAGGGCAGACTCCCTGCCTGCCTTGCCCCCGTGCCGCTCCAGGAAGCGGCTGGGACCTGTGGGAGGAGGGTCACAGGGGTCTGTGTGCAATGGGAGCTTCAGAGGAGGTACCTGGAGGAGCGGCCAGGGCAACACACAGACCCTTGTGCCCCCCCCCCGCCCAGGTCCCAGCCACTTCCTGGAGCGGCATGGGAACAGGGCAGGCAGGCAGGGAGCCTGCCCTGCCCCTGGTGTGGGCCGGGCTGGACCCACTCCCCTGAACCTCTCCTGCAGCCGAACTTCCTGCCCTGAGCCCCTTGCTGCACCCCACAACTCTCCTGCACCCCAACCGCCTGCCATAAGCCCCTGCTGCACCCTGCACCACTCCTGAACCCCAACCACCTACCCTGAGCCACCTGCCACACCCTGACCTCCTGCCCCACCCTGCACCCCGATCCCATGCCCTGAGCCCCCTGACACCCCCACCCCTCCTGCACCCCAACCCCCTGCCCTGAGCTCCCTGTTGCACCCTGGACCCCTCCTGCACCCCCTGGGAGCAGGGAGGGGGCAGAGTTAGGGGTGGGGATTTCAGGGAAGGGGTGGGAAGAGGCGGGGCAGGGGCAGGGCCTCATAGAAGGGGTGGAGTGGGGGCAGGGCTGGGGCACCGGTGGGGGGTGGTCAGTGGTGCAGCTCTCGGGCCAATGTACTAGTGCTCATGTGGCCCTTGCAGTCAGTTGAGTTTGAGACTGCTGGTCTAGTCTGAGAGACATCCCTAAGAAGTTAATATTCTATCATTTTTAGAGGAAAATATGTTCGCTAACTACTATGTTTCTGTAAACAAGAGGTTAGCATTTTTAATCTGTTCAAATTCATATATTCTCTGACTAGGTTTTAAAATAGGCTTTCATTTATTATTTATCCATGTCTGATACATTTGGTATGAATTGAATTGTTTTCCTACTTTAAAGTGCTCAGTACTTCAAATGTGCATGAATGTCAAGCCAGGGAAGAACCATTCTGCTTACTCAAGAAGGTCATACACAGGGTCATCTTGCTCTGGGGCTAGTGAGTACAGTTAATTATCCCTGCTGTTAATTCTGATGTTACAGTGGTAATTACCATGGAACATCTATCAAAATTATAGTGTGAAAACAATTTCATACTGAACTGATTACCACCTGGACTCGTCTGATTGTAATTGGTTAAGTAGTAGGCAAGCAAAGAAAGGAAAAAGTAAAACATAAAATAGTTTGCATCCGATTAGAGACCCCCTGAGGAATCAGTCACTGAGTAAACACAAAAGCCCTACAGTTATACTTTAGCAATGATACACAGTTTTTCATTCTGCAGATATATCCGTTTGTTCAAAATACATTTAATAATGATCTGGAAGAGAGAGAGAGCATACAGTGCAGAGCAATAGGGTGAACATTTAAAAGTGGCACAAAATCATTTAGGGCTAGATTCTGTCACCCTTTGAGGAATTTGCTGTTCCTGAAATACTATCACAGATTTCAATAGACTGTGAATGAAATAAGTTATCAATTACTCCATGTGAGTAGGGGCTTTGGGCCAGATTCTGGAAACCTTATTCAAGTTGATGAGCATTAACTCACACACATAGTCCCATTGAAGTTAATGAGCCTGCTTGGAAGAGTAAATTATAGATGACTCTGAAGCACTTACACAAGCAGACCCATTTGTGTGAGCTAGTGCTCAAAAACTTGAGTAAGGTTTCCAAAGCCCAGAGAGGTAGCACAATAGCAGGTGAAATTCATTGTTGCCAAATGTAAGCAATGCACATTGGAAAAAATAATGCAAATACCTTGTACGCTCCACTGAGTCCTTGATTAACTGTGGCAATTTAGGGGAAAGACCATCATTGTGTGCAGCTCCATGTAAACTTCCACTCAATATACAATTTTCAGGTAACAGCTGTGTTAGTCTGTATTCGCAAAAAGAAAAGGAGTACTTGTGGCACCTTAGAGACTAACCAATTTATTTGAGCATGAGCTTTCGTGAGCTACAGCATGCATGCATCCAATGAAGTGAGCTGTAGCTCACGAAAGCTCATGCTCAAATAAATTGGTTAGTCTCTAAGGTGCCACATGTATTCCTTTTCAATATACAATGACAGTCGAAAAAAGCAAACTAACTGTTGGGATGTATAAGGAATAGGATGGAAAATATAACAGAAAATGTTATAATGCAATACATAAATCAATTATATACTCTCACCTGGAATACTATGTTCATTTCTGGTTACCGTATCTTAAAAAGATAGAGGAGAAAAATACATGGATCTCAGAAACAGGTGAGAAAAATGACTAGAGGCATCGAATGACTTTCATATGAAGAGAAATTAAAAAAGACAGATTGTTTCATTTAGAGAGGAGATGGATAAGAGAGGCTCTGACAGCGGTATGTGTAGGTATGTGAGAGAAGATAATTCAGGCATTCCTATATATCTTTTTCATAATACAAGAATGAAGGGACAGTAAATTAAAAGTAGTATGTTAAAATTGATAAAAGGAAATACTTTTTCATATGATATTGTGGCAAATTGCCGGTATGATTACGACGGGTCCCGCATGTCCTCTTCTTGTGGGGGGGGGGGGCGCGAGAGGGGTGTGTTCAAGGCACAGTTTTCTGCCCCTGAACTAGGGTATCCAATTTCCCACTAGTAACCCAGAGAAGGGTAGTGGAGAGGGAGGAACCCGGGCCAGCCCTCTACTCCAGGTCCCAGCCCAGGGGCCCTAGGGATAGTGGTAAACCACTTGAACTAGTGCTTCCTTGCCCTGGGCTACTTCCCTCTCCTGCTCTTCAGCTTGTGGGGCTTACTGCCCGCTCTCTCTGCACAAACCGGGTGTCTCTTAACCTAGGGTCTTGGTCTTCTAGCCAGCCACTGCACTTCTCCAAACTCTCCTCTACTTCAACTCCTTCAAACTGCTCTCTGCTCTAATGCCAAACCACTGCTCCAACTCCTTCCCCTGGCTGATTGAAGCAGGATTTTTTTATCAGGTGACTAGCTTCAGGTGCTCTAATTGGCTTCAGGTACTTTTAATTAATCTATAGAAACCTTTCTTCCCTCTACAGGGAATAAGGCTTCTCCCAGCCTGGGACTTACATATCTCTCCTATATCACTCTCCTGCTGCCCTCTGGCCTGGGCTTTCCTTGCTTTTTGCCCTTGCTTCAGATTCCCCCCTCCACCCCGACCGGGCCAGACGCTTTTTCTTTGTTTTGTTTTGTTTTTTGCTGTTTTTTTTTTTTGCTGCCGTTTGAGTGCTGGTTGGCTGCCAGCTTGCCTGCCAGCCCCCTCACACCTGTCCTCAAACGCTGCTATTGCTTCAGCTGCAACCCCCGGAGGAGGGGGGAGGACTGCCGACCCGCTCCCCGGAGGAGGGGAGTGGACGCCCCCAGACCCAACCGTTTTGCTGTTTGTTTGTGGACCCGCAATTAATCGTCTTCTTATCTTTGCTTGGCATTTTTGGAATGCTCCACAAAGACCTAGAGAGAAGACAGCTGCCGGAGACATCGCCCAGGGAAGCTACAAATCATCATGGAGGGGGCCGTAAGACTGAGTAACTTTTGAACTGTACTCTCGTGTGGGGGGAGTTTGACTGTGTCTTACCTGCGCTTGTAGGGGCACAGGGGGCGTGGCATGAAGCTGTCCCCCCCGGTCCATCGGTGCTCCCCCCACACTACTACAACCGTCACGGCCCCCCGCCATCCGTCCCTGCTGGCAACCTGCCATCTGCCTCTAGCGTCAGCTGCTTGCTTTGAATTCCATCATCCGGACCAGACACAACAGCCGACCAAACGAGACTCTTCGGACAAACACGCGTGGGTCCACATCCCCCCTCCCCGCCTGGACTGTTTACCCCGCAGTTTGCCCCTGTTACCGGACCCCAACTCCTGTTTCCTCCCCCGTCCAGTCTGACGCATTTGGCACCCCCACCCGCCTGCAGCCCAGCAGGGAGGAGTGGTTAATCTGCTTCCCCCTCCCCTCTCCTCCTTCTGGTGTCTCCCTGTCTCTCCCTGCTCACAATGGCGGGGAATGAGAGGGGCGAGGCCCCTGTAACAAATTCAGTTGCCCCTCCCCCAGCTACCCCCCTGCCCAACCCCCAAACCCGCCCCACCACTGCTGCCAAAACACCTGCCACCGCTCCTGCTGGGGCATCGGCAGCAGGAGGCATCGGGGCGACTACTGCCGCTGCTACGCCCACCGCCCCCCTAGATTCTAGGAAACCCCCCGCAGTTGGCCGGAAAGGCCAGGGTGTGAAGAAAGGAAAGGGCCCCGCTAAAATCACCGGACTCTCCATGGCAGGGGCTGTCCCCACCGCTGTAGCCTCATCATCGACCATGGCGTCCCTCCCCGCTGTTCCCTCCACCAGCTCTGCGAGCGTCCCTCCCCCGGCCCCCAGGATGTATGCCTGGGCGGTGGCAGCCCCTCGCACGCCTGCCGCCTCGTCATCCCGCCCACCCACGTCTCTGCTACCATCACTAGCGGCCGGGGCCCCTTTCCCACCATGACCAGGAAGCACGGCGTCCGTTGCCTCCTGGTGCCCGCCTCGCCCCATGTGGAGACATACGTGCAGGCGTTGGCGAGGGTGGTAGGACCCACGGCTATTGTGGCGGCCTCCAAAATGTACAGGAAGGTTGTCTTTTTTCTTAGCATCGGAGGCTGCCACCCAGCAGGCGGTGGAGAAGGGCCTGGCAGTGAGGGGGGTGTTTGTCCCCCTGGACCCGCCAGAGGACCTGGGCATTCGCCTAGTCCTCACCTCCGTCTCTACTTTTCTACCCAATGCCGCCCTGTTACCCGCTCTCTCCACCCTGGGGAAACTCGTTTCTGTCATCAGCCCTCTCCCGTTGGGCTGCAACGACCCCACCCTCTGTCACGTCCTCTCGTTTCACCGGCAAGTGCAGCTTCTACCGCCGGCAGCGGCGCATGACGGAGAGGCGTTTGAGGGGTCCTTCCTAGTCCCCTCCCAGGGAGCCCGCTATCGGGTCTTTTACTCCACGGGAAAGGCCCAGTGCTACCTCTGCCGATCAGCAGGGCATGTCCGAAGAGACTGCCCTTTGACCCAGCGGGGAGGGGCACCCGAGACCCCCGAGACCCAGCAGGACATCGGCTCTGTCGTTGCCGACGCCCCTGGCTGCCCGAGATCTGCAACCACCTCTCCTCCTGCTTGATCCACCGCTGCTCCTGCCCGGGCCCAAGAGACACCTCCCCTACAACACCCAGATGAGCGAGGGAGCCCCACCCTTGCTGTTAACCATCCAGCAGAGCCTATGGAGGAGGGTGCAGCAAAGATATTACCGGGCATAGGAGAGGGCCCGCCCCAAGGAGAACCGCCCCCCCCATCATGTTTCCTCACCGTTACCCCCCCAAGCCCCTGAACCATTGCCTCTGCCCCCCGACACGACCCCTGCTAACCAGCCCCCAGACGATTCTATGGAGGGCTGGACCCTAGTCCAGGGAAAGCGAGGCAAGCGGAAGGCTCGAGCTCCACTGCACCCATCCGATGCGGAGGCCCCCCAGAAGACCAGGAAGGGAGGCACTGACACTGAGCCTTCCGCTATGCCCACAAGTGAGATCCATCCGCCGGTGTCGGGAGGGGAAGACAAAACAGTACTGGAAAGTAGAATCTCCCCTCCATGGGAGACCCTCCCCTCCGAGACCCCCGAGGAAGCCCCTTCTGCCCGAATATCACCCGAACCCCCCACAAACCCTGAAGCGACCCTCGTAGCGGGCGCCAGAGTGGAGCCACCCGGGGTGGCGGAAGATGACCTCTCCTCCATGTATGAGGAGATCGAGGCCCTAGGTTTGATCCCGGTCACCCAGGGAGAGAATGACCTACTGCCGGTTGGCCTCGATCTGGGCAACCTTACCCCAATCCCCCTTTCCCCATGCTCCCTCCCCCTAACCGCCTTCCCGGGCGAGCACCCTGCAGAAGGTGGTCCACCACCTGAGGCCATGGCTGCCAAATCCACCACAGAGCCTGCACCTAGCATCACTGGGAGCCCCCTCCCCACCCCCTTAACCCTCAAATCTGTTCGGGAGGCACCACCTCTCAGCTGCTTGCCTCCCGAAGCCCAGAGCCTCGCCTCTGCCCCCGCCCCCACTCCCACCCCTGTCCCTGCCCAATCCACCTCCTCCTGCAATGCTATTGCCACCCCTGGGGTTATTTCCTTCCTGTTTTTTTTGCGGATCCCCCGCAAGGAGCAGCCTTTGCATTTTCCTGCTGCAACCCATTAGGAGCTGCAATTTTCCCTCCGCCATCCTCTTCTACCCCAAGGCTTGAGACGGACCTAATAACTTTAGCCTGTCAGACGCCCCGCCGGTGGTCTGCACTCTGCCTGCCCGCCTCAGCGGACCACGAGGCTGCACCAAAAGCCCCACCAGGGAATAACCCGGAAATCGCAACCCCACCTCCCCATGAGCTGCAAAAAGCATTGCAACAGTTTTTAGAAGACATCTGTGGCTCCCGCAACAGGGTACAGCTAGCTCTCCAGCTATGAGGGGACTTTGATCAAATCCTCCAGGCCACAAGGGCCCTTATAAAGGAGGGTAAAGGGAAAGGAAGGCATGGTGCTGCGGCCTACGGGTGGGCCTGCAGCTTCCGTGACGATTTACTCACTTATGGGATGGGTCACGGATTGTTGCGCGACCCGCCGGGGGCTGCGAACACCCCCGCCAACAAGAAACCCCCAACCCCCCAGCCCTCCGCATGACGCCCCTCATTATTGCAACCTTGAACACCAGGGGCTGTAGGAGGACTCTCTTACCTTCGGGAAGGGGGGTACTCTGTGGTTTTTCTGCAGGAGACCCATACGGATCCGACCGCCAAGGACAGCTGGTGGCTGGAGTGTGGGGACGGGGTCTACTTCAGCCACTTCACGATCCGACAAGCGGAGTGGCGACCCTGTTCTCCCCCAACCTACGGCCCAACGTGCTAGGGGTCACTGAGGCCATGCCGGGCCACCTGCTGCATCTCCGAATCCATATGGAGGGCCTCGTGGTCAACCTCGTTAACATCTATGCCCCGACAACGAGCCCGAAGCGGCCGCAATTCTATCAGCGGGTGTCCGACTTCCTCAGCACCCTAGATTCTCACGAGTGCTTAGTCCTGGGAGGGGACTTTAACACCACCCTCGAGGAACAGGACCACTCAGGGGCCAAGCTGAGCCCAGCCGCTGCGAATATTCTCCGAGAAATAGTTGAACATCACTCCCTAGTTGACGTCTGGCGTGACCACCACCCAGATGACACTTCCACCCAGATGACACTTCCACTTTGTCTGGGTGGAGGCCCATCGGTCACACCACTCTCGGTTGGACTGTATTTATTTATCCTGTTTCCATCTTTCAAAGGCCCACTCCTCCAACATTCGGCCAGCCCCATTTTCCGACCATCATCTAGCCACCATAACGGCCTCCCTCCGTGCAGAGAGGCTGGAGCCGGCCTATTGGCACTTTAACAACAGCCTGTTGGAGGATGAGGGCTTTGTGACATCCTTCCAGGAGTTTTGGCTGGCCTGGTGAGAGCAGTAGCGTGCCTTTCCCTCGGCGCGGCGATGGTGGGATCTAGGGAAGGTGCGCGCCAAGCTCTTCTGCCATGACTACACCCGGGGCACCAGCCGACGGAGAAATGCAGAGATAGAGCAGTTGGAACGGGAGGTCTTAGAGATGGAGAGGCGTCTGGTCACCAGCCCCGAGGACCTGTTCCTCTGCGGAGCGTGCCGGGAGAAGCAGGAGGAGCTCCAGGCCCTCGAGGACCATCGGGCCCAAGGTGCCTTTGTTCGATCCCGCATCCGCCTCCTTCAGGAGATGGATCATGGCTCCCGTTTCTTCTACACCCTGGAGAAAACGAGGGGGGCCAAGAAACACGTCACCTGCCTTCTAGCAGAAGATGGCACCCCCCTCATGGATCCGGTGGAGATGTGTGGGAGGGCCTGTGACTTCTACACAAGCCTTTTCTCCCCGGATCCGACCGATCCTGGCGCTTGCAGGGTGCTCTCGGAGGAACTCCCCATGGTCAGCATGGGCGACCGAGACCGACTAGAGCTGCTTCTCACCCTGGCCGAGTTCTCAGAAGCCCTCCGTCGCATGCCCACCAATAAATCTCCGGGCATGGACGGGCTGACCGTGGAGTTCTACCGCACGTTCTGGGACATTCTTGGCCCAGACCTAGCCACTGTCTGGGCTGAGTCTTTGCAGGGCGGGGTCCTCTCTCTTTCGTGCAGGCGAGCGGTGCTCGCATTGTTGCCGAAGAAGAGGGACCTCCGCGATTTACGAAATTGGCGTCCCGTCTCGCTCCTTAGGATGGATTACAAAATCGTAATGAAAGCAATCTCACTGCGGCTAGGGTCCGTGATGGCGGACATGATCCACCCAGACCATACCTATACTGTCCCGGGTCGCAGCATTTTTGACAATCTATTTCTAGTCTGAGCTCTTTTGGAACTCGGGTGTAGAGATGGTCTGTCGTTCGCCCTCCTGTCTCTTGATCAGGAGAAGGCGTTCGAAAGAGTGGACCATGGGTACCTCCTGGGCACTCTGCAGGCGTTTGGATTTGGACATCAGTTTGTGAGTTTTCTCCAGGTGCTGTACGCTGCCGCGGAGTGTCTGGTTAGGCTCAACTGGACCCTGACCGAACCGGTCAGCTTCGGGCGAGGAGTACGTCAGGGGTGCCCCCTCTCGGGCCAGTTGTACGCTCTGGCGATCGAGCCCTTCCTCTGTCTCCTCAGCAGGAGGTTGGTGCTGTGGGAGCCGGAGCTGCGGCTGGTCCTGTCGGCGTACGCCGATGACGTGCTCCTCGTGGTCCAGGACCCGGGGGACTTGGCGGGGGTGGAGGCTTGCCAGGCCATCTATTCGGCAGCCTCCTCCACCCGAGTCAACTGGGTTAAGAGCTCTGGCTTGGTGGTGGGGGACTGGCGGCGGGTGATCTCCCTCCCACCCGCGCTTCAGACCATCCGGTGGAGCGCGGGCCCACTGCCCTACCTAGGCGTTTACCTTTCTGCCACGCACCCTTCTCCGCCGGAGAACTGGCAAAATTTAGAAGGCGGGGTGATAGAGCGGCTCCGGAAATGGACAGGGCTACTCCAATGTTTCTCCCTCCAAGGGAGAGCACTGGTGCTTAACCAACTAGTCCTGTCCACGCTCTGGTATCGGCTCAACACCCTGATTCTGGCCCCAGGTTTCCTGACCGACCTCCGGACATCGATTCTAGAGTTCTTTTGGTCAGGAATGCACTGGGCCCCTGTTGGGGTTCTTCATCTACCCCTGAAGGAAGGAGGGCAGGGCCTGAAGGGTCTGCATACTCAGGTCCGTGTCTTCCGCCTCCAGGCCCTGCAGAGGCTCCTTTATAGTGCAGGTAGTTCGACGTGGAGCATATTGGCGCATGCCTTCCTGCCCCGTTTCCAAGGGCTCCGATACGACCGGCAGCTCTTTTATCTTTGTCCAAGAGGTTTTCCGCGAGACCTCTCTGAGCTGCCGGTCTTCTACCAGGATCTCCTCCGGACCTGGAAACTTTTTTCAACTTTTTTCTCCGTCTTATTCTCTATCCCTTTTTTAATTATTTCTAACATCCCGTTTGCTTTTTTGTCTGCCGCTGAACACTACATGGACATCTTCAGAGAACTATCCATGATGATCTTTCTCTTGATTAGTTGTTGCTAAATTAGCCCCCATCATATTGTATGTATAGTTGGGGTTATTTTTTCCAATGTGCATTACTTTACATTTATCCACATTAAATTTCATTTGCCATTTTGTTGCCCAATCACTTAGTTTTGTGAGATCTTTTTGAAGTTCTTCACAGTCTGCTTTGGTCTTAACTATCTTGAACAGTTTAGTATCGTCTGCAAACATTGCCACCTCACTGTTTTCCCCTTTCTCCAGATCATTTATGAATAAATTGAATAGGATTGGTCCTAGGACTGACCTTTGCAGAACACCACTAATTACCCCTCTCCATTCTGAAAATTTACCATTTATTCCTACCCTTTGTTCCCTGTCATTCAACCAGTTCTCAATCCATGAAAGGATCTTCCCTCTTATCCCATGATAACTTAATTTACATAAGAGCCTTTGGTGAGGGACATTGTCAAAGGCTTTCTGGAAATTTAAGTACACTATGTCCACTGGATCCGCGTTGTCCACATGTTTGTTGACCCCCTCAAAGAACTCTAATAGATTAGTAAGACACAATCTCCCTTTACAGAAACTATGTTGACTTTTGCACAACCCTTTATGTTCTTCTATGTGTCTGAGAATTTTATTCTTTACTATTGTTTCAACTAATTTGCCAGGTACTGACATTAGACTTACCGGTCTATAATTGCTAGGATCACCTCTAGAGCCCTTCTTAAATATTGGCGTTATATTAGCTATCTTCCAGTCATTGGGTACAGTAGCTGATTTAAAGGACAGGTTACAAACCATCGTTAATAGTTCCGCAATTTCACATTTTAGTTCTTTCAGAACTCTTGGGTGAATGCCATCTGTTCCCGGTGACTTATTACTGTTACATTTCTAAATTAATTCCAAAACCTCCTCTAGTGACACTTCAGTCTGTGACAATTCCTCAGATTTGTCACCTACAAAAGACGGCTCAGGTTTGGGAATCTCCCAACATCCTCAGCCGTGAAGACTGAAGCAAAGAGTTCATTTAGTTTCTCTGCGATGACTTTGTCGTCTTTAAGTGCTCCTTTTGTATCTCGATCATCCAGGGGCCCCAATGGTTGTTTACCAGGCTTCCTCCTTCTGATGTACTTAAAAAACATGTTGTTATTACCTTTTGAGTTTTTGGCTAGCTGTTCTTCAAACTCATTTTTGGCTTTTCTTATTACATTTTTACATTTAATTTGGCAGTGTTTATGTTCCTTTCTATTTACCTCAGTAGGATTTGACTGCCACTTTTTAAAATATGCCTTTTTATCTCTCACTGCTTCTTTTACATGGTTGTTAAGCCACAGTGGCTCTTTTTCAGTTCTTTTACTGTGTTTTTTAATTTGGGGTATACATTTAAGTTGAGCCTCTATTATGGTGTCTTTGAAAAGTGTCCATGCTGCTTGCAGGGATTTCACTCTAGTCATTGTACCGTTTAATTTCTATTTAACTAACCTCCTTGTTTTTGCATAGTTCCCCTTTCTGAAATTAAATGCCACAGTGTTGGGCTGTTGAGGTGTTCTTCCCATCACAGGCATGTTAAATGCTATTACATTATGCTCTCTATTTCCAAGTGGTCCTATTATAGTTACCTCTTGGACCAGATCCTGAGCTCCACTCAGGACTAGATCGAGAGTTGCCTCTCCCCTTGTGGGTTCCTGTACCAGCTGCTCCAAGAAGCAGTCATTTAAAGTATCAAGAAATTTTGTCTCTGCATTTCGTCCTGAGGTGACATGTACCCAGTCAATATGGGGATAATTGAAATCCCCCACTATTATTATCTCTAGCAAGCTTTAGTGAGTATAGGCAGATGGCGATTTACAACAGGTGGTAAAGCACCTCAAAGCACTCTACCACCTTGAATTAAACCTCGGAACAGTCCTGTGGTATGTTTTATTACAGAACACCCTCTATTTTACAGACGCATAAACTGATGTACGTAGACATCTAGGACAAAATTTTAAGGAGCTCAGATTTTGGATGCCCTAATGTTGACACCTTGGGCTTGAAGTCAGTGAGAACTGTGGATATCATGTGACCATTGTTAAGAATCACAAAAAAATCTCCTTATTGTGACATTGAACAAAAACTTTTAATTAGAATGATAAAAATATTATTATCCCTAAAGCTACACAATTACTTCTTTACTGCAGAGCATCTGCCTAGAATTTTCCACAGACCCTTGTTGTCTGGCTTCTTGCTAGGTTTTAAATAAACTATACTCATATTCTTATAGCAGGTGCTCAATATCGCAGAAAAATGGACCCTCAGAGTATGTCTACATGGCAACTAGACACCCTCACATCTCACAGGGTCCTAGAGCCCAAGCTCCAGCCCAAGCCCAGATGTCTACACAACAATGAAACAACCTTGCAGCACGAGCCCTGCAAGCCTGAGTCAGTTGGCATGGGTCAGTCATGGAGATCAAGTTGCTGTATAGACATACCCTCAGTGTTTTAAGCTTATTCCTAATTCCTTGTCCTGTGGTCCAACCAGTAGACTGCCTAAATATTCCAACAGTGTGCTTCAATTGTAAAATTTAAATTTGACAGGTGCAGCGAAAAGGTTTAATTTGTTTTAAAGAATGCAATAACCAATGTAAACTTTTTCTAAGCTGGAAAATCTTCATCCTAGGAAGAGACTCAATTGACATTTCATACAGTTTGCAGTGTTGTTGTAGCCATGTTGGTCTTAGGATATTAGAGAGACAAGGTCGGTGAGGTAATATCTTTTATTGGACCAACTTCTGTTGGTGAGAGAGACAAGTTATAGAGCTCACACAGAGTTTTTCTGGATTTCTTCTTTAATTTCATGTAGTAACACCTACTGGTAATCTAAACCAGTGGTTCTCAACCAGGAGTACGTGTACCCCTGAAGGTATGCAGAGGACTTCCAGGTGGTTTATCAACACATCTAGATATTTGCTTAGTTTTACAACAGGCTACATAAAAAGCACTAACAAAGTCAGTACAAACTAAAATTTCATACAGACAATGACTTGTTTATACTGCTCTATATACTATATGCTGAAATGTAAGTATAATATTTATATTCTACAGGTTTCAGAGTAACAGCCGCCTTTTATTTATATTCTAATAGCTTTATTTCATAATTATATGGAAAAATTGATTACTTTCTCATTTTTACAGTAATAGTTTGCGCTGACACTTGTATTTTTATATCTGATTTTGTAAGCAAGTAGTTTTTAAATGAGGTGAAACTTGGGGGTATGCAAGACAAATCAGACTCCTGAGAGGAGTACAGTAGTCTGGAAAGGTTGAGAGTCACTGATCTAGACTTTTCCTGCAGGAAAGCAAATGTTTTGACATGCTCTGCTTAGGAATTGTTTACATGATATTGCCCCTTTCTATGTTGCTTGCAGTAAGAGACTGGTTCCCATAAGGCACAGATGATACTGTCTGTGATTTGATATGTGAATCATTTTGTATGATCAATATGAAACACTTTAATTGTAACAGTGAATTCTGTCTCTCTATGTTTTTGCTACAGTTGAGCTGCCCCTTCTTTTCATTTTTAAAAGAAATGAGTACTGAAAGAATAAATATTTCTGTCCTGTATAATTAGGGCTCACATGCTCAAAGTTAATTACCTCAAATATAATAATAAATTGGCTCAGTGCTAACAAAGCTGTCACTTGCAAACAATCTAAACTGAGAGGCAATCTGCACTCCAAGTTGAATCATAGACTTTCATCTCTCATCCCTGCTGTAGTTCTTTGCAGCCTGCATTCTGCCATGGCAATAAGAAATAGAAGGGAAAATCCTCTCTTGATCCTTACATTTCAGGAGCAATGGCTTGCAATCTTATTTCTCATTGATGGTGCAAGACATTAATTATAAGATACATAGGAGAAAAATGGTCATAATGAGCAAGCGTTTCAAAGCAGCTTGGGAGATGGCTACTTCTGAAAGGTAATATTGAATACCAAAACCTAAGTACTATTGTCATTTTCATTTTATGTTATGTAAATTGGGTACTGGCTTCTCAGGGGAAATCATGGAAGTGAAATTTAACATTCATCTCTCTTTTTAATCCCTTATTCACAATCCTACCAAGTTTCTCACAACCTTAAATGTGATAGTAACAAAAGTGGTTTGCTTGTTTTTTTACAAAGAACTGTACAGTTTTTGTTTGTTTCTTTATTTATTTTAAGTCATGCTGCTGGGCTCCTACTAGTTCCCACTGAGATCAATGGGAGCTATTGGATGTTTGGTGCTTTTGAAAATCAGGCCACACAGCTCTTTATTGAGCATATATATGCATCGGTCAGTTTGGTTTTATAAATCTGAACTATAATCAGATGTCTGTGGTTCATCCTGCCTTACTTAATGCTGTATCAACATTCTTATGGCAGTTCGTGAGTGAAGATAGTTTTTATATAAAATGTCGTGAAGTTATTTACCATTTTTTGCAACTAGTTCTATGAATTAATCACTAGAACTGTATATGGGAGCATCTATTACCAGACAAATTAGTGAAATGACTTCTAGTGCGAGGGGTGCAGTTAGAGATGACTGAATATGTCCTTAGCAGACCAGTAATGATAATTTGATAATGTAGATAGAGCCCAGATAATGGGGAGGGGGGGGTCAGGGTTTTTTAAAATATATATATAGTCAATCAAAAATCCCAAGTGCTGAAGTGAATGCTAGTCTCTACATTAGACCCTAAATTTCAAATGATAGTAAATTTTGTGAATCTTTGAGGAAACCATATTTATTAAATTTTCATGATTTAGAGTGCCTCAAATTTTGGTTGATTAATCTGAGACACCTTTAACTTGAATTCAGGTCACTTTAAGGTGTCCCTTTATGGCCACCCAAAAATTCCAGCATCTCAAATCACTAGTTACTTTTAGAAATTTAAATCCAAATATATACTGTGTTCAAACATTGAAGATAATCACAGAATCATAGAATCATAGAATATCAGGGTTGGAAGGGACCTCAGGAGGTCATCTAGTCCAACCCCCTGCTTAAAGCAGGACCAATCCCCAATTAAATCATCCCAGCCAGGGCTTTGTCAAGCCTGACCTTAAAAACTTCTAAGGAAGGAGATTCTACCACCTCCCTAGGTAACGCATTCCAGTGTTTCACCACCCTCCTAGTGAAAAAGTTTTTCCTAATATCCAACCTAAACCTCCCCCACTGCAACTTGAGTCAGGTGTGGACTCAGTTGAGACAACTAATTGTCAGGTGTATTTTGGTAATCTTGAATGGCCAGATGGTAATGTAAGTAAGGCCATCAGAATTCTAGTGAACATTTGGTTGGTCAAATCCCAGACCTGTTAACCTTCCAGCCATGCTGCAAAGTCCATATTTATTCCCAGGTTTCTTGGCCCCGTCAGATGGGTTGAAAGTTGCAGAAAGCGTTTCTTAGGAGTTCATTTTATTGTTGTATTTGCTGGAGAATATATGCCACTTCATATGTATAAACAGTCAATTGTATATATTTCTGCAATGGCTGCCTAGACTGTAGGATGTATGCCTATAGAGTTTTATAAATTAAAATAAATGATTAATTTAAACAAAATCAATTAAACATGGTGATGGATTTTCTAGTACAAGGAGCCTGTCGTCCTAATCAGGTGAAAAGTTTATCTAAATTGCAGCACACTGTAACCACCATATAAGGTATGTATGGAGCTTCATTAATGAAGGCAATTTAAAAAGAATGGGGGTGAGATTGGTTCTCATAAAAGTTAATGACTGTTGTAAGACTACTAGCTAGAATTAGACATTGTTGCAGCATTAGGTAGATTCAGACAGACTGGAAGAAGTGATCTGCAAGTTTCCACAATTCACTTTTATCTTGACCTGCAACACCCCTGCTTTTCCATTCCTTCACTTCCCTTAAGCAAAGATTGACAACCGTGCCAAATTATGACAGATTGTGTTGTTGATTTGTAATGTGCACTTTTCTTCCCCCAGGGACTATATAATTATAAGCATAACATAGCAATAAGAGAAACGAATTGGAAACCAAATCCTAAGGAAGAGTGGTATTTTAAGAGAATTGAGGTTCTAAATAGAAAGTAGGGATTTATAAATATAAAATTAGTTATAAGACTTAACCCAAACTGGTTCTGCAGCTTTAGACAATTTAGCACAATAAGCAGTCAAAATAAAATTCACCACTTCCCTGTTATAAAAACTTAATTAACAAAATGTATTAGAGTCTCACTTATTCTCTATAGCCTGTTTATTTTGTGTGTATTATTTTCTAATGTTTTATCTTCCTATACTTTTCTCCCAAAGTCTGTTTCTCTCTGTCACCTAATGTAAGTTATGTCCATCTTTACATGCGCTATTTAATTGTAGCTTTTATATTTGCCTTAGTCTCTCTTTTTCATTCTGTACATTTGTGATTCATTTCCTTTTCACGGCTGTATGCCTCTTTCTCTTTCCCCTTGTCTCTGTGTTTATCCACTGTGCTCTTTGACAACTCTATCTTTCTCCACTCTGTCTCTCCTGCCTAGTTTAGTCTCTTCTGCTTTTTTTTCCCTCCATGTGCTCTCATGTTCATTACCAGTTGTTTTTTGTCTATATCCTTGTTTTTCCCCTTGCTCTCAGCTCCCTCTATTTCTACCTCCTTTCATCTTTCAGTCTCTTAATTTTCCTTCCTTTGTGTTTTGTTTTTCCTAATGGAAATCATCTAGCAAACTAGTCCTGGAAATATGGTGTATTCAGAATATAAATGGAGTCTCATTCAAATGTTTCCATCTTAATACAGTTTTGCCAAACCAAGGAGAATGCTTATTGCAAGGACTGTCCATCTGCTGCTTATGAGAAAGGGGATGGACCACCATAAGCACACAATGTGAATATTTTCCATTTTAGTTTAATGACAGATACATGTGAACATCAAAGGGGTAATAAAACCCAAAATGCAGTTGCTCATTGACATCTGATGATTGCCAGTTTATGAGTTTGAGCATATGTAGTAAAGCCTGACAACAGGAGCAGTACCGGTTCAAGAAAATAAGTCCCTGCAAATTCTTTAAACTGAGCCCGCTGACTGTGAGGCAAAAAATTCACTCAGCGACCTCCTACAATTCCATCTGCTTCAAATTCTTTTGCTTAGCAAGCTATGGAGTTGGGTATGCATGTGTGTTTCTTTCCATTGCGGGGTGATGAGGAAAATAGAATGTACCCAGATCTAGTGCATTTGTAAAGACCACTAGGGGAACAGTGGATGGAGTTCTTCTGGTAAAAAAAAAAAGAGGATCGGAGAAAATGGGCCCAAGATACGTCTGTGATATAAGGGAGAGGCACCCTGATTTGCCACCAACAAGTTTTGCCCTTAACAATGTGCAACACCATAGCATGAGTAGGAAACCTAACACCAGAATTTCAATCTGCCCTGGTCTCCATGCTGCTGCAAATCTGGCTTCACTGTCTGAACCAGCCCTGAACAGGAGGTTTCTTTCTTTTTCTTTTTTTTTTTTGTGAAATTCAGGCAGAAGGAGCTGCATAGAATACATTGCTAAAAATATGTGTGATGCTCAGTAAATTAGAATGTTAGTATATCTAAGAAAATAGTTTAAATAGAATGGAATTTAAAAAATCTACATAGGGCCCAAAACAGAAAATAAAATTATATGTTGACAGGTGCTTATTGTTTCTTGGAATGCAGTTGACCAGTTGTACAGTATAATAGATATGGGAAGATAGTTTGGTATGTTCTCTATGGTATAACTTAAGAAAGTGCCTTATCTGATAGCTTGGTACCTTCGTTCTTTGCCTTTGATGTGCTGCAGTGATAACTAGACTATAAGAAATGTTGCGTAGGAGAAACTATTTCCTTCAGGGAATTTAAAAATACAGATAATTCATCAGTGTGCCCCTCACAGTCAAAGTACTGACCTCCGAGAATGATTCATAAAGATGATTGCTGCTTACTAAGGCAGGTAAGGTGTTGGCTGGACATCACTAAGTAGGCTTTCTTCAGCAAGGGACAAGCTAAGTGTTACACGGATACTACTATTCTTTTTTTTTTTAACCTCAAACAGAGTTGCTCTCTCAACTAGTGCCCAGATATATCTTTTCCCTTTGGTCTTGATTTTGTCCTGGGATTCCTAATATTGCTCCTTCATAAGATTGCAGGATGAAACTTCTATCTAGGCCTCGAACTCTCCTGACTCTAACCCACTGTTTCCACCTCACCTCACCTAACATAAAATATAACCTCAGCCTCCCCCCTTAGACCTGAACTGGTTTAAGCTCCTCCCATGAGAAAGAACAGAGCTTAACCTCTTTACAGAAAATTTCCATGAAAATTGAATAATCACTCAAGGATGTACACAATGAAAACGGTAGCACTGCAAATCAACTCCCAAGGAATGGTTTTCTGCCTCAAGACTGTCTCTATTTGGTAAATATCATGTATTGCCAAAGAAAGAATGTGTATGAAAAATCGTTCAGAAAAGATCAATGGCAAAGTCAGAAAAGTGACCACATGGAATGGCTTTAGCCATTCTCTGTGCCATTCACCTTCCCACTATACCACTCTTAAGACATTCAGGCATAATACCAGCAAAACTTGTGGTTCGTCATGAGTGATAAAGGGATAGAATAGTTACTCTGTGAGTGACCTGATAATGAAACAATTTCACCCCAAAATGAGCTCCCCTTTTGGAGGATTAAACACAATCACCACAAGATGGCTCCCCAACTTCTCCAGATATATTGTTTTTCTGTCAAGCCACTCTCCAGTGAAGACATTGATTATCTTTTAGAAATCTGGAGTATAACTGAGTGGACTAAGGATTAGAGCCTTGCCTAATAAAATAATAGCTATTTTTACATAAAAGCCCAGGGGATCTCTGTGAAAGGTAATTCTGTTACTTTAATTTCTGTACCCCATAAAAAGCTGTTATCTAGTTTGTGCCTCTGTTCATTTTTTTTCTAACAGACAAAGATTGGCTCAGAGAATTCAAACTGATTTGGAGTTTTAAGCCTCTTGCTTTTAAAGGCTAAAGCAGCTTATGCTCCTAAGATTTTTAAGTTTTTTAAGTACCGAGAATTTGAATGTCAGAGTTTTTTTATTATATTTGCTTGTCCTAAATTTGTGGAAAGTAGATATAAAATAAAAGGCCATGAGTCATGGTGTATGGTAAGCTTTGGACAGGATACAAATAATCTGGAATCAAAGTAGATGTATACTATTCTGAAAAAAACAAAAATAAAACAACATCATCTTCTCTCTTCTTATCTACCTTGATGAGGTAGAGACTTTGCAATCAAAACAACTTAGAGATGTCATGATTCAGTTAGTTACAACAGTTTACATACTTTTTAAAACAAGCTAGCAGTTCTGCGTGAAATAGGTGTGGTGTTTCTCTGCAGCTATCTACTTCTGCTTGGAGGAGTAAGAACTAGAAAATGTATCATTACAAAATAAGTTGATAACAGAACAATATCTTAGTTGTGGCACAGGGTAGAAAAAGACAGACTTTTGTTTATGCAGTGGAAGAGTTTGTTTTCCTTATAAGATCAGATGCAGCAGTTCTGGAAACTTAATTTTTCTGATGAAGCAAAATGCACATAATTTTTATGCTTCTTTGAGTGGCAGGTTACTGACTGTTTTTGGACTTCCCAGGTAGAGACAGTGTTTCTTCTCAATAGCTCAATTTACCAAAATCAATGTACTTCATTCAGATTTACAAGGGGCTGGACATCCAGTTGTCTCTTTGTGAGCATGGATGGGTGCCTGTGCATGCCTGGAGAGAGAGATGGTAAAAATGCAGATCTTTATTGGATTACTATATCACCTGGAATGACTCCATTTTAGCACCAGGAGGATATCACAAGTGGATTAGATGTGCATGCCAAAACCTTTTCCAACTTTTTTTTTTTGGGGGGGGGTCTAAAATATGTGTAACAAAATTACATATAGCTAACCTGGACCACATGCAATCTATTTTTTATCAAAACAATTATTAACTATGTGCTAACATTGTATTATGGTACAATCTCAATAACTGATAATGGGCCAACTTTTCAAATGTGGCTGCATGAAGTTAGACATATAAATCAGAGTTAATATATATAAATGTATATGTGACTGTGCATTTACCAAATTTCTAATCTGTTTATTTAAAAGTGTAACCTTTAGAATGTAAAGGTTTTTTTTCAAATTTGGGGATAACTTTTTAAAAAGCGTTTATATGGGTAAGCAGTCTAAATCCTACTGACTTTCAAAGAGATTTAGGCTCCTATGAGACAGATTTACAAACTATGTATTAAAACTGGGCAGGAGACAGGTTTTCCATCCCATGAACATTTTGCAAGATTTCAAAAAATGTTCCCATTGAAAATCACCATGCAAACATTTTTTTTTATGATGGAATGAAGAGAGTCCAATTTTTGTAGTGTACAGTAGCTCCTACTACAATACAATCTATGCAGGAATATGCTTAGTAGAACTTTACAAAATAGTCATAGCAAATAATGTATCTAGTGAACTTAGCTTCTCTTCTGTTAATGAATTAATTTTGAAGAGACTCTGATTCATTTATTGTGATTCTTCAACAGGAATCTTATGTGAACACATTTCTGCCCCTTGGTTGCTAGTGAATAATCAAAAAGTTCACAATGATGTATTAATTCTTCATGGTCTGTGATTGGTCACCTATATCACATGGCATTTTTTTCTCCTCCCTCACTGTCTAAGTGAAACTTGTTAAATATCTGAAAAATGAATAGTATAGCATATATTTAAAAGAGTGAATACCATATGCTTTTATTGTATGCAGTGTTGTTGTAGCCATGTCAGATTCAGGATATTAGGGAGGCAAGTTGGGTGATATAACATATTTTATTGGACCAACTTCTGTGGGTGAGAGAGGCAAGCTTTCCAGCTTACTCAGAGCTCAGGTCCTGAAGAAGAGCTTTGTGTAAGCTTGAAAGCTTGTCTCTCTCACCAGCAGAAGTTGGTCCAGTAAAAGATATTTCCTCACCCACCTTGCCTCTCTAATATGCTTTTATTCACACTCTAATATTCATGTTCACATGAGAATACAGGCATTTAAAAGAAGATCAGCCATTTTTCATGCAAACCTAAAATTGTTTGACTAAATGTTTATGAATGATACATGACAAGGGGCACAAATATAATAGAAGCATACAGCTGTTTAGTGTAAACACTATTTTGCAGAATTTATCTAGCTCTAATGCTTAAAAATCATCCAGTTGAAAATGTAGCCTCCTCTTCCTGCTGTCACAAAAGCTTTTCTCTAGAGCTGATTGGAAGGTTAACTAGTCTTTATATTTCATGACATTTGACCTGTTGAAACTGCCATGTACCCAATCAGTTCTTAGCTTTTGTTAATATAGAGGTAATGGGTTACAGCAGTCTGTTATAATATCCGGTTTCTGCTTCTTTTCAGGGCCTGTCTAATGCTAATTCTGAGGCAACCTTGTTTCACACATGTTACTCTCCCCTCTCCTTTCTTGTAATGATCTAAGTCACACACTCCTCTTTCTTAAACATCAAATAAATTGTGTCAACTGTGTCAAAGCTTTATTTCTTGAAGGTGAGGAAATCTCCTCTTCTTCAGGAACTTCATAATTGAATGAGATTCTCCTCTCTGGTGGGGTTTGTTTTTTATTTGTCATCAGTGTTGAAGTACTTGTCTGATTTCTTCCTTTCTATGTTGGCCACATCTTCTCTTTTCTCTAGCTTCCATCTTGTTCTGAAGGTGTGTTATGACCTGAGTTTTTCACACCAACAACTTGCTCTCATTTCATTCTAAGCTGCAGTCAGTCAAGGATGTGCTAATTTATCACCCCCAACAGAAAATCGTGCTCAAAACATGAGGAACATTTAAAAGTAACAGGATCCCAGGAAGTCTAATACATTTCTAGTCTCAACTATTTTCACCAGTCTGTTTTAATTTAATGTTTATTTAAGCAGGCTGTTGCAGAATGTGATTATTGTGATTGTTTGTTGTTTTCCTTAGATCTGTAACTCTCTTGTTCTTTTATTAAGAGTAAAGTGTTTGTGTCTAAAAAAAGTTCCTTTTAAGTCTGTGTTTCTTGCTTTCCTGCCACATTGTCCCTGAAGGCTTTATCTAGAAACCTGAGCTCCCACAACCAGTACTATACATTTGGGAGAATGCATATAAGCAATTGGAGCTAGGGAGGGTTATGTCACTGGTTCCAGGGCCTACACAGCCCACACGGGAGTCAGTGTTTAGACCAGTCACAACAAACTGGGGTTCATCCAAAGGGAAGGACTGACCAGGTTGTGACAATCCTAAGGCCAGATGGAAAAGAAATTTCAAGGGTCTTCCAGATTGTAAAAAGAGCCAGGGAACTGAGAAGTTCAGGTTCAATTCAAGATTAGATTGGCTACGTTAGTGTCAACCCAGAGTAACTCCATTGCCATTGCTAGAGCTACTCTGTGTTTTCATCAGAGAAAATGGAAATTCTGGCCCAAACAGAATGTTACCATTAACTTTAAAGGGTGCCATATTGGGCCCATTTTACACATATATTGGTTTGGCTAGAAATAGAAACCCATAGGGATAGTTATTTTTAAAAATAACATGCTAGATAACAAGCAGCATTCTAATGTGCTTGCATTCTTCCTCGGGATCATGTTCTAACCCTTGTTTCCTCTTCCCCACCCCCATTCTATAATACATACTAGAATACAATGTATAGCATAGGCTTAGTCTCACAGAAGGAATTATTTCAACTGTTGTTTGATTATTACATAGATTACACTCAATTCTGAGATAGAATTAGTAAGCTCCTTTACTAATGACTTCAACAGGACCAGGATTTCACTCCTTATTTTTATTAATTTTCAAATATATGAAATTTACAAATTTTGATTTTTTGACCAACTTGAATTAACCCCTTTGTTGTTTGATGACTTTTTCTGTAATATGACATGAAAACACGTACGTGTTGACGTATGCCACGAGTAAAGTGAGTGCTGCCCATGTGGCCCCTGGAAATATTTGTAATAATAATACTGTAATAATTGCAGTAATATTTGTGCAAGGCCCTCCAGCATTCCTTGTATGCAGCATTCAAGGATTTAAGTATTGTGGGTGTGATCCAGTGTTAATTGAAGTCAGTGGGAACCTTTCTGTTGACCTCAATGAATTTGGATGAGACCCTGAGACCAAAGATGGGATTATAATGAGACACAATCTTCAACATTAGCAAACCTGTAGCAATATGTCTTAAGCCTGAAGATTCATTCAATGAATTTATTGTTCCACAAGTGAACTTGGAAAATCAGTAAGCCTACTTCTCCATAGAGTAACTCCATTACATACTCTCAAGAATCTTGGGAATTAAGGGGTATTGTTTAGGGACAAAGAGTCATGTAGTTTCATGCCATCCTTTTGTTCTGTTTTGTTTTAAAGCAGAACTCCCCATTGAAATTGTTTTAAATTGTCTCTAGTGAATGATGAAAATCACTATTGCTGTACGTTTTTTTTCTCCTAATTTTGGAAAGTATGGGCTTACTTTTAAAACTCTTCAGCAAGGACTTTTTTGTGTGTGTGCAATGTGCTAGTAAATATGTGTGCAAATATTAACCCTTGGTAACTAACTATATGATTTGCAGCTTAATGAAAATTAGAAGCCACTCTTCAAGATCAAGCAATATGTTTTTTTTTCAATTCCAAACAAAAATATGGTCCTAGATAAAATTTATTCTCGATGGTGACAGGTGGAATGTAACCCTCCAGCACCTGTCAGGGAAGATATTTCTTCATCCCCTTGGCATAATCCTTGAGCGAAGACATTACAGGTAAACTCAGATTGGACTTCTCTTTCTACTCAAAATGGATTTCTCTTAGCATGAGTCACTGAAATTTACAGGAGTTCCTATAACTCTGCAGCTACTCTATCCCTGTTCCCATAGAAACACAGTACCTAGTATGGGAGATAGTGCTTTAAAATAATCACTGTTTCATGAAAGGGAAACAGGTGTTTGTAAAGTCATGATTATCTTAAAGCACCTGATCCTGTTTCCAATGAGTCTGACAGCAGTTCCATCAGCATGGGAACAGGAGTGCTATCCAGCAGCAAGATAGATTAAAATCTTTTTTCAGTTCTCTGGCTAAAGTTCAGTGCTGCAATGCAAGTTTCCCCAGAGTTCCAAAATACTTCACAATCCAGTAGGCTCCTGAAATTTCAGCCTTCTTGATTCTGCTTTCCACTACAGCTTCTCTGCTGCAACAAAGTGATTTGGCATTCATCTGAAGGACAAATTTTCCAATGGAATGATGGCATGTCTGTATGGCATACCCTATAAATAGGATAGCACGGAAAATAAGTTTTGATGAATAAACCTAGTACCTCATGCTGTATTCAATTGGTTAACTTTGGTTCAAAAAGTAGTAAAAACCACATTAGGCCTGAATTACATTCTTTATGATTTCAAAATTCTCATTTGATTTATACAATTATATAAAATTAGTTCATACTGTCTGAATGGATGAAATGGTGAATACCAAGCTCCAAATAAAGCTAAACGTAAAATCTTAACATTCTTCTCCTAATTAAGAATTTGGTTGAGAGGTGTCCAAAAATGTATGTACACTAGATTCAAACTATACTTTTAAAGCAACACATAGGCCATGTGTACATGAGGAAAAATGTGTATTTTTAATATACTAACATCTTAAAATCCTAGTGTAGAAAAGGAAAGTCATAGATTTAACACATTAACTGGCTGAAGTAAATCTATGTAATATGTGTTTAAAAATATACCATTTTACCTAGTGACAATAAGGCCATTAAGAGCCAGATTCTGTCGCCTTACACTTAATATTATCTTTCCCCACAAGCAGGTCCATTGAAAGCAATACTTTCAGTGGGAATACTTGTAGAGTAAGGTACTACTCACTGTGATTGAGGGCGATAGAATTAAACCCAAAATGAGGACAAATCTCGCTTTTAGTGACACCAGTATTAATTGGGAGTATCTTCATTGAAGTCCCTAAGATTTCCAGCTCAATGCACTCCAGACTTATATCCATTTAATGGATAGCAGTATATGGTACAGTATTTTTTTTTTAAAATTACGGTAATATACTGTGCCTTTGGAACATACAAATGGCCATGCCATGAACTGAAGAATGGGGTATTTTCATTTTTTCATGTTATTTTTATTATGGGTTTTGAGCCACTGTTCCTGAATACTGGAGTACAAGAAACATTATATGGCTTTTTCAAGTGATTAAAGGCTGAGATATTAGATAACCACAAAAGCCATTTATTTTAAATATAGTCCACTTCTGTGAACATTATTCCTTCTATGACATTATGAGCGATCAAAAAATCCGACATTTTAAAAATATATGAGCACTGATTTTTCTTTGAGGGTTTGAAACTTCATTGTTAAGACCTTGTTTTCAGATTATCCAGTTCTGTCTTTACTCAGATGCTGTGTGAATGGGTCCATGTAAGCCAGACAGAAATAGAGATGACACTTGGGCTGTAACTCAGATACTGGGTCTTGGAATTCCATAATGATATGGGGTACATGTCTCAAGTGGGAGCAACATTTTGTCTTTTGATATTGAATCCTGGACTCTCTGTTTTTAAGGATTGTGTCCCAGGTACTATTTTCCAAATTCTGTGATATACCAAGGAAATTGTTTTAGCATCCCTTTCATAGCAAAAGTTTGAGGGCTGTTCTATTAAAATAAATATGGCCTTCATGGTAAGTGCAAGTAGTTCTAGAGTCCTTAATGTACAGGTAAGCAGTAACAGGTCATGATGATCAGCAGGTAATGTGGATGGATATTCAGTGAATAACAACAGAAAAATGGCTGCATGTATTCATGTAAGACAAATATTCCAGCAGACCCAGATACAAAAATTTCTGCAAATTCATACACTAGCCTGTTGGACTTACACAATCCTATCTAAATACTGTTTGAGAAGATATGACTGTTCAGACTGTTTTGGTTATGAGCCTGGAAATATAGTATTGTTTATCAGTGAAGCTCTGAAACTATCAGCACCCTTGCCGAGAAAGAGATTTTTGGCTAACTTTTGCTAGGTTAGTGACAATAACACTAGGAAAATGTTTCTTACAGAAAAGGCAGCCAGGTGGTTTAACATGAAATTAGATATGTTGCCAGACTCAGCAGATAACTGATAATATGATTGAAATTCAGGATACTTATAAATAGGAAACAGTGCCTGAAATAGAGTCTGGGTCACTGAAAAGCTGCTTTATACTGTGATGTCATCTGCATCTTACATTAGTTCAGAAACATTGATTGTGTCACAAGGATGACTTTAAGAAAAGGAGTACTTGTGGCACCTTAGAGACTAACCAATTTATTTGAGCATGAGCTTTCGTGAGCTACAGCTCACTTCATCGGATGACTTTGATTCACTGTGCCACTTTGGAACTTTTCAGTGGCTTCCACTTCTAGAAAAGAGTGGAAAAATAAGTCTCAAATATGAATTATTCAGCCTCTCCACAGCTCTGGAGAGCCCTGGCTACATTATAACTAATATAGGTCTGTTGCATGAGGAAGCAAGATTTGATGAGCCTGCTGATGCAATCTTTACCTCTTACATACGATGTAGGTCAGCTCAGCAAGGCTTGCTGGTCAGAGCCAAAAAGGGGGAATTGAGAGGGGCGAGGGTAGAAGGATCTGCATGTTCATGGAATTGCTGTCTACATACCCTCTAAGCATGAATGCAAGCTGAATGGAAACTACTGTAGCTGCAGCTTAGACCATAGAGTGGCTCTACTGCTACTGTGCAGAAGATGGGGATTTCTCAGCCTGCGTGACACCAGCTACTTGACCTTGGAAAGGAGAGGAAGGTTTCCCCTTAAGTGCAGCACTCAAGTATTTAAAACTAAGATTGAATGCCACTTTGGACAGGGATTCTCAGCATTGGTCTTACTATTTCCTCACAAAAGTTGCTGATATGGGAGCCCAAGGACCACAGTAAGGACACAACTGTACTAACAGGTAACACAAAAGAGAAGTCCTGACTCCAGAGAATTCACAATCTAGGATTTAGAGACAATGTAATATAACACTTCTGGAACCTTTTTTCAGTTTTGTGAAATTAGTTTTCTTATGTTTTTCACATATAGAGTAAAGGCAGAGAGGGTGCAAAAGAAAGAAGTTACAATGAGCACCTTCTAGTCCAATAATAAATACATTCTCAGGGTCAAATGTGCCCAACTCCCTGTGTGGGTGGATAGGGCCTCAGCTGCAGCAGAACTGATGAAGCTTTGCTCCTCAGTGGAGCAGAATTTGGGTATCCCACAAGGAGATCAGAATCACCTGTTTGCAGTGGAGCTCAGCTCCTCAGAAGCATCTTGTGCCCAATGCAATGGGGGATTGGGAGAGTGGGGATGGAGCTAGTGATTTTGTGACTAGATGGAACTGTCTTGTATTTCCAGCCTGGATGGAGTGAAGGGCAGACTAGCAGTGGGGGCTACTAGTGGCTTTCATGCAACTTTGGGGAAAGGTCTTTCACTCTTACCCCTTTGCCCGCCTTTCCAGAACACGGCCCTGTACCTCAGGCTGTGTACTGGATTTAAGTTTTGTCAATTTTAGAGGCTTATTAACAGCTCTTAACTACTTGTCACTGATAAATAATTAATGAGCAGGATACAAAATATTTGTAAGAATATTTTTTTTCCTATCAATGAAGATAAGGTATGAATCAAATACTTTACTATTCATATAGACGTAAAATGAAACCACAGAGACAAGGAAATGATCTGCTTCGTGCAGGGACATAATGTCCTTTCAGATATGCTCAGGTTATACTTGTTTCGGAATCAAAACAGTCAGAAATATACACACTGTAGCCAGGGTTACTCATTAATCAAGAATGCTTTAAATGCACAGTTGTTTCAGGAATGAATGGGTCAGGGACCACAAACAAAGTATAGACCAATCAATCATATCTTAAATCACCATGAGCTGATCAATAAATAATAAAAGTGCTTTTAAAAAGAAAAAAATGACAGGATGGTCTTGTGGCTGTGTCATTGGAATGAAACATAGGAGGTCTGGAGCCCTGCCACAGACTTTCTTTGGGGCTTTCTGGGCATATTATTCAAGCTCTATGAGTATGTCTACACTGCAGTGTAAGCACAAGGTTAGTGGGACTTCAGTCAGCAGACCCATGGTAAAGAACCCTGGCTTGAGCATTTACACTGTTTCTTAAGCCTACATTAAGACTTCTCTAACCTGTGCTCAAACCTGGGGTTTTGGTGTCAACACTCCTGCATACAGACCCAAGTCAAACCAACAATACCACAGAATCCCTAGCTTCTTCCTGAAATGTGCCCACTCTAGCCCCTTAACTATAATGCACTGTGGGAAAACTTTACTGCCCACCCTGCACGTTACAAGAAGTTTGAACAGCCCGCTAATGCAGTCAGCAGATCAGTGGGTTTTGTCTGTGTATTCCCAGCTCCCGGAACCAGCAACAATGAGGAAGTATCTTCTGAAGAACTTCTTTTGTTTGTGCTTTCACTCCTGTGTCAGGAAACCGGCAGGTGTGCTGGTGGTGCTGGTGGACATTATAAGGCATTTTATGTCCACCAAAGGCATCTGAAGGATTTAATGATGAAACAGCAGGCAGAGGAGGAGTAGCAGACAAAAGAGGAGGAATGGCGTGGCATGGCAGACTTGCACTGGCAGAATGCTGCTCAGTACAATTGGCATAACCGCTGATGTCCCCTATGTAGACTGGCATTTCTGCTGCCGGGACACAAGCACTGGCTGGTGGGATCACATCATCATTCAGACCTGGGATGGCCAGCAACGGGTCCAGAACTTTTGTATGAAGAAAACTACATTTTTGGATCTTTGAGCAGTTTGCCCCCACCCTCCAGCATAAAAAGACACAACTGAGGACACCCTTGCTGTTTCAGAAGCAGGCTGCTATAACCAGCTGGAAACTAGCTACCCCAGGCTGCTATAGGTCCATTGCCAACCAGTTTGGTGTTGAAAAGTTGACTGTGAGTAAAGTGATGGCAGAGGTTTCTGAGACAATCAGTTGTGTGGTTTACCCCAAGTTGGGTGGCATTAAAGATATAAAATGACTGTTTTTTTTTTTTTTTCAAATTTAGCATCCTAAATCCTTTAATGGGATATTCTGTATCTGAAGTTTCAGAGGACGGTAACCTTTACTCCCATAACCTCACAAAACCAGGCCAATTTGCACAATGTTGTCATGAGACAAAATTACTTGAGAATCTTTGTTTTGATCAGTCTATGTGCTGATGCATGGAACTGTTTACCCCTTTTTCAGTGAGCATAATTACAAATGTTGTTATTGATCATAAAATAAATCCAGTTTTATAAATCCAGTTACTGGATTTAAATCTATGCTGGTGAGTTTTCCAGACTGACTATATACTATATGATGTATTTGCTTTTATTTGTTTTAAATTTGTTATTTTCATCTAGTGATCCATTATTTCATTGCATGACCTCTTAACAGTATTATATATGTGTATGAAGCATGTGTGTATGCATATCCACAGATGTTGTGGTGTGATACTTGTTCTATTAATCACATAATCTCATGTACCAGTGACCACTGCACCTATATAAATTCTTCTCCCCTGGGACTACTTCCAACATTCCTAGTCTCTGAACAGATCCCTATAGCCACCAATTTTGTTTTCAGATCAACCTTCCACAGAATTCTTCTCTCCTCTTCTTCGCTTCAAATCGGAAAGTTGGATGGGGAGGGTATGAGGCAAAGTTAAAAGCATGGTTCTAGAGAAAATCAGCATTGATCTTCCTTTTCAAAATCACTTACGGATTTTCAGGATCTGACCAAGCAAACTTCCATGAAACTGGCACTGATAAATGAGACAGAATATTCATTATGCATCTGATAATGCTCATCATGTATATTAATGATACACTGTCTCTCCTATATGAGACTCATGAACTGTTTTGTATAATGATTTTTTGGGGTGAAATATATCTTTTCCACAGTATGTCTAGTATATTGGCACTCTCAGTCCTCAATAGCATTTGGAAAGAGTTGACTTATCTCCCATTGGTCTTTGAATAATTGTATTGTTTTTTGTTTGTTTGTTATTTTTCTAAGCACATAGAAGCTCTTATTCAGGAAAGCACTTAAGCATGTTCTTAAATTTAAGAAAGTGCATGCCAAGGTCCCACTGATTTCAAGCTAAGCAAATAAGCTTAAGTGTTTTCCTATATAGGGATGCTCTACTGAACTGGACTCAGAAGCTGTATGGCAGAGATTGCATTTCAGTTCACTTATTCATGTTGCACTCCCTGTCAGTAACTGGCCCAAGCCGGGGAAGCTAATGAACCAACCAGCAGACCAAATTTGGTGATGTATCTTGGTCACGTGCCACCTGAGCTACATTGTGCATATGCTAAGAAGAAGACCAGTAGGGAAAGTGTTATTATCTCATTTCCCTTTACCCTTCTGTTTACCTTGCCCTTTATTTTTTCTTTGTTTCTCACCCTTTTCACTTCTAATTTTGGAACAAAATGAGAAAAAAATCAGAGTCCTAACTCTCATGTTACAGATCAGAATTCAGTTTATGATGCCTTATGAGAATTTTTGAACTATACGTGGGGTTGGTTTACTCAGTACTCAGTGGTGGTTCAGGAGCCAAAAGAGCCACAGTAGTGTGAGTTTATTGTTTCATTTACTACAGTTCTATGTATTCATATTTAAACAGTCTGACAGGGGAAATATTTAGTGTTATATATTATTCTAACATAAACATGACCGACCAAGTATTTTTATTTTATCAGCTATAATTGGTTAATAACATAGTAAAAACATCTTGCTTGGTTAATAATTAAATCCTAGAGTGTTGTATATCATGTGCTGCAAAGAGCCACAGGAGACACATTGAAGCACCACTTGCAGCTCGTGATCCTGAGTCTGAATATCACTGGTTTAAAGTATCACTCTATCATGCAGGCGTGGGCAATAATTTTCATAGGAGGGCCACTCCACGAATTTTGGTAAGTCATCATGGGCCACACATTTCTATTATATTAATGGAGATGGTGCAAAGTCTGGGAAGGAGTTAGGGTGCAGGAGGGGGCTCCGGGCTGGGGCAGGGGTTTGGGGTTTAGGAGGCGGTTCTGACCTGGGGCACAGGGTTGGGGTGTGGGAAGGGGTGCGAGGTTCAGGCTCTGGCCGGGAGGCACTTACCACAGGTGGCTCCCGGCTGGTGGTACAGCAAGAAGCTCAGGCAGGCTGCCTGCATGCCATGGCCCCACACGCTTCCGGAAACGGCTGTGGCCAGTTGCTGCTGGCACATCTCTGCGCTCCCCTTGGAGGGAAGGGAACATTAGGTCTTCATGTGCTGCCCGAGTCCACAATAACCACCCCCACAGTTCTCATTGGCCAGTTTCCAATCAATGGGAGCTGTGAGGATGGTCCTGGGGGTGGGGGCAGCGTGCAGAACCACCTTCCCCCATGCCAGGGGCGTGCAGAGACATGCCAGCAGCAGCCAGCTGCTTCTGGGAGCAGTGTGGTGTCATGACAGGCAGGTAGCCTGCCTGAGCTCCCCGCTGCACCGTGGGACTTTTAGCAGCCCGGAGATCGTGAGGGGGCGGCCAAAGAGCCTGGTGGGCCGCACAGAAATTTTAGATGGGCCGGTTCCAGCCCGCAGGCCCTATTTTGCCTACCCCTGCTATAATGGAACGGCATTCACTCATGAAATACTGAGAAACTGTGCTACACTTTGTTTTCTGAGCTGGCACAACATGCTGTCTCAGGTTGCAATAGCAAATGATACCCAGATGCCAGTGTATCATTTGGAAATAGTTATAAACTAGTAGTGACAATTGGACTTGCTATTGGAGAACTGCTCTTGCATTATTATGGGAAGACACAATGAATAATGTGGGTTCTTCTGCATGCTGATTTTCCAGGTCTAGATATTTTTTCTCAGACTTTGGTGCCTCCCCAGTTTTCCAAGATAATGAAATAAAATAAACTGTGTCAATGTAACAGTAAGATCATTTGCTAATTCCATTAATTCTCACAGGATGCATGTCATTTGGACCAGTTGATTTATATATCTTCACATTTTCCAAGCACCCCTTGTTTTGATTTTCAAAGGTACCGAGACCCTTCAGTTCCCATTGCTTTCAGTGGAATTAGTGTGTGCTCAGCACTTATGCAAATTAGGCCACTTACATTTGTCTGAATATGGACTTAGGTGCCTAATTTTAGCCTCTCAGGTTTAAAAAATATTTGCCTTTAATTCTCCAGTCTTGTTTTAAAGACACTATAATGTCGATCACAGAGGAATTTTTAGCAATTTCTTTGGCTGTTTTCTGAACATTGATAAAGTTGTTTGAACTTGAATGAGCAAAGTCATATGGTGACATAATTCTTTCTCCTAATTCTTTAATGTTTCGGCACTGAAAGATATCCCAGGTGATGTAGACAATAAACATATTGGTGTAATGCCTATTGAGGCCTACTTATCAATGATCTATTGCTGCCACATTACTAGCATCCATAAAATTACTATTCCATTGCAATACTTACTACCAAGGTAGTCAAGGAAATTAAAGTTTTACCACCACTGTCCTAATGAAGTGAAGACACCAAGTAAGAAAATCTTGGTGGTAAAGAATCACGCATGTGGGCAGATTTTGATGCATTTGCTCACGTTGAGTGGTACCTTGTTCTGTGAGTATGTCCATTTAAATGAATAGGGCTACTCATGGTGTAAGATACCCAGAAAAAATACAGCTATTAAAATACGATCCTCAAATGGTACTGTTAGCTTGCTGTGTGTCAAGAAAGAATATTGTGTTATTCCATTAGCAGTACTTTATAGTAATAGTAATTTAATAGTATATGGGTCCAAGAGCTATGTGTTCTCAACTCCCACTGAAATCAGTAGGAGTTGAAGGTGCTCTGCTCCTTGCAGGACTGGTCCCTATAACACTTCTTTATGTTGGCCATTACCAGCTTTGTCTCAATAGTTGTCAGGAAATTCCACAGAGGGCAACAGTGCCCTCAGTCACCAGCTGTGCTGCCTTTTATATTCTCTCCTATTATCATTTTTAAGACTTTCTTTCACTGTTTTATTTTTTCATAGTACTCTATGAAATGGCGTTTTACATTTCATGAAAGCAAGTGATGAGACTTGGTTCTTACATACCAAGTATGGATTTCTCTCAACCCAGTGGAGTTTAGACCTGATAAAAAGGGAGGAACAAAAACTTCCTATATTTTCTAGAGTTTGATAGGTCAGCTTAATGGCTTTATTGAAGCAGGGATGCATCATCCAATCAAGCAACCCTGGCATTATTTGATGTGAAAAATATTATACCTGTTTTTCTTCATACGTGTACTGGGGTTGCCCCTGCAGTTTTCATTCAGATATAGATTTTCTAATTCCTTTTTCTATTTGGATAATAGAAATTAATTAAATTTGTGGGGCTCAGATCTGTGCTACTGGGATTTTCCATTGCAAATATTTCAGTTTCCCAATAGAGATTTGGTACTTGACAATGTTTTTTTTTAATTAAAGTACCTCTTCCCACAAGATTTGCTATGCAGAGAACTGCTATTCAACCAGTCAGCAAGCTTATAAAATGGAGACTCTATGTATGATTGAATCGTTATTCAGATACCCTAAATCTAATATTCCATCATTTATTTCTTATTAAATACACTTCACAGCCATCCAAAAAAAAAAGCGTTGAGCCCAAGTTTAGGAGTTCTCTAATGCAAATTGTTCATCCATATTATAGGTGCTCAGGCACATGTAAAGAAGTGAGGCATTATGAAAATGTATATACAAATCACTATGTTTGTGAGTGGCATACATATATTTACTAGTGTTTACTTTAAATGTTGGAAAACAAATAATTAACATTGCTATCATTTTCCTTTAAAAGTCAGTTCAAGTCTATATAAAGCAAAGTCTTTAAAGTACTATATGTACTTTTTTTCATCCATGGTGCTCACACTTGAACTGTATTTACATTTCCTCTCTTTCTATGACTCTCCACTTATTTGGCAACTCACATATGACATATTGAAGAACATTAACAGAATACATATTTGTGGACAATATCGGTATGCTAACAGATAAATCTAAATATATAGGTATTTTGGGGGCACCCATAACTCTGTTATCCGAGATGTTTATTTTTTAAGCTGCTGTAAATAATTGTTACAGTTAAATCTTGCTTTTTATTAACATTTCTATTCTAAAAAAAGAAATAAATGTTATAGAACAGATACTTGGATGATCTCTTGTGAGAATCCAAAATGATGTTCATCATAGTATTCTTCATAATTTTAGAACCTTTAAAAGCTTAATTTTGATAAGTCTTTCGAGGCAATATCAGACACATGCTTTTGTTACTTTCTTGATTACTGATTGGCTGAACATTTTGCAGAAACAATGACTATCTAGCAGTATATTTTAATTAAACAAAACTGGGGAATGCTGATGTTTGGTGGGCGGTATAAATCATCCAAAGTGAGAGTGAATGGATGAAGGATTACATGCCTGGGAGGAACCAGATGGACTCCTTAACTATGTTTATTTTGTAAAAAGGTGTTTGGTGTTGTGCAGTGAAGCTATGCCAATGTATATCAGCTGAGGACCTGACCCTTACAGGGGAATTGCCCATTTAAAAATAGAAGAAAAAAAATCACTTGGACTACTAACATACTTAAGCTAACCATTTTGTGTCTACAGAGCTGAGACTTCCAGAGTTGTTTGTAACAAAAGTAGATGAACACTTTTCAGACAGAAGTTTTATTTAAGTACAGTACTTCTTTAAATGACAGTTTTTAATTTAAGAAATTGTTGTGCTATCTTAAAAGAAAACAATAGATTTGACTAATATTTGTGTCATATATGCTAATGTCATTTCCTTTTTTCTATTATCTCTATATCTGTCAGATTTCTTTTATTTCTTTCCTCTGATTTTATCATGCAATGATGTATTTCTCAGTCAGTGACTTTTTGATGTGTTCCACCACCTTAAGAATAGAAATTACACACAAACAATAGAACAGACACTCAGCTATGTGCTGATGGGTGCTAATGTGAAAACTGAGAGAAATGAATATAATTAATCCACACCTCATCCCCATTCCCACCAAGAATGAAATTGTGTGGAATACATTAAAATATTGAATTGCCAGTTATACATACTGTAAAATACATAATGGGCCAAATTTATGAATCCATTGAGTTACATCAGGGATGCTTTTTCTGAGTTTTCCTCATTCTTTAAGTGTATGTAGAGATTTTAGCTGACAAGCCTTCAAAAAGAGGTTTGTCTTACTACTGAAATTTGTACCAGTGACCTATAATTTAGTAATGATTCATAGGAAAGTTACAACAAAATACTATGATTCAGGTTATGAAATTGTGTTGTAAGTGGGGTGAGGGGAGAAAGGGAATGTAAATTATTTTGAACTGTGCTCTATTCAAACTGCTTGAAATGTTGGTTAGCGAGAACATCTGCAACTGGGTAATTTTGAAAACATAATGGCAAAATATCTGTTTGTAATATTGGGAAACAGAATTTAGATTCTAAGAACAATGCTCACAGCACGCAAACTGCAGATTTAGAAACACCATCAATGCTCAAAGCAATTTGATAGAGCCATTCTTCATGAGGATATTTTTTTTTTTTGTCGATATAGACTCTTCTGGATCTGTGAGTAAATAAGCACTTTAGAGTTCTGTAAAAAAAACGCAGAGAGGTTTGAGAGGAATTGTTCTTTTATATCCAGCAAAGCCAGTTACTAATTTTTAGAAGCTTTGAAATTCTTGATTCAGCACATGCCTGAGATAGGGATGTGCTCCAAAGATTTGTATGCTGGCTAATAGGTAATTCTTGACTTCTATGGTTTATAAGCATTTTAGTCAGGACTAGAAACTAAGTATAATTGTCCTACGTTCTCACAGCTAACTGATATATTTCCTGGCTATAATGTTCTACATCTCTTCCAGTTGCAATATACAATTTTACTTTTTAAGCAACATGACCCAGTTTTCTAACAATGTGCTTGCAAAGCCTGAATAATGTGAAGAAGAATAATGCTTAATGTGGGTACTTTGATTCCATTGATTTTTTTTTTGAAGAGGAGATGTGTTTTATTTTTATGTCTTGTGCAGCTTAGTTGCCTTTTGCATTGGTCTTTCTTCTTGAGGCTAAGAAAGCTTAATGAGAAACTGGACCACAATGCAGTAGGTTTGCTACTATCTCTACTTAAAAGAGTAACTGGATGTGAAAAATAAATATTTACTTTTACTTTTAACAAACTTTTTAAAGATCCTAGCTTTCTTTAGCTTGCTGTAGAAAATCAAACTCAAATCGTGGGGTTTTTTTGGTGGGGGAGGCGGGACTTAAAGATGTATTTTAGCAGACCTGGATCAAAAAACTGAAAAACCTGAAATCTGGTTTGTTTATCCATATTATGACATATCAGAATGACTAACTGTTAATAAACAGACCCTTTTTGTCTGTAGGGGAGGTGTATAAGAGATTCAAAATAATCTTCCCCCATTCCACAGAGATTCCCATTCTCTTAGCTGAACTGAAGTCTGGAGTCGAATGAGGAATAAAGTGATAAATCTACCAGTGGGTTCAGCCTTAAGTGTACATATCAAATTACAAGTCTTGGAATAACTGTGCTAATGAGATGATGTAATGGTAGGATTAAAATGACTATGCTAATGCCTGCATTGAGCCTCTGAATATACCCAGTGAAGAATTAGAAGTTTTGAGGAGCCTGCACAAACTCAGTCTGAGCTGGCTGCTCATGCAGTTGTTAAAAAATATCTTGTCTCCAATTAACCTGCCCCCTGAGTTCTTACTAAATATTACACACTTACACCTGTTACCCGTTCAATTTAGAGCACCCCATCTATACCCTATTGAGGGATCAATGCATGACCCAATCAATTTAGGACACCCTGCCTATACCCTACCGAGGGCTCAAGGAGTGACCCAATCAATTTAGGCACCCCCACCCTTTCCCTTCCAAGTGCTCAGGGTGTATCGCACCCCTCCTTACTCACAGGGTTCAGGAAGAAACCTGGTCAATTTAATTACCCACCCTTTTCCTCGGACTCAGGGTTCTATGGGTTTGCAAAACCATTTCCCAGTGAAAGAGCCTTACACAATTGTGCTCTAAACATCTATTTATTAGCAACACACACAGAATACATATACCAAGAAAATCTCTTATGCTCTCCACTTCCAATATACAGAGAAATTTCACCCGATGGTCAGTCAGGATCCACTCATCTGCGGGTTCCCAGTGATGCCTCTGTATGTCATAATCGTGGATTACTCTGGAAGTCCCATGGGAGAATTTGAACAGACTCTACACCTGGACTGCCTATTGGACTATAACCTTTTAAATTGATTCCATAAATACTTTTTAACAAATGTGCAGCCTCACCATCTCTCCTATTAAAGTGACCTAAGGGCTTTACACATATTTGGGTGTATATTGATCTTTTAACCTTTTGCAACTCTTTTCTTTATTTTCCGTTTTTTATTAAAACCTTTAGTTTTTGTCACTAAAGAATTAGCATCAGTGTGTTTATTTGGTAAGATCTGAGACTCATATTGACCTGGGGGTAAATGTCTGGTCCTTTGGAATTGGTGGACCTCACATATGGTGAATCAGGTTTTCAGGAACCTCTCACTATATTAGACTTGGTTGTCTAGATGGGAGTCAAGTGCTGGAAGGCTTAAAGAGGACTGTATTTGGCTTTTTGTTAACCAGTGTGGTATTACAGGGGCTGTTTTGTTACTGGCTTGGTGAATAATTATAGAATAAACCACCAGTCTGGGGAATTGTCTGCCTGATTCCTTTCAGTTTTCCCTGAGTGTGGCATTTTCAGTGTGGCCCTGCCAGTCACCCTGGTCACAGCTGGTGAACAGGGAGAAGAACTGCTTGAGAATGTCAGGTGTAAAGAGACACCATAGGAGAAAGATAGCTGCTGGTATCCGTAGGTGAGCCAGAGGAAATGGGCCGGTTATGTGACAGTGACAGTTATGTGACAGTCTGGGGCATTTTTTCAAAACAAATATAGTTATGTTTTGAGTTTGGGAGTAATAAAATGTTATCCCTGTTGAGAAATGGAAGATGAAAGAGGTTCACCAAATGTGCCTGGGGCTAAGGGTCACCCTGAGACTGCAGTCAGGCACAGTCGAATAGTGGTGCCTGAACAAGCATCAGTAAGTACAGAATGAAGAGCCTGGTTCTGCCTTCCATTGGGAGGGCCTGCCTAGTGGTAAGAACTATGTTAGGAGTCCTATAGGCCACTGATCCCTCTCTGAAGACTCAGAACAGAGAAAACTCCAAGATAGTGGATGGATTCAAGTTGGTGAACAGAGCGGAGGCAGTAGACAGTACAGAGGTGGCACTGAGGTGTTTAGCAGTGGTATAGTGTTAAAACGGGGGAGAGGGAGATAAACTAACCTAAAGAAGAAAAGGAGTACTAGTGGCACCTTAGAGACTAACCAATTTATTTGAGCATAAGCTTTCTTGAGCTATAGCTCACTTCATAGGATGCATTCAGTGGAAAATACAGTGAGGAGATTTATATACACACAGAACATGAAAAAAAAGGTGTTATCATACACACTGTAAAGAGAGTGATCACTTAATATGAGCTATTACCAGCAGGAGAGTGGTGGTGGTGGGGGAGAAAACCTTCTGTAGTGATAATCAAGGTGGGCCATTTCTAGCAGTTCACAGGAACGGCTGAGGAACGGGGGTGGGGTGGGGAAATAAACATGGGAAAATAGTTTTACTTTGTGTAATGACCCATCCACTCCCAGTCTCTATTGAAGCCTAAGTTAATTGTATCCAGTTTGCAAATTAATTCCAATTCAGCAGTCTCTCGTTGGAGTCTGTTTTTGAAGTCTTTTTGTTGTAATATTGCGATCTTTAGGTCTGTAATCGAGTGACCAGAGAGATTGAAGTGTTCTCCGACTGGTTTATGAATGTTATAATTCTAGACATCTGATTTGTGTCCATTTATTCTTTTACGTAGAGACTGTCCAGTTTGACCAATGTACATGGCAGAGGGGCATTGCTGGCACA
Organism: Lepidochelys olivacea; assembly: GCF_965140295.1. NCBI lineage: Eukaryota > Metazoa > Chordata > Testudines > Cheloniidae > Lepidochelys > Lepidochelys olivacea. Next base: position 76,350,099 of record NC_140411.1, on the reverse strand, counting down.
TGATGGCATATGTCACAGTGGTAGATGTGCAGGTGAACGAGCCTCTGATAGTGTGGCTGATGTGATTAGGCCCTGTGATGGTGTCCCCTGAATAGATATGTGGGCACAGTTGGCAATGGGCTTTGTTGCAAGGATAGGTTCCTGGGGTAGTGGTTCTGTTGTGTGGTGTGTGGTTGCTGGTGAGTATTTGCTTCAGGTTGGGGGGCTGTCTGTAGGCAAGGACTGGCCTGTCTCCCAAGATTTGTGAGAGTGATCGGTCGTCCTTCAGGATAGGTTGTAGATCCTTGATGATGCGTTGGAGAGGTTTTAGTTGAGGGCTGAAGATGACGGCTAGTGGTGTTCTGTTATTTTCTTTGTTAGGCCTGTCCTGTAGTAGGTGACTTCTGGGTACTCTTCTGGCTCCGTCAATCTGCTTCTTCACTTCAGCAGGTGAGTATTGTAGTTGTAAAAATGCTTGATAGAGATCTTGTAGGTGTTTGTCTTTGTCTGAGGGGTTGGAGCAAATGCGGTTGTATCGTAGAGCTTGGCTGTAGACAATGGATCTTGTGGTGTGGTCTGGGTGAAAGCTGGAGGCATGTAGGTAGGAATAGCGGTCAGTAGGTTTCTCGTATAGGGTGGTGTTTATATGACCATCGCTTATTAGCACCGTTGTGTCCAGGAAGTGGATCTCTTGTGTGGACTGGTCCAGGCTGAGGTTGATGGTGGGATGGAAATTGTTGAAATCATGGTGGAATTGCTCAAGGGCTTCTTTTCCATAGGTCCAGATGATGAAGATGTCATCAATGTAGCACAAGTAGGGATGGGGCATTAGGGGACAAGAGCTGAGGAAGCATTGTTCTAAGTCAGCCATAAAAATGTTGGCATACTGTGGGGCCATGCGGGTACCCATAGCAGTGCCACTGATTTGAACGTATACATTGTCTCCAGATGTGAAATAGTTATGGGTGAGGACAAAGTCACAAAGTTCAGCCACCAGGTTTGCCGTGATATTATCGGGGATACTGTTCCTGACGGCTTGTCGTCCATCTTTGTGTGGAATGTTGGCGTAGAGGGCTTCTACATCCATAGTGGCCAGGATGGTGTTTTCAGGAAGATCACCGATGGATTGTAGTTTCCTCAGGAAGTCAGTGGTGTCTCGAAGATAGCTGGGAGTGCTGGTAGCGTAGGGCCTGAGGAGGGACTCTACATAGCCAGATAATCCTGCTGTCAGTGTGCCAATGCCTGAGATGATGGGGCGTCCAGGATTTCCAGGTTTATGGATCTTGGGTAGCAGATAGAATACCCCAGATTGGGGTTCCAGAGGTGTGTCTGTGTGGATTCGTTCTTGTGCTTTTTCAGGGAGTTTCTTGAGCAAATGCTATAGTTTCTTTTGGTAACCCTCAGTGGGATCAGAGGGTAATGGCTTGTAGAAAGTGGTGTTGGAGAGCTGCCGAGCAGCCTCTTGTTCATATTCTGACCTATTCATGATGACGACAGCACCTCCTAAAGCACCTCCTAAAGAAAACTCCATATTCCCCAAATGAGAAGTTTTCCTGTGTTTAACCTCAGCTACACTACTGGGGTCTTGGCTGAAACTGCAGAGAGCAGCAGTCTACCCAAGGGATTCTGGTGTGGGTCCTCATACCAAGCAATCAAAGCTGAAATCACCTCAGGTGGCAGAGGCACCAGGCAGCACTTCTCTTAGGGGATATGAGTGGGGGAGCTGGAGAGGAAGAAAGTGGCTGGAATGCATTATCCACTCACAAATGCGAAGGAGCAGTGAGGTTGGGACTGTTACTAAGACACCCTGGGGAGAGGTGTGTCTTACCAAATATTGTTCATCTATTAACTTCTGGCTTTCTCAAGTTTATTCTGTTGTCCTCCCTTAACACCCATCTTCCCCCCACCCCACACACCCAAGATAGCTCTCTTTATTTTAAATCCTTGGACTCAGTACTTGCAGATGGGGAAATATTACCTCTCAAGTGTGTCAGAGGTATATATACTTCTACAGGTTTCTGGTGTTCATGCTCAAGCTGGTGTTTAGTTTCAGAAGGAACCCGCTAGAAAATTGAACACGGCCCTTTTTGCTGCTGTGCTGACAACAGCTGGCAGAAGGATTACATTAATAATAATACATAATAACAAGTAAACTACAGAAAGAAACATAGGGCATCAAGTGAAGGGGTTAATTCACTAGAAAAATTAAAGATGATGCACATAAAGATTCTTAGAGCTGGATTCACAAAAAGACTTACGCGCCTAACTCCGACTGCAGATGCCTAAATCCTACCATTAGGGCCCACTGGGATTCACAGGTCCCTCTCTCACATTCAGCTGCTGCTGAACACTATAGGTGCCTAAACAAGCTATTATCTTAATTTTTGCAGTAAAAGTTCTCAAGGTGCCTCTGTTTCTGCTTCTGCACATGCATCACTCTAAACAACTAGATGCCTATCTCCCGGTTAAGCACCAGTGCAATTCACAACTGCGGGGAAGGGCAGGGCTCTTAATTTGCCAGCAGGGCTCAATCCAGTAAGTGTATGCTGCGATCATCTACTGGATCAGGTCCCCATACGTGAGCTCGCAGAAAATGTTTGCGGGGAGAAGGAGGACCTCTTTATAACTTTTAATCCACTGGTGAGGGTACTCACTTTGGATGTGGGAGGCCCCTGGTTCATGTCCTTCTTCCGTTCAGGTGAAGATGTGAGGGCTCCACAGTCTCTCCTGCTAAGCTGTTCCACTTTGGATAAACAGTTTTAAAAGTCATTGGTGTAGGAGGAATATATGCTTGATCTCCTAGCTGTGTGCTTGAACCACCAAGCTACAGAGTCATTCTCATGCTCCCTTTTACTCTCTGGCCCAATGCTTTTTCATTAGTGAAGCAGCTTTAACAGGAGAGACTGAGAGCTTTGCAGCTTGGACTATCCTATAGCTCAAAAGTTAGGGTACTCACCTGAGACATGGCAGAGCTCAATTCCAATCCCTTCCCCCCCCCCCAAATAGAGAGGGGACTTGAACTGGGGACTTCCCCACATCACGGGCAAGCACCCTAACCACAGGGCTAAAAGTTACGAAGAAGCAGTCACTCTTCCTCACTTCTGGCTTCTTGCAAAAATGGCACTGGTGCCTAACACCAAGAGAAATTTGCAGTGAATAATCTCAAATAGATTAGAATATATTTTTTTGCAAAAATACTCTCACCCTGGATTTAGGCACAGAACTCTCTGAGTGGAACAGGATTCAGGACACATCCCTTGAGTTGGCAACTCCAATTGGCTAGTTTAGAGGGGGAGCCACGTACCATGCTAGCTTTTGTGAATCCATTCTGAGGCACCTATCTCTCCCCATTCTTTGTATAGGGAGCCTATGCACTTTACTCAGGCTTTATGAATCCCAGTGATTTTCTAAATGCCTAAATGCAAGGTGTCCCCACACCTAAGTTCCACTGTGAATCTAGCCCCTAATATAAGCATAGTGACTTATGCAAGTCACTGGCAAGATACATCATGTGTTTCAAAGTAACTCAGTAAATAATTGCTTAATTTAACCCAGATGATTTTATAAAGCCAAAACAAAAGGATCCTCGAAGTTTAGTCCTCAACTACTAATTACCTAATAAAGAAATCAGCATTCTGCATAGAAGTCTAGATTGATTTACAAACAAAAGAAGAATACAGTTTAGCATCTGTATGGTCAAGAAACAGCAAAAGAACAAAACATTGATGGAATAGTTAATTACAGAGTAGTACGATAAAAAAGGGAAGTTTCTGGAATTTGTTAAAAACAAAGAGTATGTTCTTCATTAAAAAAAAAAAAATCAAGGAACTGGACATGAAGAAGCCCCCAGATCTTCATGAAGAATATAATAAATACAAAGTGCATATCTTATAGTACATGTCTAACTTCCCCTCTGTAAATATTAGATGTGACCATAGGAAGTTAAAAGTCACAAACTAGTTGAAGCATTAAAATAGAATAGCAGAAACTCATGAGAGGAAATAATTAGCATGGATCTTGAAGAGAAAAACATGATTATGAGCTAGAGAGCCATAAACAAATCAAATCTGTGAATTAAACAAGAGCCAATATTAAAAAAAGAAAGAATAGAATATGAACAACTGCCGAAAAGTGCATAAGATGAGGAAGCCAGGAGAAAAAAATGTCTTCTCTGAAAGACCAAACAATCAGAAACTATAATGCATGGAAACTAATCACGGTACAGTATAAGATTTGCTCACCCTATATTGATTGATAGAGTATGGTCCTTATTTGTTTCTATAAACTGGTTCTGAGTGTTCATTTGTTTGTTTGTTTGTTTGCGTGTCAGCTATGTTTACCCACTTTCCGATGTCCCTCCCCACCTCTGTGCTTAAGACAAGCAGAGAAATGAAGAAAGGTTTTGATATCATAAATAGGATAGAATCCTAGTTTGTAAGGTCTTGAGAGGCAAGGGTTTGCCTTTGTATGTGATTGTACAGAGCCTAGCACAATGGAACTTCAACCCTGATTAGACTCTCTGTGGGCTTCTGAAGTATACATATTTTATAATAACAAATAAAATCTTAGATATTAGAGTACTGGGATGAAACTATGAGTGGGGAAATTTAGACTGAATATCCTCTGAATCTGTGAAAAGTTACTTGCTGAAGGTGAGCAACACACATTTTCTATATTATCTTTTTTTTTTCCAAAGAGAACACAGATTTTAGATGGCTGCTGCCATTCTGTAATATTAAAGGTAGAAACACATAAGGAATTCTATGGTTCAGTACAAAACAACACAGAATACAAAAAAACAAACAAACAAAAAAACCCACAACAGTGTTTCCCTCCAAAACAGTTTGAATTATTTTTTCATGAAAGATTTTGTGAAAAAGAGAATAAAACCCACATACAATACATCTGCTGCATATAGTTTCTAAAACAGAGAGAAGAAAGATTAAAGGAACTAAAATTGTGGTACAGGACAAAGATGTTAATTAAGTAATTGACAGGGCAAATAAAAATGAGGGAAAACGAGCCACTCAGCAGTGTATCTGAAAATGTGTTCAATATCCCCTCTAAAGTAGTCCACAAAGTATTATTTTATAGATCAAAAGAATAAATTAATTTTAAACGTCAGTAGACATTGTGTATTGTTGAAAAGCTGAAAAGCAAATGAGGGAAAGTCAACACTTTAGAATCATAGAATCATAGAATATCAGGGTTGGAAGGGACCCCAGAAGGTCATCTAGTCCAACCCCCTGCTCAAAGCAGGACCAATTCCCAGTTAAATCATCCCAGCCAGGGCTTTGTCAAGCCTGACCTTAAAAACCTCTAAGGAAGGAGATTCTACCACCTCCCTAGGTAACGCATTCCAGTGTTTCACCACCCTCTTAGTGAAAAAGTTTTTCCTAATATCCAATCTAAACCTCCCCCACTGCAACTTGAGACCATTACTCCTCGTTCTGTCATCTGCTACCATTGAGAACAGTCTAGAGCCATCCTCTTTGGAACCCCCTTTCAGGTAGTTGAAAGCAGCTATCAAATCCCCCCTCATTCTTCTCTTCTGCAGGCTAAACAATCCCAGCTCCCTCAGCCTCTCCTCATAACTCATGTGTTCCAGTCCCCTAATCATTTTTGTTGCCCTTCGCTGGACTCTCTCCAATTTATCCACATCCTTCTTGAAGTGTGGGGCCCAAAACTGGACACAGTACTCCAGATGAGGCCTCACCAATGTCGAATAGAGGGGAACGATCACGTCCCTCGATCTGCTCGCTATGCCCTTACTTATACATCCCAAAATGCCATTGGTCTTCTTGGCAACAAGGGCACACTGCTGACTCATATCCAGCTTCTCGTCCACTGTCACCCATAGGTCCTTTTCTGCAGAACTGCTGCCTAGCCATTCGGTCCCTAGTCTGTAGCTGTGCATTGGGTTCTTCCGTCCTAAGTGCAGGACCCTGCACTTATCCTTATTGAACCTCATCAGATTCCTTTTGGCCCAATCTTCCAATTGGTCTAGGTCCTTCTGTATCCTATCCCTCCCCTCCAGCGTATCTACCACTCCTCCCAGTTTAGTATCATCCGCAAATTTGCTGAGAGTGCAATCCACACCATCCTCCAGATCATTTATGAAGATATTGAATAAAACCGGCCCCAGGACCGACCCTTGGGGCACTCCACTTGATACCGGCTGCCAACTAGACTTGGAGCCATTGATCACTACCCGTTGAGCCTGACAATCTAGCCAGCTTTCTACCCACCTTATAGTGCATTCATCCAGCCCGTACTTCCTTAACTTGCTGACAAGAATACTGTGGGAGACCGTGCCAAAAGCTTTGCTAAAGTCAAGAAACAATACATCCACTGCTTTCCCTTCATCCACAGAACCAGTAATCTCATCATAAAAGGCGATTAGATTAGTCAGGCATGACCTTCCCTTGGTGAATCCATGCTGGCTGTTCCTGATCACTTTCCTCTCATGCAAGTGCTTCAGGATTGATTCTTTGAGGACCTGCTCCATGATTTTTCCAGGGACTGAGGTGAGGCTGACTGGCCTGTAGTTCCCAGGATCTTCCTTCTTCCCTTTTTTAAAGATTGGCACTACATTAGCCTTTTTCCTGTCATCCGGGACTTCCCCGGTTCGCCACGAGCTTTCAAAGATAATGGCCAGTGGCTCTGCAATCACAGCCGCCAATTCCTTCAGCACTCTCGGATGCAACTCGTCCGGCCCCATGGACTTGTGCACGTCCAGCTTTTCTAAATAGTCCCTAACCGCCTCTATCTCCACAGAGGGCTGGCCATCTCTTCCGCATTTTGTGATGCCCAGCGCAGCAGTCTGGGAGCTGACCTTGTTAGTGAAAACAGAGGCAAAAAAAGCATTGAGTACATTAGCTTTTTCCACATCCTCTGTCACTAGGTTGCCTCCCTCATTCAGTAAGGGGCCCACACATTCTTTGGCTTTCTTCTTGTTGCCAACATACCTGAAGAAACCCTTCTTGTTACTCTTGACATCTCTGGCTAGCTGCAGCTCCAGGTGCGATTTGGCCCTCCTGATAACATTCCTACATGCCCGAGCAATATTTTTATACTCTTCCCTGGTCATATGTCCAACCTTCCACTTCTTGTAAGCTTCTTTTTTATGTTTAAGATCTGCTAGGATTTCACCATTAAGCCAAGCTGGTCGCCTGCCATATTTACTATTTTTTCGACTCATCGGGATGGTTTGTCCCTTTAACCTCAACAGGGATTCCTTGAAATACAGCCAGCTCTCCTGGACTCCTTTCCCCTTCAAGTTAGTCCCCCAGGGGATCCTGGCCATCCGTTCCCTGAGGGAGTCGAAGTCTGCTTTCCTGCTTTCATAAAGTCAACATGACAGTAAGTACCTGCTGCATCCAAGAAGGAAGAGTTAATATTCTATTGAGAGGCAATGGCAAGGCAAATACTAGAACAGTGTCTGTGCTTGCAAATGCAGGTTTGTTTGTTTCTTTGTTTTTTTAAAGACGAACATCCACGCTGGTTTGCAAAAACACCACTTCTGTTGACTTTATGGACTGTCAATTTTATGGGATTTAGCCATATGTCTGGATCCTCCAGGGAACAGTTCTCATGAGAGATGTAGTTCCCTTAATATTTGGGTAAATGGGAAAAGGATAAAGGATAAATAGAAACACAGTGTAGCTGAGAAATCTAAAAAGTGTTTACATGATCAGCTAGCTGTCTTTAAATTCTCAAAATGAAATCAATCATCAGAGTATATGGATACCTTCCAAGAGATAATAACCAATCACAAAATGAAAGTATTATACTCAGTTACCATTAAGGGGTCTGTTCTAGGGTTTGCAGCCATAAAAATGTTAAGGCTAAGAAAGTGTAGATATGCAGACCCTGAGCATCAGTGACAGAGGAATTTTGCATATGGATTGTTAAGGCAAACATAATGCCTTCAGTCATGCTGATGAAGAATTTGCACAATAAGGGTTTTTATGTTTTCTTATTGGAGGTGATTTGGGCGCTTCCCACAAGAATTGGCTTTTGACAACTAAGCAGTGCATTGGTGAAGACTTACCCTCACACCATCCAGCTTCATATTTAGGGTGTAGCACATTCCTGCCTTGAGTCTGCTATTGCAAGCACTAGCATTCTTACTGGCTTCCGCACTGGTCTGCAAGTGAGGGAAATGGACACCTTGGGCCTTCTCCCTCTCTATTATGCACCTATATGGGGCAGTCAAAATCTAGGCCTACCTTTCCAAAATGGAGGGGAGAGATTAATCAGAAGCATAGAATTAAACGGGAAAACAATGGCTCGCTAAAATACTTTAGCCCCTACCAAGCAGCAAAGTTGAAGACATCTGAAAGCAGCTAAGTGAATCTAAAGGATTAAGATGAACTCAGAGCTTAATTGATGGCCGTGGATAAACATTTTATTATTGTATCCAAATGCAACAGGGTGACTAGGTAGCTTTCTGGCCCTTGCTGCCCACCTACTTCTATCATTTGAGTGTTTCTGAATCCTCATCTCATTCATTTTCCCCACCCCCTCCTCAGGTCCACTTTCTACCTCCCCATCCATCAGCAAGGCCCTTCTCTGCTCTCCAGAATAATTGAGTTGTTTGTATTATCTCTCAAAACTGGGTTAGGATTCTCCCAATGTGCAAGCAGGAGTGGAAACAGAAATATAACAGCTGTTGTGAGGACTAGACCCTTGTCAATATGTGTGGGAAAGAAGAAGATGTGGAAGGGTGGGGGTGTTTTTATGCTTGTGGGGATGGGTTTAAGTCCAGGGATTTAACTATTTTTCAGGTGTTAGCTCCATTTTCTTTGTTTGTTTGTTTGTTTTGTTTTAAGTTTTAGAATGTGTCTATATCAGTTGAAGAGAATGAGAAGCTGAAAGTGCATCTTTGTTGCTGGTAAACAGCTTGAACAGCTTGAACTATTGAGAAATAACTGTACAGTGATTATGCAAATCAGATAACCACAACCAACCAGTGTGCAGAGAATTGCCTAGCTAAGGGGAAAATATATGGTTATGCATCAATAGCTATACATCTTCTCTTTGTTCTGATTGGCTAGAGCAATTCCATTTCTGTATAATATGCTATAACTGGCACACACCCAGATGATTTTCAAAATGTTTGCAAAGTTAATTTGATTGCCTGCAGAATTTGGTTGGTTGTGCAAGAGGCCAGTTTAGCCACCAACTTTGGCCTTTTTTGTGGATTGGTTACAGAAATACTTGTTTCAATCACTAACTTCTATTTAGTGCTACAGCTCAAAGTCAGTGTGACCTTCTAAATGAGGCAAAAGTTAACAATTAACAACATACAATGAGTTTGGCAAATTTGATGTTCACAAATTGGTCACCCCCAGAGTGTGAGTTTTACAGATTAGTTCAGTATTTAAAGTTGTTTGAATGTGTAACATGAACAAATGTCAGCGTGTGGATTTCTTGTTAACTCTTTGATCTGAGGTTTTCTGTTAACTTGGGACTGGCTTTGCTGGTTGACTTCCTTAATATTTATCAATTATTTTCATTCTGAACAAAATAAAATTAATTTTGGTAGCATTTTCAAAAGCACCAGTATGATTTGGGAACCTACCTCCCATTTTCAAAAGTGTGGCACTTAGAGGCAGATTTCCAAGGGTACTGTTGGCATTACACCACCTATCTCCTAGGTGCCTAGTGGAATTCTCAGTCCTGACTTATCTGCCCAGATTCTTCATACTATGCATGGGGAGGTGTAGGTGCCTAAGGAATGGATTCTCAGGAACCAGTAATCTGAACAAGGAGCTGCCAAAATTAACCATTGGAAATGCAGCGGAAAGGAACCAGGCTTAGGCCTAGATCTTCAAAGGTTTTCGGGTGCCTAGTTCCCATTGATCTGGGTTAGAAGGAGTTGCATCCCTCCACTTAGGGTCCACAGATGTGTGCCCTTCTCCTGGAGTTACGTGCTTAAGTCAGGACATCCCTTTGTCATGAAAAATCAGAGAGAGAGACCCCAGTGCCTGAACAGTCAATAGCAAAGTGGGAGCGGAAGGAGAGAAAGCAGGAGCCTGACCCCATACTACAGCAATAGCACAGTGGCTACTCTGCTTGATTTAAAGCAGAGGCTTGAACCCCTGTGCCAGATAGTGGTTACTAGGCTGTTCTGGAGTGGGTCTCTCAAGCTCTTCTATTGGATCTTTTCTGTATTGTATACATAATTATTTATTGGAACAGGGACTTAAACCTGATTCTGCCACATTCCAGGTGAATGCCCTAACCACTGGGCTTTTATGACTGTTTCTGCCTGATCTAATTTATATATATTTAATTTGGCTTGAGGGCTTCTGCATTTTTTTCCTTAGGTTCCAAAATCTCCCCATGCATTAAATGGGGAACCTGGGCACCTAATACAGGGCTGAAAATTCCTGAGGTGCTGGGTTGGCTAGATATTGCAACTCTGAGCACTGCAGAGCCTAAGTATTTTTGTGGACTGGCCCTTCTTCCTAAAGGCTAGATTTTTAAAAGGTATTTAGGCTCCTAAAGAGCCAGATAGGTGCATAAATAGCCCTTGAAAATACAACTGGGTGCCTAATTCCTATTGAAATCAAATAACTTTAAAAATCTAGTGAAAATGACATTTAAGTCAAGCCATTCAGGTAGTTTAAAAATGTTATTCTTTGTGATTGTGTAAATCTTGGATATGGGCCATAATTTGCACTCTGTGAACACTCACACAAGCAAATGTTTGCATGAATATGGAAAAAGTGAATAAAAAGGGCCATGAATACACCTGAAGCAAAATGTTGTTTAGACCTCACCAACGCGCTCACACATTATTTTGCTTACTATTTGCTAGAGATTGCGAATAAGTGGTTTTTCACTTTGCTAGCTGAACTGAAAAATAAAAAAAAAATTAAAAAATGGGGCGTTTACCCAAAACTTTTTTTTTTTTTTGGTGAACCAAACATTTTGTTTCATTTTCAGGTTACTTCCAGAGTTTAAAAGATAACTTTTTACAGAAAGCATGAGTCTGTACAGTCTGGAACTTCAAAAAATTCTTGTGGGATGGGAAAACCATTTTCTGCCCAATGTTAGTATTAAGAACATGTCACCAGCATTATTTGCTCTGCTTCTAAACCTATAATTATATTTAATAGTGGAAGATGTTCTATTACCTCAAATCCATTAACACATACAGTAGTAGAAATGATGACTAGTCAGTTTTGCCAGCCATGAACTGTCACCTGGAAATCACATAGCATATATGCTAAGGAACACTGGACTTATTGAGGGAAAAAATAATTTCAGTCTTTCAACCATACATCATAAAGTTTTTTGACTTTATGAATTGCTCTTGTGGGATTCTGTCGTAGGTCTGAATATCCTGAAAAATAACTGTGATATGTCTCATTATTCTTTGCCTTGTCAATTACTTAGGGTAAGACCACAGCTAGCTTTTATGTGGCCTCTTGTGGAAGGAATTCACTTGAATGTGTCTGTGGTGGGGGACTAAGGAATGCAATGTCAGCCTAAATACTAATGTGATTTATTTTTGTTAACAAAATAATTTCCCTTATCTAAATTCTGACACTTTCACTTGCTTTGACATGCCCATACCTTTTGTAAACCACAAACACTGATAACTAACATCAAAGGGAGTACTGCTCAAAGACTGGGGCTACACTAGGTCTCCATGCTAGAAAGAGAGCCTTAGACACACCACATTTAAATCAATCCCCTTCAAAGTAATTTCAAGAAGCTGTACTGTATAGAAAACAATTTTATTCTAGGAGTATTAGTATGAAGATTGACATTTTGGGCACATGGCCTGTGTCCAGACAAGAAAGGTGGCCAAGATATTGTTTTCCTGACTAATTCTTCGGAGTTAAATGAGTTTTAACATTTAATGTTAAAGTGTTAATCCTTGACATTGTTTTGATCAGAAGTAGGTTAAAACAATGGGCAAGTTCTACTCACACTTACTTGCTCTGCTCTGAATTTAGGGTTTGATTCTTCTCTCACAGCACAAAAATGGGACTTTTGCCTGTGACTTCAGTGGGAGCAAAGCCTTATAGTATAAACTCTTAAGAGCTAAAGCTAGGATTCTACCTTGATTTGTTTTGTATATTGCTACTTGCATCTTTGGTGCCCTGTAAGTAACTAATAATAACTAAGTTACTAAATAATTAAGAGTAGTCAAGGGTGTTTTCAGTGGGATAGCATTGGTCCTGTCATTGTACAAATGACTGGTATTTATAATAAAAAATTGCCCTTTGGTATAATTTTCTCATACCAGAGCCTCTTTTTATTTTATTATTTATTTATGTTATTTTGTTATTTGATTTTGGTAAACTATTTAATCTTAGGAATTATGTAGTATTTTTCTGACATTTTGAGTGGTAACCTTGTATCTCCCTCCCTCCACAAATTTGTTCCTTCTCTTTAAAGGCTTATGACAATTTTAACCAAAAATAATTTAAAACAAGACAGAAAGAGAACACCTGATTGAGCTTTTAAGTATTATACATTCATGAGACATCTAAATGTACAGACATTTCTAGCATAGCTTGCAAATTACTATAAAACCAATTATGAGGCCACCTAGATATTAACCAAAATCCTGGGTTAGCTTCCTGCTTCTTTCTCTTCCAGCTTTGCTCCTCACACAAAAATATATTGATTATAACAAAATTCTCTTTTGTGTCTCCAGTGCTTGAACACTACTTTATAGATTTTTTTTCATTTTTCCTTCCTAGAATGTGATACCCTTTCTTGCTGAGTTGCAGAATATAACAGCATGATGCACAGCATATCAAAGCAAAATACAAAATATGCATATTTGGCTGTTTTTGCTTTCTGTATGAGTTTTTTACATGGCTCTGGGAGGACACATTATCAGTGCTCGTGACTTAGCAATCACAACTGCTTTTCAGTGGAGTAAGAACCTAAATTAACATATTCTGAACTGCTGAAAATCAGCAGTAGGCCCATTTTATTTCAATTGATTATGAATTGGAAATGGTTTTAAACTTGTCTTTGAATCCACTGTATAAATTGCTCCAAAATGGATAGCTGGAATATCATGGATATGGAGTAACCACTCTGCTATATCAAGAGGCAGATGGTAAATTTTCTTGTTTTACTTGCCAGCCTAACAAACTTGCCATTAGTGCCTCATGCTGGAGCAGACTGTGGCAGAACTACTATAGTACTTAAAAATTCTCTAATGTAATCATGGTAAACGCTGGGAAAAAACTTCGTATTTACAGACCGTTCTGCTGACATAGCCCATATTTTCTGTATTTCTCATGTGCTGGATTTTTATGTCTGGAGATAATTGCATGAAAATAGGATTCTGATTGCATGGGCATTCATTTGTTTTGGCTGCTTAGTGCTTGTTTGGATTCATAATCTTAGGATGATGACATCACAATTAGTTCTGTGAAGATGCTGCTGGTGTCACAAAAGAGGAAAAGCTTCAGAATCAGCTAAGCATTACAACCACAAAGGAGACTCAGACTCAGCATTGCAATGTCTCACTTTTGAGGTGGCCTGATGTTAATGGAATGCACAGTGAGCTAGACACCCAGGCTCCCTCTACAATGGATGGGGAGACAGGGCACTTGAGATTGGGAGTCACAAATACCTGAATACTAAGTAGGGAGCTGCCTAAGCTATCCAATGGGAAATGCTAAGGAACCTAAGACTTGACCCTCAAAGGGCATTAAGTGTCTCACAGGAGACAGTTCCCTCCCCTCCTCCTTCGGCACCTAAGCCAGGTTAGCCCTTTCTCAGAGGAAAAAAAAAACATGGGAAGAGGAGTCATCCCCACCCTCTTTTTACTTAATAGTCCAGAGGTTAGAGCACTCACCCAGGAAGTAGAACACCTAGATTTAAATCCCCACTCTGCCTGATGTTAGGCAGGGCCTTGAACCCAAATATCTGCCCTAACAACTGGGCTATGGGATATTCCAGAGTGGATTTTTCTCCATCTCTTGTTGAAGCTGACCAACTTGTTATAAGATAGTGAAATAGTCATTGGAGGTGGGAGTGGACTATGGGTCTCCCAGGTGAGTATCCTAATTACCAGGCTACAGAGCCACTCACATGGTCTCCCTGACCCAGTGATTCTATACTTACTTCATAAAATGGAACAGCTTGAACGGGACAGCCAAAGTATCATTTTAAAATGTGACTTAGAAGTCAAAGTCTCATTGACTATCAATGAGTCTTATACTCCTAAGTGTCCGTTACTGTTGAAAATGGGACTTTAACTCCAAAGACACTTAGGTGTTTTTGAAAATTTAACTCTGCTACTTCAAGTGAAGAATAAATGGCAGGGAAAGGTTAACTCCAAATCGAGCGATCACGTGTGTGAGCAAATGTCCTTAGTAATAAAAATATGAGGGCAAAAGAAAAGCTTCAAAAATGACTCTATAGAAAAAATATTAAAAAATAAAATAAAATGTAATTCAGTGTATTCCATTAGGTCTTTTCATTTACAATTGAACTCTGTGCTGATGTACCTTAATTGCACGAGTAAGCTTCATGTTCCTATGGAGTGGGGTATAAACTCCATTCTCTTCCCTGTGTTTCTGGCCTCAAGCCCTAGGCAAAATTTGAGACTGTGCATGATGGCCACTTCTCAAACAGTGCCTCAGTCTAGTGGGATATTACTTTGTCCAAGTGAATCACATTCCTTACACTGCCAGATTGATCTACACCCACTTCAGCCCTTCTTAAAGTATGCATAAATTATATCCAGGAGGATCTGTGAAGGGGTCAACTTCCCTGCTACCAAATGAAGCAGACACAATCTGTTATTATTTTCTACTTTCACAATTCCATCCAGACCCAGAAGAGAAATAGATCACTCTTTGTCACTCTTAGCAAGCAGATCCTCAGCTGGAGTAAATTGTCATAGCTCCATTGACTGAAGCTGTTTTGTAACCCTAATCATATTTCGCCCTTCTCTGTAGTTTTTTCCAGTTTTTGAAATGGAATGGACCAGAACTGCATGCACTATTCAAGATGTGGACATATCATGGATTATATAGTGGCATTGTGATATTTTCTGTTTTATTACTTTTCCCTTTCATAATGGTTGCTATCTTTGTTAGCCTTTTTGACTGTCACTGCACAATGAGCAGATGTTTTCAGAGAACTTTCCATGATGACTCTGAAATCTTTCTCAAGTGGTATCAGCTACTTTAGACTCATCATTTTGTATGTATAATTGGGATTATGTTTTCCAATGTATATTACTTTACATATATCAACACTGAATTTCGTCTGCCATTTTATGGCCCAGTCACCCGGTTTTGTGAGATCCCTTTGTAACTCTTCACAGTCAGCTTTGGACTTAACTTTCTTAAGTAATTTTGTATCATCTCCAAAGTTTGCCACCTCACTGTTTATCTCTTTTTCCAGCTAATTTATGAACATGTTGAACAGCTATTTCCCTCTCTCCAAGGTGAAAATTGACCATTTATTCCTATTGTTTGTTTTCTATCTTTTAATCAGTTACTGATCCATGAGAGAACTTTCCTTCTTATCTCATGATGGCTTACTTTGCTTAAGAGCCTTTGTTGAGGGACCTTGTCAAAGGATCCAAGTACACTCCAACCACTGGATCACCCTTATTCACATGTTTCTTGACAACCTAAAAGAATTCTAATAGATTGGTGAGACATGATTTCCCTTTACAAAACCAAGGTTGACTTCCAGCATATTGTGTTCATTTATGTGTCTGAAAATTCTGTTCTTTACTGTAGTTTCAACTAATTTGCCTGGTAGTTTTCTGACCAGTAATTGCCAGGATCATGTCTGGAGCCTTTTATTAAAAATCAGCCTTACATTAGTTATCCTCCGATCATCTGATACAGAACAGTGTTTTCCCCAGGGGGTGTTCTAATTTACAGGGGGATGAGAGCCAACAAAGGGTGACACTGTGAGGATGAAGGTGGTTTATATGGCACCACAGTAAAAACTAAACAATGTTTCATGACCATTTTATTAGATTTAACTCATGTTTTAAAATCATCACACAAATTAAAGCTGGCTACTCAAGCCTCTATGAAGCACTATATCTACATCCTTCTTGGTTTCTTGTAATTTTGCATAACTCTGTTAATGTACTTCTTAAATGCAGTGCGTTCATCTTTGATGGCTTCTCATGTGTCTAGTACTTCCAGTCCTTCCTGATATGCTCATGATCAGGCAGAAGGCAACTTCTTTCAGAACACAAAATTCTATTCAATAAGGAAAAAGAACATTCAACTGTAGCTGTTGTGACTGGGAGTAGCGAGAGATGTATTCCTACTTCTTTCATCCCAGGAAACTTAGCACAATGTTTGGGTCAAACCACTAGTGACAATAAAGAAAAAATTGAAGTAAAATCTTTGTTCATTCACCGTATGACATTCCACTCTGTGTTCAAGTTCTCTAGTCTGTCCTGATCAGATGGCAGCCCCATTGCTGATAGTGCCTCACTCCACTCAATGCTCAGTGTTTTCTAAGACAGGCATCAATAAAACCTACCTAGAAGTTGAGTAGAATGCAAAAGTCACTGTTGCAGATTTGTAAGAATCAAGTCTGTGTACTTTTTCAGCTGGCTTAACAAATACTTCTTGTCCTCTTCACTTAAGGATTCAACATACTGACTTCATTAGTCAACTTCTGGACTGAAGCCTTTGCTTCTTCCGGTAAGTTTTGAATGGATCTCTCTCTAATTGATCCAAGTGTAGCTTCAATTTGCTGTACAAAGATCTACTACTGTTGGAGGAGATGACTGGATGGCATTGTTTAATGACCCAAGTGGTTTCATCAGTAGACTTACAAGAGAGAGAATGTCAATAGTCTTCTTTGAACTTAGTAGCAAACGTAATCCACCAGCCTCACTACTTAGATCCATCCCATCTCTGTAGATACTTTCCAAAGCCAGTAATTACAGTTATAGTAATTTTAAAACAACAGCCAAGGATCGCTCAGGAGAAAGCCACTGGGTTTTCCCAGGTTGGACTAATTTGAACTTCAGTCCCAGTGTATCTTCAGTTTTTCCTAAGACATTCAGTTCTTTTGGACTCTTGCTGAAAAAAAAAAAGAGCATAAAGAAGGCATTACATTTATGGCTTTTTTAAAGTCTTTTGATGTTTCTGCAGCTTGTAGTGGTGCTAGTTCGAATAGGTGGCCTTTGCAGCGTGTACAGGAGAGATTAGAGATTACATTTTTCTCTGAGCAAACTTGTATTCCACTATGTCTTCCAGAGAAGTTTGCAGCTCTATCAATTGCACAAGCAGCCATCTGTGTGGGGTTCAATTTACAAGCATTTAATTCTTGTGAGATGTGGGTTGTCACAGATGCAGCCAATGTGTCTTCTATAACCTGATCATCTAGAAATGCATCTACTGGCCTACCCCTGACATGAAGATCACCACAGTGACCTAATACTTGATGCCAATTTCCCTCACTGCATTCATCAGCCATATATGCACATTTTTTGAATATGGTGAGAGAGGTCTTCACTTTTTCAACTGTTGAGTCTTTCACTGTTGCACCACATGCGTCTTACCAGTCAGTTGAGCTTCTTGCAGAAAGATGGTGAGCATTTTCCAGTCTTGTTCGGAACCAGTGTCCAGCTTCAGGATTAAAAGTGACAATAGATTTAACATTGGCCTCTAGTTTGTAGTGTGTGATATCTCTTGCTTAAATAGAAAGTATGATGTGACAGCCATATTTGTTCATGTAAACTGTGTTTGTGTATCCAGAATTCTCAACAGTCTCATTAAGTACTTTTAAAATTGGCTTTTGTGGTTTCTGGCTTATATGGCTTTCTGCTTGTCGATACAGTTCAAGGGTTTGGTGTTTTACAGCCTTTTCATGTAGGTTGTCAGCATTGGCTTTGCTAATAGGTCTAGCAAACCAAGCTCCATGGTACATAAATCCATGGCACTTTTACTATATACGCTCACATCTTTCATACTATGGGCAGTTCTGGTCACCCAATCTCAAAAAAGATATATTGGCATTGGAAAAGGTACAGAGAAGAGCAACTGAAATGATCAGGGGTATGGAACAGATTCAATATAAGGAGAGATTAAAAAGATTTGGACTTTTCAGCTTGGAAAAGAGATGACTAAGAGGGGATATGATAGAGATCTACAAAATCTTGACTGGTATGGAGAAAGTATATGAGGAAGTGTTATTTACTCCTTCACATAACACAAGAACTAGGGGTCACCCAGTGAAATTAATAGGTAGCAGGTTTAAAACAAACAAAAGAAAGTATTTTTCACACAACGCACAGTCAACCTTTGGAACTTTTTGCCAGGGGATGTTGTGAAGGCTAAACATATAATAGGGTCAAAACAGAACTAGATAAGTTAATGGAGGATTGGTTCATCAATGGCAATTAGCCAGGATGGACAGGGATGCAGCCCCATGTTCTGAATGTTCTTAGCCTCTGTTCGCCAGAACCTGGGAGTGCACGACAGGGGATTGACCACTCGATGAATGCCTGTTCTGTTCATTCCCTTTGAAGTACCTGGCATTGGCCAGAGTCGGAAGACAGGATCCTGGGCTAGATGGACTATTGGTTTGACCCAGTTTGGCCATTCTTATGTTCTTATGTAAAAATTAAGTTTAAGAGAATAATAAAAAGGTTTAGCACAGAAACTCTCCAGGATGGAGATATTGTGAGATAACCTTGGCAAATAATGCATTTTAAAAATCTTGGCCTACTAGGAAGTGCGAACGTATATAGGTTTCCCAGACACAAATCTAGCATTCTGGAGCACAGTCACTAAAATTTAGTCCAACAAACAAAGTTTTCTTTTACGTGCCCCTCCCTTCTCTCACCACCACAACCCACTCATAGTTGTTGTCCTTGGTCAGTGAAGACACAGACTTCAGAGCTGCTTTCTCCTGAGTTCACCTCCCACCTGGCAGGGTGGGAGGGGAAAAACACCTTGCTCATTCCTTCAGCTGCTTGCCACTCACTCTGCTCACTCACTCTGGCGGCTGTTGTTTGTCATGGCACCATTCACTCCACTGTCAACATTGTCAAAAAAATAGCTGTGTGAGGAAGCTAATCTTTGTTCAAATACTTTGTTCAATACTTTTCAAACCTATCATGCTTTCTCAGGTAAAATTATTTTACCATATAGTGTGTGTGCTTTTAAAGTGTGTAATAATATTTTGATTTCAATTAAAATTTCCAACCAGACTAAATTGGCCATACTGCATATAACTCGTTAAGAACCAGGGGGCAGGGGAGGGGAGAATGTTGGGGAAATCCAGGAGAAGCGTACACTCCTCCCCCAATGGGATGTAGGAAAATTCCTGGTAGAGAGGCTGATTTAAGTGTTATGTTACATGTCACAGTTAGGAGTTCTGCAATTTCATATTTGAATTCCTGTAGAATTAGTGAGTGAACACAATCTGGTCCTGGTGACGTGTTAGTTTATAATTTTGTTCCAAAACCTCCTCTATTGACACCTCAATGTGAGACAGTTCCTCAGATTTGTTATCTAAAAAGAATGGCTCGGGTGTGGAAATCTTCATCACATCCTCTGTAGTGAAGACTGATGCAGAGAATTCATCGAGCTCCTCCACAGTGACCTTATCTTCCTCGAGTGTTCCTTTAGCACCTTGATCATTCAGTAGTCCCACATTTACATTATGGTTGTATTATGGAGCAGTTCAGCTGTATTTACCTCTTAGACTGGACCCTGCGTGCCACTTAGGACTAGATCTGAATTGCCTCTTCTCCCCTTGTGAGTTTCAGGACTAGCTGCTCCAAGTAGCAGTCATGACTGGTGTCTAGAAAGAGTACACAAACAAATGAAACTAAACCTAAGTGACAGAGTGGTAGAGTGAAGTCAGGCAGGTTTTGATTCAAATGCCAGATTGCATCATGCTACTCAGCAAAGAGGATAGCAAGAGTGTGACAATTGCAGTTCAGAGTGTGGGAGTTCCCTATAGAACAGCTTGGAGGACCTTGAACTTGTCAAAGTCACCCATCAGGGCCTGGAGTATTCAGCTGAAGCTAGGGTTGAGCAGATGGTGGATGGATATCAGCAGTACCAGTGTTGTGTTTGTTGGTACAAACCCTTTGCTATATTTTCATGTCATGAAGGATCTGTGGCCAGCCCTGTTCCATGTAGTTGTGCAACCTGTCCCCACTCAAGTATTTATTCTGAGAAGCTTTTTAGCATCGTAAGTGCAATATCCATCCACAGCATGCCTGACTGCTCACAGCCAGGATATGCTGGCTTTCATTACACCACCTTTTTCTATGCAATTATAAAATGCCAGATAATTTCATTAGGTGCAGCAAGGACAAATAAAATGTTGAATAGAGGCTGTGGAGGAGGGAAGCAAGTGGCCTCTTCAAGCATTAATGTGTTCCAGGGAGAAAACCTGTCAGTGATCTCTTTTATTTTCAAAAATACACATGCTGCCTTTTGCTTGAAAAACATTGGACTGGGTTATCTTTAAGATGGGACAGAAAGAAAGAAAAAGAGAAAGAGGGAAAGAGTACTAATCTCAGTATGCTGGAACTGGCATTTGGAGAACACATCTAGGAAAATCTAGCACTAGCAGTAATCAGTTTGCCAGAACTGCTTCTCTACATGCAGTGGGTTCACTGGAAGTTTCTGGTAGTTTGAGAAAGATCTGTTCTATTGGTATTCTACGTTTTCAGTAGAGTCAACAACTCTCCAGCTGGTAGAATTTTTCCAAACGGAACAAACATTTTGAGTGGGACCACTCCATGTGTGTGTTGCCTTCATTAAACACAGACATTGTATATTTCGGACATGTTTGTAGGAGTAAAGGATACATCCTGCTTCTGTCCTGTGAATGCTTGTTTCTGGTCACATGGCATTGACACACATACAGAATTAAGCACACAGTGATTATGCAAATCAGTCACTCATAACCAAACTGAGTTCACAGAATCACATAAATGAGAATGCACTGTGTAGTTACAGGTCACTAACCATCCAGCATCCTTACATTCTGACAGCCTGAGACAATTTAATCTCTACATATTTCCATTTACTAAAAACTAACTATTTTTCAGGTGTTGTTTTTGCAAAAAGTTACAGTTTCAAAAACATGGCAGGGTCGAGGGAGATCAATTGCTCAAAGATGTTTAACCCATATTTTATTTAATTCCACAAGATTTGATAGAATATGTTTTCACCAAATAAATTATTCTATCTACAGGTGAATATATCTGTGTTTCTACAGTAAATATATTCAGTATTTTTAAAGATATACAAAGAATTGAAAATACTTGTTTACTAATTACAAGGGAATATATATGTCATAAATATAAAGGGAAGGGTAAACCCCTTTAAAATCCCTCCTGGCCAGAGAAAAAAATCCTCTCACCTGTAAAAGGTTAAGAAGCTAAAGGTAACCTCACTGGCACCTGACCAAAATGACCAATGAGGAGACAAGATACTTTCAAAAGCTGGGAGGAGGGAGAGAAACAAAGGGTCTGGTCTGTCTGTCTATATGCTGCTTTGCCGGGGATAGACCAGGAATGGAGTCTTAGAACTTTTAGTAAGTAATCTAGCTAGGTACATGTTAGATTATGATTTGTTTAAATGGCTGAGAAAAGAATTGTGCTGAATAGAATAACTATTTCTGTCTGTGTATCTTTTTATAACTTAAGGTTTTGCCTAGAGGGGTTCTCTATGTTTTGAATCTAATTACCCTGTAAGGTATCTACCATCCTGATGTTACAGGGGGGATTTTTTTACTTCTATTTACTTCTATCTCTATTAAAAGTCTTCTTGTAAGAAAACTGAATGCTTTTTCATTGTTCTCAAATCCAAGGGTTTGGGTCTGTGGTCACCTATGCAAATTGGTGAGGCTTTTTATCCAACATTCCCCAGGAAAGGGGGGGTGCAGGTGTTGGGAGGATTGCTCATTGTTCTTAAGATCCAAGGGTCTGGGTCTGTAGTCACCTAGGCAAATTGGTGAAGCTTTTTACCAAACCTTGTCCAGGAAGTGGGGTGCAAGGTTTTGGGAAGTATTTTGGAGGGAAAGACGTTTCCAAACAGCTCTTCCCCAGTAACCAGTATTAGTTTGGTGGTGGTAGCGGCCAATCCAAGGACGACGGGTAGAATATTTTGTACTTTGGGGAAGTTTTGACCTAAGCTGGTAAAGATAAGCTTAGGAGGTTTTTCATGCAGGTCCCCACATCTGTACCCTAGCATTCAGAGTGGGGAAGGAACCTTGACAATATACTAGAGGCCTCTGTAAATTCTCCGTTCATATAGCAAGCTATGCCCACATTTTGCAGCAGTTCTGCATTGTAATATAATGTCTTCCTGCAGTATCAGTAAACACAGCAGCAAAGCAAACAGCAAACAACAGAATTATAGCTTCAACTGTTTAACAATTCTCATCTTAACTTCCTTGCTTTTATCATTATTTTAATTTCAAATGGGTTGATTAGAATAAAGTAGTAAGGTCGAAGCAGATGGCTGTCAGAAATCTGCTTACCACAATAATGAAATTGAAAGTTAGTGAGCAAGCATTAGCAAGTTGGTACAGTATAAAACATCCCTACATTAAGATGCCAAACGAAATCAGGCTTGGAGAATATTTTACAATTTAATTCCATTTTTTATTATTTGTGTTTTAGAAATATCAAATACATAAAATGCATATACAAAGAGATATGCAAAAGCCTATAAATAAAATAGACACTAAGCACAAGTCAGAAGCTTCAAACCATACATAAACTCTCCAATTAACTTTCTAAACACTCTGGAACAATTTATTCTGCTGAATCAAAAGCAGTAAGATTAATTAGATTAAAAATAACAGAAGAATATTTGGCCAAATACCCAGCAAACTGATGTTTGATTTGTAAATGTTCTCTGCCACCATACTATACTATTTCTCTGTGACAATCCCAGGGCTATTGTTGTTGAGTGATTGATTCACTTGGCAAACAATCTTGAATTTGTGTAGATAATTAGTATGTTTTAAACCCACCAGAAGCAGATACTGCACATTTCTAGTACTTGGAAAAGGAGTATCATAAACACAAAGAAAGGAAAAAATATAGGCATTTTTATTTCAGAAGTAGATGGATTCAAATTATAGCTAGACATGACCAACTTAAAAATCATACAAATCCACCCAATATATGTTTAATAGAATGTACAATGTGTGCCTCTCTTCTGATCCCCTATAAAAAGCTAGGGTTGGCTAGAAGAATGGTGTATGTATGCATGCACCCCATGCTCTCTAGCCCATTGGGCCACAATGGAAGTGGGCATTAATTAGGAAGAGCTGAACCCTAAAATATCTATTTTCAATGATTGGCAATGGACCCACTCCTAAGATTTTTGTCTCCAAGGCAAAGACACCCCCACTTTCTACTCACCCCAACTTTGCTGTTGGGGAGGCCCACTGCTTCTTGTCTTCTTCCCCAATCACCAAGTGGCCACCATCCCTGCAGCAAGACCTTTGATAAGAGTTCCTACTCCTGCTGCCAGTAGCTACCGCACAGAAAACGGGGCACAGGTGCCACACAAGCTGTAGAATCATTAGATACACTCCAAGTGTTTCCCAGGCATCTGTTATGGATTTTCCCAGTGTTTCTATATACCAGGCTAGGGATGTCTATGTCTCTTCAGCCACAGGTTTAATCACTGGCAGAAGGGGCAGGAGTGTTTCTCTATTTCTGTTGTTCACTGTGCAGAAGAAGAGGATAGTCAAGATGGGAGGACATGTTGGATTGGGGGATTGTGGCCCATACTTGACAGAGTACTCAAAAACCCAGCTGTTAGGATAATGGGCACTGGGCACCTGCTGAAGTCTAAGCTCCAAGAGGAAGCAGGGAAAGACTCTAGACATGAATGTAAGACAGAAGTAGGGTAGGTGTGCCTAGGGTTAGGGCTGCTAAAGATGAGTATGGACATGACAGTTAGCTAGCTGATAAGTATAAAAAGCAACAGCCCAGGTCTGACAAACATGTGGATCTCAGTGGGTGTTCAGGATTGCATGTGAATCTTTTGCACAGTCCCATCATTAATACACTGCAAGAGTGACTTTGTAGGTACCAAGCCAAGGTCATATGGAATATATCTAGAAATGCAATCTTGTCTAACAAAACAATTCACCAATGTTGTTATGCAAAGCACTCTGTCCCCTCAGGTGTGAGCCAAAGAAGACAAAAGTTATATTCCACTTCCCTGCATTATGTGTGTTAATACCTTAGCATTTTCCCCTCCAATAAAGAAGTTAGTAATACCGTTTCTGTGTTTGTAGCACTGCGAAGCCCCAGCTCTGAGTGGTACTCCGTGCCTACTATGTTCTCCACTTACACAAAGGATGACATGGTTCCTAAATACAAAGGCTGTACAATCTACAGATTTTACCGCCCATTAATGGGACTAGTCACAGAATAAGTGTTATTCAGCATGAGTAAAAATGGCAATATCTGGCCCTCGGAAAGTACTAGAAATGTGGAAATGATGCCGATGTTTTTCATTTCTTCCCCCACAGTGCAGAATTTATTTCTGTGGCTGGTTACCTAGGAAAGGGCTGTAGAATTGAATTTGTTTAACTATGTTGTCAGGCTGATTGTCAGAGTTTTGAGCAGGGGACATGTGGATGATGCTGGAAAAAAAGTAAAGACAATTTGGATTTTTTATTAACTGTATAAAAAAAAACTATAGTACACTGAGCATTAGATAGTTTTACTTTTGAAAATCTTGCTTGGAAATACATTAAATACTAGTGGCTTAATTTGGTTGCAGTGGGAAAATATTTCCCATTCCTACAATAACATGTCAGAATGAAAGGCAGCAAAGTGGCTCATCTAAGTCTGTCTAATGTTTGTAACTTATAATTTTTTTCCCTGTAAAGGCTTGTCTAACTCTATGATAAATATGTGCACAGTAGGAAATTCTATTGGTGTTTGTAGTCCATTCCACATATTAATTACCTTCTGCCTAAATAGTCTTTCCCAAACTCCCTTAATGCCCTGTCCTTTCCCTACCTTAAGATGCTATGCCCATCTTGATTTTGAACTTATTGCGTCTGGAATGTTTCTGTGACATTTATCTCCTTTATTTCCATTATCGTCTCTCAATCCTATACAACTTAATCCAATTTTATCCCATTTTTTTTATAGATTCAGTTTATATGAATTAAAAACTCTACTGTTATCATTTTCCAAGTTCCTTTTTCATCCTTGTTGACTATTTATTTCAATTTATATAAGTGCCGATCACAATTGCTAGGTACATTGTGAACACTAAGAGTCTGATTTTTCACTGACTTACACCTTGTGTCATCATTTATACCTGTGCAAAGTGAACATAAATTGCTACCAACTCAGAATGCCATAATTTTATACCAGTTTAGCAGAGGTGTACCTGACAATAGACGGACATTTAGGCCATAAAAACTGCTATTTTATGGGGGGCAGGGGAATCATTAAAATCTCTTCCAAATCACAACCACTACATAAACAAAATAAAACAAAATCAATAAACTGAAACCTCCTCTAGATGTCCTCTAAAATGCCTGAATAAATAAATGAAAGAACTTACAACATACTTTGGAGGTCAGCAAACTTGGGCTGTACTGGGAAAGTGATTTCCAGGATTGAGGGCACTCCATTGACAATTCCAGTCTGCTCTGATGTATATACTGAGGACAGTTAGCTCAAGCATGCCAATAAATCTCAAGGTAGGGCACTACCAAATCACAGTCCATTTTGGTCAATTTCCCAGTCATAGGATTTTAAAAGTCATAAATTTCATGACTTCAGCTATTTAAATCTGAAATGTCATGGTGTTATAATTGTAGGGATCCTGACCCAAAAAGGAGTGTGTGTTTGCGGGCGGGAGTTGCGGTACTGCTACCCTTACTTCTGTGCTGCTGATGGCTGCTGTGCTACCATCAGAGCTGGGCGGCTGGAGAGCGGTGGCGGCTGGCTGGGAGCCAAGCTCTGAAGGCACAGTGGCCTCCAGAAGCAGTTTGGCAGCAAGGATGGCATGGGATGGTATTGCTGCCCTTATTTCTGCGCTGCTGCCTGCACAACTGGGCCCTCAGTCAGCAGCCACCACTCTCCAGCTGCCCAGCTCTTAAGGCAGCAGCACAGAAGTAAGGGTGGAAATACCGTGACCTGCCTAAAATAACCTTGCGACTCCTGTCATAAAAATAAAGGGAAGGGAAGGGTAATTACCTTTCTCTATACAGTGCTATAAAATTCCTCCTGGCCAGAGGCAAAACTCTTTCACCTGTAAAGGATTAAGAAGCTAAGATAACCTCGCTGGCACCTGACCAAAATGACCAATGAGGAGACAAGATACTTTCAAATTGAGAAGGGAGGGAAACAAAGGGTCTGTCTGTCTGTCTGTCTGTGTAATGCTTTTGCCGGGAACTGATCAGGAATGCAGTCTCAGAACTTCTGTTAGTAACTAATCTAGCTAGAAATGCGTTAGATTTCCTTTTGTTTATTGGCCGCTAAAATAGCTGTGCTGAATGAATGTATATTCCTGTTTTTGTGTCTGTTTGTAATTTAAGGTTTTGCCTAGAGGGATTCTCTATGTTTTGAATCTGTTTACCCTGTAAGGTATTTACCATCCTGATTTTACAGAGGTGATTCTCTTACCTTTTCTTTAATTAAAATTCTTCTTTTAAGAACCTGATTGATTTTTCATTGTTCTTAAGATCCAAGGGTTTGGGTCTGTGTTCACCTGTACAAATTGGTGAGGATTTTTTTCAAGCCTTCCCTAGGAAAGGGGTTTGGGGGGATATTTTGGGGGAAGATGTCTCCAAGTGGGCTCTTTCCATGTTCTTTGTTTAACACGCTTGGTGGTGGCAGCATAGGATTCAAGGACAAGGCAAAGTTTGTACCTTGGGGAAGTTTGAGGTAGTTGGACTCTTCGGGAGAGACTCTACAGGGACTGTCCCTCTGGACGCACCTTGTGGTCCCCACCAACAGACAGAAGATTGGCTATTGGAAAGTTGTCACTGAGCCACTTGAGAGCCACACCCAGCTTCAGTTATTATTGAGGGTTGGGGGAGGGGGGAGGGTTTACTAACCTGTTGTGGATGTGTGTAAGTGCTTAAGACTAAGTAAAGTTTAGCTTTAAGTGAAAGCACTCTTGTGTTGTCCAGTTTGTGCCAGCCATCTATCGGTCAGACAGCCATGTCTCCCGTGATTTATTTCCTGGCACTACCTCGCAGAGAGTAAAAGTTACCAGGAGCTTTAGGTTGAAAGAATGCCAGGTAACAAGATCCAAGAGCAGAACAGCTGCAGGGCCCAAGAGAAGATGTAGAATGAAACAAGCACCGAGATATTGGCAAAGGCAAAGAAGTGCAGCACACTGAAAATAAGGCTAAGCAGGCATACTATATGTACTAGAAATACAGACAGTATTTGCTGTACAGGGCTAGCCCTTGATGCCTACGGCACAAAGACTGACAGGGGGAAAAGGAGAGAAAGCAAGGCAAAAAAAAAAAAATCCCAAACCCTCTCTGAGCTTTAGCTCACTCCCTCTTTCGTATCTGATTCCTTCTGCTCATTATCACATTCCCCCCTCTTCTGCTTCCAACCAGTTAGCCAAATACCCAATCAATGAACATAAAGTAGAAGTGAAAACCGGCATATGCAAAGCACAATGCAAATTGAGAGAAAAATGCTGGAAGGCCAGTGTGACAGAGCAGGGACTAAAATAGAAAGAGCTTTCCTATTGCAGGGTCCAAAATATAAAGGACTTTTCTCATAGTGTCAGAAACGATCCTGTACTTTCCATCACAAAGCAGTGGAGGAAAAACTATGCATAACCCTATGTAAAGAGAAAGAGACTGCTAAGCTAGCACCAGTGCTATGCAGCACCCTGCCACAAAATCAGCAATGAGCATGAATAACACATGGACAAAAAGGATAAAACCCCAAACACACTATCCTGAGGAGATGCTTAATATATTTAATCTATCTGTGCCAGAAACCCGAGGGGTTCTGACATTTTCACAGCTGGGAACACCTGTGCTCTTTGTCATGTCAATACCCTGCTATTGAAATGAATTCAGTTGGTAGTGTGTGTCTATATAAGGGAAAGGGTGTCTGCAAGAGGAAAGGAGGCAGTGTGTACCTGGAGGAAATTTGAATGATGGGATCTGTGTGTGCAGGCATTGGGTGTAGGTGATGGGGTGAATGGGGAGCTGTGAAAAGAAATGGAGGGATAAGAAAGATACAAGAGGGAGACCTGAAGGGGAGGACTGAGATGGAAGCCGCACATATCATAGAAATAAGGAAGGAAGGGGAGTGGTGCACTTCCATACCAATGTGCTGTGCAGTATGAATGTAACATAGCTGAACATAAATATTATAATGGAGGGAGAGAAGAAAGGAATGAAAATTTGAACACTCTACAAAAATGTTGCAAGTGAAAACAGAAAAAGGAGAATAAAAAGATACAAAGAAATATACAACTGACAAAAAGATAGAGTGAAGGAAAGGGAAAGGACAACAAACTTTACATTTCAAGTGCATAGCTCAGTGTTTGCATATTTAGGCCTCTATCCTGCTTCCATTGCCACACATTGTACAGAATTGGCCCCCAAACTACCTGACTGCATATGCAAGCCAGCTATTTGGAGAAGCAAATACTTGACTGTCATTTTTCAAACAAAAATAACGTGGATGCAAATTGTGTCTGAAAAAAGTTTTTAATCTACATCCCTTCTGAAAGCTTATCACATAAGTTATTTTGAATTGTGCGGTAAACTCTAAGTAATTTAACAATATACTCAAAGAGAAAATAGTATTCTATGTAAATGACAGTCAGTTTTGCATTTATTAAATATTATCTTCTTTCTATCATATCCCAACTCCATACACACACTCGGTGATAAATCATATATTAACCTGTCCTGAAATCAAACTGTAAATAATTCAAAATGTATTTGATTTTCCTCTCATAAAAAAACAAAAATAAACAAACAAACCTTCCTTAAAGGAGACTCTTCAAAGAGGAAGGAGCACTGTGTCTGTGTAAAACAAAAACAAACAAACAAATTCTATGTGAGCCAACTAATATAATAATTGCTACATTGGAAAAAAGTGAAGAATACTGCACATACCTTGTAGGGCTCTGAATTTTTTTGTCATGGTTATCATGATCTCATCAGAACCCCCTGCTGTATGTATATAGCCTTAGAGCTCTCTGCTTCCTGTATGTGGTGTAGCCTTAGAGCTTACCTCTGTAAGCTCAGTAGTGTGCACTGTGGGCTAAATTTTCAACAACACCAACTGAGCAAGTTGAGTCCTTGATCTACAGTGCATGTGCACACAGATCATAGAATCATAGAATCATAGAATATCAGGGTTGGAAGGGACCCCAGAAGGTCATCTAGTCCAACCTCCTGCTCAAAGCAGGACCAATTCCCAGTTAAATCATCCCAGCCAGGGCTTTGTCAAGCCTGACCTTAAGATACATTGTGTAAGTGTACAGAACTCACCCCTCCCCTCCTGGAGTTTTCCTTTATTCTTAAATTAAGAACAACAAACATAAACTTTAACTTGAGCCTCCCCGTGACCTGGAAGGTATAAGGTTTTCCCTGCAAGACTTTCTGCCTCATCCCCTATTCACCCATTTCCCTTAGTGACTCACCTGCACCTTTTGCCCTCTGGAGTTGGAGATCATAAGTAGAGATGGTTAAGAAATTTCCAATAGAACATTTTGCCATCAGAAATTGCTGATCTGATGGATCCAAAAAGTACAGTGGGAATGCATCGATTCCATCCAAATTTTGGAGGGAAGCTGAGGCTTCTTGGCTTCTTAGGTTACTGGCTCCTCAGCAGTCCGCCTGCAAGCTCACTTTCTGAAAGTCAGGTACTTTTAAGATTCCGGACTGTGTGTATGTTGATGAAGCTGACCCAAAAACATAACACTCATTCTGTGGCAGACCTAGCATGGATTTAGCTAAAATATTCAGTCATTCTTTTTTGCTATTCCTTTCCCTCCAGTTTGTGTGTTACTCCCGTCTCTCCCACCCCACCCTCCACTGGTTTCATCCTTTAGGTATGGTGATATATGCAGATGAGAGGAAACCTGGTACTTAATCTGGTATTCATAATGGGGTAATTTCTTCCGATAAGAAACTCCGAGCTCTTTCTCTTTTTTTTTGTAATAGATATTGTTGCATATATATATATATGTGTGTGTGTGTGTTTGTGTATTTTGGTGTTACCTCACCAAGTTGGGTGTATAAATCCTGGGTTACATGACAGTAAACTTTTTAGGAGTGTGTACATCTTTAGCTTTGCTGTGAATTGTTTTTGTTTAGTGCTATTTCATATTCATTATTCTGCATGTTATTTGCCACTTAATTTGCTTCAAAAGGTGTTTTCATATTGAACTACTGTGTTTGTTACAATTTATAGCTACCTTCTCTTTACCTGAACTCTTGTCAGTGATTCTATGACTTATTATCATGTGACATACCTTTAATGAAACTTAATCAATCTGCTATTGTTATTGACTCTTTGAATCTCTTTACTGCTGCAATCATACTCTTGGTGGAGCTTTTGTTTTATTTATTGGATTTTGCCTTACATTGGTATGCACAACTTCTTTTATCTGTATTTTAACCATATATA
Organism: Lepidochelys olivacea; assembly: GCF_965140295.1. Taxonomy (NCBI): domain Eukaryota; kingdom Metazoa; phylum Chordata; order Testudines; family Cheloniidae; genus Lepidochelys; species Lepidochelys olivacea. The sequence continues at coordinate 76,319,498 of NC_140411.1, read as the reverse complement.
AAGCATTGTCAGCAGAGGAAAAATGATCTAATAAATCTTATTGTTTTTCAAAGAGCAAAAATGTGTCGTACACAATGTCATAAATATAAAACTATTTGTTTCCACAGCCAAAAATGTATTTTTACAGTTATGTCAATGTTGGACTGTGGCTATCACTTCTATTTTCAATAATTGTAAAGCAAACATTTCAAACAATGAAAAGCAGACTAGTAAAGTCTACAGAAATGGCATAATTCATATTCTTCTCTGTTGAACAAGTCATGAGTAAATAATCCTTATGTAACTTGGTCCTATAATTGAAAGCAAGACTGCACATGTCTGCTCACAACATGGGAAACTTTAATGAATGTCCACCAACACTGACACAATTGAGATAGTCTTTTGGGTTACTAAATAAAAAACAAACAAACAACAACCAAAGCTCTATTTTATTATTAGGCAGATATATTTGAATGGGAATGTACTGCATGGCAGAATCAGATCTTTTTTTGCCATAATATTTCTGAAAAGTTCAGATACTGCAATACATGTGTAATGCTCATGCCCCTGGATGGGTTGCCAGCAGCAGAAATCAAAGTTTGGACCTTGGGATCTAAATGCCTTCTACTGCCTGATCTAAAACCCCAGTAGAGAAATGACACACCCGAAAGTATAACAAAGGGGGACTTTACTGGAACAGGAAAATAGCATCTGGGGAAGGAAAGGGTTAAACTTAACTAGTAAGTACTCAACATTAATACATAAACCATTTCCCCACCTTCCAAGACATACAGCTATTCCCAACACCTAGCAACCTCTCTGGCACCAACACAGGTGTCAGAATCCAATGGCCCCCTCCCCTTAGGGAGTCTCTTGGGAAGGCATATCAGCACTGTATATTGCTAACTCTGTTGCAAGCATCACAAAGCATTCTGGGGAGGGTCAGAGGTGTGTGAGTGGGGAGTGGAAGTTTCCTTTGCAGGTATGAGAGGCCGAGGGGGGAGAGAAAGAAGAGAGCAGAGAACCTGTTAACTCAACACTGCACCTCACAAGCTCAGTCCAAAGATAAGAAGCTGACTTCGGCCCAAGGCCAGCTGCTACCTGCTGTTTTGGGATGTTTTGGGAAACCGAGAAGGCCACAGCAAGCTTGTTTGGACTGACACAAAGTGCACCAGGAACAGAGGTCATGGAATGGAACAACCCGAAAGGAGCCCAGGGCTTAAAACCGTCCTGAGAGCTCGAGCAATTCAGAGAACACAGCAGATCTTTGGACAGCCTGGGCCCAGGACAGCACTCCCGTCCACCTTATTCCCTCTCCCCTCCACCTTCTGACATTACACCCAGGCCTGGCCAGTCTTCGGTAGTGCATATGTGAGTATGAAAGTGGGTTAGAGCTTGGGACACTAATGCTTTCTTTATTCCCCGAGTGTCGTAGGAGCATTCCCAACACTCTCTGCTGTTGTTTTATTATTTTATAAATAAAGCTTTAAAATGTACACACTTGGTGTGTCATCTCCTCCCTAAAAGGATCCTGTGGCCCCAGCCTGATCAACTGTGGCCCAGGCAGATTGGTTGTGAAAACCTGTCACACAGGAAGATGGCACATTGTGGTTGAGTCCTGAAATGAGTGCTGCAGGGTTGTGAACGTCGGCTGGCTTAAAGAGAAAGGGTCCTCTTACTGTGTTTTTGCCCCTGGATGGGGCAATGTCCACTCCAATTAGGCTCGCTGGCTCCCTGGTCTGGAGTCCTGTGGAGGCCTTATCAGATGGATCTCAGTAGCTGGTACCAGGTCAGAACTCTGATACTATACACCAGTCTCTGCAGGGCTGGAACTGCCTGACCCATGCACTAGATCCCACAGCAATTCATAGACTCCCTTTGTAGGGAGGGGAGTTAATCAGAGACTCCCTGAGCTGCTCTGCTTCTCTCCCAGCTCCCAAATTCAGAATGGAAATGAAAACTAGTCTCTTTGTCTCTATAGCTATGTCTACACATCTGTTCTTGTACCATAGCCCCCCTCCTGTCCATATCTGAAGCCCTGAAGCACATTCCTGAAGGCTAGCCCACACCTCTGCTGTGGTATGGCCTCACACCTCCTCAGTGCAGTGTGAATGGGGACACAGAGTGTGTACCAGGTCATGGGTATGAATAATCCTCCAAGGCCATTTCCACAGTGCATTGATCTCTTTGCTGCCTGACCCTTACCCAAAAGGTATAAAAGTCCCTGACCACTCATTGCCAGAAGTAATAGTGACCGGCTCTGTGCACCTCAGATCAGTTCTCCTGTGAACTCTCTTGATCAGCACAGGTGATTATGAACCATATTCCAAGAGCTGCTGTCTGGTCTCTCGAGCATACCCGGGTGCTGATCAACATGAGATCAGAGTGCACCATCCTCCATGACTTTGCACAGATCGGCAGGAACATATTTTGTTCCGCTACATTTTACAGAGGCTGGAGGAGGTAAGCATTCACCCAATGCTATCCCCATGCCAGGGAGTGCATAAAGCACCTCAGGCGCCAGTACCAGCTTCTAATAATTGCTCCAGGAAGGGACTTAGCACATCTATGCTACGATGAGCTGGACTGGGTGCTCTACATAGCTGCAAGTGTGGAGCCTGAAGTGACTCAAAACTCCCTTTCTCAACCCCCACCCCAGCCTCACCCTATGATGGATGTCAATGAGGGGCAGGGCGAGGAGGCAGCCGGGATCTCAGAGGAAGTCCCAGAAGGAGGTCTCGGAGACCTGAAGGAAAAGGAGCATGTGATTGGCACCTTTACCAAGCAGACCTGGTTGAGGAAGTCCTGCTCCCTGCTCCTGCCCACACACACATCGAGGATCCTGAGGAAGATACCAAGCTGCTGCAGGAATCAGAATCCAAGGCTGGTAAGTTACAGTACACCCCCGCATCCCGCAGAGGTATCCCCACTTGCTCTGGTAATACATGCCTGAAGTCCCATTCTCCCCCCTGGCCACCCACCATTCCTGCTGCATCCTTACTTGGTCCCCAAGCAGGACATAGTTGAAAATGTATCAAAATCTCATGAACCACCATAAAGCATTTAACAGAAGCTGTAACAAATTACTAACAAGCAGTCACACTGCCCCTGTTTCTGTGCACTTCTCAGCCAGGACTCTGGCAGTGATAGTCTCTGGGACAGGCACACTGGTAGGGAGAGGGAGGTGCAGGGAGAAGAGGGAGGGTGCAGGTTCTGAAAAGGCATGGCTGAAAAGAACAATTTTATGACACAAGTACAAAAAATCATAGAATATCAGGGTTGGAAGGGACCTCAGGAGGTCATCTAGTCCAACCCCCTGCTCAAAGCAGGACCAATCCCCAACTAAATCATCCCAGCCAGGGCTTTGTCAAGCCTGACCTTGAAAACCTCCAAGGAAGGAGATTCTACCACCTCCCTAGGTAACCCATTCCAGTGCATCACCACCCTCCTAATTAAAATGTTTTTCCTAACATCCAAACTAAACCTCCCCCACTGCAACTTGAGACCATTACTCCTTGTTCTGTCATCTGGTACCACTGAGAACAGTCTAGATCCATCCTCTTTGGAACCCCCCCTTCAGGTAGTTGAAAGCAGCTATCAAATACCCCCCCATTCTTCTCTTCTGCAGACTAAACAATTCGAGTTCCCTCAGCCTCTCCTCATAAATCATGTGATCCAGTCCCCTAATCATTTTTGTTGCCCTCCACTGGACTCTTTCTAATTTTTCCACATCCTTCTTATAGTGTGGGGCCCAAAACTGGACACAATACTCCAGATGAGGCCTCACCAATGTCTAATAGAGGGGAACGATCACGTTCCTCGATCTGCTGGCAATGCCCCTACTTGTACAGCCCAAAATGCCATTAGCCTTCTTGGCAACAAGGGCACACTGTTGACTCATATCCAGCTTCTCGTCCGCTGTAACCCCTAGGTCCTTTTCTGCAGAAAGACTCAGTACTATCCCTCTCCCCTTCCTGCCATCTTTCCTTCCCCTTTTGAATTGTAGCCACATGGAAGGGGTGGGGGGCGGACTTGGTTACTTGTGTACAAGTTCACCTAGGTCTGGGAAGGGAAGTGGAAGCATTTGGTTTCCGAGGAACATCATAGCAGTCCATTCTCCCTGTGATTATTTCAGAAGTTTAATACTGTTCCCAGTCCCTAGTGTCTGGTGTCTCCCTGCACTCAAACACTCTACAGAAGCCAGGAGAAGTTGGGGCAGGTAAAGAATCTACTCTGGAGCTTACTTAAACACACTGCTATAGTCCTTGGCAATGGAGAGGTAACTGTCTTGTGGTGTGAATCCAAAAGGTCAGGAAAGACAATACACTTGTGATGTGACTCTCTGTTTCCATGTCCCTTGCAATGCTGTGTTCTGGACACAGAGGCTGGATTTTCTGGCAGGGCGGGGGGAGTAGGGGGTGGGTGGACATGTTCTGTCGTTCTCTGTTCCTCTTCTCTGGGAACACAATACAGTCAATTTCCTTTTGGAATTGCCCTCAGTCCTGTCAGCACAATTTCAGCAAATTTTCGGTGTAGTCAAAATTCAAGCTGGTTTTTCAGGTTTAACAGCAGGGCAAATGTACTGGATCCACATTCATAGCTTACCAAACACCTCCACTCAGAAAGATGTAGAGGGCTGACCATGAGCAGCTATGATCAAACACTGCTATGATCTCCGAATGATGGCCAGCCCTTAAAGAAGAAATAGGTAACTAGTAACCTCTTTACTCTCATATATGTTGTGCAAAGCACAGCACACCATGGTAACATGAAGTGCATTGGCTACATTGACATCCAGATGTGTCTGCTGGCATCTCTGACAAGCTTTCTGACACTCAAAGGTGCACTCCACTACCGTTCTGTGTCTACTCAGTCTAAAGTTGAATTCTCTTTTGTTCGGGTTGGCAATATCAGGGTACAGCTTCATAAGCCATGGTAGAAGGGGATATGCCGGATATCCCAAAATAATTGTGAGCACAGAAACAGCGTACAGAACCATTTCATTTCTGGGGAATAAAGTTCCCTCTTTTCCCCCCTCCCCAGTACAGTCCTGACCTGCTGAACACCCTAGCATCATGGACCTTTCCCATGTGTCCAAAGTTGGTGTTCATGAACTAACCCCTGTGGTCCACTCAGGAGAACAGGTGAAGAGTAATGTTTTTGGTTCATGTATTCAGTGGATCCTTTTAGGATGTGTGTTCTGTTGATGGCTTCTACACAGTTCAGAAACCCATCTTTGGAAATTCTGCTATAATTTAAGGGACTTCAGTTTTGACAACCACCTGGGGGCAGATGACAGTATTGATAATATGGCAAACCTGTACGGTCACCACTCCAACAGTTGACTTTCCATCCACAAACTGGTTTTCAACTGAGCAGTAGCTGTCAGATGTTGCCAGCTTCTAAAGGGAAATATCTACCCACTACTATGCTGCTATGGGTTTCCAAAAACAAGTGCTGCTGGAGGGTTGGTGCAAGCTGCTTGCACAACTTGATGAAAGTCTGCTTCTTCATTGGGTCATCATCCCAGGTTTCCAAGATGATGTGGTTCCACCACACCATGTGGTTCTCCTGGGAATACCATTATGATCTTGGCATTCAAAATATCTGTCCTATGGGCCCGCAGTGGATTTTCATTCACCCTCTCAGTCAGCTGTCTTCAGTGTCTCAATTTTTTCTGGACCCATTAAGTCCAGAATGTGATACTGAACTTTATGAGCTGATCCGACAGGAAGAGCAGAACCACATGGTCATGGACTTCCTCACTGTATTCAACACAGTTTGGCAGAAGAGTGAGATCAGTGGGAGCTGATGTCACCAAATATGCGAAGTTAATGTACAGTACCAGCAACACACAGCAAGGTACTTCCCAGAGTGTCTCCTGTGATGAAAAAGACTCTGGGATACTGACCCTGAAAGAGTAGTGCTACTAGTGCACATTGAAAAGGGAAAGTGTGGATGCAGGTTTATGCCTTTGGACATCATAAACTCATGGCCAGCACAGCATTGATAGACACTCCGTGGAAGTGCAGGGTACATATGCTAGCAGTACACAGACAAGTACCCAGGCAAGCAAGCACAGATGTAGCCTGTGGGTATGGCTACACTTTCAGCCACATTAGGAGTACAGACACTGCACACCCAACTAGCATGGGTACAAATAGCAGTGTAGATGGTGAGGTATGGCTTAGGTGAGTAGAGTAGGGTACAGTGCCCTACATGCCTGAACCCCCAGGTTATGTATCCTACACAGTTCTCTGCATGCCCAAGTAATGCCTCCCTGCTGCCAGAGCCTTCCCCTGCTGCCAGAGCTTTTCACTGTCACATGCAGCTACACACCCGGATGACAAATGTGGATGCAGCTTGCCTTTCATGGGGACACGTAGCTGTGTGTGTAGTGCCTGCACTCTACATGCCACCATAAATGTACAAATAGCCTGAGTCAGGTTGTTCCCTCCCACTGAGGTGGTGAACAGCTCTGGCTCATCAGTGGCCCAGCAAACTGCTTGTCCAGGTCATTCCATGCAGAAGCCTCCCTACTGGCCTCAGCAGGAGTTTCTAGTCTATTCGATCCTCTCTGACTCAATGCCTACTGGGAAATAGTGTCTGAGTGATCTCGCAGCCATTACAGATGTAGTCCCTTGGATAGGACCACCTAGAAGTTCAGTCTGGCACTCCAGGAACTAAATAAATATAAATAATAATAAAATAAAGAATTGCAGACACTTAGAAAGGTGCATAACTTTAATCCCATGTGTGGTCTCCTTTATTGCAAGGGTGAACATCGCCTAAACTCCCAAATAGTTTAAGTCATTCAGATTAAACATTCTGGTTCTTCTTCATCTCTATGGCCCAGTACTGTAAATCTGACACCACAAGTATTTTTCTCACATGGAGTGCAGGAATGTCTTGGCTATTGACCTTTCCTTCAGCTGTACCTCAAGTGCTAGCCACAGTGGGCAGGTGGAGTGTAAGGAGCTGCTACAGCAGCTTTGCACTCTCCAGGGTTCCTGCTACACAGGGAGATCCCCTGGGGCTCGATCCAATAGGTCTAGGATCACTATTCATTGTGGGAAAGAAACAAAGGGGCTGGAGAGCAGCCCAGCATTAAGGGCAAAATATTTTAAGAAGTGCCTGAGTGGAGTAATTATTGGGTAATCCAAACAAGAAAATATGAACAATTGGCTGGATACTAGTATGCAACACTTCCTACCTTTGCAGAAGAGATGAATGTCAGACAACAGTGACCCCCTTTCTAGCTTTTTTTAAAAACAAACAAAACACACAGACAAACTTGAGTAAAGCTTTAATGCTATTTAGATACAAGTACACATGATCTCTTGGGATCACTTTTGACTTTCACAAATTTCAAAAAGAATAACAAAAATAGATAAAAAATTCACTGAAGTGTGAGCCTTATGTAGGCAAAAAAAAACATAAATATTAATTTCTAATTTTTGCCTCATGAACTGTAGAAACCACAGCAAAGTTTAACCTAAATCAAGTAGAACTTTAGATTCAGGGTTTTTTTGTTTTGTTTTGTTTTTTAATGTTACCTTGTTTTATGGTAGGAGTATGGACATATAACATTATTTGCATATGAGAAGCAAATGTCAACAAAAACGAGTGCACAAGGTTGACTCAAAGGGAAATATAGCATGCAGCACAATGAGAGCTAAAATGATGCAAAATAAAAAAAAATCCACAGACTGCACATATGAATCAAGAAACTTTTAATGAGTTACAGAAATTAGCTCTTAAAGACTATAAGACCTCACAAACAAAACATATTCAAGAAAATTAAGAACTAGGAGCTGCCTTTTATATTCAAAGAGAGAGACATGAGTCACGTTGTCACTTTGGATGGGCTATCACCAGCAGGAGAGTGAATTTGTGTGGGAGGGTGGAGGGTGAGAAAACCTGGATTTGTGCTGGAAATGGCCCAACTTGATGATCACTTTAGATAAGCTATTACCAGCAGGACAGTGGGGTGGGAGGAGGTATTGTTTCATATTCTCTGTGTGTATATAAAGTCTGCTGCAGTTTCCACAGTATGCATCCGATGAAGTGAGCTGTAGCTCACGAAAGCTCATGCTCAAATAAATTGGTTAGTCTCTAAGGTGCCACAAGTACTCCTTTTCTTTTTGTGAATACAGACTAACACGGCTGTTACTCTGAAACCTATGCCCCTTCTAATTTCTAACCTCCATGTGTGTTAACCAGCCACCTGCAACACACTTTGAAGTAAAAATAACTCTTAACCCTAACCCTGCATTGTTGGAGCATAGTTTTTTGCTCCTCCCCTCCAGCCCAAGATGTGAGAGGATTCTCATTGCAGCCTACAATAAACAATGTACCAGGATCTTGAATAAGGCCTGGATATGAAGCTGTACAATGTTGTGACCAAATAAAAAAAAAAAAAAAAGAGAGAGCAAACATTCTGGAGATATATCAAAAGACATACACTGGCAGCCTGAAAAATACAGATATCATGGCAGCATTAACAGACCAGATCAATACTACCTGCTCTCCCCATTCCCCCCTCTCAACAAAGTCTCTTCCTCTATTTTAATTCTTTTTAAGGTTTTCCTAAAATAATAAAAAGTAGATGAAACTGCATTTGGAAAAAGATTATTGATCATACAAGGGTAAAATGAGGATAGCAGTTTTCTCAAACTTTCTATAGTAACAGTTTATACATATTTAACTCAGGTCTCATAAGCACTATGGCCTAAAAGCACAAAAAGGCAGTAGATACCTAAGTACCTAGTTTAGGTACCATCCTGGTTTTGGCACCACTGCAATGCATATAATTCCCCACCTAAGCCCGTAGGCACCTAACTTTTCAGGGTAGATGTTCCCTAAAGTCTATGTAAATTTCTACAAGTGCCTACATTTCTGCCTGTAGGCCTGCACACTGTTGCCTCACTCCATGTGTGATTCCTATCTCTCACTTGAGTGAGACACAAAGCACCTGGGGATAGGAGTGCAGATGCCTATCTTGCCTATAGGACCTGCTCTGTCAGCAATACCAAGAGGATGAATGGAAGAAGAGGTGCCCCAGCCCCAGGGCAGAAAGCCAACCCCCTTACCTCCGATGCAATGTGCTCTACCACACATGCATTTGCCATACATGCTCCATCCCCACATGGATCAGCATATCCCTGGCCATACTGTCCTCAGGATCTTTCCATAGCATCACCACCCAGACCACTGGAATCATCCAGACTTCAAGGGACTACAGTAGTCCTCAGCTATGTGGGAGAATACATCCAGTTCCCCTCTGACCAAGCCAACTAGAGGCAAAACATGGTAGATATCTACCACATTGCAATCTTCCCATGTGTGCTATGAACTGCAGACAGGATTTATGTTAATATCATAGAATATCAGGGACCTCAGAAGGTTATCTAGTCCAACCCCCTGCTCAAAGCAGGACCAATCTCTAAGTTTTGCCCCAGAACCCTAAATGGGCCCCTCAAGCATTGAACTCACAACTCTAGGTTTAGCAGGCCAATGCTCAAACCACTGAGCTATCCCTCCCCCCATGACTCCTATCACAATCATTTATGTTAATATCAGAAAACCCCAGCATGATGTGCACATCTATGGCCATAGGCATAGAACCTAGGCCACGAACATGATGGTCATCTGTAATGCAAAGATAGTCTTCACAGATGTTGTGGACAAGGACTCAGGCTCATGCCATGCATATATGTGGTCACAGTCTGCAGTGAATGAACTACAAGGTGACTTTCACAAATATAAGGTGAAACTATATATAAGGTGAACTATAAGGTGGGTAGAAAGTTGGCTAGATTGTCGGACTCAACGGGTAGTGATCAATGGCTCCATGTCTAGTTGGCAGCCGGTGTCAAGTGGAGTGCCCCAGTGGTAGGTCCTGGGGCCGGTTTTGTTCAATATCTTCATAAATGATCTGGAGGATGGTGTGGATTGCACTCTCAGCAAATTTGCGGATGATACTAAACCGGGAGGAGTGGTAGATATGCTGGAGAGCAGGGATAGGATACAGAGGGACCTAGACAAATTGGAGGATTGGGCCAAAAGAAATCTGATGAGGTTCAATAAGGATAAGTGCAGGGTCCTGCACTTAGGAAGGAAGAACCCAATGCACAGCTACAGTCTAGGGACCGAATGGCTAGGCAGCAGTTCTGCGGAAAAGGACCTAGGGGTGACAGTGGACGAGAAGCTGGATATGAGTCAGCAGTGTTCCCTTGTTGCCAAGAAGGCCAGTGGCATTTTGGGATGTATAAGTAGGGGCATAGCGAGCAGATCGAGGGACGTGATCGTCCCCCTCTATTCGACATTGGTGAGGCCTCATCTGGAGTACTGTGTCCAGTTTTGGGCCCCACACTACAAGAAGGATGTGGATAAATTGGAATGAGTCCAGCGAAGGGCAACAAAAATTATTAGGGGTCTGGAACACATGACTTATGAGGAGAGGCTGAGGGAACTGGGATTGTTTAGTCTGCGGAAGAGAAGAATGAGGGGGGATTTGATAGCTGCTTTCAGCTACTTGAGAGATGGTTCCAGAGAATCATAGAATCATAGAATATCAGGGTTGGAAGGGAACCCAGAAGGTCATCTAGTCCAACCCCCTGCTCAAAGCAGGACCAATTCCCAGTTAAATCATCCCAGCCAGGGCTTTGTCAAGCCTGACCTTAAAAACCTCTAAGGAAGGAGATTCCACCACCTCCCTAGGTAACGCATTCCAGTGTTTCACCAACCTCTTAGTGAAAAAGTTTTCCCTAATATCCAATCTAAACCTCCCCCACTGCAACTTGAGACCATTACTCCTCGTTCTGTCATCTGCTACCATTGGGAACAGTCTAGAGCCATCCTCTTTGGAACCCCCTTTCAGGTAGTTGAAAGCAGCTATCAAATCCCCCCTCATTCTTCTCTTCTGCAGGCTAAACAATCCCAGCTCCCTCAGCCTCTCCTCATAACTCATGTGTTCCAGGCCCCTAATCATTTTTGTTGCCCTTCGCTGGACTCATTCCAATTTATCCACATCCTTCTTGTAGTGTGGGGCCCAAAACTGGACACAGTACTCCAGATGAGGCCTCACCAATGTCGAATAGAGGGGAACGATCACGTCCCTCGATCTGCTCGCTATGCCCCTACTTATACATCCCAAAATGCCATTGGCCTTCTTGGCAACAAGGGCACACTGCTGACTCATATCCAGCTTCTCGTCCACTGTCACCCCTAGGTCCTTTTCCGCAGAACTGCTGCCTAGCCATTCGGTCCCTAGTCTGTAGCTGTGCATTGGGTTCTTCCGTCCTAAGTGCAGGACTCTGCACTTATCCTTATTGAACCTCATCAGATTTCTTTTGGCCCAATCCTCCAATTTGTCTAGGTCCTTCTGTATCCTATCCCTCCCCTCCAGCGTATCTACCACTCCTCCCAGTTTAGTATCATCCGCAAATTTGCTGAGAGTGCAATCCACACCATCCTCCAGATCATTTATGAAGATATTGAACAAAACCGGCCCCAGGACCGACCCTTGGGGCACTCCACTTGATACCAGCTGCCAACTAGACATGGAGCCATTGATCACTACCCGTTGAGCCCGACAATCTAGCCAGCTTTCTACCCACCTTATAGTGCATTCATCCAGCCCATACTTCCTTAACTTGCTGACAAGAATACTGTGGGAGACAGTGTCAAAAGCTTTGCTAAAGTCAAGAAACAATACATCCACTGCTTTCCCTTCATCCACAGAACCAGTCATCTTATCATAAAAGGCAATTAGATTAGTCAGGCATGACCTTCCCTTGGTGAATCCATGCTGGCTGTTCCTGATCACTTTCCTCTCATGCAAGTGCTTCAGGATTGATTCTTTGAGGACCTGCTCCATGATTTTTCCAGGGACTGAGGTGAGGCTAACTGGCCTGTAGTTCCCAGGATCCTCCTTCTTCCCTTTTTTAAAGATTGGCACTACATTAGCCTTTTTCCAGTCATCCGGGACTTCCCCGGTTCACCACGAGTTTTCAAAGATAATGGCCAATGGCTCTGCAATCACAGCCGCCAATTCCTTCAGCACTCTCGGATGCAACTCGTCCGGCCCCATGGACTTGTGCATGTCCAGCTTTTCTAAATAGTCCCTAACCACCTCTATCTCCACAGAGGGCTGGCCATCTCTTCCCCATTTTGTGATGCCCAGCGCAGCAGTCTGGGAGCTGACCTTGTTAGTGAAAACAGAGGCAAAAAAAGCATTGAGTACATTAGCTTTTTCCACATCCTCTGTCACTAGGTTGCCTCCCTCATTCAGTAAGGGGCCCACACATTCCTTGGCTTTCTTCTTGTTGCCAACATACCTGAAGAAACCCTTCTTGTTACTCTTGACATCTCTGGCTAGCTGCAGCTCCAGGTGCGATTTGGCCCTCCTGATATCATTCCTACATGCCCGAGCAATATTTTTATACTCTTCCCTGGTCATATGTCCAACCTTCCACTTCTTGTAAGAGGATGGTTCTAGACTATTGTCAGTGGTGGAAGAGGACAGGACAAGGAGTAATGGTCTCAAGTTTCAATGGGGGAGGTTTAGGTTGGATATTAGGAAAAACTTTTTCACTAGGAGGGTGGTGAAACACTGGAATGTGTTGCCTAGGGAGGTCGTGGAATCTCCTTCCTTAGAAGTTTTTAAGGTCAGGCTTGACAAAGCCCTGGCTGGGATGATTTAATTGGGGATGGGTCCTGCTTTTGAGCAGGGGGTTGGACTAGATGACCTCCTGAGGTCCCTTCCAACCCTGATATTCTATGATTCTATGATACTAGCTTAGGGACAGTTCCCGCATGGGTGGCTGCTAGGTAAACATCAGACAACTTCCTCTCCCTCACTTATGTTCAGACACAACATTCCCCTACTTGCCAGTGATCAAGTCATACACAGTCCTGGTCACCACTGCCCACTTACCATAGGCAATCCTACCGGGGGACAGGTATCTTACCAGCCATATGCTAGTGCCCTGCACATGTTGCAGAGCATATCCCCTATGCCCATGGCTCCTCATCCTCATCATCAACATGACTAGTGCAACAGAGGAGCAGTATGCTGTGTCCGTAAAGCCACCTAGTCAGTGATTGAGAGAGCCTTCGGCATCCTAAAGCTGTGATGAAGGTGTCTCCATGAATTCAGTGGTATACTTCAATACAGCCCCAACACTACCCCTAAGATATTCCTGTCCTGCTGCACATTGCATAACATTGTGATGCAGAGTGGAATACCTTTAACTGAAACGGAATACCTTTAACTACAGGCAGACAAGGGGGAAGAGGAAGACGATGACAACAATGACTACCATCTAGCATCTGAGGAGTCAGAGAAGTCAGAAGAGCCGTGACCAATGGCTCCCCATGAGGACTGACACCAGCATAACCCAAGGGCATGTACATAGAGGCAACCATCCCTCTAGTATCTTCTGCAGGAGGTGTTCTAGGCCACAGAAGGTACCCACTGACTTTAATGGTTATTAGTGAGAAAGGATGACAGGTTCCAAAATGTGTGTGCAACAAAATTTAACTGCAAAGTGGAGGAGAAGAGATTTATAGAAAAAAAAAAAAAGATGGAGGCCACAGGTGATATTGCAGACACATTTTGGAGAACAGAAGGAAATGTGATTAAATTAGTTTTTGTTATAAAATGTGCTGTACGGGAGAATGGGATTGACTTTCGAGGGGAATCACACTGAGACTGAGAAGAACCCATCTCTGCCAGGACCATGGGAGTAGGTGGTAACAGAACATTAGGGCAGCCTGACAGGCCAGGGTCTGGTTTGGGTGACAGGTAGTGGTGGCAGCAACAGGAAGGTTCAGAGGGAGTCAATGGGGCATCTTTCTGCGGGGAGGTCAAGGGCAATGTGGCTTCTCTCTGTCAAGGAGGGGACATAGAGAGGAGGATATGAGATGGAGACTGGACATCAGACACACTGGGAGTGAGGGCAAAGATGCTAACAAATGGAACATATAAATATTCATATTACCTGAAAGACTTCAGTATTTTTAATTACTAACTTTTCATTAAAGATAAATGGAATTGGTGACATTACAAGGCATTTTCTTAGACCAACTATAAAATGGAGGGTACCAGTTATTAAAGATAAGGGAATATAGCAGAGTTAAAGTGGTATGTATTATGAGCTACAGAAAGTATACACAATGCTAGTTATAAATATTATATCAATGGGGTTTTGATCAGTTCATCCTATTTTTATCCATACTTCCTTAAATTTTTCAGCTGTTAAGCTAATGCAGGAATCAGGTCATTTATCTTGATTCTTTTATTCTTGGCATCCTCATTTAGCAGAGTGGTTATTTGGTTTTGCAACCATAAAACCAGATTATGAGCCCCTAATTCATATTGATGTGCAGTTACTCACCTAAATAGTCCCACTGAATTCATTGGAACTAGTTATGTGAGTAACCACAGATTAGTGAGAGTAAGAGTCTTGCAGTCAATCTGGCCCACAGTGATTAAATGCATTTGTTATTAGCTTCTGTGCTTGTTAAAGTTGTCTATGTATTGTTTATATCTTGGTGAAGGAGGATTAGCATTTAAAGGCAAAAATCCTGTTTCCAGCACACAGTGAGAGTAAGTGAGCTTTGGACTGGAGTGCCCCATCTATTGTACTATCAGGGATACAGTAGCCTCTGTAGATCCTGCAGGTTTTTTCTATAGCATGCTTAATGGCAGTTGGATCCAGTTGGTGACAGATCCACGTGTCCAATGTTACTCAAACCTGGGCCACCCTGTGTTACACCTCCAACCCCTGCATGTTGGACTAATTTGATTCTCCTTATTTTATGTGGCTGCATGTGGGTGGAAATGCCCAAATACCATTGCAATGGGTGCAGTAGGTGAACCTAGACAGAATGACTAATGTATTTAAAGCAACTGAAATTAATATAATTAGGAATCTTAATTTTGAAAACTATCTATAAGAAAACTATCCCCTGCAGGGAGGATCATGTGAGTCTTTTGGTAATACACATTGCCCTTGAGCCTCTTGAAGGAGAATCTCAATCTTCATTTTTTTTTTAAAGGAAATCTCTAGTACATTTCCTTGTGATGATAAACTTTTTAGACAGTCTAAAAAGACAGACAGAGTTTTAGACAGTCTCTAGGGTGGAAAGGAGCAAGCAGCTGGCCTCCACTTCTTCAGCAGGAGGCTAAGGGGGGACCCTAAACATCACACAAACACACACTTTTCATGTAAAGCAAGTCAGGGAAATATAGAATGCACGTTAAGAATCTCATTGTGAACATACCCCTGAAATCTTCAAGCCAGCCCTACCCACACTGGTCTGACCTCCGACCATGGCACTCACAAATTGGTTACACTGAGGTGCAGCAGCTAAATATTGTTCCCATTGGGCCGCATTCTATTGTTAAAATGTGCAGCCTTCTGTGAGGCTGGAACTGAGCCAGGTGCTGCTGACTCAGAGAGCTGTTGTACCCTTTCTGCACTTACCAATGACTTGGCTCCAGCCGCTGCCCCAACTGTCTCTTTCACCATTGCCACCCTGGAGGATGTAGCATGGAGTCCTCCTAGAGGATCACCCCATGCTGGTAGTTCTAATACTGCATGAGGAGGAGGAGATCAAATGGAGACAAGATATTGCTGCACAGAGTGGAAGTCCTGCCCTGTTGTAGCTCACGTTTGCCCCTGCCTCCCTAGTTTTTGTTCAATTTGAAGGGCTGGTACTTGGAAGGAACCTGGAGCCCTGCACCCTCCCAAATCCCTCATGCTCGCTTGGGGAAGTTGATAGCAGTCAGTAGAGCTCTGCCCACGTCAGGACCAATTCTCCAACCCACCATCAAAAAGGACATGTATTGCTGAGTGATACAGAAAACTTTAGAATAAAAACCCTTTTATTAGCACATCACCACTATCTTGTGTTTCCTTCTGTCCTCATTAGATTCCTCCATTAGATATTTTTAGATGCATTAGCAGTACAATTCAGCTCTCATGTTTGCCTTGAACAAATAAATATTATATTCTGAGAGAGTCACTAGAATTTCAAAATTGTTTACTGCATGTGCTCAATTTTGGCTTTGCATTTAATCACATATTTTTATAAGACATGAGTCATTAATTTACAAAGAATTGTACTGTTGATATACAATATAACAACACATCCTAATGATGTCTTTTAAGTAATTTCTGGGTTTACCTCAAAAGCCATATTTACTGTAATTAAGCTCTTTACTATATGAATGGTTATGATAATTGGAAAAATAACAGTAATTACATCAATTGTCTTCAAGTGGAATGGAGAAGCTTGTGGAATTCTATCTAGGCTGCACTAGGCTGTTGGATCTTCTCGGTTTGTTCACTGTACTTAAGAGTTATTGGAAGTGGATGGAGGAGAGGTGTTTTTTCTCTTTGTATTTTAAGTTACTGCTCTGTTGTTGATAACTGTGATGCTGGCAAACCAGGTGCTAGCTCTTGCCAAGGCTTCAGACCTCAGTAGAGCATTGACAAATTCATTGCTGGAAACTAGTCCAGTTCCCCTGTGTGTTAGTATGGTTAAGATGGGTATTGAACTTATAACAATGTGTTTAGCCTTTATGAAATGCTTATAAGTTGCCACATGCATTAATCTCACTTACAATATCTTTGTCACATGCTAAAAGGTAATATTTGGGGTTTTTTTACTTTATGACTGTTAAAATGTTTGTCTGAAACTCTGAACCCAGGCAGGAGGGATCATCTTCTAATAATCAAAAAAGCCTCTCAAGACTAAATGGGCTATTGTGGGACATCATAATACAAAGACTTTGCGAATTGCACTCCGCACCCATGAACAGGTGTGGTCAAAAGGGCTCGTTCCATAAGCTTAAATTCTGGAATAAGGATATAAAGATAGGGACAAAACAATTTTTCACCTCTCTTTCTTTGGCTGTTTGGACTCTCACAGGGCCAGAGCTATGAAACAGAAGCAGAGATCCCCAGGGTCAACCTGGGTTAGCCCCAAAAGACATTCAGTACTGATAGATTGCTATACCTCTGTCACCTTTTGGAACCACAGCCTATGACTAATCTATGTATATATGTTTTCCTGCTTTAGCCTATAAATAACTCTCATTTCTTTTACATAGTTAATACATTTTTAGTTAGTTTACTATAGGATTGGATACAAGCATGGTCTTTGGTGTGAGATTTGAGGTAAAAACTGACTTGGGGTAAGTGACTGGGCTCTTGGGATTGGAAGAAACCGGAGTCTTTTGTGATCTTTGGTGTATAGCAACCAACTTTTGCTAAGTCCAGCTTGCCTGGGTGGCAAGATAGACTGAAATAGCATCTGTGGTCCCATAGTAAGACTGTTATAGAGCTTCAGGACTTCACACTTGTTACTGGGTTGGTGAAATCTAATTATGGAACATACAACCAGTTTTGGGTGTCTGCCCTGAGGCTGGCACTCAGAGTCACAAACCATTTCAGACAGCATGAGAAAAATCTGCAAGCAGAATAAAGGAGAAGACAATGCGTAGGGCAGAGACATGTCTGAATCAAAACCTGAAATCCAAACATCCATGAACTTTAGAATATTCAGAATCCAGATGTGGATCCAGATTGTGTGTGAATCCATCTCTAATGCGTATGGATTTACTTAAGGTTCAAGAAAACACAATAGAGTGACTAAAATCATTCAGAGTTTAACTCCTGTGATGTGTACTTGGAAAGAAAGATCTCCTTGCTGCAAGCTGTGGGAGAACAAAATACTATGGTAATATTACTGAAGACAATAAATGTCTGAAACATAATTTGGATGTCACTTAGCATATACCTCAGATTATAAATGTGAACACTACAGGTGCCTTATACTCTGCTGTCTGTGAGGGCCTTGTAATTCTGAAGAACGAATCACAAGAGGTCATAAGTTGCTACAAAAAAGAACCCAGATGATTACATGAAACTTATTCGACCTCTGTGGTTCTACATACTTGGATTAGAAATCTTACTTCCTACTTCTACAAAAAGAACAGGAGTATATGTGGCACCTTAGAGACTAACAAATTTATTAGAGCATAAGCTTTCATGAGCTACAGTCCACTTCATTGGGTGCATAGAATGGAACATGTAGTAAGAAGATAGATATATATCTATATCTATATATATACCTATATATATTATATACACACATATATACACACACACATACAGAGAAGGTGGAAGTTGCCACACAAACCGTAAGAGGATAATTAATTAAGATGAGCTATTATCAGCAGGAGAAAAAAAACTTTTGTAGTGATAATCAAGATGGCCTATTAGGCAGTTGACAAGAAGATGTGAGGATACTTAA
Source organism: Lepidochelys olivacea (assembly GCF_965140295.1). NCBI lineage: Eukaryota > Metazoa > Chordata > Testudines > Cheloniidae > Lepidochelys > Lepidochelys olivacea. The sequence continues at coordinate 76,301,189 of NC_140411.1, read as the reverse complement.
CATAGGGAAATAGTTTCAATATGTGTAATGACCCAGCCAATCCTCACACCTCATCTCAATCAGTTAGCCTCTTACAGTTTGTATGGCAACTTCCACCTTCGCTGTATATGTGTGTGTGTATATATGTATATATATACTGTAAGAGGCTAACTAATTGAGATGAGCTATTATCAGGAGAAAAAAACTTTTGTAGTGATAATCAAGATGGCCCATTTAGACAGTTGGCATCTTCTTGTCAACTGTCTAAATAGGCCATCTTGATTATCACTACAAAAGTTTTTTTCTCCTGCTGGTAATAGCTCATCTTAATTAAATATCCTCTTACGGTTTGTGTGGCAACTTCCACCTTCTCTGTATGTGTGTGTGTGTGTGTATGTATATATATATTCTTACTACATGTTCCATTCTATGCATCTGATGAAGTGGACTGTAGCCCACGAAAGCTTATGCTCTAATAAATTTGTTACTCTCTAAGGTGCCACAAGTACTCCTGTTCTTTTTGCGGATACAGACTAACACGGCAGCTACTCTAAACCTTCTTAGTTCTAGCTGAGCTGAAAGTACAACAAATACATCCTTTATTGTAATATCATAGTGCCCCTGCTTTTAGTCTCAGCTAGGCCATGGAACCTCTAAGGTGCTTTGTTTTCTTTTAAATGAAAGAAGTTAACCGCATTGTTTTAAATTTGCAAAAAATGTTCAGCTTGACATTGTTTTGGCTGTGGAGAACATTTGGGGTTTCTTCCTGAAAGACTTATCGTGATTTGCAGTATTGTCAACCCCAACTGTTTAAAAAGCACGAGTCAGGCCCTAGCAAATCATAAGACTAGCTTAAAAATTATGTGGTTAGAGACTCTTTCACTGCCCAGATAAACTTGCTATGCACTGGAGAATTTCAGGGGAAATGGTGTTGCAGGGAAGGAAATCTTACTGATGAGTGACATATGGCACGTCTAAACTGCAGCAGCAAACTCATGGCTGGCCCAGGCCAGCTGACTCAGGCTTCTGGGGCTCAGGATAGGGGCTGTTTAATTGTGGTGTAGACATTCAGGCTGAGACTCTGGGACCTTCCCACTTTACAGGGTCCTAGAGCCCAGGCTTCAGACTGAGCCCAAACTTCTACAGTGTGATTAAACTGCCCAAACCCCATGAGACTGAGTCAGCCGGCACAGTACAGCAGTGTAGACATACACATTGCATCTTCCATGGCTTCTCAGGGTGGCCATAACCCACTACCAAAGTAAGTGGCTTCTGTGATTTGTATGTGATTTGACTGATGGATCCATTTACTCACAGATACACTTGTCAAATGCCAAAATCGTGTCTATATAGGCAGCTCATGTGGAGCTGTAGAGCTGTGGTCTGCAGTGGACAGGTGTCAAGGCTAATTCCCCACTCCGGCACTTTGAATGCAGAAGGTGGGGGCCCGCAAGGACTCTAAAAATTAATACTGGCCACTGTAGGCTTGTATTAAACTCCCAAGGTTACAGCTTTTCTCTGACCTTGGATTGGTAGATGCTGCCACAACCCAAGTGCAGAACCCCTTTGAGAGACCAGGAAGGCGCACTTGGGAATTCCTTCCTGTGGGGTACCCGCAAGTCCTCCCCCTCCCACCCCCCCTGCTCTGGGAAGAACTGAGAAAGGAAAAAAAAGGAAATCAGCTGTTGCCACCAGCTAACTAAACAACATGTGCACAAACCTCTTAAGATACAAAAATCCATTTCTGTTCTTAAAAAAGGTAAATTTCATTTTTTTAAAAAAAGAAAATACATCTGGGAACTCAGTCTATTGCTAGATTTTAAAAGAGCAACTACAAGGATTAAGCACAAAGAATAGCTTACTTGAGGTCCAGCTTAAAGATTACAAGCAAAACAAAAGCACCTGGAGTTAGCGCAGAGGAATCCACAAGCCATAATGAAATGAAAGGGATAAACCTAATTGCGTCTTCCTTAACTTTTCCTGATCCACTTACATATCTGGAGTTTTAAATGAGTAGTTTCTAGATATGATATGGATGATTTTTTCATACCTGTCCTAAGCTTCTTACAGCATAACTGCTGCCCTTTCTGCCTCTCCCCAGTAGAACAACAGACAGACAGACAAAAGGGGAGTCTTTTCTCTATTTAAAAAAAGTTCTAGCCTTCCCATTGGCTCTTTTGGCCAGGTGCCCACTCACTTCTTTTTACCTATGCATAGCAGTGAGCCTTTTTAACCCTTTACAGGTAGAGCAATTAGAGAACAGCTACTAAGAGGGATTTTATAGCTACTGGCTGGCTGGGTGTTCATAAAAGGGAGCTACCCCATCCCCCTTTCAAATATCACAACAGGGGTTGAAGACCTCCTCACTTTACCTTCTGTGCTACAGAATTGTGATGATTCTACTGCCCAGGGAACTAGGGGTAAAAAGGAGAAAGCATAACTTACACCTTAAGAAAGCTGAAGAACTGAAGCGTCAAAACTCAATCCTACACTGAATCACTACAGCAGCATGTTTAAAGCTATTAAACCCATGGAAAACAGCATCTTGTACAGGGAATAAAAAAATTGTTTTCCCACCTTGTTCCTAATTAATGTTAAAAGGTTTAAAAATATTTTTGTTGACCAACTGATGACCATTTTGTATTCAAGACAGAACTTCAATAATGTGCATGTAAAAGCCACAATCTTAAAAATTATATTTACCCACAAATGAATAAAGAGCTAGATTCCACAAAGGGATTTAGGCTTCTAACGGCCACTTTAGGAATCTAAATTGATAATTTAGAGTTTCAAAAGGTGACAGTGTTGGCGTAATATACTTTGATTTCTGTAAATAGCACACAGCATTTTGATTAAAAAACTAGAATGCAGCCAGTTATTGGGAAGTGGTTAGTAAACTCTCTCTCTTTCTCCAGCTGGAAAGAGAGAATGGGTGAGATCTACGGAGCTACTTAGGCACCTATGCCCCAATTTTAGGCACCACTGCAACCCACAAAACTCCTGCTCAGCTGCTGCCTAACCTTCGAGTAGCCTGAACTTGCTTGGTGCCTAAGTTTGTTCAGTAAGTATTCCCTAGATGCCTATGTTTTGGACTCTGAATATGCACACTGCTGCCTCACTTTAGGGTCGTGGGCACTTTTCATGTACCTAAGTTCCAGAGTGATCCACAAACCAGATGAAAGACAGGTGCTCAGCTGCCTTAGCTTTTACCTGCGCTACAGGGTAGGAGTGTGATTCCAAGCTCCCATAAACATACTCTTGTTAGCTGTCATCTTAGCTAGCAAGCTAAAAATAGTCATGCAGTTGCAGTAGTATGGGCAGCAGCAGAGGAGGCAGTTAGATGCTGCAAGTACAAACCCACTTGAATCCCATGTGTATATTTAATTGGGGAAGCAAGTCTGTACCACCACTCGCTACTACCCAGAAAACCCCCTTCTGTCATTGTAGCAAGTGTCTCTACTACAACTGCTTAGCTGCAGTATCACTGCTGTGCTACTGTAGTGCTTGTACAAAGACAGACCCTGAGCATCAAGATGCCTCACCCTTTTTTTTTTTTTTTTTGGTGTGGATCTGGGACCCTAGCTACTCTTTCTTCCCTAAGCAGAGGGGGAAAAGCGAAAACCAATGAAACCAGAGTAAGGCTTTCTGATTATTGGGAGATTAGTCTCTCTCTCTTTTTACTTGTTACAGATGGACTACGCCGTGTTGTAGCCATGTCCGTCCCAGTATATTAGAGAGACAAGGTGGGTGAGGTACTATCTTTTACTGGACCACCTTCTGTTGGTGACAGAGAGACAAGCTTTCTGTGTAAACTCAAAAGCTTGTCTCTCTCACCAACAGAAGTAGGTCCAATAAAAGATAGTACCTCACCCGCCTTGTCTCTCACAGATGAGCTACATCATTTCAGGAATTGGCACATAATTGAACTTCACACACTGTTGTGGTTTGAATCTATGTCCAGGTGACACCATATTATATTTTATCTACTTGACCTGACAACACTTTCTGTTACAAAGAAAGCTGGATGAGATGTACATGATGTGTGCCCTTTAAGTGACATGCTTTTGTACTATTAATTAATACTCTGAGGTTGTTTGTGTTTAGCCATCAGCTTCATCTGGGGCAAGCAACAAGGTATGTCACAACAGCACAGATAAGGAGCTGGTATAGTTATATATAAATGTTTTGTAGTTTGGAATTGAATGGTAAGCCCATTCTGACTTTAGGGGTGGGAACAATGCACATAATGGCAGAGCATGTGTGGAAACAGAGGTATTAGGCCTTTCTGAAGAAAAATCTTAGCAAGGAAGGGTGAAAGGGGGGATCCACAGAAGCCTCTGTTAAATTAAACTCACTGGTCCCAATTCATCATTGCCTGAGTGTCCCTTTGCAACTATCCTTGTCAGAGATTCTGGGCAGACATCCTCTTCAGAGATTCTGTACCCTTGCAAAGCCTACCACAGCCATTGGAGCAAACATGCAACTTGAGGGCTATCTAGCCTGTGTTGGGGACTGCACTGGTCCCTGGATGCTCCTGCCAAGTGGAGGTTCAAGCTATCTCACCTCTGTCCCTGCAACGGTGAATCTGCCCTGCTGAGTTTTGCTGCATGTTCTTTTCCGGGGAGACCCCACAGAAGAAGCCTGGGGTAAGGCCTATAAACCCAACATTATTTCCAATCTGTAGGCAAATCTTCTGGCTTCCATGTCCTCTATTCATGGAGTTACTTTGCTCAGTGGTACTCCCATCACTTCTTGTTGGTATTGGCTTTAATATGCCTTCCTGCCCTATGTCTGAACGAAGCCCCTCCTCTCTCTTCTGAGGTTCAGTAGTGGTCCAAGAGTTATTGGGGGTTAGAGTAACATTAACTGTAATAGCTAACTACTAAAATAAGAGGTAGCATTCACAAACATCAGATGGTTCCCCCAGACTTGCTGCCTCCTATTCTCACCATGCACCTTCCAACCCAGAGAACCCACATTCCATTGGGTCATATTACAGGATCCTCTGCATTTATAGATTAATAGATTTTAAGGTCAGAAGGGAACATTTTGATCACCTAGTCTGACCTCTTCCATAATATAGTCCAGAGAATTTCACCTAGAAATTCTGCCATAAAGCTCATCCATATCTTATAATGGAGCTGGAACATATATGTTTTCAAATGGACATCAGATCTGAATGACGGAAAAGTCAACACCATTCTTAAAGCAGAATCCTTCCTACAGACCCCCCCTTGGGATGATGTGGCTTTGCATTGTCCTGTGTCTAAATAGCAGACTTAGCCCAGTTCTTCAAGAAAGAGAGGACAGGATCTATAAGTTCTTCCCTGCCTTATGCTGAGGTCAATGCATAAACTGAAACTTATGGATCTTCTTCTTTAAAAGCATAGAATTTCTCTCTACATATTTAACTCAAAGGTATTTTTGCTGGGCCATGATGGCATGTGTGTCCTTTTAAACGTGCTGTCTTTTCTCTGCAACATTTATCTGGGAGAAAATAACTTACTCTGGTTAAGATTGTTCACCTGTATGCTTTATTAAAAGAATGCTCAAGCTTTTGCAGTGACAAATGTCATTTATCAAATGGCCTGTGCTTTGTGTACAGGGCTACATTTGGGGGAAAAAAGTAATATCTTCAGATACGGGCTGACAGGAGCTCATTTTGTAAGCATTACAAATGGATGCTCACAAACAAGCAAGTGGTGCTTACCTAGAGTGAAAAGGAGATAAGTCCAGCTGACAAGAGAACAGAAATCTAATTGTCAAATTACTCCAATGGATTTTTTTGCCGGTCAATTAAAAGAAATTATTTGCTGCTATGACCTCTCTAAATAATGGTTGGCCAAAGAAAAATCAAAGAATTCCTGGCAGAAGATAATCAGCAAAGATATTAATTTAATAGTCAGAGCCCAGAACAAGACAGATTGATTTATTGACTCTCTATATATGTAGGTTAGGCCTTTGAGCTCACATGTTCATTTAAAAACAGCCCTATCCTTATAGATGTGTAAAGAATTATTTTTCTGAGGGTATTTTGTATCCAAGGTTAATGCTCTCTATCTGTTACCAGAGGAACCTCAAACAGCAGGCTTCAGTTTAAAAAAGAAAACAACATATTGATCTGACTTACAACCTTCAGTACTGTCTGGATGGTGCACACAAAGGTAACTTTTTAATGGAAATTACAGAGTGTACCCAACTTGAATTTTGTTTTTTGTTTTTGTTTTTGTCATTAGTTTATAGAGCAAAAGGAAGAAAGAAGAGAGGAGGAAAAAAAATCTTCAGTGCCATGGTAGATATATTATTCACATCTATGCAGTACACTCTTGATTGCTGACTGCATGTGTGTTTCATACTTGTATCATAAACTGATCAGTCCCATATGGATGAACAACAGTCTGTTGTAGGACCCAGTAGCTAGGTTCACTCACATGCTTCCAAATTATCTGGGACTGGGCCAAGTCTTGTCCTTGTTCCTAGCTCTGGCTCTCAAGGGCACATTCCCAGACTCAGACACCTCATCAGATCCCTTGATTGGGACACCCAAGAACCCGTGCTTCAGCCTTCCTCAAGCAAACCTCTACCCCACCCGTGCCACCAACTGAATATTGCTTCAGAGTTTCAGCTAACTCTGGGCTTTCTGACTTCTAGTTTAACCCTTTTTGGGGACAACGTGGCAGGGAAGCAAGGAACATAGGCTTAGCCTAGGAATTTCTTAACCACAGAAACTTTACTTTTAAACACAAGAGTTACAAGTTACAGACTTTTGCCAAATAACCAGAGTCCTGAGAAGCACCCTCTCCTAGTTGGACATCGCCCCTTCTGTGAGTCTAAGGTCTTCATCTCGCTTTCTCCAACAAGTTCTTCTACCTGGTGGTGATGGAGCTCCCCTCACAGAGAAGCATTCCTCCTTCCCTTAAATATAGTCTCTGTCTCTTTTTGGATGTGTTCCACACGTATGCTTTGTATAAGTAGGGGCATAGCGAGCAGATCGAGGGACGTGATCGTTCCCCTCTATTCGACATTGGTGAGGCCTCATCTGGAGTACTGTGTCCAGTTTTGGGCCCCACACTTCAAGAAGGATGTGGATAAATTGGAGAGAGTCCAGCGAAGGGCAACAAAAATGATTAGGGGACTGGAACACATGAGTTATGAGGAGAGGCTGAGGGAGCTGGGATTGTTTAGCCTGCAGAAGAGAAGAATGAGGGGGGATTTGATAGCTGCTTTCAACTACCTGAAAGGGGGTTCCAAAGAGGATGGCTCTAGACTGTTCTCAATGGTAGCAGATGACAGAACGAGGAATAATGGTCTCAAGTTGCAGTGGGGGAGGTTTAGATTGGATATTAGGAAAAACTTTTTCACTAAGAGGGTGGTGAAACACTGGAATGCGTTACCTAGGGAGGTGGTGGAATCTCCTTCCTTAGAGGTTTTTAAGGTCAGGCTTGACAAAGCCCTGGCTGGGATGATTTAACTGGGAATTGGTCCTGCTTTGAGCAGGGGGTTGGACTAGATGACCTTCTGGGGTCCCTTCCAACCCTGATATTCTATGATTCTATGTTTCTATGCTTGTCCCTCCCCTCCACGGGACTCCTGTGTAAGATAGTCCATTGTTCCATGGGGATGGGCTAGTAGCTGAGAGGTAATCTAAGTCAATGGCTCCTTGACTGAGGTCTTCTCAGAGATCATCCTTCTAGGAGATGTTAAGTCCCTCCAAGGGGAGGGAGGCCATTTGGAATGCAGTTAAATAAGCTTGCCTTGGGCAAAGTTAAACATGAGTTCAGCACATAACAAAAAACTGATATCCTAATCCAAAATGGAGACTATATCAGCAAACTGAAGTTCACAATTTGCCCCAGATATATCTCCCTCTGTCACAACTTACATATTTACTGTATCAATGCCATTTTATTTCAACCTTAGGCTATGTCTGCACTGCTGTAAGGTCTCCTGTGTGGCCGTTCTATGCCAGTGGGAGACAGCTTGCCTGTTGGCGTAATTAAACCACCCCCAACAAGTGGCAGTAGCAATATTGGCAAAGAGCATCTCCTGCTGACATAGAATTGTCCACAATTCTATTTTGTCGGTGAAACCCATATCAGTCGGGGGGGGGGGGGTTTCCACTCCTGACCAACAAAAGTGCTAGTGTAGACGTAGCCTTAGTGTTAGTTGTTTTAGCAACTTCTAATGATGGCTAACATACAGGCCCGTTGACAGGGTGGGGAAAGGGGACAATTGCCTAGGGCCCCGGGTGATTTAAAAGGGCCTAGCAGACGGGAACCCCGGACGCTTTTAAATTGCCCGGGTGGGCCGCAGGGCTCCTTGGCATGCATGATCGCTCCGGGGCCAGGCCCTGTGCTTTGAGGGCCCCACAGGCCAGCGCAGGGTCAGTCCTGGAAGTGATGGGAGGTTCCAGAAGTGACAGATTCGTCGCTTCCACCCTCTCCTCCACAGGATGGCCCTGGCTCTGGCCCTGGGGCCCGGAATTCCTGTCAGCAGGCCTGATAATGTATCTGAAATGAAAACTGAAGTCAAATGGGAATGGTTAGGAATTGTACAACACAAAGCAAAGGAAAACAATCAAGATCCAATGTATACTATAATTTGAATGTGAATATTTGACAGAATCCCCTCCATCAGTAATGCAAAGAGAAACAAAAACAGGTGAAATAAAATATTTAAATAAAAAGATACAAGAACTGAAGAGGACTGGTTTAAAAGTAAAAAGGAGAGATGAAATTATTTTGTTCCTTCAGATAATGGAAACTAGAGGTGAGATTTTTAAGGGACACAGCTCGTGTAAGCTGATGTTGCTCAATTCACTTGAAAACAAAAGAACCATTTCAGCTTGAACACCAGCTGAGGATCTGATAACTTAGATCTTCATAACACGCAATAAAGGTTATCTGAAAGGATGGATCAAATTATAACCCCCCCCCGAAATACAGAATTAGTTAGATTCCCCCCCCCCATCCCAATTAGCAGCAACTCTCACAGCAGTCATTGGGAGCTGATGGCACACAACACTTCTTTGGAGGCACTTCACACCTTGCAAGATTAGTCCCTTGGACTTCACATTAAATGCAATGCATATTAACATAAATAGCTGATAGTTTTCCATTTGGGGTAGTTTGTGCTCTTATGGTATAAATGTTGCCTCAGGAAATGGAAAGAGTGGATTTTTTAAGGGATGGTAACAAGCATGATTATTTTTCAGTGAACATGGGAAGAGTGAGCTAATGCCTGATCTGTGCCATTTTCTCAGCACCTTTTAAATCCCCTCACACATCTTTTCCTAAGAGGGGGGTGTTGTTTTTTTTTTAAAATATGGTTATATTAAAATAGGATTTTTACGAAGGGAACCATTCAGGTAACTTGAGCACTGAAGGGATGAGTATGCAAGTATCAGACATGAAATGCAAAAAGAAAGTGAGTAATTTTAATTATGCATGAACATGAATGGGTATTTAATGAAATAGACCTTAAGGGTTTTTATTCTAGTTGCTATTGCAAAATGATTCATATTTAGGATAGAAGTTATATTATAGGAAAAATCATGAAGGAAATTCAAATCCTAATAATGTTAAACACTATGTTACAATGAAAATGCTAATAGTAGCATGAAAGTAACAGAGATAATGAGAATAAATTAAATTACTTGAATTAGTCTTAAATTAACCACAGATAATGTAAACTTGTAGATCAAAAGCTAGATTATTGAAATATTATTCTTTTACCGCAAGCACTCCGTTGGAAATCTTTTCAAATATGTTTTGTTTTAAAAAATAAATCTTTATGCAAGTTACTATCTATAAACAAGTTTACCATACATGTAATATTGGGTGAAATTTCTAAATATCTATTTGATGCTTTCATTACTAAATCACTGCAATCACTACTAAAACAAGTAACATATTGTGATTATTTTAGAACTACCCATGCTGCCGCAAAGAACAAGCAGAAACAGAAATGATTGGATAAAGCCATTAGGAGAAGGTGACACTTTATAGTTCGTTCCAGAAAGATACAGATCACAAATGCTATTACGTAGTATTATTATACAGTAAAATTGAAAAAACAAAGGTCAGATTGTTTATTCTGAGCTGGCAGTGTTATCTTTCTTCAAAGACAACAGACACTTCAGTATTGTTTCCTTTTAGAAGTTTTTGGTGTCAAGCCAGAGGGTCAGGTTGGTATGCAGTTTAACACAGTATAATGCAAGAATCAGACAGTATGCCCCAGTTCAAAATCGCATTTAAGCATGTGCTTAAATTTTGTCTCTATTCAGGATAGCACTTAAACTTGTTTTTGCCTTCAGCAGGATTTAAGTAGATGCTTAAATAACTTTCTTGAATCAGGATACTTTCTTGAATCCTGGACCTGTTGAACAGATTCTGATCTCACTTAAACCAGCACAAAGCTGCATTCCATTTGCAGTTCCTCCCAAATTAAACATACATACATAGAGATCAGAATCTGGCTCTGAGATCTAAAGATATAATCCTGGCTCTCTTGAAATTACTGGAAGTTTTGTCATTAATTTCTTTGGTATCAGGATTTCATCCTAAATCTTTAAGTCAATGGGAGTTTCACCTGAGTATGAACTGGAAATATGACCCCCTTTCCCACTGAAGTCCAAAGATAAACTTCCATTGACTTCAAGAGTACCATTACTAGGCAACACAACTAACACATAAGCAAAACACTTAAAGACGACTACATTTTCTTTCTAGGCCAGGCCTTCGCTAACATTTCATATAGCTCGTATCCAACTTTAAAAAACATTTCACTAAGTCTGAGTAATGTTTAAGAATATGAGCTTGTTTTGTGTTCCTTGATACTTCAGTATCTGCAACATCTCAACACTGATGCGTGCATGGTTGAATAATGCATATTTATAGTTTCACATAAGCTATGTTTATGAATATTCATGGACAAGCAACATTATTAGTATATGCCGGATAATGAATATCAATGAATACTTTGTTCACAGGAAAGGAAGCCAAGTACAAGACAATGGGTAGCCAGCACTTTGGGATCAAACCAATCTCTTGCAGGCGATCCCACCTTTGGCACCTCTAGTGTCAATAGTGTTAAATTGTTTTACTACAAGTGTGCTTACTTTGCCAGGAAGGTTATGGTGGTTTGTTAGTTACACTGACCTTTTCTCTTTTTTCCCAGGGCCACAATAGGTACAGGTTTGATTAAACCAAATATTTGATAACAATCAAAATAAAACAATTATGCTTTGCATTCAGTGAATTAACATTGTCCCTTATCTCTATAAGCTTCTAATTTTATGACTTTACATGGCAGATTTAATCCGTATTAGTTCCCATATCAGGCTAGTTGACAAATGTCAACCAGATTCACACATTATAAGCAAAGATGAACCACAGAATCCTCCATTACATATGTATAAGAATGATTTCCATAAATGTGTCACATTCAGAAATGTTTTACAGCTAATTCCTCAGCATTAAACCAGGAGTAAACAAACTGCGTTAGCATGAAAAATGGTAAAAGAAAACCCAAAAAACACCTTTACATTTTCAATGTAGGTCACTACAGATTAACACTCATTAATACTTCCTGGGGAAAAGAATACAAAATGGCTTTTACATCAGCATTAGATTCTTTTCCTTGCAAAATGGAATGTGGATGCCTAAAGCTTATAAGGAAGGACCTTTTCATTTACAATTGTTCATCTTATCTATGTTGACACAAAATATTTCCTTTCACTCAGTCCTTCTGCATTCTGAAAGAACAAAGCCAGCTAATAGTCTGCAATCATTGAAATTAGAGATGAAATGGATGACTAGGTCTTTTCCATCTCATATTTTGGTATGTTTTATTGTTGTTCTTCCAGGATAAAACATACAGTAGCTTTTTTATTTTAATTTCTATTATAATGCTTCTGAAAAGCTCCATTCATTAGTTGCTCTATGAGTACAAAGCATTTTTAAAAGGTGTAGATTTTTTGTAATGTATCTCCAAATCTACCTTGCAAGAAATGTCACTTACTCTTTCAGATGGATGTTCATCACGTTACATAAGCAAAACTGTTCTCAGTATAACTGCAGTGGAATCAGTCTCTTTAAAAAACTAAATCCTCATCTTTGAGTATCTTCCATAAGATCAACTGGAGCTGCATTAAAACATTTTAACCTAGGAATAAAGCTGAAGGAAACTAAGTTTACAGTGCTTGAATGCTCTTTAAAATTGTTAGAAACCATTGTTCATTCCCTACTTATCTCTAAACCAAACTATAGCAACTTCCTGCTGTTTGGCCTTACAGTCTCGCACGAGACAACCTTCAAGCCCATCTAACATGCAGCTAAGATCTTCTTCCTCACCAACTGTGTTGTCTCCACCTCTCTCTGAATTCATGCATTGGCCTAAAATATTCTTCTGCATCAGATTCACAGACTTCATCCTTGCCTTCAATAGATTCTTTGATTGCTACATCTTGGGCAAATATTTTGTCCTGTATTAGGACTACTTTGTGCCACTGGGGAGCAGTACACATTAATATTAAAGCGCCCCCAAAATGGCTGAGGAATCTTTTTGTGATGTACTGTGAATACAAGAGTACTTGCATGTATAGGGATGGGAAGGGTTCATCACATGCCATTACAAGCCAGTGCAGAGTACAGCAGCCCTTAGACATCTCTTACCTGTGCTTGGCAACAATTTGCCCTCCCAGCCAACACTAAGATTGTGGAAGGTGGATTAGATTCACCTTTGCTTCCTTCCTAGCTGCACTGAACTTTGCTGCATCACATCCAGGGACTGAACCCTTGCCTCTCATCTCCCATCTTGACATGTCTTAATTCTTTCTTAGTCTATTCCCCCACAAGTGACTTGGATCCAGATCCTCAAAGGTATTCAGGTACCTAAATCCCATTAAATTCAGTGGAAGTTAGGCACCTAAATACTTTGAAAGACTGGGCCTTGGTGTCTTTTCCCATGTCAACCCCCACACCACAAAACCAGATCCTATATGTCAGTCCACCTCCCTTTCCTCCCTCAAACCCCTCAAGATTCCCTCCTTTTAATTAGCCTCATGTGCTCAACTCCATTTCCCTAGCCATGCCTGACTTTTCTCCCTTGGTCATTAAATGTAAATAACATTAACAACACCAAGTACAAAATATTGTTCATTTTATATATTGTTCATTTTATACACATTTATATAAAGAAGCATCCGGAGAGCTTTCTGTAACCCTTGTCTTTATTGCCTTTATCTCTGTGTTTACAATCCTATGCTCTCCTCATGTAGGGCTGGATTCTGATTCCACTGAAGTCTTTGGTGGGGAAGGGGGTTTGCCATCATCTCCAATAAGAACAGGATGAGGCCCTTGGGTTACATAGAAACTCCTTGAGATACTGACTTGTCTTTTTTTAAAATTCATTTTAAGGTGACACCAGCACATGCCACCATAGAAATAATTACCCATACTGCTAATAATCTTCCGATTTGTCCAATCCATTTATTCCAGAATTTGTGAATTTAGCAACAAATGAAATTTCACTATTATGAAGGCAGCAATAGAAATTCCATCTCTCTGCCATGAGCTTCAGGGCAAATAGCATCATAGATAAGAAAACTCTGACATTTTCCCCACCTTTCTCCAACTCTTTAGTCAGTATTGGAATAGACAGCTGTAAAATAGAGGGAAGGCAGTTGTGATCTCCATTCCATTTTCTATCTGTACCAAATAAATTTCTGCAGTGAAGAACAGAGAAACAAGGCCTCCTAAAGGAGAATGGAAACCGGCTAACTGCCTGGTCCACAGTGAACAAAAAGCAGAATCAGGTAGAGTTACAGTCATTTATGCTCCAGCCAAGCATGGCAGGAAATTCTGAAACTGAACAAACAAAAAGTTGGGGAGAAAATAGTCACAACAACTCTATCCTTTGAAAGCAATTAAAGAAAATATTTTAAAAAGTCAGAGGAGTAAAATTATTATCCAGCTGGACTGCCTTAAAGTAGAATTGAAGTAAAATATCTGGTCATACTAGAGTAATAGAGAAAAGTGAGGATAACATTTACTAAATTGGAATACTGCTTTACAAAAAAGGTCACAGTGATGGACTTTGTCAAGCTTCTCTAATTTATCATGACAAGTTTTCCTAGACTTAATATGCATCTTCTTGGACTCCCATAGGGGAATAAAGCTGAAGATGATATTTAAAAAGGTACTAAAATACTTTCCACTGAATTCCAAACAACCAAGACCCAGCCTTGGAGTTTGCTGAATCTTCTCAACTCTCACTGAAATTAATTGGAGGTGCGGGCACTCAGCACCTCAGAGGATATGCATAAGTTATTGAAACGGAGAACTGATTACCATCACAGTGTTCCACACCATGTGGCTTGTTGCTTAACATCTCCATTTTATTGCTAGCATAGGAATTGACCTTGCAAGGTGTTGGGTGTCCTTGACTCCCATTGACTTTGATGTTCCTGTAAAGTAATGAGGCCCTTCTTCTCAGTGCTGAGCACCCTCTTCTCCAACTGTTATCAAAGTGAACTTAGTACTTTCAGCACCTTGCAGGGTAGAACCCTAGTGAGTCAGGCTTTAATACACACTGACCAAATATTATTCAGCTAAATTATTCCTGTTGACAGATTATCTACCTGAGGGTGACCAAGTCAGATGAAATTTCATAAAGGTGGAAAAAAAACTGAGATAGAACATGACACTAGATACTCCTGAGGTACCTTCCAACCCTGATATTCTATGATTCTGTGTTCTTTCCTGCAAAGCTTTGGGTTGAAATTCAAAGGACACTTTAATTTGCTACTGAATCAGAAGTGGTCCTGAGTTTCTTGGAGTGTTATCTGTTATGATACAACCAACATGGACCCAGTCACTGAAAAAGCTTGAAGAATCTCTCCCACACATGTGAAAAAAAAATGGCACCAATTCAGCAAGGTACTTTAGCACATGGATAATTTTAAGTACCCAAGTATTCACATTAAGTTTGACAGGATTGCTTAAAGTTAGGCACAAACTTAAGTCTGTTGCTGAATCTGGACCTTTATCATGAAGATATAATCAAGAATGAAGGTCTGTTGTGCTTGTTGCTGGTACTGCTGATCTGTGCAACAAGTCATGTGCAAGTTATTTCCTTGGTAATGAAATAATTGGGTAAAAAACTTTGAAAAAAGAAATTCACACACAGAAAAATACAGTTAATTAGGACTGTCAGTCTGGGGCAAAAGGAAACCTTCATTTTTAATTGTTAGTCTGCTATTATTCATTTAGCTTCAGCAAATGGCTGGGAATTTGAATTTAGAGAGTTAGTATGCCCTTATTAGAGGATCCTTATAACACTTAGGTGCCTTTGAAGTAAGGTGGAGAGATCCTTATTCCTTTCTGTCACACCAGTTTGTATCACAATTGACTTACTTGGCTCTGATCCAGGAGAGTATTTAAGCATGTGTTTCACTTAAAGCAGGATTATCATTTGCTACTGGGCAGTTGCCTCTCCCCCTGCTCCACCCCCAAGGCTTTTCATAGGTCTATATGCTCCATTATGACTTCCATTTTCTGCCTCCCAAAGACTTTTCAGTATATAACAACATATCAGATTCTCTAGTCTGACACATCCTTCCCCAGATGCCCACCCTGGAATTTTTCTGAAATGACACCCCTTATTTCAGAAACATGAGTAGTTTTGTCAGTGTCAATGAGACTACTCATATGTCTAAAGTTAAGCAAGTGCTTTTTTGTTTGCTCCCATATGAGAAGGGTGTATATCCACATGTAAACAAATTATTGATGGAAAACTAACTGAAAAAATGTTTCATGGTAGCATTTTTTGAAACACTTCCAGTTCCACATACAGGATCACTTAGACATGCAGAACTGCAGGATCTCAATGTGTGGATGAGATGATGATGCAGGGAGAAGGGATTAAGGTTTATTAGGGTCTGGGGAACTTTTTGGGAAAGGAGGAGACTCTAGAGGACGGATGGGCTCCACCTAGAACAAAATGGAACCAGATGCTGGCATGTAAATTTAAAAAAGTTTAAGATGAGTTTTTAAATGAAGGCTTAGAGAAAAGCTGACAGGGTGCAGAGGAGCATACAGTTTGAACAGAGCCATCCCTTAGGGGAGAATCTATTACTATGCATTTTCTATATCTAGTAAAGAGGATAGGATAGAAGTTGATAAAATATAGTTAGGAACTGAAGAGAAACAAAGTTAAATGAAAAAAAAATGCATCAGATAATGGTATACAGCTAAATAGTGACAAATTTTATAAGTGCTTGTATAAAAATGCTGGAAATCTAAATACTAAGATGGGGGAAGTTGAGTGTCTGATATTCAATGAGGATATTGATATAATAGGCATCACAGAAGCTTGAGGAACAATGATAATCAATGGAGCATAACATTACCAGGAGTGTTAAAAATACATAGGAATGACAGAGTACGTCATGCTGGTGCGGGAGAGGCACTATATGTGAAAGAAAACAGAGTCAAATACAGTCAAAACCTTAAATTAATCAAACTGTACCATATAATCTTGCATAAGAAGAAGATAGCAGTAGGAATATACTACTGACCACCTGACTGGGATGGTGAAATGGTTTGAGAGATTAGAGAGGCTATAAGAATAGAAAACACAATAATAATGGGGGGTTTCTGCTGTCGCCATATTGACTGGGTACATGTCACCTCAGGGTAAGATTCAGAGATAAAATTTCTAGACACCATAAATGACAGCTTCTTGGAGCAGCTACTCCTTGTGGAACCAACAAGGGGAGAGGCAATTCTTGATTTAGTCTTAAGTGGAGCTCAAAATCTGATCCAAGAGCTGAATATAGCTGAACTGCTTGATAACAGCAACAGTGATATAATTATATTTATTATCTGGGAGGGGAGGGAGAATACCATAAAAGCCCACCACAGTACCATTTAACTTCAGAAAGGGGAACTACACAAAAATGAGGAAGGTAGTTAAATGGAAATTAAAAGGTATACTCTCAAAAGTGAAATTGCTGCAGGCTGCATGGAAACTTAAAAAAAAAAACACCATAAGAAAGACTCAGATTATATATATCCTAATTCTTTTAAAAAAAAATAGTAAGAATACCAAAAATGTGCCACCATGTCTAAATAAAGTAAAAGGAGCAGTTAGAGGCAAATAGGCATCTTTGAAAGATTGGAAGCTAAGTCCTACTGAGGATTATAAAAAGGACCATAAACTCTGGCAAGTCAAGTGCAAAAGTATAATTAGGCAGGCCTCAAAAGAATATGAAGAGCAACTAGCAAAAGAGTCAAGAACTAACAGCCTAAAATATCTTAAACAATTAGTGGGGTCACTGGATGATCAAGATGCTAAAGGAGCACTCAAGAAAGATAAGGTCATTGTGGAGAAGCTAAATGAATTCTTTGTATGAGTCTTCACTTCAGAGGATGTGAGAAAGATTCCCACACCTGAGCCTTTCTTTTTAGGTGATAAATCCGAGGAACTGTCCCAGATTGAAGTGTCAGTAGAGTTGATAAATTAAACAGTAAGTCACCAGGACCAGATGGTATTTGCTCAAGAGTTCAGAAGGAACTCAAATATGAAATTGCAGAACTACTAACAATCATTTCAATCAGATGCTTTGCCATAAGACTGGAGAATAACTAATGTGACACAAATATTTGGAAAAGGCTCCAGAGGCAATCCTGGCAATTATAGTCCAGTAAGCCTAAATTTTATGTCCGGCAATTTGGTTGAAACTATAGTAAAGGACAGAATTATCAGACACAGAGATGAACATGATTTGTTGGGGGAAAGAGTCAATGTGGCTTTTGTAAAGGGAAATCATGCCACACCAATCTGTTAAAATTCTCTGAAGGGGTCAACACACATATGGACAAAGCCAATCTAGTGGATATAGTGTACTTGGAGTTTCAGAAAGCCTTTGACAAGGTCTCTCATCAAAGGCTCTTGAGCAAAGTAAGCAGTCATGGGATAAGAAGAAAGGTCCTCTCATGTTTCAGTAACTGGTAAAAAGTCAGGAAACAAAGGGTAGAAATAAATGGTGAATTTTCAGAATTGAGAAAGATAAAATAACTGTGTCCCCCAAGGGTCTATATTGGGACCAATGCTATTCAACATATTCATAAATGAAAAATGGAGTAAACAGTGAGGTGGCAACAAGTTTGAAGAAAATACAAAATTACTCAAAGTAGCTAAGTCCAAAGCTGATTGTGAAGAGTTACAAAGGAATCTTACAAAACTGAGTGACTGGGCAACAAGGCAATAAAATGGCAGATGCAATTCAACATTGATAAATGCAAAGTAAAGCACCACTGGAAAACTTAATCCCAACTATACATACAAAATGATGGGGTCCAAAGTAGCTGTTACCACTCAAGAAAGACATCTTGAAGTCAGTGTGGATAGTTCTCTGAAAACATCTGAAAAATGTGCAGTGGCAGTCAAAAAGCTAAGCAGAATGTTAGGAACCGTTAGGAAAGGATAGATAATAAGACAGTGAATGCCATAATACCACTATATAAATCCATGGTACGGCCACACCTTGAACACTGGATGCAGTTCTGGGTGCCCAATCTCAAAAAAGATATATTAGAATTGGAAAAGTTACAGAGAAGGGAAACAAAATGATTAAGGGTATGGAACAGCTTCCATGTGAAGAGAGATTTAAAAGATTGGGACTTTTCAGCTTGGAAAAGAGTCGACTAAGGAGGGATATGTTTGTGGTCTATAAAAGTGAAAGTGAATTAAAAAAAATGTTATCTACTCTTTCGTGTAAGACAAGAGCCAGGGGTCACCTAATGAAATTAATAGGCAGCAGGTTTAAAACAAACCAAAGGAAGTACTTTGTCTCACAATACGCAGTCAATCCGTGTAACTCACTACCAGGAGATGTTGTCGAGGACAAACTACAACTGGGTTCAAAGAAGAATTAGATAAGTTCATAGAGGATAGGTCCATCAATGGCTATTAGCCAAGATGGTCAGGGATGCAACCCTATATCCATAGTGTTCCTTGCTTCTGACTGCCAGAAGCGGAGAGTGAACAAAATGGGATGGATCACTTGATGACTGCCCTGTTCTATTCATTCCCTCTGAAGCACCAGGCATTGGCCATAGACTACTGGTAGATGGGACCATTGATATGTATGGCAGTTCTTATGAGCTCTGAAAGAGTTAGTTACATGGTCATTCTTCTCTTGTACAGGGAATAAAAACAACAAAAAAACCTGAAGTTTTTATTATTGTTTTTTTCCATGTTTCTTCTTTTATTGTGTGTTTGCAGGGATGTGAGGAATTTACTGTAACAAATGTGATGTCAGTTTATCTAAACCTTTTTTAGTATTAATAGTGAGGTGGAGGAGAGGGAGGCGAGTCTGAGAATAAATAAATAATAAAAAGAACGTGGGACTTGGACCTTTGTCAAGTCCAGCTAGTTCCTGATTTTCTTAGTAAAATTCAGATTTGACACAAAAGTGAGATTATGGAAATCTTAAGTTTTTATTCTTAAAGATGACTGACAATATTCTCAAACTTAGGGCCAGAATGTAAACTTCACACTCGCAGTGGTGAGCAGTTAGTCCTAGGAGTAATCCCATTGAAGCCAATAGGACTACTTGTGTAACTACACATCAGGGCAATAAGCACTTCACAAACTGGCCTTTAGAATCCTATGCTGTAATCTGAACATTTTCAAGTAATTTATACATGACCATGTACTTCATTTTATAGTAGGACAATGGCCTGCACAAAAATTAGAAGTTATGAGATTAGGGGCAGATAGGGAGGTAACAGAGTCTCTAGGGATGTTGGGGTAGGTGTGTGTTTGGAGGGAGTTCTGGCCGGTATCTGAGTTTCCTGGGTGGAGTCTGCAGTAGGTACATGCTGAGAAAGGGGGAGTGCTATTTGGAGTGCATCCTGGGATGTCAGATAGTGCTGGTTTTTGCTGGGGCTGAGTGAGTGCAGGGATGCCTTTGAGTGCTGGAGTAGATG
The DNA here is from genome assembly GCF_965140295.1 of Lepidochelys olivacea. Taxonomy (NCBI): domain Eukaryota; kingdom Metazoa; phylum Chordata; order Testudines; family Cheloniidae; genus Lepidochelys; species Lepidochelys olivacea. The sequence goes on along the minus strand of NC_140411.1, from coordinate 76,281,213 downwards.
GGCAGATGCTGTCTGGGAGGGAGGCTAGCATCTGTAGCTGGGGAAGTAGTGGCTAGAAAGTGTAGATGATAGAGATGTAGCTGGGTTCTCTCTAGAGAGCAAGGGTTGGGGCTGGGTGTCTCTGTGACCTTGGATCTGGCTACAAGGCAGGGGCTCCTGCTAGGTCTTCGGGGCAGAGTTTAGCTTTGGGAGCTGGTAGGAGGCAGGAGTTCAGGGGCTCCAAGGGAGAAAGGAAGTCTTGTTAGTCAGGCAGGGTGTTGGTCTTGGGTCTGTCTAGGGCATCCTGGAGTTAGCAGGGAGCCATCTTGCCTTCTGTCCCCCAACCCAACTAGCCCTCACAGCTGCGATGCCACTACCACATCCCACCTCCTAGCACTCACAGAGTGGAGGTCTCCAGCCAAACAGAAAGAAGCATGCAGTCCCCTCAATGCCCTTGGATGGTCCTACCTTCTCTCTACGTCTTGCTGGTGATTAACACAGGTGATCTTCTCAGTACTACCATTATATATTTGTGGATTATGCCTTGCATGAAGAGGGGAATTCATTTTTTGAGGACATGAACAATGTGTATAACAGATTGTCTCCTTCCTATTACAGTTTCTCTGGTCAGTTATCCATTAACTGTTCAGTGACTAAATATATAGCTGTCAAGGTTCCTTCCTCACTCTGAACTCTCAGATACAGATGTGGGGACCTGCATGAAAGACCCCCTAAGCTTATTCTTATCAGCTTAGGTTAAACGCTGCCACCACCAAAGTGTTACACAAAGAACAGGGGAAGTGCCCACTTGGAAACATCTCCCCCCAAAAATACCCCTCCACCCAAGCACTACACCCCCTTTCCTGGGGAAGGCTTGATAAAAATCCTCACCAATTTGCATAGTTGAACACAGACCCAAACCCTTAGATCTTAAGAACAATGAAAAAGCAATCAGGTTCTTAAAAGAAGGATTTTAATTAAAGAAAAAGCAAAAGAATCACCTTTGTAAAATCAGGATGGTAAATACCTTACAGGGTAATCAGATTCAAAACACAGAGAATCCCTCGAGGCAAAACTTTAAGTTACAAAAAGATACCAAAACAGGAATATACATTCCATTCAGCACAACTTATTTTATCAGCCATTTAAACAAAACAGAATCTAACGCATATCTAACTAGATTGCTTACTAACTCTTTACAGTAGTTTTGACCTGCATTCCTGCTCTGGTCCTGGCAAAAGCATCACACAGACAGAGAGAACTCTTTGTTTCCCCCCTCCTCCAGCTTTGAAAGTATCTTGTCTCCTCAGTGGTCATTTTGGTCAGGTGCCAGCAAGGTTATCTTAGCTTCTTAACCCTTTACAGGTGAAAGGGTTTTTCCTCTGGCCAGGAGGGATTTAAAGGTGTTTACCTTTCCCTTTATATTTATGACACTAGCTCTTGACTCTATATACCTTACTATAACAGTTTCTAAATGGTGGTTATTACTGTAAGTTAAAAATCCACATTTCATAATGTCCTTGTTTTGTACTTATCATTAGCTTGTTTGAATCCATTACAAATTGTTGTGTAAATATTTCTAGTCTATAAAAATAGATTAGGAAAACAATAAGATTACATAGTTAAACACCCAAAAGTCAAGAAGTGCCAAAAAGTAAAGGATGCTTGTACAACCTATGCTTTCTACTCTTTATACCTATGCATGATGATACACACTTCAATTTCATGATCACATCCTTTTATTTTGGCAGATCCCTTGCCTCATTCATTGCACATGTTAGACAATGCATAGTGAATCGAGAAGATATGCAACATTTATTTTCCTGAAACTTATTAGAATAGAAGAGAAAAATGGCATTGAAGATGAATCACTATCAACCAACAATAAATACATTAGCTTTTCTATGGACATTCAGTTACACTTATTTTTTAAATATACCTTATTCAGTTATCTATAAATATATATCCATAGTCTGACTGCTAAGGATAAAAATAATGTAGCAATGTTTTACACATTACATTATTTTTCCTTAGCATTTTAACGATGGACCCCTGCTTCATTTACTGTGTGCCATTTAAACTGTGCTCTGAATAAGGTAGGGCCTTTTTAACTATTATTTGTATTACCATATGATGTAGGAGTCTTAGTCATGTATGAAAACCACATTGTGTGAGGTGCTGTACAAACCCAGAAGGAAAAAAAAAGACTAAAATTCTGATCTTTGCAGTGTTGTTAAATACTCCAAGTGGGCCGACTAAAAATAATTTTTATGTTGAGAAAAGTAATTCCTTTTTGATTTGTATCTAAGTGCAGCATGTTAAGAGATGTCTGTTTTTTATTCTGCCACATAAACCACTTATATTATTCTAGGTTTAGTAAAAAATATTGATTTCAATCTATAAGGAAACAGAATTTGATAAAGAATGAAGGTATGTTCATTTTTAATAAAGCATTCCTCCCATGAAGGATACAGGAAGACTGGGCCCTCTCTTGAGGTCTGCCTGTATGTGTTGAATCAGCAATTCAGTATTTATCTTTTGCATTTTTAAAAGTCAGTTTGCACTTTTAGGGCTGTATTATCTTTTCTAAAGATTCTCTCTACAAATGAGGAGGAGGAAGAGGAGGAGATGATGTGCATCAGAGACCTTTAAAACCTGGAAAAAAATATTTTCAGCATTTCCATTATAATGGGACTTATTATAGTTCAAGACTCGCTTTAGCCCCAGTCATACATTTATGATGTCTTTGTGTGAGAGAATTTGCTTGCTCTCTACATTAAATAGACATGAACATTTTCTTTCTTTTTTAATACTAACAAAATGTTTACTATGTACGTGTCAGCATTTGGCTTACAGAATGGATAGCCATTCTCCTATCCCCAGAGTGTTGAGAGTACTGGAGTACCAGAGTCCCTATGTTTAGGCAGAATCCTCAATGCAAGGAGAAAGCCTGTGCCATGTTAGCATCTCTTAGGTCAGGGCCGGCAGCTTCTCCAAAGTCCATATGTGACCTTGGCACTGCTATTGGATGCCACTCATTGGCTTTTCCTCCTATGAAAATAGCATCTCCATTGTCTCCCGGGGAAGACAATCAGCACATGTTCACCAATACTAACGGCTAAATGATAATGGAAGGCTAACTGGCATTCTGTTTATTTAAGAGTGAATGGCAAAAAAAATAATAATAATAAAAAAAAATCATGTAGTCTTATTTGTGTGTGACAAAACTGAAGCAACTGTGCTATTTATTGGCCAGAAAAATAACTTACAACATTTAAAATGAAGTTACCACTATCCCACATCATAGTCCTTTTCTGATCATCCTGGTCACGGAGTGCCTTGTCTTTCCCTCAATTTATTACAAGCTCCCCTAGTCAGAGCAGTTTTCTTGTGTGTCCCTAAATTGGAAAGTTTTACATACATCTCTGTTAATATCATCTCTTCCACTCCTACAGGTTCATTGCAGAGTTGGTCTCTAATCCACATTCCTGAGGCATGTAAAGCTTCTTCTACTCGCCCTTTCTTCAGAGGGTCATCATGTAAAAATAACTTATTTCTGCTTACTAGGCCACTTGCCTCTACCCCTCCCTCCAACTTGCCCTTTCTCAAAAAAGCATATGCAGTACTAAGTCTGCAGTACTCAGGAAAGAAAATAAGTATTCGCAGAAAATGGTACTGGAGACATAAGCTCTGGAGACACAAGCCTCAGGAACAAGCAGGATCTCATGATTTATATTGAGTGCATATAAAACTAATGAAAAAGAGTATATACAAACCAATAAACTTGACCAGTGCAAAACCAAAACAGTCTAGACAACTGAGTGCTTGAAATAACTTTTTCCTTCCTTTTTACTAATCTGCCTATCACCCTTACCCCTGAGTCTAAGCAAGGAAGGAAGCTCTGTACTCAAAAACCTCTTTCCAAAGTCACTTCCTGCCAGGGCAATCCACTGCTAGTTACTCTTGGTCCTCTCTTCTCTACATATATACAAGAAAGGGGTGTCAAACGGTAAGCCCACCAATCTCTTGTAAAGGAAAGGAGCCATTTCTCCTCAAACTTTTAATTATCTTTTAAAAAAAACAGCTACAAGTGGTGAATTTTTTGAGGAACAGAGATTTTTCCTGTTCTAAGTGTAGTATATACTGTTTTTTGTTTTATTTTGTTTTTAAAGGAAAACTTGAGAAAAACTGGCTTCTACACTTTAAGGATCAAGAGTTCTGAAGGACTGACTAGTGGGCCAGAACAAATGTGAATCAGAGAAGGTACCATCTCTTCATGTGTGTTTGTGGACCACCTACCACACTGGACTCCTAATCAGGATCTTAGGGGGCTACCATAAATATACATACTAAAACAGTAATAAGAATGGTAACGGTAGCAACCTACAGACATTCCTCTACTAACCAGCAATATTCACTCAACTAGAACAAAAATAGTTTAAGCTAACAAACCCCTTCAGGGAAAAAAAATGTACAAATATAGGTCTTGACCCAGGCCCTGAAAATTAAAAGACTGTGGTTCTGTCACAGAAGGTTATGAGTTTACAGAGTTGATGGCCCAGTTCTATCATCCTGACCCCTTCAATTAACATTCAGAGACTTTCCAACATGATCTTAACCACTGGAATGACATGTTCTCTGGGTTCTTCCGACTATAGGAAAGATGGGACATCATCAAAAAATAGTTCAGCTGTTTGTCCAGTGCTTATTCACATTATTCATAGCTTTGCAATCTGAAAGATTTAGTTGGTAATCTTGTAAGAAAATGCTTTTGGTAGAACTTGAAATGCTTCAAGGATAGCCCCTTTTATCCCTTTTCTCCGGTTCTGGTTCCCAGTACAACTGGAAACCACTAGTGCAGAAGTTGACAGGAAGGAAAAATAGTGGGGGGAGAATTAGTCCTGAAAAAATACAAAGGTGGAAATGTGCTTATTGTTTCCTCAGACTAGTTCACATATTCTTAAGTATTTTTGAGTGGGAGGAATTGATTTGCTATCAACCAGAAAAATTGTATGATTGCACATCAGCCTGAAATGTTTTTTTTTCCCAACTTCCCTTAATAATTGTCTAACGTGTTCCCATTAAAAGTTTAACATTGTTGCATTATGGTGCAAGACTATTTAAGATGAGCTATGAACAATTATAGAGCCTTGCTAAATCAGTTTAACATAGCTAAATTCCTAAGTTTCTTTCCAAGCATGTGACAAAAGTACTGAATGCTGATCTATTATTATAAGTTGACATCTTTTGTAGCAAAACTATTGTTGTACTAATCCTGCATTTTTGTAATCTTTTACAGTTCCTAATAGAAAAAATCACTCTTACCTTGAAAACTATTTAAATTTTAAATGCAGACAACTGTCTAGTTGTATTATTTTCAGAAAAAAAAATCCTCCCTTTCATTAAGAATCTACTGAAATGTAATACATCTTAAAATAGACTAAATGAGGCAGTTCACAATATATGTAATATACAAAGAAAACATAAAAGTCTCAGTATTAAGGCACTAAAACTAGAACAGGTGTAAGTAGATAGTTATAATAAAATAAGGGATAATAAGACAGACAATCTTCACTCAAAGCACTAAGAATTGATACATTTGCATATCGATGGTGGAACTAGCATAGCTGCCACGGTAATACAGCTCTCTTTTAACTGGTTCAGCATTCATTTCCTTAGGTATCAGACTTAAGATTTTGTAGTTTACAGTATGAACGCTTATATCCTTATCACAAATATCTGCAATGTGCCCAGGGGATTTAGTTATTCTCTGTCTGCTGCAACTTTCTGTAAACAACCAAAGAATGAATATTGTTTATTATACATTATTTTTGTTACAGTAGTGTCTAGGAGCCCTAGTTATAGACCAGGACACCATTGTGATATAGACAAGAGTTCTCGCAATCACAGACCATCAACTTGATATTAGCAAAGTTAACCAAAGAAATGGGGCAGGCACTCAGGACCACTTCCATTGCAACTGAGCTCACATGCAGTTACTAGGGCGCCCAGTTTAACACCCTTTCTCATTCTGAGTAGCATCTTACAGCCAGTCTTTTAAAGATATAAGGTGCCTATTTGCACTTAAAAATCGGTCCCTTACTCCATAAGGAATCAATAGGTCCATTCGTAAAGGAGGGTACTATTAACTGAGAGTAGAGGTGGCAGAATTGCCCCCTAAATTGTTACTGTGTCTTGAATTTCAGAACTTTGCATGATCTGTAAGGGCTGTGTCCTATGATGTGCACAGCTAGAGAATGCACGGAATTTGAAGTTAAACAAGTGGGCCCTGGTTCTTCAAATGCTTCAATACTATATGAAGTTAAATCCTTAGCAAGATAAATACTGCGTATCTTCATGAAAACATAGATGATAATTGACCTTGCAAGTACTGCTTTATAATCAGGAGTACAAACAAAAAAATCTACTTTAAGTACAACACACCATGCCATTATTTGTGTCAGAATTTTTCTTCTTAAAGTATAGCAGCACAGATGGAAGTTTATCTCTCATCTTTCATACAGCACACACTCTGAGTTTCTCTTTGTAGCAGTACAAACTTTTTGCAGCAGCATCAACTGCGAACCTCTTTTCACTTTTTTTTTTTGCAGTTGCACATAATGTGTAAAAATCATGCTGTGAAGAAGAATATAAGTCAATGATTGACATATTCTATAGAACTGTCTGTTCCTGGGTGCAAGGATACTTAAATCCCCAGATATGCTCTGTCAAATGAGTGTTTCATCATATATGACTAGCACTTTTCAGAGACCGAGCCTAGTTTGAACAAAAATGATCCAGTCTCTTCAACAGGGTTTATCCATTAGTATTTTCAGTGGCAAGGACAAAGTGTAACATCTTTAATCATAACTTACAACAGTCTAGAATGATTATGTAAAGCACTTTGGGCAAGAAGGGAAAAAAAGACCTCTAGATAAATAAAAGACATGTATCTTTGTTTGTTAATTAATATTAGCTCACCAGGGTGGTAGACAGACTCTCCGAAGTGCCAGAACTTCATGGGTCTCATTTTCAGAAAGTTGAATGCATGAAGCTCTAGATATGCATGTGCAAGTGAGTGTGTGAAAAGAAGATATGCACAGACATTTTCAGAGGGGCTGTTTAGACATGTACAAACCATATGCACATCTATAGATGGACATGTATGAATGGGTATTTACTCCATATAGCATTGGATCTCAACTTTTCCAGACTCCTTTTAGGAGTCTGAGGCCCGAGCCCTGCTACCCAGGGCTGAAACATGTAACTTAGCTTTGCGGAGCCCCTTGTGGTGTGGGGACCCAGACAATTTGTCTCCTTGCCACCCCCTAATGCTGGCCCTGCACTTATGACCCCCTCCCCAGCCCATCCTGTGACCCCCACTGGGGCTCCCAAGCCCCAGGTTGAGAAATACTGATCTACATGAGTTGATGTATCCCCTGGAAGACCTACATGTACCCCTAGTTGATAACCACTGCTGTATCGTACCCAGGTTGAGGTTCTATTTCCATTTTCATCTTCTGCCACTTAAAGGAGGCAGTGGCTGAAGCAAGATATACATAGACACCTATTCAAACACACATACACGCTTGAGTTCGGAGGCAAGTGCACAACAAGAGTAAAGATAGAGATTTAGGCAGTGGAGGTGGGAGACGAGAGGGGAAAGACAACAATCAGAGGTACAGGAAATCAGCAGGTCAAGGTACAGGCACAAATGACGAGCCTGTTTGTGAGTTGAGGCAGATGAGAGGAAGGTACAGGAGACACTTGCACCCTCTAAATAAAACGTGTAGGCCACTGAGCTCTCAGCACATATCAGAAGAACAGGTGCTTCAGAGCCACAGATTAAACAAGCAAATCAGCCATCACCTCTGTGCAGAGCTGTGCATGCTGCCAGAGCATGGGTGGCCTACCTAATGGGTGGAGCAGGACTTTGCCTGGTGATTGCGGTGGCAGTTTGGAGTAATGGCAGATGTAGGTACAGGAGTCCGGCACCAGGAAGCTAGAGACAGGGTTGAGGAGCCTAGCCAAAGGTCAGAACAGAAGAAGTCAGAATGAGGAGCAGGGAAGGGAAGGAAAGACTGGATTGGAGCAGACAGGAATCAAGGCTGGAATGGGACTAGAATGAGAATGGAAGCAGACTGGAGGAGGGTAGGAACAATGGCTGGAGCAAGTGGCTGGAAGCTGGACCAGGGCAAGCACAGCCGCGAGTGTGGTCCACATAGAATAGCTGTTGTGTTGCTGCCACTGCAAGGCTCAGATAGCAGTCTACTGTCACCCATGCCCAATCAGAAGGCTTATTAACCTAGCTGATCTTGCTGGGTTGCCTAGCAACCAGGCTGGAAGTCAGCTGTGGTCCTGGCAGCCTGGAGAGCTTAATAGACTCAGTCCAGAGATTTACACTTTATAGGTCCTCTTATCTTCCACTAGGACTGTTTTTGCCTCCTGTCTGGCTATATCTAGTTTCAAATCTAGTAATAAATACACTTGTCTTCTGTTCCCCGCACATCCACTCAAGATTTTACTATGGAAACCTCTCTCTGAGGAATAATATGAGCCTTGTAAAAATTCCAGATTATTTTCCAGTACATCTGTTGTTTCAGGTCCTCTGCAGGTTCCCACAGGGAGTTTTACCACTGCAGCTTTTGAATGCACCCTTTATTCTCTTTAGGTATTGTTGTGACACTATGAGTATCACAATTATCCCTAAATATGTTTTCAAAATATACTACAAAAACAGGTGTGTAGTGGAGATTGATGTGGTAATAAGAGCCCAAGGTCAATTTGTGATCTGTTATCACTTAAGTATTTGTAACTACAGTGTTTAAACTCTGTTTCTAATTGAGTAATTTAATTTAAATAATTGGTGGTTATAATGTAACAGTTGCTACTAGCTAGTAGAAAGAGAGTGAGATTCAATCACAAAAGAAAGAATGGGACATTACACAGTTATGAACTACATTTTCCATGTGTGAAAAGTTAAAGTCTATGCGATATTCTCTTTCTAGGAGTTGGAATATATTCCATTTCAGGGTGCTAGATAAGCTCCATGTAAGGCCTCTGTACTGCATAATACTTTACTCTCAGTTATAAAGAAGGAAGGAAGCTTTGCTTAAAGGCTCTTTGTTAAAAGTAAAAGAGGCTCTGAGTTAAAATTCCTTTTCTGTATTCCATTTCAGGAAAATGTTAAAGAACTGGGGAAAGAAGATATAAGTATTTTCATGGCTATTCATTTTATAATTTGTTACATAACCAGGATGACTCAGTTACGCAATGGAGGAAGGAGAGTGGCACTACTTAGAAACAAAAACAGTATGTTTTGACAGTCTTGAAAAGTAACCCTTCATTTAAAGAAGGGTGTTTAAACTATTGTAAACAATTATTTTACTCGTATGACTTGTTTAATTCTATTGTTGCTGATGCTCCCCTTTGTATTCAGAAAATAGATGAAAATCTTCAGGGCCATGGACTATGTCTTCCTTTATGCAGAGCACCAAGAAAATTGTCAGTTATTTCAACATTTAAAATAATAAAGAAAGACTTATGCTCAAATAAATTGGTTAGTCTCTAAGGTGCCACAAGTACTCCTTTTCTTTTTTTTAAAGAAAGACTAATTAAAGCTACCGCCGTCATTTTAAGGGACAACATGCATCCACTGCCACTGCCTTCACAGCAATTAACATCCAATCTTATATATGTGATAGTGTACCAGTGGCTTCTCTGTGGTCTTTAAAAAGGTAGGTATCTAGCTTACACCACCTTTCTGAGTCTGCCATTTTAGGTTTTCTAAAGAAAATAAACTAAGGATGATTAATGAGCAAGAACTGGGAGCCACTGACTGGCTGGTCCCTCCAAGATTCACCTCCAGATGTGTAGATGGTGCAGCCAGCAATGCAACAGCAAGTGTCAGGTGCTGGTCAGTAAACCTGTTTCACCCAAGGAAGATCCAATGGTGCCCAAGTGTGGGGTAGTTGGACTCCCTGGGTGAAGGAAATGTCCCCAGAAAAACGGATGAGCCATAGTCCTGTTGGCAGATGCAATAAGGGGAGGGGTGCTTCTTTTAATTTGGAGTGATGTTCTGGCTAGAAGCTGCAGCAGGGCTATATGAATCATCTTGACCTTCATCTTGCCATTGGGGTTCTATAGTCCCCGATGAGAGAGAAGGTGGAGGGCCTATGGCAACCTCTTCCTTCTTTGTTTTGCCTAGGTTTACACATCAAAGGTGTGCTTGATGATTGCTTGCCCTGGTGGGGAAGAACCCAGGTATCAGCAGTGGCTCAGAGGTCTGAGGGTGGCCTGCTTGCCCCTATTTAGGGAAGGCCCTAGAAAAGGTGGGCTAAAAAAACCTCCCTTTCTTCTTTCCAGGCTCTCAACTAATCATTGTTTGTTAACCAGACTTGAACTGAAAGACCATGCATTTTAGAAAACAGCCAAAATTGATAGAGAACTACATTAATGGGGTGTCAATATTGCAGCCCTCAGGGAGACCAGACTTTTGGAAACTGAATCACTAGATGAAGTAATCTACCACTTCTGCTGGGTTGGGAAACCTGAACATGAAACAAGGATATACGGTTTTGGATTTGCTGTCAATAAGTTTGTCTTCAGTGCAGGTACCCCTCCCTCCAGTATTTATCACTAAGAGGATCATGCAACTGAATGTAAATATGAACTCAGGAACCCTGACTCTTGTGTCCATCTACAGAGCAACGACTCCTAACAGCAAAAAAGTGAGTTCTGTTCTCAACTGAAACAAATCATCAAGAATGTCCCCATAAGGAACAGACTTGCGGTTCTTGGTGATTTCAATACCCGTGTGGGTAAGGACTGGGACTGCTGGGGGACATAATTGACCAACACAGCACAGGTATCCTCAATGAAAATGCCCAGCATGTCCTTCAGTTTTAAGCCGCTTGTGAGCAGATAGTCTTGAATGCCTATTTTTTCTGGCAGCAGTGGCAGCAAGGTCACATGGAGGCACACCCACTCAATTTCAGCATGGTAATCAGTATCAACAAAACAGTTGTCATGTCACAGAGCACCAACATCCCATCTAAAATCTACATCAATAATGAAGCTCTGGACAACTAGATCACTTCTGCTATCTTGGCACAAATTTAACCAATTCACTCAGCCTTGATAGGGACCTTGATATGGGAATCAACAAAGCCTCTGTAACCTTTCCCAAACTTACCTCACATGTCTGGAACAACAAGCTGCTAACCCTGAACATAAGTGTCCATTTACCATGATTGTGTCCTCAGTATCCTTTTTTATGGCTGTGAAAGTTGGGTCATGTATTCAAAGCAAGAGCAGAGATTGAACAGCTTTCATCTTTGCTGCCTCAGTAAAATTCTTGGAGTCACTTGGGACCAACTGATCACTAACAAAGAGATCCTTGAGAGAACCGGCCTACAGTATATGCAGACTATGCTTGCAGGCTTCGCTGGCTGGGACAGGTAGAGTGTATGCCTCAAGATTGTCTGCCAAAGGCTGTACTCTATAGCCAACTCAAGAACTATCCACAGCACAGAGGAAGGCCAAAGTTCCTATACAATGTCAAGTTTAAGCAAGGCCTTAAGAAATTCAGCATTCCCACTGACAAATGGGTAAACCCTGCCCACAACTACTCAGTCTGGACAAGCCAGGTCAAGGCTGGTGCAGTCATCACAGAGAACGAGAAAGCCAAGGCTGAAGCCCATAGGCAAGCCAGGAAGTAGAGTGCTCTCTAACCTCCGTCTGGTAAGTGGACCTGTAGTGACTGTATGAAGGTCTGCTGCTCGCACATTGGGCTCTTCTCCCACACTACTGTCAAGCACCACAGACTGACTGACTTCACTGTGTTTCCTTTCATCTGTCAAGATGTTGGATGGCCATAAAAAAGCTGGTAGCCATAGTACAGGAGTACCGTAAAGGATTGCAGATACCATACAGATCCTTTTAAATAGTGTAGAACATAATAACATGAGTTTGTTAAAATAGTGTTTTTTTCTTACAGTGGGGAAACTAAGGGAAATAATAAGTACAAGTTTGCCAGTTCAGAAAGTAGATCTGATTCTACACTGTTTTGTTCATTTGTGCAGGTACTATGCTTGTGTAAAATGGGTATGTAAAACCTTTCATTATTCAGTTTTGCTCAAGTGTAAAATGACTACATAAGGTACAAATGAGAGAATTATGGTCTGGATGGACTTAAAACCTGCTAATTATATATATAGTCATTCTGACTTTTTTTCCCCACCTAAAAGTACCCAATGCCTCCTGAATACAGGACTTTAATGGAGAGTTGCAAAATACTTCTGTGTGATCCTGAGTCCTTACTAAAGTTTCAGCAACAAAAAGTGTCAAAACATTTTCAGAGTCAACAATATTATAAGACATATTCTTGTTTTGGCTACATAAGTATAGTGTAATAGTCCATCACACAGGAAAACCTGCCAGAATTAATTGTGCTGCATGAGTAAAGAAGGTCAGAGACAAGCTGTTCACATTTGTCAGCAATTTGCAGAGAGTGGGAATCTTTACATCTTTACCCCGGATGAAATGCACAAAATGTATAGAGATAGATATAAGAACATAAGAACGGGGTCAGACCAATGGTCCATCTAGCCCAGTATCCTGTCTTCTGTCAATGGATGGTGCCAGATGCTTCAGAAGCAATGAAGAGAACAGAACAATTAGTGAGTGATCCAGCCTTTGTCATCCAGTCCCAGCTTCTAGCAGTCAGAGGCTTAGGGACATCCAGAACATGGGGTTGAGTCCCTGATAATCTTTGATGGACCTATCCTCCCTGAACTTAGGTACATTCTTTTTAAACTCAGTTATAGTTTTGGCCCTCAAACTACCTATCTATCTATACAGATACATTTAAAGGCAGAACAATCCTATCTGACTTCCCAGCAAACGAAACACATGGGATAACATGCCCTTATGTGGTACTCCCATATTAATCAGGGAGCAGACTCTCAGCAGCTGTAAATTGGCTTATGTGGTGCTACACTATTTTATACCAGATGAGGATCTGGGCTGAAATATCCAAGGATTAACTTGTCCAGTTTTGCTGGAGGTTTCTGGGAGAATAAAATAATTTCAGATACTTTCTCAAATCTTCTGGCCACTCCCATTCCCCTATCAGGTCACCCTCCCTCAGCAATCTCTACTTCTGCCCCCATACTCATTTGATACTCTCCTGGCTCGTCCTCCTCTCTGAGACTCTCCAAGGCCTGATAATTTCTTATTTGACAAATTGAGTCTTCAATATCACATTGCTCCTTAATGCTCCCCAAATCTGGCCAATTCTCTCCATTTCCAGAAGCTGCCCAAACTTCTCATATGCTCCCTATTACAGACACCTGAGAACAAGTCATTTTGTTCAGAACACCGATATGTGTCAGTCAAAGAGGTCAGATATACACTGCATTGCAACATAAATCAGATGCTTAACACAATTAATATTAACAAGGAAGAAGGATTTCAGACAAGATTAGGGAAAGAGCAGGTTAAAGAATACTTAGATAAATTAGATGTATTCATGTCAACAAGGCCTGATGAAATTCACCTTAGAGTACTGAAGGAAAACAAAGCAATCTCTGAAATATTAATGATTATTTGTGTGAACTCATGGAGGACGGGTGAGGAGCCCAAAGGAGGGGAGAAGGGCAAACGTACCTATCATTCAAAAGGGGGACAAAGAGAACCTGGGGAATTACGGACTAATCCACATGGAAGGTTACTGGAACAAGTAACAGATACATACACATTCAATTTCTAAGCACCTAGACGGCAATAGAGTGATAAGTAATAGCCAACATAGATTTCTCAAGAACACATGCCAAACCAACCTAATTTCCTTCTATGACAGAGTTATCAGCCAAGAGGATCAGGGGAAAAAACAGTAGATGTGATACATCTAGAATTTAGTAAGGTTTTTGACACTGTCTCCCATGACATTCTCATAACAAATTTAGGGAAATATGGTCTAGGTGAAATTACTTTCAGGTGGCTGAAAGACAATACTCAAAGAGGAGTTATTAATGGTTTGCTGTCAAACTAGGAGGACATGTCAAGTGGTATCCCACAGGGGTTTATCTTGGGTCCAGTTCTAGTCAATATTTTCATTAATTATTTGGATGTTGGAGTTGAGAGCGTGCTATAAAATCTGCAGATGACACCAAGCTGAGAGAAATTCTAAGCACTTTGGATGACAGAATTAGAATTCAGAATAATCTTGATTAACTAGAGAATTGGTCTGAAACCAGTAAGATGGAATTCAATAAAGATAAGTAAGAAGTACTATGCTTAGGAAGGAAAAAATCAAATACCACTACAAAATGGGAAATAACTGGCAAGGCAGAAGTACTGCAGAAAAGTATGTAGGGACTACAGTGGATCACAAAGTGAATATGATTCTGCAGTGTGGTGCAGCAGCACAAAAGGCATATGTCATTCTGTTAATGAAAGTGTTGTGTGTAAGACATGGAGGGTAATTATCCCAGTATACTTGGCACTGGCAAGGCCTTAGCTGGAGTAGTGTCTCCTGTTTTGGGCGTGGCACTTTAAAAAAGATATGAACAAAGGTGAGCAAGAAAAATATTAAGAGGTTTAGAAAACATCTTCCATGAGTAAAGGTTGAAAAAGCTGGACATGTTAATCTAAAGAAGGGGAATCTGATAAGTCTTCAAATATATAAAAGGCTGTTACAAAGAAAACTGTCATTTGTTGTTATGTCTGCCAATGGTAGGGCAAGATGTAATCAGCTTAGTTTGCAGCAGGGGATATTCAGGTTAGATATGAGGAAATACTTTCTAACAATAAGGATAGTTAAGTACCGGAATAGGTTACCATGGGAGGTTGTGGAATTCCGGTCACTGGAGGTTTTTATGAATAAGTTAGAGACACCTGTGAGGGATGGGGTCTAGGTATATGCGGTTCTGGACTGGATGACCTCTTGAGGTTCCTTCCAGCCCTGCATTTCTATGCTTCTATAAACCCTGATTTCACAAGCAGATGTGGCTATGGTACAGCCCCTAGCACACTAGCTTGCAGTTAGAACATTATGCAGGGGAAAATATAGACACACCTGTTACAGCCCTGGCTGAGCTCCCTCTTGTGATTGGACTTTAAGCTTCCGTATTGGACCCAACTTCTGGATCACAGATACTTCTAGGTCTACTGGGTCTGAGCAGTGTCCATCCACTGTTTCTGTGTCCAGCTTCTCTGGCACACTCATGGGATGCAGATCTCATGTTTAGTACCCATTCTTGGGATGTGGGACACCATGGTCCATATGACTGATGCCTGAAGCCCACTGCTTACTGCTCATGTCTCCCCAGTAGCTTCAATACACTCTCCCCAAAGCCCCACCCTCATGGGTACGCTGGTTTACAGTTTAACTCTTTGGGGACTACGTGACAGGTAAAACAAGGAACTACTAAAATCATACACACTTTACTCACAAAAAAGCACAAGAGTTACTAGATCTAAGCAAAACTAACACCTGTACACAAAACCCCTCTCTCCAGGAATCTCACCTCTCTGAGAACCTTTAGGTTTTGGTTAGTGCCCTTTTAGGAAACCTTTCTGAACATCACTCCCCCTGCTCCATATTCCTGTTGGCAACTGTTGGATGGATGATCAGAAAGACACTAGGCTTGCAAAGGGCAAGTCCTTAAATAGAGTTCTGGACCCCTCTGTAAGGTGATTACCTTCCCCAAGCTGTTTCAAAACCTTTGGCAGGTGATCAGTTGCTTAACTCCTGCTCCAGTCACCCAAGAGTCCAAATTGAGAGAGCTAGTTCTCCTGGACTGAAGCCCACCTTTTTTTCCTACAGTAGAGCTATCTGAATGCAGGACATCTAAGCTAAAGACTCTTGATGCCTTTCCCATAGTTAGCTGTTCTTCTAGGTGTTAAGATTTCTCCTAATAACTCCTGGGTGTCTGGCAGGGACTGGGACATGAGTAGTCATACCTAGTGGGTAGAGCCAGAGACAGGCATCAGAGCTGGGTTATCTGGAGTGAGGTAAGAATGAGGGCAAACCAGGAGCATAGCCAGGAGCACGCAGGTACTATTCTCAGCCACAGGCAAATGCACTAAACAGCCAATGAACTACTGCTACTGCTGAACTGAAGAGCAAGCCTGCCAGTTTCTTCAGCTGATCAAGTGAGGCATTCTGTCAGGAGTCTAGCTGATGCAGCCCAGCTGTGCTCATTAGGCTGTCAGGAGATTGAGTAGGTTTAGCTGCAGGGCTTTATTCCAACAGCCTCTCAGAACAAATAGGAGGCTTCTGTGCAAGAGTAAAAGCTTTAGCACCGTTTACAGTCAAAATGGTATTCATAAAACAGAATGGAGCCTGCAGATATAGTCATATACAAATCCATCACAATGCCTTTTCAAAATATGTAGTCTGGGCCACTGGCATGAATGGAAAAAATCTTCCTGAGTTAATCCACAAACCTACTTTCCACATTTGGGGGTTAACGCTGCACCTTTTGAAGTAAATGGACAGACTTCCCCTGACTACCAATTGTGGAGCAAGGTGTTGCTCAATGTAAGTACAGGTGTTAGAGTCTGGCCCTTTGCTTGTATGCTGTATCCCCTTCCTGCATCTTTTAATGTCTTATTTTATTCAAGTCTCCAGGGCAGGTGCTCTGGGACTGATTCAAAGCTAATAAAACTCAGTGGAAATATTCCTATTAATTTCAACGGGCTACTGATGAAGTCTCATGTCCTACTCATGTCTTAAAGTGCCTAGAAATTATTGCAATATAGGACAATAAATAAATTCATGCTTTCCCCATTATTTAATCTCAGGAAGTTCACTTGAGAGACACTATTTCATAAAATAGATTATTCCCACAGATATGATGTCTCCAGACATTGCCTCTCAAGTGGTGCACCTTCTCCTTCCCTTCCTATCTCCAGTAGGGCTGTAATTCTAGGATCAATGGCTGAGTCCATTACTGTAAAATTCTGTTAATCTGGAATTTTTGTATTTCATTGTATTTATATATCATAGAGAGAGTTATGTTTGGATTGCAGACCAAAGCAATGGTTTTACTGTATAAAATGTTAGTTAAAAATTAAAAGTATCCTCCAGAGATTATCCAGAAGAATTGCCTTTCTTTCTGAAAGTTCAATTTGAGGTTTAAATAGATTGACAGTGCCCTTTAAACCAAGGTAAATAGCTCTTGAGTTAGCATAAGATGCTGGAGAATTACAGCTACAAGGCCAATTATTTATACATTCTTCCAAGAATCTTGTGACAGATATTTATATCAATATCTACAGGGTCAGCTTTCTATCACTTTATAGCTTTTAGAGGAAGCATTACAGATTTTACAATATAACATTTTAGTCCCTCGCAAATCCTGTAGGACAATGTTGCATGTGATTTAGGTTTATAGGATTACTTTACAGTCATCTAGAAATTCTTTTAATCCATCAGAAAATCCTATAGGATTGTTTTTGCAAAGGCAAAAGGAAACATAGCTCAGACTCATCCCACTTCTCACAAGAGAGTTCCCTGAGAATCTACACAATATTAGATTCACAATTACCTAAAAGTTTTGTGGCATTACACAGTTCATCTTAATAAACTCCCTTGTTCCCATAATTGGGAACCAAGCAAAAACCACATTTATAAATGTACAACAGCAATCACTTTGAATGAAGGGTTCAAATATAACATACAAAAACAACCTATATATTTTTGCCCTTACCTTAACCTTAATTTTACCTTGCAAGCTTTGGTGAGTTCCATTGAACCCAGCTTCCGCCATTTCTGAGTTGGGAAAAGCAGACTGATTTTGTTCCCATTGAAGTCAAGGGCAAAACTATTATGGGAGAAATATTGGGGCCCAATAATCTTACATTTATTTTACACTGTTTTATAGAGAGGAACCCAAAGTATTCTACAGAATAGGTTGGAATCATTTCACTCAGTACTGCTGTATAGCCTGTTCTAGAGGTGTATGTTGCAGGCTTTCAGAAGTGTGAGCATCACTATGCACTAATGTAAAGCAGGAAATGAAGAACTTATTGAAGAGAAACTGTCGGGAGGACATAAAGTAAGTAAGGCCTGAAATCCACAAAGGAACTTAGGAGCTGTGACACTGCCTAGAAAATTGCTAAGATTCCCAAATTCTGAATTAGGTGCCTAGGCTACTGACACAACACGTGGGGAGAAACAGACATATAAGAATAGGATCCACAAAAGCCAGCATACTAGGCAGGGAGCAGTCTAAGTAGGCCAATAGCAGATGCTGAGGATAGCGATGTGTCCTAAGTCCTGTCCCTCTCACAGAATTAGATGCCTAAGTCTGGGCTTCAAGAACACACCTATCTGTGCTAGTGAGCCACAGCCAGGAACTCCTCTCCTGGAATCAGGAACCTAAACTGTTTCTTGTGAGAACAGCTTAGGCGGATGCATAAGTCCACGCAAAATAGCCAGTGTGGAGTAGATAGCATTACCTTTAATCCAGTGATTAGGGTACTCATGTGAGATGAGGGAGACCCCCATTCAATTCTTTCCTCTGCCTGATGATGAGAAGGGATTTTAAGGGGGGTTCCACACCTCTCACGTGAGTACCAGGAAACTACAGAGTCATTCATACTCTTTGTCTGACCCATTTAATGTTCAGTTATTTAATACAAAGTGGAACGGCTTCAACAAGAGATACTGTGATAGATCCACATCGGAATATTCCATGGTATAGTTGTTAGGGCACTCACCTGACAGGTGAAGGACCCCTGTTTTAGTCCCTTCTCCTTATGAGGCAGAGGGGGAAATGAACTGGTATCTTCCCATCCCAGATGAATACCATAAATCATAACCTGGGTAAAGCTTAATGGGAGGTTGCCTAGCCCTGGGTGTTATGTGCAGAGTTCGACACGCTCTGAGTATGCCTACTGGATTGGGCCTTGCAGATAAAATAGAGATAGAAAGGAGAATGCCTAACTGGTTAAAGGCTCACTCTGTGGCTTTGTCATAGGCAGTTGTCCAGGTGCCTGCCTGAAACAGCAATCTGCATGCCCAGAGGCAGTAACATAGGCAGTTAGCAAACTTTACAGTGGAAAAGTAGGTGTTGATTCAGCTGCATTTGAGTGCCTACAGGATTAGGCAGCAGCTGAGTGGGGGTTGTGAGGATGGCAGTGGTGCCTAAATCTGTGACTTTAGGCACCTAAACCCCTATGTTGATATAGGCCAATGTCACAGGCCATGTAAAGATTTGGGCAGCACAATAGCACTGTTGTCCTTATGTCTCTGCCAAGTACCCTGGCATCCTGAAAGATCATTAGTGATCACTGGTTTTATAGCTGAGATTTTTTTTATTTATATGGATTGTTTTATTAATGCTAACAATAACAAAATGGACAGTACCACAAAGTTGATTTTTAGGAATGAAACTGGCTGATTAATATTGTCATTTGAACATGCAACTCTCTTCCAATAATTATCAAACTTTTCATTGCCTCACAGAGGTCAGCAGCAGTCCCTTATACTTACCGCCACATATTTCATGTGGAACTGGTGCCTTTTCTAGTGCAACAGAGCATCTTTAAAGTCATACTTTACATGCTCTTCTCAGGAGAATGAATTATAATTAATTATAGCTATCAAAAAATGTATTTGGCCAAGGGTGTACTCTTATGTCTAGGAATAAAGCTGTTCATCCGAATAAGTCATGACCATACTGTGTAAATAGGCAAGACTCATTCCAGTGGTATATTTTCTAAAAACCTGCTTTCTTGTTAACATCCATAGCATACATGCTTAAAAGAAGTACCAACCTTGAAACTTAGTACAGCCAGAAATTTTGATATGGTTTAATCATATGAGATTAGAGAGGCAGCATGATACTAGGGGCTAGGATACCAAGGGGATGGAGGGGAGTAGATCTTTAGCTGGTGGAAGCTGTCATGGCTCTATTAAAATAAATGGACACTTTACACCAGTTAGAGAGTTACCCCAGGAAGACAAAAAAAAAATCTGAGTTCTATTCTAAACTTTGCTACTGACCTTCTGTGTAAACTTAGGTAAGACAAGACAGTGCTTGGTGCCTCAGTTTCCCCATATGTAAAATGGAGAAACTGATACAGCCATCTTCTTTTGTAAAGCACTATGAAATCTATCATACAGAAGAAAAGCTCTACATATGATCTAAGTATTATTAATAACAATCAACATAGCTGGTAGGGTTTGGTTCTTTTGGGAAAGATGATATATAAGATGTCACCGTGTTATTTATAATTACAGAGCATATTATAATAAATATTACAAGAATTGAAATATGAAAAATAAATACTAATTCTTTAATGAGAGAATGTTTGTACACTTTTACCATTTTAAAGGCACAGTTTGTATTTTAAGGTCTAGACTAAAATGATGTTTTGCTAATAAAGCTAAAAATACACTTTATTAACCACACATGAAATTGCATTGCTCCTTTCCATCAACAAAGTGGAAATATAGTGACAGCTGTTCATTTTTCTACACGTTTGCTCAGTCAGGCTAAATGACAAAAGCTTAGTGATCTTAGAGAAATGCTACCTCTAGGGCATATTCTGTGTTACTTGCCATGGCCTTCCTCTTAAGCTTCAAAAATGAAGCACAGTTTAATTGTGACACATCCTCCTCAGTCTTCTTTGTTAATATTTACAGGTGTGGAATCAAAGCTGAAAATGTCAAAAACGATGGAAAGACAAGTCTAGCTGATGGCTCTTAGCTTATAAAAGTAAATCATCTAGGAGGGTGTTATGGCAGAGGAATGGGGAGGAAATACATGGGGGAAAACCCCCTGTTCCCTTATGGGAAAATACTTCATCCATGCACATAGCCCTCATAAAGGTGCTCTGTAAGGGTCAAGGAAAATGGAATTCTCCCTCTCTGAACCACTTGGCTCTCTATATATATACCATCTGGGGGTTGGCAGGGCAAATGGGGGGTTGGTTATTGAGTCTACAAGTAATGGATCCACTGTCCATGCTCCTAACCCATTCATAATCCCTTCTTCCATCATACCTGTCACATTTCAGAGCAACTGCACCTGTATTCCTCCTCTGTGGTCCCTCACGGGCCCTCTAAGGCTCTAAGGCTTCCAGCTTTCCAGCTGTAACCAGTCTTTGATGTGTCTTTCTTCCTCCTGACCAGGGTATTTTCAGGTTGCACCATTCCCTGCCTTCACTGTAAGTTCCCCAGCAAGTCAGACTGCCTAAGCAACCCCCCTTTGCTTTCTCCTAGAGGCTAAAAACAGCCTAACTGCCTACAGGTATAAGCCCTTTCTAAGCAAGCACATTTATTATTAAGAGGAAAGCATTACAGTGAAAATGTATTAAAACCATAAAAGAACCTACACGCAGGGCAATAAGTTTAGCAGAGATCATCCCAACTCCAAAAAAGGCAATCTCTTTTCTGTGGTTCAGCAATCAATTTGAAATTATAAGAGGGATTCAGTCCAGTGACTATGCACACCACAAATCCATCACAACAGCTGGTCAGGAAAAGTACACGATTCTAGCATATTTAATTAAGTAGGTCTTTTCAAAAAGCTGCAATCACAGACAATCTTTCCTGACCAGCAGATTATCATTTGTACTGTTGAAATGCCAGTAGTGATTCTGGAGGACCCAGCCTATCCCTTGATCCCATGGCTCATAAAGCCATATATGGGCCATCTCAACAGCATCTCAATAGGAAAGATTTTGCTATCAGCTCAGCAGGTGCAGAATAACTGTTGAATGTGATTTTTGCAGTTTGAAGGGAACTAGTACCGTTTGCTCATTAGATTGGACCTCAGCAAGAAAAACATACCCATTGTTATAGCTGCATGTTGTGTATCCCATAATATCTGTGGGGTGAAGGGGGAAAAGCTGCCACCAGGATGGAGGGGAGAGGTGGACTGGCTGTCTGCTGCATTTGAACAGCCAGACACAAGGACTGTAAGAAGAGACAACTGTGGAACTATATGGCTGATGGAGGCCTCACAAAAGCATTTGAACAGTCAGCCACAGTACTGTTATCTGAGGCATTTATGAAATAATGTCTCTCATGAGAACTTCCTGAGATTAAATATGGGTGGGTCTTAGCCTTCTGCAATGAATTCTGCAATGCTTGGTGTAAACTCAAAGACACTCTGAGTTTCCAAAAAGAGAATTTCATTGTGTGCAAAGAAACAGGCAACAAAATTAAAGTGCAAACAAACACACAAAGGTAACAAAGTTTTATTGACACTGTAACATAGAATCATAGAATATCAGGGTTGGAAGGGACCCCAGAAGGTCATCTAGTCCAACCCCCTGCTCGAAGCAGGACCAATTCCCAGTTAAATCATCCCAGCCAGGGCTTTGTCAAGCCTGACCTTAAAAACCTCTAAGGAAGGAGATTCCACCACCTCCCTAGGTAACGCATTCCAGTGTTTCACCACCCTCTTAGTGAAAAAGTTTTTCCTAATATCCAATCTAAACCTCCCCCACTGCAACTTGAGATCATTACTCCTCGTTCTGTCATCTGCTACCATTGAGAACAGTCTAGAGCCATCCTCTTTGGAACCCCCTTTCAGGTAGTTGAAAGCAGCTATCAAATCCCCCCTCATTCTTCTCTTCTGCAGGCTAAACAATCCCAGCTCCCTCAGCCTCTCCTCATAACTCATGTGTTCTAGACCCCTAATCATTTTTGCTGCCCTTCGCTGGACTCTCTCCAATTTATCCACATCCTTCTTGTAGTGTGGGGCCCAAAACTGGACACAGTACTCCAGATGAGGCCTCACCAATGTCGAATAGAGGGGAACGATCACGTCCCTCGATCTGCTCGCTATGCCCCTACTTATATATCCCCAAATGCCATTGGCCTTCTTGGCAACAAGGGCACACTGCTGACTCATATCCAGCTTCTCGTCCACTGTCACCCCTAGGTCCTTTTCCGCAGAACTGCTGCCTAGCCATTCGGTCCCTAGTCTGTAGCGGTGCATGGGATTCTTCCATCCTAAGTGCAGGACTCTGCACTTATCCTTATTGAACCTCATCAGATTTCTTTTGGCCCAATCCTCCAATTTGTCTAGGTCCTTCTGTATCCTATCCCTCCCCTCCAGCGTATCTACCACTCCTCCCAGTTAAGTATCATCCGCAAATTTGCTGAGAGTGCAATCTACACCATCCTCCAGATCATTTATGAAGATATTGAACAAAACCGGCCCCAGGACCGACCCTTGGGGCACTCCACTTGATACCAGCTGCCAACTAGACATGGAGCCATTGATCACTACCCGTTGAGCCCGACAATCTAGCCAGCTTTCTACCCACCTTATAGTGCATTCATCCAGCCCATACTTCCTTAACTTGCTGACAAGAATACTGTGGGAGACCGTGTCAAAAGCTTTGCTAAAGTCAAGAAACAATACATCCACTGCTTTCCCTTCATCCACAGAACCAGTCATCTTATCATAAAAGGCAATTAGATTAGTCAGGCATGACCTTCCCTTGGTGAATCCATGCTGGCTGTTCCTGATCACTTTCCTCTCATGCAAGTGCTTCAGGATTGATTCTTTGAGGACCTGCTCCATGATTTTTCCAGGGGCTGAGGTGAGGCTGACTGGCCTGTAGTTCCCAGGATCCTCCTTCTTCCCTTTTTTAAAGATTGGCACTACATTAGCCTTTTTCCAGTCATCCGGGACTTCCCCGGTTCACCACGAGTTTTCAAAGATAATGGCCAATGGCTCTGCAATCACAGCCGCCAATTCCTTCAGCACTCTCGGATGCAACTTGTGCGGCCCCATGGACTTGTGCACGTCCAGCTTTTCTAAATAGTCCCTAACCACCTCTATCTCCACAGAGGGCTGGCCATCTCTTCCCCATTTTGTGATGCTCAGCGCAGCAGTCTGGGAGCTGACCTTGTTAGTGAAAACAGAGGCAAAAAAAGCATTGAGTATATTAGCTTTTTCCACATCCTCTGTCACTAGGTTGCCTCCCTCATTCAGTAAGGGACAACACTTTCCTTGGCTTTCTTCTTGTTGCCAACATACCTGAAGAAACCCTTCTTGTTACTCTTGACATCTCTGGCTAGCTGCAGCTCCAGGTGCGATTTGGCCCTCCTGATATCATTCCTACATGCCCGAGCAATAGTTTTATACTCTTCCCTGGTCATATGTCCAACCTTCCACTTCTTGTAAGCTTCTTTTTTGTGTTTAAGATCCGCTAGGATTTCACCATTAAGCCAAGCTGGTCGCCTACCATATTTACTATTCTTTCGACTCATTGGGATGGTTTGTCCCTGTAACCTCAACAGGCATTCCTTGAAATACAGCCAGCTCTCCTGGACTCCTTTCCCCTTCAAGTTAGTCCCCCAGGGGATCCTGGCAATCCGTTCCCTGAGGGAGTCGAAGTCTGCTTTCCTGAAGTCCAGGGTCCGTATCCTGCTGCTTACCTTTCTTCCCTGTGTCAGGATCCTGAACTCAACCAACTCATGGTCACTGCCTCCCAGATTCCCATCCACTTTTGCTTCCCCCACTAATTCTACCCGGTTTGTGAGCAGCAGGTCAAGAAAAATGCCCCCCCCCTAGTTGGCTCCTCTAGCACTTGCGCCAGGAAATTGTCCCCTACGCTTTCCAAAAACTTCCTGGATTGTCTATGCACCACTGTATTGCTCTCCCAGCAGATATCAGGAAAATTAAAGTCACCCATGAGAATCAGGGCATGCGATCTAGTAGCTTCCGTGAGCTGCCGGAAGAAAGCCTAATCTACCTCATCCCCCTGGTCCGGTGGTCTATAGCAGACTCCCACCACTACAATCACTCTTGTTGCACACACTTCTAAACTTAATCCAGAGACACTCAGGTTTTTCTGCAGTTTCGTACCGGAGCTCTGAGCAGTCATACTGCTCCCTTACATACAGTGCTACTCCCCCACCTTTTCTGCCCTGCCTGTCCATCCTGAACAGTTTATAACCATCCATGACAGTACTCCAGTCATGTGAGTTATCCCACCAAATCTCTGTTATTCCGATCACGTCATAGTTCCTTGACATCACCAGGACCTCCAGTTCTCCCTGCTTGTTTCCAAGGCTTTGTGCATTTGTATATAAGCACTTGAGATAACCTGTCGATCGCCCCTCATTCCCAGTATGAGGCAGGAGCCCTCCCCTCACAGACATTCCTGCCTGTGCTTCCTCCCGGTATCCCACTTTCCCACTTACCTCAGGGCTTTGGTCTCCTTCCCCCGGTGAACCTAGTTTAAAGCCCTCCTCACTAGGTTAGCCAGCCTGCTGGCAAAGATGCTCTTCCCTCTCTTCGTAAGATGGAGCCCGTCTCTGCCCAGCACTCCTCCTTCATGGAACACCATCCCATGGTCAAAGAATCCAAAGCCTTCTCTCTGACACCACCTGCGTAGCCATTCGCTGACTTCCACGATTCGACGGTCCCTACCTAGTCCTTTTCCTTCCACAGGGAGGATGGACGAGAACACCACTTGCGCCTCCAACTCCTTTATCCTTCTTCCTAGAGCCACATAGTCCGCAGTGATCCGCTCAAGGTCATTCTTGGCAGTATCATTGGTGCTCACGTGGAGAAGCAGGAAGGGGTAGCGATCTGAGGGCTTGATGAGTCTCGGCAGTCTCTCCGTCACATCGCGAATCTTAGCCCCTTGCAAGCAACAGACTTCTCGGTTTTCCCGGTCAGGGCGGCAGATAGATGACTCAGTCCCCCGGAGGAGAGAGTCCCCGACCACCACCACCCGCCTTCTCCTCTTGGGAGTGGTGGTCGTGGAACCCCCAACCTCAGGACATAGCATCTCATGCCTTCCAACCAGCGGAGTCTCCTTCTGCTTTCTCGCCCCAGACATATCATCTGGTCCACTCTCCGCAACGATACCTGTGGAGAGAACATGAAAGCGGTTAGTTACCTGTGTCTGTGTTACTGGAACCCGGACATTCCGCTTACCTCTTCTGGAGGTCACATGTTGCCAAGCTTCTTCACTGGCCTCTTGGCTTCTCTGTGCAACCTGCTCTATATCTTTAGAGCTTTGTGCCCCTAGAAGCCTATCCTGAGTTCTGTCCGGAAAATCCTCAGTTTCTCGTATGCAACGCAGGGTTGTTATCTGTTGCTCCAGACCTTCAATCTTCTCTTCCAATATGGAGACCAGCTTGCACTTTTTACAGACAAAGTCACTTCTGTCCTGTGGAAGAAAGACAAACATGGCACATCCAGTGCAGGTCACAACAGCTGAAACCCCCCCCCCTTCCATATCACCTTCCTACTATGAGCTTCCTCAGAGCAGTTTGCAAGACGTAAGCCTCACTGGGCTCACTCCAGGCGAACTCCCAGGCAAACTCCTGCTGTGAGCTGCTCTGCTGTCCCCCGCCGCTCAGCTGGTTCGCGAAGCTCTGGCTATTTTTAAACAGCCAGGCTTCCCTGACGCAAACAAACAGACACCCTACTGCCCGCCCCCTGCAGGCTAGCAGCCAATCAGACACTCACTCAGGCTCTCACACTGCCCTCCCAGCAAACACACGCTCGGATACTTCCTCCGCAAGCAAACAAACACACACTCGGATACTTACCAGTCCCAGGCAAACTCCTGCTGTGAGCTGCTCTGCTGTCCCCTGCTGCTCAGCTGGTTCGCCGCCGCTCAGCTCAACAGAATGAGCCATTCTTTAAAATCAGTAAGTAAACAGTAAACATTTATGTCCATGTATGTAAAAGCTACTACAGTGTAGTAGGTTGTGATTACATATAAACCAACCTCTGGTTTTCACATGGAACTATTGTTCTCTGGACTGGAGTAGTAGGGGTAAGGATGTATACTATGCTGCCACCTTGTTTGTTGGGTAGTGTAGATAGCAGCCACCATGTAGTTCTCCAAAGTTTGGAAAGGCTGCTGAGTCCGATGTTTTTGGGCATGTAGATCAATAATGCTGTGACTGCAGCATTTGAGATTGTTGCCTGAGGAAATCCATTATGTCTTGGTGCATTTCCCAGAACGTCTCTCAGTTCTTTTGTCTCTTCTGCAGCAATCACTCTCTCCATGGTCATATTGAGATGCCCCCTCCAATTCCTTTGTTTATGATCTGAGGCCATTCAGAATTGGAGGATCTCCCTAGATCTCTTCTTTCTCCACGTGATGAAGGTCAGGCATTGAACAGGCATGGAGGGGGCCTTCAAGGCCACCAACCAGAAGCTGCAGACACATACACCATTAGACTTACAGTCATAAGAGAAAGGGAAAGATAAGTGTCCAAACTCCCTCATAAATAGCATTTACTATGAAATGCTTCAGGACACTTTAGCTTTGGAATGCTTCAATACAAGCTCTGCACTGCAGAAAAAAAACATGCTGAGTACAGCCTTGCAGAGGGGAGGCAAGGTGTTCTGTTGCATGGAAGATATAAATGCTGGGTGCCCCTCCCTCAGTATGGGTATAGGGAAAGCGAAGTGAATATTGGCATTGTGTTCATAGACAGTCTGTCCTCTGGTGTCCGTGCGGGACAGCTTGCATGCTCTAATGATCCCCAGAGTCTGTGTCGGCGGGGACTTTTTTCTCCTGGTAGGTTCAACCATGCTGGATTGGTCTGTGGGGGAGTGGCCAGACAAAACAGACATCCTGGCCTCCAGGTTGGGGGTTAGGCACAGGGCTAACAACCCTGTCCCATAGAAAACAAAATATGTCACGGAAACAGTGACGAAGAAAACAACCATTACAGTGTGTGATGGCCTTCAGGAGTCAATGACCCATATGACTGTCTGTGGTGAAAGCCAAAAGGAAGCCACTGGTATGAAGACTGAAGTGCTCAACACCAAGACAAAAAACAAACTTGTTTTTTTGGAACATACTGTCAATGTACGAAGCAGGGAAGCTAGCTCAGGTCACAGCAGAGATGAGATGCTGCACCTTACACAACTTGTGTGTCAGTGAGAGCAGATGGATGGGATCAGGAAGATTAACAACAGCCTTGGGAGAAACTTTCCTGTTTTCTGGATGGGATGATGGACAACACCATGAGGGTGTTGCCATCCTTTTGAAGAAGGGAGTGGAGCATTCCCTGCTTGAATGGAAATCCATCAGCAGCAGACTTATGAGAGCCATACTGAAAGGGAAACATAATAATATCACCCTGATTTAGTGCTATGCTCCGACAAATGACATAGATGAAGAAGTAAAGGACAAATTCTACCTTACACTACAGGCAGAGTTAGAGAGAGTACCACGCCATGACTGAACTCTCATCATGGGAGATCTGAATTCCAAGGTCAGTAAAGACAACACAAACAACGACAGAGCAATGGGAAGACATGGGTATGGTACTATGAATGAAAACGGAGAAAGGCTTGTTGATTTCTGTAATATGAATGACCTAGTCATCGGCGGAACCCTATTTGAATATCGTGAAATTCACAAGCTTATGTGGTGTTCTCCAAATGGCAGAGATAAGACCCAAATTAACCATATCATGATCAATGCCAAATGACTTTCACTGACAGATGTGAAAATGAGAAGGGGTGCAGATGTTGGCAGTGACCACCATGTTGTGACAGCCTCCATCAAGCTAATACTGAGAAGTGTGGGTCCACCAAACAAGGGACATAGACATTATGATATTGACAAGCTAAAGTCCCTTGAAATACAGAATGTCTTTATTCTGCAGTTAAAGAACAGGTTTCAAGCACTTGCAGACCTTGATGAAGAGGAGGGTAATGCAGATGAGGAGATCAACAGAAAGTGGGACAAAGTAACAATTTATAAACAGAGCAGTGAAGTCCATCTAGGCTACAGGCAGAAGAGAACGAAGGAGTGGATTCCACCCAGCACATGGAATGCCATAGAAACCAGATGAGCCCTGAAGAAAAAGATTTTATACACAAAATCCCAGAAGCTAAAGGACAAATACCACGAGCAGTATAGCAAGTCACACTGGGAGGTCAAACGCCTTGTGAAAGCGGACAAATGGCATTATATTGGTAAGCTGGCAACACAAGCAGAGGATGCAGATGCTCGTGGTGAACAAGGAACTGTCTACAAAATGACACAGCTTATCAGTGGTAAACAGCAGTGTCATAAATATAAAGGGAAGGGTAAACCCCTTTAAAATCCCTCCTGGCCAGAGGAAAAATCCTCTCACCTGTAAAGGGTTAAGAAGCTAAAGGTAACCTCGCTGGCACCTGACCAAAATGACCAAAGAGGAGACAAGATACTTTCAAAAGCTGGGAGGAGGGAGAAAAACAAAGAGTCTGTGTCTGTCTCTATGATGCTTTTGCCAGGGACAGAACAGGAATGGAGTCTTAGAACTTAGTAAGTAATCTAGCTAGGTATGTGTTAGATTATGATTTCTTTAAATGGCTGAGAAAATAGCTGTGCTGAATAGAATGAATATTCCTGTCTGTGTGTCTTTTTTGTAACTTAATGTTTTGCCTAGAGGGATTCTCTATATTTTTAATCTAATTACCCTGTAAGGTATTCACCATCCTGATTTTACAGAGGTGATTCTTTTTTTACTTCTATTAAAAGTCTTCTTGTAAGGAAACTGAATGCTTTTTCATTGTTCTAAGATCCAAGGGTTTGGGTCTGTGGTCACCTATGCAAATTGGTGAGGATTTTTACCAAACCTTCCCCAGGAAGTAGGGTGCAAGGTTTGGGAGGATTTTGGGGGGAAAGAAGTTTCCAAACTACGTTTTTTCAGGAACCCAGATAAAGTTTGGTGATGGCAGTGGAAGTCCAAGGGTAAAATAGTTTGGGGAAGTTTTAACCTAAGCTGGTAAAAGTAAGTTTAGGGGGTTTTCATGCAGGTCCCCACATCTGTACCCTAGAGTTCAGAGTGGGGAAGGAACCTTAACAAGCAGACACCAACAAACACTCTCATCACGAATGAACAAGAAACTAACAACCAAAAAAGAACAAGAAATTTGCTAGACAGAGCATTTCAAGAATTGCTGAACAGGGAGCACCTAAAGAGGAAGCAAACATCCAGGAGGCAGAGGAAGATCTTGATATCAACACAGACACCCCAACTAAGGAAGACATCATTCAAGCCATCAAATCCTTAAAATTTGAGAAAGTTCCTGGCAAGGATAACTTGAGTGCAGTATTGTTTAAGATAAATCCTAAATCTATCCTGGCTCTTCTATTGACATCAGTCTGGGAAAGGGGAAAGTGCCAGATGAGTGGACCAATGGGTTATAGTGAAGATACCAAAGAAAGAAACTCTCAGTGATTGTAATAACTGGCATGGTATCACACTATTATCTGTGCCAAGTAAAGTATTGTGTAAAATCATAGTCCATCGTATATCAGAGGCATTGATAACGTTCTCAGAAAAGAGTAAGCTGAGATTCGGAAAGGGCATGGATGCACAGACCAGATCGACACTCTACAAAACATAATAGAACAGTGCTTAGAATGGCAACGACAACTCTACATAAATTTCATAGACTTTGTGAAGGCTTTGGATAGTATTCACAGGACCAGCCTATGGCACATTCTGCAGGCAAATGGAATTCCTTTCCGTATAATCAGCGTCATCAGAAGCTTCTATTTCAATGTTACATGCAGTGTTGATCACAGTGAGCTCAATTTTGAAGTCAAAACAGGAGTAAGTCGGGGTCTGTCATGTCTGCAATCCTCTTCAACATTGCCATCAACTGGGTCATGCGGCATACAACAGAAAACATGCCAAGCGGCATTAAATGGACACTCTTCTTATCCCTTCGAAGACCTGGAATTTGCAGATGATGTCACTCTTCTATCACATACCCAACACCATATACAAGAAAAAACAACTCAACTCAATGCATTCAGCCAGCAAATTGGACTGAAAATCAACCACAATAAGACAGATATTATGACCTTTAATATTGCCTCACCACCACGAGTACGGATAGGGGATTATGATTTCACCAATGTAGAAACAGTCACAAACTTGGGCAGCACCATCAGCCAGGATGGTGGAACAAGCCAGGACATCCAGAACAAAATCAATAATGCCAGGAATGCCTTCAGGAACTTAGATACAGTCTGGAAATCATCAAAATACACCAAAATCAAATTCAAGATTTATCAGAGCTGCATACTTTCAACACTACTTTATAGTGCATCATGCTGGGGAATGAGAAAGAATGACATGTCCAAACTGCCTTCATTCCATACACCTGCCTCAGAAAAATCATCCATATCTTTTGGCCCAGAACAATCTCAAACTAAGATCTATTGACACAGTGCAGCCAAGAATATCTGAGCACAATCATTGCCAGCAGGAGCTGGAGATGGATTGGCCATGTTCTTCGGATGGAAACTGATTCCATCACCAGAGTAGCAATAAGACGGATACCTGAAGGCAAGTGAAAATGAGGCCACCCAAAAACAACATGGCGAAGAGCTGTGGAAGCCAAGCTGAAAAACCTGGGGCACAGCTGGGTAACCATTGAAAGATTTGCCAGAAACAGACAGGAGTGGAGGAGCTTTTTCACTCCCCTAAAGGCCAGAAGCATAATAGGAACATGATGATGATGTTCATAGACAGTGGTGATTTTGGATGTTATCTTACTCCTGTGGGTAACAAAGGCACAGAGAACCTAGCTGCTACTGGCATCCTGAAGCTACCTAGGCCCATACACTGCTCATCTGTTTACTGCAACAGTGCTAACTGAACTCACTGCATTGTGGCATGGGGAAATTTCCTCTCACAGTGGAGGAAACAAAACTGCCATCCCTAGATATCTTCAGGAAAGGATTGCACAGTATCTCCATGAAGGTTTTACTGAGATCCCTCAAGAAGATAAGGGTCATCCCAACTGAGATAAACAAAGTACTCCTCATGAGCCCTCTCCATACCTAGTCCATCAAGCCAAATAATGGAAAAGTGGGTGCCAACTCTACCTTTGTTCTGTGACTTTGTGGATGGGGTGGGTTCCATTTTTTATCAGTGGGCTCACTTGCTCTTGC
Organism: Lepidochelys olivacea; assembly: GCF_965140295.1. Lineage (NCBI taxonomy): Eukaryota > Metazoa > Chordata > Testudines > Cheloniidae > Lepidochelys > Lepidochelys olivacea. The sequence goes on along the minus strand of NC_140411.1, from coordinate 76,249,317 downwards.
CTGTTTGGACAGGCTTGATTCCAGCAGAGTTTCAAGCAGTTCCTGGTTTGAGGCAAGGCTTGAGTCCTATGCTGCATCTTCTCCCCATCCCTTGCAATTCTCATGGCAGGGTCTCCACCTCGGGCTTCTCTGAGGTATCTACAGTCATCTGTGGGGTGCTGGTGGGGTCACTGTAAAGTATACATGCAGTTCATTGTAAAAGTGAAAGGTCTGCGGGGTAGTACTGGACATCTTGTTGCCTCCCTTGCCTTATGGTATGCCTGGCAAAGTTCTTTTGCTTTCACACGGCATTGCTGTTCTTCCCTGTTGTGCCCCCCTGCGGCATCCCCTGTGCAATCTCCACAGGAATGCCAATATTCTACGGCTGTTCCATAGCTGTGCTTGCCCAGCCTCTTCTCCCCACAGGGTGAGAAGATCCACGACTTCTTGCTGCTCCGGGCAGGAGCACATCGAGTAGCTCTGTGGGTCTGACCTGGCATGGTCAAGTATACACAACAAAGGTGAGCTGCTTGCCAAGGTGGGCTATCAAGAAAAGGCATTTCAAAAACATGCAAGAGGTTTTAAAAGAGGGAAGGCAGATCTCTGTGATCCTCAGGCAGGGCAGTTCAAAATTGTGACCAGAGCTGTCACTGTTGCAGGTACACTACAGGATAGCTGCTGGAGGACTGGGGTGATCAGATATCTCCCACCCCGTCTCAATTTTTCACACTTGCTAGCAGGTGCCTATATGAGAAAAAGCCCCAAATATTGGTATAGTCCCTATAAAATTGGGACATCTGGTCACACTAGGTCACTCTGGTCACCAAGACTATTAGGATGGACACAACTAATGCAGTGTCTACACTCACACTGCATTGACCTAGGTAGGTCAACCATGACTTTTTCTCATTCAGGTAGCTGGTGTTATTGTGTCAGCAGGGCGCTCACATTGACGAAAGACAAATTTTACTGTACATACATGCTCAGCTAGGTTGACCTAAGTAGACATATATCAAAATAGCTGTACTGTAAACCAGGCCTACATGACTAAACATGGAGTCCTTACCTCAGATGCTAGTGTTCTGTAAATGTGCTTCATCGTTACAAAAGCAATTATTTTAAAATTAATTTTGTATTTTACTATTTAAAACAGAATCATTAGGTGCTCGCTATTTAAAAATCATAAACTAAAAAGCATGTCAATCAGCTTCTAACTGATCGTACGAGTTAAGTCTAAAACTGACTGTATGCTGTGTAGTTTAGAGTATGTCTAATATAAAATCTTGTGATAGGGTGAAATCCAACTCACTTAACTCAATGACAAAACGTTTATTGACTTCAATACATCCAGGCTTACAACCTAGCACAGACTCATTTTTCACTGGTGCAGCATGATTTAAAAACCAGATAAGCTGGGCTGGTGTAAATCATGTCTAAAATAGTGGTTTGCATCAGTGCAGGTACCCTGGTAGCTAAAATCCTCGCCCAGACATGGCCTAAATCTCTCATAATCTGAGTCTTTAACCAGTAGCAAAGGATGTATCTCAAAATAGTTTAGAGATTTCATTCAAGCATCCAAACTGGCCAAATTAATTAAAAATGTGGACATTCATTGGGCCAGATAACTTTTAGTATGAACTCCTAGAAAAACTTTCCATGGTATTAAACCTCCAGTTCATATCATATACAGCACAATTCTACAGTACTACGCTGTACCCATTTCACTCCCTAGCCATTAACTAGAATTTTAAGGAATTGTAGTTTCCTCACAGCCTTCAACCTTTATCAGGAGTCACTACTAAGAAAGAGAAAACAGTTCATTCTCCATGGCTGCATATCTGTACCTTCTGCAGCAGCTGGCAGACCAGGGTACATGTTCATGCCGGCTGTTGTGATGGATTTGTGATGTTCATAGTCACTGGACAGAGTCCCTCATATAATTTGAAATAGGCTACTGAGCCACAGAAAATTAATAATACTATTTTTATTTCTAAATTATTTCCTATTTTACTGCTCATGACTTTTGTCCCAGCCAACAACTAGTCAGATTTTAACCAACAATTTGATGGTGAAATGATTCCTAATCCATCCCTTGGTGTTTTGGGGGAACACCCCTGCTGTTCTGAGAGAATGTTACCTTGGATCTATTTTTTTAAAATAAATAAACTTATACAAAAGAGCCCTCCTGCTCTTCCTTAGTTCCCTAAACAACATTGTTTCTATAGTTTTCACTTCCAACTCTAGCCTTTCCACCTTCATTACCCATCCCCATTTATTCTTGCCAGCCCCCATATTCAACTAACCTCTGGCATCAACTCCTGCTGTCATGCTGTAACAAAGAGGCCTTTGGTGTGACACTACTGAGAGTATCAATTCAGGACAAATTGCTTAGAGCAGGGCAGTTAAAGCCAAAGGCTGGGGGGTCCTTTACTACTAAGGCACACTAAACCAACCAAACAGAGAGGACTTCAGTTTTATTCCACTGGCTAACCAGAAGTCTGACAAGCAATTCCCTCAGATACTCCAGTTTTCCAATATCACCACCAGTGTCACTCCTTATGGCAATGAATGATTTGCGGATGATACTAAACTGGGAGGAGTGGTAGATACGCTGGAGGGGAGGGATAGGATACAGGAGGACCAAGACAAATTGGAGGATTGGGCCAAAAGAAATCTGATGAGGTTCAATAAGGATAAGTGCAGGGTCCTGCACTTAGGACGGAAGAATCCAATGCACCGCTACAGACAAGGGGCCGAATGGCTAGGCAGCAGTTCTGCGGAAAAGGACCTAGGGGTGACAGTGGATGAGAAGCTGGATATGAGTCAGCAGTGTGCCCTTGTTGCCAAGAAGGCCAATGGCATTTTGGGATGTATAAGTAGGGGCACAGCGAGCAGATCGAGAGACGTGATCGTTCCCCTCTATTCGACATTGGTGAGGCCTCATCTGGAGTACTGTGTCCAGTTTTGGGCCCCACACTTCAAGAAGGATGTGGATAAATTGGAGAGAGTCCAGCGAAGGGCAACAAAAATGATTAGGGGACTGGAACACATGAGTTATGAGGAGAGGCTGAGGGAGCTGGGCTTGTTTAGCCTGCAGAAGAGAAGAATGAGGGGGGATTTGATAGCTGCTTTCAAGTACCTGAAAGGGGGTTCCAAAGAGGATGGCTCTAGACTGTTCTCAATGGTAGCAGATGACAGAACGAGGAGTAATGGTCTCAAGTTGCAGTGGGGGAGGTTTAGATTGGATATTAGGAAAAACTTTTTCACTATGAGGGTGGTGAAACACTGGAATGCGTTACCTAGGGAGGTGGTAGAATCTCCTTCCTTAGAGGTTTTTAAGGTCAGACTTGACAAAGCCCTGGCTGGGATGATTTAACTGGGAATTGGTCCTGCTTCGAGCAGGGGGTTGGACTAGATGACCTTCTGGGGTCCCTTCCAACCCTGATATTCTATGATTCTATGATTATAAAAACCAATACCCGAGTGAAAAAATAAAAAGGATCTTCCAATCCCAAAGCACCAAGCCCCAGATCCAGGTGAATATACGAGTCAGATCTTACCCACAAATCACGCTGTTGCCAATCCTTTAGAATCTAACATCTAAAGGTTTATTCATAAAAAGAAAGAAATATAGATGAGAGTTAAAATTGGTTAAATGGAATCAAATACATGCAACAATTTCAAAATTCGTAGTTTAGGCTTGTTTCAAGCTTGATGGGATTACTGCTGATTTAAACCAATGAAGTCTCTGGAGCACACACATCCTAGTTTGGATGGGTCGTTCAGTCCTTTGTTCAGAGCTTCAGTTTCAAGCATAATTCCTCCAGAGGTCAGAAGCAGGACTGAAGATAAAATGAAGAGGTTTCCGGGGCCGTTTATATCCTCTGCCATGTGGCAGGACCCCTTTGTTCTTACTGTGGAAAATCACAGCAGCAAGATGGAGTTTGGAGTCACATGAGCAAGTCACATCTCCCTGCATGCCTCAGTTCTTTACAGGTAGAGCAGCCATTGCTCACATGCTACCTTGAATGTTCCCAGGAAAGCTCCTCATATGTGGATTGGAGTCTCCCAAGGTTCATTGTCAGTTAAGCATTTCTTGATTGGGCACTTAATCTGAAGAATTCTTTCTCAAGAAGCTGACCAAATGCTTCACTAATGCTATTTAGTATCAATGACATTGAAATACAAGTACAGAGCCCATATTTATAACTTCACATACAAAAATGATACACACATACAGACAGCATAATCATAACCAGCAAATTACAACCTATTCATAGACACCTTACTTGACCTCCTTTGTACAAGATTTGGTTAAACTATAGGACCTTGGTTGCAACAATGATCTATACGGTCACACTTTATGTCAATAACATCACACATGCCATTGAACGTCTTGACAAAATTCCATAAAAATATATTTTTCATTCATCACAGATATGTTGTCTTCCTTTATGTATGGCAAGAGGGATGGATTGATGTAAAAAAACTGTTCTATTCTGAAATGTGATTCTGTAAAATTGTATTGTGTGGTTCTATGTTTATTGTCCCTCAGTGGTTTCCTTATCAAATGTTCTCAGTTTACAAGCAGACTCTTTGTTTTTCGACCAACTGCCAGCCCTACAAAATCACCCTGGATCTACATTGCAAGCCAAGTTACTTTCTTCTCATGTATCAGCCCCAGTAATCAAGGTTCTATAGATCAAATTCAGCCCTCAATTATCTCTATACAATCCACAGCCTTCAATTGATTTATATATATGTACATATGTAATTTATATTTTTTTTATTTTATATAAACTGAAGAATTATGTTGAAACATAATAATGACCACAACCCACCACACTCTTCCTGTGATGTGCTGACTCAGTTGGGGCAACAGAAGTAAAAAGCAGTCAAACTTACCTTTCTCAGTAAAATGAGCTATTGTGACTCTGAATACCCTCAGTTGCCACATTTATATAGTCACTTTTTACATCAGCTAAAGGCTGCAAATGGCCTGAATTGTCAAAAATGTCAGGCCTCCAAACATTTTTAGTAGGAAAGGAAGCAACTAGAAAAAAATCTGTAGGTGGTGGTGAACATTGCAGATGGAAAACCAAACTTCAGAGTCCTATTCAGAGCCTTGGTCCATCACTAGCTCTGGATCATCTGGGTATATCTCATGTAATCAATTCCTTGGTATTACAGGGACCTTAGGAACTCATGTATCTTGGTCCCTCCTATTCTCTACCTGTGTCACACAACTGTTTATTCTCCTGAGGGCTGTAATACTTTGGATTAATTTTAGTTGTTAGGTTTAGTGAGTGGATGCTGAGTGGTGCTGCTCTTTTGTGACACAAAAGAGGTCAGACTAGATCAGGGATCGGCAACCTTTGGCATGCGGCCCATCAGGGAAATCCACTGGTGGGGCAGGACAGTTTGTTTACCTGCAGCATCCGCAGGTTTGGCCAATTGCAGCTCCCACTGGCTGCGGTTCGCTGCTCCAGGCCAGTGGGGGCTGCGGGAAGCAGTGTGAGCCAAGGGATGTGCTGGCCACCACTTCCCGCAGCCCCCATTGGCCTGGCCAAAGGTTGTCAATCCCAGGACTAAATGATCCAGTAGTCTCTTCTGGCCTTATACTCTGTCTTTGTTCATGTAATGTGTTTAATAAGCCTGGATAGAGTAGTGTGGAATTTTTAGTTTCTAGCTGACAACTGTGTCTTTTTTTACTAAAAAATGACTTCTAGTGTGCAATAAAGGCCTGATCCCAAGCCCATTAAAAACTATGAAATACCCCTAATGATGTCAATGAGCTTTGGGTCAGGCCATAATTGCATTACCCCTATATTTCTTTAGGCATTATATCCTACAGTTCAGTAAATTTTTCAGAGCATAAGAAAATAGTTTTCCACTATTATTATTAACCTGAATTCCAGTCAATATAAATTCTGTACCATTCATACATGCTTTTATTGAAGAGTGCAAAGAAATGACAAGTATTCATGATAGTTGACACTATCTATGAAAGCCATATTGATTAGTAAGAGAAGAAAATATGGATTTATTATTTTTTTAAAAAATATCTTGATGTGAAGAATACCGTTTCATACAGATACTTGAAATAAGCAGAAATGACTTTTCCTTCATGGAAAATTAAGTTATTTTTTCTTCCTATTACCATTTCAATTGAAAGCATTTCTACTCATTTCCTTCTTAATGGAAGTGTATAAATAGCAAATAGCCTTTAAATACTGCTTTTTTTTTTTCTTAAGCAAAGAAAAAAATCTTTTTAACATTAAGAACTTTAATAAAGCTCAAAAGAGAAGTGATGCAAGCAGTATGCCAAATAAATGACTATTTTCAATTTAGCAAATACATATTGATTTTTAAAAAAATATTTTGTGTTAACAGCTATGCCAAGTGTTAACATATTTCATGGTGGTCACTTTAAATAAAACATTCAACTATATAATGTGATAAATTCATATGCATATTTGTTTTAGGCTTTATAGTGTCATCTTTACTGTAATTCTGAAACGCTATAGAGAAATATCTTCATGTGAGGATTTAAGAATTTAAGGTTTATGTTATCAAAATGTAATTAAGTATTGCAACAAAAGTCAACCTACAAACGGCTAGGAAGATATTTATGGAGACTAAATGACACACCTGGATTGGAGATGTTGCTAATGCTAAAACAGTGTTTTTGCACAAAGACAGGCAAAAGCCTGAAATCCCAGCAGAATCCTCCTCCATGCTTTGTCCAATTCCAAAAATCAGGTCTGTCATTTTAAAATATGAATGTGGTGCCAGTCCTGAAAGCTGATCCATGCAGTCAGACCCTTGCATCAGCTTAGCATCCCATTTACTTCAATTGGACTTACAGAAAAGCAGATGGCCTGTCTTTGTATATCAGTTTGCAAAATGGGCACCTGATGATATACATGGATCAGGGTGAGTTAATTTTTCCTTAAACATTCTACTTTTTCTGAAGTATTAAGTTTTTAGATCTTTGTAGGTTCTTAAGGTGGCCCGGTAAACACAATAAAGTTAAGAAATGTTACATAATATTTCACCCTCATCTTCTAAGAAATAATCACAAAGTCTCAGGCCAGCACCTCAAACTGCCCTTATATCCATTGTCTTCCATTTCATTTCAAATCTATGATGTGGGCATTTAAATGGGTAACAACTAGTATCCACTGACTAACCCAATGTTTAAATTAAATGAGTTTTTTAATACCATGGAGGTGCTTTTAAATTACGAAGTAGAACGGAGCTACAGAGGTTCAAGTGAGAATTAACAAGATGGGCTCCATGTATCAAAACATCTGAGATTATGAGATAAGGACCTACAGAAGTAAGAGTCTGCAGATGATGAAGACAATGACTTATAAGGTAATAAAGATGAGACTCAAAGGATAGTAGAAAAATTTGGGAAGGAATTTAAGAAGCGTTAATAGAAAGGGGTATGGTGGAAATATCGATTTTTATTGGGGAAAATTAAGCATTTGCAGGAGTTGAGATGAGGAAGTGTTGGATTTATTAACTGGTTTCTTTGGCTGAGAAAGACTGTTGGTTTGCTACATTTAGTTTTGTTCTGTGTTTGATTTTGTTGTTAATTATCTATTTGTCAAAGAGGCCGAGAGCCTGGGATAGGTTCTTTTTGGGTTTACTACTTAAAACTAATAGTAAAGAAATAAAGAAATAAATAGCATTTAAAATGAAAAGCCATAGATGCTGATGGCACCAAACAAAGGAATATTAAAACCCACAGATTCAGGCTTATGTTGACAATCAGTAATTTGGTTTTCTCGAGACTGAGTTTTAAAAAGTACATTTTCCTCCAATAACAAATATTAAAATCAGGCAGACATTCAACACAGAGTAATCCAATTTGCAAGAGTTGTCTATTTATACAGTCTAAGTAAAAATACCTCTATCATGAGATATTCATTAGAGAAAGTAGACACATTTTTCCAAACATATGCTTCTCTCTCTAAGAGTAATAGAGATGGGATATTGCAGAGTTGACTCTTTCACTCACTCTGCTAGTACTGCAGCACTACCAGTATAGTCATAGTATAATACGTATAGTGCAATACATATAGTACAGCATTACAGTACAATCATCCTTCTCTATTTAACTAGAACCTTCAAGGGCAACAGCCCACAAAAAGAGTGGAAAAAGAAAAAAATAGCATAAAACTATGAGAGGTATTTCTGGATGTCATGATTGAAATACTGGAAAAATTCCAAAGAGCCCGAACAGAAATTCTTGGCAAAGTACACTGTAAAGCTGGAACAAGATATTTATCAGAACAATCCAGACAGAAAAGTCTGAACACATTATTCTGAGAATGGCAAACCTCAGCCACTGGGATCTGTGGGGGGCCATGCCTGTGGACGGTCAACGTCAGCAAAATGTCTCGCGGCCCGCAATCAGTTTACCCTGATGGGCCGTGTGCAGCCCGTGGGCCACAGGTTGCTCACAGTTGAGTTAACCCCTGGCAGTCTGTTATATCCTGTTTTTATTTTCCCCACTTGTAACTTCAGCTGACATACTTGGTTTGACCTGAACATAGATGCCTTTACATGAAAGGCAAAGGAGAACTTATCTTCTATAAAATTGGATGAAAATTGCTCTAATTGTTGTGAAGTCATTATAAAGTTACCCCAGTTTGAAATGTTGATTTGTGACCAACATTTCTTAGTGTCCATTTGGGTCAGCCAGGTCAGATGGAGAAGACAGGGCAGTGTTGTGCTCGCCTGCTCCATCTGCACCGTCCCCAGCTTGCTTTCCTGAAATGGCTGCTGGACGTAAGAGCCCCCCAACTACTGATTGGCCAAAATTTTCCATCAACATCTTTTTTATGGAAGAAAATGTTTGTTTCAACAAAACAAAAATGTTATTATCAAAAATCATTGAGTTGTCAATAAAAGCCTGAAAATTTTAGAAGAAAAATGTCAACAAATATGAAGTAAAAATATCTTTTTGGTTGACATTTTCCACATGGAAAAATTGTTTACTGACCAACTATCCTACAACAACTCCATTCTTTCCTTTGCCCCACCCCTACCCCCATCCTCCTAGCACAACCCTATTCTGCATGAGAACATAAGAACAGCCATATAGGGTCTGACCAATGGTCCATCTAGCCCAGTATCCTGTCTTCTGACAGTGGGCAATGCCAAATGCTTCAGAGAGAATGAACAGAACAAGGCAATTATTGAGTGATCCATTTCATGTCGGCCTGTCCCAGCATCTGGCAATCAGAGGCTTAGGGACACCCAGAGCATGGGGTTGCATCTCTGAGAATCTTGGATAATAGCCTGTGAGGTGATGCATCTGTGCAATGGCACCCCCTCTAACCAAGCTTGGCACAGGCCCTGGGCGCATACAGCCTAGTGGGGCTGTCAGTCTATTTTTGGTCCCCAGGAGGCTGAAAACCCTTTCTTCACTCCCAAGCCCATCAGGGGCTTAGTAGAGGAATCTAGGCCCACCCACTCCACTGGGTTCCAGCTCAGGGTCCTTGAGCTAGATAAGTAGCATCAAAGTTCTTTGAATCTGACAGTGCCCTGAGCTCCTTCCTACCTTCCTCTGGATCTCTGCAGGCTCTCCAGCCTGTCAATCAGTTCATCCCCTTCTGGGCTGTCTCTGGGCAGCTCTTTAGTAGCATGATGGTAAGAGCTCCTTTCTCCAGCCTGCTCATTCCTCCCAGCTGCTGTGAGATGGCCAATCAGCAGTGGCCAGCAGTGCCTGTATTAACTCTTTGGTTGCTGGCTGGCCTGGGATAGATACACCCCATGATATAGCTGTTGATGGATCTATCCTCCATGAACTTGTATTATGCTTTTTTGCACCCAGTTTTACTTTTGGCTATCACAACTTCCCTTGACAATGAGTTCCACAGGTTGTCTGTGTGTCACGCGAAGAAGTACTTCCTTATGTTTGTTTTAACATAAGGTGCAGTCTATTAATTTCATCAAGTGACCCCTGGATCTTGTGTTATGTGAAGGAGTAAATAATGTTTCCTTATTTACTTTCTCCACACCACTCATGATTTTGTAGACCTCTGTCATATCCCCCATTAATCATCTCTTTTTTAAGCTGAATGGTTCCAGTCTTTTTAATCTCTCCTCATACAGAAGCTGGTCCACACCCCTACTCATTTTTGTTGCGCTTTTCTGTACCGTTTCTAGTTCTAATATATTTTTTTGTGAGATGGGGTGACCAATTGCACACAGCAGTCAAGATGTGGGCATACCAGGGATTTATATAGCCCTGGTCTGCACTAGGACTTTAGGTCGAATTTAGCAGTGTTAAATCGATGTAAACCTGCACCCGTCCACATGATGAAGCCCTTTTTTTTTACTTAAAGGGCTCTTAAAATTGATTTCCTTACTCCACCCCGACAAGTGGATTAGCGTTTAAATCGGCCTTGCCGGGTCGAATTTGGGGTACTGTGGACACAATTCGACAGTATTGGCCTCCGGGAGCTATCCCAGAGTGCTCCATTGTGACCGCTCTGGACAGTGCTCTCAACTCAGATGCACTGGCCAGGTAGACAGGAAAAGAACTGCGAACTTTTGAATCTCATTTCCGGAGACTGCAGGAACTGTGGGATAGCTACCCACAGTGCAACACTCCGGAAGTCGACGCTTGCCTCGGTACTGTGGAAGCACTCCGCCGAGTTAATGCACTTAATGCACTTAGAGCATTTTCTGTGGGGACACACACACTCGCATATATAAAAATGATTTCTAAAAAACCGACTTCTATAAATTCGACCTAATTTCGTAGTGTAGACATACCCATAGTAACATTATGATATTTACTGTCTTATTGTCTATCCCTTTCCTAATGATTTCCAACACTTTTTATTGCTGCTTCACATTAAGCAGATGTTTTCAGAGAACTATCCACAGTGACTCCCTGATCTTTTTCTTGAGTGGTCATAGCTCATTTAGACCCCATCATTTTTTACGTATAGTTGGGATTATGTTTTCCAATGTGCATTACTTTGCATTTATCAACATTTAATTTCATCTGCCATTTTCTTGTCCAGTTACCCAGTTTTGAAATCCCTTTGTAACTCTGCAGTCAGCTTTGGACTTACCTATCTTGAGTAATTTTATATCATCTGAAAATTTTGCTATCTCACTGTTTACCTCTTTTTCCAGATCATTTATAATATGCTGAATAGTACAGGTCTTGGTGCAGGCACCTGAGGGATACTGCTATTTATCTCTCTCCATTCTGAAAACTTAGCATTTATTCCTACCCTTTGTTTCCTTTTGAGCAGTTGCCCCACACATCCCTCTGGGCAGCATAGTGGAGAAGCATTCAGAGAGGAGCCTGAAAATTGGCATAGATGCACAAGACCGAAGGGAAGGGTATATGCAGGGAAAATGGAAGACATTGCCACAAGAAGGCCAACCATGCTCCTTCTATTTTCTTCTTACATTCTTAAGTATTCTTTCTCCAGAAATTGTCCTCTCCTACTTCCAGCATACATCCTCAGCTTCCTCACTGCAAGTCTCTTTCAAATGAACCTGCTTCAAATGCAAACTTACAGATGTGATGAGACATGGATGAGGAGACAAAGATGATTCCCCAATCCCCTCTAATGGCTAGCTAGTTTCAGCTGGCTCTTTGAAAATGCCCTCACAGCCAGGTTAGCTTCTTCAGAGTAACAGCCGTATTAGTCTGTATTCGCAAAAAGAAAAGGAGTACTTGTGGCACCTTAGAGACTAACCAATTTATTTGAGCATAAGCTTTCGTGAGATGAAGTGAGCTGTAGCTCACGAAAGCTTATGCTCAAATAAATTGGTTAGTCTCTAAGGTGCCACAAGTACTCCTTTTCTGTTAGCTTCTTCACCTGTCATATTTAGACTGACTAGCTGCAGCTGTGAATCCCAAAGATAGCCCCAAATACCTTCCTTCCAGACCATGGGGTTCAAGCCATTCATGCAGTCCCAGGATGGGGGCTCCATTCATGTTTCTATGCTATGTTCTTTTTGAATTATGGATGAGCAAAACTAGCATAAGAATTGTCCTATAGTGAGTACCCACTAGATATGGAGTGGAGAGGGTTGAATTAGAATTAGAATTCTGGAGCTCCCCAGAATATGTGAATTGTATGTGACATTCCCCATTGTATGTGAAGCTGTAGCTCATGAAAGCTTATGCTCAACTAAATTGGTTAGCCTTTAAGGTGTCACTAGTACTCCTTTTCTTTTTGCGAATACAGACTAACACAGCTGCTACTCTGAAACTTGGTAGAAAAATAGTACCTCCAGGTCAACCTACCAATTTTCATCCTTATGGGCTGTTATTTGTAGAATTTAGGGAGAAGTGAAAAACAATGTTTTTAAAGGGGACTGTCATAAATATAAAGGGAAGGGTAAACCCCTTTGAAATCCCTCCTGGCCAGGGGAAAGCTCCTCTCACCTGTAAAGGGTTAAGAAGCTAAAGGTAACCTCGCTGGCACCTGACCAAAATGACCAATGAGGAGACAAGATACTTTCAAAAGCTGGGAGGAGGGAGAGGAACAAAGGGTCTGTCTGTAGTCGTCTTGGCCGGGGACAGAACAGGAATGGAGTCTTAGAACTTTTAGTAAGTAATCTAGCTAGGTATGTGTTAGATTATGATTTCTTTAAATGGCTGAGAAAAGAATTGTGCTGAATAGAATAACTATTTCTGTCTGTGTATCTTTTTTGTAACTTAAGGTTTTGCCTAGAGGGGTTCTCTATGTTTTTGAATCTAATTACCCTGTAAGATATATACCATCCTGATTTTACAGGGGGAATTTCTTTATTTCTATTTACTTCTATTTTTTATTAAAAGTCTTCTTGTAAAACACTGAATGCTTTTTCATTGTTCTCAGATCCAAGGGTTTGGGTTTGTGGTCACCTATGCAAATTGGTGAGGCTTTTTATCCAACATTTCCCAGGAAAGGGGGGGTGCAAGTGTTGGGAGGATTGTTCATTGTTCTTAAGATCCAAGGGTCTGGGTCTGTAGTCACCTAGACAAATTGGTGAGGCTTTTTACCAAACCTTGTCCAGGAAGTGGGGTGCAAGGTTTTGGGAAATATTTTGGGGGGAAGGACGCGTCCAAACAGCTCTTCCCCAGTAACCAGTATTAGTTTGGTGGTGGTAGCGGCCATTCCAAGGATAACGGGTGTAATATTTTGTACCTTGGGGAAGTTTTGACCTAAGCTGGTAAAGATAAGCTTAGGAGGTTTTTCATGCAGGTCCCCACATCTGTACCCTAGAGTTCAGAGTGGGGGAGGAACCTTGACATGGTGGCACAGTGGTGGGATTAACCTGAAATCATTTTGAGATCCAGTTGAGATTTTTTGAACTAGAAATACAGATTTTAAAAAGGAATTTTTAGGAAGTCCAGAAGGCAGCTTTGAAACTGAAAGCAGCTTGGTTTCTCTCTGCTTTGTGGCCAAGCAGAGACAAAAGGGGATTATCTTGTGAATTGCAGATTTTCTTTGCCTGGAGGCAGGGTACTTAACTCCTGCAGGGAAATTCACAGTCTTCCAACCCAGAGGTTTTTTTTTTTTCTTTTCTTCCTAAAAGTAAATAGGGGGTGTGTGCTCTACCCATCTGCCTGGAGACAAAAGTGGCAGGGTTTTTTTTAGGATTTTGATTTTTTTTTTTTTTTTTTTTACAAGGAGCACAGGTTTGAAAAGAAATTTTTTTTCTTCTTTGGGCTGGGTAAGCAGGTTTCCAAGTAGTTGGAGGTTTTTTGCTTTAATTTGGGCCCAGAGCAGAGACAAGGGAATTGTCTTTTTCTGTAGGCTGACAATCACTATCAGAGAATAGGTATTCTATTCCAGCACAGCAAAATTTTACAGCCAAGTTTTGTTTGTTTATTTCTAAACCTCGGGTGTAAAGTTAGTTAAAAACAGAGAGGTTAGAATGGCCAAATCCTCAGCTCGACTACAGCTGGAATTAGCCAAATTTCAGGCTGAGGAAAAACAAAGGGAACATGAAAGACAGATAGAACTCATGCAGCTGAAGAAGGAACAAGAAAGGGAGGCAGAACAGCACCAAGAGGCTGCCCACAAGAGGGAAATGGAGGCAAGGAAGCATGTGGAGGAGGAGAGGGAAAAAGAGAGGAAGCATGTGGAGGAGGAGAAGGAAAAAGAGAGGAAGCATGTGGAGGAGATGGAGAGGATAAAGGCCCAGCAGAATATACCAACAAACCCTAGCAATCCTTCTCCAGGTACCACTTCCCATCCCAGAAAGTTCCCCACCTACAAGGCAGGTGATGATACTGAGGCCTTCTTAGAAAACTTCGAAAGGGCCTGCCTTGGGTACAACATCTCTACTGACCAATACATGGTAGAGCTGAGGCCGCAGCTCAGTGGACCCTTAGCTGAGGTGGCAGCTGAAATGCCTAAAGAACACATGAACAAGTATGAACTGTTTAAATCCAAGGCGAGAGTCAGAATGGGGATAACACCCGAGCAGTCTCGTCGGAGGTTCAGAGCCCTAAGGTGGAAACCAGACATGTCATTTACCCGACATGCCTACCACATTGTAAAACATTGGGATGCCTGGATATCAGGAGCAAGTGTTGAATCTCCAGTAAATTTGCCCTTCCTAATGCAAATGGAACAATTCTTAGAGGGTGTTCCTGAGGAAATAGAAAGATACATCCTAGATGGGAAACCCAAAACTGTAATTGAGGCAGGAGAGATTGGAGCCAGATGGGTGGAGGTGGCAGAGAAGAAGAAAACTGGTCGCAGTTGGAGCGGAGACCAGAAGGGACCACCCCAGACCACACCCGCAACCAGGCTAAACAAGCCGTGAGGCCTAGCTCTGTTCCGGAAACTTCTATCAGGACCCAGTCAGAGGTGATGGACCTGGACCCCAGGCCAATGTCTGCAACAGCAGTAGTGGATCCAGTCCCAGAGACCCAGACGGAACCAGTCCCAGAACCGGAACCAGCCGAACAACCAACACCAGACCCCGTGTCAGCACTGAATCCAGTACTTGCAACCTCAACACCAGAGGGCCCCACCGAACCTGAACTGGCAGCAGCCGATAACCCTACACAAGAGGCTCAGCCGGAGCCTGAATCCCAACATAGTACACCAGCGGAGAGCGGTTCACAGTCAACAGAAACAGCTCCATCCCCTATATCGCTTCCAGAGGGACCAAGCCTAGGTCCACAATCCCATGAGGAACTGATGTCTCCAGCATCAAGGGAACAGTTCCAGACCGAACAAGAAGCAGATGAAAGCCTCCAGAGAGCTTGGACGGCGGCACGGAGCAACCCACCGCCTCTCAGCTCTTCTAATCGATCCAGGTTTGTTGTAGAAAGAGGACTTTTATACAAGGAAACTCTTTCTGGGGGACACCAGGAAGACTGGCATCCTCAGAGACAGTTGGTAGTTCCAACTAAATACCGGGCCAAGCTCTTGAGCTTAGCCCATGATCACCCTAGTGGCCATGCTGGGGTGAACAGGACCAAAGACCGTTTGGGGGGGTCATTCCACTGGGAGGGAATGGGCAAGGATGTTTCTACCTATGTCCAGTCTTGTGAGGTGTGCCAAAGAGTGGGAAAACCCCAAGACCAGGTCAAAGCTCCTCTCCAGCCACTCCCCATCATTGAAGTTCCATTTCAGCGAGTAGCTGTGGATATTCTGGGTCCTTTTCCGAAAAAGACACCCAGAGGAAAGCAGTACATACTGACTTTCATGGATTTTGCCACCCGATGGCCGGAAGCAGTAGCTCTAAGCAACACCAGGGCTAAAAGTGTGTGCCAGGCACTAGCAGACATTTTTGCCAGGGTAGGTTGGCCCTCCGACATCCTCACAGATGCAGGGACTAATTTCCTGGCAGGAACTATGACAAACCTTTGGGAAGCTCATGGGGTAAATCACTTGGTTGCCACTCCTTACCATCATCAAACAAATGGCATGGTGGAGAAGTTTAATGGAACTTTGGGGGCCATGATACGTAAATTCGTAAATGAGCACTCCAATGATTGGGACCTAGTATTGCAGCAGTTGCTCTTTGCCTACAGAGCTGTACCACATCCCAGTTTAGGGTTTTCCCCATTTGAACTTGTATATGGCCGTGAGGTTAAGGGGCCATTGCAGTTGGTGAAGCAGCAATGGGAGGGATTTACACCTTCTCCAGGAACTAACATTCTGGACTTTGTAACCAACCTACAAAACACCCTCCGAACCTCTTTAGCCCTTGCTAGAGAAAACTTACAGGATGCTCAAAAAGAGCAAAAAGCCTGGTATGATAAACATGCCAGAGAGCGTTCCTTCAAAGTAGGAGACCAGGTCATGGTCTTAAAGGCGCTCCAGGCCCATAAAATGGAAGCATCGTGGGAAGGGCCATTCGTGGTCCAGGAGCGCCTGGGAGCTGTTAATTATCTCATAGCATTCCCCACCTCCAACTGAAAGCCTAAGGTGTATCATATTAATTCTCTAAAGCCCTTTTATTCCAGAGAATTAAAGGTTTGTCAGTTTACAGCCCAGGGAGGAGACGACGCTGAGTGGCCTGAAGGTGTCTATTATGAAGGGAAATGTGCTGGTGGTGTGGAAGAGGTGAACCTCTCCATGACCCTTGGGCGTATGCAGCGACAGCAGATCCAGGAGCTGTGCACTAGCTACGCGCCAACGTTCTCAGCCACCCCAAGACTGACTGAACGGGCATACCACTCCATTGACACAGGTAATGCTCACCCAATTAGGGTCCAACCTTACCGGGTGTCTCCTCAAGCTAAAACTGCTATAGAACGGGAGATCCAGGATATGTTACAGATGGGTGTAATCCGCCCCTCTGAAAGTGCATGGGCATCTCCAGTGGTTCTAGTTCCCAAACCAGATGGGGAAATACGTTTTTGCGTGGACTACAGTAAGCTAAATGCTGTAACTCGCCCAGACAACTATCCCATGCCACGCACAGATGAACTATTAGAGAAACTGGGAAGGGCCCAGTTCATCTCTACCTTGGACTTAACCAAGGGGTACTGGCAGGTACCGCTAGATGAATCTGCCAAGGAAAGGTCAGCCTTCATCACACATCTCGGGCTGTATGAATTTAATGTACTCCCTTTCGGGCTGCGAAATGCACCCGCCACTTTCCAAAGACTTGTAGATGGTCTCCTAGCGGGATTAGGAGAATATGCAGTCGCCTACCTTGACGATGTGGCCATATTTTCGGATTCCTGGGCAGACCACCTGGAACATCTACAAAAAGTCCTTGAGCGCATAAGGGAGGCAGGACTAACTGTTAAGGCTAAGAAGTGTCAAATAGTCCTAAACAGAGTGACTTACCTTGGACACCAGGTGGGTCAAGGAACTATCAGCCCCCTACAGGCCAAAGTGGATGCTATCCAAAAGTGGCCTGTCCCAAAGTCAAAGAAACAGGTTCAATCCTTCTTAGGCTTGGCCGGTTATTACAGACGATTTGTACCGCACTACAGCCAAATCGCTGCCCCACTGACAGACCTAACCAAAAAGAAACAGCCAAGTGCTGTTCAGTGGACCGGAAAGTGTCAGAAGGCCTTTAACAAGCTTAAAGCGACACTCATGTCTGACCCTGTACTAAGGGCCCCAGACTTTGACAAACCGTTCCTAGTAACCACAGATGCATCCGAGCGTGGTGTGGGAGCAGTTTTAATGCAGAAAGGACCTGATCAAGAATTCCACCCTGTAGTGTTTCTCAGCAAAAAACTGTCTGAGAGGGAAAGCAACTGGTCAGTCACTGAAAAAGAATGTTATGCCATTGTCTACGCTCTGGAAAAGCTACGCCCATATGTTTGGGGACGGCGTTTCCACCTGCAAACCGACCATGCTGCACTAAAGTGGCTTCACACTGTCAAAGAAACTAACAAAAAACTTCTTCGGTGGAGTTTAGCTCTCCAAGATTTTGATTTCGACATCCAACACATCTCAGGAGCTTCTAACAAAGTGGCTGATGCACTCTCCCGTGAAAGTTTCCCAGAATCAACTGGTTAAAATCGTCCTTGAGATGTGGAAAATATTGTTAGTCTTTATGTACTTGGTAGTATATTTAGAGATGCATGTGTCTTATTAACTCTGTTTTCCTAGAGCTCCAGGAAGAAATCCCAGCCAGTGTTTCACCCTAGCTGAGATTTGGGGGGCGTGTCATAAATATAAAGGGAAGGGTAAACCCCTTTGAAATCCCTCCTGGCCAGGGGAAAGCTCCTCTCACCTGTAAAGGGTTAAGAAGCTAAAGGTAACCTCGCTGGCACCTGACCAAAATGACCAATGAGGAGACAAGATACTTTCAAAAGCTGGGAGGAGGGAGAGGAACAAAGGGTCTGTCTGTAGTCGTCTTGGCCGGGGACAGAACAGGAATGGAGTCTTAGAACTTTTAGTAAGTAATCTAGCTAGGTATGTGTTAGATTATGATTTCTTTAAATGGCTGAGAAAAGAATTGTGCTGAATAGAATAACTATTTCTGTCTGTGTATCTTTTTTGTAACTTAAGGTTTTGCCTAGAGGGGTTCTCTATGTTTTTGAATCTAATTACCCTGTAAGATATATACCATCCTGATTTTACAGGGGGAATTTCTTTATTTCTATTTACTTCTATTTTTTATTAAAAGTCTTCTTGTAAAACACTGAATGCTTTTTCATTGTTCTCAGATCCAAGGGTTTGGGTTTGTGGTCACCTATGCAAATTGGTGAGGCTTTTTATCCAACATTTCCCAGGAAAGGGGGGGTGCAAGTGTTGGGAGGATTGTTCATTGTTCTTAAGATCCAAGGGTCTGGGTCTGTAGTCACCTAGACAAATTGGTGAGGCTTTTTACCAAACCTTGTCCAGGAAGTGGGGTGCAAGGTTTTGGGAAGTATTTTGGGGGGAAGGACGCGTCCAAACAGCTCTTCCCCAGTAACCAGTATTAGTTTGGTGGTGGTAGCGGCCATTCCAAGGACAATGGGTGGAATATTTTGTACCTTGGGGAAGTTTTGACCTAAGCTGGTAAAGATAAGCTTAGGAGGTTTTTCATGCAGGTCCCCACATCTGTACCCTAGAGTTCAGAGTGGGGGAGGAACCTTGACAGGGACTGATTTGCAACCTAAACTGTGGAAACCCTCCTGTCACTCCATAATGTAGTAATCAATCCAGTTTTTCATAATAAAACTCAAGTCCTAAATTATAGTTGTAGTTCTTTTCTGATGCATGTGGAAATCTCAGTTTGGAATAAAAGGTTCTTGCTAAGAAAATCCTTTTAAAAAAAATCAATAAACAAAAATCAGATTTGATGGAAAGATCCTGTTGCACTGATTTATCTTTTTGGTCCTGCACTTTGATCGATCTGCTCCATGACACTGCCGATCACTCTCTCCTCTTTATGATCTCCTTGTCCTATCTTATTGCGATTTTTAACCACATCGGGACAAGGAATGTGCCTTAGTGTATATTTTTGTGTGTACATACATGCAAAGCACTGTGCTTAGTTTACAGGACAACATAAATATCTTAATGTATGGTCTTTTAAAGCAGTTGTAAAAACTCCAGTGTATGTTATCTCCATATCTTAGCCATGTACTCATAATATTAATCATCACTCTTTACAGTTGCCCTTTCAATTCTAGTCATCATGATTGATCAATATCCAGAAAAGTTCATTATCTCCTCATTTTCAAAACCTTTTTTGTCTTCTCTTGTCGGATTCTGTTTTTATGGAATGCAATTTAAGTATATTTGCAGTTCAATTTCAGTACCTTTAACTGTAATGTAACAAATTTTTAAAACATTTTGATATTTATCTTCTTTCTCTGCCTATCTTTTGGTCTATTCACATTTCTCAAGTGCCTTCTAGGCATTGCACATGGTTACAAAGCCAGTGGGGATTGCCCAGAGGGCAGTAATTTTCTTCCACAGATTCAATTTTGAAAGTCCAGGAAATTTCATGAAGGAAATAAATGCTTTGGGAATCATTAAGATTTTTAAAGATTTTAAACTGATCTGATCTTAGAATATTGTTGTTATTCTTGATCTGCAAACACTTCAGGAATATTAGTAATTCATGTTAACACCACTCTTCTCCTCCTGCATCTCATTGTGCATGAGTCTAATGGTTTTTTCCCTTCTCCTCTTCCCCACTCTCTCCTTCTCTTCAAATTTTCATTCTTTCCCCCTTTATTTTATTTCCAACACTTTATTGGAGAAGGCAGAAAAGACTCATTATGCTATTAATCCTATCCCCCAATAGCTTACAGATCATGCTCTTCATTTGCACCTAATCAGCCATTGGAGCAGTCCTTTCTTACACGCCAATCAGTGCCACAAGGGACATGAAGGCCAGTGAAGAGTGAAGGCAAAGCTTTAATTTGTCACCTTATGGGGGATCTCTGCCTATATTCATGCAGATACAGAGATCATTTCTCATTCATTCATTGTACCACTTCAGTTATCTGTAGTACCTCTCCCCACAACTGCTTCCTTTTACTGCTCATCTTTCCTCCTCAAGGTTCACAGAGCTGTTACTCTGTTTCTTTTCCTTCTCCTTTTCTTTTTTTGGTCTTATTTTAACTCTTTCACCCACAGGTATTGCTATTGTATCCTTAACTTTCAACATTTTATCCATGTGTACTAACACACACAGTCCCCTGTCAATGACCTCAGAACTGCAGGTGATCATAGAATCATAGAATATCAGGGTTGGAAGGGACCTCAGGAGGTCATCTAGTCCAACCCCCTGCTCAAAGCAGGACCAATCCCCAATTTTTGCCACAGATCCCTAAATGGCCCCCTCAAGGATTGAACTCACAACCCTGGGATTAGCAGGCCAATGCTCAAACCACTGAGCTATCCCTTCCCACCGTCAAAAATCATGTGCTAGCCATGGGAGACATATGGCCCAGCACAGGACATCATTACTGCTTCTAATACTATGACTGAAAATCTCCACTGCTAACACAATAAAGTCACTACATTTCAAACCCCGGCTGCCCCCCACCTCCACCCAAAAAATGTTACGGTGTACAACAGAGCCGAAAACAGCAAAATGGGAGAGGGGTTGTGTGCTGCCGTATGATCAAAACATGACCATTTATATAGCTAGTATTGCCACTGATAGACAATTGCTACAAA
The DNA here is from genome assembly GCF_965140295.1 of Lepidochelys olivacea. Taxonomy (NCBI): domain Eukaryota; kingdom Metazoa; phylum Chordata; order Testudines; family Cheloniidae; genus Lepidochelys; species Lepidochelys olivacea. Next base: position 76,228,252 of record NC_140411.1, on the reverse strand, counting down.
TCTTATATAAAGTATGTCATGTAAGGCGTCAATGGAAAAGTTATAAATTTGCTGAATATGGTTATCCTATTTGTGTGCATGCATCATCTTTATATCTAAAGCCATGAATATTAACTGTGTGCCACAATTTCAAATGTATTTATTCCTGGTGTAATACTCACCAGGTAATTTACATCCAGTGTGGCCAGCACATTGAGAATGGTATCATTAACATTATGCCTATTCAATAATATTTTAAAAATAGTACCTGTCCCTTGTGATTGTTCTTAATCCTTTTCCTTCCTCCTTTTTTCTTAGGAGTAGTTTCCTTACTCCTTTTATTCCTATCCATCTATATACCATTGCATCCCTTCCTCCTCCTTCTGTTTTCCCTCATATTTATACTTTCTGTAATATATAGTATTTTTCTGTGTTGAGTTCTCTCTCACCTTCCTACATGTTTTTTTTTTTCAACATCTCACCTTCCCAATTGCTCTCCTTCTTCACTCATTCTTGTTCGGCACCCCAATCTCATTTCTGCCCTTTCAGTTTGACCTTATTCTCTCTCTCTCTCTCTCTCTCAAAATATACCTTCAGTGTCCCTTTATTTTTTCTCCTCCTGCCCTTCACCACACTGGAAAGGCCAGCTAGCTATAGAAAAGTAGCGGGAGATAGATATATAAGCTCCAGGCTAAACAAATCCCTGGTACCAGGATAAGTGAAATGGCAGCTGCTCCAGGTCAGTTAAGACACCTGGGGCCAATTAAGAACTTTCCTGAAGGCAGGGAAAATGCTAGGTTGATTGGGACACCTGAAGCCAATAAGGGGCTGGCTGAAACTAGTTAAAAGCCTCCCAGCCCATCAGGTGGGTGTACATGTCAGGAGCTGTGGGAGGAAGTTGTGCTGGTGGAGAGGCTGAGTAGTACACACCATATCTGGCACAAGGAAGGAGGCCCTGAGGTAAGGGTGAAGTGGAGCTTGAGGAAGTGAGGGCTGCTGTGGGGGAAGTAGCCCAGGGAATTGTACATGTCATGTTTCTAAAAGGTCAGCTACCATAGCTGATACTATTAGGGTCCCTGGCCTGGAGTTGAGGGTGGGCCTGGGCTCCCCCCATCCCTTTGCCTCCTGATTAATCACTGAGACTGGGAGACAACAGAGACTGTGCAAGGAAGGATAACTTCTCCTCACCTCCCTTGCTGGCTTATGATGAAAATGGCTCAGTAGACTGTGACCCTTGTCTCTAGAGAAAGAAGGGTTAAATGGAGGGTCACAGTGAGCCTCTGAAGCTAGCGAAATCTGCCAGGAAATGTGGGACCCACGGAGGCAAGGACAGAGATTTGTCACTATATATATATACACATATATATAACCACTAGAGGGAGTCTCTCTCTCTCTATATATATATATATTGAGAGGAGTAAATAGGGGTTGGGTTTTCCCAAGCCTTTTTGTTTTTATTCTAGCCCTTAGTCTTTGTGACCTTGGCAGACTTGCTCAGGCTGTCCTGTAGATTCAGTCTTGCCTGGATCCTCTTGTCCATCTCCTCTAGTGGTTAAATGTGCCACTGCACTGCTACACCAATTTCCTGAGCCTGATTCTTCAGTGCCTCACACCTTGTGGTCACTTATAAAATGTTACCAAATCAGAATGGTTATGTTTTGCTCTCATTTGTCACAGGTGTACATTATAACAATCTGAGCTCATAATAGAATATCTGTAGCATTTGCTTCTAGACAATGGGCTTTGTCTTTGCACTTGACAACATAACAATTAGCTTTCAAATGTATAGTTTCTTCTGAGCTGTTTTTCAAGAAAGGGCATCATATAGGCCTCTCTCTTCTGCTATAACTATTCACAAGGAGATATGACTAGGAGATTCAACAAGCTCATACTGCCTTAACTCTGAATTTTCTTTTGCTAACTTGTGTTTCATACTTAGCCTAAATTAGTACAAGTTGTTTTGTAATTAGGACCAAATTCTGCTGCCCTTATACTAAGTAGTACCTTACTCTGTGAATAGTTCCACTGATTTCAATGGGACAACTTCCAAAGTAATGTGTAACTTATTGTGAATAGGAGTGTCAGAATCTGGCACTTTAAAATGTTTTATTTTCTAAATACTATAAACACTACACACAATTACAGCAAGGATTCAGGGGCACATAGAAAATAACCACTACGGGGCCTTCTGTAAATCAGTATAGCTTCCTTGAAGTCAATGGAGTGTCTTTCCCACCAAATGAATTCAGTTGAAGAAGTGAACCAACCATAACATGGAACATAAAAATATCACTGGAAAAAAATGAGTGTCCATGGAAAGTCAAAGATCAGGCTAAGATTATCACTTGGGAGTAAATCCACAAATTAATTCAAATGTAGTCAAATTGAAAGAGTGCTATACACAGTTTGAAATGTTACATTGTTATCAAAGTTCACATTCCTTTTCCTTGGGGATTGTGAACTTTGAGATGGTCCCTGGCTAGAGTCTTTAGAATGTTATGCTGAATGGAAACAGAAATAATATGTTCATTTCCATAGACTCTTACAAATCTTTGGCTAATAAAATCCACCACAACAGGGTATTTATGATGAAGAAAGCTGTTTGGAAGCTAGAATTTCCATTCTGCAGAAAATTCTTAATTTTTTTCATTCCAAATTGGAACAAATCCAAAATGAATGAATTTCCAGTGGAATGAAAATTAAAACAAAAAATTTGGATCCACTGTTAACATTTTTTTGGATAATGTTGAAGTGATCATTTTGATAATGTTGAAACATTATATTTCAATTCATTTTGTGTTGACCTTAATATTAAATATAGGATATTATATATGTATACATTATATGTACATATCATGTATACATATATTATACTTAATATTTTGATATAATATAAAAGCCTAACCAAAATTAATCAAGATGATAAAGCCGAAATGACTCCCACCTTATTGAAATGAAAAGAGAAAGTAAAAAAAAACCTTCTTCCGATTGAAAACTTTGTTGAAATTCACACATTCCTGAAAAATATTTCAACACTGGCAAAACTGCGTCTTTCAACAGAAAATTTTCCATTTTTTTTCAACTACCAATTAATGAGTTCTACATGAGTAAAAAGTAAGAGCTATTGAAGGGTTGCAGAAGTGAAAGCTCAAAAAGAAATATAAAATTAAACAAATGGATAAATCCCTCCATCTCCTTCGACAGGTACATGGATCCATATTAGGGTTTTATACTAAAGCTCATCACCATAGTACCTGAATATCTTTCATATAATATCAACAGTAACATCAAAAGTCCTCAGTGGACTTCATGGAATTTCTGGTGCTCTTTCCTTTAAATGAAAACACTGTTTGGGATATTTTCATTTGTTTGTGTTGCTTAATTTGTTTGTTTGTTTGTTACAGAATTTTGTTTGTTTGTTTTTATTTTTTGCTTCTTGGTGAGGTTTTTTTTTCTGGGGGGGTTGGGGGGGAGGAATGCATTTAGGTAGATTCAATGCCGGTGTTGTGAATGTTCTTGCTATGGCAAAAAGATGTTTTTGAAGGAGATAGTTGTTATGCAACAACTTCTGAAGATGGATGTTCCCAAACTTGCACAGGATGGAAGCCCGAAGCTGCCTGCTCCATCCCACAGGTGCAAAGCAGTGCAGCTGCCAAGGTTCTGCTTCATGATAAGGTTGAGGAGGTCACAGAGTGATTGCAGAATGGGTTGACAATCACTGTGTGCAGCAGAGCTGTCCTTGATAACTCTTCCACTTAGAGCATGACTGCGATGGTGGGAGGGATGAGGGGAAGGCTGAGACTTACATGGGGTGTAGTAGTGGCAGCAGAAAAGCTGTGCTGGAGCCCCATGCCCTGAGATCGAAAAGTATATTCTGCCACCCCCTCCCCCCACCAGGTGATCTGCATGGCCCATTTTCTGAGGGCACATGACATAGTCTAGGATTTGACATCATTGGAAATTTGTTAAATACATAACATTGTGCAAAAATAGTCCTGGCTAGTTATTTCCCTTTCACAGATATGGGATATATACGTGAAAGTTCCATTGTTTTAAAATATTTTAGTGTGACAACCAATTCACTACCTAAGCAGAAAAGAAAGAGCACCTACTCAAGAAACATATTGGTTACATATTGGTTATATTGGTTACATATTGGTATATCACCCTTTTGAACTGCAGAAAATGTAGAGAATAGCTGGAGTGGGGTTGAGAATCTAGCCCCAGAAATTGGGATCTAAAGAATTGGTCAAAATTTGATGTTAAATAAAACATTTAATATTCAAGGTACCTCAGACCCTACTACATCATTAGTTAATACTACCCCTCAATTCGAGGATGATCTCTACCATGGATTTACATATGGGTCCTGAGATGACCCATATACTACCAGTGCAGTCAACTTGACAGCCACAAGCTGCTGTAGAGTCTCTGATAATCTTTACACTTATAGGGAGTTACTCTTGACTGGAGGTGACTGAAGTATGGAACTGGGAGGCCGGTCATGCCTTACTGTAGAATGTGTATACCTTATCCACCATCTCACTTTTCATGTTGTGTATGCTAAGTGCAAAGGCCACTGAAATCAGAAGAATTACTACTACTGTCACTTAAAAATGTACACCTTATTTCCAGTCTGAATTTGCCTACCTACAACTTCCATCCATTGTATTGTGTTATACCTTCCTCTGCTCGACTGAAGAGTCCATTAATAAATATTTGTTCCCTATGTAGGCACTTAGATTAGAATCAAGTCACCCTTTAACCTTCTCTCTGTTAAGCTAAATAGATTGAGCTCCTGGAGTCTCTTACTTTAAGACATGTTTTCTAATCCTTTAATCATTCTCATGGCTCCTCTCTAAACCCTCTCCAAACATATCAATATCCTTCTTTATTTGTGGGTATCAGAACTAGATATAGTTTTCCAACAGCGGTCACAGCAGTTCCCAATACAAAGGTAAAATACCCTCTCTATTCCTACCTGAGATTCTTGTTTATGAATTAGAAGCAAGGATCTTGAGGACAAGTGCCGGTGACAAGGCAGCATAATGCCAGCAAAGACTGGAAGCCGTGAGTTAATCAAATGAGAATGAATCAGATGGAGGAAGAGGTTTTTGTCCTTTTGCTCTGTTTGGGTGATGACTTATGGAGCATGTTTCTTCTGTTGTAAGGTCAACTTCCTCTCCTTTCTGAAAAGAACTTCACTGGACTTCTCTCTCCCCTTATTGAAAGTCTTATTATTAATCCACCCAACAGACCCAATAGACTGTAAGCTATAAATCAAAATATTATTGCATTTAAACTACTTTTTCAGGAGAAGGTAATGGAGAGAACTAAAAGGTTAGGGAAGCTCCAAAAGCCAAAAATAGCTTTGAAGGTGAAGTGCAAAATTATTGGTTTATGTCAAAAATAAGTTAATCCTATAGTTATGTGCAGAGGGCCATCATTCTTATAAGTAATTCTTTATAATCATTCTTTTTAGATCCCAGGAAGTTTCACTAGTTGTCTCTTATCACTCCAGCATATCATGATGCTTCATGTATAGACATCAGAGCTTTCAGAAATTTCATTGGAACAAGGTATCTGGCCTATTTGTCACTATGGGGAAGGATATTTGGTAGGCATATTGCTCTGATTTGAAAACTGTGAAGGTTTTTTTAATATTATTGTTTTAACTCTTTGATATCCCTTTGACATGCTGCTGGCCACCTTCTGATCACTGCTGTGCCTGAGAAAGCATTATTGTTATATTTTGTTATATCCAAATGTTACAAAATGGCAGTATTGGAATAAAAATGCTAGAGACTATGCACTGCATTCTGGGACTTTGCAGTGAGTGGGAGCCTGTCAGATGACCCAACAAACATTTTTAAAAGATTAATTTAGACTAACTTCAATGCCAAGCACTCCACTCAACCCTATACTATTAAGGTTTATCCATCATCTATCTGTAAGGTTAAATAATTGGCCAAGAATTTTTGTACTTCCCTGTTCATGTTATTGCCTCTAGTACAGCTCATCCATTATCTTTACTGGTGCTGATGTTTGCTTGTTGTGAAATAAGATGAATGATTTTTCATTACGGAACAAAAGTGATTATTTTTAACTTTTACTTCTGATAGTGCAGAATGTTGGGTACAATACAATGTAGTTTAAAAATTATGATCACCAAGAAAACCAGCACAGGAGCTGATCTTTAACTGCAAACTTGCTAATTCACATGAATCTGTTATCACTCCCACCATTATAATGCATCTGTGTGCTATTTCATAGCCATCTCCTTCATATATCTAAATGATCTCTCTCCCTTTTCCCTTCTTCCTGGTTCCTCGTAAACATTCCCATTTCCTCTTCCTCTGCTCACAAATATCAGGTTCATTTGATAGACTCCTGATTTCCTTCACCTTCCTTCCTTCTCCTCACCCTTCTTCGTTGATGTTTGTGCCTCCCTCCTAAGTGCTGGGAAGAAGATTTTCTCCCTTGCTTCCCCTGGCTGATGAGCTATCAGCTGACACAAGTTATTCTCTTGTTTCTGTTTTTTTCTTTCATACAGAATAATATATATTTAGATCTGTCATCTGGGCTCAATCTTCAGCTGTGACAGACCTGGACAGAAAACAAAGGGTGAAAACCTGGTTCCATAAAAGTCAATAGCAAAACTCCCTTTGATTCCATTGGGGCCAGGATTTCATCCAAAAAGCAGGAATAAATAGATGGTTTTCAACATGGTAAAGATGGGATGAGCCAAGGTTTTGTACTAGGACAGTGTATATCATTGGATACATTAACTAATGATCTGGGAGAATATTGAGATGGTTACATTAACAGAAGACAATATTAAAGTATTTGGATTCATCAAGACACATAGAATGAGTGAAGAAATTCAAAGGGGCCTTGGTGAATGGGCAGCATGAAAGTGGATGAAATTGTCTGAGAAAGGGGCATATTGGAAGGAATAATGTGACCTACTCATGCATGTCTGAGTTCTAAATGAACTGTAACCACTCCAGAGAAAAATCCAGGCAGCACCATTGACAGATCAACAAACACTTCTGTTAAGTGTGCTGTGGAGGTCTTAAAACAAACAAAATGTTATGATGCATAAAGGAGATGGTAGAAAATAACACAGCAATATATAAATAAATGGTAGTCCCTTACCTGGAATACAGTTTGTGTCCAGTCATCCTATTTCAATTAACATAAAGCAGAAATTAGTAGGGTCTTGAAGAGCACTGAAAATTATTAGAGGGCTGGAGACACTTTCATATGAGAAGAGACTGAAAAGACTGGGACTGTGCAGTATAGGGAGGAAATGAGTAAGAAAGAGGTATGTATAATAATGAATAGAACAGAGAAACAAGATGAGGGATTTTTAGTATTTATTCTCTTAATGCAATAACAAAGGGATATTCACTGTCTTCCTGCTCTTCTCCTACTGTGCTTACTCTTAGTATCAACAATGCCTGCTCTGCCTGCAACACATGGCTGTTCTGAGGCCTGACAGTAATTTAATTACTATATCCAAAGAGTGCCACAACTGCAGATCCATAGCATATGAGAGTGCTTGCTGCACCTTCCTAAGACATGGCTCAGAAGCTGTGCTCTAGGACTCGCTGCTGGGAGTCACTGGCTCCATAAGTGATTACGTGCTTAGCATTCATGTTTCAGCTAGAACACTTGTTTCAGTTTTCTAAGGCATTTTCTGAGATGTGATGGCTTCACTATACTCCCTCAGAAGGGTTCATTCTAGCCCTTTCTTAAGGCTGTCTGTAGCTTCTTATATTGTGCCATTCACTGTAGTGATAGCATTCAAATGCCAATCTGCTGAAACAGCAACACAAGACCTCCACAAGATTGACATCCAATTAGTATTACATATTACCTTCCAATAGTGTTGCAATGTACTTGAGATTGTGCAAACACAAAAAGTGGTTCAAATACTCCCCAAAGTGTTTACTATATTTCAGGTGCATGGATTATTTGAAAATGCAACTATCTGAGATTAAATTGGGAAAGATGTTTTTCATGACCTTGTGTATTATTTTAATCATTTTTCTGCTACAGGTTTTTATATTTTAATATACTTGCTTGAAAACAGTAGGGATCCATTCACAAGAAAATGCCTTTGACCTAGGTTAAGTAATAACTCTGAGGAACATGCTTCACATTTTTTTTTAATATCAGTTATTGTGTAGTCTATTTAATTACAACGATTGAAATTATAGTTATATAAACGTGAGGTATAATAGGATTAGCTCGAATTTAAGTAAATTGGCTAGAATTCTGCAACCCTAAGACAGATGTAAAATAAGATATTTTATTTAACTAAGTAAGAGTTTCTGTGCTGCCCCTGCCACGCCATGGACTCTACAGAGATCTCTATGTATGGATCAGCGCTGAAGTTGGGACAGGCTGGAGGTGGGATCCAGCTTGTGTGTGTGTTTGGGTGGAGGGGGAAGATTGCCATCATCCCTTCTCTGACCCCACAGAACTTTTCTGAAAAAGTTAAAATAACCTCAGGCTGTATTACATATTTTGCAGATCCTTCCATCAGGGAATAGGATACCTTCATGGAGAAGGGCCATGCAGTGTTCTTGGCAACAGGGGAAGTATTCTTGCCAGCAAGTTAAAGTATGGGCTGGATGAATGGATTATAATAAGGTGGTGTCAAGGTTCCTCCCCCACTCTGAACTCTAGGGTACAGATGTGGGGACCTGCATGAAAAACCTCCTAAGCTTATCTTTACCAGCTTAAGTCAAAACTTCCCCAAGGTACAAAATATTCCACCCATTGTCCTTGGAATGGCCGCTACCACCACCAAACTAATACTGGTTACTGGGGAAGAGCTGTTTGGACGCGTCCTTCCCCCCAAAATACTTCCCAAAACCTTGCACCCCACTTCCTGGACAAGGTTTGGTAAAAAGCCTCACCAATTTGCCTAGGTGACTACAGACCCAGACCCTTGGATCTTAAGAAAAATGAACAATCCTCCCAACACTTGCACCCCCCCCCTTTCCTGGGAAATGTTGGATAAAAAGCCTCACCAATTTGCATAGGTGACCACAGACCCAGACCCTTGGATCTGAGAACAATGAAAAAGCATTCAGTTTTTTACAAGAAGACTTTTAATAAAAAATAGAAGTAAATAGAAATAAAGAAATCCCCCCTGTAAAATCAGGATGGTAGATATCTTACAGGGTAATTAGATTCAAAAACATAGAGAACCCCTCTAGGCAAAACCTTAAGTTACAAAAAAGATACACAGACAGAAATAGTTATTCTATTCAGCACAATTCTTTTCTCAGCCATTTAAAGAAATCATAATCTAACACATACCTAGCTAGATTACTTACTAAAAGTTCTAAGGCTCCATTCCTGGTCTATCCCTGGCAGAAACCAGCATACAGACAGACACAGACCCTTTGTTTCTCTCCCTCCTCCCAGCTTTTGAAAGTATCTTGTCTCCTCATTGGTCATTTTGGTCAGGTGCCAGCAAGGTTACCTTTAGCTTCTTAACCCTTTACAGGTGAGAGGAGCTTTCCCCTGGCCAGGAGGGATTTCAAAGGGGTTTACCCTTCCCTTTATATTTATGACAGGTGGATAGAAAGCTGGCTAGATCATCAGGCTCAATGGGTAGTGATCAGTGGCTCCATGTCTAGTTGGCAGCTGGTATCAAGCGCAGTGCCCCAAGGGTTGGTCCTGGGGCTGGTTTTGTTCAATATCTTCATTAATGATCTGGAGGATGGCGTGGATTGCACCCTCAGCAAGTTTGCAGATGACACTAAACTGGGAGGAGTGATAGATATGCTGGAGGGTAGGGATAGGATACAGAGAAACCTAGACAAATTAGGGGATTGGGCCAAAAGAAATCTCATGAGGTTCTAACAAGGACAAGCGCAGAGTCCTGCACTTGGGACGGAAGAATCCCATGCACTGCTACAGACTAGGGGCCAAGTGCCTAGGCAGAAGTTCTGCAGAAAAGGACCTAGAGGTTACAGTGGATGAGAAGCTGGATATGAGTCTACAGTGTGTGCTTGTTGCCAAGAAGGCTAACAGCATTTTGGGCTGTATAAGTAGGAGCATTGCCAGCAGATCAAGGGATGTGATCATTCCACTTGATTAGGCATTGGTCTGAGGCCTCATCTGGAGTACTATGTCCAGTTTTGGGCCCCACACTACAAGAAGGATGTGGAAAAATTGGAAAGAGTCCAGCAGAGTGCAACAAAAATGATTAGGGAGCTGGAGCACATGATTTACGAGGAGAGGCTGAGGGAACTGGGGATGTTTAGTCTTCAGAAGAGAAGAATGAGGGGGGATTTGATAGCTGCTTTCAACTACCTGAGAGGGGGTTCCATAGAGGATAGATCTAGACTGTTCTCAGTGGTACCAGATGACAAAACAAGGAGTAATGGTCTCAAGTTGCAGTGCGGGAAGTTTAGGTATTAGGAAAAAACTTTTTCACTAGAGGATGGTGAAGCACTGGAATGGGTTACCTAGGGAGGTGGTGGAATCTCCTTCCTTAGAGGTTTTTAATAGCAGGTTTGACAAAGCCCTGGCTGGGATGATTTAGTTGGGGGTTGGTCCTGCTTTGAGCAGGGGATTGGACTAGATGACCTCCTGAGATCCCTTCCAACCCTGATATTCTATGATTCTATAATCCTATGGAACCAAGATGGCAGCTAGCCATAGTGAGGTTGGAGATGTTTTCCAGGGGCTGGAACTCTAACAGGCAACTTTTCCATAGTGAAAGGAAATGATAAACTCCACCACTGAGTATATAAGTGAAGGGATCTTGATGGAAATTCCTAGCAAAATTTTTTTGTCTTGAATCTTTTCTGATCAGGAAAGGATTATCAGTGCCTTAGTATTTTAGATTTATTGATAAAAGTTTGGTCCTGGATAGCTGATAAGCCACTCTCAATTTGGTAGGTGCCAACTGCAAATTAAACTGTTCAGGTCCAGAAAGTGTTCTCTCTCCTACATTTAGGATGCAGGCTAGTCCAAAATGAGCAGCAGCCAGTGGATTTGACAGCTGCCCAGTGTTTGCACTCACCTGCAGCTAAAACTAAATACCGAGAACCCAGTCCAGCTCCTTTCTGGAGTCTTTCCACATTGCTCTGCCAATGATGCCAGCTTTGTTAATTTGCTTATATAATTGTCCCACATCAGAATTGTCACAAGTGTCTTTAGACTCTCCTCCTTTTTGCTCCTTAAACGTGAAACATCTCCCCCAACAGACCTGTAAGGACTCCTCCAAATCTCCCCTCAAGATCCATGCTGCTTGCAGGACATTACGAATTGAGAACAGTTGGACACAGTAGGAATGGATATCTATATCTATATAATTAAAAAACTGATTCAGAACAAGGGAAGCCCCATTCTGATTAGGGCCTTTGAGTGCTACCAAAATACAAGTAATGATAATAATTAAAAAGAAGATAAGGGCTGTTGAGAAGCTATAAAATGGGAGAGAACAAAGAGAAATATTACTTTATAAACTTAGACAGTCTCTAAGTTACATAGTAAAATTTCACATCACCTGAAAGCAAATAACTTCATGCCAACAACATTATTTTAGGTTCAGAAGTCACGCTTTTAGTGCATCATTAAATAGTTTTTTTCATTTCTAACAGCACTGAGGATCCCACTATTCCCAAGAACATCACACCATTTAAGTTTCACTTGTTTCTAATTCACACATATAGTACTATAAATGCACAATGGAATAAAACTGATGGAGATAATTGGTTTGTTGGAATGTGAAAATGTACAGATATGTTAAAAATAAATCTTTAGCAATGATTATTATTAAACCTTTATTTTAATCATTGTTTTCATTTGACCCTTGGCAGCACATAAAAAATATAACTTAGATCTGATTGTCTCTCTCTATTTATATATTAAACTTGATAGTAGTTGGTAAGAATCCTATTCTTCACTTATTTAATATAGCTTCAGGATCACTGCTAACCAGAGTTCATAAATAAGTGTTGTATCTATTTTTTTCAACTTATCTAATCTATGAGAAGAATATCTTATATGGGAATTTGTAACTTTTAAAATTGTATGTTTCAAGTGGGTATCATCCTGATGGGCTTTAAAGTGACTTTCCTCTATCAAGATAAAGATTTCAGAAGATAAAGTGTCTGACTTCTAGCTCAGTTAAAAAATAGAGGGATCAATGTAAATGTCTCATTTGTTAGAAAAATACAAACTCTGAACTTATTTTTAATTTTGTTGGTGAATGAATATTGAGTGACTGGTTGTTGCTAGAGTTCTCTTTTCAACTGTCTATTTTTACAGAATTTTAATGTTGAACTTTCCATAAACTGGTGACATAATGTTATCTCAAGTCCTTTGATCCACACAAGAACATCAGTTTCCTCAGAATTGGTCTTACTGGATTTCTTATTGGGGGGGAAAGGTCACAGACATCAGTCTCCATGGTACATAGAATGCTGAATATCACTAAAATTGCTTATTAAAGCAGGACTTTTCCAAAATACCTGCCAGCTAAAGATGAGCTATTCAAATCTGATTGGTCCAATTTACATGTGTTAAAGGTAGGCCTCATATCTGATTAGAAGATCTTGTAGGGAGGCTCTGTACAACAGTCAACACAATTTACTAACCATAATAATCATAGCTAAAGCAGAGCAGATTTGCCCTAGAGGAGACAGATATTCCAGAATCTCCAAGACTGACTGCCTTGGGTCATGACATCAACAAACAAGCTATACCACCCTTTGACCAGTCTCTCTGAACCTGTAGAAGGTCTGCTAGCCAGAAGCACTGTCTCAGCAGAATATCACTCTCTGGCTCCTTGGCTGCAGCTCTTACTCCTTGAGAGTTCAGAAAACTACTAGAGCTGAAGAGTTGAAAACTGCTGTTATCTTAGATATCTTATTTTCCCTTAGTCTATTGTTCTTGGGAGGCATCCTGGCTATGTTATATTCTTTACTTGTAGGGCATGAAAGTGTGGCTGCATTACTCAGGTTTAGACAGTCCTAAATATTGTCTCAAAGTATTTATTAAAAAATGTTCTGTCTTCTATATTTAAAAGTCCTGAGAGACTTGAAATTGTTGTCTATAATTTCTGCTTAATAACAGTTGTAAAATTTCTGCTTATCAAGAGTGGTTTTTTGTTTTTTTTTTACAGTCTGTATTACCTCTGTTGGGGAAGTGCAAGGGGAGACGGGAGGGAAGAGTTAGTCATCATGTTAGCCATCACATAAAAATAGAATTCTAAGAGAGGGACCTTATCATTGGCTCTGTGGTTATGGTTTAAACACCAGATTAGGTTTCAGTATTAAGCTCTTAAATAGTTGTAAAAATAGATATGATTAACTTTGATAAAATTCTTTAGTTTTGATTTATATCAAATGTCTTCCACCTTCTTAGAATCCTCTTCAGAATTTATAAGGATTATTTTTAATATTAATTTAATAATTAGCTAATTGGATTGTTTAATTCCAATCCTATATTGAGTTTAACTTGTTGATTTGATAGTTGTATTTATGTTAATATTAATAATAACTTAGCTTGGATATGTTTTCTTGATTTTTTTTAATTTTTGTTTGAGTGCTTGAATAAAATTTTTGGTAATTATACTGTCACACTCCTTTCATTAAAATATCAGATTCCAGAACTTTTGAGGACATGGTAGGATATCAGCCAGCCAACCTAAAAGCCTGATCAAATCCCACTAATTAGCTTTTGATTCTCACAAATGTAATAATGAGAGCTGGTCAAAAAAAAAATGGACAGAACAGTTTTCTATTGGAAAATACAATTTTGCTGAAATTAAAATATTTTGAAGGAATATGTCAATTTCAACAACATTTTCACAGGAAGAAAGCTGAAGTGAATCTTTCTGACTCTCATTTTGTTTGAGCTTACTTTTTTCATAGTATTTCACTTTGAATTTATATTCCAATTTGAAATGAACATTAATTTTGAAATGTCAGAGTTTCCCATGACATGGAAGTTCCATTTTCTGACCCACTCTACTAATAACAAGAATCATGGGGTATTTTTGTTTTGTTTCATTTTGTTCAAGGGACACTACGCAACTGTGACAATTAATAACAAGGACAGTTTAGCTCCAGAGAGCTCACAATCTAAGATTTAGGGGATAAATTCAACAGATAAATAAAGAAATGGAAATTTGAAAGGGGTACGGGAGGACACAGTCAGAGCAAAACCAGATGTGTGTCTGTATATATATTAGTCATGGCACTGGTCTCAGGAGTCACAAATGGTGGCTGGTATAGCTGTGCCAGATAGTACTAGTTTCCAGGCACCACAAGTAAGTTTTAAGGAAGAGGTTTCTAAGAGAATAAAAAAAAAAAGCCATTTCCCCCACTAAATGTGTGCAATTCATTTATAACCCAGCAATATGTGAAAGTAAATTTAGATTATTTCTTCCAGTGTGCATTTATCACAGTAGAATTTAGCAGGTCACCTGTTCTCTACTCACCAAGCTTTGTTAGGTCCCTCTGAAGTTTCTCAGTATTTTCTAATCTTGATTAATATAAACAAGTTCCTGATCCAACAACTGACTGCATGCGGGCATCTCCCTAATTGCACACACAACCCACCAAAATCATATTTCATCTAAATCTTAGATTAAAGCCAATGGGGCTTCATGTAGTTAGAGAGGTGTGTTAGATCACATAGACCCTCACATAAAACCTCTTAGCAACCCACTGCTAACCTTTTGCCAAGTTGAAAAGTTACAATTTATTCCTACTCTTTGCTTTCTATTTTTAAAAATATTCTGATCTATGCCTGTATTTAACATTCATCTAAAGACTACTTAGTTCCTGTAATAGACCCTGGTGAGGGACTTTGTCAATGGCTTTTTGTAAATCCAAATAAATGTCAACTGGTTGTTTAGCCATAGATTAGTTGACACATTCAAAATAGGAGAGAAGCATGGAAAATTGTTTGTCCTTCATCCAGGTTCTTTAATTTTCATTCCAATTACTCCTTCACCCAATTTTCCTGTTACTGAATTAAGATTCACTGGTCTATAATTCTTTAGATCAACCCAACACCCTACATTCCTCTAGTGTAATAGCTCATTTCAGTGAGACTGCATAGTTTACTTTGCATTCTTCAGAACTCATGGATGTGGATCATCTATTCCTGTTGATTTTTTTTTCTTTATTTTTTCAGTTTGCTTTTGCACCACCCTCATTTGACACTTACCACTCTGAGATTAATAGCTGGAATGAGTAGGTATATCTCCAATATCATCTGTTGTGATACCTGACAAAAAGAACTAAAAACATAAGAATGGTTTTACTGAGTCACACCATCTAGCCCAGTATCCTGTCTTCTGATAGTGACTGGTGCCAGATGCTTCAGAGGGAATGAACAGAACAGGCACATTTATTGAGTGATCCACCCTCTGTCATTCAGTCCCTGACCATCTTGGCTAATAGCCATTGATGGACCTATCCTCCATTAACTTATCTAATTATTTTTCTTTTAAATCAGTTATAGTTTTGGCCTTCACCATATCCCCAGGCAATGAGTTCCACAGGTTGACTGTGTGTTGTGTGAGAAAGTACCCCCTTATGTTTATTTTAAACCTGCTGCCTATTAATTTAATTGGGTGAGCTCTGGTTTGTGTGTTATATTCTTGCTTATACAATTTATCCACACCATTAATAATTTTACAGACCTCTATCATATCTCCTCTCGTCATCTCTTTTCCAAGCTGAAAAGTCACAGTTGTGTCAATCTCTCCTCATACGGAAAACAGTTCCATACCCCTACTCATCTTTGTCGCCCTTCTCTGTACCTTTTCCAGTTCCAATATATTTTTCTGAGATGGGGCGACCAGATCTGCATGCAGTATTCAAGATGTATTTGAGATGTACACCCCACACAGGGTTGAAAGGGAGTAAGGTGGCCAGGCAGGCCAATTAACTCTACTGGGTGCACCTGGAAGAGCCAGGAAGCATGCCACTAATTAGAAGTAGGCTCAGCTGGGCAGGAACAGGCAGGGCCAGTAAAAAGCCCATGAGGGGGTGAGTTGCTGGGAAAGGCTGAAGGAACGCAGGAAAGTAGGCTGCAGTTACTCCCTAAGTGAGGGGAATTGGAAGGCTGGCAAACCCAGGGGAGATATATGAGGGAGAGAAGTCCAGGGAAACAGAAGTAATGGGTCATATCCTGCAGAGACCTTGGTTGCTTGTTTATAGGGTCTTTGGGTTGGAACCCAGTGTAGCTGGAGGGTGTGTTCCCCTACCAGCCACTAGGAAGTGGAGAGGGCATTGGAGATGCTAGACGGACAGTGGGCCTGGAAGGACTTTGAATTCCCTGGGACGGGAGTACCTGAGTGACCTGGCCAGAGGGCCAAGCCACAAAGAGAAGACTGCAAATCCAAGACAGGATGGGAGAAGACACCACTGGAGGGAGAGTGCACAAGCTTGGCAGAACAAATTCCCAATATGACCAGCAGGAGGTGCTGCTAGCAGTGAGTAAACCTTATGATGATGTGGGTGTACCATGGATTTATATAAAAGCATTATGACATTTTTTGTCATATCTATTCCTTTCCTAATGGTTCCTAACATCATTAGCCTTTTTAACTGCAGCTGCACATTGAGCAGATGTTTTCAGAGAACTATCCACAATGACTTCAAGATCTCTTTCTTGAGTGGTAACAGCTAATTTAGATCCCATCATGGATAGCTGGGATTATGTTTTCCAATGTGAGTTACTTAGCATTTACCAACATTGAATTTCATCTGCCATTTTCTTGCCCAGTCACCCAGTTTGTCAGAGCCCTTTGTAACTCTTTGCAGTCTGCTTTCGATTTAACAATCTTTAGAAATGTTTTATCTGCATATTTTGCCACCTCACTGTTTACCTCCTTTCCAGATCACTTATGAATATGTTGAACAGCAATAGTCGCAGTGCAAACCCCTGGGGAACACCACTATTTACCTCTCTTGTGAAAACTAAACATTTATTCCTACCCTTTGTTCCCTATATTTTACCCAGTTACTGATCCATGAGAGAACCTTCCCTCTTATCCCAGGACTGCTTACTCAACTGCCACAAACCCTGTAGGCATCTCAAGTACCTTTGTAGATTTGGGCTTTAGTGTCCCTTTGCTGCCTGATAATCCCATAGACCCATCAATTCTCTCACAGGTTTCTAATGTGTGATATAATTAATGCAAATAACTGTAAAATATTTACCTCTGTCCTACAGCTAGGGAAGCTGAGGTACAGAGAGGGTAAGAACCTAGAACAAGGGCAAACAGTTATTCAGTGACAGAGTCAGCAATGGTATCCAAAAATGTTCAGTTCCCATCCCTTCTCAAACCATTAGACATAAACACTGGCAGAATAGCACCATTTACTTGCTTATTAGTAGCAGCTTCGAATTTTGCCAAAGCAAATAATTATGTTTTACAAATGAATTAAATTTTCAGAAGATAATACAGGCAAAAGCAAATATGCATATATTGAAAGTATATCAAATGTTGGCTATCATACATACCTAAAGGCACTTCCTCTTACAAGACTGCAGTAGCTCTGGGCAGCTGGCATAAGCTAATTGGGACATAACTCCTAATTTTAAGGTAAATTTGTTGCTTTAGTGTGTAGCCCCTGATGGGACTATTCTGCCAAAGCAGGTCTCTAGTCATAAAAAATAAATGAATCATAGACACAAGCTAATTTGTCAAATTTGCAGCTAACATTATTTCATTTACAGCAATGAGTCTTGAAGAATTATGCTAGAAAAAGGACCAGACTATTTATTGTATATCTTTCTGATTCTAGACCTCTAGCAGGGTGCATTTATCAGTGACTTTATTTTTGCCTGTTTAGATATTTTGTGTTGTAAAATGTATTCATATCCAGGTACACTTCTTCTTTTAGTGAAGAGTTCACTGTGATGTGATGGCTGATATACCATGTACATCAGGAATTAAAGCAGATCAAAAGTGGAAGGGGACTATTGCCAATTAGGGGGGCCACTGCAATGGGTCTGACCATCAGGTACTGATATAGTGTTGTATCATAGTACAGCATGAGGAAAAGCAAGGACAAAAGAAGAGAGCTCTCAAAGGATCTCTGCTAGACAGCCAAAAGAGCTATGCATATGGATATGCAATACTTGGAGCTGTGTTAAGTACGCCCTACATGTTCCCTACCCCCAACTCTTACTTCTTCAGTTGGACTTGATGAAGATGGAGAATCTGTAGTGATATAAAAACTAATACAATAATTTAAAATATATGTATCCAGTGGTTTTACCCTGGGGAATCTTGATAAAACCAATACAATTGCCTGCATTGTAGAAGATTTCAAGGCTATTCAGAAGTTAGATATTGTGGCAAATTTCCCGCACTACTATGATGGGTCTCTTCTTGGGGTGAGGGGTGGGGTTCAGGGCACCGTTTCTTGCCCCTGAACTGGGGTATTAACTGCAAGGTGGGTGAGAGAATATCTTTTATGGGACCAACTTCTGTTGGTGAGAGAGACAAGTTTTCAAGCACACAGAGCTCTCTTGAACAGAAATTGGTCCAGTAAAATATATTACCTCACCCACCTTGTTTCTCTAATATCCTGGGACTGATACAGCAACAACTACACTGCATTCATCCTGGGTATCTCTGTTTCTAAAGTACTTTGGAATGAAAAATGCTAAAAAAATACAAATTATTAATCTCTGGGGAGGGGGCAAACAACTTCACATGATCTGAACCATCAGCAAATCAAAGAACACTGAAACGGTAGAGAATTTTGAAACTTCAGGGACTATAAGATGGCTCAGTACTCATATTTACCAAGCTGGAGATACACCATACCTTTGGGAAAACCTCACAAGTAGCTTTATTCTATGAAAATAGAATTAAGAGTAAATTGCATTTTGCCTTGTAATATCAGCCCGTGATGGGGGGGAATACCATTAAAAAAGGGAGCAATCATCTTCCACAGCTGCATCCTATGGGCAGACTAACAACAGCAGGGATAAAAGGCTGCCTCCAAACCAGAACCAGGTGGTTATCTGAGAGATAGAAAGTCACAATGATGGGGTTCCATAGGGTTAGACTGGCAGACACTGCCCAGAGAGACCAGTTCCTTCCTAGAAGGGATCAGAGACTATTATGAGGCAGGAAGTAACTAAGGCAAGGTCCCAAGGTAGGAAGCAGCCCAGGGAAGCAGTAGAAGATTTACACAAACAAGTCTCTGACTGCCCCAATTAGGGTCCCTGGGCTGGGATCTAGAATAGAGGATGGGACTGCATGGATGGGGGTTGCGACTGCTGAGAACATTGACGAGGTGGTAATAACGGGACTATTGAATTTTTCCTTTGTGTTCCTACTTTACCTTACTTTATTTCTTCCTTGTTTGAAGAAATAAGGGGAGACACCTGTAAAGGGGACAGCACTAGGAAATGACCCCAGAGATGAAAGTCCAAATCCTTGGGACTATTGAGCAAAGGGCCTAAAGGAGTGTAGAACTTGAGGTGAGGCCAGACTCCTTTCATCCTGAAACGGGAGATACACAAGTAACCCAATCAGAGGACTGGAGTTACAGAAAAGATTGATGGATATAAAGGTTCATCCCTGGATCAATGAAGGGAAACTGAGGCAGGGACAGCATTTCTGTGGCAGACAACTAGGGGGTGTTACAGTGCTGAGATTCCTCAGTTATACAGACTTAGACCATCATGCAGACAGGTATGCATGTGCTGCCCTTTGTGGACAGGAGTTGTCCCACTGAGTTCAATTGGACTATTCACATGCATGAAGTTAAGTATGAATGTATTCAGGTTCGGAGCCTTGCTGTATAAATAAGATAAATTCCATTGCTCATGTGGAAAGCACTATCTAAACCCTTCTGCATTGTATTTTCACTGGATAAAAGCTCTAAACAAGACCTTTTTTTATAAACATAATCTCCATAGTTACTGTCTAGACCCTAGATAAAGAGAGAGAAATGGGATTTTAGACTTTCAAAAAAACTGATTTCATCTTCCAGAGGCATACAAGAACTGGCAGTCTCATTACTTCATTCCCTTCAGCTGCAGCTAGCAAAATGTTTTTTTGGGGGGCCTCTCATCCCCCTCTCAAGAAGTCTGGGAATCAGTAGCCTTGGGCTTTATGGGTCCCAGAGGCCAACCATGAAGGGGGATCTCCTGATTGAAAGCTTGTTACCATGATATTCCTTTATAGCTTACTGCTTAGTTTCTATTTTAAAGGGTATAATTCACAGGAAGTAAATTATTTGACACAATCTGCGTATATTTCTGTTTGACAATTGGCCATAAATTGCTTAAGGTTTTTCCTTTCAAATGTATCTTGTATTTTCAATTATTTACTCAATAATAACAATACCTAGCTTTTGTATAGCACTTTCCATCAGCAGATTCCAAAGCACTTTACAATAGAGGTCAATATTATCTCCATTGTACAGATGGGAAAAAATTGAAGCACAGGAGTGGAAATGACTTGCCCCAGCTCAGCCACCAGGCCAATGGTAGGAGATCAGCCATAGAGCCAGGGTCTCCCAAGTCCCAGCCAAGGGCTCTACCCAATAGACCTCACTGCATCCCAGCAAATAGTCTTGATGTATCACATAAGAGCAGTTCATTGCAAATGCATAGTATTAGATTTTT
Source organism: Lepidochelys olivacea (assembly GCF_965140295.1). Classification (NCBI taxonomy): domain Eukaryota; kingdom Metazoa; phylum Chordata; order Testudines; family Cheloniidae; genus Lepidochelys; species Lepidochelys olivacea. The sequence continues at coordinate 76,207,624 of NC_140411.1, read as the reverse complement.
GACTCAGCTGTGCTGGTTCGCTTTGGTTGGACACATTAGATCAGATAGTATTGATCTTGTTTCCTAATTGGATGAGTACAACTCTTAGAAGCAGGTTTCTAGTGCAAAAAAATTCATTTACTGTTTCAAAGTATGTTTTCTATAATATTCACTTAAAATTTGCTATATCTACAAACATTCTTGCCCACAAACTTATTTTCTAGAGGGCATGGGGACAGGGAATGAATAAATTCATTGAAACTTTGTGATGGAATTTGTGCAGATTTTTTTTCTCTATACTTGTTGAAAGGTCTGCTAGAAGCTTAAAAAGTAACATAAAAATGAGATTAGCATTTGAGGTCAAAATGTCACAAAAACTGGTATACTCTGTGGCAGCCACCAAAGGTCATCTCTTCATGTAAAAAAGTCACCTGTTCCTTCTCCTTCTGTCCTATAGTCAACCACTTTCCATTGTGTAACAAGTAAAATTCAAGTAGATGCATATGGCACTGCATTGATAGTTGGCCTCTCCTTGGGCATTATGGTTTTCCCTCTTAAGCTGTTTTTCTTTTGTAGAATTCAACAACATGTTTTTATCAACACTGTTTTACTAATGAATGTCTTTGCAGTCAGGTTATTCTCTTTCACAACACGATTGATTTTTGTCTTATTACATGGTGGTGAGAAAAGAGTTAAAACATGGCTTATTCGTCTTTATAGGTACGATAATAAATGAAAATCTATACATGGATTAATGGAATGAATGAATAAATAAATAAAAAGCAGCATACTCCTGTATAGAGAAACTAGTCCTGGAAAAAAAACAGATCAGCTTCAATTCCTAATAAAAGGGACAGTCAAAAACTAATTTAGGAATATTGTTTTCTGTTAAACAAGGGATGGATCACAGATCCTTTGAGGACTTCCCAATCAGTGTCTGAAAACATCCCAGCTGTTAGCGGGTACATTAGGGTCTATCAGGCATTCTACCTGATCATTTCAATTAACAATAACTCCTACTGGCCCTTCACTGCACACAAGTGATGGATTTTCACACTATTGTTGGTGATAAACTGATATAGAAACATATCAATATTTCAGCTACAAAGATGTCCCATTAATGCACTTAGTTTCACAAAAATTACATATTTTTCAGTATGGAAATGACTACCTGTCACCATTTATCATGATCACTTTAATAGTGTCTCCTGTTGACCTGATCATCTGGATTGCCTACTGCAAACCCTTTACTCTTTTGCAGCCCATTAATTTTACAAATTTTAATTGTGTATGGTTTTGACAGCTTTAATTTTCCTCATACCCTAGTGTGATCTTATCAAGAGATGTCTTTACATTAATGCTGTAATTGGTGCAGAAGCCATGACTGCAGACGGAAGAAACACATTCCAAAAGTTAGGAAGTTTATCATCTGATTAACGGTACAAGGTTGGGGTTAAATGGTGACGTTAGGAAGGGATGGTGAGTAATTTGGGCCAGGCCAGGCGGCCCTGTGATTCAGAGACCCCTCTCTGAGCCATAGTGCCTCCCTTTCCTCTCCCTTGGTATGTTTGAGTGGCTGGCTGTAGTAATTTACCTATATCAGCAGTAAACTTCCTGCTCCTCGCCCTCTTGTGATAGTTCAGCTGTGATAGTTAGACAATAGGGATTTGGAGCTGAGGTACAGTCTACTCCCCACCCATGTGCTCCAGGCAGGAAGTAAGTGACTGTGTGCCCTTACTAATTCCTGCATATCTGTACTCTTTTAAGTCTTTGTACAGGCATATAGACCAACTCACAATCCATCTCTGAGTGGTCAGTGTGCTCTTTATTTCTCTATTTTAAAAAAAGCAGTGTGTTGACTTCTGTATATAATCGTCTCAAACTGAAAGGAAAGAAGAGACAATAAACTCACTGCAGAAAATGAAGTGGTATTGTTAAAGCCAGCTTCAATGTATGTGCCTGGTACATTAATCCTTCAGAAGCCAGCCTGGCTTGCATCCAGCTGCTTCCACATGACCTTCTACAGGTGGCATGCCTGGTTCTTTCACAACACAAAGGTAAATCAAAACCAGACTGATGGTTACCAAAGTTTTGTTTTTGCATTGTCATGTTCTCTGAACACCTTTGTCATGGGAAAGCTGTGTCCCAATCTTTCCTGAGAGTCTCTAAACCCACGGCTCCTTTTCTGTTATCACAGCTGGTTTTCTACCAGTGCAACTTAATGTCCATAGTTACTGCAGGTTCAAAGTCACCAGCTGATAAGCTGGTGCTTGAAATATATATTTGAACAGCAAGGGGAAAGAAGCTTTTAGGTTAAAGGAAACAGAAAAATGTTAATAGCAGAATTTTTTAAAAAAAAACAAGTGCTTGGCCCCAAAATAACAGAAGCTTCCCATTGCTGAGGGACAGGTTGTGTCATTCCCAAAGCCTCTGATTTATTTTATTACCCAGACAAATGCATTCAACTTGTATTTGGTTGCTGGAGTAATGGCTGTGCACTGGTCAGGAAAAAGAAAACATTTAAAATTTGCCGCTACTTCCTGGCATCCAAGTTAAAGTATCTGAAAACTGGCTTTAAAAATACCAGCAGAGGGATTCCCCCTTTATTGATCAAAGTTGGCAGAGCCTTAATAATAACTGAAGAATATATTCAGCAACAAATAAATTCAAAATGCAATACACATGCATTCACCAAAGAGGCAGCAGTCAGTTGCCTTGCATAGGATGACAGAAGAAATACTGTGACACTATTAGCACCAACTGATGAGTTCTGATGAAGTTGTATACAAGAGCTGCCTATCTCTGTCTTGTTCACTGAGGGGCTGGCTTTCCCTTTTTGCATTCATTCTTTGTCCTCTTTTGTCATCTCCTGCTATCACAAAGCAAAAGAATCCAACAACAACAATTCCAAACTGGAGAGTACTGCTTTCACATAAGTCAGAGTCCAATTATGTTTACATTATTATACTTTCTTTGGGTGTATAGAACTACTTAAAATAGATGCATGAGCAGTGAGTTTTCCAGTATTAATATGGGATCAAGAATATTGCTCTAGTAATAAATTCTCACTAAGTGACTACATGTCCATCAATCATTTGATTAACTGTGTATTACAGAAGAATTCCACTTTGGAGGATCCTTCAATTCACTCTCTACCAGAGAGAGTTGCTGCAGATGCCAGGTCAATAAAACTTTAGGAGAACATTTATTACCTACTGTATTTTTACCAATATAATAATTCCCAGACGAAATACTTCAGTGAGAGTTTGTTAGAGTTGAGAATATAGTTAACATTAAAAAAGGTTATTGGAATTTTATAGTATAGAAACAAAAACATTAAGTAGGTTAAACTAAGGAATTTCAAGTTAAGCTTCCCACACCAACCCTAACTTTCTTCCATATCCTCACCACCTTTCAACTACTGCAGGGATCAGCAACCTCTGGCGTGCAGCTTGCCAGGGTAAGCCCCCTGCCAGGCTGGACCAGTTTGTTTACCTGCCACGTCTACAGGTTTGGCCAATCGCACTGGCCGCAGTTCGCCGTTCCAGGCCAATTGTGCTGCGGAAAGTGGCAGGTAAACAAACCACCCGAGCCCGGTGCCAGAGGTTGCCGATCCTGCCAGAGGTTGTCTGGAAACTGCTGCTTAAACAGCAGGTCTCCCCTTCTAAAACAGAAGACAGCCAACCTTTCTGCCCACCAAAACTCCACATGCTAAGCATTTGCATATGAAAGCCAAACATATGGGGAAGTGAGACTGAGCACTTGAGCAGGACAACCTGGGCTAGATCCACAAAGAGTTTTAGGTGCCTAAGTCCAAAATTTAGATCCGCAAAAACCCCTGCTCAGTTGCCACCTCACTCTGTAGGCACCTAAATTTCTGTTGGTGAACATGCTCAAAGCTGTCTAAATCTGACTGTTCTAGGCTGCTTGGCACTGAAGCACTGGTGGGATTTTAAAGTAGGCATTCCTCTGTGTATTTTTCCTGATCTGCATTCTCAGGGTATCTACACTGTAATTTTTAACTCAGCACCCTGAGCCCTGTAAGCTCAAGTCAGCTAGGATGACCAGATGTCATGATTTTATAGGGACAGTCCCAGTATTTGGGGCTTTGTCTTATATAGATGCCTATTACTCCCCACCCTAGTCCAATTTTTCACACTTGCTGTCTGGTCACCTGACCAGCGCTAGCTACAGCCATGTCATGTGGCTTTTATTACAGTGTAGACATACCTTCAGAGCATACCTAACCTGCACAAAAGGCAGCTGAGGAAGAAGTAGTGCCCTTATACCCATCACTGATTCCCAGACAACTTTCAAAATGCAACTCACAGGGTCAAATTCTCTGCTGGGACAGAGTAAATTCTGGGGTAAATGGGGGAACTCTAGAGTGCTGGTAATGACTTTGCCGTTCTCAGAACTGGCTCCAGCCTCAAGGCACTGAAAGCTGTTGCCAAACAGCTGTAAGAAGCACCACTAACATAAGGCCCTTAAGGGATCCTATGCCAGTGGAGGATTAGTGTAGTGGACCTCTCCACTGACCAGGGGTGAAAGTAACTGAAGGGACTTACAGGTACACAGAGCTGGGGCCTTGGGCAGAAGGGGCGGGGCCTTGGGCAGAAGGGGCGGGCCTTTTAATCCCCGGGCCCTTTAAATCGCCCTGCTATCCGCAGGCTCCAGTGCCAATTTAAAGGGCACAGGGCTCCAGCTGCGGTAGCAGCAGCTGGGAGTCCCGGACCCTTTAAATCATCACCTGAGCTCCATGGTAGCGGTAGCTGCGGTGGCAGCCAGAGCCGTGGCCCTTTAAATCACCACCAGAGCTCCCAGCCGCTGCTGCAGATACTGCTACCATGGGGCTCTGGTGGCAATTTAAAGGGTCAGGGCCTGCAGCCACTGCCGGGAGTTCAGGGCCCTTTTTAAATTGCTGGCCTGTGGAAGCTGCCCCCCTGCCAGTATGGTCTATGTACTGGTTCTTGCCAGTACACTGTACCAGCTTACTTTCACCTCTGGAATTGACCTACCTTCTCACTGCCCCTATGCTGGAAGGGTGGGGATGTTTGAGGAGCAGCACAGCTGGGGATAGAGCCTCTATGCTTTTGGAGATCTGCTACTGTAAATATGGACAACACATGGCTCTTTCTAGCTAGGCATTTCTACCAAGCTTATTTATCATCATAGTATCAGAACACCTACTCTCTGGCTCTTTGGATGATAAAAAATTGAGATTAAAATAACCAAAACAGGGGAGATTTTAGAAGCTCACTTACTATACAATGGAGACATGTGCTCTGAGGAGAGGAAAGAGAGGAGGCAGAAAATTTGGCCCTAAACTTGTAAAAGAAAATCTATCCTGGTTTCTTTTAATTTAAATAGACATGTTTTATTTTAAATCAAGATGTACTGCTTGGACGTTATATCTGCACAGAGCTTAGAATGCTACAACAGATTGCCATCAAAGGAATGCATTTTATTTTTAACATTTTCTTACTACCATCTAAGCCAGTTTTTAAGTTGCATAGGACAGAAGCTGTTTTTAAATAAAGTATTTTATATTTTAATTGAAATTTTAATGGCAGTTGTCATTACATCAAAAGCAGGAAGACAGCTGTTAATGCCAATTTATATGTTGTTGCTGTTCTTTGACAGATGAAGTTAATATTTTCGTTTTAAGAAATAACTGGGACTCAGCTTAAAAACTTGAACAACAAAACAGAAATGAAATTATTTTTTCAGGTTATTCTAGAAACCTTGTTGAATGTTTAATGATAAATGTCACTTATTAAATTACATTATGTGGCATAGTATGGTAGCAGCTACATAAAACGCTTACCTTCTCTCTCTCATTACCTGCCCAGATTAAATAAGAACAGTTTAAAACAGTTATTGCTTTTTAAATTGAAATGCAGTAATCTACTATTTTTAACTTTTTTTTTTTTTTTTTTTTGCTGGAACTGTGTCTAAAGACAAAGCTTTTAAATGAAATGTTTCTACAAATTAATAATTAATTTGAAATTGTTTTTATTTATTTCCTGGTGGCCTAATTAAGCATTTTATTATCTTTCCTCTCTGGCTGATTACATTTATATCTTAACTATTGTGTCCCACATTAAGAGATAATGTTGCAAAGAAAGGGATATTGCCTTTTTATTTTGTTTTAAACCAACTGGAATCTGAATTTGATCATTATTCTTATTTTTGGACACCTCCATTTCTGACCTGTTGAACTGAAGACTTGCTTGCAAAATCCTACTTGCATCCAATTTATTTTGGTTTCTGGTCTCTTTCTCTTCTCTGATCACTGGGTAAGTGATATGAAGTCTTAGACCTAAACCTCCTATGCAAATACGTTTTTTTCCCATTTGTTCTCTCTTATTTATGAAAAGTATACTAAATCTATAAATAAGTGTTAGAGAGAGTCTAATATTTCTCTCTTTCTAAAAAAAACTTCTCAATTCACCTTTATATTTGTAACCACTTAGCTGGAACTCAGTGTTTCCCAATTTGTAATGGCTTTTGACCTTAAAACTTCGGAACATTCCATAACTTAATTGTGATGAGAAGGGAGCAAAAAGACAAGAAACAGAATGGATGAAAAGCTGAGGAGTGATAACAGAATAGGGACAGTGAGAGAGTAAAGAACAGTGGGTGAGGGGAGGACAGAAAAAAGAGAAGGAGGGCACTGCTCTGGCCTGCAAAGGAAGAAATAGATCATTATTTTAAAAAGAGGAGAAATAAGAGAAAAGCCCCAGATAGAAGAGAAAATGAGAAGAGGAAATACAGGGAAAAGCGGGGAAGGGCAAGAAGCAAGAGGTAATAATAAGGAGCAAATTTTGCCTTCAATTATTGCCATGTAATCCAGTGATGTCAACTGACTAGTAACGAAAAATAAAAATGGTGCCAATGCCGGAGATGATGAGGCATCAAAGATTTCCAGGTTTATGGATCTTGGGTAGCAGATAGAATACCGCTGCTTGGAGTTCGAGGGGTGTGTCCGTGCAGATTTGCTCTTTTTCAGAGAGTTCCTTGAGCAGATGGTATAGATTATTTTGGTAACCCTCAGTGGGATCAGAGGGTAATCACTTGTAGAATGTGGTGTTGGAGAGCTGCCTAGCAGCCTCTTGTTCATATTCCAACCTATTCACCTGCACATCTACCAACTGATATATGCCATCATGTGCCAGCAATACCCCTCTGCCATGTACATTGGCCAAACTGGACAGTCTCTATGTAAAAGAATAAATGGACACAAATCAGACGTCAAGAATTATAATATTAAAAAAACAGTCAGAGAATACTTCAATCTCTCTCATCACTCGATTAGAAACCTAAAAAGTCTCAATATTACAATAAAAAAATTTCAAAAACAGACTCCAAATGAGAGACTGCTGAATTGGAATTAATTTGCAAACTGGACATCATTAACTTAGGCTTGAATAAAGACTGGGAGTGGATGTGTCATTACACAAAGTAAAACTATTTTCCCATGTTTATCCCTCCCCCCCACCAAATGTGTTCTTCACACATTCTTGTCAAATGCTGGAAATGGCCTATCTTGATTATCACAACAAAAGGTTTTTTTTTTTTTTCTCTTGCTGGTAATAACTCACCTTACCTGATCACTTTCCTTACATTGTGTATGGTAACACCCATTGTTTCATGTTCTCTGTATATATAAAATCTTCCTACTGTATTTTCCACTGCATGCATCCGATCAAATGAGATGTAGCTCATGAAAGCTTATGCTCAAATAAATTAGTTTGTCTCTAAGGTGCCACAAGTACTCCTGTTCTTTTTGCAGATGCAGACAAACACAGCTAATACTCTGAAAAATACCAACATTACACATCTCTCCAGCAAGGATTCCCTTGCTAAAGTAGGCATGTAACAAACCCGTTGAAGCCATTTTTGCTTCCCCATGATAAGAGTGATGAATCTGGACTGAGTTAGTGAGAAGAGCAGAAGAGTAAAAACGGTGAAACTAAGCTTAGGTAGAGGGTAGTGTCCTGGTACCTGAACATATTACAAAAATAATCATTTTGGCTATTATACTAGGTTTAGTCATATCAGCATTTAAGACAAGGAAGAAAGAAAAGATAGATTCAGACAGCAGCAAGGAAGCCAAAATGGCTTCTTTGGTACATTTTTGGAAGATATCAAATTTTGGTCGTGGAGTAAGTGGGCATAGCTCCATTGACATTGACATTTTCCACTTTATGCATCCGATGAAGTGAGCTGTAGCTCACGAAAGCTTATGCTCAGATAAATTGGTTAGTCTCTAAGGTGTCACAAGTACCCCTTTTCTTTTTGCGAATATAGACTAACACGGCTGCTACTCTGAAAATTGACATTGATGAATTTGACCATTTAGTTTCATAAACTAACACTGGAGATAGAACATAAGAATGGCCATACTGGGTCAGATCAAAGGTCCATCCAGCCCAGTATCCTGTCTACTGACAGTGGCCAATGCTACATGCCCCAGAGGGCGTGAACGTAACAGGTAATGATCTAGTGATCTCTCTCCTGCCATCCAGCTCCACCCTCTGACAAACAGAGGCTAGGGACACCATTCCTTATCCATCCTGGCTAATAGCCATTAATGGACTTAACTCCATGAATTTATCCAGTTCTCTGTCAAACCCTGTTATAGTCCTAGCCTTCACAACCTCCTCAGGAAAGGAGTTTCGCAGGTTGACTGTGCACGGAGTGAAGAAGACGACCTTCCTTTTATTTGTTTTAAACTTACTACCCATTAATTTCATTTGGTGGCCCCTAGTTCTTATATTATGGGAACAAGTACATAACTTTTCCTTATTCATTTTCTCCACACCACTCATGATTTTACACCTCTAACATTATCCCCCCTTAGTCTCTTCTTTTCCAAGCTGAAAAGTCCTAGCCTCTTTAATCTCTCCTCATATGGGACCCGTTCCAAACCCCTAATCATTTTAGTTGCCCTTTTCTGAACCTTTTCAAAGGCCGGTATATCTTTTTTGAGATGAGGGGACCACATCTGTGTGCAGTATTCAAGATGTGGGCATACCAAGGATTTATATAAGGACAATAAGATATTTTCCATCTTATTCTCTATCCCTTTTTTAATGATTCCTAACATCCCATTTGCTTTTTTGACTGCTGCTGCACACTGCATGGATATCTTCAGAGAACTATCCATGACAACTCCAAGATCTTTCTCCTGATTAGTTGTAGCTAAATTAGCCCCCATCATATTGTATGTATACCTGGGGTTATTTTTTTCCAATGTGCATTACTTTACATTTATCCACATTAAATTTCATTTGCCATTTTGTTGCCCAATCACTGCGTTTTGTGAGATCTTTTTGAAGTTCTTCAGTCTGCTTTGGTCTTAACTATATTGAGCAGTGTAGTATCATCTGCAAACTTTGCCACCGCACTGTTTACCCCTTTCTCCAGATCATTTATGAACAAGTTGAATAGGATTGGTCCTAGGATTGACCCTTGGGGAACAGCACCAGTTACCCCTCTTCATTCTGAAAATTTACCATTTATTCCTACCCTTTGTTCCCTGTCTTTTAACCAGTTCTTAATCCATGAAAGGATCTTCCCTCTTACCCTGTGACAAGTTAATTTACATAAGAGCCTTTGGTGAGGGACCTTGTCAAAGGCTTTCTGGAAATCTAAGTACCCTATGTCCACTGGATCCCCCTTGTCCACATGTTTGTTGACTCTCATCAAAGATAATCATAAGATAAACATAGATAATCATACAACATGGAGTTCTAATACTGAATAATTAATTTGATACAGATATTCATCAAAATGGCATGCTTTCCTAAAAACATACTGGAGATGTTTGTAGTGTGGAAAGGAATCTTGATAAACTTGAGAATCTAATGAAGTTCAAAAATCCCAAAGACCATCGGGCAGTCCAGTTGTTTAAGAACATTGAAGATCTTGTAGTAGACAAAGGAAACTATGCCAACCCACCCCCTTTTCAACTGAAATTCAAAGAATCAGTTTAAATGAGTGGGGAAAGGATCTGACTTTACAATGGCATTTATGCCAACACGCACACACTTGTGTGTCACTTAAAACTCTGCACACAGCTAATATTCTCAGAGTAAGTTTTTTTTTTTTGTTTTTTTTTTTTTAAGGAATAATGCCTTCGGCAAGGCCTGTGTGGTCCAGGAAAAAAAAATGTTTAAATACTGAATACAATTCCCTAATCGTTTTTATCTATTCCATACCCCGCTGCCTTGAACTGAGAGTTTCAAAGCCTCTGTGGCTTCAAATTCTCCTCTTGATTATACAAATCATGCTTAGCCAATCAGGAAACACAAATGATTCTATGTGGTTTATCGGAACAATGCAACTAACCAATGTAGTTCCAATTTTGAATATCCAGTATTGAAAACTTGCAGTGATCAATACATAGATTAAAAATAACCTGGCTAAAATGTATATTGAATAAAGCTGCTCATGAATTTTTTTAAAGCAAACCAGAGGCTAAATCTATGGAGTATATTTTTCTATGTGACTTATTTGTGTGGCTCAAACCACAGTTACTATTTATTCTGATCAGCATCATGATCATGCATCAGTTTTTTTTTCTTGTTTATGATAGCTAATTACTTATTCCCAAAGTGAACAAGGAGAAAAATTATGACAGAAAATATAGACAATTCTTCAGAAGTTGCAATATCTATATCTGTCTATCTAGATATAACAGTTTCTTTATTTTTGCCTACTCTCTGGAGAAGAAAATTAATTTGTTCTATGCTGATCCCTTAAATTAAATTATATCATAATGCTTGAGTGTGTTTCATTTTCCTTGGTTAATAGTTCAACTTAAACATCCATCACCACAAAACTTCAGTATGAGCTCCCATATCAACAACACATTTTAAGGGCACAGGCAGTTCAGAGTCATCTGAATACCTCTCAAGTACTCTTATCATATTTTCAGTGAATTCAGGAGTTGGGCTGACATTTGATGGAAGATGATGTATGCAGCAGCCTGCACTATGTGTTTAAGAAATACAACAGTTCTTAGAAGATACTACTGAAGGTTTTATTTTCTGAGCACTATCACTTTTCAAATTGAAAACAAAATGCCATCACAGGTGCTTCCAGGCTATTCTATGTGGTGCCATAGAATTGAACTGAAAAAGCTCATTATTGTACAACCATTTGTAGGAGGCAGCCACCAACAACCTGCCATGGACCCCCTGTCAGCTTCCACCGCCGATCATGGAACTTCATGATTGGCCTCCCCTGCCTAAGCACCATCCCATGGAGAAGCAAATACCATTAATTCGCAGGAGAAGAGGTTAAAAAGACCCTTGCTGTCACTGGGACTAAGATCTCTTTAGGAGTGGTTGTAGGAGTAGCAACAGGGAACCTTCATTGTGCAGGCCAAGCCACCGCTTCCCGCAGCTTCCATTGGCTGGGAACAGCAAACTGCGGCCACTGGGAGCTGCAAGCGGCTATACCTGAGGAAGCTCAGGTAAACAAATTGTCTCGCAGCCCGCCAGGGGCTTACCCTGAACAAGCCACGAACCAAATTTGGAAAACCTGATCTAGGGTTTCCTCTTCAACAATACAACACAGAACCAGCTTGAGCCCCCACTAGGTAACCTGGGAAAATTACACACTACCCAAGGCAGGGAGAAGGCACCTTGCTTGTTCCGCAATCTGAGCACTTGCTCTGGCTGACCGCTCTGCCAGCCGCTACTCCTCACCACCTGGCAGCCCTGCCAGCCGTGGTTCCTCTCCCCCGGTTGTCCCTCCAGCCGTGGTTCCTCTCCCCCGGTTGTCCCTCCAGCCGCAGTTCCTCTCCACTGGCCATCCCACCAGGTGCTAATTGCCTTGCCAGCTGTTCGTTTCTAGCCACCTGTCTCTCTTCTGTGACCTCAACACATCAGTCTCTCTGTGATTCTCAGCTCTTTGCATACTAGACAGAAACACTGCCCCCACCACAAGTGCTTTCAACTCTCATTTGAGCCCTTTAATAACAAAAGTCACCTAATAAAGCCTGATTAGCTCTATCTTTGAACAGAAGGGAAGAATAGGTTAAACCAGACCATGAACCCTTAGGGAGTGTCCACATCACCTGGCTAGGACATCTGCCTCCACCCCTCTTAATTTCAGAGGGGTCTGGCATTCAAGCCCCTGACTTAGCAAGTTCCTTTCAGCTGAGGGTGACCCCTCAATTGGGACAAGCTCAGCACAGTTTTGCTCCCCTTTAGTCATACAATGAAGACAACATTGATAACAACATTTCACTACTCCTGCATTCCATACTGAAGTGATTTGTAACTCAACACCAGCCAAAGCTGCTCACTTGGAGCTCTACAACTCCTCTCTGCCAGATATCTATGCAGAGTAGGTGTGTTCATGTAAATACAGGTTGCTCCCGAAATCTCTTCCCCCTCCCAAACTAGCTTTCAGGGGAGAGTTCATTTAGACCCTGCTACACTGAGCTGATTATTGTGGCAATTTCCCCAATAAGCACCATAAGATTTTTTTTGTACAGAATATATCAAATACTATGAAATCTTGATGGTGGTGATTCCCTTTTCCAAATATAAGGAATAAGTCTTTACTCCAATACCCTAGTTTTACGTGGTGTAAGAGAGTGGAGGATCAGGCCCTTTGTGGTAAGTTAGCCAATCAGCATCTGACTAAAAAGGTAGATTAATGAAGGTTTCCAATACACATCTTTATAACACAACTTTAGCCAGTAAATTAGTTTAGGAATTATGCTGCAAATGGTGCTCTCTTTAGCTTACAGGGAAATAAAAATGAGAAGCAGCGATGCATCAACTCAATATATTCTTACAAACTAGGGGTATGTTAGATTTGCCTTGTTAAATACTTCTTAAGCAATTTTTAATTGACAACATATGTTGAACATCACATAGCAATGTGTGCAAAGCACTTTACATCTGTCATTGCCTCCTGAAGCTAATCCTTCTTTTAATGTGCTTGCTTCCTTTGTATTGCTGCAGGCTTTGTTTCTGTTTACTGTCTTCCAAAAGGAAGAGAGGAAAACAACAAGTTAGCTGTCAGCAAGAACAGGCTTATTCTGCACAGATTTTAATTCTATTAATCTTTTGACTGGCTATCTGTTAGGAAACCATCATTGCCAAGGACAATGACTTACTTGGAAAGAAAAAGTCAAATTCCACCTCTTTCAAGGTGAAATTGTATACTTTAATTGGGCTTCCTGAAATGAGATTCCTGATCTCATTGGAATTTTATCATTCTTCTCATTTTGTTTTTCTTGAGAGAAAATGAAAAGCTTAAATATTCTGATTGTTCTCTGTTTTGCTGTCCCTTCTGTTGCAGAATGCAAAATTTGGCTACTATTACTATTTAAGTGATTATATAATTGCTAAAATTCTTTTTTTTTTATGGTCCAGTGGTTATGGGGTGGATCTCGGAGTCTGCAGACCTATCATCTATACCCAGATCTGTATTAACCTGCTGTGTTACCTTGCGCAAGTCACTTAACTATGGATCGGTTTCCTCATCTGAAAATTTCCATGATGATGTAGATGATCATTACCCTCCTATAAGATGCACTTTGAGATGTCTGAATGGAAAGCACTATAAAATGTAAGTTATAATATAGAAATGTGTCAATTTGAATACTTCAAATTCATATCTGACTTTTTATATATATAAAAACACCACACCATATAGCATCATTGGCAGTATTGCTCAGGAAAGTTCTAGAACTGGGACAACATGGTCATGTAGACCACTACTGAGGTACACTTTGGCATAGCTATGTGGAAGTTTATATATGACAGGCCCACACTATGTCCAGCTTTCTCAAGAGATATTAGACTCTCATCTGAAATACTTTTCAGAAAGAAAGAAAGAGAGAGACAGAGACATAATACCTGCTAATCAGACCAAAAAAACAGTAGTTTAAAAAAGCACAAAGGGTGAAAGAGTGTTTCATTTATTCTGACACCCCCAAAACAAGATTATACCTTTACCAAACAACCCAAACACAGGCTCACTCACAGACTTAGTTCAAAAACTGGAAATGCCATTCTACAGGAAACTCCCATTTTTTAAAAAAAAAATTAACAATGTACTATGACAGTGCAATTAGAAAGGAAACTGCAGTGCATAATGGGAAATGTAGTCCAGCCTGGAAGCATGGTCCATAGAGGAGAATGGGAATATTGGGGTCAGGGATTAAAACTCCCATAAGGCACCATGGTAGCTCAGGTGGACACAGATTAATGTCAAATTAACATGAAAGGAAAGGTTTCCATTCAGCTCAAAAGACTAACATGTTTCAAATCAAGTCAGTCTGACACAAAATGAAATATTTTACTCTGATTTTCCTAAGGGATAATCAGAAAATTTCTGCATAATTGAAATTTTCACATGGAAAACTTCCATTTTTACAGAAACTCTAATTTCTGCAGAAGAAACATTTTGATAGAAAACTTCCAATCAGTTCTGTGGCTTAAAACTATAGGGAAGTCAGTGCGTCCTCCACCACTGTGGCTATCTGATTAAGCATGTGGTTGCTCAGATCAAAATTCTTCTTCCTCTGCCTGGGTTCCAGAGAGGGTGAGCAGAGCACCAATCACAGAAGCACCGCTGAAGCTGCCTAAAACATGTATCATCAACCACACAGACTGCTAACTGTAAAACAGACCCTGAAAGTGTAGTATAAAGTTTAGCTTAGATAATACAGCAATAAAGTTTAACACAAGATATAATGAAATAAGACAGTTTAAGCAGCCACGATGGGGAAAAGAGCTGATATGATGATGATTTGTTATCTTTCTGCATGAGAATGAGATGATACAGAGTTTTGACATGGTGCAATGTCATCACACATTGATGCAAGGACATGAGGCGAATGTTTCAGCATAATATTGATGGCCTTCTGTGACTCATTAGATGTGTTAGTAAATATTTACTTTTTATGATTTTTTGGATGTTAAACTCTCATAATTTTATATGCTAACCAAACTCCTTGTTATGTTGTGTGTCTATAAAATTGGTCCACTGTACCTATGAAGCTAAAAAGTTTTGTCCTAAAATTGAATTTAGTATCTAAGCCTTACTGAGATATTAAGTAATTAAGTATTCAGCTGTACCTAATTGATCACTCTGCCGCTAACTCTGTGAGAGCTCAGATGTTCAGTAAAAAGGATTCCTCAAAACTAATGAAAAGTGTTTACAGAAGTATGTTATCATAAGCAGGACTGGGGAATTAATAATGGATGCTTATAATACAATTATGTTCGGTGATTGATAATGAATATTAGTTATCACTGATTTTTTTATGATTTATGAAATACCCCATTGACATTTTTAATTCATTAGCAAATGTGTATTGCAATAGGAGTTTTAATAATAATAACTGAGTTATAAATCCATTTAGCTTATCAATCAGATAAACGGAGATGCCTCAAAAATTCCCATAAGTAATTAGATAACATGTGATATCAAAAACAGAGCACGGTGAAATGAATTGTGAGAAAGGAGCTTTCCCTCCCTACATAGGAATTTATTTGTGTCTCACCCTATAAAAGGAAAGAAGTTTTAGGAGTTAGGATATTGAATGCTGCTAGTATTCCCCCAGCTACAGAGGAAGGGACCAACCTACCTTTCCTTCACCATTTACAAAGGGTGGTAAAGTATGTTTTTTCTTTTGGTATTCTGTATAATGCTGTAATAATTGAGTAATAATCTTTGATTAAATAATTCCATTTGATTCTGTTCTGACATCTCACATTGTTATTAAATCAATAGAACAATCAATAAAACATTTAATAGAAAAAGTGATTCTCCTCAACTGTTAAATGTTGAGAACCCTGATTTAGAAGGTAATTTACCTACTAGAGATGCAATCTTTGCAGGGTACTTCAACATTGCAGAAAAAGTTTCCATCAGACTGAGAACATGTTTCACAATTAAGCTACCGTGACTGAGCTGCTTGTTTGTGTTTTTTTGTCAAACTTGATAAAAGGGGTTAGCAATTAAAAGAACAAAACCCAAGATAAAACCATGTTAAGATTATTACAGAGGTTTCTACCTCTGTTCACACTGTAATATATGCAATGATTTTATAACCATGTTGGTCCCAGGACATTAGAAAGACAAGGTGGGTGAGGTAATATCTTTTATTGGACCAACTTCTGTTGGTGAGAGAGATAAGCTTTCAAGCTTACAAAGATAAGAGCTCTATGTAAATTCAAAAACTTGTTTCTCACCAACAGAAGTTGGTCCAATAAAAGATATTACCTCATACATCTTGTCTCACACAATAATGTGGTGTTCTGATCTATCAATTCACAATTAAACAAATTAGGGACCGGATCCTGTTTCCATTTAAGTCAATGGGAGTTTTGCAATTTGATTTCAGAAGCAGCAGCCTTAGGCTGTATACAAACAATGTGTTGATACACAGAAGGAAGGTTGTCTTAACCACCAGAAAGGTTAGAATCTATGTGAAAACCTCAAAGCCATCAGTGTGTACTGCCCCTCTTTTTGAATGTCTGAGCCTCGCACATTGTAAACAAATCTACTGACAACAAACCAGAGGTGCGGGAGTGAATGTATTTCACTGTGCCATTAACAACACTAATAGCACAATTAAAAAGTTGGTTATCACAGTTATGCTAAAAGATAAGCACTGTCATTACATCCATTTTACTGCAACCGATCATGAAATCTTAAAACTGGTGCAAACTTCATTCATGTCACCACTATATGAACAACTGAAGTAGATTAGAAGACAAGTTTAGTAACGATGGCTAGATGTCCATAGACCAGTGGTTCCAGCATGAGCTTGTACAGTGGCTGCTGATACATATTTAAATTTTACATTGTTAGTTATTTTATTTTATTGGAGATATCCAAGCAGGTGAGAATCAATATTTAGAAAGCTCTTTAAAGCTAAGTGGGACTAAATGAGGGCTTCACATGTGTGGTTAAACACGCCCATCATGAATAAAGGGTTAAGCCACTCTGCTATTGGAAAGACATAATTTCTATCCCTTTTCAATTATTTCCCTTTCCCCTCCATCCTGAACTTGTTTGCCCTATGCTTTTTATAAGTAAGCAAAAGAGGCACCAGTAGGTTAATACTTGGCTAAGGTCACTTAGTGAAGCCCAGATGTTCTTGTTC
Source organism: Lepidochelys olivacea (assembly GCF_965140295.1). Taxonomy (NCBI): domain Eukaryota; kingdom Metazoa; phylum Chordata; order Testudines; family Cheloniidae; genus Lepidochelys; species Lepidochelys olivacea. Next base: position 76,190,496 of record NC_140411.1, on the reverse strand, counting down.
CATTTCCCTACACTAACTTAGAGGATTGAAGGAAAACTTCCTCATCTTTATTTTTAAGAGATTTTTTTTTTTAAAGGCTGCTAGTGAGAGCTTCTTGTCGTCTTTCATATGTCAGTTTTGGGCTCTCCTGTAGGGCTGCGATTTAGTGATCCTTTCTGTCTCACCTGATATGACCACATAACAGTGACATGGAAAAGAGAAACTGTTAAGAGCATTCATACAATTGCACAGAGAACAAAAACCAAAATGTGTTCATGCACTCTGCTGTCAGATGTATGAATTAAATTAGCACTTATTGTTTTATAAAACTAGTATGATGTCAGGTTTAGAGAAATCTCAGTAAATTGATGCTCCTAATCATTGCCACTGGAATTCAACAGAGGGATCCTTGCTTTCCATCAAATGAGACATGCTGAAACAACAGGATGGGATTCTGTTAAAGATGGATTATAGTCATGCAAACAGAAAAGTAGCATTACCATGACCTTGTCTTTATCTATCAGGTTAACTTTTTGAGTGAAATCTTACCACAGCATGCAACCTTATTAGGCATTATTGCCACTGATTTTTTTCAGAAACATCAACACAATGGCAGAAAGCCCTTAACTCATATTGTTTTTTAATAATTTTTTGCTGTCTTGTAAAATGTACTCTCTAGGGCATCGCAGTCAATTTAAATTATAATAGTTTTGACTGCTGACTATTACTGAAACAACTTTTAAAACTGTGTGTTGCTGTAAATTGGCTTTTTAGATTTACAACAAGGTGAAGAAGGGCATTCTAAAAACCCAGTCTGTTGTTCTGATGTAATCCAAGACTCACACAGGATTAACACTCATCCTTTCAATTTGCTGCCTCTAGATTTAAACAAACAAAAACACAAAAAACCAAACCAAAACAAAAAAGGATGTTCTCCCCCTTCTATCATGTTTAAAAAGAAAATAAAATTAAAATAAGACAAAGCCTGTTCTGCAAGTAGAAGTATTAAGACTTGTAGCATTTGATACAAAAATCTCTTGATTACTAGTCACCTTTTTCAAATCGAGCCTCAGTGATAAGTAAGCAAGTCACCATTCAACTGTAATAAACAGATAATAAAAGCATATGATCCGGGCTGTGCCACCCTTACTCACATTGAACAGTACCATTTCTCAGCAGGTAGTTCCACTTCAATCTATAGGACCCCACTGGTCTGAATTCCACAGTGACACTATAATAAATTCTGCTTTATGATCTGCAAAAGGAATATAAAGATAGGAAAAGGGGAGAGGGTCAGTGCTGAGACCAGTCTCCTCTTGGTGCAGGCAAGTAGAGGCAGGAACCAGGAAAACCAGTGATGGCATCAGCACAGAACTCGATTCAGCTTTTCCCTGATCACAAGACATCAACTTTACACCATGTGCAATAACTTTGCTTCTGGGCTGCTCACAGCTGCGCCATCATTATATGCCCACCATCTCTATGTGGACCATCAAGCAGACCATAAAGCAGAATTTATCATAGTGTCACTGTGGAATTCAACCCAATGGGGTCCTATTAATTTAAATGGAACTATTTGCTGAGAAAAGGTATTACTCAATGTGAGTAAGGGTGACAGAGCCCAGTCCATAGGTTTTTATTAGCTGTTTATTACAGCTGAATGGTGACTTGCTTATTTATCCCTGAGGCTTGATTTCAGCACCCCAATTATGAAAACAGTTCCAGCACCACCGCAAGACAGAGAATTCCACCTCTCCTAAAAGCAGAGGGTGGGGAGCTGTGCGGTGGTGCTGGAACAATTTTTATAACGGGGGTGCTGAAGGCAGAAACCATGTATTTGGGTTGTTATTACTACTTCAAGCCAAGGGGTATGGTAGCACACCCAGCACCCTTCATTCTAGCACCTCTGCTGCCCTGCCCCTAGTTTGGGTAAGCAGTGCTCTCACAGATCCCCCTCCTCCTGAGCTGGTGAGATAAGAATTCCCCACCCCAATTTTAACCCTGGCTGTTCCCCTTAAAGGGCTGTAGCAAGTTATTCTCCCCCTGCAGTGCAACTGATGAGCTATGGGAGGTGTTCTACCTCTTGACCCTCCCCCTGGGGCAGTCTATCTCCACACTGTGTGCCTTTATGGAACAGCTCATAATAATGAATTGTGATCTATGTAATCCTGTGTGATCTATGTAACCATGGAAGAATCTCCCAAGATAAATTTAAATACATTTATTTTGGTACTTTATGCTGGAAACAATAGCTGTGATTCACAGTCAGTCTGGCAACCTTATATTAGAAATTCCAGAAGGGTAGGCACACAACGTGTTTTACAGAGGTTTAAAGTCCTGTGGTGTCAAAAAGAAAGACTGCAAGTGTGTTGTATTCATATAATTAATTATTTGCCCCTTCATAAATTTAAAAGTCAGAGTTAAATAAGAGCTGGTTCTCAGCTTTCCAAAGATGATATTATCAAAATTTTAAAGATTTTTGGAAGATAAATCTGTTCCTTATTTGACCTCAATCATTTGTTAAATCATTTGCATCCACATGAGAGTGGATTTTGATCACCGTTTGCCAACGGTGTTTGGGATCCAAAAGTAAGATCTTTGAGTGTAATCAACTTGGAGTTGCTGTCATTCTGGAAAGCTCCTCCTTTCATGAATGTACCTCAGGACAGTGATGTATGAGTGCTGATGGACAACAAGAAAGGACTGGCATATCTTTCCAAATTTGAGAGAACATGGTTAAAGTAGATGGTTATAGATATGTAAACAGAATAAAGTGCAGACCAATAATATATATTTTTGTTGCTTTTTAAAAGGCTAATTTCACAATGTTAAAAACAATTATGAGCCAAGTCAGCTGGGAGGAAGAATTTAATGAGAAAAATTTGAATGATCATTGGGAATTTTTAAAGAACAATTTAGATGTCCCAAAAGCCACAATCCCACAACTGAGGAAGAAGGCCTTATTGGTTAAAAAAATGACCTGGAGTATAGGGGAAGTAAAAGAAGCTATAAAAAATTAATGTGTATATATAACAAATGGAACAAAGTAGAGGTGGATAGCAATGAATTTTAGAAAATTGATAACGGAAGTACAGAGACGCAAGGAGAAATCTATGGACAGCAGATTTAATGACAGTAAAGAGTTTTTAAAGTATATTAGGAAAAAAGAATCTTAATAATAGCATTGGTCCATTACCAGATGGAAATGGTAGAGTTAATAATAATGCAGAAAATGCAAAAATGTTCAACAAATATTTCTGTTCTGTGTTTGGAAAAAGAAAACAGATGATATAGTCATATCATAGGATAACACTCTTTCCATTCCATAAACCTCTCAGCAGGATTTTAAACAGTAACTACTAAAATTAGACATTGTTAGCTCAGCAGGTCTGGATAACTTGCATCCAAGAATTTTAAAAGAGCAGGCTAAGGTGTTTGCTGGACCATTAATGTTGATTTTCCATAAGTCTTGCACACCGGGGATGTTCCAAAAGACAGGAAGAAAATTAATGTGGCAATATTTTAAAAGGGTAAGTGGAATTATCTGGATAATTATTCATCTGCCAGTCTGACATCAATTATTCATCTGTCAGTCTGACATCTATCAGGCAAGCTAATAGAGTAACTCATAAGGGGCTTGATTGACAAAGAATTAAAGGAGGTTAACATAATTAATGACAATCAATATGGGCTTATGGAAAATAGCTCCTGTCAAACTAACTTGAAGAGATTATGAGTTTGGTGGATAAAGGTAATAGTGTTGATATAACATTTGGACTTCTGTAAGGTATTTGATTTGGTACCATATGACATTCTGATTATAAAATACTACAAAGAACTAAAATCAACATGGCACATATTCAGATTAAAATCTAGTTCACTCATGGGTCTCAAAACATAATTGTAAACGGATACTAATTATCAAGTGGCTGTGCTTAACACATTGACAAAGTGTTATGAAGCGTAAGGGATCAGTGCCTGGCCTTACGCTATTTAGCACTTTATCAATCGCCTGTAAGAAACCATGAAATCATCACTGAAAAAGTTCACAGATAACACAAAAATTGAGGGAGTGGTAAATAATGAGGAGGACAGGTCACTGATACAGTTATCTGGATTGCTTAGTAAGCTGGGTACAAGCTAGCAATATGCAGTTTAGTACATCTAAATGTAAATATATACCTCTAGGGAAAAAGAAACTCCGTCCTGGAAAGCAGTGACTCTGAAAAAGACTTAGGGATCATGGTAGATAATAAGCTGAATATAAGCTTCCAGTGTGACTGTGGCCAGAAGAGCTAATGAACTCCTGGGTTGAATAAACGTGAGAATCTTGAATAGTAATAGAGAGGTTATTTTATCTCTAGCAACCACTGCTAGAATACTGTGACCACTACTGGTGTCCACAATTCAAGAAGGATGGAGTAGAAAATACTGCTTTGTTGTGATGGGATGTGCCAACTTCACACTGGGCCTGCAGGGATTAATAAGAGTCTGTGGGCAAATCTGTCAGCCATTGGCACAAGGGCAGCCTAACCTAGTGGTCGGGGTCAGAGCCATAGTCAGTAGTCAGGAGCCACAGCTGAAAGGCAGGAACTGGATACAAGAGCCAAGGGTCAAGCCAGAGTCTGTGGTCAGAAGCCAGAGCTAAGTGTCAAAGTGGAGGTCAGGAACTGGAGTTTGCAGGCAGGCAAGGAAGAGTTCACAGCAGGAGCAGGACAGAGGCAAGGCTGGGTGAAAGGCAGAAACAGCAGGAACCAGATAACACAGGAGAAGGCACAGTGGTGTGCATGAGCATTGAGAAGTCAGCAAGCTGCTGTTGGTGATGGTTTAACAGCCAGCTTTCTGGCCTCTGCAGCCAATCAGGTTGTATGGTTAATCAGACAGCCTCCTGCATGCCAGCTGTATTGATGGGGCTGCCTGGAGACTAGCTTTGCTGAAGGACCTGTTAACCTGACAGCAATCAGCCGTACCTGCTACCCCATAGCAGGTTTCAAACCTGGAGGAGGAGTTCAGAGGTTCTGAACATGTCTCAATGAGCCCCTGATGTGGAAGCAGATCTCTCACTCAGTGACAGAAGCCTGGCTGCAGTCAGGGAGCTGGGTGGGACTGATGGCAAACGGTGCCTCCCTGGAGGCTGATGTGTCTGCAACAGGAGCCCAAAGCAGTTGAGAAAGTGTGCAAGGTACTGAGTCTGCCCAGCATTGTGCAGAGGGGCCTGCAGGGAGCAGGAGGACTCCATGTGATTCAGGGACTACCCTGTGAGGCGAGTGGAGAAAACTTCCTTCTGGCTGGATGGCAGAAAGATGCTAAGAAGCTAGGCAGTGAGCCAGTAGAAAATAGATCAACCTAGCTACTGTGCTCAGGGCTATGAAAAATGTCACACTCCGACCACTGTAGTTAGGTCAACCTAACCTCCAGTTTGGGTATGTTGAGGTCAACAGAAGAGTTCTTCTAGCATCCTAGCTCCTGCATCTTGGAGAGGTGGATTCATGACAGTGATGGAAAATCCCCTTCCTTGATTTAGGAAGTAGCTTTACTGTGGTACCACAGTGGCACAACTGAAGCACTGCAGCTGTGTTACTGTAGCAGCTACAATGTAAACATGGTCTAAGAGAGAGGGATTAGACTGGGAGCTGGCTAGAATGCTTCATGCTTACAGATATAAACGCTTATCAATTATATGAGGCCTGACTCTGCTACCCTTTTTCAGGTCAAGGTATGTATTATACTGAGAGCTCTCACTGAAATCAATCCACTCAGAGTAAGGTGCTACTCATCATGAGTAAAGCTGGTAGAATATGGTTCTTGATGAGTAAATTACAAGAAGTAATATGCACCTCTGCCAGCTTTCTGTTTCTGAATGCAATAATAAAACATGGAGAATTCAGACTCTAGATAAACTCAATCCTACCTCAGTGTGGCGGAATGGACTAGATTACTTCTTGATATCCTTTCGTTCTGTGATTCTGTGGCTCAGAGTATCAATATTTCAGCTCTGAACTATTAAACTAAATTATCCTAATATTTGGGATACGGATGTATTTTTGTCCCAGTGGTAACAATAGAAATTTAAAAATCCATGACTGATTTATCAACTAAACATACCCGTTGAACAGCCTTATCCTGATCTTTGCAGATTTATGCATTAACTGTAATGAGCATTACAGAGCCTTGGAAAAAGAGATACTTTTGGCATTACTTTTGCATTGCAGATCTCAGGTTGGTTATTTTTTCCAAAGTTTTTGTTACATTTGGAGTATTCTAAAGAAAACACTGGGTTACACAGAATCTTCCTCCATGACTGGAGGTACCAGATAGTATGGCTAGAAGACAGAAAAAAATCAGAACAATAAAGTCAACATAGGTGAACAAGATCAGATCTGATCTGAAAAAAATCATGGGAAGAGATAGAAGAATAAATGTTGGCACACTGTCCAACAGCCTGTAGTTACATAAACTGGTTTTAATACAGGATTATTTGTTTTGTTATAGTTGCAGCTATTGAAAATGTTTCCAATAACCAAACTCATTTTTAGTCTTGGTTATAAATAAGTTGGGAGTTGTCTGGGGTATGTGTTGGTTTGTTTCCAGGTTTTTATTTTGTTTTTTGTTTTTAATGCAGTTTAAAACTGGTAGTGGAATTTTGTATACTGTTTCAAATTATCTTAATGTCAGATTGTGACAGAAGATAATGTGACTTTTGCCCTTTCTTGACGTGCCATGAACAATGTGAAAAAACATTTGGAAAGGAAAATATAGTAGTTCATCACTGCTATATGACAAACCTTAGTCATTTTATATATGGTTTTATGTTAAAATACTTTATTTGTACTGTAAGGGAAAAGAACAAGTACAGTACAAGACAGTTAAAGAGGTCTCCTTACAGGTGGATACCATAACCCTCCTGAAGAGCAAAAGGTTAACAGTATTTCCATCAAAAACACTCTCCAAACAATTATTTTCTCTTTTAGACAGAAGCAGGTGGCATGTTTTACTTTATAGCCTGCAGAAATAAATCCAGGAGGTCAAATTTGAAAAGTTCACAATAAATATTGAATATATTAGCACCTCCAAAGGCATTAATGGTATTAAACAATGAAGGCTATAATAATTATAATGGTGAAGGAAGAAAAATTACCATAACAGTCACACCTCTTCCTCAGAAATCTCTAACTTTTAATATACATGACTAGTTCTCTGACAACTTGCTTCACCGTGCTTTAGTATATATTTCACTTTAAAAAATGATCTCTGTCCTTTGGATAAAGGGACACATATAATCCATTAATAACCTATACTCATTCACTTTACAGGTGATATTGTACTTGAAACTGTTCTCTCTCAAGAGGGAAGGCAGGCTTCAGGAAATAATGTTTTAACTGCAAATGATAAATCTATCACATGAGACAATCCAGTTGAATATTTTACAGTGTCCTTAAAGAATGCCAAAGAATCTTACTTGGAAGAGTTTGTTGTTACTCAAAAGTTTCTGAAGGAAAAAAAAATCTGTCCTTACATGGATCACATCTGTATAAAAAAAATCCATATAAATGTTATCTGATAACATTAAGATCTGCTTCAAGGAGAAAGTGACTAGCCAGCAGGACTTCATTACGTGGCTTAAGATTTAAGATAATACATATGAGAATAAGAAGACTTATTTTATGATAAGTCTGCTTCATTTCCATACTAACATCACTATCTCCTTCTTGGACCTAGCTTTCTGTGGCAACATTTATTTTTCTTTTTGAGGAGGGGAGTGGCTGGAACATCATAAATGCTGACAGTCTGATCTGTTTGACTGTTGTAAGTCAGAGTCTGCTTTTTCCTTTTTTTCCCAAAGAAATGTCTTCTTCATGTGTATTATAAAAAGCATCCCTTTCAATAGTAGAAATTGGAAAGGTTAGTTGACCTGAATGTTAAGCTATATTTCATACTGGTCGGAAGATCCACAAATGTCAGTTACTCAGAAAATATTAGGTTTCAGAGTAACAGCCATGTTAGTCTGTATTCGCAAAAAGAAAAGGAGTACTTGTGGCACCTTAGAGACTAACCAATTTATTAGAGCATAAGCTTTCGTGAGCTACAGCTCACTTCCTCAGATGCATATCGTGGAAACTGCAGCAGGCTTTATATATACACAGAGAATATGAACCAATACCTCCTCCCACCCCACTGTCCTGCTGGCAATAGCTTATCTAAAGTGATCATCAGGTGGGCCATTTCCAGCACAAAATGGCCCACCTGATGATCACTTTAGATAAGCTATTGCCAGCAGGACAGTGGGGTGGGAGGAGGTATTGGTTCATATTCTCTGTGTATATATAAAGCCTGCTGCAGTTTCCACGATATGCATCTGAGGAAGTGAGCTGTAGCTCACGAAAGCTTATGCTCTAATAAATTGGTTAGTCTCTAAGGTGCCACAAGTACTCCTTTTCTTTTTTCAGAAAATATTGATACTTCAAAATGTGACCTGGGTTAGTTTACAAACTCAAGTTGCTGCCTTTTCCACTGAGAAATTAAGTCAGTCATTTTTTTCTCTTTCTTCCCTGTATCTTGAAGTGTTTTTGTGTGGGGCTTAGCAAATTTACACTAAAATTGTTTAATGTCAATGGACTACATCTCAATTACTAGTAAGGCTCAATAGGTAGCACTCTTGTCTTGTGCAAGAATGTAGTGATGTCGAATCCCACAGAAAGAAATCAGCCTACATCTAATAATTGTTCCTGTAGAGATTAAATACTTTGTTACCTAGCAAAACGAATTGTGAATAATCCTAGTGTTCCAGTAATTGTTTTCTCTAACATGCTTTATTGTGCAAGACTGTGTAGATATGTGTGACGAGTTCCGTGGGGTACTGTTTAGCCCTCTGTCTTACCAACCTGGGATCCCTCTCACACTGTGATGCTGTGACAAGCTGCAAACCTCTCCAGGTATTGCACTTAACACAGATATCCACAGGCAGAGACACACCCAGCTGAGTTACACGATTGCTTTTGCCAAACACTCATGCACCAACAATAGAGAGGCTCCAGCTAATTTCCCACAGCTCCCTAGCCTAAAGGAACCCTTAATTGGTTTACAGTGGGCTTATTTGCTGGAATGATATGAAATTTAGGTCCTAACCTTGCAAAAACCTAGATACATACTTGATGTTATGCTCTGTGAGTAGTACCACTCACTCAAAAGGGAGCAGAGTTAGGCAAATGCTGAGCACTTTGAAAATCCCATCTTCAGTGTGTAAGGTTAAGAACATGCCTTAGTCTTTACAAGACCAGTGCCTTAGACACTTCAGAGTAGCAACAAAGGTACCCTTAAAAGCAAACTCATGCTACTACTCCTATATTAGTGTAATTCAAGAAATAATAGTGCCACTTTGCTGCATGTGTAGGGTTGACACTCAAATAAAGCAGGGTCCTATGGAAAAATATAGTATATGATCATGTAGTTAAAGACTACCATAATGTATACGCACAAGGAGGATGAATTACGGCTGCACAGGCAACCTTATTTCTCGCACCACCTTACTTTTGAGTGCTTTATTTTGAAATGTTAATGTTTTTATTATGGGTTTTGTGTGTGTGTGTGGGGAATATATCTATAACTGCTAGGACTGGAAAAAAAACAATTCTAAGATATCAGAAGACCTACAACAGCAAATGGTAAGAATGCAACCAGACAAGGAGAAGCCTTACTCACCTTGAGTACCTTCCTTTTGTAAATCATCTTATTGAATTAAATGGACCAGTACTTGAGGTGTGTAAAGGTTGAAAGCCTAGCCCTTGTAAATTTAAATTAACCCAAAATGTATCTATTACATTACTTTCTTTTGAACTCCGAAATATTTACATACTTTTAAGGTGTCTGTCACTGTGATGATATCAAGGAAAGCTATATGGAAGCAAGTAGTTGTGGTTCGTAAGGGATTCAGGAGAAAACATTATTCAAGAGCAATTGCATTGTTTCTTATATTTGTTCAAATTAACCTCAGTACAGAGATTCTCAAACTGTGGTCCGTGGATCACCAGAGGTCTGCGAGCTCCATTCAGGTGGTCCGCAGATAGTTCCTTCTAAGGTGCGCGCCTGGGCAGCTTCACACAAGAGAATGAAGGGCCACCCACCTAATTAGTGGAGCTGCGCAGGCAGGGGGAATTTGGGATGTGAAGGACTGCGGCGGCCAAAGAAAGACCAACTTTCCCCAGCTCCAGGGTGGTGGCTGCCAGGGAGAGGCAGCCCTCCTTCCCAACCTCAGCTCTGTTGTTGCTGTGGCAGGGGAGAGATCCCCCTCCTTTCCAGCCCCAGCTCAGGTGCTGCCGTGGCGTGGGAGAGAGGGCACATCCATCGCATTAGAAAGGTAACACTACTGATATTAAAATATGAGTTGTGTGCTTTTATTTGTAGAATAAAAAAATGTTGATTATTATTAAGGGTTTTTTTTATATAGCTCTTTTATCCAAAGTGCTTTACAATAGTTAGTTAACAGTACAAACATTTGGAAAGATCATTAAGTGGTTCGCCAAGACCCTCAGCAATTTTCAAGTGGTCCATGAAAATAATGTTTGAGAACCACTGCCCTAGTATGCTACTATTCTAGCTGATAAGATATCAAAACAGTGTTTAGGTTTTTATTAGTCATTCCATACCTGTAAGAAGCAGCTCTTGATAGAAAAGCTCAGTAAATAATGGATGGTACATAGTACATATTTGTATAGACATTGCTGATCACTTTTCACTCTCAGATGGTAGAAAGGAAGTGAAGGAATGAGTAGGCAAATAGCCAAGTCCAAATGAGTGTAAACAGGTTGAAAATTACAAGAAATGTCATGCTAAGCCACAGTATTTTAAGTGATTCCACAATGAGAGAACATTAGGATTGCAAGCTATTATTTAATATTTATATTATAGTAGAATCCAGAGGCCACAGTTGAGTTCAAGGCCCCATTGTGCTAGGTGCTGTCCATATTGTTGACCTATGATTTTTCCCCTGCATTTTCTCTTTGCGAGAAAAGCAGTGTTATTTGGGGTGTATGATTGGCATTGATGTTTTACTTATTTGTCTGAAACATGCATGGGGGCAATAAGTGAACAGAAGTAATTGGGTTATCATGCTTGCCATGTCAAGAGTATGTGATATTAGTATGAGGCCTATTGGAAGTAGCTATACTACAGGCTGGGTTTTAGTTAGTGTAGCCCTGAAGGGAAAACGTGAAGTCATAATTTTGCACTTTCATTTTTAAGAAACAAGTGACCGCAAAGGATATGGTATACTTCAAGATTCTATAAAAGTGGGGAATTTGAGAGAGGGGTGATTGCCGTTAGATTTCTATTCAGTAGTTAGGTAGTTAAACCACACTGATGCATAGAAATTATTAAGAAATGATTGATGCAAATTGTTAATATTAGTGACTGGTTAATTATGGATGTCCAGAATGCTGCAGATGGAATGGGGTCAATAACTGACTTTATGACAGTTGTGGTAACAGAACAAATATGGATATACATGCAAATATGGATATACTTGCATAATGTGGGGTATAAGACACCACGCCTACTTGTCTTTTTGTTGTTTCTCTCAGTCTTTGGAACTGGTGTCAACTAGATCTGTGGCCTTGTGATGTGCTCACTAACTGATGCTTCATCCCTGGTTTTTTTTTTCTCCCTTCTCCTCTTTTAGAGTGTAAGTATGAACTGTGTTTATTAGCCCAGTCCTATTGGGAGTGGTAGGTGCTTATTTGGATTGGTTTATACTCTCTAATAATTAAATGTAGTACAATTATTTGGTTTCTTTCTAAGATTTTAATTGAATCTATACTATATTGCAGGTCACATCAATCCTGGGGGGGGGGGGGATTTCTGAGAGAAACTCATATGTAGCTCATTTTGGGAAGGAACTTGATTGATTATTTATAATAAACATTATAAGTGTGGCAAAATCAGTCGTGTCATTATGTAAGGGCTACAATATCCCAAGAAGGAATCCCTCTCTGAAGAAAGTACAATGTCTATAAACAAGACAGACAAAGGATGGTAGGTATCCCCTTTTTATGGATGGGGAACTGGAGGCACAGTTCACACAAGATGTCTGTGAAAAGGATGGAGACAGAATCCAGGCCTTTCAGGTTCCAATTCACATTTGTAAATGTGTCCTCATAATAGCCCTAAGGCTAGGAAAATGTTTTGAAGATGAAAGCTAAGAGTGTGTAGAACTTGCTGGCAGTGAATCTAATCACTTGGAAGAGTGGGTCAGTGGGCTTTTGGAAAGTAGTTTTACAAACAAGTTTAAGGAAAGTCATTCTTTATATTAGCAAGGTCATTTCATACTGCCTCTGAGTTTATAAGACAAGGAAGATATTTTTCTCCAAATAGGGATCCCTTAAGGGAAAGATGGAAGGAAACGGTGCTAAACAACTATATCATTTGCTGGAATGTGTTTTGAGTGCTATGTGTCAGAATCTCATTGCCTTCATACCTCTCAACTTTCAGCCCCACCAGTGTGTGACACAAGCAGTCAAAAATGGGGAACAGCCATATTTTCTTGCATGTCATAACATAAATGACAAGTTATAATAATTTTTAACTACACAACCTGATTTTAGGCTGTTTTCTCTGTGTGTATTAACTATACCATTTTATACAAAAGAGACAAAAATAAAACAAACAAACCAAATTTCAGTACATACAACAGGTAAAGAATGCCACATGACCATCAGCCAGCTTTGAATGCTGGGCTTTACTTTTCCTAGCACTTGATCTACAGAAGTAACTGTTGATTTACTTTCTGTAGACCAACCAGGAGAAGGGATCACAGCACATATGTAACCAGGGGATTACATATCTATTTGGTAGACAGCATCAGAATATTAGGATCAGGAATCCTGCATTCTTTTCCTGGACTGGCACAGGCGTAGTGACTAGATCTGCAGTTGCAGAGCAAAGAGGTAAACATACCAAGTTGGCATTGTCATTCTAAAAGGTAGTGTGTCTGACTGGATGTGACTTGGACTGGTCACATCTGAGATGACCTGGGTACTCAGCAATGTCTTCTTAGGTAGGATTATGAAGCATTACTCAATAATAAGGGTTGTGGAATGCATAGACATAACAGCTGTCTGGTGAGGTGAGATTTGAACTCCTAGCTTTCTGGGTCTCAGTTTAATATTGTCATAAATATAAAGGGAAGGGTAACCACCTTTCTGTATACAGAACTAATAAATCCCTCCTGGCCAGAGGCAAAACTCTTTCACCTGTAAAGGGTGAAGAAGCTAAGATAACCTCTTTGGCACCTGACCAAAATGACCAATGAGGAGACAAGATACTTTCAAAGATGGAGGAGGGGGGGAAACAAAGGGTCTGTCTGTCTGTGTGATGCTTTTGCCGGGAACAGATCATGAATGCTCTTCATAACTCCTCAGAACTTCTGTTAAGTTAGTAAGTAATCTAGTTAGAAATGCGTTAGATTTTCTTTTGTTAAATGGCTCGTAAAATAGGTTGTGCTGAATGGAATGTATATTCCTGTTTTTGTCTTTTTGTAACTTAAGGTTTTGCTAGAGGGATTCTCTTTGTTTTGAATCTGATTACCCTGTAAGGTATTTACCATCCTGATTTTACAGAGGTGATTATTTTTACTATTTCTTTAATTAAAATTCTTCTTTTAAGAACCTGATTGCTTTTTCATTATTCTTAAAATCCAGGGGTTTGGGTCTGTGTTTACCTGTGCAAATTGGTGAGGATTTTTATCAAGCCTCCCCTCCCAGGAAAGGGGGTGTAGGGCTTGGGGGGATATTTTGTGGGGAAGACAGCTCCAAGTGGGCTCTTTCCCTGTTCTTTGTTTAACACGCTTGGTGGTGGCAGCATAGGGTCCAAGGACAAGGCAAAGTTTGTACCTTGAGGAAGTTTTTAACCTAACCTGGTAACAAAAAAATTAGGGGGTCTTTCATGCAGGTCCCCACATCTGTACCCTAGAGTTCAGAGTGGGGAAGGAACTGACAAATATACTGTTCCATAGGATGCTTTAGCAGCGAACATCTCCCTCTATTCCCTGCTTGTGTGATCGTAGAATCATAGAATATCAGGCTTAGAAGGGACCTCAGGAGGTCATATAGTCCAACCCCCTGCTCAAAGCAGGACAAATCCCCAACTAAATCATCCCAGCCAGGGCTTTGTCAAGCCTGACCTTGAAAACCTCTAAGGAAGGAGATTCCACCATCTCCCTCTGTAACCCACTCCCGTGCTTCACCACCCTCCTAGTGAAAAAGTTTTTCCTAACATCCAACCTAAACCTCCCCCACTGCAACTTGAGACCATTACTCATTGTTCTGTTATCTGGTACCACTGAAAACAGTCTAGATCAGTGGTTCTGAACTCTGGTCCACCGCTTTTTCAGGGAAAGTCCCTGGCGTGTCGGGCCGGTTTGTTTACCTGCCACGTCTGCAGGTTCGGCCGATTGAGGCTCCCATTGGCTGAGGTTCGCCGCTCCAGGCCAATGGGGGCTGCGGGAAAGGCAGCTAGCATGTCCCTTGGCCCGCACCACTTTCTGCAGACCCCATTGGCCTGGAGCAGAGAACCGTGGACAGTGGGAGTCACGATCGGCCTAACCCGTGGACACGGCAGGTAAACAAACCGGCCCGGCCCACCGGGGCTTTCAATGAACAAGCGGTGGACCAGAGCTGAGAACCACGGGTCTAGATCCATCCTCCTTGGAACCACCCTTCAGATAGCTGAAAGCAACTATCAAATCCCCCCTCATTCTTCTCTTCTACAGACTAAACAATCCCAGTTCCCTCAGCCTCTCCTCATAAATCATGTGCTCCAGCCCCCTAATCATTTTTGTTGCCCTTCGCTGGACTCTTTTTTTTTTCCCAATTTTTCCATATCCTTGTAGAGTGGGGACCAAAACTGGACACAGGTGAGGCCTCACCAATGTCAAATAGAGGAAAATGATCACATCACTCGATCTGCTTGCTATGCCCCTAGTTATACATCCCAAAATGCCATTGGCCTTTTTGGTAACAAGGGCACACTGCTGACTCATATCCAGCTTCTTTTACACTGTAACCCCTAGGTCCTTTTCTGCAGAACTGCTGCCTAGCCATTCGGTCCCTAGTCTGTAGCAGTGCATGGGATTCTTCTGTCCTAAGTGCAGGACTATGCACTTGCCCTTGTTGAATCTCATCAGATTTCTTTTGGCCCAATCCTCTAATTTGTCTACGTCCCTCTGTATCCTATCCCTACCCTCCAGCGTATCTACCAGTTTAGTGTCCCAGTTTAGTGTCCTCCCAGTTTAGTGTCATCTGGAAACTTGCTGAGGGTGCAATCCACGCCATACTCCAGATCATTAATGAAGATATTGAACAAAACCAGCCCCAGGCCTGACCCTTGGGGCACTCCGCTTGATAGCACCTGCCAGCTAGACATAGAGCCATTGATCACAACCCGTTGAGCCCAATGATCTAGCCAGCTTTCTATCCACCTTATAGTCCATTTATCCAGCCCATACTTTTTTAACTTGGTGGCAAGAATACTGTGGGAGACAGTATCAAAAGCTTTGCTAAAGACAAGGAATAACACATACACTGCTTTCCCCTCATCCACAGAGCCAGTTATCTTGTCATAGAAGGCATTTAGTTTAGTCAGGCATGATTTGCCCTTGGTGAATCCATGCTGACTGTTCCTGATCACTTTCCTCTCCTCTGAGTGCTTCAGAATTGATTCCTTGAGGACCTGCTCCATGGTTTTTCCAGGGACTGACGTGAGGCTGACTGGCCTGTAGTTCCCCAGATCCTCCTCTTTTTCCCTTTTTTTAAAGATGGACACTACATTAGCCTTTTTCCAGTCTTCTGGGACCTTCCCCTGTCGCCATGGATTTTCAAAGATAACGGCCAATGGCTCTGCAATCACATCTACCAACTCCTTTAGCACCCTCGGATGCAGTGCATCCGGTCCCATGGACTTGTGCTCATCCAGCTTTTCTGAATAGTCCCGAACCACTTCTTTCTCCACAGAGGGCTGGTCACCTCCTCCCCATGCTGTGCTGCCCAGTGCAGCAGTCTAGGAGCTGACCTTTCTCGTGAAGAGAGAGGCAAAAAAAGCATTGAGTACATTAGCTTTTTCCACATCCTTTGTCACTAGGTTGCCTCCATCATTCAATAAGGGTCCCACATTTTCCTTGACTTTCTTCTTGTTGCTAACATACCTAAAGAAACCCTTCTTGTTACTCTTAACATCTCTTGCTAGCTGCAACTTCAAGTGTGATTTGGCCTTCCTGATTTCACGCCTGCATGCCTGAGCAATATTTTTATACTCCTCCCTGGTCATTTGTCCAATCTTCCACTCCTTGTAAGCTTCTTTTTTGTGTTTAAGATCAGCAAGGTTTCACTGTGAAGCCAAGCTGGTCGCCTGCCATATTTACTATTCTTTTTACACATTTGAATGGTTTGTCCCTGTAACCTCAATAAGGATTCTTTAAAATACAGCCAGCTCTCCTCGACTCCTTTCCCCCTTATGCTATTCTCCCAGGGGATCCTGCCCATCAGCTCCCTGAGGCAGTCAAAGCCTGCTTTTCTGAAGTCCAGGGTCCGTATTCTGCTGCTTTCCTTTCTTTCTTGTGTCAGAATCCTGTGATGTACAGGAACATGCAACTTGGGTCCACCAAAATGCCCAATACTACAAAATATGCTTGAGAGGTTTTACTATGGCCATCACCAAACAGTTGGTAAGTACAAAATAAGGGAAATATCAAGCATTAAAGGAGAAATTATTTTAAAACCCTTGTGAGAAAAGTTTATTTAACATGCAGACAGATGTATTTACAGTATACCTGTTGCAGTTTGGCAATAAATGGGGTACAGCAACACATTCTCTCCTTTGAATCTTTAGAAACAGTCTTTGCTAATAGATCACTGAAAATATTGAACAGTGAATCTCTGTCCCAATAACTTAATTATTCACCTGTGAAAATTCACTCACAATCATCTTTCACTGTGAGATATGGTCCCACAGATCAAAACCAAATTCTGACTTACAAATTATGTTGTGAACATCTGACTTGGTTATAATCTCTACGCATATCAGTTTAGCCAGCTAACCTTATGTGAAAGCATGTTTTTAGCTATGAATTAGTTCACATTACACAGTTTTACATCCGTACTTGTGCAAGGTTTTCAGGTTTTTGCCTACTGTTACATGAAAGTGCGTTAGTTGCCAATAGAAATAATTACATACCAAGCTTAACCTTAAGAATATGCTTAAATCCCTTGGGATTTAAACCAAAAATTAAATGTTTTGCTAAATTGGGGCTAATTTGAATTAGGTGTACCCAAGTTACGAGAGTGCAGGGGCAGGATTTTTTATTTGGGGGCAGGACAGGGGAGACATGGGAAGTGGGTTATTTTTTTTATTAGAGAGAAATTTGGCTCAGTGCTCATGTAATAGCCATTCATGACACTGAAAACCAGGTATATATATTCTGTTTTTATACATATGACACTTACAATTGGAAGTAAGGCCTGGTTTTCAGAAGTGGCATGAACCCATAATGCTAATTGACATGAATCAGATGCTACAAAGCTTTGATAAATCAGGCCTAAGGGCCCAGATCCATAAAAGTGCTTAGGCACCTAACCCCCAGACTTAAGTCCCTAAGGGCTTGTCTACATGAACAATCGGTTTGTGGCAAGGTGGGATGTGAACTTATCCTGCACTAGTCTGAGGGCTGGTTTAACTCCCAGGGTTCTACATCTGCAAGTGTATCCATGCCCTTACTGTTTGTGTGGACCCTGCTGATGTGCATTAGCAATTGGACAGTTAGTGCACAGCCAATTAGTGCAGGGTAGATTCACATCCCAGGTTCATAGAATCATAGAATATCAGGGTTGGAAGGGCCCCCAGAAGGTCATCTAGTCCAACCCCCTGCTCAAAGCAGGACCAATCCCCAACTAAACCGTCCCAGCCAGGGCTTTGTCAAGCCTGACCTTAAAAACTTCTAAGGAAGGAGATTCTACCACCTCCCTAGGTAACGCATTCCAATGTTTCACCACCCTACTAGTGAAAAAAAATTTCCTAATATCCAACCTAAACCTCCCCTCTGCAACTTGAGACCATTACTCCTTGTCCTGTCCTCTTCTACCACTGAGAATAGTGTAGAACCATCCTCTCTGGAACCACCTCTCAGGTAGTTGAAAGCAGCTATCAAATCCCCCCTCATTCTTCTCTTCTGCAGACTAAACAATCCCAGTTCCCTCAGCCTCTCCTCATAAGTCATGTGTTCCAGACCCCTAATCATTTTTGTTGCCCTTCGCTGGACTCTCTCCAATTTATCCACATCCTTCTTATAGTGTGGGGCCCAAAACTGGACACAGTACTCCAGATGAGGCCTCACCAATGTCGAATAGAGGGGGACGATCACATCCCTCGATCTGCTCGCTATGCCCCTACTTATACATCCCAAAATGCCATTGGCCTTCTTGGCAACAAGGGCACACTGCTGACTCATATCCAGCTTCTCGTCCACTATCACCCCTAGGTCCTTTTCCGCAGAACTGCTGCCTAGCCATTCGGTCCCTAGTCTGTAGCGGTGCATTGGGTTCAGGACACTGCACTTATCCTTATTGAACCTCATCAGATTTCTTTTGGCCCAATCCTCCAATTTGTCTAGGTCCCTCTGTATCCTATCCCTGCCCTCCAGCGTATCTACTACTCCTCCTAGTTTAGTATCATCCGCAAATTTGCTGAGAGTACAATCCACACCATCCTCCAGATCATTTGTGAAGATATTGAACAAAAACAAAACAAGTTGCAGTGAACTAATTGTTTTTAGGCTCCCCCTCGCAGCTGTGCTGAACCCTGAAGGAACCTGAACTCACTTGGAGCCCAGGTTTTTTCAATAAGAGTTGCTTAGATACCTATCTTCTTGCCTCTGGTCGTGCACACTATTGCTGCACTAGGCATCCAGAGACCCCATCTCCCACCTATTCCCAGAGCGATCCACACACCAGAAGAAGACAGGTGTTCCTCCATCCAACTTGCATGTGGGGTCTGATCCAGTAGACATGCTCAGAGGCTGCCTACAGGCCCACCAACAGCAATTCCGGGCCCCAAGGCAGAACAGTCAATGGGCCCCCTAGAAAGGATGGGTGCAGCATCCCCTACAGTTGGGCTCAGGGGAACCTTTGTTCTTTCCAAGCTCCAGTCTGTGTTTCTGTGGATCATTTTCTCTAATACACATTTACCAACCACAGAGATCCTAACTTTCAGCTCTTCCCCATAGGTATCCATCCAGCTGCCTTTTCCATGCACCTGGAACTGGTACAAGCTCCAGAGCTACTTCAGAATTTATTTGTTTCTCAGATACCAACCAGCCCCTTCTCCATTGTATCACCAAAGTAGTTTCTTCTCATTGGCCTTTGGGAGAATGAGGCAGAATAACTGTCACCACTGCCTGAAGGCTCTGTGTCCTACAGTGCAATGTCTCAGCACTGAAAAATTCCCTCTCCACTTCCTTCCTCAGGCCAGGAGTAACCTGATGTCCTAGTAACCAGCCGAGATCTGCTTTTTTTTAAAGGTATTTCCAGACAACTGGTCCAAAAACTAAGGATGTATCCAAAGATACTTGAGCATGCAAATACCATAACTCAGGTCCCAGTGGGGAATCATTACAGCTGTTGTTGTTTATGCATTTGTATCATAGTAGCACCTATGAGTCCCAACTGAGATCAGGGCCCTATTGTGCACGGTGCTGTACACACTCCTGGAGACAGTTCCTTGCCCTAGAGAGACTACAATCTAAACAGACAATGCAAACAAAGGAAGGATTGCTATATCACCATTTTACAGATAGGAAATTGAGGCACAGAAAGATTAAGTGATTTACCCATGATGGCATTCTGTCCCCTCCTCCCCCAAACCAGAATCAGCCCACATGCAGCCAGAGAATTCCCCTGCCATGAGCACTGAATTGTGCCATCATAGGCAGCCTTACATTGCCCCCCACTGCACACTCCAGCTGGGGAGGCAGGAAGTGTAGGGCAGAGAATTGAACAAGGGCTCCAACTGCTGTACCCCCAGGACTATCCTTCATCTCTGTGTAAAAACTCTTCCCAGGAACTTCCAAGACATGACAATAAATACACTGAAAGGCAGTCAAGCTGTTTGACCCATTCCTAAAGCCTACAGCTAAAATTTCTGCACACAGTTCTGCACATATAATGATTTATATATGCAACAATCTGAAAAGCAGGCCAAACGGAGGTTCCCTTAAAAATATGGCCCTTTATGCCTAAATAATGTTGCCTAAAGGCTAGAGCAGCTCACTGGGTTCTATCTCTGTCTTTGCCACTGATTCATTGGGTTTCCTTAAGCAAGTCATTTAATCTCCCTGAGCCAAATTCATTTTGACATTGTGTTCCAGCTAATCCCCATCCCTCTGCCAATTTCCCACCCAGAACATGAAGAAAAATCCCAACTAAAAGTCTGGCTGAAACAAACAGAGTACTAATATATGGGAGAGGGAGGGTCCCAACATTAACCAGTGACCTAAATAATTATTAAATTTACCTACTCTGTGCTCATGGGCTTTATAAACCCACATCTGTGGATGTATGATAATCCCCTATTGCTTGTATGTCCCTCTTTGACATGTTACATATGCACCAGTTGAAGCTCTTTTTGGAGCATTATATTCTTATTCATACATTCCAAGGCCAGACGGGACCATTGTGATCATTTAGTGAGTCTGACCTCCTGCATAACACAGGCCACGGAACTTCCCCAAAACAATTCCCACAGCAGATCCTTTAGATTCTGATTTAAAAATGGCCAGTGACGGAGCATCCACCAGCATTATTATTAGCGAACATAAATAAAATCTCTGGTGAGACTCCATCATGTTCCCTTTACAACAGTCCCAACAGCAACACATCCCCATCCTCAGCTACCAGCCCCTATCTCCAATTATCCCATCACCCCCAAACCATCTCCAAATATCAGAGATAATCCCCTAATGAGATCAGCCACATGACCCCAAAGAACAGCCACCAGCCCCAAATCAAAATAACCTCAAACACCCTCCCCACCCCGTTCCCAGACCCACCCTGCACTTCCCTGGCAGATGCCAGACACCACTGCCAACGCCTTTGCTGTAGATGTTGGACCAGCGGCTGCTGGATCCTGAGTCCGATCCCGAGTCTGCCCCCAGTGGTCCTGTTCCCGGCTCTGCCCTGGCCTGCCCACGGCTCCTTACCCAAGCCGTCCCTGCCTACCTCTGCTCCCCCCTCCCTCTTTTCCCTTCCCATCCCGGTTCCTCTACCCCCCTACACCGCTCCCTGGAGTCTCATGCCCGGCTCTACCCCACGAGATTGGCTTCCCAGCTCTCTTCCCAGCCCAGTTCCCCCCAACTCAAAGGTTTGTTCCTGGATGCAAAGTTGCAGTGATGGTTGCCGCAGTGGGGCCAGCTCCTCCCCACAGCTTGCACACCCCCCACCGGCACAGCTGGGGGGGCTGTTGCGCCGACTCACCCTCGGCGCAGAAGTGTCAGGTAGGGTGACCAAACAGCAAATGTGAAAAATCAAGACAGGGGATGGGGAGTAATAGGAGCCTATATAAGAAAAATATCCAAAAATTGGGACTGTCCCTATAAAATTGGAACATCTGGTCACCCTATGCCCAGGGCCCCTCCTGCCCCAGCGCTGCCCTAGCGGAGCCACTCTGCAGCCCATGGCGGGCGCCGGGACTCAGGAGTACGCGCCTAGGAGCCACAGCAACAACTGGGCTAGCTACCCAAGTAAGTACCCATCTGAAACCATAGGCAAGTATTTGTGACAGCTAGCCACTCATTCCACAGCTGCTACACTATTTTTAGCACGCTAACTCAGATTCTCAAACTGGTCGTCACACAACAAGCTTGAAATGTAGGCACCTCCTAGTAAGTCTATCTCCATGAGAGTGCTGGGGCTTAGGACATACCCGTGTTGTCAGCATCTCCCACTGGCAGCTCCCCACCTAGCTTGCTGGCTTTTGTGGATTGCAATCTGAGGCGCCGATCTCTCTCCATTTATTGAACTGGCAGCCTAGGTACCAAACTCAGGTTTTGTAGACTACAGTGTTATACCTGTGGTATTTTTCTAGGAGCCTAAGTGTAAGGTGGTGTGATGCTGAGTGTCACAATGCCTATGTCCCTTTGTGGATTTGGGCCAAGATCTATAGATGGAGGTAGCCTGGCAGGTTATGCAACACCTGATCTCTTTGTACCAGGAGCACCCCTTTTAGCCATTAGATCATTAAGTGCAGAGCACACTTTGCTCAGCTCCTGGACATTAAAAATATAGTCTCATGATCACTACTTAGTTTTTTTATTTAAAGAAGAAAATCAGAATTTTTGTCCTCTGCAGTCTGAGATAAAAGAGTTCATTTTGTATAATGCAGCTTCAAAAAGAAATCACACTGTGTTTCTCCATTATAAGAGGGATTAAAACATACAAAAGTGAACTAGTCCACTAAATTTACTACTGATCTGCTAACTGCTAGCAGAGAAACATGCCTATTGTTATTCTCTCATCCTTAGTTCTGGATCTACAAAAGTATTTAGCATAAGTAATACGTATTAAAATGTCAATAAAGTGTCTGTGGTATTTGAGACCTAGTTAGCATTTTTATTGAGCTCTTGTGTTAGCATTTTCAGAAATGGACTTTTATTAATTACCTATTTAAATCCATACTTTGATACCGCAGGTCACTATTAAATGGGTCATTTCAGCATTAATAGCTCTTACCATGTGCAATACTTCAATTTCAGCATATTTCAGTGTTAGTAATTAAACTGTGCATGTACCACAACCTATTTATCATGGTAACTAGACACCTTAAGACATTTACATGATACAGCTCTTGATGGAAGACAACATTCCACTCCATTGCTGTTTTCAGTAACTTTCATTTACAATAATCTAGTCTAATTAAGGGAAACTGGTTATTTACCTGTCAGAGAAAAAAATAACTTTAGATCTCAAATGCAACCTGGGGAGACATAATTGCTAAATTCTCAACTTGCATCCAGAGGAGATTTTGTGTTGAAATTATTGATATTGTTCAATTATTAGAGTAGTGTCTGATAGTGCTACTATAGTTAAAGGGTTGTTAGCATTTCCACTACAAATCACATTATTAAGGGGTTTATAATATACCAGTAGAAAAGTTCACTTCAAGCTAATGTGAGGAAAAAATCTTGTGGGAAGGCAATTTTTAACTGTATTTGAAAAAGCTTAATATAATCCTATAACAAATTGTATTTTTATGGCATTGGCCATCCAAGGATCTTAAACGACTTTACAAATGTTAATTCCCCAAGAAAATTATCATCTCATTTTCCAGCTGTAAAACAGAGGCAGAGAAATTAAAGTCAAGTGGCCAGATTTCCAGAGGTGCTGAGCACCCATTGCTCCAGTTGACATCAACAGGAGCTTCAGATGCTCATTTTTGAAAAAAAAAAAGTGCTAAAATTTATGGTTAATCACTGGGAAAAAATAGGAATAGAACTCCAGAGTATCTAGTTCCCAGGCCAGTACTCATTTCTAGAGACCATAGTGAATCGAAGGCACTTTCTCTTAGACTGCCTAAAGCCTTTAATGTTTGCTTG
Source organism: Lepidochelys olivacea (assembly GCF_965140295.1). NCBI lineage: Eukaryota > Metazoa > Chordata > Testudines > Cheloniidae > Lepidochelys > Lepidochelys olivacea. The sequence goes on along the minus strand of NC_140411.1, from coordinate 76,166,891 downwards.
AACTTTCAACCTTTGTAAATTTAGTTCTAGCTAAATGCTTCATGGCACCTCCTCTATAGTCAAAGGCATAGATCAGGTAATTGAACCTAACAGAAAGTCCTACTGTCTATGCATGAAAAATTATTCAAGGTTTATAACTTCAAAAACTGCTGAACAAATTTTTGTCAAACTTCTTAGGTCTCTCAGATATCTCCAAAACAAACCAAGACTCATCAGTTGTTTAGTTCTGTATGCACGTTTGTGGCTGGTATACACAGGAAGAGTAGATTTACTTAAATACATGCAAAACTCTGAAAGTTTAATGGATTTTGAAGAAACTTTTTGAAAACAACCATCAAACTTCAGAGATGTCACTAGGCATGGACATTATATTAGAGTGTGCTCCTACTACAGTATGAAACACATTGAAGTTTGTGTTTTCTGGATGAAATGTATAAGTTTATAAACATAAATGTAAAGTATTCATTATCTTGTTCTTTTTATTCACAATTTTTGGACATATGAGAGAAAATCTAATTGATCCTAATGGAAGTCTGTAATCTGCTCTGTTGGACTAATAGCTGCATATTTCTTCCTTAGTGTTTGCTCTATTCTGACGTTTGTTTGGGGTTTTTTAGATGGCCAAAATGGACATTTAGCTAAGTAAATGACGGATGTATTCAACTGGTATTGCTTTCTTTCACCTGAAGTGTGCTTTTCCCTTCCAAATGCCTTGACTTTGGTTATATGCACCACATATATACTAAAAGAAAAGGAGTACTTGTGGCACCAAATAAATGTGCTAGTCACTAAGGTGCCACAAGTACTCCTTTTCTTTTTGTGGATACAGACTAACACGGCGGCTACTTTGAAACCTGTCACATATACACTGTAATACATTGAGGTTGGCACTGCAAAGGGGTGTGTGTTGTTTACCTAATTTTGTACCCACTTAGACAACATGGGTTCAAAATTAGAAACAGAGGTTAGTCCTGTTGTGGTTTATGTTCTGTTTAGACCTTGGTGAAACATTAGTTGTGAATTAGTCCGGCAGAAGTTGCACTGACCAGAGTGCTCCCTCTCCACCCAACAAAGCATAAATAAGGGAGGGGACTCATACACATACCCTGTCCTGACCCCTATGGGAAAAGGGGAAATGATAACATCCCAGGTCCTTCTCCATGTCCCCAGTGAGATGAATTCCCTACAGCACAACTTCAGTATGTCCCACAGGTAAGGTAGAAAAGAAAGATATTCACCAAAATCCTTCCTTTGTCCCCTATGACCAAGAGCAAAGCAGCATCTCTGCCCTCTTTTCTCACCAAGTGGGACAGGGAGAGAAGAATCCCTGGCTTCCTTCTTCACAGGAAGATTAGGAGAACCATGCCTTTTACCACAAAGCCTTCAACAACAGACCATAAATCTTCATGAGGTCATCTGAGAGGGAAGGGCACCATCCTCACCTCAGCCTTCTTCCAAGGACAATGTTTGTCCCCATCCCTATCTTTGCTGTGTGACCAAAGATTCCAGAAATTCCACTCCCTTTCCCCACACTCCCAGAAAGACTTTAGGAAACACTCATTCAATCTCTAGCCAGAGAGAAGTGCACTCAAGAGAAACAGCTCATAGTGTAGAAGGAAATTGCCCAGATGTAGAATTTTCCCTGAATCTAGTGAATGCTGGAGTGTTTCCCCTCAAAAGAGCTTACAGGGCAAATGTTCACAAGATCTACCAGATGGTAGGCTGTAATATCTATCCTCTAAAGAGTCTTCTAGAAATAGGTGGGCAGTGGCCCTTTTTGGGTGCTCTTACATAATAAATACCTAGCTGCTAAATAGGTTTTTAAATAAATAATTTTTATCAGTAGATTTTAAACCACTTTACAAAGGAGGTAGTAAATATTATTTCTCCCAATTTTACAGATGGAGAAACAGAGAAAATGAGGCAAAGTGACTTGACCAAGGTCACCTAGCAAGCCAGTAACAGAGTTGGGGAAAAAGCCCAGGTCTTCTGTATCCTAGTGCAATCTTCTCTAGACCACACTACCTCCCTTACTAATTTCGGTTACTCCCAAAAGACAGGAAGGGGTAGATGGCAGTTACTACTCCTTTTCAATTAAAAGAGGGGAAGTTACCATTAACTTCCCAAAAACTTCTTACCAGAGCAGTAAGCGACAGCGGAGACTAGGACTTGTTGGGAGAAGGACCTGGAGGCTGTGTGCCTTATCATCACTTTCTTTTCTGTCTGGGCACGGGGCAAAGGGACCAGCTGGAACTTTTCCAAAATATATTTCAAACTGAATTTGTGGAACTCACACATTTGAGAAATAGTTTGAAAGTGTCAGTCACTTAGCCTCTTCCTCTGCAACATTTTTCCATCTGTGGTTTGCACAAGGTGGGAAGGGGGTATTTAATTCTTTTCTAGCCTTTGCAACTATATTAGGAAGGGCTGAGCAGTTGTATCTGAACTAAGGATGGCTGAACCAGTTCTGGAAAAAAAAAATGGACTCTTATCTTCACCCAGATGTTTCACTGAACTGCACCTTTGAACTTCAATATGTTCAGTCAATTAATTTTTGTGGCTCTGCATGTCCTAGGTTGAGGCAGGACTGGAAGTGGAATCACCAAAGGACTGTGCTTATCATATTTCTTGGCATGATAAAAGTAGAAAGCGCCAGACATATAATAACTTCCCATATTTTCCAGTCTAATTTTCAGATCAAAGCACTTTGTATAAGATTGATACAGTTTGGAAAAGTCAGTGATGCTTAACTGAACAGCCTGCCAAGGGTCATAGAGGAGGCAAAAAATCCTAACTTGTTTCAAGACTGACCTTGATATGATATGGTTGCCTGCAATGGCATATGGCCCATCTGTGTGTGCTATTAGCAAATATCTCCAACAGCTGATGACGGGACACTAGATTGGGAGGAGGGGGGTCTGAGTTACTACAGAGAATTTTTTCTTAGGTGTATGGCTGGTGGGTCTTGCCCATATGGTCAGAGTCTAACTCAGGGGTCGGCAACCTTCGACATGCAGCCTGTCAGGTTGGTGGGCCATAAGACATTTTTTTTTTACATTGACCATCCTGAGGCACAGCTACCCACAGCTCCCAGTGACCACGGTTCACTGTTCCCGGCCAATGGGAGCTGCGGGAAGCAGAAGCCAGCATGTCGCCAGCAAATTATCCTGATGGGCTGAGTGCTGAAGGTTGCCAACCCTTGGTCTAACTTATAACGATATTTGGGGTTGGTAAAAAATTTCCCCCCACGTCAGATTGTCAGAAACCCTGAGGTTTTTTCCCCTTCCTCCACAGTGTGAGGCGCAGGTGACTTGGTAGTTTGAACTAGATTAAATGGTAGATTCTCTGTAACTTGAAGTCTTTAAATCATGATTTGAGGAATTCAGTAACTCAGCTGGGGGTTATGAGCCTATTGCAGGAGTGGGTGCGTGAGGTTCTGTGGCTTGTGATGCGCAGACTAGATGATCATGAGGATCCCTTAGAGCCTTAAATTCTATGAGTCTGTGAACTGAACCAGAAAATCTGAAATGCCAGATTCAGTTACTCATGTTGAGTAGGAGTAGTAGAATACGAATTTCCCATTACTATGACTACACAAAGAGTAAGGTACTACTTATTGTGAGTTATGTTGGCCCCCTGGACTCTTGACTAAGAGCTTAAGCCTGCATTCCTTTTTCAGGCAGTCTTCCCTATCCAAAGCAGTTTTGCCTGAGCAGGGAATGCAGGCTCAGCTTCATTGTTTTTATGTACTATATAATGAGAGTGGGTATAATGTACTGTATAATGAGACTTTTGCTTTGCCATATTATATTTAACTACATCTTTTCTCTCAGATCACATTTTTATACATGGAACTTTATATTAAAGTCTTATTTTTGAATGGCAAATAAATAATAATGAAGACATACAACGTTTATAAAGAGAGTTAATACACAATCAACGTATATTTTAGTGAACGGTTAAAAATAGTTAGATTGTTCGAGTCCAGCAGGTTACTTATCACCATATCATATAACCATTCATGTAACACACATTACTTATGTCTGATACATGTTATAAGTGTGTTACAATCACTATAAACTAAACTATATATATATTAGGGTGACCAGATAGCAAGTGTGAAAAATTGAGATGGGGGCGAGGGGTAATAGGGTCCTAGGGCGGGGGGTAATACGGTCCTATATAAGACAAAGCCCCAAACATCGGGATGGTCTGCATAATATTGGGAAGTCTGGTCACCCTAAAATTTAATATATATATATATATATATAAATAATTTTTTAGGATGAACAGATGTTCCAGTATTATATATGTAATGACCCAAAGCTTTTTATAAACTTCATGTAATCATTTCTCAGTTAGCATATCACTTAAACTTGTGCTTTTAATTTCGGAATGAGCATTTCTCAGAGTGAGGGTTTATGGACTTCAGACTACAGTACGTTTGGAGTTTGTACAACTAATCTGAGTTCATGAACCATTCTCTCTCCCTCATCCCCACCCCTGCTGCAAAGAGTTTGATGATTTAAAAAAAACGTATTAGATACTTAAAACCCTCCCTTCAAAATTTGAGCCAGTACATGGTTTATGTCTGCCTATAAGCCTGAACTGCTGAAATCAAAGGTATATGATCAGGCCCTATATGCTGTATGCATTTTTTCCATTAGAATTCTCTTTCTGTGTGTTTCTCTGCTCCCATTTTCAGTCTCCCGGTATTTGTTTTTCACTCAGCCCACTCTGTGCTCTATTTTTATCTGATTCTTTCTATTGCAATTTTCTCTCCCCTCCTCCTCCTCCTGATTCTATAATCACAGACATCTTTGCAACGAGCAAACCCAATAATGTCTGAGTCAAATTTTTAAACTGATGATGTTTGAATAGGTTCAAAATTAGGCCAGGCATTTTGCCCCTTCAAAATTTCTACATCTATCTTTACAAATGATATCCCCAAGATACATACGATTTGTGAGATCAATATAGATTTTAAATATTCACTGCCCTTACAAAAAAACCCCTAGAGGTAATGTATAAAACATTACAAATGGAGAGGCTGTGGTATAAACTTGTGAAAAGCCCACTGTTTAATTTACCCCTTTGTACATAGTTGTTTGGGCTATATATTAGTGAACAATCATAGTCATTCTGTAGTTGTAAACCATTCAGCTACTCCTGTAGAATCTACAAAGAAAAGCATCACATCACCCATGTAATTGGTGCAGGAAATGCCAGAATGAAAGCAAGAAATTCACACTCTGATCTCATACTAAGGCCTGGAGAAAACTAGAGATTAGCATTGCCTTATCCAGACATAGCAAGCAGTTTTATTTTAACAGTGACTCCTAAAAAAACCCTAGAATACTGTCATCTTAAATCATGTACTGGTACTACTACTTTTTTAGGTTGTCTTTAAGTTCATACCTAGCTAGCACACATTAAAAGAATTTTACCAACTGAAAGCAATCATTGCTTACTCCTCATTAAGGGACAAATCCTCCTCAGAGCACTCAGCCCACCATTGAGGGTGATTTGCACCTTAGGAGATTGAGCTCAAGTTTCATATGAGCTTCAGTTGCTTTCACCAGCAGGCCCAACACAAACTGAGTTTTGTTGCAGAAGTTTTAGGCTTCATTACAAAAGTTTTACACAAGTATAATCTACAGTGATTTTTTAGAGTACTCAAGTCCACACATGGGTGCTACAGCATTTCTTATTCAGTGGATAGACACAGGGTATGTCTACACTATGAAATTAGGTCAATCTTAAAGAAGACAACTTTTAGAAATCAATTTTATACAGTCGATTGCGTAAGTCCATACTAAGTGCAGTAAGTCGGTGGAGTGCATCCTCACTACCATGGCTAGCATTGACTTACGGAGTGGTGCACTGTAGGTAGCTATCCCACAGTTTCTGCAGTCTCCGCCACCCATTGGAATTCTGGGTTAAGCTCCCAATGCATGATGGAGCAAAAACATCGTCGCGGGTGGTTTTGGGTACATGTTGTCAGTCGCCCCTCCCTCCGTGAAAGCAAAGGCAGACAATTGTTTCGTGCCTTTTTTCCATGCAGACGCCATACCCTGGCAAGCGTGCAGCCCGCTCAGCTCAGCTTACCGACACCGCCACTGTTATGTCCTGGGTGCTGCTGGCAGCAGACGGTCCACTAGGACTGCTAACCGTCATCATACACCGCTTCCGCTGCAACTCTGCTCTCTTGCTCTCATGAATCCACCTCGCAGGACCTCTCGTCATTCTCTATAAATATCTATTTTCGTGGCATTCATCTTTAGCCACTGCTTCCAATACAACTCTGCTCTCCTGCTCTCCTGCAGATGCCATACCACGGCAAGCATGGAGCCTGCTCAGATCACCATGGCAGTTATGAGCATTGTAAACACCTCGCACATTATCCTGCAGTATGTGCCGAACCAGAACCTGCAAAAGCAGGCGAGGAGGCGACGGCAGCGCGGTGACAAGAGTGAAGAGGACATAGACATAGACTTGTCTCAAAGCACGGGCCATGGCAATTTGGACATCCTGGTGGCAATGGGGCAGGCTCATGCCGTGGAAAGCCAATTCTGGGCCTGGGAAACAAGCACAGACTGGTGGGACCACATAGTGTTGCAGGTCTGGGATGATTCCCAGTGGCTGTGAAACTTTTGCATGTGTAAGGACACTTTCATGGAACTTTGTGACTTGCTTTCTTCTGCCCTGAAGTGCAAGAATACCAGATGAGAGCAGCTCTCACAGTTGAGAAGCGAGTGGCAATAGCCCTCTGGAAGTTTGCAATGCCAGACAGCTACTCGTCAGTTGTGAAGCAATTTGGAGTGGTCAAATCTATTGTGGGGGCTGCTGTGATGCAAGTAGCCAGCGAAATCACTGAGCTGCTGCTATCAAGGGTAGTGACTCTGGGAAATGTGTAGGTCAAAGGGAATCCCATTGCAGCAAGGCCATCCACTAACTGTGGTGGGGCAATAGACAGAACGCATATCCCTATCTTGGGAACGGACCACCTTGGCAGCCAGTACATAAACCACGAGGGGTACTTTTCAATGGTGCTGCAAGCACTGGTGGATCACAAGGGACGTTTCACCGACATCAACGTGGGATGGCTGGGAAAGGTACATGACGCTCGCATCTTCAGGAACTCTGGTCTGTTTGAACAGCTGCAGGAAGGGACTTACTTCCCAGACCAGAAAATAACTGTTGGGGATGTTGAAATCCCTTGGGGACCAAGCCTACCCCTTAATGGCATGGCTTATGAAGCCATACACAGGCACCCTGGACAGAAGTAAGGAGCTGTTCAACTATAGGCTGAGCAGAATGGTGGTAGAATGTGCATTTGGACGTTTAAAAGCACGCTGGCACAGTTTACTGACTCGGTTAGACCTCAGCAAAACCAATGTTTCCAATTTAATTGCTGCTTGCTTTGTGCTCCACAATATCTGTGAGAGTAAGGGGGGAGATGTTTATGGTGGGGTGGGAAGTTGAGGCAAATCACCTGGCCACTGATTACACGCAGCCAGACAGAGGTGGTACTGGATCTGATCACTGTATGGGGCTAATACGCAGCTCTGTGATTAGAAGAGCACTGCAGGGCGCATTGTGCATCAGAGAAGCTTTGAAAACTAGTTTCATGACTGGCCAAGCTATGGTGTGACAGTTCTGTTTGTTTCTCCTTGATGAAAACCCACCCTCTTGGTTCACTCTACTTCCCTGTAAGCCAACCACCCTCCCTCCTTCAATCACTGCTTGCAGAGGCAATAAAGTCATTTTGTTTCAAAGTCATGCATTCTTTATTAATTCATCACACAAATAGGGGAATAACTGCCAAGGTAGCCCAGGAGGGGTGGGTGAGGATGGAAGAACCAGGTAGGGTGTTGGATGAGGGATGGAAAAGGCAACACTGTGCTTCAAAACTTATTGAATGCCAGCCTTCTTTTGCTTAGGCAGTCCTCTTGGTTGGAGTGGTTGGGTGCCCAGACCCCCCCACCCCCCGTGTTCTTAGGCATCTGGGTGAGGAGGCTATGGAACTTGAGGAGGAGGGCAGGTGGTTACACAGGGGCTGCAGCGGTAGTCTGTGCTCCTACTGCCTTTCCTGCAGCTCCACCAGACGCCAGAGCATGTAAGTTTGATCCCCCAGTAGCCTCAGCATTGCATCCTGCTTCCTCTCATTACGCTGCCACCCCCTCTCATCTTGCTCCCGCCACCTCTCATCTTGTTCGTCCCTCCTGTCCTTGTGTTCATTTTCTGCTTCCTTGGACTCTGACATTGTTTGCCTCCACACATTCTGCTGAGCTCTTTCAGTGTGGGAGGACTGCATGAGCTCTGAGAACATTTAATCTCAAATGTGTTTTTTTTTGTGTGTTCTAATCTGCACTAGCCTTGGGGATGGAGATGATGGGGGAGCATTGAAACATTTGCAGCTGTGGGAGGGGAAAAAAGGGAGCATAGTATTTAAAAAGACGCATTTTAGAGAACAATGGGTAGACTCTTGCACGGTGAACCAAACTGTTAACATTACATAGCACATGTGCTTTCAGTACAAGGTCGCATTTTGCCTCTTATATTGAGGGCCTGCCGGTTTGGTGTGAGAGATCACACATGCAGGGCCAGGCAACAGAATTCGGCTTGCAAGGAGCATGGTAAGCCACAGTCTTTCAGCTTCTTCAACCTTCTTAACATGTGGGAATGGTTTCAAACAGAAGCGCCCTCCTTTCCCATACCAAGCACCCGTTGGGTTGGCTATTTAAAAGGAGGGGCTGTACTGGCCACGAATGCATCCCAAGTCTTCAGGGCAAATTAATCATTAAAAATGCTTGCTTTTAAACCATGTATTATATTTACAAAGGTACACTCACCAGAGGTGCCTTCTCCAGCTTCATGGTCCAGGAGCCCGCCTTGTGAGGGTTGGGAAGGTATTGGCTCCAGGGTGATAAACAGTTCCTGGCTGTTGGGGAGAATGGTTTCTCCACTTGCCTGCTGTGCGCTATCTTCCTCCTCCTCCTCATCTTCCTCGTCCCCAAAATCCTCATGCCTGTTGCATGAGACTCCCCCCTTGCAAGTGTCCATGGACGGGGTGGGGTAGTAGTAGGGGCACTCCCTAGAATTGCATGCAGCTCATCATAGAAGCGGCATGTCTGGGGCTCTGACTTGGAGCGGCCGTTTGCCTCTTTAGGTTTTTGGTAGGCTTGCCTGAGCTCCTTAATTTTCACGTGGCACTGCTACGGGTCCCTGTTGTAGCGTCTGTCCATCATGCCCTTGGAGATTTTGGCAAATATATTGGCATTTTGTCTTTTGGAATGGAGTTCTGATGGCATGAATTCGTCTCCCCATACAGTGATCAGATCCAGTACCTCCTGCTCTTTTGTGATTCTGGGACTGCATGGTCACCTTTGCTGATGAGCAAACCACGCTGGCCAAACAGGAAATGAAATTCAAAAGTTTCTGGGGTTTTTCCTGTATACCTGGCTAGTGCATCTTTGTTGAAAGTGCTGTCCAGAGCAGTCACAATGGAGCACTCTGGGATAGCTCCCGGAGGCCAATACTGTCGAATTGCATCCACACTACCCCAAATTCGACCCAGCGATGTTGATTTCAGAAATCAACAGTGCTAATCCCCTCATCGGGAAGGAGTAGAGAAATCAATTTTAAGAGCCCTTTAAGTTGACAAAAATGGCTTCGTCGTGTGGACAGGTGCAGGGTTAAATGGATCTAACGCTGCTAAATTCAATCTAAACTTGTAGTGTAGACCAGGGCACAGAAATTGTCCTCAGGAAATAGCACTATAAAATGGCCTAAATTGTTCTCTATGTATATAACATCTCTCCTTTGCTCAGAAAATTCTTGTCCCTATTTTATGTTGTGTAAAAGGAAAAGACTATTTCCAATGTCACTGAAATTACAACTGAATGGCTGCAACATGAAGATTAGTAATTTCAAAACTAGTCTTATTTAACAAAATGTTTTCTCCTCATTCGGTTGGACAGACAGCATAGCCTTATGTCACTTAAAGTAGGCTGCACTGTATTATTTTCCACTGAGCTACAGATGACTCTTTTGCTATAAAAATGGGCTTTTTCAGGGCTAACTATTTCCATCCCAACTTCAAGGTTTCAAACTTTTTTTTTTTGGAATTAGTTCTGCTGCACACTGCAAACAAGTTCTTTTTTTTATTTTTTTGTTCAATTTCAGGCATAGCATAAACCACTCTACCATAGCAATATAAATCAGTCTTTCATGGTCACCAAGTTTAAGAAACTGAATTTCAGGGAAGAAGAGAGTTCTGTAGCGCAAATTGTGACCTTTATCTCAAAGAAGTGCCCAATTCAAGCAGATATGATTCATCTTTTTTATACAACAAACTAGGAATGGGAAAACTGGCTCTATAACGCTAGCCTTCTCACAATGAAGCATGAAGAAGATAGATGTGAGAAAACCCACACAAAGAATGAACTAAATAAAAATTGTGGAACTAACAAGATGTACTAAATTTCACAACCTAATCACTTGGAGCCAGATTGTTGCCATTTGCACAGGCTAGAGTTATGGGAGGTGGGTGCCACTCTGTCCCAGAGGCACCTCTACAAGGTTTTGTGCCTAAGAAAAGCAGGAAGCATCCCAGAGTCCCTGTGTGCCTGGAATCCAGTACCTGCAGCACCACCTTTATGAAATTACGGTGTACACACCCTTTATGCAGTCCTTTCCCTTAACTGTTGATGAGTGGATCCCAATTCCTATGACCACAATTCCTGCCCATCTTTACAGGGTATCTAGCAACTCAGACAGCAGCTCATGATGTCAGAGAAGTGCATGGACTACAATTGTGGATTCTATTCTGCTTTTAATTATGTACCAGTTACCCCATCTTTCATCTTCATATTGTTTATTTGGTTTACAAGCTCTTCAGAACCTGTTTGTCATCATACATGTCAAGCTTCATAGCACACAGCTGGCACTATATAAAAACTGTAACAAACAAACATGAATCAAACAGATCTGCAATTTTTCCACTAATATCCACCCCTCATCATGACCCCTTTTCAGCAAGTTTCCACCTGGAAATCGAGAAAACAGTGAAATTGAAGATGAGTTAACAATCTACACTTACATGATTGATGTAAATGTCAAGGAAGGAGAAGACTAGTTTAGCATGTTGGAAGGGAATAATAACCAGGAGTCATGGGATGAACTACAGAAAAGTAAAATTTAGGCTGAACATCAGGAAAAAACTTATTGACAACAAAATCTATAAGCCTTTACCAGTAATCTTCCTAGTGAAGTGGTGGATTCTCCATTCCCTAGCAAGTTTAAAACTACATTGGATAATAAAGGAAAGGATAGATAGGGTATTTCTCCTGCTTTACACACCAGGAATGGCTTGTAGGGGCCGGGGCAGTGGGTCAGAATCATCCCTAAATGCTAGCTCATTCCCCTCTGCAAGTTTGGACTTTCATCAGGAAGGAAGGATTTTGCACCACACCCTCGAGCTTGCCTGTGAAACTAGCCAGGCATTCCACCCTCTAGAGCCATTGATCCATGAAGCTTCCAGGAAATCTACAGAGGCACAGACCATTCACATGGAGGCCAGCTACTTCTGTACTGATACCTAGCCCCTACCAGCCCTCTCTGGCCTTCTATCAGCATGCCTTCCACTCAAGTCCTGCTGCCACATGCTTCATGCAAGTCAGTGCCTACAAAGCCCCCTAAAAGGGAGTCCAAACTGCTGCAGTGTTGCTTCTGTGACTGCCCTCTCAGCCCTACAATTTAAAAAATCTCTGGTATCTGGAAGACCAGGGTTCTTCTGGCCACTGATATCACCAGACACCCTTTTGGAGAGCTCTATGCTTTGGACATGAATTGACTCAGAGGCTGCTTCCCCACGCCACACCTCTCCAGTACAGACTTGGTGAGGGAGGAGGAGGGATCATCAACTGTGCCCAAACCCACCCCTTCTGGCCTCCACCACACCCCTCCCTGTCAGTGGTGCAAGTAGAATTAATTTATTATTGATATGCTGCACCAGCTAAAGGGGAGGAGGCATGTGACCTCCCCACCTAGCTCCTTATGTGATTCCTCCCTGCCCTGCCCCCAGCCGGGGCCCTGCACTCTACCCCTCTCCTCCCCATGATTCATCCTACTTTACCTGGTGCGGGGGGGCTCTGTCCTCCTCCCGCTGCACTGGAGACTTCTGAACTGCAGGGCTCTCCGGAACCACAGCAGCAAAAGCAGCAGAACCGTCCCCAGCCCCACCCCCTAGCTCCGAACCCAGCCCTTCCATGCAGCTGCTTCTCCTGAGTCCTGTCTGGAGTCTGTACAGCAGCCCCACCAGAGGAAAGGGTGGGGGGCGGTACACCTGTGCTGGAGGAGCTGCCGGGTGCCCCCAAGTTCTGCTCCTCCAATGTCTTTCTGGTATGGAGTACCAGCTATAAATATCTTACTGGTATGGCATAAAGTACCGTACTGCCCTACTTGCAGCACTGCTCCCCACTAACAAAGGATCTTCCACAGAAGTTCCCTCCACATGGGTGGGGTTGGCAAGTTTCAGCTCCTTTTCTGATTATGAAAGCAGAGGGTAGCATGGAGCTCTTATGACTACTTTAATTGTGTGAGAGACAGTGTGGTCAGAACACAACGTGTGCCATCTCAAGTTTCTTTAGAGCCACTGTGAGAAAACACTATCAAATCAGTTTCCATTCTCTCATAAAGGTGATTAATAATGAATATATTAATATATGATCTTCATAAGAATGATGTTTTCTCCATTTCTAGCGTTTGATGTATTTCATTTTAAGTCTGCCCTACCTTTGGAAGGCATGCTACATCATGCAATGCATGAAGCAAACAAAAGCATCTAAAAATTGGAAGGCATGCTGATAGAAGCAAACATTGCATTTTTTTGGACATTCTCTAATTTTACTTACATATCTGAGGTTCCAGATTAGTAGGTTCGAGGTATGAATTGATAATCTATAATCATACCTGATTTAAAGCTGGTTACAGCATTACTTCCCTGTGTCCCTGCTGCCCAGAGAACAACAGACAAAAGGAAAGTTTCTTTCCCAATTTTAAAAAGTACTACCTTCCCATTGGCTCTTTTGATCAGGTGCCCACTCCTTTTCTTTTACCTGTGGACTTGTTAACCCTGTACAGGTAAAGCAAGCAGAGAACAGACCAAGAGGGATTTTACAGCTAACTGGCTGGTTAGGTATCCATAAAAGGGAGCTACTTCCCACCTCACCCCCTGTTAATGTATCACATATGCCTTGTGAAGTATCATTTGAAAACTCATAATTTGCTGACAATCATTGTCCTGGTAAAATGTGTGGCAACACTGTATGTAAAGTTAAGATTCTACTGCATGATGTTACTGAGACATATTTCAAACCACCACAAACCAGTTCCTCAGAAATAAAAGGCATACTGACACGTCAGCCATGTGTCAAAGAAATCAAATGGACTATCACTCAGTTAATTGGCCATTCTTTTGTGGGACAAAGGGTGTAAGCAATAAATTTATGTCTTGGCAAAGAGAACAGCTGGAGGTTCCTTTCCCTACATATTTTGTCTCCTGAACCTCAGCTGGAGCAAATTTTCAAAGAGAAAAATAAGTATAAGAAGTGAAAGCAGGGGACACAAAAAAAATATCTCTCCCTTTCTCTCTGCTCAGAGTATCAACAACATTTGAAGGACAAAGAAAACATCACTGGGTTGACGGAGGGATCCTGACTGAAGGAGTTCAACCAGTGAGACTGCTGTAACATGTGGTGAGAGATACCTTTTCTGTGAATTCATTTAGCTTATTAAGATAGATATTAGTTGCATTTTACCTTTTATTTTTTTGTAACTTATTCTGGCTTTTATGCCTCATTACTAGTAATCACTTAAAAATCTAACTTTCTGTAGTTAATAAACTTATTTTTATGGTTTTATCTAAACCAGTGTGTGTTTGGATTGAAGGGTTTGGGAAATTCTATTTGAGATAACAGGATTTGTGCGTATTTCAATTCATGAAATGATGAATTTTATATGAGCTTGTATGGTCCAGGAGGTTTCTGGGCAGTACAAGACACACGTTTCTGTGGAATGTCTGGGAATGGGAGTTTGCTGGTGTTGTCATGCAATGTAATTTATGCAACATAGGTGCGAGTAATTTACATGCTGGAGGCTGTGTTAGAGCAGAGTAGGAGTGGTTGCTCTTACAGTGAAGCAGAGTAAAAGGCACCCCAGGATGGAAAATTGAGAGGACACAGCTATTGATCAATCCACATTGTATCCTGGGTAATGTCACACTAGTCCATGGAGAAGCCCAGCACTAGAGCATGCAGAGATATTTTGTGGACATGTCAGGCAAGAAAGTGATTGTTGGGTGGTGCAATGATTAATGTAATTATTTCACACTCACAAAGGGGGAATGCAGCAAACGCAGAATCATAGATGATAGGCTGATCAGCACGTCAGGATAAAAAGAAGGATGCTGTAATGGGATGACAGACTGGGGCTTCTGCTGCCCTGCTGTTGCAGTACTATAGAGAAGTCCATGGGCTTGGTGGGAAGGTTCAATTAGGAAATGGGAATGCCCGCCCACACCTCAAAAAAAATCTTCTTTATCTTTTTTTTTTAATTTAGAATTAGTTTCAAGTGATCGTAACTTGATTATATTTGTTATGTGCAAACTGAATAGAGTCCCAGCCAGCAATAAATAGACACACACATTGCTTTAAAAGTGTTAGTTTCACAAAGCTGAAAACAATCATGAGCCAAATGAGTCAGAAGAAATAATTTCAAAATAAAAATGTGAATGAAAATTGAGAATTGTTTAAGGACATTTCACTAAATGCCCAAAAAGCCATCAGACAAAAATTGGTTTAAAACACAAAACATACAACACACAGAAAACAAACAAGCAAACAAAACCCCACAAACACACAACCTGACTTAGACTGCAAGTGAAAACAGCGTTAGAAATAAAAAGTAATATATAACAAAAAATGGATAAGGGATATAAATTAGAAGCTGGGACTTGTCGGAAATTGGTAAGGGAATTAAAAGCACACAAGGAGAAATCTGTGGCCAGCAGAGTTAAGAAAAAGAAGGAGTTTAAGTATATAAACAACAAAAGAACTGTAACAGTAGTATTGGTTCATTATTAAATAGAAATAGTAGATTTGTCTTTAATAATGCAGAGGAGTCAGACATGTTAATACATATTTCTATTCTGTATTCAGGGGGAAAACAGATGATGTAGTCATATCACATGATAATGAAATATTTTCCATTCCAACAGCAGCTAAGGAGGATATTAAACAGAATCTACTAAAGTTAGAGCTTTTTAAATCAAGAAGTCTGGATCCAAGAGTTTTCAAAAGGCTCACTGAAGAGCTATCTAAACCATTAATGTTTATTTTCGATAAAAGTCTTGGAACACTGTGGAAGTTCCAGAGGACTCAAAAAAAAAAAAAAAAAAAAAAAAAGCTTATGTGACAATTATTTTAAAAAGATAAATGGGATGACTGGGGGAGTTATAGGCCTGTCCATCTGACAGTCAAAATAATGGAATGGTGGGCACAAAATTCAATTAATGAAGAGTTTGAAGAGGACAATATAATTAATGACAATTAACATGTGTTATGGAAAATAGATTTTGTCAAACCTCAAGAAGGATGCTGATAAATTGGAGAGGGTTCAGAGAAGAATGTGAGCATGACTGAAGGATTACAAAACATACCTTACAGTGAGGAGACTCAGAGCACTTGATCTATAGAGTTTACCAAAAGAAGATTAAAGGGTGACTTGATCAATCTATAAATACCTACATGATGAACAGAAATGTGATAATGGAGGACTCTTCAACTAGCTAACAAAGATATAACAAGATCATCATTAAGATTCCAGTGGCTGGATGTTGAGGTTAGACGAGACTGAAAATACTGGGCATATTTTTAACATTGAAACTATTTACCCAGGGTTGTAATGGATTTTCCAGCACTGGAAATTTTAAAATCAAGAGTAGATTTTCCCAAAAGATATGCTCTAGTTGAACTACACTTTTTGGACTTGAACCAGGAATTAATTCAGGGAAGTCTGTAGTAACTAAGGCCTCAAAGTTCTGAGTTATTACTACTTAAGAGTTGCCCAGGCTTCACAGGTATGATGAAATGATATAACACAAGGCTAAAAGAATAGAAACCCAATATCTAACAGCTGGATTTCTTCAATAGTCTGAGCAAACAGAATTGCTGCAGTCTTTCACAAGAGTGTACCACTGGTATAACTAAAGAGACTTCCCCTTTTTCCAGTCTGTGAATGAGTGAGTGGATTAAAAATTAAATTAATATAAAACATTAAGATATTATATGATGTCATACACAGAAGTAAAACAGTGAACTTGATGGCATCTAATATATTGACTAAGATATATATAAATTGGAAGTCAACTATAAGACGTACAGCTTTGGGCAAAATATTGTATACTTTAATTATAGGTTTTTCTTCATAAGCAAGACTCTTAGGAAAGAAAGGGTTTGTGTTCATATTGATTTCTTTTAGTTTAAGTGATAAAGTGAAAAAGCAGAGCTAATGTTTGCAATCAACCATGCTTATGCTATCCAGTTAGTGAAATACACCTGGAAAGAGGCAGTAAATAAAAGGAACTGAAACTGAATGTGTATTTATAAGGACACTTGACCACCAAAGAGGAACAATCAGAAATGTAACTGTTTGGTTAATAATGCACAAACTCAGCTCAGCCACAAATACCAAGGTCTCACCATGGTTAAAACAAGGGCAGCAGAAAAAGGAAGATTTATACAGCAGACAGAATGACAGTTTCTGCTTCCAGTCTGCTGGAGAACCACAGTTCTTGAAGTGACTTTGCATTGTATAATGAACTGTTAAAAGAAGTTTAATGATCATCAGATATTATGGAGGGACTTTGTATAAATTATATTAATTTTAAATGGGACAACACTTCAGCAGCTAGCAGTGTGTTGGTAGAGAAACCGCAACTTAACCAAGCATAACTTCAAAATTGGCCATGCAATGCACCACAAAGGAGTCAACAGAAAGTGTTTTGTGAATGTATATTGCTGACTGGAGCAAGCCAGCTGGTGTTCAAGGTTTGTCCCAACATGGTTGTACACAAGCTAATACGAGAAGTTATGTTGCACAAAGAGACTGGAAAATTCCAGCCCTAGTTGCAAGAACTCAAAAGTTTATGTCTTGTTTCCTGATTGGATGGTGAGAAGATAACTCATTTTGGGTGCACATTTTGAATCTTCAGCAGAAGAATAGGTTGTGACTCGGGCAAACCAGGTGCCAGAGCATGCCAAAGTACCCAAGTCTCAAGGGAATACTCACAAACACATTGCTGGAATCAGTGTGGCTCATCTGTGGGTTAGTACTGTTAAAATAGAGATTGGAATTATAAGACCATGTTTAGACTTTATTGAATGCTTGTGAGTTGCTTCATGTATTAATCTCACTTATAATGTCTGCATCCCATTGTTAGGGGGCTTATTCCTTCACCCACTTACTTCCTTAGTCCTTCTTGCATGAACAGAGAGCAACAATACCCAAAGTCCAAAGGTGCAAACAATTCAATGTGTATTGGGGTGAACTTCCAGCAAGCATGATTCCAGTTTCCTTCCTTCGTATCCTCCTTCCCAGCTCTGACACCACAGAGCCTTACACCTGTGTCCCTGTTCCCATTCCTGCCCTTAGCAAAACATTATTCCAATTTCCTTACCACCATTCCCTGTTCCCATTTCCCCCTTTAGCAAACCATGATTCCAATTTCCTTACCCCTATTCCCTGTTCCCATTTTCCCTCTTTTAGCAAAACATGATTCCAATTTCCCTACCCTCATTCCCTGTTTCCATCTCCCCCACCCACACACCCACCCCCTCACTTCCTGATTGACCGCAGACTATATAGTAAAACTTGAGTTCAGCTTAGCTATACCTTAACCAATCATTTTCCTGAAATTTAACTAACCAATCCTAACATATTGTAACATGATTATGTAACCAATTATATCCCACCACCTTAATTAGTTTACACCCAGCAAAATTAATTATACAGCAGACAGGAACAATCACAGAACCAGACAGAGATTATACAGACAAACAATAGCAAAGTGGGAACTATAATGACAAAACAATACAGAAGTGAGAATTTCACATCCCAGCTATTGATAAGTGAGTTCTTGCCAGACAGGATGCTATCAAACTAAGTTTCCTTTTATATTTTCTAGGCACTTCCCTTTCTCTGGAGGTGACAGGCATTATCAGGACAGTATTTTATTCCTAACAGCCCAATAGCACCTTATTTCAATGTGACTAGGTTGGAATGTGAGGCTGTGACTGTTCACTTCCCAGCTTATGGCTGCCTCTGCTGCTTGGCAAAAGGCCTTAGCCTAAGCACAGGGCCTCAAACTATCACAGTAAGAGAAGGCCCTTACACCGGCAGACAGTGATTTTGATTCTTTCTTTTGTACCTCTGTCATAAATATAAAGGGAAGGGTAAACCCCTTTAAAATCCCTCCTGGCCAGAGGAAAAATCATCTCACCTGTAAAGGGTTAAGACGCTAAAGGTAACCTCGCTGGCACCTGACCAAAATGACCAATGAGGAGACAAGATACTTTCAAAAGCTGGGAGGAGGGAGAGAAACAAAGGGTCTGTGTCTGTCTATATGCTGCTTTTTTGCTGGGGATAGACCAGGAATGGAGTCTTAGAACTTTAGTAAGTAATCTAGCTAGGTATGTGTTAGATTATGATTTCTTTAAATGGCTGAGAAAAGAATTGTACTGAATAGAATAACTATTTCTGTCTGTGTGTCTTTTTTTTAACTTAAGGTTTTGCCTGGAGGGATTCTCTATGTTTTGAATCTAATTACCCTGTAAGGTATCTACCATCCTGATTTTACAGAGGTGATTCCTTTACTTCTATTTACTTCTATTTCTATTAAAAGTCTTCTTGTAAGAAAACTGAATGCTTTTTCATTGTTCTCAGATCCACGGGTTTGGGTCTGTGATCACCTATGCAAATTGGTGAGGATTTTTACCAAACCTTTCCCAGGAAGTGGGTTGCAAGGGTTGGCAGGATTTTGGGGGGAAAGACGTGTCCAAAGTATGTTTCCCAGTAAACCCAGTTAGAGTTTGGTAGTGCAGTGGATATTCCAAGGACAAAGGATAAAATTAATTTGTACCTTGGGGAAGTTTTAACCTAAGCTGGTAAAAGTAAGCTTAGGAGGTTTTCATGCAGGTCCCCACATCTGTACCCTAGAGTTCAGAGTGGGGGAGGAACCTTGACAACCTCTATAACTAGCCAAGTGATAAGAAAATACATAAATTCTTAGAGTATAGGCCTTTACAGAGAGGCCTGAATATCTATATCCTAACACCCATATTGTTAGGTAATATTTGAGCTGTTGTATTGTGAGCCTCTGGGACTGTGTAGATCACCATAAAGGAGAAAGACCTGGACTAGTGTGAAGTGCTGATCTCCAACAGGAGGTGTTACATTCTACCCAACTGGAAACATTCTACCCAACATTGACACCAGACAGACTATTGTGGGACATTAAAGAGAACAATCAGCACTGGGTGTTTTTCCTTCTCCCCCCATGAAGGTGAGCCATTCAAGTGGATTCCTCCCATCAGATGAGTTTGCAGCTCAGACCACAAGAAAGAAGCGGAATAAAAACCACTAACAAGAAGGCACTGGATCTCCATGCTGCTTGGTCTCTGGGGGGCAAGGTTTACTAGGCATATGCAAGAAATCCTCAATATCTGGGTTAGCCCAAAAGTTCATATGGAGCTTGCTTATTATAGAAGCGTCTATTATTTTTTGAAAATTACAACGGTAACTCATTTGTGTATATAGAAGATTAAAGCAGGTAAGCATATAAATAACTCTTGTTTCTTTTTCCTACTTAAAAAATCTTTTATAGTTTATTATAGGATTGGCTATAAGCCTTGTCTTTGGTGTAAGATCTAAGGTGCAACTGAGCTGGGCCAAGTGACTAGGAATAATTTGAATATTGTTGTGATTCCTGGTTTAAAGGACCACCAATTACAAGGTATGCTCACCTGGATGATGAGACAGATCAGAGTACCCAAGAACACTGTCTGTGGTTCCCTGTTTAAGTTGTTATCGTGTCTGAGGAGTTTACACTTGATAACTGGTTGGTGAAATCTAAGTATAGAGCTAACAACCAATTTGGAGTTTGTGCCATGCTTCCTAACAGCCTGTTTTGAGATTGATATTCTCACTCTTGAGTCACTACTGACTGCTTTACATAGGAGGAACCAAGTTGAACCACACAACAGAAATAGTATAAAATGGTCAATCTCCTTCAGCCCATCACTTCCAAAAGCCAAAGACTCCTGCAAGAAAGATGACTGAGGTCTTCGGCTGTCTATCTGGGAGTTCCCCTGGTGACATCAAATGCCTATCTCAGATAGGCACCTTTAACTCTCCTTCTATTTTACAGCAATTTGGGTTGCCTGGTACCACAGCAGGAAAAGACTATGTCCATCCTTCACTCCACTTGTGTTTGCAGTATCACTCCTGCTATGAACTATAACTGAGCTTGTCATAAATATAAAGGGAAGGGTAAACATCCCTCCTGGCCAAAGGAAAAACCCTTTCACCTGTAAAGGGTTAAGAAGCTAGGATAACCTCGCTGGCACCTGACCAAAATGACCAATGAGGAGACAAGATACTTTCAAAAGCTGGGGGGAGGGAGAAAACAAAGCTCTCTCTGTCTGTCTGTGTGATGCTTTTGCTGGGGACAGAATAGGAATGGAGTCTTAGAACTTAGTAAGTAATCTAGCTAGATATGCATTAGATTATGATTCTTTAAATGGCTGAGAAAATAAGCTGTGCTGAATAGAATGGATATTCCTGTCTGTTTGTCTTTTTTGTAACTTAAGGTTTTGCCTAGAGGGATTCTTTATGTTTTGAATCTAATTACCTTGTAAGATATTTACCATCCTGATTTTACAGAGGTGATTCTGTTTATTGTTACTTCTATTAAAATTCTGCTTTTCAAGAACTGAATGCTTTTTTAAATTGTTCTTAAGATCCAAGGATTTGGGTCTGTGGTCACCTATGCAAATTGGTGAGGACTTTTTCCCAAACCTTCCCCAGGAAGTGGGTGCAAGGGTTGGGAGTATTTTGGGGGGAAAGATGTTTTCAAACTGGCTCTTTCCTAATAAAATAAACCCGGATAAAACATTTGGTGGTGGCAGTAGAAGTCCAAGGGCAAAGGGTAAAATAGTTTGTACCTTGGGGAAGTTTTCACCTAAGCTGGTAAAAGTAAGCTTAGGAGGTTTTCATGCAGGTCCCCACATCTGTACCCTAGAGTTCAGAGTGAGGAAGGAACCTCGACATATACATAATCAAAGTAGTCCAGTACCAATATGCCTTCTCATATTCTATACTATTTGTTGCTGTTGTTAAGGATAGTTGATAAAACTCTATCAAATTAAATTTAACTCTTGAATCTTTTCTTTCGTTAAGCAATCAGAATTAGAAGTACCTTGAGAAAGGTGGCGTATGTGATCAATTAAGCAGTTGCTTATACCCCAACTTTCTTACAAATCCAGTAATCTGTGCTAGGCAAGAGATCAGATAAAATGACCACAATGGTCGATTCTGACCTTAAAAATTATCTGAATTTTTTGACTGAGTTAAAAGTGTACAAAGCACCTTAGGAGCTCCTAAATGCCAAATTTCAGAATAGCAGCCGTGTTAGCCTGTATTCGCAAAAAGAAAAGGAGTACTTGTGGCACCTTAGAGACTAATAAATTTATTTGAGCATAAACTTTCGTGAGCTACAGCTCACTTGCATCCGATGAAGTGAGCTGTAGCTCACGAAAGCTTATGCTCAAA
Organism: Lepidochelys olivacea; assembly: GCF_965140295.1. Lineage (NCBI taxonomy): Eukaryota > Metazoa > Chordata > Testudines > Cheloniidae > Lepidochelys > Lepidochelys olivacea. Next base: position 76,145,000 of record NC_140411.1, on the reverse strand, counting down.
TAAATGTGTTAGTCTCTAAGGTGCCACAAGTACTCCTTTTCTTTTTGCTAAATGCCAAAGTCACTTCTGAAAATGGGACTTCGTGGTTTTGAAAATTTTAGTTCAGCTGTATTGTTAGACACATACATATAAATAGGATGAGTTTTTAATCAGTTGTAGTCCAGAAAGTCAGAGGGAAGTGTTTATACTCTCTAGTCCCTGCATAACACTACCGTGCATAGATGAGTTGTTTGTACTCTGCATAGGTATGAGGATTTGCCCCTATGAATGCCATAGGGAATATGTTAAAAGAAATCATAGCAATTAAATCTGGCTGGTAGTGTTAAGTTAAGAATTGTGCTAATAATACATGAATTTTGCTCTAAATTCTTTGCCCCCAGTAAGTCATACACAAAAATAAAATGTATGGGATATTTCCCACAAGAACTTTATCAGTAAATGTTTGTACATGTGTGCAAATATTTAAGCTATCAAATCTGCTTCAGATAATACTAGTATATATAAATCAGCACTTTCCAAATGTTATGGACTTGATCTTTCAATGTGTTGAGCAGAGGTGATTGAGAATTTTCCAATATATCTTCCCCCACCCCACATCAAAAAATGCCACTTTAATGAAACTAAAACTATTTGTGAAACAGGTTTGTGTTCAAATTTCCCAACTCAAAAGAAACATTGACAATTTCAAAACTCATTTCAGTATTTTCATGATGAAAACTTCCTGTTTTCTGATTCAAAGTGACTTTTTGTTTAAAGTGCAAGCTAATTTTACTGATTTTTTTTTTAGGTCAAAATCAAAAGGAAGTGTTCCAAAATTGGCCTCTACAAAGCAATATTTTGTTTTTGAATATTTTTGAGATTTCAATTTTTGTCCTGATTTTGAAGCAGGAAAAGCTTTTGAACTCTTGAAAATATTCATGGGATGGAATTCATGTGCAGAAGTTGTTTTGAGCAACTCCTCATACTTTGCTTTAATTATTTATATATATATATATATATATATATATATATATATATATATACACACACACACACACACATTCGTCATAGTCTATATGCTTTTAATAAGTATTATTGTTATTAGTGCACTAAAGAATCCCTGATATGGATAATAAATATTTTGCCCTGATGCATATTTAACCATTTTAACTTTGCATTCTATTTTGAAGTGTAAGACAATTAAAACAATGTATTCATAGACCGCTATGTGGTCTTTCAGAAATGTATTAACTTTTCCCAAATAATTTTCTAATAAATAGCACTGCCAGAATTAATTCCCAATTAAGTATTTATTACGGAAAAAACTTCTTCTAAAAATCCACTAACTTTATGAAGGAGTCTTCTACTGAATCTGTCATCTTTGCATTTATACTGGCCAAGATATGGGCCTCCTGTTCATTAGCTGTCCCTGCACTCACATGTATTTGCACCTTCAACAGTGTAGACAAATTGGTGAGTTTAGATTAGTGACAGAGGCTACATTATAGTATTAGACTCATGGCAGTGGAAACAAAACAATTTTTGTTGAACTATGCACTACAAAGGAGAAAACAGGTTGTCTATGGTTCTGACTTGCTTTAAAGTATGTCCTCATTTTGAAATGCGAACTCTAAATTTATGTGTTATTCCTAGGATAGCATATATTTTAATAGATAATCTTGTCCTGTTTGCTCTTTTTCTTGATTTGCAACCAGCCTATGTTGCATCACTCCCCCCAGCTCTATATTTTGCATGAATGGGCTATAGAGTTAATATATAACATACCATTAGTACAATAACTATATGTAAATGCATAAGAATTAACAAAAAAACCCAGACCTGAAATATAAAAGAGTAAATCTAATAAGAACAGATGGATCTCTGAGATATAAAATAATTGCCGACCCTCATACACAATTGCAGTAGGATCAATATACCTTACAGAAATAAAAGAACTCTAATTCCATGGGGATAAAGATAGCTCTGTCTTATCTCTTGCAGGAAAGATCAGGTCTTGGGTTCTTTCAGATAAGCAATTCCCCATTGCAACTTCCATACCAGTCCATATTTGGTGGAACTAATTACATATTTACTTTATGTTCATAATACCTAGCAAACAACTTATTTATATTAGGCTTAATTTTAACATTTGTAAATGTCTGTGGATGCTGATCTTTTACCAATATATATATATATATATATATATATATATATATATATATATATATATATATATATATATATAAATAGTATTATACTTCATTTGATGTTCATGAAAAAAGAAAGACCAAACACTGGCTTGAGACAGGCATTGTATAGACAGATTGCCCAGTAATTTAAACACATGTTGCCAGCAGACCTGAGCATTAACCAACAATACCCTGGCTTTTTCACTCATTGGGTCTCTCTCCAGGAAAGTCCAACAGCCATAATGAACTGTGGCAAGATGTGATGGTTTTATATGAGCCAATAGGAACCAGGTTAAGGCTACCAACTCCCCCTCACTTATGACCCTGAGCTGGAGTCCGGTCTCAAGAAGTAAATGGTTGCTGCACTAACTAGTTCCTATCTAAACAAAGTTTCCTGCATGATTGCCTGTGCTTGCATGATCACACACTGTTGCTCAAATGAGACAGCCATAGCCACATTTTCTGCAGCCTTGGATGGTATTCACAACTATTACTCTGTATGTGTCAAACAGAGGCAATGGAAGTCATTTTTTATACTATATGCATAGTGAATCAGTACATCTTTTTCTAACTGAGGCTGGTGAGAGTAGAGACACTGATAGTATCACTAAGCAGTCAATAAACTATATGGAGATTTGCCCTAGTGCATCAAAGTATGTTGCTGGCATTGTGTAAGATACAGGCCTTGATACTTTTTTGTCTCTGACATTTTTTGATTGAGTTGCTTCCTCCTCTGTGGCATAAGTTAATAAGCATTTTTAACTAATTAGAGAGACAGGGTGGGTGAGTTAATATCTTTTATTGGACTGTGATGGGGTTGCTCTACTAAACAGTAGACATCGCCACCTCCTGGTGGTTCTGAGGATTAGCTTAGTCAGGCCAACACTCCTTTCAGCAGTTACACCTTATTGGTTTCCCTTCTGCAGCCCTCTCTCAGTCCAAGAACCACAGCATCCTCTTCATGACTCAGCCCTCCAGCCCGGTCCCTATCATGGGTTCCCCTTTGGGATGGGATGGAGTGGGTGGAGAAGGGGGAAGTGTATCAAGGTTCCCGCTCTCCAGCAACCTCCTGCTTCATTGCCTCACAGTGGCAAGCAGGGGAACCTTGGGCCAACCATCTGCTCTAGGTTCTGGCACAGGGACTCCATCTGCAGCAGCCAAGATCCATTCCATACACCTTGCTGCCTTTCCCTGAACCACTTCCATACATCCTGGCCCTCCCAACTCCTCTAGGTTTGCCAGTCTCTTCACTACCTCCACCTAGGGAGTAACTTTAGACAACTCATCTCTGCAGCCCCCAAACATGTCTCTCCTGTCCCAGGGAGTGAATGCAGACTTCTCCCTGCCACCTTTTCTGCTTCCAATTTTGTAGAAGCTTCCCCTGCCCCTCAGAGGTGAGCTTCTCTCTAATTAACTGCCTTCCTCCTATAGCTTCCCTGTTTGCAACCTAATTAGGTGATTGGGTCCACCTGGCCTAATTCATGGACAGTGAATTGAGCACACCCCATCACATGGGCTAACTTCTTTTATTGAACCAAGAAGTTGGACCAATAAAATATATTACCTCACTCACTTTGTCTCTCTAAGACCCTGGGACCAACATGGCATATTTAACTCATGTTTCACAAAATTCATTTCATATTACAGTCCATCATTTGCATCCACAAGGAATTGTTTTCACACAATTGTATCCGGAAAGAATAACTTGCAGGCTCAGAATTGAAAACACAAAAAAGGAGGCAGAGTTTAAAAACAAAAACGAACAAACAAAAATAGCTTATGGCTTACCTGGGACTGGTCTGTAAAATGTACATCTTCATATTAAAGTGTTCCAGCAGTTATACTTCTGTGCAACACTCCCCTGACATTCTTGTCGGGATGTTGTTAGAAAAATAAAACTCACAACTTGGTTTTTAGTACAGGTTTGCTAAAGATGATGTTATCCCACGCTTTAACGGTTTTGTTAAACACCCTCAGGGACTCATGATCATCTTGAAATTTCAGCTCTTTAATTCATTTTATATTTTTAAACTCTAATTTTTTTTGCGGGGGGGGGATTTAAAGATCAGTTTTGATTGCAGCTGATGATTTTAAAATAATGGAATTAATTGTGATGTTTTGGAGCAAACCAGAGATTTTGTTATCCTGAAGAACCTTGTGTAGCAGTAATTTTAAAATTCCTAATTGTTTTGGCATCAGATAAACTGTTCAAATTATTTATGATTTATAAAGAAAATTCTCTGTGTCCAGCTGCTGTGGGTGCTGGACCCTCCTCCCTCTCCATTTTGTCAGGGACAGTTTTAGTAAAAATCAGACAGCTCACAGGCTTCTGTGAATTTTTGTTTATTGCACGTGACCTTTCTGTGATTTTTACTAAAAATATCCATGACAAAATCTAAGCCTTAGTCATAGTCGGATGGATCCCAAAAGAAAAGGTCAGCAGAAAGACCTTGCCCTTTGTCAGGCTGTCTGGAGTGGCTTACGGACATGCATGCCAACCTCAGGGCAGACTGTCTGGAACAGTGCACAAACCCCAAACTGGTTGTATGTTCTATAAATAGATTTTACAAACCAAATATTAAGTGTGAACTCCTAAAGCACTATAACAATCTTAACATGGAACCTCAGACAGTCTATGTTGATACACAGGCAAGCTTTTATTTGTGATAGATGGTCCCTTACACCACAAAAACAAACAAACAAAAACAATATTCAGGTTACTCCTAGTCCCAAGGACCAGTCACATGCCTCAGGTCAATTATACCCTGGATTTCTCAAAAAGAACTCATGTAGCCAATCCCGTAATAAACGGAAGTTTTATTAGGTACAAAGTTAAAACAGGTAAATGTACACTCACAAATGAGTTAGGCTATGTCTACACTAGCATTTTTTGTCAGTAAACCCCCTGACCAACATAAGGTTCAACAACAAAAGTGCCGGTGTGGACAGCACTATGTCAGTGGGAGAGAGAGCTGCTACAAAGGAGCCCTTACAGTGGCGCTGCTGCTCTAAGGTCTGTAGGGTAGACACAGACTTATGTTTAGATTCCAGAAGATAACAGAATCTTCTATAAAAGTGGTTCTCAAACTAGGGCCGTCACTTGTTCAGGGAAAGCCCCTGGTGGGCCAGGCCAGTGTGTTTACCTGCCGCGTCCGCAGGTTCAGCAGATCGTGGCTCCCACTGGCCGTGGTTCGCCGCTCCAGGCCAATGGGGGCTGTGGGAAGCGGCGCGGGCTGAGGGATGTGCTGGCCGCCCTTCCTGCAGCCCCCATTGGCCTGGAGCAGAGAGTGGGAGCTGCGTGGGAGCCGCGATTGGCCGAACCTACGGACGCAGCAGGTAAACAAACGGGCCTGGCCTGCCAGGGGCTTTCCCTGAACAAGTGGCTGCCCTAGTTTGAGAACCCCTGTTCTATAAGAAGCAAATCCTATATGCTCTTTAGGGCTAACCTAGGCAAAACAGCTTATGCCTAGTGATTCTAGCCCCTTTAGAGTCCAAGCAGCATAAAGATCAATGTTTCTCCTTGTCAGAGATTTTTATCCCCTTCTCCCCAGAGCCCAAATTGATGGGATGAGCACTCCCTGTTCCTTGAGGGAATGAAGAGTGCAATTAACGAAGTATTTTTTTCTTTTGAAGTATCCAAATGGCTCCTTTGGTCTCAAAGGCCTTCTCACTGGGACAGAGCCTAACGTCTTCTGTAGGAAGCTAGCATTTGCATTAGCAAAGACTTCTTTCCTGTTTGATGAGTTACAAAATTACAGAGGTTTACAATGCAAATATTGCCTATTGCTTTATAACATGGGGTACAGACAAGGAAACTAATACATAAAGCATCCTACAAGTGATTCATAAGATCTAAACACAAAACACTGTCTTACAACTCTAACAATACTAACATACAGGTGAGCCAGCTATGCATTTGTCAGTGTTCAGTGAGGCCTGGGGCCTTTGCATGAACTGGCACTTGGTCTGCTAGCATCTCACCTTTTCTCTCATCTGCTCTGGATCCGTAAGAGGGAAGCTATCCTCTGCCAGCTGCCAGGTGATGTGTTTTTGGCACCTCTTCTCATCTCGAAGGCATAGATGAAGAGGGAGCAATGATCCACCTCCTGAAGGACCAGACAAAAGCACCCCAGGCCCAATCCTTCTCAAGGGCCCAGAGCTAATCCCATGTCTCCCAACATAGCCTTCAACAGAACAGATTCTCAAGGTTGGCAGCTAGGCACATGTCCAGCGCCACAACTGCTTCATTGCCACATCCGGTCTCCAGCTGGTCCCCCAGGTGTAGTCATGGCAACGGAGCCTCACATGCACCTCCATCACATCCCATCGTCTCTGTGTCAAGGGAAAGGTGTGCCTCTGCCCTTGCCAGGCCAGCGAAAGCTCCCAGAATGTCTCCAGAAAAGCCAATATCAACTAACAAGCCATTATTAAAATGCCAGTTGGATGGGCTTAGCTATTCAGGAATGAAGGAGATTTCCCAATGACGAAATGATGGTCTGAGAAAGAGGTCATTCAAATGTCAGGAGTGGGTCCCTGAGAAGTGAAAACAAGAAATGTAGAGAGAGAGAGGCACAACTGAGCAACCTGGACAAAGACAAAATTGAAGGAAGTGACATCAACTGAGTTCTGGTTGTGCCAAACCAGAGAGTGACATACAAGAATCCACCTAGAATCCCGCTCATGGTGGCCTAATACCTCTGATTCCCAAAGCAGTCCTGCACTTTAAGGATAGTATTAAAATCCCAAGCAATCATGAAGATCCAATGTGCTGAGGAAGGCAAATGCCTGCCAATGGAAGTGCAGCTGCTCCAGGCCTGGCAGCAGGTCACAAACATTGAAAGGTTTAAAAGCAGCCCCTCTGTATGCATCCAGAGGTGCAGACAATGATCTGGCACAACTGTGGCAACCCCCAGCAGTTTGGGCCATGGGTCCAGAGAGAACAGGGTTGCCACCCCACCTAATAACATCATAAGGTAGCTAAAATACACCCCAGTCCCTGCTAGGTTCAGTGGCCAGATTGGTGCGAGTGTCCTGCAGGGAAAAAAAAAAAGATTACCACCTCCCAAAGGTAAGAAATGATATGGCACCTCCAGAGATTCACCCTACAACCACCGATGTTTAAAGTGGCAAAGATGGTACCATTCATTTGGAATTCGGCTGAGGATCCTCACAGATAGTGGCATCCCCTGCACCAAGCAGCAACCCATGCTCCACCCCATAGTTAAGCAGAGCGCTATGGAAGACAGGGCCCTGCAGATACTGTTTAGAACACCATCATGTGGCCCCTTTGTCTTCCTTAGAAAGGCCCTCACAGAGTTGAGAATAAGATGAAAATCTCCCCTTCCAATTGGGAGTGAGCTGCACCCTTCTCCCGGAGGTGTGAGCAGCCTTGAGGAACAGACATGGCTTGTCCCATGACAGAGTGGGGGAAAGAGAAATCCGTAGGCCCGAGTCCACAGACTCACAGTCATCCTCAGTTAAACATCCCACAGCATCTGTGTTCTTACTCCCAGAGAGGGATAACTCTCCTACTGACCAATGTGGAGGTTTGGAGCAGCACTTCCAAAACTACCTGGTGCACCCCATTTCCCCAAGACAGGCAAAGGGAACACAGCAGCCCCAAAGGGAGAAGGAGGGAAGACACAACAAATACCACCTCCTGGGACTCATCCTCAGATGAAAATGGGGGGATTTCCCCAGAAGTAGCAGATAAATGAGAGGATCCAGCCCCCTACCCCAAGAAAAACCTCTTTAAGGGAAAAATGACCATGGCAGACTCAACAGAACTATGGGACCCTTTGTCCTCAGCTCCAAAACCACCTCAGCAGCTCCTATGTCTACCACGACAACGGGCCCTGTGCCCATCACCCCAGCATCGCTATCCCCCCTGGTCGGCTTACAGTCCCCAAGTCCCAGAAATTGAATGGGTTCCCAGCCTAGCTGCTAGACCTCAGAGGAGAAAACCCCCAAAAGCCTTGCACCTGGCTGCTTGGTGCTAGCCAGTGCCACCCCCATCAGGGACTTGTCATACAAAAGGTTCCATCATGTGCTGGGCTGGGACCAAGGCTGAGGCATGCCCCTAAAGTGGGCGCAGGGTCCTGGGCAAGAGGAGACTGGGGAGGGGGCACCATAACATCCATCTTTAACACAGAGAATGGGAATATGGTAGTCTCCACCTGGATTAGCTGGTGTCAGACCCAGCACCTTAATTTCCCCAAAACTGTCTGGGAGGCCCTACTCACAGTCCAGCCCACCACCAACAGAGGAAGAAATCTCAACTTTAACACAAACCGGGGGACAGATGTAATGGTCATGGGCATTCCTGCTGGCAGGTTCTTCCACTACAAGCACCTCTGATAGACAGAAACAAAGGCAATAATGTTAACCCCCTCCTCCTCAGCCAGTTCCACCCACGGAATTTTCCCAGAGGTCATTAAATGGGGCACAGCAGCATCACCACTCACCACACCAGGAACGGAAAGGGGAGGCCTCTTCCAAATCAGAGGGAAGCTGCTGCACCCCAGCCTTATGCTTAGGATTAGTTCTGAGCCTGCCCCCTGATGCCATAGCCCAAGCAGCACTATCAGGGTTAGGGCTGCAATGCAGGGGCCAGTAGTAGCACCTTAGGGGCCATGTTTCCTCTTATAAGAGGCCACTCTCCCTCTTCTTCTGCTGCCACATACACCGCCAAGGACCTCGGTAGTGGATTGTCAGTGGGGTCCACCTGCTTGGCTGGGTGCAACAGGGGGATCATCCCTGGCACTTGAGTGGGATCAGACAGAGTACCTGGGGAGAAGGGACACCCCGCATAGGTTGCATTGATGGTGAATCTGTTGTTGTCCTTCTGTACTTAGAGGGTCTGGGGGGGGGCTGGCTTCTCCATATGCCAGGCCATAAGCATATGGCCTCGTTCCTGGCACAGGAAGTGCCTTGCATCCCTCGATGAGTAATGGACCCGATATAAAGGTCCCCTGGAAGAGCACCATGAAGGACGTTTATGACTAACATGTTCTGCCACCAGTTGGATGTTAACCTGGAGGTGGAAAGATTGTATGTGTTGAAAGCTCAGGTCCTTACACCTTAAGGCGAGAGTGATTATGGGAAAGATCATTCTCCCAGAATGGGCGGGGAGGGGACAATGGCCATACAGGGGAGAAAAGGCTACACAAAGCTAACACCACCCTGGTCTCCAGGCCCTCCAGCAGATCAAGAGGGTCAAAGACACCTCCCACACACACTGAAACTCCCTCTCAACCACCTCCTACACGATGGCCTCTGTGACAAGAAAGAAGACCACCTTGCCATACATTGTAGAGGCTGCCTCAAAGGCCATGCTCCCCCTTCTCCAATGCCCACACATATATTTCCTTGTGGAGCAAGGTGGCCACTAGGAGGCAACAAACACTGTGACTCCTGGTGAGGCTGGGGAAGGGGGCCCAGATGTCATGCGTGAAATTAGTGGAGGTTGTGACAGATGGTGATTTTGTAGATTGTAAATTAGCCACAGCATATGCCTGGGTTCCCTTGGGAGTAGGGCCTACAGGGCTGGTTGAAGGCCTACCACATAAAAGAAAGATGAAGATACCTTCAGCAGCCTTCTTCTTGACAGGTTCCTTGCCTTTGCCCTGGAATGTGATAACTAATGGTGGGGCCCTATTGAGGGGAGTATCCAAAGGTGAGGCTAAAACACTGCTCGGGAACTTCCTGTTCCCCTTTTCCCCTCCCCAGCTCCACCACCAACTGGGGCAGAGCAAGAAGCCTCATGAAGTAGGGAAATCTGCCATGGCAGCAACTGAAAAATGTGTGGGGGGAACACTCACCCCCATTAGCAGCAGAAACCAAACAAAAAAGGGAGAAAAGGAAACACCAGCTGAAAACAATGGGAATTCATTAGGTGTCCATCCCTCCTGGTTGTACTTTTGAGGAAGAGGAAGGCAGGGACCAAAAATTAAAAAAAAGTGGGAAAACAGGAGCCAAAAACAGTGAGGGGAAAAGGGAAGGGGACTCCTTGGGCAGAGGCTGACAAGGCTGAAAGAGTGTTAAGGGAGAAAGGAGTCACAATGGATCCTGTCTGCCCAACTGAGAGGGAGAGGAAGGGCAGGAGCAAATGTATGAGGGTAGGGACACAAAAACAACAACACTCAAACAAACAGAGCAACCCACCACAGGAAGGAAAGGAAACCATCAAACAAACCAAAGAAACAAAATGGAGGGGAGAACTCACTACAATCTGGAGATGAGGACAATGGAGAAAGGCTTCTGCTGCCAGAGTGGAACCAAGTTGGCAGAGGGGGAGCTGAGCTGAGCTGAGTTGCAGCAACAGCAGAAACAGCCTCCCCCAAAAAACCGGAGCAGCAGAACAGTAAGGCAGGAAGCAGGATCAAGTAAGGAAAGCAAGGATCAGGAGTCAGGTGAAAAGGCAAGGGCCAATGAATTATCAAACTTCAAATTTACCAAGGTGTGTCAAAAACTTCCTGTTCCTTTCTTTGGATTTAAATAGTAAGCCCTGATCAATCAGAGATCCCAATGTTCCTTTAATCAGTGCCAAAGGTGTAGCTTGATGTAGCTTCAGGTTTCATGGTCTCTCTTCCCGGTCAGTTGGTACATAAGAATGGCCATACTGGGTCAGACCAAAGGTCCATCTAGCCCAGTATCATGTCTTACAACAGTGGCCAATGCCAGGTGCCCCAGAGGGAATGAACAGAACAGGTAGTCATCAAGTGATCCATCCTCTGTTGCCCATTCCCAGCTTCTGGCAAACAGAGGTTAGGGACACCATCCCTGTCCATCTTCGCTAATACCTCCATGAATTTATCTAGTTCTTTTTTTAACCCTGTTATAGTCTTGGACTTCACAACATCCTCTGGCAAAGAGTTCCACAGGTCGTCTGTGCATTGTGTGAAGAAATATTTAATTTTCTTTGTTTTAAATCTGTTGCCTATTAATTTCACATGGTGACCCCTAGTTCTTGTGTTATGAGAAGGAGTAAATAGCACTTCCTTATTTACTTTCTCCACACCAGTCATAATTTTATAGACCTCAATCATATCCACCCTTAATGTCTCTTTTCCATGCTGAAAAGTCCCAGTCTTATTAATCTCTCCTCATATTGCAGCCATTCCATAACCCTAATCGTTTTTGTTGTCCTTTTCTGAACCTTTTCCAATTCCAATATATCTTTTGTGACAGGGTCTGACCAGATGGCTACAGGAGAGTGATAGAAGATGGACATATTAGCCCCAGGTTAAGCAGGTCCCTTTTCCCTGGGTAAGGTAACAGGGGCAGTTCCAGAACAATCAGGAACTTGCTGGGACCAATTAAAGCAGACAGGCTAATTAGGACACCTGGAGCCGATTAAGAAGCTGCTAGAATCAATTAAGACAGGAAGGCTAATCAGGACACCTGGTTTAAGAAGGATCTCACTTCAGTGAGTGAGGGGAGCGCAAGGAGTTGAGAGTGAGAGGGTGTTCTTCTGGAGGACTGAGGAGTACAAATGCTATCTGGCATCAGGAGGAAGGTCCTGTGATGAGGATACAGAAGGTGTTGGGAGGAGGCCATGGGGAAGTAGCCCAGGGAGTTGTAGCTATCACACAGGTGTTCATGAAACCCTGTAGACAGCTGTGATCCACAGGGCTCTGGGATGGAACCGGAGTAGAGGGCAGGCCCGGGTTCCCCTCCCCATACCCCCAACTCCCTATTGGATACAGGAGGTGTTGACTGTGGGTCCCACCAGAGGGGAAGGTCCCTGGCCTTTCCCCCAACCCACTAGGTGGACCAGCAGAGACTGCAGGGATTGTTCTCATTCCTTTTCCCCATGCTGGCCAGTGATGAGGTTAGCTGAGTGAACTGCAGGTTTGAGCCACTAGCAAAAGTGGCCAAACTGAGGGTTGCCGTGAATCTCTGAGATGAGCAAATCCGCCAATAAGCGCAGGACCCAACAAGGCAGAGGCGGAACTTTGTCACACTTTTTTTGAGATGGGTTGACCACATCTGCATACAGTATTCAAGATGTGGGCATACGATGGACTTATAAAGTGGCAATATAATATTTTCTGTCTTATTATCTATCCCTTTCTTAATGATTTGCAACATTCTGTTTGTGTTTTTAACTGCCACTGCACATTGAGCAGATGTTTTCAGAGAACTATCCACAAGGACTCCAAGATCTCTTTCTTGAGTGGTAGCAGCTAATTTAGACCCCTTCATTATATGTATATTTATAATTGGGATTATGTTTCCAATGTTCATTACTTTGCATTTATCACCATGAATTTCATTTGCCATTGTTTTGCCCAGTCATTCAGTTTTGAGAGATCCTTTTGTAGCTCTTCACAGTCTGTAGTGAGATACTGGGTGAGAGAAAAGAGGTGTCAGTCACCTGAGAATTCACAGACCCTGCTTTGAAACCACTGGGGTCATGACACTGGGCTGGGTGCAAAATCACACATTTTAAAAATATTGCTTAAAAACACAGACAGAGGAGTTAAACCACCAGAATTTGTTTCTGAGAGATGCTGAGGACCTCAGAGGAATGATTCCCCAGTGAAATGAAGTCCTCTGTTGCCAAGCTGCAATGCTTTCTCTATCTATGCTTCGAAGTCAGGTATTGCTTAGCATATTGTGAAAATAATGAAAAAGAAAAATCAGATATTGCCAGGAAAAAAATGCAGTTTTCAACAGCTGCAACACATTTTTGACTGCAGTACTCACAATGTACTATTATATGGTTTATTCACAGGACTCTGAAATCAGGGCAGGAAGTTTCATGTAGAGTGTTGATAGACAGTGATTTTAGTTCCATATTCTGTCAAGCCAACTTCATGCAACTCAGTAACAGATTATTTCTTATCAATTGCATCCATCAGTGTGCCAATTAGTAACAGAATAGAAGGCCCCAGATTATATGGATTCCTGTCTAAAAGCAAGATGGATTGAATTTGTTCTTAATGTTCTTGACTGCCAGCGGCATTTAAAATATATTTAATAGTTTTGCTAAGCAGCAGAGGAACAAATTATGTGAAGAATGTGTGAGAAGTCTGAATATTGCAGGTGCCTTCTCCTGAGATGCAATTCATTTTTAAGGAGAGGTTAATAGAAACTGTATACACATTGATCAACACTTATTTGGAAGACAGAAAATCACAGTGCATAAATGGAGAACCAACAGCTACATCTCCAAGATAAAATCCTTCAGTAATATTAAGGGCTGGATCATGCTTGGCTTTGCATGGGTGGGGAAGAGGGAGAGTTTGTGATTAGCACACCCCCCACCACACCCTCCATTTAGGGGCTAGACACAATCTATTGGAGGAGCAAAGGCACTGTTCTTTGCTAAAACCATCTGTAGCTATCTAGGGATGGCAAGATGACTAGGCCACAGCCCCACATCCACCACACCAGTCATAGTGAGGTAGCACATGCTATTGTAAGAGTAGCACCTGGCAGAGCCACAGAATCCACTCCACAGGAGGAATACTGGCCTTCAGCAGAGGCTGTTGCTAAAAAGCCACAGTCGTGCCCTGATATGGGAGGAGAGAGAATTGCTGCAGCACCCAATTTGGATGTAACAATGGCATGTGAAAAAAAAAGTTAGAAAGGAAGAATTCAGAAGCTACGGTAAAACGGACACAACCGCAATGAGACATTCAATTAGATTACATTTAAAACTGGTAAAAGATAAATTATCTTTACACACCGCATAATTAACTTTTGGAACTCATGACCACAAGGTATGGATATGAATAATAAGAACACTAGAATAACATTGGATAGTCTTTATTTTGTTGTTGTTGTTGTTTTGATTTTAACTACAGTATATCCCACAGTGGCAAGGACATTGGCTTAATGAAGTACCGTAATACCTTATCTTGACATCATCTATATTTTTTCTGATTGTACAAAGCTGAAGGACCCAGCAGCGTAGATATACCAGAGCAAATATTTATTCATTTACAACAGGGAGCCTCGTGTTGTAATAAATAATTGGCCATTAGATTTGGAAGAGTTAGCTGTATCCAAGAGACAACAAGAAAGAAGACTGTGGGCTAACCTACTGTCCAGTATTGAACTGGAGTATATGTTTGTGTAGGTACATATTCCTTTTACAGTGTATTATCTTGGATTCTTCTATTGGTGAATTTCTGCACATCCTCCTCCACACACACATAAGCCACAGAATTATACTATAGAACAGGTGTAAAGAAATTACCATACAACTACAGAAGCGTGAAACAAAAAGCAATTGTTCTGACAGCCTCACCACCATAAGTACAACAGCCGTTTGCAAGTGGGTCCCTCACTTTCCATTTTTTAATTTTAATATAGGTGGCAAACTTAGGTGAATGATAAATGTAATCTTTTTCCTTTGTCTTTCTGCAGAGTATAGATTACAATTGTTACAGTTTTTATAACAGATGATTACATGTTCAAACTATTTTTTTATTACAAAGTGAAGAAAGGATATCAGTATGGGAAATAAAAAAAAAATCCACCAATTTTGCACAATGTTTTGACTGCAAGAGCATGATGCTTCAGCTCAAGATTGTAATCATGAATTTAAAAACAGAATTATGCTATTAAGGCTATTCAGCTCCTTTTTATATACTTAACCTTGAAAACATTAATATAAAATGAATATTTTCCCTGAAGGTTACAAAAGGAGCTTTTTGTCACTGTAGATTATTCATTGCAAAAGGACGATATAAATGCAATAATAAATGGCAAAAGTTAAGTTGATTCAATGCTAAGTTTGAATAGCCAAGCACCAAAGCGTTAGGAAATACCAATATTAATGCTGAATGACTCTGTCCTCTTGGGTGTATGAACAAAAATATCATGTTTACATGATCACATTATCTCTCAAATAATAGTGCAATCCAATTATTTTCCTACAACTTCATATTCATGTGTAGCAGTATTTGGAGTTACACCCTGTAGTACCCTGCATATACATGGAAATCACTGATGGGAGAGGTACATAATAGAACCATTGTGGAACTGCAGTGAAAAAGGGAAATGCAGGAGGGAAAAGAAAATACTAAAAGTGCAGAGAAAGAGGCATCAAAATGTTTTACCTCCTCTTTATTTTTATTTCAAGGTAATTTAGGGTATTCAACATTATGGCTGAGACTATAAATACAATAACATCTATTAAAAGTTCTCACAGCAGCCAAGATTGGACTGGACATCTGGTATATGTTCTGGCATAATATTTAACAGTATATACTATGAATACTGTGGCCTTGATGGTCAACAGTTAGTGACTAACATTAATCTCCTAAATTCATGTTTGGACATCTAAATAAGTGACCTGATTTTCAAAGATGAGGCGCACCAGAGACTTCTACTGACTTCATGTGGCAGAGAGCCCTGACTTAGACCTCCTGCTATCACACTGACCTCAGCAGAGGTGGAGATAATGTAATTAAGATCAGAATCTGATTAAGAGAGTTGAAGCAATTTATCTGGGATTTAGCAGCTACATTATAGCTTGGAGTTGAGGATTCCTGCCTGTTGGAGTCCCACGAACCTCTCCCAAGTCTGTTTGCTGGGATATGTGCAGGTTCCCAGGTTTAGCCTTGCTTGCCCACATACAGCTCCCATTGATTTCCGTGGAAGCTCCCTGGAAGTGCTGAGGTCAGACTTGTTCCCTTACAACTGCATAGTGAATACAGTTCCATTCTTGCCCAGTTCAAACCTGATATTAAGTTGAATTACTGAAAAAAACAGCAAGTGTTTCTCCCTCCCCGAGCAGCTACCTAAGGAATTAAATTGAATTTGATTTCCAATTGGGAAGACATTTGTGCCCTTCATAAAAGATTCACCAATATCATTTAAGCTTTGAGGAGTTATCAAATACTGAGACCACATTTGGTTCTTTTCCTTGTGATGCACAATATTCTTTCCTTCATATTGTATACATGTTGACTGTTGTTACTTCCTTTTTCATTTTTCTCAAGACTAAGACTTAATTTAATCTTCTGAATTCGGAAGACAAGGCAGCTCCCCAATGGATCAGTTTATCTGTGCATTATATATGTAGAAAGAAAGCTAACATAATAAAATTGTTGAAGCGTGCAAGTTAAGGCAGTGGCCTTGCTGAAATCTTGAGAGTTTTAGGTCACTGGAGACTTAGTTAAAGCTGATGGATTAGCAGTGAAGTATTAATAAGGTAAATACTGCTGTTTGTCATTGTTGTTTATATGTACTGTTGGAGAGACGCCATTAACAAGAGTGCTTTCCTATAATTGTGAGGCCATGCTACTGTTTTGTTCTATAATATGACAGTCAGTTACTTCATCTTTTAGTGGTTCATAATACCTCAATGTACATAAAACATAAAATTACATTAAATGATCCAAGTGCTTTCTTGGAAAATGAGTAAAATTGCACCACTGCATTGTAGTTCATAATATAAAATGCAGGGAAATAAAATGAGAATCATTTGAACCAGCTGGATTATTTGAGGTTATATCTACTGGTACAGTCAAGTTGTTAATATAAAGCCTGGAGAAAACAGCTAAAAATCACCATTAAACCTGAATTGTCTGCATTTATATCTAGTTATATTTCTGTGAAGATAAAAGATTGTTCAAAGAAATGTTTAGGAGTTCTTCACATAACATCAATGTATAAAAATTGTGGGGTATGAAAATTTGTGGCTCAATTGTGCAATAATTATTTCTGATGCTGAATATTTAATTTAAGTGAGTGACTTATTGTAGTCCATGCACTTAAGAACTTCCCTGGGTTATCACAAACATTTATTTGTTTCAGAGTAGCAGCTGTGTTAGTCTGTATTCGCAAAAAGAAAAGGAGTACAAGTGGCACTTTAGAGACTAACCAATTTATTTGAGCATAAGCTTTCGTGAGTTACAGCATCCAATGAAGTGAGCTGTAGCTCACGAAAGCTTATGCTCAAATAAATTGGTTAGTCTCTAAGGTGCCACTAGTACTCCTTTTCTTTTTGCAAACATTTATTTGTATCTCATTTCCTCCTCTGTAAAAGATGGAAATAATTATTTTCACAGGAATGTGAAAATAAAATCATTGACATATATGAAGTGCTCAGCTATAGAAGAACCTAAATAAAGAAAATTTAATCAGAGGAAAAAACAAAACAATTCAGCCCAAATAGTACCCAACCAGCCCACTACTGTTTTCACTTCCTCAAAAGCCTATGAAAATTGCTGAGCTATGCTACATGCCCAGGGATGAAAGTAACTGAGACACTTACCGGTATCGGGCCGGGGCGGCTCTGGCCCCAGGAAGGGGCGGGGCTGGAGGTCAGCATCCCCCAGCCAGCCCTTCCAGGCTGCCTGGCCCGTGCCCACCAGGGCCCCCGTGTTGATTTAAAGGGCCTGGGGCTCCAGACACCACTGATGCAGATGGCTACAGAAGAGTGATAGAAGACAGATATATTAGCCCCAGGTTAAGCGGGTCCTTTTAAATCACCGGCCCCTTTGGCCCTCCCCCCACCTGTCAGTGGCTGAGGGGGGCAAAAGGGGCAGGAACATTAAAGTGCGCCACGGAAAAGGACCATCCTTAAAGCAGTGACCCAGCAGCTCTTTATTGTCACTGCCCCTTGTGCATCCCCCTATGGACTCTACCAGCAGGGCTACCAACAGGGGAGGCAAAAGAGCTGCAGCAGTGCTTTAATGTGGGCTGGGTACGGGCCAGTGCAGATTCTTACTGGTATGCCGTACCAGCCCATACCGGCTCACTTTCACCCTTTAGCATGCCCTAAAGACCTGATTTGTAGGCTCTTTCAAACCAAGGTTGGAGGGCAGAGGATCACAATGCCCTTCAAAGATGATATATATCCATTTCTCATCTAAAATATCACATAGGATGGGGTGAGAGGAAGGGAGTTATGACCATACTAATATGTCAAGGATGCAAACATCCAGGATGGGGAAGGATTACTTAGGATAATACTGTATCACTTGGTCTACCTAAGAGTAACAGAAATTGAGAGGGAAAAATGTAGTCTGAATAGCAGGAAAAGCTTCCTGGCAATGATATTTATTAAACAGTGGAATAGACTCACATGAGCAGAGATGGAATCCCCCACACCTGGGATATTTAAAAATATATGGTGGACACAACAGAAAATACATTGTAGAGAAAAATATTTCCTTTTAAGTGGGAGGATGCACGAGATGACCCAATGTGTCTTTTCCATCTCTAGCTTCTTTGATCCTATGATGTATGTTTTATAAAATAAAGGATAGAATATAACCACTGGCTTGAGGTGCAGAGCACAATTAATGAACATTAAGACAAAATGTACATTAACATAAGCAACAATAATTTTACAATGCTCTAATGATACAGTACACTGCTCTATGGAATAAAGTGAAAAGGTTACACATTCAATTGCATTGACATTTAGTTTTGGAAAGAGAACGTTGTTATAAAAATATAATTTTGATTAATCATGCTTTCTATGGAATGAACCATGATATTACAATGGATGTAAGAATACATTTAAGCAAACTAATTTTTTGGTGAGGTAATAAGCAACATGTTCAGTTTTCTGGGATTCTGCAGTTGCAGAACCCAGCTGCCAAAAAATTAACATTTGTTTTCTGCTTGTGTGTATTTCCATGTCTACATATTATTTTTGTCTGACTGGGTTTAGTCAGCAGCCCTCTCCCCAAGGAAACAAAAACATATTGATATTAATTTAATTTGTAAATATAGAATTGTTCAGATAACTATTCTGAATTAATAGAAAAGTTAAGTAGCACTTTCATTTCAGCAGTTCCTCTCTGTTGTTATCTACACTCCTGTATTGATTTAGGATCATCCAGCTTTCAAGTGGTTTAGGCAGTTCTATTGCTTTGTTCTGTCAATGTGACTCTAGATCAGTGGTGGGCAACCTGCAGCCTATGGTCCGCACATGGACTGTTAGCGTGATCTGCTAGCAGGCTGCGAGACAGTTTGTTTACATGAACCGTCCGCAGGCACAGCAACTCATAGCTCCCAGTGGCCCAAGTGGACTGGCAGCAAGAAGTCAGGGGTGGGATTTCTTCCATTTCCTCTGGCCAGCCAGGAGCCATCCTCTAATCAGAAAAACTCATAGACAGGTAGAGCTGGCCCATCCACACTTCTCACATATGCATGTGTAGTGGAGGCTACACACGAGAAAGTAATGAACAGCTGCATGGACACTGGACCTGGGGATGTAGCACAACCTGTGGTTCTTTAGAGTACTGCAGGTCTCTTATGTCATCTAGGTGTTTGATCAGAGTGCCTCTTAGCTGCTTGGTCTCAAGCAGAGTAAACAGAGCACTAATCATAGGAGCTTTCTTCATACTCGCTAACATCTTTGAGATAGCATAGGGAGCACTGACCAAATGGAGTGACATTGCTGGGATCCCTTTCCATCCCTGGTGCTGATATAAGAGACTAAGAAGCTAGGTAGAGAAGGATGAAAAGCGGAGCAACAGCCTCCATTCCTTTCAAAACAGTAGGAGGAAAGGAGAGGTCCTCCTTTTATTTATGTAGCCACTGTTCTGCTCTCCCCTTCCAGGTCTTCATGTTAGTACATGTGTTAC
Organism: Lepidochelys olivacea; assembly: GCF_965140295.1. Classification (NCBI taxonomy): domain Eukaryota; kingdom Metazoa; phylum Chordata; order Testudines; family Cheloniidae; genus Lepidochelys; species Lepidochelys olivacea. The sequence goes on along the minus strand of NC_140411.1, from coordinate 76,125,271 downwards.
TGTGCAGAGTAGAGAGAAGAGCATGAAACAGCAATAACTCAGCAAGTTGGGCCCAATGGCATCAGGGCTAATGGGCTCATAACTGAGGTTAGCTTTAGGAAGAGGAAAAAGAGACTACTGTGATGTGCAAGAAAATAATAACGCATGGTGAATATAAGTTTTCACAGGGAAGGTAGATAGGGGATGGGTGGATATTAATATATAGAGCAGGGCTTACAAATGTAGACAAGTCTGAAAATTTGAATTGCCACTGTTGGAGTATATGCTTTAGAAAAAAAGCTTACAAAATATAGCAGAGCCAATGTTTTTTAAAAGTGGATGCCTGAAATCAAGCACATAAAAGAAAGTATCCAGAACTGCTGTGTACTTGTAGTTCCCATTAACTTCCTGAGGTGCAAGTGTCAGCATTTCTGAAAAAAAAATCAGACTACCCAATTAGATGCCTGAATATGGATTTAGGTGCCTAACCATAGGCACCATTGTGACAGAATATACCCATTTTCACACCGTACACACTGCTGTAATAATGTTTGTATAAGGTATGCCTTGTGAGGTATCATTTGAAAACTCATCATTTACTGATCAATAATATCATGGCAAAATGCACACAGCAGCATTACATGTGAAGTTATGAACATAAGATGAATTCATTAATAAAAGTATGTTTTCCAAATAAATCTGGGGAGTGGCCAAACCAGTTCCTTATAGACAAAAGACAAGCTGATGTCTCAGCGAGGTGTAAACAAGGCTGGTGGACAATTACCTGCTAAGTGGCCATTCTTTGGCAGGAGAGGGGGCAGGGACAAAAAATCTAAATCTTAAGAAACTGCATGGAATTTCTTTCCACACAGACAGTCTGTCGCTTGGCTCCCAGCTGGGAATATTTTTTTCAAGAGAGGGACTGAAAGAATAAAAAGCAGGGGCACATACCCCAAGACACCACCCCCCTTCCTGCCCTTTGCATTCATTGCACCTGAAAAGACAAAGGAAGCAGCTGTTAGACTCTGCAGGAAGGGTCCTGACCTAAAAAGTTTAGTCAGTAAGGGTATGTCTCACAGCAATTAGACAGCCGCAACTGGCCCATGCCAGCTGACTCAGGCTTTCAGGGCTCAGACTGCGGGACTGTTTAATTTCAATGTTGATGTCTGGGCTTGGGCTGCAGCCTGGGCTCCAGGACCCTGTGAGGTGGGAGAGTCTCAGAGCTAGGGCTGCTGCCCGAGTTGGAACACCTACACCACAATAAACAGCCCAAGCCCTGAAAGCTGAGTCAACTGGCATGGGTCAGCTGCTGGTGTCTAATTGCAGAGTAGACATACCCTAGAACTGTTAAAAGCATGTGGTGAGAAAACTTTGCTTTGAATCTGATACAGTTTGTTAAGTTAGGCACCAATAAGTGTTTTATCTTTATTATTCTTGTAACCATTTTGACTTGTATGCCTCATTACTTGTACTCACTTGGAATCTGTCTCTTTGTAGTTAGTAAACTAGTTTTATTGTTTTATCTAACCCAGTGTGTTCAGGTTGAAGTATCAAAGTAACTCCATTTGGGGTAATAAGCTGTGTGCATATGATTCCCTTAAAGGAATAATGGGTTTAATATATTTGTGCTTTCCATACATTTCTGCAGGGAAATCTGGGACTAGGAGTGTGTTTGGGTGGTAATCTTTAAGGCTGGTAAGAGACAAGGTGTGGGTGGCTGGCTGCAGCACACACAGACATAGTTTGGAGTAATTTACATGCTGGAGGGTGTTAGTGAGCAGTCCAGGTTGGAGACTATAGCAGCAAGGCATTGTAAAGGGCACCCAGGATTACAGGGCAGGGGTGATACAGCTACTCATCGGTCTGGATTGTACTCTAGCATGTCACAATCAATGTTTGGAAAATCTTGATCATAATTTTGTTGATCATCTAAAACTATAAACCAGAGTATTTCTGCAATCTATGAACACCATGCAGTATTACATATTTAAATTATCTAGATTATTCATTATTTTAGTGTCCTGCAGCTTCTACATTGGTCAATGCCATGCAGGCAAAATGGATAACTGCTTAAGAGATTCACAACTGTAGTTCTGCCAGTTGATAAAGGCTGGAAACATTAGAGGTGATTTTTCTGGTAGGACACAGCATGCTAGTATTTAATTGTAATCTTGCTTCATTACCCATCACATTCTCTATTAAATAGCAAAATGATTGCCTGTGTTTCTTATTTCCTAAATTATTGTCATTTGGGAACCTAAAACAGAATTTTTACTAATATTTTAATTCATTACTTTATACAGAAAATTGTTTTCTTTTAAATTACTTAGGAATTTATAGTTCAGGTTCCTTGATGGACAGACTTTCAATTTTTCTTTTGGGACTTTCACAGCCCAATTTGAATGGATTTAGCCTTATGTTATATTTTCCTCCCATTCTCCTCTCTGCCCCCCCCCCCAAAAAAAAAAAAAAGAACAGCTGGCCTACTTACACTGTGTCAGCAAAGTCAGTTCTTTTGGACAATTACAAGATGATGGGCGTGATTCACAGTAATCACCACCAGAATAACCAGAAGCTAATGGAGCCAAGTTTTCACATTTCCCACAGCTATGAGTATTTTTTTCCCCAGACAATCTTCTTATCAATCAGCATGGGTAGCTATAAATAGAGTAATGGCTTAAGCACGAAAGTGACCCAATCCAAATCTTTACTGAGACACTAGAACTTCTTGTTGTTGTCCTTACTGACCAAAGATGATGCTGTTGAAGTACATTTTGTGAGTACAGCTGCGGCTAAAAAGGCCTATGCACGCGTGGTCGTCCTTTCCACATGAAGTGCGTTGGTAGCTCGTGGCTGAGGAAGAGATTACAGTCTGTGCCTGCCGAGTCTGCCACTGGTTACGACTTAGCCTGTGTGCTTCAAGATCCACACCGTGCGTAATCTTGAACTGGGTAACCCCATTGTTTCCTACTACTCACTAGTGTGATCTATCTGTTGCTGATGACTCCCAACTGTCAGCATCAATGCTGTCCTGTTTCAAGTTACGCTTCAGAGTGTCCTTGAAGCATTTCTTCTGGCTGCCTCATATGTGGTTGCCCACAGGAACTGCTTTGTCCTTCTGGTGTCTTTTATCTTCAACACATGAACAGTCCAGCATATCTGTGATGTGATAACCATGGCTTCAATCCCTGTAGAGCATGGGCGCTGAGTTTCAATTTTCCCAGGGGATGTTCCACCCCCATTCCACCCTGAGTCCCCACCCCGCCTCCTCCCTCCCCCTCCCCCCCTACTCCACCACCTCCCCTGAGCCTCCGATCAGCTACTTGGCAGTGCCTCCATTCAGCTGATCAGGGACACTGCTAAACAACTGTGGCTGGTAGGTGCTGAGCACCCACTATTTTTTTTCTGTGAGTGCTCCAGCCCTGGAGTACTCATGGAGTCAGTGCCTATGCTGTAGAGTGACTATGATGCTCATTATTGGCATCTTTATCCTGGCATTTGCTGCAGAGTATAGCATGCAGATGTCATAAATGGAATTGATCTAGAAGCTTAATGTGATGCCTATAGCAGGGGCAGGTCTCAGAATACATACATGTTGAACAGCATGACCACTATATAAACTTTGAACTTGGTATGAAGCTTAATACCATGTTACTGCCAGACACCACCTGACAGTCTGCCAAATAATGAACTTGCTTTCTTGATATGACCTGTCAGCTCCTTGTCTATAGGAACATCATTTGACAATATACTACCAAGATAGCAGAAGTCTGTAACAGCCTTCATCTGTGCGTTGCAGATGGTGACTTAGTTTCTTGTAGGGTTTTCCTGGTGCAGGTTGATACATGACCTTGTCTTTTTCAGATTGATTGTCATCCCTTACCTTTCTGCAGACTCTGCAAATCTGCACATAATTAGTTGTATCTCTTCTAAAATATGTGCTTCTAGTACACAGTACACATTGGCATACAGTAGCTCATGAACAATTACCTCAAAGACTTTCATGGAAGATCGCAGACTGTTCAGATTAAATAATTTTCCAGAGGATTGGAAATATATCCTTATACTGGCATTCAGGTTTCTTGTAGCATCATCAAGCATTACTGCATAAAAGAGATTAAACAAGAGTGGATAAATTATGCATATCCCTGCTTACAATCATTAGTGATAGGAAATGGGTCAGACAGAACATCATCTACACAGATTTGTTCGAGCATTTCCTCACGAAATAGCCACAGAGTGCCGGCCTCAGGAGCTAATGGAGCCAAGATTTCATCTTTCCCAAAGCTCTGAACAAACATTTTTCAGACAATCATTTTATAAATCATTATGGGCAAATAAAGTAGCTGCTTAACCAGGAAAAGGACCCATCCCAAATCTTTCCAAAGACACTGGAACTAGAGTTGTCTCATCTCCAAAGACTTGTGTAATTTCCCAGATCAAATGTAATTCTGTCAACTGGTGAGCATGCTTGGTTATTCCAATAACTCACTGGTTGCCAGAAGAGTTGACTTAATGTCATATTAATAACTGTTATGGAGGGCTAGTTTTTCTTTTTCTGGGCAGGTTCCACTGAGAACATTTGCCATTACCACCAAGGATTATACTTACAGTACTATTGGAATATTTCAAAGACAAACCAAACCAGCAGTACAGTCTCTTCCAGAAGGGATTCCATAACATATTTTAGGTCACAATGTGTAGTCCTCACACAAGAAAAGCTCCCATTGAATTCACGAGGTGTTTGTCTTCAAAGAGTCTGTGGGCTCAGACTTCCAGTTAACACAATTTCAGTTTTGTTCTAAAAATTTTTCTGTTAATTTATAATTAATTAATTCTGTAATATATTCACTTATATTAGTATTTTCATGTAACAATTATAGTTCCCTTGTTTATAAATGATTACATTGGAACACAGGATTTAATAAAATAATACTTGTATACACAACATATTATAAATGACCAAAATATGAGAAGCTACCATGAAATTCTATTTAATATGACATTTGTAAGCTGTGAATGCAACAAGTACTTTGTTAGTTACAATACTGATCAGTCATCAGATCATTTTGTGAACTTGGTATTTAGTCATGAAGCCTTGCCCTCTTCTTCACATCATACAGGTCAAAAAATTGTATCTATAGCAGTCTTCATTTTCTCATTTATTCTAATAGCAATGATAATGAAATATCATCCAAATAATTTGTATGTAGCCACAGAATTGTAAATATTCCCAAGCCAGTCTCCCACTTTGCTTATTTTAGGTTCACATTTTAAAATAAGAGCCAATGTAAGTGTCTATGCTAAATGAACTCATCCGTCATCAGAAGAGGGCTGACTTTAAACATCTAACAACCCTGTGTTAAACAGGTGTTAACAAATCCAAAACGAGTATGAAATAATTTAAAGTCATTTCCCCACTAAGCAGAAGTGAGATCAGCTCCTAAGCCAACCTATATATGTAGGCTATATTAAGGTTACCAATCTCCATGGTATTGACTGAAAACAAATAAACAACACACACAAAAATAACTCCAAGCTAGCTCTGCCAGTGGAAACAAGATTAAAGCTGCTGTTGGGTTTTATTTTTTATAAATATAAGAAGTGTGAGCCCACCTGAGACTGGGTGCCCTGGGTAGCGTGTGGGGGGGCAAAGCCAACTCCCCCGGGCTTCAGCCCCAGGCCTGTAACCTGAACTCCATCACCCAGGGCTGGAGCTCTTGGGCTTCAGCTTCCACCCCCGGTGGTGAGGCTTGCGCTTCAGCCTTGGTCCCAGGCATTGGGCTTGGGCTTTGGCCCCAGCAAGGCTAATGACACCCCTGGCAGCCCCATTAAAATGAGGTTCTGGCCCACTTTGGGGTCCTGACCCACAGTTTGAGAACTGCTGGCCTAACACAATAAGGTCCTGATTGCTGACTGGAGCCACTAGGAAGTATTGCAATATGGATAATAAATTACATTAAAGAAACTTTCAGGTGCCTAATCCAGCACTCAAGAGTTAGGAAATGGAAGAATTAAGGTTGTTTTTGCATTATAATACAGTCTTTGATGCTATGATCACATACTCTTTTTTCCGCTAGACCCCTGCCACATTCAGTGCATGGGTTGGATAGAGCTGAGGGAATGAATCTGGGTTGTACAGAGAATGTGACTGCTGTCTGCAGGACCCCTGACTCCTTTGTGACATAAATTGGAAGGTGTGTAGTGAATAAGGCAGGATGAATGAGGCAGGGGACTGCAGGAAGAGAAAGAAGGATCTCACAGTTAAAGCAGTTGAATGTTTCCCTGGAGAATTGGATTCTATCCCTGCCTTTGTCACAGAGTTCCTGTCTGATGCAATGAAGTCACTTAAACAAAAATGTTCACAGGTGGTCACTAATTGTGTATTCCTCATTTTCTAGGTGCCCAACTTGAGACAACTGAGGTAAGATTTTCAGAAATACTGAACACTCATAACTGCAGCTAATATCAATTGGAGCTGAGCTTTGAACACATAAAGTGCTAAGTACTTGGAAAAATCAGGTCCTAGACATCTCAAATGGATCACCCAAAATTCACGGACACCTGACTATTTGGCCTTAAACTTTTTGTCCCAGATGTAAGATGGAGATAATATCACATAATCTTGCAGGGGTTCATTAATGCCTGTTCATGATAAATTTGTTTGTATATACTATGGATGGAGCAGCTCAGAAATACAGGAAACTAATAATTCTGTATTTAATCCAGAGTGTACTGTGTGAGATAAAGGAGATAGGAGCTAGACACTGATTGAGGAGGGTAAAAAGAAATACTTAGGGAACACTCATTCACTGAATAAGGTTCTATAGGGGAGTGACTCTTCAGTACTTACTTTTCAATGTCTCTTTGTCCCTTTCCACTCTGGCTCCTGCTCCCCTCCTGCATCCAGCCCTGACAAAAGTTCTTTCCTCCCTCTATGTTTATGTACCCCCCTCTGTATCCCAACCCTTCCCCACATGCTCTTTCCAGTATCTGGCTCTGGCAATCCCCTATCATCCCTCTCACATTTTTATATGCATGTATCCAGCTCTTCCTCACTCTGTCAAATTGATTCCTCATCCTCTTCCCCACTGTCTAGCTGGGCCGGCTCTAGGTGTGTTGTCACCCATGATGTAATATATTTTCAGTGTTCCCCCAATAACTCCTACACACATAGACATACACCCAAAAGGCACAAGCCAAAAAAGTGGGATTTGGTGCTCCCCAGTGTCAGTGCCACCACACTGATAGCTTCCCTTGCTGCCTGGGTATAACCAGGGGAACACTGAGCATGGAGACAAGAGAAGAGGCAATGTCCCGGCTCTCAGTCCACAGCCACCAGGAGGAACAATTTCAGGAAAAGTCTTTTTCAGCTTCTGCATCCCTTGGGTGGAACATGCCCTGTATAGACAGAATCTTTAACAGTGCCAGCTCCAGGCACCAGCGAAGGAAGCAGGTGCCTAAGGTGGCCAATAGAAAGGGGCGGCACACTGTCTGTCATCGGGGCGGCACGTCCAGGTCTTCGGTGGCAATTCGGTGGCTGCTCAACCAGGCTCGGTTTTGGGTTTTTTTTCCTTCACCCGCTTGGGGCAGCAAAAAAGCTGGAGCCAGCCCTGATCTTTAGAGAATTTAGCTGCCAAAGTCTAACAAGTCTCTTCTGAGTTTGTGCAAACTGAGACTTTTCAGAGACATACAACTTGTCTAAACCAGAGGCTAATTTTTATTGGACTGGCAAAAGGCACATCCTTGTCGCCAGCGTGACCTCTCCAGTCGCACTACCAAGTTAAGCCCTTGCTCTGATACATGGAGGTGCTAGAGCTTCTCCAAAAAAGTTGAAAGAATTTTTTTGGTAACAACGATAAGGCAGTGTATTTCTCCCTAATCTCATTCTTAAAAATGGCTGAACCTGTTTACCTGAAATTAAAAAACAAACAAACAAACAAAAAAATAAGCACTGACACAGACACCCAGCATGGAAAATGTAAGTCAAAATGGTTTAAATTTGGCAATGCTATAAGTATCTGAAAACCATTGTTTTATAAAAAATAGGGTCAGGCAACCTTATCTCCAGGCAGCACTACCAGCTCTACCAATAACAAAAATAGTATTAATATTAAAACTAACTATTAATTAATTAATATTAATGAATTCTTGTAGTGTATTTGAGAACCAGACATTGGTCATGTAATAAAAAACAGGGCAAAATCAGTGCCAGCATGATCTGGGTCTGATCCAAAGCCCAGTGAAGTCCATAGGAGTTTTTCCATTGATTCCATGTATCCATTCTTAATGGGTCAGGTTGATAGTTGGATTCAATGTCAATGAAGTTAATCAGCGGGACTTCTTGTGGAGTAAGGTACTGACTATTTTGGGTAAGTATGGCAGAATCTGAACTATTCATTTTATCTACATATTTGTAACTTCATAGGTACAGGCAAATTGAAAACTAGTGGTCAAATGCACCAGTATGTTCAACCTACTTTGGTGACACAAAGCTGCCATAAATCTAACAAAACCATGCTTTTAATAACTTTGCATGGTTGGATCAGTGCAAAACTGCTGGAGTGGATCAGTGAATCTGGACAGGATCTTTTCCATAACCCAATGTAAAAATGTATGTGTTTTCCAGATATTAAGTATTAAACTGTTTTAGATAGGTATAGGACAGCTACTGTAAGGATGGAATTAGAAAGGCTCAGCATTTCACAGGATCAGGTTTTAAAAGCTCTTATTCACAGTAGTACTACTTATTCATGGTACATAAGTGTGGCAGAACTGGTTCCTTAGATATGTAGATGAGAACTGCAAAGCAGCAGTTTTTAAGGCATAATCTGTAAGTTTTTTAAAAGCACACAATGCCAGTTGCAAACCCTAAATTGTGAAAAATGAATCCAATAAGTGGCTAGATTACAAAATGGGCCATGTATAAGAATCAGGGCATGAAAAGAGAGGATGTGTCAGAAAAAAAAAGTATTTATTGTCAAAACTGTCCTAGAAAATTTGCATCAATACAGGAATTTAAATGTATTCACTGCAAGTAGTGATGATACTAATAAGAAAAAGAGGATCAATACCACTATAATTAGAAAGCATGATTCTGGAAACTATTGTATGAAGAGTCAGAATCAACTCAGTTTGACAACAGAGCAAAGGTTATTCAAGACATAAAAACAAAATTAGGTTTTGTTACTTTGTGAAATAAATGTGAAATGTAGCGTGTGGGGGTATGCAGGCACATTTCCAGAGTTTTGATATGAATTTCAGTGACACAAGCACCTGTCATTGAACATTAACTTTTAAATCCTAAAGAGATTTTGAAAATATTCTAAAGGTATGCTGATTACCGGTTCAGTAAACAGTGTATAATAATGAATATGCTCTTCAAAAACCTCATTACCATCTTCCTCAACTTCTTGCAGCATATGTTGAAAGAATATGCATTCTTAACAAAACTCATAATTATTAGCTATAAGGCTGCAATAGTGTTGTTAGCAGATCCAGGTGAATTCATGGTGGCAGAGCTCTTCGAGAATTATTTTTCAAGAGCTTTTGTGGATGAAAATGTAAATATTTTCTCAATTAATGTGTAACTAGCCAGTAGAATAAAATAAGTGTAAGTATACAAGTTTTCTTATAATACCTAGACAGGAGTTAGCACTATATGACAAGAAGGGGGCAGACAGTTATTCACATTTACAAATGATGACAATCCTTGAAGAGATTAAGAGGAAGTCAGATGGTACACAATCTGCATTGGCAAATGTAGATGCAAAATTTAAACAACTCAGCCATCAGGCCATACAATCAGGGTAGACAATTTCACAGTTTGGGTGGAGCAGCAAGCCAAAATAATGCAGACTCCAATAAAGTGAGTGGTAAAGCAACTCACCGTTTCAATTTTATGAATCATGAGTCCCGTGACAATGCATGTGAACACTTTGGCAGCAATATTGAATTTTTAGAACATCAGCTGAAACATAGAATTCTGATATCTTCTCTACATGAGGGCTTAAAAAGGGGATGATTCCATCTCTTTGTTTGAAATACAGCAACCTGCTGTCCTTGAATCCCATTGTATGGTCCAAAACACACCACTCTTTGGCTGAGGAAGCAGTAGGCAAGCTCAGATTCAGAAGGGTTCTGAATACTGGTGAGCCACAGGATTTCTGACTTGTGAAACATAGGCTGTAAACAGAATGATTTGGATTGTAAGGTTCAAACATAATGGGCCAGATCATCAGCACCCATCTGCATATCCTCTACAATATCATGCTGAAAGTGTGGGATCTCCTTCATCAACCAATCAAGGGAAAACATTTAAGGGCTGTAAAGCCTGAGGTAAACGCAGGTCTCTTCAGGCTAAAAATCTCCAAACAGTGATCGAGAGCAAGAAGAATACCTTTGAATGGGCTAGCTTCTCCACCAACCACAAAAGATAGGGATTTTATATGTTTTCAGTGATTGGGAATGGTAGAGGCCTTTTTTTCAAATTCGGTAAGTCCATTCTCCACTACAATATTTCAGAGGTAGAGGCCCTTGTCCTGAATGAGTAGCAAGAACCATCTCCAAATATTGTTGTAAGGCAACCACCAACACAAGTATGATTAGGTTTGATGTAAAACAAAACTAATCAGGAAGAGACACCAACAACAGTCCTACAGTATCTTCCTATCACCTACTGGGGCACAAAAACCACAGCTGTAATAACTCCCAGGTTTTCTGTGGCTCTTTGGATACATGGGGACGGGAGGAAATGGGGCATAAGAATTGGAGAGCTCATTAACATGAGTAATCCACTCAGCCTGATACACAGATTCTGGCCGGGAGTGGGGCTTTTTAAAAGACAGGACTGAGGCAATAAAGCAATCTGGTACTCTGAACAAGCCTCCCCAGTGCAGAACAGCATACACCCCAGAGTGCCACTCACTCAGAGGTCCCTTTTTTTATTTTCTGTCACAGCATATATAGCTGGCTATGTTGAATTACTGGAAAATGGTAACACAGTCTTGCCCAAACGAATTCCACAGCAAACAGAAGCAAGAACGCTGCCAGGAATTTGAGAGAAAAATAATGTGTTTTTTCCCTGTAAATATGCTCTTGGTACCACTTAGCACATAAATACCTCCTTTAGGTTTTTATGAAGTTAGAAAAGGCACAGGCTTTCAAACGTCTGAGGTACGGGGAGAACAGTATGTAACCACATTCACCATTTCTGTCAAGTACAACAAAGCTTTATGTTTGTCACACGGAAAAAAATCTTCTAACTTTTAATACCAAGGAAGTTATTATTATAACTAGAATGGTAGTTTACTCTGTATTTGAACATTAGTGCTCATGTACTGTTGAAAGCAACTATTTCATTTTAACAACTAGATTTTTTTAAAAAAATCTTATTTACAGTATATTCAATTCCTCACAGAGGAAATCTTAAATTTCAACTAACTTGATTAAAGCCCCAATTAGCTTTTCAATTTCCCTACACTGATGAGTCATTATTTCTTTCATATTTCTTCCCATAAGTGAGAAAGATAGTTATGAAACAGTTTACATTTTATATTTTTTGTTATTGACCATTTCCCTGAGCATTGCTAATATTGACATCAATGGACTACTCATGTGCTTAAAGCCAAGCTAGTGCTCCAGGATTGGAACCACTGGTCTAGTCATATTGAAGTCCATAGAAGCTGCTGGATACACACCACTTTTCAAGGTCAGGTCACTTTAGTTCCTTATGTATTAGTATAAGGATCTGGCTGACTAATGCTTTTGGGTGCCAAATTTAAGACACCTTTGTGGGATCAGATTTTCTGAGGGTGAATGCTCACACATTTCTGAAAATCAAGCTCCTTTAAGAAGTCTCATGCTCGGCACCCAAAAATCGACTTAACCAAAATCACAAGTCACTTTTGAAAATCTTTGTTGGAGTCAATTTTTAGGCACCCATACTTAAAGTCTTGCCCTTAAGCCATATAATACACATCCATCCTTAGCAGGCAACTTCCTCTCTATTGGACCACCCCCACCCAAAGTATCTCCAAATGTATCTCCACTTTTATTAGTAGATCACCTCTGTTACACAGCTAAGTTCTGCTGATCCCTTAAGATAGGGTTTGCTATATTTTGTTTATTATAGGTATTTGTGTGGCATCCTTCACCCTCTTATTTTTGTACATTTGCAGTTGAGTTTGGTTCAGTATAGCCAATAAACTGATATGAACTTTGCTATTGGAAAAGTTGTCCACAGGAAATTAGAGAGGCAGTTCTTTGGAGAACTTGGACTTGCCTTATGAGGGACTTTAAGTATCAGAATGCAAACTTTGAATTTGATTCTCTAATGCCTGAGGAACCAATAAAGACAAGAGCATAGCATAGGGATGGTAGTTCCCACAGCCTGTGGTGTTGAAGTATGAGGATTCTGCATTCTACACCTATCAGGGCATTTGCTGGGTGGGTGGATTCATTTCTCAACCTGAGCAAATACTGAATAAGGATCTAGATCTGGACACTGCTAACAGCAGAGTCTTCAAGAAGGAATGGTAAGGGGCTGCCCCATACCAGGCAAAGCACAATAAGGCATTGTGCCTTGCAAAAGCAGAAAGCCTCAGGGACATTCCTGGCTGCAATGGCAGGAGGACAACTAGGCACCTTCCCCTTTTGGGGATGCCGCATATCCCCAGCATAGCTGGCCAGCACATAGGGGTGTAGAGCCATGCCTATACCTTTCCCCTGCACCTATCCCTGTCTTGCCAGTTCTAAGTGGATAGATTTGGTAGCAGTTCTTATTCTCCCCCAACCAGATGGCCCTCAAATCTGGGGCCCCTTTACATGGCATATGGAAAGGGAGAAGGCTGCTTTCCCATTTCCGTAGAGAAAAGAGAAAAGCCACAGTTTAGCCCTAGATGGACAGAAAGTGATTAATAGCCTGATTTGCAGAGCACTTTCAAAGCCCATCGTCTTCAATGAGAATGGAGGTTGCACAAGCACCTTACAGAATTGGGCCCAAGGATCCAATAAGGGAAGGCAGGGTGACTGCCTGACTTCCAAATGAATTCAATCCAAAATAAATGATGCAGTTCATTGCACGTCATAGATGTTTTAATAGAAAAAAAGAAATACCTTTACAAGCATTCAGCTGATAGCCACCCTTTATTAAAAAGCCCTGACCTAATTCAACAAAGAATTTATTTTGGTTTCACAGATAGGTAGGTTTTAAGCATGTATTCCCTTTTAAATTGCACTTTGTAGAGTATTATACCCTGGGCAAAATTATTCATAAATGGCACTAATGAGTGTCAAGCTGCATTGCAAAGCATTTTGAAAATTGTCCTATTAATTAATGGTGTAATTAAGCTTTTGTCAGTGACATATCATATTTCTGACAGGAATAGATGGCCTATGTAAGTCTGTGCTAGGCAACCATCCAAGCAACCACTGTGTATAATGGATGGCAGCAATTTAGTGTAGGTTTACAGTGATGGGACCACCTGCATAGGGGGAACTGGCAACCTGCATGCACAAACAGCATTTTGCACTGTAGCTCGGTAAAGTCGCCTTAGCTTAGATTGATGTAGCCCTCCCTAGGATGACACATTAGCTTTTTGCCATTAAACCATAAATAGTGTTTCTCTGAGCTCCTGTGACAAAAATGTCAATTAACTTCCAACTTTCATTTCCATTTAATTTTGTATTCTCATTCCATTTGCATATTAATGTGAACACGGTGCAGAACTGTTAGATTAGAATACCTAGCTAAGGCTAATAGCATGTAATGCATACTTATTGAGTGTAATAGTTATGAAAACATAAAACTTTCAGGAGAATTTATTACCAAGTTCCAACTTCCATCAGGAAAAGAATCAAGTTGTTCAGATGTTCCTCCTCCCCTCAAATGATTGGGTGACATATACATGGGTAAGAAAGAAAGAAAGAAAGAAAGAAAGAAAGAAAGAAAGAAAGAAAGAACAGACGGAGGAGGTGGGGAGAAACTTCTAAGTGCACATCAGCACGATATAAACCATTTTATTCTGTTACTCCCTTGGCAACAGATCTCTATTAATTCTAATATTAATAATTTATAGCCTGGCTTCAGTTAACAAGGTCTTAGAATTGAATCCAGAAAAAAGAGAATGAAAGAGGAAAATTGCATTGGTGGGATGGTTTTACTTCCATGTGATTACATTGTCCATATGCTCAGATTTATTAATTTCATGTCTTAGAACACATCTGAGTATTTTCAAATGTAGATGAACAAAATTATTGAGCCAGACTGACATAACATATCCCAAATCTTGCTTGGGATACAAAGCAGCAAACTGGCTTCAGCAGAAATTTGTTGCATTTAAACATTGGTGTCTTGTCTGACCAGTCTGTTATGAGACTGACCAGTCTGTTATGAGAAACACAAGGTGGGTCAGATAATATCTTTTATTGTACCAACTTCTGTTGGTGAAAGAGACAAGCTTTCTAGCTTTCACAGAGCTCTTCTACAGGTCTGGTCAATGGTTATAGTGCTGTTTCACAAAGGAAATACTTACATAAGGGCTCTTCTACTGGCCAATTCCAGATTTTCCATTTTTCTATGAGGTCGCTGTATAATTTCCTCTAATCAACTCCAATTCCTCTAATTTCAGATAATTTAGAATCTTGTAAGGTGCATGGTGCTAAGCACCTTTAATTGACACTGAACTCACTGGGAGTTGAGACCACTGAGCACCCCAATATATACTTAGTATCTCTCAGGACTGTGTGATTGATCTGTGAATAATGTGTTGTATTTAAAAATCTTAGTCAAAACTTCTTCCCAGTATATCTTTTTGAACAAGCAAACAAACAAACTTACACCAGGGATAAATTTGGGCTAAAGTGTGTATACCATAGATTGGTATCAATGTGACTAGGAAATTTACTCCTTAACCCCTTCGAAAACTCATAACTCCAGAATGAAAATCTAGTTAACTGCTGTAGCTATAGAAGAACTGGAAGCTGATTCAATGGCTGATATAAATCACAGATATCACCTGACATACCCACTGTCCTCCTCTGGGTCACCAGACATCCCAAACACCAGCTGCTGCAATAACTCTGTTGTTCTGAAATTATTCTGGGTTAGGATTGTTAGGACTCCAATGGTCATGGCTTTTATACTGATTGAAAGTTCTTTTAAGCAAGACACACACTGTCACTTTGGAAGTTTGGTGAGTGTCCAATACATTTAAATTAAAATGGTGATTCACTACAGTGCCTAAGACACAGAATTACTTTGTCATAAATTATAGGTAATCTGCAGTTTTATATTAACTCCATTACCAGTAATAGAGTTTTAATGTGGTACTTACATGATGTTAAAGGGAAAATCTTTGATACTCCTAGATATATCTCAATGAGGGAACAGGGACTAAATTGGAAAGGTTGGAACATTAGAGATGCTGATAGTATACAAGGGATTGGAAATGAAGCAGAAGGGGCAGGGCAGGCCAGAGTGATATGAAAAGAGAAGATGGGATAAGACCCAATAATGGGTAAGAAGGAAGGGAATAAAGGACAAGGCCAGGGACAAGATAGTAGAAGGTGCTGGGGATATTGACAGGTTGAATTACACAGCAAGGTATAGATAGGATATTGGGGGTAGTAAAGCAAGGGACAGAGAGAAACTGAGAGGAGGAATGAAGTCAGGTACTGTGGGTGTGCAGCAGGAGTTTATGATGCAAGATAAACTTAGAATTATAAAATTGGAAATTAGACATGGAAAAAATTATTAGATCATCTAGACTACTACCTTCCCCTGCAAAAACAAGATTGTCTCTACAGAGAGGCAAATTGTAAATCACTCAAGTAACCACTCCCTTGCCCACTTTAGTTCCAATCTGAAGGCCTAAAATTAAGCTCCTAATCTATATGTAGATGACTACTTTGAAGTAGTGATTTTCAAAATTACTGAGCCTTTTCAGATTGACTTCAGTGGATTTTAACTTTTAGAAAATCAGCTACTTGTACTCTATTTAAAATGTCTAACTATGGATTTAGGAGTGCAACCTTAGTCACCCAGGTTTGGAATTTTTTTCCAGTACTGTTAGTATTGTTTCTATTTTCATGATTCAACCGTTGTTGCTTTAAGAGAAAGATGGTATTGGAATAGTACTGTTTTCTATGTTTTCTCTATAATAAATACTCTTTTTTTTCTGTCAAGATTTGTTATTTAAGCCTATGTGTTTTTATTTAATCTTACCAATTAAACTAAGGCTGGTCAAAAATTCTGTGAAAACTATTTTTTCAATCAAAATCTAGGGTTTTGATTAAACTAACTTTCATGAAGTGTGTCAGCCTTCCACAGAAATTTTTGACTCTGTTGGAAGACCAAAACACCCAACAACATTTTGATTTGGATATGCTGTCACAGAGTCTTTTGTCCCCATTCTCCCCTGGGACAGATTCCTCACCAAGGCTATATCTCTCAGTATACATATGGCCAGGGACTCCCAAGATTCACTCCACTAGCTTAACAGTGGGGGAGAGTGTGGTGCTTCCTAGAAGATGTAGTTTATTCAGTGAGCGCAGGTCATGGAGAAGAATGGAGACATGAGGCATGCAAACTACAATTCCCATGAAGCACATGGTGGCATTACCCAATCAAAATGTTGTTTTAAACCAAAGGTTTTTGGCTTTTGATTTTTCAAATAAAAGTCAAGTATTTCCATGCATCTTTTCAATGGAAACATTTTTTTTTCCATTTTTATCAAAATTTTCAGTAGAATAACTAAATATTTTTCAGACAGCTCTAACTAATATGTTGAGCCATTTGACGTCCTATGGGAACTAAATGCTTTTAAGCTGTCCATTTGGAATCGGAATGTATAACAATGGATAATCATGCTTCCTTCCCTTTCTAAAGCATTTTGAGACTTACTAGTGAAAAGCACTATGTAAGGGCTATGTAATATTGTTACTATTACTACAGAAGAGTGAAATGAATAGCAAAGAGATACTTTCATGACCTCTTTCAACTCTTTAATATAGTGATATAAATTCAGAAAGTCATATAGAATATAGAATACACAAAACAGCACCAAGCAAATATGTTTCTATAATTGTAACATCCCTGGGAAAATTGTGTTCAGAGCCTGTCAAGGTTCCTTCCCCACTCTGAACTCTGTGGGGACCTTACCAGCTTAGGTTAAAAACTTCCTCAAGGTACAAACTTTGCCTTGAACCCTATGCTGCCACCACCAAGCATGTTAAACAAAGAACAGGGAAAGAGCCCTTCTGTCATAAATATAAAGGGAAGTTACCTTTCTGTATACAGAACTATAAAATCCCTCCTGGCCAGAGGCAAAACCCTTTCGCCTGTAAAGGGTTAAGAAGCTAAGATAACCTCATTGGCACCTGACCAAAATAACCAATGATGAGACAAGTTACTTTCAAAGCTGGTGGGGGGGAACAAAGGGTCTATCTGTCTGTGTACTGCTTTTGCCGGGAACAGAACAGGAATGGGGTATTAGAACTTGTTAGTAAGTAATCTAGCTAGAAATGCATTAGATTTCCTTTTGTTTAAATGGCTGGTAAATAAGCTGTGCTGAATGGAAGGTAGTGTTAGGGGGCTTATTCCTTCACCCACTTACTTCCCTGGTCCTTCTCACATGAACAGAGAGCAACAATACCCGAAGTCCAAAGGTGCAAACAATTCGATGTTTATTGGGGTGAACTTCCAGCAAGCATGATTCCAGTTTCCTTCCTTAGTATCCTCCTTCCCAGCTCTGACACCACAGAGCCTTACACCTGTGTCCCTGTTCCCATTCCTACCCTTAGCCAAACATGATTCCAACTTCCTTACTCCCATTTCCCCCTTCAGCAAAACATGATTCCAATTTTCTTACCCCCATTCCCTGTTCCCATCTCCCCCTTTAGCAAAACATGATTCCAATTTTCTTACCCCCATTCCCTGTTCCCATCTCACATGCCCATGCCCATCCACACCCACACCCCATCACTTCCTCATTGACTACAGATTATATAGTAAAACTTGAGTTCTGCTTAGCTATACCTTAACCAATCATTTTCCTGAAATTTAACTAACCAATCCTAACATATTGTAACATGATTATGTAACCAATTATATCCCACCACCTCAATTAGTTTACACCCAGCAAAATTAATTATACAGCAGACAGGAACAATCACAGAACCAGACAGAGATTATACAGACAAACAACAGCAAAGTGGAAACTATAATGACAAAACAATACAGAAGTGAGGATTTCACATCCCAGCTATTGATAAGTGAGTTCTTGCCAGACAGGATGCTATCAAACTAAGTTTCCTTTTACATTTTCTAGGCACTTCCCTTTCTCTGGAGGTGATAGGAATACAATCCTGTCCTGATAGTGCCTAACAGCCCAATAGCACCTTATTTCAATGTGACTAGTTTGGAATGTGAGGATGTGACCGTTCGCTTCCCAGCTTATGGCTGCCTCTGCTGCTTAGCCAAAGGCCTTAGCCTAAGAACAGGGCCTCAGACTGTCACAGTAAGAGAAGGCCCTTACACCAGCAGACAGTGATTTTGATTCTTTCTTTTATACCTCTATCACTAGCCAAGTGATAAGAATACACCTAAATTCTTAGAGTACAGGTCTTTGCAGACAGGCCTGAATATCTATATCCTAACAGGTAGATTCCTGTTTTTGAGTCTTTTTGTAACTTAAGGTTTTGCCTAGAGGGATTCTCTATGTTTTGAATCTGATTACCCTGTAAGGTATTTACCATCCTGATTTTACAGAGGTGATTCTTTTACTTTTTCTTTAATTAAAATTCTTCTTTTAAGATCCTGATTGTTTTTTCATTGTTCTTAAGATCCAAGGGTTTGGGTCTGTGTTCACCTATGCAAATTGGTGAGGATTTTTATCAAGCCTTCCCCAGGAAAGGGGGTGTAGGGCTTGGGGGGATTTTTTTGGGGGGGAAGACGTCTCCAAGTGGGCTCTTTCCCTGTTCTTTGTTTAACACACTTGGTGGCGGCAGCTTAGGGTTCAAGGAAAGTTTGTACCTTGAGGAAGTTTTTAACCTGAGCTGGTAAGGATAAGTTTAGGGGGTCTTTCATGCAGGTCCCCACATCTGTACCTGAGAGTTCAGAGTGGGGAAGGAACCTTGACACCTTCCCTTTATATTTATCACAGAGCCTCTCAAGTCATACTTCCTACTTTGTGATTTAGATGCATGTGATGATGTATGGAACATCAGACATCCAAAAGAAGCTATGGTCACAGTGTCCCTATTCCATCTTTCAGGGACATGTACCCACCTTCCCCTTCTATTATCTTTGAAAGGAAGGGTGGTCCAATGTTTAAGGCTTTCACCTTTGACTCAGGAACACAGGATCAGTTCTCTGCTGGACCACAGACTTCCTGCTTGAGCTTGGGCAAATCATTTAGGAGCAGATTTTCAAAGATATTTAGGAGCCTAAGGATGCAGATAGGTGCCTAAGATGCAGATAGGGATTTTCTTAAGCACCTGAACTGCTTAGGCACATTTCAAAACCCTCTCAGTGCCTATCTGCATCTTTATGATCCTAAATATCTTTGTAAATTTGGTCCTTAGCCTCTGATTGCAATGGGAGTTAAGCACAGAAATACCTTCCACGATTTGGGCCTCCATTTTGCAATTGTAAAATAAGGATAAACACATTATAGATTATAGGGTTCTCAGATGTTATGGTAACAGGGGCCACAGAGTTGCCAAAGTTAGGTAGATAATCAGCCTTCTAATGGCCTACTATGATGACAGGATATGGTCATCCCCAATCAAGACCATAACAAAACTCGGCCATCTGCTATATCTTTTATCTTCCCTCTAAAGATCACACACTTTACCTCCCGGACACATCCAGTCTCCCTTAGCCTGCTGATATACAGTCTCAAGTTAACTCCCCAAACCATCTCTCCTGTTTTCCCTTCAATACTCTGAATTGGACTGATGACTGAGGGCTTTATGTTCAATCAAGTAATCTACACATTGTGAAATAATTATTGCGAGTTTTAAAAATAAGAAATAATTATCTCTCACTACTTCTTTTCATCCAAAAAGTAATGTCAGAAGAAGAGTAAATGAATAATGAATATGCTTGAAAATATATTTGGTTTACATTTGCAGTTGCTTCATGAAACATCTGTTCATAGTGTTGTTTCCCTGTATGTCATATAAGTGAAAACAGCTTGTCACATAAAAGGTAAAGGTAACCAGAACATTAAAATGGTTCCTTCTCACATTCCTTCATGACATTTGCAAAGCTTGTAATTTTGACAAATTTACAGTAACAGCTTTTGAGCTGTAAGGTTTTGCACATCAGCAAATAGCACTTTTTCTTTAAAGGGTTTGGTTTGCAAAACACACACTTACACATGCACATACATTCTTTATATGTGTGAAAGACAATGATTTTAACCACTAACTTGTTTAATAAACTGCAAAAATCCCATTCTCTTTCCGCATTAACAAATCAAAGCACGTTAACACAGCCTGTATTGGCTGAAGAGTAACTTTGCCATTGAGTCGAATCACAGAAAACTACATATTTAGGATGTTTCCAGAAATGCACCTTTCAAGTTTAGTAGGTAGTAATAGTTAATACAGCCATCAAAACAGATGAAAAAGATTATCATATCTGGGGCCCAGTAGTGATCTGCCATTCAAAGTCTGTCACTAGTTTCAAGAAGTCACATTCTATCAGTGTCATGGCACCACTCCATGTCTTTATAATTTTCTGCCTGCCTGTTCATTTCTCAGCTTAGTTGTCTTAAAGTGTGAATTTACTCGGAAAAGTTATTCAGCAAAAATGCTCTCATGGGGGTTCCATGTTTAATATATCTGAATGATTTCTGCTTCAGATGTGCTCCATTCACAAGACTTGGGGAAGGTTTCCAATTGCCAGCTCTGCAAACTCAGAAGTGAGAGCATCTGTTCTCTATCTCCCATGTCACCACTACTAACAAAGATGCAGTTACACCTGTATACCTCTTTGGTCTTCAGATTGTTCCCTCAGTGACAGGAGTGCAACCCCATTGCTTTTAAGAGCTTTACTCAGATGTAACTGGTTGTAACCAATTCTGCTGATGATACACTAAATTGAATGATGAATAGAGTTAAAAACTTATTGAAGATTAGTTGTGTTGGCTACTACTCTTTAGTTAAAGTTTGTATATATGATGACTAAGACACACATTTTTACAGAGTGATATTTCAAAGCAGAGCTCACTTTAACTTAGTAAGCTCTGGTTATACTGGAGACCCCAGTAAATCTCATCCCAATGAGGATCTACACTCAGACACCAAAATTTAGGTTCCCACTGTCATGCCTTAGGTCAGGAGTCAGTTTTTCCTTTTCTGTGGTGAGAAGTTAACATCCATCACAATCCATTTCCCCAGTCTTTTTTGTAAAAAACATTAGAATTCCCCCAGTCCACATACACACACTTTGATGGAGTTTATGACCTTTCCTGGTTTAATATTTATTTCCTTATCCTTCAATATTTGTGCCATTTTTTTGCTACAAGGTGCCATTTTTATTCCCTTTTCAGGGCATTTTAAATGGCTCTTTTCTCCTAGAGCAGGAACATTACACAGCATCTGACTCTTGTCTGTGAAGGGAGTGTTTGTAGCTATACTACTTTGTGCTATGATGCCATCAAATCAAAAAATTAACTAATAAAAGGTTTGGTCAGGTGGATTTAATTGGTGTTTGATCAGGGGATTGCATTAGGTGACCTCCTGAGGTCTCTTCCAACACTAATATTCTGTGATTCTATGATTCTAAGGGCTTCAAAGAAAGATGGTTCAGGAAGTTCTGCTGGTTATTAACACAATCCCCTTTTATATTTCTCAGGGAAGGTATAACAGGAAAGAAAACCCTATTCCTTTGGGCTAAAATTAATCAGAAGGTCTTGAAAGTTGAGGCAGTGTAACAGCATCACTCTATGTCTTGTTGACTCAAAAGAAGCCCTCTGCCAGGCATCCACAGAACTGGATTTGCATCTAATCTGGGGAATATAGAAATACAAGAAAGGGGCATAGCTGGAAGAAAGTTGTTACCTGCAGTAGTTTTCCTAAACCAATAGGGATGCTGTCAGCATTTACTACTCGTTAATATAATCTGTGCTGGGTTTTTCTTCACTTTTTCTGAAATTTGTAGGAAAATGTAATAACTCATTTGTGTACTGTATGCATTTGATTTCTTAATATGAAGTCCTTTAAATCCAAATGAAACAGTCTGCTTGATATCAGAAATGGTCTCTTTCTAGGAGATATTGTTATGACATCCACAGCGGATGATTTCTTTTTATTTCCTGATCAGTCAGTCTTTTCTGCAGCTCCACAGACTTTTATTGCTTCAATTAATAATAAGACTGGATCCATTAATAACCCCAGGTTGAAGGCACAAGCATTAATACCACAAACAATCCTGGGGATAGGTGCACCCCTGAGGATACATCTTCTCTGTATCCAAAGATGAATCCTCTCTCCAGTACAGCTTTAAATTCCAACTTGTGCTATATAGAAGCACCGCTGGCACAGGATTGCTGACAGTTGTGTTGTATCAATTCATCTCCAGACCAAGTCTGTCAGCTGCAGTGTCCACTTCTAGCCATACCCCTCTCCATTCTCAGGAAGTGGTGGGTAGCAGGTGTATTGTACCATTGCCCCACTCCCATCCCCCCGCAAACAAACAGAGAGAGACTTTCCACTACTGGGGGCCTAAAACCTAGACCTTGCCTGTGCCGGGAATTAATATAGGCCCTGTTCTATAACTAGAGAATGTGCTGGGTCTGCTCACATCATTTGAAATTTTGAAAAATTTCTACCAGCTTTAGTGTTAACATACAGACTTACAACATTTAGTTTTAATAGCGATCTACTGCCTCACATTGCTATTGGATCCAAGGTGCTCTTCATATGTTATACAAGTCTTTCCTAGGATGCAATATTCTTCATAATTATGTTTTTAAAAACTCCTGTCTCTGCCTCCTTGCAAACTACCCACCAGAACTGAAAAGCCCCAACTCTATAGATGGGGCTTCTGCATAATTTAGGGATAAAAGGAGGGGGACAGTCCGTTTTTGTGGATCTCCTACTCCCCACTTCTTCATGTACTGGCTAAATACGACCAGTACTAACCTTTTGGGTGTTTTGGGGTTGGGTTGTTTCTGTTTTTTTAACCGTCGCCAGCAGCATGGTCTCTGAGATAATCTGGCCAAGACTGACAGTTTCACCCTTGAATTTTAAGGTTTGATTGGTTTATATCAAAATATTAGCTAAATTTCAGTGCCATTTTTATAAAATGTTGACTATTTTGTGTTCTAAGTAGCATGTTTCAGAATTATTTCAGAACATTTCTTCCTATTTTGTAAACTATTTGTCAATCTTACATGGAAATGAAAAAAAAAGAAAAAGGAAAAAAAAGAAAAAGAAAAGAAAGCAAGCATCTTCTAAAATAATGATAAGGGACTTGATTGAACCCATGAAAACCAACAAATGTAAAGCAAAAACATCTGATTCCATTCTTAAGTCATAGCAGGTGGCTAATAACAGTACATCAAGTTACACAGCACATGTGCTGCAATATCTACGCAGAGCAGCATGAGTTAAGAATAGAGTGAGAAACCTTAATTGTGTATTTAGAGTATATTGTGACTTTATAGGTTTAAAATAGAGTATCAAGGTAGTGCCTATCTTTTCCCATTCATTGTATAAGGAGTCTAGGTGCCTAACTCAGGCTTTGTGAATCCCAGTATTGTTATA
The DNA here is from genome assembly GCF_965140295.1 of Lepidochelys olivacea. NCBI lineage: Eukaryota > Metazoa > Chordata > Testudines > Cheloniidae > Lepidochelys > Lepidochelys olivacea. The sequence continues at coordinate 76,101,514 of NC_140411.1, read as the reverse complement.
TATATAAACTACCTTGATATATAACTCCTCTTCTTCCACCCTCCCCCTGCACTGTGGGCTAATATTATTTATTTGGCAATAACTGCAATAGGGTTACATTCATCTTTTTTTATGCTGCGAGCCCTTTTAGAATTAATTTGCTATTCTAAAATGGAAGGAAGGCATTATGCCATTTCACTTTACAATGTATGTTCCATCCTTTCCTGTACTGCTTACCAATACATGTGTCATTAGACAGCAAGCCTTTGGGGAATGGACTTGTTATTTGGCAATGATCTGAACTACTGTACAGTGGGGGTGGGATCCATGGAAATACGCAGGCACCTATCTGTTGAATTTAGCTGTGTAAGTCCTTTTTTAGGCTCCACTGCAATCCATAAAACTCCTGCCAAACCTCTCATTCTGCACCTAAGTTTTTCAGAGTAAGTTCAGAAGGCACTTAGTGTTTCTGCCTCTGTGCATGTGCACTGCTGCCTTCTTTTAAGTGTCTGGATGCCTATCTCCCACCTAACCCCTAGAGAGATTAGCAAATCGGGGGACGGAGAGGCATTTATTTAAACAGAATCATCTTTCACAAATATAGAGTAAGGTGCTACTCTGTGGTATAACTGCATTCATGAAAGCCTGACCCAAAGGCCATTGAAGTTATTGTCTGTGTTGAAATAGCCACTTCAGTGCACCAGAGAAGAGAATTTTGAAGGGAAGCATAACTGATATTGAAATAGGTTTGGGCTTGTTTGTTTATTATTTTTTTACAAAACTGCATGAACCTAGAATTGTGAATCTCATGTACCTCTACTTATGGGGTCTTTCCATATTCTGGTGATGATGGAGACATAGGCCCAGATCCACAAATAGACTTAGGTGTTGCAACTCTCAGCATTGTGGGACCTTACTTCTACCGTCCCAGAAAAATCACTGGAACAATGCTGGGATTCACAAAGCCTGAGTTAGGCACCTAGACTCCTTATACAATGAATGGGAAGAGATAGGCACTCAGGAACATGATCTAGAAAAAACAACATACTAGTTGGGGAGCCGCCTAAGCTAGCCCATGGGAAATATCGGTGAGGGGGGTTGTCCATGGAGTTAGGCACACAAGTCCAGTGTGCAGAGAGGCACCAATCTCTGCTTCCAATCCACAGCCAGGAACCCTGCACCTGGGATCAGGCATCTAAGTCATTTCTTGTGAGAATGAGTTAGGTGCCTGCCTCACTCCACAGAGAGGAGGAGGAGGAATAGATGGTCGTGCCACATTATAGCTTTTAGGTCAGAAGTTAGAGCACTCTCCTGGGACATGGGAGACCCAGGTTCACCTGATGGGGGAGAAAGCATTTGAATGGGGATCTCCCACACCTCTCAGGAGACTACTCTAGCCACTGGGCTATGGGATATCCTGACCCGGGGTGCCCACAATCTGTCCTCTTGGAACTTTTCCACTGTGTATAAAAAGTCATGGAACAGGACCCTGGGTCTCCCCCATGGATACTCTAACCACCAGACTATAGAGTCATTCTCCTAATGTTTCAGTGCAACACCTTCAATTGGAGAGACTGAGGGAGCCCCACATCAGAATATCCAATATCCCAGTGGACAGGGCACATATCAGAGAGGTTGAAGACCTCTGTTCAACTCCTTTCTCCCATCAGGCAGAGGGGGGAATTGAACCTGGGTCTCCCACCTCACAGTTAAGTGCACTAACCACTTAGTGCCTTAGTTTTAAGGAGGGTGGCACGGCCACCGGCTGGATTTCAAATGGGGGTTTGATCTGTTCGGTATGTTCTGAGGATGGCTAATGGATTGGGCCCCTCAGGGAAGATAGGCGCTCCTCTGCTTAGCTTCATTGGTTCATGAATTGCTCTGAGGCTTCAGCAGGAGATAAGCACCTGGATGCCTAGGAAGGCAGCAGTGTGCATGTCCAGAAGCAGAAATATAGGAACCTAGGGAACATTTTGTTCTGAAAGCTTAGGTGTTGAGTGAGCTTAGGAACCTATCAGGTTAGGCAGCAGCCTAGCAGGAGCTTTTGGACCACAGTGGAGACTAAAACTGTGACTTGGGCACCTACATCTGGCTTTAGGTGTTCAGTAAATATGTGGAGCTGGGCCATTCTGCCTCCCTTGCTAATCAGTGTGGAGGTACAGTATTGTATTCTCTGAATTTGGAGAACTGGAAAGCAGACTAAGCATGCAAAGAACCCTAGAGATACATTCTATATCATGTTTCAGAGAGAGAGAGATCCACTTATCTCGGAAATTAATGCATCACTTTGCAGCAGCAGCAGCAGCACTGCTGATGTTATTCTGAAAAATGCTGTCCCTGTATAACAAATCTGGCGAGTAAGGATCCATCTGTAGAAGGTTTAATGGGAGAACTTTCTTGACTTATACCCCGGCTATACATGGCCACCTTTCAGTTAGGACATGAATATGCAACCATTAATATGCAGGCATACCTGATTGTTCAGCACATCCACACGGCAGTATTGTTTTCTGGGACGACTGTGTTAATACATTCATATTTCACATTCTATGATGTCAGAGCAATTATGCTACAGTGCCCCAGCAGCTGGTGCTGGAGCAATGCATTTTGGGAATTACCCTTACTGAATGCTCTCATGTACATAAAACACAAGCAACCTTAATTCTGGCATTTGCTAACTTTGAATGCTTGCAACCTTAATACAAATATTTTAATATGAATTTTAATGTAATTTATTAATTACATGGCAGTCAGGCCCTATTTTGCTAGGTACTGTACAAATATTGAACAAACCATCGTCTCAGCTATTTCTTTCTTATGTGCAAGGCATTTTGTCTATGGGGATTATTTCTACAAAAGTTTTTCCCAGTTTGCAACTTTCATTGAGGAAGGGTGCCTGGCTGTTCAAGGATGGAAGAAAACAATGACAGTAGATGAAGACATGTTGCTCTACTTGCAGCTGTTTATAACACTGTCATAAATGGGAATTATTTAATTTCTGGTAATTAACATGCATATAAAGCACATGCATAACTCTGCTCACAAAGGGTATCAGGTAGCTTTGTACCTGGTATGGCTAAGCCATGCCTCCATCGCTACTCCATGCTACCGTGCCTACACTTCTAATTATACTCAACTAACTCTATGGGAGCTAGTGTGAATATGTGTACAGGAGCAAGGGAATCACCCCCCTAGCTTGTAGTGTAGACATAACCTTACAGTATATATAATACTAGTTGATCACATCCAATATTTTTTTTTAAAAGAGGGCAGCCAGTTATTAACATGGGAGCAGATCCTCAGCTGATGTGAATTACATAGCTCAGTTGAAGTCAATGAATATTTGCTGATTTATATCAGTTGAGGATCTGGCTCATGATATTTCACCTATCAGTGTTTCATTCCATTTTTATCAGGTTTCCAATACATTTTTGTTCCTTTACCTTTAGTATTACAGTAACTAAATGTAAATAGACATCAGGGTACTATTAAGCTCTGAAAAATGTATCTGAAAATACAGTTTTTGCTTCTTCCACAGGAATTATAAAGATACCACAACATCTCCCTTGAGGAAATGCTACAAAATCTTAAAACTTTTTCATCCTTCTAGCTTAGTAAATTTGTGAATAGCATCCTTCATGTCTGAATCCATGCACTTTGAGACATGCTATTCAAGTGAAACAAATCTAAAGCTATGTTAAGTTCTCCATAGCAAAAATAAAATCCACTGATGCTGATAAACCTTTTCCCCCTTTTTCATTTTGCAGATCAAAGAGAAGGATATCTTTTATGTTTCAAGTGCTTGTATTTTAACAAGGATTATAACCCAATTTTCACACCTCTTTTTCTGTGATTTGACCTAGTGAAGAAAACAATCAAAGCATCTTCACTATTCACATTAACATATGTTTTTGTTGTTATTTTGAATATTTTTGCTGATGGATCTGAAAATGCTGCAAGTTAAATATAGTTAAAAATCAAAGAGAGAAATTAGTTAATGAAACAAAAGAAAGAGTTCATAACCAAGAGAGAATTATCTGGTACACACCTCCTGCTCCCACCAAAAGAGAAGGAAAAAAAGATTACAACATGATACGAAAAAAGAAAAGGAGTACTTGTGGCACCTTAGAGACTAACCAATTTATTTGAGCATAAACTTTTGTGAGCTACAGCTCACTTCATCAGATGCATACTGTGGAAACTGCAGAAGACATTATATACACAGAGACCATGAAACAATACCTCCTCCCACCCCACTGTCCTGCTGGTAATAGCTTATCTAAAGTGATCACTCTCCTTACAATGTGTATGATAATCAAGGTGGGCCATTTCCAGCACAAATCCAGGTTCTCTCACCCTCTGCCTTCCCCCACACAAACTCACTCTCCTGCTGGTAATAGCCCATCCAAAGAGACCACTCTCTTTACAATGTGCATGATAATCAAAGTGGGCCATTTCCAGCACAAATCCAGGTTTTCTCACCCCCCCCCCCAGGATTTGTGCTGGAAATGGCCCACCTTGATTATCATGCACATTGTAGGGAGAGTGGTCACTTTGGATGGGCTATTACCAGCAGGAGAGTGAGTTTGGGGGGGGGAGGGGGCGGAGGGTGAGAAAACCTGGATTTTTGCTGGAAATGGCCCAACTTGATTATCATACACATTTTAAGGAGAGTGATCACTTTAGATAAGCTATTACCAGCAGAAGAGTGGGGTGGGAGGAGGTATTGTTTCATGGTCTCTGTATATATAATGTCTTCTGCAGTTTCCACAGTATGCATCCGATGCAGTGAGCTGTAGCTCATGAAAGTTTATGCTCAAATAAATTGGTTAGTCTCTAAAGTGCCACAAGTACTCCTTTTCTTTTTGCGAATACAGACTAACACGGCTGTTACTCTGAAACATGATATGAGCATTTTACTTGAAACTTGAGTAGAAAAATAAGTGCAGCTCAGTCACTTAGAATGTAGAAGCCCCACCTTATTGTGATTCCTGATAAGAAAATCTTATTAGTTTTCAAATACAGAGGAGCATTACTACTCTTTGAACTTTCCAAATCCTTTAGGGCTTGTTTAAACAAAAAATTACCTCCATAATTACTAACCCAATAAGGTTGCATGAGCCTCCAGGACTCAGCTTAGATGCTAGTCTTTGTTCTTTAGGGGAAAATGTGGGGAGGGGAGGATGCCCTGTTTTTCAGCAGATATAGGACATCACAGGAGGTATTTCCAACTGCTCCCTCTCACCATATACATAACTGCACCCTTAATTGCAATGGAAAATATCATAGAATGAATGTCCTGGAAAAGTCTCACAACCATTCCATGGCTACAATGAACACTTCCTTGGCATCAAGGAAGAACTAATCTAGCCTTTATATTTTCCTTCTCTCTTAAAGTACTATATGAATGGGGAGCTAACATGAAAGCAAATATGTAATGTGTATGTGTATAGAAATATGTGTATAGAAAGAGGCTGTGTTTTGATGACATCTGGCATGGAGAATAAATGAACTCACAGCTCAAAATATATTTTTAAAGGGAGGGGGGCATTTCCTGAGTAGGAAATCCATGCTCTTATCAGTTGTAAAGCTCATCCATATCCTTTGCTTTATTTGCACCTCCTTCTTCTGTTAAATATGTCACTGTGATCTCCTCTTTATATCAGCAAGAATATCAGAAAACAACCAAAATAACCCCTATTATACTGATAAAAAACCCTAGCTCAAACAGTAGGAGTGTTGGCCACCTTGCTTGGGAACTTGGGAGCAGACACATTTCTTTCCAGACAGAGTCAAGAAGAAAATTATAGGAGTTGGTTAAAAAAATGGAACTTGCTTACTCAGCAGTGGACACTGTGGACTCTAAACTAGAACAACTAGTAGAATGAGTGGACAAGCAGGATTCAGGTTAAGTGAAATGGAGAAAGGTCAGTCTAACACACTCCATAAATGACATTTCCATGAAACCAAATTAAGTCATGTAAATTAATTTTGCTTATACTTTATGAAAGAAATTCAGGATTCCAACCATGTGCCTGAAACCATAGCTACAACCAGAGGCAGCCTGAGCCATCATTGGGAGAATCATTGATGTTGTGTCCAATGTTCCTGGGAGCTCCTGGAGCTGGAACACTGAGATTCGGGGCCTGTTTCTCTTAAATACCATGTTGAAAGTGGTTGTGACTGCTATGGTTTGGTATCATTTCAAACCCACTTTGCACAATGTATAAATCACTACACATACTGCACTGCAGTGGAGACTCAGGCCCTGATATTGAGATATATATAACTTAACTAAGTTTACATTCCATGAGAATCTATTACAGTTATGAAAAAAATACAGACTTTGGGGATAATAAGTTCCCCAAAGTACCTCCATTGCATTTCAGGCTATTTCACACACTCAAAGGGTTGCTTTTCTATGGTATTTTTAATAAATGGACAATATTCATCTTGATTCAAATGAAAACATGAAAAACCACTTGCGTGAAATTTCAAGCAAAAGTGGAAATTCACCATCTTAGGGAAAAAATGCTTTTTGTGGAGAAAATAAGATTGAAAGATTGTTTGAATATATACATCGGTATATTCTTGCTGATGGGGAGGTAAGGAGAAGCAGCAGGCAAAGGTGCTGGTGAAAAACAACAAGGCAAAGTTCAGGGACAATTTCATCTAGAATGAAGGATAGAATAGTACTATTATACTAAATTTACTGAATGCAGGAATGAAGATTGCTGTAACCCTGAGCAACAAATACCAACTATACTAATTCAGATGACACTTCAAGGCAGTGTGGTAAAGTAGCTTGTCCATATTAACAGTAATTGATTGTTTGTCCAAGGGGGAAGGACTTTAGTGGGTCTTTAATTAGTACTTAAGATCTATACATGAGCTGGAAGATGACAGCTCAGCCCCATTTAACTGGCAATGTAGCTGTAATAGGAAGAAAGCTTGAGATATAAGCCCTTGTATTAGAGGCCTGGTAAGAGTCCTGAGCTAAAGTAGTGGGCAAGCTTTGCTGATATAAAGCAAAGTTAGCAAAAGACAGACTGTGAGCAAATGTCAGGCTCTGCCTGCTTGCAAATTTACATAATCTGGCAAGAACAGGGCTAATATTACAAAAAAACACACATTCTTAAGACGTGCTAGGCACAAAGTACTTGTGCAAACATGTTCTAGGAGAGGGTTACCAGAACATCCCAATATTAAGGATGGCACAAAAACATTCCCAAGGATAACAGGAACACACTTACCCCTCCTCAAAGATAAGGTCAGGATGACAGTGTAATAAATAAAGATGTTTTAATTGAACCAAAAGGTAAAAGAAGATGGATGATAACTAGTCACGTCGGGGATGGTAACTAACTAGGTCAGAGATGGTAACTAACTAGGTATCTCCAAGAGAGTGACTTGGTCCAGCTAAAAGGGGAATGGAATGTCTCACCATTCACTGAGCTGTGTCCACTGTCACAGGCATACATATCTTTATACAAGACTTTATTCCTGCCACGACTTTGTTCCTGCCACCACTAATGAATATAAAAGGGAAAGAGCCCGCTTGGAAACGTCTTTCCCCCCAAAATCCTCCCAAACCCTACACCCCCTTTCCTGGGGAAGGCTTGATAAAAATCCTCACCAATTTGCATAGGTGAACCCAGACCCAAACCCTTCGATCTTAAGAACAATGAAAAAGCAATCAGGTTCTTAAAAGAGAATTTTAATTAAAGTGAAAGAAAAACCTCTGTAAAATCAGGAAGAGAAATAACTTACAGAGTAGTCAGATTCAAAACATAGAGAATACCTCTAGGCAAAACCTTAAGTTACAAGAAAAACACAAAAACAGGAATATACATCCCATTCAGCACAACTTATTTTATCAGCCTTTTAAACAAAACAGAATCTAACGCATATCTAACTAGACTGCTTACTAACTCTTTACAGGAGTTCTGACCTGCATTCCTGCTCTGGTCCCGGCAACAGCATCACACACACACACACACACACACACACACAGACCCTTCCCCCCCGCTCCAGATTTTAAAGTATATTGTCTCCTCATTGGTCATTTTGGTCAGGTGCCAGCGAGGTTATCTTAGCTTCTCAACCCTTTATAGGTAAAAGGACTTTGTCTTTGGCCAGGAGGGATTTTATAGTACTGTGTGCAGAAAGGTGGTTACCCTTCCCTTCATATTTATGACACACCCTCAATGAGCAGTGGTAGCTATGTTGGAAGGAGAAGCACTCCCACTGACATAGCACTGTGCATAATACTGCTTATGCCAGCGTAACTTATGTCGCTCAGGGGGGTGGAATAGTCACACCCCTGAGCAACATAAATTTTGCTGACATAAGTGGTAGTGTAGCTTTAGCCTTAGGGAGCTGGTCACATTTGTGGATTGCCTTATCTGCCCTACAAGAGGGGAAAGGTATAAACAACTATACAAACTTGTGTCCCTTTAGAGCTAACAATTAATACAATTATCAAAGAGAAGTTTAGATGGGTGCTTACTAGGTAAATAACTGACTGGAGAAGCTGCTTCCAAGTTAGGGAGTTTCATATGGTAATCCCTGCACACTCACTCTCTCCCTTTTTCCCATTTATTTTCCAGCAGATTTAACCCTTCAGCACTTTGTGCTCACACAGGGCAGGAGGGGTGGGTGTGTTAAAGTGCTCTAGACAGGCCATTTCTCTATTGAGTATGACACACGCAATCCTTATATTCTCAAACACAAATACTATTATCTTTGAATTAATGTTGCTAAATTAGTTCCAACTTATAACACAACTGCAAAAGATCATTATATTTACCAAAACAACAACTTTTTGTAAATAAACTAATCAGCTTGTGTCAAGGTTCCTTCCCCACTTTGAACTCTAGGGTACAGATGTGGGGACCTGCATGAAAACCTCCTATGGGTTTTTTACCAGCTTAGGTTAAAACTTCCCCAAGGTACAGACTATTTTCCTTTTTCCCTCTGATTTTATTGCTGCCACCACCAAACATCTAACAGATATATACCTGGGAAAGAGCCCGCTTGGAAATGTCTTTTCCCCAAAAAATCTCCCCAAACCTTACACCCCCTTTCCTGGGGAAGGCTTGATAAAAATCCTCACCAACTTGCATAGGTGAACACAGACCCAAACCCTTCAATCTTAAGAACAATGAAAAAGCAATCAGGTTCTCAAAAGAAAAATTTTAATAGAAGAAAAAGTAAAAGAATCACCTCTGTAGAATCAGAATGGTAAATACCTTACAGGGTAATCAGATTCAAAACATAGAGAATCCCTCTAGGCAAAACCTTAAGTTACAAAAAGACACAAAAACAGGAACCTACATTCCATTCTGCACAGCTTATTTTCTCAGCCATTTAAAGAAAACAGAATCTAACGCATATCTAGCTAGATTACTTACTAAGTTCTAAGACTCCATTCCTGTTCTGTCCCTGGCAAAAACATCACACAGACAGAGAGAGCCTTTGTTTCTCCCCCGTTCCAGCTTTTGAAAGTATCTTGTCTCCTCATTGGTCATTTTGGTCAGGTGCCAGCGAGGTTATCCTAGCTTCTTAATCCTTTACAGGTGAAAGGGTTTTTCCTCTGGCCAGGAGGGATTTTAAAGGTGTTTACACTTCCCTTTATATTTATGACATGCCCCCCAAATCACAGATAAGGTGAAAAGCTGGCTGTGATTTCTTCCTGGAGCTCTAGGAGAAAACAGAGTTAATAAGACACATGCACCTCTAAATATACTACCAAGTACATAAGGACGAACAATATTTTCCACATCTCAAGGACAATTTTAACCAGTTGAACAACTACAAGATCTCTATCAAGCATTCTTACAACTACAATACCCACCTGCTGAAGTGAAGAAAGAGAATGACAAAGCCAGAAGAGTACCCAGAAGTCACCTACTACAGAACAGGCCCCACAATGAAAATAACAGAACACCACTAACCATCACCTTCAGCCCCCAACTCAAACCTCTCCAAGACATCATCAAGGATCTACAACCTATCCTGAAGGACGACCCATCACTCTCACAGATCTTGGGAGACAGGCCAGACCTTGCTTACAGACAACCCCCCAACCTGAAGTAAATACGCACCAGCAACCACACAACAGAACCACTAACCCAGGAACCTATCCTTGCAACAAAGTCAGTTGCCAACTCTGTCCACATATCTATTCAGGGGACACCATCAGAGGGCCTAATCACATCAGCCACACTATCAGAGGCTCGTTCACCTGCACATCCACCAATGTGATATATACCATCATGTGCCAGCAATGCCCCTCTGCCATGTACATTGGTCAAACTGGACAGTCTCTAGGTAAAAGAATAAATGGACACTAATCAGACATCAAGAATTATAACATTCAAAAACCAGTCGAAGAACACTTCAATCTCTCTGGTCACTCGATTAGAGACCTAAAAGTGACAATTCTTGAACAAAAAAACTTCAAAAACAGACTCCAATGAGAGACTGATGAATTGGAATAAATTTGCAAACTTGATACAATTAACTTAGGCTTGAATAGAGACTGGGAGTAGATGGGTCATTACACAAAGTAAAACTATTTCCCCATGTTTATTCCCACCCGCACCCCCCAACGTTCCTCAGACGTTCTTGTCAACTGCCGGAAATGGCCCACCTTGATTATCACTACGAAAGGTTTTCTCCCGCACCCCCGACCCTGCTCTCCAGCTGGTATCAGCTCATCTGCAGTGTTTCAGAGTAACAGCCATGTTAGTCTGTATTTGCAAAAAGAAAAGGAGTACTTGTGGCACCTTAGAGACTAACCAATTTATTTGAGCATGAGCTTTCGTGAGCTACAGCTCACTTCATCGGATGCATACCGTGGAAACTGCAGCAGATATTGTATACACACAGAGTTCATGAAATAATACCTCCTCCCACCCCACTGTCCTGCTGGTAATAGCTTATCTAAAGTGATTATCAAGTTGGGCCATTTCCAGCACAAATCCAGGTTTTCTCACCCTCCACCCCCCTACACACAAACTCACTCTCCTGCTGGTAATAGCCCATCCAAAGTGACAACTCTCTTCACAATGTGCATGATAATCAAGGTGGGCCATTTCGTGCACAAATCCAGGTTCTCTCACTCCCTCACCCCCTCCAAAAAACACACACACAAACTCACTCTCCTGCTGGTAATAGCTCATCCAAAGTGATGAGGCCATGTATTATCATGCACATTGTAGGAAGAGTTGTCACTTTGGATGGGCTATTACCAGCAGGAGAGTGAGTTTGTGTGTAGGGGGGTGGAGGGTGAGAAAACCTGGATTTGTGCTGGAAATGGCCCAACTTGATAATCACTTTAGATAAGCTATTACCAGCAGGACAGTGGGGTGGGAGGAGGTATTGTTTCATGAACTCTGTGTGTATACAATATCTGCTGCAGTTTCCACGGTATGCATCCGATGAAGTGAGCTGTAGCTCACGAAAGCTCATGCTCAAATAAATTGGTTAGTCTCTAAGGTGCCACAAGTACTCCTTTTCTTTCATCTGAAGTGATCACTCTTCTTACAGTGTGTATGGTAACACCCATTGTTTCATGTTCTCTGTGTATATAAATCTCCCCACTGTATTTTCCACTGAATGCATCTGATGAAGTGAGCTGTAGCTCATGAAAGCTTATGCTCAAATCAATTGGTTAGTCTCTAAGGTGCCACAAATACTCCTTTTCTTTTCATGGGAGAGTGCATCAGCCACTGTTAGAAGCTCCTGAGATGTGTTGGATGTCAAAATCAAAATTTTGGAGAGCTAAACACCGAATAAGATTTTGTTATTTCCCATAGCGGTATGAAGCCACTGTAGCGCAGCATGGTCAGTTTGCAGGTAGAAACGCCATCCCCAAACATATGGGTGTAGTTTTTCCAGAGTGTAGACAATGGTGTAACATTCTTTTTCACGGACTGACCAGTTGCTTTGCCTCTCAGACAGCTTCTTGCTGAGAAACACTACAGGATGGAATTCTTGATCCGGTTCTTCCTGCATTAAAACTGCTCCCACAGCACGCTCGGATGCATCTGTGGTTATTAGGAACGGTTTGTCAAAGTCTGGGGCCCTTAGGACAGGGTCAGACATGAGTGTCGCTTTAAGCTGGTTAAAGGCCTTCTGACAATCTTCGGTCCACTGAACGGCATTTGGCTGTCTCTTTTTGGTTAGGTCTGTCAGTGGGGCAGCAATTTGTCTGTATTGCAGTACAAATCGCCTGTAATAACCGGTCAGCCCCAAGAAGGATTGAACCTGTTTTTTTTTACTTTGGGACAGGCCACTTTTGGATAGCATCCACTTTGGCCTGTAGGGGGTTGAAAGTTCCTTGACCCACCTGGTGTCCAAGGTAAGTCACTCTGTTTAGGCCTATTTGACACTTCTTAGCCTTAACAGTTAGTCCTGCCTCCCTTATGCGCTCAAGGACTTTTTGTAGATGTTCCAGGTGGTCTGCCCAGGAATCCGAAAATATGGCCACATCATCAAGGTAGGTGACTGCATATTCTCCTAATCCCGCTAGGAGACCATCTACAAGTCTTTGAAAGGTGGCTGGTGCATTCCGCAGCCCGAAAGGGAGTACATTAAATTCATACAGCCCGACATGGATGGTGAAGGCTGAACTTTCCTGGGCGGATTCATCTAAAGGTGCCTCCCAGTACCCCTTGGTTAAGGCCAAGATAGAGATGAACTGGGCCTGTCCCAGTTTCTCGAATAGTTCATTTGTGTGTGGCATTGGATAGTTGTTGGGGTGAGTTACAGCATTTAGCTTATGGTAGTCCACACAAAAACGTATCTCCCCATCTGGTTTGGGAACTAGAACCACTGGACCATGCGTTGCCAGAAGGGCGGATTACACCCATCTGTAACATATCCTGGATATCCCGTTCTATAGCAGTTTTAGCTTGAGGAGAAACCCAGTAAGGCTGGATATCACTGGGTGAGCATTACCTGTGTCAATGGAGTGGTATGCCCGTTCAGTCGGTCCTGGGGTGGCTGAGAATGCTGGCACATAGCTAGTGCACAGCTCCTGGATCTGCTGTCACTGCATACGCCCAAGGGTCATGAAGAGGTTCACCTCTTCCACACCACCAGCACTTTGCCTTTGTAGTAGACACCTTAAGGCCACTCAGAGTCATCTCCGTCCTGGACTGTAAACTGACAAATCTTTAATTCTCTGGAATAAAAGGGCTTTAAAGAATTAATATGGTATATTTTAGGCTTTCAGTTGGAGGTGGGGAATGCTATGAGATAATTAACAGCTCCCAGGCGCTCCCGGACCATGAATGGCCCTTCCCACAAAGCTTCCATTTTATGGGCCTGGAGCATCTTTAAGACCATGACCTGGTCCCCTACTTTGAAGGAACACTCTCTGGCATGTTTATCATACCAGGCTTTTTGCTCTTTTGAGCATCCTGTAGGTTTTCTTTAGCAAGAGCTAGAGAGGTTCGGAGAGTGTTTTGTAGGTTGGTTACAAAGTCCAGAATGTTAGTTCCTAGAGAAGGTGTAAATCCCTCCCATTGCTGCTTCACCAACTGTAATGACCCCTTAACCTCACGGCCATATACACGTTCAAATGGTGAAAACCCTAAACTGGGATGTGGTACAGCTCTATAGGCAAAGAACAACTGCTACAACACTCGGTCCCAATCACTGAAGTGCTCATTTACGAATTTACGTATCATGGCCCTCAATGTTCCATTAAACTTCTCCACTATGCCATTTGTTTGATGGTGGTAAGAAGTGGCAACCAAGCGATTTACCTGATGAGCTTCCCAAAGGCTTTCAATAGTTCCTGCCAGGAAATTAGTTCCTGCATCTATGAGGATGTCAGAGGGACAACCTGCCCTGGCAAAAATGTCTGCTAGTGCCTGACACAAACTTTTAGCTCTGGTGTTGCTTAGAGCTACTGCTTCCGGCCATTGGATGGCAAAATCCATGAAAGTCAGTGTGTACTGCTTTCCTTTGGGTGTCTTTTTTGGAAAAGGACCCAGAATATCCACAGCTACTCGCTGAAATGGAACTTCAATGATGGGGAGTGGCTGGAGAGGGACTTTGACCTGGTCTTGGGGTTTTCCCACTCTTTGGCAAACCTCACAAGACCAGACATAGGTAGAAACATCCTTGCCCATTCCCTCCTAGTGGAATGACCTCCCCAAACCATCTTTGGTCCTGTTCAGCCCAACATGGCCACTAGGATGATCGTGGGCTCAGATCAAGAGCTTGACCCGGTACTTAATTGGAACTACCAACTGTCTCTGAGGATGCCAGTCTTCCTGGTGTCCACCAGAAAGAGTTTCCTTGTATAAAAGTCCTCTTTCTGCAACAAACCTGGATCAATTAGAAGAGCTGAGAGGCGGTGTGTTGCTCTATACTGCTGTCTAAGCTCTCTGGAGGCTTTCATCTACTTCCTGTTCAGTCTCAAACTGTTCTCCTGATGCTGGAGACATCAGTTCCTCATTAGATTGTGGACCTATGCTTGGTCCCTCTGGAAGTGATGTAGGGGATGGGGCTGTTTCCGTTGACTGTGAACCGCTCTCCGCTGATGCACTATGTGGGTTTCAGGCTCTGGCTGAGCCTCTTGTGTAGGGTTATTGGCTGCTGCTGGTTCCGGTTCTGGGACTGGCTCTGTCTGGGTCTCTGGGACTGGATCCACTACTGCCATTGCAGATGTTGGCATGGGGTCCGGGTCTATCAGCTCTGACCGGGTCCTTGTAGAAGTTTCCGGAACAGAGCTAGGTGGGACGGCTTGCTTAGCCTGGCTGTGGGTGACCATTCCCACCCCCTTGGCTAGCTTCACATGATTGGCCAAGTCTTTCCGCAACAGCATGGGGATGGGATAATCATCATAGACTGCAAAAGTCCACTTTCCTGACCAGCCTTGTACTGGACAGGCAACTTGGCTATAGGCAAATTGAAAGAGTTGGACTTGAAGGGTTGAATTGTCACTTGGATCTCTGGGTCGATTAAACTGGGGTCCACTAAGGAAGCATGGATAGCTGACACTTGTGCTCCGGTGTCCCTCCGCGCTGTGACTTTCTTCCCACCCACACTGACAGTTTCCCTCCACTCCAAGGGTATCTGGGAGGTATCTGGGCCTGCAGACCTCTGGTGTGATTCCGGTGCAATGAACTGTAATCTGTTGGGGTTCTTGGGGCAGTTGACTTTACATGCCCCAGCTCGTTACATTTAAAACATCGTCCAGCTGACGGGTCACTGGGGCGAGGTGGGTTGCTGGAGAATGGTGTGGCGGGACAATAAGGTGTCTGGAGGGTTCCTTGAGTGGTAGGTGGGGCCTTAGGCTGCCCCCAGTAGTAGGGTTTGGTCTGCGGTTGTCCCTTCTGGTATCCACTCCAACTGTGACCAGTTTTTTTCTTTTCTGCCACCTCCACCCATTTGGCTCCAATCTCCCCTGACTTGATTACAGTTTTGGGCTTCCCATCTAGGATGTACCTTTCTGTTTCCTCAGGAACACCCTCTAAGAACTGCTCCATTTGCATTAGGAAGGGCAAATCTGCTGGAGATTTAAGACTTGCTCCTGATATCCAGGCATCCCAATGTTTCACAATGTGGTAGACATGTCTAGTAAATGACACTTCTGGTTTCCACCTTAGGCTCTGAACCACCGAAGGGAATGCTCGGGTTTTAGCCCCATTCTGACTCTCGCCTTGGTTTTAAACAGTTCAGACTTGTTCATGTGGTCCTTAGGCATTTCAGCCGCCACCTCAGCTAAGGGTCCACTGAGCTGCAGCCTCAGGTCTACCATGTATTGGTCTGTAGAGATGCTGTACCCAAGGTAGGCCCTTTCGAAGTTTTCTAAGAAGGCCTCGGTATCATTGCCTGCTTTGTAGGTGGGGAAATTTCTGGGATGGGAAGTGGTACCTGGAGAAGGATTGTTAGGGTTTGTTGGTATATTCTGCTGAGCCTTCGCCTTCTCCATCTCCATTGCATGCTTCCTCTCTTTTTCCTTTTCCTCCTCTGCATGCTTCCTCTCTTTTTCCTTCTCCTCCAGTTCCATCTGCCTGAGTTCTACCTGTCTTTCATGTTCCTTTTGTCTTTCCTCAGCCTCAAATCTAGCTAATTCCAGCTTCTGTTGAACAGTGCAGTCTGTCATCCTAACCTCTCTGTTTTTAACTAACTTTACACCCGAGACTTAGAAAGAAAAACAAAAAAAGTTGGCTTGTAAAATTTTGCTGTGCTGTCCGGATACCTATGTTCTCTGATAGTGATTGTCAGCCTACAGAAAAATCCTTAAAAAAAAAACCCTAACATCTTTGTCTCCAGGTAAATAGGCAGAAAACCCCTCTAGTTGCTCTTAGGAAAAAAAAAAAAAACAACTTCAGGTCTGTGAAGACTTATGAATTTCCCTGCAGGAGATTAACTACCCTACCTTTAGGTAGAGAAAACTCCAGCTCACAAAAGACAATTCCCTTTTGTCTCTGCTTTCGCCCCAAAGCAGAGAAAAAAACCTCTAACTGCTTTCAGCAGAAAACCTGCTTTTCAGCAGCCCAAAGGAAAAAAAAATTAAAAAGATTAAAAAATCTTAAAAAGGATAAGATCTGTGCTTCTTGTTCAAAAAATCAAAATCCTTAAAAAAAACCCCAAAAACTAACACCTTTGTCTCCAGGCAAATAGACAGAAAACCCCTCTAGTTGCTCTTTGGGAAAAAAAAAAAAAAAAACTTCAGGCCTGTGAAGACTTGTGAATTTCCCTGCAGGAGGTTAACAACACTGCCTTTAGGTAGAGAAAACTACAGCTCACAAAAGACAATCCCCTTTTGTCTCTGCTCTGGCCCCCAAGCAGAGAAAAAAAAATCTCTTAATTGCTTTCAGTCGAAAACCTGCTTTCATAGAATCACAGAATCATAGAATATAAGGGTTGGAAAGGACCTCAGGAGGTCATTTAGTCCAATCCCGTACTCAGAGCAGGACCAATCCCCTACTAAATCACATCCCTCGATCTGCTGTTAATGCCCCTACTTATACATCCCAAAATGCCATTGGCCTTCTTGCAACAAGAGCACACTGTTGACTCATATCCAGCTTCTTCTCCACTGTAACCCCTTGGTCCTTTCGTGCAGGACGGCTGCCTAGCCATTCGGCCCCTAGTCTGTAGCAGTGCATTGGATTCTTACGTCCGAAGTGAAGGACTGCACTTGTCCTTGTTGAACCTCATCAGATTTCTTTTGGCCCAACCCTCTAATTTGTCTAGGGCCCTCTGTATCCTATCCGTACCCTCCAGCCGTATTTACCTCTCCTCCCAGTTTAGTGTCATCGGCAAACTTGCTGAGGGTGCAATCCACACCATCCTCCAGATCATTTATGAAGATATTGAACAAAACAGGCATGAGGGCAGACCTTCGGGGCACTCCACTTGATACCGGCTGCCAACTAGACATGGAGCCATTGATCACTACCCGTTAAGCCCCACAATCTAGCCAGCATTTTATCCACCCTACAGTCCTTTCATCCAGCCCATACTTCTTTAACTTGCTGGCAAGAATACTGGGGGAGACCGTGTCAAAAGCTTTGCTAAAGTCAAGGAACAACACGTCCACTGCTTTCGTCTCATCCACAGAGCAGGTTATCTCGTCATAGAAGGCAATTAGATTAGTCAGGCATGACTTGCCCTTGGTGAATCCATGCTGACTGTTCCTGATCACTTTTCTCTCCTCTAAGTGCTTCAGAATTTATTCCTTGAGGACCTGCTCCATGATTTTTCCAGGGACTGAGGTGAGGCTGACTGGCCTGTAGTTCCCCGGATCCTCCTTCTTCCCTTTTTTAAAGATGGGCACTACACTAGCCTTTTTCCAGTCGTCCGGGATTTCCCCCAAATGCCATGAGTTTTTAAAGATGATGGCCAATGGTTCTGCAATCACATCCGCCAACTCCTTTAGCACTCTCGGACGCAGCGCATCCGGCCCCATGGACTTGTGCTCGTACAGTTTTTCTAAATTGTCCTGAACCACGTCTTTCTCCTAAGAGGGCTGGTCACCTCCTCCCCATGCTGTGCTGCCCAGTGCAGTAGTCTGGGAGCTGACCTTGTTCATGAAGACAGAGGCAAAAAAAGCATTGGGTACGGTAGCTTTTTCCACAGCATCTGTCACTAGGTTGCCTCCCTCATTCAGTAAGGGGCCCACACTTTCCTTGACTTTCTTCTTGTTGCTAACATACCCAAAGAAACCCTCCTTGTTACTCTTAATATCTCTTGCTGGCTACAACTCCAGGTGTGATTTGGCCTTCCTGATTTCACTCCTGCATGCCCGAGCAATATTTTTATACTCTTCCCTGGTCATTTGTCCAATCTTTCACTTCTTGTAAGCTTATTTTTTGTGTTTAAGATCAGCAAGGTTTCACTGTTAAGCTAACTGGTTGCCTGCCATATTTACTATTCTTTTTACACATTGGGATTGTTTGTCCCTGTAACTTCAATAAGGATTCTTTAAAATACAGCCAGCTCTCCTGGACTCCTTTCCCCTTCATGTTATTCTCCCAGGGGATCCTGCCCATCAGTTCCCTGAGGTTGTCAGAGTCTGCTGTTCTGAAGTCCAGTGTCTGTATTCTGCTTCTCTCTTTTCTACCCTGTGTCAGGATCCTGAACTCGACCACCTCATGGTCACTGCCTCCCAGGTTCCCATCCACTTTTGCTTCCCCTACTAATTTTTCCCTTTTTGTGAGCAGCAGGTCAAGAAGAGCTCTGCCCCTACCTGGTTCCTCTAGCACTTGCACCAGGAAATTGTCCCCTACCCCTTCCAAAAAACTTCCTGGATTGTCGCTGTATTGCTCTGCCAGCAGATATTAGGGTGATTGAAGTCTCCCATGAGAACCAGGGCCCACGATCTAGTAACTACCATGAGTTGCCAGAAGAAAACCTCGTCCACTTCATCCCCGTGGTCCGGTGGTCTATAGCAGACTCCCACCACGACATCACCCTTGTTGCTCACACTTCTAAACTTAATCCAGAGACTCTCAGGTTTTTCTGCACTTTCATACTTGATCTCTGAGCAGTCATACTGCTCCCTTGCATACAATGCAACTCCCCCACCTTTTCTGCCCTGCCTGTCCTCCTGAACAGTTTATATCCATCCATGACAGTACGCCAGTCATGTGAGTTATCCCACCAAGTCTCTGTTATTCCAATCACATCATAATTCCTTGACTGTGCCAGGACTTCCAGTTCTCCCTGCTTGTTTCCCAGGCTTCTTGCATTTATGTATAGGCACTTGAGATAACTTGCTGATCGTCCCTTTTTCTCAGTATGAGGCAGGAGCCCTCCCCTCTCTCGCGCTCCTGCTCGTGCTTCCTCCACTTCCCCACTTACCTCAGGGCTTTGGTCTCCTTCCCCCGGTGAACTTAGTTCAAAGCCCTCCTCACTAGGTTAGCCAGCCTGCTTGGGAAGATGCTTTTCCCTCTCTTTCTAGCAGCCCAAAGGAAAACACATATTTCCTTTTAAAATCTGTGCTTCTGGTTCAAAAAATCTCAAATTGATCTCAAAATGATTTCAAGTTAATCCCACCGCTCTGCCACCATGTGGAGGTTCCTTCCCCACTCTGAACTCTAGGGTACATAAAAACCTCCTAAGCTTATTTTTACCAGTTTAGGTTAAAACTTCCCAAAGGTAAAAACTATTTTCCTTTTTCCCTCGGACTTTATTGCTGCCACCACCAAGCATCTAACAGATATATAACTGGGAAAGAGCCCACTTGGAAACCTCTTTCCTCCCAAAATCCTCCCCAAATCCTGCACCCCTTTTCCTGGGGAAGGCTTGATAAAAATCCTCACCAATTTGCATAGGTGAACACAGGCCCAAACCCTTGGATCTTAAGAACAATGAAAAAGCAATCAGGATCTTAAAAAAATAATTTTAATAGAAGAAAAAGTGAAAGAATCACCTCTGTAAAATCAGGATGGTAAATACCTTACAGGGTAATTAGATTCAAAACATAGAGAATCCCTCTAGGCAAAACCTTAAATTACAAAAAGACACAAAAACAGGAATCTACCTTCCATTCAGCACAGCTTATTTTCTCAGCCATTTAAAGAAAACAGAATCTAAAGCATATCTAGCTAGATTACTTACTAAGTTCTAAGACTCCATTCCTGTTTTGTCCCCGGCAGAAGCATCACACAGACAGAGAGAGCCTTTGTTTCTCCCCCACTCCAGCTTTTGAAAGTATCTTGTCTCCTCATTGGTCATTTTGGTCAGGTGCCAGCGAGGTTATCCTAGCTTCTTAACCCTTTACAGGTGAAAGGGTTTTTCCTCTGGCCAGGAGGAATTTTAAAGGTGTTTACCCTTCCATTTATATTTATGACAGCTTGTTCTGTGATTATTTATTTGCCATTAGTTTGCAGAATCCTCCTGAAACTAGCTCTTTTTACATACAGAGAATCGTACCTTTAAAGGAGTTTAGCATCTTCAGCCATGGGCAGTAGAGAGAACTCATCGCTTATGCTCTCCACCTCCCACTCAAACGCTCCACTGTTTGCTAAGGAAAATTTTGTTTTGTTTTTTTAATGGGCTTCAGACATAACAATTATCTGAATAGGATGGCTTCTAGCTGAGCCAGCTTCTGTGATGTGAAAGACTATAGATAACAGCTAATGAACCGAGCCCTGAGGGAGGGAAGTTTATGATCTTTACTCTTTTCAAGGAGATCTTTCTCTTTGTCACCACCGGTGAATCTCACTTTAAAAGCTTGGAAAACTCCAGGCAAATAACTCAAAACTAGGGATCATTGCTTAATAATTAAGCTTAATTATAAAAGAGAAAATGAAATGAATAAAAATATGAAAATTACAACTTGTCTAACAGATGGAAATACTAATTTCGGAAATTAAGATCATACGGTTCCCCTCAGCTGCCCTTCATTTGAAGAAATGGTCCTCATGTTAGACCTAAATTTAACACCATCCCACACAGACCTGGTGTTCTCACATGTATTACTGTAAATTATTTACATCAGATATACTAAATCATGAAAACAGGATTGTGGAAAATATTACTCTTATGGTATAAAGCAAGGGTCAGATTTTCAAAAGAGCTCAGCTCTAATTTAGGCACTCAAATGATGGGGACAGATTTTCAAAAGAACTCGGCCAATTATCTTCAATGGGAACCACTGGGTGCTGAATGAATTTGAAAATCTGCCCACATTCCTTAGACATCTAAATGGGAGTTGAATGCTTTTGAAAACCTGCTTCACTTGTGGATGTTGATTTCTTTTGAAAACCTGGTCCTAAATATATAATATAAAATCTTCCTACTCCTATTATTAGCATGTGCCTTATATGTGTCTTTATCACATAGTGTGTCCCCATATTTTAGTGCCGGATATAACTCCCACTGAAGTGAATGGAAAGGCTACCATTGACTTCAGTGGAGTTGGCTCTCATTGTTAGACATTGACAGCTTGAGAGTTACCATACAGTTAGAAAATAACTGGATGTTTATGGCAGTATTAAAACCAATGGAAAAAGATGGAGTGATCAAACACATACTGAATATGACTTAAGGAGATGAAACAATTGCACACTAGGGAAGAACTAGAACAGAAATATGTGTGTTATATCACTTGTCAGTAGTGACCACTATTGTTAAAGTTGTATTAAGATTTCAAAACAATTTCCATGTTGATACACACTCACCACTCTCCAAATTATTCACTTGAAGTTTCCATATTTGGCCTTTCCCATATAGAGATTTTTATTTTTATTCTGTGAATCATAGGATTGGAAGGGACCTCAAGAGGTCATCTAGTCTAGGGCCCTGCACCCATGGCAGGACTAAGTATTATCTAGATGAGTGTTTCCCAAACTTGGGATGCCACTTGTGCAGGGAAAGCTCCTGGCGGGCCCGGCCGGTTTGTTTACCTGCCACATCCACAGGTTCGGCTGATCGTGGCTCCCACTGGCCGCGATTCGCTGTGCCCAGCCAATGTGTGCTGCAGGAAGTAGCCCGGTCCGAGGGATGTACTGGCTTTATATCACAAACCTCACAAAACCAATCAGGGATGCCTCAGGCCGATGCAATCACCTGTGTATTTTATTTATAGTTCTTTCCCACCTTCAGCTTACTATCTATGTACACGGTTTTACAGACTTAACCAGCAATAGACCCAAGTCACCAGTCCCTCTCAGCTTCTGGCCTTTCTCTCCCCACCCCACATCTTTCTTCCTCCCAGCCTTTATAGTCCCTGGCTAATTAGGCTGGCAGCTGTTCCTAGTTGCCAAGCAGGCAGGACTATTCAGCCAGCCCCAATCCATTGCCCTTGATTCGGGCTGGCGTGGCAGGGGGCTGATTAAGCACTTTGTTTTCAGCACCCTGTCACACTACCCCAAAGTGGATTGTGAATTACCAGTGGTTGTCTGACATTGTCAGCTTCCAGACTGCAATAGCCGCCCCCTACTGCACCAATATGGGCCTATGGAATTAAGTGTTTGGCCACTATAAGGTCTTGGACCAGTTGCTCACAGAGCTCCAGGAATGTCTGCTTCCTCAGTTTGAAGTTCTGTAGCCACTGGTCATCATCCCACATTTCCAAGACATTGTGACTCCACCACACTATGCTAGTTCTCCTGGTTCAAAAGTGACTGTCCACCCATGGACATACAGTCACAACACTGGTACTGTCCTCTGTCTCTGCATCATGTGGCAACAGTTGATCAGTCACCATCCCAGGCCTCCATCTTTGGCTTATGAGAAAGATTAATCCACCCATTCACCCAAGATTCTCACTAGTCACGACTGCAATGCACACAGATTTGTCCCGCATGAAAGTGTAGGACCAGAAACACATCATCAGTCACTTGCTCCATGTCTTCCACCAGGTTTGTGCAGGAGAGAGGTGAGCAGGAGCTGCCATTGACAAATATGTGAAGGTGGCAGACAGTACCAACAGCACATGGCAAGGCAGTTCCTAAAGCGCGTCCTGAAGCAGAGAGTCCTGGGACACTGCCCTGAAATGCTAACACCAAACTCACATACCAAAAAACGGCAGTATGTACAGAGGCATATGCGAGTATACAGCTTATACCTATCTCCAGCACAGCAAATGTGGATCCTCAGCATGGGTATGAGGTATAGGTAGGAGCATATACATAGATAAGTACCTGAGTATGCGCACCAGTATAGAAGTAGCCTTAGGGTGATAGCTTTTAGTCCCAGCACAGCCCTCAATACCCAACACAAACAAGCGCAGGATGAAAAGATTTTAAAAGTACCATGTACAGGTAGTAAGAATGGCAAGCAAGGGAAAACATCTAATCTAGAAACAAGAAGACATAAAATCATAACAAAGAGGTATGATGATATTTGCTCTGCTTTTGGTTATGTTTTACCAGCAACACTCATATGTCTGAAGCCATTCTGTACCATTGTCCTTTCCAATAAAGGCATGAAGTTTTGTGCATGTTTTCTACTTGGATTTTTAATCTTAAATTTATTGATGAATACTTGTTAATGTAGTAGATCCTAGGAGAATTTTGACTTCCCATTTTGGACCCTGGAGAAAAGCAGGTTGAGAAACACTGGCCAGCTGGCCAGCCACTGGACAGAATTCAGCATGGACTAGGGAGTCAGGAGATCCAGGTTTTAAACCACATTCTGAAAATAACCCATTGTGGGACTTCGTAGTGAAGCATAACATTAGGTTAGACAAACCACATGTAACAGTTGTTAGTTATATTGCTAAATGCTCACATACTATGATGACAGACTCTGTATATGAATCTATGGAGAATAGAATGGAAAAGTCATTTCAATGTCTTACACTTACACTTCCTGTGGAGCCTGAGGATTAATTAGTTAATGTATTGAAAATATCTGTCAGAATGTGACATCCAGCAAAAGTGACAGTTCTTGGAGGAAATACGTACAAAATGTATATGGATAGTACAAGTATTTAAAATTCATTATGCATTATATTATTTGACAGAAATGTATAACATCTGTATTTTAAGAGGCAAATACAAAAAGAAATTACCTGACTTTTTAAGTGCTTGATGGCATAGGCCCCATCCTGCAACTAACTGTGTAGGCAGTAGAGCTGGTTGAACATTTTTCCTTGAAACTTTTTCCCTTAGGTCAAAACCAAAATGTTTCCCAGAAAAAGTATTGGTGTTGATGAAAATTTCATCAGGGTATGTGTGAGGGAGAGAGACCCCAGAATGGCCAATAGCTTGGTAGGTAGGGCACTCACTAGCGAAATGGGAGACCCAGGTTCATGTTCATGCTCTGAGTACTGCCCTAATCACTCGGCTGTCTCTCTATCTTTTCTGTCTGCTTTGTATAAAAAATAAATGCCCATAGACTTATAGAAATGTAGGGCTGGAAGGGACCTCAAGAGGCCACCTAGACCAGCCCTCTGTGCTAAGGCAAGACCAACTAAAGCTAGATCATTTATGGCAGATGTTTGTCCAACCTGCTCTTAAATACTTCAACTGATGGGGATTCCACAGCCTCCTTTGCAAGCCTATTCCGGAACTACCTTTATAGTTAGAAAGCTTTTCCGAATATCAAACCTCAATTTCTCTTGCTGCAGATTAAGCCAATTATGTTTTGTCCTACTTTCAGCAGACATAGTGAACAATTGTTCATAGGCCTCTTGATAACAGTCTTCAAATATGCAAGGATTGTAATCAGCCTTTCCTCCTCTGTCTTCTTTTCTCAAGACTAAGTGCCCCCCCCCCTTTTTTTATCCTTTCCACATAGGTCATATTTTCTAGACCTTTTATAATTTTTATCATTTCTAGACCTTGTGACATACCCTCACTCATTTTTACATTTAGAAAACCTGTCTCTGATGCACAGTTGAATCTTGCCTTCCCTGGACCTTGAATCACAATAGTTTGGGTGAGAGAAAAAAAATCCATATTTGGGAGGAGGATGAGGAAAAATTTCTCTGGCAAGATTTTTAAAAAATATTTAATGACAGCTGTTCAAAGCTCCTCAGTTATTTCTGTAATTAAATAAGTGCCAGGGGAGATAGTTGAGGGCAAGGGTGAAACTCCCAAAAGTTTTATATTGTTTCATTTACTTGGGTTTGCAATTTGTTACAAATCACCTATTCATATGGTGGTATGGTAATATACTATTAACTAAATATATTTAACTAATTTTGCCATCATTCAGTTATTTGGCCAATATATTAGGCAGCATTTATCCACCCATACAGGTTGTTAGAGACTGTTATATATTACAAATATAAATTATGTAGTAAATATAGGCAAAATTGTCAATAATGTATAAAGCAAAGGTGTTTTGTTTTGTTTTGTTTTTTTTCCTGGAACTATATTTGACCATTTTAGACTAATATAGAAAAATCATAAAAGGACACATTCTAAACTCAGGGAAACTGGAGTTACTCTCATTTGAATGGAGTTACTCAAAATTGACACCAGTTTAACAGACACCAAAATGTTGTCCTTGTGGCAGAGTGCTGTCTCTAGAGCACCCCTATTGGCAATGAGGTAGCCTTGCCAGTACCATACTCAGTTCCCCCAGGGATTTCCAAATAACTTCCCACAGTCCAAAGTACTTAAAACAGCTTCCCCCTTTGGAAGGCATCTAATTAATTGAGCTTTACAAAGAGTTTCCACTGGCCTTTCATGCCAAAACCCTTCCCCTGGTCAAGGGATCCCCACAACCCTCCTTCATGGGGCTGTGTGCTCTGCTTAAGGCCACTTCTCCAGCTAGCCCCTTTAAATTGCCCTCACTCCGTTCCATCCAGCCTGGCAGCAACAGAAGACAAAACCAAGCTTTCATTTACAACAGTCCTTTCTTCCCAGCATTTCAGCTGGGGTGTAGTCTTCCTCCTCATCTTGGAAGCCAGGTCTCACATCAGTCTTTTCTACCCTAGGCTAACAGAGATCAACAGGAAAGCTGTCCTTCCCCCTACTACTGTCTCTGTTATGAGGGATGAGGCTTCATACATGCCTGCCTTCTTTACCAGGGTTCATTGTGGCTGGCTGCAAAATAGAGGAGCCTTTTCCTACCCTGAACTACAAGTGTCCTGGTCCCAGGCCTTCCAAGGAACAGCGGTGAAGGTTTTCCCATTCCCCCTTCCCCCTGATTATTACCTGGGACCACTTCCTCCCTCCCAGCATCATCCTTTGCCATGCCCTAGGCCCTAGTACATATTAAAACCTCTAAAAGCCTTACAGGGCCATGCCATGGAACAGGAGTTGGCTGACACCTAGCCACATTACCATTAGAGGAGACAGACCACCCTGTTATAGTCCAAGGAAATGAGTAATACTGTATGGAAAAATAGAATGTGAAATCTAGGTAAGCTATTCAGAAAGGAAAACAATAAAACAAAACAAAAATGTAAGAGAAAAAGTGAAAGAAAAAAGTACAGCATAAAATAATCTTGTAGAAGAAAACCCTAACCTTATAGGAGGCAAAACTCAGCCTAAAATAAGCTATTGTTATGCTAGTCCTTTGCGATTTTCTTCTCTTTTACATAGTATTGTGTCTTTTTCTTCCTTATGATCTCTGATTATTTTTCATCTTTAATTCTGTTTTGTTATTGGTTACTTTACAATTTCCAATTTTTCTCTTCTATATATTTTTCTTTGAATCTGCACTACTGGTTAAATTCTATTCTATTCTATTCTATTTCTATTCTATTTTCTCCATGTCTGTTTGTACACTCATATTGTTCCCTCACCTTCATTTAAGTACTTTTCATTTACCCTTTGATTGTCTTTGCACCCTTTAATCTGTTTACACCTCTTCTGCATGTAAACTGATTTTCTAAATAATTGACTTTTTGTATTCTGCATCATTTCCTCTCATTTTCTCTTTCACCTTCTTCATCTTTCGCTTTTATATCTATAGATAGAGAACTTTATAAGCATGCAATTTACTCCCCAGCCATTTGTTATCCAACTAACCTTTTCTCCACGTCTTTCATAGCTTGGAGATGTCCTCAGAGCCTAAACTTTGTTGCTAGCTTTGGTTTCTTTGGGGTTTTCTTATATTCCCAGTACTTGATTTACTAACCTCTTTCTTTTATTTTTCAGATTACATACTAATGCAGTGCCATTGTGTTAACTGATAAATGTGAGAGTGAAAGCAAACAAAATAGAAGAAAGGGGAAAATGTTCTGTGTTGCTGTGTCACATCAAAATGTGCTATATCGTCATTGTATCATCAGAAGTGTGTTAGGGTGGAAAAGGTTTTTATTGAATGGACCCGAAATACTGATATTCTACAAAGCTGAATGGCTCAGGTAACAGATCTTGTGCTGTAATAGATAGAGAGCTATAGAATAAAAAAGGATGAAAATCTCATACAAGGGGAAAATAATGTTGCTAAGCAATATGAAATAAATAAATGTTGCTTAGACTTAAATGAGCTATTATCTTCTAGATATAGCCATGTACTGCTAAAAGTGCAGTATGTTTATAGTGAATGCAATTTGCACCAATAAAATGGACATTTACTAAGAGTTTTGCTGCTATTGAAAACAGCAGCAACAAGCAAAATGTCCAGTGCCTTTAAAATATGCAAGGAATAACATTTGTGGTATTATTCTAGCAATGTTGGCAATGGATAATGTGAAATAAAGTAAGCAAGAGCTCCTTTTGGACTGGCCACTCTCTGCCTAAGTTGTCTCAAACACAACAGCAAAATCATGTAACGTTCATCATACTATCCTGATGCCAAAACATTCAGATCTTTAATTTATGAAATATAAAGAGTAAGACCAAAGAGTAGTGTGGTGGCAAAGAATCAAACTTAGCACTGAAGAATTACCATAGAAGAACACACATCAGTCTCCATTTCCTATTCTCCTCGTTCAAAGCATAGAATCATAGAATATCAGGGTTGGAAGGTAACTTAGGATGTCATCTAGTCCAACCCCCTGCTCAAAGCAGGACCAATCCCCAACTAAATCATCCCAGCCAGGGCTTTGTCAAGCCTGACCTTAAAAACTTCTAAGGAAGGAGATTCCACCACCTCTCTAGGTAATGCATTCCAATGTTTAACCACCCTCCTAGTGAAAAAGGTTTTCCTAATATCCAATCTAAACCTCCCCCACTGCAACTTGAGACCATTACTCCTCGTTCTGTCATCTGCTACCACTGAGAACAGTCTAGATCCATCCTCTTTGGAACCCCCTTTCAGGTAGTTGAAAGCAGCTATCGAATCCCCCCTCATTCTTCTCTTCTGCAGGCTAAACAATCCAAGTTCCCTCAGCCTCTCCTCATAAGTCATGGGTTCCAGTCCCCTAATCATTTCTGTTGCCCTCCGCTGGACGTTTTCCAATTTTTCCACATCCTTCTTGTAGTGTTGGGCCCAAAACTGGACACAGTACTCCAGATGAGGCCTCACCAATGTCGAATAGAGGGGAACAATCACGTCCCTCGATCTGCTGGCAATGCCCCTACTTATACAGCCCAAAATGCCATTGGCCTTCTTGGCAACAAGGGCACACTGTTGACTCATATCCAGCTTCTTGTCCACTGTAACCCCTAGGACCTTTTCTACAGAACTGCTGCCTAGCCATTCAGTCCCTAGTCTGTAGCGGTGCATGGGATTATTCTGTCCTAAGTGCAGGACTCTGCACTTGTCCTTGTTGAACCTCATCAGATTTCTTTTGGCCCAATCCTCTAATTTGTCTAGGGCCCTCTGTATCCTATCTATACCCTCCAGCATATCTACCTCTCCTCCCAGTTTAGTGTCATCTGCAAACTTGCTGAGGGCACAATCCACACCATTCTCCAGATCATTAATGAAGATATTGAACAAAACCGGCCCGAGGGCAGACCTTTGGGGCACTCCACTTGATACCGGCTGCCAACTAGACATGGAGCCATTGATCACTACCCGTTGAGCCCGACAATCTAGCCAGCATTCTATCCACCCTACAGTCCTTGCATCCAGCCCGTACTTCTTTAACTTGCTGGCAAGAATACTGGGGGAGACCGTGTCAAAAGCTTTGCTAAAGTCAAGGAACAACACGTCCACTGCTTTCCCCTCATCCACAGAGCCAGTTATCTCATCATAGAAGGCAATTAGATTAGTCAGGCATGACTTGCCTTTGGTGAATCCATGCTGACTGTTCCTGATCACTTTCCTCTCCTCTAAGTGCTTCAGAATTGATTCCTTGAGGACCTGCTCCATGATTTTTCCAGGGACTGAGGTGAGGCTGACTGGCCTGTAGTTCCCCGGATCCTCCTTCTTCCCTTTTTTAAAGATGGGCACTACACTAGCCTTTTTCCAGTCGTCCGGGATTTCCCCCAAATGCCATGAGTTTTCAAAGATAATGGCCAACGACTCTGTAATCACATCCGCCAACTCCTTTAGCACTCTCGGATGCAGCGCATCCGGCCCCATGGACTTGTGCTTGTCCAGTTTTTCTAAATTGTCCCGAACCACTTCTTTTTTCCAGAGGGCTGGTCACCTCCTCCCCATACTGTGCTGCCCAGTGCAGTTGTCTGGGAGCTGAACTTGTTCGTGAAGGTAGAGGCAAAAAAAGCATTGAGTACATTAGCTTTTTCCACATCCTCTGTCACTAGTTTGCCTCCCTCATTGAGTAAGGGGCCCACACTTTCCTTGACTTTCTTCTTGTTGCTAACATACCTGAAGAAACCCTTCTTGTTACTCTTAACATCTCTTGCTAGCTGCAACTCCAGGTGTGATTTGGCCTTCCTTATTTCACTCCTGCATGTCTGAGCAATATTTTTATACTCTTCCCTGGTCATTTGTCCAGTCTCCCACTCCTTGTAAGCTTATTTTTTGTGTTTAAGATCAGCAAGATTTCACTGTGAAGCCAAGCTGGTCGCCTGCCATGTTTACTATTCTTTTTACACATTGGGATTGTTTGTCCCTGTAAGCTCAATAAGGATTCTTTAAAATACAGCCAGCTCTCCTGGACTCTTTTCCCCTTCCTGTTATTCTCCCAGGGGAGAATATTCTGCCCATCAGTTCCCTGAGGTTGTCAAAGTCTGCTGTTCTGAAGTCCAGGGTCCGTATTCTGCTGCTCTCCTTTCTACCCTGTGACAGTATCCTGAACTCGACCACCTCATGGTCACTGCCTCCCAGGTTCCCATCCACTTTTGCTTCCCCTACTAATTTTTCCCTTTTTGTGAGCAGCAGGTCAAGAGGAGCTCTGCCCCTAGTTGGTTCCTCCAGTACTTGCACCAGGAAATTGTCCCCTACCTTTTTCAAAAACTTCCTGGATTGTCTGTGCACCGCTGTATTGCTCTGCCAGCAGATATCAGGGTGATTGAAGTCTCCCATGAGAACCAGGGCCTGCAATCTAGTAACTTCCATGAGTTGCCAGAAGAAACCCTCGTCCACTTCACCCCCTGGTCCGGTGGTCTATAGCAGACTCCCACCACGACATCACCCTTGTTGCTCACGCTTCTATACTTAATCCAGAGACACTCAGGTTTTTCTGCAGTTTCATACCATAGCTCTGAGCAGTCATACTGCTCTCATACATACAATGCAACTCCCCCACCTTTTCTGCCCTGCCTGTCCTTCCTGAATAGTTTATATCCATCTATGACAGTACTCCAGTCATGTGAGTTATCCCACCAAGTCTCTGTTATTCCAATCACATCATAATTATTTGACTGTGCCAGGACTTCCAGTTCTCCCTGCTTGTTTCCCAGACTTCTTACATTTGTATATAGGCACTTGAGATAACTTGCTGTTTGTCCTGCTTTCTTAGTATGAGGCAGGAGCCCTCCCCTTTCGCGCTCTCCAGTTCATGCTTCCTCCCGGTATCCCACGTCCCCACTTACCTCAGGGCTTTGGTCTCCTTCCCCTGGTGAACCTAGTTTAAAGCTCTTCTCACTAGGTTAGTCAGCCTGCTTGCAAAGATGCTCTTCCCTCTCTTTGTTAGGTGGAGCCCGTCTCTGCCTAGCACTTCTCCTTCTTGGAACACCATCCCATGGTCAAAGAATCATAGAATCATAGAATCATAGAATATCAGGGTTGGAAGGGACCTCAGGAGGTCATCTAGTCCAACCCCCTGCTCAAAAGCAGGACCCATCCCCAATTAAATCATCCAAAGCCTTCTCTCCAACACCACCTACGTAGCTATTCATTGACTTCTGCAATTCAACGGTCTCTACCCAGGCCTTTTCCTTCCACGGGGAGGATGGATGAGAACACCACTTGCACCTCAAACTCCTTTATCCTTCTTCCCAGAGCCACATAGTCTGCAGTGATCCGCTCAAGGTCATTCTTGGCAGTATCATTGGTACCCACATGGAGAAGCAGGAAGGTGTAGTGATCCAAGGGCTTGATGAGTCTCGGCAGTCTCTCCGGCACATCGTGAATCCTAGCTCCTGGCAAGCAGCAGACTTCTCAGTTTTCCCGGTCGGGGTGGCAGATAGATGACTCAGTCCCCCTGAGGAGAGAGTCCCCAACCACCACCACCACCACCACCACCACCCGCCGCCTCCTCTTGGGAGCAGTGGTCATGGTATTCTCATCCCTAGGACAGTGCATCTCATGCCTTCCAATCAGCGGAGTCTCCTTCTGTTCCCTTCCCTCAGATGTATCATCTAGTTCACTCTCCGCATTAGTACCTGTGGAGAGAACATGAAAACAGTTGCTTACCAGTATCTGCGCTGCTGGTACATGGACACTCCCCTTTCTTCTTCTGGAGGTCACTTGCTGCCCAATTTCTTCACTGTCCTCCTGTCCCTGCTGTTCAGCCTGCTCTGAATCTTCAGAACATTGTGCCTGTAGAAGCATATCCTGACGTCTGTCCAGGAAATCTTCAGTTTCTCTCATGCAACACAGGGTCGATACTTGCTTCTCCAGACCTTTAACCTTCTCTTCCAATATGGAGACCAGCTTGCACTTTGTACAGACAAGATCGCTTCTGTCCTGTGGAAAAAAGACAAACATAGCACATCCAGTGCAGGTCACAACAGCTGAACACTCCCCATCCATATTACCTTCCTTCTACGAACTTCCTCAGGAGTTGTAGTAACTACTCAGAGAAGCCGGCAAGATGTAAGCCTCAGTGGGCTCTCCCCAGGTGAACTCCCAGGCAAACTCCCTCTGTTAGCCTCTCTGCTGTTTGCCACTCAGCTGGTTCGCAGCTGACTGGCTTTTTATAACAGTCAGGCCCACTCAAGGCTCACCTGGAACAAAGCACTCGCAATTCACACTTTTCAAACAAAGAACCAATCAAGCACACATAGAAGCAATATGTTTTGTGGCAAGGCACCTCTTTTCTCTCTCCAGCCTTAGTGCTTCCCCATCTGGTGATGATAGACCTGGGGTAATCAACCTACTTAGGCAGGATTTGCCTTCCTTTTCTGCTCCCTTGGTCATATTTTCAGGATAGGCCTTGGGGTCGCCCTAAGGGGTGATCCTCCACCAAACAAAAAGGAAACAGGGGGGTACCTTTTGCTGCCCCCCTTCCTGGGGCAAGGTATCACCCTGTTCGTTCCCATGCAGTGTCAGTCCTTCCCCTAGCAGGCACTCAGGTTTGTCCATCTCCCCATGGGAAGGAGCCCATGGAACAACCTGGAACAGCCTCTCAGCCTGGAACAGCCTATTTCCCTGCTGCCACTAGCTTGGCAGCAGCTTCTTTCTCTCTATCTCTCTCACACGCACCCCCCTTCAGAGAAGGGGTTTTTAAAGGCCTCAGGGAGCCCTTAATTGGATTCAGGTGTCCCTAAGTGACCTGAGGTAACCCGTTCTCAGCTTGTAGGAAAAAGAGCCTTTAACATTCTAGGGCTAATATATTGGCCTTTCAGGACCCTCTTGCAGCCATCTGGCCTGACTTTGTCACATATCTCCTCTCCCCCCCCACCCGCATGCTCAACACCATAGGGCTGAGCTACTTGAGTCAAAAAACAGTGCATCCTTGAAAGGCCATCAGCATTGCCATGCCTGATCCCCGACCTGTGTTGAACTCTGAAGTGGAAGGGTTGTAATGACAGGAACATCTCGTTACCCTTGCATTTCTTTCTTTCTTCTGGTCCATCCATTTCAGGTGGTCATGGTCAGTGACGAGGGTAAACCTCTGTATGAGTAGATAGTAAGGGGTTTCCATGGCTAATTTTACCACAAGGCATTCCTTCTCTAACACAGCATACTTTTGTTCTCTGGGCAGGCGTTTCCTGCTAAGGAATAGGCTTGGGTTTTCTTCTTCTCCTACCATTTGAGAAACCATGGCTCCCAATCTGACTTCAGAGGCATCGATTTGCAGTATAAACTCCTTCTCAAAGTTTGGGGCTACTAGCACTGGGTTACTGCAGAGGGAGGTCCTCAGGTCTGTAAAAGTTTCTTCAACTGTGCAGATTCATTTCACTATGTCTTGGCTCCAGGCTTTTATCTGATCTGTCAACAGGTACGCTCTGGTAGTAAAGTGGGGAATGAATCTCCTATGGTACCCAACTATCCCCAGGAATACTCTGACCTGTTTCTCCCGGATCGGTCAGGGCTAACTTTGTATCACTTTTAACTTGTTCAGTTGGGGCTTCTCTATGCCTCTCTCCAAGATGTACCCAAGGTGTTTGGCTTCTGCTAGCCCTATTGCACATTTGGAGAAATTTGCAGTGAGACCCAACCTCTTCAGGGTAGCCAATACTGCTTCCACATTTTCTCGGTGCATCTCCCAGTCTGGGCTACTTATGATAACTTCATCAAGGTAAGTATCCACATGTTGATGCAACAGCTTATCCATGAGCTGCTGGAAGGTTGCAGGAGCCCCATGTAATCCAAAAGGAGGACCGTGTACTTGCACAATCCTGGTGTAGGAAATGCAGTCTTCTCTTTGGCTTCCTTGGCCAGAGAGAGTTGCCAATAGGCTTTGTTCAGGTCAAGGGTGAACAAAAATCGGGCTTTTCCCAATCAGTCAATTAGCTCATCTATTTGAGATATGGGGTAAGCACTGAACTGGGACACCTCATTTAATTTTGGGAAGTCATTGCAGAACCTCATGACGCCATATGGTTTAGGTATGAGGATGATTGAACTGGACCATTAACTATGAGACTCCTGAATTACTTCTAGCTCCAGCGTTCTCCTAACTTCAGTCCTGATCTCCTCTCTTTTTGCCTCTGGGAACCGGTAGGACTTACCATTCACCTTTACTCCAGGATCTGTGATGATATGATGATGAACTTATGTGGTCCTGCCTGGCTTGTGGTTCAGTTCAATCATATTGATGACTTCTGTTCATTGTTCAGGGGTTAATTAAGGGATTTTCCCACCTTTCCCAATGTTTATTTTCTTGGGGTGGCAACTCCAGCGTGACCAGATGAACCTCCCTGTCTTGCCAGGGTTCAATAGATTGACATGGAATATCTGTTCTGGCTTCTGGTGATCAGACTCTCAAACCTTATAGTTGACCTCCACAATGGCTTCTATTACTTCATATGGCTCCTGCCATTTGGCCAAGAGCTTACTCTCAGCTGTGGGCACCAGCATCATTACCCAATCTCCCACCTGGAATTTCTGGACTGTCAGTCGGCGATTGTAATAGGTCCGTTGGGCCTCTGGTGCGTTCTCCATGTTTTCCCACACTATGGGGGTGACTATCCTGTCCCTCATCTGCATCATGGGCTCAATGATGTTTCTTCCCTGGCTAGGCTGTACTTCCCAGCCCTCCTTGGCAATGTCCAGTATGCCACAGGTGTGGTGACTGTATTACAGCTCAAAAAGGGAAAACCCAGTTGAAGTCTGGGGAACCTCCCTTATAGCAAACATCAGGTAGGGTAGTAAGGTATCCCAGTTCTTCCCATCCTGGGTCACCACTTTCCATATCATGTTCTTCAGCGTCCTATTAAAGCGCTCAACAAGACCATCAGTCTGTGGACGGTAGACTGACATTCTTAGGGCCTGTATATGGAGCATCGTAACACAAGGCCTTCATCAACTTTGACACAAAGGGGGTTCCTTGATCTGTCAAGATATCTTTGGGTATCCTGTAGGCCAAAAGACTAATGGGAAGAAATTGTCTCAAGTAAATTGTACTCCATTTTGCTTATTTTGCCTTATACTCCATTTTGCTAGCTTTGAATTAGTAAGAAGAAATTGTTCTGAGTCTATTTTTCCCTGATTGTGTTAATATTTGTTCTTAAAAGGATAGAAGTTTTATGGCTGTAATTGCCTTATTTACTTTTTGGTGTGAGTGAAGAATGTATGTAATTAACTGAGAAAGGACAACTGGGCTGGATGGTCAAGAAGGGAGTGGAGGAGTCTAGAGGCACCAACTTTATTATCAATCACCCGGATGGCAGATTGACAACCCTAAAGCAAATGTATACACCCCATGGATGAGATAAGGAGTTGAGCCAAAGGGACAGATACGAAAGAAGCTGCAGATCCTCCCACTAACAACTCAAATGAATGTTAATTAAAAGCAACCTTAAATACCTTGTGATTGACAGCTCCAGTGTGACACAGCAAGGTCCATCGACTTGTGTGGGAACTTATTTCCACGGGACTTTGCGTTTGCTCTGCATCAACATCAGAGCTTCAAACGCTCATTGACAGAGGCCCAGCTCCTCTCCTTTGTGTGCAGTTTTAGCTGGCCATTGGAACTGACCAAGGAATACTAAGGACTGGTAACTATAAAATCCAGCCACAGAACTTTTTGGGTGAGTGTGTGTGTGAGTGGAAGCATGCTGATTTTAATGCTTAAATTGTACTCTCAATAAACGCGGCATATTGCCTTATCGCTTTTAAAAGATTCCGTGTGCTACTTATAAGCATAACAACACCCACCCTAGAGAAAATCTGTATTAACTTTTTGGCTATTGTCTTGGACATCGTGTTTCATAGGGTACGGCCTCCGGGTATCATATGGCATAGTCCAGAACAACGAACACACTCTGATGGCCCCTGGCTGATTTCTCAGGTCCATGCCTATCCTCTCAAATGGGACTTCAATAATTGCCAGAGGTACTAAAGGGGACCTTAAGTGTGGTCATGGGCCATGCAATTGGCACTCTGGCAGGAGGCACAATATTGTTGGATTTCCATATAAACTCCTGTCCGTAGGATTGGATTGAAGATCTTATCTATCCCTAGGTGTCCTCCGAACAAATGACTGTGAGATGGGTCCAACACTGACCTCTGGTGCCTTCGAGGTACCAAGAGTTGCTCCACTTCTTGCTCTTGCATTCAAACTACTCTATATAATAGGTCCTTTTTTATCCTTTGTTTTTTCCCTCCACCAGGACCCTATTCGCCTCAACTACCTCCTTTCTAATATAATCATGTAGAAAATAATTGGCCTGATCCTGCCCAAAATTCTCAAATGAGGGTCCAATATGCCCAATCTCAAGGGGACCTATTTATGTTTCCCTCTTAAGGTTTGTCTCCATGGAACTGGGTCCAGCTTCCAGATCATCGACCCTCTGCATTGCCCCCATGCCAGCTGAACACGATTTCTTCCCTATGAGTGCAGCCTTTTGGTTTTGGGCCAAGATTCCCATTCCCAACTTCTTGTCTGCCCTCCTTTCTTGCCTAGTCTTCCAGGGCTTCCCAGGAAGAGAACAAGTCCTGGGCTAACTCAGAAAAGATCGGGAAAGGGCAAGTTACTTTGGTCATTGTATCAGTCCCGGGGTTACTAAGCTCCTCTGACTCATCTATGGGGAGTAGGACTCCAAACCATGGGAAGTCTTGTCCTAAGGACCACATACAGGAGGGTCAGGTCCATCCCCCTTGTGATATTTCCCTGGAACTCAATTTGTACGGGGATGGTCCAATAATAATTGACAGCACCATGTACACAGGTTATTCTGGTGCGCTTGGCCCAAGACAGCTGCTCCCACTAGTTTTCCTGAGACCAGTGTGATGGCACTTTTGGAGTCCACTAATGCAATGGTCTGTATGCCATTCCTCCTAACTGGCCACATGTATCTATGGGGGCCATTGTGACTCCCACAAGGTTTATCAAGCCACAAAGATCTTCATGGTTGCACTGCATGGGCTCCTCCACATTAAGACACTGGGCAGCTATATGTCCTACTTCCCCAAAAACATGACACCTATATCCTGCTTGAGGTATTCTCCTATTCTTTGGGCTAGTGGCCCTTACCTCATGACCCAGGTCCCCAAGTCCCTTCACAGCCTTAAGCCTCTCTTCAGCCTCCTTCCTTCCCAACATAGTTCTACCTGGTCCTTCGGAAACCAGGGCCCTTGGGGAGAGGACTGGCCTCTTGACCTGGTGCATCTCTTCTCCAGTAGTAAAAAAAAAAATTCTTTGGCCATTAAGTGTCTCTCTCTAAGGGCGAGTAACTCATCATAGGAGGAGGGGTCATTTTAGCTGACCCATCCTTGTAGGTCTGGCGGTAGTCCTCACATGAACCTGCCCAAGACTATGACTTCCAAAATTTTCTCCAGGCTCTGAATCTCAGGGTGCAGTCACTTCTGTGCTAGCTGGATCAGGTCTAACAGCTGGGACCTTGGTGCTTTTCCATCCCAGTACCTCCACTTGTGGAACCTCTGGGCCCTTAATAGCTGTCATCACCCCAGTCCTCACCAGGATCTCAACCTTCAACTGGGGGTAATCTGTAGCCACTTCTGCTGCCATGTTGTAATAGGCCTCTTGGGCATCCCTACCCAGGAAAGGGGCAAGGAGGCTGACTCACTTGGGGCCAGGACTTGAGGCCAGGATTCATGTAGGACTGTTCTCTGGAAGGCAAGAAGATATGCCTCCACATCATCACTACATCATCCATTTTGGGGGTGGGGGTGATTTACATTGCCCTGGGACAGTTTTCCATGAAGTCTATCTCACCCCAGGCACCACGTGTGGCAAAGCACCTCTTTTCTCTCACCAGGCTTAGTGCTTCCCCCTCTGGTGATGGCAAGCCTGGGGTAATCAGCCCTACTCAGGCAAGGTTTGCCTTCCATCTTCTGTGCTCCATTGGTTGTATTTTCATTGTAGGCCTGAGGGTTGGCCTAAAGTGTGATCCTCCACCAAACAAAAAGGAAACAGTCTCATAAACAAAAACCCAGGGGTGTGTGGGGGAAATACCTTTTGCTGCCACCCTCAATGGGGCAAGGTGTCGTCCTGTTGGTTGCCCTGGGGTGTCAATCCTTCCTGTAGCAGTCACTCAGGTTTGGCTGTCTTCCCTATGGGAAGGAGCACAGCTTCTTAGCCTGGAACATCCTATTTCCCTGCTGCCACTAGCCTGGTAACAGCTTAGCTCTCTCTCTCTCTCTCCCCCAGAGAATCCCTTAACTGGATTCAGGTGTCCCTAAGTGACCTGAGGTAACCCCTTCTGAGCTTGTAGGAAAAAGGGCCTTTAACATTCTAGGGCTAATATATTGTCCTTCCAGGACCCTCTTGCAGCCATTCAGCCTGATTTTGTCACCATTTTTTTTTTTTTTTCTCTTCCAAATGTAAGATGTCCATAAATAAAGGCTATTGACTTCTTCAGGTGCTTAGGAAAAATATTTGACAAATACTCATTCAGGAAAATGCCTTCAAGTAAACGGATAGCACTCTATAAAGTAACTATGAAAAAAGAAAGAATAGGAGGTTCATAGGTGCTGGAACTAGGGGCTCTAGCTTGAAGTGGTTTCCATTATATACAGGGTTAACAGTTTGGTTTGATGGCTCTCAGCACCCTCACTACACAAATTGTTCCAGCACCCTTGAAGAGGCTTTTGGTGGTACAGTGATTGGATTAAGCTTGTTTGAAAGAGATTAAATAGGCAATTCCAAACTTCCCAATGTGTGACTGTTACTGTTTATTAAAGAGATAACTTTGTATCTCTCATGTTTCCAGAGTTCTGCTTTTTCCCCACAATTAAGATGCAACATTCTTTAAGGAATTCTCCAGGAAGGTTAAAGTTACATATGTTCAGCATTAACTCTAGGTTTTTGTTTGTTTATTTGTTTTTTAAATAAGGAGTGAGGTTTTTTACCTTGAAAATTCCCTTAGGCTTTTAAATGTCTAAAAGTTGCCGACTAACAGCTGCACTGGAATGAACCCCATGCTTTCTCAGACTGCTTTTTTACCACCAAATGGAGTTTCCCCTATTCCAGGTTCCCATCTCACATAGCAAACCATTTGTCCCTCACATTTCTTTCCATCTCCCAGTCCTCTATCTTCTAGAACAGAGCAGTCTCTTTCCTATGTTGTTCCAAGCATGCCATTCCAGAAACCAGGGTTTTCTGCATTTGGGTGATGCTTATGAAGTCTGTGTCAGATTAGAAATAATTTACAAAACACCCATTGTGCTATTCACACTTTATAATATCCACCTTGGTCTGATGCTTGATTAGAATGTGCACAAGAGGCGTGTGGACTCTAATATGCATCTGAAAAGCACAGTTATTAACTAAATAAATGCACATCCAATTACCCCTAAACTAACCATATCTTAATAAGACCAACAGAATAAAACATCTGGAGTTTCTGCATCTAACTGATTTGGCATCACAATGACCTCCAAAAGGTAGGAAAATCTTCAAAAAGTGAAAGATAACTCTAGTTTTAAAAAAAACCCTGTATTTCCAAATCACCTTATCTAATTTGTCTCAATACTTTCAGAATACTTTTACCATTCATCTCTAATTTTATTTTATTATGTTATATTGGATGCCCAACATATATATAATGTATGGGAACTGATTTACCACTGTGTATTTCCAGTTTTATACTGGTTCATTCCATTGAAACCAATGGTGTGAGCGCAGTATAAAACTAGATCATAAGAATGACGATACTGGGTCAGACCAATGGTCCATCTAGCCAGTAACCTGTTGTCTGATAGTGATTGATGCCTGAAGCTTCAGCGGGAATGAACAGAACAGGGCAATTTATTGATCCATCCCCCCATTGTCCAGTCCCAGCTTCTAACAGTCACACAGATAGCAGCGTGTTGTGTCTCTGACCATCTTGGCTAATACCCATTGTTGGACCTATCCTACATAAACTTAAATTATTCTTTTTTCAACTCAGTTATACTTTTGGCCTTCACAACATCCCCTGGCAACAAGTTCTACACTTGGACTGTGTGTTGTATGAAGAAATACTTCCTTGTGTTTGTTTTAAACCTGCAGCTTCTTAATTTCATTGGATGACCCATGATTCTTGTGCTAGGTGAAGGGGCAAATAACAATTCCTTATTCAATTTCTCCACACTGTTCATGATTTTATAGACCTCAATCATATCACCCCTTAGTCATCTCTTTTCTAAGCAGAACAGTTCCAGTCTTTTAAATCTCTCCTCATATGGAAGCTGTTCCATACCCTTGATCATTTTTTGCCCTTCTTTGTACTTTTTCTAACTCTAATGTAGCTTTTTGAGATGGGGTAACCTGAACTGCATGCAATATTCAAGGTGTGAGGAAACCATGATTTATATTGTGATATTATGATATATTCTGTTTTATTACCTATCCCTTACCTAATGGTTCCTGACATTTGGTTACCTCTTCTGACTGCAGCTAAACATTGATCAGATGTTTTCAGAGAATTTTCCACAATGACATCAAGATCTCTTTCTTGAGTGGTAACAGGTAATTTAGACCCTATTATTTTGTATGTATAGTTGGGGTTATGTTTTTCAATGTGCATTACTTTGCATTTATAAACATTGCATTTCACCTGTCATTTTCTTGCCCAGTCACCCAGTTTTTTGAGATCCCTTTGTAACACTTCACAGTAAACTTTGGACAGAAAATGAACCACTTCCAAAGCAAAATTTCACAAATAAGACAAGGTTGGTGATGTATTGCCACAAAAAATATCATTTTTGCCAAAAGGCAAATTGACAGCACACCCCAAACCGCCCTGAAAAGTGACAGCATTTCCAGGAATAAATGTACTGCCTTCATACACCTCTGATGAGGCAATTCATAATTGTGAAGGACATCACAGCTGGTAGGAATCAAGTGTTATTCAGAAGATTAAGTATTTTGAAATATCCAGTCAGATGTAGTAAAAGCAGGCTTACACGCACTTTTTTTTCTTGCCCTCCTAAGAAAGCATAGGGTTTAAGACAAAATAGTATGTGTGAGTGATATAGGAGTGAGTAGACCCAAACTATACATACAATATGATGGGGGCTAATTTAGCTACAACTAATCAGGAAAGAGATCTTTGAGTCATCATGAAGACATCCACGCAGTGTGCAGCGGCAGTCAAAAAAGCAAACAGGATGTTAGGAATCATTAAAAAAGGGATAGAGAATAAGACAGAGAATATCTTTTGCCCTTATATAAATCCTTGGTATGCCCACATCCTGAATACTGTATACAGATGTGGTCCCCTCATCTCAAATAAGATATACTGGCATTAGAAAAGGTTCAGAAAAGGGCAACTAAAATGATAAGGGTTGGAACGGGTCCCATATGAGGAGAGATTAAAGAGGCTAAGACTTTTCAGCTTGGAAAAGAGGAGACTAAGGGGGAATATGATAGAGGTATATAAAATCATGAATGGTGTGGAGAAAGTGAATAAGGAAAAGTTATGTACTTGTTCCCATGATATAAGAACTAGGGGCCACCAAATGAAATTAATGGGCAGCAGGTTTAAAACAAATAAAAGGAAGCTGTTC
The DNA here is from genome assembly GCF_965140295.1 of Lepidochelys olivacea. Taxonomy (NCBI): domain Eukaryota; kingdom Metazoa; phylum Chordata; order Testudines; family Cheloniidae; genus Lepidochelys; species Lepidochelys olivacea. Next base: position 76,060,012 of record NC_140411.1, on the reverse strand, counting down.
TTCACACAGAGCACAGTCAACCTGTGGCACTCCTTGCCTGAGGAGGTTGTGAAGCTAGGACTTTAACAGGGTTTAAAAGAGAACTGGATAAATTCATGGAGGTTAAGTCCATTAACGGCTATTAGCCAGGATGGGTAAGGAATGGTGTCCCTAGCCTCTGTATGGCAGAGGGTGGAGATGGGCGACAGGGGATGGATCACTTGATCATTACCTGTTAGGTTCACTCCCTCTGGGGCACCTGGCATTGGCCACTGTCAGTAGACAGGATATTGGGCTGGATGGACCTTTGGTCTGACCCAGTATGACCATTCTTATGTTCTTATGTTCTTAAACACATAGCAAAGGGTTTGTACAAAGGCCCAACAGCAGGCAGCAGGGAGTGATCCTTGAAACACTGATCCCCTTACTGTGCACATGCTGCTATAGAGTGGGGATTAGTAGTAACCCCTGAAGGCATGCTGCCCAGTCCTGTTCCAAAAGGCAAATTGCCTCCAGGCCATGAAAGAATCCAGTGGAGGCCTGCTGCTGTCCTCAGGCCCTGGTAAAGATTTCCCTTGATTCCTTCCCTACTATTTGTCTGCCCACTCAGTCCCCATTTCCCTCTCTCAGCTCACTGCAGAGGTTCACAGCTAGGAGAAAGAAACCCTCCCAGATATTCACCTCTTCCTATCTCCAACTTTCTGCAGGCCTCTGGAGGGATGTGCTCGTATAAGTACAGTGAAAAAGAGATGAGACACCCTTCTGAGAACTCTTGAAGTCCTGAGGAGTTGGGGGGCAGATCCTCTCCCTGTCTGAGTGCAGCGATCCCATTGAAATTATAACACTGATATATATAACACTTCCTTTTAAAGCACTATATCTCCTGCATGGCTCCATGGGCTAGTAAGGTAATCTGTAATGTGGCTCTGGGCTCAATCCAGCACCAGCATTGGTCAGCCAGCATCTTGTTCCTCTCTTTGTGATTGACTGTATTAAAAGTCTTTGTTACAGCTGTAGGAAGTGGGGGGAATACAAAAACTTTGTAATTTCCCTAAAGTGCGGAAACATCTGCTGGAGTCATAAGTGCCTTGTTGGCTGAGTTCAGCAGGGGAGAAGCTGGCAATTAATCAGAAGTGTCACTGTATTCGATGGAAATTGTAACAGAGGGTTTCTGGGGACATGAAAGTAGCTTCAGCTGCCGAAGACTGCACAAACTTTCTCTCCTGAAGAAAAAGCTGTATTTATTGAGGTTAGCCATAAAAACTGACCTACTTTATAGAAGTTGACATGACACAGGAGATCTGGTGGCATCTGAAAAGGATTCAGGGATCAATAAGTATATAACCCTGGAAAAGGACTGTGATTAGCCCACTCACTCTCAAAATATGTTCTGAGATATACAAATTCTCTATGCTTAGGACCAAATTTGGTTGTCAGATGGAAGAATTTGTATGCCCACTTACAAGAGTAGAATTTGCCATCTATGTTACTTCCTTGTCAGTGACTACATTTCATCTTACCCACCCATCTGGAAATAAACCAATACCCTGTGACCAACCAACTCTTTAAGAACAACCAGCAAGTGCTCCATAGGCCATGGTTTGGGAACTTCTGTGTAAAACAAAACCAGTACATGTAATGAATTCACAAGTGCAAGTTGAGATTCATATGTTACAAATGAAAAACAGGGGTCTTCACAATTTCAGTTACAGTCTTTTCTATGATCATGCAGTGTACAACTCTAGTACCTTGACATTGTTCCTGGTTGTAGAGTAAGGGACTGATCCAAAGCCCACTGAAATCAGTGGCAGTCTTAAACTGACTTAAACTGGCTTTGACTCAGGCCCCAAGGGACTTTGAAATTCCAAACTTGCCTAAACCTTGCATCATTTTGATGTTTGTATTGATACATTTGAAAATAAGAACCTATAAAACGTATTTTTCAAGTGACCTTAGACAAATTGGTCATTGACCCAAATTGGTTAGTTATCATTTAGATATTTACTACTATATTCTGTCCTTAATTTATAGGATGTGTATTGATGTGTCAGTCACTTGTGCTCCATTTTTATCTTTCTGAAAAGGATTTAAATTCCATGGTGTCACAGCTGTAAAAAATAATTGTTTCATTCTGGTGTTCTGCTGAGAAAGAATTTTCTTGCAGACTATAATTCTCTCTGTCCGGCATCTTTTACTCTAACAAAGTGAAGTGGCAGCCTATCAGGCATTTAACTTATTTGAAATGTTTAGCTACCAGCAAAACATGACACAAATGTTGACTACAAGAAATTCACTTTTCTCTTTCCTATCTCTTCTCTTTTTTCCATTTTACTTTTTTTCTGAAATGGATTCTGTTAATGACAGTCCATCAAAATTAACACAAATTACATTTAGATCGGGGCCAAACACACTTTAATTTTTGTTTTATAACTACAGCCTAATTCTAAAAGGCAGACAACATTTCTGCAGGCTCAGTTTTATTCCCAGAGATAATAGAACCTCCAGTTAACTGCAAGCATTGTACTTAGATATCTTACTACTTGACTGCACACAGAAATCAGTAGTTAGATATCTAAGTGGTAGCGTTTGTGCATGTGATATGTTGCTTGAGCAAAACTGCATCCACAAAAATGGTGGCTGAGTTGAAACCCTTTTGTAAACCAGGCACTTGAGAAATTCTCCTTCCTGACACTCACTGTGGCTCTCTTGACTGCAATGCAGATCTCTTGTATATTCTCCATTTGTTGTTGGCAGTGTGGTTTCAATGGGACCCTTTCTGCACTGAGTGCAGTACCACCAGAGGAGGGATCTAACTTGTTCAGAGAGAAAAATGTTAACCTTATGATATCAAACCTGAATGTATTTGCAACAGCATATGCCCAGTGACAGAGGAGCTGGGGAGCCAAATACTGGGTGAATCTCAAAAATAGTCTTATATGATTTTGTTTTGTAATTAGTGATGAGCTGTGAAAGAAAAAAATCACTTCAGAAATAAAAATGCCATAGCTTTACTCAATGAAAATATGTTTAAGGTTCCAAAGGAAAGGCCTATGGAACAGAAAATGTTCCTTTGACACTTTACTACTAGTCTTTGAGGCATCTATTGTCTTCCTGAATGCCAATGTTGCATTGATGTTCTAACTAAAATAAATGAGCCACAATATAGTCCCTTTTGTAGTTATGCATGTGTCTCACTAAGTTCCAGGCCACCCTCTGCCTAGAGACACAAGTCTTGTATAGCTTTATACTTTGGGAGTTCCTAGAATTGAGGCAAAGTTTCTGACTTCTTCCATCAGATTTATATATTTGTACATGAGGGCTTCTGCAGAGCTGATGCAAAATAGTGTGCAGAAGGGTAGACAGTGTAACTGGAAAGGGGAAAAAAAATGGAGATGTGGGGGAAATGGCAAGAACTTTCCCAAGCTTTTTATAAATCTCTCCACAAAAGGCCCAAATTAATAGATTAAAATGTACATCATAATTTACAAAGGATGGCCAGATTCTGGCCACAGTTGCATTCGTGCTATTCCATTGCAGCAGTGGGTTTGCGCACATATAATTTAGAATGGAACTTGGCCATAACACTTTATTCAGCCCAAATATAGTACTGGTGGCGTTGAGTTGCATATGTCCCATAAAAGGTTTCTGGCTCTACAACATGTCAACTTCTTCAGAAGAATAGTCAGACTACTGCAAAAGATACTTTAGCTCTCTCACATACACATACAAGTACGCTCAAGCCAAAATATCCTGTCTTTGTGGTTGTAAATTTGGAAGCCACCCTGAAGAATGACAAGAGGGGTCATTTGCGGAGAAGATCTTTTTTTTCTTTTTATATGGGATACATTGCATGTTTCACCTTGCACCATTCCTTGGGACTTGAACTGTTTATAATATAGTTATAAAGGCATTTTAACAGAAAAATAAAAACCTGATAAGTAAAATCTTGTCCTTAGGGAAAATCCTTAGCCAAATAATTTAAGAACTGAAGTAATTTCTTCTGTGTGGGGGTATTTGTTTGAAGTCATTGAATTTACCCCTTGGCTACCTTTAAATCTCATTTTTCATTCATTACCAGCCTAAATTAAATCCTCGGTAGATTAAATTATCAAACATTTTTGTGTGGGAGTGTGGGCATGACACTTGGCAGCCAACCAGGTTGGATACATGGCAGCCAGCCAGGCGTCAATGAATAATGGTTTGATTAAGTTATTTTTAGCAATCAGAGAAACTTCTGTAGCATCATCCTCACCCTTGTCACAGTATCAGAATGTGAAGAATACAAAGAAATAACTAAAAACCTAAAATAGGAGCCTGCATTTTCCACTTAAGACTTGTGACTCCTTAGGCTGGCTTCTCATCCACTGACTACAAAAAAAGGCAGGAGGCTTTTATTTAGAATCTGATCTTTCCCTTTCTGGTAAACTCCTTGTAGCATCTCTCTTCTCCCCCTTTCCCCAGTGCACTCAAAACTTTGTTATTAGCATTTTCTCCCTTTTCAGCTACTTTGACCATAGTTCCACCCAGTTTGAATCTCTGCACTTTCTTGATTTCTTTCTCATTATTTCTACTCCATACCTTTGGAAACAGAATGTCAGCAAAAAGAGAGTTCAGGGAAGATGTAGGTGACTGGTACAGCCCCAAAGTGGGCAGGTTCAGCACTGCTCCCAGACAGCCATCACTGGAGGGACTCTGGTAGAGCTCTGGCCAGAATTTAAAGTTTCTGTCCCATACCAAAGGCTGACCCACGGACTGCCTTTTTGTTTTGGGTTTGTGCAAGGCTTAGCACAATGAGATCCTGTTCCATGACTACGGTTCCTACATACTGCAATAAATAAATAATATTATTAATAATTGGGTGAATCATTCCATTAGTGCAGCTGTCAATGTGAGAACAGGGGCCTATACATTGTACCTTCTGAATACAGTTGGGCTAACCTAACCCTTTATCTTGATTTTGCGTCTCGAATTTCAGTATCTCATCCATTTTTGAGTCATTGTATTTTTAAAATTCTCTCTAGTACCTTTTCTTTCTTCTGATATTTTTATAAAAACCTCTTACTCCCCACAACTCCTTTTCCTCTTTTTCTGCCCTTATTGTTTTCTTGTGAGCCATAACTAACTCAGTGTGTTCTTGTTTGGCTGACTCTCTCTTTTCTGTTTAGGACATTATCCAAACCATTACATCCAATGGGAGTTTTTCTATAGAATTTCAACAGATTCTGGGTCAGGCCCTTAAAGTACAGGGATTTGTGTATTTGTGTGTGTGTTTTTCTTCTAACATCATGTCTTTGAGCATATTCTGCAAAGCCCCACTGGCTACATTTTGCTTCTCACTGAAAGGAATGAGAGTCTCTCACACCTTAATTGTCTTGTTTCTTAGGATTCCCCAGCCAGCTTTCAAACTGGAGGATTTTAAAGAGGCATTGCTAACTTGATATCTACTCCATTTTAAAATGATTTCAAACTGGTTTTAGACAGTATAGCTACCACTGAATCACCCAGTGCTAATTTTTTTTGTGATTATATAATCACTTTTTTATTTGTATAATTATTTTCTCCCCTCTTGCTGTTGGAAAGACCCATACAAACAGAAGAGGAAATTGACTGACCAAGTGTACCGGAGAAAACTAAAACTGGCTATTCACAAAGCACAGTCAAGTGCACAAAATAAAATTTAAAAATAGAAACAAAATAGTATTTTCTCTAATCTTAGATTACAGTTACAATAGCCACAAGTTATTTGTAACAATAGTCAATAAAAATATATATACAGATGGAAATGTGGTGTTGAAGTTCACAGTGTCTCTTTAATATTGCCTGTGACTGCACTTTACTCATTAAGGTCCTACACTCTTTATTCTACACTCTTTATTCAGTCAAGCACTAGTAGTTTTGCCACAGGAAGAAATATTAAACTGAGCCTTAGAGGCTAGATTTTCTGGACTGCTCAAAGTGTATTAGCTTCAATTATTCCCAACAGAAACTACTTGGTGTTGAACATTTTTTGGAAAATTTGACCACTTCATTTAGATGTTTAAATGGTAGGTAGCTACTGAGAGCCAAACTCTTTTGAAAATCTGTCCCAAAATGTCTTAATTCCCCCAAGTTTGCTTTCGTGACAACAAAGTCTTTGATTATCATTAACATTAAGATGATTTTACACTCTAGAAGTGGCTAGAGGCCTCATAATGGGAGCAAATTACAGTAAATTATATTTACACACTCTGAAGTCTACTTTATGCTACTAGAGCAGTGTACATTGGCCTTAGGGTGGATGAGAATCCAGCCATAATTCAGTGCTGAAGTCAGAGAACTCTCCTATTCCTTATTATGCTTAAATCAAGTTGTTCATGGTCACTGCTTGCCACTCTCCCTACTGTTTTTATTTTATCACTCAGTTCTTTTAGATAGTAAAGTTTACTTCTGCATCATTTAGCAACCTCTTTGATTATGCATATTTGGCTGTTTAAGCTACCTAACATACACAAGGGCAGTTAACAATGGAGCTAAGCCTATTTATGCCACCTGAGGATCAGGCCTTATTTAAATCACCCTGGAGTACAGTGTTCTGTGTCAAATACTATAAAAATAATTCCAGGAATGTGTAATTCTAGCACTTCTGCCTGCTGCTTATTTCACTGATCACATTGTCTCATTGTAACCTTATATCTCATCCCAAACCTGTTTGCTGTGTCCAGTTCTTGTTTCTTGTCATATGTTTAGATTATAAACAAATGGATGATCATTTCTTTAACTGTGTGTCATGTCTAGCACAACAGGGCCCTGGTTGAGTCTATACTAAAGCAACAAATTATTTTTTTCCTACAAAAAGTTCAACAAAAATGAAAATTTTTCATTTTCATCAAACTGTTTCAGGTTTTCATCAAAAACGTGAAAACCTTTTTTTTTCCAATTTGCAGCAATCACAGACTCTCCCCCCACCCCACACTTGAAAACTGATTAGTTTCAGCATTATACTCTCTCTCTCTACTTTGCTGGGTTTGAATGTTGCAATTTTGCTAACTATGATAACAAAAATATGACAATGACAGAAGGCCTTTCCTAAATGTAATTGACTCCTTCGTGCACACCACGGTGTTCATAATAACTGTAATATTTCTGGTTCTGGTCACAAGGCAAAATTCTCCCAATCCACAGAATGCTAACTGGGAATTAAATCATAATCAGTAGATCAGAGAGGTGGGACACAGAGCTGAGAGAAAGGGCAGGATAAGCCAAGCCAAGTAACCCTCTCTAATTCATAAATAATCTCTGGGAGCAGAATTTGTCAAGATGTAAAGTTAAGCCTCAGTTGGTATGTTTGACAGATGTCATTTAATTTAACTTAAATAAATTTAACTTAAATAAATAATTTAACTAAAATAAAGAACTTGATTCATTTTTACATGTTTCCCCTACATAAAAAGTGTGTGGTGTATCTTTAATTCAGAGTTGTTTTTTAAAAAGAACTGGAAGCATCATTAGCTCTGTAGCTTTCAAAATATACATTTTATATAGTGTGAGGCTCATATGCAAATCAAATAAGGAATAAATCCAATCTACTGGAAAATATTGAACTCAAAAATTCATCTAAAATATTACCTCCTTGGGGTCATTTATGCATTACATACTTTTCTTCAAAGAGAAACATGATTAAATTATGTATTTACTGTATATTTTAATACATTTCTATTTGGGATCCTTGCATGATCCAAAGTTGAATATCTTCAAAAATGAAGGAAAAAAAGCTGTCTAATAAAAGAGTAGTAGTTATAAAGTGAGCATAATGTTATCAGGCTTCAAGGTCCATCAATCTATAATAATAAGAACAGCCCATGGCACTTCACACCATAACGTTTGGTTACCTCATTAGGTTGGAATATTAATAATAATCTTTAATCCCCCCAGTGCAACTTCATTTGATATTAGATGCATTTTCCTATCTTAACAAAAAAAGTGGTAGAAATTCCCAAGAAAGGGATAGTGTTGGTATTTATATGGGCTCTATTAAGTTTAAGATCATAGACCTTGGCTCTGTGGCCAATCATTAGAAACAATTTGCTAGCACTTGGAAAGTTATTGCTGTAAGAGGATCTTATTAGAGGTGGGATGTCCTATAAATGAATCTACCCTTATCCTCAACCCCGCTGTCCTTGCAGTTAGGCATAATGTAACTGTTAGGGCTTAATGCCAAAATCAGCCTTCTGAGGTACTCATGGTGATAACCTTAAAGTCAATTGAGCCAAACAAGAGAATTAATGCAAAATAAATGAAAAAAATGTTTTCCATCCATTTTTTACTTTAATGCCTCCTTTCGGGTTAAGAGTAAGCACAGATGGTAGAATAAATGCTAATATCATATATAAATAATGCCAACAAGGTATGTTTTACCCCATAGATAATGCAAGAAATCAAATGTTTTCAATGTCAAGAATAGAATCTGATCCAACCTGGTCTTTATGACTTCTGGTTCATGTCTTTCCAGGTCTACTGGACACTAAACCTCTGAGGACGATCATTTCCCTGAAGGAAAGATCTCTATGGACCAAGTAATTAATTTCAATAATTTAAGAGTCAACTAAAACCATAATTCAACCTAATCTTTACAAGCACATTTTAGCCTATGGAGGTGGCCGTGCCTTTACTTCATTGGCGGCTCAGGATCAGGCACCAAATGAGAGAATCTGGGTTGCCATCTCTTCCAATTTTATCAGGATTTTCATGACATGTTATGCTTTTCTTAAAACCCAAGCTTCTAGAATTTTGAAATTATGGAAGAACCTCATCTTTCATTTTAAAAAATCAGTTTCTAGCCCTCTTGGTTATGGAGAATAGCTTGAAAACAAGCCCAGAATATAACTGAAATGCCAATATCCAAAAAAAAAACCCCTACCAAAAATGTATTTTTTTAAAAATCTCACGATTCTTAAGCCAATTTCACGATTTTGGAAGGCCTGGGTCATAATTTTTGAATGTTTTGGCTGGCAAGGCTGGAGAAACAGGATGTGCACTAGAGTTTTAGCAGTGGAGTTACAGAGAATGGGACATATTCTGGAGATGTTGTAAAAGGAGAGCTTGGCAGTGAGAAGAGAAAGAAAGACAGAGAGAAAGTCAAATGCTTCAGTTACAGGCATCTCTCTCTCTGATATGAGTATGTAAGTGATATTTTTTTCCTCAGGTGCAATTACCATTAGAACAGATCTTAATCCCTTTATTTTTATTAAGCAGTGCCTTGGCAGCACTTGGCAGGTAGTCCCATTGAGAGAGATTCTCCCCTCTGCTAGTAACCTTGCAAAAGGATAGTTAGAGACCCAGATCCAGTCAAGGGGAATTCCCCCCTGGCACAAGCTTGACACAAGGCAGGTTATAATTCTTTATGAGATCCATACTTCAAGCCCTGGCATAGTGTTGTGGGTATCAGAGGTGGGGGCTAATGCAGGAAGAACATGCTGGAGGTGGAGCCATAGCAATTAATGCAGTAGGCTTTCTGAGCGTCATAGCCGCACATAGAATATATAGGACAGGATGCTTGTAATTTAGGCAGCCCTCTGGGGCCTCACGATGGCCTCTTTGAGGCACAGGGTCACACTCATTGATTCCAATGGACCAGATTCTGATACTTGGAGAAGCACCTCACTCTGAGTAGTGCCATTGGTTGCAGTTGTTTACGGAAAATAGTTCGTCCAGCTCTGACAAACCCCCAAAAGTTCTATCACTTACCAGAATCAGTGTGATTACTCATGGAGGAAAGAAAGTACAAGGTTAGTAAGATTATCAGAATCTGGCCCATTGATTTGCGATTTTTAAGCTGCACCTTTAAGAGGACAGCAGAATCTGGCCTAAAAGGACTTCTTGTGAAATAAACTACTACTCAGCTGGGAGTCGACATTTCAGAATTTGGCCCTTAGTATTCTCCCCTATGAAATAACAAGCTTTTATGGTTAAAGGGCAGGCATGGTTTATTTTCATTGACTAAATCATACAAATATTGCCATCAGGAAATGGCTATTTTTCCCCCCATCATATTGCTAAGAATGAAGTTCTTATCGGTTATTTCACTTGGGTGCTTTTTCTGCCACTGTACAACTGCAGTCCAATGGTTAATAAAAAGAATTTCAAAGGCAGCTTTGGAAAATGGAGCCAACTGAATAAGTGATCAGATTTTTCTGGAGAAATCGTTTGTCTTTTCTTTTTACATTCTGTTTGATAAGCATGCATGGGCCCAATCCTCTGATCATCCCATAGGAAAAAAAAATATTGTAATGAAAGGGACTATTAAAAGTAAATGGATGTCAGTTTATTCTAACAAGGTATTTGAGTTACTTGAATTTATCCATTTACCACCTTTAAATCTCTAGAAAATTGAGTCAATTCCCTTACAGTTAAAATGACTTTTAAACATAAATTTGGCGTAATCATTTTTGTTCATAAGTGGTTATTAATTTATTGCTAAGTAGTCATCTCATAGACATTATTAAATGTGTAATGCTCAAATGATGCATATGCATATAACAATCTCAACTGCCCAACACTTCATTAAGGGATTGAAAACTGAGATATAAGTAATGACCATGAGGTAGATTTATCATTTTTATTTTGTTTTAAGGCCACAAGTTTGAATAAATTGGTGAGAGCAGAGGAGGAGATGGCAGAATAAATGTCAAGTCCAAGGTTAAAGCATAAATTACACCAAAGATGGGTATAATTAACCTCGCTTCTTATCTTGAGTGTTTGGAGCAGAGAATAGGAAGGACATAATTGCACTGGAGAGGATGAAGTAAACAGATGAGCTATCAGGTCACAAAAAACTAAGTTGTGAACAAATGCTAAGGGTTTGTGTTATTCTGATTGGAAAAGAAGATACTTTGAGGTGACCTCACAGAGGTCATTAGAGCTAGTACCAACCCCAAAGTTTGATCCAGATCTAAACTTTCTTTGGTTCTGGTTGTGGGATCTAGTTTGGCCTCCTATGGAGATAGGGGTTAAGAATTAAAATCAAATTTATACCTCAAAGTTTCCTTGAGAACACATCAGAGCTTTGCTTTGGACTCCATCTCTAAAAATTAGGAAGGAGAAATTGTTGAAGTTTATGAAGTTTAATTGTACTATAAAAAGATCAAAAACACAGGACATAATCTAAATATCAGACAAGAAGTAAATAGGTATGTTATGATATGATATTCAGGCCTGTCTGTAAAGGCCTATAGTCTAAGAATTTAGGTGTATTCTTATCACTTGGCTAGTTATAGAGGTATAAAAGAATCAAAATCACTGTCTGCCAGTGTAAGGGCCTTCTCTTACTGTGACAGTCTGAGGCCCTGTTCTTAGGCTAAGGCCTTTGGCTAAGCAGCAGAGGCAGCCATAAACTGGGAAGCGAAGGTCACAGCCTCGCATTCCAACCTAGTCACACTGAAATAAGACGCTATTGAGCTGTTAGGAATACAACCCTGTCCTGATAATGCCTATAGCCTCCAGAGAAAGGGAAGTGCCTAGAAGATGTAAAAGGAAACTTAGTTTGATAGCATCCTGTCTGGCAAGAACTCACTAATCAATAGCTGGGATGTGAAATACTCACTTCTGTATTGTTTTGTCATTGTAGTTCCCACTTTGCTATTGTTTGTCTGTATAATCTCTGTCTGGTTCTGTAATTGTCTCTGTCTGCTGTATAATTAATTTTGCTGGGTGTAAACTAATTAAGGTGGTGGGATATAATTGGTTAAATAATCATGTTACAATATGCTAGGATTGGTTAGTTAAATTTCAGGAAAATGATTGGTTAAGGTATAGCTAAGCAGAACTCAAGTTTTACTATATAGTCTGCAGTCAATCAGGAAGTGGGTGTGTGTGTGTGTGGGGGGGATCGGGATGGGACCAGGGAATGGTGGTGGGGAAATTGGAATCATGTTTGTCTAAGGGCAGGAATGGGAACAGGGACACAAGTGTAAGGCTCTGTGGTGACAGAGCTGGGAAGGGGGATACTAAGGAAGGAAATTGGAATCACGCTTGCTGGAAGTTCACCCCAATAAACATCGAATTGTTTGCACCTTTGGACATCGGGTATTGTTGCTCTCTGTTCATGCGAGAAGGACCAGGGAAGTAAGTGGGTGAAGGAATAAGCCCCCTAACAATGGAGTTTAGGAGAAAAATTTTCAATTTATAAGATAAAAAATAAGGAATAATTTACTGAACGAGGCATGGGAAACAATAAATATAAGTGAGATCCAAAGACAACTAGATTTGTTCCTTGAGAATTAAGGAATTACACAGTATGTTAAAAAGGAAGGGGGGCTAAGATAAACAAAACAAAGACTGGCAAATGGGGTGATAACCTTTTCCTCCTTTAAAACATGTATTATATTCTATTTAATTCATTCACCCTTTACCTTCTTTTTGATCTGTGCACATTGATCCCATACCCTGGAACCCACATGAATGCCTATAACTGGGAATTTACAGTGAGCACATGAAATCATTGATTTCAATGTAAGTGACATTTTCACTTAAATTCCATGGCAATATCCAGGTACACATAAATGTAAGTGATATATCTGGAGACAGAATACCTCTGTTTTTCTAACTGATGTCCCTGTATTGCACTGCAATATCCTAAAAACACATTACTTGGATTTTCATCAATGTAGAGGTTTTTATTTATTTATTTATTTGTTTGTTTACTTTTGGGGGGGATAATTTTTGGATTTGATTGTAGGGGGATGGATGTTGGAGTGGTGTAATATATTTTAAAACTTTTGATTTCAAGGAAATCATAGTACTTTTCCTGTGATGTGGAAGACTCTAAAAGCCATAAATAGTTGATTCCACTTTATTTCAAAGACCTTTGAACTCAAAGCTTCCATTTTATCTCCACACAGACATTTTTGCTCTTATTAAGGGCTTTACTGTACACCTTTGAACTCAATGCCAGTTTTGCTATTGACTTGAATAAGGCCAGGGCCAGATCCTAAAGCATATAGCATAGTGCAGAACAGATTTCATTTTAGAAATAACTGGAATGAACCTGCTGCTTAACACATTTAAAGAAGCATTAAATTATTATTCCAGGAAAAGTTGCTGAACTTCACTGATTGTTGTAATTGGTGTTTAACTGAAGCCATGTTCTAGGAAACAGTTTTGACTGCTGATAATGCAGGAGCAGAAAAAATGGAGAACACCAGATACTGAGCCAAGTGAAACCCTAGCTCAATTGAAGTCAATAAAAGTTTTGCCACTGATTTCAGTGTGTTCAGAATTTCACCATTGGCATAAATTGGCATAAGCTCTATTGAAACCTGAGTTTACACTAACTGGTGTTGATGAAAGACAAATGTTTCAGTCCTTTATCTACCATATCAACCGTTCTTTTTTTCTTTCAAGATACATGGACTGACTGTGTGACCAAAATTTAAAATAGTCCTTAGTCAGCACAGTTCAGGAACAATTGGCACTGTAGTCATGAAAATCTGGCAACAATCCATAGCAAAGTAACTCATCATTTTGATTCTGCTAGGTAACATATTGCACACAGCTCAGACTAAGAGGCTGAGTGTAGCTATCTGGTGGATATGGCTGATGGAAACAGATTTCCTCCCAGACTTCCTCAGTGCACAGAGTAAGAACTCCTGATGCAATAAGCACCAACTCCAATGTGACAGGCAGGCTCTTCAGGTTACTATAAAGTAAAGTGAGGCCATTAACCCTCCCTTCCTCTTGGGATGGATTGCATCACAGGAAAACAGAGAGGGAGCAGTCCCTGTGTTCCCCTTGAGTGCAAGGATTTTAATTTTGGCCAAGTTTATGTGGACTATGCAAGTGTGAAGGAAGGCTCCTCTGATGTACCAGCCACAATCCAACCTATAAATTATAAATCCTTTGGAGCAATGGATGCCTTATTAAAAAATTGTAAAGCACTGGTTAAAGGCATGTTGATAAATATACATGATTTTTCTTATTCAAAATAATTTAAAAATGAACTTTCCAACAGTTCTAACTCTGTGTAAGCCTTATTTGAGGTCTGTTCCATCACCCCTAAGTATTACTAAAGAGCAATTTATTGTATTAATGATTATTAAAATCTTTGCATTGCACCTCTAAGATAAAGTCTCTCATTTTCATTTCATTGAATTTGGGTAGTCCTAGCTTCCTATGAAATGCCTAATGTGCACTGTATATTGGGGCAGCATCAAAGATGATGTTTCCTTGTTTTTGACAAAGACTAGCTCTAAGCACCATTCAGAAGCAGTGGTAGCCTTTGGCCTCAATCCTCACATCCCACAGCACACATCATTTCTTAGTTTCCTTGATCTTAATATCATAGACATTACAGATGGAGAAGATCTGTTAAACATATGTTAAACCTCCAAATGTGCAGGATACAGTCATTTGCAGCCCTCCCAGTCTAGGACACATCAGTTATTAAACTGAATCTACACTCAGTATAAGCCAAAAGAATAATTGTAAGGATCATTTCCTAATAGAGAACTATTTCTCTCTCTCTCCTCTGTGTAGCTTGTTTCAATGAGCAAATACCTTCCCAGGCAAACATATTCTTTCACTCTTATTAATCCCTAAACTAGCAGTGCATTTTCTTTGTTCTGTGCAGTTCTTACAAAATATTCCTTGTAGTTCATTCAAAATATTGATCTTTGACAAACTGATATTAAAAACATACTTTTTTGCAATGTTTTAGTATTGATAGTATCGGCAATCAGCAAACAAGGGCTGCTACATACCTCTCTAAATAAAGAGACATCCATGCCAATTAATGCAGGAAGAAGTAAACATAGATTTAGGGATGCAACATTGCCAGATTTTGTGAGTGAGATTCAAAATAGCGGTTAGCAGTGTGTTTTCCAAAACTAAACTACGGAATGATCAATTTAATGAGTGTGTTTGTGCAATGACATCTCTTGGACACCAGAATAAAACCCCTGTGATTTTCAGAGTGGTTTTCCATCTTTGAAGAGTACAGAGCACCAGAAGAGATTAAGATTCACTGTCACACACAATGAATTTTGCCAACATACTTCAAGTGTAATACTTTGTTGTCCCATCTTTTATTCTGTCATTTTAGAGGAGATGTCTTATGGCCAAATATAGAAGGCACTATATACAGGATAAAGTAATATGACTTTTCTATACTATAAATTTGAGTTGTCTAATAACTAAAGCTAGTTGGTTGGTAGATTTTTGTATAGCTGTGTTTCTCTTTATCACTTTAAAATGTAATGTATTTTTCAAATGACTGAAGCTCAAGTCATGAAGTAAGTAATTGACAACTGTTTCCAGGTAATGGACTTGGGCCTCAGTAGTTACAACAAAGATATTCTCAATGCTGCTAAAGTGGGAAGAGAGGAAAAGGCAGCTCTAAACCATGTTTGCATTCCCCTGTCCCCAAGACCAACCAAAACCATTCTGATTCCCGAAGTAATTTACAGGAACTTCAGACTGCTGTAAGTTGTGGCTGGACAAGCATCTATGCCCCTGGAAGGTTGTTCTGATAGTTGGGAATTACATAGGGATACTGCCTACCTCAGGAGACAAAAAATGAGGTGTCGCACAGTCACCACACTGGGCCTGTGCCACCTAGAATTCCTCACTAAACAAATAGGCATCCATGCCTAATAGTAAATTACTCCACAGGGGGAATTTGGATGTGGAATCCCATAGGAGTGACCAGAGAAATTCTTAGAACTGGACTCAGTGGCTATATATATTTTCTTTTGTCTGACCAAAGACCATAAAAGAAGCTACCAGGATAGAAACAAAATCCTTCTGTTTTGCCTTGTTTTAATTTTATTAACAACAGTGGAGGCCAGCAAACAACTATGAGTTTTATAAGTTATATATATATGTTGTACTGGTAATTCTGGGAAAGTTAGAAAGTGCAAATACTTCCTTTTGTGCTACTGCAAGTACTTTTAACATATAGAATCAAGTTGTTTTCTTTATTAATTATTATTATTATTATTATTATTATTATGTCCTTGCACCCAAAGGTCCTACTTAGGAACTGGGGCTCTTTTAGGAACATAAGAATGGCCATACTGGGTCAGACCAAAGATCCATCCAGCCCAGTATCCAGCCCAGTATCCTGTCTACCGACAGTGGCCAATGCCAGGTGCCCCAGAGGGAGTGAACCTAACAGGTAGTGATCTAGTGATCTCTCTCCTGACATCCATCTCCACCCTCTGACAAACAGAGGCTAGGGACACCATTCCTTACCCATCCTGGCTAATAGCCATTAATGGACTTAACCTCCATGAATTTACCCAGGTCTCTTTTAAACCCTCTTATAGTCCTAGCCTTCACAACCTCTTCAGGCAAGGAGTTCCACAGGTTGACTGTGTGCTGCGTGAAAAAGAACTTCCTTTCATTTGCTTTAAAGCTGCTACCCATTAATTTCATTTTGTGGCCCCTAGTTCTTATATTATGGGAACAAGTACATCACTTTTCCTTATTCACTTTCTTCACACCACTCATGATTTTATATACCTCTATCATATCCCCACTTAGTCTCTTCTTTTCCAAGCTGAAAAGTCCTAGCCTCTTTAATCTCTCCTCATATGGGACCCATTCCAAACCCCTAATCATTTTAGTTGCCCTTTTCTGAACCTTTTCTAATGCCAGTATATCTTTTTTGAGATGAGGGGACCTCATCTGTATGCAGTATTCAAGATGTGGGCGTACCATGTATTTATATAAGGGCAATAAGTTAGTCTCCATCTTATTCTCTAACCCTTTTTTAATGTTTCCTAACATCCCATTTGCTTTTTTGACTGCTGCTGCAAGCTGCGTGTACGTCTTCAGAGAACTACCCAGGATGACTCCGAGATCTTTCTCCTGATTAGTTGTAGCAAAATTAGCCCCCATCATATTGTATGTATAGTTGGGGTTATTTTTTTCCAGTGCGCATTACTTTACATTTATCCACATTAAATTTCATTTGTCATTTTGTTGCCCAATCACTTAGTTTTGTGAGATCTTTTTGAAGTTCTTCACAGTCTGCTTTGGTCTTAACTATATTGAGCAGTGTAGTATCATCTGCAAACTTTGCCACCTCACTGTTTACCCCTTTCTCCAGATCATTTATGAACAAGTTGAATAGGATTGGTCCTCAGACTGACCCTTGGGGAACACCACCAGTTACCCCCTCCATTCTGAAAATTTACCATTTATTCCTATCCTTTGTTCCCTGTCTTTTAACCAGTTCTCAATCCATGAAAAGATCTTCCCTCTTATCACATGACAACTTAATTTATGTAAGAGCCTTTGGTGAGGAACCTTGTCAAAGGCTTTCTGGAAATCTAAGTATGCTAAGTCCACTGGATTCCCCCTTGTCCACATGTTTGTTGACCCCCTCAAAGAACTCTAATAGATTAGGTTTCAGAGTGGCAGCCGTGTTAGTCTGTATCCGCAAAAGAAAAGGAGTACTTGTGGCACCTTAGAGACTAACAAATTTATATGAGCATGGGCTTTCGTGAGCTACAGCTCACTTCAGGTGCCACAAGTACTCCTTTTCTTTCTAATAGATTAGTAAAACATGATATCCCTTTACAGAAACCATGTTGACTTTTGCACAACAATTTATGTTCTTCTATGTGTCTGACAATTTTATTCTTTACTATTGTTTCAACTAATTTGCCCAGTACTGATATTAGACTTACCAGTCTGTAATTACCAGGATCACCTCTAGAGCTCTTCTTAAATATTGGCATTACATTAGCTATTTTCCAGTCATTGGGTACAGTAGCTGATTTAAAAGACATGTTACAAACCAGAGTTAATATTTCCTCTATTTCACATTTGAGTTTTTTCAGAACTCTTGGGTGAATGCTATCTGGTCCCGGTGACTTGTTACTGTTAAGTTTCTCAATTAATTCCAAAACCTTCTCTAGTAACACTTCAGTCTGTGACAATTCCTCAGATTTGTCACCTACAAAAGATGGCTCGGGTTTGGGAAGCTCCCTAACATCCTCAGCCATGAAGACGGAAGCAAAGAATTCATTTACTTTCTCTGCAATGACTTTGTCATCTTGAAGTGCTCCTTTTGTATCTTGATTGTCCAGGGGCCCCACTGGTTGTTTAGCAGGCTTCCTGCTTCTTATGTACTTAAAAAAAATTGTTATTACCCTTTGAGTTTTTGGCTAGCTGTTTTTCAAACTCCTTTTTGGCTTTTCTTTTTACATTTTTACATTTAAGTTGGCAGTGTTTATGTTCCTTTCTATTTACCTCACTAGGATTTGACTTCCACTTTTTAAAAGAAGCCTTTGTATCTCTCACTGTTTCTTTTACATGGTTGTTAAGCCACAGTGGCTCTTTTTGAGTTCTTTTACTGTGTTTTTTAATTTGGGGTATACATTTAAGTTAAGCCTCTATTATGGTGTCTTTGAAAAGTGTCCATGAAGCTTGTGGGGATTTCACTCTAGTTACTGTACCTTTTAATTTCTATTTAACTAACCTCCTCATTTTTGCATGGTTCCCCTTTCTGAATTTAAATGCCACAGTGTTGGGCTGTTGAGGTGTTCTTCCCACCACAGGAATGTTAAATGTTATTATATTATGGTCACTGTTTCCAAGTAGTCCTGTTAGAGTTACCTCTTGGACCAGATCCTGCGCTCCACTCAGGACCAGATTGAGAGTTGCCTCTCCCCTTGTGGGTTCCTGTACCAGCTGCTCCAAGAAGCAGTCATTTAAAGTATCAAGAAATTTTGTCTGCATTTTGTCCTGAGGTGACATGTACCCAGTCAATATGGGGATAATTGAAATCCCCCATTATTACTGAGTTCTTTATTTTGATAGCCTCTCTAATCTCCCTTAGCATTTCATCATCACTATCACTGTCCTGGTCAGGTGGTCGATAATAGATCCCTACTGTTATATTCTTATTAGAGCACGGAATTACTATCTATAGAGATTCTATGGAACATGTGGATTCATTTAAGATTTTTATTTCATTTGATTCTACAATTTCTTCCACATATAGTGCCACTCCCCCCCCCCCCCCCCGCATGACCTGTTCTGTCCTTCCAATATATTTTGTACCCTGGAATGATAGTGTCCCATTGATTGTCCTCACTCCACCAGGTTTCTGTGATGCCTATTATATCAATATCCTCCTTTAACACAAGGCACTCTAGTTCACCCATCTTATTATTTAGACTTCTAGCATTTGTGTACAAGCACTTTAAAAACATGTCACTGTTTATTTGTCTGCCTTTTTCTGATGTGTCAGATTCTTTATGTGAATGTTTCTTGTCTGATCTGGCCCATATTTTATCCTCTTCCATCTTTTCCTCCTGACTAAAACCTAGAGAACCTCTATCAATCGACTCTCCTCTAAGAGCAGGTCTTCACTACCCGCCGGATCAGTGGGTAGTGATCGATCTATCAGGGATTGATTTATCATGTCTCGTCTAGATGCAATAAATCGATCCCCGAACACATTCCCCGTCAACTTCAGAACTCCAGCTCACGAGAGGCGGAAGCGGAGTCGACGTGGGAGTGGCAGCGGTCGACTTGCCGCCGTCCTCATGGCCAGGTAAGTTGACTTAAGATACGCTGACTTCAGCTACGCTATTCGTGTAGCTGAAGTTGCGTATCTTAGGTCAACACACACACCCCCCAGTGTAGACCAGGACTAAGAGAAGTCTCTGTCCAAGCCACGTGCACCTCTGCTGCAATCGGCTTTCCCCCATCTCTTAGTTTAAAAACTGCTCTGCAACTTTTTTAATGTTAAGTGCCAGCGGTCTGGATTCACTTTGATTTAGGTGGAGCCCATCCTTCCTGTATAGGCCCCCCACATCCCAAAAGTTTCCCCAGTTCCTAATAAATCTAAATCCCTCCTCTCTACACCATCGTCTCATCCACACATTGAGACTTTGAAGCTCTGCCTGCCTTCCTGTCCCTGCGTGTGGAACTGTAAGCATTTCTGAGAATGCCACCATAGAGGTCCTAGATTTCAGTCTCTTTCCTAGCAGCCTAAATTTGGCCTCCAGGACATCTCTCCTACCCTTTCTTACGTCATTGGTACCTACATGTACCACAATCCTGGGCTCCTCCCCAGCACTACACATAAGTCTATCTAGATGCCACAAGAGATCCACAACCTTCGCACCAGGCAAGCAAGTCACCATATGGTTCTCCCAGTTATCACAAACCCAGCTATCTATGTTTCTAATGATCGAATCTCCCATTACTAACACCTGCGTTTTCCTAATGACTGGAGTTCCCTCCCCCGGAGAGGTAATCTCAGTGTGAGAGGATACCCCAACATCATCTGGATCGGTCCCAGCTAAGGGAAGGTTTCCCTCTGTTCCCGTTGACTGCTCTCCTTCTCTGGGCCTTTCATCCTCCTTAGCAGTGCAGGGGCTGTCTGACCAGAGGTGGGACAAATCTACAGTGTCCCAGAAAGACTCATCAGCATACCTCTCTGCCTCCCTTAGCTCCTCCAGTTCCGCTACCCTGGCCTCCAAAGCCTGTACATGGTCTCTGACGTCCAGGAGCTACTTGCATTAAATGCACACATACGCCATCTGCCCACAGGGCAGTTAATCATACATGCTACGGTGAGTACAATAAACAGGATAGCCCCCACTCTGCTGCTGGGCTTCTGCCTGTATAGCCCCGCCCCCTGACTAAGGCTCAGTCAATGAACAGAGGCTTCTAAATTTCAAACTTTGTTTCGAAGATCACAGCTTCCAACTGCCAGCCACAGCACACAGTTCTTCAAACAAACAAACACACAAACAAACAAACAAACACAAGCTCAGCACACAGCAAGTAACCCCCAAACACAAACACACACTACATGCAGCCACTTACCCCAAGGATTCTGTATTTGTTCCTCCTTCACCTGGAGAACTC
Organism: Lepidochelys olivacea; assembly: GCF_965140295.1. Taxonomy (NCBI): domain Eukaryota; kingdom Metazoa; phylum Chordata; order Testudines; family Cheloniidae; genus Lepidochelys; species Lepidochelys olivacea. The sequence continues at coordinate 76,039,168 of NC_140411.1, read as the reverse complement.
CCTCTCAAAACTCCCTGGTTAGCAGTCCCTGTTCGCAAAGCTCCCTGTTAGTGGTCCTTGTTCACAAAGTTGTTCAAGGTAGTCTATAAACAAGTAGTAAGAAGAAGTCATGCACCAAGATCTTACAATTTTGATTAACAATATGCTATAACAACTGGATATACCAAATAACCGGTGGTGAAGGGTGTTGGAAATAGGTCAAGATAATAGTAATATAATCCTATTTCTGTGTAGGTAACAATAGATGAATGATTTTTGTATTACAAAACCATACATAAGGGTTTTTATAAGCACACATCATTTTGGCTTTCATTATATCATTTCTTTCATTTTTTTTTTACTCAATGTGTAGCTTTTTTCCCAATTCCCGTGGTGCCAATAGTCCTCATATTGTGGCATGTTACAGGGGAAAAACATTCTACAACATGACTGCAAGGTTCAATTACTATGACTAAGTACAGTTGACTCTTCTGCTTCCGATCAAACCAGAAATTGTTAGTCAACTCATTCCTGCAGACCTTTGTAGAAAGGGAAGGATAAAATGTTTTTTTTAAAAAGCTCATGAAGGAGGAATATAAAACTTTCTGTGAACATAGGCAGCATTTGTACACTGTTATGAAGATGTAAACATTCAACCTACTAGAAAGCAGGGGGAAAATGTAATTATAAAGGATGTGATGATGGCTCTATGTCCACAATGTTTATGCCAAAATCTAATCTGCACTTCACATTAGTCATGTATCTAGGTATTTTTAACATCAAAAGTGGTAATAACTTAGTAAGTTTATGCACAATTTAACAATGGGGTATCTGGGGATTTCAAAGAATAGAGTTCTACATATCAGTAAGTGTAGTGATCATCTTACAGTCGCAAACCCCAGTGATAGCATTCTCACCTTCAGTCAGGGACACAGCAGCAGCAGCAACAGCAGTGAGCAGCTCACTACCTTTGAAACAAGCCCCACTGCAAGGAGCAGGAGAACCTGAGCACCTTGAAAGGAGCCCAGTCTCTGTTCCTTTGGCAATTCTCTCCCTCCTTTCCCCCGGTTGGGGACGCAGCAACACAGGAGGGGATAGTTTTCCCTTTTTGAAAATTTGAAACTGAGAAATGAGAGAGATTTTGTCCTCTGCCAGCCCCTCCCTCCAGCAAGAGAACCACCACCAGAATGGAGGCTCCCAAAAGATTCTGCCTGTCTTATGATGAAGGAGCCTTCAGCTAGATTTTCATGGTATTTAGGCACCTTCAAATGCAGATAGACAACTGGTGGGATTTTGAGAAGACCCTTGTCTAATTCCCAGTGATTTAATCAATTAAATGGAATGTTTCCAAAAAAATGTGTTTTTTTTACCAACAAAACCAAATACCTGAAAATTGAAATAGTTCTGTTTGATAGTGATGCCATAGTGTGTCACTGGAGACATGGTTTGCATGCCTCATTTCCTCCCTCTCATCTATTGTCAAAGATCCCCAGCTGGACTACATCTCCCACAGTGCACCATAGCCAGGGACTCCCATGATAGGCCACCTTTCCTCTCCAAGAAGGACCAAAACAGTGCATTATGGGAGATGTAGTTTGACCAGGGAGCCTGGGCTATAGAGGAGAATGGGAGCGTTGAGCATCTGAAATGCATTTCCCATGAGGCACCATGATAGCATTTCTAAATTATGATATTTTGGTTTTTGGCTGAAATATTTTGGGTTTTGGTGAATTTGCAGTGCAGGTTTTTGTTGTTGTTGTTGTTGTTGTTTTTTGAAAGCTCTAGCCATCATGCTTCCAGCATGACCACCGCTACTCCAGGAATAGACTGCTCCAGCTTGTTCCATTCCCAGGAGTCAGCCAGGTCATGGTGCCTAAAGGGGTCCAGCAGACCGGTCTTGTTTGTGGCATTAGTGAAGCAGACTGCCTTTCCTCAATTCAGTGAGGTACTTCACCTTTCCCAGCCCATATTGGGAGCAACTATCCAGTGAAACTGCAGAGCAGATATGAAAATTAACACACCAGGCCTCTACTACCTAGCCATTGCACAAGACCATTACTAAAATGTGTGCTTAATGAAGGCAGAGCAAAGCTGTTTGAACTAAAATTGATGCTGATCAATGCAATATACATTGCCAACCAACAACAAACAATACATGAGCTCATCGGTGATGAAACTCCTGATACAGTTTGCATCACAGAGACCTGCTTGGATGACAACACAAGCTCCATGCTAATTTACGTAACCCCTGCAAGGCTACTTAGCCAATCTCAGATAGGATAAGGAGTTGTGGGAATTCATTCATTTAACAATACAGACCAGAGCCAAAGCTGACAGCTTGTTGGCTCAGTTACTGACTGCTTAAAATGAAAGGATTCAGAAAGGAGCTATCTGTGACCTTATCAGTGATGTTGATCACCTAGACTTGCCATTCTGGGAGATTTCACCATTCCTGTTGACAAGGCCACAAATGCAATAACCCAAAATATCATCTCCTCACTTGCTTCCCTAGAACTTTTGCAGGTCATCTCTGACCTTGCTCATATAGACAGGCACACCTTGAACCTGGTCTTTGGATTCAGTGTCAATACTGAGGACATTACAGCCAGCCACTATCTTGGACAAACCATCACATCACTAAGGCAGTGTCAGAGGTCTCCCAGGTCCTAAACAGCAACAACAACAACAACAAAGTATAATCTTGCATCTACCATGCAGACTCTTAGACTCAATCAAATTAGAAAAAAAACACACATCAAAGGACAACAGGCTAAAGAGTCCAGGATCTGGTGAATCATTATCATTGTATGTTAACTTTGACCACTGACACATTGGTCCCTAAATGGCCCCTTCCTCCCCATTGCCCACACACAGATTTTCATGGCTTTCTCACACACTGTGCCAGAGAGAGGGTCAAAAACTTGAGTACCAGTGATAAAAAACAAAGGCTGAAACAGATAAGTTGGAACAAAAACAAATCCGGCAAGCTTATGCTGAGGCTGTATTACAGGTCGTGAGAACCTTCCTATCAGCATCCATTGAAGCTGCCAGATGCTACCCAAAAGAGCTCTCACTTCATCAGTCCTGAATAGAATCATAGAATCATAGACTTTATGGTCAGAAGGGACCATTATGATCGTCTAGTCTGACCTCCTGCACAACGCAGGCCACAGAATCTCACCCACTCACTCCTGTAACAAACCTCTAACCTATATTTGAGCTAATGAAGTCTTCAAATTGTGGTTTAAAGACTTTGAGGTGCAGAGAATCCTCCAGCAAGTGACCCATGCCCCATGCTGCAGAGGAATGCACAAACCCCCAGGGTCTCTGCCAATCTGCCCTGGAGGAAAATTCTTTCCTGACCCCAAATATGGCGATCAGCTAAACTCTGAGCATGTGCGCAAAACTCACCAGCCAGACACCCAAGAAAGATTTCTCTGTAGTAACTCAGATCCCACCCCATCTAACATCCCATCACAGGGGCATATCAACCGCTAATAGTTGAAGATCAATTAATTGCCAGAATTAGGCTATCCCATCATATCATCCCGTCCATAAACTTATCAAGCTTAGTCTTGAAGCTAGATATGTCTTTTGCCCCCACTGCTTCCCTTGGAAGGCTGTTCCAGAACTTTCAAGCCTAAACTTCCTGATGGCCAGTTTATATCCATTTGTTCTTGTGTCCACATTGGTACTGAGCTTAAATAATTCTTCTCCCTCTGTGGTATTTATCCCTCAGATATACTTATAGAGAGCAATCACATTGCCCCTCAGCCTACTTTTGGTTAGGCTAAACAAGCCAAGCTCTTTGGAGTCTCCTTTCACAAGACAGGTTTTCCATTCCTCGGATCATCCTAGCAGCCCTTCTCTGTACCTGTTCCAGTTTCAATTCATCTTTCTTTTAAACATGGGGGACCAGAACTGCACACAATATTCCAGATGAAGTCTCACCAGTGCCTTGTATAATGGTACTAACACCTCCCTAGCTTTATTGGAAATACCTCACCTGATGCACCGCAAGACCACATTAGCTTTTTTCATGGCCAAATCACATTGGTGGCTCATAGTCATCCAGTGATCAACCAATAGTCTGAGGTCCTTCTCCTCCTCTGTTACTTCCAAGTGATGCACCCCCAGTTTATAACAAAAAATCTTCTTATTAATCCCTAAATGCATGACCTTGCACTTTTCACGAATAAATTTCATCCTATTACTATTACTCCAGTTTACAAGGTCATCCAGATCTTCCTATATGATATCCCAGTCCTTCTCTGTATTGGCAATACCTCCCAGCTTTGTGTCATCCACAAACTTTATTAGCACATTCCCGCTTTTTGTGCCAAGGTCAGTAATAAAAAGATTAAATAAGATTAGTACCAAAACCGATCCCTGAGCAACTCCACTAGTAACTTCCTTCCAGCCTGACAGTTCACCTTTCAGTGTGACCCATTGTAGTCTCCCCTTTAACCAGTTCCTTATCCACCTTTCAATTTTCATATTGATCCCCATCTTTTTCAATTTAGCTAATAATTCCCCATGTGGAACCGTATCAAATACCTTACTGAAATCGAGGTAAATTAGATCAACTGTGTTTCCTTTGTCTAAAAAATCTGTTACCTTCTCTAAGAAGGAGATCAGGTTGGTTTGACACAATCTACGTTTTGTAAAGCCATGTTGTATTTTGTCCCAATTACCATTAACCACAATGTCCTTAACTACTTTCTCCTTCAGATTTTTTTCCAAGACCTTGCATACTTCAGATGTCAAACTAACAGGCCTGTAGTTACCCGGATCACTTTTTTTTCCTTTCTTAAAAATATCTGGGCCCCCTGATTTAGTCCCATTAAGCTGTTCAAGTTTGGCTTCTACCTCAGATGTGGTAATATCTACCTCTATATCCTCCTTCCCACTTGTCGTCCTACCATTATCCCTAAGCCCCTCATTAGCCTCATTAAAGACTGAGGCAAAGTATTTGTTTAGATATTGAGCCATGCCTAGATTATCCTTAACCTCCACTCCATCCTCAGTGTTTAGTGGTCCCACTTCTTCTTTCTTTGTTTTCTTATTTATATGGCTATAGAACCTTTTACTATTAGTTTTAATTCTCTTTGTAAGGTCCAACTCTACTTGATTTTTAGCCTTTCTCACGTTATCCCTACATGTTCTGACTTCAATAAGGTAGCTTTCCTTGCTAATCCCTTCCATATTCCACTCCTTGTAGTGCTTTTTCTTACTCACCTCTCTGAGATGCTTGCTCATCCAGCTTGGTCTACAACTCCTGCCTATGAATTTTTTTCCCCTTACTTGGGTTGCAGGCTTCTGATAGTTTCTGCAACTTTGACTGGAAGTAATTCCAGGCCTCCTCTGCCTTTAAATCCACAAGTTCTTCAGTCCAATCCACTTCCCTAACTAATTTCCTTAAGGTTTTAAAGTCAGCCCTTCTGAATTCAAAAACCCTAGTCACAGGTCTATTTTTGTTTATCCTTCCATTTAGTTTGAACTGAATTTGCTCATGATCGCTCGAACCAAGGTTGTCATTTACAACCATTTCTTCTATGAGGTCCTCACTACTCACCAAAACCAAATCTAAAATGGCATCCCCTCTTGTTGGTTCAGCATCTACGTGGTGAAGGAATCCATCAGCTATCGCATCCAGGAAAGTCTGAACTCTATTATTATTACTAGCACTTGTCCTCCAGTCTATATCTGGGAAGTTAACGTCTCCCATGATCACACAGTTTCCATTAGTATTTACTTCATTATAAACATTTAAAGAGGGCTCTATCCATATCCAAATTATATCCAAGCTGTCTAAAGCACACCCCAAGCACTATCCCAGGGGAGGCTCTAGTAGTTTTCTTCCCCAATGTGATTTTTGCCCAGACGAACTCTGTCTTATCCATTCCATCGCTTCTTATTTCTTTACATTCTACCTCATCATTGATATACAATGCTACTCCACCACCTTTGCCTTTATTTTGGTCTTTCCTAAACAGCACATACCCTTCAATACCTGTACTCCAGTCATGACTACTATTCCTCCATGTTTCTGTTATCCCTATAATATCTGGTTTCACTTCCTGCACCAGTAGCTCTAGTTCCCCCATTTTGTTACATTGGCTCCTCGCATTAGTGTACAAACATCTTAATTTTTGCTGTTTGGCCTCGCTCACATTCTTTATCCATTTAGGCACAGACATTCTACTACCAGTATCACCTATTAGACTGGTATGTACACTACCCTTCTTCCTTATGTCCATTCTCCTACTCATGGCTATATCCTTTCTTACTTCGTTTTCTTCCCTCTCATTGCTAAAATCCGGCGTGGAGATTACCTGGACATCTCCCAATCATCTCCCCCAGATTCCTAGTATAAAGCTCTCTTAATCAGTTGTGCCATCCTCTATCCTAGAAGTCTATTTCCCTCCTTACTCAGGTGAGGTCCATCCCGAGAGAAGAGTCCTCTGTCCAGGAATGCTTTCCAGTGGCCATACATCCCAACCCCTCCTTACAGCACCAGTGCCTGAGCATCTGTTGAACATCATAATCTTGTCACACCTTTGTTGCCCTTCTCTAGGAATAGGCAGAATCCCACTGAAGATCACCTGAGCCATCAATTTCCTTAAGCGTCTTCCCCAGCCTGGCATAGTCTCCCTTGATACGTTCCAGTGAGAATCTAGCCATATCATTTGTTCCTACATGAAGGAAAATCAGTGGATTCTTTCCCACTCCCGTTAAGATCCTCTTCAGCTTCAGGTCCACATCCCAAATCTTAGCACCCGGCAGACAGCACATCCTTCTGTTCTCTGGATTAGCCTGTCTATTCTTCTCAGTAAGGAGTCCCCAGTCACGTAGACCTGCCTTTTCCTGGTGATGGTGCTGGTCAGATTGCTGGAGTTCCCATGCTGTGGAAAATTCTGATTTTTTAAACTTGACAAGACTCTGTGAGCTGCCCAGAATTACTGAAAAACTAGGAACCAGAAGCCATGAGAACTCTGGCTCAGTCCTGAGCTTCTAGGTTTTCAGGGCTGCCAGGATCTCTGCCATGTAGCAGGGAGCCTAGAAACAGTGAGAGTGATAGCTTGAGCTGGGGCTGTTAGACCTGCTGTACTCCCAGCTGCACAGCTTGGAGACCAGAGGTGCTGAAAACCTGGCTGGTTTCCTCCTTAAGTCTGGTCACAATCAAAACTGACCCATTCCTGTGAAACATTTTGATTTTGATGAAACTGCATTGTCCGACAGAAAACATTCTGTTGGAAAATGTCTGACCGGCTGTAGTCCTGAGTGCTTACAGCCCATGACAGAACCCAGCAATGAACTCTCACAATAACTAACAGCCATCACAAATCTCACCAACATTCGTTGCAGGTGCAATGAACTGTTCTTTAACCTTGCCGCCTCTAACATAAACACATTTAAACAAACAAAATAGAGTCCTACCAAAACAAATCACTGTGCTGCAGACACAATTCTCTCAGTGTGAAGAGGATGAGAGAGAGAAAGAGAGAGAGAGAGAGACTTTAGTGACATCATTTAAGGCACTACTGGAAGACCCGCAGAAGTGTTGTGTGATTCTGCACCACCCATAATACAGGTCAATATTTAATTAGAATCATAGAATTATAGAATATCAGGATTGGAAGGGACCTCAGGAGGTCATCTAGTCCAACCCCCTGCTCAAAGCAGGAACAATCCCCAACTAAATCATTCCAGCCAAGGCTTTGTCATGCCTGACCTTAAAAACCTCTAAGGAAGGACATTCCACCAACTCCCTAGGTAACCCATTCCAGTGCGTCACCACCCTCCTAGTGAAAAAGTTTTTCCTAATATCCAACCTAAACCTCCACCACTGCAACTTGAGACCATTATTCCTTGTTCTGTCACAATTGAGCCCTAATTTACATTTAGCAAAGCAGGACAAAAACTTCAATGTTACATTACTATAGTATATTATATTATACTCACAACAAAGGCAGAAAAGAGTGCATCTGCCAGTTGCAGAGATTTTAAATCTACACATTTTAAACTGTGGATTTTTATTCACAGTATCCAATCTGCCCTTGCATTAGCCAGAAAAAGAATAATATAGTGTGATATTTTTTCTGGCAAATCAGCTGTTATAAAATGAAAGATCTGACATGTCAACATATGAAGTTCTCACAATTACACCAAAATTACATAATGTAAATGTGGCAGCTTCATCTCTTCCTCTGATGGAAACTGGACTATACCTTTTAAATTCTAGAATTTGGTAATGATAAGAATAGTGATATTTTAGTGTTCATTTTTCACAGCTCTATGTAAAAGCTTTATGTTGTTATTATCTCTAGATTTTTTTCTGTTGTAAAAACATAGCTGAATAATATTAACTAAGACAAAACCTGGGTTCATTCCATCAGACTGTTGTCTGTAAAGTAACAATACCTTCCATGCTATGAAAAGTTTTCATAGATTGATGAAATGTGACACTAAAAAATAGTATGCAATGCATATAATTCATGATGGATATCACCCATCTCCCTCCAAAATGTCCTCTACTACTCACTAGTACTGAAATTAGACAGTTCTCAAAATAATTTTCTCATCCTTGAGCAATTTTTGTACTATCATAAGCCTTTAATACAGTAGCTTCTCTTCACTATTAATTTTTCAGAAAAAATAGACCTAAAGTTCTTGACCCACAAGACAAGTTGCACAGGCACTGCACTCACTCTCTAGCCGCCATACGGCATAATTAACTGAGGGAAGGCCAGAGCTACCTAACATCTGTCAAAGTTACAAGTCTGATGGGATACCGGATTCCAAAATGTCTGTCAAGCTTCTTTGCCAAAGTTTCTCACTTGGAAGTGCAGGGACAAATGTAAAACTGAAGAGGATTTTCACAAAGAATAAACATCAAAAACCATACCCCTTATGACATAGCTGTGGCACTGTGTATTATTTTTTGTAAACATCAATCTTGTATAAGAGTCCATTTAATCTGGTATTGATCTTTAGTGCTTAAAGTGCCTTTGCAATAGTCTGCAAATCTCACAGTGGGTGTCAAATCAACCTTTTTCATCACTATGGTTACTAAAATAAGAAATATCACTTATTACCATATGAAGAACAATTTAGTTTTAGCATGTCTACTTAGTGCTTCTTATTAATGAATAGCTTAGCTTGACGGTGTATGTTTATATGTGCTGTATATAATGAATTTTAAAGATAGGGATTATTAGACCACACTGACAGTCATTCTTTAATTCTGCATGATACCTCAAAATTGATAATCTAAATCATGAAATATTAAGAGATTCCAGTAAATATCATGACTAATTTAGTAAACAGACAAGATCATGCATACAGTAGGAAGTTAAAGCACAGGTCTCCTTAGAAAAGAGGTGTGGACAGGCTGCTGATGTCTGAGTTAGCCAGAAATTCTTCTGGAGCTCTGGAAGCATAAATGTCAGATTGAGAGATCCACTACCTTATTCAAGTTTTAACCAGCTGTGACCCTGTATGAGAGGAAGACTATAAATGCTCCACTGATCTCATGTTAGGGTATGTTTATGCTTCAATCAAGAGATGTAAATTCCATCTTCAGGTGACATACCTGTGCTACCGCTGATCAAGCTAGCCCACTAAAATTAGAAGCATAGCCATGGCAGCACAAGTGGTGGGATGGGCTAGCTGATCCAGCTACAATCCCTTCCAAGATGCTAGGCATGTACTCGGCACAACTAGCCCCTCCCACTGCTTGTGCCACTGCAGCCACTCTTCTATTTTTAGCACACTAGGTTGATCAGAGCTAGTGCAGGTATTTACACCTTCAGCTCAAAGTGTAGCTAGAAATCATTAAGAACCTATGTAAAAGGATTTACTGTCTCTGGCCCTTCATTACTCTTGATTGTTCATACCTGATTACTTTAAAACAAAAGAAAACACATTTTTGATGCTGCAGTCCTCAATGTTATATGTGGTCTTCAATGGTTAGATCTCAATGTTTATTTCAGGAATGAAAGATAACCCACATGCACAATCTTTCTTGTTTATCTATATTAATAGTTGCTCAGATTAAGGGACACAATGTGCCAGTGTTATGTCAGTGAGCACTTACTCAGGCGAGTGGTCCCTAAATTCATCACCTTGGCAAATCCCAAAGGAACATGGCCTCCTTGCAGATTGACACCACCTGGATCAATCTCTTTCTAGTTTATGTCTGTCACTGGCAGTCTTATCATGCTACCAAAAGCTTTTGGCCCTCATATGATCACCGGCTATGCAGTGGCACTGCTTGCTAAATACACCTCTGATTTTTTTTCTCCTCCTTTCTAATAATTTTTCCATACCTAGAAAGCTGAACATTGCTGATGGAGGCAGTTGCTAGTTTGACTTCAAATACTCTCATTTCAGGTCTTGTACTGCCACTTAATATGGAGTAGCTGACAAAAATGATGAGAATTGAAAATGTCAGCCTAGAGTTTCAGCCTCCTTCAGTGCCCACATTTCATTTCCATATAACAGAGTTGGTATATCCATGGTTCTACAGATCCACAGCTTCATGGCAAACATGTTACCACTGAAGCTACAGAAAGGCCTGAAACAGAGCAGCCGCTACTGCCATACTAGTGTCCACATCTTTTGAGCATCTTGCAGCATTGTGTGTGGCAGTAACCAAACATTTGACAGTTGCCACTTGTTTGATGTCCCATCCAGACAGGGTAATACTGAGCTGCTCGTAAACTGAAGATGGAGGCTGCTTGATCAGAATGGCCAGGGAGTCTCTGAAGTAGCCATTTGCAAGTCACAGGAAGAATAAGTAGTGAGCTCTGAAGGACATGATGTGTTTGGTGGTGTCCCAGAAACAATGGTGACTAGAAAAAATACTGATTCTGTATTTTCCAAGCTGGGCATAATTTGGGAATGATTCAGTGGCCATGGTGAATTAATGGTGCAGTTTGTGAAACTGCTGAAAATACTCACTTATTTATGCACTTGTGTTGTCTGGTTTGTAGTTCCTGTTAGTTCTTTTCTATGTGTGATTTTTTTTTTACAATAGCTGCTATTAATTTTAAAATGCTTAATGTATCAGAAACCTATTTGTCAAATAAAGGCTTTTCAGAGTCACTTTTCTCTCTCTCAGAATTATTTAGATGGAAAGCCTGGCTTTATTTTGACTTTTTTTTAACTATCAAAGTGCAATATCAAGAGGTGGTGAGACAACTCTCTATTAGCAAAACATTTTCTTCTAATAATTCAGGATTAGAACTGTCAGTCTTGTACATATTTAGTGTAATGTATACTATAGTTACACATGAATGATCACAACCCCTCCAACCTCCCCCTGTCTCTCTTTAGCTACACTCTATTCCTCTTATATTTTCCTTCATTTTATTTGTTTTTATATGTAGAAAAAGTGAAACTCCGACATTTGTAGTGACATAGAATTGATGTTCCTAAGTCAAGCCATGGTTACAAAAATTCTCTCCCAACCTCATCAACAGTGGATACAAACTAACAGCAACATAACTGTGTCTTCTAGGCTTGAGTAGACAAGAGTGCAGAGATGCAGAACTCCAGGGTGACACATGACGTCCCACCACTCAGAGTGAACAATGAGCATGTCTGTTGCACCTCTCCTTAGGAAGTTTCAACTTATACTCCCCGCTGCACCTGGGATAGCTCTGTGAGCTGTTGCCAAGGGGCCTTGGCCTCTAGACACACATTTGAGGTGGCTCAGGCTGATAGGAAACAGCCTTGTTCTACAAGAAGTTGCAAAGACCAAGCTCTGATATTCACTGTTTGCTAGACTGTTCTTTTATTTTTGTAAATGAGGACTGTAGAAGGTAATGTATGCTTAGTTCCCTGACAATAAGTTAGTACTTTTCTTTGGCATAAGGATGCTAAAAAGAAGACCTTGGAAGGCTGACATATTTTAACATAAGCTATACGTGGTTTATATTGATAGGAAAGGATTTTGAGCTGCTCTATTGGTTTTCCAAGTGCAGCACTGGAAAACATTGCTCTGCCACCATAAACTGAAAAGAAGAGAAAAACTTGAATAAAAATAATTAAACTGGTAAGGAATGGTTGCAGTAGACCATAACATTAAGATGCAGGAGTTAACAAGTAAGTATGCATGAAAGAAATAAGGTAATTGTTTATAATTTAAAATGTGGGTAATTGTAAGTGTGTGTACAATGTTGGCACATAGCCAAGGACAGTGAATTGGCAGTTTAGGCAGGTTAGTCTCTGACTGATGTGTAGAGAGGAAGAGTGTGGACTGAAGTCAAATCTTTTAAGCCTGATCAAAGAAACACCGGGAATGAAACACCAGGAATAAAAAGATAAATTCACCTGAAATTTAACCTGTGGTATGTGTCTGTTTTATGTGGTCTTTACTGGGTGGAGAGATGAACCAAGTAAAACACCTGATCACCCTTAAATTGATGAATCTTTATATTTGGGGGAATAGAACTGAATCAGGAACTGATCAAACAAAAACTATGAATCAGAACATACAGTACCTAAAATTTGCGAAAGCTTGTGTCCAGGTTGCAACTTAATCTTCAGCCCTGAACCGTCTCTAGGTTAGAGTAGTTAGTCAGCTATGTAAAGTATTGAAGGATCATGTGATATACAATAAAGAAGGAAAGTGAATGAAATGTGCTGAAAGCAGTGTCATAGGACAGTCAATACTTGAAAGAATGATCTATTCTGTGAGGTACAGTATAAAAGAATAGGCCACAGGACATCATGTAAAGAACTCTTGTATAAAGTGGCACATTTCTTACCTTTTAAAGATCGAGACTGACAGCATAACACCTGTATGTTGCACTCCATATCTCCATTTTTTTGAAAATATTCCTTTGAAGACCTTTTCCCAAATAAATATTTCATGCAGGCAACTGATTGTCATGGCAATAAGCTCTCTACAAGTCATTACATCAATATTTGATTCTGTATTTGTGAGTCAAGCTTCTTGTTAAGTGATGAACATCAGGGCTTGGACACGGCTGGTTATGCATCCATATGCCGCACCTCTCTGAGCCCACCACTATCTTCTCCTGCCCCTTTTTCTCCTGTATCAATGGCACTGACCAATCAGAGTTGCTCCATAGGCTGAGGGAGAACCTGGTCCCTCAGAACATGCAGCAGCTAGAGCTTCCTCCTTGAAAGCATAAGGCTGTAGTGCACTAGCTCAGAGTAGGTTTAGGAGCAGCTCCTCCTGTCCACTATGTTCCCCATCCAGTGTCAAGATTCTAACAAGAACAGCCAGGATCAGGGATCAGAGCTGGGTCAAACCTGACAGTAGCAGAGGAGATCACAATCAGGTTTTTGCCAGATGGTGAAAGCTGGGCCTTCCTGGTCCTTGTGGTCAACATACCTCATGTAGTCCTCCTTGGCATTGTCCAATGGGTCTTGAGTTCTTCTTGAACTTCATGGATCTGCTGCACCCCAGTCAGCAGCCACAGGATTGGTGGAGTTGATGGGTATGGCCAGGTGGAGACAGAGGTGGAAGCCTCAGTTTGCATAGAACAGACTCTGCCCAGTGGAGATAAGGTCATCATTGTTATAAGCAAAGTCCACTTGGGATAGGAGTCTCAACTGGTTGTTCTGGTGGAAATTCATGAAGCATGTGTTCCAACATTTGATTTGCTCATCTGGACTGACCATCAGCTTGTGGTGAAAGGTGGTGGATGTATAAATGCAGACTCCAAGCAATAGTAGGGATTCATGCCAAAACTGCAACACAAACTGCGGACCCCGAACAGTTGTGACCCCGAACAGGAGCCCATGGAGATGGATAACATGATTAACCAGAGCTGGACTGTTTCTTCTGCAGAGGGCAGATGTGCAATGGGGACAAAGTGCGACATTGTCAACTGGTTAACTACAGTGAGAACTACAGTGTGCTCGTTAGACACGGGGAGCTTGACTATGAAGTCCAGGATAATGACCTCATTTGGAGGCACCAAAAGGAGTGAGCCAAACAGAGGGTTTTAAGGTGCTCCAAATGGCCTGCTAATGGTAAGTATGACGTAGCCTCAGTACTTCTTACTAAGGGAGTCTTGACAGATCATACAAGTGGCCCTTGTCATATAGCAAGTCATCCTGGCCCTGGTGTTGGCCATGGCTTGCAGTCTCAAGCTCCTTAGGAGGGTGTTCCATCTCTGTAGCTGAATGGCTCAGTGACATGAGATCTTGGCGAACTGTAGCATCCAGGAAGTTTCAAGGGCTTAAGAATGTGTGGGAACTCTACATGGGGGTGGGGGTAGGGGCAGTCCTGGCTAGTGAGATATTCTCCTTTTCAGGACAAGGCATCAGTGGTCTTGTTCTGGGGACTCAGGTAGTACGTGATTGTGAAATTGAAGTGTGTGAAGAACATGGCCCAGTCTAGGCTGCCACTGGTTCAATGCTTTGGCTCAGTGGAGGTGCTCTTAAGTTTGTATGATCCCTGTATACCTGTACTGGGTACCAAATACCTTTCAGATGGTGGCACCATTCTCCAAAGGCCACTTTGATGTCTAGATGCTCCTTTCCTAGAATTTTGTAATTCTGTCTGGAAGGAGCGAGCTTCTGTGAATAGTAGGCACAATAGTTGAGGTCCTGTTGGGGACCACACATTTGAGAATCTGATCCCATTTGTCACATTGGAGCATTGGTTTCGATGATAAAGGTTTCTGCTGTGTCGGGATAGACAAAAATTGGGGCCCTGATAAAGATCATACTGAGCTGATAGAATGCTTGTTGGGCCTCTGGAGACCAATTGAGGGTGGTGTTTTTGTGGAGAAGCACTATCAAAGGGGGTTTGGCCTGAAAACCTGGAAATGAAGCAACTATAGAAGTTAATGAACCCCAGGAAGCATTGCAGCACCTTGATGTTTTGGGTGAGGGTCCTCAGGTCCATACCACCTCCATCTTCTTGGAGTCCATTCAGAGGCCCTCAGAGGACAAGATGTAGCCCAGGAACTCCACAGAGCACCGACTGAAGCTGTGCTTTTCCAGCTTTGTGTACAGGTGGTGTTGGTGGAGCCATCCCAGGATTGACCAGACATACTGGCTGTGTTGCTTAGGACCCTTGAAAAAATGTGGATATCATCTAGGTAGATTATGACATACTGGTCTAGGATGTTCTGGAAGACCTCATTAATGAAATGTTGGAATGTTGCAGGAGTGTTTGTTAGGCCAAATGGCATTATCAAGTATTCATAGTGGCTATATCAGGTTTGAATAACCATCTTCCACTTGTCCCCACCTTGGATACATACCAGGTTGTAGTCTCCTCACACACACACACACCCCGGTCAAGTTTTGTGAATACCTGGGCCAATTGTACATAGTCCAGTAGTTCTGGGGTGAGTGGAAGGGGGTGTTGATCCCTGACAGTAACCTGACTGAGGGCCCAGTAATCCACACATAGACTCAGGGTTTATCTTCCTCTTTAACAAAAAGAACAGGGTTGGGAGAGGTAGATGGTTGTATGAAACCGTTGGCCTGGTTCTCCTGGAGATAGGAACACAAGCCAGCTAGCTTGGGTTCCAACATCATGTAGATGCAGTAAACAGCACCTTGGCCCCTGTTTGCCATTCAATTGGGCAGTCATAATCCCAGTGTGGTAGTAGGGTGTTGGCGTTCTTCTTCTCAAAGATGTCACCATAGTTGCTATACTTGGGAAGGAGTGCCAAAGATAACTCTGGTGGTGGTCCCACCTGACCCATAGCCAGGGCCCACAGGTGTGTGTCTGGGTTCTGGGGTTTGTCAGATGGTGTGAGTAGGGACACTTGCTGGCAGAGCTTGGAGCAGAAGCTAACCTGCTTCTCATGCCAAAGGATGTGTTGGTCATGAGCCACAGACAGGAAATGCTAAGGATTATGGGGAAGTGTAGTGAGCAGATCATCCCGAACTGAAGGACTTCCCAATGATCCTGCATGGCAACTTCCAGAAGTATCATCTCTTGATTGCCCTGATTAAGGGAGTCACCCTAAACTGAATCTCACTTGCCAAGCAAGAGGTAAGGATCCCAAATGCCAGGTGGTAGTGGCAGGGTAAGGTGTTTCTACCTGTTGGTATGGACGCTGTCTGACTTGCCCATTTTCAGCATTTAATTACAAGATGATTAGACTCAATTGAAAGTCTTTGTTTTTGGTTGGTGATTCCTAGAGCTGACCTCACTTCTGAGCTACTCTAGGAGATAAGCCTTAGACCTTGTGTGGGACAGTGAATATAAAGACTGGGCTGGCTGTGAGGTTCCCTGCTACCTGCCCAAAGAGCTGTGTTAAGTGGAGGAACCTCAGAACATGACACTGTGAGAGCAGGAAGCAACAGTGCCTAGCAACATCAGAGAGACAGCTGCCAGTGGTAGCAGAGAAGCAGCAGCAGCAGAGAAACAGCACAGCTGTGTCAAGGCTGATTCCCCATTCTGGCACTTTGAGTGAAGAAGGTGGGGTCCCACAAGGATTCTAAAAATTAATTAAACTCCAGGCTGGTATTAAACTCCCAAGGTTACAGCTTTTCTCTGACCTTGGATGAGTAGATGCTGCCACCACGCAAGTGCAAAAAACCCTCTTTGGAACCAGGAAGGCACACTTGGGAATTCCTCCCTGTGGAGTACCCTTAAGCCCTTTCATGCCCCCATCCGGGGAAGAGAATAGAAAGAAAACAAAGGAAATCAGCTGTTGCCACCAGCTAATTAAACAACATATGCACCAACCTCCTAGTGTACGGGGCCATTCAGCACTCTCAGTTTCACCAAGGTAGGAGGGGAGGGGGTTTTGGGTGCCACAGAAAGGGCAGCTTGACCCCGCATCCTTCCTGATAAGAATTGTGTTGAAATTGCTGATACATGCATTTTAGAAGAGCAGGATGTGCCCCAGAAATGTCTATTGGGGCCTCAAGGCTGCAAACTCTGGAAAAACCCACACTTGGTTAATCGATAATCAGAAGGAACCTCTTGCTTGACCATTGAAACTGCTTACTTAACAAGTTTTCTTTAAGGGACATGTCATTCTATTACTAATGTATAAATAAGGGGGAAAAGTTTGGACTCTTTTGGACTCTCCCTCTGGGTACATCTTGCAGTCCCAACTGGCAGATAGAAGATTTGGCTATCGGAAGCCTGCTGCTGTGTCACTCGAGAGCCACACTCAGGTTTGATAATTAGCAAGGGTTGGGGGTGTTTTACTAACCTGTTGCAGACGTGTGTAAGTGCTTGAGACTAAGTAAAGTTTAGCTTTAAGTGAAAGCACTCTTGTGTTGTCCTGTTTGTGCCAGCCATCTATTGGTCGGACGGCCGTGTCTCCCCTGATTTATTTCTGACACCAGCTCGCACGGAGTAAAAGTTACCAAGACCTTTGGGTTGAAAGAACCCTGGGTAACATTAGGATACAAAAAACCCAATCCTGTCCTTTAAAAAAGGTAAATTTTATTAAAAACAAAAAGAAAGAAAATCTGGAACTTATATTTTAAAAGAGCAAATATAATAATTAAGCATCAAGAATGGTTTTCTTGAGGTCCAGCTTAAAGGTTACAAGCAAAACAATACCACCTGGGGTTATCACAGAGGAGTCCACAAGCCCTACAGAAATACAAGAGAGAAACCTAATTGTGTCTTTCTAGACATTTCATGGTCTACTTATATAGCTGGGGTTTCAAATTGAGTAGTTTCTAGGTATGATCTGTTTTCATACCTGGTTCACAGCTTTTTACAGCATAGCTCCAGCCCTGTTCTGCTCTATCCCCACTCTCCGGAGAACAACCACAGACAGACAAAGGGAAAGTATTTTTCCCAATTTTAAAAAGTTCTAGCCCTCCCACTGGCTCTTTTGGTCAGGTGCACAATCCCTTCCTTTTATCTATGGGCTATTTTAACCCTTTACAAGTAAAGCAAGTAGAGAACAGCTACTAACTGGAATTTTATAGCTAACTGGCTGGCTGGGTGTCCATAAAAGTGAGCTACTCCTCCCTTCATTTATCACATGCCCCCCAAATCACAGATGCTGCTGACTAGCCTGGTTCAGGTCGGGTCCACACTGGCTGGGATTTCTTTCTGGAGGTTTAAGAAACAGAGTTAATAAGATACATGAACCTCTAATTTTACTACTAATTACATGAAGAACTAAACAGTATTTTTCACATTCCAAGGACGACAATGACTTAGAATACAGGGACATTTTTACCCTGCTGATTCTAGGAAACCTTCCTGGGAGATTGCATCAGCCATTTTGTTAGAGGCTCCTGAAATATACTGTATTTCAGAATCAAAGTTTTGAAGAGCTAAACTCCACCCAAGTTTTTTTGTTAGTTTCTTTGACTGTGTGAAGCCAATTCAGTGCAGCATGGTCAGTCTGCAGGTGGAAACACTGTCCCCAAATGTATGGCCAGAGCATACACAATGGCTTAACATTCTTTTTCTGAGACTGACAAGTGGCTTTCCCTCTCAGAAAGTTTTTTTGCTGAGAATCATGACAGGATGGAATTGCTGATCTGGTCCTTCCTGCATGAAAACTGCTCCTACACCATGCTCAGATGCATCTGTGGTTACGACGAAAGGTTGGTCGAAGTCCGGGGCCCTTAGTACAGGGTCAGACGTCAAGGCCACCTTAAGCTGGTTAAAGGCTTTTTGACACTTTTCAGTCCACTGAACTGCATTTGGTTGTTTTTTCTTGATTAGGTCTGTCAGTGGGTTTGCAATTTGGCTGTAGTGTGGTACAAATCCTCTGTAAAACCCAGCCAAGCCCAAGAAGGATTGGACGTGCTTCTTTCACTTAGGGACAGGCCAATTTTGGATAACATTTACTTTAGACTGTAGGGGGTTGATAGTTCCTTGAGCCACCTGGTGTCCAAGATACGTGACCCTGTTTAGGCCTATTTGATACTTTTTGGCCTTAACACTTAATCCTGCCTCCCTTATGCGCTGGAAGCCAGCTTGGAGGTGTTCCAGGTGTTCTGCCCGTGAATCTGAGAATATAGCCACATTGTCAAGATAGGCGACTGCAAATTCCCCAAATCCAGCAAGAAGGTTATCTACCAGTCTCTGGAAGGTGGCGGGTGCATTTCACAGTCCAAAAGGGAGTACATTAAATTCATACAGCCCTACATAGTTGATGAAGGCTGACCTTTCCTTGTCTGGGTCATCTAGCGGCACTTGCCAGGACCCTTTAATTAAGTCTAAGGTGGAGATGAATTGGGCACATCCCAGTTTTTCCAATAGCTCATCTTTGTGTGGCATTGGATAGTTTTCTAGATGAGTTACAGCATTTAGCTTATGGTAGTCCATACAAAATTGGACATCCCCATCTGCTTTGGGATCCAGAACCACTGGGGAGGCCCATGCACTCTCAGAGGGGTGTATTACACTCATCTGTAACATGTCCTTGATCTCCCTTTCTAGTGTGGTTTTGGCTTGAGGAGCCATCTAGGAGGGTTGGGCTCTAATTGGGCTAGTATCGCCTATGTCAATGGAGTGGTACACCCGTTCTGTCTGTCCTGGGACAGCTGAAAACATTGGCACAAAGCTGGCGCACAGCTCCTGGATTTGCTGTTGCTGTTTACGCCTAAGGGTGATGGTAAGGCTCAGCTCTTCTGTGCCACCATCACTTTTTCCTTCATAGTAGACTCCTTCAGGCCTCAGCATTGTCTCTCTCCTGGGCTGTAAACTGGAGAACCTTGATTTCTTGGGAATAAAAGGGCTTTATAGAATTAACATGGTATACTTTAGGTTTTAGGGTAGGGTCTGGGAACTCTATGAGGTAATTAACGGCTTCCAGGGACTCTTGGACCATAAATGGCCCCTCCCATGATGCTTCCATCTTATTGGCCTGGAGCACTTTCAGGACCATGACTTGGTCACCTACTTTGCAGGAACGCTCTCTGGCATGTTTATCATACCAGGCCTTTTGCTCTTGTTGAGAATGCTATAGGTTTTCTTGAGCAAGGGCTAGAGAGTCCTTGAGGGTGTTTTGCAGGTTGGTTACAAAGTCCAAAATGTTAGTTCCTGGAGAAGAAGTAACGCCCTCCCATTTCTGCTTCACCAACTGTAATGTCCCCTTAACTTCATGGCCATGAACGAGTTCAAAGGGTGAAAACCCCAAACTGGGATGTGGTACAGCCCTGGAGACAAAGAGCAACTCCTGCAACACGAGGTCCCAATCATTGAAGTGCTCATTCACAAATGTACATATCATGGCCCCCAAAGTCCCATTAAACTTCTCCACTAGGCCATTTGTTTGATGGTGGTAAGGGGTGGCAACCAAATGGTTCACCCCATGAGCTTCCGAAGATGTTTCATGGTCCCTGCCAGGAATTTAGTTCCCAAATCCGTAAGGATGTTGAAGGGCCAACCTACCCTGGCAAAAATGTCTGCCAACGCCTGGCTTATGCTTTTAGACCTGGTGTTGCTTAGAGCTACTGTTTCCAGCCATTCGGTAGCAACATACATGAAGGTACGTATGTACAGCTTTCCTCTGGTTGTCTTCTTAGGGAAAGGACCCAGAATATCCACAACTACACGCTGAAATGGAACCTCAATTACGGGGAGTGGCTGGAAAGGGGCCTTGACCTTATGTTGGGGCTTTCCCACCCTCTGGCAGACCTCACAAGACCAGACATAGGTAGAAACATCCTTGCCCATTCCCTCCCAGTGGAATGACTTCCCCAAATGGTCCTTGATCCTGTTCACCCCAGCATGGCCACTAGGGTGATCGTGGTCTAAGCTCAAGAGCTTTTACCTATACTTAGTTGGAACACCAACCGTCTCTGAGAATGCCAGTCCTCCTTGTGCCAACCAGAAAGGGTTCCCTTGTATAAGAGTCCTCCTTCTACAACAAACCTGGACCTATTGGAAGAGCTGAGAGGTGGTGGGTCACTATGTGATGCCGTCCAAGCTCCCTTGAGGCTTTCATCTGCTTCCTGCTCTGTCTGGAACTGCTCCCTTGATGCTGGAGACATTAGTTCCTCGCTGGGTTGTGGACTTGGGTTTGGTCCCACTGGAATTGATGCAGGTGATGGGGTTGTCTCCGTTAACTGTGAACCACTTTCTACTAGTGCATTAGGTTGCATTTCAGGCTCCGGTTGAGCTTCTTACACCAGTTTAGCTGCTGCTGCAGGCTCTGTGTTGCCCTTTGGTGCTGGCTCCTCTGACTCTGGTGGGGTTGCAAGCGTGGGCTCTGGTGCTGACTGCTCTGCCAGTTCCAATTCTTGGGCTGATTCCGGCTGAGTTCCAGGAACTGTATCTACAACTGCTGCCATATACTTTGGTCTGGGGTCTGGTTTCACCATCTCTGGCTGGGTCCCTGTAGGATGCTCAGGAATGAAGTTGGGTGTGGAGGGCTGTTTAGCCTGGATGTGGATGACCATCCCCACCCTTTTTGTTAGCCTTACATGGTTGGCTAAGTCTTCTCCCAGCAGCATGGGAATGGGATAATTGCCATAGACTGCATAAGTCCATATTTCTGACCAGTCCTTGTACTGGACAGGAAACTTGGCTGTAGGCAAGTTAAAAGAGTTGGCCTTAAAGGGTTGCACCATCACTTGAGCCTCTGTGTTGATGAATTTGGGGTCCACCAGGGATAGGTGGATATCTGACACCTGTGCTCCAGTGTCTCTCCATGCAGTAATCTTCCTCCTGCCCACACTCACAGTTTCCCTTCGCTCTGGGGGTATTTGCGACGCATCTGAGCCTGAAGGTTCTCGGTGGGACCCTGGGGTGATGAGTTGCAGTTAGCTGGTTTTCTTGGGGTAGTTGACCTTCACATGCCTTGGCTCATTACATTTAAAGCATTGCCCAGCTGACTGTGGGCAGGAGTAAGATGGGTGGTTGGAGAGTGGGGCGGTGGGACGAGAGTGCATCTGGGGTTTCCCTGGCTGTGTGGAGGGCTCCTCCTTGCGAGGTGGGGCTTTGGTCTGACTCCTATGGTGAGGTGTTTTTGAGTAGCAGTTGCCCCTTCTGGTATCCCCTCAACTGCTACTAACTTTCTTCTTCTCTTCCACCTCCACCCATTTGGCTCTGATCTCCCCCATCTAGGATGTACCTTTCTATTCCCTCAGGAACACCCTCTAACAAGTGCTCTATTTGTAATAGGAGAGACAGATCTTCCAGAGATTTAACATTTGCTCCTGATATCCAGGCATCCCAATTTTTTACAATGTGGTTGGCGTGTTGGGAAAATGCCACGTCTGGTTTCCACCTTAAGGCTCTGAACCACCGACGGGCATGCTCGTATGTTAGCCCCATCCTAATTCTGGCCTTTTGTTGAAAAAAGTTTGTACTTGTTCATGTGTTCTATGGCATTTCAGTTGCCACCTCTGCTAAGGGTCCACTGAGTTGTGGCATCCGCTCCAACATATACTGGTCTGGAGGGACATTGTACTCAAGGCAGGCCCTTTCAAAAAATTTTAAGAAGGCCTCTGTATCATCACCTACCTTGTATGTGGGGATTTTTTTGGAATGGGAAGAAAGACTGTTAGGGTTACCTGATTGATCCAGCTTAGCCTTTTTCAGCTCTAAGCACTTCCACTCCACCTCCAAGCGCTTCGCCTCTCCCCTCTCCTCCACTTCCACCTCCAAGCACTTCTTTTCAAGTGCTTTGCTTCCACTTCCATCTCAAGGCACTTGTCCTCCACTTCCAAGCAGTTCATCTCTAGGAAGAAATTCCCTTTCATCCTCAGTTAGAACTCGGCTCGATTAAGGACATCCCTCCATCCTGTCACCCCTTTTACAAGACTATGAAAAATTATGTATAAAGTATGCTGTCAAGGCTGAATCCCCACTCTGTAACTCTGAGTGCAGAAGGTGAGGGGCCCGCAAGGATTCTAAAAATTAATACTAGCCACTCCATGCTTGTATTAAACTCCCAAGGTCACAGCTTTTCTCTGACCTTGGATGGGTAGATGCTGCCACCACCCAAGTGCAAAAAACCCCTTTGGACCAGGAAGGTACACTTGGGAATTCCTCCCTGTGGGGTACCCTCAAGCCCTTTCACCCTCCCCCTTCGGGGAGGAACTGAGAAAGGAAACAAAGGAAATCAGCAGTTGCCATCAGCTAATTAAACAACATATGCACAAACTTATTAGGACACACAAAAAAAAACCCCTTTTTTTTAAAAAAAGATAAATTTTATTAAAAACAAAAAGAAAAAAATACATCTGGAACCTAGGTCTGCTATCTATGACATCAAATCTTTCCTTTCAAACTGCACAAAAATTGTTGTTCTCTCTCCACACCACAGCCAAGAATTAATAGCTGATGATGTAGTGGGGCTTTATATTAATACAATTTCATTAGTTTTTACAAAATGTAGTATAGCACTTTTACTCATGTACTGTGAAGTGATATAACTAATTAAAACTAAACCACATAACATAAAGTAAATGAACAAAGAATATGCTCGCTTGTCTTGTACGTGTTCGATTATCGTACTCTATAACTTGCTTACATCACAATATTCAGTAACTCACAATGGGTCTCTCAGTCATTAGTGCAAATTAGCAAGATTCTGTCATATTTGACAATACCATATGAATGGGTAGAGTACAGCATTTCTTAGTGCATTGATCCTCTCCTTTCCTATGCGTTTGATATTTCTGCTGCTGTCTTTTTAACTACCTATCACATCCATGCTACAATTTAGGCTATAAATAAGCTGTAATACAAGCCTGTGAATAACCCTGCGAAAAAGTAGCAGTTGAAAACCTAAAGCCCAGTTTAACTCTCCTGGAAGTCAATGGGAATTTGGCCATTGATTTGAATGGTGCACAACTCCCCAAAAATGTTAAAGATGTACTTTAAACCGATGGACCTGATCACAAGCCTGGTACAATCAGCCGCACCTAGTTCAGTCTGTAGCCTTTTCCTCAGGGCTCTGCTTATTGTTTAACACACACAAAAATTGTAAACTGGAACAAGAGCAAAAAGCTCCAGTCCTGTATTTCAACTGAGATTGTGGGATAGTGTGGTCTTTGGTAGCTTAATGAACTGGACCTTCCCCCAGCTTAGAGGAGTCTTCAGGCCTTTCCTGTCCACTCGCTGCCTTCTGCTGCAGCTACAGGGGAGTACAGTCCCAACCTTCTCCTAGAACCTCACCTCCTTTATACGCCCTGGCTGGCAATCATCAGCCCCAATCACTAAATGCAGGGCCAGATGATTCCCAGCATCTGCCAGCTAGACTCCTTTCCAGAACAGGGCTGGCTTATGTTCCCCTCACTGGTGCTTGAATCCTTCCTTTTTTCTTTTTTTAATCCTTTCTATACATATATGGGAAATGTCTGTTTTTTGGAGTCCTGAGTCTCTGATCTTGCTGAAGCCTGGTGAAGCTGCTGATATAAAATATGATACTAATGGAATTTTCTTGTTATCTTTCAACGTTAGCATCTTCTGTAGCACTGAAATATCTGAGTTCGAATCCATTAGTCACCTTTTATTGCTGTTAGGATGTTGTTGTGTGTGGTTTTTACCTTCTGTTCTCCATTAATCCATCCTACCCTCTCCTTCTTCTCCTGAACAAATAACATTCAACAGATTCACAGGAAGCATATCCTGATTCTGTTGCTTATAGCATATTCTGCATCACTAAGGATTCCTGTGTGTGTTCTGGCAACTTGACATCTGGCAAAGACAAATCACAGATGTTTTGCAAATATCAGGTATGAACATTCTGTGAAATCCATTAACCTATCTATGTGAAAGATGAGGGCTACTGTGAATCCATTGTGGTCAACAGTCTCTAAGATGCCTTGTGTCAGAGTAGCAGCAGTGTTCGTCTGTATCCACAAAAAGAACAGGAGCACTTGTGGCACCTTAGAGACTAACAAATTTATTAGAGCATAGAATGCTACAGCCCACTTTATTGGATGCATAGAATGGAATATATAGTAAGAAGAAATATATATATACATACAGATAAGTTGGAAATTGCCACAAAAACTGTGAGAGGCTAACTAGTTAAGATGAGCTATTATCAGCAGGAGAAAAAAACTTTTGTCATGATAATCAAGATGGCCCATTTAGACAGTTGACAAGGTGTGAGGCTACTTAACTTTAGGGAAATAGATTCAATATGTGTAATGACTCAGCCACTCCCAGTCTCTATTCAAACCCAAGTTAATGGTATCTAGTTTGCATATTAATTCAAGCTCAGCAGTTTCTCCTTGGAGTCTGTTTTTGAAGCTTTTCTGTTGCAAAATTGCCACTCTTAAATCTTTTACTGAGTGGCCAGAGAGGTTGAAGTGTTCTCCTACCAGTTTTTGAATGTTATGATTCCTGATGTCAGATTTGTGTCCATTTATTCTCTTGCGTAGAGACTGTTCGGTTTGGCCAATGTACATGGCAGAGGGGCATTGCTGGCACATGATGGCATATATCACATTGGTAGATGTGCAGATGAATGAGACCCTGATGGCATGGCTAATGTGATTAGGTCCTATGATGGTGTCACTTGAATAAAAATGAGGACAGAGTTGGCATCGGGCTTTGTTGCAAGGACAGGTTCCTGGGTTAGTGTTTCTGTTGTGTGGTGTGTGGTTGCTGGAGAGTATTTGCTTCAGGTTGGGGGGCTGTCTGTAAGCAAGGACTGGCCTGTCTCCCAAGATGTATGAGTGATGGGTCATCCTTCAGGATAGGTTGTAGATCCCTGATGATGCACTGGAGAGGTTTTAGTCGGGGGCTGAAGGTGACAGCTAGTGGCGTTCTGTTATTTTCTTTGTTGGGCCTGTCCTGTAGTAGGTGACTTCTGGGTACTCTTCTGGCTCTGTCAATCTGTGTTTTCACTTCAGCAGTTGGGTATTGTAGTTTTAAGAATGCTTGACAGAGATCTTGTAGGTGTTTGTCTCTGTCTGAGGGACTGGAGCAAATGCAGTTGTATCTTAGAGCTTGGCTGTAGACAATGGATCATGTGGTGTGTCCTGGATGGAAGCTGGAGGCATGTAGGTAAGTATAGCGGTTAGTAGTTCCTCTATAAGTTCTTACTACATGTTCCATTCTATGCATCTGCTGAAGTGGGCTGTAGCCCACAAAAGCTTATGCTCTAATAAATTTGTTAGTCTCTAAGGTGCCACAAGTACTCCTGTTCTTTTTGTTAAGATGCCTTGGTTAAGCAAGCAAAGTAAATAATGGCATGAGACCTTCAAAAAGCAGGTTTACCTCCTGGAGTATCTGTCATCACTGGGCAATTAGTGTTTCTTGTCATTTGATAAAAAGAAGTTCATGAAGAAATCGGAAGGAAAAAAAACACCCGTACCCTTACTTCTAGCTATAGATGACTGTGCTCTTGAAAGTGTACAGTTTATGAACCAGAAAGATTACACACTTCTTCCATTAACACCCTGGTGAATAAGGCTGAGAATATTTCAAAAGGACTTCAGAATTCTTTTAATCAATACAAAATATGCTGGATATATGTAACAACCAATCTCATTCATCCACAACTATCCTCAGTAGAATGGTTTGCTTAATGCATACGACACATAGTATGGTGATATGCAAGTGTCTTGAGATCCAGTGAACACAATCAAAGGCAGGGAAGACACACTGTTAATGCCCTTCCTTCTGCTACTTCGTTAGAACAGATCAGAGTGGAGGTCACCATATCATCTGTAGGTGATAATGGATTGACTTGGGATGACTTTTTATATTTGACTAACATCTTTCCTGTAGTTGCCTTTTCTACCTCCCACCCCCTTGTAATACACTGCAGCAGATAACTATTCTCTTATTTCCTGCAGCTCTATCATTTCCCTCTGTTTTCTCACATCATCACCTCCACTTTTTCAGGGGCACCAACTATATATACCTGAAGGCAATATGAATGTTGGGGGGTTGCCACCCTGTATTTATTGCTTTCATGTCAGCTATGTAGTAGATATGAAAATATTGCTACCCATGGAAATACATTTGAAATAAAAGGATTTCAAAGAAGACTTCAGAGCAGCAGTGTGCCAAGAACCACTTCAATCTCCAAAAGAGTCACAGAGAACCATAAAATGATTAAAGCGATTTAGAATATAAACAAATTTATTATGAAGTACCATGATAACATACATCAAAACAACTAAATAAAGGTTACATTATGAGTGGAAACATCAAAGCCAGAGATTTCACTTACTTTGGTTGGATGCCAGTGCAAATGGAAAGTGTTTGTCTGTCCCTAGGTTTTGTTCTATGCAGTCACTCTATTCCTTAGGGCACTGCTTCGTCAGTGTCAGGAGAACTCTGTGTGATGTCTTGTTCGAGCTGAAAGAGAAAGGGCTACACACAACTGTGTGCAGCTCTAAAGCTACAAATTGGGTATTATTATAATTAATGAAGTATACAGCCCGGCACTTTGCAGACAAATATGAGGACAAGGGGCCTGCTTCAAAGTACATACAATCTAGACAGCAGACTGGGATGCCCTTCATCACTATGAATAGCACTTACCCACACAACCAGTTACACTGATGTCAGTGCAACTCCTTATGCGAGTAACTATTATTCCGAGTGATGTCAGGTTGCAGAATCTGGCCTTACACAGACCACGTGCAGACAGGAGAGATAGGATAGATGGGATAAGGAGCAGTAGGAAGCAGTGACTGTGGTGTGAAGTTGCCATGTCAGTTTCATTATATTTTGTGGGAGGAAAATGCCTTTAAGAACTGCCTGTCAAGGAGGGGCTTAAAGGAGAGGGTGGAAAATGGGAAGGAGTTCTCTTACTCCTCAGCTACTGAGTTTACAAAATCCCAATTGGCTTCCTATATCTTTTTCTCTTTGGAGTTCAAGGAAAAAAGTAACATGGAATTAAAAGAGAGAAATGATCTTGCTACTATATTGTACTCTGTAAAACTTTGTCATCTCATGTCAACTTCTTAAATACTTTCAGTGTATTATACCAGTGCATAAACACCCACAAGTAATTTTCTGTACTCTCTTCTTTTTTTAAGTTCCTATTCATATTCAGATTATACAGTTGTATAATGTGACTACTGGAACACATTACGGGGAAAAATATATTTTGCACGTCACCAATTTAAACAACATGAAATTGATATTCAGCAGCATACATGATACTTCCATTTGCTGCATAGATGCAGATAACTAACTGAAGGGTAGCTGGGGATGTGGCAAAAAGAAAAAAAAACTGTCAATAAATGCGGAGTTATTCATACATTTTTTAAAAATGAAGTTTTCAAAGCCAATTAGGGGATTTAGACACATCTTTGATTGAGATTACTGTAACACTTACAACACTTTTAAAGATAGAGACACTAGAGTACCCAAAAATTGCACTAAGGAAGATTTATTGATCAGATATTTCCATTTTCTTCCATCTTCCTGCTCATCAGCTTGGCACCCAACATTCGGGTTACTTTCCACATCAGTATGTTTCTCTGCATTCTCACCAGGAAGGGGAGCATAGGGTTTTCCTGCACCTGCTGCCATGCTCTGGCCCTAGAAAGGATTGAGCAGGAGGGAAATTCTAAAAATTCAAGATAGTAAGGAGAACAGCAAGGATAAGAGTCCTGCTGCACAGAGATAAGGGCCACAAAGAGCTCAAAAACTGTCTTGAGAGGTAGAGGATTTCAGGAGAACCTGCATACTAGTTGTCATAAATATAAAGGGAAAGGTAAACCCCTTTGAAATCCCTCCTGGCCAGGGGAAAACTCCTCTCACCTGTAAAGGGTTAAGAAGCTAAAGGTAACCTCGCTGGCACCTGACCAAAATAACCAATGAAGAGACAAGATACTTTCAAAAGCTGGGAGGAGGGAGAGAAACAAGGGTCCCTGTCTGCAGCTTCTGCTGGGGATAGACCAGGAATGGAGTCTTAGAAGTTTTAGCCCTGGTCTACACTAGGACTTTAGGTCGAATTTAGCAGCATTAAATCGATTTAAACCTGCACCCGTCCACACAATGAAGCCCTTTATTTCGACTTAAAGGGCTCTTAAAATCGATTTCCTTACTCCACCCCTGACAAGTGGATTAGCGCTTAAATCGACAGTGCCGGTTCGAATTTGGGGTACTGTGGACACAATTCGATGGTATTGGCCTCCGGGAGCTATCCCAGAGTGCCCCATTCTGACCGCTCTGGACAGCACTCTCAACTCAGATGCACTGGCCAGGTAGACAGGAAAAGAACCGCGAACTTTTGAATCTCATTTCCTGTTTGGCCAGCGTGGCAAGCTGCAGGTGACCATGCAGAGCTCATCAGCACAGGTGACCATGATGGAGTCCCAGAATCGCAAAAGAGCTCCAGCATGGACCGAACGGGAGGTACGGGATCTGATCGCTGTATGGGGAGAGGAATCCGTGCTATCAGAACTCCGTTCCAGTTTTCGAAATGCCAAAACCTTTGTGAAAATCTCGCAGGGCATGAAGGACAGAGGCCATAACAGGGACCCGAAGCAGTGCTGCGTGAAACTGAAGGAGCTGAGGCAAGCCTACCAGAAAACCAGAGAGGCGAACAGCCGCTCTGGGTCAGAGCCCCAAACATGCCGCTTCTATGATGAGCTGCATGCCATTTTAGGGGGTTCAGCCACCACTACCCCAGCCATGTTGTTTGACTCCTTCAATGGAGATGGAGGCAATACGGAAGTAGGTTTTGGGGACGAAGAAGATGATGATGAGGAGGAGGTTGTAGATAGCTCACAGCAAGCAAGCGGAGAAACCGGTTTTCCCGACAGCCAGGAACTGTTTCTCACCCTAGACCTGGAGCCAGTACCCCCCGAACCCACCCAAGGCTGCCTCCTGGACCCAGCAGGCGGAGAAGGGACCTCTGGTGAGTGTACCTTTTAAAATGCTATACATGGTTTAAAAGCAAGCATGTGAAAGGATTACTTTGCCCTGGCATTTGCGGTTCTCCTAGATGTAGTCCTAAAGCCTTTGCAAAAGGTTTCTGGGGAGGGCAGCCTTATTTCGTCCTTCATGGTAGGACACTTTACCACTCCAAGCCAGTAACACGTACTCAGAAATCATTGTACAACAAAGCATTGCAGTGTATGTTTGCTGGCGTTCAAACAACATCAGTTCTTTATCTCTCTGTGTTATCCTCAGGAGAGTGAGATATAATTCATGGTCACCTGGTTGAAATAGAGTGCTTTTCTTCAGGGGACACTCAGAGGAGCCCATTCCTGCTGGGCTGTTTGCCTGTGGCTAAACAGAAATGTTCCCCGCTGTTAGCCACAGGGAGGGGGGAAGGTTGAGGGGGTAGTCACGCGGTGGGAGGAGGCAAAATGCGACCTTGTAACGAAAGCACATGTGCTATGTATGTAATGTTAACAGCAAGGTTTACCCTGAAAGAGTGTAGCGACCGTTTTATAAAATGTGTCTTTTTAAATACCGCTGTCCCTTTTTTTCTCCACCAGCTGCATGTGTTTCAATGATCACAGGATCTTCTCCTTCCCAGAGGCTAGTGAAGCTTAGAAAGAAAAAAAAACCGCACTCGCGATGAAATGTTCTCCGAGCTCATGCTGTCCTCCCACACTGACAGAGCACAGACGAATGCGTGGAGGTAAATAATGTCAGAGTGCAGGAAAGCAAAAAATGACTGGGAGGAGAGGTGGAGGGCTGAAGAGAGTAAGTGGCGGGCTGAAGAGAGTAAGTGGCGGGCTGAAGACAGGGCTGAAGCTCAAATGTGGCGGCAGCGTGATGAGAGGAGGCAGGATTCAATGCTGAGGCTGCTGCAGGACCAAACCAGTATGCTCCAGTGTATGGTTGAGCTGCAGCAAAGGCAGCTGGAGCACAGACTGCCACTGCTGCCCCTCTGTAACCAACCGCCCTCCTCCCCAAGTTCCATAGCCTCCACACCCAGACGCCCAAGAACGCGGCGGGGGGGCCTCCGGCCAACCAGCCACTCCACCACAGAGGATTGCCCAAAAAAAAGAAGGCTGTCATTCAATAAATTTTAAAATTGTAAACTTTTAAAGTGCTGTGCTTAAAGTGCTGTGTGGCATTTTCCTTCCCTCCTCCACCACCCCTCCTGGGCTACCTTGGTAGTCATCTCCCTATTTGTGTGATGAATGAATAACGAATGCATGACTGTGAAGCAGCAATGACTTTATTGCCTCTGCAAGCAATGATTAAAGGGAGGAGGGGAGGGTGGTTAGCTTACAGGGAGTAGAGCGAACCAAGGGGCGGGGGGTTTCATCAAGGAGAAACAAACAGAACTTTCACACCGTAGCCTGGCCAGTCATGAAACTGGTTTTCAAAGCTTCTCTGATGCGTACCGCGCCCTCCTGTGCTCTTCTAACCGCCCTGGTGTCTGGCTGCGCGTAACCAGCAGCTAGGCGATTTGCCTCAACCTCCCACCCCGCCATAAACGTCTCCCCCTTATTCTCACAGATATTGTGGAGCACTCAGCAAGCAGTAATAACAGTGGGAATATTGGTTTTGCTGAGGTCTAAGCGAGTCAGTAAACTGCGCCAGCGCGCCTTTAAACATCCAAATGCACATTCTACCACCATTCTGCACTTGCTCAGCCTGTAGTTGAACAGCTCCTGACTACTGTCCAGGCTGCCTGTGTACGGCTTCATGAGCCATGGCATTTAGGGGTAGGCTGGGTCCCCAAGGATACATATAGGCATTTCAACATCCCCAACAGTTATTTTCTGGTCTGGGAATAAAGTCCCTTCCTGCAGCTTTTGAAACAGACCAGAGTTCCTGAAGATGCGAGCATCATGCACCTTTCCCGGCCATCCCACGTTGATGTTGGTGAAACGTCCCTTGTGATCCACCAGAGCTTGCAGCACTATCGAAAAGTACCCCTTGCGGTTTATGTACTCGGCGGCTTGGTGCTCCGGTGCCAAGATAGGGATATGGGTTCCGTCTATAGCCCCACCACAGTTAGGGAATCCCATTGCAGCAAAGCCATCCACTATGACCTGCACATTTCCCAGGGTCACTACCCTTGATATCAGCAGATCTTTGATTGCGTGAGCTACTTGCATCACAGCAGCCCCCACAGTAGATTTGCCCACTCCAAATTGATTCCCAACTGACCGGTAGCTGTCTGGCGTTGCAAGCTTCCACAGGGCTATCGCCACTCGCTTCTCAACTGTGAGGGCTGCTCTCATCTTGGTATTCATGCGCTTCAGGGCAGGGGAAAGCAAGTCACAAAGTTCCATGAAAGTGCCCCTACGCATGCGAAAGTTTCGCAGCCACTGGGAATCGTCCCAGACCTGCAACACTATGCGGTCCCACCAGTCTGTGCTTGTTTCCCGAGCCCAGAATCGGCATTCCACAGCATGAACCTGCCCCATTAGCACCATGATGCATGCATTGTCAGGGCCCATGCTTTCAGAGAAATCTGTGTCCATGTCCTGATCACTCACGGGACCGCGCTGACGTCGCCTCCTCGCCCGGTATCGCGTTGCCATGTTCTGGTGCTGCATATACTGCTGGATAATGCGTGTGGTGGTTAATGTGCTCCTAATTGCCAAAGTGAGCTGAGCGGCCTCCATGCTTGCCTTGGTATGGCGTCCGCACAGAAAAAAGGCGCGGAACGATTGTCTGCCGTTGCTCTGACGGAGGGAGGGGCGACTGACGACACGGCTTACAGGGTTGGTTTCAGGGAGCTAAAATCAACAAAGGGTGTGCCTGTACATCAAGGAGTATTTCAGGCAGGACTGCACGGAGGGTTCCAATAAGAAATGGTGCACCTAAGTTATCGTTGTTATTGGAACAAGGAGGTTAGCCTGGCCTCTGATTGATACATGGCTAGATTTACCTCGCTGCACCTTCTCTGTGAGTGAGTGCAGTGTGATCTAGACAGGGGAGGAGGCAAATGAGTACAAAACAAATCTGGTCTATTTCTTGTTCTGACCCACTCCATCTATCTTTTACATCTTTGGCTGGCAGCAGACGGTGCAGAAGGACTGCATGCCATCCACATCTCATGACTGCTCGGCAGAAGATGGTACAGTACGACTGCTAGCCATCTTCATCTCTTGCCTGCCTGGCATAAGATGGTACAATACGACTGCTAGCAATCCTCATCTCTTGCCTGCCTGGCAGAAGATGGTACAGTACGACTGCTAGCAGTCTGTATCGCCTGCCCGCTCACCATAAGACGGTTCAATAGGACTGCAGGACTAAAGGGAATGACCTGGTCAAGTCACTCCAAATTTAGTACCTGCGCCCATGTCTGCCCAGGCGCTCCCAGCCGACGTGGCCAGGAGCACCTCGGACACGACGAGGACGACTACCAATCGTATTGCACCGTCTGCTGCCAGAAGGCAATGGGTTGCTGCTACTGTGCAGCAAAGCCGTACCGCGTCTGCCAGCACCCAGGAGACATAGGGTGACGGTTACCTGAGCTGGCTCCATGCTTGCCGTGGTATGGCGTCTGCACAGGTAACTCATGAAAAAAGGCGCAAAATGATTGTCTGCCCTTGCTTTCACAGAGGGAGGGAGGGAACGGGGGCCTGACGACACGTACCCAGAACCACCCGCGACAATGTTTTAGCCCCATCAGAGTGCTCCATTGTGACTGCTCTGGACAGCACTCTCAGATGCCCAATTGTTTGCCATTGCTCTGACACTGGGAGGGGCGCTTACAGGGTTGGCTTCAGGGAGCTAAAATCAACAAAGGGGGTGGCTTTACATCAAGGAGTATTTCAAGCAGGACTTCACGGAGGGTTCCAATAAGAAATGGTGCACCTAAGTTATTGTCCTTATTGGAACAAGAAGGTTAGCCTGGCCTCTGATTGATACATGGCTAGATTTACCTCGCTGCACCTTCTCTGTAAGTGACTGCAGTGTGATCTAGAAGAATGAGTCCCCTAGACAGGGGAGGGGGGGAAGCAAATGAGTACAAAACAAATCTGGTCTATTTCTTGTTTTGATCCACTCCATCTATCTTTTACATCTTTGGCTGGCAGCAGACGGTGCAGAAGGACTGCATGCCATCCACATCTCATGGCTGCTCGGCAGAAGATGGTACAGTACGACTGCTAGCAGTCCGTATCGCCTGCTCGCTCACCATAAGACGGTTCAATAGGACTGACTACAGGACTAAAGAGAATGACCTGCTCAAGTCACTCCAAATTTAGTCCCTGTGCCCATGTCTGCCCAGGCGCTCCTGATCGACCTCACAGAGGCGACCAGGAGCACCTCAGATATGACGATGACGGCTACCAGTTGTACTGTACCGTCTGCTGCCACAAGGCAAGGGGTTGCTGCTACTGTGTAGCAATGCCGTACCGCGTCTGCCAGCACCCAGGAGACATAGGGTGACGGTTACCTGAGCGGGCTCCATGCTTGCCGTGGTATGGCGTCTGCACAGGTAACTCAGGAACAAAGGCGCGAAATGATTGTCTGCCCTTGCTTTCACGGGGGGAGGGAGGGAACGGGGGCCTGACGATATGTACCCAGAACCACCCGCGACAATGTTTTAGCCCCATCAGGCATTGGGATCTCAACCCAGAATTCCAATGGGCAGCGGAGACTGCGGGAACTGTGGGATAGCTACCCACAGTGCAACGCTCCGGAAGTCGACGCTTGCCTCGGTACTGTGGAAGCGCTCCTCCGAGTTAATGCACTTAATGCACTTAGAGCATTTTCTGTGGGGACACACACACTTGAATATATAAAACCGATTTCTAAAAAACCGACTTCTATAAATTCGACCTAATTTCATAGTGTAGACATACCCTTAGTAAGTAATCTAGCTAGGTATGTGTTAGATTACGATTTCTTTAAAAGGCTGAGAAAAGAATTTTGCTGAATAGAATAACTATTTCTGTCTGTGTATCTTTTTTGTAAATTAAGGTTTTGCCTAGAGGGGTTCTCTATGTTTTGAATCTAATTACCCTGTAAGGTATCTACCATCCTGATTTTACAGGGGGGATTTCTTTATTTCTGTTTACTTCTATTTTTATTAAAAGTCTTCTTGTAAGAAAACTGAATGCTTTTTCACTGTTCTCAGATCCAAGGGTTTGGGTCTGTGGTCACCTATGCAAATTGGTGAGGCTTTTTATCCAACATTTCCCAGGAAAGGGGGGTGCAAGTGTTGGGAGGATTGTTCATTGTTCTTAAGATCCAAGGGTCTGGGTCTGTAGTCACCTAGGCAAATTGGTGAGGCTTTTTACCAAACCTTGTCCAGGAAGTGGGGTGCAAGGTTTTGGGAAGTATTTTTTGGGGGGAAAGACGTTTCCAAACCGCTCTTCCCCAGTAACCTGTATTTGTTTGGTGGTGGTAGCGGCCAATCCAAGGACGACGGGTGGAATATTTTGTACCTTGGGGAAGTTTTGACCTAAGCTGGTAAAGATAAGCTTAGGAGGTTTTTCATGCAGGTCCCCACATCTGTACCCTAGCGTTCAGAGTGGGGAGGGAACCTTGACACTAGTGAAGTATGACTTAGGAGCTCTGGCATCCACAAGCCTGCCTGTTTTGTTCTCCTGCCCTAAAAACCTATCCCTTTCTGCTTCTTATGGCACTGCTCGTCCCCTGTTACCCATTCTTAGGACTTCACACGATAAATCAGTGGATGCCAAGTGAAGTTATCCATCTGCATTGGGGTGTGCAGAAGCTCCTAGTGAGTTCTTGAGTGTTTGACTTTATTAGGTTTATATATATCTATATCTATAACCATATCAATAGATAGATAGATAGAAAGATAACACCCTTTCATCTGGGGAATGAGTTTATTTTAAACTTGAACTAAAGTATGTTGTCAACAACAGCAAATAGAGCCCAAACATACAAGATATTGTCAATTTTATTTCAAAACCTTGAGGTTGTCTTACCTCTGTACAAACAGATATATAATCATTGTGTCTGTACACAATCATAGCCAAAAGAAATAGGGAGGAGGGGCCCCAGTGGTTTGTGATGAGATGGGAGATTGAAGGAAACCGTAGAGGATAAAAAGAAGATTTGAGAAGATGGGGCTAGTCATTAAATAAATCAATATTTAAAAAGTCCGCATTGGGCCTTCCACATTCCTAAAACCAGCTTTGATTACCTTATGTGACAGAGGAGGATGGCATTCATCCTACTACACCCCAGCCAAAAGCAGGGGTCTAATTCACATGCTGTAGCCCAAATCTCCTTCAACACCTTCAGGCTTTCACTGAGCAAACACCAGAGGAAAATTAAGCAGAAATTTTTCTACATTTGTCTCACCCAGAAATGCTTCTCCTAACACAAAGCAAGAAATGGGTATGGAGCTCTTATGTTCTTATTGTGATTCTATGGCTTATGAGCAGAGGCATGAGCAGGAATTTAAATGTGACTACTTTTTGGGGGGCACTTTAAACATGGACCCCCAATGCCCCAGGGTCCTGCTGCCTCCCTCTCCCCCACTGGTTCCGCTGCCTCCCTGGGTTCTGTACCTATCCCCCCAGGGCCCCATTGCCTCCCCACCATTGTCCCGGGGTCCAAACACTGACTGGAGGCTGTGAGTGAGGAAGGGGGCTCAGCTTGCTTCCCAGGTTCCCTTTTGCAGAACTCCACTTCCAGCCCAGCTTCCCTGCTTTGGATGCCATCAATTGAGGCTCAGCGGGAGTGCTTGCCGCAATGCTTTTCCCAGGCATGTCTCCACCTGCGCTTAGCCCAGCTTCCACCCTGGCAGAAAGTGGGGAAGAGGGGTTTGGGGGA
Organism: Lepidochelys olivacea; assembly: GCF_965140295.1. Lineage (NCBI taxonomy): Eukaryota > Metazoa > Chordata > Testudines > Cheloniidae > Lepidochelys > Lepidochelys olivacea. The sequence continues at coordinate 76,002,645 of NC_140411.1, read as the reverse complement.
GGGAATTCCGGGAAGGGGGCCAGGGCAGAAGCTGTGGATGGTGTTGAAAATGATTACTGGGGGGACTGTACTCCTGCTTCCCCCCTTACACCCACCCCTGCTTATTTGTAAAAAAGCTTATTATGCCTTTACTGTGCTTATTTGCAAAAGTCTTTTGTTCTAGAACAAAGCAAATTACTGTGAGAGATGCAAAATAGCTCAGTATTTATGTATCAGATATCTGTTGGTTATATAATGATCCTGGGGTTCATTAAATAACAAATCAGTGAATGAGAAAGGAATAAAACTTGTACAAAACAAACTGGAAAGCTTCTGTAGTGAGCTGCTGAACATAGCCATGTGATGTTCTCCATCCTGGCCTTCAGGACAGTCTCCAAATTCCTATGTTCATAATATTTGTCCCTTATGAGAGAGCATCTCTAAATTATAATCCTCTACAACTATATCTCTACAGATTACAAGGCTAAATCTTCTTGCTAGAGGACAATATGAAAGAAACCCTCACCACAACTAGTAGCTGGTTGCCTGTGCATTAGTTTTCTAAGACACTCCCACCTTGTCACCCTCAGAGAGCAGAATTTTTTCAGACAATGGTCCTGGGATTCTAATCTGGATCCCGTTCTGGGAATTTGGCTGTCAAATCAAGCATGGCTAGTAAATGTGTGAAATTTGTATTCTCCCATCCACCTGGCCCCTCCTTGCACCATACCCAAATTATGTCCCTACCCCTATAGAGTGAAACTGACACAAGTCTGAATAGTTTCACTCTGCTGAAGTTGCAGAACCTTATAAAAAAAAACCTCCATCCCCTGCTTTTGTCTAATAGAACTAGTAAGGTGGAGTTCAGTGAGAGAAGGCAGGACTCCCTCCTGTCCTTTACAACTCTATTTCTCTGACAGAATTAGATTCTGGAGCAGCAGCAGAGTGTAAATAATAAGATAGTAAGGTTCATAAAGGCTGTTCACAATGCTATTGTGAAGCAATGAAACTGAGTAGAGAGTAGTGTTGATTTCACTATAATGTTGCCAGCCCTCTCTCACCTATCCTACTTATAGGAAAATACAAATACAGGAATTGTCATACTGGATCCAATCCTTTGTGCATCTACTCCAGTATCCTGTCTCTAACAGTGACCAGAGCCAGATGTTTCAGTGACAAGAAACTCACAGTAGATAGCTCTGGGATAGTCAGTCCCTTATTAATGTCTCATCCTAATCCCTAAGAGCTAGAATGGTTGGGCTTCAGGTTTTTAGACTTTCCATAATGCTTTGTTTCAATAACTGTTATAACTTTGGATAGTCTTGTTATCCACATAAGGGTCTAATCCCTCTTTGACTTGTATTAAATTCTTGGTCTTAATAAGTCCTGTGGCAGTGAGTTCCACCGTATAATTATTATCTGAGTTTAAAAGTATGTCCTTTTATCAGTTTACTCTAAAGTGGCTGCTGGACTAGTGGAATAGCTCACAGATTCTGTGCAGGAAAATAATTCTTCTCCTTGCAGCACCCATGAGGCATCAAAAATTCACCGACAGTATCAAAACAATGAATGTCCTTTCAGCTTCACCTTCACTTAGACATCCCAGTCAAATTATTGAAACATCTATGCACAAATCAGTACATAGCTATCTAGTAAGCTGAACAAATTTAAAAAAAAAGCTAACCAAAAAAAAAAAAAAACCACACAACACCATTAAAAGAGAGATAAGGGTTTATAAGAGGAAGTTAACTTCAACCTTAACTACAGGGTGGTTACTGATGCTCCATAAAATATTTATTACTCTTTTCCCAATCTGGGTTTTAATTTACTGTTGGTGGAAGCAGGGGTTACCTCATGGGCAAATTGTGTAAAGGACAGTATTATTATTAAATAGGCACTAAAGTGATTCTTTGACTAAAACTTTCTAGAAAGTGACATTATATTTAGGATTTCTTGCTTTCGGCATGTATATTTTCTATTATTCTGTTTTATTTTATACACATTTCAAATATATTAAAATATAATTTGTGTTTTATCAGTTAAAACAAAAAAAAGACGATGCCAAGGCCAACTTGTCTGTAGCTCTTTCTTTCACTAATTTTCACTTAGTGTATCAAATGATAAGCATATCTCTAAACATGCAAACAGCCCAGGTGTGACAAAATGTGGAAAAATGTCTAAAACGTGAGAAAAACATTTCAGTTCTTGTGAAAAGGGCCTCATTTTGCAAACACAAGGACTCTGATTTTTGTTCTCGCTTATCTGTCCTTTTATTTTTGCCTAACACTATAATCCTTTCTTCTTTTCTATTTTTTCTCCTCCTATATTGCTCTCTGCTTTTCTCTAGTTTTCTATATATTATGTTAGCTATTTTAATTTGATCTTTTCCGATTGACTTTCTTTCCTTTTCTGTTTAATACCTTGTGTCTGCTCTCTTTCCTTCTCTGACAGTCATTTCTCCAACCTTATTCCCTCCTGCCCTTTTGACTCCTGATCTTTCCCTCCCATCTCTTTTCCTCCTCCTCTTCCCCCCTTTTTTTAATCCCTTCCTCTCAGCCATGCTCCCTGAAACAAACTTCCTATCCCCAGACAGATATCCCCCCTGTTAGGTTTACCCAGCCAACCAACATGATTCTTAACTGCCCCATCCAGAAAGGCTCCACTTACTTGATTTTCTTCCTAGCTCCCAAGTCAGCCAGCCCCATTGCCCAGCTTCTTTAGTTTTGTGGGTCTTTTCCAGCTAGTCCTGTTGCTGCTGCTATCTTTAGTGCTATACTCCCAACACTGTAGGGTCCTCCAGGCCAACACCAGAGCAGCACCCTGTGCTTCTGGCCAAGAGAAGTGATGTGAAGCAGTGCCCCTTATAGGGAAAGAGAGGGCAAAGGCACAGAACAATATGCATGATAATCTGTCAGCAAAAGCTGAGCACTAACCAGAAAATTCACATGCCTCTTTCGTGGCTGAGCTCCAGAGGGAAAACTGGAGTCACCCAGGGGAAGAGAGGTGGAAAAACCCACCAAATTCAGGGATGCAGAGAAAATTCATGCATGCTGTGAGTGAAAATAACTTCTTTATGCCATATTGTCCCCACCAATTTTTTTTTTCCAAGCACACACTTTATATAAGATATGGAGGTAAAGAAGGTACAGTCTGCTAAAAGACACCCAAACAAACACTTGTTTAACCCAGCCAGTAGCTGAGCTAAAAACTCCAGACAAAAGGGAAACAGAGAGCATTGATAGCCATCATTTAGAATCAGTATACTGTAGCTGGTTATGTGATGTTGCAGAATGCAGTGTTCAAGATTTATAATACCTGCAGGCAAAGTGGCCTAGTGATTAGAGCTGGACCTTAGGAGTCATCCCTCTGTGGTTCTTTTGTCCTGACGCTGGCTAATTTGCTGTTTGACCTTGGGTAATTCTCAGCCTCTCTGTGGCTCAGTTCACCAATTTGTAAAGTTGAGATAATAATCCTTATGGTAACTACATGTTTCTCAGGCTTGCTGTGAGGCTTAACTGAGTGATTACTGATTTGTGACCCTAGGATGAAAGGTGCTACGTAAGTGCACATTTTTGTTCTCTGTTTACATGCTCCAGGCTGGTAGTATTTTTTTCCAGTTCTGAATTTAGCATTATTCCATTACAGAATATGGAGAGACGTGGGTATATACAATTGTATATTGTACAAGTATTTGGAAATATTTTAAAATAAGGTTTCCAGGGTATGCCACCTATGTGTCCAGGGTTTTGGAAGGGAGAACATAAAAGTATGATGATAATCTATTTGCCATTGGTACAAACATCATTATAATAATTTACTGATATGGGGAGGAAAATGGGGCAAGGACTGAGTTTTTTCAGTTTTCTGCATTTCCTCAAAAAACTAAATTTGGCATTTCATTTGTGAGCTTTAAGTTCTATTTATTTTGCTGATAATTGGAATACCCAGAACCTTCTGAACACAGTATTATTCTATAGATCAAACCAAAATCTGCCCTCTCATATTGTATGTATCTGACACTTACACCGAATGTCATGGGAACAGCGAATCTGTATGTGATACAGATTTTGTTCCCCATTATCTATGTATTGTGTTTCCATTTTTCTTATTAGTAAAGTTGATTCCTTCAGTTTACACAACTGTTGCTTGCATTTGGTTTGTTCAAGTCTGGTTTGTTCTAGCTGGTTTTAGCAACATTAATTAAATGCATTACAAATAAATATGGCAACCATATTGCCAACCCTCGACAACTGCTATTCTGAAATTAAAGAGCATTATATCTATTTCAGTTATACCATTATATACTTTAAATTACATTTAATGCAGAAATGATTTGCATTCAGTGTATTTTAAATACCTTCAGACCCTTTGGACAGTGGCACTTACAGCGGCAGAAAGTGCCACAATAAAAACAATTTCATTTCATAAACCTGTAACCTTTTTACAGTAAGTTGTAGAGTACCTTCCTCCTACAGAGAAATAAATAATGAAATACATCCTGCACCTAACATTGCCTTTTTTTTTTTTTTTTAAAAGAATGAAAGAAGATGCTCATCTTGTGAGCATGGAGTCATGAGAGCTGGCAACTCTGCTTGTGTCCAAGTATTTCCCACTAACTCCCTGATTCTTTCACCACTGCAGTCAATGGGAGTTCTGTCTCTGACTTCAAAGGGAGAAAGCTCATGTAGGAGCAAACCTGTGAAGTGCTGAGCACATAGTGCAAGACATGCTGAGCAGGTGTACCTCATATTAATTTCAGTGGCAACTGAGGGAACTTAGCATGAGTCAGGATCAGGCTCTGTTTTGTGGGCTGCTTTTGCATAGCCCACAACGTTCCTGCCAGCACAGCTCTGCTCCTCTCTAGCAATCATGTTCCATTTTCTTTTTGGAAAAATAACATTAGAAACCAACACACATTTGTTTACGCAAGAGAAATATTCACAAATAAGAATAATTATTCCCACCTCAGAGTCCCAAAATGCAGACTTTTATATACTGTATTTTTAATCACATTTCAATAAACAAATTCCAGCAATTTGCATTTTTGATTTCCAAGTGTGGTTTTTCCTGTCTACTGTACAGTGATAATTATTCTCCTCATAAAGAACACCACATTGGTAAGGAACCTTGCAATATTCAAAGTTCTGAAGCATCTTCATGCATGCTGCTAAGTGTCAGCACTTGCATTATTAACCCTGCTTGTTGGGGAGGTGGAGCTGTAAAGCATCTGCAATAAGATTAAACATGGCGTGAAAGATCATCACATGTAAGGTTCAGTCCTGCAGTTGACTGTGCAGGGGTATACTGCTGTGCCCTTATGAAGCTCCATTAAAGTCAATGGGACTACTCAGTTGCTGATATAGAAGTACTTCCTTATGTATGCTTCTGAATCAGGACCAGTGTGCTTATCCTCCTGCAGATCAAGCCCATAATGGTTGTATGCTCTTGAATGGAAAACTGAAAAAATCCTGCACCCTAGTTACACAAGTATGAGTGAAAAGCTGTCATTCAAGGGGGAGGAAATGCTAAGGCGCTCCACAACTCTACAATAGCAAGTCTTCCTTCTGTGGGTGCTAGTGAGAGCTAAATAGGTCTGTACTAGAGATAATTTACTCTCCAACCCTTGATGAATAGACTAGATTGGCTTTGAAACAGTTTTGATAACAAAAATATTATCTAGCAGTTTCAGACAACTCTGTGATTCCTCTGTTGCTGTATGAGGAAGATATTATATTATTATTATTATTATTGTTATTATTATTTGCCTAGTCAGACTTCTGTTGGGGAGCTGCTTCCCCAGCCATCATGTTTGTGGGGTTGGGGAGATTAATCTTCAGGCTGGATTGGCCCTCTTCTTCCCTTTTTGATGCAGAACTGTCATAGATGGGGAGCTTCAACTTATACTGCAAAGTTTCTCTGAGGAGTGGATGGGGAGGTGTGGTGGGAAGGAAATGGAGCAGAGAAGAGTGGCAGAGGGCAGAAGACTGTTTCGCTTAGGAGTACTGATCCAAATACGTTGCATGACTTTCTTATTAATATTTTGTAAATGTGTCCATGATTTTGGATTGACGAAGAGGTAAAAATAACTGAACTAATGTACAAAAATAAACTTATTCTGCACTGGCCTATTTTAGAAAATACTGCAGCTCTCAGCTCGTGTCATTAGACTGAGATTCTTAATAAAACCGTTGCTTTGCTAATTTGCCTTTGCACTCATTATTTCAAACATAACAAAAGAAGAAAGGACCAAGTTCTGCTCTCAGCTGTCTCTGTCCTATTGACATCTTTGTGGTTACACGGGAGTAAAATAGGACAGGAGCCAGCATTTAAGTGGTGAGTTAGAGATGCAAAAGTGGGAATAAAGTGTGTAAGCATTAAATACTATCCAAGTTTAGATAATGTACAGATACAGAAACCTCAGCCACAGCTGTATATTCACACTCAATTTCAAAATCAGACAGCATGGAACGGAAAATATTCTGACTCAATCTGGAATCAAAATGCACAGAAGTGTTTTATCACCAGAAGAGAATTTTGCCTTACATGTTTTGTCTCTGTGAAAAATTTACTAGTTAGATATTATAAGTAAACAGCTATCATATTTTTTCACCATATTATTTTTATTTAAGCACTAATGTTGTCTCTGTTTTATTTGGTTTTATGATAACTGATTCATTTAACTAGGTATATGTTTGTATATTGTTAACTAATGCAAAACAGTTTAGTGGCCTTGTCTACACTTGAAATTAGCCTTAAGTTTCAGCTATTGGTATAAATGCATCAGTGCAAACCCCCAGTTAAACAAGAAAAGCTGAAATTTCCACCAGAACAGGTTACCCTGGTTTCAAGCAGAGATAAGCCTCACTACTGCAAATTGCAGCTTTTCTCCTCTGGTTAGAGGTTTGTACCAATTCAGCTCCACTAGTGGCTGAAATCACGGCTATTTCCAAGTGCAGAAAAGGCCTCTTACTTCTATATCATTTAAAAGGTATTTTGACCTTTTCAATACAGAGCCCAATCTCAGACTATAAAATCTGCCCCATATCCATTACATTCCAATGTTCAAATATCCCCACTTGTATCTATCTCACTTGTGGTTCCACTTAAGAGAACACAAACAAAAATTAAAGGGGTTGTGAAAAGGATTTGAGGGATAGTAAAAAAAAACAATCACTGAAAACTAGCAAACTCACCCTCTTTAAATTTCCTCAGAGCTCATCTTCCTCTGACTTTTTTGCTCTTTTTATAGGCAAAAGCCCACTTGACAAATAATCTCCATTCCACTTGACAAATAAAATCTGCAATAAGAACAAGAAATTAGTCATATTTATTCTCCTAAATATTGTGCTACAAAGAATAAGGAACATTACATCTGCTTTTGCTAACCTTCTTTGTAGTTTATAGGGTGTTTAGAAAGCAATGCCATCATCCTCTCTTAGCCTGACCTCTTAACTGTGCCCAGTCGCGAGAAACAGCATTAACTAGACTGCTATCAAATCCCCCCTCACTCTTCTCTTCTGCAGACTAAATAACCCCAGTTCCCTCAGCCTCTCTTTGTAAGCCATGTGCCCCAATCCCCTAATCATTTTTGTTGCCCTCAGCTGGACTCTCTCCTATTTGTCCACATTCCTTCTGTAGTTGGAGGACCAAAATTGGATGCGATACTCCATGTGTGGCCTCACCAGTGCCGGGGAATAATCACTTCCCTCGATTTGCTGACAATGCTACTACTAATACAGCCCAATATGCCGTTGGCCATCTTAGCAATGAGGGCACACTGCTGACTCATATCCAGCTTCTCATCCACTTTAATCCCTAAATCCTTTTCTGCAGAACTGCTGCTTAGCCAGTCGGTCCCCAGCCTGTAGCGGTACATGGGATTCTTCCTTCCTAAGTGCAGAACTCTGCACTTGTCCTTGTTGAACATCATCAGATTTCTTTTGGCCCAATCCTCCAATTTGTCTTGGTCACTCTGGACCCTATCCATACCCTCCAGCATATCTACCTCTCCCCCATCTTAGTGTCATCTGTGAACTTGCTGAGGGTGCAATTAATCCCATCATCTAGATTATAGATAAAGATGTTGAATTAAACCGGACCCAGGACTGACCCCTGGGGCATTGCACTTGATACCGGCTGCCAACTTGACATCAAGCTGTTGATCACTACCTGTGATCTAGTCAGCTTTTTATCCACCTTATAGTCCATTAATCAAATCCACATTTTTTTTTAATTTGCTGGCAAGAATACTGTGGGAGACCACATCAAAAGCTTTGCTAAAGTCAAGATATATCACATCCACTGCTTTCCCCATATCCACAAAGCCAGTTATCTCATCATAGAAGGCAATCAGGTTCGTCAGGCATGATTTGCCATTGGTGAATCCATGTTGACTGTTCTCCTCCAAGTGCTTCAAAATGGATTCCTTGAGGACCTGCTCCATGATTTTGCTGGGGACCGAAGTGAGGCTGACCGGTCTGTAGTTCCCCGGGTTCTCTTTCTTCCCTTTTTTCACAACATACATGCATTTAAGTGCCTTGTTGAAATGGATCCTCTATGGGGAGCACATAGCTGTTGATAAAAGGTCTAGACATTAGGAGGTTCCTGAGAGGAGATGGGGACATGTAATGCTTTGTCTACACATCTTGGACAAAGATGCTTTGCCCCTATGGGAACATGGAGAACTACTGTGTACTCTAGCTGTCTTCCCCTGGACTCAGCTATAAGAGCCTAAGTAGAACAGAAAATTATACTGTCATGTTGCTGCCTGATTCCTTCACATGTGTGGTGGGTATGGAAACAGCATCCCCATATATGCTCCCAGGGAAACCCAGCATTTCCCTAGCAGCTACATTCAGTCAAGAGGTAATCACCAAAGTTTTAATTGCCCCTCTATAATAAGTGACATTATATTATACATAACATGCAGCTGACATAAAGAATATTATACATGTTTTGTAAATTTACATCTAAACTCTGCTAATGCCAATGTGATAGACCAACATGAGATAATTCTCACCCTCTTTTGTGAAAGTTTATTTCCTGATGTCTTTTGGTTATTTTCAAGAAGGTCAAAATCATTTGCAAGGGCACGGTCCAAAATAACATGCACACAAAAACAGCTAGATATTTTTAGGTCAGATCAAAAAGCCAATGTAACCTTAAATGTCTTTAATTATCGTTTTACATCCAGTGCCCCTGATTAACATCCTACCATGCAAGCCGTACTCATGAATATATTTTAAAAGAATTTTCACAGTCTCAAGTTTTCTCAAATAAGCCTTACAACAGTTGATAGTTGCAAGGAACTTGATAGGGGTTGCAAAGAGAAAGAGGTGTTAATTACTGTATAAGGTATAGCCATTAATCTAAAAAGTGAATTTCTTTGCTATAACTCCTATAGCATCTGAAATGTGTGTTTGATTTACATTTAATAGGATGTTGAAGAAGTTTGGGTAAATTAGTATGTGGGTTTAATATTCTATAGAGATATTGTATGGAATAATGTATTGGTTATGTCTAGGACCCTACCAAATTCATGGCCATGATAAACGTGTCACAGACAGTGAAATCTGGTCTTTTGTGTGCTTTTACTTTATACTATACAGATTTCATGGGGAAGACCAGCGTTTCTCAAATTTGGGGTCCTGATCCAAAAAGGAGTTGCAGAGAGTCACAAGGTTATTTTAGGTGGATCGTGGTATTGCCACTCTCACTTCTGCGTGCCTTCAGAGCTGGGTGGCCGGAGAGTGGCGTCCCTTGGCTGGACACCCAGCTCTGAAGGCAGCACCCTGCCAGCAGCAGCGCAGAAGTGAGGGTGCCAACACCATACCATGCCTCCTTACTTCTACGCTGCTGCCTTCAGAGCTGGGTGGCTAGAGGGTGGCGGCTGCTGACTGAGGGCCCAGTTCTGCAGGCAGTAGCGCAGAAGTAAGGGTGACAAATACCATATCATGCCATCCTTACTTCTGTGCTGTTGCTGGTGGTGGCTCTGCCTTCAGAGCTGGGCTCCAGGCCAGCAGTTGCCACTCTCCAGCTGCCCAGCTCTGAAGGCAACACCACCACCACCAGCAGCAGCGCAGAAGTAAGGGTAAGCAGTACCATAAGCCACCCTAGAATAACCTTGTGACCCCCACACAGCTCCTTTTTGGGTCAGGACCCCTACAATTACAACACTTTGAAATTTCAGATTTAAAGAGCTGAAATCATGAAATTTATTATTTTTAAAATCCTATGACCATGAAATTAACCAAAATGGACAATGAATTTGGTAGGACCTTGGTTACATCAAATATGACCTTTGCAATTTTGCCATCGGGGACCTTTATAGAAATAGTCAGTTTCCATGGGCAAAATTTTCAGAAGCTTGAGTGGCCACTGATACCCTTATGTGCAAATATTCCACGCGCACAGGCTAAATGTGCACATAATATTTTCAAAAGGGAAGACTGAGCTTGAGCAGACCATATGAGTGCTGAAGGGCTTGCAAATGGGCTGGGTAGCAGGCATGAACTCTGTGAGCAGGCATGGACTCTGGACAAATGCAAGCTAGGAGGCACTTTGGGTGGAATAAGTTTGTATCTCGACATCCATTGGCTGCCAGGCCGGCTTTGCTCATGAACAAAAAAGAAAATGGGGTGAGGGCTGGTGGAAGAGGCAGCTAGTAGGGAGCTCAGGAAAGGAACAGGCAGCAGCATTGTATCTGTTTGTTTTGCGGAGGCTGAGGGAAAAGAGTGTTTTAATAATTGGGACCTAGTAGGCCTAGAATTAATTGTTAGCTCAACTGGTAAAAAGCAGGTAGAGGTTTATGAATTATTACAATGATCCATTGTATAAAAATGTTTAAGAAAAGATGTAAGAAGGAGACAGAAAGACTGGATTAATTTAAATGGAAAGGGTTTATTGATATCTCTCAAGGACTGTATATGTTCATGACTGGAAACAAGAGGAGTAGAAGACTTGAATTTAGTGGACTACAATTGGTGCTTTGGAAATTAGGCGTAATTGATGGACAAAATAATGAGAGAATGGACCATTCCATCAATAGCTTTTTCTGGTGCCCTTAAAAGAGACTTGTGGGAAGGAAAGGGGAACTGTTTTGCCATCTCAGTGGCTGCTGCAGAAGGATCATTGCCATGACACCAGACATTGATGCACCAGTGTGGCACCTGACCATCATCACTGCCCCAGTGAGGATCGCAGCCTGATTACATGTGTTCACCTCCCTTTTTTGGCTCCTTTCCATCTCCCATTATTTTTCTCTTGTCCTATCTCTCTCTCTTGGCTTTACACCTGATTCTGAAGTCAACTGCACTGCACAGCACCAGCACAGTGAGATGAGATGGCTCATCCAGCGATGCTTGGCCTGAGAAGGACCAGTGAAGAGAGGGATGTGACCAGGCAAACCAGATGATGTCCCTGACTGGGTAGGTGAGATGGGAGTTACAGCTGTCATGGGCAACCTGCGAGCCAATAGCATTCCTCGGTCTAAAGCAGTAAAGTGACTATCATTCCTGACGCAGAATTGAACAACAGAATTAAATTGTTCTTCCCCACCAAAAGACCTGTTGACTGAATAAGAAACATCAACCAATATCCTCTGTTTCTCAACTTGGATAGGTTTTGGGTTTTTTGCATAATCACTCAATTTCACTTTCAATGCTCTTTGCCTCATTTTGATTCTTTCCCTTTTGTGTGTTTCAATCAAGAAAGAAAGAAATAACTTCCTAATCTTAGGTCTCAATGTCCTAATATGTTTGCCATGATACTGAGGTCTCTGCATACCAAACCCTGAATCTTGTTTAACACTGTTTATGTTGGACAGTTTCAGGGGCCCACTCTGGGCCCATGTAAGTTAACACAACTGGTCCCAGGAAAGATAGGAGGAGGAAGAATCTCTGGAGACATATTGTATGATCATGTGCTAGCAACATACAATAATGACCTATTAGCACATGGTACTATGACAGGCAGGGCCATGACCTTGCAGGTTTCTGTGTACAGCTTAAGTAGGGTGCAGTTTTAGAAAATAGACCATAGTTAAGCTCTGCAGGTCACAGCACAAGAGAAACACCAGCGGAAAGCAGGTGCTTGTTCATAGAATCATAGAATATCAGGATTGGAAGGGACCCCAGGAGGTCATCTAGTCCAACCACCTGCTCAAAGCAGGACCAACACCAACTAAATCATCCCAGCCAGGGCTTTGTCAAGCCTGACCTTAAAAACTTCTAAGGAAGGAGATTCCACCACCTCCCTAGGTAACACATTCCAGTGCTTCACCACCCTCCTAATGAAAAAGTTTTTTCCTAATATCCAACCTAAACCTCCCACACTGCAACTTGAGACCATTACTCCTTGTTCTGTCATCTGGTACCACTGAGAACAGTACAGTCTAGATCCATCCTCTTTGGAACCCCCTTTCAGGTAGTTGAAAGCAGCTATCAAATCCCCCCTCATTCTTCTCTTTGGCAAACTAAATAATCCCAGTTCCCTCAGCCTCTCCTCATAAATCATGTGCTCCAGCCCCCTAATCATTTTTGTTGCCCTTCACTGGACTCTTTCCAATTTTCCCTCATCCTTCTTGTAGTGTGGGGCCCAAAACTGGACACAGTACTCCAGATGAGGCCTCATCAATGCCAAATAGAGGGGAATGATCATGTCCCTCGATCTGCTGGCAATGCTCCTGCTTATACAGCCCAAAATGCTGTTAACCTTCTTGACAACAAGGGCACACTGTTGACTCAGATCCAGGTTCCCAGCCACTGTAACCTCTAGGTCCTTTTCTGCAGAACTGCTGCCTAGCCGCTCGGTCCCTAGTCTTTAGCAGTGCATGTGCAGGACTCTGCACTTGTCCTTGTTGAACCTCATCAGATTTCTTTTGGCCCAATCCTCTAATTTGTCTAGGGCCCTCTGTATCCTATCCCTACCTTCCAGCATATCTGCCACTCCTCCCAGTTTAGTGTCATCTGCAAATTTGCTGAGGGTGCAATCCACGCCACCCTCCAGATTGTTGATGAAGATGTTGAACAAAACTGGCCCCAGGCCCCGCTTGATACTGCCTGCCAACTAGACATGGAGCCATTGATCACTACGTATTGAGACCAATGATCTAGCTAATTTTCTATCCACCTTATAGTCCATTCATCCAGCCCACACTTCTTTAACTTGCTGGCAAGAATACTGTGGGAGACCGTATCAAAAGCTTTGCTAAAGTCAAGGAATAACATGTCCACTGCTTTCCCCTCATTGACAGAGCCAGTTATCTCATCATAGAAGGCATTTAAGTTAGTCAGGCATGACCATGCTGACTTTTCCTGATCACTTTCCTCTCCTCTAAGTGCTTCAGAATTGATTCCTTGAGGATCTGCTCCATGATTTTTCCAGGGACTGTCTGGTACATGTAAAACCATGTTATGCTAGGACATGTTATGCTAAGATTTCCTCCAGTGATTGGTTCTGCCCTGCCTTTGGAACTTGATCTGAGGTGCACACCGCTCAGAATGTCAGACCACCACGATGGCAGAAATTGGATGGCTAGATAATCTACTCCACACCCCGACAACCTTATTCAATATCTATTTATTTATATCTATCTATTTATTTAATATTTATTCAACCTTATTCAATATCTTCATAAATGATCTGGAGGATGGTGTGGATTGCACTCTCAGCAAATTTGCGGATGATACTAAACTGGGAGGAGTGGTAGATACGCTGGAGGGGAGGGATAGGATACAGAAGGACCTAGACCAATTGGAAGATTGGGCCAAAAGGAATCTGATGAGGTTCAATAAGGATAAGTGCAGGGTCCTGCACTTAGGACGGAAGAACCCAATGCACAGCTACAGACTAGGGACCGAATGGCTAGGCAGCAGTTCTGCAGAAAAGGACCTAGGGGTGACAGTGGACGAGAAGCTGGATATGAGTCAGCAGTGTGCCCTTGTTGCCAAGAAGGCCAATGGCATTTTGGGATGTATAAGTAGGGGCATAGCGAGCAGATTGAGGGACGTGATCGTTCCCCTCTATTCGACATTGGTGAGGCCTCATCTGGAGTACTGTGTCCAGTTTTGGGCCCCACACTTCAAGAAGGATGTGGATAAATTGGAGAGAGTCCAGCGAAGGGCAACAAAAATGATTAGGGGACTGGAACACATGAGTTATGAGGAGAGGCTGAGGGAGCTGGGATTGTTTAGCCTGCAGAAGAGAAGAATGAGGGGGGATTTGATAGCTGCTTTCAACTACCTGAAAGGGGGTTCCAAAGAGGATGGCTCTAGACTGTTCTCAATGGTAGCAGATGACAGAACGAGGAGTAATGGTCTCAAGTTGCAGTGGGGGAGGTTTAGATTGGATATTAGGAAAAACTTTTTCACTAAGAGGGTGGTGAAACACTGGAATGCGTTACCTAGGGAGGTGGTAGAATCTCCTTCCTTAGAGGTTTTTAAGGTCAGGCTTGACAAAGCCCTGGCTGGGATGATTTAACTGGGAATTGGTCCTGCTTTGAGCAGGGGGTTGGACTAGATGACCTTCTGGGGTCCCTTCCAACCCTGATATTCTATGATTCTATGATTCTAACCTATGGGCCTGGCTGCCAGATTTATGGCATGATGCTCCAGTGGTAAAGAAATTGTTTTTTAATAGAAAATGCTTTATTCTTAGATACTGTTGGCCAGAGCTTATGGGACACATTCAAGCTCCTCATGGCTCAGTGAGAGCTGTAAAATCAGCCACCAGTTTATAAGATTATATCCCTTCTCCTTCCTGAAATTACTTCTCTTCTTCTATGTTATCATGACAGTGAAGATTACCTGAGGAACTTGAGTTGAAAGTTTCTTCTGAGTTGTAGACAGGGTGTCCTTTAAGAGGCACCTTCACCTCCTTCCTCATTTCACTGAAGATATGATTTTGTGAGTTTAAAGACATGCTGTGAGGCCCATCTGTTTGCTGAGACTTTCCCTGGACAGGGAGAGGTTTGACTGGCAGGACAGTGTCAAGAGTTGATTAAAGGAATCTGGGAGCCTGAGTTAGGACTTGTTGTTATAGCTAGGAAGATATTTCACAAGATATATAGGAAGGAGGGTATATAATTTATAGGCCTTGAATACCCTGTGTTCATTTTTTAAAATTGTTGTATATAATTTTTGCAATGTTATGACAGCCTTGGATATGATCAATGAACAAATCTGAATAAATAAATGAATACTTAAAAAAAACATTAATAACTCTGCCAACATCAGATGGCACCAACTTATGGTCAATGTCCCAGTACATTCTTTTATCCAATAGTTTTTATTATTTTGGAAATTCCAAATTGACATCCCTCAACTCTGGAAATGTGTGATCTGACCCAGCAGGCCATCAGTTTTCTGATACAATCCCCAGGAGCGTGTAGATATTAGCCCTGTAGCAAGCTAACCGACTCAGATGGCCTGCTCCAGAAGGGCCAGCCCTAGAGTTTCATATTGAAAAGTAACAGGGAGAGGAGATTATAATTGTCTGGGAGGAGATATCATGCAGATAAGTTCCCCTTCTGTTTACAACTTCCTATGATATATCAATTCCTTTTTCTCTCCTAGGACCATGTAGCCCTTGTGAAGTTTTACACCCCTAAGTGGGGAGAAGACTATCACACTGCATGTTCTTCATACAATGCAAGTGGCTGTGAGTGAAGCAAATGTGACCTTCATCCCCTTTCCTTCAGTGATCTGTTGCACTCATGGGACTCCTCAACCAGTAGTTAGCTTCATCACAAGTTTGGTGGGGACTTTAATCCCCCTCCATCTATTATTGTTTTTTGGTGATAGTTACAGTTTTGGTGCAGAGTGCACTTCCAGACCACATGACCCTTCTTCTCTGCCCAGATGACAGTTCCAATTTAACACTCAGCCAAGGAAAGCCTGCCTTAGACAGACATAATTAATTTTTTTCTTTATTTTTACTACGTCTAGGGAAGAACCCATCCTATATCTTAGGTTGCCGGACGGGGAGGGGGAAAACATTGAGCCATCTTGCCTTTATTATTAAACAAGTAAGAACAACATCTTAAATATTTATAGCCATGGTGAATTTTTCCAATAAGTTGGTAACATTATATCAGTACTTTGCAGATTTATTTTTCAAAGCTAAAATCAATGTCAGTCATTCCCAACTGTCTATCCATTGTTCCTCTAAAAATCTGTGTTTAGATGAAGCCCCTTGATCGCATCTGTTCATCTGAGAAATTCTATTCACTGTAATTATTTTTTTCACGATTTTTTATTGAATTCAGAGCACTGAATAAAACATAGAGCACTAGGATTACATAGATAATGTGCAGCAACTATTAAGTGTCACAAGTTACACACGTCTCATTTATATGGAATAAACAGAGTTGAAGTTCAGTGATCCATCCGTCTAAAATGGGTTTCTATTTCCTTCTCAGTCTTTAATTTTTTCCACAATATTCTCCTACAAATAAAGTGGACATGAAAGAAAAGGTCTTCAGACAGGCAGATAACATTGGCCTATGGATCAAACCTCTTCCGTATGCAGATAGTTATAAGATTCCCATTGACATTGGTGGAGCAAGATCAAGCATTCCATGTAGTCCAGTGCTGTGCAAGCTTCCCCTCAAACCTTTATCAAGCAACATCATTTCTCACTTTCCAGTTCCGGGGCAGATGTAATTTGTCTTGAGCAGATCCTGCAAATCATGTCAAATTATGCCAAAAATGTGTAGCGCTTTCATAATGTAAGCACTTGTATCAGACCACAAAGGAAGATAATGGCATCTAGCAGTTAGAGAGGGGAACAGATGATTGGGACTCTTGGGGTCATGTCCTCAGCTGCAGTTAGTTGGTGTAACTGCACTGGAAGTCAATGGAGCCATGGCAATTTATATCAGTTGAGGATCTTGTCTCTGAGCGCTATTTCTAGCTCTGTCACCAAGTTGTTGTGTGATCTTTGGGATGTAATTTACCTTCTCTCTGCCTTTGAAAGAGGGTATGTAGTATTTGTTTCATAGAAGTATTGGGAAGCTTAATTAAATAATGTTAGTAAAGCACTCTGAGATCTTACAGTGAAATGTGCTACGGGTGTGTATGTTAGGATATAGATATTCAGGCCTGTCTGTAAAGGCCTATACTCTAAGAATTTAGGTGTATTCTTATCACTTGGCTAGTTATAGAGGTACAAAAGAAAGAATCAAAATCACTGTCTGCTGGTGTAAGGGCCTTCTCTTACTGTGACAATTTGTGGCCCTGTGCTTAGGCTAAGGCCTTTGGCTAAGCAGCAGAGGCAGCCATAAGCTGGGAAACGAACGGTCACATCCTCACATTCCAAACTAGTCACACTGAAATAAGGTGCTATTCGGCTGTTAGGAATACAATCCTGTCCTGATAGTGCCTATCACCTCCAGAGAAAGGGAAGTGCCTAGAAAATGTAAAAGAAAACTTAGTTTGATAGCATCCTGTCTGGCAAGAACTCACTTTTCAATACTGGGATGTGAAATCCTCACTTCTGTATTGTTTTGTCATTATAGTTCCCACTTTGCTATTGTTTATTGGCATGGTCTCTGTCTGGTTCTGTGATTGTTTCTGTCTGCTGTATAATTAATTTTGCTGGGTCTAAACTAATTAAGGTGGTGGGATATAATTGGTTAGCTAATCATGTTACAATATGTTAGGATTGGTTAGTTAAATTTCAGTAGAATGATTGGTTAAGGTATAGCTAAGAATATTACTATATAAATTAGGGGCAAACAGGAAGTAAGTTGGGATTCGAAAATAAGGAAAAAGGAACTTGTATTCAAGCTTGCTGGAAGTTCACCCCCAAAAACATCGCATTGTTTGCACCTTCGGACTTCGGGTATTGTTGCTCTCTGTTCATGCGAGAAGGACCAGGGAAGTGGGAGAGTGAAGGAATAAGCTCTCTAACAGTGTAAGCCGTTCTTCTTCATATTATCCAATAATCTTTATCCATGGATGAGAGGCCAGTTCTATGGTATGTTGCATGAGTGCCTTAAAGACAATAATTCTTTACTTCTTTTATATTTCGTAGAGGGGGTGGTTCTATGCAGATTCAATATAATGGACACTCTCTCGAAAATCACAGCAGTATAATACATTTGTCCATTTCCAATGGACAACATTATAAAGCCATATACTCAAGAGTATTCATCAGTATTAGGGAAAAAAAGATTAAATGGGTCTCACTGCCTATTTTGCGAGTAGAATGGGTCTGCACCCAGAAAATGTAAAGTTGCTGATGTCTGAGTATAAGGACAGTCTGTTGTAAGAGATAACTTGATGTCAAAAGGCAATAAGTAGAATGCATCTAACAATCTATTTTGTTGTTAGCACTGGCTTTTTTTTTTATCCTAACATTCCCATGGCAACAAGATTTCTAATGTCTCCCGGAGGTCTCAAATAGTTCTGGTTTTATGCAATACTGCAGTGATTACCTCATTATTTAAATAAAAATAATAACCCATAAAAGAATTTTCCAATTAACATTTTATAGCAAACCTTCCTTTTCTGGCAAAGATTCTAAAAAGGATCATTAGTGGACAGCTGTTGTCCTGCCACTGCCATATCTAGTTATTTGAAAAATTCCAGAGCTTGATCATTGCACCAACACTGCTAAATAAGGCTTGTAATGAGTTATTGCTCCTTGCTGACTTTGGTCCTCTGATGGTTTAGAATTTCTTGATCTATATGTAGCACTTGTCCCTACTGATCATAAGTACAATTTTACTGTCTTCAGCAGTTATTGCTAGTTATTTTTTAGGTATTGTGCATAGCTGGTTTATTTCTCCCCCACCCTCAAGTCTTTTCCTTTTGTTGTGATCAACAGTATTATTTCCTATCCTATCCCCATCATTGTGAAATCGCATAGGGTGGCTTATATCTGGGACCTTCAGTTCCTAAGGTGATAGTGTATACAACAGCCACCACTATCGTTAGTTGCTTTTGAATTGACTAACTTAGGAACCTTTTAAAAACATATAAAGCCTGCTCCAAAGCTCGCGGAAGTCAGCACAGGCTGCACTGTGATCAGGCCTGACTGAGCATGCAGAGCAGGCTTTTTCTCTAAATGCTTACATGCATAATAAAGGAAGGATGTTATGCAGGTGCACAGCTAACTTACCTACACTGTGCTGTCCAGTCAAAGGCACTACAGTAAATCAGGGGAGACAGCTGAGTGAAGGCAAATGCTGACTATTTAAATATGAAGGAGCCAAGGAAGGGTCACTGGAAACCTGTACAGTATGCAGCAGGGAGTGCCAGTCTCATGCATTTAGGAACTCCATAGCCAGGGCACGTGCAAAGAAAAGTGTTTTCCTTCCTTATTGCCGAGCAGCTCAGGTTTCCAGGAGAAACTAGACAATATATAGAAAAATCAAGGTCACACAAAGCCAGAACCAAGGTTGCCCTTTTTCCACCCCCCATCATATGCATTATGATATATTTTTAATTATATGGTCAAATGCTATTCATTTTACAATATATCATTTACCCTCTAGATCTTTAAGTGCATAGTTATAGTATCCTGCAGTTTTCTATATGTCACACAGGCCTGGTAAAGCTCCCTCTGCTGGACAATCATCAGGCTGATGTGTTTGCATCTCACACACTGGGCCCCTGTGCTCTTAACCTTCCCTTAGTCTCAGTAGGTTGCAGTACTGTCTCTTTCCTTGGCATCTCTGGTACACTTCCTGGGCACAGGCTCTCTCTCTGTCCCTAAGGTTCACAGAAATGGACCCCATGCCTCAGCTGCCCAGCCCTGAGGACCAAAGCTGAGGCCCCAGACCCCACATTAACTTAAACACACACTTTCCCAGAGCTCTAAGTTCCTGAGCATTCTGGGTTTATAGTTCATATCTTCAGGGACACATGGTAGCAGAAACAAACCAGCACACAGGCTTTTAAAGAGTTGCCAAAAATAATCACTCTTTACTTTAGCTAGCACAAGAAATATACAGACTGAGATTAAAAAAAAAAAAATAACACAGTCCCTTGCTTCAGTTTCCTTACCATTCTAGAGCACTCTCTGGAATTAGGGCATAGTCCTTTAGGGAGTTCAGGTCGCCTTCTTGCCCATGGCCTCTTCAAATTATGGAATCAAAGTCTGAGTTTCAGTGTCTTTCTCTTTTTCTCTTTCCTTCTTTCCTTGCAGCCAGTTTCCTTCTTCCTTAACTGGTCCCTCAGTTAACAAGACTCCTCCAACTTTGATATTTACTGACTTTAAAGTACTTAATTGTGCAAACTTGACATTCTATAGTTTTTCTAAAGATCATATACAATCCATCAAATACTACTAATATTATTATGTGCTGAAGAATAATTATTATTACTACTATTTATTTATTTATTCATTTATTTAATACCTCTTTGTAATGTTGTAGCCATGTTGGTCCCAGGATATGAGAGAGAAAGTAACACTCTGGTTACTTTTTCCAGACCTCAGCCATGCCGACTACATACACACTGGTTTCAAGCAGGTTTGTTCTTGGCATGGCCCAGCCATGCCTCTGCTGCCACTTTCACGCCCCAAGGCCCCCTCCCTCAGGGAGTTCCCTGGGAAGGCAGATCAGCAATGTATATTGCTAACACTGTTGCTTGCATTGCAAAGCATTTTGGGGAGGGTCAGAGGTGTATGAATGGAGAGTGGAAGTTTCCTTTGCAGGTACAGGAGGCTGGGTGGCGGGGAGAGAAAGAAGAAAGCAGAGAATGGGTTAATTCAACACTGCAGCTAGCAAGCTCAGTCTGAAGATAAGAAGCTGATTCTAGCCCAAGGCCAGCTGCTACCTGCCAAGACAGAAAAGGGGGAAGTCCAACCCACCGACCAGCCATGAGAAGGGAGAGTTGTTGAACAAAATGCAGGGGCCGGGAAAAGGAGCAAGATGGCGAAGGCCAGCCAGGAACAAACAGAACTGTCTCATAGCCCTGAAACCAGGTGCTTTGGGAAAGGGAAAGAGACCACATAAAGCTGGTTTGGACTGGCACAAAGAGCACCAGGAACAGAGGTTGTGGAATGGAACACCCCCAAAGGAGCCCAGGACTTAAAACCCTCCTGAGAGCTGGAACAACTCGGAGAGCACAGCAGATCCTTGGACGGCCTGGGCCCAGGACAGCACTCCCATCCACCTTTCCTCCTCTCCTCGTCTTTTGAAGTTACACTCAGACTTGGCCAGTCTGGGTCGTGCATGTGTGAGTATGAAAGTGGGTTAGGGCTTGGGGCATTAATGCTTTCTTTCTTCCCCTGAGTGATGTGGGAGCATTCCCAACACTCTGCTGTTATTTTATTAATAAAGCTTTAAAATTTAGACACTTGGTGTGCCTCGTCATCTCCTCCCAAAAAAGATCCTGTGGCCCCAGCCTGATCAACTGTGGCCCCAGGCAGATTGGTAACAAAAATGTGTCACACCATTACCTGTGTTACTTCAGCTACTCTGCTATTCATACTCACATTAGTTAGACAAGAAATAGCACGAGTATGTGTACACAAGCAGGGGAATCATACACCTATCTCATAGTGTAGACGTAGCTGTAGTGTTGTATTAACTCTGGGCCCAATCCTCAGCTGATACAAATCTGCATAATACCATTGAAATCAAAATTTATGTCAATTTCAACCAGTTGAGAATCTGGCTTTCTCATTTTTTTCATTGAATATAAACAGCATGATACTCCCTAACTAACATTTGCAATATTATTGGCTGAGTTAGCAATATCATGAAGATTATATACAGATATCCATAAACTCTTGATATACAAGCTTTTTCTACTTTCATCCTCCTTGCTATAGATCCACGAATGAAACTCTGAAGAGTTTCTCAAGCTTATTTATAGTTTTCCGCCCTAACCAAAACTATTTTTTTGTATTTCCTATTTTAAATCACATTTTTACCTTAGCAGTAAAGCTCCGGGAAGCTATTTTAGATGCCTTCATTTTCTGATCTCTTCAGAAACATCTAAGCTTCTGGGTATGTTATCATCCTACTACTTAAAAAACTTTTGCTATGTTGCAGCAATGGCTTTCACAGTCAGACCTTGAAATGGTCATTCACGCTTTTGTTATTTCAAGATTAGATTATTGCAATTCCCTACTGGCTGCTTGCCCAGTAGGATGCTACATAAACTCCAGCTGGTGCAGAAGTCTGCTGCCAGGATTCTCTTGAAAAGGGGACAATCCAAACATATTTCACCCCTTGTGCAATCTTTGCCCAGATTGCTGGCTAAACAACATATTGATTATAAAATGACCCTTCTTATTTGTACGACAATAAAATGACTTTGGTCTAATGAACCTTATCAATATTTTATTTTAAGTCCCTGTCCATGCAACAAGATATGATAAGGAAAACATTTAGGTTGTCCCAAGGTTAACTCGCAAACTGCAGTGTGACTATATGCTGTATCATTTGTACGGTTCTTTCCACTAGAAGTCAGTAGCACTGAATCTCAGTACCTGTTTTTATCATAAAGTTACATCAATGGAAGTTTGCTGATTTTCACAATCTGAGAATCTGTCCCTCGTTTTTTATACCTTTTTCTATACCTTTTATACCTTTTTCTACCTTATACCTTTTCTGTTTGATGGAAGTGGTTGCAAGGTCATTGTTGTTTTCTCATGTTTATGTTCTAAAAGATTCCTGTGGACTGGTATGTTACTGTCGAAATGGAATAGTGTGAGACGTATGTTTGGGTTCAGTGTGTTACAAATGCTAACAGGTAAAAATGAATTAGAAAGAAAAAAGTTGACCTTTTTCTCTTCCTGACTATTCTGTTTGACAAAACTGACATGCTTCTCAGCCTTTTCAAATGGGGAGAAAAACTCATTTCAGATAGTAAGAGACATATGGAAAAATTAAATTCACTACATAAATTATATTTGAAAATATACAAAAACTGGAGATAGGGACAATCAGTAAATAGGAAACAAATTCTTCCAATAATGTGTGGTGTTTTTTAAATGGATGGGATATTATTAAACTACTGGTCAATATCTACTAAAATTAATAAATTGTTGTTTTCTTAAACGATCAGTCTTACAAATAAAATAATTAAATACTAACTGATCATTACTATGGCTTTTTCATTTTCTTTCACGGATCCATGGACGAATTTCTGGGCTCCTGAAGAGTTAAAGACAAGCAATAATTAAATGTAAGGCTGCAGTGCAAAGTCTGGGGCTAGTATACACTACAGGTTTAGGTCAAATTTAGCAGCATTATCTCGATTTAACCCTGCACCCGTCCACATGATGAAGCCTTTTTTTCGACTTAGAGGGCTCTTAAAATTGGTTTCTTTACTCCCCCCCGATGAGGGAATTAGCACTGAAATCTATCTTGCCAGGTCGAATTTGGGGTGCTGTTGATTCAATTCGATGGTATTGGCCTCCGGGAGCTATCCCAGAGTGCTGAATTGTGACCGCTCTGGACGGCGCTCTCAAAAAGGCCCGCAAGGCGAGCTCACCTGCACAGGTCACCATGCAGAGCTCATCATCACAGGAGACAATGCAGTCCCAGAATTGCCGAAGAGCTCCAGCATGGACCGAACGGGAAGTACAGGATCTGATTGCTGTATGGGAAGACGAATCCGTGCTGGCAGAACTCCGTTCAAAAAGGTGAAATGCCAAAGTATTTGAAAAAATCTCCAATGTCATGAAGGACAGAGGCTATAACAGGGACCTGCAGCAGTGCCGCTTGAAAATTAAGGAGCTCAGGCAAGCCTACCAAAAAACCAGAGGCAAACAGCCACTCTGGTTCAGAGCCCCAAACATGCCGCTTCTATGAGGAGGTGCATGCCATTCTAGGGGGTGCAGCCACCACTACCCCAACCCTGTGCTTCGACTCCATCCAAGGAATGGGAGGCAACATGGAAGTGGGTTTTGGAGGCAAAGAAGATGAGGAGGACGAGGAGGTTGTAGATAGCTCACAGCAAGGAAGCGGAGAAACTCGTTTCCCCAACAGCCAGGATCTGTTTATCACCCTAGACCTGGACCCAGTACCCCCCGAACCCACCAAGGCAGGCTCCCAGACCCTGAAGGCAGAGAAGGGACCTCTGGTGTGTGTACCTTTGTAAATATTATACATGGTTTAAAAGCAAGCATGTTTAATGATGAATTTGCCCTGGCTTTTGCGGCCAGTACTGGAAAAGTCTGTTAACGTGTCTGGAGATGGAACGGAAATCCTCCAGGGACATCTCCATAAAGCTCTTCTGGATGTACTCCCAAAGCCTTTGCAAAAGGTTTCACCCTCCAGGGTAGGAAACTTTACCACACCAGGCCAGTAGCACGTAGTCGGGAATCATTGCAGAACAAATCATTGCAGCGTATGGTCCTGGTGTTTGCTGGCATTCAAATAACATCCATTCTTTATCTCTCTGTGTTACCCTCAGGAGAGTGATATCATTCATGGTCACCTGGTTGAAATAGGGTGGTTTTAGTAAACGGACATTCAGAGGTACCCGTTCCTGCTGGGCTGTTTGCCTGTGGCTGAACAGAAATCTTCCCCGCTGTTAGCCACACGGTGGGAGGAGGGGTGAAACCATCATCCCAGAGAATTGTGTGTGTGTGTGGGGGGGTGTTAGTTGGGTTTCTGCTGCAAGTGAACCTGGAAACCACAGCCCCTCCTTTTAAATTGCCACCCATTTTTAATGGCCAACCCAACAGCTACTTCGTATGGGAAATGAGGGTACTGCTGTTTGAAACCATTCCCACATGTTATGACCGTTAAAGAAGCCAAAAGACTGTGGCTTACCATGGCTGCCTGCAAGCCGAATTCTGTTGCCTGGCCCTGCGTGAGTGATCTCTCACACCAAACAGGCATACCCTCAATAAGAGGCAAAATGCGAGCTTATAATGAAAGCACATGTGCTATGTAATGTTAACAGAAAGGTTTACAATGAGTGTACCCATTGTTCTATAAAATATGTCTTTTTAACTACCAATCTCCCTTTTTTTTCTCCACCAGCTGCATATGTTTCTCCTTCCCAGAGACTAGCGAAGATTAGAAGGCAAAAAAACCGCACTCGCGATGAAATGTTCTCTGACCTTATGCTGTCCTCCCACACTGACAGAGCACAGCAAAATAGGTGGAGGCAGACAATCTCAGAGTTCAGGAAAACACAATATGACCGTGAAGAGAGGTGGCAGGCTGAAGGTGGCAGATGGCGTCAGCTTGCTGAAAGAAGCTCAGGCTGCTGGAGGATCAAACTCATATGCTTCAGCATATGGTTGAGCTGCAGGAAAGGCAAAAGGAGCACAGACCACCGCTACAGCCCCTGTGTAACCAACCAACTTCCTCCCCAATTTCCATAGCCTCCTCACCCAGACGCCCAAGAACACGATGCGGGTGCCTCCGGCCACCCAGCCACTCCACCCCAGAGGATTGCCCAAGCAACAGAAGGGTGGCATTCAAAAAGTTTTAAAGCGTGGTGTGGCCTTGACCTTCCCTCCTCCACCACCTCACTCAGTGCTTCCCTCCTCCACCACCCCTCCCATGCTACCTTGGCAGTTATCCCCCTATTTGTGTGATGAAAAAATAAAGAATGCATGAATGTGAAGCAACAATGACTTTATTGCCTATGCAGGCAGTGATCAAAGGGGGGATGGGAGGGTGGTTAGCTTACAGCAAAGTAGAGTGAACCCGGGAGGGTGGAGTTTCCATCAAAGAGAAACAAACAGAACTTTCACACCATAGCCTGGCCATTCCTGAAGCTGGTTTTCAAAGCTTCTCTGATGCACACCACACCCTCCTGTACTCTTCTAACCGCCCTGGTGTCTGGCTGCACATAATCAGCAGCCAGGTGATTTGCCTCAACTTTCCACCCCACCATAAACATCTCCCCCTTACTCTCACAGATATTGTGGAGCGCACAGCAAGAGGTAATAACAATGGGAATATTGGTTTCACGGAAGTCTAACTGAGTCAGTAAACTGCACCAGTGCGCTTTTAAATGCCTAAATGCACATTCTATCACCATTCTGCACTTGCTTAGTCTGTAGTTGAACAACTTCTGACTACTGTCCAGGGTGCTTGTGTATGGCTTCATGAGCCATGGCATTAAGGGGTAGGCTGGGTCCCCAAGGATAAATATAGGCATTTCAACATCCCCAACAGTTATTTTATGGTCTGGAAAATAAGTCCCTTGCTGCAGCTGTTGAAACAGACCAGAATTCCTGAAGATGCGAACGTCATGTACCTTTCCTGGCCATCCCACGTTGATGTTGGTGAAATGTCCCTGGTGATCCACCAGTGCTCGCAGCACCATTGAAAAGTACCCCTTTCGGTTTATGTACTCGCTGCCTTGGTTCTCCGGTGCCAAGATCGGGATATGGGTTCTGTCTATTGCTGCACCACAGTTAGAGAATCCCATTGCAGCAAAGCCATCCACTATGACCTGCGCATTTCCCAGAGTCACTACCCTTGATAGCATCAGCTCAGTGATTGTGTTGTCTACTTGCATCACAGCAGCCCCCACAGTAGATTTGCCCACTCCAAATTGATTCCTGACTGACCAGTAGCTGTCTGGCATTGCAAGCTTTCACAGGGCTATCACCACTTGCTTCTCAACTGTGAGGGCTGCTCTCATCTTGGTATACTTGCGCTTCAGGGCATGGGAAAACAAGTCACAAAGTTCCATGAAAGTGCCCCTACGCATGCAAAAGTTTCGCAGCCACTGGGAATTGTCCCAGACCTGCAACACTATGCAGTCCCACCAGTCTGTGCTTGTTTCCATGAACCTGCCCAACTGACACCACAATGTGCACATTGCAGGGGCCCGTACTTTGTGAGAAGTCTATGTCCATGTCCTCATCACTCTCATCACTGCGCTGCAGTCACCTCCTCCCCGCCTGGTTTCGCTTTTCTTGCAGGTTATGGTTCTGCATATCCTGCTGCATAATGCGTGCGGTGTTTATAGTGCTCATCATTGCCATGGTGATCTGAGCGGGCTCCATGTTCCCAGTGCTATGGCATCTGCGCTGAAAAAAGGCGCAAAACGATTGTCTGATGCTGCTCTGACCGAGAGAGGGGCGACTGACAACATGACTTACAGGGAACTAAAATCAACAATGGCTTTGCATCAAGGAGAAACAGAATGGCCCCCTCAAGGATAGAGTTCAAAACTCTGGGTTTAGCAGGCCGTTGATTTCACAGAGGGAGTGGGGAGAAAATTAATACAAAACAGATCTGGTCTATTTCTTGTTTTGATCCACTTCATCTATCTTTATACATCTTGCTGGCAGCGGACGGTGCAGTACGACTGCTAGACATCATCATGTCCTGGGTGCTCATTAGAACACGGTGCAGTACGACTGCTGGCAGGACTGAATCACCATGAGACGAAACTTAAAAGGGAAATGACCTGGCTGAGGCACTCCCATGTTTGCCCAGGCGCCCCGACCGACCTCACCAAGGTCGGCTAAAAGAGCATCCTGGAGTACAGCGACAATGGCTACCAGTCATACTGCACTGTCTGCTGCCAAAAAGCAATGAGCTGCTGCTGTGTAGCAATGCAGTACCACGTCTGCCAGCACCCAGGAGACATACGGTGATGGTGAGCTGAGCAGGCTCCATGCTTGCCATGGTATGGCATCTGCACGGGTAACCCAGGAAAAAAGGCACAAAATGATTGTCTGCCATTTTTTTCACTGAGGGAGGGAGAGAAGGGGGGGTCTGACGATATGTACCCAGAACCACCCGCTACAACGTTTTTGCCCCATCAAGCACTGGGATTTCTACCCAGAATTCAAATGAGCGGTGAAGACTGCGGGAACTGTGGGATAGCTACCCACAGTGCAACGCTCCGGAAGTCGACAGTTGCCTCGCTACTGTGGACACACTCCGCTGACTAAATGCACTTAGAGCATTTGTGTGGGGACACACACAATCGACTATAAAAACACTTTCTACAAAATCGACTTCTATAAATTCGATCTAATTTCGTAGTGTAGACATACCCTTACATGCACATGGAGCCCATTGACTTCAATGGACTCTACACAGGGGCAAGGCTAAGGCTTTGTGTATGCTCAGTCTCAGACCTCTCATATGCAGAGATTTTTTGATTTACACCAAAATCGTGTGGTTTGTTTTTTTTTTTTATTCCTGTTGATGATTTGGTCATATAGATTCCCGTCCATTAGGGATATGAACCAAGACCTCCAACCTCTTTGGACCACAATATGGACTTCAACCATGGTCCTGATGTGTAAACATTTTACTCATTGAGCAACCCAAATACTTCACTGTGGCTTTCCCCACTACCCCCTTGCATTTACCTAATATGCAAGTTTGATCTTGATCTTGCTATTTTGACTCTAATGTTCTACATCTCCCTAAGGCTATGCTTTTGACATGATGGTCTGCCTTTTCTCCAGTCAGAACTGGAGAAAGGAATAAAAGAGGGTTCCCTGTGAGCACTTCATTTTGTTTGTGCTGTGATTAGCCAAGAAGTCTATTCAGGAGAAAATTATACCTTTTTGTTTCAAAGCAGATTTTTACGGACAAAGCCTCAGCAATAAATTAAAATGACATTGTTATACAGTTGTTATGCATTGTTATACAGTTCAATGCACAATTTTACAATATCTTTCACTACAGGTTTATGGAACCTCAAATACTAAATACACATTCACAAAAGGACAAAAGAAGATTGTTGATTCTGGTCAACAAGGCAAGACAAATAAGAAAATATGCATAAGAAAGGACACATATTGCTAATAGAACTCATTTCACTAGGTAAATTACCAGCATCACACAGTTTTATTTACATCCCATGTAACTCCCAGTCCATTTAATATTACACAATAAATTACACCGTGTTAGTCTACAGGATTATTATAGTGAATTTGAATTACAGAGATAGGCAGGCTTTGTCACCAGTTCCTGCATATTGGCAATAGAGAATCTGTCATGTTTTTGCACCCCGCTGGCAACAAATATGACATTTGTCTCTATTTCTTTTTTAAAGGATACATAATTTTCCATATATTTTTCAGTTGTTTAAAGAAAATGCATTTCACTTCTGGTGTAACAGACAAGAAAAATGGGATTTTTGCTAAATACAAATTAAATAATGGTTATTTCATTATGAAAGGAATACTGATCTATTGTATGCACGAACCAGCATTGTAATACAGCATTGCTGTGACATGCTATGATTACTGTAAACAAAAAAGATAATAACTGCATTGCCAGTTTTTAAAGTACAATACAACAACTATACAGCATATTACAAATTCATGATTTTCTTTGCAACATTCCGTAACTGTTTCCTTTAGCCTGAAAATATAGAAGTTAATCAGAGATCAGACATTAGCGATAAAACCACATGATGGTGTCAGCAAAAAATGTCCAAGTGTGTGGCATATCTCTGATTGAAGTAATGTCACTCTTACTCTATAAATGCAGAGGCACATAACTTGCAAGTTTTAATTTCTGGGAATACAGGTTGGCAGACAGCATAAATCTAGATGTGTTATGTCAGTCAGACAATCCTGAGAATGTACTCTTCCTATATTTGCAGTCCTACTCACATAATGTGCAAGGTGCCTTTGAAAGGAGTGTGTAGATATTTAGAGATGTAATTACATGAGTATATCCATAATATTTAAATTAAAATGTAGAAAGGCTCGTTTCTATCTGAAATTTAAAGAAACAGAAGCTTACTGTTTCTTTCAGTAAATTTAGATATTGCTATAAAGAATTAGGAAATATCAACTTTAGGGTCATTAACAAATCTGTTTGCTCCCAGCCTCAAAACAACATTTATTCCAAAAATGGGGAGTATACGGTTCTTTCTAAAATACATCATCTAGTTCAACTAAAGTTATTGGGCTTCATGTAGGAATTTCTAGGTGAGATTCAATGTCTTGCGTTATACAGAAGTTGAGACCACATGATCACAAATGCCCCATTAAGCTCAAAGGGAATGTCTAAACTGCTATGAGACACCCATGACTGAGCCATGCCAGGTAATTCGTGGTCATGGGGCTCAGGCTCACAGAGATATTTAAAAAGAAAAGGAGTAATTGTGGCACCTTAGAGACTAACCAATTTATTTGAGCATAAGCTTTCGTGAGCTACAGCTCACTTCATCGGATGCATTCAGTGGAGAATACAGTGGGGAGATTTATATACACAGAGAACATGAAAAAAATGGTTGTTACCATACACACTGTAAGGCGAGTGATAAGGTAAGGTGAGCTATTACCAGCAGGAGAGTGGGGGGTGGGGGGGAAGAAACCTTTTGCAGTGGTAATCAAGGTGGGCCATTTCCAGCAGTTGACAAGAACTTTTTACTCAAGCCTTATTCAAGCAATCTGACTTCATCAAGGTTACACCTGTACATGGAAATATTCAGGAGCTAAGAATCTCTGCAAGTCTACTCTCCCAGACCTTACTCTGAATTCTGAATTTATTTTATCAGTGATATATATATATATAAACATACCAAAAATTAATGTGTTTCAGGAATGCATTTATCAAGATGCATCCAATATTGACATAAAGTATTTGTCTTGTATCGATATCTCATGTGCAATTACAAATGCTGTTCATGAGGTAATCCTATGGACTCTGTAACACAAAATTCATGCACCAGTTTAATGGCTCGATCACACAAATGTTTCTCATGTATGTAGTCCTTACTTGTATGAGTACTCCTTTTTACTTCACTGAAGTCACCTTTTGGTTTCAGCTTACAGTTTCCAGAATCATGACCTTATTATATAGTAAATTATAATTATAGTAAAATGTGAAGAAATTCAGAAACATTGATTCTTTCCTTGGTACGTAATAAATAAGAAAAAATCATTGCCTTTCTTTCACAAGGCAGATTATGACCAATTTCAGGGCCAATCAGACACACTTTATTATTCATACTTTCAATCTCTAAGCTGATCAGTTTCAGGAAGAAAAGTGAAATTCATTAAGATTTTACACATTCACTGATGATGGCAGTGCAAGATGCATTACTGACCCATTTTTGTTGGCACATAACATGATACCTCTTATCCCATCCAGTGGCACTTAAATGGTTAATGTTATATCATTTGTTTCCAATTTATCATTTCATGGTAATTACAACATTAATTCATAACATATGACAAATCATTCCAGAAAAAGATTACAAAAGGCAATATCAACAGTTCATACCATTGTTTTGGCTAGAAAGCTCAGTCTTCAAAGACATATGTTACCCACAACTCATCTCATAGTATTAATTTTATACAATAATTATCATTGTTCATAATAGCATGAGAATAACCATTAAATAGATATTAAATTACAGTCAGTCATCTCATAACTCTAATAAAGAATCTTCTGGATCAATATCAGAACTATTAGCCATATTCAGAATGTAATCTTCTTTATTTTCACTATGAAAACCAACATAGGCTTTTGCATCATCATAATTAAAAATAGAATAATGGTTTTGGTCTTTAATTAACTACAGTTTGCAGGAAATGAGAGAAATAGAAGAACCAAAAGCTTCAAATATTGCCATAAGCAAGAACAACATTTTATATCAACAAAGAGTAATTCTAGAACTATTTATAAGTATATTAATACATTTCTTATTCCCTAATATGGCCATATGAGATGGAATCCTGTCTCCTGGTGTGCATCATACAAGGATGTAAAGGTTGCAATTATGCACCAGTAGAAGAAATATATGTACTTAAAAACAAAACCTTTGTTAGATATCCTTAAAACATTTTATACCCAAGGACAGGATCAATGGCTTGTCATATCATTTTGATATGTAAAGATCATTTGTTTTGATGCCACATGTATTTCCATGATCAGCAATGTTTCAATGACTATATATATAATCTCCCATAGTCAGAATGTTGGTGCTTTACCAGTAACCCTATCTTTGGTTTCAGAAAAATGTGATAAATTGTGTGCTTGAGTTGTCCTAAATAATGGACTAATGGCTTTAGTTATTCAAATTAGGTTAGAATTCCTGTGGTTTACTGTAGTAATATAAATACATCTATGCTCAGCATAGCTCTGTTGCAGGCAATGAAGCTGTGCCTATTCACACCAACTGAAAATCTGGCCTATTGTATGTGATGAGTATGAATATACAGATATATGCACCTAAGATAAGTAAACTAATCATACGTGAGCTATAATGTTGCTCTCATCCAGAAAACACACAAGATGGGAAATATCAGATTATTTTTTGTGTGGAGGAGGGGGTAGATAGAAAACAAGGAACAACCAAACTGAACAGAAAACAAGGGTCAACCTGCAGAGCACAGATATTTTCTATAGGAATCTAGAAAGTGGTTGCTTCTCTGTGCAACAAAATACTTTCTTGTCATTCACAGAAAGTAAATCTCTAATATTCACATAACTAAAAGCTGATTTAGTAGAAAATATATTTTTCATTAAACAACCAGGAGATTTAAAGGTTTTTTTTTTAAGTTGTTAGTGAATTAAAAGTGAGTTTTACAGTGTTCAGTTCAGCATTGGGTTATTGACTATTTTCCATTTGCAATTAAATAATGTATAGGACTATAACTGAAATGTTGCCAGATGCTTGTCACCTTGCACTAGGCAACCTAATTCCATATTTACCTTTAATTGCTCTCTGAAACCTATTATTTTCAACACTCTAAACCAGGGCTTTTCTGCCCAAGGTAGCTAATTAAATAGTATCTAGATACTGCGCACACAGAGAAGAGTATTGAATAATACATGAAGATTGACTGAAGTCAATTTCTTTACATTTTTATCTTTTATTCATTAGGATATTTTAGAAAACCAGAGGTTGTTTTTTTTAAAGGCAAAATTAAATGCCACCATACTCATAGGCCTTCACTCTAAAGAGCTGTGAAGTACCAACAACTGGTGCCAAACATCATTATTAGTTATACATATTAATGAAGCCATGTTGTATGAGTTTTACTGCACAGACTTATCACCATACCTTAAGAGTCAACACTGTGATGTGTTCCTTCACAATGCAAATCTCTTGTCAGAAAGAAAGAAAGAAAGAAAGAAAGAAAGAAAGAAAGAAAGAAAGAAAGAAAGAAAGAAAGAAAGTAAAAGACACAGTGTAGCTGACTTCAGCTTAATTTGAAGAATTTGCAGATGAAGGATAACTGCCTTGGCTAGAGAAATCTTATCTGCTGAATTAGTTCTCTATGTGTCCTTGCACAATTAGGATTTTTAAGATATAAATTGTCAACATTAGGGTTTTTTTTTTCACGTTACAGAGTTGTATTTAGCCAAGAAGTAAAGAGTTTCAGTTATTTCCAAATAACTTTTGAAAGGCTCAAAATGCAAACACATCTCACATTTCTGAAATGTGTTCAAATTATGGATCTGAGTTGGGTTCATATTTTAGCATTATGGACGAAAGATAAAACTGAAGAGTTTCTACCTCCCAAAAAGCCAATTCTGGCATCCTATGTCTCCACCTGAAGGGTACTGTCTGTGCACAGGTCTCAGCCCTTCTGCATCAAATGAAAGAGTCAGCCACCTCCAAGGCAGCATGCCTCTACCTCAAAGGACCATGGGTGGGGTAGGGTGGTGAATGCTTATTGTCCTCCCAACAGATCTGCAGAGCTTACGTGGAAAAGGTAATCTGTATCACCTGTTACACAGAACTCAGTACGTGGTGGGGATCCTCTTTTAAGGGACCCTACTGCTTGGGAACCTGGAAAGGAACAACAGGGCACAAAACCAGCAAGGGGTCACAGGGCACAGAATGGCAGGAAGAAACCTTTGTGAGTAAAATCTTGTGGTAATGTTATCCACCTTTCAAAGTCATTTATTAATAAAGTCTATTTATTGTTGCAAGCATAGTTTTAAACACTGAGTCACAGCAAGCTATCAACATTTAGGGAAACACTGATTTTAATGCAGACTCCTTTAAAAACTGATGACATAGACTCAACGATTCCAAGGCAGAAGGGACCACTGTGCTCATTTTAGCATGGCATAATGTGTCCCATAATGTACATAGGGCCTTATATAACTGAGACCCAATGGGGTAAGTTATGAAAAGGGTTAAGGCCTTATTTGGATTTTTGGTGATGTTACCTGTAGTATCACAAAACTACTCTACCTAGAGTGCTTCTCAAACTCTAACTCTATGATGTGTTAGTCAGGATCAATTTGGAGAAATAAATAATACCCTTGTTTCCACTTATACTGAAAGAGTCTAAAAAGCATGGAATTCTAATTTATGTTTGAGTCTCTGTTGTTGTTGTTGTTTTGTTTTGTTTTAATACAGTTCAAAATATATATTTCTATATCACTTATAGGAATTTCCACATTTTCAGAGTTGTAAACACATTGCTTAATGACCCACATTTATGCAAACAAACATGCAAACATGCAAACAAAAAACCCCATACATTGCTTTTCCGTGCATAAAAAGTACAGGGGTTTCAAGAGATAAGACCATAAGCTAGTGGAGTGTTACTGTTTGTCAAGTTCTGGCAGGAGAACTGGATACCCAAAAATGCATCTGAATTTGATTCAGCAGGAGCAAAGAGGGCAAAACATCTTCTGTGCATCAGTGATTCCTGCTTTACATGATTATAATGAAGGCCAGGACTACAATTAGTCCAAAAACTGTTTCTCACATGACAGAGTCATTTCTCACAGCTGTTTAATTTTTACCTACCCATTGCTTCATAACTTTGCAATCATTTGACCAATCTTAATGAAGTAATTATCTGCTATTACTATTCGAGTGGTGTTTAACATTTTTCACTAAAATACAGCATTAAAATTAGCACAGTGCAGTGCATTGACAAAGGTTAAGATTAAAATGGTGTGTGTATTAATTTTCTCTGGGCTGCGTGATTGTGCCTAAAAAGTTAAGTTGCTGTATAAGTATTGCTTTAGTCATTTATAAACTTTTCTTTAGTAAAATATGAAGGTTATTATATGGTCAACCAGCTGTTTTCATAGAACCATAGAAGTTATGCATGGAAAAGCTCCATTAAATCATCTAATCCATTATTTTATTTCTTGAATATGTTTATTATAGAACCATAGAATCATTGAAGATTAGGGTTGGAAGAGACCTCAGGAGGCCATCTAGTCCAACCCCCTGTTCAAAACAGGACCAACCCCAACTAAATCATCCTAGACAGGGCTTTGTCAAGCCAGGCCTTAAAAACCTCTAAAGATGGAGATTCCACCCCCTCCCTAGGTAACACATCCCAATGCTTCACCACCCTCCTAGTGAAATCATTTTTCCTAATATCCAAACTAGACCTCCCCCGCTGCAACTTGAGACCATTGCTTCTTGTTCTGTCATTTGCCACCACTGAGAACAGCTGAGCTCATCCTCTTTGGAACCCCCCTTCAGATAGTTGAAGACTGCTATCAAATCCCCCCACAGTCGTCTCTTCTGCAGACTAAAAATAAGCCCAGTTCCCTCAGCCTCTCCTCGTAAGTCATGTGCCCCAGCCCCCTAATCGTTTTGATTGCCCTCTCCAATTTGTCCACATCTTTTCTGTAGTGGGGGGCCCAAAACTGGACACAATACTCCAGATGTGGCCTCACCAGTGCCAAATAGAGGGGAATAATTACTTCCCTCGATCTGCTGGCAATGCTCCTACTATTTCAGCCCAATATGCTGTTACCTTTCTTGGCAACAGGGGTACACTGTTGACTCATATCCAGCTTCTTCTCCACTGTAATCCCCAGGTGCTTTTCTGCAGAACTGTCACTTAGCCAGTCGGTTTGCAGCCTGTAGCAGTGCATGTGATTCTTCCTTCCTAAGTGCAGAACTCTGCACTTGTCCTTACTGAACTTCATCTTTGGCCCAATTCTCCAATTTATCTAGGTGATTGAAGTCTCCCATGAGAACCAGGGTCTGTAATCTGGAAAGTAGTATAGTAGTGCCTAAGAGCCAACCAAGAATGGGGCCCATTGCATTAGGCACTGTACAAAAAATCATGAAAGCCCATGACCTGTCCCTAACTTTTATTAAAAATAACTGTGACAAAATGGGGTTGAGCCCAAGCCCTGGTGCAGGGGGGTCCAGCAGAAAGTCCTTTGTGATTTGATATACATTACATATTCATCACATAGTAACTATAATATGGCATCTTTAGTCTTTCCTGCGGAGAGGTTGTCATACACAGAGCTAGTCTTAAAATTACTTTACCCACAGCAAACAGGAGGAATTATAGAATCTCAGGGTTGGAAGGGACCTCAGAAGATCATCTAGTCTAACCCCCTGATCAAAGCAGGACCAGTTCCCAATTTTTGACTCAGATCCCTAAATGGCCCCCTCAAGGATTGAACTCACAACCCTGGGTTTAGGAGGCCAGTGCTCAAACCCCTGAGCTCTCTCTCCCCCTGCACTGAGCTAGCCCTCCTGAACAGCCTGTTATACTATTAGAGAGAACTCATGACTAAGACTATGTCACGGAAGTCACTGATTTTGTAACTTCTGTGACCTGCATGATATTTTCCGCTTCAGCCCTGGGGCATCAGGGCTGGAGCTGTCAGCAGATGGGTGCCCTGGGGCTCTGAGCCACTGTAGTCAGTAGGTGCCCTCATAGCTCCCAGCCACCAGTGGGGTAGGGAACACCTGGAGCTCCCTACCACTGCAGCATGCACCATGGGTTGAGGGGATCTCGCAGTTCTGAGCTGCTGCAGGAGGCAGGAGCCCCTGCAGCTCTCAGCAGCCACAGGCAGCAGGAGGACCCGGAGCTCCCAATGCCAGCCCCACAGATCCAAGTCACCACAGGCAGCTGGGAACCCAAGAGCTCCAAACCACAGCTGGTGCCCAGAGGACCCCAGAGCTTTCAGCCACAGTGGCAGTGGGAACTGGAGCCCCCGGCACCAGGGCTCAGGCTCAACCCCATTTTGTCACAGTTACTTTTAGTAAAAGTTAGGCACAGATCATGGGCTTTCATGATTTTTTCTTTATTGCCCGTAACCTGTCTGTGACTTTTACTAAAAATAACCATGACAAACTTTTAACCTTACTCATTATTTATTCAATTACGCTACACTTCCATTCCCTGAAATTTACAAATTTATTTTCTTTACCCTTAAGTACTATAGAAAAATGGATACGATACTTTGTAATATTACATCACTCTGTATGAAAAGATGAGGTTCACCGGTTTCTTTTCATGAGTGCACTTTAAAAAAAAAACAGTAGTCTTCTTTTTATCATTTAAACAATCTATTCAGCCAAACTATTTGAGGGAGAGTGGATGATATAAAGTTCTGGTTAGATGTGTGATCCTAGTTAATCCCCACAAATTCTGAGGAAGAAAGTTATGGATTATTATCTGTAGTAGGAAGAGAGCCTGAAACATAAGGCCTTGTATCAGAAGCCTGGTATGAGGCCTGAGGCCTGGGCAAAAGTAGTGATCAAAACTTTATTAAGCAAAAGTAAGTTGTGAGCAAGAGGCAGACCCTGCTCACAGAATCCATCAGAACAGGGCTGATATTGCAGAAACACACATTCATAAGAAAGCGCTAGGCACAAAACACATACTCAGTCCAAAGACATGGTACCAGAATACCTCAATACCAACACATTCCCCAAAGATAACAGGAAAATGCTGACCCATCCTAAAGATAAGGTCAGAATGACAGCATGATGGATTGAGATGTTTTGATCAAACCAACAAATACAAGATAATGGGTGGCTCTCAGATACATCAGAGGATGGCACCTACATACTCCAGAAAGTGGCACCCAGACACATCAGAGGGCAATACATAACTTGTTTGTATGGGGTATAAAATGGAGTCTCAGAGAGAGTGTCATTGGCTGGCTTCAGGCATAATGGAAAGTCCTGCCATTAACTGAGCTAGTGCATTGCAATGGGCATACATATGTTAGTGTACCTCTAACCATTGACCCAGGACATTAGGACCGTGCTTCATTGACAATAAACTTGACTGAGTTCCTTCACTACAAACAGCTGTGTGGTTACTGGGAAGTGCAATCGAGGTCTGCTCTGCCAACTATCTGTGCAGAGCTGGGACAGCATACAGAGAGAGCACACACAGTCAAACATCTAACTACATGTAGCAACATTATCCATAATCAGAGTAATTTGCCACTTGCAATAGGAGCAGCACTCATAACTATGTAATAAGGCACATTTTTAAGAGTGGGGATAATTAACAATTGCACAAGTTATCAAGGGAATTGGTATACTGTCAATCACTTGAATTCTTTAAATCAATTGAATATCTTTCTTAAAGATATGTTTTAGCTCATCTAGAAGTTATGGGCTTGCTACAGGAAATCACTGGGTGAAATTTTGTGGCCTGTATTATGAAGGAAGTCAGACTGGATCAGTAGTGGGAAACTTGTGGCCTGCAAGTCGCAGGTGGCCCATAAGGGTAATCCACTGGCGGGCCACGAGACTCTTTGTTTACATTAAGCATCCACATGCACGGCCTTCCGCAGCTCCCAGTGGCTGCAGTTCACCATTCCTGGCCAATGGGAGCTGCGGGACTAAATGATCACAATGGTACCTTCTGATGTTAAAGTCTGTGAATCTATGTCTATCATCTATGGGTACCAAAACCTTCTTGTAATATTTTAGAGAAAGTCCTAATTAAAATGAATAAAAGTGAGAGATGCACATTTTGTCAAGCCTCTAAAACTATTGGTTGCAAGTGGTAGAGATGATGCAGTACCTGAGTAGGAGTGCAAAACTGGAAGGGGTTCTCTTTCTGCTGTAGTACAACTTGTGCGAGGGGACTGAAAATACATTTTGCATGATGGGTAAACATCTGTAAAACAGGTATTATAACACTTCTCTACTCCAGAAGGGAGTCGCGAGGTTCAGTTAATGAGTATTTGTAAAGTGATTTAGGATTCTTGAATGAAAGTGGTTATATTCTTATTTATCGCCTATATTTAAACTTTCAAAAAGCCTTTGAAAATGTAGAGATTTGTAGGATCAGGGATACTGGTGAGGAGAAATACTATAAATCTTACTTTTAATCATATTATGTGCATTTCATATTAACTTTTCCATGTTTTTTTTTATTTTATAAATATATTTTGCATATATTTTATTTAATAATGAATTTTATATCGTAGATGGATTTTGTTAGTTAATGATGTACAGTGTTCAGTTGTTAGCATAATTGCATTTTATGAAATATTGATGCATTGTTGTTTATAGAATATATTGTATGCAAGCAGGAAAAAAAAGTTTAATTAAGCACTAAATATATTTTGAACTAATACCTGTTGTTACTTTCAGATTCCATTAACAGATACAGCAATTATACTTTTTATTCACAGAACAGCATATTATTATTCCATAAATTACAGTGCACTACTCAAGGAGGAGTTGACTGCAAGGCACAGCTGATATATTTGTATTACTAACATCTAAGAAAAAGGAATTATTCAAGTGAACTCCCTGGTTTTCACCAAGTTACTTTGTTTCCCAGCCTTTGCAGCAGTGTCATAATCTCACATTTACAAGTCCACAGAAGAAGAATGAACCACAGTTAAAATAGCACATATATGACAAGTGTAACTGACATAAGAGAACCAAAAGTTGATCCCATATCTGCAAGATTTTTGCATCTCAGATGAATCACTAGTAACAAAGTAAAAGGGTTGGGTTTGATGCAGATAAGCATCCAAAAGTTCATGGATAATCCCTTCTGGGTTCCCAGCCCTATACCTCCCTTCATGGTGTTAGTTTCCATAAAACGACCTTACTTCTAATCTATCAGGCTGCAGATTCATTTTATCTATGTATCATGCTGCACTGATCATCATGGTACCTGATCAACTTATGCATTTAATTATGTTATATGTATACCACATAAACAGAGGGTTTAGTTGTTGTGAGTATACTTAAATAAGTATGATGTGCTGTTTGTTTTGAGTCTGTTGAGATTCAGGGTCATTCTATTGTGTTACAGGAGTGAGTTCTATAATCTTGTGCCACCTGCCAAGAAGACTCGCTCTGGTGGATGATAGTTCCATTGTTTGAGTGGAACATGAGCTGGGAGTGAGCCAGGTAAACAGCTGCACTAGCGGGGCTCAGGTTAGTGCACTCATACAGTAGGGCGGCTGTTGCAGCTCAGGCAGTGGTAACCTGACCCCCTGAGTCTGAACTCACTTGGCTGGTTGAGTGTCCACTGGAGCCACATCATCCACAATGCTATTTTTAGTCTGCTAGCTCAAGTCAAGCTAGTGTGAGCCCGTCTACTTTTGCTGGGAGGCTTGGCCCCAACTGCAGTGTAGACATACCCTCACAGACTTCAGTGGGGATTGAGTCAGGCCTATGCACACTCTCTTGGTTCATGAACTCCATGAAATAACAGGAGATTCGTTTATTTTCTTTAAAAAGCCAACAAACTTAATGCTACAAAGTGTGGGTCCAACAGACCACTCATGGTAAACCTTACAAGAAAAGGACTTCAGCGAGGACAAAAACTCTGTCAGGTTCCTGTCACAGAGATTTCTCCCAATAATTTGTGGTTTGCCACAGCAAAATCATTTGTTGTGAAACATGAACCACAAAACATAAACAGGAATTGCACAGTTAACATTGCTGGGGGAAGTTTCAGAATGTTCTCTCTCCCTCTCCATGTTTTTAAAACACCCAATCACCAGGGTACCCAGTTTCTAAAATGTTAATTTTTGTGCATGATTTATAATATTGCACTTTTCATTCCTTCCCACCATAACATGGAGACTCCTGTATCATGACCTCCACCTGAGCCCTGGCAGGAGCATGGGAAGTTGGATTTTAGATGACATTACTGTAGGCTGTCGGTCATTGTGACTGGTGGAGCAGCAACAAGTATCGTGACAGGTGGGGCTTTTTGGCAGTAGCAGCAGTTCAGAGGAGGAAGTGGGGAGGAAACAGTTCTTTATTCCTCCTGGATATTTAGTAGATGACTGCTGTAGATGTAGCTGTGTTTAGTCAGGGGAGGATATCATCTCTTCATACCATGCACTCACTTTGCAAAGAGCACATTTGTTTGCAGGGGCTGTGAGAACTTACTTGGGAATTCTTCTCTGAGGAGTTTTACCATTCAACAGCAAAACAGGATTTGCTGTTTCCCATTTGTTTTCTCTGAATTATGATAGTTGAAAGCCTAAACTTTAATTTGATTCTATAATCTATCAGATGTAAATGTTGAGAGAACAGAATTGAGGCATTTTTAAAGGGCCTCAACCAACTGTGGATGTAAAATTGAGGTGCATTTGATGTGTATGCACATGATATGATTTAGAAGCTAGGGTAGCTGTGTGATGTCTAATATGACATGCTTGACTATATAATTGCTAGCATTTGCACCTCTGAGTTATTGTAGCTGTAAAAATTCAGATACAAAATGAAAAGCCATCATTAAAAATGTAGCACAGTGTGAGGAAAACTTCTCTCTTTATTCTTTGTAAGATAATGAAATTTATACAAATGACAGAGACATTAAGAGAGGATGAGATCAGTTGAAAGAAAGTTTTCTTGGTTTTTGTTTTCTCTGTGTCTCTAGAATGTTTCAGAGTTGTTTCATTTTTATGTCAGGATAGTTTCTTCTCTTGTGTTTGAGATAAAGGTTCAGAGTTTTGGTTTTGTTTTGTTTTGTCGCAAGTGCATAATAATGGGTCCCAATAAAAGAAATTCACACCTGTGCTGATGATGTCTCTCTTGCTCACATCAAGTGATATGCTTTACTCACAAGTAGTTCCACTCTTTTCAATGAGATTACTCAAGAAGCAAGACACTACCCAAGTTAAGTATGAGTGTCAGGATC
The DNA here is from genome assembly GCF_965140295.1 of Lepidochelys olivacea. Lineage (NCBI taxonomy): Eukaryota > Metazoa > Chordata > Testudines > Cheloniidae > Lepidochelys > Lepidochelys olivacea. The sequence continues at coordinate 75,960,930 of NC_140411.1, read as the reverse complement.
TGCCTCATAGGAGAAGTTTCGTTAGCCAACTTGTTCATAGACTCACTGTGAGCCATGGCTATGTCAGTTAGGGTGGGGATTTTTAACAGCAAGTAAGGGCATGTGTACACTTACAGTGCTGGTACAGCAGCCCTGCTGCAGCGTGTGAGGTGAGGATGCTCTATGCTGATGGAAGAGAGTTCTCCCATCGGCATAAAAAAACCACCACTGCCAGTGACATAAGCTATGTTGGCAGGAGAAGCTCTCCCACCAACATAGCATTGTGTATACTAGCATTTATGTCAGTGTAACTTATGACAGGTTTCAGAGTAGCAGCCATGTTAGTCTGTATTCGCAAAAAGAAAAGGAGTACTTGTGGCACCTTAGAGACTAACCAATTTATTTGAGCGTAACCTTTCGTGAGCTACAGCTCACTTCATCGGATGCATACTGTGGAAAATACAGAAGATGTTCTTATACATACAAACCATGAAAAAATGGGTGTTTACAACTACAAAAGGTTTTCTCTCCCCCCACCCCACTCTCCTGCTGGTAATAGCTTATCAAAAGTAATCACTCTCCTTACAATGTGTATGATAATCAAGTTGGGCCATTTCCAGCACAAATCCAGGTTTTCTCCCCACACCCCCTCCCCACAAACGCAGTCTCCTGTTGGTAATAGCTTATCAAAAGTAATCACTCTCCTTACAATGTGTATGATAATCAAGTTGGGCCATTTCCAGCACAAATCCAGGTTTTCTCCCCACACCCCCTCCCCACAAACGCAGTCTCCTGTTGGTAATAGCTTATCTAAAGTGATCACTCTCCTTAGAATGTGTATGATAATCAAGGTGGGCCATTTCCAGCACAAATCCAGGTTTTCTCGCCCCCCACTTTTTTTTTTTTGTGCTGGAAATGGCCCACCTTGATTATCATACACATTGTAAGGAGAGTGATCACTTTTGATAAGCTATTACCAGCAGGAGAATGGGGTGGGGGGAGAGAAAACCTTTTGTAGTGGTAAACACCCATTTTTTCATGGTTTGTATGTATAAGAACATCTTCTGTATTTTCCACAGTATGCATCCGATGAAGTGAGCTGTAGCTCATGAAAGCTTATGCTCAAATAAATTGGTTAGTCTCTAAGTTGCCACAGTACTCCTTTTCTTTCTGTGTCTCTAAGGTGCCACAATACTCCTTTACTTTTAGTGTAACTTACGTCACTCAGGGAGGTGGAATTTTCACACCCTTGAGCGACATAAGTTTTACTGACATAGGTGTAGTGTATACATAGCCTTGGGGAGTTACGGACTAACTCTCATTGGTAGTTAGTTAGGCACCTAACTTGTTAGTAGTTAGGCACCTAAATTGTTTACTCAGCTTTTGAAAATCTCTCCTTTAAGTATTTCTCTCTGTGCCTTAGGCTGCAGATGTGGACAATAGGAGGGTTACAGCAGATAATAAATCCCCTACCTCGCAGGAGTATTTTTAGGATAAACACATTAATTATTATGCTCAGATACTACAGTAATAGAAGCCAGAGAGGCTGCATTTATGTCTTGTGACAGAACATTGTTGTGCTATAACCCCCATATTGACCACATCTGAAGTCCTGTGGCATGTTCCTGAGAGACAGTCTAGTGCATGAAAAGTAGCATGTGTGAGGGGTGTTGCTATGTACACACCTCCACGGTGGCATGGTCCTGTACCCATTCTACTGTGCAGTGTGGATGGGGACAAGGGGCATGTACCAGACCACATATATCAATATTCTTCCAGGGCCATTCCCACAATGCACTGATCCCTTTGCTGCCTGAACCATACCCAAAGGTCCTTGACTCCCATTCACCACTGGTAATAGCAACCTGCTCTGAGCATTTCAGAACAGTTTTCTGCTAACTTTATTGATCAGTACAGGTGCTCATGGTCCAAGACTAGCGTCCTGGTCTCTGGAGCACACGTGGGTGCGGATTAATGTGTGGTCAGTGTACACCGTCCTCCATGACTTTGACCAGATTGGCAATCCTCTCCTGGAAGGAAGCAGGCATTCACCGGGCTCCATTACAGTGCCAGGAGTGCACGAACCACCTCAGGCTCCCGTACCAAACTGCAAAAATCGTGGCAAGAGAGGACCTAGCACATGCCCTCGCTAAAATGAACTGGGGAGGGGGGGCTCTCCATGGCTGCCAGTGCAGAGCCTGAAATGACTCATGACTTTCTCTTCTTGGCCCCACTGGCCTCATCGTATGAAGGATGCGAATGAGGGGCAGGGTGAGGGAGGAAGCAGAGACATTGCAGGAATTACTGAAGGAAGCTCTGGGAGACATGGAGCTTTTATGATCCCTTCTCCACTACCCCACCAAACAGTCACCACTGGAAACCATGTGAGTACTCATGTCATGGGAGTAATCATGCATAGCACCTGGTAAGTGCTTTCAGCAACACAGTCAGAAAACATTGGGAGGAAGGAATGTGGGAAGTCCTTGACAGAACTTTTTTTTTAATTACTTAACAATGCTTAAGTGCTTCCCATAAAACCACCTGAAACAGAGCAGTTAACAAATAACAAAAACATCCCTCAGCAATGCCCTTAAAGTGCATTAAAACTCTCCTCAGTACAAAACCATGTGTGCCCAGTGTTCCGGGGAGCCACACGGAGATTACTCGATCAGGGCAAACTGCAAAGAATGAGGCAGACAATCCCCAAACCCGGTGGTTATTTCTAATACTTAGATTTATCAAGCCAGCAACAAAACAGCTTCTACAAGAGCTTACTGGTTACCCAGAAGCCAGAAATACAGTTCCCTTAAAGCAACCTAGCCTTGAGCTCCCACCCAGATGGCCAAGTGAAATATGATGAGGATTACTGAAAATCTTGTTCATCATATAAAAAGTTCTACCAATCCCAAAGGATCAGGCACATTACTCACCAGGTTAATGAATATTTCAGATCTTACCCACATATATACTTACAGCCAATTCTCATTCTTATTCTTATTCACCTTTGTCTGCTTTAAGTTAGCACATTAATGTCAGCTGCAGGGGATCACAACCCACCAAGGTATGTCACAATGGAAGTATGTGACAATGCCCTATTGAGTTTTTCCATATGCACCATAGCATCACAATAGCAACCTTCAGCACAGTCCCAAGTCACCTTCTGGCTCCCCGCTGTTTGTTAATATATGAGCACAAAGCATCATGAATTTCCCGGGCCTCCTGGGAACTAGGAGCTGTGTACACATGGATGGGATCTGACTGCCTGTACAGGCTTTGAGAAATAGATCTGTCCTGTGCCCACTGACTATAGAAGTATTCCCTTTAGCCTCACATATGTTGTGCAAGGCACAGCATGACATGATAATCCAAACAGTGTTGGCCACAATGGAAGCCAGACAGGTTTGGAGAATTGCCAGTGGGCTTTCAGAAGCCTAAAGACACACTCTACCACCATTCTGCAACTACTCAGTGTGTAGCTGAATTCACTTTCTCTTGGGATGGTGATGTCAGTATACAGTCTCATGAGCCAAGGTAGGAATAGGTATGTGGGCTCCCCCAAAATAAATGTAATCACAGAAACACAGTATATAATCACATCATTTTAAGAGAACAAAATCCCTTCTTCCCTCCTTTTGTACAACCCCATGTGTCCAATATTTCTGTTCATGAAACAACCCCTGTGGACCACTAAGCCTTGAAGAACCAATTAATAGTAACCTTTTTGGTTCACATATTCACTAGCTTGTTTTGGCAGGCAAAATATAGGGATGTGTGTTCTGTTGATGGCCATCACACAGTTTGGAAACCCCATCTTCTGAAATCCCACAGTCATTTCAGGGATATGGTTTATGGCAACCATGCTTGGGTACATCACAATATAGATAGCCTGACAAACCTGAACAACCATTGCCCTGACAGCTGATTTTCCCACTCTAAACTGGATTGCAATTGACCAGTAACTGTCAAGTGTTGCCAGTTTCCAAAGGGTGATAGCCACCTGCTTCTGCACTTGTATGGGTTTCTGAAATGATGCTGGAGGATTTGTGTACATTCCTTGAACAACTGATGAAGATCTGCTTCCTCATTCTGAAGTTCTCCAGCTACTAGTTGCCATCCCCTGTTTCCAAGACGATGTGGTCCCACCACATTCTCCTGCTTTTCTGGGACCAGAAGCAGTGGTCCTGTGTTACAATCCCAGCCAGAGAATGGCATACCATTGTAATCCTGGCACTCAATACATTTTGAGTTCTTGTGGTTCTTTGGGACCACAGTGGATTTTCATTCCCGCTTTGAGTCAGTTGTCTTTGCAATCTCAATGTTTTCTGGACCATATCCATCCAGTACCTAGTACTGCACCACATGAACATTTGTACAGCGATCAGTAATAGGAGTAGAACCACATCATCATATGCTTCCTCCATGTCTCCAACACAGTTTGGCAGATGACTGGGAGCTGCCATCACCAAATGTGTGATGGCAGTGTACAGTACCAGCAACATGCAACAAGGCAGTACCTAAAGCATCTCCTGTGATACACAGGACTCTGGGGTACTATCCCTGAAATGATAGCACTACTATTACATACTGAGAAGGGGTAGTGTGGACATTGGTATATACTTGTGCACAGTCTGTGCCCATGCCTAGCTCAGCATATGTGGACATTCATTATGGGTACAGGGTATATGTGCTAACAGTACACTAAAAAGTACCCAGGGAAGCAGCAAACCCTGGATAGATAGATAGATAGATAGATAGATAGATAGATAGATAGATAGATAGATAGATAGATAGATAGATAGATAGATAGATAGATAGATAGATAGATAGATAGATCCAGCAGAACTCCCTAGAACAATATTTCCAGTCAGCAATGAGTAGAATGAGGGAAGGAACTGCAGGTTTCTTTCCCCAAACATTGAATTAGTTTGACTGGAGAATGTGTTTGAAGAGGGAGGGGGTTCAGTGTCTCTTTGGAGCTTATATTAAATGACATAAAAGATAATGAGGGATGGGTAAAGGCTTTTTAAAAAAGCTGTAAAAATTGAAGGATGTGTTGAACAATTTCAAAGTGAATTATAATTTGTTACTAAAGATCAAGAAACTATTAAAACTGAGTTCGACATTCTAAAATCAGCCTCTGGGTCTTTAATTAAAGAGAATACACAGGAGAGAGATTCAAAAGTGTAGTTTCTGTTAAAGGTCCCAGAGTTTTTAGAGAAAATTTTGGATGAACAATCTGATCCACAAATTGGAGTGGATTTTTTTTTTTAAATATCACGTCTATTTATAAATAATAAGGATTGCTTTCAGGATGGAGATGAAAGAAAGCAACTCTCTGATCTGTCTCATTGTCTGTCACTTCTTCATTTTCCTTTTCACTGTATTTGATAAAGAATGGATTCTGCAGGCTCTGAAAGCAAAGAAAAGGCTGGTGCATTTAAGTGATATACATATGTTATCCCAAAGATGCAAGGACAACTTTGAATATCAAGCGTCTATATTTTACTTTCCAAACTTCCAGGCTATTTTCAAGGGTAATCTTTTATTTTTCATTGACTTTGAGGCTAAAAGATTTTTAGAGGTTAAGATCTTAACACCCAAAGGCCAAAAGGAAGTGGAAGAAGGATAACAGATTTTGAATTTTGTGGATAAATATATCTCAAAAATTCTTATTTATCAGATTTTTAATAAAGCTTTTTCTCTCTAATGTTATTGTGTGATCGCCTTTTCATATGGATTGTGAAAAAGCTAGTGTTGTGGGATCTATTGTTTAATTTATATTATATATAAAATATATATTCTTTAGTGTTCCACTTATTAATTGTGGTTTATAACTGATCTTTCATTGTACTTGTTTCTCAGTTTAGAGCCAGATTCTGATAAACTGACTCATGTGGGCTAGCCTCCTTTCTCCACAAATAAAATCAATGGGGCTATTTGTAAAATGAGATACCTGTCAACGTGTATGAAGGTATCAGCATCTGGCTCTCAATGACGTTCTATTGAATAAACTGTTCTTTGTATTACATGTTCAAATAAATAACAAAAAGGAAAAGTATTTATTTTGCATTTGAGGCAAAGAGTGAGGATCTTATCTTTTTCTGAATTAGTTCATCCCACCATGTGTACAATTTAGAGTTATCTAACAGCCCAAAAGAACTGTCTTGAAACCCTTTTTCTGTTTCTCACTCTGTCTAACTTTTCTTTTATAAAGGCCATGGCCCAGATCATGAGCTGTGCCAGGGTTAAGAATGGTTGGTGGCACTCAAGTGGGGAACGCAAGGCCTATGGGAGGCCAGTATCTGGCCCCAAGGCCTCTGTCCTTTTCTCTCACATTATGAGCAAACACATTTAAGTGGGATTTTTGCCAAAAATAGGTGTTTTCTATTTTTTTGAGTTTCAAAGTGTGCAAGAACCCCCCAGAATTCCTGATATTTGAAATGATATATGCATGATATACACATGGTTGTTGATAATGAATGCCAGGAGGATATTACTGATCAAAGACGACATGAGAGTACAGGGGAAGTCAGAGGATGCTGGAGGTGAATGTTTAGAGTGGTCGAGGTTGAGATACGTCATTATGGCTTTGCTCTGACCAGTTAGTGTTAATGACTCTAATTAAATGAACAATTAGAATAGCTTGTCTGGAGATTCACACCTCCATAATTTATTTTTAAAACTGGAAAAATCACATACTTCATATTAAAAATACAGGAATATCCTACAGCTCATCATTTCACTGCTTCTAAACTAAATTTCGTCGAACATATTACACGTTCAACATCTCATTGAGCAGAAATTGACCATTACATTTTATTTAGGCACTAAGGCCCAATCCTGCACAATGCTCCCACTTACTAGAAGATTTGCCTGAATAAGGACTACAAGGTCAGATCATAAGTTAATTGGTGAGCTGTCATTGGCAAATTTGACAATGAAGGACCTTATTTTCAGGCAACGATTGTACATAAACTTGCACAAGTACATCTCTATTTAGAACACAAATCAGGTTTTACACATGCACATGGCAAGATAGATGCTTGCATAGACATAGGTACATAGAAGCTCATTACATGCAATAATGCAGATACAATGCAGGTATGCTATTGTGTGCTCAATTTGTTTCTAAAAATTAGGCTTCTAAACACTGCTATTTTTTTCATAGCCACGTGTAAAGATCAAACCAAAGAAACAAACAATAAAGTAAGTCCCAAAATATCATTCTTTCATACCACTACATGTCCAAAACAGCCAAACAAAATTTTAGCAAACTTTCCAAATCTTTCTTCTGAGCCTATGTGTGTGAAATTTCAATCCACAGTGTAATTTTATCCCATAATATATGAATGCACCTAGAAATGGGGACATAATTGAAGTAGCTTCTAAAAAGAAACTGTAGCACTAATAGTTTGACACAGTCATAACAAGAAAAGGAGGACTTGTGGCACCTTAGAGACTAACCAACTGATTTGAGCATAAGCTTTCGTGAGCTACAGCTCACTTCATCGGATGCATACTGTGGAAACTGCAGAAGACATTATATACACAGAGACCATGAAACAATACCTCCTCCCACCCCACTCTCCTGCTGGTAATAGCTTATCTAAAGTGACCACTCTCCTTACAATGTGTATGATAATCAAGGTGGGCCATTTCCAGCACAAATCCAGGGTTTAACAAGAATGTCTGGGGGGGGGGGTAGGAAAAAACAAGGGGAAATAGGTTACCTTGCATAATGACTTAGCCACTCCCAGTCTCTATTCAAGCCTAAGTTAATTGTATCCAATTTGCAAATGAATTCCAATTCAACAGTTTCTCGCTGGAGTCTGGATTTGAAGTTTTTTTGTTGTAATATAGCAACTTTCATGTCTGTAATCGCGTGACCAGAGAGATTGAAGTGTTCTCCGGCTGGTTTATGAATGTTATCTGATTTGTGTCTATTTATTCTTTTACGTAGAGACTGTCCAGTTTGACCAATGTACATGGCAGAGGGGCATTGCTGGCACATGATGGCATATATCACATTGGTGGATGTACAGGTGAACAAGCCTCAGATAGTGTGGCTGATGTTATTAGGTCCTGTGATTGTGTCCCCTGAATAGATATGTGGGCACAGTTGGCAACGGGCTTCGTTGCAAGGATAGGTTCCTGGGTTAGTGGTTCTGTTGTGTGGTATGTGGTTGCTGGTGAGTATTTGCTTCAGGTTGGGGGGCTGTCTGTAGGCAAGGACTAGCCTGTCTCCCAAGATTTGTGAGAGTGTTGGGTCATCCTTCAGGATAGGTTGTAGATCCTTAATAATGCGTTGGAGGGGTTTTAGTTGGGGGCTGAAGGTGACGGCTAGTGGCAGGCCTAAAAAAGAAAATAACAGAACAGAATAACAGAATATATATAACATGGATTACAGGCAAGATTTTTGTCTGACTTGTTCATCCTCAGATATTTATTATTGTTGAGGTGCAAATGACCCTTTGTGCATAATTACCACAAAGGTCCACGCAAAAAGAAATTAACTTTCTGCTTAAGTTAAGTGCATATCATTTTGAAAATATGAGTCTTCTTGTTACCCATTTGAATGATAAACTATGGAATGAAATCAGGAAAGGACAATGACATCACTAATTACTAGATTAATGCAAGAATTTTTTTTAAAGTTCAGGGACCATTTGTAAGAGGAGCTCTGTCCAACTCCTAAGGTATATTAAAAAGGGTTCCAAATCCAAGGGTCGTTATTTAGACTTATTGACTTTTAAACTAATTACCTAAACACACAAAAAGCCATTTGTAAAGTACTGTAATTAAATTGCTGATGTGATAACAGAGAATTGTGTTAGGGGGAAGGGAGGCAAGTGAACACAAAGCAAGCAGTAAGTGAAATTGAAAAGGGTTTGGATTTGCTCTGTAAATGGGCTGACAAAGAGAATGAAATTTAATGTTGACAAATATAAATTAATGCACCCAGGATTCAAAATGCATAAAGTCAAGCACGGAATGAATGCAACTGAACTAGAGCAAGAGAACTTTGAAAGTGACCTTGGAGCTATTGGAGACTTCTCCCTCAGCATGTCTGGACACTGCAAAGAAGCACATAAAAATGCCAAGAGAAAGCGAGGATATACACAGCTGGTGGTAGAATATGGGGTCTATTTTTCTATCACATTCACAACATGTCACTCAGTGTATTTTATATAAGGGTGGTAGTCTACCTATTGTAGAAGTAACATTCAACCATATCAAAAATGGGTGTTCTTAAAAACTTGAGAGTTACAACATAAAGACGGGATGGATGTGAATTTTGTAATAGGTACTGGGATAGTACAATTCTTAAAACAATTAATCTGGGAATAAATGATCCTCCCCTTCTCCATCCATACCAGTATCTCTTCCAAGGACATTTTCTTTTTCTGGCTTTCTCATTCTGGCCAGTGTAAAGGAAAAGAGAGTTATAAATGCTAAAACTGATTACCAAAATTGTATTGACAATGACATCATCAAACTTGAGTAGGAGACTGAAAGGCCAGGAGCCAGAGAACTGCCAAGGGAAGTACAAGACTTCACCAGAGCAGGGAAAATGAGGCAGTGGCAAAGTCATTGCCACACCACAATTCATTATTGTCCATGAGTCGCTCATGTTCTATGGCAATAAGCACTTCAGAAAACCAAATAGACAAACTACATGACTGCATATTTATGTCAATTTCATACATTTTTGAGGCCAGAAGGAACCATTGTGATAATCTAGTCTGAACTCCATTGGCCCTATAAAACATCCCTGAGGACCCCAGAGGACATCCCTGAATTAATTCCTGTTTAAACTACAGCATATCTTTTAGAAAAAAAATCCAACCCTGATTTTAAAATTTCCATGAATAAGAATCCACCACAACCTTTGCTAAATTGTTCCAATGGTTAATTACTCTGACTGTTAAAACAATTCCACCATTTTTCTTGTTTCCCAGGGAAGCCACAATAGGAACACGTTGTAATATAGGTATGGTTAAATCATCCAGTGACCTAAAAATTGCTAAGCTTGAAGAGATTTCACTATTTACAAAGTTGGGCTATTAAGGCTCTCAGAACTAAATTCAATACCTAAAATCCATAAATAATTGATCAATACATGCAGACAAATGAATGAAAGACAAATGGGATGGATTTAAGTGACAGACCACAACTTTCTTTATTCTATACTGGGAATGTCATTATACACCCCACCTTCCTAAATTAACAGGCATTTAATTGGGTCCAGTGCCATATTCAGGACTCTCTCACAATACAATCAATAACTCAGAGTAGACCTGCCTGGGCCCACCCCTACAACTCAGCTCCCTTCTGAATCCTCTCCACCTTCTGGGTGGGGATAAAAGTTCCCAAGGGAAGACCTCAGTCCATAAAGACTTCAGGTCTCCTTTTTCCCATAAGCAAAAAGATGACAAGCATACTCCTTGGTCTTATTTATTTTTGAGAACTATACCAATTTCTCCTTATACTCTCTGGCCACTAGGGGCACCATCAATTAGTATCTTTGCACCCTCACCAATACTGCCCAGTAGCTATTTCCTGCTGATCCATTCCTTAAGGTCACAGAGTCCTATGTCAGGCCCTTCACTTGACCGATGGTCTCCATCATACCTAAAAAGCTTGTGCTTAGTATATTGTATGTCCTTGTGCCCCATCACTAAACTATCTACCCTCAGAATTATCCTGGCCGTTTCACAGGTCACATGTTTTTCCACCCCGTTGATATGGGTTGGGCCAATAGCTCCTCAACAAACTTGTCTTGAGATCATCTAACAAGAGGCTTAAGCTCTGAAAAGCCAGGGCTAACATAAGTAGCCAAGTGGTGTCTTGACTCACAAGAGCCAGTCTCCTAGCCCACACCTCCAACTAAAGGAAGGCTGCAGACCTGATAGAGGGTGGCAAACCCCCAGCCCAGCAATGCACACTCTCATTTCACCCTCCCCCCACCTTACTGCTGTGTCTTTATCCTTCCCCTGCAATCAATCAAAATTCCTTCCCAATAACTATGGGGGAGGGGCATTTTCTTGGTGAGAAAGAAATGATCAGACAAAAAAAAAGTTTTAACTTACCATGTGCACACAGTTCCTTTTATTGATTTCAGCAACAATGGATAAAAATTGCAAAAGCAGTGACCAAGTTTCCATAGACATAATACCATTCTCACATCTCCAGCTAAAACCCGCCCCCCCAAAACAACTTTGGATGAATGTCAAAACTCTCACTGACTTCAGTGGAGCCAGAAGTTCTCCCTCTGTGTTTATATTGTTCTGCCAAACTATATCTAACCATTGACCCTCGGCTGCTGCATAATTCTCAACTCTGAGCCATCTCTACCCATCACATGATGATTTATTTGTCCTAAATCCTGAGCATGCTTTGGCTATTTGAGTTCGGTGAGCATAAGGACTTGAGTGTCAACTGCTAACAACCCATTAGTAGTTGTCATCTGTTTTTCTGTTTTCCCATCAGTGAGTGTATCTGCAATGACCATTAATGGTTTCTGTTGGTTACCAGCTCAAATATTTTATTCTAATAATATAATTGGCTCCATACCTTTAGCAATCTGGCCATCATATTATACAACTTTAGGAATGTTGGTTGAATTGTAATAAATGAGTGAAAGTTCTAAAATCATTATCAGAGATAATGCTGTGTTTCAACAAAAGATGGAAATTCTGGAAAAGAACCTTAACAATTGCAGTCTTTAAGTAGTGGATTTTTGTAAAGGTTTGGTGTGAGAGGATGCTTGTAATCTTTTGCCTCCTATGATAGAATCTTTTCTTCGGAAAAAAATTAATCCACGTTTGCAGATCGCTACAGCTTGCAGTGCTCCATTTAAATGTGTAGCTTCGAAGTACCAGAGGAGTCATCACCAAAATTGGCTTTATGTCACATTCTTATCATAACTTTCACCTCATTTCACTCTAAAGGCTGCATTATGTCTGCAGTTTGGAAGTGTCATGGCACTGCTGTATAACTTTCTAGAGAAAAAAGACACATCTTCCCTAATGTAGACCAAGCAATAAAATCTTAGATAAAAAAAAATCGATGAAATTGAAATCTGAGATTGTTTCATTATGAATTAATGTTAATATTTTGTTCCCTGCTAAGCTTCATTTTGTTACAGACTGGCAAAAATGTGTTTAATGAGCATGAGACACAGCTACTCTTCAGAAAGGTGACTGTGTTTGATACACACTCTGTAAAGACAAATGACAGGTCAAATATTCATGTAAAATTTTGAGAGCATCTTATTTAGGTTTTAGCTCTGCTTAGTCCATTTAGGGCAATATTGGAGTTTGCAAGATTTTATTCTGAATTTTGTATGGATTTCTATTTTATTATGCATTACATTAATTGATAGTCTCAGTCTTTAAATATATGCATATATATACATATATGAATATATAAGTGTGTGTATGTGTTGTATAAATAAAATGTTAAAACTCAAATCTAGATAAAATGATGAAAAATAGCTAAATACCAAGTTACTTTAAAAAAACATTAACTGGGGGGTGGGGATTTAAATTCACAATTCGATCTCCTACTCATTTATTTTTTATAATCTGACAGAGGGACGATGTTCTCAAATTGTATTTATGTGCACTTTCTTTCATCTTTCATCCAAAATATAGATGCTTTGCTATTAACGAAACTTGTATTTCCCTGTCTGTCATTACACAAAGTTTGTTTCAGGGATATTTAAAACCTAATGCAAAAGATCTCCTGATTCATTTGTGGAAGAAATGGGGCAGTCAGTGCATATATGGAGCCTTTTCCATTGATCAAATGGCCTCAACCCAGCTAAACAGTGAGATGTATATGAAGCTTATAAAAAGGAACTATCAGTGACTATTGCAAGCATAAAACAAAACAAAATTAGATTTCTCTCCAGGAATCTTTCAATCTAATGGTCTGTTTAGATGTCATTTTACTGTAGTTTGCATACTTTGGTGATGGCAACTCTCCAGTTGTTGTATGTACAACATGAACCGCTTTTCTTAATTTAGGCCATGAAAAACCTGTTAATGAAATAAAGCAATTTCAGTAGTTGTAATGTATTTTAATGCTATTAGAAAAACATAAATCAGATTAAATTGTACTCAGGAGCAGCCCTAGCCATTTTGCCAGCCAATGTGAAAAATCTTTTGGGCGCCCCCTCCACAACTCCACAAGCTGCCAAGCTAAATAAAAACAAAAAAGAAAACAAAAACCACACATAAGAAAGAAAGAAAGAAAGAAAGAAAGAAAGAAAGAAAGAAAGAAAGAAAGAAAAGCTTGCCAGTTAGTTGTGTAAAAATGGACCACCAATAAGAGCAGAGCGGAAAAACAAAACAAAACAAACACAAAAAACCAAGCAGCACAATGATACAGAACTTCCTGGAAGTTGGTGTCCAGGGCATCCTCCCTGCTTTCCTGCCTCTATAACTAGCCCTGACTGTACTCTAATCTGCACTGTTTAGTTAAAGACACTGAAAACATTTAAGTGTATATTAAAGCATCAGAATACCCTTAAAATGCATATAATTTAACAAAATAGAACCAAGATTTATATCACTGTGATATTGTAACAGGGCCTTCATTCTGTGAATGCCTGGGAACATTCCAGTTCTCCTGTTAAGGACCTTTGCCTTTTAAGGAGAAGAATTTTGGGAAATATAGTGGTTCTTCAGGAAAGCCTAATGGGAAATGTAGTCCTGGATCACATGTAGACAGAGAAGATGCTTTCTTCCGGCAACTCACGGAAGTTACTAGACCGCAGACCCTGGTTCTCATGGGAGACTTCAATCACCCTGATATCTTCTGGGAGAGCAATAGAGCAGTGCACAGACAATCCAGAAAGTTTTTGGAAAGGGTATGGGACAATTTCCTAATGCAAGTGCTGGAGGAACCAATTAGGGGCAGAGCTCTTCTTGACCTGCTGATCACAAACTGGGAAGAATTAGTAGGGGAAGCAAAAGTGGATGGGAACCTGGGAGGCAGTGACCATGAGATGGTCGAGTTCAGGATCCTGACTCAGGGAAGAAAGGAGAGCAGCAGAATACAGACCCGGACTTCAGAAAAGCAGACTTTGACTCTCTCAGGGAACTGATGGGCAGGATCCCCTGGGAGAATAACATGAGCGGGAAAAGAAAAGGAGTACTTGTGGCACCTTAGAGACTAACCAATTGATTTGAGCATGAGCTTTCGTGAGCTACAGCTCACTTCATCAGATGCATACCGTGGAAACTGCAGCAGACTTTATATTCACACAGAGAATATGAAACAATACCTCCTCCCACCCCACTGTCCTGCTGGTAGTAGCTTATCTAAAGTGATCATCAAGTTGGGCCATTTCCAGCACAAATCCAGGTTTTCTCACCCTCCAACCCCCCCACACAAATTCACTCTCCTGCTGGTGATAGCCCATCCAAAGTGACAACTCTCTACACAATGTGCATGATAATCAAGTTGGGTCATTTCCTGCACAAATCCAGGTTCTCTCACCCCCTCACCCCCCTCCCAAAAACCACACACACAAACTCACTATCCTGCTGCTAATAGCTCATCCAAAGTGACCACTCTCCCTACAATGTGCATCATAATCAAGGTGGGCCATTTCCAGCACAAATCCAGGTTTTCTCACCCCCCCCCCCACCCCCATACACACACAAACTCACTCTCCTGCTGGTAATAGCTCATCCAAACTGACCACTCTCCAAGTTTAAATCCAGGAGAGCTGGCTGTATTTTAAAGAATCCTTATTGAGGTTACAGGGACAAACCATCCCGATGTCTAGAAAGAATAGTAAATATGGCAGGCGACTAGCCTGGCTTAACAGTGAAATCCTTGCTGATCTTGAACACAAAAAAGAAGTGGAAATACAAGAAGTGGATGATTGGACAAATGACCAGGGAAGAGTACAAAAATATTGCCCGGGTATGCAGGAGTGAAATCAGGAAGGCCAAATCACACCTGGAGTTGCAGCTAGCAAGAGATGTTAAGAGTAACAAGAAGGGTTTCTTCAGGTATGTTAGCAACAAGAAGAAAGTCAAGGAAAGTGTGGGACCCTTACTGAATGAGGGAGGCAACCTAGTGACAGAGGATGTGGAAAAAGCTAATGTACTCAATGCTTTTTTTTGCCTCTCTCTTCACGAACAAGGTCAGCTCCTAGACTGCTGCACTGGGCAGCACAGCATGGGGAGGAGGTGACCAGCCCTCTGTGGAGAAAGAAGTGGTTCGGGACTATTTTAAAAAGCTGGACGAGCACAAGTCCATGGGGCCAGATGCACTGCATCTGAGAGTGCTAAAGCAGTTGGCGGATGTGATTGCAGAGCCATTGGCCATTATCTTTGAAAACTCATGGTGATCGGGGGAAGTCCCAGACGACTGGAAAAAAGCTAATGTAGTGCCCATCTTTAAAAAAGGGAAGAAGGAGGATCCGGGGAACTATGGGCCAGTCAGCCTCACCTCAGTCCCTGGAAAAATCATGGAACAGGTCCTCAAGGAATCAATTCTGAAGCACTTAGAGGAGAGGAAAGTGATCAGGAACAGTCAGCATGGATTCACCAAGGGCAAGCCATGCCTGACTAATCTAATTGCCTTCTATGATGAGATAACTGGCTCTGTGGATGAGGGGAAAGCAGTGATGTGTTGTTCCTTGACTTTAGCAAAGCTTTTGATACTGTCTCCCACAGTATTCTTGCCAGCAAGTTAAAGAAGTATGGGCTAGATGAATGGACTATAAGGTGGATAGAAAGTTGGCTAGATTGTCGGGCTCAACGGGTAGTGATCAATGGCTCCATGTCTAGTTGGCAGCCGATATTAAGTGGAGTGCCCCAAGGATTACACCCTCAGCAAGTTTGCAGATGACACTAAACTGGGAGGAGAGGTAGATACACTGGAAGGTAGGGATAGGATACAGAAGGCCCTAGACAAATTAGAGAATTGGGCCAAAAGAAATCTGATGAGGTTCAACAAAGACAAGTGCAGGGTCCTGCACTTAGGACGGAAGAATCCCATGCACCGCTACAGACTAGGGACCGAATGGCTCGGCAGCAGTTCTGCAGAAAAGGACCTAGGGGTTACAGTGGACGAAAAGCTGGATATGAGTCAATAGTGTGGCCTTGTTGCCAAGAAGGCCAATGGCATTTTGGGATGTATATGTAGGGGCATTGCCAGCAGATCGAGGAACGTGATCATTCCCCTCTATTCGACATTGGTGAGGCCTCATCTGGAGTACTGTGTCCAGTTTTGGGCCCCACACTACACAAAGGATGTGGAAAAATTGGAAAGAGTCCAGCGGAGGGCAACAAAAATGAGTAGGGGACTGGAACACATGACTTATGAGGAGAGGCTGAGGGAACTGGGATTGTTTAGTCTGCGGAAGAGAAGAATGAGGGGGGATTTGATAGCTGCTTTCAACTACCTGAAAGGGGTTCCAAAGAGGATGGATCTAGACTGTTCCCAGTGGTAGCTGATGACAGAACAAGGAGTAATAGTCTCAAGTTTCAGTGGGGGAGGTTTAGGTTGGATATTAGGAAAACCTTTTTCACTAGGAGGGTGGTGAAACAGAAGATGGGAGGAGGGGGGTAGTCCTGCTTCAGACCTTACATAATAAGTAAGCTGAGCCTGAGGAAGGGTTGCAGGAACTGTATTTTGGGGGTTAGATTTTTGCTTTTCTGTGGAGAAGACTCTTGTGAAGGTGTGAAATTTGTACCTCATAAATCTCCTTACCAATCTTCTAACTTGGGTAGAGGCACCCCAGGAGCAAGGTAGTGGGGAAACTGAGATGGTGGAACACCCAGCAAAGAGATTAAATGGCTCCCTAATACAGATACTATCTTTTCTCAATGCTCTCACTCAGGAGAGATAAAATGGTGAAAATTCTTCCATCCACACAAGACAAAAAAACCTAATGGTTTCCACTAGGGAATCCCTGCACCCCAAACGAAGTATTCCAATGTGGGTTGTGATGGGAACAGCCCCCATAAGTGATGAATGGGTCTATATAGCGAAAACCTCTCTCCAGAGCCCACGGCACAACTGAGAGGCAGAACCATTAATAATGTCCTGGAGAGCAGGACAACACTTGTACTGAGACGATGATTTATCTGTGTGAAACAGGAGTAGTGGAGAAACACCTCTATGTGAAAGTCTGGGCCCATTGTTCTATGGAAACCATATAAATCCTACAAATGAAATACAGCATTTCTCATACTGAAAAGCAGCATTTCCTCACAGCAATTGTACTGCATAAATTAGAAAACAGAGTACTCACTCCAGAGGCCTGAATTATGTCTGGGTTATTCCAGTTTTATGCTGGTAGCACTCCATTGAAATGAATGGAGTAACAGCTGTGCAAAACTAAAGTGACACAGTGCTGAATTAGTCTCCTGACTGTTATTTAATATCTATGAGTCTCACTTTCATTTTCATCTTACAAAAAGTATAAAGTAGATTTTAATTAGATGATTTTGGCATTTTTTAATATGGAAAGCAAAAGGTGATTGAAAATAAGGAATGTTAGTGGTTTCCTAGTTATGAGGCACTTTTATTAAGGAAAATGTAAGTACTAAGTATTGTGGCATATAAATACTAGAGCAGGGTGGAAAACATAACCTCTGTCCTGGGGATATTCTGAGTGCTTGAGATTTTGTTTTGTTCTGAATTGGAATGAAACATTGACCCTTGGAATTTCCTGGAAAAGCAAATGTTCCAATTTGGGAATGTACCATTGCCACCCTCACCATCTGTCCCAAGTCCCTGTGTTCCTCCTTCCACCCTGAGAAAGCCCTGGGCTGGTGGCAGAAAGAAAAGC
Source organism: Lepidochelys olivacea (assembly GCF_965140295.1). Lineage (NCBI taxonomy): Eukaryota > Metazoa > Chordata > Testudines > Cheloniidae > Lepidochelys > Lepidochelys olivacea. Next base: position 75,943,130 of record NC_140411.1, on the reverse strand, counting down.
ACAAACCACAGCAGGAAGGAATATAACAACCACCACCACTCTCTCCATTGAAACATTTTGTCAGAATCAAAATGTTCCTGTGAAACATCACGATTTTGACAAAACAGCATATTTTTACAAAAAAAAACAACAAAAAAATGGTTCAAGTGGAAATCTTTCAATCACCTGTAACTACTTCTATATAAGAATATAGTAGTGGGTCGGCTTCTGCTATCTGAACTTGGAACAATATTTAGTGATTTTAAAAAATATATATCTAAGATTAATATTTTATAACAGCCTACTTGGGATACACACCCTTAGCAACAGAATTAGACTGCTCCAAATTCAGTGTCTATGTATTCCATAAACCGTAAAAGGATCAAAATGGAAAACTCTACTGTCTAACTGGCTGCCTGCCAATCTCTGCAAAAGAGAAATATTACTCTGGGGCACTATGTTATATCCCTTACTCTGTTTAGGAATTGTAAATGCTGTACTACATCATCATGCAGTGGGTTAGACATTTGCCAGCACCAACTCCTTTGTTTTGTAAAAGGCTTCAGATGACAATGGCATATTCGATGAAAAAGAACAATCCTGAGTGTGTTTACAAGTGAACACAGGCCTCAAAGCTGTAGCATTTTCTACCCTTGGCCTCTTGCATATCTGTGTGATACTAGAGTATCTTATGCTAACCATGGATTATATTTCCCCAGTCCCAGCTTGCTAACCATGTCTTGCTGATTTCCTGTGTTTCTTTGAAAGGAACCTTACTTTGAAAGAGTCTCACTGAAGTAGCTCCATGGATCTGCACAGCAGCATAGTAATGACAAAAATCACAAAGTTTTGCTTTATTTCTAATCAAATTATAGACAGGAAGACTCATGATCCCAGTTGTTTTGTGTGGGAGATGATCACTGCCTTCATCACAGTACTACAATCAGGGCAGTGTAGCCAGCTGTGCTTAGTCCTGCACAATAAAACCAGGTTCAGTAGCAACCCCACCGAAGGAAATGCAAACCATTTGACAATCTATGTATTAGGGGAATGGGTGGTTTAGAAATGCTCAAATGGAAATGTAACCCCTGTGACACTCTGCATGTCAAAATAGCACTCTGAAACCCCCATATTCACCACTGTGATATGTTTTGTACAAAATATGCCTTGTGAGGTATTATTTAATAAGTCTTGATTTGTTGAACGTTAGTAGCCTGTTATATGTACCATCATTGTATGTGAAGTTAGGAGGTATTACTATATGTGTTACTGAAATATGTTGTATGGTTGGAAGACTCCCACAGCTGGTCTTTCAGAAGCAACAAAGGAACAACTATCCCTGGCCAGACAGGTGTTGATGATCCATCAAGAAAAATACACTCTCAGAGAGACTTCTCAGAGAGAGCACGCACGCCCTGAGGATTGCTTAACCCGCTCGTCACAGCAAGGATCTTTCTAGCAGCTGGAAGAAGGTATAAAAGAGGGACAGTGACAACATCACTTGGCCTCTCTTCTTCCCCATCTCAACAACTAGAAGATCATCTGGAAGACAGATCCTGGGGAGATCAGTCCCAGGCTGAGAAAGGAATCCAGTCTGTGTATTAAGAATGGTAACATCCCTGTAACATCAAGGGGATGAGAAACTACTTGATCAAAATCCTACTTAGTTTGTAGAATTTAGACCGCAAATTGATTTTTTATTTCCTATCAAACCAACTTTGATCTCTATGCTTGATACTTATAATCATTTAAAATTAGGGATGTTGATAATCGCAGTTAACTCATGTGATTAACTCAAAAAAGTAATCATGATTAATGGCAGTTTTAATCGCACTGTTAAACAATAGAGTACCAATTGAAATGTATTAAATATTTTGGATGTTTTTCTAGATTTTCAAATATATTGATTTCAATTTCAACAGAGAATACAAAATGTACAGTACTCACTTTATATTATTGTTTTTATTGCTTTAATTGGTAAGACAAACAAGTTTCTTTACATTTACGGGAGATAATGCTGCTCACCTCCTATTTACAATGTCACCTGAAAGTGAGAATAGGCATTAGCATGGCACTTTTGTAGCTGCTATTGCAAGGTATTTACATGCCAGATATGATAAACATTTGTATGCCCCTTCGTGCTTCAGCCACCATTCCAGAGGACATGCTTCCTTGCTGATGACTTTCATTAAAAAAATAATGCATTAATTAAATTTGTGACTGAACTCCCTGTGGGGAGAATTGTATGTCTCTTGCTTTGTTCTACTTGCATTCTGCCATATATTTCATGTTATAGCAGTCTTGGATGATGGCCCAGTACATGTTGTTTATTTTAAGAACACTTTCACAGCAGATTTGACAAAGCACGAAGAAAGAATCAGTGTAAGATTTCTAAAAATAGCTACAGCACTCAACCCAAGGTTTAAGAATCTGAAGTGCCTTCCAAAATCTGAGAGGGATGAGGTGTGGAGCATGCTTTCAGAAGTCTTAAAAGAGCAACACTCAGATGTGAAAACTACAGAACCTGAACCACCAAAAAAGAAAATCAACCTTCTGCAGGTGGCATCTAACTCAGATGATGAAAATGAACATGCATCAGTCTGCCCTGCTTTGGATTGTTATGGATCAGAACCCCTCATTAGCTTGGACGCATGTCCTTGGGAATGGTGGTTGAAGCATGAAGGGACATATGAATCTTTAACAAATATTGCATGTAAATATCTTGTGACGCTGGCTACAACAGTGCCATGTGAACACCTGTTCTTACTTTCAGGTAACATTGTAAACAAAAAGCAGGCAGCATTATCTTCTGCAAATGTAAACAGACTTGTTTGAGTGACTGAACAAGAAGTAGGACTGAGTGGATATGTAGGCTCTAAAGTTTTACATGTTTTATTTTTGAATGCAATTATTTTTTGTACATAATTCTACATTTGTAAGTTCAACTTTCATGACAAAGAGATTGTATTACAGTATTTGTATGAAGTGAATTGAAAAATACTATTTCTTTTGGTTTTTTAGCACAAATATTTGTAATAAAAAATAAATAGAAAGTGAGCACCGTACACTTTGTGTTCTATATTGTAACTGAAATCAATATATTTGAAAATGTAGAAAACACCCAAAAATATAAAAATAAATGGCATTCTATTATTATTGAACAGTGTGATTAATCACACGATTAATCACAATTAGCTTTTTAATCATGCGATTAATCATGATAAATGTTTTAATTGCTTGACAGCCCTACTTAAAAATCTCTCTTTCTGTAGTTAATAAATCTGTTTTATATTTTACTTTATAAAACAGGTTAACAAGGCTGTTGCATGTCCACTATTCTTTGTTGGAGTGGAGAACCAATTAATGAGCTTGCACTGTCCAAGGGAGTCTTGAGCTGTGTTTGAGAGCATATTTCTTGGGTGCAAGGCTGGGGTGTGTTTGGCTGGTGCCTCTCTTGTTATGATTCACAAGTTGCTTAGAGAGCATTCATGCAATTTCACTGGGTATGAGTCTCCACATGCTGAGTGATCACACCATCTGAAGGGACTGGCTGCCTGTCACAGCATTGTGAGAGACTACCCAGGCTGGAGAAATAAGGAGGCACAGAAGTCCTACAGTTTCGGGTTATATCCTGGGGACTCCGTCACAACCCCCTCTTGGAGTTTGCCAGATCCTGGAATGCTGAGACTGAGCCTCTAGTGTGTCCTATTCTATGAACTATTACAATAATGGCTACCAGAGCCCTCTGACACCATTTCCCAGCATGCTTGGAGTCAGGACTGGGGACAGAATGGACTAGAAGAACTCTTGAATTGCTATGGTATCTGGTGCATGGGTCAGGCAGTTCCAGCCCTGTTGAGTCCAGCTTTCAAAGTGGCAGAGATCTGTTGCAGTGCTAACTACCAAGAACCATCCGAGACCTCCCAGACTCCAGACGCTTTTTGTTTAAATCAGTCAACATTAAGAGTGCTGCAACATTTATCTCAGGACTCATCCTTGGCATTCCATCTGCCTGGGAAGGTGCCAGGGAGTGAGTTGGGGGATGGGAAGTGGGTGGGAGGGGTGGAAAATTTGTTGATATTTAGTACTTATTAGTTGACACCCTGTTCCTTTCCTTCCCCAGATCCTATTTTCCTGTTCCCAGTAAAATCCCCTTTTGGTATATTGTTATTTTGGGTGTGTCATTTCTTTGCTGGGAATTATACAGAGGTATTTTATTGTTTCTTGTGTCCTGGATTTCATATTCCTTGCCAGCATTTACTCACTTTCCCAAGGTATGCATCCCTTGTGTCTCAGTCACAGTGAGGTGTCACCTTAGGTGGAAGCACCAGGCATTCTAAAAGGAACCCAACACCCAATCTATGAGAGGAAAGAGGCAAAGTCACTCTAAGTAGCTAGAACTGGAAAGCAGGTTTAAGCCACAACTTGGGGGAAGGGACTACAGAAATATAATATCTTTTAATTGACAGAGGCATGACACAGCTAGTAAGATAAAATGTTTTAAAAAGAGATTTTGTTTCCACTAGGTCATAGAAACAATGCAAAATTCATTTCTACTGATCTTTGCAGTGCTTGAAATATTTATTAGTCATCTAATTCTTTGAATATTGTACTCATGTTGTACTCTCACATAACTCAGTGTCAAACTGGAGTAATGCCACTGGTGGGTTTAACTAACTATAGAATTTGTCCTTAATAAGATGTCCTCTTCAAGAATTTTCTTCCTTTTTGTATTTCTTCTACCTTTTTTTTCTTATAAATGATTTTATCTTGGCCTGCTACCTCCAGCTAGAATCACTGGCACATAACAAACTTGTTTCACATTTCACTCCTTGTATCTTTTAGACATACATCCTCTGCCATACAACATCTATATGGCCCTGAGAAAAAAAGTTAAAATGGCTTCTGCTGACTTTCCTGAGTATGTGAGGTAGCTACAGCCAATTGCAGAGTATGACTTCATGTGACTTCAAACAAAGGAAAAATCATAACTAACCTTGGTCTATGAAGAAAAGGTAAATTAAAAATATTTGTAATGTAAAAATGTGTACCCAATTTTGATGAAGTTTTCACTGGATGTGAAAATTTTTGCACCAAGTTCTGCATTTTCATGGAAGATCAGTGAGGATGAAGAGAGTCAAATCTTAGTCTTTTCAATATCTCAATGAATATTTTGAACAACTCTGATTATAAATTGGCAATATTCTGGTTTGCTTCTTAATTACTGTGCTTCCCTATTTTGTTTATCTTTCTGGTTGCCTTGCACAAACATACTGCAAACCATGTATTTCAGAGAAATACTCAGGAAGAATAAGACTGCTGTGAGGGATCAAGTGGTACACAGGTCAGGATATGGAGACCCTCACCTCTAGGACATCACCAGATAGAGTCCAGCTGAGAGTGGCAATGACTGAAAATTTTTACCACCTGACAGCTGTTTGGCAGCCTACCGTAGGTGAAATATAAATTGGTAGTATTAGCCAAATCCCTGTGGACAAGTATGCACATCACACACACACACAAAAACCCAAAACACAACAACAGCCACTAGTTAGCAATCTACTAAGATGATAAAGACGAACATGAAATCTTAACTACCCTCTCACTATTAGCTGTAAGCCACCTGGGTTGGAGTTAAGATACATGGGTGGGATGCTATCATGGGGGAAGTTACTCTGCAGATGTGTGTGCTTGTGTTGATAAGTGAAGAATTTTAGTCTTCAGGCACATTTTATAACACTACATTCCCTTTAAAAAACAACAACAGCAACCCAGAATATTCCTTTAAAAAGGATAAGGAACTCTTTCATTCCATTCATTTCATTCTTTCATTCTGTAGGGATATGAGAGGGCCTTTTTGTAATTCAACAACACTTTATTTCTCCAAAGTAGGCCCTCGAAACAATTTTCCTCCGGGAATTTTCTTTAAATATATTTGACAGCTTGGTCCTGAATCATGGGCATGAATCCATCTTGCTCTGGCTTGTTCTTGGTTTGCTTCTTGTTGCTCTCTCCAGCTAGTTGGTTGCTCTTCTGGTCATGTACATCTGCCTGTCTCATTTGTTTTCTCAGCCGTCACTGTTTCCTCTGATCATTTCATTCTGCACAGCCTGAATGTATATAGTTTTCCTTCGCCTTTATGTATTAGTTGTCAGCATGTAAATAGAGCAAGTTAACAATAGGTAAGAGAACACAGAAAAGCCTCTGCAATATTCCCACAGAACTGAGAACGTAGTCCTTACAGATTTCTTTGGCTCTGCTGATGTCATGCCTGTCCTGAGGCTGCCTTTTGGATGGTGGAATCAATTACAGAGAGACCCCCAAGTCAGTCCAGGTCTTCTGTGGTTTTATTCTATCCAGAGTTCCTGAAAATAGTCACGTCAGTGGGAAACTCCTTGAAGGCATGAATCAGAGTGTCAAAAGCATCTGAGAAAGGAAATCCTCTGTTGCTGCCACTCCTCACAACTCCAGGTTCTCTCCATGTGTAGCAGAGTGAGATTTTGAAGTAAGATGAACCAGACATTGCTTTTTCAAGGTTCATTATTTATTAAAGAGAAGCTGTTGCTCAGCTTATATGAATATCTCCTATCCAATATTAGACTATATACAAACAGTATAACCGGATACCACACAGACAATACTGGAGAATGCACACATTCGAGCAGATCTGAGACCTATTGTTGAAAGGTCTGTGGTCTTCTAACACTCATAGCTAAGCATACACTGTACTTACTCCAAAATTTATCCCACTGGTTGGGAAAGGTCATATTTAGCATTCCATTCCAGTACTTAAAGTAGAAGGTGGTACTTTTAGAAATGATATCTCTGCACAGCATGATTGGAATGGGAACAAAGTCAGAGCTATCTTTGGATAGAAATACATAATTAATAAATACTAGTAAAGTTGTGCAACATGCCTGCAGTAAAACCCCCAACCACATGAAACCTTCCTGTTTTGTGTTTTGCTACTACTTGACATTCGGACACATCACATGAACAATTAAACGTTTCAGATGGTTTTAACATAAAACCTGGTAAAATCCAGTGGTTTTAGTGGATTTTCACTTTCCGATTTTGGTTTTGCTCAAGCACAAAGCTCAGAGAAAAACTGTAAATGACACATTTTTGCACTGACCACCACCCTGATCTGGTCTGGAAATCATAAGATCCAAAAGGAACATAGGCTTTTCACCCTTATCCATCATTTCACTGGGAGACAGAGAAAAACAATCCCATCCCTCCAGTGTAAATAGATCCCACTGAGGTTTGCACCGAAAGTTGCACAGTTCTTATTACTACCTACCCACCATTAAAAGCAAAAGGATTGCAAATCCCAGACTGGAAAAATCTGAATACAACCTACACATTTCCGCAAAGTGCAGGAAACTTCCAGCTAAAACTGATCCAGAAATACATTCAATGCAGTGAGAAGAGAATGCATGAAGAAAAAAAAAAGTAGTTACAATCCCTTTCCTTCATAGCATCAGGAGGAAGCAAAAAGGACAATACATTTGTAGGTACTCTGAATATAAAATGCTTCTGTCATCAGCATCTCTCCCCAGGCAGTGCATTTTGGGGTGTTAATTTTAATAAGCAACATCATTAGAGGGAAAGAATCTTTGCTATATTTCTAGTTGCTGCCTTGCTTTTGAATATTTAACTTCCAAATATTCAAACTCTCATCAGATATCAAAGTATATGAAATAGTTTAAGTTTTTAACTTTACTTTCTTTCAGAAGTCCATTAAATGAGAGGAAATGAAGGTGGAAGAGATCTAACAAGTCTGACATGAAACCGATAATTAGTATAAACTAGTATCACTGGCAAAGAAGACAGAAGAGTAATGGTCAGAAACTTGTAAAGCCACTGATATTACTCATTATGGTTATGGCACTTACAAAGAGGGTGACAAGACATGACTGTCCTGTGTAATTTTAATTTTCATCCTTTCATTGCTCTTTAATTTTCCTTTAACGTGATGAGGCCTGGCATGCTCACAGCACTTATGCTATTCTGGGAACAATCTGTAGGATTGATATACAGGAAACTAATTATCCACCCTGAATCAAATGTCTTCTGGGTAGGAAGGCAATTAGGGCTCAATGGCCCTTTAATGCCATCATTTCCCAAAAGAATAATGCTCTTCTTGTGGTCCCCTAAAGCATCAGGCTATGGGGGGCATTCTCTAGTATTTATGCTGATAAGCCTAATTTAAAAAGGTATGATGAGTTTTAAATGGATCTCTTCAGTGTACAACCAGGAGTCCATCCTGGCTTGCATCTGCTTATTGAGTGAGAATGTAGGCCTGAGAGATTAACTAGTGCACAGGTATTAACAAGTGCACAGGTATTGCACTTGGCAGGTATTTCCCTTTTTCTCTTCAGTCAACACGGGGAACGGCCCATGGTAGTTGAACAAAAATGACTTTTTGAGAGTGACCCTCAAAATCATTTGTCCAAACACTTTGGAGGGCAGTATTTACTCCCTGACTGCAGCGGGACTTCCCATGGTAGGGAGTAAATTCTCATGTATGTTTGCAAGAAGACTGGGTCCCATATATGTAACAAATTCAGTCTTTCTTTGGGAAAGCCGAGGCTGATGTCCTACGCAGAGCTGGTTTAAAGAAAAGTCTATTTTGTGATTTTGAAAAAAAATCGAAACATTCAAAAAATGCCTGACCATTCTGCAAAACAAAAAAACAAAACATTTTTGAACATGTTTTAGGTTTCCAGTTTTTCATATTTCCCCTTCCTGTTTCCACTGCCAAAATGGAAAAAAAAAAAGAAGAAAGGGAGAGAAGAGGGAAAAAGTGGGGAGAACCAAAACCTTTAAGGAAAAATCATTTAAAAAATCAATGGTTTTGATTTTTTGGGGAGTGGGAGACAGTGAGGGAGTCAAAAATCAGAATTTAAAAACACTGACATTTTTCTGCAGCAATGTTCAGTTTCAAAATAATAAGCCATTTTCACCAATGTTTGAAATAAAACATGTTGCCCAGTCTGTGTAGTCAGGTATAAATCTGGCTCAGAGTGAGGCAGTGCTGTGGGTCCTCTGTTGACATAACAAGTGAGGACAGGGTGAGTAAAGGGTCAGACTTGTTGTTTTAAATGCTTTATATGTATGTTACTGATAGCTTCACATGCTGTTCATTGAACCTACCACTGAGGCTCTTCTGTGCCTCTTTTATCAGAGGTAGGACATCTGTCCTCTGCTCAAGAAATTGCATGCACTATCAGGAAGCAGGGTCACCTCCTCCATAAGAGAAGAAGCTGATAATGACTCAGACGGTAGTGACCTGAAGAAAATGAGGGTGTTGGTCCACTGGCATCATCTAGTGTCATTCTCTACCTCCTCCCGGTGTCTCTTATCTTCTGCTAGGAATGAAGGGAGTCAGGTGAAAGTGAGAGGTCATTAAAAATGAGCTCAGATGCACTTGAACAATCCTTTGACTGCATCCTATTTTGGTAGAATGCCTTGCTGCAGTTCTAGAAGGCACATTGGCAAACAAAGCACCACATCTAGCTGTATTCTAAGTACAAGAACCAGCGAGCATAAAACATAAAACAAAACCTTCGTTGGAGCACTGCCCCAGCCTGGAGATCATACATAGTCTGTGACCAGGTTCAGAGTAGCAGCCGTGTTAGTCTATTCGCAAAAAGAAAAGGAGGACTTGTGGCACCTTAGAGACTAACCAATTGATTTGAGCATAACCTTTCGTGAGCTACAGCTCACTTCATCGGATGCATACTGTGGAAAGTATGCATCCGATGAAATGAGCTGTAGCTCATGAAAGCTTATGCTCAAATCAATTGGTTAGTCTCTAAGGTGTCACACTCATCAATGGTAGTTGTGCACATATATCTGAGTCCAAAATTTAGCCTATTTAAACTAAACAATACTGCTGCTGTATAAAACCATGTAGTCCTCACTGAGGCAAAACACTGAATGGTTTCAAAAATTCCTTTGCCTGAGTGAGGACTGCAGGATTTGTCCTAGTGAACCTACAGTAGCCAGCTCATGTCAATAAGAACAAAAATAAGACTACTCCTGTTACCATGCATATTGCACTTGCAATGAGCAAATTCCTAATGGCTTGTTCTCTACCACAGCAGTCACCTAATTCATACAATGGTTAATGGGTGTTGGCTTTCTGGTAAGAATTTCAAAGGGTGAATTCACACAAAAGCTTAATTTGATTAGTTTATTAAACTATAGGGCGATAAAATGTGTTTTAAATGGCTTATGAAAGATTGAGGAAATGTGCTGGTTATTCAAACACTCAGTCTATTAATGTTACTAGTGTTAGGTATCAAAAAGCTTTGGATCTATAATACTGTCCTTGATACCAACTGGGTTCACTGCTTATTCAAAGAAAAACATGGAAGCATTCAGAGTGTGACTAACTTTGTTGATTGTATCTGAAATGAATCTGAGATCTTATGCTGACTAAATACTTAGTTCCACTACTTTTCCCTCTGACCCTCAGAAAGGAAGAAAAAAGAGACAAACAATATTTTATAAAATATTTTGGGCCATCTTTCTGTCTCAACTCCAAGAGTGCTTTTTCACTATTATGGCAGCTCAGAGACCTGGCTTGGGCTGATTGAACAATGGGGGAATACAGATACAGGGAATCACTTGTCTTAGACTTTTGGAAGTTGACATAAGGAAAAAGTAATTGACCAGTGGAGACTCATGGAATCCAATTAGTGTGGTAGCAGGAACCACAAATGACATCCCAGATATAATTCATTCCGCTATATTAATTATAACAACATGGAAACTATGTAAATATAAAAAAGTGACTGAAAAAGTGGTGCCACTAGAAGCAGTATAGAGAGCATGTATGTTTTCAGCAATTATTCATTCATCTTAAGCACTGGCAATCTGTGCACTTGTAGAGACACCAATGGCAGAGGAAAATTAGCAGATTTGGACCGAATGACAATAGGCGGAGTATCTCTCTCTTTAGAGCGGCCCAGGGACTGTATCACTGAGTCCAGATTGCAGCACATTTATTAGGTTTCCATTGTGGAAAGAAAGCAGATGTCAAAAGAGAGTTGTTGACTGCATTTCTGCAGCCTACCATATCCCAAAATTGTGAGACATGTGGGCTGCTCCTTTCCACACGGCAGCTCATGGATGCGGTCTAAAATTGCCGCAACCTTTGCACTGGCCAGACTGCCCTCCGTTCCTGCTTGCCAACATACTCTCTGCCTCCACACCAGCAGACAGCCCATGGTTTTAGCTATTTCTACTTTCTCTTGTTCCCCTGTTTGTTTTTCTAATTTCAGGCAGTAGCAAGCAGGACGTTTTTCTTAACCCTTGCTCCTCCTCCCTGGGTCAAATTTCAGCAGCTTGGTGATTAGTCCACCAGGAACTGCCACTGCAGCATCTCCCTGCTGTGAGGAATGAGGTCCTGCACTAGAGCAAATCTCTGGGCAAACTCACAAACACACCTGGCCTATAGCAGGCTGCCTGGTTGGCTACGCCACCTGATTCATTGGAAGTGTCAAGCAGACCTGCTGCAGCAACAGCAGTGGCTGCTCAAAGCATTTGCCCTTAGCTCTATATCTCCTATGGCTGCTTGTTCCCAGTCCTGCTCCTGCCTTTCACCCAGCCCTTCTTCTTCCTTGGCCCTGCTTTGTTATGCTCCAGATTACCCAGTTCAGACCCTCAGCACCGATTCCTCACCTCTGACTTTGGCTGTGACCCTTGGCTCTGGTATCTGGCTCCTGACTCCAGCTTTTATCCTGGGCTCTGATTCCTGGCTACTGATTCCTGTTCTAACCACTAGTCCTGACTCCTGCTGTGACCATTAGGCACAACCACCCAGGCCCCAGTCCGATGATACCTGCCAGCTCCTCTGCCTCCCTCCCAGGCATGGCAGAGCAGCCAAGTCCAAACGGTGCTCTATTTGTGAGACAGCCTTCCCATGCTCAGCAGGTGGAAAGTTGTGCCCTGCCTGCACCCAGACAACAAACCCTACATCCATTAGGGCACAGATATGCACTCTCGACAGGCACATGGGGTCCCCTACCTGCCCAAGCAGCCATGACTCCAACAAGGGAAAACCAGACCTAGAACTGCAGAACAGACCAGGGAGAAGTTTGAAGGACAAGGAGACCACATCCACCTCGCCAAGGGCGTAAGTCCCAGGATGATTCTAGACTCTGAAGAGAACAAGCTTTCAGGACTGACAGCTCCATACACCCCAATATAAATGCCTTGGGGAAAGAAGCAGGGCTCATAAACGGCCTCATTTCCTCCTGATTCAATCTGGAGGATTTGGGCAATAAATCCCTCTCCCCTGATGTAGGAGACTCAGATCCTGCAGGTAAGGAATCAGACAGAAAACTCTCTAGAGCCAAGGCACCTTCACTTGTAAGGTGGGCTAAAACGGTGAAGAAACCAATAAACGAGCAAAAAGGGGCAGAGAAAACAGAACAAAAAAACAGGAGGCATGTGCCCTCTGACTCTTCCTCCTCCTCCTCATCCCTTAAGGGGCTCTGAATCTGGTCAGGATCAGTGGAAGACTAAACAAGGTTTCTTCCCCCCTGAAAAGTTTGAGGCTATATAGAGAAAGGTTGTAGCCACCATATATATCCAGTATGAACAGTCTCCTGGCAGTAAGCGTCAAAGAAAATTCCTTCCCTCAAAATCTTCTCCTGAGGCTGCAATTCCACTGCACTTTTTTCTTTGAGGATATGATCAGAAAGGAGTGGGACAAGCCTGACAAACATATCAGCAAAAATTACCTGAGGTTCTATAGGCTTACAAGAGCCAAGAATTCCATTGCTGAGGTCCCAAAGGTTGCTGCTGCTGTTTCATCCCTAGCAAGGGACATGGTTATCCCCTCAGAAGGGGAATTCTACCCTAAGGACCAGATAGATAGAAAAGTGGAGGCCACTCTCAGCAAAGATTTTGAGGCCTCTTCAGTTATCTAAAGGGAGTCTCTCATAACAACATGTTTTGCCAGAGTATCTTTCTCCTGACTGGAGGATCTCAGGTCCTAAGGGACAGGGATCATCCTGATTTCAGCCTTACTCTTTTAAAAAAAAGAAATCTCCTTAGCACCAAAAAGAAAAGGAGTACTTGTGGCACCTTAGAGACTAACCACTTTATTTGAGCATAAGCTTTCGTGAGCTACAGCTCACTTCATCGGATGCATACTGTGGAAGGTGTAGAAGATCTTTTTATACACACAAAGCATGAAAAAAATACCTCCCCCCACCCCACTCTCCTGCTGGTAATAGCTTATCTAAAGTGATCACTCTCCTTACAATGTGTATGATAATAAAGGTGGGCCATTTCCAGCACAAATCCAGGTTTTCTCTCCCCTTCTCCCCCACACAAACCCACTCTCCTGTTGGTAATCGCTTATCTAAAGTGATCATTCTCCTTAGAATGTGTATGATAATCAAGGTGGGCCATTTCCAGCACAAATCCAGGGTTTAACAAGAACGTCTGAGGAGGGGGGGGGGGCATTTGTGCTGGATTTATGCTGGAAATGGCCCACCTTGATTATCATACACATTGTAAGGAGAGTGATCACTTTAGATAAGCTATTACCAGCAGGAGAGTGGGGTTGGGGAGGTATTTTTCATGCTTTGTGGGTATAAAAAGATCTTCTACACTTTCCACAGTTTGCATCCGATGAAGTGAGCTGTAGCTCACGAAAGCTTATGCTCAAATAAATTGGTTAGTCTCTAAGGTGCCACAAGTACTCCTTTTCTTTTTGCGAATACAGACTAACACGGCTGTTACTCTGAAACCTGTCCTTAGCACCAGCATTTGTAGCTGATGCTGCAGTTGATACAATGAGGTTTTCAGCCAGAGCCATGACATCCTTCTCAGTGGCCAGTTGCCATGTTTGGCTCTACCCTTGAAAGGTGGATTCCCATTCTAAACAGGATCTATGCTCAGGAAAATTTACAGGCTCGATCCTATTTGGGGAAAAGCTGGATAAAATGGTGGCGGAAACCAACCAGTCCCTCCCATCCTCAGAATATGTCTTTAGGAGAGAATACAAACCTACGTTCAGACAGAGAGACTTCTTTTGTCCATCTTCCTTGCGGAAGTACCAGTAAAAGGACAGCAGATTCTCCAAGGGTAAGCCCAGGAATTCAGGTTTCTTGGGGAAAGTCCAGACAGTGGCAGCTCTGCAGCCTCCAAGACCACCTTCAGACTGTGATCAAATGTGCCTATGCCCAGAGCTGAAGCTAGGAGGTAGAATTTCCAACTTCACAGAAGAGCAGTGTGCATCCACAACAGATAAGTTGGGGAGGGAGACAGTAAGCCAGTACTCCCTTGAGACGAGGGCTCCACCTCATCCTTTCTTCATCCAGTCTTCCATTTCCAATGATGCCACAAAATGTGAAATGATCCAGAATGAGATTTCTCATCCTCTGGAAATGGGGATTATTAGAAAGTATGCCCCCAGAAGAGAGATTCTGTGGGTTTTACTCATCTTTATTGTCCAGAAATGCATGGGATCAGAGCAGGGGAATCAGAGCTATCATCAAGTTCAACAGATGGATGAATAAGATGATGTTCTCTATGGAAACGTTAGCCTCAATGGTGTCCTCCTTATCTCAAAGACACTTCCTGACATTAGTGGATCTGGAAGATGTCTATCTCCAAATCGCCATACGGCCATGACACCACAGACTCCTGAGATACATTTATGGCAGGAAGCATTACCATACTGAACTGTCTCCTTCAGATTTTCCTCAGCTCCTAGGGTCTTTACAAAGGTGATGGTAGTGTTCATAGCCTGACTTACAGTGCAGGTTTCCACCTATACCTGCATCCTCAATAACATTCTAATCAGAGCCCCATCCCAAGCTGAGGCACACAAACTGTGACAAATAGAACAACTTCCTGCAATATCTTTGAGAGACTATATTGTATTAAACATATGAATGGTTTATGTATCATTGTGGGCAATGGATTGCATGCACTCCACTAGGGGAGGGTTACCACTGCTTCTCTGGAAGATAAAACAGTAAGGTATGATTAGGGCAAGTTGCTCAGGTTACAACACCTCCAAGGAGGTACCACTTCCTGGTATGTTCACATGTATGAGTTTAGTACTCTGGTTCTCCAGAGACAAATAAAGAAATCCCTTTTGGATAAACAGCCCAAGCTTAAACTGGCTCATGGCTCTTCTTCCTGATCCAGCAGAGAGGCCAGACTTTTTGTCCAAGCGGGGTGGCGGGAGGGGACAATTCTTGTGGAAGGGTTGAAAGACTTTAGCCTGCTAGGGTCCCACAAGATGAATGGGTGACCTCAGGTGAGCTTTTAGTGGGCATACAGGAACGTGCATTGTTTTTTATATCTTTTCTCTAATGCTTTTACCTGAAGAGTAAATGTGTTTGCTTAGAAAGTGCTGTGTGGTAACTCGTAACTGCTGGCAATACACAAGTCATAGACCAAACAGAGAAAGCAAAGCACAGGCACAAAGCAAAGTGGCCTTTTAGCCAAACTGGCTTGTTGGGGATATCACACTCTAGATCAAGAAGCTGTGCAGCCTTTAAACTCTTGGTCAGGAGGGAGTAAGACACACGTCCCTGCCCAGGAGAGGTGTTGGCTGGGAGCTGGAAACCTTAAGAAGTTGCCCTCAAGACCTGGGGTGGGTGGTTAAAAATGCAGTTAACCCTGAAACTGTGACACAAAGCTACACCTTGGATTCTAGATCTCCCAAGAGTTCATGGTTTCATCATCAACTTCAAAAAGAGATTCCTGAATCTTTCAACCAGCATCTCTCACCTGGGAGTGGACCTGATAGCAAAAATGTTTCCATCACATGAAATTTTCCAGGAGATCCAGGATCTTATTACTTTACTCCAAACTATAGCACAATGTCTTCAGCTTCTGGACCTTCTGGACTTTTGTACAGGAATCACTCTGTAGACAAGTTCGCACATCAAGTGCCTCAAACTTTCCTTCTGAGAGTGTGGAACCAACCACTCCCCAGAACTCACGAAAGACCAAGTGACAATGTCAGTCCAGGTACTCAGCTCCCTAGAGTGGTGAACTGTCAATGGAAATGTCTCCAGGACCTGCTCCTATGCTTTCCAGATCCTCTTGTCCCTACTACCAATGCCAGTCTGGAAGGCTGAGGGTACTCTTTCTTTCTTATATTTTTTCCTTTTTCCTTTTATTCCTGAACTTCTTACCTTACCATCCCGAACTCTGCTCACTACTTCCCAGATGTCTCAGAATTGTGGGACTCGCTGAGCTGCAGAATGGAAGATGTCTCGGTGATAATCTCCTTTCTGCTAGCAGTGTCTCCCACAATTCTACCCAGCCTAGATGGCATTTTGCCAACCATTCAGAGACTTTCTTTGTGTTAGACCATTGTGATGCAGGCCATATGCCAGTTATGCATAGCTGTTGTTATTGTGATCCCGCTTAAGTTACTTTTGTCTTTCTAGGCATTCTGCACAGCTTTAGAATAACACATCTGGCAACAAGCAGGTGCAAGGTACTGGCCAGCTCACACAGTGTTGCAACTTTGGACCACCTCCATTGAGCTGCAGTGTGGAGAAGAGTAGCCCAGATGTCTCAAAATTGTGGGAGATGTGACTAGAAGCAAGGAGATTATCAGTACAAAATCTTCCATTCAGCAAATTTTGGAGAATGGGCACTGAAATTTTAAAAAGAAACAATAGAGTTGATATATATATATGGGTCGAAGAACAAAATGAAACAATTGCTGGAAGGCAGGTTATTCTAAAACTTGGGTACCAATAAAATTAGAGAGAAGAGTCTGACAGAGGAGGAAAAGAAATAGTGTGAATTCTTCTGGAAATGGACCAGGGAAAGCATTTGTTAGACAGCTGCAGCCGCACAGGAGCCAGCACACGGAGTTGTAAACAGGGGAGTTTGAAAGGGGAGTTTGTCTTGTGGTGCTCGTTTGGGGTTTGTTTTTGCGGTGGGTGCTGGTGTTTTGGTGTGGTTTGTGTTTCCCAGATTAACAGGATTTAGGTGGGAAGGCTCTGACAGACACAGAGGCAGCAGTGGGAGTGACCCATGTAGTGGAAGACACAATGAAAATGACTGGATGTGGAAGCTGCGGTATGTACATGATCCTGGAGGGGGTACCTGGAAAGAGTTTTGTCTGCATGAGCTGATGGAAGAAAAGATCCAAGGATTGGAGATGCAGGTGGAAAGTCTGGTTGAGTTTAGAAGGGGGTTCGAGCAGATTATGGAGCAAAGACATGAAGCAGCTGAAGGGAAAATTTCAGACTTGCAGATAGAAGCAGGACTGAAGAATTCTGAGAGGAGACTGCTGGGTGAAGAAAATGGACAGTGGAAGCATGTGACTAAGAGAACGAGGCAGAGGAAAAGACGGGCTAGTGAAGGAGAAATAGAGCTCAAGAACAGGTTTGCAGAGTTGGAAGATGAAGAAGGGGCTCAGGAGGTGGTCACTGAAGGTGGAAGGGCAAGGAAGAAGAGAAGCGTGGCTAGCCCTATAGGAAAAGGGGAAGAGTAATGGAGACTACACCAAATATGAGCCCCGGTAGGATACAGGATGGGTTGAAGAAGATTACAAGGGAGAATAGGAATGGAAAGAACTTGCAGCCAGAGGGAACAGGGGATAGACCAGAGAATCACACCATCACCAGGAAAAGGCAGGTCTAGGTGATGAGGTACTCCTTACTGAGAAGAACAGATAGGCCTGTAACCAGAGCTGATCCAGAAAATAGAAGGGTTTGCTGTCTTCCAGGTGCTAAGATACAGGATGTGGACCTGAGGTTGAAAAGGATCCTAAAGGGAGCGGGAAAGAATCCACTGATTGTCCTTCATGTTGGAACAAATGATACCGGTAGATTCTCACTGGAACGTATCAAAGGAGGCTATGCCAGGCTGGGGAAGATGCTTAAGGAAATCAAGGCTCAGGTGACCTTCAGTGGGATTCTGCCTGTTCCTAGAGGAGGGCAAAAAAGGTGTGACAAGATTATGACTATCAACAGATGGCTCAGGCAGTGGTGCTATAAGGAGGGCTTTGGGATGTATGGTCACTGAGAGGCATTCATGGACAGAGGACAGTTCTCTCAGGATGGACTTCATATGGGTAGGGAAGGAAATAGACTTCTAGGATGGAGGCTGGCACAATTGATTAAGAGACCTTTAAACTAGGAATCTGGGGGAGATGGTTGGAAGATGTCCAGGTAATCTCCATGGCAGATTTTAGCAATGAGAGGGAAGAAAACAAAGTAAGAAAGGATATAGCCAGGGTAGGAGAATGGACATAGGGAGGAAGGGTACTGTACATACTAGTCTAATAGGTCATACTGGCTGTAGAATGTCCGTGCATAATCAGGTAAAGAATGTGAGCGAGGCCAAACAGCAAAAATTAAGATGTTTGTACACCAATGCAAGAAGCCTAGGTAACAAAATGGGGGAACTAGAGCTACTGATGCAGGAAGTGAAACCAGATATTATAGAGATAACAGAAACAGGGTGGAATAGTAGCCATGACTGCAGTACAGGTATTGAAGGGTATGTGCTGTTTAGGAAAGACAGAAATAAAGGTAAAGGTGGTGGAGTAGCATTGTATATCAATGATGAGGTAGAATGTAAAGAAATAAGAAGCGATGGAATGGATAAGACAGAGTTCGTCTGGGCAAAAATCACATTGGGGAAGAAAACTACTAGAGCCTCCCCTGGGATAGTGCTTGGGGTGTGCTTTAGACAGCTTGGATATAATTTGGATATGGACAGAGCCCTCTTTAAATGTTTATAATGAAGTAAATACTAATGGAAACTGCGTGATCATGGGAGACGTTAACTTCCCAGATATATACTAGAGGACAAGTGCTAGTAATAATAATAGGACTCAGATTTTCCTAGATGCGATAGCTGATGGATTCCTTCATCAAGTAGTTGATGAACCAACAAGAGGGGATGCCACTTTAGATTTGGTTTTGGTGAGTAGTGAGGACCTCATAGAAGACATGGTTGTAGGGGACAACCTTGGTTCAAGTGATCATGAGCTAATTCAGTTCAAACTGAATGGAAGGATAAACAAATATAAATCTGCGACTAGGGTTTTTGATTTCAAAAGGGATGACTTTCAAAAATTAAGGAAATTAGTTTGGGAAGTGGATTGGACTGAAGAATTTATGGATCTAAAGGCAGAGGAGGCCTGGGATTACTTCAAGTCAAAGCCACAGAAGCTATCGGAAGCCTGCATCCCAAGAAAGGAGAAAAAATTCAGAGCCAGGAATTGTAGACCAAGCTGGATGAGCAAGCATCTCAGAGAGGTGATTAAGAAAAAGCAGAAATCATACATGGAGTGGAAGATGGGAGGGATCAGCAAGGAAAGCTATCTTACTGGGGTCAGGACATGTAGGGATAAAGTGAGAAAGGCTAAAAGTAAAGTAGAGTTGGACCTTGCAAAGGGAATTAAAACCAATCGTAAAAGGTTATATAGCCATATAAATAAGAAGAAAACAAAGAAAGAAGTGGGACCACTAAACACTGAGGATAGAGTGGAGGTTAAGGACAATCTAGGCATGGCCCAATATCTAAACAAATACTTTGCCTCAGTCTTTAATGAGGCTAATGAGGATCTTAGGGCTAATGGTAGCATGAGAAATGGGAATGAGAATATGGAGGTAGATATTATCGTATCTGAGGTAGAAGCAAAACGCGAACAGCTTAATGGGACTAAATCGGGGGGCCCAGATAATCTTCATCCAAGAATATTAAAGGAATTGGCACATCAAATTGCAAGCCCATTAGCAAGAATTTTTAAAGAATCTGTAAACTCAGGGGTTGTACCGTATGACTGGAGAATTGCTAACATAGTTCCTATTTTTAAGAAAGGGAAAAAAAGTGTTCCGGGTAACTACAGGCCTGTTAGTTTGTTAGTCTGTTAATCTGTAGTATGCAAGGTCTTGGAAAAAAAATTGAAGGAGAAAGTAGTTAAGGACATTGAGGTCAATGGTAATTGGTACAAAATACAACATGGCTTTTCAAAAGGTAGATCATGCCAAACCAACCTGATCTCCTTCTTTGAGAAAGTAACAGATTTTTTAGACAAAGGAGACTCAGTGGATCTAATTTACCTAGATTTCAGTAAGGCGTTTGATACGGTGCCACATGGGGAATTGTTAAATTGGAGAAGATGGGGATCAGTATGAAAATTCAAAGGTGGATAAGGAATTGGTTAAAGGGGAGACTACAACGGGTCCTACTGAAAGGTGAACTGTCAGGCTGGAGGGAGGTTACCAGTGGAGTTCCTCAGGGACCGGTTTTGGGACCAATCTTATTTAATCTTTTTATTACTGACCTCAGCACAAAAAGTGGGAGTGTGCTAATAAAGTTTGTGGATTATGCAAAGCTGGGAGGTATTGCCAATTTAGAGAAGAACCGGGATATCATACAGGAGGATCTGGATGACCTTGTAAACTGGAGTAATAGTAATAGGATGAAATTTAATAGTGAGAAGTGTGAGGTCATGCATTTAGGGATTAATAACAAGAATTTTAGTTATAAGCTGGGGACACATCAATTAGCAGTAACAGAGGAGGAGAAGGACCTTGGAGTATTGGTTGACCACAGGATGACTATGAGCCGCCAGTGTGATATGGCCATGAAAAAAGCTAATGCGGTCTTGGGATGCATCAGGTGAGGTATTTCCAGTAGAGATAACGAGGTGTTAGTACCATTATACAAGGCACTGGTGAGACCTCATCTGGAATACTGTGTGCAGTTCTGGTCTCCCATGTTTAAGAAGGATAAATTCAAACTGGAACAGGTACAGAGAAGGGCTACTAGGATGATCCGAGGAATGGAAAACCTGTCTTATGAAAGGAGACTCAAGGATCTTGGCTTGTTTAGCCTAACCAAAAAAAGGTTGAGGGGAGATCTGATTGCTCTCTATAAATATATCAGAGGGATAAATACCGGAAAGGGAGAGGAATTATTTAAGCTCAGTACCAATGTGGACACAAGAACAAATGAATATAAACTGGCCATCAGGAAGTTTAGACTTGAAATTAGATGAAGGTTTCTAATCATCATCAGAGGAGTGAACTTCTGAAATAGCCTTCCAAGGGAAGCAGTGGGGGCAAAAGACCTATCTGGCTTCAAGATTAAACTCAATAAGTTTATTTAGGAGATGGTATGATGGGATAACATGATTTTGGCAATTAATTGATCTTTAACTATTCATGGTAAATAGGCCCAATGGCCTGTGATGGGATGCTAGATGGGGTGGGGTCTGAGTTACTACAGAGAATTCTTTCCCGGGTGTCTGGCTGGTGAATCTTGTCCACATGTTCAGGGTTCAGCTGATCACCATATTTGGGGTCAGGAAGGAATTTTCCTCCAGGGTAGATTGCAAGAGCCCTGGGGTTTTTCGCCTTCCTCTGTAGCTTGGGGCATGGGTCACTTGCTGGAGGATTCTCTGTACCTTGAAGTTTTTAAACCATGATTTGCGGACTTCAATAGCTCAGACATAGGTGAGAGGTTTATTGCAGGAGTGGGTGGATGAGATTCTGTGGCCTGCGTTGTGCAGGAGGTCAGACTAGATGATCATAATGGTCCCTTCTGACCTTAATATCTATGAATCTATGAATCTAAGATATACTTTTGATACATGGCCAAAATAAAAGGGGGAATAAATCAGGAGTGTCAGAATTGCAATATCTATGAAAGACCCAACCATAGAGAAAAGATTGTAAAAAGGCATTAATATATTAACAGTAGTAGCTATGTCTAAGAAACGCAAATGTATTTAGTGAAAGGGATATCAAGGCCTAAATGATCTCCTTTGAGAGAGTGGTGGAAATGCACTTTAAAGTGCAGTTACATCTATGAAAATAGAAAAGGGACTACTACCACATGATGGAATAAGCACCACAGGCTGTATTTAATTTAAAGGGACAGTGCCAACTTGAAATCTAGCCCTTTCAGAAAATGAGTTAAAAGTAGCTTAGGGTAGCATGCTTGCCCACAGTTCCCTGTTGTTACCTCTTCCTAGTTTTACAAATATTTTCCTCTCCCCAGATGCAGTGTGAAAGATTCACACAAACAACAAGGGGAAATGCTTGCAACGATTAGTGAAACTGCCTATAGAGAAAATGTTGTCAGTTATATTAATTCTAGGTGTCAGTAGTAGGTAAAAATATTTCTGACAGAAGTGTGATTTTTTTTAAACTGATGTTGTCTTTTAAAGACAATTGCTGGTGGGACAAATCAATTGATAAGATCACACAATGAATGGAAAAGACCTACTGTATTAGGACATTCAGCCTGTTCCCCAGTCAGAAAAGATTGCTCTGACAAATCACTTTCCCCAGTTCATTGTCCAGTCTAGTTGAAAATGCCCTAAGTGTTGGAGCTTTCACTACTTCCTTTGGTGGAATATTCTACAGCCTAATAGAGCTGAGTGTTGGCAAGTTGTGGATAGAGGTAGGATGCTAATCGTGCTCCCATGGAACCTCTGCCTAGGAAGTTTACTAGGATGGTCCTTAGCCTGGTTGTGTCAGATGTTTAGAAGACACTTTTATACTTTAACTGAATGTGTCAGTAGCTTTATAGGAGGATAAGGATCATTAGTATGAGGAGGCATTTTGTTTTTTGGTACCCCTTCTTAATGAGAGGACACATTTAGAAGCAGTGAGTCAGGCTAAAAACTTTGGTGTTATTTTCAGCCACACCCTTTTCTCTGAAAAGCCATGGTTTAGACACAATCTGACAATGGTTTGGGGCTTTTTTTTCCCAGCTGTGTGGTTTGATCAGGCTGCCCACTTATTTATCCTGCACAACAACAATACATATTTCACGACTGTGAGGCTCAATTATTGCAACTGAGTCTTAGCAGGGCTCTCAGTGCAGTTTCTGTGCCACTTACAGCTAGTGCAGATTGCAGCAACATACGTGCTAACAGGATGGAGCAGCTGTGACCATGTATTCTTTAAATTGGCTCACTGTACAATGACGAATTGACTTTAACCTTGCCTTTTTGGTTTCTAAAGACCTTGGCAATGTAGGCTCTGACAAGATTCAACACTTCCTCCTAGAACTCTTTGTTACAGATATTTATGTTGGGAAGTGATCTGTTTTTTAGGCATTTCATCACCACACCTAAGATTGAAGACAGACAGATCTTCTGCTGTGGAGTCTTCTACCATGTGGAGAACACATCCATCTGATGCTTCATGCTTCAAAAAAGCAAAATAAAATATCTGAAAACATTATCTTGGTATTGCAGAGTTTTAATTGCTGTCAGGTTTTGTAGAATCACCCCTACCTTCTTGCTGTTGTCTGAAGATGTGTAGCTCACACACACACACACACACACACACAAACCAACATGCCAACATGTCAAGTCTCCTCCTCCCCCATAAACTCCAAACTTTTCTATTTGAACATTTTCTTAAGTGGAAGTTCTCTTACAGATTAGAGCTGTATGAATAACATAAAACAAGCTTTCTGAATGTTCTCATGGATAAATGTGGCAAGTTCACTTCACTGTCATTTATGAGACGTATTATTCATTCATTGTTTGAAAGTACACAGAGGGCCAACAGTACAAACCTTAAAGTGTTCTCAAAAGTTTCACAAATGTTTGGCATGAATGATTACTTGTCTGAAAATTCATACAGCTATCCACTGTTCATCGTTCATCATTGCCTTACTTCAACAGTTTCACTTATGCAGTAGTGGAGTAACAAAAATACCATGTGCTTAAGGGTGTTTAATGACACCCCTCTAATAACAAATAGCTAACCGTGAAAATGAGCAGTTTGGGAGGGAAAGAAAAAACCTCAGGCTGTTAATTGTTTTTATAAACTATTCTGTAAATAGCTAGGTATTAGCCTGTGCGAGGCCCGCTGGGCCCAAAAGGAGTTTAGCCACTGCAAACCATGCTGTATAGATGAAAACAGAATCTCAGAATAAGGTTAGAGGAAAAGCCTAAATTTCTGTGGTAAAACTAGTTTGGAGAGGGGAAATGGATTCCAAAGCCCCTGAAAGATTTGTAACATAAAGTTTCCACCAAATGCTCCCTACACAGGGTGAGGGAAAATTCCTTAAGCCCCATGGACCCCAAGGTTCCATGGAAACATTGGATGACAAATGAGATCCACTCCAATTTAAGCTTAAACTGTTCCTTGTAGCCTTTATTTTGTAGGTTTTAGGTCAGTGCTATTATCACCTCTGAGTTATATATACATGCAAAAAGAGATATCTCAGGGAAAATAATTGCTCAAGTTATCTCTCCTGGGGAGAAGGCAGTGGTGAGCTTGAGACGGTTCGCACCATTTCGCTGGAAAGTGGTGCCTTAGATGTCGACTCTGTGCGTGCTCCGGGGCTTGAGCACCCACGGGGAAAATTTGGTGGGTGCAGAGCTCCCACCAGCAGCTCCCCGCCCCATGCCCGGCCCCAGCTCACCTCTGCTCTGCCTCCACCTCCTCCCCTGAATGCGCCACCCCACTCTGCTTCTCCACCCCATGGCTTCCTGTGAATCAGCTGTTCGCGGGGGAAGCCTGGGAGGGCTGAGAAGCAAGCGGCGGCTTCACGCTCAGGCCCAGGGAGGCGGAGACAGAGCGGAGGTGAGCTGGGGCAGGGGGGAGGGAGGGCGCAAGGAGGGCTGCCCACACTACAGCAGGTAACCCGGGGGGTGTGCAGGGGAACCCCAGCTCATGTCCACCTCCCTGGGCCTGAGCGCAAAGCCGCCGCCTGCTTCTCAGCCCTCCCAGGCTTCCCGCGGGAACAGCTGATTCACGGGAAGCTAGGGGGGGTGGAAAAGCAGAGCAGGGCAGTGAGTTCAGGGGCGGAGGAAGAGAGGAGGTGAGCTGGGGTTGGGCGCAGAGTGGGGAGCTGCTGGTGGGTGTTCTGCACCCACCAAATTTTCCCTATGGGTGCTCCAGCCCTGGAGCACCCACGGAGTCAGTGCCCAAGGCGCCACTTTTGATGTGATCAGTGGGCGATCAGTGCTCCCCCTGTTCCCTCCCTAGCTATGCTACCCCACCCCTAGGAGCCAGAGGGACCTGCCGGATGCTTCCTGGGAGCCGCCCCAGGTAAGCACCGCCAGGACTCGCCACCTCGCCCCCCCGGCAGGTTCCTCTGGCTGTTAGGGGTGGGGTGGGCACCCACTAGGGTGGCCCATGAGACCCTCCTGCCCAGTTCTGGGGGAAGTCAAGGGAGGGGGGGTGGATAGGGCAGGGGCTCCGGGGGCGGGGGTGGGCCACGACCCCCTCATGGGGTGAGGAGGGAACTGGTTGTTAAGATTTTGGCAGCTCATCACTGGGAGAAGGTGATGTTTTTCAAATATCTGGTATCTGCTATGTTCTTCCTAGAAGTGGATTAGGGGTTTATGGGGCCCAGGGCCAGAGCAAGTGGGGGCCCCTCCCCACCCCTTCTACCCGCAGTCCCTCTGCTCTCCCAGGAGTGGGTTGGGGTGTGGGGGTGTCATTTTGTCATTTTACCATATATAACTCAATGGGCTGGGCGCCCTGGGCATGGTCCCTGTTGGCCCAGTGGCTAATCCACTACTCGTTCTTCCTATGTGTCTTCTGCGTTTTCTTGTTGTCGATCACTATATTTTATATCCTGTTCTGTAACTTTACTCAGACTCAGTTATTAAGTTACCTCATCTGTTACCTATCCATGCTAAACCCCTGACAACACATTTTTATGCATAAATCACAATAACTAACCCAAACGGAGACATTTTTGCTTACCCTACTAAAACTTAATTTTATCTGTGTACTTCTATCATCTGTTCTCAGCTGTTAATCCCACCAGCTCCTTCCGGTTATATTTATCTTACTGGTCCATATTTTGGCCTTGAGCTTTTGCTTGGTAGCTTGTCTTGGGGGGCACCTAATGTTAACAATTCCCTTATGACACTGTTGCACCCTGCAATTTACACAGTGCAAGGTAAAAGACAGAAACCAGGTTTCTTGATTTATACACCCTGAAGCTGTTTTAGCTAAGTGCTGGAGTGCTGCATCAGCAGAAACACATGCAGATGCAAAAATTCCTTTATAGTTTTCTCTAATATATGTATATGTAATATTAATTTTGCTAACTTTGTTTAATATATGTATTTGACTAACACAATTCACTACATAGTTTTCCAACAGAAAAAGTAAGCCCCAACCAATTTCAGGGCAACCGTCTTGAAGTTCTGTCCCTCCACACTGTTCTCCAAGCTTTTCTCCCCCACACCCGCAGGCAATGCCCTTAGGAATCAGGCTGCCATTAGTCACTTCTGTAGCCTAATTCCTCTCCACCTCATACACCCCCCCCCAAAAAAAAAAGTAAACCTTGTAATGGCATTAGCCTTATCTAGCCAAAAAGCTCCAAAGGGTTCCTGGGCAAAGTGGAGTATAAAGTAGCTGCTCCCTGGCTCTGCCCCTCACCCATAAAACAACAAACCCCTAACCACAGTGTCAGTACAAAAAGAAAAGGAGTACTTGTGGCACCTTAGAGACTAACCAATTTATTTGAGCATAAGCTTTCGTGAGCTACATCCGATGAAGTGAGCTGTAGCTCACGAAAGCTTATGCTCAAATAAATTGGTTAGTCTCTAAGGTGCCACAAGTACTCCTTTTCTTTTTGCGAATATAGACTAACACGGCTGTTACTCTGAAAGGTGTCAGTACAGAGGGTCTTATGTAGATTCCCCTTATTTCTTTCACTTTCTCTGCTTCCCTTTGCTCTGTGGAGGGGAGCACAGAGCGCTTAGAAATTTCTCCTTTTAGCTTTGTAATTACTTGTTCTGCTTTAAGATAGATTCCAGGCCCCTACAATATAATGTGTTTAACCAGGAATGTTTGTTTTTGGTGATTTATATGTTTAGCCTCCACTTTTATTTGGTGCTCTAATTTGTATGTTTACCTGCATATCAGTCTGTTTTATCAGCAATCTGTTTCTTCTGGAATGAAAATTGGCCCTGAAGCGTGAAGTGTACTGCCGATAGCAGCAGTACAATTTAGCACTCTGGTGCATATTTGCAGTCTCTATGGGAGAGGCTCCTGTACATTAGAAGCTGACATTGCGCAGCAGGAATAAGCTAAGAATCAGGGTTGAGTAAGGCACAAACTCGAGAACAAGGGGACATCAGAAGTAGGGAAACAGAGCAGGAATTGTGGAGGAAAAATTACACACACACAAAATAAAGTAGCAATTCCTTTTCAAAGCAATTTTCTGTCAGGTGGTTATTGTTACACATTTTCTTTGTAGGAGAGAACAGACTGTATTGATCAAGAAGATGGCTGTGCAGGTAAAGCCAGTAAAAGTGTGCCAGTTGGTTTACTGAGAGACTTTTGAGGCAGTGTGACTTGGGAGTCAGTGGTGAAGGTTGCAGATAATATACAGGGGTGCCAGAGCCTGAAAGAATGGAACACCAGAGTGCTAGGGATTTATGCTAAAGAGGACAAATTACAATTCTCATCTATTTTATTGAATCCAAAGTGCATAAAACTATCCAAATAAAGTGTACAAATTCAAAAGTTTCTATTGAGATGCTTTGCCCCAGACTGGGTGTGATAGCTCTGTAATGATAAATTCCCCACCACTCATTCCCCAATGTACTGGTGATTGCCAACATTTTGTTTTAAAACAATATTCGACTAAGCAATTGCTGGCAGCCCAAACTCCAGCAGTAGCACCAGGATCACTATAGTAGTGTGGGTACCCATTGTGAGCAGAGATCTATGTTTTAATGTGTTTCAATAATGTGTGAGTCTTTTTCTTTAACTTACAGGCAGAGCCAGTGATAATGTAAGAGAGTTGATGTGATAAATTATGCTTGCAGCAGGACAGAGCTGTATGTGTTGCATTGGGGCAGCAGGGTTTGGGGTTGTATTGCTTGGATGTCATGGGTTGAGGAAAGGATTGATGTCTCAGGTGTGAATTTACACCAGCTGAGTCTCTGTCAGCACGTGTGGTTAGCTTTCCTGCAGTTCAGTATCTGATGAAGTGTTCCTTCCACTCAGACCAAACAGCAGGATTATCAAACTACAAACCTGGTTGAGGATTGAAGTTTGGTATTTTCTTTTGTTAGTTATGCTGTTTAAAATAAGTCAGCTTCTGACATCAAAAGTAGAGGTTAAAGAATGTCTGTTAAAGGATGACAGACAGTCATTTTCTTCTGTCACTGAACATGGAACTTTATTAGAATGAGGAGAACAGTACTGTCTCTAAAGCCTCCCTCTCACTCTTTTTATGAAGAACTGCAGCATCGAACCTTCTCCACTCCCTATCCTGTCTGGCTTCCAGCTACCATTTGAAAGACACTGTCCACATATTCTCAAAACTACAGTACAGGGTTATTCATTGTTTGACTGGACAGGTTAGGATCAAATGTATTTTGATAGCAATAAGTAGCGAAAAAGAGACACCTAGTTTTGTTGTTGTTGTTAACACAATCACAGCTAAGTCTGTCCTGTAACACTGGGTGTCCGTTCCACTAGCAGTTTCATACAACCAATGACACTCATGCTATCACTAACATTTGCAAATCGACACCTTCCACATCAGCATCTACCTCTGAAATACAGAATAATGAATAAAAGAAATTTACAACTAGGCATTGCTTCAATTAAACACTAGTACATGAAAAGATTTGAATTACATTTGCACTCAGGTTAAGATAGAAGTGGGAGCCAGACCTGTTGAAAGTCTCTGAGTAAGCATAAAAGGAGTAAAAACACTTGGGTGATATCATGGTGGGAGTCTACTATTGACCACCTAACCATGGATGACACTTTTTTTTTTAAAACGAGTAACAAAATCATCCAAAACACAGGATTTGGTGGTGCTGGGGGACTTCAACTACCAAGACATCTGTTGGGAAAATAATACAGCAGGGCACAGATTGTCCAACAAGTTTGTGGATTGCATTGCAGACAATCTTTTAGTACAGAAGGTGGAGAAAGCGACTGGGGAAAGGCTAATCTGGATTTGGTTCTGGTTAACAGGGAGGAACTAATTGAGAATCTGAAGGTGGAAGGCAGTTTAGGTTAAAGTGAACATGAAATTATTCAGTTCATGATTCAAGAAATGGGAGGAGGGAAAACAGCAGAATAAAGACAATGGGCTACAAGAAGGCAAACTTTAGGAAACTCAGAAACTTTCTAGGTAAAATCCCATGGGAAGCAAGTCTAAGGGGAAAAAGAGTTCAGGAGAGTTGGCAGTTTTTTAAAGAGACATTATTAAAGACACAAGAGCAAACTATACCATTGTATAGGAAAGATAGGAGATCTTCAATTATCTGAAACTCAAAAAAGAGTCATACAAGAAATGGAAACAAGGTCAAATTACAAAGGATGAATTTACATATATAAAAGCAGTGTCTGAATGAACTCTCCTCAGACAGCTAGTTGGGGAGGGGAAGAGACTTCAGGAGCAGATAGCGCTGTTTTACTCAAAGTGATTAACTTTGGCTGGTGCTGGGTTACAAATCACTTTAGTACGGAATTCAGAAGTAGTGAAATTTTATTGTCAATGTTGTCTCTATTGTATGAATAAAGGGGGGCAGAACTCTGCTTAACATGTCCCTAATGAGGGGGTCACCATTATCTGAAAGGTCCTCATTAAGCCAGGGTCTTTAATCATAGAATCATAGAATCATATAATATCAGAGTTGGAAGGGACCTCAGGAGATCATCTTGTCCAACCCCCTGCTCAAAGCAGGACCAATCCTCAATTTTTGCCCAGATCCCTAAATGGCCCTCTCAAGGATTGAACTCTATGCCAGACCCCTGTGAAAGTAAGAGGGGTGGGGACTGGTGTCCCAGCCATGAGTTGTGGACTCTCCCTCAGGGTTCCTGGTCTGGCTTAATCGTTCCTCCCCAATGTTCAAAGATACAGCTAAATAGGCTTCATTAGGAGCCTTTTTTTATTTCAATTACTCAATAAGAGCTGAAATCACTTGTGGTGGGGCAGTGTTTCTGCCCAAACTGCTGAGAGCTAAAAATCACTAAGTGACTGACCTACAGAGGTCACAGCAGAAAGGCAGGTAGCCGGTCAAAGTGGCAATTAGTCAGCTGGCAGGAGCAGCTGGCAGGGTGGCCAGGTGGTGAGGAACAGCAGCAGGCAGGGTGGTGAGGTCACCAGAGAGGAACCATAGTTGACGGAGCAGCCAGCAGAGAGGAACTGCAACTGGCAGGGTGGCCAGCAAGAGCAAGTGTTCAGATGGTGGAGCAAGCAAGGTGCTTCTTCCCCTGGTGGGAGGTGAACTCACACAGATGCTGCTCTGCACCCTGGGTCCTCTCTGACCAAGGACAACCACTGTGAGTGGGGTGGGAGCAAAGAGGGGCATAGTAAAGGAACTTTTGGTTGTGGAACTCAAGAACATGAGGCAGAAGACTCTGCCCCATACATTCTGGATGTGGGTATCCTGATCACAGTTTTATGATTATGAATCCTGCTTGCGGAATTTTCCCTAATTGATTTCGGGTGACTTCTTTCCTTTCATTAAAAGTTTATTTTTTGCAGTCAGACACTGTGCTTGTGAGTGGGGAAGTATTGGCTCTCAGAAGTGCCCAGGATCATGTGTAATTTTCCCAGGTTCCTGGGTGGGGCTCAAGCCAGTTCTGTGTTGTATTGTTGAAAAGGAACCCCTAGATATTTAACCTGGTCCTGGCTGCTGCCGGCTCTGCCTGGCAGAAGGGTCTCTCTAACACACACACATTATATTTATATTTATTTATATATAAAATAACCATGTAGGGACAAAATTAGAAAGACCAATGGACAAAATGAGGTTAAACTTGCTAGGGATATAAAGGTTAACAAGAAAACATTTTACAAATTCATTAGAAGCCAGAGGAATACTAGAGACAGGGTAGGCCCATTACTAACTGAGGAGGACTCAGTTAGTAATGGGCCTACCCTGCAATTAGTTCAGTTAGTTAGTAATGGGCCTACGCAGATCACTGCGGACTACGTGGCTCTGGGAAGAAGGATAAAGGAGTTGGAGGCGCAAGTGGTGTTCTCGTCCATCCTTCCCGTGGAAGGAAAAGGCCTGGGTAGGGACTGTCGAATCGTCGAAGTCAACGAATGGCTACGCAGGTGGTTTCGGAGAGAAGGCTTTGGATTCTTTGACCATGGGATGGTGTTCCGTGAAGAAGGAGTGCTGGGCAGAGACGGGCTCCATCTTACGAAGAGAGGGAAGAGCATCTTTGCCAGCAGGCTGGCTAACCTAGTGAGGAGGGCTTTAAACTAGGTTCACCGGGGGAAGGAGACCAAAGCCCTGAGGTAAGTGGGAAAGTGGGATACCGGGAGGAAGCACAGGCAGGAATGTCTGTGAGGGGAGGGCTCCTGCCTCATACTGGGAATGAGGGGCGATCAACAGGTTATCTCAAGTGCTTATATACAAATGCACAAAGCCTTGGAAACAAGCAGGGAGAACTGGAGGTCCTGATGATGTCAAGGAACTATGACGTGATTGGAATAACAGAGACTTGGTGGGATAACTCACATGACTGGAGTACTGTCATTGATGGTTATAAACTGTTCAGGAAGGACAGGCAGGGCAGAAGGGGTGGGGGAGTAGCACTGTATGTAAGGGAGCAGTATGACTGCTCAGAGCTCCGGTACGAAACTGTAGAAAAACCTGAGTGTCTCTGGATTAAGTTTAGAAGTGTGTGCAACAAGAGTGATGTAGTGGTGGGAGTCTGCTATAGACCACCGGACCGGGGGATGAGGTAGATGAGGCTTTCTTCCGGCAGCTCATGGAAGCTACTAGATCGCATGCCCTGATTCTCATGGGTGACTTTAATTTTCCTGATATCTGCTGGGAGAGCAATACAGCAGTGCATAGACAATCCAGGAAGTTTTTGGAAAGCGTAGGGGACAATTTCCTGACGCAAGTGCTAGAGGAGCCAACTAGGGGGGGCGCTTTTCTTGACCTGCTGCTCACAAACCGGGTAGAATTAGTGGGGGAAGCAAAAGTGGATGGGAATCTGGGAGGCAGTGACCATGAGTTGGTTGAGTTCAGGATCCTGACGCAGGGAAGAAAAGTAAGCAGCAGGATACGGACCCTGGACTTCAGGAAAGCAGACTTCAACTCCCTCAGGGAACAGATGGCCAGGATCCCCTGGGGGACTAACATGAAGGGGAAAGGAGTCCAGGAGAGC
Organism: Lepidochelys olivacea; assembly: GCF_965140295.1. NCBI lineage: Eukaryota > Metazoa > Chordata > Testudines > Cheloniidae > Lepidochelys > Lepidochelys olivacea. The sequence goes on along the minus strand of NC_140411.1, from coordinate 75,911,037 downwards.
TGGCTGTATTTCAAGGAATCCCTGTTGAGGTTACAGGGACAAACCATCCCGATGAGTCGAAAGAATAGTAAATATGGCAGGCGACCAGCTTGGCTTAATGGTGAAATCCTAGCGGATCTTAAACATAAAAAAGAAGCTTACAAGAAGTGGAAGGTTGGACATATGACCAGGGAAGAGTATAAAAATATTGCTCGGGCATGTAGGAATGATATCAGGAGGGCCAAATCCCACCTGGAGCTGCAGCTAGCAAGAGATGTCAAGAGGAACAAGAAGGGTTTCTTCAGGTATGTTGGCAACAAGAAGAAAGCCAAGGAAAGTGTGGGCCCCTTACTGAATGAGGGAGGCAACCTAGTGACAGAGGATGTGGAAAAAGCTAATGTACTCAATGCTTTTTTTGCCTCTGTCTTCACTAACAAGGTCAGCTCCCAGACTGCTGCGCTGGGCATCACAAAATGGGGAAGAGATGGCCAGCCCTCCGTGGAGATAGAGGTGGTTAGGGACTATTTAGAAAAGCTGGACGTGCACAAGTCCATGGGGCCAGACGAGTTGCATCCGAGAGTGCTGAAGGAATTGGCGGCTGTGATTGCAGAGCCATTGGCCATTATCTTTGAAAACTCGTGGCGAACGGGGGAAGTCCCGGATGACTGGAAAATGTAGTGCCAATCTTTAAAAAAGGGATGAAGAAGGATCCTGGGAACTACAGGCCAGTCAGCCTCACCTCAGTCCCTGGAAAAATCATGGAGCAGGTCCTCAAAGAATCAATCCAGAAGCACTTGCATGAGAGGAAAGTGATCAGGAACAGCCAGCATGGATTCACCAAGGGAAGGTCATGCCTGACTAACCTAATCGCCTTCTATGATGAGATTACTGGTTCTGTGGATGAAGGGAAAGCAGTGGATGTATTGTTTCTTGACTTTAGCAAAGCTTTTGACACGGTCTCCCACAGTATTCTTGTCAGCAAGTTAAGGAAGTATGGGCTGGATGAATGCACTATAAGGTGGGTAGAAAGCTGGCTAGATTGTCGGGCTCAACGGGTAGTGATCAATGGCTCCATGTCTAGTTGGCAGCCGGTGTCAAGTGGAGTGCCCCAGGGGTCGGTCCTGGGGCCGGTTTTGTTCAATATCTTCATAAATGATCTGGAGGATGGTGTAGATTGCACTCTCAGCAAATTTGCGGATGATACTAAACTGGGAGGAGTGATAGATACACTGGAGGGGAGGGATAGGATACAGAAGGACCTAGACAAATTGGAGGATTGGGCCAAAAGAAATCTGATGAGGTTCAATAAGGATAAGTGCAGGGTCCTGCACTTAGGACGGAAGAATCCAATGCACCGCTACAGACTAGGGGCCGAATGGCTAGGCAGCAGTTCTGCGGAAAAGGACCTAGGGGTGACAGTGGATGAGAAGCTGGATATGAGTCAGCAGTGTGCCCTTGTTGACAAGAAGGCCAATGGCATTTTGGGATGTATAAGTAGGGGCATAGCGAGCAGATCGAGGGACGTGATCGTTCCCCTCTATTCGACATTGGTGAGGCCTCATCTGGAGTACTGTGTCCAGTTTTGGGCCCCACACTACAAGAAGGATGTGGATAAATTGGAGAGAGTCCAGCGAAGGGCAACAAAAATGATTAGGGGTCTAGAACACATGACTTATGAGGAGAGGCTGAGGGAGCTGGGATTGTTTAGTCTGCAGAAGAGCAGAATGAGGGGGGATTTGATAGCTGCTTTCAACTACCTGAAAGGGGGTTCCAAAGAGGATGGCTCTACACTGTTCTCAATGGTAGCAGATGACAGAACGAGGAGTAATGGTCTCAAGTTGCAGTGGGGGAGGTTTAGATTGGATATTAGGAAAAACTTTTTCACTATGAGGGTGGTGAAACACTGGAATGCGTTACCTAGGGAGGTGGTAGAATCTCCTTCCTTAGAGGTTTTTAAGGTCAGGCTTGACAAAGCCCTGGCTGGGATGATTTAACTGGGAATTGGTCCTGCTTCGAGCAGGGGTTGGACTAGATGACCTTCTGGGGTCCCTTCCAACCCTGATATTCTATGATTCTATGATTCTATGAGGGAAAGATAATGACAGAAAATGAAGCAATGGCTGAAGTGTTAGCTGACTCTTGTTTTGGTTGTCACAAAAAAAGTTAACAGTGATTGGACGACTGACAGTGAATATCAGTGTAAATGGGGTAGGATCTGAGGCTAAAGTAGGAAAAGAAGAAATTAAGAATTACTTAGACAAGTTAGATGTCTTCAAGTCAGCAGGCCTGTTGAAATACATCTAGAATAGTTAAGGAACTAGCTGAAGAGATCTCTGAGCCATTAGCGATTATCTTTGAGAACTTATGGAGGACAGGAGAGATCCCAGAGGACTGGAAAAGGGAAAACATATTACTTATCTGTAAAAAAGGGGGTAAGAACAACCCAGGTAATTACAGACCAGTCAGCTTCACTTCAGTAACCAGAAGGATAATGGAGCAAATAATTCAAAATCAATTTGTAAGCACCTAAACGGAAATAAGATAACAAGTAACAGCTGACATGGTTTTGTCAAAACAAATCATGTCAAGACAACCTAATATCTTTCTTTGACATGGTAAGAAGACTTGTGGTTAGGAGGAAAGAGGTAGATATCACATATCTCAACTTTATTAAGGCTTTTGATACTGTCTCACATGAGCTTCTCAAAAACAAATAAGAGAAGAATAGCCTAGATGAACATACTATAAGGTGTGTGCACAACTGTCTGGAAAACCATACTCAGAGTGTAGTTATCAATGGTTCACAATTGATCTGGAAAGGACTATTGAGTGGGATACTGCAGGGATCTGTGCTGGGTCCAATTCTAATCAATATCTTCATAAATTATTTGGATAATGGCATAGAGAGTACACTTATAAAGTTTGCTAAGAATACCAAACTGGAAGGGATTGCAAGTTCTTTGAAGGCCAAGATTAGAATTAAAAATAATCCTGAGAAATGGAAGAAATGGCCTGAATTAAATAGGATTAAATTCAATAAGGTCAAATGCAAAGTACCATACTTAGGAAGAAACAATCAATTGCACAAATACAAAATAAGAAATGACTGTTTAGGAAGGAGTACTACAGAAAAGGATCAAAGGGTTATGGTGGATAACAAACTAAATATGGATCAACAATGTAACACTATTGCAAAAAAAAAAAGAACATCTTTCTGGGATGTATAAGAAGAGTGTTATAAGCAAGGCACAAGAAGTGATTCTTCCGCTCTACTCAGCACTGACAAGGCCGCAACTGGAGACTTGTGTCCAGTTCTGGGTGCAACACTTCAGGAAAGATGTGGACAAATTGGAGAACATCCAGGGAACAGCAATAAAAATGAATAAACATCTAGAAAACATGACCTACAAGGAGAGATTGAAAAAACTGGATGTATTTAGTCTGGAGAAGAGAAAAATGAGAATGGACATGGTAACAGTATGTAAAATGTTAAAAGAGGAGGGTGACAAATTGTTCTCTTTTACCACTGAGGACAGGACTAGAAGTAATGTGCATAAATTACAGCAAGGGAGATTTAGGTTAGACAAAAACTTCCTAACTATAAGAAAGTTAAGCATTGGAACAAATGACTTAGGGAGATTGTGGAGTCTCTGTCACCTGCAGTTTTTAAGAGCAGGTTAGACAAACACCTGTCAGGGATGGTCAAGATCAGTGTTTCCCAAACTTGGGATGCTGCTTGTTCAGGAAAAGCCCCTGGCGGGCCGGGCCGGTTTGTTTACCTGCCGCATCCGCAGTTTCGGCCGATCATGGCTCCCACTGGCCGTTGTTCGCCGCTCCAGGCCAATGGGGGCAGCGAGAAGTAGTACAGGCCGAGGGACCCAAACACTGGTCTAGATAATACTTAATCCTCCCTCAGTACAGGGGACTAGAGTAGGTGACTTATTGAGTTCCCTTCCAGTCCTACATTTCTATGGCTCAGTTACTGGGAACTAATGATTTGTCTGTGGTTGGGGCATAATTATGCACAAGGTCCAGACATGTCATCACTGCACTATCACACATCACAGACAACTGTGTTGTAATTACATGTTTTTAAGTATTTATACTATTTTAAATACAATTGTCAATGCTGATATTTGTATAGTTATCCTATTACTAGGTACATGACTTGGTAGCGGGAAGGTTTATAAATAAAACACTAGAAATAAAATATATTAAGTTGTTTATATTCTCTCTGGTATGATCTTCTTATTTTAAATGTGTATTTTTAATTGCATAGTTTTGGGCCACACTGCTGCAAAGTGATCCACATAAGTGTTTCCTTATACCTACATAAAGACTCTTTGAAGTCAATGTATCTTTGTATGAATAGAATGATGTGTCAATGTAGATCCCTTGATAGAATCAGGGCGTAAAATAATGCAAGACCTGAGGAACCCCCCTTCATTTTTTTCTTTCTTTTAATTTTCTCCTGTACTCCTATTCCCCATATTATCCAAATTTCCTCTTTTCTGGAAGCCTGCTCCAGCTTTCACTACACTTAAGGAAGTTTTATCAACCCCAAACATTCAAAAATCATGAGTCAGGTCCCTCAGAGTCATGAGATTTAAAAAAGAATATTGATGGGTCCTTTTGATTTATCTTCTGGTTTGCGCACTTTCAGGTTTGAGTTTTGAAGCTTTCCTCTGCAACAACGAAGGATAAAAACTTATCTTTCTTTAAAAAAGCAAAGCTGAGATTTGGTTATATTCCAGGAGAACTTTAATGGAAAAACACAGAATATTGCTAAACTCATGATAAAACTGTGAGATTTGGCAAGACTCACAATTAACATTCTACTGTTGATTCCACTGGGAGCAGAAGCAGGTCCTTTCAGACTAATATGAAAGTGAAAATTAAAAGGCCCTTGAGTTTGGGTGGAGAGACATCCAGCTTAGTAGCAGCAGCCACCATCCATTTAGAAAGGGGATATTATGAAAGCCAAAAGTATAACTGGGTTAAAAGGTTCATGGAGGATAGGTCAATCAATAGCTATTAGCCAAAATGACCAGGGACACAACCCCATGATCTGGGTGTCCCTAAACCTCTGACAACTAAAGGTTGGGACTGGACAACAGGGGATAGATCACTGGATAAATTGCCCTGTTCTGTTAATTCCTCTGAAGCATCTAGCACCAGCCACTGTCAGAAGATAAATGGACCTGGGCTACGTGGACCATTGATGTGGCACAGTATGGCCATTCTTACCTAAATTCAGTACCTAAATTGTGAATTGCCATCTGGACTGGTCTGTCTCCCAAGATCTGTGAGAGTGAGGGACCATTTTTCAGGATAGGTTGTAGATCTTTGATGATGCGCTGGACAGGTTTTAGTTGGGGACTGAAGGTGACATCTAGTGGTGTTCTATTATTTTCTTTGTTGGGTCTGTCCTGTTGGATGACAGACCAGTCCTCGCTTACAGACAGTCCACCAACCTGAAGCAAATACTTTGTGTGCTTTTGTGTGTGTGTGTGTTCACATGTCGTGCACACACCCTCTCTTCTTCACAATTGACTGCAAATTTTTGTGTGAAATATTCTCACTATTTTTAGTTCCTTTGTATTAGTAATAATAATAGTAAATAGCCTTAAGAAAGAAAGAAAGAAAGAAAGAAAGAAAGAAAGAAAGAAAGAAAGAAAGAAAGAAAGAAAGAAAGAAAGAAAGAAAGAAAGAAAGAAAGAAAGAAAGAAAGAAAGAAAGAAAGAAAGAAAGAAAGAAAGAAAGAAAGAAAGGGATGATTGGGAGTTATTGTTAACTATCAAAAAAACCCAAAAACATTAAAATGCAAAAGGATTACAAGAAGAAGAAAAGGCTATAGTCAAATGCATTGGATTATAAAAAAGCCAAGTCTTATTCTTTGGATCACACTGACTCGGGATTCCCAATCCATTGAGAAACTGACTGTGACACGTGTAGACCATGCCAAGGCCCCAGTCCTCACTGAACACTTACAAATGCATAGCTAAAAGCCAGTCTTGCTTACCTGTGTGTTAGCATTACCAAAATAAAAATTAGATGTTAAATTGATACTAATGTGTTTAGTCATTTGTAAAATGTTGTAGGATGCTACATGTATTGTTATAACGTAACAGCAAACATTTGCATTGTATGTACACCTATAATTAATTAACCCATCAAACAAGAAGGATGTCTTGTGTAATGCAAATGATGGTCTTACCATAAGATTCTAAACCCTGCTTACGAAACGCAAATGAGCCAATGTGCAAGATCAAGGACAAAAGACGCTGTTAAGTGTGTTCTTCCCTCTCTGTCCATGAAGAAGGAACCAGTGTAGGAATTGTTCTCTCAGCTTGGGTTCTGTGAGAAGAAGCTATATCAACTCGAGGAAGAATTCCTTATATCTCCACAGCTTGGATTCTAACAGGGCAGAATAACTGAAGACGAAGAAGAAGATTGAGATCCCCAGAGTTACTCTGAGTAGCTCTAAAAGACTTTTGGGAAACTGGCAGATTACTACAGCTCTGCTACCTTTTGAAATTTTAAATTGTGACTCACTGTTCATATATTTTACTTGCTTTGACCTCTCAATCACTCTAATGCCTTTTTCCTAGTTAAAAAACCTATAGATAATTACAGGATTGGCTACAGGTATTGTCTTTGGATAAGATATAGGATACCAGTTGGTCTGGAGCAAGTGATTGGTCTCTTGGGACTGGAAACAACCTGAATATTTTGTGATTTTTGGCAACCTAAATGTGATGTGATTTTTGGTGTAAATGACCTTTATCATTAAGTCCAGCTTGTATGGGTGGCAAGATAGACTGGAGAGTCCAAGGGGACTATCTGTGACTCCATGGTGAGACTGTTACAGTGATCCAGGAGTTTACATTTGTTACTGGGTTGGTGAAATCTAATTTTAGAACATAGCTCCAGTTTGGGGTGACTGCCCTGCTTTTACAATCTACTCTGAGATAGGCATTCATGGTCACGAGCCACTCCAAACAGTGTGACACTGGCATGTGCAGGTTTCCTCTTGAGGGATATTACCATGAGAGGTGTATACCTGATACTGTGAATTTATTAGAATTATTACTTACCCCATCTTATGTGTCTGTGGGTGAAAATTACTTTTCTCTCAAGATCTATTTGCAAAATATGTCTGAGAATTTCTTTCCTATCTGCTGGGGAAATTGCTTATTTGCTGATAAGCTACCAAGGAACCCTGAATTTTTAATTCAAATATATGATTTAGAAAGACTGCCTGCATCCTGGTTATTGAAAAGCATGTTTAGTGAACCGGATATTAATTACTTCATTTTACACATATTCAAATACTTTCAAAGATTATATTGTGCTTTTTCAAAACCTCACACACTGTCAGAATAAGCACTTTCAAGGGTTAGATGCAGTGTTCTGTCTCTGTAACAAACATTCATTGTTTTATTATTAGTGGAGCTCATTCTTCTCAGGCAGATACTATAATGCATTCCTGTTAAAATCATCTCTCTATTTCTGTGTTAGTTAATGGGAAGTCATTGTTGCACCCCCTACATTGAGTATGATGTTGTCAGTTGAATGGAAAACATATTCTTGCTTAAAAGGACTTTGGCCCAGATCATCAAAGGTACTTTGGAATGTAACTTCTATGGGAGTTAGGGGCTGAAGTACTTTTAAGGATCTGGGGTATTCTTCTTCCTCTTTACCTCACCTCCTCCCTATCCTATGTAAGATGCTTACACCGAGCCTTATATCTTGTGTGCCCAAAATGAAGGGATCCTGAAACAATGGTGTAAGTTAGAAGTTCCCAGCTGTAATTATATCTATAAGAATCTGCTCACAAATCTCACTTAGTAAGCAGGCACCCTATTACAAAAGCCCACAGCAATCATTTTAATGAAGGCTTTTAATAAGTTTGCTTGTGCCCTGTCGTTTTGGCCCACAGATTTGGGAAATACTGATTGGTGCAGTGCTTTCTCACTCTAGTTAGTGTGCTGATGAAACCCTTGCCTTCCAACAGAGCTACATGAAATGTGCTTACTCTTGGAGGACTGAGGGAACAGCAGGGATAAAAAACAACCACTGCCAACAGTTTTGCACATCTTGGTGTGACATTGCCGCAACTCCAGAAGTATATTTCTGATGCTGCTGAAAACTGAACACTGTTCTTAATACAGATGTTCCTCAGAGAAATCTTTTAACTTGAACATAATCAAATCAATAATCTTCTTTCTGTCTTCCTAGATAAACCAGAGGGAAAAGGCTTATTGAGGATGCAACATTCTCAAGGGCCCCAAATTTCTTGAGGCTGGAAATGGAAAGAACTACAAAATACATAGGAACTACAAAATACATAGGAACATGCTGCTTGATTACATTTTTAACATTGCATCTGTGTTCTTCAGTGCTTTATATTTTTTTCCATATCTGACCTTTCGGAAATTATAGTTTCAATTGTTTGTGTTCTTGCTCTCCAGTTTCCACCCTCCTTTTGAGATTTTGTCTCATTATATTGATGTTCTGTCACAGGCAAGGAACAGAGGAAGGAAGGTCAATTAAGAACAGTGCCTGATAATCACAGAGACATGGTCTTCATTTCCTCTGTAGCTAGGTCTGCTCATATATTCATGTAACATAGGCTAGCGAGACCTACCTGGTGGAAAAAATGCTGTTAGCAGTACTTTTTTTTTTATGCCTCATAATCCCATGGCTTTTCACAGCTGAGAGTGATGAATTACTATCAACCCAAGACAGCTTTTTGATGTGTCCTCTTGTACATGAGAAACTGGGCTGAGACCACCTGAACTCATTCCTCTTGGGATTTTGAACAAGTATAAAAAATGGTTTTGTTTTGGAGTCGGTAGGCTTCAGAAATGAAAATGCCAGTATATCGAGGACAACACATCAATCTAATTTGCTACCTAGGTTCCCAATCCTATCCTTGCCTTCATGAAATTTCTGAACAATATGTGATACAATATCAGCCCTACTCCACTATTAAGCTATATTTTTTCTAGGAAGTGACCATTTTATCTTTCTGAAATTGTTTGGAATCTAATAGGCTCTAGGTGCAAATAATTTGAGAAATATTAGTTTATTCATTTTCAAGCAGTTTGGAGAAGCTACTTAATTACAGGAGAGATGCTTAATGAGGAGGATTACAGTTAAATCAGCTGACAGCACAGAAGACTGGCACTATGAAACTCTCTTCTGAAGAAGAGCACACTTTTTTATAAGGTGATTATCATGTATTGTTATTTTCCTACATAATAATAATAATAAACCAATAAATTAAGGCAAATATTTAAAGGAGGTTTTTTTCCCTTGGTGAAGGGTTTTGAGGTTGCTGAGGTTAGAGGCAAACACTATTTTCCTTGCTTAATCAACTCAGTTGAACAGCAAGAACAATTTCTGATGCACTCTTCTTCTTTACAGGTCCTACCAGGAATATCATGTTCCAAAATGCACAGTTAATTAAAATGAAGAATTTCTAAAATGCTGAAAGAGTTCCTAGATTTCTCACTGCAATATGAAGAGATTTCCCTCCTCCCCACCCCTCACCCCCCCAAAAAAACCTAAAAAAATCTCATGGAATTTTGTGTGTGTTCTATGAGAATTTGTGTAAAATATACATTTTTTTAAAATTCCCACCCAGTGTTTTCAAGTACACAATAGCATCCATCATTAGACTGGGTAGTGGAACTATGGAAGGATCTATTCAGCAATTGTGTTTTGTGTTTGTTTCCTTATTCCCAGGTTTCTTTTTCTGTGCCTTCATTACATTACAGTTCCGTCATCTGTAAGGGAGGAGAAAGATGAAGGTCATTCAATAAACTGGGGTGCGCATGTGTGTGTGTGTATTTTCTTTGTATACACAAATCATGTGTGTCTGTGTGTGTATAAACTGTTCCGTTGGGAATAGATCCTGAGCTGGTGTAAATTGATATGGCTCCATTGAGGTCAATGGAGTTATGCCAATTTGTTATCTGAGAATCTGCCCTAAATGCACAAACAATCATAGGGACTAGGAATGTAGGACTCCTGGATTATCAAACCCAGCCCCCTGCTAGCTGGGGCAACTCTGTCATAGGCAAAGGCTACAATTTGAAAATATCCCTTCAAGGCCCAAATTCTCAAGCTTTAGGTGCCTAACTTTAGGCACTTGAGTCTTTCCTTTAGGCACCTAACTAAAAATGGCTTGATTATAAAAGGTGCTAAGCAAGCACCCATTATTTCCCACTTCTGCTAATGTGAGATGAGTGTTCCTAGGACCTTTCAAAATCATGCCACTTTTTTCTAGGGATGTGTGTGTGGACCTAAGTATGGTTTGAGGTGCCTAACTGAAGCACCTAAGTTTGAAAATTTTAAATTAGGTCTTCTGGTGATAATAAAAGCACACACTCTCTGCTATTTATTTCTTGGGACTGACAAGGTTATTTTCACAGATATCACAACTGATGGACAGAGGGCCCAATTTTGCAACCCTTTCAGATTAAAGCCACTGGTCTTCTAGTGTGAGTCAGACTTTGTCTCCACTAGCACTTTTGTTGGTAAAACTTTTGTCAGTCAAGGGTGTAAAAAACACACCCCTGACAGACATAAGTGTCACCAACAAAAGTGCTGGTACACAGCTCTATGTCGGTGGGAAAGCATCTCCCTGCAACATAGCTACCGCCGCTCACTGGGGGTGGTTTAATTATGCTGGCAGGAGAGCTCTCTCCCATCGGCATAGAGTGGCTACATGGGAGACATTACAGCAGGACAGCTGCAGTTGTACAGCTGTGTCACTGTAAGGTCTGTAGTATAGACATAGCCTAAGGACTGCAAAAAATTGGCCCAGAATAAGATAAATTCAGACCAAATCACTTGTATGTGATCAGTCCATTGAGTTAGATATTAAACTGTGTTGAGATGAACATCAAGATTTATTATCCTCAAAGGCAAATATTGATTTAGTTATCCCGAGGGAAAATATTTCTTGATATTCCCTGAAATAAAATATCTATATGCAGCTAATTTAATTACATCCACTCTAAGGATTAACTGCTGCCCATAGCAGAAGTGCTTAGTGCAACAAGGATTAGCAGATAGGACCATTGCAACAGGTATCCCCCATCCTAGAGTAGGATTTCTTATGGTGAGCTTCAGGCATGTGCTATCCAATGTAATTTGATGTTCCTCTGAGCAGAAGCAAAATGCAAACTATTGATCAGACAATAAATTAAGCCAAGATTTGCCCATGTTATTTGGCTTATCAGTGGTGAGCAACAGCTTTAACTGATTTCATTTGCAGCTGATCAGGATTCAATCTGTTGCAAAATCTGAGGATATGAAGGATAAACAGCTCATCACGACAATATTTCCAGCTAATCGTCAGCCAGGATTTCCCTCTTATACTGAACATGACATTTCCAGGTAGCAGATGCTCATCGAAGTTAAATCACAGAAGTTAAATACAATTGTATATGTAGGTTTTCTACACTTGCTAGATTGAACGGGCCACATCTGCAGCTGGTGTAAATGCTGTTACATTTACAATACTTAGAGATGACACACAACAAAACCGCAATAAAAGAAAGTTAGATTGAAAAGACAAGCACCAAATTGTTAGAAAACTGCCGATTGTATCCTAAGTTCTGGCCCGAGGTGTGTCCATGCTGTGCTCCATCTCTTGGCCAAGGACTCGCCACAATACGGCTGGAGAGCAAAGTCATGACAGCATGCTTCCCCCCCAAGGAGCGGAGCGAGAGTGCGTCTATGATCCTACATCCGTCTAAACCAGAGGTTAGAGAGGGCTCAGTGTAGGATGGAGAGGTCAGTGCATCAACTGAAAAAAATAGCGTGCTTCTGCTACAAGCAATTCCCTGCGAATCCCAGGAAGAATTCTGGCTGTGTCCTCCAGGGTAAATCCTGGCACTTCCTGCGGAAATATGTATCTCGAGCCCTGCTAATGCAGGGCGGCGCCCCTAAAGGCACAATCTTGCCCATCGAGTTTATTAGGAGTAACTTCTCCTGACACATCACCTTTCTGGTCAGAGGGTGATTAGCAGCTCAGTCCATCATCGTGCCAATTAAGACATGTGGCCCATTTAGCTTTTTGTGTAGAAAAGAGGTACTTTGGCATGCTGCTATCTACCCTGTTTGTTTGTTTTTCCACTTCTTCAAATTTGTATGTTTAGTCCATCCGTCTTTTCCTCTGTTGAGAAGGACTGTAATTATTGCTAATGCTGGAAGCCATGCAAAGCACTATGGATCTCATCATTCACCCAATATGGTCAATAGCCACAGACCCATTGATTTCAACAGATGTAGGAGCAAGCCATATATGCACATATATTATTACACAGTTAGGGACTGAGCCTCTGGGATGGTACGTGCCCCATGAGAGCTGTTGAATAGCAGTGACATCACTGGAAGTTGAAGATATTGAGCAGCTGACAAGAGATGCTCAGAAACTTTCCGGATAAGGCCCTAGGTTAGATGTTCAACAAAATCTCAGTGTCACAAACAGTTTGTTTATTGTGCAAAATGTGTATGTGTGAGTGAAAACAAATAACTTTGCATGCAAAACAAGCAGTTTGCTTTTGCACACTAGAGAAAGGAACATATTGTACATGCCAATCACCACTTTGCATGCATAGTGGTTTATTTTATTCTTACACTAAAACTCTTTGACTGAAATAGGCCATGGCTTGAGTGAAAGAATGTGTTTCTTTGCATGGTGTTTAAAATTTCTTTTGTGAAGATAGATAATCCAGTTATCTGATTTACAAGTACATTATTCATTTGCTCAAACTACTATCTGCTTAATGGTATACATAATAAATTTATAGACAGACACACATCTTCACAGCTCACTGAATTCACATCTTTACTTTCATAACCAATTTATCATTTGAACCTAGACATGTGTCAGAATTATTATGTGTGCATCCTTTCTTTGCAATGTACCGTGAAGTAACTAGATTTGTACAATTCTGACAATGATGGTTTTGTATCTCTTGTCACATGTCATAGAACAAAATAAAGTACAGAGACAAATACCAATAAATAATTATAATAATCATTATATTCACAACAAATTTCAGTCTTGATCTCATTCAGCCTGCAGCATGGAAACTTCTTTCCTCTGCACAGTTAATATTCTGCATCAGCTGTTCTCAGCATCTGATAGTTCCAAAAAATTGTCTTCAAGTCAATAAATGTTCTAGCTTTAATGTTTCTAGCCCTTGTGCTTGCAAAGGTAGGCCCAAAGTAGTCCCATTCCATCAGTCTTCAGTCACATAAGAAGACCTGTTAAAAACAATGGAACTATGTGCATGGCCTAACAGACATTTGCCTTGCACCTCGGCTGGCATGCAAGGCCCTAAATGCACCAGAAATTCCATGTCTCCATTGCACACAGCAGATAATTCAGCTGGCAATACTGTAGCCATAGCAGTCCCAGCTCCTAATATGGAATTATAATGGAGCATTCTGCCCCTTTTCGGTAGCAGAGGGTTTGTGGAGCAGCCAGAATTGTTGAAGAGGGAGCTCAGAAGTCAGTTCCTGGGAATCATCTGACCCAGCAGTGCAATGTCAGATTGTGTGTGAAGACAACCAGCTATGTTATAGAGATGAGGGCCCCAGCTCCATGGAACGGGGGGCAGGCTGGAAGAACAGTGTCCTGTAACTGCAGTCCAGGTTGCAGGCAATGCAGAAGAGAACTCCAAGGGGACAAGAGGCCCTACAGACATCCCTAGGGTGGGTGGAAACCCTGACTACTAAGCTGCCAGAGGCCAGGGAGTCCACAACAGAAGTTGGGAATAGGATTGTTTACCTTATGTTATCACTTCATTGTAGCCCTGTGAATAATAAAACTTTAAAGTTTCCACAATTATTATGTTGATTGATAATCACACACTTCTCTTACAAATGTTTTGCTTCCATTATGGGTTTGGAGTGATGTGTGATATATATATAATCCACTATAAAATGTATCAAAGCATATTTACAATGCTTAGAAGAAATAAAGAGATGAATACAAAGTTGTGGAGCACCTCAGAAGGACAAGGATCTAGCTGATACTAGTTCCAGAACCTGAAAAGCTCCCAAAAAAGAGGAACTGAATAGTATATTTTGTACCCTTCCTTTATGTAACTTCACAGACACATCATAATGTTTGATCAATTTCTGTCACCATAACAAGATTAATACTTACCTATTACCCATATGTAACATTCCAGGCCTCTATAAATATGTCTACTCTTAATAATATTAATAACCTATGACATTTATTTCTTAATAATTCCTATAGTTATTGCTGTCCAACTACCTAGTTTTTGCCTAGTAACCAGATTGCTAGAGCCCTTCACAAAAACTCCCTTCTTGCAGAATTTCCAGTGTGCTGTACCCTTTGTGGTTTACTTGTTTATCTTCTCAGAATGAGAGTGCAGAATTAATACCCTAGGCTTAACTTCTTGGGCCTGCAAGCGTCTGACTGAAATGTAGTCTTTAGCATGACTATTTCCACAAGGCCTCATACCAATAAAACAAGCTTTTAACCATAGCAAAGCCCAATAATCCAGTAATGTGTGTTCCCTACCTGCACCCTTATAAATGTATTTCAGCCTAATAAGAGCACACCCCTGTCAATATTGTATCCCAGTAGTGTCATTCTACTTATAGCACGTTATAACAATACGTGAGACAAGATCAACACTATGTTTTCCTTTTTTTGTATTAAACAATAAGCGGAGCCCTGAAACAAGGGCTATGAACTGATCTGGATGTGGGCAATTATTTTTCCCCAAGTTGATGATCGAGTCCAACAGCTTTTCCCAGCAATATTCATAGTTCTGCTTCCATTGATATCTATGCCCATGGAATGTGTTTGTTGGTTCCCACATTTTCAAGATTATTGGTGCAAATAAAATAATTTGCGTGGATGAGCATTAAGTGGGACTGAAGGATTACATTGGGCTCAGACTGGGCTGAATTTCATCCAAACAGGATCTCAATATCTAACTAGCTGATTTTTAGAAATAAGTTTAAAAGCTGGTTTTGAAAATTTGGCCTTAATTCAGTTTCATATTGTTATAGGGTAGCTCTACTTGGAGAGCCCTTCTGCAGCAAGCTGCAACGTAACAGTCATGCTGTCTCAGTTTCCCCTGTCAGGTGAGCCGATATTTTCACTTCAGGCTTTCTTGTCTCATAACTACCCCTCCTTGGGGCTGGTTTATTTCATATTTTATTATCTTATTTCAGCATAGACCAAACAGGGCATAACAAAATTTCCAAGCAGGCTAACTATTTCTCACACCAGTACAAGCAGTCATTAAAACTCAAGACCTCTCATCTCTTAATGCCCCACATACTATACACCAGCACTTTCAACCATGACTGGACGCTCTGTCAGTCCTCTGCTGTCCTTGCACCAGGGCAGCCACCCCAGCCCTTTCAATTGGAGGGCAACCCTGCTTTTCCCATCAAGAACCCCCAAGGCCTCTTTATTGAGAGCATCCTTGCCAGAAGAGCATCACTCATTCATCCTGGCTCTCTCAGTGTTTCTTTGGGTCCATCTCTCTGACTCTGGGGTCAACAGCAGGTCAGCTCTTCTGCTGCTCCCCTCCCTTCAGCCTTCTCTCACCCTTGGCTTCTGCTCTGCAGCTCAGAGCCAGTAGGCAACTCCCTCTGCTGCTCCTTCTACCTTCATCCCTTTCCAGGCCCCTCTCCCTGGCTTGGGAGCACCAGCCAGCAAACCCCTCTTGCTGTTCTCCTGCCTTCAGCCTTCTCCCAGGAAACACCTTTGGATCCTTTCAGGACTCCTCTAGTTTCCTGGTCTCTGGCAGTTCTCACCTGCCCTTCCTGACTAAACCAGTCTGTTCTGACTCCTTGGGACTCCCTCTCACAAGCTCTCTCCCTGATCCTTTATAGCCCAAGATACTCCCCTGCCGTCTTAACTGGCTAAATTGGAGAACTTGCTCTGACAGAGGGAAGATGGACAAACTTCATTTACTGGGGCCAGCCACCCTGTGACACATAATAAATAGGAAAAATGGTGTGACAGTGAACCTAATCCCTAATGAATTTGTTTGACTGCAGTTGCATTGGATCTAAAACACTATCCTTTCATCCCGTCCTCTTTCCCTTTCTTGTTCCTTCCCCAACTTCTACTCCTCCCTACCCCAACTTTCTGCCAGCAAAATGTGAAAGTACCATATTTATGTAAGATAATTCATTTAGTTGTTGGCATTTAACTGTACTGAACATTATAGTATGTTGAAAACAGAACTGGTTGGGAATTTTTCAGTAAAACAGTTTTTCATTTGAAAATTCTAAATAATCACAACTGAAACTTTTCATGTAGCTGGATCAGTTTTGACAAAACTTTCGTCTGGAATGTTTCTCAAGTCCAGGATAGAATTTCTGAGGGGGGAAAGGAGGTGTGGGGAGGGGGTTAAGCCATACAACTGGGATACGGGAAAACTAGATTCAAGTCCCTTCTCTGTCTGATTCAGGCAGGGCCTTAACCATCAGGCAATAGAGTCTTTTTTTCTGGCCCAATGAATATTTAATCATTATACACAGTAGAACAGTTCCAACAGGAAAGATTGAGGGACTGGCTCTATATTCTGGTGATTAGGGCACTCACCCAATTAGGCAGAGTAGAAACTTAAACCAGGGTCTCTTCTATCCCAGCTATGTATTCAGACTATGGGCTATTCTGGGGTGGGGACTCTTGCTCTGAAAAGGTCTCAGCTTCATTCTGGTGTGGAGGAAAACAAATTTTACAACCTTGAATTCCATCACAATTTTTTTGTTTCCTAGCCACTCTTACTTGATCTATAAATGGCTATATTTTGATCTGTTATTTTTCCCTAAATACCTTCAGTTGGAAAAGGAAAACAGAACAAGTATTTCAAAGTGTCAATACAACACAGGCAGAGAATTATAATTTGAAAGGGCCATCCAAACTCTTAATACCCTAAAGATAATTCACTGTAGTAGAAATCTGAAGATAGTTTTTCCAGTAAGAATGAGAGCACCATAGGTAATCATGTGGACAATCTCCAAGGCTGAGATTATTTTAACGTACTGGATACTTGAATTAGTACTGCATAAAACAATTGGGATGAAATCCAAGCACAGAGAAATAAAGTAGGTTTATGGGAAATTTAGCTCTGAAAACTGATGCCCTAAAATTAACAAAACAAGTTCAGGTCTTGTTAAAAAAAAGAGAGAGAGAGAATACAAGTTATCAGGCTTCTAAATAAATATAAATCAGTCAATCAAAAAACAAATATTCAGGCATGATTAAATTGTTTGAACATATTTCTCAAGATGAAAAGAACAACTTGAAATTAGACACATTTCCTTCACATTCTATTGAGAATGAGTCTTACAAACAAATAAACTCTGATTATTTGGTAGGAAACTTTCATTTCATTTGTACAGTATTGCATAAGTAGTGATTCAATTAGAAGCTTAAATAAAAGAAAGCTAAGGAAGTTCTTTAAGAAAAAAAACCCTAGATAATGAAAAGGATATAAGTGATTAAGTGGCTAAAGCACCAGCTTTTCTCTTTTGGAGTCTTGATCCCACGAGCAGCCTAAATGAAATGAGTGTTATATATATATATATATATATATATATATATATATATATATATATATATATATATCCTTGTGGCTGATTGGGCATAGCACAAAACCACCGTAAATAATTTCAGAACTGAAAACCTCTGGTAAGAGAGGTGTATGACTATGCTAGCAGTCTTTCCACTCCAAGGAAGGTCTTCCCTCCATGTTGGGGTAGGTAGAGGTTATTGGTTAACTGCGACTATCTCTGAAGAAATTAATTATAATTATATTACATGATATTATATTATATTGATAAAATAGAAAATTCAGCTTACAAGGCACTTTTGCTCTAATGACATTTCATAGTCACAAATAACATCCCCTTTTCACATTTATTAAAATAGCCTTGCCATATACTTTGCATTTTTACAATGTATTAGGCCAGATTCTGCTTTCAATATAACAGGGCAATTCTGGACTAAAATAAATTTAGTGGTCTTATTTTGGATTTACACTGATGTAACTCAGAGGAGAATATAGCCAATTTATATTAATATTTAAATCATACAATTGCAGTTAGTCTCACGGTTTTACCCAGAGCTCTATATAATGTGACTTAAAATTTAATATAAGTGTATTAGATATATTTTAGATTATGATAAATCATTTCTCACTTTACAAAAGATTATTTTGAGACATAGCTTCTTGGCCTAATTCAACAACTACTCACATATCTTTACAGACACTTTATTGGGGAAGTATATAAAATTTAGTTGAATATTGGGAGTGTGGGCAGTTGTCTTAATAATTCTATTTCACTTTCAAGAATTTGTGTGTTCTGCTATTTAAAGGTGCAGAATAAAGAGGAATTCTGGAGGCCAAATTCTGCCCTAAGACATATGCACTAATGTCTCCTTTGCTTTAATAGACAATGTGCAGGAATTCCTGCAGGCAGAGTTTGCACGTTAAAGTATTCTGACTATCCTCCAAATATGTATAATGACTGATATTTCACAAGCAAAATCAAGCTAGTACTTCAGATGGAGAGGAACAGTCTATTCACTTTAACTCTCTGGTATCCATGTCAACAAGAGGTACAGTACCTTACGGGATAAAGGGTGTACCATAATGTATATGCACAAGGGGGCCAAATTAAGGTTTCACAGGCAAACTTAATTCTGGCATTTCCTAATATGAGAGTGCTTGACTCTGAAACTTTTAAATCCTTTACTTCAAATTTCCTAGTGTTTTATGGTTTAATTCATTGATGAGAGCAACCTTAACTAACGTTAAATGAAATTATTTTTGGTTGTGAAATACTATTTACATTGCAGAAATGTCTAAAATGTGCCAGGTGCAGCAGATATATAGCAAGGCCCAGTGCCTGACCCAAAGCGTTTACAATAACCTAATGTTCCAATTCTGCAAACACAAACCTAAATAACTGTACACGTGTGAGTGGTCTCAATAGATTCAGCAAAACTATTTGGGTGTGGTAGAGTTTGAAAGATCGATACATAAAGGGTGGGATTCACCAAGGTAGTTAGGCACATAACTCCCCCTGATTTAATGGGATTTAGGCAGATATGTCCCTTTTATGAATCCCATCCAAAGTCCCAATCCCACTTTTAACACCATGTTGACACATCCCTATGCTCATTGAATGACCAGCAAAATCAACTGAGCTCCATACAGTTGATTGCTGGTGAGGAGATTATTGCAGGGTCAGGATCTTAAAGGCAAACAGATGAGTGGTGGGGGAAAGGGATGCAACATACAAGCAAAAAAGTCAGAGTGATGCCTGGTACAAGTCTTGTTAGTTCCATGCTCTTTACTTTGTTCTAAATTATTTAACACGTCAGCAGTGTTCATTCCATAATCCAGGGATGTTAAACCTCTACAGTTTGTGAGTCATGGCATAATCCACATTTTTCCATCTTAAAAAAAAAAAAAAAAAAACCACCATCTGCCACTAAATTATATAACCTCTTTTATACATATATATAAGGTTTTGTTGCTTTGTTATTGTGGCTGTCATAAATATAAAGGGAAGGGTAAACCCCTTTGAAATCCCTCCTGGCCAGGGGAAAGCTCCTCTCACCTGTAAAGGGTTAAGAAGCTAAAGGTAACCTCGCTGGCACCTGACCAAAATGACCAATGAGGAGACAAGATTCTTTCAAAAGCTGGGAGGAGGGAGAGAAACAAAGGGTCTGTGTGTCTGTCTATATTCTGTCTTGGCCGGGGATAGACCAGGAATGGAGTCTTAGAACTTTTAGTAAGTAATCTAGCTAGGTATGTGTTAGATTATGATTTCTTTAAATGGCTGAGAAAAGAACTGTGCTGAATAGAATAACTATTTCTGTCTGTGTATCTTTTTTGTAACTTAAGGTTTTGCCTAGAGGGGTTCTCTATGTTTTTGAATCTAATTACCTGTAAGATATCTACCGTCCTGATTTTACAGGGGGGATTTCTTTATTTCTATTTACTACTATTTTTATTAAAAGTCTTCTTGTAAGAAAACTGAATGCTTTTTCATTGTTCTCAGATCCAAGGGTTTGGGTCTGTGGTCACCTATGCAAATTGGTGAGACTTTTTATCCAACATTTCCCAGGAAAGGGGGGGTGCAAGTGTTGGGAGGATTGTTCATTGTTCTTAAGATCCAAGGGTCTGGGTCTGTAGTCACCTAGGCAAATTGGTGAGGCTTTTTACCAAACCTTGTCCAGGAAGTGGGGTGCAAGGTTTTGGGAAGTATTTTGGGGGAAAGATGCGTCCAAACAGCTCTTTCCCAGTAACCAGTATTAGTTTGGTGGTGGTAGCAGCCAGTCCAAGGACAACAGGTGGAATATTTTGTACCTTGGGGATGTATGGAACTAAGCTGGTAAAAATAAGCTTAGGAGGTTTTTCATGCAGGTCCCCACATCTGTACCCTAGAGTTCAGAGTGGGGGGAGGATCCTTGACTGTGGCTCACTTAGGTTTTTGTTTTTGTTTTGTTTGACACAAATTATCAATTTGTATTTACCAAGATTAATATTGATTTGCAACAGCTTGTGTTCCCTTTAATTCACAACATATTTTAATTGTGAAGAGATTCCAAGTGCCAGGCTGATCATTTTGCTTTAATGTGGATTAATTAAAAAATCCAATTAGAACAAGACATCACATGCATCTCTACAATAATTGCTATTGTTTTCCATTTATTCTTAACATTTCTACATTTAATCCATATCAGTGACTTTACAATTAATCTAGAAGGCAGATGTGATCAGCTAAATATGAAAATCAATGCAAACTTAGATTGTGGTCTCAGTGTAAATCCAGAGTAACTCAATTGATACCAGCTGGTACCAGAATCTGACCCACCCTATATAATATTTCAAAAATCCTTGATATTGGCATTATTGCATCATAAACTTCAGAGCAGAAAAAAACAACAACACATGTGTCATACACCTGGATGTGAATGCTGCAAACCAATAATCAGAGGGGTTACCTTTATTTAAGGGCCAGATTGCACGAGATGGAGAGGAGTTAAGGCCATGTCCCTTTTCCCACCCATCCTTGCAGCAGACCCAACCACAGCAGTGACAGTTTGCTACTCCCTCTGTTGGGATGTAGCAAGCTAGTGCATTTCCCTTGCTTGCCAGGGAACTCTATTTCTGAGGTTAGGTGGTGTGTACAATGCATAATGGACATATATGTACATAAGCACTACTCATGTAATAAGGTTTTCGGGACAGCATCAGCAAAAAATGGGATGGATTCAGAGTTACCTGTTACAAAGCAGCCATCAATCCAGTTTAGCCAGCCAGTCACACCAGGTTTACAGCTGTGCTAGAGGGGCATAAAGCATGCAGACTGATCCCATAAATTGCCCCCTTTAATCTGTAACTTTTTATTGTAAATCATGACAGCTTGTTGGCTATCTCAGCTTATGGATTTGTTAACTCATGTAATTATATTGTATTGTGAAGTAATTACTATTGTTTGTGTATGTCATTTGTATACATGTATTTTGTTGGGAAGTGAAGGTGGAATTGAGCATTGTGTAATATTCAGGTTATCATATTAACTAGAATCTGAAGTGCAGAGTCGCAGACATACAATGTTTCTGTTGAAAGCTTTTTTTGAGGCGCAGTAGTAAACCTGAATTGATTACTGTTTATAATAGCAATAATCCCAACAAAATCAGTCATTAGCACAGTTAACAACTAATTTGTTGGAGTTTTAACTGCCCTTGGCTTTGCCTCAAGCTGTTAGGACACTGGTCATAAACTGCTGGTTACATTTGATTTCTTGGGGCCCTATTTAACAGAAATTTGATTTCAATTCAGCACCCACAGAGCCTAATCTTGATTCAGTAAACAAAAATGTCTCTCTCACTTAGCTGCAGATCTCTTATTCTTTTTTTCCTTGGCATACCCTTTCACTACTGTGGAATATAAATCCCTGAGGACTATACCAGTGGAATAAGGATGCATTTTCGACCGTGTTCTATGATTCTATGTCATTTCTCTCTCTGCATCTGTCTAGTGGATACCCTTCATTCTCCATATCAAACACAAATTATGAGGCCAGGTCTGCACTACACCCTTACTTTGATATCACTACATTGTCAGGGGTGTGAAATACCCCCACCGCTGAGTAACCAGTTATACCAACCATAACCCCCTGTGGAGACAACACTAGGTTGGCGAGATTGCTTCTCACACTGACATAGCTACTGCATCCCACTGAGGTGGAGTTATTAAGTCAAGACAGGAGAGCTCTCCCCAATCAGCTAAGATCATCTTCACCAGAAGCACTACAGCAGTATAGCTGCACCAATGCAAATTTGTAGTGTAGACCTTCCCTGAGTCTTCACTTTTAAGGCCCTTCATGACCTAGCCACACCCTATCTATCATCTCTGAAACACTACTGAGATGACAGCTCCTACCTCCAGCCTGCCTATGATGCCCACCTTTGTTATCCCTTTGTTAAATTTACCAACAAACACTTCATGCTTTCTCCCGCACCACCCTTTAAATATGGAAGAGCTCCCTATAAACAAGCACAAAGCCACCTCATTGTCTTCTTTCCCACCCCTTCTTAAAACTCTTCTCTGTTGTGATGCCTAGAGAAAACTTGAGAATGGTTAGGCTGTGGGTGTTCTGTGACCATAATCATAGAATCATAGAATATCAGGGTTGGAAGGGACCCCTGAAGGTCATCTAGTCCAACCCCCTGCTCGAAGCAGGACCAATTCCCAGTTAAATCATCCCAGCCAGGGCTTTGTCAAGCCTGACCTTAAAAACCTCTAAGGAAGGAGATTCTACCACCTCCCTAGGTAACGCATTCCAGTGTTTCACCACCCTCATAGTGAAAAAGTTTTTCATAATATCCAATCTAAACCTCCCCCACTGCAACTTGAGACCATTACTCCTCGTTCTGTCATCTGCTACCATTGAGAACAGTCTAGAGCCATCCTCTTTGGAACCCCCTTTCAGGTAGTTGAAAGCAGCTATCAAATCCCCCCTCATTCTTCTCTTCTGCAGACTAAACAATCCCAGCTCCCTCAGCCTTTCCTCATAAGTCATGTGTTCTAGACCCCTAATCATTTTTGTTGCCCTTCGCTGGACTCTCTCCAATTTATCCACATCCTTCTTGTAGTGTGGGGCCCAAAACTGGACACAGTACTCCAGATGAGGCCTCACCAATGTCGAATAGAGGGGAACGATCACGTCCCTCGATCTGCTCGCTATGCCCCTACTTATACATCCCAAAATGCCATTGGCCTTCTTGTCAACAAGGGCACACTGCTGACTCATATCCAGCTTCTCGTCCACTGTAATCCCCAGGTCCGTTTCTGCCGAACTGCTGCTTAGCCAGTCGGTCCCCAGGCTGTAGTGGTGCATGGGAATCTTCCTTCCTGAGTGCAGAACTCTCCACTTGTCCTTGTAGAACCTCATCTATTTCTTTTGGCCCAATCCTCCAATTTGTCTAGGTCACTCTGGAACCTATCCCTACCCTCCATCGTATCTACCTCTCCCCCCAGCTTAGTGTCATCTGTGAACTTGCTGAGGGTGCAATTAATGCCATCATCCAGATCATTAATAAAGATGTTGAACAAAACCATCCCCAGGACCGACCCTTGGGGCACTCTGCTTGATACTGGCTGCCAACTAGACATCGAGCCATTGGTAACTACCCATTGAGCCTGACAATCTAGCCAACTTTCTATCCACCTTATAGTCCATTTATCCAATCCATACTTTTTTTAAACTTTCTGGCAAGAATACTGTGGGAGACCGTATCAAAAGCTTTGCTAAAGTCAAGAAATATCACATCCACCACTTTCCCCATATCCACAGAGCCAGTTATCTCATCACAGAAGGCAATCAGGTTGGTCAGGCATGACTTTCCCTTGGTGAATCCATATTGACTGTTCCTGATCACCTTCCTCTCCTCCAAGTTCTTCAAAATGGTTTCCTTGACAACTTGTTCCATGATTTTGCCAGGGACTGAAGTGAGGCTGACTGGTCTGTAGTTGCCTGGGTTCTCTTTTTTCCCTTTTTTAAATATGGGCACGATGCTAATGGCATATTGGGCTATATTAGTAGGAGCATTGCCAGCAGATCAAGGGAAGTGATTATTCCCCTCTATTTGGCACTGGTGAGGCCACACCTGGAGTATTGCATCCAGTTTTGGTCCCCCCCACCACAGAAGGGATGTGGACAAATTGGAGACAGTCCAGCGGAGGGCAACAAAAATGATTAGGGGCTGGGGCACATGACTTATGAGGAGAGGCTGAGGAGAACTGGGCTTATTTTTAGTCTGCAGAAGAGAAGAGTGAGGGGGGATTTGATAGCAGTCTTCAACTACCTGAAGGGGAGTTCCAAAGAGGATGGAGCTCAGCTGTTCTCAGTGGTGGCAAATGACAGAACAAGAAGCAATGGTCTCAAGTTGCAGTGAGGGAGGTCTATGTTGGATATTAGGAAACACTATTTCACTTGGAAGGTGGTGAATCACTGGAATGCTTTACCTAGGGAGGTGTTAGAATCTCCATCCTTAGAGGTTTTTAAGGCCCGGCTTGACAAAGCCTTGGCTGGGGTGATTTAGTTGGTGTTGGTCCTGCTTTGAGCAGGGGATTGGACTAGATGACTTCCTGAGGTCTCTTCCAACCCCAATATTCTATGATTCTGTGGAACTGACTAGTCTTTGGTTATTGCCCAAGTATCCAAATATCATAAATAGTTAAAGTAAATTTGACTCTAAATTTATTTCAGTTTTTATTAGAACTATGTGTACTATAGGAAGACGCAGAGAGAGAAAGTTATTTAATCTGACAGTATCTCTTCAAAATTTGAATTGTGCATCTGTTGAGTGCAGACTGATATACACAGGTGGACTGACAAAGGCTGATTGACAACACTACTATGGATGGAAGCCTTTCGTTTCAAGACAAACACTCTGAAATCATCTCGTGTATATGAGCTCTGATAATAGGATTCCAAGGCATATAATACTCAAAGTTAGGTCTTGCAAAGTTGTATAATTTTTTCTTCCACACTAAGTCTAAAAATCTCTCCCTCCCTTTATGGCACTACTCACTCAAATCCTAGTCTATGCCTTAATTATAATCTCGCCTTCATTATTTTAACCTCCTCTTCTCCAGCATTCCCACCTTTACTTTTTCTACTATAGTCAAAGTGTGCCAGCTAAAATCATCCTCATTTCCTGAAAATCCAAACCTGCCACTACCCCTCTTCCAGGCCCTTCACTACTTTCCTTGCCAAAATCATGTTCACCATTCTCCTCTTTAAAAGTCTCCACAACATTGCCTCAGCCTACATCTCTCGTCTAGTTTCTTCCTATACCAAGGCCTTAATCTCTTTTCAGTCATCTGTCTTTAATGTTTTCTGCATTCCCTTCACCCAATATCACTTTGATTCTTTTTGTACTACTGCCCTTAGCGCGAAGCAACATTTCTCTTCCCACCCATTTAACAAACTCCCTCTTCTCATATATATCTTTCTTTAAAAACCAGTAAGAATAGTGATCTCCTGGTTAGGGTACTATATTCTGGCTTAGGAGATCTCTGTTCAGATCTCAGCTGTGACAGACTCCTTTTGTGACTTTGGGCAAATCATTTTCTCGCTTTGTACCTCAGTATCCCACCTTTGGAATGATACTCTCTTTTCCTGGCCTTTTATCTCAATTGTTTATTTAAATTGTAAGGATTTTAGGGCATTGCTTGTCACTTACTATGTGCATGTACAGTGCCTAGCATAAAAAGGCCCCTGATTTTGGTTCAGTCTTCTCTATGTTACAGTATCTTTAATAAGTATCAATAGAAAGTACTTCTCTTGCTCAGTCTTCCATTTTTGATCTCCTCCCACTCTAATTCTGATGCTGTTTGGATTGTGTCTGTCTAAAGCCATCTTCTTAGGTTTGGGATCCTATTTAACTTTATGTTTGTAAAGTACCAGGTACACTAGTTAATGCACCAAATAAGCAATCTGTAATAATACTGCAGAACATACATTTATAATATCGTGATCAGATATCTATGTTCCACAAACTGGGTATCAGCTATCATTTTAATTTGTGGCTTTTTCTTGCTAACCAAAGGAAGCTCAAATCTTTTCAGTTTCACCCTTCCCTGCCAGGAAAAAAAACTACACTCTTCATCCGCTATTCAGGTATCAGGAAATGAAACCCCAAGCATTAGGAGTTAAGTAAAAAAACAGAAAGAGTTACAAGTTAAGCATCAAGGAAGCAATAGTCGGGTGTCAGACATCAAGAAGCAGGCTATAGGGATTACAAGGTAGGAAAAAGTTATGCTTAAAAAAGCCATCTTTGCTTACCTATGATATATATATACCTCAAAGATATATACACATACAATAAGTAATAAGAAAAGCATACATATGTGTATCTATATGTATTGTGATACAGCATGGCCAGAGGACAGCAGGAGAGCATTAGAAAGGGAGCCTTATTCTCTGTAGAGAGAAGAAAGTTTGCTATAAATTAATTAAAGCACCTGAAGCTAATTAAAGCACCTGAAGCCAGTCCCATGATAACCCCATTCCCCCCTGCCCCCTGCTTCAATCAGACAAGAGGAGGAGTTGAAACAGAGTGGATTGGTGTTGGAGCAGAGAGCAGTTTGGAGGGAAGCAGAGGAGTGTTTGGAGAAGTGCTGTGGTGGGTTAAGAAGACCAAGACCCTAGGTAAAGGGACACCTGGTTTGTGCAGAGGGAGGGCAGGAAGCTCCACAAGCTGAAGGGCAGGAGAGGGAAGTAGCCTGGGGAAGGAACCGCTAGTTCTAATGGTTTACTGTTGTCTTTAGGGCCCCTGGGCTGGGACCTGGAGTAGAGGGTAGGCCCAGGTCCCTCCCTCTCCATTCCCCTCCTCTAGGACACTAGTGGGGCAGTTAATACCCCAGTTCAGGGGCAAGAAATGGTGCCCTGAATCCCCCCAAGAAGAGAAAGCACAAGACCCATCATAGTAGTGCTGGCAATTTGCCCAGTATATATATGTTTTTATTGTTTATTTTGTTTTATTCATTTCAGCAGTCCTCTATGTTCCTTCATTTAGGATTCAGAACATTTGATTGGCTACTGAAAAGAGAAAATATTACTTCAATGGTTTTGCGCTTAAGGCAATGGACTAGAATTCAGGAGATCTGAGTTCAGTTTGTGGCTCTGCCACAGACTTCTAGTGTGGTCTCACGTGTTAGAAAAAAATGCTGTGTTGGTATTGTTTAAATGTGTTTAATTAGTTGTTTTAATAATGTATATAAGATAACAGTTATGTAAATCACTGGCTCTAATGAAATCCAATATGGAGTATATCATCTGTGACCCTTGGACTGCATCTTTTTAAGTAAATTTGTTTACAACTTAGACACTGGAGTCCCCGGCTCACACTGGACAGAACCAGTTTTTCCTGCCAAAACCAACCCCCAACACACTATTCTATCAGAACTTTTCCTGCCTTAAAGATTATATAGGATCTTGCTCAGAGCCTGTGCGGGGCTGTCCATTCCAGTGGCAGCAGGTGCACGGTCGGGTCTTCCCAATGTTCCAGAGCTAGCAAGAAGAACATTGTCTATCCCGAAGCGAGACAGAGGAAGGAGAGGCCTATCATCATTCCTGCCACAGAGAAAACATCTTACCTGTGAGGGAATCCTGCAGCTTTCCTGGTGTCCATCATCCCAGAGGGTCTCCCTGCCTGCAACAAAGTCCACCAGTAGTCAGGACTCCCCCGTGGTCCTCTTCAAAGTCTCCCAATCAGCCAGAGAGTTGAAGGTCCTGGGCCTCGCATCTGTGCATAGCATCCACTGTGCCTGAATATAGTAGGAGAGGTTTCTGTATTGGGGTTTCATTTATTATTTTTTCGGAACACCAAGGAAGGTTTTGTGGGTCTGAGCTTCAAGCTCCTAAAGCCAGTCACTGTTTCATTGTATTGGTTAGGTTTGAGTTTCTTCTCCCCCAACCCATTTCTCCCAGTTTTCTGTACCTTTACCCTGAATACACTTACCTTTGTTTGAACCATATCACCTTGTCTTGTCTTTATTTTATTTACTTTAGACAAGGAGGGAGGGGCACCCTTTTTGTAAGCTAAATCCACTGGTGACAGATACAGGAGGGAGTCGAGTCTGCACCTTCTAAGAAAAGGGGCTTTCCTTTTATCTCCCTTTACCATTTCTGAAGTTTTCCTTTCTGAAGCGTTGCCTTATTCCCCTTGAGATAACATAGGCAATTCCCTGAATCAGTTGCTTCAGTTCCCCAGTAAAATGGGGATAATAACTCTCCTTTTATCTGACTCGCCTGTTTAGATTGTTAGCCTTTAGGCACAGGGTTTTTTCTCATTATGTGTCTATACAGTGTCTAGCCAAATGTGACCTCAGACTCAGTTGGGGCCTCTAGATACTTCCATAGTGCAAATGTTCATGATAGCTAATGGTTTGTAGAGCTAAATGTCTGGTAGATGCTCCCAATCATTCACCCTGATCAAAGACGTTATCTGTGAGGCACCTGTAGATTCCATGACTTAACTGAAATTGTTTGGGGTTAAGAGAATAGCCCTCCAAACTGGGCAGACTCCGATGTATAATTAATGTTGAATGGGGCCCTTGAACACTATTGTTCAATTCATTAGTCTTGAAATATAATACAACCTATGTAAAATGAACCAGTGTAAGGCATATTGCTGGGGGGAGGGGAGGGGTGGAAAGCTACTATAAAGTTGAACCTACTAATTATTCCAGCATACAGCAGGTATTATTATTCTTACTGAAAAAGGCAGAAATTTAATTCTTCTTATGCAGGTCATTCTGTAGTGCTGGTGAGTTATGTATAATCGG
This sequence comes from Lepidochelys olivacea, assembly GCF_965140295.1. NCBI lineage: Eukaryota > Metazoa > Chordata > Testudines > Cheloniidae > Lepidochelys > Lepidochelys olivacea. The sequence goes on along the minus strand of NC_140411.1, from coordinate 75,882,151 downwards.
CCTCATAAATGTGGTTTTTTTTTTTTTCCATTTGACTAGCTCTTCTTAACTCCATAGGAGCTTAGTCAATGATCTCAGGGAGGAGAAGGACTAATGGTCATGTTAATACTTCACATATGTTCAGAAATCACCTTCATAAACTAAGTAAATAAAATACAGTATAAACAACCTTTTTGTCCTGGTATGGAAAGCAGTATAAAGCACTGTATTTTTACAAAGATGTTTAGTGAGTAGATGCTGGGATGAGCCAGAAAACACACTAAAGGAAGCAGGTATTTCCTATTGAAAGCCCCATTCTCACTATGTACCCCACAGTGACCCCCGAGTGCTGAGGTGAGCTGGATGAAAAGGTTTTATATCAGTCAAGGGGAATGGCTTGATTGCTCAACCACCCCGAACATTCTCCCATTGAAACAGGTAGGGGTGAAATGGCATGTATCAGAAAGTCATGAAGATTGATGGCGTCTGCTGCTTCCAAATGTACCCTATCTGCATGCAAACCATTTGACAGATGAACTGGTGGAAAACAAAGGCTGTTTGCCCTGGAAAAGTGCTTCAGCAGGCTTAATTTCCATAGCCCGTTTACAAAGCAAAAGCAAGATCTAATAGGCCCCAGAGAAATCAGCCAGGCCATGATAAGAATTCAAAGCCACAAAACTAAATAAAAAGAGATTATTAGCTACATTGCAGAAGACAAACAGTAAAGTCTTAAGTGATCAATACTTGACAAGAGACATGCCACAAACATCGTGTGTAGGTCAGGCTCACAAAGAGTTTTGTTTTGTTTTTTAAATAAATCAACTGGCTCCTGGACAAGGCACATAAAATGTCACTTTTTATCTTTCAGTTGATATTTTTCTCCAAGAGGAAAAATACCCTAGCTATTCACCTCCCTGAGAGATTTGATCTAAAAGATAGTCACTCCTGATATAAGGTTTAAGAGGAAAAACTGCAATCAAGTGGAAATTTTTGTCAGTACCTTAATCTCTGATTTGTAGAAGGTTGTGCTTTGGGATATTTGGTATGTCTGAGGATTGCCACCAAAAAGCCCTTCTGTTCTTTAATGGCTGCAGTAAATCTTAACAAACGTGAGCATGAAAACTATTGTGCTGCACTTGTGAAGCATTTATCAAAGTTATATTTTTTTAATGCTTGGAAAGGCAGTTGAATCATGCATGCTCTTTATGGAGCTCTGATCAGGCTGATAAAGGCAGTTCAGCTTCAATAAATGCTTTTTAAGTGAATGTTTTGGAAAGTGACTAGAAAATTCAAAGCTCAAACTGTTGCCAAACTGCTCCCATAGCACTTTGATCACTTTGCTACTGACATTTTGTTGAAAATGTCTTATTTTTATTAAAATGTTAGCATCTGGGGACTTAAAAATTTAACTATAGTCACTGAAGATATAATATACAGTAAAACTCTGAGAGACATAACTTATTAAGGACTTTGTACACATTTCATAAAAAGAAAACTTTTTCCCTGTGGGGTCAAATACAGCTTTGCACTTCTCTGCAAAAAAAAGTTCATATTCTTAAAAGCAAGACGAGTGCAGAAGATAAATCAAACAGAAGTACTATGCCTGAGGTGAAAAACCCTCAAATTATAAGGCTTTACTGCCAAAAAAAGAATAGGAATCTAATCATTTAAAAATTAATAAAAATATAAATACAAGCATTAAGTGTAGAACATGAATCTTCTGTGCCATTTTTTTCTTTAAAAATATTGATATGGAGATATTTTCTTTTGAAGGATACATAGGGAAAACTGTGGTTGCCACTCACTTTTCACAGTATACAAAGCATACAGGTACATTCTGTGATATAAAGGTTCCTTATTCTCCATTCTCATTTATTACAGCTTGTTTAACTTTGCTGGCAACTGGCAATTTTGGATATGAGTCTGCCCTCTGACATGTGAGCCTAGACGTGTTACGTACGAGAGCTTTAGGTGCTTTTTACGAGATAAGTAGCACTGAATACCCATAGATCTAAAGTAAGACTGAAGCCCTCTGTATCAAACTTACTCAAAAGCTGGTTTATTAAAAAGGCACCAGATCCCAGCACGAAATGGCTCAATTCCAATGAGGAGAGGGCCATAGCCAGTTTATTTGAAACAGACACAGAAATGTAGTGCAGGTTATTTTCCTCTTTATTCTAGGTGAATTCACAGACCAAGGGCATCCTCAGCCTGTCTGACACTATGGTAGCTGATACTTTTTACCTGTAGCAGTTACTGGCCTTATACTTCTCAGATTGGGGATCACTGTGTATGGGCCTACCATTCTGGGAGCCTTAGAGATCTAATTGCATTGGAAAATAACAAAACCAATGGCTAGACATTTTTTTTCAAATGTTTGTCAAGATTGCACAAATCTCATTAAAAACAAATCTGCAGTAAAAATCCCAGGGAACTGATTACTTTAGAGCCACACAACAGTTACCGTTGTTGTGTTGTCATGTAGGACAGAGTCATGACTCTGCAAAAAGTGTGTTTGCTCAAACCAAATTTATGTTTACTTTATTGTGTTTTAAGGATGATTCTAAATAATAAAATTTCCCACTAAGGGTTTCAAAGTATTTTTCAATCATGGGTTAAGTTTCACATTTGCTGAAGTGAGAAGGTATCATTCTAACACTTTACATGTGGTCAAAGGTGAGGCACAAAGAGCTTGTGACTTGCCCAAGTTCTCAAAATATGTCAGTGGAAGAGCTGTGAATGGGACACATATAGACACTTGAATTTCCAGACTGGATAGGACCCATAGCCCATCTAGTCCAGTATCCTATCTCTGACAGTGTCCAGCACCAGATACTTCAGGGGTAAGATGTAGCAATGCCATAGTAGGCAGATAAGGGATAATTTGCCCCCCACAAAGGTATCATCTAAATCCCTAATTGTCAGAGATTGATTTAAGCTCTGAAGTATGATTTATGTAAACGTTAACTGTTATAACTGTGGATATTCTTCTTATCTATATAAATACCCAGTCCCTTTTTGAATCTTGCTAAGGTCTTGGCGTCAACATCATCCTCTGGCAGAGAGTTCCACAGTTTAATCACACATCATGGGAAAAATATTTCCTTCAATCAGGTTGACTTTGACATCTTTCTATGTTCCCTTGTTCTTGTCTTCTGAGCCTGAGAGAACAGATGCTCCCTATCTCCCTCAACTATACCATTTCTTATTTTATAAACTTTTATCATATCTGCTTTTATTTATCTTTCTAAGGTAAACAATCAGAATAATTTCATGACATTTGCTGTCATGTCTATGTCCTCTGCTCTAACCATCAGACAAAGCTTCTTTTCTTCATGCATATCACAATGCAACAGTGCCATTTGTATCAGCCCTGCATCTGATTTTGCTACCATTATCTGTTTTGGGTAGCAGTGATAACAAAAGTCTCCATTGACTTTAGTGGTGTTCACCATCATGTATAAGTCCTCCCAGGCATGAGTTGCACAAAATTTGGCCCAGAAATCAGTATCTGTCAGCACTTTTGGTTACATACTCCAATTTAGAAGAGGGTTGTTTTATATTCTATTTATCATATTTGTTCTGGACAGAAAAGCAGCAAACAAGACCATAGAAGACATTTATTTTAGAAAACTTAATTTTGCCTCTTTTATATGCAGTGTAGTTTTAAAAATTGGTTATCTAATATTTCATATGACTATTAATATGCAGGCCAGATATGTATGTAGATTGAGTTTCTCTAGTCTCTCTGTGTAAGGCAGGTTTTCAAGACCTCAGGTCGCTCTTTTATTTCTTTTCTGAACCTTATCCAATTGGTCAACATCCTTCATAAAGTGTGGACAACAGAACTGGTCACAATATGCCTGTAAATGTCTCTCTAATTCATTATACAGTGGTAATAACATCCCAACATGTCTTTAAATAGGCCTTAGATTAGAGGAACCATTGTGGATGGTTGGGTCAATCAAACTTGTATTAAATTTTTCAATATAGTAGATGTAACAACCTAGATTCCTACACCAACACACTGTTTCTATATTTGGAAATTTATATCGGTGCTTACCTCTGGGGCCCATGAGAACATTAGAGGAAAGAAAATGATAAAAATGTACATTAGCCTTTAAACATAAAGGCTTAATAATAAAATGACCAGCGTGCAAGCATAATGACACTGTTCTCTACTCCCAACTATTCAGTTGATCCACAGGTCAATCAAGAGTTTTGTCAGCAATATTATCTTGTTTCATAATTCATTTGCATTTTGCTTATATTTTTTTTAAAAATCTCAAATGATACTAGAATAACATTAAGCACTTCACAGAACTTTTCAACTTCAAAGCAATATTTCAAATGTGAACTACAGGGGTGTGTTTTGTAAATATTAATTTTGGGAAAAGGGGAGGAAAAGGCAAAACTAAAGGCCCTGTTCCCTCCATGGAGAGAATACCCACTGGGTACGTCTACACAGCCTGCAGCAGGCAGCCTCCCAGCTCAGGTCAACAGACTTGGATAAGCAGGGCTCACACTAGCACTCTAAGTATAGCTGTGTATACAGCACTTTGAAGTTTCAGAGTAGCAGCCGTGTCCGTCTGTATCCGCACAAAGAACAGGAGGACTTGTGGCACCTTAGAGACTAACCCATTTATTAGAGCATAAGTGTTCATGGGCTGCAGCCCACTTCATCGGATACATAGAATGGAACATACAGTAAGAAGATATGTATAGATATACATATATTTGATTCCCAACTCTGTCCACATATTTATTCAAGTGACACCATCATAGGACCTAATCACATTAGCCATGCCATCAGGGGCTCGTTCTCCTGCACATCTACCAATATGATATATGCCATCATGTGCCAGCAATGCCCCTCTGCCATGTACATTGGCCAAACCGGACAGTCTCTATGCAAAAGAATAAGTGGACACAAATCTGATATCAGGAATCATAACATTCAAAAACCGGTAGGAGAACACTTTAGCCTCTCTGGCCACTCAGTAAAAGGTTTAAGGGTGGCAATTTTGCAACAGAAAAGCTTCAAAAACAGACTCTAACAAGAAACTGCTGAGCTTGAATTAATGTGCAAACTAAATACCATTAACTTGGGTTTGAATAGAGACTAGGAGTGGCTGGGTCGTTACACATATTTGAATCTATTTCCAAATGTTAAGTAGCCTCACACCTTCTTGTCAACTGTCTAAAAGGGCCATCTTGATTATCACTAAAAAGTTTTTTTCTCCTGCTGACAATAGCTCATCTTAACAAATTAGCCTCTCACAGTTTGTGTGGCAACTTCCAACTTATCAGTATCTATCTATCTATCTATCTATCTATCTTCTTACTATATGTTCCATTCTATGCATACGATGAAGTGGGCTGTAACCCACAAAAGCTTATGCTCAAATAAATTTGTTAGTCTCTAAGGTGCCACACGTACTCCTGTTTACTTTGAAGTTGCGGCTTGGGCTGGAGCTCAGGCTCTGCAGCCTAAGGGTGGGGCTCCAGCCCAACCTAAAACTTCAAAGCACTGTCTACACAGATATTTTTAGAGCACTAACACGAGTCCGGCTAGCCCAATCTATTGATCTGGGCTGGGACACATGCTTCTGCAGGCTGTGTAGACATACCCACTGTGGTGCAGACTGTGGCCCTTAGATCCATGTATGACTCTCCCCATCCTGGATAGAATGTATGCTCTGCTACCTACACAGCACCACTGTTCCTGACCCTCGAGCTCTGTGGGCATTGGGATGCAATAAGAGGGAGGGTGAAGAAGTGGGTTGACTGTAGTGGGAAGTTTTGCAGAGGTTACATGGAACTGATAACCAAAGGCTATATTATCTTTTTCCACAGAGTCCTACTCTCCTCCCCACACCTATGTCTCAGACTGCTGTGGTAAAGGGAGTCCCTAGGAGTGTGGGAGGAATGCATGAGAGGGTAGAAAACGAGTGAAGGGGCCTTCTTCCCACACACAATGGGATGACAGGAGAAATTTCTATGAGAGGCTCCACATAGAGATTTCCTTCCACAGAGTCTTCTACCTTGTGTTTTACCAGTGGAGGAGATGATCTTGGCCTCTCTGAATTTGCACTCATGGAAATTCCTTACCATATCTCCTTTGGTCTTATGGGACAAGAGAATGATTCAGGCAAGAGCTACCAACCTTCCTGTGGGTTCAGATTTGCGTGGAGGTGGGGAGTATGCCCCTTAATCTGATGCACTACCTTTTACAGTCCTTTCCTTCCCCATGTGATGGAGGGAGCAATATGGCCTAAATAACAAAAATCAGTGTAAAAATGCATTATGGCTTTTGATATAGGCAATCTGTGGCATGTGTTGTACATTGTGAAGTTAGCTGCTATGGTTTTTGTGAGTTTGTTAGTTCCTGACTATATTTTTTTTAAATTGTTTAATCCTTATTAGACAGCAGACTGATTTTTTTATTAGGAAAAAGTGATTATCCCATTTAGTGTAATTTTCTTGGCTAGCAATTTATTTCTTGCATATAATTCATGAGTCACTGAAGTATAGAAATACAAAAAAGCAGTGGAGTGAAGGCATCCTTATTAAGAAGGTAATATTTTACACCACTGGTGGTTTTTTATATTTATCTTCCTGTGAAAACTGTAGGTACCTTTTCATAACCTTGCATTTCGCCTTCTCACTGGTTCAGCTGAAAAGTTTCTTAATGTTTGTTCTTACTTTGTCTCACAGCAGTACCCCAGAGTGTCTGTAGACATTAATGAATGCAGTTTCCATTGAATTTTAAAAGTTAAATATAAAGGCATAATGCTCTCCAACAATCTTGGTCTTGCTCTGTTAATTAAAGGAATGTATTACATTAAAAGAACAGAGAGAGAGAGGGAGGAGAGAGACATACAAACACACATTATATATTTTGGCGATAAAGCTCAAATTAAGGTGCTTTCTCGGTGTTTAAAGGGTCAATACTTTGGTTTCCAACATTCCTCCTCTAATATGGACGTAAAATTATCTTATTAGACTAAGGGTTCAATCCTGCTCTCTGATACACAGAGCACAGTTTACACAATCCCGCTATTGTGTATGCATCTGCAAGTGCAATAGCTAATTTTACATGATTGGTGGCACTGTAGCCTTGCATATTGAAGGGCAGGCTCCAGATATAAAAGCCAACAATAAAGAACGCCTATTCCACATTTTGTTCTGAAAAAGCAACTTATGTTTTTTTTCCATATATGCTCTGAGGGAGCTCTCAGAATAATAGGTGAAATGTCAGGAATAATTAAGAAAAATAATGGTGTTATATTGCAGCACAAAAAATACATCTTTTCTGCTCTGATCTTCCTGCCCACCTTCTCCTCTGCTTTTAAATGTCATCTCTATTCTCAAATAATTTAGGAGAGCCATTGAAAGAGGGTAGAATAATTTGTAGACAATTTGACAAGCTTCTTAGGTAGAATTCCTCATTGTCTAGCTCCCCCTGCATCCCTCCAGTTAAGATGCTGCCCTCACTTCCTTTTTTGACTAACAGTGTCCAAATGTAACACAATAAACAGAGGTACTTTACCTTCTATGGGGCAAAACGAACCTGTTTATTAAGGTGCTCTAAACCCCAAATCACCTCTTGCCACCATCATCCCCTCATAAAAACAGTGAGTTTGTTGTCCCTTAACACCCCCATTTGCTTCCCTATGCAAAACCTTAGCCAAATCTAGGGCTCTTCTTGAGGACTTAAGGGCCTGATTCTCACCTCACTACATGAATGTAAAGCAGAAGTAATTCACTGAAGTGAGCAGAACTACACCAGGGCAAGGCTGCTGTGAAGAGATCAGAACTCAGGCCTGCTTTAGTTTCTCATCAGAAATGTGATGAAGAGCAGGTGACTGGTAAATATTTATGATTACTTGTATTATCCAAAGCTTTCATGCTTCTTTTTGGTATCTGATCAGTTTCTTTTAACAAGTGTATTTTTTTCCTTCTTGATCAATTGCTGTAATATGAAAACTTGATAAAGAAACGTGTTTGCACTCTCATAAACTGACCTATGTATTTGGTGTAGGATATGAAGAGCTTGGAGAGAGCAAGACTAGCAAATAGCTACCTGACACTTCTAAGGACCAGTGAATGTACAATGCATGTTAAGAGCTACAGGTACAGTTGAAAACAAAAACTTTTGCTTTAATTCTGCAGGCACATTCATGTTACAGCAGCTGCCATGGTGCAGTAATTTAGGCTGTATGCTGTCTGGAACAGGAAAAGTATGTGGAAAAGCAGGCTGGCATTTCCTTATCATAGCCAATATTGCAGGTAAGGCATTGGATGACAGTTGAAAGAGGATTCTATTCAAAGTGTACTGTACATGAAAGCAGCTTATAACATCATGGGCTAAAATCACTAGTTTGCTCTGGCTACTTTGCATCACTCCATCAATACCAAGTCATCAAACCAGTTTAATTATGTGATTAAACTGATTTTTTTGCCTGCTTTTCAAGCAGTCAAAATGTACCACTGCGTCTGTCTTGTAATCTTTATATCAGAAAGAAACAATGGCCTTTCAATTACTGCAAGTCTCTTTATTTGGAGATGCATAAGTGACAGAAAGGGGCTAATTACTCCTTTCATACCTGCCTTTGTTCTCTATTCATGAAACCAGGTGGGAAGAGATGGGTTTCCTCTCTCAAACATTTTCAAAGCAAATTTATGGGCAAAAATTCAGGACTAAAACAAATATTTAGGGCCTAATTCTGCCCTCAGCTGTATAGCTGCATCTCTTATTAAAGTCAGTAGAAACTGCATTTACGTAAGAATGGGCAGAAATGGGTCTTTAAAATTTCTTTAGCCCTGTATAAAGACTGTCTAATGCTCCATTATTTATAAAGGAGCCATTTTAATAACTGTGTAGTGTTAGGGCTTGGATACTTTGCTGGTAGCAAAGTATGTTGTAAAACAAATGAAGGATAGGGAAACTGAAATATGTAGTCTCAGACAATTAGTCTTTATGGCAAGGTTTCACAAAGGTACTAGGTGACCAAACTCCAAATTTAGCCACCTAAGTGTTAGTTGAGGAGCCTAAATCCCAGTTTTAGGTTGCACTGCACTCCACAAAACTCCCAACCAACCCTCGTTTGGCATCTGAGTTTCTGCCACTGGGCATGCACACTGCTGCTTCACTCTAGGCTTCCAGATGCCCATCTCTTGCCTAAGCTCCAAAGAGATTCAAAAATGGGGATCATAGGCATTCAGCCACCTAACTTGTGTGCGGAGCCTGATCTGGTAGTCATGCTCAGGGCCTACTCTGGATCAGGTCCCATTGAGTGTCTGGCTGCCACAAGAGGAAGTGGTGACACCACTGTCCACCTTATAACTTTTAGCCCAGTGGTTTGAGCACTCACCTTAGATGTGGGAGACTTGTGTTCCATTCCCCCGCTCTGCTTCATAGGGGGAAAGGACTTGAACAAGGACCTCCCACCTCTCAGACCAGGGAGCAATGGGATATTCTGACGTGGGGCTCCCTGAATCTCTCCTATTGATGTTCTTCCAAATTAGATAAATAATTAAGGAGTGATTGGAGCAGGAGGCCTGAGTCTTGGATCATCCCTGTGGGTGCCCTAACCACCAATTACAGAGTCATTTTCTCTCTTGCTCATTCTCTGGCCCTGTGACTCTTTAAGTACACTGGGTATAAATACATAAAGCGTCATTGGATGAGTGAGTGAGAGTATGTATGTCTCTGTAGTCCAGTGGTTAGGGCACCGACATGAGAGACCCAGGGGCCCATTCTCCTGCTCCAGTCACTCTTTATTTATTTATCCAAACTGAAACAACTTCAATAGGAGAGTCTGAGGGAGGCCCATATCACAATATCTCATAAGCTCACTAAGTAAAGCAGTCTCCTGAGAGGTGGGAAAACCTGGTTCAGATCCTTTCTCCCATTTACTATGGGCCTGATTTATTTTTGTTTGACACCTTATGTTATTTACACATGTGCACAGAGGACATTAAGCTACCATGCCTGTGAGTGGAGAATTGGGATTTGGAGGCACTTGACACCCACTTTGCACAGGTGTCAATGACACTTAAGATGAATGGCAGTGGAATTAATCAGGACCAATGTATTTAAACCTGTTTATTATAAGTTTATGGCTCTTAAGAATCCATTCATACTATGTAACATTCAAACAGAGTTTGTCAATGGAAGATATACCATAGGACTGAAGGATGACAAAGTTTCCAATTATTAAAGTTATTCTGACCTAGAAAAGCTGTAAAATATCCACATATTTTCTGCATTTTACAGTTTACTTTAGTAATGTATTATCAATAGGCCTATCCATCCCTCCAGGAAGACCTATCTGGCTTCAAGATTAAACTCGATAAGTTTATGGAGGAGATGGTATGATGAGATAACATGATTTTGGCAATTAATTGATCTTTAGAATATTCATGGTAAATAGGCCCAATGGTCTGTGATGGAATGTTAGTTGGGGTGGGATCTGAGTTACTACAGAGAATTCTTTCCTGGGTGTCTGGCAGGTAAATCTTGCCCACATGCTCAGGGTTCAGTTGATCGCCATATTTGGGGTTGGGAAGGAATTTTCCTCCAGGGCAGATTGGAAGAGGCCCTGGGGGTTTTTCGCCTTCCTCTGTAGCATGGGGCACGGGTCACTTGCTGGAGGATTCTCTGCACCTTGAAGTCTTTAAACCATGATTTGAGGATTTCAATAGCTCAGACATAGGTGAGAGGTTTATCGCAGGAGTGGGTGGATGAGATTCTGTGGCCTGCATTGTGCAGGAGGTCAGATTAGATGATTATAATGGTCCCTCTGACCTTAATATCTATGTATCTATGAATTGATAATGGTAGAATGTTTCTTTTCATCAATTGAATTCCATTAGTCTTGAAATCATACAAGTTTCATCCAGTGAACTAAACAACATAGAACATTAATTTGGAGTGAAGCTGTATAATTTCCAAGTCCTCCAGTGAACAGTTACATGATTTGACATGCAGTGAAGTAGAATAATAGAATCATAGAATATTAGGGTTGGAAGAGACCTCAGGAGGTCATCTAGTACAACCCCCTGCTCAAAGCAGGATCAAGACCAACTAAATCATCCCAGCCAAGGCTTTGTCAAGCAAGGCCTTAAAAATCTCTAAGGATGGAGATTCTACCACCACTCTAGGTAACGCATTCCAGTGCTTTACCACCCTTCTAGTGAAATAGTGTTTCCTAATATCCAACATAGACCTTCCCCACTGCAACTTGAGACCACTGCTTCTTGTTCTGTCATCTGCCACCACTAAGAACAGCCGAGCTCCATCCTCTTTGGAACCCCTGTTCAGGTAGTTGAAGGCTGCTATCAAATCCCCCCTCACTCTTCTCTTCTGCAGACTAAATAACCCCATTCCCTCAGCCTCTCCTCTTAAGTCACGTGCCCCGGCCCCCTAATCATTTTTGTTGCCCTCCCCTGGACTTTCTCCAATTTGTCCACTTCCTTCTGTAGAGGGGGGACAAAAACTGGTCGCAATACTCCAGGTGTGGCCTCACCAGTGACGAATAGAGGGGAATAATCACTTCCCTCGATCTGCTGGCAATGCTCCTGCTAATACAACCCAATATGCTGTTAGCCTTCTTGGCAACAAGGGCACAGTATTGACTCATATCCAGCTTCTCATCCACTGTAATCCCCAGGTCCTTTTCTGCAGAACAGCTGCTTAGCCAGTTGGTCCCCAGCCAGAAGGGCTCCCAATTCCAGCACTTACCAGTTTGTGCTAGATCACAGTTTGGTAGACCCAAGACTCTGTATGCTATTGTATGCAAAAATTAAATAGGAAGTTGCTTTCTGAAACCGAGCAGTATCACAGCTGAGATACAAGTTTCTCCTTGTAGATATGGGGAGGCACCAGGATTCACTATGGGCAAAGGAGACTGTGGTGGAAAGAGGGAGGAAGTATATGACTTCAGAAGCTGGAAGGACAGTTGATGTGTAAAAGAAGAGGAAAATACGTTTTTATCGAGCAATAGTGAGACATAATCACCCCTATCTTGATTCCTCCAACTGTCAAAAATGCCTCCCTGTGATAAACCCAGGACAAACAGCTACAAAATGGGGGTAGTAATTAGTCCCAGGGGATTAAAAGGCCCTTCCCTATCCACTGAGGACAGACAACCACAAGGCAATAAGGTTCAGCTGGAAAGGGGATTGCTAGGGAACCAATTAGGTTCAGCTGACTCCAACTACTTGGGACCCTTTTAAACCCTCCCCTGGGTGGAAGGAGGGGGAGAGTGAGGGAGTGAGAGGAGCAGGGAGGCTGCTAGGAGGCTGTTTGCAGCAAGACATCAAACCTTCCCAGTCGGGAGGCTGCACTCGCTCCTAGAAGGGAAGGAAAACAAGCACAAGGGACTGACTGAGGAGAGGAGTAGCAGGACCCTGTGCCTCCTATAAGGACTCGCCTTGCCCCAAACCTGAGTCTCCAAGGCTTAAAAGGGCTGAGCCTACTGAGGCAAACAAGGTATTTTGCCACACTCCCCCATTACCATGTGACAAACCTACCTACCTGACACATCCCATCTATATTTTCCTGAAAACCTGGATAAAAACTATTAACCCTTCAGCTTGAGAACTACTCCAGTACTGCCAGAACATCATTGCCATTCAACGACTTTTCCTCAGCTGCCAAAATTTCCAACCCACTCTACCCATGATAATGTTGGGAAAGGTTCCCTGTTTTAAATCATTGTAAATGTTTATGAAGGGTGCCTAAAAATTCTCCTACTCTTGTTTGTATGGTGCTCATTTAGCAGCCCAAGATTATTACAGTCAATTGTTTGTCCATAGAGCAAGCATACCAAAGAGAGTAACTGCACAAATTTCCTTAGCATTAACATGTGTCTCATCTCTGCCTTAAAGCGACCACCTCGTCTAGTGAAAGCGTAGTTTTAGTATAATTAGTGTTATTTGTTATGGCAGTTTTGGAGATGTGGACACTTATTAGAAACTGACCTGAGTCCAATTAAGTCATTTCACACAGGGCACTAAACAACTATCAGATCATGATGACTGCTAGTCACTACCAACTCAGGGTGTATTTGACTGAAAATACAGAGGTAAAAGATCACTCTCCCATCCATGAATCATCTTGTCAATCTTGGGGTTTCATATTAACTCTATAAAGGCATTTATATTTGTTTTCAGATTTTTGCTCTAAACTTTGGATAGGATAAATACAAATACATGTAAAATGAGACTAAGAACAAACTTTTATCAGTAGACCATCCCCCTTACACCAAATGGCTGGAAAACAAAACTAGGCATAGCCCTAGAAATATGTCCATTGGGCTTGCAATTTGAAGCCTATTTTATTATTGTTATTATTTCAAAATGAAGCCTGAGTGTCCATAATGGTTTTCTTCCTATAATGACCTACTCTAACAGCATCCTAATATCCTCTCTAATATTGTTCGCCCTTCCAAGAAACTCTCTCATGGCACTAATTGTGCACTCCTAACTCCCCTAGGAATTACCTGTCATTCATATACCCCACTAGGTTCCCTAGTGGCATAGTGTGAGATTCTTTCTGATTGCTGGCCACCAAGCTGGAAACTCCCCTCAACCATCAGGCACAGTTACTGACACACCTTAGCATTTATTGACTGTGTTTAAACAGGTATGTAGCTGGAGATAATTATATCAAGCTACTGTAAGCAATGTTGAGAAACAGAAGAAGTTAATTAGCAAAAAATGAAGAAGCCACACACTCAGCAGCTTAGGAAATGAACAACTTTAGGAATGCAATGAAAACAGAAATGTAATCATTACTACAGTGCCTATTAAACTGATAACATACGTACAGTTGATCAAAAAACATAGGTACTAGTAATGCTGGAGGGAAAATGTGTTTCTAAACCACGAGTTGGATTTCATTCAGAAATAAAAATAGGTCTTCCCTACAGGTCAATTTTTGTCTTTCCTTTTTAAATTCTTTGTCACGAGGGTCACTTTTGAAGTCTAATCAAGACTTCTGACTCCTACCTCTTCATTTCTGCTCTGTGCTGCATGACTTTCTCCCCAGCTCTCTCTTCTTTATCTTGCTTCAGATGTTAAGAAAAAGTCCTTCAAAAGTTATTAAGTCATGATGCTGGCCAAAGTTCTCTACCTTTTCACTGTATAACAGCAGTTACTTCAAAAAGTTTGTGAATAACACTACTGCTTCAAATAGTATGTTCTGGTAGTACGCAGACCTCTAGCAGTTCCTTCCAGTCCTTTGTTCTTCTCAGTCAGGCTGACAACGAATTCAGACACAAGCAGTGTTAGATTAGCTCAGTCTTTGAATATTTCCAATGTATGAATCTAAATAATGAAGGGAAGAGAGGAATAAGTTTAATGCTAACTTTGGTGTTTGGGAGAGTATCACCTAGTTCAAAATTAAGAGTAAAGATAGTAACTTATATTTTCAAATAACACCAGTTGAATCTAAGGGCCTTTCTTCTGACCACCCATAACTCTTCCACTAGAGAAAACAGAAAATGTTCTTCTTGGCAATTGCTAAACATCCAACTATTGTCAGCTTTCTAACAAATAAAATAGGGATGCACCTCTAGATTGGTTGGCAACCTATGGCACGTGAGCCAATTTTTAATGGCATACTGCTATCTACTGGGAACCCTGGAAGACAGCAACATGACACTAAAAATCCTGCCCGGCCCATCCCGCTCTTCTCCGCCCCCCGCCCACCACTCTCTCCTTGCAGGGCAGGCAAGCTTCCCCCTTCCCCCTGCCTCTTCCCCCAGCATGTTGGGTTCCTGCTCCTCCTTCTCTCCCTCCCTGAGGCTGATCAGCTGGAGGCCCTTGCTCCGGAGGGGGAGAGGGAAAAGCGGAGCCACAGCACACTTGCGCTCTCTGCTCCAGGGACCTTGGGGAAGGGGGTGGAATTGACGTATCCCCTCCAGCCCCCTGCCGTGAGCCTCTCTGGGCAGGGGGCTGGGAGCACCTTTCCGACCCCAGCCCACACCCCCAGCCCTATGCCCTGACCCCTGCACCCCCCCCACACACCCAGCCCTCTACCCTGACCCCTGCACCCCCCACACACCCTAGCCCCGTGCCCTGACCCCTGCACCCTCCCACAACCCCAGCCATGAGTCTGGCACCCCCCACAAATACCCAGCCCCCCCATCCCTGATTCCTGCACCCTACTCACACACCCCCAGCCCCTGCCCTGACTCCTGCACCCCGCACACATACCCAGCCCCCCCACACACCCCATGCCCTGAATCTTGCACCCCTCACATCCCCATCCCCACCCTGAGCGCCAAACAGGAGCTCCTGCACACACACACACCCACATTCCCACCTGCACCCCTAGCACCAAATGGGAGCTGCCCAGGTAAGCGCTCCACACCCCAACCTCCTGCCCCAACCCTGAGCCCCCTCCCTCATTCTAGCTCCTGGCCAGACCCTGCATCCCAACCCCTAGCCTGCTCCTTCACACCCAGCCCTGTACTAAGCGCACTCCCACCCTCATCTCAGTGCAGAGAGAGGAAGGGAATGGCTAGAACCAGGGAGAAGGTAGGAGAAGGCAGCGGGCTGAGTGCGGCCCGCAGCCGGGACCCTGGCTGGCAGGAGCCGGTGGATAGACTCCCAGACTGGTAGCGGGCTGAGAGGCAGCAGGCTGAGCCACTCAGCCCCCTGCTGGTCTGGGGTCCCAGCTGCTGGCTCCGCTCAGCCCTCTGCCAGTCTGGGATTCTGGCTGCCGGCCCCTTGCCAGCCGCGGTCCTGGCTGCAGGCCCCGTTCAGCTTGCTGAAGGCCTAGGTGAACAGAACCCCAGGCTGGCAGCGGGCTGAGTGGGCCGGCGGTGTACATTCAGCATTTCATTTAATTTTAAATGAAGCTTATTAAACATTTTGAAAACCTTGTTTACATACAATAGTTTAGTTATATATTATATAGACTTATAGCGAGAGACCTTCTAAAAATGTTAAAATGTATTACTGGCATGCAAAACCTTAAATTAAAGTGAATAAATGAAGACTCGGCACACCACTTCTGAAAGGTTGCCGTCCCCTGCTCTAGATGGTTATTAAAAGTCAAGATAAGATTATACTGCACACAAAACATGTCGGCATTAAATCCAATTATTATAAACAGAAATGAAGTTATACTATATAATTTGGATCTGGATTTTAAACATGCTAACGTTTGGGATGTTTCAGTCTGGCGGTTCGTCTGTTTCAACCATGGTGCACGCTTCTTTTAAGTATTGTATCCAGTTATGTTCCTCTGACTTTCAGATATATCTGAGATTGGAAAGGTCTAGAGAAGGGCAGCCAAGACAGCTAGATATATTGTGGGTCTTACATACAACAAAAAAACAACAATTATGGTAGTTAGTATGAAAAAGGTAAGTTAAAGAGTATTTGATATTGATATTTAGAATTATGGAGGGTATAGTGGAAATTGTTCACTCCCTCCATTTCACTGATCTGTAATACAAGAACAAAGGATCACTTGATTTTTTAAATTTATTTAGCATGTGCATAGTCGACTAGCCAAGCAATGGCATCTTCAGTGGCATCATGCAGTTCTTCTAGGCCACCACTGAACCTAGTCAGCAGGCATTCATCGACCATGTGCATCATCATCTGTGTTGTGCCAAAGCTGCACAAAGGGCTGTCACAAAGGCCCCAGTGATACTGGTTGGCTGCACAGAGACCTTGCCGGTCCGGAACCTGTTCAACAGGGGCCATTGACGATGGGACAGATCAAAACTAGGTGGGCAAACTGCAGGGTCAGCGACAAGGGTCTGCTTGGGGATTATAACAGATATCCATTCCTCTCACCAGAGTGTTTCTGCCCTAACATCCTGGCATGATGGATGAGACCATAATGGGCTATGTGACGGCAAACTTGCAGCTGGTGATTGTAAAAGGTCATTGTGAAGCAACAGGCTTGAGTTGGAATGTACTTTCTCCAGTAACTTGCCCTTGGCAACATCTTGTCTGATATGAGAAGGAACAATATTGCTCAGAACTGGAAGCTGTGGGAGTGGAGTTGGATGCAGAATGCTGGAGAAGATACATATGTCAGCATGTAACTGCGTATCTACCAGTTTGGTGTGTGACGATCAGCTCCATACTGGTGAGCAGTACTCCGCCACCAAATACGAGGTGGCAAGAGCTTATGTCCACAGAGTTGGAGCACGGGCATCTCATGACAAACCTGCCAGTTTTCTGAGACAATTGTTGCATGTTTTAACTTTAGCTGTTGTCTTCTTCAGGTAGGCATGGTAACTCATTGTGCGGTCTCAGGTCACACCTAAATAGATCGGTTCTACTTCATGCTTTGCCTGCTTACCATTGAGATAAACATTCAGTTCTCAGGTTGCTCTGGCATGATGAAGATGGAACAAATGGGGGACTGTTTTTATGATTCTTGGCTGGAGGTGCAAAGTCTTACAGTAGTCAGCCAACTTTATCATGTCCCAGTTTAAGGTGGCATCAAGCTTGTGAAATGTTCAGGCCTGGGTACCGCAACAGATGTCATCTGCATAAATGAACTTTCATGACTCCGTTGTTGTAAAGGTTGAACAGAGTTGGAGAAAGCACAAAGCCCTGGGGTAACCCATTGCTCTGTTGTCTCCAAGCACTCATCTTCTCCCCCATATGGACTCTGAACTGCTTATCACGGAGTAACAGTTCAATGACACCTGTGACTCCAGGTAGCAGGACCCGTGATAACTTCACGAGCAGGACAGTGTGCCATACTGTATCATACGTCGCTGTTAGGTTGATGAAAACAGTGCCTGTTTTCAAGTTTATCTGGAAGCCATTTTAAACAAATGTGGTCAGCATGAGTACTTGGTCTCATGAGCTATGGCCTCAGTGAAAGCCAGCTTGGTCAGGGCTCAAAATACCACGTCGGGTAACGTGCGTTGTAGGACCAAGTGCCCCAGTGCCTTGAAGGACAAAGACAATAATGATACGGACGATAGCTTGATGCTTGACCTGGGTCATTTCCAGGCTTTAGGAGGCCAATGACTTTTGCCATTTGCCATATCTTCAGTAGCCTCCCTTCACTGATGACCCTGGTAAAGAATTTCACAAGCCAAAGCCGAACACAGGGGCCAAGGTTTTTCAGGAATTCTGATACATACAAATATGATACATTGTCATAGCCAGCAGCTGTTCCACACTTGATGCTTCCCAGTGTCTATTCCAGCTCTGTTACAGTGAATGGTTCTGGGCAGCTTCTGATCTGGTGTACACATTTAAACATACGCCATTCATTCCTCACTTGTCTGCACACCTGTTTCTCCAAAGGTGCTCTGGCCACTCTAAGTGGGTGTCCAGCTACCTGGTTGGGTGTCACTGGGGGTCGGCAGAGTGCCAGTGACTGCTGCACTGCTCCAAGGCGTCGGAGGAGACTCCAACACTTGTGGCTGGAGCAGGTAAAGCTCCTCCTCTCGGTCGTCTCCTCCCATCTGGCATGGCGAGCAGCGTCCAATGATTCGATCAGACGGTCAGCGACATCTCTGTCACCAGATCCCTCATACTGCTCGAGCAAGACAGAGCTCTCTGCATCAAGACAGGGGATGTAGAGCAGGCGGCAACAGCATGGGGTGGCTCTCTGGGCCGCTTTGTAGATAGCACCACAGAAGCAACAGTAGGTCTCATTTACCAAGATATGCCAGGCTGGTCTTGTCACCACACTCTTCTCCAGCACTTCTCATTATTTTTCCCATTCAGCCTTTTGGAACTTCCACCACTTCTTTTTGGAATTCTTGACAACTGGGAGCTGTAGCCCGATATGGATCAGTGACTGTCTGTGTTGGCTGTGTGGGAAGTTATCCAAGACTTTGCATGTTGCTGGCTGAGGATGGCCATGAACTGAACTGACCTGGCACAAGTCAGGAGAGTAGTCAGGATCCCATTTAGAAGAATGGAATGTGCCTCACTGCTTAGCATCATGGATAAGGGTGAGGTCATTTTGAGATGCCCAGTCTGCAAGTTGTTCACTGTTGGTGTCAACCTCCTTATACCTCCAGTCTGTGTGATGGCTGTTGAAGTCTGCAACGTAGATAGCTGGATGTGGCAGGCTTGATAGAACCTGTTGGTTCCAGCTCATGCTTGGAGGTTTGTAAACATTTGCCAGCCAGAACCCATCAATCTGCATGGTGTCACAGAAATCAGTAGACATCAGCTGAATGGCATCTGCAATATTGGACCGAACGTATGTGGCTCAGCCATGCTTCGTGTGTGCCACATGGCAGAAATGGTTGAAGCCATCGATACTGTAACACCCAGCTTCAGCAGTTGCCACATGTGTCTCTTGGAAGCCTATGAAGTTGATAGTATGTCAATGAGCAAGAACGCCTAGCAAATCACTGACAAACCCTCCATGTTGAGCTGTAACACGCATAGATCTGGACCAATGACATAGCAGTCACTGGGCTGCACATTGGGGTTGTCGGTTATGACAGTGCTGGGATTCGTTGAGCTGGTGCTCGCGGAATTCAGCTCAATGATTGGATCATTAGCTTCCCTGACTGCTGTCAGGTACTAGCAGGTGGTGCAATGAGGAAACTGATCCATTGCCTTGATAAATTGATACATACATTTAGGAGAACTAAATGGAAATACTGTATTGTAGTGCATTGTGTTGTAGTGCTTTGAACACTGGCCTGGGACTCATGTTTGTTACCTTTTTTCTTGCTTGCTTATGTTATTTTATAATGAGAACCACAAAAGTTTGCACAGCACTCTACATTTTATGTTACCTAGGCTGTATCCCTTGTTCTTATGCATGATACACCTGTTTATACACATCACAGTACAGCAATCACATTTTTTTGCAACAGCATCATGATCTCAGATCTGGTTTGCTGTAGTTATTCTCCATATTGGAACTTACACATTTGCTAATTTTGTACTTCTGCTTAATATTATATTTTCCTAAGTGTATTTATTACCTTGTATTTATCTAAATTAATTCATGTGTTCTGAGGGCACTATCTTATTGCAAGGTGTAATTGATCAATTACATGCCAGTTGTAGTTATTTTGCATGCCAAGCCATACTTCTGCAATTCAGTGTCCAGACCCATTCAGATTGTTTGCTTCTGTTTGGTTTTTTGGTTAGTTTTTTTTTTAGGGGGGTAGAGGGGGCAAATTGTACTGTACCTTTCCAGCTCCATACTAACAATTTAATCATTGTTATTCTTGATTCAGAGTGGGAATAAAAATCAAATTTAGCGTCTTCAATCAAAAGAAGGAGATAGAATGAGGTTATCAACCAAAAAAACTTCTTTGTGTTAAATACCACTTGCCTCTATATATAAGTTTGATAAGGTTTGTACTGATCCTTCTGCAATCTTTGACTGTCTTCTTTTCCCATTATAATCAGTCCTAATGTGGTATAATCTCCCTCTAGATATCTATACTGATCTGTGGTCTCAAAATACCTATCAACAAATTGTATCAATGTGCAATGTACCTCAACTTCAAATTCATTAATGACGATATTCATCTGGTGAATGAGCCCACTACTGACCTCTGTGACTGATCCTGTGGTACCCTGATTGATAATTCTCCTTATTATAATTCTTTATGTTTGATGAGTTTTTTATGCCATTAGATGATTTTGTATCTCTACTACCAGATTCATATTCAACTAACACATTCAAAATATCTAATAGAATCTCACACATAAAGATACCATTAGCTTTAATAAATGTTCAATATATTAAATCTACTGCATCCTTCTTTGTCTACTGGGATTCTATATGCATTAAAGGTTTGGGCTTCGGGCTTGCATGAAATGATCTGTTCTTCATGAATTAATGCTGCATATTGTTCATCAAATTTTACCTCTTCAAATTATTTCTTAATCGATTCACTTGCATGATTTGGCTGAGAAACCAGTTCAGGCATTCAAATGCATCCGATGAAGTGAGCTGTAGCTCACGAAAGGTTACGCTCAAATAAACGTGTTAGTCTCTAAGGTGCCACAAGTACTCCTTTTCTTTTTCCGAATACAGACTAACACGGCTGCTACTCTGAAAGAAGACATTTAGAAGCTGTTAATCCTAACTAGAAAACTGAGGGTGGGATTCCAAGGCACACATTTTATTTAGTTATTTGTTTGTTTATTTTTAGTTGATTTTTTGTCTATTTATATATTCATTAATCACCAGGCAACCTTAATGATATCCAATGGCTAGAAGCTGAAGCTAGGCAAATTTAGACTAGAAATAAGGCACACATCTTTTTAACAATAATGGTAAAAAGGCATTTGGAACAACTTACCAATGGAAATGAAATATCCTCCATCAGCTGAAGTCTTCAAGACTGGATGTCTTTCTAAAATACTCGCACTAGCTCAGCTAAAAGTTATGGGCTGGATACAGAATTACTAGGTAAAATACTATGGCCTGTGCTATGCAGGACTCCCTATTAGAAGCTCATAATGGTCCCTTCTGGCCTTAAAATCTTGTGTGAAATCCCGATTCCATTGAAATCAATGGCAAAACTCCATGAATCGGTTAGTCTAAATTCTGGTTGTTTCCAATTTTGAATGCCTGATTTAGTAGCCTTAAAAATGTTCTTTAAATGTAAAGTGGGGGGGAGGGAGGTTGGAGGGAGGAGGTTTAATCCACACACATATGCAAACACTATAAACATTCAGGGGGGAGGGATAGCTCAGTGGTTTGAGCATTGGCCTGCTAAACCCAGGGTTGTGAGTTCAATCCTTGAGGGGGCCGTTTAGGGATCTGGGGCAAAAATTGGGGCTTGGTCCTGCTTTTTGAGCAGGGGGTTGGACTAGATGACCTCCTGAGGTCCCTTCCAACCCTGAGAATCTATGATTCTATGATTGTAACAGACTGCACCTAAATTCGGGACAGCAGTCCCTGATTGAAGTGGTATGCTGATGCTGAATTCTGAGGCAAACCAGGAATTCTGTGGCAGCATTAGACTAACAGAATATCATTCTGAAAACAAGCTTCAAAAATGCATTATTTGCAGTATTACCTCATATGATATTCATTGTAAGTGAAAGCTACCGCATATATTTTCCCCACACATTTCAGATTATTGTCTATTTTCCAATTTACTGCATGGCATGCAACAAAAGTCAGGGGACCTGGCTGCATAGGTTTTGGAGAGTGCCCCATATTCCACTTCAAGCAGTTGGGAAGGGATGAGGGTGGGGATTACTCCACATTTATATTCAGCTGTTTGAAGCAGAGTGTTTGGGGAAGCTCTGTATGCCCTCCTGGTTGCTGGAAAGAGAGATGGGTGTCTACTCCTCCATGTTCTGGCTGCTAGAAAAAGGGGTAAGGCAGGAGCAGAGTAGGAGGAGAGAGGATAATGAATGTTAGGGTGATTGGAGGAAAGCAAAGTTCAAATAAGAGCAAGGAAATGCAGCTAAAAATGAGGGGAGCTCTCCCTCCTCTCTTTAATTTGGGTAAGCAGTGCTCCCCCACAGCTGCCTTCCCAACCACATTTCAATCAACTCTATTTTAACCACTGGAGAGCTGTGGGAGGGGAGGAGATGGAATAGGTCTCTGAGAGAGTTTCAGGAGGGATGCTGGGAGTAGACAGCTGTTGGCAAGTTCAGCTCCCAGGCTGACTTTGAGGGGAAGACAGCCAGAAGTAGTTGTGATTCTGGCAGACCAGGTGCCAGCTCATGCCGAAGCGCCAGGCCAATTTACTAGTGTATTAGTATAGATCAAAGTGATTGTTAAATGCATAAGAATGTATTTGGTGTTCAAACTTCATGAAAACTAATGGGATAGTGCATGCATTGTTTTCACTTGTATCCTGTCATAGCAAACATTTACATTGTGTATACCCCTGTAACTAAATAACCCATCAAAAGAGAGAGAAGCATTGTGGAATGCAAATGAAGAACTTTAACAGAAAAGTACTAATTTCAAAGCAAGTGGTCATTGCTTGTGATGATCAGAGGTCAAAGACTCAAAATGCATTCCTCACTCTACCTCATCAAAGGAAAAGCCCACAAGTGTAGTGACCCTGTCAGTCTGTATTCTGTGAAAAAAAAAGCTATAAGTATGGATTCAGGGAAAGACCGTTCATCTCTGGACTGTTTGGATTCTAACAGGATGTAATAACTGAATGAGAAGATGGAGATCCCCAGAAGTTTTCTGGGGAGCCCTGAGAGACTTTTGGAAATTGACTTATTACTACATCTCCGCTAATATATAGAATTATAGACTGTGACTCACCTGCACATATATTTTATCTGCTTTAACCTCTCAATAACTCTCATTTCCTTTTCTTACCTAATAAACCTTTAGTTAGTTTACTATAGAATTGTCTACCACCGTTGCCCTTGGTGTAAGGTATCCATTGATCTGTGGTAAGTGACTGGTCTCTTGGGACTGGGAGCAACCTAAATGTGATGTGATTTTTGGTGTAAATGACCTTTATCACAAAGTCTAGTTTGTTTGGGTGGCAAGACAGACTGGAGAATCCAAGGAGACTGTCTGTGACTCCATGGTAAGACCGGTATAGTGATCCAGGAGTTCACATTTGTTATTGGCTTGGTGAAATCTAATTATAGAACACACCACCAGTTTGGGGTGACTGCCCTGTTTTCTGACAGTCTGCCATGATGTAGGCATTCATGGCTGTGAGGCACTCCGGACAGTAGTGTTTCAGGGTCAGTGACCTGGTCAAATGTATGTCTGTCTGGGAAGCTTTTGCTCAGTGTTTAAATGTAAACTCATGGGCCCTTGAAAATTTGTGCAAGGAAAGAAGGAAGCAGGCAGGTAATACAAAATGACAACACCAACAGCAACAAAATAATCCCAACTATATTTGATAATTGATAAATGTCTCTAATGAGAGACATTTTGGATGAAAAATGCACTAGAAATCCACATATCCTCATAATAAGTTTCAATGCATCTGAATTCACTGTTTAAATATATGAAGTTATGAATATTATATATGAATATATAAATTTCATGCCTGTGCCATTTCAGTCCTGGGGTTCACTATTTCACTGGCATCCATTTAAGGCCTAAGTGAATCAGTTTAACAGCACCATACTATGGAAACTTTTCCTTCTTCTGTAAATAATCATGGGAGAGAGAATGCTACATTTTAATATATCAGTGATCTTCTGCCAAGTAGTAACAAACACTGGGACTTTGCAAGTTGACTCCCCATTGGAAGATAAATCATTGACACAGAGTATGGGTCGTTCTTAAAGAAAACTGTTTATTTTATGTTATTTTACACCAGTCTGTGAACAGAGGTGGTCAAGCAGCATAAATGCAAAATCCTCTTTCAGGAATCTTATCCCACATAGCAATGCCTGATTTCCCAGGAGCAACACTGCTTCAAGAATTCACTCTAGTTGGTGAGATTAAGGTGGAGAGTAAACACCTTTGCTGCTTGCAACAGCTACCCGTAAAATAGATCACATCACAAAGCTAACAATAATTCAGCATTTCTTCTGTGCCTGAACAATGCTTGCCTGCTAAGAAAAAGCTTATAAAGTTATATGTACCAGAAGCATCTAGAGACTCCTTCTATAACAGTAATTTATTAGTATATATAACACATGTACAGCTAGAGGACATTTGATTATTATTATTATTTATAATAAGTCTTCTGAGGCTCTCTTAATATTCAAATATACTGACTATTAATTTGTCTCCCACTTATTGCATCTGTTATAATCATAGACTCATAAATATATAGGGCTGGAAGGGACCTCAAGAGGTCATCTTGTCCATCCCTTGCACTGAGACAAGACCAAATACACTTAGACCATCTCTGATGGGCGCGTGTCTAACCTGTTCTTAAAAACCTCCAAATACAGAAATTCTGGAGGAAGCCTATTCCAGTCCTTAAGAATCCTTATACTTAGAAAGTTATTCCTAATGTCTAACCTAAATTTCCCATGCTGCAGATTAAGCCTATTACTTCTTCCTCTGCCTTCATTATACATGTAAAACAATTGATCCCCAGCCCTTAACATATACAAAAACTGTTATTGCATCTGTCACATTCCAGGGTACAATCCAGACCAGTGAGAGGTTGTGTCACTGCCTGCCCCATAAGCCTGGTTGTTTCACACTGCTTTGCTGTTGTAGCTCCCAACCTGGGCCACTCACAAACAGCCTAACAGCATGCAGGTCACACCCTGAGTGTCTGTATACAGCGACATGCCTACCCAGGAGCTCTGATCCCAGCAGCCTGTCAGCAACATTCCAGTCTCACTCTGGCTTTCAGCACGTTTGGTTACTACTTGCAGGGTGGCTCCAACACACTCCCAGTCCCAAAATATGTGTTCTGAACTACAATGAGATCGATTTTAAGGAAATACAATGTATTGAAGTCAGAAATGGTTACAAGAGAAATAAAAATAAAATGCTTTCTAGTAGCTAAAACTTAACAACCTAGACTTGGTTGAAGGTAGAATGCTGACTACATATTCCTAGAAAGAGGGCTGACTAAATTCTCATGTCATGATTTCCCTCAAAGTAAAAGGGTTGATTCCTTTGTCTTCTTAGGGGTGTGTGTGAGAGAGAGAGAGAGAGAGACAGAGAGACAGAGAAAGAGAGAGAGATGGATGCCTTTGGGGAAGGGATTACCCCTCACTTTTATAGGCGAGTCACACTTCGAAGTGGATTCTTCTGAGGATTACCCAGCAAAGCAAAGTTTATTTTAGCAGTAAAGAAGGCAACATGGGGTCTGGTGGCAAAGGTGGCTCCATGATCTTTCTTCTGTATGCTGAAAGACAGATTTGCCTTGTCGCCTGCATTTCTTCCTCTTCTTGCTTCAAGGACCCTATTCAATACTTACATGTAAATGGAGTAAACACACATTCCTTTGTTTAGGATAGACAAGTTGAATTTTGCATAGTCAAGGCTGTGTACATTTAAACTTCTGTGTCATAAATATAAAGGGAAGGGTAAACCCCTTTAAAATTCCTCCTGGACAGAGGAAAAATCCTCTCACCTGTAAAGGGTTAAGAAGCTAAAGGTAACCTCGCTGGCACCTGAACAAAATGACCAATGAGGAGACAAGATACTTTCAAAAGCTGGGAGGAGGGAGAGAAACAAAGGGTCTGTGTCTGTCTATATGCTGCTTTTGCTGGGGATAGACCAGGAATGGAGTCTTAGAACTTTTAGTAAGTAATCTAGCTAGGTATGTGTTAGATTATGATTTCTTTAAATGGCTGAGAAAAGAACTGTGCTGAATAGAATGACTATCCCTGTCTGTGTGTCTTTTTTGTAACTTAAGGTTTTGCCTAGAGGGATTCTCTATTTTTTTAATCTAATTACCCTGTAAGGTATTTACGATCCTGATTTTACCGAGGTGATTCCTTTACTTCTATTAAAAGTCTTCTTGTAAGAAAACTGAATGCTTTTTCATTGTTCTAAGATCCAAGGGTTTGGGTCTGTGGTCACTATGCAAATTGGTGAGGATTTTTACCAAACCTTCCCCAGGAAGTGGGGTGCAAGGTTTGGGAGGATTTTGGGGGGAAAGATGTGTCCACACTACATTTCCCAGTAAACCCAGTTAAAGTTTGGTGGTGGCAGTGGAAATTCCAAGGGCAAAGAATAAAATTAATTTGTACCTTGGGGAAGTTTTAACCTAAGCTGGTAAAAGTAAGCTGAGGAGGTTTTCATGCAGGCCCCCACATCTGTATCCTAGAGTTCAGAGTGGGGGAGGAAACTTGACAATCTGCTAACAACATTGTGCAGTGGGAATTCAAAACTTTGCATATAATGTAGTTATACATATTTCACCACGATATTGACCAACAAGTTATTTGTTTTCACATGATACCTCACAAGGCATGTTTTGTACAAAGATTATTACAATAATATGTATGGTGTGAATACAGGGGTGCTTTTGGTCACATGGTCCTTCAGTCTTTTTTCCCCCAGACTTTTAGCCTTTATTCATGACAGGTTCTGTAAACCAAAGCTTTTCTATACCAGAATTAAGTCTTGAAAGGCTATCTCCCTGACTAATTGGTGAGTTATTGATTGAGAATCTGAAGATGGAAGGCAGTTTGGGTGAAGGTGATCGTGAAATGATAGATTTCATTATTCTAAGGACAGGAAGGAGGTAGTTGAGCTGAATAAGGACAATGGATATTATGTTTTTTTGCCATATATTACTTTTATCTAGGTAGTCACCCCTTTACTTAGCAGATCCTTTCCATGACATCGCCCCTGTCCTTTCCCCTTTTATCGTCACCCACAGTCTTCCAAATGGTCTGCCTCTCACCTGCTTCTGGACCTCAGAACAAGTGTATATATTCTTGATGTGTAATGCAAATCCTTGTCCCTTTTTTTCCCTGCCTGTCTTTTCTTCATAGAATCATAAAATCATGGTTGAATATCAGGGTTGGAAGGGACCTCAGGAGGTCATCTAGTCCAACCCCCTGCTCAAAGCAGGACCAATCCCCAACTAAATCATCCCAGCCAGGGCTTTGTCAAGCCTGACCTTAAAAACTTCTAAGGAAGGAGATTCCACCACCCCCTTGGCAACCCATTCCAGTGCTTCACCACCCTCCTAGTGAAAAAGATTTTCCTAATATCCAACCTAAACCTCCCCCACTGCAACTTGAGACCATTATTCCTTGTTCTGTCATCTGCTACCACTGAGAACAGTCTAGATCCATCCTCTTTGGAACCCCCTTTCACGTATTTGAAAGCAGCTATCAAATCCCCCCTCATTCTTCTCTTCCACAGACTAAACAATCCCAGTTCCCTCAGCCTCTCCTCATAAGTCATGTGTTCCAGTCCCCTAATCATTTTTGTTGCCCTCCGCTGGACTCTTTCCAATTTTTCCACATCCTTCTTGTAGCGTGGGGCCCAAAACTGGACACAGTACTCCAGATGAGGCCTCACCAATGTTGAATAGAGGGGGACGATTACGTCGCTCGATCTGCTTGCAATGCCCCTACTTATACATCCCAAAATGCCATTGGCCTCCTTGTCCTTCCTGAACAGTTTATATCCATCCATGACTGTACTCCAGTCATGTGAGTTATCCCACCAAGTCTCTGTTATTCCAGTCACATCATAATTCCTTGATTGTGCCAGGACTTCCAGGTTTGTTTCCCAGGCTTCTTGCATTTGTGTATAGGCACTTGAGAACTCCCTGATCATCCCTCTTTCTCAGTATGAGGCAGGAGCCCTCACCTCTCACGCTCTTCTGCTTGTGCTTCCTTCTGGTATCCCACTTCCCCACTTACCTCAGGGCTTTGGTCTCCTTCCCCCGGTGAACAAACTACACCACTCTATACCAATGTGCAAGTCATAAGATTTATCCCATCAAGTCACAGTGATACCAGTTAAGGCAAAATTTATCTTATGTACTAATGCTTCCAGTTTTTCCTGCTTATTCCCCAAATTCTTTGCATCAGCTTATAGATCTAAGATACTGAGAAGATTATCTCACTGTTTCCCCTCTTGTTGCTCCCTAATCCTAGATTGTTACCTCCTGGGCAGAAACTGGCTGTTTTGCTCCTTTCTTCAGTGCCTAGCAAAATGAGGCATTAAGCTCTGGCTTGTGCCCCTAATAAAATACTAATAAAGATTTAAAGTACCCTACGTTTCTTTCAGTAACGCCCTTGTTATTACACAAACAAGTTCAGAATGTGGCATTCTAATATTTAGAGTAAATCCCCCTTACATGATAATAACCATCCAAATGTCTCTCAAAAACATGTATAGAATAAAAAGCCACTAAAGTCTATTAAATGGCTAAGTATATAACAGCCTCTCTGAAGCTACACTAGAGGGTGAAGAGGGGGAAGGGAACCCTACTCTTCCCCTTAGTTTAGGAAGCAACCATAATTTGGCACTCAGCCATCTGTAGCACAAGATGTACAGCCAAGTAATGCTGCCAGCAGCACTAAAGAGCCCCTAGGGAACATGTTTAAGAAGGGTAGTGGCACAACCATATCCCTTTTCTCCCTCAGGCACTGGAGTGCTGCATGAAGTCTAGAGGTTAATGCTAATGGTACAACTGGAGCTACCGTAAACCACCTTTGGGCCTGACGTCTAATGCAGACAAGTAGACAAGTACCAACACTAGGATCAAACCCTACCCCCCATTTCCCAATGTGACTCTGCCTCTTTTGGGCATGATTCAGCCCTGTAGGTTCAAGCAATAGGCAGGGTTTCTGAATCACAGGTCTAACGATGAAGCACTTGTTAAACTGTGACATTAGAATTAATGTAAGGAAAATAAAATTAAAACCGTTACATCTTTGCCAACCAGGTGCCTTCATTTTTATATATTTTTTGTTATTAGTTATACCTCTGGTTAATAGAGATTTGGAAAAGTTCCCTATAGGTTTCACAGATAAAGAGAAATTCTTCTGGGGGATTCCTGGAACAGGAATATGCTTTCTCCAGTGACATTAGTTGTGACTTCAGACGTCTAAAGAGCAAACTGTAGAGGAATACCTAATTTCTTGTTAAGTGCAATCCATCTTTGTGCTCTAAGGAAATAGATGTATTATGCTTGTCAGAATATTTGTGTACCACAAGGTCACAGTCTATATGGAGAATACAAAGTACAGGTTTATGGAGAATTTGGAGGCTTTTATTGCTTCTGTCACCTCCAACAAAGGTGGAACCAGACTAAAACATGGAGAACAAAGGCAAGTTTGTATATGCCCCAGTGACAGAGATATAAGATCTCATGAGAATAAGGTGTGTCTGGTAGGTGTAAAGTAAGTCCTGTACAAAGCTGTGCTTATAGCTATTAGTTCTGTGGTGAGTTTTTCCACAGGACCCTGGCCAGGAGTCATCTGCCTATTCTGTGTCAAGATTTCCGGCCCAAAAGTCCTTTAGATTTGGTATGTGTTGCAAATCAGCGTGTGATGTAATTTCTTATCAGCACATGTATGTACTGTCCTTCAGGAAGATGTGGCTATGGTCATCACAGCTCAGCCATCTAAATGTTGTGAGTTCATTTTTTATTATTATTTTAGTTGAAGAGAGTGACCTGTGACCAATAAAATAATGTTCTAATTTTAATAATCCATCTCCTATTCATTAATATGCAGATTTAGGGAACTTGAGAGATGACAAGTAAAAGTGGAATTTGAGGACACAATGACCTTAATGGTCACTTTGTATGGGGAAACTATTTTGAATTTATGATATGTTCTGTAACCAGGGATGCTACCAAACTGCAATTTGAGTCTTATTCCTGTGATTTCTCTAGACCCTGGGTGATGAAATGAGTCCAGGTTCTCATAATGTCCCCCAACCCCCACCCCCGCATTCCTTTTGTTTGTGGAAACCAATTCAGCAGGTGAAATGAAGTTACAATTGTTTTTTGCTTTTATGCTTTTTTTCATTGAGGTGCCTGTTTTATAAAAAAAAAAAAAAGGAAAGTAGCAACATAAATTAGGGAGTACTAAGCCTCATCCAGGGAGAGGAAAAGAAACAATATTAATTTACTTTTCTTGGTCCTTCTAAATTATGTGAACACCATCTTCTTAAAGACCTCCATGGAAAGTGAATAAGGGGCTACTTTTAAAAGGATTGGCCATTCTCCCTAAATTGACCTTTGTAAAGATGTTAACCTGTCCTACTAATGAAAGTGTGTCTGCAGCCCAGCTTGTGAGATGGTTAGTTATTTTTTAATAATAAGATTGTGACTTAAGATAGCTTTTCTAATTCTGAGGATTTATATCCCTAAATTATTAAATTATAAATTATTGTCAATTTATTTTAGGTCCACGGCTACCTGTATTTGGGGAGGTGATCCAGGATATACTAATTTGGCTTTATTCCAGTTCACTGTGCACTTAATGAGGTAAGGGTCCTGTGGAAATAATACTATGTGATCATGTAATTAAAGACTTTGCCATGATGTAAATGCATAAGGAAGCCAGATTAAGGTTGTACTGAACTTTTGAGTGCTTGACTTTGCAACTTTAATGTTCTTTTAATGTAGATTTTTTGATGTTATATATGTGTGTGTGTGTGTGTGTTCTTTTAATGTAGAATTAGATAGATAGATAGATATGAACATCCAAAATTCTACATTAAAAGAACATTAAGTTTGGAAAGTCAAGCATTCAGAAGTTGAGTGCTACCTTAATATATACATAAGAAAAAGTCCAGATAGGGTACATCCACACTGCATGCTTCTTTTTGTGGCGTGTAATGAACATATATGCATCGACCCCATAATACAGATATAACTAGCATTATAGATGTGAGGCATGACTAAGGTAAGTAAAGCAAAGACAAGTCTGAAGGATGTGGTTATGTACCCAAGAACATTCCCTACCATGGCTCTCTGTTCACTATGGTGGGCAGCTACACTACATACCGCCACCAGTGTTGGGTAGATATAGCCCAAATTAGGTTTTATATTTATATAGTGCTTTCCAGCATTTGCAGAAATGAGTGAGAGAGAGCGCTTTGATATACTTCAGGATGGACACCATCATACAAAACGTAACTGTTTGGACAAGTTTTTAATCATCCCTTCAATTCTAATTCCAGATCCTTACCAGAAATGTATTGGATGTTCAAGGGTAACCTGTCATTTGAAACCTTCATGAATAAGATCTGTAAGCTCTGCACTTGAGGTAATGCTTTAGTTGGGTATAGAAAGAGACTCAAGATAAAATGTTCACTAGTAATATGGACACTAAGAACCAGTACTCTAAGCCAAACAAACAACAAAAACACAACTTATCTTTGAGTTTGATACATCTTGTAAATTCAGAATGAAAACATTCATATTCCATATTACTCAGGTTTTCTTTACAGATTTTGTGCAAGGCAGGAAGATTTAATGTGGAAATTATTTCATACTTTCAATGATCCTAAAACTTTGCCTGTACTTATCCTGAGTCAGTTGCATAATTTTAATGCCCATTGCTCACGTTTACTGTATCTGAGTTTCTTTCTCATGCATTACTTAAGGCAGCATCTTTTCAAGAGAAAAAACACTATGTGTAATATAGGTGTTATTTTTTCTCTTTCCTATGCTGTGGAAAATCTCATTTTCATTTCCAACATTTGGCTGTTTTGATGGACATATTCTTTCCTCAACTGCCCAAATGTATAGTCTAATACATTCATATGTTGATAAACCTGAGGTAATGGAGGGCTTTACTAAGAATTAATACTGCTTTGGTGGGACTCAATGGCAAACTATTGCTGCAAAAAATATTTCATTGAAAGGCAGTTGACTCTCGTTGGAAGTCACATACAAAGTTACTGTACCTATTCCCAAAGGCTATATCCAAAATATAGACTGCTTTGTAACTTTCTTCCTTTCTTCCTTTTTTCCATATTCTTTTGGGTTTCACCACTTGATTGAAAAGGAGGATTTCCAAGCTCAACTTCTGAACAATGTTCTGATTGAGCACTTTGGATTTTTGGCAAACTCAGTGTGGGCTAGAATCAAAGGCAAATCAGAGCTTTCTCAAACCATCTTTAAATGCAATCTGAGGCAAGCACTTCAAAGCTCATGCAGACCTAGTTAAAATTATGGATATCACTGATAACATTATCAAACTTAAGCACAAAAATATTAGTAGAAATGAAAACTTTTGCGTATGTGCCAGTTTATGGCAGTTTATTGGGAGTCTGTCTATGAATATTTACACGTGTAGATAACTTCACTACATACCCATTTAAATGAATAAATCTTTAAAACACCAATTAGTTATGTTGATGCCATATAGTTAAAAGGATTCCAAGGTCAATGTGCCTTTCAAAAATTTAAATTTCTCTTACATTTTTGTTGCTGTCAACTTTAATAAGTGTCTGGAAGATTCATACTGATTGAAGTTTGTTTATTCAAGAAGTAAAAAGCTACATAGTTCCCAACTATAATTTATCTTCTGAAAGTGAAATAATTAACACATTACTTAACACTTGTTCCAAGGGAGTCCAGATATTCCAGTGTGAGAATTCATAATAATAAGCATCTAGTGGGAAACTATGTAAAACTAGGTCTCAGGAATTGATTACTAGCCCTAGATCTCCTTGAATATTAATAGGAAAAATGTTAACTTTTGAAGCAAAGCTAATAATGACAAACAATGAACACATTATCCTTATGAAACTGAAATCAGAGAGAAATGTATTGATCTGAGATATAAAGCTTTTACAATAAAACTCTCACTAACTTCAAGGAAGCCACGATTTCACCACAATCCAGGTTGAGGACCAGGTTGGTAGTGACTAGGTATTTTTTGCTCTCTGATAGCTATTTTGTGTTTTCAGCATAGCTGTCGTAGATAAATGTCAACATCACAAAACCAGCCACCACAATTGTCCCTAGCATCTTTGTTGGCAGTCTCAGCTGACAGGCAATGAGCATAAGCAGTACTACTCCCTCCTCACTAGTGATGGCTAGGGTTAAGGCATATGTCGCTATTCTGAAAATAAACTGAGGACCACAGTGTCAAGCTGTCTAGAGTGGTTTGGGAGCGTGAGTATCAGCCTCAGGGAAGGCTGTGAGGAAACAGTGCACCGCAAACTGGTTGTGTGTTCTAAACTTAGATTTCTCGAATCGAGTAATAAGTGTGAACCCTCAAGCACTATAACAGCTTTAACATGCAGTCACAGACAGTTTCCTTGGGTACTCCAGTGTACCTTGCCACCCAGGCAAGCCTGCCTTTGTGGTAAATGGTCCTTCACACCAAAAATCACAAGAATATTCTGGTTTCAGAGTAGCAGCCGTGTTAGTCTGTATCCATAAAAAGAAAAGGAGGACTTGTGGCACCTTAGAGACTAACAAATTTATTAGAGCATAAGGTTTCGTGAACTACAGCTCACTTCATCGGATACATACCGTGGAAAATATAGTGGGGAGATATTATATACACAGAGAACAGGAAACAATGGGTGTTACCATACAAACTATAACAAGAGTGATCAGGAAAGGTGAGCTATTACCAGCAGGAGAGCAGGGGTGGAGTGGGGAAGGGAGAAACCTTTTGTAGTGATAATCAAGGTGGGCCATTTCTAGCAGTTTACAAGAACAGTAGGAGGGGAAATAAATAAGGGGAAATAGTTTTATTTTGTGTAATGACACATCCACTCCCAGTCTTTATTCAAGCCTAAGTTTATTGTATCCAGTTTGCAAATTAATTCCAATTCAGCAGTCTCTCCTTGGAGTCTGGTTTTGAAGTTTTTTTGTTGAAGAATTGCCACTTTTA
This sequence comes from Lepidochelys olivacea, assembly GCF_965140295.1. NCBI lineage: Eukaryota > Metazoa > Chordata > Testudines > Cheloniidae > Lepidochelys > Lepidochelys olivacea. The sequence continues at coordinate 75,847,987 of NC_140411.1, read as the reverse complement.
GGTCTGTAATCGAGTGACCAAAGAGATTGAAGTGTTCTCCGATTGGTTTTTAAATGCTATAATTCTTGACGTCTGATTTGTGTCCATTTATTCTTTTACGTAGAGACTGTCCAGTTTGACCAATGTACATGGCAGTGGGGCATTTCTGGCACATGATGGCATATATCACATTGGTAGATGTGCAGGTGAACGAGCCTCTGATAGTGTGGCTGATGTGATTAGGCCCTCTGATGGTGTCCCCTGAACAGATATGTGCACACAGTTGGCAACGGGCTTTGTTGCAAGGATAGGTTCCTGGGTTAGTGGTTCTGTTGTGTGGTGTGTGGTTGCCAGTGAGTATTTGCTTCAGGTTGGGGGGCTGTCTGTAAGCAAGGACTGGCCTGTCTCCAAGATCTGTGAGAGTGATGGGTCATCTTTCAGGATAGGTTGTAGATCTTCCCCCCCTTCCCACCACTCTTTCTTTTAAGAATATTCCAGTTACTCTCAATCCCAAAGGACCAATCACCGCAGATCCATCCTGTGTACTGAATGAGGCAGGGGTCCTGTGGAAAAAATAATATGAGATCATGTAATTAATGACAGTATCATGATGCATACTCACAAGGAGGCCAACATAAGGTGTCACGGCAAACCTTAATACTGGCATTTCCTAACTTTTGAGGGCTTGACTTTGCAAGCCTAAAAATATTATTTTAATGTTTTGTGTGCATGTCTCTGTGTGTGTGTACTATTTCTAATTCTACCTTTAAATATTTCCATATTTAGTAGAGAGGTTAAGCAATTAAAAATATTTGCAATTAATTGTGCGCGTAATCATGCTGTTAATACTAGAATACCATTTATTTAAATATTTCTGGATGTTTTCTATATTTTCAAATATATCGACTTCAATTACAACACAGAATGTAAAGTATACAGTGTTCACTTTATGTTTATCTTTTATTACAAATATTTAAACTGTAAAAAAGAAACAAAAGAAATAGTATTTTTAGGGCTGTCAATTAATAGCAGTTAACTCATGTGATTAACTCAAAAGTTAATCACGATTTTAAAAATTAATCGTGATTAACCACACTGTTAAACAATAGAATACCAAGTGACATTTAGTAAATATTTTTGGATGCTTTTCTACATTTTCAGATATATGGATTTCTATTACAACACAATACAAAGTGTGCAGTGCTCACTTTATATTATTATTTTATAACAAATATTTGCACTATAAAATGATAAACAAAATAAATAGTATTTTCAATTTATCTCATACATATACTGTAGTGCAATCTCTTTATTATGAAAGTGTAACTTACAAATATAGGTTTTTTGTTACATAACTGCACTCAAAAACACAGAAATGTAAAACTTTACAGCCTAAAAGTCCACTCAGTCCTACTTCTTGTTCAGCCAATCGCTAAGACAAACAAGTTTATCTACATTTACAGGAGTTAGTGTTGCCTGCTTTATTTTTACAGTGTCACCTGAAAGTGAGAATAGGCATTCACATGGCACTTTTGTAGCCAGCATTGCAAGGTACTTGTGGTAAGGTGTGCCAGATATGCTAAACATTCATATGCCCCTTCATGCCTCGGACACCATTCCAGAGGACATCCTTCCATGCTGACGATGCTTGTTAAAAAAATAATCTGTTAATTAAATTTGTGACTGAACTACTTGGAGGAGAATTGTATGTCTCCTGCTACATGGTTTTACCTGCATTCTGCCGTGTATTTTCTGTTATGGAAGTCTTGGATTACAACCCAGCATATGTTGTTTGATTTAAGAACACTTTCACTGAACATGTGATAAAACACAAAGAAGGTTCCAATATCAGATTTCTAAACTGTCTTTGCACTTTGTCAAATCTGCAGTGAAAGTGTTCTTAAAACAAACAGCACAGAATCACAGAATCAGAGGACTGGAAGGGATCTCAAGAGGTAATCTAGTCCAGTCCCCTGCACTCAAGGCAAGACTAAGTATTATCTAGACCATTCCTGACACGTGTTTGTGTAACCTGCTCTTAAAAATCTCCAATTATGGAGATTCCACAGCCTCCCAAGGCAATTTATTCCAGTGCTTAACCACCCTGACAGTTAGGAAGTTTTTCCTAATGTCCAACCTAAACCACCCTTGCTGCAATTTAAGCCCATGGCTCCTTGTCCTATCCTCAGAGGTTAAGAAGAACAATTCTTCTCCCTCCTCCTTGTAACAACCCTTTATGTACTTGAAAACTGTTATCATGTCCCCCCTCATCTTTTCCAGACTAAACAAGCCCAATTTTTTCAATCTTCCATCATAGGTCATGTTTCCTAGACCTTTAATCATTTTTGTCACTCTTCTCTGGAGTCTCACCAATTTTTCCACATCCTTCCTGAAATGTGGTGCCCAGAACTGGACAAAATATTCCAAATGAGGACTAACCAGTGCAGAGTAGAGCCGAAAATTTACTTCTTGTGTCTTGCTTACAACACACTTGCTAATACATCCGAGAACGATGTTCACTTTTTTGCAACAGCAATACACGGTTGACTTAAAGAAGTATGGGCTGGATGAATGGACTGTAAGGTGGATAGAAAGTTGGCTAGATTGTCGGGCTCAACGGGTAGTGATCAATGGCTCCATGTCTAGTTGGCAGCCGGTATCAAGTGGAGTGTGCAAAGGTCGGTCCTCGGGCCGGTTTTGTTGAATATCTTCATAAATGATCTGGAGGATGGTGTGGATTGCATCCTCAGCAAGTTTGCAGATGACACTAAACTGGGAGGAGAGGTAGATAGGATACAGAGGGACCTAGACAAATTAGAGGCCAAAAGAAATCTGATGAGGTTCAAAAAGGACAAGTGCACTGCTGCAGATTAGGGACCGAATGGCTCAGCAGCAGTTCAGCAGAAAAGGACCTAGATGTTACAGTGGACGAGAAGCTGGATATGAGTCAATAGTGTACCCTTGTTGCCAAGAAGCCCAACGACATTTTGGGATGTATATGTAGGGGCATTGCCAGCGGATCGAGGGATGTGATTGTTCCCCTCTATTCAACATTGGTGAGGCCTCATCTGGAGTACTGTGTCCAGTTTTGGGCCCCACACTACAAGAAGGATGTGGAAAAATTGGAAAGAGTCCAGCGGAGGGCAACAAAAATGATTAGGGGACTGGAACACATGACCTATGAGGAGAGGCTGAGGGAACTGAGATTGTTTAGTCTGCAGAAGAGAAGAATGAGGGGGGATTTGATAGCTGCTTTCAACTACGTGAAAGTGGGTTCCAAAAAGGATGGATATAGACTGTTCTCAGTGGTAGCTGATGACAGAACAAGGAGTAATGGTCTCAAATTGCAGTGGAGGAGGTTTAGGTTGGATATTAGGAAAATCTTTTTCACTAGGAGGGTGGTGAAGCACTGGAATGTGTTACCTAGGTAGGTGGTGGAATCTCCTTCCTTAGATATTTTTAAGGTCAGGCTTGACAAAGCCCTGGCTGGGATGATTTAGTTGGGGATTGCTTTGAGCAGGGGGTTGGACTAGATGACCTCCTGAGGTCCCTTCCAACCCTGATATTCTATGATTCTATGACTCATATTTAGCTTGTGGTCCACTATGACCCCCAGATCCCTTTCCACATTTCTCCTTCCTAGGCAGTCATTTCCCACTTTGTATGTAACTGATTGTTCCTTCTGAAAGGAAGAACATTGCATTTGTCCTTATTGAATTTCATCCTATTTATTTCAGACCATTTCTCCAGTTTGTCCAGCTCATTTTGAATTTGAATCCTATGCTCTAAAGCACATGCAACCCCTCCCAGCTTGGTATCATCCAGAAACATTATAAGTGTACTCTCTATGCCATTATCTATACCATTGATGAAGATATGGAACAGAACCAGACCCAGAACTGATACCTGCGGGACCCCACTCATTATGTCCTTCCAGTATGACTGATCCACTGATAACTACTCTCTGGAAATGGTTTTACAACCAGTTTTGTAACCATATTATAGTAGCTCCATCTAGGTTGCATTTCCCGAGTTTGTTTATGGGAAGGTCATGTGAGACACATTCAAAAGCTTTACTAAGTCAAGATATACCACATCTACCACTTTCCCCCATCCATAAGCCTTGTTACCTTGTCAAAGAAAGCTATCAGGGTGGTCTGACACAATTTGTTCTTCACAAGTCCATGCTGACTGTCACATATCACCTTATTATCTTCTAGATATTTGCAAATTGATTACTTATTTGTTCAATTATCTTTCTGGGCACAGAACTTAAGCCCACTGGTCTGTAATTCCTTGGGTGTCCTATTTTCCCTTTTTATAAATTGACACTATATTGGCCCTTTCTCAGTCTTCTGGAATCTCTCCCATCTTCCATGACTTTTCAAAGACAGGTTTCAGAGTAACAGCCGTGTTAGTCTGTATTCGCAAAAAGAAAAGGAGTACTTGTGGCACCTTAGAGACTAATCAATTTATTAGAGCATAAGCTTTCGTGAGCTACAGCTCACTTCATCAGATGCATATCGTGGAAACTGCAGCAGACTTTATATCAATCAGACTTTATATCAGACTTTATATCAGACTTTTTTCAAAGACAATCGCTAATGACTCAGATATCTCCTCAGTCATATCCTTGAGTATTCTAGGATACATTTCATCAGGCCCTGGTGACTTGAAGACATCTAATTTATCTAAGTAATTTTTTACTTGTTCTTTCCCTATTTTACCCTCTTCTGACTCTACCTCATTTTTACTGATGTTCACTATGTTAGATGACCAATTACCACCAACCTTCTTGGTGAAAACTGAAACAAAGAAGTCATTCAGCACCTCTGCTATTTCCACATTTTCTGTTCTTGTTTTCTCCCCCTCATTGAGTAATGGGCCTAACCTGCCCTTGGTCTTCCTCTTGCTTCTAATGTATTTGTAGGCTGTTTTCTTGTTACTCTTTATGTCTCCAGCTAGTTTAATCTCATTTTGTGGCTTGGCCTTTCTAATTTTGTCCCTACATACTTGGGTTATTTGTTTCTATTCATCCTTTGTAATTTGACCTAGTTTCCACTCTTTGTAGGACACTTTTTTATTTTTAGATCATTGAAGATCTCCTGGTTAAGCCAGAGTGGTCTCTTGCCACACTTCCTATCTTTCCTATGCAGTGCGGTGTTATTTTCCCAACAGATGTCTGAGTAGTTGAAGACTCCCATCACCACCAAGTCCTGTGCTTTGGATGATTGTTAGTCGTTTAAAAAAAGCCTCATCCACCCTTCTTCCTGGTTAGGTGGTCTGTAATAGACCCTTACCATGACATCACCCTTGTTTTTTACCGTTTTTATCCTTACCCAGAGACATCAACAAGTCTGTCTACTATTTCCATCTCAACCTCAGTCGACGTGTATACATTTTTAAAATATAAGGCAACAGCTCATCCCTTTTTTTCCCTGCTTGTGCTTCGTGAGCAAGCTGTATTCTTCTATACAAATATTCCAGGCATGCATAATATCCCACCACATCTCTGTGATGCCAGCTATGTATTAGTTGTGTTTATTTACTAGTATTTTGATTTCTTCCTCCTTATTCACCATACTTCTTGCATTAGTATATAGACCCCTCAGATACAGATTTGATTCCCTCACCCCCAGTTCTGTCTGGTCTCTCCTTTATCCCTGCTGTAACAGCCTATGTTCCCCCTAAATTTCAAACCTTCTCCCAGGTCTCAATGTTCTTGACTTACCTGTGGGCTTCGGTCACCTGCCCCCTTTGAATCTCAGCATGTACTGAGTCATCATCCGAGACTGCTATACCATTCAATATATGGCAGAACGCGAGTAAAACACAGAACAAGAGACATGCAATTCTCTCCAAAGAGTTCAGTCACAAATTTAATTAATACATTCTTTTTTTAACAAGCATCATCAGCATGGAAGCATGTCCTCTGGAATGGTAGGTGAAGCATGAAGGGGAATATGAATGTTTTGCATATCTGGCATGTAAATACATTGCAACACAAACTACAAAAGTGCCATGCAAACGCTTGTTCTCACTTTCAGGTGACATTATAAATAAGCGGGCAACATTATTTCCTGTAAATGTGAACAAACTTGTTTGTCTTAGCAACTGGCTGAACAAGAAGTAGGACTGAGTGGACTTGTAGGCTCTAACTTTTTACATTGTTTTGTTTTTAAGTGCAGTTATGTAACAAAAAAATCAACATTTGTAAGTAGTGCATTCATGATAAACAGATTACACTACAGTCCTTATATGAGGTGAATGAAAAATACTATTTCTTTTGTTTATCATTTTTACAGTGCAAATATTTGTAATAAAGATAATAATATGAAGTAAGCACTGTACACTTCGGATACGGTGTCGTAATTGAAATTAACATATTTGAAAATGTAGAAAAACATCCAAAATATTTAATAAATTTCAATTGGTATTCTATTGTTTAATAGTGCAATTAAAACTGCAATTAATCACAATTATTATTTTTTCTTTAATCTCATGTAACTGTGATTAATTGACAGCTCTAATATTTAGATATAGTTTCAAGATAATGTAGTTCACAATTGAAATTACATTTCCCCTATCATTTCTAAAACACAAATTATTAGTGAAATCCATGCTTTATTCCCTAAAATTTAAATGCATTGAAGTCAATGGAAGTTAGGAGACAAAATACTTTTGAGGTTCTGGCCAAAGATATCACAAGCAGTACCTTGCCTGAGGTAACAGAGTTGTTAACTATTCTAATTATCAAGTTAAACTGTGGTAACTCTTAGTAAATGTTGACTTTTAATGACAACTACTGTAACTGATGCTACTGTAGCTTGAGATACATGATTAGTTAAGAGACTTATTAAAAAGACATTCGGAATCAGTGGATATATTCCCCATTGACTTCAGTGGGCTTCAGATTAGGGCCTAAATGACGTTACACTCTCATTACAAACCCTCAAAAACCCTGTTCAAAAGGCTTTGTCCAAAGGCTTCCCTGGATATAGAACAATGGTGGGCATTCTGCAGCCCGCACCGCTTCCCGCAGCTCCCATTGGCCAGGAATGGTGAACAGCGGCTACTGGGAACTGTGAGCAGCTGTGCCTGAGGATGGTTAAAGTAAACAAACTGTCTTGCGGCCCACCAGCAGGTTACCCTGATGGGCCACGTGCGGCTCATGGGCCACAGACTGCCCACCACTGATATAGAGTCTCTCAAATAACACACTGATCTCAACAGTGTAGATAGTACACATAAATGCACAACTAAACAATGATCAATGGCTTCATTTTACAAGACTGGGAATTAATGGGTATTGCTGAAATGACCAGAAATATCATTTTTTGCACATTTAGAAATGTAGAAAACGGGAAAGTTAACTCTAAAGTGATCATTTGCTATTTAAAGATGTGGCTGTAGATTAGGAAATAATTCTTCTGTGGTTTTCTTTTTCCTCTAAGAAATCCATTAAATTCCACACAGAAACAAAACTCTAAAGAATATATGGAACATCTAGAAGCCTTCTGTCTCAGATGGATATTGCTCAAACATATGGTTAATTTTTACTTGAAGAAAAGTAACCTAGAATAAAGGCCCAATGCCAATCAATAATTGAACAAGGGTGCCGTTATGAATTGATGGTGGACTAAAAAAAGATAAATGGAAGATGGCCTACTTTCTTGTTTGTACTTGCAACATCTCACTATTAATATGGGCTATATAACTATTCTTCTCATCGTAATAACAGCAGAGTAAACAAATATTGCTTACTTACCTTTTTTTTTTACATTTGCATTTTATATACCTTGTATCCATTTTACATAGCAACAAATTGCATGCCTGTAATGTAACCATTTATGCAAACACAACATTATACATTCAGAACCACCATACAAACAGTTGTGAATATTTATACTGGTGTTAATTAGACTGTGATAGTATTAATTAAAATAAGGAATGTTGGCCAAATTTTTAACATGCCTCTGAAAAATCATCAAAAACATGCAAATAAAATCCTGATGTAACACCACATTCTAAAATCTATACTTTTGTGAGGTGTAACCACCTCCCCTTATAACTGCATTGCACTATCATCGCTGGCTATCAGCTAATAGGACTTGAGCCCAAACCCTTCTGTTCAGAAAGATGAATATTAACAACTGAGTTATACTGACATTCCAAACAAGGAACCACCTCGCGAAGAATTAATAGTAACTGAATTGGAGGATTAAATAACCCAGTTTGTAACCTGCAATAGGTTACATACCACACTTAGTAGTTTTGCAATCTCATAGTTGAGTTCCTTCAAAACTCATGGGTGAATACCATCTGATCCTGGTTACTTATTACTGTTTAATTTAATGATTTGTTCCAAAACCACCTCTATCAAAACCTGAATCTGGGACAGTTCCTCAGATTTGTCACCTAAAAAGAATGACTCAAATGTGGGAATATCCCTCACATTGTTTTCCGTGAAGACTAATGAAAATAATTCATTTAGCTTCTTTGCAATGGCTTTGTCTTCCTTGAGTAGCCCAGGTGATTGGTTGGTAGGCTTATTACTTCTGATTTATTCTTGTTAGGTTTTGTGTTTTTTGCTAGTTGCTGTTCAATATTTTCCCTTGTATTACTTCAAAGGAACTTCAACTTTTGGCAACACCTTCCCTAAGGATTTGCAGCTAAGGCCCAAATCTCTCAAAAAGAGGTTGCAGCAGTAAAAATATATGAGAGGCACCATTCCAAGTAGGAATTGGTCATGTTACCTTAAAAATCTTAAAGACTGTACCCTGAAAATTGGATCTTCTTGAAAGCTCTGCTGCGTCTCCATATAAAGAGAACCAAGATATTGTAGGTGTTTCCTTTATCTGATGAAGTCATAATTATAACCTCCAAAAGCCAAGAGGTATGGTGAATACCAGGTTAACAACAAACACATCAAATTATTATTATTATTATTATTTTAATTATTGAGTTTCTAAATGAAGATGAAGAAGTTACAAAGCTAAAGTGAGCTGTGAAAGTGCTGGATGGTCAATTATTTATTTATAGTTTTAATGTTATATTTAGTCCTTTCCTTTTGCTTTATAGAACAATGTCCCCTTCCTGTGAATTACTTCCATCCTAATTTTCATCTTCCTTGGGAATGGAAATCTCTCAATGTAAATTAAAATAAATATATGTCACACAGCAGCCTTTCATAGATTTTAAGAACAGTAAGAGCTGCACCAGCCTCAATCCACACGCCAATATGGAGAAGGGCAAGAACATGGTCCTTGCCTTCTGGGCCCACTCTCTGAGGGAGTAGGGACAGAGAAGTCCCTGTGCTCACCTGACTGCAATTCTGACTGGTCTTTCCTACATTCACATTCAGACTGAACACCTATGTAAAAACCAGGCCAAATCTGGCCCACCGAGATTACACAAATTACTACATTCTGATCAAAATAATTTTGGTAGTTGCCGATCAGAGTGCATTGCTGTCACATAGCAGAAAGGACTGAAAGTCAGAAAAGTTTCACTAATTTACATCAGCTAAGGATCTGGCTCTATGTTTTTATTACTGCAACTATCACCATGGTGACATTAGTATAATTAATTAAGGGCTACCAGGAAGTGTGCTCCATTTTTTTCATAAATATAAAGGGAAGGGTAAACACCTTTAAAATTCCCCCTGGCCAGAGGAAAAACCCTTTCATCTGTAAAGGGTTAAGAAGCTAGGGTAACCTCGCTGGCACCTGACCAAAATGACCAATGAGGAGACTAGATACTTTCAAAAGCTGGGCGGAGGGAGAAACAAAGCCTCTCTCTCTCTGTCTGCATGATGCTTTTGCCGGGAACAGAACAGGAATGGAGTCTTAGAACTTAGTAAGTAATCTAGCTAGATATGCGTTAGATTCTGTTTTCTTTAAATGGCTGAGAAAATAAGCTGTGCTGAAAGGAATGTAGATTCCTGTTTTTGTGTCTTTTTGTAACTTAAGGTTTTGCCTTGAGGGATTCTCTATGTTTTGAATCTAATTACCCTGTAAGGTATTTACCATCCTGATTTTACAGAAGTGATTCTTTTACTTTTTTTTCTATTAAAATTCTTCTTTTAAGAATCTGATTGTTTTTTCATTGTTCTTAAGATCCAAGGGTTTGGGTCTGTGTTCACCTGTGCAAATTGGTGAGGATTTTTATCAAGCTTCCCCAGGAAAGGGGGTGTAAGGTTTGGGAGGATTTTGGGGGAAAGACATTTCCAAACGGGCTCTTTCCCAGTTATATATCTGTTAGATATTTGGTGGTGGCAGCGATAAAGTACAAGGGCAAAAGGTAAAATAGTTTGTACCTTGGGGAAGTTTTAACCTAAGCTGGTAAAAGTAAGCTTAGGAGGTTTTCATGCAGGTCCCCACATCTGTACCCTAGAGTTCAGAGTGGGGAAGGAACCGTGACATGGTGGCAGCGAGGTTATCCTAGCTTCTTAACCTTTTACAGATAAAAAGGGTTTTTCCTCTGGTCAGGGGGGATTTTAAAGGTGTTTACCCTTCCTTTTATATTTATGACAATTTTCCTTATCAATAATCTAGTTCCTTTGTAGATGATTTTCTGTATTAATTTGAAGACTAAGTATGTTAATCCAAAGAGGTAAATTGATTATTGCTCAGTTAAATGGAGCACCTCCTCCACCTATTTCATTATATACTCCAAGTGTAGAAAAAGATTTTAATTTACAAATTCTAATTAACATTTCCTGGCAATGCTTTCATCCCTTCTCCCTCCCACTGACTCAATACCATAATTCTTGTTTTAAAAAAAATCTTCCAAAAAGAATCTTCCAAAAAATGTTCAGAAATTTTGCCTACTTCTTTTCTGTGCCATTTTGCCTTCCATTGACTTATGCTGAGCTCAATAGTCCTTCCATCTTAGTGTACTGGTTGAATGAGGGGAAGCCACATTTTATGTTCCTTTAAATAGGTATCTGGCTAGTCTAAGGGTTAAATTGATGATGAAGTAATGGAGTTGAAAGGGGGAATACAATCCTGTGGAAAGAAGGCATGATTATGTTATCACAATATTTTATTCAGCAGAGAATACATTTTCAGATAATTATAATACAAGTAGAGATGTGATGTATTTCAGAATGTGGTATTCAATGAATAGGAAGGGCCTGATTCTACTGTCACTTCCGCTGGAGTAACTCAGGAGTAAATCAGTGAAGTTATGCCAATGTACAACTGAAGTGATCAGAATCAGGCTCCAAATGTTTTGTGTCTCTTGAATGCTCTATACAGTGAATGATGACCCCTCTCTTCCTCTTTCTGGGGTAGCTAGACCCAAAGCCTCATATTGTTGCCAAGCCCCCTCTTTCCCCAGCAGGAACCAGAGTCCTGATCTAAATATTACTGCGAAATTAAAGTCAGGTAAGTAAGAAGGGGCCTTTCAACCATAATGCTACTTAGCGTGGAAAGCAACCATAGTGCAGGAGTTCCAATGGGCTGTGAAAGAGCCCTTCCTCCCTTCAGGATAGAAGAAGCTAAGTCCCTTCCGAAATCAGCCTCATTCTCCTCAAAGCCTGGAGGAAAGAAAGATATCCTTGGCAGCTGTGTCAATGGGGTTCTGTTACCTATTTCCTTCAAACACTAAATAAAAATACTGTAATTTTAGTCCATTTACCCACCATTAAATGTCTTTTGTGACATCATCATATTTATGAGCATTCCATATGAATTCTAAATATTAGACGAGAGCAAAGACATGAACTTCTAATCTTAAGAACTGAAATCAAAGTTTATTACTTTGGTATTAATGGTCTTATACTGGAATAATAGTGTACAATTATTTGTATACTGTCATCATTCTTCCTCCTCACTAAGAAGCTAAGAATAGCCATACTCAGTCAGATCACTGGTCCGTCTAGCCTATTATCCTGTCTTCTGACATTGGCTAATGCTAGATGCTTCAGAGGGAATGAATAGAACAGGCTATCATCAAGAGATCAATCCTCCATTGTCCACTCCCAGCTTCTTGCATTCAGAGACTAGGGACACCCAAAGCGTGGGCTTGCATCCTTGACAATTTTGGCGAATAGCCATTAATGGACCTATCCTACATGAACTTATCTAATTCTTTTTTGAACCCTGTTATAGTTTTGGCCTTCACATTTCCTGGCAACAAGTTGCACAGGCTGACTGTGTGTTGTGTGAAGAAATAATTCCTTAAGTCTGTTTTAAATCTGTTGCCTATTCATTTCATTGGATGGCCCCTGGTTTTTCTGTTATGTGAAGAAGTAAATAACACTTCCTTATTCACTTTCTCCACACCATTCATAATTTTATAGACCTCTATCATATCCCCCCTTAGACATCTCTTTTCCAAGCTGAAAAGTCCCAATCTTTTCAACCTCTGTTCATATGAAAGCTGTTCCATACCCTAAATCATTTTTGTTGCCTTTCTTAGTAATTTTCCCTATTCTAATATATCTTTTTCAAGATGGGGTGACCAGAACTATACTCAGTATTCAAGGTGTGGGCGTACCATTAATTTATGCTATGGCATTGTGATATTGTCTGTCTTATTCTATATCCTTTTCCTCATGGTTCCTAAGATTCTATTAGCTTTTTTGACTGCCGCTACGAATTGAGTGGATGTATCCACAATGACTCCAATATCTTTTTCTTGAGTGATAACAGGTAATTTAGACCCCACCATTTTGTATTTATAGTTGGCGTTATGTTTTCTAATGCACATTACTTTGCATTTATGAACACTACATTTCATCTGCCATTTTCTTGCCCAATCACCCAGTTTTGTGAGATCCCTTTTTAACTCTTCACAGTCTGCTTTGGACTTAACTAGGCTGAGTAATTTTGTATTATCTGCAAATTTTGCTACCTCACTGTTTACCCCCTTTTCCAGATCATTTATGAATATGTTGAACAGCACTGGTCCCAGTACAGATCCCAGAGGGACCCTGCTATTTACTTCTCTCCATTCTGAAAACTGACCATTTATTCCTACCCTTTGTTTCCTATCTTTTAACTAGTTAGTGATCCATGAGAAAACTTTCCCTCTTATCCCAAGACGTCCTCCTTTGATTAAGAGCCTTTGGTGAGAGACCTTGTCAAAGGCTTTCTGAAAGCCAAGTATACTGAATCCACTAGCTCATCTTTATCCACATGTTCACTAAATTCTAACAGATTGGTGAGGCTTGATTTCCCTGTAAAAAGCTATGTTGACCCTTCCCCAACGAATCACATCCATCCTTGGGGCTCAGTGTTGTTCACAATACTCCCAATCCTTCACTGCCTACCCACTGTGGAACTGGATTATTACATAAGAAAACAAATGGGTATACTTCTATGGAAGTTGAAAGTAGTCATATAATTGCCAGCTACTACATATCCGGTTGTGGTTTATTGCTGTAAAAATTACATGATCTCTTGTCCCAATTTTTTTATACATCATAATGATTAAATTTCTGACCAGATCCTCTGTCTCCTAGCAGGGCAGCTGGGGATTTCATTGCATAAAAGATTTTCCATCTTATTTAAAGCTGGAAATCCTGGATCTAAAACACTCCCTCTCTTCCCCCAATGTAAGGGGTCTGTGAGGGATGTCGGGGGTGTCCTGGAGTGCTCTAGCAATCCTCTACTAACAAAATGCCACCCTCCCCCAGAAGGTAGCGACACGCCAGAATAAGTTACAATGACACTTAGATGGCTCTTATTTCTATTTGAAGCCAGATTGGCCCCTTGCTGACCAGAGGATCAGGGAAGAACAGAGCAGACTTTAAGCCTCCTTGACTCCCCTCTTTTGGGTCATTCACTTAGCATTGTTTGGTCAGATCTAAGGATCTGACCCAGAGGCATTGACCCACAGCACTTAGAATGTGATGGAGAACATTCTAAGGTCTCAGGTCACAAACTAGCCCTATATTCTAAGTTGGTGGTTATTTCAATGTATCTAATCTGATTTCATTTGTTTCATTTGTTCTTTTTAAGAGGTAAAATGACTAAGGGCGTAGGATCTTAATAAATATGAATAACTGTATGTGTACAGTTCATAGCACACTGAGTTTTGCATAACATATAAAAAAATCAAGGTCCCTGATAGACAGGTAGATGGCAGGATAAAGTAGCATTCCTTTCTAGGATGTATTACTGTAACAATTAGCAATCATGTAAAAGTTTTAGTATCACTTCCTTTTTATGCAACATCTGGGACACCCACACACAACTGGATTAAAGAGCTGTGTCAGTCAGAAAATGTAAATACTTCAGTTAGAAAAAGTTTAGCACACTTACTTTTTTCTCCTATAAATATTTCAACTAATTACTTTTTATCCTCAGAGGTCCCTAGAGCTAGAAATCTTTATCTGGATTCAGTAATTGTGGCAGAATGCCAATTACACTAAGTGATCAGTGAGATGTCTCCTATATTTGATGTCATAAAGCAGAAAAAGTCACAGAAAATGCTGATATGCTAGGGGGCTTAGTGCAGAGTGTCTCATTGAATGGGTAAACAAGCAATTCCAATGTGTCTCAAGCAAAATAATATTCATAAATTGTGCCAAAACATGTTCTTCTAATAGAGGTTATCAAAAACAAAAGTCATCACTTACTAAACCACAAAATAATGTTGTGTGGATGTTCAGATATGTGCCTGTATGAAAGACGTCCAGCCTGGATTAGGTGAGAGTGATGTCTTGTATTTTTCTGTGACTACACGTTTATGGAATAGGAGTTATTGTAATGTCCATTCTGCATGGAATATTTTTTGTGAATTTACCCATTTGTCAGAGAGCCCATTTCTTAAACCACCTAGTATGGTAATTATCTAGTATATTAGGGATGCGATAAATTCCAAAAGGTGCTATTCGCTGAATCTCAAATAGCTAGACATTAGTATCTGGCAAGTAGCCACTTTCAATGCAAAAAAGAACAAGGGGGCTTGTACCACTGGGCTGGAGTTGTAAGAGGGAGACAAGTCTCCATCAGGAAGCGGGTGGCAAGACTATCAATGAACAGGATGGAATGAGGAGGGGTTAATGGAACAGGGCTCAAGGGAGCCCTGCAATCTCACTGAAACCCACATTCAATCTCACTGAAATGACATGTGGTGCCATCTTTGGAATTTAAGCTTGAAAATGCACCATGCTTTTAATTAATGTTAACCAAAATTTAAGTGGAATATTTGTCATATGTCTCATTGTCTTTGCTAACTTAATTTGCACTCATATACAAGATTATCCCCAAACCTATTCTGTCCCAAATATATCCATATTTCATCCAAATCATTGTACTAGTTTTGTGCACTGAAGTGACTGTAATAAGAATTTAATACAGATTGTACTCTAAGACATAGGCAGAAGGGAAAAGGTGTTTGTTCATTTTATGAATATTAAACACATAGTGTCAGATAAACATTAATGA
Organism: Lepidochelys olivacea; assembly: GCF_965140295.1. Lineage (NCBI taxonomy): Eukaryota > Metazoa > Chordata > Testudines > Cheloniidae > Lepidochelys > Lepidochelys olivacea. The sequence continues at coordinate 75,832,607 of NC_140411.1, read as the reverse complement.
CTTTGTAATGCTTCTAACATCACTCAAGCATAAACACTGAAGGGTGGCATTTTGACTGGTCTATTTATTTGAGTGGAGTATGGGCAAGTTATTTGGTATCAGCAGATCTTGCAAAATGTGATGACCTGGAAAGGAATATCAAAATTAACTGCAGATGTTGCATGCAATAATCAGAATGTTCTCTATACTCTTGTGTTTGCATAAGCAATTCTGGTAATTAAGATAGTTTGCAAAACTTGGAACATGACGGCTGTTGAGAGAAAGGAAAAACTTGTGATTAATGCAGTGGTCTGGAATGTAGGAGATCAAGGTTCTGTTCTCAACTCTGCACCAAACTTTGTTTGATCTTGGACAAATCTATTTCTGTGCTTCAGTTTCCTGAACAAAGCTTTACCTCTCCTATCCCTTTTGTTTGTTTAGATTGTAAATTCTTTGGAGCAGTGATTCTCTATTAGTATGTTTTTCTATGGTGCCTAGTGTATGGGTCCCAAATCTTCATTGGGACCTTTAGGTGCTACTGTAATACAAATGATACAAAATAAGTTATATCCAGAACGCTATATGTAGTATAACAGTAAGAAAGTCCTTGTACAATTCCCCAATCAATATTTCTGCTTGATCTCCTTGCTTTATTCTTTACTTGGTTCCTAGCAAATCCAGCTCAGTTGCATTCCAGGTTTTATTTTCTTCCTCCCTTTTCCAGCAAAGATTAACCTTGTATTTTATTCTAGTCGCACTAGCTTTTTGTTCAAAGAGTGCTAGTGGTACAGTTCAAAATATTGTCATACCTTTGATACTAACAGAAGGTGCTGAATTAAATGATCATAATAAATGGAGCTCTGCATCTAATTGCAGAATGGCACAACCCAGGCAGCTGTAGTAAAACCAACCTTGATATGCACTACATTGCTAATACACCTCAGCCCTTATCTGGAGGGACGACTCATTTAAACTGAGTTCGTGTATTTGTGTGTTTATTTGTATGTGAAAATGCTAATCTACAGAATTTACAGAAATAAAACCCATTAGCTATAAATAATACAATAAATTACACCAAGGCAAATTAACGGACTCAACCAAAGGCCTAATTAATTAACTCAATCAAATCTCCATCCCACAAAAGGATTGTCACCCTCTCTTACCCAACCCGAATAATCACTTAATAGTATTAATATACGAACTTCACAAGGGGTTTATGTAGGCTCAGAAGCATGTTTCCATTAAAAGAAATGCAAGCATAAACAAATGTCCTTCTCTTGATACAAGTGTTTAAGTAGCATATATAGTACATACATACATTAAAATCATGCATACGGAGAAAAAGAATCGGAGCTTGAGGTAGTCATCAGGAGGTCCCAGAGTATGAAGCGTAGCTTTAGCTAGGATAAAAAAATCATTGGCTTCACCTTAAGAGTCCATGTGTTTCTGGATACCTAGACGCTTGCATTACTGGATAAATGAAATCTAAGAAGGGTTAGGCTTACAAGTGGACACGTAATAAACTAAGAATCACCCAGTTTATTTTGTAGATATGTAGTGAGTCTGCCAATAAGAACAATGTAGATGTCTTTCAGTTTTTGATTCTCTGTAACAATTAATAGTGTGAGCTTTAGTGTTAGATAGTGCCTTCAACTGTGCATGGTTCTGTGGACCAAAATGTCTCCAAAAAGCCTTGTGATCAAAAATACCTTTTAGAGATTAAAAGTATTAGAAGAAAAATAGAAACATATACTACTGTTTTTTACATAAAACTAATGAAAATTGGGTATTTTTTCCTGAGGCTTCTGTCTCCTTTCAGCTACAGTAGTTTAACCAAATTCAGTATAATCCTCTGGGGGAAGCCAGTTGCTGTATTGTGTGTGCTTGTGTGTTAATGATACAGAGAAAGTCTTAACTAACATAGATGCACCTAAACATCACTGAAATATGACTGCCATTTTTTATAACATTATAGAATTTGCAAGGTACTAGGTTAAGACAGGTGGTTAACCTTAGCACAGTCTAGCAAAGCCCAAAGCAATTCCAATTAATACGGGCTAAAAACATGTTTGAAATAAAAGCAGTCAAGCTGAGTACCTGTATGCTCCCTACCATCTTACTTTTACATTTACATGCAAAAATAGATTTAATCTGTGCTTCTTGATGGTTTCTACATTTTTAACAGAATTTGTCTCCACAGGAGGGTTTTCATCAGGGGAAGTTTACTTGTTTAAATTCTAACATAAATACAAATTACTTGAGTGAGGGAGAACTCTGGGTTTGTTGCACTTTTTTTTTTTTACTTTATACGTATATATAAAGGCCAAGTATCTAATGACAATGTGCAATGCAGGACTATATGTTCCTCTAGATTTATGAAGCTATCTCAGATCTGAAGTAGAAGCACAGATATTACTTTGTAAAAAAATTATAGAACATAACATTTCATCATTTTCCTAATTTCTTCAGTCCCATATAGACATCTGTATTCAGTCTCTACTGCTTCAAATTCTTCAACTATTTTTGGTTTAGTAATTTTAGAGGTTATTATGCTTTTATGAAGTAAATTTGTAACCCAATATCCTAAAATGACAGACCTGGTCTCATATGTCAAAACATAGTAACAAAATGGTATCTCTGAAATGACTCCTCTGAAATATTAAAGCACAGAAAGCTATGTTAACAGTAACATTCATTCTTTCCTCTGTGCTCTCATTGTAGAGCCACTGGTCTAGCTAATTTTCAAAGCACCATGCATCCTGGACTTCCCATTGAAAAAGAATTCAAGAAAGGGCCAGATTTGAGGCTCCCCTGCCACAGCTTTGTGCCACACTGGAATAACAAAGGGACTGTCAAAACAGCTTATTTTGCTTCCTGGGGATTCCTCCTTCATGAAAGGGTTTTCTAATTAGCAAAGAGCCAGAGTAGAAGTCCTATGCCACAACCTCCGGCCTCAGGCATAGGAGATATTCCTGGAAGAAAGGGCTTTGGCTGAGATACCTCTATACCTAGTGATCCCCAGCTGCTGGAATGACCTTTAGGGTAATAGGCAGCTGGGTACAATTTAGAGGAGCCCTGAGGTTAACATGTGTAACTCACTGGTAAGTGTTTGTTACATATCCCCCTCTGACTCTGATCCAGAGAGGACAGGAATCTATCTGAGCCCAAGCTACATAGCCTGGCTGTTCAGCCCAAGTTGTAGAGACTCATGGAGCAGATGATCTTAATGGGAAGGGATATATGACTTAACTATGTCTTAATAATGGTACTTTGAGATTTTCTATATTAATTTTGTGTTGTGTTTAGTATTGATCATTAAAAAGGTATAATAGAAACATTCAGGTACAAAAAGCATTACAGAAAGCATTCATGACACATTTGCTTACATTCAATTTTCTCTCTGTATGAGATACACTACCAATTGATGATGTTAATCCTAATGATGAGAAAACTTTCTAACTTTCTATGGATCAGAAAAGTTTGTTTCAGCCACTTACTTTTTTCCCTGGGTCTGACCATTGCTTCTGATGTGCTCTTAGTGCTGCTTTCTTAATCTGTGCTCCTTGACTTTGCATCACTCCCCTGATGTTTGCAAAATATTGCATTTGGGGGTTATTTATACCCTGGGAACATATCATAAAGTCAGCTGAAGCTGTGACTGAGCAATCAGATGGGAAAAAAACAGTAAGGAGGGTCTCCAGATTGGATAGGCAACTGGGTAGAAGTAAAGGAGACAGAATCATTTGCAGAGTGGCTATCTTGGAAAAGTAGCTCTTCTTGGAGTATGTGTCTAGGACTGAAATAGAAAGGGAGATTTTATTTTTATTTTTTTCTCAGGCACATTTTTAAAAGTGTTTAGACCTATTTCAGAGAACCATGTAGGCCAAGGTTTAAGTCATCCAGGCTTGGATCAGAATCAGAAGGGACATAGACAGTACTTCCTGTAGGACGGTAAGGGGATGACTTTGCATTGACCAAGGCTCCAGGTGCCTACAGAGTAAATAACAATGGCCTAAAATGAATTTTCTATCTAACCCAAAGCATTGCTCATTCATCATTCCCACAAAATGTATTTAGAAAGAGACAGCCCCTTCTCTGCTTTACTCCTTCTAGTCTTCAGCCTTAGCCATGGTGCATAAAAAATAAACAAGATAACTCTCTCCTTTAACCTGTTCTGCAGGCAGCAATCTGTTTCAACCTGTCTCTCTTTCTGTATTGGTATGAAACTCACAAAGGGTGTTTGAGAGTGCGCACTGGGAGTAAATGTGTCTGCTTAGAAATTTAAAAGATGTCTTCTAAGGTACATCTAGCTGTAGCTTTTTGTCATTGTTGCCATATATCTTTGTCCATCAGTCCATCTGTCTCTCTTTGTCACAGGTTAATCCCACTTCTCGTGAACTATAACCTCTACTAGCTGGATATTTCCTCTGAAAAGTCATTTCATTTAATAGGATTTACCATTTACTCAATATACCATATTCGCAAGAAATTTATGAATATATCTAAAGTGCATGGAGATCAAAATATTGTACATCCATTTTTTATTGGGATGGGACAATTAGGAATATCACCATAAAGCATTTTCCTATAAATGAGGTATACGACACTGATTCCTTTGTTTCTAGAATCTCTAGCATTAACCCTTTGATGGAGATCCTTTTGATACCTAATGTATCAGTAGCCGTTTATAGATTAACTGTGTAGTTAAAAGTGAGGAGTAATGTGGGGTAAACTGTAAAGTTGGTATGTATCTTTTCCTTTGCCCTAAGGAAAAGGTCATTTACTTTTCTTATATCTGTCCAAATGGACAACTAATTCACTTAACTAATTAGTTAATTACCTTTGCCTACTAACTAAGGAAAAGGTCATTTACTTTTCTTATATCTGTCCAAATGGACAACTAAGTAACACCTTTAACTAATTTTTCACCTTTATTAGAGTAGGCTAATGGTATCTTCAGATTTCTTTCAAAATAGCTTGGATATATGTCAATAAGCTGTGGGCAAGTACATTCCCAGACCATAAATTCTGTCCAATATGTATCAGACTTATTACTAATATTAGAAGCATGGAAGATGGGAAAGACTCAAGTCATCAAAGATCTACCCCTCTGCAATCACATTGCTCAATCAGGCGGGATAAGTCAATCTGATCCGAATGAATGTTCCTTGTTCAATGCTCCATCAGAGACAAAACATTGTGCTCAATTGCACAAACAGCCACATAACTAAAATCACTCTTCAATACCTGTGGTAAATTTCTCAGAAACTCTGCCAGAAAATAGGGATTGAGTTGCAGAGTCTGTTGATGAAAGCTCATCAAACTTATGATATTGTCTTTCCCTGCAAAAATTAGTATTGAGGGCTTCATCAATTTAGGGCTCATCTAAGAGTGTGTGTTGAAGGGAAGAATTAGTGCTGTTTGCTCTCACAGTGGAGGGGTGAGATTACACATCTCACAATTTGACTGAAGGCATCTCAAGTCTTCCTTCGCACTTCCCCCACATCAGGAGGAATTTTGCCTGTTTTATCTTCTAAGGACCAGCCATCTTTTCACCAGGAAAAAATGTGTCAAGAGGGGAACAGAACAGGAACCAAATGTAACTAGCAAAATTCATGGACAATCACTAGCATGTGCATGTAACATATTATGACTTTACCCTTATATTGTTTTCCTCACAAAACACTCCAGGGAAGATATCCTAGCATGTTGCTTCTGCTGGGGAGATGTGGCAATGTTAGCCAATAGTTGAATTGTGCTGTATCCAGCAATTACCTGTGACTGCGAGCGAGGCTTGAAGAGCAATCAATAGACAAAAAGTCCTCCGTTGGTAAAATTCTAGCCACACTGAAGTCAATGGAAATTTTGCCATTGATGTAAGCAGAGTCAGGATTTCACGCCATAACTTTCAGGTCCAAGAAGGAATTGTTTCAACCTTATTATGATTCCATCATCAAACACCCCTTCAGGTTAGGAACACTATATATGGTTACATTAGTTAACTAATCTTGAGTCCCAGCTTATTACTTCCATATGGTATCAGCACATCTCAGAAACTACACACATATCCTCATTTAGAATATTTTCTCATAGACTGTAAATGGAGTGGCTGATACAGAACTCAACAAAGATTTAAAAGATTAATGCAATCAACATGAGTTTATAGAAAGTAGAACCTGTCAAACTAACTTGGTATTTCTATGAGAGTACAAGTTTGGTTGATAATAGTGTTGCTGTAATATATTTAAACTTCTGTAAAGTGTTTGACTTGGTACCACATGACATTCTGACTAAAAAGTAGAATGACATAAAATTAGGGCTGTCAAGCAATTAAAAAATTAATCGCGATTAATCGTGATTAATCATGTGATTAATCGCACTGTTAAACAATAATAGAATACCATTTATTTAATATTTTTGGATGAATTCCACATTTTCAAATATATTGATTTCAATTACAACACAGAATACAAAGTGTACAGTGGTCATTTTATTTTTCATTAGAAGTATTTGCACTGTAAAAAAAACAAAAGAAATTGCATTTTTCAATTCACCTAGTACAAGTACTGTAAGTGCAATCTCTTTATCATGAAAGCTGAACTTACAAATGTAGAATTATGTACAAAAAATGCATTAAAATAAAACAATATACAATTTTAGAGCCTGCAAGTTCACTCAGTCCTACTTCTTGTTGTGCCAATCACTCAGCCAAACAAGTTTGTTTACATTTGCAGGAGATAATGCTGTCTGCTTCTTGTTTATGTCACCTGAAAGTGAGAACAGGCATACTCATGGCACTGTTGTAGCCAGCGTCGCTAGATATTTACATGCCTGGTGTGCTAAAGATTCATAGGTCCTTTCATGCTTCAACCACCATTCCAGGCGACATGCGTCCACACTGATGACAGGTTCTGCTTGATAACAATCCAAAGCAGTGTGGACAGACACATGTTCATTTTCATCATCTGAGTCAGAGGCCACCAGCAGAAGGTTGATTTTCTTTTTTGGTGATTTGGGTTCTGTAGTTTCCACATATGAGTATTGCTTTTTTAAGACTTCTGAAAGCATGCTCCACACCTCATCCCTCTCAGATTTTGGAAGGCACTTCAGATTCTTAAACCTTGAGTCGAGTACCGTAGCTATCTTTAGAAATCTTGCATTGGTACCTTCTTTGCATTTTGCCAAATCTGCAATGAAAGTGTTCTTAAAATGAACAACCTGTGCTGGGTCATCATCCAAGACTGGTATAACGTGAAATATATGGCAGAATGCAGGTAAAACAGAGAAGGAGCATACAATTCCCCCCCTCCACCCCCGAAGGAGTTCAGTCTCTAATTTTATTTACACATTTTCTTTAATGAGAGTCATCAGCATGGAAGCATGTCCTCTGGAATGGTGGCTGAAGCATGAAGGAGCACACGAATGTTTAGCATATCTGGCACGTAAACACCTTGCAACGTTGGCTATAAAACGCAATGCAAATGCCTGTTCTCACTTTCTGGGGACATTGTATATAAGAAAAGGGCAACTCTCCTGTAAATGTAAACAAACTTGTTTGTCTTAGCGATTGGCTGAACAAGAAGTAGGACTGAGTAGACTTGTGGGCTATGAAGTTTTATATTGTTTTGTTTTGAGTGCAGTTATGTAAAAAAAATTCTACATTTGTAAGTTGCACTTTCACAACAAAGAGATTGTACTACAATACTTGTATGAGGTGAATTGAAAAAACTATTTATTTTTTTATCATTTTATGTGCACATATTTGTAATAAAAATAATATACACTTTGATTTCAATTACAACACAGAATACAATATATATTAAAATGTAGAAAAAATTCAAAATATTTAATAAATTTCAATTGGTATTCTATTGTTTAACAGTGTGATTAAAACTGTGATTAATTGTGATTAATTTTTTAAATCACAATTAATTTTTTGAGTTAATCACGTGAGTTAACTGCCATTAATCGACAGCCATAACTAAATTTAACCTGGCACACAATAAATGGTTAAAAGATAGCTAATTGATATGTCTCCACAGATAATTGTAGATAGGGAATCAACAGTGAGCAGGTGTGTTTCCAGTGGAGCCTTCAGGAATTGGTTCTTGGCCCTTTCTATTTAACATTTTTATTACTGACCTGGAAGAAACATAAAATCATGACTGATAAAGTTTGCATGTGATATAAAAATTGGGGGAGTGGTCAATGATGAAGAGGACTGGTCACTGATAGAGAGTGATATGGATTATGTGGTAAATTGGGTGCAAGCAAACAATATGAATTTTAATATGGCTAACTGTAAATTAATACATCTAGAAACAAGAATGTAGTCCATACTTACAGTATGGGGGACTCTATCCTGGGAAGCAGTGACTCTGAAAAAAAGTTGGGGGTTATGGGGAATAATTATCTGAAGGTGACCTTCCAATGCAATGCTGTGGCCAGAAGGGCTAATGCTATACTTGAATGCACAAACTTCACTAAAAGTAGAGAGGTTATTTTACCTCTGTATTAGATACTGGTGTCTTTACTGGAAATTGAAGCCTGATGAATTCAGACTTGAAATAACAAGTAAACTTTTAACAGTGAGGGCAATGGAACAATTTATGAAGTGTCATGGCGGATTCTCCAGCACTGACTATTTTTAAATCAAGATTGGATGTTTTTTTCTAATAGACATGATCGAGGAATTATTTTGTGGAAGTTCTATGGTCTGTATTATACAGATCAGACTAGATTATTACAATGGACTCTTCTTGCCTTGGAATCTATGATAGTACTGAGCAGAGAGAGCTAACAATATCTTATCTAAATGTAGTACATCCTAAAATAGAAAAATATTCAATACATTTCTTATATTTTTCCATTTTCTTTTCTTTCGTATCTTCCCTTTCTTTATACCTTGCCTTAAAAACTGCAGTATTTTCCTGATAATGAAGTCAGATACTTCCCTCAAATTATTCTTCTGTCCAAGCAGCCTGATGAGTCTTTATCTATCTTTGCAGACAGCCATCTATCTGAATCACCTATAGATGAGGATGATAACCTCATCACCTACTACACAGAAATATCAAAATTCTGGTTACCATTCACTAAAATAGCTTTTTTTGTAATCTGAAGGTATCAGACAAAGCACACTTTCAGTAATGTAGTTGGTTGTAGCAACCAAGAATAGAACAAGCTTCCTGCTAGGTGATGTTGAATATCTCCCCTTCATCAAAATAAAACAGACTGCTCTGAAAAAGATTGAAGGAGAAGATGACTTTCACTTAAAATAGTATTGGAAGTATGATAACTAATTTGAGGGATTGCCCTTTTGTCCTTATTTTTTGAGTTATACAATATTGTCCGTACATAATAAATATTTTTCAATTTTCTTCATGACAGTCCAGTGAATGTCTTTATTCTTTTGGGTTGTGTTATTCCAATGTTTGGTGAGCCAACTAACATCACTTTAACCTAATGGAAGTGACTCATACTTTTGTCATTACAGTTGCTGCTAATTTTACTGCAGTCAATCCTGTCCATGTTATTTTTCATGCTTGGAGTTTGAAAGATAGGCTTTATCTGTCACTCTTTACAAAGGAGACAAATTACTTATATTTGTCCTTCATTATTGTCCATTAGAGCACATATACAAACAGACATATTCAGAAATAAATATTGTATATTAAAACACAAAAAAACCTACATTAAATATGTTAAATGTTATGAATGTAGCATAATGCATACACACCCAAGAGGAGGAAAATTAAGGTTGCACAGACACGTTTAATTCTGGCATTTCCAAACTTCTGAGTGCTTGACTTTTCAAACTTAATGTACTTTTAATGTTGAGCAGGTGGGGGGGAGGGGAGGATTTAATTAAATATATGCTGTAAATATGACAATACTTGCTGAAACCCTTTAAAATCATAACAATTTTACAAAAGGCAATATTAGAAGTTTTTAAAATATTTTAGTTATTTTCCTCTCTCTCTCTTAGTTCTATATAGTTGAACAGATGGTAAATATTGCATCTGGCTTTGCAAGTTCAAAGATATAAAAAATAATCCCTCCCCCCCTTTTCTTTAATCAACAAAACATTTCTAAACTGAAGTACATGATGATGAGGCATGAGAAGGTTTGGGATGACAGCATAATTCAAAGCATTGCATGAATTGGGCATTCTGTTGCAAACAGGACTTGTTTTGTATTATTTTTAACCTTATACGCATGCTTGATTTTTCTCTGAGAACTCCCTGCCTTTTTTGTGTGTCTCTCTTCCCTCTAGACATTTTTTCTTTAGTGATTTTGTATTTTTCCCTCTCACCTCATTTCCTTTCATAGAATCATAGAATATTAGGGTTGGAAGAGCTTTCAGGAGGTCATTTAGTCCAATCCCCTGCTCAAAGCAGGGCCAACACCAACTAAATCGTCCCAGCCAAGGCTTTCTCAAGCCAGGTCTTTAAAACCTCTAAGGATGGAGATGCCACCACCTCCCTAGGTAGCCCATTCCAGTGCTTCACCACCCTCCTAGTGAAATCTCTCTCTCTCGCTCTCTCTCTTTCTCCTCCATCATTTTCTCTCTCCTGCCACTTCTTCCTCTTGTCTCATTTTTCCCATTCATTAGCCCACAATACTTATCAATCGCCTCCCAGGCCAGGACTCATTCCCACCATTTTCTCGTCCATATCCCTCTCCCGATCCCCAGCATCACAACTTGTGTTCACAATATTTCAACTCACTGCCACACGTTCCAGTGTTTTCACCCATTACTATGGAATGTTTAGTCTACATCCACCAAGGACATGGAAGTATGGTGTAGGCACCCATTGGTTGTAATGTCTTCTGTTTTCTATCTTCTTCACAGCTCTGTAGAGCTAGATGATGGGACCCTGTTGACTACAGAGAACTCTATCTTTGTCTCTCCCTCTGAAAGATCCGTCATCTCTAAACTTATTCTACTCTTCACATGTGTGGATGTATTTGTTGTTTAGCCTCCCAAGCCACAGACACAGCATTGTCTGTCATTTTTCATACACACCAACACGTACAGTAATCTAAACATGTGTCCTTTCTTTCTAGGACTGTCTGTCTGTCAAGACCAGATGTCATTCATTGTGCAAGAAAAAAGAGTCGGAATGGCAAAAGCCCAATGCAACAGTGCTTAGAGAATATAAAACGAACATCAAAAGCTATCACACACACACACATATAAATACAGCTTCTTTTCTTTATTGGTGATGTCAGCAACATAATATAAATGCAGATTCCTCCAGCACACACACACACACAAAAACTTTACATTTTGAAAAGGGCGAAAATGTGGCCACAGTCATGTGCACTACAAGTACAGAGCTGGTAGGTACACAAGTTCCCAAATATCTTCAAAAAGAAACCAAATGAATCAAACATGTTTGCAAGTCAGAAGTGTTGCCTGCCAGAAAATGTTGCTGTGGCCACTACGGGCAGGCAAGGGAGGGAATGTGCTGAGAACTGTACAGATGCCTGCACCCGAAATTCATGTTTTTGTCCACTAGGTTTTCAGAATGCTCTCCACAACAGGAGAGGTCAGAAGGCCAGTGGGACAAGGAAGAATGTGATCCAGGAGCAGTCATAGAAATTCACAAGAGACCACCTTGCACCTGGGTGTAATTCTGGCAACGTATGTATCGACCCAGGAATATCTCCTGTGCTCAGACTGCAGGATGGACATGTTGTATGTCCCTGGACCCATCACCACCACTTACATAGGACAGCTACATATGGTGTCCAAGAGTTAAATGAAAAGGGATAATTGTAACAACACATTCAACCATGCTCAGTAGAAGCCTGATCTCTAGCATCTCCAAAAATCAATGGGAATCTTTCCTTGACCTGAGTGCGCTTTGGGGTTAAATTTTATGTTAAGGATACATTTATAAATAGGGTATAAAGGGTTACATGATTAACAGGTTGTCTAAGCATGTTCTACACTTGAGCTGTATGCGTCAGATTTTCACAAATCAGTAGAAGATGTTATAGATAGTTACACATCATTCTTGGAATCTTTAGCAATCCATTAACAATTAATTAAAACATCAACCAATCCTCTGTTAATTATTTATAAATTATTTTAAAATGTATCCTGATATAAAGTGTGACCTTATTTTGTGTTCAAAGTGCACATCTCTAATACAATTCAGCAAGTGTGTCAGGTGACCTATGATCCCAACATCTACCAAGTGCCTATTTAAACATGGTTGGAAAATGTCTGGGGTGGGAAGGAGATGAAGCACACAAACCAGTGACACCAATTTAACTTATTAACATAATCCTGTTTTTAAAAGGCTGTTTGAAATTAAGTCAGAAATTGCAAATAATGATGAAAATAGGCTAATAGTTATACATTCAGAATCCCTAGGGAAAATTCATATATTCAAAATTCTTCCCTCCTCACTCATTATATTATGGATCATTCTCTCATGTGTAAGATGTCTCCTTGTATTTTATTAAAAAAACAAAAATACCCTCATTACCAGCCATTAAAGTCTGAGGCTACTAAAACCATTTCACTCAAAAGTATTTGAAAATTGGGATCCCTGCAAGTGATAAGCAAATGTATCACTCTCAGCTTCCACTGTCTTAATCTTAATGACTTGTGCAACAGAAATTGATTCATGATCCAAAGTCTTCCCTCATTTTTAGAGCCCTCATTAATTAGAAGGTGACTTCATTGCACATGTTTTCTCTCACAATAGAAGTATTATTGTTAGCTTATATCTTACTTTCAGTGTAAGTACGTCATACCTATTCCAACCAAAGTCAAGTACAAGCCATGAAAATACCTTATTGAATAAGTGTGTGGGCAACAAACTCATAAGAAGATGACATCTTCTAATTGCCTGAAGCACATGTTCTAATAAACTGCCATGGCGCTCAAAGCTCTTCCAGGATAAAGGCCAGCACTATTGTAAAGGCTAAATTATTAATTAATAGTATGCAGCTATCATAACTTGTTGGTTTCTTGCCATGGTACAGCACGCTAGTAGAGAGCTTAGATGGAGGGCAGGTTTTATGCATGATGATTACTAAAGACTGTAATAAATCTTCTGCAACCTTCATTTGCACTAGCAGTCATACAGGAAAAGCCATGATGTCTTAATCACCTTACATAATTTGTTGAGGGTTGAAAATCAGTAGAAATGGATCATGTCTGAGAATGTATTAGCAAAATCTAAGGTGCCTTAATATCCTCCTAACCCTTAAGCAACTTTTGATTGCAGAATACTAAAGGACTGCTTATTTATTAATCTGCCAAATTCTAGCAGGAAGAAGTGGTATTTCTTCCTGGTGACTTCATGAGCAACATTATTCATACTATGGGACAGTGTGTGCAAATGTCAAATTTCACCTACCCAACTCACTTAATGGCACCTACATGGAAAATTAATAAACAAACGACATGTGGATTTCAGAATATGAGGGAACAAAGAAAGGGCAAGGATGATGCAAGTCAGTTCTATTTAAATCTGTTATGCGTCCTGATGTTAAAAGAAATCATTCTATAAACAATTCTAAATAAAAGAAACTAGTGAACAGCAAGTGACTTAAGTGCTATATTTTATTCCTAAAGATGTCAAGATGTTTTTATTTTGATTTAAATTTGTAATCAGTGAGCACTGCTGCTTGTGATTACCATCAGGGAATCATATCCTCTAGCGGTAACAATTTATTTGTCATTGTATCTGCATTTCTGCTACTGACGGCACCACTTTACCGGGAATGTCTCCCTCATTGGGATGTGTGGCTAGGAGCTAATTAGGAGCTAATTTTATGCAATATAGTTAATAGACTTCAAATATCTGTTTGATTGAGATTGTTCTGATTCAGGGACAGTTGGTACCAATTTTTAAATGTCTATTCACAACAGATGTGAAAAATTTAAATCCAATTTTAAAGTGTTTAATATGGTAGTCTTTGAAAGTTTTTTACATGAAGTTTTAAAAGTCTTTGGTGTTTTTTTTTTTCATACTGTATAAGGCAGTACCAACAACTTTCAAATGTATTCAATACAGTTTATAAACAACGATAAATAATAAAATGTCTTACTTTGTACATATGTCCTTGTGATTTTGTTTTCTGCTTACAGTTCCTGAGTTATATGCTGTCTGAAAACTCAAACTGCTTTTCTTAAGGCTATTTGGCTAAATTCCTTTTAATACTGGCCCCCATTTAATCAATGGGAGTCTTGCCATTCACTGATTTCCATAGGGCGAGGATTTCACCAAGAACCTATGAAAAGGTTTGAATTTGGTTCAAAGTTTCATCTGTGATTCAAACATGTTTCTGTTTCATACAAACCTATCTTTCCCTCCAACCATCACTAGTGGGAATTCCCACAGGGACCTTATAGCTCACAGCACTTGCTTTGTATTTACATATCCCCATAATGTATATGCCAGGAAAAAAAGCAAGGTTTTAGGTGAGCCACTGTCAGTGTTCACACATTAACATTCAGAACTATAGCTGAAACATGCAGAGGACAGAAAAAAAGGTTTTCTTTTCATTATGATTATCACAGTATGGGAAAGACATCACAGTGATATTTTCCACTTATTTTTATCCTGAAGGATTTCAAAGCACCTACACAAACTATAGTCCAATGCCATTGAAACACAATTATACTTGGAGTGGATGGAATCAGCTAGCAATAAACAACTCACCGTACACTGCTGGATTCTGGGAGAGAAAATGTAGGCCAAAGGCATAGGAATTGACTTACTATTATTCAAACATATCCTGGAATAGTTAGTGCCTATGCTGGGCAAGCTGTACATCTGTTATGTAATGTATAATCATAGAACTGGAAGGGACCTCAAGAGGTCATCTTGTCCAGTCCCCTGCACTCATGGCAAGACTAAGTATTATCTAGACCAGTGGTTCTCAAACTAGGGGAGCCGCTTATTCAGGGAAAGCCCCTGGCGGGCCGGGCCGGTTTGTTCACCTGCTGCATCTGCACGTTCAGCCAATTGCGGCTCCCACTGGCCGCGGGCCGAGGCATGTGCTGGTGGCCCTTCCCGAAGCCCCTATTGGCCTGGAGCGGTGAACTGCGGCCAGTGGGAGCCGCGAACAGCCGAATCTGCGGATGTGGCAGGTAAACAAACCAGCTTGCCCCCCCAGGGGTTTTCCCTGAACAAGCGGTGCCCGAGTTTGAGAACCACTGATCTAGAGCATTCCTGACAGGTGTTTGTCTAACCTGCTCATAAAAATCTCCAATGATGGAGATTTCACAACCTCCCAAGGCAATTTATTCCAGTGCTTAACCACCCTGACTGTTGGGAAGTTTTTCCTAATGTCCAACCTAAACCTCCCTTCTTGCAATTTAAACCCATTGCTTCTTGTCTTATCCTCAGAGGTTAAAAAGAACAATTCTTCTCCCTCCCCCTTGTAACAACCTTTTATGTACTTGAAAATTGTTATCATGTCCCCCCTGAATCTTATCTTTTCCAGACTAAACAAGCCCAATTTTTTCAATCTTCCATCATAGGTCATGTTTCCTAGACCTTTAATCATTTTTGTCACTCTTCTCTGGAGTCTCTCCAATTTGTCCACATCTTTCCTGAAATGTGGTGCCCAGAACTGGACAAAATATTCCAAATGAGGACTAATCAGTGCAGAGTAGAGACAGAGTATTGTGTCCAGTTGAGGTCCAACGAGCGCAGAGTAGAGCGGAATAATTACTTCTCGTGTCTTGCTTACAACACTCCTGCTAATACATCTCAAAATGATGTTCGCTTTTTTTGCATCGGCAATACACTGTTGACTCATATTTAGCTTGTGGTCCACTATGACCCCCAGTTCCCTTTCCACAGTACTCTTTCCTAGGCAGTCATTTCCCATTTTGTATGTAACGGATTGTTTCTTCTGAAAGGAAGAACATTGCATTTGTCCTTATTGAATTTCATCCTATTTACTTCAGACCATTTCTCCAGTTTGTCCAGATCATTTTGAATTTGAATCCTATGCTCTAAAGCACTTGCAATGCTTCCCAGCTTGGTATCATCCACAAACTTTTTAAGTGTACTTTCTATACCATTATCTAAATCATTGATGAAGATATTGAACAGAACCAGACCCAGAACTGATACCTGCGAGACCCCACTCATTATGTTCTTCCAGCATGACTGTGAACCCCTGATAACTACTGAAAGCTTATGTTCAAATAAATTTGTTAGTCTCTAAGGTGCCACAATTCCTCCTTTTCTTTTCTCTGGGAGCGGTTTTCCAACCAGTTTTGCAACCCCTTATAGTAACTCCATCTAGATTGCATTTCCCTAGTTTGTTTATGAGACAGCCATGTAAGACACTATCAAAAGCTTTACTAAAGTCAAGATATAACACGTCTATCACTTCCCCCCTATCCACAAGGCTTTTTACCTTGTCAAAGAAAGCTATCAGGTTGGTTTTACATGATTTGTTCTTGACAAATCCATGCAGACTGTTACTTATCACCTTATCTTCTAGATGTTTGCAAATTGATTGCTTCATTATTTGCTCCATTATCTTTCCAGGTACAGAAGCTATGCTGACTGGTCTGTAATTCCCTGGGTTGTCCTTATTTCCCTTTTTATACATTGGTGCTATATTGGCTTTTCCCCAGTCTTCTGGAATCTCTCCTGTCTTCCATGACTTTTCAAAGATAATTGCTAATGTCTCAGATATCTCCTCAGTCAGCTCCTTGAGTATTTTAGGATGCATTTCATCAGGCCCTGGTGACTTGAAGACATCTAACTTGTCTAAGTAATTTTTAACTTGTTCTATTCCTATCTTAGCCTCTGAGCCTACCTCATTTTCACATGCATCTGATGAAGTGGGCTTTAGCCCACGAAAGCTTATCCTCAAAGAAATTTGTTAGTCTCTAAGGTGCCACAAGTACTCTCAGTCTTTCTGCTCATACAGACAAACACGGCTACCACTCTGAAACTCATTTTCACTGACATTCACTATATTAGACGCCCAATCACCACCAACTTTCTTGGTGAAATGGAAACAAAGAAGTCATTTTCTGCAATCTTGTCATCCTGCAAAAGGATCTGCTTGCATAGGCTTTGGTTGGACTCCATCCATGAGAGTATAAGGATCCACGTGAGAAGATCCTTTGAAAAGTAAGGTCTTTGACTGCAAACGGCTAAAAGCAGTTGAATTGCATTTTATTGGTCTGTAAAATGTGGTGCACATTTTTCACTGTGTAGAAAATATGTTTTATTAATTAAAACAATATGATATAAAAAGTTAAATTTGACTACTCTATATGGGTTTCTCCATCTCCCCAGATTTGTCGTATTTTAAATGTATATAGAAGCCCTTAAGCCACCCATAGGCAGCTCTGCAGACATAGAGGTAGAAATAAAGGCTGACACCTTCCCCAATGTTATGTGAATCCTTCCTGGACAGAAATGGAACCTGAGGTACAAAGAAAAATCAAAGTTGATTTAATGGTGTAGAGACTTGAACATGGTATTCTATATTTTAAGGGAATACATCAAAACTGGCATTTTTCCACTGTTTTGATAATAAAGGAGGCAGAGAGTTTTTTATAAGCACTGCTTCAAAGAACTTATGTGGACAGAGTAGAAGAGTATAAATATTCAGTATAAAACCATCATACTGTCCATAAACTAAATGGTAACATTAACCCTATATTAATTCTTTTTCTTCCCATCTCCTTTCTATACTTTAACAGCAGTTCTGTTATGAACCTAAATTGTCAACCATAATAATACATAGGCTTTAATGACTGAGAAAGAGAGCCTTAGGCTAGAAGTTCATGGAAGACATCTTGGTCTCACAGAAGGCAATGGAAAAATCCTGACTTCACTGGCGTTTGGATTTCACTCTATAATTCTTTCGAATATGATAAAATTTATCTTGGACTTTTGTAAGCTGGAGGTGAGGAGGAAGTTAAATACTAATGTGAATAATAAAAGAAGAAGCTTCAGAAAATTCAGCAGCAACAGCCATTGGGCCTGATTCTATGTAAATCTGCAATTGCTCCATTGAAGCCAATGGGGTTTGGTGTAAAACAGCTGTGAGAGGAGTGTGATGGAACATCTACACCACACTAGGCAGAGCAGGTTTAATTAGGTTAACTAACCTGATAGACTGCATCTCAGGGGAGAGCCAGGGATTGAAAGGCTGATTGATGATGGAGCCCATCTGAGAGCAAGCAGGGCTGGTATAAACCCAGGAAATTGGCAGTAGAAAAGGGGGTGCAGGGGAAATTGTCCGAAGAGAAGGGAGGTGTGGCTGGGGCTATGGAGTTAAGTAGTCTGCAGTTATTCCCTAAGGCCTGGTCTACACTACATGGTTAAGCTGTCAACCTAGCTGTGGAAGTGTCTTCACTTAAATTTTGGCTCTCATTGACATAAGCGCCTCTCTAAGCTGATTTAGTAACACCACCTCCCCGCATAGGGTAAAGTCACAGTTAATATAATTAGGTCGATGCAGTGTCAGTGAAGACACTGCATTGCTTATGTCAACCGTTACTGGCTTTCAGGAGCCGCACCACCATGGTCACATTGAGAATACGGTCAACACAAGCACACCCCCAACACCAGGAGCCAAGTGTGCACACACACCAGCAATTTAATAACTGCAGTGGCTGTATGCTAACATAAGATGGGTTGATATAATTTTGTAGTATAGATATGGCCTGAGAGGAGAGAGTTTGGGCGGGTAAACTCAGAGAGGAGGGAACCAATAGATGTAGAAAGGAGTCCAGGAAAATAGCAAAGGGGTCTAGGAGAAGGCAGATCACAGTTGTTAGATATAGGGTCCCTAGACTGGAACCTAAAGTAAAGGGTGGACCTGGGTTCTCCTACCAGACACTGGGGAAGTGACATGGTCAGGGAAATTAAGAAAAAACTGCCCTTTTGTATGGAGAAACTTTGATAGCCTAGAAGGGCAGGACTATAGTGACCAGGCCAGAGGGCCAAATCATGAAAAGCAAGCCACGAAGAGATAGTACTCTGAGCTGCACAGAGAGAGACAGAAAGAGAAAGGCAGCAGGGTGCACGAGTAAGCAATAAAAAGGGGCATTTGACCTGGAAGAAGCTAATCCCCAGAGCAGCCAGGAGGAGGCATTCTAGCGGTGAGTGGACCCCGTTACAAGGAGAAACGGTATTATTGAACAGTTAGTGTTTCCTCCCACTTTTTGGGGGGGAGTGTGTGGGAGAGTAGGCGCACAGGGATATAGTCTAGCTTATCATGTAAAAGACAATGCTGTGAACAATCAGTCCAGCGTTTTGTTGCTCAATAGCATTGGATTCCCAGGAGCCTAGACATACGAGAGCTGTGAATTTGAAATTATTGTCAGGGTTTCACTCTCGACAGATATTAATAACCGAGCAGGTTTGAAATAGGCACTCTTCTTTCTTGTCACCTGGCAGGAACTCAGTTAACCCTATATTTTGTAAGAGACCCAGGCTCACTTTTTACAACATTATAGTAATGCTGAAAACATGCTGACATCATTTATAAAATGCTAGAATTAAATTCCTTCCGACTGGACTTGGCCAGGGATTGAACTCTAACCATATTATCAGGAGCATCCTGACATCCAAAAACCTTTATACAAACAATTCCTTACATTCCACCCCACATTGCGCAGCATTTACTGTGAGTAAATGTGATTTGCAGTATACTAATAAAACTCCTGGTGAGGAGAAAATTCAATTCCTGGGTGAGACAAGGTCAAAATCACCACTAAGCATCATATGGTTTACTTAGAGCCAAATGATACAGAGTAGGCCAACTCCAGAAATCAGATGTATTACTTCAGGTATTATAGCAGGTATTTAAATCACACACAACCTACATGATATATAGTATTATCTCACTTTTTAAATGACATTGAATGTTACGTAGCACATACGTAGAAAAAGGTCCTAACCATCCTCAGGAAAATTAAGCAACTGCTATTTAAAAAAAAAAAATCACTTTAAAGTTCAGACACTAGATAAAGCATTGTATTTCAGAATCTTATCAAGGGATTAATTCACCATTGTTTTACACCAATTTTATGGCGGTGTGATGCCATTCACTGAATGATGTCACACCAGCATAATGCTGGCATAATTGAGCATTGAATCAGGGTCAAATTTGGTGAACTATAGACTATGAGCAATAGTATAAGTACACTAAGGTTTTATGCAATAACTTCTCAAAGGTTCTCCGCCCCCCACCCCTTTTTATTTCCATACATGGATTACTTAAGAGATCAAATCCTTCTCTGGATCACGCAATCTTCAAGATTTACAGCAACAGAAGGGAAAATGTCAAGACTGGTACAACTCTGCATATTTCTGTGTGAGATCTTTTTCTCACAAGTCACTTCTACTCTGCCTGTAATGTTCCCTCCCTGGAATTAGCACCATCCCTGCTTTGTGACTTAGAGCAATGAGCAAAGAATGCTCTCTTGAACAGGAGAGTGCAGCTTCCACTGCTACAATTTTCTACTCTGTGGGCTTGTCTAGCCTTGGATAGCAAGTGGTGTTCTAAAATTACTTAGCACCTACTGTAGGCAAATGCAGTGAGGTTTGAAAACATGCTTGCTGCTTGTGTAGGACCCTAGGGTTTTAGACATATTTTCAAATATCACACCGTATTTCTCTACATCAGGTCTTAAGTTATGTTTAAAAACCTGTTAGTTAACACATGAAAGCTAACACATTTTAATACACAATCTGTTTTCTTAGTCCTGGTGTGCCCTATCATACCATGCTCTCCCCAACTTTACCTCATGCTTATTCTTTGTTTGCTTATATGATCAGTTTAACCAGAGTTAAACAGCATTCCACTTAGACAAACCAGTGGGAACATTTGTAATTGTTTTGGGTTCAGTAAGAAAAAAAAAACAGTATGGGCCAGCGTGACAGGGTATATAAACCCTGCACTGGAACTGAAGATGTTAGAGAGCACCTCTGGGTCCAAGCAACCCTGCCCAGCCACACCTACAGAGCACTAAATAGAAGGGAGCTTAAAAAGAACTCAGAAGGAGGCTGACCAGGCCAGGAGAAGCACCTGCCTGGGGAGCTCCTGAAAAGAGGCACTATGGGGACCTTCACCTAGAGTAGAGGAACCTAACTGCTCGGCCTTGATAGATTGAAGGTGCAGTTAGTACCTATTTGCAACAGACTGTAAAGCTTGTGTAACTTTAGCACCCTCGTGGCCAAGAAGGAGTCTGCTCTGCAGGCAGCTCTGGTGAGGAGACGGTGCGTGCAGGAATTCAGCAGGAAAAATTCCTTCCACCCCAGAGGCACCTGTTCCAAACCCCCCAGCGTGAACACACAGACCCACAGGAAAAGTACAATGGATATAACAAAGAGGGATATTTATTTACAGAAGGATGAGAGGAGAAAAACAAAAAGGGGACGCATAGGGGGAGCAGTAGAACAGGGTTGCATCCAAACTAAGGCCACACAGACCCAGTGGTAGCAGAGTCTCCTGCACACAGAGTTCAGGAGTCCTGAGAAAAGTTCCAGTCCAGTGCTGAGTCTTGGATGCTCCTGGTCATCTTTGATGCCAGTGAACTTTCCCCAACAAACCCCTCCAGTGCCCTCTTCTGCTGCTCTCTGCAAAGCCACACGGAGCGACAACCTCCCTACTTAACTAGCTAACAGCCTCCCTCCTTCTTCCCAAAGCAATCACAAGCCCCAGTACTCAGAGCCCCATGCAGCCCTGGGCGGCAGTGATACTGGGTCCAGCTCTGGCCTGTCCTTCTCAGGCAATTCCTCCCTGGCACAGTGCTCCTCCTGGCTCCTGTTCTGGGGTGTCCCCAATCGGCCGCCCTGTCCTTCCCAGGCTTCAGGCAGGTTCTCTCTCTCCTTCACTTTGTCCAGGGTCTCCCGGCTGCAGCCCTTCTCTCCCCGCGCTCCAGAGCCACACCCTCAAGTTTCCCTCCCTTCTCTCACTGCTCCCTGTCCCCACTCGGAAAAATATTTAAAGGGGCCATGTTCTCTAAACCCCAAGGTCTTACACTTGGATATAGAGAGGGTGGTAGGAAATGGACCAGGAGGACAGCCTTAAGGTGCTCCTGGGTGCTGGACCTTTGCTAAAACTTACAGGGATCTGGGCCAGAAACCTGTGGCGTGAGAATGCCTGGGTTCCCCAACCAATCCTTCTCCACATTAAGGAGGACACAATCCACTAACCATTAGGCTACACTTCCAATGAGCACTGACCATCACAGCAAGATCCAGAACTGGTTAAACAATGGGCCTCCGTTGCAGTCAGTGGAACAATGCTGAGGATCAAACCCCGTGGTGTGTATTTAAAAAACCCAAAACAATATGATACAAAACAGCTTCAACGCTTATTCTAGTGAAGTCAATAGGCGTAGGCAGGAGGGCAAGGTTGCAGAATCTGGCCTTTGATGAATGACAAAATTTGAAAATTTCTATGTCAAATAAACTAGGAATAGTATATAAGTTAATCAATCTGTGGATTTGTGTTCAGTGGTGCCAGATTATGATATCCTCACTCAGATAGAGTAGTACCTTACTATGAGAGTTGTCTCATTTAAGTCAGTAGGACTACTTGTGAAGAAACATGCTACACTACCTGAGTAAGGGTAACAGACTCTTACCGTTTGTTAGCACTCTAAGTGGGGAGGCCAAGAAAGGAGTAGGCAGAGGAAATGAACAATTCTCTCACCTGCAGACAGTGCTGACTGAGGTATGGCATCCAGGATGATTTGCCACAACCAGCTTGTGTTATGCCAGCTTCTTCTGAGAAAGAAAAAGAGAGAGAATCATATTCACAGAGATGAAACTAAAGTTACTGATGGATCAAATATTTCAAGAAAAAAAGGCAGGAGAACACGAATATCTAACAAATTTATTCATGAATAGTTTGTCTTCTGAGTAAATTGAATTTACAAATAATTTGCAAAAAGAAATGACCAACTAATGCAAGACATAGTTCCCTATCACTGTTCGTAATTTCATTTTATATTCAATACAAACATTGTAAACTGGAGATTTAGAAAGCGGGTGGCACCAGTATTCAAGCTAAGACAAAGATCTTTATCCCACACATAACTGCCTCTTTTATATTTCTTCCAGACGGAGTATCTGTTACAGCATTTGCCATCTTTGAACAAAATGGGTTTGCAATGTGCCATTCACAATCCTTCACTAAAGAAATGCAAAGGGAGAAAGTGAAGCAAGTGTGGAAAACTCCAGTTATAGGAAAACAAATGTTGCTTTAGAGCAAACAAAAGAAATCACCCCAGGGCAAGATAGTTTCTAAATCAAGCCAGCTTTGAAAATGAAGACTATTTATTTAAATGTACTCCTCAAGCAAACTGAAATTATTTTAATTTTTAAAGGTAAAAAATTATCCTTAATAATGTAAATAGACAAAGTATCAGGGCCTGATTTTCCACTCCCCTGCACCTTTTGTATGGATAACATTTTCGAAAGATGTAAGTGACTTCATAGCCCAAGACCATTGTTAGGGGGCTTATTCCTTCACCCACTTACTTCCCTGGTCCTTCTCGCATGAACAGAGAGCAACAATACCCAAAGGCCAAAGGTGCAAACAATTTGATGTTTATTGGGGTGAACTTCCAGCAAGCATGATTCCAGTTTCTTTCCTTAGTATCCTCCTTCCCAGCTCTGACACCACAGAGCCTTACACCTGTGTCCTCGTTCTCATTCCTGCCCTTAGCTGAACATGGTTCCCATTTCCCCCTTTAGCAAAACATGATTCCAATTTCCTTACCCCATTCCCTGTTCCCATTTCCCCCTTTAGCAAAACATGATTCCAATTTTCTTACCCCCATTCCCTGTTCCCATCTCCCCCACACACCCACCCCCTCCCACTCCCACCCACACCCTCATTGACTACAGATTATATAGTAAAACTTGAGTTCTGCTTAGCTATACCTTAACCAATCATTTTCCTGAAATTTAACTAACCAATCCTAACATATTGTAACATGATTATGTAACCAATTATATCCCACCACCTTAATTAATTTACACCCAGCAAAATTAATTATACAGCAGACAGGAACAATCACAGAACCAGAGAGATTATACAGACAAACAATAGCAAAGTGGGAACTATAATGACAAAACAATACAGAAGTGAGGATTTCACATCCCAGCTATTGATAAGTGAGTTCTTGCCAGACAGGATGCTATCAAACTAAGTTTTCTTTTACATTTTCTAGGCACTTCCCTTTCTCTGGAGGTGATAGGAATACAATCCTGTCCTGATAGTGCCTAACAGCCCAATAGCACCTTATTTCAATGTGACTAGTTTGGAATGTGAGGATGTGACTGTTCGCTTCCCAGCTTATGGCTGCTTCTGCTGCTTAGCCAAAGGCCTTAGCCTAAGAACAGGGCCTCAGACTGTCACAGTAAGAGAAGGCCCTTACACCAGCAGATAGTGATTTTGATTCTTTCTTTTATACCTCAATAATTAGCCAAGTGATAAGAATACACCTAAATTCTTAGAGTATAGGCCTTTACAGATAGGCCTGAATATCTATATCCTAACAACCATTTTCATATGTGACCTGGGGCCAGTTTTTTAAAAATGTTTACATGTACGCAGGTGTTCGATTAAATTTTTAAAAGCATCTAAGCGCCTTACTCCCATTGATTTCACGATTGATTTACATACAGATAAATATGTATTGCTGAATTCATGGCCTAACACCAATATGAAGTGGGTGTAAATGGTATTATTCTGATGTGGTAGCATTTTGCCCTATCTTCAGACAGGTGTGAATGACTACAGAAGGAGCAAAACAAGTACTCAATGTTTTTTAAATTTCCTTTTTTTGTCTATCAAATGCATTTTTTCACCATATTTTTCCACATTTTTGGTTTTTATTTTGTTACCATTAAGTAACCCAGGAGTGACTCTAGACAGTAAGCATCTCAATTTTTTGCAATCCTGTAGTTTTCTGCACATGTAAGTCGGCTTGTCTAGCAATAATAGTTGCTCAGTGAGACTTCCTTTCATAGAGACAGATCTGGCACAATTCATGGGGCATAGAACCCAGCCTTTCTTTTTCCAAAGAGCCTCAGAGACATTCGAAGTGAATAGAGAAGTGTAATCTACCCTTTCACATAATACAAAAACCAGGAGTCAGCCAATGAAATTAATAGGCAGCAGGTTTAATAAAACAAGATGAAGTACTTTTTCACACAGTGTACACTAACCTGTGGAACTCATTGCCATGGGATGTTGTGATGGCCAAAAAAGAAGTAGATAAGTTCATGGAGGCTAGGTCCATCAATGACTATTAGTCAAGTTGGTTAAGGATGCAATCCCATGCTCAGGGCAACCCTAATCCTCTGACTATTACAAGCCAGAAGTGGAAGACAGGGATGGATCACTGCATAATTTTGTCCTGTTCTGTACACTCCCAATAAAGCTCTGGTATGGGCCACTATTGGAAACAGGTTACTGGACAAGATAGATCATGGTCTGACCCATATGGCTGTTCTTATGCATGATGTGAGTTGTTGTCAGAGGATATGAATGACTTTTGGTTAACCAGGAATTTCAGCTACTTAGAGGGGTGGATTAAAAAAAGTTTTTTATTTTTATTATTATTTGTATTACGGTGCTATATAAAATCCTCCTTGTAGGAAACATCTATGAACTCACCTGTGAGTTTTTTAGAAAACTAGTGTCCGATTCTGCAGTAATGCACTGTATCTGCAGGTTTTCCAGTTGGCCTCAATTAATTGGTTTCCTCTTTCAGTCAAGCAGATGGGAGCTCTCACCTGTTGACAGCTGAAGAACATGCCCTCGCAATCATCTCTTCTTCTTCGAGTGCTTGCTCATGTCTACTCCACAACAGCTGTGCGTGCTCGCCACATGCACCAGTGCTGGGAGATATTCCCTTAGCAGTACCCATGGGAGGAGCGCTGCTGCGACCCCTGCAGTGGCGCCTCGATTGCGCATTATAAAGGGAGCCACGCGTTCCCCCCACCCTCAGTTCCTTCTTGCTGCCAGTGAAGGTGCGTCAGAACTACTTGCTCCAGCTTTGCTTCGCTGCAGCTCGTCCCAGAACTCGTCGTTCGTTGTTAGTGGTACCTGTGTTAGTCAGTTCAACGAGTTTCAGTTCAGTTAGTTAGTATTCAGGCTGGGGCATGCCCCATGCCCCAGGGTTTAAATCATGTGACTCTTGCAGGCGTTCAATGCCAGGTTACAGCCACCGCTCCACGCTGAGCAGAGAGTATTGACGGGATAGGCACAGGCACCGTACGCGCTCCCCTTCTCGTCTGAGCTACCGCAGCCACACCCAACGTGGGGCCGTCACCATTTGTGCTCCAGCTCTCTCTCCTCAAGGCACTGTGCCCACGCGTCCCGGTAGGGATCGCCAGCTCTGCGTCATCGTGGATCTAGGCGTCACAGCATCTCGAGAAGTAGTGGCTCAAGGCGGCACCGTTCCTCGACGTCGGAGTCCCGGTCCCGTGGCAGACGTCGTTCTCGGCATCATTGATCATACCACTCCCATGTTACCGATAGGTCGTTGGTAACACCGACCTCCACCCACCCGCAACCCTCTACATCCAGCCCAGCCAACCCAACCAGCTGGTGCCGCCAGGGCCGCAGTACAGTCAGTGGAAAGGGCCCCTATGGCAGGGACAGTGATGCCAGTGGACCCCCTGGCTGCCCATGCATGCCCAGCTAGGGGCTCGTTCGGTAGCAGGGGCGTCAGAGGTTCCCTCCGCCTCACTCTCCAGGCCTCCAAGGGATAGATCGGTGGGTCATGGATCCTCCGCACCGCACGTGGAGTCCAACCAAGGGGTGGATCCCACTACGCCGGCCGATATGCAGAGCTCCATACCGGCCTCCTCCCCTGCCCCGGATGACAAAGTTGCAGCCCCACCCCCCTCCGCACCTCAGGAGGACTTCAGGGCTCACCAGGAGCGACTGAAACGAGTAGCGTTGAGTCTCCAACTCCAAGCTGGGGAGAGGGAGGCACCCTCAGACTCGCTCTTCAATGTCCTCTCGTCTTCAGTACCGAGCAGAGTGGCCCTACTGCTGCACAAAGTGGTAGCTAACATCTCCAATGCCCTCTGGCAAACGCCAGCCTCCCTTGCGCCAATATCGAAGAAGGCAGAGCACAAATACCCACCCCAACTCCCTAGTGGTGGAGTC
Source organism: Lepidochelys olivacea (assembly GCF_965140295.1). Lineage (NCBI taxonomy): Eukaryota > Metazoa > Chordata > Testudines > Cheloniidae > Lepidochelys > Lepidochelys olivacea. Next base: position 75,805,469 of record NC_140411.1, on the reverse strand, counting down.
TGTGAATCACAGGGAGAGACAGGGTCAACCAGGACCCACACCCAAGAATAGACTCTAGAAGGCTGGACTCATTTGGTAGGAAGCTTTATCGTCTTCCAGTTTCCAGCTCCGGGTGGCCAACCACTTAGCCCTCCTTAGCCGTTATGAGTCTAACTTGTTGGGGGGTCACTGCCCAAATTCAAACCTCCCTTCTGGAGTGTGAAAGGACGGAGTTTAAGGCGTTTGTGGAGGAGGGTGCCGCTGCCGCAAAGGCTGCTCTGCAGGCAGCATCGGATGCAGCTGACACGGGTGCTCGGTCCATGGCCTCGGCAGTGTCCATGCACAGGGCGTCGTGGCCAGTGCTGTCCAGACTCTCCAAGGAGGCGCAGTCTGTGATGCAGGATCTTCCCTTTGATGGCAAGGACCTGTTTGTGGAACAAACAGACGTGAAACTTCATGGCATGAAGGACTCATGTACTACCCTGCAAACCCTCGGACTTTACGTCCTGCCTGCCAAGGACAATCCTAAGCTGCAGGCTCCCGCCCCAGCTCCCTAGCCAAGATATGAGCCCACCTATAAGAGGTTTGTCAAGGTTCCTTCCCCACTCTGAACTCTAGGGTACAGATGTGGGGACCTGCATGAAAAACCTCCTAAGCTTATCTTTACCAGCTTAGGTCAAAACTTCCCCAAGGTACAAAATATTCCACCCGTCGTCCTTGGATTGGCCGCTACCACCACCAAACTAATACTGATTACTGAGGAAGAGCTGTTTGGACGTGTCTTTCCCCCAAAAATACTTCCCAAAACCTTGCACCCCACTTCCTGGACAAGGTTTGGTAAAAAGCCTCATCAATTTGCCTAGGTGACTACAGACCCAGACCCTTGGATCTTAAGAACAATGAACAATCCTCCCAACACTTGCACCCCCCCTTTCCTGGGAAATGTTGGATAAAAAGCCTCACCAATTTGCATAGGTGACCACAGACCCAAACTCTTGGATCTGAGAACAATGAAAAAGCATTCAGTTTTCTTACAAGAAGACTTTTAATAAAAATAGTAGTAAACAGAAATAAAGAAATCCCCCCTTTTAAATCAGGATGGTAGATACCTTACAGGGTAATTAGATTCAAAACATAGAGAACCCCTCTAGGCAAAACCTTAAGTTACAAAAAAGATACACAGACAGAAATAGTTATTCTATTCAGCACAATTCTTTTCTCAGCCATTTAAAGAAATCATAATCTAACACGTACCTAGCTAGATTACTTACTAAAAGTTCTAAGACTCCATTCCTGGTCTATCCCCGGCAAAGACAGAATATAGACAGACACACAGACCCTTTGTTTCTCTCCCTCCTCCCAGCTTTTGAAAGTATCTTGTCTCCTCATTGGTCATTTTGGTCAGGTGCCAGCGAGGTTACCTTTAGCTTCTTAACCCTTTACAGGTGAGAGGAGCTTTCCCCTGGCCAGGAGGGATTTCAAAGGGGTTTACCCTTCCCTTTATATTTATGACAAGGTCCAAGACCCAAAGGAGACTACCTCAGAGGCAGCCTCGCTCTGCCCCACAGCCCGGGCCCTCAAGGGGCAAGCAGCGGGGCAAGAGGCATTTTTGACTGGTTGCAGGAGGGTACCCGGGTGCCTCCCAAGAGGACCCTCCTACCAATAAAGTTTGCCTTCTGCAACCGTTTGTGTGTGTTCCTTGTGGAATGGTCCCGAATAACATCGGACCTTTGTGTCCTCAACACCATTTCCCAGGGCTGCACGCTACAGTTTGTCTAACCCCAACCCTCCCACCCGCCCCTCCCTGGGATGGCAGGGGGACCTGTCACATGTATCACTGCTAGAGCAGGAAGTGGGTCGGCTCCTCAGCTTGGGAGTTGTGGCGAAAGTTCCAAGGGAGTTCCGGGGAAAAGGGTTTTACTCCTGTTACTTCCTCATCCCGAAGGCGAAAGGGGGGGCTCAGGCCTACCCTGGATTTGAGAGACCTCAATCGGTTCATGGCCAAATGCCGGTTCCGCATGGTCTCTCTGGCAAGTATCATACCCTCTCTGGACCCTGACAACTGGTATGCAGCCCTGGACCTCCAGGACACATACTTCCATATCCACATATTCTGGGGGCACAGACACTTCCTTCGCTTCTTGGTGGGACAGGATCACTACCAGTTTATGGTCCTCCCATTTGGCCTGTCCAATGCGGCAAGGGTATTCACAAAATGTATGGCGGTCGTGGCAGCCTACCTCAGACGCCAAGGGGTCCAGATATTTCCCTATCTCAATGACTGACTTCTCAAGGGCAGCTTGCGGTCTCAGGTACAGGACCATGTGGAGCTGTTCTTGGCTACATGTGCCAACCTAGGCCTCCGAGTAAACGAGGCCAAGTTGACACTGGTTCAAGTGCAGCACATAGAATTCATAGGTGCTCTCCTGGATGCCCCCAAGGCCACAGCCTCCCTTTCCCAGAGCAGGTTCCAGACCTTGAAGGGGCTCATAGCCTCAGTCGCGGAGTTCCCTGTGACCACGGCCAGGGCATGCCTGCAGCTCCTGGGCCACATGGCAGCGTGCACGTATGTGGTATGCCATGCCAGACTTCAGATGAGGTCCCTCCAATTCTGGCTGGCCTCAGAGTTCTCCCAGGCCCGGGACAGGCTGGACAAAGTCTTCACGGTACTGGCGCCGGTGATTGCCTCGCTAAAATGGTGGTCCTCCCCTGTCAATATGCTCCAGGGGATTCCCTTCCGGGACCCGACCCCATCTCTAGACTGAGTGTCCAATGTGTCAGACTTGGGTTGGGAGGCCCACAGAGGGAATTCACATACCCAAGGGTTGTGGCCGGCCTCGGAGTTGTCTCTTCACATAAATGTCAGGGAGCTCAGGGCAATACGCTTAGCCTGTGTGGTGTTCAGTTCACAACTGTGCGCCAAGGTGGTCCGAGTACTCATGGACAACACCGCCACAATGTTTTATATCAACAGGCAAAGTGGGGCGAGGTCCTCGGCCCTCTGCCAGGAAGCCCTCAAGCTCTGGGAGTTTTGTATAGCCCACAACATCTCTCTGAAGGCTTTCCACCTGCCAGGCATCAACAACACACCGGCCAATAGCTTGAACAGAGTTTTCTCCTCCCAACACTGATGGTCGCTCCACTCGGAGGTCACTCACCAGCTCTTCCGAGTGTGGGACACTCCCCAAGTAGACCTGTTTGCGACCCATCAGAACCAGCGTTGCCACTGCTTCTGTTCCAGAGGGAGGTGGGGAGGAACATGATCTCAGATGCCTTCCTCCTGTCATGGTCGGGTCAATTCCTCTACACTTTTCCCCCATTCTCTCTCATCGGCAAGGTCCTGGAGAAAGTGAAAATGGACAAGGCACGCGTCCTCCTGATCGCCCCAGCTCGGTCCAGGCAGCATTGTTACAGGACCCTCCTGAGCTTGTTGGTGGCCCTTCCGCAGCTGTTGCCGCTCTGCCTGGACCTACTCTCCCAGGACCAGGACTGCCTCCTCCACCCCAACCTGGCCACCCTCCATTTGACAGTGCGGCTGCTCAATGGCTAGATGCAGAAGAGAGAAGGTGTTCGGAAGGGGTCAGGCGTGTCCTCCTAGAAAGTAGGAAGACATCCACGTGCTGAGCCTACCTGGCAAAGTGGTCCAGGTTCTCCAAGTGGGTGGGTGAGTGGGGTACTTCTCCAGGGTCTGCCCTGCTCCAACTTATCCTTGAGTACCTCCTTCATCTTAGAACTCAGGGTCTGGCACCTTCCTCCATCCGCCAGTCCAGGGCTCCTCGGTTTTCTCCCATGCCATGACCAGGCATTTTCTCAAGGGGCTAGACCGGTCATAGAATCATAGAATCATAGAATATCAGGGTTGGAAGGGACCTCAGGAGGTCATCTAGTCCAACCCCCTGCTCAAAAGCAGGACCCATCCCCAATTAAATCATCCCAGCCAGGGCTTTGTCAAGCCTGACCTTAAAAACTTCTAAGGAAGGAGATTCCACCACCTCCCTAGGCAACGCATTCCAGTGTTTCACCACACTCCTAGTGAAAAAGTTTTTCCTAATATCCAACCTAAACCTCCCCCACTGCAACTTGAGACCATTACTCCTTGTCCTGTCCTCTTCCACCACTGAGAATAGTCTAGAACCATCCTCTCTGGAACCACCTCTCAGGTAGTTGAAAGCAGCTATCAAATCCCCCCTCATTCCTCTCTTCCGCAGACTAAACAATCCCAGTTCCCTCAGCCTCTCCTCATAAGTCATGTGTTCCAGACCTCTAATCATTTGTGTTGCCCTTCGCTGGACTCTTTCCAATTTATCCACATCCTTCTTGTAGTGTGGGGCCCAAAACTGGACACAGTACTCCAGATGAGGCCTCACCAATGTCGAATAGAGGGGAACGATCACGTCCCTCGATCTGCTCGCTATGCCCCTACTTATACATCCCAAAATGCCATTGGCCTTCTTGGCAACAAGGGCACACTGCTGACTCATATCCAGCTTCTCGTCCACTGTCACCCCTAGGTCCTTTTCCGCAGAACTGCTGCCTAGCCATTCGGTCCCTAGTCTGTAGCTGTGCATTGGGTTCTTCCGTCCTAAGTGCAGGACCCTGCACTTATCCTTATTGAACCTCATCAGATTTCTTTTGGCCCAATCCTCCAATTTGTCTAGGTCCCTCTGTATCCTATCCCTGCCCTCCAGCATATCTACCACTCCTCCCAGTTTAGTATCATCCACAAATTTGCTGAGAGTGCAATCCACACCATCCTCCAGATCATTTATGAAGATATTGAACAAAACCGGCCCCAGGACCGACCCCTGGGGCACTCCACTTGACACCGGCTGCCAACTAGACATGGAGCCATTGATCACTACCCATTGAGCCCGACAATCTAGCCAACTTTCTACCCATCTTATAGTGCATTCATCCAGCCCGTACTTCTTTAACTTGCTGACAAGAATACTGTGGGAGACCGTGTCAAAAGCTTTGCTAAAGTCAAGATACAATACATCCACTGCTTTCCCTTCATCCACAGAACCAGTAATCTCATCATAGAAGGCGATTAGGTTAGTCAGGCATGACCTTCCCTTGGTGAATCCATGCTGACTGTTCCTGATCACTTTCCTCTCATGTAAGTGCTTCAGGATTGATTCTTTGAGGACCTGCTCCATGATTTTTCCGGGGACTGAGGTGAGGCTGACTGGCCTGTAGTTCCCAGGATCCTCCTTCTTCCCTTTTTTAAAGATTGGCACTACATTAGCCCTCATACATACCCATCCCCCAACACCCCATGCCCTGACTCCTGCACCCCTCTCACATGTCCCCAGCCCTCTGCCCTGACTCCTGCACCCCCCACACATACCCAGCCCTCTCACACCCCATGTCCTGACTCTTGCACCCCCCACATTCCTACCCCCACCCTGAGCACCAAACAGGAGATCCTGCACCCCTCCCCACCCCCCCCACATTCCCACCTGCACCCCTCGCACCAAATGGGAGCTGACCAGTTAAGCACTCCACACCAAACCTCTTGCCCCAACCCTGAGCTCCCTCCCTCATTCTAGCTCCTGGCCAGACCCTACACCCTAACCCCAGCCTGCTCCTTCAGCCTCAGCCCTGTGCTCAGTGCACTCCCACCCTCAGCTCAGTGCAGAGAGAGAGGAAGAGAATGGGCTAGAACCAGGGAGAAGGTAGATACCCATTCTATGTGGGCAGGGCCGGGATCCCAGACCGGCAGCGGGCTGAGCGGGGCCGGCAGCTGGAGCCCTGGCTGGCAGGAGCAAGCGGACTGAACCCCAGACCGGCAGCGGGTTGAGTGGCAGCGGGCTGAGCCACTCAGCCCGCTGCCAGCCTGGGGTTCTGGCTGCTGGCCCCTTGCTACCCAGGGTCCCAGCCACAGGCCCCACTCAGCCTGCTGCCAGCCTAGGTGAACGGAACCACAGGCTGGCAGTGGGCTGAGCGGGCCGGCAGCGTAAGATCAGCATTTTAATTTAATTTTAAATGAAGCTTCTTAAACATTTTGAAAACCTTGTTTACTTTATATACGACAATAGTTTAGTTATATAATATATAGACTTATAGAGAGAGACCTTCTAAAGAACGTTAAAATGTATTACTGGCACACAAAACCTTAAATTAAAGTGAATAAATGAAGACTCGGCACTCCACTTCTGAAAGGTTGCCGACCCCTCCTCTAGAGTAAAGAAATATCACCTTTTGATACAGCATTTCAATTTTTATATATCAAGATATGCATATGACATATACAATGGACAACATTTTTTGTGACTTACTCACTGGATTTAATTTGTCCAGAAAAAATATATATAAATGTTAAAATAGGTTCATTTACATTTATTTGGCATTCTGTGGGTTTGCAAAATGAAAGTTACCTTACTTACATATATCAGACCACATGCTCAGGGGGAATAAATTAGTTTAGCTATGCTGATGAAGCTTCTCCATCAGAGCTATTCCAATTTATACCAGCTTTGGATCTGGCTCTGAAAGAGATCAAGAAGCTGTTTCAGAAAAGGGGGATACAGTATATCAAACCAAAATGAAACTATGTCATGTAGGAAGTCCTACTAAGCCAAACCTAGGGAAGTGCAAAAAAGCCAAAGGAAACTAGATAACATAAAAAGAAAAGGCATACTTTTGGCACCTTAGAAACTAACAAATATATTTGAGCATACGCTTTCGTGAGCTACAGCTCACTTCATCGGATGCATTCAGTGGAAAATACAGTGGGGAGGTTTTATATACACAGAGAACATGAATCAATGGGTGTTACCATACACACTGTAACGAGAGTGATCAGGTAAGGTGAGCTATTACCAACAGGAGAGAAAAAAAATCTTTTGCAGTGGTAATCAAGGTGGGCCATTTCCAGCAGTTGACAAGAACATGTGAGGAACAGGAGCGGGGGCAAATAAACATGGGGAAATAGTTTTACTTTGTGTAATGACACATCCACTCCCAGTCTTTATTCAAGCCTAATTTAATGGTGTCCAGTTTGCAAATTAATTCCAGTTCTGCAGTTTCTAGTTGGAGTCTGTTTTGGAAGTTTTTTTGTTGAAGAATTGCAATTTTTATGTCTGTAATCAAGTGACCAGAGAGATTGAAGTGTTCTCCAACTTGTTATTGAATGTTACAATTCTTGATGTCTGATTTGTGTCCATTTATTCTTTTATGTAGAGACTGTCCAGTTTGGCCAATGTACATGGCAGAGGGGCATTGCTGGCACATGATGGCATATATCACATTAGTAGATACGCAGGTGAACGAGCCTCTGATAGTGTGGGTGATGTGATTAGGCCCTATGATGGTGTCTCCTGAATAGATATGTGGACACAGCTGGCAATGGGCTTTGTTGCGAGGATAGGTTCCTGGGTTTGTGTTTTTGTTGTGTGGTGTGTGGTTGCTGGTAAGTATTTGCTTCAGGTTGGGGGGCTGTCTGTAGGCAAGGACTGGCCTGTCTCCCAAGATCTGTGAGAGTGATGGGTTGTCCTTCAGGATAGGTTGTAGATCCTTGATAATGTGCTGGAGAGGTTTTAGTTGGGGGCTGAAGGTGATGGCTAGTGGCGTTCTGTTATTTTGTTTGTTGGACCTGACCTGTAGTAGGTAACTTCTGGGTACTCTTCTGTCTCTGTCAATCTGTTTCTTCACTTCAGCAGGTGGGTATTGTAGTTGTAAGAATGCTTGATAGAGATCTTGTAGGTGTTTGTCTCTGTCTGAGGGGTTGAAGCAAATGTGGTTGTATCGTAGAGCTTGGCTGTAGACAATGGATCATGTGGTGTGGTCTGGATGAAAGCTGGAGGCATGTAGGTAAGTATAGCAGTCAGTAGGTTTCTGTATAGGGTGGTGTTTATGTGACCATCGCTTACTAGCCACTGTAGTGTCCAGGAAGTGGATCTCCTGTGTGGACTGGTCCATGCTGAGGTTGATTGTGGGATGGAAATTGTTGAAATCATGGTGGAATTCCTCAAGGGCTTCTTTTCCATGGGTCCGGATGATGAAGATGCCATCAATGTAGCTAAGTAGTGTAGGGGCATTAGGTGACAAGAGCTGAGGAAGCGTTCTAAGCCAGCTATAAAAATGTTGGCATACTGTGGGGCCATGTGGGTACCCATAGCAGTGCTGCTGATTTGAAGGTATACATTGTCCCCAAATGTGAAATAGTTATGGGTGAGGACAAAGTCACAAAGTTCAGCCATCAGGTTTGCCATGACATTATCGGGGATACTGTTCCTCACGGCTTGTCGTCCGTCGTGTGGAATGTTGGTGTAGAGGGCTTCTACATCCATAGTGGCTAGGATGGTGTTTTCAGGAAGATCACCGATGGATTGCAGTTTCCTCAGGAAGTCAGTGGTGTCTCAAATATAGCTAGGAGTGCCCATTAGCCCCATAAGAGATGTCTCCAACACACCCAACATCCACATTTGGGTTCCTTTTACACACAGAACTGAAGATCTGTGAAAGGTCCTTGGATCCTGACGGTTTAATCTGTCTGTCTGTAACATGTAATGTGCATTGTGCCAGAGGCAGCCTTCTAATTGACATCTGCAAGCTGGATAGAGCCACAGACCTGCTCTCAGAATCATAATACTCTGAGCCAGATTGACAGTTTATTTTAACAAGAATCACAACCTGGATTTTCACCCTTGGCCACTCATTTAACAGCATATTTGCACCTCAAATACAAACTGGCCCATTGTTTCCAGCAGTTTCACTCTGTGCATCCTCACAGTGGAAAGCAGGCTTCACAATTATGAGACGGGGGAGGAGGTGAGGAGTTTGCTAAAAGCATTGCATAGCAGGTGGAATTCAGCTGAAGATGATTAAATAGGGTTTGCAACACAAGAGGGAACAATACAATTATATCAATTTCATTCTGCATGTGGCAGAGCAGGAGGTTCTTACAATGTGTCAAATTTCCAATAAAATATTATATGGAGGGTAATTTGTCATTGTTAATGACTCTACTGCTTACCCAGACCTTGGCAGTGATGTTGACCTTATTTTGTGGTTTCCAGCAGTAGTTCTGTTAGCTGATGTGCAAGTTTTTCTATTTGCTTTTGTCCTATTTCCCTGTGTTCATTTCATTCTGAATAAAATATTAATATTAACATATGTTTTCATATCAGAGTGCAAGTATAAAAGTACGTTGCTGAATATGTCACCAGAGGATGGGGTTTCTGGCTCATTGGCAACTCTAATAGGTGTATCTGTTGGCCTATGCTTAGCCCCATTTGGGTCTGTTGAAGTATGCATATATGGAGAGTGGAAGCAGATATTTTAGTGTTTGGAAACTGACAACTGAGTGGTTGTGTTGCACTTAGGTATATGGCTATTGAATTAAAACCAAATCTAATAGGAACCAATCTAAGCAGAAATCCTGGCCCTCGAGTGGCTTCATTGCCACTAACTTCAATAAAGTCAAGATTTTACCTTTGGAATTCATCATACAGACAGTAAATAAATGCTTAGGAGAATATATATTAATAATACAGCTATTCAGACAGAAATAGATCCCATTGAGGTGCTCAAGGCACTATGTATTTAAAATATAATAAAAACAACCATTAAAATATAGAATAAAAATATTAAAAATTCTCAGCTGCAACATTTTATCTAGTTGAGAATTGTATATAGGAGCTGACAATTAAATCAAGAACCATCTCTGATACACAAGTATGGCCCAAATCCCATATTTGCATACCCTCTTACTACCTTTGGCTGGGGAGGACTTTTACTGGACAGAAGGGGGATGAGAAAAGTCTAACCATATGCACATTAGGGAGAGGGGGCTGGCCCCCAACTCCTCCCCCCTTGAGTTTGCTGATTAGCCATTGTCTGACTAAAAGGGATGAAACCATCTGATTGGCTGCTGTGTGCATCCCACTTTGCCTATCTGAGCTAAGGACCAGTTTAACAAAAGCATCTTACTCCCTGATTCACAGCCATCCCCTTCCTTCCCTCAGCTGTAGATTAGAAGCTGTGCCACTGATAATGCTGCAGGTCTGACTGATTGCCTGTTTTTAGGGATCAGGAAGGAAATTTTCCTGTTGGGCAAAATTGACGTGTAGCCCGGTGGGGGTTTTCACATTTTTCACAGCCTCTCAGTAGCACAGTTGTGTTACAAACAATAGGATATAATGATGTTATGGTTACTGACTCCTCGTAACTTGTAGCTGGTGTCTAGTGCATGTAAAGGCTAAAAGGTCCAGCTCCCAGAGGTAAATGAGACCCAGAATTGTCCAGTTGGACCTTGAGTTCATATTGCAGGGAAGAGCTTGAAGTCTATGAAGATTGAGGTTCCACCAACACATCCTTGTGGTCTCTGTCACTCCACCCCCTTTATGCTGGGCCGGGCAGGGGCAAAAGGTTTCACAACTGAATTGAGTCCATGGGGTAGACCACAAGGGTCTACCCTAAGTTATTGTGAGGTTTGTGGTGAAAGGCCTGTAACCCACACTGGCACCAATTAAATTCCAGTTATGTGGGAGCTGGAGCCAGCTATATGGTGTCCATCTTCAAGGTATAATTAATAAAGTTGCAGCTTTCTGTCAACCTTCTCCCATGTTTTGGTCAATCATTCGCCTGCTTATCCTGGTCAAACCACTGCCACCAAGAAGAGTACTATTAAAGTAAATGGGACTCCATGTGGCTGGAGCGGTGCACCTGAGCTCAACAAGTTGCAGCACTGAGGCCCAAATCTTTAAAAGTTGGGAGGCAGGTGTCTATGCATTCTTTATAGACACAAAATGTGTAACTTTAACTAACAATTAAACGCTACCAAAAATGAGAAATTTAAAGTATGGAAACAAAGTTCCAAATCTCTGGGTCCCACTATGCTGTTGTCACCACAAGAGCTGGGCTGGAAAAGAGGGGAAGTGACTGTCAGCCACTTTCTGTTTCATGATCCTGGGGCATAATTTACAGCAGGCTAAAGATTTATCCAGTTACATTGGTCTCCTAGGAACCTGTTTACCAGGCAGGGAACAATGCAGTACAGCGCACTCTGGTCAATTCCCCAAGCTGCCCAAGAATGATTCTAATGCCAGGGGAATCAGCAGCTGCCTTATTAAGGTGGGTCTCCCTCCCCTTGGTGCTGATGCAAAGGAGGAAGATGCAGGTGCCGGGATCTGACCCTAAGGGTTAAAGTGAGATCATCAACTTAAAATCACTCTTCTATCTGAAATGTTCGACTTACTGTTGTTACAAATAACTCCCGAGGTGACTATAATTGAAAGACATTATAAGTAGAGTGAAAAACTGTATTTCCTCAGTGCATTTATTTTGTGCCATGACAACACTTTATGTTATGTAACCAGCCTCAGTCTCTCCCCCATATATTTCACTACTTAATCTCTTGTTTGTGTGTGCCATTGACACAGCCACAGAGAAAGGAAAAGTGTTATAAAAGTGTGGTTGGGGTGACAGCTTCGGGGATATCTCAGTGTCAACTTATGAATTCCATATTTTAAATGTAATCTTAAGTGCAACTTTGAGTATTTATTTTGTAGTAGACATTTGACACCTAGTGAAGAAGCTACATCTGGGAAGCTGTGACAGAACTAGCAAGGACCGTCAACAGTGAATGGCGGTGTCCATACTGGACCAACAGAGGTTCTACTAGCTGGACCACTGACTATGAAGAACTTTCTTCCCAGAAGCCTACCATGTGGCATTGGAGCAGGAAACTCTCCAATGGAAGAGCAAGGAAACAAAATTGTCAGAGGCTGTCTTAAAAGAAACACGGCCTCTAAGCTGTGGCGTGCTGTGACATTTTAGTAAGACATGCAATTCTACACTTGTATGCTAAGCATGATTGTGTATGTATGGCACATGCAAGGTCAAGCTGTGCAGAGGATGGCATTTTGTACAACAAATGACTCGAAGGGGCAGGTGACCAAAGCCCATAGGTAAGTCAAGAACATAGAGACCTAGGAGAAGGTTCGGAATTTATGGGGAGCATGGGCTGTTATAGCAGGGATAAAATAGAGACAAGACAGAACTGGGGCGGGGGGAATCAAATCAGTATCTTAGATATCTGGAAAATGGGAGAAATATGGGGAATAAGCAGGAAAAACTCAAAATGCTAGTAAATAAACACAACTATGACACAGCTGGCATCACAGAGACCTGGTGGGATAATACGCATGACTGGAATATTGCTATAGAAGGGTACAGCTTGCTCACGAAGGACAGGCAGGGAAAAAAGGGAAGAGATGTTGCCTTATATATTAAAATATATACACTGTGACTGAGATTGAGATGAAAATAAGACACAGGCTTGTTCAAAGTCTCTGGGTAAGGACAAAAGGGGTAAAATACAAGGGTGATGTCATGGTAAGGATCTACTACAGCCCACCCCACCAGGAAGAAGAATCATAGAATCATAGAATCATAGAATATCAGGGTTGGAAGGGACCCCAGAAGGTCATCTAGTCCAACCCCCTGCTCAAAGCAGGACCAATTCCCAGTTAAATCATCCCAGCCAGGGCTTTGTCAAGCCTGACCTTAAAAACCTCTAAGGAAGAAGATTCTACCACCTCCCTAGGTAACGCATTCCAGTGTTTCACCACCCTCTTAGTGAAAAAGTTTTTCCTAATATCCAATCTAAACCTCCCCCACTGCAACTTGAGACCATTACTCCTCGTTCTGTCATCTGCTACCATTGAGAACAGTCTAGAGCCATCCTCTTTGGAACCCCCTTTCAGGTAGTTGAAAGCAGCTATCAAATCCCCCCTCATTCTTCTCTTCCGCAGGCTAAACAATCCCAGCTCCCTCAGCCTCTCCTCATAACTCATGTGTTCCAGTCCCCTAATCATTTTTGTTGCCCTTCGCTGGACTCTCTCCAATTTATCCACATCCTTCTTGAAGTGGGGGGCCCAAAACTGGACACAGTACTCCAGATGAGGCCTCACCAATGTCGAATAGAGGGGAATGATCACGTCCCTCGATCTGCTCGCTATGCCCCTACTTATACATCCCAAAATGCCATTGGCCTTCTTGGCAACAAGGGCACACTGCTGACTCATATCCAGCTTCTCGTCCACTGTCACCCCTAGGTCCTTTTCCGCAGAACTGCTGCCTAGCCATTTGGTCCCTAGTCTGTAGCTGTGCATTGGGTTCTTCCGTCCTAAGTCCAGGACCCTGCACTTATCCTTATTGAACCTCATCAGATTTCTTTTGGCCCAATCCTCCAATTTGTCTAGGTCCTTCTGTATCCTATCCCTCCCCTCCAGCGTATCTACCACTCCTCCCAGTTTAGTATCATCCGCAAATTTGTTGAGAGTGCAATCCACACCATCCTCCAGATCATTTATGAAGATATTGAACAAAACCGGCCCCAGGACCAACCCTTGCGGTACTCCACTTGATACCGGCTGCCAACTAGACATGGAGCCATTGATCACTACCCATTGAGCCCGACAATCTAGCCAGCTTTCTACCCACCTTATAGTGCATTCATCCAGCCCATACTTCCTTAACTTGCTGACAAGAATACTGTGGGAGACCGTGTCAAAAGCTTTGCTAAAGTCTAGAAACAATACATCCACTGCTTTCCCTTCATCCACAGAACCAGTAATCTCATCATAAAAGGCGATTAGATTAGTCAGGCATGACCTTCCCTTGGTGAATCCATGCTGGCTGTTCTTGATCACTTTCCTCTCATGCAAGTGCTTCAGGATTGATTCTTTGAGGACCTGCTCCATGATTTTTCCAGGGACTGAGGTGAGGCTGACTGGCCTGTAGTTCCCAGGATCCTCCTTCATCCCTTTTTTAAAGATTGGCACTACATTAGCCTTTTTCCAGTCATCCGGGACTTCCCCTGTTCGCCACGAGTTTTGAAAGATAATGGCCAATGGCTCTGCAATCACAGCCGCCAATTCCTTCAGCACTCTCGGATTCAACTCGTCCGGCCCCATGGACTTGTGCACGTCCAGCTTTTCTATATAGTCCCTAACCACCTCTATCTCCACGGAGGGCTGGCCATCTCTTCCCCATTTTGTGATGCCCAGCGCAGCAGTCTGGGAGCTGACCTTGTTAGTGAAAACAGAGGCAAAAAAAGCATTGAGTACATTAGCTTTTTCCACATCCTCTGTCACTAGGTTGCCTCCCTCATTCAGTAAGGGGCCCACACATTCCTTGGCTTTCTTCTTGTTGCCAACATACCTGAAGAAACCCTTCTTGTTACTCTTGACATCTCTGGCTAGCTGCAGCTCCAGGTGCGATTTGGCCCTTCTGATATCATTCCTACATGCCCGAGCAATATTTTTATACTCTTCCCTGGTCATAAGTCCAACCTTCCACTTCTTGTAAGCTTCTTTTTTATGTTTAAGATCCGCTAGGATTTCACCATTAAGCCAAGCTGGTCGCCTGCCATATTTACTATTCTTTCGACTCATCGGGAGGGTTTGTCCCTGTAACCTCAACAGGGATTCCTTGAAATACAGCCAGCTCTCCTGGACTCCTTTCCCCTTCAAGTTAGTCCCCCAGGGGATCCTGGCCATCCGTTCCCTGAGGGAGTCGAAGTCTGCTTTCCTGAAGTCCAGGGTCCGTATCCTGCTGCTTACCTTTCTTCCCTGCGTCAGGATCCTGAACTCAACCAACTCATGGTCACTGCCTCCCAGATTCCCATCCACTTTTGCTTCCCCCACTAATTCTACCCGGTTTGTGAGCAGCAGGTCAAGAAAAGCACCCCCCCTAGTTGGCTCCTCTAGCACTTGCGCCAGGAAATTGTCCCCTACGCTTTCCAAAAACTTCCTGGATTGTCTATGCACCGCTGTATTGCTCTCCCAGCAGATATCAGGGAAATTAAAGTCACCCATGAGAATCAGGGCATGCGATCTAATAGCTTTCATGAGCTGCCGGAAGAAAGCCTCATCTACCTCATCCCCCTGGTCCGGTGGTCTATAGCAGACTCCTACCACTACATCACTCTTGTTGCACACACTTCTAAACTTAATCCAGAGACACTCAGGTTTTTCTGCAGTTTCGTACCGGAGCTCTGAGCAGTCATACTGCTCCCTTACATACAGTGTAAGAGATGGATAAGGCTTTTTTTAAACAACTAACAAAATCATCCAAAGTACCAGACTTGGTGATTGGGAATTTCAACTACTCAGACATCTGTTGGAAAAATAACACAGGAGGGCACAGATTATCCAATAAATTCCTGGAGTGTATTGGAAACAATTTTTTATTTTGGAAGGTGGAGATAGCTACTAGGGGAGAGACTGTTCTAGATTTGATTTTGACAAGTAGGGAGGAACTGATTGAGAATTTGAAAGTAGATCATAAAGTGATAGAGTTCATAATTGTAAGGAATGGTAGGAGGGAGCACAGCAAAATAAAGACAATGGATTTCAAGAAGGCAGACTTTAGCAAACTCAGAGAGTTGGTAGGTAAGATCCATGGGAAGCAAGTGTAAGGGGAAAAACAATTGAAGATGGTTGGCAGGTTTTCAAAGAGACATTATTAAGGGCACAAGAGCAAACTATCCCACTGTGTAGGAAAGATAGGGAGTATGGCAAGAGACCACCTTGGCTTAACCAGGAGATCTTCAATGATCTAAAAATAAAAAAAAAAGTCCTGCAAAAAGTGGAAACTACGTCAAATTACAAAGGATGAATAGAAACAAATAACCCAAGTATATAATGACAAAATTAGAAAGGCCAAGCACAAAATGAGATCAAACTCACTAGAGACATAAAGGGTAACAAGAAAACAGCCTACAAATACATTAAGAAGCAAGAGGAAGACCAAGGGTAGTGTAGGCCCATTACTCAATGAGGGGGAGAAAACAAAAACAGAAAATGTGGAAATGGCAGAGATGCTTAATGATTTCCATGTTTCGGTTTTAATCAAGAAGATTGGTGGTGATTGGATGTTTAACATAGTGAAAGTCAGTGAAAATGAGGTATGGTCAGAAGACACTAAAATAGGGAAAGAACAAGTCAAAAATTACTTAGACAAATTAGATGTCTTCAAGTCACCAGGGCCTGATGAAATGCATCCTAGAATACTCAAAGAGCTGACTGAGGAGATATCTGGTGACCCCTAGTTCTTGTGTTATGGGAAGAAGTAAACAAAACTTTCTTATCTACATTCTCTACACCAGTCATGATTTCATATCATATCTCCCCTTAGCCGTCTCTTTTCCAAGCTGAAAAGTCCCAGTCTTATTAATCTCTCCTCATACAGAAGCCATTCCATACCCCTAATCAATTTTGTTGCCCTTTTCTGAACCTTTTCCAATTCCAATGTATCTTTTTTAAGATGGGGCAACCACATCTGCACACAGTATTCGAGATGTGGGCATACCATGGATTTATATAGAGGCAGCATGTCCTATTATCTATCCCTTTCTTAATTATTCCCAGCATTCTGTTCGCTTTTTTGACTGCCCCTGCACATTGAGTGGATGTTTTCAGAGAACTATCCACAATGACTCCAAGATCTCTTTCTTGAGTGATAACAGATAATTTAGACCCCATCATTGTACGTGTATAGTTGGGATCATAAGTGCAAACTCCATGGGTGCTGCAGGGCTGGATCACCCACGGAGAAAAATTAGCGGGTGCTCTGCATCCACTGGCAGCCAAGCTCCCCCTACCCCCACCCCCTCCTCGCCTCCTCCTTCCAGGAGCCGCGTCCCCACTCTTCCCACTCCCAGTGCTTCCTGTTGGCCACCTAATAGCTGTTTGGTGGCACTTAGGACTTTCCGGGAGGGAGGGGGAGGAGTCGGGACGCGGCGTGCTCCAGGGAAGAGGCAGTAAAGTGGCAGGGCAGGGACTTGGGGGAATGGGGTGGGGCAGGGGCGGGGCCATGGCAGGGGAGGGGGTCGAGCACCCACGGGGCAGAGGGGAAGTTGGCACCTATGGTTGGGATTATGCTTTCCAATGTGCATTACTTTGCATTAATCAACATTAAATTTCATCTGCCATGTTGTTGCCCAATCATCCAGTTTTGAGAGATCCTTTTGTAGCTCTTTGCAGTCTGCCTGGGTCTTAACTATCTTTAGTAATTTTGTATCTTCTGCAAATTTTGCAACCTCACTGTTTACCCCTTTTTCCAGATCAGTTATGATTATGTTGAATAGGACTTGTCCCAGAACAGGTCCCTGGGGGACACCACTATTTACCTCTCTCCATTCTGAAAACTGACCATTTATACCTCCCTTTGTTTCCTATATTTTAAGCAGTTACCAATCCATGAGAGCACCTTCCCTCTTATCCCATGGCAGCTTACTTTGCTTAAGAGCCTTTCTGGGTCTGGTTCCGTTCAATAACTTCAACAATGATTTAGATAATAGCATAGAGAGTACACTTATAAAGTTTGCGGATGATACCAAGCTGGGAGAGGGTTGCAAGCACTTTGGAGGATAGGATTAAAATTCAAAATGACCTGGACAAACTGGAGAAATGGTCTGAAGTAAATAGGATGAAATTCAATAAGGACAAATGCAAAGTACTCCATTTAGGAAGGAACAATTGGTTGCACACATACAAAAAGGGAAATGACTGCCTAGAAAGCAGTACTGCAGAAAGGGATCTGGGGATCATAGTGGACCACAAGCTAAATGTGAATCAACAGTGTAATGCTGTTGCAAAAAAAAGCAAACATCATTCTGGAATGTATGAGCAGGAGTGTTTTAAGCAAGACACAAGAAGTAATTCTTCCGCTCTACTCTGCACTGATTAGGCTTCAACTGGAGTATTTTGTCCAGTTCTGGGCACCACATTTCAGGAAGAATATGAACAAATTGGAGAAAGTCTAGAGAAGAGTGACAAAAATGATTAAAGGTCTAGAAACCATGACCTATGAGGGAAGACTGAAAAAAATGGGTTTGTCTAGTCTGGAAAAGAGAAGACTGAGGGCAGACATGATAACAGTTTTAAAGTATGTAAAAGGTTGTTACATGGAGGAGGGAGAAGAACTGTTTTTCTTAACCTCTGAGGATAGGACAAGAAGAAATGGGCTTAAATTGCAGTAAGGGAGATTTAGCTTGGACATTAGGAAACACTTCCTAACTGTCAGGGTGTTTAAGCCCTGGAATATGTTACCTAGGGAGGTTGTGGAATCTCCATCACTGAAGATTTTTTTAGAGCAGGTTAGCCAAATACCTGTGAGGAATGGTCTAGATCAGGGATCGGCAACCTTTGGCATGTGACCCTCCAGGGTAAACCGCCTGGCCAGTTTGTTTACCTGCCGTGTCCACAAGTTCGGCTGATGGCAGCTTCTACTGCCCATGGTTTGCCACTCCAGACCAATGGGGGCTGCAGGAAGCGGCGGCCAGCACATCCCTCAGCCTGCACCGCTTCCCGCAGCCTCCATTGGCCTGGAGCGGGTGAACCATGGCCAGTAGGAGTTGCGATCAGCCAAACCTGCGGACATGGCAGGTAAACAAACTGGCCCGGCCTACCCGGGGGCTTACCCTGGCAGGCCACGTGCCAAAGGTTGCCAATCCCTGGTGTAGATAATACTTATTCCTGCCATGAGTGGAGGGGACTGGACTAGATGACCTCTCAAGGTCTCTTCCAGTTCTATGATTCTATAATACACAGTCCAAACAATAACCAGTCAAAGGTTTTATGCCATGAAAATTTATGGGTGCTGTATTGTAGCACAAGATATCAAGAGGAGAGTATATCACAGTATTCCAACATATCTAACTTTTTATTTCTATTTTGTGACACTGAATAATACAAGTGTCAGGATTCCCTCCCCACTCTGAACTCTAGGGTACAGATGTGAGGACCCGCATGAGAGCTTATTTCTACCAGTTTAGGTTAAAAACTTCCCAAGGAACAAATTCTCCCTTGTACCTTGGATTAGGTAATGCTGCCACCACCAAGTGATTTAGACAAACTCAGGGAAAGGATCACTTGGAGTTCCTACTCCCCTCTAATATCCCCCCAAGCTGCCGCACCCCCTTTCCTGGGGAGGCTTGAGAATAAACAAGATGAGCACAGACCAACCTTGGGTTTTTTTAGGACACACAAAAAAAAACCCAAATCAGATTCTGAAAGAAACAGAACTTTATTAGAAAGAAAAAAGGTAAAAGAAGCATCTCTGTAAAACTGGAATGGAAGATAATCTTACAGGGCAATCAGAGTCAAAAACACAGAGGATTTCCCTCTGGGCCAAACTTTAAAGTTACAAAAAGAAAACCAGGAATACACCTTCTTCTCAGCACAGAGAAAATCAAAGCCAAAACAAAAATAAGCTAACACATTCCCTTGCTAGTACTTACTGATTCTAATGGAGTTGGATTGCTTTCTTCCTTGATCTGTGTCCGGCAAGCACAAAGAACAGACAGACCAAAACCTTCCCCCCACCCCAGATTTGAAAGTATCTGGGCCCCTTATTTGTCCTTTTGGTCAGGTGCCAGCCAGGTTACCTGAGCTTCTTAACCCTTTACAGGTAAAAGGATTCTGTGCCTCTGGCCAGGACGGATTTTATAGTACTGTATACAGAAAGGTTGTTACCCTTCCCTTTATATATATGACAACAAGGAACAATCATTTCAAACTCTTTTAAACACTGACAACATCTTAAGTAAGAGGCAGTAAAGAAGCAGAAGTTAGACATCCAGCAATTATATTAATTCTATATAATATTAGAACAGAGGCTAAAGCCTATAAATGTTTTACAGGAAAATAAAATGTCTACATTTCAAGGTCTCCTTGTTTCTCTACTTTTCTCTTATTATATTCTAGAAATGGTAGCTGGATGTGTGAAAAAAACTGCTGTTCCCCTTTCTCAGCTCATCAGTGCACTTTTCCATAAGAGCATCCCCTGTTCTCCTGAACAATGACACTTTATCATTAGGATCTCTCATTTTCCAAAATTCTTCCCTGATGTTATCAGAAGTTGTAAGAGAAAGTCTGTATTCTGCAGTGGATGGGTCTTTTTATCTTTTTAGTTCCAAGTCTGGACCAATAGGTCCATTGTTAAATTTCAATTTCTTTCTATCTATTATGTGATTTTAAATAATTGATTCCCGTGCTTTGGGACTTCCCACCAAATATGGATAAAGGTATCATTCATTCCAGTGCACTCTCTACAGCAGCCTCCAGATACATCTTTGTAGATTTTCTTTAAATGAAAGAGTGTGTGTTACCATGGAATTTAGTAATTTATAAGGATTTTCTTTTACTGTTAACACATATAAAAGTAGAAGTTCCCCTATGCCAAATGAATGACCACTGCTGAAAGGGAAACATCCCAATCTAAAGCCTTTCCCGAAGCAATTACATTTATCTTCCATGTCAAATTTAATAAATTCACTACATTGTTTTTAAATGATGCCCTTGGAGTCTCATAGAATTCATTATCACCTTTTCAATCTCTGAAAGTGGTCTCTTGAAGCCCACCATTTCTTGAGGGTTTGAAATGTGTTTTAATTGTATGTAATTAGATAGTAGTACTTTATATATATTGAAAGCTTTCTGTAAAATATCTAGGTCCATCAATTTTTCCCCTTTAATTAACTGAACTCCTTTTTGCAATATCACTTTGGATTGTGCAAGACTGCCTCTAACTCTTATTTTATTCTAGATTTTTAAGGTAAAGGGTTGGGTGGAAACTTTTGATCCAGTCTCTTGTGTTCAACTAAGAAAATTATGGACCATAAGGGGTTAGTTTAAACTTCCCATTCTGTTTTAATGCACTGTTTATTGCTATTCCCATTATACCAGCTTTCTTATATTTTTGTGGTTAAATACTAGAGCTGGTTGAAACACAAAGTATTTTTTTCACAAAATATTTCACTTTTTTCAATAAAATTATAAATGTGGATAAAAACATTTTGAAATTGAAATTTCAAAAAACTTCAGCCAACCCTATTAAATATATATATGAATTTGTCAGTGTGTATGCATGCTTATACACTGTTTAAACACATACACACACATGTTATAGGCAAAATCCTTCTCATGCCTCCATAGTAATGGAAGTTGCTATGGCTAGCAAAGCTGCTACAGTTCTGTTGGGCAGGGGTAGCAAGATGGAGAGAAAGCACACCAAGAGACTCCCAACTCCCTTCTATTAGTGATCTATGGAGATTCAGTCTACGGACGTGTGTGGTAGGATTTAGTGTGCAAGACAGGGCCACACTATAGCTAAAACAGACCTTTTAATTTCCCCACTCACCATCACCTTCTCCACCTCCTTTCTTATTCACTGTGAATACCACCACCACCCTGTCTGACACTCAGGCCCATAACCTAGGCATCATCTCCAATTCAGCCCTCTCTCTAGGTCCTCACAACCAGGCTATATCTAAAATGTGCAGATTCTTTCTGCATACCATCTCTAAAATATGGTGTCTCTTATTCATCCACAACCTAAAACTCTCTTCCAGGCTCTCATCAGCTCAGAATTCAGCTCCAATGATCATTTTCCAAACCTGTGACTTTGACCACATCACTCCTCTCCGTGCATCCCTCCAGAGGCTCTCCATTCTCTATCACATCAAACATAAGATACTTCTGTTTACTTGCAAAACCCTTGGATGTCTATCCCCACTCTACCTTATATCTTTCATCGATTACTGAGTTGTCAATTCTTGGCACCAATCAGTCAATGATGTCAGTCTCCACAGCCTATATGTTACATTTTCTAACAAGCACCCCTGTGCTTTTTCCCATGCTGCCCCTCATGTTTGGGAGGAGTTTCCAATAAACATCCACAAAATTGACTCATCCTCCTCCTTCAAATCCCTTCTCAAAACTCCTCTTTGTCATAGTACCTACCAAACCCTTGACAGTCATTAGATTGGTGGTGTGCTGGCAGCATTTCTTGTCACATAACCGATATTTTCCATTGTTTCCTCATCAGTCTGCCTGTATCCTTCAGTTGTCTCTTCTTTTATACTTACTGTGTAAGCTCTTTGGGGTAGGGACCATCCTTTTATTCTCTTTTCTTACATCACCTAGCACAATGGGATCCTCGTTCAAAAACTGGGTCTTTTAAGTGTAATTGTAATGCATATAATTACCAATAATAAATTGAACTACTCACCAAGCAAAGAATCTGCATTTTAAAACCTCAGCATTAAATACCAGCAAAACCTGGTGACCTGACCTTGAACTGTAAAATCTGGATTGCGGGTTTTGGGATAGGTTGAGTTTGTTGTGAGAGAGTAAGGAGAATGTTTACATCTAAATCTAGAACTAGAAAATACAAGATGTGCTTCTCCAAGTAGTGTGTGTTTTTTTCAAATTTTCTGGTAAACATCCTCAGGGAAGAAGGATGGTGGAAAAAGATGTAAAATTGTAATTGTATTGCCATATTGGTTTGCAGATAATTTGGGTTGTGGTTATCTGTGTGCATATAGGATATGAGCTTAATCGGACTCCCATTAACTTCTGGGGGCATGAAACTTACCCCCATGCAAAAGGCCAGAAAAAGGCCAACATGCTACTTACGTTCCACCTGAGTGGAATCCTGGCTCTATGAAGTCATGGGCAAAACTCTCCATGATTTTAGTAAAATAGGATTTCACCTTGGATGTAAGCCCTAAACTTGCAAATATGTATGCATCTGACTAGTCCCTGTCATATTGTCTGCACTGATTCATGACCATGAGTTGTCATCCATATAGCAGACTATCAGAAAGCAGGGCAGAAACCCCAAACTGGTTGTATGTTGCATAATCAGATTTCACCAACCAAGTAACAAGCATGAACTCCTAAAGCACTATGACAGTCTTACAATGAAGTCACAGACAGCCTCCTTGGGTGTTCCACTCTATTTTGGCACCCAGACAACCTGGACTCTCACAGATAGTCACTGTATACCAAAAATCACAATTATATTCAGGTTACTCCCAGTACCAAAGGACCAGTCACTGACCCCAGGTTATTTGTACTCAGATCTTAAACTAAAAACATTGTCTGTAGGCAATCCCGTAACAAACTAACTAAAGATTTATTAACTAAGAAAAGATATAAAAAGAATTAGTTACAAGGTTAAAAAGGGAAACATACCCACACCAATGGTTTAGTCTTAGATTTAAAAGAAATATCAGCTTCAATAATAAGTATCTATATATGTCTATATGCCATTCAGCATGGGGATTTTTTGCTTATGTTAAGGAATCTTTGCCCCTCAATGTCCAGACAGCATGAAGAGACCAAATTTCTCCTTGGCAGGGATTTTTTATGTGATAGGATGAGTTCATGTGCTGGTTTCCCCTTCCTGGAAGGAGTTAGGAATGTAATCAACAAGGTCTCTGTCCTTTGTTGCTATACAATGCCTCATTTGCCTTCAATGGACCATGTTTTTTGCAGGAAGAGCAATTTACCTAATTAATGTTTCTTTTCTTGTTTGGTGAGTTACACAATTACAGAGTTTTACACTGCAAACACTCAATACAACTTTATATCATGGGATATGTAGGATTAATACATGCAGCATCCTACAAGCATTTTGTAAAGTCTAAACACTAAACACGTTCTCAAAATACTAATATCTATGGTAACTATACTAACCCACAGATAAGCCAGACTGGTTTCCACCTATGTATTTGTAAATGTTCAGTGAGGCCTTGGGCCTTGGGATGAGCTGGCACCTGGTCTGCCAGTGTCACAGTCCCAATGAAATTAGTGCAGGCTTTTTTCCTTCAGAGGGACATATGTCTTGTGTTGCCTCTCTGCATGGGGAGAATTTTACCCTGGGAGCAGGACTAGTCACTGTTATTGTACTAGCAAAAACTAACAAAGTTTCTGAGTACACATCTCACTTACATCTCCTTCGGTAGCACTCCTGTATACTTAAAGAAACCGTCTATAAAACTAAATTTTTTAAAACAGTTTTTAATTAGATGTTGCTTTTGAAAATCTTGGCCTGCAATGAGCAAGTCAGTTTATATGCCACGAGCAATATTTTTCTGCCACCTGATCATCAAAGTGGTATGTAGACACTAAGTAGTCTCTTCCCAATTCCAGTCATTGCATCTCCTGTTTCCCTTTTCATATAATTATAGCGCATGCAATCTTGTTTCACCTTTGTTCCTTCCCAATTTCACCAGGATTTGGAGTTCTATTACCTCAGCTTCCAATTCATAGGCAAATATTTTGAGCTGTTAGATTCCAGAAGTCGTATTTATAATCATTCAATTCGTTATAGGAAAAAGCTGTCAAATTATTATTTATTTATTCATACTGTTATTTATCTCTGAATGCCTTAAAATAGTTTTCAATGGTCTTAGTTCAGAAGTAATATCAAGATTTATGATTTAAGGATATAATATTGTGAAAGAGATATGATAAAAATGGTCAAAACATT
Organism: Lepidochelys olivacea; assembly: GCF_965140295.1. NCBI lineage: Eukaryota > Metazoa > Chordata > Testudines > Cheloniidae > Lepidochelys > Lepidochelys olivacea. The sequence goes on along the minus strand of NC_140411.1, from coordinate 75,781,196 downwards.
CTTTATTTTTTTTAAATGTTGACTGATTGTTTTCAACCAGAAAACAAAGAGGAAACAATTGCATTTCTTACATTAGCAGAACTTATGACATTCATAGTTAAAATTTTATACTGACTCAAAAAAAAAAAGACAATGCAATGTATTGTGTAACTTAGGAATATCCTACATGCAGTTTGAACACAAAATATTCGTACATCATTTATGTTTTGATTACACTCTAAGTGCTGACAAAGTACTGCATTTATGAATAATGCAAAGAAATGGAAGGAATGGCCTTTTTATATTCCATGCCTAGCCTCTGTTTTCAGCCAAAGTGATTTAACAATGGTAAACACATGTCATTGATGGAATATGATTAGAAATACATTGTGTTCATGACAGTTAACAATTATTCCTGTGTGCTTTAGTGTTACAGTCACAGTAGCTCTAAAAGCTAAGTGTCAGGTAGCTCCAAAAATATAAGACTACAGTCACTTCAATGGTATCTAAGACTTGTAATTCTATCTGAATAATATTTTGCTATTAATATAAATAATCAGACAAGAAAATTTAAATATAACTCTGTGGCATTTCCATTGATCAATTTAATAAGCATCAAGGAAAAATGTAGTCACATTAGAAATTCATTCAGAAGAACTACAGTGCTCCACAGCAATTAATTCAAAAGGGAAAACATAAGTCTAGAACCCAGGCATCCCCATGCTGATCACTGAAATGGAAAACTCAGAAAATCTGTTGTATTTTTAATTGAAATGCACTGCATGATTAATATTGGTTCATGAAGAATCTAATGCCTGTGCTCTTTTAATTTTCCTTTACTGAAAATATATTTTATCATCTTTTTAATCAATATTTTTTAAAAAAAAATCAACATTGTCACAATGACAGTGGGATCCCACAGAGTCTAACCCCAGCACAGGCAGAAATTTCAATCTGGCAAATATTTCATGTTGGGTTAAATTAAAGCAATTAGCCCCATTCATTAAACAGCATTTACGTGTTAAAGGATGATTTCTTTCAAGTGATTTAAACAGTTACAATAGATTTTATAACCTCAGATGAGGCAATGTTGCTCATTAAGATTTAAAGAAAAAGTTGTTTAATTTAGTCACTGTAGCTTTATACAGCCTTCTGGTGTAGAGAGCTCTTTTCCTCCAGGACTTCTCTGCCCATCATTTACTTTGGACAGAAGACTGGAAATAAGGAATCAGAATTCTGCTCTGTAGTCACTGAGATGGCAAACACCTTATTTGATTGCTCATGCTTGGAAGGACTTCCCATTTAAAAAATAATAATTTGAGATTGAAGCAAGATTTAGATGAGGGGAACAATCTACACATACATATGAATACTTTAAGGTAAATGATTTAGAATCCCAGTAAATTTCAGTTACTATTATATATAAAATCAAGAAAGCAGATGACAGCATTACGACAGGATAGTCTTAATAATGAAGAACGTTCTCATCCACTATTGGGTTATGGCATGTAGATATCACAATGACAGAGGAGTTAGAAACACTTAAGAATAGAGTGTTTTCACCTGATCTTTGCATAGAGGGTCTCTTCATTTGCAGATATCCCTCTGTCCATACAGCTAGGTGGGGGAAGAGGTCTACTTTGCTGCTTCTTCTCAGTATGCCTTGGATGTCCTTCCAAGGATCTAGGATCCTAGTAAGGGGAGTGGGCAGACCAAGTACAAGCACAGAAGAAAAGTGTTTTAATCCCCAGTTAACCCTGTGAGAACCTGGAACCGGATACTGTATTAACTTTCTGCTTAGTCTTTTCCGTGTTGTAGAAAGCCTACTTAGGAAGCAGGTAAGGGCATATAATGGAACTGTGGTGCCAGGAAGACAGAGAAGGGGAAAGGGCCTGGGATTGGTACAGCGGCACAAGACTTATATGTGGATAGCCCTATACAAGAAGTGCATCTCTCACAAACTACATGGATATTGGGACATTTTTTGGCTCTGGAAGCAAAACACCCAGCTCATTCCAGATGGTAGGATGGCAAATATGGCTCCCCTGGTGGAATGCACTGAGGAAACCTCAGAGGTTTTCTTCTCTGTAAACCCACAGATTTTTCTACCAGGAGGGGAAGAGAGAGATCCCAAAACAGGTTTTAATAGATGGATGGGATTAGGCGGAGTAAGTGGATAAATGGATGGAGAACCTTACTTTATGTGTCATTGATTTTCAGATGCACTATAGCATTGGTCATTTTATAAATGAACACACAACTCTCAGAAATACTAACATTTCCTACTTTAGAGAAAATAATAAAATTCTCAAGGAAACCTCCTGGAAGGTGCTATAGATTCCAAAGTAGCCCAGCTGAGATATTCCGCAGTTCAAAGGTTGGAATATTTTTCAGAGAGATCTTCCCAAACTGCTATTAGAAAATATGAAAACATGAGAAGGTACCCTACAAAATGAAAAACGAACCTAAAGGATGCTGAGGCTAATGTTTCTGGAAAACTTTTGTGGATTTGTGCTTCACTCAAAGACCACTTCTGCCATTAAAAGAAAAGCTTTTAAGGGATCACATTTTACCTTTTGGCCAGTAGCCCCTGAATTTTTTCCTGATTGATCTGTTAACTTTTACAATCTTACTGAAGTCTAGCCAAAGTCATACATCACTGTTAGCTATTGATCCTAGTCCTTACATGCTACTATGACCACTACGCTTGTATTCTCACTGGATACATATGCAGGGCTGCATGCAAGACCTGAACAAGACTTGTTTTGTTTTAATTTAATTTAAAACCAATTTGATTGACTCTTCTCAGGCAATTAACTCTCCAACAAGAGTTTCATTACAGTTTGGTGTGAATATGGTTCTGGCAGAGCTAGTTGTCGTTCAGTATGTAACTTTTTCACCTTTGAACAAGGTTTGCATTGGCATACAGAGTCAGCAGAAAAGAAAAAATGTAATCATCATAGCTGCTTTGTGCTAGAGTGCAGCAACCCCCTAAGATACTAATAGGATGCCAGGTGTGCCATGACTTGGGGCCACATTATAGCTAGGATCAATTAGTGGTGTCCCTCTCATTGGAGCCCCTCTACACTGGCTCCCTGCTAAGTTGCTGCTGTTTCCCGAAAGTCCCACACAGACCTGGTCCTGGCTACAATGTCTAATAGCCTGGTCCACAGAAGTTCCCTGCCTTCTTCTGCAACCTAGTTTGTATGCGGTTCCCTCCTGCATCTCTCTTCTCTGCAGTTCCTAGCTAGCCTTGCAGCTGCTGTTTTCCAAAAGTGCTCACTCACTTGCTGGCTAAGGGTCTTTTCATGGAGTTTTCTGCTTCCTCCTCCTACCTGGCGAGGGTATGGGAATGGTAGTCTCCTGTTTATCAGATCCATCACAATATGTATAATGGAAAGGTTAATAAAGGATTAAAGTGACTTGACTTCCAAATTGTCTGATGAAATTCCAACTGGGGATATCAGAACGTAAACTCAACTACATACAAAGCTGCCCTCGTTTAATTGGTTAACCATTGCAACAACTTACTTAGGGATGTAGTAGCTTTTCTATCACTTGAAGTCTTTAAATTAAGACTAGATATCTTTCTATAAAATATGCTGTAGCTCAAACAGAAGTTATGGGCTTGATGCAGGATTTACTGGAATTACATTACATTAATATCAAGTATCAGAGGAGTAGCCATGTTAATCTGTATCCATAAACCAACGAAGAATCTGGTGGCACCTTAAAGACTAACAGATTTATTTGGACATAAGCTTTCATGGGTAAAAAACCACTTCTTCAGATGCATGGAGTGAAAATTACAGATACATGCGTAAATATACTGGCAAATGAAGAGAAGGGAGTTACCTTACAATTAGAGAACCAGTGATGACAAGGCAAATTCAGTCAGGGTGGATGTGGTCCACTTCCAATAATTGATGAGGAGGTGTCAATACCAAGAGAGGGAAAATTGCTTTTGTAGTGAGCCAGCCACTCCCAGTCCCTATTCAAGCCCAAATTAATGGTGTTAAGTTTGCAAATGAATTGTAGCTCTGCAGTTTCTCTTTGAAGTCTGTTTTTGAAGTTGTTTTGTTGCAGGATGGCTACTTTTAAATTTGTTATTACTCGTCCAGGGAGATTGAAGTGTTCTCCTACTGGCTTGTGTATGTTACCATTTCTGATATCTGAATTGTGTCCATTTATTCTTTTAGGTAGAGACAGTCTGGTTTGGCCAATGTACATGGCAGAGGGGCATTGCTGGCACGTGATGGCATATGTCAGATTAGTAGATGTGCAGGTGAATGAGCCCCTGATGGTGTGGCTGATGTGGTAGAGTCCTCTGATGGTGTCGCTAGAGTAGATATGGGGACAGAGTAGGCAACGGGGTTTGTTACAGGGATTGGTTCCTGAGTTAGTGTTTCTGTGGTGTTGTGTGTATTTGCTGGTGAGTATTTGCCTCAAGTTGGGGGGGCTGTCTGTAAGCGACGACTGATCTGTGAGAGTGTCTCTTCATGTGCCAGTATATTTATGCTTGCATCTATAATTTTCACTCCATGCATCTGAAGAAGTGTTTTTTTTTTTACCCATGAAAGCTTATACCCTTTAAATCTGTTGGTCTTTAAGGTGCCACCAGACTCCTTGTTGATTACATTAATGCTGGGCACTATTAATTCACAAAAGTAGTTATGAAGAAAACAGACTCTAGTTCTGCCTTGCATTGCTCATCTGACACTACGTATAATGGGTCATTCCCTTTGTCAACATATTCTTGATCTGTGGAAGCAACTGGACAGTACATGTGCTTTTTCCTGGTTCAGTTGCCTTATTAGTGCACTCTCACACATCAGCAATCAGTCATCCTCATTTTCATATATCAAGTGATACCCAGAAAAGAATTAGTTCTCTTCATTTTTACTTTTGGAAGTCAGGTATCAAGAGGTTTGTTTTTTCCCCACACGGATGGGCCTTTCTTATTGTCAGCACCAGGGATCAGGAGTCAGAGATCATTTATTAGGACTTTCCCCATGCTTCTGGACAAATTTCATGCTAAGTCAAAGTCAGCTGTACCAAGTGACTGAGACTTTTGGAGACAGACTGATTTGGACCCGTGAAGGCCAAACAATAACAGCACGTAGAGAGACAAAAGTAGTTAATTTTCCAATCAGTTTCATTAGAGACAATCCTTCAGAAACAATTGGCTAGGAGTTCAATGCAATGAAAAACAACAAACTTTCTACTTAGCATAACAAGCAAAAGGATAAAACAATCTAAGAGAAACAACAGAAGAAAAAATGATTAAACTGTGTATAATTTAAATACAATAAACAGTATACAGCAAATTTAAACCAATATATAGTTAAACCTTCGAACGCACACACACACACACACACACATGCACAACACACACACAGATATCTGTTACAGTGTAAGATAATTACATTCAAACATTACAATTTCAGGTCCATCCTTTGGCTGCCTGTGCAAACTTTTCTTTCTTCAAGTACAGTTCTACTTGGAGAAGTTGCTGTGTAAAAAGCAGCAAAGAGTCCTGTGGCACCTTACAGACTAAGAGACGTATTGGAGCATAAGTTTTCGTGGGTGAATACCCACTTCATCTGATGCATGAAAAAGAGCACCTTCATTCTCAGAAGAGCTTCTCCTTTCTCCATTCATAGTCCCAGCTGCTAAGTTTAGTAGGAAAAGTATGTACAATATTTTACCTCTCTTAGCACCAAAGAGCCAGCATAGCTATATTAAAGTAAGATGAATTCTACTCCTTCTTGTGCACCATTGATTGGATTTTTATTACATTCCTATTACCTTTTCAAAGACATTGAAAACAATGGGAATGGGTTGTACATAGGTCACTGGAGGTATACTCTGGAAACAATGGGATTGTATTGGCATCACTAGGGGGAATTCCTCCCTATTCCCAACACCCCTCTTTCCCCTTCCCTCTCCTCCGCCCTTACTCTTGTCTGAATAAGTAAAATAGAATCCACCTTGACTCTCAGAATACAGGTTTTGTTTGTAGTGCTGGCAGTTAGAAGAAAAGACATCTTTTGATTTGGAAACTGAACATGTTTGATCTGCAGGCTTTGACAGACAATAAAAAGGATCCCCAAGATACCATTTTTGCAGTCATTTTTTACTATAATAGAATTTTCTCTCCCATTTAAACAATTCATACAGAATTCATTGTTTCACAAAGCATCTCCATTCTCTGTGGAATACATATTTTACTTTTAAATTTTAAGAAGATTTAGATACAGTGCTCACCTAAGTGACGTGTCCTTGCAAAGAGATGACTCACTCTCAGAGTGAAATTACAATCCCACATATTATGCTCACATATTTACAGTACGACACTAATGATTAAATTTAAGTTCAACAGTATACATGAAGGTGGACTGACTCATACCTTGCATAAGACAATGTTCTCATGTCTTTGTACTCCCCAAAAAAGCAGTGTCATACATGGCCCCACTTTCAAGCAAGTGTTCCACAATGCACAAAAAGAATCACACCAATGAAACATGCCCTTTTAGTGGAGAGAGAGGGAGGGTGTAGAAATAAGGACAAAACACTAACATGGCATGATCTAACTTCTGACAATTAGTGCTCTGATCTCTAACAGTGAGAATAAGACTAAACCCTGTAGGACCTGATTCCAGACATTTGCTGCCTGACTTCTGGACAGAGAGCATAGGGAAAAAGTTGACCTTTGAGGGCGAGAACTCTGGTCCCTGATGATGCAAAGCTGAAAGTGAGGAGAACTAATAGGTGTCTGGAGGAGACAGGATATCATACTGGGAATGGAGTATACCTCAGGATAACACAGTTCCCTGTCAGTGAAAGTGCAGAGGGTAAATTCCTTATGACAGACTGTTTGAAAACGGAGGGGTGAAATAAGATGCACCATACTCAGAGTGGGAAAATCTATTCCTTCCTTAAGAACACCTGCATAAAGTCATGTCTGAGTAAGTGTCTTTCTATAAATGCCTAAAGTTTCTCCAAGGACCAAGCCTATCTGAGATAGAAGTCTTAAGCATAGTCCACATAAATTCAGGCAATATTCCAATTCACTTTTTTTTTTCAGATTATTTAATAAATTATTTATTGTATATTTTTAATGAGTGAAAAGTAAATATTACTATATCCTTTTACCCTATTTTTTCATTAGGCATATTTTAAAACTTTGCTCCTCAACAAGATGGTGCTGACAATATGCCAGAAGAAACCTCAGATGTTTCTTCACATTTCTATTTTTGTCATAGTATTATTTGAGTTTGAAGTGATCTCATTTTAGTATAGACCAGATCTGCTTGGATTTGCTGTGCACATGTTTAACTTGATCAGTCTGTGTGTGTTATCCCAAGGTATGCAAATGAAGCCACAGAAATCTAAATATGAGTTTGATTAGAAAATGATGACCAAAGCCCATTCTTCCTAAAAAACACCATCCTCTGAGTAATGCATCATCATCACAGGTCATTGCTCTGATGAAATTAATCTGTGAAGCCACCTGTGTGACAGAGTTAATGATATATTAGTGTGATTCATCATTAGTGATCATCAGCAGCTGATGATCTATTAGTGTATTGCTCCAAGGATGGCACCATCCAGAAAGCATGAACCCTTATTTGTTAAATTATGGCATAAAAGTCAATGACAAGACTATAGTCTATCACAGTCAGCAGCAGGTAGGCATATTGACACTAAATCAAATTCACTAGAACTTTTGTCTTTTGTATTGCTAGTGTCAGTTTTGCAACTTTAATAATCAGGTTTCATTGCCCTCATGCAAAATTAGCTTTCCCCTACTTCTTTTTCCAGTAGCATTTGATAACTTTTCCTCTAATAATCACTCTATCACTTAGAAGAGGAGGTACGCACTCATATGCTAGAAAAAGAGAATCAACAGTTTGAAGGTATAAGATGTAAAAACAAAAGAAGAAGGAGGAGGAGGAGGAGGAAAGCCATTTGCCTGTAGCACTTCTGTTCTGCTGATCTGTGAAGTTATGGAGTTAGGCCTCTATACAAAAATCTTAGCGTGATGTAAGCAGAGTCAGAATGAGCTCTACCCTGACATCTGGTGGTGAATTGTGGAAAAGAACTTCAGAGGCTGATCTAGTTTGCATGGGCACACCTGCCCCGCCTAACATGATGGGACTACTTGCCCAAATGGTCACTTTGGCTGCTGTGGGACCCCCAGTCTCTTTGTTATTGGGGCAGGAGTAATAAAGTGTTGTTATCCTGGTTATGTGAATCAAGGACAGTAGAACTATACTTGGCATTTTATGACTGAGGGACTCGCCCTCAACTAAGTAGCACTCGCTAGGCAAGAGATATGGGTTCCAAAGCCCACTGAACTGAGAGAGGCTGGGGACAGGTAGGTGTATCTGGTAGTGTGGGTGCTTGCCTGCTAAGGGTCTTAAACATGACTTTGAACCTCCTCTCTCCACTGTGTAATAACAGAGCTAATTTTGACTCCAATAGGAGTCTTGTTACATGCTGCAGAGCTGAAATCACTGATACCTAGGTCTAAGTATTAGACCTACTTTGGGCTAGTGGTTCTGAGTGTGCCAGCACTGGGGTGCCCCTACTAACAGCTGAAATCACTAACGAGCTGAACTCACTGAGAGCTGTGTTGGGTGGGGGGCTGAAGACATATTGGTGAGCGGCTGGTGGAGAGGCGTGGCCAGCAGGATGGCTAGTGGAGTGGTGTGGATAGTGGACAGGCATAGCCAGCAGGACGGCTGGGTGTAGAGGCGCAGCTGGTGGTGAAGACTGCAGCAGAACCCCATGAAGAGGTATGGCACCTGGCCGACAACCCAAGCTGCGGAGCATGTAAGATGCCCCCATACCTCCCCCCACTTCCACCCAGCTGGGAGGTAAACTCTGCTGATGAACTTCTGGCCAAGGACAGAAAGTGTGGGAGGGGTGACTTTGGGTTGGGTTTCTGGACTTAAGACCCTGAGGAGAAAAAGACACTGCCAACCTTACTTGGGGGTGGGTCTTTTGCTCATGGTTTGTGTTATGAATCCTGTTTGTGGTGTTTCCCCAACATAATGCCACATTGTTTCCCTCCTTTATTAAAAGGCTTTTGATATACTCAGACTCTACTTGTCAGAGGGGAGGTATTGCCTCTTAGAGGTACCCAGGGGAGTGGTATTTAATTGTTCCAGATCACTGGGTGGAAGTTTGAGCTGGTTTTGCATCATGTTATTGAAATGGAACCCCTATATATTGAACCTGGCCCTTGTTGCTGCCAACTCTGATGGGCAGAAGAGTTATAATTATACATCAGTTATATCGTGTAAGCAGAGTCTTCCCTGCTTCCTCAATTTTGGGACAATAGATGTCAGTGAAATGAGGAAGCAAAGATGAACTAGGACAGAAAAACAATATTGGTGGGATACTGGCTACACTGCGTAAAACAGAGCATTCATTCCCCCATCACTTTGGGTTCTTGTCTTAGGGTTAGCACACAAAAGCCAATTTGTCATCATACCAGTATAACAACAGAGTATGAGATAACATGTGCTGGCCAGACATTGGCTATGTTAAGGCTTAACACCACATATGCAAATCAGCAAATACAGAGAAGAGGCCCACTTCTCCCACTTTATGGTATCATATAGCATTCAATTGGACATTTGCAACTCTTTTTTCAAAAATCAGTGGCCCATAAATGGTCAGACTTTATACCTAAATCTGCTAGCATCTCAGAGGACAGGATACTTATTGAGCTGCTATCTGCTGTGGGGAGTAATCCATACCATCCCCAATGACAATGAAGCTCCTTCATAGGAAGTTTTCAAAAAGAGGCTGGATAGCCATCTGTCTTAGATGGTTTAGACACAACAAATCCTGCACCTTGGCAGGGGGTTAGACTAGAAGACCCTTGTGGTCTCCTCTAACCCTACGGTTCTATGATGCTATGAGTCACAATCATGGGCTCTAAATCAGTGGTTCTCAACCTGTGGTCTGCAGACCCTTAGGGGTCTGCCAGTATAATCAAAGGGATCAGCAAACGTGCCAGGAACTACATAATAACAATGACACACCATGTTCTGATACTTTCAGTTCGCATATTCCATGTTGATAGCAACTTGGTACTGTCCTTATATCACCTAGCAATGCTGTAATTTATCATTTAAAACACCTTCCATTTGTGAAAATAATTTGAGAATGATGCACAGGAATATAAGTTGGATATGTTTAAATTACTGAAGTAAAAGCTGAGATTCCTCATTTTTTTTAAAATATCATGTGCCAATCACCCATCTGGGTTATATCAGTTTTGTAATTTGTTTTACTTCTGTAATGAATAAGTTTGTTATTCATAAAACAACTGAGTCAACTCTGGTAGTTCATGAAGCAGAAAATGTCTCAAATAAGACAAAAGAGCAAGCAGCAAAATTGAACCCCCTTCAGAAAAACAAAAACTGAGGAAATATGATGATAGCTACATTAAACTTGGAGATATATATATATATATATATATATATATATATATATATATATATATATATCTGTCAGTGGAGAATCAAGACCCCAGTGTATAATTTGTGGAGAAATACTTTCTAACAAAGCACTTAAGCCTGCAAAATTTACAAGACTTCTGAGGTCTTTGCACGCAGAAAGCATTGACAAGCCAGTAGAGTATTTTGAAAGGAAGCAGAATTGCTCACTAAAACAAAAAAAGAGTATACAAATTGTGTCAACAGTACAAGAGATGGCTCTCAAAGCATCCTAACAAGGTTGCAATTAGAATTGCTAAAAACAGAAAGCAACATATAATTGCTGAAACTTTACTGATGCCAGCTACAATTGATATGTTCCATGAAATGTTGGGGATGAAGCTGCTAATAAATTAAAGAATGTGTCAGTATCAAACACCATTAAAAGACAAATTACAGATGTTGCAGCTGATGAGAAAGACCAGTTGTTACACAGATTAAAGCAAGTGGGAAAAACGTTACAATTGGACGAATCTTTGGATGAGGTTCAGCTGTTGGTTTATGTGCAATACAACTGTGATGGGAAAATAGAAGAACTGATGTTTTGCAGATCACTGATGACAAAAACAAGTGATGAGATTTTTGAGTGTGTGGATAATTTAATGACAAGCAACAGCCTAGACTCGGGACAGTGTTATGGTGTGTGCAGAGACGGTCCTGCTGCAATGACGAGGAGGCATAATGGGGTTGCAAAAAAAAATTACAGATGTTGCAAAATTCACAAATCTAACCCATTGCATGTTTTACAGGGATAACCTAGTCATAAGAAAGATGCCAGATGACCTGAAAGATGTACTTAACAAGGCAATAAAAGCTGTTACCTTTATCCAAGCACACCCGTTGAATGCACATTTTTTTGGCAATGTGTGCAGAAATGGGTGAATTGCATCACAACCTTCTTTTGGACACTGAGATCAGATGGCTTTCCAAGGGAAAAGTTCTGAATCACGTTTTTGAGCTCTGTGGGTATCTGAAAGCATTTTTGAAAGAGAAAATTCACAAATCAGCAAGTAGGTTCTCAGAGAATTGTCGTGCTCGGTTTGCTTTTCTTGCTGATATTTTTGATCACCTGAATTACCCTAATATTAGCGTGCAAAGGTGCCAGTTAACTCTTGTCACACTGTCTAAGTGACTGCATTCATTGAGAAACTGGATCTCTGGCAGAAATGAGTGCACAAAGAGAACATGAGCATGCTTCTGCTCCATCAGGAATTTTAGAACTTTGACGAAGTCAAGGCCAACCACCTGAATATATGTGCTATTATGACAGAACACATGGATTTTCTTCTTTACCAGTTCAGAACCTACTTCAGTGACATGTTAAACAATACTGAAATGATGTGGCTCACAAGCCCCTATTTATCTACTGATGTGGAATTGCTTTAAATGATTCCTAAAGAGGACAATGAGTTTATTGAGCTGAGAAAAAACACCACTCTTAAATGTAACCATGAAACCATGCCTGTTGCTGATTTCTAGTTTGACATGTCTGGTGAATTTCTCAACCTGGTAACCACACTTTGCAAGTCCTTCTTCCATTTACTACTACTTACCATTGTGAAAATGGAGTCTCAGCCCTTGCCAGCATTAAAAACAAACACCGTTCAAGAAAGAAAGTTGAAGATGATCTTCACACTTGCCTAACTGAAATTACTCCACAACAGGACAAGCTGTGTTCTGTCAAGTCCAAGGATTGCATTAGTATCAGTATTCTTTTCTCAAGACTAAATATATCCAGTTTGTTTAATCTTTCCTCATAGCTGAAGTTTTCTAAACCGTCTATCTTTGTTGTTGCTCTCCTCTGGACTCTTTCCAATTTATCCACATCTTTCCTAAAGAGTGGCACTCAGAATTGGACACTGTACTCCAGCTGAGGCCTCATGAGTGCCAAGTACAGCAGGACAATTACCTCTCATCTCTTACATATGACACTCCTGTTAATACACCTGAAAAGGAGATTAGCATTTTTCCCAGCTGCAGCACATTGCTGACTCATTCAATTTGTGTTTCACTATAACCCCCAGATCCTTTTCAGCAGTACTTACATCAAGCCAGTTATTCCCAGTTTTGCAGTTGTGCATTTGATTTTTCCTTCCTAATCACTTGTCTTTACTGAATTTCATTTTATTGATTTATTGATTTTATTGATTTTCATGAATTCTCAAAGATAATTGCTAAAAATTCCAAGATTTTTTTCAGCTAGTTTCTAAAGTACCCTGGATGAAGTTCGTCAGGCCTGCCAACTTAAATTCCTCTACATTACCTAAATAATCTTTAATTTGCTCTCTTTCCCTATTTTGGCTTGTGTTCTGTCTCCCTTGTTGTTAGCATTAATTGAACTGAGTATCTTGTCACTGTCAATTGTTTTAATGATGACTGAGGCAAAACAGGCATTAAACACTCTGCCCTCTTGATATCATAGATTATTAGCTCTCCTTCCCATTTAATTAGTGGACCTACACCTTCTTTCTCTTGCTCCTTATATATTTAAAGAATCTCTTCTTATTGTCTTTTATGTTCCTTGATAGGTGTAATTCATTTTGTGTCTTTATTCTTTCTGATTTTGTCCCTACATGCTTGTGCTATTCTTTTGTATTCCTCCTTAGCAATTTGTCCATGTTTCCAATTTTAGGATTCCTTATAGATTTTCAGGTCATTAGAGAGCCATAGCAATCCCTTACTATTCTTCCTATCTTTCCTTTTCATCAGGATAGTTTGCAGTTGTGCCTTTAATATTGTCTCCTTGAGAAACTGCCAGTTCTCCTGAATAACTTCATCACTTAGATTTCCTTACAATGGGACCTTATCTACCAGTTCTCTGAGTCTGTTAAACCTTGTTTTATGAAGTTTTGACTGCCTCTGATTGTACAAGATGGGAATGTAATCTGGGTAGTTATGTAAAAAAAAAGAATGAAAGGAGTGTTAGGCAAAAAATAATTTGCGTGTGTAATTATGTAAGGTTTTAAGGACCAAGACCAACACTCATGGTTTGTAAAATCCTGTTTGTACGTTTAAAATAAATTGGTTTTGTTTTGTTTTTTTAAATTAAAAAAAATGCACTAAAACTCCATTTGAATCTCTCATTCAAATTTGCAACAGTGACAGACCCTTACAGGCAGCTAGTGAGATGTGGCTTTGGTATTTAGCATTTAACCCTTTGGGTACTTCCATTTTTTATAAAGTTTAATATCTTTTAAATAAGGACCTGATAATATGTTCCTGGCTGGGGCAGCCAGAACTGGAAGAATCAAGAGAGATTCTGGATCCTTTTTTTGATAATAAATAGCAGCTAAGAACTGCAGGAGGGGAACAAGAACCGCAATAAAGAAGTCCGTTTACTCTATACGCTTCTGGGTCCTCCTGCTCATTCTTTCCATCTCTAACAAAGTCTATTGATTCACCTTTTCTCTCTCCTTCCTTTCCTTAGAATCATGAAATCCATGATTTCATGATCACTTCCATCCAAATTGCCTTCCATCTGCAGATTCACAAGCAATTACTTCCTGTTGGTAGGGGCAAGTTAAAATGTCTGTCACCCTGATTACTTCCTCTGCTTTCTGAAACAAAGTGTTGCCCCTAGTAAGTTCCAAGAACTTACTGGAAAATTTGTCTTTTGCTGCATTACTTTTCCAACAGATGTCTGGGTAATTGGACCTCTCTCACATAACAATGTTTAGAAGGTCCATCATCAGGGGAAATGATCTGATGAGTGATCCATAATTCAATATCTAGAAAAGTGTAAACAGAACATAATTAGAAAAAAATGTCTTAAAATACAACTGTAGGTACAGTTAAGCTAAATAATATAAGCATATCAGTTAGTGATGCAATCCTGTAGAAAACTGATTCAAATTCACTAGATGAAAATGAAAACTCAGAGATTCCCATATCCCACTGTGGAAGAGAGAATCAAAGTACTACAAGTCAAATGGATTTCTTCATTTCTCAAGGACTAGCAGTGAAAATCCTACAACAAAAGAAAATTTGTTATTGAAAGAAACCTTAGTATTTTAAGAGAAAATTGCTGTTTCCCCACTGCTTTGAGATAACTTTCATTTCCATTATTATGTCCAAAGATACAGAATGTCTTCTATGTTTTGTCCAGCACCAAGTATATTGTCAATATGTAACCAATATTAAAATATTATTTTCACAGCTCACAGACGTGACCATACAGGACAAACAGAAAAGGAGGAAGTACTCAGTATTTCACAGGACTGGACTCTATGTAATTCCTTTGTAAGAGCAGAACTACCATAGGAAAAAAAACAGGTGAAAGGTAAATACCAATACAAAATTGTTCTACCCTAGCAGATTTCATGTTCCTAACAGATATAAGAGATAGAATATAGCAAAGCAATGTCAACAGATATAGATATGTATGTCTGAGAAAGCCTCTCTTTCTCACTGGATGTAATGAGGGCTTCCAAATTGTGAATTGATAGAATAGTATTTTCAGAAATCCTCATTATGGGATAAACCCTGAACTATGAAAGTCAATGGAAATTTTGTCATTGGCTTTAACGGGAGAAGAATCAGCTCCTATTAACCTAATTCTACTTTCAGCAAAGTTAATAGGAGTTTTAAAATTACCCAAATTTTAAAAGCATTCAGGTTCAGGCCACAATTTTTCAGTTTTGAAAGCTAGGTCACTGTTTCCTGGACATAAGAACATAAGTTTGGCCATACTGGGTCAGACAAATAGTCCATCTACCCTAGAATCCTGTCTTCTGACGGTGGACAGTGACAGATGTTTCAGAGGAAATTAATAGAACAGGGAAATTATTACATGATCCATCCCCTGTTGTTTAGTACCACCTTCTGGCAGTCAGAGGCTTAGGAACATTCAGATCATGGGATTGGGTCCCTTACAATCTTCACTATAGCCATGGACCTAATAATAATTGGGTCCCTGACCTCATTCACTAATAGCCAGGACCTATCCTCCATGAACTTATCTAATTCTTTTTTGAGCACGGTTATAATTTTGGCCTTCACAATATCCCCAGGCAATGAGTTCCACGGGTTGACTTGTAATGTGTGAAGAAGTACTTCCTTTTGTTTGTTTTAAACCTGCTGCCTATTCATTTCATTGGGTGACCCCTGGTTATTGAGTTATGTTGATGGGTTGAATAAAACATCTGTAATCACTTTCTCCACACCATTCACGATTTTATAGACCTCTATCATATCCTCCCTTAGTTGTCCCTTTTCTAAAATGAACAATCCCAGTCTTTCTAATCTCTCCTCATATGGAAGCTGTTTCATATCCTTAATCATTTTTATTGCAGTTCTCTGGATTTTTTCCAATTCTCATATATCCGTTTTGAAAAGGGGTGAACAGAACTACATTCAGTATTCCAAGAGTGGGCATACCATGGATTTATAAAGTGACATTATGATATTTTATGTCCTATTAACTATCCCTTCCTTAATGATTCCTACCATTCTTTTAACATTTTTAACTGCTGCTGCACATTGAGCAAATATTTTCAGAGAACTATTCATGATGACTCCAAGACCACTTTCTGGAGTGGTAACTGCTAATTTAGATCCCATCATTTTGTATGTATAGTTGGGATTATATTTTCCAATGTGCATTGCTCTGCACTTATCAACAGTGAATTGCATCTGCCATTTTGTTGCCCAATTTTTGGAGATCCCTTTGGTACTCTTCTCAGTCAGCTATCAACTTAACTATCTTGAGTAATTTTGTATCATCTGCAAACTTTGCCATCTCACGATACCCCAGTATTTATCTCTCTATGAAAGCTTATGCTCAAATAAATTTGTTAGTCTCTAAGGTGCCACAAGTACTCCTTTTCTTTTTGCAAATACAGACTAACACGGCTGCTACTCTGAAACAGTGGATATAGTGTATTTGGAAATTCAGAAAGCCTTTAACAAGCAAAGCCCTCAGTAAATGCGCTTAAGCAAAGTAGGTAGTCATGGGATAAGCGGGAAGATCCCCTTCTGAACCGGTAACTGGTTAAAAGACAGGAAACAAAGGATAGGAATAACTGGTCAGTTTTCATGGTGGAGAGAGATAAATAGTGGGGTCAAAGAAGGATCTGTATCGGGACCAGTGCTGTTCAACATAAAAAAAAATATGTTAAAAGGGGTAAATCGTGGGATGGCAAAATTTGCAGATGATACAAAATTACTCGAAATAGTTAAGTTGATAGCTGACTGAGAAGAGTACCAAAGAGATCTCCAAAAATTGGACAACAAAATGGCAGATGCAATTCACTGTTGATAAGTGCAAAATAATGCACATTGGAAAATATAATCCCAACTATACATACAAAATGATGGGATCTAAATTAGCAGTTACCACTCCAGAAAGTGGTCTTGGAGTCATCATGAATAGTTCTCTGAAAACATTTGCTCAATGTGCAGCAGCAGTTAAAAATGTTAAAAGAATGATAGGAATCATTAGGGAAGGGATAGTTAATAGGACATAAAATATCATAATGTCACTTGCTGTAGCTCACGAAAGCTTATGCTCAAATAAATTTGTTAGTCTCTAAGGTGCCACAAGTACTCCTTTTCTTTATATCCACTGTATCACCCTTATCCACATGTTTCTTGACACCCTCAAAGAATTCTAATAGATTGGTGAGACATTTTTTCCCTTTATAAAAACCGCTTTGACTCTTCCCCAACATATTGTGTTAATTTATATGTCTGATAATTCTGTTCTTTACTATAGTTTCAACAACTTTGCCTGGTAGTGAAATTAGGCTTCCCAGCCTGTAATTGTGTTTTAAGTAAGCCCTACTACAGTAGACAATATTCCACAACCACGCAAATAAATATCAGTTTCTTAGTCTACATACTGTATAATATAAGACGTTCTTTGTCTCTACTTCAAAAGGAAATTTTAGTCCCTTTTAACGCCCTGCAATAAATTTTGCCCATACTTTATTATTAGATCAGTATATCAGTTCCATAATGACAGGGAGTGTCAAACATATAATCTGGAAATGTGACAGATCTGAAATTTGTGTTTAAAAATAACAGCATTTCAAGCCAACGGGCATTCAGATTTACAATATGTTTATTTATACTTCTGTGCCATGGTAAAAAGACACATGAACTGTGTAATGTCAAGGAAAGAGGAATTCTGTGGATATTTATGTCCTTTCAAAGCACAGTGTAACACAATTTCTTCTAAAAATTTATAGACTAACTTAGTATCATTGCTATCAATATTCCAAAGTTTTTAAAAAGCTTAAAGCCATTATGTCTGAGTAATAATGTCTCATTTAAGATGTTACAAAAACTAGATTCAATATTTTAGACATTAAATTTATAGTTATTAACCTATCAATATGAGCAGATTCACACTAGGTATCAGAACCAATCACTATCAACACCTCATTGTATTACAAAATGTCTCCCTAAGATAAAAAGTAAATTATTTTCATGTGTTTAATTAGCCATACAAATATTTTTACATAGCTTTCATCAGCTCTATATTTTGTTAAGTTGACAGAATGCATAGAACAGAAAACAAACAACAACTGGTTTATATTTAAAAGAGGTTTTTATTGGTTTATAGGTAGAGGTCTCTATTAAAAAGTCAATATTTGAGAATAAGAGCATTCTTATGATTAAGTCACTGAACTGGGATTCAGGTGATGTGGGTTTAATTATGCTACAGACTTCTTGTGTGAATTTCAGCAACTCACTCTCACAGCGAGGGTGTTGGCAGTCTGGCCTAGCATGTACTGCTAGAGTCAGGTGCCCAAGGCCAGAGCCAAGAGTCAGAGCCAGAATCTGAGGCCAGGAATCAGAAATGAGGGTCAGAGCCAGAGTTGGAGGCCAGGATCCAAAGCAAGAAGAAGGAGCAGGGTCTGCATTTGCAGCCTTCTTGGGATCCTCCTAGTTACAGACAACTTCCTGGTGTCCCCATCAGGCATAAATAGTGCATCTGGACCAATAAGGGACCTCAGGAACACTTTCAACACAGCCTGTCAATCACTGCCCCATCATAGCTGTTAGGCGTGATATGAGGAGCTATAGAGCTAGAACCTGGGTCTAGTGGTGCCTGGGTGACTGCCGCATCCATATCACTATCTAACTACCACAAGGGGTGACCCTGGAGTGTCACAGGGCCAGATTGTCTGGGGGGACTCTTGTGGCAGGCCTTCACCAGTTCAGAGGTATGTACATGAGTGGCAGGTTCCCAAGACTGTTCATCAGGGCTATAAACTTCCCAGACAACAGGCCTTGGATCTGAACAAGTGAAGGAGATGATTGTGTCTGGTCAGGGAACAAGTTTCAAGAGGGAGATGTGGAAGACTGAGTGTATTTTGAGAGACATAGGCAAGCAATGAGGTACATTTGTTGGTAAATTTGCTGCAGATATTGATGGTCCAGTTTGTGACATGGCTTCTCCATGTGGGGGTTCTTGAAAAATACCCATACCTTTTGACCCATTGTAAAAGCTAGACCCTCTTGTCTTTGGCAGCCTGCGTGTCACCTATAGGCCCCCTTAGTGTTATCAAGGTGACCCTTCAGATCTTCCTGGATGTAATGCATCTGTCAAAGTGTATTGGTAGCTGTAGGATTTTGAGAGGTCATGGGTAGTACAAGGTTGAAATGGGGATGAAACCAATAGCTGGCAAAGAAAGGGCTTTTCCAGTGGCAGCATGATCAGTGTTGAACTAATCATAGGAAAGGTGAACAGACCACTTGTCTTTGTGATATTTAAAAACACATAAGTAATGCTCTTGCAGATGGTCCACCTTTTCTGTCCACCCATCCGTCTGATGATACACTCATAAAATGAAGATGTTTAGCAGCAGAGGCCCTAACACCAAAAACATGAGACAAACCGTGGGCCTTGATCCAACATGATGTTATTAGAGAACTCATGGAGCCTCCTGGGCTGAGGATAGTTGGACAGAAGGAATAAAATATGTCATCTTGGTTAGCTGATCTATAACAGTGAGTACTGTAGTATGGCCATTTGGTTTGGGGAGTTCTACAATGAAGTCCATGATAATAGCTGCTCACAGCCTAGACAACATTTCTATGCCAATGAGGGTTCTGAGAGGCTTGGTTCATAGGGCCATGGTGCGGACTCACAAGTCACATTTAATTGGCATGCACTTGGATCTCAGTCTGCATTCTAGGTCACCAGAAACTGTGGAAGGCCAGATGAGAGGTTTTGAAGTGGCTGAAATGACCCATTAAGAGGATATTTTGGCATAACCACAGTACCTCCAACCAGGGGTGCCCTGGTGGAATATAGATGTGACCATCAACATATCTTATCCCATCCAACATAGTATGTGCATAGACTTTAAGAACATAAATGTTTAGTTGAATTGTACTATACTATACTCGTACTTACCATACTATAATATTTTATGTAAAATCATGAATGGTGTGGAGAAAGTTAATAAGGAAGTGTTATTCAACCCGTCAACATAACACAAGAACCAGGAGTCACCCAATAAAATTAATAGGCAGCAGTTTTAAAACAAACGTAAGGAAGTACTTCTTCATACAACACCTAGTCAGCCTGTGGAACTTGTTGCCAGGGAATGTTGTGAAGGACAAAAGTAAAACTGGGTTCAAAAAGGATTTAGATAAGTTCATGGAGGATAGATCTATCAGTGGCTATTAGCCAAGATGGTCAGGGACACAACTCCATGCTCTGTGTGTCCCTAAGCCTCTGACTGCCAGAAGGGGGCTGGATGGCAAGGGATGGGTTCATGTGAAATTGCCCTGTTCTGTTCATTCCCTCTGAAGGCGCCTGGCACGGGCCCCTGTCAGAAGACAGGATACTAGGTTAGATGGACCATTGATTTGACCCAGTATGGCAATTCTTAGGTTCTTATGTTCAGGAGGCCTGTAGCTGTACCATCTTCTACTATGTTTATGATAGAAGAAGGGTGGAGGTCAGGTCAATATGCAAATGAAAAGCCTCCAAGGAAAAGCTGGATGATGCAAGAAATAGCACTAGTGAATTGGTATGTTGTATTTTTTCCTGTGATTCAGCACTGATCAATGCCCCCTGAATGCTTTTAGAGGACTATGTGTAGTTACAGTGATGGTATTTCAGAAGACAAGTAAATCCCAAAGTCCTGGCTATTTGTGGTCAAATAAAAACAAGTTTAGGGGTACTCTTCTCACAGTCCTGACTAAATTTTCACTTAGGTAATTACATTCCATTGCACACACCCCTTGAAATGTCATTTGAATACAACATTTTTTCTTTATACTGTTGAATAGAGTAGCTTTACCCCTTTAAAGGGCTGCCATGTTTCACATTCTTTTCAGTGGTCAAGTGATTCCTGTATCTACCTCACTGACCTGCCTTATAGGAATGTTTGAGGCTTAACTAATTAATCTTTATTAAGAGCCTTGGATGAATGCATCTATATAGATTAAAAGTATTTTCAGTAGGAGAAATAATAAGTAATCAAATCAGGTGACTGAACCCTAAGACCTTCTGTACAATACTAATATTTAAGTGCAGTGGAAAATGTAATTGTGCAGGTATTTCAGGGGTTCCATAATAGTATGCCATGAGTTGGTCTTTGATCCACAGATGGTGCTGACTTATAATACAAAGCACACTTTTAGATCAAGAATCAGGTGTAGCACAATATCTTATTTCTGGGGCTTGTGATTGCACTTTCTTTCTGCAGCACTCCCTTAACGTTTAGCAAAACTCCAAAGGAGGAGCTAGGGAACACTATATCATGTCATCAACAGTCTGGAATGAAGATGATACTGACAACCAGCACTGCAAAAGTCACTTAAAATGCCCATGAGATTCTGCAAAAATTGAGAACATGTATACGAATCTGTCGCGTAAGCAGCCAAGTAGTTTTCAGCACTAATATTTTATTATCAAATAAAAGCTGTTGTGTAGACTTTTGAGATAAATCCTGTGCAGAGTATTTTGGGAAACAGATTGTATATTGTGTTTCTTTCAAACATGAATGAAACCAAAGCAGTAAAAATCTAATGGTGCATATAAGAAAAGAAAAATATGCTTCATCTCTTGTTTAAATATGAGATTGGGATATACTTTGCCAAAACTAAATAGTACTTCTTGCTTGATCACCTTATATTGGCTTTTGCTTCAAGATTCAGCTAGAGCTATTTTCCTGGATATTATCATTCATTCATTTATATAGAGGCACTCACATGTATTGCTATTGCAACAAAGGTATATGTATAAAGGTATAAAAACAATTAATAAGTATTCCAAGAAAAAGATTTGGGGCCCAATCCAAAAATGGTGTAAACCAGCATTTGAAATCAGGGACCCAGTAAACTGTGGGCCAAACCCTTGCTGGTGTGAAAGATCATAGTTCATTAACATCTTGAATAGATGCTAATTTACACCAGCTGAGGAAGCAAACCTGTAGGGTTAGTTTTGGGGATGGATTAATGTATATTTGAAGTAATCCACATACATAAAAAAGATGCTGAATTCTTAACAATTTTAAAACCAATTAAAAAGATGTAAAACTTGATTCTAAAGTATGGGGTCACTTGGAGCAAATAAATAAATAATTGAGCGACAAGAGAATAACAAGAACGGGGGGAAAAGATTAGCAGGCATCATATTACAGAAATGCCTAGAAAAGGAAAAGGGTTTAAAAAAAGACTGGTATGGTAACTCATAAGAGAAATTATTAATTTGTGAACCAGAGTTTTAGTACCAGAAAAATCAAATAACTGCATATTTCTGCAATAAGTAAGTTAAACAACAAGACAGGATAGCCAAAATATAATGAGAGGTACAGGACAAAAGACTGAAAAAGGGACTGAATCCCAGATTTATTCCAATAACCACTAACTAGCACTGTGTGCATAACACCATAAATTCCCTTATATATTCACTTGATTAAAAACTTGAATTTGCCTCAATTGTATCTATGCAATTTTGTGTTTGTTTTCCACAAGTATGTTAGGGAATTACTTTACTTGCAGGAATGTTCATGGGAAAGGTGTATTTTAGGTGAATGCTAGAAGCACGTTTGAGACTGCAAACCTTCTATCCATAAAATGCAAGCAATCACACCCAGAAACCTGATTCTAAGAGTTCTGCTTATTTAGTCAGGGGAAAAAATAATCAAGTGACCTATATGTCCAGCAAAACTATCCAGTACAAGTCTAATTCTGAATGTTGAAAATGTCACGCTGCCTGGTATCGGACACAGCTAAGAGCGCTAATCTCAGGTCAGACTGCCAGAAAACAGGGCATGTACCCCAAACTGGTGGTATATTCTATCACAAGATTTCACCAAGCCAGTAACAGATGTGTGCTTCCAAAATTCTATACTAGTTATTATGAAATCACAGAGAGTCCCTTCATGCACCAGCCAGACAAACCAGACTTCTGTGATAAATGACTATTAAAACCAGAAATCACATATATTAGGTTCATCCAGTTCCAAAGAGCCAGATACACATCCCACATGGAAATATATTTTAGCTCTTACCCAGAAACCATGCTTGTAGATAATCCTTTAGTAAACTAAAAACTTTATAGAAATATTTTTTTTATAAAAATATGTAAAAAGGAAGAAAGTTGTTAAAGGGTTAAAATGCAAACAGGAGCAGCTAACAGGAGAGTTTTGCGAGGGAGTTCTCTAGGTGAAGGAGGGGCAATTACATGACTGTGGTGTTTAGATGTTGCTTTAAATTATTAGAATTGGGAGCACTGGCTGTTGGGAGTCTGAAAGGACGGGAAATAGGAAGGAGGGGAGAGTAGTTGAAGAAGCTGAGGGAGAGCTACTGAGGGTGCAGCAGCAGCTTGGAAAAGAGGTTTCCACTTTAAAAAATAAAGTCCTGTTGAAATTTGTTAGTACCTTGCCTGGCTACTACAACAATGACCCTCAGGGTAAGTTTGTTGTCTACAGTGTGTGTGTTTGTCGTCTGCTTGCTGCTTGACTGAAATATACTGTGTAGTCTGTTTGTTTGGGGGACCATGTGCTGACCGTGTGGTTGCTGAGCTTAGCAGCCGGCTAGGCTGAGAGCTTTGTAACAAGGCTTTGATCCCTAAGCCCTTTAGCACCCATCAACCCTTAACCAGGGGGCAGGGCTACTCAGGAAGACCCTAAGCGACTAGAGGAGCTAATGAACAGGAGAGGCTAACTGGGAGTTTAGACCGGGCAGTGTGAAGGGAGGCTAGGTACGCTTAACATTCCTTTAACTTAAAGCCAAAAACACCACCTGATAAAAACAAAACAACAACAAAGGAATGAGCTTCAAGAGTTAAAAAGATAATTCAGGCCCAAGTCCAGGAACAGAGTGGGGACTATTGCACCCAGTGCAGCATGTATTATTACCTGCCTATGTGCAGGTTGTGTATATGTGCATTCAGTGCAAGGAGCTCCTAGCTCTGAGAGACCGTGTCCAGGCTTTGGACACCAGAGTGGTTGAACTGGAGGAGCTAAGGGAGACAGAGAGGTACATAGAGGAGACTTTCTGGGACACAGTAGAATGGTCCACCCCTGGTCTGACAGCCTCTGTGCTGTTGAGGAGGATGAACGTCTCAGGGTAGGAGAACATCCAACTGGAGCAGAGGGAAACGATCCCATAATTGGGACCCTTCTTCCAGATGATGTTGTGGTCTCCTCTCGCACTGAGGATACCTCTCCGGGGGAGGCAACACCAGTTTTTAGGAAGAGACAGGTAATAGTTAGGGGGGAATCAATTATTAGAAACATAGATTGCTGGGTTTGCGATGACAGGGAGAACTGCATGGTGACTTGCCTGCCTGGTGCGAAGGTTGCAGATCTCTCAAGACAGCTAGATAGACTTATGTGTAGTGCTGGGCAGGAGTCGGTGGTCATGGTACACATAGGTCCTGGAGGCCAAATTTAGGCTGCTAGGTAAGAGACTGAAATCCAGGACCTGCATGGTAGCATTCTCTGAAATGCTCACAGTTCCACGTGCAGGGGCAGTTAGACAGGCAGAACTGCAGGGTCTCAATGTGTGGGTGAGACAATGGGGTAGGGAAGAAGGGTTTAGATTGATTAGGAACTGGGGAAACTTTTGGGAAAGGGGGAGCCTATACAGGAAATGGAAACCAAAATGGAACCAGATTGCTGGCACTTAAAGAGGTCGTAGTGCAGTTTTTAAACTAAGGGCTAGGGAAAAGCTGACAGGTGTGGAGGAGCACATGGTTCGGACAGAAACATCCCTTAGGGGAGGATCAATTAATGGAGATTCTTTATGGCCTAGTAAGAGGGAGAGGATGGCAGATGATAAAATACAGGTAGGATCTGATGAGAAAAAAGTCCCATTCAATTACATTGTGCAACAGCAGACAGCTAAAGTACTTATATACCAATGCTAGAAGTCTAAATAATAAAATGCATGAACTAGAGTGTCTCGTATTACATGAGGATATAGATATAACAGGCATCACAGAAACTTGGTGGAATGAGGATAATCAATGGGACATGGTAATACCAGGGTACAAGATACATTGGAAGGACAGAACAGGTCATGCTGGTCAGCAAGTGGCACCATATGTGAAAGAAAGTGTAGAATGAAATGATGTACAAATCTTAAATGAACGAAACTGTACCATATAATCTCTATGGATAGTAATTCCGTGCTCTAATAATAAGAATATAGAAGGAGAGATATATTACCGGCCACCTGACCAGGATGGTGGTCGTGACTGTGAAATGCTCAGGGAGATTAGAGAGGCTATTAAAATTAAAAACTCATTAATAATAGGGGATTTCAACTATCCCCATATTGACTAAGTACGTGTCACCTCAGGATGGGATGAAGAGATAAAGTTTATTGACACCTTAAATGACTGTTTCTTGGAGCAGCTAGTCCTTGGAACCAACAACAGGAGAGACAATTCTTGATTTAGTCCTAAGTGGAGCACAGGATCTGGTCCAAGAGGTGAATATAGCTGGACTTCTTGGTAATAGTGACCATAATATAATTAAATTTAACATCTCTGTGGTGGGGAAAACACCACAGCAGCCCAACACTGTAGCATTTAATTTCAGAAAGGGGAACTACACAAAAATGAGGAAGTTAGTTAAACGGAAATTAAAAGGTATGGCACCAAAAGTGAAATCCCTGCAAGCTGCATGAAAACTTTTTAAAGACACCATAATAGAGGCTCAACTTAAATGTATACCCCAAATTTAAAAAAACATAATAAGAGAACCAAAAAAGTGCCATTGTGGCTAAACAACAAAGTAAAAGAAGCAGGGAACGGCAAAAAGGCATCCTTTAAAAAGTGGAAGTTAAATCCTAGTGAGGAAAATAGAAAGGAGCATAAACTCTGTCAAATGAAGTGTAAAAATATAATTAGGAAGGCCAAAAAAGAATTTGAAGAACCGCTAGCCAAAGACTCAAAGAGTAATAGCAAACATTTTTAAAGTACATCAGAAGCAAAAAGCCTGCTAAACAACCAGTGGGGCCACTGGACGATGAACATGCTAATGGAGCACTCAAGGACAATAAGGCCATTGTGGAGAAACTAAATTAATTATTTGCATAGGTCTTCATGGCTGAGGATGTGAGGGAGATTCCCAAACCTCAGCCACTCTTTTTAGGTGACAAATCTGAGGAACTGTCCCAGATTCAGGTGTCATTAGAGGAGGTTTGGAACAAAGTGATAAACTAAACAGTAATAAGTCACCAAGACCAGATGGTATTCACCCAAGAGTTATGAAGGAACTGAAATGTGAAATTGCAGAACTACTAAATGTAATCTGTAACCTATCATTTAAATCAGCTTCTGTACCAAATGACTGGAGGATAGCTAATGTGACGCCAATTTTTAAAAAAGGCTCCGGAGGTGATCCTGGCAATTACAGGCCGGTAAGCATGACTTCAGTACTGGACAAACTGGTTGAAAGTATAGTAAAGAACAAAATTGCCAGACACATAGATGAACATAATTTGTTGGGGGAAGAGTCAACATGTTTTTTGTAAAGGGTAATCATGCCTCACCAATCTACTAGCATTCTTTGAGGGGGGTTGTCATAAATATAAAGGGAAGGGTAAACCCCTTTGAAATCCCTCCTGGCCAGGGGAAAGCTCCTCTCACCTGTAAAGGGTTAAGAAGCTAAAGGTAACCTCGTTGGCACCTGACCAAAATGACCAATGAGGAGACAAGATACTTTCAAAAGCTGGGAGGAGGGAGAGAAACAAAGGGTCTGTGTGTCTATCTATATTCTGTCTTTGCCGGGGATAGACCAGGAATGGAGTCTTAGAACTTTTAGTAAGTAATCTAGCTAGGTACGTGTTAGATTATGATTTCTTTAAATGGCTGAGAAAAGAACTGTGATGAATAGAATAACTATTTCTGTCTGTGTATCTTTTTTGTAACTTAAGGTTTTGCCTAGAGGGGTTCTCTATGTTTTGAATCTAATTACCCTGTAAGGTATCTACCATCCTGATTTTACAGGGGGGATTTCTTTATTTCTATTTACTACTATTTTTATTAAAAGTCTTCTTGTAAGAAAACTGAATGCTTTTTCATTGTTCTCAGATCCAAGGGTTTGGGTCTGTGGTCACCTATGCAAATTGGTGAGGCTTTTTATCCAACATTTCCTAGAAAAGGGCGGGTGCAAGTGTTGGGAGGATTGTTCATTGTTCTTAAGATCCAAGGGTCTGGGTCTGTAGTCACCTAGGCAAATTGGTGAGGCTTTTTACCAAACCTTGTCCAGGAAGTGGGGTGCAAGGTTTTGGGAAGTATTTTGGGGGGGAAAGATGCGTCCAAACAGCTCTTCCCCAGTAACCAGTATTAGTTTGGTGGTGGTAGCGGCCAATCCAAGGACGACGGGTGGAATATTTTGTACCTTGGGGAAGTTTTGACCTAAGCTGGTAAAGATAAGCTTAGGAGGTTTTTCATGCAGGTCCCCACATCTGTACCCTAGAGTTCAGAGTCGGGGAGGAACCTTGACAGGGGTGAACAAGCATGTGGACAAGGGAGATTCAGTGGATATAGTATACTTAGATTTTCAGAAAACCTTTGACAAGGTCCCTCACCAAAGAATCTTAAGCAAAGTAAGCTGCCACAGGATAAGAGGGAAGGTGCTCTCATGGATTGGTAACTGGTTAAAATATAGGAAACAAAGAGAGGTATAAATGGTCAGTTTTCAGAACGGAGAGAGGTAAATAGTGATGTCCCCCAGGGACCTGTTCTGGGACAAGTCCTATTCAACATAATCATAAATGATCTGGAAAAAGGGGTAAACAGTGAGGTGGCAAAATTTGCAGAAGATACAAAATTACTAAAGATAGTTAAGACCCAGGCAGACTGCAAAGAGCTACAAAAGGATCTCTCAAAACTGGGTGCCTGGGCAAAATTCAATGTTGATCAATGCAAAGTAATGCACATTGGCAAGCATAATCCCAATTGTACATACAAAATGATGGGGTCTAAATTTGCTGTTACCACTCACGTGAGAGATCTTGGAGTCATTTTGGATAGTTCTCTGAAAACATCCACTCACTCAAAAAAGCAAACAGAATATTGGGAATCATTAAGAAAGGGATAGATAATAAGATAGAAAATATCATATTGCCTCTATATAAATCCATGGTATGCCCACATCTTGAATACTACATGCAGATGTGGAGAAAATAAATAAAGAAGTGTTATTTACTCCTTCTAACAACACAAGAACTAGGGGTCACCAAATGAAATTAATAGGCAGCAGCTTTAAAACAAACAAAAGGAAGTATTTTTTCACACAATGCACAGTCAACCTGTGGAACTCTTTGCCAGAGGATGTTGTGAAGGCCAAGACTATAACAGGTTTCAAAAAAAGAACTCAATAAATTCATGGAGTATGGGATCCATCAGTGGCTATTATCCAGGATGGGCAGGGATGGTGTCCCTAGCCTCTGTTCTCAGAAGCTGGGAATGAGTGACAGGGAATGGATCACTTGATGATTACCTGTTCTGTTCATTCCCTCTGGGCACCTGGCATTGGCCACAGTCAGTAGAAAGGATACTGGACTAGATGGACCTTTGGTCTGACCCAGTATGTTCTTATGTACATTAGTTGATTTCAGAGTTTGTAGATCAGGATAATAGCAGCGACGTTAAATCTGCCAGCTTGTAATAAGTCTTTCTGGATCATCAAAAAGATTGGGGTCCTCAGTCCACTATTCGAAGCTTCCTTTTGTTAGAAATCATAATCCAGAAATATGGAGCATGAAAGAAGCAAAGAGGTGAGGTCAGAGTCTCCAGTTTATATCCTCAGCCCATGTGCATGGAAAGTAACAGTCTCAAACATGGAGTCAGTGATCATATGTTCTACTTGACCCATTGAATCACTGGGCCTTCATTGTCCATATGCTCTCTGCAATATCCTCAGGGGCGGTTGATTCTCCTTAATGGCCCATCAACTTGTGGTGTTACCCAGGAATACAACGTGTTTTAGATACAAACACATATCAAAAATTCATGACGTCATATACAATGATAATACAGATTATAAACAGGATATTAATACTCAGCAGACTATAACATTTCCATTGATACCTTACAAGGCAGACTTTGGTACAGATCTACTGCAATTGTATAACAGTGGTAGCAACTGTGATATACGCTTTTTATACAGCATCACAGAAAGGTTACAATAAGATGCATGTGAATAATATATAGATCAAGAAACACTTGTTGAAACTGTTGTGTGAATAGTTCTTATAAAAAATTCTAGAAATTCACAAACTGCTCAAGAGTAAATTTGGAACAGAAAAACAGACTAAATAAATTTAATACAATATTTTCTGCAAATTATTCACTGAGCTGTATTTCTAATATTAATGTATTCATTATTTATTATTATTATTTTCCAGTAGAGAAAAGCTCAGCAAGAACCAATGGCTGGAAGCTAAAGCCAAATTCAAATTGGAAGTAAGGCCAAAATTTTAATACTGAAAATGATAACTGCTGGAGAAAAAAAAAACTATCAGGAGAAGTAGTAGATCACCAGTCTCTGGATATCTTCATATCAAGCCTTGCTGGCTTTCTGGAAGATGTGCTGTCATCAAACACAAATTACTGGGTTCAATACAGGGCTAATTGGCTGAAATTTAAGGGCCTGTGTTATATAGGAGGTCAGACTATATGATCCAATGGTCCCTTCTGGCCTTAAACCCTATCAATCCATTAATTATTTTTATTTGTATTTCCATAATGCCTAGGAGCCCTATTCATATAGAATCAGAAACCCATTGTGCGGAGCACTATACAAACACAAAAAAGATTGTCCTAGGTTGGCCTAAATTTGAGTTTTAATATTGACTTCAATGGGGCATAGCCCAACAGTGAGTACTTCTGAAAATTTACATCCTGAGAATATATAGGAAAGCAGTACAATCTTAGCAATTAATTCTCATAGAGAACCTGTCTCAAAAGAATATCTGATTGTTTAGATTTTTCTTTTTAAATCTATGCCCTGCTTACTCCAATGGTCTTTGCTATTTAGTGGAACTTGCAAGAGGGAGATACTGGGTATTTATTTCATCCATCTTATTTCAATTATTAGTTTTTGTCTATTATTCTGTACACCCAATATGATGGAATTCAAATAGAAATTTCTAGATCTGGTCAAAAATACAAAATTTGGTTAACATTTTTTTCCATTAATAATTTTATGCCTTTTTTCAACCAGCTCTAAGAGTTTTACCAAATCCTTATGGTTAATGGAAAGGCATTGACCATTTTTTACAGTCAGCTGCTGGGAAGGCAGGGAAGGTAGGGGAAGCTGCTGCTGACTCCAGTTCACACATAGCAGGGAATTTCTAACCTTCCTGCCCTTCAAATACCTCTGAAAAAGATCTTGCTCCTTTTACTGAACTTTCAGAGAGCTTTAAGTGTTA
The DNA here is from genome assembly GCF_965140295.1 of Lepidochelys olivacea. Classification (NCBI taxonomy): domain Eukaryota; kingdom Metazoa; phylum Chordata; order Testudines; family Cheloniidae; genus Lepidochelys; species Lepidochelys olivacea. The sequence continues at coordinate 75,750,846 of NC_140411.1, read as the reverse complement.
TCTTGCAGGCAACAAATAAAATGCCATCTATTTCCTTTTTCTGTTGCGCCTCTGGCCATGTCATCTCTGTCCTCTGCTCCTCAAATCCCCTCTTTTGTTCTTTTTCATCAAGTTTAAACTCCTTCTCATCACTTCTAAGATGAAGCAAAATTCTGCCTACCACTCAGCTCTTGTTTCTGTCTACTCCTCATCCTACAATCTGCTCACTCTTCTTGCCTTGCTGCTTCCTTGGTCTCTTCTTGTTCTCAAAGTGGGAGGAGCGTGATTGACCATAACATTTTAAAAGATAACTCATACTCTAGCAAGTTCAGATAGCCAATGCATGAATGAAGAGTGGATGGATCTACCTATTCCAACAACCCCTTCCCCTGAGTGATCTACTTCTGAGGGATCAAATACTCATAGTAGCCTCCTCACTGCATCTGAGCACAGGGTCTATGATTCTATAATATGCACAATGGGGAACAAAGTACTCCCCCTCCCTCCAGTGCCCTTGTGCAGCAACATAAAGACAGGACCAATCTAGTCCAGTGGTTCTTAATCTTTCCAGATTACTGTATCCCTTTCCAGAGCCTGATTTGTCTTGCATACCTCAAGTTTCACCTCATTTAAAAACTACTTGCTTACAAAGACAGATATAAAAATCCAAATGTCACAGCACATTATTACTGAAAAATTGCTTACTTTCTCATTTTTATCATATAATTGTAACCCCCCTTTCCGCCCTGGGTTACTCGGGAGCAGGCAACACTCACCTGTGTGCCTGGACAGCTGACGTGCTGACAGTAAAAGAGATCCTTAGTGTCCCATTGGTGATGTTGGATAGGTGGGAATCTTCTGTCCACCCCTCTGATGCAGTCCTTTTACTTGTAAAAGGAAATTAAAATTGGAAGTGCCTCCACCTGGCTCTGAACACACTGATTGGTGTGCCTTGGGGGCCTCCAGGAATAAATCTAAGCTAATCTATGCAATGGATCTAACTCAAAAATACCAATTATAAACAATATAACCCAATATGCATTTAGATTAAAGTTAACACACCTTTACTTAACAAAGTAAGGAAACATGATGTAACAGAGGGATCGGCAACCTTTGGCATGCGGTGCACCAGGGTAAGCTCCCTGGCAGGCAGGGCCGGTTTGTTTACCTGCTGCATCCGCAGGTTCGGCCAGTTGTAGCTCCCAGAGGGACTGCCCCCTGGCCTGGCCTGGAGGAGTGTCCGGGACCTCCGAGTCCCGGGAGGGTGCCAGCCCTGTCACCACTGGTGACCCTGGCAGCACGGCTGCCACTGCCCTTGCCCCTCCTCCAATGGAGGAGAGGGCAGCAAGACCTCTGCCGGCTGAGGGAGAGGGTCTGCCCCAGGGGGAGGGCATTCCTCCTGTTATCCCGCCCTTGCCGCCCCGAGCCCCAAAACGATCGCCCTTGCCCCCTGGCCCTGCCCCTGCTGACCGGCCCTCCACCTCCACTCCACAGGAGCCAGCTGTAGCCCCCGCTCTGATCCTCGAGGTGCCCCTGGCTCTCCCTATTTGCCTGACCGCGGATGGCACCTCACCTGAGGCCACCGAGCCCTCAGCGGCGACGGCCGATGCCGAGCAGTTGAGTCCCGAGCCTGTGGGCGTGCCCTCTACCACCCGGATGGAGCGGTTGGCTTCCCCTCCGGAGGGGGGGCCCACTGATGTTTCCGTTCTGCAGGATGCCATGGCTGAGGGCGACGTTTTTCTCATAGTTCCCATGCCCGGCATCAGTGAAGCCCCTTCTCTAACCCTGGTCCCTTTGTCCCCCACTCCCGGCCGAGAGGAGCCACACCCCGATAGCCTGGCTGACAGGGACCGTGAACCGATCAGTGTCCCCTCTCCTGTTCCTCCCCTTCCTCCCGGCCCCTTTCCTGCCCCGGTCCCAATATTGGCCTTTGTCCCTGATCCCGCCCCTTCTTCTGTCCTTGTCCCTGGCCCCGTCCCTGCCCCCACCCCTTATCCTATTTCCGTCCCCAATGAGTTGCTCACTCCCTCCCCCGCCACCTCCCATGTTATTGCCGCCCCCAAGGTTGTCTCATTTCCTCTGTCTATGGACAATTCTCAGGGGGCAGTTTTCATGTCCCCTCTTCCCCATCATGGGGTCTGCACTATTCCCTCCACCACCCCCTCCTATGCCAGGGATGGGGACAGGCTGCCCGGTGCAACTGCGCCGGAGTTCTGCTACATGCTTGCCCGTCTCTGCAGGCCGCGAAGATCTTTTCGGGGCCTCACCGGAGGATGGCAGCGGGTTGGCTGCTGCGTCCCCTCTGAGGACACCCGTGGCTCAAAGGGCAAGGTGCAGCTCGCCCTCTAGCACTGGGGGGACTTCCACCGGGTCTTCCGAGCCATGAAGGGCCTTTTTGCAGGAGGGGAGAGGGACCGGGAGGCAGGGCCTCACAGCCTACCAGCAGGCCCATAACTTCCGTGACTCCCTGATGACCTTTGGGCTCAAACATGGGTTGTTGGAGGCCATCGATTACCCTGCCTGTGAGGATTTGCCCCAGCCCTCCCTATGAAGGACACCATCTTTGCTACGCTGAACACCAGGGGCTGTAGCATGGGTCTCCACAGGAGCCAGGTGCTCTCCTTCCTTCGGGAGGGGAGGTACTCTGTGATCTTCCTCCAGGACACCCACATGGCTCCAGCCGTCGAGGCTAGCTGGCGGGTGGAGTGGGGGGACGAGGTTTACTTTAGCCACCTCGGCACCCGTTCGGCTGGGGTGGCCACTCTGTTCTCCCCCAAGCTATGGTCCGAGGTGCTGGGGGTAGCCGAGGTCATGCCGGGTTGCCTGTTGCACGTCCAGGCCTGCCTGGAGGGGCTGAGATTAAACCTGGTCAACATTTGTGCCCCGAACATGGTCCCGGAACAAGTGCATTTCTATCGGCAGGAGTCAGACTTCCTCAGCACTCTGGATCCTCACAAGTGCCTGGTCCTGAGTGGGGAACTTGAACACCACCCTCAAGGACCGGGACTGCTCAGGAGTCGAGACATCCCAGGCAGCTGCGGGCGTCTTCAGGGAGATCGTGGATCATCACTCCCTGGTGGACGTCTGGCGTGACCATCACCCAGACGACAATGTTACCTTTACTTATGTCGGGGTGGAGGGGGATCGGTTGCACCACTCGCGGTTGGACCGCATTTATATTCTGTGTTTCCATCTGGCACAAGCCTATGCTTCCAGTATCCGGCTGGCCCCATTCTTGGATCACCACTTGGTGACCGTGACAGCCTCTCTCAGTTCGGAGAGGCCGGGGCCCGCCTATTGGTATTTTAATAACAGTTGCTGGAGGATATGGGCTTTGTGGCTTCCTTCCGGGAGTTCTGACTGGCCTGGCAGGCCAGCGGCATGCCTTTCCCTCGGCGAGGCGGTGGTGGGATGTGAGGAAGGTGCATGCACGGTTCTTCTGCCACGACTACACCTGGGCTGCCACCCGGCTGCGGTGATAGGGCAGTTAGAGCGGGAGGTTTTAGAGCTAGAGAGGCGTCTCGCCTCCGACCCCAGTACCCAACCCTCCGCGCAGCGTACCAGGAGAAGCAGAAGGAGCTCCAGGCCCGGGAGGACCACCAAGCCTGGGGCGCTTTTGTTCGTTCCCGCATCTGCCTCCTTTGGGAGATGGATAGCGGCTCCCGCTTCTTCTATGCCCTGGAGAAAAGGAGGGGGGCCAAAAAGCATGTCACCTTCCTTCTGGTAGAGGATGAGACCCTCCTCATGGATCTAAAGGAGATGCGTGGAAGGGCCAGCACCTTCTACGCTAACCTTTTCTCCCTAGATCCGACTGACACCGATGCCCACAGGGTGCTCTGGACTGAACTCCCGACGGTCAGTGCAGGTGATCGAGACCGGTTGGACTGCCTCTCTCTCTGGTCGAGCTCTCGGAAGCCCTCCATTGCATGCCTACTAATAAATCTCTGGGCATGGACAGGCTGACCGTAGAGTTCTACTACGTGTTCTGGGACGTCCTCGGCCTGGACCTTGTTATCGTCTGGGCCGAGTCCTTGCAAAGTGGGGTCCTCCCTCTCTCGTGCAGGCAAGCTGTACTTGCCTTATTGCCGAAGAAGGGGGACCTCCGTGACCTACGGAATTGGCGTCCCGTCTCGCCCCAGCATGGACCACAAGGTTGTAGTGAAGGTCTCGCTGCAGCTGGGGTCCGTGCTGGCAGATGTTGTCCATCCTGACCAGACCTACACTGTCCTGGGCCGGACCATCTTTGACAACTTGTATTTGGTCCGGGACCTCTTGGATCTGGGGCATAGGGATGGTCTGTCATTCGCCCTCCTGTCCCTGGACCAGGAGAAGGCATTCGACAGGGTGGACCATGGGTATCTCCTGGGTATCCTGCGGGCGTTCGGCTTCAGGACCCAGTTTGTGGGCTTTTTCCAGGTTCTGTATACTGACGTGGAGTGTCTGCTCAGGCTCAACTGGACCCTGAACGAGCCGGTCTGCTTCGGGCGGGGAGTACGGCAGGGGTGCCCCCTCTTGGGCCAGCTGTATGCTCTGGCGATCGAGCCCTTCCTCCATCTCCTCCGCTGGAGGTTGACGGGGTTGGAGCTTCGGGAGCCGGAGTTACGGCTGGTCCTGTCAGCGTATGCCGACGACGTGCTCCTCATGGTCCAGGACCCGGATGACCTGGTATGGGTGGAGGCCTGCCAGGCCGTTTACTTGGTGGCCTCCTCCACCCGGGTCAACTGGGTCAAGAGCTCTGGCCCAGTGGTCGGGGATGGGTGACAGGCAAGCTCCCTCCCACGCTTCAAGCCATCTGGTGGAGCGGGGATCCGCTGCTCTATCTTGGCGTTTATCTATCCGCCATGCATCCTTCTCCGCCGGATGACTGGCAGGATTTGGAGGCCAGGGAGAGTGAGCGGATGTGGAGATGGACAGGACTGTTCCGGTGTCTCTCCCTGTGAGGGAGGGCACTGGTGCTGAACCAACTAGTCCTGTCCATGCTCTGGCACCGGCTCAACACCCTGAGCTCGGCCCCAAGGACCCTAGCCAGGCTCCAGAGGATGGCTCTGGAGTTTTTCTGGCCGGGGCTGCACTGGGCCTCTGCAGGGGTCTTGAGTCTTCCCCTGGAGGAGGGAGGACAGGGCCTGGTTTGCTTGCGCAGCCAGGTCCATGTCTTCCTCCTTCAGACCCTGCAGAGGCTCCTTTATGGTGCAGGTAGTCCAGCGTGGTGCACGTTGGCGCACGCCTTCCTCCGCTGCCTCCAAGAGCTCCAATATGACCGACAGCTCTTTTTTCTCCATCCAAGAGGTCTTCCGCGAGACCTCTCCAAGCTGCCGGTCTTCTACCAGGACCTCTTCTGGACCTGGAAGTTTTTTTTTGGCAACCAGGTCCTTTGTGAACACCAAGAGGGCGGACCTCCTCACGGAGCCTCTGCTACACAACCTCGATTTCCATGTGCAGGTGGAGGAGTCTCCCTCGGTGTGTCGGAGGTTGGTCCTGGCAGAAACCACCAGAGTCGGAGACCTCCTGGACTACGACAGGGGGGACTGGGTGATGCCTGTGTGCTCGGTCAACGCATGGGGCTTTGTGCCCTTCCGACCCCTAGGCGCGTACTCCAGGAGGTGAAGGCTGCCTTGTCACCCAATTTTCTTGTTTTCCTGTGGCGAGCCCTGCGAGAGGAGGCTCCCCGCCCACCCCTCACCCTTGGCCCTCAGGACATTTTTCTTCGGCCCCTGTTCCGCGAGCCCCCCCGGCCTCCCCGCTCCCACATTCCAAGCCAACTGCATACCTTGCAGCCAGTCTGGTTTTGAACCGTGCCCAGAAACCATCTGTACACACTCGTGTTCCACACACTGCAGTTCCTCACCCTCGTGTCCCGCCCCGACACCAAATGGCGGGACTATCTTCCACCTAAAGAGGGTGAGGAGCCCTGGTGGGCCAGCCTTTATTGCACCTTGGTACCACGGTTCACTGGGGACATCGGTTGGCAGCTCCTTCACGGAGCCATGAGCACGGGCGTGCACCTGGCGCAGTTCACCCCTATACCTGACACCTGCTCCTTTTGTGGCATTAGGGAAGACCTGGCGCACACCTATCTTGAATGTGCCAGGTTGCAGCCCCTATTCTGGCTCCTCCAGAACCTTTTTTTGAGGTTCTGGCTGCACTTCTCCCCACACTTGTTCCTCTTTGTACACCCTATCCGTAGCCCCATGAAGTCGCGAGACCTCCTCGTCAACTTCCTCCTGGCGCTGGCCAAAGTTTCCATATATAATACCAGGAGGAGGATGTTGGACAAGGGGGTGCTCTGCGACTGTGGGGCCTATTTCCATTCCTCCCTAGTTTCATACATCTGGGCAGAGTACCACTGGCCAGCATCCGCTGGCTCCCTTGACAGCTTTGAGGAGCAGTGGGCGCTATCTGGGGTTCTCTGCTCAGTTTCCTCATCCTGGTATCCTTCTTTTGAACCTATGACCTTCACTCCAACCCCTGTTTTTCATTAGTTTTCCCCGGTATTAACTTGGTCCCTGGGTCCAGTGGTCCCTCCCGCTAGGCTGGGGAGGGGCCTTTAGAAGTGGGCAGGCTTGCACCTGCCCACCTCCCGGGTTTTCCAATAAGACCCCGCTAGAGGCATGCTTGAAGATCTTGAAGCTGAGGACAGCATTCTGTTGGCCCAGTGAATCAGTCCAGCCAAGGCAACAAGGGGCAGAACAATTCTAATTTGGGAGCATTCCAAGCTGCACAACCTCTCTGAAGATTGGAGTTGTTAACCTCTCTGAAGATTGGAGTTGTTTTAACTAGACATCAGCAACCTTGGGTTCTGGTTTGATGAGAAGATCACTCCACCTCTTCTCAGACTCAGATAATCCCTTAAAGTCTCTTTGCTGTCTCTGTTTCTTTGCAAGTACTTTCCCAAACAAGGGTGGTGGTTACTCACACTGCCTTCACTGCAGTCCTATCTCAGTCAGCTCTAGGCAGAGCAACAGTTTCTGCCCTGGCTCCAATGAAACCACCAACCACCTCAGAGACTCCGTTTGATCAAAGGCTCAGCAGGTTCTTAGCAGCAATTTATCAGCAGCTCCTGGTATGGACAGAGCTCCACAAAAGCAATCTCAGCTCCTCTCCAAAATGGAGCCCATCACATGCTCTGGCTGGAAGATCTCTCTTCCCCAAGGCACCATGGGAGTTTTAGTCTCTAAGCCTGGATTATAGCACTCGGAATCTTCCCAACTGGAACAATTTCAATTAAGTTCAGAAGCCTCTCTCGTAAAAGGTGCCTATGTAATTATAAAATAAATCAATTGGAATATAAATATTGTACTTACATTTCAGTGTACCCGAAGACCAAGCCCCATGACCTGGGTCTGAAGCTGATGCCCGAGCCCCACTGCCAGTGGTTCAAGCATGTAGCTTAGCTTCATGGGGCCCTCTGTGGCATGAACCCATCCCATGAACCGTCTGGGTCACAGATTGAGAAACACTGAACTAGGCAAATATCTAGATGAGTTTGCGAACCCCTGGAAGAGCTCTGCACACCCGCAGGGGTACTCATACCACTGGTTGAGAATCTCTGATCTAGCCCATTATGAATAAGCTAAACATTCAAGATGTTTTGGTTTTTATTGATTAAAAAGGAATTAAATTTTACAAATATTTTTGTAAAAAATTACTCTCCCCATTTTTACACAGAAGCAATTGGATCAAGTTCTAGAGATGAAAGAAAGTAGAGAAGGTGCTCACTCATTATAAAATTCCTTTGTCTCCAAGGTAATTTGTCCTACCCTCAAATCTAGTCTCTCCCCTGATCTGGCTTCTTCAACAGACAATGTTATATTAAATACTTTATATCAACTTATTTAAACAGTGGAAGAGAAATTCTTTTTCCTACAATTCAGAACACAGAAACTTCTGTGGAACAGATGGGAAAAATCAGTCTGTTGTAATTAAAAAAAATAAGATCAAATTAAGATAGATTTAAATAGCTCTAAAATTATTAAATACAATAAAGCGAGATTGTGAGGAGCTCCCTACTAAGTAATAGGCTTAAAGGAGGATGCAGAAAGAGACAATCCTCTTATTACTTTGCCGAACTTTGAAGAATTGTTGGATTGGAAATTTGATTTGATGCTACCTATACAAAGGGCATTTTGATTGTCTTTATCTCATGCTATTTTGAGACAAAAAGGAGCTGTGAAGCAAGGGATTTGCTGAATTTTGTTAAACACATAAATGTCTTCGAGGATGTTATAACATTTCAAAAATAATTGCAGGAAAGAAAGTTATCTATCAGAGCCATCAGCTTCTAATTTTTCATGTGGCCCAAGAGACACAAACCTACTGATTAAGCTATAAATCATGAAAAGAAGAATTTTGTAAAAAAAAAAAAAAAGAGAGCAGAATTTGCTATTTTTTTATTTAGCTAACCTTCCTGTTATACAAAAGACTGAGACATTTATTTATCTTTTACATTATGACAAGACTTATAATTTCTTACTCCCCAAGTTGCCTTTGCAGCCATAAATTGTTGTCCTGGTATTTGAAGAATCTAATGGTTTTGAATTTACTAACATTCTAATCTTCCTAACTTTTGATACAGCCAACAATTCATTTAGAATGTATTAGGCACAGGAAGCCAGATTTAATCAGTCTATTTAACCAGCTGAGGATCGGACCCAGTTATTTTTTTATGCTCTGGAATGCATTGAATGTGTTTTTCTGCTAGCAGCATGACCAGATATTTGATTGGCCAAATATTGTTTTACATTAGACAGAAATATAGTTTATCAGTTGATGTATTATAATTAGTATCGATGACTCTGTTGAACAATACTATTTTGATGTAATATAGTCTCTTTTAAAATGGTAGGTCATTCTTTTTAAAAACTCTAAAATTATCTAAAATAGTTTTTCTATGTATACACAAACCACAATTATTTTTGTCCTTTAGGAAAATGTGATGCAACTGAGAAGGGACTAAGTGCAACTCTCCTACAGGAAGGGTAGCCTGTAGCTTTTACATCAAAGTCTCTTTCACCTACAAAGCAACAATATGCACAGATCAATGCCATGACATTCAAGACAGGTGATCAATACTTGCACATGGTGTGTGTATTTGATGATGTGATATGTTTTAAAGATTTCATCAGAGTGAGCTTACAATATCATGACTGGTGAATAGCCAATTAAACACCACTCCATACTCATATATATGTTTTATACACACTAACCTATCTATCTATGTATCTATCTCTCTGCCATACCCTAAACCTAACAATGCAGGAATCACAATGACATGTATGTATGGTATAATGTCTCATATTTAAAATTGATTCATATTTAAACTATCACTTTCTGTATCTATACAGAGAGAAATAAGTTGGAGGGATTGGTTTTGGTTTTTGTCCCCATAATATAAGGTTGTCATTGCTTTTAGCCTGAATCAACAAAAACTATGTCATAACTCATCCATTCACCATATGATTCAAGAAAGTCTAATTTCCTATATGTATTTATTTGCAAAGTTGTGAGTGTTTTCAGTAAAATGAAAGGTAATTTTCCATGGTAAATAAAAATATAGCTAAGTAAAATACTTGTTCCTGCATTCAGAACAAGAAATCTAAATGCTGAAGATCTGTCAAGATTAGTCTTTGAAATCATATCATGTTGTCTCTCGTGTACTTACTGTATAATAACTTGCCATAAAACAAAAGCTTCAGCTCAGAAGCTTAAAAGCCCTTACAGTTTAAACTGGTCTGTAGATAACTCACTTAGATTACACTGATGTCATTTTCAAGAGTGCCTGATTTATTCTGTAAGAATATTTATTTTTCTGACTTCTCTGTTTTCCCATAGCACATGAACAGCAGTTGTTAATTATTTGGAGGAAGGAATATTTGTTGCCACGGTACAAATACATGTGTTCTTAATAAATCACATGCAAGTTTAAAAAATGTTACATCAGTCACAAACGAAGGTAGTTTAGAATAATCAGCCACATTCTTGTGCAACTAAGAATTATCAAGGGCCCATTTTCAGCACACACACTAGAAATCTGCCTGGCTTCTGCAGAAAACTCAAAAAGGTGTAACACAGCAGCCAGGTGGACTCTCCTTCTGCCCCCAAGGGGGCCGAAAATATTTAGCAGATATTCACCCTTTGTGAAAATGAATAACTCCTTTTAGAGTTGCTAATAAGAGTGCTACATGCACGACCCTTGTGAAACTAGATACTCTCTTTGGTAAATGAAATACTGCAGACAGCTAGTGGTTCTATAGCACCACCTACTTAACAAGAAGCCAAACACAGTCCCTTTTAGGTATTCCAGCCGTTGGCACCCATCCAGACAAACAGGTCTAATACAGGGAGAGGTTACTGAAAACCCAATTCATCATACATATAGTTCTACCAGTTCTACCAGTCCCAAAGGATCAGACATATACCCCCAGGTCAATATATATTATAGATCTTATCCACATATCACACTGTCAGTCAATCCTTAGTAGACTAACTAAAGATTTATTGATAAAAGAAAAGAATAAAATTAAAATGGCTAATAGATCATTTACATACAAATGATTGCAATGTTCTTAAATCCGGTTTGTAGCAGTGATGGAATAGACTGCTGGCTTGCAAAATTCTCTCCAGTAACTTCCAAAAGAATGGAAGGTTCTCAGTCTATTGTTCAAAATACTCCTTTTAGTTGTAAATCCACGGTCCAGAGAATTAAGACAGGAATTTGGCAAAACGGAGATATCTCAGGTGTCTTTGATATCCTCTGCCATGTGCATGGAAATGTACTGTTCCAAACAAAGCCCACAGTTCCTGTGTATGGAAAGTTACTGACAAAGATGGAGTCCGAGGTCACATGTCCATATCACATGCCATTACATGTTTTGCTGAATCACAGGGGTGACCATTGGCTCCTTGCTGCCTGAGGAATCTTCAGGAAGAGTTATCTGGAGATTTGATTCTTCTTAATGTCCCATCAAGTTTGAGTAGTCAATTCACAACGGGCTGGCCATACGGGATATAAACTACCTTGTGGGTGTCACCTCAAGTACAAAAAATATTGGAGATACAAATACACAGCCAATATTCATAACTTCAAATACAGTGATGATATATGGATTTAATCAGGATAATCATACTTGACAGATTTTATCTTTTCCATTGACACTTTACATGATACACTTTGTATCAAATTTAGTGCAATTGTGCAATAGTGGTAGCAACAATGATATCAATGATCATCTTCAATCATACAGCATCACACCCAAATCCTAACATCTGGACATTAAGAACCCCATTGATACCCTGTACCCAACCAAGTGTGGGTCTCCCTAGCACACAGAAAGTTACATATCAAATACCTTTATCCAACTCAGTGAGGGAATGTAGGGACTGAGACCAACGGCCATTGAGAGAGATCTCCCCAGCAAGGAGGGGGCATAAAGTGTGGCAAGTGCCCGCCTCCCCAGGTAATAGTCTCAGTTTTAAACAGGAGTTGTTGCTTCATGAAGATGACTCTGCGTGGGGAGGGGGCAGTGGAAGCCTACACATATAGTAGAGCCAAATGCCTTCCTTAGTACAGAATCAGAGGCACAGTTAAATGTTTCTGTGGCTAAGATCCCAGCCAGAAGTTGAGAAATTGATAAAGTTAAGGATTACTGCTTAACATGTGACTCCTACGTCAGGGTGAGAAAAGCCCAAGCAGTCACAAGGCCACTGCCCATAATAGAGGACAATGTTTAGAGGTTCATCATGGATATTAGGAGACACCTCAGTCAAGGGACCCTGACTCTCAAATCATCTAGGAATCTCTTCCTAGGGAAGGAACATAGAGTTATCTGAAGGCAGGGATATGATTAGTCAAATACACACAACTTAAGGGCAGAGACAGACCATTAGAAAGGGCATGCCATAAATCTCTTCCCTACCTGTCACTGATAACTGGAGCCCAGGAAGTACTGCTAGGTTAAGACCAGCTTTGCAGGTGATGAGCCATCTGGATACATTTTTATCTGAAGCCAGGGTGGATTCAACAGAGGATACAAGCCTGCTTACTTCACTGAAGTACTGCCAGTAAATGAAACACAAAGATCCCTTCCTCACTAGGCTGGCTAGGCTGGAGACAAGTAAGAGACAGGCTATTTCTATTCACTGTTAATAAATGTGCAGAATTGAAGAGATGGTTAGGAGGACCGGGGCATCTGGTTAGGAGGACTGGGGCATCCAAGGAAATTACTTTGCATGAACTAGAAGCTTGACCATCTTCAATTTCACACCACAGGGAGTGCCAGTGAGATGGGTATTTTGCACTTGACATCCACTGCCTCCTCAGTCATGATCTACCCCAATTTATTGGGGGGAAAATGAAGAGGTTTTGAGCGTTGGACAATCCCTAAGCAGTGCATTAGGGTTTCCTTGAAGAGCATGTATTACTGAGGATCCTGCAGCAAAGTGGGATCCCATTTGTTCAGGACCGGAGGGTTACAGCCACCACACAGCTTGGAATAGGAGCCCAACAAGTTATGCTTATCAATGGTAGCATCTGAATATATGCAAGGATAGAGATCCTCTTGTATGGTAGGATAATTCAGTGGTTTATATGTTCTAAAATCTTCCTTTTCATCTCTTCGTTCAGGATAACATGAATGGATCATAGGAGCTGGTTATGGTATGTGCAGACATAATACTGTGCATTTGATTCTTAGGCAGCTGGCCAATTCCTGCAGGAAGTTGACTGCTGGGTTGCATTGGCAAGATAGTTCTGAGTTGGCCTGGATGGATGGGCAAACTATATGGAACAAGAGGAAGGGTCATAAGAGCTGATTTTTTGATGTGTGGGCACAGACAGACCTCAGTGGTGAGATGAATCTGACATGGCATGGCAGGAGGGGGCAGTGCTTAATTTGTAACAAAAGAGGTGCCGGGGCTCAAGCAATTATTTTACATTCATAATGGATGCAGCAATCCCACAGGTGCTGAGGCTATGAACTGCCAAGCCTAGAGGTGCTGGGGCTCAGTCCTGACAAGCCCTGCAACAAATTAAGCACTGGAGGAGCATGTTGTGGAATCAGCTGATGCCCTTCTGCCCTCCTTGGCAGCCAGAAAACAGCCACCTGAAATGATTATTGTACACCTGAGTGAAAATGATTTGGGATTTTGGAAGGGGGTGACTCAATGCATCAGGCACAAAGAGATTTAGGGCAGATCCAGGATTTTTTACAGGGATGACTCTAAACTAGTCAAAATGCTGCAGTGGAAAGTATGGTGGGGATCCACCAGGTTGCCACAGGTTGACTAGGCCAGTGAATCATTGGGAACAGGGAGGATTGGTAATTACCCACTAAAGATATCATCTTGGGTACCTGACTTACTCAGTGATAAAGGGGTGCATATCTCAGGTTGAGGAGTGAATATATATTTGGCCTGTGTTTGAGTGCGGGGGTTTGGGGGAGAAACGTTGCTGAGGGTTGAGAACAGACAGCAAAGCTACTGCTGATGTCTCCTTTTGGCAGGTGTCCTGTGCAGTAACTCCTTCCAGAGGGACTCCCTGGCTCCCTAATCAACCGAAATTGGAAGTGTATGTAGGGGAAAGTACCCCTACTGCTGTTGGGGAACAGGGTTGGAAATCCTAATGTCCGGTACAGCAGCAAGACCCCCTTGTCCCGGCCCTTGAACTCTCATGTAAGGGGAAAGGAGCGGAAGTCCCAGTAAACCATTGGAAATTAGGTGTGGAGCTGATGGCATATCTCCATCAGGTGGAAATTATTAAGGAAAGAGTCATGACCTGCACTGTTTGGATTGTCACCTAGGAGTTAATAAAGTGGAGGCCTAGTTAAACCACATCCCTTGTCTATCTTTCTGTATGTCTGGGACAATGGACCATTTTGAAAGTGCAGCTCTCTCACTTTGCAGACATTCACTCTCACTTGAGAAGGCTCATTTTAGAGGGGGTGAACACTCCAATTAAAAATGCATAGTATTTTCATATTTAATCCCTCTCTCACATTCAATAGCCTTCAATACTTGTTCAGGATTGTCTTGCTTTCAGTATTTATGGTTTATTGTGCTAACAAATTATAGTCAACAATAAAGATTTTTTGGCAGCATAATAGTCATTTGAATTTTTTCTTCACAATCAATGAGATGGGAAGAAGAAATCAGAATCACCAGTCAATCTTTATAGTTCTACTACAATAATCATGCTCAACGAATGCTAACACAGGAATGAGTTTGCAGCATTACCCCAAAATAAAAAAAAGAGATAAAATATTTGCTATAATCTCCCATGTGCCATCTACTATTACAAAAGAATCAAATGGGTAACTGGGTGTTTTAGAACATTTGTTTTAATTTCCTTTCCCATTTTCCCTTGCATTTATTCTTGAACCCTTCAAAAACATACAAAAAACAAAATCCTGCCCAAAACAACCACCCAGCTTATTATTCACACCTACATCAATATAGTACCTAGATAGCTCACCCAACAAACAGGACTATTGGCATGATTGTATATAATATATACCCAGCAGGGGGCGATATTACCAAGCAATTTAACCCTTTACTATGTTTCCTATGATATCTGTATTCAATTGTTAAAAGCAAAAAAAGCCATCACATTGGGGATTATTAGCGCTGACTGCCCTGGCTTTATGATCACAGACCCTGTTAATTGTAGTTTTTTGAGCATGAAGCAAGAGGAAAGTGGGAAGTTACTGTATATGAAATATGCTTTGAAGGCAATTTCGTTGCATATTCAAGACCAAAATTTTCTATGCCAACAACTTTTTTTGTAAGTGTAAAGAGTTCCTCTTTATTTCCTGTTGGGAGGGAAAAGCTGCATAATGGCTCATATTCATTCTGCACTGGCTTAGAAGAGACTTATACTTGACAGTGTATTTAGTGTATCATTCTGTTATGACATTCTCTCATTAACCCTAATCAAACCCTTGCAGTCTAATAAGCAGTAGCCTTAAGGCCTAGTATTAAAACAATTCAATAGGATTCTTCTTGCTCCCCAGGACTGTTTGACACTGTTTAAGTCTGCATATCTAGTTCCAAGGGTAGACAGCATAATGCTTAGGCATCTCTCAGCTCAAAATACTTTACAAAGGGTAATAAGTCTTGTTATGCAATATCAGAGATAGGGAAAGTGAGGCAGAAATGAGTTATCCAGTCTAGAGACCTACCCACTGGACAACATTGCCTCTTAGTTTGCAAACTCTTTAGAACAGAAACTCTCTTTTTCAAAAGGAGCCTTCTCCTCCAGGTGCTACCTCAATACAAATAATAAATAATAAAAGGGTAAAAATGGGAACAGGATACTCAAGAATTATTAAACCTAAATATTGTGAATATCCTTATATAAGTTTCCTTTTCTAAAAAAAATAAAAATTAATTCAGCCTTCAGAACATATGTCCATAGAATGTGCACAAGTCCATGTTATGTGTAATGGTTATACTCTTCTCTCCAGGCCAACATACCACTTGGACAATCCCACTTGTTTCTTATGACTATTGTCTATTATGGCCAATAAAGAAATGTAATAGGCAAGTTTTCCCTTTTCGGTAAATCACCGCTATATTCTGGATAATTCTGGTTTGTAAATGTAGTAGTGACTGCCATCTACAGGTTAAATAGGGTTGAGCCAAAAAAACCCACCATGTACTACAAATTGGACATAACCTCATATACAAACTCTAGGCTCCTTTGTTAAAGCCAGAATCAAAATAATTAAACCCTCAAAATATATAAGAAGGCATGAATGAAACAAGAAACATAAGCAGCGATCAGTGTTTAGTCATGTTGCTTTTTCCAACTACTAAGGCTGATCTGCTGGTATAAACCTTCCCTCACCTATCACCTAATGCAACTGAGAAAATAGTTGCATTTATACAGGGCCCAGTTGCCACTTCCCATTCTCAGGTGTATGTATTTTCAGCTCACATCCTTTATAACTAACTTCATCTGGGTCTGTGTGCAGGAAGGTCATGTTAGAGAAACATTTCTGTCTGAGGCAACCTATGAATCTTTTCTTTGCCTAAGAAATTTTATTAAGGAATGTTAAAGTAATTAAATGCTAAAACAATATACTTTTGTGAACCCTGCAGGCACTGGATGCTCAAAATATGCTATGGATTTTTAGTGCCTTTCCTTGTAAGGTGCATAGAACAAGCTGAAATGACCCAAGCAGCCACCAAAATTAGAAACATAAAGCAATATAAAAAAGGGGGCAGGGTAAATGAGGGAAGATTTGTGGAAACAGACTAGAGGAGGAGGAGTAATACGAAAGACAAGCCAGCTTACCCAAAATCATTTCCCTGAATTTTAACTGTTGTTAGCTACACGATTCTATGGATGGAAAGTATGTGTACAGCTTGAGCTACCATTTACCCACTTGGGCTGAAATCCTGGTTCCTTTGAAGTCAATGGGAATTTTAAAATTGATTCCAGCAGAGCTAAGCTTCATCTTCACATTCACAGGCATTTGCCATCTTTCCCTCAAGAACTCAATGATGGGTTTTTCACACTCTAACTTAAGTGCTGAAAAAATTAACTATGTGTTAAAAACTTTCAGAGGGTCTTTTAGTTTTCAGAGAATGAACCCAACACCATGATACTTCTGAGTACAACAGTCACTGAATAATTTAGTGAGAGGCCAGAATTTCAGGGGGACTCAGGTGACAAACTTATATTCAGCTAAACACGTTTCTAATATTACTTGTGGGGGAAGAATTGCATTCTTCCATAGACCTGGCTTTATTGGAAACAGGCTAGAGTTGTTTGTTAACACTGTAGCGATGAAAGTCAGTTTCTCTGACATACTGCTTTTGCAAAACTTCATACTGAAATAGGTTGTTAGGCAGTGCTTGAATATCATTACACTGGAATAGCACTGGCAAAACATTTTTCTTCCTATCTCGTATACGACTCTTCTGTATCAAAATGATCCGTTTTAATGAAAAGTGTAGATGTTTTTACATACTTTTATAGCAGCTTGATCATATTTTGGCATAATCAGCCTTGATGTAAATCTAGTCTACCTCTCAAAGGAGAGTGTTTTACTGAATAAAAAATTGCACAGGCCCCAATTTTCCATGCACAGTTTTAAAAATGATGCTAAAATATTATACAGAACTATGCTGTTTAGGCAGTCCTTTAATGAACACTGGTGATTGATAGGATTTTCTATAAACAAACAGCCACACAAAAACAGTAAAATGGAAAGGACGATTCATAGAATGGCATTATGCTAATCCCTAGAAACTAATTCTACTGATGTACTACAACAACTACTGTATGTATTCCATTCACCCAAAGCAAGAAAATATACCGCAGAGACCGTTCAAATGTTTACTGTTACATCACAGTGCTTTATAGCAAGTCAATGTAATATGCATTATTAGTGCCGACATTAGGTGGTTCTGGGCACTTATAAAAGTTTACCACTTCCAAAAAGGGATAGGCAAGCACTTTATCTGAATTCATGAAAGGGAGCTTTAAAAAGCGTGTCTGGATTATATCATTTGTATGTTCCCGTCCCAAATCATCATATCATCCCTATTGCTGCTAATGTTATTCAGCATAATTCTTGGGTATCCCTGAAATTTGACTGTGAACCACTGCATATATATTTTATTCACCGGGAAAGACACCTGTGTACTTCTTCTCTTCCTCTTTCTCACCCTTTCTCCAATTTTTATTACTGAAATCTTTTTTGAATTTTTAAATTTTATCTCACTCTAATTTCAAAACTGACCTGCAAAGGGATAATATCCTTGTAAAAGTGATTATAATATCTTCAGATCACCTCAACCACTACTAAAAGGCCCTATGTATGTGATTTAAGTTTGGATACCCATCACAGATATGGACACTGGGCCTTATTCCATCCATTGTTGGTAACATAATAACATGTATTTTGGTACTGTGGTATAATGGCATATGTTTTAAATTGACTGAATATTTAAACTATCATTTTCTGTGCTACTCTCGCATCCCTTACTGTAGAGCAGCATGGTTGACACAACCAGCAGTGACACATCACAACGTGATGCTAGCCTAGAGGAAAACAAAAGCTGCCTGTCAAAAGCACATGATCAAAGTAGCCAGGCGTTTGGGGGACTTTTGTTACAAGAAACTAAATACAAAAATAGATGCACACACACAAATTGTGTCTGCAATTAAAAATTGTATAAGCAAAATTTAGCAGAACAATTATTTTTGCATGCCTCCCTACAGCCCCAGGTAGTAGAAACAAGTTCCTTATGTGGTACATATACAGACAGTTTATGTAATTTTAAAGCTAAGTAGCTTAATTGTTAATGGTCTTTATTCCACTTCTGTGAAACACCTGTCTCCTCCTTTGCTGCCAGGAGTGCTAAGTAAAGAACACAAGGGAAAGGTTAGGCAGATCCTTTAAATGAAATGATCCAGGCAATAGATTATATCAAACCATTAATATGTTTCAGAGTAGCAGCCGTGTTAGTCTGTATTCGCAAAAAGAAAAGGAGTACTTGTGGCACCGTAGAGACTAACCAATTTATTTGAGCATATGCTTTCTGGCATCCAATGAAGTGAACTGTAGCTCACGAAAGCTTATGCTCAAATAAATTGGTTAGTCTCTAAGGTTCCACAAGTACTCCTTTTCTTTTTTCATTAATATGTTGGGGTTTTATTAATAGTGAATAAAAGCAATTTAATAACAGTGTTTTTTAACAGGCTAAATAGGGTTTTAAATGGAAGGTCACTTTCCTAAGATCAGTAGCCCCATCACATACTGGAGCATAGAAAATCCCATGGGACTCCTGGAAGGTTCAACATCTGATTTCAAGGGACTATTCCCTTAGTAATGGCTGTGTAATAACTAAATGCAAATTATAGATGTTACATTTTAAGGCAAGAAGAGACCATCAAGATCACCAAGTCTGACATTCTGTATAATGTAGCCCAAAGAATTTCACATTTCTTTGCACCAAGCCCACAACTTCTTGTGCTGGGGCATATTTTTTAAAGGGGTGGGGGAAAAAAAAGGCCAATCTTGATTTAAAGAGCATTCACCACATCTTCACATAAATAGTTCAATGATAATTATCCTCACTGTTAAAAAAATATGTCTTATTTCTAGTATTAATTTGTCTACCTTCTGCTTTCAGCCACTGGATCCTGTTATGCATTTGTGTGCTACATTAATGATGTCTTTAGTATCGGTTACCTTTTTTCCATGTAGGTACTCATAGACTGGGACCAAGTCTTAACATTCTTTTCAATGAGATAAATAAACTGAGATTCTTAAATCTCTCTGTAAGGTAGGATTTCCTGAATTTGACAGATACCATTATTTTGTCGTCAGTGCTAGATCCTGGAATGGAGCTCATATCCTCCTACACTGAAAGCTAGGCTCGTACCCCAGCACCACCACACCAACCAAAATAACATTTAGACTGAATAGGTTGTGAAACAGTTTCTAAAGGGAAGCAGTGGTATGCTCATCCACAGTCATTTAAAAGTGAACAGGGCAAAGAACTAAGGACTATACTATACTGGGCAGTCCTGCCCTGGCAGGAGAATGGACCCATGATCTAATAGGTCTTTTCAACTTTAATATCAGGCTACTCATCTCTGCTTACTGCCCAGGGTGAAGTCACACATCATACTGTGGTGAGGCAGAGTGACCTCCCTCCAGTGCAGAGCAAGTGAACTCCCCGTGTTGGGCACAACTAGCCCCACCACCCCCTCCTCAGGAAGTGCAGGGACAGGGCCAGAAGTATAAGAGCAGGGTCCTGCAGCTCAGTTGGGGCCGTATCGGGGACGGAGGCAGATGTCCCTCCCAAGGAGCTGAACCCTCAGCTATGCCCATGACCTTCAGCAGGGAGACGGGAGACCCCAAGAAGAGAGTGGAGGAAGGGCTGCCTGACCACAAGACGGAGAGCCAGGTCCCAATTGTGACAGAGCAGTGCCATCAGGAGCTGGTAGGAAGTAGCCCAGGGAAATTTTGGGCTTGATGGGGTGCTGGGAAGTGAGGCAGAGACTGCATGTTTCCCCACTGATCCAGTGGTGGGGTCCCCCGTCACTTCTAGGGCCCATGGCTGGGATCCAGTGGAGCAGTATGGGGCTGCATTTCCTTATCCCCAGCTCCGTACACAGGGATCGATGCATACTAACCTTTCGGCAAGAAGGCTGGAAATATTGATTGTTTGTTTGCCTGGCCCTTGCCCAAGTGGCTGGAGCCAGAGACCCTTTAAGTACTCAACCCTCACTCTAGAAAGCCTGAGCCATTGATTATTATTGTTCACTCCAGCCAGACGATGTGAGCCATAGATGATTTAAGTGCTCAGCCATCAATCTCAGAGGCCTGAGATATAGACTGCTGGTTAACTAGCTGAATCCTCACCAAGCAAGTTGAACTGTCAATTGTGCAGTTGCATGACCACAATCCAGGCTGCCAACTGCTTCATTTGGCAGGCATCACAATCCTGCAATGCCATCTCAGGGGATGTCCCGGCCTGGCGATGTGGCAAGCTTACACGTAACCATTCCAATTGAGTTTAAAGGGTCCCAAAGACTTCCTGATTTCCAGAGCTCAATTTGAGTTGAGAGAACCTATTTAGTTTGCTAAATTTGGTACTTTGTTTTAATTTCAGCACATAGGGTAAAGAGACATCAATCATAGAATCATGGAATATCAGGATTGGAAGGGACCTCAGAAGGTCATCTAATCCAACCCCCTGCTCAAAGCAGGACCAATCCCCAACTAAATCAAAGGCTGTAAGTGCCCTAGCAGAGAATTACAATCATAGTTCACAAAAACAACTAATGACTAAAGCCAATCCTCGCTCAGCCAACTACAAAGCAGCCAGCAACCAATGATATAACAGAAAAATCCCTCAAAAGCATTCAAATCACAGAGATGCCAAAACTCCAACAAATAAACAGGTCCCAGGATACCATATTCCACATGCTGGAGCCAACCCAAAATGTCCACACAAATAGATGTTTTTTTCAGGTTCCTGGAAAATCAGCACGTGTGCACATTAGGTTTGATGCAAACAGCATGGCCCTGCAACCTCCTTGTCAGTGCCTGTTCAGTTCATGCTGCCTCAAGTACCTGCCCAGAGTCAGCACTAACAAAATGAGTTCAGCACTCAACAAAATGGTTAAGAAACCACTCTTAATCATGCATTCATAGTCAGGGTCTCATCCTCAATTAAATCATGGATGTCTGATACCATACAAACCACCAACCTCACATTAAGCATCAAGAAGAGAAGATTAAAATCATGATCCAAGATCCTCATCCTCCTGATAAGAAGGAAAACTAATGGATCGATTCAAAGTATTTCTTTCCAAAATATGTCTCATATAACTTCTCATAGCTTATTTCCTTGTACCCATTGACACACAAATCGAGGACCTTAAGTACTCAAAGACCCCCAATTAGTGCCAGCACTGTTGCACTTGGCTACCCAAGGGTGACCATTAAAAGGTCATTGCTGCTGTAGCTGTGCATTCAAAGTATGACATCCAAGTCAGACGTCAAAGGCCATAACCATTAAATGACCATCATGTAAATAAAAGAATCAGCAATAACTGTCCTTTGTTATACTCCTGCAATGTACACTAATTTAAGATGATGGCTACCATTCCAGAGTTTACAGAAAATATCAAATAGTCTAATTATACAACTCCACACATCATACCAGTACAACAAGCATGATCCCAGCCCCACCAAAATGTTTAGTGGGAAGAGGGAAAAAGAACAAGCAGGGAGGTGTCTCACTCCTTAACAATCTCCAGCAAAGAACAAGCAATCTCCACAACATCTTTCTGAGATGCTGGTTAAGGAGCCCTAAGTAATTAGGGATGGGAAATTCCTCCCACAACTCCACTTGCAATGATTGTATTAGTATCTCCTCTTCTAGCACCAGTGTCCTGTTCTGACACTGGTGTTGCCTCTCTGCTGAGAGGCAGCAGAATTCAAGAGCCTTGCTGGGTTGTGTCTGGTGTAGGAGTAATTGGCGACACAGCCTGGGCATACTCTAAATGTATCTTGTTTTATTTACATATATATATCAATCTTGAAACAAGAAGGTGAAAAAGCAAGCAGGGTAAATCCCTTAATTCAGTGAATACAAGCCAACACCATTGCCCAGATCCCAGGGAGCAAGTTTGTCTCAAAAATAGACTTTAATCAGAGACTACTGCAGAGACCAAAGTCTCCTACTCCTTGCACAGTGCCCCTTATACCCAAGCCTTGCATAGCCCAAAGCTAACAACAACATAGCATATGAAAAAAAGAAGATGAAGAGATTACTTGATTACAGTGTATAAGTAACTTTGTGGGGAGAACCTTCAGGGTACTAAAGGTCTCTTTAAAGTAATGGAGAAAGGCATAAGAAGAATCAATGGGTAGAAGCTGAAGTCAGACAAATTCAAATTAGAAATAACGCACAATTGGAATAAACTAACAAAGGAAGTGGTGGATTCTCCCTCTCTTGAAGTCTTCAGATCAAGAACGGATGCCTTTCTGGAAGTTGTCATTTAGTCAAACACAAGATTTTGGACTCACTGCAGGAGTAACTGGATGACAGTCTGTGACCTGTGTAATATAGGAGCTCAGACTTCATGATCTAATGGTTGCTTCTGACCTTAAAATCTATGAGTCTGTAACTCTTCCCAAGAATGCTAAGGAAAAGAATTTGGAAGTTTTTGTGCCACTTGCTGAGGACTGGTATAACAATATTAATTACTGACTCTGGGGCTGGAAATTCACAAAGACTTGCAGCCCTAATACAGAGGGAGGGACCGAAGATAATATGGAGTTTGTTGACTTGTGGGAGACAGTGAGATACATTGCATGCCTCCAGGCAGCTCCACAAATCCATGGCTTGCTATTAGTTTTTGAATATTCTTTGCTGACTTCTGAACAGATCAGCCTTTTCTTCAATAAGATGTCCTGCAAAAGATAGCACCTTAACCTTTAAAACTCAAAAAAGGCTCGGGATACATTAAGCTACTTAGATTCTAAAGTGTATATATCTTCCGAAAGAGTTCTATACACTCATTTAATAATGTGAAACCAATATATGTCAAACAACCTGACAACTTTTACATTGGATGGATGGCCAAAATGGCTGAACAGGTTTTCCGTTTCTAATTTCTATGATTAAATTAAATTAAATTAAATTAAATTGCAAGATATTAATATAAAAAACTTAAGATAATGAAAAAATTGCTATTCTAAACTGTTAATTTTCATAGCACTGTTGGTAAATGACAAAGAATAAGGAATTTGCACACAGCTCAGTTAAAGCATGAAGGAATCCATATATTTAAATTAGAGAATGATTATAATAATAATAATAATAATACTTTTCTATTTTAGATAACCTTTCATCAAAATATGATATCAAAATGCTTATTAAATACAAGTGTTTCATTTTTGCAGAATATGGGCATGTGAAGGAATTGGAGATTGTTTTATTTTGTATCTTAATATAGTAAAAAATGTATCCATGCTGGGACTGATCCAAAGCCCTACAAAATAAATGGGAATCCTTTCACTGAATTCAACTGATTTTTGGGTCAGGACCTGTGTGTATATATATTACAGTGGAGTCACATCTTACGCAGGGGTTAGGTTCTAAAGTCAGCGTGTAAGGCGAAAATCGCGTATAGTCAAAATTACCCTTGAAAATCCCTTAAATCGCCCATAAAGTACAGGTTTCAGGGTAGCAGCCGTGTTAGTCTGTATTCGCAAAAAGAAAAGGAGTACTTGTGGCACCTTAGAGACTAACCAATTTATTTGAGCTTCAAAAGCTTATGCTCAAATAAATTTGTTAGTCTCTAAGGTGCCACAAGTACTCCTTTTCTTTTTCCATAAAGTACAGTATACTGTACATGGTTTTGTGTATACAACCCTGTACAGTAATATGTATAAATGTATAATGTATACAGTAATGTACAGTATATAATAAAGAGTACAGATGCAAAATGTAATTTTACAGTACTGTATTCTTAATTACAGGGGGTAATTACAGGGGAGTAATTACAGGGGGTCATCAGGGCTTGATGTCGATCCAGGAGACTGAGGTGATGGAGAGCTTGGGTGATGGAGAACGAGTCATAGACGAAGTGGTTAGCTCTGGTTCAGCTTGAGAAGTTGATTGCATAGGTTCATCTGCTGCTGGTTGTTTTTCCTTGAAAAACATGGTGATCGGCAACTGTCGCTGTTGTCTCTTGAGCTGCTCAAACATTTCTTGATACCGTCTCAAATCATCCGTAATACTACGTATGATTTTGAGGCTTCGTTCCATAAAGGGATCTTATTCAGAAATTAAATCATTCAAGTGTTTCACTGCTTGAACACTTCAACAAATTTATGAAGATTCCAACTTGCTGGCTCTTCCTGTTCGTCGCCATCATCTTCGTCTTCTGTAGATGATTTTATCAGTTCCTCTAACCCTTCGTTAGTCAATGTTTCTCTATGGCTCTCAATTAATTCTTCGATTTCTTCCTCAAGGATGTCGATGAAGCCATCGCCACCCACTTGCCTGGCCACCTGAACAATGTGTTTCACTTCTTTGTCAATGGTCGGGAAACCCTTAAAATCATTCACACGTTCTTTCCATAGGTTTCGCCAACATGCATTGACTGTTTCAGGCTTGATTGCATCCATTGCCTGTTTAATATAAGTGATGCAATCTGCAATGTTGAAGGACTTCTAACATTCCATCACATTAAGATTGGGATTAGCATCCATAGTGCTACGTATCCGTGAGAACATAAGCCTCGTGCACATGGCCTTGAAACAGCGAATCACGTCTTGGTCGAGAGGTTGGAGGATGGAGGTGGTATTGTGGGGGAGAAAGACAACTTTAACATCATTATGCGCATACCGGAGTGCCGTAGGGTGGCCAGGAGTATTGTCTATGATCAGCAACACTTTAAAGTCAAGTCCTTTCTGATTGAGGTACCACTTGACCTCCCGAATGAAACACTTGTGAAACCAATCCAGAAATAATGCTGCCATCACCCAAACCTTTTTATTTGATTGCCAGAACACAGGCAGGAGATTTTTGTTCTTGCCTTTTAGGGCACGGGTATTTGCAGCCCTGCAGAGCAAGCCCAGCTTTATTAAATGCCCAGCTGCATTGCCACAAAACAACACAGTCACACGATCTTTAGCTGCTTTGAAGTCAGAGGCTTGTCTTTCTGATTTTGAAGTGTAAGTGCAGTTGGGTATTTTTTTCCAGAAGAGCCCAGTTTTGTCAGCATTAAAAACTTGTTCCAGAAGATAGCCCTTTTCTTCTATGATTTTCTTTAATTGTTTGGGGTAGGCTTTTGCTGCCTCTTCATTGGCAGATGCAGCTTCACCAGTAGTCTGCACATTTTTGAGGCTGAAGCGGTTCCTAAAACTGTTAAGCCAACCTTGGCTGGCTTTGAATTCCTTCTCATCGGAAGGCTGTCCCTCTTCGGCGGGAGGTTTGAACAGCGCAAGGAGGCTAAGTGCGTTTTCTCGCAATGTGTTGCCATGGATAGGCACACGTTTATGGTTCATGTCTTCCAGCCATAAGTTTAATGCCTTTTCAGTCTTCACTAAAGTCTTATCACACACCTGGCTCATCACCTTATTAGCAGTTATTGGAGCACGTGATGCCACGGCTTGACGAATTTCTCTTTCTCAAATCTTGATGGCATGGATGCTAGATTCGTTGAGGCCATATTTACGCACCACGTTGGAGACCGACATACCGTCTGTCAATAAGTCCAACACAGCCAGTTTTTCCTCCAGCGTTGGAACAGATCACTGTTTCTTTGGTTGAGCACCAGATGAAGCAGATGGCTTACGTTTAGGGGCCATGTTGTACGAAAAATATGTACAGTATCTTTAAACACTAGAATCACACTCAGCGCGGTGCGATGCTCACTCTATGAGAGGCACGCGGGAACTGAGACCGACTGAGGGAACAGCAGATTCATGTGTCCCATCTCACACTCACTCCAGGGCATATGCTCATTGAGTGGAATGGTGGGTGGAATCGCCTGCACTATTTACAGGTATCTTGTTATTTTTCTTTTTTTTTGCCAAGCGTGTATAGTTGAATTTGAGTAAGTTAAATGCGCGTATGATGCAACTCACCTGTGTGTGTATATATATATATATATATAAATTCATCATACACGCATTTAACTTATGCAAATTGAACATATTTGTATGTGTGTGTGTGTGTTTGTGTGTGTGTGTAGTAATATATATATATTCTGGGTCAGATCCTCAAGTTGTGCAAATTGTCATAGCTGCCTTGAAGTCAGTGAAGCTATGGCAATTTACACCAGCTCAGGATATGCACCTATACTTGTAAGGTCATATTTTCAAAATTTCAAATTGCTAAGGCTGTGTATACAATATGCATGCAATTTGCATTCCTAATTTCTGCACACAGTTAAATTATTGTGCAGTGCAAATAACCAGTTAGATGAGCTTTAGAAATTCTCACCTTTAATATATCAGCTACACAAAATTATAACAGCTTCTACAAGTGTACATTGTTGTTCATACGTGACTGCTAATATTATATCATTTCATATTTGTGTGATATTAGTGCTGAAGTGCATTATCCCTCGTTTTCATTCCTTCTCACTTACAATGCTGTCGGAAAGTGTTTTGCATATATTTATGCAGGGGAATAACACTAAACTCACTTTCATCTGCTAAAATGTCATCAGTAATCCCTATGGAAAGAACTAAGAGTAATTTGTGTGAAGGATAGAGTCTCCCTGGACATTGCCTTGTGACACATCATGACCTGACTAAAGACCATAATTATTTTAACAGAATGGTTACTATCTCTGTAATCGGTAGATTAAGGGCTATCCATAACTTACATAGCATACTTTTTGGTGATTTTCAAGACCCATCTTGTAACACTGAAACAAGCATGCAAAAGTAAGGACACACCCCCTGATGCATTGCATAATTAATGAACAGCCTGTTTTTTAGAGATGGAGGCATTTGACATTTTATGTCTGGATCCTGATCTCACTCACAGCAGTGTAAAACAGGAATAATGCCACTGAACCCTATGCAGTTAATCTACTCTAAAGCTGGTGTTACAGATCTGAATAGGGCCCTTATTTTTTGAGGCTTGAACTTGGAAAAAAACAGCTGTATTTTGTACAAAACATGTTTGGGGCCCACTAACCTTTTATCTAAACTAAAAAACTTTTTTTTTCCTTTCCGTAGATGAGCATCAATTTTTCAAAATTGAGTTTCATGGTTTGTCTCATAACAAAACTTGTAATAGCTGGCCTGAGCGTAGTGCCTTCACAAACCTTTATGCATATATAATGAATAGAACTTAATGAAACTTGCTTGCTTCACTCTGAGTTTTGCTTTGGATATTGGGTACTCAAACAAATCCGGAACTGAAATCAGAACTGAAATCAGAATTTGAGGGGCACAAAACTACATATGGCAAAATCAACTAAAGAGTGTCTAAACTAGACTGAGCAAAATTCTATATTTTCATTTTGCCATTGAAATTCATGGTATTTTGCACATTCCATCCCAGATTTCTGTTTCTACAAAAATCAGACAAAGTTATTGGGTCACATTCTCTCCCTGATTCCCATCCTTTTGTATTGCTGAGGCAAGAAAATAGTACCAGAATATTGGTTTAATGCCAACAGTGTATTTGGTGCCATCCAAGATACATAGAGACACACAATCCCTATCTTAAAGAGCATATAATCTAAATCAGTGAACAATTTAAAAATCTTTAAAAGAATCAGCAGTAACTAGAGAAATTAGTGGTATCCTGTGTGAGAGAGACTTTTGGGTAGAGGAGCAATTGCCAACTGCTACTTGCTGCATCCTCTGAAAAGAAAGGAATGAAACCACTCAAGAAAAATACAGTCTATTCCTTCTAAGGTTCATAGCTGAGACAACAAAATCTCATAATGAGCGGCATCAAAGGCTGCTGATGAATATAAAAAAAAAATCAGGATGGACATTTAACTTTATCCTTTTCCAGGAAGAGCTAATTGACAAATGCAACCAGTGCAGTTTCTACCCTCTACAAAGGCTTATAACTTTCTTGACCATAGTCAAGAAAGTCCAAGGACTCCAGAAAATACCACTTTCCTCGCCACAACCTTCTCAGTGACTTTTCCTCAAAAAAGGAAGGTCATAAACAAGGACTTACTAAAAGCCCTGATAAAAACATCCAAATGTGGAAATAAAAGGAGGTGAAGTCATAATTGATAAAAAAAAATGTTCTGTTTTTAGCCAAGCGAAGGTTCTCAAGCCTGTGATACTCAGATTTCTTCCTCCATGTCTCCTAGGCATAGTTGGTAGGAATATGTAGATCCAGCTCTTAAGACACTTTGTGGGTCTTTCTGAAGTATATTCTTCTTAATGTGGTTGCACATGTAACATTTCATTTCTAGTGGATTCTAAGTTAACTATGTGTCTGTAGAGCATGTGTATTTACATCACACTAGATGCCAGTAACCTGCATTTACTTTAATAAGTATACTTTCCCACACCAATAAAATATAAAAGAAAAAAATACTTGTGTAAGTAAATTTTTCTCCAGTTTTGTAATTCAGAGACAAATAACATTATTCAATGTCCACTGTCCCTTCTGAAGGCTAGTGGTTGTTTAAAGTACAAATTATTTTTTCCTGAGTTGCTTTGAGGTAAGTTTCTCAAATCTTGGGGTTTCCTTGCTTCTGTCCTTGTCAACCTGGACTCTCAATACTGATGACTATTCTCAGTCTGTAAATGACAGTCCAACCCATAGCGCTCCCTCAGCTTCAGGCATTTATTAAAGACAACTGATACAAGCAACACAAGATTTCCTCAGCAACTTCTTTGCAGTTTCATACCATCCTTGTTTCCCTTTCCTGACAGATATCATTCCATTTCTGGAACTTTCAATACACCTCAGAGTCATCTAGTGGCCCAGTAGCATAACTGCAAGTAAATATCAATACTATTTTCAGGAATTATCAGTCCATTTCCCTTGTCTCCCTTTAGTACCCTGCTGCTGCTCCAGGTATGGAGATTCTGTTTTCACAAACCACATCCTCCTAGAAAGTTCTTTCACTCTCCAGATGCTGTTTGTACATGCAATGGTCAACACCTTTTATGCATGTCTCTGCACACTTACTGTTCCCTCTCATGAACGTTGAACCAGAAAAGCTGTGATCTGGAGTTCCTGAACAATTAAAATAGCCCTTTCCCTAGAATGAGTGTCATGGGACTCTGTTAGGGGCAGAAAAACAAATGTTATGAGGTATGTACTTATAATATTCAAATATATGTGCATAGATTGATTTGTGAATTCACTGAATTCTCTATAATTCATTTTTCATGATTTTTTGTAGTTCAATCACAAGTTATTGGGTTCTATGCAGGAATTACTGAGGCAAATTCTATGACCTATGTTATGCAGTAGTTTGGATCAGTTTTGATCATAAACGTCTCTTCTGCCCCTAACATTTATTAATTTAATTGTTAAAACATTATCTTATAGCATCAGGTATAGCACGATATAGCAAGACACTAACGACATCTACTAAAGTGTTAATCTACCAAAGTAAGTAAATGGAAATCTAATGTTTACAGACAGTATTTCAGGAAAATATACTTTAGTATTAACTGATTAGATTTTCATTTCCAGGTACTGTAAGGAACACAATCTCCACAAACAGTACAGCAACAACTGTAATGTGTTGCCAAATCTGGCAACAATGGGTAACCTGAGATTTTCCTCTTGGGTGATAATGTTGTAAACTGTTCACAAGCAACTCATTTTGCATATTCCTTATTTGAAATTTGGAATTCAAAATGTGTTGAATTTCTGTTTGGTCATGTGCAGAGCTGGTCGAAATATTATAAATTTTGATTTCTAATGACAAGTTTTGTCAAAATTCAAATTTTGATCCCCCCAAAAACTCTTTCAGATTGGTGGCTAAAATTTCCATCATTACTTTTGTGTTTGTTTTCTGAGTAGGTGCAAAGCTGTACAACATTTCTAAAAATACTGAAATTTTGAAAAACCAGTAAAACATTTTGAAAAGTGTTCACAAAATAATGTACTGTTTTTTGTTTTTATTTTGTTTTGGTTTTTACCAGGTCTAGTCATGTGATATTATTTTGTTTCTTATTTGGGTGTATACAATTATCAAAACAAATACTCAAGTTTTTAAGTTCAGAATTCACATTCACTGATATAAACTTAAAACTCACTTCCACAAACATCTCTGCCAATAAATTTGTTGACTAAAATATTTACAGAAATCAAGCACAAAAAGGGTGCAAAACTCCAATGAAGAAAATTCCATTTCTTATTCAAATAAATGTTTGAGAGTTTTTTGAGGTATTAACCAAGCTATACTAGTGAATGACCAATGTTATTCACAATATAGCAATGGACCAGCCTTTCTGTCAGTTGCAGATAGACTTGATATTACACAGTTCGGCATATCCTTATCCCTTATGAGTATATCAGACATAGCCAATGGTGGGAGTTTTGAAAACAACAAACTTATCATACTAATTGCTAGTCCAAATTTTATCTTAGCTATAATTATTAATTATTTAAAGTGAATAACTTGGATCACTCTGAGCTGACAATTTAAATTGCTTTAGAAAAGATACTTACTGAAATTAATTTACACTTTCAGAATCTGTACCGCCAATCAAAAAATGCCATCACTTGAAGCCATTTTAAAATACTCATATTTATTTTGTGTAAAGTCTACAGTTCAACCTTCATGTGATCTTTTCGCTTAAACAAAGTGGGGTCTCATTGAATGATCACAGCATAAAGATAATTTAAAAAGACAATGCTGATGTTTTATTTAAGCGCTTTTTCCTGTTCTTATTATACCACATAAATCAGTTTAACTGTTACATTGCCAACGGGTATTTTCTGTTTTGTGAAGTTTAAAGGTAAAATATGGGTCAAAGTAAAACCTGAATGAAGAATTAAATAAAGAAAATAGACACTGTGATGCACTTGAGAAGGCATAACATTCTGATATAAGATCATAATTAAGATCTGTAATGTAAAGTCGGAATACTACAAAACGTAACAAGTTAATCCAGGAGTTCTCAAATTGGGGGTCAGGACCCCTCAGGGGGTTGTGAGGTTATTACATGAGGGGTCATAGAATCATAGAATATCAGGGTTGGAAGGGACCTCTGGAGGTGTCAGCCTCCACCCCAAACCCCAAATGCTGCTTTGCCTCCAGCATTTATAATGGTGTTAAAAGTGTTTTTAATTTATAAGGGATGGTCGCACTCAGAGGCTTGCTATGTGAACGGGGTCACCAGTACAAAAGTTTGAGAACCACTGATTTAATCAATCCACATATTTTCATTCATGAAAATCACCCTTTTTTCTTGCTTTCAGTGACAAACTAAAATATCATTTTAAGTATAAAAAGGAAATCATTCTCATGGCAGTGATATTTCCATATTAATGTCAATTAGAACTCCAGTCTGTAATTGACAGCAGCCACTTAGGCCCCAGTCACTTGCAGCACTGAGGTCTATTATATGTGTACTGTATATTTACGTTTTGGTCAGCCTACACAGATTCTGCCCAAATTTCAGCTCTCTCGAAGAGAAATGAAACAAGTAATTCACTCATTTATTTTAAACAAGTATTCTGTCATCTATAATATAGATTGTATACTGGGGATATACCCCTAGTAAAGGGTCAAAGTCAACTTTAAAACAGTATTTGAAAGCAACCAGATGTCCTTCCCTTTATTGCAAATACATCCTGGGTATTAAAATTGAAATAAATTTAAACTCCAGGTTTCTTTTTACTTTAATTCTCTTTTCTTACCTTCTGCTTTTCTCTCAACCTAGACAATTAATATTAATGAAGTCTATTTCATTTTTGTTTGTGGTGAGGTTCGCTTAACAGGTTCTTAATGTGTCACTGTGTGGGTTTACACCACTCCAAGGAAATGTTTACTTAAAATCAAGTGTTTTCCTTGGAAACATTTCCACTGGTCTCAGGTTTTTACAAGAGCTTGTTTTTACATATTTAAGCCCCGGTTCAGAAAAGCCCTCAAGCACCTGCTTAACTTTAAGCAGATGTTTACAGTATTGTCAAGATCCATGTTTTATCACAAGACTCACTGACATTTCACACTGTACTTAAAAACCAAGCTCCTGAAGTCATATGATTATGTGACAATCTTGGCTTTCATTTAAAATAAAAAGGATGAGCTACAAACACATTTTTACACATCCTTCCCACATTGAGATGCTTTCCTAAATTCAAACCTTATAATATTGGGTCAAATTTAAGTTGACAGTGGGTTTCTTTTTTTTTTTTTAATTATTTTTATTTTTAAGTTACAGACGTGAGGCATCGTCTTTAAAAAGTCTGAAAAATTATAAACTGAATAAGCCGCATACACACAAAAAGTGATCTCTAAGTTGAAGGGGAGTTGCGCTGTTTGATAAATTGTGCCTGAACCAGTAATACTGTAATCATCCTCATGGCTCTGATCCCTCAAAGCTTGTCTCCCACTGAAGTAAATGGGACTTAAGAATGTGTTTAAGTGCTTTGCTGAATTGGGACTCAGATAAACATAACATTATATTCCTGATCCACATAATGAGGTAATCTTGATTTTCAATATTATCTATAATCAGTATTCTTCGTGTTCCTAAATATATAGTGTATGTGTATATGAGTTTATAGAATCTTTACATCAGACAGATTCTTGTTTGCACTTCATTCCTGACCAATCAATACAAGTTGTCCGAAGTCTCTACATGGGATAGGGATGGAGAACTGTGAAATTCAATTTAAATTGTGTCTAAAAAGTAAGGTAAAGTACTATGTTCATGTTTTATTTCTATTATGGCTACATAATATAGGTCATATTTGAAGGGTTAATGTCTAGCTATTCCACCTGGAAGCAGGCGGGGCACACCCTGACTGTTTCCTAGGAGCAATGCACACATTGCTCTATCCAAGGACAAGGGCTAGATATGAACCCTGAGAACTTGATTGTTTGGACAGCAACTGTGGGAGGCTTTTTTAGCCTGGGCTCAAGGCCTGAGAACCAGGATTGTAGTAGATAGAGGATGGTAACTAAGCATATGAATCAACGTCATACATTCCTTTGTGTAGCAGTGTGTAATGCTTAGGGGGAGAAATATAATAAAAGGAGAAGGTGGAAGGCGGGGGGGCAGAACAGCCCATCTCCGCTGACCAGCCTGTTTGCTTGCATAAAGCTGTGTTCTGTCTCATCACTGAACCGCCATACATATTGGTATACATTAGTTGAATATTAGGGTGATACTGTAAGCAGGTAAGGATCATTCCTTTGTTGCAGGGTAAATGCCACCAGGAGGATCCATATGTATGACAAATATTGGACGCTAAGGGAATATTTCAAACATCTCAGAACATTACTGAAAATTCTTTTTACAAAATATCTGAGTGACTTTTCAGCTTTTTTTTTATTTCAAATAAATTGATCTTTGATGCAGACCCTGATGATGTTCATTCGGTCCTCTTGTCCCTAACAAAATATTGAAAGCATATTCTGATTTCCCCCAGCATGTGACACGTATTTGAGGAATTAGATTAAGCACATATTTAGAGTACACATATAGGTTAGCCCTTTCTCTCTACTAGGTTAAAAGTAGTTACAAAGACTATATGACTGCAATATAAAATCACTGTGTAAATGCACATATAAACAAACATTTTCTACCTTTGCAAATATGAAGTGATGATTATATAATTGCAGTTCAGACTCTCTTTTTGTTCTGTGTTTATACAGTTCCCAACACAATGACATCCTGGTCCATGATCAGCTCCTAGGAACTAGAGCAATAAAAATAATAATATTTACTGCAGTGGTACTAGTCAATGACACAAAATGCTGAAGACACAATAGTATATTTTAGAACAGTTCATAAAAGGGATAGCTATTTTGTGAAAGTATTATCGAAAAAAATGTTCATTTTTATTTTGTCAACAAAATCTCAAAATTCAAAAATTTTCAACCAGCTGTCATATTTTTTATTTGTGAAAGTTTGGGTGGTGGTTCAATGATTAATTCCTGCATGTATCTAGTAAAAGTCTAGAAGCAATTGCTCATGGCTTAGTTTTGTTACAGAATATGCTACAGCTATTTGCATTACTCATCAGATTTGCATTAGATGCAAATTCCATCAGAAGTACAGAGATTTTGGACAGTTTCCACCTGTTATTTGAGATAGGGGTATGGAGGATAAAAAATAAATGGTGCACATCCATGTACTATTTTGAACGATTGCTATTTATTGTTTCTATCACACTATTGCAATAGCACCTATAGGCCACAACTGAGATTGAAGCCCCATTGTGCTGGGCTCTTTACAAACATATAATAAGAGACAGTGTTTGTTCTAAGGTGATTACTATCTAAATAGACAAGATTGACAAACAAAGTAGTTTATTGATGAGTAACAGGGGCAAAAAGAGACAAAGATCTTGTGTAAGAGCCCAGAGAAGTCATTACAGTGACTTGTATGGATTTTGATGAGGCCCTAAGTGACTTGGTCAAGGTCATAAAGGAAGTCAATGGAAGAGCCAGTGTCTGAACTCAGCTCTCCTGAGTCCGAGTCCAGTGCCTTAAACACAGGACCATCCTTCTTCTCCAATTATCCCTGAATTAAAGAAAATATTATCATGTTAGAATTATACTTTCTCTAGAAAAAGCAAATAGCTTTTTCATATATCAGGACTACAGTGGCAATATGAATTTATAGTTAGATATAGAGATATGTAGTGAGCCATCCTGTGAGCCAGTACAAGCACAACCAAAAACATTTGCTGCAGGAACACAAAATAATAAAATGAAATAATTCTGCAAATGACTTCAATGTACTCTTATTGTCCACCACATGACAGTAATAACGTTTCTTATCACAATTTGTGTTTACTGATGCAGTCAGAACTAACAAAGTTTAAGAATCACATGGAACTTGCATGGATCAGGAGTTTGCTAGTATCACTTCAGTCCCAGATGCTTAGATTTTAACTTGACAATGGAGCCTAAGTAAACGTCACACCAGAGCTCATATTTTGCACATTGAGCCTTCAGATTCCACTGCAGTCCACTAACAAGTGTTTAGCTATGGAGGTGCATAGTCCAAACTACACAGTACAAGAAAACTGAAGAACAGATACAAACATACCACACACAAGTTTAAATTCTTGTCAAGGTTCAGACAAACACCAAGTTATTTGTAACTGGAGATGTTACCTGGGGTTTTCTGAACCCTAAACTATGGTAACTTCTATTTTCCCCTCTCCAGATGGTTTCAGGAATAAATCAATGGGGACACAGCTCCTCTGTCTTATAATGATTGGCACAAACATGAGTGCTTTCACCGCAAGCCCCCAAAAATCCTTTTATTGGGCCTACAGTATCAATAGTCTAGAGCAACCTTCTTCCTATCCTCTGGGGAGTGGGATGTCAGCCTCCGAGGTCACAGAAAACTTCTCTGATCTTCTCCAACTTACACACTCTGACTTATCTTTTTATAGGTTGCTCAAAACAAAGCACACAGCTCATAGTAACCCGTTGAAAACTAACAATTTCCTAACATCAGCAAGTTGCTCCTAGCCATAATATAGAAAAACCTCATAATTAGGAACACCCAGATCCAAGTTCAGTTATCCACACTTCCACCCATTCTCATGGTTCTTCCAATTTTTACTTTCTACCCTTATCTGCAAAACTGCACCTGCAGCTATTTCATATGATTATACAAAGCTCAAGTTATTCCTGACTATATGGTGTTCTCGCTTCCCGTTAATGGAGGCTGAGTGCACAAAAATGGCTGTGCTTTTGTCAAGTCAATTTCTGTTGTAACAGAGGTACATAGCCCCTCTTCAGATTAACTCTACAGCAAACCATTCTGCAAAAGAAAGATGCCAGGCATGAGGACAGCACTCATGCAAAACCCCAAAGAGTCACTCTAGAGGTAAAGCCAATGACAAGCCTCTTCATCAGGCATGGTGTGATCAAATGTCCAGAAGCCAAGAGTCAATGGCAGCAGCAATTATGGCAGCAGCAATTATGGCAGCAGCAGGAGCCCAAATCAAGGGCTAGAAATAATGGTTTCTTCTTTACCTTCAATTTGTGAAGGTGGTGAGTTGGCTGGTTCCTCCTCCTGAGAAGCTTTTGCCAGCCAAATAAGAAGGGACACCTCTTTTTGAGGTCACTGGCATCACCAAATAGGATTTGATTAGAACATATTCATTCCAGCAATATCTGATTTTAAAAGTCCACAGATCCGAAAATATATAAGCACAATCAGTTGCAGGTTCAAATATTTTGAGAATAAATAAAACCAGCTCTTCTTGGTCATAGGTCAGTGCACAGAACTTATCTGAACCTGCTTACAAAAGTCCTGACTCAGCAACACAAAAATAAAGTGCTAAAACTACGAAGCTAAGAAACAGTGAAATTATCAGAAAAAATCACTAATTCATTCAATTATGCACAGGATATAAACAACAGACAAATGCTTTACTTCCCTTTTATATTTTGAATAGAATTGTTGACACACAAAACATGGGTAAAATGTTAAATATCAACTCAATCAGAATAAAATACATTTTCTCCTAAAAGCACATTATTTTAATATACATGACTCTAGCTCAGTGGTGGGCAATCTGCGGCCCATGGGCTGCATGCAGCCCCTCAAGGTGATCCACTGGTGGGTCGCAAGTCAGTTTGTTTACAATGACCGTCCGCAGGCACGGCCGTCCGCAGCTCTCAGTGGTTGCGGTTTGCTGTTCCCAGCCAATGGGAGCTGAAGGAAGCAGCGGCCAGCCCACACCACTTCCCGCAGTTCTCTTTGGCCAGGAATGGTGAACCACAGCCACTGGGAGCTGCGAACAGCCGTGCCTGCGGACGGTCAATGTAAACAAACTGTCTTGCGGCCTGCCAGCGGATTACCCTGACAAGCCACGTGCAGCCTACGGGCCGCAGGTGGCCCACTACTGCTCTAGCTGCTTCACAATAGAGTAAATGACATGCATTGCTTTAGTCAAACTCATGAACCTTCAGAATAACAAGTAACAGTAATACTGCCTATTGGAATAATAGAAAATAAGGGACATACAATTAGTGACCACCTGTAAAAAGTTTGGTTTCCATTACATATCTAGCATCACTTAGGAACTCTGTGACAGAGGTAGGGATAGAATTCAGTTCCCTTGGGCAGCATTCAATTGCTTTAACCACAAGAACATCCTTTCTCTTTCTGCAGTACTCCACCTCATTCATTAAACATCTTCCAGCTTCTGCAAAAAATAAAACAGGGGTTCAACAGGCAGCACACAATCCTCATTCATCCTGAGAGCCTTCTGTTTTCTGAGTAAGGAAGAGGTCCTACGGAGAAGGCTGCAATTAAAGATGGTACCAAAACACATACACTGGCAATCTTACTTGTGACATTTCCTAATTTTTGAGAGCTTGACTTTCCAACCCCAGTATTCTTTAACATAGGGCTTTTCATGTGTGTGATTTCCTAACAAACTGAAAAAAACAAACAGAAATTGCATTGTGTTAACAGTGTGACACACTGTACCTCAAAATAGCACCCTGGAAAACCCATATTCACGAATGTGATATGATTAGTACATGTTTTGTACAAAGTATGCCTTGTGAGGTATCATTTGAGAAGTCATGATCCGCTGAATATTAATACCCTGTTAAATTATGTATGTTACCATTGTAGCTGAAGTTATGAAGTATTGCTATATGAGTGATATTGAAATATGTTGTGAGGTTGGGAGATGCCCACAGCCAGCTTTTCAGTGGCAACAAAGGAGCATCTAGTGAGAGAGATTTACATCAGGACCAGTCAGACATGCTGATGGTCCTTTAAGGGAAATCCTCTCTCCAAACGGCCATCCAAGAGACTCCACAGAGGGAACATACACGATGGAGGTGTCCTAACTCATGTGACACAGCCAGGATCTTTCTAGCAGTTGGAGGAAAATAT
Organism: Lepidochelys olivacea; assembly: GCF_965140295.1. Taxonomy (NCBI): domain Eukaryota; kingdom Metazoa; phylum Chordata; order Testudines; family Cheloniidae; genus Lepidochelys; species Lepidochelys olivacea. The sequence goes on along the minus strand of NC_140411.1, from coordinate 75,712,831 downwards.
GAAAGGCAGACAATGACATCACCACTGGACCTCTCTCCTCCCCCATACCAACACCTGGAAGATCATTAAGAAGACAAAGATTTTGAACTGGGGAGATTGGTCCCAGGCTGAATGGGAATCTAGTCTGTGTATTAAGAACTGTGAGCTGCCTGTAACACCTATTAGAGTGAAAAATTGCTTGATGAAAATATTGTTTAGTCTGTAGCATTTAGACTGTGATTTTATTTTTATTTCTTATGTAGCCATCTTTGATCTCTATGCCTGCTACTTATTAAAGAGCTTGTGTTATGAAAGGGAGTCTTGAGCAGTGTAACACAGTATATTTCTGGGGTGCCAGACTGGGGGCTGGGGTGATGGGATGGTGCCTTTCTCCACACAGTTTATTAATGGTGTAGAAGAGAGCATGCATGAAATATAGATGGGTGTAGGTCTTCATATGCTCATGGCTAAGGCTGCAGGTTTATCACAGAGCTCATGGAAGTCAGGGATTTCATGACTTTCCATGACCTCCGTGACTTCTGCAGCGGCCAGTGCACCTGGCTATGGGGCAGCTCAGGCAGCCCCTGCGCCAGTCATTATCAAGGGTTGGGGGTATTTTACTAACCTGTTGCAGACTTGTGTAAGTGCTTGAGACTAAGTAAAGTTTAGCTTTAAGTGAAAGCACTCTTGTGTTGTCTTCTTTGTCTCAGCTATCTATTGGTTGGATGGCCATGTCTCCTCTGATTTATTTCCTGACACCACCTTGCACAGATTAAAAGTTACCAAGAGCTTTGGGTTAAAAGAACCCTGGGTAACAATGCGATATAGGCTCATGCACTAAGCTCAAGAGATCCCCAGTTCAATCCCACCAACTAACAACTGGGGTCTGTCAGCATTATACCTGCAGGTGAAGGTGGCCACGCCTCCGCCTAACAGCTGAGTGAGGGGGATGTCACTGCTTCCAGGGAGGCCTCCAGGTAAGCACCACACCCAGAGTCTGCCTCGCCCCATCCCGTGCCCCAACTCCGTGGCCCCTCCCACACTCAAATTTTGCTGCTGTTGGGGGTGGGGAGGTGTGGAGCCAGGTAGGGAGCCTGCCAGCCCTGCCAACCCCACCCCAGCACCAGCAGGGGTCCCAGGCCATGCACCACTGCCCGCAATACCCACAGCACCAGTCTCCAGTCTCCCCTCCCAAGTTTTAGTCAGAGGTACATAGTAAAAGTCATGGACAGGTCACGGGCCGTGAATTTTTGTTTACTGCCCGTGACCGATCCATGACTTTTACTAAAAATACCTGTGACTAAAACATAGCCTTACTGGTGGCTGCGTGATCACAGCACCTGGAGGGGTTTGCTGCTTGTCATTGGCATAGCACTGTGAGAGACAGCCCAGGCTGGAGAGTAAAGGGGGCACAGTTCCAGGTTTAACCCCAAGGATTCTGTCACAAACATCCACATCTTTTATAAGCAGGTGTGACAGGGTCGGGCCAGATGGCTATAGGAGAGTAATTTTTTTTTTTTTGGAGCAAAAGATATTTTTATTTGCATAACACACTTACAAAGTAAAAACAGCAGCATATTCAATGCGTAACACACCAATCACAATTGTTTTCTCATTAGCTTCAGGGGAGGGAAGTGTTCAAGCTTGCCTGGGCCCAGAGCGGGGGGCTTCCTCGACTCTCGTGGTCTTCCACCCTTCTGAGTTACCTGGTGGCCCAGAGCAAGGGGGCTTCATTGACCCTCGTGGTCTTCCACCCCTTCAAGTTACCTGGTGCCATGCCCAGTGTCACCAACAAGCACCCAACAAGAGGGGCAGGCTGTGGGGTAGACAATCCGGGGAGGGGGCACGTGCACCCACGTGTGAAAGGACCCCTCTAAGGTGGTGGTGTCCGTAGCAGCAAAGGCTGGGGCTGGGGTCCCTTACTCTCTCCCCCAATCAAAGGGTCAGACAAAGGGACCCGGACGGGAACACCGAGCAGAGAACCTCGGACAGCACCCACCGCTCCTCAAAAGCATCAAGGGAGTCGGTGGACGCCACCCAGAGGAACTCCGCCCGGATACGTGAACGGAACGAAGATCGGAAAATGGCCCCACAGTCACAGGAAACTCCATCAGCCAACCTCCTCTCTCTGGTTTTATAGATGGCCATTTTAGCCAGGGCCAGGAGGAGGTTAACTAGGAGATCCTGCGACTTTGTGAGGCCACGGATGGGGAGTGCATAAATAGAAAGGTGAGGGGAAAAATGCAACCGGTACCAGAGCATGGACAGGACTAGTTGATAAAGCACCATCGCTCTCCCTTGGAGGAACAGACATCGGAATAATCCCGTCCATTTCCAGAGCCACTCTATCACCCAGCCCTCTAAATTTTCCAGTTTTCCGGCGGAGAGGGATGCATGGCAGAAAGGTAAACGCCGAGGTAGAGCAGCGGACCCGTGCTCCACCGGATGGTCTGAAGCACGGGTGGGAGGGAGCTCGCCTGCCGCCAGTCTCCTACCGCCAAGCCAGAGCTCTTGACCCAGTTGACTCGGGCGCAGAAGGCTGCCGAATAGATGGCCTGGCGAGCCTCAACTCGCGCCAAGTCACCTGGGTCCTGGATCACGAGGAGCACGTCATCAGCGTACGCCGACAGGACCAGCCGCAGCTCCGGCTCCCGCAGCACCAACCCTGTCAACCTCCTGCAGAGGAGATAGAGGAAGGGTTCGATCGCCAGAGCTCACAGTTGGCCCGAGAGGGGGCACCCCTGCCATACTCCTCGCCTGAAGCTCACTGGTTTGGTGAGGATCCAGTTGAGCTTAACCAGACACTCTGCGGAAGTGTACAGCACCCAGAGAAAACCCACAAACTGGGGTCCGAAGCCAAACGCCTGCAGAGTGCTCAGGAGGTACCCGTGGTCCACCCTATTGAACGCCTTCTCCTGATCTAGGGACAGGAGGGCGAACGACAGACCGTCTCTAAGCCCAAGTTCCAAGAGGATCCAAACCATAGATAGGTTATCAAAGATACTGCGGTCCGGGATGGTGTAGGTCTGGTCTGGGTGGATCACGTCCGCCAGCACAGACCCTAGCCACACTGAGATTGCTTTCGCTACGATTTTGTAGTCCATGCTGAGGAGCGAGACGGGACATCAATTTCGTAAATCGTGGAGGTCCCCCTTCTTCGGCAATAAGGCGAGCACAGCTCACCTGCACGAAAGAGGGAGGACCCCGCTCTGCAGAGACTCGGCCCAGACGGTGACTAGGTCTGGGCCGAGGACGTACCAAAACACATGGTAGAACTCCACGGTCAGCCCGTCCATGCCTGGGAGACTTATTAATGCGCATACGACAGAGGGCTTCCGAGAACTCGGCCAGAGTGAGAGGCAATTCTAGCCGGTCTCGGTCGCTCGCACTGTCCGTAGGGAGCTCCTCCCAAAGCACTCTGCAAGCACTAGTGTCGGTCAGATCTTGCGTAGAAGGCTCGGGCCCTCCTGCACATCTTCACCGGTTCCATGAGGGGGGTGCCGTCTTCTGCCAAGAGGCAGGTGACGTGTTTCTTAGCCCCCCTTGTTTTCTCCAGGGCATAGAAGAAGCGGGAGCCACGATCCATCTCCCAAAGGAGGCGGATGCGGGATCGAACAAAGGCGCCCCGGGCCCGATGGTCCTCGAGGGCCCAGAGCTCCCCCCGCTTCTCCCGACACGCTCCGCAGAGGAGCGGGTCTTCGGGGCTGGTGGCCAAACGCCTCTCCAGCTGTAAGACCTCCTGTTCCAACTGCTCTATCGCCGCATTTCTCCATCGGCTGGTGCCCCGGGTGTAGTCCCTTCAAGAAAGCCGGGCGCGCACCTTCCCCAGGTCCCACCATCGCTGCGCCGAGGGAAAGGCATGCCATTGCCCTCACCAGGCCAATGAGGATTCCTGGAAGGACGTTACAAAGCCTTCATCCTCCAACAGGCTGTTGTTAAAATGCCAATAGGCCGGCCCCGGCCTCTCCACACAAAGGGAGGCTGTCATGGTGGCTAGGTGATGGTCAGAAAATGGGGCCAGCCGAATGCTGGAGGAGTGGGCTTGTGAGAGATGGAAGCGTGATAAATAAATGCGGTCCAACCGGGAGTGGCTCGACTGATGGGCTTCCACCCGGACAAAGGTGAACGTGGAAGTGTCATCCGGGTGGTGGTCACGCCAGATGTCCACTAGGGAGTGATGTTCGACTATCTCCCAGAGGGTGTCCATGGCGGCCAGGCTCTGCTCGGTCCCTGAGCGGTCTTGCTTCTCGAGGGTGGTATTAAAATCCCCTCCCAGGACCAGGCACTCGTGAGAGTCTAAGGTGCCGAGGAAGGCGTACACCTGCTGATAAAATTGCAGCCACTCCAGACCCTATGTTGGGGCATAGGTTAACCACGAGCCCCTCTATACGGACCCAGAGATGCAGCAGGCGACCCAGCAAGGCCCCGGCAGCCCCTAGCACCTCAGGCCATAGGTCGGGGGAGAACAGGGCCGCAACTCCAGCCTGCCGAATCGTGGAATGGCTAAAGTAGACCCTGTCCCCTCACTCCAGCTGCCAACTGTCTTCGGCGGTCGGATCCGTATGGGTCTCCTGCAGGAAAATCAGAGAGTACCCTCCCTCCCGAAGGAAGGAGAGCACCTGGGACCTGCAGAGAGCTATCCTACAACCCCGGATATTCAACATTGCGATGGTGAGAGGTGTCATGGGGGAGCCGGGGGGGGGATCCTCACTGGCAGGGACACTCACATCCCCCAGTGGGCCATGCAACAGTCATTGACCCATCCCGTAGGTGAGTAATTGGTCACGGAAGACACGGACCCGCCAGTAGGCCGTGGCATCCTGCTTCCCCATTTCTTTACCTTCCCTCATGAGGGCCCTTGTGGCCCGGAGGATTTGAAAAAATCTCCCCATCTCTGGAAAGCAAGCTGTACCTTGTTGTGGGAGCCACGGACATCCTCTAAAAACTTCCGCAGCTCTCCTTGCAGCTCATGGGGGGGTGGGGTTATGGTTTCCCAGTTGTTCCCCAGCGGGGCCCTTGGTGCAGCCCCGTGGTCCACTAAAACGGACAAGCAGGGTGCGGACCCCCGACGGGTTGCCTGATGGCCTGGAGCTTCTAGGCCCGTCTCAAGATTTGGGATGATAGGGGGCGGTGGAGGGAGGATAGCAGCTCCTAATGGGTCGGGGCAGGAGAACACAAAGGCCACTCCCTGGGGGTGATCAGTTGGGAAAGGGAAGAAGACAGCCCCGCTGGCGGCAATAACATTGGATTGGGGTAGGGGCAGGGGCAGGGGCAGAGGCAAGGTTCTGGGTTTGAGGAGGCAAGCAGCTGGATGGTGGTGACTCCCAATCAGATTTGAGGGTTAAGGGGGTGGGGAGGGAGCTCTCAGTGATACCAGGCGCAGACTCTGTAGTGGATTTAGCGGCCACAGCATCAGGAGGTGGATTATCTTCTGTTGGGCTCCCGCCCAGGAAGGAAATCAATTGTTCCGCACCAATGGGCGGTTCCCCTGGAGACTCATGTCCCGGCCGCGTGGCGCCAGCTGTCACCTGAGCAGGCTCGATGGTCGTCAGCAGGGTGCCATCAGCGGCCGGGTCGATGGAGGAGTCCAGGGGCTCCTCGGAGGTGGGAGCAGAAGCAGCAGTTAGGGGGAGGGAGCATGGGGAAAAGAGGGGTGGAGTGAAGTCGCCCAAATCGAGATTTGCTGCCAGAAGGTCGTCCTTCCCCTGGGCGACCAGGGTCAGATCTAGGGCCTCGATCTCCTTAAACATGGAGGAGAGGACACTTTCTGTCACTCCGGCGTTCTCCCCGCCAGCACCAGCCACGACAGTTGCCTCGGGGGTCACGGGGGCTTTGGGTAGTGTCAGGACAGAAGGGGCTTCCTCGAGGGTCTCGGAGGGGATGGTCTCCCTTAGAGGGGAGACACTACCTTCCGGTGCTACCACATCTTTCCTGGCTGACACCGGTGGATGGGACACACTCGTGGGCAAAGCGGAAGGTTCAGCATCAGTGCCCCTCTTCCTGGTCTTCCGGAGGGCCTCCGCCTCGGGTAGATGAGGCAGAGCTCAAGCCTTCCACTTGCCTCACTTCCCCTGGACTAGGGCCCAGCCCTCCATGGCATCATCTGGGGGCTGGTTAGCAGGGGTCATGTCAGGGGGTAAAGGCGATGGCTCAGGGACTTGCGGGGGGAGGCGGTGGGACAGCATAAGGGAGGGAGGATTCTCCTTGGGGTAGGCTCTCTCCCATGCCTGGTGGTATCTCTGCCACACCCTCCTCCATAGGCCCCGCCAGATTGTCAGCAGTGAGAGCAGGGCTGTCCCGCTCGTCTGGGCATTGTAGGGGAGGTGCCCCTTGGGCCTGAGCAGGAGAAGTGGTGGTCCGAAGAGGAGGGGGGGCAGGTTTGGGTATCGGGCGGCCAGGGGCATCGGCAATGACAGGGCTGATGTCCTGCCAGGTCTCAGAGATTGCAGATGCCCCTCATTGCCGGACTAAGGGGCAGTCCCTCCGGACATGCCCTGACGCCCAGCAGAGGTAGCACCAGGATTCCCCCGTGGAGAAATACACGCGGTAACGGGCCCCCTGGTGGGGGACTAGAAAGGACCCTTCGAGCACCTCTCCATCACGTGCCACTGACGGCAGTAGAAGCTGCACTTGCCGGCGGAAGGAAAGGATGTGATGGAGGGTGGGGTCCTTGCAGCCCAACAGGAGAGGGCTGATGACAGAAACAGGTTTCCCCAGGGTGGAAAGGGTGGGTGGGGCAGCACTGGGGAGAAAAGGAGGGACAGAGGTCAGGACCAGGTGGACACCCAGGTCCTCTAGCGGCTCTAGGGGGCAAACACCCCCCACCACCACCAGGCCCCTCTCCACTGCCTCCTGGGTGGCAGCCTCCAATACTAAGAAGAAGACAACCTTCCCATACATTTTGGAGGCCGCCACAATGGCCGAGGGCCCCATCACCGTCGCCAACGCCCGCATGTAGGTCTCCACATGGGGCAAGGTGGGCACCAGGAGGCATCAGACACCGTGCTTCTTTGTCATGGTGGGGAAGGGGACCCGACTGCTATTGATGGTGGCGGAGGCGGTGGGCAGGAGAGATGATGAGGCTGCAGGCGGGGGGGCTGCCGCTGCCCAGGCATACGTCCTGGGGGCTGAGGGAGGGACACCCACAGAGCTGGTGAAGGGGGCAGCGGGGAGGGATGCCGTGGTTGGTGGCAGAGCTGCAGCAGTGGGGGTGGCCCCTGCCACGGAGGTGGTGGTTTTAGCAGTGCCCTTCCCCTTCTTCTTGCCCTGGCCTTTCCCGCTGGCTGGGGGGCTCCTCTACAGTCTGGGGAGGTGGTTGGCATGGCAGCGGCGGAGGTCACCCTGGTGCCCTCCATTGCCGATGCCCCAGCGGGTGGCAGGTGGTTAACAGGAATTGGGGTCAGGTAAAAAGGGACAGGCTGTGGGATGGGCAGTTCAGGGCGGGGGGGCACATGAACCACCGTATGCTTGTCCAGAGAGTCCTGTTTGGTTGGCTGGTGCTTCTGGCCCACACGGTGGAATCAGGGCGAGCAGCTAAGTCCAGAGGCAGATGTTAAACAGCCAGCAATGACGGTGGAGGAGGCAGTTGTGAAGATGGTAGTGTGGGGGTTGGGAGGAAACAGATGGATCGGGGGGAAGCTCCGTGCCACACCTGTTGTGTCCCTACAAACACAGTCATGACACAGTCAAGGCCTCCCCCCACACGAGAGCACAGTTCAAAAGTTACTCAGTCTTGGGACCCTCCACGGTGATTTGTAAGTTCCCCGGCCGGTGTTCCTCTGGTAGACGGCTGTTTCTCTGTCTGTTCCGGGTTTTCTGTTTTGCATTCCAGAAATGCCGGAGCAAGTGATAAGATTCCTCTCAACCGGGTCTGCAGACAAACAGCAAGCGGCTGGGTCTGGGGGCTGGGTCCTTCCACTCCCCCCCTCTGGGGAAGGGGGCCGGCAGCCCCCCCCCAGGGGGGAGGTTTCAGCTGGAGCGGCAGCAGCATCAAAGGGCAGGTGGAGGGGGGCTAACAGCCGTCCAGCAGCCTGTCAGCACTCTAGCAACAGCAGAGAAAGAAAAAAAAAAAACAAAAGAAAAAGAAAGGGGGGCGGGGGAGAGAGCACCTGGCCCGGTTGGGGGGGAAGCTGAAAGCAGGGGCAAAAAGCAAGGAAAGCCCAGGCCAGAGGGCAGCAGCAGGAGAGCAGGCTAAGTAGGTCCCTTTTCCCTGGGTAAGGTAACAGGGAAGGGTTTTGGTTTTTTTTGAAACAGAAAATAATTTTATTGTGTAACACTTGCAAAGAGTTACCAAAGAAAACAAAACAAACTATGCAACAAAATAACGCAAACAGAAGGTATAACACAGCAGCTTTCAGGAGGGAGAAGTGTTCAGGCTAGCCTGGGCCCAGAGCGGGGGGGCTTCCTCGACACTCTTGGTCTTCCACCCCCCTGAGTTACCTGGTGGCCTAGAGCGGGGGGGGGGGGTTCCTCAACACTCGTGGTCTTCCACCCTCGAGTTACCTCGTGCCGCGCCCGGTGTCACTGATTATCCCTCTCCTGAGAGTGCCCGGCAAGATGGACACGGCTGCAGGGTGAGCGATTTGGGGGTGGAGGGGTAGACACCTATGTATTACAGGACCCCTCCTAGATGACAGGAATGATGGTATCCACAGCGGCAACGGCTGGGGCTGGCGTCTCTCGCTCTTCCCCTCAATCAAAGGGTCAGACGGAGGGAACCGGACGGGATCACCGAGCAGAGAACACCAGACAGCGCCCACCACTCCTCGAAGGTGTCAAGGGAGTTTGTGGACGCCGCCCAGAGGAACTCCGCCCGGATACGTGAATGTACTGAGGATCGGAAAAAGGCCCTATAATCACAGGACGCTTCATGGGCCAACCTCCTGTCTCTGGTTTTATAAATGGCTGTTTTAGCCAAGGCTAGGAGGAGGTTAACCAGGAGGTCTCGCGATTTTGTGGGGCCACGGATGGGGAGTGTATAAATAAAAAGGTGAGGGGAGAAATGAAGCCAAAAGAGCAATAGAATATTTGTGAGGAGCCGGAAAAGGGGCTGCAATTTGGCACACTCTAGATATACGTGCGCCAGGGTTTCCCTCACATTACAAAAAGGGCAAGTATCCGGGATGGGAGTAAACCATGTCAGAAACACGCCCGTGCTCACAGCTCCGTGAAGGAGCTGCCAACTAATGTCCCCGATGGGCCTCGGGACCAAGGTGGAATACAGGCTGGCCTACCGAGGTTGCTCACCCTCCAAGGGTGGCAGGAGGTCCCGCCACTTTGTATCAGGGCGGGACACCAGGGTGTGGGCGTGAAGGGTGTGAAGCGTGAGTGTGTATAAATATTTCCGTGGTGCGATTTGAAAACTGACGGGCTGCAGTTCATGCAGCCGGCTTGCAGTGAAAGGGTGAGGGGTTTGTTGGGATCGGCAGGGTAGGGGCCCAATGGAAAGGTCCCGCGGGCCTGGGGTAGAGGATGGGCGGGGTGCGCCTTTGCACAAGGCTCAGTTGACATAAGCCCGAGCAGCGGGGGTCAAGGCAGCCTTCACCTCCTGAAGTACGCGCCGGGGGATAAGGGGGCTGGAGAGCCCCATGCGCCAAGCGAGCGTCAGGGGATCCAGCCAGTCTCTCTGGTCGTAGTCCAGGAGGTCTCCGACCCTCGTGACTTCCGCCAGGACCAACCTCTGATGCACTGAGCGGGACTCTGCCACCTGCACACGGAGCTGGGGGTTGTGTAGCAGGGGCTCCGTGAGGAGATCTGCTCCCACAGTAGCCACCACGGACCTGGTCGTTAGAAACAGTTTCCAGGTCCGGAGGAGGTCCTGGTAGAAGACCGGCAGCCCGGAGATGTCTCGCGGAAAACCCCTCGGACAAAGATAAAAGAGCTGCCGGTCATATCGGAGCCCTTGGAAGCGGCGCAGGAAGGCGTGCGCCAGTATGCTCCACGCCAAACTACTTGCACTATAAAAGAGCCTCTGCAGGGCCTGGAGGTGGAAAATGCGGACCTGAGTGTACAGACACTTCAGGCCCTGCCCTCCTTCCTTCAGGGGTAGATGAAGAACTCCAACAGGGGCCCAGTGCATTCCTGACCAGAAGAACTCTAGAATCAATCTCCAGAGGTGGGTCAGGAAACCCGGAGCCGGGGCCAGGGTGTTGAGCCGGTATCAGAGCGTGGGCAGGACTAGTTGGTTAAGCACCAGTGCTCTCTCTCAGAGGGAGAGACATCGGAGTAGCCTCGTCCATTTCCGGAGCCGCTCTATCACCCCGCCCTCTAAATTTTGCCAGTTCTCCGGCGGGGAAGGGTGCATGGCGAAAAGGTAAACACCAAGATAGAGCAGTGGACCCGCACTCCACCGGATGGTCTGAAGCGCGGGTGGGAGGGAGCTCACCTGCCGCCAGTCCCCCACCGCCAAGCCAGAGCTCTTGACCCAGTTGACTCGGGCGGAGGAGGCTGCCGAATAGATGGCCTGGCATGCCTCCACTCTCGCCAAGTCGCCCGGGTCCTGGACCATGAGAAGTACTTCATTGGCGTACGCCGACAGGACCAGCCGCAGCTCCGGCTCCCGCAGCACCAACCCTGTCATCCTCCTGCGGAGGAGACAGAGGAAAGGCTCGATCACCAGGGCATACAACTGGCCCGAGAGGGGGCACCCCTGCCGCACTCCTCGCCCGAAGCTGACCGGTTCAGTCAGGGTCCAGTTGAGCCTAACCAAACACTCCACGGAGGCATACAGCACCCGGAGAAACCTCACAAAATGAGGTCCGAATCCAAACGCCTGCAGAGTGCTCAGGAGGTACCCATGGTCTACTCTATCGAACACCTTCTCCTGATCAAGAGACAGGAGGGCGAACGACAGACCATCTCTCCACCCGAGTTCCAAAAGGTCTCAGACTAGAAATAGGTTGTCAAAAATGCTGCGACCCGGGACAGTATAGGTCTGGTCCGGGTGGATCACGTCCGCCATCACGGACCCTAGCCGCAGCGAGATTGCTTTCTCTACGATTTTATAATCCGTGCTAAGGAGTGAGACGGGACGCCAGTTTCGTAGATCGCGGAAGTCCCCCTTTTTCGGCAGCAAGGCGAGCACTGCTCACCTGCACGACAGAGGGAGGAACCCACTCTGCAAGGACTCAGCCCAGACGGTGACTAGGTCTGGGCCGAGGATGTCCCAGAATGTGTGTAAAACTCCACGGTCAGCCCATCCATGCCCGGAGATTTATTGGTGGGCATGCAACAGAGAACTCGGCCAGGGTGAGAGGCAGCTCTAGTCGGTCTCGGTCGCCCACGCTGACCATGGGGAGTTCCTCCCAGAGCACCCCGCAAGTGCCAGGATCAGTCAGATCCGGGGAGAAAAGGCTTGTGTAAAAGTTACGGGCCCTCCCACACATCTCCTCCAGATCCGTGAGGGGGTGCCATCTTCCACAAGAAGGCAGGTGACGTGTTTCTTGGCCCCCGTCGTTTTCTCCAGGGCATAGAAGAAGCGGGAGCCGCGGTCCATCTCCCAAATGAGGCGGATGTGGACCTGAACGAAGACACCTCGGGCCCGGTGGTCCTCGAGGGCCCGGAGCTCCTCCCGCTTCTCCCGGCATGCTCCGCAGAGGGAAGGGTCCTCGGGGTTGGCGGCCAGGCGCCTCTCCATCTCTAAGACCTCCTGTTCCAACTGCTCTATCGCCGCATTTCGCCGTCGGCTGGTGCCCCGAGTGTAGTCACGGCAGAAGAGCTTGGCGCGCACCTTCCCGAGATCCCACCATCGAGGGAAAGGCACACCACTGCTCTCGCCAGGCCAGCCAAAACTCCCGGAAGGATGTCACGAAGCTCTCGTCCTCCAACAGGCTGTTGTTAAAGTGCCAATAGGCCGGCCCCGGTCTCTCTGCACGGAGGGAGACTTTTACGGTGACTAAATGATGATCGGAGAATGGGGCCGGCCGAATGGCGGAGGAGTGGGCCTGTGAAAGATGGAAGCGGGATAAGTAAATATGGTCCAACCGAGAGTGGTGTGACCGATGGGCCTCCACCCGGACAAAAGTGAACATGGAAGTGTCATCTGGGTGATGGTCACGCCAGACGTCCACTAGGGAGTGATGTTCAACTATCCCTCGGAGAATATTCGCGGCGGCCGGGCTCGGCTCGGCCCCTGAGCGGTCCCGTTCCTTGAGGGTGGTGTTAAAGTCCCCTCCCAGGACCAGGCACTCGTGCGACTCTAGGGTGCCAAGAAAGTCGGACATCCGCTGATAGAATTGTGGCCGCCTTGAGCTGATTTGTGGGGCATAGATGTTAACAAGATTGACCACGAGCCCCTCCATACAGACTCGAAGGTGCAGCAGGTGGCCCGGCACGTCCTCAGTGATCCCTAGCACCTCAGGCCGTAGGTTGGGGGAGAACAGGGTCGCCACTCCAGCTTGCCAAGTAGTGAAGTGGCTAAAGTATGCCCCGTCCCCCCACTCCAGCCGCCACCTGTCCTCGGCGGTCGGGTCCGTATGGGTCTCCTGCAGGAAAACTACAGAGTACTCCCCTTCCCGAAGGTAAGAGAGCACCTGGGACCTGCAGAGAGCCATCCTACAGCCCCTGGTATTCAGGGTCGCAATAATAAGAGGCGTCATGCGGAGGGCTGGCGGGTGGGGGTTTCTTGTTGGCGGGGGTGTTCAGGGCCCCCGGCAGGTTGCGCAGCAACCCGTGACCCATCCCGTGGATGAGTAGATCGTGTCGGAAGCCGCGGGCTCGCTCGCAGTCCGCAGCTCCGCGCCTTCCTTGCCCCCTGCCCTCCTGTATAAGGGCCCTTGTGGCCTGGAGGATTTGATCAAAGTCCCCCCATAGCTGAAGAGCCTGCTGTACCCTATTGCGGGCACCACGGGTGTGTTCTAGGAACTTCCGTAGTGCATGCCGCAGCTCATGGGGGGGGGGTCACAATTTCCGGGATGTTCCCTGCTGGGACTCTTAATACAGCCTCGTGGTCTGCTAAGGCGGGTAGACAGGGTGCAGACCACCGACGGAGCGTCTGACAGGCTGGGGTTATTAAATTCATTTCACGCCTTGGGGTGGAGGGGGATGGCAGGGAAAAAATTGCAACTCCTAATGGGTCGCGACTAGAAAGTGCAAAGACTGCTCCCTGGGAGGAATCTGTGAAAGGCGGAAAGGAAATAACCCCAGGGGCAGCATTAGCATTGCAGGAGGAGGGGACTTGGGCAGGGATGGGGTGGGGGCAGGGGTAAGGCTCTGGGGTTCAGGAGGCAAGCAGCTAAAGGAAAGTGCCTCCTGAGCAGAGTCAAGGGTTAAGAGGTAAGGGAGGGGGCTCCCAATAATGCTAGGCACTGGCTCCATGGTGGTCTTAGCGGCCATGGCATCAGGTGGTGGACCACCTTCTGCAGGGTGCTCGCCTGGGAAGGCAATTAGGGGGAGGGAGCATGGGAAAAGGGGGGCTGGGGTAAGGTTGCCCAGCTCGAGGCCAGCCAGCAGTAGGTCATCCTCTCCCTGGATGATCGGGGTCAAATCTAGAGCCTCAATCTCCGCATACACGGGGGAGAGGCCAGCTCCTGCTACCCTGGGGGCCTCTCCTCTAGGGCCTGCCTCAACAGTCGCCTCGGGATCCGGGGGCCCTGAACACCCCTGCCAACAAGAAACCCCCACCCCCCCAGCCCTCCGGGTGGTATCCAGGCAGAAGGGGCGTCCTCAGGAGTCTCGGAGGGGAGGGTCTCCTGTGGAGGGGGGATTCTGCCCTCCAATGCCAGTCTGTCTTCCCCTCCTGACACCAGCGGATGGATCTCACTCGTGGCCGGAGCGGGAGGCTCAATATCAGTGCCTCCTTTCCTGGTCTTCCGGGGGGCTTCCGCGTAGAATGGATGCAGCGGAGCTCGAGCCTTCCGCTTGCCTCGCTTCCCCTGGACTAGGGTCCAGCCCTCCATAGCATCATCTCGGGGTTGGTTAGCAGGGGTCGTGTTGGGGGGCAGAGGCGATGGTTCAGGGGTTCTGGGGGATAGCGGTGAGGCAGCATGAGGAGCGGGGGTTTCTCCTTGGGGCGGGCCCTCTCCTATACCCGGTAATATCCTTGCCACACCCTCCTCCATAGGCTCTGCTGGATTGGTAATAGCAAGGGTGGAACTCCCTTGCTCGCCCGGGCATTGTAGGGAAGGTATCTCTTGGATCCGGACGGGAGCAGCGATGGGTCGAGTAGGAGGAGGGTTGGTTTCAGGTGTCAGGAAGCCAGGGGCGTCGGCAGCGACGGGGCCGATGTCCTGCCGGGTTTCAGGGGGTTCGGGTGCCCCTCCCCCCCGGGCCAAAGGGCAGTCTCTGCGGACATGCCTCGCTGAGCGGCAGAGGTAGCACCGGGCCTCTCCGGTGGAGTAAAAGACCCGATAGCGGGCTCCCTGGTAGGGGACTAGGAAAGACCCCTCGAGCGCCTCTCCGTCACGCGCCCCTGCCGGCGGTAGAAGCTGCACTTGCCGGCGGAACGAAAAAACGTGACAGAGGGTGGGGTCCTTGCAGCCCAACGGGAGAGGGCTGATGACAGAGACAAGTTTCCCCAGAGTGGAGAGAGAGGGTAACAGGGCAGCATTGGATAAGAAGGGAGGAACGGAGATGAGGACGAGGCGAACGCCCAGGTCTTCTAGCAGCTCTAGGGGGACAAACACCCCCCCCACCGCCAGGCCCCTCTCCACTGCCTCCTGGGCGGCAGTCTCTGAAGCTAAGAAAAAAACAACCTTCCCATACATCTTGGAGGCCGCCACAATAGCCGTGGGTCCTACCACCTTCGCCAACGCCTGCACGTATGTCTCCACGTGGGGCAAGGCAGGCACCAGGAGGCAACGGACGCCGTGCCTCCTGGTCAAGGTGGGGAAAGGGCCCCAGCCGCTGGTGATGGTAGCGGAGGCAGGGGGGGTGAGATGACAAGGCGGCAGGCACGGGGGAGGCCGTCACCGTCTGGGCATATGTTCTGGGGGCCGGGGGAGGGACAATCGCAGAGCTGGTGGAGGGAAATGCAGGGAGGAGCGCCACGGTTGATGACGAGGCCACAGCGGTGGGGGCAGCCCCTGCCATGGAGGGCTTATGGTTTTAGCGGGGCCCTTTCCTTTCTTCCCGCCCTGGCCCTTCCGGCCAGCTGGGGTGGGGGGTTCCTAGAGTCTGGGGGGGGGCGGTGGGCACAGCAGCAGCAGTGATCACCCCGGTGCCTCCTGCTACCAGTGCCCCAGCGGGGGGTGGGTGTGGCAAGTATCTTAACAATAGTGGTGGGGGGGGACCTTGGGGGTCGGGCGGGGGGGTGATGGGGGAGGGACAACTGATTTTATTAAAGGGGCATCGCCTCTCTCATTCCCCGCCATTGTGAGCAGGGAGAGATGGGGAGACACCGGAAGGAGGAGGAGGGAGGGGAAAGCAAAGTAACCGCTCCTCCCCGCTGGGCTGCAGGTGGGGCGGGGGGGAAGTCGAAGGGGTTGGACTGGGAGGGGGGAAAACAAATCGGGGTCTGGTAATAGGGGCAAGCTGTGGGATAAGCAATCCGGGGTGGCGGGGTGCAGACCCACACACATTTGTCCAAAGAGTCTCGGTTGGTCAGCTGTTATGTCCGGTCCGAAAGGCAAAGTTCAAAGCGAACAGCTGGATCCGAAGGCAGATGGCAGGTTGCCAGTAGGGATGGACAGCGGGAGGGCCGTGACAGTTGTAGTAATGGTGGGGGGGTTAGGGGCACTGATGGATCGGGGGGGGACTCCACGCCACACCCCCTGTGCCGCCACAAACGCAAGTAAACCACAGTCAAACTCCCCCCCACGAGAGTATAATTCAGAAAATTACTCAGTCTTACGGCCCCTTCCCGATGATTTGTAGCTTCCCTGGGTTGTTTCTCCTGTCTTCTGAAATCTTCTTCTCCAGCTGTGTTGGCTGTGTTCCAAGGCTTCTGGCATGCTGAGAATGTTGTGAAATCCGAGCTGCCAGCAAAACGGCTGAGTCTGGGGGTTTCCACTCCCCCCTTTGGACAGCAAAATCAGCAATCTTCCCCCCCCTCCTCCGGGGGCTCAGCTGAGGCAAATAGCTGCGCCCGAAAGCAGGCGTGGGGGGGGGGGTGCTGGCGGCAAGCTGGAGGCTGACCAGCACGTAAATGGCAAGAAGAAAAAAATAGCAAAAAATCAAACCAAAACAAAAAGTGTCTGGCCTGGTGGGAGGGGAAAACTAAGGCAGGTTCAAAAAAGTAAGAAAAATCCAGGCCGGGGGCTTTAGGGAAGAATAGAAAGCAGATGGCTGAGGAGCAAGCAAAGGACGTTCCGTTTCCCAACAGGGAAGGTTCCAGAACAATCAGAACCTTCTGGAGACAATTAAGACAGGCTGATTAGAACACCTGCAGCCAATCAAGAAGCTGCTAGAATCAATTAAGGCTGGCTAATCAGGGCACGTGGGTTTTTAAAAGGAGCTCACTTCAGTTTGTGGTGCGCATGTGAGGAGCTCGGAGCAAGAGGCACTAGGAGCTGAGAGTGAGAATGCAGACTGTTGGAGGACTGAGGTGTACAAGCATTATCAGACACCAGGAGGAAGGTCCTGTGGTGAGGATAAAGAAGGTGTTGAGAGGAGGCTATGGGGAAGTAGCCCAGGGAGTTGTAGCTGTTGCACAGCTGTTCCAGGAGGCACTCTAAATAGCTGCATTCCACAGGGCCCTCGGCTGGAACTCGGAGTAGAGGGCAGGCCCAGGTTCCCCCCAAATCCTCCCAACTCCTGGTCAGACACAGGAGGAGTCGACTGTTAATTCAGAAAAAAGGCCAAGCTGAGGTCTGCCGTGAAGCTCCAAGGCGAGCAAATCTGCCAGCGCAAGACCCACCAAGGTAGAGCAGGAACTTTGTCACACAGGGTTGAAATCTTTAAATCCACTGCATCAATCTGTTGTAATAATTAAGCCCTGGCAGGCCTATTTTAATTGTGAGCCTAACCCATGGAAAGTTGGTACAGGTTCGTAAATTGCTACATTGACCTGTTATATCAAATTGTTTAAGAAAAGATGTAAGAAGGAGACAGGCTGAATTAATTCAAACTGTAAGGAGACTCAACGACTGTGTTAAGATTATGACTGCTAAACAAGAGGAGAAGGGATCAGGAATCAATGGACCAAAATTGGTGCTTTGGAAATTAGGCCTAATGAGTTGGCAAAATAATCAGAGGATGAACCATCACCCTTTTGAAGGCCCCTAAAAATGAGGTTTGAGGGAGAAAAAGGAACTTTTACTATCATTGTGGCTGTGGTTGGAGGATTGTTACCATGACACCAGACCTTGATACTCCAGTGGGAACACTTAACCATCAATGCTTCACCAGTAAGGACCCCAGCCTGCCACAAGTGAAATGTGCTCTGTCTTTCCTCTCTTTTCATCCCCCCACTATCTTCCTCCTGTCCTATCACCTTCTCTTGGCTTTATGCCTGATCCTGAAATCAACTGTACAAGCACGGCAAGATGAGGCATTCCATCCAGTTCTGCTCAGTCTAAGAAGGACCAGTGAAGGACAAGGACCTGACCAGACTCCATATGCTGTTCCTGACTGTGATGGTGAGCCAGGGTCCACAGCAACAACTGTTTTGGCCTACCTGCCAATCTAAAGCATCTATGTTGACTGACCAGCTTCCCTATATCCTGAGAACATCAAAAAAGCCATATTTCCCCCATCTCTACTATCCTATTTCTTCTCTCCCTTTTGTGTCTGTCTCTTTTGTCTAAAGCAGGAAAGTGACTATCATTCCCAACTCAGAACTGAACAAAATAACTAAACCTTTCTTCCCCAAAAAGGACTGGTTTACTCAACAGTTTTACCATGTTAAAAACTTAGATCTACTTATTTAAAGTATTTTCTATCATGACAAAGATTACCTTCGGAGCCTGCATTGCCAGCCCAATTCATACTTTTTTTTTGTTATTTTAAAATAGGTATTATAGGAATAAAACCTTCTGGCATCATTGGGGTGTTGTGAAGATAAATTCCACTAATGATTTTGAGACCCTCAGATAATATACAGTGATGAAAGTCGATTAAGTGCCTAGATGCATACGTAAAGTTAAGGACGTGTTTACATCTTTGTAGGTCTGGAACCTAAATGAATTGTCCAAAATCACTCAGGAAGTCAATGGCAAAGTAGGAATCAAACTATATAGCCTTGTTCTAGACTACTGTTTTAACCACAAGACAATCCTCGATGTCAAAGGGATCTCTTTTTGTCTTTTAGCATTCACTCCCATACACAAGAGTAACTTTATTCTTGTGAGTAATTCTATTAAAGTCAATGTACTTACTCATGTAAGTAAAGTTACTCAAGTGCATGAGTGTTTAAAGCAGGGGTCGGCAGCCTTTGGCACCCGGTCCATCAAGGTAAAGCCACTGGCGGGCCAAGCCGGTTTGTTTAACTGGAGCATCCATGGGCACGGAGCCCCGCAGATCCCACTGGCCACGGTTTGCTGTTCCTGGCCAATGGGAGCTGCAGGGCTCCGTGCCCATGGACACTCCAGATAAACAAACCTGCCCGGCCCGCCAGCAGCTTTACCCTGACGGGCTGGATGCCAAGGTTGCTGACCCCTGGTTTAAAGGATTATGTCTATAGGCTGTAAGGGCTTCAGAGCAGGAACTGCCTTAATTTTGTATCTTCTACAGCATTAAACATGTTGACTAACAATCATAATTATTAATAACACCAGAACTTAATATTTTATGAAAAATAGTCAAGAATCTGTGATACATTAGTTAAAATTATACTATGTCATTTTTAAGTTTGAATGTATTTTTCATCTCATCTCCACTTTCTAGGGAAAACATTTTAAGCCCATATTGAGCCATTTCTAGAATAAGTATGTTCTAAAATATAGTAGAATACAGTTAAAGCAAAATTAAAATGCACTACATTTGAAATGTCTACTTCAGCTGACTGGTCAGATATATAATTACCTGACATTAAAATAATGCCTTTACAAAAGAAGGCCTATATTTTATTTTTAGATCATTTAACAAGTCAAAATGCACTCCAGTCTGAACACTCTCTTTCAAAGTACATTACTTACAGAACATGATTAATTTTCCTGATCCATGTTAAAAGCGAATGTTAGCATAGCTACATTATAATAGGAGGAAAGTGACACTGATATATTTATTGCTATTTGAATGATCTGAGGATGGACAAATTTTAGATAAAATGTGAGCAAATGCATAAACATTTTTTTTCAGTGAGATATCCTAAATTAAGGGCCATTTGCTGCTCTTGGTCCATGTATGCAATTTCCATTGACGTCAGTAGCAGTTCTATTGCGATCATATATTATCCCACCAAATTTGTAACATCACTTGATACATCAAGCACATCATATTACATAATCAAAAGCTCACAACATCGTTACTAGATCAGAACTACTTCCCACATGCATTCAGAGCACAGGAAAAACTAATGCAATTTATTTATCTAATTACTGTCTGTAGAATTCAAAATGTTTAGTAAAATTCTATTCCTGTACCAATTTTCATTTTGAAGGTGCATCTTCTGGAAGTATTTTAATAGTATTCTTTTGTTTCATCCTTTGTCGATAGCTTTATTTAAATGTGACTGGATCAGTTAACTATGGGGTCTCAATTCTGCCCTCAGCTACACAAGGGCTCTGCTTGAAATTACACCTATGTAAACTTAAGATAGAATTCAAATTTGACTCTGACTGAAGTTATCAGGAGTTTTGCCATGGATCTGAATAGAATCCCAGGTCATAGAAGTTACCATTCCTCTACTCAAGTAAACAGAGATGTTAAAACATCTTTGTTACATCCATAAGCACCATTACATGCATTTTCCAGCTCCCACTGATGACTTTGATGAAATTGGATCAGGTCCTTTATGTATTGGCACAAGACTAACACTCCATTTACAGGTTCCAGTGCTCCAGCCCCAACTCTGGCATGATTTTGGTTGAAGTCAATAGGAGTTTTGCCTAAGAGAACATTTTATTTTTTAAGGTAAAGAAAAAATTAACTCACTATCATCAATCCATCCTCCCCCTTAAAAGATTGTCAGAATTCGTATAAACTGACAAGTTTTCATTTTTGTCCTTTTATGCTCCTGATATCTGTGAAATGCATTTTCAATCCATATTAAAAGGTTGTATCTGTAGTGAACTGATATAAATGCAATCTTTCCCATTAAGACATTTACGAAAATGGAACTAAATTTCTAATCAGGAGCCTCTTTATTTATTTTGTTTATGAAGCTTTGGAAAAAGAAAAAAAACAGTTATAGTATCTTAAAAAGCTTTTTAAAACAACGATTGGGAGAGAAATGAGTTTAACTGGATGTTTCAAACACATCAAAAGCTTTTCACTGTGTTACAGCTCTTTGAATAAACGGAAGGTCTAATGTGTTCTTTTTGTCTTGGATATGGAATTTGAGCAAACACTCTGAATTATCTTTTGGCACTAAGCAAGGGCCAGCAAAGGAAAATGATCTCTGAGACTGTAAATAGGATTTGAGAAAGTGAAAGTTAAGTGCTGTTGTGGATTTATTTATACAGTTATTTATTTCTTCTTCCATCGTCTTTTTCTCTGTATCATTCGGTGTTAAGTAAACTTTCCCTCACATTTGTTTTTGATTGGTTCCTATGTGAAGAGGTTGCATAGATTACCAGCTGCAGCTATGGTTTGTATCCAAATTAATGTTACATCTGTAATAAATTGGGATGCTCTGCCTTTGTCAAACAATACAGGGCCAAGGTTGGCAAATTAGTTGGTGTTAGCATATAGACCTTCTGGCAGGAAAGGAAAGCTTGGAGCTGGACATCGTTCTCGATTTGTCAACTCAAAGCTGTCACTGGCATCATTATCTCATTTGTCTTAGTTAGCCTAAATTGACAGTTATGTCTTCATGGCAAATGTTTGTTTTTACAAATGAGCAATAGAGCAGAGAGTAGGAGACATAACATGAAGACTTATTTTGCTGCAATTTAATCTGAGAATACTATAGCTGGTGACCATCTTCACTGTTTTTAATTCACACAGAGCTCTGTAAGTACCTTTACCTCCCTGTGTGTTACCTTGTAAATGTTTTGTAGGGTTGTGGGATAAAAGGGTATGAAACTAAAGCTAAACATCTCCCTCTCTCTCTCTCTCTCTCTCTCTCTCTCTCTCTCTCTTTTAAAAAAATAATGTCAAAGTGTCTTTTAATGAAATATTTTGGAATCCATAACTAGATCAACAAGAACCATTGCCACAGTCATGATGATGTATGTATACCCTATTTAACAGTGTCGACAAGAATAGGCAGGCAAGAAGGTTATACATCTTATTAAATAACATCACATTGCACTCTGGGCCACAAAATGACAATGATAGAATTTTTCAGTTAACCAGCATAGAAAGCCATTGGACAAAAGAGAGCTATAAATGTTACATAATATACTGTTATGCTTAGTGATATCTGGCACTGCAATCTCACTTCCAATCATGTTCTCAAAATGACACTTCTAAACCCATTTTAAGTCATAAGAGCTATTTTCTGCAATAAGAAAAGTTCCTAAGATTATGGGGTGCAGAAAGGGACTCTTGGCTCAGCTTTTTAGAATAATTATATTTGAACAAACGAAAAGCCTTATGTGGAACAGAAATAATTAACCAACTTTATGTAAACCATCCAACAAAGCCTAAATATTTTTCCTCAACAGCTATACATTAGTTGTATGTGTAGTGGAAAATTAACCTCACACTGTGTTTGGATCAGAACCAAGTCTGAGGTCCGTTTATTCAAGCATGCGCATACAGGGAGAGTCAGCCGAAGCTGCTCTGCATAAACAGAAAATACACGGGGTTATGTATCTTAAAACCACAATTTGTTAAGCACTTTTCCTTCAACAGCATTTTCCCTTATTTGGCATATAGTGCAAGCTTTAACAGCAGCTTTCCTTATTTGGAATATAGCAAAACAAGCTTTTCCTGTTACTGACAGATTGTTCTTTGCGGTTAACGGGTCTTTCCTAATTTCTAGCTATTAGGGTTACATTTCTTAAGCTGTGCTGTTGCAATTGCCTCACAATGGAATTTTCCTCACTCTTTTCTTATGCTCTATACACACAGTTAGCTTGACCAAAGTTTTAGGCCTACTTGGGAAGTTTAGGCCTACTTGGGTCCAGTGCATTTTTCCTCCACACATGTAAATAGGTTATTTGCCTTTCATAAAATATTTATTTTGATTTTGTCATTTTATGCTTCATAGAATAATAGAATCATATAACTGGAAGGGACCTTGAGACGTCATCTAGTCCAATCCCCTGCAGTCGTGGCAGGACTAAGTATTATCTAGACCAGTGGTTCTCAAACTAGGGCCGCCGCTTCATCAGAGAAAGCCCCTGGCGGGCCGGGCCAGTTTGTTTACCTGCTGCGTCCAGAGGTTCAGCCGATCGCAGATCCTGCTGGCCACGGTTCTCCGCTCCAGGTCAATGGGGGCTGCAGAAAGGACAGCCAGCACATCCCTCGGCCTGCGCCGCTTCCCGCAGCCCCCATTGGCCTGGAGTGGCGAACTGTGGCCAGTGGGAGTCGCGATCAGCCAAACCTGTGGACGCAGCAGGTAAACAAACAGGCCCGGCCCACCAGGGGTTTTCCCTGAAAAAGCAGTGGCCCTAGTTTGAGAACCACTGATCTAGAACATTCCTGACAGGTGTTTGTCTAACCTGCTCTTAAAAATCTTCAATGATGGAGATCCCACAACCTCCCTAGGCAATTTATTCCAGTACTTAACAACTCTGAAGGTTAGGAAGTTTTTCCTAATGTCCAAGCTAAACCACCCCTGCTGCAATTTAAGCTCATTTCTTCTTGTCCTGTCCTCAGAGGTTAAGAACATTTTTTCTCCCTTCTCCTTTTAACAACCTGTCATAAATATAAAGGGAAGGGTAAACCCCTTTGAAATCCCTCCTGGCCAGGGGAAAGCTCCTCTCACCTGTAAAGGGTTAAGAAGCTAAAGGTAACCTCGCTGGCACCTGACCAAAATGACCAATGAGGAGACAAGATACTTTCAAAAGCTGGGAGGAGGGAGAGAAACAAAGGGTCTGTGTGTCTGTCTATATTCTTCTTTGTCGGGGATAGACCAGGAATGGAGTCTTAGAACTTTTAGTAAGTAATCTAGCTAGGTATGTGTTAGATTATGATTTCTTTAAATGGCTGAGAAAAGAATTGTGCTGAATAGAATAACTATTTCTGTCTGTGTATCTTTTTTGTAACTTAAGGTTTTGCCTAGAGGGGTTCTCTATGTTTTTGAATCTAATTACCCTGTAAGATATCTACCATCCTGATTTTACAGGGGGGATTTCTTTATTTCTATTTACTTCTATTTTTTATTAAAAGTCTTCTTGTAAAAAACTGAATGCTTTTTCATTGTTCTCAGATCCAAGGATTTGGGTCTGTGGTCACCTATGCAAATTGGTGAGGCTTTTTACCAAACCTTGTCCAGGAAGTGGGGTGCAAGGTTTTGGGAAGTATTTTGGGGGGAAGGACGCATCCAAACAGCTCTTCCCCAGTAACCAGTATTAGTTTGGTGGTGGTAGCGGCCAGTCCAAGGACAATGGGTGGAATATTTTGTACCTTGGGGAAGTTTTGACCTAAGCTGGTAAAGATAAGCTTAGGAGGTTTTTCATGCAGGTCCCCACATCTGTACCCTAGAGTTCAGAGTGGGGGAGGAACCTTGACACAACCTTTTACATACTTGAAAACTGTTCATAGATTCATAGATTCATAGATATTTAGGTCAGAAGGGACCATTATGATCATCTAGTCTGACCTCCTGCACAATGCAGGCCACAGAATTTCACCCACCACTCCTAAAAAAGACCTCACACCTATATCTGTGCTATTGAAGTCCTCAAATTGTAGTTTGAAGACCTCAAGGAGCAGAGAATCCTCCAGCAAGTGACCCGTGCCCCATGCTACAGAGGAAGGCGAAAAACCTCCAGGGCCTTCCAATCTGCCCTGGAGGAAAATTCCTTCCCGACCCCAAATATGGCGATCAGCTAAACCCTGAGCATATGGGCAAGATTCATCAGCCAGATACTACAGAAAATTCTTTCCCGGGTAACTTGGATCTTACCCCATCTAAAAACCCATCACAGGCCATTGGGCCTATTTACCATGAATATTTAATTACCAAAACCATGTTATCCCATCATACCATCTCCTCCATAAACTTATCGAGTTTAATCTTAAAGCAAGATAGATCTTTTGCCCCCACTACTTCCCTCGGAAGGCTATTCCAAAACTTCACTCCTCTGATGGTTAGAAACCTTCGTCTAATTTCTAATCTAAATTTCCTAGTGGCCAGTTTATATCCATTTGTTCTTGTGTCCACATTGGTATTGAGTTTAAATAATTCCTCTCCCTCTCTGGTATTTATCCCTCTGATATATTTATAGAGAGCAATCATATCTCCCCTCAACCTTCTTTTAGTTAGGCTAAACAAGCCAAGCTCCCTGAGTCTCCTTTCATAAGACAAGTTTTCCATTCCTCGGATCATCCTAGTAGCCCTTCTCTGTACCTGTTCCAGTTTGAATTCATCCTTCTTAAACATGGGAGACCAGAACTGCACACAGTATTCCAGGTGAGGTCTCACCAGTGCCTTATATAACGGTACTAAAACCTCCTTATCCCTACTGGAAATACCTCTCCTGATGCATCCCAAGACGACATTAGCTTTTTTCACAGCCATATCACATTGGCAGCTCATAGTCAACCTATGATCAACCAATACTCCAAGGTCCTTTTCCTCCTCCGTTACTTCTAGTTGATGCGTCCCTAGCTTATAACTAAAATTCTTGTTATTAATCCCTAAATGCATGACCTTACACTTCTCACTATTAAATTTCATCCTATTCCTATTACTCCAGTTTACAAGGTCATCCAGATCCTCCTGTAGGGTATCCCTGTCCTTCTCTAAATTAGCAATACCTCCCAGCTTTGTATCATCTGCAAACTTTATTAGCACACTCCCACTTTTTGTGCCCAGGTCAGTAATAAAAAGATTAAATAAGATTGGTCCCAAAACTGATCCTTGAGGAACTCCACTGGTAACCTCCCTCCAACTTGACAGTTCACCTTTCAGTAGGACCCGTTGTAGTCTCCCCTTTAACCAATTCCCTATCCACCTTTCAATTTTCCTATTGATGCCCATCTTATCCAATTTAACTAATAATTCCCCATGTGGCACAGTATCAAACGCCTTACTAAAATCTAAATAAATTAGATCCACTGCGTTTCCTTTATCTAAAAAATCTGTTACTCTCTCAAAGAAGGAAATCAGGTTGGTTTGGCACGATCTACCTTTTGTAAAACCATGTTGTATTTTGTCCCATTTACCATTGACTTCAATGTCCTTAACTACCTTCTCCTTCAAAATTTTTTCCAAGACCTTGCATACTACAGATGTCAAACTAACAGGCCTATAATTACTTGGATCACTTTTTTTCCCTTTCTTAAAAATAGGAACTATGTTAGCAATTCTCCAATCATATGGTACAACCCCTGAATTTACAGATTCATTAAAAATTCTTGCTAATGGGCTTGCAATTTCTTGTGCCAATTCTTTTAATATTCTTGGATGAAGATTATCTGGGCCCCCCGATTTAGCCCCATTAAGCTGTTTGAGTTTCGCTTCTACCTCAGATATGGTGATGTCTACCTCCATATCCTCATTCCCATTTATCATGCTACCATTATCCCTAAGATCCTCTTTAGTCTTATTAAAGACTGAGGCAAAGTATTTGTTTAGATATTGGGCCATGCCTAGATTATCCTTGACCTCTACTCCATCCTCAGTTTTTAGCGGTCCCACTTCTTCTTTCTTTGTTTTCTTCCTATTTATATGACTATAGAACCTTTTACTATTGGTTTTAATTCCCTTTGCAAGGTCCAACTCTACTTGACTTTTAGCCTGTCTCACTTTATCCCTACATATTCTGACCTCAATAAGGTAGCTTTCCTTACTGATCCCTCCCTTCTTCCACTCCCTATATGCTTTCTGCTTTTTCTTAATTACCTCTCTAAGATGCTTGCTCATCCAGCTTGGTCTACAACTCCTGCCTATGAATTTTTTCCCCTTTCTTGGGATGCAGGCTTCCGATAGCTTCTGCAGCTTTAATTTAAAATAATCCCAGGCCTCCTCTACCTTTAAACCCATAAATTCTTCAGTCCAGAAGAATGTTATCATGTCCCCTTTCAGTCTTCCCTTTTCCAGACTAAACAAACCCAATTTTTTTCAATCTTCCCTCCTAGGTCATGTTTTCTAGACCTTTAATCATTTTTGTCACTCTTCTCTGGACTCTCCACAATTTCTCTACATCCTTCCTGAAATGTGTTGCCCAGAACTGGACACAATACTCCAGCTGAGGCCTAATCAGTGCGGAGTAGAGCAGAAGAATTAGTTCTTGTGTTTTGCTCACAACACTCCTGCTAAAACCAGGCCAGTCAGCCTCATCTCAGTCCCTGGAAAAATCATGGAGCAATTAATTCGGACGCACTTAGAGGAGAGGAAAGTGATCAGAAACAGTCAGCATGGATTCACCAAGGGCAAGTCATGCCTGACTAATCTAATTGCCTTCTATGATGAGATAAATGGCTCTGTGGATGAGGGGAAAGCAGTGGAAGTGTTGTCACTTGACTTTAGCAAAGCTTTTGACATGGTCTCGCACGGTATTCTTGCCAGCAAGTTAAAGAAGTATGGTCTGGACGAATGAACTATAAGGTGGATAGAAAGTTGGCTAGATTGTCGGGCTCAACGGGTAGTGATCAATGGCTCCATATCTAGTTGGCAGCCGGTATCAAGTGGAGTGCCCCAAGGGTCGGTCCTGGCACCGGTTTTGTTCAATATCTTCATAAATGATCTGGAGGATGGTGTGGATTGCACCCTCAGCAAATTTGCAGATGACACTAAACTGGGAGGAGAGGTAGATACACTGGAGGGTAGGGATAGGATACAAAGGGACCTAGACAAATTAGAGGATTGGGCCAAAAGAAATCTGATGAGGTTCAACAAGGACAAGTACAGAGTCCTGCACTTAGGACGGAAGAATCCCATGCACCGCTACAGACTAGGGACCGAATGGCTCGGCAGCACTTCAGCAGAAAAGGACCTAGGGGTTACAGTGGACGAAAACCTGGATATGAGTCAACAGTGTGCCCTTGTTGCCAAGAAGGCCAATGGCATTTTGGGATGTATATGTAGAGGCATTGCAAGCAGATCGAGGGACATGATCGTTCCCCTCTATTCGACATTGGTGAGGCCTCACCTGGAGTACTGTGTCCAGTTTGGGGCCCCAAACTACAAGAAGGATGTGGAAAAATTGGAAAGAGTCCAGTGGAGGACAACACAAATGATTAGGGTACTGGAACACGTGACTTATGAGGAGAGGCTGAGGGAACTGGGATTGTTTAGTCTGCGGAAGAGAAGAATGAGGGGGGATTTGACAGCTGCTTTCAACTACCTGAAAGGGGGTTCCAAAGAGGATGGATCTAGACTGTTCTCAGTGGTAGCTGATGACAGAACAAGGAGTAATGGTCTCAAGTTGCAGTGGGGGAGGTTTAGGTTGGATATTAGGAAAAACTTTTTCACTAGGAGTGTAGTGAAAAACTGGAATGGGTTACCTAGGGAGGTGGTGGAATCTCCTTCCTTAGATATTTTTAAGGTCAGGCTTGACAAAGCCCTGGCTGGGATGATTTGGTTGGGAATTGGTCCTGCTTTGAGAAGGGGGTTGGACTAGATGACCTCCTGAGGTCCCTTCCAACCCTGATATTCTATGATTCTATGAAAACATCCCAGAAAAAAATGCACTGTTGTCTAGTAACTATATCATAGACACTAGGAACCAGGAATTCTTGGGTTTCAGTGCCAGTTCTGGCCTCATGGCTCTATAGAGTTTTAAAACAGTTATCTTCCATTAGCAACCACCTCTGTATTAAAAAAGACTTGGGGAGGGGGAAGGACGATGAGCGGAGGGGCTATCTACACTATGAAAAGTATTCTATTAACATAAGAATATAAGAATGGCTATACTGGCTCAGACCAATGGTCCATCTAGCCCAGTATCCTGTCTTCTGACTGTGGTCAGTGCCTGATACTTCAGTGGGAATGAACAGAACAGGCCAATTCACCAAGTGATCCATTCCCTGGTCCGTTCCCTCATCTATTGATTGTCTATTAACTATACTGATTACTTAAGAATTCACAGTTAACAGTCTGAGGTTCGGTGGGTTCTTATCCCAAGATTAGTCTCAGTATTATCAGAATTACTGTTCAGTTCAGAACCCCAGTGGGGATGGTTGTAACACTCACACTTAGGAAAAAACTTCTGAATTTGCAATAGTTCTATTAGCACAATTAGTAAAGTTACAAATACTAACACAGATAAAGCTAATACAGAAAGTAATCTGAGCACCTGAGCATATAATCACACCATTACACAAGAGGATCCAAAGTGTTTGTCATCCTCATCATCCTCACCATCATCCCCACCACCAGAGGTCATCATCCTGGCCTCTCTCAGGAGTTACATCTCCCAAGGCACACAGGCCAGGGATTCAACATTTATAGTGTGTTATGCTGATGCCACTGTGCCCAATACATACTGAGTAGGGGCTTCATCCACTTTTCTTCATCTGTATTTCCCCACCCTACTAATGTTGGGGTACTTTTCTCCAGCAGGTTCCTAATCTGTTTATCTCAAGCTTAATAGCCTATACATCAATTAATTACCATGGCACTCTGGTAGTCACACATCTGCTGATGTTCCTAACTTAAAATATCCCAAGCTGCTATGAACGATCATCTTGTGGTTACCCCTCAGCAGTTTAGCCTTTTTAGGCTTTACCTGTCAGCAGTTTAATCTTTCTGTCTTGTGATATCTTATGATCCAGGGTTACTCCTGGTTAGCTGCTGATGTTAAGGCTTTTGGACCTTATACCTTGTTTAGGTAAGGTATTGTCTTATAGGTCGTCAAGGTTCCTTCCCCACTCTGAACTCTAGGGTACAGATGTGGGGACCTGCATGAAAACCTCCTAAGCTTACTTTTACCAGCTTAGGTTAAAACTTCCCCAAGGTACAAACTATTTTACCTTTTGCCCTTGGACTTTCGCTGCCACCACCAAACGTCTAACACCAGTTACTGGGAATGAGTCTGTTTGGAAACGTCTTTCCCCCCAAAATCCTCCCAAATCTTACATCCCCTTTCCTGGGGAAGGTTTGATAAAAATCCTCACCAATTTGCATAGGTGAACACAGACCCAAACCCTTGGATCTTAAGAACAATGAAAAAGCATTCAGTTTCTTAAACGAAGAATTTTAATAGAAGAAAAAGTAAAAAGAATCACCTCTGTAAAATCAGAATGATAAATACCTTACAGGGTAATTAGATTCAAATTAGATTCAAAACATAGAGAATCCCTCTAGGCAAAATATTAAGTTACAAAAAGACACAAAAAGCAGGAATATCCATTCCATTCAGCACAGCTTATTTTCTCAGCCATTCAAATAAATCAGAATCTAACGCATATCTAGCTAGATTACTTACTAATTTCTAAGACTACATTCCTGTTCTGTCCCTGGCAAAAGCATCACAAAGACAGAGAGAGAGGCTTTTTTTCCCCTCCCCCCAGCTTTTGAAAGTATCTTGTCTCCTCATTGGTCATTTTGGTCAGGTGCCAGGGAGGTTATCCTAGCTTCTTAACCCTTTACGGGTAAAAGGGTTTTTTCCTCTGGCCAGGAGGGATTTTAAAGGGTTTACCCTTCCCTTTATATTTATAACATAAGCCTTGTAGGCACATTACATTACTGCCTTAAGTTATACCTATGGATTACCTAGCAAATTCCTATACCTATAGTCTCCATATATCCAGTCCCAGCTTCTTTCAGTCAGAAGATTAGGGATACCCAGACAATGGGGTTGCATCCCTGGCCATCTTGGTTAATAGCCATTGATGGACCTATCCTCCATGAAATTATCTAATTCTTTCTTGAAGCCCATTATACTTTTGGCCTTGAAAACATCCCCTGGCAATAAGTTCAACAGGTTGACTGTGCATTGTGTGAAGAAGTACTTCCTTTTGTTTGTTTTAAATCTGCTTCCTATTAATTTCATTGGGTCATCCCTGGTTCTTGTGTTATGCTGAAGGGGCCAATAACACTGCCTTATTCACTTTTTCCACACAATCATGATTTTATAGACCTCTATCATATTTCCCCTTAGTCATCTCTTTTCTAAGCTGAACAGTCCCAGTCTTTTTAATATCTCCTCTTATGGAAGCTGTTCCAAACCCCTGATCATTTTTGTTTCCCTTCTCTGTACTTTTCCCAGTTCTAATATATCTTTTTTTGAGATGGGGCAACCAGAACTGCATGCAGTCTTTAAAGAGAGGGCATACCATGGATTTACATAGTGTCCTTATTATATTTTCTGTTTTATTATTATCCCTTTCCTAATTGTTCTTTACTCCAAGATCTTTCTTGAGTGATAACAGCTAGTTTAGCCTCCCCCCCCACCATCATTTTGTATGTATTGTTGAGATTATATTTCCCAACGTGAATTACTTTACTTTTATCAATATTGAATTTCATCTGCATTTTTGTTGCCTGGTCACCCAATTTTATGAGATCCTTTTTAACTCTTCACAGTCCACTTTAACTTAACTATCTTGAATACTTTTGTGTCATCTCACTATTTACCCCTTTTTACAGATCATTTACAAATATGTTGAACAGCACGGATCCCTGTAGAGATCCTTGGAAGATCCCAATATTTTCTTCTCTCCACTGTGGAAACTGACCATTTATTCCTATATTTTAACCAGTTATTGGTCCAGGAGAGGACCTCTTATACCATGTGTACCTACTTTGCTTAAAAGCCTTGGTGAGGGATTTTGTTAAAGGTTTTCTGAAAGTCCCAGTACACTATATCCACTGCATCACCATTGTCCACATGTTTGTTGACACTGTCAAAGAATTCTAATAGATTGGTGAGGCATGATTTCCCTTTACATAAGCTGTGTTGACTCTTCTCGAATATACTGTGTTCATTTATGTGTCTGAAAATTTTGTTTTTCACTATAGTTTCATCCAATTTGCCTGGTACTGAAGTTAGGCTTAGGGGCCTGTAATTACCAGGACCACCTCATGAGTCTCTCTCTTTTTTTAAAATCAGTTACTTTAGCTATTCTTCAGTCATCTGGTACAGTGGCTGATTTAAGAGATAGGTTACATACCACAGTTAGTAGTTCTGCAATTTCCTTCATAACCGCCTGGTTCCTTCATAACCATCTGTTCCAAGTGATTTATTGTATATATTCCAAAATCTCCTCTACTGACACCCCAATATGGGACAGTTCCTCAGATTTGTCATCTAAAAGCCATTGCAACACACTATGTAATCACACATAAATGTATGTCTCGGCATTGCAAAGGCATTGTTACCACTGTTCAGATACCATCACTACAGAGCAAGCTTTTCTCTCATGATAGCTGGACCAGTACAGTCTACAACAGTGTTCTTTCATGCAGACTGGAAACCTCTGCATACAACCAGCTCTATCTCAGGATGGTGTGCCTGGCTTTGGGGTGTGGGATGTCATATATATGTAAAAGTGGTTGAGGTGGTGATTAGCATAGATACAAAGGATCAAATTTCCATATTCAGTTCGCTTGCCATATTGTTGAATATAAAAACCCTAAAAAGATGTGAATGAGTTTCATGTTCAGGCTGAAGAATTGTAAAGATCTTGTTTTGAGTGCAGTATATTCTTGAACCTTCAATAGACTACATATTGGATATCAAGGGCAAGACTGTGCTCAGAAATATATAGCTATGTAAATGCAGAGCAAGAATGCCTCTTCGGTCTGCAGGAATGGATCCCGCACTGTTGACCAATGTGCTCCTCGCTCTCACTAACACATCACAAGTTGCAGTGGAGTTATTCCTTAAACTACAAAGGCAAGAGGAGATCGACATTGATTTCACCATGTATCATAGAATCATAGAATATCAGGGTTGGAAGGGACCTCAGGAGGTCATCTAGTCCAACCCCCTGCTCAAAGCAGGACCAATCCCCAACTAAATCATCCCAGCCAGGGCTTTGTCAAGCCTGACCTTAAAAATATCTAAGGAAGGAGATTCCACCATCTCCCTAGGTAACCCATTCCAGTTTTTCACTACCCTCCTAGTGAAAAAGTTTTTCCTAATATCCAACCTAAACCTCCCCCACTGCAACTTGAGACTATTATCCTTGTTCTGTCATCAGCTACCACTGAGAACAGTCTAGATCCATCCTCTTTGGAACCCCCTTTCAGGTAGTTGAAAGCAGCTGTCAAATCCCCCCTCATTCTTCTCTTCCGCAGACTAAACAATCCCAGTTCCCTCAGCCTCTCCTCATAAGTCACGTGTTTCAGTACCCTAATCATTTGTGTTGTCCTCCACTGGACTCTTTCCAATTTTTCCACATCCTTCTTGTAGTTTGGGGCCCAAAACTGGACACAGTACTCCAGGTGAGGCCTCACCAATGTCGAATAGAGGGGAATGATCATGTCCCTCGATCTGCTTGCAATGCCTCTACATATACATCCCAAAATGCCATTGGCCTTCTTGGCAACAAGGGCACACTGTTGACTCATATCCAACTTCTTGTCCACTGTAACCCCTAGGTCCTTTTCTGCAGAATTGCTGCCGAGCCATTCGGTCCCTAGACTGTAGAGGTGCATGGGATTCTTCCGTCCTAAGTGCAGGACTCTGCACTTGTCCTTGTTGAACCTCATCAGATTTCTTTTGGCCCAATCCTCTAATTTGTCTAGGTCCCTCTGTATCCTATCCCTACCCTCCATCGTATCTACCTCTCCTCCCAGTTTAGTGTCATCTGCAAACTTGCTGAGGGTGCAATCCACACCATCCTCCAGATCATTTATGAAGATATTGAACAAAACCGGTACCAGAACCAACCCTTGGGGCACTCCACTTGATACCGGCTGCCAACTAGACATGGAGCCATTGATCACTACCCATTGAGCCCGACAATCTAGCCAACTTTCTATCCACCTTATAGTCCATTCATCCAGACCGTACTTCTTTAACTTGCTGGCAAGCATACTGTGGGAGACCATGTCAAAAGCTTTGCTAAAGTCAAGGAACAACAGGACCACCACTTTCCCCTCATCCACAGAGCCAGTTATCTCATCATAGAAGGCAATTAGATTAGTTAGGCATGACTTGCCCTTGGTGAATCCATGCTGACTGTTTCTGATCACTTTCCTCTCCTCTAAGTGCTTCAGAATTGATTCCTTGAGGACCTGCTCCATGATTTTTCCAGGGACTGAGGTGAGGCTGACTGGCCTGTAGTTCCCAGGATCCTCCTTCTTCCCTTTTTTAAAGATGGGCACTACATTAGCCTTTTTCCAGTCGTCCGGGACTTCCCCGATTGCCATGAGTTTTCAAAGATAATGGCCAATGGCTCTGCAATCACATCTGCCAACTTCTTTAGCACTCTCGGATGCAGTGCATCCGGCCCCATGGACTTGTGCTCATCCAGCTTTTCTAAATAGTCCTTAATAGTATAGTAACTACAACACAAGATTGCTTGTGCCATTCACGGAAGGGCTGACCACAGTGGAATGTCATGAACATCTGGGATGATGAGCAGTGGCTGAAGAACTTTCAGATGAGGAAAGCCACATTCATGGGACTGTGTGATGAGCTCACCCCAGCCTTGAGGTGCAAGGACATGAGAAT
This sequence comes from Lepidochelys olivacea, assembly GCF_965140295.1. NCBI lineage: Eukaryota > Metazoa > Chordata > Testudines > Cheloniidae > Lepidochelys > Lepidochelys olivacea. The sequence goes on along the minus strand of NC_140411.1, from coordinate 75,679,133 downwards.
GAAAGCTGCCCTTTCATAGGAGAAGCACATGGTGATTGCACTGTGGAAGCTGGCTCCTCCAGACTGCTACCGATCGGTCGCTAACCAGTTCGGAGTGGGAAAATTGCCCACTGGACTTGTGTTGACAGAAAGCAGGGCCATTAATCGTATCCTGCTCCAAAAGACCGTGACTCTGGGCAACGCACATGACATTGTGGATGGCTTTGCACAAATTGGCTTCCCTAACTACAGAGAGGCAATAGATGGCATGCATATTCCAAGTCTGGCACCAAGGCACCTAGCCACCGAGTACATTAATCGGAAGGGGTATTTCTCTATGGGTCTCCCGGTGCTTGTGGATCATGGTGGGCATTTCACTGACATTAGTACAGGCTGGTCCGGAAAGGTGCATGATGCATGCATCTTTCAGAACACTGGTCTGTTCAGGAAGTTGCAAGCAGGGACTTTCTTCCTGGACCAGAAGATCACCATAGGGGTAGTCGAAATGCCCATTGTGATCCTGGGAGACCCTGACTACCCCTTAATGTCATGGCTTATGAAGCCATACAAGGGGAACCTTGACAGCAGCAAGAAGCGGTTCAACAACAGGCTGAGCAAGTACAGAATGACTTTTAAGTGTGCTTCTAGCCATTTAAAGGCTCACTAGCGCTGCCTAGATGGGAGGCTAGACCTGGCTGATGACAATATTCCTATGCTTATAGCCGTGTGCTGTATACTCCATCATATTTGTGAAGGGAAGGGTGAAAGCTCACTCAGGGCTGGACCGCTGAGGCTCAGAGCCTGGAGGCTGAATTTGAACAGTCAGAGACCAGGGCTATTAGAGGGGTGCAGTGCCATAAGGATCAGGGATGCCTTGAGGCAGCAATTTGAAGCTGAAAGCCACTAATATTTGTTGCTATGCTCGGGAGTGCAGTGCTGGTCATGCTCGGAGGTGATTGTGATTGGAGTAGACGATGCACTATGAAGGTTTAAGACAATTGCCTGTTGCTTTGCAGGGCTCTGTTTGCTTTCAATTAATGCAATAAAGGTTGCTTTCAAGCCAAAACAATTATTTTATTAAAAAACAACAACCGGAGGAGACAGACAAACAAAAAAAACACATCAGTACTGTGGGGGATGGGTGAAGGGAGCATCCCTGGAGGAGCTGGGGTCCCAGGACCGTTAAAGATATGTGTATGTCCAGGTATCATGTGCAACCTTGTCCTTTGGAGTTCAGTGCAGCAAGTACTGTACTTCAGCAGGACTAAACTGCAGAGGGATGGGTGTTGAGTGCAGTGAGTACTGGGAGTCTGCAAGGCTGGACTGTGATGGGGCAGGAGTGGGTACAGACTGGAGCCAGGAAGTTGATAAGAGTGTGTTGGCGGTGTCTGGGGGGCACATGGGAAAGAGTTTGTATGTGAGGGCGGGTGTGGAGCAGCTCGGTTTGCAGTGTAAGTAGTGCCTGGAGCATGTCCGCTTGGTGCTCCATAACATTTAATAGCCACTCCATGGCTTCGTTCTGACATGCTGCATTCTCCTTTCAGTCCCTCTTCTCACAGTCCCACCACTCCTTCAATTCTTGTTTTTTGGCCACAGAGTGCATCATGACATCACACAGAATGTCCTCTTTAGTTCTTTGTGGCCTATTTCTAATTCTGCGCAGCTGTTCAGCCAGCAATAACAAAGAGGGAGGCTGGGCTCCCAAGGTCATATCCTTGAAGCCAAAATGCAACATTTTACAGAAGCAGTATTGTTTGCAACACACAGACCACTGATCGGTGATTTAAAACACAGCCACTATTCACATACCTATCACTAACTGGCTGACCCCAGGCAAGCACACGTGAGCCACAAGACCCCCAAAATGGTGAGTAACCACAGAGGCAGGTGAAAGCAGTGTTCCAGGACTGTACTGTACACTGGGCAAGTGACTCTTAGGGAGAGCCAGCACTGTAGGGACGGGGGGCTTATAATCATTTCTGTCCCCACTTTTTCCACAGGCTGTGTTCATTATGGAAGATATCTCGCTGCTGAGGGTGATCAGGGAATCAAGGGAGGGTCTTCTCCAACACTTCGGCTTCCGCCCTGGCCCTTATGCAGCTCACCTGTGTGGAGCAATGTTCCCCACCAGTGATGGCAGAGTGCCGCAGGAAAGCTACCCTTAAATGGGGCAAGAAACAAAGCAAGCCTTCTAAAGAACCTGTGGCAGTGGATTGCCCAGTATCTCCATGAAAGTTTCATGGAGATCTCTGAGGCAGATTCCCATGAAGTGAGGGAGTCAATCAACACCTTGTTCCACCACTCAGACAAGGCATGTAATGGTATGCACATCATACAGACACAAGCCTGCTTTCTGTAACCCTCCTGCCCCAAACAACTCGCTTCAGTGATTCGCAAAATCAAAGCAACTTACTAGGGGCCTCCTCTCCTGTTTGCACTTTGCCAAGCTCCAACAGCTGTAATCAGCTAGCCTCCTCTGGGGTAGAAAAGAGCTCCTGGCTGCATGCATCTCTGATCTCCGAGTCGTCCTCTGCCTCTGGATCCCCCCCTCCACATCCTCATGCAAGATTTCCTCCTCCCAGCTCAGTCCACTCTCAACTGGCACACGAGCCACCAAAGTATCCAGTGTCATTCGCAGTGGAGGTGGGGTCGCTACTGAGTATCGCGTTCAGCTCTTTGTAGAACCGGCAGCTCATGGGCGCAGCACCGGAACAGCAGTTTGCCTCCCGTGCTTTGTGGTAGGCTTTCCGCAGCTCCTTCACTTTGACCCTGCTCTGCAGTGTGTCCCGGTCATGGCCCCTTTCTGTCATGCATTGTGAAATCTGCCTGTAGATATCATAATCCCTATGGCTGGAGTGCAGCTGGGACTGGACAGCCTCCTCTCCCCAAATGCTGATGAGGTCCAGCAGCTCGGCATTGCTCCATGCGGGGATCGCCTGGTGCATGAAGCAGGCATGGTCACCTGGAAAGATGTGCTGAGACCACTGCATGCATCACCCAGCAAACAGGAAGGAGACTTTCAAAATTCCCAAAGAATTTAAGGGGTGGGGCTCATGGTTGATATGCCTCAGGGCTGGGCAGTAGACTTCAAACCGATGACCAGAAAGGCAAGAACAGGCATTGTGGGACACCTCCCGGAGGCCAATTGCTGCGCTGTAATGGACCAGGATATCCACACTGGCACCACGGCGCTGTGGCCCCAGCACAGAAAGCTCTACGCCTCTCATTGGGGTGGGTTTTTTACAGCGCTGCAACTGCACAGTTTCTGTGCCCTAAGTGGCTTGGCAGTGTGTGCGCCTCGAGAGTTACACCGCAGAAAGCTGTTTTACTGCACAGAAGCTTGCCAGTATAGGCAAGGCCTAAGCCTTCCTTCCTGCAACTTAAGCTCATTACTTTGTGTCCTACTTTCAGAGAACAGTTGATCAGACTCCTCTTTATAACACCCCTTGCCACATTTCAAGACTATCAGACCCCCCACACACACCACCACCACCATCTCAGTCTTTTCTCAAGACCAAACATGCCCAGTTTTTTAAACCTTTCCTTATCGGTCAGGATTTCTAAATGCTTTATCATTTTTATTGCTCTCCTGTGGACTCTCTCCATTTTGTCCACAACTTTCCGAAAGTGTGGCACCCCAAATTGTATACTCCAGCCAAGGCCTCATCAGTGCAAAGCAAAGTGGGATAACTACCTCCTCTGTCTTACACACAATATGCCTCTTTGTATACATGAGCTTTTTTTGTAACTGCATCACATTTTTGACTCATGTTCAATTTGTGATCCACTGTAACCTCCAGATCTTTTCAACAGCACTACCACCTAGCTAGTTATTCCCCATTTTGTAGTTGTGCACTTGATTTTTCCTTCCTATGTGAAATACTTTCCATTTACCTTTATTGACTTACATCTTGTTGATTCCACAGCAATTCTTTAATTTGTCAGGGTCATTTTCAATTATTTTCAGTCCTCCAAAGTGATTGCAACCCCTCCCAACATGGTGTCATCTGAAAATTTTATAAGCATATTCTCCACTCCATTATCCGAGTCATTAATAAAAGTATAAAATAATATCATGCCCAGGACCACTAGATAAACCCTCCCAAAGTGATAGTGAAACATTAATAAATACTTGTTCAGTATTCTCTTTCAACAAGTTGTACACCCATCTTATAGTGGTTTCATCTAGATGGCATTTCCCTAGTTTACTTAAGAGTACATGAGACTATGTGAAAATATTTTCTAAAAATCAAGCTATGTCATGTCTATTGCTTCCCACCATCCACTAGGCCATCCACAAAGGAGGAAATTAGATTGGTTTGGCATACTAAGTGTCAAATTCTATAAGGATTTCCACTTTGTATTGTATCAAATATTATTTATAAATAATATAGGGTGATATAAAAATAAAATGCATTTGAATAATTATGTACAAGATAACAAAAATTAAGATGGAGCACTAGAATTTCCTGATTTCTGAATGCTTCATTTATGAACTTTACTGGTCCATTAATCCCATTTATTTAATGTTATGTCCCTGATCTTTGAAGAAAATCTGAGCCACTCAGTTTGTGGGACTTACAAGCTCCTCCAGTTTCAACAACGCACAATTTGTAAACTCTTTGAGATGGAAATATGCAGTCTGATGCCTCATAAATCCAGCTGTCCTAAATTGAGCCCAGAATCCAAACCCAGCAAATGAATCCTTATCAAAAGTATCCTTATCATTTAGTTATCCTTAAAAAATGTGTCCATTGTATTTATTTGTATTATTGTAGTACCTAGCAGCCCTAATCACAGACCAGGACCATTGTGCTAGGTCCCGTATTTAGTTAGTTGTTGGCTACGTGTGTGTTCTTCCTGTGTACTGCACCAGCTCTGCGCAGATAACCGACCCAGCAGACCTCAATCGAACTTCCCACAAAGATCACAGACCCATTTCAGTAGCGACGGCACCTGGTCAGATTTATTGTCAACTAAGCATGTGCCCAGTATCCCGTAGACTCTAACACATGTATACCCATGCATGAGCTCAGTGAATAGTGGGACTTTCCATTCCCCCTTGGCTAGTCAAAGACACTCCCTCTGAGACCCCTCTTCATACACCGATACAAACAAATTGCCTATTACCCCTCTGAAGTAGTTAGTTACCACCCTTTACCTTGTTCATGTAGGTCGGATCAAAACATCCCTACCCCTCACACTGTCCTCCTGGCCTTATCTTTAAGAGAGGTTGATGTTTCCCTGTTAACTTTGGAGAGTGAGTTTACACCATACTTGATATCAGGGTGTTCTGGTACCACCCTTCTGGAATGTGTTTGTGTGAACAGTCTGTGTCTAGTACTTCTTAGGAATATGTGTGTTTTTGCAATGCTAGCCCTATTCTTGCCAGGTTCTGTGAACTTGCAAGCAGGTGTGCTTTGTGACAGGGCCTGACTTCTGCTCACAGCCTGATATAAACTTTGCTTTATATCAGCAGGGCCTGACTACTACTTTAGTTCAGGCCTCACACCACATACCAGGCCTCATGTCTCAGGCTCTCTCCCTCTAACACACTGTATATACTACAAAACACTTAACCTGCATGACTCCTTCACTGCACAACATGGGCAACTTTTAAAACAAAACTGTCAGCTTCAAACCAGTTCAGTACCTTCAAGATATGGCTTTACCAGATTACTGAAGAACCTATTCCATATCAGGGTGCTATAAGCTAGAAGAGTCCTTGATTTCATACTATATGGAAGTCAAGTTGAATGTAGAAGACTGAAGAAGAAGCCTGGACTCCACAACCTTGAGGACATTGAATCTGTTCAACTGGAAACTATTATTCTCCTCAACCCCATCTTCATTGAGCCCTACCCTCTTTTGTACTGCCTCTGGGGTCAAACTACAGATAGCTATGTTTTACCTTAAAAAGGAACTAGTTAAGCCACTATACCTGCAGTATTTGCAATTTCTCCATTTTCTACCAGCTCTAGTAAAATATCCCTTCACCTTAGCCTTGTGTCTGAGTCCTTATTAAAACTCACCAGGACTAGTGCATATAAGCTCTAGCACAGAGGTGGGCAAACTACAGCCTGTGGGCCACATCCAGCCCACTGGACCATCCTGCCTGGCCCTTAAGCTCCTGGCCAGGGAGGCTAGCCCAAGGCCTCTCCCGTGCTGTCCCCCCTCCCCACAGCCTCAGCTCACCATGCTGCCAGCGCTCTAGGCGGCAGGGCTGCAAGCTCCTGCTGGGCAGCACGTCTGCCAGTCCTGGTGCTCTGAGCAGCATGGTAAGGGGACTGGAAGTGGGAGGGTTGGATAAGGGGCAGGAAGTCCCGGGGGGGAGTCAGGGGACAGGGAGCAGGGGGAAGTTGGACAGGCATGGGAGTCCCAGGGGGCCTGTCAGTGGGTGGGGGTGTAGATAGGGGTCGGGGTAGTCAGGGTCTAGGGAGCAGGAGGGGTTAGATTGGGGGTGGGGTCCTGGTGGGGCGGTTAGGGGCAGGGAGTCCCAGGAGGGGGCAGTCGGGACAAGGAGCGGGGGGGTGGATGGGTCGGGAATTCTGATGGGTGCAGTCAGGGGGTGGGAAGTGGGAGGGGCAGATAAGGGGTGGGGGCCAGGCTGCTTGGGGAGGCACAGCCTTTCCTACCCAGCCCTCCATACAGTTTCAGAGCCCCAATGTGGCCCTCAGGCCAAAAAGTTTGCCCACCCCTGCTCTAGCAGCTGCTGGAATCAGTTTTGACCCCTCAGGCTTCTCCTTAGCTTTAAACACTCCCTCTGCCAAAATTCCACCAAAGGCATGAGCCTTCTGGGTTACAGTGTAACTGTCTCTGCGGGCTCATGAGAAGGGGTAGCATATAACATATACAGACTTTGCACAGGACTCTACAACTTTATTATTTTTTTCTATAATAGGATGAGAAATACATAGGTCTTTACCAAAATAACAAACCCTACATATATTTCCCTGTCTCGGTTTCTACACCACTGCATTTATGGGGCTGGGTCATGGTCTTCTGGAGCTGTCTAGGAACTTTATATTGCCATACATAGCTTGAGTTCTAAAACAGCTCGCCTTCTCTGACCTTGCCTGTCCATCCCCTTCCCCTCATCTGCTCAAACTTCCTGTGCAGCTCTTTTTGTCTTCCCCGTGAGTCCTTTTATAACTCCTTTTATAACCTCCTCCTCTATGTCCTTCTAGGGGAATTTCCACTCCCCAAGCCCCAGACCCTGTTGAGGGAAGATGGAGAGAAGTTTCCCACCTTGGGCACCCTTAGTATAACTACTGTGTGGTCAGAGTACAGTTGTTTATGTTGATGATGCTCCATTTGTCCTGTTCTGGGAAAGATGTAATACAACTCTGTTAGCTCATGGTGAATATACAGACAGAGAGGCATTCATGTTTCAGTTTTCATAGTAACAACTTCATAATATCAACCAACATGTGTACAGGCGGGTTCTTCAAATCATTACAAAGCTAAAACTGTTTTATATTTTTAAGTGATTTGTGACAATTGCTGGGTTGGCAGCCATGTGAATTAAACTAACATAAAGTGCCCATTTCTGCCCAGACAAACAGAAGTGCTCTGTCCATCAATACTCAGTGGGTGGTAGGTTATGTATCTGAGAGTGGCACTGGGTCCCAAAGGCACAGCATTGGGAATGGTATTACAGATGCTATCCTTATCACTGCCTGGCGGGACCACATCTAAAGGTGAAAGAGTAGTTCACGCTCCAGTCTTAATTAAACTTTGTCCCCTCTGGTAAGATTGCCTAAACCAATTCTGCGACACTGGTTTTTGTGATGTGAACAATTGTTGAACAAAAAGCATTACTGCAATGGGGCCACCAACACATTTCACCTAGGGCATGAAATAGCCATCCTATGGCAATGACCTTCTGTCATTAGCAACCTGAACCAATTGACAGCTGAACACCTCTGAATCCAAATTCCCAGTCTCCTGAGCCATATGATCCCCAGATTTTTTTTCATTTTAAGAGTTTCAGTTTCAAAGGTTATTTTTCTGATGAAAGGCAAACATTGAGCCGACCTGCAAATTTGGGACGTGTACATCCCTCTATGACAGGTGAGGCCAAGAATTTAAAAATACAGTTTAACAGAGCTGAAAAGGTAGATCCAGCAAACATTTCTACAGTAGGTTTCAATCCCAAAGCCCTGTTGCTTTTATCAACCCACTACCTTTCCAATATCATTGCATTGCTCTTAAAAAGAGACAAAGTCTAGGATTTTCATTTCTTTCATATATGAATCTTTTAAAGGAGAGCACAGACATTTTTTTTTCCTCCGGCAGCCTCTGAAATGCTTAATCACTAATGTTACTTCCTTCCATTTACGCATTTAGAATGAGTTTCTGCTGATTTCAGTGATCACTGCATTTGAAAAGTAGTTTAAGGAGTAATGCTGTGCTATGCCTTGTCAACAGCCACTGCTTTCAGAGCTGTCAGCTCCTGCAGGCCCCCAGGTGTTATTAAAGAAAATATGTGGAATAGCAGCACTAACCCTGCTGTGTGCACTCTCTCTCTATTTTATTATAAGGATTTACATTACTGCTGAACATGGCAGTACTGTTATAAATAAACCAACAATATGTGTGACTCATGCTGGAGGATAGGAAACATCTGCATCAAAGTCTAAAAGTCACCTTCTTGTTATATTACTTTACCATTCCAGTTCTCGTTTTAGTTTGAGAAGGGTTTTTGATACAGATTTTTGTTGTTTTAGTTCCCCGTTTTTCGTTTCTTTTTGGCTTGTGTGGCTTTCTTTGTATCTGCATTAATCAAAGATAGAATCATAGAACATCAGGGTTTGAAGGGACCTCCGGAGGCCATATAGTCCAACCCCCTGCTCAAAGCAGGACCAACACCAACTAAATCATCCCAACCAGGGCTTTGTCAAGCTGGGCCTTAAAAACCTCTAAGGATGGAGATTCCACCACCTCCCTAGGTAACCCATTCCAGTGCTTCACCACCAAAAAGTTTTTCTAACATCCAACTAAACTTCCCCCACTGCAACTTGAGACCATTATTCCTTGTTCTGTCGTCTGGTACCACTGAGAACAGTCTAGATCCATCCTCTTAAAACCCCCTTTCAGGTAGTTGAAAGCAGCTATCAAATCCCCCCTCATTCTTCTCTTCCGCAGACTAAACAATCCCAGTTCCCTCAGCCTCTCCTCATAAGTCATGTGTTCCAGTCCCCTAATCATTTGTGTTGCCCTCCACTGGACTCTTTCCAATTTTTCCACATCCTTCTTGTAGTATGGGGCCCAAAACTGGACACAGTACTCCAGATGAGGCCTCACCAATGTCAAATAGAGGGGAACGATCACGTCCCTCGACCTGCTGGCAATGCCCCTACTTATACATCCCAAAATGCCATTGGCCTTCTTGGCAACAAGGGCACACTGTTGACTCATATCCAGCTTCTCGTCCACCGTAACCCCTAGGTCCTTTTCTGCAGAATTGCTGCCGAGCCATTCGGTCCCTAGACTGTAGCGGTGCATGGGATTCTTCCATCCTAAGTGCAGGACTCTGCACTTGTCTTTGTTGAACCTCATCAGATTTCTTTTGGCCCAATCCTCTAATTTGTCTAGGTCCCTCTGTATCCTATCCCTATCCTCCAGCTTATCTACCACTCCTCCCAGTTTAGTGTCATCTACCAACTTGCTGAGGGTACAATCCACGCCATCCTCCAGATCATTAATGAAGATATTGAACAAAACCGCAGGTGGAATGGTAATGATTCCTAACATGGCCCTTGCCCTTCAGAGTCTTCTCTAGTGACTCCCATTGCAGCCTTGTTTATCATGATGGTACTATTCAGTCTCCTCTCACAAGGATTACTAGTGATTTTCAGTATTGACTTAAGGGAGGCACTTGAATAGAAGGGGCCAATCATGTGCTGGTCACCTCTCTAATGGACTTGAGCTGCAACAGATTAAGAGCCAGAAACCCAGGGTCATTCCCAGATCTAGATGTCTTCTATGACAATTTAATCCTGGGCTGAGTTTTGGTGTAATGACAAGTCACCACCTGGGCATTGCCATGCCTGAAGATGCCACTGGTCCATCTACTTCAGTAGGCTGTCTCCAACTATGACCACTACTATCAACTCTAGTGGAAAGTATAAGAAAGTCTGAAGTGGGTAATAGTGGAATAGCTTACCCATAGAGGAAATTTCTTTCCAGCTTCCATCCTTGATTTTGGCTTATGCCCTGAATGATGTTGGTTTACATCCCTGCCAAACTGCTTGTGTGGCTTTTTATCCTATCTAATACAACTGGTTATTCTCATTATTCATATAAGTGTTTGATCCTTTTCTGAATCCGACAAAGCTCTTGACCACAGTGATATTGTCATCATCACTACACAGTTACCCCTTTATGCATTCAAGTACTGTTTAGTCTGAAGAACTGCTACATTGTTGTTAGTTTTGTGATTTACTTTCTTTTTTGGCAGAGCTGTTTAAAGCAGAAGGAGAGTTTGCTCTCCACCTTAATCTCATTAACCAGAGTCAATTCTTGGAAAAGAGTTGCATCCAAAACCTGGGTATTGGTGCTTTCGTTGAAATTCCTGAAAGACGGCTTTGTCTATATGCTGTTTAACCACCTCTTTGCCTTGCTTTCCTTGCTGCGTTTTCCAATGTCTTGCACGTATTTGGATATTTTAAGCTGCACACAGGCTTCTGAGTGATCAGTTGTTAACCGGCTCCGAGAGGGACAGAGGGCAGATTTCGTGTGTGAAAATACCTGTTCACACAGGTATGTGGATCCAAATGCTGAAAGCATTGCAAACGCAATTTTCTTCAAACAGTTAAATTTCACTGGCAGGGACATCCAGCAGGTCAGAATAGAGGCCCTATGATCTCTCTCCGTAGCTTCAAGTGCACTCGGCAGATCTCCAAACTTTGATGCCCACAATTCTGAGCTTTTTAACTGAAAGAGCTGCATTTCAAAATCTTCAACACCCATCCACTGAAATACAGACAAATCCAAGTTTCAGAGTGGTAGGCATGTTAGTCTGTATCAGCAGAAAGAGTGAGGAGTACTTGTGGCACCTTAGAGACTAACAAATTTATTTGAGCATAAGGTTTCTTGGGCTAAAGCCCACTTCATCAAATGCATGCAGTGGAAAATACAGTAGGACGATATAAATATATATAGAGAGAGAACATGAAAAAATGGGGGGTGCGATTAAGGTGGGCTATTATCAGCAGGAGAAAAAAAAATTGTTGTGATAATCAGGATGGCCCATTTCAAACAGTTGACAAGAAGGTGTGAGTAACAGTGGGGGAAAATTAGCATGGGGAAATAGTTTTTAGTTAGTGTAATGACTCATCCACTCCCAGTCTTTATTCAAGCCCAATTTAATGGTGTCCAGTTTGCAGATTAATTCCAGTTCTGCAGTTTCTCATTGGAGTCTGTTTTTGAAGTTTTTTTGTTGAAGAATTGCAACTTTTAGGTCTGTAATTGAGTGTCCAGGGAGGTTGAAGTGTTCTCCGACTGGTTTTTGAATGTTATAATTCTTGACGTCTGATTTGTGTCCATTTATTCTTTTGCATAGAGACTGTCCAGTTTGGCCAATGTACATGGCAGAGGGGCATTGCTGGCATATGATGGCATATATCACATTGGTAGATGTGCAGGTGAACGAGCCTCTGATAGTGTGGCTGATGTGATTAGGTCCTATGATGGTGTCCCTTGAATAGATATGTGGACACAGTTCGCAACGGGCTTTGTTGCATGGATAGATTCCTGGGTTAGTGTTTTTGGTGTGTGGTGTGTGGTTGCTGGTGAGTATTTGCTTCAAGTTGGGGGCGAGGACTGTCTGTAAGCAAGGACTGATCTGTCTCCCAAGATCTGTGAGAGTGAGGGATCATCCTTCAGGATAGGTTGTAGATCCTTGATGATGGGCTGGAGAGGTTTTAGTTGGGGGCTGAAGGTGATGGCTAGTGGCGTTCTGTTACTTTCTTTGTTGGGCCTGTCCTGTAGTAGGTGACTTCTGGGTACCCTTCTGGCTCTGTCAATCTGTTTCTTCACTTCAGCAAGTGGGTATTGTAGTTGTAAGAATGCTTGATAGAGATCTTGTAGGTGTTTGTCTCTGTCTGAGGGATTGGAGCAAATGTGGTTGCATCGTAGAGCTTGGCTGTGGAAAATGGATCGTGTGGTGTGGTCTGGATGAAAGCTCGAGGCATTTAGGTAAGTATAGTGGTCAGTAGGTTTCCGGTATAGGGTGGTGTTTATGTGACCATCGCTTATTAGCACTGTAGTGTCCTGGAAGTGGATCTCTTGTGTGGACTGGTCCAGGCTGAGTTTGAAGGTGGGATGGAAATTGTTGAAATCATGGTGGAATTCCTTAAGGGCTTCTTTTCCATGGGTCCAGATGATGAAGATGTCATCAATGTAGCGCAAGTAGAGTATGGACGTTAGGGGACGAGAGCTGAGAAAGCGTTGTTCTAAGTCAGCCATAAAAATGTTGGCATACTGTACGGACATGCGGGTACCAAATCCAAGTCACTTTCGTTGAACTTTTCAGGTTTAATTAGAAAAGAAAGCATTGGGCCAAATCGCTGGAAATCTTGAAATCTGTCAGAAAATTCTGATTCCAGTTTTTGCATGTACATTGTATTTCAAAGTCAAACGCAGTGCACTGTTCCATGTGGCATGATACTGATGTAAGCAGCAAATCAGGACTTAAAAATACCCCAGCATAGTGGTGCTGGAACAATTTTTAAGGTGGGGGTGCTGAGCTGTGCCCCCTCTTGCCCATGTCTGCACCCCTCATTGCCCCAGGCTGGGGCCAGTGGGCCACAGGTGGGGGCGGCTGCAGAGCCCCTGGCTGGTGGCCAGGACCAGGGCAGTGTGAATCAGCTGTGTCACTGAAAATCAGCTCGCGTGCCGCCTTTGGCACATGTGCCATAAGTTGCCTACCCCTGGTTTACAGTATACAATGGAAATAGAAGCAATTACACTAAGCAATTCCTAATGTCCATGTCAGTGATTTCTCCTCCAACAGGAAAACAACCATCAAGGCCCTGTAATCTGCTACCACTCAGAAGAGGAGCAGTATCTTATGATTATGAGTGCTATAGGATAACCATGCATTGCAAATATGTATTTGTTTTATCAGTTTCAAATGTTCTAATTTTCAGTTTAATTGAATGTTCCCTTGAAACAATGAACTAAGCTTGGTGGTCCCACAGTTCTGTCTACTCCAAGGTATCTTCATCATATCTAGTAGCTCCAGAGAACTTAACTTGTCACCTGTTAACAAGATCTTAACCTTCAACAGACTATACAAAGGTGATCAAAACAGGCCTAATTCTGCCATTCTTACTCATGACATAAAGCACCTTACACTACTTATAATCAGTCAGAAATCAGTGAAATCAGACTATGGCCTTGTCTACACTACAGAGTTTTGTCTACGCAAATTAAGCTGGCAATCAAAAATGAGTATAATTACATTGCTTGTGCATGTTCACACAATGCTCCTTCTGCCAGCGGAGTGCATCCACAGTTGGTGCTCTAGCATCAACAGTGAGATCAGTGCACTCTGGGTAGCTATCAGCAGCTAAGAGTTGTGGGAAGGCAGAGTGGATTACAGTGTATCATGGGTTTGGGTCAACTTCCCATGATGCACTTCTTTCCATCCCAGCATTCCATGGGCTTTCGACCGCCTTTCGCGGCATTTTTCAATGTCCCCTGTTTACTGTGCACCTGCCATCTCTGTCTGCTCCCTACTGTTGTGGTCACTGTTATGAACACATCGCGGATGGTCATGCGGTATATCACAAGCTCCAAATCTGAACAGGAATAAGAGTTATCTTTGAAAACTCATGGCGATCGGGAGAAGTCCCGGACGACTGGAAAAAGGCTAATGTAGTGCTCATCTTTAAAAAAGGGAAGAAGGAGGATCCGGGGAACTACAGGCCAGTCAGCCTCACCTCAGTCCCTGGAAAAATCATGGACCAGGTCCTCTAGGAATCAATTCTGAAGCACATAGAGCAGAGGAAAGTGATCAGGAACAGTCAGCATGGATTCACCAAGGGCAAGTCATGCCTGACTAATCTAATTGCCTTCTATGATGAGATAGATGAGGGGAAAGCAGTGGACGTGTTATTCCTTGACTTTACTAAAGTTTTTGACATGGTCTCCCACAGTATTCTTGCCAGCAAGTTAAAGAAGTATGGGCTGGATGAATGGACTATAAGGTGGATAGAAAGTTGGCTAGGTTGTCGGGCTCAACAGGTAGTGATCAATGGCTCCATGTCTAGTTGGCAGCCGGTATCAAGTGGAGTGCCCCAAGGGTCGGTCCTGGGGCCGGTTTTGTTCAATATCTTCATAAATGATCTGGAGGATGGTGTGGCTGCACCCTCAGCAAGTTTGCAGATGACACTAAACTGGGAGGAGAGGTAGATACACTGGAGGATAGGGATAGGATACAGAGGGACCTAGACAAATTAGAGGATTGGGCCAAAAGAAATCTGATGAGGTTCAACAAGGACAAGTGCAGAGTCCTGTACGTAGGACGGAAGAATCCCATGCACTGCTACAGACTAGGGACTGAATGGCTTGGCAGCAGTTCTACAGAAAAGGACCTAGGGGTTACAGTGGACGAGAAGCTGGATATGAGTTAACAGTGTGCCCTTGTTGCCAAGAAGGCCAATGGCATTTTGGGACGTATAAGTAGGGGCATTGCCATGAGATCGAGGGACGTGATCATTCCCCTCTATTCGACATTGGTGAGGCCTCATCTGGAGTACTGTGTCCAGTTTTGGGCCCCACACTACAAGAAGAATGTGGAAAAATTGGAAAGAGTCCAGCGGAGGGCAACACAAATGATTAGGGGACTGGAACACATGACTTATGAGGAGAGGCTGGGGGAACTGGGATTGTTTAGTCTGCGGAAGAGAAGAATGAGGGGGGATTTGATAGCTGCTTTCAACTACCTGAAAGGGGGTTCCAAAGAGGATGGATCTAGACTGTTCTCAGTGGTAGCAGATGACAGAACGAGGAGTAATGGTCTCAAGTTGCTGTGTGGCAGGTTTAGGTTGGATATTAGAAAAAAAACTTTTTCACTAGGAGGGTAGTGAAACACTGGAATGCGTTACGTAGGGAGATGGTGGAATCTCCTTCCTTAGAAGTTTTTAAGGTCAGGCTTGACAAAGCCCTGGATGAGATGATTTAGTTGGGGATTGGTCCTGCTTTGAGCAGGGGTTTGGACTAGATGACCTCTGAGGTCCCTTCCAACTCTGATATTCTATGATTCTATGTCCTGGTGTGTGCCATGGAAAAAATAATACCAGATTACTTTTGGCATTCACAGAGCAGCTGAACACGGTGGACTGTCACTTAGAGCTCAGGAAACAAGCACTGACTGATGGGCTCACAGCATCATGCAGATCTGGGATGATGAGCAGTGGTGGCAGAACTTTTGGATGCAGAAAGCCACCTTCCAGGAACTGTGTGCGGAGCATTGCGACGCAAGGACACCAAAACAAAGGCTGCCATCTTAGCGGAGAAGCTTGTGGATTATCGCTGTGTGGAAGCTGACAACTCCAGACTGCTACTGGTCAATCGCACATCAATTTGGAGTTGGAAAGTTGACTGTTGGGACTGTGGTAACGCAAATGTGCAGGGCCATTAATCACATCCTGCTACAAAGGACTGTGATGCTTGGCAATGCATGTGAAATATTGGAGGGCTTTGCATCAATGAGATTGGCACGATAGATGGCACACATATTCCAATTTTGACCCTGAACCATCTTGCAAAGGAGTACATCAATAGAAAAGGGTACTTCTCTTTGGTATTGCAGGCGCTTGTGGATCACCATGGGTGTTTCACTGACATCAACGCAGGGTGGTCCGGGAAGGTACATGACTCATGCATCTTTAGGAATACTGCCTGTACAGAAAGCTTCAAGCAGGGACTTTCTTTCCAGACCAGAAGACTCCAGTGGGGGGTGTTGAAATGCCCATAGTGAGCCTGGGAAAACCAGTGTACCCATTACTCCCATGGCTTATGAAGCCTTACATGGGAAACCTTGACAGCAGCAAGGAGTGCTTCAACAATAGGCTGAACAGGCACAGAAGGACCCTAGAACATGCCTTTGGCAGATTAAAAGCATACTGGCACTGCCTTTATGGCAGATTAGACCTAAATGAGGAAAATATTCCTGTGGTCATAACAGCCTACTGCATGCTCCATAATGTTTGTGAGGCTAAGGGTGAATGTTTTCCCCTGGGATAGAGCATGGAGGAGGATCACATGGCTGCTGAATTTGAGCTGCCAGATACCAGGGCTATTAGAGTGGCAGAATGGGGGGCTATTCAAATCAGGGAGGCTTTGAGGCAACATTTTGACAATGGGCACCAGTAATGTGTCTTTCTATACAGCACTTTGCCATCCTTTGTTAACTTGCCACCTTGCATGAAAATTGTGATGATTCCTGACCGGGATTTAAAGTCAGCAAATGATCAAACTGCCACTTTGTATTACTATCAGCAGCAACCACCACGTGTAGGAGATAAATAAATATTGGTTATCTTTCAGACAGTTTGTTCTTATTAAATACCAATTAACAACACACAGAAACGACTTGGTGGGGAGGAAGATAAGAGTGTATGGCAGTGTAGGCTTTCATAGTTGTGTAAGTCCAGCTATCATTTTGGAAGCTGTCTGAAGGGGTGGAGTGAATGGAGTACCAAGACGTTCTGGGAAGTTGCAAGGAATGTGTGGGAGGAGTTTGATGAGGGCATGAGTTCTGTGTAAGCTGCAGGGGGGACGAGATGCATGTGTTCTGTCTGGAGCGTGATTAGCGACTTCAACTTCTCTGTTTGCTTCTCCATCACTTGTCATCCCCTCTTAGCCCTTTACAATGGCTCCTCACTCTCCTTTCTGTCCTGCCTTTCTATTTTAAATTTTCCCTTCAGGGTCTCTTTCTAGTCCCTGTATTTTCTTTTTTCAGCCTCTGAGGATTGGAGCACATCTCTGAGCATGTCCTCCTTGCTCCTCCTTAGTCACTTCCTTATCTGGCAGATATGCTCCACTGCTGTGTAGAGGGTTCCCCTTAAGGCCACATCTGCAGAAATACAAGAAACAATACACAGAAGCATGACTGTTAGTTCACACATGGCATTGAATCATTATTGTAAAATCCATCTGGTTTAACATACGAATCACGTTTTCACTGTCCCTTGGCAAGCACACATCTCGGCAAACACCATAAACATGGTGAGTTTGGCACCAGGGTAGGGGGTTAGGTGTTCAAGATGGGGCAAAAGATCTATGTGTTTTTTTAAGAGGATCACTGCAGGTGACTGGGGACAACATTGTAAATTTTGCCACCATTTTTCATAGGCGGGAGTCATTGAAGCTGATATCTCACTCCTGAGGGTAAGCAAGGATGCAAGGGTGCATCTCCTGAATGCATGAACCTTCAGACCCAGACCCTATGCTGCTTGCCTGTGTGCCACTCTGGTCCCTGCACAAGTGATTGCCAAGTGGCATGGGAAAGTTTCCTACAATGACTGAAGGAACAAAGCAGCTCTGCTAATGAACCTTTGGCAAAGGATTGGTGAGTACCTCCAGGAAAATTTCCTAGATATTTCTTTGGAGGATTCCTGTGAAATCTTGGTGTGCATTAACACACTGTTCCACCACACTGCTTAGCTGCACAGGGAAATGTGGAGCACACGCAAACACAGCTAGTCTTGTACCTTTCTATCCTTTCACCCACTTCTAGAATATACAGAGCAAAAGACAGCTCTACCTCATATAACGGAGCAGCATCAACTCAACAAGATCACTTACCAGGGCGCTTTTCTCCTGCATCATGCATGCCAGAGATGGACTACTGGGACTGGCTAGACCCTTCTGGAGTGGAAAAGAGCTCCTGACTCACTGCGCCACCAGACTACCCTGCTTTGTGCTCCACATCTTCCTCCAACTTGACCTCTTCATCCATGACTTTGTCCTTAGTGTTGAGTTCACTGTTTGCCACCTACAGTTCTGCCGAAGTATCCACAGGGCTCTTGGCAGTGGAGGTGGGGTCACCGCCAAGGATGGCATCCAGCTCCTTATAGAAGCCACAGGTTTTGGCTCAGCACCAGAGTGATGGTTTGCCTCCCTTGCCTTCTGTTATGCCTGCTTCAGCTCCTTTCTCTTCTCACAGCACTAATGCATGTCCTGGTTTTAGTCCTTATCCAACAAGCCATGAGAAATCTAGTTGTAGGGTATCAAAGTTCCTACAGCTAGAGCGGAGCTGGGGACTGCACAGCCTTTTCTCCCCACAGTGCCAGCAGATCCAAAAACTCAGGTGTGCCCCAAGCAGGAGAGCATTTGCTGTGTGAATCACCATGGTCAGCTGGGAAGATGTGATGTACGCTGTCCATGCCAAGGAACAGGAAGTGAAATTTCAAACATTCCCAGGTTTTTAAAGGGGGAGGGGCAGATGACTGTGGGTGCAGGGCAGCAGAGTTCAAATTGCTGACCAGAGTGGTCAGGATGGGCATTTTGTGACACCTCCTGAAGGCCATTTACAGCAACATAACCAAGCGCTTTGTCTACACTGACACTTTGTCAATGTAACTTTGCCACAAAAAGCTCTATACCTCTCAACAAGGTGGTTTTATTTTGTCGGCAGAAGGAGCACTGCAGTGTGTACACCTCCATTGTTTTGTCGAAGAAACCTGACTTTTGTCGACAAAATTGCGTATGTAGACCAGTGGTTCTCAACCAGGCGTCCGAGGCCTCCTGGGGCGGGCCATGAGCAGGTTTCAGGGGGTCCGCCAAGTGGGGCCAGCATTGGACTCGCTGGGGCCCAGGGAAGAAAATCGAAGGCCCCACCAAATGGGGCTGAAGCCTGGGGCCCTGAGCCCACCACTCGGGGTTGAAGCCGAAGCCTGAACAATGTAGCTTCGCAGAGGGGCCCTGTGCATGGGGCCCCAGGCAATTGCCCTGTTTGCTATCCTCTAAGGCTGGCCCTGGCTTTTATGTGCAGAAAACCAGTTATTGTGGCACAGCTGGGCCATGGAGTTTTTTTAGCATGGGGCGAGCTGGGGGTGGGCTCATAAAGAAAAAGGTTGAGAACCCCAGGTTTAGACAAGGCCTGTGTGGAGTGAGGTACTACTCGTGCTCTATGTACATCCTGAAGATCTTGACAAAAGAATATTTGGTATCCTATATCTACAAAAGGCTAAAATGATTGTAAGTCTTTTGGGATTTTGAAGACATAAGTGCTGAAAATGTTTTGTGTATTAAAATGTGTTTTTCTCATTGATTACAAAGTGTTCCACAAATTAATTGTCCGTGACTTTGATCCTCAGAGCCTAGGGCCGTGCAGAATATAAGCATCCTCATCATTAAATCTGATTGGAAAAGTTTTATTTTGAGCACTTGATATAGTCATTAGCGTTTAAATTAGCTGTGTGACAACACAAACATGCAAATCAGAAAGTTGAAGTATGCCATGTACACACACTATTATAAGTTTAAAAGTGTGGGGGGGGGCAAGCAAAACAGATTCCTTAGAAGACAGGGCATTTCCCCCATTAGCTAGTTTTACCCCTATTATATATATATATATATATTTCTGACATTGAACTACAAATAATTTTAGTGACACCGACAAAAGTCTACTCAATATTACTAATGAGATTTTTTTTTTTACATTAGCTGACTCTCAGGCCTCTCCCATCCAATTTCTTATATTTTTTAAATTCAAGTTTTTACAAGTTAATACATTAGTAACAGTTGGCAAGTATATAAAATGAGAAATAAATAAAATTAAAATCTCAAATTTCCCAAATTGTTATGCTGTTATTATTTAGTTGATTTTGTTACCAAAGCAAAGAAAAATATAATGATTTTTTTCTCAGTGGGAAGACCAATTCAAAGATTGGTACAAGCATCAACTTTTGAACACTTCCTAATATTAAAATGGGGATTGCAAATTTGACATTATGGCACCAGCAATATTAGAGGGGCTTGAATATTCCTACCTAGTGTCAGTAAAGTATTGTGCTCTGTCTACTGACCTTTATACTGTCATTAAAATACTGTAAATCTGTTTCTGCTCTGATTCTCCCTAAATTGCATCATCCTTTGTATCCCTATGACCGTATATCCCTATGACTGCCTAGCTTTTGTGATATATTCTAATAATACTTCATCAGGATGGGGTCACTTTGATAGGTGTTACTGAAAAAGGGATCAGTTCCAGTAATTTAATTCAGCAACATGCACTACAATATGCTTTTCCTCCTGAACTTTGCCTTTCAGGCAAGTGACCTTTGATAGAGGATCATCAGCTCTTCTTTTCTCAATACCTGGCCTCAAGAAATCCTAATGTAGTCCCACATTCTCAATGTGTCACCAATATTAGTCCAGTGTTTTCCACAATCCTTTCTATTCCTGGAGAATTTTTTTTCACTCTATCAATCTGTCCTCACTACAACTGTGATTCTGTAACTGCTTAAAGTTGTTCCATGTAACATGGTTCAGTTTCTGCCCAGACAGCACACCATCTGAGCCAGGTTTCAACCACCACCTCACACTCTTCCTAAATGTCTTGATGTGAGTGCATTCTGGCCAGCTATCTCATAGTGCCACAGTAGAAGCCTTCCCTGTTGCACTCTGAAAAGAAGAAATACACAGAACAACAGAACTCACAATCAGACTGAAATAATTACTTACAGTCACTTCTCTAAGTATGTCTTTAACCAACCTGGACTGGACTCTCCTTTCTATACAGGGCTATTCCAAACTTTCATTTGCTTTGAACTCCCTTTGGATTGTGCTTCTCTGACTGCCTCACAGTTTAAACAATAAAGTGGCTATGTTGAAGAGCTCAGCCATCTCCCTACACCCTCACCAGCCTCTGCATCTTACTCCCTCCTTTTTCTAGTCTAGTCAATCTTCCTGTTCCCATCCTCACGCTTCCCAAAGTGGTGATGCTGTTCTGTCTGGCAGGAGCCCCAAAGAACAGCTTCCCCAGTGGTTATGTCTGGAAGTATCCCACCCCTTTTAATTTTATAACCAAACACTCAGCACTGTTTTAAACACACTGTCAGGATGTAACTGTCATTCTCCTGCTTATAGAGTGACCAGAGAGCAAGTATGGAGAATTGGGACAGGGGTGAGGGGTAATAGGCACCCATATAAGACACAGCCCAAATATCGTGACCGTCCCTGTAAAATCAGGAACTCTGTTCACCCTACCTGCTTACCAATAGCAAAAATATGGCCTGTTTCTTCCACAGATCTATGTCTACACCAAGCACTACTGGAGGGACTCAGAGTGAGCAGAGGGGAGAGTCACATGACATGGTTGAAGAGCTGAAACAGGAAAGCTCCTGAATAGGACCAGGTTTCAGCAGTCAAGGCCAGAAAAAGAGGAGGTTGCAGTTCCGCACTCAAGGCACGAGATGATCAGGGCCTGCATGAGAGCTTTGCCAATCTGGATGGAGAAAAAAAGGTGAGCTTTTATAGATAGTCTGCAGAAAGATTCGGATACAGCCTGGATATGGGGGTCTGGAGAGAGGGCAGAGTCAAAGATGACTCCAAGTTACTAGGAGGAGAGCTTGGTAGAGTTTAGGATGACAAAGAAAGGAGGGAGAGAAGAGAGAAGAAGAGAAAATCATGCCACAAACTGAAATGCATTAGTGCTACAAAAAATAATGTAAAACATAATGTAAAACTGCTCAACACTAATAAAGTTTGCAACTTAAAATCATTCTGTATTTTGCAAAGTTTATAACATGGCCTATTTGGATCATATTTTAATTCTTTATCCTGGATGTTTTATGTCTAACACAATCTAACAAAGGCTTTGCCCTAATTACTTAAAATAGTTCTCCCATACTCATGTATGGATTTCAATTTTACACCTACTGGATTATAAAGCCACAACAGCAGGCTGTGTGTGTGTGATTACTTTCTCAACCTGGATTTTAAACCATTTTAAAACAGGCTTAGTAAGTTTTCTCAGTTTTGATGTATTTATTTAGTTAGTTTTAACTCCTTATAGTAACTTAAATGACCACATCTCTGGCTAAGCTATTTTATATATTTAATTTAGACCACAGGTCCCCAAACTGTGGGGTGCACTCCCTAGTGAGGCACAGAGGAAAATTTGGGGGGTGCGGCTCAGGTCTGGGGGTGGGGAGGGAATGCTTGGGGCCCCAGGTGCCGGCCCCGTGTCTGAGGACCTGGCTGCCAGCCCTGCACCCAGGGTCCTGGCTGCCAGTCCCATGCCTGGGGCTCCGCACATAGTGCCCCAGCCCCCAGCCGAGGCTCTGCTCCCAGCCCCACACCCACTCTCAGCTGTGGCCCCATATTGGCCCCCTTACCCTTGTCCGTGTTCCCCCCTCCCCACAACCCAGCTCCTGGCCCTGGCTCCAGGAGTGGGGATGCAGAGAGGGGCAAGAGGTAAAATGTTTGGGGACCACTGATTTAGACAGAGTACTCCTTAATTCAGTTGGTAAATATACTGTCAAAAAAGGAAACTATAATAATAATAATACCTAGCTTTTATATAGTGTTTTTCATCAGTAGATTTTGAAGTACATTACAAAAGAGGTATCACACACACCCATTTTATACATAGAAATTGAGGCACAGAGCAGTGTAGTGAGTTGCCCAAGGTCACCTAGCAGGTCAGTTTATTTATTTAGCATGTGCATAGTCATCTAGCCAAGCAATGGCATCTTCAGTGGCATTAAGCAGTTCTTTTAGGCCACCGTTGAACCTAGTCAGCAGGCATTCATCAACAACGTGTGTCATTGTCTGTGTTGCACCACAGCTGCACAAAGGGCTGTCATGAAGGCCCCAGTGATACTGGTTGGCTGCACAGAGACCTTGCCCAGTCCAGAACCTGTTCAGCAGGGACCACTGGCAATGGGACAGGTGAAAACCAGGCAGGCAAATTGTAGGATCAGCAACGAGGGACTGGTTGGAGATGATAACAAATATCCATTCCTCTCACCAGACTGTTTCTGCCCTAACATCCTGGCATGATGGATGGGACCATAATGGGCAACATGATGGCAAACGTGCAGTTGTTCTTTTAAATAGGTCATTGTGCAGTGGCAGGCTTGAGTTGGCATGTACTTTCTCCAGTAACTTGACAGTGGCAACCTCTTATCTGATATGAGGAGGAGCAATATTGCTCAGAACTGGAAGCCATGGGAGTGAAGTCAGATGCAGGGTGCCAGAGATGATACCCATGGCAGCATGTAACTGGGTATCCACCAGTTTGGTGTGTGACAATTGACTCCAAACTGGTGCGCAGTACTCCGCCACCGAATATGAGGTGGCAGGAGCTGATGTCCGCAAAGTTGGAGCATGGGCACCCCATGACAAACCTGCCAGTTTGCTATGATTATTTTTGTGTGTCTTAACTTTAGCTGCTAACTTCTTCAGGTGGGCATGGTAACTCAGTGTGCAGTCTAAGGTCACATCTAGATAGACTGGTTCTACTTCACGCTTCACCTTTTGACCATTGAGATAAACATTCAGTTCTTGGGTTGCACTGGCGTGATGAAGACCGAACAAACTGGAGACTGTTTTTATGATGCTTGGCTGGAGGTGCCAAGTCTTACAGTAGTCAGCTAAATTTTTCATGTCCCGGTTTAAGGTGGCATCAAGTTTGTGAAATGTGGAGAAGACAGAGCAATGGGTTACCCCAGGGCTCTGTGTTTTCACTAACCCTGTTCAACCTTTACATCAATGACCTGCCAACAACGGAGTCACAAAAGTTCATTTACGCAGACGACGTCTGTTGCAATACACAGGCCCAGGCATTTCACGAGCTTGAGGCCACTTTAAACAGGGACATGATAAAGCAGTTCAGTGGCAGAGTTCGACAGACCTCTGTCTCTTCAGCTTGGGGCACAGCCACTATAATCAAACAATCTGTAGCATCCTCTTGTAGTATCTTGCTGCAGCCTCAGGTCCCTTTTGGCAGGGTGACCATAAGATTGGAGGGGCCCACAACATTTCTATAGTTTAATCACACAGTTCACTCACTGCTTGGGTGCTCCTCAGTTGTCTCCCTCATTCAGGGATGCAGTGTTTCTTCCCCAGTGTCTGTCTGGCACCTAATCATGCTCCCCTCATGTAGGGAGGCTGCTAGCTTCTGCCTCTGAGAAACTTTAGGACCAGAATGTGGGATTATGGGGGTTCTGGGTTGCTGATGCTTAAACAGCAGCACTGGAAGGTTAGGCTGCATTGCTCCTGGAAGACCCTGTGGATCTAGGCTCCACAGAAAGTTCCACCCATCAGGGTTTGAGTGGCAGCTCCTTACAGGCCACTGATCGGTCGATGCTAGCATTTAAACCAGGAAGTCATCATGGTGAGGTGTCAGAGCAACAAAGCAAACTGCCTGCCTGCTTCTGCTCCAGACCCTGCTTGCTGTAGACCCTAGAATCCCACTTCTGACCCTGGTTCATCCTCAACCTGACATTCTGATCCATCTCAATCCTGACGCGGCTACTCATCTCCTGGCCACAGTTTATCATCTGACTAGTGCACGCAGGCCACACATGGCCTGGCCCTGATACTGCCTCTCCACCAGTCAGCCCTGAACTGAGCCAGTTTCTCTCCTTTTCTTCTTCCACCAGACCTGGCATTGGCTGTAGGCATAGCAGTGCAAGACTAGGTGGGCCCATAGGCTCTCTTTAACCCTTTCTGTGTTGGTGTGCTGCACTAAACTGCACTACTAAAGTTAGACATTTTAAAAATCATCAGGTCTGTATAACTTGCATCCAAGAGTTTTAAAAGAGTTGCTGAGGAGCACTCTGAACTGTTAACATTGATTCTCAATAAATCTTGGAACATTGGAGAAGCTCCAGAAGACTAGAAGAATGTTAGTGTTGTGCCAATATTTTAAAAGGGTAAATGGGGTGATACAGGTAATTATAGGCCTGTCAGTCTGATATTGATAATGTAGCAACTGACACAGGACTCAATCAATGAAGAATTGAAGGAGGGTAATATACTTAATGCCAATCAACATGGATTTATAGAAAGCAGATCCTGTCAAACTAACTTGGTATCTTTTTTGATGACATTACAAGTTTGGTTGGTAAAGGTAATATTGATGTAATTGATGTAATAAATTTAGACTTTTGTAAGGCATTTGAGACTTGATACCACATGACAGTTTGATTAAAAACTACTAGAAATATATAAAATGAACATGGCACAAATTAAATGGATTAAAACTGGCTAACTGACAGATCTCAAAATGTAACTGTACACCCAGAAACGTCATTGAACAGCTGTTTTTCTAGTGGGGTCCCACAGAGAATGGTTCTTGACCTTACACTATCTAACAATTTTCTTAATGACCTAGAAGAAAATAAAAAATCACTGATAAAGTTTGCAGGTAACAAAAATTGGGGGAGTGGTAAATAATGAAGAGGACAGGTTACTGGTTTAGAGTGATCTGGATTGTTTGGTAAGATGGGCACAAGCAAACAATATGTTTTAATATGGCTAAATTAAAGTGTATACATCTAAGGACAAAGAATGTAGTAATTAGGCATAGGGGAAATCTATCCTAGGAAGCAGTGACTCTGAAAAAGATCTGGGGATTGTGGTGGATAATCAGCTGAACATGAACTCCCAGTGCAATGCGGTGGCCAAAAGGGCCAATACACTCCTCAGATGTATTAACAGGGGGATGTCAAGTAGAAATAGAGAGTTTATTTAACCTCTGTATTTGGCATTGATGTAACTGCTGCTGGAATATTGTGTCCACTTCTGGTGTCCAGTTAAAGAAAGATGTTAATAAATTGGTGAGGGTTCAGAGAAGAGCAATGAGAATGTTTAAAGGATTAGAAAACATATCTTACAGTGATAGACTCAAAGAGCTCAATCTATTTAGTTTAACAAAGACAAGGTTACGGGGTAATTACAGTCTACAAGTACCTACACGGGGAACAAATATTTAATAATGGGCTTTTCAATCTAGCAAAGAAAGGTATTACTCAATCCAATGGCTGGAAGTTGAAACTAGACAAATTCAGATTGGAAATAAAGCATACATTTTTAACAGTGTGAGTAATTAACCACTGGAACAACTTACTATGGGTCAAGGGAATTCTCCGTCAGTGACCATTTTAAAATCAACGTTGGATGTTTTTTCTAAAAGATCTGCTCTAGGAATTATTTTGGGGAAGTTCTATGTCTTGTGTTATACAGGTAGTCACACTGAATGATCACAAAGGTCCTTTGAGGACTTGAAATCTATGAATCTATGAAATCCCTTATATTCCCACCAAAGCCTTCTCCTTTACATCTTTCCTTGTCATAGTTAACAACTCTACCATCCCTCCAGTGCTCCATGGTAGAAATATAAGTATCATAACCATTTCTCTCTCTTTCCTCCCCATGTATTGACTTCCTAAATCTTACAATTTCAAAATCTGTCCCTTTCTCTCCAACACTATTGCAAAATTGATCTTCTCTAACTTTTTTTTTTTCAATTTCCTTCTTTCTGGCCTCCCAGATTCTCACATTGCACTGTCAAGTCAAGAAGCGGTCTTTTATATTGTGTTCCTCACTCCCTACTCCGACAATGTCTGATAGCTCTTTCACTTTCTCTTTCTACATCACACTCAGACTTCTCATACTCACCTTCATAGTTCTGCCTTCACTGTCATGTTGTCACTTGTAAACTATGCTCTGCCAATGTGGCGCACCTTGATGCTCTCTTTGTCTCCTTCTCCCACTCAGGGTCTGTGCCTTTTTCCATGCAACCATACTAGTTCTGGAATAACCTCCTAGATACTGTGCACCACAAAATCTCATTCTCCTTCAACTCTCAACCCAGCAACCAAGTACTCCTTTTATTTTCACTAAGCCTTCCACAACTGTCCTGCATCTTAGTGTTCAGTCAAAGCACCACATGCCCTAATACATTACATTATTTTTCACAGAAAAGTCTAAAGAGGAGCTAACAAACTCTGCACATGCTATTAAACATATCCCATGATCTTTTACTGTTGTAAACTTTATTCTCCCAAATTTTCTGGCCCCTCTCTTTGTTTACTGTCATCCTTCACTGTGTTGTGTCTAAACTAGATTCTAAAATATTTAGGGCAGTCATGTGCTATGTTCTTTGTCTGTAAAGTGCCTCACATACTAACAACACTGTAAATAAATCAACAGATAGTAGTAATGACCTCTTGTATCGTAAAATCTGAGGACTGTTCAGATGAGGGGAAGACCTCATGTTAACAGGCAAGCCAAAGAGCATCAGCAGTAATAGTGGAGAAGATCAGCATAGCGGCACTTTTGATATTAGTTGCTTATTTAGTATTCAGAAATTGCATCTCTTGGGGATTCTTTTGACAGACACTAAAGAGAGAGATGCTAAAACAGCACATTAAAATGCTGTTTGTCACTCTAGGCATGTTTTGGTTTGTTGTTCAACTCAGTTTATTTGAATGATACAACTAGAAAATGCAAAAACATTGTTTTGTGGAGCCCAGATTTTGACCTCAGAACATATGCAGTATCATCTGTCAATTTTGTTATCTATTTCTTTGATTAGAGCTAATTATAGTTTGTGGCTGGGAGGGAAGGAGAGTATATATCAATATTTTAATTTATTGGAGCTAATTCCTGCTGCCACTGAAGTCAATGGCAAGACTCTAATAGGCTCCAATGGAAACAGGATCTGGTCATATGTGTTCCTTGGTTTAAGAAAAACTGTTTATGTTGGATGCAATAGTGTTGCTAGTCCTCTACAGGAATTCATCTGGAAAAGTAAAGTCTGCAGCAATAGTCTATCTCCCCTTTGCTGGTGCAATGGTATCATTACCATACTTAATACAATAACAACGACAACAATAATAATAATAATCTATCCATGGTACTGATATGGCCCCCATCACTGTAGTATGTCAGCACCTCACAATCTTTAATGTATTTATCTTCACAAATCACTCTGAGGTAGGGAAGGGATATTATACCAATTTTACAGTTGAGGAATGAAGGCACAGAGAATATTTTTAGAGGTATTTCAGGCACCTAACTCTCCTTAATTTAAACGTCGTCTGTCCAACGTCACATAGAATAGCTGTAGCCGAGCATGATTGAACCACTGTCTCCTTCAGTTCAGCCTACCATGCAAACCTCTGGACCATCCTTCCAGGGTTGATTGTTGATTCACCTGGTTCACCATCATAAATATTGTTATCTCAGGTGTAGTTACTGCTACTGACCTTCTCTTTATTTTGTTCATTTCTATTCCCTCTTCCTCTATATGATATTGCAGTCCATCTCCATTTTGCGCCTGACCCTTCTCCCTCTTGGACTTAGTTAGTCATGTTGTGCGCTCACTCTCACATGTAGTGATGAGCTCCAGTGCAAAATTCAGATCCAAATCTATCTTTCATATACAACTAAGTTAAGAAATGCTTGGACCTGGGGATTTGGGTTGAACCTTTAGAAAGACAGGGAGCACTGGAAAACTTTATATCCAGATCCAGGTACAGCTTTCAAACACCCCCAAATTTCAGGGCTGGTCAGAGGTTTGTTTCAGTCCCAATTCTATTCATTAAGGACCATTTCCTCAAGTTTTTAGTCATAGCGTCTGAGTGCCTCCAGTAGTTTATTAAATGATGAGTCTAATATTTGTCACGTGGTTAATTCTTTCTCTTATTCTGTTCCTGAAGGGAAAACTGTGTATGCAGGTTAGTCGTTTGGTTTGTTGGGGGCAGGGGGTTGTTGTGTTTTGTTTATGTACATCCTGGGATGTGTTTATATTAGAGAAGGAAAGATTGAAGAAGTGAGCCTGGCGCTTGAAGTGGAAATTGGTGAAGTTTGTGATGGTCCTTTTTCCTGTGGGAGTTCATTCCACAGTGTCAGACCAGCCCCTGAGAGAATTCTATCTCCTCCGCAGCCAATCTTTACTTTTGATGAAGAAAGTTCCATTGTCCATGAGGACTAGATTTGTCTACCAAGGTCCTCATTGCAGATCTTTAGGTGGTCTTGCAGGTACCATGGGCCCAAGCCATTAAGTGTCTTGAGGTAGGACTGAGACGTCAAACTGGATACTCTAGATGCTAGTTTTTTTTTCACTTTCTTCACTGCTGCCCTACTAGTGAACTATACTGCATGTTTGGTAAATTCCAACATTCCTCCCATTCACTTTCTTTGATAAAAAACAAAAACAACTGATTTGCTTAGAAGATCATTTTTGTGGAATTCCACACTACTTTGCTTCCTAATCACACACCTAATTTATTTTGTAAATTTTCAATATGTAGTGAATATTTTACAAAGCAAAACCAGAAAGTATGTAATTAAAATGTCTTTGCACGAAAGAGTTCAATCTTTTAAAGTGCAATTATTATACACACTGCCATCACTTCGATCAATTTTACATGTGATCCTCATTTTGAGTTAATTGCTAATCTTTGTCTTTTTCTAAAAAAGGAAAACAATGTTTTATCCATTTTTAAAATGTTGTGTATTTTACCAGTTCCTTTATTTATTTTTTGGAGGGCTACATGTCTGTTGGTTAGGATTCAACTCACAGACCCTTAAATAAATCCAACTGTACTGCTAACATTCAACACATCACTAAATGATGGAGAAAGACAGAGAGCTATTTCACTCCATCCAAAGCCAGACATTCTCCTTTATTTGGGTGCAGAGACACCCATATGAAAGAAAATAAAGTAAGTCCCTGTGACAATCACATGGTGGGCTGGCTCTTGGCCCATTCTGAAGGTTTACATGTCTTCTTTGCCCAAAATGCTGGCTAACTGGTCAAAGTGTCAAGGACCATGGCTGGCTAACTAATTCCTTCTGTATTCCCTGTTGAGAGGGCATCAAACAATGACCAGTTTCTCTAAGAAAAATGTTTTGCTGCTCAGGAAGGATTTGGACTATGATCACTTTAGTCTTCACAGGAAAAGGCTTTGCAGAAAGTAATATTTAAGGGCTAGGGAGACCTTCTCCGGACAACCCTCTGGCCTCATTTTTTTCACAAGGTGACTTTAATTGGATCTTCCTAGGAGCTAGGACAATTTATACCAGTTAAGGATCTGCCTTTATAAACTTAAAAAGATGAAGAATGGAGGTATACCAGAGTAAAACTGGAGTAACACAATGGCCAATCAGGGCCCCGACATTCAGAAGCACATATGAAACTTAACCAAAGCTTATGGGAGTTCAGATCCAGGATTTTGATTCACAGCCATCTCCAGTAATGGTGCAAAAGAGAAAATGTTGATTGCTCCTATTTTAGAGGCTTTTTTGTGGGGATGGGATATGTTAACAAAAAGGAAAACTTTAAAAAGTAAAAAAAAAGGAAGAATAATGGGAATGTTCTCCTTAAGGTGACTAAGGCACATCACAAATTGTAGCTTCCTTGTCAGAAAGCATTAGCCAAAGACAAGGTTGCTTTCGTGCACCCATGCAATTTCTTATTAGCCTATGCACAAGCTTGTCTACCTGGAGTTTTGTCTAACTAGTCAAAGATCACTGCTGACATTGCTACACTACTTGTTTATACTGACTGTACTGGCTTTTTAGAGGCTCATTTTAGAGTCTCATCTTAAATTCTGTTAATATGCCTGATGAGCTGCCAGTCTAGGGGTATGGGAAGTTTACCAATTACAGACAGTTAAAGGGTGCAATCAACTTTTAATAGGGAGTTCATTTTAAAAATCATGATGAAGCCATAATATGCCCCAGGGACTTGAGATTCAAAGTGTGATCTACTTTAAAAGCATTGTAAACTTATAGGAACTATTCCTCATCTTTCATATATCTAGTGTTTTAAAATGTATATCAGACATCACTGAGTCTATTAAAAGCCACTGTTTTGTATGTCATACATTAGACTATATCTTGTTATCCTTCTGAACAGGGCCATATAGTACTGTATGGCTGGCAAAACAGATCAGCATATTTCAGCTTTTTAAGTTCAATTAAAAGGATGACAACACATTCCATATGTAAGAATTCTGAGGTATGCCTCAGTTCCAAAAGGAGGATGGATCATCCAGATCCACATTTCTTCCTTGTTTGTCTTAATAGAACCACAGACACAGGGACATGGGATTGACACCACACACACAAAATGTATGGAACTATCACTAAACCAACGCTAATCCATAGCATCCGCAGCTATGTAATTGTCTGTCTACATGCAATTTTATAGCCTCAGCTAAATCAAAGATCCAAATGCAATCTCTGGGATCCCTGTATGAGATTTGTGATGCTTCCAACAGAGCCCTGTGTGATGCTGGAAATTCAGGTGGTCATGTCAAGGCCCTGGGTCACACTGAACACTGACAAATACGTAGCTGGAAACCAGTCTGGCTTGTCTGTGAGTTGTATAGTTAAAATAAATATCAGTGTTATAGGAATGTGTTTAGAGCTTAGACTTTATGGAATGCTTGTATAAGGCTTCACGTATTAATCCTACTTACAATATCTGTATTCCATGCTTAAGTGTTTGCTCTATAGCTGTAAAAATTTGTTCTGAATGTATGTAACTCACCAAACAGGAAAAAACCCGTCACCTAATGCAAAATGCTGAATTCCTACAAAATATGTTATCTCCTGCTCATCAGGAAGGACTATTGAATCCAAATAGGCCATTGTGGAACACATGTTGATTGTTCCCTCTACCGACCCATGAAGAGGATACCGGCAGAAGCACTAGTCCCATCAATTTGAGCTCTAAGGAGGCAGCGGTGGCAGCGGTGGGGGGGAGGAATAAAAATCTCTGAAAAAAAGGAATGAGAATCTTTTTATGCTGTTTGGACTCTAAGGGGCAAATATTCCTAAACATAAACACGAGATCCCCAAGACTAACTTGGTTAGTCCTAATGAATATATAGAGCTGGCATATTTCAGCAGCTCTGTCACCACGTGAAACCTAAGATTACAACTCATTTTTGTGTGTATGTTTATCTGTTTTAACCTTGTAAATAACTCTCACTTCTTTTTCTTAGTTAGTAAATACTTAGTTTCCTATAGGAATGGCTACAAGCATTGTCTTTGGTGTGAAATCTAAGGTGCAAATTAAACTGTGGTAAGTGACTGATCCTTTGGGACTAAGAGTAACCTGAATATTATGTGATCTTTGGTGTAAAGTGACCATCTATCATGAAGTCAAGCTTGCTTGGATGGCAAGATAGATCGGAATGCCCAAGGGGACTGTCTGTTATTCTTGTTTGTTAAGGCTGTATAATGTCTGAGGAGTTTTCACTTAATGCTTGGTTGGTGAAATCTAAGTATAGAACTCAAAACCCTGCATCTTAACAATCTGCGCTGAGGTTGGTATTCTCACTTGTGAGCCACTCCAGACAGCATGGCACCCTGGATCTATCAAGCAATGAACTGAGTACGCAGTTGGACCCACACAGGAAATTTTCATCTGTGAGAGAAAGAATTTTTATACCATAACATTAGACATGTTATGAAAAGGAAATATATTTTAAGCTTCCAAAAATGTGGATTATATACACTACTTCAAAATAAAAATGACAAGCAATAACAATACTATATTAATATTGTACCCTGCTCATTTGGTGCAATGATTCTAAAGTGTTTTACAAGCTTCTTCCACCACTGAAATGCAGCCACTTCTGGGGTGGAATGTGGCATCTGTTTTACAGTGCATATCAACCCTAGATAGCAATTTAAGGCAAGAAGTGCAAAAGAATATCATATCTAATTCAGCGTTGTTTAGTCTGTCTTTGCTTGTGCATTTAGACTATAGGCCTTCTGAGGCACAGACCTATTATCTATTATCAATCTCCTAACATTATATGCTTTTAACACACTGTATAAGGATATGACCTTGTTCCATTGCAGTCAATGAGAAAACTCCTAAAAATAACTTCAGTCATGCTGTATAGATCTCTTAAACCAGGATTTCTCAACCTGTGGGTCCAGACCCAAAATTGGGTCACCAGACTGTTTCAAAGGGTCGTGTAGTAGCTCTTGTTCCACAGGGCTGGCTGGGCTTGCCTTCCTGCTCCAGGCATTGCAAATTCTGGGATCCCAGCACTACTCAGGTTTGGCCCAGCCATCATGATGACAAGAGTCCAGGTAGGCCACATTTGAGTGAGTGGCACTGCAACCCCATGAGCCAGGTCACAATACACTCACACAAGTGTGGTCCAGCCAGGGGGGCAGAGCCAAACCTGAGCAGTGCTGCAGCTCCGAGACTGAAACGCCTGGAGCAGAGAGCCAAGCCCTGCCAGCCCCACAGCACAGGGATCTGCAGGAGCCGCCAATGTGGGACGAGTGCTAGGCAGGACCCAACCCCGCCAGGAGGCAGGAGGACCAAACTGAAATCACCCCAGGGCCTCCACCCCCAGACTCTTTACTGTGTCGTGACAGGCCATAAACATTTACAAATGGCTCCTGAGTCCAAAAAGGTTGTGACCCACTGTCTTATACCATGCTTAATGACTGGTTTAGTGCTGGCTCAGGTGGCAGATTGCCACTTACTGACTCAACAATGCAACCCCTCTTCAGAATACTGAGTTTTCCTTGAAGCTTTCCATCTTAGTACAGAGCCAGTTTAATGCTGATTAACTTCTAAAAGCTGCTGAGAATAAAGCAAAGTAGGATAACTTCCCCGGCTCTGAGACTCATGAACAGGTCTCTGGTTCTCTGAAAGCTCTGAATCGAGTTTGGTATCCAAATTCAGGTCTTCCAAAACATCAGCATTTTATATTCCAACCACAACCTTGAGTTAAAGTTGGTGCTCTTTGTGGGTCTGATCCAGCACCAAGCAAAATAAATAAGAGATTTGCCATGAATTTCAGAAGGCACATGATCAGGCCCAAGGGGCACAATTCTACCACTCTTAACATTACATGTTCCCTACTCCACAGACAGTTACATCATCTCAGTGAAATTCCTTACAGAGTAAAATATTATCCCATGTGAGTAAAGATGGCAGAATCAGGACATTAGCTCTCAAATTACTTTGATTTTAAAAGTACAATGTAGTGCCTTATTATTAATGTGTAATGCGGTAAATGGAATTTAGCATTTGGGTTTTTTTTAAAGTGAA
The DNA here is from genome assembly GCF_965140295.1 of Lepidochelys olivacea. Classification (NCBI taxonomy): domain Eukaryota; kingdom Metazoa; phylum Chordata; order Testudines; family Cheloniidae; genus Lepidochelys; species Lepidochelys olivacea. Next base: position 75,645,085 of record NC_140411.1, on the reverse strand, counting down.
TTATTGAGGTTTTAGAATCAGCTAGTGTGCATGTTTAGTAATTTTGTAAATAAAAATGTCATTAAGACTTTTAGTATGCAGACATGAAAGCTAGAATTTAATCTCAGATGGATATGCCACATGATCACATCTCTCAAAAATTTCACTACTACTCATCACTGCACATCTGATATTACATGTGCTTACAGATTATCTGGTCAAAAATTCATATTTTTAAAATGCCTTAGTATAATTCTTGTAACAGTTCATTGGTATATCAGGGAATATAATATTTGTTTCCAAAACTGTCATAAATATAAAGGGAAGGGTAAACCCCTTTAAAATCCCTCCTGGCCAGAGGAAAAATCCTCTCACCTGTAAAGGGTTAAGAAGCTAAAGGTAACCTCGTTGGCACCTGACCAAAATGACCAATGAGGAGACAAGATACTTTCAAAAGCTGGGAGGAGGGACAAAAACAAAGGGTCTGGGGCTGTCTGTATGCTGCTTTTGCCAGGGACAGAACAGGAATGGAGTCTTAGAACTTTTAGTAAGTAATCTAGCTAGGTATGTGTTAGATTATGATTTCTTTAAATGGCTGAGAAAAGAACTGTGCTGAATAGAATGACTATCCTTGTCTGTGTATCTTTTTTGTGACTTAAGGTTTTGCCTAGAGGGATTCTCTATGTTTTGAATCTAATTACCCTGTAAGGTATCTACCATCCTGATTTTACAGAGGTGATTCCTTTACTTATATTAAAAGTCTTCTTGTAAGAAAACTGAATGCTTTTTCATTGTTCTAAGATCCAAGGGTTTGGGTCTGGGGTCACCTATGCAAATTGGTGAGGATTTTTACCAAACCTTCCCCAGGAAGTGGGGTGCAAGGGTTGGGAGGATTTTGGGGGGAAAGATGTGCCCAAACTACGTTTTCCCAGTATACCCAGTTAAAGTTTGCTGGTGGCAGTGGAAATTCCAAGGGCAAAGGGCAAAATTAATTTGTACCTTGGGGAAGTTTTAACCTAAGCTGGTAAAAGTAAGCTTAGGAGGTTTTCATGCACGTCCCCACATCTCCACGTACCGTAGAGTTCAGAGTGGGGGAGGAACCTTGACAAATACAAACATTTTTTACTCAGTGCAACTCTAACAGCCCAAAGTATTCCTAAACACTCTGGTAAATAATAGATGGACCAGAATCCCTGTAATGCAGATGCTAACACAGGGGTGTGGTATAGTCCATAACAAATGTTTCTTTTTTTTTTTAATGATCACAATCTAGTTCCCAATGGACACATACAACAAAGAATGACAAAATTGGTATTAATATGTACCAAGAACGGTCCTGAGGTGAAATCCTATCCCTATTGAGGGCAATGGCAAAACTCCCATTGTTTACTTTGGGTCCAGGATTTCACCTTAGGAGTCTTACAGTTCCATGCACCCTGGAACAATACCCAGCACCAATTTATAACATCTCACTGTGCTGCCTCAGCCACGTTGGTTGGCATGGTGGAGGGGTGGAGCTAAGGCTTTGGCTTTTCCCATCCCTCCCTGTCATTTAGCTCCAAGAATGGGGAAAAGGCAGCTAGATGGCTACACAGCACTCACATATCCCAGTGTGTTCAGTCCTCAGGTCCAGATAGCACATGTACGAGCATAAGGGAGGTTTTTACTCCTCCTTACCCCACTGCATGGGTGTGAAGTCAACAATTTTTGTTTTGACTTATTTTTTAAAGTAATTTGGTGACAATAAAAAAGTAACCTTAACAATATTATCATTTAAATAAAGGTATTTTAGGGGACACTTTTCTGTTTGCTTCATAGACTAGGGCCTTGTCTTTACCCAGGGTTGCCCCAGTTTAACTAGAATGGATTTACAATCGATTTGGTTGAGCTGGTGTGGGCCCTTGCGTGCCCACCTAAATAGATTTGGACATGGCTTGCATTGGTTTAGCTGGATTCACTGAGGAATTAACTTGGACTGAACCAATATAAGACAGGAGTGGGTTGCTTTGAGTGAGGGTGTCCACATGTGGCATTAACTGAATTGGTTTTAAAAAAACACCTTTGGTTGAACTGCTGCAGCTTTGTGTGTATAAAGTCCCTAGTAATTAAAATATAGGTGAAATATCATAGGCAAGTCCTGCGGCACTGCCTATTGTTAAGGTTGCCTGACACTTCTGTGACACAGAGAGCTCTTGGTGCCAACTGGCAGAGAGCACAGGGGGTGCATACAGTTTTACATGGAACTCCTCAGTCAGACATATGCATAATAGTGCACTGAAGGGTGGTATGTATGGTCTCTACCAAGCCAGTAGTCCACTGGACATTATAATCATTGCTACGGATAACATTTAGGAGTTATGTTTCTACACTGAAAATTATGTTCTTAAGGTCTTGGAGTTAAGGAGTGATATACCTCGGACATGTTCCTGTCAGGCAGGAGGTACCTGACACTTCTCTCTGTTTGGCCATTTGTGTAGTATTGTGTATTGCATGCCTGCTTGCCTACTAAGCCAGGTGCAAATTGAGTGATTACAAAAGCTACAAGAGAGAAAATCTACAGGAAGAAACAAACAGCAAAGGGTGTCTTGTTTATGAATAAAGATAAATAATTGATCTGGTATATCCTTGGAGAGCAAAAAGACACACTGAATCCTTCATCTATGGAGCAAACTGACATTGTGCTTGTCTCATGAAAGGAGGGTCACAGCCAGCCTGGCTGTAAAGCTCTGCAAGGATTTTGGGTGAGCAATACTCTACAAGACATAACAGTGTCTTGTTAATTAAACATAGGCTCTAAAATGCACGTTATGATTTATTTTATATGTAACCATTTGTTTCCAATACTTGTTACTGCTTGAATCTCTGTGCTTTGCCTGACAATTAGAATACAGAGAGGACATGAGACAGACATGCAAGGATAGGAAGAAGGATACTGGGATTGGAGGCTGGCACATTGGAGAGAGAAACTGGGACTTGGATTATGGTTGGGGGAGACTGGGACTGGTTGTGCAAAGAGACTGGTAGCCGTGGATGGAGACAGGGAGCTGGGGGGGGGGGGGTGAGAGGGTGGAGGGAGACTGTGATTGGCTGGATAAGAAGGCTGGGAGTAGGAACTGGCTGGGAGTAGGAACTGGGGAGAAATATGGTGTGGGGGGCAATGGGAGCCAATAGGAGGGAGGAGACAGGCAAGTAGATGGGGGCTGAGAACCAATAAGGCAGAAGGAAGGAAGTGAGGGGGCTGGGAGACAAATTTGACAAAAATAGGACTGGCTGGGCAAAGATATTGGGACAAGGAGTCAGACTTGGTACACTGAGATTGGTTGAGGATCCTGGGGAAGAAGATTGAGACTGGTCCAGGAGCCAGTAGCAATGGAGAGAGGAAGGGTTAATGATGGGATGCCAGAATGGGGGAGCGAGAGAGAGAGATCAGATGAGGTATCAGGAGTGGGGAATTGGGAATGCTTGCTCAAGGAGACAGGGCCTGGGAGTGAGTGGAAGCAGAGTCTGGGACTGGGATGGTGAGTCCAGAATGGTGAAAATAGGACTTGCTGGGTAAAGTGTCTAGGACTGGGATTAGAAGCCTGAAGAGTGCTGACTGGATAGGTGAAAAAATGGACCAGAGATGCGGACTTAAAAGAAGAAACAGGACAGATTGGAGAGGACAGGACATAAATGAATACATTTGGAGGCAATGGGCAGAAAAATCCATGGCAACTACAGCACACTCCCCTCCAGAGCCTGGGATAGACCCCAGGATACTGTGATTATGTATAGGAAACTTTAAATCTGACATATCCAAACTTCTGAGTGTTTGACTTTACAACCGTAATAATGTTTTTACAATAGATTTGTGTGTGTGTGTTATATAGAATAAGTATAGTTCCTGATTAGCTAAGAATTGAGCACATCTTATTATCTTTGCTACCTCATCTTTCCAACCTTGACTCCTTGTTTGTTTTTGAGGCTGCAAGTTCCCTGGGACCAGCGACCTTTATTTATTCTATGTTTGTATAGTATGTAGCACAGTATAAATGCTAAGGAAGAAGAAGAAGAAGAAGAAGAAGCCCTTTTTATCTAAACATACAAAAATAAATATATTTCCTCCATTGTTTGCTATCTACCTCTCTCTTTTCATTCTGATGGCTTTAAGGATTATTCAGAAGTATAGCATTTGAAAACTGCTGCTACCAAAAAATAACCACAAAAAACAACAAAAAAAGACATTCTCTGTCATAAATTGGTCTGGTGTAATTCTATTGACTTCAGGAAAGTACTCCTAGGATTAATTTGAACCTGATTCTACTCTTACAGACATGTATAGCAAGAATAATTCCTCTGAAGTCCATGGAGATATAGCAGTGTAAAACTGACATCAGATCAGAATCAGGTTCTTTGTCTAATTCACAAGCAGATACCATGTTGGTGACTGTAATATAAAAACCAGGGGGCCTATTTTGCCACCATCAGTCATTAAATCAATATAACAACTCACAGTGCAGGATACTTCTCAACAGAAGAGTGGCAGAATCAGACTCCAGAATGACTCGGTAGATCAGATAAGTCTGACTACAGTTAAGGATATAGTATACTTCTCATCTCATATTTACAGCACTCTTCACTGTACTTTCCCCTATCAAAAATAAATAAAACTAAGGACCTCATCTTAAAAGTAGATTAAGTAGATGGGCACCATCCATGCCCATAGAATTCAACAGGTTGAACTATTGAAATGGGGGGATTTTACACAGAATAGAGATTTCCCCATCTCGTATCATTTTCCTGTAAGATGCCACCCCCTTTAGGTTCACCAGGCTCCACATCTTGTGGGTTCTGAGTCTCCCTGTTCATTATTTACCTTCACTTTTTGCCAGTGTTGGACAGTGTATCTATATACTGTGACAAAGTTCCTGCTCTATCTTGGTGGGTCTTGCACTTATTGGCGGATTTGCTCGCCTTGGAACTTCACAGCAGCCCTCAGCTTGGCCGTTTTTCTGAATTCACAGTCGACTCCTCCTGTGTCTGACCAGGAGTTGGGAGGATCTGGGGGGAACCCGGGCCCGCCCTCTACTCCGGGTTCCAGCCCAGGGCCCTGTGGAATGCAGCTGTCTAGAGTGCCTCCTGGAACAGCTGTGCGACAGCTACAACTCCCTGAGCTACTTCCCCATGGCCTCCTCCCAACACCTTCTTTATCCTCACCACAGGACCTTCCTCCTGGTGTCTGATAATGCTTGTACACCTCAGTCCTCCAACAGTCCGCGTTCTCACACTCAGCTCCTAGTGCCTCTTGCTCCGAGCTCCTCACATGCACACCACAAACTGAAGTGAGCTCCTTTTAAAAACCCACGTGCCCTGATAAGCCTGCCTTAATTGATTCTAGCAGCTTCTTGATTGGCTGCAGGTATTCTAATTAGCCTGTCTCCAGAAGGTTCCTGATTGTTCTAGAACCTTCCCTGTTAGGAAACGGAACGTCTTTTGCTTGCTCCTCAGCTATCTGCTTTCTATTCTTTCCTAAAGCCCCCTGGCCCGGATTTTTCTTACTTTTTGCACCTGCCTTAGCCCCCCCCTGACCGGGCCAGACGCTTTTTTGATTTTTCTTTTTATTTTTTGTGGGTTTTTTCCATCTACGTCCTTCGCCGGCCATCCCCCCCCACGCCTGCTTTCGGGCGCAGCTATTTGCCTCAGCTGAGCCCCCGGAGGAGCGGGGGGGAAGATTGCCGATTTTGCTGTCCGGAGGGGGGAGTGGAAACCCCCAGACCCAGCCGTTTTGCCAGCAGCTCGGACCTTACAACATTCTTAACATACCGGAGGACTTGGAACACAGCCAACACAGCCGGAGACGGAGATTTCATCAGACAGAAGAAATAATATAAATCATTGTGACGAAGGCCGTAAGATTGAGTAACTTTCTGAATTATACTCTCGTGGGGGGGAGTTTGACTGTGACTATTTGCGTTTGTGGCGGCACAGGGGGTGTGGCGTGGAGACCCCCACCCCCGATCCATCGGTGCCCCTACCCCCCCATCGTTATTACAACTGTCACGGCCCCCCCGCAGTCTGTCCCTGCTGGCAATCTGCCATCTCCCTTCGGATCCAGCTGTTTGCTTTGAACTTTGCCTTCCGGACCGGACCTAACGACCGACCAACCGAGACTCTTTGGACAAACGTGTGTGGGTCTGCACCCCCCCCCCGGATTGCTTATCCCACAACTTGCCCCTTTTACTGGACCCCGATTTTGTTCCCCCCCCTCCTCCCAGCCCCCCTCCCTTGGCATTTTTTCCCTTCCCGTCCGCAGCCAGCGGAAGGAGGGGCTGTTCCGCCTTCTCCCCTCCCCCCTTCTCCTTCCGGTGTCTCCCTGTCTCTCCCTGCTCACAATGGCGGGGAACGAGAGGGGCGAGACTGCTTTAATAAAATTAGTTGTCCCTTCCCCACCACCACCTCTGCCCAACCCCCAAGGTCCCCCCCCTACTACTATTGTTAAGGTACTTGCCACCCCCCCTGCTGGGGCACCGGTAGCAGGAGGCACCAGGGTGATTGCTGCTGCTGCTGCACCCACCACCCCCCCAGATTCTAGGAAACCCCCCCCGGTTCGCCAGAAGGGCCAGGGCGGGTGGAAAGGAAAGGGCCCCGCTAAAACCACTGAGCCCTCCATGGCAGGGGCTGCCCCCACCGCTGCGGCCCCGTCATCAACCGTGGCGCCCCTCCCAGCGTTTCCCTCCACCAGCTCTGCGATTGTCCCCCCCCCGGCCCCCAGGACGTATGCCCGGGGGGCAGCGGGCTCCCTGCTGCCTGCCGCCTCGTCATCTCGCCCCCCCCTGCCTCCGCCACCATCACCAGCGGCCGAGGCCCTTTCCCCGCCTTGACCAGGAAGCACGGCGTCCGTTGCCTCCTGGTGCCCGCCTCGCCCCACGTGGAGACATACGTGCAGGCGTTGGCGAAGGTGGTAGGACCCACGGCTATTGTGGCGGCCTCCAAGATGTATGGGAAGGTCGTTTTCTTCTTAGCCTCGGAGGATGCCGCCCAGGAGGCGGTGGAGAGGGGCCTGACGGTAGGGGGGGTGTTTGTCCCCCTAGAACCGTTAGAAGACCTGGGCGTTCGCCTCGTCCTTACCTCCGTTCCTCCCTTCTTACCCAATGCTGCCCTGTTACCCGCTCTTTCCACCCTGGGGAAACTTGTTTCTGTCATCAGCCCTCTCCCGTTGGGCTGCAAGGACCCCACCCTCCGTCACATTTTTTCGTTCCGCCGGCAAGTGCAGCTTCTACCACCGGCAGGGGCGCGTGACGGAGAGGCGCTTGAGGGGTCCTTTCTAGTCCCCTACGAGGGAGCCCGCTATCGGGTCTTTTATTCTACCGGAGAGGCCCGGTGCTACCTCTGCCGCTCAGCGGGGCATGTCCGCAGAGACTGCCCTTTGGCTCGGGGGGGAGGGGCACCTGAAACCCCCGAGACCCGGCAGGACATCGGCCCCGTCGCTGCCGACGCCCCTGGCTGCCCAGTACCTGAAACCAACCCTCCTCCTACTCGACCCATCGCTGCTCCCGTCCGGGCCCAAGAGATACCTTCCCTACAATGCCCGGGCGAGCAAGGGGTTTCCACCCTTGCTAGTACCAACCCAATAGAGCCCATGGAGGAGGGTGTGGCAAGGATATTATCGGGTATAAGAGAGGGCCCTCCCCAAGGAGAAGCCCCCGCCCCTCATGTTGCCCCACCGCTACCTCCCCGAACCCCTAAACCATTGCCTCCGCCCCCCGACACGACCCCTGCTAACCAACCCCCAGATGATGCTATGGAGGGTTGGACCCTAGTCCAGGGGAAGCGAGGCAAGCGGAAGGCTCGAGCTCCGCTGCATCCACCCGACGCGGAAGCCCCCCGGAAGACCAGGAAAGGAGGCACTGCTATCGAGCCTCCCGCCACGGCCGCGAGCGAGATCCATCCGCCGGTGTCGGGAGGGGAAGACGGACTGGCATTGGAGGGCAGAATCCCCCCTCCACGGGAAACCCTCCCCTCCGAGACTTCTGAGGACACCCCTTCTGCCCGGACGCTACCCGAACCCCCCGCGGACCCCGAGGCGGCCGTTGAGGCGGGCCTTAGAGGAGAGGCCCCCGGGGTGGCAGGAGTTGGCCTCTCCTCCGTGTATGCGGAGATTGAGGCCCTAGATTTGACCCCGGTCACCCAGGGAGGGGATGATTTGCTGCCGGCTGACCTCGAGCTGGGCAGCCTTACCCCAGCCTCCCTTTCCCCATGCTCCCTCCCCCTTTTTGCCTTCCCGGGTGAGCACCCTGCGGAAGGCGGTCCACCACCTGATGCCGTGACCGCTAAAACCACCATGGAGCCAGCACCTAGCATTATCGGGAGCCCCTCCCCTTCCCCCTTAACCCTTGACTCTGCTCAGGAGGCACTTTCCTTTAGCTGCTCGCCTCCTGCACCCCAGAGCCTTACCCCTGCCCCTGCCCCCACCCCTGCCCCTGCCCAAGGTCCCTCCTCCCGCAATGTTAATGCCGCCCCTGGGGTTATTTCCTTTCCGCCTTTTGCAGACTCCCCCCAGGGAGCAGTCTTTGCACTTTCTAGTCGCGACCCGTTAGGAGTGGCAATTTTTCCCCTGCCATCCCCCTCCACCCCAAGGCGTGAAATGAATTTAATAACCCCAGCCTGTCAGACGCCCCGTCGGTGGTCCGCACCCTGTCTACCTGCCTTAGCGGACCACGAGGCTGTATTAAGAGGCCCATCAGGGAATACCTCGGGAATTGTAACCCCACCCCCCCATGAGCTGCGGCATGCGCTACGGAAGTTCCTAGAGCACTCCCGTGGCGCCCGCGATAGGGCACAGCTGGCTCTTCGGCTATGGGGGGACTTTGATCAACTCCTCCAGGCCACAAAGGCCCTTATAAAGGAGGGCAGGGGGCAAGGAAAGCGCGGTGCTGCGGCCTACGAGCGAGCCCGCAGCTTCCGAAGCGATCTACTCACCCACGGGATGGGTCATGGGTTGCTGTGCAACCCGCCGGGGGCCCTGAACCCCCCCACCAATACGAGACCCCCACCCACCCAGCCCTCCGTATGACGCCTCTTATTATTGCGACCCTGAATACCAGGGGCTGTAGGATGGCTCTCCGCAGGTCCCAGGTGCTCTCTTACCTTCGGGAGGGGAGGTACTCTGTAGTTTTCCTGCAGGAGACCCATACAGACCCGGCCGCCGAGGACAGGTGGCGGCTGGAGTGGGGGGACGGGGTATACTTTAGCCACTTTGCGACCTGGCAGGCTGGAGTGGCAACCCTATTCTCCCCCAACCTACGGCCTGAGGTGCTAGGGGTCAATGAGGCCGTGCCGGGCCACGTGCTGCACCTTCGAGTCCGTATGGAGGGGCTCGTGGTTAATCTTGTTAACATCTATGCCCCGCAAATGAGCTCCAGGCGGCCACAATTTTATCAGCAGGTGTCCGACTTTCTCGGCACCCTGGATTCGCATGAGTGCCTGGTCCTGGGAGGGGACTTTAACACCACCCTCGAGGAACGGGACCGCTCAGGGGCCGAACCGAGTCCGGCCACTGCGAATATTCTCCAAGGGATAGTCAACCATCACTCCCTAGTGGACGTCTGGCGCGACCATCACCCAGATGACACCTCCACGTTCACCTTTGTCCGGGTGGAGGCCCATCGGTCACACCACTCTCGGTTGGACCGTATTTACTTATCCCGTTTCCATCTTTCACAGGCCCACTCCTCCGCCATTCGGCCGGCCCCATTCTCCGATCATCATTTAGTCGCTGTAACGGTTTCCCTCCGTGCAGAGAGACCAGGGCCGGCCTATTGGCACTTTAATAACAGCCTGTTGGAGGACGAGAGCTTCGTGATGTCCTTCCGGGAGTTTTGGCTGGCCTGGCGAGAGCAGTGGCGTGCCTTTCCCTCGGTGCGGCGATGGTGGGATCTCGGGAAGGTGCGCGCCAAGCTCTTCTGCCGTGACTACACTCGGGGCACCAGCCGACGGCGAAATGCGGCGATAGAACAGCTGGAACGGGAGGTCTTAGAGATGGAGAGGCGCCTGGCCGCCGTCCCCGAGGACCCGTCCCTCTGCGGAGCGTGCCGGGAGAAGCGGGAGGAGCTCCGGGCCCTTGAGGACCACCGGGCCCGAGGTGCCTTCGTTCGATCCCGCATCCGCCTCCTTCGGGAGATGGACCACGGCTCCCGCTTCTTCTATGCCCTGGAGAAAACGAGGGGGGCCAAGAAACACGTCACCTGCCTTCTTGCGGAAGACGGTACCCCCCTCACAGGTCCGGAGGAGATGTGTGGGAGGGCCCGTGACTTCTACACAAGCCTTTTCTCCCCGGACCCGACCGATCCTGACGCTTGCGAGGTGCTCTGGGAGGAACTCCCCACGGTCAGCGTGGGCGACCGAGACCGACTAGAGCTGCCTCTCACCCTGGCCGAGTTCTCGGAAGCCCTCCGTCGCATGCCCACCAATAAATCTCCGGGCATGGACGGGCTGACCGTGGAGTTTTACCGCGCGTTCTGGAACATTCTCGGCCCAGACCTAGTCACCGTCTGGGCTGAGTCCTTGCAGAGCGGGGTCCTCCCTCTGTCATGCAGGCGAGCGGTGCTCGCTTTGCTGCCGAAGAAGGGGGACCTCCGCAATCTACGAAACTGGCGTCCCGTCTCACTCCTTAGCACGGATTACAAAATCGTAGCAAAAGCAATTTCGCTGCGGCTAGGGTCCATGATGGCGGACGTGGTCCACCCAGACCAGACCTATACTGTCCCAGGTCGCAGCATTTTTGACAACCTCTTTCTCGTCCGAGACCTTTTGGAACTCGGGCGGAGAGATGGTCTATCGTTCGCCCTCCTGTCTCTAGATCAGGAGAAGGCGTTCGATAGAGTAGATCATGGGTACCTCCTGAGCACTCTGCAGGCGTTTGGATTTGGACCTCAGTTTGTGAGTTTTCTCCGGGTGCTGTATGCCTCCGCGGAGTGTTTGGTTAGGCTCAACTGGACCCTGACTGAACCGGTCAGCTTCGGGCGAGGAGTGCGGCAGGGGTGCCCCCTCTCGGGCCAGTTGTATGCTCTGGCGATCGAGCCTTTCCTCTGTCTCCTCCGCAGGAGGATGACAGGGTTGGTGCTGCGGGAGCCGGAGCTGCGGCTGGTCCTGTCGGCGTACGCCGATGACGTACTCCTCGTGGTCCAGGACCCGGGCGACTTGGCACGAGTGGAGGCATGCCAAGCCATCTATTCGGCAGCCTCCTCCGCCCGAGTCAACTGGGTCAAGAGCTCTGGCTTGGCGGTGGGGGACTGGCGGCAGGTGAGCTCCCTCCCACCCGCACTTCAGACCATCCAGTGGAGTGCGGGTCCACTGCTCTATCTCGGCGTTTACCTTTCCGCCACGCATCCTTCCCCGCCGGAGAACTGGCAAAATCTAGAGGGCGGGGTGATAGAGCGGATCCGGAGATGGACGAGGCTTCTCCGATGTCTCTCCCTCCGAGGGAGAGCACTGGTGCTTAACCAACTAGTCCTGTCCACGCTCTGGTACCGGCTCAACACCCTGGCCCCGGCCCCGGGTTTCCTGACCCACCTCCGGACATTGATTCTAGAGTTCTTCTGGTCAGGAATGCACTGGGCCCCTGTTGGAGTTCTTCATCTACCCCTGAAGGAAGGAGGGCAGGGCCTGAAGTGTCTGTACACTCAGGTCCGCGTTTTCCGCCTCCAGGCCCTGCAGAGGCTCTTTTATAGTGCAAGTAGTTCGGCGTGGAGCATACTGGCGCACGCCTTCCTGCGCCGTTTCCAAGGGCTTCGATATGACCGACAGCTCTTTTATCTTTCTCCGAGGGGTTTTCCGCGAGACCTCTCCGGGCTGCCGGTCTTCTACCAGGACCTCCTCCGAACCTGGAAATTGTTTCTAACAACCAGGTCCGTGGTGGCCACCGTGGGGGCAGATCTCCTCACGGAGCCCCTGCTACACAACCCCCAGCTCCGTGTGCAGGTGGCGGAGTCCCGCTCGGTGCGCCAGAGGTTGGTCCTGGCGGAAGTTACGAGGGTCGGAGACCTCCTGGACTACGACCGGAGAGACTGGCTGGATCCCCTGATGCTCGCTCGGCGCATGGGGCTCTCTAGCCTCCGTACCCCCCGGCGCGTGATTCAGGAGGTGAAGGCCGCCTTGACCCCCGCTGCTCGGGCTTATGTTAGCCGAGCCTTGTGCGAGGGCGCACCCCGCCCATCCCTTACCCCAGGCCCGCCGGACCTTTCCATCGGGCCCCCACCCCATAGATCCCAACAAACCCCTCACCCTTTCACTGCAAGCCGGCTGCACGAATTGCAGCCGGTTAGCTTTCAAATTGCTCCACAGAAATATTTATATACACTTACGCTTCACACCCTTCACGCCCACACCCTGGTGTCCCGCCCCGATACAAAGTGGCGGGATCTCCTGCCACCTTTGGAGGGTGAGCAACCTCGGTGGGCCAGCCTGTATTCCACCCTGGTCCCAAGGCCCGTCGGGGACATCAGTTGGCGGCTCCTTCACGGAGCTGTGAGCACGGGCGTGTTTTTGACACGGTTTACCCCCATTCCGGACACTTGTCCTTTTTGTAATGTGAGGGAAACCCTGGCGCACGTGTATTTAGAGTGTGCCAGATTGCAGCCCCTTTTCCGGCTCCTCACAAATATTTTATTACGCTTCTGGCTTCATTTTTCCCCCCACCTCTTTATCTATACACTTCCCATCCATGGCCCCACAAAGTCGCGGGATCTTCTGGTCAACCTCCTCCTAGCTTTGGCTAAAACAGCCATTTATAAAACCAGAGAGAGGAGGTTGGCCCATGAAACATCCTGCGATTGTGGGGCCGTTTTCCGATCCTCAGTACACTCACGTATCCGAGCGGAGTTCCTCTGGGCGGCGTCCACCGACTCCCTTGAAGCCTTCGAGGAGCGGTGGGCGCTGTCTGGGGTTCTCTGCTCGGTGACCCCGTCCGGTTCCCTCCGTCTGACCCTTTGATTGAGGGGAAGAGCGAGAGACGCCAGCCCCAGCCATTGCCGCTGTGGATACCATCTTTCCTGTCATCTAGGAGGGGTCCTATAATACATGGGTGTCTACCCCGCCCCCAAACCGCCCACCCTGCAGCCGTGCCCATCTTACCGGGCACTCTCAGGAGAGGGAGGATTGGTGACACTGGGCGCGGCACTGGGTAACTCGAGGGGGTGGAAGACCACGAGTGTCGAGGAAGCCCCCCCGCTCTAGGCCACCAGGTAACTCAGGAGGGTGGAAGACCACGAGTGTCGAGGAAGCCCCCCCGCTCTGGGCCCAGGCTAGCCTGAACACTTCTCCCTCCTGAACGCTGCTGTGTTATACCTTCTGATTGCGTTGTTTTGTTGCATAGTTGTTTTGTTTCTTTTGGTAATTTTGTAAGCGTTACCAATAAATTTTCTTTCTGTTTCAAAAAAAAAAAAAAAAAAAAAAAAAAAACCTTCCCTGTTACCTTACCCAGGGAAAAGGGACCTACTTAGCCTGCTCTCCTGCTGCCGCACTCTAGCCTGGGCTTTCCTTGCTTTTTGCCCCTGCTCTCGGCTTCTCCCCGAACCGGGCCAGACGCTCTCCCCCTTTCTCTTCTTTTTGTTGTATTTTTTTCTTTTCTCTGCTTTTGCTAGAGTGCTGGCTGGCTGCCGGCTGGCTGTTAGCCCCCCGCCCACCCGCCCTTGGACGCTGCTGCCGCTCCAGCTGAAACCCGCCCCCTGAGAGGGGGGGCCCGCTGACCCGCTCCCCGGAGTGGGGGAGTGGAAGGACCCAGACCCCAGACCCCAGACCCAGCTGCTTGCTGTTTGTTTGCGGACCCGTCTCCGGTTGAGAGGACCCTTATCACTTGCTCTGGCATTTCTGGAATGCTACTGCTGCAAAAAAGAAAGCCCTGAACAGACAGAGAAAAAGCCGTCCAACGGAGGAACACCGCCCGGGGAATCTACAAATCGCCATGGAGGGGGCCTAAGACTGAGTAACTTTCAAACTGTGCTCTCGTGTGGGGGGAGGCCTTGACTGTGTCTTAACTGTGCTTGTACGGACACAGGGGGAGTGGCACGGAGCTGCCCCCCAATCCATCTGTATCCTCCCAACTCCCACACTACCATCTTCACCCTCACCCCCCCACTCCACCATCTTTGCTGGCTGTCTAACATCTGCCTCTGGACTCAGCTGCTCGCCCTGATTCCACCACGTGGGCCAGAAGCACCAGCCAACCAAACAGGACTCTCTGGACAAGCGTACGGTGGTTCATGTGCCCCCCCCCGAATTGTCCACCCCACAGCTTGTCCCTTTCTACTGACCCCAACTCCTCTTAACCACCTGCCACTGCCCCGGCTGGGGCATCGGCAATGGAGGGCACCGGGGTGACCTCCACCGGTGCCATGCCCGTCGCCTCCCCAGACGCTAGGGAAGCCCCCCCAGCCGGCGGGAAAGGCCAGGGCAAGAAGAAGGGGAAGGGCCCCGCTAAAACCACCAGGCCCTCCATGGCAGGAGCCACCCCCACTGCTGTGACCCCACCACCGACCACAGCATCCTCCCCCGCTGTCCCCTCTACCAGCTCTGCGGATGTCCCTCCCTTAGCCCCCAGGACGTATGCCCGGGCGATGGCAGCCCCCCTGCCTGCCACCTCATCATCTCTCCCGCCCACCACCTCCACCACCATCAATAGCGGCCGGGGCCCCTTTCCCACTATGTCAAGGAAGCACGGTGTCCGATGCCTCCTGGTGCCCACCTCATGCCACGTGGAGACCTACGTGTGGGCGTTGGCGAGGGAGGTGGGGCCCTCGGCCATTGTGGCGGCCTCCAAAATGTACGGAAAGGTCCTCTTCTTCTTAGCATTGGAGGCTGCTGCCCAGGAAGCGGTGGAGAGGGGCCTGGCGGTGGGGGGGGTGTTTGTCCCCCTAGAGCCGCGAGAGGACCTGGGCATCCGCCTGGTCCTGACCTCTGTCCCTCCTTTTCTCCCCAGTGCTGCCCTGCTACCCGCCCTTTCCACCCTGGGGAAACCTGTTTCTGTTATCAGCCCTCTCCTATTGGGCTGCAAGGACCCCACCCTCCATCACATTTTTTCCTTCTGCCGACAAGTGCAACTTTTACTGCTGTCGGCGGCGCATGACGGAGTGGCGCTCGAAGGGTCCTTCCTAGTCCCCAACCAGGGGGCCCGTTACCGGGTGTACTTTTCCACGGGAGAAGCCCGGTGCTACCTCTGCCGGGCGTCGGGACATGTCCAGAGGGACTGCCCCTTAGCCCGGCAAGGAGGGGCACCTGGGATCCCCGAAACCCGGCAGGACATTGGCCCCATCATTGCCGACGCCCCTGGCCGTCCGGTACCCGAACCCGCCCCCCCCTCCTCTTCGGACCACCACTACTCCCGCTCAGGCCCAAGGGGCACCTCCCCTACAACGCCCAGACGAGCGGGAGAGCCCCACCCTCGCTGCTGACAATCTAGCAGGCCTATAGAGGAGGGTGTGGCAGAGATACCACCAGGCATGGGAGACTGCCTGCCCCAGGGAGAATCCTCCCTCCCTTATGCTGCCCCACTGTTCCCCCCTCCAAGTCCCTGAGCCATCGCCTTTACCCCCTGACACGACCCCTGCTAACCAGCTCCCAGATGATGCCATGTTACACCAAGGGCCCCACCGGGGAACAACCGGGAAACCGTAACCCCCTCCCCGCCCCCCTGTGAGCTGCGAGGAGAACTGCGGAAGTTTTTAGAGGATGTCCGTGGCTCCAGCAACAAGGTACAGCGTGCTCTCCAGAGATGCGGGGGCCTTTTTTCAAATCCTCTGGGCCTCAAGGGCCCTGATGGGGGAAGGTAAAGGGATGGGGAAGCAGGATGCCGCGGCCTACTGGCGGGTCTGTGTCTTCCGTGACCAATTACTCACCTACAGGACGGGTCAAGGACTGTTGAGCGGCCTGCTGGGGGATGCAAGCGTTCCTGCCAGTGAGGATCCCCCCCGGCCCCCCGCATGACACCTCTCACCATCGCAACGTTGAACACCCGGGGTTGTAGGATGGCTCTCTGCAGGTCCCAGGTGCTCTCCTTCCTTCAGGAGGGGGGGGGTACTCTGTGGTTTTCCTGCAGGAGTCCCATACGGATCCGACCGCTGAAGACAGTTGGCGGCTGGAGTGGGGGGACAGGGTCTACTTTAGCCATTCCACAGTTCGACAGGCTGGAGTGGCGACCCTGTTCTCCCCCAACCTACGGCCCGAGGTGCTAGGGGTCGCCGAGGCCATGCCGGGTCGCCTGCTGCATCTCCGGGTCCGTATGGAGGGGCTCATGGTTAACCTCGTTAACGTCTGTGCCCTGACATCGGGCTCGGAGCGGCTGCAATTCTATCAGCAGGCATCCACCTTCCTCAGCACCTTAGATTCTCACGAGTGCCTGGTCCTGGAAAGGGATTTTAATACCACCCTCGAGGAGCGAGACCACTCGGGGACCAAGCAGAGCCTGGCCGCCGCAGACGCCCTCTGGGAGATAGTCGAACACCACTCCCTAGTGGACATCTGGTGTGACCACCACCCGGATGACACTTCCACGTTCACCTTTGTCCGGGTGGAAGCCCATCGGTCCAGCCACTCCCGGTTGGACCGCATTTATTTCTCCTTCTCTTCTCACACTTCCATCTCTCACGAGCCCACTCCTCCAGCATTCGGCTGGCCCCATTTTCTGACCATCACCTAGACACCATGACAGCCTCCCTCTGTGCAAAGAGGCTGGGGCCAGCCTACTGTCATTTTAACAACAACCTATTGGAGGACGAGGGCTTCATGATGTCCTTCCAGGATTTCTGGCTGGCCTGGCGAGGACAGTGGCATGCCTTTCCCTCAGCGCGGCGATTGTGGGACCTGGGGAAGGTGCGCACCCAGCATTCTTGAAGTGACTACACCTGGGGCACCAGCCAACGGAGAAACGCGGCGATAGAAAAGTTGGAACGGGAGGTCTTACAGCTGAAGAGGTGTGTGGCTGCCAGCCCCGAGGACCCGCTCCTCTGCAGAGCGTGCCGGGAGAAGTGAGAGGAGCTCCGGGCTCTCGACGACCATCGGGCCTGGGGCACCTTTGTTCGATCCCGCATCCGCCTCCTTTGGGAGATGGATCGCGGCTCCCACTTCTTCTATGCCCTGGAGAAAATGAGGGGGGCCAAGAAACACGTTACCTGCCTCCTGGCAGAGGATGGCACCCCCCTCACGGAACCGGTGGAGATGTGCAGGAGGGCCCGAGCCTTCTACGCAAGTCTTTTCTCCCCAGATCTGACCGACCCTAGTGCTTGTGGAGTGCTCTGGGAGGAGCTCCCTATGGTCAGCGGGAGCGACCGAGACCAGCTAAAATTGCCTCTCACCCTGGCCGAGTTCTTGGAAGCCCTCCATCGTATGCCAACTAATAAGTCTCCAGGCATGGATGGGCTGACCATGGAGTTCTACCGCGTGTTTTGGGATGTCCTCGGCCCAGACCTAGTCACAATCTGGGCCGAGTCTCTGCAGAGCGGGGTCCTCCCACTTTCGTGCAGGCGAGCTGTGCTCGCCTTATTGCAGAAGAAGGGGGACCTCCGCGATTTACGAAATTGGCGTCCCGTCTCGCTCCTCAGCACGGACTACAAAATCGTAGCAAAAGCAATCTCGGTGCGGCTAGGGTCTGTACTGGCGGACATGATCCACCCAGACCAGACCTACACCATCCCGGATCGCAGTATCTTTAATAACCTATTTCTGGTTCAGGATCTTTTGGAACTCGGGCGTAGAAAAGCTCTGTCGTTCGCCCTCCTGTACCTAGATCAGGAGAAGGCATTCAATAGGGTGGACCATGGGTACCTCCTGAGCACTCTGCAGCCGTTTGGCTTCGGACCCCAGTTTGTGGGTTTTCTCCGGGTGCTGTACGCTTCCGCAGAGTGTCTGGTTAAACTCAACTGGACCCTGACCGAACTGGTCAGCTTCGGGCGAGGAGTACGGCAGGGGTGCCCCCTCTCGGGCCAGCTGTACGCTCTTCCTCTGTCTCCTCCACAGGAGGTTGACAGGGTTGGTGCTGTGGGAGCCAGTGCTGCGGCTGGTCCTGTCGGTGTATGCTGATGACATGTTCCTCGTGATCCAGGACTTGGCGCAGTTGGAGGCTTGCCAGGCCATCTATTCGGCAGCCTCCTCTGCCCGGGTCAACTGGGTCAAGAGCTCTGGCTTGGCGGTAGGAGACTGACGGCAGGTGAGCTCCCTCCCACCCGTGCTTCAGACCATCCGGTGGAGCGCGAGTCCGCTGCTCTATCTCGGCATTTACCTCTCTGCCACACATCCCTCTCCACCGGAGAACTGGGAAAATTTAGAGGGTGGGGTGATAGAGCAGATCCGGAAATGGACAGGACTACTCCGATGTCTCTCCCTCCAAGGGAGAGCGTTGGTGCTTAATCAACTAGTCCTGTCCATGCTTTGGTACCGGCTCAACACCCTGGTCCCAGCCCCGGGTTTCCTGACCAACCTCCAGACATCAATTCTCGGGTTCTTTTGGTCAGGATCGCACTGGGCCCCTTTAGGGGTTCTTCATCTACCCCTGAAGGAAGGAGGACAGGGCCTGAAATGTCTGCACACTCAGGTCCATGTCTTCTGCCTCCAGGCCCTACAGAGGCTCCTCTATGGTGCAGGCAGTTCGGCGTGGAGCATACTGGCACATGCCATCCTGCGCCACGTCCGAGGGCTCCGATATGACGGGCAGCTCTTTTATCTCCATCCGGGAGGTCTTCCACAAGACCTCTCCAGGCTGCCAGTCTTCTACCAGGACCTCCTCCGGACTTGGAAACTGTTTTTAACAACCAGGTCCACCGAGGGGGCAAATCTGCTCGCGGATCCCCTGCTACACAACCCCCAGCTCCGTGTGCAGGTGGCAGAGTCCCACTCAGTGCACCAGAGCTTGGTCCTGGCAGAAGTCACGAGAGTTGGAGACCATCTGGACTATGACTGGGGAGACTGGCTGGATTCCCTGACGCTCGCTTGGCGCACGGGGCTCTCCAGACCTCATACCCCCCAGTGCGTACTTCAGGAGGTGAAGGCCACTTTGCCGCCCGCTGCTCGAGCTTACCTCGACCAGGTCCTGCTCGAGGGCACACCCCGCCCACCCTCTACCCCAGGCCCGCCGGACCTTTTAATTGGACCCCTGCCCCGCATACTCAATCGACCCCCTCACCCTTTTACTGCGAGCTGGCTGAATGAACTGCAGCCGGTATGCTTCCAAACCGTGCCAAGGAAACATCTATTCATGCTCGTGCTCCACTCCCTCCATGCCCTCACCCTAGTGTCCCACCCCGACACAAAGTGGCGAGACCTTTTGCCACCTTTGGAGGGTGAGCAGCCCCGGTGAGCCAGCCTATATTCCACCTTGGTTCCAAGGCCTGTCGGGGACATCAGTTGGCCGCTCCTTCACAGATCTGTGAGCACGGGCACGTACTTGGCGTGGTTCACCCCCATCCCAGATACTTGTCCCTTTTGCGGTGTGAGGGAAACCCTGGCGCATGTATATTTGGAGTGTGCCAGGCTGCAGCCCCTGTTCCGGCTTCTCACAAATCTTTTATTATGTTTTTGGTTGCATTTTTCCCCTCACCTTTTTATTATGCACTCCCCATCCGTGGCCTTACAAAGTCGCAAGATCTCCTAGATAACCTCCTCCTGGCCCTGGCTAAAATGGCCATCTATAAATCCAGAGAAAAGAGGTTAGCCGATGGAGTTTCCTGTGACTGTGGGGCCGTTTTCCGATCCTTGGTCCGCTCACGTATCCGGGCGGAGTTCCTCTGGGCAGCGTCCACCGACTCTCTTGATGCTTTTGAGGAGCGGTGGGCTCTGTCCGAGGTTCTCTGCTCAGTGTCCCCGTCCGGGTCCCTTTGTCTGACCCTTTGATTGGGGGAGAGAGTAAGGGACCCCAGCCCCAGCCTTTGCTGCTACGGACACCAACATCTTAGAGTGGTCCTTTCACACGTAGGTGCACGTGCCCCTTCCCCGAGTTGTCCACCCCACAGCCTGCCCCTCTTGTTGGGTGCTTTCAAAGGAGGGAATTGTTGGTGACACTGGGCATGGTGCCAGGTAACTCGAGGGGGTGGCAGACCTTGAGAGTCGATGAAGCCCCCTCGCTCTGGGCCACCAGGTAACTCGGAAGGATGGAAGACCATGAGAGTCGAGGAAGCTCCCCCTTCTGGGCGTGGGCAAGCTTGAACACTTCCCTCCCCTGAAGCTAATGAGAAAACAATTGTGATTGGCTGCTGTGTTACACATTGCATATGCTGTTGTTGTTTTTTTGTCTTGTAAGTGTGTTATGCAAATAAAAATATACCTTTTTGCTTCAAAAAAAATTACTCTCCCATATCCATCTGGCCTGACCCTGTCACAATACTCATAATGAGATAATTTATAAGAGCTGGAAACCATTTGCCCATTTCAAAATTTAATTACCAAATAAAAATGTACTAAGCAGAGTACCATCTAAAAAGAAAAGAGAATAAATAAAGAAAGAAATTAAATAAATGGCTTAATCTCCATGAAATGGTTAGAAGCTAGAAGCTGAAACTGAGGGTGTATCTTGCACTGAGATGCTTAATCTTTTCTTTAGAGACCTACTAGGGACTCTTCTAATGATAATGAAGGCTCAGGCTCTGTTATAGCTCCACGTACTTAAGAGCATGGTTTGTCGACAAACAAATGTCAGTTTAAGAGCTTTGTATAGAATAAAGTCACGTTGTGACTCATTCACAAGATCTAACAACTCATCACAAAATGGCTACTCCTTGAGCTCAAGGCACAATTTTCAGAAGCCTGTGCTTGTGCAAATGGCTTGTTTCATTGCTCTGGGCCTTTAGGAGATTCTCAGTACTGGTATTTAGCTGTGGTCAAGTCCCTTGAATATTGCAGGTGTTGAGTGCTCCAAGAGAGCAGGCCCCAGACATGGCTATATGGCTGATGGCTCACAGAGTGGACAATGCTGCCCTCTGGAAACACATGTATTCCATGATTATGACGTTGAGAACAAAGGTTGGGGAATGTTGACAGATGTAGTTCTTAAATTGTTTGGTGTGGAATGGTGCAGATCGGATATATCAGTAATGTATATATGGGTTGATAATGCCCCTGAAGCAGAGATGCATCTTGACCTATACACTATCTTCCTGTGGAAAACATCTGGACAGTTCTACAGTCCAGCAGGAAGGAGTTGTGCATTGCAGATCATATGAGAGCTGTGCACTGGGGTTAGGTGGGATGATGCAGGGTGCAAGATCACTCAGATAGGGGATGCAACATCCAGACATTTGGAGTGACAGCTGAAGGGTAAACCTGGGCCTCCATTCTCAATGTGTGATGATACCAGATGATATACTGGTGGTCTTGTATGGCCACAGGGCTCAGTGGACTTGATACTCACTGAGTCTACATTTTGGTTGATTTGCATGTAGCCAATGAAAGTGCCCTAAAATTTCTCAACTTCACCCTTTCCGTCACCCATTGGTTACATAGCCAAGCTACTCCCTGCTCTGGGACAATGTCTCCATCCATCACGTTTAATCCCTTTTAGTACTACCTAACATATACATGGACAATAAATTTCAACTACAGCACTGCTGCTAATCTTCCCCTTGGAAAAGCATCAAAATTGACTGCTTGAATTTCCTGTTATGCATTCAACTTCTCATTGAAAATCCCCTGCAAAGTCAAAATACACTTCCAAACTTGCCATTCAAAAATAAGATATGCTTTGCCATATGTGCCATATTTTCCAATGTATTTCTTTTTACACTTAGTGTTGACAAATACAAAGATCTGGTAACCTTACATGAAAAAAAAATGGAATATTCCGGTTACTATCAAGGTCCCTTGTTATAAAAGCTGGGCTGGTGCAGCACTTCTTTGCATTTCAAATTGTACAAGTCATTGCACATTTGAACTCCAACAAATTACCCTTGCATAGCAAAATGATGTTCATTATATAAATCTAAGCCACAGGTATTTCACACTTTATGCTTGGAAGTGTGTGCATTTTCAGTGGATTACTGTAACTGATATTGATTGTTGCTTACATGAAATATGCCAGATAAAACAAAGTATTCTCCAAACACTTGCTATCCAGTTGGATATCATAAAGCAATCAGAATACTTAGCCTTTATATTGTTTCTTTCATCTTGACAGTGCTATACAAATATTAACTCATTAGTATATGTATTGCTGACATGAAGGTGTGAGAAACCCTTGAAAATTACTTTTTCCCACAAAAGATTTTATCATCATGAAGAGAAATTATAATGCATGTATCTGAAATCCCTTTCTTTGCAGTTAATATGATGATGATTAGAGAAAGAAGCTTAAAAACAGCTTTTCATGGTGGAATATTAATTTATCCCACTACAGGAATTTATTAATGTCTCATTCTTGCTGTTTGTGAATACATTTTGAATTTCTGTTTTCATAAATCAAATTGATCACAATGGATTTGAAAATTAGCACATGGGAGAAGAGTGTTTCCCCCTCTCTCCCATGAACTATTAGGCTTTTGTTTTGGTTTTTGCTGTTGGATTTTAAGGCCCTGACTTTGTAGCGTGTGTTGCTTAAGAGGACCTATGCAGCCATGCACTTCTGGTTCAGCAGGAGGCACATAGCATTGCAGGATTGGGCCCTAGTGATCAGAACTATAGATATGGATGCAACTCATATCTTGCCATTATATTATTTAAAATGTGTTTCTAGATGGGAAGGCGCAGGATGGATTCATTGGCTCAAATAAGCTAAGAGTCATGGGAAGCCTGCTTTGAAACAAACTGAAAATGAGGGGTGAAATTGTGGCCCTATGGAAAGCAATGGAAGTTTTGTCATTCAGTTCTACAGAGCTGGAATTTCACCCAAGATTTTTCAGACATTCTAAAAAAGTCAGTCAACTATTGTAGAGTGTTTGTGCGCATATGGTAGGAGGGACTGAGGGAAGAGACATTTTCATGCTTCTCTACATTTCCTGATGAACAGCTATCACATTGAAAGGAAAACAACAGTAAAATAACAGACAGAAGCAAGAATATCTATTTATTGTAGGTTCCTTACAATAAATAGATTACAGGGAAAGATAGCAGTATGACACATTACACAGAGCTATACTGACAGCAGTGGCCAATAGCAGAAACACAAACTTGGATTTATTTTTCTTTTTAAAAAAATCTGTTTTAATACTATGCACAGTCTGTGATTTTTTCAGAATTATTTTCCTAGAAAAAAGGTAATATGAATAAAGGTTTTGAGGCTTCATCTTGCAATTGCTGAGCATTCAATGACTCCTTATGTGTTTAATTTAAGCATATACTTAAATGCTTTGCAAAATATGATCTAGAAGGGTCAGCTCTTAATTGCCACAAATTCTTACATATATGCAATAAATGATCAACAAATTGTAATTAAATATTGCATATTATTCACATTGTGCTATTGTTTCATGGTTAATGTTTACCGTTGCACATTTTCTACCACCTTGCACAAATATATTGTTCAATCAATTATGTACCCTCAAAAAATGAGTTGGAGGAGAAAATTGGTGCTTGTTCAGTTTTGTACCTGAAATTAATTGCCCAGTTCTGATCTCATGTAAACCAAACCAGATATTGGATGTCTTGAAAAATCACCTACTGTACACACACACATAGAGTATAGTAGCTGTCTTTGCAAACTAGGCAGTGATATACTGTTGTATATATGGAATCAGAATAGGGTAATTTGAGCCCAATTTTCTCCCTACCACTATAGTGTGAGGAAAGAAAAAACACAGAAAACCTGTGGAAATAGGCTACATTGTAGCATCTCCTACTGCATAGCTACCAACAGCCCCTCTGTGGTAACCATCGGTATTTCTACATTGTAATCGGTGGTATGATTGCAGTACAGATAGGCACAATCAGCACGGACTAGCAATGTGAGCAGACACCTTGGGTTCCTAGCATGTTCGTACAGTCCATATCTAATCCCGTACAACCATGTCTTCTCTGCTACTTTTAGCCATGCTAGTTAGATTAAAGTTTGGATATGCCTACCCATGCTACAATCACACCTTGCAGTGGGTATGTCTATACTGCTATGCAAGTGCGTCTACAGTTGCAAGTGTACATGGTTACATGTGCATTGGTGAGCCATAACCCCCCTACTGTCCACATATGAAACCCTGTAGCAAGTTCCTGAAGGACAGTCTAGAGTACAAAAGCTAGCACACATGAAGGGTGTGGATATGTAAACACCCCCATTGTTGCATGGCCCCGTACCCACTCTACAGTGCAGTATGGATGGAGGCAAGGGGCATATTCCAGGTTACAGGTATAAATAGTCCTCCAAGACCATTTCCACAATACATTGATCCCTTTGCTGCCTGAGCTTTATCCAGAGGTATAAAGGTCCCTGACTGCACCACCCCATCCCTTGCCAGCAGTGCACTGAGCACTTCAGAACAGTTTTCTGCTGAGATCTATTGATCAATGCAGGTGATCTGGGATCATGGTCCAAGAGCAGTCACCTGGACTCTGGAGCACACACGGGTGCTGCTCAGTGTTTGGTCAGATTACTCCATCCTCCACAAGTTCACCTGAGGTTGCCAAAATATTCTCTTGCACCAGAAATTTCACAGATGCTGGAGGAGGCGAGTGTTCACTGACCTCTGTCCCAATGCCAAGAGCTTATGAAGCCCTTCAGGCTCCTGTACCAGAGAGTGAAGGACTCGAACAGTCATTCTGGGAAAGGGTCTAGCACTTGCCCATGCTTCAGTGAGTTGGCCTGGGTGCTGAATGCTTGGCACAGCATACTCCTCTGACACTGAAACCTTTCACAGAGGAACCCCCCAGAACATGGAGGAGGGGAACAATGAGCCCCGTCCTGACCCTGTAGCCCAGTCTGTACTGAGCCCCAAACCCCAAGCAGGAGATGTCCTCATGTTTCATCCCACAGAATATTCCTCAGATATTCCCCACTTCAGAGGGGGAGTGGGGCGGGGGGCATGGGAGGAGAAGAACAAGCAGATGTCTCCACAGAAAGTAATGTTTGCCCACTTCTGACAAAATGTGGACTATTTTATTTAATTTTAATTTTTTTGGTACTTTTGTTCCTGTTACAAACCATTCTATGGATCATGTATGTGTTTAAAAATTCATCTTCACTTCACTTGTGTGTGCACTTTCTTTTCTGAGTATGATCAATGTGATGCTTCCCTGACTTTGAGATGACATACCAGGATTCACAGAACAAGACTGTGTAATTTCTGTAAAAATCTTGGGCCATCGAAATTTTAAGTATTCTACCCTTCCCACAACCCCTTCCCCTCAATCCCCAGCCATGAATTTGATAATGGGGAGGAGGATGTTTTTGCAAGGGTTCATTTCAATGAAGTAGGATGTGAAATAACCGTTGCTGCCCAAAGCACCAAA
This sequence comes from Lepidochelys olivacea, assembly GCF_965140295.1. Lineage (NCBI taxonomy): Eukaryota > Metazoa > Chordata > Testudines > Cheloniidae > Lepidochelys > Lepidochelys olivacea. The sequence goes on along the minus strand of NC_140411.1, from coordinate 75,619,720 downwards.
ATGAAAACCGGAAGACAGGTTAAATGAAATGTCTTTGTCCTTGTTGATAATTAAGTAAGAATACCAAAAAAACCCACCAAAAGTAACAGTGAAGATGCCTAATGCTGAGCACTTTAACAAATCCCCCACCCCACAATACAGTTTCCACTGGCATTCATGGGCATAGTCATACCGTGGGAGTAATCATGCATAGAACCCGATAAGAGTTCTGAGCACAGTTGCCAACTTTCATGAGGTGAATAAGCACCCTGACTTTCACAATAAACCAAAAATCAAGCTAATCCTATTTCAAAACAAGGCCAAAACAAGCCCATCCCTAAGAATCCCAACACTCTATGTGACTAGATTCCTGCGGTGTGCAGTCTGGAACTGTGGTGGGCCTACTGTACACCCCGGATTCTCTCCCCATTTTGTTCCTGCTTGCCGGAAGCTGATGGAAAAAAAAAGACACAACAAGCTACAACAAGTAACAAGCTACAAGCCAAAAAGAAGCCAACAAGCAACTCACAAGCCAATTAAGCCAAAAACAAGCCCAATTTCTGCCTTTTTTTCATGGGTTTGGCATGTCTGCTTCTGAAATATGGTGTCAGACAGAACTGTAAGGAATAAACCTGTGAAATACTTCCCAAAACCTTATAGAACTGGCTTTTAATTACTGTAACAGTGCTTAAGTGCGCCCCATTAACCAATCGGAAACAGAAATCGGTTAACATGAAACAGAAATATTGCTCAATGATGTAATTAAAGTGCATTAAAAGTCTCCACAGCACAAAAACAAGGTCAAATGTTTAACCTTAAGGATCCTCTCTCAGTTGTCTGCTTTCAATTAGTACATTAACTGCAGGGAATTAAAACCCACCTAAATATCTTGCCAAGCGTGTGGCAATGCTCTGCTAAGTTTGTCAAGCAGCACCACAGCACACAGTAGTATACCAGAGCACAGTCCCAGTTTGCCTTCTGGCTCCCCTCTGTTCCATTACGTGTGAGAAGTGTGCACATGGCAGGGATGGAGAGCCAGGTAGCCTGTACCATCTTTAGAAAGCAGTCCTATTCTGTGCCCACTCACTATGGAAGTATGCCCTTTCAGCCTCACATATACCACAATAATCAAAACAACACTGGCCATATTGGCATCCACTGGTATGTGCTGTGGCAGGTTAGCCACTGGACCAATATGCCCATGCCCACAGGCCCCAGTCAATGGGGGCACCTGGAAAAATGGATGTCCCTGCACCCCGACCTGCTCTACCGCCCACCTGGTGCTCCTGCCAGTAAGCTTGCCCCACTCCACTCAGCACTCCTGCCAGGCAGTGGGGTCAGGGAACTGGGGCTTTCCCGCTCCGCCCTCCCAGCGCTCCTGCTGGGGAGCTGGGTCACAGCATGGGGGCTTGCCGCACTCCACTCAGCACTCCTGCCGGGGAGCAGGATTGGGGTGCTGGGGCTTGCCTCACTCCACCCGCCTGGTGCACCTTCCAGGGAGCGGGGGGAAGCCCCCACACCCTGACCCTGCTCCCTGGCAGGATCGCAGGGGAGGGGGACTGCAGGTGGAAAGGGGGGCACTTGTGCTGACCCAGAGCCCCACAAAACTGTAATCCACCTCTGGCTATGTGTTTCCAAAAACAAGTGATCTGGTGCTGGAGCGTTAGTACAAGCTCCTCAAACAACTCGATGAAGGTTTCCTTCCTCATTCTGAAGTTCTGCAGTCACTGGTTCTCATTCCAGGTCCAAGATGATGTAGTTCCACTACACAACGCTGGTTCCCTGGGATCAGAAGCAGAGATCCACCCACAAGCATACCATTGCTATGCCGGCATTCAAAACATCTGTTCCATGGGACCCAAGTGGCTTTTCATTCCTCCTGTGGGAGAGGCATCTTCACCAACTGAGAGCTTTCTGGCCTGATTCTGTCCAGTTTCCAGTACTGCACCATATGAACATTAGTCCTGTGAGCAGACACAGCAGCAGACCCACATCTTTGTGGACTTGCTCCATTCCTCCAATGCAGTTTGGCAGAAGGGACAGATGAGGGGGAGCTGCTGCCATCAAAAGGTGTGAGGTATACAAAAGACATGTAGTTCCAGCACGATGCAGCAGGATGGTTCTTAGAGTGTCTCCTGTGAAGGTCAGTACTCCAGGATACCGATCCTGAAATTTTACCAAGGTCACAAACCAAAAAGAGACAGTGTAGATGCAGGTATATACCAGTGCATAATATATACCCATGCCCGCATGGCATATGTGAACACTCCATGCAGGTATGGGATACACTGTCTAGCAGTACACACACACGTAACTGGGTACACTTGCAACTGTAGATGTACCTTGTGTGAGCTCACAGTGAGATAAATGGTGGGTGTGGCATAGCAGTGGGAGTGAAGTCATGAAACAAGTACCTTGTGCAGCAAATCCCCCTCTCAGATGAGCAACTAAGTCTTCCTCACTGCCAATGCTGAGAAGATGGAACTACAAAGTGCAGACCTAAAACAGAGCCTGTGTTTTCTCACATAACTTGGTTCAACACAAGTTTTGGAACTCATAATCTGTGAACCTTTCATAACGTTGCCAGACCCAACTCTCTGCGAAGTGCAAGTGGGAGAGCATTATGAGTAGAAAAGCAACAGGAACTTGAAAGTCAACCTACTCACAATGAACAGTTTATCAGACAAATGTAGCCCGTTTTTCTGTCTATGGATTTCTTGGATTTCAATATATTTGTTAAGTGTAATTGTTTAATGTAATTCAGCCTATGGATTGTTTTCCTTATCTATTCAATATTTGTTGTGTGTGATTAGTCATCTATGTCACCTGGTATTGTTTCTACTTCCCAAATGGGTAACTGAAAAGAGGACAATGGAGACTAGTAAATATCACATAATAAATACTCATATGCATGCACAAATGCGCTTTTTGACATAAGAATGAGTATCCACAGGAAGAACAATAATTCCCCAAACATTTTTATAAACAAAAACTTATCTCCAAATATCTCCAATTAGCAAATAAAAGGAATATGGTTAAAGCAAACAGCCATTTGGAATTCAAAGAAATGTTTGTGAACACTGTGTTTGAAGTATTTTCTCCAGTTCTATTTGGAAGTGCATTTTACCCTCCTGTGCTTTTTAATACAGGAAGGAAGCGTATGGGCATTAGAGATTTAAACCACTACATGGTCAAATAGTTTTTTGAATTTGTTTTAGTTTGTATATCAAATAGATTTAATATTTCATTACAAAGAGGAGACCTGTCTGGCACTATTTACTTTTCAGTTTATTAACCATCCTATTATAAAGCAAGCTGCAAATTATCATTCTATCTCTCTATGAATGGCATCATTATATGCTCTGGTTGTTTGTCTTATGTAATATGCAAAGTATTCAACTATTCTTTTTTAGCTGAAAATGGCAAAAATTCCTGTCATATGAGCTACAGGGAAAAAAAGATAATTTAATGAATCCATTGACCTTTCAATTGATATCATAACATAGCATAATCAGGGATTTAAATTAGCAATGTAACTCAACACACAAGGAATACAGTGAAATCTCGAGGGTCTGGTGCCTGAACAAAGTCCCAGTACAACAGCTAAAAGGGTAAATGTGCTTCATGTTTAGGGATGACCTTTGGGTCCCACAGCTGCTTATCAAATATCTTGTCTATCAGCATTGTTGTTGGATTTATGTTTTGGAAGAAAACTTCCTTCTTTTTTATGTTTCAAGAGCTTAGGTTTCACAACGAGGTTTGCCATTGCTATTAAAGGCATAGAGAAGTTCTATATGTTTTCTGATATTAATCTGGTTTTGCCATTAAAATGACTGTGGTCATCTGGCCAAGAAACGTGTGCAGGTGCTAACAAAAATAACAGCCAATGCATGTTTTCGTGTCTTTTAGAAGAAATGTAAAATCAAAGGGTCAGTTACATAATGTTCATTTTTTTAACCCGAATATTTCATGTGCTTCACTCTGAAAGTGGAAAATTACTAGTCTCTCAGAGACTTCTGATCTGACACACTCAGTAATACTGAAGTACATAAATACAGGCATGAGGGGAAGTAAGGAATTTCAGTTGGTCTGGTAGACTATCAAGTATGTAAAAATAATGCCCTTTCTGATATGAGAAGGTGCCTTTTACTAATAGTGTTTACAGGGTGTCAGATCCTCAGTTTGTGTCAATGGACATAAATAACTCCATTGAAGTCAATGGAGCTTCACCAATTTGTGGCGCTATGCTGATTTACACCTGCTGAGGATGTGCCCCACAATCTGGCCCTAGGTTGTCCACATATACAGGGGAGGCACCAAAACACATAACAGCAAATGAAGGCTAGTGTCTCTCCACACCTCCGGAGTAGGGAAAAGCAGGGATATAGCATTTTATGAGGTGACTGTAAGCTTCACAGGGATGGTTGTATAGTAAACCATCATGGTCTACATGGATATGGAAGAGGTTACCCATTACACAAAACTGGAAGAGGTTACCCATCTCACAAAACTGGGTGACTGGGCAACAAAATGGCAGATGAAATTTAATGTTGATAAATACAAAGTAATGCACATTGGAAAACATAATCCTAACTATACATATACAATGATGGTGTCTAAATTAGCTGTTGCCTCTCAGGAAAGATCTTGGAGTCATTGTGGATAGTTCTCTGAAATCATCCACTCACTGTGCAGTAGCAGTCAAAAAAGCGAACAGAATGTTGGGAATCATCAAGAAAGGGATAGATAATAAGACAGAAAATATCATATTGTCTCTATATAAATCCATGGCATGCCCGCATCTTGATTACTGTGTGCAGATGTGGTTGCCTCATCTCAAAAAATATATATTGGAATTGGAAAAGGTTCAGAAAAGGGCAACAAAAATTATTAGGGGTATAGAACGGCTTCCGTATGAGGAGAGATTAATAAGACTAGGACTTTTCAGCTTGGAAAAGGACAACTAAGGGGGGATATGATAGAGGTCTATAAAATCATGAGTGGTATAGAGAAAATAAATAAGGAAGTGTTTTTACTCCTTCTCATAATACAAGAACAAGGGGCCACCAAATGAAATTAATAGGTAGCAGGTTTAAAACATACACAAGAAAGTATATTTTTTCATGCAATGCACTGTCAACCTCTGGAACTCCTTGCCAGAGGGTGTTGTGAAGACCAATATTATAACAAGGTTCAAAAGGGAGCTAGATAGATTCATGGAAGATAGGTCCATCAATGATTATTAGCCAGGATGGGCAGGAATGGTGTGCCTAGCCTCTGTTTGCCAGAAGCTGGGATTGGGTGACAGGGCACAGATCACTTGATGATAACCTGTCTGTTCATTCCCTTTGGGGCACCTGCCATTGGCCACTGTCAGAGGACAGGATACTGGGCTTGATGGATCTTTGGTCTGACCCAGTATGGCCATTCTTATGTTCTTATTACCTCATTTTTAATTATTAATTACTTTACTAACAGCTATGAGTCAAAACCTCAGGACCATGGATGCCATCAGCTCCCAATGAGCCTGAGAATGATCAAGCTAGAATATTAATGGGCATGGAGGGGAAAAGGGACTTGCAGAAACTAGCTTGTGCAAATGAGCATGGGCCTGTGTGCAGCCTAACCTGCTCTCTCCCCTGTGCTAGTGCCATGGAAGCTATTGCTGTCGTATTATTCTCTGTGGAGATGCCTGTGGGGCGACCAAGAACTGGAATTTCAGTATGAATTCCCCAGGATTTTCACTTTTGGGTGGGGATTAAAAGGTTTTCAAGAGTCTGTACTGTGAATAGAGTTGCCAGTTTTGGTTGGACATATGCCTTGAGGTCTCTTTGCATGACATAATCTTTAATTAAAGATTAATGTTTAATTTCTTGAGACTCCAGGCCAATCCTGGAGGGTTGGCAAGCCTAACTGTAACCCACCCCACACATCCTCTGATGGGGCCTGTTTCACGCTTACAGGGCTCAGTGTCTGGGAACCACTGGACCACGGCCTGCTCAGTTTTGGAGTTATCAAGCGGCTTTGCTGCTGGGAGCTGGAAGAGGGTCTGTCTTTTCAGCTGTCACTTAATTGGAGCACCCTGCCTCATACTAGGTACAGACCTTCCTGTCATCCTTACCCTGCCATTTACTATATTGGAAGACAGACAGAGTCATGAATCCCATCTCTGGCCAGAGTGAAACTGGCTAGCTGGGCATTTCATTTCCAATGAGTGAAGCTAAATGAAGGCTAAACTGAACAAGTAGACCTTTATTAAACCCTGTGCACTGTGGCTGAGTTGCTTCCAGCCTAACTCTTCACATTCCCTGTTTTCCTTATGTCCCCTAAACAGTCCCACCACAGAACACAGGCCCTCTGATTCCAGTTCCACTGAGCATGATTCATTTTCCCTGTTTTAAAAACATGTTACTATGAACATTAAAAACAAATAATTGATGCCCAGACCCCCACCCATGTCCCTTCAGCCAGAGGTTGATAGCACATAGCTGAGTTGGAGTCTCATATTTACCACAGACCCAGCTGGTTACATAGTTTGAGATAGTTTCTGCTCCTCAACAGGTGACCATACCAAGAGTGACCCACCTTTGTCTCCCTTTCACCTATCTCCAAATGTAGCAAACTATCTCTCTGTGGAGTTTTCTCCTTCCCTGTGGGATTGGCTTCTAGATTATCTCTCCACTTTGTGATTATCTCTGTATCTCTGTAAGCTCTCTCTGTGGCAATGTAGATAAACAATTCTTCTGGCAAATGAGGGGTTAAGGTATTACCCTGTCCATAAAACATTCAGTGGAAAGACAACACTTGTCCAGTAGTGAACACCCCAAGATTACTACTGATGCTGTTTGGGCCTAAATTGAACGCAAGAGCAAAAGCAAGAGTCTTGTGTAACAGTTTCTTAGTTGTTTTCACAGCTGATTCCACCTTACCATTACTCTATGGCTATGCTGGGGAAGAGGTGTGGTTATCAAACTCCCATCAGCAAGCAAATTCTTTGAATTTTTCCAAGGCAAACTGGGTTCTGTTGTCAGTGAACACAGTGTCCAGAATGCCGTATCATGCAAACCAGACCTTCAGTTTGCCAATTACTGACTTGCTTCTTATATCAGGAAGGGCATCAACCTCCCAAAATGTGAGTAGTAGTAATCTACCGTAATAAATTATTGCTTTTCATTGAAGTCCACTCCCATTTTTCCCATAGTCAGACAGGCAGCTCATGTGATGATACAGTCTCTTTCTAATGATGGTTATCACAGAAAGTATCACACCCTTCTATCAAGGAGTGGAGTTGTATATTAGTTCTTGGCAAGTAAATGCACCTTTGAGCCCACCTAAAACAGCTGTATGAGGCATGTATTTTTTGCATGACATCCTTACTTAATGAGACAGGGACAACAGCTCTGTCCTTGAAATATCATTCCATCCTGCACACTCAGCTCATCTTTCATTTGAAAATATGATTCTGCTCCAGTAGTTGGCCTTTCTCTTCTGGCCATTTTGCTAGTATCGCTGTCTGGACTGCATGTAGTTGGCTGTCCTTTTCCATAATCTCTTTGATTTCCATCCTCTTCACTGTTGAAACTGAGAGTACAGTATGTTAATGATTCAATTTCCTGATCCCCTTCCGCAACCTGGTGATGCTGGTTATATATGCCCTGATCATTGTGTCAGTTAACACCAGTAGTTGTCCCGGATAATATCTGATCTCTACCTGGCAGTTTGGGGTGTTACTGCACTGCACTGCACTGCACTGCAATCTCTTTGGAGCCCTAAAAAAGGCCTTTGCCATGATTGTCTCTAGGGATTTGTTGTCTGATTGCAACATTACTGGATTACCATAGGTGTAATGATGGAATTGCTCCACTCCAAATACTTCAACCAGAAGATCTTTTACTGTTTGGGTTTATCCCTGTTTAGTTTCAGATAGAACTCTGCCAGCATAAGCAACCACTGTGCCTGCAAAAGAGCTACACCTAGTCCTTTCTCTGATGAATCATACTGGACTATCAGTGGCTCTCATGGCTGGTAGCACTTTAGGACGGGACATTGATTAATCATTTATTTCATCAGGTAAAATGCTTGGTGTTGGGGACCTGCCCAGTCCCACTCAACATCCTGCCTTGTGAGCTGACATATGGGTTCTGCTACTGCAGCCAGGTATAGACAGAACTTGGAGGGAAAATTTATCATTCCTATTGAACACTATAACCCTTTCCATCCATTGGACCTGGCATGTCTCTGACTGCCTTGATTTTGTTGGGATCAGCTTTCAGTCTCTCTGCTTTGAGCAGATGTCCAATGTTCATCATCTCACACTGCTTGAGTAGCATTTTTTTTTTGTGTTGAGTTTTATGTTCTTGCCCCTGAATTGCTGTAGAAAAGCTTGCAGTTTTGCTATTATGGTCTTGTTCAGCTTCTGTATCATTATTCCCTCTACCGACAATAACGATGTCATCCGCAATTATTTTCACCCCAGTCAGTCCTTCTAGCGCTCGGTTGAGTCTTCTTTGGAACACCTTTGGTGATGGGTTTATGCCCATTGGCATGTGCAGCCATCTGTAGTAACCAAATGGTGTTGCAAATATTGTCAGCATGTTGGACACTTATCCAGGTTTATGTGCCAAAACTTGTTCCTCACATCAGAGACCATAAAGATTCTGGCTTTGGGATGTTCTGTCAATATGTCCTTGATTGTGGGCAGTGGATAGTGACATCTTTTTAAAGTCTGGTTCAGTAGCTTTGGGTCTATACAGATGCAAAATATGCCTGATGGCTTTTTCACCACCACCAAGCTCCTTACCCAGCTGTACTGGCCTCTACAGGTGCTATGATACCCTTCCTCTGCAAACTGGTAACCTCCTTTTGTACGGGATTTTGTAGTGCCACTGGAATTTTCCTTAGTGGTAAGCATACAGGTTCCACTGTGGGATGTACTTCCAGACACAGTTATCTTTTGAGGCACACATTGCCTTTGAAAACATCCCCATATGCTTTTAAAATTGTCTCCGTTGTCCACAAGACTTCCGTTTTTGCTTCTTGCATTGCAGCTATGACATTCTGATTAGATCTTTGGATGTATTCCTCAAATGGTCTGTAGTGTTTTACCATCCACTATAACAAACTTCACCTGGTACCATCTGTTGTTTTTCAGGTTAGTTACTGAGAGGTCACATTTTCCTATGGGCTGCATTATGCTCTCATTGAACATTATTAGATTGTGCCTACTCTTTGTAATGGGTGTCTTCAAGTTCAATTCACCCCAAAGAATGACATAGTAGGAGGCCCCACTATCCAACTGGAATCACACATGGTTGCATTACCTATTACCATTGTTGCAAACATAACCCATGTGCCTAATAGGGAGATATCTCTTTACGAGACCCATTGTGGGGATGTAGGAGTGAGTTGTGTCTGGGTCATTGTTGCTAGGCTGATTTAGCACTCCACATCCAGAAGCTTCTGGAATTGGGTATAGCAGTTTTGTTGCTGGGGTCAGACTCCATGAGTGCAAGGAATCAGGGCAGCTGCTTTACTAAGGGCCATGTGTCCTGTGTGAGTTGGGACCAGGGCCAGAAAGCAAGCTGTTGTCCCTAACTCAGAAGCATTTTGCAGCAGGTTACTGATATTGTTAATCCTCTAACAGGGAAGCATGGACAATCCTAATTATAGCAAGGGGAAACTTCTTCTATTTTAATTGTGTGCTTTGAATGTTATTTTGATTTTAGCCAAACTGTTCTAGTTAAATTGTCTCCGCTAGTCTGATTCACCAACTTTTCTTTAAATGTAGTAATGGGAAAAGAGTCATTTATATTTTGTTATTCTCAGTTTTGTATTTTCTTGAAACAGGGTTTTCTTTAAATCTATACACTTGTGATTTAACTGAGTGAGTAGTTAATCAGTTAGCTGACTGGCTAGCAGTGATTTCAGCAGAGGAAGAGTCTGCATGGATTCCAACTGAAGATTCCTACGAGCAAGTGGAGGGAAGACGTTGTTTTAGACTTAGGAAACTGTATAGATTTGGTGATCAAAGACTCTAACTGAGACTTAGGTGAACTAAACCTAAGCTTTTGGGAACTCTCAGTTTCTTCTCAGTGTGTTTCTGTTGGAACTGAACTGTTTAGTTTTTAATTTGTTTTCTTTATTTATGTTTATGTATAACTGTGAAGATAATGTCTGTGGATTATAAAATAACTGTGTTATGCTGTAAAATTAGATTATTATTTGTTTCTTTATCATAAGATTTTATAAATTTATTTAATTAAATTTGTTTCTTTAGTTCCTTTTGGGACTTGAATGTGCAATCCTTGCTGAAAATCCTTGGAGACTGAACTCTGGGTCTCCAGCTGCTTTTCTGTGGCAGTTGGGTTTTTTTCAGGCACTGGAGAAGGGCAATGAAGTGAACTCTAGCCCACCCAAAGGTTACACAAACACAGCTATTTGTATTGTCCCTTGTTGCTTTCCTGTCCCATCAGTCTGAACCTGATATGTTTTTAGACTCAAGGAGGGAGCCATGATATCATCAACAAAGTCTGGTGCGTAATCCCCCTCTTATACCCTTGTACAAATTTGACCAAATATTTCTGAGAGCTTCTTCTGCTCTTGCATACACTACTAAAATGGTTCAATTTGCCACATTGCTTGCAATGCAGTCACAGAGGGGGCATTTCTCTTTTGATGCATCCCACTGTAAATGCACCTTGCTATTGATATGGAGCACTGGCCACCTGCTCTCCTTTGCTGTTGTCTTACTGCATGTCTTTGGGGGGAGTTGTACCTCCTAGGGATTTCATCCTTTCTCCTGAGGCTTGTAAGACGTTGTAAGACATCTGCTGCATGCCCCATGTCTAAGCATCTGTCTAATGAGAGATAACCTTCCTGGAACAGCTGTTCCCACAGGTAGTGACCCCAAGTGCTGCAAACTAGCCTGTCCAGAATTAGGGAGTCTGTCAAGTCCCCGAAATTGCTAGTATCAGCCAGTGTTTGAATAGCAGTAACATAAGAGTCGATCCCCTACCCTTTGGATTTGTCTCTAATGAAAAACTTGCGTTATTCCACAGTTTCGTTCTGCTCTGGGAAGCAATAGCTACCCAGGGCTCCTAGGACTGTTGTGAGTCTTGAGGTAATGGAGAGCTTCAGAGTGGCACAGATCTCCTGCCCTGTTCCCCAAAAAGGTAGCATAACAGTTCTGCTTCTCTGCTGTTGTTGCTCCTCTGCATGCCCACATCTGTGTAGAACTCAAACTTCTCCTTCCACCGGATCCATTGCTGGGCAAAGTCCACAGCTGCGGGAGGGCTTCAGACTGAGTCATGTCCTACACTGCCTATTGCTGCACTTGAGAGAACTCATAGCTCAGACGTTGCCACCATATGCCATTTGCCATGGACGAAGTTGAATGCAGGTTAAATTGAGTGGAATTTTATTAAACCCTCTGCACTGCTCTGGCTGATGTGGTCTAGGCCAACTCCTCTTATGCCCTAGTTTCCTGGTGTTCCCTCAATAACGGTCCCTCCAGAGAACATGGGCACTCTGACTCCAGTTCCACTCATTATGATACAATAAGGAAAAGCAGCTATACAGCTGCTGCCAAGGGTGTCTGGACCTCCAAAATTCTTTGTGTGTACGTCTGGAGAACAGGTGGGCTCCACAGTTCTGTTAGGGTCAGGATTTGACAATAAAATTTGTCTTTGAAGTACAGATAGTAGATTTACTCCATATTAAACACCTTAATTGATGCTTTTTTGGTATCTGCTAGTACATTTAGATATTACCTCATCTTACATCGCAACATATTTGATAAGTATGTAAAGTCTTAGATGAGTCTGAGGTCTGTTTACATGGAAATGGTAATGGATTGCAGACTCTTTAACTAGCAAATTCAAATCCAGTGGAATCTGATAGTTACTTTAAGACATTGGGTCACATTCTGCAGCCCTTAATTAAGTAAACATTAATTGAAGCCAAGGGAGGATTGTTTGATTAAGGACAGCAGAACTTGGACCACTGTTGTCTGACAGCTGTTTGGTGGTCTGAGTGAAATGAATTAGTGATTTCAGTCCAATCCTTAGTATCCAGGTGTCCACATCACTAAAACCTTTGGCAGTGTCAGCAGAAATTATAAGGATTGAAGGATATGGTGATTTGACTATCCTCTCTCCCTTGGAAATGACCCCTCCCAGTCAGCATGGACAAGCATGCAGTGTCCTTTGTTCAGTTTAATTTGCACATGTCCATTGAATATTACTATTTTTGTGGAATCAGTTCTCTTGATTTAAATAAAACAGTAGTACTAGGTGCTATGTGCTGGTCATCTGGACATTTCAGTGTGACCAGTGAACAATGTTACATCCCAGCATTAGCTGAAAATACATGACACTCAGCACCAGGAATATAGTAGGATGTTCTGTATAGTGACAGGGAGAAGTTAAGTGCTGCAATCTGCTCTTTCTTATTTTATTTTTTTAATTTGGGAGGAGCTATAGTTTGTGTGCACAAATGCCTCTGGCGTGCATGCACAAAAGGAGTTAGATGTTGTGATGCTCAGCATCACAGTGCCTAATTTCCAGATGCCTGAAAAATCACTGATATGCACAAAGCCCTTGTTAGGTGCCTAAGCTCCTATACAATAAATGGAGGGAGATAGGCACCCTAGACCGCAATTCACAGAAGCCAGCATGTAGGCAGGGAGCTGCCTCAGCTAATGGGAGATATCAATGAGTGGATGTGTACTAAGACCTGCCCCTTTCTCAGAGAGAGGTGCCTAAATCCAGGCTACAGAGAAGCACCCATCTCTGCTCGCAATTCAGAGCCAGGAACCCTCTTTAGAGTTAGTCACCTATTCTGTTTTTCAAGAAGCAGGGGAAAGATGGGTGCCCAATGTATAACTTTTAGCCATGTGGCTATGATATTTACCCTCAGTCTCTCCTCTTCAAGCTGTATCACTATGGATAAATAACTACGGCTATGTCTACACTACAGCCTATGTCGGCATTAGTTATGTCACTCAGGGGTGTGAATAAACATGTGCACAGCACTATGTTGGCGGGAGAGCTTCTCCTCCTGATATAGCTTCTACCATTCATGTAGGTGGACTTTTTATGCTGATGGGAGAGCTCTCTCCCATCCACATAAACCAACTTCACCAGACGCACAGCGGTGATGCAGCTGCATCCATACAGCCGCACCACTGCAGCGCTGTTCGTGTAGACATACCTAAAGAGTCAGTAGCGCTGGTGGAGAGGATTCTGGGTCTCCCATTTCCCAGGTGAATGCACTAGACACCAGGCTCCAGATTCATTCTAATGCTTGTGCTCACTTTCTCTTTAAGAGTAATTTGTGCCAGAGAGAGAAAAAACAAGCATGAGAAAGTCTCTACAAATGGGTGGTTGAAGTACTCACCCAGGATCCTGTCCTCCTGCTCCATTGTTTCTTTAATTGTTTATTCACAGTGGGACAGCTCTAACAGGAGAGACCAAGGGAGCCTCACATCAGCATAACCCATAGTTCACTGGTTAGATCACTCATCTGAGCCAGAAGACGATTTCTCTCATGACTTTTAGCCCAGAGGTTAGGATACTCACCTGGGATGTGGGAGACCTCTGCCTGAGAGGTAGAAGCTATTTGAACAGGGAGGTCTCCCATATCCCAGGTGATTATGCTAACCTCTGGGCTAAAATTCATGAGATAAATCCTCTTTTGGCTGCTTTGAGTGAACACCCTTAGGCTATTGATCCAGTTCTCTGAGACTACCAGCACATGACCTGGGTGGCCCAATGCCTATTTTCCCCTGGGTTGTAAATCACTCTGGGACTTAGGCAGGAGATAAACATCTGAGAACCAAGAGGGAGGCAGCAGTGTTCTCAAAAGCAGAACATAGGCACCTATGGAACTTTTACCGCAAAAATTAGATGTCACGTGAATTTAGGCACCTACAGGGTTCAGTGAGGGTTTTGTGCACTGCAGTGGAGCCTAATGCTGGCACGTAGGCACCTAACTTCTTTTGTGCATCCAGGCCTCTCTTCTTTAAGTTTGCTTTTTCTTCCCAGTAATTTTCAGGGTTTATAACATTCATTATCCCCTTTGCTTATCTTGTGTACCAGACTTGTGCTTTTTAAAAGGCCTTTTTTCTTCTAGGTATGGCTGTTTACTTCTTGCACAGTACTTTTAAAGAGAAAATGTCATGTTGTGATATCTCCAGGTAACCTCAACGCAATGCTTTTTATTTTTTTTACCACAACTTTATTTTATAATGGATCTTTTTGCAGCAAAGCCATCTCCCAGCCCTGCAGAAATTGGAGGCAAAACAAAAGTCCCACAGTCAAGAAAAAATCAATGATCTTTCAAATAAATCAAGATTAAATCAAATCAAAGCAGCTTTAAGAATGGATTTTAAAGCCAACCAATGGCTTGGCTTTCCTGATAGCCCTACCATAGGTACAGCAGGTTAGCCTAAAATATAGAGCCTAGTAATAGAAGGCCGTCCGCTCTCCAGCAGAATGTTATAAATAAATGAAGAGACATAGAGCTAGCTTCTGCCACCTTTATTTATGTAGCTTTGCTTGTAGATTAGAACCTTACTCTACAAATTATCCCTTTGAGTCCAATTCACTACACCTGTAGTAAGATACTACTCAGTGTGGGGATGGCAGAATCTGGCCTTAAGGTATCAGTTGGATACCTCATTCAAGTACTCATCATTCATTTAAATTTGATCCAAAAATATATTTTAATCCAGATAAGGCAACATTTATGTTAATGTGAAACTCTTAGATTCCAATTAGAACAACAACAACATGTTTTAGATAACTGTATGTAAGCAAGAACCTTGGCCACTCCATTTTGCATACCAGAAATGTCAGAAAATCCTGTGAAATATTAGATGTCCTATTAAGCAAGCTTTTATACTCATCAGCCCTAGTAGATGTTAAGGTGTGTACTAGCTTTTCAGCAGCAGGCAGGAAAAGACTTGACTGGAGATTGTACTCTCGTTTTTCTCTTACAAGTGGTTCTGGCATTAATAAGTTGATTTTTGCTCCAAGCTCTCCAAGACTCTGCTAAATTGCCAAGTTAGTCATTACCCATCCATTTCCCTTTCACACAGGTGCTCTTCCCAGTTTAGAGCTTGACATATTAGACATCACGGTGACATTCTGCATACATATACAATCTTAGTTTATTATTTAAACTGCAGACTACACCTGACCTGCTTTGTGCAACGTAGCACATCTGTGCTATTTTGTTCAGTACACTGATAGAATATAAAGTAACCATCATAGCTGAAAGACATTAAGCTTCTCTTTATGCAGCTTGCAAAAGTGTTAGACTCCTGGCTTGCAGAAGAGCATACACTGAATATCTCTCACAGATATACCATAACCAGTTTTACCTGTTAGCTGCTGACCCATAATTTACCATCTTTTTTTAACCCAGTTATTCAAAGCATCACGGTCAAGCCTTTGTTTTCTTTGGGCCCAGGTTCTGATACCGTTCCTCAAAATGAGTAATACCTAGGGCCCCTCCCTGTAGCCCATACTTAGGAAAAGAATTCTGTGACGCGGTGGGGCTTCGGACACTCACCCTCTCACATTGCTAGTTTAGGAGAGGATCGCATAGGGTGCTGGCCTTTATGGATTCTATTCTCAGGAGCCTATCTCTCCCCATGCATTGTATGGGGAGCCTAGACACCAAATACAGGCATTGTGGATTCCAGTGAGTTTCAAGGCACTTCAGTGTTAGGCTTTGCCTCACCTGTCTTCGTCTGGTTTGAGGATCATACTGGAATAAGCAGAAGGCAGAAATGTAGGCTCCTAGACTCCTAGCGGACTGTCATAAATATAAAGGGAAGGGTAAACCCCTTTGAAATCCCTCCTGGCCAGGGGAAAGCTCCTCTCACCTGTAAAGGGTTAAGAAGCTAAAGGTAACCTCGCTGGCACCTGACCAAAATGACCAATGAGGAGACAAGATACTTTCAAAAGCTGGGAGGAGGGAGAGAAACAAAGGGTTTGTGTGTCTGTCTGTAGTCGTCTTGGCCGGGGACAGAACAGGAATGGAGTCTTAGAACTTTTAGTAAGTAATCTAGCTAGGTATGTGTTAGATTATGATTTCTTTAAATGGCTGAGAAAAGAATTGTGCTGAATAGAATAACTATTTCTGTCGGTGTATCTTTTTTGTAACTTAAGGTTTTGCCTAGAGGGGTTCTCTATGTTTTTGAATCTAATTACCCTGTAAGATATATACCATCCTGATTTTACAGGGGGGATTTCTTTATTTCTATTTACTTCTATTTTTTATTAAAAGTCTTCTTGTAAAACACTGAATGCTTTTTCATTGTTCTCAGATCCAAGGGTTTGGGTCTGTGGTCACCTATGCAAATTGGTGAGGCTTTTTATCCAACATTTCCCAGGAAAGGGGGAGTGCAAGTGTTGGGAGGATTGTTCATTGTTCTTAAGATCCAAGGGTCTGGGTCTGTAGTCACCTAGGCAAATTGGTGAGGCTTTTTACCAAACCTTGTCCAGGAAGTGGGGTGCAAGGTTTTGGGAAGTATTTTGGGGGGAAGGACGCGTCCAAACAGCTCTTCCCCAGTAACCAGTATTAGTTTGGTGGTGGTAGCGGCCATTCCAAGGATAACGGGGGTAATATTTGTTACCTTGGGGAAGTTTTGACCTAAGCTGGTAAAGATAAGCTTAGGAGGGTTTTCATGCAGGTCCCCACATCTGTACCCTAGAGTTCAGAGTGGGGGAGGAACCTTGACATGGTGGCACAGCGGTGGGATTAACCTGAAATCATTTTGAGATCCAGTTGAGATTTTTTGAACTAGAAATACAGATTTTAAAAAGGAATTTTTAGGAAGTCCAGAAGGCAGCTTTGAAACTGAAAGCAGCTTGGTTTCTCTCTGCTTTGTGGCCAAGCAGAGACAAAAGGGGATTATCTTGTGAATTGCAGGTTTTCTTGCCTGGAGGCAGGGTACTTAACTCCTGCAGGGAAATTCACAGTCTTCCAACCCAGAGGTTTTTTTTTTTCTTTTCTTCCTAAAAGTAAATAGGGGGTGTGTGCTCTACCCATTTGCCTGGAGACAAAAGTGGCAGGGTTTTTTTAGGATTTTGATTTTTTTTTTGTTTGTTTTACAAGGAGCACAGGTTTGAAAAGAAATTTTTTTCTTCTTTGGGCTGGGTAAGCAGGTTTCCAAGTAGTTGGAGGGTTTTTGCTTTAATTTGGGCCCAGAGCAGAGACAAGGGAATTGTCTTTTTCTGTAGGCTGACAATCACTATCAGAGAATAGGTATTCTATTCCAGCACAGCAAAATTTTACAGCCAAGTTTTGTTTGTTTATTTCTAAACCTCGGGTGTAAAGTTAGTTAAAAACAGAGAGGTTAGAATGGCCAAATCCTCAGCTCGACTACAGCTGGAATTAGCCAAATTTCAGGCTGAGGAAAAACAAAGGGAACATGAAAGACAGATAGAACTCATGCAGCTGAAGAAGGAACAAGAAAGGGAGGCAGAACAACACCAAGAGGCTGCCCACAAGAGGGAAATGGAGGCAAGGAAGCATGTGGAGGAGGAGAGGGAAAAAGAGAGGAAGCATGTGGAGGAGATGGAGAGGATAAAGGCCCAGCAGAATATACCAACAAACCCTAGCAATCCTTCTCCAGGTACCACTTCCCATCCCAGAAAGTTCCCCACCTACAAGGCAGGTGATGATACTGAGGCCTTCTTAGAAAACTTCGAAAGGGCCTGCCTTGGGTACAACATCTCTACTGACCAATACATGGTAGAGCTGAGGCCGCAGCTCAGTGGACCCTTAGCTGAGGTGGCAGCTGAAATGCCTAAAGAACACATGAACAAGTATGAACTGTTTAAATCCAAGGCGAGAGTCAGAATGGGGATAACACCCGAGCAGTCTCGTCGGAGGTTCAGAGCCCTAAGGTGGAAACCAGACATGTCATTTACCCGACATGCCTACCACATTGTAAAACATTGGGATGCCTGGATATCAGGAGCAAGTGTTGAATCTCCAGTAAATTTGCCCTTCCTAATGCAAATGGAACAATTCTTAGAGGGTGTTCCTGAGGAAATAGAAAGATACATCCTAGATGGGAAACCCAAAACTGTAATTGAGGCAGGAGAGATTGGAGCCAGATGGGTGGAGGTGGCAGAGAAGAAGAAAACTGGTCACAGTTGGAGCGGAGACCAGAAGGGACCACCCCAGACCACACCCTATTACCGGGGGCCGCCCAAAGCCCCACCTACCTCCCAAAGAACCCTCCAGACCCCTTATCGTCCCACCACCCCGTTCTCCAGCAACCCTCCTCGCCCCAGTGACCCGTCAGCTGGACGATGTTTTAAGTGTAACGAGCTGGGGCATGTAAAGGCCAACTGCCCCAAGAACCCCAACAGATTACAGTTCATTGCACCGGAATCACACCAGAGGTCCACAGGCCCAGATACCTCCCAGATACCCTTGGAGCGGAGGGAAACTGTGAGTGTGGGTGGGAAGAAGGTCACCGCGTGGAGGGACACCGGAGCACAAGTGTCAGCTATCCATGCTTCCTTAGTGGACCCCAATTTAATCAACCCAGAGATCCAAGTGACGATTCAACCCTTCAAGTCCAACTCTTTCAATTTGCCTACAGCCAAGTTGCCTGTCCAGTACAAGGGCTGGTCAGGAATGTGGACTTTTGCAGTCTATGATGATTATCCCATCCCCATGCTGTTGGGGGAAGACTTGGCCAATCATGTGAAGCAGGCCAAGAGGGTGGGAATGGTCACCCGCAACCAGGCTAAACAAGCCGTGAGGCCTAGCTCTGTTCCGGAAACTTCTATCAGGACCCAGTCAGAGGTGATGGACCTGGACCCCAGGCCAATGTCTGCAACAGCAGTAGTGGATCCAGTCCCAGAGACCCAGACGGAACCAGTCCCAGAACCGGAACCAGCCAAACAACCAACACCAGACCCCGTGTCAGCACTGAATCCAGTACTTGCAACCTCAACACCAGAGGGCCCCACCGAACCTGAACTGGCAGCAGCCGATAACCCTACACAAGAGGCTCAGCCGGAGCCTGAATCCCAACATAGTGCACCAGCGGAGAGCGGTTCACAGTCAACAGAAACAGCTCCATCCCCTATATCGCTTCCAGAGGGACCAAGCCTAGGTCCACAATCCCATGAGGAACTGATGTCTCCAGCATCAAGGGAACAGTTCCAGACCGAACAGGAAGCAGATGAAAGCCTCCAGAGAGCTTGGACGGCGGCACGGAGCAACCCACCGCCTCTCAGCTCTTCTAATCGATCCAGGTTTGTTGTAGAAAGAGGACTTTTATACAAGGAAACTCTTTCTGGGGGACACCAGGAAGACTGGCATCCTCAGAGACAGTTGGTAGTTCCAACTAAATACCGGGCCAAGCTCTTGAGCTTAGCCCATGATCACCCTAGTGGCCATGCTGGGGTGAACAGGACCAAAGACCGTTTGGGGAGGTCATTCCACTGGGAGGGAATGGGCAAGGATGTTTCTACCTATGTCCAGTCTTGTGAGGTGTGCCAAAGAGTGGGAAAACCCCAAGACCAGGTCAAAGCTCCTCTCCAGCCACTCCCCATCATTGAAGTTCCATTTCAGCGAGTAGCTGTGGATATTCTGGGTCCTTTTCCGAAAAAGACACCCAGAGGAAGGCAGTACATACTGACTTTCATGGATTTTGCCACCCGATGGCCGGAAGCAGTAGATCTAAGCAACACCAGGGCTAAAAGTGTGTGCCAGGCACTAGCAGACATTTTTGCCAGGGTAGGTTGGCCCTCCGACATCCTCACAGATGCAGGGACTAATTTCCTGGCAGGAACTATGAAAAACCTTTGGGAAGCTCATGGGGTAAATCACTTGGTTGCCACTCCTTACCATCATCAAACAAATGGCATGGTGGAGAAGTTTAATGGAACTTTGGGGGCCATGATACGTAAATTCGTAAATGAGCACTCCAATGATTGGGACCTAGTATTGCAGCAGTTGCTCTTTGCCTACAGAGCTGTACCACATCCCAGTTTAGGGTTTTCCCCATTTGAACTTGTATATGGCCGTGAGGTTAAGGGGCCATTGCAGTTGGTGAAGCAGCAATGGGAGGGATTTACACCTTCTCCAGGAACTAACATTCTGGACTTTGTAACCAACCTACAAAACACCCTCCGAACCTCTTTAGCCCTTGCTAGAGAAAACTTACAGGATGCTCAAAAAGAGCAAAAAGCCTGGTATGATAAACATGCCAGAGAGCGTTCCTTCAAAGTAGGAGACCAGGTCATGGTCTTAAAGGCGCTCCAGGCCCATAAAATGGAAGCATCGTGGGAAGGGCCATTCGTGGTCCAGGAGCGCCTGGGAGCTGTTAATTATCTCATAGCATTCCCCACCTCCAACCGAAAGCCTAAGGTGTACCATATTAATTCTCTAAAGCCCTTTTATTCCAGAGAATTAAAGGTTTGTCAGTTTACAGCCCAGGGAGGAGACGATGCTGAGTGGCCTGAAGGTGTCTACTACGAAGGGAAATGTGCTGGTGGTGTGGAAGAGGTGAACCTCTCTATGACCCTTGGGCGTATGCAGCGACAGCAGATCCAGGAGCTGTGCACTAGCTACGCGCCAACGTTCTCAGCCACCCCAGGACTGACTGAACGGGCATACCACTCCATTGACACAGGTAATGCTCACCCAATTAGGGTCCAACCTTACCGGGTGTCTCCTCAAGCTAAAACTGCTATAGAACGGGAGATCCAGGATATGTTACAGATGGGGGTAATCCGCCCCTCTGAAAGTGCATGGGCATCTCCAGTGGTTCTAGTTCCCAAACCAGATGGGGAAATACGTTTTTGCGTGGACTACCGTAAGCTAAATGCTGTAACTCGCCCAGACAACTATCCCATGCCACGCACAGATGAACTATTAGAGAAACTGGGAAGGGCCCAGTTCATCTCTACCTTGGACTTAACCAAGGGGTACTGGCAGGTACCGCTAGATGGATCTGCCAAGGAAAGGTCAGCCTTCATCACACATCTCGGGCTGTATGAATTTAATGTACTCCCTTTCGGGCTGCGAAATGCACCCGCCACTTTCCAAAGACTTGTAGATGGTCTCCTAGCGGGATTAGGAGAATATGCAGTCGCCTACCTTGACGATGTGGCCATATTTTCGGATTCCTGGGCAGACCACCTGGAACATCTACAAAAAGTCCTTGAGCGCATAAGGGAGGCAGGACTAACTGTTAAGGCTAAGAAGTGTCAAATAGGCCTAAACAGAGTGACTTACCTTGGACACCAGGTGGGTCAAGGAACTATCAGCCCCCTACAGGCCAAAGTGGATGCTATCCAAAAGTGGCCTGTCCCAAAGTCAAAGAAACAGGTTCAATCCTTCTTAGGCTTGGCCGGTTATTACAGACGATTTGTACCGCACTACAGCCAAATCGCTGCCCCACTGACAGACCTAACCAAAAAGAAACAGCCAAATGCTGTTCAGTGGACCGGAAAGTGTCAGAAGGCCTTTAACAAGCTTAAAGCGACACTCATGTCTGACCCTGTACTAAGGGCCCCAGACTTTGACAAACCGTTCCTAGTAACCACAGATGCATCCGAGCGTGGTGTGGGAGCAGTTTTAATGCAGAAAGGACCTGATCAAGAATTCCACCCTGTAGTGTTTCTCAGCAAAAAACTGTCTGAGAGGGAAAGCAACTGGTCAGTCACTGAAAAAGAATGTTATGCCATTGTCTACGCTCTGGAAAAGCTACGCCCATATGTTTGGGGACGGCGTTTCCACCTGCAAACCGACCATGCTGCACTAAAGTGGCTTCACACCGTCAAAGAAACTAACAAAAAACTTCTTCGGTGGAGTTTAGCTCTCCAAGATTTTGATTTCGACATCCAACACATCTCAGGAGCTTCTAACAAAGTGGCTGATGCACTCTCCCGTGAAAGTTTCCCAGAATCAACTGGTTAAAATCGTCCTTGAGATGTGGAAAATATTGTTAGTCTTTATGTACTTGGTAGTATATTTAGAGATGCATGTGTCTTATTAACTCTGTTTTCCTAGAGCTCCAGGAAGAAATCCCAGCCAGTGTTTCACCCTAGCTGAGATTTGGGGGGCGTGTCATAAATATAAAGGGAAGGGTAAACCCCTTTGAAATCCCTCCTGGCCAGGGGAAAGCTCCTCTCACCTGTAAAGGGTTAAGAAGCTAAAGGTAACCTCGCTGGCACCTGACCAAAATGACCAATGAGGAGACAAGATACTTTCAAAAGCTGGGAGGAGGGAGAGAAACAAAGGGTTTGTGTGTCTGTCTGTAGTCGTCTTGGCCGGGGACAGAACAGGAATGGAGTCTTAGAACTTTTAGTAAGTAATCTAGCTAGGTATGTGTTAGATTATGATTTCTTTAAATGGCTGAGAAAAGAATTGTGCTGAATAGAATAACTATTTCTGTCGGTGTATCTTTTTTGTAACTTAAGGTTTTGCCTAGAGGGGTTCTCTATGTTTTTGAATCTAATTACCCTGTAAGATATATACCATCCTGATTTTACAGGGGGGATTTCTTTATTTCTATTTACTTCTATTTTTTATTAAAAGTCTTCTTGTAAAACACTGAATGCTTTTTCATTGTTCTCAGATCCAAGGGTTTGGGTCTGTGGTCACCTATGCAAATTGGTGAGGCTTTTTATCCAACATTTCCCAGGAAAGGGGGAGTGCAAGTGTTGGGAGGATTGTTCATTGTTCTTAAGATCCAAGGGTCTGGGTCTGTAGTCACCTAGGCAAATTGGTGAGGCTTTTTACCAAACCTTGTCCAGGAAGTGGGGTGCAAGGTTTTGGGAAGTATTTTGGGGGGAAGGACGCGTCCAAACAGCTCTTCCCCAGTAACCAGTATTAGTTTGGTGGTGGTAGCGGCCATTCCAAGGATAACGGGGGTAATATTTGTTACCTTGGGGAAGTTTTGACCTAAGCTGGTAAAGATAAGCTTAGGAGGGTTTTCATGCAGGTCCCCACATCTGTACCCTAGAGTTCAGAGTGGGGGAGGAACCTTGACACGGACATTTACAGCAAAAATTAAGGTATTAACAAGTGAGTTTAGGCAACTATAAGGTTAGATGACAGTTGGCTGTGGGGTTTGTGGATCACAGTGGAAGGCAGAGGGCAGGAGCAGCACATGGCAGTTGTGGGAGGGACAGCTGAACTGCTGGCAATTGACTGCCTGCTGGGCAGCTGCTGCACAGGGAACTTAGGGGAGCGGGGAGCTGATAGGGGAGCTGCCGGTCTACCCTGGTGCCAAGCCCCCACCAGCTAGCAGCAATAGGCTGCTCCTCCTGCAAGCAGTGGACAAAGCAGGCGGCTGCCAAACAGCGTTATAAGGGAGCATTGCACAACTTTAAATGAGCATGTTCCCTAATTGATCAGCAATGTAACAATGAAACAACATTAACTAGGGCGACTTTAAGGGAGGAGTTACTGTACTGATCATCTACACTGCAATTTTATAGCCCCACAGCCTGAACCCTGAGAACCCAAGTCAGCTGAGACAGGCCAGCCATAGGTGTTTTATTGCAGTATAGACATATCATGAGAGCAAGGTTATCAGAAACTGGATATCTGTAGGTATACAAGTGTAGCATCTAATCATGCAAGGTGCTGAGCACTTACTTTGAAACTTTAAGCATTCTCATCTCCCATTGACTTCAATGGAATTTGAAGGTGCTCAGCACCTAGCATGTGACGATCAACATCTCATAGGATTGCCATTTCTTTGTTATATCAAGCTTTGAGTTTAGATTTTCATCAGCGAATCCCACACTTCACACAGTACATGCAGTGTACATAGTGTAATTTATCTGTTATTTGTGCAATGAGCCACTGAGTCATTTGATATAAATTTTTAAGTTTAATATCCAGTCTTGCCTTTTTTCACCCTTACTATTATTCTTTATCAGTAATTTCACCACCATCTAGTTAGTGCCTTAAATCAATGGGAGAACACTGCTGTTTTCTCTGGTTTTCAGCAAGTCACCCTCCATGTTTCACCAAGTCATCTTCCATGCTTCAGTGTTCACAAAACATTTCTTATACTCACAAAGCACTGTGTGCTGATCACTAAATCGTACAGAATATTTGCCCTTACTATGATATGGTATAGAGATTATTGCTGGTTTTAGAAAAGAAAAAAAATTATTTAAACTCTTTGAGGAAAAAGTATACAGTTCTTGACTAATGCTGGTATTTTTTCCAAACTCTCTGCTCACTGGTGGCTTTTATTCATCTCAATTTTCCTGTGTAGATCATCTTCACAACAGCTGCACTAATAGCCAGTACTCCATGCCAGTTTTTTTTTCTTTCCTAAGTCACAGAACTCATTAAATCACTTTTACTCAATAGTTTGCCAATTAGATGTTTCAACTGGATGAGTTTGCCTCATCAATTGAAATTACTGGTGATCATTTGAAGCCATTTCCCTACCTCATTGCTACCACTTCTGATGCCATAATGCCTGTGCCAGCTGCCTTTCTCCCACTAATCTGTCTATATTGAATGGACCACAGTTGATGTCTACCTTACAATTCTTGATCTCAAGTCATGAGCTCAGGAGAAGAATGACTTGGGATCAACTCAGAATATTCTGCTTCTTTTTGTTTTCCCTGTTCAGGTTCTTCTCCTCACTCTAATCAGACATTGGACTTCGTGATGAATCTGTAGTATTAATTATACTTTTCTCATATTTTATTAGATTTTAGCTGGTTTCTCGTCTTCTCAGAGCTAAGATCAAGTGTAGTATCTGCAGGAAGTGCGGCTATGCCAATGAGATGCTACCCCACGTCCTGTGTAGATGCAAGACCCATTCGAGAGCTTGGCAGCTGCGACACAACACCATCCAAGATTGCCTGGTCAGAGCCATCCCGCCACCCATGGGGAAAGTTGTGGTAAACTCCACCATCCCCAGAACTGACAGCCAACTGTGACTGGACATCATCATCGCCAACGAGGACCGGAAGAAGATCATCATGGTGGACGTCACAGTGCCATTCGAGAACAGAACCCCAGCCTTCCACAATGCCAGAGCTCAAAAGCTAAAGAAATTTGCCCCTCTGGCCGAAACCTGAGAGCTAAGGATTACCATGTTCAGACACATGCACTGATCGTCAGAGCTTTGGGTGCATGGGACCACAGTAGCGAGCGAGTGCTAAGAGAATGCAGAATTGGTCAGCACTACGCTCAGCTAATGCAGAAACTCATGGTGTCAGATGCCATCAGGTGGTTGAGGGACATCTACATAGAACACATCACCGGACATCAGCAGTGCCAGGAGGGATGAACTGGAGTGCTGATGAGATGCGCAGTCAGGAAAGTAACTGAAATACTTTCCTCATGGATTATATTTTGTTGTCCATGTATTGTACGGACAACCTACCTAATTCTCATTTACTGAGGCACAATCATCACTCATTACATTTTTCTTTCCACAACCAAATCTCTACAATATTACATGAGTGATATACCTGAGTATTCGGATTCTAAGATCTAAACTGTATTGTTAAATCTATTCACCTAAATTTGGGTTATTGCTGATTATTTATTCTATATATCATATGACTTTAAAAACAAACATAGTATTTGCAGATAATCTAAGCACCATACCCAGATGTACAGACACTCTTTTCTCAACCTATGTATTATAGAATGTTTTAACATTAGCTTTAATAATAATTGTAATTATACTTTTCTCATATTTTATTAGATTTTAGTTGCTTTACACAGAGATAATATTATATGTCCTTCCTTCTTAGAGATCTTCCCCAGCAATTTCATGGCATGCATGCCAGTAATAAAACCAAACACAATAAACCACCCAACAGTCATCATTATCTGATTTCTGTGTTTTTTATAGGCAGACACTTACCAAAAATAGGCATCACTATGTTACTGGAGGACTGGGGTTCAAAAAGCACTTGAACCATGTGAGTATACTTGTTTTAAGTTCCCTGCTGAATCCAACATAAAAGCACTGGATCTCCTGTTTCATCCTCATGCCAGTGCAGGATAGTTCTGAGGCTTATTTTCTAGTACAAAAAGAAAAGGAGTACTAGTGGCACCTTAGAGACTAACCAATTTATTTGAGCATAAGCTTTCATGAGCTACACCTCACTTCATCGGATGCATTCGATGTAGCTCACGAAAGCTTATGCTCAGATAAATTGGTTAGTCTCTAAGGTGCCACTAGTACTCCTTTTCTTTTTGCGAATACAGACTAACACGGCTGCTACTCTGAAACCTTTCTAGTACAGTATGTTCTGAATGTTCTTGATGTTTTTGGTTTTTTTTCCAAACTTTTACTGTTGTTTACTTGCCTTTAATGGTACCTGAGAAATATGCAAAATAGTTCAATGTCTTAAAGCAAAACAAAAAGAGTAAAAGGGAACATAAGAACATAAGAATGGCCATACTGGGTCAGACCAAAGGTCCATCCAGCCCAGTATCCTGTCTACCGACAGTGGCCAATGCCAGGTGCCCCAGAAGGAGTGAACCTAACAGGTAATGATCAAGTGATCTCTCTCCTGCCATCCATCTCCACCCTCCGACAAACAGAAGCTAGGGACACCATTCCTTAGCCATCCTGGCTAATAGCCATTAATGTACTTAACCTCCATGAATTTATCCAGTTCTCTTTTAAACCTTGTTTAGTCCTAGCCTTCACAACCTCCTCAGGCAAGGAGTTCCACAGCTTGACTGTGTGCTCTGTGATGAAGAACTTCCTTTTATTTGTTTTAAACCTGCTGCCCATTAATTTCATTTGGTGGCCCCTAGTTCTTATATTATGGGGAACAAGTAACTAACTTTTCCTTATTCACTTTCTCTACACCATTCATGATTTTATATACCTCTATTATATCCCCCGTGGCAGAGCTCCGACCTTGTCCCTGTGGGTCCTGCACTTCCAGGCGGTTTATGCTAGCTTCAGAGGCTCACTGCAACCCTCCACGTAGCCCTTCTCTCTCTAGGGCTATGGATCCAGTCTACTGAGCCCTTTTTCTCATAAGCCAGCAAGGAGCTTGGTGAGAGAACTCCCACAGTCTCTGTTGCTCCTACAGCCTCATACCAAACAGTTTAGTCCTGACAGGGGCCTGTTTTCCCCTCCCAGAAGGTGTTTCTGTAGTGGTGGGCTGTGGGGATCCCGGGCCTGTCCTCTACTCCAGGTTCTGGCTCAGGGACCAGAATGGTAGCAGCTGTTGGCAGCCAACCTTTCACTGCTGGAGTTGCTACATTTCCTGGGCCACTTCCCCACAGCTCTCCTGCTTCTCCCTTCTTCACCCTTACCTTAGGACTCCTTTACCAATGACTTGAGGGTGTCTTCATTAACCAGCCATTCAGCCGCAAGTCCTCTCCTCTGGCTCCCTGGCTTTCTTCTGCCTGACTGGAGTGAGCCCTTTTAAAGTATCAGAGGGGCCTTATATTAGAGTCAGGAGGTCACATTAGCTTCTGCTACTCTGCTGTACCCAACTGGCCTGAGTCTATCACACACCCCTTAGTCTCCTCTTTTCCAAGCTGAAAAATCCTACTCTCTTTAATCTGTCCTCATATGGGACCCGTTCCAAACCCCTAATCATTTTAGTTGCCCTTTTCTGAACCTTTTCTAATGCCAGTATATCTTTTTTTAGATGAGGGGACCACATCTATACACAGTATTCAAGATGTGGGTGTACCATGGATTTATATAAGGGCAATAAAATATTCTCCGTCTTATTCTCTATCCCTTTTTTAATGATTCCTAACATCCTGTTTGCTTTTTTGACTCCCGCTGCACACTGCGTGGACATCTTCAGAGAACTATCCTCGATGACTCCAAGATCTTTCTCCTGATTAGTTGTAGCTATATTGCATGTATATTATTCAAACTGTTTCTAAGCAGAGAGTTCAATCAGCTTCACTCCAGAAGGACTCTGGAGTCAATGACAAAAGTCACTAGTGCTAAGATTTAGCCAAGAGTTAAAATAAATAAAATTTAGCTTAGCTTTAAATGAATAAGTAGTAGTAACCAGAGCACAAAAGCACTGATCCAAAGCACATTGCCTTCAGCTGACTTTAGATATGGCCCAAAAATAACTTATCTGACTCTGTATCTGTCCAAGACTTGTCCAGTCTCTAATACATTGCTAATCTAAGGCACTATTGGATTTTTGTATCTTTTGCTTCAGTGGAGACAGTGATTTTTTTTTCCTACATTGGAAAATGTTACCTAATGTTATTTGCAAGTTCTTTCTGAGCAAAGCCATTTTCAGGTTATTCATTTCTTTCTGTTATTGATAAATAGCTATTATCACTTCCCAATTTCAATTTATTTAGCCACACCATAAATTTTCCTACTAGAGCTGATCAAAAAAATTGATCACATTTTTTTAATGAAAAATAGACTACTGCTGAACTGAAAAGTATTATGAAAAGCTTCAGTTTTTGAACTTTTCTAGGTTTGTTTGTCTCCTTTCTCTCTTTTTTAAATGTTGTGACACTTAATGCAATAGATTCCATGATACCAAGATGTGGTGCTGTTTTCCTTTTTAATTTATTCTGTTTTCATTTTTCCTTTTGCCATGGTGTAACTTTTCTGAAGTCAGAGCAGTTTGAAAAGTCACAGTAGCAAAAGTAAAAACAATACTCAATTGAGGGCAAGGATTTCATTCATTGTACTTTACCTTGGGCAGAAACCCAAAAGAGACAAAATTCGAAATTTTTGAAAGAGATATTTTACAATTTAAAAAAACAGATCTTTACAATCTGCCCAGAATAAGGGGCACACATCTGCCCACCCACAGGCAGAAAAACAATATTTCCTTTGCTCCCTCTTTGCTCTGGGGAGGAGTAAATTACTTCACCCCTTTTCATGGAGTGGGTTTCTCCCCACTGTGCACTCAGCCTGTTGCTCTGGCCAGCAAGTAAGAGAGAACAGATTCCAAGACAAAAAGGTACCATAGCGATCATCGAATCGGCCCTCCTGTATAGCACAGGCCAGAGGACTTCCCCAGAATAATTCCTAGAGCAGAGCTTTCAGAAAAACATCCCATTTTGATTTAAAAATTGCCAGTGATGGAGAATCCACCACAACACTTGGTAAATGGTTTCAATGACTAATTACTCTCACTGTTAAAAATGTATGCTTTATTTCTATTTTATTTCTGCGGAAAAGGACCTAGGGGTGACAGTGGACGAGAAGCTGGATATGAGTCAGCAGTGTGCCCTTGTTGCCAAGAAGGCAAATGGCATTTTGGGATGTATAAGTAGGGGCATAGCGAGCAGATCGAGGGACGTGATCATTCCCCTCTATTCGACATTGGTGAGGCCTCATCTGGAGTACTGTGACCAGTTTTGGGCCCCACACTACAAGAAGGATGTGGATAAATTGGAGAGAGTCCAGCGAAGGGCAACAAAAATGATTAGGGGTCTAGAACACATGACTTACGAGGAGAGGCTGAGGGAGCTGGGATTGTTTAGCCTGCAGAAGAGAAGAATGAGGGGGGATTTGATAGCTGCTTTCAACTACCTGAAAGGGGGTTCCAAAGAGGATGGCTCTAGACTGTTCTCAATGGTAGCAGATGACAGAACGAGGAGTAATGGTCTCAAGTTGCAGTGGGGGAGGTTTAGATTGGATATTAGGAAAAACTTTTTCACTAAGAGGGTGGTGAAACACTGGAATGTGTTACCTAGGGAGGTGGTAGAATCTCCTTCCTTAGAGGTTTTTAAGGTCAGGCTTGACAAAGCCCTGGCTGGGATGATTTAACTGGGAATTGGTCCTGCTTCGAGCAGGGGGTTGGACTAGATGACCTTCTGGGGTCCCTTCCAACCCTGATATTCTATGATTCTATGATTCTATGATTCTAGTCTGAATTTGTCTAGTTTCAACTTCCAGCCACGGGATCAAGATATCCTTTTCTCTGTTCTGCTAGATTGAAGAGTCCACTGTCAAATATTTGTTCCCCATGTAAGTATTTATAGAATGTATTCAAGTTACCTCTTAACCTTCTCTTTGTGAGCTAAACCATAAAAATCATATACATGTAGGACTGGAGGGGACTTCAATAGGTCATCTAATCCAGACTCCGGCACTGAGGCAGGATTAAGTATTATCTAGAATCTTTGAGACCATAGATTGAGCTCTTTGAGTCTATCACTATTAGGTATGTTTTCTAATCATTTAATCATTCTCATGGCTCTTCTCTAAACTCCCATTTATCACCATTACTTTTATGAACCAAACTTGTAATCTCATAAAAAAGGTGTCAAGTTAGTTTAACAGATCTACTTTCTATTAATTTACATATTTACTGGCATTAATTATAATTATATACCCCCCTTTATTTTTTTATTAATCCAGTGCCATATCAGCTGCTCCATTATCTTGCCCGGGATCAACGTCAGACGGAGAAGCCTATACTTTCCCTGGTCACCCTATTTACCCTTTTAAAATATTGGCACCACATTAGCTTTCTTCCAGTCTTCTGGAATCTCCCCGATGTTCCCAGACTTATTGAAAATCAACATTAATGGTCCAGTGAGCTCCTCAGCCAGCTCCTTTAAAACTCTTGTATATAAGTTATCTGGACCTGCTGATTTAAAAATATCTATCTTTAGTAGCTGTGGTTTAACCTTCTCCTGAGATACTAGTGGATATCTCTGCCCCTCCTCACCCAGTTATTGAGAGCACAGAATATCAGGCAGGAAGCCCCTGCTCTCCCCAGTGCAGCCAGACACAATATGAGCAAAGCCTTGCAGATGCCAAATAAGGGCCCTAGCTGAATATTGGTATTGCAACATGCTGCCATGTTAAGTGAGCTCCCATGTTGTCCCCATCTGGAATTGTTTTGGAGATGACACAAACTTTGTGAGACTTAGCACCTCAAGTTACTCTATTTTGATCCCCTCCGGCTGACTCAAGTAGTGACACTAAAAGATTCTAGAGAGAATTGGGTGCAATCTTTACCAGAAAGATCACTTCAAAAATGAATGGTATTTGAAGAAAGTAGGGAGAATATCAAAATCTCTAACAGTGGCTCTAGTGGCTCCTTGGAGGAAAATATCTACTTAGTGATTGTATCAAGGTATTTTCTCTTTTTCTCTAAAATAATGTCTAGCTCTCTCCTGAACTGATTTATATTGCTTATATCTATTGCTGACATTGACGATTCAGTACTTTGAGCCAATGGCATGAGCTACTAATCAGTCCAGAAGACTCATCTACCCAAATAATTTTGAACGTGCTCACACTGTTCCTCTTTATTTGCTACTTCTCCCAATTTAATGTTATCAGCAGATTTAGGTGCTTTTAAAATTATACCTTTCTGAAGGTGATTTACATAAAAGCACACAAACTATGTTAAAGCATAATTAAGGGTCTGAATTAAACCCAAAAAAGCAAGTGATAAAAACCAACCCGATACTCCCTCCGTATTTTACACAAATGTCCTAAAACAATAATGAAGAAAAAAAGCACAGCAATCCGAGAAAAGGATGGAGTGTCAGCCTGGATTTCTGAACATTTTTCATTTAACTTAAATTGCCTTGCTAAATGGGTAAGTCAAACTGTCTGCATTGTACTTCAGCGCACTGTTTTGTGGCTTGATATCTGTTTCCTTGTAGATTTTCATAATTTGGAGCCAGATTCTTCAGATCAGATTGTGCAGTCCTATTGGAGTTCATTAGACTAATTACAGAATACGACATTTATTCACCTGAATAAGGTTAGAAGAATCTGGCCCTTGATTTTTATGAATTAAAAACAAACTGGTATACAAGATGTCATAAATATAAAGGGAAGGGTAAACCCCTTTGAAATCCCTCCTGGCCAGGGGAAAGCTCCTCTCACCTGTAAAGGGTTAAGAAGCTAAAGGTAACCTCGCTGGCACCTGACCAAAATGACCAATGAGGAGACAAGATACTTTCAAAAGCTGGGAGGAGGGAGAGGAACAAAGGGTCTGTCTGTAGTCGTCTTGGCCGGGGACAGAACAGGAATGGAGTCTTAGAACTTTTAGTAAGTAATCTAGCTAGGTATGTGTTAGATTATGATTTCTTTAAATGGCTGAGAAAAGAATTGTGCTGAATAGAATAACTATTTCTGTCTGTGTATCTTTTTTGTAACTTAAGGTTTTGCCTAGAGGGGTTCTCTATGTTTTTGAATCTAATTACCCTGTAAGATATATACCATCCTGATTTTACAGGGGGGATTTCTTTATTTCTATTTACTTCTATTTTTTATTAAAAGTCTTCTTGTAAAACATTGAATGCTTTTTCATTGTTCTCAGATCCAAGGGTTTGGGTTTGTGGTCACCTATGCAAATTGGTGAGGCTTTTTATCCAACATTTCCCCGGAAAGGGGGGGTGCAAGTGTTGGGAGGATTGTTCATTGTTCTTAAGATCCAAGGGTCTGGGTCTGTAGTCACCTAGACAAATTGGTGAGGCTTTTTACCAAACCTTGTCCAGGAAGTGGGGTGCAAGGTTTTGGGAAGTATTTTGGGGGGAAGGACGCATCCAAACAGCTCTTCCCCAGTAACCAGTATTAGTTTGGTGGTGGTAGCGGCCTGTCCAAGGTGTAATATTTTGTACCTTGGGGAAGTTTTGACCTAAGCTGGTAAAGATAAGCTTAGGAGGTTTTTCATGCAGGTCCCCACATCTGTACCCTAGAGTTCAGAGTGGGGGAGGAACCTTGACACAAGAATTGGAACAGATGCACTGACTACCTTTCCAATCTATGGCAGAGCCATTGCATACGAATGAAGAGCTGTTAAAATACAGAATATTTCAAGTTTTATTTGCCCATGTACATAGCCAAAGGCTAAGCCTCCATATATGTTCATTTTTTGTTTTCTTGCACAAATATGAAATGTGATTAATTCATAACACAGACTAGTTAGTTTTCAAACTTAATTTTTGTTTTTAAAGAGAAGCTATGTAGAGATACATTAGATGAGAGGTGAGTCATTTAAACCTGTATTGATTCACACTTGTACAGTTTTTCATTGTGCTAACTTGTGATTATCCATTCGAACAAGGAAGCAAGGGGGAGTAAGTACTCACCTTACATCCCTACGCCGGCTATGTGGACCTTGTGTCGGGGCTATGTGCCTGCTCACTACCTCCCAGGAGCAAGTGTGTAGCGAGGGATGGAAATAATGAAGCCTTGTTTCCACCTTCCTCCATGTATTGGCTGGTGCAGCTGAGCCAGTGTGGAGGGGGGGATAAGAGGGGACACAGTAAGCTGCTGGAATAGACCAGCAGTAAATTACTACACCCTTGAAGCAAAGAGAAAGCAAAGGAGACATCATGACTTGTCGGTGCATATGATTCACAGCATCTCCGGCTGCTATTCTTGGAGTGAAACAGTTTACATACTACCCTTGCTCAAGGCTGTACTAAGGTCACAGTCTAACCCAAATTGTGCAATATACCCTATACTTGCCCTCAGGCTGAGACATGGTGTGACCCACTTTGGTCAACAGCCAGTCTTTATAGTGGAGTTCATAAAATCAGCAAATAGGGATTTATAATAGAACTACTTAAAGATCTTCAACCTTAACAGTGTTGCTATAATAGTAAGTAGGTTAACTAGGGTTGTTAATTCCTTCCCTCTTTTTCTCAGGGTATGTATCCCAACATAGATACTGCCTGTTAATTCATTCCAGGGCACTCAGATGAGCTTCTATTTTGGAACACGTACTATTTGATGCAAATAAAGAGCTGGCCAGAATTTCAATGGCTTGAGGAAGAAATTGTTATGATATCATTCACAATAAAATTTCTACACATGAGAGAATGAAGAACTAGGAACCAGGGCAGTACCCCTGGGCAATGCCTTCCTCAGGGTTGCCAGGGGCATAAATCAGAGCAAAATAGGGCCCCTTGTGCCTATAGAAATGAATGGCTATTTAAAAGAATTAAAGGACATTTTCTGGTATTAAAAAAGAAATACAAATAGAGATGAACCAAATCCTACAGAGGATCGGTTTCTAAAAAAGTTAAACTCCACAGTCCATCCTTTGGAAAAAGGGCTTCATATTTTATTTCCATTCTTTTGATAATGTATGCTATCCCACTACTATTTTTCAGCCTGAGTATATGCTTCTTGACTGTAAGAATGGTAATGTCACTGTTTCTGCCCAGGCCCCCGTGGAATTGCAGTGTTAACCACTCCCAACAGCTGCATTTCCAAAGGATGTGAAAATTAATAACTCTTATTGAATGACTCTCAGGTGTTTGATTACTTTAAGTGTTCTCCTCAAGAGTCTTCTAGTTAAATGACATTCTTCTTATCCAAAAAAATAGTCCCTAGACTATTACTAAAGCTGTATGATATGGGGTGGGTGATCTTGATAATATTGCTACCGCCAAGAAGAAAGGGAGAGAAAAGAGGAGAGCAGATAACTTTTGGAGAGGAAATTAAAAAATAAGAATTAAAACTCTACTCTTATCTACGTTTATGACGAGCTCAGTTTGCTGTTATCTGATAAATACAGCATATTTTCCGCTTAAATCAGAGGAAACTTTGAGAAATAAATAGAAAGATATAAGTCAAAAGCTGGAAATTCAAAGTCAAAGTTGACATTTCTTTTGATATCTACCTCAAAAGTTCCCTTTTATTTGGTCTGAGATAATAGTAGGGTCTGGGAGTAGAACTGTTCAGGTTGATTATTTTGTTTTAAAGTTTTGTTTTGTTGGGGTTTTTTTTACATACTTTATATTGTTAACCTCTGTCAACACTTCTTCAAATGGGAATGTACGTCATGGAAATGACTGAGGCAATAGCCAATATTTCCAACCCTGGGTGCTGAAAGTTAGCTACTTAAATCCATATTTGAATTCATAAACAAATGGCATGGTTTTCAGAGGTGCTGAGCACTTACAGCTTCCATTGACTTCATTGCATATTGTACTTCCACAAATATCTGGAGATAGGAATTATTTTTAAAAGTTGCTATGCATCACTGTGTGCATTTGAGAAAAAGGAGTCGTTCTTCAAATGCATGGACATAGTTTCCATTAACTTAAATGGAAGTTACACGATTGTATCTGAGGACAGAATTATGAATTGTAAATACAATAATTTGAAGATATGTTCAGCTAAGTATTTTTATTAGCTATTGTATTGTCTATGGTAAATTCATACCTACCTATATATGTATTATACCTTTGGATTGCCAAGCACAATTTAAATGGCTGAGAAAATATTTAAGCCAATATTAGGCATTTAAGGTTCAATACCATTTTAAACTTGTGTATCACAGCTTTTCTTTAATCCTGAGTTTAAAATTTATATTTTGATGTTGATCTTATTTTTAAAGTTTGTTTCTTCATATGTAGTACTGAAAGATGGATAATAATGTCATATTGCCATAGTAATTGATACTATAATACATGAGTTGGATCTCCCTAATTTGTGCAGTACACCCAACATTTCTTCATCATCATCATCAAAAAAGAAAGCCAAAGTGATCTTGTCAATTATAAACTGATTGTGTGTTTACCAACTGTGTGGAAATGTTTAATGGGAAATCTGGAAAAGAAGACCAATACTACTAATTCACAATGGCATGTTGCCTCCTGAGCAAAAAGGCTGCGCAGTAAACATAAAAGGTACAAAAGACCACCTCAGGCTGACCAGGAGGCTCACAGAAGATGCAAACCAAAAAAAAAGAAAAAATAGAGATGGTATACCAAAAAAAGCATATGGTCCCACGTTCACAGATCATTGAGACACTGAAAATCCACGAGGTTCATTCAAAGATCATTTCCTTTCTGCAGCAATCTAAGGTTAATTGGAACACTCACCTTCACCTAGAAGGGACTTTCATTGCTGGGGTCCAAATTATGAGAGGAATCTTTCAAGTCGATTCTTTATCACCAGTGCTGTTCATGGGAACAATGCTGCCACTGACATGAATTACATGAGATACAACCGCATTTGTTCAAATCCCTCAGACAGAGACAAACACCTACAAGATCTCTATCAACCGTTCTTACAACTACAGTACTCACCTGCTGAAGTGAAGAAACAGATTGATAGAGCCAGAAGAGTACCCAGAAGTTACCTATTACAGGAAAGGCCCAACAAAGAACAGAACGCCACTAGCCATCACCTTCAGCCCCCAACTCAAACCTCTCCAATGCATCATCAAGGATCTACAACCTATCCTGAAGGATGATCCATCACTCTCACAGATCTTGGGAGACAGGCCAGTCCTTGCTTACAGACAGCCCCCCAACCTGAAGCAAATACTCACCAGCAACCACACACCACACAACAAAAAAAATAACCCAGGAATCTATCCTCGCAACAAAGCCCATTGCCAACTGTGTCCACATATCTATTCAGGAGACACCATCATAGGGCCTAATCACATCACCCACACTATCAGAGGTTCATTCACCTGCGCATCTACCAATGTGATATATGCCATCATGTGCCAGCAATGCCCCTCTGCCATGTACATTGGCCAAACTGGACAGTCTCTATGTAAAAGAATAAATGGATGACAAATCAGACGTCAAGAATTATAACATTCAAAAACCAGTTGGAGAACACTTCAATCTCTTTGGTCACTCCATTACAGACCTAAAAGTGGCAATTCTTCGACAAAAAAACTTCAAAAACAGACTCCAAGGAGAGACTGCTGAATTGGAATTAATTTGCAAACTGGATACAATTAACTTAGGCTTGAATGAAAATTGGGAGTGGATGTGTCATTACACAAAGTAAAACTATTTCCCCTTGTTTATTTCCCCTCCTACTGTTCTTGTAAAGTGCTGGAAATGGCCCACCTTTATTACCACTACAAAAGGTTTCCCCCCGCCCTCCGCTCTCCTGCTGGTAGCAGCTCACCTTTCCTGATCACTCTTGTTATAGTCTGTATGGTAACACCCCTTGTTTCATGTTCTGTGTCTATATAAAATCTCCCCACTATATTTTCCACTGTATGCATCCAATGAAGTGAGCTGTAGCTCACGAAAGCTTATGCTCTAATAAATTTGTTAGTCTCTAAGGTGCCACAAGTCCTCCTTTTCTTTTTACGGATACAGACTAACACGACTGCTACTCTGAAACGAGATAAATTGTTTATCATATCAGCAAAGAGCAACAGTGAGTTAACCATTTGTTATATACGGATTATATGAAATAATATAAACAGTCACTAAAGGAGATACAGAGACTGACATAGAAAAATTTGTTCAAAATATAAAGCTATGGGTTGCGTTGGCTAAATGTGCACCTGTAAAGAAGAGCAAACTGATGCAATCAGATGGCAAGTAAGTTAATGAGGATCAAACTTATCTTTCAGCATTTACCTTACAAATACCTTGGAATCAGAAAATCAGCCCCCAAAAAACTTTTAGCTAAAATCCTAATGTTTTAATTTATTTTCATCTCTTTGGATTTTTCAAGTACAAATTGAAAATGCTCACTGAAAATTCTGACATTTTGGGGGTTTTCGTTTTATTTTCATCAAAAATGTCCATGGATGTTTTTCTCATCAACTCCGTTATTAAAGTACTTTACTCATTACTGCTGTTTACTCCCTTTTGGATCTGCCTATTTTCAGTTGTAGACTTCAGCATACCTACTAGATATCAACCTTGTATGACACTATGCACCATGGAACTAATACCCAGTGATGGAATACTAATTAAATTGAACATATTTGGAAGAGAATTGTTTTGCTGTCATTCAAGCAACATTTCAATAAATCTTGTCTAAATCCTGTATACTTTATGGAAGAATAGAGTCTTTGC
Organism: Lepidochelys olivacea; assembly: GCF_965140295.1. Taxonomy (NCBI): domain Eukaryota; kingdom Metazoa; phylum Chordata; order Testudines; family Cheloniidae; genus Lepidochelys; species Lepidochelys olivacea. Next base: position 75,581,983 of record NC_140411.1, on the reverse strand, counting down.
AGGCAAAGAAGCCTCTTCATTAATCTATTTTGATGGGTTTAGACATCACAAGAGAACTCTTTGTATCAAACACTGTTCTTCTTCAAATGTAAATTGTCATGCTGCCAAAAAAAAAAAAGCCCTGATGGTTTTCAGTTCCAGTAATGTCAATGATGTGTGCACAGCATTATGAAGGGGTAATTGTGCATATGATACTAAAGTAGATGGCCTGAGATAAAGTTTGCATCCCATAACTATGTATACCTGTTACCCATACCTGTAACTATACCTGTTATTTGTGATTATAGCTGTGCAGAACTTTATTTTAATAAAATGGAAATAGATTAAATTCACCAGGTCTATTTTGATGCGAAAGTCATTCTTTTATTGAGATCCCCAATTCCCCTTGTAAGGTTCACTCAAAGTGGAGTTGAGCTGCCCTGAACCTTCCATCCCTTAAAAAGAGCACAGACCATTTACCTACTGCTGTCATGTGGGATTAATCAGGTGGCTTCCTCTTTAGGGCATGGCTGACTGACTTCCACCAACCAGTCTGAGTTTAAGAAAGGTGAGCAATAGATTATTTGCCACTGAACTGCAGACTGAATGGAGAAGAGACTGAAGTGATGCAATTGTAGATAAGGCAGCACAATTTAATAGATATAAGCAAAATTTTAGAGGACTTCTGAAGAGCTCCCTCAATAAATGTATGGTACCTGTATGAGAACTCAGGTTCAGTACAGATTTATTCATGCTTAATAAGGGCACACCATCCAACTTTTTTGCTGTGTTAAGTACTACTCCAGTTCTGCGGCTGCTACCACAGAGTCTTTCTTTATGCTGCGCCTGGAAAAGAGGAGATTACAGGAACAGGAGATTTTCATTGCAAACTATCACTAAGCATTTCACAAATTATCCACAAACTGCACAATTGAAATCCAGCCCTGTTGAGGGTGGAAGGTGCAGCTTGGAAGGCAGGATGCTGCACACCTGAGGAAGAAGACATTTTGTGAGAGGCAGTGTTAGCATTCTACAAGGATCATGGTCAAACCAACGTTCCCTTCTCCATGATGGCAACTCAGCAACAGGGCGATGCAGGGCAACACTGAAAGGAATTATCTTCCCACTTATCGAAGAAGTGAGTGACAGGAGCTGAGGACAGGTAAGTGAGAGGAGCTGAGGATGGGTAAGTGCTAGGAAAGAGGGAGATGGAAGAAACTGGTGCTAGCGCCACCTTCACACAAAGATAATTCCGCAACTTCCTCTAAAATATCCACAGGGATCATCACTGCAAGTTGGCAAGGGATACAGGGCAAAACCCTGCTCTCATGAAGAGCGGCCTGGAATCTTTTAATATCTATGCAGAACAGACAGGACTTCTTTTTATCAGATCTCCTCTGAAAACCGAGTGGTAAATGGCATCATCCTCAATATAACTGCCTCAGAGGGCTAAGTCAACCTTACCAGGGTTAGAACCTGTGATCTAGGGAGCATAGAAGCCAGATTCACTACTGGCAAAATTGAACTCAACTCCAGAGGAGTTTCTAGAAATTTAACCAGGGACTTCAGCTATTTAAAATATGTTTATAATACAAAGCCATGCTCTCCAGCTTTAAAAATTACTAAACCCACATATAGGGTGTCATAAATATAAAGGGAAAGGTAAACACCTTTAAATCCCTCCTGGCCAGAGGAAAAACTCTTTCACCTGTAAAGGGTTAAGAAGCTAGGATAACCTCAGTGGCACCTGACTAAAATGACCAATGAAGTGACAAGATACTTTAAAAGCGTGCTCTTTCCCTTTTATATATTTGTTAGACGCTTGGTGGTGGCAGCAATAAAGTCCAAGGGAAAAAGGTAAAATTGTTTGTACCTTGGGGAAGTTTTAACCTAAGCTGGTAAAAATAAGCTTAGGGGGCTTTTCATGCAGGTCCCCACATCTGTACCCTAGAGTTCAGAGTGGGGAAGGAACCTTGACATGGTGAATATATAACAGGGAAAGAGCCCGCTTGGAAATGTCTCCCCCACACCAAAAATCCTCCCAAATCCTACACCCCCTTTCCTGGGGAAGACTTGATAAAAATCCTCACCAATTTGCATAGGTGAACACAGACCCAAACCCTTGGATCTTAAGAACAATGAAAAAGCAATCAGGTTCTTAAAAGAAGAATTTTAATTGAAGAAAAAGTAAAAGAATTACCTATGTAAAATCAGGATGGTAAATACCTTACAGGATAATCAGATTTAAAACATAGAGAATCCCTCTAGGCTAAACCTTAAGTTGCAAAAAGACACAAAAACAGGAATATTCAGCACAACTTATTTTATCAGCCATTTAAACAAAACAGAATCTGACGCATATCTAACTAGATTGCTTATTAGCCCTTTACAGGAGTTCTCACCTGTATTCCTGCTCTGGTCTGGGCAAAAACAACACACAGACCAAGAGAACCTTTGTTTCTCCCCCCCCACCTCGCCCCCTCCAGCTTTTAAAGTATCTTGTCTCCTCATTGGTCATTTTGGTCAGGTGCCAGCGATGTTATCCTAGCTTCTTAACCCTTTACAGGTGAAAGGGTTTTTCCTCTGGCCAGGAGGGATTTAAAGGTGTTTACCCTTCTCTTTATATTTATGACACGCCCCCCAAATCACAGATAGAGTGAAACGCAGACTGTGATTCCTTCCTGGAGGTCGAGGAAAACAGAGTTAATAAGACACATGCACCTTTAAATATACTACCAAGTATATAAAGACTAGCAATATTTTCCACATCTCAAGGACAATTTTAACCAGTTGATTCTGGGAAACTTTCACAGGAGAGCGCATCATCCACTTTGATAGAAGCTCCTGAGATGTGTTGGATGTCGAAATCAAAATCTTGGAGAGCTAAACTCCACCGAATAAGTTTTTTTGTTATTTCCCTTGCCGGTATGAAGCCACTGTAGCGCAGCATGGTCGGTTTGCAGGTGGAAACGCCATCCCCAAACATATGGGCATAGCTTTTCCAGAGCGTAGACAATGGCGTAACATTCTTTTTCACTGACTGACCAGTTGCTTTCCCTCTCAGACAACTTCTTGCTGAGAAACACTACAGGGTGGAATTCTTGATCTGGTCCTTCCTGCATTAAAACTGCTCCCACACCACGCTCGGATACATCTGTGGTTACTAGGAACGGTATGTCAAAGTCTGGAGCCCTTCGTACAGGGTCAGGCATGAGTGTCACTTTAAGCTGGTTAAAGGCCTTATGACATTCTTCAGTCCACTGAACGGCTTTTGGCTGTCTCTTTTTGGTTAGGTCTGTCAGTGCGGCAACGATTTGGTTGTATTGCGGTACAAATCGCCTGTAATAACTGGACAAGCCTAAGAAGGATTGGACCTGTTTCTTTGACTTTGGGACAGGCCACTTTTGGATAGCATCCACTTTGGCCTGTAGGGGGTTGATAGTTCCTTGACCCACTTGGTGTCCAAGGTAAGTCATTCTGTTTAGGCCTATTTGACACTTCTTAGCCTTAACAGTTAGTCCTGCCTCCCTTATGTGCTCGAAGACTTTTTGTAGATGTTCCAGGTGTTCTGCCCAGGAATCCGAAAATATGGCCACATCGTCAAGGTAGGCGACTGTATATTCTTCTAATCCCACTAGGAGACCATCTACAAGTCTTTGGAAGGTGGCGGGTGCATTCTGCAGCCCAAAAGGGAGTACATTAAATTCATACAACCCGAGATGTGTGGTGAAGGCTGACCTTTCCTTGGCGGATTTATCTAGCGGTACCTGCCAGTACCTCTTGGTTAAGTCCAAGGTAGAGATGAACTGGACCCGTCCCAGTTTCTCTAATAGTTCATCTGTGCGTGGCATTGGATAGTTGTCTGGGTGAGTTACAGCATTTAGCTTATGGTAGTCCATGCAAAAACGTATCTCCCCATCTGTTTTGGGAACTAGAACCACTGGAGATGCCCATGCACTGCCAGAGGGATGGATTACACCCATCTGTAGCATATCCTGGATCTCCCGTTCTATAGGCGTTTTAGCTTGAGGAGACACCCAGTAAGGTTGGACTTTAATTGGGTGAGCATTACCTGTGTCAATGGAGTGGTATGCCCGTTCAGTCAGTCCTGGGGTGGCTGAGAATGTCGGCGCATAATGCACAGCTCCTTGATCTGCTGTCGCTGCATACGCCCAAGGGTCATGGAGAGGTTCACCTCTTCCACACCACCAGCACTTTTCCCTTCTTAGTAGACACCTTCAGGCCACTCAGCGTCATCTCCTCACTGGACTGTAAACTGACAAACCTTTAATTCTCTGGAATAAAAGGGCTTTAGAGAATTAATATGGTACACCTTAGGCTTTCGGTTGGAGGTGGGGAATGCTATGAGATAATTAATAGCTCCCAGGTGCTTCTGGACTGTGAATGGCCCTTCCCACGACGCTTCCATTTTATGGGCCTGGAGCGCCTTTAAGACCATGACCTGGTCCCCTACTTCGAAGGAACGCTCTCTGGCATGTTTATCATACCAGGCTTTTTGCTCTTTTTGAGCATCCTGTAGGTTTTCTTTAGCAAGGGCTAAAGATGTTTAGAGGGTGTTTTTGTAGGTTGGTTACAAAGTCCAGAATGTTAGTTCCCGCAGAAGGTGTAAACCCCTCCCATTGCTGCTTCACCAACTGTTATGGCCACTTAACATCGCAGCCATATACAAGTTTAAATGGTGAAAACCCTAAACTGGGATGTGGTACAGCTCTGTTGGCAAAGAGCAACTCTTGCAACACTAGATCCCAATCATTGGAGTGGTCATTTACGAATTTACATATCATGGCCCCCAAGTCCCATTGAATTTCTCCACCAGGCCATTTGTTTGATGGTGGTAAGGAGTGGCAACCAAGTGATTTACCCCATGAGCTTCCCAAAGGCTTTCCATAGTTCCTGCCAGGAAATTAGTTCCTGCATCTGTGTGATATTGGAGGGCCAACCTACCCTGGCAAAAATGTCTGCTAGTGCCTGGCACACACTTTTAGCCCTGGTGTTGCTTAGAGCTACTGCTTCCGGCCATTGGGTGGCAAAATCCATGAAAGTCAGTATGTACTTCTTTCCTCTGGGTGTCTTTTCTGGAAAAGGACCCAGAATATCCACAGCTACTCGCTGAAATGGAACCTCAATGATGGGCAGTGGCTGGAGAGGGACTTTGACCTGGTCTTGGGGTTTTCCCACTCTTTGGCATACCTCACAAGACCAGACATAGGTAGAGACATCCTTGCCCATTCCCTCTCAGTAGAATGACCTCCCCAAATGGTCTTTGGTCCTGTTCACCCCAGCATGGCCACTAGGATGATCATGGGCTAAGCTCAAGAGCTTGACCCGGTACTTAGTTGGAACTACCAACTGTCTCTGAGGATGCCAGTCTTCCTGGTGTCCTCCAGAAAGAGTTTCCCTGTATAAAAGTCCTCTTTCTACATCAAACCTGAATCGATTAGAAGAGCTGAGCCTCTCTGGAGGCTTTCTTCTGCTTCCTGTTCTGTCTGGAACTGTTCCCTTGATGCTGGAGACATCAGTTCCTCATTGGATTGTGGACCGAGGCTTGGTCCCTCTGGAAGTGATGTAGGGGATGGGGCTATTTCCGTTGACTGTGAACCGGTCTCCGCTGGTACACTATGTTGGGGTTCAGGCTCCGGCTGAGCCTCTTGTGTAGGGTTATCGGCTGCTGCTGGTTCCAGTTCTGGGCCTGGCTCTGTCTGGGTCTCTGGGACTGGATCCACTACTGCTGTTGCAAACATTGGCATGGGGTCCGGGTCTATCAGCTCTGACCGGGTCCTGGTAGAAGTTTCCGGAACAGAGCTAGGCGGGACGGCTTGCTTAGCTTGGCTGCGGGTGACCATTACCACCCTCTTGGCTAGCTTCACATGATTGGCCAAGTCTTCCCCCAACAGCATGGGGACGGGATAATCATCATAGACTGCAAAAGTCCACGTTCCTGACCAGCCCTTGTACTGGACAGGCAACTTGGCTGTAGGCAAATTGAAAGAGTTGGACTTGAAGGGTTGAATTGTCACTTGGATCTCTGGGTCGATTAAATTGGGGTCCACTAAGGAAGCATGGATAGCCAACACTTGTGCTCCAGTGTCCCTCCACTCTGTGACCTTCTTCCCGCCCACACTCACATTTTCCCTCTGCTCTGAGTGTATCTGGGAGGTATGTGGGCCTGCGGACCTCTGGTGTGATTCCGGTGCAATGAACTGTAATCTGTTGGGGTTCTTGGGCCTTCACATGGCCTTCACATGCCCCGGCTCATTTAATTTAAAACATCGTCCAGCTGACGGGTCACTGGAGCGAGGTTGTTTGCTGGAGAATGGTGGGGCAGGATGATAAGGTGTCTCATGTATTCCTTGGTGTGTAGTTGGGGACTTGGGCTTCCCCCGGTAGTAGGGTGTGGTCTGAGGGTGTCCCTTCTGGTATCTGCTCGAGCTGCGACCAGGGTTGTTCCTCTCTCCTCCCTCCACCCTTTTTGTTCCAGCTTGCCGCACCTCTCTGGTGGTCTGGGACTGCTCGTATCAATCAGCATAAGAAGCAAGACTTTATGCTGAGTCCATTTGCTTATCCCATAAACACTGTTTTATTTCCTCCTTGGACATATTCAGGAATTGCTCCTGAGCTATCAAATCACACATTCCGTCAAAGCTAGTGACACCCCTTCTTTGGGCCCATTTATCTAACAGATCCTTCATCTGGTTTGGATAAGCCACTTTACTTAGTCCAGGCCCTCTCTTAAGGGTTCAAAATTTTACTCTGTATGTTTCAGATGTAATTTGAAATTGCTTTAAAACCAAATCCTTGAACTTATTATAGTCAGAAGCCTCCTCAAGGGGCATCTTATTGAATATGTCCAGAGCTCTTCCAGTTAATTTTGAGACCAATGTGGTCATCTTGTGAGCTTCAGGAATTTTATGGAGAGTGCACAGTCTCTCAAAGGTGAGAAAATATTCAGCAATATCACTGGATTCATCATACCGTGGACATAGTCACTCCCATTTGTGGATTGTTGTGGAAGGATTGTAGGGTTATCCAGTAGATTCCGCTCAGCCCTTACCTTCTCCAACTCCAGTTCATGCTTCCTCTCTTGTTCCCTTGCCTCCATTTCTTTTTCCTTTGCCTCCATAGCTCCCCTGTGAGCAGCCTCTTGGTGTTTTTCTGCCTCTTTTGCTGCCTCCATAGCTCTCCTGTCGGTAGCCTCTTGGTTTTTTTCTGTATCTCTCGCTGCCTCCAGTTCTCTCCTGTGGGCAGCCTTTTTGGCTGTTTCTGCCTTGGGCTCTGTCATGTTTGCATCTCTGTTTTTAACTAACTTTACACCCGAGAGTAAGAAACAAAACAAACAAACAAAAAACTTGGCTTGTCAAAAAAATATATATATATATAGGTTGTGATGTAACCGGATACCTATTGTGACGGGGCAAGGCTAGATGGCTATAAAAAAGTAGTGGGAGAGAGATATATTAGCTCCAGGCTAAACAAATCCCTGGCACCAGGATAAGTGAAATGGCAGCTGCTCCAGGTCAATTAAGACACCTGGAGCCAATTAAGAACTTTCCAGAAGGCAGGGAGAAGGCTAGGTTGATTGGGACACCTGAAGCCAATAAGGGGCTGGCTGAAACTAGTTAAAAGCCTCCCAGTCAGTCAGGTGGGTGTACATGTCAGGAGCTGTGGGAGGAAGTTGTGCTGTTGGAGAGGCTGAGTAGTACACACCATATCAGGCACAAGGAAGGAGGCCCTGAGGTAAGGGTGAAGTGGAGCTTGAGGAACTGAGGTCTGCTGTGGGGGAAGTAGCCCAAAGAATTGTACAAGTTATGTTTTTAAAAGGTCAGCTACCATAGCTGATACTATTAGGGTCCCCGGGCTGGAGCCCGGAGTAGAGGGTGCCCCCCCACTTTGCCCCCTGATGAATCACTGAGACTGGGAGACAACAGAGACTGTGCAAGGAAGGATAACTTCTCCTCACCTCCCTTGCTGGCTTATGATGAAAATGGCTCAGTAGACTGTGACCCTTGTCTCCTAGAGAGAGAAGGGTTACGTGCAGGGTCACAGTGAGCCTCAGAGGCTAGAGAAATCCGCCAGGAAACGCGGGACCCACGGAGGCAACAACAGAGCTGTGTCACACTATGTTCTCTGATAGTGATTGTCAGCTTACAGAAAAATCCCTAAAAAAAAACAACTAACACCTTTGTCTCCAGGCAAATAGACAGAAAACCCCTCTAGTTTCTCTTAGGTAAAAAACAACTTCAGGTCTGTGAAGACTTGTGAATTTCCCTGCAGGAGGTTAACTACCCTGCCTTTAGGTAGAGAAAACTCCAGTTCACAAAACACAATTCCCTTTTGTCTGTGCTCTGGCCCCCAAGCAGAGACAAAAATAACTCTAACTGCTTTCAGCTTAAAACCTGCTTTCCAGCAGCCCAAAGGAAAAAAAATATTTCCTTTTAAAAAATCTGTGCTTCTGTTTCAAAAATTCTCAAATTGATCTCAAAATGATTTCAAGTTAATCCCACCGCTCTGCCACCATATCAAGGTTCCTTCCCCACTCTGAACTCTAGGGTACAGATGTGGGGACCTGCATGAAAACCCCCCTAAGCTTATTTTTACCAGCTTAGGTTAAAGCTTCCCCAAGGTACAAACTATTTTACCTTTTTCCCTTGGACTTTATTGCTGCCACCACCAAGTGTCTAACAAATATATAACAGGGAAAGAGCCTGCTTGGAAACGTGTTTCCCACCCCCCCAAAAATCCTCCCAAACCCTACACCCCCTTTCCTGGGGAAGGTTAGATAAAAATCCTCACCAATTGGCATAGGTGAACACAGACCCAAACCCTTGGATCTTAAGAACAATGAAAAAGCAATCAGGTTCTTAAAAGAAGAATTTTAATTGAAGAAAAAGTAAAAGAATCACCTCTGTAAAATCAGGATGGTAAATACCTTACAGGGTCATCAGATTCAAAACATAGAGAATCCCTCTAGGCTAAACCTTAAGTTGCAAAAAGACACAAAAACAGGAATATTCAGCACAACTTATTTTATCAGCCATTTAAACAAAACAGAATCTGACGCATATCTAACTAGATTGCTTATTAGCCCTTTACAGGAGTTCTAACCTGTATTCCTGCTCTGGTCTGGGCAAAAACAACACACAGACAGAGAGAACCTTTGTTTCTCCCCCCCACCTCGCCCCCTCCAGCTTTTAAAGTATCTTGTCTCCTCATTGGTCATTTTGGTCAGGTGCCAGCGATGTTATCCTAGCTTCTTAACCCTTTACAAGTGAGAGGATTTTTCCTCTGGCCAGGAGGGATTTAAAGGTGTTTACCCTTCCCTTTATATTTATGACATAGGGTCAGCATTCTCCAATTGGCAACTTAGAAGAATGTATTCTTTTTAACACCTGCTTATATCTTTGATGGTCAGAATTGCCATGTACTTCTGTCAGAGATGGACATGGAGCTCACAGTATCAGAAAGCTGTCAGATATTCATTCTCATTGTAGGGGCATCTTCCTGGGAGAATGGGTGAAAGAGATGTTAGTTCCTTTGAAGCCACCAGCTGTCTATCTACCTTATTTCTTCTCCCTGTGGAACAACCACATGAAAATAAATGTGGGGAGGCAGCTACCTGCATGGCCAGGGGAGTAGAAGATGGCAGCTGTGGCTTCTTTTACCAGCCTATGGAGGCAAGTGGGCAAAGACATGATGGTCAGGGCACATGAGATGAGGAAAGGTATAGAGACACCAGCTGGTGGGTAGAGAGAAATAGGCAGATATTTGGTGAGGAGTGGAAACAGAGGGGTGGAGCCAACAAGGATTTGGAGAGAGACAAGGAGAAGGCAAGATGGATGGCAGAAGATGTCATGATTAAGATGGATATTTTGGGTGGGTATGGAAAAGAACAAGTGAACAGAGGGTTCTCTAAAGTTGTTTAAGGACTGTCCACTTTAGTTGTTCTTGGCGACCCATCAGAATATTGTTAAATCTTGCTCTGGTAAGCAAATGTGCCACAATTTTTCACAGGAGATGTACACACAAAGTGATACATTTTCAAATGCTTGTGAGTAAGTGAAGTTATCCATTTGTTATGAGCAATGTATGCCTATTTCACATCTGGTAAAGTTTATTTATTTTCACAGATTGTAACATCTATTAAATTATGTTAATAGTGAAATCTGTACATATTTATGCTCATGCTCTTGGAAGTTATACTGTTCCTTGATCTATAGTCCACTTATTTTATATTGGATATACTTCCAACTAATCTGAGGGTATATTTTTAATTGTACGTTCACTCAACTGTTACATGTGTTTTTTTTTAATGGAAGTCAGTATCATCTCTAAACACATCAATGCTAAAAAATAACAGGAGAGTTTATCTTACACTCTCCTCATAGTCATAATGCCCAACCCTAAATGTTGATCTAGAACTCCCATTGTACAGCATCTCAAAAGACTGGTCCCTTTTCCTGAAAAGGCAGCAATTTGGGCAATACTTTTGCTCCTCAAGAGTTTAGGCAAGAGTTTGTCTGCAGCATGCTTGCATTCAACGCTGATAGAGGTTCTATTTACTTTTGCTTTGTTTGGGGTTAGGTGGGATTAATGATAGTTCGGGGATGATAAGTTAGGTGATTTTGTAATGCCATTTTCCCACACAGTTTTGAAAATCTTGATTTTAGTTATACTTTTGGTATGAGAACCTTACAAATTAAATTAATTTTCTTTGAAATTAGAAGGTCTAAGCAGTTAACAAACATACTGAGGAGCAGTAAACACAATTGTTATAATATTTGCCTCCTTTCCTCATAGTTGATGGTAAGGAGGGAGCGCTCAGCAACATTCTTTCCCTCCCCGATCCTGCCATTGACTCATGGCTGAACCAGTAATTTCCACCTATGGTGAGCTGTTTACTATTGCTTTATGCCTTTTAGGGATTACCTGTCTCCTCAGCTGCCTAGTTAGGGCATGTTTAAGGTTCCTTTGTACCATTCCAGCTGCAGGACAGGTCCTTATTGGGGCCAAGGTTCTGGTTTTCAGTATCAGAAATCAGATGATAATTTCATTTATCTACCTTTGCCTGAAAATAACAAAAGCTGACTGCCAAGTGTGGCTGCAGTCACACATCCATCTCAGTCTGATTCAGACCTGTGTAAATCAGGAGTAACTTCACTGAAGTCAATCAAAATACAGCAGGGTAAAAACTGATGTACGATCAAAATCAGACCGGTGCCTAAATAATTCTGCATCTATTCATGTGTTTTTCTGTTCTTGAATATTCTCTCACATTTCCCAGATTTTACAAATACATACACATACAACATTTAGCCCAGACCTCCAAATTATGAAGAGTAAATGAAATAGTATATGTGAGGCTCCTGAAGACCTGAAATCTTTATTCAGGCTAGGCGGGAACATGTATTTGGCGGTCTCTTTAAAAACAGGTTCCCATTTTTCCACACTACTCAAAACTACATCTGACATGACTGGAGTTTCCATTCAAGACAATCCTTGCAATGGAAAGGAATTTAAAGATCATAAGTGAGGTCACGTAGTTGAGTTAGTAGTGTATAGGGAAGTTTACATTTCAATACCCACAAGATGCTTAAATTTGGCCCATGCTTTGAGTCCCTTGCTCTTCATACTAAATTTATTCATTAAATCCTCCCCCCATACCTTAAAATAAATAACAGAATTTGTCAATACTCCTCCATTGCCTTCTCACATACAACACTGTGGTAACACAATCATGCCTGTTGGTAAAAGGTACCAAATAAATGACACTGTAGTCTATAGTTTAGAACCAGCTTTGCTCATAAATAAAGAGCCACTTACTGTCGTCATATCAACTATGTACCACTAGCCAGCTCATTGTTTGATTTTCGTGACTTGGGAAAAATGTCTTCTAAATTACATATTTTTTATTTCCCAGTAATGCTTTACTTCTGTATTTCTATAACCAGCTTATATTTGATTTCCATGTGATTTCAAGTCTAATGCTATGGCTGGATTTTTAAAACTGCTTGATAAAATGAATATTAATAGCATATGCTTCGCAAGCTAAGATATGGGTATTCAAATATTATGCTTCAGGCTAGAACATAAGATAAGTGCTTACAGGGGTCAGGGCAGAAATTTTCTCCCATGTATAGTATTGCATAGTTGACTTGGTGGATTGCCTGTTGCCTGGGAATAAGGGAAGGTTCACCTTCTTTACAAGCACCATGTATTAGAGTAAGAACTGTTGGCCTGGCCTAAAAGACAGGGCCTATATTTCTAATGGGAATGGGAAAAGTAGTAGTCTGGTTTTCATTCCAGTGATCATTATCCTTCCTACTATTAAAATGCCTGCTACAATTAATGCTTTCCCCTTGAACAATCAGTATTCACTCAACACAGAGGTCTCACTGACTATGACAACAGCATGGGATCACATTTTCATTTTATTTTATTTTATTAAATGTTCCTTAGCATTAAATATCTCTCTACAGGTTTTTCCTCCCTGAACATGTTTATTGGGGAAATTTCAGTGAAAGACACACACTCAGTAATGTTTGTGTTTCCCCCAAGTGTCTTGGATTCCCAGCAAGAGATCCAAGCTTCTTGTTTTTTATTTTTTCTGGATTTGACTTCATCATTTCAGTGTTATGAAAGAATAATAAGAGTGTTCCATTGCACCATTAGCAGCATTCTCAAGAGCAGATAGTATTTGGACAGCTGTCCAAACTGCCAAAATGCTTGTTCACGCTCTGATTATCTCTCGTCTCATCTCATGGTTTGTGTGTATAAAAACGTCTTCTGTACTTTCCACAGTATGCATCCGATGAAGTGAGCTGTAGCTCAAGAAAGCTTATGCTCAAATAAACTGGTTAGTCTCTAAGGTGCCACAAGTACTCCTTTTCTTTTTGCAAATACAAACTAACAGAGCTGCTACTCTGAAATCTCTCATCTTGATTACTGCAACTTCCTTCTCTCTGGCCTCCCTGATATGCATACTCCCTCTCTCCACTACATCCAAAAGGTGGGCTCCTAAAACATATCTCCACAATGACAACAATAGTTATAGCACTTTGTACTTTTATATAGCACTTTTATCAGTGGCTCTCCAAGCACTTCACAAAGGTGGATAAGTGTTATTACGGTAACCCTAGCTTGCCGTTGTTGCACGCATTCTGATTCAGGAAGAAGATCTGTTTGCTAGTGCCTTCATGCCACTCCCACCATCATGGTATCTGATGAGTTAAGTCCTTGCTAAATGTCGCATAGTGAGCAAAGTCAGGAATAGAAACCCAGGGTTTGACATGGCAAGGTTCCAGGCAGCCTCAGTTACTACTGGAGCCAATGATGAGGGCACTCAGCTTCTCACAGGGCTGGCCCAAGACTGTGAAATGAACTCCCACAAGAACTCAGGACTGTCACAATCTTCACTACCTTCTGCTCTGTGTGCAAGGCATATTCCTTTGACCTTACCCTTCTGTAACATAAGCATATAACAAGTGTATATGTCTATATATGTATTTAAAAAATTCCACATCAAAAGACTCCAGTGCACACCCATCTCCCCCTGGGGAGAGGATGAGAGAGCACATGCCAGATGTTAGTGACATTGTTCAGTGCTGTACTGAAAGGTGCTCAGATACTACAGCAATGAGCTCAGTATAAGAACCTATATAGAACAGAATAGAATAAAGTTCAGATACCCAATTCTCCTGACTCCTACTTCTCTGCTGTAATATCTGGAACTTACTGCCCTGCATAGCCCACAACTTCCTTTCATTATAATTGAAGCCTTTTGTTATTCTATAAAATATGTTACAAGATTGTTATATAATATAATTCAGTTATGTTAAATGTGACTTTAATAAAAAGCACATACTTTAATTTTCAGGTAAAGAGTTTAGACGTACTTTTTATATATTGGCAGATTTTTGCACTCCTGGTGAATTCTGTACTTAGGTACAAAGCAGGACTTTAAGGCTCCACTAACCACAGAGGCAGCATTTCAGTAATGACTCATAACACCACTCTGGTGTTCTGACCTTGCTGTCCGTCCCTGGATCAAGTTTGGCATTATGATACTAATGGCAATGATAACTTTCACACTAACAGCCCTCTGGAGACCAATCGAGGCATCTTGAGATGATCTCAGAGCATTCAACATCCAGGTCTTGAATAGCTTCTGATTAATCAGGAGGATGCTTCCGACAGGCAAGCACTCTCCTCCAAAGTGAACTCCAAGTCTCAGAGGTGGATAAAAAGTGAGCAAGACAGCTAGAAGTCAGCGGAGCTTGAGCTTTCTTTATATGACACTTGACCTGATAGACAGTTATTGAGTGCTTTCTTGGGCCACAAAGTGGGCACTCAGTAATTCACAATATTCTGATTCTCCCTGTAGGACTAGGATAGCTCTTGGAGCTGCGTTATCTCAGCTTCATAAGCATAAAAAAATTTAAAAAAAGATTCTTATGACAGGCACCTTTCAGGCCACATCTAAACCAGTAGCATTGGTGGAGAAGCAGAGTGCATAATTTTCTAACCATCTTTTTAAGTGATAAAACTGTGCCTTGAACTCCCACCACAGCTAACCCCCCCACAATACTAGGCACTGTACAAACACCTCATAAAATAGTGTATGTCCCAAAGACATTGCAATCAAAATAGATAAAACAGACAAAGGGCAAGAGAAAGTAAGTATTCTTAGCCCTGTTTTCAAGCTGGGAATGAGGCACAAAATAATTAAGTAACTAGTAGAAGGTCACAGAGGAATCTGTGGCACAGTCAGGAACTGAACAAAGGTCTACTGATTTATAGAGATGGTTGACTAATGACTTTTCAGTTTGCTGATAATTCCGAACAATCAAAAAACAGTTTTGTTTTGGTCAAAATGAAAATGATTTTTTTTAAATTTGTGGCAAATCAAAAAATTGAAAAGATATCTCCAATCAAGCTGAAACAAAACATTTCATTTTGACATTACCAAATGTTTTGTTTTTGTTTTGTTTTTGGTCAAAACTTACTCAGCAAACTTGACTTGACTTGAATTCCGTTAACCCCAAACTGCATTTTTCAGGTAATATTGGCCAAAAAACAAAATCACCTCACTCTACTGATCTACCATTGAAATAACATAAAATAGGAAAAAGTTCCCTCAGCAGTATAATGTACTTATAACAATCATGCATTATTATACAATAATATTTCCACTCCAGTGTTCTGTACTTTTAATAAAAATGTCAGATTATGGGGCATGTCTTCAGACCTGTTGCTTCCTAGAATTTTCAACTTCATTTGCCACAATAATAAAAGGAAGCCTTATTTCAAGTATTCTTAGGAGGCTGGATGCCACAGGGGATTGTTAGTGGGTTATTAAGACTTGCAACCCTAGGCCACCCAGCTGAATTCAGTCCAACTTGGTAATAGGAATAAACTATCATTGTCTTCTGAATATTCAGTGGCCAACGTAAAATAATTTATTTATTTATTTTGGTTTGGATTAATGATCTAAATCTCCTGAATACTTGGACAAAACAACAAGTTGTGTTTACAGCAGTTTACAGATTATTAAAAAGCCGTAGATCCCTTACATTGTGATTTAGACATAACATAACAAATGATTGGTTTTGAAGGTATACCAGCATGAGGGTTACAACAGCAACCAGTTGTACAATAGACTCACTGTTACACGTGCATCTTGTTAGCTTCTCTACAGCTCTCTGTCCCTTAAATATGTGCAGCCACAGTCTCTGTCCCTCCCCAAACTCTTTGAGGTGGCTAGTGGGTGCCAGCTATGAAGAAGTTCTTTTGCTGAAGTGCTTGTGATCACAGTGATTGTGGCCATTCTGTGCACAGGGGAGCAAAGAGTGAGCTGGTTTCTTCTTACACCATCCATCACCCCAGTGCACAGCTGCACAGAGGCCAAATAGAAGAGAACCCTAAATTGAACACAGCTTCCGTGCACATATAATATACTTAATAATTCATTGAAATATAGTCATGAAGTGGCTGTTGCTGGCAGATCAGTTTCCAACTGCTGTATTTGTGCCCTTTTTAAACCACCTGTTTAAGTGAGCCACTAAGCAGGCAGTTAACCTGTCTGTTTACATTTTTGATTGGCACAATTAACAGACTCATGAACAGTTTGCAGTAATTATTGAACTGGCTCTTCTTGTTATGAAATTTCAATATAATTGACTAAGATAACAAATGAACTTGCACGTGTAAAAGGCTTTTTAAAAGGTACTTCTGAGAGCTGTCTGGTGCTCTAACTGCAGGCTCTTCAATAGAACAAAGCCACTAAATTTGGGTCTCAGACACAGAGTAGATCGAAGTCTTCTAGATACTTAAAATCAGTTGTATCATCAGGTCTTTCCATGACACCAATTTAGCATTCTGTCTGCGTAAACTACACGGCTTAGCGTTTTATTTGGAGTGGGCAGGGGCAAAACATGATTGTGCATCTTGATCAATGTACTGTGTCTTTTCAAGACTAACTGTGATGCACAAATAATCAGCAAATTAGTAGAGCTGCAAACCTTTGCAGCTGATTTTGGAGACTAAATCAAAGTACTTAAAGTGTTGTACTCTATTAGAAGTTAAGTGTTAAACAGCAAGAAGCAAAAAAGGTTGTCCTTGTACTGGCAATTGCCACAACAAATCCTTTCAGATGCTGCCTTACGCAGTCATGTTACCCTGATGCTTAAATCTGTAAGACATCTAGGACACCCTGTGTTGTTGGGCAGCAACTGTATTTTATCCACTGTACTAGAGCATGATTTTCAACTGAACATTAGTGTCAACACTAATTCACTCTAGAAGCCTTTTCTGAATGATTAAGCATATGTAAACAAGTCACTCTTATGTATCAGACAGTAGCTGCTGACTTTGGAACATCAGAAATACAATTATGTTCACTAACTCCAAAATCAGCTCCTACCAAGAATAAATTTGCCTGTAAAATGTAAACAATTTTCTGGATGATTTTTTAAAAAGGCAACTTAGCAAAAAAATTTAAAAAAAAAATTTAGTAGCTTTATATTGTACTAGCAAGAGGCTGGATTCGATTCAGGTACTTTCAAATATAGATATATCCACTTCTTCTGTAGTTAGGGGAAATATCATCCAAGTTTGTGGTGTTCACAGGGGCAGTTCTGGTTTTTTCTTTACTTCACCTTTAAATGCCTTTGCTGCCTATGTGCCAGGGATCATAACTGTGAGGGGTTTCAAGATGAAGGATCTTACAGAAAGCAAGCAAGAAAGAAAGAAAGCAAGAAAGAAAGAAACTATGCTTGTTCGCTCTCTCTCATGGAGATTTTATCTTTTATCTTCCTTTCTTTGTTGTTTTCCTTAATCAAAAACAAGTTGTCTAGATTGAAAGTACGTGTTCTGTTCTTTGTGTGTGGAGAACAGAATGGAATGTTCTGTATGGATTTTTGTTTGGATTAGATAGATAGATTAGATAGATAGATAGAACTACAGTGAGTCTAGCAATGGCATTGGAAACCTCTAACAATTTTATCTTTTTCCCATGATATCTCTGCTTCTTTTGGATTTTCCCTCATTTAAGTCTAAAAAACCCCAGCAGTTTAGCCTGAGTCAAACTTATTATTTTGCTTAACACTAATTTCCTATGAAAAATACTGGGTTTTAGAGTTTTTTAGTGGGTCTTTTGTTTTGTCATGAAAACTAAATTGACAAAATGTTGTCGCTATAACACTTTCTCTCTCTTCTTCTCAAGCAACTGCTGAGACTGATCAGTCATGTCATGATATCCCCAACAAAGACAGATCAACATATGGTAGGATGAAACAAGACCCCAACACACTAATGACTCAGAAGTCAGGGGGCTTAATAATTGTGTAAGGTAGGAATCAGAGGATTAGGGACTGGTGGATCATCACTCCACAAGGAGTACTCCCCTCAAAAGAAGTTTCTTTTCTTTCCATTTTCTTTTAAATCCTAGCCCCGCCAAGTGTTCCCAGGCACTGCTAAGATAACAGGCAGTTTTTGCCTCCTAAAGTGCCTTTGGCGACAATGAACAATTCAAACTAAACCTCAGTTTTTCTTCCTTTTTGCTAATCAGAGGAATACAACATTTTTTCACTATTTTTTACCACTGGGATAAATTGTTTTCACACAGCTGTTCAAGTATCTACCTACAGAGACTTTTCAAGGTTTTGGCTTCAGGGGCCTATGTTATAAAGGGAAAGCTAACCACCTTTAAATCCCTCCTGGCCAGAGGAAAAACCCTTTCACCTGTAAAGGGTTAAGAAGCTAAAGATAACCTCGCTGGCACCAGACCAAAATGACCAATGAAGAGACAAGATACTTTAAAAGCTGGAGGTGGGTGGGAAACAAAGGGTTCTCTCTGTCTGTGTGTTGGTTTTGCTGGGACCAGAGCAGGAATGCAGGTCAGAACTCCTGTAAAGAGCTAGTAAGCAATCTAGTTAGATATGTGTTAGATTCTGTTTTGTTTAAATGGCTGATAAAATAAGTTGTGCTGAATATTCCTGTTTTTGTGTCTTCTTGTAACTTAAGGTTTAGCCTAGAGGGATTCTCTATGTTTTAAATCTGATTACTCTGTAAGGTATTTACCATCCTGATTTTACAGAGGTGATTCTCTTACTTTTTCTTCAATTAAAATTCTTCTTTTAAGAACCTGATTGCTTTTTTGTTGTTCTTAAGATCCAAGGGTTTGGGTCTGTGTTCACCTATGCTAGTTGGTGAGGATTTTTATCAAGCCTTCCCCAGGAAAGGGGGTGTAGGGCTTGGGGGGATTTTGGGAGGAAAGACATTTCCAAGTGGGCTCTTTCCCAGTTATATTTTGTTAGACGCTTTAGTCCAGGGACAAAAGGAAAAACAGTTTGTACCTTGGGAAAGTTTTAACCTAAGCTGGTAAAAATAATCGTAGGGGGTATTTCATGCAGGTCCCCTCATCTGTACCCTAGAGCTCAGAGTGGGGAAGGAACCTTGACAGCCTCCATTTCTTTGGCCTCACCCCAATATATGAACTAGAGATGGGGCTCATTCCACAAAATGCAGAAACATATTGAGATATTAAAAACCCCAAATTTTAGGGGTGTTTGAATCCAGAATCATTTCTAATGTACAGCTTCATCCCTCCTCTGCTTACACATAGATTGACCATGTGTCCTTGAAAATTGAGAATGTTCTTGTTTTCAGGGCCTGCCCCAGACAGAGAGGTCATCTTTTCCACAATATGTTGTTTGTACCAGTTTGTCCCTGCAGATGCTGTCCTCTTAAAGGAGCTGTCATTCAGCTCAGCTGAGGAAATTTACAGCAAGCCTCAAGTAAGTGCCCTGTCTTCTGCCTCCCACAAGGCTTCCCAGTGAACCACTGCTGTTCACAACTGGTACCTAATCTGAGGACTATAGTTGCTCACATCAAAACAGAACAATACATCAGCAGTCAAAGAAAGGATTACATGTCCAACATAGGAATTGCCAGACCCAAGGTCCACCTACACCAGTTTCCTGTCTCAAGCAGCAGCCTCCACCAGATGCTTCAGAGGAAGGTGTAAAAACCCCACAAATACTGGATAATCTACCCCCTCAGCCCCCCAATTAGGGTTCATCCAGCTCTCTAATAGTTAGTAATTGGCATAAGCTCTGAACTATGAGATTTAATGTCACATCCAAAAATTTTATCATTAATTATAACATTCTTGTTACTCATATAAATCTACAATCTCTTTTTGTACCTTGCTAAATTCTTGGCATTAACAAATTTCCTATAGCAATGAGTTCCATGGTCCAATCACACATTGTATGGAACAGTATTTCCTTTAATCAGTTATGAATTTGGCACCTTTTAATTTCATGGAATGTTCTCTTATTTTTCTGTTCTGAAACAGGGAGGACAGAAGCTCTCACTTTACCTTCCTTATACCGTTCATTATTTTTTATTTCTTTTCATATGAGTTTTTTCCATGCCACCGAGCATTCTCATAACCATACTGTGGTACATGGCTACCTCCAGTCTCCACCATGAGTCCTCATGAGTCCCCATGTATCAAAGGTGAATAAAACCTCCTTAGCACAATAGTGGCTTTGCTGCAAGAGTTGGAAGGTAGTATAATCCCAACATTTTTGTGTGGTGGATTCAGTATATGAAATAAAAATGTCAATACATAAAAATGTCAGTGGGGGAGATACTGAAACAAATTATTAAACAATCAATTTGCAAGGGCCGAGAAGTTAATAGCATTGTAAGGAGTAGCCTACATGCACTTCTCAAGAACAAATCATGCCAAATCAACCTAATTTCCTTCTTTAACAGGGTTACTGTCCTAGCGGATGGGCGGAAACTATAGATGTGATATATCTAGATTGTGGTAAGGCTTTTGACACACTCCAGCATGACATTCTCATAAGCAAATTAGGGAAATGTGATCTAGATCAGTCGTTCTCAAACTTATTTGATCGTGCCCCCTCTTCTTTGTGTCTGTAATAATTTAGGCCCGCCCAGCTCCCCGGGCACCCAGCAGCTGCTACTCACTAGCCACCCCGCTCTGAATGTGCACAATAAGGTTTTTTTCCCCTAAAGCTTCTCATACCCCCCTCCCGCAAATATATGCCACACCTTCTTGGAGGAGGCATGCTCCCCTAGATGAAATTACTATTAGGTGTGTGCAAAACTGGTTGAACAATCTTACTCAAAGAGTAATCAATGGTTTGGTGTCAAACTGGGAGGATGTATCTAATGGGACCCACAGGGCTCTTTCTAGTTCCAGTACTATTCAGTATTTTCACTAGTTATTTGGATGATGGAATGGAGCATATGCTTATCAAATCTGCAGATAATACCAAGCTGGGAGGGGTTGCAAGCACTTTGGAAGACAGAATTAGAATTCAAAACAAACTGGACAAATTGAAGAATTGGTTTGAAATCCATACGATGAAATTTAATAAATAGAAATGCAAACTACTACACTTAGTAATTAAACAATAAAGGAACAACAACTAACTGGGAAATAACTGGCTATGGAGTAGTACTCTTGAAAAGGATCTGGGGGTTATAGTGGATTACCAACTGAATATGAACCAACAATGTAATGCAGTTGCAAAAAGACTAACATAATTCTAGAGTGTATTCATAAGAGTGTCATATTAAGGCACAGGAAGTAATTGTCCCATTCTACTTGGCACTGGTGAGGCCTCAGCTGGTCTAAACCTTTTCTAATTTTTGTTGCTGTCCTCTGGACTCTCTCCAATTTCTCTACATCTTACTTGAAAGTGAGGAAGTGAGGAAAGGTTAAAAAACTGGGCAAATTTAAAGGGAAAACTTTCTAAACTATAAGAAAAGCTAAGCATTGGAATAGGCTTCCAAGGCAGGTCATGAAATCTCGTTGGAGATTTAGAACACTTTTGACAAATACCTATCAGAAATGCTATGGTTTTACACAGGTGGGCTGGACTAGATCACCTCTCGAGGTCTCCTCCAGCCCCACATCTCTTACTGTGCATTACTTTCTTATGGCGCATTATTGAGTGATAGCTGTACACACCTTGTCTGGATGCTGTTGGATTTAACTTTGTCATGTTTAGTCACTGGTGTTAGGGGTGAAGTCCCATTTGTGGACAATTCTATTAAAGTCAGACAAACTATAAGCCAGCTATAGTGAGTCTTGGTGTTGCCCTGCTTGCACACTACATACAATATAGGTGAAAATGCTTGTCTGAGTTTGTGGACTTGTTGAATGTTTGGAAATTTAGGGTTTTTTTGTGGTCTATCTTATAGCTCTGATCACTCTTCTCCTTATAGAATTGAAATATGTTTTCATCACAGTTTTTTAACTGACTGTCAATGAATTCATGGTACGTAAAGACTAGTGTGGACACTCCCAAAACATTGTTCTTTAGTCTAGCGATCAGCCTATGATTGCCAAGTAACTCAGGATAAAGAAGTCTAGTGAAGCCAAGATCTCATAGTCCCACTTAAAAATCCAACCAGAGAAATCAGTGGGGACAGATAAAAACTACAGCTCCCACCATGAGCCACACACGGTCTCTATCATGTCCCTGTCATCTGTAGATCAACAAGCCAAGCATAATCTTCTACATAATCCCACCCACTTCCTTGTAAGGGATAGAACCATTGTAAATATTCTCCTCACTTGAAAAAACTGTAGGTGGAAGCAAGAAGCACAGTAGTGGCAAGGGGTGGTGTATCTCTTGCTTTTACTCAATAGCATGACATCTGCTACATTTGATACTCTGATAGTCATAACACTTTTCACCACTTCTGCATAATGTTTTTGGAACAATATGAAACATCATTAGTGTATTTCAGTTCTCAACATTATCGCTTCATGTTGCTTTATTACCATAATAAACTTGTGAATCATAGTAACTAACACAGTAGGGCTCTCATAGTGATTTCATTTTCATGCCCTCTTTTGTTAACATAAATGTGATCCAGAAAATTGTGAAGTCAGCAGTTCTATACAGCTTATTAATAAGGCACATTACAGGAATTCATTAAAGTCTCAACAGCTGTAATATAATGAAACACTCTACTTATAATTGCAATTATGCTAACACTTAATAATAATTGGGCCTTTGTGTCTGTTTCTCATTTTCTTGATAGACGATTGGGTCTTTCACAAGTAGCCATACCCTCAGCAGGTGACCTGCTTGCAAACATCACACAGTTTAAACAGGGTCTGAAGCTGGTAATAGCATGAGAAAGGCAGATCTGCAGGTGGAGTTGCCATCTGTGTGAAGGGAAAATGTAAAATAAAGAGATGTGTGGGCATCTCTCTTCATGGAGATCAGCTGTCCAAGGGCAAAGAAAGGAGACACTGAAGATAATGTATTGTAGAAAGAAAAAGGTGGGCAGGTGAAGAAATCTCATGATGTGCACTGCACAGCTTGCTGCCATTAACAATGTGTAGCACTACAATGTCAAGAGTAAACAAACTACACATTGTTCTCCTCCAGCACAGAAAAATTAGTACAGGAAGAAACAACTGGGAAGTCTATTTCAGAACCCATTTCCTATCCAGAGGTAGTAGCAGGGATCTTAGAGAGAGGCCAGTGCATATTTCAGCCCCATGTTCTGCAAGCAGAAGACACTGGTTCCGTTTTTTTTCATCCAGAGGAAGCATCAGGACTCAGGCTGCTAATGACCTGCTTGCATTCTAGAAAAGGACCTATATCAAGGCAGGCAACCCACTTTCTCCAACAGCCGAACCAGAGATCCCTGGGACTTTTGGTCTTCTTCTTCTCCAAAAGGAACAGGAGATCCTGAATCACAGGAAGAGGAACTGGTGTTCTTCTATCCAGTATCAGAAAATTAGTCATTATTCTTTTAGAAAAGTTAGATATATTCAAATCGACAGGGCAGATGAAGTTTACCATAGGGTACATAATGAACTAGCTAAAGCAATGTCTGAATTGTTAGTGGTTATCTTTGAGAACTTGAGAGGATGGGCAAGGGAGCAAATGTAAGGTAATATTGGTGTATGGTTATACTTTTGTTATGTATTATAATACATGTAGCTGAAATTCAAAATGGAGTCTAAAATTCAAGATGGTGCATGTGGTAGGAAAGGTTTGAACTCCATCTTGGTATCCTTTCTTCATGGCAGTTTCCCACCAGAACTTGAGGGACTCAGAGCTGGCTGGAACTGGTTGGGGGCAGTGTCTGCCAGAGTGTGCCTCAAGAATTCACGCCAGAGAGAGCATATAAGGAACTGTCCGTGATAACGCAGGGGCTGTCCACCATCAAGGCAGCCACATCCAGTTTCTTTGTATGGACATCAGATCAAGACTTCAGCCATTAACACCTGCCAAGGACTTTAATACTTACCTGATATCTGATTCCTGTATTCCATCAACGGATCCAGTGAAGATTTTACCATCAGCCCAAATCTGTTGATCTCCTGCTTCAGCAGTAGAAAGCCAGATCCTCCAACGTTCCTGAGACTCTGAGATGGTCCATCAGTTACCGGTAACCTCCATCTGCAGTGGAAAAGAGAGAGTTATTGGTTTTCAGGCATTTAATAGTTTAACCAAGGGACAGTTTAAAGGTCTGGGCTTTATGCCCCTTGCTGGAATCTATTCTTGGGTAGTTGTAGTGATCCCTTTAGCGAATCTTCCCCCTCCCTCCCGCCGCCCCAGTTGTAACTATCCCTTAATAAATCTTCTTTCCGTTTAAGGTTATATTCTCTCTAGTCGTTATTCCAATGCAACACAGGCAGGAGACATACAGATTTCTAACTCTCCCAGTTGATAGATGCTGGTAGGAATCAAACCTGTTATTTATATGTCACCTCCTTATTATTCTATAACATTTGGGGTAACACAAAGGACTGGAAAAGGTGGGGAAAAGAGGACCCTGGGAATTACAGACTGGTCAAGCCTAACTTTGATATCTGGAAGATACTGAAACAAATTCTTAAATAATCAATTTATAAGCACCTGGAGATTAATATAATTATAAGTAACGTAAACATGGATTTGTAAAGAACAAACCATGCCAAACCAACCTAATTTACTTATTTAATAGGATACTTGCCTAGTAGATTGTGGGAAACTATAGAAGTGATATATCTTGATTTTAGTAAGACTTTTGACCCAGTCCCACATGACATTCTCATAAGCAAACATGGTCTCGAAAAAATTACTATAAAGCAAATGCAATAACTGGTTGAAAAAATATACTCAAACAGTAGTTATCAATGGTTCACTATCAAATGGGGAAGATGTATCTAGTGGGTCCTGCAGTGGTCTTTCCAGTTCCAGTCACAAATTACCTGGATGAGTGAGAGGAAACAATTCTTATAAAATTTGCCAGTGACACCAAGCTGGGCAGAGTTGCAAGAACTTTGGAGGACAGGATTAGAATTCAAGATAACCTTGACAAATTAGTGCTTTGGTCTAAAATCAATATGATGAAATTCAATAAAAAGAAGTGCAAAGTATTATGCTTAAAAAGAAAAGAAAATCAAAGGAACAACTACAAACTGGGGGCTGACTGACTGTAGAGTAGTACTCCTGAAAAGGATCTGGGGGTAAAAGTGGATCAAACATTTAATATGAGCCAACAACATAATGCAGTTGCAAAAAAGGCTAATATCTTTCTGGGGTGTATTAGTAGGAGTATTTTATGTAAGACACAGGAGGTAATTTCCCCACTCTACTCAGCACTGGTGGGGCATCAGCTGGAGTACTGTGTCCAAGGCTAGGTACCATACTTCAAAAAGATGTTGACAAATTGGAGAGGGTCCAGAGAAGAGCAACACAAATTATAAAAATCTTAGACTTCTAAGGAAAGGTTTAAAAAACTGGGCATGTCTAGTCTTGAGAAAAGAAGACCAAGGGGGAACCTGATAACAGTCTTTAAATATGTTAAAGGCTGTTACAAAGAGAATGCTGATCAATTGTTTTACATGCCGACTGAAGATAGGACAGGAATTAATCAGCTTAATCTTCAGCAAGAAGAATATTTTTCCCTAGGTAGATATTTATAGACTGTAATCAAGTCACTCTTTAATATTTTTGTTGCTAAGCTAATAGATTGATCTCTTTCAGTCTATTAGTATAAGGTATGTTTTCTAATTCTTTGCTCATTCTCGTGGCTCTTTTCTGAACCCTCTCCAATTTATGAACATCCTTTTTGAATTGTGGAAATGAGAACTGGACACAGTATTCCAGCAATGATCACACCAATAACCTCTCTACTCCTGCTTGAGATTTCCCTGTTTTTACATCTAAAAATCACATTCACTCTTTTGTCCACAGAGTTGCACTGGGAGCTCATGTTCAGCTGATTATTCACCACAACTCCCAAAGCTTTCTCAGAGTCATTGCTTCCTAGGACAAAGTCCTCCATACTGTAAGTATGGCCTTTATTCTTTGTTCCTAGATGTATACGTTTTCATTTAGCCATATTAAAGGGCATATTGTTTACTTCTGGCCAGCTTCCCAAGCAGTCAGGATCACTCTGTATGAGTGTCCTGTCCTGTTAATTATTTACCGCTATCCCAATTTTTGTGTCATCTAAATATTTTATCAGTGATGATTTTATGTTTTCTTCCTGGTCCTTGATAACAATGTTAAATAGCATATGGCCAAGAACCCATCGCTGCAGGGCCCCCACTAGAAACATACTTCTCTGTGTTACCTGTTCTTGGAACCAGCCAAGAAATAATCACAAATGTTGAACGTGAGTAGCACTGTGGGTTGATTTATTGGCGTGAGCTGAGGTTGTCTAATATGGCTATACTCACACACACACAGCTTTCATGCTGGCAGGCTAGCAAGTGTGGACATTGGTTTCAATTTCACAGGTAGCTGAGGCTGGCCAGGCAACAGCTGCCCAGAGATCGGCCACGAGGCAACGAGAGTCCCCAAAGTCCCTTCAGAATCTTGGGAGTGCTCTACTGCTTCTGGTCCAGACCTGAGTTTAGCATGCTGTTACATTTCCTTGATGGTATCCTGACCTGGCTGCCCATCTCAAGATTTATATCTTCACTAAGATAATAAATACCATGGTTCCATAAAAGGTGATATTTGCCTCTTTGTATTGCCATTGGCTGTCACTGACACTGTCTCAGTCATTCCTTACATTAATTGATTACATATTCACAAACATGAATACAATTGATTACATAGAGCAATGCAGCTTTAAGCAAGTATATAACATCATTGGGGACTTTCTGCTGCTTGTGGCTTTGTAAGGGCATAACAGGAAACTGTGCAGACTGCACTCAAAAAAGCAAATGGGAGGGGCGCATCCAGATACATCCCCCCCCCTTGATAAATGGATCACAATAAGGACCATTGGACAGCAGGCTTCCAAAACAGCAGGTGGAGCTTGGTGACTCGCTGAACCAACGACCGGGTATAACAACATAAGTATAAAAATACAATGAAATATATACCAAGAATAATTAATAAGACGACAGTGGGGTGCATTAAGACCATTAGAATTCCCAAAGCTCTGTGAGGACCAGCGCTTGAAAATGTCCCACCAGTGATGATACCCTATTTTGCAATGGTAGGAAAACACAGAGACCCTCCTTCTTGGGGCCCAGCTCAGAGAAGCAGGCATCCTGGAGCATCGAGCCAGGTGGACAGACCTAAAAACCCAATTTAACCTGTAATCAGTGAACAGCAGGGGTGAAGTGTCCCAGAGCTGGAGTCCAGTGGGATTGTGTTCTAAGGGGAAGCCATAACGGGTCCGACACCAGCCAAGCATTTTTGACTAGCTGGCAAGGGACAGTAGCTGGCTTGGTGCCATCCTGAATTTGTAAGTGGAGAAACCCCACCTTGGCCTCTTTGAGGTCCATGAGGAGCTGTGTCTAAAATCCCAGTCCAGTTTGGGGTCCTGCTGAACCCAAAGGGGAATGATACCAATGCTCATTTGGGACACTTGACCCTCCCACCAAATCTGCATTTGCAAATGGATTGCCAAGCAGAATTGATCCCAGAAGGAGCGAGTCCATGTGGACACCACTGCTTGGAGGATTTCTGGGGTGAGCACTGAGCCATCCAGAGTGATAGTTGTGATGTGACTTGCCACTGCAGCTATGTCGGAGGAGCTGTCAGGTGTTAGCTTTGCCCATTCCCCTAGGCATGACCCCATGGCTGCCAATTTATTAGACCTGGCACTTTAGCAGTGGTGAGGAGAATACCAAGGGCACTACTGAGACCTCCTGGGGAACCCCTCTGATCCACATGAGAAAGTGATCCCAAAATCATTCCCCATCCCAGTGTCTGGGGGGGGGGGTGCTAAGGGTCTCCAGTGTCCTCAGCAATGGGCAGGAGGCATTCCTAGGGCATCCCACCCATTTGGCGATGGAAACGGAGAGGGGCACTTTTGCTACTATCCGGGAGTGATTCCATGGATACAACATTGCATTGAGGATCCATGGGTCACCCCCGGGGCCAATGTACTGGCAAGAGGTCTCCCCTGGGTGTAAGCAATTGGAAATGGAGGAGGGGTGCCTTCAGCTGTTTCGTACAGCCAGAAGTCCCACTCTGCCATGGTCAGTCCCAGAAGGCCTCCTATGATTGACCTACAGAGGGGAGACAGAAAAGCAATATTTTAGTTCTCCCCCACATGTCCTCCCCTTCCTTACCGGAGTCTGTTTATGGGGCTGGTGTTCCTATAGCTTTAAGCTGGCTCCTGTGGACCCACTTGCCATGGAGGCCTTTGTTTATTTGAATCACCTTCGGGATTCCCATGTTGATAATGAAGTAGGGGCCCTCCCACCGGACCTCAGTTAAGTCCAGTTCCCTGGTGCACTCCACTTTAGTGGCTTGCCAAGCCTAACATATTTGCCATAGAAACCATGTTCCCACGGCGGTCTGCCCCCTTTATTGGATTTATATAATGCTAAATACTACTTATAATTATTCTCCAGTCCTGGGATCGTGCCCTCTCCCAAGATCACTCCAGGGATCTGTGCCTAAATTCTGCAGCCATGCCAAAAAGGGCAAGGGCAGCTGAGCACACCCCATGTGCATTTTTCTGTCTTTTTCTTCTCACTCTTGCCTTTTCTGAACATTGGCATGGTGCCCCCTTTTCCCCTCCCACCTAGCCTACCTGGGGTATGTCGACATTCCCACTGTGGTACTCCGGGAACAAGGGGGGGGGGGTGCCCGACACTATCTGGGACTGCTAGCCTATCCATGCAATAGTTGGGTCCTGGGGACACCAAGCCTGTCAAATGCTGCTCAAGTTAAATGTAACTCTTTCTTGCCTGCATTCTCCACCATTTAATGTTACCCGTTCTTGGAACCAGCCAAGAAATAATCACAAACAAAGGTCGAATGTGAGCAGCACTGAGAGTTGATTTATTGGCATGAGCTAAGATTGTCTAATACGGCTGTACTCACACACACACACACAACTTTCATGCTGGCAGGCTGGCAAGCATGGATGTTGGTTTCGATTTCACAGGTGGCTGAGACTGGCCAGGCGACAGCTGCCCAGAGATCGACCGCAAGGCAACAAGAGTCCCCAAAGTACCTTCAGAATCGCGGGAGGGCTCTACTGCTTCTGGTCTGGTCCTGAGTTTAGCGTGCTGTTACATTTCCTTGTTGGTGCCCCTGACCTGGCCACCCATCTCGAGATTTATACCTTCATCAAGATAATGCCATGGTTCCATAAAAGGCGATATCTGCCTCTTTCTTTTGTCATTGGCTGTCACTCACACTATCTCACTCATTCCTTACATTAATTGATTACATAATCATAAGAATGAATATAATTGATTAAATAGAGCAATGCAGCTTTAAGCAAGTGTCTAACATCATTGGGGACTTTCCGCTGCTTGTGGCTTTGTAAGGGCATAACAGGAAACTGTGCAGACTGCACTCAAAAGAGCAAATGCAGGTGGGGGGGGGTCCAGCTACACTCTATGACGATTTCCTGTTTACAATTGAATTTTGAGACCAATCCCTTAGCCAAATTTTAACCCATTTAATGTGTGACATGTTAATGTTATATTATGCTAGTTTTTTAATCAAACTGTTGTATGGTACCAAGTCAAACACCTTACAGAAGACTATATATTTACATCAACACTATTACAGTACCATTATCAAGACAATTTCTAATATCATCAGAAAAAGATATCAGGATAGTTTGAAAGACCTATTTTCCCTAAACCCACGCTGATTTGCATTAATTATATTCATTCTTTAATTCTTTATTAATAGAGTCCCATTTCAGCTGGTCCATTATGTTAATGGGGATTGATGTCAGACAGAGAGGCCTATAATTACTCTGGTCATTCTGCTTACACTTAAAAATTGGCACAACATTATCTTTCTTCCAGTCTTCTGAAATTTCTCCAGTGCTCCAAGACTTACTGAAAATCAACATTAATAGTTCAGCAAGCTCCTCAACCAGCTCACAGATTCATAGGCTTACAGACTTAAAGGTCAGAAGGGACCATTGTGATCATCTAGTTTGACTTCCTGCTCTTTTAAAACTCTTGTATGCAAGTTATCTGGACCTGCTGATTTAGAAAGTCTAACTTTAATAGATTCTGTTTAACAGCCTCCTGAGATACTAGTGGAAGGGAAAGAGTGTGACCATCACCATATGATGAGACTATATCATCTGCTTTTCCCAAAATTCCGAACAGAAATATTTAGTCAACACTTCTGCCTTTTCTGTGCTGTTCCTGATAATTCTACCATTTCCATCTAGTAGTGGACCAGTAGTATTGTCAGGATTCTTTTTCTTATTAAAACATCTTAAAAACTTATTATTATTGTCCTTATCTCGGATTTTGGCTTTTTGAGTACCTAGTAAGATATTCTCACATGATTCCCAATCATCATTCACATTTTTTTTATTAAATTCTTCCTCCCAGCTGATTTGGATCATAAGTATTTTCAGCTTTACATAATTGGCCCTTTTAAAGCACCAAGTGTATATATTACCGGTCTAGAATTCATTCTGTTTGTACATTATAAATGTGATCAAGTCAGGCTCTCTTGCACCTAAGTGACTGTTAATTTGTAGTTCTGTGATCAATTCCTCTTTATCTGTTAAACAACATCTAATATAGAATTCAGCTGTATTGGTTTCAACATTTTTTGAGTTACAAAATTGTTTAAAAATTCCAAGAATGTTTTAGTACTGCCAGCATGAGACCTCCAGAATATGTCATTCAAACTGAAGTCCCCCATGATCATGCAGTTTTTTTGTCTACACATTATAAATAGATGTGTAAGGTGGTGATCATCCTGTCTACTAGTGTGATTTGGTGATCTGTAGCAGACACCAACTAAAACACCATCATGCACTTTATCTGTTAGGGCAATCAGCTGATCAATAAGCATTCAAGATCATTTTCTTCCAAGTTATCAGTGACTGGGAAACAGATAATGCTATCTTTGACATTAACTGCCATTTTTCCTCTCCTTTTACCCACTTGATCCTTCCTAAATGTGTTATAACCATTGATTTTAACATTCCAGGATTGCAAATCATCCCACCATATTTCAGTAATACCAACTAGATTGAATTTATGCTCATAAATGTGCACTTCCAGTTCTTCTTGTTTGTTATCCAGGCTCTTACAATGGGTGTAAACTCAGTTCAAGATTTCTATTATTCTATTGTTCTTTTTAGCAGGCTTTTCCTTTTTCAGCTGCCAGAGACAAGTTTGTGTTAGAGTGGGATATGGCTGTATCAGATTATGAACTCTGTGTTGAACTCTGTGTGGAACTATTGTCACTGTGAGGGCACAAGTCAGGACTTGCCCAGGGCAGCCCATTTTACTTCATTCCAGACAGTTGCCCATGTCTTAAGAAAGGGTGTCATACAAGAGGTCTGAACCCAGGACTATGCTCAAGAGTCTCAGACCTAGAAACTGTGACAAGAGCCTACCCAGACCCAGTTGGCTGGGTCCCAAAACATGCAACAAACTGGTAACCACACAGTGGGGTACTAGGCCAGTTTGTAACATATTGGCAACAGAGTGGGTTCACCAAGGCAGAGGATAACGTTTTTAAAGCAGGCTTTTGCAAGGAAACAAACTGCAGCTCTTAAATCAAAAGCAAGCAAACATGAATTATGAAGTCCTTAGATAAGAGCAGCTTGTAAATGTATGCCACAGAGCTGGTCTCTGCTGTATAAAGATGACTAGAATTAAAGTGGGGTACCAACCACAAACCAGAACCTAGAGGAGATCCCCCCAGTCCTCCTATGGGCAGATGACCAAGGAGACTGTTATAGTGCATCCTTGCCAGCACAGACCCCTTGTGTAGTGCAGCAGCTATTCAGCCTCCATTTTCCAGCTGCTTTTCTACTGCTTCACCCATCCTGCAGCATCTCCTGGGTTGCAAAGTCTTATAGATCTGCCCTTCCATTGTTCTCAAAGTCCAAAATGAGCACGAAGCAACACAAATTTTGTCCTTTCCCCCAGGAGAGCTTATAGGCACCAGACTTTGCCAGTCCTTGTCTGTAGCCATCCTTCTCTCCCACAAGGAGCGTTCTACATCTGCTCTCTCTGCCTGCTCCTCCCAACTGAGCAGGGCTCTTCTTTTTAAGCCCCTCCCCAAAAGCCTACCTCCTACTCCAGGTGTCTGAATTTGGGCTAATTGTGCCTTCAGTAGTCCCCTTCTGCCTTGCATGGAGACTTGTAGTCCCATTACAGAGACCATTCCACAAACAGTCCCAGGGACTCATTGGAGGACACGAGGTGTCCAGACAGGAGGAATGGTCAATCTTCATCCAGGACGGGGGCCTCAAAATGGCAGGACCTGAAGTGGAAGAAGCTGGTGGAAAGGAAGCTGCTCATGGAGGAGAAGCAGCCGGCCTGGAGGCCAAGTGTTTTGCTGAAACAGAGCACAAGCATCTGCATGAGCTGCAACAAGAAAGCATGAAGTGGACTTCAAGCAATTGAGGAGCCAAAGTCCTGTAATCCAGTAAGTGGGGTGGAACTTGGATCACCAATCCTGTGGGAAGCGGATGCTAAATACTTGCTCCAGTTTAAGGAGCAGGTAGATGTTGATTCCTATCTCCCAGCCTTTCAGAGGGCTTGTAAATTATACCATGTAGTCCTGGCAAATTGTCTGAAATTTCTAACTCCCTATGGAAAAGCCATCGATTCAGTTTAAAGCAGCTTTTCTCCTTCGATATGAAGTTACTCAAGAGTAAACAGATAACAAGTCTGATTCAGAGTGGAAGCCCAAAGAGGAATGTCCCATGCATGGAAATTGGAAGTAAGCCCAGGCTGTGGGGAACAGTGGCCACAATCTGATTCCCAAGGAGTTGAGGTGTTTTCCCTGTCAGGGACAGTGCACAAGTGGGCAAACTGCATAGTGACTATGTGCCAGGAGACTGGCAATGCACTACACCAGGTTAACATGCTGGCAGTCAAACTGGAGGATGGCTAGGAAGCTGGCACAAGGGTGCAGCACGTTAACATGGTGATTTCAGCCCCAGAGGGGGTGACCACAAGGCAAGTTGGATGGGAAAAGGTCCACAGGCTAGAGAGACATTGGTGCTGTGACTCTATCTCAAGTCAATGTAGTGGACCAAGCTAAGATTTTGCTCAGTAAGCACACAACACTGCAGGTGTTAGAGAGCCTTCCACTTAAGATACATGTAATTCAATTATATCTGAAGTGGGGTGAAAGGAAAGGACCCCAGGATATTAAGGTCAATGAACACCTATCCATGGAGTCCTGTCTGAGTATGAGTTGCACACTTAGCCTGGCAGCATACACTGAACCCTGGTATTTACAAGGAGCTGGAGTCAGAGAGTTTAGCCAGCTATTATACATGGATGTAGGCACATAGAATGGGTGGCAGTGAGCCGCTGGCCCGAGCCTGTGAGAGTGTGTGCCCTAGAGGAAAATCAGTGTTGCAATGGATCAGATCCCAGCTTGGGGACTGTGGGGGGGAGAGAGAGGGAAATGAGTCTATTGGGGGGAGCATGCTACACTCTCTGCCCAGCTGTACAGTTCCAAACTGGCTGATTTCTCCTTAGAGAAGGTGAGGGCTGAAGCAGCCAGCCCCAATTGTAAAAACTAAAAATCCTCATGCCAAGGAAAATGGAGAAAGATTCCTGTGGGATACAGGGCTCCTTTATGGAAAATGAGTTCCACCAAGGGAGATTGAGACTTGGGGTACCAGGAGACAGTTGGTGGTGCCTCAGAAACATCACCTTAAGCTCCTCTTCAGCTCTGTGTAGCTCCAAAGCCTGTCTCTTTCATCAACAGAAGTTGGTACAGTAAAAGATATTACCTCATCCATCTTGCCTCTCTAATATCCTGGGACCTACACAGCTACAGCACCACTGCAAACAATTAATAATAATAATGTTATTAAGTGTTCTCGCCCCTGTGAAGACTCTCAGACCACTGCACAGCAAAAATATAACCAGTGGGCTAAATTCTGATACCTTTAATAACTTTGATAGTACCTTTCACTATGAGCTGCCCCATTGACTTTAATGGAGCAGCCTGTGGAGTAAGTTGCTACTGAAGTTGAATAAGGATATCAGCACTGAGCACAGAGCAGCAGAAGTTAGACAATATAAAAACAAAGTATCATAATTTAAAATCTCTACATTAATAAACCCCTAAGTGATATTTTTTACCAGACAAATGATTTTGTTAGTCAGAAGGAAGATGCAGATGTCACACTCAGGGTTAATGTGTCATTGAAAGCTAAGGCAGACAATTTGCTTTTTTTCCTTATTTTCTCTCTTTAGTCATTTTCAGAATGAATTCATGAGAATGATGGGAATAGGAGACTTGCATAGAATTGCCTTGATATCTTACCTGACATAAATCTAGATAGGAAAAAGCCATGTCATATCAAATATCCTCTCTGAGCAATCTGAATTATCTTGAATCATTTAGCTTCAGTTTTTTGATTGAGTAAAGCCCCAGTCCCACAAGCTGTAAGCCAACTGTCTTCTTGTGCTTTTCAGATGTTGAGGAAATGTACTT
The DNA here is from genome assembly GCF_965140295.1 of Lepidochelys olivacea. Taxonomy (NCBI): domain Eukaryota; kingdom Metazoa; phylum Chordata; order Testudines; family Cheloniidae; genus Lepidochelys; species Lepidochelys olivacea. Next base: position 75,547,553 of record NC_140411.1, on the reverse strand, counting down.
GCAAATTTGTGTAACACCCCAGGAGCTTTATTTATGGATTTGTGGATATTACAATACTTAAATACATACTTAAGGCTTTTCGATTTAAACAGGCTTTTTTTTATATTAAGCCCCTTTCTGAAACATGTGCAATTTAACAAATCCAGAAAATGAAAGCTGAGCTGGGGATGGTGTTTATGCGTGATCTATACATTACTCACAAGATAGACTTAGCATTCTAGAATACACTTTCTTTCTACTTAGGCTACTTCAGTAAAGGTACCCTGATTCATGGGCAGAACTCATTGTGTCATCATGCATTGTTCACACATTTCAAGGGCAGTATATGACCCTTACGTATTTAAATCTTCAGAATCATTTACCAGCCATTTTAACTGTTCTGATTCACACTTCATCAACATGATCAACATGTTCTACTGCTCTCTGCTACTTTACTCCCTCAGATTTCAATATATTTTTCTGGCTAGAATTTAAAATGTACTCTTCTCCTCCTCTCACTTGATGGAAGTAAAATTTGTCAGTCCATTACATTGATGCAGGAATATTTTTACAACTGAGTACAGCTAACGTTACAGAGGATTTTCTGTTGCAGTAAATTTAATTATCAGGAAATTTAAGAGAATTAGATAAAATACTTTCAGAACATTGCAATGGCATAAAACAAGAAAAATGTTTTGTAGCATGCTTTATAATGATTTAATGGTGCTGCTTTGAGGCTGGGATTTTCAAAGATGCTTAAGGGAGTTAGGCATCCGACTCCTATATAATTTAATGGGATTGGGTGCCTACCTCCCTTTGAAAATACCAGTTTAGGTTACCTTGCTGTTTGTGACTCTTTTGCAAACAACTGATAGGTCTCTGGAAAATCTATAGGCACTTAGGGCCAGATTCTGGCACCCTTATTCACACTGACTTGTACCTTAATCCACAAGTGCTCCCATTGACTTCTGTGGGACTAATTTGTGGGGTAAAGTGCTACTCAATATAAGTAAGGATATCAGAATAGAACCTGTAATAAACCATTTATAATGAAACTTAAAAGAAGAGTTCTTCATGTCTCTTCTGGGCTCCTAAAAATGCAGTTACTTAATATTACTCTTTTCTTCATTGTGCAAAAGTTCAAAAAGAGACATCCTCAAAAATCTGCCAGTGGAATAGATTCACTATCGTAACAGGTAATCAGGATAATATCATCTCTACGAAAGATTATGATATTATAGCTATTTTGTGTCTGATTTATGGTACATTGCTCACACAGCACCTGCATTTTAATATTCTTTATTGTTAGAAAAATCAAAAGTTGTATCAAAAAGTAAAATATGCATAGATTGTTATTTAATGTGGGTTCATTTTAATTCAGCAACTTTATCAATGAGCATTAAAACTGGAAGTGGAAAAACAAGTTTGCAGTTGGTTCGCCTTCCAAAATACAAACAGTAAATCATACCCACACATAATTTCTTCTGTTCTGTATTGTAAAGGTTATGTTTATACGATGAGCTGTGAATGAGATTAATGAGTTTTCTCAGCACTGTAAACCTCCTCCACTGAAACAGGAGCTAAATTCCAATAAATCACAGTTTTATGTTCACATATTTATGGGATAGTGAAAGATTTAGAGTTCCTCTATAGGGAAAAACTACCCCAAACAGAAGAGGAAAAAATTACAGATTCTGTAGTGTAAAGATGGATAAACAGGAACAAAAGCACGAATGGACTGTATTCACTTTAATGATGCCAGTAACTTATTAAAAACTATTATTATAGCTAATCTTTTTGCCAATACTTCAGCTGAAGTTACAATACACAAGCCCAATATGCTGGCTCCTCCATGTCATTGCAGATCAAAAGCAATTAAATGATATGCCTTTTCTGACAATGTTCTTTAAACCCATTTCTCCTTTTTTGTCCAAAAAAGTGCCAGCGATATTGCAGCTGGTGTCCTTCAGACCTTATAAAGTTCCTCATGTGCGCCTGAGAATAATTATTTATATTTAGGTCACCTCTACACAGATTATTATGGATATGATTTCTCAGCTCACTCTTTATAGAAAAGTAATGGCATTAACTGCATTTTCTTTGATGAATCACGCATAACATTTTAATTTCTCTACCCAAGAAATGCAGAATGCTTCAAGAGCTTTTTGCCCATAAATCGTGTGGCAAAGAAATGGTTGAGGCTATTCTTGCGTCTAGGCTAGTGTCATTTTTATATCAATGAGCTGATGCTGTCTGTAGTACATTAGTGCAACAACACCTGAAAGAAAACATGAAACTGCAATTATAACAAGAATATCACAGTTTCTGAAATGCCAGTGATTTCTTCTTTCAATAACTGCAAATAAAGTTTGCACTATTAGGAGTGTACTGTCACCTTTCCTTTCCTAGCCTGTAATTCAGGCTTATAGGTCTTTGGAGACCAGGTAACTTTCTCTGAGAAAACCTTAAAATGCAAAGTACCCTACGCTGAATTGATTTAACTAGGAGGCATACAGTGGCATCTAAATACAGAAGATGCTTTTGATTACATGGGACATAAGAAATAACCTTGTGACCTGTCAATAAGTGGACATTTACTTATTGTGAGTAGTTCATTAGCAATACTTCTCAACTACTGCCCTATACAAATTCAGATTGAAAATCAGGTGTAAAATTTTAACAAGAGCAATTAACCATGGAACAATTTATGAAGGGTTGTGGTGGAGCCTCCATCACAGGAAATTTTTAAATCAGGATTGGAAGTTTTGGTAAAAGATATGCTATAGGAATTATTTTGGGGAAGTTCTATGGCCTGTGCTATACAGGAGATCAGACTAGATGATCAAAAAGGTCCCTTCTGGCCTTGGAATCTGTGAATCTATTGCAGGTTTACCCCTCATGTACAGGTTGCTTATGTGGAATCCGGTCCTGTCAAACCCCTTAATATGATATCGTAACGGAACTTGTTCAACTTACCACCATGGTGCCTCCTACTGGCCATCCTTGGAATTAGCTCAGGGTTGCCAATGCGCCTTCCTCAGGTGGTGTTTCACCCGTCGTCACTTCTGTCTTCACCTCCAGGACCCGCGTCGCTCCCCGGACTGCGTTGTCCTCTTTTGGTCACAGCCCTCTGGCTGTGCCCCACTTGATTCTTTCCCCCATTCCAGGGGACCAACAGTCCTCAGTCCAACCACTTTCCTCAGTGGCAAACTGCAGTCCAGATTCTAGCTGCTCATCTCAGTGACAAACTGCAGTCCATACACTGGCCACTTCCCTCTGTGGTAAGTGGGGGAAAAGAAGGGAGGAACCTGGGCCCGCCCGCTACTCTAGGTCCCGACCTAAGGACCCACGTGCTGCCCCTCCTCCAACTCTGCTGTCTTCTTCCCTGGGCCACTTTCCCACTGCCCCAGCACGTCTCCTGGCTGCCTTCCGCGCAGCCTCCCCAGGGTTGTTTAACCCCTTACATACCAGTGAGAGGCAGCCGCCCCAATACATACCCTCGCCCTTAAGACCACACACCCGGGGGGGGGGTTTCTATTTTCCCAGCTTCCCTTGCAGCTGGGCCCGCAGGATGTTTTTCTCCTACCTCAGGCTCTTCACCGAGAGGAGCAGCCTGTCTCCCTCTTTCAGAGTCTAGGTACCCACCCTTGCCTGTCCTCCTCCTGTGTGGGTTCCCCGGTCTGTCTGGGTCCCCACTGTAGCCTGTCCTACTCCCCCATGAGTTCCCCTCTTTCTCTGGGTCCTCTCTGCCCCAATTATTTTACCTATCACCTCCCTACCTCCCCCTGCTGGGTGTGGGAGAGGGCTGTCTATCAGGACCTCAGTCCTCACTGCTCCCTCGTTCTGAGCAGCCCCTGACCAAGCCCAGACCTTAGGCATTCCTCTCCTTCTCCTCCGGGGGCAATGCCTTTTTATATGGCCTGTCTCATGGCCATGGAAGCATGTCCCTTGTCTCCCCTTGGCCATGGCCCTCTTATGGTCTTTCTTCTTTTGCTCAGCCCCTTCCCCTGGACTAGCCTTGCTCCTACAACCCAGAGGGCACTGTGTCTGCACGTGTTCCTGTTGCCCACAGGTCCAACATGCCCAGTGCCTCCCTGTTCTTCTCACAGCAGGGGGGTCTTTCTTGGGCTTTTTTGCTTTCTTATTCTCTAGGTGGGGCCTCTGTTTCCCATCCTGGTAGGGGCACTCCCTCTTAACGTGTCCCAGCTGCCCACAGGTGAAACATTTTCTTGGCCTCCTGGTCCTGGTGCGTGGCTTCCCCTCTCACTCCCTGTGACTTTCATGGATTCCCTTTCTCAGCGACCTAAACAAGCACAGCTGCTATTTTGCTAACCCAGCCATGTAGGCCTGAAGGTGTTTCTGTACCTCCCACTGTCTCTGCTGGGTAGTGAGCACCTGCTGTAGCAGAGCCTGAAGCTGTCCTTGTGGCCTATCAGACTCTTTCCGACACCGACTTCGGAGTTCAGTTTGGGAAGGCCCCAGAACCCTCCGCAAAGAAGGCCTCAATATACCCCAATTCCATTCTCCACCTTATGTATCCCTTAGTCCTCACAATCTTCTATCCTCCCCCTGTATTAGAGGTGACCATTTGCCCGCATTCTCCACCATGTATAACAGGGCTTGTTTGACTCACCACCATGGTGCCTCCTGCTGGCCATCCTGGGAATAATCTCAGGGTTGCCAGTGTGCCCTCCTCAGGGGGACAGATCACAGAGGGGGATGACTATTAAGCCCCCCCTCTGTGATCCTCATGATCACTACTGTGCTGCCCTTGGAGTGGGGTGAAACGCAGGCCATCGTCACTTCTGTCTTCACTTCCAGGACCCATGTCGCTCCCTGGACTGTGTTGTCCTCTTCTGGTCACAGCCCTCCGACTGTGCCCTGCTCAGTTCTTTCCCTCATCCCTGGGGACCAACAGTCCTCAGTCCAACCACTTTCCTCAGTGGCAAAATGCAGTCCAGATTTTAGCGGTTCATCTCAGTGACAAACTACAGTCCATACACTGGCCACTGCCCTCTCTGGCAAGTGGGGCAAAGGGGCCCCGGGTCCGCCCGCTACTCCAGGTCCCAACCTAGGGACCCTATCGCCAGCAGCCACTTGCTGCCCCTCCTCCAACTCCACTGTCTCCTTCTCTGGGCCACTTTCCCCCAGCCCCGGCACCTCTGCTGGCTGCCTTCCGCACAGCCTCCCCAGGGTTGCTTTAACCCCTTACATACCAGTGAGGAGCAGCCACCCCACCACAGATATAAGGAATTTTAAAAGTTACTTTTGCTGTGCAGAGTGCTGAAAATGTGTGACCTTCATGAACTAGTTCCCAAATGTCAACTTAAGTTATGTGATAGCATCATGTCCAGACACTACAAAACCAGTAAGATATATTATTTTCCCCAAGTGATCCTCACTCCCACACATTACCCTTCGGTTCAGATCAGCTGCTTACAATAGTAGTTGTGGTGTTAGCTGTGAATGTGTAGAGTTCCACAAGGGAGCATATAGCAAGGTGATAAGAGTCTGTATAAACAGGAAATAAAGTCAAGCTTGCATTCACCCCAGCCACAGTATCCTGGGTCTCTATAACCTCTATATGGTGTCAAAGTGGGATTGAATAAAGAGACAACAGATCACAGAACACCCCAGCAGAAATGGAAAAGAGGAAAGGGAAAACAGACAAGTGAGCCCTCCTGCCCAGCCAGAACAGCTGAAAAGCTGCAAAGAGCTAGCAGCACAACAGGCAGAGAAGAGGCCTGAAAACACAGAAAGCCCAGAGAGAACTGCTAGGATGAGTCCAGACTGCACCAAGGAGGCTAGGAAAGTAAGGGAAATTGATCTAAGGCTAGGTCAACAGCAACACCACTTGGTTAGGGAGCCCCACCACCTTACTCCAGAGACAACAGAGGAAAAAAGGGAGAATCTATAATCTTATAAAGTAAGAGAGATGGCTACATCTGACCCAGCTTTTTTCCATATATCAACCCCAGCAGAATTTGATTTCCAGAACGCTGAGGGATGGCCACCCTGGAGAAGTAGATTCCGGAGGTGCTGTCAAGCTTCTGGTTGCGATTAGGAGTCAGAGGAGAAATAAGTTAATACCCTGCTCTATACAATGGAACCAGCAACAGAGGACATTCCCTTTCCGGAAGTCTCACAGCTGTTCGGATGAAATAGCTCGATACAATTAAAGAAGAATTGGGTAATCATTTCATGCCATGCCGGAATGTGGTTTTTGGGCAGGCACCTTTTCAAATACACAATCAAGAAACAGCTGAGTCAGCAAATGATTTAAATATGTATTACCTAATCCAATGCTGTGGCTATTGGGCAGACGAGCAAAGAATTTATCAGAGCATGGCTTGTTGTAAGAGTGAGGACAGTCAACTATCTGAAAGACTCCAAAATTATCCTAACCACTAGAGACAGTAAGGAACACAGTCCTCCAAAGTCATTACATAAAGAAGAAACAGCCTCTTCTCAGGAATAACTTGTGGGAGGAACCCACAGTAGAAGCCATGGATATGGGGAGGAAAATACTTCAGAATGCCCAGAAACAATAACTACTCAGACAAGTTGTCAAGGTTCCTTCCCCACTCTGAACTCTAGGGTACAGATGTGGGGACCTGCATGAAAGACCCCCTAAGCATATTCTTACCAGCTTAGGTTCAAAACTTCTGCAAGGTACAAACTTTGCCTTGTCCTTGAACAGTATGCTGCCACCACCAACCATTTTAAACAAAGAACAGGGAAAGAGACCACTTGGAGACGTCTTCCCCCAAAATTTCCCTCCAAGCTCTACACCCCCTTTCCTGGGGAAGGCTTGATAATAATCCTCACCAATTGGTACAGGTGAACACTGACCCAAACACTTGGATCTTAAGAAAATGAAAAAGCAATCACGTTCTTAAAAGAAGAATTTTAATTAAAGAAAAGGTAAAATAATCACCTCTGTAAAATCAGGATGGTAAATACCTTACAGGGTAATCAGATTCAAAACACAGAGAATCCCTCTAGGCAAAATCTTAAGTTACAAAAAGACACAAAAACAGGAATATACATTCCCTCCAGCACAGCTTATTTTACAAGCCATTAAACAAAAGAAAATCTAACGCATTTTCTAGCTAGATTACCTACTAACTTTACAGGAGTTATAAGGCTACATTCCTGATCTGTTCCCTGCAAAAGCATCACACAGACTGCCCAAACCCTTTGTTCCCCCTGCTCACTCCAGATTTGAAAGAATCTTGTCCCCCATCGGCCATTTTGGGTGAGGTGCCGGTGGGGTTAACTTAGCTTCTTAACCCTTTACAGGTGAAAGGATTTTGCCTCTGACCAGGAGGGATTTTATAGCACAGTATTCAGAAAGGTGGTTACCCTTCTCTCTATATTTATGACACGCCCCCCCAAATCACAGATAGGGTGAAACACTGGCTGTCATTTCTTCCTGGAGCTCTAGGGGAAAACAGAGTTAATAAGGCACATGCATCTCTAAATATACTACTAACTGTATAAAAACTAACAATATTTTTTACATCTCAAGGACGATATTAACCAGTTGATTCTGGGAAACTTTCACGGGAGAGTGCATTAGCCACTTTGTTAGAAGCTCCTGAAAAGTGTAGTATGTTGAAATTAAAATTTTGGAGCGCTAAACTCCACTGAATAAGTTTTTTTTTTTGTTATTTCCCTTGCCGGTATGAAGCCACTGTAGTGCAGCATGGTCAGTTTGCAGGTGGAAACCCCATCCCCAAACGTATGGGCCTAGCTTTTTTAGAGCGTAGACAATAGCGTAACATTCCTTTTTACTGATTGATCAGTGGCTTTCCCTTTTAGACAGCTTCTTGCTGAGAAACATGACAGGATGGAACTCTTGATTCGGTTCTTTCTGCATTCAGACTGCTTCCACACCACGCTCGGACGCATCTGTGGTTGTTAGGAACGGTTTGTCAAAGTCTGGGGCCCTTAGCACAGGGTCAGACCATGAGTGTCACTTTAAGCTGATTAAAGGCATTCTGACACTTTTCAGTCCACTGAACTGCATTTGGCTGGGTTTTTTTCATTAGGTCTCTCATTGTGGCAGCGATTTTGCTGTATTGCGGTACAAATCGCCTGTAATATCCGGCCAAGACTAAGAAGGATTGAACCTGTTTCTTTGACTTTGGGACAGGCCACTTTTGGATAGCATACAGTTTGGCCTGTAGGGGGTTGATAGTTTCTTGATCCACCTGGTGTCCAAGGTAAGTCACTCTGTTTAGGCCTATTTGACACTTCTTAGCCTTAACAGTTAGTCCTGCCTCCCTTATGTGCTCAAAGACTTTTTGTAGATGTCCCAGGTGTTCTGCCCAGGAATCCAAAAATATGGCCACATCGTCAAGGTAGGTGACTGCATATTCTCCTAATCCCGCTAGGAGACCATCTACAATTCTTTGGAAGGTGGCTGGTGTATTTCGCAGCCTGAAAGGGAGTACTTTAAATTCATGCAACCCGACATGTGTGGTGAAGGCTGACCTTTCCTTGGCAGATTCATCTAGCGGTACCTGACAGTACCCCTTGGTTAAGTCCAAGGTAGAGATGAACTGGGCCCGTCCCAGTTTCTCTAATAGTTCATCTGTGCGTGGCATTGGATAGTTGTCTGGACGAGTTACAGTATTTAGCTTATGGTAATCCATGCAAAAACGTATCTCCCCATCTGTTTTGGGAACTAGAACCACTGGAGATGCCCATGCACTGCCAGAGGGGCAGATTATACCCATCTGTAGCATATCCTGGATCTCCCGTTCTATAGCAGTTTTAGCTTGAGGAGACACCCAGAAAGGTTGGGCTCTAATTGGGTGAGCATTACATGTGTCAATGGAGTGGTATGCCCATTCAGTCAGTCCTGGGGTGGCTGAGAACATCGACGCGTAGCTAGTGCACAGCTCCTTGATCTGCTGTCGCTGCATATGCCCAAGTGTCATGGAGAGATTCACCTCTTCCATGCCACTAGCACTTTTCCCTTCGTAGTAGACACCTTCAGGCCACGTAGCTTCATATTTTCCCTGGACTGTAAACTGACAAACCTTTAATTCTCTGGAATAAAAGGGCTTTAGAGAATTAATATGGTACACCTTAGGCTTTCGGTTGGAGGTGGGGAATGCTATGAGATAATTAACAGCTCCCAGGCGCTCTTGGACTGTGAATGGCCCTTCCCATGACGCTTCCATTTTATGAGCTTGGAGCACCTTTAAGAACATGACCTGGTCCCCAACTTTGAAGGAACACTCTCTGGCATGTTTATTATGCCAGGCTTTTTGCTCTTTTTGTCCATCTTTTAGGTTTTCTTTAGTAAGGGCTAAAGAGGTTTGGAAGGTGTTTTGTAGGTTGGTTACAAAGTTCAGAATGTTAGTTCCTAGAGAAGGTGTAAACCCCTCCCATTGCTGCTTCACCAACTGTTATGGCCACTTAACATCGCAGCCATATACAAGTTTAAATGATGAAAACCCTATACTGGGATGTTGTACAGCTCTGTAGGCAAAGAGCAACTCCTGCAACACTAGGTCCCAGTCATTGGAATGCTCATTTATGAATTTATGTATCATGGCCCTCAAAGTTCCATTAAACTTCTCCACCAGGCCATTTGTTTGATGGTGGTAAGGGGTGGCAACCAAGTGATTTATCCCAAAGCTTCCCAAAGGCTTTCCATAGTTCCTGCCAGGAAATTAGTTCCTGCATCTGTGAGGATGTCGGAGGGCCAACCTACCCTGGCAAAAATTATTCTTAATACCTGGCACACACTTTTAGCCCTGGTGTTGTTTAGAGCTACTGCTTCCGGCCATTGGTTTGGCAAAATCCGTGAAAGTCAGTATATACTGCTTTCCTCTGGGTGTCTTTTTTGGAAAAGGACCCAGAATATCCACAGCTACTTGCTGAAATGGAACCTCAATGATGGAAACTGGCTGTAGAGGGGCTTTGACCTAGTCTTGGGATTTTTTCACTCTTTGGCATACCTCAGAAGACCGGACAAAGGTAGAAACATTCTTGCCCGTTCACTCCCAGTGGATCAACTTTCCCAAATGGTTTTTGGTTCTGTTCACCCCAGCATGACCACTAGGATGATCGTGGGCTAAGCTTAAGAGCTTTACCCAGTACTTAGTTGGAATTACAAACTGTCTTTGAGGATGCCAGTCTTCCTGGTTTCAGAGTAGCAGCCGTGTTAGTCTGTATTCACAAAAAGAAAAGGAGTACTTGTGGCACCTTAGAGACTAACAAATTTATTTGAGCATAAGCTTTCGTAAGCTACAACTCACTTCATCAGATGCATTCAGTGGAAAATACAGTGGGGAGATTTATATACATAGAGAACATGAAACAATGGGTGTTATCATACACACTGTAAGGAGAGTGATCAGGTAAGGTGAGCTATTACCAGCAGGAGAGCTGGGGGGAAAAAACCTTTTGTAGTGATAATCAAGGTGGGCCATTTCCAGCAGTTGACAAGAACATCTGAGGAACAGTGGGGGGTGGGGGGAAATAAACATGGAGAAATCGTTTTACTTTGTATAATGACCCATCCACTCCCAGTCTTTATTCAAGCCTGAGTTAATTGTATCCAGTTTGCAAATTAATTCCAATTCAGCAGTCTCTCCTTGGAGTCTGTTTTTGAAGTTTTTTTGTTGAAGAATTGCAACTTTTAGGTCTGTAATCGAGTGACCAAAGAGATTGAAGTGTACTCTGACTGGTTTCTGAATGTTATAATTCTTGACATCTGATTTGTGTCAATTTATTCTTTTATGTAGAGACTGTCCAGTTTGACCAATGTACATGGCAGAGGGGCATTGCTGGCACATGATGGCATATATCACATTGGTAGATGTGCAGGTGAACGAGCCTCTGATAGTGTGGCTGATGTGATTAGGCCCTCTCATGGTGTCCCTTGAATAGATATGTGGACACAGTTGGCAACGGGCTTTGTTGCAAGGCTAGGTTCCTGGGTGAGTGTTTTTGTTGTGTGGTGTGTGGTTGCTGGTGAGTATTTGCTTCAGGTTGGGGGGCTGTCTGTAAGCAAAGACTGGCCTGTCTCCCAAGATCTGTGAGAGTGATGGGTCATCCTTCAGGATAGGTTGTAGATCCTTGATGATGTGTTGGAGAGTTTTGAGTTGGGGGCTGAAGGTGACGGCTAGTGGCGTTCTGTTATTTTCTTTGTTGGGCCTGTCCTGTAGTAGGTGACTTCTGGGTACTCTTCTGGTTCTGCAAATCTCTTTCTTCACATCAGCAGGTGGGTATTGTAGTTTTAAGAATGCTTGATAGAGATCTTGTAGGTGTTTGTCTCTGTCTGAGGGGTTGGAGTAAATGTGGTTGTATCATAAAGCTTGGCTGTAGACGATGGATCATGTGGTGTGGTCTGGATGAAAGATGGAGGCATGTAGGTAGGAATAGCGGTCAGTAGGTTTCCGGTATAGGGTGGTGTTTATGTGACCATCGTTTATGAGCACCATAGTGTCCAGGAAGTGGATCTCTTGTGTGGACTGGTCCATGCTGAGGTTGATTGTGGAATGAAATTGTTGAAATCATGGTGGGATTCCTCAAGGGCTTCTTTTCCATGAGAACAGATGATGAAGATGTCATCAATGTAGCGCAAGTAGAGTAGGGGCATTAGGGGATGAGAGCTGAGGAAGCATTGTTCTAAGTCAGCCATAACAATGTTGGCATACTGTGGAGCCATGCGGGTACCCATAGCAGTGCTGCAGAAAATGGCAATTCTTCAACAAAAAAACTTCAGAAACAGAGTCCAATGAGAGACTGCTGAATTGGAATTAATTTGCAAATGGATACAATTAACTCAGGCTTGAATAAAGACTGGGAGTGGATGGGTCATTACACAAAGTAAAACTATTTCTCCATATTTATTCCCCCCTCAACCCCCACTGTTCCTCAGATGTTTTTGTCAACTGCTAGAAATGGCCCACCTTGACTATCACTACAAAAGGCTTTTTCCCCCCAGCTCTCCTGCTGATAATACCTCACCTTAAGTGATCACTCTCGTTACAGTGTGTATGGTAACACCCATTGTTTCATGTTCTCTATGTATATAAATCTCCCCACTGTATTTTCCACTGAATGCATCCGATGAAGTGAGCTGTAGCTCATGAAATCTTATGCTCAAATAAATGTGCTAGTCTCTAAGGTGCCACAAGTACTCCTAGTCTTCCTGGTGTCCATGAGAAAGAGTTTTCTTGTATAAAAGTCCTCTTTCTACAACAAACCTGGATTGATTAGAAGAGCTGAGAGGTGGTGGGTTGCTCCATGCCACTGTCCAAGCTCTTTGGAGGTTTTCATCTGCTTCCTGTTCAGTCTGGAACTGTTTCCTTGATGCTGGAGACAACAGTTCCTCATTGGATTGTGGACCTGGGCTTGGTCTTTCTGGAAGCGATGCAGGGGATGGGGCTGAATCGGTTGACTGTGAACCGCTCTCTTTTGGTGGACTATGTTGCGGTTCAGGCTCCAGATGAGCTTCTGGTTTAGGGTTATCTGTTGCTGCCAGTGCAGGTTCAGAGGGGCCCTCTGGTGTTGGGGTTGCAAGTACTGGATGCAGTGCTGGCAATGGTTTTGGTGTTGGTTGTTCCGCCGGTTTCGGTTCTGGGACTGGCTCTGTCTGGGTCTCTGTAACTGGATCCACTGCTGCTGTTGCAGGTGTTGGCATGGGGTCCGGTTCCATCACCTCTGACTGTGTCCTGGTAGAAGTTTTCAGAACAGAGCTAGATGTGACAGCTTGCTTAGCCTGGCTGCGGGTGACCATTCCCACCCTCTTGGCTAGCCTCACATGATTGGCCAAGTTTCCCCCAACAGCATGGGGATGGGATAATCATCATAGACTGCAAAAGTCCATGTTCTTGACCATCTCTTGCACTGGTCCAGCAACTTGGCTGTAGGCAAGTCAAAAGTGTTTGACTTGAAGGGTTGAATCATCACTTGGACCTCTGGGTGGATTAAATTGGGGTCCACTAAGGAAGCATGGATAGCCGACCCTTGTGCTCAGATGTCCCTCCATGCTGTGACCTTCTTCCCGCTCACACTTATAGTTTCCCTCTGCTCTGAGGGTATCTGGGAGGCATCTGGGCCTGAGGCCCTCTGGGGTGATTCTGGTGCAATGATCTGTAGTCTGTTGGGGTTCTTGGGTCAGTTGGCCTTTACATTCCCCGGCTTGTTACATTTAAAACATCGTCCAGCTGACTAGTCACTGGGACGAGGTGGTTTGCTGGAGAATGGTGTGGCAGGGCAATAAGGTGTCTGCAGTGTTCCTTGGGGTGTAGTTGGGGCCTTGGGATTCCCCCAGTAGTAGGGTATGGTCTGAGGGTGTCCCTTCTGATATCCGCTCCAACTGTGACTGGTATCTCCCTCCACCCATTTTGTTCCGGTTTGCCCCGCCTCTTTGGCGGTCTGGGACTGCACGTATTGATCAGCATAAGAAGCAAGACTTCCTGCTGAGTCGATTTTCCTATCCCATAAACACTGTTTTATAATATCTTTGGACATATTCAGGAATTGCTCCTGTATCATCAAATTCCGCATTCCTCCAAAGTTAGTTACAGCCTGTCTGTTGAGCCATTTATCAAACAGATTTGTCATCTGGTTTACATAAGCCACATTACTTAGACCAGGCCCTCTCTTCAGGGTTTGAAATTTTACTCTGTACATTTCAGGTGTAACTTGAAATTGCTTTAAAACCAAATCCTTGAATTTATTATAGTCAGAAGCCTCCTCAATAGACATCTTATTGAATATGTCCAGAGCTCTTCCAGTCAATTTTCCGACCAATGTGGTCATCTTGTGAGCTTCGGGAATTTTATGGAGTGTGCACAGTCTCTCAAAGGTGAGAAAATATTCAGCAATATCACTGGATTCATCATACTGTGGACATAGTCGCTCCCATTTGTGGATTGTTGAGTAAGGATTGTTAGGGTTATCCGGTATATTCTCCTGAGCCTTTGCCGTCTTCATCTCCAGTGCATGCTTTCTCTCTTTTTCCCTCTCCTCCATTTCTTTTTCCTTTGCCTCCATAGCTCTCCTGTGGGCAGCCTCCTGGGCTTTCTCTGGCTCCATAGCTCTCTGGTGAGCAGCCTCCTGGGCTTTTTCTGCTTTTTCACTGCCTCCATTTCTTTTTCTTTGGCTTCCAGTCTGGCTAACTCCAGCCTTTGTTTGGTCTTGCTTTCTATCATCCTAGCCCCTCTGTTTTAACCTAGCTATTTCCGAAAGAAAGAAAGAAAGAAAGAAAGAAAGAAAGAAAGAAAGAAAGAAAGAAAGAAAGAAAGAAAGAAAGAAAGAAAGAAAGAAAGAAAGAAAGAAAGAAAGAAAGAAAACCTGGCTTGTAAAATTTTGCTGTGCTGTAACCTGATACCTTTTTTCTCTGATAGCTGTTCTCAGCTTACAGAAAAATCCTTTTGTTATGGAGATGCTCTGTCCCCCAGGCAGAGAGACAGAAAAACTCTGATTGCATTTAGCTTAAAACCTGCTTCCAAGCAGCCCAAAGGGAAAAAAATGTCCTTTTAAAATCCTACTATGCTTCTGGTTCAAAATGATCTCTGGTTCAAAATGATCCCACCTCTAACACCATGTCAAGGTTCCGTCCCCACTCTGAACTCTAGGGTACAGATGTGGGGACCTGCATGAAAGACCCCCTAAGCATATTCTTACCATCAAAAGAGAAGATCCCTGCAAACACAGCATAGATTTAATGTGCCACACTTGGAAGATCTAAATCAAGCACGTGTAGCGGAAGAACACTTTAGGCTAGACTAGGGGTTCCCAAATTTGGTTCACGGCTTGTTCAGGGTAAGTCCCTGGTGGGCCGTGAGATACTTTGTTTACCTGAGCATCTGCAGGTACGGTCGCTCGCAGCTCCCAGTGGCCGTGGCTCACTGTTCCCGGCCAGTGGGAGCTGCAGGAAGTGGTGGCCTGGCCTGCACCACTTCCTGCAGTAGGGTAAGTACCCTCAATCCCTCTTGTGACGTGGAAAGTAATAGACAGCCAACTCAGCCCCCAAAGTGGACTGTATTGGACAGAGAAATGGCATAGCCAGGATTGACATTGCTTAAAAGAATCCATCACAGTACAATTGTCTCTGCCGAGCTTCCCAAGTCTATAGGAAGTATATCATGGATTTCCATGACTGAGTCAGTAAGTAGCATTAGCGGAAACTGCACTGTCCAACCTTCCTCACCTTTGCCAGCCTTTTGTAGAGTACCAGGAAGAAACAGGTAAAGAAATTAGAAGCAGTTCCAGTGGGTTTTGAGTGGATCACTCATCAATGCACAGCTGTGTAATCTGCATTATATTGATTTCAAGCTCTTTGGGATAGGAACCATCTTCTTTGTTTTGTGCTTGTATAACATCTAGCACAGTGGGATCATGCTCAATGACTGTGGCTCCTAGGGGCTACCACAATACAAACAATAAATAACAATAAGATTCAAGCAATGCTACTGAATTCAATGGAACTAGTTTCATGAATAAGTGTACTCTCAAACATGGTGACAGGCTTCAGAGTGGTAGCCATGTTCATGTGTATCAGCAAAAACAATGAGAAGTCCTTGTGGCACCTTATTTGGGCCAACAAATTTAACATATGTATTTGGGCATAAGCTTTCGTGGGCTAGAACCTATTTCATCAGATGCATGGAGTGGAAAATACAGTAACAGGTATATTTATACATAGTAAATGAAAAGATGGGAGTTGTCTTACCAGGTGAGGGGGTCAGTCTAATGAGACAATTCAATTAACAGTAAAAAGAAAAGGAGTACTTGTGGCTCTTTAGAGACTAACAAATTGATTTGAGCATAAGCTTTCGTGAGCTACAGCTCACTTCATTGGATGCATGCAGTGGAAAATACAGTGGGGAGATTTTATATACACAGAGAACATGAAACAATGGGTGTTACCATACGCACTGTAAGGAGAGTGATCAAGTAAGGTGTGCTATTACCAGCAGGAGAGAAAAAAATATTTTGTAGTGATAATCAAGGTGGGCCATTTCCAGCTGTTGACAAGAACATGTGAGGAACGGGGGGAGGAGGGGAATAAACATGGGAAAATAGTTTTACTTTGTCCAATGACACATCCACTCCCAATCTTTATTCAAACCTAATTTAATGGTGTCCAGTTTGCAAATTAATTCCAATTCAGCAGTCTCTCCTTGGAGTCTGTTTTTGAAGTTTTTTTATTGAAGAATTGCAACTTTTAGGTCTGTAATCGAGTGACCAGAGAGATTGAAGTGTACTCTGACTGGTTTTTGAATGTCATAATTCCTGACATCTGATTTGTGTCCATTTATTCTTTCACGTAGAGACTTTCCAGTTTGACCAATGTACATGGCAGAGGGGCATTGCTGGCACATGATGGCATATATCACATTGGTAAATGTGCAGGTGAATGAGCCTCTGATAGTGTGGCTGAGGTGATTAGGCTCTCTAATGGTGTCCCTTGAATAGATATGTGGACACAGTTGGCGACGGGCTTTGTTGCAAGGCTAGGTTCCTGGATTAGTGTTTTTGTTGTGTGGTGTGTGTTTGCTGGTGAGTATTTGCTTCAGGTTGAGGGGCTGTCTGTAAGCAAGGACTGGCCTGTCTCCCAAGATCTGTGAGAGTGATGGGTCGTCCTTCAGGATAGGTTGTAGATCCTGATGATGGGCTGGAGACGTTTTAGTTGGGGGTTGAAGGTGATGGCTAGTGGTGTTCTGTTATCTGTTGTGTAGTAGGTGACTTCTGGGTCCTCTTCTGGCTCTGTCAATCTGTTTCTTAACTTCACCAGGTGAAGTTTTGTAGTTTTATTGTATTGTATTTTTAAGAATTGTATTGTAGTTTTAAGAGTGCTTGATAGAGATCCTGTAGGTGTTTGTCTCTGTCTGAGGGATTGGAGCAAATGCAATTTTATCTTAGAGCTTGGCTGTAGACAATGGATTGTGTGATGTGGTCTGGATGAAAGCTAGAGGCATGTAGGTAAGTATAGGGGTCAGTAGGTTTCCAGTATAGGGTGGTGTTTATGTGACCATCACTTATTAGCACTGTACTGTCCAGGAAGTGGATTTCTTGTGTGGACTGGTCCAGGCTGAGGTTGATGGTGGGGTGAAAATTGTTGAAATCCTGGTGGAATTCCTCAAGGGCCTCCTTCCCAGGGGTCCAGATGATGAAGATGTCATCAATGTAGTGCAAGTAGAGTAGGGATGTTAGGGGATGAGAGCTGAGGAAGCATTGTTGTAAGTCAGCCATAAAAATGTTGGCATACTGTGGGGCCATGCAGATACCCATAACAGTCCTGCCAACTTGGTAAAGGTTATTCAATCAGACTGTTGTGGAGAAACCTCATTAATAATATAGCGCCTCGCTGTACTGGTCCATACTCACATTGCTGTGCATTTAATCACATGAGCAGTCTAATTGTCCTGAATGCATCGTGAGTTAGAACTCCACAGCAGGATCTTAGAGTTTTACGATTATGAAGTCTGGCAGACAGATCCAACTCTAGGTTTTTCAGAGGAGGCACAGTTTGAGGTATATCTACAGGCTCTGCAAGGTTTCCTACCACATGCCTTTGCTCCCTGGTAAAGCATTAGCCACTGTATTCTCTGTCCCCAGAATGTGCTCTGAGCAGTTAAATTAAATTACATTTTCTGCTTTGCTTCCAGATTTTTATGGTCATGTTGGCCATGTGTGCTGATCTGGTTCCCCCTAGTTTGGATAAAATAAGACAGTACCATTTCCTGAGGGTGAAGTTCACCTTGGTGGAAAGGACCCACATAAAGTCTATCAATCACTCAAGTCTCCCTTATGTTAACAGGCTTATGTTTCACTTAAGTAGGGCGGATTCGTGGGTGGCTCCTCTGCCCAGAGATTAATTTCATTGTGAGAGATTGTACTTGAGTTCTCTGCGTTATCTGTAATAATCTGAGATCATGTCAGACTCATAACAGTTCCAACCTGTTTATAATTAGAGGTTTAACAGGTGCCACAAACTATTTACTCTTTAGTAGATGGAAATTCCCCAGCTAATCTTTGAAATCTGTCTCCAGAAAATCAAAACAGAGATATCTAACATATATGGTATAGATATTTATAAGTATTCAAGGGTCTCACAATATTTAATATATTTCTCTTCACAACACCCCTGTGAGGTAGTGAAGTATTATTATGGCTATCTGCAAGATAGAAAACTGAGGCACAGAGAGACTCAGTGTGTTGTCCAAGGTCATGCAGAGAGTCTGTGTCAGAGCAGGGAAAGGAATCTGAGTTTTCTAGGCTAGTGTTTTAGCCACTAGATCATCCTTTACATCTGATAGGATGATGGTCTAACAGTATTGTCTCTATTCAAACAGTTTGTGATAGGTACACAATTGCTTTCCATATAGTTCCAGTGTCTCTTCCATCCAACAGATAGATTTGGGTATTTCTATCGTAGAGGTTGGATGGTTTAAAAAACAAGGATAAGCGCTACTAGATTTTCCAAAGCCTTTATATAGGTGTACTGTGACTGAAAAGGGCAGTTTTACAAGCATTACTGACTTTACAGCAGTCAAAACACAAATTCACTTTCTACTATATCAGATTGAGAAAAGCATTTTCTTTCATGAAAATTCCCTACATGGCAGGGAAAGGGAAAAATAGAAGTTCTGTTTATCAGTTGACCACAGCTTGTGAAAGTCCAGTAGCACGTGTTGGTGCTTTGCTATGCCATGTAGCTGTACCTCTCTCTCAAAAAAAAAAGCTACGGAGAAAAATATCAAGTGCTCATACTTACAGGGTTACGGTTGCAGCCTGATGTGTTAAAATAAGGCGTCATTTAATTTCCATGGCAACAAAAATAACACTTTTTTTTAAGTATTGACATAACATAATTGGAGTTTAACATTGGAGTTTAACATAAAATCATTAAGCTATTTTAGCTTGATTTTTCTGCCCTTTAGAACATTTTATGCTTTGAAAATACTCTGGCTCAGTTGTTCACCAGGAAACACAGAGTTTTCCAAGATACAAGTTGTCTCACAGATATTTTTCAGGTCTACAAACATATCCCAGCTGCTAACTTGAGAATTAGGCCATTTCATAGACAATGAAATGCTGTATGTAATTTATATATGAAGATATGCTGGGCAGATAGCTCACACTTTTCATAAAGGCTAGCTTAAGTGATCTGTCACACATTTAATTATGCACACAATCTGATTTATGAACAATCCTTGCAGAATTGCTTCAGTCTGAATTTGCATATTACAGGTGGATGTTATGACGAAGGGACTAGTTGGGATAAGAGAAATAGTCCTGGGATGTCGTTTCCTTGGTGGAGAGGTTTGTGTTTGAAAGATAGTAACAATTCCCTATACTTTATTGGGTGACAAAAAGGTAAGGGGTGGCGGGTTTACCTAGTGCATTCTGTAGAGCTCTGTAAAGCAATTAGAATTTGAAGCAAAACTGGTAACTGTTGATGTCTTACCAGGTTTCAAAAAGGAAAGATAAGGGTTGTTTTTTTTCTTATTGCATTTATACAAGTATTAACCACTGGGGAAAATTCTATGGACTGTGAGATTCAGAATGTCAGACTAGATTATCATAATGGTACCTTCCATTCTTAAAATCTATGAAAAAAAAGAATATTTGAAATAAACTGGAACAATTTGAAAAAATCTGCTGAAATCAGACTTAATTTATCATAGGCAGAGGATTAAATTGATTAATCTCTGGAGGACAGCACATAGTGTTTGCACCACAACTCTCAGTTTGGATTCCAATGGGAGAGGGAAGTTTTGTATGGTGGACTCCACAGAAACACCCCCAACTGATGGCCGCTTGGTAATGCAATGAACCAATTGAGCAAGATGTTGTTTTCATCACAATAGATTTGAATGGGCTCTGTCCTTGGTTCATGCCATCATGTCCTTGTAGAGCTTCTGATTGCTGCCATGATTTGGGCCATGTAAAATTCAAGAGCGGACAACTGGATCTTCTGTTAGTTGGTATTTTTATTTCAACTGCCAGTGATTCCAGAACCCCTAAGACAAATAGCTATTAGGTCTTTGCTCAGGAAACCATTTCTTGATCTTGATATTCTGGCTGGCAATCACCTAGTCCCCAGCACTTCCATTTATTGGCCAGGTTTATCAAGAACATAGCAGAACAATATTGGTGTCATCTGGAGGCCACAAATTTACTTGACTCCATGCAGTCAAAATTTTGGCTTGACTATGATTTGGAGATTTTTTATTGGTTGAGGAACTTCTTTGCCCAAAGGACAGTGGTCGACAATCCATGCTGATTGTTTTAAGTTTAGCGGCAGACTTTGAGACTGCTGACCACAGGGTTTTGTTTACTCGTGAATTTTGACAGAGGTTGATACAATCACACTTGAATGGTTCCTTCCCACCACTCAGAAACATTCCAGAATAATAGTGCTAGGGAATTGCTCATCTACCGCAAAGGCTCTCTCTTCAGCAGGATTCTACAGGGTTTCTATTCTGTCACTTCTCTTGTTCATTGTAGAGTTAATTCTGGAAAAAGAGTTAGTAGATGGTTTGGGCTATGGTCAATCAGTATGGGGCTGACACTTTGCTCTGTGTTTCTTTTTAATTAAACCCAGAAAGTGTAGTATATTTGCTTTCCTAGTGCCTGGATGAGTTTATAATCTGTATTAGAATGAGAGGTTGAAGCTTAGTCCATGTAAGGCAGATGTCATGTTAGCTAGCTGGAGGAAGCCTTCAGAGGGTTTGTCAGGAATGGTTTCTGCCCCCATGATTGAGGCACTATCCTTGCTCTTTAGCATGGACATTTGCTATGTTAATGTAGTTCTGGATCTCCATCTGCTCCTAGAGTCCACATAGCTGCAGTGTCCAGAAATGCCTACTTTAATCTATGTTCAGAGTAAAAAATGATTCAATTTCTCTCTGATGCCAACTTTGTCACAGTCATTTTTTCTTTACCAAACCTCTTTTCTGTATTTTTCATGTTGCAGATAGATTTTAAAAAAGGAGTTCAGCCATCTCAGCCATTTCAGAGTTCTCATTAATTTCATCCCGCACCTCATTTACTGATGGCCCTTCTTACTTCCCCTCAAACTCTTTGGCTAGCACTAACTTATTTGGTGAGTGAAGTGGCTGGGGGTGGTTGGTTGGTTGGTTTGTTTTTGCACAGAGTATCTTAGAATAGATCTACTGATCAGGACTAGCTCAGAAAGAGAGTACAATACACACAGCAAAAATAACTATACCAGCCCTCCAGACTTAAATTATTAAGGAAAATTGAGAAGACAGATCATTTATCTGTGAAAAGAAGAGTTTTAATTGTGACCTACTTGGCTTATTAGAATTAATTAGGTCAATGCACTTGACCTATTTTTGAACTTATAACTTAAATTCATTCTAAATACAAACTTTATCAGAATGTTAGTAACCAGGAAAAATTATTGCATCACAGAAATCCAAAAGCCTTTGCAAGGACTAATTTTCCATTTGAATAACATAAGATCTTATGCAAAAAATTTAAATTATAGTTAATTTCAATATTGTAATTGTGATAAACTCAATAGTAAGCAATGTTGAGCACCAGCACAAAATCTAACTATAAAACATTCCTTCTGTTTTTGTTCCCAAATCCATGAATCTAATATGCAATAGTATCACCATATTCACTGTCTTATATAAAATACAGTTAATTTCCAGCAGATGAGGACACCATCCACACTATTGTTAAATCTCTCCATAATTTTCCTAATAATTTATATCAATGAATTGCAATCACTCCGTTTCCAATTATCTAGCATTAATTATTTGCATATTTACCTTGCCCTACAAAAGACCAAAGTTGTTCCTAATAATTATGGAACAAATGAATTGATGAAGATTGTAAGTAAATTATCAAGAATCTTCCTGAAAAAATCTCTCCATAGACCTGCTGAACTGTTTTGTATTCATTGAAGAATTCTAAACCCACTTAGAAGGAGTTAATACCAGAACTACATGTGAACATTTTTATTACCTTACACTTTATAAACTTGCTTAAAATAAATAATCAAAGAAAGAGAACTATATCTGAAGGTCTGGTGTTATGAATGGGAATTAGAGCTCGTCGTTAATTTTTTGACAAAATGATTTTTAGTCAGAAAATGCCAATTCAGTGAAACCAAAACTTTTTGTGGGCATGTATCAGTTTTGACTAAACTTTCTTTAGGAATTGAATTTCTGATCAAAATGAGAGAGAGCCCCCAGAATATCTAATAGCCTGGTAGTCCAGGCACTCACCTGGATTGTGGGGGACACAAATTCAAGTGCCTGCTCTGCTTTATTCAGATCAGGGACTTGCTCCTGCGTGTTCTACATCACAGGTGAGTGCCCTGACCACCAAGCTACTGGCTATTCTGGGATCTCTCTTCCTCACCCTGTTTCTTTGTAGAAACAAAAAAAACCCTGAAAGGTATCCATGTGAAACGAGCACATCGTTTAAATCTCAAAATGATTCACTGGACAGGAAAACTGTTTCCTACCCATCTTTAATGGGTATGTTCATGATCTAACATATGAAGGATAAGAATACTTCATACTAGAGCCTACCTAAAGTATTTGAGCGTGTGGCCAGGTTTGTTTCTGTGGCACCTCCTTGTGGCCTGTCAAGACCTGACTGGTCCATCTGCAGGTCTCTGCTGGTAGGTCACTGTCTTTGCAAGTCTGAGGTAGCTGTGCTTTAGCCCTCTAGCTGAAAAAGATTTTAGTCCTACTTCTCCGACGGTGCTAAGTTTCAAAGAAAATCACAGCTCAAAACATGGTCATCCAATGAATTTTCAGTGAGACCCCGCTTTTCTGTTCAGAGCTTGTCTTCAAACAGTTCATACTTCAGCCTGTCCCCCAGGGCCTCATCATCCCTTCTAGCAGGGGGCTCAACCAACTGACAAATTAGCTCAGTCTCTAGGCTACAACCAGGCTTCTCTCAAATCAGGAGAAATGGAACTCTGCTGTCCTTCCTGGGCAGCCCCAAATTAGGCTGGGTCTCCTCCTTTAAACTCCACTCTCCATGCCTAACATTTGCAGCAGGTGTAGTAGAGTGTGGCTAATTGGGTGCATTGGCCCCACACTAGCAGCAAGAGGGTTAATCTGCCCTACCACACACTCTCCCCATCAGGACCCTGAGGCACTGGTCTCCTCTGCCAGCTCCCCTCTACCTGGAGAGAAAAAGTCTGCATTTTGGTGAGCACTGTGAGCCCTACTCTGGACGTGGTATGAGAAGAGCTGGAGGAATACATACCTGCTTATGAATCGAGTAGCAGCCATCACAGAGGGGCATGATTATTGATCAGAGTGAATTCTTGCCAAGAAGGTAATATCAGAGTCCCTCCATGTCCCCCTTCACAACAAAGCCCCCTTTTTTCTATAACAGAGTAGGCCTTCTCTCTTGGGAACTGTTTTTGGCTCAGATAGAAGATGGGCTGTTCCCCACGATCAATCACCTGGGACAAGACAGCCCCAACCCAACTTCAGAAGAATCAGTTTGTAATAGGAATTCCTTGGTGAAGACTGGGCTGTATAAATGGGTTTCCTTCAGAAGTGAGCCTTTAGGATCTGAAAGGCCTTTTCACAGGCTTCAGTCCAATGGACCTTTCTTGGTCTGCTGTTCTTGAGCAGATTGGTGAGAGGGGCTGCAATGGATGAGAACCCACATGGGGGAGTTAGATCACACTGGTGCACTCTACAAATGATACCCCTCATGTTCAGACTCCAGGGCTAAGTAGACAAGACTTTCTTATTTTTTATTGTGATCAACTCAGAGCAGCCCCCTACTGATATCTACAGGAACATGGGTTCAAATCCCGATAAGTAATATTAGTTTGTAATTAAAGACCAACCAAGACAACTGTGCAGCGATCCTGCAAAATTGGCCTGCAACAAGTGGCAGGGTATCAAATCAGGCCCAATATATGAGTTTGACACCCATGAACTAGAGTGTTCAGTATGTGCTACCTGATGTTACAAGAGGAGGCTGGCCTTTAGATGGGCACTGAGGAGGTCTCTATTTGCAAGAAACTAGTGAAGCAAAAGGTTGGAATTCCCAAAATAAACAACGTTCTCTTTGAAAAGATGAGTTTTGGTATTAAGAGTTTAACTACTTTAGATTATGAGCCTGAGCCCTCACTCCATATGTAGACAGAATTCCCACTGAAGTCCAAGACTTTTGCCTGAATAAGTAACAGGCCCTTAAAATGTGTAAGTAAATATCTTTAAAACAGTATCGTTAAAACAGTTCTTCCTTTATTTACCTACCAAGACCTGAGCTCAGAGCTCTGTGACAACTTTGACCTTTACACATTCATTCTGTTATGATCAGTTTCTCAAGCTCCATATTAGTGTGTACTAAAAAAAAAAAAGTATTTCCATTGATGAACAATATATTTTAATGTAGGAGGCGGCATTTTCTAGTATATAGAAAACTGAACTGGGAGTTCAGGATTTTAGTGCCAACTTTACCACCAACCTGCTGTATGACATTAGATGAGTCACTTCCCCTCGTTACAGCTCAGTTTCCTCATTTGTAAAACTGGGAGGATGACACTTATCTTTGTTTGTAAAACATTCTGAGATGTATGGATGAAATTCCTATATAAGAACTAAGTATTATTATTAGTGGCATAGATTGCTGGACACAGGCTCCTCAGAGCAAATAGCAGGAGAAGCAAATAAATCAGACTAAGGCTCAAAACTATTTTTGAATAAACACAAAACATTAACATAGGCACAATAATACCCATGTTGAAATAAAGTCTTTTTACAATATAAATAATTTTAAGTCTTTATCAGGCTGAGTGTGTTGAAGAAGTCTTAAGGCCAGGGCAATTTAAACAAGATTATTTGAAGGGAAAAATATAATGTTTGAACCACAAACCATCTGTACTTATACCCAATTATCCATTGCCTGCCTCTCTGATCCTGATACTGATCCAAAAAAGACACTGATCCCTGTAAAAATGTGGTGTGACGTCCTGTGGTTATCATGGTACATAGGCAGGAGGCCTGTAGGTTCACCTCTCAGTTAAAGATGTTCCATTGGTCATACTGTATTGAGTGTTTAATACATGCGTACCATTCCAGAAGCTGGACATTATGAAATCAAAAATATATAGCTAACTTCAGTTTCACTATGTGGATATTCAGTGTAAGAGGTTGCCAACACACACCTTGATGGGATAGAAATAGAGTCATAGGAATAGCAATCTGGTTTTAATATGAATATGGTATTCTTGGAGGGAAGTTTACCAGCACACAGACCAAAGCAAGACTATGAAGTCTATGGTAAAACTCCATTGATGTCAATGGGGACAGTACTGGATGCTTACTGTTGTTTCCACATGGACTAAGTTGATTTTACACTGCAGCAGTGAGCTTGATGTATTCTTGATCCAAATTCTGTTATGTTTCCTTGGTAGTGTGGTAGCCATGATGGTCTCAGGATATTAGACAAGGTGGGTGAGGTAATAGGCTTCATTGGACCAACTTCTGTTGGTGAAAGAGACAGGCTTTTGAGCTACACAGAGCTCTTCTTCAGGTTTTCTTTGGACCTGAAGAAGAGCTTTGTGTAGCTCAAAAGCTTGTCTCTTTCACCAACCAAATTTGGTCCAATAAAACATATTACTTCACCCACCCCACCCCCTTATCTCTCTATGATTTCCTTTACTAATCTAATGATTCCTTCAAGATTGTCATGTCCTTGGAGAAAACAAAAACGTGACAGCATATTTTAACTCATAAATCTTGGCAAGTTTGCCAGCATTATTTCTGCTCTGCCTTCCGACCCTATCTCTGTTACTAAATGGCACAACAAACCTCCTTTCTCCGCCCTCTAAAAATTGCCTGGACTCCTTAGTAACAGAAACCATCCCTTATCAGCAACAAGATAATCAGTACAGGGGGATAAAAAAAACTGGGGTAATGCTTCAAAAGTCTAGCCTTAGCTTTAAAAGTTGAGAATTTGCAGGCAGGTACGCTTCAGAGTTCTGGAAATTTATCAACTTGTAATAACTGTAATTTCCTAATTATCTGCTCCAGTGCAATAATAAAATCTTTTACTATTTCACTTTTTTTCCTAAAAGGGAAGCACTTCTAGTCTCTACAATGCTACCTTCTGCTTCACCTCAACATTCAAAAAAGAAGGCCTTTAGCAATATTAACCTCATCCTTCATTAGCCAGCCATCCTGGTCCCACAACTGTCTTACTTTTCAAAGTTTTTTATTTATTTAAAAGAGCTTCCTGTTATTTTTCTTCCCTTTTTATCAGTTATCTTAGCCTTCCATATGATTTTGGTCTCTCGACATATGCCTGTCTTACAATTTGTAGCCAATAAAGTTCTCTATGGAAGCTTCCACTCATGATATATGGTGAATGAGGAATTTATATGTAAGAGATTTTTATAAATATCATCTGCATCTCTGTTTACCAGTGTGATATTATCCTGCCCGGCTACATAAAGTTAAATCAAAGGAAGCTGTAAGAGGGAAACCAAGAGGAAACAAAACAATGATGAAGACAAGGTGCTATCACATAAGGTAAGTTGCAGATACGATGGGGAAGAAATTAAGTAGGAAATAACCCCCAGCCTATTGCCGACTAGCCTGGCAAGTTGTACTCTTTCCATACCTCAACCTAGGACCAAAAAGAATGCTAAAATATTAAAGATGCTGTCCAAAAGAAGAAAGGGATATTGAGTGGGTTGTCAGCATGTTAACAGAGAGGCACACTAGTAGTAAAAGTCACAGAAAGCATGCTATAGAGGGCCGTTTGTCTACACCTGCCAGGGATGGGGTCAACTGGACTGAGAGGAGTTTACAATAGCTGGCAAGGAAAAATTAAGGTGTAGGCCATTTATACTTTAACCCTTTTCTCTGATATGTACCTTTGGATGCAGGAATGAATAATGCTTTGTTTTGAAGAAGCTGGGGTTTTTTTTAGTCACTTTAATCAGCTGCTGTCACCAACTCCCAGAGTAAAAGGGCTTGCAGGTGCCAAACACAGTTGATTCTGTCTTGTTGATGTGGTTGTTAACCAAGAGTCAGTAGCCCAGAAATTCAGTCTAAGAGTGGATCATGAGAACCATGCGGTTGCACTGATACAAGGCTGAAGGTAGCAAAACCTAACCACAGAGAGGAACTAAAAGGGTTTCAAAGCACAGCTCATTCTGTAACTGTGACACACTGATGGAAATTTTGTTCCATACTCTTGCATTCCTGCCATTACCATCTTTGATAATATGCTTATCCTTGCTGCACTGAATGGTTACTGCCAGAATCAATCCCTTTTTTTCAGTTACTGAGAGAACGTCCTGCCTTGAGCCAACTGAAGAGCAAGGAGGTCAACAGCAGCAAAAGGCTTTACAGACAACAGTAAAGAACTGAACTTACACCTGTGCTGTCCTGTGATCCTTTTCATGTACCTTTTACAGAATGAACAGATGATTTAAAAATGCACATCTAACTTAAAATATGTGTAGAGGCTACTTAGGTACTAAGGACTATTCTTCACTGCCCTCTACTCACCAGTAATCATGGAACACCTCAAAAATGAAAGACATTTACCCTGAAGAACAGAGCCTCCTGATTCACAGTGCAATAGATTTTTTAACACCAGCCATGATTCTCAGTCTTTCAGACCTCATCCATGTTGATGGGATAGTTTAAAAAAACACTTGGTGAAATGTGTAAGTTTGTGTAGAATTTTCTGTGTGAAATCATTGCAAATTAAGTGCAATGTTCAGCAATCATTACACTTTTTTTAAAAAAGGCCAGTTCTGAGGATCTTTCTATAACTCAAATACACACTTCAAACCAAAAAATTCAATATACTGTTTTTATAGAGAAATTGAATCATTTTACATTAATCTCTTTGCTCATTGACATTCTTTTTACACCCTGTACAGTAAAAAGAGATATTAGGGATTATTTTATTCATAGAACAATACATCCAACAAATGAAACATCAAAAGAGTAGTCCTTTGTAGCAGATTATATTGTAATGCTTGCAAATACGCTGCTACAGCCTGAGATTGTTGTACCTATATCTTCATTTTACAGGCAAGGTTGATAATGGCTGTGCATATAATATATTTTATGAGGATTTCCAGCAAGTCTTTGATCACGTTTTACACAGCAGGCCTCTCCTTAAAACTACAAGCTGCAGAGATCCAGATTAAGACGCAGGAATGGATAAAGAACTGGTTAAAAAATTAGACCAGAGTTTATTTGCTGAAAAAGAAACTTATTGAGATTTTACACAGGGCAGTGTTCATGCTTGAAAGTGGTAAAATCTACAGATCATATGACCAAGGCAAAGGCACCCATCTATCAGTTAAATCGAAAGAGAGCACAAAATAAATACTGAGAGCCAGGAACCTCTTGATGCCAACTGGCAGAGGGCACATCTGTTTACAGGGATACTCTGGATCAGATATATTCATAACAGTTCACCAAAGTGTGGCATGTGAGGTCTCCACCATAAGCCAATAGCCCACTGGTCCATTATAATCATTGTGAAATGCAAGTACAGATAATATTTCAGACATTATGCATCTATACTGAAAATTGTGTTCTTAAGGTCTTGAAGTTAAGGCAGGTCACCTGCCTAGGACATGTTCCTTTCAGGCAGAAGGTAACATATGCTTATCTCCCTTTCTGGCCATTGTGTGATGCACATTGTATGTCTCACAAGGTAGGTCTATTTGCATACTGAACCACAGGCAAAAAGAGATTGCAAAATCTAGAAGACAGAAAATTCACAGGAGAAAACAAACAGCGGAGTGTCTCCTCTTTATGATTAAAGACAAAGGATTGTTAGGTATACCTGAGGGCGTGAGGAAACACACAGGGTTCTTCACTGAGGAGACAAGCTGATAGTGAGTCTGTCTCACAAAAAGAGGATCATAGCTAAGCCGGACTGTAAAATACTGCAAGGATTTTGGGTGAGTATTACTCTGCAAGACATGAGATATCCAGTTAATTAATACATAATGATTTTATTTTATATGTAACCATTTATCTCCAATACTTCTGTCAAGGTTCCTCCCCCACTCTGAACTCTAGGGTACAGATGTGGGGACCTGCATGAAAAACCTCCTAAGCTTATCTTTACCAGCTTAGGTCAAAACTTCCCCAAGGTACAAAATATTCCACCCGTTGTCCTTGGACTGGCCGCTACCACCACCAAACTAATACTGGTTACTGGGGAAGAGCTGTTTGGACGCGTCTTTCCCCCCAAAATACTTCCCAAAACCTTGCACCCCACTTCCTGGACAAGGTTTGGTAAAAAGCCTCACCAATTTGCCTAGGTGACTACAGACCCAGACCCTTGGATCTTAAGAACAATGAACAATCCTCCCAACACTTGCACCCCCCCTTTCCTGGGAAATGTTGGATACAAAGCCTCACCAATTTGCATAGGTGACCACAGACCCAAACCCTTGGATCTGAGAACAATGAAAAAGCATTCAGTTTTCTTACAAGAAGACTTTTAATAAAAATAGAAGTAAATAGAAATAAAGAAATCCCCCCTGTAAAATCAGGATGGTAGATATCTTACAGGGTAATTAGATTCAAAAACATAGAGAACCCCTCTAGGCAAAACCTTAAGTTACAAAAAAGATACACAGACAGAAATAGTTATTCTATTCAGCACAATTCTTTTCTCAGCCATTTAAAGAAATCATAATCTAACACGTACCTAGCTAGATTACTTACTAAAAGTTCTAAGACTCCATTCCTGGTCTATCCCCGGCAGAAACCAGCATATAGACAGACACACAGACCCTTTGTTTCTCTCCCTCCTCCCAGCTTTTGAAAGTATCTTGTCTCCTCATTGGTCATTTTGGTCAGGTGCCAGCGAGGTTACCTTTAGCTTCCTAACCCTTTACAGGTGAGAGGAGCTTTCCCCTGGCCAGGAGGGATTTCAAAGGGGTTTACCCTTCCCTTTATATTTATGACAACTTCTACTTGCTGTTATTTGAATCTTTGTGCTTTGTTAAATAAACTTGTATTTGATTTCACTATAAACATATCTAAGTGCTGTGTGTCAAGTGGTTTGGTGGTTTGACGTGAACTGGTAAGTTGGGGTGTATTGTTCCTTTAAGAGCAGGAAATCTGCAAGGGACCAATGGATCAAGGGCTGGCCACTCCCTAGAGAGGCTCAGAGGGCTCGCTAACCTGTAGAGTGATAGCAGGGCCTAGAGGGAGTGCTTGCATTGCCCATGGCAGGCACAGACAAGGCTTCCTCACACAAAGGGTAGGTGGCAGCAAGGTGTCTCTCAAACCTGGGTATTTGCAGGAAACGCATGCCAGTATTGGTGCAAGGAAGATTGACATACACCTCCTGCCGCAATGAGGCGCCTGCTTATCAGGAGAAACTCTCCCTGAGTCAGGCCAAGTGACTTTGGCCCCATGCTGGCCTCAAGATTTCTGTTTGGATAGGGTGGGTGCTTTAATTTATGGCTGGACTCCATATGAGTATTGTGAAAGGAGGCTGCTATGGAGTTGTACTTAATCAACACATCTTCTGGCCACACCCTCTCACCACACAACAACAGTTGCCACTTTGTGGGTGGTGTTGACCCTATGCCTCTCCCTACAAGCTGATGTTTGTGGCTACTTTATGCCACTGCATTCTCTCCCCTGAACAAGCTTTCCATTGCCAGAAGACTGAACAAGAGTCTGCCAGTTGATGCCAAAATAGATTCACAAATAAAGCTGGCCCAAGGACTGCAAGCCTTAAAAAGTACCTATATTTGTGTCAGAGTTCTCATAAGGGCTCTATGACAGGTTGATACTTGATTCATGTACATGTATGTATACGTAGTTGCAATGCAGGTTAGGTTTTTAAATCCATATTTGCATATCCATATGCACGTAAATAAAAGTGGCATGCTGTTCAAAGGTGCTAAGCACCTACATGCTCCATTGACTTCATTAGGATTTGTGGGTGCTCAGTACTCCTGATCATCAGGCCACAATTGTTAAGGTACGTAAATATGAACTTAGAACTCTAACATGAAGCACCCAGATGTGAAAGTGCTGGTCTAATAGAATGTTACATGTTCATACTTGCCTACTCTAGCCCCAGGGCTAATATGTGTATTGCAAGAATATGTGATGCTGAAGGAGTCATCTTTGCTTCTCTTATCACAAAATACTCAAAATACTTGCCTCATTAAATTGCTTTATGGTTTATTTAATGTGTCCATTGTGGATTGGTTAGGCACTTCAGTAGTTAAGTGCAGAACCTGAAGCACAGTTGGTTCTGCAGGACATGGTGGTTGCTTAGCAGCATCTCCTAATGTCTACCATGAGGCTCCAGATTATTTATTCACAACATGGGATAGCTAAAGAAGTCTAAGAGTTTCCAGGTATAATTTTTGAAGTTCATTCACCTCATCTAAGAAAACAGCAGCTTTTGTGCCTGAAACCCTTTTGGGTTGGTCTAGAATGACAAACTCTACTTGAGACCCACTAGTTGCTTGATGAAAATGTGAAATGTATACCAGTATGTTGAGAGTTTTGATTTAGTAAGGTCCTCAGGATTTGGCCTCTCAATCTGTGAAACTTTTGTATGAGAGTATAATGCCAAAGCACACTAGCCTTCCTGCCATGCCAGGTAATTTATGCCCAGCGAGGTAAATAAATATTGGGGGATCAAAAGATCTTTTGACATATGAGGTTAGCCCAAATACTGGGGTCTGAAGGCTAAAATGGCTTTTTTTCATATAAAAAATAAGTCTTGTGGAAAGAAGCAATTATCTATCAGTATTCAGCATCCTCTTCAAGGAAGAGAAAAGCTTGTCCCTGGACCACATCCTGGAAGGTTTCTGCTGAGTCCAGCTAGGAGTTACCAGCCCTGGGCTATCCTGAAGAGTTGGGAGCTACCTCTGCAACCATATACTGTTTGGCTTGATAGACTGCTTTGGCCAGAAACTTCACCTAGTGTTAACACACCCTTCTCTCCTACCACTGGGATGGATGTGTAGGAATTATTCCAAAAATGACCAGTTCTCACCCCTGGGTTATGCACTGAGACAGGGGCCTTAGCTACCTCCAGCAGCAAGTCTCTAAGCCAATAAGGTAGGGTTGTAGAGCTTGTTCCCAAGAGATATCTCTCTCCTCCCAAACCAGTACCAATGCATCCTGACTAATCTTGAATAATTATCAAGCCATTATTTTTATGTTGTTGAAGTTTGTTGCTGTGCCGGTAGCCATGCCTTGACCTTTCACTGTCATGCTGCCTGATGCACTTTCTGTTGGTGCCTGTCATAAATATAAAGGGAAGGGTAAACCCCTTTGAAATCCCTCCTGGCCAGGGGAAAGCTCCTCTCACCTGTAAAGGGTTAAGAAGCTAAAGGTAACCTCGCTGGCACCTGACCAAAATGACCAATGAGGAGACAAGATACTTTCAAAAGCTGGGAGGAGGGAGAGAAACAAAGTTTTTGTGTGTCTGTCTGTAGTCGTCTTGGCCGGGGACAGAACAGGAATGGAGTCTTAGAACTTTTAGTAAGTAATCTAGCTAGGTATGTGTTAGATTATGATTTCTTTAAATGGCTGAGAAAAGAATTGTGCTGAATAGAATAACTATTTCTGTCTGTGTATCTTTTTTGTAACTTAAGGTTTTGCCTAGAGGGGTTCTCTATGTTTTTGAATCTAATTACCCTGTAAGATATATACCGTCCTGATTTTACAGGGGGGATTTCTTTATTTCTATTTACTTCTATTTTTTATTAAAAGTCTTCTTGTAAAACACTGAATGCTTTTTCATTGTTCTCAGATCCAAGGGTTTGGGTCTGTGGTCACCTATACAAATTGGTGAGGCTTTTTATCCAACATTTCCCAGGAAAGGGGGAGTGCAAGTGTTGGGAGGATTGTTCATTGTTCTTAAGATCCAAGGGTCTGGGTCTGTAGTCACCTAGGCAAATTGGTGAGGCTTTTTACCAAACCTTGTCCAGGAAGTGGGGTGCAAGGTTTTGTGAAGTATTTTGGGGGGAAGGACGCGTCCAAACAGCTCTTCCCCAGTAACCAGTATTAGTTTGGTGGTGGTAGCGGCCATTCCAAGGATAACGGGGGTAATATTTTGTACCTTGGGGAAGTTTTGACCTAAGCTGGTAAAGATAAGCTTAGGAGGTTTTTCATGCAGGTCCCCACATCTGTACCCTAGAGTTCAGAGTGGGGGAGGAACCTTGACAGTGCCACTCAGCTTGCTTCTTGAGATTTATTTTGCTGTTCCCTCCTTACACTAAGGTGCTCTTGGATAGAGGCTAGCTGCAGGGCCAAGTGACACAGGATCTCTTTTATGACAACCTTTTGTCCCTCTTGATACTCACCAAAGTAAAGCACATTAGATCAAAACAATTCCCATTTCTGGTATATGTCAGTGACTCTATCCAGTGATTGCCCCTCATCTCATCAGAGTAGCCCCACTAAGAGTCCACACTGATCTTTTCCAGCCACTCTGGCCCTATACCAGACTCTTAAATACAGCTGGTTAGAAATTTTCAGAAAAAATATTTTTTCAACTAAAAATGCAGTATCCACAAATTGGAATATTTTTTCATTGGGAAAATTTCAATTTTACTGCAATTTTTCAATTTTCCATCTGGAAAATCAAAACAAAATACTTCATTTTGGGTCAGGCTGACCTTAATTGAAATATTTTGGTTTCTCAAACCAAATCAGAATGTTTAATTTTTGAATCAGTTAAACATTAATCTGTGTCTGCCTGAGCTGCCATTCGAGCTGTAGTTCAGGTGCCTCATGCCCTAATTTTCCTCTATAAGCTGGTCTCTCTGGTTGCACTACATCTCCCATCATCCCCTACAGTCTCTCTTCTGGCTTAATTGCCATGGTGCATCATGGGAGATGTAGTCTCGCTGCGGAACATTGCCTATAGAGGAGAATGGACACAAAAAGCATGCAAACTACAGTTCCTATGAGGCTCTGCAGCAGATAGGAGGATACAAATTAATATTGAAATGAAATGAAATGTTTCAGTTCAGGAAAAAATGTTTTGACATTTCTGAATTGAAATTTTTTGAACTTTTCATTCTGAGAAAAAAAATTGAGATTTTTTTGTCCCGACTCGAGACTAACACTCAGAATTTTCCATGGGACAGAAATTCTGATTTTCAACTAGCTCTTTTCTTAAATCACTTTATTTCCCCCAGGATCTCTAGTTCTGCCTCAACTACTCTGTTAGGATGGACCAAATTGATTTAGTCTCTCCCTGAAGCCTCGTCTAAACATTACAAATGAATATAATAAATGGCTTCTTCTGGGTCAGCCAAAACAACAAATGCCAGGAAAAAGACTCACTGATCCAAATATTTGAAGGTTTGCATAAGAGCCAGTCCTGCTGCTCAAACACTCAGTTCTTGCACCCTCTCTTCTGTCACCTCCTTTCAGGGAGGCAAGTCTTGTGTTCCTGCAGTGGTAATTGAGGCCAGCCGGACATTTTCATTATCCTTTCTTTAATCCCTACTTATGTCTTGTGACAGTGAGTTTCACAGGTCACTTATGCCTTGTGGAAGAAAGTATTTCTTTGTTCACTGTGTAAAATGATATTTCTTTTAATCAGTTTTCAATGTTTTGCCTTTTAGTTCCACTGGTTGTCCCTTGTTCTATTATAAGAAAGCGTAAACAGGAGCACTTGTTTCCTTCTGTATACCATTCATTATTATATACACCTCTATCATTCACCTCCACTTGATACTAATCAGTCTTAAACACAGAAGCCTTTCCATGCCTTTAATCAATTTCTTTGTCCAGAAGGAATATTTCTGCCTGCCAGGATACATCACCATCTCTCCAGCAGTAATACCTCCAGCATGGCTGACTGTTCACTTTCTCGGCAGTTGCTCTGGTATACATTCTTTTGTTCATCTGTCTCCTTTTCATCACTGTCTCCCTGGCAGATACGTAAGTTCCTGAGCTCCTATGCAGTCAATATGTCCTTGTAAAGGAGGTCGGTCACTCACCACAAGCACCACGCAGTGGTCAGTCAGGGTGTGGCAGGATCTCTTCTTTCCTGGTACCCCTCTGATGGCAGCCAGTCTGATCATATGGTGGTCTGCCCTTTCCATTCCACAGCCCTCCAGCCAGGTCAAGTGTTGTATGTCCACCATATATTAAGAGTCCTGCAACAGATAGCCCTCTGGGTTCTGTGAGGGAACTCCACGGCTTCCCTCCTGGGTTGAGATTCTTGACCTTCTCTCCTCATGGCCTTCTCTCCCCTGGACTTCCCATATCAGAGGCTAGCTTCTGGCTTCAGCACTCATTAGGGATTGGTAGGGGAACCTGGGCCCACGCTCTTGACCAGGTTTTGATCCAGGGCCCAGTATAAGTACCATCAAAGTGCTACACTGCAGCCTCCTTGCCTCATTTCCTACCAGACCCCTCTTTTCCAATGGGTAAAGTACCTGGAATTAAATATAAAGTCTCAGACCTTCTGAGACTCACATCTCTTTCCTTTGAGTTTGGCAACATCGCCACAGACAGGCCTCACGCCTAAGAAGCACAAAGTGCAGATCAGTTCTCCACCACTGTCTGCTGCACTCCTGAGCTGGTCTGCTCACCTTTTAAGTTCCTCCTCAAAGCGATATATGCTTTGCTGGTGTTGTAGGAGAAGGGGGCTGCCTGGCCGCAGAGAAGCTGCTCAACTCCAGGAAATAGTAGCAAAATATTTGGTCTGCTGAACAATTAGACATTTATAGTTCTGCAGCAATTTCAGAATTCCAGCTCACCTGTAGGAAAGGAGAGTTAATGTATTTATTTATTTTAAACAGGAAGTCAGTGTTTTTCAATGCAGGTATGAAAGGCAGGAAGTTCCCAACAGAACACATGGAATTTTAAGGCTCCAGAACTGAAAAGGTGACCAGAACGTTTCCAGAATATCTTCAATATGACAAAATGAGAAGCAGTACACAATAGCCCAAATTCAGCCCTAACATTATGGAACATAACTTTCACAGAAGCTTGGGAGATTTTGACCAGTTACACCAGGGCTGAATTTGGTCCACTGTGCATCAGAGATACAGATGCAAAATGAATGGAGGCATAAACTGTAGAAGAGTACTGTATTTTGACAGGTAAGTTTTAATTATAGTAGACCCTTCTATGTAATGAGAATATAATTAAGAAGCCCAAAGGTTCATAGGATGCATATAAGTTGTTTTGTAGTATATTGGTCTCAGGAAAATATTCATCTGATAAAATAATCTTGTAGCCTCCACTATTACTGTTGATTTCCAGCCACAGTATTTTTTAAAGTACTATACTGAGAAGGGGGAAAATATAAAGAATAACAACAAAGCTGATCCAGAGAGCGAAATGTTTGCACTATAAAGATACATTGAAAAAACAAAATCTTATAAAAAAAAAGATGGTGAAAAAAGAATTCACTGACGTGTATGCAAATATAAACAGTATAGCTCATGTCAGCTTCAGAAAATATTTTCATCTCTGACATGGAAACAGTAATAGGATTTGTGAAATAGCCTACCAGACAAGATGGTTGGAGTTAAAACAGGAGGGTTGTTCTGGAAATAATTAGATGGCAATCTGAGGCTTTGTATTTATTGATAGGGTATTAATCTGTGTAAAATTGAATGGTGTTTCACTCTTCCCCAGCATAAATTCTCTCTTTGTCCCATTTCTAGAACTCATGTTTTAATGTGTAAATATATGAGGAGAGTTGCACAGAAAAAAATCTTTTGCATTAACTTCAGGAGATGCAATGACTACACCATGAGCTGAAAAAACTGACATGAGAAGCCTGTTTCATATTTATAAATTGGTGGCCCAGCACTTCAACTGAACTTAGTCAACTGGGGACAAATCCTGCCTTCCTTGAAGCCAGTGCAGTTCCACTATGCAGGGAAAGGCAGGATTCTGGGGATCTGTCTAGAGGCTTTATTTGTCGCCAGGATCACGTGCATTCTCTGGAATACCTGCAAGTACATCCTGTGCTCCAGCCTGCAGTGGTGACTGACGGTGGAAACAAGTTCTGTATGATACAATTATTCTGATGTTTACCCGCAGTTGAATTGCAGACATACAATGTGGGCACAAATACTGAGAGTACAAAGTGCACCTTCCAACAAGGGTATCCCATTAGAAAATGTCTCTTTGTTTTACAGTGAAGTGAAATTTATGAAGTAATGTGGAAAGCTATCAGTAGTAACATTTTTATAAGAACAATCCGAGACCAGGAATTAATAAAACCTATATTTCTTTCCTCACTAATAAACAATAGTAACAACCATTACCAATTAATAATAACAGCCATTATACAGGGAAGATACACAGGTCTGCAATATTTGTTAAGGGCATGCTTGATAATGTACAAAAACATCGGAAGAATCAATTCCATGGTATTTAGAATCCCAGATGCAGAATTTATAACTCTCTCTCCTGTTGAGTAGTAT
The DNA here is from genome assembly GCF_965140295.1 of Lepidochelys olivacea. NCBI lineage: Eukaryota > Metazoa > Chordata > Testudines > Cheloniidae > Lepidochelys > Lepidochelys olivacea. Next base: position 75,510,142 of record NC_140411.1, on the reverse strand, counting down.
CATATTTACCACATGCACAGTGCCACTGTCACTGTAGTAGAGGAATTTTGAATTGAATTGACATTTCAGTAATTAAAGTAACTGTTTATTACATTTCCAACTTTAAAATTACTTTTGATTCCACTGTCACCGGCAGACTAACAACGTATGACTGGGGTTTTTTTTAAGCCTTTATTGAAAATTGGAAAGGACCTATATTAAGGAGTCACAGTTCCATACTGTGAGCAAAATAACCTCCCCAGAATAGCAGAGAATTAGAGTCAGTTAACACTTTCTGATAAGATCATTGATTTATTGTCATTTAACTTTTTACTTCTTGATAAGTGTTAAAACATTTTACATTAAATTCATTCATTTAAACTTTTAAACAGTTATTTATGCCATTTTTCCTTCCGGTTTCTTATTTATCTTTAAATACTATTTTTATGACTAAATCTTAAGTTTATTAGAATTTTCAAACCTATATTTTAGCTAGGGTGACCACCAAGTGTGAAAAATCGGGACAGGGGATGGGGGTTAATAGGAGCCTATACAAGAAAAAGACCCAAAAATCAGGACTGGCCCTATAAAATTGGGACATCTGGTCACCCTAATTTTAGCTAAGTAATCTGCAATGCAACAAATTAACGAAAGACATAGTATGGGTAAACTGATTAAATCTAATTGTTCAATCAATTTGCGCTTGATACCATCTTTACTCTAATGTTCCCGCATTGATCCTCCTTAACCATATAGCTGTAAACATCATTCTTGGTTAACTCAAATGACACTTCCTGTCACAGATCTAGTTGAGCTCTCCCTGCTGGACACTTGCCAGACTGCTGTGAAGGATCTAAATACAGAATCCCATATGTCTTTAGCTTGCTGGGGCTGAACAGAGTTTAGACACTGTCCCTGGATTTTGGCTTCTAGGCATGCATTCCAGGTAAAAACCTCATGTCTGACATCCCTCTGGTCTCTGCTGCTCAGTTGCCTCACCAGCAGCTCTTCCACATTCCCCAGAATCACATCAAAGTGTGAGCCTTCTGGTTTACATTTTAACTCGGCTGGGGTACACAACAGCGAAAGTAAAACAGACACACACAGTTTGTACAGCATTCTAAAACACCATTACTCTTTATTTAGTATGAAAAATACATCAATCTATATAAAATAATAAACACACTTATATGTATTTCCCTGCCTCAGATTCCTCACAACTCTAGTGAGTACTTTAATGTTGGACAGAGTCCTCTAGCGTGTCTGGGATCCTTTCCCTACTGCTTCTGGTTTCTCTTTAGCAGTGGTGGCTCACATCCAGAGAGCATTGGGGCACTGCCCCACCAGTTGTAGGGTGTGTCACTAAATACAAATCGTGAACACAACAAATCTACAGAAATGTTCTAAGATCTGCAGTTCCGTTATTCATATTTAGTAGCAAGGCATCCTTCCACACGACCCCTGTGACACATGCATAGACTGCACAGCCAAGGTCTGACAAGAGGCAATCTTCCATGGGGTTGGCACACTGGATTCACTGCCCAAGCAACAGGATGCAGTGACTTTGAGCAATTGTGTAGTGGTGTGTCAGGGAACCACTGGGCACTAGGGCTGGCTCAGGTGGCAGGCCCTTGCTCCCTCCCTTGGGCTCCACTAGCTGGGGATGTGCAACTCTCTGCTTCAGTGAAAGCCGTGAAGCTGCTGGAGAAGGCCTCACCAGGCAGGACAGGAGGAGGTGGCAGCAACAGCTGGGAGAGGGAATGCAACACGGGGAGATGAGGAGAAGGATCCCAGAAAGAACATCCAGGCCTGGGACTAGCCAAGGTAATTAAGGGACCTACGTGGCAAAGGAGGTGTTAGCCAATACATACTAAACATAGTATACGCTGCATTAATAAGTGTTGGGAAGTTATGTAAACTGAATGTATTATACTCTTCCAGTGATTCAGTTCATGCATGTCCAGTATCCCACTACACTTCACAAAGCTGAGAAAATAGGAAACTTACAAATATAAGAACATAAGAGCTGTCATACTGGGTCAGACTAAAGTCCATCTTGTCCAGTATCCTGTCTTCACCAGTGGCCCATACCACAGCTTCAGGGGCAGTGTAGATAACTAGGCAATTATGGAGTGTGATCCACCCTCTTCCACTCCAGACTTCTGGTAGTCAGATGTTTAGGGTCATCCCGAACATCAGGTTGTGTCTCTGGTTATCTTGGTTAATACCCATTGATGGACCTATCCTCCATGACCTTCATCCATTTTTTAACCCAGTTATACCTTTGGCCATCACAACATACCATGGCAATGAGTTCCATACGTTAGTTGTGCATTCTGTGAAAAAGTACTTCCTCCTGTTTTTATTAAATATGCTGCCCATTACTTTCATTGGGTGACCCCTGGTTTTTGTATTGTGGAAAAAGGGAAATTAAATTTCTCCATTCACTTTTTCCATACCATTCATGATTTGATAGACTTTTAACAAATCCCCCACCTTAGTTATCTCTTTTCTAAAATGAACAGCCCTAATCCTTTTAGTCTCTCCACGTATAGAAGCTATTCCATACCACAGATCATCTTTGTTGCCCTTCTCATAACCTTTTCCAGTTTCACTGAAATGGGGCAATCAGGACAGGACACAGTATTCCAGGTGTGGAGTCCACGATCTCTTTCTTGGTTAGCTAATTTAGAATGCATCATTGTATGTGTCATAATATTGCCAAAGCAAAGATGTACCAATAATTTGTACCAAGTCCAGTTAAGTAGTACTTTCATGGCTAATCAACACTTGGAATGTAGTATCAAAACAAGATATGGGAACATATAGGAAGGTACTTTCATAGACCAGTACCTGGAATGCTAGACTCCATAACAAAGATAAGGAAGATACAGATCAACAAGTTAAGGAACCAAAACAACCTGGAGGGTTGGATTTTAGTGACATGTAAAGAGTTTTGTAACCCATAAAATCATCCTATACGTATATATATGTAGCTGAAATGTGTATCTTTGAAGAATACTGTTGTGGAAGGTGAACATGCTGCAAGAACTTGTTTCCCCGAAGGAAAGTATGTATGTCACCTTTTCGTACTGCTTTGTCTTTAGAGAATACATTGGCCATGTTTGGTTATTTGGTCTCTTGAACATTTTTAAGAATGAACCACGAGTGTAGTCAAACAATTGGCTACACTTTTTGGTCAATAAAGGGCAACTTTCCAAGGGCCCATCCTCCCTTTCTCCATGTTCAGGGGCAGAGGTGGTGCCATGGGGGCAAGTGGGCATAATTTTTTTCTTCTATGCCCCACTTGCCCCAAAGTTACCAGCCATCACTGCTTTTGAGAACCATGGAGATTTCTTTAGTCAGCTAACTTTCTCTGCCCTTGGCTGGTCCTTCAGTTGAACCTGAGATCTCCTGCTATGAAAGCCTTTCCATCTCATCCCCTCTTCTACCCAAAGATTCCTGAGTGTCTCTAAAAGCCTCTCAAGTTCATATGTCTCCTACCAACACCTGGTTTCTTTGTTCTTCTGTTAAGGATTTTCCATTCCCAGTCCCTGCCGAGAAGTTGGAGCATACTTCTTAGCATACCCATTGTACAGTCAGAGCACAGTTATTAAGGTTAGCAAGATTCCATTTAATCTAGTCTGCAGAGATGTGTGATAGCCCTGTCAGAAAATGGTGGATTCTGCATGAACATAGAAGCATTCCTTGTTATAACAATTTCATAATATCAATGAGAACTCATCCATTGTACATAGATAGAGCCCCAAATTGTCACATTCCCACTGAAATAAATTAAGTTAATGGGACTACTTGCATGAGTAAGACAAGCAACATTTAGCCCAGGGACTACTACCTGAAGTGGTTAGGGTGCTGTCAAATAGAAGTTGACCTAGGATGTGGCAGAATAAAAGAAACAAACAGACCTCTTGTATTTTCCAAACAGCCAGCAGCCTTCCCATCCACCACTCCAAACAATATTTTCATAGTTGGACATATGAAACACTTTCCGAGAATAACCTCTTTCCCCAGCAACCGAAGAAAATGTTCAGGGTTACTACCCTTGCTGCAAAATATCACAGAGACTCTGAAATAAGAAAGTCAATACATATTAGACAAAAGAAAGAAAGAATATAAGGAGAAAGCAAGGAACCAGAGATGAGGAAAACAACAGGAGGTTTCTTGTTGAGCCTAGTGACCTTTTTTACTGCTTCTTAATATATTAAAGATTGTGCCGATCACAGGAAAAAGTCCTTTTTAATTTGGAGTCTTTCCACCTACATGTTGAGGTGTGTGTTTTTCTCTAACTAGCTTCAGCAGTTATATTTTTCCCCCAGATGATGCTTTTAAATGCATCTTTATGTAAGCTAAAGGGGAAAAAAACTGATTATGCATCTTTAAGTCATTACTACTGACACGCATGCAAACTGCTAACTAGCATTATCTGCCCACCGTGCTGCTTGTATTCTTTCCTTCACAAGCAGCATCAAAATCACTCAAGGAGAGTGAAACACAGCCCCAAGTGGGTCTCAGAGCTTATTAAACATTTAATAAGTAATCAGGATCCATCAAAGGGTGGACTCTACCTTACAAGTGGCAGCTAGAGGCAAGAGCTGCTTTACAGCTTGGCCTGAAAATGTTTTGCTATTAAAATGACATGGGCACAAGAAGCAGGAAGGGGGCGGAGGTGTGGGAGAGAGAACTATTCTATTGCTAGCATGTAAATATAGAGTAATCTAAGAATAGCTGACTTATTGACTTTTACATTTATTATTATAGGCCCTTAGGATCTGTGAGCTATGACTGCAGACACAGTTATGTGCACCTATCTATGCATATGTGTTTGTGAGTTGAATAACTCATAAGGCTTTGATCTAGTTTCACCTGAAATCTCATCTTTCCTGCTTGCGCTATTAACCATATAGATAATATCATATTTGAGGTGTTTTACTGCTGTTAATTTGCATATAATTAGGAAGGAATGTGAGACTTTTGGTGAAATTTACATGCATTTAGCTCTGTAAGTGCATATCCATATGCTGAAGCTGTAATGAGATGGAAAACAAAAACTTGTTTTTGCATGGGTGCACCTGAATCAAAAGATTTATTTCCTGTGATTGCCAACATATATAAACCTAGATTACCAACTCAGACTGTGGACTTGCTCCTGAGAGGGGCTGAGCTGTGCTGTTGAAGGCACAGAGCTACTTTGCAGATACTGCCCGTATATCAATCTCTTCCATTTTAATGGCCCCCATCAGCAGAGTAGGAAAGTGACTTCTTATCATTAATGTATTTATCCTCACAACACCTCTTGTGAGGAGGGACATGCCATTTTCCAAACGGGCAACTGAGGCATGCCCAATATCACATTGAAATTCTGTGGTAGGGTAGGGCAGAGAATTGAACAAAGGTCTTCAAAGTCCAAGGTTAGTGCTCTAACCACTGGACCATCCTTCTTCTCCTGATATAGGATTATAATGATTTTATATATGCTTGACTTAGAGAGCTCATTTGCAAACAAGGTTTATTCCAACTGACATATGGCCAGGCGAAGAGCCACGACAGTGGAAAGACCACTGAGAGGGAGGGGTTGCAAGAGCAGACAACAGCTTCAACCTCCTTTCCACTGTGAGGAACCACAGGGGACCAGCACAGTCCAAAAAGTGTGTGGCAGTGGTTGAGAAGGGACCATGGCTACACTAATCAGGGACTGCACTAATCCTTCATTAGGTTCTTCCAGTAGAGTTCTCAGTGAGCATCACTGATAGTATAAAGCTGCACCCCACAGCACTAAAAGAAAGACCCAGGAGAGAGCACACTTGTCTGCTCTGCCATTCAGCACTGTAATCTTCATTATACATTTTTGGATCAGGTTACATTAAAAAAATCCAGTAGACTGCATATTTTTCATGTAGCTCTGAAAGGGTAAATGTAAGCATGCACTTGTGTGTTATTCTGATCTTTACACAATAACGTTACAATGTCAAGAATTAAGACTTGTTTTTTTATCATGTGCCAAGGACAACCATTATGAAAGGAGCGGGTGTAGCACTTGGAATAACTAACAAATCTTGAATGGAGTCATCTTGTAATTTCAATAAAAACATTCTTCTCTTCAGTCTGTTCCACTGAAGTCAACGAGAATCTATCCATTGACTATACAATCCTGGACTCAACATATAGACCAAGTGAAAAGGCTGCATTCTGGAATGTTCCATAGAGCCTAGAATCCTGCCACAGACTCCAAGATGGCAATCATATCTTCCACATCAGCTCTTCCCCACTCTATCTCTAGTGCATATGAGTCTGGTCAGTGGTTCTGTGTAGTCTTGGGCCCACCAGCACTCAAAACCCAACTCCACAGTGAGGCATACAGAACCCAAAATAGCAGAGCTCCACAATCTTCTTTTTCAAGTGAGATCTCTAATACAGAGATTGTCAACCACCTTCCATCTTTCACAATTGCAACAGAGTTGTAAAACTTCCATCTTCTTTGGATACCAGTCCATTTAGTGATGTTTCTGATGCAGCTGGCTCTCTTTCTTACTCCTCCTGGTTTCCCTGCAATCTTATCTGACAGTACAAGTGCTAGGATCAAATTGCTCTGTGATCAGTGAGCAGTGTGTCTGCAGAAAGATGTTGTTCTCTTCCCTAAGGTCTGAAATAATTGCGCTCCTTTAAAATTCATCCTTCTCATCACCTCATTGTTCATAGTTTTGGTTAGCCTGCAAATATTTAACATTCTACTGTAACACCGAAACTCAAGTGCCCTGAGTCATCTCTCGGTGTCCTTCTAAGTTTTCACCTCTCATATCCGTATAAGAGTGCTGACCATATGTCCCATTTCAGCAATATAATGTGTATATGTAATATTAACTTTTGACAACATAGAAGTCTTTTGAAGTTGTTCAATGCTTATTTTGCAAGCTGCATCTTTCTCTTTATTTCTTGGTCCCATCATGCATCTGATGTTATTGAACTCCCTAAATAGGGAGAGCTATTCACTTGTTTCACCACTTGACTGTCCAGATATAGATATTTCCTACTTTGTGCACTATTGTGCTTACTTAATTTCATACATTTTGTCTTCCTAATATTAATCAACATTCCATATTTCTTGCTGGCATTATTCACAGCACTAAGCATGTTCTGAAGTTCTTCCCTAATTGAAGCAATCCAAATGAGTTAATCTGTGTATCTTATGTTGTTAGTGTATACTCCATTGACTTGGATGTTCTGGTATGCTCCACAACCTGGAGACCCACTTGTCAAGCTTCCCACATCCTTCTTCTTTCCCACATCCTTGCCACACTGTTTCCACTGCATTCAGGACTTCTGCTCTCTCAGATAATACAGGGATAACCTCTTAATTACTAATAGTTTCATGGGTTCTTTATGTTTCTAGCCATAAGTGATTGTATTGGCTCATGATAATTTTTTGTTGTTATTTTGCTTCATGTGCGTCTCGACCGCCTAAGTTTAACTTTGAGTTTGAGGTTTAAACAAACGCAAAATCTCAGTGCAGAACTTGGCAAAACTTCAAAAGTTTCCTTAGCTTCTGAACAAAATCACATGAAACCACTGACTTTCCAGATGGCTTCAAATGAAACCATACCATGGCACAGACTCTCTCAAAACGCAGCTGAAGCTAAGCAATATTTTTATGACCTAAGGTGATCCCGGTCCAAATTTCAGGTTTAAAATTAAACCCAACACCAAGCATACATTGAGTGCACTGATATGGCACTGAACATGCATTGGCCACTTTGCAAACATTAGATAATTACTCCTCACAGCATCCCTGCAAAGTAAGTAGTTAGATATTGCTATTCCTATTTTACAGAGAGATAAACTGAAGTTAAATAACTTGCCCAAGGCATGAAGCTAGTCATTGGCAGAGCTGAGACTAGAAGCTAGGTCTTCAGATTCACAGCCCTGTGTGATAATCACTAGACTATGCTGCCTCTCAGTGTGCTACCTTCATTATAAAAGTTTTGCACAGCTCTAATTATCATCCAGCTCCAGAAGTAATCACAATTAATTTGGTCGATTGGGGCTAAAAGAAGAGTGAGAGTTTCCATGTTGTACAGGCTTTTATTTTATAATTAGAATCAGGGAAATGGGCCTTCTAAAGATATAAATGTCTAAGGACTTGTGTACACACAAACTGGAACCATAACAACTAAATTGGTTTTAATTCACACCTTTCTTTATTTCAGTACAAGTCAAAGTGTGTAGAATATTTTGGAATAAAAGTACCCTATATCAATTTAACTTAAATTGGTAAAACGGATTTTTATCTGGGGCAATGTTTGCCCACAGGAGTGTATGATTCCTGTGCTGACCTGAGCTCTTGTGTATATCATCTAAAGAGATGGGGTGGGGGAGATGATTCCTTGATCTCTCCCCTCCTGAGCACACACAGTAGGGTCAGGGTTGTTCTAGATCTTAATTCTTGCCCAAGTAGTTATAGCTTAAATAAGTTTTTGCTAAGCTAATCTGTTTTGTTACCTAGGATTGCTGAAATGGTGCTCAAGTAAAAGGGAATTTCTGACACTAACTCCTACCTATGGAGCATAATGCAAAGTAACAAAGGAACAACACACGCAAGGATATTGTAACTTTCCAGTGCTTGCAAATATGATTTTAGACTATCTAGTGCGGCATTTCTTCAATTACTTTTCTTTGGCAATCACACACACTTCTAAATTAAGATTTCTGCATCGTTGACAGCTAATGATGCAGTGCACTGCCTTTCCTGCTAATTACACAATATTATTTCCCTGGTATTTCTTAGGGCAGTTTACGATTTCCTATTGGGTCTGACTTTTTTCAGTCTGTCCTTTTGTTATTGGTAAAGTACAGGCATTTAAAGACATTAAAAAGTGCATACATATTACAGCATATTTTCATTTGTGGTTAACCAAGAAACTACTGTATATTCCCGTCACGTGAAAGCCACAGTGAACCATGCTCATGCTTTAAATCACCTGCAGGCTAGATCATTTTAACATGCTGTACCTTGGGCTGACTCTGAAGTCCACCAGGAAGCTGCAGCTGGTACAGCCTGTAGCAGCACACCTGCTAAGCAGAGCAGACTAATGAGAATATATCACACAAGAGCTCTGCAATTTACATTGGTCAGCAATTCAGTCCTGGGCCACATGCAAAGTCCCAGCCTTCATCTACAAAGCCTTAAATGGACGGACACCTGCCTCAAAGCCTCTCCTATCTGTGCCCTGGAATGACAACTGCATTCAGCAGGATCACATTGGCTGATGAATCACTTATGTGTTTATTTAGATTTATAATGACTCGTACAAATTCAAGTCTCCGAGCACTTTTTACAGAGATAAAAAACACAAGTATACTAACAAGACAACCAGCAGCTGCTCTTTTCATCCCCAATTCTAGAAAATACTCAGCCACTCTCCTCAGCTAACATGTAAGCAACAATTCATCACAGATTATTAAACAGGTCAGTCAATATTTGCACACCTTGGATCTGTGGAGGCATGAGGCACAGCAGGGATGTTGAGCATAAGATGACTGTCGCAGACTTCATATGAAAGTTGTTGATGAACACTCAAGAAACACATTTATAGACTGACAAAGGTACACCGTGGAGTGTGTTATGGGCTACAGAAAGTGTGTAACCTTTGTGTGTGTTTCAGAGTAACAGCCGTGTTAGTCTGTATTCGCAAAAAGAAAAGGAGTACTTGTGGCACCTTAGAGACTAACCAATTTATTTGAGCATGAGCTTTCGTGAGCTACAGCTCACTTCATCGGATGCATACCGTGGAAACTGCAGCAGACTTTATATACACACAGAGAATATGAAACAATACCTCCTCCCACCCCACTGTCCTGCTGGTAATAGCTTATCTAAAGTGATCATCAAGTTGGGCCATTTCAAGCACAAATCCAGGTTTTCTCACCCTCCACCCCCTCCACACACAAATTCACTCTCCTTAAATAGAGACTGGGAGTGGCTAAGTCATTATGCAAGGTAGCCTATTTACTCTTGTTTTTTCCTAACCCCCCCCCCCCGATGTTCTGGTTTAACTTGAATTTAAACTTGGAGAGTGGTCAGTTTGGATGAGCTATTACCAGCAGGAGAGTGAGTTTGTGTGTGTATGGGGGTGGGGGGGATGTGAGAAAACCTGGATTTGTGCTGGAAATGGCCCACCTTAATTATGCACATTGTAGGGAGAATGGTCACTTTGGATGAGCTATTACCAGCAGGATAGTGAGTTTGTGTGTGTGGTTTTTGGGAGGGGGGTGAAGGGGTGAGAGAACCTGGATTTGTGCAGGAAATGGCCCAACTTTATTATCATGCACATTGTGTAAAGAGTTGTCACTTTGGATGGGCTATCACCAGCAGGAGAGTGAATTTGTGTGCGGGGGTGGAGGGTGAGAAAACCTGGATTTGTGCTGGAAATGGCCCACCTGATGATCACTTTAGATAAGCTATTACCAGCTGGACAGTGGGGTGGGAGGAGGTATTTTTTCATATTCTCTGTGTATATATAAAGTCTGCTGCAGTTTCCACGGCATGCATCCGATGAAGTGAGCTGTAGCTCACGAAAGCTCATGCTCAAATAAATTGGTTAGTCTCTAAGGTGCCACGAGTACTCCTTTTCTTTTTGCGAATACAGACTAACACGGCTGTTACTCTGAAGCCCATCCAAAGTGACAACTCTCTACACAATGTGCATGATAATCAAGTTGGGCCATTTCCTGCACAAATCCAGGTTCTCTCACCCCCCTCCAAAAAACACACACACAAACTCACTATCCTGCTGGTAATAGCTCATCCAAAGTGACCACTCTCCCTACAATGTGCATGATAATCAAGGTGGGCCATTTCCAGCACAAATTCAGGTTTTCTCACCCCCCCACCGCCATACACACACAAACTCACTCTCCTGCTGGTAATAGCTCATCCAAAGTGACCACTCTCCCTACAATGTGCATGGTAATCAAGGTGGGCCAAAAAAAAAGGGGGGGGTGAGAAAGCCTGGATTTGTGCTGGACATGGCCCCCTTGATTAGGCTTAAATCACAGCTCCAACCAAAGGGTAAATATCGTGATTGTGTAGATATATCTACCTGATATTTCCTTTTTTCATGACTCACCTTAATTAAAAAGGCTTTCAGTGTTAATTGCCTGATATTTCAATTGCTGTTAAGACACTGCATCATGAGCACCCTGGAATTCTGCCCATAGCAGTTTCAGACATCAAGCCTTTTACCCTTCTTTCATATTTTCTAGGATTAAGCAGCAAAGCCAGTATTTTTTCCCTGGGCATTTTAGTAAGCGGTAGGCTGAGAGACATATGGCTTATGAAGGAGTTTGTTAACAGGCATTTAGTGAAATATGAATGTCAGTCTGGTATATGATATTTTGAAATAAGTTTGATACTGTGCAAATTCTTAAATTATTTGAATGCCACAAGAGCGCTGGAAATTTTGAGCATTGCAATTATTATTCTATAAATTCAATTAAATACATTGACGGTAATAGCACTTCTTTCTCCTCTTTCTGCATTCCTTTGAAACTTCTCAGAAATTTGGAGTATCTGAAATATGTAAAATATGTTTTTTAAAGACTTTTATTAAATAAAATAAACGGTGATCAAATGTTAAAGAAAAATATACACCCCAAACTCACAGTCAAAGATCTGTGTGTATCTGAAAAGTATTAGTACTAGTAGTATTCATGTTTATTAAGGTAGTGCCTAAAGGCCAACCAAGAATGGGGACCTACTGTGAAAGGCTCTGCAAAAGTGAGTAATCAGCTGTCCTGCCACAAACAGCTTCCAAATGAAATAGACAAGAAATCTGGGGTAGGTGAATGGGTACAACACACCAGCAGAACGAACAGTGTAATGACTCCAAATGTCATGTTTTCAATATTTTTGGGGGGCGGGGGTTACTTAGGAGGGGATCAACTAAATGGGAAGGGAAAGATGTGATGGGGACAGGGCAGGGCAGAAGACAGTATGAGGGGAAGGTGTGGAGTGAAGCTAAATTAGGATGACCATATTTCCCAAAGGGCTAACAGGACACTGTGCAGGGCTAGCCTGAGCCCTCACCTCCTCTCCCCCACCTCCCCCTCACCCCCATGGGGCTGGCCCGAGCCACTCACCCAAGTCCTCCCCTCTCCATGCAAGGCTTGGGTCACTGGTGGCTCAAACCCTGCCTGCCCCCTGCAAGAGGCTGTCGCTGGAACACTACCTACCCCCCTGCACAAACCCTGATTCCCCCCTGGCATTGCTGCTTGCCCCCTACACGTTCCTCTGCACAGGGCCATCCCTAGCTGTTCTGGGGCCCTATGCAACCACACACCCCCTGCAAGGGGAGGGTGTGGGAGGCCCCAGGCGTCTGCGGGGGGGCAGGCCCCAGGCCTCCGCAGGATGGAGGGGCAGGGGGGATCCACCCCCCAGCACTCACCGGTGGCGCAGCTGGAGCTGGGTCGCTGCACTTCCCGCCCCCGGTGAGTGCAGGCCTGACCCTGCTGCAGAGCTATAGGGAGTGGGGGCAAGGCTGGGGCGGAGCAGGGGCAGGGAAGGGGAGAGGCTGGGGTGGAGCAGGGGTGGGGAAGAGCTGGAGCAGGGGTGGAGCAGCATGCAGATGCGCAGGGCACCAGGAAATTTGGGGCACCAAATTTCCTGGTCCCCTACGCAGCTGCGTACTTTGCGTATGGGTAAGGACAGCCCTGCCTCTGCACTCCACTTTTTTGACAAAAATGAGCATTTGTCCCATTTGCTCTTGCCAACTGATCAAGTCGGCAACGGCAAACAGGACAAATGCTCACTTTTTTTCCAAAAAAGTCGGGACAGCCAGGACAGGGCTTAAAAAACCAGAATGCACGGTCACCCTAAACTGAAGTGAAGAGACTGAGAGGGAGGGAGAGGGTTGGAGCAAGCCGCCAATTAGCACAGAGCAGAGAAGTTCAGCTGAAACTGTAGAAACTTCTCTGAATGTCACAAGGTCCCTGCTTTTGCTGCTTCTGCAGCTGCTCCTATGATCATTGGAGTCCCGGGCTGACTCCTCCCTGCACTTTGCTCCTACTCAAGCCCACATGGTAGGGTGGGGAGGCAACACCTGGGTCCTAGTGTGGAATGCTGTCTAGGTATTCAATGCATGCATTGCATGCCCCAGAATCCAAAACAAAAGTTATATTCTACAAGAATATGAAAGCCCTGCATGTCAGCAATCTGTTCATGTCAGGTGTCTTCTTGTTTTGCTGGCAGGGCATACAATGCTCCAAGTTGTACCATGTTGCCTAGGCAACATGACTCTGTAGGCAGCTGACTTCCTGACGGGCTGTATTGGAAAAAGTAGTTGAGGCGTGCAAGTTTAGACCTGAATCATCCGTTGGGTTGCAGAGTGGGACTTTGAACCCAAAAGCACAAGCGAGGCTGGAGGTGGCTGGATGGGAAAGAGCCATAACTCAGGCACTGATCCTGGCTGGCGGGACCTGGGAACCCAATCAGGAGGCTGCCAGTCACAGGACCCAGAGCCTGGCAGCAGGAAGCAGGAGCCATTTCCCACTGGGGCCCCAGGAAGTCTGGAGGGGAGCGAGGAGCCACCCTCAAGTCTCCAGTGGGGCTGGCATGGCATCCCTGAGGAGGGGTTAGGCAGTAGCCGCCACCACCCCCATGAAGGCACATGTATTGTGTGGTGATCAACAGGCCTGGGGCAGCGCTGGGATGCCACCTGCTGTGCCCTGGCCCCAGCCCCCCTTTTTCCTCAAGGGGAAGCATCAAAGTAGACTTTGAACTGCTGCCTGAGTCTTCCTCTGAGCTGATAGCAGGAGACTTCATACTGCTGTTGGCGCTGAACTGCCCAGTGCGTCTGGAAGAGAAGCCCATCAAGACTCTGCTACAGAGAGGGGAGGAGTGAATGAACTGGCTCCCAGGTAAATGCCCGTCTAGGCTTGCCAACTTTCTAATCGCACAAAACCAAACACTCTAGCCCTGCCCCACCCCTTCCCCAAGGCCCCGCCTCTGCTCACTACATTCCCCCTCCCTCAGTGGCTTGCTCTCCCCCACCCTCACTCACTTTCACTGGGCTGGGGCAGGGGGTTAGGGTGTGGGAGGGGGTGAGGGCTCCAGCTGGGGGTGCAGGTTCTGGGCTGGGGATGAGGAGTATGGCATGCAGAAAGGGGCGCCAGGCTGGGAGTGGGGCCAAGGGATTCAGAATGTGGGAGGGGGCTATGGGTTGAGGCAGGGGGTTGGGGTGTGGGAGGGGGTGAGGGCTCCAGCTGGGGGTGCAGGTTCTGGGCTGGGGATGAGGAGTATGGCATGCAGAAAGGGGCGCCAGGCTGGGAGTGGGGCCAAGGGATTCAGAATGTGGGAGGGGGCTATGGGTTGAGGCAGGGGGTTGGGGTGTGGGAGGGGATGAGGGCTCTGGGCTGGGTGCAGGCTCTGGGGTGGGGCGGGGGATGAGGGGTTTGGGGTGCTGGAGGGAGTTGCAGGCTGGGGGGTGTGGCCAAGGGATTCAGAAGGCAGGAGGGGGCTGTGGGTTGAGGCGGGATGAGGGCTCTGGGCTGAGGGTGCGGGCTCTGGGGTGGGGCCAGGGATGAGGGATTCAGGGTTCAGGAGGGGATTCCGGATTTGGGGGGACTCAGTGCTGGACCAGGAGGTTGGGGCTCAGGGTAGGGGCATGGGCTTACCTCAGGCAGCTCCTGGTCAGCAGCGCAGCGAGGCTAAGGCAGCTCCCTACCTGTCCTGGCACTGTGCTGCGCCCCGGAAGCAGCCAGCAGGAGGCTCCGTGCACTGCTCTCGCCCACGGGCACCACTACCCCAGCTCCCATTGGTCGCGGTTGCCAGCCAATGGGAGTGCAGAGCCAGTGCTCGGGGCAAGGGCAGTGCATGGAGCCCCGTGGCCTCCCCGCCTAGGAGCCGGACCTGCTGGTCGCTTCCGGGGCCCAGCGCGATGCCAGGATAGGTAGGGAAGGACTGGCAGGACAGGTAGGGAGCGACTTTTAACAGCCCAGTCAACAGTGCAAACTGGAGCCGCCAAGGTCCCTTTTCGCCTCGGTGTTCCGGTCGAAAACCGGACACCTGGTAACCCTACCCCTGTCCCAGCCCTGTTGCATTCCTCACTAAAAATGCCACAGCATGCCACTGGTCCTAGTGCCTGCCGTATGTGCGGGAGGGGTGTCCCCGTCACAGTTCTGGGCCTTGGCAGTGCTTGGAAGATGGGGGCCCCTAGCTGGGCCGCATTTTACCCCTTCACCCCTAGTACAGCAGTCCCTGCTTTGGCTGCATCTGCTCCTACTATTGGGCGTCTCTGGCTAGCTACTCTCTGCAGTTTTCCCTCAAGGCCACATGGCAGAGAGAGCCTACCTGGGGCCTGATCCAAAGCTCATTGCAGTTAGTTGAGGTCTTTCCAATGAGCTATGGATAAGGCCCTTAACCTTTTAAATTTTTTCAACAGTAAGAGCTAAATCCCCAAAGGGAACTTAGACTCAGTGTTGTAACACCTGAAGTTTAGGTGCCCTGCCGCTGAGTAGACACCTCAGCTCCAATTATGCACCCAGGCTTCCCTGTACGATGCATAGGGAGAGTTAGGTCCATAAAAGGGGTTTACAGAAGCCAGCAAGCTGTGTGGAGACCCACCTAAGATAGACAGAAGGAAATGCCAAAGAGAGGGTGTGGCTTGGGTGACCAGATAGCAAGTGTAAAAAACCAGGACAGAGGGTAGGGGGTAATAGGTGCCTATATAAGAAAAAGCCCCCAAAATTGGGACTGTCCCTATAAAATCGGGACATCTGGTCACCCTGGGTGTGGCCAAAGCCCCACCCTCCAAAGGAAGTTAGGCACCTATGTCCAGGCTAGAGGAGGCATCTATCTCTGTTCAGGATTCACATCTGTGAACCCTCTGCAGGAGGTAGGTGCCTAAGCACTTTCTCACAAAATACTGAGGAGAGATGACCTAATAGCCTTTAGCGTAGCCATTAGACCAATCACCTTGGGAGACCTAGATTCAACTTCTCTCTTCTGCCTGACTAATGTAGGTGTAAGCAGTGTCAGGATGAGCTCCACCCTGACATCTGGTGGTGAGGTGTGGCAAGTTGTGGAAAAGAACTTCAGGGGCCGATCTCATTTGCATAGGCACACCCACCACGCCTAGAATGAGACCATAGCTGCCCCAAATGGTCACTTTGGCTGCTGTGGGATCCCCAGTGTCTCTGTTATTGGGGCAGGAAGAATAAATTGTTATTACCCTGATTATGGGAACTGTGCTTGGAACTGTACGTGGCCTTTTGTTACGATGGAGGGATTCACCATCATCTAAGTAGCACTCGCTAGGCAAGGGTCATGGGTTCCAAAACTGTGTGAAGGGAGAGAGGCTGGGGACAAGTATTAATACTTGGTGGCATGGGCCCCTTGGTGAGGGCCTTACATGCTAATTGCACTTCCTCCTCTCTCCACTGTGGAATATCAGAGCTAATTTTGATTTCATTAGAAGTCTAGTTATAGGCTGCTGAGCTCACTTTGGGCTGACAGTGCACCAGCACTGGGGCTCCCCTATTATAAGCTGAATTCACCTAAGCGCTGAAATCACTGAGTGTTGTGTTAAGTAGTGGGGGAGCCTGAAGATATATTGTGGAGCAGTTTGCGGGACGGCTGGCGAAGCAGTTCGACACGGAGCAGTGTGTGGATGGCAGGAGTTGCTTGTGGGCCGTGGAGCTGAGCGAAGGAGTTCGTGGGGCGGCTGGCGGAGCGGAGCGCAGCTGAGCGAAGGAGTTCGTGGGGCGGCTGGCGGAGCGGAGCGCAGCTGAGCGAAGGAGTTCGTGGGGCGGCTGGTGGAGCGGAGTGCAGCTGCGCGAAGGAGTTTTGTGGGGCGGCTGGCGGAGCGGAGCGGAGCGCCGCTATGGAGCTATGGGGCGGTCAGCTTCAGATCACGTAAGGTGCCTCTTACCCCCGTCCCATTTCCACCCAGGTTGGGAGGTAAAGCTCCGCCGATAAACTTTCGAACTCTGGGGCTGCCCTGACCAGGGACAGAGACTTTTGGGGCATTGGACTTTTGGGGTTGCTGGACTCAAGAACCAAAGGGAAAAGGGCATGCCCCAATTTGCCTGGGGTGGGGTTGTTTTTGCTCATGGGTTGTGTTATGAATCCGGTTGGTGGTGTTTCTCCAACATAATGCCACATTGTTTCTCTCTGTTATTAAAAGACTTTTGCTACACTCAGACTATGTGCTTGTGAGAGGGGAAGTATTGCCTCTTGGAGGCGCCCAGCGGGGGTGGTATATATTTGTCCCAGGTCACTGGGTGGGGGCTCGAGCCGGTTTGCATTGTGTTATTGGAATGGAACCCCTAGATATTGAACCCGGCCCTTGTTGCTGCCAACTCTGACGGGCAGAAGGGTTACATTTTTGGGGGCTCGTCCGGGATCGCCTGGGTCAGTACCCCTCGCAAGCACCTGTTGAGTGATCCACTACATTGGGAAACAATTTATATATTTTTTTTTGTGCTTATATTTTGAGGAAATTACTGTTTGTATAATGGCTAATATGTCAGGTTTGTTGGGCCCTGGCTCAGCAGCTTCTAGCTCGGAGGCTGCAGCCTCGGCTGATGATTGGACAAAAGCTCTGGGGCAAATATTGGAAAAGGTTGTGCTGCCCCATGCTGAGTCAGACTCTTGTCGTAAGTTAAGATTATTTGCTGGGGAGGAGGAGTTTGAACCCTGGTTAGAGCATACCACTGAAATGCTGCAAGAGTGGGCCGTACCAGATGCAGAAAAGCGAAGATGCCTTATAGAGAGCCTTGGCGGCCCAGCATTAGATGTGATTCGCACCCTGAAGCTCATTGACCCTGGGGTCAGTGTGAAGGACTGCCTAGAGGCCCTTGAACACAACTTTGGGAGCGTAGAGGGCCCTGAAGACAGCTACTGTAAGTTCCTTAATTCCCGACAACAAAAGGGCGAGAAGGCTTCAGCCTACATACAGAGACTGGAGAGACTGCTTCAGAGAGCTGTCATGAGGGAAGCAGTGACTGCTGAGCAGATGGATCAGACCAGACTGGCTCAAATTGTAAGAGGAACTCAGTATCAGAACCCAATTCTACTTCATCTCCGGCTAAGAGAACGACGGGAACATCCCCCAAGTTACTCCCAGCTGATAAAAGAGGTCCGAGAGGAGGAAGAAAGGCAGGCTGCCAGTGAGTTTTGGGAAGCCCAAACATCGGAGCCAGCCAGCACAACACCACTGCAAATGGCCAGTGTACTGATGGTGAGCACCAGAGAGGAACTTGCCCAACAAATGCAGGTCCTGACGGAACGGATAGCTGAGCTGCAAAGTACCGTTGACCGAGTTAAGACTTCTAGGAATAAGAAGCCTCAAACTGTGGCGATTGAGAAGCCCGCACTTAGAGCCACCATCCCCCCCAGGCGAAGGGGGAAAGGTCAATTCTTCTGCTACCGATGTGGTCAGGATGGACACAGTGCTGCCAAGTGCCGTAATGAAGAAAACCCCTCCTTAGTGTATGGAAAGCTGAGGATCAGTTGGGAGAGATCCAGTAGCTGCCAGAGGGTCTGGGGACGGGGACCCCCCAGGTCTGCAGGATTTGAAGATTCCCCCAGAAAAGACTGTCCAGCTGGGATCCCTGCAGGACTGATAGGGCCTCGAGCAGAGGTCATGGTGAGGATCGAAGGGGTGGAGTGTAAAGCAGTGCTTGACACTGGATCTCAAGTGACTATTATATTTCAGTCATTCTACCAACAGATGCTTAGGCACCTGCCTATACAGCCACTGACTGGCCTTGGCCTATGTGGCCTCAGCATGGATGAATACCCCTATCAAGGGTATGTCATAGTGCACCTGGAATTCCCAGAGGAGGTTGCTGGGGTGAGAGAAGAGGTAGACACAGCTGCCTTAATATGCCCTGACCCTAAAGGGACTTCTGATGTGTCTGTGCTAATAGGGACCAACTCCAGTCTCTTCAAGGTACTCGCGGATTACTGCAGAAGGCGGGCTGGGGACCAGTACCTGAATACCCTGATGATCCATACGCTTTGTGCTGAAGCCTATAGGAAAATTGAGAGCGCTAAAAGGGACACATCTGAGCTACCGCTTGGGGCACTGAAGTACGCGGGCACAACCCCCTTAGTAGTGCCTGCAAGGACGGA
Source organism: Lepidochelys olivacea (assembly GCF_965140295.1). Taxonomy (NCBI): domain Eukaryota; kingdom Metazoa; phylum Chordata; order Testudines; family Cheloniidae; genus Lepidochelys; species Lepidochelys olivacea. Next base: position 75,491,016 of record NC_140411.1, on the reverse strand, counting down.
GCAAGAAGTGCTTGTCATGAGTACCTGTCTGAAAGGCAGTAAAGGGACGTTAGCAATGATAGAGCAGCCGATGGGAGGAGAGCTCCCTGAAGGAGTGCTGGTCCCCAGTGGAGTCATAACCCTACCTGCTGAAGCCCAGGAAAGGGTGACTATACTGATTGCTAATGAAACGAGTCGTGATATTTTTGTGAAGCAAGGACAAAAGATAGCAGACCTCTTTGAGCCTGAGTCGATTGTAAAACCCCAGTATGATACTCCAGTTCCGGCAATAGACCCAGCAAAGTTTGACTTTGGAGATTCACCAGTGTCCGAGGACTGGAAAGATCGCCTGAGGAAGAAACTTTGTGAAAGATCCAAGGTGTTCTCACTGCATGAGTGGGATGTGGGATGTGCAAAAGGAGTAGAGCACAATATCAGACTACATGACTCTCGACCTTTCAGGGAGAGATCTAGGAAGATTGCTCTCTCTGAGATGGAAGATGTGCGACATCATCTTCAGGAGCTGGCTGCGAATGGCATCATTACAGAGTCCCGCAGCCCATACGCCTCACCCATTGTGGTAGTCCGCAAAAAGAATGGGAAAATCCGGATGTGTATTGACTACCGCACCCTAAACAGCCGTACAGTGGTCGACCAGTACACTATGCCTCGAGTGCAAGACGCCTTAGACTGTTTGCTGGGAAGCCAGTGGTTCTCTGTGTTGGATCTTCGAAGTGGATACTACCAGATCCCTCTGGGAGAAGAAGATAAGGAGAAGACAGCCTTCATCTGCCCATTAGGGTTTTATCAGTTCGAACGCATGCCCCAAGGGATTTCTGGAGCACCTGCCACCTTTCAACGTCTCATGGAGAAAGTTGTGGGAGACATGAATTTACTGCAAGTGTTAGTTTATTTGGATGACCTGATTGTGTTTGGAAGAACCTTAGAGGAGCATGAAGAAAGACTTCTTAAAGTGCTTGATAGGTTGGAGGATTATGGTCTGAAGCTTTCAATTGACAAATGCCAGTTCTGCAGAACCTCAGTGAAGTATGTGGGTCACATTGTGTCCCAAGAAGGTGTGAGTACTGATCCTGATAAAATAGAAGCACTCACTACATGGCCACGTCCAAGTAACTACAGAGAACTCAAGACCTTCCTTGGATTTAGTGGCTACTACCGCAGATTTGTGAAAAACTATGCTACGATTGTAAAGCCTCTGAATGATCTTACCAGGGGACATCAGTCCAGCAAGAACAAATTTAAGTCCAAGAATAAGGGGAGGTCCCCAAAGCCTCCTGTGCAGAGACACAATGGCCCCTTTGCACCATTTGGGCCACGGTGGGATGAGAGATGTGAAAGGGCTTTTCAAGAAATCATTACTTGCCTAACTCATGCTCCAGTCCTAGTTTTTGCTGACCCAAGCAAACCATTTATCCTGCATACTGATGCCAGTTTGGAGGGTCTGGGAGCAGTCCTGTACCAGGAAGTGGAAGGCAAATGTAAACCTGTAGCCTTTGCCAGCCGAGGATTGTCTGATAGTGAAACTCGCTATCCCACCCACAAGCTGGAGTTTTTGGCCTTGAAATGGGCCATCACTGAGAAATTTCGAGACTACTTGTATGGTGCTCAGTTCCAGGTGTGGACAGACAACAATCCACTGACTTATGTGTTAACAAGTGCTAAGCTGGATGCTACAGGGCAGAGATGGGTGGCCGCCTTGGCTAGCTATGAGTTCAGCATTCAGTACCGATCAGGGAGAAGCAATGTAGATGCAGATGCATTGTCCAGGCGTCCGCAGGCTCCAGAAGTTGCTGTGATACCCACAGATGGAGTGAGAGCTATTTGCAGTGTGAGTCGCCGAGAGCCAGAGGCCCGTGAAGACTTTCAGGGATGTGTTGCAGAAGCTTTGGGCCTGCCCCCTGAATGCATGCCTTCTGCTTCGGTGAACTATATTGCATTAGACCAATCTCCTTTGCCCATGCTCAATGCGGCTGACTGGCAAGAAGCCCAGCGGCAAGATATTGACATTCGTGATACACTACTTGCCAAAAGGGAGGGGCGAAGCCCAACTGCGGTTGTCCCACCTAACCCGGAGGGTAAACTACTATTGAGAGAATGGACCAAACTAAAACTGATTCAGGGAGTGCTACACCGAATGACCACTGACCCTTTACAAAAACAACGAGCACAACTAGTACTGCCAAAAAAGTACAGAGCCCTGGCCATGAGGGCCCTGCATGATGACTTTGGGCATTTAGGGATGGAGAGGACCCTGGAACTTATTCGTAGTAGGTTCTATTGTCCCCGAATGGCTGAAGATGTTCGCAGGAAATGTGAGACTTGCGCTCGATGTGTTCAAAGGAAAACTCTGCCCACGAGGGCTGCATATCTCAAGAACATCACCAGCAACAAACCTTTGGAGTTGGTATGCATTGATTTCTTGTCTGTAGAGGTAGACAAGAGGAATGTTGGAAACATTCTAGTAGTGACTGACCATTTTACACGGTATGCACAAGCATATCCCACACGTGATCAGAGGGCCACCACCGTTGCTCGAGTATTGTGGGACAAATATTTCTCAGTCTATGGATTCCCGGCTCGGATACACTCTGATCAGGGGCGGGATTTTGAGAGTCACCTTCTGAAGGAGGTGCTGAAGATAGCAGGAATTAAAAAGTCTAGGACAACGCCTTATCACCCCCAAGGTGATCCTCAGCCAGGGAGGTTCAATCGAACCCTATTAGATATGTTGGGAACTTTGCGACCAGAGCAGAAGGCAACCTGGAGCCAGCATGTCGCATTTCTGGTGCATGCCTACAATGCCACAAAGAACGATGCTACGGGAGTCACCCCATATCTCTTGATGTTTGGGCGAGAACCAAGATTACCCATAGACTTGTGCTTTGGTGTATCAGAGGATGGAGATAGCTATGAAACTCATCAGCAATATGTATCCCGACTAAGAGAAAAGCTGCGGGATGCTTATCGCTTAGCTACCGCTGCGGCTCGGAAGAACGCAGACCGCAACAAACATCGATATGATGCTAGAGTGCGTTCGCAGGAGCTCCAGCCGGGGGACAGAGTCCTGCTGCGAAATTTGGGTATTGCTGGCAAACACAAGATAGCTGACAGATGGAAGGCAATACCTTACCTGGTGATGGAAAAGCTGGGAGATCTGCCGGTCTACAAGATCAAACCTGAAGACGGTCCAGGGCAAATAAAGACGGTGCATAGAAACCTTTTGCTCCCTGTGGGGGAATTGGTAAGCACCCCTTGTGAGATGGGCCACGGCAGGGCCGCCGGGCAGAACAGAGGTGCTAGACCAAAGCCGCCATCCAACACAGACAGTGGGCCCCCTGCAGCTAACTTACCCCTATTCTGCACATCTGAGAGTGAGTCTGAGGAGGAAGACACAACCCTGGTGTATCCTGGGATGGAGACAAGATTTCAGTCTCGATCAGCTGAACCAAACGAGAGTTTTCCCTCTTCCGCCCTAAACCCAATGGCGGAACTATTTAGGCCCCTTTCTGATACCCCGGTGCTGCTGATGAGACCCCCCTGTGACGACACACACAGGTTATTGGACAATGGGGACAGACAGGTAGAGGATGTCCTGGGCACCTTGGACCCTCCAGCGTTAGAACTAGGAGTGCAGGGGTCTACACCAGTAGCCGAGGGACCCTCCAGGGAAGCCTCTCCATCCGTCACTCAAGAGGATGTTCCCCTTACTTCGGCAACAGAGATTCTCAATAGACGAGACAGGGTGATAAGACCAGTGAAACGGTTAACTTATGATGCACCTGGGGTGACTAGTGAGGAGCCAATACATTTAGCACACAGGCTTGTGGAAGCTAAAGTGGGCTTCCTGAGGCCCTTTGGAGGAAACCAATGAGTTGGTATAAAGGGAGTGTGATTTGTCGGGACGACAAAGTCTCGGCTGGGGGGAGGATGTAAGCAGTGTCAGGATGAGCTCCACCCTGACATCTGGTGGTGAGGTGTGGCAAGTTGTGGAAAAGAACTTCAGGGGCCGATCTCATTTGCATAGGCACACCCACCACGCCTAGAATGAGACCATAGCTGCCCAAATGGTCACTTTGGCTGCTGTGGGATCCCCAGTGTCTCTGTTATTGGGGCAGGAAGAATAAATTGTTATTACCCTGATTATGGGAACTGTGCTTGGAACTGTACGTGGCCTTTTGTTACGATGGAGGGATTCACCATCATCTAAGTAGCACTCGCTAGGCAAGGGTCATGGGTTCCAAAACTGTGTGAAGGGAGAGAGGCTGGGGACAAGTATTAATACTTGGTGGCATGGGCCCCTTGGTGAGGGCCTTACATGCTAATTGCACTTCCTCCTCTCTCCACTGTGGAATATCAGAGCTAATTTTGATTTCATTAGAAGTCTAGTTATAGGCTGCTGAGCTCACTTTGGGCTGACAGTGCACCAGCACTGGGGCTCCCCTATTATAAGCTGAATTCACCTAAGCGCTGAAATCACTGAGTGTTGTGTTAAGTAGTGGGGGAGCCTGAAGATATATTGTGGAGCAGTTTGCGGGACGGCTGGCAAAGCAGTTCGACACGGAGCAGTGTGTGGATGGCAGGAGTTGCTTGTGGGCCGTGGAGCTGAGCGAAGGAGTTCGTGGGGCGGCTGGCGGAGCGGAGCGCAGCTGAGCGAAGGAGTTCGTGGGGCGGCTGGTGGAGCGGAGTGCAGCTGCGCGAAGGAGTTTTGTGGGGCGGCTGGCGGAGCGGAGCGGAGCGCCGCTATGGAGCTATGGGGCGGTCAGCTTCAGATCACGTAAGGTGCCTCTTACCCCCGTCCCATTTCCACCCAGGTTGGGAGGTAAAGCTCCGCCGATAAACTTTCGAACTCTGGGGCTGCCCTGACCAGGGACAGAGACTTTTGGGGCATTGGACTTTTGGGGTTGCTGGACTCAAGAACCAAAGGGAAAAGGGCATGCCCCAATTTGCCTGGGGTGGGGTTGTTTTTGCTCATGGGTTGTGTTATGAATCCGGTTGGTGGTGTTTCTCCAACATAATGCCACATTGTTTCTCTCTGTTATTAAAAGACTTTTGCTACACTCAGACTATGTGCTTGCGAGAGGGGAAGTATTGCCTCTTGGAGGCGCCCAGCGGGGGTGGTATATATTTGTCCCAGGTCACTGGGTGGGGGCTCGAGCCGGTTTGCATTGTGTTATTGGAATGGAACCCCTAGATATTGAACCCGGCCCTTGTTGCTGCCAACTCTGACGGGCAGAAGGGTTACATAGGGAATTGAACTTGGCTCTCCCACCCCTCAGGAGAGTGCCCTAATCACTGGCCTACAGACTGCTCTAGGGAAGGAAGCTGTCCTGTTGAAGCTGTTTCACTGCATATCAATAATTAACTAGGAAAGGGAGCCAGGCAGACTGGCACCTGAGTCACCCATCTGCTAGGTGAGTGCCCTAGCCATTTGGTTACAGAGTTGCTCTTGCACATTTGTTGGCCCAATTCATAGAGTTAGGCAGCAACTGAGCAGGAGTTTTAAGAATCTAAATTGTAGAGTTAGGTGTCTGAAGTGACAAGTCCCTAAATCCCTTTGTGGATCTAGCCCTAAAAGTTTGTATTGTTTTTCAGACCCCTGTTGAGCCTTTTCAGTGATTAATATTCGTAAGGATGAACTTTTGTTTTGAATCACTAGGAAAATATCACTGTGATTTGAATATAATTGTTACTTCATTTTAAATGCTTCTGTTGCACATTATACACTGAAAGGATGATATTTTATTTATACGTGTATACATTGTGTTATATTAATATACACAATTGTAGATGTGAGTTTAATATTTAACACAGGGGTCCTTAAACCGGGGATGGGAACCCCTCAGGGGGTCACGAGGCTATTACGTGAGGGATTCCAAGCTGTCAGCCTCCACCCCAAACCCCGCTTTGCCTCCAGCATTTATAATGGTGTTAAATATCTTAAAAAATACTTTTAATTTATAAGGAAGGGGTTGCACTAAGAGGCTTGCTATTTGAAAGGGGTCACCAGTACAAAAGTTTGAGAACCACTGATTTAACACAGGTTTCAGAGTAGCTGCCGTGTTAGTCTGTATTTGCAAAAAGAAAAGGAGTAGTTGTGGCACCTTAGAGACTAACCAATTTATTTGAGCATAAGCTTCCGTGAGCTACAGTTCACTTCATTGGATGCATCCGATGAAGTGAGCTGTAGCTCACGAAAGCTTATGCTCAGATAAATTGGTTAGTCTCTAAGGTGCCACAAGTACTCCTTTTCTTTTTGATTTAACACAAAGAGTCACATTGTGGCTGGTTTTACATGGATGATCAGGGTCGGAGTGTCCAAGAAATCTCCACTTTCTCAGACTGCACAAGGGCCAACTACATTTTCACTGAAGGGCTAGTTATAAATGCAATCCATGCTCTTTTGGATCTAGCTTGTACAACACTTACTCTTATTACAGAGGAATTCTTCTGTGCTCCCAGCATATTCTGTTCTCCTTTTAGAGTGAATGTGCTTCAACTCTTCCCCATGTGTCTTTATTCTGTTCCAAATACATTAAAAAGTTATTTTATGCTTAGCCTGTTATTCAGGGGTATGTTTTATTCCAAACCTTTTGCTTATAGCCAGTGACATAGTAGCCAATAAACACCAATGTACAGATTGTGGGTCATGTTGCTTAGACAAGCAAAGTCGTTACTCCCACCCACTGCATTATGAAAATGTCTTCTATTAGAAAAATACATTCCAGTGTGGCAATGAATGCGTAAGACAGTGCCCAATCCAAGTATCTGCAAAAGATCTTGGTCAAGTGTAGCTCCTGAAGCTAAACCCATTCTGAGATAGATCCATTATTTTATTTTAGTTATTCAATTATTTCAGACTCCGTTATTCAAATAGGGTCGCCAGCTCTCCTAGTTTCGCCATGAGTCTATCAGAATCATGCTCTATCTCCCAGAGGCTACTGCAGCCAAACTGGGAGAGTTTAGGCACTGACAGTCTGGCACGCAGAGGGGCTAAGGCAGGCTCCCTACCTGCCTTGGCTACACACCATTCCTGGAAGCAGCCAGCACTGAAAGCAAGCAGGAAGCAGCAGGAAGGAATCCCCTCTGGCTCCTGGGAGAGGGGAGCATGGGGTCTCCACACACTGCCCCTACCCCGAGTTCTGACTCTGCAGCTCCCATTGGCTGGGAACTGAGGCCAATGGGAGCTGTGGGAGAGGTGCCTGAGGGCAGGGGCAGCAGCATGCAGAGACCCCCCTCTCCTCCCCCCAACCTAGGAGCCACTGCCAAAGGGATGTGCTAGTCACTTTTGGAATCTGCCCAAGATAAGTGCTGACCCCTCACCCTCTCTGCACCGCAACTCCCTGCCCCAGCCCAGACCCCACACCCCGCACCCAAACTCCCTCCCAGAGCCCGCAAGCCACACCACCTCCTGCATTAGACTCCCTCCCAGAGCCTGCTCCCTACAATCCCTCCTGAACCCAAACTCCCTCCCAGAGCCCGCATCCCGCACCCTCCCGCACCCAAACTCCCTCCCAGAGACTGCAATCAGCACCCCCTTCCACACCCAAACTCCTTCCTAGAGCCCGCACCCCCTCCTGCACCCCAGTGCCCTGCCCCCAGTCTGGTGAAAGTGAGTGAGGCAATGAATGATCTATTCAATGAATGAGAGCAAGGGAGGGGGGATGGAGTGAGAGGGGGGAGGGGCCTAGGAGAAGGGGAAAGTAAGAGGCATGGCCTCGGGGAAGGCTGGGGCAGGGGACCGGGCAAGGGTGTTCGGGTTTGTGCGATTAGGCAGTTGGCAACCCTATAGTCAAGGTGCTGGTCAGAAAATGAGTAAATGAAAATTCAACAAAAGCTGGGGAAATGTTTTGTGAAAATTGTTGATTTCCCCACGCATACTTTCCACGTAACTCTTGGTATTAGCTTCATTTCTCTATTGCCTTTGCTCCAAAAGTGGGTCCACTTCAAAGAAGTATATGCAGAAATGCATGTACGTTTATGTGCACATTTTTTAATATGTAGCACAAAACTGTCAGTCACCACTTTCATCTGCATGTGAAAGATCCCTAATAGCCTTGAGCCTATCAGAATGTGACTAGCTGTGAAAAGTAATTCCAAGAAGGAGTCATAACTCCATGATTCATAAATCAGCAAAACAAAACAGAGGTGAAATCTGCAAACACAATGACATGTGCCTCTGTGTGCTGAATAGCCTTTATGGCTGCAGCTCACACACAGTCTAGCAGGGTTTCACCCATATGTCACAGCGTCTTCTTTAAGGAAGAACCTGGGACATAACCACCAAACACAGAAGACTTTGAGCACCGAAATAAGAGTGGACCAAGCAAAGAATGCTTTTAGTTGGCAAGACGAAAATTTGGCCTTAGCCTCGGTGAATCACCGTTAACTGAAAAGGAGAATAAGTAATTAACAATTTCTCCTTTCTTAGCCCATTATAGGAAGCCTTTTCTATCTGGAAAGGAAAACATAACCTGACTTTGACAAAACAAAGACAGCAACTGTAGTAACTAAGGATTTGAATAATTGAAATTGGAACTAGTTTTGCTTACGCTTACTCTTTAAGAGCGTGTGATGCAAGTTCAGAACCCTACAGATTTTAAGGTCTCAGTCTTGTAAGTAGAAGGTTTGTGAGAGAAAAATACTGAGCCATCAGTAAGATTGCTGAGGGTGGTGCTTTTTTTGTACATGATTAAAAAAAGTGTGGTAAACGAAGGAGACAGACTGTTTCAAGAACTCTGTGTGCTGTACAAGACATGAAGCACAGAGCAGCTATACAGGAGAAACAATGTTCCATTGGAAGCATGCCTGGCAATGGCTTATGATGACTACCCCTGCTCTAAGTTTTGTCTAAGTGCAGCTCTTAAGCACAGTCAAATAGTTGTCAAGCAGTGGCTGTCAGTGGGAGAAACTGAAAATCCTAAAATTGGCTCTTCACATATTTTTGTGCATTCACTGGATTGCATTAAAGCAGATTACGTCCTGGCCAGGCACGGGCTGTACCCAGCCTTGCCAACTCCGCTCCCTTCAGCAGTGCTCTCCTCAGTGATGGATTTGCTCACATTGTTAAGTACAGCATAAATTCTCCACAATGTTTTAAAGCCTACTGGCATGGGTACTTAGCAAAGACTGAGGGTTAAGTCCTGGCCCCACTGAAGTGAATGGCAAAACTCCCATTGACTTCACTGAGACAGGATTTCACCCAGTGTGCGAAGTTCTAGTGCTTTGGTTCATTACATTTCTTGTCAGCAGCTTTAAGAAGCTTGAAGGATCAAGCCCTTAATACCTTTTATCTTTGGAGAAACTTACATTAAAAGTAATTTAATTAAAAGACTTTATCCAGCAAAGGAAGACTTGAGAGAACTGACATTTTTTAAAAATATTATCTCCCTATTTACTGTTCTTAAACTCTCTGGTTAACAAGAAAAGCAGTTAGGATTCCATTTAAAGTTTAAATTTACTGTTAGATTTTGAATACATTTCAAGTGGGGCTGGTACAAAGATCCTCCGGTCCTTCCCCACTGCAGGGATGGGAATGTGGGGAGAAGGTGTTACAAGCATGCCAAGCTACAACAGACATTGCAGATGCTTCTTCTTCTCTTCCTTCGGATATCTGCCCAATACCCAGCAATAGTACTTGGGAAACCAATGGCCATGATTTTTTACCCTTATTTCTTCCTTATTGTTTTAGTTTTACAGACATAATGGTGTCTTTTATTGATTTTTTTGTGTCATAAAGACTTTTCAATGTGGCCACTCTAGTTAAAATGATATTTTTTTAAGCAACATTGTTGATATTTTAGCAAAAATATGTTTCGGGTGCCATCATTTATAGAGTGGTGTACTCATTTGATTGGTAACTAAGCAATGTCATCCCACTGTCTACATAATGGTAGGGTTTTTAGAGTTATCAGGAACTGGAATTTCTCTTCCATGAGAAATTCTGACATTTAAAAAAAATCATTCCAGATCATAATGAAAAGCCAAAATTGCAGTGAAATGAAAATTTTAAAACATTAGTTGGGACGTGTTGAAATGTTTCATGTTATTGTTTTGAATAATTTTTGTTTTACATGTTTATTATATAACATATTAAATATATATATTTATACGCCTACAAGTAAATATTATATACAAATATAATTTAATATTTAAATCAAGATTTTAATATAAAAGTGCAAATGAAATTATTTGACAATATCAAACCTTTTTTTTTTTTTTTTACTTTTTCCCATAGAAAATTTTGTGGAAATCAACATGTTCCCATGAAATGTTGCAACTTCAACTAAATTACATTTTTCAATGAAAAACCGTTCCACTGAAAATGTTTTCAACTAGCTATATAATAATTACACAGGAATCATAAAGGAATTCTCTTCGTTCTGGGCCTGATCTAAAGCCCACTGAACTCAACGGGAATCTTTCCACTGAATCTTGTGGTTCCTCCAGCAGACATTCAGTGAATACTTCTTTTATCAAAGGTATTTTATAGAAGCAAAATGCTGTAGGCATGCTTTGCCTAATTAGAAAGCGGAACCGCCTTCACATCTACAGCTTGGGCTCACTGCTTGTAGGGAGAAGGAAGAGAGTTCAGTGTAGCATTAAGAATGCAGTGTGATGAATATCTTGCAGCACTGTGCTCCATAGAGGGCTAGCCTTATATTTTCTGGAACACCATTAAGAGCTTACTTACAAACTTTTGGACGTGTCAGAGGCAGACGCATCAGGCCATGAGTTGCTTCACGCTGTAGTTCTGCATTGCTTACAGGTGTCTGTCAATGTATTGTTTCTTTCCTCTTCAGTACCAGTAAGGTTAAGTCTACACTGCAGCTTGGAGCATGCTTACCAGCGCGAGCAGTCAGGCATGAGTACTGTAGAACCTTAGAGCTATGAACACGTCGGGAATGGAGGTTGTCGTAACTCTGGACTAAACGTTATGGTTGTTCTTTCAAAAGTTTACAACTGAACATTGACTTAATACAGCTTTGAAACTTTACTATGCAGAAGAAAAATGCTGCCTTCCCTTTATTCTTTTAGTAGTTTACATTTAACACAGTGCTGTACTGCAGTGGTTCTCAAAGCCGGTCTGCCGCTTATGCAGGGAAAGCCCCTGACGCGCCGGACTGGTTTGTTTACCTGCCGTGTCTGCAGGTTCGGCCGATCACAGCTCCCACTGGCCGCGATTCACCACTCCAGGCCAATGGGGGCTGCAGGAAGGGCGGCCAGCACATCCCTCAGCCTGCACCACTGCCCGCAGCGCCCATTGGCCTGAAGCGGCAAACCACAGCCAGTGAGAGCTGTGATCGGTTGAACCTGCGGACGCGGCAGCTAAACAAACCGGTCTGGCGCGCCAGGGGCTTTCCCTGCATAAGCGGTGAACCGGCTTTGAGAACCACTGCTGTACTGTATTTCTTTCTTTCTTTCTTTTGGTCTCTGCTGCTGCCTGATTGCGTACCTCTGGTTCCAAATGAGGTGTGTGGCTGACTGGTCAGTTCGTAACTCTGGTGTTCATAACCCTGAGGTTCTACGGTATGCTAAAAATAGAAGAGTAGCTAGGGGTAGCATGGGCAGCAGCTCAGGCTAAGCTGCTTGGGTAAAAACCTGTCTGGATCTGCTGTATAGGTACTTGGGCAGCTTGTCTGAGCCACCACCTCCCAGCTACATTATTTTTAGTGTGCTAGCTCTGCTTGAGACAGACATATGTCTGTCTGCGCCGGGAAGCACACTCCCAGCTGCAGCGTAGACATACCTGAAGGGAAACAGTGCTGGCCAAATAACTGTAGAGCTTGCATGGGATTTGGATCCCCAAATGAGCAGGTCCTTGATTGTGCACTTGCTTGTGCATAAGGGCCATCCCTGGCTCTGAAACAGGATGTTCACGAAGAAGCTAGGACTATAAGTTACCTTTTTCTAAGATAAGATTTTTTTAAGATCCAGAGTACTTTACCGTGCTCCAAAGTGAGACTGGTATCAACACACAAAAAACAGAATGCCCTTTAAAAGGAATTTTATGTTTTAAAAGAGTGTAACATCCATTTGTGGAATGGCAAGTTACATTTCCACTCAAATAGACTGAAAAGGTCTTAAGCATTTCTCCCGATTTTAGCAAAGATTTTATTTTAATTTTTCACATTTATGGTAAGAGACAGCTTTCATTTAAGGTCTGAGTGAGCACAGGTTTTAACACCTTTTCACGGAAATATGAATCCTATTTTCCTTTATTCATCTTTAGCCATGGAAGTGTGAAGTGAATTATGGGAATAAGAAAATTACAGGTAATTTGTGTTTGTTGTTGTCTTGTTTCTATGATTGTGGGAGAAAATGGCCATCATTTGTAGCCCTGGTAACTGGGACTGCACGTGCATTTGTTAGTTTGTCCTTCTGGATTTTAGCAAGAGAAAAAACTGAAAATGAGATTAACTCTCGTTTTAAAAAATCTGTTTAAACGATAATTTATATGAAGAACTATTTTTATTAATGATTTCTTCTGTCAGATTTATTTATGTTCATTCCAACAGTGAAACAAAAATAGACACAATTTTCCTTCCTAAATGATACTTGGGCGCAAGATCAGATTAAAACAACCAGAGCCCCAGGTCAGTGCATCATCTAAATATGCTTAATTCCTTCCCTATCCAGGACTGCTCTTACACCTAAGCACAGGAGTAAGCTAAGCCTGTGCTTAATGTTAAGCACTTGCTGAATCAGGGCCTAAAACTGAAGGCTTTATCCTTGACTAAAGTAAAAGTTTGGTCGCAGGAGGAAAAGAGGGCAGGGGCTGATCCTGTGGGGTCCTGAGCTTTTTCTAAAAACGGTGGAGCATGACCCTCTATTCCCACTGTAGTCCATGAGAGTCAAAAGTGATCCATACCTGGCAATAGGTTCTCAGTATTTGCAGCATCAGGCCCTCCATTAGCATCAGTTTTCAGCCAGAATCGTGGTTTGTTAGTTTAAAATTGATTTGATGTGATGGAATATTGTTTGTCCTTAATGCTTCTCCCTGCATCACATACAATTAAATAAAAAGCTTGTGATCTGTTGATGCAAAGCAGTGCCCACAAGCGCTAGGGTCTGTTTTGAAAAAAAGTAGCCAACTCTTTTAGATTTCAATGAGAGCTTTCTTTTTTAGTACTACTGTGAAAAATCCATCTATGCCATGAAACATACCAACTCTAATGACCACACTCCATTATCCATTTGTTCCATATTGCATTGTTCTGTCTCTGTACCCATTGTGCCTTTAGGGCCGGACCTTGGAAACTTTTACTTGTGAGTAATTTCATTTACTTCCTTAGAGATACTCAAGTAAGTAAGGACTACTCACCTGAGTAAGGATTACCAGGATCAGTTCTGTAGGCTTCTCAGCCCAGCTTGTGTATTTCACAGTACAGTTGCTCAGGTGGCTGCTATCTAAATAAATAATAATAAATAGCAAGTGTCTCAATCCAAAACCCCAGCTACAAGCACCCCCAACCCTTTGGGTGTTTGAAATCTCAATCTGGATAAACACTGTTTGGCTTGATCCTATCTCTAACAAAATAAAAAAAATGAAAAATACAAGAACAAGAAGAATACACTGATAACATTAATGGTCTGATTTAAACCCCCCAAAAAACAGGGTAAGAAATTAAAACCCGTTCTTAACTCATCTTGTAATATTTTTAGGTGTTGCATGGCTACCACATAATGTGTGGTCTTACATAACACCCTGATGCAAGAATTACTGCTGAAATTCTATGGCCTGTGTTCTTCAAGAGGTCAGATTGGGTCATCATACTGGTCCTTTCTGTAGCATCTATAAGGATAGTACTGTGAGGGATAGGACAGCAGCTCTTCAGAGGAGTGAGGGGCAAGGAGGACAGGAATGTGAAGGGAGCTGAAGGGCACTAGAATGCAGGAAGAGGCAAAGGAAAGGAGCTACAGCTTTACAAGATTTTTTTTTTTGCATAGTTTTTAATACATCTGCCACCTCCCGATCTTGTAGACAATGTCTCTCTCTACTGTAGGGAAGAACCTGCCTCCAGGTTATTCTTTATCAAAATGCTATCCTTTACTATATCAGAAAACACCCAGGAGTGGTACTGTAGCATCTTGGAGCCATTGTCATGGACCAAGAGCCACATAGTACAAACACAGAACAAAAAGATCTTCCCTGCCCCAAACTGTAGGTATAAGACAAGGGACAACATATAGATACAGACAGAGAGGGCAGTCAATATCAGTCAGCATGACAGGTGGTGGTCTCTGCACGCTAGCAGCCTGATAATTGTCAAGCTTTATGTAGGTTTCAGCACAGGAGACTTTTGAGGAGGGATTTGAAGGTGGCTAGTGAAGTAGCTTGGCGGATGTTTACAGAGAGTGCCTGCCTCGCAAGCATATGGGGCAGCATAGCAGAAAGCACTAAGGTGTTTGTTTGAAAATTTAGGGCAGTGGAGGTTGACATCATTGGCCAACTGGAAGAGAGCAGCGAGAGCTTGATGGAGAATGAGAGATGTTAGGTAGAGTAGGGATTGAGTGAGAAGAATGAATACAAGCAGCTTATGTTTGATGTGATAAAGAAGGAGGTGACAATGGAGGGATTCAGAGGGAGGGATTCAGAGGGAGAGCTGACATGGGTGAAGCAACAGGTTAGGAAAATAATCTTTGCAGCAGCTTTCTGAGTGGATATGAATGGGACAAGACTGCATTTGTCACTGCCAAAGAGAAGGGTGTGACCGAAATTAATATGCATGATGAAGAGTTTCGGAACAAGAGTTTTAGCTATGTGGATGAATAGGAAAGGCCGTATCTTAGGGTATGATACTGACATGTGCAGGTGTGATTGTAGCATGGGCACATGTTTGCTTTAATCTAGCTAGAATGGATAATAATGCCAGTGTAGACATGGTGGCACAGGTTTCAGCACAGGCTACCAATCAGAGTACTTACCCAAGGTCCCTGGAGGGCTTATACTCTGGCTTCTTGCCTGTGCTGAAATCCATGCCAATACAGCTGCACTGCTATCATTACCCAGTCTTGCTAGATAAAAGCTGGTACTGGTCTGCTTACCCATACTAAAAATCACACCTTCACTTTACAGTGTGGACATCTTATGCAGAAAGAATCAGCAAAATTTAAACATATCCTGGATGTGAGGGCCTAGCAAGAGTTCCCAGCTGAATATGCTGCCCAGGTTACAGGCCTGAGTGACAGGCTGAATGGTGATATTCTCTAAAGTGATCACAAAAGCAGGCAGTGGGGCGTGTTGCGGGGGGGAATTAAGAGCTCTGTTTTAGCCATGTTTAGCTTGAGCTGTCAGCTAGACATCTGCAAGTAAATGTCAGAGACAAGCCAATATTTTCGCTTAGACAGAAGGAGACAGGTGTGGAGTAGTGAGGTAGATCTATAAGTCATCACCATGGAGATGGTAGTTGAATTTGTGTTTGCAGATGAGATTACCCAGAGATAAGGTGTAAAGGGTGAAGAGAAGGGGAACAAGGGTCGAGCATTGGGGCACCCCACAGAAAGCTGGAAGGCAGATGAGGAGGATCCTCCAAAGGACACTCTAAAGAAGTGATTAGAGAGGTTGGAGGAGAACCAGGAATGGGGAGAGACGCAGGAAACCAAAGTAGGGCAAGATTTAAAATAAAGAAGAACATAATTGACTGTGTCCAAGACAGATGACAGATCAAGGAATATGAGAAAGGGGTACAGGTTCTGAACTTTAGCTAGGAAAACGTCATTATTAGAGACTTAGGTGAGAGCAATTTCAGTGAAACACAAGGATTGGAGAGAGTTTAGGATGGAATTGTGAGGCGTATGACCACATGTTTTTCAGGACCCAAGACAAACTACAGGGAAGATTTGAATAGGGTGCAAAAGTCCACAGAGTTTATTGAGAGAGTTCCCCACACATATACCCCATCACACACCCTCTCTCTCAAGCCAGTTCCCAAGGGACTGGACATAGAGGTCGACTGTTCACCCTCCAACCCCTAGTCCCATGAGAGAAGAAGTCAACATTCAGGGGTGCTTTCCCTGCTTTATGCTGAACCTGAAAAACACTTGGTTGAAGGGCTAGGTACCACATCATTAATCGGGGGTGTATTTCTTTCATAAACTTTATCCATCTTAAGGGGGTCTGATGCATAACCAGGCTGAATGAGTTCCCAAGGAGGTAATAACGATGTCATCCATTGTACATTTTACAGCCAAGCCTTCTTTCTCAATAGCAGAAGGGGCCAAATCCCTGTGAAAGAACTTGCAGCTAATATATAGCTCTGGACGTTCTTCTGACTGGACTTCTTGGAACAACACTGCCTCCAATCTGACATCTGAAGTATCGGTTTGCAAGTTAAATGTCTTCAAGAAATCTGGACTATACAGGACCAATTCCTCACACAAGCACTTCTTTAATGACTGGAAAGCTCTTTCAGAGGCATCGGACCAGCAGACCTTGCTCAGGGAGCTTTCTTTGATCTAGTCCATGAGGGGGCTGCTATTGTTAAAAATCTTGACACAAACTGTTGATAATACCCGGCAAGCCCCAGGAAACTTTGCTCCTATTTTTTTCATCGTTGGGGCAGGACAGACTGTCAAGGCCTGCATCTTGTCTATCAGGGCAGGTCTTAGCCCTTCTCTGCAGTGTGTACAAAGTAAATAGTTTCCTCCTTTCCAGTTTTGCATTTGGCTGGGTTCACCATCAGCCCTGCCTCCTCCAGGGACCAGAGCTGATACATGAACAAGGTGGGTCTCCCAATCTCAGCTATAAATGATGACTTTCACGCTGTCTGGAGTGGCTCATGACAGGGTGTGACTACCTCAGGGCAGACTGTCAAAAACAGGGCAGACAACCCAAACTGCAGGTAAATTCTATAATTAGATTTCATCACAACCCAGTGACAAATGTGTGAAGCCTTTGATCACTACAACAGTCTCACCATGGGATTATAGACAGTCCACTTAGACTGTCCAGTCTATCTTGCCACTCAGACAAGCTGGACAGAGTGATAAATGGTCTCTTACACCAAAAAAAAAAAACCCAAAACCAAAAAACCCACAATGTTCAGATTGCTTCCAGTCCCACAAGACCAGTCACTTACCCTAGATCTACTGGTACCTTAGATCTTACACCAAAGACAATGCCTGTAGCCAGTCCTGTAATAAAGTATCTAAAGGTTTATTAACTATGAAAAAGAAAGGAGAGTTATTTACAGGCTAAAACAAGCAAACATAGACACAAATGAGTTGCAATCTAAATCCTAAGAGTGACAGAGCTGTAGTGATCTGTCAATTCAAAGTGTCTTCCATGGCAAGACCCAGAGGTAACCTTTGGGGGTCTCTGGCTTCAGTTTGGCATCTCAAGGCCTGTGACAGTTCAAACAACAAACAGATGGAACATTTTCCTGTGTCTTTGTTTTATTTCCTTCATTCAATCTCCAAGTCCATAGGAGGAGCTTCCTTTCACAAAGGATTTCCAAGATGTGATAGGGCCATTCACCAATCCTTTTTATTGTGATGTTCCTTGATGGCCCATCTGATTTGGATAGTTCTTCTGGAGGCACAGGGGAAAACACTCTTCCCATCTGAGGTCACAAGTTTAGAGCAAACAAAGTTATGAAGCAAAACTTACATATTTCCTTTTAGCATGGAATGCAGACATTACAAATAAGATGAATGCATACAGCAACCTACAAACATTCTATAAAGTCTGAACACTAAATACATTCTTATAAGACTATTTTGAGCAACACTAACACATAAGTGAAGTGGTTGGGTCTCCAGCTATGAGTTTGTCAGTTCTTAGCTAATGCCTGCAGCCTTGTCAAGAGCTGGCCTCTGACCTGCCAGCATCACAATGACGTCATCTAAGTAAGCAGCATCATATGTGCCCTAGGTCTGGAGATCTTAGTCCAGTCGCGGTTGGAATGTAGTGGGTGCCCCAGGCAGGCTAAAAGGCATAATTTGAAAATGGTAGAAACCATATGGCCTGGTGATAGCTGCCTTCTTGCAGGATTCCAGTATGAGCAGAATCCGCCAGTACCCTTTGGTCAGGTCCAGTGTAGTGATATATCTGGCTTCCCCAACTGGTCTAGTAGTTCATGTTCAAATTTGTAAATGGCAAAATTTACTTTCCAAAAATTGATACAAAATCTAGTGGTCACATCTGATATGGAAACTAACACAATAGTGCTGTGCCACTCACTGCAGGATTCTTTGATAAAGCTCTGCGCTAGCATGGCATGGAGCTCATGTTTTTCAGGAGAAGAGGGAAAGGGTTTTCCCAAACTCATTGCCCTGGCTCTGTTTGAATGTGGTGCTGTATTAAGTGAGTCCCACCTGGCAGAGTTGAGAAGGAGACTACCAGTTGCTGGACTTGTGCCCTTTGGTTAGGGTAGACTTTGTCCCTGACCTGTACAGGCTCGAATTCCCAAAAGCTCCTAATTCCATTTCTGGTGAGTAAGGGCCATAAACATCCCTCCTGGGCTTTCCATGGGTTTAGGAGGTTCACATGATATATCTGTGTTGTTATCCATTTGTTCAGTTGCCTCAGCACATAATTTGCTTGCCCCACCTGCCAGATTACCTCATAGGGCCTCTGCCACTTGGCTGCAGGCCATAATGGGCTACATTCTCAGTCTTGAGACCCTGATCCTCCCACATCTCTCACACAAGCTCTAGGATTCCCCAAGGCTGCCTCCTAGATAGAAGTTCAAAAGGGGAAAATCCAGCTGATGACTGGGGAGCTTCCCACATAGCAAACAAGAGGGTGGGGGGAGCAGTTGGTCCCAATAGTGGAAGTCCATTGCAATAAATTTCTTTAACATAATTTTCAGAGCCTGATTTAAATGATCAATTAGATCATCTGTTTGGGAGTGGTACAAGGAGGTTCAAAGAGTTTACATTTTTTAACATACCTCATGCCTCCTTCATGAGCCGTAACATGAAGTTGGTTCCCTGATCTGTTAAGACCTCCCAGGACAACCCACCTGGGTGAAAAATTTTATCAGCTCAGTCACAATGGTCTTTGCACTAGTCTAGTGTAAGTAGATCACCTCTGGGTACCGGGTACCATAACCCACAGTTACCAATATAGAGAGATATCCCCCTGCACTTTTCTTGAGGGGTCCTACCAGATCCACTCCTATCCTCTCAAAAAGGGTATCCACCAGTGGGAGAGGGAATAAAGGAGCCTCTGCTGCTCCTTTGGGCGCAACAAGTTGGCACTCAGAACAAGGAGCACAGAAGTCTGCTACCATTTTGTACATTCCAGGCCAGAAAAAAATAGCCTAAGATTCTTTCAAGTGTTTTCTTTTTACTGAAATGCATAACAAATGGGGTGACGTGCCAACCACAGGACTTTCTGCAAGTATGTTGGTGAGAACAGGAGCTATGTTCACACTTCTCAGCTCTAGTTGTCCTTCTTGAGTTAGTAGCCTTTCCACTTGGAGTTCAAATTTGGGTATTGGTTGGCTTGCTGTGGACCCATTCAGGGTCTCGTCTGCCCATTGTTCTCTTTTTCAGTTGGAGAACATGGACAGAAGTTCTGTGTCCTGTAAGGGGGGATGCCTTGACTGTTTACCCAGAAGGGAGACTGAGGAAGCCTCCAGATGACCTGACCTACCTTCCCCAGTGTCTGCCTCCTCACCTTTCTTTACCCAATTCATGGGCCCTTTGGTTCTCTTCTCTGTGTTGTCTGTGGTCAGTGTCCTGGGGCTTCCTACAGTTCCCTGAATTTTTCCAGCACTTCCTCAAAATATTCCAAGTCCCAGCCCAAAAGTCACTGGGTAGGCCAGTGTTGAGGCTACTCGCACAGTGAGGAACTCCATATATTAGCTTATGGTCAGCTGCACTCAGGCACTAGGATATGACTTAACTTTGTTGTTGATAAACTGTAAATAAATCATCCCCCCAAGGGGTTCCTGCCCTTTATGAAGTGGTCCTACACCAGGGTCTTGCCACATTGTGAGTCACCAAGACCTGTGATTTTGATCCCATTTACTTGGATGGGAATGGTCAACTTGGCCGTTGATGGTTTTCAGGCCCAGTTTTCCTCAATCCAAAACTATATTCCATGAAAGTTCAGTTGTGATACATGGGGCCAGAATGTCCACTTGAAAGACAGAGATGGAGTCAGTCCATGACTCTAGCACTTGGGCAGGTTCTACCTTGTGTGACAAACTGGTGCCAGGTCCCTAGTCTTTTCAGATGCTGGACTGTGGGTGGCGCCATGATTTTGGGCTGGCTCAAACCTATGTCATCCAGGTTTCCCTACCCATCCCAGACAGGGCCCCTGAAACTTGCTAAGGGCTTTCAAGGGTCACTGGTTTGCACCTGCAGTTTGGCTATTCTGACATTGGGACTCCTAGCTAAGTCTCTGAGCTGACCCTCTAGCCTCAGGCTGCCTCTCCCTGGGTGCCCCTGAGCAGTCATAAAATCTTCCATCAGTTGAATTGCCTCAGCGAGTGTTCTGGCTCAGTTCCTGAGTGCCCAGTCTCTTCCCCAGCCAGGAGTATCTGTGCAAACTGTTCTACGAGTATACATTCAGTGACCTATACAACAATCCATTTTTCAGGCTGCAGCTATCTCCAGCACAGAGCCTTCCATTTTTGGACAACCACATGAGACCAGTTTACCGAGAGATATTTTTTCCTCCTGGAACTGCTGCTGGCAGGTTTCCTCCTCCATTATGTCTAGGTAATCCAATATGTCCACCTCCACCAGTGCATAGTCTTATGCAGCCCTCGCATCCAGGCCTCAATATATGGGTGGGGTGCCCCAATCTGTTACGGAGGCAGCAAAATGACCACTGGGCTACTGTCACCAACCTTCCAAAGGTCATGAGACAACCCCATCTTTGTCTGAGACAAGCCTCATCAGAACAGTTGTTCTCTCCTAGTGGCTGCAAATGGATTATGACTTGT
Source organism: Lepidochelys olivacea (assembly GCF_965140295.1). NCBI lineage: Eukaryota > Metazoa > Chordata > Testudines > Cheloniidae > Lepidochelys > Lepidochelys olivacea. The sequence goes on along the minus strand of NC_140411.1, from coordinate 75,470,116 downwards.
TGAACCAATGTTTGCTGTTGCCCCCTAGCTCACAGACAGATGTCCCCAGCAAGACTAACTGCCATTCCCCACTGTGGGGTCCTTGAAGATACAGATCACTCAGGCCTCCATCTTCTGCAGGAAGTAGATCCTGCTCACATTTTCTACCACATGTGACCACATGCTCTTCAGGGTCCACAGCAAACTGGAGGGGAAACTCAAATAGGGTGCAAAAGTCCACAGAATTTATTGAAGCAGGCCCCTACAACACTCCTAGGCAGAGGTTCCTTGCCACAGACACATTAGGCCCCTCGGGCCTGCTCCAGGCAGCACAGACAACCCAGCAGCCTTTAGGCCACACAGGTTTATTCCAGATAGTACAGACACCGCAATACATCTTTTAGTAGTAAAACAATGTAATAGTCCAAAAAACAAACTCAGTAGTCCTATTCCAGACCTACCTTCCTCCAGAGGCATCTGGCAGTCAACAGTCTCTGCAGACACGCTATGCTATGCTATGCTGGGTTGGGATGGGATGAGCCTTTCCTCAGGGAGCAAAGGACAGGACACATGTTGTCCTTCCTGCTCAGCTCACTACTGAACTGTCCTCTTTCCTTGTTAACTGCCTCTAGCTCACAGACCAGATGCTCCAGAGGTAGTGAGTGCAGGTGTTATGGGGCAGGGCTGAGCGGGCCCACAACAGCTTATTAACCCTTGCTGGCTCACTGTGGGGTTGGTATACCCCATCAGTAGAAGAGGAATTACAGACCGTGACTATAGAAAGTACATTCAGTGAGCTTAGAGATGAAAGGGAGAACGGAGATGGGTGGCAGTTGGAGAGGCCAGTGGGGTCTAGCCTGGGGGGTTTTTTTGAGATGGGAGGGACTGAAGAAGATTTGTGTGAGGGGGGTGCTCCAAAGGCGAGTGAGAGACTAAGGCAAAGAATAAGGAAGAGAGGAGAGCAGCAGAATACAGACCCTGGACTTCAGAAAAGCAGACTTTGACTCCCTCAGGGAACTGATGGGCAGGATCCCTTGGGAGAATAACATGAGGGGGAAAGGAGTCCAGGAGAGCTGGCTGTATTTTAAAGAATCCTTATTGAGGTTGCAGGAACAAACCATCCCGATGCGTAGATAGAATAGTAAATATGGCAGGCAACCAGGTTGGCTTAACAGTGAAATCCTTGCTGATCTTAAACACAAAAAAGGAGCTTACAAGAAGTGGAAGACTGGACAAATGACCAGGGAAGAGAATAAAAATATTGCTCAGGCATGCAGGAGTGAAATCAGGAAGGCCAAATCACACTTGGATTTGCAGCTAGCAAGAAATGTTAAGAGTAACAAGAAGGGTTTCTTCAGGTATGTTAGCAACAAGAAGAAAGTCAAGGAAAGTGTGGGCCCCTTACTGAATGAGGGAGGCAACCTAGTGACAGAGGATGTGGAAAAAGCTAATGTACTCAATGCTTTTTTTGCCTCTGTCTTCACGAACAAGGTCAGCTCCCAGACTACTGCACTGAGCAGCACAGCATGGGTAGGAGGTGACCAGCCCCCTGTGGAGAAAGAAGTGGTTTGGGAGTATTTAGAAAAGCTGGACGAGCACAAGTCCATGGGGCCGGATGCGCTGCATCCAAGAGTGCTAAAGGAGTTGGCGGATATGATTGCAGAGCCATTGGCCATTATCTTTGAAAACTCATGGCGATCGGGGGAGGTCCCAGACAACTGGAAAAAGGCTAATGTAGTGCCCATCTTTAAAAAAGAGAAGGAGGAGGATCCGGGGAACTACAGGCCAGTCAGCCTCACCTCAGTCCCTGGAAAAATCATGGAGCAGCTCCTCAAGGAATCAATTCTGAAGCACTTAGAGGAGAGGAAAGTGATCAGGAACAGTCAGCATGGATTCACCAAGGGCAAGTCATGCCTGACTACTCTAATTGCCTTCCATGATTGCCTTCCTTGACTTTACCAAAGCTTTTGACACGGTCTCCCACAGTATGCTTGCCAGCAAGTTAAAGAAGTATGGGCTGGATGAATGGACTGTAAGGTGGATAAAATGCTGGCTAGACTGTCGGGTTCAACAGATAGTGATCAATGGCTCCATGTCTAGTTGGCAGCCAGTATCAAGTGGAGTGCCCCAAGGGTCGGTCCTGGGGCCAGTTTTGTTCAATATCTTCATTAATAATCTGGAGGATGGCGTGGATTGCACCCTCAGCAAGTTTTGCAGATAACACTAAACTTGGAGGAGAGGTAGAAACGCTGGAGGGTAGGGATAGGATACAGAAGGACCTAGACAAATTAGAAGATTCGGCCAAAAGAAATCTGATGAGGTTCAACAAGGACAAGTGCAGAGTCCTGCACTTAGGACGGAAGAATCCCATGTGCCGCTACAGGCTAGGGACCGAATGGCTCGGCAGCAGTTCTGCAGAAAAGGACCTAGGGGTGACAGTGGACAAGAAGCTGGATAGGAATCAAGAGTGTGTCCTTGTTGCCAAGAAGGCCAATGGCATTTTGGGGTGTATAAGTAGGGGCATTGCCAGCAGATCGAGAGACCTGATCATTCCCCTCTATTCGACATTGGTGAGGCCTCATCTGGAGTACTGTGTCCAGTTTTGGGCCCCACACTACAAGAAGAATGTGGAAAAGTTGGAAAACGTCCAGCGGAGGGCAACACAAATGATTAGGGAACTGGAACACATGACTTATGAGGAGAGGCTGAGGGAATGGGATTGTTTAGTCTGCGGAAGAAAAGAATGAGGGGGGATTTGATAGCTGCTTTCAACTACCTGAAAGGTGGTTCCAAAGAGGATGGATCTGGACTGTTCTCAGTGGTAGCAGATGACAGAACGAGGAGTAATGGTCTCAAGTTGCAGTGCGGGAGGTTTAGTTTGGATATTAGGACAAACTTTTTCACTAGGAGGGTAGTGAAACACTGGAATGGGTTACCTAGAGAGGTGGTGGAATCTCCTTCCTTCAAAGTTTTTAAGGTCAGGCTTGACAAAGCCCTGGCTGGGATGATTTAGTTGGGGATTGGTCCTTCTTTGAGCAGTAGGTTGGACTAGATGACCTCCTGAGGTCCCTTCCAACCCTGATATTCTATGATTCTATGAATAAACCCCACCTTTATTTCATGAAGTGTTTAGTAGACAGATAGTATAACAATCATGAATGCCAGCCATGGTTGAAATAACTTTGAGAAGCGCCCCAAAAGGCCTTCTGCACCATAAAGGATCTGCAATTCACCTGTGTCAAGGGATGCACAAGGCTTCTAGTCTTAGACTGTGGGTGCAGCACCCACTTGGCAGGGCACTCCCTCCATGCCATATAGCTGGGCTCCACGCTAGCTTAGAATAGGACAGGAGGAGGGGAGCACTGTGGTGAGGAGTATTCAGATTTAATGTACAGGGTTTCATTGGCTGGGAACTTTTGTACGGGGTCAGGAGCCCCGCTTCGCATTCTGCACATAGCCCAACTTCTCAGACTTTTTGGGTGAAGTGGTGAATTTCACCCTAAATGCACATTCTCACAGGCATTTTTCTACTGCTCTTAAGCAAAACACATTCAGTTACCTAAGCAACTGTCATATCATCAGGTTATGCTAGCTAAAAGAAATCCATATAAATATGTGACAACCCCTTTGTACCTTGTTTTCTAGGAGAAATCTGTCTATTAATATACAGATATGCCTGAGCTAATATTTAGTAGATTGTACTCTATTAAATTACCTTATAAACTGTTGTCACAACCTGGTCCCAGTCCTCCTCTCTGAACAGACCCCAGTCTGTTGTGATTGGCTCTAATCACTGAATCCTGTGTGCTTGTAAGCTTCCTTGGGCCTGGATAGTAACTGATCATTGATCATATCTCTGGGTCTCCAAGGCACACTTCCAACGTGAAGGCCCTGGTCTGACACTTTTCTCTGGCAGTGGAAGCCCACTGTCTATCTGACTACACCAGCACCTCAGCCCTCCCAAGCCGCCAGTTGCTTAGAAACGTTCCTCCTAGCTATGGGAGCTCTGGTTTCCTAGTTACTCCCTTCAGGGAAAACATAGCAGTAAGGCAAGCAACACAAGTTTAGCAAAGGGATTTCTTAGGGCTTGTCTACAAGACAACACTCAGGAAAATTAATCTGAATTAACGAAAGGCATAAATTTAAAGTGAATTAGTTAAACTGCTTTAAAACCCTGTGTGGACACTCTCAGTCAGAATTAAAGTGCCTTTGATTCAGTTTAGTTAAATTCACTGGAATACACTGAATGAAGGTCACTTTAATTCTTAGTGAGAGTGTCCACACAGGGGTTTAATGCAGTTTAACTAATCCACTTTAGTTAATTTGGATTAACCTTCCTGAGTGCCCCCATATAGACAAGCCTTTGAACACATGCACCTGGGCATGCACTCATACATTTTACTCTTGAAGAAGAGAATTACAGATCTATAGAATACAACAAATTCCTGAACACAATTGCCCTCAGTGTCCTCACTACCCCTGTGAGTCCTGAATTTGGTCCGAGCCCTTTACATTGCTAACCCTTCTGGCCTTTTTGGTAGGGGGGCCACTCACACATTATATAGCAGACATTTGGGTACTTCCAGGAATGGTGTGGCCCTTCCCCTACCGGCATAACCCTGGCATAACCTCAAACATATGGTGCATTGAAGGGTTCACTGCACAGGGGGTGCCTTTTAAAAGTGTTTCACCCAGCACCCACTGGCATGAAATTCCACGCCAAGTCACACTGGTGGAAGCGGAGCAGTGCACTCTTCAAATGGGCATCCCCGTACAGTACCGGACAAAGCCATGTCCAGTTTTGTCTGAGTACTGGATGGGAAACAAACCCTAGAAAAGGATAGGTTTCAGAGTAGTAGCCGTGTTAGTCTGTATCTGCAAAAAAACCCAGGAGTACTTGTGGCACCTTAGAGACTAACAAATTTATTAAAGCATAAGCTTTGTGGGCTACAGCCCACTTCATTGGATGCATTGAATGGAACATGTAGTAAGAAGATACTTTTTATATACAGAGAAGGTGGAAGTTGCCATACAAACTGTAAGTGGCTAACTAATTAAGATGAGCTATTATCAGCAAGAGAAAAAAAACTTTTGTAGTGATAATCAAGATGCCCATTTAGACAGTTGACAAAGAAGGTGTGAGGATACTTAACATAGGGAAATAGATTCAATATGTGTAATGACCCCACCACTCCCAGTCTCTATTCAAACCAAGTTAATGGTATCTAGTTTGCATATTAATTCAAGCTCAGCAGTTTCTTGTGGGAATCTGTTTTTGAAGCTTTTCTGTTGCATAATTGTCACCTTTAAGTCTTTTACAAATCTGACATCAGGAATCATAACATTCAAAAACCAGTAGGAGAACACTTCAACCTCTCTGGCCACTCAGTAAAAGATTTAAGGGTGGCAATTTTGCAACAGAAAAGCTTCAAAAAGGGGCCACAGCAATGGTTCTCTCAACCCACCCAGCAATATTGTTAACCTATCCAACTATACTCTCAGCCCAGCAGAAGCAGCTGTCTTATCTCGGGGCCTCTCCTTCTGCCCCTCCACCCCCACGAACATGATACAGTTCTGTGGTGACCTAGAATCCTATTTTTGACGTCTCCGACTCAAGGAATATTTCCAAAATACCTCTGAACAACATACTAATCCACAGAGGCCTCCCTACCAACATTACAAAAAGAAGGATTCTAGGTGGACTCCTCCTGAAGGTCGAAACAGCAGACTGGACTTCTACATAGACTGCTTCCGCCGACGTGCACGGGCTGAAATTGTGGAAAAGCAGCATCACTTGCCCCATAACCTCAGCCGTGCAGAACTCAATGCCATCCACAGCCTCAGAAACAACTCTGACATCATAATCAAAAAGGCTGACAAAGGAGGTGCTGTTGTCATCATGAATAGGTCAGAATATGAACAAGAGGCTGCTCAGCAGCTCTCCAACACCACTCTCTACAAGCCACTACCCTATGATCCCACTGAGAGTTACCAAAAGCAACTACAGCATTTGCTCAAGAAACTCCCTGAAAAAGCACAAGATCAAATCCGCACAGACACACCCCTGGAACCCCGACCTGGGATATTCTATCTACTACCCAAGATCCATAAACCTGGAAATCCTGGGCGCCCCATCATCTCAGGCATTGGCACCCTGATAGCAGGATTGTCTGGCTATGTAGACTCCCTCCTCAGGCCCTACGCTACCAGCACTCCCAGCTACTCCCACTGACTTCCTGAGGAAACTACAATCCATCGGTGATCTTCCTGATAACACCATCTTGGCCACTATGGATGTAGAAGCCCTCTACACCAACATTACACACAAAGATGGACTACAAGCCGTCAAGAACACTATCCCCGATAATGTCAAGACTAACCTGGTGGCTGAACTTTGTGACTTTGTCCTTACCCATAACTATTTTACATTTGGGGACAATGTATACCTTCAGATCAGTGGCACTGCGATGGGTACCCGCATGGCCCCACAGTATGACAACATTTTTATGGCTGACTTAGAACAACGCTTCCTCAGCTCTCGTCCCCTAACGCCCCTACTCTACTTGCGCTATATTGATGACATCTTCATCATCTGGACCCATGGAAAAGAAGCCCTTGAGGAATTCCACCATGATTTCAACAATTTCCATCCCACCATCAACCTCAGCCTGGTCCAGTCCACACAAGAGATCCACTTCCTGGACACTACAGTGCTAATAAACAATGGTCACGTAAACACCATCCTATACCGGAAACCTACTGACCGCTATTCCTACCTACATGCCTCCAGCTTTCACCCTGACCACACCACACGATCCATCGTCTACAGCCAAGCTCTACGATACAACCGCATTTGCTCCAACCCCTCAGACAGAGACAAACACCTACAAGATCCCTATCAAGCATTCTTACAACTACAATACCCACCTGCGGAAGTGAAGAAACAGATTGATAGAGCCAGAAGAGTTCCCAGAAGTCACCTACTACAGGACAGGCCTAACAAAGAAAATAACAGAACGCCACTAGCCGTCACCTTCAGCCCCCAACTAAAACCCCTCCAACACATTATTAAGGATCTACAACCTATCCTGAAGGATGACCCAACACTCTCACAAATCTTGGGAGACAGGCCAGTCCTTGCCTACAGACAGCCCCCCAACCTGAAGCAAATACTCACCAACAACCACATACTACACAACAGAACCACTAACCCAGGAACCTAGCCTTGCAACAAAGCCCGTTGCCAACTGTGCCCACATATCTATTCAGGGGACACCATCAAAGGGCCTAATAACATCAGCCACACTATCAGAGGCTCATTCACCTGCACATCCACCAATGTGATATATGCCATCATGTGCCAGCAATGCCCCTCTGCCATGTACATTGGGCAAACTGGACAATCTCTACGTAAAAGAATAAATGGACACAAATCAGATGTCAAGAATTATAACATTCATAAACCAGTCAGAGAACACTTCAATCTCTCTGGTCACGCAATCACAGACATGAAGGTCGCTATCTTACAACAAAAAAACTTCAAATCCAAACTCCAGCGAGAAACTGCTGAATTGGAATTCATTTGCAAATTGGATACTATTAATTTAGGCTTAAATAGAGATTGGGAGTAGCTAAGTCATTATGCAAGGTAGCCTATTTCCCCTTGTTTTTTTCTACCGCCTCTCCCCCCCACCCCCCACCAACGTTCTGGTTAAACTTGGATTTATGCTGCAAATGGCCCACCTTGATTATCATGCACATTGTAAGGAGAGTGGTCAGTTTGGATGAGCTATTGCCAGCAGGAGAGTGAGTTTGTGTGTGTGGGGGTGGGGGGGTGAGAAAACCTGGTTTTGTGCTGGAAATGGCCCACCTTGATTATCATGCACATTGTAGGGAGAGTGGTCGCTTTGGATGAGCTATTACCAGCAGGAGAGTGAGTTTGTGTGTGTGGTTTTTGGAGGGGGGTGGGGGGGTGAGAAAACCTGTATTTGTGCTGGAAATGGCCCACCTTGATTATCATACACATTTTAAAGAGAGTGGTCACTTTGGATGGGCTATTACCAGCAGGAGAGTGAGTTTGTGGGGGGGCGGGGAGGGTGAGAAAACCTGGATTTGTGCTGGAGATGGCCCAACTTGATGATCACTTTAGATAAGCTATTACCAGCAGGAGAGTAGGGTAGGAGGAGGTAATTGTTTCATGGTCTCTGTGTATATAATGTCTTCTGCAGTTTCCACAGTATGCATCCGATGAAGTGAGCTGTAGCTCATGAAAGCTCATGCTCAAATAAATTGGTTAGTCTCTAAGGTGCCACAAGTACTCCTTTTCTTTTTGCGAATAGAGACTAACACAGCTGTTACTCTGAAACCACAAGAAACTGCTGAGCTTGAATTAATATGCAAACTAGATACCATTAACTTGGGTTTGAATAGAGACTGGGAGTGGCTGGGTCTTTACACATATTGAATCTATTTCCCTATGTTAAGTATCCTCACACCTTCTTGTCAACTGTCTAAATGGGCCATCTTGATTATCACTACAAAAGTTTTTTTTCTCTTGCTGATAATAGTTCCTCTTAATTAGTTAGCCTCTTACAGTTTGTATGGCAAATTCCACCTTCCCTGTACATATATCTATCTATCTATCTATCTATCTATCTATCTATCTATCTTCTTACGATATGTTCCACTCGAAGTAGGCTGTAGCCCATGAAAGCTTATGCTCTAATAAATTTGTTAGTTTCTAAGGTGCAACAAGTACTCCTGTTTTTTTTTCCCTAGGAGTACACTCCTGTTTAATATTGGATGAGTGACCTGCCTAACTTCTTGGCCTACGTATCATGTTTCTGGCAGTGAAATGTTTTGCTTAGACAACATTCCTCTTTTAAAACAGCCTCAGACACCTTTTCTGTCCCTGCACTTCCACTGGACCTTTCCAAGCTCCAGTCCCCTCTCTCCCCTCAGCTTCTTAGTAGAGAGTCTTTCAAAGTCAAGGGCCCCACTGATAGAAAACCCATCATTCCACTGCAGTCATTCAATGTTGATGGCCTTTTATTGCTCTGTCACAGCTTCTGAGACATAGTCTCTTCACTAAGTGTCAAGTTCCTGCTTCAAAATGACTGCTCAAAGCCACAGTAAAGGTTACGTTCAAAATGGAGTCTGAACTACAACAAGGCATTCACAAAACCAAACTGGAATTTATAAGCCAGTATAGGCGTAACTCCCAAACCTGTCGTAAGTTTCCTGACTGTGCCTGTCAATTAAAAGTATAAGCTTTCATGAGCTACAGCTCACTTCATCGGATGCATTCAGTGGAAAATACAGTGGGCAGATTTATATACACAGAGAATATGAAACAATGGGTGTTACCATACACACTGTAACGGGAGTGATCAGGTAAGGTGAGCTATTACCAGCAGGAGAGCGGGGGGAAAAACCTTTTGTAGTGATAATCAAGGTGGGCCATTTCCAGCAGTTGACAAGAATGTCTGAGGAACAGCAGGGTGGGGGAAGGGGGGGAAACGGACTGCAGGAAATGGCCCACCTTGATTATCACTACAAAATGTTCCCCCCTCCCTGCTCTCCTGCTGGTAATAGCTCACCTTACCTTATCACTCGCCTTACAGTGTGTATGGTAACAACCATTGTTTCATGTTCTCTGTGTACATAAATCTCCCCACTGTATTCTCCACTGAATGCATCCGATGAAGTGAGCTGTAGCTCACGAAAGCTTATGCTCTAATAAATTTGTTAGTCTCTAAGGTGCCACAAGACCTCCTTTTCTTTTTGCGGATACAGACTAACACGGCTGCTACTCTGAAACCTGTCAATTAAAAGTGTGTTCAGTATAACAAGGAAAAAAGTGAAGGACAGAGTTTGAAAGAAGAAGCCAGCTCTGAGAAGAGACAGAAAAGCTTGTCTGTGTGTGAGCAGGTGGTCACTGGTAACTCCATTAACTACCCCAAGTTTTATTGCTGCTCTGACTCCATGGCAAAAGGGGTGGTTTGTTACTAAAGCTATTCTGAATAAAAGTGCTATAAGAATCCTAGGCATTTTGTCAGTCAGGTGGCCAAGCCATTGTGAAGAACCAGGAGTTATACATAAGAGTGTTTGACGAGCTCAGCTCAGCTCACCCTTTGACAAGGTCCATATGCATAGGGTGCTGATGATTTTGATATTCATCCTCCTGGTGAATTCTCATAATAAATTATTGATTTGCACACTTCCCTCCTTTCTTTAACAAGGTGTGTGACAGCCTGTAGTTCTGCATAAGGATGGACCTGGTTAAATCCAACCCCCCTTGTAAACTCCATCACCTTTCAGATTAGTAATCCAATCTGCATCATAGAAGAATGTTAAGTAATGAATTACAATTTCAATCTTCCTGTCACTGAAAATAAATTATTATATAATCTATGCACAAGGAAAGGAAGCATTTCTGTTTGCTCATATTTCATTACAATGCAGAGATTCAGGCTAAATTAAGGGAATGTCTACACTCTGAAGACTATACCAGCATAGCTCTGTCTTCTTAGCTATGCCAGCATATCTCAGAAGACACCGCCTGCACTGACAGGAGTTTTTCTGTTAGTGTAGGAACACCACCTCCCCAAATGAGGGTAGCTATATCGATGGAAGCCCTGTTCTATCTACACAGCTGCGTCTACACTGGGGATTACAGAGTAACAGCCGTGTTAGTCTGTATTCGCAAAAAGAAAAGGAGTACTTGTGGCACCTTAGAGACTAACCAATTTATTTGAGCATGAGCTTTCGTGTAGCTCACGAAAGCTCATGCTCAAATAAATTGGTTAGTCTCTAAGGTGCCACAAGTACTCCTTTTCTTACTGGGGATTACGTTGCCATTGCTAAAACAGTCAGGAATGTGGTTTTTGCACATCCCTGATTGATGTAGCTGTGCTGATATAACTTTTTCATTGTAGACCAGGCCTAAATGTAGACTAGATTCTCAGTTAGTGTACCTCTATTGAAGTCTATGTTGATTTACGTCAGCTGAGGATCTGGCCATTGTGACTATGTGTTTAGGTGAAAGTGAAATTCTGTTATTTTTATAGAGAGTCCTTTGTTTCACTTGGCTCTTTTAAAAATATGGTAGAAAATGAGAGACAGCTGCCTAGTTTGTCTTGGTTTAAAAATAAAAAATAAAAAGCCTAATGCTGCCTTTATATTCATTGAAAAGAATCACATTTCTAAATGTTACTCTGAATGGGACAGTTTTTCTCTGATGAGAGGGAGGGACAGTTTCCTACTGAGTGAAAATGCCATCTAGGATATGCAGCATAAATAAGGCAGTTAGACTATAGGATTAAAGCCCAGAAATGGGGAAATTCATACAAAAGGAACTTAAGTAACCAGCAGCAAAGGATATGTGCATTTATCAATACAATGAACAGCTCCTCGATAAGAATTTTTGTTTTTGGCCAGCACAGCCGAAGAGTTCCAAAATGTGATTTTCCCCCCTACTGTTTTTAAGGCCAACATGAACATAAACAGTAGGAGGTCAATACCTCTCAAATTTACACCGGAGCCTGTTAAGTATGGGGATGAAGGGTTTCCTGTGGCTGCTTTGCAGTTGTTCTTTTCTGTGCCACTTTTAGATGTTCCACTTTGATATGCAAAATAACACAGGCACAAATTTTAAATCACCTGCTAAACAACATGACAATCTTATCTCACTTTACCTTTCAAAATGTAGTCAACTGATTTGGTCTTTATTATAGTAGACAAGGATTTTATTTTCAATGTGGTAGAAGTTGGGGCTTTCTTCATTAGATTTTATAAGGGAAAGGGATAATTGCCAAGTCCAACTGAGCCCAAAATGTAAACAGGTTTTTTACAAAATGAAGGTCACTAGGAAGGTTTTCACAAAGGCATCTTTGTAAATAACCATATAATGTAATAAACTGCACCCCGTAGTATTTGTTACCCAAATACTGGAGGATTGAGCTAAGGCTAGACGTCCCACCTACAAAACTACCAAACTGAGAAGCAATAAGTCTAATCACAGCATCTCCCTTCCCTCCACCTCTGTTCAAGCCCCTTACTTGTAAATGCAATGGATTTAGGATTCTGCGGATATGAGGGATGTGGGTAGGTAGTGAGGGTAAGTAGCCAAGGAAGAGTCACTTCATTTGGCCTATTCCTTGATACACCCATGGGTCAATACCCACAGGAATTAATGCTGTCTGTGTTAGGACTGATTTCTGTGTGGTTCCCACTCCACAGGGATAAATTGTCTCTGAGGAAGGGACAAGGTGCAGACAGAGATACTTTAATAGCACAGCGCCAGATCAAGTCATGCTACCAGGTGGGGCCTAGTGAACAAGGGCCGTCCCTCTAAATTAATACCTCGGCCTACAGTAGATTCTCAGAGATCTCCATGATTTTCCCATAGTTATTGGTATAACTGCAGGTTGGAATGCCATGCCCCCCTGCTTACTCCACCATGTTCCCCAAACAAGTCACTTGTCTGAAACTCCACAGCACAGAACGCTGAAGGAAAGAACACCTGTGAACACCTCCTTTAGTTATTCAGTGTATTGTACCAACACTAACAATAAACATGCATAATATATTCCATGCTCAAAAGCATCTGGGTAGCTACCAAAATATAGAGTGGTCATTATGAAAGGTCAACATTTGCCAAAATTGATATCTGAGACACCATATTTTTTTCCTGTCCTAAGAGATCTCAGATACCACAATGAGCTAATTATTGGTAAGTATTGATTTGTTTTTAAATGGGAATAGCTACAGTGGATTAAACAAAATAATGGGTAATACTAAATTCAAAATAATAATTAATAATGCTATCACAACAGTTATGGAGCCCTTTCCATCCAAGGATCTCATACCACAGCAAAACAATTAATTAAGCCTGAGGCACATTTCTGATTATTTGGCCCACAAATGAAATACAGCCTTCTTTAAGGTGAAACCTGGCAGGTATTTAACATAATTCAACAATCTGGAAAGAACCTGAAGACTACTTTATTGAAACTACAAGGGGAATTTAGCTGGATAGAATATAATGACTTGATTTGAAATTAGGATCAATCATTTGCTGTTACTCTGTATCTTTTATGACCACAAGCAGTCAAGACTTGTTTTATGACTCACAGAGTTGTACCAGAACCAGGATTACAGTATCTGTCTGTTATTTTTGTGGGTGCTTTATTCCATTGCTGAAACTGCAAAGCAACTTTAAACTCTGTGCATTAAAAATTGATAAAAGTAGATCAAAAAGATTATTTTAAAAGTTCTTCTGGGAAATGTTTATTTGTACATTCAACATTACAATATAAATTACTGTAAGTGAGTTAAAGATTCAGAATTAAGAACATACTGAATCATTTTTTAAAAAAACTTGAAACATTCTTTATTTTATCAGCTGTTCAATAGCCACAGCTCTTTTTAGTTTTAAAGTTTACTTGTGAACTGGTGAAGTATTCCATAATACGAAATAATACCCGACAAATTCTGCTGTCCCACTGCTCTAAATCCAGAGTAACTGCCAGATTTACACCAGCATAACTGAGAGTAGAATTTGAGCCTACATTTCAGGACATTTTATGCTGTATGTTAAGAACTATATTTTGGACAATCATGGCTGAAGAGTTCTCAGGCTCTCCAATGGGAAACTAAAATAATCGGCTATTTGGCCACAATTTTGCATAAGCATTCTAGCAGATTTTTTTTCCTTTGCTGTGCTACAATGTCTACCACACATTGACCATTATAATTTAATTTATAGCGCTGTAGTTTTCCTTAGCATGCAGTTTATAATGTTCTCCGTGGTACTCAATATACAGCCTACTGCAGGGATTGGCAATCTTTGGCATGTGGCCCGTAAGGGAAATCCGCTGGCAGGCCGAGACGGTTTGTTTACCTGCAGCATCCGCAGGTTTGGCTGATCGCAACTGCTACTGGCCCCGGTTCGCCATTCCAGGCTAATGGGGGCTGCGGGAAGCAGCAGCCAGCACGTCTCTCGGCCCACACCACTTCCTGCAGCCCCCATTGGCCTGGAACCGTGAACCGTGGCCAGTTCAGGGAGCTGCGATCGGCCAAACCTGTGGATGCTGCAAGTAAACAAACCGTCCCGGCCCGCCAGCGGATTTCCCTGATGGGCTACATGCCAAAGGTTGCCAATCCCTGGCCTACAGATTACTAGCAGTTCCTGGACATGTTTTTCAAGTTCAATATTTAACTCTGGTTTCTCGCTCTCTAACTGGCAGGGTCTGAAACTGTGGTGGAGTCAGCTCAGTCAGCCAATGAGGACAAGGGACATCTATAACAACTCTTGAGGCTATGCAGATGTGTTCCTGAGGAAACTATGTACAGCCCTCCTCAGCTGGAAGAGCAATGGACCCATCTCAAGGTTGGTGGTAGGTAGAGCTTTGAAGTTATTGAAGAGGCACAAAAGTTCTCCTGAGGAAACAGTATTCAACTGTTGTAAAATTCTGAAATAGACGTTTATAATTATGAAAATGTAATAGAGCCTGTCTAATGTGAAAACTGGAGGAGTTATCGCTTCATGAAAACAACTGATGAAAGAGTATGTATTTCAAAGCATAAAAGTCCGGGAGTGTATATATTACACAATATACAGTAATACCTATGGTGATCTGAGTGCAGGTCCAGATAGTACTGGAGGAGTTTATTTCTACAATCAAAATGTAACTGAGGAATTGTTATTTTTCATGGGGGAAGGATCTAAGGGTTCCTCTTAACAATACAATACAGAACCATCTCAAGCCCCTACCCAGTAATCTGGGAAAACTAAGCATTACCCTTGAGCACCTCTAAGAGAGTACTTCCCCACTCATAAGCAGTGAGTCTGTATATAAGAAAATTAAACTTTTAAGAAAAGGAAAAGGGAATTCAGCATTAATTTGGGAAAGCACCACAACCTTGTTAAAAAACCTATAGCCATAGGCAAACACATACCCCACAATACATTGGACAGTGCCCTTTGCTTCAGTTTCCCATCTTGCAGACTGAAAGTTCTGTCATGCTGTCTGGAGTGGTTCATGACCATGAGTGCCAACTTCAGGGCAGACTGTCAAGAAGCAGGCCAGAGACTCCAAACTGGTTGTGTGTTCTATAATTAGATTTCACCAACCCAGTAACAAGTGTGAACTCCTAAAGCACTATAAACGTCTTACCATGGAGTCATAGACAGTCCCTTTGGGCATTCTAGTATATCTTGCACCCCGACAAGCTGGACTTTGTGATAGTTGGTTGCTATACACCAAAGATCACAAAATATTCAGGTTGCTACCACTCCCAAGAGACCAGTCACTTACCCCAGGTCAGTTTGATCTCACACCAAAGACAACACTTGTAGCCAGTCCTATAGTAAACTAACTAAGGATTTATTAACTTAGAAAAGAAATGAGAGAGTTATTACAAGGTTAAAGCAAGCACATTTATATACACAGATGAGTTATAGCCTATGGTTTCCAAAAGGTGACAAAACTGTAGTAATCTGTCATCTCTGCATGTCTTTTAGGGCTGACCCAGGCTGACCCTGAGGATCTCTGCTTCTCTTTTGTAGCTTCAGCCCTGTCAGAGTCCAAACAGAAAAAGAGATGAAAAATGTTCTTGTCTGCTGTGTCTCTTCAGGAGTGTGTAGGGGCAATTAGCTAGGTCTTTGTGTTGCAATGTCCCACAATGGCCCACTTAATTTTGATAGCCTTCTTGATGTGTACCAGATGATCCCCCCTGACAGGTTCACAGTTCCAGAGGAAACATTTTTTACACGTATGAAGCAAAAACTTAATTACCTCCTTATAGCACATGATTACGATATTATGAGATGAATGTTTGCAGCAACTTACAAGCATTTCATAAACACATTGTCATAAATTCCATACCCATCTTAACCCTACTAGCACACAGGTGAAACAGACTGGTTTCTAGCAATGAATGTGTCAGTGCTCGACTGAGGCCTAAAGCCTCGGCAGGAGCTGGCATCCGGTTTGCCAGCACAAGTCTGATGAATGACTGTCCCTTTAACATGCCATTCCCCCTTTCCTCAACAGCAGCCCACTCCCAGTTGATTGTCCTTAGTCAGCAAAGACCCAGGGGGGCAAGAACATCGAACATTGCCTCTGCTGCTGCCACCTCTGCAACTAAAGCTCTCTGAGGCTGCCACTGTTATCTCTGCAGCTGCTCGCCATTTGAGCTGCTCACTCTGCTGCCACTGGTCACTCACGCACCACCACCTCTGCCACTCTTATTTCTGCCACTGCTGCTGCTTGCCACCTCATTCCACTTCCGCTACGATGCAGTCTGAGGTTCCCCCACTTAACTCAACTCTTAGTGATTTCACTGGATAGCGGGGAACTTCTGTCCTGCTGCCTGTTTGTTGTCTTTCACTGTAACACTGTCCCCATTCCACGCCTAAGGCTTAGTCCCTGGACCTGCTCTTCAGTGATTTCAGCTCTAGTAATCACTGAATAAGGACTCTTAATTGAGTCCAATCAGCTCAGTCTTTAAACACTGGAGAGGGAAGGGTCAACTGGTATCTAGACAGTGTCCACATGACCAGGCATTGGCCTGACCTGGTTCATGACCTGGTAGGAACATGACCTGGTAGGAACATCTGTCCCCTGTCATCTTCAGCAAGTGAGGTTCAGTGTAGTGTGACACCCTCAATCAGGGCATGATAAGTACAGTTCTGCTGGCCTTTACCCATACAGTGAGGATAACAACATTTCATTACCCCTGCATTCAACACAAAAGTGAATTTTAACTCAAAACGAACCAGAATTGATCACTTTGGCAAAGCAGGTTTGTCTGCTGAACACCAAGGCAGAGAAGGAGTGTCTTTGCAAATACAGTCTGCTCCTGAAGTCTCTTCCCCTGGGGCATCTCTAGCTGTCAGGGGAGAGCTCATTCAGACACTGCTTACATGTAGTACCATGACTGGGGAGTTGTAACTCAAGAGAGTGCTTTTTCACTGTTTTTATACCGTACTGGACTTTTTCTATTTTCTATTGCTTCCTCTGAAGCAAGAGGGGAAATGAAATTTAGCTATAAGGGATGAAGACTACGTATTTGTATCTGAGCATACAAGGATCATGGAAAGAAAAGAATATGTTAATGATTTATTTGTGTAGGTGAATCACACCTGCACAGTCATGCTCACGCTAACTTTAAAAGGTCAATTTTAATTATATGTTCTCTGCTCCAGATTTTAGCCCTCTGCTCCAGGATTATTTCCTTCTCCCTGATATTATTTTCCCCTTCTTTGAGTACAGATTGTGTCCTATGTTCAGTTCACGTATATGGCTTTTCCCAGTATCAGTGCTATATAGCTGTCAAGTCCTGCATAATTATGAGTGTTATGAATGTATCTACTTTTTAGGAAAGATATAAAAAACCCAAAACTACTACTCATGGCCTTAGATGCAGAAGTCAAGACAAGGACAACTTGTTTATCAGATCCATAATCACTTGATTTATTTTTTAGAGATTTTGTTTCTATAGTTTTATTTTTAATCTCCTTTTCTACATATGCTTAGAACAGACTTGCTGGTTGAACTGTGGATTTAAGTTATGAATGAGAGCATTTGTCCTGTGTTTTCTATATTAATATGCAATGTACTCTATATGTAACCTCTTTATGTGACTTCATTGGTTTAGATTTCCAGCTACAGATTCTATTTAAATAGAAATATTTGTAAATACAGGAAAAGGTAGAAATTGCAAGCCTGTAAAAGCAAAGTAATTGAGAAAATAAATGACCTACAAGTCGGTAATCAAATCTCTAACGTCATGTCTTGAAAAGGAATCATGGGATTGCATACTAAATACTTGACATTATTTTCTTTGCTCCCAAAGAGAATATGACTTTCCTGTGCAAAACATTCAAATTGTCGTTTGTGTCCTGTGCTCTCAGCCCTTCAAATTGTTTAAGACTTTAAAATTTAATCAAGGGATTTCTTAATGGAGGCTAAGGAAGAGCAACATCAGAAATACATTTGACAAAAAGGTAACAAATTTCTACTTAATTATTTACAATGGCCCTATACTGCTACTTGGAGACACAAAGCAGTCAGGCTCCTGAGCATCAGATCCAGCAGTCTGGAAGGACAAGGGCATCAATTCGTCCTCACACCATGCAAACAGTTTCTAAGATTGCATCTTGTTGATCTTGATGAAATTATAAGTCTAGGATCTGATGCATTGTGCCAGTAATTTACAATCACAGGTCACTCTGAGTTGAATGTTTTCAGGGCACATCAAGCCCACTTGTCATTTGCATGCAGCACATTTTATCACCTACAAGATGTTTTTTCATCAAGCTGCCAGATAGGCATTTGCAATTCTCCAAGGCCTGTATTTTAAAAAAATGACCTCTTTTCATCCATCACAACATTAAAACAAACGTCAATGCAAAATGCAGTATTAAAGCAATTAACCTATTAACTTGAGATCAGGTCTTTGCCATTTTGCCATTTATGGAGTGACAGACTCTCTCACTTGGTCATTGACATCTGGACTGGGCCAACTGTCTGGTCTTTCAGAATGCTGTTTCAGTTGATTACAAAAATATGAAGTGCCCTTTTTCCTGCCACTTGGGACTACACCTTGTTAAAGTTTTAGCTGTGTGTTTTCCCATTGTTTGCCCATTTAAAAAATAAGGGATGTGAAGTCTGGCAGATTTTATGTAATGTTCCTCACAGCCTGCAAATAATTGACTGGGTCGGATGTTCTCGTGGCATCTGGCCCATCCCTCTAGATCAGAGGCGGGCAAACTACAGCCCGCAGGCCACATCCGGCCCATGGGACCATCCTGCCCGGCTCCTGAGCTCCCAGCCGGGGAGGCTAGCCCCCGGCCCCTCCCCCGCTGTCCCCTCTCCTGTGCAGCCTCAGCGCAACGCGCTGCGAGCGCTCTGGCCCGCCGCTCCTGCTAGGCAGGGCGGCAGCATGGCTGCAAGCTCCTGCCACTCTGAGCAGCGTGGTAAGGGGGCAGAGAGTGGGGGGGGCAGTCAGGGGACAGGGAGCAGGGTGTTTGGATAGGGGGTGGAAGTCCTGGGGGGGCCTGTCAGGGGGCAGGGGTGTGGATAGGGGTCGGGGCAGTCACGGAAAAGTGAGCATGGGGGGTTGGATAAGGGGTGGGGTCCCGGGAGGCAGTTAGGGGCAGGGGTCCCGGGAGGGGGTGGTCAGGGGACAGTGAACAGTGGGGTTGGATAGGGAGCTGGAGGAGAAAAAAGGAGACACTTGAGGGACAGAGCCTAGGATGGAGAGAAACAGAGAGTCTATGAGTAAATTGAGAGAAATAGAGAGGTGGGGAGAGAGGGCAGAGAGATGAAAGCGGGGAGGACAGAGAGAGGGATGGAGGGAAATTGGGACTGAGAGAAACCAAAAGTAAGTGGAGAGAGTGAGATTAAGCAGGACAGACAGACATGCAGAAGTGGGTCCCTTTAGTTTAAAGCTGGCTGGTCAAGTTAGTCTATGTTTGATGGCATGTTCCTGAACATCAGTTCCTGTTTGTTCCAGATTATCAGTTCTGCTCATCTTCTATCATTGATTTGTGTTGTCCTGGGGATCTGGAACAGGAGTATCAAAGGTCCTTCAGACCCAGTGGGTCTGGTCTAATGGGCACCCCTGCAACCAAGCATCCCTGGTATCAAGTCCACCTCTCCAGGAAGTCATCAGAAGCACTTGAGGCTCAAAGACTGACTTGGGTGTTAGACAGCACCTAGTGAGAGATTTGGGGGAAGGGGACCTTGAAATAATAAATAATAAATAATAATAATAACCTGTAAAATAATACCCTGTGTATACAGAGATAGATATATTTCTTTATTTAGAGGGTTATAGTTAGGTAAGTACACTCAGTAGTAAGTTATAGTATATATAGTATATAATTTGAACAGTTATTACATTTTATTATATATATTCTTCATCTATTTAATGTTATTGTAGGTAGCGGAATCCAGTTTTCCTTGTTCCGGTTTAAATAAAATGCCTGTTATATTATTTTTGACAACTAATTGTATTAACTTGGCTTCCATTAAATAACCTTTTATCACGGTATAACACCTGCCACAGCTCTCACCTCCTGGCACCATCATCACTATGACGGACCATTACTAAATCTTCATCAGTGGTTTGGGGATGGTGTTCCCAATTGTACCAAAATAACCTTACTCTGAGAAGTCTGTTTACATAAGCATACTCTCCACTCCATTATCCAAGTCATTAATGAATGTTGGTGTCCAGCAGGTTGCTGCCTTTCACACCTTTTCTCTCTTTATGTTTTATACCTGTATAACCTCATCACCTATCATGGTTTCAATTATGATCATTAGCCAAATCTACCTCTCCGCTTCCAACCACTATCCCTCCATTAAATCACTCACCTCATGTGATACTCACGAGTCATTTGGAATATCCTGTCACCAATTCAGATTCAAGTTGATGAAAAACAACCTCCCAATCTTTCTCATCTCCTCCTGTCCATCACTGCTCCACCATTATCATCCCATCACTCTTATGCACAACCTAGATCATATTTGACTTCTCCTGACTTTCACTGTCACATTAATGGGAGATAAAGGCAAATCAGCTCCTTTCAGGTTGGCTTGGGCCCTAAGAAACCAATTGCAGTAAATGCTTTCAAAACTGTTTTTTGTTCGTTATCTGGGCATTTTTTAAATCAGAGACCCACAGTGGCTGGGACAGAGATGCTACTGCTCCACCCCCTACTTCCAACAAAAGCAAACAAAGATTGCAGGAAAAATACAAGATTGCCTTTGAATGCTATCATCCTGAGAAGCATGCCCACCAGTAATCAGCAGTAGAACCAATTAAACTAACCATAAAAGTCTGACATTTAATGCTGAAGCAGATAGTAAATGTACCCAAGTAAAATATTTCAGGGGAACAAGGAGACTAAAGGTGAGTCATAACACCTGGAAACCACCAATGGCTTATGAGGCTTAAAGAAGAAATTACAAACACATTACAAAAATTTAATTGTATAATTGGATACAGCACCTTGTTGCTGTTATACCATATGTCTTTTTATACACTACTGAATAATTTAGTAATGGACTTTAAAATTAGAATATGTTACAAAACCCCATTAATATTTCATGAAGCATTGTTGAATTTTGTGGTATTAAAATTACATCTGTTAATGTTTCTTCCAGGGATGGTCAACGATATTTGCAAGCACACAGACACACACACACTGAACGCTATTCCTAACTGTGGGTATCCTGAAAGCAATAGATGTTGTATATCACATATAACATCCAGACTGTTAGCACTTCCCCTTTAAGATCTTAGTTCCGTTTGTTCTTTCTGCTTTATCATCAACATTTAAATATTAAGGATCTACAACCTATCCTGAAGGATGACCCAACACTCTCACAAATCTTGGGAGACAGGCCAGTCCTTGCCTACAGACAGCCCCCCAACCTGAAGCAAATACTCACCAACAACCACATACTACACAACAGAACCACTAACCCAGGAACCTAGCCTTGCAACAAAGCCCGTTGCCAACTGTGCCCACATATCTATTCAGGGGACACCATCAGAGGGGCTAATCACATCAGCCACACTATCAGAGGCTCATTCACCTGCACATCCACCAATGTGATGTATGCCATCATGTGCCAGCAATGCCCCTCTGCCATCTACATTGGTCAAACTGGACAGTCTCTACGTAAAAGAATAAATGGACACAAATCAGATGTCAAGAATTATAACATTCATAAACCAGTCGGAGAACACTTCAATCTCTCTGGTCACGCGATTACAGACATGAAAGTTGCGATATTACAACAGAAAAACTTCAAAACCAGACTCCAGCGACAGACTGTTGAATTGGAATTCATTTTCAAATTGGATACAATTAACTTAGGCTTAAATAGAGACTGGGAGTGGCTAAGTCATTATGCAAGGTAACCTATTTCCCCTTGTTTTTTCCCACCCCCCACCCCCAGACGTTCTTGCTAAACCCTGGATTTGTGCTGGAAATGGCCCACCTTGATTATCATACACATTGTAAGGAGAGTGATCACTTTAGATAAGCTCTTACCAACAGGAGAGTGGGTTTGTGCGGGGGTGGGGGGGGAGAAAACCTGGATTTGTGCTGGAAATGGCCCACCTTGATTATCATACACATTGTAAGGAGAGTGATCACTTTAGATAAGCTATTACCAGCAGGAGAGTGGGGTGGGGGGAGAGAAAACCTTTTGTAGTGGTAAACACCCATGTTTTCATGGTTTCTGTGTATAAAAAGATCTTCTGTACTTTCCACAGTATGCATCCAATGAAGTGAGCTGTAGCTCACGAAAGCTTATGCTCAAATAAATTGGTTAGTCTCTAAGGTGCCACAAGTACTCCTTTTCTTTTTATTTAAATATTGCTGCAACATAATTTTTTAAACTATTGAATGGCAGATCTTACCACCCATATTTCAACGTACCTTCAGAATACTGACATGAGCAAATCCTGTAATCCTTACTGTAGCAAAATTCCATTTGAGTAAAACTCCCTGGGGAAAGATTTGAAAGTTAAGGAAACTGTTGCTCTTGATAAGAACAGATACTTCCCCTCCGCCCCACTCTGTTTCGTCAAGTGCCACACACTTAGCTTTCAAAAATGTCAGACTACCACTTTAACATTGCAAAGAGACAAACAAACAAACTTTCCAAAATGGTGATTGCAGAGTGAAAGTTATCTTATGCTGCCCCTAGAAAATACTGCTAGAAAGACTCTTTACTAATAGAGAACAAAGGTATTATTATATAAGCAATTTTTATATAAACAGGATTTCCCACTGTAATCAAACAGATCTTTCATATTCTTCTTGTGAATATGTTCTTACTAATATGGCACAATTACTGTGACAATGCTTTAAGATGCAGATAGACTCATTTAATTAGCATTTGGAAAGTAATAAAAGTGATTGCATCTGACCCTTTCAGTTCAGAAAGGCATAACCCCCTCCACAATAGGACTGCAAATAGCTACCCACTAACTGCTTTCCTTATCAAAGCCTAATTATAGAGATTTAAGTACCTGCCTTCTCAAATACAAACATATTAATTTTGCTGCAATATTACTGTCAATCTCAGCACAGCTGTGATATACAACAACCCAGTTTGCTCTACCAATGATGCCAAGAACGAAGCTTTAAAAAGACATTTAAGATTATATTCAACTGCAGTTTTTACAGTTGTTGTCAAGGTAACTTCCAACATTCAGTTGTCCAATTAAGCGCTCCTCCCAAGCTCATTGAAGTCAATGGGAGTCCCCTATTTCAGAAGCTCCCTTTTCTACCCACCAGCAACTGTACTGAGAGTCCATCTCCTCTTTCCCATTCTTTTCAAATGACTCAAGATGATATTTTCATGCTTTCCTCCTTTTATGGATACTCTTTTGCTGAATTCTATCATGTGGCCCTCTGTTTCTTAGCTACGTCTTACCTTCATCTGTTGGAAAGTCTACAGAGATGCCCAAAGTACTTTTTAAAACCAATTTCTTTTCTTTTCTTTCTTTTCACCCCATAGTTTAGAGAAGCTTGACAAACTATTCCATTTGCCTCATACTTACTATATGTTCACATAGCAATTTTTTTTCCTTTGTGTTTCTTATGACAAAGTGAACATGCCTCCTTTTCATGTATTACCCCTAGTTTTGCTTCTGCATCCCTGTTGATACAATCAATGATGTAATGCATCCAAGAATAGGCTTTTACAAAGCTCTGCTCTCTCACCTATCTCTCTGACTAGCTCTTTAGTGCTAGAGTGCAAGCCATTAAAGCAATCACAACGCTAACATAAGACCAAATGCTGGCATCTGTACAGCTCAAGTACTTGGGCTGTGTTCAAATCTTCTTCACTGGCACAGGAGAGGAGAAGAAGGACTTGTTCATCATCCCATCACTCTGTGGCTACTACTGGATTAATCTCAAGGGTGGAACTTGCCAGAATACTGTGCCTATGAGAATCTACTGTCCCCATCCTGTCCTACCCCTAAATCTGTCCTGTATAGTAGGCTGTTGGGAGCATAGCTCTGAAGTGTGCAGAGGATCCAGACCCCCTGCACAGGCTCCTCCAATCCTGCCATATACACACACTTCTGCTTTGCATACCGGTATAGAGAAAGGTCAGTGGTCTCAGTTAGTGGATAATTTTGCTCACAGTGGACAAAGCTGCTGCTTAATGATCCAGCTATGTCTGGGAGTAGAAGTAAGCCTTTCTCTCTGTGTATGGAAGCACAATACTTACCAGGTCTGCAGTTGCACAGAGAGGGGCTCAAGGAATCACATGTTGAAATATGTTAAGGTGGGAGTGGCCAACTCCCCCATGATCCTATTGCAGCCAATGCACTCTCTCTGTAATGGAAACTAACCAAAATTACCTATATAACAAAGAGATCTCAGCCCAGTTTTGCCATCTCTCACAATGTGATTGAGAAGTCTGTAATTGTTAGTGTTTTTCTTGAAGCCTCAGCTACTGGAATCTTGCATGACAATCTCAACATGCATTTTTTTAAAAGTAATTTCCTAGTACTTGTGCTGCAGAAAAAAAAATAAAAAGTGTGAATGCTGATAAACAAGCAAAGGCAAATAAAAAGAATCTAACAGGTATTTTTTTAAAAAAAATCTCCTGATTTTTAACACAATCTTTTTTTCTTGAATATGAATTTTGAACATATGAGATTTGCAACACTGCGAGCCTCAACACTGAGCAACACATACAGAAAGGTTCAGCTACAGAAGGGATCCTATATGATTCTTTTCTTTCTCATCTATCGAAGAAATAGACAGCAAATAATATTTACACACATGTAACCCTTCTGTCCGTCAGAGTTAGCAGCAACCAGGGCCCGGTTCAATATCTAGGAGATCCATTCCAATAACACAATGCAAACCAGCTCAAGCCCCCACCCAGTGACCTGGGACAAATATATACCACCCCCGCTGGGCGCCTCCAAGAGGCAATACTTCCCCTCTCGCAAGCACATAGTCTGAGTGTAGCAAAAAGTCTTTTAATAACAGAGAGAAACAATGTGGCATTATGTTGAGGAAACACAACCAACAGGATTCATAACACAACCCATGAGCAAAACCCACCCCAAGCAAATTTGGGGCATGCCCTTTCCCTTTGGTTCTTGAGTCCAGCAACCCCAAATCACCCAAAGTCCCAAAAGTCCAATGACCCAAAAGTCTTTGTCCCTGGTCAGGGCAGCCCCAGAGTTCGAAAGTTTATCTGCAGAGCTTTACCTCCCAACCTGGGTGGAGATGAGGGGGGGCGGGGAAGAGAGGTAAGAGGCACCTTACATGATCTGAAGCTGACCGCCCCACAGCTCCATAGGCCTTTGCTCCGCTCCACCAGCCGCCCCACAAACTGCTTTGTTTGGCTCCGCTCTGCTCTGCGGCCCACAAGCAGCTCCCGCCGTCCCACAAACTGCTCCACTCCGCATCCCACAAGCAGCTCCCGCCGTCCCACAAACTGCTTCGCTCTGCGTCCCACAAGCAGCTCCCGCCATCCTATGAACTGCTCCACCAGCCTGTCCACAAGGCACTCCAGCCATCCCAGAAACTGTTCCACCATATATCTTCAGGCTCCCCCACTACTTAACACAACGCTCAGTGATTTCAGCTCTTAGGTGAATTCAGCTTGTAGTAGGGGAGCCTCAGTGTTAGTACACCATTAGCCCAAAGTGAGCTCAGTAGCCTGTAACTAGACTCCTAATGGAATCAAAATTAGCTCTGACATTCCACAGTGGAGAGAGGAGGAAGTGCAATTAGCATGTAAGGCCCTCACCAAAGGGCCCATGCCACCAAGTATTAATACTTGTCCCCAGCCTCTCTCAGTTCACACAGTTTTGGAACCCATGACCCTTGCCTAGCGAGTGCTACTTAGTTGATGGTGAGTCCTTCCATCATAACAAAAGGCCACGTACAGTTCCAAGCACAGTTCCCATAATCAGGGTAATAACAATTTATTCTTCCTGCCCCAATAACAGAGACACTGGGGATCCCACAGCAGCCAAAGTGACCATTTGGGCAGCTATGGCCTCATTCTAGGCGGGGTGGGTGTGCCTATGCAAATGGGATCGGCCCCTGAAGTTCTTTTCCACAACTTGCCACACCTCACCACCAGATGCCAGGGTGGAGCTCATCCTGACACTGCTTACACAAAATATTTCAGATTAAGTACAACAGCAGAAATTATTCATTAAAATTTACTGGCATATGTAGCACATGTAAACTCACAGTTAAATTACCTTTATAGTTTACTGTCTGATCCCCTGAATTGCCCTGAGGAAAGCTGTGCTGATAGGGACAAAGAAAATGTACAGTGCATAATATATGGGCTGACAAAGTCACTGATTCGGGAAAGCATTTAAGCACATTCTTAAACCCTTCCCTATTCAAGACAGCACTGAAGCATGCTTAAATTTTAAATTTAAAGCACATGCTTCAGTGCTGTCCTGAATGGTGAAGCTGTCCTAAGTCAGAGCCTGAATTATTATAATAAATGCCATTAAAATAAGATAAATGATCATGTAGGAAGTGACAAGATGGTGAGATATCTTTTTTTTTTTTTTTGGACCAGCTTCTGTTGGCGAGAGAGACAAGCTTCCGAGTTTACACAGAGATCTTCTCCAGGTCACTGCTTACATGTAAGAAGTCTAAGTCAATAACGATATTCAGGACCATAATAACAACAGGCTACATTCTGCCACCCTTACTCATACTGAATAGTCCCAGGTTCTAAGCCTCCAGAGCTAAATATTGTCACTGAGGTAGTCAGGGCCTTAGCTATGTGAGCCATCTCAAAGGTGCCATGTTGTGGATAAAGTACTACACAATATAGAATATATGCCACCAGTGAAATGAATGCAAAAGAATGAGGAGCTGTGTGGGAGAAGGTAGCCATGCAGACCTAAATGTATCTTAACATAGATTATTTGAGGGCTATGTAAACAATATTGCAAAAGAGTATTGCACGACTGTGTTGGGTGGGCTCTATTTTAATCCTGAAAGATGAAGGAATTATAAATGGAAACATAACGTGATCATCTTAGCCATATTGTGCACTATTTCTTATTCAATACAGTCATCACTCACATTCCAATGGATTGTTCACCACTTGAAGTAGCCTCTTCAGTCTTCCACCAACAGAAATTCACCAAGTGAATACCATGCCCTGTTTCATAAGAAATATAGTGCTTCAAGGAGAGCCAAATAGTTCTGGTAGGTTCTTAAATGGGAGTCAGCAAAATTAAAAGCTGAAGGCCTGATTATGAGAACAGAGCCTTGAACATGAGAATGGAATCATGCTGAAAGTGCTGTAGTCTAGCTAGATGTACAGTGCTTACAATACAGTTAGCTTGTCCAAAAGGAAATGCTATATGTTAAGTCAAGCTGGTTGCAAAATTTCCATCAGAACAATGAAAAACTGAAAAAAAAATATTTTTGGTGAAAATCTACCTTTTTTGTGTGTGTGTCTCTATTTCTGACAATTCAACTTAAGGGACACGTCAGTTACTTGAGAGAAGTTTCTTGCACAGTTCATTCCTTTCACCTCCATGAACTACATGGAAGCTGTGTTCTTTCTGTCATTGTGAGGAGAGCTATTCGGTACAATATTCATAAACAAATGGATATGCTACATTAAAAACCAAATCCTTCTTTCAGAGCTACCCAGGCTGCCCCACTGGATTCAATGGAGCTGCACAGCTGTCGCTGAATACAGAATTTGGCTCACATTGTTTTCCATGATACAAGGAGCTAAACTGATGTACATCAGCTGAGGATCTGGCCCATGGCTTGAAATCAACGTTTACTGTATTCACTTGTAGAGAACCCAAAAAGAGCCATCTTTGCTTCTGAGAAAGTTGCAGCCAGTATAAGGAGTGGCCTTTACAAGTAAAGAATTTGCTTAAGAAGAACACTTTGTACTTAATATGGCCTGAAAACAAATAATGACTGTATGAGTACTTAACTGCACCATGAGCACACCAAATATGCCCATGAATTTCATAGGCTCAGTAAAGGGAACCAGTATGTCCTACTGCACAGGCAAATCAGAGACCTGGGACTTCCATATGAAAGCAGACTATAAAAGGCTACATGAATCAAGAGCCTGTCAGCATGGGATCAGGTAGCTGGTTTGCTCCCCACCCTCCTTCCCCCTCGCCCCTATTTCCCCAAAGCTGTTCTAAGTGCAATTCAGATGCAGTCCAGGATCAGGTTTAAATTACAGAGCAGAAAACTTTGCATATAAAACAAATTGCTACAGTGAATGTGACAATGTGAATAAAATTCCAGATGGAAAAAAGTACAAAATTTGTCAGCCATGTCAGTATGTGTGCTTTTGTGCATCCTACTGTTACATGAGCAACTTCACTACCTAGAGGAACTGGGTAAACTCTGGCACCTATTGGTATCTGAAATAGAAGCTTAACATTACAGTACTCTGATCATGAGATTAAAAATGCCACATGCTCCAAGTTAACATATTCAAACTCCAACATTTGTATATTACAGCATCGTAATGCAAGAGACAGTACAGCTCAGCATTGTATCTACTCACATGGCAAAATGTAGCCCCTCCACTATGTACATTCCTGAACCTCATATAGGTCCATGAGATGTTTCACCCCTTCAGCTATATTAAAACAAGATTTAAAAAAAGACTTATGTAAAGGAAACACTTGCGGTGCCTCCAAGCCAAGCCCTGAGCAAGAGATGCTGCATAAATAGTTCAGTAAACCTGAGACACATTGTGACTTAGAGATGCCCCTCTGAGGCATGTATCCTTGTGCCCCTACTTGTTCCGGTGGAGATGGCCAGATGGCCTCTAGCAGAAGGACATGACAACACCCTCTTAAGGCACAGCTATGGTGGACAGTGCAATATAAAGGTGGAGCCAAGGATCTGCTCATTTCCCACACACTCCCTGCCCTCCTGGTAGGAGTCATGATCACACAGTGCCCACTTACTCCTGCTCACCCAGACCCATAGAATCATAGAATCATAGAATATCAGGGTTGGAAGGGACCCCAGAAGGTCATCTAGTCCAACCCCCTGCTCGAAGCAGGACCAATTCCCAGTTAAATCATCCCAGCCAGGGCTTTGTCAAGCCTGACCTTAAAAACCTCTAAGGAAGGAGATTCTACCACCTCCCTAGGTAACGCATTCCAGTGTTTCACCACCCTCTTAGTGAAAAAGTTTTTCCTAATATCCAATCTAAACCTCCCCCACTGCAACTTGAATCAGCTCAGGCTGGCTTGTGTAAAGGAGGGTCTTGCTCCCCTGGCCAGGCATGTAGTCCAAGGCAGTCTGGCCAAGATTAAATACTGTAATGTCCATATATTGCAGATTATATGGTGGGGGCAAAGCTATAGAGTGGCATTTTAACATATAAAAAAATCCATTGATTTCAATTGAGCTCTTCTGGATTTAGTCTGACAAGAGACAAAATTTGGCCCTGAATTTCCTAGGATGGCTGGGTGGAAAGAATATTTACATTTTACATTTTTTAAAAGAACATTTTAAAATGGATTTTAACCCTGTTAAATTAAGATTATCAGCACAAAGCTGCTTACTGTTTCTTCAGATACAATACAAGATGCAGTGTTCTGTCAGCATAGTGACACTACCTTGTCATGGGCTAACAGGTGTGATTTCCCCTCCCCAGCTTCCGTACAGCCTGTTAGATAGATAGTCTATACATCTCTTATGCTGAGTATTTATCTGTGTTCTACAGGTTCTGAAATTAACAGTATTATAGAGCAATAGTAGTTATTCAATTGTTAAGGTAGTAAGTATCTTCCATTATAAGCCCGATTCTAATTCTAGGAACATTGAACCATTCTATATGAAATTTCTCATGCATGGTGTTCTGCAAGAAGAATTTTTTTTCCTTGAAAGTTGAAGGGTAATTGGACATGGCATTTGTGAGATTTGAGAGTGTGTAAAATCAGTGGTAATTTGCTTTTTTAACATTATCTTAACGTGTTTTATAACAGCATATCCCCAAAACAGCGTGGTGTAGAAATTCCAAATGTGTTTTTTTTCTAGTGTCCTTGTGAGGCGTGTGGAGTTTATGAGCTTTACAAAAGCAGACAGAACTACCAGGGCTAGTCTATATACCACTCTTAAAAGGTCCCCAAGAGCAGGTTTGAGTCAGAGCTGCTGCTTAGCAGGTTCTCTGCAAGAGTGGGACTTCAAAAAAAGCTTCCTGACTGAGATATCTTAAAAATGGAACTAGGAATAAATGTTACTTTAGTAGACTTAGTTTTCTTGTATTACAAAATAAGGGAAATGCCCATACAAAAATAATTAAGATGAAAATTATATAAATTGCTTTCTATTAATTTAAGACAATTCTGTTGGAATATTTTACAAGGGACAAAATATTTGACAACCAGGAAATTACAATAGAGTACAAGCAGATTTGAAAAAAAAAAAAAAAAACAGTGTAAACGATACTGCAAAGACACATAGTGTCTCTCAACTGGTGGGTCGCAATCCTGGTCATGAAAGTCAGTCAGATGGGTCACAAGGCACTGAAAAGTCTGTTACAGTCTAAAGCAGTGGTTTTCAACCAGGGGTCTGCTGATCCTGGGGGTCCATGAGCCCTTCCAGGGGTCTGCGGGGCCCTGCAGCTGAAACCCAGAGCGATCCCAGGCCCCTACCCATCCCCCGGCCCCAGCGCTCCCCGTGGGGCTGAAGCTGGGAGGCGTGGGGCTGAATCCCAGAGCCTCGAGCCTTGGTGCTCCCTGTGGGGCAGAAGCCCTGAGCCCATGGGCAGAGTTCGGGGGCCTGGCAATCATTGACCCTCAAACTGCAGCGCAAGAGCACCGCAGTCCTGGGGGCAACTCCACACCCCACACCCCTCATCTCTTCCTCCCAGCCCCCTGGCCAGGTCGGAGGTGGGAAGCCGGAGCTAGGCAGTGCAGGGCAGCTGCTGCTCTGGCTGGGGCGATGGAGCAGATGGCGGCAGCTTTCCCTCCTCTCCAGCTGGTGCCCCGGGTTGAAGCTGCTCCTCAGCTCCCAGACCCCTTTGCTCCTGCAGAGGCAGCCAGTAAGAGCCGCCCAAGTAGTGAGACCTGGCTCCGTGGCTGGCAGACCCCTCCAGGAACAGGGACCACGGGGAGCCCCCCCACCATACAGCCCCTAACAGCCCTCTCCCTACACCCTGAGGCTATGCCCTCCCTTCACCCTAGGTTTCTTGCCTGTACATGGCCCCTAGCTGCCCCCTCCCTGCAACCTGAGTGACCCCCCTTCCTGCACACAGCCCCAGCTACCCCCTCCCTGCCCTGAGCTACCCCCCTGCCCACACACAGACCCTAGCCACCCCTCTCCTTGCACCCCGAGCTACCCGCTGCCTGCACACATCCCCTAACTAACCCCCCTCCCTGTACCCTAAGCTGTTTTCAAACTTTTTGAGCTAAACCTCCCACCTTTGAGTTATAATTTTTGGTTGTGATCCCCTCCCCCAATTCAGACAGGCTGGGTGGCCTGCTAAAGTAAGTCAGGGCCAAGGATGGAAGTGGCACTCCCTCCCTGGACCTGGCCATGCTGAGGTGGCTTGAGTCCCACTGGCTTCTCCCCCCACCCCCAATAGAAGTCAAATTATACCTATTGCCAAGGCTGCTGCCCTGAAGCTCCCCAACCCTGCTGGACCCTGGAGTTTTTATAGTATGTCGAGGGGGGGGCTTCAGAGAGAAAAAGGTTGAAAAGCCCTGGTCTAAAGCAAAGGAAATCTCGCTCTCCCACTCCTTGCACACCTTCATTTCTAAAAGAGACACCCCAAACAACAAACAGAAGTAGACTTTTGCTACAAGGGAGAATAAGCACAGAGAGGAATTTTAGAAGGCCATGATTCAGCAAACCATCCCTATTTAGCAAAGCACTTTTCCATGGCCTTAACTTATACAACACGTTTAAGCCCTATTGACATTAAGCTTATACTTAAGGTTCAGCACATACTTATGCTTTGCTGAGTTGGAGCCTAGGGGAATGTCTGCACTAGAAACTTAAGTACTGTGGTGGTGCGTATCCACACTAATCTACTTGGGTTGGTGGTGCGTGTCCTCACCAGGAGCTCTTCTATCAATCTACGAGGGTCAGTGTGAGGAGCTGAGCACCCCGTCTCTCAGCTCCTCTGGCAGCTCCCTGTCAGGACCCTGGCTGCACCACAAGCCCCTGGGCTCCTAGTGGGCTGTCCCCCCCTCCCCCCTTTGCTACCCATTCCTTGCTGCGAGTCAGGGAAGCCACCTGGGGCTGCTTGCCTCCCCATTCTCTTCCGGGAGCAGGGAGGAAGCCACCTGGAGTTTCTTGCCTCCCTATTCCCTGCCAGGAGTGGGGGGGGGGGGAAGTTGCCTAGGGCTTCTCACTCCCGGGGAGCAAGGTCCAGCTGCCACAGCTTCTCAGGCCCCACACCACTCGCTCTCCATCAACAGCCGCCGTCAATTGACAAGACGGTCAACGTTCCCAGCAAGGAATGGGTGGGGAAGCAGCCCAGGCTTCTTGCCCCCACTCCTATCCAGGAACGGGAGGCCAGCTGCCCAGGCTTCTTTCCCGAGCTCCCGGCAAGCAGCGCGGTCCAGCCACCCAGCTCTCCAGGGGAGTTGGAGGTAGCTGGGCTCTAACTGCCTGGTTTTCTTGTCAATTTCATAGCTCCTGCACTGAAATTGACAAGACAGCCAACAGCAGATGTAAGTAAGGCAGTGTCTACACAGACATTGCATCACCCTAACTACACTGACATGAGCCCTACACCTCTCATGAAGGTGGTGTTATGTTGGTGTAGTTGGAGCACTTACATTGGTGGGAGCAAGGCTGTAGTGTAGATGCTGACATAATTAGGTCAACGTAAGATGCCTTACGTCAACCTATCTGTGTAGCATAGACCAGGCCTAAGAGAGGAGGAGAAAGCAAGAAGAGAAAGATGAGAGGAAACCAAGAGTAAGAAAAGGAAGATTGAGAAGCCAAAAATATACACCCCCACTCCCCGCCTCCTCACCCCCCCAGTAAAGGAAGATTGAGAAGCCAAAATATTTTCCTCACTCTGAAGCAATACATTTTCCTGGAAATACGGTAATGATCTAACTTAATTGATGCTCCCCTTACAATGAAAATTTATGCTTAAATGATTTAGCAACAACAGAGTATGATGAATAAATTATACATGAAGATTAAGTAAGTCAGCATTAGAGCATCAGTTGCAACTCATCTTTACAACATTAACTGAAGGATACTTCAACGAGTGAGCAACTGTCTTCTAATAGTTGACAGAGCTAGCTGCAAAAAACATATTGCTAATGTATGAATATAGATTTGTTACAGATAATTTAATAGTTCACTCTCCTATTTAAAGTTCATTGTAACTAGAGCATTCTGAGATTTTTATTTATTTATTTTTGTGTGTGTCATAGATGACTTCTTTCAAAGATACTTTTTTTAAGCTCATGTTTTAGGGGTAAGATACGTGCCCTGACATCTAAATAGGTTCATTCAAATGTGGAGAGATTTTGCATACCCTGTCTTCCTTCTCACTGATGAATGATTCCATCATTTTTTTGAAGTCACTCCTACAATTTCAGAATCCAAATGCAGTTATAGCTCTTTGATTGCCCTGCATGGATCATTGCATTACCCAGTACTGATTGGCTGACTGGGTAATATTATTCCTGGAGTTAAACTAATTTAGTGCTCAGGACAGTCTTTGTATTGACAGCTCTAGAAAGTACACCAATATTCACATCCTCAAGTAGCTGTTATTGATTAAAAGGGGCTCCACAGATGTAGTGATAGGAAGTATTCAGGGGTTCCAACCCCAAACTCTATATTTTTTTCTTAATCTGGTACAATTTATTTCTACACTCAGAAATCTAATGCTTTTGTTCATGGGTGGTAACAAAATTTATGAGTTGGGAAAACATTGAGAAGTCTCCACTTGAACAAACTGAAACTTGCTAGGTAAGGGATAAAAGTGATTCCAGTTCAAGAATTGTATGAGTAAGGCTAAAGGACACAAACACATTGAGGCAAATTCATACTTCATGACAGCCCACCAAAATCAATAGGCATAAACCAGGAGCAACATGGCTCATTATGTATACTAATACAGACTATTCCTTGTGCACCCAAATCCCACTGAACAACAGTGGTTTGGAATGTGTAAATACTGCAAATCAAGCCTCTATCTTCTGTGTTTATGACAGCAAAAGAATGATAGAAGCAAAGTGATTTCACTGACCTGAAAGAGGTAGTAGCAACAAGCAACAAGATGCTCCAGGGAGGACAGGATGGTCTCAGAAGTCAGTGGAAGCTGAAGTCAGTGGAATTATCCCAGGGTAAAATTAGTGTGAGAGCAGAATTGGTAACCAAGTTTCTTGTAGCCTGGAAGAACCTTATACAAACAAATCAACTCCTATTTACAACTGTTTTTGTAGTTTTAATAAACCATTTAGTTGCTGCAGTTTAATCATTTAGCACCACATCAGCAAAATGTAAGCCTACTCAGTCATGGGCTGGTGACAACAACATTTGCAGTTAAGAGGATCTACTGAGTGAAAGTGAGAGAAATGCCTAGAAAACAGCAGTTGTGTTTTTTTAAATACCTTCCTAAATCAATACAGCATACCTCTTCCACATTAACACTCATCTTTCTTCACACAATCCTAATTACCATCTCATATCAAAACGCTGACAAAGAAAACCCATTTCGTATCAATTTTTTATGATAGATCCCTTTAATGATTGCTATCCATGGTGCACAGCTTTTATTTGTTAAGCTGACACAGAAAATTAGCTCTGCTTTTCCCTTACAGTCCTCCCCTGCACAGGGACCAGATGGCATTGAAAATCAGACAAGAGAATAATAAAGTTAGCAGGAAAAACTGGGATTGTTTAAAATAACGTATCATTTGAAAGATATAAAAAAATATTAAATCCCTTTCTTTTGCTTTTTGGCATGAGCAACCCAATACATTTTTATTTCAGTCTATTTTTTGTCTCTCCATTAAATTAAACTGAAGAAATGCAGGGCAAATGGCTCTTCATTCAGGGAACTAATAAGCACAGTAAGTCATAAGCATTACATTGTATGAGCTATAGTTTTTCACATTTCTTGCACACCTGGGAGGCATTAAGCAATTTTTCCTCTGGAGGAGACATCTTTCCCCATCCAGAGGGGGAAATACTTTCCTTACACAGCAACTAAATAATGAATAATGAACCTCTTTAAAGTAACCACAAGTAGAGGGTGTTGTGTAACAGAAGTGCACCATGAAGATGTTGTGTAGTTACAGACCCAAGCTCATTACTTCGATGTATAAGATAAAACCACCACTCAACACCTACTAAAAATCTGTTGGTTAAGTTATATCTCCTCCCCAACACATACACCCTCAGACAGTTGCAACAGAGGGAGGAGGTAGTGTGGATAGCCTTGTCCCCCTCATATTCCCTGCCAGTGCAGCCATATAGAGGGCACTCATAATCCAGGCACTCAGACATGTAAGGAAGGGTCTGGCTAATGCTGACTGGCTCTAGAGGTAGGTGTTTCTGACCAAGAGATGGACAGAGCCATGCCCCACCCACTTACACTCCTGAGGTCTGATCATTGACTCCAGTAGGTGCAGGACTGAGTCCCTGATTGGCTGTGCTAGAGAGAGCACTTGGTATAGTTTTTTAAACACGTAACAAGGTCCAATGTGCACCATGCTCCCCTCAACCATAGTACCCAGAAGGCTTTATGCCTTTCTAATCCTGAAAAATTTAGGGTATTCACCCTTCCCACTCCTAAACTGGCTCAGCCTTATAGGAAGAAAAAGTGAGCCCTATATATCTTGCATGGAGTCGGGGAAGAGGAAATATGCTAGGTAGAGAATAAAGGATATCTGATATACTGTTCCTGTCTCTTGTGTCAAGGCCCTTTTTCTGAACCATCAACTGATGCCTCAGGGGAATTATTATAAATTATATTTATGGGGAGCAGAGGGAGAGAAAGACACTAAACTTGTCTTTCTTGCTTTTAAAGGTTATTTTTAATTTTCCATTAAATCTCCTTAATGAGAAGGCTGTTGTTACCCTAGACATACCTGGCTAAGTAAAATAGGAGACAGATTCAAGCCAGAGCACCTGATGGATAAGCAAATATTAGTATGTGGAGGTGAACCCTCAGCAGCAACTTTAAACAATGCTTGCTTGCTTGTTTTTTAGGGGGCAACAAGAATAACTTCTCCAATTGAAAGTGCAGGGAGAAATTCCAAGTACACCGAACAGAATCACCCACATTTCAATTTATTTTTTCGTATATTACAGATTTTCAAAATGCAAACATATAGGCATAAAGCATTACGCACATGACAAAACAATTGGTACGCATCAACACTGATAGTCCTTGGTGCTGAGTACTTCCTCCTCCTCCTTCCCTCCCTGAGGCACTGTTGGCTCCCAGGAAACTAGAAATCAGGGTTAAAGTAAAAGGGAGTGTTGGGGAGAAAGACTACCCCTTCTCTTCTTGGCTTCTGGCTTGCGGAGCAGCATTCCCCTCTTCCCTTTGGCTGGTGCAGTGAGAGCTCTCCTTCCTGTTTCAATCTACTTTAAGCACTGGTAGAGATGGAACAGTCCTTGAACTCCCCAGAGCACAGGGGGCTGAAATTCTACTTGTCCTTTACACAGGGCACGTAACGGGAGAGGATTCTTTACATCCTGTCTACCTTCTCTCCCCCACTGCACACACATACAAAATGTTCAGGCAGAATATGGATCTTACAATTAAAAGGTCTTTATTCATTTTTATGAAGCACAGTCTCTAGAGATTAGTGTTAGAGACAATCTTCTGTCATTGACAATGGCCTTAGCAACACAGAAATCATAGTTCAAGGTAGACAGCACAGCTCCTTCACTGCTCATCAGTTGTTGTGAGATAATAAGGACAAAACTTCTTATTCACGGGTGACACATTCCTCTGGCACTGTACCCTCTGTTGGCACCACATGATCAAAATCATAGAGTGACTTGTGGGTGTGTGGAAGAAAATGGGAAAAAGAGCCAAGCAAATACTTCATAGTGAATAATTTCATAATACTTAAGCTCTTTTTCAGTTTTCAAAGTGCCCACAAGTAGCTTGCTATTTTCTCAAATGTATGAATTATCTGAAACTATTCACCAAGTAATTTGTGTCAATAATTTGATTTTTAGATCACTGTTGAGTGTTTGGTATTTGAGATGCACTGGATATTTTTTACTGGACACAAAGTTTTGTTCCCTGATTAGCTGAGCATGAGTCAGATTTCTGGTGCAAATACTTTCAGTTACAAATTCAGAATTTACTTTCTCAAATATTTGGCGAAAATTTGCTATTTTAGCCAGAAACATATTCCTACTAGTAACCTATTAACTAGAATATTTGCAGAATTGGAATTCAAATGAATACAACCAAAGCCACTTCCGTTTGTTTATTCAGATTTATTATTAATTATTATTATTTTATTTTGTTACGTATACACTGAGTTCTACTGGAAAATCATTCTAGGAAGCAGAGATAATGCTATAGTGGACTGTCCTTTACTAAGTGTTGAGCTGTTATTAAGTTCCCTCTTAATCCAGTTTCTCCTATTTGGCCTGTCATGTATGTGGAAGAGAAGTTTTGATTTTTGTTTCCTTTCTCTCTGAAGAGCTCAGATATAGTCAGTAACCTTATCTGTGAAAACCTGTGGCCGTGTAGAGGTCGACTTCACCCTGTTTTGGAAAGGCAAGTAAAAAGTCCTTGAAACGCTGATTTTAAAAGTGTAATCTGGCTTTTTTAGTAGGAAATGTGGGAGTCCTTTTTTAGTGTCTCTATTAAGCTGTCCTCCAAATAAACAGCAGGAATAGCAACACAACTTCGAAGTACTTTGGCATATGTCACATTTTCTTTCTCCAGCAGCTAATTCATCAGGAATGATCAAAACCAACATTAATGCAGTCTATTAGCTGTGTGGTCTTCCCCAAAATGGCTCATGATGATAACTGGACTTTCCATAAGAGCCTATTGAGATATCTTAGTGCATATCTGCATGTATTGTTTCTCAAAGCCATTACTCTTCTGCAACATGCTAAACTCATTGATGACTCATTTGTACTGCTCATAGAACCATTCAAGCATTTTCAGGGTTGAATTCCTCCAGCTGTTGCTACTAAGTTTGACCATAAAGAGGGAACTGCTCACGCATGGCCACTCTTTCTGTAATTGTGATGCTTGCAACATCTCATTTTCCCTCAACATCAGCTGTAATGAGAACTCACTGTTTATTTTGCTAGAGATGCCAAATTCACTATGCTGTTGTGTATAGATTCCTAAGACTGACTGAAGGGTTGTTAGTAATGGAGGTAGGTCAGGTATCACAGAAGGTGAGCAGAACTAGCAAGGGGGAGGGATGCTGCTGCTGCCACTGCCACGTTACCCCTTTACACAGGCCCTGTTGTTTAGTTGCTTTTCATATTTATATTGGACATCTTCTAGGTGTTGGGAATTTACTCCCTCTTCCTTCATTACTTTTTCTCTGTTTCTCCACTTCCCCGTATCATTTC
The DNA here is from genome assembly GCF_965140295.1 of Lepidochelys olivacea. Classification (NCBI taxonomy): domain Eukaryota; kingdom Metazoa; phylum Chordata; order Testudines; family Cheloniidae; genus Lepidochelys; species Lepidochelys olivacea. The sequence goes on along the minus strand of NC_140411.1, from coordinate 75,431,544 downwards.
ATCATTTCATCATGTTTGATCCTGCAATGCTCTGGGTGGCGGAGCGGCGAGCCGCAGCCTGACCCGGTGCTCTGTGCTGTGCCGTGGCGTGGCTGGCTCCAGCCGGGTGGCACGGCTGCCTGCCCTGGTGCTCTGGGCAGCGCGGCTGTAGCGCTGCCAGCCACTGGTGCTCCAAGCAGCGCGGTAAGGGGGCAGGGGACCTTGGATAGAGGGCAGGGAAGTTTGGGGGGCTGGACAGGGGGCTGGGGTGTGGATAGGGGGAGGGGTGGTCAGGGTCGGGGAACAGGGGGGTTTAATGGGGGCAGAGGTCCCAGAGGGGCAGTCAGGAAGGAGAGAGGGGTGGATGGGGCAGTGGGGGGCAGTCAGGGGCAGGGGTTCCGGGGGCAGTCAGGAGACAGGTAACAGGGGGGTTGGGTGGGGCAGGAGTCCCGGGGGGGCCATCAGGGGGCAAGAAGCAGGGGGGGCTGGATAGGGTGTAAGGGCTGGGCCCCGCCTGGCTGTTTGGGGAAGCACCCCCTAACCGGCTCTCCATGCAATTTCGGAAACCCGACGTGGCCCTCAGGCCGAAAAGTTTGCCCACCCCTGCACTAACCCTTCTGAGTGTGAGCATTGTTAGGTTGGGCCATTTAAACTCATTTCCCATCCATGGTCATTAGACATTTCCTGTATAGCTCTTACAGCTTCATGGAATCTGATAGCCTGTGCCCTTTTTGAATGAGAATCCAAGATAGTTTAGGCTCCAGACTCCCTTCTTTCACTATCCTTTGTCTACATTGAGGACTTTACTTACCCCAACTACAGTCAACAGAAGCCAGCTGTACAGGTGAAAATCCCTAGCGTAGACAGACAAATTTGCTATTTGTATCAGTGGAGGTTACTCCAGTTTCAAGAAGGGGTAAACACCGCTAGTGCTAAATAAAGCTTTGGCTGAACTGACACAAAAGTGCTTTTTTAGAGTGAGCTAACTAATGTGCAGTAGTTATCTTGATGTAAAATCCTAAGCAGAGCCAAAGCACTACTTGCTTTTACCATGAGAAAGCTAGGTGAGATCAGCACTACACCCCGCACCTATGGTTGACCTCAACTAGTTTACCTCGCAGTACAACTAAAGCTCCTTGTGTCCACTATGGTTTTACGTTGGGATAGCTACTGCATGTTGGTTATTCTATGATAGACACATTCCTTGTTTCATCGGTGAAGACATAGCCTTTGTGTGCCTGTTGTAGGAGTTCATGCTATATCCATGGCTAGCCATATGTGGCTGAAATTAAGGGAAAACCCCAATGCAGACAAGGTCTGGGAGGTTGTTTCATCTGTCTGGGAAGTTTTGCATAAAATTCTCTAACCATTTAAAATCACAAGGATTGCAGTTAGAGAAAGGTGATTACAAATAGAGAGGAAATCCTGCCAAAACAAGAAGTTTGGACAATACATCTAGTCTGAAACTCTGCAAAAGGCCCATGCTGTGAAAAAGAAACAAAGTCTAACATTTCTCAAGTGCTCTGATTCTCTTTAACCCAACTGATCCTCGTCCTTCTCTTTTCCTTTTTTTGCAGGCAACATATCAGAGGCACAACGTTTGGTGTCAGGTGTCTTGAGTCATCCCCTGTCCTGCCTGACACACATCCTGTTATATTCTGCTTGTTTGATATGTCTGTCTCATTACCATACCAGACACCCCGCAAAAAGTGATGGCCATGTTCCCTCCTGTCTCCACAGTGAGGGATACTGTTCTGCCTCTCATGTTGTTCCCAAGTTATTCACCATTATAATCACTGTGTTGAATAAACACTTTAGGCTCCTCTTTTTCTCTACACTATTCCTATCTTAACTTTTTTGAAGAGGTATTAACACAATAGTTGATTCTCAGGCCACCTTTGCATCTTATTACACAATTAAGCATGCTCTCCTCTGAGGGCTGCCTGTTTTGTGTTCTGGCTTAACAACCCTGCCTTTGTGTGTTAATTGGTCTGCTTGCAGGGGTTAACCTGGCTCCAGCTCCCTGTCTGTCTGGCTTCTGAATTTAAAAAGACAGGACTCATAGAATTCTTATAATTCTCTCTTCATTCACTTTACCCTATCCCAAATATGAATTATGGGCAGATTAAAGACAAACAATCATGTATGCTTAGTGGTTTAGAGTCATGTTCATATCAATGCCAAGGAGTACAGAATGCAAAACATACCCTTTGTCTGTTAATCTCATGTTTCCCCTTTCATTGCTTTAACTATAATATTCATGTTTTGTGTTTGCCATGAACTGACAAAACTTTTTACTCCAAGAGAACAATGAATTTTAGTTTTATTTTTGGCTTTTATGCAAATACAGTAAAAAAATGTGAGATTTTGTAACCATAGGGTCATGTTTGCTGATGATGGAGTCTCACTCTGATGTCAGTGTATGGGGATTCAGCACACTATTCATAGGTGAATATGTATATATGAGGCCAGACCAATGCGAGAACCACAAACAAGGCGTTAATGCACATTGCTTCTGTGATAAATGAAGTGGGGGGTGTAGCTCCTTTTTATGGATGCCCAGCCAGCCAGTTAGCTATAAAATTCCTCTTAGCAGCTGTTCTCTACTTGCTTTACCTGTAAAGGGTTAACAAGCCCACAGGTAAAAGGAAAGGAGTGGGCATCTGACCAAAAGCCAATGGGACGGCTAGAACTTTTTAAAATGGGGAAAAAACTTCCCTTTGTCTGTGTGTTGTTGTTTTCCAGGAAAGAGGGGAACAAGGAGCAGTTATGCTGTGAGAAGCTTTAAGCCAGGTATGAAAAACCATCAAATCATACCTAAAGATTGCTTAGCTGAACCCCAGAAATGTAAGTAAATTAGGGAATGTCTAGGAAGATGTGATTAGGATTATTTCTTTTATTTTGTATTGGCTTGTGGATTCCTCTGTGCTAACCCTAGATGCGTTTGTTTTGCTTGTAACCTTTAAGCTGAACCTCTTGAGAGCTGTCTTGATGTTTAATTTTTGTAACTGTTTTTTTTTTTAAGAGCTAGCAAAAAGCCTAAATTTCAGATGTATTTTCTTTCTTTAATTTTTAATAAAATTTATCTTTTTTAAGAACAGGACTGGGTTTTTTGTGTCCTAAGAGGTTTGTGCATATGTTGTTTAATTAGCTGGTGGCAACAGCTGATTTCCTTTGTTTTCTTTCTCAGCTCTTCCCCGGGGCGGGGGGGGAGGGGGATGAAAGGGCTTGAGGGTACCCTACAAGAAGGAATTCCCAAGTGCGTCTTTCTGGTTTTAAAGTGGCTTTGGGTGGTGGCAGCATCTATGCATCCAAGGTCAGAAAGAAGCAGTAAACTAAGGAGTTTAATACAAGCCTGGAGTGGCCAGTATTAATTTTTAAAATCCTTGTGGGCCCCCTCCTTCTGCACTTGAAGTCCCAGAGTGGGGAATCAGTCTTGACATGTCCCAGCCCACAGTCAGTTGGGCGATGCTTTAAATGTAATGAGCTGGGGCATGTGAAGGCCAACTGCCCAAAGAGCACCAACCAACTGCAACTCATTACGCAGAGCCTTCAGGCTCAGAAAGTTCACAAATACTCCCATAGTGAAGGGAAACTGTGAGTGTGGGTGGGAGGAAGATTACTGCATGGAGAGACACTGGAGCACAGGTGTCAGCTATCCACCATTCCCTGTTGGACCTCAAATTCATCGACCCAGAGCCCAAGTGACAATGTAACTTGCCTACAGCCAAGTTGCCTGTTCAGTACAACGACTGGTCAGGAATATGGACTTTTGACATCTATGCCGATTATCCCATTTCCATGCTCCTGGTAGAAGACTTAGCCAACCATGTGAGGCTAACAAAATGGGTGGGGATGGTCACCCACAGCCAGGCCAAACAGGGCTCCACACCTAACTCCATTCCTGAGCCTCCTACAGGAACCCAGTCAGAGGTGGTGAAACCAGACCCCAGACCAAAGTCTATGACAGCGATTGCAGACCCAGTTCCAGAACCAGTCCATGGACCAGAACTGGCAGAGCAGTCAGCACCAGAGCCAGTGCTTGCAACCCCACCAGAGTCTGGGGAGCCAGCACCAAAGGGCGCCACAGAGCCTGCACCTGCAGCAGCAGCTAAACAGCATAAGCTCAACTGGAGCCTGAAATACAACCTAGTGCACCAGTGGAAAGCAGTTCACAATTGACAGAAACCCCATCACCTGCATCGCTTCCAGTGGGACCAAGCCCAAGTCCACAACCCAGCGAGGGACTCATAGATATTAAGGTCAGAAGGGACCATTATGATCATCTAGTCTGACCTCCTGCACAATGCAGGCCACAGAATCTCACCCACCCATTCCTGCAATAAACCTCTCACCTATGTCTGAGCTACTGAAGTCTTCAAATCATGGTTTAAAGACTTCAAGGTGCAGAGAATCCTCCAGCAAGTGACCCGTGCCCCAGGCTACAGAGGAAGGCAAAAAAGCCCCAGGGCCTCTTCCAATCTGACCTGGAGGAAAATTCCTTCCTGACCCCAAATATGGCGATCAGCTGAACCCTGAGCATGTGGGCAAGATTCACCAGCCAGATACCCAGGAAAGAATTCTCTGAAGTAACTCAGATCCCACCCCATCTAACATCCCATCACAGGCCATTGGGACTATTTACCATGAATAGTTAAAGATCAATTAATTGCCAAAATCATGTTATCCCGTCATACTATCTCCTCCATAAACTTATCGAGTTTAATCTTGAAGCCAGATAGGTCTTTTGCCCCCACTGCTTCCCTTGGAAGGCTATTCCAGAACTTCACTCCTCTGATGGTTAGAAACCTTAGTCCAATTTCAAGTCTAAACTTCCCAATGACCAGTTTATATCCATTTGTTCTTGTGTCCACATTGGTACTGAGCTTAAATAATTCCTCCCCCTCTCTGGTATTTATCCCTCTGATATATTTATACAGAGCAATCACATCTCCCCTCAACCTTCTTTTGGTTAGGCTAAACAACCCAAGCTCCTTGAGTCTCCAGTCATAAGACAGGTTTTCCATTCCTCGGATCATCCTAGTAGCCCTTCTCTGTACCTGTTCCAGTTTGAATTCATCCTTCTTAAACATGGGAGACCAGAACTGCACACAGTATTCCAGATGAGGTCTCACCAAGTGCCATGTATAACGGTACTAACACCTCCTTATCTCTACTGGAAATACCTCGCCTGATGCATCCCAAGACCGCATTAGCTTTTTTCATGGCCATATCACACTGGCAGCTCATAGTCATCCTGTGGTCAACCAATACTTCAAGGTCCTTCTCCTCCTCCGTTACTTCTAATTGATGCGTCCCCAGCTTATAACTAAAATTCTGGTAATTAATCCTAAATGTATGACCTTACACTTCTCACTATTAAATTTCATCGTATTACTATTACTCCAGTTTTCAAGGTCATACAGACCTCCTGTATGATATCCCAGTCCTTCTCTAAATTGGCAATACCTCCCCAGCTTTGTATCATCCACAAACTTTATTAGCACACTCCCACTTTTTGTGCCGAGGTCAGTAATAAAAAGATTAAATAAGATTGGTCCCAAAACCGATCCCTGAGGAACTCCACTGGTAACCTCCCACCAGCCTGACAGTTCACCCTTCAGTATGACTCGCTGTAGTCTCCCCTTTAACCAATTCCTTATCCACCTTTCAATTTTCATATTGATTCCCATCTTTTCAATTTAACTAATAATTCCCCATGTGGCACTGTATCAAACACTTACCGAAATCTAAGTAAATTAGATCCACTGCATTTCCTTTGTCTAAAAAATCTGTTACTTTCTCAGAGAAGGAGATCAGGTTGGCATGGCACAATCGATCTTTTGTAAAACCATGTTGTATTTTGTCCCATTTACCATTGACCTCAACGTCCTACTTTCTCCTTCAAAATTTTTTCCAAGACCTTGTATACTACAAATGTCAAACTAACAGGCCTGTAGTTACCCGGATCACTTTTTTCCCTTTCTTAAAAATAGGAACTATGTTAGCAATTCTCCAGTCATATGGTACAACCCCTGAGTTTACAGATTCATTAAAGATTCTTGCTAATGGGCTTGCAATTTCATGTGCCAATTCCTTTAATATTCTTGGATGAAGATTATCTGGGCCCCCGATTTAGTCCCATTAAGCTGTTTGAGTTTTGCTTCTACCTCAGATATGGTAATATCTACCTCCATATCCTCATTCCCATTTGTCATGCTACCGTTATCCCTAAGATCCTCACTAGCCTCATTAAAGACTGAGGCAAAGTGTTTGTTTAGATATTGGGGGCCATGCCTGATTATCCTTAACCTCCACTCCATCCTCAGTGTTTAGCAGTCCCACTTCTTCTTTCTTTGTTTTCTTCTTATTTATATGGCTATAGAACCTTTTACGATTGGTTTTAATTCCCTTTGCAAGGTCCAACTCTACTTGACTTTTAGCCTTTCTCACTTTATCCCTACCTGTTCTCACCTCAATAAGGTAGCTTTCCTTGCTGATCCCTCCCATCTTCCACTCCCTGTATGCTTTCTGCTTTTTCTTAATCACCTTTCTGAGATGCTTGCTCATCCAGCTTGGTCTACAACTCCTGCCTATGATTTTTTTCCCCTTTCTTGGGATGCAGGCTTCTGATAGCTTCTGCAGCTTTGACTTAAAGTAATCCCAGTCCTCCTCTGCCTTTAGATCCATAAATTCTTCAGTCCAATCCACTTCCCTAACTAATTTCCTTAATTTTTGAAAGTCAGCCCTTTTTGAAATCGAAAACCCTAGTCGCAGTTTTATTTTTGTTTATCCTTCCATTCAGTTTGAACTGAATTAGCTCATGATCACTTGAACCAAGGTTGTCCCCTACAACCATGTCTTCTATGAGGTCCTCACTACTCACCAAAACCAAATCTATAATGGCATCCCATTTAGTCGGTTCAGCAACTACTTGATGAAGGAATCCATCAGCTATCACATCTAGGAAAATCTGAGCCCTATTATTATTACTAGCACTTGTCCTCCAGTCTCTATCTGGGAAGTTAGTCTCCCATGATCATGCAGTTTCCATTAGTATTTACTTCATTAAAAACGGCTTTATCCATATCCAAATTAGATCCCGGCGGCCTATAGCACACCCCAAGCACTATCACAGGGGAGGCTCTAGTAGTTTTCTTCCCCAATGTGATTTTTGCCCAGACGGACTCTGTCTTATCCATTCCATCACTTCTTATCTCTTTACATTCTACCTCATCATTGATATACAATGCTACTCCACCACCTTTACCTTTATTTCTGTCTGTCCTAAACAGCACATACCCTTCAATACCTGTAGTCCAGTCATGACTACTATTCCACCATGTTTCTGTTATCCCTATAATATCTGGTTTCACTTCCTGCACCAGTAGCCCTAGTTGCTCCATTTTGGTAGCTAGGCTCCTCGCACTGATGTACAAACATCTTAATTTTTGCTGTTTGGCCTCGCTCACATTCTTTACCCAATTAGGCATGGACATTCTACAGCCAGAATGACCTATTAGACTGGTATCCACACTGCCCTTCCTCCTTATGTCCATTCTCCTACCCACAGCTGTATCCGTTCTGACTTTGTTTTCTTCCCTTTCAATGCTAAAATCCGGTGTGGAGATTACCTGGACATCTCCCAACCATCTCCCCCAGATTCCTAGTTTAAAGCTCTCTTGATCAGTTGTGCCAGCCTCCATCCTAGAAGCCTATTTCCTTCTCTCTACTCAGATGAAGTCCATCCCGAGAGAACTGTCCTCTGTTCATGAATGCCTCCCAGTGGCCATACATCCCAAAGCCCTCCTTATAGCACCACTGCCTGAGCCATTTGTTGATAATCATAACCTTGTCACACCTTTGTGGCCCTTCTCTAGGAACAGGCACAATCCCACTGAAGATCACCTGAGCCTCAATTTCCTTAAGCGTCTTCCACAGCCTGGCATGGTCTCCCTTGATACGTTCCAGTGAGAATCTGCTGGTATCATTTGTTCCCATATGACAGACAATCAGCGGATTCTTTCCCGCTCCCTTTAGGATCCTTTTCAACCTCAGGTCCACATCCCATATCTTAGCACCTGGAAGACAGACTTCTATTCTCTGGATCAGCTCTGGTTACAGGCCTGTCTATTCTTCTCAGTAAGGAGTCCCTGATCACGTAGACCTGCCTTTTCCTGGTGACAGTGCGATTCTCCGGTCTGTCCCCTGTTTCCTCTGGCTGCAACTTCTTTCCATTCCTATTCTCCCTTGTAATCCTCTTCAACCCATCCTGTATCCTCCTGGGGCTTATATTTGGTGTAGTCTCCATTGATTCTTCCCCTTTTCCTATAGGGCTAGCCACGCTTCTCTTCTTCCTTGCCCTTCCACCTTCAGTGACCACCTCCCGAGCCCCTTCTTCATCTTCCAACTCTGCAAACCTGTTCTTGAGCTCTATTTCTTCTTCACTAGCCCATCTTTTCCTCTGCCTGGTTTTCTTAGTCACATGCTTCCACTGTCCCTTTTCTTCACCCAGCAGTCTCCCCTCAGAATTCTTCAGTCCTGCTTCCATCTGCAAGTCTGAGCTTTTCCCTTCAGCCACCTGATGTCTTTGCTCCATAATCTGCTCGAACCCCCTTCTAAACTCAACCAGACTTTCCACCTGCATCTCCAATCCTCTGATCTTTTCTTCCATCAGCTCTATCAGACGGCACTTCATGGAGACAAAACTCTTTCCAGGTACCCCCTCCAGGATCATGTACATACCACAGCTTCCACATCCAGTCATCTTCATTGTGTCTTCCACTACATGGATCACTCCCACTGCTGCCTCTATATCTGTCATAGCCTTCCTACCTAAATCCTGTTAATCTGGGAAACACAAACCACACCAAAACACCGCCACCCACAGCAAAAACAAACCCTAAACAAGCACCACAATACAAACTCCCCTTACAAACTCCTACTAAAACTCCCCTGTTTACAGTTCTGTTTGCTGGCTCCTCTGTTGCTGCAGCTGTTTGTGCCGCTGCCTGACTGGCTGGTTACCTTTATAGGACCCCTAGTCAGTGAAGCCCTGCCCCCTAATCAGGGCTCAGCTTCTCTCCCACCACAAAGCCCCTACAAGCCTCTACACATACAAATAATACAAATAGAAAAACTAATGTCTCCAGCATCAAGGGAGCCATTCCAGGCAGAGCAGGAAGCAGATAAAAGCCTCAAGGGAGCTTGGATGGTGGCACAGAGCAACCCACCTCCTCTCAGCTCTTCCAATAAGTCCAGGTTTGTTGTAGAAGGAGGACTCTTATACAAGGAAACCCTTTCTAGTGGGCACAAGAAGGACTGACATCCTCAGAGACAGTTGGTAGTTCCAACTAAGTATAAGGAAAAGCTGTTGAAATTAACCCATGATCACCCTAGTGGCCATGCTGGTGTGAATAAGACCAAAGACCAACTGGGGAAGTCATTTCACTGCCCAGGGAATGGGAATTGGCAAGGATGTTTCTACCTATGTCCAGTCTTGTGTGGTATGCCATATTGGAACCTACTGTTGCAGCAGTTGCTCTTTGTCTACAGGGCTATATCACATCCCAGTTTGGGATTTTTCACTCTCTGAACTTGTTTATGGCCACGAAGTTAAGGGGCCATTACAGTTTGTGAAGCAGCAATGGGAGATGGTTACATCTTCTCCAGAAACTAACATTTTGGACTTTGTAACCAACCTGCAAAACACCCTCAAAGACTCTCTAGCCCTTGCTCGAGAAAACCTACAGGGTGCTCAACAAGAGAAAAAGGTCTGGTATGATAAACATGCAAGAGACGTTCTGTCAGAGAAGGTGACCAAGTCATGGTCCTGAAAGTGTTCCAGGCCAATAACATGGAAGCATCATGGGAGGGACCATGTATGGTCCAAGAGCACCTGGGAGCTGTTAATTACCTCATAGTGTTCCCAGACCCTACCCTAAAACCTAAAGTATACCATGTTAATTCTCTAAATCCCTTTTATTTCCGAGAAATCAAGGTTCTCCAGTTTACAGCCTAGGAGAGAGATGACACTGAGTGGCCTGAAGGAGTCTACTATGAAGGAAAAAGCAACGGTGGCATAGAAAAAGTGAGCCTTTCCATAACCCTTGGGCATAAGCAGCGACAGCCAATCCAGGAGCCGTGCACCAGCTTCACGCCAATGTTTTCAGCCACCCCAGGATGGACAGAATGGGTGTACCACTCCCTTGATACAGGTGGTGCTTGCCCAATTAGAGTCCAACCCTACCAGATAGCTCCTAAAGCCAAAACCTCAATAGAAAGGGAGATCAAGGGCATGTTACAGATGGGTGTAATCCACCCCTCTAAGAGTGCATGGGCCTCTCCAGTGGTTCTGGTTCCCAAACCAGCTGGGGAAATCCACTTTTGTGTAGACTATTGTAATCTAAATGCTGTAACTCATCCAGAAAACTATCCAATGCCAAGAACAGATGAGCTATTGTATTCTAAATCACTGTAGTCCTTAAAATGTGAAAAATACTGATTAGTTCTTCATGTAATTATTAGTAAAATTAGAGGTACATGTATCTTACTTCAAAGCAGTTAACAGCAATATGACTGATCAGAGGCCACCTTGCTCGGTCTTGGGCTGTTGCTTCCAGTTGCTGGGGTCAACCTGACATGCTTTCCATTTGACCTCAGTGTGTCTTTACTGGTCACCATGAGAAAGGGTGCCTTACTTTAGCTGATCATAAAATACGTCCTTGGTATTCCCGAGTTGGCCATACAAACAAGATGCCCAGACCAATAAAGCTGAGCTTTTATGAGCATGCTTTGAATGCCAGCCATCTGACAGCAGTTAAAGATTTTAATATTGGGAATATTGTCCAAATAATTTGATCTGGCAAACACACTGAAGACAGTGCCTATGGAGCTCATTAAGTTTCCTAATAGGATGGCAATATGTTGTCCATGTCTCACAACCATATAGAAGCATTGTAAGTGCAACTGCCTGATAGACATTTAGCTTAGTACTTATTTTGATACGCCCTCATTCCATAGGTGGTGTGACAACCTTCCACATGCAGAATTGGCCTTAAAGCTGTGCAATGAGCAATATCATAATCAATTGTGGCATTCTGTGATATTATACTCCTTACATAGGAAAACTTCTCCACAGACTTGAGAGGAGTAGGGATCTCAGTAATTGGGTAGACATACACATCCCCCAGCATACGTTGGTATATATTTAAAAGTGATGTATAAAGTGCTGCAGGTCAGATTCCCTTATACACTTATACTTTCTACACATCTTAGCCCTACTTACACCCACTCTACTGACATATGAGTCTTAGGCCCTGCTGACATTATGGAAATTTGTACTGGTGTAATTACAAATTTTATCACTGCAATATTTTAAATCAAGATTAGATGTTTTGTCTAAAAGCTCTGTTTCAATCATAATACTGGACTTGAAACAGGAATTAATTCAGGAAAGTCCTATGCCCTGTGTTATGCAGGAGATCGAATTAGATGATCGCAATGGCCCCTTTTAGCTTTAAAAGCTGTCACTGTATGGCAGTGTAAGCCCTGCCTTGTGCCAGGACAGTGCATATAAGCTAGAGCAGTGGGTCCCAAATGGTGGGTTGCGGGAAGATTCTAAATTGATCACCACACTTGGGTCCAAATTAACCCATTACTGAGCCTTAGCCTAGGCAAACATACACTTCTCCCAGCCTGGTGCAGAGGGGAGGCACACACCCCTCAGCAGCAGCTCTGTCCCAGGGGGCCGGGCCCAGCTCCCACTCTGGACATTGAAACCCTAACAGACAGAATCACAGAGCCATTCAGATTTGGCCCAACTGTCCCTCCATGATGGAGGGTCATATGGGCCAAACCTGAGTGTCACTGTGATCCTCTGTGCCAGGTCACACAACCATCACTCAAATTTGGCCCAGCTGATCTTCTATCATGATGGAGGGGTGGCCAAGCCAAACCTGAGTGGTTCTGTAACCCCATGCAGCAGATTGAAACACCTGGAGCAGGAAGCCAGGCCTAGACCCGTTGGACAGGAGTTGCTGCAGGGTGAGGGCAGGGTGGGCTTATTCTCTCCCCTGATCCTTGAGCCTCCCCTCTGTAACAGGCCAGGATTAGGGTGCAGTGCCAGGATGAAGGGTGAATATACGTAATGGTGGGTTACAAAAAAAGACAAAATGCAGCTGGTAATCATGTTAGTAACAAGTTTGGGAACCACTACATTAGAGCTTTCCACTGATTAAACTGCATTGACATAGATAAACTCTGAATATCCTCTGTATTTTATTAACTGAGACAGGAACCAAGGTCCAGATCTTCAAAGCTATTATGGTGCCTTGCACCCCTTGATTTACCTTTAAGAATCTGGGCCCAAGGAGATGTAGTTTACATTGCAAGGAGCTGGAAGAATCTTGACATATAAACTCCCCAATCTTGACTTATAAACAGCATCAATTTAAACTCACTTATACATGATCAGACTTGAAGTAGATGTATTGGAGTCCAACTGAGTGTAAGAGGGAAGAGATCTAACAGACACCACCTCACACAGCAGTTCTGGATTTGACTCATAGATATTAAAGACAGAAAATGCCTTTTCCATCACCTGCAGTCTATTTTCTAGTGCACTGTGCAATCCATTTACCTCATGCTCACACTTTCCTATTTTAGATAAGAAGGTAAGGTGACCTTGTCTCAGCGATCAATTAGTTGGCCAATAGTTTCGTGGAAATTCTTGACTAGCTAGGAGGGCAACAGTGTAACATTATTTTAGGTCATATGACTCTCAAGCACTTAGACATGCAGGAGTAAAATGCATATGCGGAAAATACCTTGCTAATTTGCACTTCACTAATCTACTTGCATCATAGTTCACAGAAAACCCAGCAGTTTCTCCCCACTTGTCTGTTACTGTTTAACAGCAGAGTGCTGTAGTGGTTTCCCATATGAAATATTACTAAGACTTCTTTACTTTTACAAAATAAACTAGAGAAATGTACTAGTATTTTATGAAGTACTATAATAAATAAGTAAAACTTCTTTCAAATACGTGAACTATGTATAGGTGTGATGACTTATCCTTGCTTTTTTAAAAACTATTTATTCACTTTGGGAAAAATTCAGTTCTCAGTCAGGCAGAACTCTTATTAACTTGTGTGTGTGTGTAGAGGGATGGAAGAGGGAGTGCAAATATATCCTACAAATGAATGTGCATTATTCACCATTGATTATTTTTAGTAAAAAATAAAATACTACCATACATATGCTATGTCATCCGTGAAAAATACTTCTCTTTGTTATGTAATCAACATTGAATCATAGAAATTTAGATTTGGATTTGAGAGATCATGGCACCCAGCCCCCTGTGTTGCAGCAAGACCAAATAAACCTAGACCTGACAGGTGTTTGCCCAACCTGTTCTTAAAGACCTCCAGTGATGGGGATTCCACAACCACCCTTGGGAGCCTATTCCAGAATGTAACTATCCTTATAGTGAAAAGGTTTTTCCTAACCTAAATCCTTCTTGCTGCAGAATGGACCTGAAGAACAATTGATCACAGTCCTCTTTATAACAGCCTTTACGATATCTGAAGACTGTTATCAGAGGTCAGGTCACATAAACCTTTTATAATTGTTGGTCTCCTCCAGATTCTCGCTAGTGTAACCACATCTTTCCTGAAGTGTGGCACCCAGAATTGGAAACAGTACTCCAGCTGAAGCCTCACCTATGCTGAGTACAGGGCAACAGTTATCCCTCATGTCTTACATATAACACTCCTGTTAATACACCCCAGAATTATATTAGCCTTTTCCACAACTGCCTCACATTGTTGACTCATAAGCAATTTGTGATCCACTATAACCCCCAGATCTTTTTCAGCAGTACTACCACCTAGCTAGTTATTCCCTATTTTGTAGCTGTGCAGTTGATTTTCCCTTCCGAAGTGTACTACTTTGCACTTGTCATTACTGAATTTCATCGTATTGATTTCAGACAATTTTTGTAATTTGTCAAAGTTATTTTGAATTCTAATCCTGTCCTCCAAAGTGCTTGCCACCCCTCCCATTTTAGTATCATTGTACATTTTATAACCATATTCTCCACTCTATTATCCAAGGCACTAATAAAAATATTGTATAGTACTAGACCCAGGGTAGACCTGTGCGGGACCCCACTAGATACATCCTTCCAGTTTGACAGCAAACTGTTGATAGCTCTTCTTTCACTTCAGTTTTTTAAACAGTTGTGCATCCATCTTATATTAATTTTATCTAGATCACATTTCCCTAGTTTGCTTATGAGAATGTCAAGTGGGACTGTCAAAAGCCTTATTAAAATCAAGATAGATCATGTCTATTTCTTTCCCCCATGCACTAAGCCAGTTATCCTGTCCAATAAAGAAACTGGGGTGGTTTGGCATGATTTGTTCTTGACAAGTCCATGCTGATTATTCCTTCTGACTCTATTAGTCTTTAGGTGTTTATAAATTGATTGTTTAATCATTTGTTCCTATATCTTTCCAGGTATCAAAGGTAGGATGACTGGTCTATAATTCCTGAGTTCCTCTTTGTTCTCCTTTTTAAAGATAGGTACTAGGTTTGACCTTCTCCAGTCGTCTGGGACCTCACCCATTTTCCATGAATTGTTCAGGATAACTGCTAAAAGTTCTACGATTTGCTCCAGCTAGTTCCTTAAATACCCTAGGATGAATTGTATCAGGTCCTGCTGATTTGAATACATCTAATATATCTAAATATTCTAGAACTTGTTCTTTCCCTATTTTGGCTTGTGTTCCTTTCCCTTTGTTATTAATATTAATTGTGTTGAGTATCTTGTCACCATTAAACTATTTTAGTGACTGCTAAATAGGCATTAAACACCTCAGCCTTCTTGATGTTGTCCGTTATTAGTCTCCTTCCTCACTAAGTAGTGGACCTACACTTTCCCTCATCTTTTTCTTGATCCTAAGGTATTTAAAGAACCTCTTCTCATTAGGACCAAATAAACCTAGACCATCCCTGACAGGTGTTTATCCAACCTGTTCTTTTATGTCCCTTACTCGGTGTAAGGTATTTTGTACCTTAGCCTTTCTGATTTTTGTCCCTGCATACTTGTGCTATTCTTTTCTACTCTTCCTTAGAAATTCATCCACATTTGTTTTTTCATTGTCAGGTCACTAAAGAGCTCCTAATGAAGCCTTATTGGCCTCTTGCTATTCTTCTTATCTTTCCTTCACATTGGGATAGTTTAGTCTTTAATACTGTCTCCCTGAGTAACTTCCAGCTCCTGAACTCCTTTTTCCCTATGTGTTTCTTCCCTTAGCATCTTACCTATCAGAACTCCAAGTTTGTTAAAGTCTGCTTTTTTGAAGTCCATTGTCTTTATTCTACTACTTTCACTCCTTTTTCTTAGAATAATTAAATCTATCATGTCATGATCATTTTCACACAAATTGCCTTCCACCTTCAAATTTGCAACCAATCTCTTCCTGTCGGTCAGAATCAAGTTTAAAATGGCTGTCCCCATGGTTACATCATCTGCTTTCTGAAACAAAAATTTGCCCCCAGTAGATTTCAAGAACTTATTGGAATTTTTTTTTTTTTTTGCTGTATTACTTTTCCGAAAGACGTTTGGGTAGTGAAAGTCACTCTTTATTATGAGACTTATGTTTTGAATATTTCTGTTATTTGTTCTCATCCACTGCCTCTTCCTGACACCTACCCTGATGTCACCTCTATTTTTCCACTTTTATTTTTACCCAGAGACTGAACTGGTCTGCCTCTCACCTTCTTCGGGACCTCAAAACAAGTGTATATATTCATGCAGTACAACGCAACACTTCCTCCCTTTCTATCATGCTTGTTGTTCCTCAACAATCTACACTCCCCTATACCAATATTACAGTCATGAGACTTATGCCACCATATCTCTGTGACACCAATTAAATAATGGTTTAGCTTATGAACTAATACTTCCAATTCTTCTTGTTTATTCCCCATACGCCTTGCATTTGTCTGTGACATACGATGTTGGGCAGATTGTCCCACTGATTTCCCTCTTGTTACTCATATGACCCTGCTGTAATTTTCCACGTCCCCCCAACATCTAGCCCTCTGTAAAGGCTGCTTTTTTTATGCTTACCTGTGGGCTTTCACCTGCTTCTTTTGAACCTAGTTTAAAGTCCTCCTCACCAGGTTAATGAGTCAATGAATGAAGATGCTCTTCCCCTTCTTGGTCAGGTGGAACTCATCTCTTCCGAGCAGTCCTCCTTCATGGAAAAAGCATTCCATAGTTGAGGAAGCCAAAGCCCTCCCATCTACACCATCCGCACAGTCATGCAGCCATCTCCATGCTCCTGCCTTACCATAATTATGACACCTCCCTTTCAAAAACAGATCGAATAGCATCAAAATTATCATTTATATATTTTGAATACCAAACAAAACAGCAGCTTTACATGTGTATCACCTTTAATTCCAGTCTACAGTTGGTGCTCATTAGAGCAGAGCAGTTTTGAAAAATATTGCATTCAAAGATGAAAATGTACTGGAAAATTTTAAAAATTACAGGTCCTTTACAGCAAGTGAAGACATACTGCTTAGAGAAGGGTAAATGTAGCCTCACATATACTTGATGCTGACTCAATCCACCCAGATGGGAAAAGGGATGCAAATGAAATGTCTCTTTTTATTGTTATTATTAAATATTTACATCAGTGTAATGCCCAGAGCCATGATTTAAGCCCCATTGTGCACTAGGCTCTATACAAATATATACCAGTATGTATTGGTTCCCAGCTCTCTCACTCTCCTGCTGCACAGTAAACTCGTTGATAACTCATTTGTATTGCTCATAGAGCCATTCAAGCATATACAGGGTTGAATTCTTCCAGCTGCTCTGAAGAGTTTACAGTCTAAGCAGGCAAGTGAGATACATTATATTCCCAAATAAAAAAAACTTTTGTTTAGGTGAAATTTATGCTTGAGAATATACAGCAGTCATCTCAAGGTGACAGTCCTCACAAGATTATAGTAAAAAAAAAAAAAAAAAAAAAAAAAGGAGTACTTGTGGCACCTTAGAGACTAACAAATTTATTTGAGCATAAGCTTTTGTGAGCTGCTCACAAAAGCTTATGCTCAAATAAATTTGTTAGACTCTAAAGTGTCACAAGTACTCCTGTTCCTTTTGCGAATACAGACTAACACGGCTGCTACTCTGAAACCTAAGATTATAGTAGTTGCAGTAGCAAAAAAAGTAAGCATTAAGGAGTGAGGAAATCAAAAGCATTTGCCAGTACAGAAATAGGGTTAAGTTCTCTGCCTTAAATCTCTTAAGTTATGCAGATACGTTGGAAAGCCCCTTCACGCTGCTGTCCCCATGGTTTCCTTCTCCCTGGCCCACTACTCTGCTGTCCCCCATGCTCCCTCTCTCCTCCTTCTCCTCACTATGCTCTTTTTCTCTTTCTTCCCTTCTCCAGCATTCTCAGACTCCTTGCTCACCCCATCATATCCCTCCACACCAATCCCTGCACCTCATTCAGAGAGGTGGTTGCAGTAAGTGGCGGTTCCAGGGGCTAGAAGAGGGCTTTGGAGACAGAAAAGCATGAAGACATTTCCTTTTGTAGATAAAATGAATCCAATACACTTAATTTAAAATATTGTCAAGGTAGGGTCTGACAAAGTATTAGAAGATTGTAGTTGTGGTGACAACGACTTTGAAAATGAGCCTTAATTTACAATACATTGTTTGACAAATGTCTGTTGTGATGGAAATATTAACCTATCTCCACTGACAAGCCCCCTTACCTTTCAGTTTGAAGTCTATTTTCACCAGGAAACAGGATCAAAATTTCTTCCCCATCCCGTTTTAAGTAAAATTTTGGGATATCAAGAGATCATTTAATCCAATATTTTAAGCTTATCAGACCTGATGTGCCATTCTGATATTCATAGCTTAATAGTGTTTGAAATTACAGTGCAATCAACCAATCCTGTGAACTAGTTCTCAACTAGGTAGTCTGGAAACCTAAGTTCTCTCTCTCTTCTTTTTTGTAACTATTGTGATAAAGTCAGTTCTGACAGATATAAGAGTGGTGGATGACAGATATATCAGAGGGTTACCTCAGGTTAACTGGAGACACCTGAGGCCAGTGACCTTTATAAACCTGTCTTCTGGTGAGAGAGGAGAGGGGAGAAATGAAAGATAAGCAGCAGCAGGGTTAGTGGCAGCAGGGAAAAAGTTTTCTCCTGAGTGGAAGATTGCTCTCCTTCCTATTGGTTAGGCACCTAAATACTTCTGAGGATCTGGGCCTACTGTAATATAAATAATGAATGGTGGGGGTAAGCTGGGGATATTAGGCTGTACATGTCCTTGTTCTGTACAGGATGAAAACACTGGACCAAATTTATTCCTGGTACAACTCCATTGATTTCAGTAGAGTCATACCAATATCGGGCCAAATTTATCCTGGGAGTAACTCTATTGATTTCACTGGAGTTATACCACTGGCCCCTGTTGCTAGAAACAGAAAGTACTCATAAATTTGCCTTTCAGTCCACATTCCAAATAATGTTTTTGGAATGTGTTTCCTTTTCTTTTCTTCAGAAATCAAACAAGGAAATGATGTACTGATTGTTTGTAACAAAATGTCTCTGAATAACGTAGCTGAAGTAGACGTACTTAGATCGACTTACCGTGGTGTCTTCACCATGGTGAGTCGACTCCTGCTCTCCCCTGTCGACTCTGCCTGCGCCTCTTGCGGCGGTGGAGTACAGGAGTCGATGGGAGAGTGCTTGGGGGTCGATCTATTGCGTCTAGACTAGATGTGATAAATTGATTCCCGCTGGATTGATCGCTGCCCGCCGATCCGGCGGCTAATATAGACATACCCTTAGTCTCCATAGGTCTTAACACTATGTCATTTAAGTGGTGCTACATGAGCAATGCAACAGGACAGGCAGGGGCTGTTTTCTGTTTCAAAGTCATAATCTGAACTCTGACATCCTTGACAGTGGCACACGTCAAATCAGAAGTTCTTTCTCCCAAGCCTGTGCCAGCCTGGAGTGACATAACCAACAGCCTTGATTATCACCCTTTTTAGATAGTCAAACCGCACAAGCTACAAAAAGGCAATGATAAGAGCATGGTGTAAGATCAGAAATTCAGATGTTAGCACTAAATCATAGGCTTGCAAATGCTAATAAATATAGGGATAATGGACGCCACTGATAGAACCTCTAGATACGAAAAAAGTTTAGTAATGCTTTTTAAAACAACATAAATAGAGCTTTGGAAAGCATAGCAAGTCCTGTTTTGGTGACACAGATGGGAGTAACAGCCCTTACCAAATGAGAGTCAGATTCTGTTTGTAACAGTGGCCCAGGAGTTACTCCAGATTCATACTGATGTAACTGAGAGCAGAATCTGACCCTGAAAGACTTGCATTTCAGAGCAGTGACTCTGTTTCTTGCCAGAAACAGTCTTTAGAGAACACAGTCAGTATGCATGGCTCTCATGACACTTGGTGGGCCTAAGCATACTGTTCTTGTGGAATGGCATAGCTCTAATAAGTTTCTGATCCTTGGAGAGTGCTGCACCAGTGACTGAACCCCAAGAACAAAAAAAGCTAGTTTGGGAAGTGGTATGTTTTGCAAAGAAAATCACTATATCATTTTCTGAATTTGTTGTGAATTTCGAAGGAAGACAACAATATTTTATTTTAATTTTGTTTGGGAAAAAATCAGAAATATTTAAAAAAAATTCATGACATTTTTTGTTAAAAAAAAGCTATTTTTCATTGAAAAAAAGTTTTGAATGAAAATATTTTGACTAGCACTACCGAGAAAGGAAAGAAAAAAAAAAAAGAAAGCATAAAGGAGATGGTAGCATCTGGAAATTTGTGGAAGACAAAAGTGCAAGAAACTCCCTTACCTATGTTACAAACAATGAATAACTCTAATTGCTTTCAGTGTGGAAAAAGAGGAGCAAGAAGACCCAATTTGATCTATGTTATGCTGAATCTATATTTTAAATTAATACAGCGAGCCTGTTCTCACTCACACTTGTTTTTTCCTGGCTACTCCACTGAATTCTGCTGAGTCACTCTTCATGTACATTTGTATGAGAGGAGAATCGGGCCCAAGTACTATAAAGAAAAGGACATACTGTATATTTCTGATGCTATTTTGGGTTTGAGATTTTTTTTTCCTATTTTTCTTTTAATTTTTTTTAAATATCTATTTTGCTGTTGAAATCACGAAGTCAAATTATGTTTTGGTTTTTGTTAAAGTATTAGGACTCACAGATTGGCCACAAAATTGGACTAATTCATCTGAAAATGCTGAAGGCCCACACATATTAAAACCTTGTTTTTAACATATTAGTGACTTAAACTAAAGACCTGTTTAAGGTTGTGTAAAACATTCATTCATTATCAATCAAAGAATAGTCAAGCAATGTTCAAACTCTTTGCATTTCAACAGAAGT
Source organism: Lepidochelys olivacea (assembly GCF_965140295.1). Classification (NCBI taxonomy): domain Eukaryota; kingdom Metazoa; phylum Chordata; order Testudines; family Cheloniidae; genus Lepidochelys; species Lepidochelys olivacea. The sequence continues at coordinate 75,411,083 of NC_140411.1, read as the reverse complement.
CAGAGATTAAATCAAATCACTAACCTTTGTGTGACTGAAAAATATCATATCAGAGAATGACCCTTTTGCATTTCTGCACAACAACATACAATGGAAGTGGACAAAAAAAACAACAATAAACCACATCAGGGTATAGGGAAATATGTAGAAAGAAGAATTTATGCAAGGCATTACTCAGAGTACTTGTAGCCTTGGCCTCATAACTCACATGGCACTTGAGACGTGTTCCAGTAGCTATGTCTACACTTCAGGATGGCAGTATAACTTCCAGCTCGAGGAGGCATACCCGCACTAGCTCTGATTGAGCCAGTGCACTAGAGTGTAGCCATGGTGGCATGAGCAGCAGCACAGGCTAGCTGCCCTGAGGACAATCCCGGCTGAGACACGAGGTGCATATGTAACCCATGCCTGCTTAATATGGCACTCTGTCCCCCTCTAGTGGCAGCTAGGTCAGCTAGAGGAGTGGTTCTCAAACTTTTTTTTCCACGGACCACTTGAAAATGGCTGAGGGTCTTGGCGGACCACTTGATGATCTTTCTAAATGTTGTTTGTACCATTAGCTATTGTAAAGTGCTTTGGATAAAAGCACTATATAAAAAAAAACTTAATAATAATTAACATTTTTTGTCCTACAAATAAAAGCACACAACTCATATTTTAATATTTTAATTTGTAGTCTTACCTTTCTAATGAGATGGATGTGCCCTCTCTCCCTGCCACACGGCAGCCCCCGAGCTGGGGCTGGGAAGGAGGGGGTCTCTCCCTTTCTCCCCTGCTGTGGCAGCCCTCAAGCTGGGGCTAGGAAGGAGGGTCGTCTCTCCCCGGCAGCCACAGTTCTGGAGCTGTGGAAAGTCACCTCTTTCTCTGACCGCTGCAGCTCTGCATGTCCCAAATTTTCCCCATCCCCTCTTCTCACCCCACTGTTCCCTCCCACCTATCCCTTATTCCCCCCCAAGGCCACCACCTCACTTACATGTGCATCTTCTCCAGGGTCCAGGCACCTAATTAGTAGAGCCATGCCTGTGCAGCTCCATTAATTAGGTGGGTGGCCCTTCATTTTCTCGTGTGCAGCCACCAGGCGTGCACCTTAGAGGGAACTATCCATGGACCACCAGAATGGAGCTTACAGAAAACTGGTGGTCCATGGACCACAGTTTGAGAACCTCTAAGCTAGAGATTGATGAGTCTCCTACAGCCTTGGCTAAGAGAGATTTGTCTTTTAGCTCATGCAGTAGAGGCTCATGTGTTAAGCTCCAAAGGTCCCAGGTTTGATTGCACCAACGACAGGGGTCTGTTGGTGTTACACATACAAAGGGCAGCTAGCCACACCCATCTCTACTCCCTATTTTTAGCACACTAGCTTGATCAGAGCTATCACAGGTTTGTCTCCTCAAGCTGGAATTTATACCTTCCAGCTCAAAGTATAGACATACCTGCAAATACACATCCTGCTGTGGTTTATAGTCCTAAATTGGAAGAAATATAAACTCTGGCAACAGTTTACCAACCCATATGAAATGGTATGATGTAGTGAAAGTGCATTTGCTTGAATTTCTTGAGCCTTTCTTGTCCTTGGGTATGTGATGCCCTTGTACAATTGCAAGGCAAAAATAAACTGTTTTCCTCTTAACCAAACAGATATAGCTGAAATTACTGAAAAGATGTGAATTGGGGAAATTACAGTTCCTTGCTTAGTATGTATTGTGCATACCCTACAGCCTTCCCTAACCAGTAACTCCCAATTTCATTTAAATTGTAATGATTTCCTTTAAGGACAATTACATGCCCAAGAGCAATGCATGCATAATAATGCTGCTTTGGCCTGGTTGAATGTAGAGGAGAGTAATAAATGTTTATTAATATGATAATTAACTGTTAATGCTTAGCAACCTAATTATATCTGTTAAACAACTTACAGTTTTGAGCCAAATTTTGGTAGAAGGAATTCTATTAAAAATAAAAAAATGCTATGAATATCATAGGAAAGCCACAATTAAACTTTAAAAGGCTGTATTCTGCCTTGACTTACACCAAATGGATTCTGGATTTTTGCTTATTGTGAATTAAAATTGGCTCTAAGGTCTTCCTTGTTCTAATTATGTGCAGGCGGCATTAGAATCTGGTGCATATTCAGGAAAGCCCAAGTACTTGAGGTGGCTGTGCATAACTGAAAAAGTAGGAAGAAAATTAACTAGTCCCTCCAGATGAGAACATTGTACCTACAGGGTCATTTAAAAAAAAATCACCTGTTTCTGTACTCACTTAAACTCACAGGATATTTGACTCTAAGTGGGTGAATCTCCACTGAAGTCGAGAGAGGTACACAAGCTCATAACAGTGGGAAATTTGGGACCATTTTATTATAGACTGTCCCCAAATACCTGCCCCTGATCCCCCAGCAAACAACACTTGGTTGAAGAGATAAGAGGATAGCCTAATGCCTTTTGAGTTCCTTTCATCATCTCCTGTCCCTGAATTTTGATAAAAAGCCACTAGTCCTGATGCCATTTATTTCTCCAGTATTTGCTCCAAGTCTGAGCTTGGAGTTTGAATGCCTGGTTTGCTGTCATTTCATCAAGTATACTCTGACTAATCTATCCCGCAGTCATCACCATTGTATCTGAAAGCCTGACAAAATTATATAAAGCTAATATGTTTGGGGTTTTCTTTTGTTATTGTTTCTTAACATCTTCTAATAAAGCTAGCACATGGTGGCCACTGCTTTATGAAAATATATTTAGAAGAGTATCATCCTGCATGAAGTCATATTTGTGATCCTTCTGGTCTCTTGTAGAAGGAGGTCTATGCTACGGGGCAAATGCTATAAAATCTCTGTTCCCTGTTCCTACAGTTCTCCAATGCTATAAAAGCTCTGTTCCCTGTTGCTACAATTCTCACCATAGACACTGACAGCTCCATTCTTCAGCATAAGTAATTGAAGTGGTAGGACCTAATGCTGCAAAGAAAGGTCCCTGTGATGCTTGGGTGAAGCCCATTTGCATATCAAGACCAAGATCTTGAGTTTAATCTGGTATTGGAATTGAAAGCAAGTATCATTTACAGAGCTCTGGTCATATGGTCTTTGTTCACTTAGCTGGAAGAGAGACACATACTGAACTGGCTGGACAAGCTCTTTACTGTGTGATGTGTTCTTGTAGCCATGTCAGTGCCAAGATATTAGAGAAAGGGTGAAGTAGTATCTTTTATTGGACCAACTTCTCTTCTTGGTCTTATTGGACCCAGCTTGTCTCTCAGCAGTAGAAGTTGGTCCAATAAAAGATATTACATCAACCACTTTGTCTCTTTAAGCACTTTTCTGACATTCCAAGGGCCTGGTGATAGGCTTATATTACAGGGGAAAATGGGATGATGAGGAAATTAGGGCCTGTCATAAATATAAAGGGAAGGGTAAACCCCTTTGAAATCCCTCCTGGCCAGGGGAAAGCTCCTCTCACCTGTAAAGGGTTAAGAAGCTAAAGGTAACCTTGCTGGCACCTGACCAAAATGACCAATGAGGAGACAAGATACTTTCAAAAGCTGGGAGGAGGGAGAGAAACAAAGGGTCTGTGTGTCTGTCTATATGCTGGTTTCTGCCGGGGATAGACCAGGAATGGAGTCTTAGAACTTTTAGTAAGTAATCTAGCTAGGTACATGTTAGATTATGATTTCTTTAAATGGCTGAGAAAAGAATTGTGCTGAATAGAATAACTATTTCTGTCTGTGTATCTTTTTTGTAACTTAAGGTTTTGCCTAGAGGGGTTCTCTATGTTTTTGAATCTAATTACCCTGTAAAATATCTACCATCCTGATTTTACAGGGGGGGATTTCTTTATGTCTATTTACTTCTATTTTTATTAAAAGTCTTCTTGTAAGAAAACTGAATGCTTTTTCATTGTTCTCAGATCCAAGGGTTTGGGTCTGTGGTCACCTATGCAAATTGGTGAGGCTTTTTATCCAACATTTCCCAGGAAAGGGGGGGTGCAAGTGTTGGGAGGATTGTTCATTGTTCTTAAGATCCAAGAGTCTGGGTCTGTAGTCATCTAGGCAAATTGGTGAGGCTTTTTACCAAACCTTGTCCAGGAAGTGGGGTGCAAGGTTTTGGGAAGTATTTTGGGGGGAAAGACGCGTCCAAACAGCTCTTCCCCAGTAACCAGTATTAGTTTGGTGGTGGTAGCGGCCAGTCCAAGGACAATGGGTGGAATATTTTGTACCTTGGGGAAGTTTTGACCTAAGCTGGTAAAGATAAGCTTAGGAGGTTTTTCATGCAGGTCCCCACATCTGTACCCTAGAGTTCAGAGTGGGGGAGGAACCTTGACAGGGCCTAATTCAAAGCCCACTGAAAATGTGTGTCTTTCCATTGACTTCAATGGATCAAGCCCTTACTGAGCAGATATCATAAATGCCAAAATTAAAATATATCTTAGTAATAGGGATTTGAATTATACACTTATTGGTTAGAAAATGGATTGACAAGAAATTTATCCTCAGAAGCCTTTTTAAAGCTAGTGTAGGATAGTTTTATTTTCTTAAAGGTGCAAGAAGAAAGAATGCATGCTGAAATCTTTGATCTCATATCACTTATGTAAGAAAATAAAATATAAAATGGGAGTGTACAATATCATTTCTCTGTATTCCCAAACTTGGGGAAACGTATCCATCTTTCAGCAAAGAAATGGATTACTGGCAAACTAAAATGGCTGAAAGTGTTCTGATATCTTTGACCAAGCTATTTCAGGGTGATTCATTTATTGCATTAAGAGCTATTAATACAAAATTTAAGATCCCTGACTTTCCACTTTTTTCTTTATTTCAGAATTAGAAATTTTGCTGCAGTGAGGACAATTAAATCCCATATTATTACAGAGCTGATGAAGTAAAAATACTTTTTATTTTTCCATAACTCTTTCATGGATCTTGCAGTCAGATTATATAGAGAGCATTAGGAACTGGACTGACACCAGAGGTGAAAGGCTCCCTAGCCCAATCTCAATCTCTTTAGCTAAAATATTTTTAAACCCATGAAAACATGCAATAATCATGTTTTTCCACAATTCGGATTCAAATGATTATTGATAGGGGCTCAATGCACACCAGTGCATTTAAGGGGAATCAGTTCTACAGTGCTTTGTTACCCCCAATTACAATCACTTGCCATTAGATCCTTATTATCCAGAGAGAAAAAGAATAAAATGTAGTGGTGCCCCATACACCAATGCTTTCTTCCAAAGACCTTGCTCCCTGGACATATAAAACAAATAAGCCAAGAAAATACAAAATAGAAGCTTTCAATCTTCTCCCATCTTTTAGGAATTCTATTCTCAAGGGCCTAGTACAAGCCCTACACAAAAAAGGGGGAGTTTAGATTGTAAAGTCCTCAGGACAGTGACCTTGCTATTTTTTAAACTTGTCTGTAAAGCACCAGTGGGTTCCTGTAAATAACCAGTGCTCATGTGTGTCTGGTCAAAAGAGTTTGCTGACCCCACAAATAACATTTCTACAGCTAAAAGAATGAGGAGTACTTGTGGCACTTTAGAGACTAACAAATTTATTCTGATTAGTCTTGTTAGATTTGGTATGGCAACACCCATTTTTTCATGTTCTCTGTGTATGTATGTATATATATATATATATATATATATATATATATATATATATATATCTTCCTACTGTATTTTCCACTGCATGCATCCGATGAAGTGGGCTTTAGCCCATGAAAGCTTATGCCAAATAAATGTGTAGTCTCTAAGGTGCCACAAGTACTCCTTGTTCTTTTTGCTAATACAGACTAACATGGCTACCACTCTGAAACATTTCTACAGCTGGAGCTGGATTCCTAAGAGGCACACATTTCAACCATCCCTGGGGGTGGGGACCCTCTCATTGGTTGCATTCCCCACCTCCCGGGATATAAGCAGCCAATCAGATCCATAGCAGAAAGTAGGTATAGCTCTTCTCAGGAGCAGAAAAAGCCCAGGCCAGCACTGCAATTCAGGGTGACTCTGCTCCTTCTTCTCAGTCTGTGAGCAAGGGAATGGTTCTTCTGATCTTCTTCCACCCCTTTTTCCTCCCTGAAACACCCAGCTTTGGGTGAGGGAAAAGAGTCCCCACAGCAGCCCACTCCAGGCTTGGGAGAGGGGGGTTGAAGAGCCCCAGGAGCTGCAGGGAGAGTGGTGTTGAGGCTGGAGGGTAGGGAGAGACGGGAAAAAAACTGGGGGCAAAATTGGTTGAGGGTGCAGAGGTGGGCACAACTGACGTGGGAGTAAGGGGATTGGTAAAATGGGATATCGCTTTCCTTTTTGTAGAACATGTTAGACCTTTTTCAGATCACTTTAAGCACTGAAAATAATAATATTAAAAGAAAGGGAAAATTACTTACTGGTAATTCCTTTGGTAATTCCTTTAGTTGTTATCTTCTCCTCATCACTGTATATTGTTGCAATTCTTTCTTTCATTTCTCTGTTTGTGGACTTCCTGCTCTAGAAAGGAAGTGAGAGGACTGGGTCATCATATATATGTGTGTGTGGAGATAGATAGATAGATGCACATACACACATCATATATATATATATATATATATATATATATATATATATATACATACACACACACACACACACACACACACACACAGATTTTTGCTTTTTTTCATCCTAACGGGCAGAGCTATAGGGCTGTATGTCATTACATGCTCTCTCTATCATGTCAACACATACAAATCCTGGAGCATGTTCTCTCCTGAAGCCCATTTATTGTTCTGTGTTGAGTATAGTGATTGTCCTCAGCAGTGCACAGAATAGGGAAGACAATGCATGCCACAAAGACTTACCAATACCATCTGAGTTAAACACAGAAGTACAGTCCACATAAATTAATACACAAATAAATTCAGTGATACATAAGTCCCGAAGTATAAGTCAAATGAGTGTTCATGCTTTTTTTCCCCCATTGTGTTTCCTTGTGTTGGTGCAGGGTAGAGAGTTTCCTTATCATCATGGGTGTAAATTCAGCCATGATCAAATTTGCTGATAATGGAAGAATTGGAGTAATAAAACAACAGAAGTGGAGAGAAGCAAACTGCAATGTGGTATGGAAAGATTTGAATAGTGGGCTATAGGCAATGAGAAAAGTAAAGTGATACAAATAAAGACAGAAATAACGAGAGGTAAAAATTAGGGAAGAGACATCTGGAAAGCAGCAAATCCCAGAAAGACCTGCAGGGAATAGTAGCTACAAACTAATTAAGAGCTCCCAATGCAAGTCCATTGTGAAATGCTGTTTATTTCTCACATCTATATATAAAGAGATTCTATGTTCATTGTTAATGAGTACCTATTCAGAACTGGAATAGGCTTGAGTTACAGAAAATCATAAAATAATTGCAGTGTTGTAAAGCTATTTCATTGCAACATGTCAGCATCATGTATTGAGTGGCACCACAGTGCCAGGGTCACAAAACAATATCAGGACATTACACCAAGATTTTTTTGCCTTTGTTTGATATCTTTTTCTATGTGTGGATGCCGCCTCCTTCTCCTCCAGTTCCATCACTCAAGTAATGGGGAAGGCTCCTGATTATTTCAGTCTGTTTCTTAAGCCCCACCATGTACCAAGAAGTGTGGGAAGTGCTCCTATGCTCAGTATTGCTCACTCTGTTCATTCCAGTCAAACACTGAAGATTCTTGAACAGCTGCATACACTGCCCCAAGAGATTTCAAGTTGAAAAGCTTTGTCTTTAACTTCTTGAGCCTCAGACTAAGTATTATTGTCTTTAAGGTAATATACAGGAAGGAAATTAATTAGTCACATTCTCAGAAAATATTAGGATAAGAAGCAGTGGCCAGAAACTAAGGAAGAGAAAAGTTAGGCTAGTTTTTAAGAAAAGGTTCCTAAATGCATAATAAGGGCTAAACACAACCCTAATGTACACAGGGACAACTGCATTGTATTCTCTGGAGTTGTCCCAACTTACAGCAGGCTGAACTGGGTTCTCAGTGTAATTGGTCAGCAAAAGAAAAGCCCAGGAGAATGGACTGAGGCACTATCAGCACAGACATTCAGGAAAAGTTTACATAAGACTAATGACACAGGGTTGTGCAAGATCAGTTTTACCTTCCTCATAAGAATAAGATTAAGACTTTAATATCAAATGTGGAAAGAAAACATGTGTGCCAGAGAATCAGTTTACTATGTATTAAGCAGTGATGGACATCTCAGAGGTATCTGGGATAGATAAATAAATTTGCTAAATAGGCCACATGACCGATCCACTCCACCATTCTGGAGTAAGAACTGAACCCTGGTGTTACCACACATAGAGCAGAAGTCTGCCTTTGGATACATGTATATATTGAGTACAGTGATTACTATACTATACTCAATATATACTCAATAATCACTATACTCAATATATACTCATGTATACTTCTGCTGACATCAGGCACATAGGCAAGGGCAGAACTTGGCCCACAGTGAAAACATCAGGGTTGGGTGGGGGGAAGAGAGGTTGTTCACCTTGTGCAGTAACTGACGTTCTTCGAGATGAGTGTCCCTGTGGGTGCTCCACTTCACAGGCACATAGGCAAGGGTAGAACTTGGCCCACAGTGAAAACATCTTTAGAAGCCAGTCAGGGTTGGGTGGGGCGAAGAGTAGGTTACTCACCTTGTGCAGTAACTGACATTCTTCGAGATGAGTGTCCCTGTCGGTGCTCCACTTCAGGCCTTTGAACAGAGATTTCTACAGCAGCACTCCTACGGGCTGCACACGTGCTGTGCCTTCCTCTCCAGCTGTCAGTGTTTGAACAGTGCGTGCACAGCCCGGGCTCCTCAGTTCCTTCTCTACAATGGAGTGTGTTACGAATTAAGAAATAGAGGGGAGGAGGGTGGATAGTGGAGCACCCACAGGGACACTCATCTCAAAGAATGTCAGTTACTGCACAGGGTGAGTAACCTCTTCTTCTTCTTCTTCGAGAGATGTCCCTGTGGGTGCTCCACTTCAGGTGACTGAAAAGCAGTATCCCTTAGGATGGTTGGGACTTCGGATGAGGCAAGAAGGCTGTTGACAAGAAAGCTCTACCCAATCTGCAGTGTGGATGAGAGCGTAGTGACTGGCTAAGGTAAGGTTCGATGCCCAGGTAGCTGCCTTGCATATGTCAGACAGTGGGACATTACGGCAAAAGGCCGTGGAGGTGGAGACAGCTCTGGTAGAGTGTGTTCTAATTGATTTAGGAGGGTGTATTTGCCTGAGTTGGTAACAAAGGCATATGCAGTCAGCAATCCATTGGAAAAGTCTCTGTGTAAAGATAGCATTTCCTTGTGAATGCTGAGTAGTAGAGCCAAAAAGTCTGGGGGGTTTTCTGAAGTGTTTTGTTCTATCCAAGTAAAAGGATAATGCTCTGCGAACATCAAGAGTGCGCATTGTTGTTTCAAAGGCATTAGTGTGAGGGTTTGGGAAAAATGTTGGGAGGTGTATAGGTTCATTGAGGTGAAAGGAAGAGCGTATCTTAGGTAAAAACCTTGGATGCGTGCATAGTGTGACCTTACCGCGGAAGAACGTGGTATACGGAGAGTCCGCCATAAGCACCCCCATTTCACCTACTCGTCTGGCAGACATGATTGCTATGAGGAAGGCAGTCTTCATGGATAGATGGAGAAGGGAGCAGGTAGCCATCAGATCAAAGGGTGTATCCATCAGGGCTTTGAGGACTAGGTATAAATCCCAAGGTGCAGCAGGAGGGTTCACGTCTGGGTACAGTGTCTGGATGTCCTTCAGGAACCTTTTGGTCATTGGATGGGCAAAGACCATTACGTTGTCAGTCTTATGGTGGGAAGGCTGTGATTGCCATGAGGTGGACCTTGAGTGAGCTTGTAGAGAGGCCAGATGTTTTAAGGTGTAAAAGGTAATCAAGTATCAGTGGAAGTGAAGCAGAAACTGGAGAGGTCTGCTTGTCAGTGCACCAAGGTGTGAAGCATTTCCATTTATGCAGGTAGGTAGTGCACGTGTTGTGTGTTCTGCTGTGTAACAAGACATTGCGTACTGGGTCCTAACATGTTAGCTCTGCATTAGAGAACCATTGATCAGCCAGGCCCTCAGCTGGAGATGTTGTACGTCAGGGTGAAATAGTTGTCCCCTGCATTGTGATAGGAGGTTGCTGAGGGGGGGAAGGGGAATAGGTAGCTTGATCGACATGCGGAGGAGGAAGGGGTACCAGGGTTGTCTGGGCCACGCTGTGGCTATGAGAATGATGTTGGCTCTGTCTGTGCGTATCTTCTGAATTACTCGATGCAATACAGGTATTGGTGGGAACGCATATATTAGGGTTTCGGTCCAAAGGAGCCTAAAGGCGTCTCCCTGTGAATGTTTCCCCAAGCCTGCTCTGGAGCAAAATGTCAGGCATTTTTTGTTTGTTGCTGTGGCAAATAGATCCTGTTGGGGATAACCCCAGGTGCAGAAAATGTTGGAAAGAATGGTGTCATTGAGTTCCCACTCGTGCTGTATGGGGAACGATCGGCTGAGCTTGTCTGCAGTGGTATTCTGAGAACCTTGCAGGTTTGATGCGGATATATGGATATTGTGTTGAAGGCACCAGTTCCAAAGTTTTACCGCCTCTGTGCAGAGGGAGTGGGACCGGGCTCCCCCTGTCTGTTGACATAAAACATGCACGCGATGTTGTCAGTCATGATTCAAATTCGGCGGTTTTGGATGATGGGAAGGAAATGGAGGCAGGCATTGCGTACAGCTCGGAGTTCTAGTAAATTTATGTGAAGCTTGGTTTCTGAAGTGGTCCAGAGACCCTGAGTGGTGAGTGGTGAGGTGGCCATCCTGTGAGGGATGCATCTGTGGTGATGGCAATTGAAGGGGGATCTTGTTGGAAGGGAATCCCGGTGCCGAGGTTGATGGGAGAAGTCCACCAGAGAAGTGAGTCCTTGACATTCTGGGGCATAGTTAATAACCTGTTTAGCCTGTGCTTGTTTGGTTTGTATACTGTAGCTAGCCAACCCTGAAGGCAACGCATGTGCAGGCGAGCATTTGCAACTAAAAAATGGAAATTGCACTTAAAGTAGGGCAATTTATTTTGTCCTACCTTGAATATCCACAGCTGTAACTTACTAAATGGGGCATAAAATTATTGAAATGTGTGGCTTCAGTTTTGCCACTTTTTGTAAAACTAGCATAAAAGCGTCATGCTTTTGTAACAACCACAAGTCAAAGAAATGTACTGAAAAATGTTTTTTACCATACAAACAAAAGGACAAGATCCATATCCACTGACATATGAAATACATAACAAAGGACAATGTAGCATGGACGATTCTTTAAATTCCATAGCTATATGTTAGATTATTATTTAATCATTATTTGTATATAATGTCATAATTATGCCCGGTGTTTTGCAGAGCAAATAAAGGTGTGAGATTTAATCCTGGCCCTATTGAAATAAATGGCAAAACTCCAATTGATTTCAATGGGACCAGGATTTTTAGCCAGGGTCCCTACTCTAGAGATTACAGTTTGCAGCCCTGATCATGCAAACACTTATGCACAAAACACTCAGTGATATTACTCACATTTGTAAAGTTACTCACATGTGTAAATGTACTCAGGGTTGGCGGTCTATCTTAGATAGGACATGACATGACGTTGGAAGAAATGATGTCAGGAAAGCAGAGAGAGGTTTGTACAGGTGTTAAAATATTGCCTGATCATATCAGGAGCATATTATAATTCCCTTTTCTGGTTAAGTTTTTGTTATATTGTTTTTATTCTGCTTTCATTAGGTTGAATTGGGAATGGAATTTTTAGAGAGACTGAGTGTTCTGAAGAAGGATTACAAGGAGAGGGTTGTCTGGGATACAAGATGATGAAGTACATGCCAGGTTCAGTGGAAGCATAAGAGAAAGCACAGATGTATTTGTCAGAAAAATCATATAATGATGGGGTTGCCAGAAAGCAGGAAGGGCTAAGAGGGAATTGAAATTAGCAGAACACTGAGCCTGAGCTGGAGAGTTGAGGGAGACAGGGGACAGGTGTAAGAGGTGCAAAGGTATGTAGAGATGTGAAGATGAGAACACCATCTTGAATGTGAAAATATGGAAACAGTGACTCTAAGAAGAAATAGACCAATTCAGAGCAATAGGAAAGAGCAGCATTTCATAGACAGAGGCTGGGACCCAGATAGACCGGAAGGGAGGAGGGGGAGATCTCTGAGACACTAACAAAGGGTGGAGAGAACAGAACAAAACTGGAAGAAGTTCAGAGGAATTTATCAACAATCTGTACATGTGGATTAAAGGAGAGAGAAATCAGCATTACGCTGAGATTCTGGGCCTGGGAGTCCCATAAACATGTTGGAATTATCTACAATGATGGAGAAAGAGGGAATAGGGAGATTTTGGAAGGGACAATGAAAGATTCTGATTTTGCAATGCTGAGTTTATCAGAAAGGCTATAAACCCTTATGCTTAAGGACATAAATCACCCCTAACTAACAGGGGATAGGAAGAACTGTCCCCCATAGGCATACTGATTCATGATTGCCATTTCATTTCAGTGTCCCAAGTATCTGGTTCTAACCACTGACAAGGCAACACTAGACTGGATGGACTACTGGTTGGATCTGGTATGGCGATTCTTATGCTCCAGTAAGGAAGCCATTGAAGAAGTGGTCTAAGAGCTAGGAAGAAAACCAATCCAAAACCAGAATCACAAAACCTCAGTGAGGACAGTGTTTAAGAGGATGAATAAGAGAAATTTGAAGGAACAGAAGAAAAATATTAAAGGCCTCTAGAAAATGTCAGTTAGTTTATTCTGAATTTGATTTTGAATGCAGAGACCTTAGCACAAATGCAAGTATCCCTATAAGGGAATATTAAGCATATATATGCCCACATATATTTATGTATCTAAATAGACCTTTAAAATATTGAATATAATAAAAGGGTTTAATGAAATCACATTTTATCATTGTAGTCATAATGACTCTTAGGAATCTCTTTCGTTCCTTTTCTATCTATGAGCTCTATTCAACAGAACGATTCATGGTCTCTCATGGTACATGAGCACATGGAGGTCATGGATTTGGACTCCACACCTGGCTGAACTACTCAGCAGAAATGCAGCTGGACTATGGAAACCAATTTTGCTTACTTCAGCAGGTGTCCCTAGCACAAAGCTGCTAGGGACTATGATTTCATTTAGACCAGTTTCTTTAATTCTATTCCCCCTGTACAGCACTAATTTGGGTTGGTCAAGAAACAGCATCCATAGTGGTAAAATTTTAACAAGAAAATGGATTAGCACCCTCCAAAAATCACAGATTGCTAGCTGCGTGCCCAGAACTGTTTTCAGGTTTGTTTTAAATGACATCCTGTATAATCACAAGGGAGTCCTTTTGCCAGGTTTCAGAGTAGCAGCCATGTAAGTCTGTATTCACAAAAAGAAAAGGAGTACTTGTGGCACCTTAGAGACTAACAAATTTATTTGAACATAAGCTTTCGTGAGCTACAGCTCACTTCATTGTCCTTCACTTTCTCAGCAAGGACTCCATGACCTCAATCGACATTTTATTAATGCGTAGCATTAATCTTCCTGTTACTGCATTCAGGATTTTAGAGATGAAAATAGATGCCAATCAGCTTTGAATAGTTCTTTCTGCTTATATGGATATCAGCCAATCTGATACCATTATCTGAGGTCACTTTCCAGATATAAGAGTATAAAAGGTATATGATTCCAAATTTGGATGTTTGTGCACATTTAGAAGATTGTTATGGTTAATAATAATATTATTTCATATTTGCTTATCATCAACATTATGTTAGCACTATGCAATACACAAAAATCAAGACAACCTTTCCCTTAAAGACCTTAAGAGATCAAGACAGAAATAAATTTGTTTTCCTTTCTTTTTTTAATTTACCCCCTTAAATATAATAAACTAATTTCTTAGAGCCAATACAGAAGAAGTGTTTTTTAGAAGAACTTTGAATGAGTAGAGAATATTGTCCTAATGGAAACTGGAATTGGGAGAACATTTTGCAAATGGCAAAATTTGGATGAAATGCAAAATGAAAAGATAAATGAAAAGACAGGAGTGGAAGAGGACGTGAACGGGGGGTGAAAATTAGAGTAGAAACTTGGGACAGATTGGTCTGGAACTAAGAAGTTTGTTGAGCCTGCAAATCTAGTATTTATTTCTGCTGAACTAGCCTTCTAAGTAATAAAGTACTGCAAGGGCATGGACCAAGAACAGCAACATAATTAATTTGAAATTAAGGTTGACCAACAACCACACTGATAAATTCATAAAGGGCCAATTTTTTTTACTGGCATAAACTGGTATAACCCCACTGAAATCAGTGGAACTGCCTCACTTTACACCAGAATTTGGTCCATAGGATGTATCTATCAGACAGCGCCACACTGAATGTTAAATAAGAAGGATTTAATATGATCATTATTTTGTTTTCACTGTCAGTGCATGGCATCTATAGCATAAGCAGTAGTTTGGAGAGCTATGTCACACTTTCAATTACATGGAACTTATGTATAAATCCAGTTTGCAGGTTATTGTTGATCTGGCCCTTTAGTTCTATTTCCCAGATGGAAAGATCTTCAAAGATTTAAAAAAAAAAAAAACCCAAACCCAATTTAGCTACTGATGGAATCTAAATGATAAGCTGTGGAGGTAATATCTGCTGTCATTTAAACGCACTAGCCCCACTGAACCCAGCACGGCTGCTCAATATATATGACCACAGAATTTGAAGCTTTGTTTCTGAACTGCCTTATTTTATTTTATTTTATTTTTTTAAAAGCCTAGTAATTATCCCAAGAGATATTTTACAGGAATAAATGTTGCTTATGCATAAATGCACATTATTTGACTCCTTTTACTACACTGATTCATTTTTTCCAAACCAGATTTAAACAATACAGTTAGTTACATCTGGGCCAATTTTCCCAGATTGAACTTTTAAATATAGTCTTGCTTCTTATCCAAATTTCCATATTATGTTTTCTTCAGGCATTCAGAAGTTATGGTACAACTTTCAGCAGCAATAATCCTTGATTTCATAAAATGCAGAGTTTGACAGGCAGTCCAAAAGTCTCCATAAATTAATTGAAATTTTTGCTCTGCAGAGGTATTGCAAACCTTTCTTGTGATCTGTTGAATCACACTTCCTTTGTTGTTGTTATTGTTCTTCTTTGCCTTTTTAAGTTGACGAAGTCTTGAGAAAACTGGATCTCTTTCAGAACACAGGGGAATGCACTTCTTTTTGATACAAGAGCATGTACTGAAAATACTTTTTCCATTCTAAAATGTTTCTGTGTTTTTAATGAATGTTACTGACATCTATGAACCAACAGGAAATAGCAATGAGTCTTATTGAAAAGAAAAATTTTGTTACAGAAAATGTTGATCTTTTTTAGGAATCATGATACCTTAGCACTAACTAGCTCAGGACCATGCAAGATGGGGTTCTGAAAGGTATTCACCATTTTACCCCTTTAAACTGCTTCTTCACTCTGCTGAAATACAGATAAAACACGAGGAGTGTAAGAACCACATCTTTCCTCCGTCAATACTGCTTTATGGTCAGCCATCTGGAATTATTACTGAATGATTCTTGGATCATCACTGCAGCGAGCAGGAAGGCAAGTCCTGAAATCAGGTTGTTGGTCCTCCAACAAGTAACACTAATGACAGTACAACAAACTTGCACCAAAGGGACCTGTTTGTTAGTTTCAGAATAATATTAATGCACAATACTAAAGTTTCCACCAAAAATGTTATAGCTAGTGAGTTAATGATCTGATCTGAGCTACAGTAGTGTGTTGTTGCACTGCTACTGGAACAGACAGGGCCAGAGATTGTGACTCATTAAGTCACCGGGGCCTGGAGGCACAAAAGGAGTTTGTGTCACAGTGTTAGTGTCACAGTCCCTAACTTTTACGTGCCCAGAAAGTCACAGCTATTCACAAAAGTTGCATGGGGAGCGATACGTGCCTAAGAACGGGATTCACAAAAGCTAGCACACTGGACAGGGAGCTGCCTGAGCTAATGAATGGGAGATGCTGAACAGAAGGGAAAGTGCTAAGCCCCAACCCTCTCATGGAGCTAGGCACCTAATTCCACCTTGTAGGGAGGCTCCTATCTCTGCTTGCAATTCTCAGCTGTGAACCTTCTCCTGGAGTTAGGCACCTATGCCGTTTTAGCCAGAAGGAGCACCTCCCTTGCAACTTTTAGCACAGCAGTTAAGGTACTCACCAGGGATCTGGGCGACACCCCCCCTCCCCCCCCAAGCCCAAGGCCCTCCTCTGCCTGAGGAGCAGAAGGGATTAGAATAGGGATCTGCCTCCTCTCTGGTGAGTGCCCTAAACATTGGGCTGTGGGATACTCTGATGGGTGAAGTAATCCTCTGTCAGTCTCTCATGCTGAAGCTGTTGCACTGTGGCTCAATAATTAAAGAGTCATTATAGCAGAAGGACTGGATCCTGGGTCTCCCACATCCTAGGTCAGTGCGCTAACCACCAGGCTATTGAGTTTCTCACACTCTAGCTCTCCCTGGTCCAAATGACTCCAAGTATTTTTGTACCAAGGCCTGTATGCTTCCCAACATATCCATGGATACCCTACCGGGCACATTATGATAAGTAGAGACAAGGTTCTGTCCATTCCTTCCTATTTCTCACCCACCTGCATAAGGATGGAACATTGCAGATGTGCAGAATGCGCTTTCCTTCCTACGCTGAGAGTGTTGGTATCGATAGCCAGTGTAATGTATTTGTATGCATTTTAACCCTTTAATAAAATCAATAGAGTCACATCAGGACTGAATCTGACTTGGTAATAATAATAATAATAATAAATACATTTTATTTGTATGATTCTGCTCATTTCAGAGGATCCAAATCCTTTTACAAACATAGGAATCAGTTTAGTCACTAATGAAATGCAGTCCCCCTAAGGTAAATGCAACAGCTTTTTAACAGCACACTACTCCATATAACAGTTTAGCACTGGACATGAAAAAAAAATCAGGAATGGGGCAAATACTTAAATTAATAGGCAGCAAGTTTAAAACAAACAAAAGGAAGTATGTTTTTCACGTAACATCCAGTCAAACTGTGGAACTCTTTGCCAGAGGATGTTGTGAAAGCCAAGATTATAACAGGGTTCAAAGAAGAACTAGACAAATTCATGGAGTATAGGTCCATCAATGGCTGTTAGTCAGGATGGGCAGGGATGGTGTCTCAAGTCTCTGTTTGCCAAAAGCTGGGAATGGGTGAGGGGGGATGGATTACTTGAAGATTACCTGTTCTGTTCATTCCCTCTGAAGCTCCTGGCATTGGCTACTGAAGGAAGACAAGATACTGGGCTAGATGAACATTTGGTTGACCCAGTATGGTTGTTTGTTCTTGTTATATACTTCACATCAGATTCTGACTTCATTTACACTGCACTCCACGGAGTAACAAGAAGATTTTGTGTCAAGTTTTAGGGAGCACCTAAGTTTTCAAATAACAAAAGTGTTCAAAAATGGGTGCTTAAATTTAGGTTACCAAATCAATATTTATGCAAATAAATTAACTGCTTAATGTTGTGGCAGTAAACAAGGGTTTTATTAAGATCTTAAAGCCTTTTGACATGAGATCCCCCACACCTCCATTAACACTATATCCCTGAAATCCATATTTAGGCACCATAATAAGTGATCTGATTTTCAAAAGTGCTTAGCATCATGCAGCTATCAGTCTAGATGAGCTAACAGTTGCCCAGCACTTCGGAAAATCACACCACCTCTCTAGTTACCTAAATATAGAGTTAGGAGTTATACCATTAATGGAGTTGGGGGAGGTCCCATGCTCACATGGGTTAAAGAAGTTAATAAAACCCTTGATTACTGCCACAACATTAAGCGTTTAATTGTGGTTCAAGATGTCATATGCCCAGAGCCCTTAGGCTGCTAATTACAGTTACAACAGCACTATTAAAAATTCCCTCAACTATTTATTAAGTATAAAGACAAATAATTAGGGCAAAATGTTAGAGCATTTGAGATTTGACAGTTGACCGGAAGGCACTGCTTCACTACATTTGCCAGCTCTTTTATGAATAAAGAAAAGAGGACATAGAGGGGATTCCCTTAAAATGTTCTTTATAGTTTTAGAGAGAGAAAAGTTTTCAGAGATGTTCCTTATACTTAAAATGGGGAATACAGCTAGAACTGGTAATAGGTAAAGAACTGGCAAGAACTTTGCAAGAGCACCCAGTGGATGGAGAATTTGTGTCTTCTTACTGCCAATTTCAAAGGAAAACTCTTGAAGAAATTTAATTTTGCCATTGTGAAGGGTGGCAAATAGTTCTAGCTCTGGAGTTAACCATAGAAAAATATCCAGAATGAGGGAGGGTTCTCCTTGTACGCATTTGCCCCTGAATCCTGTGCCACAGCCTCTGGAGTGTTGAACATGGAAAAGTACTTTCTGCTGTAGTATTACCTCAATATTATATGGTCAGGTTGGTCATCTATTCAGACCTAGATCCCTTGCTCAGTCAGTAATATCTACTGACAGCAGCTGAATCTGGGTACTCTGGATTATTAGTACCCATTCGAACGAAACCAATTTGTTTGTGTTTAATAGGGCCTCTGACAAGTTCTCCGACTCAAATATTTTGTGGAAACTGAGGAAGGCCCCACTCTGTCTTTGAGGAACTTTTTTGCAGGATCTCTGGGATAGGTAAGGGTAAGAAGATGTTGGTTACAAGACCATTAATTTCCTTCTCCTCCACATGAGACTGTTATTGTTAGACGTTTTGTGACCAAAATCCCTGTTTCTTTCCCATTAAGTAAGGGTCAACCCCCTGCTAAAGACCTCTCATGTCTCAGGTTAAATTAAAAATGCAAGGCAGGAGAATGAAATCCCAATCATGGTGGCTAATAAACAATATAAATATCTGTTTAATAGTTAAAGACCAAAAGCCTTTGAGAAGGCAGAATCAGACATAGAAGCCAAACTGTGGTATCTACAGTGGGGGAGGTTTAGATTGGATATTAGGAAAAACTTTTTCACTAAGAGGGTGGTGAAACACTGGAATGCGTTACCTAGGGAGGTGGTAGAATCTCCTTCCTTAGAGGTTTTTAAGGTCAGGCTTGACAAAGCCCTGGCTGGGATGATTTAACTGGGAATTGGTCCTGCTTTGAGCAGGGGGTTGGACTAGATGACCTTCAGGGGTCCCTTCCAACCCTGAGATTCTATGATTCTATGATCTATGCCCTTGTTGGGACAGGGTGCAAGCAACCTAATATGCAGTGGGACTCTGCGGGCTTTACCATCCTGTAGTATTCTACAAGAAACTCTGTGGGCTAGTGTAGAGCATGTGGGGGCCTTGGCCTCCCTACAGCCTTAGTGGCAGTGGGCTTCTTGGTAGAACAATCCCTACAGCTGCTGGGCCTACAACAGTTAGTGGCGCTTGTCCAGGACAAGCAAGGGAAGGGGCAGGGGATCCCAACATACTCTCTCCCAGCCTATGTGCAAGAGCTTCTGACAGTATGGCCTCACTTGTTATAAGGGCTATCTATCTATCTGCTGTTTTGTCACATTAAACCAGGTTTGTTTCTCCTATCACTAGAGCACTCTAAAATCTGAAAAATAAAACTGTGAGAAGGAAAACCTGTTGGTTGACTACTCCTTTTCCCTTACAGAGTGCTTCCCAATTGGTTATTTTTTTTTTAATCCCTCTGGTTGCTTCTGTAATAAAAATGATATTTGGAAAGACAGGGAATAGACCAACTAGAGACTCCAGTAGCCTACTATAACCCTTGCCAAAAATCCTTTGTGTGACAAAGAGAGCAGACATCACTGCTCGATAAGTATTTGCTATGAAATTCCCCTTGGACAAGAGAATGTTTAGAGTCAGATCCATGGTATCTACATTGAATGCCAGAAAGTGTAAACTAGGAGGAGACAGAATGAGTTTGTTTTTTTTTTACTGTTAGCAACCCCCCAACCCCTTCAAGAGACTTATATAGATAGATATAATGAGGAAGAAACTCACAGCCTCAGAGGCCATTCTAACCCTGTTGAAATCAAGATATAGTCTAAGTAGACAAGCATTTTCACTTCCACAAACCATAGGAATTGGATGACAAGTGTCATAACTAGATTTGGCAGGACTTTTGCATTCAACCTTTTTTAAGACAGAAAGAATAGCTTAACAAAAATTGACAAAAAGTTTTTGGTTTTCCAAAATTTTCCAATAAATTTCAAACATGAATGTAAATGTGGAGGTTTTAGTTTTGTTGTTTTCCCCTTTTCTCCCCCTACCCACTTCTTTCTTTCTTACAGAGTAGCAAAATGAAAAAGGCAAAAGTGAAAAACAAAACATGGACATCATTCATTTTAGTGCACATTATGGCAAAAAGCAGAAAAAGGGGAAGGGGGAATAAAATGCAGGAAATGAACTTTTGAAATTTCAAAAATTCTATTTAAAAAATACTTTTATAAAAAAACCTGTTCCATGTTGAGCTCTGCAAAATAGAAAACCTTTGAAATTTAATTTGTGTGTGTGAGAGTGAAATTGTTTTTCTATTTTTAACCAGCTCTACTGCTAACTGGTAAATAATCTTGAAGTAAAACAGAAACCAAAGACTTTAACCTAATACATCATGCATTTCTACAAAAATCTTATGCTTTTTAAATGTTTTGAACTTTTTTTTAATTTTATTTCAGAAGCTAGCATGCATACTGCATGAATACAATTGAAATTTTTGCTAAGGTCTATTTTTGCAAATTGTATTTTATATATTTATTTACAGTTGTTTTAAGACTTCAAGTTTTTCAGGTTGTCTATGTGGAAGGCTGGGCATTCATGAAAGGATTTTTGTTCTAATGCTTGCAAGTGGATGGTAATCCCACTGAAACATAAATATGGAGTTTATCCATCTCAAAGGCCTGTGATTCTCAATCTTCTGGATCTTTTCTACAGTAAAGAAGGCATCTCTGCCTAAGTTTCTTAGTAAAGAGAGAGCTTTGAAAATGAAAAACAGATGCATCACTTCTGTCACAAATTTTAGAAGAGAAAGTCAGTGACGAAGAGAAGAAATTATCGAGTACCAATTCTAGAAGCCTGGGTAACAAATAAAAGACATTGGAATTGCTCAGTTATGAGTATAAATTCAATCTAGTTGGTATTACTGAAACATGGTGGGATGATTCACATGATTGGCATGTGAAAATAAATGTTTATAACATATTTAGAAAGGATCTAGTGGGGCAAAAGGGGAGGGGGAATCTCACTCTGTATCAAAAATGACATTGTCTATTTCTGAGTCACTGATAACTTGAATGAAAGTGATTTTGAATGCCTATGGATCAATGTCCTAACAGATAAAGCACAATATGGAGTATTAGTTGGGGTGCTATACACCACCAAATCACCATAATCAACAGGATGACTTCCTCCTTACACACCTATCTATAATGTGTACGGTGGGAAAAAAAAAAACCTGCATTATTATGGGGAACTTCAAACTGAGGTTTCATGCTGCCAGTACTAAAACATCCTTGCAATTTCTGATATTATTGGTGACAATATCCTAAATCAAGAAGTGTTACAAACAACACCAGGGAATTCTTTATTAGACTTTGTCCTAACAGCTAAACAGGAACTGATTGCAGAACTAAAAATTAATGGTAGTTTAGGTACAAGTGACCATTATTTGATCACATTTATAATGTGCAAAGAGAATAAAATTCAGACCAGCAATCTATATGTAATGCTTTATGGGATATACTTATGAATGTATATATGACATAACTGGAATATGTTTTATGCTACATATGCCATGTAACATATCTCTGTAAAGGTTATGATCTACTGAATCTATTCATCCTATTTGTATGCATGTATCATTTCTGTATTTGAAGTTATGAATATTGGCTGTGTACTTGCTTGTTTTTTAAGTAGCCTTAGTAAAGCATTTGGTCAGCTTCTTGAGAAAGGAATGTGCAAGTTCAGTGCCCAATCAAGAAGCACTTAATGGACAATGTATCTTGGAAGGCTTCAATCCACATAAGAAGTCTATATGAGTACGTTCAAGGTAGCATGTGAACCACGGCTGCTACCTGTAAGTTCTGCGTCATGAATGGACAGGTGACTTGCCAATGTGACTCCAAAACTCCATCTTGTAGATGGAATTCTACACAGGGGGAGGTAGGGGTATCCACCCATAAGAGAAAGTCTATTTAAACCCCTGGGAGACCCCCTCCATTTTGTCTTCAACTGGCTCAAAAGAGAGCCTCTCCATCCCCAAGGATACCTGAAAGAAACTGGAACAAAGGACAGTAACTACAGGGGGTGTGAGTGATTGCT
This sequence comes from Lepidochelys olivacea, assembly GCF_965140295.1. NCBI lineage: Eukaryota > Metazoa > Chordata > Testudines > Cheloniidae > Lepidochelys > Lepidochelys olivacea. The sequence continues at coordinate 75,388,710 of NC_140411.1, read as the reverse complement.
GGACCCAGACTAGAAGGAGACTAGTCTGTAAAAGGAAGCTTGCTGGAACTCCTCTGAGGGCGAGGTTTTATCTATATTCCGTTTTCTTACTGTATTAGGCATAGACTTGCAGGTTTTATTTTGTTTTGCTTAATAATTCACTTTGTTCTGTCTGCTACTACTTGGAACTACTTAAATCCTACTTTCTGTATTTAATAAAATCATTTTTACTTATTATTTAACCCAGAGTATGTATTAATACCTGTGGGGGGGGGGAAGGGGGCAAACAGCTGTGCATCTCTCTCTATCAGTGTCATAGAGGGTGAACAATTTATGAGTTTACCCGTATAAGCTTTATACAGGGTAAAATGGATTTATTTGGGGTTTGAACCCCATTGGAAGTTGGGCATCCTGTGTTAAAGACAGGAACACTTCTTAAGGGGCATCCTGTGTTAAAGACAGGAACACTTCTTAAGCTGTTTTCAATTAAGCCTACAGCTGTTAGGGGACGTAATTCAGACCTGGGTCTGGGTTTGCAGCAGGCTAGCATGTCTGGCTCAAACCAGGCAGGGCACTGGAGTCCCAAGCTGCCAGGGCAGGAAAGCAGAGGCAGAAGTAGTCTTGGCACATCAGTTGGCAGCCCCAAGGGGGTTTCTGTGATCCAACCCGTCACAATACACACACACACAAACTTGGTACTTTAATGGGGCCAATTTCACAAAGCTGAAAATAATTATGAGTTAAATCATCTGGAAGGAAGAATTTAAATAAAAAAATGTAAATTATCATTGTGAATCATTTAAGATCTTATTAGATACCGAAAAAGCCACAATTTGACAACTGAGAAAGAAGGCCAAGCTGGTTAAAAAAAATGACTTAGTTTAGTGTGAAAGTGAATGTAGCTATTTTACACACACACACACACACACACACACACACAAAATGGAAAAGAGATTAAATTAACAGTAATGAATATAAATCAGAAACTAGGAATTGTAGAAAATTGATAAGGAAAGCAAAGAAATGCAAGGAGAAATTTTTGGTCAGCTGAGTTAAGGACAATAAGGAGTTTTTTTTCAAATATATTAGGAACAGAAAGAATCTAGACAAGGTATTGGTCCATTACTAGATGGAAATGGGAAAATTACCAATAATAATTCAGAAAAGGCAGAAATGTTCAATAAAATTTCTGTTCTGTACTGAGAAAAATAAAGGTGATATAGTCTCATTATTTGGTGATGATAATGCTCTTTTCTTTCTACTAGGATCTCTGGAGAATATTAAACATAAGCTACCAAAGTCAGACATTTCTAAATAGCAGGTCCAGATAACTTCATCCAAGAGTTTTAAAAGAGCTGGCTGAGGAGCTCGCTGGACCATTAATGTTGATTTTCAAAAAGTCTTGGAGCACTGGGGAAGTTCCAGAAGGCTTTGAGGAAGCTAATGTTGTGCTAGTTTTGAAAGGGTAAATGATTAATTATATGCTGGCCAGTCTGAAATCAATCCTGGGCAAGACAAAGCAGCATCTTATACTGGACTTAATTAATCAAAATTAAAGGAGGGTAATGTAATTAATGCCAATCAACATTGGTTTAAGGTCCAATTTGGGTTAGTGTGGATGCAATTTGACGGTATTGGCCTCCGGGAGCTATCCCACAGTACTCCATTGTGACCGCTCTGGACAGCACTCTCAACTCAGATGCACTGGCCAGGTAGACAGGAAAAGCCCTGCGAACTTTTGAATTTTATTTCCTGTTTGGCCAGCATGGCAAGCTGATCAGCACAGGTGACCGTGCAGATCTCATCAGCAGAGGTGACCATGGAGTCCCAGAATCGCAAAAGAGCTCCAGCATGCACCTAACGGGAGGTACTGGATCTGATCGCTGTACTGGGAGATGAATCCATGCTATCAGAACTCTGTTCTAAAAGACGAAATGCCAAAATATTTGAAAAAATCTCCAAGGGCACGAAGAACAGAGGCTATCACAGGGACTCGCAGCAGTGCCGTATGAAACTTAAGGAGCTCAGGCAAGTCTACCAAAAAATTCAAGAGGCAAATGCCCGCTCGGTGTCAGAGCCCCAGACATGCCGCTTCTATAATGAGCTACATGCAATTCTAGGGGGTGCCCCTACAACTACCCCACACCTGCACGTGGACTCCTGCAAGGGAGTCTCACGCAACAGGGATGAGGATTTTGGGGACAAGGAAGATGATGATGAGGGGGAGATTGGAGATAGCACACACCAGGCAAGCGGAGAAACCGTTCTCCCTGACAGCCAGGAACTGTTGATGAACCTGGAGACAGTACCCTCCCAACCCGGGCTCCCAGGCCTTGAAGGCGGAGAAGGCACCTCTGGTGAGTGAAGTGGTGGTGAGTTTGTAAATATAATATATGGTTTAAAAGCAAACATGTTTAATGATTAATTTGCCCTCAAGACTTGGGATGCATTCGCGGCCAGTACAGCAACTGGAAAAGTCTGTTAACGTGTCTGGGGATGGAGCGGAAATCCTCCAGGGATAGCTCAATGAAGCTGTCCTGGAGGTACTCCCAAAGCCTTTGCAAAAGGTTTCTGGGGAGGGCAGCCTCATTGTGTCCTCCATGGTAGCATACTTTACCACGGCAGGCCAATAGCATGTAGTCTGGAATCATTACATAAGAAAGCATGTCAGCGTGTGGTCCCGGTGTTCGCTGGCATTCAAGCAACATCCGTTCTTTATCTCTCTGTGTTATCCTCAGGAAAGTTATATCATTCATGGTTACCTGGTTGAAATAGGGGAATTTTATTAAGGGGACATTCAGAGGTGGCTGTTCCTGTTGGGCTGTTTGCCTGTGGCTGAAAACAAATCATCCCCACTGTTAGCCATGCGGAGGGGGGAGGGGTGAAGCGACCATCCCAGAGAATTGGGGTGTGTGTGTGTGTGTGGGGGGGGTTTAATTGGGTTTGTGCTGTATGTTAACCCGAAAACATCAGCCCCTCCTTTTAAATGGCCAATGTGTCTTTTTCAATTTTACTGTTCCTTTTTTCCTCCCACAGCTGAAAACGTTTCAATGCTGCCACTAGCATCTCCGTCCCAGAGGCTAGCGCAGATAAGAAGGTGAAAAAAACCGCACTTGCGATGAAATGTTCTCTGAGCTCATGAGGTCTACCCAAACTGAAAGAGCCCAGCAGATGTGTGGAGACAGACAGTGGCAGAGTCCAGGAAAGCACAAAATGAACACAGGGACAGGAGGGACGCGCGAGAGGACAGGTGGCAGGATCAAGATGAAAGGTGGCAGCAGCACGATGAGAGGAGGCAGGATGCTGAGGAGGCAATGCTGAGGCTACTGGAGGACCAAACTGATATGCTCCGGCATATGGTTGAGGTGCAGGAAAGGTACAGACCACCACTGCAGCCCCTGTGTAATCAACTGCCCTCCTCTCCAATTTCCATAGCCTCCTCACCCAGATGCCCAAGAACGCGGGGCGGGGGGCCTCTGGGCACCCAACCACTCCACCCCAGAGGACTTCCCAAGCAACAGAAGGCTGGCATTCAATAAGTTTTGAAGTGCAGTGTGGCCTTGTCCTTCCCTCCTCCCCCACCCCTCCCGGGCTACCTTGGCAGTTATCCCCCTATTTGTGTGACGAATTAATAAAGAATGCATGAATTTGAAACAACGATGACTTTACTGCCTCTGTAAGTGGTGATCAAAGGGGGGAGGGGAGTGCAGTTGGCTTACAAGGAAGTAGAGTGAATCAAGGGGGTGGGTTTTCATCAAGAAGAAACAAACAGAACTGTCATACCATAGCCTGGTCAGCCATGAAACTGGTTTTCAAAGCTTCTCTGATGCGCAGCGTGCCCTGCTGTGCTCTTCTAACCGCCCTCATGTCTGGCTGCGTCTAATCAGTGGCCAGGCGATTTGCCTCAACTTCCCACCCCGCCACAAACGTCTCCCCCTTACTCTCGCAGATATTCTGGAGCACACAGCAAGCAGCAATAACCATGGGAATATTCATTTCGCTGAGGTCTAACCGAGTCAGTAAACTGCGCCAGTGCGCTTTTAAACATCCAAATGCACATTCTACCACCATTCTGCACTTGCTCAGCCTATAGTTGAACAGCTCCTAACTACTGTCCAGGGTGCCTGTGTATAGCTTCATGAGTCATGGCATTAAGAGGTAGGTTATTTTCTGGTCTGGAAAGTAAGTCCCTTGCTGCAGCTGTTCATACAGATCAGAGTTCCTGAAGATGTGAGCATCAGGTAACTTTCCCGGCCATCACACGCTGATGTTGGTGAAACGTCCCTGATGATCCACCAGTATTGAAAAGTACCCCTTTCGGTTTATGTACTGGCTGCCTTGGTGGTCTGGTCCCAAGATAGGGGTATGCGTTTTGTCTATTGCCCTACCACGGTTAGGGAATCCCATTGCAACAAAGCCATCCACTATGACCTGCACATTTCCCAGAGTCACTACCCTTGATAGCAACAGCTCAGTGATTGCGTTGGGTACTTGAATCACAGCAGCCCCCAGAGTAGATTTGCCCATTCCAAATTGATTCCTGACTGACCAGTAGCTGTCTGGCATTGCAAGCTTTCACAGGGCTATCGCCACTCGTTTGTGAACTGTGAGGGCTGCTCTCATCTTGGTATTCTTGTGCTTCAGGGCAGGGGAAAGCAAGTCATAAAGTTCCATGAAAGTGCCCTTATGCATGAGAAAGTTTTGCAGCCACTGGGAATCATCCCAGACCTGCAACACTATGCAGTCCCACCAGTCTGTGCTTGTTTCACGGGCCCAGAATCGGCATTCCATGGCATGAGCCTGCCCCATTGCCACCAGGATGGCCAAACTGCCAGGGCCCGTGATTTGAGAGAAGTCTGTGTCCATGTCTTCATCACTCTTGTCACTGCACTACCATCGCCTCCTTGCCTGCTTTTGCAGGTGCTGGTTCTGCATATACTGCATGATAATGCGCGAGGTGTTAACAATGCTCATATTGAAGTACCTTGAACAAGAGGGGAAAAGGTAGAAAGGCATACAGTAGTGGAGCATCCCATATAATAAGGAAGGCATCTCCCAGACACCCATGACCTAGACCTGCTCATGAGCAGAAATTGAGGGCATTTGGCATTTTCTGGTATGGCAAAGAGATCTATATGGGGAAATACCCAGCAGATGAATTTGCACTGATAGAGTCTCATATTTAATTCCCACTCATGGTCTTGTGAGAATTGTCTGGTCAATGAGTCTGCCATGGTGTTCTGGAGTCCAGGGAGGTATGTGGCCGAAATGTTGATGTCATGCTGGATACATTATTTCCACAATTTCAGTGCTTCTGAGGCTAGGAAATAGGGCCTTGCTCCGCCTTGTCTCTTAATGTAGAAAGTACAGGCGATATTGTCCTTCATTACTTTTAAGGTCCAATGTCTGATCAGTGGTAGGAAATGTTGGCACATGTTGCAAACTGCTTGCAATTCTAAAAGGTTGATGTGCATGGAGGATTCTGTGGGGGACCACATTTCCTGCACTGTGTGGGTCTGAAGGTATGCTCCCGAACCAATTAGTGAGGCATCATTTGTTAGAATCAGGGACAGTGCTGGCTGGAGAAAAGAGACCAGTAGCCTCAACATCCTCAGGGATGAGACTTAGGTTCTACAGCTGTCCAGGTACCTCAGGTACTGGAGCTAAACAGAAGTCCAGGGACCCTCAATGGGCAGGACCACAGGCGGACACACTGTCTCTCAAGACCGAGAAGCACTGTGCAAGAGCTTCCAAAAGGTACCAAGTGCATCATCCAAGACAATCTCAGGTGCTTTGGCACCAATAACAATGTTGGTATCGACAACTCTTTCGGCACCGACCACTTGACACTGACCAAATCCTCGGCACTGACAACACCCTCAGCACTGTGCAAGCTCTTGGCACCAAGTAAGCCATCTACATCCTTTGGCCCGCGCCACTTCCCGCAGCCCCCATTGGCCTGGAGCGGCTAACCGCGGCCACTGGGAGCTGCGATCGGCTGAACCTACGGACACAGCAGGTAAACAACCGGTCCGGCCCGCCAGGGGTTTTCCCTGAACAAGCGGCGGACCAGCTTTGAGAACCACTGATCTACATCATCCACTGACCGCTCATGGGAATGCACTCCACCCTTAGCACTGATAGATCATTCACTTTCCAAACAAGCACTGGTGCCAATGACGCTCTGCCTGCTCCACAGCAGTTCAGCTATCCAAGGGACCTGGTCGTCTCTCATACACCTGAGTCTCTGCTCCACTGTAGCAAGCTCCCTATACCTCAAGGCTCCATCCAAACCCAACACAGTTCAGGCTACTGGCCTCACAAGGGATGGCTTTCTCTGAGGTGGTTCCTTGGCAGGCAATGTAGTGGTCCATTTTTTCCTGTCTGAGCAGGAAAGATGATTTCCTCTTGGATGGCCGTGGCGAGCGGGGGTTTGGCTGATTGAGCCAAGGGAGAGAGCTGTCCCAGAGGGCCAGGGTCCATCTGGACCTAGAGAACTGTCCATGAGGAGAATTTTCAGTCAGAGTTCATTGTTCTTTTGGACACGGGAGGTCAAGTTGATGCAATGGGTGCACTTAGGTGTGACATGGCACTCACTGAGGCAGTGGATGCACCATGTGTGACTGTTGCTCATGGGAAAAGCCTCCTGACAAGAAAGGCACCTAGGAGACCCCAGCATACTCCCAAAGGGGAGAGCTCCCAATCCGGGAGGGTGCAAAACAGGTAAGAATAAGGTAACAGGGAGGGAAAAGTAACTAGAAGATTTATTTTTTTAGGGGGAGAAAATTAACAGAAATAGCTAATCACTACTAATGTAAGGTAAATTAATGAGAGTACATTTATATATACATACATATATCTATTCTTGTATTCTATATTCTCTATATATTCTTTTTATGTAACCTCATCCTGTCCCATAGCTTCAGATACTCCTTTTTCCTGAATGTTCCCACCCCCATGTGTCTACCCATAATCTTTAAACTGAAAGCTCCTTCTGATCACCACCAATGCCCTACTTCAACATTGTGTGGTGTGTACTGCAATCTGCAACAACTCTTTTCCCTGAGTGTTTTCCTCCCTATCCAGTCTCTAACTAAGTCCTGTCAGTTTTTCCTTTATAATATAACTGCAGTCCATCCTTCCCTTTCTATCATATTGGTCACCTTGGTTAACTCCCATTTAATTTGTTTAAATTTTTCTTTTCTGTGTATACCTATCCTCCACTCCCAGTTCTTACAAAATGCCTCTGATAAAACTGTTTTCCTCTCGACATTACAACCTTGAAACTTATAATTTGCTTTCTTTCTTTAATCACATCACATCTCTTAATTTTGCCCCTATATACATCTCACCTGTCATTAACTTTACTTTTGCTCCATATTTTCTTTTCCCTTGCTGTTTCATCTTGTCTCATTCTTGGTCTTCTTTACTGCTGCCCTCTCTGCTTAGAATAGTTTCCAACTTCTTTTCTACCAAATGCTCCTTTTTTTCCTACCAAACGTCATCACTAGTGTCAAATGTGAACACACTATTTGAGGTTAAATAATAAAGGTTTTTTTTAAGGACCACACTTTCTATTTGCTTTCCTCTGACATTCTCCCCTCCCCTTCTGCTCTACCCTGTTGGAAGGCCCAGGTGCCTGTTGCTCTTCATTTTGTTCTGCAGGGTCTTCACTTTCCCTCCCAGTCCTTTGGCTGAGATGCCTGGCACCCTACACCAAACCCCGAAGTGGTATCCCCTGAGATTATGGATGAAGGCAAACATTAATGGGTATATCACATGGGCTAATGTGAAGAAGCTTGCACTCCAACAAGATATACTGACCCCAACTTCTGGATATAAGGGTATGTCTACACTTACAACACTACAGTACACAGCTGAAACTGCATCGCTGTAGTGCTTCAGTAGATACCACCTATACTGATGGGAGTGGTTGTCCTGTCAGCATAGGTAATCCACCTTCCTGAGAGGCAGTATCTAGGCCAATGCAAGAATTCTGTCTTCCATCGACCTAGCGCTGTCTACACTGGTGGTTAGGTTGGCATAGGTATGTCTCTCAAAGGTGTGGATTTTTAGAGAACGACATAGATATACCGATGTTAATTCCCAGCGTAGATCAGCCCTAAGAGGTTTTCATTATCCAGTGTGGTCAATCTATGAGGAGAAAGGTGGATGGAGAGAAGGGGTGGGTCACTGTGACTGCAGGACCTTTTACTAGTCTTCTGTCCATGCATAGTTCTTCTGAATCATGTCCACTGACTTTTGGACTTCTTCTTAGTAGTGGGCATTCATTGCTCAGAGTCCCCCTCTGGATCCCTTTTGACCATGTGACCTGCACCCCAGTCCTTGTTTTTCATTCTTTGCCTGTTATACACTCAGTTAAATTCCATGCTCTGTGGCCTCTCCCTCATCTGAATGGGTGGGATCTTGGTGCAATAACAGGCTCCATCCATTATCCCATTATTTAAAATAGATTAGGATTTAAATAATTGTGAAATTCACTTTGATTTAAAAAAAATGATAAGCAAGTTGCTGAACAAAGATTTTATTTATTTATTTTTATTATTAGATTAGTGTCTAGGGGGCTCAAATGAGGTTACAATCCTGTTGTGTTTATCACTGTACAGGCATGTACTAAGACACAGTCCTTGCCCTGAGAGCTTACCCTTTAAATATACAAGACAGACTAAGAGCAAGAGAAAGAAAATATTACCATCCCATGTTCTGGATAAGCAACAGGAGATTAAGTGACTTGTCCAGAGTTACATAGGAAGCCTCTGTAAGAGTCAGGGACTGAATCCTAATCTTCTGCATTGCAGGCCTGTGCTGTACTCACCTAGATGATGGGACAATCAAATGAAACTACTAAACTATCTGCTATAAAATTAATCTATTTTATGGAGAAGAAAGTGTATACATTTAAAATTTCTATGAAAAATGTAAATAATAGAACACAAATAAAATATTAGATACATGAAAGAGAGAAATCAAAACATTAAAAGTAAAATAAAATCAGATAAATTTAGCTGAACGGAAATTGTACACACAGTCATCAAAAAGAAAAGAGAAGGGAAGGTAAGTAAAGTGTAGCACACGAGTGATTTAAATTAATAGTGGAAATCATGTCTATAAAGGAATTTGGAAAAGTATATGAGAAACAATGAAACATAAGCAATCTTAAAAATTCCCATCACTTTGAAAGCTTATAATAGTTCCAAGAGCATTCCCCATATGAAAGAAAGAGATAGGAGAATCTTTCAATTCAGTAAAACTTTTTAAGTGCAGGTACTGTACTTTGCAACTGAAGTTCAGAATTAGATTTTCTTTCACAAAATAAAAATGTATTAAATGTAGTTAAATTATATTTTCAATAGCAACCAATAAGACATATTTTATGCTTCCATGTACAGTTGTGTGTGCAAATGTATCCCATTCTAAGAAGTATTCACAGAAAAACAGAAAATTAATTTAGACTATCTGCATGTTCCTGATCCCATTAAATTCCATTACAAAACTCCTACTGAAGAGAATAGGAGCAGGATTTAGCCCTATTTGTAGTCATGAACAATTATGAACCAATTTATACCCCATGCAATTTGATGGGGTTCCACAGAATATAAATCAGAACAGAATCTGGCTCAACATATATTTAATGCTCTGAAATGCCAGTATCACTTAATTCCAATAACCAAAATTTTAGGGAGACAAATCAAATTAGAATAGAAATTTACCCACACTAAATTAGACAAACCAATAGAACAGGGAAGTCTCATCTGAATGTAATCCTCTTCCTTCCTCACCTGGGTGCCTTCTCATTGCAACAGTTGGTTATTTGCAACTTTTCTTGTTAGACAATCATGTGCTAAACGCAATATTGCTCATAATTACAGCAGTCACAATCCCATTACTATCATTATTCCTGTAATTTGTACTTACATAAATGTAAGCTTATTGTTGAATGCAAGTGATGTCAACCCTCATAATAGATGGTCACTGTAATTATAACAGAATTATAAAAAGAAAATAGCTTTTTAGCCCGTATTATCTTGTCAAAGATTTCATCTCCAACTAGTTAACTTGACAGCTTTACTGAAACTTTGTATAATTACATTCTTGTATCATGTAGCTGTCTTGTTTGATTTTATTTCATACTGCATTTTTAATTAATTTAATTAACTTTATAGCCTGATTAACAAATGATATGCTCCTAATGCAGGTCATTTATAAAACAGATATTAACTGGTGTTCTAATCAGCCTGTCTCACTATATGTTCTTTTCAGGTTGCCATCCTGACCCATGACTTAAACTAAACTGAGCCACAGATATTTAGATTCTTGCAAAATAATATAGGATCATTGTACCTTTTCTAATTCCAATCTTTTTTGAGATATATTAAAATTGGAAAAGGCACAGAAAAGGGCAACAAAAATTATTAAAGGTATGGAATAGCTTCCATATGAGGTGAGTTTAGTAAGACTGGGACTTTTCAGAGATGAGTAGGGGGGGCGGGGGAGATGACAGAGGTCTATAAAATCAGGACTGGTATGGAGAAAGTAAATAAGGAAATGTTATTTACTCCTTCTCACAACACAAGAAATAGGGGTCACCAAATGAAATTAGTAGGCAGCAGGTTTAAAACAAACAAAAGGAAGTATTTCTTCACACAACGCACAGTCAACCTGTGGTACTCCTTGCCAGAGGATGTTGTGAAGGCCAAGACTTTAACAGGGTTCACATAAGAACTAGATAAGTTCACAGAGAACAGCCCCATTAATGGCTATGAGCCGGGATGAGCAGGGATTGTGTCCCGTCCCTATCCTCTGTTTGCCAGAAGCTGGGAATGGGCGACAGGGGATAGATCACTTGATAATTACCTGTTCTGTTCATTCCCTCTGAAGCACCTGGCATTGACCATTGTTGGAAGACAGGATACTGGGCTAGATAGACCATTGGTCTGACCCAGTATGGCCACTCTTATGGTAGCCAGAAATAGAAAAAGAGCATTGAACATCAGCTCACTCCCCTTGTAAAGGCAGTGGATTGTGGAGTGGGAGCATGAGGAAAGTTTTGTTTTCCAGAAACAAAGGAGCACTATTTCTATTCAAATGCAAAAACAACTTTTTTGTTAGGAAATAGTTAATAGAGTTTTTATCCTAAAAAGGACATGAGTGAAAAAACAGGATTGGGACCAAATTGTATAGTTGATATTCAGGATTTTTTTAATTTTATGTTTATTATTATTATTATTACTTTAGTTATTCACAGCATACGTCTCATGTTCGAAATGGAAACCTCTTGCTAATGTCAAGTTGAGGAGAGCCACAGGGTATCTCCCTTTTAATCGTTTTAAAGAGTCAATGTCCTATAGTGCCTCAGCTGCTATTCATCAATGAGTTACTCTGAATAAAGCATATCTTTGAAATCAGCACATGGTGTAAGTTAATGGAACACTGGGTCATAAAAATTGTCAAGTTAAAAAAAAGGAATGAATGACAAGGGATCTGTAACAAGTAATTTACTTGTTTGTTCCATGTGTAAATATATTTGAAAACGGGATATGCTGCTGCTATTCATCGTCAGTGCAGCTTTGTTTTGTTTGGCAATAAAGATATGGTATGGATCAACATAAATTTTATCAACTTTTATTTACTGTTACTTAGACCTTTTCATTATTTTGTAAAGCATTTTAATACAATTTGAATTGCTTTAGATTATGGACAAATAACTAGAGATAATTATTTTAACATGCACTGGTCAAAACTACATGATATTACAGCCCATTGCCTTATTTTCGATTACAGCAGTTTTACATAATATTATGTCACCTTAATTGAGCTAAACCAAAGATTCACAGCAATAAAGAGTGTTAGTTTTAATTTCTTTAAAGCCTGGTGATTAAATTAACAGCCTTGAGGCATCCAAGCATTTTGTTGTGACAGGGTACTAGGCTTTCTGGTGTTCAGAAAGCAGAGCATATTTGATAGTACTTAAAAAAATAGTGCTATGGCAACTGGCTATCATCATGCTTTTACTTTGCTTGTCAAAGTAGGTATGGAAGATACTGGTTTGTCAATGACATGCAGTACCACAAAATATCCTCTAGATGACACTGTTTACTGCAGTTAAAAGACTTGCAAGGCTATAGAAGCAAGAGCCCTGAATTAAACAAAATACAGTTGATAAACTGTCTGAGTCTAATCCTGCCCCTGTTGATGTCTAACATCAGTAGCCAAAATCTCAGTGGCTTCAATGGGAGCAGGAACAGGCCCACTATTAGTTTAGTGAATTTTTTTTTTCTTTTAACAGAAAAGCCTGACCTTTAAAATTGAGAAAAATAGTTCTTATCAAATCCTAAACAATGAAATGTGATGTCTCTTAAGATTTTTAACATGCCCCCATGCCACTCCCAGTTAATTATCCTGACTGGCTTTGTTAAATAGTGACACTATAAATATTACTATTTTTTTCTAACTATTCTTTGTTCTGTGGTCTACATTCATTGTAGCACAGCAAATTTACGTTAATTAGATTAGTTAGCCCTAATTAGATGTATATGTCTTGATGTAGGATTAATTATGCTTTTTTTGTTTGTTTGTTTGACCTTTATAGTCAGGATAATAAAGACAATCTCTGACATTTCTCTGAAAGAAAAGAAGTAATAGAAACTCCGTCTTGTAGTTCTCTACCACCAAATACTTCTTGGGTAAAATTTTGCAAAGTGTTTAAGTCACTTAAGAGCTTTGGAAAATGTTCCCCATTATTTTCCAAGATCCCATACAGTATGCTTTGGAGTTATGAGGGCTACATTCTGCTGTGTTACCAGAAAAACCCCAGTTGTGTCAGGCTAACTCGGAGCCAAATTTGCTCCCTTGTACTTTTAATCCCAGCTATTCCTTGATTAATGCCACCCGACCATTACCATTTGTAACTCTATCTCCATGCTGTATCAATAAAAATAACACGGACCTTTTGCTTGAATTTCTGCGATGTATGGATTATCAATATCAAACAATTTTCACTCCAGGACCCAGACGTTAAATGGAGACACAGGCCCTGATCCTGTACTGAGTTTTGTGTGGGTGGAATCCTGTGTTAATGTACTGGTCATCATTCCAGGCTGTAGGCTTAGGAGTGCAAACGCTAGGCTTTTGATTCACAGAGGGGTTTAAGGAAGTTCAGTCACTGTAGGTGTGTTAGAGGCTTGCGTATATTTTACCCAAACATCCAAAGAGAAATCCTTACAGCTGGCTACTTCTATCCATCAAGCCATCTCCTCCCTCACATTAAGTTCTGGGATCTCCCTTTTCTTCCCTTTGATATCTTCATGTCAGTGCTCACTGCTGGAGAGCAGGGTATCTGTTTGCGGAGAAAGCAAGGGAGACTGGCTAGAAGTGACTCTTTACAAACAACCCTGGTCCATGTCTACTAAAGTTACTTGAGCACAGGCTGAGGTTCGCAACTGAGTGTCAAACCAACTTGATATCCAACCCTTTTGTGATCTTGTCATAAATATAAAGGGAAGGGTAAACCCCTTTGAAATTCCTCCAGGCCAGGGGAAAGCTCCTCTCACCTGTAAAGGGTTAAGAAGCTAAAGGTAACCTCGCTGGCACCTGACCAAAATAACCAATGAGGAGACAAGATACTTTCAAAAGCTGAGAGGAGGGAGAGAAACAAAGGGTCTGTGTCTGTCTATATGCTGGTCTTTACCGGGGATAGACCAGGAATGGAGTCTTAGAACTTTTAGTAAGTAATCTAGCTAGGTATGTGTTAGATTATTTCTTTAAATGGCTGAGAAAAGAATTGTGCTGAATAGAATAACTATTTCTGTCTGTGTATCTTTTTTGTAACTTAAGGTTTTGCCTAGAGGGGTTCTCTATGTTTTTGAATCTAATTACCCTGTAAGATATCTACCATCCTGATTTTACAGGGGGGGTTTCTTTATTTCTATTTACTTCTATTTTTTATTAAAAGTCTTCTTGTAAAAAACTGAATGCTTTTTCATTGTTCTCAGATCCAAGGGTTTGGGTCTGTGGTCACCTATGCAAATTGGTGAGGCTTTTTATCCAACATTTCCCAGGAAAGGGGGGTGCAAGTGTTGGGAGGATTGTTCATTGTTCTTAAGATCCAAGGGTCTGGGTCTGTAGTCACCTAGGCAAATTGGTGAGGCTTTTTATCCAACATTTCCCAGGAAAAGGGGGGTGCAAGTGTTGGGAGGATTGTTCATTGTTCTTAAGATCCAAGGGTCTGGGCCTGTAGTCACCTAGGCAAATTGGTGAGGCTTTTTACCAAACCTTGTCCAGGAAGTGGGGTGCAAGGTTTTGGTAAGTATTTTGGGGGGAAGGACGCGTCCAAACAGCTCTTCCCCAGTAACCAGTATTAGTTTGGTGGTGGTAGCGGCCAGTACAAGGACAACGGGTGGAATATTTTGTACCTTGGGGAAGTTTTGACCTAAGCTGGTAAAGATAAGCTTAGGAGGTTTTTCATGCAGGTCCCCACATCTGTACCCTAGAGTTCAGAGTGGGGGAGGAACCTTGACAGATCTGAATAGAACATTCTCCACTGCACTAAAAAAGACCCTACACAAGGCACACAACAAAAATAACAAGAAGCAGCAATGTGAGCATCTTCTCTTAAACATGCATATAGTTCTCATGTATGTCTACACTACAGCATAGTGCCATTACAATCAGCATAAATTTGCACCTTTTTGGCAGGCTTAGCTTAGAGGCCATGCGTTGAATAGGCATAACAACTGAACTAGCTTCACATCCCTAAAGGTGGTCCCTCCACTCAGAGATGAAAAAACATATAGTGGAAAAGTATGGGAACATTTGCACTGCTGAGCCCTATGCTATACCTTTTGTAATTGAACAAAAGTCTTCAGTCCCCTGGCCTATGAAGCCGACTACTTTCATGAACACTACGCTCATTTTAAATACATATTTTAACAACTTTTCTATAATATCAATTTCAAAGTTTCCTATTTCTGACAACATTCAGCAGTGTTTTAATGCCCCAAACATGCCTAGCCATACTCTTTTCACATCCACTACAACTTCTCCCAGGAACTAATACCACAAGAGGAACAATCTTACCTCTTAAGTTTCCCTGTGTTGTTACAAACAGGAATAAATAACTAAAGAGTAACACAAGCGAGTCAAACAGTAATTGTAGGCCAAATACTGCTCTTGGTTAAACTGATGTCAGTCCAGAGTAACTCCAAAGACTTCATAGGAGTTACTTTAGATTCATTCCAGGGTAACAGTGGAAAACAATTAGCTTTGTGATTATTGCTTCCCATCAGTATGATAACATCTGGAGTGGAACGGAGAGGTAAATCTGAATTTATAATGAGTAATATACTTCAAAATGAAAAAAGTCCTCCCCAATATGAGCTAGAAGAGAAGCTTAGCTATATTTTGCATATTATGCTTCTCTATTTCCTCCCCTAGCTTCAAATATATCTCATTAGGAACTTTGATCCCAGTAGGTTTGCTTTTTTATGATATGAATATCCCATCTTCAGTGATAAACAGTCTAGGGAAGCTGAACACAAGGAGATACCCTAAA
This sequence comes from Lepidochelys olivacea, assembly GCF_965140295.1. Classification (NCBI taxonomy): domain Eukaryota; kingdom Metazoa; phylum Chordata; order Testudines; family Cheloniidae; genus Lepidochelys; species Lepidochelys olivacea. The sequence goes on along the minus strand of NC_140411.1, from coordinate 75,373,160 downwards.
TGAGTGTACAATTTAGAGATATACATAAAATGCTAAATGAGCTATATACCTTATATAAACATAATTTGTTCATTTCAATGGAAAAATGTCATTAGAAGATGTACAACAAAAAAGTTAAAGGATTTCCACATAAAACTAGTGACCAAAATGACCCAGTGGGAAGTAGGCTTTGTCTCTGCAGCACCAGACTTGGGTATGAGACGATCAGGGTTAACACTTCAGAGAGAAGGCCCTCAATCTTGTCTAAAAGCTGTTTGGGATTTAGAAAGATAAGGGGGAAATGCAGGATGTGAAGGAGAATCCAAGTACTGAGCCCTGTAAGTACATCTGAAAATAAAACCTCTTGGCATATGAAAGCAGAACAAACATTGCCAGAAAACACAGTGGTAATTCTGGGAATTTTTGAATTTTGCTTTCCTGTAATTCTACTCTCTCATCCCCAGCATAGACCAGAGGAATCGTCTCATACCCCAGGCTGTCAGTCGTTGGACTAGCTGTTCAGTGGCTTTAAACTCAGTGCTTGTGAAGTTTTGCTAGGAGTCTGGGAGCCCAGTCCCATTCGTATCTAATCTATCTGTGTAGACAAGGTTTAGCAGCACCATAATTTGCTCTAGTCTGGTTCCTCTCTTTGATGTTTCTTGCGACATCTAGAAATTTGTCAAGAAATCCATTACTGATCAGTCTGTGGTATGCTGTTGCTGTGATAATTGTGTAAGCACAACTGAGTGATGCTCCTACAGATAGGTGCTTGTTTACCTCCTAAAGCATGTTGCCCTTGGAGATACATTGATAAGGAAGAGGGCAAAATGATGAAATTTGATTGTGTTTGTGTTGAAAAAATCTATTGTTTGTTTATATGGGAGGGAGGACCCGTGATTTATTAGTAGAGATTAAGGGAAGCCACGGAAATCCACCACCAATTCCGTCCCCTAAACTGTTTCCAGGCTGCAACCATTCAATAACTTCCCAGCAATAGAGAGTACCATCCCATCCTCTATTTTTTTCTGTGGTTTGCATTATCGTTTGCTAAATATATTACAACACACTATTTACCTTGCTTGTAATCTTTGTGTAGTTTATGCCTATCTAAAGAATTTTCTTAATCAATCACTGGATGGGAGGTGCAAATCATGGAGCTTGGGGAAGCCACACTCTGGAGTTAAGGCCTTTTCAGCAGATTTTGAACTCTTTGCCAGACTCTAAATTCTTCTAGTTGCAAAGATAGTTATCATTATGTTAATGAATGCACAGCTCTCCTTACACCTACAGAAACACACTGAAAATATAGCACCTACAGAGGTGCAAGTTCTACCCACTGACTAAATGAGCTATTAGCTTCAATTGGTTCAATCCTGACATTCAGGCACAGCCCTGCATTAGGAACACTCTGGAATCACAGGTTTCAGAGTAACAGCCGTGTTAGTCTGTATTCGCAAAAAGAAAAGGAGTACTTGTGGCACCTTAGAGACTAACCAATTTATTAGAGCATAAGCTTTCGTGAGCTACAGCTCACTTCATCAGATGCATAGAAGTGATTCATCACATCTGATGAAGTGAGCTGTAGCTCATGAAAGCTTATGCTCTAATAAATTGGTTAGTCTCTAAGGTGCCACAAGTACTCCTTTTCTTTCTGGAATCACACAACACTAAAGGGAGCTCTGAGAGGAATTAGGCCTCAACAAGGCAGAATTCCAAGTAAGGTATGCTAGCAAGCAGAGGGAGTGTGCTCACTATGCATTCTTTAGTCAATGCAGAAGGCTTTTCCCTGCTGCTCTAACTGTAGTGTGTGCATGGGAAGGAAGAAGGCAGGGGCAGATGGATCCTCTCCTTGTCTTTGAGGTATCTTGTGTCTTGAAGATGCACGGAGGGACTGCAGTTGGGCTAGTTTCTGGGAGGAAGGGAGAGGAAGAAAGTCCCTCAGTAAGCTAACTTATTTGCAAGCCTTGGAATATTTTCTCCTTCTATAACAACAAATTGGTTGTATTCTGCTTCTAGATTCTGATTCAAAAGCTACTTACATCAAAATAAATTACATGAGGGTGACAAAGAATAAAACATATGTTTTATGTGCCACATGTAATTACACCCCTTTTAAGTGGCCAAATAATTGCATTTTAAACAGTACTTGTTTATTATTCTTTTTGCCATTTCAAAATTGATTTCCATTGTTTTATTAAATAGTTGACAGAGCCCTGGGAGGGAAAAATACTCCTAAGCAAACAATTTAAGTCTGTTCATTAATCTGTACCTTTAAATAAACAGCAATAATGAATGAGAGTTCAGCACCTTGTTGCATTGTACAATGACAGTGATTAAACACTGGCACTGCAAAATGCCAGTTTTCAGCTTTTGCATTTGGAGACCAGTTAGAACCATGAACCTGACATTTGTAATAGTTGTCAATCAAAAAATATGGCAAATTCAGTTAAATTTAGTTCTGTCATTCAAATGGAATAAAGGTTGTCACCTGCCCGTCTTGTGATTTGATTACCCGGGAATGAATTTATTTTCCTGAAGGGAGACCCATTAAAAGGGCCTGATCCTGCAGACATTAATCATTTGACCAGTCCCACTGGGTTTCAATTATTCAACATTAATTGACTTTTTATTGCTGTTTATTTAAAAGTTCAGATTAATGTACAGACTGGAACTGTTTGCTTAAGTGTTTTCCCCCTCCCAGGACTTGGACAATCATTTAGAAAAACAACGAAAATCAATTTTGAAATGGCAAAAAGAGAATAATAAACGAGCACTGTTTCTAATGCAATTATTTGGCCTCTTAAAAATAGTGTAATTACATGTGGTTAAATAATACAGAAATATTTTTTTTATTGACTTCAGTGGAACTATTCACGCAAGTAAGGGCTCAAAAAATCAGGCCAAAGCACTGTGGAGAGGAAGACAAGCAATTTTTTAAGGAACTTCTCATACAAGACATGAATAAAAAAGGAATCGTAAAATCTAAACTATCGCGGATAAAATATGAACAAAAGTAGAAGCAATATCATCTTTACAGTGATGAGGAGAAAACAACAATACAACTGTTAAGATCTCTTAGAGCTATATGGTCCCTTCTGTATACGGATCTCCCTTGGTCTGCACAGAAAGTGGGGACACCATCCTTTGTGGTATTATTTGGTGAGGTTTTGGGAAGGGGGGTGAAGCAGAGGACTACCTTATTCTGTGTCACTATCCTCGTCTTAGCCTCTAGATTTGCCTGTGGGATTCCAGGAGGTTGCCATATTACTCAGCAGCAGTGGACGGAACCAGCCAGTCACGGGATGAGAAGTAGAGCCAAGTTTGAACAAAGTGGAGGCAAGAGCCCTCCAGGTAGGGTCTCCTACCTCCACGGATCAGTAGCATTCACAGGGTGGGGAGGTATTGCCCTTTGCCAACTCCATTGGACTCCAAATCCCTCATTTATGAGGAGTCACCTCATAAGGGTTTCCTGGCAACCTCCAGGAGGTCTCTGCAGGACTGGCAACCTCACTCTGAGTTATTCCCTAGTTATGATTGAAATTCAATTGAATTTGGTAATTTTTAAGCAGCATTTCAAAAACAAAGCCTCCAAATATTTGCTAGCATACAATATTTCATGTAAGCACATGGGGAAATCTGTATTGCATTTATTTCATTTCCTGCTATGTGTTAGAAAGCAGGCACACCATAAGTATACTAGGTTAGGCTCTGATATACATCGTGATGACATGCAGTAGAGGAGCTCATTCACCAAAATATGAATCAGCAATCCACAGAAAGTGTTAATGATCTTATAAGGTTGCCAACCCTCCAGGATTGTCCTGGAGTCTCCAGGAATTAAAGATTACACTATGTGATGAAACCTCCAGGAATCCGTCTAACCAAAACTGGCAACCATAATAGATGAAAAGGCATTATGCCTCTATCGTAACAGACCAGGAGAGGCAATATGAGGTATAAAATGATCAAGTGACCACAGCCAGTTCAGTGAGGCATGATAGCATTTTACGCTCAACAGTCCAAGATTAAAATCTTTAGTTAGCTAAGCATAATGTGAGTCAGTTTCATGTATAATGTATTGTGTGAGCCTTTGTGATACAATGTAACCAATTCCATTTAGTGCAATTTGACTATAGCTAATACAGAATAATTGGAGTCAGTTTCTAGCATGCTCCAGTTTAAGTCAAATATGATATGGAAAAGAACGTGATACATAATAATATGAAAAGGAGACCACATAATGCTGTGGATGAATAGTTAATATGCTAGAATACAGAAGGCAGTCTAATAGAGTATTTAGGCCCCTAATCACATTATAACCTAATACATAGACAAAAGGCTAATACATTATGAAAAAGGAGACTATTAAAGAACAGTATAAATAATAGTACATAGCTGAACAAATCATAACTCCAAATACGATACTTTTTCAAAAAATAAGTGTACTGGGAGGAACATTTACTAGAAGATAAAACATGGCTCTTCAAGCAAACATTAAAATAAGGATGTTTTAGAGCTATTCTTCACATTTAAAAGGCTGCATAACAATGTACTGAGCAACCCTGATTCCTGTGCCAGAATACTGGCTTTATTCATTTTCTTTCTAGAAGATTAAGAAAGTAGTTAGCACAGTTCTAACCCATTGGATACCAGGAATCACAATTTCACAATTTATTGTACTATACTCATGCAAACAGTGAAGTCTGAAGACCTACCTTTTCCAAGAGGACCTACCTTTTCCAAGAGGTTAACAGTGTCAGATTAGTTAAAGAACAACAGCACTTTACAGCAAGCACACAAACATTAACATGACAGACTGTATTTCAAGCAAACATCTTTGGCTTTTTAACATATTCAGCTTCTCAAAAGAGCAGACATGCTTTAACTTTTTTTGACTTGTGAATGTGTTACATTTAAGTCCAGTAGCCATTAGTTTAATCAAATCTGATTATTTCTCTTCCTAACCCTTCGTAGGGCTAACCTTGTGTACATGTGAAGAGCTCATTTATGAGCACAAGATAATCAGTTCTGACTACAAGTTAAAGTCATCCCTAAGCAAACAGAAAACTTCAGTTTAGCAATAAAGTTAAATAATTATTATTAGACTATGTGATGTGACTACAATGTGACTTTGAAATGACTGTAGTGTGCTTAGAATAAAAATGTTATGTGTCTGTGATGTTTCTAGGAGACTAAAACGTCTGTTGTGCCATTCCACTGTGACATGACTCTTGTCAGAAAAAATGTGTGCATTATTAATGAATACATAGGCACAGTATTTCAGGAGCAGAATATGTTATACAAAATTCTGGTAGTTCTAATTATCTTCTTTATTAGTAGCTGTAGTGCTTTGTACTGTAATATGATGAAGGAATTATATACTTAATTCTTTCACAGAAAATTCTTTCTAAATGTTTTGGCAGAAAGGTTACTCTTTCTTGTCAATTCCTTGACTTTTGATGCTAAGGCTACAACCATCCTTCCTGTATTACATAATGAACATTTTTCTTTATTATTAGAATCATAGAATAACAGAGTTGGAAGGGACCTCTGGAGGTCATCTAGTCCAACCCCCTGCCCAGAGCAGGACCAATCCCAACTAAATCATCCCAGCCAGGGCTTTGTCAAGCCTGAACTTAAAAACTTCCAAGGAAGGGGATTCCACCACCTCCCTAGGTAACACATTCCAGTGTTTCACCACCCTTCTAGTGAAAAAGTTTTTCCTAATATCCAACCTAAATCTCCCCCACTGCAACTTGAGACCATTACTCCTTGTCCTGTCATCTGCTATCACTGAGAATAGTCTAGATCCATCCTCTTTGGATCCACCTTTCAGGTAGATTAAGGTCTGTTTGCTCCCATTACTTAATGTCATCAAAACCAGGATCAATTATTTATATGTGTGTAATACAAACTTTTTGGACACAAATATAAAACAGTGACAGGAAGGTTTTATCTGTACACAGCATGTGATTACTGAGACTGCAGCATTCATGCACACTTATATCAGGAGCATCTGCACCAGTGTGTGACTACCAAGGATGTTTATGTATGTGACTGTGACGATCAGGATGTACCCCCTACATATATAGTAACCTCCTAAATTTAATTGAATGCATTGGGTTTCTGTATTTGTACATACATACATATATATGGAAACCTAACAAACCACGATAAAGATAAAAGTCTACATATACTGTAATCGGTCAAAGATACGCAACTTAAAATGGGCACAGTATGTATTCATGTTATGGTTTAAGACCTGAAAATCTTATATTGATGCTATTCTTGTTTTCATATACATAGATTTGGTGGTCATAAACAATACCATAATTACTTATTGTGGCCATTTTAACCTGAGTTGTTAAGTTTCATAGGTGTTAGATGATAAGGTAGGTAAATTCAGGCTGAGAAAGCCTAGGGATTTCAAAAAATATTCAGATAAAAGGTTCATTCATGCTGCAGATGTTGAAGAAATGCATTATGATCCTATTCTTGTGACACTTTTAAAGGTAATAGCAGAGTAGGTTATCATTTTATTATAGCAGGGTCTTCCAGGCTAGAACAAAGTAAATGTGTCACTTACAGGCTAGAAGAGATTATTGTTTTTATTATTGATTAGACAATAGCGAATGTCTTTCCGTTCACTACTGCAGGGGGTTTAAAAAAACAAAAACAAAAAAAAAACCCACATGTTCTTAGCAAATTCTCCTCTAAGCCTTCAGAAAGGAAAATGAGGAAGGCGTGCAGGAGTCAACGGGAAGCGAGACTGAGCTGGAGTCAGAGAAATCTGAATTATAGATGAAGAGGCATGTATTAAATATAAAGTTGAAACAAGTTGGAGGAGGACAAGGGAGCGATATTTTCTACAGCGAGAGGAGCGATGCCGGCCGGCGAGAGCCCTCCAGCAACTCTGATAGGGGAGTCTGACGCACAAGTAGCCGTACCCTGCACAGCACAGGCCTCCTGCGGCGTCGGAGCTAGGAGAGCCCGCAGAAGCGGTGCACGGTTGGGGGGCGGGGAAGCCTCCTCTGTTAAGAGCACCGAAGGAGACTGCTCCATGAGAACCAGAGGCAATAGCTCTACCCGGGGCAGACTGGGCTTCTGCTCTCAGCCAACGCCCCCACCCCCCGCCGCTGCAGTTGCTGTAAAGGCTGCACCCGCTCACGCCATCCAGCGCCCCCCACTCGCCTCCTCCCGCGCGCTGGTGTGACTGGGGACCGGGGCTCCCCGCTCCAACGCCGCGGTTAAAACGCATGTGGCCCCTCGCGTGGCTCCCCGCAGGCTAACTGGGGGCGTGCACACGCCGCTAAAGCCCGCTGAGAATACGCCAAGCCGAGCCCCCGGCCCGGCGCAGTTCGGCACCACGCAGGGCCGCCGGCCGCCCCTGCAATCTGGGGCCGCGCTCCCCTCCCCCGCATTGCGATTCAGGAGCACACAGCCACGTCCCGCTGGGAGGCGGGCGCATGCACGGACCCCCCCCCCTCCTGCCCACGTCTGGAAGGCGGCGGCGGCGGCAGGCAGGAGCCTCCTCCCGCCAGCGGCTCCCCGGGCTGAACCCAAGAGGTCCCGGCTCCCGCGCCATCCCTCGCGCTCCTGTCCCCCGCCGCTGCCCGCAAACCCATTAACCATCCCGCGCGGCGGCGGCGGCGGCGGCGGCAAGCTCCGCTCACCCTCCTCCTCCTCCGCTCCGCCTCCCCGCGGCCCCGGCCGCCCGAGCGACGCGCCTGGCGGCCAATGCCAGGGCAGCGCCGCTCCAGCCTCCACCCCTGCTGCTGCAGGCCAATCGGGTGCCACAGGAGGCGTGGCTTAGCAATGCTCACACCCTCCCTCTGGGCTTATTGAGAGTTATATCAAGAAATTTCAGTTCAGAGAGAGAGAGAGAGAAGGAGAAAAAGAAAGAGACACTAGGAGGGAGAAAGGCAGGGGACGCGCTGTAGCTTCCTTCCATCACTAAAGCAATAACCTATTAGGATATCCTTTGGCTCCTATCACCCCAGAGATGCAAAGAAGGAGAGAGCAGCAGCAACCAGCCCAACTCTGACATTTCTAATAAGAACTTACAGACTTAACATGCCCGCCTCTCTACACTGAGGAGACAGGAATGGAAAATGTGTGCAGTGTAGAGTGGAAAATACCCCTGATCTAAAGAAGTGCACTGGCTTTTGTGCTTGCTGGTTGGTTGTGGCGGTGTATGCACGTTAAGCACCAGAAGGATCGTCGCCGGATAGAAATGAAACGTGGAGAGGATGACTAACGACAGAACTGTGAATTTGTTCTCTGGAGTTGCTAATTTCCCACCCCGAAGCAACACATTTCGCAAAGAGCAAGCGTTTGGCTGCTGCTGATTTCTCCAAAACCGGTGGTTTAGCAGATGCTTTGTGCTGTATGTGTTGGATCAGATCCTTGCTGAGCCGCAGCAGATCGGCAAAGGTAGACAACCAGTGTAAGTGCAAAGTTACACATGCACCGTGTCTCTGATTTTTTTTTCTACAAAAATACTAAATATATTTATCTAGGTAGAGAATCTGTGTTTCTGATTCAGTTGCTGTTCGTGGCAAAGGCTCACCTACTCGGCTGTCTCTGCATCCCTACCTGCATCACTCTGCTGGAAGTGATCACAGGCATCAGCTACCGTGCAGCTTTAATGCAGATAAGATGTAGTGCTTAGGCGCTGACCAATTCCACTAAAGTATGTAGATGCCTGGAGCCGTGCACCATTTAATTTGCGGTTAATAGAGCATTTAGGCAGAAGTCTTTTTTTTTTTTAACCTGCATTATCAGTCTGCAGTATTTATGTGTGACAGCTGCTAATAACATCCTGAGGGGAGATCAGTGTCAATGGTAAAAGACTGCACCTTTTCCCCTCCTCCTGTGATCAGAACATATTTTTTTTCTGCATGTTCTTTGCAAACATTTAGGTTGCTTCTAAGTTGAATTTTGAATCCCCAATCCCTCTGATTTAGATTGTTTTAAAAATCAGATAAAGTTGAAACATAAGGTGAAGTATCCAACATCTGGAGCCGAGACACCGAGCTCACTGTGTAAGAAACTGTGAGTCCTGTTATTGTCTCCTTAGTTAATAGGGATGTGAAGTAGCCAGTGACGACTGCTGCTGCAGCATGTCCGGGTGCTTATTTCCCAGTACGATAGCAATAGTGGGGTATGCAAGGCACCAGGAGGAAAGAAAAATCTGGTTAGCAAAAAAAACAAAAAAACAAAACAAAACAAAAAAAACCAAAACCCGCACGGAAGGAAACAACAAATTACGATTGGCAGCTGACATTGCAGTTAGCACAGAATCCTATAGAAGTACAGCAAGGTTTTTCACTGTCACCAAATGGCTAGGTGGAGGGGGGATTGCACATTACTGATTATTACACCAAGTGCTAAGAAACGATTTGGAAAGTACGTGTTGAAACTGTAGCTGCCTTTTAGTATGGCAAATAGTTAATTCCATTCTCAGTATGTGTAACTAACGGGATATTGGTGCATTCGTCCGGGATTGCTTGTAAAAGGGAGGAGCAGGGGTATGTACAGTGTGCAAGCGTGCATTGCGAAAATGAGTAGTAGTTTTTGGTGGTTGTGGATTTGTTTTGGTTTTTTTTGTGAAACAATAATGCTCCTCTGTGTGATTGTGTTGACAGTTGCTGTCTCCAAATAAGAAATGAGATGTAATGCATCCTGCAGTCCATGCACGCCTCCTCTTGCAAATCGTGCACCATTCCTCCTTGGAAACCTTTAAATCCTAAAATCCAGAAAAAGAGAATAAACACATTATCATGGACCTGAGGGATTTTTACCTGTTGGCCGCTCTGATTGCCTGTTTAAGGCTGGATTCAGCTATAGCTCAAGAACTTATTTACACTATTAGAGAGGAGCTGCCTGAAAATGTACCCATAGGAAACATACCAAAGGATCTGAACATTTCTCACATCAATGCTGCCACAGGGACCAGCGCCAGCCTTGTCTACAGACTGGTTTCTAAAGCAGGGGATGCCCCTTTGGTCAAAGTGTCCAGCACCACCGGGGAAATCTTCACCACCTCTAATAGAATAGACAGAGAAAAACTCTGTGCTGGAGCCTCCTATGCTGAAGAAAATGAGTGTTTTTTTGAACTTGAAGTGGTGATTCTCCCCAATGACTTTTTTAGACTGATCAAAATAAAAATAATTGTAAAAGATACCAATGACAATGCACCTATGTTTCCATCCCCTGTCATTAATATTTCCATACCTGAAAACACATTGATCAACAGCCGCTTTCCAATTCCATCAGCAACTGATCCTGACACTGGTTTCAACGGTGTACAGCACTATGAACTGTTAAATGGGCAGAGTGTCTTCGGACTGGATATTGTTGAAACTCCAGAAGGAGAGAAATGGCCTCAACTAATTGTACAGCAAAACTTGGATAGAGAGCAGAAGGACACCTATGTGATGAAAATCAAAGTAGAGGATGGAGGAACCCCTCAGAAATCCAGCACAGCCATACTGCAAGTCACAGTAAGTGATGTCAATGATAACAGGCCAGTTTTTAAAGAGAGTCAGGTGGAGGTTCACATACCAGAGAATGCCCCAGTAGGCACCTCTGTAATTCAGCTTCATGCTACAGATGCAGATGTAGGAAGCAATGCAGAAATCAGATATATTTTTGGTGCCCAAGTTGCCCCTGCAACCAAAAGGCTCTTTGCTTTAAATAACACAACAGGGCTGATTACAGTTCAGAGGTCCTTAGATCGAGAAGAGACTGCTATTCACAAAGTGACAGTGCTGGCCAGTGACGGTAGCTCTACTCCTGCTCGGGCAACTGTTACCATCAATGTCACTGATGTAAATGATAACCCTCCTAACATAGACCTCAGGTACATTATAAGTCCCATCAATGGCACAGTATACTTATCTGAGAAAGATCCTGTCAATACAAAGATTGCCCTAATTACAGTTTCAGATAAGGACACTGATGTGAATGGCAAAGTGATCTGTTTCATTGAGAGAGAGGTCCCATTTCACTTGAAGGCAGTTTATGACAACCAGTATTTGTTAGAGACCTCTTCCTTGTTGGACTATGAGGGCACCAAAGAATTCAGCTTTAAAATTGTTGCCTCTGATTCTGGCAAGCCCAGTTTGAACCAGACTGCCCTGGTAAGAGTTAAACTGGAGGATGAAAATGACAACCCTCCAATTTTCAGCCAGCCTGTAATTGAGCTGTCAGTTTCTGAAAACAACCGTCGTGGTCTATACTTAACAACTATTAGTGCCACAGACGAAGACAGTGGGAAAAATGCAGACATTGTTTATCAGCTTGGCCCTAATGCCTCCTTTTTCGATCTGGATCGAAAGACGGGAGTTTTGACAGCCTCCAGAGTTTTTGATAGAGAAGAGCAAGAACGTTTCATTTTCACTGTAACAGCAAGGGACAACGGCACCCCTCCTCTGCAGAGTCAAGCGGCTGTAATTGTTACTGTGCTGGATGAAAATGACAACAGTCCTAAATTTACTCATAATCACTTTCAGTTTTTTGTATCTGAGAACTTACCAAAGTATAGCACTGTGGGAGTGATCACAGTGACCGATGCAGATGCCGGGGAAAATAAAGCAGTGACCCTTTCCATCCTGAATGATAATGAGAACTTTGTGCTGGATCCTTACTCTGGAGTTATAAAGTCCAATGTTTCTTTTGATCGAGAACAGCAGAGTTCGTACACCTTTGATGTCAAGGCCATTGATGGAGGACAACCTCCTCGCTCTTCTACAGCAAAAGTAACAATAAATGTCATGGATGTTAATGATAACAGCCCAGTTGTCATATACCCACCTTCTAATACTTCTTTTAAGTTGGTGCCACTCTCAGCAATCCCAGGCTCTGTCGTAGCAGAAGTATTTGCTGTGGATATAGACACTGGAATGAATGCTGAACTTAAATATACAATTGTAAGTGGAAATAACAAAGGTTTATTTCGTATTGATCCAGTGACAGGTAATATTACTTTGGAAGAAAAACCAGCTCCTACTGATGTGGGGCTGCATCGTTTAGTGGTCAACATAAGTGACTTGGGTTATCCTAAATCCTTGCATACTCTTGTGCTTGTATTTTTGTATGTAAATGACACTGCTGGAAATGCCTCTTATATTTATGACTTGATACGTAGGACTATGGAAACACCCTTGGACAGGAATATAGGGGACAGTAGCCAACCCTATCAAAATGAGGACTATCTTACTATCATGATTGCTATAGTGGCAGGTGCTATGGTTGTGATAGTGGTGATATTTGTCACAGTTCTGGTTCGCTGTCGACATGCCTCTAGGTTCAAAGCGGCACAAAGGAGCAAGCAAGGTGCTGAATGGATGTCTCCCAATCAGGAGAACAAACAGAACAAGAAAAAGAAAAGGAAGAAAAGGAAGTCTCCTAAAAGTTCTCTTTTGAACTTTGTTACCATTGAGGAGTCGAAACCTGATGATGCTGTTCATGAACCTATCAACGGGACGATAAGCCTTCCAGCTGAGCTGGAGGAGCAAAGTATAGGAAGATTTGACTGGGGCACAGCACCACCAACAACCTTTAAGCCTAACAGTCCTGATCTTGCTAAGCATTACAAATCTGCCTCTCCACAGTCTGCTTTTCATCTTAAACCTGACACTCCAGTATCAGTGAAAAAGCATCATGTGATTCAGGAACTTCCATTGGACAACACCTTTGTTGGTGGTTGTGACACCCTTTCCAAACGCTCTTCCACTAGTTCAGATCACTTCAGTGCCTCAGAGTGCAGTTCCCAAGGAGGCTTCAAGACAAAGGGCCCCTTACACACCAGACAGGTAAATGAGCACTTTTACTGGTCTATAAGTACTGCATACAAGTGCCCAATCAACCAGTATTAAAGTGCCAGTTTGTCTTTTGTTTAGGTCTACTTTTAGCTTGGTTATAATATGGAGAGAGAGAAAAAAGACCACTTTACCATCTATCTGGGGACTTGTAAATTGCCTCTGATATTTCACAGTTTTAAGAGTCACTGATTATTAAAAAGAACGTGCACATATACACACACATGCAAGCACACACACACACACACACACACACTCTCACGTGTGTGTGCATAAACAACAGATCAAAAATGGAAAAAGATTGTTAAAAGCCAAATTGTTTTCCCAAGGGTGTCCCAGTGTAAAGGTTACTGAAGAAGAAAAACTGTGTTTTCTAATATGCCAGATTCCACTCAAAGAGAAAATTTGACTGTTTCAGGATTAATGTGTTACTTTGGGGATATGTAAATTCACTTTTAAATTTCAAGTGAGGCTGGTTTGAGTGTCTTTTATATTTCAAACTAATTTGGAATATTGTTAAGTTACTGTTGTTAAAGGGGTTCTTATTTTTTCACTTACAAAGATAGCAGAATTTCCAAGGAACTTCATCTGTGAAGCATATGGTTTGTTGGTAGGATATAACTAAGCCATAAAGAAGTCTTCCTCTGTTTTGATTTGTAATTATTTTGTTGTTATAGAGTAAAGTAGGGGATCTAATAGAAAGTTTTTAGCATATTTTCAAAAATGGCCAAAGTATACTTTCAAAACAAATGCATTTGCTCTAAATACAACTTAATTATGCAGAAAAAAATCAGCCCATTGTACGTATTTTCTCATCTTAGTTATGCATAAGTGATCTGTCATAACTCCTTTTAAACTGTGAAATATGCCATATGAAGAGGGATTAGGAAGGTGATAAACTCACATTTCAACCAAATCCAGCATTAGTTTTTCTTAGGTCTAATAATTCCTTGCTAATAAAGATTTAAATGCAGCGCTGTCTAATTTATTTCATTGATGCTTGTCTTTTGCCACTAAATTAGAATGTCAGTATAGCCTGTAGATGGCACTAAGGTACTGTGTCGCTTATGCTGGCCAGGTGCCAATCCTGCAGTAGATAGGAAATGGGGGAGGGAGGATCAAAGTAGTACTACAGCCAAAGAAACCTTTTGTTTAATCATAGTTGCACTGGAGCAACCAGTAGTTAAATGTACAGGTTTGCAAAGCAGCTTCTTAGTGCTTAGTTTTCACTGCACCAACTTTCTAGGGTTTAGCAATCAACTTCATGTTACTGTAGGCATTGTATTCTTCAATATATGGTGATTTGTCTGAATTTATTAGGGGTCCACAAAGTATGAATCTTAGAGCAGCAGGCAAGGAACATTTAAATTTGTCTTTGCAAAAAGATTTTGTCAGTAGCAAGTTTAGGACCAAGTAATTTCCTTGCTGTTGCATTAATTAGCCTTATCTAAGATGAATGTGATGTTCCCCAAACCATGTCTTGACTTTTGGGTGTCTGTAAGCTGTCATACTAACAAGACACCTTGTTTTAAACAGGCACTTACAAGGCATCTGCTCTCTAAGTAACTACTCCAAAAATCGTCAATAGACTTGAAATGAGACACTGAAGAAACACTTAGAAAACTCTCCACCCAAAAAATCTATCTTTCACAAGGACTTTAAAGCACTGTAAACTCTCAGAATGTTTTATGCACTACAGTAGCACTCCTGTCAGCATACATTTTTTTAAAAATGCTGATTTACAAAACCTCCAGTGCAGAGCAGCTCTGGGTAATCTGTGGTTGTTCAGATGAGGGAATACTCTCTTCCCTCATTTTAGTTACAAAATTTGAAAACCTCCTTCTTTGGTCTTCAGAGGTGCTGATAATTTTACTTAAATTAACTTCCCATGTTCTGTTAAAAGAATCACTCTTAATCCCCTTCAGCGTCCCAAAGAAGTTAAAGGAAATTAAGCTCACCAAAATGATTTAGCTGACAGAATATGTCAGCACTGAACAGTGATGCTGAATGTGGGCAGAAAACCTACAGGCAACATTTTCACTTTTTTTTGTTCTTTACATTAAACAAATGTTGCTTGAGTTTTAGTAATAACACAAGTCAGTATACTCACACTCTTATTATGGACCTGATTCAAATCCTGTTGTAGGCAATGGAAAGATTCTCAATGACTTCCATGGACTTTGAATCAGTCTATAGAAGAGGTATAATGTTACATGGGACTGAAAATGCAACTGTATTTTATTACTCTTTTTATATAAAACATAAACAATATAAACAATTATTATAATTGAGCTTTTCCATTCATAAGCCTGATTTTTTAAAAGAGTTTTTCCAGTTGATCAGTGGTACAGGAACTGAGGTTTTTGACCTTATAACATTTTCTGATGGTTGAGTTCAGCCAACAGTGGCAGCGTGAGTTAGCAGTCTGGTATTTATCTATGATCTCTAGAGTTAGGATGTATCTTTGCTACTGTTCCCTGTGACGATACAGAAATTAAATATAGTTTCATAGGTATGGGTTGTTGGGGTTTTTTAAAGCCTTGTTGATATAGAGTACGTCCTTAAAGTAGAATATAAAATTTTAAATAAAATCTTTCTTATAGAATGTTAGGTGAAAATAATGTAAGATCTGAAATGCATTTTTTTAAAGTCCTCTGTGAAAAAATGTTTAATTCCGTGCATAGTACTGTTTTCTTGCATTTAGAATTGAGGATTTCTGTATTTTATGCCATAAAGCTATAGAAAAGCATCTTTTGCAGAAAGTTTTTCTTTCTGTAATTTGGAAAGGGTCCATGAAACGTTGCAGAGAATAAAAAAGGGAGAAGGTTAGGGGAATATTTACCTGAGAAATGTTATCATGATATATTTTCCATTAAAAATGTCATTTGAGATTATTATCCAAGATGAAAACACCTATACATTGCATTAGGTACTGCAGATAAACTAAAACACACTTATTCAGGCAAAACTCCCATTGACTTTAAGTCATCTGCTAGGACTGGGTCCCATGATAAAATCTTTCAGGACTCCTAAATTTTCAGAATACTTTGTTGGGCTTTAGCTATGTGACTGCCATCAAATCCAATGGAAATTGCTTGGCTAAACTTCTGTTCACCACTTTGAATTATGCTGGTTGGTGTTTCAAAAAGTGCCCAGTATAAAAACCAAAGCCCTCCCCAAGTGCCTATGATGCAGAACACCTGGTAGCTGCTCTGAGCAGAGCACTTTTGAATACTTGAACTTGGGAGTGTCTTTCAGAGCTAATTAACATAATTAGGAGCATGAAAAGAATGTTACCCACTGTCAGATCTTGTTGCTCAGATTTTGTAGTCACTAATATGACCCATGAATAATACTGAAATCTATGCAGGGTGTTCCGTCACTGTTCATTTCAGTATTCAGCTGAACAAAAACAGTATCCAAAATATTAAGCCAATGCACCAAACAACTAAGTACAAAATACAGCAGAAGACAGCATGTTGCATTTTTGTGTGTGAAAGGGTTTTCTTTTATAAAAACCCTACTCAGGGTCATAATATTAGCAATAGGATAAATAGTGAAATGATAGACAATGAAAGTCAAATCTCACACTGTATTCCAATTTTACACTAATGTAACTCTGTCCCAACAAATTTGGAAGGAGTTACACCATTGTAAAACTGCAGTAACTTAGGGCTAAACACTTACATTGATGTCACAGGGAAAGTTATGAGCAAAGACTTCAATTCATGGAAGCATTCCTATTCAGAATAGCACTTAAGTGTGTGCTTAATTTAAAGTGCATACATATATTCCATTGAAGTCAATGGATGTAAGCACAGGATCAGAGGTAATCATCTGCTAAAATGTTATCCTAAGTTGGGATGGACTACAGTACATGCTTTAATACTTTTCTGTATCTGGACCAAAATTAAACCCTTTCGGAAATGTGCACAATTCCACTGAATTCAATCAAGGTAAACAAGCACTGACTTTGGCCCTACATTTTCAAGCACTCAAAAGACAAAAAATACAAAAAATTAAGGATCTCATAGTAACCTTAATTGACACACATTTTCCATATTGCATATTACAGTATGTATTTAACTGCATAACAGTAATGCAGTGTATTCTGTGGGGCCAGTTCTGTGCTCCTTATTCAGTCAGTGGGAGTTTTGCTGAGTAAGGCGTGAATATGAAGAATGAAGACTCACTATTATGAGTGAAGATCACTTAAGCTTGCTCTGTCAAATGTAATGTTTGGCATTTTTGACTTTGGAGTGTTTAAAATTGTAACCTGAAGCTTTTGTATTCAGTTTCTCTGTTAATTAAGGAAAAAAAGATTAAAACACTAATGCATTTAATGTGTTCTTCCACAGTTGCAAAGTTGAAAGTGTGTGCAACTGTGGTAATCCACAGTGGAATAGCAGTACAGAATTTTTCATACCTTGTAAAGATTGCCATTACATATTCATAGCATTCCATAGTCCCGTAAATAGTATTGTTCTTAGTGGCAATTTTTTACTGCAGATGCACAAAGTTGCATTTTCTATCAACTATAATTTCATTTTTCAATTATTTATGCTTATTTTTATTTTATTTTTACATTAGCCTGGACATTAGTCCTTGGTGAGGACTAGCCACTGAGAGAACTTCAACATATAAAATTCAGCTGTTTTTGAGTTATGTATGTCTTTAAAAAACTGGAAATGCTGAAAAAGTACAGTATGTTTTTCCATCTTTGCATAGCTCAAAAATAGGATAACATATTTTGCTCAACTGACTAAAGAAATTCATCTTTGAACTGAGACTAAGCATGGAAAATTTCAGCTGAAAGGGAGAGTTTTTCAGCAAGTTAAGAGCATGTGAAAACTCACGGTTATAATGGAAATCTGAACATAACCCTAAGCTATAATACTGTTTTCAATTGTGGCACTGTAAATGCTAAGCTATAATAAGGAACATTTTGTGTATACAGCTACATACAGTAAAAGCCTAGCAAGCTTCCTTTCTCTTGAAATCAGTTTTCCATGCAGAGAATTTTTGTCTGAATCACTGCAGTCTGTTCTCACCTGGATGTGCAGTGCCTAACTTTCATAAATGCTAATAAGAATCACATCACACACGGTAGAGAGAACAGGATCCTAAGGGTTTAATGCTATTGGAGTTTTGTGGTACTGTTCTTTTGTGTTTCGGGACAAGAAGGGATCTTTCTAGTTACCATTTCAGATTTTCATTTTCAAAGAATCTATTCTTCTAGCAAAACCATATCAGCCACACTTTATTGACAGCAATTTCATTGTAGCTAGAGGCTTTACAGTAAGCTGTTTATTGCTGTTCCCTAACTCAGTTGACAGCAATTGGGGAATTAATTTTCTTGCCCCTGGTGTGCTTTCTTGGATATAAACAACAGATGTTAAAGATATGAAAACTGTGACCCATTTACATTTGACAACTCTTTAAGTACACAGTTTACCTGTATGGATTACACAGAAGTTCATATTGGGGCAGAAAACAAACACATACAAAATTTAATGTGAGGAATGGTGAATAATAGGTAAAATTGCTCCATGAATGCTATACTATTCATTTTCACGTTAGAGTTGTTTATCCATATATCAAGCATGTAATACACTGACACATATTTTATATATACATATATACGTACACATATGCCCATATATCTGTATATCTATCCACACATATGCACACACACACACATATATATATATATATATATATATATATATATACAGCTCTCATTTACAAAAGTGCCTGCTCAGTGCAGTCTCATTGTGCCTGCTTACTGTGGGCCTCATCTGACCCATCTGGTATTCAACATAACTGAATATAATGTAGCAGTCAGAAAGCAGTGTATTCTGAAAAATCTAGTAATAGCCATAGATAATATTTGAATTTACTTAGCATCTTCCATCTAAAAACATCCTAAAATCCTTTAAAACCTGTATTCATTCATTCACCTCTGAACTACAGCTCTCTCTGGTACTTCCTTTAGTGCAGGTGTTGATTCAATACAAACACAGAGGGAAAAAGTGAAACTAAATCATCAACAGCATTTCCTGCTGCAGCCTTGGTTTTTCCTTTTAATTCACAGCCTGTGGTGGAATGTCTTGAGGATGATCTATAAAATCATATATGCTAGGTATATCACTGTAGACATTTCGTTCTAGTTTTCTCTGATTTACTCAATCCCATTTACAAGAAAGATATTACCCAGGATGTAAATCATGGAGGAATTTACCCCATATCTATAGACATTGGTGTATTTCTGTTAGAAATCAACATGAACACATAACGTGCCATTTTTTTTCTCTTGACAGGATTCCAATCAGCAAGGAACTTAAGCACTTGTCTAAGTTAAAGCATATGACTAGTCCTAACAGGGCTTACGCACTTGCTTAAGATTTAGCATCTTGCAGAATTGTGACCTTAAGGGCTTCTCTACACACAAAAG
This sequence comes from Lepidochelys olivacea, assembly GCF_965140295.1. Taxonomy (NCBI): domain Eukaryota; kingdom Metazoa; phylum Chordata; order Testudines; family Cheloniidae; genus Lepidochelys; species Lepidochelys olivacea. The sequence continues at coordinate 75,353,903 of NC_140411.1, read as the reverse complement.
TTGTACTGTGTTAACTATACCATTATAGTATGAGTGATATAACCCTTTTAGTGTGGATGCAGTTATATCATTATAGGGATGCATTAAACCAGTATAATTTCTATATGGGAAGGGGAATAAGATAAATTGGGATAAGGCACCTTTATAGTGATATAACTGTGTCCTGTACCAGTATAACTATTTTGCTAAAAAAAACCGTAGCTCTAATCAAAATAGATATACTGGTACAAAAACCGTGCAGACGAGGCTCACACCACATGGATGTAAGTCAGATAAACGTAAGGCCCATTGTCTCTTTATGTCAGCTTCATATTGTCCTCATTAAGAAAGTTTCACGGTGTAAATCATGGAAGAATTTGGCCCATTGTGTCAATTATCTCCATATTTTTAAAGTGGACTCAGTCTAACCTCTGGTTTTGGGAACACAGTGAATTGTGAGTGAAAATACATTTGGTTGTTTGATTATCTGATTTGTAGGCATATTCGGGTAATTAGGTGTCTAAACGCTAGCAGGTTCCCCTACAAAGATCGTGCCTATAAAGTAGATCATTTGCTACTTCAACAGTTAGCAAGGTTAGCAAGAATGAAAAGTTATTATAAACCTCTGTGTATCTTTGTAGTGTTTCTGCTATCATACCACATGAAAAGTGAAACTTGAATAGTTCACCCTTTGTCAGGAGATTAGCATTCTTTCAAGTTGTCATGCAGTTGCTGTAGTTTACTGTGAAGTCTCTTTGTAGTCATGTTATATTTTGCAAAATACCACACTGTACTTTGCATTAGTAAAATCTCTATGTCACTATTGTAGTACTGTTTTCGAATATGCATGCTCTACCTACAGGAAGAACACAATAAGCTCTCATTTACATACACTCTTAATAGTAAGAATTAAAAATTTGAGGCCAAATCTTCAGCTGGGGTAAATCAGCACAGTTTCATTTACTTCAGTAGAGTTATGCTGATTTAACCCAGCTGAGGATCTTGTTTGATATTTTTGTTTTTACAAAAAACTAGTGTGGGGGGAGCAGGTGATGCTGATATAAAATATCCAAAATATAAAATAACTCTGAGTCAAATAAATGTGGGCTTGATTGAACTCCAGATTAATCCATTTTGAATTCAATCAAACACAGTGCAGAGCACCTCCTGAAATCAGTCTACTGTATTTGTCTATCACCTTTATTGACTTCAGTAGGAGCAGGTTTTAGATAGCACCTACAAACAGCAACAAAGACAAACATAAAAAAACCAACAACAAAGAAAACAAACATTTCTGCTGATTAATGGATGGAAGGTGAGAAATACAGAGTTTTATGTATTCATTGAAATCAATTTGTAAGTTGCTCAAATGCCAGAAATTATAGGAATGTTGCAAGATTCCCAGATACCACTAAAATAGAAGATCTGACTGTCTGTCCATCTATCTATCTATCTGTCTATACATCTATCTAGGGTTTAATACCATTGTTGTTTGAAGGTGCTAAGTGCAGTCTACTTTTGTTGAAGTCAATGAGAGTTGAAAGATATTATTTTGTAGAAAGTGTTCACGACCGGCCAGGCCAGGTATTTTTATTAATATTCTTAATTGTATGATTGTGAATCAGTTCCTGAAAAAGTGTGTATAAATATTTTTCTATCAGTAATAATTCTTACTTTTTAGCCTTATATAGTAATATTGTCCTTGAAATACAAATAAAACCCAAACAAAAATTCTTATTTCAGTTGTGAAAGAGATTTACCTTCAGCCTGACCCTGTTGTTGATTCATCCAGTTGGAGATTTATTTGTTTATTTATTGACATTGTTCAAACTTCTGGAAACAAAATAACTTTGTGTATCTTAACTGTATATGCTCATGTTGGTTACAATAGCTATACATTCACTGGCTTCATTCTAACTTTAAAGCACAGAAAGTAGATACCGTCACATTTTGTACTGACTTCAATATTGTGTATGAGTGTTTTGGGCCTGATCCTTCAAGCTCTCTATATATGTTAATTTCAACACTGCAGGTTCAAGCCAAAATCTCTCAGTGAAGTCAATAGTAACGCGTGCAGGATCTGGCTCTCTCTTTTAAAAAGTATATGTCCATGGTGTGTATGTAGAGAAACATGAACCCAGTACACAGGAACATTTGAAAAGTTCTTCTTTGTAATATGGGCCCAATCCAATGTCCCCTCAAGTCAATGGAAAGACTTTCATTGACTTGAATGGACAATGGATTCAGCCCTATGTGCAGTTAGTTCTCTTCCTGTAGTTAAGACCGCTTGATTCCAGTGCACTATTTTGGTTTGCTGCCTTTGTACCAGGGAGTGAGCTTCCTATGTTTTGTCTAACTGTAGATGATTCCTTGATACATTTTATGAATTTACTATCACTATAAAAAGTGTGCTATAGATTTCTGGTCTATAACTAGTAGCTTTTAGAAAAAATACTATTCTATTTGACTATTCAGGCCATTGTGTTAAACTACTTCCCATATTTCATTTTGTGCATGTGTCTGCAGCTGCCTGAATTTTCAGGAGCTTGTCAGTTTGGTTCACTTTAACCGTGTCAGAAATACAGGTCAAAATATCAGTGAAGTGTTGGTCTAGTCGGTAACAGGACTTGAAATTGCATTCAGGTTGTGACAACAGTATCCTGAAACATGCCTCACGCTGAAGTCTTCAGCATCCAGAGCAGCAAGAGGTAGACTGTGCACCAATAGTAAAGCTGTAGTCATCCCTACAGTTTTAACAACTGCCAAATAAATAAATTAATAAATGAAATCTGCATCTGTCTAAGAGATAGTAGTAAACCTCACCTGTTGAAATGTAATCTCTCGTGTGTACAGGAGGTGGACTTTTCTATTTGAGATGTCATCAGTTTTTATTTCAGAAAGCTGTTAAATCTGTCAAACATTTCAGACGGAAAAGAATGCCTACTTTTTTTTTTTTTTTTGCCTTTGTACGCTACAGGAGCGCAGGGCTGTCAATCACCTGAAATACAGAGTGAGACAGGATAGACATGTTGCCATGATTGGCATTTTATTTTACACTCCCTTTTTCTTCCTGAAACCAAGATTGGTTAAAAATAGCAATGCCTGATTATAACATGGCCTTCCTGTGAAAGTAGATGACAGGTGTGGATATGGCCAAGGGAAGTCACTTCTAATATGCCCTGGTACTGTTGTTCTTTTCTCCTGGAGGCATCCTTTTGAAAGAGGTGGTTCAGTCTATGGGGTTTGTGCAGCTGTAGCTGAGCAGCACTGTAGAGCATTCGGAACTGGCCATTCATTTAAGCTGTTAATCTATCATGGATCTGTTTTTTCATCCTTAGCCATTATGTGAATGAGAGGTGAACATACTTTGTTTTCTTTTTCTTTTTTTTTTGTGGGGGGAGGGGGTTGTATTGATGCATTAAAGTTTACCTCATGCAGTCCATCACATTTAGAGTGATAGAGTGAGACCATTTCTACATGGATTGCCTAGCAGTCATGACCCATATGGCATAGGTGCAGTCAAGGTCTTTTGGAAAGCTACTTAAATGCCATAAAAAGTAGTTTCCTTTATCCACTTCTCCTGAGTTGGCTATTTTGGTTGCCCTCTGTCATTAGAAGCATCAAATAATAACAACAATGTGTTGGTGTGGTCAGCTTTGTGTGACCTTGTTAAAAATTAGTGCACTGGTTACTGTCATGTGGGTCCTCAAAGCTGTTTTTTGCAGACTAAGAAACTGCTAAGTTACTAATTGGTTTTCAGTAGATTTGAATAACTGCTGCACTTCTTGCTGTGATTGTATCCTTTGCTTCTTGTTGTGATGGTATCAAAGCTATCTGAACATTTCCAAATTTTACTATTACCCAGCTTTGCTAAAGTCTAGACTTTGGCCTTCTTTTGTGCTTTAGCTGTTGATTAAGAAATACTTTAATCCCTTGCAGGGTACTAAGAAACTAATGGCTTGTGTAGTATTTTAGTCTTTAAGCTTCCATTGTAAATGGTATGAAAAATTGAGTCTCTTGGCTGATGCTTAAATCCATCTTTCCCTTTTACTAAATTATTGTCACTATCCTTTCTTGTTTCTCTTTTTAATACTCAGAAAATGAAATCTGGAGATATTTATTTTTGTAGGAGGTGTGCATGCACATATTAGAAATCTGAGATTTCCCCCCAAATGAATATGATCAGAGAAATGATACACAAATGATTTTCTGTATGATCTGTTATTGCACAGTGAACTCAAAAGCATAGACTGTAATAAGCACTTTAAAGGAACTAAGTGGCTTCTTTAAAATTTGAATAATAGAGTGCTTTTGGAGGAGTATTTTTATAGAATGTTGATAATATGAAGTAAAATGCTTTCTAATCTATCTAGATATTTGGTTGAACTTGTTCCTACATTACTGTATTTTTTTTAAAAAAAACATCAAATTAAATAGAGTGATTTAGGGATGATAATGAAAGTCAGAGGGAAAAAAAAAGAGAACCCAGCCCTGCAATACTTATTCTGGAAAAATTCCCATTGAAGTTTGCGGAACTGGGTTGGTTTGAAGAACTGGTCTGAGAGAATGAGGGACAGAATGAGAGAGAGAGAAACTAAGGCCTAAAAATACTCATTATTTGTAGGCGTCTCCATTATCAGGTGCCCAGCTTGAGATAACTTGATATTGATTTCCAGAGGTGCTAACTGGTTGCTGCCCCCCTTAGTTGCATTGGAATTGTGGGTGCTAAAAGTCAGACTTCTATGTTACTCAAGTTGTGCATCCAAAATTTGAGGTATTCCTAAAGTAGTGGACAGACACTGTTGAAAATGTAGTGCTAATTAGATGAACAGAGACTGTTAGTTGTGGACTGTTGTATATGCTTCTTTTAATTTTGACTAAATCTGATTCACTTTTAACCTAAATTTCATATGAACCCCATGACCTCTTCTAGGTATAATAGGCCACTAATAAGGGCAGGCTACTAGTATGATCTGGTACGGTAACTCCCTTGAATCACTTTCTTTCAGAATATTTAGCACCTAACACGTATGCCAGAAATGTTTGGATTTTGGAGTTTAAAATGTTGCCATTTTTGGAGAGCTATGAAATATTTGTTTTGAAGTAGTCTTCTGTAATCTATTGGCTAGTTCTGTAGCCATACTATATTTGTGATAGTTGAGGCAGGCACACAAAATATCTCATTAATGTTTTTTGGACAGACTCTGTTGATACCACACTGGCAGAGGGCACCATCAATGGTAGGTCTGGTGTCTTGCTGAGATTTATGAAAGAGGATTGATTCAGAAAACAAACAAGCAAACAAAAATATAAACAACCACAAAGCAGGACCATACAAACTGAGGTTCAGTAAGTGGACAGTACTTGAATTCAACAGTTTGCAAGGAAGATTGGGATGAAATCTGAAAACACTTATGAAACCATACGGCTGTCGTTTGGCTAAAAACTCAGTGTGACTGTCTGAACTTGCAGGAAACAAAATAGGTATGTTAATAAGAAAGCTGGCAGTGCTTATATGATACACAGGATGACACTGACTCTTGAGTCTGCTTGTTTAAAACAGTATGTTGAAAACTTTTCATAGTACAGCTTCATAAGATCCCTCAAGGGGCTCTTTGTATATGGCGCAAATCACAGATGGCAACAAAAAGGGCTTACTTTGTCTGGAGCTGATTTCTGATGTCCGTCTGTGTCATAAGCAAGTGACAGAAGCAATTCTTGCCTTTGGAACTTAGGCCCAGTAAAGCTTTCAGTCTGTGAATTAATTTAGAAGGAAATGACTCGCATTGGAAACCATTTCTATGTTTGGTAAAATTTACTTGCTACTCTTTCTCCATTCTAGGTATTTTGCTCATGCACTCACATTTTGGGCCAAGTGCAAGCCTGGTGTAAGAATGCAGTGTTACTGAAGCCCATATTCAAAGAGTCCCTAGCTACCATAGAGCCTGTGTAGCCAACTCCCTGCGTCCCCCAGTATAGGGGATGACAACTTGCTGATTGCAGAAAACCGATCACCCTTGCCTTGCCCCTTCCCCGAGGCCCGGCCCCTGCCATGGGGACTCAGCGTGCTGACCCTGCCCTGAGTGCTGGCTCTGCAGCTCCAATTGGCCAGGAACCATGTGGTGCTAGCGCCTGTGGCCGGGGGCAGCGTGCGGAGCCACCTGGCCACGCCTCCACCTAGGAGCCGGAGCGAAATGCCGGCTGCTTCATGGAGCCTCATGGAGCCAGACAGGGAGTCTGCCTTATCCCCACTGCGCTGCCGACCACGCTTTTAACAACCTGGTCAGCAAGGCTGACTGGAGACGCCAGGGACCCTTTTTGACTAGGTGTTCCGGTCGAAAACTGGATGCCTGGCAACCCTAAATGATTCGTGAGCAGGAGGAGAAGGCATGTCTAGAGTACTATTTCTGCTAATGAAATTTGTGACCTGCCAGTTGTTACTTGTTGGACATCTCTTTTGGAACCATAGCCAGTAAGCATAGTGTAAAGCAGCCTCAAGATTGCTCTCCATTATGCCAGGGCTGAAGGTAGCACAAAACCAATCTCAGAATAAGGCAGCTGCTCTGGACACTTTGTGGTCTTCTCCAAAGCAGCACCCAGCAGACACTGGTCCCAGCTGAGAATCCAGGCCAAAATATCTAGGGCAGTTCTTTTGGAAGGCCTAAATTAATCATATTCCTTTTTAAACAATTTAAACATAATTCTGTCCTAAGTTTCAAAGCTTTAAGGGTTTTTTGCATGTTGTGATTTCTTAGTGGGCTTTCATTACTTTTCCATCTATACAGTTTCACAGATAATGACAGGCCCTCAAAACCTGCAGAACATTGCATGTAACATTGCTTCTGCAGCTATTTACCACTTCATTAGCTTTTTCAATAGTGAAGATAAGTTAGCATTTTGTCATGAAATTTGAATTGCCAACTTGTCTGACTGAAACACATGAACCAAGGTATAATAACTCTCACAAAGTGCATTAACGCTTGCACAAGCAGATGCAATCCCCTAAGAAAAGAAAATTTGTGGGTTGTTGTTTTTTTTGTGATGGTGAAGCCAATTTTTTTTTACATTTTCTCCAGCAAATTTTGCTGCTTTGCAGAACATCTGAAAGTACAGTAGGAGACATTTAGCTCTTGTCTAAGTGGGAGCAAATGAACTGACTGCAATAAACTTTATCAGAGCTACGTTTGTCCATACGTGTCAAGGTTCCTCCCCCACTCTGAACTCTAGGGTACAGATGTGGGGACCTGCATGAAAAACCTCCTAAGCTTATCTTTACCAGCTTAGGTCAAAACTTCCCCAAGGTACAAAATATTACCCCCGTTATCCTTAGACTGGCCGCTACCACCACCAAACTAATACTGGTTACTGGGGAAGAGCTGTTTGGACGCGTCCTTCCCCCCAAAATACTTCCCAAAACCTTGCACCCCACTTCCTGGACAAGGTTTGGTAAAAAGCCTCACCAATTTGCCTAGGTGACTACAGACCCAGACCCTTGGATCTTAAGAACAATGAACAATCCTCCCAACACTTACACCCCCCCTTTCCTGGGAAATGTTGGATAAAAAGCCTCACCAATTTGCATAGGTGACCACAAACCCAAACCCTTGGATCTGAGAACAATGAAAAAGCATTCAGTGTTTTACAAGAAGACTTTTAATAAAAAATAGAAGTAAATAGAAATAAAGAAATCCCCCCTGTAAAATCAGGATGGTATATATCTTACAGGGTAATTAGATTCAAAAACATAGAGAACCCCTCTAGGCAAAACCTTAAGTTACAAAAAAGATACACAGACAGAAATAGTTATTCTATTCAGCACAATTCTTTTCTCAGCCATTTAAAGAAATCATAATCTAACACATACCTAGCTAGATTACTTACTAAAAGTTCTAAGACTCCATTCCTGTTCTGTCCCTGGCAAGCGCAGCATACAGACAGACACAGACCCTTTGTTTCTCTCCCTCCTCCCAGCTTTTGAAAGTATCTTGTCTCCTCATTGGTCATTTTGGTCAGGTGCCAGCGAGGTTACCTTTAGCTTCTTAACCCTTTACAGGTGAGAGGAGCTTTCCCCTGGCCAGGAGGGATTTCAAAGGGGTTTACCCTTCCCTTTATATTTATGACACGCCCCCCAAATCTCAGCTAGGGTGAAACACTGGCTGGGATTTCTTCCTGGAGCTCTAGGAAAACAGAGTTAATAAGACACATGCATCTCTAAATATACTACCAAGTACATAAAGACTAACAATATTTTCCACATCTCAAGGACGATTTTAACCAGTTGATTCTGGGAAACTTTCACGGGAGAGTGCATCAGCCACTTTGTTAGAAGCTCCTGAGATGTGTTGGATGTCGAAATCAAAATCTTGGAGAGCTAAACTCCACCGAAGAAGTTTTTTGTTAGTTTCTTTGACAGTGTGAAGCCACTTTAGTGCAGCATGGTCGGTTTGCAGGTGGAAACGCCGTCCCCAAACATATGGACGTAGCTTTTCCAGAGCGTAGACAATGGCATAACATTCTTTTTCAGTGACTGACCAGTTGCTTTCCCTCTCAGACAGTTTTTTGCTGAGAAACACTACAGGGTGGAATTCTTGATCAGGTCCTTTCTGCATTAAAACTGCTCCCACACCACGCTCGGATGCATCTGTGGTTACTAGGAACGGTTTGTCAAAGTCTGGGGCCCTTAGTACAGGGTCAGACATGAGTGTCGCTTTAAGCTTGTTAAAGGCCTTCTGACACTTTCCGGTCCACTGAACAGCATTTGGCTGTTTCTTTTTGGTTAGGTCTGTCAGTGGGGCAGCGATTTGGCTGTAGTGCGGTACAAATCGTCTGTAATAACCGGCCAAGCCTAAGAAGGATTGAACCTGTTTCTTTGACTTTGGGACAGGCCACTTTTGGATAGCATCCACTTTGGCCTGTAGGGGGCTGATAGTTCCTTGACCCACCTGGTGTCCAAGGTAAGTCACTCTGTTTAGGCCTATTTGACACTTCTTAGCCTTAACAGTTAGTCCTGCCTCCCTTATGCGCTCACGGACTTTTTGTAGATGTTCCAGGTGGTCTGCCCAGGAATCCGAAAATATGGCCACATCGTCAAGGTAGGCGACTGCATATTCTCCTAATCCCGCTAGGAGACCATCTACAAGTCTTTGGAAAGTGGCGGGTGCATTTCGCAGCCCGAAAGGGAGTACATTAAATTCATACAGCCCGAGATGTGTGATGAAGGCTGACCTTTCCTTGGCAGATTCATCTAGCGGTACCTGCCAGTACCCCTTGGTTAAGTCCAAGGTAGAGATGAACTGGGCCCTTCCCAGTTTCTCTAATAGTTCATCTGTGCGTGGCATGGGATAGTTGTCTGGGCGAGTTACAGCATTTAGCTTACGGTAGTCCACGCAAAAACGTATTTCCCCATCTGGTTTGGGAACTAGAACCACTGGAGATGCCCATGCACTTTCAGAGGGGCGGATTACACCCATCTGTAACATATCCTGGATCTCCCGTTCTATAGCAGTTTTAGCTTGAGGAGACACCCGGTAAGGTTGGACCCTAATTGGGTGAGCATTACCTGTGTCAATGGAGTGGTATGCCCGTTCAGTCAGTCCTGGGGTGGCTGAGAACGTTGGCGCGTAGCTAGTGCACAGCTCCTGGATCTGCTGTCGCTGCATACGCCCAAGGGTCATGGAGAGGTTCACCACTTCCACACCACCAGCACATTTCCCTTCGTAGTAGACACCTTCAGGCCACTCAGCGTCGTCTCCTCCCTGGGCTGTAAACTGACAAACCTTTAATTCTCTGGAATAAAAGGGCTTTAGAGAATTAATATGATACACCTTAGGCTTTCGGTTGGAGGTGGGGAATGCTATGAGATAATTAACAGCTCCCAGGCGCTCCTGGACCACGAATGGCCCTTCCCACGATGCTTCCATTTTATGGGCCTGGAGCGCCTTTAAGACCATGACCTGGTCTCCTACTTTGAAGGAACGCTCTCTGGCATGTTTATCATACCAGGCTTTTTGCTCTTTTTGAGCATCCTGTAAGTTTTCTCTAGCAAGGGCTACAGAGGTTCGGAGGGTGTTTTGTAGGTTGGTTACAAAGTCCAGAATGTTAGTTCCTGGAGAAGGTGTAAATCCCTCCCATTGCTGCTTCACCAACTGCAATGGCCCCTTAACCTCACGGCCATATACAAGTTCAAATGGGGAAAACCCTAAACTGGGATGTGGTACAGCTCTGTAGGCAAAGAGCAACTGCTGCAATACTAGGTCCCAATCATTGGAGTGCTCATTTACGAATTTACGTATCATGGCCCCCAAAGTTCCATTAAACTTCTCCACCATGCCATTTGTTTGATGATGGTAAGGAGTGGCAACCAAGTGATTTACCCCATGAGCTTCCCAAAGGTTTTTCATAGTTCCTGCCAGGAAATTAGTCCCTGCATCTGTGAGGATGTCGGAGGGCCAACCTACCCTGGCAAAAATGTCTGCTAGTGCTTGGCACACACTTTTAGCCCTGGTGTTGCTTAGAGCTACTGCTTCCGGCCATCGGGTGGCAAAATCCATGAAAGTCAGTATGTACTGCTTTCCTCTGGGTGTCTTTTTCGGAAAAGGACCCAGAATATCCACAGCTACTCGCTGAAATGGAACTTCAATGATGGGGAGTGGCTGGAGAGGAGCTTTGACCTGGTCTTGGGGTTTTCCCACTCTTTGGCACACCTCACAAGACTGGACATAGGTAGAAACATCCTTGCCCATTCCCTCCCAGTGGAATGACCCCCCCAAACGGTCTTTGGTCCTGTTCACCCTAGCATGGCCACTAGGGTGATCATGGGCTAAGCTCAAGAGCTTGGCCCGGTATTTAGTTGGAACTACCAACTGTCTCTGAGGATGCCAGTCTTCCTGGTGTCCCCCAGAAAGAGTTTCCTTGTATAAAAGTCCTCTTTCTACAACAAACCTGGATCGATTAGAAGAGCTGAGAGGCGGTGGGTTGCTCCGTGCCGCCGTCCAAGCTCTCTGGAGGCTTTCATCTGCTTCCTGTTCGGTCTGGAACTGTTCCCTTGATGCTGGAGACATCAGTTCCTCATGGGATTGTGGACCTAGGCTTGGTCCCTCTGGAAGCGATATAGGGGATGGAGCTGTTTCTGTTGACTGTGAACCGCTCTCCGCTGGTGCACTATGTTGGGATTCAGGCTCCGGCTGAGCCTCTTGTGTAGGGTTATCGGCTGCTGCCAGTTCAGGTTCGGTGGGGCCCTCTGGTGTTGAGGTTGCAAGTACTGGATTCAGTGCTGACACGGGGTCTGGTGTTGGTTGTTCGGCTGGTTCCGGTTCTGGGACTGGTTCCGTCTGGGTCTCTGGGACTGGATCCACTACTGCTGTTGCAGACATTGGCCTGGGGTCCAGGTCCATCACCTCTGACTGGGTCCTGATAGAAGTTTCCGGAACAGAGCTAGGCCTCACGGCTTGTTTAGCCTGGTTGCGGGTGACCATTCCCACCCTCTTGGCCTGCTTCACATGATTGGCCAAGTCTTCCCCCAACAGCATGGGGATGGGATAATCATCATAGACTGCAAAAGTCCACATTCCTGACCAGCCCTTGTACTGGACAGGCAACTTGGCTGTAGGCAAATTGAAAGAGTTGGACTTGAAGGGTTGAATCGTCACTTGGATCTCTGGGTTGATTAAATTGGGGTCCACTAAGGAAGCATGGATAGCTGACACTTGTGCTCCGGTGTCCCTCCACGCGGTGACCTTCTTCCCACCCACACTCACAGTTTCCCTCCGCTCCAAGGGTATCTGGGAGGTATCTGGGCCTGTGGACCTCTGGTGTGATTCCGGTGCAATGAACTGTAATCTGTTGGGGTTCTTGGGGCAGTTGGCCTTTACATGCCCCAGCTCGTTACACTTAAAACATCGTCCAGCTGACGGGTCACTGGGGCGAGGAGGGTTGCTGGAGAACGGGGTGGTGGGACGATAAGGGGTCTGGAGGGTTCTTTGGGAGGTAGGTGGGGCTTTGGGCGGCCCCCGGTAATAGGGTGTGGTCTGGGGTGGTCCCTTCTGGTCTCCGCTCCAACTGCGACCAGTTTTCTTCTTCTCTGCCACCTCCACCCATCTGGCTCCAATCTCTCCTGCCTCAATTACAGTTTTGGGTTTCCCATCTAGGATGTATCTTTCTATTTCCTCAGGAACACCCTCTAAGAATTGTTCCATTTGCATTAGGAAGGGCAAATTTACTGGAGATTCAACACTTGCTCCTGATATCCAGGCATCCCAATGTTTTACAATGTGGTAGGCATGTCGGGTAAATGACATGTCTGGTTTCCACCTTAGGGCTCTGAACCTCCGACGAGACTGCTCGGGTGTTATCCCCATTCTGACTCTCGCCTTGGATTTAAACAGTTCATACTTGTTCATGTGTTCTTTAGGCATTTCAGCTGCCACCTCAGCTAAGGGTCCACTGAGCTGCGGCCTCAGCTCTACCATGTATTGGTCAGTAGAGATGTTGTACCCAAGGCAGGCCCTTTCGAAGTTTTCTAAGAAGGCCTCAGTATCATCACCTGCCTTGTAGGTGGGGAACTTTCTGGGATGGGAAGTGGTACCTGGAGAAGGATTGCTAGGGTTTGTTGGTATATTCTGCTGGGCCTTTATCCTCTCCATCTCCTCCACATGCTTCCTCTCTTTTTCCTTCTCCTCCTCCACATGCTTCCTCTCTTCTTCCTTCTCCTCCTTCTTCAGCCGCATGAGTTCTATCTGTCTTTCATGTTCCCTTTGTTTTTCCTCAGCCTGAAATTTGGCTAATTCCAGCTGTAGTCGAGCTGAGGATTTGGCCATTCTAACCTCTCTGTTTTTAACTAACTTTACACCCGAGGTTTAGAAATAAACAAACAAAACTTGGCTGTAAAATTTTGCTGTGCTGGAATAGAATACCTATTCTCTGATAGTGATTGTCAGCCTACAGAAAAAGACAATTCCCTTGTCTCTGCTCTGGGCCCAAATTAAAGCAAAAAACCTCCAACTACTTGGAAACCTGCTTACCCAGCCCAAAGAAGAAAAAAAATTTCTTTTCAAACCTGTGCTCCTTGTAAAACAAAAAAAAAAATCAAAATCCTAAAAAAAACCCTGCCACTTTTGTCTCCAGGCAAATGGGTAGAGCACACACCCCCTATTTACTTTTAGGAAGAAAAGAAAAAAAAAAAACCTCTGGGTTGGAAGACTGTGAATTTCCCTGCAGGAGTTAAGTACCCTGCCTCCAGGCAAAGAAAACCTGCAATTCACAAGATAATCCCCTTTTGTCTCTGCTTGGCCACAAAGCAGAGAGAAACCAAGCTGCTTTCAGTTTCAAAGCTGCCTTCTGGACTTCCTAAAAATTCCTTTTTAAAATCTGTATTTCTAGTTCAAAAAATCTCAACTGGATCTCAAAATGATTTCAGGTTAATCCCACCACTGTGCCACCATGTCAAGGTTCCTCCCCCACTCTGAACTCTAGGGTACAGATGTGGGGACCTGCATGAAAAACCTCCTAAGCTTATCTTTACCAGCTTAGGTCAAAACTTCCCCAAGGTACAAAATATTACCCCCGTTATCCTTAGACTGGCCGCTACCACCACCAAACTAATACTGGTTACTGGGGAAGAGCTGTTTGGACGCGTCCTTCCCCCCAAAATACTTCCCAAAACCTTGCACCCCACTTCCTGGACAAGGTTTGATAAAAAGCCTCACCAATTTGCCTAGGTGACTACAGACCCAGACCCTTGGATCTTAAGAACAATGAACAATCCTCCCAACACTTACACCCCCCCTTTCCTGGGAAATGTTGGATAAAAAGCCTCACCAATTTGCATAGGTGACCACAAACCCAAACCCTTGGATCTGAGAACAATGAAAAAGCATTCAGTGTTTTACAAGAAGACTTTTAATAAAAAATAGAAGTAAATAGAAATAAAGAAATCCCCCCTGTAAAATCAGGATGGTATATATCTTACAGGGTAATTAGATTCAAAAACATAGAGAACCCCTCTAGGCAAAACCTTAAGTTACAAAAAAGATACACAGACAGAAATAGTTATTCTATTCAGCACAATTCTTTTCTCAGCCATTTAAAGAAATCATAATCTAACACATACCTAGCTAGATTACTTACTAAAAGTTCTAAGACTCCATTCCTGTTCTGTCCCTGGCAAGCGCAGCATACAGACAGACACAGACCCTTTGTTTCTCTCCCTCCTCCCAGCTTTTGAAAGTATCTTGTCTCCTCATTGGTCATTTTGGTCAGGTGCCAGCGAGGTTACCTTTAGCTTCTTAACCCTTTACAGGTGAGAGGAGCTTTCCCCTGGCCAGGAGGGATTTCAAAGGGGTTTACCCTTCCCTTTATATTTATGACAATACGGTTCACACATTACACTTTAAATGTAATTGAACCACCGGACCAGTTTCAGTGTGATTTTTGTCTTAAAGTTATCAGGCCAGATTCTCATCAACACTAAGGACTTTTTACATCACAGGAAAGTGTGCCCAACTGTGATTGATACCCACTTTAAGGCATCTTTATACTGCCAAGCAGTGGTAAAGTGGCAGTTGGCTATGACTTCACTACAGGAAAACAGTGTGGCTTTATACTGTGGTAGCCATCTTAAAATAAAATAGTAGTAGAGATGGGCACTGTGGTTTTTAACCTGTACATAACCAGTTGAGGTCAACACTAGGTGTGTAGTACTGGGGTCAGTTAGGTACACTGAGTACTTTAACTCTCAATAGAGTTTGTCTCACATTAGCTATCTCAGTGTAAAAACACCGACTTTTTCCCCCGTGAAGACATAGCCTTAGTGTAAATGAAAATCAGGCCTGATACCTTTAAGGCAGACTTTCATGGAATTTGGTCCCGTGGTTCATGAAGTGAAATAGCATTACTGTTAGGTTTTCAAATATCTCCCCGATGACACTAGTGGCAGAACTCCATAAAACTCCTGCCAGGCTTTCAGCACCATCTGTTATGCTGCTGATACGTTTTTCATATCAGCTTCAATGTCAATGCCATACTCTGCAAACTATTCATTGTTGCGTCAGTGACTGTCGCTCCATTCAGTGAAGGTAACTCATTGAACCCAAACAAATGCAATAATCTTTAATTTCACTAACAGAGGTAGCTATTCATAGCCTTTCTCTTTTACACCGTCCAGAAGTTTTGCAGTTTTGACTTCTATTAAAGTTTTTTAAAGTTTGGTGATGGTTAGAAAAATCACTGTAAAAATAGCATCATTTTTCTCAACAGATCTATTCCTTGTGTGCATTCAGAGTCTATTCTGTTTGCCTTTTCTAAAAAACAAACAGGCAAACTGTTTATTGCTTTTAATTCTGTTAGCACACCAGCACTGTAATGGTAGAGAGAAAGTTGTATCCTCTTCTGGCTCACATATTATCAACCACATTTTTAACCAAGATCCAATTGCAAAATATTACTGATCATTATGCCTGAGTTAGAACAATCCCAGATTGATTTGCAGTCTTAGCAATTAGAGAAAAAAATGTTTACCTTTAAATAAAGCCCTTTATTGCTTCTTAGTAACTCCAGCTCCACCACAGAACCTCATGATGCCATTCTTACCATCATTTTTTTTTTTGGAGTATCATGACACTTCAAGGTTCACTAGGCCCATTCCTGACCTCATGCTTGAGATTTCAAGGATTAGAAGCCTATTGATATCAATGGGAGTCTTTCCATTAACCTGAATATGCTTTGGGTAGTGGAAAGACTCCCATTGATATCAGTAGGCTTTGAAACAGACCCTTTGGAAGGGCAGAATTTGGCCCACTGAACTAATCATTTTTGTGCTGTTCAGCTTCAGTATCACTAATCAAAAGAGGGGTTGGTTTTTTTGCTTAGCATGAAAACATTTGGACAAGACTTTCTTCCCAGTTACAGAATGAAGAAGGCAAGCAGGTCAGAATAAATGTGTTGTTTTATACCTTGTGCTTCAACTTTTCCCTTTTATTTCTCTTGTATCTCTTTGAAAAAAAATCCTTTACAATATCTTATCTCTTCGCTTTTGATCTACCTCATAGCCATTTTTTAAATGTAGTTTCCGCTTCTGAACATTCTTGGTAATTTGCTTGCCTCTTTATCCTCCACAGATGCTCCACCCATCTGAGGATCCTCTCCTTTATAACATCTTCGTTTCAAAACTGCCTACAAGACAGTGAATCTGGTTCACAGTCAGTACTTACTCAGCAGGAGACATTTCTCACTCACATTTGATACCTACTGGCTGCTGCTTTCAATTATGGCCTATACTGGAGAGCAGAACTGTTGAAGTAACGGAATCAATGATGTTATCAAACTAGTTAAGATGCTTGCAGGGTAGCTACAGGGTTCTGGGCATTGTCTAATTCCTGCCATAAGCAAAATAGTGACAAGTCCTGCTCTTGTTTTGTTGCTTTCTTAGATGGCAAAAAACTAGACATTTGTTCATTATATTGTGAAATCACATCCCGGGATATTGTTGAATCTGCCCTGCAGCTAATTATCAGATGATTGTAGGTAATGAAAATAACCTTTCCCTTCTACTAGGAATATAGTATTAACCTTGATCAAGTAGGTGCATTATTTTTGTGTGTTCCTGGCCCTGTGGTACATATGGATTTATTTGATATGAATTAATGGTACTGTTTCCCAGAATTTGGGTATTGGTGTTTTACCAGAGGAATGGGCATTTTATACATTGCATCTTGGCACTGAGAATGACCAGAGACGGTGGGCCTGATTCACATTTACACTAAGGCTATTTAACAATGCTCTGGTTGTGGAAAGGGGCCTTAAATAGGGTATAAACAGAATTTACTGTGGGCATGATTCTGGTCTCACACTAGTTTTCCACTAATGAAATTCTAGTTATGTCACTGATGTTGTCCTGTGTGGCAGAGTAGAATCAGACCCATAGCCTCTATACAGTTCTCCCCCTCCTCATTCTCACACACCCCACAGCACACATGATATGGGAGGAAAGTTCTACGACCCTTCTGGAGCCCTCAGAATCGCCAGCACCCATTTTTCCTCTTTGCACCTTGTTACAGCCATCCTTCTTCTACTGAGGCTGTCTGGATGGCAGTCCCGTGGGCACTCTTGAGTGGTTGCTGTTCATTAAAGTGAGGTATTCTGTCTCTTTGAATAGCAAGAATGCAAGAAAAGAAGGCTAAGTCCTTCCCCTGTATGGCAATTCAGAGCATGACCAGTAGGCTGGCCATTTGATGCTATTGCAATAATATCTTCACTTCAGTGCTGTATCTAACATCTAGCTCTGTTTTCTGTGTTTCGATTGTTTTATCATGGGGTTTCCAAGTATTACATATGGCCTTTAAAAGCTAGAGCTCAAATTCCACTGCTGAAGAAGCATGTGGTATCAGAGGACTAACAGTAGTACAGATCTAAGTAGTGGTGTGTTTCACTAGAGGTGATGTGCAGTATAGTGAGTAGTTGTAAACACATTGTAATAATCTCTGATGTTACATGCCACTTGTTGTCATGCCCTACATTTTCCTCTTACACATCTCATGCATGCAATTTCCAATTGAGATTCATTTTAATGTATCCTTAATATGTTCCTTAACATGTTAATGGCACTTTGACATTTTAAGGACAGAGGAACAGTGCCAAAACTATGGAAAAATCTTTAACCAGCATACTAGTTTAAATAATTCAGCACTCATAGTTTTAAGACCCAAAGGTATTTTTACATGTGTAGATGTAAAGATTAGATGCATGTTTGGGGAGATCACTGCTGTCAGACTTTAGTAAAGGACATAAAGAAGTTGTACATTTAACACAAGCTTGTACTGGTATGAAATAGATGCCATGATTTTCTGATCATGTGTGAGAACAGAATCTCAAGTTTAGTGTAGGAGACCTGTGGTAATTTAAGGTAGGGTAACAAAACAGTGACATCCATTATTTTAAATCTGAGACCATCAGAATGTCAAATTATGCTTCTCCCACTTACTGTGGCAATGTACTTTAGGGGAGGCTTTAGAGAAATTACTTACTTGACTCTTGGGGCAAGTCTACACTACAGCACTCCATCGTCGCAGCTGCACCAATGCAACTGCGTCAGTGTACCACATCTGGTGAAGATGTGCTATGCCGACCGGAGAGCAGTCTCCTGTCAGCATAGTTTCTGCCTCTTGTGGAGATGGAGTAATTATGTTGGTCGGAGAGTGTTTCCTGACGAAAGCGCTGGTGTGGACAGCACTTAGGTTGCTGTAACTTGTGTCGCTCAAGGGGGTGTCTTTTTCACACCTCTGAGTGATGTAACTTAAGTGGTATTGTAGACCAACCCTTAGAAAAACACCAGCAAGAGGAAGTTGGCTTGTCCCTTGCCTGGATTGGAGTAGCCATTCTGATATATTAAAATGAAGACAAAGGGCTTACTCAGGCGAAACACCCATTTGCATCATTTAGAGTTTTGCTTGAGTAAGGACTGTTTTCCCGTAATCACTGTGTTCCTTGGACAAACCATTTTGAATCTGATCCAGTAAAGCGGAGCAAGCTCCTTCATCTGGTACATTAAATGGAAGCTCAGCTGGAAAAGGAAATGTAGTATTTTGCCTTTGCATTTCAACTGAGTGAGAATTTATTATTTTAAGCTTAGAGGGTGATTAGCATCTCCAAGCAATGTAACATCACTTACGAAGTCAGGTGACAGATCACTGGGCTAAATACGTGGATATAATTAGGCACGTTGATTCTATTAATGAAAACAAAAATAAATGAATGTCATGTGCATGCTTCCCGTGCAGTTCTTTCAGAGTAACTCACTTCTGACTTGCAGCACTCCTGCTGTTCGAGTCTGGGATCTTTCTTTGACACAGAAAGTCTTTCATGCAAATTTGCGTGGTGGGCAAGCATCCAAGAGAGAATAGTTTAAAGTCTAAACCCACTTCCACTTTTGACCAGATTTACATTTGAACCAGGGTGGCTAATGGTGAAAGACATGTATAGCACTGTGCAAGTGGGACCTCTCTCACACAGTTTTTAAAAAGACCCAGGCCCTGATTCTCCTCTCACCCACTGCATTGATTTCAGTGGAATTACTCATGATTTATACCAGTGTGAGAAGAGAAAGAATTAGATTCATGATTTCTAAAACAAGCGAGGGATTTTTTTCCACTTGCACTCAAGCTTGTGGTAAATTCTTAGATTTGTGCCAAAAAATATGAAAAGAAGTCACCAACTGTTCTGCAGCTCTTTAGGCAATTATCACTGAACACACACCATGGTTCAAATGCTATGAGCACAAAGAACTGCAGAAAGCAAAATCTATGTAAATTGCAAACAAACAAGTGATGCAAACCCTAATAGTACTTCTTGGTTAATACACATTGATTGTAAAATTTAAACAACATTTCAGTGATCCAGTAAATGTTTCGATTAATATAATAAATGATTGGAGGGTACATGGAAACAATGTTTGGAAGTGAATTTCTCTCTGAGAAGTATTGAATATATTCTATTTATGGACCCATAATATTTGTTAAAGAGCTTAGTGAAACCAGTAGACCCAACAGGGTGGGCATTAGGCTGAGATCATACCAGTAGCTCCATGCTTTGGTTGCTATGAGAGTCACAAGAAGAAATAGATCATGTTGAATAAGAAGTGAGAAATACTATAATCTGATGATTTGGTATTTTGGCAGAGTTCTTTTTCTTACTACAATTAAAGCAGATATTTAATACTATACTCAAAACTTGCCATTGTTACTGTGACTTTATTTTTGCAATTATTCATGGATTTGATAGTACAAAGCAAAAACGTTGTAGATCACGGGGAGCAGGAGAGGGCAGAAAGGCTCGGAGACCTCCATTGAGTAGCTAAGTACTCTCCATCTTTAGGATGCACCTTTAGGACGCAGGATGTGATTGGCAGGAACCGTATGCTTACACCAGGCCTCCAGTGGGAATCAGCATGCTCAGAGTGCCTAGAAGTAAATATGATTGCTTTCCCTGATAATTTTTTGCCCCGATTCCCCATTGTTCCCCTGGGTCCATGGAGTCTAGGGGCTGGATTCTGCCATCTCTTGAAAACTAGCTTATGGGACCTTTGTGACTTTAGCACTTCTGATGTTGCAGCGGGCTTAAGCCCTCCTTCTGTTCTGGGGACTTTGGCTTCTCTGCATGTTTGCTAACGGCGGGGAGCATGATGGTACTCCCCCCTCTCCTCTGGGCTACTACTCACAGTTAGTTACCTTTGTTTTATTTCACAGAAAAATAAACAAATTCTTACAGGCAAGACTCGTTAACTTTGTGAAGTAAAACAAATGGGGACAAAAGCAGTTCTCTGGTATGTCCTTCGACTCACATTATTTCACCAGAAGATAACTATGCTAGTTGATGAGGAGGGCTGGTATAATGTTCAGCACAGTCTTCTATCTTCCATGTTTGAACACCAGCAGGAATTCCAGGCCTGATTCTGATCTCTTTTGTGCTGATGCAAATCAGGAGCAAATCCAGAGAAGACAGTGGAGATACACTGGTGTAAAACTGATAAATGTGTGAGGAGAATTGGGGCTTCTGCACAGAAGTGGAGGTTTTTTTAACCTGCTGTTTTCAGTATGTTAGTTTAATTTGCATCGTTCACAGAATTTCATCTATTCCTTGCACATTTGTCCTCTTCCTCAGTTATATCTCCATGCTTTGGCAGGAGGAATACATATAAATGAAAGTGTGTGCTCTTTAATAAGAAATAAAAGTTTTTACTAGTAGGGGCTGAGATTTGGCTTGAAGTGATAACTGCAATAAATAAACCTGAGAGAAGTGAATCCTGCTTTTTTTGTTGCCATGGTGTTGTTTGTCAGCGTGGGTGTTACTACTATGTGGACTTCAGCATGTAGGTGGCTTAGACAAAGGCTTGCTCGGTAAAAGAAGTTCTATCGAGATACAGCTGTAAATTATCTTCAGACCAGCGTTGTAGATTTGCTAGCACACATTGCACTTTGCTGTGCCTGCAGGGGCTGTTGTGTCCTTTGATTGAGTCCATTCCCAAGGGAAGGCATCCGCAGGACAGCACTACCCACTGCTGTCACTGCGCCAATTCTCTGCTGGATATCAGGCAGAGTGGAGGATTCAGGACACTTGCCTTGCTGTAGCTCCCTTCCAGACAGATTTAGTCAGCCTGCACTAGATCTGGGTGAATAACTCTTTCCATTCAGTGGCAGTCTGAAAAAAATAATGTTCATAATAATGAAAAAATTGTCTTGAGTCAAACGACTTGGCCCTATTTCACTTGCCTTGATTTCAGCGGGAGCCCACTCGTCCCAATGGAGCTTGCCCCACTATGTGGTCATTTTTTCACTAATTTTCTCCTTTCTGTGCTTTCTCAAGATGCCCTCCATTCCTAGCTTTTACTCACCTTCTTTCTGAGCCTGATAATACAGCTCCACGTTATCTTTCATGTGGGCCCCCTCTGTGGTGAAAATCCCCTTTTAGGATGTCCCCAGGGCAAGCGCTGGCTGCAGAAGCCCTGATATCACAGCTTCAAGAGGTACCAGGGAGTGGGAAGGAGGCATAGCGCCTCTACTTGATGGCCTTGATCTTTATAAGATCCTGCAAGAAACAGGTTTGTGGTGAACTTTGTTACCTTTTCCCCATTTTTTGCCCTATCACATCCATGCGACATGTCTCTGTAAAGAGACCTTCTTCCAAAGCTGCCTGCAGGAGGTTTTTGCCAAGGGAGGAGGTAATCAGGATATCTTCTTATAAGGCTCTCTAGACATCCTGGCACACATTCAGACGGTCTGGGGATGGATACTTGACCTAACCATAGTCTCTGGATAATGCCATTATTCTAGAGAAGCATTTTTTTAGCGAGATCCCTACAGTTTTGTCTAGAATTAATATTCCCATTTGCTTCTTGTCTCAACAAATACTCTTCATACAAAGTGAAGCAGCTAATGTGCTCAGATTACCTAGACAACATGATAAAATGAAATTTGGATTAATAATGGAGAAAGATATATATTCATAGTGCTCATTTTGTAAAGATGATAAAAATACTGGAAGGTCAACGATGTTGCCTATCATTAAATAAATTGTGTTCACATTGTTTCAGTAGACCCAGTTTAATCCAAAAATGCTTATACATTCTTTTTTGTATTACAGATTAAAATAACCAATTCACTGTTTAAATGGCCCAGACAGCACAACATTCGTAGCTTTTCACTGCAGATGGCTACAGGATAATAACACCAATATGAAAGAAAAATAGCGCTTGCTGGATTTTTGTTTGGTTAATTCTGTGTTGTCTGTGGGTGCAATATTTTCGCATACATGCACAGATTCTCTTAATGCAGCAGTATAACAGTATTCACTGTCACACGTATATAGTGCTTTAGATGGGAGGGAGACCTTGAGTGGGAAAAGGAACTGTTGGTTTTGAAATCTAAAACTGCGAGTTATGAGAAGCAGAGTTGTCGAGCTTGATTCTTGTTTACATGAAGGCCAATTTACATCACTTTGGTAGTATACAGGAGCATAAAAGTAGAAGTACATTATATTTACACTCATATGAAGACCTCTTTGCATTCCCAGACCTATGCTGAATGTCCTTAGGATAAATGAGACCAGTTAAATATAAAATAGATAGTAAATAGTGATATATAATCTTCTATTAATAGGTAGCTAGTGTCCAACATAATGAAAATAAAAATAATACACTAAATAAAAAAGAAGTATTTCATGCATAGTTTTTGAAGTATTTTATGAAGGATGGTAAGTCTTAATATCCCCATTTTACAAATGGGGAAACTGAGGCACAGAGCAGTGAATGGCTCAACATCACACAGCAGGTCACTTTCAGAGCCAGGAATAGAATATAGCTTTTTATTAATACTCAGTACGATGCACAATAAGTGCAATGAACATTATGTAGAATAATTAATTGTATGAGGTGTACAATTGATGTTTTCATGAGGGAAAATTTTGCAAGGTGAAAGATGAGCATGCCAGCACTGGCAATTGCATTAGCAGTTTTTTGCATAGCACGGTCAGGGACAACTATTCTAGAGACAAAGCTGTTTGATTAATCAAATCAATTTTCCACTGTAACAATGCAGAGAGGTTATGTCTGCCAGCAATCTAATTTGAAATCAAATGTTTATGGATTAATGAACACAAGACAATTGCTTCCAAGCTTCTTTTCAAACAAAAGATCTTAGGTCTTTAGAAATGTGGATAAGTAGAGAATCATTAGCCAGGGCTGGCAGTACAAATAGACCTAACTCCCTAAACAAACCCTCTTTACTACCCCCCCAAAAGAAACACCCCCAAACCCCCACCCTTGGATTATTATTTATTTGGTTAAACCATAGTGTGCCATAAATAAGGGTAACTCCATGTATTTCAGTGAATCAGGTCCCTCAAATTTAAAGGAAATAGGAAACTTATCCGTGGTCTAACATTATAATTCAGTAACACTGAGTTCAATGGAACTGTGCCTGTTTACATCAATGGAGGATTGAAATCATAATCTCCTTTTCAAAAAAGAAATCCAGGCCATGTTTTGGAATGACCCTTTTGCTAAAATATATTGGAAAATTCAGTCTCCCTTTTGTACTCTTACGTGAGGTTACTCATGACATTATCTTTAAAATCTCCAAACAATTGGCTTATTATAAAAGGAAACATGTAATCCACTTGAGTATAAAAGAAACTTCTTCTGCTTTTATAAGAAACAACTGAATTAATTCAGGTACCATTTTGTGTTCCCTTTGGTCCCTTTCTTCCCTAAGAAGACTATTTGCTTTGGTTTGATACTAAATTGGTGGTATCTAAATGCTCCCCATTGAGTTTAACAGTTAATTTTGCATATTGGAAAAAGAAATCTTTGCTCTGATGTTTTATGTCATCCCCATGGTGCCACTGACAAATAAGAAGCATATAGCTCTTATTGAGTCAAGAGAATAGTACAACTTCTCTGAAGAAAATTGGCTGGCTTTCACTCACTACATAAAAAATGGTCAGTTAAACACAGAAGCAGCTGGAAGTGAAAATCCTCCTGTTGTCAAAGGTGAAAATTAAACTGCTTCCTGCTTTGACTTGCTCCTTTTCCCTCTAAGATTATTTTATCTTTATGTTGTAATGCTTATACTACTGGTTAAGGCCAGCCCGCTAATGTGAACGCCTGGAATAAATTTTACAAGCCTTCTTCACTTTGGGTAGCCCTTGCTTTACGAGTAGTTTCACTGATTTCCAAGCAAAATATACCTGAGTCTCTGAATTTACGTTTTAAGACTGGTATTTTCAAAACTCTTCTGCACTGGCCTGCGTTTGCTCCCATTGAAGTCAGTGACTCAACTATTGACTACTGACTCCCATGACAGCAGAGTGAGGTCATTGGTGAATGCTTTGGAAAATCCCTTCCAATGACTGCTGTGAGATGACTCATGTGAGTAAGTGTCACTCAGTATAAGGGTCACTGAATCAAGTTCTATGGGTTTTGTGCAGGACTTTTATCTAAAAGTAAATGAGAATAAATGAGAACATTTTTAATGGACACTTTAGTGGGGGAAGAAATAGTTGAGAAAAATTAGACAGAAACCATTATGTTTAAAATCTGTTCAGCAAGTACTGCAACCTAAAATGTTGTCTGCTACTATGGAAAATATTGTTTTACAGTTTAACTGTTATGTTGCATTGGGACAAAGCTCCTTGCATTGGCTACTCTACATTAAGCAACATTGTCTGCAAAATCCCACTCAATTGTTCTTAGCTTAGAACATTTCACTGACTCTATGTCAAATTATTTTCACTGGTGTTATAGCTGTGTGTTGGGCCCAGGATATTAGAGAGACAAGGTGGGTGAAATAATATCTTTTATCAGACCAACTTCTGTTGGTGAAAGAGACAAGCTCTCAAGCTACACAGAGCTCCTCTTCAGATCTTCGAGCTACATGTAGCTCTTCTGCAAAGATCTGAAGAGGAGCTCTGTGTAGCTTGAGAGCTTGTCTCTTTCACCAACAGAAATTGGTCCGATAAACATATTACCTCATCCATCTTATTTCTCTGTATCTCATATTGTTTTTACTGCTTCTTTATAATTTCAGAAGTTACAACAAATAATATCCATGGCAAAGTGAATAAGATGATATAACAATTGTCTCACAACACTGTGCATGTATGGAGCACTGTATAAGATTGAATTAGGCTGTTCTCAGTGGTGGCAGATGACAGAACAAGGAGCAATGGTCTCAAGTTGCAGTGAGGGAGGTCTAGTTTGGATATTAGGAAAAACTATTTCACTAGGAGGGGGGTGAAGCACACTGGAATGGGTTACCTAGGGAGGTGGTGGAATCTCCTTTCTTAGAGGTATTTAAGGCCCGGCTTGACAAAGCCCTGGCTGGGATGATTTAGTTGGTGTTGGTCCTGCTTTGAGCAGGGGTTGGACTAGATGACCTCCTGATGTCTCTTCCAACCCTAATCTTCTATGATCCTATGAGATATGTAGGGAGCTTTGCATCAGGAGAGTAAGACAAAGTTATTCTACTGTACCAGGAAATATGGCTTTGTACAACTTACCCAGAGAACATCAGCATATAGGCAATTTATGAATGTGTTACCACAGAGTTCAGAGTCACTTTCAACACTTTTAAGACCAGCTTTACTTCTCTTTTGAGAAATCCCAAACTACTTTTCATCTTTATAATACAAAAATTGACTAGAGATCCTCAGCTGGTGAAAATTGGCATAGCTCACTAAAGTGTTTGGTGCTATGCTGATTTACATCAGATGAGGATCTCTTCTTATGAACTTTGGAAAAATGTAATTTTGTGGGATTAAAAGAAGGGTGCAGAACATTTTATAGCAATGAACTATGATATGGGCACTGTCCCACTTCCACTGAAGTTACTGGAAAAATTTACACTGGAGTCTTTGGATCAGGCCCTAAGAGATAACAGTTTGCAATTGCTTAGATCAAAGGGAGATAAAAGACAAAAGGCATATCAAGTTGTGAACTTCCAGTCCCTGACTGAAACAGCTTGCAATATAAATTAGAAATAAAATAGCTAGGTAGTCAGTGGATGGGATATGGAAGGAAGAGAATTATAACAGTGAGAGAGCATGCAATATGTTCACAACCATGTATGAATCTCATATGCTACTGTTAGGTTTTATTATTAATAATTAATTTTATTTATAGTATTTTTTATATATATAATGTGGTAAAGTTTGGCGCAGTGTGTGGAGGAGTTCAGGAAAGGAGCCAAATGGAACTTTCCTATCATACTACAATGGCAGATCTTTTCAAACCTTCACTATTAAAAGCTCTGTCTGCATTAATCCTGGAAATGCACTTGTCAGAAATGTGTTTTGGGATGGTGCATGGAGCTAACATTTCCCCAATGTAGCTAGGGCTTTGGCATGCATGTGATTTTTTTTTAAAATTGTGCTAGACTAGAGAAATCATTATCAAGAGCACAGATTTGTAGAATGGTTTAAATGGTTATAGCTTGGCTAAGCCTTGTCTACACTGACGAGAGAAACTATCCTAGCACCTCATATTTGAATATGGCATTGGCTAACATAAGCTGCAATGTAGACTGTGGTGACCTGTTCAGAAGGACCCACATTTCTTACATGCACTTAAATATTTCTGCTAGAGGCAGCACAGGATAGAAGTTTGTCTTTTGCCTGCCATCTCTGTTCTGGTGTGCAGAATTTCTCAGTTGGATGTAAACTCTCTAAATATATTTAGAAATGTATTATTTTGATACCCCCATTACCACAAGAGGCATCCTGCTGTTTTATATAGTGTTTTGAATATTCCAGCCTTCTGTTGCTGGTTTCCACAATGGCACTTTTTTATATGTGCTAAAATATGGCCACCTCATGTTAAGTTTCCAATATAATCCTTGAAACTGGTCATAAATAACGTTTACAGTGTTCCTATCAGTAATGAATGTGTTAAGTGTGGTTTAGGTTTGAATGGAGTAACATCAGATTTAAATATAATTCTACATTGCAGAATTGTATGCAGGTTAGCCTCTGTGCACATTACAGAATAAAATAAACTAGCTCAGTGATCTAGAGATGGTGTACACTGTGCCCATGGGTGAATGAGATTGATTCTTGCAACAGTCTGCTAACAAAATTGTTTAGTGTGTGAAGTGCATGTAGATCATGTAATCAGATTCATGGCTGCTGTTCTTATTTAGGGCACAAGGTGTTGCAGATTTCTAGAGAATAATAAAATACAATCTTAATTTAAAAAAATAAAAAAGAGGAGCCATACCTAGGAGGTAAAATAAATCAACTTCAGACACCTAAGATATCAGAGGAACAATGCTTTTTAATTTTCCTGTAATTTGATCATTACTATTTAGTTATTTTGAGGTTGATTTACTTATTTATTTTTATTTCAGAATTAAAATTCTAATGAGCTCTAATATGTGGAAGGGAAAGTTTTTACCGAATTAAAAAATGCTGTTAAACTTGTCACTGAAAGTGGACCTCAGTGCAGTTAATTTTTAACAAGCTTTTATTGCAGAGTTCACTAGATGATCAGTCATAGATTTTTAGATGTTTGGATTCAGCTGTTAACTCTTCCTGTCACTGGAATAAAACCAAGTTTTACAAGTTTTAATTCGTGTGTGTGTGTGAGTGAGAAGAGAGAGAGAGAAAGAGAAAGAGAGAGGAATAGTACCATTTATCAAGAATCTCATATTTAACTAAAACAACCCTGAAAGGGAATGCTCTCAGTAATCACTCTTTAACAGATTCAGGTGGAAGAATGCCAAGTTTTTTTGTTACACAATAGGTGCAATCATGTGATAGAGTTTCCAGTTGGGAGTTGAAAACCGAAAACCTGACATGCATAAGTGAATAAACCTGCCCTATGTGATGTGTTGATTTAGTATTTTTCCTCCTTAAAAATACAGCTGGAGTTCTGCCTTTGTCTGGGAACTGAACAGACAAGGCTATGTGCAACACAAAATTAATTTTGCATTGACATTCTGGATGTTGGTGATAATTTGTACTGACATTGTGGCTATTGGTTATTATTGTGACAAGCAGGCTTGATCCAAGTGGACACTGTAAGAGCCAAATTTAATAGACTTATCATTGTAATTTTCTGCCTTGAGGACAACAGAGACTTTCCAGTGTTCCTTTACCACAACAATCATGGATTACAATATAACAAGTCCACAGGATTGGGAGAGGATTGAGGGGATTAATGGAGTATGACAAAATTGCACCTAAGGGGGAAAAGTCTGTCGCAGTTTCTCTATGGTGATGTGGTAGGCCAGGCAAATTGGCAATTGCTACTGATCTTTACACATGCATGTCTTCAAATAAAGTGTGTGGAAAGTCAAGCGGAATGCAACTATGTGGCTAAGGCTGTCATGATCATTTATGTCTCAAATGTACAAATCACTTAATACTATCTTTTTAAGTATTTCAGTGATCAACTACATTAAGCATCAATAGGTTGTAGGCATTGCACTAAATCATTTTATGTTCTGTTATAACCTCTTATCCTGCCAAACTAAATCCTAAAAAAGATTAAAATGTAGGGTTAGGCCAAGTCTCTTTAAGATTAATTAAGGAATATAATTCCTGTTCAGTAGGAATGTTCCAGCCTCAGAATTTTAGAAACACTGATATTAAAATAGGTTTGTTGTCTGCATTTATTTGCTGACATGCTTTTAAATAAGACCCCAGTTCCCCATCCCTTTAAAAATGTCCATCTCACAGCAAAATATATTTTAGCCCTATTTCTCATGGAATATGAGTATATTAGTAACAATATTGGCATGTGGGGATTGCCAGTATTGGGTTTGGTTCTCCTCTCACATGGGTGTAAAATAGGAGTCAGTCCATTGACTGCAATGCAGTTACATCTAGGTGAAAACAAAGAGACTAGGAGAATGACACTTGTTTTGGTTTGTGACAGGAAATCCTGACTCTTCATTTCAAGCATATTTAGATAATTAGAGCTAGATGCTTTTCTCTTTTACACTGGCACAAATTTGGAGTACATTTGGTTTTAGATTTATGCTGGTGTAAATGCCGGCAGAACCTGGTCCCTAGAACATCCTTCTTCCATGGAAATTAATGTGAGCGCTTAATTATTAATTAAAAAAAAACTACAAAACAAGTCATGTCAGTCTAGCAAGAACTACACAAGAGGGACAAAATTAGTGAAAGAAGAAAAATCACAAACATTTATCAGTGGCTGAGGTCATAGCTCATGTGTTTTGAATCGTTTAGGAAGTGCTTTTGCAGCAGTGTTGACTGAAGGTCATGTTGTTATTTAGGCTTTTTGCTCGTAGGCCAGCAGGCAATTCATTAATTCCATTAGCTATCCACTCCGCAGGCTGAGACGTGCAGATGTAATTGTCAACAATTCCTACAGTATATTTAAGCTGTCAAGGCTTCTGTAAGGGTTCTGTTATCCTGTTTGGCGATATCAGTAGGCACGGAGGGTTATTTCATGTCTTTAAAAAGTAGAAATAAAGAGAACTTTGTGCTACAGAACCTATCCTAAAAGATTTCAACTTCACTGTTAACTTAAAGTGACATTCCAGCACAGAAACACTGAGTAAATTTCTAACTGGCAAAGTTTCTGATTTTCTTTTTTTAAATGAGTCTTGAAGCCATTACAGTGTTCTCTCTAAACCCAAACCTGTATTCTTTCTAATAGCCAGATAGAGGAGTTCTCTTCTCCTTCCCAATGGCACAGTGATACATACAGTGGCCCAGATCCTGCACACTGCTCCATGTGGGTAGATTCTTGTGCAGAGTACAGGTGAAGCCGGTGGTGCTCTGTGAAGGCACACAGGTTTCCTCCCACATGGATCCAGTTGCCCGATTGGGGCCTATATTTTTTTATACCATCATTTCACCCTAAAATTTCTGGTGGGTAAGTGAGAAGGAAAAGTGACAAACGACGAACATGTTTTGTCTGTCACTAGTATATATTCTTAATATTAACTGGTTGTTAGTTGCTTTGATGGTTTTTGTGTCTGAGTGATGGTCAGAACCAGAATGTACTATATTTAGTAAATGAGAGGCAAGGAGATATTCCTGACTTATGAGCCCAGTCAAAAGTAGATCGTATCTGCATGCGTGTGTCTGCCCTCTAAGCCAGGCACTGTTATGAAACAGTGCCCTGCAGAGAAAAGTTTATTTTCTCACGTAGAAGAGACCGTTACCTTGAAAAGATTGCAAGACTGCTTGGAGTGAAATGCCTCATATTTAGCTGTGATGCGTGAGTCCTGGAGAGGTACACAAGAATTTAACTTGCTCTTCCGCTCTATAGCCTACATAAAAATAGCCTGCTCTCTCTTGAGATCTTAATACACCATAAAGCCTTAGTGGCATTTAAAAATCTTTAGCTTTCAGTTAATATACATTTCAGTATGTTGCTTTTATTTTAACAATAATGAATATAAAGCTGTGCTGTCCTTCGCCATGCTTTGAGCTGTTCAGATAACGCACGGCAGGGTAGTTAGGCATGACTCAAATAGGCCCACTGTGCGCTATTTGAATGGAAAGAACTTCTTTTCATTCATCATTGCTTAACTAGTTTTCTGGTTATGTGTTTCCTAAACTTTCTGAATGACACCCTTATGCCCACAATTCCTAATTTGTTTAAGGTCAGTGCCAAATACTTGACACTCTGTTAAAGCTGTTATTCCTTAAGCTCTGTTTGTAAAATGTTCAGGTTACTGCTTATTTTCGGATGTTGCAAAAGAAAATGCATTTCACGTATTTCTGGAGAAATCCTTTGTCACTGTGTAACAAATGATTATTCTATGAAAGATGACAAAATGTGGTAAAGGAGTCTGTCTGGGAAAAGGTTCCCCCTATTGTGTGATATAACGTATGAGTAATCATAAATGTAAAACACTTGATGTGACAATTTCCTATAATTATTATTCAGTAGTTAGTAGGCACAGTATACTATATTACTCCTGTTATGTATTTATACGGTGGACGCTATGTATTCATAATATGGTTTAACATGTTGTATACGTAGTATCTACCCAGCTGAGGGATATTCTTCCCCCAAGTTGACAATTGAAAACTGACAGTGTTCTTTTTTCTTTTCTTTTCTTTTCTTTTCTTATGAGCCACTACAAGGTAGAAAATATTTAAGAATAGCAGTGTATTTACTTCTTCTTTACATTACCGATTGTTGAATCTCTCTCTGTCTCTCTCTCTCTTTATATATGCAAGAAATAGCTGAAAAAATCAGGTAAAGTGTTTCAATGTTTTAAAGTAGTAGTAGATACCATTGCTATGTATTTATTACAGGCATAGTTTAGAAGAGAAGAAGATGATGTCAATGATTCTGGAATATTTTCTTCATTGTAGTGGCCACTGAGTTGAATGGGAATTCATTGATGTGTATAGTAATACATCTTGCAATTCATCGTTTCTAATCAATGTTGGGCAGCGAAAACCAACAACTGTACTTTATAAAATGGACCTTTGTGCATTCTGATTTGATTTAAGAATTGATTTCATAAAAGAAGGTATTCAAATAGTTGTACAATTAAAATGTGTTAAGTTCCATTTTTCTTTTGCTATATTTTGTAAAACATTTTCAATGTAAACAGTATGCGTCTCACACATGTCAAATCAAAAGTCCTACTATTTATTCAAAAATATATTTACCTAATGTAACTGGAAGCTTATTGCACTCTCATAAATGTATATATTGTGACTTCAAAAGTATGTACTGAACTTTTGCTTAAACTACTAGTATGTGGATTTCTTTCAAATTTATTTTTCATTAATGATATTAAGGTTAAGGTCCTTTACTATATGTACTTTAAAATTCACAATAAAGTTTCAGAATTTGTTTTATACAATGCTGAGGTTTTGTGTTGAATTTTATTATGGAAATTTATTTGTACTGATACCTTGGTAAGGTCCATTCCTTGAGCTGCGTGTGTAAATCTGTTTCACATCATAATGATTTAAATTGGGTCTGTCATATGAGAAATGGCCATATCTCCATTCAGTGAAGAGCTGTCTTGTTTTAAATAGAGAAGGGTGCTCTGCTGAAGAAGGGAACTACTGACACCTATGCAATCTATGCTTGAGAAGGCAAAAGCCAAGAACTCCTAGTATCTCAGTGTACTGGGCTCAGTGATGAGGAAATTTATACAGTAACTGGTGGGTCAGTTCTAGCCAGCAAAGGGTACAGAAGAAGGTAGGTGGGCTAAAGGAATAAACATGGAGGAAAACATTTAGGTACATTGGGTATATATTAATGAGTATATTCATTTAAAAATTCTAAATCACCATTTTATAACTTACTATGAAAGGAAAAAATCATTCACAGATTTACAATGTTAAAATACACTGTTAACTCGCTTTTATAGCCTTTCATTTTGCTCTTTACGTACCTATTGTTTTTAATGCTCTTTTATTACCGCATCCTGCAGTAGTTACTTAGGCAAAGCTTTCGTTGACAATCAGTGGCGATTTCTCCTGAGTAAAACTGGTATTGGATCAGGCTCTTAAAAGCTCCTAATTTTTTCACTTCCTTTCTCTATCCCCGTGTCAAGGTTCCTCCCCCACTCTGAACTCTAGGGTACAGATGTGGGGACCTGCATGAAAAACCTCCTAAGCTTATCTTTACCAGCTTAGGTCAAAACTTCCCAAAGGTACAAAATCTTCCACCCGTTGTCCTTGGATTGGCCGCTACCACCACCAAACTAATACTGGTTACAGGGGAAGAGCTGTTTGGACGCGTCTTTCCCCCCAAAATACTTCCCAAAACCTTGCACCCCACTTCCTGGACAAGGTTTGGTAAAAAGCCTCACCAATTTGCCTAGGTGACTACAGACCCAGACCCTTGGATCTTAAGAACAATGAACAATCCTCCCAACACTTGCACCCCCCCTTTCCTGGGAAATGTTGGATGAAAAGCCTCACCAATTTGCATAGGTGACCACAGACCCAAACCCTTGGATCTGAGAACAATGAAAAAGCATTCAGTTTTCTTACAAGAAGAATTTTAATAGAAATAGAAGTAAAGAAATCACCTCTGTAAAATCAGGATGGTAGATACCTTACAGGGTAATTAGATTCAAAACATAGAGAAACCTTCTAGGCAAAACCTTAAATTACAAAAAAGATAGACAGAAATAGTTATTCTATTCAGCACAATTCTTTTCTCAGCCATTTAAAGAAATCATAATCTAACGCATACCTAGCTAGATTACTTACTAAAAGTTCTAAGACTCCATTCCTGTTCTATCCCCGGCAAAGACAGCATAAAGACAGACAGAGACCCTTTGTTTCTCTCCCTCCTCCCAGCTTTTGAAAGTATCTTGTCTCCTCATTGGTCATTTTGGTCAGGTGCCAGCGAGGTTACCTTTAGCTTCTTAACCCTTTACAGGTGAGAGGAGCTTTCCCCTGGCCAGGAGGGATTTCAAAGGGGTTTACCCTTCCCTTTATATTTATGACACCCCGTTTGTAAATTTAAAACGTGACATTGTTTTGCTTATAAAACCTCTCAGTATTCTTTTTCTTGACAAAATATCATCACCCTTTATAAGCATCATCAGCTGATTGGAACAGCATTGCTCAGGAATAGAGGTCTATTTCAGCTAACTGCTTTGGCAGAGCTAGCCAAGAACACAACATATTTTAATTTTTCCCTGGGAAACACAAAAAATTAGGGATATTAAAAATTTTTTTTGACAACACATTCTTAGGGACTGAGACTTCTCCCATTAAAGTCCACAGTAGTTTTGCCATTCATTATAGTGGGAGTGGGATCAGGTCCTTAGATTTTATAGATGGGATTTTCAGAAACACTCAGTGTCAGCCTAACACTGCTCCCATGGATGTCAGTTTGAAAACTCCAACTGATTTCCATGGGAGCAGAGTTAGGTGAATACTGAGCAGTTCCAACCTGTATGGAGATGTATAACCCTCTACAGTGCAGTCATTCACATTTACATTTTTGAAATCTAGGAACATGCCCATTTCAGGATTTCTTTCAGAAATCCAAATATATTTTCTAAACTCTGGTTCAGACAACTGTTGGCTAATTCAAATGGAGATTTTATAATCAGAACCTGGCAAAGCTATGTAATTGAAGGGTCAAATTCTGCCATCCTTTGTTTTCTATATGTATGGTTCCCAGTAAGAGCCAGGTCAACACTGGATCCCAGTGTAGAAAACACTTTGGCCAAGTCACTACTGACAAACAACTTTAATAAAGTTACACCAGTGGAGAATTTGCCCTCCCCCCCTTTTTTATAGCATGATTCCTTTAAAAAAATCTGAAAAAGAAAGTCAAATTGTCATTTGAAAAGCTGAATTTGAAATTCATGCTCTTAAAACACCTTCAGGTCATTGCAGAGATACCTAGTATCTCCATGCTTTGCTGTTTCTGCAACATTTAGTACCATTTACATCATTAAAGTTATGGTATAGACAGCCTCTCTCCACATGCTCAGTTGAATAAAAGCCTTGATACTCCAAGCAAGAGAGAAGCAAACATTTTTCATCCCTAAAATGGAAAAGGATATTGAAGTAGTCTCATGCGAGGAAACACTCAGGACGAACAGGAGGTAGGCTGGATTGTCTGTGTCTTACAAATATAGCCAGGGTCAAGGAATAACACTGGTGCTATTCTATAGCATAACTAAAGATGATTATTCATAATTTTCAAAAAAATAATGTCATACCAATGTCTATTGCCTATTTTCATGCTACCCATCATCAGTTCTGTCTGTCTTATTTCCATGTCATTCATACTGTAATTGTCTTTTGATGAATGTCCTTCTGTTGCAGGCTGTTACTGGTGTTCACATTCCCTCTCCTCCTTTTCACCATATACTCTAATATCTTTTATTTTAATACAAGTGACAATGGCAAATGATTTCTGTAATTTAGATCCAGATCGCATACTCTCGACTCAAGTTGGTGGGCACTTCTAGATCTTACGAATGGTCCTGTTAATTTCAATATCACACAGTGTTCTTGTGAGTGAGTGCTCAATAACGTGTGAAAGGTTGTGTGATCTGGCTCTTAATATATTGGTTCATCTGTGCAGAATTTGCACTTGGTAAAGGTTACATTGCCCTTTGTTCATTATTAAAGAGTTAAACCTGCTGTCCCTGAGCAATGGGCCCAATTTTGATAATAAAATATCAGTTTTACAATACTGTAACTTCATGGTATAATTTCTCCTGCTATCCACATGTGTCAGATCAGAATCAGAGCTCGGTACTATCTTCATACAAACCAGAGTGCAGGCTCAAGATCCAGTTTTTCAAGTCACAGAATCCTAGAGTCTTAGAAATGTAGGACTAGAAGGGATCTTACGATGTCATATAGTCCCGAGCCCTGCGCGGAGTCAGGACCAAATAAACCTAGACTATCCTTGACAGATGTTTGTCTAACCTGTTCTTAAAAACCACCAGTGATGGGGATTTCACAACCTCCCTGGGAAGCCTATTCCAGTACTTAACTACCCTTACAGTTAGAAGGTTTTTCCGAAAACTAACCTAAGTCTCCCTTGCTACAGAGTAAGCTGATTACGTTTTGTCCTACCTTCAATGAATGTGGGGAACAGTTGATCACCATCCTCTTTATAACACACTTAGTGTAAGTGAAGACTATCAGGTCCACCCTCAGTCTTCTTTTCTCAAAACTCAACATGCCCAGTTCTTTTAACCATTCCTCATCGGATAGGTTTCTAAACCTTTTATCATTTTTGCTGATGTCCTCTGGACTCTCTCCAATTTGTCCACATCTTTCTTAAAGCGTGGTGCCTCAAATTGGACACAATTCTCCAGTTAAGGTCTCACCAATGCAGAGGGGAGCAGAACAATTGCCTCCTGTGCCTTACGTATAGAATTATATTAGCTTTTTTTGCAGCTGCATCACATTAAAGACTTATATGATGATTACCATGTGGGCCCAAGAAACAAGAAAAAATGGCAAATTTGTTATGTATCCAATCGGAATGTAATAAATATTCAGGCTCAGTAGCAATATTCTACAGAAGTGTTGAACTTTAAATCTGGCACTACTGTGACTGAACAAACATAACAGCATTGTCAGCTCTCAGTTGTTTGATGTTGCATACTTTTTCTACGTTATGTGACATTTATTTATCCATCAAGTTAGATGTTAACAAAAGCAACTGAAAGTTAGACTCAGCCACTTTCCTGTGTATGTATGTATTTAATGGGATTTTTTTTAAACAAAACAAAACATTTCTTTTGCCCATGAAGTACTGCAGAAAGTGCTTGAGCATCTTTGTCTTGCAGTTTACTTGAAAGAAGAGGCCAAGGCTGGAGTGAACTTTCCAACAGCCAATGTGTGACAAAGCATGCTTAATAGGAAATGAAGTCAAATGTTTTTCTCTTTGAAAATGGCTTCCCTTAGATTTGATGGGAAGCAGATTTACTGTAAGAAGTTGTTCAATTCCATTCTTGCTTGTTCACTTTGCATTTCATACAAAATGTTTTCTTGCATGGAACATGAAGCAGAATTTTGTCACTGTACTGCAGAGGGAAGAAACATAATGTGCTTTGGCGGTCCCTGACAAGATACGTACATTAAAACTTTTAAATCTAAATATATGGGGGAAATGTATGTCATGTCCCATCATAGAGCTTCACAGCCATTGCGTTCATTGCCACTGGTTACTAGCAAAGCTGTTCTTGCTTGTGTTTGTAGCTTGTTTCCCCTGCAAATGCAAATACTTACACTGAGCTATATTTGGGAGATTGCTTTGTAAAGATCTGCAAGTAAATAAAGTCTTGTTCATAAGCAATTTAATATGTAATCGTTGGTTAACGGGGGTTTTTTAAACAGTGTTTAAAAAAAAGTTCAAGTCTTTTTCTCAAACTACATTATTAGATTTTTTTTTTCAGGTCACAACTCACTGTCTTATCAAAAGGAGTGGGTGGATTAGAATTTGGATGTATGAGAAATGCTAAATGGAAACTGTTCAATACTGCTTTGACTATGGCCAGTCAAGCTGTGGCGTCAATTAAAAACTAAGAAGAACATAATCCTTTGCTGAATCCAAATGACTATGACAGTTTGTAGAGTTAGTAAGTATGGAGCATGTTTTAACCAGTTATAAAGCTGTTTAGATGGATCAGAAAATATATTGGAGAAAGATTATGACAAACGTAGAATCCAATTCCCATGCCATATCATCCTTCCTTTTACCTTTTCCATTCTTATTTTAATGTTAAGTACTTGAAATACAATCCAACATTCTGAACATGTTAATTACAAAATAACTTAGAGCCTTAGTTCCTCCGAGAGTCAGTAGCACCATATTTTCAATCTGAGAATACACAGCAAAATGCTCCGACAATGCTGAATCTCTTTTTTCCCCCCTATTCTGTTTTACATATCCTACACAAGGATTGTACTTGGAAGTTTATCTTTCCTGGTAGTGTCCTAACAACAAAGATCCCCTGAGCAGGATCTTGCATTCCTTATTAAGGTTGAATGACCACTGTGGCTAGTGGGAATTTAATCTTGAATGAGGAATGCAGGATCTGCCCACTCTATAGTTCTTTGAAAACAAACTGTCACAGCTCGGACCTCCTATGGTTTTGCATGTGGGATGTTTACAGAAAACAGTGGGAGTTTTCCGTGGGGATTATTGCAGGATTGGGAGATATTGCAATGTATCTTGTGCACTGAGAATTTATCTCCATACATGGTCTTAACCCCTGTTTGTAAAATAATTATTTTTGCAGTGGGTTGCTCCATATTTTGGGAGCTGCCCATAGAAGCCTTAAGGCCCTGTGCCGTAATACCGGCTCACAATAGGCTTGAATTAAGAGTGCTTCAGCAGTGTTACCTCTGAATGCTTCTGTGTGTATTTATATTTTATTCATAAAATTGTTTTGACATAGCTTTTTTGTGCTTTGCTTCTTTCTCTTTTCTTTTCTACTGATCTGAATGGTCCCCATAGGCTTGCACTGACTATGTTTCATATTTTTTTTAATTAATATTATTTCTTATGTGGTCTCTCTAGACCTGTGCTGACATTGCTTCTTTTTACGGCGACACAGTGTCATCCTGTTAGAGACAAATTTTGACATCTTTAAAACGTATGCTCTTAAAAAAGGAATATGTCAGTATTTTACAGCAATGGTCAGCGTGTGGGGCCAATACAGTGAAATGCTGTAGTGTTCTTTTTTAAACGTGACAAGAATGTCAAGTTAGAGTACAAGAGAATGGGAAATTAGCATCATTTACAAGAAATAATAACTTGATTATATGCAAAAAAAATAGTTGTTTGCCAAATGTAGATATCTGTCGTTTCACTTGAATGATTGAAACTCTCAAGCCTAAATTAAAGGGACACCGTCAATAAGTTTAGGCCAAACACATAAGTTTGAAAATGGAAAAGTTTTACCAATGCTAACAAAAATACTTTCATGCTTTAAATAAAATAATTCAATAAAACCTTCATAGATATTCTCTGGCACTGTTGGAAACACAAACATTACTTCATTGTATTAGTGCCAGAGCACTTAATGCTGAACCTGACTAAGCAGCTCTTAGTCAGTGTCTGCCTCTGTAGCTACTCTATGCTTGATATTCCCAAGTCTGTCTGTCTACCTACTCAGTCTATAGTATTTCTCTAGTGTCTATCACTGTATTCAAGTACTGAGAGTTCTGTACAGAGAGTGAAATTCACTGCTCTGCAGAGGTTCCGTATCGCTGTATCAGTTAAATACCACTTAAGGCATAGGTTTCAGTGGGACTGAAATGGTGCATAAACTTTGCTCTGGCCCTTTGCATATTGATGAGCTTCGTCTAGTGACCACGAAATAAGACCCTGATAGTCCATTATGAGTGAAATACACCAGTAAACAGCATAAGTGATGAAGCTGTATTTATCTGATTCTTTCACATTAATAATTTAAAGTGCTATGTGTAATACAGGTGAGGACATTTTTTAAAATTAGACTCATAAATACAAAGTCCCTGTAAAAACTAAAGTTTTATAGTTAAATATTAGGTGCTTTTTGTTTCTGTAGCTTGTTTGAAATAGATGGAAAAAGGCTGTTCCTAGGACATTTCTAGAATCAGGCACTTCGAGGCAGTTAAAACCCTGCATAACTAATTACACTTATTTTTTTTTAGTTGAAAAAAATCTATTAAACGCATTTTAAATTCTGACAGACAATTAAGTTTAAACCTGATACAATAAAGCCAATTTATCCTTACAGTGGGATTCAGTTCTGGAAAGTGACTGTGTCGGAGTGTTATCCTGGTGTTCCAAGTTCTTTGTCTCTCGGTCATTAGCATATGAAATGTGCCCAATTTTGCTATTCAGAAAAGATATTTTTCTAATGGCTAGCCCAGAAGACTCATCTGGCTTCTGGCCGTCAGGCCAAATTCTGCTCTCAGTATCATGGGAATAAATCCTGGGTCTTCAAATTATGCCCTTGTTATGGGGCTAAGGTGGGGTTTGCTTCCGTGTGGAAAAGGTGGATTGAACCCAAAAATGTGGGTGGTCCTGTGTAATCTGTATGGAACTGCACTGTTTTCAGAGCCCCTCCGTTCCATTGCAGCTTATGGCACCACAGAGGGGGCTCCAGCATGGAGGTAGTGCTCTCCAAAGGTACTTTGTGACCTTTATGCTGAATCTCAGCTGGGTTAATATGGGGTTACAATGCATGAAAACTGTCATTCCTTCATCACACCCATTCCCAGGCCATTACCTCCCCATGCATGAATCTGGATTGCTACAGAGGAAGATCCAAGCGAGGGAGAGGCAATGCTATTCATGTGGTATTCCCTCCCTTTGTACCTTGTCTCTTGGAAAACATCAAGTTTTCATCCCTTCTGACCCCGATGGTGGAGGAGAGGATTTGGGTATATACCAAAAAGAAACAAATAAGAAGGAATGTAAAAAAAAGATAAGAAAAATATTTCCAAATGTAAACTCTGAAAGGAGGAGCTGCAAGCTTACGGCCATATAATTCCCGAGTCCTACAGAGGCACTGGACTCTCAGACCCATCTTTTTTTCAGCTGTTCTGCCTCTGTGGAAGCTGTGGAGTGGTTTTGAAAAGATGGGAGCATAAGGAGTCCGGAGGCCCTTTAGGACCTCTAGCACAATATGTAACGGCTCTCTACTTAGAGCATGCAATAGGTGATCTTTTTCAAAACGCTCTTTCATTTTCATGGTATTAAAAAGATGTACAAAAACTGACTGTGCCCATAAGGTCCGGGAGTCAGATCATTTCTCTCTTTTGTGAGTGGGCAGCTGTAACTTAAGGACTGCATATTGAACGTTAGCTTTCTTGAGATAATAAAGTCTCGTAGAAGAGAAATATATAAAACTAGATCCATGGAAATAGTAAAAGGTCATTTCCATGGAAACCACAGGAAACTCTCAAACTATGATTTTGAAAGAGTCTGCCTTTGAAGCTGCAGAATGCTTGAACAATGAGATTTGTTTTAAATTAGAATCCAATCTCTATCTTTTAAGTGCTAGACACTTAAAATGTTATTTCTAATTTAATGCAAGCCTTTGCTAGGAAGGAGATGAATGTATATGTCAAAGCCAGCTGTATTGTTAAGTTTGGCCTGCAATAGAGCTCTTTGGTATCTTTCCCTGCTTTTGCCTCCTGTTGTGAATAGCTGAGCTTTTATACTGAGCATGCTAACCTTTTAGGATTTGTGGCTGAGGTTTCCATTTGCTGTGGTTTCATCTACTGTCTACACCTTAGGCCATAAACCCAGCCTCAACAGACTGCTGTCTAGAATACTTTATATACAAACTCATTCACACACAGTGATGAAACAAGGTGAAAATAACTATGCAGCAAAAGAGATACCTTTATGGGCAAGTTCTGTATAATAGAGGTGAAAGTAATAGGGTTCTATATAAATTACTGTAAAAGTCTATAGAAGTTAATCTATCCTAGTTTTTTTTTCTTAGCTCTCCTTTCTAGAGAATTTTTAAAACATCCGATAATTAAACAAAAAAAATCTCTAACCTGTTACAAAATTCTATAGAAAATATATCATTCTCCCTTTAATTCTGTAGGATTATTTTTTCCTGTAAGGGTAGAGAAGTAACACATAATGTAGGAATCCTTAACCGAGATAAAGTTAAAAGTAGTAGTAGAGTAGAACAAGTCATAATGAAAATAGGCTCAGAGATCACTTCCTTCTTCTTTCTTCATTCTCATCTTCTTCATTGCCATTTAGTACTTACATAGTGTCTTTCATCCAAGGCTCTCAAAATGCTTTACCTATAGTAAGCCTTTCAATCTGTGAGGTAGGTAGATATTGTTATTCTGAGTTTGGAAATGAGTCAGTTGAGACTCAGACAGATTAAGGCTAAAGTTTCAGAAGTGTTCCTTACTTTGGTGTGCCTCTGGTTTTGGACGCCCCATCCCAAGCCAACTAGTGCTTGATTTTCAAGGGTGCTGAGGACCTGCAGCTTGTCCTGAAGTCAATTGCTTTCCTGTAGAAAGGCATCTGATAAATCACTGTAGGAGCAGAAAATCTGTTTAGGAAGTGACAAGTGGGAAAGCAGAGGTTAGTTATCAACTGGACTGCAGTTCAACCTGAATAGGCTTTATATGGCTTTCTTCCTGTCATTTAGAGTGCTGGTAATCAAAAACAGATCATTGCAGATGAGCCTTGTGCAATATCACTGATGTCAAGGGCACTGTCCAGGGTGGGGGTCAGCACAGTTGGCCCATACTGTAATCCTGACATGCAGATGTTCCATTTTAAACGGAAGACGTTTTGAATAGACATGAAACATTCAAATATTATAAAAAAGTATAAACATGCAATGGTGCGCTGTGGGGGAACTACAAGTTGAGCTCCTGGCAACAAGCAACTGGTGATTTATATTGTTGTTTGATGCCCTCAGTACATTTATGTAAAAGGCTGTTTACAATTTTTTCTGAGTGTTTGGCATTATGACTAACTCTGCACTGCCTGTTCGTGGATATTGTTGTAGTCACCCCAAGTATGTATTTCACTGCTGTGCTGTTACTTTGGTGGCATTCGCCATGATATCTCATTTTCCTAGCTAATTTCAGCCTCCCCAGATTCCAGAGGAAGGGAGCGGGAATCTGTCAGCTTTTGCTCCTGGTTTGATTGGACAAGGTTGCTAGAAATGACACAGTTCCCTTCTGCTCTTTTCTTTGTTTCTTAGCTTTGGCCAGC
This sequence comes from Lepidochelys olivacea, assembly GCF_965140295.1. Taxonomy (NCBI): domain Eukaryota; kingdom Metazoa; phylum Chordata; order Testudines; family Cheloniidae; genus Lepidochelys; species Lepidochelys olivacea. Next base: position 75,311,746 of record NC_140411.1, on the reverse strand, counting down.
TCAAGACCCAGGTGGGATGGGAACAGGTTGCACAGATATTGGACTACCAAGATGCCCATGATCCAGGCAATTTTAGGCTGAGATTTTCTAAGGGCCCTAGAGGAGATAGATACCCAGCTCTACTGCACTGTGTCTAACTCCTGCCAGCTCTTCAAAAATCTCAGCCTTAATTAGTAAATCTACAGAATACAAATTAATTCAAATACATTGAATTATTATATGGAGAGCTCTTCTTGTCTTCAGATTACCTGAGCTGCTACTGAAGTCAGACCCCCCTGTCTGACAATGTCCTATTTCATGATTATTCCGGAAATCAAACCAAATATTGACCATAGACAGCCAGACAACATCTTTTATGTGAACTATTGTTTCCCTAAGCAATCTGCTGAATCCCTACTGAAGTCCTCTGTCCCACTGCTTCTACCTCCCCGACGTAGAAGCTCTTGTGTCAGAGCTCTCATTTCTCTGGTGAAGAAATACTGAACTAGATTCCTTTCAGAGGCTATGTACTTTGTCAGAGACATTGCTGCTAAGCTGCACTCTAAGCAGCATCCACAGCTCTCTCTCCCTTCATCTTGGGCCTGATCCAAAGCCATCAAAGTCAATGGAAAGAATAGCAATGACTTCAAGTCTCGTCTTGCAGGGAGTAAGAGACCAAAAATGAGATCTTTTAAATGGTAACAGAAACCCTTGGGTCACTTCATTATTTTTCTGCTGTGAAGTATTACTGGTAGGGATTTCTGATTACAAGTCTTTTACTCCAGTATGTGGTGGATATAAGATCTGATTCTGTAGCTGCTGTATTAACTTGCTTTGAAGTCAGTGGGAGTTGTGGAGATGGGGTGGGTACATCTCTGGATGGGTATGTCTTTGGTGTTTGCCTGGGAGTCAACCTGAAAAAATGCAGACGAGTCATTTTTAAATGAATTACTTACTATGTTGTAGGTGCTGGCACTAGGTGTGCTGCAGGTGTGGCAGCACCCCCTGGCTTGAAGTAGTTTCCATTGTATACAGGTTTACAGTTTGGTTCAATGGCTCTCAGCACCCTCATTATACAAATGGCTCCAGCACTCCTGTACTGTATAAATCACGTTGGATCACTCTAGACCTTTTTTTTTAACATCGTCTGGATTTGTTTTAGAAAACCATGTCTGGCAAGTGAGTAACCCTTAACCAGGATCAATTGGTCTGATTCTCCCCTGCCTTACACTACTTTTACATCCATGTAAAGATATTGACTTCAGTGGACTCACTCCTGATTGTTCTCCATTTAAATGAGAGGGGAATCAGGTCCAGTCACTAGGCCAAATCTTGATGTCATTGGGAGTTTTGCCATGGGCATCAGTGGGACCAGAATGTAGCCTTTTGTCTATTCATTTGTAAGGTATATTGTTGTTTTTTTTTAAAAGATGGCCTCTATTTGCACAGTGCTTTTTCTCTTACTTTATTATTGTCATCAAAGGAAGTGGGACATCATTAAAACTGCCAGTGCTCAAATGTGAATTTTCAAGATTAAAATAAAAGAAAATATGGCTTTAAATGCTTAAAGTAGGTCAAAGTCTTCACTTAAAATGGGGGTTGGTGATTTGACCACACACAAAAAAGAACCAGGCAACAATTCAGAAGTATTTTTCCTGCTGTCAATGATTCTGAAAATAGGAAGGTGGAAAAAAATCAGTTTGATTTTTTTATAGAATATTTATCTGTTGAAAGGTCAAATGAAAGGTTATCTTAATTTGATATTTTTGAGCATTATAGGAAGGGAAGGAAGGATGAAATGAAGGACTGTGGAAAGTATTTAAGGTATGAGGAAACTAGGTAAAAAACCATCAACAGAGACATTATCATTCATTTTGCACTTGCAGAAAAATGCATGTTAAAAAGTCCAAGGGAAGATAATCATATTAATCAAGAACTTAAGTTTTCATTAACAGAAATGAAACCATTCATCATCATTATTAGTAACTTATTAGTTATGTACATTTTGTTAGTGCTTACCATGCGGTAGGAGCTGCCAGTGCACACAAGGAGAATCAGTCAGTGCCTGAAAGAGTTTACCAGGTAAGGGATTTCATCATAGAAGCAGCTCTTCACAGGCAGACCCCAGGTCTCATGTGGATACCAATTGATGCCAGCAGGACTCTGTATGTGCCCAGCAGTCTGTTTGTGTGGAGCAGCTTGCATTGCTGGGGTGTATGGGCTTAGTCCTAATAACACTCAAGTTTATGGAACTAGAGTTATTCACGCCCGCAGGTGTTTTTAAGAACAGGTCCCAATTTCAGAAGTAACTTGGAAAATGGAGGATGAGCAGTTCTCAACTGTGTCAGTCAATAGTCAAAAATATAAACAGATAGGCAACCAGCATGAAATTTTAAACTAAAAGCCTGTCCTCAGTCCATTTGTATTACATCATGTGAGTGTCACAAGTGGTTTAATCTTTACTGCTCTAATTGAAGAGAAGAGCAGAGAAGATTGGTCCTGGAATGCTAAAGATTATCAATATTCTTCTATCCAAAACCACAATGAAAACTAACAAAAATATGTGGTAATCATTCCAAGTGCAGTCTGATCTAGACTCGTCCAACCTAATTTAATCTGACCTATCAATCATTAAGAATATTTTCCTATTAATAATACATATATATATGATTGAACAGAAACGTTATACATTTTATTCAATAGCAATGATAGCCAAACATTTATAATTAATGTTAAGATTTTACCAAATATGGCCATATTGTGTTATCCAATGTGACCCCTGTGTGCCATCTAGGAAGTTAAAAGCGTCTAGAAACTGGCTCTGTTGGAGATGAATGTCCTGCTTTTGTCAGTCTACTGGCTTCAGGCCTCTCCCTCCCTCTTCCCTGCCAGGGGTGTGTTGGGGGCAGGAGTTGGAGGGGCCAGTATGAAGGAGATCCATTCCACTACACCTTTGTTTCATTGGCATCGGGACTATTAAGGACTCTGGGCTAGTTTCACAAGTTAAAGCTGCCTGGAAACATTTCTAAGTGTCATAATGGCTGGGGCAGACCTTGAGAGTCAGGGAGCTAGAACTGGCTTCTTTTCACCTCTCCTGAACTCAGGCTCAGGAAAGGATCAAGCCCATCATGATTTCTTGTTAATAAGTTCAATAGCTCTCTATAACTTAAAAAGAGAAAACCATTTATCTTTGCCACATCATCTATGGGTTCATCCTATTGCTCAAAATTCTGACACTCTCACATCTTACAGAGTAACAGCCATGTTAGTCTGTATTCGCAAAAAGAAAAGGAGTACTTGTGGCACCTTAGAGACTAACCAATTTATTTGAGCATAAGCTTTCATGAGCACAAGCTTATGCTCAAATAAATTGGTTAGTCTCTAAGGTGCCACAAGGACTCTTATTCTTCTCACATCTTAATGTGTGTGTAAACAAACATTTTGCTCAGGGTTATCAGCTTGTGTACAGTCACGTAGCTCTTTGGTGGAGATATGGTCTTTATTTTGAGTTTAACATAATGGTGAGCTTATTGTCAGTGCTGATAAAATAAATATTAAAGTGTAATCAGAATAATAACTAGTGATAATGAAGGTCCCAGATCCAGTTTTTTTCTGTGATGTAAGTCAGTTGTGGATAATGGAAGTTGCACCAGGGATAAATTTGGCTGTCTAGGTCCTTGCATAATATGTGTACACTGGGTGCACAATAAGATTGTCATGGTTGCTTGAGGGTAAAATTCTGCCTTCATATATACAGGTGCAGGACCAATCCATTAGAGTCAATCAGAACTCTGTGTCTGAACTCAAGGACTGAATATGGCCCTTAGCTATGCATTTTCTGACTCCTTAAGCATTTTAAATCTCTCCTTAATATTCCATGAATGTAGTTGTTTGTACTGAATACACTGGAGTTGCTTTTGTGCAGTATTCTCTGTGTCTCTGTCTGTCTTTGTCTGTCAGCCTGTCTTCCCTCCCCCCCCCCTTCTTTCCCTAGAATACTACATTTATTTACATGGGTTTGCACTGAGTGCATTAGTTGCAAGTGGCAGAGTGAAATACAGATACTATATGAGTAATAAAAGCACTGGTTCCTAACAAGTGTACATAAGTATAACATTTTAAGGAAGGTTAAAATGTTTGATGTATTTCATATCTTCCTAAAGATGCACTGGCCAGGTAAGTGATTTTCATTATTATTTTTGTTTATTTCAGCAAATCATTACAAGAGCTTGTGCAAAAAGAAAACATACCCATACCCCCTGCAGCTATTTTGTAAGGCTGTTGATTAATTGCAGTTATTCACGCAATTAACTCAAAAAATTAATTAAGATTAAAAAATTGTGATTAATCGCAGTTTTAATCACACTGTTAAAGAATAGAACACCAATTGAACTTAAATATTGTGGATGTTTTTCTACATTTTCAAATATATTGATTTCAATTACAACACAGAATACAAAGTTTACAGTGCTCACCTTATATTATTTTCAATACAAATATTTGCACTGTAAAAATGATAAACAAAATACATAATATTTTTCAGTTCTCCTCATACAAGTACCACAGTGCAAACTCTTTATCATGAAAGCACAACTTACAAATGTAGATTATTTTGTTACATAAATGCACTCAAAATCAAAACAATGTAAAACTTAGCGCCTACAAGTCCACTCAGTCCTACTTCTTGTTTAGCCAATCGCTAAGAGAAACAAGTTTGTTTGTATTTACGGGTGATAATGCTGCCTGCTTCTTATTTACAATGTCACCTGAAAGTGAGAACAGATGTTCACAGGACATTTTTGTAGCCAGAATTGCACGGTATTTACATGCCAGATATGCTAAATATTCATATGTCGTTTCATGCTTTGGCCACCATTCCCAAGGACATTCTTCCATGCTGATGACGCTCGTTAAAAAAGTGTTAATTAAATTTGTGACTGAACTCCTTGTGGAAGAATTGTATGTCTCCTGCTCTGTGTTGTACCCGCATTCTGTCATATATTTCATGTTATAGCAGTCTCGGATGATGACTCAGCACATGTTCATTTTAAAAACAGTTTCACTGCAGATTTGGCAAAACACAAAGAAGGTACCAATGTGAGATTTTTAAAGATAGCTACAGCACTCGACCCAAGGTTTAAGAATCTGAAGTGCCTTCCAAAATCTGGGAGTTCCGGGGTGTGGAGCATTCTTTCAGAAGTCTTAAAAGAGCAACTACAGAACCTGAACCACCAAAAAAGATAATCAACTTTCTGCTGGTGATATCTGATTCAGATGATGAAAATGAATATGCATCGGTCTGCACTGCTTTGGGTAGTTATCAAGCAGAATCCATCATCAGCATGCACGCATGTCTTCTGGAATTGTGGTTGAAGCATGAAGGGACATGAATCTATAGCACATCTGGCACATTAATATCTTGCAATGCTGGCTACAACAGTGCCATGCGAATGCCTGTTCTCACTTTCAGATGATATTGTAAATAAGAAGCAGCCAGCATTATCTCCTGCAAATGTAAACAAACTTGTTTGTCTGAGCAATTGGCTAAACAAGAAGTAGGACTGAGTGGACTAGTAGGCTGTAATGTTTTACATTGTTTTATTTTTGAATGCAGTTATTTTTGTACATAATTTAACATTTGTAATTTCAACTTTCATGATAAAGAGATTGCACTACAGTACTTGTATTAAGTGAATTAAAATACTATTTCTTTTATTTTTACAGTGCAAATATTTATAATAAATAATAAATATAACATGAGCAGTGCACACTTTATATTCTGTATAAAGAACAAGGAGTACTTGCAGCAAAGAGTCAAATTTATTTGAGTATAAACTTTCGTTAGTCTCTAAGGTGCCACAAGTACTCCTTGTTCTTTTTGCTGATACAGACTAACATGGCTACCACTCTGAAATTTGTATTCTGTGTTGTAATTGAAATCAATCTATTTGAAAATGTGGAAAACATCCAAAATATTTACATACATGTTATTCTATTGTTTAACAGCACGATTAATCACGATTCATTTTTTAAATCATGTGATTAAGCATGATTAACTTTTTTTAATCACTTGACAGCCCTACTATTTTGTTTAGCATCCATTTTCTGCATCATATGAAAGCAGAATATGTTGATAACATAACTTTTCCAGACTGAAACAATGTCAGTCCTGTCCTCCTGCATATCAATAGGGATTTTGCCACTGACTTCAGTGGGAGCAGAAATGGGGCGAGTTACCCATTTAAATAATTCATAGTAAAATGTAGAATCTTCCCACAATTTTCTGGATCCAGTTCTGAACTGAGTGACACCAGTGTAATCGGTAGCAACTCATTAGAAGTCAATGGACTTGCATCCATACAGCAAAACTGTCAGGGATATATATAAATACAGATAGTTACCTTTAGCATGCAAATTACAATTTTAGGAGTGTCTTGTCTTCCCACATGTATACATAATTCCTGTTCCCTTAAAGGGAGTTGCACACATATAGAGAGATAAGAAAAGCTTCCCAGAAATTTGAGCTGAAAAGCGATTCTAAAAATGACACTGTGGAGTTCTATTTCCATTTTCTCTCAATGACTTCCATGTCAGTTTAGTTCAGAAGCCAAAAGATGACTTTTCTAATTGGCAGCTCTGCAAACACAGTCTTGGATGTGAAAATCAATGTGTATTCCTTGTGCCTCTCACATCATCCCTAATAAAAAAAAACTCTGCAGTTCAAATTTAGATAAATCATTTTGTTGATGATGGGTGAGTTAGAACAGAATTTAGGTCATTCTTCTACAGCGGTATTGTCTATATAGTGAAAACAGTGGTAAAAACTTGTTATTTGTTGATAAAATAAGTGAATATGAGTTGCAAACAGTCTGAGCAGATAGGTAAGTAGGAAGAGAAGGTATTATTATAACAGGTTTCAGAGTAGCAGCTGTGTTAGTCTGTATTCGCAAAAAGAAAAGGAGTACTTGTGGCACCTTAGAGACTAACCAATTTATTTGAGCATAAGCTTTCCTGAGCTACAGCTCACTTCATCGGATGCATTCAGTGGAAAATACAGTATTTTCCACTGTATTTTCCACTGAATGCCTCCGATGAAGTGAGCTGTAGCTCACGAAAGCTTATGCTCAAATAAATTGGTTAGTCTCTAAGGTGCCACTAGTACTCCTTTTATTATTATAACAGTTACTTTTCCAACTATGACCACACTTAAATGTTAATCACTAAGGGCCAGATCCAACACCCATTAAGTCAATGAAAAGACTCCATTTGGCTTTGGATTGGGGCCTAAATCATAGAACATATCACTTATCTTATTCGTTCTGTCAAGTAAATGTAAATGACACTTTGGAGGCTTGTCTTTGTATAGTATACTTTATCTAGACTGGACATTTGGACTTCATTGTCAATCTTTTCATCTTATCTGGTGTTCTAACCCTTGTTCCTGAAAGAGTACCATTTTAGTGTTTTTGGAAACCTAGGTTTGATAATTAATGTGTCATCTTTTCGTCATGCTTCAAACAGAAGAACTTTAAGAAAGTTGAATACTTTTTTTTCTCACTGCCCTCTTCTAATCAAGAGAAGATGTAACAGTCAAGAATGATTCAAAATTAGTTCGATGGAATAAAATGATTTTTTGTAATACAGCAGCAATATGCACCTGATCCAAGGATTTTTAATGGCTACAGACGACAGGTGTCTTAAGACATCCCATTTCCCGGTTTTGGCAGGCTAAAAACACTGAGACTAGTGTAAGTCAGCTCTGTCAGAGGACATGTTTATGTAGATTTCAACACCCTGACACTGCACAGTTCCCTGAGGTCTCAGGGAAACATGAGAAAAGATGCGTATTATTGGTTTCATTTATTGAAGAAGGGTGCTTGTGTTTAGTGGGAGGATCACAGAGGCACAGTGAAACTCAGAGAGGTCCTTAAGGTTCACATACTAACTCTCCCAGGCTTGTTTGTTCTTTTGTTTGTCTGTCATTGCGCACAGAACAGCCTGGCCGCTATGTGCCTCCTGAGTCCAAGATGCCAATTGGGGATAGGTGAGAAACACAGTGCAGCAGAAGGGAGGAAATATGTTTACACAGATCTGTTCTGGTGTTGAAGTTTATGCAGAAGAGAGTGAGGCTGTGCCTTGCGAGGCACTTGGTAATGCTAAAAGTGAGGGTTGCATGGAAACTTGCTAAACCTCCTACTAACTTTTATTTACCTCATAGAGCAAAGAACTCCCAAGCTCACTCAAGCTCATATAAAGTTTTCATTAGCTTCAGGTCAAGCTGATCAGACAGCCTACCCCAGCTGAAACTGGTAAAGCATTGAATTACGGCAGGTCTGTGACCCAATGGGCAGTTGATAAATTTTTGTTCCTTGTGGACAGTTGTGGCTCATCTCCAGCCGGTGTAAACACTTCCCTATTCATTAGTGTCACCTAAGAATTGATTCTCTATCAGTGTTCAGACAACTTGGAAAATGGCTTTATTTTTCATCTTCCTTCATGCTGACCCCTTTCCACTGTGTGAAAAAGACTGTTAGCTGTTTGCTTTCACTATGGGGCCTGGGTTGTTATTCTACCAGACTGCAGAACCCTAAATTAAACAATACATTTTCGGCTAGATTGTGGCCTTTAGCCCCATCTAGGGTTGCCAGGGGTCCGGTTTTTAAACGGACTGCATAGTCGAAAAGGGACCCTGGTGGCTCCAGTCAGCACTGCTAACGTGAAAAGTCTGGTTGGTGGCGCAGCAGGGCTAAGTCAGGCTCCCTGTCTGCCCTGGCTCTGCACTGCTCCCAAAAGCGGCCAGTATATCTCTGTGGCCCCCAAGGAACCTTGGCCAATGGGAGCTGCAGGGTGGCGCCTGCAGACGAGGGCAGCGCGTGGAGCCCCTTGGCTGCTTCTGTGCCTAGGGTCTGCGGGGGCATACCAGCCGTTTCTGTGGGCTGCCTGAGGTAAGCGCTGCCCAGAGCTCGCACCCCAACTCCCTGCCCCAGCCCTGAGCCCCTGCCTGTACCCAAACTCCCTCCCACAGCCCGCATGCTGCACTCCTTCCTATACTCCCAACCCCTCGGCCCCATCCCAAAGCCCCCTTTGCATCCCAAACCCCTCATCCCGGCCCCGCACCAGAGCCCGCACCCCCAGCCGGATGCTTAGAATGCTTAGATTCTGAAACAACTTTTATAGAGATGTCATATTTCACCAGATGTGTTGATTTTCTGGGTACAAAAAATTAATAAGTAAAAAAATATATTATCATATTTATAACCTAGAGTGACTATGCTACATGCAATTTTTTTGCTATACTATTTGCAAAATATTTGAAAACCATACCACATAAAACTTTGTTTTTACAATCCAACATGAAACCTCACTGAAACTGAATCACATTTATGTCTGTCTATATTATCTGCCTGTCTATAGATCTTACTTGACTGTTGGTCTATCTATTTGATCTGTCGCTCTTATCTACATATTTTATCTGCCTATACTGTCTACCTACCTATCTTATCTGTCCAGTCTAATCTAGCGAATCTATTTTCAGCTTTTCGATCATGCCTATCACAGTGGTGCATAAGCACCATATGCCTAGATCCATTTTTATTGAAATGAATTTGAGCAACATTTTAAAACTGTTGTTAATTGGAATCAGCTACCCAGTATAATGTTAGCTCATAATTAGGCCTTTTCCTTCTAGAATCTCTTTCCAGTCTTCCTAAGCGCAATAAATTTTAGCTAACTCAATAATTCTGCGGGGGGGAAATAGCTTTAAGTGCTTTTGCAAATCCTTATTGCATATGTATCAGACGTTGCATAATTGTCCTAAGCATTTTTGTGGAAACGAGAAAATAAGGTTCATATCCTCTTTTACGAGAAAATAAGGTTCATATCCTCTTTTGCCATAAATTGGAGTGAGTCCATGGAGCTATGCCAATTTTAACCAGAGAGGACCTGGCCTAAGACATTTAGCAGAGAAACATACACATGATGTAGTCACTTTAAAAGTAAGCTTAGTCTTTGGGTGCATTCACAGGTTTTCATTGGTGTCAGTGACCACAGAACATATTTACCTGCGGGCTGAGTTTGACCCTAACATTTCTTCCCCATTCATATTTTGATACTATTTAACATTTGTTTATTATTTCTTTACTTGTGTATCTGCTTAGACCCAGAAATAACTTGCACAGATTAGTTTAACATCCTTTCCTTTGCAGCCTATTATCCCTGAACTTAAATAAGCCATGTCATGTTCAAGCAGATAAAGATGTAGTACATGGAATGTCTACTATTGTTAGTAATGGTGTAGTACATGTGAGGTACGTGAGGCCTTTGTGCATATGCCATAGGTTTATATGTTTGTCTGCTGTCTCCTAGGACCATAATGAAAACGTGACGTTGCATTTCATGAGTTTGTCCTGGTGAGCAAGAGTCTAATACGTCATTAATCCCAGTAACAACTTACAACTTATTCAAAGTAATGTTATAACTGAGGACCATCAGCAAGCATTCTCAGCTCCTAGGAGAGCAAAGACTCTTTCACCAGTGCTTCCTTTATTAAAGTTACCTTGGATGCAACTTTGTCTTACTGGGGACGTATGAGTTAGTGACAATGCGACGCCAAGTCTGTCTCACCCTTGAGCTTACTGGTGAGTCTGCCTGTGAGTCCGTTCCCCAGAGCTTCTTTTTGGTGATGCACCAGTTATAAAGTAACATGAAAATGAGATAGTGCTTCATAGAATAGTCGCTATGGTACAAAAAGGGAGCCAAATATGAGTAGATTAGTTACACACCAAAATATCTTCCTGGTGTTTTTAAAAGTGGTGCAAGTGCTTCTAGGGCAACAGCTTTTTCAGAGATATTGTGCACTTAAGAAAGTAAATTACTCTAACCTTATAACATACGTTTATAATTTTTTTTGGGGAGGGGAGGAAGAGAGATGCTAAATTTAAGCTGTTTTAAATCTAAGTCTAAGTTTGAAAAATAACCCTTCTACCTTTTGTGCCATACATTTAGAACTAGTTATGAGTTGAAGTCAAAATAGCTTTGCTTAATTTAACAGCCATCTTTTCTTTGCTTGACATTCTAATAGTTCCAGCAAAACTAGATTTATTCTCTTGCTCTCTTGCTTGCTTTCTACCCTGAATGTTGGATGTTATACACTCCAAAGAGTCAATGAAAACCTGAGCATTGTTCCAGTTGTAGAACAGTTTGATGGCACTCAGCTTCTTATGATCCAATTTAAGTATCTAACATTCTTGAAACCTCTTTGTCTCAAATAGGCCTATATGTATGTTTCTTTACTCAGGCAACATTCCAATTACATATTAGACCTATGTAGATCTAAAATTAAATTATATTATTATAACATGGAAAATTATGTTTAGCAGGGCTAATTCAACTTTTTCAGTGAGAAGAAATATCTAGAATTAAACAAAAGTATTTGTTTCCCCCTCTACCTACTGTAACTTAATATCAAACTGATTTGGTCATATGCTACAAATAAAATGTTTGCAATTAATATAATTTACCCTCTTTGCACATGTTTATATTGAAGAACTCTCACTTTATAAATTATTTTGCTTACTGTTATTTAAGGTGCTGTAAAAGAACAATACAACTTAGTGAATACATGCCAGTTTGTTCTTATGATAGCCAAGAACCAACATCACAAAGTTCTCCTCACCATGATAAATATACTGGGCATGCAAACAGAACAAGACAAGCTGAAAATATTAATGCATCTTTGCCTTGAAAATACTAATTGACTTAGTCTTTCCAATCTGTTCTTTACAAAGGTGGAAGGAGGATGTTGTAGATTAAAATCAACAACAAAACACTAGCTACTGTGAATTAGTAGGACAGAACTAGGGGACATCTAGCAAAACTTGCTCTTAAAAACAGACTAGGAAATATAGAGCAATAATGTAAATATGAACAAAGACCAGAGCCCTAAGGATAACAAGGGAAATCTTAAAATCTATAAGTAAAAGCCAGTGAAAGGTACTTAAATTCTGGAGTAATGTGATGGGTTGATTTAGTGCAAGTGTCTCCTCGGGCATCTACTGTCTGTAATAATAGCAATACCATTGTGCACAGTGAAGCATCAAGGAAACCAACAGTGAACTGTAATAGTTCATTGCTGAGATAGCAAAAGCTTACAATAGCAATATTAGCAGAAGTGGACTCAATCATGTAACATTTCTGAGGGAGATGAAAAAGCAGCCCCGCTAAAGTATTTGTATTGTCATCTATAGTCAAATAATAGTCCGTTAACCCCTAATCAGAGCGGTCAAAATACAATGGTGTGTATTTTAAAGGTGGTGTCTGAGAAACTGCCTTCCCTAGGAAATGCTGAGGCTCCGTCCAAAGCAGCTTTGCCCTATTGCCTATAAGTTCAAATAATGGTTAGAGATCCAGTTCCAGCCTTCAGCACCAGTGGGACAGCCCAGATGTTGCAGAGAGCAGGTCAGATAATAGTCATTCTTTAACTTGTGTATGTCCAATGCTATATATGAATTTGTGAACCTCCGATGGTTTGAAGAGAGAACACCAGAGAACATGCAGATTCTAAAGAGCACTGTCTCCACAAAGGATCATCTTCGTGGGATGGCACGCTATCTTGAAGTTAGATGGTGATGAAAGTACATTGATCAATGGCAGATGATAACATTTGAAAAAAAGAACCCACATTTTCTCAGGAAGGTCAGCTGCTGTCCTGAAGTAATGATGCTGAATCCTAAATAGCTGGGCCAGAAAGCAAGGTTGTATCAGAAGCTGGGCATGTGCCATTCCTCAGGAGGGCAGCTTTTTTCCATGTTAGGGCTGCAGCTCAGCAAAACTTTTTTTTTTTTGGGGGGTGACATTTGACTGTGATACTGATACTACCTCAGTGGAGCTCCTCTTAACACACTGAGAGGTTGAGGCAGGGCAAACATTTTTACCAAGCCCCAGGGGGGAAAGTAAGATTCCTGGAGCAAAGAACTGAATATCACAAATTCACACAGTAATCTGACATTTACGGTTCACCTGAAATCTGAACTTTACACTAAAGGACACTTAGGTACTATGTAGTACATGGAATGTCTAAGCCATAGGGTATTTCTGCTTTCCTCCTTACTACCGGTACGTATTAGGATTAGTGCTTTTTTTTTTTTACCTAAAAACTACTAGCTCTAGGCTGTCATTTTTACATAGAAGCTTGATATAGAGGGGTGTGTTACAAATCTGCACTGGGTGTTAAGTAGTATAGCCACACTACTCCACCTCACTCGACCTGGCTCCAGTCCCATCACCTGACATTGGAAGTTCCTGTCACTTTTCCAGCTATTCTAAGTGCTGGCCATACTAATACACAAACACAGTATTTTTTATTGGGATAGCAAATATTAGAGAGCAAATATTCGCAAATACATTTCATATATACAATCATGTTAAAAATCAAAGGTTATGGATAGAAGTCCTGGCTTAATTGTGATAGACATTAGCCATGATAGAATGAAAAAGCATCAACAGTGCAAAAAACTGTAATCTAAAATACATCTTTCATAGTTTCACATAGTTATGGATGTATGTGCATTTTAAACGGAGATGATCTGAGTGAGCTCTTTGCTTTATTACAAATATAATCAGTGTTAATGAAAACCAGGCACACTATGCAGTTTTGGAGTAAGTAGGTATGTTGCTAATTCACTGCCTTCTCTTTTCTTTATTTTCACCCAGGATGTATTTCAAGGAAGCTGTTAACATACTGTAATTGCAGTAATTTAATGAATCTGTATGAAGATTTTCCCTTTAAAGTCGAACACTTTGCTAGTTCAGTTTAGTAGCACAAGTCTTGTTGTGCAAATTAAATGCAATATGTTTGCTGTGTTCTTGTTTTTTCCACAAAGATTTCTTTTAGCTCTGCCGGAACTGACTTTTTGTTTTATTCTGTTTTTTAAAGTAAAATAATAATACCACCAAATAACTGGCAGGTCATTTAATTAAATCCATCACCCTGGAAGAGTTTCTCTCTTGTCCTGGACTTGAAATTCACAGTGGAAAATGTAAGCCTTTTCTCCAGCTCACTGGTGCTGGGTATATGTGCCCTACTCAGAGTGTCAGCTAACTCTCGTAATTATCCTGGACAATATCTGATTTCTACCCAGTAGTGCTGGAGATTCATCAACATGGGCTGTAATCTCTGTGGAGCACTAAGAAGAGGCTTTGCCCAGATTGTCTCTAGGGTCTGTGCTCTGATTGTGCTATTACGGGTGGCTGTGGGTGTATTGATGGAATCACTCCACTTCAAATACTACAACCAAAAGCCCTTTTCTATTTTGGCTTACCCCTGTTCAGTCTCAGCTAGAGCTCTGCTGGCATTAACAACCAGCTGCTCCTGCAAAACAGCTCTACCCAATCCTTTCTTGAGGCATCACGCTGGACTGCCACTGGATCCTGTGGCTGGTAGCACTTCAGGACGGGGCATTGATGAATCATTTGTTTCTGCATGTAAAATGCTTGGTGTTGGGGACCTGCCCAGTCCTACTCAACATCCTGCCCTGTGAGCTGACACATGGGTTCTGCTGCTGCAGCCCAGTGTGGACAGAAATTGGACAGAAAAATTATGATTTCTATGAAGTGCTGTACTCCTTTCACATTCACTGGAGCTGGCTTGTCTCTGTCCACTTCAATCTCGTTGGGAACAGCTTTCACTCCCTCTGCTATGAGCAGATGTCCAGTATATGTCACCTCATGCTGGTTGAGTCACACTTTTTCTGTGTTCCATTTTATGTCCTTGCACCTACATTGCTGTAGAAAAGCTTGTAGATTTTGGCCATGATTCTGTTAGAGCTTCTGTATGATTATTCCCTTCACCTGCAGTGAGGATATCCTCTGCAATTATTTTCACCCAAGGTAGTCTTTCAAGCAAGCGTTGGGTGAGTCTTCTCTGGAACACCTCTTATACCAGGCTTACGTCCATTGGCATGTGCAGGCATTTGTAGTAACGAAATGGTGTGGTCAAAGTTATCAGCATGTTGGACTCTTTCTCCAGGCTTATGTGCCAAAACCGTTCTTAACATCAGACCATAAAGATTCTGCTTTGGAAAGTTCTGCCAAGTTGTCCTCAACTGTGGGCAGTGAATTGTGGCATCTTTTCAATGCCCAGTTCAGTGGTTTGGGGTCTATGCAGAAGCATAATTTGCCAGATGGCTTCTTTACTACCACCATGCTGCTTACCCAGGCTCTACTGGCTTTTACAGATGCACACTTATAAAGCTCCTTCTGTATTGGATTACATGGTACGACTGGAATTTTACTTCATGGTAAGCACACAGGTTCCATTGTGGGGTCTTTTTCCAGTCACAGCTTTCCTCTGAGGCATCTGTTGTTTTTGAAAACATCCTCATGTGCCTTTAAAATTGTTTCCATTGTCCACAGAACTCCTCCTTTTGCTTCTTTCACTGCAGTTATAAAATGCTGATGCTGCACGTTGATTAGATTCATGGTTTGTATGTATAGAGGGATCTGTGGTGCTTACCATCCACCAACACAAATGTCAGCTGGTAACATCCGTTCTTTTTTGGGTTCGTTACTATGAGGTCACATTTTCCTGTGTGCTGCATTATGCCCTTTTCTTACATTATTAGATTGTGCCTGCTCTTTGTAATGGGTGTGTTGGAATCCAGTTCACCCAGAGGAATCACACTGCAGGAGGCCCCACTATTCAGAAGAAATCACACAGGGTGTTTCCATGTTAAAATTGTTAACTTCACGGAAATTGGCATTATCCCTTGTTGCTTTCCTGTCTTGAAAGCCTGAACCTGATAAGCTCTTTGACTCAAGGAGAGAATATGATCACTGCTGTCCAATGTGCCATCCCCTCTCTTGTACAGGTCTGAATGAATCTTTCTGAAACCTTCCTCTGCTCTTGCACACACTGCTAAAATGGTTCAATTTGCCACATTCCTGGCAATGCTGTACTAATGCAGGGCACTTTTTCCTTTACCCCCTCAGGCTGTCTCCCACAGTAATGCATTTCACTATGGGTACCCTGGGTACCTGCTCTTCTTCACTGTTGTCTTACTGCATATACTTCTGGGGGTGGTGTTCCTCCTAGGACTTTCATCCTTTCTCTTGGGGCTTCTGCTGCACACCCCTTGTCTAATGTCAGATTGCCTTGCTGCAGGGGTGTTTGAACAATTTGTATAGTGCGGGGTGCTGAGAGTCATTGAACGAAACTGTAAACCCTGCATATGATGGAAACCACTATGCCTTGTTGGTACAGCCACTTCCACAGGTGGTGATCCCAAGTGCTACAGACTATCCTGTCCCAAGTTACAAGAGTGTGTCAAATACTCAAAATTGCATGTAGCAGCCAGTGTGCATAAGGCAGTAACGTAGGGGTTTATCTCCCTCTCTTTCAGATTGGCCTGTGTCACTCAACAGTTTTGTTCTGCTTTGCGGAGCAACAGTTCCCGAGGACTCCTAGGATTGTTGTGAGGCTAGAGGCAGTGCTGAGCTTCAGAGTGGTGCAGACCTGTCTGCCTTGTTCCCCAATAAAGTACAACGCTAGTTTTACTTTCCTATTGTCATCCTCCTGCAAGGCCAGGTCTGTGTACAGCTGGAACTCCTCCTTCTACCAGCTCCTTTGTATCTGCAAAATCCAGGGCTCCCAGGGTCTTCAGTTCCATGGCTCAGGCTGCCAGTTGCTGCACTTCAGAGAACTCACAGCTCTGATGCTGTCGCCATGTTTCCTTCACAAAGAATGAAGCTGAGTGCTGCTTAAGTTGAAAAAGTGGAATTTTATTCAATCCTGAGCACTGCTCCATCCACGTGGCTGAGTTGCTTCCAGGATAACTCTCCTTGTTGCCTGCTCCGCTGATGTCCCTTTGACTCCAGTGATCATGATATAAGGATGACAAGTCCAAGTGTCCTGATACCCACATTGCTGGCCTGTCTTCTTTGACTACTCTACTCTTGTAAACAGATGCTGGTCAGATTTTAATGGACAAGAATGTCAAAGACCTTGGCCTTTCTTCCTCTGACCTCCTCCCTGTAGTAAATTTCTGAGACGCTTAGTAATAGAATGTGTTCATCTTCCATTAGGTCTAGGCTGCCACCTGAACTTCTATTGCAACAGCTTCCATGCTCCCTTCAAAAAGGGAATTTCCATCCATTTCTTTGTCAAAAAGTTGTTTAAAAAGATAAGATTTATAATTGTGGGTTTGTGGTCCTAGGAAGCATTTTACCCAGTTGAGATCTTCAGAACAGCCTTCCTGAAGCTCTGAGACTGTCTATTGCCAAGTGACTTAAAAACTGTTATCTACACTAACATTTTCTTTGCTTTGTCTTGTACAATACTTAGAATAAACAACTATTCCAGTTACTATCAACGGCCAAGAGACCAGCCGTAATCCTTCATCAGACTAGGTGGGGAGTTAGAACTCTTTCCTCAGTGTTAGTAGAGCTGGCAGGTCTGTCTCTCTGTCTGCTGGTAGTTCTAGGGCAATGTAATATCTAAGCATCAGTTACTGACAGCATCTAAAGTAAGTACTGTAGACAGTCTTAAAGGAAGTGATTGTGTTTCTTATAAAGCCTGCGCCATCCTGGACCGAGTTCAATACCGAATAAGTTAATTTATCACTCTTTGGACTGCTTTCCCAAGATGGAATAGACCCCAAATTACCCAAAACAGACCCAAAACAGACCTAAAATTACTGCAGTGCTGCAAATACTAACCTGGGAATAATGACCTTGAGCACTGACCTCATGGCTGGTGTATTGGGAATTTTACCATTCTAGAGCTCCCCAAAGAACAAACAAGTACCAATGGGATTCCAGTCACAGTTCCCTAAAGGAACTGATTCTTCAAGAACAATAACTTGCCTCTGGGACAGCATATGTGACCTTTTTTGGAATATTGCTACTGCATCTATATGAATAGCAATCAGATCCACCACTCTGGAGAATCATCCATAGGTCTTCATTTATTAAGAAAGAAAAATAACTTCCTTATCAACAAAAGTTGTGGTGTTATCTGGGTTTACAGAGTACAGAGTAGCTGTTATGATAGTGACATGCCAAAGACTTGAATACTGATTGACTCAAGTTGTAGTGCTTTTCTACACAAAAACAGAGCTGTTCACATTTTGTTTCCCACTCTGTTAGCCTTTATTGGACAGATGGAAATTCTGCTGGTTTGCAAATAGGCTATGAAGGAGAGAATGGTTAGACACTTCGGCTCAGGAAGTGTCTGAACACTCTTCCACATTAGCTTGGCATTGGTATGATGGCATTTTACCTTGGCCTTGACATGTACATTTCAGTGGCTGGACCGTACGCTCTAGAATAAACCATTGTTTGGTTGATAAGAGAGACTTTTTAACCTTTCAGAAGCTGTGTTAACTTTCAGTCTGAGGGGCCAAAACAAGCCGTGAAAAAAGGATTAATTTCCCAGCAACAATCAAGTGCATAAGATCTTTAATTTCCAAATGAAAATCAAGTGCAGACAGAGCTTTTTTTTTATAGTGAAGATGTGGATGCACATGAAAATATCAGTTTTTTAAGTTTTCCTAATTAAGCTCCTCTTCCAAACATGATTATGGACAAATAAACTGCCATGGCAAAATAATACTCAATGAAACTAAAGACTAACTTTTTTAGGATGTCACAGCATTGCCTTCCTTGTATTTTGTACTTTTATAAAATAGTCTTTGACAATAGTTACCTCATTGTGTCTTTGATTTTGGTCTGCATTTTGAATATATTCCTCTTCCTGTGTGTATTGCCATCACAATGTCTAAATAGTATGATTTGGGATGCCTGTTGTGCTTCTCTCCATACACTCTTTAGTGCTGCAGTTGCTGTTGCATCTTTTCTAATATTTACATTGCAAATTGATCTATTTCTCTGTGTTTCTGTCAGTTCTTTATTTCTTACTGCTGTGGTTATGATGATTATTCTGTATCAGCCTTCCAAATCTATGTTGCTGCACTACAGCAATGTCAGATAGTGAAATCATCCAGAAGCTTAGTAGGGGGATTATGTATTGAAATGATTACTAAATCAGATATTTTACGTTAAGAGAAATCTATGAGAACAAAGGTTTTGTCATGACTTGTCACAGATGTGGAAATGGATTGTCACATACTGGAGGATGATAAGTGAGATCCCCCAATGGTAGTCCATAACATTGTTTGGCTTATCAGTTTGCATTCTGCTCAGTTAAAGTTATATTTATGATTTTTTCCCATATGAACTTTGGTTATCTATTGCTGTATATCCAGGCATTTATTTATGTTTGAAGCAGTGATCTTCTCCCTGAATATATAATATTAAACCATTGAAAATCCCCTGCTTGCCTGCTTTTTTAAAAAAAATTAGTACCATGGCAAAAGTTTTATTCTTTGCTCCTTTAGATGAAGACACATTGCATTGGTTTGTACATGAAGATAAACTAGGATGAATGCCAGTTCTCTTGATTATTTTAGAGAAATTCCAGACAGCTTAGAAAGTAGTAGCTCCTTAATGTATGTTTACTATTGTAAGTCTACTGATGGTGCATTAATAGCTGTCATCAGGAGTATCGTACAAAAATGTTGGCGTCAGCAAGCACTGAGCCTAATGGCACTCCTTGTGAACAGACTATAGAGAGGAGAGTGGAAAAGGATAGATGACTGTTTTAGGCTCTTGTCCTTCATCTAAGGGCAAAGAGGGGTGAGACTGTCACTTTAAAAGATAGTTCTCTACTTCAAGCAATAGTTTGTTAGTTATTCTCTATTAATGTTACACCAAAGTTGATTTTTATGTACTAGAGATATTAACTGAAATACAGAGGACTGATGCATATTCATAATTTTGTTCTAACGTTAAAGTGGTTTCCTTGTAAAGCCATCTACCCAGAGATCTTGTGAGCACCAAAAACAATTACTTAACTCCTTCAGTTTGGTCTAAAAAGGATACTATTAAACTCCTTGTTCAAAATGTATTGTTCCAATAGAGAACCAGAAGAGCAGTCTGCTGGGACACAAGTACAAGGAACAAAGTTAGGATGCTTTCTTTTAATTATGTCTGACAATGTTGGGCACCTTTGTTTTTTCAAAGTGTAAATTAGTAAATTTATGCACCTATCAAAAGCAGTGTCTAGACCTCTACAGTGGTAATTTGTGGCAAAGAAAGTGAGACAAATTTACCAAAGGAGAGACTCTTTTTCCAATTTAAAATGCATACATGAGATCCTTAGGAAAAAATGCTAGCATTTCTAGGGAGTGGTCTTCTGTGCTCTTTAGAAATCAGAAGATCTGTGGAAGTAGATAGAAACTGTAATGTACTGTTGGATACTCAGCACTTTTGAAAATATGGGCACTTAAGTGCCTAACTATGGATTTAGAAGTCTAATTTTAAGATCCTAATTTTTGAAATCCTTGGTCATGGATGTTGTGGACAGGACGATTGCTATTGATCTATCTATCTGTTTTATTTCTACATAGGTTGTGGGCATGTTCAAGTCGTATTTTTCAATAGTAAGTTTATTTTCTAACAAGTAACAAGAACAAATCTATTGCTGATTCCTTCTTTTATAATAAGCATTGACAAGTTTAGGTCAGAGCATTAAAAGAATTAGGGATATTTCCTGCAATTCTTACACATTCTCAAATTTGGCAAAACTCTCACTGAAATCAATGGCCTTTTGTCTGTTTAAGGAATGAGAATAAGAAGTTGGATTTGGCTCTTGATGTCGCTTGAAGTTTTGTGCTATTCCATCAGCTATCCCAGCCATTCATTAATTCTTAAGAAATTATCTGGACCATAGTCGTTGCTTAATTAAATGCGTATTTAGGAACTTTCATGTAATGTGTTACTTGAAGAACTGTTCTTGGCACACCCAAGACAGGCAAGCTTTAATTTCAGTGCTTGTGATGACTTCCAATAATGTAAGAAATTAAAAGCAACAATCTCTTCTTTTAAGATGCTCTTAGTATACATGAAGGCTACTTACAATGAGATATTGCAGACATTGTCAAAAGCCCTTTAGTATAAGATTAAATCATTTCATAGCTGTATCATTTTCAGTTGGGGAATTACATATTTGTTTTATGAGAGCTTGCTAATGAAAAACTTCACTGGAACTTGAAGGAATAAAGAAATTGCTTTTGTGATGATTTAAGATTATCGGTGTTTGGGTAAACACAGATGATAATTTTAATAGATTTCAATTGTCACCTGAGATTATACAAGCACCTGGTTTATCTTTTTACTGAACAACCACAATACAATATATTTTTCATATATGGTCTTTGAGATACTTCCCTTAATAAATATAATCCTTCTATGTAACGGAAGGAGCTTTATTCCTCTACTCTGAATAAAACTTAAAATGTAAGAAAGAGTAGAAGTAATCTCAGTAGAAAAAATTGTGTTTTTTACATCCTCATTTTGATGTAGTCAGGACTGGTAATAATCTTTATGTAGTTATTTATACTTGATGTATTCCAATTGTCATTCATGCTCATGAAGTCACTACAGTAACTAAATCTGCCAAAGCTTTTGTTTGATTTCCATTCTTCTGAATAATGGGCCCAGTTTAAAAGAGCTACTTGTTCTACAAGATGTCTACCTAATTATGGCAATTGTGCAAGCATATTTGTTGGTCTAACTGCTGAGAAAGATTAGCCAAATTCAGGAGAAAGTAGAGAAGGATGGGTGATCGGGAAAGTACATTTTGTATATAAACAATTTTACATAGATTTTTCCTGTTAACTTTTTCAGACGTTGATATTAAAATTTAATGGTGCATTTAACAAAGATTTTCTGTTTCGCTGGTCATGAGCCAAACAACTATTTTCTCTGCTTGCAGGAGCAATTTGTTTCACAGAAAGGATTTTTTTTCCCCTAAATACATTAGCACCAAAACAGTGAAGACCAAGGAATGCACAATCAGTTTTCATTTTTCTGTGATGCAGCGAATGGTGTTAAAGGCACTACAGAGCCTTTATCTTCTTCACCCACTCAGGCCTGTAGTCTCTTAGCCAAGAGTACTGAAGTGAGGCTATTTTTTATTTTCTGATGCAGACTCGGGCAGAGTAGAATCTAGGTCAAGACCTTCTGACCTTATTCCATGTACAGTCCCTTCTAGTGCTCAGTAGAAATTATATTTGATGGCTGCAATGTGGATTGGGAATCTAACAATTGAAAACGCATAGCGCTTATGCTGTTTGGCCATGTTGTGTGAGTGCTGTTGCTTTAAAGTAAACTTTTTTTAAACAGTAGTTGGTAGACATCACTAAACAGACAAACAAGCAGGCATACTTCTCTAATAAAGCAATTATATTTTGAGGTTTAAGAATTTCACAGACATTTGCAACACTGTTGCCATATTATTATAGCACATTGACTCTCAACCTCTCCAGACTACTGTACCCCTTTCAGGAGTCTGATTTGTCGTGCGTACCCCAAGTTTCACCTCACTTAAAAACTACTTGCTTATAAAATCAGACAAAAAAGTAAAAAGTGTCATAGAATATCAGGGTTGGAAGGGACCTCAGGAGATCATCTAGTCCAACCCGCTGCTCAAAGCAGGAACAATCCCCAATATTTGCCCCAGATCCCTAAATGGTCCCCTCAAGGATTGAACTTACAAGCCTGAGTTTAGCAGGCTAATGCTCAAACCACTGAGCTATCCTTCATAGCACACCATTACTGAAACATTGCTTCTTTTATCATGGTTACCATATAAATATAAAATAAATCAAATGGAATATAATATTGTACTTACATTTCAGTGTATAGTATCTAGAGCAGTATACACAAATAATTGTCTGAAATTTTAGTTTGTACTGATTTTGCTGGTGCTTTTTATGTAGCATATTGTAAAATTAGGCAAATATCTAGATGAGTTGGTATACCCCCAGATGATCTCTGCATACCCACAGGAGTACATGTAACCCTGGCTGAGAACCACACAGTGTGAATCCAATGACTTTTCCAAACCAAGATGACAATTTTTATGTGTTTGTGTGCATTCTTTGACACAAAATCAGCCTGAATAATCAAAGCTGCTATTTAGCTATAGATAATAGCTACACACACACCTCTTTGGCGGGAGTTAACTAAACTTAATGGGACTAGAGAATGAATGAAGGAAAGAAACTTAGCTGGAACATCAGAGAAAATGCCTAATGATGAACTCTGTTAGACGGTGAAATAGCTTCCCTGGGGAAAATGCGGAAGCTGCATTTCTTGGACATTTGAAACTGAACTAGATGTAGTGCAAGAAAATATACTGACTGGAACGATCCAACACCAGCAGACTGATGGACTAGACGCTTAAATAAGTCTTTTATAACTGTAATTGCTAGAGCTAGGAAAAGTAAATGTAAATTACAAGCTTTTTTTTTTTTAATTAGAATAGTCGCATACTACTCAGTTTAGTAAGAGCATAAGAATCTGGCACTTAATTTTAACAAGAGAAACTGTTTCCTACACTTCCCCATAATCTGTAGTACATTAAAATCCCATATAGTCTCTCCAGGCACCTGTTGACATAATTAGCATGCATGTGCCTGCTGACAAACATAACAAACATGCATGTGAAACTATGGCTGTTAAGAAATGAAACACTCAAAAAGCTTCCAGATGCTTGAAAGAACTTTGCCATCACATGAGCTGTATGGAGCCTGATGCTCCTCAGCTAATTTAGCTTTCAAAGAAGAGGGGAAAAAAAGGATTTAGATATTTAGAGGGAGGTAAAGTTAGAGAGTGCTGTGTCAGTCATAAAAGAGCTTAAAGCATGGAAGGAGCAATGTACCAGCAAAGCAGGCCTACTGAATAATTCATCTCTGCCTTACACATGTCTGCTGCTGTACCATTATTTAGGTAAGAATATTATATTGTTATTGATTATACCACTTGCTGATATATTTCATTTGCTGTGAGGTGTGTGTGTGTGTGTGTGTGGTTTTTTTTACCTCTGACACTTCTACCATCAGCAAAGAAACTTATATGTGAGATCTATTCAAACTTAAGAGGCCCTGTAAGTGTCCCAGCTGACCCTCCAGATGGGGAGTGAAAGCTTCCATGAAGTTCCAGAGGAAGAGAATAGTAAGAATTCCCATACACATTTTTTTTCCTAAATGATAACAAAAATTATTTATGAGAATACCACAAGCTGCCCTGTTCACCAGAATAACAGAGGGAAAGCGAGGCTTCCATTGTACAGCGGTAGGGACTGCATGTCATCCTGCAGTGCTTCATGAATGTTCTGAGGAGAAACCCACAAACAGATTCTGTTGTGAGGCTAAGCCTCTGATGTAGCTGTGATCAGAGCCAGTCCCCATTTAAGAGCCAAGCTCTTTGCTTATGCCCCTGCAGTCGCTGATACAGAACTTTGGCCTGTAGTGGGATAAATGCCCAAAGCATTCCATGGGCATTGCAGTCAATATGTGGCATTTTAACAATTGAATGCAACAAACAAAACTCATTTTAAAATAAAAATAGCACTCTTTGCTTGTGGGTTTTAGATTTTTTTTTTAACTGCACCCTAGGTCTCAGGTGCCTTGCACCCATTTTTCAGATGTTTTCTGAAGCCCAGAGGAAAGAAACATTTTCCTCAGTTGTGGATGAGAAGAAAAAATGCCTTGCTTTATCACTTGTGAGCAAGAAAATTATCTAGGAATATCCTGAAAGAGGGCAGAATATTCAGGAGTGGAGTTGTGGGGATCCTGAGTGAGTGCTATCTTGCTTTTTTCATGGCATCTAGTTTTTCTCAAAGAGATGGGCTGTCGGAAGAGACAGACATCCCTTAAAAAGCCCTGGAAGATAAAGAGGAAAGAAATTGGGTTACATCCTGCAGGACCTCACCTTTCTCACCCCTCACTGTCACAAGCCAGATAATCTCTAAAAAAAAAAATGTCTCTGCAACCTGTTAGAGACACTGGATACTGTGCAATGGATTTACTAGAAAAGAAGTGACCTTATGTCTTCAGGCTGCTCTCCCTTTCTTGGACAATTAGAGAAATTATTGTACGAAATCCAGTCAATTTGGTTCCTGATCAAAATCAGTCAAACAAAAGAGAGAGTGTGAAATCCAGACCCCATTGAATTCACTAGGAGTTCTGCCATCAATTTCAGTGGGAACTCCTAGTGAATTCAATGGGGTCCAGATTTCACCCACAATGTCCAGTGTACACTCCAGGTTTGTTGGGAAAGAAAACATGATTTCTCTGCTCATTATGGCTCTGCTCAGGCTTCTATGGGTAGGGACAGAAGCTTAACATGGCCATTGGAATATTCAGCGCTCCTGCTAAAATTATATCACCCCATCTTTGCAACCCCTATACAAGGGTACAGTAAAATTATACTCTCCTTACATATGATGTGCTTCCTCAAATGATAGGGTCAAACTGCAATGAGGATTTTACCTACTGATTTGAGAGGCGGGTGCTCAGCAGTTGCAATAGCCCATGGGGAACTTCAGGTGAGACTGGGTCATAGAGATGCACAGTTCATCCCTGAAGGGCTCCGACCAGCAAAGGATGCAAGTGCAGGCTGCAGCATTCTTTGGAGTGGTAGAGTCTGAATCCCTAGTGTGTCCATCCCCACTCTGTGTGGGTGCTGACATGGGCAGCGCCATGTCCCCACCTTTGCCTGCACTCTCCCAAGGTTGTGCTGAGGGAAGAGTTCTTGTGTTTCCTCAAGAGCAGAGGTTGCGTTTGTGACAGACATTTACACGAATAAGGCACTTGCACGAAGGGCTGTCACAGTGTGGCTCTTGGATCTTAGAGGCAGATTCTCCACCCTGCTTGAGCTCTGCTCAAGTGCAGTGGAGAGGGGACACTGCAGAGAGCCATTGATGGCTCCCTGAACCTCAACCACCCAACCATGACACAAGGTAGAGCTTCACAGAAGCATGTCTGACTCACCTCACTGGTGTAGGGTCCGTAAGGAACCTTTACCAGTTGAGAGTCAGCAAGCCCATTACTTGATTACTGTGTTCTGTCCCGGTATCCACACTCTAAAAATGATGTTGGAAAAAAATAGAGAGAGTTCAGAAAAGAGCCACAAAAATGAAAATCTGCCTTGCAGTGAGAAACTAAACAAGATCAACCTGTTGAAAATCCAAGTTCAATCCAAGAAAAAGTTAAGAGATGACTTGACCATGATCTATAAATATGTACATAGGAAGAAGACTGCAGAGAGTAGAGGGCTCTCTGAGCTAGCAGACAAAGGAATAACAAGATCCAGTAGCTGGCAGATGAAACTAGATGAATTCAAAGTGAAAGTAAGATACTTTTTTACACTGAGGGTAATTAATCTTTGGAACAACTTACTTGGAGACATGGTGGATTCTCCATCACTTGATGATCTAGCTCAGCCATAATTTATAGAGTTTGAGGTAAGAATCACTGGGTGAGTTTCTTGTGGTCTGTGTTAAGCAGCAGGTCACACTTGATAAGTATAATGGTCCCTTCTGGCCTTAAATGCTATGAACCTTCACTTACTTGGAGAAACATGGCCTTAACAAATCAGACAATCCAGGGGTGTGTGGGTGTGGGTGTGCTGGAAAACTGGTGGAGTGGAATATATCTAATGCTGCATCTGATGGGTGCAATGAATGCTGCAGCCACCTTTTTAATCCAAGAGGAAATAGTTTTCCTGTACCCTGGGCAGATGTATGAAGTTTGAAAGCTTGTATTAGTTCTACCATTCTTCCACATTATATGTAAGAGAACTTAGAGCCTGGTAACCCACCCTGAACATGATGGGACTCAACTCCATGTGTTGGGTTTCGGTCAGGTCATGTCTGCAAATAACCCAACCCTCTCGGGCTTGGGTTGGTTCAGGTCATCTCTGATCACATCCTCCTGCCTATAGAGTTGCCACAGAGAAAGTTGCTTGTCCCACTCATGGCTGCCATTGCCTCTCTGCACTGTGTGTGCTGCAGAGTGAGTTTGCTGTTAAGTCGCAGCACCTCTCAGTCTGAGGGGCATGCAGCCACCACTGCGCCAACCCCAGGGGCAAGGAGCAGCCAGAGATAGATTGCGAGCACAGGTTGTAGAGAGCGGGAAGCTCCCACCATGCTGAATGCCAAGGACGAGGCAGTGGACCTGGCCCTGACACAGGGTTGGGGGAAGTGTTGGGATCAGGTTGGGTCTGAAAACGGACAGCGTGCGTCAATTGGATTCAGTTCAGCTGTACTTTGGTCGGGTTTGATTCTGGGCTGGGCTAGGCCTGAAAAAGCTCTGTGAGGAATAACTTTCAAAAATGGTAAAGACATTCAGAAGGGCAGGAATATTTTGTGTGTAACCACCCTAAATTAAATATTCCACGCAATTTATACCAGTGATAACTCAGTCTGTGCCTGTACAGCCACAAATCTCTACTTAGGGTTCTGCATGTTGCTGTACTGGAGCCCATAAACTCCCAGAGAGAGCTCCTTGTTCCACCCAGTTTCAGGCAGATTGAACAGATCACTGACTACAGCTGAGCTTGAGGGAGGTACAGGAATTATCAATAGCATGCTTTTAAAATGTGTCTTTCCACTAACAGGAGGACATGGGTTCAGCACAATAATACCGACTTGGGAGCCTGCGTTTAGACACCCATTCATAAAAATCTTGTCCTTATGTTCTGCCAAGGAAAATTGTGTACGAATCACTGTATGTTCACAGAACTTTGTGAATTCATACGTAGGCGAATTCAAGTGTTTGTTATTTTACATCAAAGAGTTCACACAGTTCTACAATCTAGTTATTGAAGATCATTTGAAAAAAATACATATATCTGTTTAGTCAGTGTTTTCAGTTTTCGGAGTGAAAACAACTGGAAGGAATCCTGTACATCTTAACAAACAACTTGAAAGTGTACAGTAGATACGTTATTTACTTCTAGAACTTTTTTGTAATTCTGATTCATTTTTCAGGATTGGGGTGGAAAAAGATTTTAATCCAGTATACTGGTTGCAGAATACTTTTGAAAATTTGCACTAGCACTGGGACAATTAGTATAAGATCAAGTTTACAATAACTCATATAGTATCAGTTATTTTACTTCTGATGTACTATAGGAGCAAGAAGTTCCTGATATGCTTCTCAGAAGTAGGACAAAATGTGCACTCCATTAGTCTAGTAAGCACACATAATCAATCTGAACTTCATATCTTAATTTTTGCTTTCCTTCACTTACTTTCTGCAGACAGACATACCTCTCAACCTCCTAAATGCTGAAGTTGAGATTTTCAGGGAATTTAGACAAATGATTGCAGAATTTGGCTCCAGAGATGTAAAGGAGACCATCAAAATGTCTAGCAAAGAGCTAACGTTGCCAGCAATAATTTTTCCCATGAATATAGGCAATTGTATCTCTTCTAGCGTGATGACTATACATATTTCATGATTATTTTAGTTACTGTGATAGGTGTACCATATCTGTAAACTTGGCTGTAGTTATTTAAGTTTAAAGTCAACTAAAAATGTAAAGATTGTGCAATGTTTTTTTCTTTCACTATAAAACGCTTGATCCTGTAAGGTTCAGAACACTATGGCCCAATCTGGAAAAGCACTTCAGCATGTGTTTTAACTTTAAGTATGTGGTCCCATTAAAGCCCATGGGACTGCTCATGTGGTTAAGGCTAAGCGTGTGCTTAAGTGCTCTGCTCAATCAGAGCCAGACTGCAGTCAGTTAGTTCAAAGCTAGAATAATGGTAGTGCCTTCATAGCTTTCTCCTAACTGGCTGCTTACCTCCACCTATTTCCAGAATCTTGTCTTTTACAGTTGCAGCTGCTTTTATATCATGTGGAGGAGAATCTACATATGCTACTACGGATGGACAGGAACAGGCCACAGTCATCTCTCAAGATTGGCTGGTGATAAATGGATAGCATGAACAGTGTGGGAAAGAGTAAAAGGAACACTTTCTGTTTTCTTGTTCAAATGTATCAGACTCCTCAAAAAGAGAAGCGCTCGAATGATTTGGGGACATGTTTTTGAATGCTAGTGTTTTTCATTGAGATGTGGGCAAAGCGGTGAGACAGCTAGCAAACTTTGTATGCGGTTACCAGGCTGAGGGAAGATGGGAAATAATGTGCAACTGAACTAAAAAACCTTGTAATAGAATGAGAAATGGTATGATGTGGGGTGTTTATTGAAGCGAATGAAAAGTGTTATGGCTGACAATAAAGTAATGTCTTGCTCACTGTTAATCCGTGTGTCTAACATGTGATCCATGAATGGAGAAAACACAGACCCACAGTCAAATGACCCACTAATGGTGAGTACACAGACTCCCTAACTGTCTATCATATGATTTGGGGACATATTTTTGAATGTTGATGTTTTTCAGTGAGATAGTTGCCTCTTGACCTTATAATATCTAGTACATACCAAACTGCTGCCTTTCAACTGCACTACACAATTTACATATACTTATTTTGAGGAGCCCGAGGCATTTTGAGGGGACCGACTGGCTAAGGAGCAGTTCTGAAGAAAAGGACCTGGGGATTACAGTGAATGAGAAGCTGGATATGAGTCAGCAGTGTGCCCTTATTGCCAAGAAGGCTAATGGCATATTGGACTGCATTAGTAGGAGCATTGCCAGCAGATCAAGGGAAGTGATTATTTCCCTCTATTTGACACTGGTGAGGCCACATCTGGAGTATTGCGTCCAGTTTTGGGCCCCCCACTACAGAAAGGATGTGGAGAAATTGGAGAGAGTACAGCGGAGGGCAGTGAAAATGATCCGGGGCTGGGGCACATGACTTACGAGGAGAGGCTGAAGGAACTGGGCTTGTTTAGTCTGCAGAAGAGAAGAGTGAGGGGGGATTTGATAGCAGCCTTCAACTACCTGAAAGGGGGTTCCAAAGAGGATGGAGCTCAGCTGTTCTCAGTGGTGGCAGATGACAGAACAAGTAGCAATGGTCTCAAGTTGCAGTGCAGGAGGTCTATGTTGGATATTAGGAAACACTATTTCACTAGGAGGGAGATGAAGCACTGGGATGGGTTACCTAGGGAGGTGGTGGAATCTCCATCCTTAGAGGTTTTTAAGATCAGGCTTGACAAAGCCCTGGCTGGGATGATTTAGTTGGGGACTGGTCCTGCTTTGAGCAGGGGGTTGGACTAGATGACCTCCTGAGGTCTCTTCCAACTCTAATCTTCTGTGATTCTATGATTATCATACTTATAACAAACTGGATTAGTTTACAGAAGATTCTGAAACAGTGTAGGGTCTGTAGCTGTGCTCAGTTAAACAGTGTCAGACTTTCAGCTTCATAATGAATGATAACTGACATAGTGTGAAAAGGCTAGTGTGGGCAAAGTGTCTTTGTATGGGGTCTGAGAGAAGCTGGAAAATAATGTGAAACTTAACTAAAAACCTTGTAACAGAATGAGAAATGGTATGATGTGGGGTGTTTGTTGAAGCGAATGAAAAGTTGTATGGCTGAGAATAAAGTAATGTTTCGCTCACCATGAATCCATGTGGCAGAGTCCTGAGACTTAGCAAATACAGTATGCGTTTCTTCTGCTCTTCCTTTTACTTCAAACCCTCTGACTTTCCCCGCCCCCTCCTTCCCTTTCCTCACTTGTACCTCTTTCCTTCACTTGCTTTACAGTGAATATTTGTTTAGCAGCTACTCAAACACTGTACTATCCAAGTTCCGCTTCTTGTAGCAGTGCTCCTCTTCCTTTTCATGTCTCTCACAGTGGCTCTTTATCCTGGCAGTTCTCATCACTGCTGTATTTTTGCAACTCTCACTCCCATCACCATTTTCCTTTCTTCTCCTCCCTCTGATTCTCTTCCCCTGTGGTTCTTTCACTGGTGAGAAGGGACACTGTCAAGTATTTTTGTCCAAGACTAAATTGCTGTAAACAAAGGATTTTACAGAAACAAAATCAAATAGAACTGTTCAGTGTTAAAACAA
This sequence comes from Lepidochelys olivacea, assembly GCF_965140295.1. Taxonomy (NCBI): domain Eukaryota; kingdom Metazoa; phylum Chordata; order Testudines; family Cheloniidae; genus Lepidochelys; species Lepidochelys olivacea. Next base: position 75,280,880 of record NC_140411.1, on the reverse strand, counting down.
ACAAACAAACAAACAAACAAAATCACCTCAGTGGGGGAAAAAAAACCCCAACCTTGTTATCTATTGAAATATTATCCTGCAGTGGGTTTCCAATGGTGGAAACCCAAACATCACTTTGCTGTGCAAAGGCCAGATATAAAAACCACTGATGTCTATAGGAGACTCCTATTGACTTAAAATGGGCTTTTATTAGAGCTGGCTGGAAGATGTGAACATTTTTGTAACCACAGGATCTGAGTGACTCAAATCTTTATTTATTTATTGTATCTATCCTCACAATATCCCTGTGAGGAAGGGGTTAGCCCCATTTTACAGATGAGAAACTGAAGCACAGCGAGACTGTGTGACTCAGCAAAGGTCATACAGGAATTGTGTGCTAGAACAGGGACTCAGACACAAACTCCTGAATCCCAAAGCCAGCACCGCAACTGTTGGGTCATCCTTTCTCTGTGGTTAGCCCATTGCGAACAAGAACCAGAAAATGAAATTGGCTGTAAACCAAAAGTTAAGCTGCCTAATAGAGTGTCACTGTCTAAATTGAGTAAAAAGTAAAGAAATAGTATAAAACATTTTCAGAAGTGCCTAAGTCTCATGGAAATTAGGCACCTAAGTGATTTAACACTTTTTAAACCATTGCCTGTAACACAGATGAGAATTTTTAATGCAAAATTTTATGTCAAGAATTTGCATTGCAATTTGTTATTCATAAAATGGATGTGTGTGTGTGTGTGTGTGTGTGTGTAAATGGCTGCTCCTCAGGATTTTGGAATGTTAGTGTAAATCTAGAGGTGATGAAAAGTGGACACAGGACACCATAGGTGGTTAACAATAATAAATTAATTTCTCACATAGCTCTACAGCTTATCACATGCATATACACATATGTGTCCATGTATATATACAGGTGATTCCCATATAAGAAAATGCAGAGCCACATAAGAAGTATCATGTACTTCTCTGACTGTCACTTTGCTCACTTATTCATCTCTCTGGGACTTTAACATCCTTAACCCCAGATCAGCATCAAAAGCTGCCACTTATTTTTATTTTTTTTAAAGAGAGAAATCAACTATTGGAGAAATATTCCTCCTCCTCCCTCCATATGTGCAGATACCCTTCTCTCCTACCCAAATTTACCTCTGCCCAGGGCCCAGCAAGGGCAATGTTCAGTCGTGGATCTTGAAACAACCTTTACTATAAATAAAGAATGTAAGAGCTTTAAATTCCAAAACCTCACAGCAAGGCTAGAAATGGGTGTTTATAGCATTGAGAAGTAGAGATACTCAGTTCCCCAGTGTGGACTCAGCACTCACTTGAATATGTGGCTGCATTATAGATAGTGGTTTCAAAGGCAGGAGATCTTATGTTTAGAAACGCTGCTTGTGAGCTATCAGGCTTTTGAAAATAGAGATCTGAAAAGGACTGTGACACGAAGCTGAGATGAATAATGATATATGACTACTGAGGAGGCCAAGTGTGGAACCAATACAGACGAAATAGAGTTTGTCCCTTGTTGCTCTTCTGGTTTAAATGGTTAGTTAGCAGGTTTTCTTAAGTGTTTGTAGCAATGTGGGAATCCCTTGGAACACTGCTATGGAGAGAAGAAAAGGAGTAGGCTCAGAAATATCCTTTGCCTTTCAAGCAGGAGTTTTGTATTGTCCCCTCTTGATAGAGTTTTCCTTTTCTGGAGATAAAACATGCTCAGAAATGTTCTGCTTTCCACACGGGTGCCTGTCTTTTGCACACTCTGTCTTCGCTCTCCTAACGGTGTTTAAATTCTCCGCCACTATTTCAGCCAATGATAGTCCTTTGCCAGTGGCTTAACACTGTCCAGAGGTGTTTTGTCGCCATTTTACCCTCTCCCCTCTCTTAAAGGGGAAGTAGTAGTTTTGCTCTGCTTGTTTTCTGAAAAAAAAAAGATATGTCAATTCTTCCTTTATTCTTTGAATTTAGCCCCTCCTGATAGTCTGTATACTCCCTCATTTCCACTGTGCTGAATTGCAACTTCTGGATGAATCACCCTATGTTCTAGGGATTGGCAAAAGGTGTCGTCCTTCAGGAAGTGAATGTTTGGAATGGTGACAACAGGTGTGACAGCCACCATCTTGCCAGCCGATGGGAGTGCAGAGCTGGTGCTCGGGGTGGTGGCAGCGTGCGGAGCCCTGTGGCCCCCATGTCTAGGAGCCAGATCTGCTGCTGTCCACTTCCGGGGTGCAGCGTGGTGTCAGAGCAGACAGGAACTAGCCAGCCTTATCCTGGGAGCATCACCAACGGGACATTTCACTGCCCAGTCAGCGGTGCTGACCGGAGCCACCGCAACCCAGTGCTTTGAGTCGTGACCCACAGTTTGAAAACCACTGAGCTATAGAACGAGGTTCTGAAGCTGAGAGCTGTAACAGACTCACAGTCTGTGTGGATCGGGCACAGATGGGGATTCATAATGCACACTTTTCAGAGTAACAGCCGTGTTAGTCTGTATTCGCAAAAAGAAAAGGAGTACTTGTGGCACCTTAGAGACTAACCAATTTATTTGAGCATGAGCTTTCGTGAGCTACAGCTCACTTCATCGGATGCATACTGTGGAAACTGCAGAAGACATTATATACACAGAGACCATGAAATAATACCTCCTCCCACCCCACTCTCCTGCTGGTAATAGCTTATCTAAAGTGATCACTCTCCTTACAATGTGTATGATAATCAAGTTGGGCCATTTCCAGCACAAATCCAGGTTTTCTCACCCTCCCCCCCCAAAAAAAACTCACTCTCCTGCTGGTAATAGCCCATCCAAAGTGACCACTCTCTTTACAATGTGTATGATAATCAAGGTGGGCCATTTCCAGCACAAATCCAGGTTTTCTCACCCACCCCCCACCCCCATACACATACACACAAACTCACTCTCCTGCTGGTAATAGTTCATCCAAAGTGACCACTCTCCTTACAATGTGCATGATAATCAAGGTGGGCCATTTCCAGCATAAATCCAAGTTTAACCAGAACGTCTGGGGGGAGGGGAGGTAGGAATAAACAAGGGAAAATAGGCTACCTTGCATAATGAGTTAGCCACTCCCAGTCTCTATTTAAGCCTAAATTAATAGTATCCAATTTGCAAATGAATTCCAATTCAGCAGTTTCTCGCTGGAGTCTGGATTTGAAGTTTTTTTTGTTTTAAGATAGCGACCTTCATGTCTGTAATTGCATGACCAGAGAGATTGAAGTGTTCTCCGACTGGTTTATGAATGTTATAATTCTTGACGTCTGATTTGTGTCCATTTATTCTTTTACGCAGAGACTGTCCAGTTTGACCAATGCAGATGGCAGAGGGGCATTGCTGGCACATGATGGCATATATCACATTGGTTGATGTGCAGGTGAATGAGCCTCTGATAGTGTGGCTGATGTTATTAGACCCTGTGATGGTGTCCCCTGAATAGATATGTGGGCACAGTTGGCAACGGGCTTTGTTGCAAGGATAGGTTCCTGGGTTAGTGGTTCTGTTGTGTGGTATGTGGTAATGCACACTGACAAGTTTATATATTTCCTCTGGTTCATCCTCAGCATCTGTAGCTTATATCAACATGGAACTTCTCCCTTCACTGAATCCTCTGTGTCTTCCCCCTCTTCATATTAAATCCCCCCTTAAGAAAAAGAAAGTTGCAGGGCCATTATTTATTATTGTATATTATCATAACACCTAGGAGCCCTAATCATGGACCAGGATCCTGTTGTGCACTGTTCAAACACAGATCAGCAAGTCAGTTTCTGCCCCCAAGAGCTTACAATCTAAGTATAAGGAAAAAGACAACAGATGGATATGGACAGATCGGGGAGAACAAGGAAACAGACAATTTTGGTCAGCGTCATAGGCTGTGGTCTCTGCTTAGCATCAGTCTAACTTGTCTAGTTTTTTGTAGGTGTCACTGCAAAGCAGGCCAATGTATATCACACAGCACTGCTGCTTGTTGCTTTCCTTCCCCTTCCCTACAATAGTATGTACTGTCTGTCTGGACTACAAGCTCCTGGAACATGAAGTGTCTCTTTTTTAGTTGTCTATATAGATCATAGGAAACTATGTGGGCTTTACAAATCATAAGTAATAATAATAACGATTTGAAATCATGCTACACTTTTCTGGTTTAGGCAGACAGACACTACATGAGGTTGAGGCCACCACAATCATTTCATTTGTGATAGATCACAGACTTAATGAAAGCCTGAAGCTGTTTGCATTGAGGCCAATGACAACACTTCCGTTGACTGCAGTGGGAACAGGATCAGGCCATAAATGCAAAATTCCTGAGGTAATAAACCACTCACATTGTGGTTTTTATTTTTTTAGCTCTTCAAAATTCAGTACAAACATGAACTAATTAATTCTCCCAACTTCCCTCTGAGGCAGCTAAGTACAGTAATCACCATTAAACAGAGGACATTTGCCAATAGGTACAATCCTGTAATATTTGAGTTACCACAGAATTTCTAGATGGTTAGATTAGGAAATACGGAATTTTGCCATTGACTTAAAAGACGGCAGGAGTGTGCCCTAAATGTGGAATCTCAGGTTAGATGGGGTGGTTGCCATTGGTAGATATTGACTTTTTCATGGCAACCATTAACTATTATTATCCCTATTTTACAAGTGAAAAAAAAAATCAAAGCAGAGAGGGTTAATGACTTGTCTTAGACCCCAGATGGAATCTGTGTGAGAGCTAAGATTAGAGCTCAGGAGCTCTGATCTGAGAGCTATTAACCCTGCCTGCAGTCCTCTAGAGCACATTACCTTGCAGGTGAATCACATCTGAGCTACTCGTATATATTTCTTAACATTGGTCCAAGTTTGCTTTTGATGTTGCCTCAAAGGGGAACACATGTTCAACGTAGCAAACTCTTAATTAACTGCGCACTTCGCTGAAAATTTGTATCCGTGTGACTGGAGTTGATTATTACAATTAGGATATTAAACTAATATTCAAAGCACATATTTTGGACATGATATACAATAATCTTAACCAGTGAGATGGAGGATGGTAGAAGGAGCAGCGCATATTTATATTAGTGAATGCTAATTTTTACATAATAATTTAAGCAGTATTAAATATTAGTCATGCCCTCTAGACAGATATTGATAGTTACTGTAAGGGTGAGCTAGTGTAGCTGTTTCTTTGCTCAGCTTGCAGAGAGCTTTAGCCTTGAAGAATGAGGTTTTAGTTGCTACAAGTATTTACTGTTAATTTATTATTTGATGTATGTGTCTATGTATTTAGGGGTCTGTGTAACACACTGTATGTAGTGTTGTATGTGTGCACTGATAAAGATTACACTTGTTGCATACCAGCACTGGGGAAGCCAACCAAGTCACTGCAGCAGCCGGCAAAGCAGGCCACAGAATAGTGAAACTGAAATATTTTTTGCTGTGTTTCCCATAAAACTGGTTCAGAACCTAGGACTGGTTTGTGTTCCTGTTTTCCTTCCCTATAGATCCTTTAGCACCTTCTCCACACGCTGACTCTTTTAATATCCTAGGCCTTCACGCTGCTGTGCTTGGGCAGAGTCCTGCACGTGTGCAGAACCTATTGAAGTCAGTGGAGCTCCGTGTGGACACAGGAATCTGCTGTACAGGGTCTGTTGCAGGATTAGGGCATTAGTTTGGAGGTTCTGTGTAGTGAAGGGAATTCTCTTCATGCTTTGTCAAATTTTAGGGGGTGCCGTTGGCATATCTCAAGGCAGAAGTTAGTCAAAATATTTTTTTTGCCTCCCCCATGACCTGCGGAATGAGGCTTTTCTTTCCACAGTAGGACCCAGAATACACAGTTTGCACTGTTTTAAAGCTGTCACTACCTAGAGACAATTACCAAAAGGGAATATCTTGGAGAAGGAGAAAAAAAAAAACAACTCAAAACCCAACTCCCTGATCTGAAGGATCACCTTCATGATCCTGGCTTAGATATATAAGTCAAACTCCAAAGTTTGATCATTCCTCTTCTCACCAGGATCTGCCACATAAAGCTTTCATGCACTGAAAGAATGGCATGTGCCTTTTTTAGCTAAGAAATGGAGCTTCTCAGAAGTAGAACTTTAAAGGTATACAGCAGTCGTTGAGAATGCTGATCCTTACATTTGCTACTCAGTGAGTTTGACAAGGTCATACCGTATGGTATGCATTGTTTCACATTCACAATGGGAAGTACAATTGCAATATGTGGATATAGAGCACCAAATGAGCCTGCTTGTCTTGTATACTGAGGGCTTCTCTACACTTACTGGGGGTTCGATGTGCAGCGATTGATGCATCGGCAGTCGATTTAATGGGTCCCGCTAAATCAACCGCCAATTGCTCACCCATCGACACCTGTACTCCATCTGAACGAGAAGTGCAAGGGGAGTCGATGGGAGAGCATCTCCTGTCAACATCGCATAGTGTGAACCGCGCAGTAAGTAGATCTAAGTACGCCAACTTCAGCTACGTTATTCATGTAGCTGAAGTTGCGTAACTTAGATCAATCTCCCCTCTAGTGTAGACAAGGTGTCAAGGTTCCTTCCCCACTCTGAACTCTAGGGTACAGATGTGGGGACCTGCATGAAAGACCCCCTAAGCTTATTCTTAACAGCTTAGGTTAAACGCTGCCACCACCAAAGTGTTACACGACAAACAGGGGAAGTGCCCACTTGGAAACGTTTCCCCCCCAGAATATCCCCCCCAAGCACTACACCCCCTTTCCTAAGGAAGGCTTGATAAAAATCCTCACCAATCTGCATAGGTGAACACAGTCCCAAACCCTTGGATCTTAGGAACAATGAGAAAGCAATCAGGTTCTTAAAAGAAGAATTTTAACTGAAGAAAAAGTAAAAGAATCACCTCTGTAAAATCAGGATGGTAAATACCTTACAGGGTAATCAGATTCAAAACACAGAGAATCCCTCTAGGCTAAACCTTAAGTTACAAAAAGACACAAAAACAGGAATATTCAGCACAACTTATTTTATCAGCCATTTAAACAAAACAGAATCTAACGCATATCTAACTAGATTGCTTACTAACTCTTTACAGGACTTCTGACCTGCATTCCTGCTCTGGTCCTGGCAAAAGCATCACACAAACAGAGTGAAGGGTCCCTTCCAGCTTTGAAAGTATCTTGTCTCCTCATTGGTCATTTTGGTCAGGTGCCAGCGAGGTTATCTTAGCTTCTTAACCCTTTACAGGTGAAAGGGTTTTTCCTCTGGCCAGGAGGGATTTAAAGGTGGTTACCCTTCCCTTTATATTTATGACACAAGGCCTTAGTTTAGGTAGGCTGAGATTGATTTAACTAGGTTCCTTTAGACCACAAAACACAAGAAGGAACTGAATGAGCAGGCCAGTTGTTCTATTAACTTTACAACATGAAACTTTTTGCACTGATCAGTTTTTCCTAAAGGCCTCCCAATGGACAAGAACATTACTTTAGTTTAAAATGATGTAATCAGTAGGACCCACAGTGCTGGGAGGAGGAGCCTGTGAGCCCTTTGCCTGGAGAATGTCATTACTGGGAGTTTTTGCAGGAGGCAGGAGGGGGAGGAAAATGACAGATCTAGAAGATGGCAGGTGTGCAAGGTAAATTGATATCCTCATTGATTTTGCAGTGTGCTTATTTTCTTTAATGAGAATTCTTGTTTAATTAAAACTAAAAATTAGCTGTGGCTTTATAACAGAGTGTGAGGGTTACTTGTACAGAATGAAAAGAAAACAAACACATTTGCTTTCTGTGTCCCACTGCACATGTGCAGCATGCTTGTTACCTAGGAGAGGAAGGACTGCTCCTCAGCTGTAGAAATTGAAAGGAGAGAGGAAATTTCTATAATTGGTCCCTAACTGGCTGGGGAAAGAGGTGTTTCACACAAAGAAAGTGTCTTAAATATGTGCTGTCTTATTAGGAGGTGTTTTTGCTTCTACATAAACTGAGAAGAGGAGAAAAACAAGCACAAATTCCGGACCCTTGATTAAAATTAATTAATCTTGGAGACATCACAAATAAAGGACAACAATATATATGTATATTCAAAATATCTATATCTATGTATTCTCAGCATACTGTGAAATACTGGCTTCTGAGGACTTATGTTGAAAAGGTAGACCTGCATTTAAATGCTGATCTCAACTTTCCACTAGGGACCACTAAAAGGTCTTTCAGTAGAAAAGGCCCGGATCAGCAAAACATGAAATCATTATAGCTGCAGACTTTCTAGACCTGCTTTGTATTAGATACTTGAAAAAGACATTTGTTTAAGGATGTGAAGGTTTTAATCCTATCTGTAATGCTTAATCATCTGCTGTGAAGAAAAAAAAAACAGTGTTCTCACTGTAAGGTCACTAAACAAGGACCACATAGTACAGTTTTCCATCCTCCTCAAGCCGACATTCAGCAGTTCACCTGCTAACTGTTAGGATTAAAGGAGATCCTGACAAGCTGGCATAAAGTACATAGAGTAACAGTTATGTATAAATGTATGATTGGAATGTAGACGTTATGAGCCTGATTCGCCTATCACTGAAAATGGTGCAAATCAGGAGTGATTCCACTGAAGTCAATGGCATTGCACTGGTTTAAATCTGTGTTCAGTGTGATCGAAAATCAGACTTTATCTATCTTTGGCTACATCTACACTACGAGCAAGGAGTGTGATTCCTAGCTCGTGTGCACATACACTAGCTTGATGACTGCTTGCATGAATATAAATAGCCGTGTAGCCATGGTAGAAGGGCAGTGGGAGTGGTGGCATGGCTTAGCTGTGCCAAGTATGTATACATGGGGTTCAGGCAGGTTTGTAGTTGGCAGGGCTGAGCCGTGCTTGTGCAACCACTGCCCATGCTACTGTGGCTACACTACCATATATACTTGTGCTAGGTCTCATTGAGCAAGGATAAGGGTGTGTGAATGTAGCTTTTGTTGGAGAAGGTTTCTAGGATATCCCAATTTTTTGCTCCTTTACTTCTTTTCACAATCTCAACCCAAGTGTCAGGACAGTGCTTTGTCTAATTACAGAGTGTTGTGTCTCTCTCTCAAGCCTGCCAATGCCTTTCTGAATGTCACCCAGAATTTGGTTGCAGGAAAGTGATATTCACCACATCCCTCCTCCGAGGGACTGAGCAAGGCTAAGACCTACGTACATATCCGCACATGGTAGCACAATATAGATGAGGCAATATTCTCCCCTAAATCTCTTTACTGGCAAAAATAAAGTACCTCAGTTTTAGTTTAGATAATTTCAGTAGTTTTTCTGTTTATTTCCACAGAGAGCAGTCACTATCAGCACAAAATAGAGGTTCTGTAAGGAAGACAGGGGGCAAAAATGGTGCTGTTTACCCCAGAGTTGTATTTACATCCTGTGTCACTACTGTTGTTATATTGTTACCTGCACTAACCGGTTTGCTGTGTAGATATACCTTAAGTGTGCGATATGTCATAGGAAGCTAAAAGGGTCATGGAAAAGATCACATACAAAGCAGAAGTAGGAAGACAACAGGTTGAAAAGGTCAGAGCTTAAGTTCAGTAGCTCAGTTCATATGTGCATGCACTAAAAATATCAACCCAACAGCTGATTTTTCAAGCTTCTCAGTGATGGATGCCATGTATCTGAGACTAGAATTTGGCACCAGTGGTATAGGAACCATTCCCACTAAGAGATTTGTGTGTAACTCAGTGCTGAGTGCAATAAAGTAAATGTGTTGCTTCTCTTGAAATAATGGGAGATCGTCATCTAGCCAGCTTTGAAATTCTCCCTCCACAATAACTTACACAATAACAAACCTTGACTGCTGCTAAATATATCAGTTACAGTAGGTATGTCCATGCATCTGCTGACCTCTGAACAATCCAGGCAGAAAATGCTTTGCTGCTTGGTGAACCAACCCTATGTAGGTAAAACATACCTGCTGAGCTGCTGAATATTATGGGTATATCCAGGTGTTGCTGCTTATGAACATTAGGTGGAATGTGAAACAAATGAAACAATGGGCACACCCTAGGTCCACTGGAACATCAGTAACAAAGGGGCTTAACTTGCCCGTTTGTTCTTTCTCTTTAATTTTAGTTGACAGTGATCTATATATAAAAATAAAACAGACTGTTCACCATAATCCTGGCAGAACTTTCCCTTTATAAAAGTGTCACAGAGCATTTTTGTTATAATTATGAAAACATAAATGGCTCAGCCTCAAAAGCTGAGTAACATGTGGTACATACAAATCTAACACAATAGAATCTATTTGCAACTTGACTTCACAGCAGATCACTAGCATGTTAGCAAACACCTATTTAAGTAGTATGATAAGTGATAATTTGCCTTTTTTTTTCCTTTTGGACTGTGTGACTTTCACTTGTGTATGTGCTTGCCCCCCATCCCCCGCTCCTGTTTTAAGCAGAAAAAAGCCTCTTGTCATAGTCAGTGTGTTCTGCGCCTCAGTAGATGATGTAAAACAAAACAGCCATAACACGTGATGTGACAAAGTCTGTCTGAGCAGATTCTCATGTTTCCCAATGAGGGGGTAAAAGACAATGCATAGTACAAAGAGTCTTGAAGTGGGATTAGAAATTCAATGTGACTGAATGTGAGTAAAATGTCTAAGCAAATGCCTCACAGAAAATTGGCAAAAGGAAACTGCACATGGCTCAGACTAGTGCTTCTATGGTAATCTGTAATTTAAAGGACCAGAATCGTTATTTTTGTAAACATGAAACAGTTTAGAAGAGGGTTGAAATACATTTGTGTATACCTGCTTCTGTTATAAAAACCATCAGTTTAACACTGAATCAACCCAGATCCTGGTGGACAGGTGTCCAGAGTGCAAAACTCACTTGGCACTAATAAGTACGCTTATAGGCAGTCTCAAAAGAATGACTCAATGCATATTAAGACTAAATTATCTTCTCATGCCACAAAATAGTTGCTTCAGGTCAAAGATAGTGTAATTATTGCTGCATCTGCCTATGTTGTGCCTGTTTCAAGGATAGCAGTTTTGGGGGACTTCAACCTTGCACCTTTCACAAGCAATGAAAGAATAAGTATGGAAGTTGAGTTGAATCTGCTGGGAAAAAGGGGGCCAGATCCTCAGATAGTATAAATTGTCATAGCTCCGTTGTCTTCATTGAGCTACAACAATTTACACAAGTTGAGGATCTGGTCCAAAGGGGGTGTTTGTGTGTGTGTGTGTGTGTGATAATATATATTTGCATTTAAAATGACCTTGCACAGGAAACCCTAGTCCCAAGTAGAATGAGATGTTGCAGGTAATCAAGTAAGTAGATTTATAAATGAGAAAGAAGCTTGCTGGCTAAACATGCCACAATCAGATGGTTAACTCAGTAGCTGACGATCATGTTCACATTGAAATGGCATGGTTCGACATCAGAGGGTTGAGAATAACATGCTATTGTGGTTGAAATAAAACAGGGCATTTACCAGCAGTAATCAAATAGTGGACTCTGGGATACCAGAACTATTTCCTATTCTTAATAAAGAGGACTACAGTGGTATAGCAGATGCCACTGAGTGGTAGCAACTGGTAAATGATGTTTTTTCATGGTGCACACTGGCCAATTTGTTTTCCCAATCCTGCCAGCTCCTTCATGGTGATGGACTCTTCCACTATGTGGAACCCCACTGACATAAGAATGGGTTCATGCAGATACAGGGATTCATCTGCAAAAAGAAGTGTCATTTCTTGAGAAAAAAAAACACCAAAAGAAATGAACCAACCTCCAAACAATTTGTTATATGCATAAATGTGAATTCTTCTTATAATTTCAAATGAGCCATATGCAAACAGAATTGGAAAAGTTTTATCTTTGTTAAATGACTTTATATAGATCAAAAACAAAAACTCAATACTCGCTCCATAGTCCTTGGAAAGTTGTATTTCCTTCCTGTGGTACAATTTTATTGTTTGGACATCAAGCAAGAATAATAATTCATGAGGGGATCATCCAGCAATAACTTTATTAAATAGTCATTCTTATCTTGCCTATGAGATCCATATTTTCTTCTCAGCATATCAAGGAATATTTGGTTGTTTATAAAGAACACATTAAATAGGCAGGAGAGAAAGAGGTTATATAGCTATTACAGAAATAAACAAAGTATAAGCAAAAAGTGGGAGACAAAACCAGAAAAAACCTTCACAAGATTCAAATCCAGATTGAGCATGAGTTTCACACAGTATTTCCAAGGAAATTGGTGGTAGAGTGGGGAATTGAGTCCACATCTACCAAGTGTGAGCCCAGGGCCTACACCATGAGGCCATACTTCCTCTTTAATTAAGGTATCCATTTGAGAAATGATGCATTTTAAGGTGGCTAAGAGGGTAGAACAATATTCTGCTCTAATAAATGTAGGCACATGTGTGAGGGACTTGCATTGAGGTCTTTGTTTGCGTGATCCCTGTGGTACATTATAATGGGAGAGAAGGCTGAAGAAACCATTGGAAGGAGGAAATCTTGTGTTAGATAGTTAAGGGTCCATACATTTTGTCTGTTATCTGTTGGGGTGATAGGGTGTGTGTCAGAAAACCAGATCTGCACTTCATGCTGATAAACATAAGGCTGTTGGTGAATACAGTATCAGCTATCCATTGTTTCATGCAGAATGAAGCTCTTTAACTGTCTAGAAATGTGGAGCATTCTTTCCCAAAATGTTTGGTGGTGTTGCTGTCATGACACTTCTTCCATCCTTGACATTTCAGGTCTAGAAGTGAGAGTGTGGGAGAGGTATTGAATCCATAGGTCAATACAAAGCACTACCATTAAAACTTTGGGCAAGTCTAGACAACATAAAATAGTCAATGATCACTAACATGAGCAAGGGTTGACAAGTATTTTGTCTTGCCATCAGCCCACAGTATTCTGTTTTACTATTCTACAGTCTGATGCACATACATGTGCAAATGTATTGGAAGGAATATAGCCAGTATTGTATTACTGCCACAAAACAGTATGGTCACGAATAGCCTAATAAATGTTCAAATATTTGAAGCCCAATAAAAAGTTCAAAATGTTTTATAAAATGTAAAAGTAAGAATCATTGACTATTTACTAAACAGAGTCCTGTGTTTCCTTCTAGAGACAAACAGGATGACAAATAAGTTACTAACCTGTCTCTTCTGAACGTTGCTTGGTCCTTACCAGGAAACCTGTGCAGTAGAATATGTAGACTTCTAACGAAGAAAGAGATTTTAGGCTTTCTTTTAAAAGATGATTCTCCTATGTACCCCCGTAAAGTATGAACACTGACCAGCAAGGCAGTGTGAGTAACCTATATGTTGGGTTAGGTCAGGGAGCAGAGGAAATACTCTACAGGGTGTGGGCAGTAACTGAGTCTGGACACAGCAAGACACAGAGAGAGGTGACAAGTAGCATTTTTAGAATCTCACAAAGAGAACAATATTTTAGACTCTGTTATTAAAGGGAAATTATCCTGACTGTACATCTGTCTTGCTGCGTCTGAACTCTTACTCCCTGCACCCTGTAGTTTGTCGTCTGCTCTTACTTTTCTTTGCCAGCCTCTGTGACTACTTCTTAACCCCAGTTCGGAATGAAGTCTTCAAAGATCCCCAAATTGATCTTCTTCCTTCATTTCATCCAGAAAAATCTTAAGTAGCTACCTCTCTTTTTTAATTTGTATCACAATTTAATTATTATGCTTAATGTGGTTGTTTAAATTATTTGTGGCAATAACACTTCACACCTATGTAGTGCTTTACATTTTCCAAGTGCTGTACAAACTGACTAATGTTTGTGTAGTTTACTGAGTTGCTATGATAAAGGTAGTGTGGGGAGTACAACACTGCTGATGTTTTTATTTTAATTATCAAATGGTGCAATGAATAGTTTATTTTAAAGTCTCAGGAAACGGCTGACACTGTCTCAATGTCAGCTTGATTGAGATTGAATTTGAACCACTTCTTTGTTTCCTTTTCCAAAATATTGGGCAAAATGAGACCAGATCTGAGAACAAAGACAAGTCAACATTATCGCTGGTCAAATTAACCTTTAGAATATATAATCTTGTTTAGTAAATATGAAATAATTTATATTAAAGGTATTCAAATATTTATTTGCATTACAATAGCCCCTGAAGACTACAGATATGATCAGAACCCAAATGAGTGAGGCAATGTGCAAACACTTAGATAGGTAAGAAATTCTTACTATTTATATAGATAGATATATCTAGATAGATGCAAAGGGGAGGAAAAAGAATGCATTATCATCCACTGCATTTTACAGATGGGGAAACCGAGGCAAAGAGAGATTAAGTGAATTGCCCAAGGTCACAGAGGAACCCTGTAGTAGATTTGGAAATAGAACCTACTTCTTCCAAGTCCCAGTCTAAGATTTTAACCATAAGGCCATCCTCCCTCTCCAAGGAAAATCTCAAGGCAACAGCAAGGGAATGGAGTTATTGTCCCTGCATTATTCTGCTCTGATCCTTCAAGAACACTTAATATAAATATGAGGAATAAAATTCTGGCTCAAATGAAATACATAGGAGCTTTGCTATTGACTTGCACCCAAGTTTTTGGTATTCTGTTATTGACCTCTAAATTGGCCAGTACTAACAGTTTATCATACTTATGCATATTTTCTGTTGTGCTGCAGAATGTGCAACCTTTTGGCAAATTGTATTTGATGTAATACTAAAGTATTATGTTGCCTTCTTTTGTATTGCTTAGTAATTGCAGCTCCAAAATTATCGGTCAGGCTGGATTAATGTCTGCATCGTATACTAGAAATTTTTATTTTAATACTAACATGACAGAAAAGTCCATCAGGTCTATGTCAAAGTCATTCAGAACGTTACCGATGAGATACTTGGTACTATACATATATGTGATTAATTTGCATTGGACAGTATTAGAGTCTGCTCTTATTAGGGATGACAGTTTATTTCTAGCTATTAAAGTACTTTAAGTGTTTTGTCTTTATTAAAATTCTTAAGCTTTTACCATCCTAATTGATGACTAGTCAAATCGTTTATCATCCCCATAATGCATATAAACCCATGAAAGGATGAACCATAGTTTGCAATTTCTTTTTCAAATAATTTTAAATGGGGAATGAAAGAAGACAATAAATAACTGTATATGCAACTTCTGCAAGTGGCTTGTATCAGAGAATAGAGTTAAATGATCCCTGAATTTTGTGTCTTGCAGAATGCAGTCACGGCACACATGTATTGCCGAATCAATGGTGAAATCTTAGCCCCCTTGATATCAACAACAAAATGTGCACTGGGGTGAGGATTTCATCCCCTGGTATCCATAAGAAAAATTTTGTAGCGCTATCAGAGTAGAGGGGCATGAATCATTTACCCATTTACCCTTCGAGTTAAAATGAGCTTTGTATCCATGACTGTTTTGTTCTTAGCGGTGTCATCATTATATTTGCAAAGTGATGCTACGTTTCCCCAATCTGTGTGGCCTGTGTTGTTCTACTCTCCAAACACTCTTCATTATGAACATGCTGTAAAATTTCAGGTATCGTTTAGTTTCTTTCATTTGGCTGATTAACCCTGCCTGTGTGTTTTAGTTAATCATATCCTAGACTGGATTCAGCATGGTATTTATAGACTTGGGTGTCTCTATTAAAGATTGGACAGTAGATAGGTTTCTCTTATTTTTAGGGAAAGCTGTTGCTTGTATGCCAAGGACTATGGTCATTATTCAGAACTAACATGTTCGATGCTTGTTTTTCAGTATTCATTTTGGTTGTAGCTGAAGGCATTGGGCCAAATTCAGACACATTATAAGCAGGTATAGCTGCACTGAAGTCAATGGAATTAAATCCTGTAAATCTGAAGCTGAATTTGGCCCATTGCCCATATACATTAACTTTCAGAGGATCTAATCCCAGAGCAGTGGACATACAGAAAGCTTTAGCCTGTCAGACTTTTTCAATTACTTTAGAATAAAATGTATGGCATATTTCTCTATTATAGTAATTATTGTTCTCAAGGGATAATCAAGACACGGCGCTTTCCTTTCAGACAATGCTTGTTGCCTCAGGAGGGAAATAGTAAGCATGCAGAATATTCTTAGACAGCCTTTGTCATTCACAATAGGTTTTCCTAGATGTACAGTAGCTGAATGCCAGCGAATTACTTGATTCATTGTGAGGACACTTTGTTATGTATCTAACAGCCCCAAACTGGTCCGAAGATTGGAGTAGTTTATTAAACTTCCAGCTAGGTTTGTGTTGATGGTCCATTGTAATGGAAAGCAGAGTGGCATAATATTTCACACAATGATATGATGGGGGCATTTTTAAGCAGAGCGGATTGAAAGTACATTTTAAGAGGGAGGCTATTCCAAAGTCCAAAATGTCTACAAATCTGGGGCAGTTTAGAGAGATGGACAAGGAGACCCCATGGAAAATAAAATAATGTATTCCCCTCCAGAAATTGTTTAAATATATGAGCATCTGATTTTCATAGGTGTTGTGTACCCCCACCTCCCATTGACTATGATCAAGTATGAGAGCTGCTTGAAAAAAATATAGGTATTTTCTATAGAGAAAGTATATTTTTTGTACACTATGGGTTAGATCCTCAGCTGAAGTGAACCAGCATAGCTCCATTGAGATCAGTGGAGCTATGCTGATTTACACCAGTTAGCTCCCAAATTAGAGAGCAGGAGGGGGTAGAGGCCAATAATAGCCCTTCTCCTGTTGTGTAGCATCCACAGCCCACAAACAGAATGAGCAATCCTCTCACTCTCTCAGCTTGCGGCTACTACTGCTGTGTGACCTAGCGTCTGGAATCACTAATGGAAATGGAAGTGGGCTGTCATTTCTTGTCACAGACAACTGCTGTTCAGAAAGGAGAACAAAGGTTTTAAAGTAAAGGTAAAAATACTTTCCCTTTACAATTGCCATTTATTTAAATATCAATAACACCGTAAGGATATTTTATTCATTTCCTGTCTTTTGAAAAGCTAAACTTCTACAAAATTGAGGGGAAAATGCCTGAAAGTTCCATGTGAATGATCTCACTGCAGCAAAACACGGAGAATGGTATTATCTGTTGTTTACCTCTGCATCCCCTTCTATTTCAAACCAGAAAATGAACCTCTCTGTGATTTACAATGAAGTTACTTTACACCAAAGCGGTATTATCCAAATTTGGCACATTTGTTTTTTGTCTGTTTTTTTTTAAGTATGTAATTCTGTAAAACTGTAAATAAACAAATAGAATTAATGCATTTATTACGACTGCCTGTGCTGGATATACTATGAGTAATGCTGTTAGCCATTCCACTCTCTCAACCAATATAGGGGCCAGGTGTGTAATGGATTATGCAGCCCAGCTCTGAGGGCTCAGACTCCTGTACATAACATTACATTGATAGAGGGGCTAGATTTTCAAAGTGAAAGGTGGGAGACCTGTTGGGGTCAGAATGTAGAGTGGTTTTGGTGGTCGTCAGGGAGGTAGGCACAGGAGATGTTTGGTGACTGGGGAGGGGAAGAGAAAAAGGTTGCCTATTCCCTCCTGAGCTGAGTAAGAACATATTCCTCTTGCCACCTTGCAGGTTTGTCTCTGTGTGCAGGGTACAGCTAGTCAGAGGATGCATTCAGAGGAGAGAGAGTGGGCTCTCCTGGAGGTCTCCTAGGGCCTGCAAGTGTTTATATCAAGCAAGACAAAATGCTGGGGCAGGCCCTGTAAACAGGGACATTCAAGTTTTTCAGGAACATACCATCTCCCTAGGCATCAAATTCTGTAGGAATTCTGTGAAGGGAGAGCTATAGGGATTATACCCTGTATATCCTGCCCTCCACCACAAGTTCGCGTTTACTGGACTGTGCTGTCGTGCTCTATCAGGGCAGAGAGAGGAATGAGCTGTGCATGTGGAAACCTAAAAATACAATGCTTTATTTAATGATACTTTGTGAAACTGATGGTGTCAGAGCCTCTTGGCATGCTGATAAAAGTGCAAAGTGATTTGTTCAATCTATGTACGCTAGAGGTATTCCTCCAAGTGAGCCCACTTCACCAGCTAAGCAGGCACCCAGCCAGGTGAATTTCCAGGCTTCCATTGCTTGATTATAAAGAGTTACCAGTTTCCTGCCACCTAACCCCAAGATGACAAATACATCATTTATAAATGTGGCGGGAGACCTGGCTTTGGGTGTAATGAGTTTCCACACCTTTAACCATGTTACTTAGTGACATATTTTCCTCCTGAGGG
The DNA here is from genome assembly GCF_965140295.1 of Lepidochelys olivacea. Lineage (NCBI taxonomy): Eukaryota > Metazoa > Chordata > Testudines > Cheloniidae > Lepidochelys > Lepidochelys olivacea. The sequence goes on along the minus strand of NC_140411.1, from coordinate 75,262,666 downwards.
TGGAAATGGTGAAGGGTAGAAATGTGGTCTGGCTAGAACATGATTGGTGGCCAACCACAGAAATGGAATTATTGTGACTATTTTATTCTTGAAGTCCTAGTCACTGTGGCCTGAATTTCAGTGCTGAGCACTAGCAAGTGCTGAGCACTAGCAACCCCTATCGACTTCACTGAGAAGCTCAGCCCCTTTGAAAATAGCTGCCTTAGAGTTAGGTGCCTACATGTGGAGATAGGTGCCTAATAGTAAACATCTTTGTTGGAAAGGTTTGGTTTTGGAACAAATGAAGTCCACAACTATGTAGTTTGGGAAAGAAATATACTAGCTCCTAAAAGAAGCCTGGATGTTTCAGGGTCATTTTCTGAAACAGAAAATAAAATGTGAAGAGTCTTCTTACCTGAAACCTGCTAGATGGCTTTAGTGCCAGATAGTCATAATTTGTGACTGATGAGGACAGTTTTGCAGTTAAGGAAAAACATAATAGCTTTTTTTCTAAGACCTCATATCCACAGTTAAAGTTGGTGCTGTAAAATAGATACCAGTGCTACAGCGCAACCTGAACCTATTAAACTCATTACCTCTCAATTGGATTGTGTAACCAGATGAACATCTCATGCTCTTTAAAGAACAAAATTGCCAATTGTCTAAAATGTTTTTTTTTAAAGTGCATATGCTTGCAAAACGTGGGTAGTTCTTACTGATCTTTACATATTTTCATGTCATTCCCATTTCAAAGGATTACATCTCTAAAATAACTCTATTTCTTTTCATTTGAAGAAAGAGGAGTGAGGCTGAGATTTCAGAGTTACATTGTTAAGTGTTTTGTAACCTCTTGTTACACTCCAATGTGGGGGATTTGCTCTGATTGCCTCATCCTACATCTCTCCGTTTCTAAACTACTCAGCCTTGTTAATAGTCATGAGAGTCTATAAAGTTGCTCACAGACAAGGACTGAAAAGTAGTCAGAACAAGAAATGAATTACTTTAATGGAGCAAATTTAATGCACATACAATATGACAAACAATGTCAGAAGAAAAATCTGCACATCATATTTGAGACTATTGTGCTACGTTTTAGCTGGCTTGACAGAAGCCACTTTTGATTTACATAGAATCAAAGATGGGTAAAAAACTAAATGTACATAAAGTGTCATGAGCTGCTAGACTGTGCTCAAGGGGTTATTCTGGGGAGCATGCTAGTAACTTCCTTTCCCTTTCTCTGGTAATAGCAGGATCATGGTGAGATAGGCTGCCGGTGGCCTTCTCTCTCCCATAGTGACAACTCTATCTTGCATGCCTTCCCCCATATACATCTCATAAGAGAAACTGCTTTTTCCAGGAAACATCCATTCCCTGTATATGCTCATCTACCATAAGATACTCCCCTTCACCATGCATGCTTCCCTTCTGAGCCATATGCCCCATGTGCTTTCATTCTATGAAACATCCACCCGATATAGAATATCCTTTGACAGTTCACATAGAGACCCATTTTTGTATGGGTCTAACTATTCAAGTTGGCCCTCTAAGGGAGGGATTTTGCTTTCATGCACGTTCATCTTCCCCAGGCAACAGAATATGGCCCTTTTTGCCAAATTTTGTCAAGCCCCCAAAAAAACAACAAAGAAAGAAGGAAAAGCATAATATTGCCAGCCCCAAGCAATCTAAAATCACAAGTTGAGCTCCCAAAATCATGAGATTAACTTAAAAACATGAGATTTTGTGTTGGCCTTCTGGATTTTTGAGAATTTGGGGTCCACTTGGGTAATGTTTCAAGCTTTTCTCTGCAGTTATGAGGGCTAGAAACTTCATTTACTTATTTTAAGGAAAGCTGAGATTCACGTGTATTTCTATAACTCCAGGGGTTGGGGCTACAAGGAATATTGCAAGCCTCATGATAAAATGTTGAGCTTAGGGAACACAAGAAGTGGAGGCTTTTTTACAATCCTTCCTTCCTTCACCAGTGCCCAAGAAGATAGGTGAGGATCCCAGTTTAATCCTCCCCCCTCACACCACAAAATAGGTACAAGTGGGCAGCCTCTGGTGGCCTGATCATTGCTTTCCCTTGAGTAAGGAGATATAATTGGGAAGGGAAGAACTACTCCATTCCTTTCCTTCATCTAAAGGAATTTCCAGACTGGAGTTAAGGCGTGCATTTTTGACTGTGAGAGTAATTAACCATTGGAACAATTTATCAAGAGTCATGATGGATTATCCATCACTTGCAGGTTTTTAAATCAAGATTGGATATTTTTTTGTATAATTATATGCTTTAGGGATTATTTTGGAGAAGTTCTGTCACCTGTGCTATACAGGAGGTCAGACTAGATGATCACAATGGTCCCTTCTGGCCTTAGAATCTATGAATCATGAATGAAAAACCTCTATCCAGCAAAAGAGAAGCAATAGGCAATTTGTCATAACCAAATATCTGTTTTTGGAGCAGGGAGCTGACATTGGTGGAGGAAGTATTGTTCAGTCTGATCAGTCTCCTGAATGAAGGAGAAATTGAGGTCTACTCAAATTAGAGGTCTGTTCACTTTGAGGTCTACTCAAATTAGAGGTATGTTCACTTTGTTTAGAATTGAGCCCAATAATGTCAAAAATAAATAAAGTATTAGCCAATAAAGATAATGTTAGAGAAAAAGGACACACACTGTTTGTTTAATTCAAATTGTTTGGTTTTGGGTAGATGGACTAATTTCTCTGAGGGACTGCAAGCACATTCCTGGAGAAAGGAGTCCTTATTGTTACATTGTGTATCTATAACCAAAGCGGAGAGGATCACAGTAACTCTGCCTCTGCCATTGCAGAGTAAAATCAAAAAATGTTTAAAGGTAAAAGGCTCTGAAATCTACATAGATGGTGAGGAGTATGAAAGACACGTTACATAACAGGACAGGAATATGCAGATGTCTGTATTTGTGCAGCCCTCTAGTGTTTTAGAGATTAAATACCCATGAATGGTGATGAAGTGAGCTGTAGCTCATGAAAGCTTACACTCAAATAAATTGGTTAGTCTCTAAGGTGCCACTAGTACTCCTTTTCTTTTGCAAATACAGACGAACATGGCTGCTACTCTGAAACCTGTCATGAATGGTGAGACATCCTACAGTTTTTTTTGTGGCTAAGGAAGCTTGCCTTCTCTGCTAACCAACTTCCCTACTGTCATTATTAGCCGAATAGTAGAGAGGCAGCAAACCGGATTCAAGTAAATGATGCACACACCAGTAGTGTACACGCATACTACTTATATGGAGTAAGTGACAAATTCTGTCAGCTAATCTGATACAGTGCAGCAGCTCACTGAAAGTAGGCATACTTTCTGCAGATAATTTTTGTAATTTAAGTCTTTTCTGTCAGTTCCATAGTTGCTAGAAGTAGCATATCTCATAAGAACTCCCATAAACTAGAAATGTCTGCCACACATATACTAGAATAAATGGAATTGTGCTGTAACTCTGGCTCAGTTCCATTGAAATCAGTGGAATAGCATCCATTACTTCAGGGCTGACTTTAGCCCATTACATCAAATGTGTGCCATTCTACCACATTAGCCATGTACCAGGTAGGTGTGGCAAAATGCTTCTGCAGATCTGTCCCCTGTACTGTATCTATTATGTCCCGGTGGAGCCATAGTACTTTAAAAAAAAAGCATGCCACTATATTGCTGCATCATAAAAACTGCATAGGACTGAAGTAGTGAAGAGGTGAAGGGAATTGGCAGACCTGACAGAGGATGAAGGACGTTGATTTTAGGGTTCTCAGGGTAGAGACTGTCTCTCTCTACACTTGGTGTAGACTGTAGAGCATCATGCACACTTAGGGCACCATGTACCCTAAATAAAGTAAACAAATGTTCATTGTACATTTTGAATAATAGGGCTGTTTAGGTGGCAGCAGGTTTACAGGAGATGCAAATAAGTGTGTGTGTGTGTGTACTGTTCTCCTTTATTTAGAAAATCCTACCATAAGTGTGCATTTTATTGAACAAGTTAGAATTCCCCCACCTACTTGGAAGGTTTTATACCTATAATAGCAACATGCTGGATCTGTATTCACAGACTGTTGCTCTCTCAGACAGTATGGCGATGGAGGCTGGACCTAGGGATCAGCAGTCTAATACATGCATGGTCATTCCCATATGCATGAGAAGCTCCTTGCATGGTCTGTTTACTAACCTGTGCTTGGCAAAGTATTTTAAAAGTCATGTTCTTGTGACAAAGAAGGGCTGCAGAAAATGCAAGTAAGACAAAGCTAGAGCTCAGATTTCTGTCCAAGGTAAGCTTTGAAACCAGAAACCCTTTTTGAGTTCTCTCTGGGCTTTTTGTTTGTTTTTAATCTATGGCGTTGCTAACCTATTGGCAAACATCATAAAATAACGCTAAAAAACACTGCTGGCAGAGCTTACACAGTCACTGTCATAAATATAAAGGGAAGGGTAAACACCTTTAAATCCCTCCTGGCCAGAGGAAAAACCCTTTCACCTGTAAAGGGTTAAGAAGCTAAAGATAACCTTGCTGGCATCTGACCAAAATAACAAATGAGGAGACAAAATACTTTCAAAGCTGCGGGGGGGGGGGGAGAAACAAAGGTTCTCTTGGTCTGTGTGTTGCCTTTGCCGGGACCAGAGCAGGAATGCAGGTCAGAACTCCTGTGAAGGGTTAATGAGCAATCTAGTTAGATATGCGTTAGATTCTGTTTTGTTTAAATGGCTGATAAAATAAGTTGTGCTGAATGGAATGTATATTCCTGTTTTTGTGTCTTTTTGTAACTTAAGGTTTTGCCTAGAGGGATTCTCTGTGTTTTGAATCTGATTACCCTGTAAGATATTTACGATCCTGATTTTACAGAGGTGATTCTTTTACTTTTTCTTCAATTAAAATTCTTCTTTTAAGAACCTGATTGCTTTTTCATTGTTCTTAAGGTCCAAGGGTTTGGGTCTGTGTTCACCTATGCAAATTGGTGAGGATTTTTATCAAGCCTTCCCCAGGAAAGGGGGTGTAGGGCTTGGGGGGATTTTTGGGGAAAAGACGTTTCCAAGCGGGTTCTTTCCCGGTTATATTTGTTAGAGGCTTGGTGGTGGCAGCAATAAAGTCCAGGGACAAAAGGTAAAATAGTTTGTACCTTGGGGAAGTTTTAACCTAAGTTGATAAAAATAAGCTTAGAGGGTTTTTCATGCAGGTCCCGTCATCTGTACCCTAGAGTCCAGAGTGGGGACAGAACCTTGACAATCACCCAGAGTGACGGAGGGGATTGTTCTGAGAAAGGTGACAAAGTTTCTACTAGTGTATGTTGATATGTCATTTCACTGGGAAAGTACTATATTAATACATCTGCTGCCTTATGTGTAATAAAATTCCCCCTTCAACCGCCCCCGCCCCCGAAAAAAACCCGAAGAAACCTAACAATGCCAGCCTCACTCCTGAGAAGCCCCACCATCTACAAAGTATCTAGCTGTGGCCTAATTCAATAACAGCTCCTCCCCATTTCCCCACTACAGAAGCCTCCAAAATCAAATTTTGTGGGACAAGGTTTGTTGGCTCTTTTTGCATATCAAACTATGAGAAGACCACTGAAGCTTTCACATGGAAGTGTAATTTATCTCCCTAAATCAGCCTGCCACCCTGATCCCAGTAGGCTTCAACCAGAAGAAGGACAAAGAGTATTATCACCACCATGTACTCTTTGAGTTTCTGCCAAATTAGAGAAAGAAGAACAGCTTTGAAAATGACTGTGCTGTGTCTTAACCTTTATGGATCAGGCTTTTAGAGGGATATTCTCAACCAGTACATTTGCTCTGGCAACACCCCCTACCATATCAAATAACCTACTTCTTGAGCATTACCATCCCCTTGCATAGGAGATGTTACTAAGAGGAGGTTTTCTGTCTCCTCAACATCCTCTCACTGTTACTTGTATTTGTGTGTTTATGCTGGTGCAAGCCCATTGAGTTCAGTGGGGTTGCACATACATAACTCAAGGGAGAATCTGATCTATTGAATGCATTTAATAGAATCTAGCCTTCTATGCTGCTGTGTTTTAGTTTAATTTGCCGGAAGGTCATTTCTATGTTGCTCTGTTTCAGTTAAACTTCAATGGATACTGGCACATCTTTCTTCTTTTTCTTTTCCGCAGTTTAATGATATGTCAAGCTATTGTGGTAACAAATTAACACACAAATTATCAAGAAATATTTGACATTACTGTAACAATACAGAGGGTTACAGTAATACAAAATATTCTAAGTCAGTGATAGGTCTTCAGTAACCACTGTGTTCCTTCATTTTACTATCCCTCACACTTTTATGCAATCGTTTTAGGGTGCTTGAAAAACAAGTGATTTTAATATATGTAAATTGGTACCATGACTCTTGACAATGGTCAAACAAAGGTAAAGCTGAGAATGGAAGAAACCATACTCTCATTATATTTTAAAGGCAAACCGCATGCTCCCTTGATCAGGAAAATATAACTAGCAGCCATTTTGCTGCATTATCACAATATCAAAAGAAATCAGCAAACTGGCATAGAAGAGAACTGTTCTATCTAGCACAATCCACATGCTCCTTATGCCTCTGTCCCTCTCTCTTGGTTACTTTTGTTCCTTTTTATATTCATTTTGGATTAATTTTTAAAAGTAAAGATTAGGGAAAATAAGGATATAAAATTTTCCTTACATAGCGGGTTATGGATTTTTTGACAAAATGTGCCTTATTTCAGTGGGCATAAACACTGTTTGCTAATCATGTTGAAAGCTACAGGGCATTCTCAAAATTTAAACTACGTTCGTGCATCCTTAATTCCAGTTTTGAGAGACAACAATATGTGTTTGGAGAAATTGGGAACACAGTTTAAACCCATTCCTAGCAAAAATAGTTTGTGACAATGGGAGATGGGCAGTGTTCTTTTGAAATGTCATTTGTCCATTGGAATGTCTGTCCTTCAGGTGTGAGAGGCCACTAGCACATGGAGGAGCATTGGAGGTGCAATCAGTGACATATTCTGTGGCCAGAATTTTTCCATCAGTGACACTCATGCCCTCTGTGGTGTTACATTACTGAAATTGGGGTAGTCATTTGGTGTGATGCCTGGTAGAAGCAGGGGATATTTTGTGTTGAAATCTTTCTTAAATTACTGTGTGTAAAACAGATTCTCTAATCAATGACTTTTCAGGAAAAATATAACTCAAGAATAGCACTGCTGTAGTACTGGTCCAGGTTTGTCCATTTTTGTTTGTAATTAGTTAGGCTTTGACTGAAAAAAAAAATCAGTTAAGATGCAAGGCTTTGCATCTCAAGTGAGGGAGGCAATCATTGTCTGACACCCTGCTCCCCTCCCCCCACCAACTTTCATCAGAAGAAAGACCAACTACTTGAATGTTTCTAATCCTCAATTTATTGGCCATAATATCAAGCCTGGTTCTGAAACCTTTATTTTCTTTGAAGAATTCTGTAATAATCATTTCCTGGCCAGACAACCCCATTTTCTAAATCACATACTTTGTCTCCTGTCTGAGTGAGCCTTGCTCCAGAAATGTTCACTCCCTTTTTTTTTTTCCATCCAGAGCAGTAATATATTTTGGACTCAATCCAAACATTTGAAGAGTGTCTAGCTTCCTAAGCAAATCCTGTCTGTCTGTCCATCTGTCTGTCTGTCTATTTCTCATTCTCACACACACACTTTATATATAGAACTCACATATAGCACTGGGGTCAGGAATAAATGTGCAATAGTCTGTAAAGTGGCTTGTTGTTTTAAAGATGCAGGCTTTGTGGTTTAAAAGAATACCTTGCTCTTATATAGCACTTTTCATCAGTAGATCTCAAAATCCCTTACAACGGAGCTCAGCATCATCATCTCTAATTTACAGATGGGGAAACTGAGGTACACAGAGAGATGTGACTTGCCTAAGGTCACCCCGCAGGCCAGTGCAGAGTAGAACCTCAGTTTACTGAGCGCCAGTCCAATGTGCTATCCATCAGGCCTCACTAACTCCCTTTAAGCAAGGTATTTTGTTCAAATATCTATCCAGTTATCTAACTATCTCGTTCAATGAAACTTGATGAAATAAAATCACACAGACATGAAAATAGCACAGTACTTGAGAAGAGTGGTCTGAAATGTGCCTCTCACATCTTCCCACCCTGAAATCCCAACATTTAGGGGGCTAATTATTAGTGTTATTTATTTGCACTGTATATTGATGGGGATGTTGTCAGATGTTTACGGTAAATAAAATATTCCAAAGAACCGAATTCCTGATCTTGCCATTTAAAAAGACAGCAGCAGATGCAATACAGACCAGTGAAGTACAGGACATATACCCAGTGGCTGAAAATTATTGATTGTCATAACTGTGATACTTTGTGGAAGAGAGAGAGTTTTCAGAAAGTGGAAGAAAGGGGTTCCTCGGATACATTAGTTGTTATGTTATTACAAGAGTGAGGGGCAACATGGAAAAAGTTACAAAATGGAGAGTGGCTAATAGAGAGAGAGAGAGACAGAGCATGCAGGAGAGAAGCTTGAGCAGAGTGTAGGGAGCATCGTGGAGTGCAGGAGGAGAGGAGGGCAGAGATGTAGGTGGGAGCAGAGTTATGGAAAGCACTTACAGGTTAGCAGAAGTTTGGACATTGGTGAAAGAAAATTCAGAAGCAGAAGAGAGATATGGCCAGTGGGAAAAAGAAGATGACCTTTGCATTTGCCTTTTGGAGAAGAGTAAGCAGTTACCTTATTTGAGCTAGGAAATAGCTAGAGCATACAGTGGTGTGCTGGCTGAAGGAAGGAAAGGCACATTTTGGACAGTGTAAATAAACAGGCAACAGGATTTTAAAACAGCCTGGATGAAATGGAGAATAGGAAAGAGGGGCCAGAGATGACCCCCAGATTGTGAGCCTGTGGGGAGAATATTAATGTTGTTAACAGCAATGAAGAAGTGAGTTCAGTGGACAGGATTTTGCTGGAAGATGCTAAACTCGCATTGTGGTGATGATGAGCTGTCCAAAGAAACAGGATGCAAATGGACAGATAATGGAGAGTGGGTAGCTAGAGAAACTAGACTGGGCAGGTGGCTAAAAGTCAGGGATGGAGAATTAGGCTTTGTCTACATGCAGAAGTTACCCCAGTTTAATTTAAATTATTTAATCTGATTTAGTTAAACTGGTGCAAAAAATTTATACTGCTTTAAGCTTAAGTCAAACCAAGCTAAACATGATTTAAACCAAAATAAGTTTCCACACAGCCTTTCCACTCTTTAATTAAATTGGTTCAAAATCAAATCTTAAGATAAATGGCTGCAATTTTCCTGTGTAGACAAACCCTGAGCCTCAAAGACAAAGAGGTATCTGGGTACCCAGTGAGAAAGAGCATATATAGGGAGAGATGGAATGGGTCAAGGATGGAACTCTGTTCAACTATGACAAGAGAGAAGGACACAAATTGATGACGAATACTCTTCTCTCCCCTAAAGCATACAACGGGGAACTGATCACTGAGGTTAGAGAACAGGGGTAGATTAATACAAAGTTCCTGGATACTTGGAAAGGAATCTTCTAGTCAGATGGGGCCTGGCTGTAACTTGAGTAAGTTAGATTTAGAGTAGTTGGTGCAACACAGCATTCAGCTGGCTGCTGACTGTTTCTGCCTCCCTTGAGAGTAAAGTCAAGGGCTCAAGGGTAGGAGGGAGAGTAAATACTAGTGGGGTTGGAGGACGTGTCTGTCTGGGAGAGCTGAAATTGTGATTGATGTGGGCTCCATTTAAACTTGATCCATCCAATGAAAGGGAAATCCGTAGAGAACAGAGCCACAGTGAGCAAAAGGAGAGGAGGATGAGCCAGTGACCGATTTTCCGACACAGCAGGAAGATCAAGAGCAATGAGAATGGGAAGGCCATTGACTTTGAAAGTTTTTTCAAGGTAGGGATGACAAAGGCTTTTTGGATGAGATGGGTAACTGAGAAAAACTGATGGTAAAGGAAGAGGAAGCAAAAAGAACACTTGAAAGGACTACATGGAGCTAGGAAGGCATAGGCATTGAGGGGAGGAAGAAAGGAGGCCCAAGCTCCCAAGCCCATTATAAATGATTTCTGAAACTAAGGGCTGTGTCTACCTTTGCAAGGATGAGGAATGCATGGATGAGTGTAAAAGGAGCCTGTGTTTCTGACCTATACTCCTTTCTCACTCAGGGCTTGATCCTGTGCCAACTGAAGTCAATGAAAAGAGCTTTCAGTGGAGGATCAGGTTTCACACAGGGGTCAGGAACAATGGTACTCACCTGAGTTCAAGGACCACTCAAGCGTAGCTGCTTCTGTTAGCCTGTCCAGAGAGGGTGGAGAGCAGTAAGAAAGGTGCAGAATGTTTCTGAGTTGAGAACTGTTCTCCGACTTTTTACAGGGCTTTAAAAAGGGCAGTGTTGAATCTTGAGAATCCCACATTTTCCTGCATCTTTGGTAATTGTCCAAGCAGCACTGAAGCAGAATCATCCCTCAATAGAGTAATAGTGGTGCTGCTTGTATTGGCACTGTGATGATAAATGAGAGGAGATCAAAGAAGGAAGTGCTGGTAAGGAGAGAGAGAGAGACAAAAAGGGGAGAGTGGCCATTCCTTACTTTATATACCTTTACAATATTACTGCTTGGTCTTCTCTCCAAAATAAATAGCTGTTATTCTTTCAAATCTCTCTTCATATGGAAATATTCTTGTGCTTCCAGTTATTTTCATTGCCTCTCTGGATTTTTAAAAAAAATTCTTCTTTTTTGAGACAAAGTAACCAGAACTGAACAGAGTATTTAAGGTTCCACAAATCTATCTATCTATATATGTATGTATATACAGGCATTTTTTTCATTATTGTTCTTTAACCATTTTAGTACTCTGAATTTTTCATCCCTTTATTCATTCTGTTCTGTTTCTTTTTTGACTACTTTTATATGCCGAACAGATTTTTTTTAGGTGATAAATCTGAGGAACTGTCCCAGATTGAGGTGAAGTAGAGGAGGTCTTGGAGCAAATTGATAAATTAAACAGTAATAAGTCACCAGGACCAAATGGTATTCATCCAGGAGTTCTGAAGTGTGGAAAATTGCCGGTACAATTATGATGCGTTCTGTGCTTCCTCTTCTTTGGGGTGGGGTGGGGGGTTCAGGACGCAGTTTCCTGCCCCTGAACTAGGGTATCCAATGTCCCACTAGTAACCCAGAGAAGGGTAGTGGAGAGGGAGGGATCCAGGCCCGGCCTCTACTCCGGGTCCCAGCCCAGAGGCCCTAGGGATAGTGGTAAACCACTTGAACTATTCTTCCTTCCCATGGGCTACTTCCCTCTCCTGCTCTTCAGCTTGTGGGGCTTCCTTCCCCCTCTCTCTGCACAAGCTGGGTGTCTCTTTACCTAGGGTCTTGGTCTTCTAGCCAGCCACAGCACTTCTCCAAACTCTCCTCTATTTCAACTCTTCCAAACTGCTCTCTGCTCCAACTCCTCCTGGTCTGATTGAAGCAGGCGTGGGGGGGGGGGAGCGCAGGGGGTATCGTGTCTGGCTTCAGGTGGTCTAATTGTCTTCAGGTGCTTTAATTGGCTTCAGGTGCTTTAATTAGTCTACAGCAAACTTTCTTCCCTCTACAGCGAATAAGGCTCCCTTCTAGTACACTCCTGCTGCCCTCTGGCCATGCTGTATCACTGAAGGAACTCAAATATGGGATTGCAGAACTACTAACTGTGGTATGTAACCTATTGCTTAAATCAGCTTCTGTACCAGATGACTGGTGAATAGCTAATGTGACACTAATTTTAAGAGACACCAGAGGTGATGCTGGCAGTTGTAGTAAAGAACAGAATTATCAGACACATAGGTAAATATGCTATGTTGGGCAAGGGTCAACACATTTTTTGCAAAGGGAAATAATACCTCAACAATCTATTAGAATTCTTTGAGGGTGTCAACAAGCATATGGACAAGAGTAATCCAGTTGGTATATAGTCTTACTCCTGGGGGAATTCTGCGCAAAAAAACCCCAAAATTCTGCACACAATTTTTTAAAATTCTGCAAAATTCTGCACATTTTATTTGTCAAATAAATGTGGAAGCTCCAGCATGGCATTGGGAAGCACAGGCCACTGACTGCACAGAGATGGGAGATCACTGTGCAGCTTCCCCCGGGTCACGGACTCAGGGGTGAGGTTGCACCCACCCAGACACAGCACAAGGACTAGGCCTGCCCCAGAAACACCCAGAGGCCTGCCCCGCCATGCCAAGTGCACCAGGTGTGGGCAGGTAGGCTCAGAAAGGCAGGATCCAAGTATTGAGGGGTGGTGTCTGGGTGTGGGGGAGGATATTGCTTGGTAGGGTGGTCTGGGGGATTCAGTGTTGGCATAGGCACTGACATCATGGGTGATCCGGGGCTGGAGCACCCACAGGGAAAAATTAGTGGGTGCTCTGCACCCACCAGCAGCCAAACTCCCCACCCTGCCTCACCTCCTCCTCCGCCTCCTCCCCTGAGCACGCCGTGTCCCTACTTCTCTGCCTACCTCCCAGTGCTTGCTGCTGCCAAACAGCTGTAGCAAGCTCCAGGAGGGATGGGGGAGAAGTAGGAATGTGGCACACTCAGGGGAGGAGGCGGGGAACAGGTGGGGCTGGGGTGAGAATTTGGGAAAGGTGTCGGAATAGGGGCAGGGAGGGGTGGAGTTGGGGCGGGGACTTTGGGGGAGGGTTGGAATGGGGGCAGGAGGACACAGGGCAGGGTGGAGTCGGGGCAGGGCCTGGGGCAGAGGCGGGTCAAGCACCCACCGGCGCCAACAAAAGTTGGCACCTATGAGTGTTCGGGTCCAGATGCTGGGGGAGCAGGGCTTGGAACAGTGAGGATCTGGGTGCAGTTGACTCATCGGGGTAGTCCAGGTGCAGGGGGAGTGCAGCTTGTCCGGGGGAGGAGGGGCGGGGTTCTGGGTGCGGGGTTGGGGTGAGGCTCAGTGGGAGGCTCTGGGTATAAGGGGGTCTGGATGCACAGGGGTTGGGCAAATGGGGGAGCAGCTCCCTGTACAGTGATCCCTCCCTCTGCAGCTGGAGAGTGATGAGCACAGGAAGCACAAGGGGTGACAGAGTTAGTTTGAAGAGCTTCCTACAGCCGGGAGAGAAATCTGGGGGTGGGTCTGACACAGCCCTGGATGCTGTGCAGGGGAAGAGGAAGTTCTGTCTTCTCCAGCCCAGCTGGGACTAGCAGCTGAGCCTGGCCCAGGGTAGGAGCCACCAGCCGCGTATTCCCCAGTCCTGCCCTCTGCCCCACAGTGATTTCCTTCTCTGCTGACTGCCCTGGCCACCTGAAACATACTGCTGAGGAGGGTTACGTGACCACTCTTGTGGCTTCCCTTTGCTTCCCTGTCCAAAAGTCAATTTTCTGCAGGGAAAGCAAAGAAATCAGTGGGGGGACATAAATTCTGCAGGTGCAGCAGTGCAGAATTCCGCCAGGAGTATAATAGTGTACTTGGACTTTCAGAAACCCTTTGACAAGGTTCTATATCAAAGGCTTGTAAGCAAAGTGGGTAGTCATGGAATAAGATGGAAGGTCCTCTCATGGATCAACAACTGTTTAAAAGACAGGAAACAAAGGGGAGGAATAAATGGTCAGATTTCACAGTGGAGAATGGAAAAAAGCAGGATCCCTCAAGATCTGTACTGGGACCAGTGCTGTTCAACATATTAATAAGTGATCTGGAAAAGGAGGTAAACTGTGAGGTGGCAAAGTCTGCAGATGGTACAAAATCACTCCAGATAGTTAACTCCATTCTTATGTTCTTAATACCACTGAGTAGTTTCAGTTAATTTAGAACCTACATAAGTATAAAAGTAGTTCACATGATTTCTTCCCATGTGTATTACCTCACTCTTGTCTACACTGAATTTTATCTTCTATTGTGTTTCTTAATCACCTAGCCTTGTTCAGTCTTTCTGAAGTTACTCCCAGTCTTCTAAAATCTTGATTAACCTGCATCAGTTTGAATGTGAGTTTTAAAGATCCTATTAATAAATTAAATGGTTTATAATTTTTGTTTTGTTTTGAGAATGGCAAAGTAGTATCAAAGGTTCATTCAAAATACAAAAGTTCAGCAGAGGTGCCATAAGCAGTTCTGTCTCTTGTAGCTTATGGGAAATGAAATACAGTGAAAATACCCATTCATAACGAGAAAATGTAAAGTCAAATAGGCCCCAAGTTTTTAATATTTAATTTTCTGCATTATAAAGCAGACTCTTCTTCTCTGCCTCCCCATAAAGGCAGAAATGGATAGGATTAATTAAACATTAAATCATAATTCTTCCTAAAAGAAAAGTTCTTGCTGGTCACATTTGATATAATTTATTCCCAAGGTGATCTTTCCCACATTTGATTTTTTCCCCCATCTTTGGTTTAAAAATAATTTATAATAAGGAAATAAGCATTGTGCTATCCTATTATTCCTTTATCTTTTTCCTGGGGGAAAAAGGGTATTATTTAGTAAATTTTTCTTTAATTAAATACATGATTTGCAGACTGATTCCATAGTGGAAATGTTTTATTAGATTCAGTTCAGCCATTGATTTGGAAATGGGTACAGACAGTCATTCTGTGGAAGTAGGTTTCAGAGTAGCAGCCGTGTTAGTCTGTATCCGTAAAAAGAAAAAGAGTACTTGTGGCACCTTAGAGACTAACACATTTATTTGAGCATAAGCTTTCGTGAGCTACAGCTCACTTCATCGGATGCACACAGTGGAAAATATAGTGGGGAGATTTTATATACACAGAGAACACGAAACAATGGGTGTTACCATACAGACTGTAACAAGAGTGATCAGGAAAGGATATTACCAGCAGGAGAGCGAGGGGGGAGAAGGGGGAACCTTTTGTAGAGATAATCAAGGTGGGCCATTTCCATCGCTTTACAAGAACAGTAGGAGGGGAAATAAACAAGGGGAACTAGTTTTACTTTGTGTAATGACACATCCACTCCCAGTCTTTATTCAAGCCTAAGTTAATTGTATCCAGTTTGCAAATTAATTCCAATTCAGCAGTCCCTTTTTGAAGTTTATTTGTTAAAGAATTGCCACTTTTAGGTCTGTAATGGAGTGACCAAAGAGACTGAAGTGTTCTCCAACTGGTTTTTGAATGTTATAATTCTTGATGTCTGATTTGTGTCCATTTATTCTTTTACGTAGAGACTGTCCAGTTTGGCCAATGTACATGGCAGAGGGGCATTGCTGGCACATGATGGCATATATCACATTGATAGATGTGCAGGTGAACGAGCCTCTGATAGTGTGGCTGATGTGATTAGCCCCTCTGATGGTGTCCCCTGAATAGATATGTGGACACAGTTGGCGATGGGCTTTGTTGCAAGGATAGGTTCCTTGGTTAGTGTTTTTGTTGTGTGGTGTGTGGTTGCTGGTGAGTATTTGCTTCAGGTTGGGGGCCTGTCTGTAAGCAAGGACTGGCCTGTCTCCCAAGATCTGTGAGAGTGATGGGTCATCTTTCAGGATAGGTTGTAGATCCTTGATGATGCGTTGGAGAGGTTTGAGTTGGGGGCTGAAGGTGATGGCTAGTGGCTTTCTGTCCACTGTATGCATCTGATGAAGTGAGCTGTAGCTCACAAAAGCTTATGCTCTAATAAATTTGTTAGTCTCTAAGATGCCACAAGTACTCCTTTTCTTTTTACAGAAAGAGACTAACAGATACAGACTACACGGTTAGGTTAGTAGGTAGGTTACTGGGTTCCTAAGCCCTAGGGAAGGAGCAGATTACTCTCTAGACCAGTGGTTTTCAAACTGTGTGTCATGACCCAGTACTGGGTTGCGGAATGTAAGGCACTGGGTTGCAGTGGCTATGGTCAGCACCGCCAACTGGGCCATTAAAAGTCCTGTTGGTGGTGCTGCCCGGCTAAGGCAGGCTCGTCCTTACCTGTTCTGACACCACATTGCACCCTGGAAGCAGCCAGCAGCAGGTCCAGCTCCTAGGCCACGGGGCTCCACACGCTGCCCCTGCCCTGAGCACCGGCTTCCCGACAAATGGGAGCTGTGGGAGAGATGCCCACGGGCGAGAGCTGCGCAGAGCGGCTGGCGCACTTCTGCCTAGGAGCTGGACCTGCTGCTGGCCACTGACCAGGAGTCTCCCAAGGTAAGCCCGCACCCCAACTCCACGCCCCAATCCCCAGCCCTGAGCCCCCCAAACCCCTCATCCCTGGCCTCATCCCACAGCCTGCACCCCCCAGCTGAGATCCCTGACCTCCTCCCGCACCCCAGCCCCCTGACCAAACCCAGAGCTCCTTCCCACACCCTGAACCCCTCATTCCCAGCCCTCACCCTGCAGCCCTCATCCCCGCACCACAACCCTCTGCCCCAGCCCTGAGCCCCTCCCACACCCCAAACCCCTCATCTCCAGCTTCATTGGGTCATGGGAATCAACAATTTTCTTCAACTGGGTCACCAGAAAAAAAGTTTGAAAACCACTGCTCTAGACTGTTTGCCTTCTAGAGAAGGGAAGGAAGCCAAAGGAAGAGCCACTCCCACTTTTAGCTAATCATATGCAATGTCAAGATGGTGCTATTTCCTTCATTGGCGTATTGCAATGGGCTGGTAGGATAAGGGAAAAAGAAACATTTGAAGGGAAAATGTTAAACTTGGATGGAGCAAAACTGTTGACTAAAAACGAAAAAAATATACAACATATATATATATATAATCGCTGCTATCCTACAGTCTCTTGAATAGTATAAATATAAATCATAATTACTTTAATGATGGAGCATAAATGTTTGAAACTGCAAACATGCTTATCATGAACTTACTGTATTCTTTTAATCTTCAATCTCTTGCTCTGTTATTTGCTATGTGATGACATATCATGTGTGCTCCTCAGGTCTATCAAAAAAAAAAAAGCTGCACAGGTATTCCAGTTGACAATATAAACATAGCAGCAGAGATGATAAATCATGATTAATGCCATGTTTCCACAAATTATCCTCACAGAACTGTAAAATTAAAAAAAGGTTCATTGCAGTTTGTGATATGGGCACGTCCAAAAGGAAAATTAGTTGCCCTCAGTCAGCTAGAAAGCAGTAGATTGGTCAGTGTCGCTCTTAATTTTGAGAACATACATAACTATAGCAGACAGGCTAAAAATTTACTTACTCATGGCCCTTTGTGAAAATGCAGAGGAGTTCTATAAATCACTAAGCTCAGCATTAGTCAGTCCCTTTTGAACAATATCTAGAATCTCCAGCACTTCTCATCCTTCTCACAGTGGTACATTGTTTCAGCCTATGTATGCCATGGCACCTGTGGAATCCTAAGGAAATTCAAGAGAGGAAGAGAGAGACCTCCCACTGTTCAGTTATATAGAACCTCTGACTGACAACAAGTATCTATCAACTATCTCCTCTTTCTAAATTGTAACCAAAAGAGGAATTGACAATAAATGATGGACGCTTGGGATGTAAATGTTAGTGGCAGAGGTAGTGGAAAGGAGAGAGTAGCCCACTGAGTGCTATGAATAAGAAAATTCCATCTAAGGGAGATCATTGTGGCTCTCAACTGCCATAATTTTGATTAACCTTGCTGTGTTTCAGCACAGGGTCATTCTATCCTGTTGATACCCTTCCTTTGAGATGTCAGTCACATTTCAATAACTTTCAGTATGGGCTTGTAAGGTCTCTTCATTGACTTTGAATGAGGCAGGTTGCTTATGAATGCAGCTTGAAGTGTCACTCACATATTCTTGCATTGCATTATCTTTGATTGGCGTGTCTGGAGTTCTGGAAAAAATTCAGAATATCCAACTGCCCCTGTTTTGGCAGTGCAGTCCCTCCACTTTTTATTTTTTTTAATGTCTTCCACTCTTATGAAGATAATGAGTTTTGATAGTGCTTCATTTCAATGTTAAAAAAGCATAGAAGAGAGTTAACTTGAAGGTGTAGCTTCTCAGGTCTTCTGTTTGTCTGAAGTTAAGTTCCCCACAAGCCTGCAGGGCTACAGTTCCACTAATGGAATGCATTAGCTGTCACATGCCAAGTCAGTACAACAACAACCTAATTACTGTGATGAGAATTCCTATGTGATCTTCTCCTTGGCAAAAGAAGAATCGTTAACAGGATCATATAGTATTTAGTTTGGTCTAAAAATATGATGCGTTAATGTTAATAGAGAAAAACAAGTCCAAGAAAGGGCCTAAACGTGACTCCCACTAATTTTAGCCTTCATGGTAGATTTTTGGCTGCCTTGCATGGTTTCATAGGGTTAAGCCCAAAGCAGGTTGAATGAGGTAAACCCATTTCTAGTTTTGCAGTTGTTATGATTAGCAACAGACTCCATAGTTGTTTTTGTGGAAGTTTCATTGTGCAGCGAATGTGTGTCCCAGGACAGTGGTTGTTCTAAGGCAGTATTATTCAGTAATCGGATTTACAATATAGTGTTCCAGTTGTAATCCAAGAGTTGTTCCATTAATTTTAAACAAAATAAATATTTCTCTGACACAGCTACTTGAGGTTTATCATCTAATTTTGAGGAGTGCCCTAGCTCACATAAACAGACATTTTCCCTCTTCCAGTGTTAGCAGAAAATGCAAGAGTTTGTGGTGAAGGAGTGGGGAACTGTATAATGTAAAATACTTCATCTCACTCAGAGGCAGAAAAATAAATAAGAGGAGTTTCTGTTCTTTTAGCTACTGTGGTAACTTCTCTGCTCAATGTGAAGGAAAGAAAGGAGTATATTATTGTAAGTAGCTGAAGCCTAGGAGTGAAAAACCAAAGTAAAATCCCTATTATAAGCTTAGTCCTGTAAAACCAGAGAAAGGAGAAGACATTATGAAGTCCATTAGGGAGCTTACTTTTCTAATCTAACTAAGGTGGGAGTCTTCAGATACTGTGCTGGGGTGTGTCAGTACAGCCTCCTAAGAACTATACATAAATACTGTTGATGGAGTTGCCGTTAACTTACAGTGCCGCTAACTTTGAACTAATCAGTTAACGTCTGTGTGCCTCAGTTTCCCCACTAATTAGATCTACCACGCAGGAGTTTTGTGAGTCTTGTTTAACTATTGTTTGTGAAAGCTTTGAGATCCTCAGCTAAAAATGCACATAACTGCAAATTTTTCCAGTATTAGCCAAGACAAAGATTTCTCTGATTGTAAACAGTAGCTTCTTCCTCTGACACGTTTCTTATTTTCCTGGTGAATGCTATATTTTATTTGCAGCAACTAATGGTATTAGAATTAACCTCAATATATTTTCTTTGTGTTTTTTTGAAAAATAAAGGGCCTACACTGAAAAAAACAAAACAAAATCCAAACCAGTCCTGAGATATGTGTGCAATTGCGTATGTGCATTGGCTTGCCGGTTATCATGATTATATATGAAGACGGAACGGTTGCATTCATAAATGGCTGGATGCCTAGCTAGCAATTATCATATGTTATCTCATACAATCACAGTAATTTCATGTGAATCTGAGACCTCTTTTTTAATTAATGAAAAGTCCCAATATAGTACTATCACCTTTACCTGAGTGTTTCTTTAAGTCAGCTTATATGTGGCTTCTGCTATGTGAGAAATAAATTTTAAATTATAATGAAAGTTTTCTGGCTAGATAATAACATTATGAGCCTCATTAGTATGAGAGTCATTAGGAAGCTCAAGAAGTATCTTTTTTTAAAATGTACTGAAAACCATTGATATACTGACCTCATTCTCCATTCACCTGTCTTGAAAACTAACGGAGCTGTAAAAAGAAAATGTGTATTTCCCAGTGGAAAATCAAGAGTAAAAGACAGAGCTGTGACATGACTTCAGACAGTGCATTGTGAGGGTCATTGTCTAGTTGCTGAGAAGCATATAAATGTCACTAGAACTGATTGTGGGAGCCCTTTTATGTAAAATCATAGGTCATATTTAACCAGCATAATCTAATGTGTAATGAAAGCCTCATGAGAGGGGAAGAAAATCTAGATTTACATACTGAGCTCTGGGTAGGAACTGTTATTAGCATTCTCTTAATTGTTCAGCATTCTCTCCAGATAGAGCTATTATTTCCCCTAGAGCCTTACACTTGGAATCATAGAATCTTGTCTGAAGAATCAGAGGAGATACGAACAGGTAGGAGAAAGATGGAAGTAGGCATTTAGTCGTCCCCACTCCCAATGCTGTTCATTCCTTACAGTGCTATATTTTCTAGTACCTTGTTCAATCCTGTTTTAAATGTCCCCAGTCATGTGGCTCCAACCACTTCTGTGGGGAGATTGCTTCACAATCTAACAGACCTGGCATCGTTAGGAAATGTTTCATGATATCCTGCCTAAGGACTCTACTGTGTTTTTTACAGTAGGACTTCAGTAATGGGGCAGTGGAGCTGTACTGCACAGTGGCAGTGGGAAGAACGTTTGAGTTACTCGTATTTGAAAAATAGCTTGTGCAATAGCTATTTTCATAATTCATTTTACTGCATATCTTGTACATACACAAATTCCCATTGATTGTGTTAGGAAATTAGGTACTTAGGAGAGTTGGAATTTGACCTATGATGTTTCCATTGTTGTATTGTTAGTATAGTTCACGTGGATAGAAACTAGGAAATGCAAACTTCTGTTATCATACAGTGTTCTTACACTATGTATTTAGCAGACTATGAGAGTTTGTCCTACTTACTGTTCTGCTACCAGGACAGACTTTTAATTAAAAGGAAAGTTAGCTATTTTTGAACCTCCCATTCTCCCTTACACAGAAAAGGCTAACCTAAATAGAAGCTCCATACTACCGAAGAAGAAATCAAGACAAGTTAAAACTGTATTAAGCTTGTGTTAATTTTCCTCCCTGTGGGTCTGGAAGGGTTAGTAGCCGGAGGGGACTGCTTGATGTCCTGCTTTATAATCCCATTTCTGGCCAACCTTTTTCAGCTATATGGCACTCGTGGAAACTTCTCTATGGAAGGGCTTCAGCAGGGTAGATTCAAAAGCCAAGGGGAATTGACCCAAGACCACCACATCACCTTACATGTGTGTCTTCTCCAGAGTCCAGGCACCTAATTAGTGGAGCTATGCCTGCACGGCTTCACTAATTAGGAGAGTGGCCCTTCATTCTCTTGCGTGCAAACTATCCGTGGACCACCAGAATGGAGTGGTCCACGGACCACAGTTTGAGAACCTCTGGTGTAAACATTATCCTACAAATCTTTGTGCTTAAATTCAGTGTTATAAACCACCTGCTACTGCAGAGGAAC
This sequence comes from Lepidochelys olivacea, assembly GCF_965140295.1. NCBI lineage: Eukaryota > Metazoa > Chordata > Testudines > Cheloniidae > Lepidochelys > Lepidochelys olivacea. Next base: position 75,241,453 of record NC_140411.1, on the reverse strand, counting down.
TGTTTTAAATCCCTAAGAACAACCAAATTAATAATTATATGATGCATGCCAGGTCATGTTGCTCTTTCCTGACTAAATAAACTAATTTAAATATGTTGCTTGTACTACATTTGGATTCTGCCCCTAGTAAATTGTGGTGACATCCAGAAAATTACTCATTAGGAAAAGGTATTTAGAAAAAATGAGCTGTAGTTTGAAGGAGCAAATGTGCTATGAATCTCAATTTTTATGAGTTTGATGTAATTTCTGTTGTCGGTTCTGGTCCATCTTGCCCGGAACATTTCTTCTTAACTGGGTTGCTGAACAACATGTTTCTCCACATAGCAAGGGACTTTGAAGAAGTCTGCTCCCCTTGGCTTTAAAGTTTAAATAAAAAAAAACACATTTTCCTCACTAGAAAAGTCTTTCTGAAACAAAAGAAGAAATGCTGAGGACCCATTTTTAATGAAAAACTGTTAAACATAACAAAGATCCAGTGTACCATATGGCAATTATGCCAAAAGATTGAATTTATTATCAAATAAAACTGTTGGCTTGTAAATTTCACAGTTTCCTCTTTTCGCAACCAGTGTGTTTTTAGAGGTTTTCTGTAGGGTTAGTTGCCAGACTTCTGCAAAAACAACAGTTTGTCCTTGTCACAGGAGGTGTTAGGAAATCAAATCCAACTGAAGCAGCGAATGAAATTACAGATTAGTTCTGTCCCAGCTGCATGACATGTGCCAAAAGCTGATTTTCCATAAAGAAATGTAAGGCAATGAACATAAAATTCTATTTGCTCTATTATGAGAAGGTTTTCCCCTGTTATGGTCTTTTATAATTTTCTCTGATACTTAATCTTTCTGAAAAATCCCAGTTCATTCTCACCATAGTTAAAGGTGATTCAAGTGTCTTTCTTGAAAGGTTTTCTTATAAAAATTTTAGTTGGATTACTAAACAGCTCCAGTGAAAAATGTTGAGCCAGATTCTCAGATGGTAAAAATCAGCATAACTGGATCATTTTACATCAGCTGCAGATCTGGGCTGTTGTGCATTTGTGGAATAATGTTCTTTTTCTAACAATATATTGTAGACTCTGGAGTATTTTAACCATTCGTGTTACAGAATTTTCTTCAGAAATTTTCTCCAGCATCTTCTGGTCTGAGGGAGTCGCCCAGGGAATACTTGTATTCTTTCTAGTTCTGAGAATGATTTCTAATCTTTTTTTAAACATAGCTGACAGTTTTATGACACCTATCCCCTTTTTAATCTATGATCTTAATTAGGTCACATTAAGGAAAGTGCTTCCTCTCTTCTCCCCCGCCCACTGCCCTGTGTAGCCATTCATCTATGAAAGTGGAAGTTGATATTATTGCCTCAGATAAGATATGCTCTCTGAAGTTTAGAGTCTCTGAGGCAGTTAACAAGTGTAATTTCATAGCATGCATACTTAGACAACATTCCTTGAGAGCTTTCAATGTAGCTTGCATTCACACCATAAAATTATACTTTCTTATGCAGCCATTTGTCGAACGAACTTTAAATGAGTGATCAGTGATGCTTATTACATTCAAATTCTATTGCCAGAAAGTGTGTGTAGGGGGCTCAGAGATGTGAGACCCCCTCATTTTCACTTGGGTATGAAGTGCGAGTTTCACAATTAAACTGGCAAAGAGCCTTGAGGCGTGAAAGGGAATCCTTCAGTAAGGACAATGGTGCTTTTCTTTGGCAGTAGGAAAAGATACAAGAGAACAGAATTAAGCTCTCTACTCCTGCATTGAATGGCTTAATTCAGCTTTGCTCGTTCACCGGTATTTTACTCCTATGCATGGCATGGGGAGGAATACAAGAAAACTAGTCCACAGAAGCCCTCTTCACAAAGACAGCTCACTTATCTATAACCTGTCAAATTTGCCACTAATTACTGTCAGCATAATAAACCTTCTACAAATGTGTCCAGACACTTTGTTCTTTAGATCACTTTCATTATTGGAGGACATCTTTAAATCTCTCCCACTCTTTCATTCCCCTTCTAATTTGCCTTCTTTGGCATCTAATGTAAGAGAAATAGGATAATATGAAGTTGTGAATAATGTTTTGGGCGAGTTCATGTTGATATAGAATTTCCCTGAGAGGAACATTAATAATGGGTTGGCACAACATGTTTGCTATGGTGGGTTTGATGCCTTGATTGCATTTCCTTGGTGCATTCATTGTTGCTTTGGGGAACGTTTGGATGTTGGGTTCAATGGACCATATAATTTTGAATTAACCTCTTTTTTTCCTAATCATGACTATACTGGTTTTTACAGCCTGTTCTTCCTTGGTTCTTTTTTAAGAGGCGGGAGAACAAGAGATGTTCAAGTATTTAAGATTCTGAGATAGGTATGGAGTAAGAGAAATATTCATAAGGAAACTTTGTTTCAAAAGAATTTCTTCGGTTTCTTTTCCCATAAGAATTCCCCACATTGTTTCTACCATAAAATATTCACTGCAGTCCCCAGGAGTGAAGGATGAAAACCATTAGTATTACATTCAGATGTGGTAGTTTCAGTTATATATCCCTGTGTTTGGTGAACGCTTATGATGAATTTGAGAGGCTCCCCTGGATGATTTTCAAGAGTCTTATTAAACACTATCAGGAGCCCTATTTTAGATAAATGCATCATTTTCCTGGAAGTTCTAATTAAATAATGTAATTTACAAGATGGAGATTAGAGAGAGAGAGAGAGGCTTTCCTTGATTCGTGGTTGCTATGTTCAAGGAATATTCTGGTTGTAAGGAACTATTTAGTCAACTAGAAATTTTGCTTTGGGGGTCATGCATCAGAGAATCAATCTGAACTTTGCACTGTTTCCAAAACTTAAAATGCTTATTATTTGTGTGTGTGTGTGTGTGTGAGGGTGGCAGTGAGGGGGATGGGGGAAAGAGGTGGAGGAGAGAGGGAAAGGGAGTGGTGGTGATTGAGTTTCTTCATCACTGCATTGGTGTCAGAGTGGCAGCAAAGACAGGATATCCCTGGCAGGAGAGAGCATAAGTAGTATTATAGATAGTGAACATGTACTAGGGCAATGAAGGAGTCACGTTGGGACAGGACAGGGAATTAGCAAACTTTGTTTCAAAATAACAGGATTTGTATGTAACATAATAATAATTGACATTTGTAAAGTTACTTCCATCTGAGATTCTCAGAGCATTTTTCTAACATTAACTATGCCTTACAACAGGGATCTGCAACCTTTGGCACGCGGCCAGCACATCCCTCAGCCCGTGCCACTTCCCGCAGCCCCCATTGGCCTGGAGCGGCGAACCGTAGCCAGTGGGAGCTGTGATCGGCCAAACCTGCGGACGCGGCAGGTAAAACAAACCACCCCGGCCTGCCAGGGGGCTTACCCTGGTGGGCTGCGGGCCACAGGTTGCCGATCCCGCCTTACAAAAGCCATGTGCATTAGGTACAGTTACACTCATATTATAGATGGTAAACTCGGGCACAAAGGTTAAAGAGACACTATCGGTTTAAAAATTATACATTTTTGAGAACACACAGATTTCTTTACCGACTGTTGGTACCACTTGGTTTATTATAATGGAAAGAATTTTAAAAAATAAATTTATTTTTCATCATTTAGGCTCAGCTATGTGTTTATTCTGTCCGTTTACTCTATTTGAATAACAAAAATGAAAATGAAGAGTTTAACATTAGGTAGTTTAATTCACTGGCAGACATACACTAGCACAGAGGTGGGCAAACTACGGCCTGCGGGCCACATCCGGCCCGTAGGACCGTCCTGCCTGTCCCTTGAGCTCCCTGCCAGGGAGACTAGCCCCCAGCCCCTCCCCTGTTGTCCCCCCTCCCCCACAGCCACGCCGCCGTGCAGGGAGCACTCTGGGCAGCGCAGCAGCATGTCTGGCTTCAGCTGGGCAGCGTGTCTGTCAGACATGCTGCTCTGAGTGGCATGGTAAGGGGGCCGGGGCCAGGGAGCGGGGGGGATTGGATAGGGGCAGGGGGTTCAGGGAGGGGTCGGTCAGGGTACAAGGAGCAGGGTGGTTGAATGGGTCGGGGATTCTGAGGGGTGCAGTCAGCGGCTGGGGAGTGGGAGGGGCGGATGGGGGTGGGGGGCCAGGCTGTGTGGGGAGGCACAGCCTTCCCTACCCAGCCCTCCATACAGTTTTGCAACCCCAATGTTGCCCTCAGTCCAAAAAGTTTGCCCACCCCTACACTAGCACCAGACTGCAATATTTAGGTTGAAATACTACAAGGGAATCTTTGAAACCACATGAGCTTTTAATTGAATTAAAAAAAAAAAAACCTGACAAAATATGTTTAATAGTTAATCTTGTCATTTATTTTAAGCAGATCTAAGTTTAAGGTGTTCGGGGGGAGAGAATTAATCTAATAGCAAGTCAGTGGAAAACTCTGAGTCTTCTCATCTAAGCACGAAACATGATTGTGGAAGTTTAATAATGCTATGTTTGTAATTTACAGCTTTGCAAGTGCAATGAAGGCAGTGGGTGTCTTTCCATTGACTTCAATGGGCTTTGGATTAGAACCAAAATTAGGATTGATGAAGTAAACCTTTGGAACATTCTATCTGTGTCTCTGGCTTGCACTAAATAACTTAGGGTAGATTTGTTTGCACTTGGAAATGGTTTAACTGAACTGGTGTTGTCCACAGCTTAGTTCTTAGTCAGGACAGGGATGAACCGTGATCATCACCAGTTCAGCAAAATCATTTCAACAATCAGTAGTCAATAATTTGTTTGATTTCTAGTGTAGATACGGTTTAAGAGCAGTGCTGCTGAAATCCAAGTCTGTTCTCTCTTTGTTCAATTCACTCCAGTAAGCAAATAGGACTTGCTTTTTTTCCCCTAAAGCTGAGTTTCTTGCTAAAATTTCCCACCATTTTTACTACTGTTTCAGCTGCATTGTTGATGGGATGCAATAATGTAGGCAAGACTCTGGGAAAGCTCTGGCATTTTAGTGACCATGGGCTTGTTTTTTTTTCTGAAATGCCCAGCACTCGTAACTCTAAGTGATGTCAGTGGGAGTTGTGGGTGCTCAGCTCTGTTGAAAATCAGGCTCCATGTCATCTAACCACATATGCAGCAGGGATTTTGGCCAATGTTATCTCTTCCACTATTGCTACCGCCACTGGACCTGAACCATTGATAGTAAAATTGGGAGATTTCAACAATTTCCTGGTATTGACAAGGCCTACGTGATTGTACTACCATGAGACAAAGTATGCACAGTTGTGATATCAGAAGATCAAACAGTTTGGTTACAGAAAAGCAAATAGAAGGTGCTCAGCTTGGTACCATATGGAACAAAAGTAATTACTGAGGATGAAAGGCAAAGCAAGGCAATTAGCATGCTTGTTGTTTGTCAACGAGTAACCTTCAGTATCTTAAAATGTTGCAGTTCAAGTTTCATGACAGGGTTGTGGGAATTCATCAGAAATGGTGATTTCAAAGTCTGATTATTTAAAATGTATTGTAGTGACAAATGCAATGGAAACCTATTCATAGGCTTGCTCTATACTCAATTGCTTCTTTTAACATATTCATTTATCAGATATTTGACTAGGAGGAACACAGCCTCACGTTATATTGATGTAAATTGGTGCAGAACAAAATACATTCATCTTTTAGGATTGCACATGCAGCAAAGCAGCTGATCACTTCTATATTTCATATACTAGGTATTTATTTCATAAGTATTGCACATGTGTGAATTTATTTTTCTTGGAAATGTATTTTTGTATTATTTTCGAGTGCCAATTTTTGATAATAAATGTAATGAAGCTGTGATACACAGGAAAGAGCCTGATCTTAATCTCCTGGCTCCTGCCATATGACTTGTGTCAAACTTATAGAAGCTTATACCTCTGTCACATGGAAGGACATTAAGTTATGATGAGTGTGCTTTACAGCATGTTTTCACATGTACTGTAGCTTTACTACAGCAACTCTGATTTACTGAATGCTACTTCTAGTTAAGTCATATAGTTCTTCCACTAGTTCTCCTGTCAAGAGGCTGCTGGACCACCAAGTGAGGAAACCTGGGGTGGGGGTTAGAACCTAGTACAGATCCTTATACTACTTCTAGAGGTGGACCAAAGTAAGAACATTTCTCGTTACTTGTTCCTCAGCTTAGCTGCATGTCTAATATGTAAAGGTGTGTCTGGGACTGTCTTTTACTTTGTCAACCCCCTTTTTTTTCTTACCAAAAATTAAAAAAAAAATGTCTAAGAAGCTTGCCATGATACTTACATCAGAAATTTCAAATGTGCCAAGTTTTGGAGGCATGGAAATTTCAAGCTCGAAGGGAATTGTACAAGATGATTTTTTGAATCCTCATAATGTACAAAAAGCAAAACAGAGAGCACTCAAAAACTGCACAAAATGCATTGGTAAAACACATATGTTATGACTAAACTGGTTAAAAATTTCCTTAAACATGAACTCTACTTTTCTGGGGTCAATAATTCAGGAATATATTTTACAATCATTCATGGAAAAATAGCTCTCAAAAACCTCAGGGAAAAAGTAATTAACCCCTGTGATGGGTTTTGTCACAGGGACCCCCTTGGGACTGTCACCTGATATGCTGAGACTACCTCTGAGCCTGTTTTCCTTGGCAGCTTGGGACCCCAGAACCCTGCCTGGTCAAGCCAGATACACTAATCTGCTGCAACACAGACCCAGGGTCTGACCCATGCCACCAAAGCTGCAGACTTAACTGAAAATGGCTTAGCAAGTGCTCCTGTCTCTAGCACCCAGACACCCAGCTCCCAATGGAATCCAAACCCCAAATAAATCTGTTTTACTCTATATAAAGCTTATACAGGGCAAACTCATAAATTGTCTACCCTCTATAACACTGATAGAGAGATATGCACAGCTGTTTGCTCACCCAGGTATTAATTACTTTGGGTTAATTAATAAACAAAAGTGATTTTATTAAGTATCAAAAGTAGGATTTAAGTGGTTCCAAGTAATAACAGACAGAATAAAGTAAGTTACCAAGCAAAATAAAACAAAACACGAAGTCTAAGCCTAATACATTAAGAAACTGATTACAAATGAAATCTCACCCCCAGAGATGTTCCAATTATCTTCTTTCACAGACTGGACTCTTTCCTAGTCTGGGTGCAGCAATCACTCAGACACCCGAAGTTACTGTTCTTTGTTCCAGTTTCTTTCAGGCATCTATTTGGGGTGGAGATGCCATCTCTTAAGCCAGCTGAGGACAAAATGGAGAGGCTTCCAGGGCCTTTTATATTCTCTCTCTTGTGGGTGGAAACCCCTTTGTTCTTCTGTGCAAAGTCACAGCAACAAGATGGAGTTTGTAGCCACCAGGGCAAGTCACATCTCCATGAAAGATTCAGCTTTTTGCAGGTCGATGCCATTGTTTACATGTTAGTTTGAACATTTCCAGGAAAGCTCAAATGTGGATTAGCGTCTCCCAAAGTCCATTGTCAGTTAAGTGTTTCTTGTTAGGACTATTCTCAGTGAGTGCCCATTCTCAAAAAGCTGACCAAGTGCTTCACTGAGGCTACTTAAAATCAAACACATTGAGATACAAGTACATAGCCAATATTAATAACTTCAAATACAAAAATGATACACACATACAGACAGCATAACCATAACGAGCAAATTACAACCTTTCTATAGACACCTTACTTGACCTTCTTTGTACAAGATTAGGTGCAACTATAGGACCTTGGTTACAACAATGATCTATATGGTTACAGTTCATGTCAGTAATGTCACATACCCCCATATATCCATACATTTATATCTATAATAACGATAATTATAAAAAAAGAAGACAGACAAGGACATATATTAAGCTTTGATCTGAATTTGTGTTGGTTTAGACCAGTGGTGGGCAAACTTTTTGGCTTGAGGGCCACATCAGGGAATAGAAATTGTATGGCGGGCCATAAATGCTCACAACATTGGGGTTGGGGCGCAGAAGGGGGTGAGAGCTCTGGTTGGATGTGCGGGCTCTGGAGTGGGGCTGTGGATGAGGATTTTGGGGTGTAGGAGGGTGCTCTGGGATGGGACGGAGGGATTCAGAGGGGGATCAGGGCTGGGGCAGGGGTGTGGGAAGGGGTGCAGGTTCCAGCTGGGGGTACGGGCTCTGGGGTGGGGTTGGGGATGAGAGGTTTGTGGTGCAGGAGGGTGCTCCATGCTGGGATCGAGGGGTTTGAAGAGCGGGAGGGGGATCAGGGCTGGGGTAGGGGGTTGGGGCATGGGGAGAGGCTCAAGGATGCAGGCTCCGAGCGGCGCTTACCTCAAGTGGCTCCTGGAAGCAGTGGCATGTCCCTTCTCTGGCTTCTATTCATGGAGCGGCCTCCGATCTTTGAAGCGGGTCCATGCCGTGGCTTCCAGGAGCCGCGTGGTGCGGCCCCCGACCTGGTGCCCCAGCTGGAGCTCACGGACCGGCTTAAAATGGCTCGCAGGCCGTTGTTTGCCTGCCCCTGGTTTAGACAGAGCCTTAACATCACTTCATGGTATTGTTTTGTTTATAATATATTAATCAGAGTGATTTTTACTGTACTAGAGAATACTTCATTCCAGATAATATACTGTTTTGGAAGGTATATGTACTAGAGTGTTTCCATGTAAAAATTCACCTTATCAGTAGGCCTGTATTCTTTCCTGTAACTTGCAATCCTAAAAATAAATAATTTTTAGCATTGGCACTTTTGAGGTGCCCTTTTGAGCTTAAGAATGGTTTCCATTCATATTATCTCTTACATACATTTTTCTGACGTGTGGCTCATTATCACAGTATTTTCATTTGCATGCAAGTATGTTTTTCAAAGCACCAGCTTTTGTACCCTTTTTTAGTTCCATAGCTCCATTTCCTAGATTTATTTCTGAGAGCAGCATTCAAAGCAGCACTGTCAGCCTTAAAAATACCATATTTCAATCAGTTTTGCTTTGAAATTCGAATCTGATTTAGTCTCCATTTTGAAAACAAATGGAATAAACACTATGATTTGAATATGGTAAAATAATAACCCAGAATTTCAGATTTCTGTGTAAACACTGACATGCTTACTTATGGGATCATAACTTTTTGGGCTTTCCATGCATATAGGTTGAAGGTTCAGCTCTAAAATCTCCAACATGCACAGCTACAGAATAAGGTTGGATAGTCCAGATTATGGGTATGGGGGGGAGGAGTTGTTTTGTTTTTTTAACCTGATTGGATCAGAGCACTTGAAGGGAGTTCTCCAGTTGATTTGCATGGGATTATGGTCTTGTCAAAAGTCAAATCACTAACACTTCTGCAGTGTCTTATGCATGTAGTTTCATGTTATAAGAAAAGAGAGGCAAACTGGGTGAGGTAATATTTTTTATTGGACCAACTGCTATTGGCGAAAGAGACAAGCTTTTGAGCTTACACAGAGCTCTTCTTCAGGTCCTTCTTCTGACCGGAAGAAGAGCTCTGTACAAGCTTGAAATGGTTTTGACAATGTAACCAGTGAGCGGGAGACTACTCTCCTAAATTCCATATGTCCAGGATGAGGAGCTGAGGAGTTAAGTATCCTGTGGGCTGTACAATATTGGAAAGGAGTCTCTCTCCTTCCAGTGGAGTAAAAAGTCACTAATTGGAAACAATAAAGTATAATCTTATGTTTAGTGATACGCTTGGGAAATTTCTATACAGCTTGTACATTTGACCTTCTTGGAAATAGGCCAGTTTCTTATAGGTTTACAAGTAGGGTTTCCAAGTAGTTTGTCAGGAGATGGGGAAGGGGAGAAGGAGAGTGTTGGCTATGGAAAGTAGGGGAGCCTACATCTAGATTAAGACATGGCATCACATAATTGGAAAGGTCACTTTCTGGGAGGAGGTAGCTTGTAGTTTATGGAACTGGGATCTCTTTTGGGGAGGTGAAAGGAGAAACCTGCAGTTAGGGGACCTTTGGGTGAATTTTGAAGTGACTACAAGAGGGGTGGCTGAGGAATTGAAATGAGTTTTTAAGGGTTAAGTGGAATCTTTTAAAAAGACTATGTTATTAAAGCTGTATACTGCAGTAGGTATATATCGTATAGATGACATGCTGAGAGTAATTGAGTAATCAGCTGCTATAGCTGAAATAGACTGTGTACAATTTTCAGTGCTATTAGGTCATAAGAGATTTCAGCTTGTGTTATTGTAACTAGACAACTGCAAAGAAAAACAGTCCTTTGTTATAATATTGTTTGTCAGTAATGTGTCAGGATTGCTAGTGCACCATAAGCACTTAAGGGCTATTTTCTGAAACTGTGATAACTAAATTCCATGCCAAAGATGTCTAAATTTGGGAGATTCTAACAGCCAAAAATGTAGCCATAATAATTTCTAAGGGGTTGAAAGCATCAGATTTAATTTTACAATGACAGTAAATTTTGTACAAGGAGAGAAGAAAACAATATTTTTAACTCATCAGTATCCAGAGAGCATAATGTTACTGCCAGCAGGTTTTTTTTGTTTTGTTTTGCTTTGTTTGTTTGTTTCGGTTTTTGTTTAATTCCAAGAACTGCTTGCTCCTGGTTGGTCAGGTGATGTCGGATGCCTGCTTGCTGGAGGCAACAGGGTGAAAGGAGTGCTGTTCCTGCTTTAGGCATCTGACATTCGTGCCATTTGTTAGCATACATGGGTAATTTTGAGTCTGTCTGATACTAATTTATCACAGTCCCACATTTCAAAAGGATGAAATGAATCTCCCCAAGATAATACCAACAGAGTTGATTCAATATGCAGCTACCCTATACGTGTTGTAGATTTCATCATATCCTATTAATCAAACACTGTTTTGAATGGCGTGCAGTGTTGGCAAAACACAATAAAGGAATAAAGTAGACTAAACAGCAAATAATAAAATAACTAATGCTTTTTAATTTAGGGCTTTTGATTCCAGAAAATGTACTGGATTAACCACCCCATTGCTGCTGTCAACTATGATTTTTGAAGTGCCATCATTCAGTTGACTTAGTTAGAGTGTTCATAGTGAACTTTTAGCAACAGGGTAGGTCCAATCACTCTCAAGTGTCTAATCACTAATACAGAACAGATTCTAATTTTTCTTATAAAGTTAACAGATTGCATTTATTTATTTGGGCTGAAATTTTCCTCAGTGTAGAGATCCAGTCCTAGTTCCTCTACACGAGTCTTTCTCAGCCTTTTTGATACCTGGGACCAGCTTGCTGCCTTCCTAAAGTATGTCAGGGAGATCTGAGGGACCAGCGCTGAGAAAAGATTCCAAGTAACGCTTAAACGCTCATTTCAGTTTCTCAGCAACCCCTATCCTAGTCACTTCAAAATGCACCTAAAGCCCCCTACCTGCTTTACACTACCTAAGGGCTTGTCTACACTTACATTTTATAGCGCTCTAAATTGCTGGCTCAGGGGTGTGAAAAACCACCCCTCTGAGCACAGCAAGTCTCATGGAGGTGATTACCAGGAGCATTGGGAGAGCTGTCTCCCAGCGCTCCTGCACAACTACAACTGCCACGGGAACGCTCTCGCACTTCAAAGCGCTGCTGCGGGAGCGTTCCCGTGGCAGCGCTTTCAAGTTTCCAGTGTAGCCATGCCCTCAGTGTAATGTTAAGGGCTTGTTCCTTCAGCCACTGAAGTCATTGGGAACGTATCCATTAACTAGAGCATGAGGAGGCGCAAACCCTAAAAGGGCCTTAGGTGAGGACAGGGTCCTCTCGCAGGCTTTGTGCGCTGAGATCAGTTTCATTTCCCATTTCTAGGCTTGGCAGAATTCAATTTTTATATATATTTTTATTTTGATGGAGAATATCAATGTTCATTTTTAAGCATTTTGCCAATGTTTATCTATTTAAATTTTCACAGTTGTGGGAAATGAGAGGGGGGCACACCATAATTATTTAATGACAGTAGACATTGAGATTCAAGAAGTTAAAGCATTATAACTGTAAAAACACAAATTGTCAACATCACATGTCAAAATGTAAATATCCTTAAATCAGTGTTAATAATTTCTCAAGCAGCATTTTTCTTACTTTTCCTATCTGTAAATTTTTTATTGTTATTGATGGAAATATTTTTCATTTATAATAATCAAAATGTGTGTGTGAAATGGGAAATTAATGTTTGCTGACATTTACCAATGACAATCTAATGCTTCCAAGCCTATTCGTAACCTATAACTGGATACTAAACTACCTTAGAAATCAAAGCAAAACAAAATCTAAGGCTCTGGAATTGTGCGAGAACTATTCAGGAACGTCTATAGCCTGGTATATGTATAAATATTTTTTTTACTCATATGAACATATTAACTTTGATAGCCCCTGTGATGGGGCAGACTGGCCCCACACTGGTACCGCAGGGGTTAACCCTTCCTTCCTGGCAGAGGAAGCCCCGCCCCGGAAGCCCTGCTGGGCATGCTCCAACTGGAGAATAAGTATAAAAGCCTGCAAAGGTGCTCAGTCTGGGCTGACCACCAGAGGAGAAGGATGCACACCGCCAGCTCCTGAGGAGGAACAGACAAAGCTCCCGGGTCCAGCGGCCGGCCAAGCCGGGACACACCTGGCGTCCCAGACGGAGGTCTCGGCAGGAGAGGACGAACTGGAGGACCCTCCCCCCTGAGTGGGGCGGGTTATATGGAAACTGGCTGTTGGGCCACACTGCCCGATACTCAAGGCGAGTTATACGGATTCTGGCCATTGGACCACACTGCCCGGAAACTCGGGACAAGCTATATGGACGTTGGCCGTTGGGCCACGCTGCCCTCGTACTTAGGGGCGCGACACATGAACTCAGACCGTTAGATCCTGCTACCCCGACCAAGGGGAGTGCATGGGGAAACCGGCCATTGGGCCACGTCGGAACGCCCTTACAGGACAGGCGTGGGGATGTAAGAGTGGCGAGGCCCCAACACCCCATCCACCCCTGCCACAAAGGGATGCTGCTGTGCTGGACCCGTCACAGCCCCATTTTTTTGAAATACTGTTAATTACGCCTGCTTTTTATTAACTTGGTTTAGCATTTCAACAGTAAATACCATTTAATAATAAAGGTTATAAAACTCTGCATTCACAAATATAGTGATCACTCTTGAAATTGGACAGAATCTTAAATTTTTCACTTAATAATCTCACACTTTACTCCTTTAAAGGGAGCGATGGAAGATGTGACATACAAATCGCCTAAGAATTTTGGATGTACTGATGGGTTTGGATTTTCTGTAACTTGAAGTCTTTAAATCAAGAGGTGAGGTCTTTAGTAACTCCTATCATAGGAGTGGGTGGGTGAGGTGCTGTGGCATGAAGTCAGACTAGATGATCATGCTGATCCCTTCTGGCCTTAAAGTCTGAGTCTTTTAACTGTATAAACTGACATGTTCTTGGTTTGCAGTGCAAAGAGCAGTTGTTATGGTCAGGTTGTCAGAGCCTTGATTCAACTCCCAGGGACCACGGAGGAGTAAAAGGGAGTGAGTCCAGCCACCGCCCTCTCCCCTAGTCCTCTTTTGGCCTTGCTCAGATTGTGACTCCAGCTCTGGGTAGGAGAGCCAGGGCTACTGATCAGATACTTTTCAGAGTAGCAGTCATGTTAGTCTGTATTCGCAAAAAGAAAAGGAGTACTTGTGGCACCTTAGAGAGTAACCAATTTATTTGAGCATAAGCTTCCATGAGCTACAGCTCACTTCATCACTCATGAAAGCTTATGCTCAAATAAATTTGTTAGTCTCTAAGGTGCCACAAGTACTTGATCAGACACTATGAGTGTTGGATGGGGAGAATGCAGGAAGATAGAGCCTAAATTCCACCCCAACTCACAGACCATAGTATATGGCCAAGATCAGGGAGGAACAAAGTCGTTTATCTCTCCTCCACACACAGTCCTATCTCCACAGATTAAGGGGTAGCTGGAGAGGAATTGTGATTGAGTCACAGTTTATTCTTTGGATTGTTTGTGTCGTAGTGCAGCTATATGGGTTCCTAGGTGCTATGGTAATGCAAATACATAATAGTAATTAATAATAATAAATGATGCTCCTTACTCTGAGCTACATTATAACTTTACAGTCTGCTCTGTGTGAGAACTAAATCAATCTTCACTGCATGCACTGATTTTGATCGAGATTGGACAGCATGCGATAGGTACTATCATCTTAAGGACACATTATTGTCAGTGGTTAGAAACCAGTGAAATGGACTTCAACACTTGGAATATTGGAGCAAATTCTAATATATGTTACTATGATTAGTACTGGAGAAATCCTCTCTATCATTGATTTCCTTTTTCTTGGAGAAAAATAGTAATAAAAATAGATTCTAGAACAAATTTAATTGACTGCTGTATGAAAACTTGCTTTTTAACTATTGAAGAGCCATGTGCATTTTCTGCTAACAAGTATTACTTAAGCAGAAGACAGCATGAAAAAAGAAGTTCCAATTTTAGCTCTTTTATCACTGCATTTACAGAGGTAAAGGGACAGCTGAATTAGAGAAGAGACTGTTTCTTTCATTCCATGTTGATACAGGAGACTCATTAAATCTCATGTCAGGTTTGCAGCTTCTATAGAAAGCCAGACTTTTGAGAGAATTTCAACCTCTTAAGAACTATAGTTTGCACACTTTGGAAGTTAATGAGCTATCCCGCAGTTATTAGTTGGTCTTTATCAATGGGTAGGCTCTGGGATTTTATTTGACTTTCAGATTGTAACTTGCTCTCTTATGTGCTGAATGACATCAGAGCTAGAGTAACTGTGCTTTCCAGTCTGCTAATCCTCCCAAAACAGATTAGACAACAATAAATGTTGCACAATGTAGTGAGTTAGCTAAAAAGTCTTATGTGATTATCAAAATACCTGAATTGCATAATTCTTCTTCCACAAAGTGATTATATCACCTTCAGATTGCGGTCTCTAAAGTCTACAAAGTTGGCCCTGGCATAAGTGAGCACATCTCCCTTAACTCCATCCATACTGGGGATTTGCCCGCATTCCAACTTTGGACGGGAAATGAGCAGTGTTGCTGTACCTATGCAAACCCTTAATGTAGACAAGGTAAACCCCAGGGATAAACAACATTGCTACAAATGACTACTTACCTTGTTTACATTAGGGATTTGCACTGGTACATCTATGCCAGTAGCAGGTCTCCAGTGGAATAAATTGAGACACTCGTCCCAGTGTATACAAGGTCTTAGGGCCAGATCCAAAGCACTTTGAATTCAGTAGAATACCAGCAATGCTTAAAGTGAGGGGAGCTCACAGACCAAGCAAAAATAAAATAAAATAAATTAAAAAATGAGCTGGGTCCCTGAGGGGTGCACTTTAAACACTCTGTTGCCAAAGATGCTGCTCCCAGATTATGGTCTTCAGACTACTTTAAGCATTGGATCAAATTTTGTCAGCTAAAGGTATCCCTTCAGGGAACTGCAGATAAAGCCAGGAGCTGATGTCAAGTCTGGTTACAGGTATCTGCTGTGTGCCCGATTATTGACCTTGTTCATGTCTCTTGCTTTGTTCTCTTTGCTATTAAACCAAAAATCAGTAGAACTAAATAACATACTGGCATGTTTTATGAAAAGGGAGATAATTTTCATGGACTTCACCTTCAATCATAGCCTACAGAGAAGTGGAAGAATGTGGGTCTGTTAAGCAGAGATGAATTTTGCTTGAGGATTAATTTTTCGGGAGGGTCAGGACAGGAGGCTCCTGGAGGAACTGCAAAAAAAAACATTTATTTTATACCAATCAGGCCTTCTTGTGCTGACATGCAGTATTTTTCCACTCCAGGAGACATAGTTAGACATCCTCTGACACACTGGAGGGCTTAAATCAGGTACTGAGCTCTTTAGCCTTCTTACACTCTGGAGAAATGTACCCATTTTTTGAATGATTGTTTTTCTTTCCCAAGTGTATTCTCGCTTAAGTGCTTTCAGTTTAAAGTAAAAAAAAAAGCTCCCCACACACATATCCTCAAAAGATAAAACAACTTTTGACTATGTTGCTTGTTAGCATCATAGTGCGTCAAGAAATTTTTCCAGAGGTGCTGTATGAACAGCCTGAAGTACAGCTGTTCTGCTCCAGCTAAACAGGTTCAGAGGGAATGAAGAGCTTAGAGCAATTTGTAGGCAACCAAGCAAAAAGAGAAACGCACAAAGAAGCAGCGGATGTTAGCGGCTTTTACAATGATAAAAAGAGAAAAGGAAGAATAGGCAACGGAACTAGAGCAGTGAGAGAAGACTCTAGAGGCAATTTTAATAACTATTTCTCCAAACCAAAGAGAAGCCAGAGTAGTTACTTACTTTTGTAAGTCAAATTTTATCCAGCCTCGGATTTCACTGGGATATCTGCTGAGCAATATTCTTGCTTAGAATATGCAGACATTAAGTGTTTTCTCTCTTTTTCTAGAATGTTTTCCCTCATTCCTACAGTGACTAGAACATGAGACTGGCAGCCATTTAGGTTTTATTTCTGTCACTCTCACTCACTCATCCAAGGCTCAAACAAGCACTTAAGCACATAGTTAAATCCCATTGATTTCAGGAATGCTTTCATGAAATGGGGCCTCAGGGTATGACTCTGGGCAAATTAATAAGTCTCTTGTGCCTCCATTTCCCATGTTTAAATGTGGGATAATAATACCTACCTCCTATAGGTGTTGTGAGGCTTAACTCTTTAATATTTGCAAAGCATTTTTAAAACTTTTTAACTATAGAAGTATGATGTATTATTATCTCTCACTAACACGAACAGGAGTCCTTATATGGGCGTCTTGAAAGGAGAATGAACATTCTTCCTGTCAGTTGTTCTTGGAGTGCGCTTAATGGGCAAATTTTCAGCTCTTGTAAATTGTCATAACTCCATCTAAGTCAATATTCAACAGTCTAATCCTTCAAGTAATAGCTTCTTGGATCACCTCCCAGCAATGGGGTGAGGAAGGTAATGTTTGCTCACTGGGACTGATTCTTGCTCTTGGTGTACTCATTTAAACCTGTCCAAAGTGGGTGTAAAATGCTCCCAAATCAGACTAGCATAGTGTTTTGCATAGTTTGCACAGGGGTAAATGACTCCACAAGGAGCAAGGCAGGGGAGACTCAGGCCCAGGGTGTTTACAAGATAAGGTCTTTTATCTGCTATAATACAAGATAGTGTTTTAATATATGTTTGGGACGGAGCTTACAGTAAAGGTAAAAGGGAATGTCAAATAGTAGTATAAATATATTCACATATATGTATAGGAGTTTATCAAGTGAGATGTTACTGAAAATTTGAATGTCACAGACATTTGATAAACAATTAAAGATAATTGAAGAACAATTGTGTGAGAGAAAGCGAGAAAAAGAGAGCGAGGGTATAAAAAAGTGTTGCGGCTGCTGCAATTTTTAAAAAATATTTCAGTGAATTAAAATTCCCCCTAAGAGTATGTTTGATCTTCCTGAGGTATATAATAGAAATTATAGAGTGGCATGGAGCACAGGGACCCATTATTATATTTCATTGGTACTTTTATTACCTGAGGGTAAGTGCAGGCAATAGAACAAGGTGTCAAACTTACTTTTAACCTTTGGTCTTCAAAGACACTAGATGAAGAGTTTGAAAGGATTTTAAGTTATTATCCTTAGAATCTCTTCACTCCCTCTCCGTTTGCAACCAGTGCACATGGATGTTATCCAGTTTGTAATGTCAGCCCCTCCTATTGTGCTCCATTTAGACCTGTTGTTTGCTCCACAGGCAACTTCATGCCTTTGTTTCTGCTTTCTGTGACATGCTATAGGTTTTGTCCGATATCTTCAATGTAATTCCTGCTTAAGAAAAAAAGAGAAATATTTCATTTTGTGTGCTGGGTAAGAAACAGTAGCATGACATAATTGTTTAGAAACATATATGTGGCCCAGGGATTAGGTCTGTTATGCTTTGAATGATACGTGGCTCATCCTTGCTTGCTGGAGAGTAAAAATCGGAGAAATTGACAAACATACTTTGAAGTTAAAAACTGGACTGTGTTTGTCATTAGGGACATGTTGGTATTGGCAGCATTGTTAAAGGGCTTCTGGCTCCTCATCTTAACCTTTTTCTTAAATTGAGACATAAACTTCTCACAGAGTTCAGATAGAGAGTGAGTCAGGTTAAGTAGCTTCTCTGAATTAAGCCACTTAGAATGTTGGGTAGGAGAGCAGGGCAGTTAGTTTTGCTGTACATTTCAAAAGGAACCAGAGCCACATTATTCTATTTTTTCACATGTATCTTCAGAGATTTACATGAACTGCCCAAGACTAGAAATTCACTTAGAAATCCAGAAATCCCCCAAGAAAATACTCTCCCTCTGATAATGCTGAATATCTACATCCTGACTTTTATGACAACATGAGGCTCTAGTCTTGGGACATTAGCATAACTGTTGTCATGAAGTAAGTGGTCTCCCTGGTACGAAGACATTTGTTTCTGTTACAATGACTGGCAAATGTATTGATTGCTTAAAACAGGGGATTGCCATGGAAACTAGGGATGTAAATATCGTTTACAAAGTTAACCACTTAAACTATTAAAATTCTATCGTTTAAGCGGTTAACTGGTTAAAGGGAAAGGGACTGGGGTTGCTCTGGCTGGCAAGACAGGGGTTGCGGCCAGTTGGCCGTCCGGTAGTGTGGGGTTGGGGGCCAGGGTGTGGATGGTGCGACTTGGTCCAGGGTCTAGCCTTGGCCGGGGGCCAGGGTGCAGCCGGGGCCACGGTCTGGACGGCTCGGACGGGGATTGGGTCCAGGTGGTGTGGCATGGCCAAGGGTTAACGGTTAATGCTGGTTAACATTTTACATCCCTAATGGAAAGGTGTGGAAAGAAAGAAATAAAAAAAAAATCCATTGGCAAAGTCGCATCCCCTTCCCCAACATATGATAATATCAAGCCACATGACAGCTCTTCTGGTTTTGAGTAAAAATGATGAACCAGACCTCCATAACTTACCCATGGCTTTAGAAAGCACAGAAGTAAATACAAAACGTTACAAAAGTAATAATAAACATTTTACTACAGAACAGCTCAAGAGAGCACTTCAAAGATGTTAAATTGAGGATTGGTCCTGCTTTGAGCAGGGGGTTGGACTAGATGACCTCCTGAGGTCCCTTCTAATCCCAATAGTCTATGATTCTATGAAATCTTCAGCATTCTGTAATGTAGTGTAAAATAATTTTGGTTTCTGCTGCAAAAGATATATTGAAAGAATTGCACTTGTCATATTAACCCTGATATAAAGCTGATAAAATTCTTCCTTTAAATGGGGCTGGGAGTTGGGAATCTAACAAATCTAACTTCCAACAATTGTAAAAAATATCTTTCACATTCATTGTCTGTTTTATTTTCCTAGTCCAACAGTCATCTTTTGTTGTGGGTGCTACTGTCCAGTTGGTGCCATTTGGTGCCCTAGCCTTGCATACTGGAGACAAAATTTTGGTTGAAGTTATGTTGAGTAAAGTCAGCACAACAACAGGGACAACTTAAATGTTACAGATTTATTACACAACTGTGGTTTGTTGATGTTTGTCAATTCTGTTTTTGGAATTTTCCTCATTTCCTAAGTGGTAGGGACCTTTGTGTTGTAACCCTTCTGCCAGATGGGTTCAATAGCTAGCGGTTCCTTTTTAACAACAGAACACAGAACCGGCTTGAGCCCTCACTTAGTAACCTGGGAAAATTACACACCACCCCCTGGGCACCTCTAAGAGGAAATACTTCCCCTCTTGCAAGCACTAAGTCTGTGTATAGAAAATAAACTTTTAATAAAAAGAGGAAAGTAACCCAGCATTAACTTGGAAAAATGCCGCAAGCATGATTCATAAGCATAAGCCACAAGCATAATTCATAAGCATAAGACCATGAGCAAAACACCCATCCCACAGTACATTGGGCAGTGTCCTTTGCCTCAGGTTCTCACTTTGCGGTGAAAAAATCCAACAAACTAAAGTTCCTTTAATGTGCCCCTCCCTTCTCCCTACACCACACTCCACTCACAGTTGTCCTTGTTCAGTGAAGACCCAGTGTTCAGAGGTGCATTTGTGTGAGTTCACATCCCACCCTGGGGAGAGGGGGAAGGCACTTGGATCAGTCTGGCAATCAGGCACTCGCTCGCTGGCTGCTCTGCCAGTGGCCGCTGGGTCAGCCAGCCTCTCCATCTGCCAGCTGCTGCTAGCTTGCTCCCTCTGCTGGCCACTTCACTGTCTACTTACTCCACCATTGGCTGCTATACCACCCACTTGCTTTCTGTGGGCTGCTCACCATGCCACCAGCTGCCGTCTCACTCGCTCCACCCTCAGCTCCTCTGCTGTCGGTTGGTGGCCCCACTGTGCTCCACCACAATCTCTGGGATGTCTTGAAGTCTGACCTTTTGACATGGCTTTCAGTGAGTTCAGCTGTTAGTGGGGAAGCCTCACTGCTGGTGGAGGCTGGGAAGTCTCTTTCACCAGAAACACTGTCCTACAGCAGGTCTAATGCTCAGATCTGGTTTTCAGTGATTTCAGCTCTCTTGATCCACAAGAAAAGACTCTCAGTTGAGTCTTAATCAGCTCTGTCATTACACAGTAGCGAGTCAAATCGTGTCAAGGACCCTTAGGCAGAGCCCATACCATCATTATCCTTACCTTCTCTCATCTCCACTGGACTTTGGCACCCCTTCCCCCTGCCTAGCAAGAGCAGTTCAGTTGAGGATGAGTCCCTCAATCAGGGCATGCCAAGCACAGTTCTCTGCTCTTTATTCATACAACAAGAGTAACCACATTTTATTACTTCTGACCCTCCCACCCCCAAATAACAAATTAACTTGTGATCCAACACCAGCCAAAAGTCATCATTTGGGCAAAGCATTTCCATCGTGCTACTCACCTAGGCACAGTGGGCATGTCTATGCAAACAAGGTCAGTTCCTGGAGTCTTCTCTCCCAGGTCATCACTACATGTCAGGGGAGAGCTCATTCAGACCCTGTTTACAGTGTTTATAACTTTTCATCAGTTCCAAAGCAGGGAGTGAGTCATGAATTTTTGCTTTCTTTTTACACTTCAATATAAAGGAGTTTATCTGCATGTTGCATATGACCTGGGGAGCATGTTTTATTTTTTCTCTCTGTTGTTTAATTTTTTGAATATTAATTTGTTTCCTACTATCCAGGAGAAGTATTAATTTATCAGTGTTACAGAGTGGTATGTGGCTTTTGAATGAGCTCTTCTATAGTACGTTTTATCCATAGATCTCAAAACACTTTTGTCAAGGTTCCTTCCCCACTCTGAACTCTAGGGTACAGATGTGGGGACCTGCATGAAAAACTCCCTAAGCTTATTTTTACCAGCTTAGGTTAAAACTTCCCCCAGGTACAAACTATTTTACCTTTTGCCCCTGGACTTTATTGCTGCCAGCACCAAGCGTCTGACAAATATATAACAGGGAAAGAGCCTGCTTGGAAACGTCTTTCCCCCCAAAATCCTCCCAAACCTGGAAAGATTACACCTGCTTTCCTGGGGAAGGCTTGATAAAAATCCTCACCAATTGGCATAGGTGAATACAGTCCCAAACCCTTGGATCTTAAGAACAATGAAAAAACAATCAGGTTCTTAAAAGAAGAATTTTAATTGAAGAAAAAATAAAAGAATCGCCTCTGTAAAATCAGGATGGTAAATACCTTACAGGGTAATCAGATTCAAAACATAGAGAATCCCTCTAGGCAAAATCTTAAGTTACAAAAAGACACAAAAACAGGAATATACATTCCATTCAGCACAGCTTATTTTATCAGCCATTTAAACAAAACAGAATCTAACGCATATCTAACTAAATTGCTTATTTGCCCTTTACAGGAGTTCTGACCTGCATTCCTGTTCTGGTCCCGGCAAAAGCAACACACAGACCAAGAGAACCTTTGTTTCTCCCCCCTCCTCCAGCTTTGAAAGTATCTTGTCTCCTCATTGGTCATTTTGGTCAGGTGCCAGCGAGGTTATCCTAGCTTCTTAACCCTTTACAGGTGAAAGGGTTTTTCCTCTGGCCAGGAGGGATTTAAAGGTGTTTACCCTTCCCTTTATAATTTGTTTCCTACTATCCAGGAGAAGTATTAATCTATCAGTGTTACAGAGTGGTGTGTGGCTTTTGAATGAGCTCTTCTATAGTACGTTTTATCGATAGATCTCAAAACACTTTACAAAGGAAGTTAGTATTATTATCATCACCATTTTACAGATGGGGAAACTGAAGCACAGGGAAGGAAGTGACTTCCCCAAGGTCACACAGTAAAGCAGCCACCAAGCCAGGAATTTAACCCAAGGCCTAGTTCAGTGCCCCTACAAACTAGGTTACTCTGCATCCTTTAGTAGACACTGCCTGCTGTTACACTCCCATACACAAGAAAATAAGAACTCACCAAAGATTTTTGCAATGAAAGGAGCATAAATAAATACTTAAAAATTAATGTACAAGCTTACCCCCTAGCCTATCCCACGGCTTTGTGTCCAGATAGCAGGGACATATTATATAGTACCATTGTATATTCCCAGGAAAATTAACTGTAGTATACCTTTTGCAATGAAAATAAAATGTACCATGCTTGTGTAGAGTCATCAAGATATTAATAGTCCCTCAGTTTACATTTAAATAAACTTTTTGTGAGAAAAATATATTTTTTATTTTACAGTACATTTCCATTTTATCGAAGTGTATATAGATTGCATTGGGACCTTTGCCAAGCAAAGATTTCTGAAGTTGTAGCTGACATGTTTTCATAAACAGCAATTTACATCACAGAGAAACTGTTCACTCTTAAACTAAGTAGCTAAACATACTAACATGTTTGACATGGCCATGTCTTTTGCCAGTTATCTTAAATAGTCCATCCTTTTGATATATATAAAGGACACTTAATTTTAGAGTAATCCTTAACTTTGTGCCTCTATTTGACAGTCAGAGGTGTGACTGGAATGTACATACCAAAACAAAGTCCATTCCAGAAAATGGAAATGTGTTTTCTAATGATGTACTACAAAGAAATGAATAGACTGAGGAAATCTGCCTAAACTACTCCAGATGTTATGGCACATTCTTCCTTCAGGTGTATACATGTGCAGCTCCCACTGAAGTGAAGATAACAGGCACTGCATCCAGACATTCAAGAGCAGAGTTGTAAACATGTAAAGACTGAAGCAAACATGTAAAGACTGAAGCTCCTAGCTTGTAATAAAACTCCATGTATGTTGTGCTTCTAAAAGGTGCTGGCCAGCCCTGTAGACAGCTGTCTTCTCTCCATAGAGAAGGTTTCCATGCAGGCAAATCGCAATGCTTATTTCCCCACATGTCTAGCAAGTGTAATTTAAACCTGACCTGGAAAGATCACATTTAGGAGAAGAGAAGGTGGGTCAGCCTCTGTGATCATTCAGTTCTTGGCCCTGTTAATGAGATGGACAACAAGGTGCAAGTTCATAGATTCATAGATACTAAGGTCAGAAGGGACCATTATGATCATCTAGTCCAACCTGCTGCACAACGCAGGCCACAGAATCTCACCCACCCACTCCTGCAAAAAACCTCTCACCTATGTCTGAGCTATTGAAGTCCTCAAATCGTGGTTTAAAGACTTCAAGGAGCAGAGAATCCTCCAGCAAGTGACCCATGCCCCATGCTACAGAGGAAGGTGAAAAACCTCCAGGGTCTCTTCCAATCTGCCCTGGAGGAAAATTCCTTCCCAACCCCAAATACATGTCCAGTGGGAACTGGGTAGAGACCATCAAGTCATTTCACCAGGATGATTAAGCAGCCATTACTTGATGATGTTGCGTGCTAATAATTTTCACTGTTGACCTTGACCAGATTAGAACTGGTGATCTTCAGATGACCCATAGTTGGATTATTTTGTTTAAAGTAAATAGACCCTAGTAATACACCCCTGACTCACTCTTGTGACATTTATATGGTTTTTTGACTATATATTGTTGAACAAGTATATATTTCTTTCTAACTTTCTTCAGCAGAGCCTTACTCCAGACAGTCTGAGTGACTGGTGAACTAAATAGAGATAAGGCCAGATTGAGTCATAAAAAAAAAAAAGTAAAACCTATTTCTGCCATAGACCTGTCATGCTTGAATGAACATGAAAGTTTCAATGAACATAGGAGCATGGTCAAAAACAATTTTGAAGGGATCATTTCCATGAATGAGCTTTTTGAAGTTTGAAATAAAGTCCTTTGTGGGCAGGAGGAGTATACATAACAAATGATGAAGGCAGTTTTTGTGCTGATGACTTTGTTGACCCTTTTGGGGGCTATAGGTCTGTTTCCTGTCTTACATTTTTCTTGCTATTTATGCAGCGTATTGCATGGTTCCAACACAGTTCATTCAGGCATAGTGGAGTAAGTCTCTTTCAAAAGAGACTTAGGACCAGCTTTCTTTGTAGCAAGAAACTGAACTTTGGACAGATTATCCTCCTTTATTTAAACAACCATGAGGATGATCTTGGGATAAGGCCTCCAATAGATAAGCATTCTCAATGTTCTGTGATCTTCTTGGACTTACTCACTTAATGTTCACTACTACTCTTTATGTGAAGTTCAGCAATTATTTTCTTCATGATCTTCTCTACTGATAATGCTGAAACTTCACATAAAGAGTAGTAGTGGATATTGTTCCTGGTGTAAAAATCCAATATTTCCAACTATGACTACAAAGGCAACTTAGCTTTCAAACAATCAGGCAGTGTTATGTCTCCTATCATTCTCTTGTTATTATCTACTCAGGAATTGATTTCTACATGGTATAGTTTAAAAGTTGACTTTTGTTTTTCTTCCACTGCTCAGTAGCATAAATCAGTGGATAGTAGACTTCCAATCACTATGTGGCTCTGATAATACACACCACCACAGGAATGATGTCTCACTGTGGGAAAAATGGATACTCTATCCATTGCTTATGCCATTTATTTTTTAGAGGGCGAGGGGAAAAGAAATATTGGATGTTTGTAAAACTGAACAATATAGTGATCTGGAGCATGGAGCTTTGGCTTCTGTTGCATTCTGCCTCTATGTGAAATAAACTATAATAATATAATGGAAAAAAATAATTTAGTTTAGCAGTATATAGTGCACTTCACCACACATTATGACTAACTGGTAAGAGAGTGCTAATATATCTGGACAGTAAAGACAGCATCAGCTAACAAGGAGCAGATTTCTCCCACAAAGTCATTCTGCAATGAAAACTTCTCTTTGGACAGGGGAAACAGAGTACAGGATTAAGTTGTGGAGTTATAGAAATACAGATGATCAGTGGACTCATACAGAAAATGTCTGAGCTTTATCTTCCTGCGTATATCTGCAGATAATTACGTTAATGTATATGTACATAAAGGAACATTCAGTGTGTGTATATGTACATATGAATCTACCTTCCACACAAACACAGTCCCTATTCAAACATGCACATCTTTGTTTTCCTTTGTTTTATGTAAGTTTGAGTCACAGCCTTAATTTTAAAGTTAAAATGACTCTCTCCTTAATTCATTGGTTTGTTTCTGCATCACAGCATTCCATTGCTCTGAGACCCTCGAATTATTAAGGCACAAATTGGAAGGGCTAAGAGCAGAGCATCAGCCTAAAAGAACACTTGTCAAAGTTGGTAGGTATAAAAAAATAATCCTAAAGTGTCAATAGTCCCACAGGAAGGTCTTACCTTCCTGATATTATCCATGTTTTCGTGTTTCAGAACACTTGTTAAAACTGAAAAGGTAAAAAAAAAAGTGTGTGACACTTAGACTCCTAGAAACATAAACCATTTCTTATCTTACTTCTCAGCCCCTCTCTTCTGCCTCCCTTCTCTGTCTCCATTTACAGCTTCACTATTCTTCCTGTCTCCTGGGACCATAATCTTAGTGTAATCTTTGACTGTTCTCTCTGCTTATCCAAGCTCTTGCTAAGACAAACTGCTTCATTCTGACTTCACCAAAAAATCCATATTTCTTTACTGTTTCTACTGCCAAAAACCCTTGTCCATGTGCTTTTTACTCCAAATCTTCTTCTTTCTGGCGACACTGCTTCTCAGCTCCCCCTATCAATCCACGGTGCTGCTGCTAAAATCTCTGCAGAGCCAACCACAAAGGGTGCCAATTACAAAGGTGTTTACTTTCCCTAATGTGGGCACTGATCCATTAAGAACTGGACTGAGATCTCACGAACTTATACCGTATAATGAATAGCCATCAAATGGTGCCAACTTAATTTATTCCCAAACTGGACTGGATTTGACAGAGTAACCATAGCAAAGGCCTATAATCCATTATCTATTAATTCTCTGAGCTTTAATTTGCTTGCATTTGTCAATTTATTGTACAGCTTTCAGGTTACATAATTTTTAGTACATTTTCCCTTTGTCCTTCTCCATTCTGTAGCAGGGTATATGGCCCAATAAGTAGCATACTGGATAGGAATTCAGGAGTTCTATTCCTGCTGTAACAATAGGAAAGTCACGGAATCTCTCTTTTCCTTAGTTTCTCCATGTGCATATTTCCTGCTTTTATGAAGTGCATTGAGGTCTACAGATGAAAAGAACAATTTAAGATCTAGGTATTATTGTTATTAGCCTGATTTTGACAGAAGCCTCAGTCCAGCCTCTAATTTTGCATTCACATTTTTTGTGGGTACAAATATTTACGAGTGCAAATGATGCCGTTTAAACATATCGTTTCCAGAGTATACCCATAAAAGTAAGTGGACTAGTTATATGTCTAACTATCATCAGTTGTAACTACACAATTGTGATGTATTGGGAGGCCGCATTTAATAATCAGATCCTCAGTATAAACCTTTCTATCAGAGTTCATGTGGACAACTCAGGAAATGAAGTTATTCATATTGAGCTTTATCATTTTTTTTTAATCATCTGCATTTTGCAGGGCATATTGTTTTAAAAAGTAGCGGATTTGATATATAATCATGACGGATTGAGAGATGTAATACAGTACTGTGTGATAATAAAACAAATATATAAACTTAACTGTGGCAGCTGTTGACTTTTTTGACAAGTCATGCACAAATCACAAAATAGTTATTTCCACCCTCTTCCAGTATATAATTTAATAGATATTAAAAGCTTACTTTATAGTAAAGAAACAGTAGGCAGAGCTGGGAGCTCCTCATGGATGCACAGGGCCTGCCCCGTGGGAAGGAGGTTGGGGGGGGCACAGGCCTCATCTCATCCTCTGCAAACCACCTGCAGACTAGGCTTAACTGCTACAATTCTGCTGTGGCCTCACCAAGCAGTAAATACCACAGCAGCACCATTACAAAGAGCTTCTCAGCATGCTGGGTTGCTGTGGTAACAAAGCAGCTCCATGAGGCACCAAGATTCAAACCTCAACTTTCTCTTGTTGCATTTTACAATGGCAAGAGTGAGCTGTGATATTTAAATCAAATCAGCATTTGCCCTAAAATCTGTATGTATTTATCAGATAAAGGGGAAAAAATGAGTATGCAAAATGTATTTTTTAGCTTTTAGGACTTCTTGATTAGGCTGTGCCTCACTTGCCTGGGCTGACAATCCACCTCTGAAACCAATTGGGCATTATTTTAATATATGGAATCCAATCCTGCTTTTTCCCAAATCCATAAGTCAAATCAAAAATTCAATGGAAAATGAATGGCTACTGGTTAAATTCTCAGCTGGTGTGAATGGGTACAACTCCATTTTACAGCAGCACAGTATTTGGCCCCAATATCTAAATCAGGGGTCGGTAACCTTTCAGAAGTGGAGTGCCGAGTCTTCATTTATTCACTTTAATTTAAGGTTTCAAGTGCCAGTAATACATTTTAATGTTTTTTAGAAGGTCTCGCTCTATAAGTCTATATATTATATAACTAAACTATTGTCGTATGTAAAGTAAACAAGGTTTTCAAAATGTTTAAGAAGCTTCATTTAAAATTAAATTAAAATGCTGATCTTACACCACCGGCCCGCTCAGCCCACTGCCAGCCTGGGGTTCTGTTCACCTAGGCTGGCAGCAGGCTGAGCAGGGCCTGCGGCCGGGATCCTGGCTGGCAAGGGGCTGGCAGCCAGAACCCCAGACTGGCAGTGGGCTGAGCGGGGCTGGCAGCCAGAACCCCAGACCGGCAGCGGGCTGAGCGGGGCTGGCGGCCGGGATCCCAGACTGGCAGTGGGTTGAGCGGCTCAGCCCGCTGCCACTCAGCCCACTGCCGATCTGGGGTTCAGTCCGCCGACTCCTGCCAGCCAGGGTCCCGGCTGCCGGCCCCACACAGCCCACTGCCGGTCTGGGATCCTGGCCCTGCCCACGTAGAGTGGGTACCTGCCTTCTCTCTGGTTCTAGCCCATTATCTTCCTCTCTCTCTGCACTGAGCTGAGGGTGGGAGTACACTGAGCACAGGGCTGGGGGTAAAGGAGCAGGCTGGGGGTTGGGGTGTAGGGTCTGGCCAAGAGCTAGAATGAGGGAGGAGGCTCAGGGTTTGGGTGTGGAGTGTGGAGTGCTTGCTTACCTGGGCAGCTCCCATTTGGTGCAAGGGGTGCAGGTGGGAATGTGGGGGTGGGAGGGGGTGCAGGAGCTCCCGTTTGGTGCTCAGGGTGGGGGTGGGAATGTGGGGGGTGCAAGAGTCAGGACATGGGGTGTGAGGGGGCTGGGTATGTGTGTGGGGTGCAGGAGTAAGGGCAGGGGGCTGGGGGCATGTGAGGGGGGTGCAGGAGTCAGGGCATGGGGTGTGGGGGGCTGGGTATGTGTCTAAGGCCCCGTCCCCACCTCTTCTCCGCCTCCTCCCTGGAGCAGCGACCGCGCTGCGGCTCTGCTTCTCCCCCTCCCTTGCAAGGGCCATCAGCTGATTGGCGGCAGGGAGGGAGAGGAGGAGGGGCAGGAATGCAGCATGCTGGAGGAAGAGGCGGGGGAAGGGGGAGCCTGCCTGCTCTGCAGCAGCAGCTGGGGGTGGGGAGGGAGTGGAGAAGAGCGGACCGGGGCGGGCAGGATTTTTAATTGCACGCTGCTGCCTGCCGGGGTCCCAGCTTGGGTTCGGCAGCAGGCTGAGCAGGGCCGGTGGCTGGGACCTGGCAGGCAGCAGCGTGCCATTAAAAATCAGCTCGCGTGCCATAGGTTGCCGACCCCTGATCTAAATCATTGATAACAGAATTTTGACAATCAAGGTCCAGACAGCCCATGGGGAGAATAGGGTTTCTGACCCCCAAAGAATAAGCAATTGAATCAACTGATTGTATACAGTAGTATTGTACTGTAAAAGTGCATGGAGTAAGGTTTTTTTTATGAACGCCAATGACACGCTGGTCATTAATATAATTGTGTGATGTATGTGTGGTCATTGTATAAATTATTATGTATGTGGTCCAGAACTATGTTTCTAAAATATATTCAGACCAAGCAATATGAGTAGAACAGATAAATGTGTTTGTCCCAGACAAAGAAATGTGGATTCTCCCTTCCTTGAGGGTCAGGTTTTGCAAGCAAAGGACAATAGAAGTACATTTGTATACAAGGTAAACAAAGTCGTCAAGCTTATCAAAAAAGCAAACTGACCTGGGGGTGAATAAAAGTACTTGGAGCCTGCACCCTGAAGAAGGAGCAGCAGGAACAAGGAACTTAGTGACTTTGTCTGGACTTACTTTTCAAAGAATACATCCAAAGGTTTACTGGACTATAAAAAGAGGGCAAAGAAACCAGCGATTTATATCTATGAAAGATGGATCTTTCTGCTAAAAGAGACTGGAGAATGCTGACAATTTGGGGTGATTAAGAAACTATGTTAGGCAAAGCTCTATCTTTCTAGAATTAAATTTTAGTCACTAGAAAGTGTGTTATTTTTGTTTTGTTTGTAACCCTTTCATATCTCTTTCACTCTTCCTTGAAATCACTTAAATTATGGTCTTTGTTAATAAATTTATTCTTCATTTTACACAAACCTTCTCAGTGCTGTGTATTAAGCTGGAGTGTGTAACCCCAGCTGAGCTAACAAGCTGTTGTGTATCCTGGCTCTTTGGAGGCAGTGAACTTGGTATTACCTCTCTGAGTGTCCAGTAAGAGGGATAGGATGTTGCCTGAGAGACATGTCTAGGGAACTCAGGAATTGGGATTCATTGGTTGTTACCTGCAAGGGAAGGTTTGGACTGGCAGAGTCCTGTCGAGTTTGCTGGCAAGGCAGATGGGTTGGTGTGTTAGGAAACTGACATGCAGCTTAGCAGTGGCAAAGCTCTCACTCTTGCTAAGGCAGAGTGGTTACACAGTGGCTCTCGATTCTGGGTGTCAGAATGTCACAGCCATCTACAATTTTATGAGTCTACCTAAGTAAATAGAAGAAAGGCCATGACGATGATTAAAAGCAAGCAAACAAACAAACAAAAATATAAGGGACAGGAAGAGAGAGATCAATATCTCACAAATAGAAAGGGAGACAACTATTTTCTAACTTCTAAGAGGTTTTGCAGTCGATAAAGGATAAAGTTCTCTTAAAACAAACACAAACAAACAAAAAGTCCTGGGAAATTTCACGTCTATGTATGTCAGTAATAGCAGGTCAATTGTATTAAAAATCTGTTCCTTTAAGAAGATTAGGAAGTTTAAACCTTCAGCAGGTATTAGACTTAGAAAGGTTTTCTGACACACAGTATTGATATAATTGATGCTAAGCAGATTTATTTATGTAACTCGGTCATTATTTTTGATAATAATTTAAGAGAGAGGTTTCTACACGAGACAGTAAATTTTGAAAGCACCAAACCTAGTTCAACATTGCACTGCTATTTAGAGAGTCACTCAGCTAAAGCAGATCTTTGAAAATGTACTCTCATAGGAGTATATTTTACTACAAACACAGAAATCTGCACAGAGAGGTGGAAAGTCTAGTACATTTAATTTGTCACAAGTTACAGTGGACTGCCATAACTGGTCTAGTGGTTTTTCTTGTTCATCACTGCATTTTGCTATCAGAGTACAGGGACCTGCATTCTCCATTTAGAAGCATCAATGCTTCATGCCCTTTTCTCTGCTGGCTGTTTTTCTTGTCAGTTTTCTTTTTCTTGTTGCTGGTGAGTAGGTTATGAGAAATAAACCACTGAGGCACATCAGACTTTATAAGGTTGGTAGACCAATGAGTAACTCAGTAGCTAGCTGAGTTTTTCCATTCTGCTGTCTTTCAGTTGTGTGGCTTGTATTGAAAATAAAAGAAAATAAAATTTAAAAACTCCTGCTGCATCTCACATTGATATTTAACATAACTGTAGGAAATCTTTTTACCTTAATTATGCCAGTGACATGTATTTTTGTTTATCTTTCTAATTATTTATTTATAGTTGACATGAAAATGTTTCCCACTAGACATCATTGACTGCACCTAACCCAGTAGTGAATTTCCTTTGTGAGACTTTTGTTATTATAACATGATTAAAATAGCACATTAATTATGCATCCTGTTATAAAACTGGATACAGCAGAGGAAATAAATGCATATTAATAATACATTAGTTATTAATCTGTATGCTTGTCATTTGAATGAGATGCAAAGTACTACGCCTTCAATTCATGAAGACTACCAGCAGTCTGCATGTTAAGTCCACTTACATCTCACCCCTGCAGAGGGATAAACTTTTGTTCAAGGTCACCTTGTGCTACAAAATTACTCTGTTGTTGGTATTCCTCATGAACAAGCGTAGTTTTGTTATTAAGCCAAAATTTAAAATTGAGCATGGCATCTGATTTGATAGCATCATAAGAACATAACCTGAGAAGGCCATACTGGATCAGACCAATGGTCCATCTAGCCCAGTATCCTGTCTCTGACAGTGGCCAGTGCCAAATATTTCTGAGGGAATGAGAAGAAGAGGGTAATTCTGAGTGATCCACCGCTGTCATCTAGTCTCATCAAAATGGGCTAGAGTAGCTGTTAGGTGTGGCATCACAGTTTTGTGCTCAGAAAAAAAGTAGTTGAAGCTCAAATCACTTGCGTAGAGGACATTGTTAGAAGAGTAAGAGGGATGATATCAACAGTTTGCTCTGCAATTACCTCCCATGGTCTCATCAAAAGGACACATTTATACTAACTGCAGGGGATGCCAATTATAAAGCTAGACCCACCTCTTGAGGCTATCTAGAAGGTTCTGGGAAAATCAGCACTTCATTGGATTGCTTCTGAGCATTGAGTAAGGTTGAGAGTGGACTAGCTGGAATGCCACAAAGTTGTGTCCCTTTTGGTTGCAACCAAGAGAGTGTAATTAATGTCTTGTGCAACAGGAAAACACCTGGCCACATCCTTCAAATGTTAGTCTAAGTAGTACAGTTGCAGAGCAAATAGGTCGCTATTACGCCATGATTTTGTGGGAGACAGTTGTCTTTGTTTTCTTCAAAGAAACAGTTCATTTGAACTATGGACTGTTTGGGCTGAGATCTTTATTGGGAGCAGGACTGTAAAGCAGAGGAGTTTAAGGGCAATTTTTATGTTCCCAATTTCAGTTCCACCGTAAAGGGCATAGTGATATTTTCCTCATTGCTTAGTTCTCTGAATGTTTAAATAAGTTCTCAGTATTAGGCTAAAGTGTGTGAGGTTTTTCATATGTAAGGTTTTGAAGTGAGAGGGGAAGCGACTTGCCCAAGGTCATTGGCAGAGCCAGGAATAGAATGCAGGTCTTCTGACTCCCAATCCGATGTTCTATCCACTAAGCCAGACTGCTTCTCCTCATCTAGATCACACTATCTCTGCAACAGATAGATCCAGCCATTGCTAGAGACATAGAAATAGATTTTTCCCTGTTGACTTTGTATCCAGAGAAGTTGCCATACTGTTGATTTACACAGCATGTAGCAGGGTGGACATATCTTTAAGATTAATGAGTCCGAGCAATCTCTGTATGTAAGGATAATAAGGCTTCTCTCTCTATCTCTTTCCTTTCTGTGGCTTAATCTCGTCTTACTATTTTCTCCCAACATGTCCTTTACTGTAAACAAACAGCCTGGGTTTTACTCAGAAAGTAGAGGGTGGTAGGAAATGTAAAAGAAGGTGGCAGAATATCTTGTCTAAGAGAAGAACAAAGAAGAGAGGCCATTTCCTCTTTCCACCCAAACCTTCCAGAGCTCCTACCAAAACAGTCAACATCCCCACCTACTGTTTCACCTCAAAAATGCGGTCACACTGTACCTCTTGGGACAAGCTCAGTTTGTTGCAGAATCAGGCCTCTGGCGACAGAGAAACCAATAGTGAACTGCTCAAGAAGACCCCATCACAAAAAACCGGAAAGATAGCTGAAAAAACAAAATACTAATGTCACAACTTTTTAATGTTTGTATCATTCAATTGGTTTAATTTGAAAATGACATTGCAAAATTATATATTCACTGTTTACTTTGTGTTGTAAAATCCCTGAGTGTTCTCTGTGAGACTAAATGAAATGATCTGGCTGGCTGCTGAATGTTTTGGCTGCTTTAGGGTACTTAAGTAGAAGTGGTTTTGCATTATTTTTTTCTTTTC
The DNA here is from genome assembly GCF_965140295.1 of Lepidochelys olivacea. Lineage (NCBI taxonomy): Eukaryota > Metazoa > Chordata > Testudines > Cheloniidae > Lepidochelys > Lepidochelys olivacea. The sequence goes on along the minus strand of NC_140411.1, from coordinate 75,208,008 downwards.
CTTTTTTTGGTAGGATATGTCATAAATAATTACGCTCTGAAGACCTGGTTCTGCCTTACTTACCTAATAAAATGCAGTGCCCAATCCTTAACCCTACAGAGAAACAGTACATTTATTCAGAGTGGGTCATAGTGGCATTCTGGAAGAACCATATTCTCATAAATGCATGTAATCTTGTGGTGTAAAGCCTTAGTTATTCCTAACTATTCCTTGTTTTGTAATCTGCAGAGCACAAATAATCATGTGGTTCTTCTGTAAGAACAAAAGAGTTACCATTTAATTCCAGCATTGTTACATTGGTGCTTTCCATATTTAAAACTACCTGTTCCTGCACTTCCCTTTCAGCTTTGGTGGTGATGTTAGTAATTACAGTACCACACAGCTTGTCGATATATGTTAGTGATTATGCTGTATTAATCCCTTAGGGCCTAAGGACTGTGGGGAAACTGTGAAGATCTTAGGAGATAAATTGGAAATGAAGGCCATCTTCACAGAGGATTTCTGCAACCCTCCTCCATGTCCTGCCAGTAGGGCTCCAGTGGGAATATGCTTATGCACTGTTGGTGGAGGATTTCTACTGCATATAGGAAGCACTCAAATTACATAAAGTCTCCAAAAATGGCCTTTATAAACCTCAAACCCATCTCTAGTCCTGAGTTGAATACTACACATCTTATAGCTAAAACTACTGGTAGTTTGGTGGGAAAATTCACTTTGGAGGGAAAGATATTTTGTGGCAGTTTTGTTTTTGTTTTAAAGCAGACAGCTGCTTAAAATGAACACAGAAGTCCAGTCCGAGAAGGCATAGATAGCGGGTAGAGTGTGAATGAAGTTGTCAAAGGTTCTTTGGCTGGGAAGCTGTAAAAAGGTGTAGTTGGACTTCTAACATTCTCACCAGTCTGATAGATACAGTGAGACAATCCTTTGGCGATACAAGGGAATTACATGAGCCTTAGAGGTTGAGATTTGGTAGGGACAGTTGCATACGGGTTATGAAGTTGTGGAGTGATCTGGATTTCTTGATAAGCTGAGCACAAGCAAACAATATATGTTTTAATATGGGTAAATGTATACATCCAATAACAAAGAATGTAGGCCATACTTATAGGATGGGGGGGGGGGGATTCTATCCTGCAAAGCAGTGACTGAAAAAGATTTGGTGGTTGTGGTAGATAAGTAGTTGAACATGAGCTCCAAATGTGATGCTGTGGCCAAAAGAGCTAATGCAATCTTGGATGAATTAACGGGGAAATCTTGAGTAGGAGTAGAAAGGTTATTTTACCTCTCTACTTGGCAGTAGTGTGACTGCTGCTGTAATACTGTGTCCAGTTCTGTCTACAATTAAAGAAGAATGTTGATAAACTGGAGAAGGTTCGGAGAAGATCCAAAATAAAGATGAAAGTTATTAGAAAACAAGTCTTTAGTGACAGACTCCAGGAGCTCAATCCATTTAACTTAATTAAAAGAAGGTTAATGGGTGACTTGATTACAGTCTGTAAGTAGCTAAATGGAGAACAAATATTTGATAATGGACTCTTCAATCTAGCAGAGAAAGGTATGATCTAATGGCTGAAAGATAAAGTTAAAAAAATGCAGACTGGAAATAAGGTGTACATTTTTAACAGTGAGAGTAATTAACCATTGGGAAAATTTACCAAGGGCTGTAGTGGATTCTCCATTATGGACAATTTTAAAATCAAGATGGGTTGTTTTTGTAAAAGATCTACCCTAGGAATTATTGTGGGGAAGTTCTATGGCTGTGTTATGCAGGAGATCAGATTAGATGATCACAGTGGTCCCATCTATCCTTGGAATCTATGAATCTATGGAAGAGTTTCCATCTATGGAATGGTTATTTTTTCCTCTTTCCACAGCCAACCAACCTTCCCTCTCAATAGCCTCTTTGGCGCCTTCTGGGCTTTATGAGGCTTGGAAGGTCATATTTATTTTTGGCAGAGTAGGACCCATTCATTGTTCTCTCTCTCTCTCTGCCTACAAACCCTTGAAGATAATATGTCCAGTCTGTCTAATGATAAAATAAAAGCACAATACAAGTGAAATGCCCTGGACACCACTGTTTTGTGGTTTCTCCATACTAGTGATTTGACAATTTGCCAAGGCATTACAACTGAGCCTGAGACAAAAAACAAATCTGGAGTGAAAAAACTTAATGTAATGTTAAAGTGAATAGGATTTTTGGTTTTTTGGGAATAGGAGCATCTGTAAAAGGAAACAGTGGAGTATTCTCCCCTCCCCCATCAGGATTCACTTATTTTATTTTCATATTTGTTTGGAACATGTTTGTTTAATTTAGGATTAAAATGTGTCTGATGAAGGAAGCCATGAGAGTATCAGGTTAACAAAGCACATTTTGAAGTGATTGTACTCCCTTTTTCTACTGCTCTCTCTCTCTCTCTCTCTCACGCCCACAGATTGACAACTATTAATACTTGCACATAGGGCCCAGTTTGTCAAGCCCTCTGGGGTTGAACTTCCATTGACCTCAATGGGAGTTCCATACCTGGAGGGCTTGCAGGATCTGACCCTTACCATATGTAGCTCTTGTCAACTTCAGAACACTATACAGACATTAAGTAATCTTCACAGTACTTAATGTATTTCACAGTACATTAAGTAATCTTCACAGGCATGTTTTATTACCTCCCATTTTACAGATGGGGAGACTTGTCCTCAGGAAGCTGAGGTGACTTATTCAAGGTCGCAGAGCAAGTCAGTAAAAGAGACAGTGTTCCAATTAAAAGTTACTGGCTCCTCATTCTGTGCTCAGTTTACGTGAAATAATTGACACAGCAATTAAGATAAAATTTTACACGTTTGAAACATCTAGGGAAAAATATTTGTACATATTCAGTACATGAGCAATACAGGAAAATGGCTGAGCTATAGTAACTAACATGAATTCTGTTAGAGCCCCACTTCTTTCAATGTAAGTTTTAATTTTTTATCTGCTAATACCTACATTCCTTTCCTCTGACTCCTTCTCCTTTTGTCCAGTTTCCCCTGCAGCTCTTTCATCCCTCTAGCCAATATCTGCTCCCAAGTATTTTGCTTTCAAGGAGAGCCTCTCTTCGTAGCAGATGCCTGTTCCACTCTGTGGGGTTGTAAACAGAAAGTACCCATGACAACCTATTCATTCCCCCATAGAGACCACACAAGGTATCTATGAAATGTCTGCATTTTCAAAGAGCAAATCCTGTCTCTGACTCAGGTTCATAGAACTGAGTGCCAGAGCAGGTGCCAGGAGAATTCTTTCTGGTTTGTGCTGTGTGAATAAACTAATATATGTTGAAGACCACAGTCTCCATTGATGCTGCTTTCAGCATTCTCTCTATTAAGTGCAGAGAGCAGCGTTCAGTCCACGGTATAATGGTTTCCCCCATTCCTGAATTGATAATAATAATTTGTACCTGTATAGTGCCCTTCATTTGAGAAGTTCACACTCTGAAAACATTACTTAATTGAGCTTCACAATCCCTCTGTGAGGCAGGTATTATTAGTCTCTTTTTCAAAATAGATAAATTTGGGAACTGAGAAATACAGGGCTATGTTGTGCCTAGTCCTGCACAAGTGTATAAGAGAGAGAATATAAGAAGCCTTCACCCACGCTCTTCTACATATTCATAGGGATAGACAAAGTGCCTTCCAGAACTGCAAGGACTGGAAAAAGCTGTAAGGAGTCTAGTGCCGACAATGCTACTCCTCTTCCAAAGGTAGAGGAGCAGAGAAGGGAAGGGCCATGTACCTAGGCTAATGTGACAGGGGAATGAATGCTGCTCCGTATAAAAGGGTGTAGCAAGAGCTGCGAGCTATACATGCTCTCCAGTGCTCCTAGCAGACATTATGACTTTCACAGGCACAATGCCTCATCAGTTGGTCTCCTGTACACAGCTTTGCCTCGTTCCCTTCCCCCAAGTCTAATGCCAACTAAGAGCTACAGTCTTCCCCATCGTGATTTGCCAAAATCATACACAGGCTTTGTGGGACTTAGAGTAGGGAGTAAAACCCAGGATACTGTCTCCCAGACTTGCACTTTATTAGAAACCAGATGGTAGATACCTCTTTCTTTTGTTCTTTTTCTCCCCTGTTATTAACCCCACTCTTGCATATGGAGTAACTTTCATTTTTATGGAACAACAATACTATAGTGAGCAGAATATTATCAGCAGAGACACTAAGACACTGTTATTAAGATAGAAGAAAGAGAAAGTAAATGGGGATGGGTAAGAAAAGGTATCTGCAGGACTTGGGGCTATAAGAAAATGTAATAGTGGCTTTTAAGGGCTCAGGCGGTTTGCACTGGGATTGAACATTGGAAATGTTGAATTATTTTAAAATGGCAGAATTCTTTTGCATCCATAAAAATTGTTGCTTCTTTAAAGCTACTTTACCAAGGACAAAAAAGGTTGAAACTTAGTCTACTTGAAGAAAATATATACTGAGGTTTACCCACCATTAAGGTTGCATCCTACTCGTATACTGTGTGCATACTTTGGCTCTTAAAGCCAGAGAGTTGTTGGGAGGGGCAGTGGAGGACATGCGGTATCGAGCAGTGGCTGCTAAAGGTATTTTGACTGCCTAGGCTAGGAGTAGGCATAATGCCTCCTGGGGCGCTGGGGAGATCTGTGTGCATTGGCAGTGCTTCCTTTTCTTTACGCCTTGTGAAAAGCTGTAGCATGCACAACCCATGGCAAAGCCCTGAAGCTGCTAATCCACAGTGGGAAGAAGACCATGGCCATGCTGCCACCCAAGGAGACACAACCTCTTTAGGACATTGAGTGCTAACTGGCAGCATCACTAAGCCCATCATTTCTCTTGTGCTCACAAAATGCCTACATTGTTGCTGCCCTCTCCCCTTAATTTGTCCCCAAATGTGTTTGACCTGATTTGTCTATTTGATATTTCTAGTAGCCAGAAACCAAACAGAGGTTTAAATCACAAAATTAGCACTGGTTTAGTAGATAGTAGACAGTACAGAGTCCATGAAGCACTTCTAAACACTTCACAGTTCAGGCAGGTCCAGGATAGATACACAAGGACAGAGACTCAGGTGTATGAGTGTAGCTTTGTATCTATACAGTGAGAGGGATTGTCTTCACTGCAGGGGTCAGTCGACCTAAGTTATGCTACTCGAGCTACATGAATAACATAGCTGGAGTCAACATAGCTTATGTCAACTTACCCCAATGTCTTCAGGATGAGTTGATGGGAGACGCTCTCCAGTCGACTTCCCTTACTCTTCTTGGGGAGCCGGAGCACTGGGTTTGACCGGAGAGCATGCTGCCATTGATTTAGTGGGTCTTCACTAGACCTGCTAAATCGATCCCTGCAGCATCGATTGCAGCAGTGTTGATCTCCCAGGTAGTGGAGACCAGCCCTAAGTGTAAAACTTTCATAAAGCTGCCATACCTGGCCCCAGAGGATTTTCTGTGTATAGCATGGTACTCTGGTGCTGGAGGGTTGATGTAGTGGCACCTTCTTGCAACTGCCCTAGGGTGTTGGGGTGTAGCTCCTGGTGATCTCCAGCTGTCAGAAGGAACTGTCCTGTGAGGCCATAGACAGCCAACCCAGAGTAAAGCCCTGATGCTGGCCCAGTACAGATCAGCCCGGGACTGGTAGAGCACAAAGATGGTTTAGTCCTATTTGCACAAACCCTTCCTGAGCTGCACCAGTAAAGATCTTTCCTGTGATGGGGTTCAGAAAAAAAGAACTATAATTTCTTTGGGCCATTTTTATTACTGCCACTTTAGTAGTTGTTTGCCTAGTCAGCACTTTCTTAAGAGAGATCTTAAATTTTGTTCCCCAGTTAAGAGTGGTGTTTAAAGGAAGCCAATAAAGAAGCAAAAAACAAAAACAAAGAACCCTCATTGAAGAGGGAAAGAACTCTGACTTGTTAATATGTACATAAACATTTGAGCATTGCAAACTCTTCCGTGAGCGCTTGAATTGCAACATTTACATGAGTTCTGCAATTTCTAATCTGCAATAGTTTTATTGGGATTGAAGTGAACTGTTTCACTCACCCAGAGATTCATCCATTTGAAATACGTGTTTGACACCTTGTCCTGGGAACTCCCAGTGAGATTTTTTTTTATTTTTTATTTTTTGCAGATTCCAATAGCCTAACTTGTCAGTAGCACAAGCAGAAGAAAGGGGAAGGTTTGGTTTCTGTAACTCACTTCCTCCAGTGTGGACATCTTTGCTCAAATTAGTTTCCTATTGTTGGTGAGGGCAAGAGAGATTAGGTTCAGATATCTTAGGATCAGATGCCTTTGTTCCTCAAAGGGTAAATTTTACTGATGTAAGTATCTCCTGGCTGAACTGAGTGGTAGAAAATGAAAGGCAGAATCTGAAGGAGCCAAAAATTATACTATTAAATTGCTCTCAATCAGCTTTGAATTAGAGCAGAGGGATAACCCTTTGGTAAGGGATCATGGTTCACTAATGGGGACACCAGGTTCATTGTAAAAAAAAAAAAAAAAGAGAGAAAAAATCCCATACTTATTCTGTGGAAATACAGAAAGCTGAAAATTCATTATGACATTTTAAGAGGAAATAAGAGACCTGAGAGTCGAATATTCAAATCTTCAATTTATACAGAAAATCCAGTCTTGATCCTGGAGACAATCACTTCAAGTTGTTGAACGATGGCCTGTGTGTAATTTAATAAGTGACCATTGTAATGCTTGTGACAGGTGGAGAAGTTCTCAAACACATTGGCTTTGTTTTGATTGTTCATTGAAATCATTGTAAACAAATAAACCCAACACTACCTTAGTCACTGAAACAAATTCCAGCCTAAAGCGAAAAAGGTTATCAATACCAGAGCCACTTTTATGCATAATTCAAATGAGTTAATGTCACACAAACTTATAATTAAAAGACCATTCTTCTATAGGTGTACCGGTAGCAAAGTTACTGATTTCAAGAGTCTAATGACATAGGTCAGCTCCTGATTAAAGTAGAATGTTTTCAGCAAGAATGCTTCATTCTGAAGTGACATAGTCTATTGCTAACATTGACATGAATTACTATATGCATAGCTGTATTTAGCAACAAGTAGAGGTTAACTGTATGCTAGCTTTTCCACTTTCTATTTACAGATTCTCCTGTAAAGAGCTGGTTCTAAACAGAAAGTGAAGCATTTGTTTTTGCCAGCTCAAAATAGCCATGTGTTTTGGTGGACACAAAGCAAGCATCACTAAGCATTCACACTCTGTATTTTAGCAACTTGTCCCAACTCTCATTTTCCCTTCATCTTTTCCCATAGACAGCAGCTGCTACCAGCTGATGCAGTATATCAAAGAGGGTTGGTTGGTTGCTTTGTGGTTCTTGAAGTGTCTGATTTTTCATGCACTTTCTCCCCAGATTTTTCCTACTCTTGCTGCAATTTGGCTTTGTGTCCTGCTTCACATCACCATTTTCTAAAGGAGCCTCTCACCCCCCAGTCTTTCCCTCCAGTCAGCCCAAACCACAGCAATGCCTTGAGGCTGAGAGGATAGGGTGCAGCAGCCTCTTAAAGCCTGTGAATGATGCTTCTTTTTAAGCCAACAAGAGTTGTTCTCACAGCTGCACAATGGAGGGGATTTTGGTTTACTATACTTCCTTCTATCCTCAAGGTACCTCAAATGCTTTATAGAGTAATGAATTAAATACTAATACATGAAGGCAAAGGAAGACAATACCCCATGCTTAGCATAGACAGCCCTGTATATTAGAACCTGTTTTAGAGAGAGGAAGGGATGTTGTCTGGTTATTCCATACTCTTTGTAAAAAGTTTTTTTAGGAGATTTTTTTTTATCTTCAGATTTGGCTGCCACAAAGCAAGGTCAAAAGGCGAGTTGCTACTTCCTTTGAATGCTTCATTGCGTAAATGCTTCCTTAATTAAAATGTGCTTTATATCATGGATATGTGAAATCTTTTGAAATCAATCCTACTGGCATAGAGCTATTTCAGAATCTAGTGGTCTCACTTCCAAAACGCCCATAGCCAGACTGTTTGTTCTTTAGTCCTCATGTGGATTTGGACCAACGGCCCCCAGGCCCAGAAGCAATAATGCTACCACCTGAGTCATCATGATGGAATGATATTGATACAGTGTTCACTCTACCAGAGCAAGGGCACAGCCTCCACATCACTCAGCTTCAGAAATAATAGGCTATGTACTCGATTGTTCCAAAGTCAGCATATAACCATGCCCCTACCAGGTCATCTAGCCAGCTCACAAATCAATTTGTAATTAGTAAAACCTAAATTTCACTCTAATTACATTTAAAATATTTGTTTGGTGTCTGTTGCTGTGGTTAAAAAACCCAAGTTAAAATTCTGGCTTTATGTCACATATGGAAATAAGCTTGCTGGCCTATCCCAGTCCCCAGTTGTGCCTGTCACAAAAACATGCACAGTTTAGTATGATTAACAGCATTTGTTCAAATGATGCTCAGGACCAGAATAGCTGATGTGTTGTTGGTCACAATTGAGGTATGTTGGCAGATCTGTGTGGCAATCTGTGTATCTGCACACATTCTGCCTCTAAAGACCAATCTTCAAAATTGGCCCAACGACTATTCCACTGTGGATAAATAGTCACTGAGAGAGAGGGACTTTGTAGTCCAGTGGTTAGAGCACTCATATGGGAGATCCCAGGTCCTGTCTCCCTGTTCCAATCACTCTTCCATTATTTTTCCATAGAGGAACATCTTCAACAGGAGAGACTGAATATCTCATAGCTTGGGGTTGGCGCACTCACATGACAGGTTGCCCTGTCGAAATCATTTCGCCCTCTCTGGTGGGAGCTGGGGGTTTGAACCAGCGTCTCTCACATCCCCGATGAGTGCTCTGACCACTGCACTAAAAGTTCTAATGTGGGCACCAATAGCAGATTTTGAATGGGAACTGATCCAGTAGGCAGCCTCTGAGCATGCCCACTGGACCAGACCCTGCATGCGACTTAGGTGTCTGAATTTCTCTCGGACTTAGAAAGCAAATAGGTATCTGGATGCTTACAGTGAGGCAGCAGAGTGGATACCATGAGGGAACTTTTATCCTGAAAACTTAGCTGCTGAGTGAGTAGAAGTGCCTATAGGGTTCAGTGGGAGTTTTGTGGATCACAGTGGAGCCAAAACTGGACTTAGGCCCTAAACCCGAGACTTAGGCCCTAAACCTGAGGATCAAAGCACCTTTGTGGAGCTCACCCTGAATGCCTTGTGTGCATATAAATGCTGTGAGCACTAGACTGCAAGAAATGTAGAGGTCAGATGAAACATAGACTGAAAATTTGGACAATAATATTCTGGGAATAAAACCATGTTTGCTGTGCTTGTGATCCAACACAGTTTTTACTGCTATCGAATCAGTTTGGACTAAACCTTTACACAGAATGCTGAGCTTCTTTCAATTTTATGTGAATGGGGTACTGCTTGTGACAGTAGAAGCCACTGACTTTAAGGGTATGTCTACACTACGGAATAAGGTCGAATTTATAGAAGTCGTTTTTTTAGAAATCGGTTTTATATATTTGAGTGTGTGTGTCTCCACAGAAAATGCTCTAAGTGCATTAAGTGCATTAACTCGGCGGAGCGCTTCCACAGTACCGAGGCTAGAGTCGACTTCCGGAGCATTGCACTGTGGAAAGCTATCCCACAGTTTCCGCAGTCTCCGCTGCCCATTGGAATTCTGGGTTGAGATCCTAATGCCTGATGGGGCTAAAATATTGTCGCGGGTGGTTCTGGGTACATATCATCAGGCCCCCCTTCCCTCCCTCCCTCCGTGAAAGCAAGGGCAGACAATCGTTTTGCGCCTTTTTTCCTGAGTTACCTGTGCAGACGCCATACCACGGCAAGCATGGAGCCCGCTCAGGTAACTGTCATCCTATGTCTCCTGGGTGCTGGCAGACGTGGTACGGCATTGCTACACAGTAGCAGCAACCCCTTGCCTTGTGGCAGCAGACGGTACAATATGACTGGTAGCCATCATCGTCATGTCCGAGGTGCTCCTGGCCACGTCGGCTGGGAGCGCCTGGGCAGACATGGGCGCAGGGACTAAATTTGGAGTGACTTGACCAGGTCATTCTCTTTAGTCCTGCAGTCAGTCCTATTGAACCATCTTATGGTAAGCAGGCAGGCGATACGGATTGCTAGCAGTCGTACTGTACCATCTTCTGCCGGTCAGGCAAGAGATGAGGATGGCTAGCAGTCGTACTGTACCATCTTCTGCCGAGCAGCCATGAGATGTGGATGGCATGCAGTCCTTCTGCACCATCTGCTGCCAGCCAAAGATGTAAAAGATAGATGGAGTGGATCAAAACAAGAAATAGACCAGATTTGTTTTGTACTCATTTGCCTCCTCCCGTCTAGGGGACTCATTCCTCTAGGTCACACTGCAGTCACTCACAGAGAAGGTGCAGCGAGGTAAATCTAGCCATGTATCAATCAGAGGCCAGGCTAACCTCCTTGTTCCAATAAGAACAATAACTTAGGTGCACCATTTCTTATTGGAACCCTCCGTGAAGTCCTGCCTGAAATACTGCTTGATGTAAAGACACTCCCTTTGTTGATTTTAGCTCCCTGAAGCCAACCCTGTAAGCCGTGTCCTCAGTCGCCCCTCCCTCCATCAGAGCAACGGCACACAATCATTCCGCGCCTTTTTTCTGTGCGGACGCCATACCAAGGCAAGCATAGAGGCTGCTCAGCTCACTTTGGCAATTAGGAGCACATTAAACACCACACGCATTATCCAGCAGTATATGCATCACCAGAACCTGGCAAAGTGATACCGGGCGAGGAGGCGACGTCAGCGCGGTCACGTGAGTGATCAGGACATGGACACAGATTTCTCTGAAAGCATGGGCCCTGCTCATGCATGCATCATGGTGCTAATGGGGCAGGTTCATGCTGTGGAACGCCGATTCTGGGCTCGGGAAACAAGCACAGACTGGTGGGACCGCATAGTGTTGCAGGTCTGGGACGATTCCCAGTAGCTGCGAAACTTTCGCATGCATAAGGGCACTTTGATGGAACTTTGTGAATTGCTTTCTCCTGCCCTGAAGCACATGAATACCAAGATGAGAGCAGCTCTCACAGTTGAGAAGCGAGTGGCGTTAGCCCTGTGGAAGCTTGCAACGCCAGACAGCTACCGGTCAGTTGGGAATCAATTTGGAGTGGGCAAATCTACTGTGGGGGCTGCTGTGATGCAAGTAGCCCACGCAATCAAAGATCTGCTGATATCAAGGGTAGTGACCCTGGGAAATGTGCAGGTCATAGTGGATGGCTTTGCTGCAATGGGATTCCCTAACTGTGGTGGGGCCATAGACGGAACCCATATCCCTATTCTGGCACCAGAGCACCAAGCTGCCGAGTACATAAACCGCAAGGGGTACTTTTCAATAGTGCTGCAAGCTCTGGTGGATCACAAGGGACGTTTCACCAACATCAACATGGGATGGCCGGGAAAGGTACATGACGCTCGCATCTTCAGGAACTCTGGTCTGTTTCAAAAGCTGCAGGAAGGGACTTTATTCCCAGACCAGAAAATAACTGTTGGGGATGTTGAAATGCCTATATGTATCCTTGGGGACCCAGCCTACCCCTTAATGCCATGGCTCATGAAGCCGTACACAGGCAGCCTGGACAGTAGTCAGGAGCTGTTCAACTACAGGCTGAGCAAGTGCAGAATGGTGGTAGAATGTGCATTTGGATGTTTAAAGGCGCGCTGGCGCAGTTTACTGACTCGCTTAGACCTCAGCGAAACCAATATTCCCACTGTTATTACTGCTTGCTGAGTGCTCCACAATATCTGTGAGAGTAAGGGGGAGATGTTTATGGCGGAGTGGGAGGTTGAGGCAAATGGCCTGGCTGCTGGTTACGTGCAGCCAGACACCAGGGCGGTTAGAAGAGCACAGGAGGGCGCGGTACGCATCAGAGAAGCTTTGAAAACCAGTTTCATGACTGGCCAGGCTACGGTGTGAAAGTTCTGTTTGTTTCTCCTTGATGAAACCCCCTGCCCCTTCGTTCACTCTACTTCCCTGTAAGCTAACCACCCTCCCCTCCTCCCTTCAATCACCGCTTGCAGAGGCAATAAAGTCATTGTTGCTTCACATTCATGCATTCTTTATTCATTCATCACACAAATAGGGGGCTGACTACCAAGGTAGCCCAGGAGGGGTGGTGGAGGAGGGAAGGAAAATGCCACACAGCATTTTAAAAGTTTACAACTTTAAAATGTATTGAATGACAGCCTTCTTTTTTTTTGGGCAATCCTCTGTGGTGGAGTGGCTGGTTAGCCGGAGGCCCCCCCACCGCGTTCTTGGGCATCTGGGTTGGAGGCTATGGAACTTGGGGAGGAGGGCGGTTGGTTACACAGGGGCTGTAGTGGCAGTCTGTGCTCCAGCTGCCTTTGCTGCAGCTCAACCATACACTGGAGCATACTGGTTTGGTCCTCCAGCAGCCTCAGCATTGAATCCTGCCTCCTCTCATCACGCTGCCGCCACATTTGAGCTTCAGCCCTGTCTTCAGCCCGCCACTTACTCTCTTCAGCCTGCCACCTCTCCTCCTGGTCATTTTGTGCTTTCCTGCACTCTGACATTATTTGCCTCCATGCATTCGTCTGTGCTCTGTCAGTGTGGGAAGACAGCATGAGCTTGGAGAACATGTCATCGCTAGTGCGTTTTTTTTTCTTTGTAAGCTTCACTAGCCTCTGGGAAGGAGAAGATCCTGTGATCATTGAAACACATGCAGCTGGTGGAGAAAAAAAAAGGGACAGCGGTATTTAAAAAGACACATTTTATAAAACAGTGGCTACACTCTTTCAGGGTAAACCTTGCTGTTAACATTACATACATAGCACATGTGCTTTCGTTACAAGGTCGCATTTTGCCTCCCCCCCACCGCGTAGCTACCCCCTCAACCTTCCCCCCTCCCTGTGGCTAACAGCAGGGAACATTTCTGTTTAGCCACAGGAAACAGCCCAGCAGGAATGGGCTCCTCTGAGTGTCCCCTGAAGAAAAGCACTCTATTTCAACCAGGTGACCATGAATTATATCTCACTCTCCTGAGGATAACACAGAGAGATAAAGAACGGATGTTGTTTGAACGCCAGCAAACATACACTGCAATACTTTTTTGTACAATGATTCCCGAGTACGTGTTACTGGCCTGGAGTGGTAAAGTGTCCTACCATGAAGGATGCAATAAGGCTGCCCTCCCCAGAAACCTTTTGCAAAGGCTTTGGGAGTACATCCAGGAGAACCGCGAATGCCAGGGCAAAGTAATCCTTTCACATGCTTGCTTTTAAACCATGTATAGTATTTTAAAAGGTACACTCACTGGAGGTCCCTTCTCTGCCTGCTGGGTCCAGGAGGCAGCCTTGGGTGGGTTCGGGGGGTACTGGCTCCAGGTCCAGGGTGAGAAACAGTTCCGGTCTGTCGGGAAAACCGGTTTCTCCGCTTGCTTTATGTGAGCTATCTACAACCTCCTCCTCCTCATCATCTTCTTCGTCAAACAACACGGCTGGGGTAGTGGTGGCTGAACCCCCTAAAATGGCATGCAGCTCATCATAGAAGCGGCATGTTTGGGGCTCTGACCCGGAGCGGCCGTTCGCCTCTCTGGTTTTCTGGTAGGCTTGCCTCAGCTCCTTCAGTTTCACACGGCACTGCTTCGGGTCCCTGTTATGGCCTCTGTCCTTCATGCCCTGGGAGATTTTGACAAAGGTTTTGGCATTTCGAAAACTGGAACGGAGTTCTGATAGCACGGATTCCTCTCCCCAAACAGCGATCAGATCCCGTACCTCCCGTTCGGTCCATGCTGGAGCTCTTTTGCAATTCTGGGACTCCATCATGGTCACCTCTGCTGATGAGCTCTGCATGGTCACCTGCAGCTTGCCATGCTGGTCAAATAGGAAATGAGATTCAAAAGTTTGCGGTTCTTTTCCTGTCTACCTGGCCAGTGCATCTGAGTTGAGAGTGCTGTCCAGAGCGGTCACAATGGAGCACTCTGGGATAGCTCCCGGAGGCCAATACCGTCGAATTGTGTCCACAGTACCCCAAATTCGAGCCGGCAAGGCCGATTTAAGTGCTAATCCACTTGTCAGGGGTGGAGTAAGAAAATTGATTTTAAGAGCCCTTTAAGTCGAAATAAAAGGCTTCATCGTGTGGACGGGTGCAGGTTTACATCGATTTTAATGCTGCTAAATTCGACCTAAAGTCCTAGTGTAGACCAGGGCTAAATGGGAGAACAATTTCATAAGGAGTAACATCATTTTAGGAGATCAAAACTTTTGCTATATAAACTGGCTGGGGAAAACATTGTCAAAATGATTAAAAGGTCTTTGAAAATATAATACCAACAACCAAAAACAAATTAGCTACCAGTTAACATGATAATATGCATTAAAAGGTGGGTATTAAGTGTGAAACCAACAGCTTTATATGATGCAAGTTCATAAAAAAGAGAGACATCAAAGCATCCCATAACTGTAAAATGTTAACAAAGCATTTTGAAAATTAACTGAAGATTGTTCTTTAGGTGATTAGATTTATTTGGAGATCTTTTTAAAGAGATATGGTGACAAGATTTTAATGAAAACACTTACTTTGGTGACTTTAATAAATTGGGTTTAGTCAGAAAGAAAACATGAAACATCAGATTCTTTGACATGATAGAAAATATCACCTTTCAAACACCAGACAGAATGTCAGCATAGCTATTAATCTATCTATTACCTTGCCAATTCTGGGAAATGACTGCTACATTTCCAAATGTCATCAGAACTGTTTGAGTCACAGTATACATAAATGGAGATGCTGGATATTATTGTGAGCCTTGTCTACATAGTTTAGCTCCTCCAGCATGAGCAGTGTTGTTTAGTGTTGATGATCCACCAACGTTTTAAGCACTTTGTCTATCTCTGGTCTCATTAACATAGTGCTTAAAATGCTGGCAACAGCTATTGGCTCACAACATTGTTACCACTGGTGGATCTCCACCATTGTTAACAACAGTGGGAATTGTTTGCAACATTTCACTACTGTAAATAAGTTGTCTTTTGTAATGGGCTGCAACTCTTTGTTTCAAACAACCTGTTACAGATGTTGAGCTTGCTGAGAAAGTGTTAACTGGGGTTTGTTCACTCACTGGTACAGCTGTCTTATTGCTCCACCAAGGTATAAGGGAGGTGGATCTAGCCAGTATGTTCGGTACAAACAATAGCCCTAGAAGAAAAGCTTAGTATTATTTACAGTTGTATTTTTGTTAATATCTGTCCCCTAGAAGAGTGACTTTTACAAATTATTCTGTGTTGTTTTGTTTGGAGTGGAAAGAGGACTTGTTTGTACGTGGTTCTAGAAGATGCAGTCAGACAATATGATCCTCTTTGTTTGTAAGAAAACTTTACAACCAGAGTGAGCATTAATATGAACTTCCATCTCTGCATTCGTTGAACATCCTACACATTCCATTGTAGTCTTTCTTGTGTGAACTTAAAAAGTTAGAGGCTTCTTAGATGGTGCTTAGCATTTATAATGCATGTGCTCAGGCAGATGTGCTCATAAAATTACCAAACCATTCAAAGTTATAACATGGTGCAAATAAAACTTGTTTCATCTGTGTGAAAGAGACTGAATCTTTCCTCTCCAGACATCCGAGAACATGAACATTATCACTGCAGTTTAGCAGATTCTATTGTGCTGTCGGCTAGTGTTTGCATTGTTATGGCTAGTTTTCTCTGTTTTTTTTTTCTGGTATGTTTATTTATAAAGGAGTTATGAGACTGTGAGCGAAGTTAGAAAAGATTATTCCCTTTGGCTTGAAAAGTGACTGACCCGAATCAGCAGGGCTTGTTGTCAGTGGTGCTGGAATCTCTCCATGAGTGAATGGAAAGCGGTTTCCTGTCAAGTTTAGTTAGGGTTCTTTTTCCCAGTGTAAGCCTTTTGTCCTTGTTTGGTACACATTGAAATTGTACATTAATCCTGGCTTCCCTAAAAATGATGTAAAGAAAAAATCTTGTCTGTTTTTTTCAAACTGACCAATACAGATAAATTCTGATTTGATAAGAGATGTCATGTAGATTATTTCTCATTGAGAGAGAGATTTTTTTCAATCAGTGGGACCTGTCTGAGTCCTTTAAAAAATTCAGCCATATGATTGAGTATCCCATTATAGCCCAGACTATTTTAACTTCTACTTCTCCAGTTTGAACCTAGTCTTGAAATCTTTTGCAACATGTTGAACTGGGGATATGTGAGATTATACACATGGAAGAAAGGGGAGAGATGTATCTGATGATGTATTGGGTGGAAGGGAGGCAAAAAAATTGTTCCTTTGAAACAGGAACATCTCTCTATACTGTGGTTGACACAGCTCCAGGAAAACTGTAGTACCATTTTCCTGATCAGAGATTTTTTTGTTTCCTGTTGAGCAAATTATGGTATGGATTATCTCTTTTGTTAGTTGATAGATGGTTTTATAACAGAAGTGTAGCATAGTCTTTCTGGGGAGGAGGTGATTGAATGGGGAGAAGGAGGAAGAATCCCTATAGTAAGTAAAAAGGGTGACATTTTTCGGACCAATAGTTTATTGGCCAAAAAATGCAGTTTTGGCTGAACCCAAACTGTTTGAGAATTTGCCCGGATTACTTTTGGTTGGGGAAAAACAACAACACCTTTTTCCAGGCCAGCAAAGTGTGTATGTGTTCCTCCTTATGGTCAGTAGACCACTAATGAGTGCACTTAACTAGAGTGTGGAGGCTTGAACTGCTATACTCTGGAGCATAGACTTCAATTCAGATTTTGCCTGAGCAATTTAACTACCAGGCTATAGGCTGTTCTGTGGTGTGAAATCTCTCCTGCTGAAGCTGTTCCACTTTTTATGAAATACTTCAAAATTAATTGAGCCAAAGAGACAGCAAGTGAGACTGACTCTAATGTCTGCTGATTAAGGCACTCACTTAGCAAGTAGAAGATGTGGATTCAAATCTCTCTGTCTGATTCAAAGGAGGGATTTGAATCCATCTCTCCTCCAATGTGAATGCTTACTCAGCAGGTTGTAGAGCTGTTCGCTCTTTGGCCTAATGGATAAGTAGTTAGCCGAAGTAGAACTGCTTTAAGAGGCTCAAATGAGAGCATCCCTATAACATGGTGGTTACGATGCTTACCTAAAAACAGGGAAGTTTTGAGTTCAAGTCCCTGTTCTAGAGTGGGATTCAAACTTAAGTGTCCTACATCCCAGGCAAATGCTCTCTCCCATAGGCTAAAAGTTATAAAGAGAGGAATTAATGCATGTGGTTTGTTGACAAATTCCAAACATTTTTGGAACCATTTTTTCTGATTTTTCAATTTGCTGGATGAACTGAAAAATTACTTATTTGCCCAGCTCCATTTATGACAGGCACCTCATTCCTAAGAATGACTTCCTAGTTCCTACTAACTTTGGCTAAGTGAAAGTTTGCCCGCTTATAGGAACTTTTTTTCCCAGCATGCTCTCCTGTGGCTGGCCCTTTATATTTGGCAGAACCAAGCAACTGGAGTCCTTATATGGCCACGTTGGAACTGGATGCTACTTACAACAGCTCCTTTTTTCTAGCAGGTAAGTGTTCTTAACTCCTGTTGTTTCTCCCACCGTGACCCCTACTTTTCCTATATATCCTGAGAAGAAAGGTCTAGTTTCACAGCTAGTCATGCCCAGTCAAGGAAACTGTTAGAACTGTGAAACCAATAAAAGAACAGTTCTTAGCATGGTTTCAACTCTACTCTGACCTTTGTCTCAGAGCTGTATGGTTACAGAGTCCAGTTCTGAATCAGACTGTGGGGGCTTATCCCTAAAGCCCTCTGCCAGCTCCAAGCACCTAAGCTGAAATAATAGTTTCCTACCTCACAAAAGATTGTTGTGAGAATTAATTACTAATGTAGAGTGCATTGAGACGCTCAAATGACAGGTGCAGTGCAGTAGAAGTGCCGACTGTTCTTAATTACTAGTATTGGTGTTGAATTGGATGCATCCTTCATGATAGTGAGCACCTGCAAATCTAACAATTCTGAAGTTGTTGGGAGGTACCAGTGCTCACGTTTTTTTCAGAATTTGGCTCTTTATTACTGGGAGGAGCCATGATGACATGAAAGGCAAAGTATTACTGCATGCTGGAGGATTACTTCTGTTTCAGAGAGATCTGCAAACCAATGCTTTTTTCTTTCTTTTCATTTGTTTGCTACCTTTTGAGGCGCTTACAGTAAAGAGTGATTGAATATCTGATTAACATCATGTAAGAACCCTTTTTGCCCAATTTCCTGATGAGACGCCGAACCAGTCCAAATCCCCTGAGTTTTATAGGAGAGGTAATCCCACGATCCAATGTCAGCATAATCCCCCCAAGACAGCTTAAATATTTGTAGTTCTTTCTTAAATCAAGAAATCCCTTGAGGTTTATACCAATCCCAATTTAAAAAAAATAACTTGACCTGAAAATCCTGAAGGAATGTTTGAATGAGGTTGTCTCGCCTCCAGCTCCTTGGCCAAGTTGCTCTGACAAGATATGAATAAGATATACAAGGTCACAATTTATAATGGGATATGAAAATTATGCATCCAGTGAAAGGCTAGGGGAAAGAAAGAAGGGGTGGCCCTGGGGAAGAGGCAGCGTTTATTGTGATTACTAGAAGGGGGCCTCAGTGGGCTAGGATTATTGTACTTTAAGTGAAATTGATTTTGTACATGATTTGATTTTAATCTAGTTTAGATGAATCAAATTCTACAAGGAACAGATATTTAATTTAGTACATTAGGATGAAAAGGACATCAGTTCAGAGAAGTTTAATGCATATGATGTGATAAAAGCAGTGTCTGATTATGAGAGGATTTTTTATAATAATTCCTTTTTATTTTGCTACTACTTGGGTAACTTTTTCTGCTCATAAGAGTTTTTCTTGCACTGCTAACATTTTAATCTCTTTAATGGTATGTAGTCTGATTTCCTGAGCTACAATAATTTAAAAAAATGGGGGGCGGGGAATAGGTGAGGGAGAAGAAAGACAGTGCTGTAGGTGTACTACTGGGCAAGCCAAAAGTTCTCTCTCATAGTTGGACACTTGTCACAAGCAGGCTCCTTAACAGAGCAAATCATAGCTGTCTTGTTACAGACAGCAGCTGTAAACAGGGGTCCTATGAAAACCAATCTCCTGCAATTTTCCAGTCTACTGTTTTCTAATCTAGAGGAATTAGAACGCTTTTCAGTTTTGAATATGGTGCTGTTGAACAGAGGTCTGCTCCTCTTTAACAGTTAGGACCAGATGGAACTGTTTTTGAATGTTAACATTGGAATGGGGAGAGCCCTCCATACACAGAATAGAGACAAAGAAAAGTTCAGATGGTGCATACACAGATTTCTTTTTCTTATAGAATAAATTTATAAGTATTTTTTTCTCTTTTATTCCTGAAGTCTGATTATTGGGGGCCTCTTAATGGAGGCCTCCTGTTGGAAGAAGCAAATTCTGTCGATTCATTGGCTTCCCTATAGGTCATTATAGATGAATCAGAGTACCTGTTCCTTCTCTTTCACTCAGGAATAATTTCTGTTCTGGTGCTTAATGAACAAACCTTTTATATGCTCATTGGCTTCCCTATAGCTCATTATAGATGAATCAGAGTACCTGTTCCTTCTCTTTCACTGAGGAATAATTTCTGTTCTGGTGCTTAATGAACAAACCTTTTATATGCTCAAGGAAAACATTTGCTGTGCTGGAAAGGACTTTATATTATCATCTAACATCACAATGATTTGCAGGGTCATAATGATCTGCATGAGTAAATAAAAAAAAAAGATGGGGAATTCTTACATCATAGATGCAGGGCATGAGTTGGCAGAAAAGCATTGTAATACATCAGTCTAGGAATGCTTGATTATATGTCACCTGGTTGTGCTTGTGTTGCAACAAATTACAAATGCTTTTTCCCCTTTTGTAAAAATATTATTAAGCTTTTCCATTTGCTGAAATGCTTTACCATAGAAGGGGTTGGGGGAATCTGTAGCTACTTAATTGCCTGTGAGTAGCACTTAGGGCCTTCCCTTTCCATGCAGAGATCCAATCATCTGTCTCAGGCATTGCTGATATTACAAGTTTAAAGATGTGTTTTTTTAAATCAATTTAGTTAAACTGGGGCAACATTTAACAAAATTGATAGATCGATATAAGGCAGTGTCTGTGTGGGGTTTTGCATTGGTTTAAATCAAATTAAGAACTGATTTTAAACAAGTGCATGTTTTCTGTGTAGACAAGGGTTTGGGATTCCCCCTCATAAGTATCATTTAAGGCCACACTGCGGAAGAGTTGCAGTCATTGTGTCCCCCTCCCACAGACTGGTGGGAATAGATAACAAGGATCTCTGGGGGGATAGGGCTGCTCCTGCCCCACAAAATGTGTGGAAAGACAAGCTGAGAGAGTGGTCTGGTATGACAGGGAGGCACTATGTCCTTTTGTGATTTGGAGACTGGGCTCCTTTCCTAACCAGCCAAGCAATAAAAGTCCTGATGTCAGTCTTGAGCTTGATGAGGCAGCAAAATTGGACAGTGCAAAAGCTATTGGTTTAGCTTGTAATATTTCACTCTGATATTTTGCCCATGAAAGGAAACACTGTACCCGCTCACCCATAGATGTACACTTGCTGTAGAGAGACATTATCCACTCGGATTGTTCACTTTTAATATATTTTTTTAGCTATCAACTTTGTTTACTTATCTGCATTTCACTATCTGGCATAAATAAGGTCACATGAGGCCTGAGTGAGGCAGTGTGACATGCAGTCAGGGTTGAAGTAACAAAGTATTAGTTTGGTCCATGCCTTATCAATAATCCCTGATTTCTACCATGTACAAATACTCGCGTTTCAATCCAGCTCCTTCTCTTTCCTTGAGATTCTGGAAATAATGAGAATTCCTTTGTCGCCGCCGACTGTAAATCCTGTGCTGAGATTACATCAGTTCATTTAGCTGGAGCTTTTCAGGGACACGTTGGCAGGAATTGATTTCCCTATTTTAGTCCTTTAGCTTTTTGGATTTAGACCCAAAGGCATACTTCAAGGAAGTGAATTTTGCCCTCACATCTATTTCACACAATTACCAAAAAATATTATGCTAGGTAGGGGAGGAAAGCAGCTTTTCTTTTTCTACATATAAAAGTACTTCACAATTGTTGAACATTTTAAAGCATTTTGATTCATGTTACAATCCTAACTGGTCTTTCTTGAAAGTGGATGGGATGGAATAGAGCAAAACAAAGAACCACTTAACTCTGGACAATGACTGATAGGATAAACAGAGCACCAAGAATGTTGCCATTTTTATAGTGTCACATCTCCTAACCCTTTTTGCCCTTTAAATAATCTTAAAACCTGAAAGGCTACATTCAAATTCTACCACAGAGAATTTGAAGGGGTTTGGCATACTTGGCAGTGTCTGCTGAGAACAGAGCTGGCACACAGTGTTTAGCGGAACAATAGAGTAGGTGGTATCTCCAGGAGAGTGGGATTAGATAACAAAGCAGATGGAGTGGAGCTTTAGAGGTTCAGCTAATCCTCTGAGTATGAAGAATAAGAATTTAGGCCTGATCTTGCTGCCCTCACACAGGCAAACTCCAGGGTATATTTGATCAGGCGCACAGAGTCCAGTAAGTTTGCCTGCTGAGCTTGTTTAACATGTTTTAATATATTCACTACCGCAGAGTACAACATATGAGGTATGTGAGTTTATTCCATTAAGTAGATCAAGGAAATGGGCCTATATGAGCTAATTATATTATTTTAATTTATGTATTTGTTATGGAAGTGTAGATAATGACACCTATGATAAATTTTGCTCAACACTTTCCATTATGAGACCCTGTCTTCAGTTGCTTATAACTTCTCCAAACCTAAACTGTTCCGGTTGAAATTTTCCATACAGAGTATCTACCTGAGGTTGAATGTTTCTGGAAACTAAATGGATAAATGATTTTAGCTGAAACAAGAACATGAGCGGTTAGGGAAAACGTTATTTTGCCCACATTAAAAATAACTTGTTCCAGTACATGCTCCTATCTGCAATCAGACTTCTCATGCGCCATCCCAAAAGAGCAACTGAGCATGTTCCATCCCAGGGCTGTAGGTGCTGAGAAGGACTTCCCCTTCAATAACTCCTTCCAATTTCCAGGAGCCATTGTGGGGGTCGCTGTCACAGTTCAGGGCAACAACACCAGTATTCCCCCTTTATGGTCCTGCAAGGGTATCCACTCTAGGCTTATGGCTCATCCGGCTGTTGCTTCAATTGGGTGGAGATGCATGTCTCTCTCCCTTCTGACTCGGGTATTTCCAGGCTGCACAGTTCCTTGACTACTTGACTGTCTTGCAAAAGACAGACTGCCTAAGCAGCCACTGCTTCGCTTCTCTCCTCTCCTCGGAGACCATCACTGTGTTATTGTCACAGTTAAGTTTCCACACAGCCCTTTCCAAGCAAGAACTTTTATTTTTAAGGTGAAAGTATTACAGAGAAAACATATTTAAAATATGTATGCTAATAAGCTTAGCAGAGATCACCTCAACTCCAACCTAGGGCTCTGGTTGGTGACTAGCTCCTGAAACCCTACGCTGGGGTTTTTCCTCTGGTCACAAGTTCATCACAGCTTCAGCTCAGAACCTGCGTTAAATCATGTGGGGCTCAGTGGGCTGAAGACCTGCCAACTCTTCTAAATTGGGCATCCCATTGGGCCAGGAGGCCGGTCTGGTTGCTGGATCAGAAAGAAAGCTCCAAGTCAGTTTTAACTCAGGCTATTTAATGAAAAATATTTTCTTTCCCTGGTCCCTGAAAAATCCAGTTTGCCATTTGTGAGCCTCTCTTCAGGTGATAGGTTTCAGAGTGGTAGCTGTGTTAGTCTGTATCAGCAAAAAGAACGAGGAGAACTTGTGGCACGTTAGAGACTAACACATTTATTTGAGCATAAGCTTTCGTGGGCTGAAGCCCACTTCATCAGATGCATGCAGTGGAAAATATAGTAGGAAGATATACATGAAAATACAGTAGGAAGATATACAGACAACATGAAAAAATTAGGGTTGCCATACCAACTCTAACGAGACTAATCGATTAAGGTGGTGGTAGCACTCTGAAGGTGTTACAATCCGAGTGAATTTGCCTAATCACCCACCACTGTTCTTAGTTCCTAGAGGGCTGTGGCCCTCCTCCCCAACGGAATTAAATACAATCCCTCAATAGGGATTTTTTGTTTTTTAATACAATGAACTCCTAAAATGCTTAAACGTAATTCAGTAAGGTTTGTCCCGGATATTGTCATGTCTGTCACTGTGGGACACCAGTACTGAGAGTGGGAAGAGTCTCCTGTGCTCTGGGATTCGAGAACTCCCCCTGTTCAAGCCCAAGCATCATGTAGCTGGAGTACGAGGCAGCAGCATGACAGAATGAGGAGGAGTGAAGAACTGCGGAGGGAGAACAGGCAGAAGGTGGCAGGGGAAAATAGTTAGGAAGGGGGAAAGAAGAGCTGAAGGTTGGAGCTGCTCTGGGGATGAGTGAGGTTTGTCTAATGAAGGGCTTCTTGTCTATAGGACCCCTGCCACATTTGATGCATAAGTTGGAAAGTATGTCGTAAATGTGGCAGGGAACTGCAGGACGAGAAATGATGGACTCATAGCTAGGGCAGCTGAATGCTCCCCTGGAGAACTAGATTCTATCCCTGCCTCTGCCACAGAGTTGCTGTATTATACTAGGCAAGTCATATAAACGAGAGCTGTCAACTGATTAAAAAAATTAATCGTGATTAATCACGATTAAAAAATTAATTGTGTTTAATCGCACTGGTAAACAATAATATAATACCATTTATTTAAATATTTTTGGATGTTTTCTACATTTTCAAATACATTGATTTCAATTACATCACAGAATACAAAGTGTACAGTGCTCACTTTATATTTATTTTTATTAGAAATATTTGCACTGTAAAAAACAAGAGAAATAGTATATTTCAATTCACCTAATACAAGTACTGTAGTGCAATCTCTTTATAATGAAAGTTGAACTTACAAATGTAGAATTATGTACAACAAATAACTGCATTCAAAAATAAAACAATGTAAAACTTAAGAAACTACAAGTCCACTCAGTCACTCTGAGCCAATCACTCAGACAAACAAGTTTGATTATAATTTGTAGGAGACAATGCTGCCCACCTCTTGTTTACAATGCCACCTGAAAGTGAGAACAGGCGTTTGCATGACTCTGTTGTAGCTGGCATCACAAGATATTTATGCGCCAGATGCGCTAAAGATTCATATGTCCCTTCATGCTTCAACCACCATTCCAGAAGACATGCGTCCATGCTGATAACACATTCTGCTCGATAACAATCCAAAGCAGAGCGGACTGACGCATGTTCATTTTCATCATCTGAGTCAGATGCCACCAGCAAAAGGTTGATTTTTCTTTTTTGGTAGTTCGGGTTCTGTCATTTCTGCATTGGAGTATTGCTCTTTGAAGACATCTGAAAGCATTCCCCAGACCTTGTCCCTCTCAGATTTTGGAAGGCGCTTCAGATTCTTAAACCTTGAGTTGAGTGCTGTGGTACCTTCTTTGCGTTTTGTCAAAGCTGCTGTGAAAGTGTTCTTAAATCAAAGAACACATGCTGGGTCATCCCCTGAGATTGCTATACCATGAAATATATGGCAGAATGCAGGTAAAACAGAACAGGAGACCTACAATTCTCCCCCAAGGAGTTCAGTCACAAATTTAATTAATGCATTTTTTTTTAACAAATATCATCAGCATGGAAGCATGTCCTCTGGAATGGTGGCCAAAGCATGAAGGGGCATATGAATGTTTAGCATATCTGGCACGTAAACAGTGGCTAAAAAAAGTGCCATGTGAATGCCTGTTTTCACTTTCTGGTGACATTGTAAATAAGAAGCAGTCAGCAGTATCTCCTGTAAATGTAAAAAAAAAATCTACATTTGTACGTTACACTTTCACAATAAAGAGATTACACTACCGTATTTGTATGAGGTGAATTGAAAAAATACTATTTATTTTATCATTTTACAGTGCAAATATTTATAATAAAAATAATATAAAGTGAGCACTGTACACTTTGTATTCTGTGTTGCAATAGAAATCACTATATTTGAAAATGTAGAAAAATATCCAAAAATATTTAATAAATGTCAATTGGTAGTCTATTGTTTAACAGTGCGATTAATCATGATTAATATTTTTAATCCAGTTAATTTTTTTGAGTTAATCGTGTGAGTTAACTGTGATTAATCAACAGCCCTTGGGCATTGATTTACAGAAATACTGAGCATTCACATCTGTAACCAGAATAATGGGAATTGTGCTCTGAAGTGCTATGCAATGCTAACTACTCTGAAAAGTCAGGCCTATGACTTCTCAAATTTGGCATCCCAAATTGGCTGACAATTTTGACAATGATGAGGAGAAAAACAACAACATTGAATAGCTACCCATTCAGCTAGCACTGTCCAATCTCTGCACTGAACTTAATGAAACGGGGGTCCTGTGGAAAAAATAGCATGTGATCATGTAATTAAAGACTGTATGATAATACAGATGCACAAGGGTGGTGAATTAAGGGTGCACTGGCAACTTTAATTCAGGCATTTCTGAACTTTTGGGTACTCAGTTTTGCACCTTAATATTCTTTCAACACGGGATTTTTTTCTATAATTATTGGGGCCCACCTTTTACATCCCCGTAGCATTCTGTTCATTTCAGCAGGCTTTCTGTAAAGAGCTGCTACCAAAATGCATGCAACAGTGAAGGAAGTTAAGCTGCACATACCTTACACACCCATTTGTTACTCTGGGAATAGTGTTAACCTCCTACAAAACTGTAAATTTATCTTCCCTTTTAAAGCTCACAAGAATTTTCCATGTTGCTCATTTGTCGTAATACCTGTTGGGGGGAAGGAAAAGCCTGTGCAATTACAAGTTCTCTTATAGCCATTGCTTATCAGCGTCTGCCTCCTAGTCAGCAGCCTGTTCCTGGCTTGAGCAGTGCAGTGAAGAATGACTCCTGTGCCAGCAGAATGGAAACTCAGAATGAGATTGAGTTTAAATCCACAGCGGGGACTTGAGCACTTGGCACAGGAGATCATGGGGTCATTGCAGTAGGACAGGGAACCTTCATGCTTATTGTGTAAGAAATAGACCAGCTCTCCAGTTTTCAGCTGTTTTAACTGCAGTGCTTCACTGTATTGTGTGTGTATTTGCATGGTATATACATAGCTTACCAACCTGTAGAAAAATAACTACTTCATAAAAGTCTGTCTTCTTAAGACAAGTCATTTTATTTTTAAAAACAATAAGTATTTATTGTATGACTAGACTCATCACTTCCAACACTGCACAAAATGGTGTTTTTATTTACTTTTTGACAAATAGAAGATGTGTGGTATCCTGTGAAAGATGGGGAAATTCCTCAGGATATCAAAGCTCACATAACTGAAAGCAATTGTTTTTCCAGTTGCCATATTTAAAAAAAATGAATTATTTTTTTCTAACCATTGTTTGTGATTCATGTATCCATTTTATGTCTTGCACATACACCATTATGTGTCTGTTCTGGAGTTATCAATAATATTATATTCAGAAATCAAGATCAGGATCATTCAGTAGGACAAGGTTCTGCTAATAGATAGCTTTAGCCTTGTAGTAGGTTTTCTCCCTCGGTTTATTCCAGGTTAGGTGGGTTACCTTGTATAGTTCTTGATAAATATGAAAGACCAAAAGAGGAAGTGCTCCTTTGTAGAGAGCCAATGTGACCTCTGGAACTAGAGATGCATATTAATCTTGCAGCCAATAAAGCTGCCTGAAAAATACATGAAATGTGTTTTAATAGAATTGGCAGTAATAGTTTCTTACTGTGAAGGGTAGGTGAAAGCATGACTGAAGCAGATAGAAAAGAAACATGTCTGGCTGCAAAGAGTTGGCATTCAGATTGTATAGAAAGACAGGCAAAATTCTGCAGACACAGAGATGAGGGGAGCTGCAGAAAGCTGAATCTGCACAAGTGGACTTTTACAGGCAGAACCTATTAACAGCAGCAAAAGCTGAGATCATTGCAGGGTCATTTGTGAGCTCTGTTTTTCTTTCATGTTTATGGAGTACTAATCATCAAAGTATCTAGATACTGCATATCTTTTGCTATGCACAAATGCCAGTGTTCAAAGGTACCATCCAAAGAGCATGATACATTCTTTCATGTGGCCAAATGGGGTATAATTTGGAGTGATATTTAATATATGCACGGGATAATATTGGCTGAATATCAAATTGTGACCTCCCAAGGGATGTGCTGGGAGCCTCGTCACTTGAGTCATTTAAAAGTAGGTGGCACAAAGCTCTAGAGAATACTCTAGAAAATACAGTATAAAGGAGGATGGATTGGATGGCCTAACTCTAATAGGTATTTTACATCTCTTATTTCTATGATTATGACTAACTCATAAAAATAACAGAAATAATGGTAGTTCCAAATGAACCCATATTATTTTGTTTTAAAAGCCAGACTCTGACTTTGATCACAGTAAACAGTGACTTCAGTGGGGATACTCTGGGTTTATTCTGCACTCTGAAGAGAAGTGAAGGCTGGGAGGCATACACAGGCATAGAAACACTCCCCTTGAGAAGCTGAACAGAACTTGTAATAAGACTGGAAAAACTCCTTCTGGTGCCTCAATAACTTCCCTGGACAGGACTCACCTTCTAGAACAGGAATATTGTAAAGTTTGATTTACCTAGAATCCCCTTTGAATTGGCCTTATCTGACTGCCTCGCAGTTTACTCAGTAAAGCTGAAGTGTCCTGTGGTCATGTTAAAGGACCCAAAACATCTCTCCAAACATTCATTTGATCTTGTGTCTCTCCTTTTTTTTTCCATCTCTGTGTCAGCTTCTTCTTGGCCCCATTCTCCTCATATTTTCAAGAGTGGCTGTGCTGTTCTACCAAATGGGACTCTCAACCAGTGGTACACACCCAATCGCCTATTTTGGAACTAAGTTACGCAATTGAACCTTCCCATTGCACAACAATGTTAATAATCATGGGGTTTTTTTAACATCTTTCTATTACATGAATATCTATATCTTCTTCATAAATAAATATGGTCTTGCTCTTTCTTGGCCCTACATTTACAGTGGTGTATCAGAAATTTGGGCCCTAAAACTGTAGGCTCCTACTTTTTAACCTTTCATTCTAGTTTTCCATCTTCCACAGTGTTTTCTCTCATTTTGATTTCTTTTTATGTACTTTCCCAATAGGCCTGCAGTAATGCTACCTTATTTGTCTTCTATATGCAAAATACTAGCTCTTTGCAGAGGTTCATATTTTGTTTGTTCCTCCATGGGATCTGGCTGAGAGCAGCTTTAGCATGAGAGGAAACATTAGCATGAGAGGAAACATTAGCATGATGGCTAATTCTCTTCATCGTCTTCATCTTAGACTGTCATTGAACAGTGTTGTATTCTTAAGCGCTCAATATTTGCCAAGGAACATCGCCGCATAAAGGAATTCATTAACGTTCTTCTGTAATACTGTGAGGTTCTTGTTTTGCTTATCTGCCATGAAAAGGTTCTAATGCATATTGTACCGAACAAACATAATAAATACACTATACAACAGTTTCAAGAGGATTGGCTGATGTATTAATACTTCTGCACAGCTAAAGTAGTATGTGATTCATCAGTGACATTTCAGCCATTGAATGTGGCTTCTCACAACCTTAAATAGAGAGGCTGAGATGGCTAGATCTGTCTGGTGCCTTTTTCAGGAGGAATCATTAGTTCTGTAGCATACGTCTCAGGGAAAAAGCCTGCCCTTCAATGAGAGAGGTGTGTTTGGGGTTCAGGGGGCAGGGGACAAACACAGGTGCTGTATGTATATCTGGTAGAAGAGCTAGATGGCTTAGGGCTGGCAGCATTCACTGTTCTAATGTATTTTTCTTTAGAAAGGACTAGTGTGCACCTCAGCTATATTGTTCTGCTGCCTAGTCTCTGGACCTCTGGTATGCTTTTCATTATGATAAACAAGCCTCAACCGTAGTGCTGTCTTGAGATACCAGTGCAGCTGCCAGTGGAAAGAGGTTCTTTGTACCTGTATTCTTCTCTGCCAAAGTGGAACTGCACAGCAGATGGTAGAATCTCTAGCTCTTGGAATCTTGGGGACTGCTGAGATGTTAGAGTATACAGCAGGGGTAGGCAACCTCTGGCACGCATGCCAAAGGTAGCACGTGAGCTGATTTTCAGTGGCACTCACACTGCCTGGGTCCTGGCCACGGGTCCGGGGGGCTCTGCATTTTAATTTAATTTTAAATGAAGCTTCTTAAACAGTTTAAAAACCTTATTTACTTTACATACAACAATAGTTTAGTTATATATTATAGACATAGAAAAAGACCTTCTAAAAACATTAAAATGTATTACTGGCACGTGAAACCTTAAATTAGAGTAAATAAATGAAAATTCGGCACACCACTTCTGCAAGGTTGCCGACCCCTGGTATACAAATTCCCACAAATACCTCACATACTGCTTGCTTTACTTTGAGTTATGGTTTTGCTGTAAACTCTTCAAAGAATGAGACTCAGCGAAGATTTCAATTAAAATAGGCAGCAGGGAGGTACAATAGAAGCACTTGCTATGTTCTGTCTAGGGGAAAGAAGGTGAAAGTGAGGAATATGAAAATCAGAGAGCTGGAGTATGTAGAGTGCTGCAAGATCTGCTGTGCAAAATACTCGCTTGCTTGTCAGTGAGACCTGATTTTTGGAAGCAGATCATTTGCTATCTCAAAGAAGACAACTTGCCAGTTTCATTACTTATGTCTCGTCTACTAGATATAGACCCTGTTCAAATCATTGAAATACCCATCCTAAGCTTTCATTAAGTTTGAGCCAAATGTCACCATCTCCTCGAAGTGTGCTGTAAGATTACAATATGTAGCTGCCTTCCGCTTACACATGGGTAAGCTTGTGATAACTTCACTCTAAAATGGCTTTTTTCTCTCTCCTCTCACCATCTTCTCCCCCCTTTTTACTTGCTTGCAAAGGTTTAATTTTCACAGGCTTGCCAAAAGCATAATTATACTTGATGCCTATAAATACCCAGTAGAGATCAGAGAGAGAGAGAGAGAGACTCATTTTTAGAATTCTGGAGAATTTGCAAATGTAAACTGAAAGCACCAACAGGGTTGGAAGTGTGTGGGTTGGATCGCTGATTTCCACTAGGGAAAGCTTTATTCAAGGAGAAAATATGGTTAAATTAGATGCAGGCAGGTATGAATTATTTGCTCCTGTCTAATGAGCACTTCAGATTGCCTGCTCTTAGAACCTCAATGCATCTACTTAAATTTGGATGGAAAACTATATCTACAAACAGCCAGTCTCCTGCTGGGAAAAATAATATATTTACCTTTTAACACCTGGGCCATTTCATTACACTCTGTCATGCTAAATGATCAATACATCTGATCAAATACATCACCTACATAGGATGCTGTAGGTGTTAGCAATACCTGGTCACAAATATTGAAAGGAAAGTGCATACAGGAAGCTGCTCATTCTTCTTGAAATTGAGCTGAAATTCATTGGGCCAAGCTCTACTTTCTGTTTCATCATTGTGAATGGTGCAACTCCACTGACATCTGTATAATGGAGAGCAGAGTTTGGCCTTTCTTCTGGCTAGCAAAGAGGAAGAAAAAAAATCTACAGTAACACAGGGCAGATCACTGTTTGCTGAGCCCTACCCAGTTATTCCTCAGATGCAGTACTGTGTTTCAGGACAACACTAGTTTGCATGTCTTCAGGACACATTTTTTGCCTCTTTACACAGCACTTGGCTCAAGATGCTCCCTGAAGTTTGGATAATATTGTTCTGACAATAGTAAATCTATAGTATTTAGATTCATGATGATCCTTTGAAACAATCTACACTCTTGTTAATCAACCTGTGCTATATCAGAAAACATGAATGGGATGCGCTATTATTCTTCCCTGTCTTCAGAATGCCATTGAAGCCCTGTCTAAATCTCTTCACTAGCTATCATCTTCCCCATCAATTTGAACCCCATAGGGTATGAACCAAAGTCCATTGAAGTCAACAGAAAGAGTCTTGTTAACACCCGTTGACTTCAGATTAGGCCCAGATACACAAAGGGACTCAGGCTCATAGAAAATCACTCGATCAGTAATGTAATCCTGGGATGGGGTATACAGACCCCAAAGTGGACCACAAGGGGTTACAGAGCTACTCTGGGTTCCACTAGATCTGCCCCTCCACATCTGCAAGACATTCACAAGCTCGAAAGAAGAGCAGAACAGCTCACTTGTTGGCAGCCCCAGGAAGAGAACAAACCTTTAATCTTCAGCTCCTGAGGAAAGGGCTGGCTGAAGGCAGGACCTTTGCAGAAAACTACTGCTCCTGTGGCATGGGAGAGACAGATTCTGATACACCTTCATGGGGTGGTGGATACACCTTCATCTCCCCTCTCTCTCTGACTAACTCAGTTAATTTGTGTTAATTCCCCTTGCTCTTTGTTCATGGACTACTCTGGAAGGGGAGAGACTTTGAAGAGACTTGACCAGAGATCCAAGCCCCAGGAAGAGGCAGGCCACCACAGAGGCAGAGCAGCCACTGGCGGGAGACGCAAGTGGAGGGAGAGCTGCCACACCAAGCCTGGCCATGAGGAGGTGGCACAAGTGACTTGACCCCTTCACAGCTCCACAAACCCTGAAATAAGTTCCTAGGGGTCCTGTACAATGAATGGGAAGAGAGAAGTGAATAAGAATGTGATCCACAAAAGCCAGCATACTACACCGGGAGTTGCCTGAACTAGCCAATGGTAGATGCTGATGAGAGGGGTGTGTGCTATGCTCCGTCTCTCAGAGAGATGTGCCTAAATCCTTGCTGTTGGGAAGCATCTAGCTCTGCTAGTCATTCACAGCTGGGAACCCCTCTCCTGGAAGTCATTTGGCAGGCATCTAACTCTGCACAAAATGGCGGTGGCTGGAGGTAGAAAAGGAGCTCCCTCATAAAATTTAGCCCAGTGGTTAGGGTAATCACTTGCAATTTGGGAGACTCTGGTTCAAACCATCCCTCTGCCTGATGAGGAGAGAGGATTTGAACAGTCCCACTGGACTATGGGATATTCTGATATAGGTCTCTCTATCTCTCCTGTTGAA
The DNA here is from genome assembly GCF_965140295.1 of Lepidochelys olivacea. Taxonomy (NCBI): domain Eukaryota; kingdom Metazoa; phylum Chordata; order Testudines; family Cheloniidae; genus Lepidochelys; species Lepidochelys olivacea. The sequence continues at coordinate 75,175,776 of NC_140411.1, read as the reverse complement.
ATTGTTCCACATGATGAAATAATTGAATAATTAAATATTAGTTAGGTCAGAGAGTGAAAATCACTCCCTAATCCAGCGTTTAGGGCACTCATCTGTGAGATGACAGATGCCTGTTCAGATTCCTTCTTCTCAGCTGGCAAAGGGGGAAGTGAACTGGGGGTCTTCCACATCCCAGCAACGCTGAAGTGTATAACAGAGCTCCTCTCCTCCTCAAATCTCCCCCCTGCCATTTTGTGTAGTCAGGTAGCCTTTGAGCACACCTACCGGATAAGGCCCTGCAGGTGAGATAGGCAGAGCAGTGCCTATCTTCCCCTGCTTTGCGGATCATGTTGGGGCTTAGGTGGGAGATAGTCCATCTATGCCTACAATGGGGCTGCAGTGCGCATGCCTAGAAACAGAAACTTACGTGACTGGGCAACTTTTAGTGAAAAACATAAACACTGAGTTGAGGACCCTACAGGGTTAAGCAGCAGTCAAGTGGGGCTGTTGTCCATTGAAGTGGTGCCTAAAATTGGGGGATTTTGGCATCTAATCCCAGATTTAGGTATCTATATCCCTTTGTGCATCCAGGCCATATTAGTCACTCTCTACAACTCTTTTCCTGCTTGTATATTTGCATGTTTCTTCCTTTCTTCTCACTGCCTTTACTTCAGTAAACCTCTTATCTAACTGGTCTCTTTTTAACCCTCTTATTTTGTCTTTATGCCTTCTTCTGTGCTGCATTTTATTCTAGATCTTTCCATTGACTTCAGTGGGCTTTGGATCCTAGCCCAAATGATTGCGCTCTCTTCATTCAAATACTTCCTTAAGTCATCTCTTCTATGAAGCATTTTAGAAAAAAATCTCACCTGGGTAGAAGAAATTTAATTTTTAAATTATATATTCACACAAAGCTGCAAAGTTTTTAGGAGCTGCTCTTAGAAAACTGCACTCTTCCAAGAGGGGTGATTTTTGGTTTCCTTCCAGGCACTTCTCTACTCATTCTCCATCAAAGTCTGTTGTCGTTTCGTTGTGTTGCCATTTTCACTTAGATTTAATGCAGCTGATGGAAGTGACCTTGTCTTTGCACAAGGCACTTTACAGGAAAATGTACACATGGCCTGATATAATAATAAATTATAAAACATACAGATGAAAAATATATTGTGTCCCCCAAAATATTATGTTGTTTTGTTATGATCCGATGCTGTCACCTAGCAATTATAATTTAAAACATCCAACCAGATTCATCTTATCAGATCCAGGTCAAAAGTTAAATAAAATGTTAGCATTGTAAACGCTAGAATATTATCCTGGCTCTTTAATCCCTTCTGGCTGTTGCACATTCAATGCATGTTGCCCCACGCAAGCACAAGGGAGGCTTTCCATTACTTTCAATGGAGTTTGCCTAAAGGCACATTAAAGAGATACTGACAGGTGGATAGACATATTTTTTTAACCAATCTGAATAAATGAAGGGTGCGTGAGTCATGTGGGAGTGAATGGAATGACTCTCTGGCCTCTTCTTTTCCCTGCTGTTTTTGTTGTTGTTTGTTTTTTTGTTTTGTTTTAAAAATATCTGACAACTTTCCCCTCCCTGTCAAGCCATGCATATAATTTAAACAGCAATTTCTGTTTACATCTAGTATATGTATGTCTCTGGGTGTACAAAAAAGCAGGAATGCATAGGCACGAATCCTTTGGGTAACCCTGGAAAGTGAAAATGTAAACATAAGCCATCATTTGGTGTATTTCCTCCAATATTGTGTCTTGTGTTTGAGTGTGTGTGTTGCATGGGAGACCTATTTTGATGGAGGCAAAGATTGGTATTGTTCTTCTAATGGGAAAATGAGTCAAATATATGCATTTATATTTATAATTTAAATACAATATCAGAAACAGAATCATTACTCATCTTATTAATAAATCCATCATTGATTTCCAGTAAAACCACTACATACTCCATTTCCAGTGTTTGGGTGGCACTAATCTATACTAAGATTTCATATATTGGCCTTTAAAAATGAAATGATTTCTTACTAACTGATAAGATGCAATCAAAGTTGAAGCTAATAAATATACAAAAAAATTAAACATCAAGACATATTCTGAAATGAAAGGCTTAGTTGTTCCCCAGCTGGTGAGGACTCAGATTTAAATACAGAGGATTACTGTAATTTTTACATATTAATACATTGGTTATGGCTACAGAAACTATTATATGTACTTAGCACAGCATCATATGTCAGGCAACAGGACATCTACTTTATTAAGATGTCTTGAACATCTAGCCTGCTAATTTTTATTTTCACTTGATGTAACATAAAGCAGACATTTGTGTCTGAAGAAATCATAGAATCATAGAATATCAGGGTTGGAAGGGACCACCAGAAGGTCATCTAGTCCAACCCCCTGCTCAAAGCAGGACCAATTCCCAGTTAAATCATCCCAGCCAGGGCTTTGTCAAGCCTGACCTTAAAAACCTCTAAGGAAGGAGATTCTACCACCTCCCTAGGTAACGCATTCCAGTGTTTCACCACCCTCTTAGTGAAAAAGTTTTTCCTAATATCCAATCTAAACCTCCCCCACTGCAACTTGAGACCATTACTCCTCGTTCTGTCATCTGCTACCATTGAGAACAGTCTAGAGCCATCCTCTTTGGAACCCCCTTTCAGGTAGTTGAAAGCAGCTATCAAATCCCCCCTCATTCTTCTCTTCTGCAGGCTAAACAATCCCAGCTCCCTCAGCCTCTCCTCATAACTCATGTGTTCCAGTCCCCTAATCATTTTTGTTGCCCTTCGCTGGACTCTCTCCAATTTATCCACATCCTTCTTGAAGTGTGGGGCCCAAAACTGGACACAGTACTCCAGATGAGGCCTCACCAATGTCGAATAGAGGGGAACGATCACGTCCCTCGATCTGCTCGCTATGCCCCTACTTATACAAATAATGAAGAGTAGGGCTGTTTGGCATAAAATAAATAGTATATGGAAGGCATTTGCATGTTGTGTGCTTTAAAATCAGAAACCTGGTAGATTAGGATTAGATAGGTTTCAATAGGACATCTCTCTCTTTTTTTTTTGTCCTTCCCTCCCACCCACCCTTCCTGGAGACATTTCGTTTTACTGTTGGCATCAAGCCTTCACATTTATAAACAAGATCAAAAGTTTTGGAAAACCTCAGTCTGCATCCCTTTTCCTTAGTCCAGATTTAATATTACTTACCAGGATGTTATGTGATTCTCTTTCTTATTGTCTTGCAGACATCATCTGTAACTGAATTAATATTGTTATATACACAGCAGTGTGGCATGTTTTAGGCAGGATGAGGAGGTGTAACTTGCATGAGGTCGTAATAAGGGATACTACAGAAATGGCTGCTTTGCTTAACTGTTCAAATCTCAGACTTTCATACTTTTAGTGGCCTTTTTTAAATGGAAGGATAATTCCATAGAGATTATAATATATTCTCTGGAGGTCAAGACTCCATAGATTCACAAGGGTAGATCCTCAGCTGGTGCAAATCAGCATAGCTCCATTGACTTCATGTGGAAAAAGGTTGTAGCTAGCCGCCTACAGATTTACATCAGCTAGAATCTGGCCCACTCTTTCAATCTGAATTTTTTCATATCTTTTGTTTGTTATTATCTTTAGCTAACTAGTTATAGACAGTACAATAAGAGAGATTATTTTAGGTTTTGTTTAAACTTTCCTTCCCCACATGACTCACATTTTGCTTGACCCTAGAAAGTTAACATTGACATTTGTTCAAACAGGGATGCCTTAGTGCACAAGACTTTGTGACATGCTTTTAGGTGCTGTCTGGTTTTGTTAGAATAATTTGTTGTACAGTTCATCTAATTTCTTTGAGTTCAGTAGAAGGGCTTGCATTGGTCGCTGTAGCTATCTGTGCAAGTAAATGAGTTGCCACTAGTTACAACCCTCTTTTTTTTTTCTTATGCAGCAGTAGTAGGGAATGCAGGATGGGATACAAAAATCAAAGTAATTGGATGTTAGAAATCTGAAGATACCGAGAAGCGTCATTTTCACATTTCCACATTAACTGTGAAAGTTGAATAAATTAACCTTTAAAATGTTGTTTATTCTGTTATGATCAAGGGAAAAAAGTGTCACTCTTTTCTTTTCCTGATGCCATTTACAGGTTATGATTGGAGATGTGTGCTGCAGGTGCCCTGTGTACAAGCAGCCATTGTCTCAGTGAAGATCCTCACTAGATAAAATAAATCATCAAAAACAATTGAAGAAACTAAGGGAAGGTTTCCAGTTTTTTGGCACCAAGTGACCCTTACCCTGAATCATCCTGGGTAGTAGTAGGGTGAAGAGAAACTGACTCGCATGAAACTGGAACTCTGGGTAGGGAAAATCTGAGGCAAACTGAGCAGAGCTTTTGCTTCTCTAATCTTTGTCATCATATTTTTACTTTTGTATGATCGTCTCCTCTTATTCCTACATTTTTGGTACTCTGGAATTTGCAGCCTTATAATGAGCTGGTGACATACAACATGGGTCTGACTATCTACTCTGTTACACCAGTGGATTTATTGGTGAAATGGAGCGGAGAATCATAGTTGAGAAGAAATTATTTCCATGTGCTGAAATAGCTTGAATAGTTTCAGTACTTTGTCCACTGTTGTTAGTTTTGTATCTTGCGCACCATTTTCTGAGTGTGCAACAATATACATGCTGGTGTTAGCCACTTGGTATTGGGATCACAGATTAAATAACTCAAGACATGTGGTGCGCTTTGTTCGGAAAGGGTGCTGGAAAATGTCCTGGATTATATTTCCGCAAACCTCCTGAGAGACAGGGGGAATCACTCTTTTTGTCTTTATTTTGCTGGAGGAGAGCAAGTTCAGAGATTATCACTGACCCTTACGTGTTTCTCTCTCTTTCTGGTGCTATGCATTGTCTGGCACTAGTCACAGTGGAGACAGGAAGATCTTTAACAAAAAAAAACAAACAAACCCTCATTCACAGACACATGCCAAAAAGTGATTTGCCAGCATTGGGAGGAGAGACAAGGATGTGTTGGGTGGCTTTCTTATCAGACAATCCAGCAGAACCCTGTTGAAGGGGGAGGAAAAAAATGGACCAGATCTACAATCTCGGCAGGACTTAAAGGAGACTGAAAGCTACTTACTGCCAGCCTTATTTCAGTTGCTTTTGCTCAGCAATCCAGCAGTTCTGGCCAGAAGAGAGGCTTCTTGGGAGCTGTTGTCTACTGCACAAATTTAGAGCAGTTCTGAGGATTGGAGAGGCAAAACGGTAACATAAAGCAACTTGTGCTGTCCCTGCTCAGGTGTGCCAAGTGCTGCTCTGGCTCATCTGACTTCATCTGTTTAACAGGCAATGCAAATATTTCTGGATAGTTGGAATGGGGGCTTCCTGTTACCCAGATAAGCTTGTTTGTGGGATAGGCAACATTATTTTTACAGAGCAAAACTCCTGCTAACATTTGTGAGGTTATAGAAAGTGATAAGATCTCGTATAATATTCTTGCATTTCTCTAGTGCACTCCATAAAAAAACGATCTCAAAATATATAACCCTTATGTGTTCCAGGGATATAGCATTTCACCAGGTCCTTGGAGGTACTGTACTGTATGCCATACCACTTCAGATGGTCCATTGAAAATTTGGGGTTTGCTTTATAAATATGCAGCCTTTTAAGAGTTTTTAACAACTCTCTGACAAGAAGTTGAGCAGCAACTATACAAAGAGCTGCTTTCTCACCAAAAGTAGCTTTCAGAAAGATGCTCAGCAATATGTATCTTGGTAAGCGGAGCAACTTGAATTACTCAGACTTGTCCATTCAAATGCAAGTATCAGCCATATGCAGTGGCTGATCTGACAAAGTTGTGAATCACAGATGGCAATAATGACTCCAACACCAGAATAAACTTTTCTGAGCCTCAAACTGTTGTTGCTTATGCTGGTGTAAATCAATAGGAGTAACTTCACTGAACTAGTGGGACTACTTGTGAAAATAAGGGAGCTAAATCCAGTTCACAAGAACAAAAGTTGAAAAATACCCCACAGGTTAAAATGCCCACTGAAATTACTGGAGATATTTTTACATTGTTTATGAAACTATAGTCAGGTATCTTTCATAATCTAAAATGTTTGAATCTCACAGAGAGCTGAGGAATGTCTAATCGGGGGACCTGTACAGCTTGCCTCTTCCTAAATAGATGGGGTAATCTGGAAACTGTCCTCTCCAACATGTAGCTTGGTATGAGTTAAACCCCCATTTTAATTTACAGTCCATAATATAGTTTCTTTGGCAGGGATTCATAAATCTCCATTTCATCTGTATGACTGCTGCATGATAATGGAGCTTTCTCTGGAGCTGCCTCTATCTCCAGTAAGCCTGCCTCTCAGGACACGTAGGCTTCAGCTGTAGGAATATCACCCGATGCCAGTCTTCACAGACGTGTAGCACTACTGAAAATGTGCTGGCACCTCACATTGTTATGCGGGTCTGCAGTCATTAAAATTTTATCATATAAACCCTGCCATCGGAACCGAAGAAGAATTGAGAGCCTTGGCAGAGGATGGTGGCATATTTTATCAGAACTGAAGATCTACATTTTACACAACATCCACTAAGTTTTAGGTGCCTTAATTTTAAGACAACTAGGTACTGTTTTTAAGCAAGTACATGCAATTCCAGTTGAAATCAGTGGGAGCTGTTGGCAATCAGCAGTTTTGATAATCAGGTCCTAGGTGTCTCCAGGTGGGTACCCCAAAAACCCGTACTTAAAATCTGTTGGTACTTAAAATCAGTGGACACTTGTGTGACCGTAAATACTAGTAACTTGCCAAGTGCTATAGAGGGAGTTAAGATCAGAAGTCATGAGTTCCTGGCACCCAATCCAGGGTTCAGATGAGGAAACAACAAAAAAAGAACTTCCTTAAAAGAATACAAATAAAGACACTCCAGATCCATTGAAAGTATAGAATATGTCCCCTTTCTCATGTCACATAATCACATGGCTTATCACATTAGGCTGAACTGAATGAGTCAGATTCACAAACCCCTAATTTCTCAATAGCAGAATGAGGTTGGCCTCTAACTGTATATAAAGCTGAAGCTGGGCTTTTTGCGGTAAAACTCAGGAACAGTGTCAAAATCTTCAAAGGTAATTAAAAATAAATCCATGAAAAAACAGTCATGTTCCTGTAATTAAGGAACCAATATTGTTCATATTTTCCCGTTCAGAAGTAAAGTTTGCCCTAGAACTTACAATTCAAAGTCTTGCACGTAAGTTTCTTTTAGATTTTTCTCACCACACATTTTAACGTGGCAGATGGTGTAGATCTGTGGGCTAATTAGTAAATCCTTATTTTTGTAGGTGTGCATGGCCTCTCTGTAGCTTTACTCCACTTAAGACTTAGAAACTTTCTTCAACTGTTGTCGTTTCTTCCACTTTAACAGGAGAATCTGCAGCTTTTTGCCCTTTTAACAGAGATGGGCCAGCAGTGCCAGTTCTGAGCAGAATTACTTTTGATAGCAGTTTGTCCAATGCCCTATAATGACTTAAACAACTATTTTAATCAGTTGAAGTAGTGCATGATGTCATGCTGAGGGAACCCTGGGGAATTACAGACAAGCAAAGAAAGTTCAGTGCTCAAAGATCCATCTTTTTAAATGTGTTTTCTTATCTAATACACCCCCACTTATACTACGTGAGTGAATCTATATGTGCCAAACTTACATTTTATATCTTTGACTCTTGGAAGTGAGAGGTTGCCAGGCAGGCTCTGTAAATGGAAGACCCACTTCTTTTGGTGTGGAAGCTGCCACAGCAGAGTCTCTACCCACCCCTGCTCTCTGTAACACATGTCCTTTGTAGACCCAGGACCTGTAGGTAGGGAAGGTTAGTGAGAGGAGTATGAGTGCTAACCTGGAGCCAGTGTGGAGGTACAGGTCATCTTCATGGAGTGCCTTTCACAGCTGGCAAATCTTAGGGGATCAGTGGGCTCATTCCACGGCATTCAAACCCATGAGCGGCAAATGATTCAGAGACAACTCTGCACAGGGAACCTTATACAATGTACTTCTTCCCCAAAGCACCTTTTGGTGGGTTTTCCCAGGGGAATGGGTGATGTGGCCTTTGGGGACTGTAGTTGCTAGGCAAATAATTACAGGTTTTGACAAATACAAATTTCTCCCTGCCCCCATAATCCCTGAATATGATGAACCTGTAAGCAGTTCTACTTCTAAGCATCTGCTTACTGTCCATAAAATTCAGCTAGATTACATTGTTTCTGTGCTTTTGACATTTATCTCCTTTGATTAATTTCTGCTTACAGGGCTGCTCAGAAGCATTTAGGTCTAAACGCTTGACAAAATTTAAAAGGGCACTATCAAGGTACTATTCTAATATGCAATAAAAGCATTTTCTCACTTCTATTTATATGATAACATTTTAGATACTTGAAGCTGAAATCTGGTTCCATATCAATGTTTGAGTTAAACAAAAATCAGTTGATGCAGAACATAAGCATAGATAATTTTAGCTTCAAACAGAAAAAAGTGTTTGGCACAATTATAAGTAACTGAAAACAAGTACTTAAAGCATTATGCAACCTTAACCATAGACATCACTCTGCCTAGAATATTTATTTTAAAATGTCTTCACAGACTCTCCTTATGTTTTTTTTTAGCTCTGGGAAATATGATGAGTAAGCAGAGATTTATTATGTTTCTCAATAAATCCAAGCAATACTTAGCACTTGCATAGCACTACTTTTCATTTATTTAAAATGAAAGCACTTCTAAAAGGTGAAAGGCATGTGTTTTCTCCATGTTGCTTATGGAAAACCTGAGGCAGGATGTGACTAAGTAACTTGTCTGAGGTCAAACTAGCAAGACATTGGTGAAATTGGGAACGCCCATGATTGGAATCTATAAAGGGAAACACAGCTGCTCCTGAAAATACACAATACACAACAAAGAAAGTACACAATACACAACAAAGAAACAAATGATGACTGTCAAATAAGAATTTTAGAAAGTGAAGAGGCGGGTAACTAGTGGCCTCAGAGGGACAGGTGAAGAATCAAAAAGAATCTACAACATTATTTATCTGTTTTTTTGGAGCAGAATCTAAATCTGAGATTAGAAGAAATGGGAGCACTGTCAATACTTTGTATGTATGAGTATGTGCATTAGTGATATGTGTGTGTATATAAAAAATATCTTACCATAAGCTTTGGCTTCACCACAACTTCATCCTTTTTCTTTGCAATGTCCTTGATTGAGATATACTATTTAAGTATTTTAGGCACCATGTAGTAGGCTTTTTCACTTGTCTTTCTCATTTTGGCATTCAGTCACTTGATGTGGGTGGACGCAGCAGCAAAAGGAGGACAGATGCATGTAATTAAGAAGCAGGCCACAACTTTTATTAAACTTCAATGCAGAAAGGAGAGCTGTAACTAGACATTTTAGCATCTGGGGCAAACACGCATATTTGCACCCCCTGCCGTTTTTCCCCCAGCATTTTTTTCGCCCCATTTTTCTGCCGCTGCGGCTTTGGGCTGCTGCCCCAGTTGCCCGCCCTAGTTATGGCCCTGTTAATTGGTTACTGCATGGCGGTTACAGGGCTCGTGCGGTAGGGACAGTTTACCCCTTCAGTTTACCCCTTAGGGTTCAGCTCTCACTGAGTCCTAGAACCCTCCCTCTCACCCCCACAAAAGGGACAGAGGGTGCAGCAGGGTGAGGACCTCGACCTGCAAGGGCCACACAGTCTGACCTTGGCCAACAAAGGCCACAAGGTCTCAGTCTATCACATGAGCTCAAGGCCCAACATCCAAAATCCCAGGTCCTCTGGGAATCATTCATGTTATTCTCTTAACCGCATTGGAAACCGGCCACAAGTTGCGATGAATAAATAGCTCCACCACAGTACCTCAGTTAGGTACTAAGCAGGTTCCTATTCAACCCTCTGTGGATTGAAGGTGCTGCGAGGAAAGCAAAAAAAAAAAAAATCCTGGTCTTCTGCAAATTGCCCCAGGGGAGAAAACAATTCCTTACTGACCCCCAAATGGGTGATTGGTTAGAGCCACAGAATTTGTCAGGCTTGGTTCCCATTCCTAGTTTGGGTGGCTAGGGTGGGCTGCTGGAACAGAGCCAGGAGAGGCTCCATATGGCCCCTGTGCTGGGCTAAATCCTGGGAGCTGGGAATTGGGGAATGCTGGCCAATCAACACTGTTCTTCCTCTGCTGGCCAATGGGTATCAGATTCCTGGGGGGTGAGCTTCTGATTGTCCCTTGGTGAGTGTCTCCCTCCCTTGCAACTGGGACTGTTCCCCTTTCCTTCCTGGCATTCTTGGAGAAAAGAGCATGCTCCAGATCTAGGATGTTGTAAGAAAGCATCATTCAGCACTTCTGTTTTACCAGGCACAGTACTTCGTTTTTATCTCTTTCTGACAGTACTCTAGCAGGAATTTATGGGAGGGATAGGATGATGTTCTGTGAGAGATAAGATAATATAGTTCACACATGATTTCTAAACAGTGCATAACAGATTGATAGCACAGCAAGTAAACAACAATAACTACTTCTCTGCCATACATGTCCACAGCTATCACTACGGGACACTGCCTTGTGAAACCTCTTCTTCCATGCTGTGCTCACAGCTGGGCATGGATACCATGATTTACAGGCCATTGAACACAATTCCAGCCAACCTACTTTGAATCAAAATTTGCTCTTAAATGATCAGTCTGTGCTTTGTCGTTCTTTCAAAAAAAGTCAACTGAATTTTCCACCAGATTTGTAAAGTTCTACATCTTTTTTGTTTAAATGACTAATAGTTTTTCCACTGAGCCTTTTACACGGCAGGACAGAACTATTCCCTGGCTGAATTAAAGGCAGAAGACAGAAATGGGCCACTCCAGGCTTCCTGTAAACAATTTAGATGAGAACAATGTGCTAACAGTTCCGTGCAGTTTTCAGAGGCTGCTTATTTTGCTGAGTCACTGACAAGCTGTCACATTAACAAGGAAACAATTTATTTCAATTAGAAACTCAGACACACAATCTCCTTTAAATATGGCTGGGATAAATGGAAATTCTATTATATTTCACTGCTGGGTTTTTTTTTTCCTGCTAAGGAGTGAGTACCTCCAGAGGGAAGCTACGTATATTCTCATAAATGTCAAACTTCCTTCATTTTTATTTTTCTTTAAATATTTCTGAACTACCTTTTCTAAATTCATTTTCCTGTTGGCTGCTTGTCACTGGTTACCATAGCAACAACCTCTAATAGCAATGAGTCTGGGATGCCCTGTGTGAACATCCTCACATTTAAGCCTTGCCAAGGCTAGCTATTAATCCAAGGCTCTATACTGGCTCAACACAGTAAGATTGCTCTAATTTCCTCCCTTCTGCCATGCTGCTTTCTTGAACTGGTAGCACTTTCTCCAGGTGCATTCCTGTCAGGCAACCCACCATTAATTTTCATGCTTGTGATTCTTAATTTGGCTGTGGTTATTTTCAGGAACTGGACTGTCGGTGTCTTTAAGTGCCTTCAGGAAAATAACTTAAAGAAACAATTACTTAAATCCAGTTTTTAAGGATAGCTCTTCTCTCTCACACCCACCCACACCCACACACACACAAAAAGAGAAACTTGTTCTTGTTCTATATGCAATTTATAATAGAAAATTTCACTTGCAAGTAATTCTACTCTTCGACGTTTTTGAATTGCTTTACAAATCATAGTGAAGTGATTGCCTTTTGAATGGGTTTGGGGTGTGGTGGGAAACAGGAGACTAATGCAGAACAGGTGTGGATGATGCAGGATATAGAAGTCTTAAAAATATTTCAAGACTCCGCATCTTCCCTTTAGTCAATCCCTAACGGCAGCTGAAAACTCTTTGTAAAGAAGAAGTAGCAAAGTGGTTAAGAGTAGTTGGATGGGAAATGAGAGCTGAAGGAGAAAACTGAAGTGTAGTGATTGGTTTGATTTGCTGAATAAATTGCTATTTTCAGATTCAATTTGTATCAATAGACAAAGCACTGTATACCTGCAGAGCCTCTCACACTTGGTATCCAGAACTCTGATGCAGCCAGTCTTAAACAGTCTTTTCACTGTTGTCAATAATTATAGCAAACCCCCTCCTCCCCCCAAAATAACTTTGATGGCATTGGCCTTTTATTTTAAAACATTTAATAGTAGTGTTTCTCCTGCCTGCTTCCTGGAAAGAAACAATCCACTCTATAAATACACAGAATAATGTAGCTATTCTCAATTGGTAATCTTCAAAGTAACCAAGAGGTGCTGCTCATTCGCCAGAAGGATTTAGCTTTATTAAATGTGACTGAAAGCTGGAAGCATAATGTGTCGTCTCCCTAATGCACTGAAAATTACACTTTGTTAATTTACAACATATGATATAACAAAGAACTGGTTAAGCGTGTAAATATGTACAATCACACTCAGACAATTAACATTTATTCTCCTTTGCAATCCATATAGTTTTTTAGGATTGAAAATATTTGGCTTCTAGGTAGGGCTTTTTTGCAAACCCTACTGGGTTTGTTTTGCATGAGTTCACAGTCTGAACCCTGAAGGGTTGTTTGGAGGTTGGAAGAAAATCCCTGTGGGTTTCGAGATCTGAGTTCAAACTGCTGTGATGGGGAGGGAAGGAGAAACCCAGCTGGGGCTTGCAGGGGGCATGTGTGCAACCAGCATCAGTCCATATGTGATAAATTTTTGAGATCATAGGCTGAGATGTGCAAACTCCAATCTTAAGTGTAAGTCTCTGTTTAAGAAGGTTCAGTGCAAATAATTTCCAGAGGCTCACTTTGTATTTTAAAGGCAGTTGGAGCTTAAGTTTTATGATTCAGTATCTTTGTTGCTGAGGGCCAAATTATGCTGGCCTTACTCATCTATATAATTTCACTGACTCTAATGGAACTGTTCAAATGAATAAGGCTTTGGGTTTATATAGATATAGATATGTGTGTGTGTTATATGTAATTTTATGGAATGGTCTGCATACATCTGCATACACTGATAGGACAAATACAATTAAGAGCATGTGTTTCCATTCTAATTCCTTGAAATTCGTGAGATTAAATCTTGAGTATCAAAGCATACATTAAAAGCTTCAAATACTAAGATTCAGTTTAAACTATGAGCTGTTTTGTAAAAATTGCAGACTCTGTGATAGGAAACTTGTCTTATGTGTCCATGACATTTCATGAACACTTGTGATGCTATAGAAATAATAAATAAGTATTCAGAGTATTATTTATTATGTTCAAAATGTCACAGTTCAATTTTTAAGTGATAAAAGAGGACAAAAAAGTAAGAGTGAAATTCTGGCTCTATTAAAGTTGATAGAAAAACTCCGATTGACTTGAAATGAGTCCAAGATATTCACTGTACACATTTTCTGGTTTTATCTGTTTTTTGCACTGCTGCAACTTTTGCATAACATCATTTTTTAAAATATGATCTGATATAGATTTATTCCAAAATGTAGACTAACTTGTTAGCAAGTGCTGGTGAGAGGGGAGAAGAAAATAGTTACATTTATCTTTAAAAAAATAGTGTGTGTGCATGTTTAAATACTACAGCATTCTACAGAAGTTTTGTAACACTGCAATAGAGTATGTAAAGTAGAGTGTGTGTGGTGGGGGACACACGACACCTGTCTACATATCTCAAGGAGGCTGAGAAATTATTTAGCATAAAATAATCTTGTACCACTCAAGTTAATGGCAGATTTACCATTGACTTTAGTGGGAACAGAAGTGAGCTTTTATAAATGCATGATGTGGGGATACCATTGTATTTTTGGAGAATGAGGGGAAATTTGAATCTCAGGAGAGTCACAGGTTTGGTTTGTATAATTCCTCCTAGAGTATGTCTACACGGTAATTAGACACCTGCGGCTGGCCTGTGCCAGCTGACTGAGATTCGCGGAACCTCATAGAGGTTAACTGTGGTGTAGACAGCTCCCACCTCACAGAGTCCTAGAGCCAGTGGTGCAAGTAGGGTGGTCCGGTCCGGTACGCCGTACCAGTAAGCTATTTATAACTGGTATGCCATGCCAGAAAGACACAGGATGAGCAGAACGTGGGGCAGCTGGGTGATCCCATGCCGGCAACTCCTCCAGCCCAGCTGTACTGTCTCCAGCCCTTCCACGCAGCTGTGTCTCCTGAGTCCTGTCTGGGGTTTGTACAGCTGCCCTGTGGGACGACAGGGCTGGGGGCCATACAGATGCATTGGAGGAGCTGCAGCCCCACGTTCTGCTCCTTTAGCCGCTGCGGTTCTGGGAAGCCCTGCGATTTAACACAGCAGTAGGAGGACAAAGCCTTCCCACCAGGTAACATGGGATGGATTATGGGGATGGAAGAGAGGAGAATACAGGGCTCCGGTCTGTGGGTGGGGTGGGGTGGGGGGGGGGAGTCATGTGAAGAGTCACGTGGTGAGGTCATGTGCCCCCCTCCCTTTAGCTGGTGCAGCATACTGGTAAGAAATGAATTCTACTTGCACGATGGCCCAAAGCCCGGGCTCAAGTCCAAGCCCGGACATCTACACTGTAATTGAACAGCCCCTTAGTCTGAGTCCTGTGAGCCCAAGTAAGCTGGCACAGGCCAGGAGAGCCCTGGGTGTCTAACTGCAGTGTAGAAATACCCATAGTGTAAAAGCTTATCCAAGGCTTATCTGGACCAAACCAAATATTTTTCATCTAAATAGACTTTAGGGACAAACCTGTTTTCCTTTCTAAAATTAACCATGTGCTCTGACTCACATCATTATACACTGGTGTAACCTCACTGGAGTTACTTCAGTGTTACCAGCTATCACTGCATAAAGGGGCGATTCATTGTTCCTTCTGGTGAGCAATTGTTCTCCACACAGTGATGTAATTGAGAGGAGATTCAGCCCAATATTTGCTCTTAAGATACCAGGTGTCCTGGGGGGAAAAAGACTGTAAATTATTTATCTACTTTGGTTGTATGGTAAGGCCTGGTTATCATCTGGGTTTTACCTCATGTTGTCCTGTGCGTGTGTATATAGTGGACCAATGGGGTAACTTTTGTCCTGACTCTGCAATTTGTTAAGCTCAATTCCAGTTGAAGTCAGCACCCTGCAAGATATGTTCCTTAATGCAAATCTGCATCTATTTTGCTCAGTCCAGCAGTATGAATAAATTTTGAAATGCTATTCTTAATGACAGTTGACATTTGTGAACCTGGGGTCAAGCCAGTTGCTGAAAAATAGCTACTTGACAAATTTGGAGCAGCATTTTTTGACACAGTGTCATCAAAGACCAATGGAAGACACTAGAAACTAGTTTTCAACCTGCCTTAATATTGATTTAACACTCTGATGTTTAAACCAAATGTTTGATATTTAAATATTAACCATCACGATTTTCATCCAGACTGTAAAACCAACATTAAAACAGACTGAACACTGACTTCCTGTCCTTTACACTTGGACTCCCGTATTGCTCATGTCTCAGTAAACATATATTTGTAGTAAGATGGCACTCTCTACAATGGCCTGATTCTGTTCCCATTGAAGTCAATGGAAAACTGGTGTCAAGTCAAGGCAGAGACTCAAAAACACCAATGGTTATTGCTCATTTGAAGAAAGAAATACAATTCTGAGTTTATTCATGGTGACAAGGGTTCTTGTTACCATGCAAACTAATACAACGTTGGGCTGGATAAAGCTGATGCAGCCTTCGTTTAAAGGTGTTTTCTCAACCCTTCTGAGGGAACTTGAAGTTCAGGATAAGAAAGAGATACTTCAGCTTGGATGACTGACAGAAAAAAATTAAATGTCCTCTCAAGTATTGTATAGGGTGTACTGTTTTCAGTGATTGCTACTTTGTGGTCAAGAATACATTAGTCATGTAGAACATACGTTGGAAATTTCTGAGCAAGGGAACTGCCTGTGTTCTGGGAAACATGACTTTGTGTGTACTCTTAATAAATTAACAAGATTGCAGAAAAGAAATATCTGACATATTATCCCTTTCTCCTCCCAACAGGAATAACTTGGCAAGGCCCTGAATATTAGCTAAGATGTCATATCCAAAAGGGGCAAACATATTAATTATTGTAGTATATTAAAGACTGAATTCACAGCGTTTATTTATTGTCCTGTTCATATAGTATGGAATTTTCTCATTCTGTTTCTCAATACACCATTTTGCTTCAAATATTGTAGGAATTCATCACTCTTATAGGTGGATTTGTCTGACTTCTTGTCAAATCAGTGTCCATTTACAGAAATGTATAAGACACTTTACCCTGAAGGCATTTGGTTAGTCAGTGCCAGCGTGAGCTGCCAGCTTTTACTGATTTTACAATGCCAGCTGCTTTCTTGGTAAACAATCTGCTCTGAGTCTTCTTTTACTTTCTGAAAGCTTGGGCTCCTTTTAATCAGCTTGTTAAGGAAGGTGAAGCATCTCCTCTTTGAAATCTTTATTGGCCCTGACCTGCTCAGTAGAAGATGACAGAGGATTGATTTATCTTTTCTTTTTCTTTTTTTTTATTTCTAGCCATTTTTATAACAAGATGATTAGAAGCTGTCACTGACTTACTGAATATGAGGGATCAAACTTAGATAATGATACAGACAATGGTTCTGGTGATAGTTTAAATGAAATATTGGTAAATATGATCACAAGTTAAACCTGGCTATTTCTTGAATCGTTGGGCCAAGTATGAGTGTTTGCTTGTGTCTGTGGATTATGTGTCATTGGTAATAGTTAATGGCTTTGGATTGCAATCATGGATGAAGAACAGTCAAATCAAAATAGCTACACCCAAACAAATTAAACTCCTGGAATGGAATTATTGTGCTGGGTGTATGAGTATTCACTGGTGCATGCATACATGTACAGTCTCCAGAGGTATGGCTCCTTGATAGATGGTGAAGAAATCATTCTGAAAGGGAGTTCAAGGGTGTGTCTGCTCTTTCTTCCTCTGTAGGAAATGAAAATGTTAAGTAACTGCAGAGCAACCCCAGCAGCAGGAGGGGAGCTGCTTTTTTGTACTAATAAATAACAGTTACTTTGCTCACTGACTTCCTGCCTGCACCCTAATTCCATTGATTGTTTGTGCTAGCTCAACGACAAGTAGATTGCAGAATCATATAACATGCCCATTCTGGCTCGCTCTTGGATATGTGTATTGAGGTAGAAACAATAGTAGCCCCTTAGCTCAGGATGAGATGGGGGGCGGGGAATGGGAACATTTTTAATCTTCTGCAATGAGGGGGATATTTTGAATGATGTCACATTCCATTGTGCTCACTCTTTACAATATGTTCTTCACAACTTGCCTGGCAAGGTGAAAATGAGTGGCAGTACAAAATGGGTGTAAAATGTTACCTGATCAAAATGCTTTTTACAGCCACCTTGTGAAAGTGTAAATGACTAAACTGATAAGTGAAGAATTAAATCCTTCGTCACTAATGCCATGTCAACACTACCACTTATGTCGGCAAAACTTATGTCACTCAGGGGTAAACAGGGGTACACAACAAGCTCACCCCCTGAGTGACATAAGTTTCCCCTGCACAAGTGGTAGTGTGCACAGTGCTATTTCAGATGAAGAGCTTCTCCCACCGACACAGCTACCAGTGCTTGTGGAGGTGGTTTTATTGTGTTCACAGGAGAGCTCTCTCCCATCAGCAGAGAGAGACGACATGGGTGGTCTTACAGTGGCTCTGTTGCATCGGTACAGCTGAGCCAGTGTAAACTTACTAGTGTAGCCATGACCTAATTTTCTTGAATGCTTGGAGTCAAATTATAGCACTGAGAGTGAGTGGAACTTGAGAATGAGGGGGCTTATGGTGACTGAGGAAAACAGTGTGTCTGAATAAGGCATAATGACTTCAGGACAATGATGAAGGATGTATGGATGTGTAATTTAAAGTGGCAGCTTTAAACCTGTGCAAAAGACCAGTGTGCATTTTTTTCCATTTCTTTTTCTTGTGGGGGAAGGTTAGCATGCTTACAACTTTTTCCTTTCTTTGCCTTTTAGCCTCTTAAACAGTTGTGATTACTGCTGTGCAGCACTGCAGCTGCTCATACTCTCACACACATTCAGGACCCGGTCATGCAGCCATTTCACATTAGGCATTCCCATTGACTTCACTCAAAGAGACTTGTCTGCAGCAGCAAAATCATTTCAAATTCTGTGCAATGATTGGGGTTGGTTCTTATTTTATTTGAACCAGGTCTCCTACTGCAGTATAGCTGTACACTGGAAAAGCTTAAGTGCCCATTCTGAGTTTCCTTTTGGAGTGTGCAAATTTCACTTGAGTCTTAAACATTTTTTTTTAACAAGGATTATTTTTTGTATTGTGTACCTAGGTGAGCAAACTGAGAAATAAAGTTCACCAAAATTCAGGGCCATTTGATCTGATTTTTCAGCTGGGTTCATTTAAATGGTAAGATCTTGCAACAAAGGTCAGATCTGTAACTAAATTCAAACTTGACTAAAGTTTGGGATGTTAGGATCCAACATTGGTTTGTGCCCAGCTCGATTAAGAGTTGCAATTACATTGCGCCTAGGGTGACCGATGTCCCAATTTTATAGGGACAGTCCAGATTTTTGGGTCTTTTTCTTATATAGGCTCCTATTACCCCCCTCACCCCCTGTTCTGATTTTTCACACTTGCTGTCTGGTCACCCTAATTGCACCCAAAGTGCTGATACGTCCAGTTCCTCAGCATCAGAAAATGTAGGGCCTGATTCATCATTGCCCTGCAGCTTGTTGTGTACTTGTTTACCCCACAAAGTGGATACAAAACATGACCAAATCAGAATGCATTCACTTTGCACTGGGGTAAAGCTATAGGGCCACCATGACTAAAGCCTTGGTTATTCTGGAGCATTAGCATGTTCCTTCTTCCTCCATTGCACTATACAGTGCCCAACAATGTGGGGCAGAACAATAGCTTCTTTGTTGCTTTTCGAGTGGAAATCTATCTGACTGGCTGTAACTCCCCATGACAGGGGACGGAGTTGGTGCAACTGCTGGGTGAATTGCACGGTGAGCCTCGGGTGACCAGGTATCCGGTTTTCGACTGGAACACCCAATTGAAAAGGGACTCTGGTGGCTCCGGTCAGCACCACCGATGGTGCTGTTAAAAGTCCAGTTGGCGGCGGTAAGGCAGGCTAGTTCCTACCTCTCCTGGCTGTCACCGTACTGTGCCCCGGAAGCAGCCAGCAGGTCCAGGTCCTAGGTGGGGGCGGGGCACAGGGGTCTGCGCGCTGCCCCCACCCTGAGCACTAGCTCTGCACTCCCATTGTATGGTTCCTGGCCAATGGGAGCTGCGGGTGGGGGGGGGCAGTGCCTGCGGGCGAGAGCGGTGCACGGAGCCTCCTGGCCCCCCCGCCTAGGACTCGGACCTGCTGGCTGCTTCCAGGAGGCACACAGCATAGTCCCAGGACAGGCAGGCAGCCTGCCTTAGCCCCTCCGCTGCGCTGGTGACCAGGGGCCACCGGAGGAAAGCCCGCACCCCCAGCCCAGAGCCCTCACCCCCCTTATGCCCCAACTCCCTGCCTCAACCCACAGCCCCCTCCAGCACTCTAAATCTCTTGGCCCCAGCCCGCCAGCCTGGAGCCTCCTCCTGCACCTCAAACCCATCATCCCCGGCCCCACCCCGGAGACCACACCCCCAGTTAGAGCCCTCACCCCCTCCTACACCCAACCCCCTGCCCCAGCTCAGTGAAAGTGAATGAGGGAGGGGGAATGTAGTGAGCGGGGACAGGGCCTCGGGGAAGGGGCAAGGGTGGAGCCTAAGGGATGGGGCAGGACTAGGGTGTTCGGTTTTGTGTGACTAGAAAGTTGGCAAGCCTAGGTGAGCTCAGAAAGCACTTGGCCTTAACTCAGATGCCCCTGCTCCGCCACACACACCACAACCCTGCCCCTTCAAAAAAAATGGGGTAACAGTTCTGAGATCTGCTTGGTGAGAACCTTCTGGTTGTTCCAGAACAGAGTGGGACTATGGTTGTTTTCCATAGCTTGTTTAAATCCTTCCTAGGTTGCACGTCACTCATTCAGCTGTCTATCTAATCTCACAGGAGCAATGTCAAAGATATAAACTTCAAATAGACATCCTTTAAAAAGAAGATTTTTGCTATTTTCCACTTTCCACTGAGAACCACTGGAACAACGTTTTAATATAGGAAATAAAAAATGCTGATGCTTCTTGGCAACGCTGCCCAAACAAATGCAGATCATGGCATAATGTCCAGGATCACAGGCAAGTGGGGCAGATAGCTTTTCTTTTCCCGGCATGCCCCGTCCGTGTGAGCAGGCAGCATGCTGAAGTGTACCAGAAGCTTGTTCTCTGAAGTGCTTGGTGAGCAGGGTTTGTTTAAATTTCAGTACACTTCTTGCTCACAAGGATAGGGCAGACAGGCACAGAGGGAGAGTCGTGTTACCTGCCACCTTTGTGACCCAGCTTGCATTCAAAACAGTTGGTGGTAAATCAGATATTTGCTCACCTGTCTTGGCAGTTTCAAGTCTGTAGTCCACTGATATGTGCCATTTCAAGGGATGTGTAAATTTGAAAGCAACTATGCTTTTAAAAAATAAACAACTTTCCAAATCGGACTACTTTTCACATTGGATGCTAGACCATCTGAAGCATTGCATTGTATTCTGATATCAGTCCACAGGCGATGTACACACAGTTACCATGTGCATCAAGGAGAGGCTAGATCTCATTTCATTTTTTTAAATAGATGCATGTGAAAAATTTTAAATTGGAGCTAAATAGATCTTATTATTTTTAACAGACTCAGCTGAACACAGCAATATATATGTAGTAAGAAGAGAAAATTCATGAATCTTAACATTCTATTCACAGATTTCTCATTTGCCAACGTGCAGAGCTGCTATGTTGTTTTAAGATTTAGAAGTCAATGCATTTGCCTTTCAACAATCAATAGCAGCTGTTCATCTGAGTCGTTAATGAGATTTAGACTGCATCCACATTTAAACCTTGTATACTCAGCAGGAGATGGAGTATGCTTGGAAAATGGGATTTCTGTCATGGTTATAATCAAATTTTACATGTTTAAGCTGAGGGGACATTACAGTGAATCCTCCACCTGACACAATGGAAGCTAAACCATGCAAGCTTTTTCTCTAATGAGGAAGCATAAAAGCAGTTTCTTGTTGAGATTTCAACTAGAGCCCCTGGTTTATGAGCAAATGGCTCTTGGGTAGAAGTACTTGCCACTTCTGTGTTTGAAAACCGTTTGAAAGTCTTCTTGAAGGAAAATGTGATTTCATAGGTGGCCTGTTCATTAGAATGCTACCCTCTGCTCGTGCAAGAGCAGCAGGTTACCTCAAAGAGTGACAGGCCTGTGTACATAAAGTGTCAGTTGGGGGATGCTCAGTATAATGTCGGGTTATCTGCATGCACTGACTCTGGGTACATTGAAACTCCACCAAAATTAGAAGAGAATTAGAATAAAAGTCCCAAAATAATGTACACATTACAATTCTGATCCACAGTGAACTTCCACTTCTATTTAGGTTTTGCTATGGGGAAAAATAATTGAATTGTCAGTGGGCTCCCCTGAAATACATCCTAGAATACTCAAGAAACTGATTGGGGAGATATCTGAACCATTAGTAAGGCTATGATTTAATTATGGGTATTTTTAGTAAGTCATGAGCAGGTCACGGGCAAGAAACAAAAAAGTTCGGTCTGTAACCTGTTCATGATTTATACCATAAATACCCCTGATTTAATCTTTTTTTGGGGGTGGTGGCAGCGGGGGTAGCGACTGCTATGGTCACCACCATGGAGGCAGCACTGGGGGGCCAGCGGCTGCTCCAGCTGCTACTGAGGGGGGGGAAGAGAGCCCGGGGGGCCAGATGCTGCTCTGGCTGCCCTGGGACTGCTGCCGGGAGCCACAGAGCTCCAGCTGCTCCAGCCGCCTGGGGGACCACTGCTCAGGCATTCCCCAGGGCCAGCTGCATCGGCCCCTGCTCAGGTGGTCCCCGGGGCCAGCTGCCTGGGGCCACCAGAGCAGGGGCTGGGGCAAGGGCCACTACAGCAGTAGCTGGCTCCGGGGCCAACTGCTTGGACAGCCCTGGGATCAGCCACACTGGCCACTGCAGAAGTCATGGAGGTCACAGGAAGTCATGGAATCCATTACTTCTGCAACCTCGGTGACAAACACGGAGCCCTAGCCATTAGCTATTATCTTCAAAAAGTCAAAGAAGATGAGAGAGATTCCAGAGGACTGGAAAATGACAAATACAGTGCCAATCTATAAAAAGGGAAATAAGGACAAGCTGGGGAATTACAGTCCTGTCAGCTTAACTTCAGTACCCATAAAGGTAATGGAGCAAACAATTAAGCAATCAATTTGCAGACACCTACATGAAAATAAGGTGATAAGTAACAGTCAGCACTGATTTGTCAAGAACCAATCATGTCAAGCCAACCTAATGGCTTTCTTTGACAGGGTAACAAGTCTTCTGGACAGGGGGAAGCAGTAGATGTGGTATGTCTTGACTTTAGTAAGGCTTTTGTTACTGGCTCGCATGTTGTCCTCATAAACAAACTAGGGAAATACAACCTAGATGGACTTACTGTAAGGTGGGTGTACAACTGGCTGAAAACTGTTCTCAGGGAGTGGTTATCAGTGATTCACAGTCAATCTAGAAGGGCATATCGAGTGAGCTCCCACAGGAATCAGTTCTGGATCTGATTCAGTTCAATATTTTCATCAATGGCATAGAGGGTACACTTATAAAGTTTGCGGATGATACCAAGCTGGGAGTGGTTGCAAGTGCTTTGGAGGATAGGATTCAAATTCAAAATGATCTTGACAAACAGGAGAAATGGTCTGAAGGAAAAAGGATGAAATAAGGACAAATGCAAAGTATTCCACTTAGGAAGGAACAATCAGTGGCACATATACAAAATGGGAAAAGACTGCCTAAGAAGGAGTACTACAGAAAAGGATCTGGGGGTCATAGTAGATCACAAGCTTAATGAGGGGGCTGCGGGAAGTGGCGGCCAGTATGTCCCTCAGCCCACGCCACTTCCCGCAGCCCCCAATGGCCAGGCACAGCGAACCACGGCCAGTGGGAGCCGCGATCAGCTGAACCTGCGGACGTGGCAGGTAAACAAACCGGCTGGGCCCACCAGGGGTTTTCCCTGAACAACCGGCGTCCCAAGTTTGGAAAACACTGGTCTAAATAATACTTAGTCCTGCCATGAGTATAAGGGACTTGACTAGATGACCTCTCAAGGACCCTTCTAGTGCTATGATTCTATGACAAATAGTTGCCAGCTCATTGTTCAACACAAACAGAAGAAAAAAAATACGTTCCACTTTTTCAAGATGAAAAAAAGAGAATTTCAACAGTTTGCCTTTTTTTTTCTTGTGGTCTTTTTCCTGGTATATGTGTTTCATTAGCCTTTTTCATGCTTTGGCTTAAAAAAAAATCCATCTGTTTAAGAGCCTTTGGAGAGTGCATTCCTTATTTTGTCCTCCCCAGCATGCTAAGGGAAATTCTTTATGTAATAAACAGACATAAAACTCTTCAAGATAGCAGCTACTGAAAGTGTGGAAAATGAGGGAATAAAATATGGAAAGTGTATTCTTAAAGAAGGGCTATTGTAATTTTGCACCTAGAAATCCAACTGAGAAATGAAAAGTTCCTCAGTAGGAAGCTTGTCTTCATCATGAAGCCAGCACTCATTTTTGTGCCACTGGCTAACTCACTCAAGAGAGGCCTGTCCACTGAAACAGCAAGGATATTGTGTGCTGGGACAGGTGTGAAGTGCATTGCAAAGTTATTGGAAGAAGCTGAGCCTGGCTGAAGACTGTAGTATGTCAAGATCAAGGCGGTAGTTCAAGTTATCACACTATCCATGAGGATTCACTTTATCCAAACTTGCCTAAAATTTAAGATAGAAAATAAGGAAAAAAACTCAGCAAGTGTAGCTCACTATCTCAGAATTACAAGATGCCAGGTGAGCACACCAGGTGTGCTATTGATCTCTGGTAGAGCAAATAATCCCAGTCTTAGTCAGCACCACTGTCCCAGAGGAGGGAGCATAAAGCATCCAAAGTCATTGCTTAGTAGTTGCATTATGGGATTACTCAGAATTAACTCAGTTGGTATTTTGCCATGTTGGATGGTCTAGAAATAGACACAATTCTTATTTGGCTGGTGGAATTAAGGACACTATGGAACACAGTGCTAAGGTTTGCAAGAGTGATCATGCTCTTCTTTATCTTTCTACATCTTTTTCAACACTTGCCCATTTGTGATTTACATTACCTTTTTTACTGTGTTCCTCCTCTACAAATGTTTCTCTCCCTTAAGTACTTGAATCCTCTGTTTAAGTCACTTACCTTCTGCAGTGTCCACCCTGAGCTGATATTTCAGCTTTTGTCATACTACATTGCAATGCAGACTGAGGGAATGTTAAATCACACCACACTGGCAACACAGGAAAAAGCTAAAGAAAGATGACTTCCGAAACGTGTAGAAAATATATTTTTTAATTTAGCTGTGCATGTCACATAGTGGGGGTAAAATGTCAGATACTACACGGGTAGGGGCCATATAAATAGATAGGTTGGAAGCCACATTGTCAGCCAGATACAAATTCATGATATGTAGGTGAGGTTGGGGCATAAGTTTGTCAGTTATAGCTCCTTGATGCTAGGGACCAGTCCTGCAATAGCCTTGGCATAAGTTAGAATATCCTGGGTGCTGATCTACATCAGGTGGTTATAACTCCAAGTGGTCATTGACCAACAGGAAGAGACAGTGCTCCATTCCTTTCTCCTTCTCCTTTCCTTATGTGCCCCCAAGCAGCTGGAGTGACAGGGTGAATTGGCATAGAAACCTGCTACATTAGCTCTATATTCTCTGGATACTCCCCGTACCATGCTTGCTTTCTGCTCCCAGAGCTTTGTGAAGGGAAAGGAGGATTGGGCCAGAGAATATTGCCTAGCACGTTAAACTCCATGAATTATGGAGGTTAGGAGAAGGGAAATAAGAGCAGAGCTCTCTCTGGTACTCATGATCTGGAAGGTAGTGTGGTTCACAAACTGTTTAATTTATTTGTGGGTTTTCTGGTCATCAGCCACTGAATAGCATAAGCCAGGTGAAACAATGATTCAGAATTTGCTTATCAGTGTTCATTCAGCAGGAGAAATTGTGCTGTCCCAGAGTTTGTTTTTGCTTTCCATCATCTCTCTCCCTTTCAGTGAGAATTAGGGAAAAATACTCTAAGTAATAACTTGTGTGTTTGTATAGCACAAGATGACTTTATGGAGGCTTTTAAACATGATTAACCTTTGAACATTGGTCTTCCTGATGAAATGACTGCTAGTTTGGAGCTATGTCATGATCTCAGGGCCTGGTCTACCAACCCTTATTCACATGAGTGCTCCTACTCACATGTGAGTAGTGAAACCCATGGGCCTAATGATGGGACTAAGGGTTTTCAGATAGATCTGGACTTCCAAGACCCTTGTGTGTAAGCTCTGAATAATAGCTGAACTTCAGGCATGTTATGAATAAGTTTTAAAACACATTAAAAATCTGTTTTAGTTTATTTGAAAATGCCTACATTATTATGTAGGAATGTCAGCGAGCAACTTAATTGTATTTTGGGCTGCATAAGCTTCAAAGGCACAAGGTAGTTTATAATGTGCACTTTAAGGCCAAGCACCCAGGATGTGTTTCAAGAACAGGATGCATGCTCAAGTTTTTCATGCTTTTTTTTTTTTTAATGACACTGTAGTGGACTTAAAATGCACAAATGTGAATCATAAAGTTCAACTATACATGCACAACATTATTAACTTTTAAAGTTCATAACTTTAAAGGCATGTTTGTAGAAAAATTGTTCTAAAGTTATCAGCTTCTAAAGTCTCAATGGGATCTAAAAAACAACTCAGCTTGAAGTTTGTCTATCATATTTTTTGTCACACAAGCGCAATGTATTTCACTGAAACCTATGAGAAAAACAGCCTCAAAAACTCATTAACAATAGCTCAATTCATTCTTTGGGGTGGTGGTAGGGAGATCTTTGGACATGAGAAAAAACATGGTAAGTTTCAGCCCCAAGATGAGTGGTATGAGAAATTTATGAGTAGCTGTTGGGGGTGAGGGGAAACGTGGTCAGTCTGTCTAAATACAACTTGTGTCTCAGATAGTGGTCATGCAGTTTCAGAGTGAAAAGCTAAATTCTCTGCTGTCAGAGTTTGTTTGTGCTTTTCCATCATCTCTTCCCCTTTCAGTGATGAATTCTTGTTTGCATATCGTCATGATTTCCTCAGACTTTTACATTTGGTATTGAAGTTTTCAGTGCTTGGTATTTATAAACTATGAAATAGAAATTCCTCCCGATGTTTGAGTTATGAGAGCCTGAAAAAAATATTCCTCTCTAATCACCATTTTCCTCATGCAAACAATACATAATGGTTGAATTTGAAACTTCAAATTCAGTACGTAATCAGTCCTTAGTTCTTTTGAAAATTTTGGCGACAAAATTAAAAGTGACTACTGATGTTTGGATGCCAAAATTTTTTGATGCCCACCGTAACATCTCAAAAAGGCTAGGTTTTTGATGCTGAGCCCCTTAAGGTGACTAGAGTTGCTCAGCCAAAAACTGAAGGTCCCCAAATAACTACTCACTTTTGAAAATCTTGGCCACATTTAATTGGATAATGACAAAGAGCCAGATTATTACTGGCTGGTGTGCAGGTGCTCAGTGTATGCATTGGAGTGACTGCAAGTAGAATAAGGGACTATCACATGTTCGCTCCCTGCACTGCATTCTCAGAATGTCTCCACATCCCTGCAAAGGGGTTGGAGAGGCAGGGTTATGTAGGCAGCCTCCCAACACATTGGAGTTTAGGCAAAGATCATAGCTTCCTGGGGTACACTTCCCTCCTCAGTCTCCCTATGGGGCAGTCACAGTGGCTGTTGTTTGGTGAACACATGCACAACATTATACATGTAAATATCTCATTGAAACACACGCTGATAAAGTCCTCCAAAAACACCCAGAATTTAGTGTTTCTATGCCATTTTTTGCTGTGGTGCAGAGTATTCTACAAATTCTAAGCTTTTAAAATATTTTTAACATGCATTGCTATCTGTTTCTGTTGGCATGATACAGCCATCATAATGTAAGCAGATGTGTTGCTTCCCTGTAAATGCTACTTGCAGAAAAGTCTCCAGTAAACAATAACAAAAGTATCCATGTACCCTTCCTGTATCCTTCTTTCATCCCAGGCATTTAGTAAAGTGTTAAATTCTGTCCCCTCCACAGTCCATTCATTCCATGGAATGTGTGAATTCTGTCCCTTTGTCTACCTTTCCGCTAAATGAAATGTGAACTTCAAAGATTAGATGGTACCATTTTATTGGTAAGATTATTAACAAAGATTTTTTTTTGCTCCCCTTAAAACCACCAAAAAATCAAATTAATAAAAAAACACCAAGCAAAACACAACCAACGTCTTTGTGATTGTAAGGCTACAGTTAAGTCAGAACGTTAACAACTATTTACTTACACATACCAGGCATTTAATTGGAATGCTCTGAGGGTTTTTTCCTTGAATGGGGTGAGCTGGACATTTTGTGTGTGTGTGTGTGTGTGTGTGTTTCAGAACATTATCACAAATTAATAATTATATTTCAGTCCAGCCATATTTGCACACTCTCTTTGGTTCACACTTCTGTGAGCAGATAGTTTGTTTGGGGAGGAGCTTTCTGTCTATATGAATACCGTTATTTGTTCGTAGATTTGTATTTGCATTAGAAGTGTTCATCTAGCCTTCTTAGAAAGAGAAGGGTGGGGGGAAATAGAAGCTAGAGAATGAGAAAACAAGTGGTTCAAAAACCAACTATTATGAGCAACAATGAAGAGGAGACGAGAAGAATGTTAGCAAGGAGGAAATGTTGAGATGCAGCACAAGGCATAAGAAAGAAAAAGGTTCCTTCTTTGAAGGCAGTATGCACATGTGTTCCAGGCACAGAACATGGAGCAAGATATTTGTAGTGTAGCTGGGCGTTTAGATTGTGTGTCAAGTGTCACAGCAACGAGTGTGGTCCTGCATCCAGATATCACATACTTCAATTACTCCAGAGATGCACACAAAACTACTATACTCTTTGTAATGATGACGATGGTAAATGGTGGTAGATAACATATAAACAGAGAGCAGTATGTTCAATTAGTGACTGGTATGTAAATGGAATATTGTTGTATGTGGGATTGTACACTTAACACAGCACTCAGAATACAATAATTATCATACTGGATCGGACTTGTGCTCCATCTAGTACAATATTTTGTCTCTGACAGTGGCCAAAATGAGAGGCCGCAAGGGAAAAGGCAAAAAAACCTTTGAAGTAGGTAGAGGTGGAGTAGTTCCCCAGCCTTCACGGAAATCTTATGCTAATCTGCTTTAAGCCCTGCAATATGAGGCTTTATATCCCTTCCAAAACTTTGTTTTAACTTTTGCTAATATAAAGATCACAAGAAAATCCAGAGTTAAGTGTCCATACCCTTTTTGAATCTTGCTAAATTCTTGGCATCATTGATATCCTGTTGGCAGTGAGCTACACCACTCTGTGCTGTGTGGAAAAAATTATGTACTTTTATCAGTTTTGAACCTGCTGCTTTTCAGTTTCATTTCATGTCCTTTTCTTCTTGAATTCTGAGACAAGAATATAGACCCTCCTGATCTACCTCTTCTTTGCTACTTATAATTTTATATACTTTTAAATATTCCCTCAGATTTATCTTCTTTCTAAGGTAAATTATTCTATTTTTTTCAGTCCCTCTTCATATTCATTCCCCCCCCCCCGTTTATTCTGATGACTCTTCTCTGAACCCCTTCTAATTCAGTAATATACTTTTTGAGATGGGGTAACCAGTACCACATACTTTATTCCAGATGAGGACAAAGTATTGGTTTTATATAATACTATTCTTTATTATTCTCCATCTCATTTTTATGCATTCTAACATTGTGCTGTTTTTTTGACTGCAGCTGCACATTGAACAGAGCTCTTCATTGAGGTGTCTACAGTGATGCCCAGGTCCTTTTCTTGAATTTATGCTGTTAATTTAGATCCCTGTAAAGTGTATGAATAGTTATATTCCCTGCCTCCAACATGCACCAATTTCAATTTTATCTGCTGTCCTGTTGTCCATTCACCTAGATTGGTTAGGTCCCTCTGAAGTTCCCAGTTTTCACTGGACTTGGCTAATGTAAACAAGTTTATGTTATATGCAGATTTTGTCACCTTGCTGCTCACTCACTTTTTCACATCATTAATATGTATTAAAAACCTGAGCCCTGTATGGAACCTTGGGGCACACAGCTGTTAACTTTTGCTGTACCATTTATTCCTACTTCTGGGGAGTTTTTTTCCCCCCCGTCAGTTTTTGACCCATTAGCAGTACTTTGCTTTTTACCTTATAACTACTTAATTCCTTTAATAGCTTCTTGTCAGGGACCTTGTCACTACTACAGCTATTCAAATGAGTCTAACAAGGTTGAGGGCTGTTTCCGTCGTGACTGGATCAAGCGTATATACGAGACCACTAAACTGTGTCTGTAACTGTGGGGAATACTGACAGAAGATGGGAGATTAGTTAATTCAATCTATGCTTTAGGCAGATACATTAAATATTGTTACATATTGAAGTGACATTTATCACAACATTTCCAAACACTGTCTTAATAAGAGCCCTGGCACTTAGGATATTAGTCAGGACCCCACCCTCTACACTTAAGACCTAGCTTTGTGTGAATGTGACATGGGAGATTCACCAATGGATATATTTCATACTCATTCAACCATATTATCACTCGTCAAGCTTTCTGCAGCATTTCACAGAGTCCATCACAAGATGTCAAGAGGTCTAGAAAGGGATAAGTAAAATTCTCTACAGTGACTTCCTTGCCCTGCATAGCAATGCAGAACATATCAAGTGTTTTTGATATTAAACAGAACAACTTTAACAAAGATGTATAACTTTACTCTTTTGATGGAAGACTGAAAAGAAAAATGTGCTTGATACTAGCAATCTTGTCTATTTTTGGAAGACACTAAAATACTACAGTGTGGATGCAATATAAGAAGTTGAGTATGATAGGAGATCATAATTTGTTCAGACACTCCTCCTATTAATGAAGGTTAGGAAATCCAATCAAAGAACAAAAATTCCACCATGTGATGTAAATGACGACCATATCATTAATTTACAAAAGTACAAATGTCAAATACTTGAGCTCACAGCAAAGAACCATCCAGAGGCAAATTTGCAATCTGATTCATAACTATTTTGCCAGCCAAACCTGAGAAACCTATTTTATGTTAGGCAAATGAAGGCTCAGGTTTTCAGCCACTTTGCATTTGGAATGTACATGGGGAAACTTTGGGAGCACCTTGCCACGCCAGGCTGGCTCAAACTCAGAATATGTTATCTGCGTATGCTTGAGTGGAATATATCTTCTGACCTGCTTTCATGTTAAATAGCATAAAGAATGAATATATGCTTCTTTCAAGAGTGCATTGTTTGGGGGGGGGAGGGAGAATCACAGAATATTTGTTGGTATTTCTGGAGGCTGTCACTCATTAAATGGTGCTTCTAGCCCACACAATTTTAATGTAACCCACCATGATTTAATACATCAAAGAAATACAAGGTAAAATATTGTCAGGAGCTGTTTCTCCTTAAGGAATAAACCCTGAAAATACTCCAGTACAAAATGGGAGCATTTTTCACAGGCATTTTTTTTTTTTTGTTCTCCATTTCACACAGAACCTTCATCAAAACTAATGTGAACATAGAGAAGATTTATCAGAGGCTCTCAGGCAGGTTTCTTAGATCTCCCTTACACTGAGAACGGTACACATCCATCTGCCTTCCCAAGAGATTAGCAGCAAATCAGAACCCCTGACAGATATTATATTTTAAAGAAAGTGTTTTTAATAGCTTTTGCTCTTCTATCCTGTTAGCCTCTAATAATGACTGGTAATAGTTCCCAGAAACTGGTGTTTAAAGTTTACAGTTTTAATATATAGAAGAGTAAGTGAAATGACATAGTGTGAGTGAGTTATGAAAGGATTTAGGGTGGAGAGGACACTCTGAAAGATCCTGTTCCATATTTTTAGACCCATGAAAAACCTATCAGTTTCCATTTACATGAGATTCAGTGAATCTTAGCAGCAGGTTTCGTCTCACATTTTTTGCACCCCTCTCTTATGCTCTGGCTTTCAGGTTCATACTAACACAAAACTAAAGATGAAGTCTGAACAAAGATGTGTTCTATTTTGTTGCTAAGCAAATAAGTTTAATTAGGAGACTCCAGAGATGAAACTTGCTATTTACTGAAAACGTATTCATGAACTCTCTGATAAGTTTTCTCTAGAATCCAGAGCCAGCAAAATGCTTCAGGAAATATTTCTTTAATGAACCTTGACCAGGTTCATCATCTGACCCAACAACTGTGAGAGCAGAATCTGCTCCATGGTCTTTGATAGCCCATTATCCTTCAAATACATTGGTATAATATTTTGATATCATTTTTGTACAGTTCTAGTTATTCATGTCTGCATAAAATAACTTGTGATCGGGGGTGAAGAAACAAAACCCTCCACTCAAAAAAAATTGTACGGCAGAACTATGTACAGTTCCTAGAAAGAAACTGCTGAAAATTGTAGTGCTAGATGGACAAATCCATTAATTAATGTTAGTTTCAAATTCCTTTCATATTGTTTCAATTTGGAGAAATAGAGAGTCTATCAAATTTGGTGTTTAACAGATGATGTACAAAATATGTTGTCCGTTAGCTATAATGAAAAGAAATTCCTCTGCCACCTGTCTCTGATTACAAGATACTTGCACAGTTTCATACATACAAGTGTCTCTGATTCATAAAGACTGATGTTCTCGTCTGCTTTGTGATGTGATATTCATATTTAACCCGGAATATAGGACACTTAAAAAATAGTATATAGCAAACTACACTTTGACACCAGCTTGCTCACATGATATTTATTCTCATGGGAACTCTCTTTTGAAAACATAATGGCCAGTGTTCTTCTGTTTAATAGATATGAAACTCAGGGTTTAATCAGTGAGAAGGCTTATTCTATGTCCTTTACTGTAAAAAAAAAAATAAACTGCTGTCATTTCTTGCAATAAGTTCATGCCCTGTGTAGTCAAGTCATTATGAAAAAACTCAAAGAATTTTACCTCTGCTAAAAATGCATAATTTGTTAAATGCAAGCTGCTCCAGTCCCAAGACCAGAGTTCCTATATTTACCTTTGTAGTTTGCTGAAAGGGACACTGTTGTGTAAAAGATTATATTTAAAATAAAAATCCTTACCTGTGTGCTTTAGTATTAATGAAACAATTATTACAAATTTAGGGCCAGATCTTCGGCTGGCATACATCAGTGAACACTGAAGTTAGACTGGTCTGTATCTAGTCAATTTCCATTTGATTTTTCCTTTATCTACAGGACTATTATGTTTGGGCAACAAACACAAATGAAGAAAGTTTTAAATTCTTAAAATTGATTTTTTTCTTTAATTACTAAAATATTTCTATTAAATTTTAAATTTCAATTATTTTCTTTTTTTCATTATTTTATCAGAACTAAGTTGTGGCTCAAAGATACTGGAATGTTTTCCTTTAAAATTGTGATGCATGGGAATATTGGATTTTCAAAGTGACAGAGCTAATTGGCCAGATACATTTCCTCTCTCTAACCATAACTGTCAATAAGAGTAACACTGTCAGTGTCGCAACAGATTTTATGTTGCATATCACCCATGCTTTTTTCATTCAGCGAAGCCCCTTAGACAAATATGTAATTGACAAAGAGATAAATGGTTCGAAAATACACTATATCCATGCCTAATCATGAAGGTAGGTTGTTTATGAAGCAGCAACAGTTAGTTTTTATTTTGTCTTTGAAATTCTCTGAAGCACTTTGTGAAACACTTAGAGGAATACGATATGTTGGGGGAAGAGTCAACATGTCTTTTCTAAAGAGAAATCAGGCCTACCAATCTATTACAATTTGAGGAGGGGTCAACAAATATGTCAACAAGAGTGTTCCAGTGGATGTAGTGTACTTCGACTTTCAGAAAGCCTTTGACAAGGTCTCTTACCAAAGACTCCTAAGCATAGTAGACAGGCATGGGATAAGGGGGAAAGTCTCTCCTGGCTAAAAAAATAATGAGGAGTCCTTGTGGCACCTTAGAAATTAACACATTTATTTGGGCATAAGTTTTCATGGGCTAGAACCCACTTCATCAGATGCATGGAGTGGAAAATACAGGAGTAGGTATAAATACATGAAAAGATATGGATCAATAACTGGGTAAAAGCTAGAAAACAAAGGGCAATAATAAACTGTCAGTTTTCACAATGGAGGGAGGTAAATATCAGGATCCCCTAAGAATCGATACTGGGAGCAGTGCTGTTCAACATATTCACAAATGATCTGGAAGAAGGGGTGAACAGTGAGGTGGCAAAGCTTGCAGATGATACAAAATTATTCAAGATAGTTAAGTCCAAAACTGACTGTGAAGAGTTACAAAGGGATTTCACAAAGCTGGGTGACTGGGCAACAAATTGATAAGTGAAATTCAGTGTTGATAAATTCAAAGTAATGCACATTGGAAAACAATCCCAACTTTACATTACAAGACAATGGGGTCTAAATTAGCTTTTACCCCTCTGAAAGAGATCTTGAAGTCATTGTGGATAGTTCTCTGAAAACAGCTGCTCAATGTATAGTGGCAATCAAAAAATCTAACATAATGTTAGGAACCATTTAGGAAAGGGATAGGTAATAAGACAGAAAATATCATGCTTCTACATAAATCTGTGGTAAACCCACACATTGAATACTGTGTGCAGTTCTGGTCACCTCATTTCAAAACAGATGTATCAGAACTGGAAAAAGTTCAGAGAAGGGCAACAAAAATGATTAAGGGTATGGAGCAGCTTCTACAAAAGGAGAGATTAAAAAGACTGGAACTGTTCAGCTTGGTAGAGAGATCACTAATGGGGGGATATGATAAAGGTCAATGAAATCATGAATGGTGTCTAGAAGGTGAATAAGAGTTATTTAACCCTTCAGATAACACAAGAACTAGAGCTTCTTAGTTAAAGAAGTTAATAGGCAGCAGGTTTAAAATAAACATAAGGAAGTACTTCTTTACACAATGCACAGTCAGCCTGTGGAACTTGTTGCCAGGGCATGTTGTGATGGCCAAAAGTGTAACTGAATTAAAAAAAGAATGAGATAAATTCATGGAGGTTAGGTCATACCATGGCTATTAGCTAAGATGTGCAGGGATGCAACTGCATGTTTTGGATATCCCTAAACCTTTGATTGCCTGGATGACAGGGGATGGATCACTTGATAAATTGCCATGTTCTGTTCATTCCATCTGAAGCATCTGGCATCGGCCACTGTTGGAAGACAGGATACTGGGCTAGATGGACCATTGGTCTGATCCAGTATGGTCATTCTTATGTTCTTAAAACTCACATATAGTTGCCACCTATGTAACTCAAACTTTTTTAGGCATTAACTCAATAATATGAAATTTTAAATGGGGACAGAATGTGTGAAATAACCTTCTCACACCTGCCATAGTCTAGTATATACAAACCAGCCAACCCATGTAACTTTTAATTTCAGAAATATTTGTAATCAATTTATACAGAGACACATGCACACACTATACAGATCTCACATCCTTTGATCTCTTGGTGAGGTTTGTTTAGGTGTTCAGAGAGTTTATGCAGGTCTTTCTCTTTCCTATGGTGGGAAGTAGAATGGGTTGAAAAGGGATTTTTTTTTTTAAGAATTCATCCTATTTATTTTCATTTAAGTTTTGAGCAATTAATTAATTAAGTCAGAAATTTTTAATTTTTGGAAATTTTGCTGAGTCCTATTAGGAAGAAACTGCATACTTTCTCCAAGAGTATAATGTCTGTTGTGTTGCATTCAAACAAGGTATGTCTATGTTAGTTAAATATTTCCCTACCTTACTTAAAAATAAGAGATTTGCAAACTTAATGTCAGATTGTTCCTTTGGAATCCCCAGCTGGTTTCCAACTCAAGGCAGTGGAAAGTTTTTATATGCACCTAATAAGGGCAGAATACCACTCCATAGGTATTGTTCTGCTTTTGATTTCAGTGGACATGGTACTAATTTAACTATACATTCTTTTAGACTTGTGTAACTAAAGATTCTTTCTGAGTTATGGCAAAATGAGACAATTGTGTAAGACAGAGAGACAGCCTCTCTCTATGCTCACCATTGCCACATCCCCTATGACAAAACAAGGTAATATTTGATAAATATGTGGGTTAATCCCATTTTATTCGGATAGTTTAAAGGCTGTATAATTGTGATAGAGATGACACAAGCCATCATTTCTTGGTCTTGAATACCTGGTCCATTGGTCTGACCAAGTTTAGCTGAGACTTGTTGGCTTATGGCTTAGGGAGCTGATGATGATATGTAGAAACTATCAGTTTTAAACTTAAATCATGAGTTTAAAGGGACTGAATACATTCTTAAATCATCCAGTATTGGAAAGTGGTGATAGATAGAAGCAAATTCAGTATTCCTGGAAATGATTGAGAAATATCACCAAGGGGGTTTCTACTGAAAGATATTGGCCTGTAATGTCTCTTGGGAACCCAATGTTAAAAGAAGCTTCTGAACTTTGTCCTCTTGGTAATAACAGAGTTCCCAGAAGACCAAATCAATGCCATCACTGCACTAATTGACACCTTAGCTAATTTCAGCAGAAAGGTCAAGACTCAGTTGGGCATGGGAGATGGAAGTAACATCTTATCCCTAGGTAGCTGCATAGATCACAAGGCCTTCTCGCCTTGCAATTATCTAGTCTGACCTCCTGTGATATAAAAGTTGCCAGTGATGTGGCACCACTGGCTGAGGATTCAGATTTATTGGCAGGCCATAAGGGGCAGGGGCAACTCTTATTTCCACCGGCAGTGTTTTAGCCAATTCTATAGATCACCACTTTATTTTGTATAGTGCTTTTTTTACAAACAATATTTTATGCCAGTTTAAATGGATACATATAGATATACAAAATAGAGGAAGAGACAAATTAAGACGTATGAAGTAGGCAAGTGGGGAAAAAAATCACGTCAGATCTGAAAATAGGTGGTCAGTCAATGAGTCAGACTGTTCCTGTTACAGGAGGACTTCCTGATAACAGGAACTGCAGAAAGAAAAGGAGTACTTGTGGCACCTTAGAGACTAACCAATTTATTTGAGCATGAGCTTTCGTGAGCTACAGCTCACTTCATCGGATGCATACCATGGAAACTGCAGAAGACATTATATACACACACAGACCATGAAACAATACCTCCTCCCACCCCACTGTCCTGCTGGTAATAGCTTATCTAAAGTGATCACCAAACTGGGCCATTTCCAGCACAAATCCAGGTTTTCTCACCCTCCGCCCCCCTCCCCCACCACAAACTCACTCTCCTGCTGGTAATAGCCCATCCAAAGTGACCACTCTCTTCACAATGTGTATGATAATCAAGGTGGGCCATTTCCTGCACAAATCCAGGTTCTCTCACTCCCTCACCCCCCTCCAAAAAACACACACACAAACTCACTCTCCTGCTGGTAATAGCTTATACCAGCAGGAGAGTGAGTTTGTGTGTGTATGGGGGTGGGGGGGTGAGAAAACCTGGATTTGTGCTGGAAATGGCCCACCTTGATTATCATGCACATTGTAGGGAGAGTGGTCACTTTGGATAAGCTATTACCAGCAGGAGAGTGAGTTTGTGTGTGTGGTTTTTGGAGGGGGGTGAGGGAGTGAGAGAACCTGGATTTGTGCAGGAAATGGCCCACCTTGATTATCATACACATTGTGAAGAGAGTGGTCACTTTGGATGGGCTATTACCAGCAGGAGAGTGAGTCTGTGTGTGGAGGGGGGGAGCAGAGGGTGAGAAAACCTGGATTTGTGCTGGAAATGGCCCAGCTTGATGATCACTTTAGATAAGCTATTATCAGCAGGACAGTGGGGTGGGAGGAGGTATTGTTTCATGGTCTCTGTGTGTATATAATGTCTTCTGCAGTTTCCACGGCATGCATCCGATGAAGTGAGCTGTAGCTCACGAAAGCTCATGCTCAAATAAATTGGTTAGTCTCTAAGGTGCCACAAGTACTCCTTTTCTTTTTGCGAATACAGACTAACATGGCTGTTACTCAGGAACTGCAGAGGTTAAGTCTTTCACACAAACATTTGTTGTGAAGGAACAGAAAGGAAACAAGCGCTAGACAAGTGGAGTGAGTGAAGAGAGCAATATAGTATGACAAGGTCTATGAAATATGCTGAATAACTCCATAATGAACTTAAAAAAAACGGTCCATTTTGGTCTTGGCACTGAATGAAGTGAGCTAATGAAGTTGTTTGATGCAAGTGGCACGGGCATACTTGACACAGTATGTGTACGCAGGTGGGTAACATCATAATAGGCATCTGTCTCCAGGCTGTTGGTATTATACCTTCACAAATACTTGAACATGTGTATGGACATTTTTATTATTATTTATTAACTGTGCTATAATAGTACCATCACCAACGGAGACTGGGGCAAGTTTTAAGCACTATCCAAAAACATAAGAGAGAGTCCCTGCTCCAAAGAGCTTATGTGCAAAATAAACAAGATGGTGGGAGGGGAAATAGAGGCCCAGAGAGATGAAGTGACGTCCCCAAAGTGACACAGGGTGTTGTAATTTTTTCCTGACATTCCATGGATTGTAATGTGGTTTGCATGAGTTAGAGAGAACTTACAATACACACACATTTTGGCCACTCATTTATGAAAGCCTTTACTTTCAGCGATAAAACTATCATTTCTATTTACAAATGGTGGTATTGTAGTAAATGGTCTCATTTTCATTCATGAGGAATCAGTGGCATTCTTAGAGAATTAGTTCTTATACACTATTTATGGCTCTTATATTTTTAAATCATTTTGATTATTTGACACCTTTTTAAGAGAATTCAGGAATTCTGCAACCAGCTGTCTGCAAATTTATTGGGTGATTAGTCACTGTACATGTGGATGGGAAATCTCAATTTTTCATCTTCAAAATTGAAGGTTACTAAAGGACACTCTGCAGACTTAATTTACAGTTAAAATCCTTTCAGGTGTCTTCATAGCATATAATGGGTGGAAAGGGAATTTCTAACCGGAGCTCCTTTGTGGATGCCTCGCTATATCTAAAATAAAAAATTGTCGTATTATTTTTGAATAAAGTTGCTCAGATCTAGTCTGAGCTGTCTGCCTCCTTGAGAACAGTTGTATTCTGAGAGGGCAAATGCTGAAGGTGAAATCCTCATCCCATGGAAGTCAAAAGGAGTTCTTCCATTTACTTGAATGCAGCCACCTTTTGTCTCCTCTGCCTGGGTGTGACCTTAGTCACTCGCTGAAGATCTGGAGGTATTGAGGGCTTATCAGGCCTTAACTGTGAGTTAGTTCCACAGCTTTTCTGGTTGGTGAAGACCACTAGGGAAGTACAAGGCTCATTGTTGTTTGAGGTTCAGTGTTTCCCATTGATGGGTTAGGGAAGTCTTGAAAGTGGCCATCTGGGGATCAATCTGTATTCAGCTCTCTTTTTTGTGGGGAGGAGGAGGAAAGAGACTGAATAGATTGTAGCATGGCAGCTCTCATATGTGGAGTCCTCAAATTTCATTGTCATGTAAATTAGGTTTTCATTCCTGGCATGGGACAGCAACTGCCGTAGCTATCTTGGCTTATGATACCCTCTCAGTGATGTATGAAGCTATAGTGTCCATGCGAATTAGCATAGCTCTGTCTGTAGCCTTTGATCCTATTGACCATGAAGTTTCCCTAAAACGTCTGTGTTCCCTAGCAGTGTTGGATGTGCTATCTTTTTGTGTTCCTTTCTTTGGTAAGATATCTGAGGGTAGTTCAGAGCAATTGATCTGCAGGGAGTTTACTTTTCAGGTGTTACTGCTCAATGAGTGCATAGCATCTTTGGGAGGGGTGATGAAGGGTCATGGACTGTGCTGCATTTAGTATCACTGTCTGTACCACCTTTTTACATGTGTTCAAAATTTGGGATTTTTATTAGACAAAGAACTTTTTGGAGCTCAGGTAGCAACTGTAGGTATTTTCCTCTCTGCTCCTGATGAAGAAGCCTTTGATTTCATATGCAGGGCTCATTATGCTAGGTAATATCTATTGTGCTTTCTCCTGTCTCTGAAAAAATGATCAGGTACTTGCAGCTATCCTGGTCAGGTACTTTAGTCCTGTCTAAAAACTGATATTGGGTTTGGTTCTCTACCGCTTCTTACCTTTCATAGTTATTTACATCTGTGCCATGTGGTGTAAAGTATCACCATTCTCCAATGGTGATATTTTACATCCACTTTGCATGGATGTAAAGGACTTCTCGAAGAGGAATCAATATTGGACTTCTCTACTGCTGTGCACTTTGTGAAGATGAAATTGTCTGGCCTGTTTGAGTTCTCACAAGGGTGACCAAAATAACTGCTATTTAAACTGAGTAAACTCCTCACTCTTCCTAGTACCAAAGAAAATCTGATTCAGTACCAAATATAACAAAAATAATCTAGTGAAACAAAGGGGGCTACATAAGAGATGCTAATATTTTAAAGTATTTTTTTCTGATTTCATAATAACAAAAGGTTAACAAATAATAATAAACAAGTAAACAGCATTTATAAGTTCATCCTTTTGTAGTCATACCCTGCATATGAAGTATCGCCTGTATCAGTTTCAAAAGCTTTGGAGTAAATTTTGTTCTCAGTTGCACCATTGTGACCCTAGGATAACCCCATTGTTGCCAAAGTTATTATATACTCAGATAATAGAGGAAGAACATTTTGGGTGTTTCATTTTTGCACCCAGGAAGTGAATCAGATCACCATATAGATAGAAAATTTTCATCAGAAACTACTCATTCTGAGGTTATAGTGTACTACATAAAAACTGTGACTTTATTACCTAAATAGAGATAGTATTGAGTACGGCCTTACTCAATATGGTTCTTTGATCACTTTTACTAGCAATGAGTATATCTTTCTGTTCTTGTTTTTACACCACCTCATATTCACTGCCACCTCCCTCTGCTAATATTTTACTGTTTTAAAGGAGAAAGAAGAAGTACTTTCTTTTGAATCAGATACAGAAGTGCGCCTGAGGTTGACTTGACACTCAGAATTTCATCACACTCATATGCTTTGTTTTGTTACTCACCTGGTCTTCTATTGTACACATCCTGGTAGGGTTGCCAGGCGTCTGGTTTTCGACCAGAACATCCTGTCAAAAAGGGATCTTGGCAGCTCTGGTCAGCACAGCTGACTGGGATGCTAAAAATCCAGTTGGCTGCAGCAGCTGGCTCCGCACGGTTCCCAGAAGCAGCCAGCATGTCCGGCTCCTAAGTGCAGGAGTGGGCAGGGGGGCTCCATGCGCTGCTCCTGCCCCGAGCATTGGTTCTGCAGCTCCCATTGGCTAGGAACTGCGGCCAATGGGAACTGCAGGGGCAGCACCTGCAGAGCTGCCTGGCTGCACCCCTGCCTAGGAGCCAGATGGACATGTCAGCTGCTTCCCGGGAGCCGCCTGAGGTAAGCACCACTCGGAGACTGCACCCCTCATGCCCTTCCACACCCCAACCCCCTGCTCCAGCCTGGTGAAAATGCCCGAGTGAGGGTTGGGTAGAGCGAGCGATGGAGGGAAGTGAGATGGAGTGAGTGGGGGCAGAGCCTTGGAGAAGTGATGGTGCAGGGCAGGGCCAGGGCCAGGGTATTTGGTTTTCTGCAATCAGAAAGTTGTCTACCCTACATCCTGGGCATTCACTTTCTTACATCCTGGATATTGCCAAGTTCAAAGAACGTTTTGGAAACATCTTCCCTTTTAAACATGCTCTTATTAGTGCAGTAGAAACACATCAACAGTACATGAACAAGAAGCAGAAACAAGAGAGAACATTTTAGCATATCTTAAGTCAGTATTTTTGGATATCTGGTATTACGGCCTGTTGTCCTATTGCTAAAGAGCATTGTTACATGTGCGGAAATTGGAGATTAATGGGCATTGAACTCTGAAATTTTTACTCTTCTAGGAAAAATAGTGCTAAGTATATTTGTTTTTTCAATGGAAAAATCAAGTCTACTGCCTGTTGTAACACTGTCAGTTTTTTTTAAGGAGCAATACTGTTCCTATTGAAATAAATTATATTAAACCCAACAGACATATATTGAAGGGTTCAGCTGTGCCATGACATCCTGGTATTGCATCAGTGGTGCTAAGCTGCACTCCCTCACAGTAGCCGAAAGAATTAAAGACAACATTGGCCCCAGTATTCTGAAAATTTTGGGGCTCGTTTGGAAGTGGTGTGGGGGGCGGGGTTGACTGAGGGACTTGGTAACCTTTCTCCGAAGCCAAATCATATATTGATATTGACATCAATTCTGTAGGTGGGACACAAGCCATAGTGGTGTAGGTACTGAATAGAAGCATAGAGAAGGGAGAGAATAATGGAACAGGTCTGTCAGCCTGCCTTTTGTGCTCAAAGTAGAAAACAAAGTTTAAAAAATTAAAGACGGGAGCAAAATTAAATATATTAATCATGCTTTGTGTGCTTAAAAATTCATAAATAGTCTGAAATATAGTAGCAGCAGGGTGATAAAGTTGCCCCCTTTTCCGTTTTCTCAGTAGTGGACACTGTCACGCAACAGCACTCAAGCACAGCTTCTTATGGCAGGTGTTTTTCCTATACTGGGAGTTCACTGCCCTTGTTTTGTTAGCCTCAGCATTTTGAAAGCGTCTGCTCACCCACGGTGCTTGTGAATATATCACTGTCCATGCTGCCTTTGCCTTTTGTGTTTACTGGTGTCTTATGCTTCAGGGTTTCTGATGCCCTTGAGAAGCTGTGACAATTCTTTACA
The DNA here is from genome assembly GCF_965140295.1 of Lepidochelys olivacea. Taxonomy (NCBI): domain Eukaryota; kingdom Metazoa; phylum Chordata; order Testudines; family Cheloniidae; genus Lepidochelys; species Lepidochelys olivacea. The sequence goes on along the minus strand of NC_140411.1, from coordinate 75,133,733 downwards.
TCTTAAAGAGTGCCAACTCATTTATTAAGACAGAGTCTGTGAGGCCTGGATGAATATTTTCTATCTAACATTTAATAAAACATTAAATTAAAAATGTGACTTATGCTGTGACATGCTCAGTATTACCCTTTCAAGGTTTAAATTTGAGAGGCATTGGGCCCTGCTGTTCGGAATGTGACATGTTATCAATCTTGTGCCTAGGTGACAAGGCCACTGATGTTTTCCTGAGGCAGTTGTTTAATAATAAATTTTTCATTGCTGGCATGTTCAATAAATGGATTGCAACATTTATACCCAGTGTGGAAGTTTTACAAGTTCCTTATAAATATCAGTAATGATAATAGTTAAGAACAGAATAATGAATTTATGCTCAAAGAACCCAAGATCTATCAATCAAATTAAATCTAGCCTAGGCCTCTGCTACTGCTTTTGGGCTTTTTATACCCTAAAGTGTACCCTGTGTGGATAGGCCTATCTGGTGATTTGTTGAATTTCTTAGTGTTTCACTTGTCATATTAATTTAAATCTTTAATCTGCGGACATGTCAAGTGTATCAAGTGGCATATTAAATCAGTATTATATTGCAGATGACGTCTCTGAAGAGGTTGCAATTGTGTAGTGGAATGTAATAATCGGAATAATAAAAATAAATTGCATTTTGATCTTCCCACACTTGTTAAAAAAAAAAAAGAAACATACAGTTTTGCTTGTGGAGGCAGCCCGTTTCATAGAGCTTTGCCACACATTCAAAATGCAAAGAAACAAAAAAATCCAAATGGGGAAGGCATGTCAGTTACTATTAGGAATCTAGAAAATCACATCTATGAAGAGGGATTCTGTTGCTAAACAAGCGTTAACTTGGCATTTAAAACAAATGGTTATAGTCTCATTAGAGTTCTTGATAGCCAGGGATAATATAATTAAGAGAGTTAATAAAGGAAAAAGCTACAGTGTATATTCCTTACTGTTTTCCACTGCTTTTCACCTTGTGTGTGCAGTCATTTATGCCTGTGCAAAGGTGGCATAAAACACCGTCATTTGAGTTTGGCAGTGATGCTGTTAACAGGCTCTCTTGCACAGGCATACATGACTGCAGTGGATAGAGCACTGAACTGGGACTTGGAAGACCTAGAATCTATTTCTTGCTCTGCCACCAGCCTGCTGGGTGACCTTGGGCAAGTCACTTCTCTTGTCATTGCTCTGTGCCTCAGTTTCCCCATTTGTAAAATGTGGATCATGATACTGACCTCCTTTGTAAAGTGCTTTGAGATCTATTCATGAAAAGTGTTAGACTTGGGTAGTAGTATTACACAAGAAGAATGACAGTGAAGAATTGAGCCCTGGCTTTCTAAAGTCTTAGGTCCTGACTCATTACTTTGTTACTCCAAGTATTTTGAAAGAAAGATACAGGCCTGCTCCTAGAGGCAATGCCTTACAAAAAGCTTTGCCGTGCATTTACAGTTCAAAGTAGATATTTTTTTAAATGGGAAAAAATTGCCAGTTATCATTTGGAAGCTAAAAAACCCCAGATCTATGAGGAAAAAAAAATCTGGTTCTAGACTAACAGATAGAGGGCCTGATTCTGCTCCCCTTAAAACAGTTTTAGACCAACTGGCATCAGTGGAGCTGTTCCTGAGATACCTTGAGAATAATCAGGTTCAGTGTGTATGTGTGCACACATTACAGTTGCTAAATCTGCAAGGAGCACTACTAGATTCTATGGGGTGGTGTGTGGAGTGGATAGCTTTTTGAGTGCAGACTTCCTATAAGAGTGTTCACCATAGATGCGCTATTAAGATTTTGTCTTTGAGATACAGTAAGTGCACAGAAAGAATTACTGCAGTAAGTCTATAGGTATTTAGAAGTTAATTTGAACATATAGTATCTCGTCTCTTTGATAGAAACCAAAGGCAAATTTATTAAGTTATATTCTATTTAAAATACTAGACCGATCCAGTTTTATATAAGTAAATGGGAGAGCATGTAAATTCATTCTTTTCTCCTTTATTCTGTTAAAGAGATTAATTCTAATACTACAGGCATGCAGAATGTACCTAAGTTTGCACCTTTTAAAATTTCCCCTGTCCTGCGGGAAGAGAGGAGGGACCTTTTTTAAAGAAACCCAAGTTGTTCAATAAGTTTTATCCTGCAGGACAGGAGGGATTTGAAAGGGCCAAAAATTGAATACAGTGTAAGAGGCTGCATTATTATAGATGTTGGAATCCTAATGAAAAACATTTCACAGAAACCCACATGGAAGGAGATGTGGTTTTAAACTGTGTCCTCAGTGGATTCCCACTCCCATTTCATTATCATGAATCTCATATGTACAATTAACTGCTGTTCATTTACTGTTCTCTCACTCTCTTTCTCTCAGAACCACTTAGTCAATACACCCTGTTTTTCACGGAATCTTGAAGTGACAACTCATCTCATTTTCCCCACTCTGCTGTACAAACAGATACAATTTTGAATGAGGAAAAACGTTGCTGCTACTGAATAAAAATCTTCCTTTATGGTGATCTGTCACAGTATTAAACAAACTCTCCCTACTACTCTTGGATCCAAGCCGAAGGATGTGCCCTCTCCTCATTTAGTGTCTCTCCTCTTTAGGGTGTGAACCTTATTTTCTCCTTAAGTACAACAGTAGCCTCTATTTAATACATCAGTTGCAGTTTAAAAATCAGCCCTTGTTAACAAACTATGTGAGGTCCCACAGTTATTTCCTATTCCAAGTAGATGGCAAAACTGCTTTTCTCAGATGTATACAACTAAGTTGTTTCTTCCATTTTAACGCTGCTCGACTGCCTGAGCACATGAAAGCCAGGACTCCCCCCTCCCCCTTTTTTTTTTTAATTTGACTGTTTGAATTCAGCATTCAAATGCCACACTTTGGCACTCAAAATGCACATTTTCATATGTGAGTATTTGAGCACCCTAATGTGGGATATTGGCATCCAATTTTTAAAAATGGGCTTGAGGTGTTAAGGATAGCACAGTGATATCAGTTTTTTTTAAAAAAGGGAAAATAAAGATGCACATGGAACTTAGACATTCAGGTTTCCTTTTTGAGTTCCCAGATTTTTCAGGCTTATTATACAGGAACACAGGAATTGCCGTACTGCCTCAGAGTAGCGTTCCACATAATTCACTATCCTTTCTCTAACAGCAGAGAATACTAGAAGCTTCAGTGGAAAGTGCAGAGAACTCCAAAATGGACAGTTATATTTCTTTCTAAGCCATCAGTTAATGGTTGGCTTATGCATGAAGAATGAGAGTTTATATCCCCTTATATAAAACAATGTATCCTGTCCAGTGCTACTGTGGATGTTTAATCCTTTTTTGAATCTTACTGAGCTCTTAGCTTCAATAATACCATGGTAGGAAGATGATAAAATATGTTTCCTGACACCAACTTTCTCTCTGTCGGGGGATGAGTTTCTCATTCTGATAAGGACATATTCACCAGAGTCTCTCCCGGCCCTAATGGCTGTGATATACCTTTTTCCCTAGAAGATGGCCAGCTTCTTGTCCCCTGGAATGGAAAAATGATGTGCTTCATCTTCTCAACTCTATTAATAGTGTTGAGATACTTATGGATTGGTCTTGCAATATTGAGTGTGCACCTGCTGATAGTTACCAGCTCAGCCTTGGTTTAGTCAGATATATCCATCATTTATGGACCGTAGACAGATTTCAGGGCAGTGTCTCTTGGAAAATAAATAAGAAAGGATTATCTGAACTGTGATCCACATAAGATTTATAATAGGTGGGTTGAAGTAAAAATAATTTTAAAATAGAGTGGTATGGATTACAGGAATATGCTGGTTAATGAAATAATAGGCATTAGGCCAGATACTCAGCTGATGTACATTGGCATCCCTACCCTGAAGTCAGTAGCCAAGGAATTGGCCCAGTAGCAAATCCTAAAGGAGACTTACAACTGAAAGAGTATACCAGGGCACCATTGGTTTGGATGCTCACAGCAGTGTTCAGAGCTGGATGCTGAAAGGGCAGGGATGAGAGTTGGTATATGAAAGCAAGTTTAAAACAGAATATGAAGGAAGGAAAATGTGCATATTCCTGTCGTTTGTTACTTGAGAAAGGGAAGCTGCTGGGCTAAGAAGACTCATACTTAAATCACAGCTCTACCCTGGAAATCGACTGGGTAAAAAATGACAGTTTTGTATGCACCAGGCCGTGCCAGCTAGTTTTTCTTCTTTAATGCAACTGTCAGCCCTGCAGACCCAATGCAGCTATGGGAGAGTAAATTGGACTCTTTTGTGTCATCATCAAAAGAATTGTTAGTCATATCCCAGTTTCAAGACTGTTCAACCCCCACTTTCTTCAAATTAAGTCTTCAGTTACACCCATGCAACCCCACTGAGAGCAATAGGGTTTCACAAATGCAGTTGAGAAGAGCATTCGGCCTGCAGAATCTGTATTGCTGGTGGTCGTGCATGAGCTAGAAAGGCAACAGCTTGGCTTTCAAATAGCATGCTGAGACTACAGTACTGGAAGATAAGCTGAGCAAATTTTGATGGGCAGCCAATGTGGAATTGCGCTGTGCCATTTTTACAAAGTTCCTTTAAAGAGAAGGGCCATACTTGAAAGTAATTAGGTGGGCATCCTGCTTTTCAAAATACAGAGTGATCGCTGAAAACATTACATTTGATTGACATTGAAGTGTCTTTGACTTATGAAATCATCTGAAACTTTGAATCTCCATTTTTATTATGATTTTCCTGCAAGCTTTCCTCTTGTTTACTATGGTTACTAAAGGGTAGGGTGAGCGTGTGTGCGTGCATGTATGTGTAAGGGGACTGTTGTCCGCTTACTAAAACTCAGTAGGGGTGTTTTGGTTGGCCAGCTCCTAGTACCAAAAGAAAGGGGAAGGGTTGATGGGAAAAACAGGACTCTGAGACTGACAGTCACCAGAAACAATGGGGAGAGGCCAATGCCCCAGGTCAGCCTGACAGGGCGGGCAGGCTAATCAGGGAGTCAGGAGGCCAGGGGGATCCCGTCCTCCGTGTGAGCTGGAATTGCCTGGGTCAGACAGAGTGGGGCAGAGCTAAGGAGAGAGCAGGGACCCAAGCTGAGCTGGGGAGCAGAGCTGGGCCAGAGCCAGAGGGGCCAGAAAAGCAGCCCAGGAAGCAGGTCAGTGCTGTGAGCAGAGTCATAGAAGCAGCCCGCAGAGCAGACCTGTCCTGGGAGCAGAGCTGCAGTAACTGGAGACAGAGAGACCAGAGAAGCAGCCCAGGGAGCTGGAGGCAGAGCAGCAGCCGCAGTGCTGAGGCAGAGTGGAGCTGGAGCTGTGGCTGGAGCAGTTGGGAGCTAGGTGTAGTGAGCAGCTGAGGAGGAGCTGAGGAGAGTGAGGGGGACCCTGGGCAGCAGGCAGGGAGATGCCCCCAGCCAAGATGCCTTGCAGGCCAGACTTGGAGGGGGATCATAACCCTGATGGGGTGGGGGCGACGCTGGGAAAAAGGGTCCTGTCACCTAAAGCCTGAGGGCGTGTGGCCACCGCTAGAGCAAGTGTCTGACCCACAGCATCCCTGTAGCACAGCCAGGGCCTGAGAAGGAGGCCTAGGACGTGTGAAGAACACACTGTGAACTTCCCTTACATTCCAGAGACTTCTGTTTGTGATGTCCCCTTGCAACAAAGCAGGATTATGCATTTTCGTTTAATCTTTCCCATTTTTCCTTATTTTTTAAAAATTGAGTGCTGTTTAATAAATTGTATTTGCTTTGAACTGTATGTAATGATGAGTGGGTCAGGGAAGCATCCAGTGCAGAGAGAGCTCTCCGGAATGGGGACCCTAGCCCCTGCCCTAAGTGACCATGACAAGGTTGGGGGTCAAGCCCCCTAGGAATCCTGGGCACAGCCTTGTTGGGGTCACGAGGACCCTGCCACACAGGAGAGTGGAAGGGGAGCCCTCAAAATCAGGCAGGCCTTTGGGTAAAGGAAGTGGGAATGGGGACAGATCCTTTCGCTAGCTCATTTCACTAGGGTAGTGTACAAGCCAGGAAAGTTCCCCACAATAGCGGGACCATTCGCCCGCTTAAACATGCGTGTGTTTCTTGTAGTATACTCCAGAATACAGTGCCTGTTGTCTCACTGATAGAGAGAATTTTGTGGACATAATCATTTGATGTTTGTTTCCTAAGCTTGCTTGATCTTGGTTTGAAGTATCAAGATTTTTCTATCTCAGGAGAAGAATAGAAGCAAATGTTTTGTTGGGAAATGTTGCATGCTATATCTAGATTTTTTTTTTCCTGGCTAGCCATCAAAACGTCCAGAGTCTCTTTAGCAGACATTTATCAAATCCAATTAAGGTACAATCAACTCTCTTTAACACAATATATACGTAAGTTACACTGTTGTGGCAGGCTAATGAAATATATCAACCTTTTTGCCTTCCTCCCAAAATATTTTTGTTGGTTTTTTTGGTTGAATGCAGCATGTCACAAATGAAAGTGGTTATATTTATTTAACTAAGCTGTTTTGAAATATAATTGCTTCCAACCTTTCTTTGAGGTATATTACTCTGGGAAGCTATGTCTATGTCTCCTAGGGAAAGCAGTGGATATCCTGCAAAGAAGTAGCTTTCAACTAATCCAACCTGCAGGCTAAAACAGTACTAACATTAATGTTTCTACTATAATCTTGTTCCATCATGCCACTATTTCATTTCCTGGCTTTTTTTCCCCTTTAATATGCTGTGAAAGTCTTAGGAAAAAGAATGTGGCAGTTGGTATGTCAAGAGTTTAGCAGATTAGACACTCTGTCACATGAAGTGAGAAAATAAATTCTAACAAAAAATTAGGTAACTAAAATAACGTACAAGTACATTGGGTTGTTAGCTCATTATTCCTAAGAAGTGTAGCTCAGAGCAGATACTTAGAGGAGACTCCATCTGGTAAAGTGGCATTATGAATGGGACTTCATAGGAACATGGGGTAATTTCATAAAGTGTTATTTCCATTATCAGAAAGTTGTATTCATTATTTGATAAATAATAAATAAATAAATTGAAGACAATTTCTTAAACAGCTCGCATTTGTGAAAACACCATTTGAGCAATGAAAGCGGAGTGCTGGAATCTATTTACTTTACTAGCTACACTATTTAATTCAGGGGGAAACGGTATATATTAATAAAAATTCTAACATTATTTTTGGGACATTGCCCAGCACCAGTTTGACAGACACATGGTGTGGGGTCAAACTGCTGTTGGTAAGGCACACAGTTATGGAAACATACGAGCTGTTTTGGTCTGCAATCTGATGTGGGGGAGTCTTCACATCCTCTGGTTTGCATCTGCAAACTGGTTTGCACATGACCAAACAATAGTTCAGTCTGCTATGTTGATCTTTTTACATAGTGTGTCCCCAAATGCCAGCTGTTCATTCGGCACATATCCCAACACCATGTGTGTACAGAAAGGGCTTGTCATTTGATTCAACTGCACTTTGCTTTATTTGCAAGGACCACTCAACAGGCCAAACAAAACGGAAACTGCACTGCACTAGAAATATAAAAGTGAGCAGCGTATCTGGATTGTGAGAATAGCAGAATCTGTGATGAGACAAATCCAACCATGAAACATCAAATTATGTTTTTTGTTTTTTTTAAAAAAAGCAACAACAAAACCCAATCAGGAAATTCCTCCGTGACCCCACAGTGTGACAGAATCTAATCCTGCAGTCTCTGAGTTCTGAATAAGAGAGTGACTTTTATAACATCTTCTTCTAAAGTATCAAAATGGCCACAAAGTGACCACATCATATAATATGTAAGCATCTGGCTTAAGAAGAATCAAAATGGAGAATATGTAGATTTGCTCACTTTCAAAGAAGAGGAACTGGTCATACTGGACTTGTGAAAGACCCCTGTACACAAAGATAAGCAAAATCCCAGATGGCCAGACCACACAATTCTGGGCCTTTCCACTAGCTCTATGGGTGGCTGGACCTGACTGATGGCTGTGAGGATGTTCAGAATGTGAGACTTCTAATCCAGGCTTACTTGATTGGGGCCAGACATCAAAGTCAGTCACTCTTACTTCACCACCTTTAAAAGGAGCAATTTGGGCCAGCCCCCCAAGGGATCCTTGGATAAATGACGGCCAAGGGAACATATTGAGAACTGGGCAACATTGTTGCCAATGGCAGTATTGCTAGAGATTCCATGTATGCCAGAATCAGCTCATGCCAGCGGGTAAACACTCCTTTACTCACTACCTGACAGCAAAGAGGGGTGAGCAGTATTGAAGATACATTCCTAAAGCATTATGTAGGTGTTTATCCCAGGAATTCCCAGGGATTATACTGAGATCTGTGTGGCAAACACTTCTTCCTCATTATAATGCTTCAAAAATTGATCTTTTTTTGGATTTGTATTAAGAAAACTGAAATGAAACAATTATTCTCTCTGATTTCAAATATTTCCTCAGCAATGATCTTTTCCTTGTGCAATCTTTAAAAGACAAATACACCCCTTCACACTTAAGTTGATGACTAGTGTAAAAGGTTTATGAAGCAACCTATTTGACTTCAAAGAAAGATATTTCAATCAGCTTTCCAACATTTCTGCCTTACGAATAAGTGAACTAAATGCTTGTTTGATAATTGAAAGAATAGTAAGTAGGTATGTTCTGTCTATTTAAATACTTCCTATGGTACTCGTCCTTCGTACATTATGAGAGGGTCATTTTCTGAATGTCATGGAATGCATAGATCTTGCTGAGATGTAAGTCAATCCTGAGTTGAGAACGAGAAGTTCTTTTCACATTGGAAACACTGTCACAGGACTGCTACATAACCATTCATTTTTTAAAGTCAAACCATAATAAATGAAGGACAAGTCTTATTCTTGACAATTTTTTACACAAAAATCCCAGTTGACTTCAGTGGACACTCCAGTTGTACTACAATGGCAGGACGCAGGCTGGCCTTACCATGAGGCGAACTGAGGTGGCTGCCTCAGGTGCCAGGCTGTGGAAGGGCGCCACTAGAGTATAGAAAACTGTGTCTGCTGCTGGTGCATATGTATTCTCTCTGCTCTAGATGCACAGAGATAGTGGAGTGTTGTGCTGGAGGAAGGTGGCACAAGAGACATTACAGGCAGGCAGGAGAAAAGGTGAGAGGGAATAACATAAAGCAGCAGGAGCTGCAGGGAGAGAGAGGAGGAGGAGCCTCTTATGTACCTCTCCAGCACCCCCAAGAGCCTGGACCAATTAACACCAGCTTCTCAGGGAGCTTCCTATTTCCTGCTGCTTCCCTGAACCCACTTGAGGAGAACAGGCAGTCAACTGAAGTAGTAGGAGCCAGTTAGGCCCTTAAGACGCTGATATCTTCCCTCACTCAGGCCCTGCTACCAGCCTGCTTATTTTTCCCCTTTAATTGAGTGTTGAGAGCCACTACAGCTGGCACAGAACAGCAGTCATGAGTGAAAGAAGAAAACACCCCTCTGGGGCAGCATTCAGAAAAAGAAAGAAAGCAAAGGAAGCTTTTTTTTTTTATCTAAGCAGGAAGCAGCTCTCCTGCGATACATAGACACAAATGTTCACGGTGATCCTTCCAGCCCCAGTGAGGATGTGAGTGGTGAGGCGATGCCTGATCTTCTAGTTAGTCAGAGTGCAGGTGACCTGGCAGCTACTGCAGCATCTGTATCCCCATCTCAAATGGATGTAACCATGCACATTCCTGAAGAAAAGTGTAGATCAGAGAAGAGTGTGGTGGAGGTGCAAGAAACAGCTGCTGCTGAGTTTAGTCCCTTAAGTCTAGATGATCCAGGACTGTGGACCCACTTGAGCAGTAGCCTGAGGGACTTCCTTGTACTGCATGGGCCACAACAAGTGAAAAACTTCATGTTCCCAAAGATAATGAAAATAGAAGTTTCCATCCAACACATTACTGGCATGAAATCCCCAATGGTGACAAAGTGGAGAGGCCATGGCTTATGTACTCAAAAACCCAGAATGTTGCATACTGTTTTTGTTGCAAACTCTTCCAGTCTAATGTTCCAGCCACATTGGGTTCTACTGGAACAAAGGACTGGAAAAATCTGGCTAGAAATCTGGCATGCCATGAGAAGGCATCAAATCACCAGAGAGCATCCCATAGGTGGAAAGAGCTTGAGATGAGACTAAAGTTAAAGGCCACCATAGATGATCAGCATCAAGAGAAGATTGCATCAGAGTCTCTTTACTGGCAAAATGTTCTGAAAAGGCTCATTGCCATTGTGAGAATGCTTGCTACCCAAAACCTAGCACTGCATGGCACTTCCGATCTGCTGTATGTGCCAGACAATGGAAACTTCCTTAAAATTGTGGAGCTGATGGCTGAGTTTGATGCTGTACTCCAGGAGCATCTAAGAAGAGTCTCCACCCAAGAAATGTACACACACCACTACCTTGAAAAAACAATTCAAAATGAGATCATACAGTTACTGGCAACAAAAGTCAGACAAAAGGTTGTGGCAGATCTGAAGTTAGCAACATATTACTCTGTTATTCTGGACTGCGCACCTGACATCAGGCATACGGAACAAATGATTTTTAATGTGCATTTTGTAACAACAACAGAACCTAGTGAAAATGTCCCTGCAATGGTGACTGTCAGAGCATTTTCTAGAATTTGATGATATTACAGGAGCTGGAAAGACAAATGTGCTTCTTAAAAAGCTGGAAGATACGGGAATTGCGATAGCTTACATGAGAAGTCAGGGCTATGATAATGGTGCCAACATGAGAGGAAAGAACAGAGGAGTGCAGAGATGGATCCGAGAGTTAAAACCTCGAGCTTTTTTTGTCCCATGCAGTTTTCATTCATTGGACTTGGTGGTCAGTGATGCAGCGTCAGCTTCTAGTGAGTCTGCTGAACTTTTTAATGTAATTCAAAGCATCTGTGTATTTTTCTCTGCATCAGCTCATCGATGGCAAATTTTGAAGCAACATCTGGGAACATCCTCTCTGACACTGAAACTACTGAGTGCCACATGATGGGAAAGTTGAGTGGAGGCCATAAAGCCTATCAAATGCCAAATTGGTAAGATAGATGATGCCATAGTTGCCATTATGGGGATAATGCTATGAAAGAAACTGTTCGTGGGAGAACAGTGGTAGAGGGAAATGGAATCACCAGAAACATACATAACTTCAAATTTCTGTGTGGCTTGGTGTTGTGGCATGATATGCTGTTTGAAATAAACGTCGTAAGCAAGAGACCCCCAAGGTGTTGACCTTGATATATCTGGAACAATGGAACAACTGGACAAAGCAAAGTCATACCTACAGTCTTACCAGTCAGATGAGGGATTTCAAAATGTTCTGAAGAGTGCACAGAAGAGGAACTTCACACTGATGTTATTTTCCCACCCATTCAAGAATACAAGAGTCACCAGAGAAGAAGACATTTTGATTACGAGGCATGGGATAATCCCAGAAAAGACCCCAATTCAAAGTTGAATTATTTAACCGTGTGCTAGATTGTGCAATACAGTCAGTTGAAGAACGTTTCGTGCAGCTCAAGGAACACAGCAGTATATTTGGGATGTTGTATGATTTCCAAAACTCCTCACTATACCTGAAGAAGGCCTACACCAGCAATGCAGGGCACTAGAGACAGTGTTGACACATGACGACATGCACGACATTGATGTGAGTGATTTAGGTGATGAACTGAAAGCCCTTTCAAGATACATTTCTGCAGGATCTACTCCAAAGGCTGTTCTGGAACATATCTGCACAAATAAGATGACCACCCTCTTTCCAAAGGCTTTTTGTTGCTCTGCACATACTTCTAACACTTCCTGTAACAGTTGCCAGTGGAGAACGCAGCTTCTCTAAGCTGAAGTTAATAAAAACACATCTACGCTCCACAATGACACAGGAGAGGCTAGTCGGCCTTGCAACCATCTCAATAGAGCATGAACTGGCCCAGACTGTGGACCTTCAGCAGGAAGCAGTTCAAATCTTTGCAATCAAGAAGGCCCGGAAGGCACCACTTTGATTATTCAAACAGATAAAAATGTCAGTGTTTACTATTCACACAAGAAAAGTTACATTTGCTGTTCAGGTGTGTGAAAGTGAAGTGTTACTTAAAATTTTTGAACAAGGCATTTTAAGTTGTTAGTTCTCCTTTATTGGGGTAGGCAGCAGAGCAGTACCATGAGAGAAGTAGAACAGGAAGAAGGCAGAATAGAGACCTTTCAAAGTTTTGGCCCAAGCGAGGGGGCATGGGAATGTCATTTGAGCTCCCCGCCTCAGGTGCCAAAATGTTGTGGGCCAGCCCTGGCAGGACATGACCTGGAATTTACTTGAGTGTTTCAAGTTTTTTTATAGGTTACACTGAATACTGACCTGGTTTTAAAGCAGTAAGTAAGGGTTCCTTTTTTTTTTTAAAACAGAACCTTCATTGCATCCACGGTTTGTTTTGTTTGTTTGTTTGTTTTAAACAATTTTCCTCTTGCAAAGATAGCTGTATTTGGATGTGGAAACTCAGCAATCAGTGACAATAGAGGTTGTTATACAGATTTTTTTATTTAGTTATTTTTTAATTTGTGAAATTTGGGCAGTGGGAGGAACCTTTTGTGATGACACCTCCCATAATTCATGTGCTGCTCAAGGCTGTTCACAAGTTACCGAGCCTGAGATCCATGGCTTTAAAGCCTTTTCCAGTCATTTACTGAGTGATGTTTATTCACTCTTTTTAGGATTGGGTTTGGTATGAGGTCAGCCACAGAGTCACTAGGTCACTTGACTCGTTTTCAATGTTTTATTTCACCTGAAACCTGAACCCTTTTATCTTGTGCAACATCAACTGAGTGCACATCCTCTTGATATGCTTAGTTGTTTTTCTACTTACTTTGTGGTGCTTTTGTTTACTTAACATTGCTTTCTCATGTTCATATTTACAGACATCAAATAACTTCTACTGTGCATTATGTAACTTAATGTCTTATAAATGTTAACAGTCTTGATATGCGAAATATACCCTATTTATAGGTGCCAACATTGATAGCTTGACTGTTCCACAGCAAATGCTAAGATCTGTGTGTAAATCTCTCTCTCACACACTCTCACACACGCTTTAGTGCATTAGGTGTGTGTGTGTGTAATCTTACAACATATATAATATGTGTGTGTGTGATCACTGATAGGATATCCAGGGCCCAATCCTTCAATCTTCGCTGTCAGATGAATAGAACTGTATGTGAATTAGAATTTCTGTGTCACAGAAAATTCTGCAATTTCAGGGTGTTTGGGTTGTTTTTTTTTTAATTCCAAATTGGAACAAAAAGTCAGAATTGTGAATTTTACTGCAAAATGGAACTTTTGAAACATTTCAGGGCCATCTGAGCAGCCCCAGAGATCTTGGCTTCCTGCCAGCCCACCCACCAGCCAACTGGTTCTGTCAGGAAACCAGGCAGGCAGTCTGATTGGCCAGCCTGCCCGGTTTCCATCAAAAGTTTTGATGGAATCAGCACATTTCTGAAGAACATTTTGGTTCCATCTAGTCAGCATTTTCCAATGGAAAACTGTTCTGTGGGAAAATTCTTGACCAGTCTTACATGTGAAGCCACTTTCTCCCATTTTACTCACATCAAGTAGCATACATGGGTCACTTTCTCCCATTTTACTCACATCAAGTAGCACACCTATTCATGCAGTACGGTTCTTCTCAATTTGATTAAGGGTGGCAGAATATGGCCCTGTAAGCATTGGGTAAGGATGATTGTTGCTTTTTCGTTACATAAATCTATTACAGTGCTAATGAATATACCGTAGGTTATTGAGCATGGTGATTCTTGGGCAAGTTCACAACAGAGTCACATTGGGATGAATCTGAGGTTCTCAATCTTTAAAGTAGTCAATAAACCAATTAATGTATGAACAGCAAAAGGTATTAAGCAGCAGTGCAATAACACTACTGATCCTGCCACTGATCTCTGGATTGGTATAAAAGGAAAAAAATGCAGTATTGTTTTATTCTTTGTGCTACTGGATCAAAAATATAATAGCACTTGGCACTAGAATAATGGAAGGAAAGGACAAGTTTCTTTGAAATATTTTATTAAAGAATCGCTTTTTGAATAGACACTACTTCAAAAAACAAGACGACAGCAAAACCCAACAAAAATAAATTGATAGCTTGGGTTAGCTTGTAAAATCTTTGTTTAGAAAATTTAAATGCCTGTTATAGAACTTGCAGACTGCTACCAATGGAATTAAGTGAGGATTTGCATTCCAGTAACTGACAATCTGTGTAGCAGACTATGCCACACCGTGCATCTTGTCTCCCCCTCCCTTCTTTCTAATCTCTGAAAGCCTCACATATCATTAACAATCAAGGCAGGCTTTCTGACTGGAACAGTATCGTTACAAATAAATACCTTAACGCTCTGTGCACATTAATGCAACAGAAGAAATCTTAGCACCAATTTGCAGGCACTAAAACCCATTAGAGCACTGGCCCCAAAAGGGGTAAATCGTGAAAATGCACTAATTATTACGTGGGCTCTTTGGAAGGATTTTGGGTTGATGCCAGATGTTAATAAGATTTTCAGTGACTAAGTTCTTTGGGAAACTCCCAGAAAGAAACCAGCAACCAGAGGCATTTTCCTTACTACCTTGAACTGACGTATTCTGGTTTTGTGGATTTTTTGGTGCAAAATGATCCGTATTTGTCAGTTCCAGTGTGTGGCACTGGGATGTGAAATGAACCTACCACATTACGATCCCTAACGTCTTTATTCAGTCTGCATTTTGGATGCCCCAGTTGTATTACCATTGTCATCTTGCTGCTCTTCAGCAAGGAACTGAAAAGTAGTTCAGCGTATATTAATAAGTGGGTAAATGTTTACCCCAATGTCATGACTGGTACACAGCAGAATTTCTGTGGGGGAGATAGTCTGTGAAAAATGGGAAATATGTGAATTTATGGCTCTGTCAGGTCATTTTCATGGCTAAGGGAATGGGGTATCGTGGTTATCGACCAGCAGAGGATTTATGGCTAGGATTGACTATCGTTGTTTTGCACAATGGATTGTTTCTCACACATCTCATAAATAATGTGCAGCATTTCATTCAAATTGATGAATATACCAAAAAAAGGTCCACCCCTTCTGCTTTGCACTGAACCAGTGAAAATATCTTGTTTTTGATTTGTGCTGCCTTTGCAGCTACAAGGTCTGAAAGAGAAGAGAGTTAACCATGCATACATTCATTCAGGTACCTGTTTTTTTTTTTCTATGAAAAAGAAGCCATATGAAATAAGCTACACTGGTTCTTGGTCTCTCTTTATCTAATTTGAGTCAATGGTAGAACTAGATTCTTTAGTAAACTTTAACATCCTTCATGTTCGGTAGGGTGCAAACATTCATGGAAAGTAGAGGGCCAAATTCTGTACGAGTGTAAATAGGATGCTCTCCATTGACTTCAGTGGAGTTTCACCCATTTGAACCAGCAAAGAGTTTGGCCCAGATCTTTAAAATGCATGTTTCTTCAAATAAACTTTGAGAAAAAGCTTCTTCCCTCATCTGTAGTTGCCCGTTCATGTGTGAGCTGATAAAAGCACCTGCCTTTAGCATTATCCTCTTGCTTATACCACTGAACTTTATTAATTCATCATAACCCCTTTCAGTGACAACATCAGACTACTTCTACGTCTCTTTCCTTTCTTATACTTATTATTACTAAAGATAGTGATGGGGGAAAAATTATTTGAAATACTCAGGAGAACTATTGCAATTTCTGTGATGCTTTCCCTTCATTGATGAGCAGTTTCCAGCCACAGGCAGTGGCAGAGCTCATGGTCTTTGAATACTGTATGTTTTGAGGAACAGGAAGAAAATCAGGCCTCAGGTCTAGGGCATCCAGCAGGGGTTGTTGTAGATACTGAAATAGGCCTTTCCATTCATTGATTTAATGTACATTCACTTGTAAATTTTGTTTGCAAAGTCCTGCAGTCACAGTAGATGGTTAGTGGCATGGCCAGGATAGCAAGCTCTTAACAGGTCAGAATTAGAATAGATTTGAATTAGATTTGCACCATTTTCTCCTGCTATATTAATATTTACCTCATGTTTTGAGGGCAAATTACTTCTTTTAAGGTACAGTGAGAAAGATACACATTTTTATTTTGATGAGGACATCCAAACAGTGATAAATCAAGAGTAGATATAATTCGTCTGTGAATTTAGGTCTTTGTTGGCAGGGTTCCCAAAGCTCAACACAATTTATATCCACAGGTCCATCTGGAGGGATGCCTCACCGCAGAAGAAATGGGGGTCTAGGAAACATGAAGGGTGATGACTTAGGCAGGGGTGATGGCTGGTCCTCTTGTTCTGAAGTTCAGCTACTCTTGTGTTGTTATGAAATGAGATTCAGAATCAAACACACATGCTGCTAATGGCACGAGGGACAAAACACTGAGGCATCTAGGACTATCAGATAATGAAACATTGACAATGTCACAATGATGATGACCTTTCCAATTGCTTCCTTTACCTAAGGGGAAAATAAAACCATCCCATCCCTCTGGGTACTGTGGGTCACAGTAGGTAAGCACGCATCTGCCCAGAGCACTGTGAAAGGAAAGTGCTTCCTCAGCCCAATTGTGAAGCCATCATAATAGTCTTATATTTAATACTTATGTGAATCTCCTCTGATCCTTTCCCCCTTCTCTAGTAACACCCACATCTACTGCTCCCTCCAGGTGTTCACATCTTGTATTTGAGTGAGCAACTGAGAGTGTTTGAATAGTGCTTTAGCTATAGGAATGTTTAATGGCAGATTTTACTTTGGTAAAGTATCTGTATCATCTCATCATTTGAAACATGTAATTACCTGAGATGAGCAGAACATTTGATGCATGTTCAAGATTGTATGTAAAATCATTTGATGCATGTTCATGATTTTATATAAAATTTTCTTATTGTCCTGATTTTTATCTGCACATTTTGTATATTGTGTATTTCTAGAAGATGATCTAGTGTATATTTTTATAATATAAATGATTAGGTGCTAAATCATGTTGTACATGATAAATAGAATGAAGTTGTTAACTATAACTCAGAAGATTTGGGTTCAATCTCTGACTCCCAGACTTCCTCAATGATCTTGGGCAAGTCACTTAATTTCTCTGTGTCAGTTTTTCATCAATAATATTGGCACAATCATACATTCTATTCATCCCTTATTCATCTTGCTATTTAGACTGTAAATTTTTAGGAGCAGGGCCTGTCTTTTAACATGTGTTTTATATAGCAACTAGCTCAATTTGGCCAAAAATCTCACTGGGGGGGTCTGTAGATGCTCCTCTAATAAATAAAATGTAAATATGTAAATAAATATTACATATTACAGACATATTTGTAAATATTAAATCGTAGCCAGTGAAACCAGTTCCTGGTCCCTGTTACATTATGCAGTGAAGCAGAAAGAAAAAGTGTGAAAATGTTGTACTATATAGTGTATGTGTTTGTCACCAATCTAGTTGAACTCCTTCTTTTGAACGCATCAGACTGCTGTGAGGGGATCCACATGCTAAATCCTTATGTGCTTTAAGCCTACAGCATCTGAACAGAGTCCAAGCACTGCCCTTGGGTTGGGATCTCTAGGCACACTTTTGGGGTGCAAATCATCTGTCTAGCACTCCGTCCTGAGAGTTGAGATGTTGTGGTCCAGATGACCCCTCAGATGCCTACGTAGCTTAGACACCCTCTCTTCCAGAATTCCAGCTTTGTGGGTGCTCTGGGTTCCCAGCTTAACTCTTTGGGGGCACATGACAGGTGTAACATATAACACACACACAGACTTTGCGCATGATTCTAAAACACTATTGCTCATTACTTAATAGCATGAGAAATACACAGGTCTATAAAAAGTAATAAACCCTACATATATTCCCCTGCCTCAGTTTCCTCACCACTCTGGAGCATTACTTGGGCTGGGGTCAGTGTAATATGGGGGTCTCCTGGATCCTTGTGCTGCAACTCTTGATTTCTGATCTATGGACACTCTATTTCACTTGGTCAGCTTGCTTCTTCTGATGTTGGTTGGTCCTACAGCTATACCGGTCCTACCCCTGTTATGAAATCATGTCCATTTCCTGCCCAGAACTTCCTGCCTTTCTCTCTAAAGCCTTCCCCCATGAGTCCTTTTTAACTCCCTGCTCTGTCTCCTCCGTGTCTGTCTTGTTTGAGAATGTTGCGCTCTCCAAAAGCCAGCCCCCGGTCTACGGCCTGGAGAAAAGTGGTTCAACTTGCTTTAGCCAGCCTCTTTAGCGTATCCATTGTACAGCCACCGTAGAGTGGTTAAACTTAACTACTCTCCATTGTCACTAGTCTCATGGGTCCATGATACTGGTCCTGACTGCCCATGATGGATTCCATATTTCCATGGAGATATTCAATGATTCAGCAGTTTTCATTGTAACAACTTCATAATATCAGTCACAATTTATAAATTGTACAGTCAAATTCCCCAAATCATCAGTGTAATACAAGGAGTTTTGTTAAAATCTGATGTTATCTGGAGAGCCCTTTCTCTGCCATCGGAATGAGGACAAACTTACCTTGGAGGCTGGGTTCAATGAATTTTCCCAACCCTCTCTTTTCCCATTTTTCCTCTACCACAACCAATCACATTGCTACTGTGATCAGTCCTCCCTTTGGCTAAGAAAGGGCAATATGGTCTCTAATGCTAATGTGTATCTGTTATTTGGCTACCACGGGGATTGTCCAAAGAACATCCCAAATCTTACTTCCCTGCTTCGCCGTTCTCTTGGGCTTTTTGTATGGCTGACCTTACTATGGGATTGCTGTGCCCTCTCAACCTATGTTCAGTCTATTATTAAGTTCTTTTTACGCAAGCACACCCCTCTAATAGCCTAATCAAAGGAGTGCTGTATTTTTCCATCAAACATTGATTCTATTCTTGAATCCCATGTTGCTCTTCAATTCATAACACTCTTAATATATATAAGGCACTGATTTTTACTTAGAGCTTGTCAGTTATCTTTGCCACAGATGAGTAGACATCTAGTCTTAGTAATAAGTGGGAGGAGATAATAAGTAATAAGTAATAATAAGTAGTAAGTGGGAGCAGAAGTATTAGATTACTATGGCTCAAGGAACATGGATTTCTCAGCAGGATTCCAGTGGTTGTGTTTTTGGAATGTATTCTAAATTGTTAAATAGTCTCTAAATATAACCTGAGAAGAGCCAAATAAGAATGCCAGGTTTAAAACTGTCAGACACGTTTCACCATTTGGCTATGACACAAGGACATTTTTTATTTTAATTTAGAGATTTTAGTGCAGACATGCATAGCATTAGGGTCCAATTTTCAGACATTATAAACACTTTAGTGTCTACACTGTTACATTTAATGACCAATAGTATTCCTACTAATTAGTACTTCTAGAATATTATTTATTTTTAGTGCTACTACTAATGTAAGTAAATGTATGTATGAACCTCTGAAATCTCTCTGCTTCCACTCTGATGCTCAGAGGACTGCACATACACAGTTAAAATACAAAGTACTTAAAATAACATTAAAAAGAAAAAAAAAGCCAAGTATAAAGATAGTACAAAGTGCATCGTTGGTCAACACTGATTGAAAATCCAGCCCATTTCCCATTCCCAAACACAAAACACACATAATTATGAATCAGGTAAAATTGGCTTTGGGGAACTGCAAGGTCCTTGGGGAAGGGGAATAGAATCCAGTTGCAGGACCTCTCCAGAGTTGCTACCTCAGTTTCTGGGTTATAATGTTAGGCACCTAAATACATATTTTAGGTATTTAAATGCTGATTGTGGCACCAAAATGTCAGTTAAGGTTCTTCTTCTTCTTAAGTTTAGGCACCTGAGTGTGAAAATTAGACCCACATTTATCACAGAATCACTTTTACAGTTTAATTTGAGAAGTTGCTAAGCTCCCCAAGCTCCTGTTGACTTCAGCAGAAGTTCTGGGTGTTTGGCATATTTGAGAATCAGGCCCTTGGTTTTAATTAGACCATATATTTGAATTTTCAGTGTGTTAAAGATTAAACCTAACTATAGTAAAAGCTGAGAATTTAAAGAAACAAATAAGAAAAAGCATACCTGTGCTCTCTTTCTGAGATATCAGTGATCTCTTTCCACCGTTTGTGATGCTTCTTTCACTTCCTCACCATTATATGTCTCCATTGGCAAAATTAATTCTCAAATCTCTCTACCTTCCCAGTGATGATAACTTTGTGTGTTTAGTAGCCCTTTTTTTCTAGGCTCCTCTGAAGCTTAAGTATAAATAGTGTAGGATCAATTGGATTTGCTTGAAATCTTAATTTTTTTTCAAAAGATATTTGCATAATTTTTGAAAAGTCTGAGGAGACATTTAGTAAAAAAAGAGTGGAGACCTCAAGAAATGTCAGCAAAGAGATGCTATGACATTATTCTTTATCCTGGGAAAAGCCTAGAAGAATCTGCCTGGCAATATTTCTTGTTTTCTTTTCTTTTTAAGAAAAACAAACAAACGAACCAAAAAAAAAAAAAAACCCCACAAAAAAACCCAAACCTGTTTTCTACGTTTGCCAGGTTCACAAATGAATAGTAGGCAAAAAAGAGATGCTGATAAAGTTGACAGGTCAAAACACAGGATTGTGGTCAGGGAATTCTGAGGTGAAGAGAAGCTTAGAAAACAGATATAGAGGCAGTCACTAGATTCCACACCTTACTTTTTGTAGTGCCTCACAGAAGTGTATGCAGACATACATGCAGGCTTCCCTAGTATCGTTTCCTAGAAAACCATCTTAAACTTTTCTTGACCTCTACCTTTGTGAGAGTTATGGATCTCCTTCATGTGTAGGTGGAGAAGAAATGGATAGTTGCCACTGTAAGGTGGGTTAGTAGGAAGATGCAGGTAGACCATCAACTCAGATCAACATATATGGGGATGGGATAGCAGAGTTCCAGAAGCTGGCTGTTTCTCCAGAAAAAAAATTGTCTCTCTAACTCCTCTACTTGTAGTGACTTCCATGTATAGGAATGTTGTCTTATTGTCCTTTCGGAAGAGTTAAAGGACAGCAGTCTATGGAGACTATTATAGGGTGAAAGTGAAAAATGACACTGCTTTACTATTTGACGTATTTGTTGAAATTAGTTTTTTACCTATATAAGACTGGATCAACCAAATACAGAAGTGATGGATTTTTTCTTAAAAAATAAAATCAGTGTACCACTTCTGAGCAACTCTACAATAACAAACCAGTGTGTAAACATGTTGGATAGAAGCATAAATTAGTCAGGAAACTTGAGGATTGATTGAAATTTCCAATTAAATGGTAACTTAAGTGAAACCAGAATTAGGGAACTGAGAACTTTTGAAAAATCTTATCCCATATTTTAAAAAGAGCAACTTTACATAATATTCTTTGGCACATCATTATTCAATCTTAAGTCAGTGAAAAATAAAATCATTAAGGGCCTAATTTTGCCATGCTTGCTCGCATGGAGTAATCACTTCACTCTGCAAGTAGTTAAGCCTTCTTTAGTTGTGACTATTCAGGAAGCAAGGATGGCCAAATCTGTTTTGCAACTCTGAAAATATTCTGTTTGTGTTAGCAGTAGGATTTTGTACTGTGCTCACCTCTAGTTCCTAGTCCATAGTTCCTTTTCACTGTCTTTGCTCTCAAAATGTTTCAAATGTCTTTTTGGAAAAGGGAAGGAAGAAAGAAAAAAGAGAAGGAAAGAACAATTAAAAGTTTTGCTTTGGAGTGTTAATTAATACTTCTGCCTCCGTGTCCTCCCTCCCATGCAATCTCCTGTATTCATTTTTGAAACACAGCACTTGAAAGTGTTGCTGTGAGGCTCACATCATGCAGCCCGTTCTCCTTTCTCTTTGGAAGTCACTGGTTAGGCCTCAGGCTTGCCTCAGACATGTGCACAAAATTACCTTTCTGAATAAGTATGAGCTGATCTTGCTCAGAGCACTACCTTACATTTCAGCAGCTTGTGTCAGAACTGTTTTACTTTCCTGCTGACTCAGTAGGGATTTTCATGAAATAGTAAAAATTAGGGTTTGAAGAAGTCTTAGGTTATATAGCCCACCTGCATGTATAACACTGTGGTTGGCAACCTACGTCCTGCAGGCCGAATGCAGACCATCAGGGTAATCCGCTGTCGGGCCACGAGACAGTGTTTACATTGACTGTCTGCAAGCACAGCCGCGCACAGCTCTCAATGGCCATGGTTCGCCGTTCCCAGCCAATTGCAGCTGCGGGAAGCGGTGGCCAGCATGTCCCTGCAGTTCCCATTAAAAATGTCAAATGTATAATATAATATAACATACATGCATATAACATACATAAAATATCAGCTGTTTGGTACTTTTAATTTAAAATTACAATATATGTTTGAGATTTTTAATATGATGAATGAAATGAGATAATTGGTGAGGTAATTTAGAATACAACATAATCTAACACATAGCACTCATCAAATTAAAATAGTTGATCAGGAATTATTCTGTGTATAGTAGCATTAATTTTTTTGCCCATTATATAATGGCATAAAAATGCTTCTAGAATGGAATAGGGTCTTTCCTTGAAACATATTTTCTATTTACATTGCTTGTAATTTGTGCTATGTATCACCAATTATATCGTGGCTCTTTGCCTATCATAGTGGATATTCTGTTACAGTTGCAAAATCATCTCCTCTAGGAGATCTGGTGGCCTAGAACAGTGCATTACATTTTCAAC
The DNA here is from genome assembly GCF_965140295.1 of Lepidochelys olivacea. Taxonomy (NCBI): domain Eukaryota; kingdom Metazoa; phylum Chordata; order Testudines; family Cheloniidae; genus Lepidochelys; species Lepidochelys olivacea. The sequence goes on along the minus strand of NC_140411.1, from coordinate 75,110,981 downwards.
CAAGACTGAATTTGGGAGAAATTCAAGTTTTTCAGAAACCTTTACTAATGAAGGTTGGATAACTACCAGAAATGATGCTACCACAACAAAGATCTGAGGTATTCAAGATAGGCCTTGTACTCAGTTGTAATTTGAGTAGCAGCTTGCTATGTTAGTTGTCAACATTGCTCTTTCTGGTCTCCTTTAATTGTATTCTGTTTAAAATAAACACTTCAGAAAGACACCTGCTGGAGAAACCAGAGAAGAATCTCGGCAGTATTCTGGCAAACAAATGCATTCACCCTACCCTGAGCAGTTATTTAATGTAAACTTGAAGACAACAGAATTGAAATAGACATGCCTGTTGTGTTCAGTGAAGAGACAGGTGAAGTAACTGGGCCTCTGAAATGTATCTTGTGTTCATGCAACTATGAGCTGAACATGGTCTTCTCACCCAATTGCTTTGGCTCTTTGCTCATGTAGTTAAACAACACATGGTCTGTAACACAGGACAGAGAATGCAAATAGGCTGTTAGCTTTTTATCTCAGATTCCCCTGTCCCACATATTTTTTCACTTCCTTTGAAAATATGAGAGACATTAGAAGATGTTAGAAATGTTAAGTGCTGTATGTAGTTGTGAAGGGAAGATATACATTATTACTCAAGCAAAACCCAGTGGGAGATGTAGGAATCTCAAGCTATTTTATAGAATGACATATAAAAATGACTAAGTAATCCAAGACAAGGTCTACAATGCATGAGGACTATCTGTATTCCAAACCTAGAATCTCTACTGATGGGATGACTTGAGGTTTTATCTGATGGAGGATAACCTGCTTCTGGTGATTAGTTTAAATTTTTCCCCCAAGAAAAAGGCCATTTTACTTGAAGCAAAAAATAATCAGGCACCTTTTTTTTCAGTCTTTCCTATTTACAGGGAAGGAACAATTTGACTGTCTGAGGATGGCTAAGTGTAGCTGTCCATGGTAGTCAGGTTAAAAAAAAATCTGTTGGTCAGCTTATTTGATTGAGGATAAAATGTGCAGCCTTTCATAAATCTCCAGATCAGATACTCGGGCTTTATGATGCAGTAACTTTACTGAAATCTCCTGGGAAATAGAGATCAGAATTCAACTCATATATTTTCCCTTATCGGGATGATTTTTGAGCTAAACTTTTTTTTTAAGGTGCCTATGTTGTACTCACAAAATGTGTATGTACATGGAGAAAGCATGCATTAGGATGAACAAAACACACATTTGCATAGCTACAGGAGGGCAACTTTGCACACGGAAGGCACTTGCAATTCCAAATACCCCTTTACACATGCAGTGAACTTTTTAAAATGCACATACATTCTAGTGGGCACAACTACATTTATTGAATATTTGACCTGCTGAGTCAATTATCCCACATAGTAGGGATGGGGGGCAGGGACTATTTCTAGTACATATTGTAGATTAATGTATCTCTTTTATTTGATGATTGTGATTTACAAAAGAGACTTAAGCTCATTCTATTGTTCTATGAGCCTCGTGTAATTCCCTTATTTTTTTAAAGGCCACAGGCCATCACTAATACATTAATATGGGGCAAGCTATTTTAGTGTCAGATCAGAATTCATTAAACTACAATGTGGGATACAACAGTCCATTATTAAAGCCAGGTTATGTCATAGCACTGTTGTCAATGAGAAGGTGAACAGTTCATGGAGGATTACTAGTGCAGTCACTCATAATTAGCCTACAGAATGTAGAATGTCAATTTGCAACATCTTCAGACTGTTTATGCCACAGGGCCTGAAAACTCAGTTTAACATATTGTAGTAGATCTTACTGTAATTTCCTTGACTTGTACTGCTCCTTGTCTCCCAGTGAAATGAGACCTACCATTCCCCCATCCACCCAGCTCCCTACACAAAAAATCTCATTTACACAGAATGGGAGTATCAAAATAAAATGACATTGATGCATTTTTCCCTAAGACCTGAAACAATATTTTCCAGCCTCATGAAGGACAGAAAGCATGTTTTGTGGTTAGCAGGAATGTGGCTATAGCTGAGGACTAGCTAAAGTTAATGTGAGTGGAAGTTAATTTGCTTGTCAACGTTCTCTGCATTGTTGTGGGCATCTGTATGTTTAACAATTACACTAGTGAAGTACTCTGCTGTCGCAGCTGGGTAGCGTGAGTAAGAGGGGACAAGAAGATCATGGTTAGGGTAATTTCTGACTGATGCTGTTAAACCTTGATTTAGGCTTCTTCTGCACAGCTTGGCCCATGCACACAAAACAAAACTGTTGGACTGTGCTGAGATCATATAGCGTGACTGAACATGTATAGTTAATGTAAAATACTATGGCATTGAGACTGCAGATTCAACTTAGTTGCTGTGAGAACTCAAAAACAGACAGAGACTCCACTATTCTCTTTGCTCTTGTACATCTTGCAGCTCTCAAAACCTTTAAGTTCATTTTTCTTCTGTTTTGTGGAGAGTGGGAGATTACTATTCATCACAAAAATCAACTTCTGAAGGGGAGATCTGAAAGATAGACGAAGCCTCTGCTTATCCATATGTGTATTAGGTTACCAACCTCTCGTAGATTGGTTGAGACTATTAAACAGGCATCCCAGTATAAGCAACTAGCTGTGCCAAAATGTAGCAATGGCTCAGTGATGATATAGATTGAATAATCTAAATGTGTATTTTGAAAAGGAAATTAGATACAGGCATTTGGATCTCCAATGCATTCATGTCACATCTTTGATACTATTAGATGTGTATTTAAGAACAGGAGAAAAATGTTTTAAGTGGTTATAAGAAATGATTAATCTTAACTGCCAAAAGCAGCTGATGATAATTTGGGAATTTAGTGTTTAGTTTTTATTTGTGTTAATTTCCATACCAGAGACTGTTTACATAAATAATTAGGGCTGTCAATTACTCACAGTTAACTCACACAATTAACTAAAAAATTAATCGCATTTAATCACAGTTTTAATCACACTGTTAAACAATAGAATACCAATTGAAATTAATTTAATATTTTGGAATTTTTTCCACATTTTCATATATATTGATTTCAATTACAACACAGAATACAAAGTGTACATTATTTTTATTACAAATATTTGCACTGTAAAAATGATATAGTATTTTTCAATTCACCTCGTACAAGTACTGTAGTGCAATCTTTGTTGTGAAAGTGCAACTTATAAATGTAGGGGTTTTTTTGTTACATAACTGCACTCAAAAACAAAACAGTTTAAAACGTCAGAGCCTACAAGTCCACTCAGTCCTACATCTTGTTCAGCCAATTGCAAAGACAAACAAGTTAGTTTACATTTACAGGAGGATAATGCTGCCCTCTTCTTAATTAAAATGTCACGAGAAAATGAGAACAGCATGGCATTTTGTAGTCAGCATTGGAAGGTATTTACGTGCCAGATATGATAAACATTCATATGCCCCTTCATGCTTTGGCCACCATTCCAGAGACATGCTGATGATGCTCATTAAAAATAATGTGTTAATTAAATTTGTGACTGAACTCCTTTCGGGAGAACTGTACGCCCCCCCACTCTGTTTTACCTGCATTCTACCATATATTTCATGTTACAGCAGTCTCAGATGATGACCCTGCACATGTTGAACGTTTTAAGAACACTTTCACTGCAGATTTGACAAAACGCAAAGAAGGTACCACTGTGAGATTTCTAAAGATAGCTAAAGCACTCGACCCAAGGTTTACGAATCTGAAGTGCCTTCCAAAATCTGAGAGGGATGAGGTGTGGAACATGTTTTCAGAAGTCTTAAAAGAGCAACATTCCGATGCAGAAACTACAGAACCCGAACCACCAAAAAAGAAAACCAACCTTCTGCTGGTAGCATCTGACTCAGATAATGAAAATGAACATGCATCGATCCACACTGCTTTGGATTGTTATCGAGCAGAAACCATAATTGGCATGGATGCATGTCCCATGGAATGGTTGTTGAAGCATGAAGGGACATATGAATCTTTAGCACATCTGGCACTAAATATCTTGCAACACTGGGCACAATAGTGCCATGAGAATGTCTATTCTCACTTTCAGGTGACATTGTAAACAAGAAGCGGGCAGCATTATCTCGTGCAAATGTAAACAAACTTGTTTGTCTGAGTGATTGGCTGAACAAGATGTAGGACTGAGTGAACTTTCAGTCTCTAAAATTTTACATTGTTTTATTTTTGAATGCAGTTTTTTATACACAATTCTAAATTTGTAAGTTCAACTTTCATGATAAAGAGATTGCACTACAGTGCTTATATTAGGTGAATTGAAAAATACATTTTTATAGTGTAAATACTTGTAATCAAAATAAATATAAAGTGGAGCTCTGTACACTTTGCATTCTGTGTTGTAATTGAAATCAATATATTTGAAAATGTAGAATACATCAAAATATTTAAATAAGTGGTATTCTATTATTGTGTGATTAATCACAATTAATTTTTTTAATCACTTGATAGCCCTAACAATAATACCACTGTTGTTTCAGGTCACTCCATGGTAATGACTCACACTTCACAACCATACATCCTTTTTTGAAAATCATACGCTGTTGAATTCTAGTTAAGTAGTCTGTCTGATTTTTAAGAGTTCACTATATCTGAGAGAATGCAGTTGGATCACGTCAACAAGGTTTGGATACTAAATTACATAATTGTTGTTCAGTGAATTTTCTGAGATTGATAGTTTAGTGGGTGAAGATAGAAAAAGGTGTGGAAGTGGGGCTAACAACTTAGAACTTAGAATCAACGTATAAAGAAGAGGGTTTCAGTGTACACTTGTCTCAGTTCAGATGGAGGATTACTAGTTCAATGGATTGGCAATGAGAGAAGAAGAATGGTCTTCTGATTTGATTAAGGCACTGGATTTGGGATTCAAATGTTCTGGATTAAATTCCAGTGATTTCCTCTGTGCCTTCCCCTCAGTTTACCCATCTATAAAACTGGAATAATTCTTTCTTATTTCACAGGCATCTTGTGAGAATAAATAGTCATATTTGGGAGGCCTATCATGATGCCGACATACAGGGTGTGGTCTACACAGCATTTTGGAGTCTGGGGAGTGAGCCTTCCAGCCCGGTTGACAGACTTGGGCTAGTGGGCCTTGTGCTCGCACTCTAAAAATAGCTGTATACACATCACTTTTAAGTTGTGGCTCAGGTTGGAGCTTGGGCTCTGAAGCCACGGGTGGCATCTCTGTCTGTCTTTCTCTCTCTAGTTGACAGATAAAAAAAGAAATTAAGGGCAACATCTTGTTTTAATGCAGGTTTTTAAAAACCGAAATGACCTTTGGAAGTTGTACTGTCTTTTTGCTAGTTTATGACAGAATCCATGCTAGCCTGATTTGTTACAACACAGCATAAACCGCTGAGGAGAATTGTAGCACCGCTCTCTGCTTCTTATCTTGTTCTCTTTCATCTTTCTTATTTCTTTCTGCTTTTGTGTTTACCCTTTAGTTCAACCTAAAGACACCTTCAGCTTTACACAAGGGGAAGAAAAGCTAAGAAGAGGTGCATCTATATGAACATCAGTATGTCAAGGAGAGAGGCGTTCATATCAGAAGTGGATTAATGTCTCTTTTCTAGTGACTGGGGAGTAGGAAGAGGGGTGAGAGGGGAATGGCAGTGTGTAGAAAATGAAATGAGAGGGCTTTTGCAGGTAGTGCCATTACAGAAAAATGGTGTGATTTAAGGGTTACAGCAGGGGACTCGGAATTACATTTCCTGGGACAGAGTAACAGCTGTGTTAGTCTGTATTTGCAAAAAGAAAAGGAGTACTTGTGGCACCTTAGAGACTAGCCAATTTATTTGAGCATAAGCTTTCGTGAGCTACAGCTCACTTCATCGGATGCATACTGTGGAAAGTGTAGAAGATCTTTTTATAAAGATGAAAAAATACCTCCCCGCACCCCACTCTCCTGCTGGTAATAGCTTATCTAAAGTGACCACTCTCCTTACAATGTGTATGATAATCAAGGTGGGCCATTTCCAGCACAAATCCAGGGTTTAACAAGAATGTCTTGGGGGGGTAGGAAAAAACAAGGGGAAATAGGTTACCTTGCATAATGACTTAGCCACTCCCAGTCTCTATTCAAGCCTCAGTTAATTGTATCCAATTTGCAAATGAATTCCAAATTCAACAGTTTCTCGCTGGAGTCTGGTTTGAAGTTTTTTTGTTGTAATATCGCAACCTATCCTTGCAACAAAGCCCGTTGCCAACTGTGCCCACATATCTATTCAGGGGACACCATCACAGGGCCTAATAACATCAGCCACACTATCAGAGGCTCGTTCACCTGCACAGCCACCAATGTGATGTATGCCATCATGTGCCAACAATGCCCCTCTGCCATGTAGGTTGGTCAAACTGGACAGTCTCTACGTAAAAGAATAAATGGACACAAATCACATGTCAAGAATTATAACATTCATAAACCAGTTGGAGAACACTTCAATCTCTCTGGTCACGCGATTACAGACATGAAAGTTGCAATATTACAACAAAAAAACTTCAAATCCAGACTCCACCAAGAAACTGCTGAATTGGAATTCATTTGCAAATTGGATACAATTAACTTAGGCTTGAATAGAGACTGGGAGTGGCTAAGTCATTATGCAAGGTAACCTATTTCCCCTTGTTTTTTCCTACACCCCCCACCCCAGATGTTCTTGTTAAACCCTGGATTTGTGCTGGAAATGGCCCACCTTGATTATCATACACATTGTAAGGAGAGTGATCACTTTAGATAAGCTATTACCAGCAGGAGAGTGGGTTTGTGTGGGGGGTGTGTGTGTGTGAGAAAACCTGGATTTGTGCTGGAAATGGCCCAACTTGATTATCATACACATTGTAAGGAGAGTGATCACTTTAGATAAGCTATTACCAGCAGGAGAGTGAGGTGGGGGGAGGTATTTTTTCATGCTTTGTGTGTATAAAAAGATCTACACTTTCCACAGTATGCATCCGATGAAGTGAGCTGTAGCTCACGAAAGCTTATGCTCAAATAAATTGGTTAGTCTCTAAGATGCCACAAGTACTCCTTTTCTATTTCCTGGGACATATTTGGGATTGTACAACTGACTTCTGTGACCTTGGGTAACCTATGTGTCTGTTCATTCACTAAAATAATATATTTACTTTATGTGTGTGTTGAGACTTATTTACTTAATGTTTGAAAAGTGCTTTGAGGCCGTCGGGAGACAAATTATTATAATTAGGAATGGCCCATATTAATTGGTCCATATTCCTTTTCTACCCATGTTCCACTGAGAGGTTAGGAAGAATGGTGAAACAGTAAACAGTTAAACCTGATTCTTCCCTAAGTTACAACTTGTGGAGTCTGGGACCCTCCCACCTCATAGGGTGAGAGCCTGGGCTCCAGTCCAAGCCCGAACATCTACACTGTAATTAAACAACCCTTTAGCCGGAGCCCTGCAAGCCTAAGTCAGCTAGCACTAGGGTTGCCGGTTTTCATTGGACGCATTCTTGGAGACTCCAGGACAGGGGTGAAAGTAACTTAACAGACTTACTGGTATGCAGGGTGGCCGGTGTCCTGGGTAAGGTGGTGGTGGTGGGGGGGCTCTAGGACCCCGGAAGGGATGGAAGAGGCGGGGCTGGGACCAGGCCTCCTCAGCCAGCCCTTCAGCACTGCCTGGCCTGCACCACCCGGGGCTCCAGCGGTGATTTAAAGGGCCCAGGGCACTGACCACTGGTGTGGTAGCAGTAGTGGCAACAGCGGCTGAGACCTGCAGGCCCTTTAAATTGCCACCAGAGCCCCGGGTAGCGGCAGCGGTGGCCGGGAGCTCTGGGCTCCAGTGGCGATTTAAAGGAGCCACTGACGGGAGCCCCAGGCCCTTTTAAATTGCTGGGACCCAGGGCAGCTGCCCCTTTTGCCCCCCACCCCCATCAGCAGCCCAGCCTGTATGGTCGGCTGTGTACCAGTGGCCACTTTCTTACAGGTACACCAGACTGGACTGGCTTACTTTCACCTCTCCCCAGGACAATCCTGGAGGGTTGGCAAACCCAGGTAGTATGATTTTAATGGCAGGGTAGACACAACCAGAGATCTTCCTATCTAAATAGAGAAGCAAATGTGTGAGAAGGGAAATAGGCATGGAGCAGTGACATAGCAATGACGTAGTGGCACAAGTGACTTGGAACATATTGCTTCTCCACAACAATCTGCTTGTTATAAATTATAGAGACTTCCCAGATACTAAGGGAAGATTCTTTGGCATATTTTTCACAACTTTTCTGTCATGTTATCAATGATATCTGTGTTTTAACAAATTTTCAGATGAGTTAATTCCTAGGAAGCTTTTATAATATAAAGAATTGTTAGACAAACTATGACTGAATCTCAGGTAGATAATATGTTCCTTAGGAAATGTAAGTTTCAAAGACTTGCCAGATGTATTTCAACTTAATAGTCAATATTAAGAGCAAATGTCTATTCTATAATTGTGTATATTGTTGTGACAGTTGGGAGAGAATAGAAGGAAATAACTGAAGGACACTCTTGATCAAAGCACCAATGTTTATGTATGTCTTCTCTAAAACAGACCCTTTGCAGTGAGTTACCATTCCATTAATTCCTCTATCTCTCACCGGTAAAGAACTGTCCTGGAAAGACAGTGTTTAATTTACCTGCAGACAGTATTGTTTCATGCAGTTAGTACTGGACACTAAAAATGATTTTGCACTTCAAAAAAAAAATTAAAAAAATAGAACACCAGACTCTAAGGTCAGTGTTCCTCCAGCTAACATGTTGACATATTCTGGCTGTGTAAATCGGATGAACATTGATCAAAAGGAATGTGCTTATGTCTTCGTGATTTCTTCTCTACTTTTTTTGTAACAGTTTTGTTTGTTTGTTTGTTTGTTTGTCCCAAAGATTCTAGGCCTAGGCTAACACAAGACAGTTTTTCATGAAACATTATTAATTTTTCAGTTGTATATTTAAAATCTTATTTTTGTATTCCAGATGTTAATGAATCCTACCATATATTAGTAGGGTCTTATCAAATTCACGGCCATGAAAAAGGCATTACATACCATGAAATCTGGTCTCCCCCTTGTGAAATCTGGTCTTTCGTGTGCTTTTACCCTATAGTATGGCATTCTTACTTCTGCGCTGCTGCCTTCATTGCTGGGCGGCCAGAGAGTGGCAGCTGCTGACTGAGGGCCCAGTTCTTCAGGCCGCAGCACATAAGTGTAAGGGTGGCAATACCACACCATGCCAGCCTTACTTCTGCGCTGCTGCTGGCAGCAGCTCTGCCTTAAGAGCTGGGCTCCTGGCCATCAGCTGCTGCCCTTCAGCTGCCCAGTTCCGAAGGCAGTGCTACCACCAGCAGCAGGGCAGAAGTAAGGCCAGCAGTACCACAACCTCCCCTACAATAACCCTGTGACACCCTCCCCCCACAACTCTGATTTGGGTCAGGACCCCTACAAGTACAATATCCTCAAATTTCAGATTTAAATAGATGAAATAATGAAATTTACTATTTTTAAATCTTATGACCATGAAATTGACCAAAATGGACCATGAATTGGTAGGGCCCTATTTATTAGGAATAATGTACTTGGTATAGTTCATTCAAATTTTGTTATAGGTCAGCTGATAGGCATTCCTTAAAGTGAATATGTCTGCTTCAATAACTGTAAATACAGAGTAAGTTGCTCATACTCCCTATGAGTGTTCTTGAATGCCCTACTTAAAAATAAGAGGGCTATAGATTTTCTTTTTGCTCTGTTTTTGTACAGTGCTTAGCACAATGGGGTCCTGGTCTGTTACTATGGTTCCTAGACACTCTAGACCCTCATAGTACAAATAATAAAGAATAATACAGATTGCACTTGGGGTCACATTTTTTGGAGTTTCTGTGGGAGTCTGAGGGTTTGTCTACATGGAGACAATCGGGAAAGTTAATCTGAATTAGCTAAAGGTGTGAATTAAAAATGGATTCATTAATTATTTTGGGGGCTTCTCTAGGAATTATATTGGGGAAGTTCCATGGTGTGTGTTGTACAAGAGGTCAGGCTAGATGATCACAATGGTCCCTTCTGGCTTTAAATATATGAAAACCACATTAAACCACTGTGTAGACATTCCAATTCAGAATTAAAGTGCCTTTAATTTGGTTTAGTTTAATTCACACCCAAGTGAAATCATCTTGTATCTTGTCTCATCACTGAGAGCCATCTGGCTGAGAATTTCAGACAAGAAAAGGGAAAGATGCAAAGTGGAACACAAAGGAAACTGTGAAAACCTATTCCAGTTGTTCACGTTAAAGCTTTGACTAATATTATATTTCCTCAACATCTGTAAAAGAATAAAATAAAGACAGAGATTGAAGAGCATTAGTTTACTTTAGAACCTTTGAAAGTGTGTGTGTGAACATACATTATGTATTGTTACAGCATATGGTTACTTTAGTATATATTGATGAGATGATCAAATTTCCATTTCACATTACAAGTGGTATTTTCTGAGTCTGTTGCCAGGTACGTTAAGTGACCCAGATGTTCTAATGTAGAGGAAAGTGACATCTATTTAAAACAAACAGCATATTAAAAGTTACAAAAAGAAATGAGGGCATCTGTTTAAAGAAGAGATAGCTATAAATAGATCTCAGTTTATAAAGGGCTTTCTGTTAAAATAGCCAAGTTGAACAAGTCTCATTAATCCTGCATTTCTCATGCTTGTCCCCTTATCTCCAAACAAATCTTAATTTTCTTTTGGTTACCATAATTAGTTAAAACATATAGCCCTTTTCTAAGCACCATGCTGCATGACATGTAAATAAAATGTAGTGTAGTATAAAGTTTTTCTGGTTATGATCTAATTACTCACCACAAATGGAATTTTCTGTGTATGTTTCATGAGTTAAGATGATTGATTTCTTCATAAATAACTACTCTGTTTCATTTGTAAAGGAGTGTCTTGTAGTCTGATTTTATGTTAATAAGCCAGATAGTGTAGATTGCTGAAAACTGGACTTAGGGCTGTGTGAAATTTGCTTCCGCTGAGTTTTTGTCTGGAATTCTAAATAGCACTATTTGGGCATTAATAGACACAGATTATATAATTGCCTTTGAATGGCAAGGTAGAGAAGTAGTGGTACACCTTCAGTGGTGAAACAAATGGGAGCTGCAGAAATGTTTCAAAGGCAGAATTTGCCTCTGTTGGTAAAATAGGAGATGGCTGTTATTTTTCCAATGAGGACTATTCTCTTAAATGCATGGTGTATAAAATGCATTGTAAGGTAGTAGTGGTGGCTGTATATGCCTCTCTGACAAACAGGTAGACAGACAAGATTGTAATCTGGCATCACTTCATAAATTAAATGGGACATCAGTATAGCTTTATGCAAAATTGTACTTGCATATTGCATAAAACAATGTACAGTTACAATACAAATTGGATTTGCCTCAAGGTCTCAAACTTAAAAACAAAAACAAAAACCCCACACTTTCTTGGGAAATGGAGCTTTGACTAAATAGAGTTGCAATATTTTGTGCACATTGCTGCTGGTGGGATGTAAAAGACCTGCAATTGTCCTAATCCAAACATTTCAGTTAAGAAGAGGTTGGGTAATAGGGATTGTATGGTAGCTTTGTGCTTAGATGTGATATAAGTAAATATATAGATATCTTCTTACACAACCATATGTCTAAAATATATTATATTTTAAGTGTTTTTCTCCTTCCCTGTGTTACCACTGTGAGAATGAAGAATTGGCTTCCCATCATTCTCCACTTGTCTTTTTGTGAGACTCAGCGAGAATATGCACACTGTGTATCTTAGAATCATAAAAAGGTAGGGCTGGAAGGTACCTTGAGAAATCATCAAGTTCAGTCCCCTGCATTAAGGCAGGACCAAGTAAACCTAGACTATCCCTGACAGGTGTTTGTCCAACTTTTGTTTTGAAATACCTCCAGTGACAGGGATTTTTTCAACCTTCCTTGGGGTCCTGTTCCAGAACTTAACTACCCTTATAGTTAGAAAGTCTTTCCTAATATCTAACCTAAATCTCTCTTGCTGCAGATTAATCTTACTAATTTTTGTCCTATCTTCAGTGGACATGGAGAACAATTTCTTTTCACAACCCTTATATTTGAAGACTGCTATCCAGTCCCCCAAGTCTTCTTTTTTCAAAACTAAACATGCCCAGTTGTTTTTTAACGTTGTTCATAGGTCAGGTTTTCTAAACCTTTTATGTTGCTCTCCTCTAGACTTTCTCCAATTTATCCACATCTTTCCTAAAGTGTGGCACCCAGAACTGGACACATTACTCCAGCTGAGACCTCACCGGAGCTGAGAACAGGACAATTACCTCCCACATTTTACATATGACACGCCTGTTAATAACACACCCCAGAATTATATTAGCCTTTATCAAACTGCATCATGTTGTGGATTCATATTCAATTTGTGGTCCACAATAGCAAAATAGCAAAAAAACAGAGGGAAAGGTTGCAGACCAAGCTGGTTGAGCAAGCATCTGGAACAAATGAATAAGAAAAAGAAAGCCAAGAAGGAATGGAAGATGGGATGGATCAGCAAGGAATGCTACCTCTTGCAGATCAGAAAGTGTAGGGATAAAGTGAGAACAGCTAAAAGCCAAGCAGAGTTGGACTTTGCAAAGGGAATGAAAACTAATAGTAAAAGGTTTGATCGCCATATAAATAAGAAAACAAGGAAAGAAGTGGAAGCACTAAACACTGAGGATTAAAGATAATCTAGGCTGGCCCAACACTTAAATAGGTACTTTTGCCTCATTAAAAACGGAGGTAATGAAGAGGTTGGGGTAGTGGCAGGCTAATAGGAATGAGGATATGGAGGTAGAAATCATCACAAACTAGGTTGAAGTCAAACTCAAACAGCTTTATGGAACTAAAACGGGGCCCTGGATAATCTCCATTCAAGAATATTAAAGGAACTGGCACATGAAATTGAAAGCACAATAGCAAGGATTTTTAATGAATCGGTAAACTTGGGGGCTGAACCATATGACTGGAGAATTGCTAATACTTAAATATACTTGCATATATTTAAGAAAGGAAACAAATGTGATCTGGGAAACTACAGGTCTATTAGTTTGGCCTCAGTTGTATGCAAGGTCTTGGAACAAATTTGGAAAGAGAAAGTCTTTAAGGACATAGAGGTTAACTGTAATTGTAATAAAATACAACATGATTTTATAAAAGGTAGATCATGCCAGACCAACCTGATCTCCTTCTTTGAGAAGATAACTGATTTTTTAGACAAAGAAAATGCAGTAAATCTAATCTATTTGGATTTCAGTAAAGCATTCGTTCAGGTCCACATAGAAAATTAGTTAAATTGGAGAAAATGCAGATTAATATGAGAATTGAAAGGTGGATAAGGAACTCATCGGGCTGAACTGTCCAGCTGGAGGGAGGTTACTAGTGGAGTTTCTCAGGGACCAATTTTAATTTAACATTTTTATTACTGACCTTGGCACAAAAAGTGGGAGTGTGCTAATAAAATCTGCAGATTACACAAAGTTGGGAGGTGTTGCCCGTACAAAGGAGGATCACAATATCTTACAAGATCTGGATGACCTTGTAAACTGGAGTAATAGAAATGGGATGAAATTTAGTATTCCAAAGTTATGCATTCAGAGACTAACAATAAGAATTGTTGTTATAAGTTGGGGCTGTATCAGTTGGAAGTGACAGAGGAGGGAAAAGACCTGGGTGTATTGGTTGATCGTAGGATGACTGAGTCACCAATGTGATGTGACCACGAAAAAGGCTAATGCAGTCCTACAGTGCATCGGGTGAATCTTCCATTAGAGACAGAGAAGTGTTAGTACCATTATACCAGACACTGGTGAGACTTCATCTGGAATACTGAGTGCAGTTCTGGTCTCCCGTGTTTAAGAAGGATTAATTCAAACTGGAACTGGTGAAGAGAAGGGCTGCTAGGATGATCCAAGGAATAGAAAACCTGCCATCTGAGAGGAGATTTGGCTTGTTTGGCTTGTTTATCTTTATCAAAAGAAGGCTAAGGGGACTTATGATTGCTCGTTATAAATACATCAAGAGGGATAAAAACCAGGAAGGGGGAAGAGTTATTTAATTTAAGTGCCAATGTGAACACAAAAACAAATGGATATAAACTGGTCATCAAGTTAAAGCTTGAAATTAGCAAACGTTTCTAACCATCAGAGGAGTAAAGTTCTGGAATAGCCTTCCAAGGGGAGTAGTGGGGATAAAAAACCTGATTGGCTTAAAGACTGAGCTTGATACATTTGTGTAGGGATGGCACATTGCAATCTGTGACTGCTCACAACAAATGTTTCCCAACAGTCAGTGATGGGATAGTAGATGGGGAGGGCTCTGAATTACTACAAATAATTATTTCCCAGATTTCTGGCTGGTTGGTGATACCCACATGCTCAGGGTCTAACTGATCACTATATTTGGGGTTCGGAAGAAATTCTCCCCTGGGTCAGATTGGCAGAAACCCTAGGGGGTTTTCGCCTTCCTCTGCAGCATGGGGCATGGGTCACCTGCAAGTTTAAACTAGTGGAAATGGCAGATTCTCTATTACTTGAAGTCTTTAAACCATGATTTGAGGCCTTCAGTAACTCAGCCAGAGGTTTAGGGCCTATTACAGGAGTGGGTGGGCCAGATTCTGTGGCCTACAATTGCAAGAATTCAGACTAGATGATCATGATGATCCCTTCTGACCCTATGAGTCTAACCCCAGATCCTTTTCAGCAGTCGAACCACCTAGCCATTTGTTCCCCATTTTGTAGTTGTTCATTTGATTTTTTTTGCTTCCTAAGTGCAGTCCTTTTCTGAAGTACTGCACTTGTCTTTATTGAATTTCACCTTGTTGACTTCAGACCAAAACTCTAATTTGTCAAGGTCGTTTTTAATTTTAATCCTGTCCTCTAAAGCACTTGCAATCCCTCCCAGCTTGGTGTCATCAACAAATGTTGTAAGCATACTCTCCCCAGGCATTTCTCAAGTCATTAATGAAAATAAAGTACCGGACCCAGGATTGAACCCTGAGTGATCCCACTAGGTGTGCCCTCCTTGTTTGACAGCATGTCTTGTTTTCAATTTTCAATGCGAAATGATCTCCAGATAGTGAGGAAGACAAAAAGTGTGTTCTGAATGGGTCAGAGAGAAAATAACCAGTCAAATGGATGAGAAATAGAATAAATATTCTACAGCATTGGAATATTAAGGTGAATATATGCATTCTTGCAACATTTTTGTTTGTGTAGTTTTCCTGCTACCGAAATATACCTCTTCAGCAGAGACATAATACACACTGCAAGTCATCCTCAGTAAGATATCTGTTTAGAACTGGTTATAGAACAATAAGAAATATAGCCTAACATATTCACTCCTACCACATTTTTGTTTTGTTTTTTTCCATTTAAATGTAAATAATTGATGTAGTTAGACTTTCTCTCAAACACATCACAGTTACATTATCTTTAGTGAGCATCTGAGACATTCTCTTGAATGATAATGAGCAATAGTAATACTTCACACGTTTTGAATCTTTCATTCAAAAATCTTAAAGCGCTAGAGAAACATCTATTAATTACTGGAACTCACGCCACCTCTGTGAGGCTGTAGGAATATATACAATAGAACCCTATTCCTTCGACCCTCCATTATCCAGCTCTCTGTATTACTCGAACAACCAGTGCATGCAAATCCAGAAGTGGGTGATCTTTCCTGTGGCTGTCAAATGGCACTTTACCATTCTCCAGATTATCCAATTTTTTGATTATCCGATCTGTCCCGGTCCCAATTAGGTAAACTGGGTTCTGCTCTATATCCTCCAAGCTATTTCACATAACACACAGTCAAAAATCAGCCACATCTGGCATTATTTATTTATTTATTATTTCTTCATTGATTCATTTATTTATGTATTTGATTTATTCAGATATCAAGGAAGGTAAACACATGGTTTCACTGAAGTTCAAAGTTCAGATTCAGCGATCTATCCAACCTTCTTAGTTCTTATATTTTCATTTATCCCCATAGAATCTAAGCACCTATACACGGGTATCTGAATTCATACAAATGATAGAACTCAGAATGAAACCTGTCACAGCAACTTAAAACATCTGGAGTAATTCCACTAATAATAACTGTTACATTTTTAAAAGGCTGTTAGTCCATTAAGGCAAAATGGGTCACATGCTACTTGCTCAGGCATCGTATTACTTACCTTATTAAACCTGGTGACATTTTAAAAAATAGCTTTGTTGGGATACTTATGATATTTGTCTTTTTCCATAAACCTCATATTTGCAAATTCAGAGGAGAGAAGAGAGACTAGCTTCACGTAATAGAAAGTGGGTCAAAACCCAGTGGTATCTTTTTGTTAATGCCATCTTATAGCGTACTATCCATATTATACTCCACACAATAGTAAATCATTAGGGTCCAATTTGATCTTCCATAGAGCAATCCCCATTGACATTTTCCCCCATGGAACTGAAACGCTGAACTACATGAATGGAACTGATGGTAAAACTGTACTCTGCAACTATTAAATCGCTAGTAATTTTCAATAGGAAAATAAGAGAAATTATTACATTTTTTTTAGGTTTGCTGTGATCATCCAAACTGTAAAATATTGAGCAATTATTCAAGGCTCTCTTTTTTAATACAAATGAAATTATTTCCCAAAGGATGATTTAAAATAGTGTCTCTTGTAGTCAGTCATATTAAGGAACAACTTATCAGAGCCCTCTGCTGTATACTTTGGTTGCTGTATACTTTAGTGGGATTCCCCTACGCAGACAAGGAAACATTTTCTTTTCAGTTTTAACGCTAGATATGATAAATCTCGAACAGAAACTCAACCTGCTCCTATTTCTGTAGCATGGATGCAAAACAGAGTAACAATTCATTTGCAACAGGAGCACTGATACGATCTTTACAGATTCATATTTAACTTGTCTTGACAAAACTAGGAAGTCAGAAGACTGCCTGTACTTGCAGTGGTCACAGCAGCTGCTGTTTTCTTCATACAGAAGTAGAAATCTACGTGGGATAAATAGGACCAAATGCCACAGTTTACTATTTTATGAGTGGTGAGGTATGTCAACAATGCAGAATACTGGAATAAATGTAATTTTTCTACCTTAAATATAAAAGAATTTTAAAGTATTTTGCAAAATTCAGGCCACTGAAACTCACACACATTACTGTTAATTGACCTGAAGAACTGGAACCTGCATCACCAATAGGTGGTAAATTTCATGTATAAAGTTTGTGGGTAAACAGATGTGTAGACAGCAAAAGTTCTAATCTGCTGTTTGGTTTAGTGAGAAAGAAGCATGTAAACATGTTCCGGTCCCCACCAAGCAATGTAGATGGTGTTGGATGATCTTTGAGTTCAAAGTGATACAGTTCATTGCTTTGTCATTATGATTTAGGTACTTTAAAGAGAATAGATTACTCTGAAGAGATCAGCAGTCAGTAGACTTTCTAGATTAAGTTTTATGTAGAGATGTTTCACTGCAGTACAGAATGCTAATAAAACAAAGAAAAGCTTTTTTTTTTCTTTTAGAATTCACCATTTGATATGGCAGGTACCCATTAAATTATTCAACAACTGTTTAAGCTTGAGTGAACAGCATACGACCAGGGGTGCATGTAGCCCAGCAAAAAATACTTTCATTTCATGCTTGCCTGAGCTTGACCCTTGACATCTCAATGGGTTTTTGAGGTCTCAATCCTGGAGCTTGGAGGAGGAATAGAAGACCAAAACTCAGTGACATTGAAGGAAGAGGAGAACCAGCAAGAAGCAGAGTTAATAGGGCATGCTAAAATCTTGATAGGAATACATCCATGGCCTGTAAAGTGAAGAATTTTATACTGGTATGGAGTATATTTTGAGTAGCCCTACATGGGCTTGCAAGAAATAGGGAGGGAGAACAAAAAGAACCATCAAACACACACTCACTTATGGCTCTGAACCAGGGCTGGCCACAGTCCTAGTCCATGTAATCCCTGGATGAGGCATGAGGAGCTGGAGAATTTGCCAAGTGAGCTCAAGTGAGCTGTAGCTCACGAAAGCTCATGCTCAGATAAATTGGTTAGTCTCTAAGGTGCCACAAGTCCTCCTTTTCTTTTTCCAAAGAGTGTGGGAAGGTGGTGAAGCTGTCACCTCACTGCATACTGCAGGGGTGGCCAACCTGAGCCTGAGAATGAGTTATAATTTACCAATGTACATTGCCAAAGAGCCACAGTAATATGTGATGATTTTATACGTATATGTATGTGTGTGTGTGTGTGTATACACACATACATATACACACACATAATCATTATAAGTTGATCAGGTATATTTATAATAAATTTATAATGTATAGTTAACGATAATAACAACTTAATCTTTTACTTAGTGGGACTTCTGGCAATCTTTGCTTTCAACAATTCCCTTGAA
Source organism: Lepidochelys olivacea (assembly GCF_965140295.1). Taxonomy (NCBI): domain Eukaryota; kingdom Metazoa; phylum Chordata; order Testudines; family Cheloniidae; genus Lepidochelys; species Lepidochelys olivacea. The sequence continues at coordinate 75,092,491 of NC_140411.1, read as the reverse complement.
GTTTTGGTTTGTGTTCACTTGTGCTCACATGCAGCAGTTCTCTTAAGTGGCTGTCTGTCTAAACGGATTGGTGCTTGCATTCACATGTTTGAGTGTCGAGAAAACAGACTCACAAAGATAGGTCGAGGCAAACACTGAGATTAATTTTAGGGGTTGGGGTATTTATCCTTTGGTACAGATTTCCAGAAAGTAAGGGTCCTCTCAGTCTTCTGAACAGATTTCAGTCTGTCATCTTCCAAAAGTTCTGTTATTTCAGTCTGGGATGTTGCTTCATCAGTGACTAAAGGGGGCTTCAGACAATCTGCTTCAGCACTAAAAGGGTCATTCAGAAATCTGATATGAGGTCTTTTCTGCTGCAAATCTTGGAATCTTCCCTCAAAACTGTCCTTAAGATCTTTAATCATGCTCGCATACCTAGTTGTGCTCTGTTTTAGGGGTTCTGCTGCACCTGCTTTTGATCTGGCTGGAAGTTGTGACATTGAGGGAACATGTGTCAGCTCTCCCTCAAGTATTTGTTGATGAAACAACTGTAGTTTGTTCATGAATGCAAATACGCTTTGCACTAGATCAGACAGCAACTGGAATTTTCCTTGTAAATCCATGTTTAGTTTATTCAAATGCAGCAGCATGTCTACAAGAAATGCCAAGTCTAGAACCCATCCAGGATCTGAAAGCTTGGGGTGTAGTCTGCGCTTCTCCTCCATAAACAATTTTACTGGATACAGGAGCTCAAAAAACGGGAAATAACGTTGCCACTCAAGAGCCATCAAACTGTACAGTGAAACGGCAAATCAGCAGGGGGAGTCCCCTTCATCCAGTTCTTCAGTTAGGTTTTAAATTGTCTGTCATTGAGTGCATTTGAGAGAATGAATTTCACAATAACCAAGACAGATTTCATGACGTGATCAAATTTGCAATTTTTAGATACTAGTTGCTCCTGATGAATAATACAGTGAAATGTCCAAAATTTAGGAATGCTCTCATCAGGCTTACAAAGCTCTACTAATCAATTCGCAGATTCCCACATGGACGGAACCCTGTCCGTTGCAAAGGCAGTGAGCTTCTGTAAAGGCAAGTGGCTTTAAACGCAACAAAAACGCCTCCTTTAAGTCTCATCCATCCATGAGTTCTGTCCTTTAGTGACAGAAGGGGAAAGGAGTCCAGGAGAGCTGGCTGTATTTCAAGGAATCCCTGTTGAGGTTACAGGGACAAACCATCCCAATGAGTCGAAAGAATAGTAAATATGGCAGGCGACCAGCTTGGCTTAATGGTGAAATCCTAGCGGATCTTAAACATAAAAAAGAAGCTTACAAGAAGTGGAAGGTTGGACATATGACCAGGGAAGAGTATAAAAATATTGCTCGGGCATGTAGGAATGTTATCAGGAGGGCCAAATCGCACCTGGAGCTGCAGCTAGCCAGAGATGTCAAGAGTAACAAGAAGGGTTTCTTCAGGTATGTTGGCAACAAGAAGAAAGCCAAGGAATGTGTGGGCCCCTTACTGAATGAGGGAGGCAACCTAGTGACAGAGGATGTGGAAAAAGCTAATGTATTCAATTCTTTTTTGCCTCTGTTTTCACTAACAAGGTCAGCTCCCAGACTGCTGCGCTGGGCATCACAAAATGGGGAAGAGATGGCCAGCCCTCTGTGGAGATAGAGGTGGTTAGGGACTATTTAGAAAAGCTGGACGTGCACAAGTCCATGGGGCCGGACGAGTTGCATCCGAGAGTGCTGAAGGAATTGGCGGCTGTGATTGCAGAGCCATTGGCCATTATCTTTGAAAACTCGTGGCGAACCGGGGAAGTCCCGGATGACTGGAAAAAGGCTAATGTAATGCCAATCTTTAAAAAAGGGAAGAAGGAGGATCCTGGGAACTACAGGCCAGTCAGCCTCACTTCAGTCCCTGGAAAAATCATGGAGCAGGTCCTCAAAGAATCAATCCTGAAGCACTTGCATGAGAGGAAAGTGATCAGGAACAGCCAGCATGGATTCACCAAGGGAAGGTCATGCCTGACTAATCTAATCGCCTTTTATGATGAGATTACTGGTTCTGTGGATGAAGGGAAAGCAGTGGATGTATTGTTTCTTGACTTTAGCAAAGCTTTTTGACAGGGTCTCCCACAGTATTCTTGTCAGCAAGTTAAGGAAGTATGGGCTGGATGAATGCACTACAAGGTGGGTAGAAAGCTGGCTAGATTGTCGGGTTTAACGGGTAGTGATCAATGGCTCCATGTCTAGTTGGCAGCCGGTGTCAAGTGGAGTACCCCAAGGGTCGGTCCTGGGGCCAGTTTTGTTCAATATCTTCATAAATGATCTGGAGGATGGTGTGGATTGCACTCTCAGCAAATTTGCGGATGATACTAAACTAGGAGGAGTGGTAGATACGCTGGAGGGGAGGGATAGGATACAGAAGGACCTAGACCAATTGGAGGATTGGGCCAAAAGAAATCTGATGAGGTTCAATAAGGATAAGTGCAGGGTCCTGCACTTAGGACGGAAGAACCCAATGCACAGCTACAGACTAGGGCCCGAATGGCTAGGCAGCAGTTCTGCGGAAAAGGACCTAGGGGTGACAGTGGATGAGAAGCTGGATATGAGTCAGCAGTTTGCCCTTGTTGCCAAGAAGGCCAATGGCATTTTGGGATGTATAAGTAGGGGGATAGCGAGCAGATCGAGGGACGTGATCGTTCCCCTCTATTCGACATTGGTGAGGCCTCATCTGGAGTACTGTGTCCAGTTTTGGGCCCCACACTTCAAGAAGGATGTGGATAAATTGGAGAGAGTCCAGCGAAGGGCAACAAAAATGATTAGGGGACTGGAACACATGACTTATGAGGAGAGGCTGAGGGAGCTGGGCTTGTTTAGCCTGCAGAAGAGAAGAATGAGGGGGGATTTGATAGCTGCTTTCAACTACCTGAAAGGGGGTTCCAAAGAGGATGGCTCTAGACTGTTCTCAATGGTAGCAGATGACAGAACGAGGAGTAATGGTCTCAAGTTGCAGTGGGGGAGGTTTAGATTGGATATTAGGAAAAACTTTTTCACTAAGAGGGTGGTGAAACACTGGAATGCGTTACCTAGGGAGGTGGTAGAATCTCCTTCCTTAGAAGTTTTTAAGGTCAGGCTTGACAAAGCCCTGGCTGGGATGATTTAACTGGGAATTGGTCCTGCTTTGAGCAGGGGGTTGGACTAGATGACCTTCTGGGGTCCCTTCCAACCCTGATATTCTATGATTCTATGATTCTATGATATCGAGGAGTTCTTCCCTTACAACACAGTCATCAGACACCGTGCAGACAAATACCGATAATAAGGTTTATCCTGTGCATGGCACAACTCTTCCAAAGTGATGCTCAAATACTCACACTGCTGAAGTTGCAAGTGCAGTTGTGATTCGATGTCACTGTTCAGGTCAGAGATTCTGTGTTCTATTGTGTGGTGTGAAAGCTGGAGGCCAGAAATTTTTGTCTGTAGAGTCTCATTTTCTGGTGACAGAATTGAAACCACATCGGTGAGGCACATAAACTCTCCTTCAGATTACGACTTTTTCAGACGGCTATGTGCCAGGCCACATAATAGGAGGCTAACGTTACGGTCTGCGATCGGTTGGCAAATCTGGTGAAGAACCTGGCTTCTACATCTGCTTGTTTTTTCAAAGTTTTCAGTTTTAAAGCGCAGAGTTCAGTATCTTGTGGGAATTCTTGATCCATATGTGCATGGCTCTAAGCGAAATGATACTGCAAGTTTGAAGATTTGAAGTGAGAGTTACACGTCTGGCAAAGAAGACACATGGGCTTACCATTATGTTCAATGAAAAAGTACTTATTCTCCCACTCCTGTGGGAAGCCTTGATTTTCATCTGTGTATTTTCTTTTCTGTTTGCACTTGCCTTCCATTGTTAGATGGTGTAAGAAAAACTTTGATTAAAAATTTCCACACCAGATAGTCACCGTGTGCTTTATTCAAGGAGACATTGGTGCCGGCCAGGGGATGCTGGACCCCTGTCTCTGTCCCAGGGCCTACCCCGCACTCCACCCCTTTCCCCAAGTCCCCATCTACACCTCCGCCTCACCTCTTCCTGCCCCTGCCCCTGAGTGAGCTTTGTCCTTGCTCCTCCACCCCCCCCCATGAGCCTCCTGAGAGTCACAAAACAGCTGATTGCGGCAGGCAGGTGGCATGGGGTGGGAGGAGGGCGGTGCTGGGGGAGGGAGGGGTGAGGCTGCGCACCATGTCCTCTCTCCCTCTCTCTCTCTCTCTTCCTCCTCCCCCGAGCCTCCTCAATGCCGTGAAACAGCTGATCGTGGTGGGAGGGAGGCACAGGGCAAAGAGGAGGAGGCACTGATTGGCGGAGCTGCCGGCAGGCAGAAGGTGCTGGGGGAGAAAGGAAGTGCTGATAGGGCTGCCGGTGGGTGCTGAGCACCTACCATTTTCCCCCCAGAGTCGGCTCCTAGCAGGAACTGCATATTATCTTCTGAAGAGCCACATGCGTCTCTGGAGCCACAGGTTGGCCACCCTGGTATACTGCATTGACTGATAGCTGAGCCAGCATGAGAATGCTCTCCCACTAAACCCTATATAAGGATGAAACAGCAGCCACTGTTGTGCACATTACCTTAGTGCAGCTAGCAGCATGAGGATGCCTGATGTAGAATGCTTCCAGGAAATCACTTTAGAATTCTATGCCCCCACACCTTTTCTCTTGGCTTAAAAGACATAACAAAGTGCCTAGAAGTTAGGGACCATGGTATATATTGAAGGATCAATGTACAAATGAAAATGGGATTTACAAGTGGCTTCAAAAAAATATCTTACAGCCCTAGTCTTTATATTCTAGTAGAGTATCCACAAAGTAAATAAGTGTATGGGGGAAGAATCTGATATTACTATATACTTTAAAATGACTGGGCAACCATTAAAAATGTTTGAAGATTTTTTAGACCGCTACAAAAGGCTTCTCAAGGAAGACAGATTCTGAACTGTGACTTTTGTCAGATTTTACAAGCCTAGTAGGATCAGGCCTCGTCAGTGCTTGGAAAGGAGATCTTCAGTGAAAATCTTGTGGGTTAGTTCTTCAGAAAGGGTCACTCTTCCTTTAGAATCTGTATTGGCACTAGGAGCAGGGGTGCTCTTTTCTTTAATTTACGGTACCAATTACTTGTGGTTATTAAGAATGCGAGTGCACTTTCAGCAAAAAAATAGTCAGTAGTCCCAGTATGTTGAGCAAATTCCATATACGTAATGATATTCAGCTTACCTAAAGCCTAAATTGGCACTTCTCTCCCTATTTTAAAGAGAGTTGTGTTTTCATCTGTATCCAGATTTTTTTTCAAGCTTCAAATGACATACAGTAAAAAGTGATGGACAATGTCCATACAAAATGATTTCATTCAGTAGAATTTTACAAGACAATTGGGAAAGAGAGGGAGAGAGAGAAAATGGGCAGAAAAGCTATAAATAAATCCTTTTAAAATGTGATCATATTCCTTATCTAGGTTCTCTAGAGTAAGGGTGGAAAAAAAGGTGTTTTGTTTCAGTGTGCTATTAAATGTAACACTTTCCACTCTGATAGTGGCTGGATGTCAGAACTAGTTATTCCTGTAAATGTATAAAAAGCAAGATGGATTGAAATCCTTCAGGATGAAATTATTAATATTTTACATGCACACACACTCACACACACAAAAGATCTTGAATTTTAGGCCCTTATCCTGCAATCAGATTCATGCAAGTGGTTCCTGTATACAAACATACAGCTTCATTGAGGTCAGTGACATTCCACGTGGATCTGATTGCAGGATCAGGGCCAGTATGTGTGATGTTTGCGGACGCCATTGTTACAATGTGTAGCCAGTAGTTATTTTCCCTGATCCTGCAAAGACTTAATACACGTACTTAACTTTAGGCACTCTAAATAGTCCCATTGACTCCTTGCAGTGCTAACATTAACACTTATGTAAATATTTGCAGGATTTGGGGCCTTAGGTAGGAAAGGATAAGCTGATTTGATGGGAAATGAACTATATCTGATTGTGTTTGCAGATCACCTTGGATAAGTATCTTTCCTCTCGGGTCTTAACCAATCGCCTTGTTTTGCTGAAATGTATCCAGGAGTTTTATTGGGTTGAATGGTCCTGAGGCACAGAATGGTGTTAACCAGTTGGGTCTCATATGCAAATAAGTGAATCCTTATTAGTTGCCATGAAGCCTAGAAAAACCTATTTGCCTTCTGGGAGGTGAACTGTAGGTGTTCTGTATTGCCAACTTCATCTCTTATATAGAATGTTAAAGTTGTGAAGGAAAAACTGTTACACATTTGAAACTCATGGCCTTAAAGGAGAGATTTTCACATTTCTGCTTACAATGCATGTAGCAACGCATTCTGTGAAAATGCTATATTAATATGTCTGAATTACTAAAACTGCCCTTAAATGTAGCACAATGTGTTTGAGGATATTGCTTTTAATTTGTCATTATAAAAACGTTGTTATAAGGATAAAAATTTATAAACGAAAATAAGCACCAGGTATCGGTGCTCCCAATAGGTAGTCTGTAATTATTTCCCAATAAAATAGATGACTGTGCACACATTCGCAGTCTCCCTCCCCCCCCCCACACACACTTTTGTACTCTATGCTATGAATTCAAGTGTTGGATCAGAAGGATTTATTGCTTGGTAGTTCAAATGGTAAACATAGGGAGGATTTGATTAAACAGTTTAAGGCAATGTTTCCTAAAGCCAGTAACTTATTTAACACTTCAGCAAAGTTTTCCAAAAGGCTTTATTATAGTAACAACAGATTATTTCTGACAGCAGCACTCTTCATATTAGAACATTGTCAAAACAGGTAGATACACAAGAATGAAAAACAGCTGAAATACATCTCCTGCCAAACACCTTCCTGGTCATGCTCAATCTGGCTGTCCAATCATACAGCACAGCTCAAGGAAGGTATTCAACAAACATCATTACCGTAGGCAGCAAATTTATAAAGTAGTTTTCATGTTCCTGTTCTTCACTGAGCCTTGAGATCTGAAGTCTTTTTTTGGGTAGGGGGAAGAAATTAGTCTTCCTAATTTTCACTATGGTCCCATTTCAGCTTTCTGCAATCTGGTTACTACAAAATGAGTTACACTATACTAAGTGATGACCAAGAAAAACACAAAATGTAAATTCTTGATCTGAATTAAGATCCTGCATCTTATATTATAGTCACCTGCATCATGTTTATCTGGGGAATCCCACACATTATTACTCCTATTGACAATGAGGACAGATTCAGTATCATAGTTCTCCTCATGTGCTGTGCTAATATTTACTTGACCTTGTTAAAGTGTGAATGTAATTTTGTTTTTGAAATTCTAGTTGTCATTAGTGAGCGGCTTGATTCAAACCCACAGATCTGCCCACTCTCGAATGTTTGGGAAGTTCATATTCAAATCAAGATCCAAACTTTGTGACTCAGGCCTCTCCTCTCTTCTTTTCACAATCCTCTGCCAGGTCACTGGATGTCTGTCACTACCATTAATTTCAACACTATAATATCTAATATGTTCTGAATTTTAACATTCCTAATATCAGGAATAGGTGCCATGTGAAGCACCATAATTCACTTTCAAAAATCCAAGGCTGATCTAGCCTGACAGAGGAAGTGGCAGAAAATGTACTATACAAATTCAGAATAGAAATAAGTTTTACAGTGAGGGCAGTTAACCACTGGAACAGTTTATGTGAGGATGTGGTGGATCACTTGACATCTTTAAGTCAAGATGGGGAGGGCTGAATTACTACAGAGAATTCAATAGGCATCTATAGTAAAATATGGTAGAAACGATTATGTGGAAGTTAAAAACAAAAAGAAAACAAATTCTCATTATTTTCAATGATTCACTATGAACATGTAATCTTAACTTCTTTCTATTAAAACAGAAATTCTGTTTTACTTCTGTAATGTTGCTGGCATTGGTTGGACACTTCTGAGAGTACCAATTTAGGACAAATTGCTTAAAGCAGGGCAGTTACAGCCCAAGGCTTGGGTTCCTTTGCACACCAAGGCAAACAAAACTAGCCAAACAGAGAAGACTTCAGTTTTACCCCACTGACTAACCGTAAGTCACACAAGCAATTCCCTTAAACACTCCAGTTTCCCGGTATCATAACCAGTGCCACATGTTATAGGGATGAATGGTTATGAAACCCAATACCCCTGTAAAAAAGGACTGGGGTATTGGTTTTCATAACCAAAGGACCAAGCCCCAGACCCAGGTCAATATATAAGTTAGCTCTTACCCACAAATCACAGTGTTGCCAATCCTTTAGAATCTAAAATCTAAAGGTTTATTCATAAAAGGAAAAAGATATAGATGAGAGCTAAAATTGGTTAAATGGAATCAATTACATACAGTAATGGTAAAGTTCTTGGTTCAGGCTTGTAGCAGTGATAGAATAAACTTTAGATTCAAATCAAATCACAGCTGGGATGGGTCATTCAGTCCTTTGTTCAGAGCTTCAGTTTGTAGTAAAGTTCCTCCAGAGGCAAGAAGGAGGATTGAAGACAAGATGGAGAAGCTGCAACAGCCTTTTATAGTCTCTTGTTTTCTTTGTTCTGAAGACGAGCTATCCAGCACCTGACATGGAAAAACCTTAAGAGTTCTGTCCATAGGCATGTCTCTGCATGCCTTGCTGAGTCACGGTGTATCTGCCTTCTTTTTGTGGGTCATTTGTATAGCTGATGGTCCTAAATGGGCCATCAAGCAGGCTAGGCAGTGCTGATGCCAAATTGTCTAAGGTGTCACCCAGAAGCACAGCACAAGCTTGAAATACAGACAGTATAGAGCCAATACTTGTAACTTTAAATACAAAAATGATACATGCATGCAGATAGCATAATCATAACAAGCAAACCATAACCTTGTCTTAGACACCTTATTTGACCCCCTTTATACAAGATTTGGTGCCACTACTGGATCTTGGTTGCAACAATGATCTATACAGTCCCAGTTCATGTCAATAATGTCACAACTTCCTATTCTCATTTACTTAATATTATAAATTTCTCAGGTATATCTATTATTTAAATATATTTCCTAGAAATATGAGTACTTTCAGGTCAGAATTACTTGTGTGTTTGATTTTGAGTAATTTGTGGATTGTGGATGGGTGTTGGTTTGTAATGAATGGGGAACATGTTGCAGTATGAATATGATGTATGGTTGTGATGTTAACTCATTTAGCTTTCTATAAAATGTCTGTAAACATTTAAAAACAAATAAACATATATACCCATCTCATATTTATTGTATATACGTATGACTTAGGCTGCTTTCATCTTGTTGGCAAATGCTAATTGGCTGGTGAACTTGCTGTTACTGTTTCCATCTGGGGAAAAATGAATATTAAGGAACCCAAAGATAAAGCGAAACTGCTCACACTGCTGTATCATTAGAACTGTGCGCGCAATGTACATGTTATTCCGTATATTTATATGTACATAGAGTTGTTAGTTTATAATTATGACCTCTTCAGTTTGTAGCGCATAGAGCTAGTTTAGCCTTTTATTCTGTTTAGCAGTAACGCTTAATCCAATGTCTTACAGCCAGGGTCAGCAACCTTTGGCACATGGTCCATCAAGGTAATCTGCTGGCGGACCGCAAGAGATTTTGTTTACATTGTCTGTCTGCTGGCATGACCCTCCACAGCTCCCAGTGGCCGCGGTTCACCGTTCCCAGCCAATGGGAGCTGCGGGAAGCCGTGGGCTGCAGGGACGTGCTGGATGCCACTTCCCGCAGCTCCTATTGGGGGGAACGGCGAACCGCAGCCACTGGGAGCTGCAGGGGCGCGTGCCTATGGACAGTCAATGTAAACAAAAGGTCTTGCAGCCTGCTAGTGGATTACCCTGATGGGCCAAGTGCCGAAGGTTGCTGACCCTGGCTGTAAAACATTGGATACAGGCCTGTAGGTTCTTTTGGGCAAACAGGTCAACCCATTGCAGCCTGCAGGTTGACCTGGTGGCTCACAAGTTCTAAATACATTGTGCAAATCTTTCTTTGGTTTCAGTTCAGGATAAAACTCCACTGAAATTATCAGGTTTTGCTTGATTTTACCCAAAATTATAAATTCTAGGTTCTGCATAATCACTGTTAAGATTCAACTAACAAGTTTGTGAATCTAGCCTAAATTTTGGATTTGCAAGAAAATTTTTGGCCACTTTTGACTGTGTTGAGAGTCATATGCTCAACAGCTGCATATGTAAGGTTGAGATTACATGCAATATAGGAGTATTGCCTCATTTCTGGTATGTGACTTTACCGTGTGGTTTACATGCCACACTCCTCTTAAAATGACATTCACATTTTAAGATTCAATGCTGGCTCTATGATTTTTAACTTAAAAGACGGATTTCCTGTTAAGAGCGGGGGTCCCAATAACTCAGTTTGTAGTCTCTTTATTTGATAATTGAGCTGAATCTAAAATATTTTCTACATTGATGTGTGATACCTTGAATGAATAGAAATGTGTTTTCCATCAACACATTTGGAGGAGTAAATTTAAGTCATCACAATATGAAAGACTTGTCTGGGAATGTCATGTTCTCAATGCTCTGCTGAACTACTCCTTAAAGTGTTTGTGTGTGGGAGGGAAATCGGGGAAAAAATGGTTGCTTGGCTAGATTATGATAACCTCCTCACTTAAAATTAATCATAAAATCAACCCAGGGAGACTTTAAGTTTTTTTCAAAACTGCCAACTTCTTTATATGAACCATGTTTAGAAAAGACAATTCTTCTTTTTTTTTATTAGCAGTTTGAACAGAGTAGAAAATTAAGAATAACAATCTCTCTCTTTTAATGTCAATTTAGCATTTAATGGATCAAATTAGGTGCTTCCTCATAGTAATTTTGTATGCAAAACAGACAACCTAGTGTGTGGTTCAAGCCTAAACAGCTGAATATTTCAGAAATGTTTTTAATTAGCTATGTTGATGATCAATTGAAAAAAAAACTAACTTGACTCAGGAAATACATTTGTAATGTAAAAATGTTTGTGTCTGTGTATCTTTTGTCATAGGAAGCAAAGCACTGTGTATGCAAAAACCCCAACTAATTAATCAATTCATTTCCCTGTCTGTCTGCACAATGTAGGATTATTTTCCAGACTCTTTTTTTAAAGTGTCTGATTTGCTTCTCATTTGAATACTTGCATAATTCTCTCAGCCTTTAGATCTTCTCCTTCTATTTTACATATTTCATTTTCCTCAGGTTCTGAGAAGGTATTGTACTGAGGGAGTCAACTGGCACAATGCCTACAATTAATGATAAGCCTTTCCTTGTCATACATTCTCTGCAACATTGGAGAGTAAACTAAAAGAACATAGCCTATAAATCCAGAGGCTGAATGCAAAATCTAGCACTTCACTTTTTCTTCCTGAGAGTGGGCATGAATGATTTTATATAGTTTAAAGGTAAAATGGTGACAACAGATGTCAGTGTCTCCAAGGAGGATTTAGAAACTTGCTTTTTGAAAAAACTAAGTGCTAGAAGCTATTGTTTTTGTTTATTTATTTTTAAAAAAACATCATATTTTCATATATTTAAAGCCTAACAAATTGTGTTATTGAGTAGATATTTTTCTCACTGCTCCAGAATTCCTAGAATGGTGAATAGGATAAGATACCACATTGGTTTAAGTGCTGCAGACTGATATACACATGATGTCATAATATATTCTGATAATGCAAACTGGAGGGAAAAATTAATATGGGGAGAAGGTTATTAGATGTTTATAAGGAGGGAAGAATCATTTAGCTGGAGCAAGGAGGGAGAATTTCCTTAACTCTCCCCTTAAAAATAAAACTCCAGCTTTGAGGGCTTGATCCTGCAAGGTGCTCAGCACCCTTAACTCCCATGTACTTGAGAGAGGACTGAGAGCATTCAGCGCCTTGCAGGGTGGCATTGTATATGAAGAAAGCCTTTGAATAATGTAACAATTAGGGCTTTCTACAATGACACTTCTGTTTATGTTGTCTTGTACTGGCTATTAAGGGCTTGAGCCAACCTCCCCTGAAGTCAGTGGAAGGATTTTCAGTGGGTTTTGGATTAGGCCCTGTAAATTAAATCCCACTTCCATTAAATCAAAGCTCCTCCCCCCACCCCCCAACCCCTGGCCCCAACACACACACACTAAAATATAAATGGAGCTTAGTTACAGTGATAAAGGATTGGGCTCTTAATGTGGATTTAAGAGCTATAATAAATGCCTGTTAAATAAGATTGCCTTTGTGAGCCTTAATGGGGAAAGGATAAAAAAAAAAAAAAAACAGCCCTTTGAGACCCACAGAGGGGGAAAAAAACCTTCCTTCAGATAGGGAAAAAGAGGAGTTTACTAATATTGTATCTTGTTTGAGTGATACAGTATGTGTTCCCTGTGATTCATTACTAAAGTATTTCAGCAGTGAACAGTAGAAGTCTTTCCTATTTGTCACAAAAGAAGTGGAATCTGATTTCAGTGGGGAGGATTCTATTTTGCTGTTCTGTCAGTCGCAGATGTACATGAGTTAGGATCAAATGTGGTTTATTTCTCTGATTTCTCTCTGTTATTGCGAGGAAGGCAGGTGGGAGGGAAACAAGTACTAACAGAGATCCTGTCCTTGATTGGTTTCATTGTTCTGTGTTGCTGCAAGGAGGCTTGATGGGAGAAAATCCCTTCCAAAGAAAGATGTCAGAAAGGCAGAGGCATGTGAGCTTGTGACAGTGAGCTGAGTTTCCCAGGCTCTTCACCAGTGGTGGATCAAGGAAGTTGCAAAGGTGACAGTTTGTGTATGAACGTATTGTGCAGAGGTGCAAGCAAAAGGGAGAACATAAAGAGTCCAGGGAGCAGATGAGGAAATAAGGTAAATAATTTCCAAATGTCTGCTCATATTCTGCGAGCCAACATTACCATTGAGTATCCAGCAGAGTGTACATTATGACTGATGCAGTTGGTACCCTTCCCAGGAAACTAAGCACATTATTTGAAAGACATGTCCAGTCTGAACAGCCTTCCTAGCGGTGCTATGACCTGCCCTTAAGGAAACACCCCGTAGTATTTATTAGAATGTAATCTTTCTCTAGCTTTTTAAAAATACTTTCAGACTCTAACCGAGAATTATATTCCTACTATTGAAATCTAGAGGATGGTTTAAAATAAATGTAGATAGATACTCAATATTCAATAAATATTCAATTTTATAGGTTTTAAGCATACCTTCTATAGAACTCTGGTTTTACCCTGTTACATTCTCTAGTACTTTTCCACGAAAGTGCTGCATGCCAATAGGCTGCCATTTAAACTACAGATTTAATGGGACCATCAGCTAGGGGTCAGAGACAAAGCAAAAAAAGCACTGGTTAGCCACATATTTTACATTGTGAGAAGGGCACTCACCAGAATGGTTTTTGCTGTGTTTGGATGCTACTGAACTCATAAGGAGCAAGACAGGTGTCCCACATAGAGCCTTTTGTTACAAATGAAAAGGTTTTAATCTATATATAATTTAATAGCTCAATGTGCATAATGTTAAATGGGTCAATATAATGCATTTTCAGAACAGTTCAGTGCATTTTCCCCTTATTCCACAAAGGTGTAGACATGTTAGCCTTCGTCCCATGGGATGCCATGGCATCACAGTAGAGCAGAGATCCTTCTGAGAAAGACATGTCAGAATACTGACTACTCTTATGGGATGCCTTAGCACTTCAAAGGAACAGAACAGATGGGGTCCCACCTCATGAGAGGGAGTATGACATCAGACTTCAAAACAACTGGAAGAGCTAAGGGAGGGGCACCTGAGCCATCATGTCTTTTTGACATGGCATTTCTTCTGCCAGCTTGTTGTATTACAATAATACATATGACTCTATGCCTTGCTGAATATATATATATATATATATATATATATATATATATATATACAGACACAGATTGTAAGTGTTTTGTACTTGTAGGGAACCTAATATTTCTTATAAAGAGGAAAATATAAAAATTATAGAAACATGAAGAATAAAAGAAAGCAGTGAAACATTTGGTATGAAATTCACTGGGTAAAAAATCCAATCATACACAGTATCCAACAGATTTCATCAAAATCTGAGATGTCTTATTTTAGACATCCATTTTAAAAACTCTTAATGTTAATATTTACACGCTAGGTATGACGGGGTTCCAAAATATTTAAGTGTTTTCCCCTCCCTGTCCTTCCCCCACAGTGTTACTCCCCCCATCATCTCCCCTCCACACACTTTATCCTATCCATTCTTCTTTGTGCTCCCTCAGACCTTTTGTACACTCCAGAATCATTTCCATATTAGAACACTCCTATCAAAACATGGCCCTCCCCTCCCAGCTCTTTGGCCTTGCATAGAGTGTGTCCTGTCCTTGCCAGGCCTAATGCATTCTTGGACCCCCCTCCACCAACTCAGTTCTTTCTATCTATAACATAGTGTGTCTGTGTGGAAAGAGACAGGCTTTGCTAGATGGAGCTGAGGTGATGCGATTGCTGGTTGAGGATTCAGACAGTACGTGGGCCATAGTAGAGGGCTGCCGGGCAAAACCAAAGAGATGGAGGAAATATCCATGCAGGGTGCACCACTGAGCTGCTCTTGAAGATTCTAATGATATGTCTATATTGCCAGCTAAAGTGTGTCTGAAGGTTGGGGAGGTACACCCATTGCTAGCTTTAATCATGGTTGCACAGGTAACAATAGATATGAAGATGTAGTGACCTTGGCTTCCGTGCTGGCAAGCAACCCAAGTACATACCCAGGGCCCCTGGTGGGATTTTATTGGGGGTGGCAAGCCCAGACTGTCACATCTTCACTACTACTGTTACTTGTACTAGCTAGATTAAAGATGGCAGGGCTAGCCACCCTGTGCTGCAAATACAGCTTCACTTGCAGTATAAAATTATCATAAAAATCCTGTAGTTGAAGATATCCGATCAGTTTTCTTCCCCACCCTACTCTTGCAGAGCCATTACAGTGACTACTGCAGAGCTATGGGATAAGTTTATCGGGGCAACACCAATTTTTGGCCACTTTGAAGTAAACTGTGAAGAGCCCACATCGAGGTTCTTCAGCGTCTATAACTAGATCTGTGGTATAGGACTAGTTAATTGGATGCATGTGTAAGTAGGGACCCCAAGTGCTGCATAAATAGAGTTGCCAGTAAGTGTGCATTAGGGACACATATCCAATAGGCCAGGAAGAGAGTTGAGAAGTGAGTAATAGAAAGAAGCTAAGCCCTGAGTGAAGTAAGTGGTGTCCTTGCAGGATTCACCTGCTAGGGAAGAATTTACTATGCAGAAGCCCGGTTAAAATGATGCATTCCTTCTAATCATGCACTACAGTGACTGGAGTAAGTAGGGAATGAAAGAAAGCCACATTAGTCTTCCTTCCATAGGTGTATAATCTCATCCAAATTGTCATCATTAAAAATATGGAACACTTATTTGTTTCCTTAGAGACTTACCTCCACAGCACAACGTACTATTCTTGAATTAAAAGGAATTGTGTGCACAGCTGCTTGTGAAAGGGAATGAAGCTGACTCTCTCACTCTTCTGTCATGATGAATTCTGGAACTAGCTGTTAAGAATCCTTTTGAATGAGTAGCTTCAAATTGATCCAGTTTTCTGAAGAGCTTGGGGCCCAGTGAATTGAAAAATAGCACTGGGATTAAAAAAAATAGAATTGAAGTTTCTATACTGTAGATTTAAGTTTTGTGCAGACTGGGGGTGGGGTTGTATCGCAGCAATAATTCAATAGTATGTGTTTGTTTATTTCAGCATTCTTTTTAGCTTGCAGTCTTTATCTTTCTTTTCTGCTACTTCTATAATGCTTTTGAAATATATGTGTATATATTATTCTTGTGTGAGTATAAAATCATTCATACTTTATATTAAGATTCCTTTTAGAAATTGTTTTAAAGGGTTAATAACTGATTAATAACTGATTAATAACTGATTAATAACTGATTAATAAACATGTTACCAAGATGAGTACTATGTAATATAGTAACAGGAAAAGATGCTGGTTATTAAAAAAAATCTATTGACCAGTTGGACTCTTTAACGATCAACAATTATCCATTTATTAAAATATCTATTAGTCATTTATCATCTCTATAAACTATTTATAAATGGAGCTATAGTAAAGTGCGACCTATATATGCATATAGCATATAATACTTTAAGTTCTAGGTTTTTCCTTTTTCTTTTCTAGCGATGATGTTTTGAAGACTTCATCTATTAGTAAGATACCTAAAATCAGTATGAGCATTTGTTATGACTTGTCAATTGGACTTCTCTTAGCGGGGAAACACCCCCTCCTTGATCTAAATAGCAGTTCTCTTATGCTGAGTGTTACATATTCTGCATTTATTCTGTGTGAAAATGGTCCAGATATGAGATTTTGCAGGTAAAAGGGCACTGTTATTTTCTTTTTGATTTTTAATATGATTGTCATGAGTATGTTCGTGTTTATTCCATTTCTCTAAAGCTATACTGTGCCCTATTGTTTTTTATGTAATTCAAATTTCTTAGGTTCTCTGTAGCGTGTATAACTAACTTATTTCCAGTGTACTGGAAACAGTATACTGCAGAAGTTAATATAAATTCAGTGAGAAGAGAACTGAATATATGTATCTATAGCCACCTCCAGGCTAGTCTGTCACAATGTGTTTTACCTGGGGCTGACCCTCAAGGCCCACCCATAAAGCAACATCTGCTGCACCATGCTGTAGCTACCTGCTAATCAGGTCACCAGGCTGTGATCTCTATTCAGTATAAATTGCTAGTTCAGGACTGGGTCCACATTAAGGAGCAGGTACTTACCTTCAGTAACTTAAATGTATTAGGTTTTGGCTATCTTAGAGGTTGCTTGTCTTTGTGCACCCTAAGGCAGCAGCTGGGACACTTTGATGACAGTACCTAATTTTGAGTTGGGGGTGGTGGTGGTCAGGGAATTCTTAGTGGAGAGCTTGAACCTGTGGAATTAATTATGTGGACAAACCTGCGTCCACTTGTAGGGTATTATGCAAGATTCACCTCCTTGTACGAGCCTCCTAACTGAATTTTACAGCCACCACCTGAATTTGTTCTGAGGAGGGAAAGGAGAAGAGGAGATTTATGTTCTCACGACAGGTAATTAACATGCTACAAAATGTTGTCAAATGAAGGGTGCTCAGGTACTACAGTGATGGAGTGCATGAAATACGAGTGGATGATAATTGTGTGCATGCATATGCATGTGCATGTTTATATCCACATCTATCTTTCTACACTGGTGCTAGAAAAATCTTCAAATCCATGTCTGCAGTTCACAGCTGGCTCCTATCTTTATGCAGAGCTGGATCACATCACCAGAACAAAACCACAAACATCATGGACTATTGCAAGTTTGACATCAGATCCAAATTTATGCAAGATTCAGATGTATTTAGATTTGGGATTTTAATGCAGTTCACTATAGAGGAGAATCCAGCTAAAGAGTCTAACTACAGAGCAAACTTCACCAACTTAGGGGGAAGTTTGAATGAAGGATTTTGGTTTCGGCTCACTTGTAGTAGAAAATTGTTGGCTTGGTGTCTCCACCCCACTGCTGTTCCCTGGCCCCCAGTTTTGAAGTTTTACAAATGTTACTTCTGGTTGTTACAGTAGGAGGCAAAATGCAACGTATGGTCCTGGTCCTGCATCATTAAATTGAATGGGAGCTTTACCATTAATTTCAATGAACACGGGGATCAAGCCTTATATGTGAGTAAAGGGTAAACAAACCATGGACATAACTCTCCTCTCGCTTGCACTGTTCTTATACTGGTGCAACTTAATTGATTTCAGTGGAGTTATTCCTGATTTTCACTGATTTAAGAGAAAGAGAGATATCAAGCCTCATGCCTTTACTGGTGCCTTCAGAAGAAATCTTTACCCTGTCTCTGCAGCTCAGCAGTAAAAGTTCACAGGATTAGAAGCACTTCTCACCATAAGTAAACTATGAAAGGTATGTGTCCCAAAGCCACCAGTCATAGCCTGTCCCAAACCTACACAGCAAGTAGTGTTAATTCCTTTTAGCACTCACTTTATACATCCTGGATTTCCAATCACTGCTTCTTGCAAAAGCAAATTATCATACTCAGTAATACCGTTTGGATGGTAGATTATAGTCAGGCTTTAGCTTGGATCATTATGGTCATAGCAGAGAATACAATAAATGTTAATATATTAATAATAGTATAATAGAATAGCATGACAGTATAATCTATTTACAGAAAGAAAAAAAAACACCAAGAGTGATTAAAATAAGCATTTTTACATAATGCCACTAAAGGTACTTGAATGAGTTGCATTATTGCAGTGAGACAGCAGAGACAACTTGAAATCTCCATCATAATGTATTGGCACAGTAAAATTAATTTCAGGAACCCTATTGGTATGTGAACAAAAGCAGACAATCTACAGAATTTACACCTACAAATTCATAGGTTCATATATTTATAAATTTCAAGGCCAGAAGGGACCATTGTGAGAATCTTGTCTGATCTCCTTTTTTAACAGTCCATAGAACTTCCCCAAAATAATTCCTAGATCACATCGCTTAGAAAAAAATCCTGTATTGATTTAAAAAACTGTCAGTGAGCGAGAATCCACCATGACCCCTAGTAAACTTCTAGTGGTTTACTAGTTCACACCTTCATATAACACAGAAACCAAAGTCAAATAGTGGTTCTGATAGCATTCCCACATGAGTTTCTCAAGTAACTCCATCGCTCCATAGTCCCCTTTGTATTCTGCCATATCTCATAATATCATGGGAGAAAGAGTCCTTAGAATAGAAATTTACCAACAATCCAGTAAAAAATTATGGAATAAAATAATAATGATAATAATAATAAACAACATATTTGTTATTTGGATGAGTATAGCTTGACCTCATCAAACTAGCCTAGCATCTGTAAGGGAAAATCATGCCTTACTAAACTATTAGAGTTCTTTGAAAAGTTTAATAAAATAGCAGCTAGCAGTAACCAAATGGATACAATTTACTTGGCTTTTCACAAAGCTTTGGATAGAAGACTATTAAGGGAAATAAATAACCACAGGTTAAGAAACTAAGACTTGTGGATTAAAACCTGTTTAGATGATAAAAAACAAAGAGCTATGGTAAAAGGATGTTCTTCAGAACAGAAAGAAGTTAATGTGGCAATGAAGTAGCCTGACCCAGGGATCAAGACTGGAACAAGGACAAACAATTTCAAGAGAGCCTTGTGGAAATTTGACATCATTTTTTGAATATAGCCTTTAGTTCATTTTATATCAGTTTACTTTATCATTGCTACAGAAAGGAAAAATTTACATGACTAGTGCAGGGTCATCATTTTCAGTCTTTTATATAGGTGACTTTTTTAGAAATATATCTTAAAATCCCAGTAACTTTCTCCAGAGTGAGTAGCTATCATGGAACACAATAACAATTTGGCATTGCCATGCTTTACAACATTCCATAATTAACAATAACCCTGCACCTTTGAAGAATTTGGATGCTTATATGGATAGCAAGAATATCCAATGTTATAATAATTAGTTAATAATCACAGAAATGCAGTGTTGAAAGGGACCTCAAGAGGTCATCAAGTCCTGTTCCCTGTGCTGAAGCAGGACCAAATACAGTAGAAGCTCAGAGTTATGAACTTCTAGGGAACTGTTCATAGCTCTGAAATGTTCGTAACTCTGAACAAAATGTAAACTTTTGAAAGAACAACCATAACAACTGAACATTGACTTAATAACAGCTTTGAAACTTCACTATGCAGAAGGAAAAAGCTGCTTCCTTTTTCATCCTTTTATTTAGCAGTTTACATTTAACACAGTACTGTACTGTTTTGGGTTTTTTTTGTTTCTGCTTCTGCCAGATTGTGTACTTCTGGTTCCAAATGATGTGTGTGGTTGACTGTTCAGTTCGTAACTCTGATGTTCGTAACTCTGAGGTTCTACTGTAAATCTAGAACAGGGATCGTCATCCTGTGGCATGCAGCCCGTCAGGGAAATCCGCTGGCAGGCCGGGATGGTTTGTTTACCTGCAGCATCCTCAGGTTCGGCCAATCGCAGCTCCCACTGGCTGCAGTTCTCCATTCCAGGCCAATGGGGATGTGGGAAGCAGTGGCCAGCACATCCCTCGGCCCGCGTCACTTCCCGCAGCCCCCATTGGCCTGGAACGGTGAACCGCGACCAGTGGGAACTGCGATCGGCCGAACCTGCGGATGCTGCAAGTAAACAAACCATCCCAGCCTGCCAGCAGATTTCCCTGACGGGCCACATGCCAAAGGTTGCCGACCCTTGATCTAGACCATCCCTGGCAGGTGTTTGAGACCATCCTTGACAGTATGGGAAGGGAGATAAAAGGTAGTGTTTCAGGATTTACACCAATCTCTGACTATTAAAGATTATAGGGAACAGGTTACCTCACATCTGCCTAACATGTTTTTTTTTTCTTTGCACTGTGCTTGGAAACATCTGGCACTTGCCACTGAGGGAGATAGGATACTGGACTAGATGATTCACATTACTAATCCACTATGAGAGTTCCTTTGTTTCTGCGTACATAGCTTGTTGCTTAATTCTGCATGTAGAACTTGGTGCTAGATTTGTGTCTACTCCTATGCTGGTCATAAGAAGCCCCAGGTCAGGAGCTACTGATCCAGTCATTATGCTTTGAGTGCAAGGATTGCATGAGGCTAGTGCCCATGGCAGTGCTAACCTATCAAAGGAAGCAGGAGGTGGAATTGGATGGAGACTTGGGAGTGTGATGGCTCTGCCTCCTGCAGCAGCCAAAGGAGATGGTCTATTGTGAGGAAATTGCACATTCTTTCAAAGGCTGTAGCCATAGGGTATATCTACCCTGCAATTAGACACACGTGACTGGCCTGTGCTGTTTAACTGCGGTGTAGATGTTCAGGCTTTGCCTGGAGCCCAGGCTTTAGGACCCTGCAAGCTGGCAGAGCCACAGAGCTCAACCTGTAGAATGAGCCTGAAGGTCTCTACCACAGTTAAACAGTTCCTTAGCCTGAGCCAGCTGGCATGGGCCAGCACTGGCTTTTAACCGTAGTGTAAACATACCCATAGTGTCTCTGGCTTGCACTCCCTGCCATTCACAGTGGTAGTCTACCTGAGTCACTGCAGCAAGACAGTGTCTTGTTATCCTACACATAGTTTATTCTCAGTAAGTAAGGAAGCTCAGGAATTGGCTTTCACACTGATTGTTGACAGTTACAAGTAAGTGGAGTAATTCAGCCCTAAGGAGAAAGAGAAGCACAAACTTTTGAAAATAATCAAAATGAAAGAAGCCCTTTGCACTAAAGTATTCAGGGGCATGTCTCACCCTTATCCTGTTTTCCTTTTTCAAACCGACATCTAGTTGCACTTTCGTATTTGCTAGGTCTCTAGATTGTCAAGCATCGTTGTATAATAACCAGCTTATTATAGAAAGCGTCAAATGTCATGCTGCCAATCATTTGTCCATCATACTAACAGGTGCACTGCCATTGTCAGGGTCAGGCTGAATGCTGGGGATCAGTTAGACAGGTGGAGTAATTTGCTCGTCTTGAAGTGGCAGGAGGGGACACCTTATCAAGGAAGAAAATGGAGCTTCATTTGGTACATTTGGTATTTGGCTGTGTGACCTGAGGTTTACACTATCCAGGCAGAAAGTGATGCACTGAACAGATACTGCTGTTTAGAATCAAATTCCTATTATTTTCACTTATCTTGAAAATCTCTCTATTTCAGTTCATCCTCTCCGCCTCTTTTCTTTCCCTGCCAAGTGTTTCCTAGTATCCTTTTCATAATTGCTAAATGCTAAATTCTTGAAAGGCCTGATCATTTCACATAGCAAAAAAGAAAACAAAAAACCAACAGCAACAACACTCAGGGAAAGAAACTCACTTCATTATGTATCCAAACCGAGAGGCGCAACTTATCTTGTCTATATATCTGTATATCTAATCTGTCTCTATATACTCTTATCTGTCTAGGTCTTTATTTTGCACTCATCACTATTATATGATCTGGCTGAAATATTCTGAAGTCAGATTTTGTATAGCCAGCAGTATAGCCCTTGCACTGGACATTTAGATTAAAACTTTTTTTTTTAATCCACTCTGTGAATCCACTTGGGGATTCATGCACCCCATTAGGAAATTAGGCTCAATCAATTTATTTTATTGTGGTTGCAGTGCTAAATCTTGAAAGGGTTTATTCACAAGTGCTAAGTTTTCCTGTACTATTTGGATTATGAAAGTAAATCAGCTCTGTGGTGTTAATATATACTGTTGACAATGTCATTTTAATGTTTCCTGTAGCGTTTTAAAAAATTGGGGTTATTCCTCCCTGTTGGACTCTGATAATCTTGTTGCTTTAAATATATCTTATCATGATCCTTCCATTAATGATGCATAATCTTTTTTGATGAAAACACCATTGATGCCAGAGATAAAGCGTACAAATTTCCCAAGAAAATTTGACCCCTAAAGAAGAAAATGATGGGTTTCCAGGAAAAGATCATAAATTAGAACTCTTTCAGCAATAAGAAATCATGCAGAAAAATCCTTGAGGTTACAAGGGTTTGTTTTGTCTCTTTATATATATGTTTATGAAGGCCTGCTTCTATGGGATAATAGTTAAGTCTTCCACTGGACAAATTGATTGCTCAGGGAAAAGCCATGCTTTGCTTGTGTAGGGCTCTTCTACCACAACAACTCCAAGGCATCACCTCCCTGCATAAGAGACACCACCTAAGTTGTGCCAACCCACTCTTGTGAGACTTTGTGGTCTCTGATAACCCTCATATATGTCAATGCCACTAGGAAGGGACTGAAAAAGGCAACAGCAAAACATTTATTGAAATAATTTGAATCAGGAGACTAAACCATCTGAGGGAACAGGTTAAGAGAACCATTAAAGATGCTTGTGACTAACAGGTCATATGAGTGCAGAATGGGTCCTAAGGCTGCTACTCTCTAGAGTCCTTCACTTCCAGGATGGCAGCTGAAACTCAGTTTACATCTGACATAAAGTTATTTTATGGCTGTTCAGAGACTGGATCATGAAATGTGTTTTTAACCATAAATGTGTATAACAAAAATTCACTACAGGACCAGTTGCACCTGTGCTGGCAGGCTCAGTAGAGACCAAAGATTTAGGGCCCATCTTACAATGCTTTTTACTTCATTTTGACTGTTCACGTAAAAGTAGGGTAGAGATTGCAGGATTGGGCAGTCTGCTCTTGAAGACTGAACTATCCTCTCATCCTCAATGGTAGGATTCTCAGTTGAGACTTATCAGTGGGAAGGTGGAGGCAACCTGGCATTCCTACTTGTTCTTATGTCTGTAAATCAGACATCAGTCTCCAGGACTGAAAGTCAAGCACCGGGTGTGAGAACTAAATTCACACATGACATTTTATTTATCAGTTCAGTTACAGTTCAGTAATAATAATAATTATTAATAATAATACTCCTCTCTCCTTTTCTTTGTCTTTTAAAAATCTCCTGTGTTTCTGCAGAGTGACCTGCACTCATTGTAGTTTCTGTGATGCACTACAATCGAGATACAATGAAAATTTAGTGTTATATATTCTGACCCAGTTGTATGATTCTATCCGCCACATGGCCAACCTTTTTAAACCTGTGTGCCTAATTCTAGGCTCCTAAATTCATACTGAGGCACCTGAATAAAAAATATCTTTATATTTATATAACCTTGGAAATGATGGCCTATACACACTGTAGCGTTGCAGGGCAGAGAAGAGAAGCTAATGATCAGGAATGAGAATGGTAGGGGAGATCCCTGTTTCTATCTGAACACTGTTAGACAGTTAAGATTTTATTTCACTCAGTGATGTGTGAAGGCAGCTCTTTAGGAAAGCTGAACGGTTTGACTAGACATTGCTGCTGCATTAATGGTGCTGCATAGTAAATCTGTAAAAAGTTTTGCCTTTGCCATTGGATCATTTACACATTCGTATGAGCCTCCGATGCTAACTTTTTTTAACAGTATACACAATACAGGACTCAGGTGCATGCTAGCACTTGCCACAGTCAGCAATGGCTGCACACAGGAATGTGTTTTTTATGTTTGTTTGTTTGTTTTTTGGACAGAGCAGCAATGAGCAGAGACACAAAGCCGTGAGGGGGCTACTCTTACAAAGAACAAGTTTCCTCTGCATGGGCATTTATGCGCACAAGTCTCATTAGCATTATAGAGGAAGTCAAACACTTCAATCTCCAAGCATCCAGACAAGGATATAAAAACCTCCTAAAAAATCTAGCTGCCTTTTACAGTATATAAGGCTGAAAGTTTGCATGTATAGCTAAAATGCAAACCCCAGTGGCTAACTTTAAAATTAAACCTTGTGCTTAGCTTATATACGCGGCATTTCATTTTTCAACAAATTTTCAGCCTGCCATTTAAATATTATCACTTAAATGCACAGGGGATTTGACATCTTTTGTTGTTAACTTCAGGTGCCATACTGGCAACTGCATGTGGAAAAATACAGTTTTTGTAGCTCTCAGCTTTCTGCTCTTACAATGTGTCTGAAAAGAGATGTCTCCGGTGTAGGTATTTTTGGGATGTTTGTATCATTGCCAGCTTACATCTTCCAATGGGAACCATTGTAGAACAAGGATTATTTTGAATAAGCATTGGCATATTAGGCAGAAAAAATACCCCCAAACAACCTACCCTTACAAACATGATATTGAGGAGGAGGAAATGAGATACCAAGTGAAATTGTCAGCAGTATCCAATATATGGTTCAGTAGGTTTTTTCCCCCATCTGCTGTATGACCCTCCAAACCACTTGTTGTGAGTTAGGTGTCCTCTAAAAGCATATTTAGGATATCAAATGCGTACTAAGGAAATATGCATCATCACGCCCAGTTTTTGCAGTGGATTTTTATGCTGCAGTCCTCAGTAAAATTGCAGTATGCTTTTATTGCTGCTTTAGGAGGACTTGAATGGTAGTTGAAGATTGGGAATGGTATGTGCAAAAGCAAGCTACGTGAACTACAAGTACACTCTTTTACACCCAGGGAGCTCTTTGCTTCAATGGGAGAAAAGAAAGGCAAAGTATAGACCCAGGTGTTTAGAGCTCCAGGGCTTCATTTAAAGTTCTCACTTACTTCTGGTCAGTCACTAAGCACTCATTGAGGTCAACTGAAGTCTTGCAATTGATGTCAGTGGATGTTGGATCTGACCTTAATAGAAGTTGACCACTGAGTTTCTAAACCAAGGAAACCTCATATGTGAAGGCTCAGAGCACACGCTTTGACAGGTGTAGAGAACTGAAATCCATACTGTCTCTCATAGGACACAGTGACAGATCACTCCTCTAAGTCTGTGTCTATAAATATCAATCAATATAAAGCAAAAAGTAAAAGTAAGTGACAGTCTATTAAAAGTTAGTTAAAGATTAGAGTTAAAATTCCATCTGATTTATTTAAGATGAAAGGAAGGCTACCTCTTGGAGATTAAATCTCATTAAATTATCTTCCTGTCTCACTTCATGTAATTTCATGTCCCCTGCCCTCAATCCTTGCTATTCTACAGTTCTGAGATTCAAATAGGGCATTGCAGGTGGGTCACCCATTGAAGTCTCTTCTTTTATAAGTGCCTGGCATTAAAAGTAAAACTATCCAAATTATTTTCTAAAGTGTAACAATATATTCATGATACAACCAAGTTGACGTTGCAGAAGAGATTGGAAGTTTACCACTGTCGCTTACATTTTTTTTTTCTAAATTGATCAAGCATGCATGATGATTTGTTTTTCCTATCACTGCCAAACCTTTTTGGCCTACAATATGTGTTTGTGGTGTGCCACTGGAATATGTGTTCTATTTTGTAAGTGTGTAGATGGCTCAAACTAAATGATGATGAAAATCTAGTTATTTCCCCCCATAAATTCATGCAACAGTTAAACTACCAATCAGACATTTTAACATGCCTTGCCTTTATGAGGATTAAATTGGAAGCAAGCGGATTTAGTGTTAATTCCTCTCAAGTCAGCTCTGTCTACACTCCGACCTACAGGTGTGATCCCCCTTCTCCTGTATACCTGCTTGCTCCAGTTCTCATTCAGCTAGAATGAATGGAAATAGCAGGGTGGCTGCAGTAGCACAGGTAGCAGCTGTGAAGACCCGGATAAACTGTGCTGCATACGTACCCGCTGGTTTCAGGTGGGTTTGTGCTTTGCACAGCTGTGACGGGCCTGTGCTGACGCTAGCCATGTTATGTGGCTATGCTACTATATGTACTAACGTTAGCTGTCGCTGAGCTAGTACAAGTAGGTGTACTCGTGGTGTAGACGTAGCCTTTGTTGCAGGCTCCACAGATAGAGGTAATTAAACCAGCTAAAATTCATTTCTATTTTGTCTGCCGTGTAGACTCAGCGGATTGTGCTAATTTTGATGTTGAATATACCCACATATGAAACATAATCAGCATGGATGTTTGATCAAGTTCAGAGAAAATGTAAAGAAAATACTCCCAAAACCTTTGGTATATTTAGGATTGGGCTTCTAGCTAGTCTGCCTTCAGATAGCTCCACTATATTACATAGAGGCTAAATTAATATCGAAAGCGGTACAGTTCATTGTGGATGAGTGATAATGGGATTATTGCTTGTACGCCCAGAGCATGACATTTTAAATCACATCATTCTTAAAAAGCAGTTATAGTCAGAAAAGTGACTGCGTGAAAATGACAGTGTGGGGTTCCATATTTATTCTCTCTCTCTACGGCTTCCGTATCAAATTTGCTCAGCTTATGAGTCAAAAGATGATTTTTTTCTAACTGCCAGCTGTGCAACTGCAGCTGAGATTTGAAAACTGACTCACACACCCTATCCACACAATAAAAGACTCCGATACTGAAACTTAGATGACAATTCTGTTGATGATGGATGGGGCAGAATAGAAGCTAGCTCCGTCTTCCATCCAGTAATTGTATTGACTTTTGTTGCTAACAGTTGTGAAAACTTTCTTTATCAATACAGTAAACAGATGTGACCCAACAAACAAGGAGCAAATATGGTAAAGAAAAAAATGTTCTTTTTTACATCATCATTTTCGTCCAGGGATCCCAAAGTGCTTGTTACAGGGAGGTATTGGTATTCCCGTTTTACAGATGGAGAGAACAAAGCACAGAGAGCTGAAGTCAAGTTACCCAAGATCATAAATGATTTTCATAGGCTACAATTTGTCATTTTAAGGCTGAGCCAGTTCTATGGATTTACTCTCAAGAATAGCAGAATATTTTTTCCATTCATAGCAAGGTATTGGAGCTGTAAATTGAAAAGCCATCTCAAATGGTGACTTGCTTTTCCTGGAATAGTATTACTAACCTCATGTTATGTACAGTATGCTCCTTTCAGTGTTTCCTCTTCCTTCCTCTTTCTGTATACCTAATCTTCCTAATAAACCCCAAATATAAAAATAAATAAAGCAAAACCAAAAGCCAATCTCTGCTCTCCCCCTCTGATTCTATATTGTAACCTCCCATACCCTTTGTCTGTCTGTCTGTCTGTCTGTCTCTTACAGCACAATGGGGCCCTGATTTCAGCTGGTCTCTAGGTGTTACTGTATTTGATCAAGTCAAAACTCTAACATAAAACTTTCATTCCTCACTCCACTTTCTTCTAAACATTTTACTAGACCAGTGGTTCCCAAAATTGTTCTGCTCCTTGTGCAGGGAAAGCCCCTGGCAGGCCGGGCCGGTTTGTTTACCTGCCGCGTCCTCAGGTTCAGCCAATCGCAGCTCCTGGTGACCGCGGTTCGCTGCTCCAGGCCAATGGGAACTGCTGGAAGTTGTGGCCAGTATGTCCCTCGGCCCGTCCCATTGGCCTGGAGCAGTGAACCGCGGCCACTGGGAGCTGCGATCAGCCGAACCTGTGGACGCGGCAGGTAAACAAACCGGTCGGCCCACCAGGGGCTTTCCCTGCACAAGTGGCGGAACAAGTTTGGGAACCACTGCACTGGACCAAAGCTTCATTGTGCAATAAATGAGTCTTTTAGCAATAGCCAACTGCTATATATAGCAAGCTCCTGTCCCTTTATTACTTTGGGGGGAGAACAATGGAAATTTACTGTTACTGGCCACATGAACCGGAATTAAAGTCAAATGGGAAATTGAAAGTGATTGTCAGGTTCATCATTTCTAATACAGTAGAGGCAAATTAGAGTTATCTGCAGCAGAAGAAGTAGCAGCAGATTGTGTTATAAATCATATAATTGACAGACAATTACATTCAAAACTTTTCAAGCATGAGGGAGTGGCAGTGTTTATCTACCAACAAACTTGATCAAGCCAGAAACCACAGTGATTTTGGGTCCATGAAAGAGTTATTTCTTGAAGATCTGTTTATCCTTTGCTCTGGGTGTCCCTAAGCCTCTGACTGCAAGAAGCTGGAACTGGATGACAGGGGGTGGATTACTAAATAATTGCCCTGTTCTGTTCATTCCTTCTGAGGCATGGGCCATTGTTAGAAGACAGGATACTGGGCTAGGTAAACCATTGGGCTGGCTGAATATGGCTGTTCTTAGGTTCTAAAGGACTTTTTTTTTTTTTAACTGCACCTCTTCCTATCTGCTTGAAATGCACTCCATGTTAAGAAGGGTGTCATGCTGTCTGGAGTGGCTCATGACCATGAGTGTCTATCTCAGGACAGACTGTCAGAAAACTGGACAGATATCCCAAACTGGTGGTGTGTTTTATAATTAGATTTCACCAAGCCAGTAACAAATGTGAACTCCTGGATCACTATACCAGTCTTACCTGGGAGTCACAGACACTCCCCTTAGACTCTCCAGTCTGTCTTGCCACCGAGACAAATTGGAGTTTGTGATAAAAGGTCACTTACACCAAAATCATATCACATTTAGGTTGCTTATGATCCCAAGAGACCAGTCACTTACCCCAGATCAATTGGTACTTGAGATCTTATACCAAAGGCAATGCTGGTAGCCAATTCTATAGTAAATTATCTAAAGGTTTATTAGCTAAGAAAAGGAAATGAGCATTATCAAAAGGTTAAAGCCAGTAAAATGTACGGACAGGTGAGTCACAGTCAAATGGTGGAAGTAATGTAATAAATTGCCAGTTTCCCAAAAGGCTTTTCAGTGTACCCAGATTGTCTCTGCGGATCTGTGCTTTGCATCTGGGACACTTCCCTGTAAAAGTCCAAACAGTCCAGAGTGGAAGGATCTTTCTATGAATCCACAATTATAGCTTCTCACAGAAAACAAGCTGACAGGGTCACTACCCACGTGGGCTTTTCCTTTAATGAGGGAGAGTGAGGAATGCATTTTGAGTTTTTGACTATGATAATCACATACAATGACCACTTGCTTGGAAATTAGCACTTTTCTGTGAGTTTTTCATTTGCATTACACATTTGCATTTCTCATTTGATGGGTTATTTAGTTACAGGGGTATATACAATGTAAATGTTTGCTACTACATTATAATGGGATATGGGTAAGTGAAAACAATGCAAGTAACATCCGATTAGTTTTCATGAGGTTTAAACACCAAATATAATCTTACACATTTAACAATTACTTTGATTTAAACTAATACACAAGAATATTGGCCTGACTATGCATTTGTAAGCATTTACAAAGGCCTGGGGCTTCGGTATGAGCTGGTCTGCCAGCATCATAAAGGTGATGAGCTTTGTGAACACAGCAGGAGAATACTCCTTTATTTTGGGGACTGACTGGGTCAAGGAATAGATAAGGAGATTTAATTAAATAGCTGCTGACCTACAGGGGTGGAGGCCAGTGGATTTAACATAGCTGGATTGTCAGAAAGCTCTTGACAAAGTTTCTCCTGAAGGGTTATTGTATGAACTCTATAAAAGTGAGGACTTGATCGCCACATTTGGGCACAGCCTAACAGGGGTGTCTTAGAGCCACACATCCTCAAGGGGAGAATGCCTGATGGAGCTCCTGATCATGAAGTGGCTGTACACCCAGTGCTTCTCCCCAGAGAGGTTGCAACTTTATCCTCACTATTGCACACCATGGCTATGCCTCATCACTGGACACCTGGAGGAGACTAGGGGGAGAACAACTGCATTCCTCTGAGCATAGGGACTGTGATTCTTCTGGGCCCTTATATGGAAGCGGGTCCTTATGACATCCCATCCACACCCATGTAAAGGCAGTCAGAGCCTAGTCCTGTTGTATGAAGGGTCTGAGTAACTGGTTAGAAGGTGGAAAAGGGTTTGACTTGACCTACCACACACTAAGCCTTCGAAGCCATTGTCTGGCTTGTTGGGAAAAGTGTGTGGACCCTTCAAGGGCTAGATAGCTACAAAGTGACTTGCTGCCGCAGTTTGAGACAGGTCCGATTTATCTTCCCCCAGATCATTGGAAGTGGGAGGGCCATGATGGTACAGGAAAAGGTCTCTTTTACCAGGGCCAGTCAAAGTAGTACCCACCCTCCTGACTGTAGTAGTTAAATACC
Source organism: Lepidochelys olivacea (assembly GCF_965140295.1). Taxonomy (NCBI): domain Eukaryota; kingdom Metazoa; phylum Chordata; order Testudines; family Cheloniidae; genus Lepidochelys; species Lepidochelys olivacea. The sequence continues at coordinate 75,061,944 of NC_140411.1, read as the reverse complement.
AGATTTTGTCATGTTCTGCTGTGGGCATTATGCTAGTTGCTCTTTTCTCGGAGGAATGGGAAGGATTTTCTCCTTCACTGCCAGATTGGCCAAGGTGAGGTGGGATCCCTGTGTGCTCTGGATGTCATCAACCCTACATCACATTATATCCCTAAGCACCTGTCTCCTGTTATAAAGAATTGGGGGTGTGCTAGGTCCAAGGCAAGTATAGTTTCATGGGAATGAGTTCAAGTGGTAGAGTAGAAGGATCTATGCATAATGATAGAGCCAAAAATTAAAATAACACTCAAATGTGCAATAGTAGTAAATAAGTTTAATAGGGTCAAGTATTGTATTAAGGGACACATATTAATACTCTGTGGGTACGATAAGGCTGTAGATTCTGCTATCACATTATAATGTACTGACTAAACATATGTTCATTGTAGGGCCAAATTCAAAAATAATGTGATTGGGTCAAGTCCCTTAACTGTAAAATGTTTGCATTCACTTACACCAGGACTCAGTTTGGCCATACATTCTAGTTTTGGTTACCTTACCTGAAGGAAACTATAATTATATTGGCGCAAGAGCATAGAATTGAGCTACGAAGACCATACATGAAGTGAGATCCAGCTCATATGAGACGGTGACAAGATCTGGAGTGAGACTGGCTAGTGTTTGCTGTAACATCCACATGAGATCTCTGGAGGGACTAGAACTAGAAACCATAACGTTTATATGGCGCATACAAAATACAAAAAGTTAGTCATATATTTTAGAGAGCAAGTGATGAATAGGAGACTGGGCTTCTAAGTTCCGTAGTAGGTTCAAGTGATATGGCTGTGGGAAAGAAACAGACATTGAAATGTATTACAGCGGTAGTAAATTAAAATGTAAAAGAAAAGACCAAGTTGTGTTTCCCTTTGCAAGGACTTCAACAAATGTTTTATTCGGTGAATCTACATTAATTTGCATTCCATAGAATTCACTGAGTATAAATACATAAATAAAACATAAAATAAATCTTTATTGATAGTTGAAACTATTGATTTTCACCTGACTTCACAATGAAACCATATGTATATCTCACATGATTTAGCCACAATGATCTAAATTGGTCCAGTCAATGGTTTGGACTCCTTAAATGGGATTTTTTTTTTTTAATTTTAATGAACTTTCCAGAAGCCCTGGGATGAAATTGGTTTCTACCAATATCCAAACTGTACCATGTTTTTCAAATAGTTTTGTTTTACTGTGAATATTTCACAGAACTCTGTCCATAAATTTACCATGGTCAGTAACCTTTATCTAATGTGTCTGCTAATGTCCTTTTCCTATTGTATCCAATACTGTAACATATAACGACTGGAAACTAAATGTGTTCTGCAAACTGTGAATTTGTAGAGGATTCTGTTCCACAGCCTTGCCAAAGTTTAGGAAGGTCTTCATTTGTCTGTTTGGTTTTTGTTCTAACCGCTAGGATCTGGTAGGAAGGCTTTAACAAATGGGAGAGACTTGCAGCAGGCTGTAAAATTCATTTGCCTTTAGCTACTCTTCTAGTAGTTTGTTCCATAAATAAGCGCCCCTTGATCAAGAATGCTTTATCTCATCTCTTACACACTTTGTTCTGAATATTGTAGCAGCATTGTTCCAAAGGAGCATGACTTTCTTAATAATACAAGGAACCAAATTTTGTCTTTGAGTCAAGTGATATGGTTCTATATATAAACACATATTTAAATAACCAGTATGCAAAATAATTACATGTTTGAAAGTGAAGGAAAATACCTTTGAAAATATATTCAATACAGAGACAAAACTCTGAGTTAGAATACTTACGATCCAATCTAGTCGTATGATCTTATTGGCATAACAAAATACTTAGTGGACAATTTTTTGTAATCTGTTATCCAGCTCCATTAATCTCTCAGTGTCAGGTTCAACAAATTTCTTTTTAATTGTGCTCATACCATTTTTAGTACATTAATTTTGCACTTATAAAGGGGTATATACACCTGTCTTTCTTGACTGAAATCAATAGAACTAATCTTTTGCTTACAGCTGTGTACAGACATTTAGTTTTGGCAATGGAATCTGCCTGTGCAAGGCTGATTCTTTTTTATACATACCACTATGTAAAAGGCTGTTTAATATTTCCCATTAATGTCCAAATAGGGCTTGTACAAAGCAGCTTTATGGTATCCATCTTTAGTTTGTGTTCAGATCACAAGAGCTATCACCTGAAATCGCTTCCTTATTCAAGCGTCTGCCTTCCCAACAAATCATCAGGATTATGTTCAAAACCTACATGTTGAAGTCATCCTGTTTTTGTTTTGTTTTTTAACTGATGAATGTTGTATTTGAGCCTTATGATAAGACTTCATTCTGACAATATCTGTGCTATCAGGCAAGAGTCCCTTGACTTCCAACTGTACTAATGGCCATTATATTATCTTAGCACTCACAATCCTGGACTTCTATGTCAAGATTTAAAATAAGGTTAGTCTGTTTTGTAAAACAAAATACTCCTTTCCTGTGATTATCATGGCTTTCTTGGTGGATTTTGGGAAGGAGTGGTTTTTCAGTTCCTAAAATTGTTTTCTATTGGGAAGTAGTTAATTTTTTTTTTAAAAAGCCCAATTTGGAAACTAGAGGGTTGTATCAGAATAGCCCCCTGCTGTAGCAGTGCATATGTTCTCATAATTGTATGTTATATAGAGAGTGGAGTTGGCACTCAGACCTTTTTTTATATAAATATTATAGTGTGGGCGTGGGGAAATTATGGATTGTCAAATTGTGTTACATGTTTTAATTTTTGATAGAAAGAACAGATTTTATTTATAGATGGTCACTCAACTCCTGTAGGTATGGTTATTAATGTGAGAAGTTATTTGCTGAGGTAAACCACCTCTGCTAGACAGTGAAATTCATCACTCAAGACTTGTTTAGATACATGCAAAATACATTGTAAATGTTGTCTAAATTTCAAGGGAATTAATGCTCCTGCTAAGGTCTTTTCAGACTGCCTTGACATTAAGGCTGGGGATTAATGACAACTATACATTTATTGCTTTTCTTTATATAGGTTTATTGACTTTCATATTCTACCTTGCATGTTCACTCCTTTCCATAATTTATGGAACCTGAAACATTTCTCTGGAATCCCATTTTGTTAATATTCATCTTGCTTCCACATCTCTAATCTGTGCAATTTAAAGGACACAAGGTCTCATTCCTACCAACTACCAAATGTTAAAAAGTCACAGTACCCAAGTGACCTGAACTCAAGTTGCAAGCCAAGCTTCTTCAAAATAGCTATCATAGAACAGAATGCAAACTAAGTTTAGTTATCAAATATTTTGCCCTCTAGAAAATATAGTACCTATATTTATGCTAGGCATGTACTTGAATGGTCAGTGACCAATGATAACTTATAAAGCACAAAAGGCCAGACCTGAAGAAGAGATCTGCAACCCTCCAAAGCTTGACTCTTTCACCAGCAGCAGTTTTTCCAATAAAAACTGTTGCCTCACTTATCTAGCTTCTCTAATATTTTGGAACCAACATGGCTACAACACTGCCAGTGACATATAAAGCATAAGGTTATTCGAGGAGATACTTACGTTAACTTTTGCAGAAAGTAAGATTCATTGAATAATTTAGAGTTTTGACCCACTGTATAACCTTGCTAGCAAAAACAAACAATGAAAAAAACAAACAGCCAACTAAAAGATCTGTGGATTAACAGATAAATATTAATGGTATATAACACGAGAGAAAAGCATACAAGAGTGTAGTCCAATAGTTACAATGCTAGCCTGGGACTCTGAAGACCTAGGTTCAATTCTCTGCTTTCCCATAGAGTTCCTGTCATAACCTTGGCTGAGTCAAAACATCTAGGCACCTAATGGTATCTTTAGGCGTCTAAATACCTTTAAAAATCTGGCCCTTAGTCTCTCTGTGTCTCAGTTTGTCAGCTGTTAAATGGGAATAATAACTCTTTCCTACCTCATAGGGGTGTTGAGTATTAAATACATTAAACATTATGAAGTGCTCAGAAACTACAGCTATGGGGGGGCACATAAATGCACTTCTATGAAGTCATTGTGGAAGTGACATCTTGAAGTCCTTTGTCCTAATTCTGCGGGCTCAGGTTGGCTTGGAAAATGATTTGATAGAGCTGCAAAGGAAGCAATCTACTGAGTTGTTCTCTTTGGGTCTCCTGGATCATTTGGTACTATAATGGCTAATGTTTCTGGGAACTGCATTTGCATATCTCCAATTAAATTTCTGGCAGGCCTGGGAAAAGTTTCCAGCTGCTAGTTTGGACAGTAGCAATTCTGGCAGATGTTAGTTTTGGGGGAGGGGAGTAGTATTGATATTTTTGTAGTGCTTGGGTGACATTTAATTTTGCCATCTGAAATAAATTAATTAACTAAAAAAGAATGTGGGAGGGAGGAGGGGTTTTAGCACATGTAGCAGATAATAAAAATCTGGTACTTTAAAGGAAATCTATTACATTTCAGTCTTTGGATATCATTCAGATTACAGCCTGCTAAATTGAAGATGTAATTTCTCACTTCCAAATTTAGGCATCTGAAGGAATGGGTAAGAGGGAGCCATCTCCAGGGGTTGACAGAACCATAACCTCTTTGGGAAGAGTGGCTCTGCTGGCACAAATTCTGCTCTAATGCTCACAGGGAAGGATCTGTTGTTACTAAACATTTATCACAAAGGAGGTTCCTATGATGTGACAATATAAAGGTTTAAATTAATAACAAATAATAAATTACTTTTGCAGACATCTGTGCTTTATAAAAGCAATGGTGAGGAAGAAAGATAAGATGATCTTTCTTCAATATATTTTGCTTCATGCTATATTTTGATCACACTTATAAACAATAAAACTATTGCTCCTTAACTTGCTCAGTTAGCTATGTGGTAATTGTGAAAGAGACACTGAAACCAAACCCTGATTACCACTGGCTAATGCTTATCTCATTTGCATGCACTAAATCCTGTAGTCCTCAAACAGGCAAAACTCCCACTGATGTCATTAAGAATTTTGTTTGAGGAAGGATCACAGGACTTTATGCAGGGATCATTTAGATTCTGTCTTATATAGGTTTATCACGCACAGTATTTACCAGTGCTTGTCTTTTGTTTTCTTCTACACTGCATCATGATGTATCACCATCATAATAACAAATAGCCTGTCAACACATTTACTGGACTGCAGCCCTCTTGGGATAATCACTAAATTTTCATCAAGACTGCAATGATTAGTGTTTGATTATGATAATCAAATGACTAATTAACTATCAGATTTCAGAAAAGATTTATAAAATTAAAAAAAGAATGTTTCCAGAATAGTGGGAGACTGAAATTTTAGCCACTTCCATTTTCCAAACTGCTTAGGTAATGGGAGGGAATTTAAGAAATGTAATCTTTCATGGAAGAGTGGTGTCCTCTGTACGTGTGTGTGTGTGTGTGGATATTCAAACATTTTGCATAGGCTATTATCATTATAGTATCTGAGCACAACTCAGATTAATTAGAACAACATGATGGGGTTTCTAGTGGACTTCATATCACAATACATAACACATTTTTGTTCCTGCCTGTTTTGCCCCTCTCTGTTTTGAAACTTTTGATGAATTTTCAGAGGTGTCACAATCAGACTCGACATCAGATTATAAACTGGAAGGGGTCACATCTCACAGATTTACCTCGCTGCGGTGCTGCATAATGGTGCTGAGATGCTGTGCATATCTTTAATAGTCATTTATCATGAGTGTGTGCATGATGAAAGCTTTGTTGTTTTGGGGTCACCCTCCTGGAAAAGCATGTGTGTTCATGCACAGGAGTTGTGGGAGGAGAGGAAGACTTAATAAACTCTCATGTAGTTTGTTAAAGGATGCTTTAGGTGCAGTGGAAGGTACCAGTACCACAGACAGTTCCTTCTCTCTCATGGGGTACTGTGCCACACATTTACCTTGATGTCTCACTTGTCCTTCATCCTAGTTCAGTTTATATAATTCAGAGGGAGATGGTGGCTTTATCTTAATTTGTAATAGATTCCAATGTTACATTTCTTCACTTCTTTGACCACAGCAAAGGCTAGTTGCTAGGACTAATAGAGGGTAATTAACTCCCCCCTGAGAATGAACTAACTGTTATGGCTATATGACAGGGGTGGGCAAACTTTTTGGCCTGAGGGCCATATCTGGGTATGGAAATTGTATGGCGGGCCATGAATGCTCATGAAATTGTGGGTTCAGGTGTGGAGGGGGTATGGGCTCTGGGCTGGGGGTGCTGGTTCCAGGGTGAGGCCAGAAATGAGGGGTACGGGTGGGGGGACTCTGGGCTGGCGCAGGGGGCATGGGGAGGGAGATCTGGGCTGGGGCTTAGGGGTTTGGAGTGCAAGAGGGGTCTCCGAGCTGGGGCAGGGGGTTGGGGTGTGTGGGGGGGGTGCAGGCTCTGGGGTGGGGCTAGGGATGAGGGGTTTGGGGTGCAGGAGGGTGCTCCGAGCTGGGAACGAGGGGTTTGAAGGGTGGGAGGGGGATCAGGGCTGGAGCAGGGGGTTGGAGTGCAGGAGGAGGTGAGGGGTGCAGGCTCTGGGCAGCACTTACCTCAAGCAGCTCCCAGAAGCAGTGGCATGTTCCTACTCCGGCTCCTCCCGTCCGCAGGCACTATCCCTGCAGCTCCCAGAAGCAGCAGCATGTTTCCCCTCTGGATCCTATGTGGAGGTGCGGTGCTGGCCAGGCGGCTTCGCGCGCTGCCCCATCCGCAGGTGCTTCCCCTGCAGCTCCCTTTGGCTGCAGTTCCCGGCCAATGGGAGCTGAAGAGCCAGCGCTTGGGGTGGGGGCAGCGTGCAGAGCCCCATAGCTGCCCCTATGCACAGGAGCTGGAGGGGGGGGCATGCTGCTGCTTCCGGGAGCCGCACAGAGCCACGGCACACATGGAGCAGAGGAAGCCCCCAACCCCGCTTCCCAGCAGGAGTGCTGAAGCAGGGCAAGCCCATGACCCTGCTCCCTGGTGGGAGCTCAAGGGCCAGATTAAAAGCTCTGATGGTCCGGATGTGGCCTGCGGACCATAGTTTGCCCACCGTTGCTGTATGAGATTTAAAGAATAAAGTCTAAAGTAGCTGAGCAGAGGTAGTACATGTTTTGTGCCTAAAACAAACAAAAAAAGGATTTCAAAGGGAAGAATTTTTCACCTGTGACTTAGTCCATAGCTGCTTCCTCAGAAAGTATCTCTTTCATTCGAAGATTCCTATCCAAGCTTATAAGAAGATCAGTTTTTAGTGAGTATAAAAAGAAAAGTGGCCCACATGTATGTAGGATATGCTTCTTAAGAGATACAAGCTTTTATAGGGGAATTAGATGGAAAGACTGTCTAAGCATCATCCTTTAATCTGAGTTCTTGGCTAAAGTTAAACAGTGTCTGAATCAAGATAAGGATCTTGCCTCAAAGATCACTGTGGTTTGTTTCTCTTGAAGCCTAAACATGGGAATTATTGAGCTCCTGACTATAAAAGGACTCTCAAAGCAGGTCCTGAAACCATAGACATTCTCTGTTGCTAGAATAAAATACTGGTGGAAGCATCAAAGAGACAGTTCAATCATTTCTGCTCTTTTAAAAAGAGAACTGAGCAGGGGTCATGTGGGAGGACACTATGACAAATAAAATTAAAGGAAGGTTTCAGTCTACCTTTGAATATACACTGGCATTAATATGATTTTAAGAGCATGAATAAGAAACTCTACAGTCAAAGAAATTCTGAAGGAGCTTGTTTTTGGCCTTTTAAAAAAATCTCAGTTACAATTATACTTTATCTCCAAAAAAGAAGCAAATAAAGCCCAAGGACTTGATTCTGCATTCCTTACTCACACAAAATTCTCATTGAGTTCGGTGGGAAATCTGTGTTAGTAGTAACTGTCTTCAGTTATTGACTATAGTTACTCACAGTGTAAGGAGTACCTAATAGGTAACTTTCCTAATTCGTTTGATTTCTACAAACTGAACCAAAGGGAAATCCTGACGCAAACAAAGATTCAATACCCAAAATTTTCATAAAAATTACTATTTACTTCAGGTGTCCTGTGGTTGGTTGGTTTGCCTGATTTGTTGTTGTTGTTTTTTTTTTTGGATGCCCAACTTGAGACTCCTTAAAGGGGCCTGATTTTAAGAGGGTGGATGTTCAGCACTTTGTCAAAATCAGTCACCTCTAGAGTGTCTTCAGGGGGAACTGAAAATCTTGGTTAACATCTTTATTTTTCAAAAAGAAAAGGAGTACAAGTGGCACCTTAGAGACTAGCCAGTTTATTTGAGCATAAGCTTTCGTGAGCTACAGCTCACTGCATCCGATGAAGTGAGCTGTAGCTCATGAAAGCTTATGCTCAAATAAATTGGTTAGTCTCTAAGGTGCCACTAGTACTCCTTTTCTTTTTGCGAATACAGACTAACACAGTTGCTACTCTGAAACCTATCTTTATTTTTGGGATCCATCATTTATTCTATTATATCTTCTTGGTGATAGTGGGATTGTTAATTGACATGGTTGAACTTATTACAGAGATTATCTTTTCTTGACCTATCAGCAGAAAAACATGTATTTCAACCCTACCAGATCAATTTGATTCTTCCTTTAGAAGTCCATTAGCAGACATTCAGGTTGTAATAGAAGTTACTGAACATAGGAAGTAAGGATGTATTTTTTGCTGAGGCAAAAAGAATGTCAACTCTGTCAGTGTTAGTATTCTCTCTTTCCTGTCTTTGAGAACGATTTATATTTGTGTCCTCTCGGGGCCATATCTCAGCATTGGGATCTTTTAGGGCTTCTGAGGTGTCAGAATGTTGCGTGGATTAGTTTGTCACTAGGTTCTCTCAAGGAATTGTCTTAGAAATTGAAAATGACCTTTTCTGGGTTTTTTTTAATTATACATTGGTATTACATTATTGCCCAGAGTTCAAAATTCTGTCTATTGCGCTATTCTTATCCCTTTCATTATCCAATCCCCAGAATTAAAGAAACTGTTCTGAATTCATGAAATCCGAAGTGACCAGGTCTTTATAACCATTTGGTTATACTATATTCAGAGAGTGTCTTTCATCTTAAATGACTCCTGAGTCACTTTTTAAAATATACTGATAGATTATACCTTATGTTATAGCTGTATTACCCTGTAAACTTCAGTGGGATTATACAGTTATAGCTGTGGAAGAATTTGGCCCTATCCATTTATCTGACTAATTATCCTGTCTTCACTCACCACCCTATCCACTGAAATGCAGATGCTTCCGGGGTGGATCATAACAGCTATTTTCTAAACTCTCTCTCATCAAAACTGCACAACCATTTGGGGACAGAAAGTAAAGCTAAAACCTGAAGACAGGGAGTAGGCACTGTAGTTCCACATACCAGCAGATGTTCAGTCAGTTCTTTTTACCAGCTACCAGAATTATTCTGTGGTAGTTCAGTGGGTTGGAAAGTACATCTGTTGAAGTACAGAGCAGGTTTAATTCCCCCTCAAGATATAAAAGGGGTTAATCCTCCAGAGTATAGAAAAGAGCTCAAAATTGCCAAATCCGAGTCAGATATGAGCTGTACTTATAACACTTGAATTCTTTAGTAGAGGCAGTCTACTTAGCAACATGCTGAATGAATTCCTTTATCTGTTAATGAACATATCTGATGTATATTACTTAGGTAGACTTTGGTCCAAAATGGCATTTTTATTCAGCTGGATGTGAAGTTACAAGTGCCTATATTTCCTGCAACAATTTATTTAAAACATAATGTTAAGGTGCAGTCAAGAAATCACAGTGGCCTGTAATGCAGATTCGAAGAGCCAATCCAACGTGTTCTTCTTTTTAAATTTAAAACCTTTCAGTACATTTTCCTTTCTATGAAATGGATTTTTGGCAGGGAAATAATAGTGTGTGTGCATGGGGGAGTAAAAGGGAGATGCAAACAAAGAAATAGAAAGTACACTTTGATATACATTTTATTTAAATACATACCCATAGCAGTTAGGTCAGAACAGGTGAATAACAATCAAATATAACCGCACGAACCATTTAAACTTGGTCACTGTTATATGCGCGGAACAGGTAACATTTGTGGCCCACACCAGCTGGGTTTTGCATTGCTTCTGCTTTGTGAGTAATGACTTGAAATTGCATCTGGCATGGACATATTAAGATGGAATGGTGGACAGTAATTGTATGCGAATGGTCTTTGCAGTTGGACTTCAGAAACAAACGATTGGCTCTTCTAAGAGCAAGGCTTTGTTTCCCATTTTGCCCAGACACCCCCTACTTTGCAAGGTTTCCATGGCATACTTAGTGCTTTTGTTGAATTCTAGCAAGTCTAGTCTAGCTTGTATATTACAGCACATTTAGAGAGACCCTGCTGTGTAACTTTCACACCGGGTGCTGTTGTTCAATTCTTAATTAAATTACTGAGAATTCCATTGTAATGGTACACTTTTTAATATGTTTCTTGCAAACCTTTGCTAGATTACTTGCAGCAGTAACTGAAGTCATTATTTTTCTTATAACAAGTGTGATGACATAAATAGTACACACACATCTCTTTGAATCAGGGCTAATTCTAGCACCAATTGTATCATAATTTAAGCAAGTATTTTTTCTTTTTTTTTATTCACCTGTTAAAGGAAAAATTTTGAAAACAAACATACTTTTACTAGCAACATTTCCTTGGATATTTTAAAGCAATATCTTCAAACGATGTCAAAGGGACTGCAGTTCTGAGTACCCTGAGTACAAAATACAAAGGGAATTAAAACAAAACAAAATAAAAAAACAATTTGTAATCTCTTTATCTCCTAATCCTGATTGAACATCAGCCTTTTGGAGTTGGAGAAATTGACTAGCCCTTGTCATAACCAATACCTGTGCTGAAAATCTGCCTCTGTTCTCTTCGAACTGAGAGAAAAAATCCAATATTGTGTGTATACTTGTGATGAGATTTTTGTGTAACAGCTGTCAGTAGGGCTGATTTAGAACTAGCCATAGGCCTAAACTTCCCCCCTCCTTTGTTTTGACCTTGACTTTAGTTCTTTGACTTTGTGTTTCTTTGGCGCAATCTGTATACCATTCAAATATATACACTGGCCTCATTTATATTACCATTATTATTATAACTTTATTTTAAGTTAACTTAATAGACTAGAAGGAATAATTTGTTGACTGTTTTGAGGTGTGCCCTGTGAAAATTCTTTGTTCAGTCTGTCATACTTTAACCATAAGTGTTCAGGGTGTGACAGATCATAACCAAATAAGGAAAGTTATGAGACTGCTCCCTTAAAGCCAACTTTTTGTTTCCTATTAGTTAAAGGCTGCAAGGTGGTGACACCATCCACTCTCTTTGAGGTTAATGAGGATTGATGAGCTCAGCACTTTGCTGGCTGTGTACTTAGAGTGGGTGCATTTTTTTACAGAGCATATTCAGTGAACTAGATGTAATGGACAGGGCCGAATTAACTCTCCTGTGAGGCCCCTGGGGGTTTGGAGTGGGCTCAAGGCTGTGGCAGGGGGTTGGGGTGCAGGAGGGGTGCAGCTCCAGCTGAGGGGCTGGGCTCTGTGGCAGGGCCAGGGATGGGACAGGGGGTTGGGGTGCAGCAGGAGGTTTGGGGTGCAGGCTCTGGGTAGGAGTTTGGGTGCAGAAGGGGCCTCAGGGCTAGAACAGGAGGTTGGGGTGCAGATGGAGGTGCAGGGTCTGGGAGGGAGTTTGGGTGCAGGAGGGGGCTCTGGGCTAGGGTAGGGGGTTGGGATGCAGGAGGAGGTGTAGGATCCAGCCGGGAGGCATTTACCTCGGGCAGCTCCTGGTTGGCAGCGCAGCAGGACTAAGGCAGGATTCCCGCCTGCCCTGACTCTGCGCTGATCTGCTCCCTGAGGGTGGCCACCATGTCTGGCCTCTAGCCAGAGGTGCCAGGCCGCTCTGCGCGATCCACGCTGCCCGTGCATGCAGGTGCCACCCCCGCAGCTCCCATTGGCTGCGGTACCCGGCCAATGGGAGTTGCGGAGCCAGCACTGGGGGCGAGGGCAGAACGCATAGATTCCCTGAACGCCTCTCAGCTAGAGGCTGCAGGGGCACATTGGTGAGCCAATGCTCGTGGTTTCAGCCCCTGGGCTCCGAGACTTGGGGAACGGTGTCCAGCCCGCAGGGCGGAGACTTGCCACGGGCCGGATGAAAAGAAGCAGTGAGCTGTATCTGGCCCATGAGCCTGCAGGCCCCTCTTAGCCCGAGGCCCTGGGCTGCAGCCCCTAAAGCCCCTGCATTAATCCGGGCCTGGTAATGCAGGGAATTAATATTTATAATCCTGAATTTTCCTGCTTTCTGATATGTTAGACTGAGGTTTTCAAGCTGTGGTGCAGAGAGCTCTTCTTGGTGGCATTTAAAGCATCCTTTGTCACAGGAGCGAAGCATCCATCGGCCATCATGTAATGACATTTGTTTTACTTGCAGCCCTTTCAGGATTTCCAGAAGTTTTTTTTTGGTCTAGGAAACTCCCTAAACAAATCCCTGTCTGCACCTGTATGAATGATTACTGGTGTTTCTTTGAAAATCCAGCTGGGATGAGATTCTTCTGCTGACAACAAGTTGGAGGGTTAGCAATCACACAAGTGGACAGAAATCAGGTTGCAAAGCAATCTGAAGAGATTCACAGATTCCAAGGCCAGAAGGGACCTCTGTGATCCTCTAGACTGACCTCCAGTGCAACACAGGACAGAGAACGTCTCCAAAATAATTCCTAGAATAGATTTTTTTTTTAAAAGTTCCACCTTCATTTGAAAGTTGTTAATAATGGAGAATACAGTTTGACCCTTGGTAAATTGTTCCAATGGCTAATTACTGCCACTCTGAAAAAAATACACCTTAAATCCAGTCTGAATTTGTCTAGCTTTAGCTTCCAGCTGTTGGATTATGTTATGCCTTTCTCGGCTCGATTGAGGCTATTATTAAATATTTGTTCCCCATGTAGGTACTTATAAACTGTAATTAAGTCACCCCTTAATCTTCTCTTTGTCAAGCTAAATAGATTTTACTCCTTGAGTCTATTATTATATTTAGGGTTTGGGGACTACAAGAAACAACTGAAGAGTCAATATTAATAAATATATAGTCCTAGAATCAGAGAAAGAGAGGAAATAAACAACTCAGATACAATACTGAGAGTTATAACCAAAACAACCACATCCTGTCATGTAACTGACAAATGAGTGTAGTGCCTAGTGGTTGGAACGGGAGTCAGGTCTAGTGGTCAGTAGGAGTCACTCCTAGTGGTCAGAGCTGGAGTCAGGAGCCTGGAGTTGGAACACGGGGTCAGAACCAGGGTCAGAGGCCAGAGCCATGGGTAAGAGCTGAAGTCAGGGGTCAGGAATTGGAGCCAAGGCTCAGACTCAGTTATCTGGATGTTAAGCAAGGAAGGGCCAAGACTGGGGCCAAGGCAGGAGTGAGGTTGGAACAAGGTGCGAGCAGGGCTGGGAACAATCAGGCAAAGGAGCCTTTATAGCCATGTGCAAATGCTCTGAGCAGCCACTGAACTTCTACTGCTGCTGAGCCAATCTGCTGACCCTTCAAACCAAGAGGAGTTGCCAACCAATCAGGCAGCCTACTACAGGCCAGCTGTGCATATTAGTTTGCCTGGAGACCGTCTTTGCTGCCGGCCCTGATTCCTGACTCACTCATAGCATTAAAGTGAGTGTATTTTAAACTTAATACAGTTCTAATATGATTGTGTTCATCTCACCCCAAGGAAGGTGTGAAACTGGGATTGAGAGGGGAAATGGTTCACCGTAAAAAGTGATCCAGAATATGGAGGAAGGAGGAAAAAGTTTGAGAAGTATTATATTAGGCTGTTGAAATCCTTTGAAAATGCATTTTTTCACAATTTTTTTCTTATTTTTTTTTCTTTTTAATAACCCCTTTGAAGCTGGAAAAAAATCAGAAATCCTTCCTTACCATTTCCCCTCCAGAGCATGTGCACTGTAGAGCACTACAAAACATAACCGTTTTGGTTTTCAGACAGTATGGCTCATATTGAATTCTGGATGGAAGGAAGGGTTGGGAGGAAACTGTCACAGTAGCTTCCATTGATACATCCATAACATCTCTAGGCAGGTCTCTCCTCCTGTTTTAACTTTCTTTGAACAAAATCCCCATTTTTATGTAGTATTAAGCATGCTTCTAGGATATGAATATTGTCAATATTGTTTACATAAACACCAATACCACAAAAATGTGCCCTTGTTCCACAGCTGTATACAAATCTGTGATGATTTTTGGGAGACCATAGGTACAGAAAATCTGCAAGTCCCATTATCTTCAGTTTGGACTTGTGGGTAACTAGCACTTCAGAAGATAGGCCTCAAACACCCAAAACCTAGTTGCAGTGTTTGAAAGAACCTAGTGGCATACCACCAAAGAGAATGGTAAATAGCACAGGTGCAAGCCCAGAGCCCTACTTAATGTCATTCTTGACAGAGAGGCTCTGAAGAAGTGCCATTTTCCAGCACTTTAGCCAGCATGCTTTCATTATGAATTTATATGGGCACCCAACTATGTGCAAGATTCACCAAAGATCCTTGCAACTAACAGCATCAAAGGCCTTCCTCAGGTCTACAGACACCACACAGAGATCATGGTTTTGTTCCTGGCACTTTTCCTGTATTTGGGGAGCAGCAAAAATAGTATCTGCTCTTCTGCATCCTGCACAAAAACCATGCTGACTCTGAAATGATTTGATCAGTGATGGTGGAGAGTCTATTGAGCAAGAATGCACCAAAATTTTCACATCAATGGAAAAAAGCAAGTTGTCTCAGACTGCTCCATCATCTTTATGTTTGTATATATGGACAACTGAGGCATCTTTGAAGCATGGTCTCCTGATCCTAGATGGCATGCAGAGCTGCATGAACATTTGAGATATGATAACCACTGTCCTTATAGACTTTTGGCAGAATTCCATCTGAGCTTGGTGCCTTTCCTTGAAACAAGTGTTTGATAGTGACTTCTGTCTCAATAATACTTAACAATCTAGTTACTTCTTTGTGTGTTGGGAACTGTGGTAGACTATCTATAACAGCTTTAAGGTCCCATGGGTCTAAAACCCAGGCCTACTGAGCTACCAGGCAGCTGGTGTCTCCAGGTTTCCACCCAGCAGCAGCTGTACACAATTTGTGTTCCATTTCCTATGGTCCGCTGTGGACAAAGATCATAGGAAGTTCTGCCTCAAGCATTTGACAGACAGCAGCCCCATGGCTACTGATTGGCACACTGTCCTACATAAGCCCAAGGGGTCATTCCAGGAAGTGCCCAGGCAACAGCATGGATCTTCTTTAGCTGCCATGACCATTCCTGTCCCTTGCTCTGGAATTCCTGGGTTGACCTGGGCTTGATTTGGGCTTAGCCCCCTGCCTCGGACTTGAAACTGACTCAGACTCTGACCCTTGTATTGACTCTGGCCTGGATCTGACTATGAACTTCTCGGCTCCTCCCAGCCTGAGGTTTGCCCCGGCCCTGACTGCTCTTGTTGGGATCCTGACAGCAGCAGTTTGAATAGACTGTTGAGCTGTTCAGCCCAGCAATCGATGATGGCTTTCTTGGCTGGGTGTAGTATATTGCCATCTGCACTATGGATAGGAATGCTACCAAGAGATATGCGACCAAAAACATTGCAATTGATCGTAAAAATGTTTACGGTCTTTCTGGTCTGCAGCCTGTTTGATATTTTCTGCTGTGTGTTTCCACCAATCATCTTTCATTTTATGCAGCTTAGACTGGGCAGATTGCTTAAAGCTGTGATAGGTGGCTTTCTTAGTGGTCGAAGTCTTGTCAGATAACCATGTTTTATGTTCCACATGCAGCGAGTCAAGTACGTGCATTATCTGAGTCATTTTGTTGAACCAATCTTGATGTTTCCTTGGTCTAAAGCCTGGCACGTCACTGGCAGAACTGAGGGTTATATTGCGAAGCCGTCTCCATTCAGCCTCAACATCCATTATAGAGCTGTCTGATGATGGAAAAACCTCTGAAAATGTTTGCTGCAGTTCTTTGTATTATCTAAGAGCTTGAGCTTTTGGACCTTACATTTCTTTATGGTTTTGGCTTGGTGCCAAAACTTCTTGGCACATATAACTAGCTGCATTTTGATCTGGACCAGGCTATGGTCAGACCAACAGTCCGTACCTCTCGTCACACTGGTCAGTCTGACATTTGCAGATCACTCTGGCACAGTGTGAAAAAGTCTATCAAATGCCAGTGGCGGGAATGAGGATAAATCCAGATTGTTTTAAATTTGTTCACTTGCTGGAATACAAGATTGGTAATGATTAATCTATTGGCAGTGCAGGTGGTAAGAAGAGTACTGTTGAAGTTTTTGTCGCTAATGCCATGATGGCTGATATTTTTCCAGGGCTGTCTGATTACAAACGACCCTGGTGTTAAAATCTGCAAGGATGATCACCCAGTTGCAGTAAGCTACTAGGTAAGGAAATGGAGCAGGCATTGTTTGAAATCCTTTTATGCCCTTACCTCAGATAGGGGAGAGCAGCTCTGTCCCTGCTCTGACGCACGGACAGGATGCAGTGGCTATGATGAGCATCCATCATGCCCACGCCACCATGCATGCAGATTTTTTTACTGGAGGCTCCCAATAGCATCCTCTATTTTCCCCCGTTGCCACTCCCCTGTCACTGCAGGAATTGGTTTGAGACAAATGGCCTGCCTGGACACTGAATGGGTTTAAGAGGGAATTGCTGGTGCATTGGCCAATCCCAGTCTCTCACGCTGGCCAGACAAATGCCCAACTGGTACAGAAAGCTGCAACAAGCAGGGCAACTGGTGGGGACACAGCTATTTAACCCCTAGCTAGGTTCTAACTTGTTGCTTTGAGAAGTTGTACTTCTTCATACTAAGGGATAGCCAACTTCGCCATTTAGTCCATGGTTGGGACTGTTTACCCATAGTTATGATTAGGGCCCTACCAAATTCAGAGCCATGAAAAACTCATCACAGGCCATGAAATCTGGTCTCCACCCATGAAATCTGGTCTTTTGTGTGCTTTTATCCTATACTATACAGATTTCACGGGGGGAGACCAGTGTTTCTCGAACTGGGGATCCTGACCAAAATGGGAGTTGGAAGGGGGTGTCGCAAGATTATTTTAGGGGGGTCATGGTATTGCCACCCTTACTTCTGTGCTGCCTTGAGAGCTTGGTGGCTGGAGAGTGGCGGCTGTTGTCTGGGCGCCCAGCTCTGAAAGCAGCGCCCCAGCAGCAGCACCCCAGAGGTAGGCATGGCAGTGCCATAACATGCCACCCTTACTTATATGCTGCTGCCTTCAGAGCTGGGTGGCCAAAGAGTGGCGGCTGCTGACTGAGGGCCCAGCTCTGCAGGCAGCAGAGCAGAAGTAAGGGTGGCAAATACCATACCATGCCATCCTTACTTCTGCACTGCTGCTGGCAGCGGCTCTGCCTTCAGAGCTGGGCTCCCGGCCAGCAGCCATCGCTCTCCAGCTGCCCAGGTCTGAAGGCTGCACTGCTGCCAACAGTACTGCAACGCCCACCTAAAATAACCTTGTGACCCCCCCCCCCACAACTCCTTTTTGGGTTAGGACCCCTACAATTACAACACAATGTAATTTCAGTTTTAAATAGCTGAAATCATGAACATTATTATTTTTAAACTCTTAAGACCATGAAATTGACCAAAATGGACCATGAATTTGGTATGGCCCTAGCTAGTATGGTGGTGCTTCGGCACAGGACTGTGTAATGCATCTAGTGCGGTGTGTTGTGTTCCGCTTCTCACTTCATACCCAGTTTCCAGCTAGCCTTGGCAAAAGAAAGACAAAATATATAAGTCCTACTTGCTGGCACATAGCTTCTGCACAGTCAAGACTCTTGGAGTGCCTCCTCCTGGCACCAGCTGGCAACTGACCACACCTTGTAATTTCAGGCTAAATGTGTAGGGGATCTCACAGCAGCATGGGCCCCAGAGATGCAGTGTGCAGAACCTCCAGTGTGTGCATATGCCCTGGGGCTCACCTACCATTCCCCAGTTATGGGTATATAGTCCCAATCATGTATTTTATATATTGGTGGGGGAATAAGAAAGATAAACAGTTTGTTTATAGTAAAGACTCTGGAACTTAACCTGTTGTTGTTGAAAGAAACTGGAAATCTTTCATTGACTTAACTGAGAGCAGGATTGTATCCTAAATGCGTGCCAGATAAATTCTTTCACTTCTTTCAGTCTTTTTTATTAACTAATAAACATTTCAAAATCATGGAAATGTTACTTTTTTAACAGTTCCTTTGAATCAGTAATGATAGATATTAATGATAGATATTAGATAGATAAATATTCTGAGGAAAACAAATAATATTCCAGGGGCCATATTGTGACGTTTCTATGCAGTCCCACTGTCAATCATGGGGAATTCTACTAAGAAATATCTGACCTCTTTTGTGCTTATCATTTCTGTGCCAACTTGTGGCACAATGCACTTCAAAATGACCGACATGTTAAACCCCACTATATGTGACAGATCCTTAAGTGTTTTGCAGTTACCAAACACTGTGATAATAAATGATGCTAAAAAGAAATCACTATGTTTCAAACCTTTCTCTTCAAACACAGTTATTACACTAAAATATGTGCTGTTATTTAAGGTAATTTATGCTGTTTTTCCCCCTGTTGGTCTGTTCAGTCTGTTGTGGTATCTGGTATAGTCTTTGTCTCAGTAATTGCATGCTTAATCAAATTGGTTTGGATGTGTTCCAAGCAAATTTAACATGAACCAAACTTGACCAAGCATATATCAGCCATAGTGAAAAATGTTCTGTGCCCTGCATCAAATGTGGTTATTTCAGAATAAACAAATAAGTTCTCAGTTTGTTTATCATTGATATTTGTTTCTGGTAACACCACATTATTTCAGAGGCTGCACAAGCATAGAAGAAGGCACAGTCGCTGACTGAAAGCAGTTGTTGTCTAAGGCCTTGCTCCTACAAACACTTACATATGAGTCACTTTATTCATGTGAATAAGTTCATCTTTGAATGCAGTGTGGAGTATTTACATGTATAAAGCTGTGCGCATCATAAGAATTTGCAGGATTGGTGCCTAAACTATATTTGGCCTGCCTTATTTAGTTTGGTAGAAAATTTGCACTTGATTTTTGCTTTGAGAACACGACAGAATAAGGTTGTGTGATAGCCTCCCCCCCCCCCCCTTCTTCATTTTAAAACTCTTCCTTCCCTCCTTAACAAGTTGAGGTGGAGGAATAATGACATAGCCCGTTCACTCCACCTCCTTCGGAACTTGGATCTCAGAAGACTGAGGACATTTGACAAATATTGACAAAAGGGTTCACTCTAGCTTCTTGATGGAGTCAGGAAGTGATACAGAAACATTGTTTAGGAGAGCAAAAGAGTTGCCAAAGAAATAAAATACAAGGAGCTTCAGCACTGGATGTCTACAGCACCGAATAACGGGGAACGCTGAGGTAGTGCTAAAGCAGTCCTGATGTTGGTTGGGATTTTAACGCAGCCTGCCACATGAAAATAAGCCTCCTGCCTCCTTAATTATAGCAAACACATTTTATAATGACTCTACTGATTTTTTGCAAGCAAGGCTGATTTTGTTAGGAAGGGTACGAGGAGTAAGTGAATAATAGCACAACTACTATTGAATTCCAGCAGGGAAATAGTATTTAAAAAGCTGCTTTAACAAAAGAAGCTATTATTTGTTACTGATGCAGAATATATTTTCAACAGTCCAAAAATAATTCAGTATATCTCTGTTTCATGACTAGAAGTATTACAAGCTTCTGTAATTTACAGGAAATTACGTCCAAAAATCTCCATAGAGAGCATGTAGCTGTTTTAGAATTCTTGTGAGATGAGGTAATGCTATGTAGCCAGTGCAGATTGTCCCTGGCATACTGAATATAGTGTTGGGAAGAACTTTAGGCAATCATTAAAAATAGTGGCTACATGTTAAAATGAAAGCAAATACTCCATGAATTGAAAGGAGACTTCTGGGGAAACAAGTGATAGATAAGTGATCCCAAAGTGATGTCTAATTGATAAAGTTACATGAACTATTTACAGCTAATTAGTCAATTAATTTTGCCATCTAGTTCTCAAATTATCTGCAAAAATGCTTTGACCTTTAAGAATTTGTTAGTTTAAAATTTGAAGATTTATACTGTTCATGGATTGTTCATTATATATTTATTTTGACTATATATTTAACTATTCATCATTCATTATTTGTGGTGTGATTAATTACCTATCTGATATGGTGTTATTTTTCTTTGAGATTAGATGATGATGGATTTTATTTGAACAAACGCTGGCAATTCTTTTTTTTTTTTTTGCAGTATCCAACTCTAGTGCTGAGCAATTAATGTTGTAGTGCAAAGTAGTGATGTAGTCTGTATAATTGAACTTGATTTACAGAAATGCTCCTACATATTAGGAATACTTTTTTTTCACTGATCTGTCATGTGTACCACAAGATCTTGAAAAACTCCTTGCAAAATACAGATCTATATATATTTGCAGGTCATGTGATGTCTTCAGGTCCAATAATGTTCCTTGTAAGAATGGTTTGGAAGCAGCTGCTGACTACTTAATCAGTTTCAAAGCTCTGACTGTAAAGAGGACAGCATGGAGCCAAGTCCTCCTCACTTTACTCACAGAAATAAGTCCCATTGACTTATGTGAGTGCTAATCCTGTGACTAAGATGAGCAGGATTTGTGAGAGGATATTTCATTAATAGGAGCAAAAGATCATAAAAGAAAAAAAGTCCATCACTTGCAAACATCAAAATGCCCAATACAGTATATACTAAATATCATGCATCATTGTAAGCACCCGGAAGGTAATAGGGTTATTAGGAATAGTCAGCATGGATTTGTCAAGAATAAATCATGCCATACAAATTTAATTTCCTTCTTTGATAAGCATTACTGACTTAGTGAATGGGGGGAAGCAGTAGATGTGATATATTTTGATTTCAGTAAGGCTTTTGACACAGTTCCACATGACATTCTCATAAGCAAACTAGGGAAATCTTGTCTAGATGAAATTACTATAAGGTGAGTGCACAACTGGATGAAAGATCATTGTACTCAAAGAGTAGTTATCAATGGTTTGTAGTCTAATTAGGAGAGCGTATCTAGTGGGGTCCCACAGGGATGAGTCCTGGGTCCAGGGCTAGTCAATATTTTCATTAATGACTTAGATAATGGAGTAGAGAGTAGGCTTATAAAATTTGCAGATGACACCAAGCTGGGCGTGGTTGCAAGCACCTTTGGAGGACAGGTTTAAAATTCAAAATGACATTGACAAATTGGAGAATTGGTCTGAATTCAACAAGATGAAATTCAATAAAAACAAGTGCAAAGTATTCCACTTAGGAAGGAAAAATCAAATGCAGAACTCCAAAATGGGGAATAATTGGCTAGGTGGTAGTACTAGTGAAAAGGTTCTGCATGCTATAGTGGACCACAGACTGAATATGAATTATCAATGTAATGCAGCGGCAAAAAAAAAAAAAGACTAACGTGATTCTGGGGTGTATTAACAAGATTGTTGTATGAAAGACACAGGAGGCAATAGTTCTGCTCTACTCGGCATTAGTGAGGTCCCAGTTGGAGTACTGTTCAATTCTGAGCACCACAATGTAGGAAAGATGTGGAAAAATTAGAGAGAAGCCAGAGGAGAGCAACAAAAATGATAACACATTTGGAAAACCTGACTGATGAGGAAAGGTTAAACTTTCTAACTATAAGGGTAGATAAGCTCTGGAATAAGCTTACAAGGGAGGTTATAGTTTCCCCATCATTAGAAGCTTCTAAAAACAAATTGGACAAACACCTGTCAGGGATGGTCTAGGTTTACTTGGTCCTGCCAACACAGGGGACTGGACTCTGACTTTTTGAGGTTCCTTGCAGCCCTACATTTCTATGATTTTTTTTTTTTGCAGGGGGGAGAGGGAGGGCGACAAACCTCTGTTGGATCTGACAAGTTATAAGCACTATTTCATGGCAGTAAAAATATATTTTATTACGAATTCAAGCTACATTATTTCAATTTAACAAATATTTCAGATAATGTAAATATTCTTCAAGAAAATAAGCAGTTATAAGAAGCTTGTTATAACTTGTTATATTCACTTGTACTATTGAGATCTCAGAATATATTCTGTTTTAAGACAATTAATTCTGTCTCACAAAGTGGAAACAATTACCTTGAAAAAAGGTAAGAAAGACATTTTGCAATATTAGGAAATAGATATTTATAGCGGTGTTACAGGAATTCAGTTTGCTTGGGAGAAAGCTGAAACTAGGGGTTGAACTCAGTGGTGATTGTGCAAGATAATCTCCCACTGAAGTTAGTGGTTAGTAGCCATCTGTGACTGTTATAGAATTTGAAGCAGTATTTGATGTAAATGTCTCATAAATGTTAATAGCTGTGCGGATTAAGACCCAGACCTTCATTTGACACCAGTACTGAACTGGGAACCAATGGAGAGTGTGAAGCAATGGTGTTATCTATTCTTAGGGAGTTTTCTCACAAAGAAACTGGGCAGATACGTTTTGCATTTACTGGAGAACCTTTACATTTAACCCCAGATATAGTGGATAAAGTGATCTAGTCTTGATGGTTTAAAAGCATGGAATTGTTTGACCATATTCTCATCCAAGATAAAAGGGTGTAGCTTACAGGGTAACTAACGGTGGAAGTAGGCATTTCTTATCACTGTCCTTGTCACTACACTATCTGGTACAACCTGACTTTTATGATCCACAGTCTGGTTCTCATAGCTGATTTAGCAAAGGCGACATTATGACTTCATCATACAATATTACACGATTTTGTCTGTGTATTTATGCTTAAGTTTTACATATCTGCAGCCATTTGCATAGACTTGCCTTGTTTGGAGCATATTACATCTTATTTTTCCTGAAATACAGCTCATCAGTGTGATAATCACTATATGTAGTTGACTAGCTTGTCATGATCATTTTGTAATGTAATGCAGTGTAACACAACTTAGTAAGGGCAACAGTATTTTTCTCACTACTCTGGAATCCTTGTGCAATAGTTTCACACATGCTAAAGACGGGAGAAAGACATTCTGAGGTATATTTCTAAGGAGATGGCATGTTTGTACTGATCACTTTCTCCTTGATCACTTGGAATGCTTTCTGTTATGTTATCGTTGCTTCATTATGTTGCCTTTTTACATACTCTGCTTTTCTCATGACCTTTTGTTCATGTTATTCATTTATAAATAAATACAGCTTATATAAAAACTGAACAATACACAACAAATAAATTCCTTCGCTTTTTTCACTGCTCTAAGGTACAAATGTGCTCTAAGATATGCACCGAAACAAACATACAAAAAACTACTCTGAGAATGAGTTCAAAGTACTGATGTTCTCTTTACCTAGAGAGCCTCAACCTCAATTATCATCTGATAAACTAGAAATCTGCTAATCATGATAATTTATCAGCAGATATGATTTAAGAATTGCCCTTGAATCCAAGAAAAACTAGAGATCTTTGTCAACTCAATTGTATTCATCTGAGGCAACATTCTGATATAATTACGCCACTTATTTCCTATTGAAATGAATCAGACTACTCACAGAATAAGATCATGCACGCTTTGAGTGATGATGACAAAATCTGGCCACTGGTGTTTAGGATTTCTCCAGCTACCAGGAGGTCTGGCAGAACTTCTAAGGTAGTTTGGTTTTAAAGGAAGAATTTTATGCATCTGGAATAATTGCTGCATGGAAACTACCTGAGAAATACAAGAGTCCAATTAAAGTTGTTTGGGTAAATTTAACTCTGCATTTCCATACTTAGTAACACACACACACACACACACACACACACACACACACACACACACACACACACATATATTCTGCAGCATTCTATTTATTGTACTGAATCATATTTACCACTTTTTTTCCAGGTTAATGATTTTTTGGGGTCTGAGATTAGCATTTTGTAGAATAATACAAGAGTTCCTCTCTACATATGCGTGGCTGAATGAGTGTGTGCGTATAAATATGAGTGAGTAGATGCCCGAGTGTGTATGTGGATACCTGTGTCCAGGTGGGTTCATGCATGCATGCAAGAGGGTAAGTGTGAGTCACTCTGGTTCAGTCAAACTGTCATTCTGTACACAGAGAGAAAAAAATAAGACACTGCTGGGACTAATAAAAGAATGATATTCTTATAATGAAGAATAAACAGACTTCTATTTCAAAAGGACCAGATTTCCCCAAATGGCTGGTATTAAAAGAAATATCAAATATTCCAAATAGAGCCTCCCTACTTATCTTTCTTCAAGTTACCACCTTTCGAAATACACAAGTGGAATGTCCAATTAAATTTAGCGTAATTTAACATTTTTTTTTCTGAACAAAGTATCAACCCCTGCAGAAAAGCATAGCTAGTATAAATTTGTTTGCCCCTTCTTCATTACGGTTAGGTAAATACATTTCTGAGTGAGCAAGCTGGGAAGGAAGTAATGCATGGATTTGACAGGCACCTCTTTCTACCTCCCCTATATCTTTGTAGGTACAGGTACCACAGATCAGCTAACGGAGACTGTTTTCATGGAGCCTTAGAAGCCCATCATGAACAACATGGCAATTGTATTTCTCTACTTATTTATTTTGATTAATTATAGAACCATCTTTAAGCTCTGGCAGATTTACCATTTCAAGCCAAAAATAAAATCTTATTACATGGTGAATTCAATGCACTCTATGAAATTAATAGACTGTGTGGGACAACAACATAAAAAGCTAATTATTAACAATAGTCATCAACAATTCAGCCACCTCCCTATTCCATAAATTTGATTTCTCTCCAAAGCCTGTTGAAGTCAGTCAAGGATGAGGTCAGGCCCAAAATGCCCCCGAGGAAAGGATGAGCTTTGCAGACTTTATTATACCATTTTAAAGTAAATGGAGGGGGGGGGAATAGAAACGTCTTTAATTTATCTGCTTTGTTTGCTCACTCAACCCAGTTGTGAGTTTGGATGTTCAGCAAAGAAATGGACCTTACCTTCTACTTCAGTGCATTAACTTCCTTTTTTCTTTTTCCAGCAGAAATAGATGGCAATATCAGTGATACAAAAATTTCGGATGTTTTTTGCCCTTGAAAACTAAACCTAAAATAATATGAAAATCAAAGTCTCGGTATTCCACTGCCCACAGAATGTAAATGAATTCTTGTAATGTCATACAACTGCATGGCATGAAACTAACCATAGAAATGGGTGACATTAGAATTGCACATCAGTAAGTGTTTGTCTTAGTGTGCAGTGTATAGCCAAATAAACATCTATTATTTGAGACATTCATTTCTAATATTTGTTGTTTAAACTTTCCAAAAACGTAACACAGGAACACAATGTAATATCCCATAAGTCAAAACAAGGGGCAGCCAAACTTCAATCCTGCCTTGCCTTTCACAGAAGTACAGAAGAGCTGGTATCTTAACTGATGGATTGTTACAAGTTTTCTCTCTTTGTACAGAGAACACTGAAAATCTGATTTCTAAAGGAGACTGCCAGATCTGTAATATAATTTAAGTATTTATAACATAGAGTTGGGCAATAATTTAAACCTTTGTCAGGTTTAAAAGCATGCATTTCCTTACAATTTTTACTTACAACACTTGAAAGCATTTGATTAAAAATACTTTTAAAATTTGTTCTATTTTTTTTTAAGTTTTGCAGTTCTCTTTGCTTGGAAAATGAAAAGAGACTAATTATATTTCTGAATAGCTGTCTCTGTGCATTGTTAGTATGCCCAGCCATTGTGGTGTCTAGGTACCAGTTGTTACAGACTAGACAGTTTCACTTTTTTTTATAATCACTTTCTCATCAGTTTTACTGTTTGGTATTTATGCATGAGCACAGTGCTTTGGTATTTAGGTTGAATGCTTGCTTTTGTTAAACTGATCGATTGTTTTAAAAGCATTGTTTCCAACCGGGTGTGTTTGTCTATTGTTTTTGTTTTGTTTTGTTTTTAGAAAACACTTCTATTGATCTTACATTTTGTAAAAACATATTTAACAAAACTGAATTTGGAGATAAATTGGAGCTGTCATTATCCATTTAAATGTTATCTTGCTTATCTGATAAATTACCATGATCATCACTCCTGCTATGTCACCAAATTTGATTTAAGGAGCTACTCTTGAAGCCCTGTCAGAAGTAAGTACCTGTAAATGAATGAGTAAACTTTACTCTTAGGAGTAATTCCACTGAAGTCAATTAGATTACTTGTGTGAGGGAGGATTATTCCTCTGATCACAGATTGCTGGATTAGTCTCTTACTTGTGAAAGGAAAAGTGGACACAATTCTCAGTTATTAAACAAAGATTAAAAACATAGGACCTAGTCCTGCAAAAAGTTACTTATGTGTGAGGTTAAGCATGCATGTGTAAAGGTTTGCAGGATGGGGAGCAGAGACGAGAAGCTGACCAAGTGGAGGAAATTGAGAAATTGAAAGTTCTCAGAAGTACTGAATGTTCACAATTACTGACTAAAAGTTCTCAGAAGTAATCATGTGAACTCCAGAAGTGGTTTAAATTCCTCTGTGGTTTCTGGAGGTATGTCTTTTATCTAGCTAGGCATTCTTAGCTATGGACCACATCACTGTAGTAACTGAATTGAAAAAAAACAGAAGTCAATGTCCATCTTCAGAGTAATGCTTTTTTTCAGAAATCCCATTGGTTGTGCCAGCAGGTTGAAAATCAGTGTAATGCGCCAAAGATCTGGGAACAAACAGAATTTGAGTGTGTCCTAGAATTGGCTAGAAAATAGGGTGGTGGGAGGAGAGATTCAGTTTTGTGACTTTTGGCTCTTGGTTTTTCCATGAAATTTTCCAGACAGCCCCTCAGAACACATTGATTTTGAAAACAGGATTTGAGTGCCAGGCTGCTTTGTATGTTGTCTATTTGGACTTATCCTTTCGTCTGCCCTTCCACCTGCTCTTCTCCTCTTCTGATCTTAGCTCTTGGAACTGTCCAGTTCTCTTATCATCCTTTCTGGCTACAGCCTACACCTGATTTTTCAATTGCTGGAACACTGTATGCAAGTATGTCTCAAGATTGTCCCCACAATTGTAGAAATAGTGTGTCTATTTGTGTGTCCATACCCTATCGACTCAATCATTGATGTGAAGATGGAATTCAATAAATAAATGGATCAACGTATTAAAGTAATGGATTATCTGTGTCTTTTAACCCACCAGAACAAATTCTGTCTTTGTTGATTTCACTGAGGTCAGGTGGGTAACTGAACAGAGTTTGGCTCCTCATCAATTAAGGTTTGATCCAAAGCCCACTGAAGTTAATGGGTGGGTGATTTGAGTGAGTGAGTGAGTGTGTATGTGTGTGTGTGTATGCACACTTTGGTTTAGTTCCGTAATGCATGATGTTTGCTGTTCAACATCTAGTCATATTGTTGATAGAATCCCATTTCTAACAGAAACAAAAATAATTAGCTGTTTGTATGCTGTTGATGTAGTTTTGAATTGTTAAAATATTTTAGAGAAGTAACAGCTGACACGCTTTCAGTTTTGTCAGTGTAGATGTAGTAAGTTGTGAAAGAAGAACCTGTCAACGCATCTAATTAAATGTATAGCTTTGTTATAGAAAATGGCTTTAAATCCAGAGACTTCTGTTATACAGCCTGAAATAAAAGATGAAATACATAATCATGTTGCCCTCCCATCCCCACATCATGTAAATGTCCCAGACCCATCAGACACTGAAGAATTGAATCAAATACAGCAACCAACTGTTGCCAATTCTGGAATCTCTGCTAGGATGCCTCACTGGTATTAGACATCACACAAGGCTGGATCTCAGTATGAATATCTGTTCCCTGTCACTGTATTTGACGCATGACCTGAAGTAGTTTTACAAAGTGATCTGGTGTGCAGTGTATGCATTTCTGCGATAAGACTTCTTTCCTTGTAGGGATGAAATCCCAAAATCAATGTCAGATTGAAATCTAAACTCTCCGAGTTTGGGGGATTAGTGGAAAGGGTTTTAATAAGTGTGAATTTTAGATTTTACCCTGAGAAATTTGTCAGATAGACCAAGTGTGAAATTCATGGGCGCAGATGGCTGATTAAGATATCTGAAGACATAGTACTAAGAAGATCTAAATCAAAATCGGGAATAACATTTTGATGGAATGAGAGAATATTCTCGGTTTCACCTGGATTTATAACACAGACTTTGCTGGCATTGAGAATTTGAGAAAATTAAGTTCTTTCCTGCACCTTTGTGAAACTGAATGATAACATTCCAACATCTCTCAGTAAAAAGAGCATAAAACTTAATTGCTTCTATTCAAGTAGCTATTTTTTTATTTATTTTTTTTTACTTTTGAACTACACACAGACGTGCGCACACACACACAAACACAAAGTGGATGCAGGAATACTAAAATAGCCAGCAGAGTGGATCAGTAAGATGAAAGTCTTTATATATTGTACCAAAATCATTGCAGGACAGAATAAATAAAAAAGCACAATTTAGAATCAATTTCTGTCTTTTTTTTTTTTGTTAAATTGTATTCATCAGGGCAATACATACACATTCTTTGCTTGCCAGAGTTGATTTTGGTAGTGATTGCCTAGAATCTCTGTGAATTAAAAGATTTTAGTTGTTACATATATCTACTGCAGTACTATATGCATATAAAATATACCTTTCTCTGATCATTATTGATTTATTGTCTCATCATGCTTACCCCAGCAATTCTGGCTTTGCTAAAAAATGTGTTTCTTTATATAATACATTTCATGTTGGTATTTAAGGAGCTAATTTAAAACTATGATTGGCAAATCATTCATGTGAAAATAGTGGAAAGTTATCTTAAAGGAGTTTTCTGTTTCTTGAGGTAACAGTGGAAGTATCAAATGAAAAGGCAGTAATAAAATTACTAATAGAAGAGATGGAATTTCATAAGAAGCCTTGTCATCACAGTAGCCGGGCCCTGTGGCTACTAATGTCAAACTAGAGATCTGTCTCCACTTTCTCGTATATATTTTAAGAAAATACAAAAAAATCTATCATAGTTAAAACAACAACAACAACAACAAAAAGCCTAGGCTGGAAAATGACTGCAAGGGACAATTTGGCTTGGAATGCAATGGATTAGTGTTTCTCAATGACCAGTCTGTGGATCAGTGCTGGTCCCTGAGATCTCCCTCACACAGTTTAGGAAGGTAGCAATCCGGTCCCTGGTATCAAAAAGGTTGAGAAACACTGCACTAAATGATGTATTATAATGCGGGGGATATAATGCTTATCCAACACCTATTGAAGCCATAGGGAATCTTTCTGTTGACTTCAATAGGCTTTGGATCAGGTCCCCAAAATCCTTGTACTATCTAAATTGTGTGGGACATATTTTCCTTCACCTCTGCATGAGTGTGCAAGGGATTGGGCACAAGAGAACTTCCCCTCTTTTGCATACCTAGTGCAAAGTTCTTGCCCAACATTCAGGAAATGCAACTCTTCAGGGCTAATGCTGCTGTCAGTGCTATTTTGTGCCCGAAGTGTGGCAAAGGAGGAGCCAGGGCTTCACTCCTAGTTCTTCTGCTGCAGACAGAGCTGGTCAGTCACAGAGGGATGCACTGACTGTCTTTAAAGTCAGCAAAGTGGTTATTCTTAAATCCTGTGGGATTGTGCCTCAGTGAGATACCCACACCACCCCCAAGCCGAGGGCTGTAGCAAAAATGCTGCAATTGAGGTCAGTGACAGTGGGAGTTCAGTCGAGTAAAATTTGTCGAAATTAGACCTAATTATCAATTTATCTTTTTTGTATTTCCCCTCTTGCTTTATGAAAAAGCTTCTGCAGTCTAATGTTCACCATTCTAGTTAGAATTTAGCTTCATCTAATTACAATTGTGAGTTCCTAACAGTGCTCAGTGTACATAAAATAAACTTTGTTTTAGAAAAGAGCAGAAGAGACTCTACACTCAGGCAAGGATTATTGTTTTTATTAGAGATATGGTTGGGCGCGGGGAAGAAATGTAGTGAACAGCCTACAGTAATTACAAGTCATTGAAACAAAGTCTCACCAACTATAATACCCTTACTGCTGATATTTTTATTAAGATATTAATATATATAAGTATAAATTTCCTCTTAGCTCTGAGATACCAGCATAGGGATTTCACCACTAACCAGAAGCTGTAAAGCATTTAGATAATGAATGTATCTGTATGAGGTGTGAAATTCCCTTATTCACTGAACACTGTGGTAGAGAATGAGCATCCACTTTGCTCAATATTTTTTTAAACCTGCGTTCTACCACCTTTCCTTAGTGACAAAAAGAGGGTGTGCCACTTTTCTCAAATGAGAAGCCACACATGACAGGACACTTGATGGTGTTGACATTGGCAGCAAATTTGATGGACAGCACCAAACCTTGCTGTGGCCTACCTCCTGCTAATTAGCTGTTCGAAGGAACTCTGTGCCACAGACACAGTCTAATCAGTAAAGGACATCTTTGCCATTCACACTGACAGCTGTGATGCAGCTGTTTGTGAAAAGAATGGAGTATGTAGGGGGGTGAGGCTGAGGTTGAGGAGGATTTAGAACAAGTGACAGCTCCAGTGTCTTGCACCGAAGCCATCCTGAGCTATAATAAATATGCAGAGTAGAGAAAAGAAAAGGTAGAAATCGAAATGTATAGAATCAGAATGTAGATTAGACATAAAAGGAGAGTGAGAGAATGAATGAGAGTGAAAGTGAGAATAAGGGAAAGCAAACATGCTGCCCCATGAATACTTTGTAAGACAACTGGCGCTGTATTCTCCCGTGATTAATGCGGGCCTAGGGATTTACTTATGGATTTAACATACAAATCTTCATGATTTTCTGTAGGTTGTGTGCATGTCCATGGATATTAATGGGGAAGCATGCCAGGAAGTCCCACATTTGAGCAAGATGTAGAGAAGCGTGGCCATGAATAATTTATTGAGGTGCCTTAGATCTGATGGCTTTGGAGACAGGCTGGGAGGAGGAGTTAAAGAAAAGAAAAGAAAAGAAGGTACTTGCTTAAGAAATGTGTTGAGAGATTGGGTGGGGAATTAGATGGAGAGAGAGCACCCATTTGCTTGTCAGAGAGAGCTTCCTTTCTGATGCAGTGTGGTTAGAGGACACTGTTTGTTATTATAATTATTTATTGAATTGTTTTTCACTTGTACAGTGTGACTTGTGTGCTAGGTGCTTTACTGAGAGGTTTGAAGACAGATCCCTGGCCCAAATTGCTTACAATTTAAATGGGCAATGTAGAAATAAAGCTAGGAGCAAAAAATCAAGAGATTGAGATGGTGACATTTTGAGTAATGCATTTTTGTTAGTCCCATTTGATTTTTGTTTAGACTTTTTCTTAGGGTGGGGAAGATTATCACCTCTGGATGGAGGGCTAGAATACATTTGGATATACAAACCTCACAATACAATGATAGGCTGAGACAGGGGAGGACACTAATCATGCAGGAAAGTTCATTAATACTTGGTCATTTATCTGTTTCTGTATTCTTTTTCTAACAGTTGGTCTCATTAGGGATGAATGAACCAGTTCAGATAGGGTGAGAGAGGGGAGAAAAACCCAGCCCAATCTTTTTCCCCAGAATGCAAACTAAACAATTGTTGAGGCACGAGGGGAACAAAATAACACTAGTTTATTCCTCCCAGTGCTTCCTAGAAGCAGAAATATTGACAATGTTTCCATCCTAGACAGGAGCAGGGAGTATTAGAAATTTCTGGAAAGAGCTTGCTCTTTAAAAGTTTCCAGCATAATTTTACAAGTCGGACTGATTTAGATAGTACCAAAAGTTGGAATGTTACTGTGAACCAAACCTTTTTAGAATAACTCTTTATTACTGATTGAATGTGGATTTCACTGCATCTAATTTCTCTCTTCTCCACTGATACATAGTTAACATAGCTGATAGTACAGTGCAGTCAGTTGCCAAAAGTGTCCCAAAGCAGATGTTTCTACTGTTATTGCCAAGAAATCACACACACACACTGTCAGAGTGTGGCTGGCCCCTGTTAAATGAAGAAGATCCAGCTCCCCTGTGCCAGAGCAGGTGCTCCCATTTCACCAGTTAAGGAGGCAGGGCAGTGCTTGGAGCTATAAAGGATCAGGGAGATCCAGTAAGAGTGTGAGATGTGGTAAGTCTGGGCTGCCAGAGTCAGTTGGGAAAAAAAGCCAGGTGAGAGTCACTGGAACCACAAGGTGTTTCCTAGGGGAAGACTGAAGGCAAGGAGAGTGGCAAGAGGGGTTTTCTGGGTGCCCCCCCCCAATTCAGAGAGCCAGAATTAAAGGGGTGAGGGTAGGAGGAGCAGCAGAGGGGGTTGCCTGCTGGTTCTCTGGAGAGCCTTAGCTGAGGGCTAGAGAGGGCTGAAGGCAGGGGAGCAGTAGAGTGGCTTGTGTGCTAATGTCTCCATATCGGAGAGTTGGATCCAGGGAACAGTGAGAGGGTGAGAAGGAGTGAGGGAATCTCCCTTGGTATTTATGAGCTTCCAGCAAAGAGGCTGTGGGGATTCCTGCTAGGAAGAGTGGGCTTCCACTTCTACTTGGAAGGGCTGGGGTGGCTGTCTTAGGGCAGAAGAAGAGAACTGACAAGGAGTCTAGGTGTGGTGGAAGACACTCGAGTATGGTGTGGAAGGGCTCCCAGCAGAGAGGCTGCTAGGGCCATCTGCTGAGCAGAGGTTTAAGGACTGCATGTGCTGGGGGTGATATGGACTGTGTTTTGGGGCTTTGTTTACAGACTATTTGCACTATGTTTGTTGTTAAACTGGCTCCCACGATGGGTAAGCAAGCGAGCCTGGTGGAGAGTGGTTGTGTTACCTGAGGTACTCAGCTGGGCACACCGCTCATGGCATGGCCTGCTGCAGGAGGATGTGCCAGTTGGGATTGCTTTATTACACGCCTTTACACACCTCCCTGATTTTAAGCTCATGTTAGATTTTACTACCTAGCCAGCTTCTTCATTCTATTTTGCAGTGGAAAAACAACATTCACTTGCCAAAAAATATTTATATATATATATATAGAGAGAGAGAGAGATAGGCCTAGAACACATTTCAAAGATGTCTTTGTTTACTTATAAAAAGACATCAGATAGGAAAGATGCAGTTATGCTTCAGGGACTCTTTCCCAATAAGAATAATGGGTATTCTTCCTTTGCTTTATAGTAGGAATGTTTCTATCATTGTTTTATTTGTTTGTCTATTATATATCCTGTACTATATGTGGAGAGACATGTAATGCCTTCTGGTGACATTGTTTATTTTCACTCATGACTTGTGGGATAATTCCTATTATCCTACTGGAAACTGTTAGATATTCCTCATAAATATTAGATGTGTCCACATAACCTCAGGTTTATCTTTCAGGTTCCATACAATTCTAATGATGTCTGTGAAATTCATTTTTAGGGGAAAGCAATTTTGCTCAGTACCACAACTCGTTGAACCCATTTGTTATAAACACTTTGTCCTTTAGATTAGCCCTTCTTTCTGAACGTGAATTGTAAGAGAATTGAACACATTTTTTTACAGATATGTTGATTTATAATTGTTTGAATAGTTTTCAGAAACATGGTCAGTGCTCTTTTGAATAGTTAGCATTTGATATCCTGTCTATATAACTAATCACCTAACTCAATTATTTAAATGAGACTATTTGTGAGTACCACCTAATTGTCACAGTGATTTAAGCATTCACTATCTCTCCCTAGATTTGGAGAGTGAGTATATTTCTATGTCTTCCAGATGGAGAACTAAAAATGTTTTAAAGGTTTGCTTGTACTGCATTTATAGTAACATTTGTTCAGTAAACGAAGTGTGATGGTTTGTCGTGCCACTAAAAGTTGATGTTCCGATATAAAGAACTTAGTTTTATAAGCAGATGTAACAATATTAAGATACATTCATATACTAGTTTTGCTTCTAAAGATTTTTTTTAACTATGGGTACGGATATATTATCGATCCATGGGAAAACAATATCCTTAAATGCTATTCACATAGTCTTTAATTTGCTAAAAGAACATCTTTGTGGACTGTGATGCATGCATGCATGAAATCAAATCTTTAAAGATTTACTGCACAGTTATGCAAGAAAGTTATTTGATGGATATGCTGTTTAGTTCTTGGCAGTGGTTGGATAAAAACAGAACCATAAGGAGCCATGAAAGTTAAGCTGGACTTTGGTTTGGATGGCTTGTGGGGTGGGGAGGAAGGGGAGAGTACAAATTGGGTAGGGAGAGGCAGGGAAGAAATTCTCCACTCAGGCCTTTCTGTAAAGTGGGAAGATGGGTGACACCAATAGGTCCTCCTTGTCCTATCCCCACCATACACACCGTTTTGCTCAATGAGAGCAGAAGCCTGTTGCAAAGTTGAGGGAGGTACAGATAGTCAACATTTTCCAAATGTGGACATTTTCTTCTGAAATGTAGAGATTTTTGATCAGCTCTAGGGAGATGTTTAACCCCTTGCATACACACCCGACAAGCCCTTCTCCTACCCTCCTTGTACACAGAGTAATCTCAATTTGCTCCTTAGGGCCTGATTCATACCCACTGGAGTGGCAGATTTCATAATGATTTCAATAAGAACAGGACTGAGACAAGAGTCTTCTACGGTGTATGTGCCTTCTCCTTGCTCTGTGGGGACACTCTGAGAGAAGTAGCAACAGCTTCTCTTTGCTGTTTCATTCCTGAGTCCCAACCCATGGCCTTCCGGCTCCCCTATGGGTTATTGTCCTCTAGGGGATAATGAGGCCCCATCTTTTTTTGGGGGGGGGGAGTGTATGTGCACAAACTGCATCCTGGGCCAAAGCAGAAAATGGTTGGACCTGAAAACAGGTTATGACATTCCCCAGAGTGCAATCTGGACTGTGGAACCATTGTGCCCCCTTTAACTCTCCTGCCCAGGCTGTCTCTTACACTACTATGCTAGTGAATTAGTTTGTCCTACCATCAAAGGGTATGAATTTTCACCAGCCTTTGTAACCTGAGTACATTCCCCAAACTTCAATCAAAAACACACTAGTTTAGATAAAACATTAAAACAAGTTTATTAATTACAGAAAGATTTTAAGTGATTATAAGTAGTATAGGCATAGAAATTCAAAACTGGTTACAAAAGGAAATAAAAGGTAAAATTGCAGTCTAATTCCTAACTTTTATAAGCTAAGACAAGTTTGAAGTAATAGGGTTTATCTTACCCAAAAACCAACAACAATCTGTGCTAACTGAAAAGTTTTTCCAGTTATGACCACTCTCCCCAGTTTAAACATGTCTTTTTCTTCCTTCAGTGTAGGTAAGGCAGGGGATGTGAAGTTATGATGTCACTGTTGCTTATTTTATATTCTCCTCCTGTGGATGGAAAGAGCCTTGCTTTGTAATGGGGATTAAGCAGCCCCACGGTGTATGTGCTCGAGCAATTGTCTTTCATGTTAATTGTAAATCTGCTTTCAACTCCCCTGCTGCTGAATGTCCAGTGATGGTCACTTAACAGCTGGCTGGATATTAGTCACTACTTTATTGTCACTGAAGAGCTAGTCTGTGGGCATTTCCCAGACTCACAACATGTTTCAGTAACCTACATATAGCAAAATCTCAAAGTCCTATACAATGATGATACATTTCAACAGGACAGTAATGGTCTACAGATTATGCCTTTTCCAAAGATACCTTACAAAGCATACTTTGCACAAGATTTATCATCATTTTGTAAAAGTGTTGACCATAATAGGGCAGACTGTCACACAGGTAGTGATGCTTTCCTGTTCTGCTAGCCTTGCCAGCATTTTTGAGGCTATATAGGAGCTGGGGCAGGATTGTACTTGGATGGCTAACTTGAGCCATTGCTTGGGCCACCAGGGCCATGGTACTATTTTTAGCATGCTAGCTCTACTTGAGGTAGCATGTATCTGTCTACCTGTGGTTGAAGCACACTCCCAGCTGCAGTGTAGACATATCCTACAAGAAGCAGGCTTCAACCTGGGTGGGTCTGAACATAGAGACCTAGAGGTTGGGCAGAAGCAGTGAAAAATCCTAGAGAGAAGGTTTAGATCAGACTTTGTTTTACTGCTAATTTGTTTAATTGTTCATAGTGCAGGTGGTGGTGGGTTGTGTGTGAGAGAGAATTTGGAATCTAAACAGAGGTTGGAAAGTCACCTTTTCATACTCACTCATGTGCGTGCACACTCTCACACATTTGAAGGTGCCAAATTCACGTGGGGGTGGGAATTGGAGTTTTTCCTGGGGAAAAACAGTAAGGTTTTGTTAGTGTCACTGGAGTGCAGCTGTGAGATCTTCTCCTTGGAGAGAAGTTTTAACACATACTCATGAGTACTTAGCATATACCATTGGGGCATCTGCTTTGCTTTTCTAGAGTGATGTAAGTTGTTTTAAGCAAAGATCTTATATTGGAGATTTTGATGATAATCCACAACCCACTGATGCCTGCTACAATCATGAACTATCAGGTCTCTTCTCTCTGTGAAATTGAAATAGTGACTCTGGATGCTGTAGATACAATCTGTTTGGCATTTCTATCTGTTTGTTGAGTTTGTGAGAGATGAACAGGAAGTGGCTATTCAAAGAAGCACATTTTTTAATGTAATGTATCTGATATACTCAGTGATACAGTTCAAATATACATAATTTTCCTATGTAACTAAAGAGTCCATATGGCAATGCATTTTTAGTGTCTCAGATTCTATCTCTTCTAATGAATATTTTAAATAAATAAAAAGAAGCATTAAAATGGAAGTGTTTGGAGGAGCTTTGTTTTTTTGAGCTTTCTTTCCTGAAATTAAATTAATGGCTGCTGCCTCCTTGTTTAGTCTCCCCAAGCTTCATTTTTAATCATTGATGTTATCTCAACAACAATTTTAGGGCAAAATTCTCATCCTGGGACTCAGCAGCTGACCAGGAATTAGCGAGGCAATGAACTTGGATCTCAGGTTCAGAGACCTCTTTATGAATCTTGTTAACTGGATTCACAAGAGGGTTTTTTTTTTTTTTTTTTTAAAGTTCAATCGCTTTATTGAGGGGAGCTAATTTAGCAGTGCCAGTAAACATAGGCATCACAGCATCAATCAATCAACAGAAATACTTTCCTACTGAGTCTCCCCTATGACCTTGGGGAGTGTGACAAATGACTTGGAGGATGGAACAGACAGACACCTTGTGATAAACCAAAAGAAGAATATGTTCTGCTAGTTGCAAGTAAAAAATAAAAATGAAGAGTGCGGGTGGATATGTTTGGTTTAAAGACCTGATAAGTTCTGTAACTACCTTGTGCTGCTTCGGCTCTGGTTGGAGGAGTTCAGTTTCTCAGTAATCAAGACTTCTTTAATAGACCTTAGTGCAGTATTTAGTTGGTCAGTGCTATAGTACTTTATGGTTATCTGTGCTTGATTGTGGTTGGAGGTTGTAGCAGTTACTGATGATGATTCTGCAGGCAACTTATCTCATCAAATACAAGCAGAGGGAAGGACATCTGCAAGGTGAATTTCCTAGCCTGGATTTACTTGGCTTATTCTAAAAATCTACAGAATGGCAACTAAATGACAGGAAGCTTCACATTCAAAGATTACTGTTATTAATGTATTTAATCTACAGTCTTGTCAGAGATATTGTGCACAGAGGTGTTTTATTTTAAAATGAATTTTAGCTCTCGTGAAAAGTGAGTGTAAGACCGTTCTCTAGCCTTTCACAGAACAGTTGTTGCATTGGTAGCAACAGTATATGCTCTGCCACCCGCCAGTGTGGGTCTAAACAGGAGAAAACTCTGCAGGAAGAGTAGATTCAGTCCCCATAGCTATTCAGTCTTGGTGCATCATTTGATACTGCCTATTACAATGTAGACTGCTGCCACGGTACAGAGACCACCAACTTCTATCCCATCCCTCCACCTGCCAGCCCTCATTTAGTATATTTGCCCGCATAACAATGTTATCTGAACACTTTCCAAATATGTAATTATAGATAACACTAATAATAACTGTTAGTCTCTAAGGTGCCACAAGTACTCCTGTTCTTTTTGCTGATACAGACTAACATGGCTGCTACTGTGAAACCTATCTTGTAGGAGTGAAGTTAATAGGCAGCAGGTTTAAAAGAAACAAAAGGAAGTAGTTCTTCACACAACGCACAGTCAACCTTTGGAGCTCTTTGCCAGAGGATGTTGTGAAGGTCAAGATTATAACAGGGTTCCAAAAAGAAGATAGGTCCATCAATGGCTATTAGCCAGGATGGGCAGGGATGCAAAAACATGCTCTGATGTGGTCCTAGCCTCTGTTTGCCAGAAGCTGGGAATGGGTGACAGGGGATGGATCACTTGATTACCTGTTCTGTTCATTCCCTCTGGGGCACCTAGCATTGGCCACTGTCAGTAGACAGGATACTGGGCTAGATGGACCATTGGCCTGACCCTTTCTGGCCATTCTTATGTTGAATATTCAAGGCCAAGATCCTGTAAAAATGTTTCCTGCCTTTAACCCTCTCACTCCTGGTCAGCCATTTCATTGTTTCAGCAAGCGTAGTGGTCACAGAGAAAGGAGCAATTTCTCCACTAGCTAGAGCCAATTCCATTGAGAGGTGAGAATATCAGAACAGAAAGCTTGCACAGATCTTGGTAGTCAGTGGGGAGACAGTGAAAAGGCCAAAGTATTGGGGTGATCGTCTACTACTTTTTGTACCTGAGAGTTTCAGGGTATGTGGCTTCATTCTATATGTGAGTTAGTCAACCATCCTGATATCACACAGTCATGTGTCACTATGGCCAGACTGAGGTCACAGGGTGGCTGGCCCCAGTAAAAGAAGCAAGTCCAGATCCTCTGTGCCAGAGCAGGTGTTCCTACTTGGCCAATTAAGAGAACAGAGCAGCACGGGGGGCTATACAGGTTCAGGGAGAGACCTGATGAGAGGGAGTCCCATGAGTCACAGCAAACTGGTTCAGTCAGGAAGGCCAGGTGAGAGTTTCCAGAGATTAAGGGACTGGGAAAGGTCCCAGAGGGGAGCAGAAGGTATTCCCAGTGGGATGGACTGAAGACAAGAAGAGCAGCAAGAGGGGTTTGCTGGCTGACTTCCTAGAGCTAGAGGCAGGAGGAGCAGCAGAGGGAGTTGCCTGTGGGCTCTAAGATGGAGCCAAGGGCCAGAGCGGGATGAAGACTGGGGAGCAGAGGAGGAGCTTTGTCACTGACATCTCCATTGGACCCACAGGAACTGTGAGCGGGCCAGTGGGAGTGAGGGGTGCTTCCAGTAAATGCTGTACATAGTTCCCACTGGGCAGAGCAGAATTGCCTCCAGTTGGAAGGCCTTGGATGGCTGTCCTAGTCTAAGACAGCAGAGGACTGAGCAGGAGTGTGGCAGGGGAGTGGGATCGGTATGTTACATGTCTGGTTTGGACTATAATGGGGAATTTTGGACTATAGTTATGGGACTCTTGTTATGATTTTTGTGCATGCGACTTCTGTAATAAACCCTACAAGGGCTATATTTGTACTAGGAAAGATGTTTTGGATAATCGGGGGGATAGGGGTTTCTGAAGGAGAGAAACTGAGGCAAATGCATGTTTCATGCCACAGCCTGCTCCAGACAGGCCTGCCCTTCTTACAATATGGCATAATCCTCTGGCCAATTGCAGATGTTTTCTTTGTAGCCCACTGGATCATTACAGATCTGGGTGACTTTCTTGGTGAAATATAGGCTGCTGCACAAACATCAGATAGTAATAACATTTGGTCTCCATCAACATGTCGAAGCTAAAGGCTCAATACCCCATTTCTGAAATGGGCTGTTGCCTTTTTCTAATGCAAGACTACAGTTGTCAATGCATGAAAAGATGTTTTG
Organism: Lepidochelys olivacea; assembly: GCF_965140295.1. Lineage (NCBI taxonomy): Eukaryota > Metazoa > Chordata > Testudines > Cheloniidae > Lepidochelys > Lepidochelys olivacea. The sequence continues at coordinate 75,021,970 of NC_140411.1, read as the reverse complement.
GTTCATTAAGATCCATAGCACCACTAGTTAACCAAAGGGCAAATGAAAGGAGTGGTATAGGCAATAAAATACCATCATCCCTCTACCAATACTGAAACTGGTCAAACTCAGTGGTAGGATTCCCAGATTTACACTCATAGTGGGCATAATCCAGTATTTGCATGTGGTGCTGGAGTGGCAGAATTGCAACTCAGAAAAAAATAAATATATAAAGCATTACCTTGTGGAGTGCTTAAAATAATCTGGAGGAGTGCACGCCTGTATGGGGAGGAGGGAATGACAATCACTACAAGGCCCTGGAAAATGATTGTCAAAAACATTCTGCTGAAGTTCCAAAAGGCCTGCGTTAAATTTACCAACAAGGGATGTGCTATCAGAGGGCAGCAGACATGCATCAGGAAAAATTCAGGTAGCTGTTTGCAACTGGGATTTTTAATGAGGTCAGTAACCCAGTCCTGTTGAACAATTAATTTTCGGCAGCACCTTGCTGAATGTGCTTCTGCTTTTGAAAGTGTTAGATTCCTCCCCTCCCCCTAGATTTAGCTGTGCTTTTCATTCATGTGAGGCCAAATTGGCACTACGTAACTTTGCTGCCCACTCATTCCCTCATTTGCTATAATGAGGGCTCTCAGAGTGGGTTTGATGATGGAAAATGGCAGGCAAATTGGATTATAGGACTAGATTGAGGCTTAAAAAAAAAGATATCGAGTCAGAGCATTTAAGGTTAGAATGAGCCATGAAATGAGAATTGTAATTACGACATGCTCTGTTTAATTAACAATAAATAAATAAAACCTAAAATGAAAAGCCTCGAGATTCAGCACTTTTCAGTCTGGAAGATTCTGCACAGCCCGGACATTTGCCCTGGGGGTAGTTCATAACCCATCTGAACATGTCCTGTGAAAAGATTTTCAGAACTATTTCTGTTCCATACTCACCATCTTGCCCATGAGGTCTGACGTCAAAGTTCTGTCCATACTAAAAATCTTAAAATGGTTGCATTTAATCTTTGTATCTTGGGTATCTGTATGGCCTCCTTGCTATCTGAGTGCCGAACAATCTTTAGTGCTTCCCGGCCACACAGGGCAGATGTACATTATTCTCACCATTTCACAGATGGGGAACTGAGGTACAGAGAGGCTGTGCAACTTGCAAAAGGTCAAGGAGGTAGACCAGGGAACTGAACCCAGATATCCAGAGTCCCAGGCTAGCACTTCAGCCATCATACCATCCATCCCAATGCCAAAGCTGCCTCTTAATGACTTTCCTCATAAAACAGCAACAAACATCCACGGAAAGGATCTGTTATCCTTAATACAATTTAAATCCTAGTCTTTAGGGCCTTATCATTACAGATTTGGTTTGTCCCAAGAAAGAAGTGGTAACCATTCCTCACTAGTTTACGTCATTACTAGGGACACACACTGCCTCTGAGTTAAATTTGCATCCATAGTACAGAAAACTCATCCACTGGTTTTGTTTAGTTTAATATTGAATTCCAGAAATACTTAGGGACAAATTCAAGACGAACTTACTCCTCATGCTCTTTAACTGAACCAAAGGAATTTCCACAGGGTAGAAGTCCCTCGAATTTGCCTTTAAATCATTACATTGTGCTATGACAAACTTTATTTTTCTTTAACCCTACCTGCAAAGTTCACAAGTTGTCAAATGAGGGACTGAGAGGACTTTTACTGACCTCCTGCATGATCTTGCAAAAGTAACTGAGAGACTAATCCTGATCTTATTACTGTCAGAGCAGAAGTATCTCCAACATTTTCTATGTCTTAGATTGGCTAAATTAAAATTTACTTCACACGGATGTTATGAGGCATAATTAATTGTTTGTGAAGTGCATTGAGAACCTGGGATGAAAACAGTCTGTTTTGTGGCAATTTATTTCTTTAGCTATGTTGGTCCATAGGAATTTTAAATCATGTGTGTTATATTGGGTCAGTGCTCAAATTTAGGATTTTTTCTTTAACAAAGATGGGATGGAAAAAATGAGCCAGTAGATCCTGCTGTGGCCTACTGACGTTGGGAAATGTTATAAAGCCTAAGGATCTCACCATTTAACAATGGCATGCAGGATGTCACATGAGAGGGAAGGTGCCGTGCGGGGCGGGGGAAGGAGCTAAGATATTAACAAACCTCTGAATTGTTTCTGAATGAGATTCTTTACTTGTCAGCATTTGTTGGGGGAGAGGGGGAAATGAGGTCTATATTTAAAAAAAATAAAATAAACACACCCTACTGGGATCAATGACAATAAGATGTTAAATTGAGACCTTAGATTTTGGTTATCTTTTTCATGCCAGATGAAGAGTATGGTTTGAAAAATATTAAGTATTCTGTATAGTTTGATCTGTAAGTTCCTGAGCCCAGCCTGAAAGAGAAAAAACCTTGAACTGTAATGAAATGAATTTTATTTTGCAGGCACAGGGCCCATGCTATTTCATTTCATTACCAGGACATGCTGAGCAGGCTGGGATCAGCAAGTACTCCAGGCAATGCAAGCAGATGATAAGCATTTCATCATGGTCCTAAACATATTAAATTTTTAGCTATAAATTTTATCAACATCATCTATGTGACACGGTAGCACTCCCCCCACCCACTTTCCTTCTTCGTCCCCCTCCTTCTCTCCTGCTCTGCAAGCATAACTTGCATTTGACCATTCTGAAAAGAACTTATTGGCAAATTTGCTTGTCCATTAACTATCAATCAGGTTGTTACCTGCTGTGCTTAAGGAAAATGGGAAAACAATATTACAGCATCAGTAACTATAACAACCGAGAAATACCATTAAGCACATTCAGCTTTTTCGTTTTCTTTCTGTTTCTGCTTTCTAATCATCCTTCATATGGAAATGCATCTAGTTCTCCTATCAGAGCTCTTTGCCTGTTTATTATATTGGATATAATAGATTTGATTCAGAAGCTTAGTGATTTATAAGCAGTGATGATCAGCAAACATCAAAAGGATCTTCAGAATTTCTGAAGCTTTTTTATACCTTTCTGGACAATCTAAATAACCGTGGTCTAAAAAATTGGCCGGGAAATCCTGCTAAAACAGCCTTTTTTGGGTGTTGCATATACAACCTTAACTTCATTTCTTGACTTGAGCACAAAATGACACAACTAGAGAAGACTGAAAAATATGAACAACTCTATACATTTCTGGTGAAAAGTGTTCCTATTTTTGAGCATCTCTACTTACGAGTTTTCATGGTCTTTTAACCAAGGTGTGTGGCTTTTTTTTTTTTTTTTGGTTAATAGAAAAAACAAGTTTGAAAAAAATTCATAGTGCAGCTATATGGCTAGACATCATGCAAGCACCATGGACAAATCTGCAGTGGCATTTTTACAGCTCACCTTAGGAAGACCGTAGGAAAGAGCATCTCTTCTGCAGGTTTTAATGTACAAGACATGTAAAGAATCTAATTCTCTAAGTTCTTATATGGCCCCTTCCACCACAGTGCTTCCTTCAAATAAACATAGCAATAAGGATCTCTCTATCTCCCCCTCTCCCTTTCCCTCTTCCTTCCCTGCGGGTGAAAATGTGGCAGGGATTCCGCAGCGTACCTTAAAAGATGTGAAGTGAATATGAGAAGGTCTCCACATTGACTTCAATGAGCTTTGGATCTAGGCCTAAATGCCTGCAACACATTTTTCCCTGCATAGGAAAGTTATCCAAGCACAACACAAAGTGTTGCCTTCTTTACCTGTGCACTTAAGCATGTGAGTAGTCCCATTGACTTCAGCCGTTTTTTGTGAAAAATGTACTTCATGTCCAGGGAGTGCAATTTTTAGTAGATTTTAACTCAGGTAATTCTAAACCAGTCATCACCAGAATACTAAGCGTTTCTGCTCAATGACATCTAACTCCATGCCAAGCTTTAGCTTTATACACATACACTAAGCAATCTCAGCACTAGAACAGGAAGCACACAGCAGCAACCAAACACTACAAGTAATTTTTCAATAACAGGGAAAAGTATGGGTTTGATTTTTGTTTTGGTTTTTCCCCCCACTCTCATGACACTCATTAATGGATGAACCATTTTCCTTGGTCTTAAAAAAACAAAGCAAAAACAAAACACAAGAGGAATGAAAATGGGCAGCTTTGCAGGAAAATGGAAAATTATGCAACTTTAACGATCCCTTTTATCACCACTTCTGTTGTAGAGCCATATTATGATATCCTTGCTCAAACTGAGTGGTGTCTTACTCCATGTATTCATTGATTTCAATGGGGATCTTGTGGAATAGGATGCTACTTAGCATAAGTAAGAGTAGCAGAATATAACCTATAATAGTGTCATTAATTCATAAACATAAACCTTCCCTCACTCTTCTTCCCTGCCCCCCACTTCCCCGTGGTACTATAAAATCTGAAAGCTATGCCTGAATTTCCAGGAAAACTCAGAATTAACAGGGAAAATAAATCCTCATATGGAGAGGACACCACTCAGTAAAACTAATATTTGTTTCAAGATTAATTGAGGAATATTAAACATATGGTAGTTTATGTAATAAGGTTGGGGTTAATACATTCTGATATGTAGGTTAATCTTAAAATCACTCTAGTCTTGCATGACCTGCCTAGTCAACCTTATTTTACTCTGTCCTCACTTCTTGCACTTTGGCTGATTAATGTATTGGTCTAGAACTCATTTGATTTCTATAACTTTCTGAAAACGTGAATTGAATGTGAATTAAATTTGCTGCGTGATCTCAACATTCCTATCATACATTCCAAGTCTCCTGTTGTCATAAGTGATCTGTGGTGTGACCTTCAGAGGGCAATTATATCCAGAAGCTTTTTTAGGCAGCTGTGTTTTGGTGCCCCATTCTATGTCCTGATCATCAATGGGATCACATGCAGAAATTTTGTTTTGAAATCTGAAGAGCCCTTAAGAGTTTCTTTTTCAGGGGATGCAGAAAATCCTTGCTTCCTTCCTTCACACAGCACTCCACAGTTAATGAACTACCTCTTATCATAGCTTTTAAGACAAAATGCTACGTAGCACTTGGGATTGCAACTAGTGCTTTATATAAACATTGTTTTCTTTGATTTATGCACTAGTGCTTTACTAGTGCCATTCTACCCAGATTTTGTTTGACTTATTCACTGCCTCTGTGCAATGGGTTGAGAGCTTCAGAGATTTTTCCTGCAATAATAAATCTCGAACCACTTTTCTATGTCCTTTATCCTGGAGCATCTTTTCAGCTTGCACATACTCCTTCTTTATCCTCTGGTTCCAGAATTTATTTGCCATGTAAATCATTTCTAGTTTAAAAACTACTTCCTTGTCATTACCTACTTTGTCTTCTAATTTTATATTACTAGTATGTTAGCATCATAATTTGAACATACTGTCTTTCTCTCTTCTGTCTCTCTCTCTCCATAGTTAGAATTTGTTGTCTTAGAACAGTTTTCATGCTCTCCCTTCCTTGTTTTTTTCCTTTGGGGATATAGTTTACTGTCATGTATGTATTTTTGTCTTGTTTTTTTTTTTTTATTTAAATTTAGAGCCAGCTGGCAGGTGCCATTCACTAATTTGTATGATACTGCACATAGCTCTCTGAACAATTGCACTTGATGTGGTCCTCAGGAGGTAATATTTCCTGAAGTGATGTCACCAAGTCAGCCAAATGACAGTCTTCTGAAGATAAAGTACAGTAGATACTGGCTTTGGCAGCAAACCAAATCACCTGCTTGTAGGCCATCAAACACCCACATGTGTTTTAAGAAGAACTTCATCTGAAGAACTTGTTCCAGGCATGTCTAGCCATTATGCACTCTCAAACTTCTGAAAAAAGAAAAGGAGTACTTGTGGCACCTTAGAGACTAACCAATTTATTTGAGCATACGCTTTGGTTAGTCTCTAAGGTGCCACAAGTACTCCTTTTCTTTTTGCGAATACAGACTAACATGGCTGTTACTCTGAAACAAATTTTGTTTTACAGAGGACAGGCTTTATCTAAAACAATAACAGTCCACTATCCCTTTCCTGAGGTCGAGAACATGCCTTGAGCATAAGGCATCCAACATCCACTAGGTGAGAGTCATGATTTCTGAAATTCCATTTTCTAATCTGTTCTGAGAGTCCCACCTCCGATAAGGATGTCTATACAATACTTGAGCTTGGCTCAAACACTGCCACCGTGTTAAATAAGTGACAAAAACAAATCCATAGCAGGAATTGAAGTATATAATTCTCACAGAAAAGAATGATCCAGACTGCTTTCATGATGCAAGGATTTTTTTGGAAGAAGAGGTGCAGAGGGAGTGGTTGTCACTGTAACATGTTCTGGGGTGACACGCAAGGAACTCAATCTAGTTTGCTTAACAAAGAGAAGGTCAAGGGATGACTTGATTACAGTCTATAAGTACCTACATAGGGGACAATTATTTGATAATAGGGTTTTTAATCTAGCAGAGAAAGGTGCAACCTGATCCAATGGCTTAACAGTTGGAATTTTGAAGTTAGACAAATTCAAGCCATTGCAACTTTAGAACAGAGAGGGTAATTATCCATTGTAACAGTTTACTGAGTGTCATGGTATATTCTTCATCATTGGAAAATTTTAGATAAAGATTGGATGTTTTCTTAAAGTTCTGCTCTTGGAATGAATTTGGAGAAATTCTATTACCTGTGTTATGCAGGAGCTCAAAATATATGATCACAATGGTCCCTTCTGACCTTGGAGTCTATAGGAATGTCATTCTAGTTACAGTAGCAAAAATGTATTGAACAGTGAGTGGAGATTTTTTTTTTCAGTACATTTGTCTAAGACGGATCCTCCGGGGCGAGTGTGACTGCTTCATCCCTGACTCACATGCTTCCTTCATGACTTTGATCTTCATAGTTCTAGAGGAGTACAACTGTCTTTGTAGTTCATACGCTGAAATGTGATCTCTAATGTAGCTGGGGTCAAATCCATTAACTGTCTTGAAGTTTGGGACCAAGATTTTAAACTGGCAGTAGAAGCAGAGGGGTAGTCAATGGAGGGAATGGAACACAGGTTTGATGTTTTCATAGTGGCCTAAACACAGAGGAGGTGGTCAGTTGCTTTCTGTACCACCTGGAGCATTTGCACTTTATTTTCACAGTCAGCTTCAGATACAGTGACCTGCCAATAGTTCAGTCTGGAGGTGAGAAATGCATGTGTCCCTGTGGCCAGGAGAAAGGGATGAAGTTTGCTAGAAAACAGAAGGTGCTTTTAGATACTGATAGTGCCTTGTTATCAAAGCTTAGTAGTAAGTGAAATGGGATATTGAAACTTTGACAAATGAAAACCTCAATTCAAGGAGAGGATACATGCCCATTTTAATTCTTCAACGTGTTTTTTCCTTTCAACAAGCATCACTCTGGTCTTCCTTGGGTTGAGTTTGAACACAGACTCTCAAAGTCATTGTTTTGTGGTGGTGATAATGCAACAGCAAGCTGCTTAACCTCTGTTTCAGCCCATAGGTGGGGTGAGGTAAGGGGAGATGAATGCTTTCTGTTCCAGCAAAGAAGGAAGAGTGATCCACACCTCTCCTGTTCTGGCCCAAATCTGATTTGTCAGGAGTGTAGAGCTAATCAGAGGACCAAAGGAGGAGACCAATCACACTGCCTGATACAAAGCTGAGCTGTAATTGGTCAAAAGTGCAGTGGTGCCCTTGACATTGATTAGGGCCCTCCAATCAGTGAGCGTTTGGAGTGGAAGCTGGGTGTGTCAGTTTGGGACAACAGGAACACCACAAGCTCAGCTTCATATGCTTAAATAAGCTCAACTCCAATGTTGTAGCATTTTTTTTTAGCAAATTTTTTAGCAAATATGTATATTGAAAGCAAAACATTGACTCTCAATCTCCATGCCTGGTTGCTGCTGTTGGATACTGTATCTGCTGCTTCCAGTGTCAACATCACTGTCCTCTTGAATGGAGCTGAATAGCTGTAATTCCCCTCCTCCACACCCCCCGAGCAATGCCTTGTTTTCTCTTTCTTCCCTCCTTCCCCCAAACAAAAACCTGTTGACTGTGCATGTATGTATGTCCATTCTATTGTACTAAGAAAAGGAGGACTTGTGAGGACAAAGCTTTCGTGAGCTACAGCTCACTTCCTCAGATGCATATCGTGGAAACTGCAGCAGGCTTTATATATACACAGAGAATATGAAACAATACCTATTCCCACCCCACTGTCCTGCTGGTAATAGCTTATCTAAAGTGATTTCCAGCACAAATCCAGGTTTTCTCACCCTCCACCCCCCCACACAAATTCACTCTCCTGCTGGTGATAGCCCATCCAAAGTGACAACTCTTTACACAATGTGCATGACAATCAAGCTGGGCTATTTCCTGCACAAATCCAGGTTCTCACATCCCCCCCACCCCCATACACACACAAACTCACTCTCCTGCTGGTAATAGCTCATCCAAACTGACCACTCTTCAAGTTAAAATCCAAGTTAAACCAGAACATCGGGGGGGGGGGGGTAGGAAAAAACAAGAGGAAACAGGCTACCTTGCATAATGACTTAGCCACTCCAAGTCTCTATTTAAGCCTAAATTAATAGTATCCAATTTGCAAATGAATTCCAATTCAGCAGTTTCTCGCTGGAGTCTGGATTTGAAGTTTTTTTGTTTTAAGATAGCGACCTTCATGTCTGTGATCGCGTGACCAGAGAGATTGAAGTGTTCTCCGACTGGTTTATGAATGTTATAATTCTTGACATCTGATTTGTGTCCATTTATTCTTTTACGTAGAGACTGTCCAGTTTGACCAATGTACATGGCAGAGGGGCATTGCTGGCACATGATGGCATATATCACATTGGTGGATGTGCAGGTGAACGAGCCTCTGATAGTGTGGCTGATGTTATTAGGCCCTGTGATGGTGTCCCCTGAATAGATATGTGGGCACAGTTGGCAACGGGCTTTGTTGCAAGGATAAGTTCCTGGGTTAGTGGTTCTGTTGTGTGGTATGTGGTTGTTGGTGAGTATTTGCTTCAGGTTGCGGGGCTGTCTGTAGGCAAGGACTGGCCTGTCTCCCAAGATTTGTGAGAGTGTTGGGTCATCCTTTAGGAGAAAGCTTAAGAAGAAAGCTTACAACTACAATACCCACCTGCAGAAGTAAAGAAACAGATTGATAGAGCCAGAAGAGTTCCCAGAAGTTACCTACTACAGGACAGGCCTAACAAAGAAAATAACAGAACGCCACTAGCCGTCACCTTCAGCCCCCAACTAAAACCCCTCCAACGCATTATTAAGGATCTACAACCTATCCTAAAGGATGACCCAACACTCTCACAAATCTTGGGAGACAGGCCAGTCCTTGCCTACAGACAGCCCCGCAACCTGAAGCAAATACTCACCAACAACCACATACCACACAACAGAACCACTAACCCAGGAACTTATCCTTGCAACAAAGCCCGTTGCCAACTGTGCCCACATATCTATTCAGGGGACACCATCACAGGGCCTAATAACATCAGCCACACTATCAGAGGCTCGTTCACCTGCACATCCACCAATGTGATATATGCCATCATGTGCCAGCAATGCCCCTCTGCCATGTACATTGGTCAAACTGGACAGTCTCTACGTAAAAGAATAAATGGACACAAATCAGATGTCAAGAATTATAACATTCATAAACCAGTCGGAGAACACTTCAATCTCTCTGGTCACGCGATCACAGACATGAAGGTCGCTATCTTAAAACAAAAAAACTTCAAATCCAGACTCCAGCGAGAAACTGCTGAATTGGAATTCATTTGCAAATTGGATACTATTAATTTAGGCTTAAATAGAGACTTGGAGTGGCTAAGTCATTATGCAAGGTAGCCTGTTTCCTCTTGTTTTTTCCTACCCCCCCCCCCCAGATGTTCTGGTTTAACTTGGATTTTAACTTGAAGAGTGGTCAGTTTGGATGAGCTATTACCAGCAGGAGAGTGAGTTTGTGTGGTGGGGTGGAGGGTGAGAAAACCTGGATTTGTGCTGGAAATCACTTTAGATAAGCTATTACCAGCAGGACAGTGGGGTGGGAATAGGTATTGTTTCATATTCTCTGTGTATATATAAAGCCTGCTGCAGTTTCCACGATATGCACCTGAGGAAGTGAGCTGTAGCTCACGAAAGCTTATGCTCTAATAAATTGGTTAGTCTCTAAGGTGCCACAAGTCCTCCTTTTCTTTTTGCGAATACAGACTAACACGGCTGTTACTCTGAAACCTGTCATTCTATTGTACTGTTTTTTTCCACAGTACTAATCACAGCTTGTATTTGTTGAGCCTATAGCTGCATCCTTAACCCCTTATTAGTGATCTCCTCTTCATTCTTCTGGAATTGTAACAGCTGAAAGGCTGTAACTAGGAAGAGGGTCCACACTTCTGACATCACGCAGATGTGGTGGTGGTTTTTTTTTTTTTTTAAATTCAGATTCCCTTTCTCACTAGGCAGACGAAATGGTAGGTGGTATTATGGCTGGGATCAGGAGATCTGAAATTGATTCTTAGATGTGCAATGGAAGTCGTGCATGACCTTGGGAAAATCATTGTCTCACTGTATCTCAGTTCCCCATCTACAAATGGGGGATACTACCTTTCTCCAGTCTTTGTGTTATCAATCTGTTAACCCTTGCCTCAGAGAATTCAGTGTTATCCCTTATTATGTGTTGCTACACTGCATAGTGCAATGGGGCCTTTAAGTACTACTGTAATACAAATAATTAATAATAATGCTTTCCTTTCCCAAATATTGTGTACTCTTTCACCAAATCAAACTTGAAGGTGTTGTTGACTTAAAATAGTCCTGCAGATATATTAGCATGATACTCATGCCCCCTCTCTCCTTCAACACATGATGTCGAGCTGCTAGGACTATAGAGATAATGGAAATGAAACTGGAACTAGACATTAAAGTGGTATCCAGTCTTGGTTAGTCTGAACCAGTTTGCAATGTACTTTGCCCATTAATAATTTTCTGGTACACGTGTTAAATTTGGGTTACATCTTCCACTTCTCAGATATCTAAGCATATGGCAACACACTTTCAAAAATTGGCCTCTAATTTTGGGTAATTCAATTTCTGGATAACTAACTTAAAACACTTTAAAGTGTCCCAAGTTGGTCACTCAAAAATAGCCTTTTCACTTTTGAAAAAAATTCCCTAAACACACAAATTGCAAAGTCTTGCATTAGAAAACTGTAGGTTTCATTAATAGGGACATTGCCTAACTAGGGTGTCCACTCACTTTAGAGTCCCTGACCTTTTCCTAAGACTCATTCTTTACACTTTTATGGAAGTGTGTAAAATATGAAATTCTTCCTATTCAATGCCTCTAAAATCTAATGTCTGATATAGGACAATCTCTCAGACTTACATTTCTAGTGTAGACATATCCTATCTATAAGGTAGACTTACAGCCACCTCTGTTATTACTGGGGAGATGCATGTCCACACTACCCTCCTTGGGTCAGTGGTGCATATCCTCACCAGGAGTGAGCAGTGTGGGGAGCTGAGAGCCTGGTCTCTCAGCTCTTCTGGCAGCTCTCTGCTGGTAGCCAGGCTGCCCCCCAAGGTCCCGAGCTCCGCGCAGGCTGCCCATCTCCCTGCTCCCTGTTCCCTGCCAGGAGCAGGGGAGGTGAAGCTACCCAGGGCTTCTCACCCCTGGGCAGCAGGGTTCAGCTGCCCTGTCATCTTCCCTCACCTCCGCCCCCCTCCATCAAGAGACGGGCAGCCTTGTCAGTTTCACAGCTCCCAGCAGGAAGCAGGGTCAATCTGCCCAAGCTTCTCCCCCTGGCTCCCAGCAGCCTCAATCTCCAGTGGAGTGGGGAGCAGCTGAGCTCTAATTGCCCGGCTTTATTGTGAATTTCACGGTCCTGACACTCCGTGCAGTGCCTACACGGAGCACAGTATTTACAAAGACGCTGTGTCACTCTAGTTGCCTTACGTCGACCTAACTGTGCAGTGTAGACCAGGCCTCACTCGTCTCACTTGTGAAGACAGATGCACAGTAATTGTGTGGGTATAGGTGGTATGTACTTTTCATATTCTCACTAGCTCATGTTATAACTCAAATCTGTTGTGAAAAAAGCTGAAGAGGTTCCCTGCTCCATGGCACTGGGCTTGATTTGCTGTGGGTTGCTGTTATAATTATTGAATTTGTTGTAATGATTCTTTGTGTATTGCTGACAAACTCTCATCCAGCAATTTATCTTTCATAAAACTACAAGGTTGCAAGTACAGTATATGATACAGACACCTCATGCAAAAAACCCAGACCTCTGGTGACCAGGATGGATTGCAAACAATATGACAGGGACTGAACATTAAAGAGTAGAATAAATTGACTATGGAAATAGGAAATCAATATGAAAGTGTACAGCAAATGCATAGAGAAAAGCTGCTAGTAGTGCAGAATACTGGGGAAAAGTGTTAGCACTGAAAAATCATCATCATTTTTCAATGTATTAAATGTAAAGTTCTTGCCAAAAAGGGAGTGTTCTCCTTCTGGCAGATACTTTGGCATTTATAATGTGTTTCAGTATTTCTGGCATAGTCCCAGAGTGGAAACTGATACACTATTGTAATAGGAGGCAAAAAATGTCCAAACCACCCACTTCCCTCTGTGGAGGCTTTACATTTGTGGTTTTTGTGTGCAATTAATCAAAGCCCAAATGCATTTGTATCCTCTGAACAGCTGGGGAACACTTCCATTTTTTCACACTGGAGTAGAGACAACTGGTACAGGATACCAATGGCAAATTGTTCTGGGAACTATATTTTTATCTGCTAATACTGTTTGTAACTAGAGTTTTAGGTGGATTGTGACTTTTCATTTGTTTGCAAGTCATGGGCTTTACATTTGTTCCTTACAGTAGTTCCCTGCACTATCAACATTCTTATTCAGTTTGAAAATCCCCAGCATTTTATTTAAAAGCAATACTACGTCTTGTTGCCACTCCAGTTGGTGGTGTTTGTGATGGATCCAGCACTGCAGCGCTCCTTTGTGGCAGGGGCAGATGGGGTGTTGGGGCCTCACCACTCTTACGTTACCACGCCCGTCCTGTAAGGGCATTCCAATGTGGCCTTATGGCCGGTTTTCCCATGCTCTCCCCTTAGGTCTCGCCACCCCGACCAATGGCCAGAGTCCATGTATTGCGCCCCCAAGTCTCCGGGCACTGTGGCCCAATAGCCAGAGTCCATGTAACTCACCCTCAGGTGCAGAAGTGTACCCCAATGGCCTGAGAGATAGGGGGACCCAGGCCCACACGCTCTTCCGGGTCCCGACCCAGGGCTCTCCTATTGGCAGGGTTTCCCCTTGCGCTTAGCTCGGCAGGGATCCTCCCGCAACATGCCGAGCATCAGTGCAGCTTTAACGCTGCTTGTCTCTAAAATGCCCCTGGGTCACTTCCTGCCCTCAATGCCATCTTCTCCACTCCAGTGTGGGGATGTCCTCTGGTCTGTCCTCTCCTGCCGAGACCTCCATCTGGGACGCCGGGTGTGTCTCGGCTTGGCCGGCTCCTGGACCCAGGAGCGTTGGCTGTCACTCCTCAGGAGCCGGCCGTGTGCATCCTACTCTTCCGGTGGTCCGCCCAGACTGAGCACCTTTGCAGGCTTTTATACTTATTCTCCAGTTGAGCATGCCCAGCGGGGCTTCCTCTGCCAGGAAGCAAGGGTTAACACCTGCGGTACCCATGCAGGGCCAGTCTGCCCCGTCAGTGTTCTAGAAAGGTGGTTAGGATTGGAGAAATCTGTTTGTTTTTACTGCAACATAAAAGCTCAATACGGAGTGTCTACAAACGTTTTTGAATTACCAACCAATGGGGCCGAAATGTAAATTAACACAAAACCCTCCTGAACCCTCAGCTACAAAGCACTCCCTTAGTATAAATTCACTGACTCAAAAGACCGAATATCTTAGGGCTTAGTAACATCTAAAAATGGCATCAGTCCCCCCTAGAACAGCCTAAGAGAATAAAATCTCCTTTGAGGCATGTTATTATATATGGCAGAGATTACTGGATCTGCTTCAGCAAGATGAGATCAAAACACAAAAATTTGCCACTTTATTCAGCAATGGCTGTAAGATCAGGCGTCTACTGCTCATCAAGTGATGGGCTTTAAAAGCTTTAATCCTGCAAATGAAATCTCCACAAGAATTTGGGGACCTTAGAGCCACACTGCGACAAGACCTTTGTCTTCGGCTGTGCATGAGACTGGATTTAGAAACAAAATGAGAGCTAGAGTGACAAAGATTCTGCCTTAACCAGAGGTGAAAAAGTGATTTCAGAATACCAAGTTTATGTATTTCTGAAACCCTGTGAGGCACTCGCTCACCTGTATGGCTTTTAGATACGAAGTTTCACTTCACAGGATGATGATGCTGTGTTGTCGTCTTACTCCTACAACCTACCTTCCCAGGCAATTTAGTTTGAGAGCTGTGTATCACTCTTGTATGGGTGAGGCTGGTTTTGTTTGTTTTAGTTGAGTGGGGAAAGACCCAGGTAGTGTTTGGTCTTTAAAAAACAAAAAAACCTGCAGTCATTTTTTTTTGTTTTGTTTTTCAGATGCAGCTACTACTTTGTTATTTTAGGATTTATTTGTGTACTTTTTCCTAGGAGTATACTCAGAAGCTGCTTGGTGACATGACATTAAGGAGATTCACAGTTATTGGAATTATATTTATAGATAATAGAATAGATGAAACTGAGTAGAGAAAAATGACTGACAGAAAATGAGACCCAATCTACCTTTGCCCCAGTATCTCACCATGCACCTCTGTGGCTCCAAGTACTGTAATGTCTGAGCACTTTCCAACCATTTACAAATAGAAATGGCAATAAAATACCTTCCAGCCTGTTTAAAAACAAACAGTTGGATTAGTTTCTAAGGTTTGTGGGAGTGAGTGTCTCTCTGTGTATATATGAAGGAACTTGTCAAAGGAAGGCTAAGTCAAGTTTTTGCATTTAGTTGTGAAAGTAATGAGGTCTAGGGTCATTCTTAACTCTTGTTGACTTCAGTTGAACCTAGATGTTCCAGAACATCATAGTGGTAGAGAGGATTTCTCAAGTAGTTAATGTGATGAATATAGAGACAGAAACCTTCAGCTGAACTGTGTATTAAAGAGCTCCTGTGCAGAGAGCAGAGCATGTGGGTGTTGTGCTTGCAGTGATCTATGCTGCAAAATAGATGGGTTGCTTCATTTTGTACCAATAGGAGGTTTTTTTAGGATTGTTCCTGCATATAATGATCAGAATAATTAAGTACATAAGTCACAAATGTGCAACTCACCATAGCCAGATCATGGTCTGATAGGATGAAGTGCAATCATGGATGGATGCTGTGCAGGTTTAAGGCTGAGGACAGAAAACAGGAGATGTTATGGTGGAGGCAAATTCTTTTGAAGCATTTTGCTTATCCTATGACATAAGGAAAATGCTATCTTTGCCTCAGTTCAGCTGTATACAGCCTCTGTTCCTATGCATGCTCCTTTGCAAAGGAGATGATCATGTAACGTTTATTAGTTTGTGAAAGAAATAATCCAGAAGAGTAAGTAGCTGGGCTAGGTTAGTTTAAACCAATAGGTTTAAAAAAAATGCAAAGGAGAATTGTTAAAACAGTGACACCTTTGTTATAAGGTTTGACGTAACAAAACCTGAAACCAAGCAAATTCGCACTGTGAGCATTTTGCAATTGTAACACAAGTGCAGGTGTGTGAGCCTGTTTGCCTCCACAGAGGATAAATAAGAGAATGCAACTTACTAACAGTTCATCTCATTACTCCTTTAACTCTAATGTGAGGGGCATGTGCTTTTGGTGCAGAGGGTTGAGATTCTGTCCTCAGTAATGATCTGTGGTTACAAAATGACAACCAAAATATGTTTTGAGGTCCTGATCCTGCAATTCAGTACATATTGGGTCACCACTGCATCTGCCTGGAGCCTCACTGAATTCACTGAGGCTCCATGAGAATATGGCAAATTGCCAGATCAGGGCCTTAAACTCTTGTAGACCTCAAATACTTCACATAAGCTGATGAAGTGAGCTGTAGCTCACGAAAGCTTATGCTCAAATAAATTTGTTAGTTTCTAAGGTGCCACAAGTACTCCTTTTTTTCACATAAGTCGTGTCCACTGTGGGGCAAATGCAATATATTGACTAAGCATATGTAGTCATGCCTCTCTGAGGTGGGTGGATAGCAAAGAGGATAAACATCTGTTCCTCATTTGTCTCATGTGGTACATGCTTGTGCTTTTAATGCTGAAGTTTAAAAAAATCTATCCCTGAAGACAATGCATGGTGTGTCTCTGTGTGCAGCCACCGGTTTGTTACATGCAAGCTAGTCGTGTTGTGTTCTCTGTCACAGCCACAGGATTGATGCTAGGGAACAGTTTTGGAACAGTCTGTAGGAGGAACCCCTTCAGTGTGCCAGACCCTCTCAAGCGTACACCCCACGCGACTTCACCGCCTCCTTAGACTGAGCCATCAGCACTCCTGCTTCACACTGTGAGCTCCATTCAGTGAGTCCAACTGAGACAGACTGCTGATGGACACTTGTACTCTCTTCAGGGATTAATGTACCTCACCCAGCATTTGCAGTGACGCTCACACAGCGTTGTCAGAATAGGAGTTATTAGTCAACTGAAGGTTAGGACATAGTCCATTCTGGTTAATGCAGAGCCCCTTGGTTCAAACTCTGTCTGTCTCTCTGTCTGATTTAATTTGTCTCAATCCGGGTGAGAGCCCCCTTCTTCTAACAGCCAACTTTTATCCCCCGCATCATACCTCTCCTATCCTTTGATAAGGAGCTGGGATATTGTTCAGCTTGAGCTTCTCTAAGGAGAGGTCGGAAGTCCATGTCCCTCTGGGAATTTGGTTGCTAGGTGTCAATGTCCTGGCGACTGGATTTGCCATTGTTTTCTCAGATAGTCTCCTTATCACTGAACCAAGGCCCACACAGCTAGGTGACACCCACACCTATGTGTCTCAGCCTCCCGAGAGAGCAAAGAGTCCCCTTCCATTCACTGGGTAAGCATATGGCACAGGCATCAGCAACCTTTTGGCACGTGGACCTTCATGGAAATCCGCTGGTGGGCTGGGGCAGTTCGTTTACCTGCAACATCCGTAGGTTTGGCTGATCGCAATTCCCACTGGCTGTGGTCCACCATTCCAGGCCAATGGGGGCTG
The DNA here is from genome assembly GCF_965140295.1 of Lepidochelys olivacea. Lineage (NCBI taxonomy): Eukaryota > Metazoa > Chordata > Testudines > Cheloniidae > Lepidochelys > Lepidochelys olivacea. The sequence continues at coordinate 75,004,780 of NC_140411.1, read as the reverse complement.
TGGGAAGCGGTGGCCAGCACATCCCTTGGTCTGCGCCACTTCCCGCAGCCCACATTGGACTGGAACCATGAACCGCAGCCAGTGGGAGCTGCAATCAGCCAAACCTGCGGAAGCTGCAGGTAAACGAACCATCCCGGCCCACCAGCGGATTTTCCTGATGGGCTGCGTGCCAAAGGTTGCCGATCCCTGATGTAACACATAGGGGAAACTGAGGCACAAACAGGACTCCTAAAAATATTACAAAATATTCCCACTTTTGCACATTCTCTTTCTAGCATTTATATCAAACCATATGTATTATGAAACTGTTTTGTTGAATCCAAACTTTATTTTTAAATGATATGCAGCAGCAGCAGGCTGAATTATAGAAATCATTCTGTATATAGTGGTTACAATTATGTCAGACAGATATAATGCTACCACTAGTTGGTCAATGTAAAAATTTAATATTAACAACCATAACAAAAAGTTCAGTGTTTTTTCTCAACAGTGGACATTTCACCCTTAAGACTCTTACAGTGCTGCTTTGTTGCTGTTTTGACTCTTCTTTTCACAGCACTGTTCATGGTCTAAATGTGTGCTTTAATCTCTTAGCCAGATCCTCAGAAGTGCTAGCACTTGGTAAAAGGAGGGTGTAAACTGGCTTTAACCCACTTTTGCACTTCCTTCATCCTTTGGGGGTAACTGGTGCTGATTTCTTCCCTGATGCCACTTACAGCAGCTTCAGGATGGTTCTGAATTATATCAGCTGGTAATAGCCACAATAGCCCTTTGCACATTCGGGGGATTGTTGGAGGATAGCATGCTCTGGTTAACCTCCTTGGTCCTCCAGAATGGCCTATATGCCAACAGATTGGGGGTGGGGAGGGAGTGTAAAATGGGCTATGTAACCTGAGATTCTCAGCAGCTGGCTGCTTAAACCAGCTTTCCATGCATGGTACCCTCAGGGTAGCTCAAAGAAGCCAGAGATGTGACCTGAAAACTTTACATTTATCACATTTTCTAGCTGCCACAGATATTGAAAAGGCTGTGTATTTGTTTTCACCCATTCATATCACCACTTTACCATTCATTGAGAATAGTCTTTCCTCTTGACGGTACAGGCTGCCAAAAACAGACTCTATTCAGTGGAGTTAGTACCTGTTTTCATTTCAGTGGTGACTGATAAATCTCAGTAAGTAAAAACCTGCGATCCATAACTATCACTTATCACAGAAAATTGTGCATGTCTCGATCTTTTTCTCTTTGAAGCCAGTGTGAGTTTTGCCATTGACCTCAGTGGAAGCAGGGTGTTGATTCAAAATGTATGCATTTTGATTTGCCTCACAGAAGAATGTAAACAAAACAATATAGCTTTTTTTAAGAAAAGGAACTCGGGAGAGGTGATTTCATCAACAGTTTTACTCTGTTTCATTTTACTTAAACTTTTTATATTATTTGTGAGCTATTTAGTTTTCTTTGCATTTCTGTTCAAGGCTTGTAGCAGTTTCTAAACGATTATAGAGTGTTAGGTCTTGTCTAAACGTTATGACACCACTAGATGATGCACACTGATGATGCTGTTTTGGGGGTAGAGGTGGGGGGGAATCAAAGCAAAACGACAAATGTAATATTGTTTGTGCCTGCAAAATTACCAAATTGTGCTAAAACAGAAAAATGCATATCTAAAATACAATTTTTAAAAGAGGTTTCTTTGCACATGATTCTTTGGCAGCAAAAGTGCTGCTTTTTAAAATAAAATAGCTTTGGCTAATTTTTTATTGTTATCCAATAAAACAGTAAAAGACTTCGTGACTACTAACGCCTGCTATTGTTTTAGTTGCTTGTGCATCTTAAATGCAAGGGCAGGGATTTCTGTTTGTGTTTATAATGGAAGCATGATGGGTTTTTTTGTTTTTTTCACTTTGCGGATAGAATATGAGGGGGGAAATCAATAAAACCAAAATTTGCAGGCTTTACACCGATGTCAGTTCTGTAGTTTTTGCGATTGTAAAATCTCTGAAAAAAGTAATGGATATGATAAAATGATTTCTAATTTCATCAGTGTGCTAATGTTTTCATATGATATTGAAATGAACTATGAAAATGCTAAAATCATACTGAGTTTCAGAGTTAACACAGCACTACATGTTAAAAGCCTTTTATCAGCTCTCCAATTATATTGGCTTTTGTGATGTGAGACTAAAGTCAATATAATTTGAAACTCGTTTAACTAATATGTTCGAAGTTTGTTATTGCAATAGCCTTAACAGTAGCATCCCAGCCCAACTCCTGATGAATCTTTGTATGATTGTCTCATGCGAAGGGGGAATATGTAAATGAGAGTAATTTTTAGTACAATATTTTTGTTGTCATTGAAATGAAAGATGTCGTGCAGGTGTCTGGTAACGCTGGCATTCAAAGAAATGTGTTTGAAAACCAAAACTCTCAATATTGATTTATTTTTCTCCTCTAACTTGAGTATTACTTTACCAACAAAAATGATTTGTTTCAAGTTGATGTATTTAAACTATTTAAAGACTGAAATACCATTTCACTATTTTAGCCTTTGTGTTAAGGCAAATCATAGACTTTTTAAGGCCAGACAGGACCATCATGATTATCTAGTCTGACCTCCTGCATAGAATCATAGAAGATTAGGGTTGGAAGAGACCTCAGGAGGTCATCTAGTCCAACCCCCTGCTCAAAGCAGGGTCAACACCAACTAAATCATCCCAGCCAGGGCTTTGTCAAGCCAGGCCTTAAAAACCTCTAAGGATGGAGATTCCACCACCTCCCTAGGTAACCCATTCCAGTGCTTCACCACCCTTCTAGTGAAATAGTTTTTCCTAATATCCAACCTAGACCCTCCCCCACTGCAATTTGAGACCTTTCCTCCTTGTTCTGTCATCTGCCACCACTGAGAACAGCCGAGCTCCATCCTCTTTGGAACTCTCCTTCAGGTAGCTGAAGGCTGCTATCAAATCCACTGTCACTCTTCTCTTCTACAGACTAAATAAGTACAGTTCCCTCAGTCTCTCCTCATAAATCATGTGCCCCAGCCCCCTAATCATTTTCATTGCCCTCCACTAGACTCTCCAATTCGTCCTCATCGTTTTTGTACTGGGGGGGTGGGGGGAAACTGGACACAATACTCCAGATGTGGACTCGTCAGTGCCGAATAGAGGGGAATAATTACTACTTTTGATCTGCTGGCAAAGCTCCTACTAGGGCAGCCTAATATGCCATTAGCCTTCTTGGCAAAAAGGGCACACTGTTGACTCATATCGTCCACTGTAATCCCCAGGTCCTTTTCGGCAGAACTGCCGCTTAGCCAGTCAATCCGCAGCCTGTAGCAGTGGTATTCTTCCATCCTAAGTGAAGGACTCTGCACTTGTCCTTGTTGAACCTCATCAGATTTCTTTTGGCCTAATCCTCCAAATTGTTTAGGTCACTCTGGACCCTATCCCTACCCTCCAGCAATCTATCTCTCCCCCAAGCTTAGTGTCATCCGCAAACTTTCTGAGGGTGCAATCCATCCTATCATCCAGATAATTAATGAAGATGTTGAACAAAACCAGCCCCAGGACCTACCCCGGGGCACTCTGCTTGATACAGTCTGCCAACTCGACATAGAGCCGTTGATCACTATCTGCTGAGCCCTATGATCTCACTACTGGCTGGCAAGAATACTGTGGGAAACCGTATCAAAAGCTTTGCTAAAGTCAAGGTATATCACGTCCACCACTTTCCCCATATCCACAGAGCCAGTTATCTCCTCCATAGAAGGCAATCAGTTGGTCAGGCATGACTTGCCCTTGGTGAATTCATGTTGACTGTCCCTGATCACCTTCCTCTCCTCCAAGTGCTTCAAAATGGATTCCTTGAGTATCTGCTCCATGACTTTTCCAGGAACTGAGGTGAGGCTGACAAGTCTGCAGTTCCCCAGATTCTCCTTTTCTTTTTTTAAAAATGGGTACTAGATTTGCCTTTTTCCAATCGTACAGGACCTCCCCCAATCACCACGAGTTTTCAAAGATAGTGGCCAATGGCTCTGCTGTCACATCAGCCAACTCCCTCAGCACTTTCATAGAATCATAGAATATCAGGGTTGGAAGGGACCCCAGAAGGTCATCTAGTCCAACCCCCTGCTCAAAGCAGGACCAATTCCCAGTTAAATCATCCCAGCCAGGGCTTTGTCAAGCCTGACCTTAAAAACCTCTAAGGAAGGAGATTCTACCACCTCCTTAGGTAACGCATTCCAGTGTTTCACCACCCTCTTAGTGAAAAAGTTTTTCCTAATATCCAATCTAAACCTCCCCCACTGCAACTTGAGACCATTACTCCACGTTCTGTCATCTGCTACCATTGAGAACAGTCTAGAGCCATCCTCTTTGGAACCCCCTTTCAGGTAGTTGAAAGCAGCTATCAAATCCCCCCTCATTCTTCTCTTCTGCAGGCTAAACAATCCCAGCTCCCTCAGCCTCTCCTCATAACTCATGTGTTTCAGTCCCCTAATCATTTTTGTTGCCCTTCGCTGGACTCTCTCCAATTTATCCACATCCTTCTTGAAGTGCGGGGCCCAAAACTGGACACAGTACTCCAGATGAGGCCTCACCAATGTTGAATAGAGGGGAATGATCACGTCCCTCGATCTGCTCGCTATGCCCCTACTTATACATCCCAAAATGCCATTGGCCTTCTTGGCAACAAGGGCACACTGCTGACTCATATCCAGCTTCTCGTCCACTGTCACCCCTAGGTCCTTTTCCACAGAACTGCTGCCTAGCCATTCGGTCCCTAGTCTGTAGCTGTGCATTGGGTTCTTCCGTCCTAAGTGCAGGACCCTGCACTTATCCTTATTGAACCTCATCAGATTTCTTTTGGCCCAATCCTCCAATTTGTCTAGGTCTTTCTGTATCCTGTCCCTCCCCTCCAGCGTATCTACCACTCCTCCCAGTTTAGTATCATCCGCAAATTTGCTGAGAGTGCAATCCACACCATCCTCCAGATCATTTATGAAGATATTGAACAAAACCGGCCCCAGGACCGACCCTTGGGGTACTCCACTTGATACTGGCTGCCAACTAGATATGGAGCCATTGATCACTACCCGTTGAGCCCGACAATCTAGCCAGCTTTCTACCCACCTTGTAGTGCATTCATCCAGCCCATACTTCCTTAACTTGCTGACAAGAATACTGTGGGAGACCGTGTCAAAAGCTTTGCTAAAGTCAAGAAACAATACATCCACTGCTTTCCCTTCATCCACAGAACCAGTAATCTCATCATAAAAGGCGATTAGATTAGTCAGGCATGACCTTCCCTTGGTGAATCCATGCTGGCTGTTCCTGATCACTTTCCTCTCATGCAAGTGCTTCAGGATTATTTCTTTGAGGACCTGCTCCATGATTTTTCCAGGGACTGAAGTGAGGCTGACTGGCCTGTAGTTCCCAGGATCCTCCTTCTTCCCTTTTTTAAAGATTGGCACTACATTAGCCTTTTTCCAGTCATCCGGGACTTCCCCGGTTCGCCACGAGTTTTCAAAGATAATGGCCAATGGCTCTGCAATCACAGCCGCCAATTCCTTCAGCACTCTCGGATGCAACTCGTCCGGCCCCATGGACTTGTGCACGTCCAGCTTTTCTAAATAGTCCCTAACCACCTCTATCTCCACAGAGGGCTGGCCATCTCTTCCCCATTTTGTGATGCCCAGCGCAGCAGTCTGGGAGCTGACCTTGTTCGTGAAAACAGAGGCAAAAAAAGCATTGAGTACATTAGCTTTTTCCACATCCTCTGTCACTAGGTTGCCTCCCTCATTCAGTAAGGGGCCCACACATTCCTTGGCTTTCTTCTTGTTGCCAACATACCTGAAGAAACCCTTCTTTTTACTCTTGACATCTCTGGCTAGCTGCAGCTCCAGATGCGATTTGGCCCTCCTGATAACATTCCTACATGCCCGAGCAATATTTTTATACTCTTTTCAGTGCACCGCATCCGGCCCCATGGACTTGTGCATGGCCAGCTTTTTCTAAATAGTCCTTAATCTGTTCTTTCACCACTGAGGGCTGCTCACCTCCTCCCCATACTGTGCTGCCAAGAGAAGCAGTCTGGGAACTGAACTTGTCTGTGAAGATAGAGACAAAAAAAGCATTGAGTACTTCAGCTTTTTCAACATCTGTCACTAGTTTGCCTCCCCCATTCAGTAAGGGTCCCACATTTTCCCTGACCTCCTTGTTGCTAACATACCTGTAGAAACCCATGTTGCAGGCCACAGAATATCGCCCATCCACTCCTGTAATAGACCATAACCTCTGGTTCAGTTACTGAAGTCCTCAAATTTAGGATTTAAACACTTCAAGTTACAGAGAATCTACCCTTTACTCCTCTTAAATGTAGGTAGTCCATTCCTCTGATCATTCTACTAGCCCTTCTCTGCACCTGTTCCAGGGTGAATTCAGCTTTCTTAAACATGGGTGACAAGAACTAACTACAGCATTCCAGATGAGATTTCACCAGTGCCTTGTATAATAACACTTCCCTATCATTTCTGGAAATATCTTGCCTGATGTATCCTAGGATTGCATTAGCTTTTTTCACAGCTGCATCACACGAGTGGCTTATAGTAATCCTGTGGCTGATCAATACACCCAGGTCTTTCTCCTCCTCTGTCGCTTAAAACTGATCTGTCCCCAGCTTCTAGCAAAATTTTTTGTTGTTAGTCCCTCAGTGCAGGACCTTGCACTTTTCATTATTAAATTTCATTTCATTTCTATTATTCCTGTTTTTAAGGTTGTCCAATAGGAATCAGCTGTTCAGCAGTGGGCAGGAGGTGCTGGAGGGAGGGGCAGAGTGAGGGCAGGGCACGCTTGAGAGAAGGGGAGGAACAGGAAGAGGCGTGGCAGGGGTGGACACTTGGGTGAAGGGGTGGGGTGGGGTCTGGGGTGGAGCAGAGGTCGGGCACCACTGAAGAAATGAGAAAGTCAGTGCCTGTGCCCACTGTATTTCCTTTGTCTAAAATATTAATTATCTTAAAGGCATGAGGCTGGTCTGGAACCTTTTGTTAAACTGTGTTTTGTTGTATCCCAATTTTTGTTCACCTCTGTATCCTTCACTCTCTCTTTCAAAATTTGTTCTAAGACCTTGCATACAACTGAAGTCAAACTAATAAGCCTCTATTTTCCTGGATCACTTTTTTTCCCTGCCTGAAAAATAGGCACTGTATTAGCAATTCTCCATTCCTGGGTCTGACCCCTGAGTTTACAGATTCATTAAAAATCCTTGCTATTAGGCTTGCAATTTCATGTGCCATTTCCTTTAATATTCTTGGATGGAGATGATCCAGGTGCCCAGATTTGGTCCCATTAAACTATTTGAGTTTGACTTCCACCTCAGATGTTGTAGTTTCTACTTTGACATCCTCATTTCCATTAGCCAACCTGCCACTACCCCTAAGATCTTCCTTACCCTCATTAAAAATGGAGGCAGTCATTTAGAATTTGGGCCATGCCTAGGTTATCTCTAATCTGCATCCTATTCTCAATTCCCACCTTTCAAATCATATCATAATGCCACTATATAAATCCGTGGTATGCCTACACCTTGAATATTATGTGCAGTTCTGGTCTATTAGAACTGGAAAAGGTACAGAGAAGTGCAATGAAAATGAATAGAAAATGAATGGAACAGTTTCCATACGAGGAGAGATTAATAAAAGATGACTAAAGGGGAATATGATAGAAGTATATAAAAATCACGAATGGTATAGAGAAAGTGATTACGGAAGTGCAGTTTTCCTCTTCACATAACACTAAAACCAGAGGTCACGCAATGAAATTAATAAGCAGCAAGTTTAAAACAAACATAAGGAAGTACTTCACACAACACACAGTCAACCTGTGGAATTCATTGCCAGGGGATGTTGTGAAAGCCAAAACTATAACTGGATTCAATAAAGAATTAGATCAGCTCATGGAGAACAGGTTCATCAATGGCTATTAGCCAAGATGGTCAGGGACACAACACCATTCTCTGAGTGTCTCTAAGCCTCCAAAAGCCGGAAGCTGGGACTGGACAACAGGGATTGGATCATGTGAAACTGCCCTGCTCTGTTCATTCCCTCTGAAGCATCTGCTATGGTCAGAAGACAGGATGGACCATTGGTCTGACCCCAGATGACTGTTCTTATCTCTCTGTTATGCATCAACAGAGAAAGTACTAGCAACAGAAGCAGATAGTTGCAGCCTACTGCCCAAGAATGCTTACTTAAAGCATTATGGTTTTGTAAGACATAAAGACGACAGGCATTGGACTATGTGCTGTGAGAAATAGCTCTTGCCAAACCTTTAACTTCCAACAACAACCACCAGTTGTCCCCATACTGCATCCACCTCATTGACTGAGAAAGTGAGCAGTGGGATGGGACAGAGGGAGCACCTACCCTAAATATACACATCTCTGGAGTAACCAGCCAGCCATAACTTGTCTCTTAGATTCTGAATTATTAAGGTTAGGAATGGTCTTGTTTAGATTCCTGTAATATCATATACAAATGTAAGCTATTACATAAATATTGTTTCTTTGACCACACACTGTCCTATCTGACAGTCTTTTACTTATTGCTCTCCCAAAACTCCCATTAACTTCATTGTGGTTTTCCCTGAGTAAGATGGCAGTAAGTCACAAGTAGAGTTGGGAGAATACAGGGGGGAACAAAAGTTCAAAGAATAGGATTTCATATTTTAAATGAATGTCTTCAGAGTGTTCTTGTCGGGAGGGTTAGGGCACCAGAATTGTTTCTTACGATTGTTCTGTTCAGTCTCTCTGGTGCCAAAACAGAGACGCTCTGGGAATTTGTGCTTGTATCATCACAGCTTATCTCTTAGACAGCAGTTTAGCCTAAAAGTTCATCTTTCACATGTACTGCAGAAAACAAATAAAAGTAGAACTCTGTCCAGACATTCAAACATCTTGAGAGCTCAGCTTTTAAGAGCTTTTCACCTGAAAATTGGGCTTAAACTTGTGAGTTCACCTGCAATTGTTGAGCCTTAAAGCTTCACGCTTTTCAAAACTCTTGGATTCTTATCTCCTCCTAAAGTTTTCTGAAATTGATGTTTCCTGACATTGATTATACACTAGAGGAGACCTACCTCTGTCTTCCCAATCCAGTAGTGAACAAATAATGTAAACTTGAAGACTGCTTGACAATAAGATCTTCCTGTTCTGATCATAATAAAATGCCATTCAAGAAAGTATGTGCTGTCATATTGGTACTGGAAATATGCACTCCTTTAGCTCTACATCATGAATCAAATGAAAATACTGTGTGTGTGTGAGAGAGAGAGAGAGAGAGTGAAGGTTGCCTGACAGTGTAAAACTACATTTACAGTTACTTATAACGTTACCAAGCTTTCACCATTTGCCCTGAAATTTTCTATTATGGGTGCCTGCCTCAAGCTGACATGTTGTGGGGAAAATTTCATTTAAATTGTTTCAGTTGTTTCCAAGAATGGGGTTGGGGGGGACTGTTTTGCCCATATTAAAAATAAAATTTGTACAGCCATTTTGTTGAGAAGTTCTATTGCTCCCATGCTCTGGCATAAGTGTGGCATGGTTGCAACCTTGGTGTCATGGTCTGCCCCAGGACTCCTGCTGCCCCTCTCCTGGCTGGCTCCCTTGTAGGGGCACTTGATTGTCTGTCAGTCTTGAGACTGTCAATAAGAATATCTTGCAGGTAGAACAGAGGACACGGGCCGCTGGAAGCAGCGCAAGGCTGGGAAGGTCCCTGGAGGGAGGCCTGGCGCAGAAGCTGTCTGCCCCTCTCCCCACTCAAATTGTTCCACATGGCCTCTCGGTCATGATGATGGGGTAGCAGAGCCAAAATTGGGTGTCATGGCAACCTGGTGTGCAGGGAGGGGGATCAGTGCTGCTGAGGCTTGGCCTTACAGCCACAGCATTGTGTCGGGTGTATGTCAGGGCCAAAATTAAGTAAGAGGCATTCCGACCTGGTACGCAGCCCTGTGGGGCCAAATCTGAGTGGGCAGTGGAGCAGCCAGCACTGATCCTCCTCACTGCTGCCACTGGGAAGTCCCAATGCTGACGCCTTGGCATGGTGCCCCTCCCAATGGTATGCACTGTGCTTAGTGCATGTGTGGCTGTAGGCACCACTGATCCTTGTAAAAATCTGCCAACATTTGAGCGAGGCGGAGGTTACCTCAATATTCATACTTCCTAACTTTTGAGCGCTGTTTATATATAAACGCACACTACGATAAGGCTAAAGTCCCCCTTAACTTTGCCTACACTTTAGTCAGGCTGGTGGGGGGAATGAAAATAATTTCTTTAAAAATCAGTTTAATCTGGGTCCACAAACACAAACATGTCTTCATTTATAATAGCATAGCTACTGCACAGTAGTAAGGCAAGTAACCTACTTATACCCACGCTGTATGCCAGATTTAGCACATAGTTTTTACATAATTGAAATGGAATAAATCTGGCTCACTGACAGACAAATTGGAAAAGAGCTTTGGCCAATGAATGTCCAATGCTTTGTTGTAACAATACTTCAGGACCAGTCCTGCAAACCCTTAATTATGTGAATGAATAGTCCCTTGATATTTGTGATTATTCATGTAATGATTATTCACATGAGTTAAAGGTTGGGCCCTAAGATTACTTTAATAAAAATATGGGTGTAATGGACAATATTTTTCACGCATGTATGTGAATGCTAAAGCTGCAGGTATATGATTTTCATAGACTGCATGCTAAGGCATCCAGAATGCTTCTAATATATAATGTTTAGCAAAACTTAAGCAAAGGTGGTGTTTTCAGCTCTGCCCATAATGCCGCACTCCTAGAATTAGGGAACTCTGAATTCATTATTAGGAAATATAGCAAAACAATATGAATACATTTGTTTTTCTGTTTGAGTGTTTCACATTTAGGGCTTGCTTGAAGTCCCAAGGTAAACTGTCGGAAGACTCCTGTTGACTTCAGTGGGCTTTGGATCAGGCCCTTACTAGGTTTTGTGTGTGTATGAATGTATAATACACACACACACACACATTGAGCAGGTTGTGTGCAAATATTGTCCAAGGGAAATTTTTGCACCTATCAGGGGAATGAGAAATGTGTTCACTGAACAGCAGGATTTCTTTAAAGCAGAAATTCTCTGGACATAGTGACACCTATAAACCCATCCCAGTCAGCAGTAAACACAGGCTATTGAACAGATGCTTTCTTGGCTAGCAATCAAACTTCTTTAGCAGAGCTTCTTTTGTGTATACACTCCCCTGAGCTAATGGAATACTGACAACATGTTTTCTAAAGAAAACCTGTGTATGAGAAAATTGCTTAGACATGCACAATCTCTTTTCGTGGGGCTGTCAAGGATTTGTATTGATGCTTGATGGTATATTATTAACATGCTTACAAAACTAATTTAAAGGTAGTGGAGCAATGCTGTTTATACTATTTGCAGTCATATTACCATTACTAATTACATTATATTGTTATACTCACTGATACAAATCAAATGCTGGTAATGTCAGGATTAGTGTAGGATGGTAGAACTAGCTGGTTTTCACACCCTTTGATTCAGATTGGTACTTGTCATCTCTTTCTTTAGAATAACCTGAAATGATGCAAATACAGTTTGCTTTTATTTCTTGTCCTCTATTTTCACCTTAGGATAAACTTCAGTTTTATAGAGCAAAACACTGTTTAGTCAACTGAAGGCCATTTCATTTATTTAAGAGAGCAGCCATATTTATTGATGAAGTGTAGTCTGGAAGGTGTTAATTTTTATTTTTCGTCTTTAGGGTCAGAAATAATGGGTGAATAATGTATAATGGGATCAACATACTTCATTTAAGGCATTTTAGTGTCCAGAGTAGAGCAGCCTATACTGATTAAGTGGTCTGACTTTATTGACTACATTATTAAATATGAATTCTATTAAACTTAAGTACAGTCTTTTTTCCCCCTTCAAATGTTAACATCAGTGCAAGTGCCAGGGTAAAACTCATGACATTTAGAAAGAAGAGAGAATCAGATAAGATTTACCAGAAATAGAATGTATGAATAAATGAAGAGGAACATCTGTAACAATGCAGCTCCTTTAGATAAATCTTGACAAAATATTTTTCCATTTTGTGATGGGGAAAAAGTTGCTGAGGGAGGGTTCAATCAATTGTTCCTTAGGCACTGTAATCAGAACAATTTCTGAGTTTCTTTCTGAGACTTGATTTATCTCCCCTGTATCCCAAGGGTCATCAGTATGATTGCTTTGGCACCGCTAGTTTATGGTGGGAAAACAAAACCTGTCACAGTAGACTGCATATCCTCATTCCTGGATCAGAAGTATAACCCTTCATTATCAGATAAAGTACGGAAATTCACATACTATGACTGTCTTTCTCTCTGTACCATCCGTGCACACCGCCCAAGGTTGTCACTCTTTTGGTAACTTGGAATGACCCTGCCACCTCTGTAAATGAGATCCAGGAAGTCTGACTGTCCAATTTTGTTCTCAGCTGGGATTCTAGCTCATGGTACTAAGTAGAGTCAATGCACTAAACTGGGATAAATTAGAGCATTGAGTCATAGTGCCAGTTTTACAGCTGAAGCCTGGCTTCCTTTGGGGTTCTAGCAAAATGTAGCATTTCATACCTGATATTCTTCCTATCACATTGCAGCCCTCTTCTGAGGTGTAAAGAAATGACCTTTCTCTTTTTCAGCATAGCAAATCGCTTCTCTGAATGCGAGAGCAAGAGAGATTGCTATTGCTTCTGAAGGGATAAGCTTCTCTTGAAGAATGTGCTGCTACTGCTCTGGGTAAAACACTTGCAGGGGCTATGGGGAGTGTACAGTCTCAAAGGCATGCTCCTTTTTTCTTTTAGGGCATTTGGGTTTGTCAGTGTCTTATGGTGTCAGAACTACTGTAGCTTTCCCTGACTGCTGATATGTCTTCAAATAGCAGATCCGTATATAGCCTCCACTGCTTTCAATTTTAAATGAAACTTATACTAGTGAAAGGTGATAGATTTGACAACACTGGAGGCTAAAGTCCTCTGTTTATCCCAGGTGCAGTGCAGTGCCCAGCAATGCAAACTTCTTCACACTGATGCAAGAGTGTATGCCAACCCTGATCTTGAGGGTCAGTCTCAAGGGGCTAGAGAGCAGTTTGAATCCTTCACCTCTTTTTGCCTGAGACAACCAACAGGCATGCCACTTGTGATAGTGTCTTTTGGAATCTAGAATGCATCACTTTTGAAGCAGATTGAAAACACTAATGTATTTCACATAGATGTAATTTCACATAGTGCCTCACAGTATCTCCTTGGCTGGAATACAGTTTGTTTTTGTTCATAGAGGGCCACATCTTGCAGCCCTTCCTCAGTCATAGAATCATAGATTTTAAGGTCAGAAGGGACCATTATGATCGTCTCGTCTGACCTCCTGCACGATGCAGGCTACAGACGTAGGTATATTTAACCTGAACCTAATTCTTTGAAGTGTAAATTAAAAATAAACAAAGAATCCTTAGTTCAGAATTACCAAGTGCTGTCCTTAAGAATTGAATGTATTTAGGTTTCTTGTGCCCCAGATAAGAAAGAGAGCCTCAAAATAACCTTCACATGTATTATTTATTCAGTGCCACAGTTGTGATGAAGCTTTCCACACCTAAAAAGATAAATCCTCATTCCAAGATTAGTCTTAATTAGACATTACATAGACAATAAACAAATGTAAAAAGGGGGAATAAGAACAGAAGGGTTGCAACAGTGGAAGACCTTGAGAGAGAAACTGGCTATTGACAAGTTTAGGCTTGAAATTAGGTGAAGGTTTCTAACTATCAGAATAGTGAAGGTCTGGAACAGCCTTCAAGGGGAGCCATGGGAGCAAAAAACCTAGCTTAGGGCTGCCAATTTTGGTTGGACATATTTCTGGAGACTCCAGGCCAATCCTGCAGGGTTGGCAACCCTAAACAGGCTTCAAGACTGAGCTTGGTAAGTTTATGGAGGGGATGGTTTGACGAGGCTGCCTACAATGGCATATGGCTGACCTGTGACTGCAACTAGCAAATATCCCCATTGGCTGGTGATGGGACACTAGATAGGGAGGCTCTGAGTTACTATATGTTCGGTCTTGCCAAAATGCTCAGGGTACAAGTGGTTGCCATATTTGGGGTTGGGAAGTAATTTTCCCCTGAGTCAGATTAGCAGAGATCCTGGGCTGGGTTTTTTTGGTTTTGTTTTGTTTTTTTGCTTTCCTCTGCAGCATAGGGCATAGGTCACTTGCAAGTTTAAACTAATGTAAATGGTGGTTTCATGATTTAAGGACTTCAGTAACTCAGCCACAGTTCATGGGTCTATTAAAGGAGTGGGTGGGCGAGGTTCTGTGGCCTGCAATATGCAGAAGGTCAGACTAGATAATCATGATGGTCCCTTCTGGTCTTAAAGTCTGAGTCTGTGTTTACTATTTTGTTTTGTCTTAGTTTCTTTTTAGGTTTTTAAAGCAATTAACATGATACTTTATGGTGTCCGGAATGAAGGTTGGGTGTAGGTCAGGAATGGAATGCTGAGTAACAGAAGTAACTTAAAGTAAGATTTACAGTGTTACGGCAGACTACAGTCACACTCAGGGGAATCATAACACACTCTGAAAGTGGAACTTGGATCATGATACTTCTTCTGTAGTTCAGATGCTTCTCTCAGATCTGCAAAACAGATCTCCACTTTGATTGGGGGAGTTTCCCTTCCATAACTGCCATTAACACCAATGTGAAACCATCCCAGGCAATTTCTTGCCAGGCAATAGGTCATAGGAAAGTTTATTGGTGAAAAATGTGTTTGACGCCCTTTGACATTGTCTTTAACACAGTGAGTGGGTGTGTTTTGTCTCTTTGAAAACAAGCAACTTTGAATGAATGGCTATCTGCCGCAGCTGATTTGTTCCAAGATAGCAGTGGTGTTCACGATAAGGCACAACTGATTTCACATTTTTCTGTGGAGTTGGGTTCTTTTAATGTCAAACAATTTTTTTGGCTTTCCAAAGTTTTTGTACAATAAAATACTGCAATTTCTATAGACCAAACTTGGTGGTTGTTTTTCCCTTGCACAGTGGGGCCCATTCCTCCCTGAACAAACAATAAAGACAAGTTGCAAGCAACCGAATGATGAAGACAGTATAGGTCATGCCAATTGGCATACACAGGAGCAGAATAAATTGGCAAGGGCTTATCTGGTGCTCTTTCCTTGAATTAAGTGCTTATTATGGAGGTATTTTTGTGTGTATCAAAATGTCAGGGCACAACTATATTCAGGTTCCTTGTTTTATTATTTTTCCTTCTTTCTTGGATCTTTTATTTCCTTGCCATAAATAAAGGGGGATATTTAACTTTTCCCTCTGTTTTTGACAAGGTCTCCTTCCATTAAGATGATTTTATATCTGCATATAAAGGACTAGTCCTGTGTAGGCAGCAGTGCAGAGCCTCATCACCCCAGAACTACCCCTGTGAGTGCATCCATTTTAACACCCATCTGAAGGACACTTGAAGGACTGCAATGTGGCTTAGCTGCACTGGAGTGTAGGGGTGAATGAGGAAGAGTCTCTGTGCACACATACCCATGAAAGGGACTGGCCATAAATCTGACCTAATGTCTCTTCTTAGACTATTGTATAAAATGCTTCTTGGTTTTACTAATTGTTATATTATAATTTTATTCCCTTTAATATATGTGGGGCCATACCCAACAGCATTTACTGCTAGGGAAGCTGGATCTGTCTTCAGAGTGATGATATTGTACATGATGACAGTAGATAAGTAGTAAACAGACATCCGATTCCTGAAGATTAAGAGCCTGATTCTGCAAGCCTATTTTCACACAGGTAGTGGCGTTGACTTCAGTGGAACCTCCAAAAATCAGGTCACTTGTTTAGATGTCTTAAAATAGATTTTGGTTTTTCATTTGAGGCTTCCAGGTTGGAAAATTGTGACTTGCCTAAAATCACATAGAAAACTCTGGCAGAACTGGGAATAAAACCCAAAGTCTTGTCTGCATGGTCCCTTAGTCTGGGATGTAAATTTTAATGCACACCAACATGTCACTCCCTGCTGTTGTGCACTAAAAGTTCCCTCGTGTATGTTAACATAGCACAGTTTGAAACAGGACTACATAATGTGCACTGGGGAACTTCTAGTACATACCAGCAGAGTCTACACGGATGGTTAGTGCGCAACACTCTAGTGCTCATTAGAATTTACACTTCATCTGTTGTGCATTAAGGCACTGTGTAGACAAGCTCCAAGTCTCTTAACTCCCCTATCCTATCCATTAGCCAGACAGTGTCATCTGTCTCACCTATTTCCCTCTACATCAGCAGAAAAGTAGAGCATGTGCAACTCCCATTGATGACAGCAAGAGACACAAGTTCAGCATTTCCTATGTTTGTTCCTTTAGCTTCAGTGGGAGTTGTGCCTAAGTAAAGACATACATAGACATTTAATTTGTGGAATTGAGGCTGCTAAACTCCACAAGCATTATGCACATCTCTCTGTATGATTTGGCTGAAGAGACCCAGGTTAAGACTTTCAGGTCTAGGTAGCCAACAGTTTTCAGCACCGAGACCTCAGTTGTGGAACTCCTCACCAGAGGAAGGAAGATTTGACAGTGTTCGGATTAAAATCTGAAACATATCTGTCTTTTAGATTCAGATCTCCCTAATTCAGGATTCTGATTTCTTTTTTTTTAATATATTAAAAAAATTCAAACTCTTACACATTTTTGGATGGATGCATGGAAAAGAGAGATTTAAGACCTGATCCTGCTGTTCATACTCTAGCAACAGTTCCATTAATTTTACTGGGAACTTTGCCTGTTTATGGACTGCAAGATCAAGCTCCTTTAATAAACAAGAAAGATGTAGAATAATTAGAAATAGAGCATGGACAGGATTTTACTATGTATTGGATTTTTTTAGCTGACAAAAGCATGATTATTGTGGGAGTTTTAGACTAATCTGCCCTTACTCTTACTTTTGTGCATAAAGTGTTGACACTGTAGACAGTTTTCATTACATTTTGCAGGTCTGTGGTTGTCTGCTCATTTTATTGGGAAATAGAGCAGTTGGTAGACCTGCTTCTTGTTATCTCCCTTGCTGTTGGATTGCAGTACATCACCCTTGATGCTGATTTTATGTCACTTCCCCCCCAAATTGATATTCAGCCAGGATATTTTCCCAACCCTTCTGTTTGTAGATGGAGAATGTTAGATTAAATGGATTGCCCGACTGTATTTCAGCTGAAAGATTTTACTAATGTCATTTTATAAAAGCCAGGCACAGTCAGAAAGAAAAAAAGATTAGAAAAGTGGACTGTGGTCTACAGGTACAAATCTTACATGTTTTATGGTATCTTAAATTTTGCTGGCTTTTAAACCCCTACTGGGGAAGTAACTAGATATATTCAAGATCTCCTTGAACCTCAGCAGAACCTGAAAAGTGTGTGCTCTTTGACAACTACCACCATGCAAGGATTCTCATTACACTGTAGGTCAGGAGGTGACTGAGTCTTCCCTGTCTTGAACTCTAGGTTATGGGTCTCATCTGCGGCTATGACAGCCATCTTTAACAATCCTTTACCATTTTTAACACTTTTTTTTAAAGCCACTCTTTTTTAGAGGTGTTTTATTTTTCATTACTGTCAGCCTCTCTCAGACGCTCCTTTCCTCTTGGGCTAGCTTTAATTTATCTGGGCAGAGAAGTAAAGTCCCTCTTACTCCCCTGTCTAGACAAAATGGGATTGTGTATCCCCAGCCTTGTTGGGGCCAAATAGGTAGCACACAGAATGAAATAAGCTGCTCCACAGAGCAAAGGGAGATTAAGGGAGGAAGTGTACATTTGGGACATAATACATTCTCAGCGCAGCTATGTGTCTTCCTTTACTCAAGGCAGATTGTAAGGTTACAGTCCTTTAGATTTAATAATCACATATTATTTAACATTTGTTCATTTTATAAATATTATATATAATATAATATTTGTATGTTAATGGTCACTGCAGCGTCTTTACCTGGAAGGGGAATACATTATTTTCTTACTAACATTACTGTTTTTATTATACTTCTTTACAAAACCACTTGTAGGAAACAATAATTCTGAAAGCTTTCTAGAGGAGTTTTGATAGTTTAAGATAATGTATTTGATAACATATGCCAAATTCTACCTTCAAATATATTCATATAACTCCTATCCAAGTGAGTGGGAATTGCACAAATTTATCTGAAGGCAGCATTTGGCTTGATTCGCCTCTCTGTGGTTTTAAACCTGTGTAATTCCATTGACTTGAGCTGAGTTGCACTTGATTTATACCTGTACAAGTAGAAAGACTAACAGGCATAAAATACCAGCAAGAGAAGAAATCTTCTGAATGTGGAATGTATTTTAAAACATTTTCAGTTGCCTTATTTTTTTTGGTTAAATTATATTTATTAATCTCCATGGAGTACATAAATACTTTTGATTCAAAGAGCATAAGAATTATTTTGGTTTAAAGTGAGTTTTCTTTCAAATGAGGTGTTACTTCGCAAAGAAAGGATCTCCCCACATTAGTCAGAAACATCATGTCAGGTATCAGAGGAGACTGCTTTAAGTGGATATAAATAGTTAAGAAGACTTGCTGCTTTCAAGGCAGGGTTTTTCAGAAAGCTTTTAAGAACTGTGATATAACGCTCTAAGAACACAAGACTCACGTAAGATATCGAGATATCTGCTGGGAGTAGTTTGGAACAGACGTGTTTTTTCCATTGGGATTGACAACACTTTTTGATGTAAAGTTTTCTGATGTTCTTGCTTACCATATGATAAAGAAGTGGGCAAACAATTCTGAACAGAATACTAATGTCCTCCTTGAATATATTGTACAAAGATGTTTGTACGGAATTCAGAATCATGACTCTGTAGAGAGTGGATTTGAAGTGATCTAACTTCCACATGTGTTATTCTTAACCTAATGTTAGACGTCCAGGAAGCCCTTCTTTTCTAATAAAATAATAGTTGAATATCTGAGCAACACAATACACAGAGGAGAAAATAAAAATATACATTTCTTGCTCTCCCTTTGCTTCTCAAGTAGAGTACATGATTTTTTCCTGTTTATAACTGCTTAAAATTACTCTCGCACTACTGATCTGTTGTCAAAATAAATAACCCAAAGAGCCATTTCCTAGAGCAATATACAGCACTGAAGATTCTGCAAACTTTTGGAACCCAGGAAACTTCTTCTCCACAGATATTGTTTTCATTCCACACACATGGATTAAGATTATTGTTGAGGTATCAAAGTCCTACACCCAAAAGGGGATTTGAACTACATAGTGCTATTTATATTCAGCAGTTGGTAACAGAGCATGAACATCCATTAATGCTCCCATATTAAACACAACTTTAATTGCAGTTTTAAAGATCTGCTGGTTTTGCTTTTTAGAGTCTGAGGGTTGATTTAATAATATCTTAATAAAAAGCTTAATAGTGCATTAAATTAAAAAATAAGTTTTTTCTTCTTATGAGACAGCAATTTCAGTGGGTAGTTCACTAAACAGAAAACTAAACCTGCTCTGCTGTTTTGAAAATCTGTTGCCTGATTGCAGCAAAGTATAGCACAATGTTGTAAAATCAGCCTTAAAGTAAATTGTTCCTTGATGTAGCACTTCAAATGTTACCAAGCATGTACTTGGATAACCAAGATATGAGCTTTCAGAAGCCTGAACACCCAAGAGAGAATTATTTCATTTCCCCTGCCAGAGATTTGCCCATATTTCTGCTTTATATATTAGCCAACACTGGGCCAACGGGTGGAGGGATATCTGAAAATCTGTACTAAAAGTAACACACCTTTTTATTTAAATATTACTTGCTTTTTAGGCACTGAATTTTGGAGATATGCCGAAGTACTTGTGGGAGATTTGGGTACCTGACAAACCGTGGGTGGTAAGATATCAGATCAATGAAATTAATAAACAAAAAATATATATTTTTAAAAGTTAAATATTGTGGGCTGTGTTCCCACTGAAGTCACTGGTCATAACTTCCATGGGGCTGATTGCAACTGGATTACTGTGATTTTGCAGTGTTGTAACGCTGTTCATTTCAGTAGCATCACCCTGGGGTAAAACTGAAATAATGTAGTGGTAAACTAGGACCATGCACTTCGGGAGAAGCAGAAATTGGTCATGCTGCAAGTCTAAATCATGCTTTCAAATACTCTGACACTTGACACACTGTAATCTGTACCCTATAAGTAGCCAAGAAACTTGATTTTTGTGAGGTGGGTAAGATTTAGTTTAGGATGGAAGGTGTGTTATTTCTTTTATTTTTAACAAAATTATTATGGGTCTATTACTACCACTCTTACACTGCCAAGCAGTTACTCATATGATTAATCCCATGGATTTTAGTCACTCTTGTGAGATCTTCTGACCAGTAAGATTAAGGGGGTCAGTCTGGCTCACGAAATAGTACCTTGTGCTACCACAAGTCTCACTAGTCTCAAATGGCTGTCACCTACATGCCTGTGCTCAGTGCTTAATTTTTCATGAAAGAGGTACCAGGGCTCAAGCAATTTTTTTACATTCATAACTGAAGCAGCAAGCCCAGAGGTGATGGGGCTATAAATTGCCAAGCCTAGAGGTGCCGAGGCTCAGCCCTTGCACAAAGTAAGTACTGCCCATGCTGAGGCATAAGGGGAGTAAAACTTTCCTTACGGCCCTGTGTGGAATACCCAGAAATTAGGCCCAGTTAGTGCTCTGCATCTGCTACCTTCTCCCCGCAACCCAAGAGGAAGGAGAAGACTCTACCCCCTAAAGCACTGACCACCACATCTGAGTCAATGCAGGTAAATGGTACTTTGCTACTTCCCCTAGAGTCAGGGGTAAACATGTTCCTAAACTCAGAAGTATAGTTCATTCCCTGTGCAAAGCTACAGTCTGCCCTTTGGTTTCAAAGGACTCAAGCAAAGGTGGCAGCATCTGTTAATTAGTTTGTGAAAAGGGGACATTGTTGAATTTGTATTAATGATCCAAGCCCATTTAGATTCTTATAAATTCACAAGGTTTCAAAGGTTAAAATTCTAAATAAAATCTGAATTTTGATGCAATTTATAAATCTACAAAGATTATAATTCCTTCAGCTCTTCAAACTGCAAGCTTGCAGTTTGAATATTTGTTTTTACTGTGAGTTAGTTACTATTTGGAAGCTAAGAACTGTCCTGCAGCAACTTTGAGTTACATGAGGGCCAGGACAGCTTCCCAACAATCAGGAGGCAACCTTAATTCTGGCATTCTCTAACTTTTAAGTGCTTGGCTTTGCTATCTTAATGATTTTTGAATGTAGTTGTTTTTCTATATCCAATAATAAGCAATATTGGCTCTTGAAGTCTTTATGGTCTACGGATGAATATTAAGCACTTAAATTAATATTTATGTTTTTACACGATGAACGGTAATGGCTCCAGGGTCTCTTTCTATAAAGTCAATGATCCTAAATGTGTATTTACACTCTTGATCTGAGTTTTCAAATGTTCTTGTGTATGTATTTATATGATAAATTGTAACAACTCTGCAGCAAATGACCTCTCATACACTTCCATTAATGATTTGTGTTTAATTTAATATTAAATAGAATATGGAAAGATTAAAGCCACATTGAGTTTCTAGGAACAGTATTGTTTTGTACATTCTACTTTTAAGATCTGATTTTCAAAGAGGCTAAAGGAGTTAGGCATGCAACTCCTATTGAGTTTCAATGGAAGTTAGGTGCCCAGCTCCCCTTTGAAAATTCAGTCTCAAAAGTTTGTTTAATTTGACTGTGGGATTTAACTCGCAAAATTTCTCCAACTTTCCTCGGCTAAATCATTCTTTTTCAAGCAAATCATTGATGTCACGAGAAAGCCAAGCAAACAAAAACAAACAAAGAAATAACAGCAACAAAAACCTATCATGAGATATATTCCAGCTTTTTGGAAAGCCTGAAGATCCATGCTGGGTAACAGTTAATGGGTGTGAACAATTTTGACCTAGATTTTACAGGTGATATACTCAATAGAAGTAATCGTGCCTTTATTTATGAACTAATTGCATCCAAATTTGACATGTTTGGTTTTATGCAAGGATTCCTCTAACTCTCATTTTGTTTACGTTGTAACTCTTATTTTGTTTACATTGACCGTCCGCAGGCACGGCCCCCTGCAGCTCCCAGTGGCCATGGTTCACGGACATTCTGGCTGCTGCTTCTCGCAGCTCCCATTGGCAGGAAACAGCAAACTGCGGCCACTGGGAGCTGCGGGGGGCCATGCCCACATACCGTTAATGTAAACAAAATGTCTCGCTGCCCGCCAGTGGATTACCCTGATGGGCCGCTTGCCAAAGGTTATTGACCCCTGATCTACAGTATACACAATCATTGCAATGTATATTTACAATGTGCAAAGGTTTGTCTCTTTCCCATTCTTTAGTGTCGGGAGGCAGTGTACTTCAGAGACACCCTCTGATATACATTCCCTCCTTGCTTCCTCTGTCTGAGGTATAGGTAAGAGGGGTTTGCTGGACTCTCCAGCAGGCAGGATGTGTTGGCTATTTCCATTGTCATGACAGGTCTGGTAGCTTATGCAGGAGTATAAATGGGGATTTTGTATATCCCTTCACTTCCTTCTGTTGGTGAGTAGTAGAAGTCACAATTTAGCCTTATTTACAAATGCATAGGAGCCATTCTTTCCTCTTGGGTTCATATTCTACTTCTGTTTCCTTTCCAGTCATTACATAAATGCATATACAGAGCAACTGCGAGGACAGTATCAGTATAATATTGATCTTGGTTGGAGCCGGGAAAGGGGAGGGAGTAGTTCCTGAAGTTGTCTCTAGATGGCCAAGCAGGATATTCCTTATTTCAAAGCCATATCTTTCACCACTGAAGTCAGTAGAGCTTTATCTTTACTAGCAAAATAACATGCATTTCAGCTTCATGTTAGCAAATACATGGTAACTTACTTGAGGTAAAATCCTAGTGATGACAAAAGCAGTTGTAATTTTCATGTGTTAGCAAATTGAGGTAAACATAGGGTGACCAGACAGCAAATGAGAAAAATCAGGATGGGGGTGTGGGGTAATAGGAGCTTATATAAGAAAAAGACCCCAAAATCAGGACTGTCCCTATAAACAGGGACATCTGGTCACCCTAGGTAAACAACATGGGGGACTGTAGGGTTTACATTGACCTGGCTAACTCATGTTAACACAGCAAACTGCCTGTGTCTTCAGTAGGATTTTGCCTAATATTAGACTATCTCTATATATTACAAGCTAGGGTTGTGATTCCCCTGCTTGTGTACACATACTCACGTTAGCTCTCATTGAACTAGTGCAAATAGAAATAACAGCGTAGCTGTGGTAGCATGTGTAGAGAAGCAGAAGCACGGCTGAGCACATACCCACCAGTTTCAGGTGGGTGAGAGCTTTCCTGAAGGCGTGTACACAAGCAGGGGAATCCCACCCCTAGCTCTTAGTGTAGCTGTAGCCTTAGTTACCACTTGTTAGCCAACAAGAGGTAAAAACACACTTTTCTTCCTAATGAAGACTCTCCCTAGGAGTTTTGGCACTGAGTTAAGGGGTTGCTGAGTCCTGCTCTCATTCATTATCTCTTTAAATAGATTTGTTGATTTTTTTTTCTTTACCTACCTCTAAATTAATGTGTATTTAGATTTCCTGAATATCTAAAATATATAAGTGCAATAGTAGTAGTTATTGCATCATCTTGGTATTTTAACTGATATCAGTTTTAATATCTGTCATCTGGTCTGTCAGGGGACTACTGTAGATCCTACACTGTCAGGAGGATAAGAGTTGATTATTTAATGGAACTTTTGCATATCTGATTTCTGTGATCAGCAATAAAATATGTGCATTTTTCATGATTTCTGATGTGAATTTAAAAACTGAAAGTCCAGTTTAATTGTGGTCTTGCTCCCTCAGGCATTGCTGAGGCTGTTCTGAGACATTCTACCTTTGCATTGATTCTGCAGGACACCAGAGTGCTGCACCAATTTCCTTACACTTGCTTTAGAAAGGAGCATCATATATTCCCTTTTGTTCCTGCTGCCAGATGCTAGCAGCAGCTCTCAGTGTCAGGCAGGGTAAGTCTTTGGGCCCTTGGGTCCATGGAGTATAATTGGGGACATTAGCGAGTGCTCAAAGACACTAGTTCTGTATTGTGCTTGGCTTCAGAGTGAGTGTGCTGAGGTGGGGGAGGGAAAAGCTCCTTGAAACTTCTTTCCACCAGTGCTTCAGTGCAGTGTTAGACAGTGTTACCCACAAAGGTAACACAGTCCTTAAAATTATTTTAAAATTAATAAGAAAGACCTGATATATACTTAAAAGAAGACAAGAGGAAAGCCAATCATTCTATAGCTCGGTTGTATCTCAGTTTTCAGGGACTTGAGTCAAATGGGGACCGAATTCATTGATTTACATTAGAGATTAATTTGGTTCCATCAGTCATTTTACAGATTATTCAAATTAAAGATTTAATTCCCCTGGGGGAGGGGGAAGAGTTTGCATTATTCATATAACAGCCATTCATTTAAATGTCATGATCGCTACAGCACGATGGAAAAATATCTGCAATCAAATATATTGTACCCTCACAATGTATGCTCAGAAGAGGCCCTTTATGTGAGGAAGTCCTCTTTGCCCTCTGATTTTGGGTTAACCCCTGAGCTCCCCTGAAACCTCCAAGGGCTCCATGACTCTAGGATCTGAATGAGGATACTGGTGAGAAGTGGGCAAATAGCAGGGATGATGCAAATTGCCTTCCATTGGCCCTGAGGAAATTTCTTTCCCCCACCTCCCATAGTACTGTCTCAGGTTGTCTCTTCCCCATTCTCCCACAGCTGGAACTGTTTCCCATTAAAGAGGGGTCCCCAAAGCAGCCACTATCTGTAGAAGCCCTGTCTGTGTGGCTTCACAGGAACCAAGCTGCTGGAGAGCAGTCGGGGTTGCTAGAGAGCCAGAGCCTATGTGGATATCGATAGTCTCTGCTTCCCGCTGAGCCTACAGAATCCTATGGCTTCCAGTGGTCCTGTGAGGTTTCTGGGATTGTCCCTCTACCTGCTGTATTGGGGGAGCAAGCCCTACTTTCCCAAAAGAACAACTGGAGAGCACTCCTAGAGGAAAACCTCTCAGAGGCTGTTTCCTTTTAGTCCCTTCTCATTTGTTTCTCTGCAGGAGGGGTGAGTCTGAGGTAATGAGACCTTACATACTGTAAATAACACAAACAGAGGCATAGCAAGTCGTTGTCATAGAATTATTTTCACTCCATTTCCCCTCTATGGGGTGAAGAAATACAGGTCTATCAAACATATTTATTTTCATGTAGGTATATGAAAATAGCCATTGTACTATAAACTCATAAGTTAACAGTATTTTAATATTAAAATAATTCATTTAGGAAAAAGTCTCAGTTTGATGTGTTGTAGGTTTGTGTTTGCATGGAAAATTGCCCTATTTATTATCCATTCTGGTTTTAATGAAGCACAACAAAAAGGCAGTAAAATGTATTGAATATATTGAGTCTAAATATTAATGATTGCTGGGCATGTTCATAATATCTGTGCATAATGCTGAAATATATATTCACATAGACACAATGTGTGTCTATCTGTGGGTATTTTTACACACAATATAATGGAGCAAGGGAGGGAGGGGATACCTACAATTTCTTAGTGTACTTAAGTATCAGAGGGGTAGCTGTGTTAGTTTGGATCTATAATAGCGGCAAAGAGTCTATAAGGTGCCACAGGACTCTTTGCCGCTTTTAACGTACCTAGTATTTCCCATGTAGCTAGGAATTTTTCTTCAGTGATTATATATTCTGTATAATCTATTGATACTGTTATCTGAGTCTGATATTTCAAATATCTCAAATCATCGTATGACATCATGGAAGTGAGAAGCAGAGATCATTCATATGCCTGGCCAATTTGATTGCAATATTTTCTTTCTTGTAGAGAAGGAGGTGTTTATTGTGGATAGGCTGGTGTGCCATTATATACAGGGTTGCCAACTTTCTAATTGCATAAAACGGAACACCCTTGCCTCACAGCTGGCCCTTCTCTTAGGCCCTGCCCCCACTCACTCCAGTCCCCCTCCCACACTCCCTCATTTCTAGCCCCACCCCAGAGCCCTCACCCTCAGCTGGTGCACTCACCTCCTCTCGCACCCCAACCCTCTGCCCCAGCCCAGTGAAAGTGAGTGAGGGTGGGGGAGAGCAAGTGATGGAGGGAGGTGGGCTGGAGTGAGTGGGGGCGGGGCCTCAGAAGGAGCAGGACAGTGGTGGGAGCTTGGGGAAGGGGCAGGGCAGGGGTGGGGGAAGTGTGTTCTGTTTTGTGCAGTTAGAAAATTGGCAACCGTACCGGGCAAAAAATGGATGCCTGGCAACCCTCCATATATATATATGTATTCAACACATCTATGTTGAAGATCTGTTTCTTGGTATGCTGAGAAATTTTCATGTTCTGAACATTTTCTTGTGAGGAACATTTTCTTTCTTCCAAATTCAAGGAAAACTTTCAACCTATATAGTGTCACCACTGACAAAAGCCTAGCTGAACAGTGGGACCCAATATCTGAGATGACATTTTGCATTACTCCCTCCAGCTACTTGAGAGGTTTAAAAGCTCTGTTTACAGCTGAAAAATGCTAATGGCCAACGAACCGTTCCAAGCAAAAATAATGCCTTTTAAATACAGTGTGCATGACTTTGGTGATCCTGTGATGCAAGATCTTATGGGACTTGTGCCTCTCCAGTTACCAAACTATCTTTGTGTCACTCATGTGTGAGTGGTGAGAAATCACCATGGCATTTGTGTAGGTTACATCCTGTTATTTAGTGTACACCATTGTTTGTATTTTTATGAAGCTAATGAATATGGGGGAAATGAGCCTGTGATGTCAGCCGTTAGATCATTATTACTTCACAGGTATTCTTTGTCTTTTCTCCCCTTACTAAAAGGATTTCTCGTTTCATATGTGGGGAAATGCTATATTAAAAAAAAAAAAAGAAAGAGAAAGGAAGGTTGAGTTCCACGGTGCATTAGCCTTTTTTAACCAATTTTGGCCAGCCCTAATGTTGAGTTTAAATTTCGTACCTGCCTGTAGTTGCTGAAAGTTGATTTATGAGTGCAGGGGACAGGATCAGTAGCCAGCAAATTTTAAAGAAAGGTGTGGGGGTGGGGGGGAGGAGAGTTTTATGCCACAGTGTTTCATCAGTGTCAAATTAAAACAATCAATCTTTTGTCAGCCAGCTGCACTTAACACCGTGTTTGTTCTGAGCTGGAGTATTTGTCAGAGAGTAGCCTTGTTAAAAATGTACTAGCTCATGTCACCTTTAACTCTTTGAGGACCTTTTGGGCATACATGCACAGAGCATACGTGCATGAACACAACAACTACGAAGAAGTCTGGATTAGAGTGAATATGGTTGCGAAAACAGCAATGCTTTCCAGTGTTCTCTGGTGCAACAGCATGTTGCATATCACAGGGATTTATTGGCAGCCATTTTTAATGATCTCCACTGTACTTCGTTCATTATGCCATTTCATTGCCAAAAACTGTAAATCTGTTAACATAGTCCCTGGTGGTCTGCTGTAAACTGGTCTGAAATGGGGTAAAAATAATCCTTACATTTTACCCCATGAAAACTAACCCTCCCCCCCCCCCCAATACTGTGACATAGATCAGAAGCTTGAGAGGGCTGACAGCTGCCAAGTGTGTTTGCCAGCAATTCATTTGTACACTTTTCAATTTACAGAACCAGCCCTCAGTCTCAGTTTTTAATTTGGTGCTTTAGATGAAATCCTATTTGGGGAGATCAGCAAGAGGTTAACTGAAGCCGAGGCAGCTGCAGTGGTTAAAAGTCCATAGTTTTGATTTGACGCCAAACTGACATCTAGGTTTTGTTTTCTGTTTTACACTGCTCATTTCCCCAGCCTGCAGCCACATCACATAATGCCACTGTTGTCAAACTTTGGTGAAAAACATGAGAAAGCTTATCACAGTATCATTCATTACCATACATTATAATGTTACAAACCCACAAATATCAGATAAGGAAAAAAAAAACAATGGATATTTAACACAGATGAATTTCTGAAAAAGCTTGGCTTTCTCGCTGGGAGGCCTATTGCTCCGACACCCTCCACTACCCCCAATTCAAATCAAGCTAGTGATGAAGTCACACCATTGTTGGAATGTAAAAGGCCACAGATGTATTTGTATGCTACAAAGTGATACACACAAACAAAAATTAATCACAATGTGCACAGCATAGCAAATTGTGCTTTCCACTGAACTGTCTTACCTGTCTGGGATGAAAATCCTGACTGCTGAAACATTTATATCCCAGTGGAACTGAAGGATATAAATGCACACATCGTCTCTCGCCCTAAAGTAAGTGGAAAGAGATCTAATAATATATACAGATACAAAAGGTGTATTAACAGTGTTTTGCAAAAGTGAGCTAAGCATTAGTAAACTCATGTGGAAGTGGTTATTGACTTGACCAAAGTCCAGTGGACAACACAAATCCAGTCCCACACTCAAGACTATTTTGGGCTACACAAGAGAATGGCAGTATGAGCAATGTAACAATAGCCACCACAGTCTGTTGATATTGATCATTGGCATGCCAGTTGTGTGTAATATTCTGCAATGGGCCACAGACAAGAACTTTCAACAGAACAAGTTTCTGAGTTGGCTGAATGGAATTAGGACACATGTAGGACATGTATTTGATGAAAGAGTTTAACCATATCCAAGTAACATGCAGGCAGTTATACAAATGGAAAGTATCCAAAAACTGAATCTTTACAGAGATTCATGGACATGTTAACATAGATACTCATGTGTAATTTGTCATATTTAAGCATGCCTCTTGTAATGCTGCTTGAAGGTGGTACAGAATGGAACTGGGAAGACTGTGAAAAGCCATGGGGAGTTGTCACTGAAATATTTTGCAAAAAGAAAAGGAGTACTGTGGCACCTTAAAGACTAACCAATTTATTTGAGCATAAGCTTTCGTGAGCTACAGCTCACTTCATCGGATGCATACTGTGGAAATAAATAAATAACCAAATAAATTGGTTAGTCTCTAAGGTGCCACAAGTACTCCTTTTCTTTTTGCGAATACAGACTAACATGGCTGTTACTCTGAAACCTGAAATATTTTGATTAAAGAAGAATGTAAGGTCTCTGTTGTGAGCTCTGGGGTTATCAGCTGTCCTTTAAGATGATCACCAAGTGGCATATGCTTCTGTGCTAACAGAACTATAAGCAGATGGGCTGACAATTGGTTTTCGTTGGAAGCAATTTTTATAAATATGTTTATGGGCAGTAGTCAGTTGAGGCAGAAACCGAGTGTAAGGCTTCGGAAGCCATATTACAGACACTATGTAACAGTACCAACTAGATTTTAGAAAATGACATTGAAAATCTGATTTGGTACCCACTAAAGTCAATGGAAAAATTCCCACTGATTTCATCTTAGAGGATGAATGGTCCTAAACACAATAGTACTCATTAAATGTTCAGTAGTGTTACAAAATGGATTTTTTAAAAACAAATATTCTGTCAAGACCACTTGTCACTAGTATCCCTAGGGAGAGGATTTTCAAGTAAATATGGCTCAAGTTACTTATTTTCAAAACAAAACTTTAATAAATGCAAACAAAAATGAAATAACCTAGTAAATTTCTTCCATCCTATGAAGTCCATGATCCCGGCCAGAATCTTTCTAGTAACACTGCAGCTTCCAGATGGCCTGATTTCTCTATGTAAATCCCGTTAAAGTCAAAGGGAGTTTTTCATGTCTTGAGTGTGGAAAATCAAGATGTACAGCTCCAGATCGTCTTATACTGTTGAGTGATATTACATTATAGTTCGACTTAATAGTAATGCCCACTTTTACTTCCTTGCTGTATTTCTGCTGGTCATGGCATGTAATAGGCAAAGCAGGAGGGGGGCATTTCTTTTTTTTTTTCTATTTTTTCCCTTAAAGATACAAATAGGTTTAGTATTAAGCCTAAATGTAATCACCCATATGTGCATTTGCTACTTTAGATTTGTGAACACTGATAGCAGTGAGGGACTGCTACCTTGTCTCAGTGAAGTAAATTATTGAACCCCAGAATGGTAGCATAAAATCTATGGAAGTTTTACAGTAATTTTTGTGAAATGTCAAATTATACCTGAAGAAAGATAGACAGCTGTAACTCATAAGCACTGAAGACACAGATGAATTGCAAGGTCAAGGTTCATTCTGGAATACAGCAACTGAATTAATGATTGATTTTTTTGTTGTGTTTCTTTTATCTCCACCTGAAGAAAAAGTGAAAGTAGGTTCACAAGATTGTGAGTGCACACAGAAGGGATAGCTCATTAGAAGAAAAAGATGACATGAGCTAGGCAAGAATATTTTCTGTTTGGGGGAAAATTGAAAATTGTGCTTAAAAAAAGGAATTTATGATCAATTTTCATTTTTTTGACATAAAATGAAGACTCGGGTATCACAGATGTAGAAGAATTTTTCAACAGATGTATGAAATTAATGTCTCTTTATGATGTAAAGCTTAGAAGAATAACTTGAGGTGAATTAGTGATATCAGGATATGAAAAGGAGTAAAATTGCCACTTTTAGGTCTGTTCACTCGATTACAGATATAAAAGTGGCAATTCTTCAACAAAAAAAACTTCAAAAACAGACTCCAACAAGAGACTGCTGAATTGGAATTAATTTGCAAACTGTATACAATTAATTTAGGCTTGAATAGAGACTGGAAGTGGATGTGTCATTACACAAAGTAAAACTATTTCCCCATGTTTATCCGCCCCCCACTGTTCCTCACAAGTTCTTGTCAACTGCTGGAAATGGCC
Organism: Lepidochelys olivacea; assembly: GCF_965140295.1. Taxonomy (NCBI): domain Eukaryota; kingdom Metazoa; phylum Chordata; order Testudines; family Cheloniidae; genus Lepidochelys; species Lepidochelys olivacea. Next base: position 74,973,818 of record NC_140411.1, on the reverse strand, counting down.
CACCTTGATTATAACTACAAAAGGTACCCCCCGCCCACTCTCCTGCTGGTAATAGCTCACCTTACCAGATCACTCTTGTGACAGTGTGAATGGTAACATCCATTGTTTCATGTTCTCCGTGTATATAAATCTCCCCGCTGTATTTTACACTGTATGCATCCGATGAAGTGAGCTGTAGCTCACGAAAGCTTATGCTCAAATAAATTAGTTAGTATCTAAGGTGCCACAAGTACTCCTTTTCTTTTTGTGATGAGAAATGTGGCTCAAAACCACTGTTCTATTCACCTGATTCACAGATTGGCCAAGGAACAACCTGGCTGCTGGTGTAACTTACACTATCCCGAGCATTACACTGGGGACTGCTTTGCCACTTGGGATGTGAAAGAGCACATGAGGCACTTGTCTGTGATCGTTGCCTATACTGTTGTATTCTATATATAAATGGAAGTTTTCAGATTCTGCTCTAGGAGTGTAAAATTAGGACTAAATGTGTGTTTTTGTGGTTTTTTTAAACAATACAAATGAATATATTCTAGCCATCTAGAAGAATGATTTAGCTCTAGTACAAAGGGATATAAACAGGATTAATAGGTAGAATTTTTTTTAAATGGTACTTTACGTTGCATATCAGTGAATGTCTCCATAGTGATGTTTTACTAGATTGTGTAAGAAATCCCAAAGGGAAGGACTGAAAGCACAATTACTTCAGACATCTAAAACTAAAGTAGACAATATACTGGAAAATGTGCTGAAGAAATAGTCTGCCAATTGGGAAGGCGTAGATCAGTGGTAGGCACCCTGCAGCCTGTGGGCTGCACGCAGTCCATCAGGGTAATCCGCTGGTGGGCTGCGAGACCGTTTGTTTACATTGACTGCTCACAGGCACGGCCACCCGCAGCTCCCAGTGGCTGCCATTAGCCATTCCCGGACAATGGGAGCTGTGGGAAGCAGCGGCCAGCATGTCCCTGCAGCCCACGCTGCTTCCTGCAGCTCCCATTGGCCGAGAACAGCAAACAGTGGCAACTGGGGGCTGTGGGCGCCGTGCCTGTGGACAGTCAATGTAAACCAACGGTCTTGCGGCCCGCTAGTGGATTACCCTTACTGGTCACGTGTGGCCACCATTGGCATAGATGGTCCTAGCGTGTTTATAATCCAGGGACTAGGGAGAGTGGTTACATTTATTGTGTTAACTCCCTTTAGTGTACTTAGAAAAGAACAAGACTTAAATACAAAGAATGATTAACAGACTGAGCAGAAATGGAATGAAATATAAATCCTAGAGCCTATCTCAGCAGTTTCACAATGCTGCCACTTCATTGACTTCACTAGAGTCACACCCAGGGTTTAAATTCTAACAGTATTTCCTGGATCCCCCCATATACTCCCAACAAGCTATAAAAACTCTGAGGGAGAGAGGGAGGGACTATTTACCGATGTTGTGCTCTGGACAGCTCCAGCTGAATTTAAACCCTGGTCACTCCTGATTGACACTTCAGCAAGTAAGATCAGAATCTAGGCCTAAGAGTTGTGCCCACCTTTTCAAATTGTCTCATTAATATGCTAGCCACCTGTCATAAATATAAAGGGAAGGGTAAACCCCTTTGAAATCCCTCCTGGCCAGGGGAAAGCTCCTCTCACCTGTAAAGGGTTAAGAAGCTAAAGGTAACCTCGCTGGCACCTGACCAAAATGACCAATGAGGAGACAAGATACTTTCAAAAGCTGGGAGGAGGGAGAGAAACAAAGGGTCTGTGTCTGTCTGTATGCTGCTCTTGCCAGGGACAGAACAGGAATGGAGTCTTAGAACTTTTAGTAAGTAATCTAGCTAGGTATGTGTTAGATTATGATTTCTTTAAATGGCTGAGAAAAGAATTGTGCTGAATAGAATAACTATTTCTGTCTGTGTATCTTTTTTGTAACTTAAGGTTTTGCCTAGAGGGGTTCTCTATGTTTTTGAATCTAATTACCCTGTAAGATATCTACCATCCTGATTTTACAGGGGGATTTCTTTATTTCTATTTACTTCTATTTTTTTATTAAAAGTCTTCTTGTAAAAAACTGAATGCTTTTTCATTGTTCTCAGATCCAAGGGTTTGGGTCTGTGGTCACCTATGCAAATTGGTGAGGCTTTTTATCCAACATTTCCCAGGAAAGGGGGGGTGCAAGTGTTGGGAGGATTGTTCATTGTTCTCAGATCCAAGGGTTTGGGTCTGTAGTCACCTAGGCAAATTGGTGAGGCTTTTTACCAAACCTTGTCCAGGAAGTGGGGTGCAAGGTTTTGGGAAGTATTTTGGAGGGAAGGACGCGTCCAAACAGCTCTTCCCCAGTAACCAGTATTAGTTTGGTGGTGGTAGCGGCCAGTCCAAGGATAACGGGGGTAATATTTTGTACCTTGGGGAAGTTTTGACCTAAGCTGGTAAAGATAATCTTAGGAGGTTTTTCATGCAGGTCCCCACCTCTGTACCCTAGAGTTCAGAGTGGGGGAGGAACCTTGACACCACCAATGGATGTGTTCTGAGTCTCTCTGGATATTTTGGTGGCTAAAAACATGAGTTCGGTTATCATCAGCTTACTATAAAGTAAATATTGTCTTTGACAAGTAAACAACCACACTTTGCTTGCACTTTAGTACAATAGCTCCTTGGCACGCTGGCCATGATGATATTATAGTATAATCTGAAGACGATTCATATATCCACATTTACGCCTGTAATCTGTATGTGATACACCTTTGCCGGCCATACACCTTTGCCCCTAGATGTTCAGATCAAGGAACTGTTACTGTGAATGCATCTGCTGATATCTGTTGCCACAGCTGGTGCAGCGGAAGAGGTGGCCTCTTGATCAATATGCTTTTAAAGATTAAAATAAACAACTTGAAGTACACTTGAAAGCAAACAGAAGGCCAGTGCAATTTAATCTCCATTGTCCCCTCCACAAATTTTGTACCACATGAAGACTCTGAGTGGTCTGTAAATGTAGTCTCACATAAAGGATGTTACATTAATCCAGTCTGGGGATGACACAGCACCAGACACAAATTTACTTGGAATTACGGCACATTTTGTGTGTGGGGAAAAAACAGCTTGATTTTCAAATTTAAGGGTCTGCTTTTTATATATTTTGAGATCCTAACATTTGCAAAGTGACAGACATCTGTAAATCATCATTGAGTTATAATGTATATAAAAAAAATCAAGGTTTCAATATAATTGATTTGATTTAAAAAAAGAGAACTCAATAGATTACTACAATTATTGTAGACAGAAAAGTAACTTATATATTGTTCATCTCTTTCACAACTCTTGTCATACTTGAAAATAGGAGGGAAAGAGAATAAATGTGGAACCAGTGAATGAATCTGTCTGTCTGCCTACAGTGTGTAAGTATTTACATATATAATGCATAAACAATACATATATAAAAAGAAGTATAGAAGGACTCACACCAAGTTTCTTGGTGTTTATGGGCATCACATTGGAATTTGTATAAGACACAAGAGCCCAAATATAGCCATATTCATACTCCAGACTACATAGAAAACTTCACCAAAGTTATTGATAGGGAAGGTCTGTCTCAGAAGGTTTAGTTACATATTTTTTTAGTATTTATGAATTGCATAAAACCTCAGTTCATGACAGCACTTAAGCATGGGCTTAATTCCTGTGAAGTCAGTGAGACTTAATCACATGCTTAAGTGTTTTCATAAATCATGACCCAAATTTGGAAGCCATTGAGGAAATCCTGTAATTGTATTCTTCCCAGTCCCCAGAAGCATTCTATATGTTTTAAGCTCTTTCTGTGTTAAAATTTCACTTAATTCCACCACAAGGATAATGAATGCTGTGTTTGAGATTAAGGTGGGGTTTTTTTGTTTGTCTTTTTTAATTGCCAAGTGCATTTTAAATGCTCATACCTAAATTTAAGTGTGTTAAATGGATGCCATGGATATTGTTTTGTGAAATATTACTATAATTGTGCACATAAATCCAATATTAACTTATCAAAATTGTTAGTTTCACTCCTATCTACATATGTCTGTCAATATATGTGACTTTCAGGGCAGTTGTGGTAATCATTTTGGGTGTAGTTTTTTTTGCAGATAAGAGACTAAATTATAAGTTATTTGTGATCCAGGTGTTTAGCTGTGCATCCTTTTGAACCTAGTTGCACTCTCTTAAGTGGAAGTCATTATCATCCACACATACTCCCTTTTTTCCTGTGTTTGTTGGTGGAATTTGTTTTGTAAAATAAATAAATCCAAACAGTTAAAAACCAACATATGATGAACTGATATATCATTTTTATCTGTTGAAGATATAGAAATGTACAGCTTCCGTTAAACTAAAAACAAACATCCCCCCGCTCAAAAACTGTTTTCAGCTGTTATGTTTTCAGATTGCTCGCTAACAGAACATGTTTTGATTGCATGAGACGGGAACTTTACAGAAGGGAAGGGGATGGGGCCTCCCAGTAGTGGTATAAATCAGTCATCTTCAGGCAACTTTGGCTATCTCCTCTCCCCCTAGACCATATATAGTGTTTCTAGCTTCCTAATTGCAAATATATATTGTAGTCCCCTTTATGGGTCGTTAATACTGGTTTGAGGTCCATTGACATTTCCATTTTGGATTGTTTCCAGGAGAACGTATCATAGAGTAGTGGTGGGCAACCTGCAGCCCCTGGGCCGCATGGAACCCATCAGGGTAATCTGTTTGTGGGTCACGAGACATTTGACTGACTTTGACAGTTCACAGGCACCAGTGGGAGCTGTGGGAAGCGGCGGACAGCACCTCCCTGCACCCCTTTTCCGGCAGGCGCCGCTTCCCACAGCTCCCATTGGCTGGGAATAGGGAACTGCGGCCACTGCGAGCTGCGGGGGGCAGTGCCTGCAGACAGTAAATGTCAGCCAAATGTCTCGTGGGCTCGGGTTACCCACCACTGCCGTAGAGTGTAGCTATCCCACCCCCAAAATAAAAACCTCTACACCTTTTCAGCCACCTATGTCCTCCCAATGTGCAGAGAGCTGCCGGCGTGTCGTATATTTGGAGAGGGGAAGTTTTGTGTTGAAGGAGATATTGAAAATGTAACTCAGTATGGTTTGTGTTTAAAATGAAGTTTTCGAGAGCATCTGTCTATAAAACATTCCAAATTTATACTTTACTGATCTACTGGATGGCTTTAAGGGGGGATTATTAGTTGTCCATTTCCTGCTCTGTAAACAGTACAAACCCATATTTTGAAGGATTTGAAATTTTACAGAAGTTATATTTCATTAACACACACACGCGCACACACACAAGAAGGGCAATTGCCATGTCTGATTTAGTTACATCCAAACCACTTGACTAAATTGTAGGAGTCTGTGCCCGTAACAACAAATTCAAAATAGACTTCCCGTAAGACAAGGGGTATAGAAACCAGGAACATTTCTAAACCAGAGTAATATAGCTGGAACCTAAGAGTAATGCACAGAGTCTACAAGTTGAAATAAATGAGTCCCGGGGAAGAAAAATTATGCTTAGCTCTGTGTGTTGGAGAAAGCAATATTTTATTATAAATTGTTATTTCAGTATTGCCTAAGGTCCCACCCGAGATCAGATTCTCCCAGTTATAGGTAGTCCGTGCCCTAAAGACCATGCAACTGTATCAGACAAAAGGTGGATGACAGGAAGTATTATCCTTATTTTAGTTTCTTGTCTAATTTTTGAGGTTGGATTTTTAATAATAAATATTGGTAAGTATTCACAAAACTGTAAGGTGTCTATTAAATTAATGTTGTGATTTTTATGAGGATAGTAGATTTTGGTGTGTTTATATTAGTGTATAGTGTATCTAAACTTTCATTTACCCTTTGCATGAGAACTATATCATTTCATTAAGGTAATTAGGTATCTACCATTGCCATATGCTGTTTTCTTTTAAAGGTGTTGGCATTCTCAGTATTGAATTGTGACTGGGTTTGAACAAGGAGTTAGAACAGACCTTTAACTTGGTGCCTTATCATAAAGCACACTGTACCTATCAATTGTGGTTTCCTCCCTGCCAGATGCAAAGGAATGCTGCTTAGGGTAGAAAACAAGACTGAGGATTTTTGAGGAAAGCTGGTATTTTGAAGCTGGCACACATTAGCTCAAGTAATGATTGAAAATTGGCAGAGCTGTGCTGTAGGGAAATCTGCTCCAGCGTGTCTATTCCTGCAGGATTGTCTTTTCTATTGGTTCAGCAGACAGAGAAGGGAATGAAAACAAACATTAACAACAACCAATATTTAGAGGCATAATCTTATCTCCCTTTATCCAGAACTTTTCAGTGAATTAAAATAATAAATCCTATGAAGAAATATGGTGATTGTTACATTCGTGAATAATGTATTCAGAAGAAGGCTGTCTGACCAGTCTTGTCCTCACAAAAATTATAGAAAAGAGCTATTCAGTCACACCATATGCATTTTACTAAAATACCAGATCTTCTAAACTTGTTTTATGTTCCTGCATCTATAAAAGTGAAGATTGCAGAAATATTCACCATCACCCCTATGCTCCATTTGAGAAGTTGATGAGCTATAAAACATCATTTTACTTTGGCTGCCCTACACAGTTCTTTCTTAGCTGGATATTTACTTCTAATCTTTTGGCATTATCACTTGCTTTAGGCTGTGTTTTAAATCCCAAGAACTTTCTCTGAAATAAGATACTCAGGAGTAAAGGAATTCCTTATTTTCTCTACTTATTTATGAGACTTTTTCAGCATGTGTAACTAAATGATATGTGGGGGACAGAGAAATGCTGAATGCATCATTGATCCATGTATTAATTTAATATTTCCAGTTTAGCTCTTTCCATTTGTTGAATTGAAAAGGCATTTTCTTGGTTCTGCTTATGGTGCATCAAAACAAGGGCTCATGATCCTTCTCTGACTTTCACTGTTCTCATCAAATTTCTTGTAATATGTTTGAATAATGGGGCCAAGATTTTCAAAAGTGACTAGAGGGGTGTGTGTGTATCTCCCAAAGAGCAGGGGGAGGAAGAGTGGGAGAGGGAGAGGGGGTGTGGGTGTGGTGTATCCATATATAGTACTGTATACCCTTCCTCCCTCCCCCACCCCGGTCTGGTAGCATACACTGTGTAAATATAATAAACTTGGAGGTAAGTGCTGAAGGCACTCTGAGCACTCAGCTGTACAGACTCCAACCGTCCAGTGAGTTCCAACTTTTTACATTCTGTGTGGCAGAGAATTACTTTACTAGGTCTGCCAGAAACTGAAATAGGCACAGTTCCTTTAAATTGCAACACAAAAGATCAAATCAACAGTTTTCAAACCAGATCCTTAGAACAAGTCTCTGAAAGATAAGAGTCTCAGAACCCCTCCATAATATCCTGGCTGGATGCTGCTGCCCTATGTCTTCCTCCTATAACTGGTGTGGCCTGGCAACAACAGGATGTGTCTCTGTTTGGCTCTTCGATGTTCCATTTCCAGCTGTGGGCTGTTTGCTGCCTAGTCTTGCCTCCATAGCTTACTGCCTGTGGCCCACACATATCCTCTGACTTTGTCTTGAGCCTGGCTTCAGACTGTATTTTCTTTTCCTGTACACTGGGTATTATAGATCTCTCTACTGGCTGGATGAAGAACTGGGGGACAATGCAGAGTCCAACATTTAACCATTAAGTTCATTAGAATATGATATCCTAAAAATAATTTATAGGTGTTGCTGAAAAAGAATTTTAAGGCTTAAAATTTCTTCCCTTCTGTCTTAAAACACCAGCAGCAAACTATAGTAAGTAGAGCAATCCAAACTTAAAAGAAAAAAACTTCCCCAGACCCATATGCTGATTTAAGGAAAGTTTGTTGTTTGACATGTTTTTATTCAAATTCATACTTTGGCATTCTCCCAAGCTGATGAGTTCTTTCCCCATAGATATGAGAAACAGTAAAACCCATAGAACTGTATTCAAAGGAGAAGTATATATTGCCAGGGTAACTAGCTGAACATGGAAGATTTCAAACCTAGATGATGAAACTTTGTCAAGGAATGAAGAAGTTATGTAGGGAAAAATGAGAATCTGCCTTAGTGTATTGTTTCACCTACATTTTATACTCAATAACCAGGATCTACTCCAAAACTGCAAAAACTTTAATGACATATATTTTTCAATTAATAATGACTTGATTCTCAAGAATCATACCCCGACTAAATCAAATTGACTAATACCACAAAATTTGGTGTGACAACCATTTGTCAATATAAGCATACAGATTCATAAAATTGAATATAATTTACGTAAGTAGAAGAGTTAACTGCCACAATATAGGAAGACAAAAGAGGAAAGGGGGGAATCTCCTCATAAATCAGGCTGCTAATAAATGCTTTTAATGTTTGATTAAGGGTCAGGCCAGATGGCTACAGGAAAGTGATAGAAGGCAGATATATTAGTCCCAGGTTAAGTAGGTCCCTTTTCCCTAGGTAGGGTAGCAGGGAAGGTTCCAGACCAATCAGGAACTTTCTGGAAACAATTAAGGTAGACAGGCTGATTAGAACACCTGCAGCCATTCAAGAAGCTGCTAGAATCAATTAAGACAGGCAGGCTAATCAAGGCATCTCAGTTTAAAAAGGAGCTCACTTCAGTGTGTGAGGAGCTGGGAGCAAGAGTCACAAGAAGCTGAGAGTGAGAAGGCATACTACTGGAAGACTGAGAAGTACAAGCATTATCAGACATCAGGAGGAAGGTCCTGTGGTGAGAATAAAGGTGTTGGGAGGAGGCCATGGGGAAGTAGCCCAGGGAGTTGCAGCTGTTACAGGAGCCACTGTAGACAGCTGCAATCCACAGGGCCCTGGGTGGGAACCCGGAGGAGAGGGTGGGCTCGGGTTCCCTCCGTCCCTCCAACTCCCTACTTGATACCGGAGGAGTTGACCTGGACTGTGGGTTCCACTAGAGGGGAAGGTCTCTGGCCTGTTCCTCGATTCACTAAGTGGATCAGCAGAGACTGCGGGGATTGTTCTTCTTCCTTTTCCCCATGCTGGCCAGTGATGAGACTAACTGAGTGAATGGCAGATTTGAGCCACGAAAGTGGCCAAACTGAGGGCTGCTGTGGACCTCTGAGCAAGCATATCCGCTAATAAGCGCAGGACCCACCAAAGCAGAGGAGGAACTTTGTCACACTGGGTGCATTGTGATGTCACATGGGGTGGGTTCAGAAAGTAGATTCACTTTCCTTTGCTCCATGATTGTCTTCACCTTGGGTGAAATCCTGGTTCTTTTACCATCAATAGCAAAACTATCATTGACTTATTTGGGGGCAGAATTTCACCCCTTTTCATTATCAGTGACATTAACCAACACTGTGACCAAATGGGAGAGATTAAAAGAGAGCTAGACAATTTTTCGCAAGGGTGGGTCAAAAGAACATATTTATTAAGCAAAACAAAAATTGCTAGTATACATATGGGGAAAAAGGTCTCAACTTTGAAAAAGGAGAAGAAGACATGGACTTCTCTCTGGATGAAATTGAGAACTTCACTTATTGCCATGGTATTCGAACCTTGATAGGTATGAGAGAGGAAGGAACAGAACCTGCCATGGCACTCTAAAATAGGACCCATTGTAGGATCTTGACAGCCAAAGGACCCAGAAGTAGGTTTCGAAAGGTGTTCAGAGTGCTGGGTAAAGTACCCTCCTATTTCAGTTACATGTCACAGATTTTGAAGCAGACAATCATGCAGTCATTTTTAATGGAATGCAAAGTAGAAATTTCTCTGGTAAGAAACAACTTCACAATACAGCCATATTTCTATTGCTTTCCTGTGCAGGAAACTCCTACACAACTGGCATGCACATTTTAAAAAATATGGTTTGTGGAGCACTGTAGAGCAGAGACATTGTCTCCACACATTACTCAAACATATAATATGCTGTTACACCTAGTATGCTGTTGACACTATGGGCCTGATCAACCTCTCAGCAAGGCCAGTGGAAATTCTCCAATTAACTTTTCTAGGACTTGGAGTGGGTCTTAAATAAATGATGACCAGTGCTGATAAAGCATTAATCTGATAAAGAACATAAAGCCCTCAGCATATCTGAGCATGCTTTCAAGATTATATCATCCATATCGTACTGAGATCCCTAGACACTTGAATATGAATTTGAGTATTGGAAGCAATATCTTTAATAAGTCATAACATATACACTTCAATAAACTCGGTATCAACAGAGAAAACAATGGCAAGTTGAATAATTGTGAAATTGGCACAATAATACAGTTTGACCATGCTCTGATAATAGTGGAATTTAATTTCAAAATCTCCACCAAAAATGACCCTCAAATTAGTTTACAAACAAGAACAATTGAAGTATACAGTGGTAGTGGATGAGGTATGTTCAATATTAAATGATTGCTTAAAAACAAATGATGTATCTGAAGCTAAGACATCCATACTATGGGACACAGCCAAAACTTTATTAAGGGGCAAACTAATCTCTGTCTCAGCTTGATGTAAAAGATTGCACCTGGCATGTATGGATGAACAAAACTAATGACTAAAACCTCTAGAATTACAACATAAAAAGTTCCCTAAGATCTAGTCTAACAAAAATTCAGAAGATAATAGGGGAAATCAAAGTACGAAAAGTTTACAAAACACAGCAGTTGATTGGCCGTACTGGATTTTTTTATGAAAAAGAAACAAGTCATTGGCACAGACATTTTTTAAAAATAAAGAAAAGGCAGTAAGAACTTAAACTATGTTAGGTGACGCTGTTTCAGACACACTGAAATTTAAACACCAGTTTTAAAGCAAAATCTTGAATTGATAATTGTGTATCTTCAACTCATTCTAGCTTTGAAAATTTAAGAGACTGTTTTTTGTGTCTCACTCTTGACAAATCCAGCAAATAGGAAACATTCTACTGCAGAGGAAAAATTATCTCTTTTCATGCAAAAATTACACAGTGGACAACGTTTTTAAGGATAATAGAATGTGGTGATAAGCATGTATTAACAGAGGTGGACATAGAAATGGCAGGCACAGATGTGTGGAACACATTCAGTTGTGTCTTTTAAATCAGAAACATTGTCTCTTAAAAGTAATGAAATCTGGTTCAACAACAGAGGATATTATTGTGAATATGCCTCTTGTTTTCCCCTTAAAAATCAACATTTCAACTAAAATTATATTTTCAGTTTCAAAGGATAGACAACTTCAAGCTAATGTCTGAAAAATATTTTTTAAAAAAAAGTCTGTCTTTTTTTCCATCAAAATTTAAAATTTCAATGCAAGATTTAGTCCAAATTTAGAAAAATTTGACTAGGTCTAATCATAATCATTCTCAAACAAACCTACCTATATCCCTCACTGCTGAAATAAACACACAATATTGTTGCCTGCTATTGTTCGATGATGATTCCCTGTTTACAGTTAATTTTGACACCTGTCAGTTAGTTTTTAATACATTTTAATACATTAAGGTATGCAATGTTAATTTTATATCATTTTAGTTTTTTCTTCAAAACGTCATGCATTGTCAAATCAAATGCCTTGCAGAAGTCTAAGTATATTATTGCAACATTATTACTTTTATCAACCAAACTTGTCATCTCATGGGGAAAAAAAGAAGAAAGATATCGAGTAATTTTGATAGGGTCCATATTCTATAAACCATGTTTGATTTTCATTAATTACTTTACTACTTTATTAATCAGGTCACATAAAAAGCTGCTCTATTAATTTGCCTGGGATCAATGTCTGGCTATAATTATCCAGGTCATCCCATTTACCCTTTTTTAAAATAAATTGGCATAAAATTATCTGTCTTCAAGTCTTTTGGAACTTTCCCAGTGCTCCAAAACTTATTAAACATCAACATTAATGGTCCACTAATCTCCTGAACACCTCTTGTATTCTAGAATTTCAAGTTACCTGGACCAGCTGATTTTAAAAAAGTTTGACTTTAGTAGTGTCCATTTAACATCCTCCAGAGATACTAGGGGAATGGAAAGAGTATTATCACCACATTATAAGACTGTATTGTCTGGTTTTTCCAAAATACAGAACAGAAATATTTATTGAACACTTCTACCTTTTCTGCATTATTCTTGATAATTCTATTATTTCCATCTAGTAACAGACCAATACCATTTTCTCGATTCATTTTGTTCCTATCTATCTATCTATCTATCTATCTATCTATCTATCTATCTATCTATCTATCTATCTATCTATCTATCTATCTATATTTAAACTAATTCATATATCCTTAACTCTACTGGCCATAGATTGCTCCTTGTGTCTCTTGGCTTCTCTTAGCAATTTTCTACAATTCCTAACTGCTTCTTTCATTTGTTATATATTATTTTTATTTTTACAGATGCCTTCCCTCCCCCTCTAAACCAGGTAGGTTTTATCGGCATCTAGTATGGTGTTCTTTAATAGTTCCCAATTATCATTCACATTTTTCTGATGAAAATATTTCTCCCAGCTGATTTGTCTCGTAATTGTTTTCAGCTTTGTGAAATTAACCCTATTAAAGCACTAAGTATATCTATTACTGGTTGGGACTTTATTCTGCTTGCACATTATAAATCATGTCATAAGCACTTGTACATAAGCTGGCATTACTTTTTGGTTTGTTATCCGTTAGGAAAACGGCTAAGAATTCCACTGTGTTTGCTGTAACACTTTTGAGTTAGGAAATTATCATCTATAATATTTAAAAGTTTCAAGGATATTTTAATACTGGCAGCATGAGACCTCCAGCATATGTCACTCAAATTGAAGTTCCCCATGATCACGCAGCTTTTGTTTCTTACACATTGTAGGTAGGTGCATAAGGAGCTGGTCATCCTGATCCCTAGTGTAATTTGGTGGTCTGTTGCAGACACCAGCTAATACCACTTCTCATGCTTTATCTGTTAGACATTGATCCATGAGCATTCAAGATCATTTTCTTCTGAGTTTAGTGACTAAAAAATAAGCAATGCCATTTTTTTTACCTAGAGTGCCACTGCCCCTACCCTTTTGCCCCCTCAATCCTTCTTAAATACATTATAACCATTGATTTTTAACATTCCAGTAGTGTGAATCATCCCACCTAGTTTCAGTAATACCAACTAGATCAAATGTATATTCATAAGTGAGCAATTCCAGTTCTTCTTGTTTGTTACCCAGACTCCTAGCACTGATGTATAGTCAATTAAACTTCTTTTCATGTCCATTGGTTCTTTGATTAATTTTGTCCTCAACTTCTCAATTTTTGTGCTGCGTGCTCATGAACGCCCTCTTTTAAACCTTCTGACTGATTTCAGATGGTTGTGAAGGAGTCTACCATCTTGCCAACACAGTATGCACTGGATGGACTTGATTAGATTGTATAAATGTTGAAGAATAGATTAAATCAGGGGAGGGCAAACTATGGGGAACTGCGGCCAACGGGAGCTTCGGGGATGGTACCCACAGGCGAGGGCAGCGTGCGGAAGAGCCGCTTGTCCCACCCCATTCCCAGGAGCCACTGCTGGACATGCTGGCCACTTCCATGACTGGCGTGGGACCAGGGCAGGCAGGGAGCTCACCCTGGAGCCGCTTGATGTAAGCAGTGCCAGGCCGGAGCCTGTACCCCGAACCCTTCCTGCACCCTGCACCCCAACCCCTTGCACTGAGCCCCCTAATGCCCTGTCTTGAGCCCCTTGCCACATACCCTATGCATCCCAACCCCCTGCCCTGAGCCCCCTGCCCTTAGATGACTGCCACACCCTGCACCCCTCCTGCACCCCACAGCCCTACTGCACCCCATCCCCTTGCCCTGAGCCCCTTTCTGCAAACCGCACCCCATCCCAGACCCCACACCCCAACTTCCTGCCCCAGCCCTATATTCATGGCCCTGCATACAATTTCTGCACCCAGATGTGGCCCTCGGGCCAAAAAGTTTGCTAACCTCTTGGTTAAATATTGCTTAACTGATAGTGAGATTTCAAGGTTCAGACTCAATTTAAAAGGATTCCTGGGTACTTCTGTTTATATGCATGCACGTGCACACACACGTCATGTGTGCACATATACAGACTTTGTTACCCTCCCCCATCCTATCATTTTCACATAGCAACAAAAGGTTTTTAAGCAGTGTCTGAGCAGAAATCATCATGTAAAGCCAAATTTGTTCCATTGTTGAGAAAACTGACAGCAGATTTAAATAGCTGGACTAATCTGATCATATGGCTGGGATATAAATATTTAATCTATATGACTTATGCTTCCCCAGATTTGATAAAAAATAAATAAGGTAATGAATTCATTTGCACAGCAAAGATCCATGAACCCTTTCCTGCACAGCCTTTAAGCTATAATACTAGACAGCAGAAGTTGGGTGTGACTCTTCTTGGGGAATCCTGGACAGGGTGTCTCCTCATACCCCGGCCTCCAGTGAGAGGGAGCCTTTCTTGTAGCAGATGGGTGTCAGTTCCTGGACACTTCCAGCCTTTGAGCCACTCAAGCACTCTAGTCGCTATGTCAGCCCTAACTTTGCCTTGCAGGTTAACAATAGGTGAACCGCAATACCTGAGTCCCAGAGTACCACAGTTTACCAATTTTATGTTGAACTCTTGCTCCTGTAAACCACACAGCAGTTGTGAGCACTTATAATAAAACAGCAGTCGGTTTATTTATAAGAGAGTAAAGATTTAACTATTAGTGACAGAAAATGATGGACGCGAATGGTTACCACACAAAACAAAATAATAAAATGCGAACCTAGGTCTACACTTATCAATAGTTACCTCTCCTATTTAATAAAGTAGGCTTTCCCATAGAGTTCAGTCTGTTTCAGAGCTGGTTGGTTTCACAAGAACCAGGATCCAACTGTTCATGAAAGTGCTTAATTGCGTAAGGGGTTTCCATAGTGAATGGATAGAGCGCTCTTTCCGACACTCCATCTTTTGTCTTTATTGATAGCCATAGAGATCTCCTGCCTGCTATAATGTTCCTTTTCGTCTCTAAGTGGTTGTAGTTGTTTGCAGTTATCTTTGACTCTTTTTCATGGACTGTTCTGGGATGTGGCAAGTGTAGACAAAAGAAACTTGCATTACCTCAGTGGCTGACTAGGAAGGGTTGACAACTCCCTCTTGCTTGAATGGGTCATCACTGAGACACATTACTTCCTGGTGACTAATTTCTACTCCGCATACGTAAAGCATACTTCAAAATAAATACATTATTCCTTAAATATTTCCTGTACATATAGCTCACAGTGATTGAGTCTTGACAAGTTATGAGCTTTCTGTAGATACTTTACATGTTAATCTTTATGGATAAATATTGATATGTGTTTGGTGTAGTGAGTTTAACAGGTTGGAGGTGAGAGTTATTTGCAAAGAGCAAGGGATCCAAGGAGTCTGAGTCACATGGGGGATATCAAAAACCATATTCAGTTTACTAAGTAGTGCTAAAGAAAACTGATTTGAAATTTAACATCTCATACCAATACTTCTACATACACAGAGAAGAGAGCCTAGAACCCTAAGCTAATAAGAAAGTTAATAGGAGCTGGTGAGTGCTCAGCGCTTTTCAAAATCAAGCAGGGGCCTAAATATGGAGTAAGGAGAATTTTAGGCTATTCAAAAATGTTGCTGATTGTGGCCCTTCTCATTTTCAGGAGCTCCACTAACTATATGGAAAGAGTCAATTATTTTAGGAGTATCCTTGTACATGCGTGCATGCGCACACACACACACAGATACAAATTATAGTAGGCCTCAAAACAATTTTACAACTCTTTCGGATTTTGTAATTTCTTAATCACAAGATGTCGAATTTACAGGATAGATGAAATTACTCTTCTAGTACCTCTAGTTAAGATATTTGTCTACTAATCTTTACTTCATAGATACCATTTCTTCTTACCTCACTGCCAACCTTGTGAGAAGAGCCATTATAACAGGTTGTTAAAATCAGGAATAATATTGCAGTTATAAAGAGTGACAAATATGTTCTCTGCTACCAGCAGCATGAGTTTGAAACATATTCTATGGAAATGTTTAAATATTCTGGACCTGATTCTTATTTATACTAAGGCCACTTTTACTCCTTTCTGGCTTTGTAAAGTAAATTTGTAAAATAAATTACTGTTTATACCCTCTTTAAGGCACTTGTAAAACTCTAGAGTGGTATAAAGTGTAAATAGAATCAGGCCCACTATGTTTTGAAGCAACAAGAGGCTGTCCAAACAATTATTCCTCTTAGCTACAAATATTTCCTCCTGAATCTTTTCACACGAATCCCATTGATGAGGTGTTTCAAAGACTGATGCAATTATCTCATCCTACTATAAGTGACAAAGTACAGTGGAATAAAAGTGTGGTACATACTAACAAGAGGTAATAACACTTTTGCTAAAAATAATAGGTTCATACTATATGATGAGCAATCTGTAATCAAGGGAGGACATGCTGTCCATGATTTGTCACTTGACAGGAATGTAGCCTTCAGAAATAAAGTGAAGCACAGATATTTATATAAAACAATAAACAGCGGTGTGCACATAAGTGCTTAACTTCTCTCTGAGTCTAGATGGTTGTATGGGTTGTCATTAGAGGTTTAGGGATGGTAACTTTAAAGCCCAGCCCTGCTGTCAGAGAGAAATGGAGGCAGATCTCCCTGATGGGGTCTCTTAGGGGCATGGAACCTAAGGCAGACACAATACCTCCAGGAACAGTGTTGGGATATGTGTCGGTGTCCTTAGTCTGCCTTTTACAGGACGCAACATGTACTTCTTCTCTGGGTATGTCTACACTGCATTTGGGAGTGAGCCTCCCAACATGGGTCCATAGGGTAGTGATCAATGGCTCCATGTCTAGTTGGCAGCCGGTATCAAGTGGAGTGCCCCAAGGGTCGGTCCTGGGGCCGGTTTTATTCAATATCTTCATAAATGATCTGGAGGATGGTGTGCATTGCACTCTCAGCAAATTTGCGGATGATACTAAACTGGGAGGAGTGGTAGATACGCTGGAGGGGAGGGATAGGATACAGAAGGACCTAGACCAATTGGAAGATTGGGCCAAAAGGAATCTGATGAGGTTCAATAAGGATAAGTGCAGGGTCCTGCACTTAGGACGGAAGAACCCAATGCACAGCTACAGACTAGGGACCGAATGGCTAGGCAGCAGTTCTGCGGAAAAGGACCTAGGGGTGACAGTGGACGAGAAGCTGGATATGAGTCAGCAGTGTGCCCTTGTTGCCAAGAAGGCCAATGGCATTTTGGGATGTATAAGTAGGGGCATAGCGAGCAGATCGAGGGACGTGATCGTTCCCCTCTATTTGACATTGGTGAGGCCTCATCTGGAGTACTGTGTCCAGTTTTGGGCCCCACACTTCAAGAAGGATGTGGATAAATTGGAGAGAGTCCAGCGAAGGGCAACAAAAATGATTAGGGG
Organism: Lepidochelys olivacea; assembly: GCF_965140295.1. Classification (NCBI taxonomy): domain Eukaryota; kingdom Metazoa; phylum Chordata; order Testudines; family Cheloniidae; genus Lepidochelys; species Lepidochelys olivacea. The sequence continues at coordinate 74,956,402 of NC_140411.1, read as the reverse complement.
ACTGGAACACATGAGTTATGAGGAGAGGCTGAGGGAGCTGGGATTGTTTAGCCTGCAGAAGAGAAGAATGAGGGGGGATTTGATAGCTGCTTTCAACTACCTGAAAGGGGGTTCCAAAGAGGATGGCTCTAGACTGTTCTCAATGGTAGCAGATTACAGAACGAGGAGTAATGGTCTCAAGTTGCAGTGGGGGAGGTTTAGATTGGATATTAGGAAAAACTTTTTCACTAAGAGGGTGGTGAAACACTGGAATGCGTTACCTAGGGAGGTGGTAGAATCTCCTTCCTTAGAGGTTTTTAAGATCAGGCTTGACAAAGCCCTGGCTGGGATGATTTAACTGGGAATTGGTCCTGCTTTGAGCAAGGGGTTGGACTAGATGACCTTCTGGGGTCCCTTCCAACCCTGATATTCTATGATTCTATGATTTGTGGTAGCAGGGCTTGCACTAGCAGACTAGAAACAGCTATGTTGATGTTGCTTTGATATTGAAAACCCAGGCTGGAATTCAGGTGCTCAAGCCTGAGGGAAGAGGTAGGTTTGAGAGCCTGAGATCCAGCCCAAGTCAAAATACCTACACAGCTATTTTTAGTACACTGTTGCAAGCCTTGTAGTACAGTCTGTTGATCCAGGCTAGAAGGCTTGCTCCTGGACGTAATGTAGACATACCCTCTGAGGTTACTTCTGCTGTGTATTGTAGCAAGAAGAGAGAGTTTGCCCTATAGCCCTGTCTCCATGGGGTAGGCTAATGTTGCTGTGGACATTAACCTGGACCACTCCTTGTCCTTTAGCAAAGGACTGGGATTATCTGTCTTTGGTACAAGTATTTAAAGGGAGGAAAGGTTTATTTCATCCTCTCCATGTCTGGCACTGCTGCACAGTACCAGGAGCAAATTGGTTTGTTTGTTTGTTTTTCTCTTTCTGGAGGTGCCACATTTTCTGACAAGATCCAGGCTAGAGACTTTCAAAGTCAAAAGATCCCATATGAATGTTTGATCATCCTTTCTGGGTCCTTTACAAACCAATGGATGCTCCCAATAGTTATAGTAGAGGAAGACTCTGTTACTATTTTCAGTCAATTTCAGTTGTTGCAGTATTGTGGTCACTTACATTGTTATTATAGGACTGGAGTAAACCTGAATTCGGCAGATAAATACTGATTTGAGTGTTACCCTTCATATTTTAAAATTAGCTCCTGGGTTTCTCTCTTTGTCCTTTTCCTCCACCTCATTTATCCAACCCCTGTCAACCACCTTGTCATTTTTTCTTAGTCCTCACATGATTCATCTGTACCTACTTACTATGTCCTTATTCTGTTTGTTCAATGATTTTTGTTTTAATTCTGTCTTGTTTCCTTTCCTTTATTTGTTATCTTTCATATGTTAAGACCAGGTAGAAACTTTTTCTCAAGAACACATCTTTAACAGGTATAGGAAGTTATACTAGTCTTTCCTTACACATTATGGCTTGCTGTTAATCAGTGAGGATATTGCACTCATTTCACATGCCTCACAGTCTCGATGTATGTTTGGCTAACAATACGTCTCTGCTATAACCCACAATATCTAGCAACAGAGAAGAAAAGTCAGTTGGAAGTTTTAACAGTTAATGTTTTAGTTTCAGTGTTGAATATTTTAGGCTTACAAAAAGGCAATCATCATTATTACGAAGGTTAAACAAGAATAATTCCTTTAAAAAAAAACCCCTCTCAATCAGTATTTTTCCAGCTGATGGAAAAAGAAAGCGAGAGAGATGAAATTGACAAAGGTAATATGGTCCTTCTTGGAGCAGTACTACAGGGGCCTCATTAGTAGACATTTTAGTGCAATCATTTTTACCCCTGTGGCTGTCATTTCAGACTATACACAGAAAAGGTGGCTGTAGGAGCTAATCACAGGGATGCCTTTCTCATTTTTTTCCTTGTAAAAATGAGGCACAAGAGAGCTAGTAAGCTCTAATTGAAATAAGAATTAGCATTGCCACAGACACATGCTATGTCTGTAGGGTACTGTTTCACCACTCGATAAATGTATGGAAAATTCCCCCCCTACATTATTTTAGAGTTATAAATTCATCTTTTTTTAGACTTAAATGTGAAGTTCTGCTGAAATCAATATCAGTACAAGTTCCACTCTGCTGTTCTAAATGGGACCAGCACTGTGTGTCCCACCTTGCTTAAAGAAGACTACTTGTCCATTTAATTCAGTATTCCTAATAGTGCTTGATAACGGGTTTGCTGAGACCCAGAGGGTTGCGTCCATTTCAGAGCTGAAGCTGCTGCTTGAGCTGCAACTTCCACGCTGCTATTTTTCATGTGTTAGTTTGAGCTTGACTCGCCCGAGTCTGTCTACCCAGCATGGGAGGCTCAGTCCCAGCTGCAGAGTAGACATACCCTAGATGGACAGACTTTGGGAATGAACTCCCACATTTGCATTATAGTTTAAATTTGACATGCCTCTCTGTTGGCAAGTTTTTGGATTGTTTTCTTGTTGTTGTTGTTTTGTTTTTTAAACTACCTATTTAAACAGAGCGCCTCTAGAGGAGACTGAAGGGACCAGTGGTTGTTTGCAATTTAAGTGCCCCCCAAGCTTCAAGAACACCACAGCGCTCTCTTTGCCTTTTTGCCTTTCTCTCCAAATAAGCTAAAAATGTTCTGGGAACTAGGGAGAGGATTTACAGTGGTATTTAGGCTTGAAAGGTTACATCTTTATTCGTAAATGTTGATTTCACCAAACACACACAAAAAGGTGAATAAATATTTCCATCTATTTCTGTTTTGATGATCAAAAATTAGAGATAGACAAAGTAAGAAAAAAGCTGCTTGAAAACTTATCAGAGTTTGATGTACTTCATATGTTTTGACATAAAGTGTTTGTGTTTTATCAGTTATAAAACTTTAACTTTTTGAATCTCAACATCTACTGCCATTAAACAAATATTATCTGATCCTCCATAGTTTCCCATAGCTGAAAATTTTAATAGATAAAAATTGGGGAAAAAGTTTAACAGTAAACATCAATATTATCCGGTGAAATTATTTTTTTTAAAAAAGGCAAATTCTGCGAAGCCTACTTGTATTCCAGTTTTAAAAAATGCTTCCATTTTATTCAGGTCTAGGTAAGAATTTGGCTGTGGTTAACCCATGTCCTGTAGACAACAGACATATTAAGAAATGAATCTCTCATACTTCTCCATAGCTTGGGGGAGCTGTAATCTTTCTACTAAAAATCACAATTAATGGATCATATAGTAGGAGATCTTTTGTCAGTTCTGTAGGCGAGCCACCAGAAGACAATAACACATGCATAGATACACACAAATGCCCCAATTCTGCAAGCTGAATCTATTTGGGTAGTTCTGCAAGGTGATCTATTGTTGCTCAGAATCCCACTGAATGGTTCTTTCTGTGATGTCATCCCCCTTCCGTCTCCACAAGGATTTGTCTAGTTAAGATGATAATTACCCATCAGCATTAAGTTATGTAGTGATATCTCCATGCACCATGAAACTCCCCTTCCCTGTTTTCCCCTCAGACCTGGAATTTGAGGGCAGTGCTCTGCGTGGACTGCATAGCACAACTCCACAGGGAGTTACATTTTCATGAAAGAGACTGGTGCAGAGAGCTTTCTGCTTCTGTGCAGGTCACTCTTGGACTCTGTAATTCTCCTAAGATCTTCTAGTTCTAACGGACTGAAGGATCTGCTTACTATACTGGAATGGAAGAAACCCTGTCCTACCAATGGAGTGATCAGGTGGATCCTCTCCAAGAAAATATTAGGGATTTTAATAGAATTTGCATTCTTTTGTGGATATCTCCTTGGAAAGGGATGTTATGACAATGAGTGAAGAACAGTGTTTGTGTAAAAGCTTCATTTAGGCCCAGAGTCCTGTTTTGCTCTTGGTAATTGAGAAGTGGTGTAAATTCTTGGTAACTGAGAATTTAGACCCTGAACTTCAGATACTTCTCTCATAAAACCTTTGAAAAGTACTTCTGTTTATGCTGTTGGATCTTTCACCTAAAGCCTGAAAATACAACTTGGAAGAAACACATTTTTATTGCATATCTGTATTCCTTTGGGAGGAATTTGTTAAATGTTGTTATTACTGAACATCCCAAAGTAAACAGAAGCCACAACATTGTTCCTAAAGGCTTAGAAATCAGTAAGCCTTTCAGTAAGTTAATGAACTGTGATTTTTCCGTTATAAGGAATACAAAACAACATGGCACAGCAGTTAAGTATCATTACAACTATTGAAAAACATGTCCAAAAATGCATCTTAAAAAAAAGCGCAAAGTTTTAACAACAACAAACGTTGAAAACAGACTGATATCTGAGAGATATTTTCATTGCTTGCTGTATTCTTTCTTACAGTGTCTGTCAAATAAGGATAAAACAACTCATAGGTAAACAGTGTTGTCGGAATCATGACAAAATGTAGATTTGAGAAACCATCTACTTTATCCATAATCCCTTCCTCTGTGGCTGAGGAAATGAAATTGTTTTAGAGACCAATAACTGAAATAAAACTAAGAATTAGAGTGCTCTCAGTTCACCAGAATATTACCAGGGCAACATTTAGAAGATGAGTGTTTGGAAACAGGCAGCTGTAATGGAAACTATTTTTCAACCTTAACTATAGCTGGCACTATCAGAAACTTGCTGTAATATTGACTTCTGTTGAGGTGATCATCAGGAGTTATTGACCCAAAAGGTAACTATTGACTGAGGTGAAATTAAGGTCAATATAAAACTAGAGAGACTATGAATTTTGATGTTCACTGAAACCCCAAGTCAATATACATAGGTGTTTTTTTCAAAAATAGTTTCAACAGAGCTAGCTGGAAATCTTTCGCTGTTGTTGTTGTGGTCATGATTTTCTAACATTTAACAGAGCTTTTTAAAGCTAACATCTAATTGGAAGATAGAGTTTGAATTGGAAAAATAAGACAATGAGTATGTAGATTCGTAGATATTTAGGTCAGAAGGGACCATTATGATCATCTAGTCTGACCTCCTGCACAACCCAGGCCACAGAATTTCACCCACCACTCCTGCAAAAAACCTCTCACCTATGTCTGTGCTATTGAAGTCCTCAAATCGTGGTTTAAAGACTTCAAGGAGCAGAGAATCCTCCAGCAAGTGACCCATGCCCCATGCTACAGAGGAAGGCGAAAAACCTCCAGGGCCTCTTCCAATCTGCCCTGGAGGAAAATTCCTTCCCGACCCCAAATATGGCGATCAGCTAAACCCTGAGCATATGGGCAAGATTCATCAGCCAGATACTACAGAAAATTCTTTCCTGGGTAACTCAGATCCCACCCCATGTAATATCCCATCACAGGCCATTGGGCCTATTTACCATGAATATTTAATTACCAAAATCATATTATCCCATCATACCATCTCCTCCATAAACTTATCGAGTTTAATCTTAAAGCCAGATAGATCTTTTGCCCCCACTGCTTCCTTTGGAAGGCTATTCCAAAACTTCACGCCTCTGATGGTTAGAAACCTTCATCTAATTTCTAGTCTAAATTTCCTGGTGGCCAGTTTATATCCATTTGTTCTTGTGTCCACATTGGTACTGAGCTTAAATAATTCCTCTCCCTCTCCAGTATTTATCCCTCTGATATATTTATAGAGAGCAATCAGATCTCCCCTCAACCTTCTTTTGGTTAGGCTAAACAAGCCAAGATCCTTGAGTCTCCTTTCATAAGACTGATTTTCCATTCCTCGGATCATCCTATTAGCCCTTCTCTGTACCTGTTCCAGTTTGAATTCATCCTTCTTAAACATGGGAAACCAGAACTGCACACAGTAGTCCAGATGAGGTCTCACCAATGCCTTGTATAACGGTACTAATACCTCCTTATCCCTACTGGAAATACCTCTCCTGATGCATCCCAAGACCGCATTAGCTTTTTTCATGGCCATATCACATTGGCAGCTCATAGTCATCCTATGATCAACCAATACTCCAAGGTCCTTCTTCTCCTCCGTTACTTCTAATTGATGCGTCCCCAGCTGTATAACTAAAATTCTTGTTATTAATCCCTAAATGCATGACCTTATACTTCTCACTATTAAATGTCATCCTATTACTATTACTCCAGTTTACAAGGTCATCCAGATCCTCCTGTATGATATCCCTGTCCTTCTCTAAATTGGCAATACCTCCCAGCTTTGTATCATCCGCAAACTTTATTAGCACACTCCCACTTTTGGTGCCGAGGTCAGTAATAAAAAGATTGGTCCCAAAACCGATCCTTGAGGAACTCCACTGGTAACCTCCCTCCAGCCTGACAGTTCACCTTTCAGTAGGACCCGTTGTAGTCTCCCCTTTAACCAATTCCTTATACACCTTTCAATTTTCCTATTGATCCCCATCTTATCCGATTTAACTAATAATTCCCCATATGGCACGATATCAGACGCCTTACTGAAATCTAGGTCAATTAGATCCACTGCGTTTCCTTTGTCTAAAAAATCTGTTACTTTCTCAAAGAAGGAGATCAGGTTGGTTTGGCACGATCTACCTTTTGTAAAACCATGTTGTATTTTGTCCCGTTTACCATTGACTTCAATGTCCTTAACTACCTTCTCCATCAAAATTTTTTCCAAGACCTTGGATACTACAGATGTCAAACTATAGGCCTATAGCTACCCGGATCACATTTTTTCCCTTTCTTAAAAGTAGGAACTATGTTAGCAATTCTCCAATCATACGGTACAACCCCTGAGTTTACAGATTCATTAAAAATTCTTGCTAATGGGCTTGCAATTTCATATGCCAATTCCTTTAATATTCTTGGATGAAGATTATCTGGGCCCCCCGATTCAGTCCCATTAAGCTGTTTGAGTTTCTCTTCTACCTCAGATATGGTAATATCTACCTCCAGATCCTCATTCCCATTTGTCATGCTACCATTATCCCTAAGATCTTCTTTAGGCAAGAAGACTGAGGCAAAGTATTTGTTTAGATATTGGGCCATACCTAGATTATCCTTGACCTCCACTCCATCCTCAGTGTTTAGTGGTCCCACTTCTTCTTTCTTTGTTTTCTCCTTATTTATATGGCTATAGAACCTTTTACTATTGGTTTTAATTCCCTTTGCAAGGTCCAACTCTACTTGACTTTTTGCCTGTCTCACTTTATCCCTACATGTTCTCACCTCAATAAGGTAGCTTTCCTTGCTGATCTCTCCCTTCTTCCATTCCCTGTATGCTTTCTGCTTTTTCTTAATCACCTCTCTGAGATGCTTGCTCATCCAGCTTGGTCTACAACTCCTGCCTATGAATTTTTTCCCCTTTCTTGGGATGCAGGCTTCTGATAGCTTCTGCAGCTTTGATTTAAAATAATCCCAGGCCTCCTCTACCTTTAGATCCATAAATTCTTCAGTCCAATCCACTTCCCTAACTAATTTTCTTAATTTTTGAAAGTCAGCCCTTTTGAAATCAAAAACCCTAACATCTTGTGTATGTAATCTAGTGGGTTAACGTAATCCAAAATCTCAGTATAGTTCAAATATGAGAAGGTACATATCTGAAACTTATTGATCTCTTATGTGACAGGTTTTAGCAAGCCATTTGACAGTTTGTTTTTCTTATATATAACTATCACAATTTCATTACAAGTCTGAATAAAAGCAGTGCACTAACAGATGACATTAGCAATGCCTGACCAACACAGTACTGAGGCTGCAGAGAGCAAACAAACAAAAAACCACCAGTCCTCTAGCACTGAGGAAGAAAGATGTGTGTGGGTGTTTGTGTGTGTGGGGGGGGGGGGCATGTGTGTGTGAGAGAGAGAGAGTTTTTAAAATATTTCTATTTTTTTTTTAATAAGGAATCAGCCCTGAAACTAGGGATGGAGTTATTGATTATGTGAGGGAGAGTACCCTGATATTTTATTTTTGAGTAATGGGACAGTAGTAATTAGAGATGGGGGTCAAGGAGGAATTTTACTCTTCCCCTTTGAAGTCAGTGAGGTTGAATAGGTAGGTATAACTAAGGGCAAAAATTGGCCCTAAAGGTGTGGGTGCTTTTCTTTGGTTGGCTTGGGGAAGGGTGAGGCAGGGAGTATAGGAGGAAGGGTGGTTACTGAGCTGTGAAGACAGCTAGTAATGTGTTTATATTAACACTTCAGTGCTGCCTCATCTACCATGGGCCTAGCTTATGTATGCCTTATGTAACCAGGGTATATTTCATTGTTTTATTTTGATTTCTAAAGAGAGAAAGGAATGCTGTCCTATAGCTGAGGTGGTGGAGTCATCAGCAAAGTATGTTAATAAACATATACATGTTTATTGGTAATATGAATGATAATATGAATGAGCCCTAATTTTCCAGGCAGTTGTCTGATTCTTGTGCCTGGATAAACTAAACAACCTTCAGACTAATCTAGTTCCTTTATCAGGCTAATCAATTGTCTGGTTCCCACATGCAAGGCAAACTAAATAGCCTTCATATTTTATCCATTTAAGAACTGTGCTATTTCTTTGTAACAGCGGTCTTTTTGTCACTTTGTTTTAATATATAGATATATTGAGTGAGTGATTTAGTGGGACTTCTTCTGATTTAAGGTAATATAATCCCCCCCCCCCGCAAAAAAAATTGTTATTCCTGTCCTATCCTTAAAAAGAATACATAATAAATAAGGAAAATTCAAACTGAAAGGCGTAGAAGGACTCACAAAATATTTTTTTACAGTGAGAAATCTACTAGGCTGGCATTCATGATTCACAAAAAGAAAAGGAGTACTTGTGGCACCTTAGAGACTAACCAATTTATTTGAGCATCAGCTTTCGTGAGCTACAGCTCACTTTGTCGGATGCATACTGTGGAAACTGCAGAAGACATTATATACACAGAGACCATAAAACAATACCTCCTCTCACCCCACTCTCCTGCTGGTAATAGCTTATATAAAGTGATCACTCTCCTTACAATGTGTATGATGATCAAGTTGGGCCATTTCCAGCACAAATCCAGGTTTTGGCCCAACTTGATTATCATACACATTGTAAAGAGAGTGATCACTTTAGATAAGCTATTACCAGCAGGAGAGTGGGGTGGGAGGAGGTATTGTTTCATGGTCTCTGTGTATATAATGTCTTCTGCAGTTTCCACAGTATGCATCCGACGAAGTGAGCTGTAGCTCACGAAAGCTGATGCTCAAATAAATTGGTTAGTCTCTAAGGTGCCACAAATACTCCTTTTCTTTTTGTGAATACAGACTAACACGGCTGTTACTCTGAAACCATTCATGATTCAGTTACAGATGTAAGTCCTCAAAACACACGTACAGAAACCTTGACACATTTGGAGTATTATCACTTTAAAATTATGGCAGACTGTCAGGGTGACTGTCCAGTGCACCTATGATTGATTCTTGCTGCCCAGTTTGGCCTGAGGGAAGGCACCTGGCCTTGTAAAGGGAAATGAATGCACTATGGGTAGAGAGATAGTGGAGAGCTACTGCTGAAAAGGCTCAGGAAGGTAGCAGTTGGGGAAGCTGCTGAAAGAGCAGCCTGGAGTTCAGCAGACACAGGCTCAAGAAAAGGGCTTGTGCCCCTGTCCTCCTCTCCCCCTCCCTCCGATCTCAGTGGGTCAGAAGAGATTTTATGTTAATAAACCAGTCCACAAGCTGGAGGTTTGTGATTGGGCATAAGTTTCTGTAGATTAGTCTGGACAACCCGTGGGGAAATTGACTCAGGGAGCCACAGAGCCATGGTTGGCCTCCTCTGCCTCCGCCTCCTCTCCTGAGTAGGCCACGTCCTGGCTCCTCCACCTACCTCCCAGTGCTTGATGCTGCCAAACAGCTCAGTTGTAGCAAGCTCCGGGAGGGAGGGGGGAGTAGCAGGGACATGGCGTGTGCAGGGGAGGAGGCGGGGAAGAGGTGGGGCCGGGGAGGGAATTTGGGGAAGGAGTCAGAATAGGGGCAGAGAGGGGGCGGAGTTGGGGCAGGAACTTTGGGGAAGGGGTTGGAATGGGGGCGGGAGAGGGCAGGGTAAGGGTGGAGTCGGGGCTGGGCCAGGGGCAGAGCGGGGTCGAGCACCCACCAGCGCCAGAAGAAGTCGGTGCCTATGGTGTCAGTCTGTTATACACCTCTTATTGGAAGAGTTGCCATCGAGGAACTTGGGAAATGACCCTTCTCTGAGCAAGGGAATATGTTTTCATTTACAGACAAATCCCATTACCAAACCTTTCTTATATCCTACATCCATGAATGGTGGCAAGTGGTGCTTCCCTGCTTATCCAAAACCCTGTTTTTTCACAATAACATAACCCTTTCCAACCCGTAGGATAAACAGTTTTCTACTGTAAATCACAGTTTATAACATCTGTTATTAAAGATGCCCTCCTGGGGCTTCCTCTGCTGAAAGTTCTCGATTGCCTGAAGCACATTCAAGGGGGGACAAAAAGCCAGACGCTGTACTGCTAATCTGCATTCTGTTAATGCAGACATTGTAATTCATCTCTCAAGTCAATTAGCCTGCTGGTGGCTTGTGGGGAAAGCACAGACATTAATATTTCCAATAAACCTGATTGTACTATGGTAAAATTTGAAACAATTTTCAAGCGGGAAAGGAAATTAGGTCAGGAGAAATAGCCACCACAAATTAACAAGCCTGCTGATAGCTTCAGCATTAGCTTCACTATTTCCATAAACCTTTTTAATGTTGTAGAATTAACCATCAAAATGTATTTTATTGACCGGGGTGAGGGAGGGAAAGAAGATGATTTTTAATATTTTTCTTTTTTAATGCATGTAAGTGGATGCTGCTAAAGCAAACACATTATAGATTAGAAATGCTAAAATTGGGCAATGGGCATTGGTGTATGTTTTGCTGGTTGGCCTGTGTTACTTATGACATTGTAGTATTTTTCTCCATTCTGTGAAGAATTGATTATAGTTCTGTCTCATAGCAACCCTGCCATGTGCTGTCGGTGACCTGGAGAGAGGGGGAGAGAGAAGTAGCAAGATTTGAGCACAAAAATAGATAATGTAAATCTATTTAATTATAATGAATAACATTTGTTTTGCAGAGTAAGTCAGGTGTATGATACCTATTCTTCTACACACATGTGCTTTTTCTATTATTATTTGAAAAACAAACTGAGAAACAAAGCTCCCAGCAAATGCCCGGTTACAAATATGCCTTTGGATGCAAAATAACATGAATGATTTATTCCTCCTCAAATAACTCTCTCAGGTCAAGACAAAGAAATGAGTCCTGAAGCACTATGTATGTATATGTAGTGTGTGAATATGTGCTGGAAAAAAGTTGCATACTTTTTAACGGTGGCCTTTATAGCTTTCCCAGGTTAATCCTCAAAATTATTTTATACTGGGATGTGTATACCTTTAGATGTGTGACTGAAGCAGAGTGGCAAGCAAGTCTGGAAGTTGTAAATGGTATGCTTTTCTATGGATGTCTCACCATATCAGCAGACCAGACAACTGAATTGGCCTGTGAGCAAAATGGGAGATTTTGTAAATGTAGCAAGTGCGCTTTCTAGTGGGAGATAAGAACTTGTTCATATTGGGTGAAACTCAGCCTGTGCAGATGGCTGGCTACAGGTCTGTGCACCACTTAAGTTCTACTTAAATCCATTATCTTGAAGCACATAAAGTGTGTGCACCACTTAAATCCAGGCTCTGCCACTGGCCTCCTGGGTGACCTTGGGCAACTCACTTCACCCTTTCTGTGCCTTGGTTTCCCCATTTGTAAAATGGGGATAATGATACCTCATTTGTAAATCATTTTGAGATTTGCTGCTGCAAAGTGCTATACAAGAGTATATTACTATTGTCTCACTATATAACTCTATTAATATTATATATTACTATTGTCTCGTTATTATAAGCCCATTAAGGTATTAAGTAGGATATAAGTGTGCCAGCTCTCTTCACAGGTTGAATGTCACCCATTAGCAGTACAATAGAGGAGTCAGACAGTAATGACCTAGGGACTGAGAAAGAAGATTCTTTTCCCTGTGCCAAATGTGTGTAGTTTAGTTTGTGACAATTAAGTCTACAGCACCACTTTTCCTTCCCCCCACAAAAATGACAACATCTTTAAAGTATTCTACTGCCTATGAGAATCTGTCTAATCATATAGGTACAGAGTGACATGGATTTTTAATGTCATATGATCATTTTTAATAAGGATGTGTGAGTATGGAAGATAGACACCTTTGTTCAGTATACTTTCCTTACCATTATTTATTCATCACAAGGAGATAAAGCTGTCTTTTAAAAAAATATTTTCCAGTCTTGTTTGGATAAATTATATTATCAAGGGGATTTTAAATGGAAGGACAGTTGCAAACAGGAAGAAACTAGTACTAATAAACACGCTACAGATATTCACCTTTGTAACATTCTGGAAAATCTGGGAAGATTTGTTTGCATAACGTAAAACTATATAAAGGCAACTTCACAGTAAATCACTTAAGAGACAGTTAAACAGCAGATTCCTTTGGCTGTCACTGGGTTTGGGTGTAATCATCTGTCATATTTGCACAAAAATGTTCGAGCTGTTTTTTCTACAATTTACCCCTTCTTCACTCCCCCCACAGAAAAGATAGATTTGCATTTTCTGATCCAGATCAGAAAATTAAATGGTTGATTTCAAACTATCCTGATCTATTCTAGAAGCCAATTGTTGAAATAAACTTTGGGCTGAGATGGAAGCAAAGGTGAAGAGTGTCCTAGAAACATGTGCAGATATGTGTTTGAATGCTTTTCAAACTGCCCAGTGGTTCTCAAAATATAATTAGTGAACCACTGGTGTTACCTCTATTTTAAAGCACTTGTGTTACTCCCAGTGGTGAGCTGGAGCCAGTTCGCATGGGTTCACTAGAACCGGTTGTTAAATTTAGAAGCTCTTTTAGAACTGGTTGTTCCACGAGGGACAACTGGTTCTAAAAGGGCTTCTAAATTTAACCAGCCAAAAGTGGCGCCTTAGGCGCCGACTCCAGGGGTGCTCCAGCCCTGGATCACCCAAGGGGAAAATTTGGTGCGTGCAGAGCACCCACCGGCAGCTCCCCGCCCCACCTTTTGGCCCCAGCTCACCTCCGCTCCGCCCCCGCCTCCTCTCCTGAACGCACCACCCCGCTCTGCTTCTCTGCCCCCCCCCAGGATTCCCGCAAATCAGCTGTTCACACGGGAAGCCGGGCAGGCTGAGAAGCAAGCCGTGGCTTCCCACTCAGGCCCAGGGAGGCAGAGCAGAGGTTGGGGACGGGAGGGGGGTCACGAGGAGGGCCGCCCATGCCGCAACAGGTAACCTGGGGTGGGGGGGGCGCCCAGGGGAACTGCTACCCACCCCAGCTCACCTCCGCTACCCTTGGCTTGAGCGGGAAGCCGCGGCCTGCTTCTCAGTCCTCCCCGGCTTCCCGCCGAACAGCTGATTTGCGGGAAGCTGGGGAGGGAGGGGCGTGGAGAAGCAGAGCGGGACGGCGCATTCAGGGGAGGAGGCGGAGCGGAGGTGAGCTGGGGCTGGGGGGCGGGGTGGGGAGCTGCCAGTGCGTGCTCTGCGCCCACCAAATATTCCCCATGGGTGCTCCAGCCCCGGAGCACCCAGGGAGTCAGCGTCTAAGGCGCCACTTTTGATGTGATCAGTGGGGGGATCGGCCGCTCCCCCTAGCTACGCTCCCCCGCCCCTAGGAGCCAGAGGGACCTGCCAGATGCTTCCTGGGAGCTGCCTTAGGTAAGCACCTCTAGGACTCCCCACCTCGCCCCCCGGCAGGTGCCTCTGACTCTTAGGGGTGGGATGGACACCCACTACGGTGGCCCATGAGACCCTCCTGCCCGGTTCTGGGGGCAGTCAGGGGAGGGAGGTGGATGAGGCAGGGTTCCGGGGCGGGGGCGTCAAGGAACCCGGGGGATTTGGATGGGGCAGGAGTCCCAGGGGTGGGCAAAGACCCCCTTGTGGAATGAGGAGTGAACCCATGGTTAAGATTTTGGCAGCTCATCACCGATTACTCCTATTTTAAAGCATTGGTTTGCAGTGCCACACTAGTCATGCTGAAGAAGCATCTTTCAAACAGTGACATTTATTGGTGGTTGTAAAATCTTGAGAGGGTTTTTCATCCAACTTAAATGAGGGAAGCCCCGAAAGGGCATTCTCTGTCCTGCTCTGCCATGTTCTGTGTGGATTTTGATGGACATTTAACCTCTCTGTGCCTCAGTGTACACACGTAAGAAGTGCTTAGAAGTTTAATTAATACTAATAAAATGTTTGGAGATACCCACATGGAAGACTTGTTGAATAACTATTAGAGTGTCTGTGAATGTTGCTGTCAATGGTTGCTTGGAACCATATTAGAAGGATCAGATTGAAAGATCATAGGTAACTAGTAGAAAATAGGCCTTTATCTAAATATTTCTATGGCCCCTATTGCTGTAATGGGGACTCACAAATATTAAAAAGCATTATCGTAGCATATAATGGGGAATCATTATCCCCATTGTATAGATAGAAAACTGAGGCACCAAGAGCTTAAAGGTAAAATCCTGGCCCCAGTTAATTCAGTGGCAAAATTTCCATAGAATGAAAACCTGCCCCTATTGACTAACTGTGTATTGTACAGGAAGTTTCAAGCAGAAGCAGGAAATCAGCTCACACTTTTCAAATCCCAGACCAGTCCCTTAATTCTGTTTCCCACTCTTTGTCTATGAAGACTGTACACTCTTCAGCAAAGAGGTACCTAGCAAACTTTTGGGTGACTCTGTTTGGGCACATACTCCTCACACTGGGGAACCAAGGGATAACAAGCAACTCTGCATCCAGGAGAGTGGATAAACAGACCCCTGTTGAGACTCTGGAGGGGCAGCGGCCACAGTAGGAAGTGACCCAGAGAGCAAGCTTGATGGTATCCACCCCCAGGCCACATACCCAGCCTGCCACTCACAGGGCCATGGGTTGGAACCTGGTAGAGCAGGAAGGGCCTGGATTCCCCTTTCATCAGCCCTGCAGACTCTCGCCACTTGGTGATACTTCCGGGCTCAGAAGCAGAACCTGCGGACAATGACACATAAAAAATAATAATAGAAACAAGGTATTTTTACTGTGGGTCCTCTACATAAGTCTGGTAACACAGAAGTTCTGGGATTATGCATATTTTACCCTCGGGAAATAATTACAATTTTATGGAAGGAATAAATCAATTATTTTAACTTAGAGTTGGGAATATCCAGAGAATGCTCCTTGTCCGGTCACTCAAAGATTGTATATGAGTAACAGCAACAGAGGGTGTTGAGACAATAGTTTTTCATTCAATAGCATCTGGAGAGTCATTATGAGTGGACTGTGTTGATAGTAACTTCTGCCAAACATTTCCCATGAAGCCAAGCATTTTTGTTTGTGTGCAGATTCTTCCTCTTTCTGGTGAGAATTTCCCTGGGAGGGTATTACAGGGGAAGCCAGATGACTCACTAGAAAACCTCTCCAATTCAGATCATTCTGTTCAAAGTGCACATTCAACAACCACTTTTCCTATATATGCTTTAAGAAAAGTGGTCATTCCCCATGCCCACAGTTGAAATTTCCTGTCAGTTAAACTCTGTTTGGAGTCCAGTAAATTGCTGTGCATTTTGACCATTCCTTGGCAAAAATACTAAGCACGCAGCAGAACCGCCCTCCTGTGCAGAAGACCAGCTGGGAAGAAAGATACATAACGTGGACGTTAAAATAGTCAGAACAGGGCCCTTCACTGATAAGAGCAGAGCGCTAGAGCCAAATACAGCTATTGCCACAGGATTCTATTGATTTAAACTGGACAAAACTGGTGCTTTTATCAAACAGTTTTGTGGCTATTCAGCAGTCCACCTCAAGCCATAGACAGAGATTTTCAAGAAGTTCCTGGCACCCAGTGAGCTAGAGACAACAGGTATTACACCAGGCAAATCGCTCAAATCACTTAACAGCATGCCTGCCTCAGTCAAATAGAAAGCACGTTCGCATGATGTGGATTATACTGCAAGCCAGCACAGCAGAAAGATTAGGCCTCACAATTTACCAGGTAGTGTTTAAAATCTATTCCCCAGCCAAAGGATATAGCTGACAGTTCACAGTCTAGAGTCAAGTTAATCTGTAACATTATCCGCCCATTTTGCACTGAGCAGTCCCCAAAGCAGTTTGTAATATGCATATGAACTGAACCATTGTTGTGATCAAATTTTAAATACCCTTGTGAAATGGGGGAAGAGGGAAGATAAAATAAAACCCTGCTGCTCTGGTACTGAAGATTGACAGCAAAAGGAAAACTATTGCTTCTGTGAATGCATGGCTTTGGCTACGGTGGATGCATTAAGTTGCTGGTGGGACTTTCTAGTCCCTCTTCTAATGCATGGCTAATAGCTCCGCATTAACTGCGTAGAGTTCTAGATGAAGCTTTCCTGTTCCAGAATATTATGAAATTGCAGTGATGTGAAATTAGACTTGATAGTCATTGTAAATTTGTTTTGGACAAGGATACTTGGTTAATATAACTCATAAGTGTAGCTCAGTGTCTAACAGTTGCTCGCTGCTGCTGCTGCAGCCAGGCAATGCCAATACATATTCCATTTTCTGCAGTTGATGGCTTTTTAAACTCACTATTTATTGTACCAGGGATCACACATTTGAAAAGCGAGAAGAAAAAAAGAGCACATGGAAACAATTGCCATTATGGCAAAAAGCAGAAAACAACACATGCTAGTTCTGTACCTCTGCTGGCATGATGCCCTCTTCTAGAGAGGCTGACACCATAATTAATTATATCCATTTGTTTCATAGTAGTGAAATTCAGTGTTGGCTTTACTGTGTACTCAGAGTTGATCCCATTTGTAAAACTATATAATTCACTTTAATAACCTGAACACCAGAAGTGTGCCATGAGATTAGTAACCGCTTCTGTACTTTATGACTATACTGTTAAATTAAAGAGCTCTCTGTTGGTGTAGTCCCGAAACACAGAGGCGAAATAAAAAAAAATTAAAAATGAAATTTTATCGATGTAATTTGTATTATATACTGCTAATGTGCTAGTTTCCGCACTGCTTTCTTAGCAGTTAACCTTTTCTTATCAATGCCAGGGGAACCCATCTGGGGTGATTCCAACACTATGACTGAATTAGAAGGAAAAGTAAGGTTTTTGTTTTGTGTTTTACATTTCAGGTGGTCATGAAACAACACAGACAACACAAGTTTGTAATCCGGGCTTCCTTGAAAAATAATAGAAAAATCTAGGACAATTCTCCCCCCCCCCCATTTCATGTGGTATATTGAAAACCTTTGTTTTAAGGAATTGCATCTCTGCAGGTTGTTTGACCTGTGTTTAAGAAGCATATCGAATCATACTACTGATCCAAGCAAAGAAAAGAGACAGGATTTGTATACGAGCAATACTAATTAACTAGCATTGTCATTATTTGGCAACACTTCCTTTTTTCCCCTAGGCTGAATCAGGACCCTGATTGAGTTACTCTGCACAGGCTTAGCAGTCTGTTTGCATAGAGCAGATCGCAGGAGTGCTTAGGACTGAAAAGATTTAAATTAAAAAAAAAAAAAAAAAGGCAGCTGACTTTGTCTGTTAATGTATTTAAAAAAATATTTTGTATATATTAATTGTGTCATGATATTAGCACAGATTTTTAATATAAATTTGATTTGAACAGATTCAAAGAAGTTATTTAGGTCAAAGCTCCCACACAGATTAAACTTGTAAAGAGAAAGCTACAGGTCTTTCCACGCCTAGATACTGCTGTTGAAGTTTCACCTTATTAGAACTAGCTTCATAGTTGTTGCAAAGCCTATAAATACTGGTGCAGAATCAGAAACAAAACCACTAATTTAACAAGAGTAAGTCATGAGTTTTATTTAATGGATTTGCTCACTATATTGTGGGGGTCTATTTTTTTTAACTCTTCATAAATTTTATACTCAACTAAATATAATTATAAATTCTGACACAAGTATGATTTGCATAACAATTGGTCACAAAACATAATTCATTAATATGCAATGATGTGCTAATTTGGATAGTGCCTAGAGCAACTGTAAACTTCATTTTGCTTTTAGATGGAAATTTGTTACAGAGCAAATACAACTGTGTATAATTGTATTAATCAGTCTCAAACAGTGTTTGAGCTTCAACTCTATAGTGCTCTTTTATTTCTGACCTACAGCTTGACAAGAAGAGTTGGTTAAGGCCAAAGAATTCAGTGCTGTCTTTTATTACATTTTCAAATACTGTATTATTATAATCCTTCACTCTTTATACTGTTAGAAGGACCTGCACAATTTAAGATGAGATTTTTTTTTTGTCAATTTGCCCTTGAGTTATGAAATCTGGCATGATATTTTCTGCAAAACTGTTACCTGGTTAATTTAAGGCACCCCTACCCTTTCACTACTGAGTGCTTGGGGTATAAGGCACCTACCCTGTCCCACAGGGCTCAGGGAGAAACCTGGTCAATTTAAGTATCTGCCCCTACCCATGAGACTTGGGGCTCTTCGGGTCTGCATGAACTTTTCCCAGTGAAAGAGCCTTACACAGCTGTGCTCTAAACAACTATTTATTAGCAACACACACACAATACATATGCCAAGCAAATCTCTTATGGTCACCACTCCCAATATACAGACAAATTTCTCCTGGTGGCCAGTCAGAATCCACTCATCTGGGGGTTCCTGGCAATACCCCTGCATGTCACGGTCATGAAGAGGGGTCAGAATTCCAGCAGCTTGATGCTGAATTGCAGTCCGGAAATTATTCCCAAAGAGCATCGTTTTTCATTTACATTATATAGGTAAAACTAGCTCCCTCCTTCAAATTTACTAAACCTATCACATTATCCCACAGTCCTAAATAACAAAAATGTTAACCAATTGCACACTAGCACCTATGGGTCCTCCTTCCTGCCCTAGTTTACATTTCATCTTTTATGCCCAAATTGTAACTTAGTTGTGACTTTCTCTGTTTATGCTGATGGTCAGCACAAAAACGCTGGTCAGAGCTTTCTGTCTCCTTCCTAATTTCCCAGCACCTGGGTGTCTCTACGTTACAACCTTGGTGGTTATAACTCTTGTTAGGGACATTCCTGAGGAGGGGTTGCTTTATCAGAAGCAGAACATTCTTTTTTTTTTTCTTTTCTTCATAGATTCATAGATATTAAGGTCAGAAGGGACCATCATGATCATCTAGTCCGAACTCCTGCACAACGCAGGCCACAGAATTTCACCCACCACTCCTGCAAAAAACCTCTCCCTATGTCTGAGCTACTGAAGTCTTCAAATCGTGGTTTAAAGACTTCAAGGAGCAGAGAATCCTCCAGCAAGTGACCCATGCCTCATGCTACAGAGGAAGGCGAAAAACCTCCAGAGCCTCTTCCAATCTGCCCTGGAGGAAAATTCCTTCCCGACCCCAAATAGGGCAATCAGCTAAACCCTGAGCATGTGGGCAAGATTCACCAGCCAGACACCCAGGAGAGAATTTTTTGTAGTAACTCAGATCCCACCCCATCTAACATCCCATCACAGGCCATTGGGCCTATTTACCATGAATATTAAAAGATCAGTTAATTGCCAAAATCGTGTTATCCCATCATACCATCTCCTCCATAAACTTATCGAGTCTGATCTTCAAGCCAAATAGATCTTTTGCTCCCTTGGAAGGCTATTCCAAAACTTCACTCCTCTGATGGTTAGTGTCATAAATATAAAGGGAAGGGTAAACCCCTTTGAAATCCCTCCTGGCCAGGGGAAAGCTCCTCTCACCTGTAAAGGGTTAAGAAGCTAAAGGTAACCTCGCTGGCACCTGACCAAAATGACCAATGAGGAGACAAGATACTTTCAAAAGCTGGGAGGAGGGAGAGAAACAAAGGGTCTGTGTCTGTCTGTAGTCGTCTTGGCCGGGGACAGAACAGGAATGGAGTCTTAGAACTTTTAGTAAGTAATCTAGCTAGGTATGTGTTAGATTATGATTTCTTTAAATGGCTGAGAAAAGAATTGTGCTGAATAGAATAACTATTTCTGTCTGTGTATCTTTTTTGTAACTTAAGGTTTTGCCTAGAGGGGTTCTCTATGTTTTTGAATCTAATTACCCTGTAAGATATATACCATCCTGATTTTACAGGGGGGATTTCTTTATTTCTATTTACTTCTATTTTTTATTAAAAGTCTTCTTGTAAAACACTGAATGCTTTTTCATTGTTCTCAGATCCAAGGGTTTGGGTTTGTGGTCACCTATGCAAATTGGTGAGGCTTTTTATCCAACATTTCCCAGGAAAGGGGGGGTGCAAGTGTTGGGAGGATTGTTCATTGTTCTTAAGATCCAAGGGTCTGGGTCTGTAGTCACCTAGACAAATTGGTGAGGCTTTTTACCAAACCTTGTCCAGGAAGTGGGGTGCAAGGTTTTGGGAAGTATTTTGGGGGGAAGGACGCGTCCAAACAGCTCTTCCCCAGTAACCAGTATTAGTTTGGTGGTGGTAGCGGCCTGTCCAAGGTGTAATATTTTGTACCTTGGGGAAGTTTTGACCTAAGCTGGTAAAGATAAGCTTAGGAGGTTTTTCATGCAGGTCCCCACATCTGTACCCTAGAGTTCAGAGTGGGGGAGGAACCTTGACAGTTAGAAACCTTTGTCTAATTTCAAGTCTAAACTTCCTCATGCCCCGACCCCCTGATTTTAGTGGTGAACTCCAAGGGGGATGGGATTGATCAGGTCAACAGTGGTGCTCCATGCAGCACAGTGGAGACAAAGTGAAGTTGTAGAAGAAAAAGCAGTAAGTTCATAGATCAAGGAGAATGGAAGCATTCAAGAAAGAGGACAAAATTCTTCTGTGTTGTTCCCGTTAAACCCTCAGATTATTTGGAAATAATTGATAGCAATATTTGCCTACTTTGTCCATCTGACCTCCTGAGGGACTTTGAACAGGAAATGGATTCCTTTTTGCTTTTTTAAGTATATAATTTCCAACCTGGTGTAAGCAGGATTGAATTCAATAAACCTTTACCTGCTCCCATCAGACCTGAATTTCGCCTAAGCCATATTATGGAGTGATACCTTGAAGCCCAACATTTGAGAGTTAGCTTCAGGATCATAGATTTCTCAACTCTGTGTAGCTGATCAAGGCTGCAGTGGCAAAGCTACAGGCGGAGGGGGGGGACTATTGTAATCAATAATAAGAATCGAGCCTGATGGCCAAAAAATTCAAATTCTGCCCAGTTCGTGACGGAATATGGAACTGTGCACTTTGAAAGTGTAAAATGCAATGTGCTACAAATGGAAGTTGTCTGGAACTGTGATGCTTTAAGGAGAGGTTGTCCATATCACATGATTATTCCCCCTCAGAGCCCTTTAAAATGTTTTTGTACCATGCAGTTATTTTGTCAGGAGAGACTGAAAAAGGAAATTAAGAGAGAGCAAAGACACATGCACTGCAGAGATGCCTTTACCACCAAGAAACAATTTGGGAAGTCAGCAAACAGATACCTGCAGTTCACAGCAGGTTACAGTGGAAAATTACTACCTGCTGAGGAAAGGAAAAGCTTGTCTCACCGTAGGTGGACATGGTGGGAAGTAGGTCAAACATCCACAGGTGTCTGACCACTGTGGGTATGTTAATACCTATACCTTGCTCATGCATTGTTTTTCAAAGTGTCTTCAAAAGTGGACTCCTAGCATGTTGCCAACCATCTGTCATTTCTCAGAATGTTTGTGATTGCAGGCTTTTTGCAGTGTGTCGACCGGTGCTCATAATTCAATCTGTGCCATTGATACCTGACCTTTTGCAGTGAAAAATATCTACAGTATTATGGATATATGAAAGGATGTGCCATGAAAGTATCTTATGTGAAAACAAATCTTGTTTCAATATAGAGCAGGTACATGGGACCAGATTTGGTAAAACATTGTTTGTGAAGTCACAAAGAAGCCTAATAAAAGGTTATAGTGCTTTCTAATATGTAAAGAGATTCTGCGAAGAGCATCTTTTCAATATTCATTGTAATTATACAAAACACAGCTATGTTACAGCTTGCATAAACCTTGGCAATGAGCTTGCGATCAACAGGTGTTGTGCACTGAGAGAGAGAGAGAGAGAAGGATCAAAGGAAGGTAGAATTTTTTGATACTGTGAATAACAGAGTGAGTAAATGCATGTATCCTCGTGTTTAACATCATTGGGCTTTTGGATTAGTGTGCAAAAAACAAACAAAAAATTCTAATTATCTGCCTTTTATGCTGCAATGCCAAAATCTTATTTCATATGGCCAGAGGATACAGACTAGGATATGATTTCAACATTACCTGCCTTTAATATGTGAAAAGCTTTTACATTACAAAACTTGACAGAATTCTGTAATTTTAGGCCAATATCTTGAACATCTAGTAAGATGATGGTGCTTTTAAATCTAAAATCTGCCCTTGATTCAGCCTCATACTCAAACTCTTACCCTAGACCCAGGGGTTCCCAAACTTGGTTCGCACCTTGTTCAGGGTCACCCCCCAGCGGGCCATGAGACGCTTTGTTTACCTGAGCGTCCACAAGTACGGCCACTCGCAGCTCCCAGTGCCCGCGGTTTGCTGTTCCCAGCCAATGGGAGCTGTGGGAAGCAGTGGCCTGGTCCGCACTCAAACTGTGGCCGTCCCTGCAAATGCTCAGGTAAACAAAGTGTCTTGCAGCCCGCCAGGGGCTTACCCTGAGCAAGCTGCAAACAAGTTTGGGAACCCCTGCCCTAGACAAATGTTAAGTGATATGCCAGAACCAGCTCCTCTGCAAATCACTTATATGTAGACACAGAGCCAATTTCTGTGCTAGTACAAATGGGTGAAATTTCACTAACATCGTTGGAACTGCGCTAGTTTCCACCAGCAGCAAATTTGGCCTACAATATTTATACCATATCAGACATGCTTGTATTTCTGCTTTTCCTTTACCAAATCAGGAGTAGAGTGTGTGTGTGTGTGTGTGTGTGTGTGTGTGTGTGTTTTCTTTTCCATTGATTTATTTGAATTTCAAGTAAAGAGAGGTCTGCTTTACACAACTGACCTTTCAGACCTATGCTAATGTGATCCAGATGAGAAAAAGAAAGCTTCTCCTTCCAGGGTTCATTAGTTCAAACCCTGGCACTTTTTATATATTCTTCCTCCCCATAAAAAGCCATCAACAAAACAAAAATAGAACCCAGGAAATGTATCTTCAAGGACCAAGCTAGGCTAGTGTTAGACCTTGTCTAGTGCTATGTATCCACACACCATTAGTTACGTAGGATTTTCAAACAGTAGTACTCCATTGTTTTCTGCTCCTGTTTCTTCACACAGCCAAAAGTTGTGGCTGGTGAACACTAGCCTTCCTCAATTTACTTTCCAAATGAGAGATGTACGCTTGACATGGTAAGCTGCCAGCAGCTACAGCAGGCTGGGGGCACAGCTTAACTGACTGCCACTAAATGAAGAGAGAACGCTAATGGTTACAAGTAATATTTCTGCAGTAATGAGAGCATTGCATTGACACTCTCATGTTGCTCTGTGACAGACTACCATGTTTTATAGAGATGGCAGTGCATTTACTATTCTCTCCCCCTACCACCCACACAACCCAAATGTCCTAATGCAGTATACATGCTGACTTGGCTTAGAAATTCTATGCTTTTTCCATTCCCATTCAAAATAGGAGAGAATTGGGCCTGGTGGAAAAATGCCGTCCAGCTACAGCTGAAAGCCAGGAGTGCCACTTAACTAACATCTAACAATAACTAGAAAAATGTCTACATACAGGTCACAGTAATTGCTGAGTCATGGTGATAATATATTAAGATGACTGTGTTACCCATTTTTCTTTTAAAAAGAGAGATGGGAGGAGATGAGAATAAAAGGA
Organism: Lepidochelys olivacea; assembly: GCF_965140295.1. Taxonomy (NCBI): domain Eukaryota; kingdom Metazoa; phylum Chordata; order Testudines; family Cheloniidae; genus Lepidochelys; species Lepidochelys olivacea. Next base: position 74,932,537 of record NC_140411.1, on the reverse strand, counting down.
AACCATTCCAGTGGATGCAGCATACAGGGAACCTGCCGAGAGAAATGCTGGACTGCAGCCACTGTCTCCCGTAGGGTAAACAAGCAGGTTTCATCCAGGAAATACCGGAATGGACCTGAAGCAAAGAAATGTGGGGAAATGCAGGGTGCAGCTGAACTCCCTGTTCAAAATGACTAAGCTATGTTGTTTAATGGCTACAGTAAATGTTCAGCTGTAGAACAAAATGGTCTTAGCCACGTCTACTGCACAGACAGGAGTTCAATTTAACAATACGATCATGTTCACCATTGTTTTAAATTCTTAGTGACTAGCTGGCTTGGCAGGGATGCAGGCCAGCTATGGAGAAATAGGAGACAGCAGCTGTTTGCTTTCCAGGGGAAAGGAAGACACCTTGTTTGGAATGGTATGGTAGCCGCAGAGCTACCTACCTGACCACTGTCCACCAGATACAGATGTCTCGTTATAAGTAAATATAGATAGCAATGAGGTGGGAGGGATGCAGTGTCATAAGTTGGGCCTGGAGAAAGAGGGTTGGAAAGGTCAATGTTTTATGTTAAGCAAGGGTAGTTTTTAATGTGTAGAGGGGTTCAATACTATTTTTATCCTGTTAGCTGAGCATAAAGTCATTGATTTTTTTTAGAAAACAAATCATTACCACTAGAAGCGAATATATTGTATATACTCCCTTGTTCTATCTTATTTTTGAACCACTCAAAATATTTTTTCATGCTATGGCCCATAAACTGTTGGTGACATTAATTGTAATATAAGTTACTCATTGGCAGACTGGCTTCAGAGTGAGTGTAAAATGGTGATATCTGCACGCCAAAGGAGTGAAAGGCTGGGATTATAGCAGATGTGGAGGTGAGATCAAGCAGACCTTCCCTGCATGATGTTATCTCCCCATTGGTTGCGTTTCCTGCTACAACCTGGATCCTTGTTTCTAAGCCCCTCAGTATATAAGGCCCTGATTGAGGAAACCATTGAAGCATGTGCTTAAGAACTTTACTGCATTAGGATGTTTTCTTGAAATGGGGCCTAAATGACACTAGTTTAAACACTCACTCACAGCAGCATATTGACACATCATTTGCACACAATTTGTGTCACCTCTGAATTTGGCCCTGTATGTCTGTGCTACATTCCCAGGGTTATTGGCTCCACAACACTTCCAGGGTAGTGGTGTGGAAGGGTAGAAATATTCCCTCCTCCTCCTCATATTTATATTTCTAAGAAGAAATAACAAACTTTATTTTTCTAGGTGATATGTAACCAGTATATTTGCATAATGCTATCTTGTTGTTTACTAGCAGATACATTCAGCCTGGTTTTTCATTCCATATTTGTGGTTAATCCCTCATTTGCAAAATCATCTGTTTAACAATCTTAGCATTGAAATCTAATTCAGGACTAGTGGCAACATTGCCTCTTGTCTCTTGAAGATACCAAGCAAACAACCAGTGGTGTATATTTGGACGTGGCTGGTTTTTTTTTTCACAATTTTTTTTGAAAGTATAAAACATGAAGATATTGACTGGATATTAATTGTTTCACCGATACTGCGGATAAATGGCAGTGTACTCGCAACACAGAATTTTAGGTGGCACAAATTATAGAGCTCATGTCATATTTTGTGTGCAAAAAGTTGAGGTCAGAGTACACACAAAATGAGTTGGAATTGGTTGGATGCTGCTAGCTCTTCTTTACGGTAGATCTAAACCATAATCCAGAAAACAAGCAGGAGGACTTGTGGCACCTTAGAGACTAACAAATTTATTAGAGCATGAGCTTTCATCGGCTACAGCTCACTCCATTGGATGCATTGACTGGAACATATAGTAAGAAGATCTATCTATCATAGATCTAGATCTAGATAGATATATACAGAGAAGGTGGAATTTGCCACACAAACTGTCAGAGGCTATTTAATTAAGATGAGCTATTATCAGCAGAAGAAAAAAAAAACTTTTGTAGTGATGATTAAAATGGCCCATTTAGACAGTTGACAAGACTCTGAGTAGAGGTTAGGTGATGGTGGTGACTGTTATCCTAAGAAACAGATGGTAGAATGAGTGAGACCTATACGTGTGCAGGCTGTGTTGCTTCACTGACAAGATGCTAAGCCCTTCTGACAGTAAAGTAGAAAGGCAGGTGTTTTTGACAGAAAAAAAGTCGTATTGAAGCTATGCCTCAAGCCATTTGGAGAGGAAGAGCCAATTTTTCAAGAAAAAGTAACTAAATTGGGATATACAAGTAAAAGCACAACAGCTTCAGACCTTTCCCCATCAATGTAATTTTGGTGAGTTCTAATGCCTTTCTTATATCTGTAGAAGTAGCAGATCACCTTTCAGGGAAAAAAATAATTTTCAGGGCTTGAGAAGATTGGTAGCTTTGCTCTGGAAACCTTATGCTGTTCATTTCCAAGGCAAATGAAATGGCAAGCAGCATTTTTGGCTTCTTTGATAACACCCATTATATTTGACGGTGGAATTCTTCAATTACCTTTATATCTGCCTTAAATATAGCATGAAGTTAATCAAGTGTTCACATACCACATATTATAATTGTAATTAGCAATGTCAGGTTTTGAGATTCATGTGGCCAACAGGGAAACCATCATAGTGTAAAAACCAATTTAATGAGTATACTTACTTTAAAATCCATTATCACTTCAACAGATTACTTTGTTTAAAAGAGTATTAAAGCTAATAGCATTTAATCTACTTGCTTGAGTGTGGTAGTAGTTTTCAGAAGCCAAGGAAACTAAAGCTTCAATAATCGAGCACTTCCAGATGGTTAAATTTGCAGTGCAATTCTTTCTGAGAGAAATTGAGTTCCTATCTCTTTTGCTGCTTTCGAATTATAAAAACCTATTTATTTTTATGCAGGATGAAAGTAAGTTATGAAACAATAAAAACAACCTCATATTATCCACCAAACAAAATCCACTGAAGCCCACCTAAACAAATGATGAAAGGAATAACCCTTAAATTCTGTGGAAGACGATACAAGGGTAAATACGTTGCATATCTCTTGCACTGAAATGAGATGGTTCACTAGATTCAGTTACTTTGAATAAAACAAAATTCTTGTTTGTCAGGAATAGTGGTTTTTGAAATTAAAGAACTTGCTGGTTTATTGGTGGCTGAGGTTTTTTTTCAGGTCATTAGCTTATATGTACTAATGCAAGAATAGAATATTTATCTTGCAAATTTCCTTCACATAAACATGTCTTCTACAGTACATTTTTTTCAAAAACCTTCAGCACAGAATCTTGAAATCTACCCTAGTAATTGATGTTCACTTATGTAAATAATGCATTTTTTATATCCCACCCTTCCTTGCTCTTCCTTTCTCCATCTTTCCCTCCCCTTCCATTGCTTGGTCAGGAAGCTTGTCTTGTCTTGTCAACTAATTTTTTCTTGCACTAGGGATATGCTCCTGGAGTGCACATCTTTTGGGAGAGCAATTTATTACTGAGGTAGAACCCCTTTCTCAATAATAATGCACCCATGAAATGTGGCTACTGTGTACCATTTACCTCTTTTATTGCTGAAGTGTTCCCTACTAGAAATAAATTTTCCTATACTATAGTAGACCATCAGTTAGAAGGTAGAACTATTTCAGTATCAGTGCTGAAGAATACACGTGGTGTATAGATAACGTTATTTAACTAGTTGATTTCCTCTGCATGTAATATATCAGATGTTCATTCACCGTATAGTGGATACCACTTAAAAATATTTGCAAATATTTATTTATTTACAACATTCACAGTTGTCAGCATTAAAAAGTCAAATTTTACCAAGTTACCACATGGTGATATTAGTTACCACAGTTTACCTTCAGATTTGGAATAGGAACATGTTTTAACTACAGATAAATGATACTCTTCTATGACTACACTATGTCTGCTCTGAGTTCATATGATTTGCTGCATTGTCTATGATTCCGAAGCAAGGTTATATGGAATATGATTATATGCAAAAGGCTGATACACGTTTCTGGTATGCAGCATGCAGTCCAGAAACATCATGATTCAATTAAGAATTCTGGAAGTGTAGAGGATCCAATTTTTTTTTAGTTCTATGAAGAGGATAGTTTGTTAGTTTTATTATTATTTATTAATATTATTATTAAATGTACATGAAAATGACAGAAAAAATACATCAAAAAGATTGACTGTAGTCTCTTAATCACAAACTATGCAGCTAGGTACTCAGTGTGTTGGACATATTTTTTTCAGTATGTGTCAAGGTTCCTTCCCCACTCTGAACTCTAGGGTACAGATGTGGGGACCTGCATGAAAACCTCCTAAGCTTACTTTTACCAGCTTAGGTTAAAACTTCCCCAAGTTACAAAATTAATTTACTCTTGGATTTCCACTGCCACCACCAAACTTTATCTGGGTTTACTGGGAAAACGTAGTTTGGACACGTCTTTCCCGCCAAAATCCTCCCAACCCTTGCACCCCACTTCCTGGGGAAGGTTTGGTAAAAATCCTCACCAATTTGCATAGGTGACCACAGACCCAAACCCTTGGATCTTAAGAACAATGAAAAAGCATTCAGTTTTCTTACAAGAAGACTTTTAATAGAAGCAAAGGAATCACCTCTGTAAAATCAGGATGGTAGATACCTTACAGGGTAATTAGATTCAAAACATAGAGAATCCCTCTAGGCAAAACCTTAAGTTACAAAAAAGACACACAGACAGGAATAGTCATTCTATTCAGCACAGCTCTTTTCTCAGCCATTTAAAGAAATCATAATCTAACACATGCCTAGCTAGATTACTTACTAAAAGTTCTAAGACTCCATTCTTGTTCTGTCCCCGGCAAAAGCAACATACAGACAGACACAGACCCTTTGTTTTTTTCCCTCCTCCCAGCTTTTGAAAGTATCTTGTCTCCTCATTGGTCATTTTGGTCAGGTGCCAGCGAGGTTACCTTTAGCTTCTTAACCCTGTACAGGTAAGAGGATTTTTCCTCTGGCCAGGAGGGATTTTAAAGGGGTTTACCCTTCCCTTTATATTTATGACAGTATGCAAGATAATTTATATTGTTTTCTCCTTAAGAAAGTGATTTCAACTCTTCAGTTCATATAGAGTGTTTCAGATAGGGAAATTACCTTCATCAGAGTGAACTAATATATATATGACCCAAAATTTTTTTTCTGAGAGCACAGTTTAGGCTTAGATGGCAGTACTCTAAACCCACGACCAATATTTTAAAGAGTAAGCTATTCACTTGTGCTTGTAATTCATTGTCTCCTTTTTCTGTTTTTATGATATCCACTATTTATACATCTGTGCTGGACATTATCTTGGCTAATAGGATCGAACTGAAGACTTCCAGAGCTAAAAGCATGAGTCCCAGCATCTTGATCTAAAAAGACAACCTCTGTACTTTGGGGTTGTCGCACACATGTCCTTTGTGGATTAGGCACAGTTGGGTACATGTAACACACTCTGATCGCTGGGTTACATAGCCTTCCAGTAAACTGAATGGAACTTTTTTGTTTGGATAGTTGAATATGCTGAAGATAGAACCTCACAAGCTTTGTATGATCTCACATTTTTTACTCCCTTTCCTTGACTAGGATTTAAAGGGTATGTATGTATCCTGCATCCGAATCTCTGTATCTGTATCGAAGTACAGATATTTGTGGGCTGAAATCACCAATAAACAGTGCCCAACAACACTGTGCCACAGCTGAGAACAAGTAATGAAGTATATCTTATTCATGCAAGAATGTGTCTAGTTGAGCACTGACTGATTTTTGCCCCTTTTTATTTTAGACAAATGATGACATATTTGCTAACATTTCTGTAGGCAGCAGCAGTGCATCATTAATGGTGGGAAGTGTATGTAAATTATTATTAATTTTGTAAATGAATGCCTACCTGCCACAGCAATGGGCACACTAGAAAGTAATCAATCATGCTGCTCAATAAATGAAAATGTGTAACACTGGGAATGTCTGAAGTAGGCCAACTTTTAATTACTCAGATTGAAGTTTGGCGAGGACAGTAAGGCTAACATATTCCCTCTGAAGCACCCAGCATTGGCCACTGTCAGAAGACGGTACTGGGCTAGATGGACCTTTGGTCTCACCCAGTATGGCCATTCTCTACTATTATGAAAAATATCATTGGATTTTAAATAATCACCAGTTTGGTTTTTCTTTCTTATCTGAAATCTGGCACTTCCAGCATCACAGTAGACTCAGTCACTATGCTGAAGCTTTCTAAATTAGCTGAGCAAGAAGAGCATCCACAGTACATAGGCTTGACTGCTTTCCATCGAAATACTTCCCAAGCCAAACTCTGTATAGTTGTTGAGATCTGATGAGCTCACAGGCCTTGGGTTAGTACATTTCCCATTTAAGGGCATGGACCTATAGCCATTGAAGTCAATAGAAAATCTCCCATTGGCTTCAACAGTACAGGATCCAGACCCTAACACATTTCACCTTGAAAGTGAACCTTTAATGATGCAAACAGGAACTCTTTTTTCATGTTCTTTAATCACAAACCATAGACATTTATTTTAATTTAAAAAAATTGTAATATTCAAGTCCATTTATCAGTCAGAAATGAATTTAATCTGACATCAAACTCAACCATTTAAAAATTATACAAATGAAATGTGATTAAAGTACTCAATATTATTATCCAAAACTATTAAGTCTATTGAATAAGGTGATTAATTCAGTTATTTTAATTCATCCAAACACACTTAAATATTATCCCATCATTGTCCCACATATAAAATGTAGACCTTTCTCAATTACATTTAATTGAAGGTTGGTCCGTTTTGTAAATAAACGTACCAATATTTTAACCAGATTATTCTATAAAAAGTAAACACTGCACACAATCAGCCAGTTAGATTTATGTGCTTAACTCATTGGGTACTCTTGTCCTCAGACTGGGCCTTCAGTGTAGACTGCTACATGAGAGATGTTGAGTGTTCTCTATTTCTATTGATGCCTCTGGTAATGGAAAGCACACAGTACCACATAGGAGTAGATTATACATTAACAGTTCTTAACAGAAACTCTGCATAAAGTTACTGAGCCAGTTCCTCTGGTATGCTAGGGCATCTTTGCTCTGATTTACCTGTACAAACTTCCTTAAAGATGACTTACCTGGACACTGGATATTTTGTTGTGCAAGGGATCCTTAAGTAATTTAGAGTGACTGTAGCTGCTATGTGGTAATAGCTCCCTCTCCACCATGGCGGGTGCAGGAGGGATAGCTAGGTAAGCAGGCATGGCCAAGGCATCTCTGCATCTCAGTGGACCTCATTACAACCCATTGAGACCATATGCAGCCACTGCAAATTATAGCCAGCTGCTCTAATTTGCACCTGGGATTGGCCATGGTACAGAGCAATCCCAAAATTACAAGAATGCAAGGTGGCCTAAATCAGGCTCCCTTGCATACCCCTTTCTTCGGTTATATCTTGGAGATGGAAAAAGATCTCGGACCATCCGTTCAATTTGAGTCTCAAGACACTGTAGTTGGTAAAGTCCATTGAGTTGTACTGGTGTAAACTTGATTTAAGTGAGAGGAGAATCATGGCCTACAAATTCAAATGCAACTATTTCTGAAAAAATGTACCATCAACAAACATTAATCCAGTAACCAATTTCATATTGTATTTTTATTTACACTAGTGCAGTGGTTCCCAAACTTGTTCCACCGCTTGTGCAGGGAAAGCCCCTGGTGGGCCGGTTTGTTTACCTGCTGCATCTGCAGGTTCGGCCGATCGCGGCTCCCAGTGGCCACGGTTCGCTGCTCCAGGCCAATGGGAGTTGCTGGAAGTGGCGGCCAGTATGTCCCTCAGCCCGCACTGCTTCCAGCACCTCCCATTGGCCTAGAGCAGTGAACCGAGGCCACTTGGAGCCGCGATCGGCCGAACCTGCTGACGCGGCAGGTAAACAAACCAGCGCGGCCCACCAGGGGCTTTCCCTGCACAAGCAGCGGAACAAGTTTGGGAACCACTGCACTAGTGACTTTCTCTGAGGTTGATAATCTGTAATGGCTGTAAAACAGAATGCCCTGCATTTATACATAGTGCCTTTGGTACAGAAGAAGATGTACTAAGTAGGGTATGTCATAGATTGTTAGAATGCATTACACCTTTGGTTTTGTAAATACAATCCAATTGACTGAGATACATCTAACCTAAAATGGGTTTTCCTTTTTGCCATGTAGCTACTCAGTAGATTTGTACATTGTCACCCCTCACTGAAATGCAGTTAATGCTGGGATGAAACCTGAGTTGCACCATCAGCACCAGGAGAAGAATTTATAGTTTACAGAACCAAAACTAGAGTGAAAATTTAGAGTTAGCTTATCACTTGTACAAAGCCATAGTAGTAGGGATTTACACAATAACCTATACCAATGTTATTAGGTATGTAATATTTCTCCACAACCTGTAGGCACTCATGCAACTACTTTGCAGCCAGGACTTAAAATTCACAAGTCAGACTAGTGCCTGCTGCATGCTCCTTAGACTTGGTTTTGAGCTGGTGCATCTGTGTTGTTTGCAGTCCCATTGGCTACATTGCAGTCCCATTCTCTTCCCTGGCCAACCATAACCCCACTCATCAAAGCCTTGGTATTGTCCCTCATAGATTGTCTCCTTCATATAGGGGCCCTGTGATGCTTTCACAGGTTTAAACCTTGCTTAGTCACACAAAGGGTAAGACAGGATTTCCCTGCTTGGCCAGGTCACCATTCCTAATATCCCTGTTCTTGCAAACAGTGCCATGGAATGTATGACAAGGAGTGTTCAAGACTCCTGTATGACTGTATCTCTTCCAAAACATAGTACAATATCTTCAACCCATGATGATCCACAGGCATAGTACTACACAAAAGGATGAACATTGTCACCTGTTGAGTCAGGTATACCACTTCAGTTAACTTTTTTAAAGCATGAAATATGTGAGTTAAAGTTAAATGACTCAAAATAACTAATCAAAATAACGTAACAATATAGAAAATCTTACAGCAAAATGGCACAATTAGGACCACAGTCCCTTCTCTAGAATTAGATCTGATACCTGCAAGTTAACCTTAAATGATCCTTCCTTCTATAAATGTTGCGGAATGTACCACAATTTGGTGTGTCTATTGTGTTAAGTTTTTGACTTGGGTATTATAACAAGTATCATAATGATTTAGATATTTGCAAGACTGCGTATGTTTTTAAATGACATAGAACTGTTTTAATATGTAATCTGATATGGGTTTACCGTTCTTCTCCCCTCTCTTAACTGTTTTCTATACACCAAGGACAAAATTCAAGATCTGAACTAATAAGCCCTTCATTATAATTTTCAATGCTGCTTTTTTTATTCCTTTGTAATCTTGGTAACAGTTATAACACCTTGTCAGGCTTTCAGGAACTTCCATCTGTGCAGCATAGTGCGTTTGTGAAATAAACCCATCTGTACAGCTGATTAAAAATTGGATGTAGTCCATGATTTGTCTTTGCTATGAAAGAAGCAGGATTGCTGCAGTGGTGGTTGATGTAAGGGCTGGCTGTAGAATGGAATTCACAAGGCTAATGGAACAAAATAGCTTTTAGTGTATTCATTTGTATTTAATAATAGCTAAAAAATAAAATCAGGACAAATTAAGTGTGACAAGCAAGACCAATTAGAAAGGCTGCAAGTTCGTATTTGCAGTTGTTTCATGCATGCAGTGCTTGTTATTAGTGCCATTTCAAATGTGTGTAAAACAGCAAGGTGAATCCAGCGCTGGTAGTATCTTATTCTTCTTCTCTTTCAGCAGTGTTTCTAAATGTCTGACTGAAATGTAAATCTTCTTGCCTCATTTCTTCTTTTGTTTTGTTTGACATCTACTTTTGCTATAGGCCTTCTCTGGTAATATATTTTCAAAAGGGTTGAGGCAGAGTCTCCTTTTTCATAGGTGCAACATAAATTGTAGATGTAAATCCTAGAATTTGTGCTTCTAGTTACTTGATTTACACCCACAATCAGGCAGCTATAGAGAGACAATTCCTCAAGCAGTTTTTTTTACTTTCATAACTGACACAGTAAGCTCAGAGGTGCCGGGGCTATGAACTGCCAAGCCCAGAGATGCCAGGCCTCAGCCCTGGCAGTCCCTGGCACAAATCAAGAACTGACCACAGGAGTAAGTGCAAATTTTGTGGGTGCAAGTTGCACTTGCAGCAGGGGGCCAGTCTTTTTTTCTACACAAGCTGAAAAGGTTCAACATACTTGTCTGGTCTGAATGGAGGTTTGAGTTTTTACCCTCCTCCACAGACATTGTCTTCATCACACATTTAAGCAGTGGGGCTCTTCGTCAATCTGAAAGGAGAAGGCAAGTTGCTCCCTTTAACTGCAGAGATGGGGGCTTCTCCCGCAGACTGGTAGGAAAGAGGTCAGTGTCCCCCTCTCACATCCCTGAGAGGATTAGCTGTACAAGTGAAGAAGCAGCTGACTGAGCAGGTGCCTGTAACCTCAGCTGCCTGGAAAGGGAGCAGATTTATACTCAGGGCAGTTCTGGGAACTTCCTCTTTACCCCAGATCAGGCTAGTGAAGAGGGAAGGAGGTGGTGTGTGCATGATCCCCCTTGGCTTATATACTCTACATAGTTTTCTTTGAATAAATGTGGTCACACATATCTTGCTCTTTATGTGCATACAAATGCAGACATACTTTCTTGCACAGAAATCTTCTCGCAGGTTTTGTGTGTCACAGTAGTGTTATGGAGATAATATTCTCAGGCTAGTAGGAGTTATCACAGTTTCTAAATAGATGGCAGAAGGTGTAATTTACTGAGAAAATATTATTTACCTTTGGAGAGCCAACCTTCTGTGAGATAATTTCATCCTACAGGGCCAAGGAGCGTATATTTTAGGGTTGCTTCTGAACCTTAGCCTCTGGTCTCAAGGCATGATTACTATTTTCTGAGCAACCAAAATACATAGGTGGGGCTCTTATCCTGCAAAACGATTCACACTTATGCCTGCAGGGAGTTCCTTTGAATGGGGGCGGGGGGTTGGTTCCGTGGAGTTATTCTGGCTTTACACAAGCATAACTGAGCGTAGAAATTGGCCTTATATCTTTAGATGAGTTTTTTGCTAAACCGTAGGTGCAAACAGTGCTGTGTAAGCTGTCATAATTCATAAATTTTGAGCAGCAAAGGGTTTGGGTATAGCTTAAAAGACCCTTGCTTTTGTCAATACATTTACAGTAATCGGCAAAAAAAACCAAGACTTTAATTATAATGCAAATAGTAATTGATAATTTATACCGGATTGCAATGTCATACTCTGAAAATAATATCCCATTTTAATACAGGAAGGGCAATACAGGAAGTAAGCTAGCTGCTCATGGAGAAAAGTAATAGTTTGAGTTAGATTTACTCAAAGAGACAAGATACATTTGTTTAAACGTTATAACAAACCTCCCTGGATGAATCTGTGTAAATATGAACACAGATTAAATAGTGGGAAAAAACTATTGTAATTATACACAATAGAGTTGTGGTCCACTGAGTACTGTTTGGTTGAATATGTTTCATTTTAGTGCTTATGGTGATAACAACAATACGTCACTTGGTGCATTGTGAGTCCCCTCAAGGGATATGTGATGTAACCCTGGGATGAACAAAGCCCTAGTGTTGGTACCTGACTTAAACATGATAAATACAGCTGTTTCCTATATAAAATGAGTGTCACCAAAATATATACATAATATTTTTTGAACTCATAAACTGTGTTTGGAGTTCCAACTTCAGTCTGTCCAGTTGTAGAGGATTGGTTCATTCTATTAAACATATTTTAAATTTTGCTGATTTTTCTTAAGAGCAAAGCGTAATAATGCATAGGAAAAAAATAGCTACATCACTTCCCCACCCCACTTTCTCCCATCTGCTTAAGGTATGTCATCTTCATCTTGTCATATGCACATACAGTGACTCACTCAGGGATAGCCTACTCATTATAAGGTGTCTTTCCACTAAGTTGTGTGAATACTTGGTGATTCATATGTTGGCTGCTGTAATTGACTAATATAGAGAGAACTTTCTCATTCCATGCGAGGTATATGACTGAAGTACTCCAGGGAAGTACTTTACAGTAGATAATAAAAGGAATTAATGTAAGCAATGTTGTAGGTAAGTCCCTGTTGCCTCTTAGTACCAAAATGTTAATTCTAATTCTTTTAGGGGTATGTGATCCTGTTGGAGTTTGTGTCAGGGCAGAGCCTAAGAGAGGATATTGGTGTATACCACAGTTGAGAGAACAACTTTTGATTTTGAACTATTGACTTTAGTATGATGGGGACAAATTCACCCATTAGTTACACTGGTGTAACCCATTTATATCAATAGGGTTGCACTGTGTAACTGAGAGGAGAATTTGGCCAAACATTTCTATAGGGAAGATAAACAGGAGTTTTATATAGAGCCTAATGTTTTCCTAATCCAAAATGCTCCAGGTATCGTTATTGTAATCAGTTACATTTAAAGGACTAAAATAATAACATTTGTGTTTTTTTTTCTATATTTTATTTTAGGCAGACGTCTCTTTTAGCCAACCCATTTGAACAGCTGATTCAAACTAATTAATGTAACAGTATTATAGCAAAAGTCATGCTGATAGCTATTGGTTCATTAGTAACGGCATCCAGAAGGCATCCAGAAGTAGTTAGAAGCAACTGACAATCCTGGCTTCTAATGCAATGCACTGATAAATAGTTTAACAGTGTTTTTTTGTGATTTCTCCAGTAGTGTGAGGGACATTTAGAAGCTGTGCAGTGGGGAATACGTCTTCCAAGAGAGCTAGTGAGTCACGGAGCTCTTACTTACAAGGATCAAATTCTAAATCAGTTGCCATCATAATCAACCATGTTTACGCTTATCCTCCTCAAACACAGTAAACTGGAATGCCTAAAACAAATCCCCATGGGCCATAGCAGTTTATTGACTAAGTCTGATGCATGCAGTCATTACACAGATGAGGCCTATACAGAATCTGAAATCTCAGATCCAGTAACTTAATATGTTAAAATAAGGAATTTGGTCTGAGACAATTTAAAGTGCATTATGTGAATGAAGTGAGTATGCAGTTAAAGACTTAGGCCCTGATTAAGCGAGAGTGTAAGTCTCATTGATGTAAATGACTGCACCACAACTAAGGTGGTGCAGAGTTTGTCAGGGCTTACCTAGGAAGGGCAGCTCTGCTTTGTGGTTGGGGCGGGGCTGGGGCGGGGGGGAGGAAGGAGGTCAGAAACCTCTGTTAAAAAGGTGCTCGGTAGTCAGCTTTGCAGCAGTGACTCCCCCAACCCCCACCCCGGAATGTGCATAAAGGTACAAAACTTGGGTGGGGCAAGTTTCTTTGTTCCACGCAGGGAGGAAGCCAGCAAACAGGATTGTGAAGCAGCATGGCTCCAGGGGCACGGAGAAGGGTGAGCTCGGGAAAACAGGGGGCTGTTACCCGTCCCCAGTTCCAGAGGCAGGGAAGAGCAGGCAGAGGCAAATTACAAGTAGGACACAAGGGGTGTGATTTAGCAAGTGAAACTGCTGCTCGACCAGATAAATGGCCTGGTAAAGAACTAAAAAGGAGGTACTGGATAAAAGAACAGAACAGGGGAGGGGGCAGGGAGCCAACGCGCACCACCCCCACCCCCCAACCCCCGTTCTCATAGCCCACCCTAACCCTCTTATGAGGGTGGTGGATGGTAAGGTCCAAGCCATGGGTCGGCTGGGGGACCTGGATAGAAACAAAGGGGGGCTGGTGGAAGCCCTGGAGAATTGATTTGAATAAGCATGGATTTGCCTGCACTGTACACTTTATCTGCCAAGTAGTTCCAGATATCTATATAATAAAGTTGCGGCCTGATTAAACCCATAACAAGTCTCCTGTCCTTCTTGTGGTGTACCCAGACAATTATCTTACCCATGTGATTAAGTGCTATTCTAAATGGGAGACTTTGGAATGATTCGTGATCACTTTTTTACCCCTCTTTTAATGTGACTTCAGTGGAGTTACACTCATGTAAAACTAGAGTAACATAATGATAAATCAGGCCCATGTATTTCATGATATTTTTAAACACTTACACATTTCAAACACAAAATATGATGGAGATAGTCTTAAGGAGGAGGTGAGGGAAACAATACTGACACTGTTCATTTTTTTCCTGCATGTAAATAAGAAAAAAAGAATTTGGGCTTGGACTTTGCCTTGAAAATTAGAACTTAGCAAAGGTTCTGACAGCAGGAGTTTTAGAAGTGTATAGCAGCATCATTTCTCTTCCCCCTGCAGGTGCTTTTGTTGCACACAGGGGTGATTGCAACAGCAAATCTGACCAGGTTTATATACAGAGCCTACTGTAGTAATAAAGCTCTCTACAGTGCTTACCAGGTGGTCTAATGAACATACAATTACAGACTACCAGCTGGATACCGAGGGCTCATAACTACTTGTATAGTATTGAATCATTTATATTTTAAATTATATAAGTGAAATTAGACCACACATCAATTGTGAGAAGTGGTTATTATTTACAATAATTTACCTGGACTCTGGATATGATTATCTTCACTTCTTTATATGAATGAGCATCCTCGGAATAGATTTCCAGCAAAAGACCATTAGATTTTAGTAGATACCTTTAGTGACTACTGTGAGGTGTATGTAAGGGGGAGCCTGAAAAAGCTACCCCTTATAGTTAAATATCAACCCATTTTAACTGTAGTCACAGTGTATAAGATGTTATTTGAACTACTAATGTACAGAGTAGCCTACCTCTTGTTTATAGGTCAAGGTATAATAGCCAAAACAGTTTTTTGACTGGTACAAATTGTAACCACAGTTATCAGCTTGGCTCCAAGAACCCTACACACTTGTGTTGAGGGATCAGGATGGAATAATGTGGCTTTTAATGATGCCAAAGTATTTCAGGAGATTGCCTTACCAAATATTAATTCTTCTGTTCAAGTTCTACTTTCCGTATAGTGCTCCTCCCAATTAAAGCATTAAGCACTTAACCTGTAGTTGTGAAAAAAGCAGTTTATGATGGGTGTAATCATACTCCCAAAGGTCTAATTATCTCAGTTGGTTCCCAATTAATCCATGAAGTTGTTAGGGCCTCCTTTTTAATTAGAGCTGTTCCTCCTGAAGAACAATCTTATTTTTCAAATTTCACTTTATTATTTCCTTTACTGGAACCCTGCAGGGTGGGAATACTACCTTCACATTTTCTTGTTTGTTTGATTGCTAGTTGATGATTAATGAAGATGATGCTCTTTACCCAGAGCTTGCACTAAAGTTCCGAGTAGAGAGCAAAATGCAAGTCCTTTAAGCATGAAAATTAAATGTAAATATGTATCAAGTATGATTGTGCATACTTCTGATATTTTAAAGCCATTATTCAACATTCAACTTTTTTCTTATTACTGCACATTAATCTTTTGTCTAATCTTGCAAAATGGGAAAATCAGTGGTGAATTTGTCATTTTATGCACCCTCTGAGTTACCATTGTGGTTTATTAAATCCCTAAAGACATTAATTTATATTTTAAGGGAAGTTGATATAAAATACATATAAAGGAGAAAGTTAGATCTGAAGTGATCTTTTCCTTTTTCTTTGTTTGGTGAGAGAGAAATTACTGAGTATAAAAGAGATTTAAAGAAGGATTAATTCATTATTACTGATAGCACAGTATATCCCATGACTTCACTGCTGCCTCTATCCATAATGCTCCTCTTGTTATACCAATAAAATAGAAACCAGCAGGATCTTATTAAAGGGGAAAAGGCAAAATGCCACATTTATTGTGAATACAGAAAGAATCATAGTAAGCAGTTAGTTATAGCTATAACATTCCATTCAATTTCATATTTATTCACACATTCATTCATACACACACACACACACACACACAGGTTCTGCAAGGTTGTTATCATAGTTACCAGCCTTAGAGTTGCTCATGCCAAGCCACTGGCCATGGCCACTGGCCATGAGGAGGGAGCAGGGCCTTGTCAGATGCTCATCTGATGCTCCTGGAAGTTGGTTTGCAGAATCAGACCCCAAAGTTCTCACTTTCTAGAGTCCATTTTTATAGGAATTTCTTCCTATGCCAGTCTATGGGAATTGCTTTATCATGCTGTTGCTGAATCACTCAGCAGATGACACATTCCTGACAGCTCCGTGCTGCCAGATCTTGTTCTTTGGTTCTCCCATTCTTGAGGCTGTTGGGTGGATTCCAGTCTGCCCTCCGGGGGTCCTCTGGTTATTTCCACTTGACGTCTTCTTCAGCTGATGGACACTGGATTCTTAGGCTGGCACCTCCCTGATCATTCAGTTAGTATCCACACCAAGCATCCATCCACATACATCCTCTATCTCTATTTTAATCACAACTGTTAACAAAGCGAGATGAATACAACAAAAGGGCGGGGAGTCTCTGGGTGCTGTTTCTGTTGTTACAGAGTATTGCTTTGAGTCTCTGTCTGTGTGAGTAGTTGTTGTTACAAAGAATTGCTTTGAGAACAGACTCTGTCTTAGAATGTACTAACACAATTAGCAGCTTGCAAGTTTCACACATAGAGGGAGAGAAACAGTACCAAAAACCAAGAGACCTCTTAATTAGTAATACCCTGGAATTTAAACTATGGGGAATCAAACTCATTTGTAATTTTAATACAGAACTTCTTTAATATGATCCAACACTCTGACCCCTAGCACCTTCCTTGAAAGAAGCCACTTCCACACTCAGTAGCAGTGTATTGCTCTTCTAATTAGAGAGAGTTATTCACTATTGACCAGATGTTTTGTTGTCTTCTCCTCTATATCTATAACCATTAAGCCAATCATGTCCTTTGTGGATGGTGACAGGAATTGGACAGCCTGTAATACAGACAAGTTACATGTCCCTTGTATGTATGAAACACCCTAGAGTCCAGAACTTCATTTCATCCTAGGCAGCTAACACTTTCTAAAAGGCTTAAACAGCACTATAAATATGTATATTAATAATACGACCCAAAATATTTATAGTAGTATATACCACATGTAAAAATTACTGATTCATGCAATGATCTATTCACTGAAGGGCCAGTGGATCCTGCCTTTCTTTTGCATGTTGAGAATTACCTTACTTCAAAAATCAGTCCCACCGGGTTAGGTTGTCCACTTCAGATTCCTATGCAGCAGGGACCTTCTATGTATGGACCTCTCCTCTTTTTGTTTGGAATGGTGGGGAAGAAATGAGCCATCTCTGTGACATGCCATTTCCATGTCCCCTTCTTTGTATATCCTGCAGAGGCACTTGTCAGTTTAGGGTCTGCTGTGGGGGAGATGGCAAAAAATGAATAATTTGGGTGGAAGGGAAGGAGCGTTGGAGAGGGAGTGAAGAGGAGCAGATGACACTTTGACCCTTCCAGTAAGCGCCCTGCAGCTTGCAGGATCTGGCCCTTAAATCTGATTTCTTCTGTGATCCTCACAACGTATTAGTAAAAAATTACATCCTTAGTTTCCATTACTTTTATTAAAGAAAATATGCAAACCAAAATCCTTCACAGAATCACCCAGATTTGTATACACATTAACCCACCCGCCCCCCCGCCAAAAAAAGTCTACTGAAATCAAGGGAAAGAGTCCGTGGATCAATTAGCCGTGGATCAAGCCCTTCCTGAGTATCTGTATAACTGTAATCACTTAGCCTTTCTCATCCATATGTTTGATTGTTTGTCACCCTTATTTGGATAAAGTGTAGATAGTAAGCTTTTTGGGAATTGTGTATTCGTATGTCACCTGTTATGTACGTAGAACACATGATGCTAAGAAAAGAGTATTTGGTCTTATTTGTATGACATGGGGTCAAGCAAGAATAATATCCTAAGCCTAATTTTTTCAGCATTATTTTAAACTAGATTTTCTTTTCTTTTTATTCCTCTTTACTAAGTCACAAAATTATTAAATAATGGATGGTCAGATTACAAAAGATGCTGAGACCCTCTGCAATGCTTAAGAAGTGACTTTTTTTTAGTCTCTTACTTTTCTGATGACTGCATTAAAAAGCAGCATTAAATAGTAATTACATAATGACAAGCAGACCAAATACAAGTAGCCATTAGACAGAATATTAGCAGAACATTCTTGGAAATGTAGCTCCTCGTTCCCACATACATCAGCTGCGCTACATATGATACAAAACTGTAATATTTCCTCTGTCAGTACTTACTCCTTTCTTGGGTACTCAGTGATATTTCCTTGTATTTCACCAGAAATCACACTGTTTATCCACTGGAACTATGATTCTCAGAATGCTTGGGAAAGAAGTGATCAACTGTGGTCTTTTAAAATGTTGAACTTAGCCAGCAAATGACTGTGATCTACAGTACTTATATCTGTCATAAGGGACTTCAGTGAATAGATTTCTCTTTTCTTCCAGTGTCACATGAGTTCCTTTTACAACTACATCAATTTTTATATCCACTTTTTGTTTAATTTGTGTTTAATAGTTTAAACTATTGGCCAATATTGGTTGCGTAATTTAATATTTGGGGAGTAGTCGGTGTTTAGCCACCAATGCCAGATTGTTATCATGAGCAATATATAATGTACATATTATTCTTTGTGTCTAAATAGAAAAGCTTACTGATTGGAAACAATAATAAGTATAGATGATTGATGACAAAAGATGATTAATTGTCTAAATAAAATAATAAAAATCATTTGCTCATGGTGTTCAGCTCCAAAAGCACAAAGGAAGCTGATAATAGGATAGCCACTGGAAAGAATTACTCTACAAAGAACAGGTCTGATATAGTCTGTACAGCAAGCAAGGGTACAAATCATAAACAGGTCAATGTTATTTTAGAGCACAAGGCATCAGTGCAAAGAAAATTTTCATTTTGATCCCAAAATACTGGGCTATTTTCTAACCCTGGATAAATCTCTTGATCTTCTTTTGCTTCATCCAGTCCACCCAGAAAACTGGGTAGGAAATCAGATAATGCATCACTCTGAGCTTCCGTAGGCAAGTAAATGATGGGCCAGATAAATCCCCTCCAGGAATTAGGAATGGAGGGAAACTCCTCTTTGTTTCTGTACATGTCACCTCACTGTTCAAGCACTCCAGAGCATCTTGCAGAGGAGTGGGTGAAGACAAGTAGACTGAAGGAAGGAAGAGGTGGGGCAGGGCCAGAGGATATTAGTCAAAATAGATAATATAGCCGAGCACTGGATTTTCTTTTCTGCTCTCCAGGATTATGGTGGGTGCTATGGCCAGGGGAAGTCCCTAGTAGTGCAGCTCCTATAGAGCTTTGCAGCCAAGGAGTCTATGTGGGGGAGAAAGCATAGGTCTTTGGGATTCATGTAATTTGTGGGTGGATTCAACTGCCTTTCCTGCAAGAGTGGGAGAGAAGTCCTACCCTGCCCTTGATGGGCCAACGTAAGAGAGTTCTCTGAAAGGTTCTCCACTGATATTTCTCTCCAAAGCGGGAGGCAGTAGATATTTAAACGGACTGGCTGTGCCACATCTCCTGTTTAAAATCAGTTCATTATCCTCCCTCCCCTCCTCCCCCCCCCCCCCGCAACCCATAATAGTTTTTAGTAATCTGTGACTTCAGTGTGTATGTGTGTGTATGTGAAAGTGGTTTTGGCATTTGAATTATTTTGTCTGTAGGAAATAGAAAGTGACTTTAATATTGGTTTGAACAACCACCACAAAGTAAATAAATAAAAAAGTCCACTGGCTATACTCTGGGCAGGTAGTTTCCTGCAAATTTGGGTATCTGTCATGTGCTCTTTTGTCCCATTCAAAGTGACATTCAAATAAAAATTATTTGTCCTGCTTATTTTTGTTGGAAGGCATCAGCTCATGTTAGGCTGCTTTTTATTGTCCCCCTTTCCCTCTCTCGCTCAATAGATTCAGACACCTACAAGTTTTAACTGAACAGAAGGTCAGTAATCAGCAGATGTGATTCTTGATTTCTTCAAAGGAGGTCAGAAAATATCCAGCACAGTTAACATATATTTTTTTACCCTCTGTGACCCTAAGTCATGATTTTCTAGTTAATCAGCAATAACAGAAGAAGCTTTGGTCATGTTAGTTTCAAAGGGTTAATTTAATAAAACCATTATATAATTCTAAAATTGGCCTCTTAGCCAGATGGAAGTGGGGCAGCAAATTGCACAAATGTGTATCTATATTTGCAGGGGAAAAAAAGTATGCCCTTACTCTATTATTGAGAAATAGTATAGGATCATGTAACTGGAGATTGTACTGAAATTCACAAACATAAAAGGCAGACTTAATTTTGCTCATTGAATCTTAACTTTAGCAAATCCTGTCTTTGTAGCTTATACATTTGTAACCTTATTGTTACATTAGACATTGTGTTGTGATGTTATGTTTTATATATGCATCAACATTGGATGGATAAATATACTGCTAGATTCCCCTAATTGCTCATGAAACTCGAGGAATCAGAAGGGTCTTAGAGAAGGACAAGCATTATAATTTAGCTCTCAAATATGGACCTGACATAGGGCCTGATCCAATGCCCATTTAAATCAATTGGAGTGTTACCATTGTCTTCAATGGACTTTGGTCAAGTTCCTGGGGGTTGCTGACTTTTTATCCTATAGTGTTCCATCATTACTTGCCACAATTGCAGATCTATCTTGAAAGCACTAGTGTAAAATGTTTGGTGTTTTAACAATATTGTTCTTAGCAGGTATGGATGAAATGTGACTAGCTGCTGGCTCCTTCTCTGGATTAGAGAACACTACACTGCTAGCACCCTGTCATAAATATAAAGGGAAGGGTAAACCCCTTTGAAATCCCTCCTGGCCAGGGGAAAGCTCCTCTCACCTGTAAAGGGTTAAGAAGCTAAAGGTAACCTCGCTGGCACCTGACCAAAATGACCAATGAGGAGACAAGATACTTTCAAAAGCTGGGAGGAGGGAGAGAAACAAAGGGTCTGTGTCTGTCTGTAGTCGTCTTGGCCGGGGACAGAACAGGAATGGAGTCTTAGAACTTTTAGTAAGTAATCTAGCTAGGTATGTGTTAGATTATGATTTCTTTAAATGGCTGAGAAAAGAATTGTGCTGAATAGAATAACTATTTCTGTCTGTGTATCTTTTTTGTAACTTAAGGTTTTGCCTAGAGGGGTTCTCTATGTTTTTTGAATCTAATTACCCTGTAAGATATATACCATCCTGATTTTACAGGGGGGATTTCTTTATTTCTATTTACTTCTATTTTTTATTAAAAGTCTTCTTGTAAAACACTGAATGCTTTTTCATTGTTCTCAGATCCAAGGGTTTGGGTTTGTGGTCACCTATGCAAATTGGTGAGGCTTTTTATCCAACATTTCCCAGGAAAGGGGGGGTGCAAGTGTTGGGAGGATTGTTCATTGTTCTTAAGATCCAAGGGTCTGGGTCTGTAGTCACCTAGGCAAATTGGTGAGGCTTTTTACCAAACCTTGTCCAGGAAGTGGGGTGCAAGGTTTTGGGAAGTATTTTGGGGGGAAGGATGCGTCCAAACAGCTCTTCCCCAGTAACCAGTATTAGTTTGGTGGTGGTAGCGGCCATTCCAAGGATAACGGGGGTAATATTTTGTACCTTGGGGAAGTTTTGACCTAAGCTGGTAAAGATAAACTTAGGAGGTTTTTCATGCAGGTCCCCACATCTGTACCCTAGAGTTCAGAGTGGGGGAGGAACCATGACACACCCATAGAGTTGCCACAGTGGGAAATTTTGGAAAAACAAGTCTAATGTAGACAAGGCCTTACTATTTTCTAAAATGTCGTATTGGTTTCCGGTTGCCAGTACATAGTATGACCCCTTCCTCTCTGCCTTACATGCTCCCAGGAGGTGAACAAAGAAATTCAGTTAAATTCAACCCCAGAGAGGTGATCCATGAAAGTTAAGTACACTTATGGGAGAGTGTGAAAAATGGAGATTGCAAACTGCTTACAAGTAGATTAGAGGGGAAAAGAAAGAACTGTAAATTTCATATAACCAGACATATTTATACAAATTTGAAAACAAATTAAGATATTTTTAAAATAATTTCTTCTGGGTGTTAATTCCTTATATTACATTGAATGTGCAAGACTGTAGGTGGATTTTTTTCCCTTAAATGTAAAGAGGGTTACTAATTGTAGAGCCTAACCTCTGAAATTGCTCTGTCAGACCTTTGTTCATTATGCAGTAATTAGAAAGGGAACATTACCATCTTTGTTGTGAACTTTTCAATGTAGTTCAGGACAGAGGGCAGTATAGCCAATTAAAACAAAAACATTTAAGTGGGTTAAAAAAAACCCATTAAAGCCAATTCATTAGACCTGCATATTTTGGGGTCAGTGGTACCGAACATGCACATCAAAGCAAAAAGGGTTGAGCTGCTGATCTGCCCAAAGCACTGAAGTGAGCAGGATTGCAGACTGTGAATTTGAGAGAGAGGGCAGCCTTAGGGTAATGATTATATTGATGAGGATACATTAATGACTTAAGCAGCTGTCAAGACTTACAGAGACCAAAATCCACAAGGATGTGTGGGAAGGTAGCTTTTAGATGTTTTTAGAACGGTCTACTTCAAAATGTGTTGAATTACTTATAGCAAAGCTTTGATGAGATCATTTCTGGAATGTTTATTCACAGACTAGGTTTTTCAGTTATCAAAAGTCAAATGTATTGGCATAGTGGGTAAGTATACAATTTCTACACCCAATTTGAAGAGTTACCAATACACTCATCTAATCAGGGAACCAAAGAAGAAGAACATAAATAATATATGTGTCCAGTCTAAGTAGTTTGAACTTTAAACTCTTGTGACAAACTGATCACAAAGTAAAGACCAAGAATTATCAAAATGTATTATTTGGTGAACAATTCTGAATAAAAAAATTGATAAAATGAGAATTGGTTTGCCAACAATTAGTGACCAGAATAAGAGATTAAAGGGTGTCTGATGACTTACCTGTTAATTAATTAGCCACCCAGTTTGGCTAAAGCATGTAAACATAACATTCTAGTCCTACTTATTTTCAAGATCTGTGTGATGCATCATTTTACAAACAAACAATTTAAAAGGCTCTTACAGTCAATTGTCTTTTTTGCTATACTGGATTGAGCTATTCAGACAAAGTAATGAGTACATAAGAACAGCCATAATGGGTCAGACCAACTGTCTATCTAGCCCAGTATCCTATGTTCCGACAGTGGCTGATGCCAGATGCTTCAGAGGAAATGAACAGAACAGGTAATCATCAAATGAGCACATGGATGCAAAGTTATACTGACCTTGGAACTCCAGGTGACATTGATGTGGTGTCTGGTCTCAGTTAAAATGGTATAAATGCTAAAAAGGTTGCATATTGGGAAACACAACTTACTAGTGGTTATTTTAATTCTTCAGGGATCTCCATTCCACTTCCTTTCTCCCTAGACCACATAACATTTCTGTTTAGTGAGCAGTTTAGCAATCTTGCCTGCACACATATATAGAACAGTGAGCTGTTGAGTGCCAATCAACAATATGAGTAATCATTGTTAACATAAGACCAGGGTACTATAGACGGAATGTCAGAATGCATTGTTTGATATGAATGCATCTATTTGAGGGGTGGCAGTCTCTCCTTATGCTTGCTGAAGTGACCCTGCTGTTCCCAACAACTGCTGAAATCAGGCATGTTTCATTCCTATTAATTCAACAGGCAAAATTGTTAGCATTGTGCTGAGATGTTGGACGCATGTCATTCCTGCTTGGCTGATTTCTGAGTCAAATTAGGAAGACTTTTGTGTGCTGAAACAATTAAGTATTTATTGAATAAATGGCATTGTCCTGTTCACAGTTCAGTGCTGTTGCTTTGCCTGCCTTACAAACTGAAGAAATGAAGTATCACAGCTCAAGGATAAAAGAAGAAAAAATATTGTAGTTATACTTTGCATCATGTGTGAATAGCTCTTCATGTTAATATGCTGTTTGATAAAAACCAAGGTCCTGCTTTAGTAAAAAAAAAAAAAAAAAGAGTTGAGCATCCTTCCTCTAGCAATTGAAGCCAGAACATTATTAAGGCATTTTCTTTGGGTTGGCTCCCCATTAGGGATGATGGGTAGTTCCTTCCCTTTGGAGTCAGTCAGACAGTAATTGAGCAACCAGGTGTGGGAGAATATGGCAGGAAGTCCATTCACTTTCAGTCATTCTGTCTCCAGGTTCTCTAGTATCTCTGCCTCTGGACTTGGAAGGAAGGCACAAAATCTAATGTTACCCATCTTAGTGTTCTACACTGCTGCTCATCACGGTAATATTTGAGCACCTTTTAAATAAAATGAATAGCAACAGCAAAGGCCATAATGCACTTCCTGGAGTTACCAGTGCTTCTCCCAAAGTTCTGCTTGAGGAAAGGGTATATTTTGGTAGGGGTTGAAAGGGTTGTCAGTGTTGCAACCATCATTCTTATGGTGGAAAGGCTTTTTGAAGAGGAAGGTTTTACAGCGTTCCCTAAAATTGGTCACATTCTAGATTTGCCTGATCCCTGGAAGTTTGTTCTGTAGCCTATCAAATTACTCATTAAGATGATTGTACTGGCACCCAGCACTATAATATCTGTGTCCCTTTTCTGGGGTAAGAACTATTAAAACATTTCTCTCTTCTTTCTCTGTTGGCATGAGGCAACCTTTTGAAAATAAAATACAGAATATGGTAGTGTTTCTGTGTGCAAGAATTTTATTACACAGGAAGTCTAGGACAAAAAGGTGGGGTACTCTGAATTGTTTATTTCTTTATTCATATACTACTGCTCCTTTGCAATCACTTTGCTTATTAGTAAGTCTACAGAATTAAACTTTGGGTTTAAAATAATTAAAACCTTTAAAGTGCTGTTATGCTATTTTACTTGTTAAGGAAATGGATGTTGCCATTTTACGCTGTCATATTGGTTGACACATTCTTCTGTCAACTAAATGGAGGCCTCCACAGCTGTCGCTATGCCACCCAGGTGATCATTTTGTCCATCTCGATGCTTGGAAGAGCATCTTCAGGGTCTGTGCAACAAATTGAGTTGTTTACCTTTGCTGTTAATTTGTAGCATATGGTAGTACATTCCGTGGTTTGCACCTGTCATTTCAGGCCATAAATTCTTGGCTCTGGGCTTCTGCTTTGTGTGTTTTAGCAATCTGATCAATGAAGAATCCATTAAAAATGATTCAGGTGGACGCAGCCTGGTCCAACCAATTAACTATAGGATGATTGAATGGCCTTTTTTTTATTAAAAAATGTGGTGGTAAACTACCTATGTGTACAGCTAATAGAAATTCAAGGAGCTGTAGAAATTTCAGTCTCCTGTTATATTTAAAGGAACATTTTGAGAATTGAAGACATCTTGAATAGTCTGAGTATATAAATGAAATATAAATATTCACTGATGTATGGAAAACTGAGGTTATAAAAAGGTATATATTTTTGTGTTCAATGTTATATTCAAACCCAGACAGCCAAATCTATATCATGATGATATCTTATATTACCTCTGATATTTTCTGTGTCTTGTTTGGCACTATAGAGTATAACCAAAGGAGTAATATTAATCTTAGCATCTCAACCTGTACTTTGATAACTAAACAAAACCAAAAATAAATGAATCTGAGCCATTAGATTGGTAAGTTTAATGGTAAAAATCTGGAACACAGGCTACTATTAAATCTACACGTCAGTTTGTGTTCATTTTTGATTGACTAATGTTACCGCTTTACATCCTGAAATTTATCAATAACTCCTTGAGTGCTGGTGTGTAGTACAGGATTAAGAGCCACAGCAGTTTAATGATGCTCCATTAATTTCAGTGGAATGCTTGGAGGCATATTTTCAAAATGACATATTGGTACCACTGTTCTGGGAGTACATCATTCTTTGTGACAATTACAACATCCATAGGGTACTAAATCTGTTAAACTGTACTTCTCTAGGCCCTGAAAAAGAAGTAAATCACCTTTTTCAGATCTTTGTCTAAGATCATTTAAATTAAGATCAGCTGGAGAGGGAGAATTAGCAGTGTTCTTTAAAGTGGATTAAGTTGAAAGGCAAGAGAAGTACATAGGTGTAACAGATAGGTACCAGACAGGGTTTGTGAAGATGGTGCGTTTTGTTTGAGTGTACTGGTAGAGATAATGGAAGTGGGGAGAAATATGCTGAAAGTGATCTTTCTTTCTATGAAGGAAACTGAAAAGGTGAAATAGGAAAATAAAATGGGAACTAATGTTCTCTGTGTTTTAAACAATGTGTTGGCTCTGCAATCTTCTTCCAGCTGTGGGGATGGGGGAAAGAAAAAAAAATAAAAACCCTCTGGCCAAAAATGTCCTTTTAGCTCCTGGAGTGTTCCTGGCCATGAAGCTGATCTAAGACTGCAGACATTGTAACATTTGTGCTGTTCTGTTGAAAATAATGTGATGTCCTAAAAAAAACACTAGGAACTAGATCGCATGCCCTGATTCTCATGGGTGACTTTAATTTTCCTGATATCTGCTGGGAGAGCAATACAGCGGTGCATAGACAATCCAGGAAGTTTTTGGAAAGCGTAGGGGACAATTTCCTGGCGCAAGTGCTAGAGGAGCCAACTGGGGGGGCGCTTTTCTTGACCTGCTGCTCACAAACCGGGTAGAATTAGTGGGGGAAGCAAAAGTGGATGGGAATCTGGGAGGCAGTGACCATGAGTTGGTTGAGTTCAGGATCCTGACGCAGGGAAGAAAGGTAAGCAGCAGGATACGGACCCTGGACTTCAGGAAAGCAGACTTCGACTCCCTCAGGGAACGGATGGCCAGGATCCCCTGGGGGACTAACTTGAAGGGGAAAGGAGTCCAGGAGACCTGGCTGTATTTCAAGGAATCCCTGTTGAGGTTACAGGGACAAACCATCCCAATGAGTCGAAAGAATAGTAAATATGGCAGGCGACCAGCTTGGCTTACTGGTGAAATCCTAGCGGATCTTAAGCATAAAAAAGAAGCTTACAAGAAGTGTAAGGTTGGACATATGACCAGGGAAGAGTATAAAAATATTGCTCGGGCATGTAGGAATGAAATCAGGAGGGCCAAATCGCACCTGGAGCTGCAGCTAGCCAGAGATGTCAAGAGTAACAAGAAGGGTTTCTTCAGGTATGTTGGCAACAAGAAGAAAGCCAAGGAAAGTGTGGGCCCCTTACTGAATGAGGGAGGCAACCTAGTGACAGTGGATATGGAAAAAGCTAATGTACTCAATGCTTTTTTTGCCTCTGTCTTCACTAACAAGGTCAGCTCCCAGACTGCTGCGCTGGGCATCACAAAATGGGGAAGAGATGGCCAGCCCTCTGTGGAGATAGAGGTGGTTAGGGACTATTTAGAAAAGCTGGACGTGCACAAGTCCATGGGGCCGGACGAGTTGCATCCGAGAGTGCTGAAGGAATTGGCGGCTGTGATTGCAGAGCCATTGGCCATTATCTTTGAAAACTCGTGGCGAACCGGGGAAGTCCCGGATGACTGGAAAAAGGCTAATGTAGTGCCAATCTTTAAAAAAGGGAAGAAGGAGGATCCTGGGAACTACAGGCCAGTCAGCCTCACCTCAGTCCCTGGAAAAATCATGGAGCAGGTCCTCAAAGAATCAATCCTGAAGCACTTGCATGGGAGGAAAGTGATCAGGAACAGCCAGCATGGATTCACCAAGGGAAGGTCATGCCTGAATAATCTAATCACCTTTTATGATGAGATTACTGGTTCTGTGGATGAAGGGAAAGCAGTGGATGTATTGTTTCTTGACTTTAGCAAAGCTTTTGACACGGTCTCCCACAGTATTCTTGTCAGCAAGTTAAGGAAGTATGGGCTGGATGAATGCACTATAAGGTGGGTAGAAAGCTGGCTAGATTGTCGGGCTCAACGGGTAGTGATCAATGGCTCCATGTCTAGTTGGCAGCCGGTATCAAGTGGAGTGCCCCAAGGGTCGGTCCTGGGGCCGGTTTTGTTCAATATCTTCATAAATGATCTGGAGGATGGTGTGGATTGCACTCTCAGCAAATTTGTGGATGATACTAAACTGGGAGGAGTGGTAGATACGCTGGAGGGGAGGGATAGGATACAGAAGGACCTAGACAAATTGGAGGATTGGGCCAAAAGATATCTGATGAGGTTCAATAAGGATAAGTGCAGGGTCCTGCACTTAGGACGGAAGAACCCAATGCACAGCTACAGACTAGGGACCGAATGGCTAGGCAGCAGTTCTGCGGAAAAGGACCTAGGGGTGACAGTGGACGAGAAGCTGGAGATCAGTCAGCAGTGTGCCCTTGTTGCCAAGAAGGCCAATGGCATTTTGGGATGTATAAGTAGGGGCATAGCAAGCAGATCGAGGGACGTGATCGTTCCCCTCTATTCGACATTGGTGAGGCCTCATCTGGAGTACTGTGTCCAGTTTTGGGCCCCACACTACAAGAAGGATGTGGATAAATTGGAGAGAGTCCAGCGAAGGGCAACAAAAATGATTAGGGGACTGGAACACATGACTTATGAGGAGAGGCTGAGGGAGCTGGGATTGTTTAGCCTGCAGAAGAGAAGAATGAGGGGGGATTTGATAGCTGCTTTCAACTACCTGAAAGGGGGTTCCAAAGAGGATGGCTCTAGACTGTTCTCAATGGTAGCAGATGACAGAACGAGGAGTAATGGTCTCAAGTTGCAGTGGGGGAGGTTTAGATTGGATATTAGGAAAAACTTTTTCACTAAGAGGGTGGTGAAACACTGGAATGCGTTACCTAGGGAGGTGGTAGAATCTCCTTCTTTAGAGGTTTTTAAGGTCAGGCTTGACAAAGCCCTGGCTGGGATGATTTAACTGGGAATTGGTCCTGCTTCGAGCAGGGGGTTGGACTAGATGACCTTCTGGGGTCCCTTCCAACCCTGATATTCTATGATTCTATGAATGCCAAGGAATGTGACACTCAGTGATTATTCTTTCATTTTAGATAGCATGAATTTAATTGTTTCTTAACTTATAGTGGCACAGCAGTATTTTTAAGTATTACAAAAATCAAAATTTAGAAAAAGCCAACTATATAAATAGGAAACATACTGAAACCTCATAATAATAATGTTAATGTGAGGTATTTATAATGTATCATTTATGGCTCACTTGAGCCTGTGCTACTCATGAATTATATGGACTTTATTCACTTGTGGGATATAAATATCTTATTCAAACTCATTAGGATTTATCTCTCTTGCAGCATAAGTTACATGCATATATACAGTGAGGTTTTTCCTCTTCATACCACTAATGATAGGGAGACCTGTGGAGTAACTGAGGCCCCCACAGGAAATAGAAATACTTGTAGTACATGAAAGACCCAATTCATCTCACATGTTGAGGTAAATCAAAGGATACCTCATAGTATAAAAGTGGTGTGAGTGGAGAAACAGGCCCGACATTTAAAAGGCATGAGAATGCCAGAACGCAACAAACTGAAACTAGGTTTAATAAAATATATGTTTACAGTCTAGTGTACCAGTTGTAGACCCTGGGAAATCATTATGTAAGAATATGGACACCTTGCCATAATTCAATAGATTGGAGAGATCACAAGGATTGATTGATGACTATAGGTTACAGACATATTGCTACAGTGGAACCAGGTTGACCACAATTTTAGAATTTCATTATTTATTTGAAATGATTTATACATTTATACAATTTATACATTATTTTTGGACACTTTATTGTGGAA
The DNA here is from genome assembly GCF_965140295.1 of Lepidochelys olivacea. Taxonomy (NCBI): domain Eukaryota; kingdom Metazoa; phylum Chordata; order Testudines; family Cheloniidae; genus Lepidochelys; species Lepidochelys olivacea. The sequence goes on along the minus strand of NC_140411.1, from coordinate 74,902,794 downwards.
TTCTCTTTGGCATTGTTGGAAATTCATGTTGTCTCCATTGAACTAGATTAGTTACTGAGAAAGAGTGGCTGATACATTTGAGTGAATCATTGTGATATTTGAAATCAGGCCTCCATGAGGTGAAGAGCTAATGCATCTTCTGCAGTATAATTCACCCCTCTGTGTAGCTTCCACCACATTTCTTAGAACACAGAAATCTTAGCTAAATATTTCTAACTGTTAACAATATAAAACAGTTCATGGCATGGCAGAGGCCTTATGAGGAACAGCAGAGACCAATGTAATAGACTGTGGTTCCAAATTTTCTCTGAGCGACAACCCTATATAATGTATATACTCTGTTTCTGTGGTAGGTATGTAGATATGTATATCCACATAGAGTTAAGTAAGCTATAAGGCTATTGTCAAAGTATTTACAGTGGCTTCAGGGTAATCAGTCAAGTGGTTTGTTATATCTTGAAACTTTGATTTATATTTAGAAACAGGGGTGGGCAAACTTTTTGGCCCGAGGGCCACATCTGGTTATGGAAATTGTATGGCAGGCCATGAATGCTCATGAAATTGGTGGTTGGGCTGTGGGATGGGGTGAGGGCTCCGACTGGGGGTGCAGGCTCTGGGGTGGGGCCAGAAATGAGGAGTTCAGGGTGCAGGACGGGGCTCCGGACTGAAGCAGACGGTTGGGATGCAGGGGTGGGGTTAGGAGTGAGGGCTCTGGGTGAGGGTGCGGGCTCTGGGGTGACTCTGTGCATCACCCTGTCTGAAGCTGCCGCCGCGCAGCTCCCAATGGCCGCAGGTCTTGGCCAATGAGCAGTGCTTGGGGCAGGGGCAGTGTGCGGTGCCCCGTGGCTGCCCCTATGCATAGGAGCCAGAGGAGGGCATGCTGCTGCTTCTGGGAGCCTCGCAGAGCAGGGCAAGCCCCAGACCCTGCTCCCCAGCGGCAGCTTGACGGCTGGATTAAAACATCTGAAGGGCCGGGTGTGGCACCCGGGCTGTAGTTTGCCCACCTCTGTTCAGAAATGTTCAGAAAGGTTTGCCTTGAAACCTTCTACATATTTTCCATTTCTGCACCTTAAACTGATTCAGAAGTTGGGATGACCATTTTGTAAGCGGTATAGAAAGCACGTGATACCTGTGCTCCAAAAGGGCTTAGAACTCTCCTATCTAAGAGACCAACTCTCTCCTCATGATACACTTGCCGCTGTTAAGTAAACACTGATGCTAGACACTATTTGATATAATGGAGAGGGTGGTCCCAACAGGTCGTTGTAAAGACCATGAGAAACTTGGAGCACCCTTCCATCTCGGGTCTGAAGTAACCTGGATTTTCTAAATTACATGGTGTACTGGAGGGCCCACTTTTTTTCACCTGGACTTTAAGGACAATACTGGCCATGTGCTGCGTGCTTGTTAACTTGTATTCAGAGCTGCTGCTGGGCACAAGGGGTAAACTGACTGAAGTCAGTGTTTGCCTTTATAATTTAAATAATTGACAGGATGCTCAGAGCCTGTTTATGGGCACTTTCATTGTTAAATAGGAAGAAATAAAGTTAGTAAAGCTATGTTGGTTATGAGGAGGAACATAACATTGTTTACATGTATGTTTTTAAAAAGTAGCTTGATTGCATTATAGTTGTGGCTGTTCTTGCCTTGTGGGATTAAGATATCACTATTTGCAAACTGCAGTTTGGTTAAAATTTTCAAATGACTTGTATTTTCTTTTACATAAAAAGTAATATTTTGTGACTGCAGCTTCAGCTGTGAAATTTGCACTCTAAAAAAAATTCTTACTAGCAGGTAGTGGGTTCTTGCTTCCATGCTCCCTCACCCTGCCTTCCCCTGCTACATCCATTATATGAAGCATTTTCCCCCAGGGTACCTAATACAAAACTCAGAAAATAAAATACTGGGTCACTTGAACTGACAGAATATATTTTGCTATATATAAAAAGTGGATGCTTCAGTTTGAAGATATGACTAAAATTTTACCGGAATTTTTTGTGAGTAACGGAACACCATAAAGCTTTTAAGGGCCGAGTTGTGTGTCAGGAATGTGCCTTTTGCCACTGCATTAAAATCTGCCCAAAATGGGAGTTGTAAGTAAAGCTGGGCAAATTTTTTTTTCTGGGAACTATTTTTTTGGCAGCCTGGGACTGAGCAGGACTTTACCTAGAATTGCAACTCTGGGCTGTGCCAGGTCCAGATCTGGGCACCTGGACTGAGAACAGGAAGTCTGTCTCTCCTGGGTTCTCAGTAACTGCCCTACTGGGCTTAGGCAGTGGAGGAGGAAGCTGCCCTATTCAAATGCAGAGGGGACAACAGCTGGACCTGCAGAGAGTACATTGAAACAAAGAGAATGGACAGAGGGATTGGGACTTAAGGATGACTGGCAGGGAGAGGGAAATTGGGACTGAATGCTGGGGGAGAACCAGGAGAATGGGACTGGGATCTGGTCGGGACTGGGAGCTGGCAACAGAGAATGGGACTGGGAGCCAATGGAGGTGCAAGAAGAGTGGGACTGGAATCTGAGCACACAAGGGGTGTGTGTGTGTGTGTGGTGTGAGTGAGCTGTGGTGGAGGAGACTGGGTGGTTCTGATAAATCGAGGCTTCTGGTCTTGAGAAACAGTGGAGCAGAGGGAAGGATGTGAAGTGAAGAGACAGATATGATGTGGAGTAGGGATGCAGCAGGAGAATTGAGAATTGCTGGGCAAAGAGACTGAGACAAGAAGGTGGTAGTGTTGGAAGGGTGACACTTAGCCCTGGTCTACACTGGGTTGTGGGGGGAATCGATCTAAGTTACGCAACTTCAGCTACGTGAATAACATAGCTGAAGTCAACATACTTAGATCGACTTACCATGGTGTCTTCGTCGCGGTGAGTCGACTGCTGCCGCTCCCCTGTCGACTCTGCCTGCACCTCTCACAGCGCTGGAGTACAGGAGTTGATGGGAGAGCGCTCGGTGCTCGATTTATCGCATCTAGACTAGACACGATAAATTGATCCCTGCTGGATCGATTGCTGCCTGCCGATCCGGTGTGTAGTGAAGACATACCCTGAGACTGGATGAGAAGCTCGGGAAAGGAGATTGGACTGAGAACAGATGGGGACATGAAGCCCATGTTTATGTGATGGGTGTCACTGGAGGCCAGGAGTGAGGGAGAGAGACAGATTGGATGAGGAGTCAGAAGTGGGAGGAACTGGGACTGGCTGAGCAAGGAGACTGAAGGGGCGCTGGAACATTTTTTATAGTGGGGGTGCTGAGAGCCACTTAACCAAACTGTAAACCCTGTATATAATGGAAACCATTTCAAACCAGGGGGTGTGGCAGCACCCCTAGTTCCAGCACCTATGGGAGATTGATGCCAGGAGTGGGGGAAGATTGGGATGGCAAGTCTGGAGGGTTGAGACTAGCATTTTCTGGGCAAGAAGATTGGGACTGGGATAAGAAGCTTGGGGAGTGGAGCCAGGGGTGTGGAAAAGATAATGCTGGGACAAGGTCATTTTGGGAGTGATGGGGCACAGAAGGTCACATTTGTAGAAAGTGGACAGACTAGTCTGTGTCCCCTAGGGTACACTCCCCTTGAATGGAATCCAAGATCCATGAGTCTCACCATTCCTCAACACTGGCAAAATATCCCATCCCCCTCTAATGGTCTCAGCATGGAGATGGCAATCTATTACTGCTATCAGTAGATTTTTAGTTCAAGGAGCAGCCGTCTCTGTAGAGAGCTGGAAGCTCCAAGCTTGCTGATGACCAGTGTCATTCTCAATATAATGCTACATGATGGAATTTCTGGATTTTTGTTTTGTTTTGTTTTTTCCCAGTTTGCTTTTTTAATTAAAAATAAACAAAGCAATTACACAACACACTGAAACAAAACACCTGTGCTAAAAGAATATTATTACATTTGCAAAATCAATCACTCAAATTATAGGACATGTCAGAATTAAAATTGCCTGTGCAACCTTATTTTCCTTCTCATTTTGCAAATGTGTATGATAGTTTATAATTACATGAACACATACAATTTTTTTCCAAAGAACATTTGCCTCATTCAGTGCACTATTTGGAGCTGATCAGGGATGAACCAGGGTTGGGTAGTGAAAGAGATTGTCTGTAGGACACCCACCTCCTTTGTTGCAGGAGTTCGAAGGTGTGTAGTGGATAAATCAGGGAATTGAAGGAAAAGAAATGATAGTCGGATTGTAAAGGTATTTGAAAATTGCCCTGGAGAATTGATTCTGTCACTACAACGACTATAGAGTTCCTGACCCATGGAAAAGAAGCTCTTGAGGAATTCAACCATGATTTCAACAATGTCCATCCCACCATCAACCTCAGCCTGGACCAGTCCACACAAGAGATCCATTTCCTGAACACTACAGTACTAATAAGCGATAGTCACATAAATACCACGCTATACCGGAAACCTACTGACCACTATACTTACCTACATGCCTCCGGCTTTCATCCAGACCACACCACACGATCCATTGTCTACAGCCAAACTCTAAGATACAACCGCATTTGTTCCAACCCTTCAGACAGAGACAAACACCTACAAGATCTCTATCAAGCGTTCTTACAACTACAATACCTACCTGCTGAAGTGAAGAAACAGATTGACAGAGCCAGAAGAGTACCCAGAAGTCACCTACTACAGGACAGGCCCAACAAAGAAAATAACAGAATGCCACTAGCTGTCATCTTCAACACCCAAATAAAACATCTCCAACGCATCATCAAGGATCTACAACCTCTCCTGAAGGACAATCCATCACTCTCACAGATCTTAGGAGGCAGGCCAGTCCTTGCCTACAGACAGCCCCCCAACCTGAAGCAAATACTCACCAGCAACTACACACCACACAACAAAAACACTAACCCAGGAACCTAACCTTGCAACAAAACCTGTTGCCAACTGTGTCCACATATCTATTCAGGGGACACCATCATAGGGCCTAATCACCTCAGCCACACTATCAGAGGCTCGTTCACCTGCACATCTACCAATGTGATATATGCCATCATGTGCCAGCAATGCCCCTCTGCCATGTACATTGGCCAAACTGGACAGTCTCTATGTAAAAGAATAAATGGACACAAATCAGACGTCAAGAATTATAGCATTCAAAAACCAGTCGCAGAACACTTCAATCTCTCTGGTCTCTCGATTACAGACCTAATTGTCACAATATTGCAACAAAAAAACCCTTCAAAAACAGACTCCTACGAGAGACTGCTGAATTGGAATTCATTTGCAAACTAGACACCATTAAATTAGGCTTGAATAAAGACTGAGAGTGGATGTGTCATTACACAAAGTAAAACTATTCCCCCCCCCACTGTTCCTCACACATTCTTGTCAACTGCTAGAAATGGCCCACCGTGATTATCACTACAAAAGGGTTTTTTTCCCTCTCTCTCTCCTGCTGGTAATAGCTCACGTTACTTGATCACTCTCGTTACAGTGTGTATGGTAACACTCATTGTTTCATGTTCTCTGTGTATATACAATCTCCCTATTGTATTTTCCACTGCATTCATCCGATGAAGTGAGCTGTAGCTCACGAAAGCTTCTGCTCAAATAAATTTGTTAGTCTCTAAGGTGCCACAAGTACTCATTTTCTTTTTGCGGATACAGACTAACACGGCTACTACTCTGAAACCTGAAGAGCTGTGTGAGCTCAAAAGCTTGTCTCTTTCACCAACCAAAGTTGGTTCAATAAAAGATACTACCTGATTCACCGTGTCTCTTTAATATCCTGGGTCCAACATAGTTTCAACAACACTGGAAGCAAAGAGTTTCGGGGTACCCAAACTGACACACCTAACGATCAGAAGGTTATCTTTCCAGAGGGTGGGCCCTCAGCATTTTCTGAAAATCAGGACTTGGTAAGATATTTCAGTTTGGGCACCCAAAATGATTAGTGACTTTTGAAAATCTTGTCCTAAATGTTCAGCTGTGACCTCCTTTCTATTTTCTTACTATATTCTCCCTCCCCCCTCCTTCTTTCTTGTTCTTTCATTCTCTTTCCTTCTATACAGCCACACCTTTTAAAAACATAATGAAAACTCTCCACCACAGAAATCCCTTCAAAATCAAACAGCCCCCCTTCCCTTTCTTTACATTTTGAAAGGATCTTGAGCTGATTTGTCTAGTTATGTGGTCTCCACTACAAAACCTACCTTTTAGGCTGCTGTGTAGTGTTGTACTGTTACTCTTTGGCTACCATTTGTCCAGTCATGGAATATTCTGCATCACTTTATTATGCTTTGTCTAATTGTTCTGATTTGTTTTTAATGGTAATCTGGTCGAGTTTTAGGCAGAGAAGTGAAATTGCTGCAATGAATGTGTTTATACTCTCTTTCATAAATTTTGTAACATAAACATTTCATAACTTGTTGACACAGTTACAGGGTTAAATAAATGCAGGAAGAGAGAGAGAAATCAAGAGGCACAGCTTTAGGAGAAAATAAGTTTCCAAACAGATCATATCTCAAAGGAGTGAGTGAGCTGATGAGACACTCTGTCAAGATGCAGAGGAAGGCTGGCCCGAGCAGCAGAATGTTCACAAAAGACACACTCCCCAGAACGAAAAGGAGTACTTGTGGCACCTTAGAGACTAACCAATTTATTTGAGCATCAGCTTTCATGAGCTACAGCTCACTTCATCGGATGCATACTGTGGAAACTGCAGAAGACATTATATACACAGAGACCATGAAACAATACCTCCTCCCACCCCACTCTCCTGCTGGTAATAGCTTATCTAAAGTGATCACTCTCCTTACAATGTGTATGATAATCAAGGTGGGCCATTTCCAGCATAAATCCAGGTTTTCTCACCCTCCCCCCCCCCCCACCTCACTCTCCTGCTGGTAATAGCCCATCCAAAGTGGCCACTCTCCCTACAATGTGCATGATAATCAAGGTGATTAACCCGAACTGATTCCTCTAATAAATGTATAATGTGCAAAGTTGTCCCCTCTGAAGTTATTAATCTTTACACTTATTTCAGTTACATTGTATTTCTCCAACTCACTGAAAAGATTGGCCTATTAATATTGGCTTTTTTAGTACAGGTTATTGTGTCCCAGCAGTGCTTAAACAAGGAATAGTTCTTTTATTTTTTTTAATCCTGAATCCCGATTCTACTTCTGCACCAATAATGCAGAGTTATCAGTATTAATTTTATTACAGAAATCTTGCCAACTCCTTTTGCTAGTAGCCTTAATGATTCTGTGTACTTTAGCTTGCTTTCTTATATTCTATCAAATCCACAGAATTCATTGTTCTATTAACCTTATTTAACATCTTATTTTTTTTACACTTAGCCTCTGACCATTCATCATTCCAACATGGAATTGGATTTTTGCACACATCCTTTTTAATGTTAATTTTTTTAATAGAAAATTATGTAGTATATATAAGAATTTGGTGATTTTTTCTGCACAACTCACCCACATCTTCATAGATATTTATGGAAGGGTTTTATAGGTCTCTAAACAGTCTATGTTCTTTGAAGTCTATGATCTTCACATTTTAGCTGTCTTTTCTTTAATTTCCCTTTAACTATGCAGCTAATAGCTCTTCCACAAAATTTAAGAAATTATTACTTCCTCAAGAACATCTTTATTTTTTTCCACTATCTCCACCTTGCTACCATTGGCAAAGTCAGAACACTAAACTATTAAATAACCTTGAATCAAAAACAATTCGTGTATAATATAATTTCAAGTTTCATACAAAATATCCCAGTGTATCTTATAAACAGTGATGGCCTCGATAGGCAAATGAAGGTGAAGTATGGTAGGTTACATTATAGTATGCAAGGTCAGAAGGAAAGCTGAATGCAGTGACTACTTTTGACTGAGGTCAGGGAAATTGAATGGCCTAGGTGTGCAGAAAATTTGATTCTTCCAATGGGATCTAAAAATGCTTGTGGTAAGAGCAGAGGTAGAGGAGACTCTTCCAGCAGGCTGAAGCAATGAGGAAGAAGGATCTTCTACCACTTTTAAGGTGGTGAGACAGAAAGAGATTTCCTATTGGTGGGAATATAGGAAATGAGTTGGACCATAGAAAAAGATTGGTTTGGACAGGCAAGACCATGGAGGACTTTTAAAATCAATGTTTTGATTAAGATTACCACTTCTAATTTTCCAGAATGCTAGTCTCAGTGTAGCAGGTTGGCAAAAGGGGGAGAAAAAAGGAGGGGAATCTTGTTAGTTTTGTTTGTTTGTTTTTGTCTGGATTTGCAGGGGCGACAGCGATCAACCACCTCTAATACTCTGTCACAACATAAATCAGAAACCAAATTATTTTATTCAGTACTATGTTTTTCAAAATAACCACTGGGAAATTGTGTAGATTTAAATCTGAGCCATGGGAAGGACCATTTAGTAACATATTATTTTGGGATGATATCTAGAAAACTGTCCTAACCTGAATCTACCCTTTCCTTCACTTCCTCACTGTGCTTTTAAAAAAAACAAAAAACAAAAAAACAAATCCTGATATTCTCACTCTGTTGTTAATTAGATAACAGTCCTATTGATACCAATTGGTGTTATGATTGAGTAAATACTTCAGGATTTGGATTATTAATGTTAAGCAGTGTAAATCTCATTGATCTGTGCCTGAAGAAATCTAAAGTTAAATGAAACCAAAATATAAATCTCTTTTGTGGGACACCACTATTACTAAGGTATTGTTGTGTCACTCTACCTATTCAGTATACTGCCACTGTTAATGATATAATGGGTTTCCCAAATTGTCATGTCTACCTCTCCATTGATTTACATTTGTGCAATAGTTGTGGGCATTTCTAGTTTTGTACACTTACGAGACTCAGAAGCCTCTATAAAACTTCTTGTAGGTGAACAAGACAACTGTCCAGTGGCTCTGGAGAATACAGAGTTTGGGAACAAGCATAAGAACCAGTTGATCTCATGGTTACTTATCCCTTCAGGTGAAATCCCTATGAAACATTCTGATCTTCTTCCTCAAGGTAAACAGTACCTTACACCAAGAGAAGCACGATCAATGGGTTAAGATGCTATTCACTATGGGTAAGGATGTCAGAATCTAGCTGCATATATAACTACAAGAACCAACGGTTTTGTACAATATGTGTCTCATTAACCTTTGGCAAAGTATACCAAGGTATAAAGCCAACTGAAGTATGTTGGGGGAGACTCCAATGGGCCTTCGATGAGGCCCTAAATTTGTTTCATATTATACCTTATATCCTGTTCTGGTATAGTTTGTTGTAGTTCAAAGCCCATTTTCACTTCACAGTGGCAGATGTTCTTTGTTCTGTGAAGATAGAGAAGATAGATGCTTCATTCCTGTCGGCCTTATTCTTCCTAAAAGGAATGTACCCAAATATTATGAAAGTGCCATTTAATTAAACTGTGTTTTTATATATCCATATAACATTTGGAGTTATTTCAGTCTTGGCCATGAGCCACCAGGCTCCTAACAGTCTGAAGAATGTAACTATGAACACATTGAAGTCATTACTGATTTGTACTGCAAAAAAATATTGAAATAAAATCAGCTGATGCTTCTTTAAGACTCCAACTTCTAGTGCAATTATAGTATTTTATTCTTTGCAATGGTTGAGATGAGCAAATTATAACCTTGGTGATGTAAGTGAGGAACTGATTCCTATTAATCAGCAAAGTACTTTCATCAACGGTGTTCTGTGCTCAGGAAGGTGTACTTTCATCCAGAAAACAAGCTGGATTTTTAGCGTTCGCATAACAGACTTTATTCATTTGTAACTTCACCGATGCTCTGCTTTCAACTTATCTTTTAGTCTATAGCCCCAGGAACCTCCCAACTAGCACTAAAAAACAAACAATTCCCTTCCCCTACTTTAAAGGTTTCAGTAGCATATGATATTATAGATGTTTTATAGTTCAAACCTGTTGTAATTTTAGTCCCCTCATTTTTCTGGGGACAACCTGTATACAGTATTTACTCTTCTCTTCCTCCCAATTTTCAGTACACTCTCAAGATTTGAGGCCTTTCCACACTAAAAGAGGATGTCAAATGCTTGACTGACTTTTAGAGATCATGACAAAACAAACAAAATTGAGTCCTGACAACATAATGGAACGGGCTGTTGTGTGAGTCTATCTGCCATTGACAGGTCTGGCTTGGGTGGCTGACCTTCATAAGAAGGGCTCTAAAGTAACTGATGTCATGATACCAACATCCTTTGTTAAAGCTTTCAGGTTATGATCTGTGGCACAGTTCTTCCATACATTCAGTACTTCAGTGTCTCAAACAAGGAAAATGAATCTGTTGGGTTAATATGCACTTTATTTGTGGGGTTCAGGAGGGCCATGCCATTGCAGTGAGGTTTCACTGTGCAAAAGAGAACTATCTATCTGTAAGATTTCAGGGGGGGTTGTTTGTTTGTTTAAACCAAGCATTTAGGTGTCCCTTGGTTGTTCTGATTTTGCATCTGAAAGTCTCCGGATGATATTTACAGTTGTTGCCCATGCAAAATTAACGTCAGACATTAAAACAACCAAAGGGATGGTAATAAATCTTGGGAATACTGAAATAATTTCTGATCTTGTTGTGTTAGCTATAGCTGGGTAGAGAAGCTTCTTATACCCATGTAACTAAATAGAAACTCTGATTTAAAAACCGCTGTTGAAATTGTGCTGCTGAGTGACACATTGCCAGATCTCCAATTGCAGGCTCAGAGATGGGTGTGGGGGGGTGGTAGATAAAGTTTGAAACATTGCGGAAGGACTACTTGACGTAGAATATTTAGGTAACCTTCTCTTAGAGATAATGCAACAAGTTGCTGGGTTATTATGAGCCTCCAATGCTTGGTTTGGTTTGAGATCTATCTCCCTCAGCAATCTCATGGGTATATGCCTTAAAGATAGAACCTAGCTTGAGTCATATGGAAAAACAGTATAAAAGATATTCCGAAATATTTCTTAACACAATAATAATTATTTCTTGAGCAGCAACACAAATATTTGGCATTGTTAATCCCATTTTTGATATATTTTCTCCATGCATTTCTTCATGCATCGTGACAATGTGACATTTCAAGCCTTGTTAATTGTTTTTTAAGTTTGTCTTAAAATGTATCTAGCTTGACAGTATGATGTCATGTGATATTCCTTTGAACCTTTGAGAAAATTGCTGTTTTTTGAGACAAATTCTTCTCATCATTTTCTATGACAACTACTTAATGAGAAGATGTAGGTGCCGTGGAAATGCAATGATTTTTTGTTTGAGTGGTGGAGGTTTCCTTTGAATTTCCTTTGCATTATAAAGACTGAATGCATGCCCTAATGTTCAGCTCATATTGATCCATCCACTGTCTGTATCTGTTTAAAGCTACATTTATTTGTTTATCTTTGTTATAATTTATTTATGCCTACATTCCTTGACGGAATCTGATAAAGACCAGACAGGGTGGTATGTTTTTGTGTGTTTGTTAATTATTTAATTTGTGGTATTTTTTAAAAAATTCTGGACAAGAGGATAGGGAAAGAGAGAGAACCAAATATGAGAAATCAAACCTATATAACACCAGCGTCATTATAATACCCAGTTAGCAATCAGTTCATTTAGGAAGTTGAAAGTTGATTATTGAATCACATGTAGTTCAAGTGTATTGTGAAATGAAATCTTATAACCACTAAATTATTTATCCTCCTGTTTACAAATAAACAAATATCAAACATCTCCTCAAACTTTTTCTCCATTCTCAGATGAAACAAATATAATCTTCTGTCATAAAAAGACCTGTATTGTTTATGACATCAGATTTCAGTTTGATTCATCTTACATTAAATTGTTGTAAATGTTTGATACATGTTGTTAGGAGGCTCAGGAGGGAAAAATCAATTATTCATATTTGATTGGAATGCAAACTTTACAACAGAGAAAGTTATGCTCTTCTTAAAATGTGAAATCAGTGTAAGCAAGCAACAAAAATTGCCACTCAGTTTTAAATCCTTTTACTTGCCTGCAGTCCTCTTAGAACCACTACAAAGCTGTGCTCTTTATGATTCTTCCACAAATAAATGTCCTGAGACCAAGTTTAGCTCTCAGTTACAATTACCCATTATCCTCAATGCACTGGTGTAACAGAGAGCAGAATGTGTTCCAAGAAATGGGACTTGGTTAACAACTGGATTCAGGCACAAGAAAAAAAAATCTCCCTTCCACTGAGCTGTGTTTGGTTTTCAGTAAACTTTTACTTTTCTTTAGTAAAAAGAAGCAGACTCTTATTATTGTCACTAAAGTCAGCATATGTAAATCTGAATACACACAGGGAGCTAATCTGCTAAGTAAAAGGTGCCCTTTTTACCTTGTCACTGTTCAGAACAGAACTGCACTTTAAAACATGCATCTCCTGTGAGGTGCTGAGCCCCTACTCACATTGTAGTGTATTTAAGGTCATTCAACATTACTCAGGCAGTACACAGCACCTTTCAGGCCGGGGCCATCAGTTTTCAATGATGGCCATCAATTCATTGCACTCCCTCATGGCACACTTGTAGTGCATTCTTCCCCTGCAGATCCCACCTAATCCTTATACTTTTAAGAACTCTGTCCAAGTGTGCCAACAACTCTATTAGCCTTTCTACCAGATATTGGTGCTACCACTTGCAGGTTGTGTGTGGGATCGGGGGGCCTGATTCTCTTCTGCCTTGCAGAGTCATGTACACCTGTGTAGAGTGCAAAGCACTTTGGGGGCAGATCCTCAGGCTCCATGCACTATCAGGGTTCCATTGACTTCACTGAAATGATGACAGTTTATATCAGCTGAAGATCACTGTTGAATGTGAATGGATAATCTGATTGGGTAATGACCGACATTTACTTTGCAGAAGTGTAAATTATAACAGTAGAATGTTTCTATTTGGTATACAAAGTTGTTGTTTCAGAGTAACAGCCGTGTTAGTCTGTATTCGCAAAAAGAAAAGGAGTACTTGTGGCACCTTAGAGACTAACCAATTTATTAGAGCATAAGCTTTCGTGAGCTACAGCTCACTTCATCAGATGCATATCGTGGAAACTGCAGCAGACTTTATATATACAGAGAGAATATGAACCAATACCTCCTCCCACCCCACTGTCCTGCTGGTAATAGCTTATCTAAAGTGATCATCAGGTGGGCCATTTCCAGCACAAATCCAGGTTTTCTCACCCTCCACCCCCCCACACAAATTCACTCTCCTGCTGGTGATTGTTGTTTGTTTTTTTTTAAATTAGATTTTCCAGATCATTATTTTGAATACAACTCATTTTTTCTGGCAGAAAGTCACACGTCATAAAAACCCTATTATTCTAAATAAGAGGAAAACCTAATATATATACACACACACACACATTCCCCATTACATGAGGCTTCAGTGTGTATTAATTAAGGATGTTCCTGTTCCTGGGCGGTCAGAGACACAAGGTGAAAATCTAGGCATGCTGTTTTTATACTACAGCCACACACCCTGGTGTTTTATTGCTAATTTTCACATTTTCACTGCTGTTCCTTATTGCTTTGGTGGACTGTGAAATTACTCTCTACTCCTATAAAATAAGATAATATGCTGTAGCCTGTTAAATTGGAGATCTTTTCTGAGTTCTGATTTCAAAGATCAATCTTTATGTTTATGCTTAAAATAGTTCTAATTTCCCTTTTGGTAACAAAGAAAGTGTCGATATATGTAGCCAACAAGGGATCTGATTCTCCTTTCAATTACACCACTTTTCTTCTTAAAGTGGCAACACTCTTGATTTACACCAATGTGAGAGAAGAGTCAGGCCCAAATTCTCAGAATCTGAACATGCAACCGAAAACAAACAAACAAACCCCACCTCTAGCTCATAGGTTTTTGTACCTATGTATTTTAGTGATGTGCAGCAATACAAAACTCTGCAGTTTCTGAGTTCCTTCTGCCTAATGGAGACTGGTGGTTGTGATGTTGTGGTGGAAAAGCCTTCTCAAATGGCAAGGTGTCCCTCTACCCCAAAGATGGTCAGATTGTGGGTTTATCAACCTGATGTGGATGTTCATTCCACAGCCATATCCCCTCTATTTAAAAAGATTTGTCTCCAACTCCAAGATTGTCTCCAAGATTTGTCTCCAACTCTCACACACTTTTCATAGAATCATAGAATCATAGAATATCAGGGTTGGAAGGGACCCCAGAAGGTCATCTAGTCCAACCCCCTGCTCAAAGCAGGACCAATTCCCAATTAAATCATCCCAGCCAGGGCTTTGTCAAGCCTGACCTTAAAAACCTCTAAGGAAGGAGATTCTACCACCTCCCTAGGTAACGCATTCCAGTGTTTCACCACCCTCTTAGTGAAAAAGTTTTTCCTAATATCCAATCTAAACCTCCCCCACTGCAACTTGAGACCATTACTCCTCGTTCTGTCATCTGCTACCATTGAGAACAGTCTAGAGCCATCCTCTTTGGAACCCCCTTTCAGGTAGTTGAAAGCAGCTATCAAATCCCCCCTCATTCTTCTCTTCTGCAGGCTAAACAAGCCCAGCTCCCTCAGCCTCTCCTCATAACTCATGTGTTCCAGTCCCCTAATCATTTTTGTTGCCCTTCGCTGGACTCTCTCCAATTTATCCACATCCTTCTTGAAGTGTGGGGCCCAAAACTGGACACAGTACTCCAGATGAGGCCTCACCAATGTCGAAAGTGAAGCCCACTTTTACTCTGGGCTTCACAGTGTCCCACTTTTAAAAGCTTCTTTGATAAGAAATACCAGGAGGTATTTGTTGATTTCAACTACAGAGGGCAAAAACCTTTATCTGACAGGTCATTTTTTCCTTTGGCACCTTCAAGCTAAGAGCCCAACTACAGTTGACTACAATGGAACTATGTAAGGTAGTAGGCACAATGGAATGAAATTCACCTGCACCCTATCAGCTCATGTCTCTTCCTTTATTTTTAGGCTTCTCCCCGGTCTTTGCTTGCTACAGCTCCCAGTACACCTTAATGGGAGAGGGCATTTCTGTCCAATGCCCCTCATATGACTCAGATCAGGAGTGTGAGGGTTAGGCTACAGAAATTCCATACCCTTCAGCACCTTTTCATAGAGGTAGAGGTGTTCTCATCTTGTTGTCTGGTTAATCTCACGCAGACAGAATAAAATCTTCTTTAAAATAAGTTTTATTAGAAATAGAGAGAAAATGATAATAAAACAAAAGAAAAAGTTTGTATAGCATACGTTAGCTGACTATTTTGCAAAGGCCAGTGAAGTAGGCTTTCCTTAGCTTAGTTCTGAAGAAAGGAATATCTATAGAAATCAGTTCCCCCTGATCATTTTGCAGTCAGATGTGATACAGCCTCCCATTGCTGTGTCCAGAGTAGTGCAGGTATATTCCCCACCTGACCTCTGTGTATCCCTGTACCAGGTGATAGAGTTCATTATCATTTAAGGATGAGGTTGCAGTGTATGGAACAGTGGAGTGTTTGGTCAGGAGTACTACCTGGAGGAAATGCTAAATTCTTTGTCCCATTGTTCCTTTGGTAACTTTGAGGAGCTCGGCCATGCTATTGCCTCCAAGTCCAGAATTTCAAAGCCCATTTTGAATTTCAGTTCTGGTGACTGACTTTGGATTCTCATGTCCATCTGGGCTATAGGTGTTAGTTCATGCCCAGGGAGTATCTAGTTTCTATCATAGTTGATCACAGAGGTAACATGGATTTGCTTTTTTTAAGTCTCTTGTATCAACTTTTCCTTGACTTGAACATAAACTAACAGATCTCAGGCCTCTGCCACATGGAGTTTTGAGTGTGTGTGTATATATATATACACACCAAGGAGAATGGTTTTAGTCTCAGCTTGTGCTGGGATCCTTGGAAAAGAGAGAGCTTTTTGTGACAAAGCTGGTGCTTGGAAGAGGGATTTCTAAGAAGGAGTAGGCTGGTGTAACATAACTGATTATCTAAAGCTCTGATGCATCTGAGACTGCATATGTCCAATCAATTTACTAGGGTTTCTAAGGCACTTTTAACTTTTTCTTTCACAAAAAGAACCATCTTTCCAGAAAGTATTGTACCAGTTCTTCCTATACCTCTTAAAATATATTTTGCTTGTTAATTGTCTCTCAAAGTAAGGAAGTGTATTTTTGTAGGACTTGGTTCATATACTTTTAATAGTGGCAAGTCAGGGAGTTGTGCCAAAGTTGGAGATTCCCATTGGGGATTGTTAGTTAGCTATGTCTTCGTATTATAAGAATTGCTATAGTGGTGATATGATTCATATCTGTATACAAAGCTATATAAAGCAAAAATGTGTCATCTGTGAAAGCCTTCAAAACTTAGAAGGGCTTGGATTACTGTTTCCTGCAGAGGTAAAGAACACCTTTTGTGGAACAGTAGATGGCACCTTTCCTGATGACAAATAAATTGTAGAGCAACTTTGTAGCAAAGGCAAATATATTGACTAAATCTATTGATCTAAGCGTAGAGGTTGTTTCTGCAGAGCTCTCAGGCTAACGAATTAAGCCACTGTATCATCAGAACAACTGCTTTTTATTAGTTTTGAAATTTTTGAAAGATATAAAATCATGCATTGCTGTGCAGGTTTTTTGTTTGCTTTAACAAGCATTTTATTTTGAACTACGTGTAAGGGTTTGGTTTGGTTTTCAATAGGAGCCACTGTGTGTGTGTATGTGTTTGTGTGGATATGTTGCTTTTTAATAAATATTACATAAAATCATATCTATATCTGCCAGATATTTTCTGAAGGAAATGTCAATAGCAAGCCAGAGCACTGGACATAATAAAAAGGGTTATGTAAAAATTCAGCGGCATTTGGTACTATGAACAGAGAACTCAACTAATTCTCCTGCCCTAGCCTGAATGTGCTCTGGCAATTAATTCTACCCCTCTTGATTATCACCAGGAATGGGGGGGGGGGGGGAAACCCAAACCTTTTCTCTTTCCACAAGAAGGGTGTTTTTCTTAATTTTATGCAATGCATCAGTTGCATATTAATCTAATATTGATAAAAGAAGCAAGTCACTTGTTTTAAATTATAAATTTTAAAGACGAAAGAAAACAAGCCCCTTTTGCACTCCCATCTATAGCTGTCTGAATGCAAAGTTAAACTATACATTTGTTCATGACATAAACCTTAGTGACCCCATGTATGCAGTTAACATTCATGACAATGCATCTTAAAGATACAAATCTTTTCCTGACTGGCTGTTGTCAAGATTATAATACAGATAATAACATGATTATACCTGGTAATAACATAATTAGGGATAAAGTCTTAGAGAGGGTTTAAGTTTTGATAGCATAGGAGACCTTTATCTAAATCTTAAAATATCTTCATGTTGCAAGGCCATACAGTTAAGGCTGTGGTGATTTCATGATTCCAACACAGCCCTTGAAGGATAAATTGGATTTAAATGCTGATGATTTAGCTGGTTTAGTAGCTTGTGCAAGTTCTTTCAGATGGATTGAAAGACAGACTAAGACATGGAGGCATTTTCCTTCCCTAGCTACCCTCTATAAAATCACGCCTGATCTTCAGAAAACAAAAACTGTTCATTTCCATTACTGTTTAGATAATATTGCCCATGGTATAAAGTGAAAGACACTGATTGAATTTACACAACATTGTTCAAAAATGGATTCTCAGTGGAACACTTCTGATTTCTTCTTATAGCAGCAACTCTTTTACCTACACTGTAAGCACTATGCACAGACCATGAGTGTGCATCTTGAAGAAGGCACAAGCCAGCCCCCTGCACTCTATACTGGGGCAGGAGAAGGAAATTCTCCGCCTCAGTAATTCTCAGATTCTGGGAGCAATACCAGAGGAGAAATCAGCTGGGCTTGAATTCTCCTATTAGGAACTGGTCTGTGTTGGAGACAGCTTAGCAAGCATAACAGTGCCCATGTTTGGGTTGTCTTTGAGGACGAGGCTAACTACCATGGAGGTGGTAGCAGACACACAAACCTCTATTTGAAATCTAACCATCAAGGGGACTAAAGACTAACATTGTGTTAATGTGGGTCACATAAGCACTTAATGTAAATTGTGTCTTCGAAAAAGCAGTTTGGAGAAGTGGATGACCCTTGGGTCTGTTGTATTAGGAATAGGGGATTTTTAGTCCCTTCTCTTCCTGAAGAGACCTTGTGAAACCTTTCAGTTATCTAATTTGTAAAATGGATGAAAGATGATTGCCTTCCCCTAAGGTAGAGAAAAGTGACTTTGGTTAATAAAGGTTGTGAAGTGCACAGACATATTAACAGCAGGCAGAGGAAGGGTGTTTGCTTTCTCCTTCTCTTGTCAAAAATGTGTTACATTTTACCATGAACGTGTGACAGGTCTGCCAAACATGGGACACTTGGCAGGTCTGCTCCAGTAAAGATTAATAAAAAAACAACAGCAGCAGCAATAACAAAATGAAATGAACCAGACCTAAATATTGGCAAAGAGCTATGTTTCTTCTTGTATATGTTTCTATGCTCTTACCCAGACAGTTATTGGACACCACATCTAAAGCAACATCTATACCACAAACAAATGGTAGTTACTATAACTAGCTTATTAGAAAAGGAGTACTAGTGGCACCTTAGAGACTAACCAATTTATTTGAGCATAAGCTTTCGTGAGCTGTAGATGCCATCTGATGAAGTGAGCTGTAGCTCACGAAAGCTTATGCTCAAATAAATTGGTTAGTCTCTAAGGTGCCAATAGTACGCCTTTTCTTTTTGCGAATACAGACTAACATGGCTCCTACACTGAAACCTAGCTTATTCGAGGCTCCCATGTCCCTTATAATTGTCAGTTATCAGCAAAATAAAATGTCATTTGCTATTGTGGCTTGACTAATCATCTAAACCCAAGAAAAGTAATCACTTCTGGTGGATAAACACTGAGAAGGGATCAGGAATAAGCAGGACCAGGCCTGCTTAAAGTTAAAACTAGTTCTAGATTTCCACTAAGGACAGATCAAGCTTTATTCGTGTTTTGATACTTCAGAACTATAATTGGCTAAACAAAATTCCAATTCACAAGTGAGGATTTTTATCGAGGCTCTTGTTCTATAAACGATGAAGGAGATTATAATGGGGAAAAAAGGATATTTCATGAGCTGGAAAGGGACTGTGAAATGCTATAACTGAGAGCTGAGAAACAAACATAAAATGGAAGTTAAAGATGCTGCTTTGTTAGCTTGGATCAAATCTCAGCCATATATAGCTGTTCACAAGCAGAGGTCAAGTACCAGTTCCAACTGCTGAAATAATCAATGACTACAGATACTGCACTCAACCTCTGTTAATAATTCCAGGGCCACTGTATACCAGAGACATACTCACACAGAACTGTAAGCTGTAAAGTTTGTTCAATTGTATGCATCAATTGTAGTTGGTGTCACATTTAATAGATGCATGACCAGAAGTAGTGATTTGAGTTTTGTATACTTTTCTATAGTTGTTGACAGGAGAGTTTTGTTGGCACAGTGCTTTACATTTGAGAATGGTTCTGACTAACAGGTGAGGCCGCTGGACTTCTCCGCATAATGAATTGAGGGCCTAGGGAGATCAATGAAAGTCTTTCCATTGACTACAATGGAATTTAGAAAAGGCTATGTAAGGTCTCACTGTAATTCTTGTGATTTTTCTCATCACCATCCTGCTCCCATTGAGGTCGATAGAAACTTCCATTTATGCCAACGGTTAAGGATTGAACCTGTGTTAGGCAAATCTTTCCTTATTGATTTCAAACATTTTCTCTGAGATTTCTGCACTTTCCATTTTTAACACATTTTTAAACTTGTAAACCTGCTAAAGCCTGTTATTCCTTCACTTGAAGTCATTGGCCAAAGTCCCAAACAGGAGTGAGTGAGTTTCTGCACAACTGTGTGGAAAAGATAGTAGGAATGAAATATAGGGGAAGTCTGGTTAGTTAGTTGTGTTAGGGAGCTTGGGGAAGGAGCAGAGTTGTCTGGTGTGTATGGCGAGTGTTCAAGTGGAGGTATGTATGCCTCTGAGTGTCAGAATTAGTGGGGGGTTGTAATGATAGATGCATTTTTCATTCCTTGCTTTTTTGGTTTTGTGTTAGGTATGTTAGGTATCCTGGCCCCACTGAATTCAATGACAGAACTCCCATTGATTTCACTGATGCCAGGATTTCACCAATTTTGTATAGACCAATGTTGACTTACACACGGTACTATGTTTGTGCATAACCATAAATATGATATGTTGGACTTATGTATCCTATATGAACTAATATCATAGAATCATAGAATATCAGGGTTGGAAGGGACCTCAGGAGGTCATCTAGTCCACCCTGCTGCTCAAAGCAGGACCAATCCCCAATTTTTACCCCACATCCCTAAATGGCCCCCCTCAAGGATTGAACTCACAACCCTGGGTGTAGCAGGCCAATGCTCAAACCACTGAGCTATCCCTCCCCCCATCTCTTCATATTTTTCAGCCCACATGTGTCACATAGTATTTTAATGTCATACATAATAAGCAAATGTCCTGTCTACAGATGGGGACCCCTCTCTGATGATTAAAACAAATTTTGTGCTTAAAAAAAAGTTACTTCGGGATCCACCTGTGCAGGGTCAGTGCTATGCTTTGAAAAGTTCAAGACATTGATCAGTGGATTGGATCCAGTTCTGGATATTTCTGTAAACTGGGACATGTGGTTGCTAGATCAATACAGTCTATGTTGTGCTTCTTTGGGACCTGATCCATTGAGATTAACAAAAAAGATTCCCATTGACTTCAGTGGGCACTGGATTTAGGTTCCTAATACATAACTTTAAATTCAAGAATAATGCTAAGGACCTGATTCTGACACCCTTATGTTGCAAGTAATCCCAATTGAGTATTAAGTACCACTCAGTGAGAATAAGTGTGGAAGAATTGAGCTCTAAGTGACTTTATACTGATCTTGAAAACAAAATTACATTCTACCCTCTGTGTTTGTACGTGGTGACAGATTGACTGTAGTTTCTGTAGATTTAACTGGGAATTGGTCCTGCTTCGAGCAGGGGGTTGGACTAGATGACCTTCTGGGGTCCCTTCCAACCCTGATATTCTATGATTCTATGATTCTCTTTCCTCACTCAGTAAATCAGAGATTTAGGGCCAGCAGAACATAACCCCTTTGCATTCGAATCCCTCCAGCAACCCCAACTTTTTTTGAGTCAGTAAGAAGCAACAGAAGAAAGAGGGGAGCTAGTGTGCCTACAGTTTCATAAGAAAAAAAAAGGGGCAGGGGTGAGTTGTATTGCCTGGGGACCTAGGGGGAAGAGTAAGAAGTATCATAGGGGAACTTCACAGGCTGATTGTGGGAATGGCAGTGGAGACCTCATGAGTGAAGGCACAGGGGGAAACTTATAGGGTGTAACTGTTTTGGAGGTGACTTTTAGGGAAGGAGAACTTAGGAAAGCCTGGTAACAAAAGGAGGAAGTAGTGTGGGAGAATCTCATGTATGGGGGAGAGATGTTGTGATGGTGGGCATATTAAGTATAAAATTGAAGTCAGGAGTTGACACCCTTAGTACTTCTCCTAC
Source organism: Lepidochelys olivacea (assembly GCF_965140295.1). Classification (NCBI taxonomy): domain Eukaryota; kingdom Metazoa; phylum Chordata; order Testudines; family Cheloniidae; genus Lepidochelys; species Lepidochelys olivacea. The sequence goes on along the minus strand of NC_140411.1, from coordinate 74,881,233 downwards.
ATCCTATGAAGACTTGGACAAGAAGCACAGGTTACATTTGAACACCTTTCTCAGTTTCATACTTCTTCCAAACAGCAAATTTGTGCATTCAGGAGTATGACAGGGAAAGGGCTAGATGAGTACATGTTTCACAGCAGTTTCTTTGCCAGGTTAATTTTCCCCAAGAAACTGACACAACCTGCAGTACAGAATGAAGAACACTTTGTTCTTAAATCATATCAACAGAACAAATAAAGGAAGAGGCATCATGACATGGCATAAGAAAAATATGGAAGGGTAGGTTTTCATTTAAAATTTCCTGATTTTATTTTCAATTTCACAAACATGTTAACATTTGAAATCCTTGTTTTATAAATACCCCCACCCTTTCGCATAAAGATTTTAAATGCATCTGTATAATGCACCCAGATATATAATGTGTGTGTGTGATATGTGAATATCTGTAAAATCTTTGTGAAGAGGTTGGGGGTTTTATTTATTTGTTTGTGATAAACACATTATGAATATAAAATCCGACTAGCCAAAAGGAATAATAATCCTCCTTCTCACCTGACCTTTCCCAACCACTGAAACTTTATGTATTTGTCAGAGAGATTGGCTAAGGGATAAACACGTAATTCTTCTTTTATTGGCAACTGTTTATACTTTAGCAATAGATATTGTAAGCATCACTTTCTTATGGTCAATAAAAGCTAATCTTAAGTGACCACTCTACTGACTTAAAATAAATCAGTTGCTTGAGGTGATGATTAAAAAGAAATGGTGCAGAGTTGTACTCAATATGTTTGGTGATACTTAAGGTTGGTGTCTTAAGACAGAAGGTTGGCTAATAAAGATAGCTTCTAATAGAGCTTTCACTGTAACGAGTTTGTAAAAATGTTCTGTTCTTATGGACAAATATCTTCATGTAACTGTGATTTTGGGGGCTCATTGATTAAAATAGGTGTTATGTTTCCCTTTATAGGAAATTAAATTCCAAATTGCTTTGTTTTTATCAAAGTGAACTCCATTTTCCTGGCATTTCTCAAAGAGAGTTGCTAATTAGGAATATAGGTGAACCAGTTAGGTTAAAATTAAAGCAGGCTCCCCAACCATGATCAATTATAAGAGCATCCCAAATTTAACCACCTGTTTCTTTGTAATTGTTTAATATTGTGAGTAATAGCCCAGGCAATATGAAGCATTCTGATTCATACAGATGGAAAAGATCTAATAGACCACTTTGCCCCACCCGTCTGTTGTTCTCTGTTGTATAGTTTCCAACATTTTGTCCAGTCTAGTTTTATATGTCTCAAATAATGAACCTCCACCACTATCTTTGCCAGATTATTCCACAGCCAAATGGATTTCAGTGTCATTATTTTCCCAGAAATTTAGCTTAAAATTTCTGTTATAATTTTACCCTTACACTCACAGTTACTATAATGTGTACTTTCATAATAATTGCTCTACTCTTTTAGTGCTAATAGTCTTGACACTTTTGTAGATTTATGTCACTCCTCAATTCTGTTGCTCTTGCCAGAGCTTTCTTCAATTTATCAATAACTCTGTGGTGTCCAACCCTGACCCTAATCTTGAACGTATAGTTGCACCAGAGCAATATGGAGAAATAGAATATTTTCTCCTTGTTCCAAGATGCCTTTGCTACTGCAGCCTGTTTGTGTTGCCCTTTTTTCCTGTCATACAGTACGGCAAACTCACATCTAATTTGCTGTAGACTATCATTTGAAAGTCTGTTTCAGCATTACGACTGTTAAATTTTCTCTTTCCTATTGACTACATGTGTTTTTGAATCTCATTTTGTAGTTTTCTCTTATTTCTAATCACCCTATGTCTGTTGCTGATTTTTAATCCCCTCCTATTTCAGCATCTTCTGTGAATTTCATTAAATGCTGCATCATCCTTGTGAGCAGGTGGCAATCCCACCTGCCCTGAACAGAGGATACACACAAGGAATATAGTACAAAGTTGCTCCCTTCCTGGGGTTTACCTTTATTGTTAATTTAAGTGACATCAAAGCATAAAACTCACCCTAAGCTTTCTCCTCAATATTGGCTATTCCTAGGCATTTCCTTGTAGACCTTTTTCTGTCCTGCTTCCTCTGTCTCCAAGAGACATTCCAGTATCTCATCTATCCTGGCTGGAGTTAATAAGGGTCACCTGCTGGTGTGACCCTTTGCATATCCTTATGCTCCCTTATTCCTTTGTTTGAATGATCAGCAAAGGTCACAATCAAGTTCATACATTGTAAGCAATTTGAGGCAGGTGTTGCACATTTGTAGAGTATCTACAGTGTCTGTTTTCTGTGGAAAATGTTGATCTTTTGTGGAAAAAAACTAAAAACATGGGGGTGTTTGGACAAATCCAGAAAACTTTCCAACTGAAACCAAACATATGTGGTTGTTTTTTTGTTTTGTTTTTTTTTTGCATTTTAAATACAATGTTGAATTTTCAATGTTGGGAGAGAATAAAACCCACATCATTTTCTGACCTGCTCCAGTCTGGGTGCTTGCATGTGTACTTGCCTCCAGATCACTAAGATTTAATTCACTATGGAATATTATGGATTTCCAATGTTTCTAAGTATAGTACTTTCTGTAAGGCTTATACCATTTTTTCAATAATGCCCTTTGCTCATTAATCCCTGTTGCTACCTCAAGAACACACAGGTTTTGTTCATAGTTTAGGGATGAGATAGTGGAGGAAGCAAACTTCAAAATGTATGCTATTGTTATTATGCCTTTAAAGAATGAAGGGCATGGGAAATGAACTCTTCTTTTCAGATGGAGAAACATGTCTGTTTCACAGTGAGAGCCTAATTTTGTACATGGCAAAAGGAGCATTCTTGTCATGTTGTCTCATGGGTTTTTCCCATTTTAAAAAAAGTTGAAACAAGGTCAGACATTCTTCAGAGTGTCAGGATAACACATTGCATTCCGTTTCCTTACGTAGCCAAAAATGAAATTAAAGCAAAGCTACTGCTGAACAATGATAAATTTAAAAAGCTATAAAGCAGAATTAGAAAACACCACAAATAAAAGCTTTATATTTTTATACAGGAAAAGAAGCTTAAATTCTTGTAACAGCATATATTAAATAATAAGTCGAACATCTGCCTTTTTAGCCAATGCCTAGAGGTTCTGCCCTCTATTTTCACTTATTTCTTCAGATGTATTTAAAAGTGCCTGCCCACTGCTCTTGACACTTGCACAGACAATTAAAATAAGCCGAATGTATAGGATAAAAATCCCAAATGCATCTTACTTACCATCCACACCAACCCTGAACTGAGAAAAAAATAGATGGCTCAACGAAGCAGCCAATATTTAAAGAGGCATTCTTTCTCATATTGCTCTCACCTCCACACTATCTTCTCCTCAAAAGACTTGGGAAAGATTAACAAATCCAGGCCCTGCTGGACAAGTGGGGAGTGAGTCCCAGTGTTTCCATCACAAGGAGAAATGAAGTTCTCATTTTCTTCAGTGGAAGTTTCACCCATGTGAGCCAGAGAAGCATGGGCCTTGAGGGGCAAATTTTCCAATTTAACCATGCAACTCTTTCCCCATCACCCCCAGCAGCCTCAGCGGTGTGGGGTGATTTGTCTTGGCCAGTGGGGAAAAGAAACCTATGGGGCTTTTTTAAGGGTTGTTCCCCTCTTCTCCACCCTTACGTGGGCACTCAGCATCTTCATGGAATTAGAGGAGGGGACTAGAAAGGGTTTTATATCCACAGAATAGTGGCTGATTGAATACATTAAAGGATTTAGTTTATCAGACCTTTTCCTTTCCGAGGACTCCATTCCACGCTTGTGAGCAACTGTTCTCTTCCCTCTCTACCTCTGCCCCAACCCCCATTTTGGATTAGAGTAGGACTGGGTTTCTTGGCTATGTACCAGTCATATTTTGGGCTGAGAAGAAAGTTTCTCTCCCTGCCAGACTGGCCCAAATGGTGTGGATTTTTTCTTCTTCCTCTCTTCAGACCCAGCAGGTCAGTCAGATTATTTAGGTGTTTGTTGTTCCCGCTTCACAGGGGTCCAGTAGAATTGAAATCATGATTAGGTGAGTGTTGGGATGGGGAGAGCGCTGCAGCTCCTAGTACAGCAAAGGATCACTCACTTTTCCCACCTCCCATATCTTCAATCCTTGTATAAGGGGGAGGGAGAGTTGTATAAGGGTCTGAGCAATGGTGCTGGAACCAAGTTAAGGGTTTGGAGGAAGGATGGTGTGTGTATATGGGGGGCAGTAGTCTCCCAGGTGGTATGGATTATAGATGGGAGGTTGACCTGTACTGAATGAATCATTGCCAGATGTGTTAAGTTAATAAAGTTGCATTCCTGATCATATCCCAGAATTTAGAGGTTTAAGCATGAACCCATAAGGTATGACAAAGTGCTTTGCCTAACACGTTGGGGTAATGTAAGCATCTCCCTCATCCCAACCACCATAAATTTAACTGGGGTGCAAGTCTCCCTCTACAGGCCTAGTCTCAATACAGCATGTATAATCTCGCAACAGCTGTTGGATGTCATGAATTTAGCTGCAAGGTGGAATGTCTGTGTTCAGGAGATAGTTTGCGTCCATTCCACTTCTTGGATATTAGGCCTAAAGCATGAATTTAAATTTGGCTTAGTATCCTTAGGAGTGATGATGCCTACTAGGGGGAGGGATAGCTCAGTGCTTTGCGCATTGACCTGCTAAGCCCAGGGTTGTGAGTTCAATCCTTGAGGGGGCCTGTTAGGGATCTGGGACAAAAATTGGGGAATTGGTCCTGCTTTGAGCGGGGGCGTGGACTAGACAACCTCCTGAGGTCCCTTCCAACCCTGATATTCTATGATTTAAGGGGAAAAAAAGTAGTTTGGACATATTCATTTGTACTCCTTGTACATGTGTCTATATATAGCTACAAAACTACGGTCTGCTGCACAGGAAATAACCTGTTTGATCTGGGCATACTAATTTCCTTCTAATCCTCTGAAGTTGAGTTGTAAAAACATTGATTTGATTTTAAGTATCAGAGTTAGTCTATAGAATTGGGCAAATAAAGTTCTAAAAAACCCAAATTGTGAATATTTGTTCAATTTTAAAAAATATATACATTGGCTGTATTCATTTTTTGTGAACATTGAATCCCTTTGATTTTTATTGGTTAAAAATTTTTGAATTTCACTTTCTTGCTATACCAGATGAATCAGAGTTCGGCAACCTTTGGCACCCGAACTGTCAGGGTAAAACTGCTGGCGGGCCGGGCCGGTTTGTTTATCTGTAGTGTCTGCAGGCACGGAGCCCCGCAGCTCCCATTGGCCGTGGTTTGCCATTCCTGCCAATGAGAGCTGCGGGAAGCAGTGCAGACCGAGGGACGTGCTAGCCACTGCTTCCCGCAGCTCTCATTGGCAGGAATGGCGAAGCACGGCCAGTGGGAGCTGCAGGGTTCCGTGCCTGCGGATGCTCCAGATAAACAAACTGGCCCGGCCCGCCAGCAGTTTTACCCTGACAGGCCGGGTGCCAAAGGTTGCCAACCCCTGAGATAAATGCTTCTGGGGGAAAAGAAGAAAATGAATAGGAAGGGAAAACAGAATCTGAAAGATCAGTGTCAAAATATTAACGCCGTGATCTTGTGTTCTGCTCTGCAACACATCCAGTGTGAGGAGAAGAAATTCTTCTCCTGGCTCAGAAATTCTGGGATTCTAAGAGAAGGCCAGTCTAAAGTCTTTATAGAAATGTTCTTCAGACCAGTCTTGGCCCATACTTTCTTTCGTATTTGGATGACCTGAACAATAGCTACTTCCTATCCCTTCTGTACTAGACCAGCACACAAAGTAGCAAAGACAGCTAACTGTAGGAAGTCACTTCTGTTCCTCTGCCAGCTCTGATAGTCTGTCATTCCTGCGTAATTGTTTGTAGTGTTTCATGAAGATCTTGTTAATCTCTATAGGTTGTATAAAGTTATTCCCTTTGGATGACCTAATTGAAGCAATTAAGTTGGATGTATTATCAGAGTTTAGTAACTGGGCCCACAGCCTCCTTATTATATTTCCAGAGTGATGCAAGTTATTTAGGAAAAGTGATGGGCATTTCTTCTTTATAAGTATGGACAAAATTAAGGAATATGCAAGATAAATGGATAATCAGGTGTTCAGTTGGGGGTTAATTTACAATTAGAAGATATTTATTATCTGCTCTTTTTTAAAAAAAAATAAATTTCTGTTGAAAGACAGTTTTTGCCTTGATGGCCTCTTTGTTTTGACATTGGTTCTGATAAAAGGTTTTGTGGAGGCTCATGAGAGAGCACAGGAAAAACTTAATTAGCATCTAAAAGAGAGGAATTCATCTGTAACCTGACAAATTCATAAAAATCTGTAGCTTCAATTAGGGTGACCATACAGCAAATGTGAAAAATCTGGACAGGAGGTGGGAGGTAATAGGAGCCTATATAAAAAAAGACCCCAAAATCAGGACTGTTCCTATAAAATTGGGATATCTGGTCACCCTAGCTTCAATAAAAGTCAGAACTAACTAGGTTCATGATGGTTAGACAACATACTACAGCACCAGGATTGTGGGAGTGTACATATGCTGTGTGAGGGGCAATGTGGTTCAGCGGATAACAAACTTAGCTGGCAATCTGGGTTCTGTTCTCATTTCTTCTATTGGCCTATCATATCTTTGTATCTCTTTCCTTTTCCACCATTTGTCTGTCTTGTTTATTTAGACTGCAAGCTCTTTGTGGGAGGGAGGATTATCTCCCATTATGTGTTTGTACAGCACTATCCTAATAATTTAATAATAATTTCACATTCTACTTCAGGACTGCATTTTCTGAAACATGAAAATATGCATGATAGAGCCAGTTGTTTTGTAAGACAGGACCCACGTCTGAAATGGGCTTAACCTCACATAACCATAAGACAGAAAAGATTATTTTTTTTTATCCTCAAATCACATATTGTAGTAGATCTATTGAAGATTTGGAACCAAATTGTACTCTGTTTCTCCGGTTTAATACAGGAATAGCTGCACTGAAATCAGTGGAAGTTTTCTGGGCTTACACTCATGTGGCTGACAGAATTTTCCCCCTGGAGGACAGATGTCTCTCTAAATGAATTCTTTGCCATCTCAAAGCCACTAATACAATAGGTAAAGATACTGGTGACACTCTATTCTTTCCATGCCATATTTATTTTTTCAGATTTTTTAAAATGATAGACTTACCATCAATTAAAATGCACAGTACAATATCAAAGGCTCCCCATAAACATACTCCGACTCTCAGCCCACTCTGGTCTTAAAAGCCCAAGAACAAAGTTTATCAAAAAGCTTCCATTGTCCCTCCCTCCCTGTCTGTGAGTTCCTGAGCCCTATTCTGTGGTTTTAAAATCACATTTTTCTATTTTTAAAAATGTTTTTTTCTCTCTCCTATTGCTGTGTGAAAGTCCCACACAAGCAATAGGGAACAGTGAGTGTCTGTGTACATAGTAGATTATCACTGGGATCTGCAGCATTATTTTCAGAACTGGCATTTACTTGGTTAGAGAGAAACATATACAGTTGCATTCCTTTCCTAGGTCTTTGATTTCACATTCCTCAGAAGTGTGGTGAGTGGTTAGAGACAGGGCTCCGAAGCAATGTTCCCTCTAACTTTTGACAGACTGTGTGTGCAAAAAATTTCTTCTGTGCAAAATGTTGACAGGCCGTGTGCACAAAAAATTTCTTCTGTGCAAATTGTTGACAGGTCGTGTGCACAAAAAATTTCTTCTGTGCAAATTGTTGTGCGTGAGGTGTTTCACCATGTGTGGGGGGTTTAAGATCTGTGTGCATGCGCACACACCACATCTTAGAGAGAACAGTGTTCCTGGGTTGTATTTGTATTGTGCTAATGATTCGCTGTGTGGCACAGGGCAAGTCACTTATGGGGACACTTAGCGAGATTCTCACCCCTGCTCTAGCCCCATTACCCTGCATATAAAGAATGTTATGGCATAAAAGGCTCCAAAAGCACAAGAACTACTGAAGTTATAAGGTTGCCTCTTAAGGACCCTGATAGGAGCCATGACTGGGGGCAGTCTCATAGCACTGCAGAGATTCTAAGCAATGCCACAGCTTAGAGGGCAGCCCGAAGAGGCTGCTGTAATGCAGACAGGCCCTTAATGCAGTCTAAAGTATGCAGCTTGGGGCCCCCACAGCCCAGGAATGACAGAGCCCAAAGACATCGTCAAAGCCTTCATAGCCCCCCCTCCTTCTCTGCAAATCCCTCCCGCCATTTTTCTTTTGTGGTTTTAAAAATGTTTTTATCTTTGTTCCTGCTGTATGAAGACCCACACAAAGCAGGAGACTGACTGGATACATAGTAGAAACAATCAAATTTGACTGGTAATAAGTGATGTCAAATGCACACAGTGGACAAACAAAAATTCTAATCTCTTAAAGTAACCGCGGCCACTGGGAGCTGCGGGCGGCCATGCCTGGCAACGGTCAATGTAAACGCTGTCTCGCGGCCCACCAGTGGATTACCCTGACAGGCTGCAGGTTGCCCGCCACTGCTCTCGGTACTGGGGCTGTAGGGCATAAGGAAGAACAACCTAGAGGTTGGTTCGCTACTAATAGCAATTTCTGAGTATCTTCCCCTGGCTGTGTTGTCAAAGCAGGGAGCACTGATTGTTGATGCAGATCTTTATTGCATAAACTACTCTGACACTGTGCATTGGGGTGCATAGACAATACAGTAGAGATCTGACCTGCAGGTAAGAGTTTTGCAGTGTGGTCCAGGAAGAGAATTTTGCCTTATTTAATATTTCAGAAGTTTCTAACAAAAGATATGGATTTCCCTTTGTATGCTATGATTCTTATCTGCCAGACATCTAAAGGGGAGACACATACTCTTCTGTTGTAAAGTTATCTGCAGCTCCCCTTCCCCTTTTTTTTTGTCCTTTTGATGTCATTGCCGTTTCTATTGCAATCATTTTCACTTCTTTCTGTAAAAAATAAACTGGAAATACTATTTTCAATTATTATTCACCTTAGATTTCTTCCAAAAGCCAAAATATTATTTTTGGTGGTTGTTTCTTCCTTTCTGGATTTTATCTGAGAAAAAGACAAACTCTGTAGAAACTGCATTTATTTGAGCTGTGCAGTAAAACATGAATCATCAGTGTGTGTCTAGTAACTTACACAAAGAAGCAACGCCTAGTCTTCTTGACCCTTATCAGTTTTGCCCAAGGCAATAATACTACTTGTCACATACTGTGTAAGATGATATCAAGTTCTGCCTTAACTAGAGTGCTGGTATGTTCTGTAATAGAAGGCATGACCACTTAACAAAGCGGAGAGAATTATTTGATCTCTTCTTTTATGCAAAATCACACATTGAGTTCATAAATATGTCTCTATGAATGAACCAGTCAGGATCCATTTCTGATAGGTGGATGAGGTACCTTGAGTGAACAAATATGCTTTTTTCATGAGAGAAGCTTCGAACAAATAATTTTAAATAAAAAAATGCATAATAAACCATTTAAAATCATAATATAAAAAGCTATGTAACATTACTTGATAGTTTGGCTTCTCAAATATGTGAAGTCAAATATTCTTTGCAAAAGGGAATTACAATAAAAACAACTTAGCATGGTATCCATCTTGACAAGCCAAGAAATACCAAAGCAACCAATTTACAATGGCCAACTTGCTACAGTATATTGTGTTGTCATATGATTCTGTCAGGCAGGACACTTATCACATCCTCTCAAATCCATTCACTTGTGTAAGTAAAGCAGTTGGGTGTGTGCTCTGATAATCTAATTTAGGTAGTATATAAGTGATTCAATAGGTGGTGCCCTTCCAGATGAATCAGTATTGAATGAGTGTTCGCTCCATAACGCTGTTGGAGTGGAGACATTTTGCTGCTGGTAGTGTCAACTTTTCCATGAGACATAATTATTGTTCTAACCACTTGAGTTCATTAAAGATCATGTTGACTTTGGTATCTTGGCCAAACTCCTTTTGATTACCAAAGTTTACCCAGAAGTTTCAGATTGGAGGGGATATGCAGCCTAATTTGTCCTTAACTACCGATGTGTCCAGCTTCAGTGTGCTGTTAAATAGACGTCACGCATCATGCAGTGGTAGGTGAAATATATAATTTGAAGGTATTATACTGTAGAGAAAATGAAATCAGGATAAGATATTGTTTTTAAACTATTAGGGTCCAACATTGCAGATTTTTTGCAAGCAGAGATCACCCTTCTGAATGGTAGGCACTGTGCTTCCTGTGCTGCAAAAAGGAGCTGCGAAACTTCCCAGAAGTCCTCAAAATCTCTTTGTCTTTGAGAAACTCTTGACAAATCTCTGGAACCCTTAATCCACCTAGTATCACCTGATAGAATATAGTTGTATATTGAATATAAGCATCTTGCTCAAAAGAGCCAGTGGCAGTAATTATCAATGAGTTTCTTGATTTCTTACCTAATTTAATCACTAACATTGCCCACAATGAGTATTGAAAGAAGTTAGTCATGCTGCTCGCATGACCATAGGCAAAAAAAAAAAAAAAAAAAAAAGGAAAACTGAGCAAATGCACTGTGGAAGTACATCCAGAATAAGACAGATGGTTTGAATGAATGTAATATTATTGCTTTAATCATGGAGTTCTGCTAAAGTCAAAGAACAAGACTCCATCTCAAACAGTTTTTGAATGATGGCAGAATCCTGAAATTGAATTACAGCCTTTAGTCAGGTATTGTGTATTTGTTGTATATACAACAATATTTTTGTAAGCCAGTTAGGTGAATACACTGTAAGAGTCTATCAAGCCATAACGATACAAAGTTTACCCTCTAAGTGACATAAGACAGTGATTACATCGTGTTTATGGAGCTGGAAGTGGCTAATTAGAGTGATGCTAAATGATATACAATAATTAATATTTATGTGATTGAGGTAGAAGAAAGATTAGCGTATTCATTATGTTGCAGTGCTCATACAATATATGTTTACTGTTATATGCAATAAAGGGATGCCTAGCATAAGGGATGGGTTTGTTTGGTTTTTTTGCGCGTGGTTTTTAAAGTGTGATTATACAGCCACTAGCACAGTGGGGTCCTGGTCCATATCTGGAGATCTTAGTTTGCTATGGTAGTACAAGAAATAAGTAAGTATTGCATAGGCCATATCTACATGTACAACACTGCAACGGTGCAGTGTTGCTCTGTGCCAACAGGAAAGTGCCCTCCCATTAGCAGAGAAAACCCACCACCGTGAGTGGGATAAGTTATGTTTGCAGGAGAAGTTCTCCCACTACCATAGCGCTGTGCACACTAGCATTTATGTCACTGTAGTTTTCATCATTCGGGGGGACGGAATATTCACACCCCTGCATGACATAAGTTTTGCCGGCATAAGTGGTTGTGCAGACGTAGCCTTAGTTTTAAATAGTGTAGCTGTCATACTTAATGAAATTAAATTGATAGGCTGGGCCTGCTAATCAGGCTATGCTCTTTCCGTTATAATGGTTGTACAAAGAAAACAAGTCTGTTTGAAAACCTTATCTTCACAAATGGCTGGTCTATTCCTTGTTAAAATTCAAAATAATCACATCAGGCCTGATTCTCTACAGTCACAATTTTGTACTTCTATGTAATGCTTTTGACTTCATTGGAGTTACTCCTGATTTATCCAAGTTTAAGTAAGTGGAGAATAAGATCCAGGATTTTTAAGCTACTATATGAATTATCTTCCTTGTCCTATTTTTGGAATTTTTCGTGATTGTTCCTTGTAAAAAATTATCATGGTAGCTCTGGGAGGGAATAGGTTAAAATAACCTCTATTGAGTAGGACAAAGAGTATTAGCCTGCTGCTGTGCTATATTGCCCGTCTGTTCTGCCAAATTATTTTTGATGAGCTTCTTAGTAGTTGCTGCTTTTATCCCGGTGTAGGATTGTCTGTAATTATGTTGTAAGTAGCATTACAAGAGTAAGGGAAGAAGGAAGAAAGACATAGGTCTTTTGTGGGACCTTTTGTAGGCTTCTGTCTCATTATGTTAACAATCTGCCAAGAGAATGGTGTCAGATTTGGAGAGCAGACTAGATTGATTTACTTTTCAGGCCCTTCTACCCAGCCTAATTATTGCATTACAAATGGTGATTCTCTCACCCTTCTGAAGGAGCACTTTGATTAGTGTCTGCAGTGAAGGTGCCAGGGCCTGATACGGTAAGTGCATGTCAACTAGCTTCTTTCATCACATAGTCAAACTGTATAAAACAGCCATTGCTTTGGAGGAGATGATGCACTGTTTTACACAGCTTACAAGAGCTTAAAATTGATAAGGTTAGGACAGTTATGGGTGTTGTCATTCCCCGTTTTTAATGCCCACTCTTATTGCACCAGTAAATACAGGAATGACAGGTAGATGTAAAATGAAAATAAAATTGGTGTGAGTCTGTAGTCTGTCGTCATTGAATTTTGTTTAAAATTCAGGTCAGATTTTTTCCCCTCTTTCATAGACAAGATTGAATGGTTCTAATTGCAAATTGTGATGTAGTTCCAATATCACGGGCACACTTAGCAGCAGATGTGTTTAGTGATTTGACTTGTGAATTGTTTTGGAATTAAACAATAGTAGAGTGATTTTTTTTGCAGGGGACTGGTTAAAGATTTATTTATAAACAGCATTTTTAGCAACTTCCAGTTGACTAGACAAACACAGAATCACACATCAGACTAGACAAACAGTAAGGCCAGGCTGATCCTACACTTCTGTTGAAGTGTTTAGTGTTCCTTCATAAGGAAGAAAGAGTCAACAATAAGTGCCTGATCCCAATGCCACTGAAGTCAGTGTGAGGCTGCTCATTGACTTCAGGGTGGTCCAAAGGAAATATCTAGGCCAGTGGTTCCCAAACTTGTTCCGCTGCTTGTGCAGGGAGAGCCGCTGCCAGGCCAGGCCGCTTTGTTTACCTGCAGCGTCCGCAGGTTTGGCCAATCGCAGCTCCCACTGGCTGCAGTTCGCTGCTCCAGGCCAATGGGAGTTGCTGGAAGTGGCACAGGCCGAGGGACATGCTGGCCACCTCTTCCAACAGCCCCCATTGGCCTGGAGCAGCGAACTGCGGCCATTGGGAGCCACGATCGGCCGAACCTGCGGACGCGGCAGGTAAACAAACTGGCCTGGCCCGCCGGGGGCTTTCCCTGCACAAGTGGCAGAACAAGTTTGGGAACCGCTGATCTAGGCTGATGGGAAAAAAATAAAGACAGCCTGAATATGCAGTAAGAATAGAAAGACAAGTTTCTTCATGGCAAGATCTATTAAACTGTAGAATACTCTGTCAAGGGAAGTAGTGGCAGTCTCATTGCTTGAATCATTTAAAGTGGACTAGACAAAGAACTGGAGAATCTACTACAGGGAAATCCTGAATCTACAGGAAGGCAGAAATGGCAGAAAACTTAATAGGTCTCTTCCATTCTGACTTCTGAGATTCTATGAACACAGCAAACACTTTTTTCACATTAATTTATGCAAACTTTCCACATACTGTGGCCCTGATCCTGCACTGTCTTGCACCTTTTGTAGTCATTTACACTTGTGCCGATAAGTGAAAATAGATGTAACATATTTCCAGATGAGAATAGTAGCATTTTACATCCAATTTGCACTCAATTTGTGTAGATGTAAATGACTACACAAAGTGCAAGGTAGTAAAGAAATCAGACCTTGTGTTCTGAATATATGTGAATAAACAGAAGGCATAGATTTTTTATTTTCTAACTTGTAATTAACATCAAACATATTCTCAGGAAGAAACAATAACTGGGGTTTTGTTATCCTTGCATTTAAAAAAATAAAATTAAATGCAGAGGGTATCCATCTTGGATTAGTTCACTTGATATATAAAAAGGCTGATGTGTTGCTGTGTATTTTGGTTGTCACATGATCACAACTTCTTGGACTGTTCTTGTCACACCAGGATGTACCAGAGCATGAACTGACCAGTCAACTACATACCGCATTTGGAACCGGAAGCGTGCAATCAGGCAGCAGCAGAGACGGTGTAAAAAAGCAAATACAATACAGTACTGTGTTAAATGTAAACCACTAAAAAAAAGGCGGGGGCTGGGGGGAAGCAAACATTTTTCTTCTGGACAGTAAAGTTTTAAAGCTGTATTAAGTCAATGTTCAGTTGTAAACTTTTGAAAGAACAATCATAATGTTTTGTTCAGCGTTACAAACATTTCAGAGTTATGAACTACCTCCTTTCCTGAGGTATTCATAACTCTGAGGTTCTACTGTAAGTTTTTTCAGTGATCGAGAGGAAGTCCTTATTCTAGAGTAAGATGGACATTTTCCTTTACAAATGTTTTGACAGGATTTTTTTTAACAAAATGGAAATTTTTAAAAATAAAAGTTCGTGTTGATTCCTCCCCCCAAAAAAACTGCCCTTAACCCACCTAAGCCAGTGGTTCCCCAACTTGTTCCGCCATTTGTGCAGGGAAAGCCCCTGGCAGGCCGGGCCAGTTTGTTTACCTGCCGCATCCGCAGGTTCAGCCGATCGCGGCTCCCAGTGGCCGCGGTTTGCTGCTTCAGGCCAATGGGAGCTGCTGGAAGCGACGTGGGCCGAGGGAGGTACTGGCCGCCGTTTCCAGCAGCTCACATTGGCCTGGAGCAGCGAACCGCGGCCACTGGGAGCTGTGATTGGCCAAACCTGTGGACGTGGCAGGTAAACAAAGGCCCGCCAGGGCCTTTCCCTGCACAAGCGGCAGAACAAGTTGGGGAACTACTTCCCTAAACTAAATTACATTTTCTATTTTTCATTGTAAAAAAAAAGTTTTATTTTTGTTATTTTTTGTTGTGGAAGAAGAAATCCTTTCCTGTTAAGCTCTGAGGAGTTCCCACTGAGTCACTACTAACCAAATGCTGCAGACTGTTCTAAGGATGTTGTCTTTTTTGAGGGAGATACAAACCTGAGGCTCCGATTACTTGAGGTCACTAAAGATACCATAGTTCTTTTCACTAGCCTATGAGTTAACTTCAGCTTCCCTGCCGAAAGCTTACTTTGAGTTCTGCCTTTCTAAATTCCCCCTGAAGCTTCGTTTTAGACTTACTCACTTCTTGTCCTAGGTGGTTCTTCAGTGTTGTGCATTATTAAACAGTAGGTCTCCATCTCTAATTTCTGTGATTTTCATGAATACAGCAAATACTTTATTGAAGTTGATGTATGCTCCCTTTCAATTACATTCTCAATGTATGTCTGAATATGTGACGATAGTAGGCACAGATCTGTTTCTCAGTTCTCTGACTTGCAATGAATGTAGTATAATTATCAGAAAATGACATTCCTGAAATCTTGAACAGTTGAATCTAGTGAATGTAGGTCCAAAGCTCATTAACTTAGAAAATTTGCTGATGGTTTCTCTTTGTCTTTTTCAATCTTTCAATTCTAGTCTGTGAATATCCACAAAGCCTACAGGACGTCACCTGGATTAGATTACAAATTGTGGTTTTACAATACTGATAACATTTTACAAACATATTGCATGTTCCCTGGATGAAATCTTGGCTCCCTTGGAACCAATAGCAAAACACCTATTGATTTCAGTATAGCTAGACTTTCACCCAGTATATTCATATGCGGGAGTTCTGCTATTGATTTCAGTGGGCTCAGGATTTCAACTTTGTTTCTGTTTTGTATTTGTCTCATTAAAATAAGAGGAGGAGACTATAGTTTTTCCATATGGAGCTGATTCAGCCAGTCTTTCTCATTTGGAATGAACTCTTAGTCCACAATTAAAGTCCTATTGAAATTAGATACACTAGAACCTCAGAGTTATGAACACCAGAATTACAAACTGACCGGTCAACCATATACCTCATTTGGAACCAGAAGTACGCAATCAGGCAGCAGGAGAGACAAAAATAAATTAAAAAAGGGAAAGTTAAAAAAAAAATTGACAGACATAATAAAACTGTTTGTGCTTGTTTCATTTAAATGAAGATGGTTAAAAGAAGCATTTTTCTTCTGCATAGTAAAGTTTCAAAGCTATATTAAGTCAATGTTCAGTTGTAAACATTTGAAAGAACAATGATCACGTTTTGTTCAGAGTTACGAACATTTCAGTTACAATCTCCCTTTGCGAGGTGTTCTACTGTACTAGTCAACGTAAGCTCACAAGAATTTAGCTCAGAATCTAGCAATCACAGCAGTCCTTAGTACAATAAATATTCCTCTCCGCCTATATTCAAAACTTTGCATATACTTTGGTCAGCTCTTTTGTTGATTATAGTAATCTCTGCTCTGGTCTTTTTACTCTCAACTCTCCAGATCATGGGTGCTGCAGCACCCCTGACTTCAAGTGGTTTCTATCATATACAGCATTTGCAGTTTGTCCAATGGCTCTCAGCACTCCCACTATACAAATTGTTCTAGCACCCCTGTTCCCGATACCAGCCTATCCAAAATAGCTATTGAATCCTCTTCCACTCCTTTTTGTACTAAATATTCAGTGTGTCACCAAATCATGTAGATTTTCCTAAAAAGCACTTTTTTAAAATCAGTCCTTTCCCTTTGTCTCTACAGCTAAAATCTTTTTACGTGGCCTTTAATTATCTTTGACGTACTTTCTTATTCTACCCTTGCTTACTTTGCTTTGCCGATATGTGACGTCTCACCACTCCCGTGACATCCTTCTCCCCACCTTGTTTCCAGACCATCTTTTATGCTGTTCTGCTGCAGCTCTGCAGGTACAACTCTGTGTACAACTCTGCAGGTACAATTCTGTACAATTCTGTATAATGGGCAATTAACTTAATGTCCCTGAGGCCAGGTAAAGACATGGCAGTGAGGCTTAATCCTCTGCTGTTGTGAACCAGTATGCATTCAAATCAATTCTCAGTTGGAAGGAACTTCCAGAAGAATAAAGCATTATTATGAACAATGATTAACTTAATAGTAATATAAATAATTAAAAATATTATGTATAAAGTGTATACAACATTATACAGAGTTAAGCCTTCCAAGGAGTGGACCTCCCCATTCCGTTAACTGTCATTATAAACCTGTGCATAAATAATGGCCAAGATTTTGAAGAGTTGCTAGTGAATTTAGGTTCCTGGTTTTTGGATACTCATTTGGCATTGCCTTAAAAAGACCCAGAAGATAGCTGCTTAGCATATTATGAAGGCTCCTTTAAGGTGTCTCAAGCTGTGCACCCAAAATAACTAGACTTTTGAAAATCATGCCCAATAAAAATAACAACATTGTCCTTAGGGTCTTATAATATGTTTGCCTTGTTCATATACCATCCAGGAGAGGCCCTTAAAGTACTTACACACATACAAGAATTAAGTCTCACCAGTAGATTTTAAGGAGCATTAAGGAGTCGGAATCCACATTTTACAATTGGAAACTGAGACAGAAAGAAATTAAATCTGACCTCAGTTTTAAATATTGTCCATTTAAATGCTAACAGCACATGCAAGGAGCAGTTTCTCTTCTTCCCCTTGCCCCACAACAAAAAAATGGCAAAAAAGTTACATTAATGCAATATTAGGAATACAAATGTTAATGCACAGAAATCAGGAAATAAAATTGGGTACTCTGTAATCCATCTATAATGTCATATAGCTCATCTTCCACAGCCCATTCCCACCATACTTCATCATTCCCACTCATTGTGTTATGTCTAGAACATATGGTGTAAGCTCTTTTGGGCTGGGATTGTGATTTTCCATCATGTTTGCTAAGTATCTAGCATGCCTTTAACTATAAAAATTAATAACTATAAAAGCCAATGCTGTTCTGACTTACACACCACACAGCCCCAGTGACCTTACGATTTGGCTTGCTGTGTAGGCTTAGGTATGCTTTTAACGGCCTAAGTAGTAAACAAACAAAATTTCTTCTCTCAGTTATACAGGAATACCTTCAGAATAACTGAGAGCAGAATTGCAATATGGGTGAGTTAATTACAAAGTAACCTTAACTTAATTTCCTGACTTGTACATTTCAATTCAAACCTTAATGTGGCAATAACCTTTATTTTTCTTCACTTATTTGTTCAAAATGGAGCATGAGGAATACTGAAGTTGTGGCAATACAATGTCATGCTCACAACTTTAATTACCACGTAGCTTTCTCTTTCTGTATCACAAAAAGAAAAGGAGTACTTGTGGCAC
Source organism: Lepidochelys olivacea (assembly GCF_965140295.1). Lineage (NCBI taxonomy): Eukaryota > Metazoa > Chordata > Testudines > Cheloniidae > Lepidochelys > Lepidochelys olivacea. The sequence continues at coordinate 74,863,083 of NC_140411.1, read as the reverse complement.
CTTAGAGACTAACCAATTTATATGAGCATAAGCTTTCGTGAGCTACAGCTCACTTCATCAGATGCAAGTGAGCTGTAGCTCACGAAAGCTTATGCTCAAATAAATTGGTTAGTCTATAAGGTGCCACAAGGACTCCTTTTTGCGAATACAGACTAACACGGCTGTTACTCTGAAACCTTTCTGTATCACGTATCACATGAGGGTGTTTATGCCATCATAGAATCATAGAATCATAGAATATGAGGGTTGGAAGGGACCCCAGAAGGTCATCTAGTCCAACCCCCTGCTCAAAGCAGGACCAATTCCCAGTTAAATCATCCCAGCCAGGGCTTTGTCAAGCCTGACCTTAAAAACCTCTAAGGAAGGAGATTCTACCACCTCCCTAGGTAACGCATTCCAGTGTTTCACCACCCTCTTAGTGAAAAAGTTTTTCCTAATATCCAATCTAAACCTCCCCCACTGCAACTTGAGACCATTACTCCTCGTTCTGTCATCTGCTACCATTGAGAACAGTCTAGAGCCATCCTCTTTGGAACCCCCTTTCAGGTAGTTGAAAGCAGCTATCAAATCCCCCCTCATTCTTCTCTTCTGCAGGCTAAACAATCCCAGCTCCCTCAGCCTCTCCTCATAACTCATGTGTTCCAGTCCCCTAATCATTTTTGTTGCCCTTCACTGGACTCTCTCCAATTTATCCACATCCTTCTTGAAGTGTGGGGCCCAAAACTGGACACAGTACTCCAGATGAGGCCTCACCAATGTCAAATAGAGGGGAACGATCACGTCCCTCGATCTGCTCGCTATGCCCCTACTTATACATCCCAAAATGCCATTGGCCTTCTTGGCAACAAGGGCACACTGCTGACTCATATCCAGCTTCTCGTCCACTGTCACCCCTAGGTCCTTTTCCGCAGAACTGCTGCCTAGCCATTCGGTCCCTAGTCTGTAGCTGTGCATTGGGTTCTTCCGTCCTAAGTGCAGGACCCTGCACTTATCCTTATTGAACCTCATCAGATTCCTTTTGGCCCAATCCTCCAATTTGTCTAGGTCCTTCTGTATCCTATCCCTCCCCTCCAGCGTATCTACCACTCCTCCCAGTTTAGTATCATCTGCAAATTTGCTGAGAGTGCAATCCACACCATCCTCCAGATCATTTATGAAGATATTGAATAAAACCGACCCTTCGGGTACTCCACTTGATACCGGCTGCCAACTAGACATGGAGCCATTGATCACTACCCGTTGAGCCCGACAATCTAGCCAGCTTTCTACCCACCTTTTAGTGCATTCATCCAGCCCATACTTCCTTAACTTGCTGACAAGAATACTGTGGGAGACAGTGTCAAAAGCTTTGCTAAAGTCAAGAAACAATACATCCACTGCTTTCCCTTCATCCACAGAACCAGTAATCTCATCATAAAAGGCGATTAGATTAGTCAGGCATGACCTTCCCTTGGTGAATCCATGCTGGCTGTTCCTGATCACTTTCCTCTCATGCAAGTGCTTCAGGATTGATTCTTTGAGGACCTGCTCCATGATTTTTCCAGGGACTGAGGTGAGGCTGACTGGCCTGTAGTTCCCAGGATCCTCCTTCTTCCCTTTTTTAAAGATTGGCACTACATTAGCCTTTTTCCAGTCATCCGGGACTTCCCCGGTTCGCCACGAGTTTTCAAAGATAATGGCCAATGGCTCTGCAATCACAGCCGCCAATTCCTTCAGCACTCTCGGATGCAACTCGTCCGGCCCCATGGACTTATGCACGTCCAGCTTTTCTAAATAGTCCCTAACCACCTCTATCTCCACAGAGGGCTGGCCATCTCTTCCCCATTTTGTGATGCCCAGCGCAGCAGTCTGGGAGCTGACCTTGTTAGTGAAGACAGAGGCAAAAAAAAGCATTGAGTACATTAGCTTTTTCCACATCCTCTGTCACTAGGTTGCCTCCCTCATTCAGTAAGGGGCCCACACATTCCTTGGCTTTCTTCTTGTTGCCAACATACCTGAAGAAACCCTTCTTGTTACTCTTGACATCTCTGGCTAGCTGCAGCTCCAGGTGCGATTTGGCCCTCCTGATATCATTCCTACATGCCCGAGTAATATTTTTATACTCTTCCCTGGTCAGATGTCCAACCTTCCACTTCTTGTAAGCTTCTTTTTTATGTTTAAGATCCGCTAGGATTTCACCATTAAGCCAAGCTGGTCGCCTGCCATATTTACTATTCTTTCGACTCATCGGGATGGTTTGTCCCTGTAACCTCAACAGGGATTCCTTGAAATACAGCCAGCTCTCCTGGACTCCTTTCCCCTTCAAGTTAGTCCCCCAGGGGATCCTGGCCATCCGTTCCCTGAGGGAGTCGAAGTCTGCTTTCCTGAAGTCCAGGGTCCGTATCCTGCTGCTTACCTTTCTTCCCTGCGTCAGGATCCTGAACTCAACCAACTCATGGTCACTGCCTCCCAGATTCCCATCCACTTTTGCTTCCCCCACTAATTCTACCCGGTTTGTGAGCTGTAGGTCAAGAAAAGCACCCCCCTAGTTGGCTCCTCTAGCACTTGCGCCAGGAAATTGTCCCCTACGCTTTCCAAAAACTTCCTGGATTGCCTATGTACCGCTGTATTGCTCTCCCAGCAGATATCAGGAAAATTAAAGTCACCCATGAGAATCGGCATGCGATCTATTAGGTTCCGCGAGCTGCCGGAAGAAAGCCTCATCTACCTCATCCCCCTGGTCCGGTGGTCTATAGCAGACTCCCACCACTACATCACTCTTGTTGCACACACTTCTAAACTTAATCGAGAGACACTCAGGTTTTTCTGCAGTTTCGTACCGGAGCTCTGAGCAGTCACACTGCTCCCTTACATACAGTGCTACTCCCCCACCTTTTCTGCCCTGCCTGTCCTTCCTGAACAGTTTATAACCATCCATGACAGTACTCCAGTCATGCGAGTTATCCCACCAAGTCTCTGTTATTCCGATCACATCATAGTTCCTTGACATCACCAGGACCTCCAGTTCTCCCTGCTTGTTTCCAAGGCTTTGTTCATTTGTATATAAGCACTTGAGATAACTTGTTGATCGCCCCTCATTCCCAGTATGAGGCAGGAGCCCTCCCCTCACAGACATTCCTGCCTGTGCTTCCTCCCGGTATCCCGCTTTCCCACTTACCTCAGGGCTTTGGTCTCCTTCCCCCGGTGAACCTAGTTTAAAGCCCTCCTCACTAGGTTAGCCAGCCTGCTGGCAAAGATGCTCTTCCCTCTCTTCGTAAGATGGAGCCCGTCTCTGCCCAGCACTCCTCCTTCATGGAACACCATCCCATGGTCAAAGAAACCAAAGCCTTCTCTCCGACACCACCTGCGTAGCCATTCGTTGACTTCCACGATTCGACGCTCCCTACCTAGGCCTTTTCCTTCCACGGGGAGGATGGACGAGAACACCACTTGCACCTCCAACTCCTTTATCCTTCTTCCTAGAGCCACATAGTCCGCAGTGATCTGCTCAAGGTCATTCTTGGCAGTATCATTGGTGCCCACATGGAGAAGCAGGAAGGGGTAGCGATCCGAGGGCTTGATGTGTCTCGGCAGTCTCTCTGTCACATCGCGAATCCTAGCTCCTGGCAAGCAGCAGACTTCTCGGTTTTCCCGGTCAGGGCGGCATATAGATGACTCAGTCCCCCGGAGGAGAGAGTCCCCGACCACCACCACCCGCCTTCTCCTCTTGGGAGTGGTGGTCGTGGAACTCCCAACCTCAGGACATAGCATCTCATGCCTTCCAACCAGCGGAGTCTCCTTCTGCTTTCTCGCCCCAGACATATCATCTGGTCCACTCTCCACAACGATACCTGTGGAGAGAACATGAAAGCGGTTAATTACCTGTGTCTGTGTTACTGGAACCCGGACATTCCGCTTACCTCTTCTGGAGGTCACATGTTGCCACGCTTCTTCACTGGCCTCTTGGCTCCTCTGTGCAACCTGCTCTATATCTGTAGAGCTTTGTGCCCCTAGAAGCCTATCCTGAGTTTTGTCCAGAAAATCCTCAGTTTCTCGTATGCAACGCAGGGTCGTTATCTGTTGCTCCAGACCTTCAATCTTCTCTTCCAATATGGAGACCAGCTTGCACTTTGTACAGACAAAGTTGCTTCTGTCCTGTGGAAGAAAGACAAACATGGCACATCCAGTGCAGGTCACAACAGCTGAACCCCCCCCTTCCATATCACCTTCCTACTACGAGCTTCCTCAGAGCAGTTTGCAAGACGTAAGCCTCACTGGGCTCACTCCAGGCAAACTCCCAGGCAAACTCCTGCTGTGTGCTGCTCTGCTGTCCCCGCTGCTCAGTTGGTTCACCGCTGCTCAGCTGGTTTGCGAAACTCTGGCTATTTTTAAACAGCCAGGCTTCCCTGACGCAAACAGACAGTCACCCTACAGCCTGCCCCCTGCAGGCTAGCAGCCAATCAGACACTCACTGAGGCTCTCACACTGCCCCCCCAGCAAACACGCGCTCGGATACTTCCTCAGCAAGCAAACAAACACACACGGATATTTACCAGTCCCAGGCAAACTCCTGCTGTGTGCTGCTCAGCTGGTTCGCCGCTGCTCAGCTGGTTTGCGAAGCTCTGGCGAAACATCATTCTTGCCTTGTATAATTGTGATCTGAAACCTTAATTTGAATTGTCCAAAGGAAGGTTGAATGAACATCCTCTGCTAGTAAATATAACAGCTGGGCTTCTCTTCATTCCCCAAGCAATAGTTATGGGAAATTTCAAGTGTAACATAACTGTTGCGCTTTAGCAGTCAGCTGGCACAGTGATAGGGCTACAACTGTGGAAAGTGGCAAAGTACACAAGAGCACAGTGGAGTTCAATCCTGTTTTACCTTTGCTAACAAAAGCCTTGTAAAATTTCAGGTTTTATGATAAATAACCACATACTTCATTATGTCATTTGTACACATGCCTGCAGTTAACAAACAAGCAGTAGGAGCTGGCTGCCCCCTTATAGAACCTCCTAGATGAGTCAGGAGAGGGTTAATGTATTGTAGTACTGTTGTGTGTTTCTCTGTCCTTGTCAGATAATCTCTGAGTTTAATCTTCATTCACTAATTAGTGTGTATAAGCATGTCTTACTTTTGTGTCATTGGATGCTGTCATTCCAAGAATGCAGTTGAAAAGAATTTAGGACAATGCTCCTTGAAAAGAGGGGAGAGATTCCAGAGTGCTCAGTCCCCAGCACAGGCTTTTACTCCAGTGACTAGAACTGGTTTGTCAACAGCTCCATCTGCAGCCCATGGGTAGCCCTGTGTGCTTCACATTATCATGCTCTATGCTCGCAGAACACAGTTGTCTGTTAAAATTAGATTTGAAAGGCAACACCTTAGAACACCTTTTTTTGTGGTTGAAATTTTGGCAGTGTCAGGTTTTATATGATTTTTGAGAGTATAGCTGTAGGCTTTGTCAACGGAAACTTGCTGAGAAAGAACGGGGGGGGGGGGGTAAATGAGGAAGAAACTGTCACTGTTGTTGAAGGCCTGCAATCGGGCATAATAAACTCTCCAGTCAGCTGTTTAAACAAGTACACAGCAAATTAAATTCATCTCTGGGTTTTGTTTTTCTCTTGGAGAAAATTGATTTATCTGAGTGGATTTTTTTTTAAATATTGTAGTTATTAATAACAAAGGCAGTTTCTAAGCTGTCCTGTACTTGGTACTGTCTCCCTTGTGTTTTGAGAATGAGCAGTGCAGAGCTGTCTGCCAAAGTTATCTGAATAATCTGTATGCCCAGCAGTAGTATTGTCAATAGTGTTTCTCTAGCAAAGGGGTGTGTGAGGGGCAGAGATTAGTATTGCTTATGTCTATTTATAGTTGGGGTCTGAGGTTTTGCAACACAAGAGGGCTGTGTCAGTCTTTTCTAGTTACCTGTAATGGAAATAGCTTTGTTTGTTTGTTTGTTTTTAATTTAAAAAAAAATGTGGGAAGATGTGGGGGATGGTGGTCTAAACTTAACTGTAACCTTTGTTTTATTGAACTGAGTTCTGGTAATTTAGAGTAATGCTTCATCTGTTGTTTGTATTGCACACATGTAGCCCTCCATACATGCCTACATAGATGGGTTTTCCAGTATCCTCTAAAAAGTCAACAAATTAGAGTCACTTTGGTTGGGCTGTGAAGTGAATTGTAAAGTCAAGGAGCCCTCACACAGTACCACCTACCAGCAGCTCCCTCTTTCTTATGCCAAGGGAGCTCTGGTTTAAGCGCTTCCGATGATCTCAACACATGGGGCGAGTCAGTCTCTCAGGTAGGCTAGTCTCAAGGCATTTAGGGATTCATAAGTCAAAAACAACACTTAAACTCCACCTGGAAAACTTGAGGCAGCCAATGCAGAATCTGGAGAGCAGCTGTTTCATGCTTACAAAACGACTTTCAGCTTAACACGCGGACTGCTACCTTCTAAACCAGATTGTTTCCAATTTTAGGTGTATGCCATGTAAAGGACACTGCAATTGTCAAACCTTGAACTAACACAGGCATTGATGATGGCAGCGAGTGGTAATGATGACATTGCCTTGCCAGGTGATTTATAAGAGTGCATTAAAACAGAGGGGCAGTCCGTCCTGTTTAGTTTCGTGAATGGGAGTGAGAAAGGTGAAAGAAAGGGAGTGCCGCCTTTGTGGTATAGTTTTCCATTTCTCCAGACCCCACCGAAGTCCATACAGGACATCATCATCCTGGAAACCCATAGGATCAGCATGTTCTTTCTCATTCCCTCTCATGGGAATTCGTGGGTCACACTGTCTTACAGAGCTTGGGTAGGACAGGAGGACGGTCAGAGGCACAAGACCTCCACATGGGTCTCCCTATCATTAAGCAGAGCTCTTAAGAATCTTGAGCTCTGAGTTTAATTTATTAATCTTTATTTTTGTTGTTTAAATATACTGCTAGATTCATATGGGGACAACACCTTATACCCCTAAGAGGGGAAATCTGGTAGAAACTGTGCAAGTTCAAAACTTGGGGAGTTAAGTCCTCTACATAGGAAAAAGCTGCATAGGTAGCTGTATGGACAGTTATAAGTATGTTTATCATTTCTGATCTCTGAATACATTTTTCACTTTCAAATTCTGTTCTCAAAAGTTTTTACAGACACTTTGCAGAAATAGATATTGTTTTATTTTATTTGCCCCTAGAATTGTATGGAGTACTGCGCCCCTTTGCCTAAGTTATCTCACTGAAAATGTTAACTGAGTATCCTCTTTATTAGTAATGACTTAGATTTTATAGCACCTTTCAAATGCTTTATGAACTTAATTAACTGAGGTATGTATTATTCATAGAGATACTTCACATGCTGTTGAAATGCAGCCACCTCTGGGGTAGAATGTGGCAGCTGTTTAACAATGTGCGTCAACATCACACAACAGTTTAAAGCAGGGAGTGAAGGATACTGTATTCAATTGAAAATGTTTACGAAATGTGTTCCCTGATCAGCTTTTTTAACCACACTCTTTATTGTGACTATAATCAAATGGATTTCATTTTAAATTAAGGGAGAAAAGCAAGCCTTTTCCTTGTGCTTCCACTGACAAAATATAGTGCTGACAGGATATGTTGTGATGTATTCATTACAAGGGAAGAAAACAATACGTAGTCAGTCTGGGAAGAGGGGAAAAAAAAGCCACAAACAGAATCAGATTCAGCAACTTCCCAACAACTCTGTTGTTTTTTCAGCTTTAGCAATGATAACATGGAGTCTAGAGTAAACACTGTAAAATGGAATACCAAAAGGATCTTCCTTTCTAATATACTATACAGAATAAAACAAACACAAAAAAAGACAAGTGGAAAATGTAACAGAAGCTCATGCTATTATCACAACTAAAGGGAAACAAACTAGAATGTCAATGTAATCTGAAAAATAGCAACTTTATCTTTAGAGACTGTAGGTCATGTTTGCAATTCACATGTGTTTTGTTCTGTAATTGCACATCATATATAATGTCATATTAGTGGAAAATTTATACAGAACTTAAAAACATACTTTTTTCCTTTAATTAATGTCTATAAAGGTTTATTTAATGATAATATTTTTGCTCAGAATCCCACAGAGCAGGGCTTAACATCCCATGAATTGACCATTCCAGATGATGTCTTGGAGCTGTGTGAAACATTAGTGCATTACTGGCATGTCCTTTAAAGTATTAAAGGGAAAAAGAAATTATGTGATACCACAGTTATTTAATTTCTATTATTGATTTAGCTGACTATATAAAAGGATTCCCAGAATTTAATGTGAGTAGTATGACAAAACTGCATCAAATAGATTCTTATTTGATTACACAAATAAAGTGAGAGTTGAACTTTCAAACTGAAAAGAAAACCACCCAAGAGGACTTCTGCACTTCATGAGAGGGATTGTGCAGGGGTTGGTCTTTGACCCTACATTATTTAATATTTTTTATCAATGTTCTGGAAGAAAACATATAATCATTACTGATTAAGTTTGCAGATGACACAAAGATTGAGAGTATTGTAAATAATGAAGAGGACAGGTTACTGATACAGAGCTATATAGATTCCTTAGTACGCAAAAACTATGTGTTTCAACATGGTCAAATGTAAATGTATACATCTAGTAACAAACAGTGCGAGCCATGAGTCTGGAAAATGACATGGGGGTCATGGTGGATAATCAGCTGAACATGAGCTTCCAGGGCAACACTGTGGCTACAAGTACTAATGTGTACAAATAGGGGAATGTTGAGTAGTAATATACAAATTTATATTGTCTCTGAATTAGGTATTGATGCAACCACTGCTGGAATACTCTGTCAGTTCTCTCCACAATTCAAGTAGGAGGCTGGAAAAATTGGGGAGGATTCAGAAAATATCCATGAGTATGATTAAAGGATTAGAAAACATACCTCATAGTGAGAGACTCAAAGGCCTGGAGCATCACAGTGCCTAAGTGTTAGTGACCTAGAAAATCACTGTAATTCACAAATTTAAGTGCCTTGGCTCCCTGTACAATGAATAGGGAGATATAGGTTCACAAAACGGTTATGCTAGGCAGGGAGCCCCCTAAGCATGGGCACGGGAACTAGAAGTGCAGGAGTGCTGCAGCACCCCCAGGATTTATACGGGGTCCCGGCCACCAGCCTCGTGTCTGGGGTTCTGCACCTGGCACCCAGCCCTGCGCCCGGGGTCCTGGACCTGAGAGTCTGCTCCCTGGCCCTGCCCCCAGGGCTCTGCTCCCTGGCCCCATGCCTGGGGCTTGGATCCCAGCCATCAGCCCAGTGCCCCAGCCACTGGCCCTGTGCCTGTGGCCTTGTGCCTGGGGCCCCACTCCTGGGGTCTCAGCCATTGGCCCCGCACCCAGGGCTCCGTTCCTGGCCCCGTGCCCACTCCCAGCTGTGGACCCAGCCTTGGCCCCCTTACCCCTGCCTGGGTTCCCCCCTCCCGAAGACACAGCCCTTCTCCTGGCCCCAGCTCTGGGGGATAAGGGGAGGTGCGGACAGGGGTAAGAGGGAGCATGAGGTAAAAAGTAAAAACTGCTTTCAGCACCCCCACTATTAAGTGTTCCAGCGCCACTGCCCCTAAAATAACCTATGGGAGATACTGACCAGAAGGGTGTGTGCTAAATACCACCCCTCTCATGGAGATAGGTCCCTAAATCCAGACTGCAGGGAGGTATTTATATCTCCTAGTGATTTTCAGTTATGAACCATCTCCTAGAGTTACGGCCACCAATTTAAGAAGAAGCTGGAGTCGTGGGGAACAGGGAATCAGAAAAAGGAGCTCGTTTGTTACTTTTTTGCCTAGCAGTTAAGGTACTTCCCTGTAATGTAGAAGACCCCAGTTCAAGTCCCCCAACCACTTGAGAGGGAGAGGATTTGTTATCTCTCTGGTGATCCTCCTGACCACTGAGCTATGGAATATTCTGGTGTGGGCTCCCTCAGTTCTCCTACTGAATCTGTTACATTCTGGATAAATAATGAAAGAGTGATTGAAACGGGGACTGGACCCATGGTCTCCCACTGCCCAGGTGTGTGTGGACTACAGAGTCAGTCTCATTCTCTCTCTCTGGGCAATGACTGTTCCACTGTTCCAGTGTGTAGGAGACCCAGGATGCAGTCCCCATACTCCAATGAGCCGCACATCAGAATATCCTTTAGTCCAATGGTTAGAGCTTTAACCAGGGGTCTCCCATATCCCAGGTGAGTTTCCTAACCACTGAGCTTAGTTATGAGGGAGGTCTTCCTCCTACCCCTCTCCGCCACTGTTTTGTGTCAACTCACCTGTGGTTCTCAATCCAATAGGTGTCCTCTGAAAACCTTCCAGGTGGAGAACTTCCAGTGAAATCAATAAGATTGGAGATGCAGGATTAGAAACCTTAATCTTCTTTGCCTTCGCCTTGTTCCATTAGTCAGGGCTGGCAGCTCTTTTTCTTCATCTCCAAGAGTTCCTGTCAAGCGCACCTTCCGAACTGACACTGACCCTCTTCGTGTCTTCCTTCTGCATCTCAAAACACCTTTTGGGGGAATCTTCATTATGGTCATTGCCCCATAACTACTAGATATTCAATCATAGAAATCATAGAATATCAGGGTTGGAAGGGACCTCAGGAGGTCATCTCGTCCAACCCCCTGCTCAAAGCAGAACCAATCCCCAATTTTTGCCCCAGATCCCAAATGGCCCCCTCAAGGATTGAACTCACAACCCTGGGTTTAGCAGGCCAATGCTCAAACCACTGAGCTATCCCTCCCCCCAAAAAACAGGACCAATCCCCAATTTTTGCCCCAGATATCTAAATGGCCCCCTCAAGGATTGAACTCACAACCCTGGGTTTAGCAGGCCATGCTCAAACCACTGAGCTATCCCTCCCTTTGTATTCATGTAGTTTGCAGATGACACAAAGATTGAGAGTATCTCGCCAGACATAGTGTCACATGACACAATCATCTCTGCTTTTCCATGATGGGGGCAATTTGCATCATGGCTCATACCATTTCATTGCATAGCCTATACACACGTCTCTCACCTAGTGTCCACCTGAGCTTTCTCATTAAAGATCAAGCTGTTAATATGAATTATAATTTATTTGGCTACATTCAAGCTCTTTTCTGATATGACAAACAAATTCCACTCACAAGGATGACCTTTTTGTATGTCTATTTTCTTTTCCTCTCAGATTACAGCATTGAACAATGGACCAAGTGTGTTAAGGGGGAGGTGTGTCTTTCTCTGGAGGATTAGGTATTGTCCTGTTCCAGAGGCAGAATGTTGGGTTTGATGGACCACTTTATCAGGGCAAATTGTATATTCCAGCAATATATTCAACAAAGAGTTACTGTCTGTTGTCTACCATCTGCTGAGCATCTGATGTCATTACATTTAGTTCATGGATGCAGTCAATTCAGGTAGTAAATTATTCTGTTAAACATCATAATGGACACTTCCCCACATGAACACTGCTGCTGTTCTTACTTTTGGTTTTTGAGATTTCAGTTATCTGGGAAATAAAACTGAGTAGAAAAGTTCTTATCAAGTATTTTCCTATAATTAAAAATACCAGATCAGATTCTTCACTGCCTTGAACCTTGTGCAGTCACTTACACCTGTGGAAAGTCGGTGTAAAATGAGCTCTGAATGATTACATTGATAACATAATTACCATGTTAGCATGTGCAAATATGCTAAGTAGTAAAGAATAAACCCCACCAATCACAAATGGTAATAGTACTGTGGTGTCACCATGATAAGATAATCTAGCAAGTGTAGGATCACACTGTATGTGTGTTTAAACCAGTGGTGGGCAACCTGTAGCCGTGGGCTGCACGTGGCCGATCAGGGTAATCCGCTGGCGGGCCTCAAGACAGTTAGTTTACATTTGAAGGGCCGCCCGCAGCTCCCAGTGGCTGCAGTTTGCTCTTCCCAGCCAATGGGAGCTGCGGAAAGCGGTGACCTGCACATCCCTGCTGCCTGCACCGCTTTCCATAGCTCCCATTGGCCAGGAATGGCAAACCGTGGCCACTGGGAGCTTTGGGCAGCCATGCAAATGTAAACAAACTGTCTCGCGGTCCACCAGCGGATTACCCTGACAGGCTGCATGCAGCCCGAGGGCTGCAGGTTGCCCACCACTGGTTTAAACTGTTCTACGCTGGATAATGGGAAGGCTGAATAGAATGTACAGCTGGAAATTTGTGTGTCTCTTGTTCTAATACCTATTTGTATCTCATGGGGATATCGTGGGAACAGTTCCATTGAGAACAGTAACTAGTGACAGGCGACAAGCATGACTTGTCAGTTAAGCCATGTGAATTGACAGTATGTCTGGACTAAACTGGTGTTAGTCTGATCATTTGAATGCTCGTTGGGCTAAAAGAAAAAAAAATACAAATTGGAAGTGTCTGATAGGCTTGCTGCCATAATTGAAGCTTTCTTGATTGTGGACATTAAAGGCAGCCCACCTTCTGTGTCATAACAGGCTGTAACATTGTATTTAAATGACAACTGCCAATATAGGTTGAGTTAACAAGTCTGTAGTTCTCAGAGGTACTATAAAAATGCTAACCAGCCAAACCCATAACATTTGTTCCTAAGTGCTGTGTGCACTAATAAGGAGAGAAGAGAAGGAACAGTAGCCTTGATTCTGTTTTGTTTTTTTTTTCCACCGCAGTGACTGGAAAATAGCATTAATCACACGACATGTTATTTTTCAAGTTGCCTACAACCAACTGCAATAATACTGTTGGACCCATACTGAGCTGTTTGCAGCACCTGCAAAGCCTGCCTAACCCTAAAAGTGTGAGCAGAGGATGGCAGCACTGGGAATTGTTATGTAACCTGGAGGGGTGGAGAGGGAATAGCTAAAACACAGGTAGTACTAGAGTATCCCAGCATTAAGGGCTTGTCTACAGGGGGACACCTAGGAAAAATTAATCTAAATTAACTAAAAGAATGAATGTCAAATGGATTAGTTAATCCTCTTTAAATCCCTGTTTGGTGGCTGCTATTAATTAAAGTGGCCTTAGTTTGTTTTAGTTTAATGGAAGTGAATTAAGATAAACCAAATTAAGACCACTTTAGTTTTGAATGAGGAAGTTCACACAGGAGTTTAATCCATTTCAAATTCACACCTTTGGTTAACTTTCCTGGATATCCCTGTGCAGACAGACCCTTAATCAAATATCATTGAATAACACTGGAGAATTATGACTGCATCAACCCAATGCTGAATATCTCTGTCAATATTTCAATATCTTCCATAGAAAACAATCAGTCTGTTAAACTGTACTTGACTATTAGAGAGACAAGGTGGGTGAGATAATTTTTTTTATTGGGCTATGCTGGAAGCAGATTGTGCAGTACCTGTAATTATTGTACGCTGAAATGAGATGTTAGTTCTGGATGGTCACATATTTAATAGGGATCACGGCGTGGCTGCCTGTCAGCATTAGTACAGGGTTTTCTACTTCCTGTTGAGGATCACGTATCCCACCATGCCTCTGTTTAGTTGGAATTGTGTTCAAATATTACCATAGTGTTCATGTGCCAGGGTGTCTCTTCAATTTGCTATCTGTAGGAGATGCTATTAAACTATTTTGTGTAGAGAACCTCTAAGCTGATTTACATCATTAGGCTTATAGACATAGTTTAAAACAAACAAAAAAACCTTTATGTAGGTAGGTGCTGAGTTCTATATATACACCTGATACTTGTCCCGGTGAAGGGACTGAAATTTGCTTTATTGACACGGATACAGATAGAACTTCATGGTACATGTTTGATTCAGTTTGTCACAAAGTATGCAGTAGAAATAGCTTTGAAGTAATATAAGTTGTAGTTAAGATTTCTATAGTGTTTGGTTTGGGTTTTTTTTTTCCTCCTTCTTACTAGCTTCCAGACTAACAAAGAGAAATATTGATAATTAAAAGATGTTTCATATTTTTAGAATAATAATGAATGGAATTGTAATTCATAGTTTTTTTTGCTACATAACTGTATATATAGCAATAACTACTAAAAGCTTTATGTAAATATTTTCTTATACATTTTTAAAATACCCTATAGATTGTCCAGTATAACCACAGTAATTAAGTTCCATATCAACCATTTTCATGTGGTGTGGTTTCATTGCCTTGTGCTACATGGAATCTTATAGAATGTATGCTAGTGTATGACTATTTCTTCAGTTATTTGCTGCTTTTGCTGATTGACACTTGTCCAGCAGAGTCTTTAACAATGTAATTAGGCTATTTGCATTGCCTGGAATTAGGTGACCTTTGCTTTTGCCAGTAATTAGAGTATCTGAGCTGTACTTGCTGGTAGGCACTAACCAGGCAGAAAAGGTGACCAAGAGCCTCATTTAGGAGGCTACAAAAGCTTTTCAAATGTCATTAAAATGAACATTAAATGATAATTAACAGTGTGGTCTCATTTTATGAATGTGTCCTTCAGATAAAATGTAGCTAGGAACAGTTACTTACATAGCCAGAAACAAATTCAAATAAATGAAAATTATCTTGGGCATAACTACTTTTAACATCTATTACCAACATCCAGTTATGGTACACTTGCATTTTCCAAATTGCCAGGCAAGTGAGTTCTTTGTAGGAAGTATGTATGTATATAAGAGGGAGGAGGTACTGTGGTTGAGATACTAGATTGGACCCAGGAGAATCTGGATTCAGTTTCTGTCTCTACTACAAACCTCCTGTGTGACACTGGGCAAATAACAGTCTCTGTAAAATGGGCATAAACAATACATTACTATGTCTAAGGCTGTTGTGATGATAAATTCATTAAAGTTTCTGAGGTACTCCTTCCTTGGATTCCTCATGCATCTGTTTGCTTTTTTTGGGGGGGGGGAGGGAAATGATCATGAATGACCCAAATTGGAAGGACCCAGGTTTAATCATATCCTGTGTTTCCATTTACCCTCATAAGCATAAGACTACGGGGGTAATTTTTGTTGAAGGTATGTATAATTGGGCTTCTAAGCCTAATTTTAAGACTTTTCACCTTTATATTTGTTTCTTAATGTTTATATTCAAATCCCTCTTTATGGCAGAACTCGTCCAGGATACTCACAGGAATTGTGTCACTAAATATTTTCTTTTCACAGAAGAAATAAGAACAGTGGAAAATTATGGCATACTATCTTTTGACCCCATTCATAGGGACTGAACATTAAGAACCAAATTTTCAGGTACATGTATGTCTGAATGCACACACAATGTTGTGTGTTCCTGACATAGGTGCATAAGTCCCCTGATGCATAAGCTTAGGTCAGGTTTGTCTATGCACATACTGTATAAACATGGGCACAGGCAACAAGACTTCCAAATATACTGTCATGGTTCCCTCCCCACTCTGAACTCTGGGATACAGATGTGGGACCCACATGAAAGACCCCCTAATTTTATATTCTACCACCTTAGATTAAAACCTTCCCCAAGGGACAAATTCCTTTCCTTGTCCTTGGACAGTATTGCTGCCACAACCAAGTGATTTAAACAAAAAATTAGGAAAGGGTCACTTGGAGCTCTATCCCCCCAAAATATCCTCCAAGCCTCTTCACCCCCTTTCCTGGGGAGGCTTGAGAATAATATTCCAACTAATTGCCTTTATTATAAGTACAGACCAGACCCTTTATCTTTAGGACACTAAAATCAATCAGGTTCTTAAAAGAAGAACTTTATTGATAAAGAAAAAGTAAAAGAATCACACCTGAAAAATCAGGATGGAATGTAACTTTACAGGGTAAATAAAAAGATTTAAAACACAGAGGATTCCCCTCTTGACTCAGCTTCACAGTTAGAAAAAACAGGAATAAAACTACCTCTTAGCATAGGGAAAATTCACAAGCTAAAACCAAAGATAACCTAACGTATTTCCTTGCCTCACTTACAATTTCTGTTTTTCTTAGCTAGATTATTCGTGGTATATTTTCAGGAGATGGTGTCCCTGCTTGGCTTTTCTCTCCATCTGGAGAGGGAACAAACAAAAAGAGCACAAACAAACACACACCCCTCCCCAGCCAGATTTGAAAGTATCTGCTTTCCTTATTGGTCCTTCTGATCAGGTGCCAACCAGGTTATTTGAGCTTCTTAACCCCTTACAGGTAAAGATTCAGTACAGCTGCCCAGGAGGGATTTTATGCTACCCTTATTTGTATGTTTATGACATTTACATTGAGGAATTTGTTAGTCAGATTCACATATTAGATGTGTACTGGTCTGAAATTGTGGGCCTGAGTTTTTCAATGCATTCAGGTAGATGCATAAGACCTATATATCTTTGGTGTGAGCCTTCTCACAAGAAGTCTGAATTTGACCCATTAACTCATAAAGGCAGCAACACAAAAGTGCAGCCGTGTGTGTATATGAAAAAACTTTAAAATACAGAGAATCTCTTCTGGAGTTAAAAAATATAGAACCTCAAGGTGACACTGAAGACTAGTGTTGTTCCTAAAATTATGGGTTCAGATTCACCAGTGAGCACTGGGTGTTTTGCATCACAAGTCTGTTTGAATTGGCTAGTATAGCTAGGTCTATGATTGCTTTGTGATACTGCAGTGATGCAAAGCAGCTGGAGCATACCAGTGACTACAGCTGTCATAAATATAAAGGGAAGGGTAAACACCTTTAAAATCCCTCCTGGCCAGAGGAAAAACCCTTTCACCTGTAAAGGGTTAAGAAGCTAGGATAACCTCGCTGGCACCTGACTACAATGACCAATTAGGAGACAAGATGCTTTCAAAGCTGGAGTGTGGGGGGGAAACAAAGGGTCTGTCTGTCTGTCTGTCTGTCGCTCGCTTTTGCCGGGGACAGAACAGGAATGGAGTCTTATAACTTAGTAAGTAATCTAGCTAGATATGCGTTAGATTATGATTTCTTTAAATGGCTGAGAAAATAAGCTGTGCTGAATAGAATGGATATTCCTGTCTGTGTCTTTTTGTAACTTAAGGTTTTGCCTAGAGGGATTCTCTATGTTTTTAATCTAATTACCCTGTAAGGTATTTACCATCCTGATTTTAAAGAGGTGATTCTTTTGACCTTTTCTTATATTAAAATTGCCGCAGCTGGGTAAAGCCATCCAGGGGCCTGCTGGCCTGCCCCGCATAGGGCCAGCACTGGACCCCCATCGGCCCCCCCACTGAGCCCCAAACAGCCCTGGGAGCAGCCCGTAAGGGCAGGTGCTGCAGAAATCTCTTCCCGCTGGTGAGTGGAGGCCCGACCCCTGCTGCTGGCGCCAGGCCCCCTGCAAACCTCCTGAGCTGGCCTAGCCCCCTAGGCACCCCAACACACACTGAAGGGTGGGGCCCTAAAAAGTGCGGGGCCCAGAGCGGTCGCCCCAATTCACCATAACCAAGGGATGGCTCTGGCCATAAAATGTCCCAATAAAAAAGAAAAGACAAACATTGTGTGGAACAATGTGCCTGACCCTACTCCCATTAAAACCAAAATGAGATTTTCTATTCATTTCACTGGCCCAGTGTTTTCATCTTACTTCACTCAGGGGTCCTAATCAAGCCCATTCAAATCAATGGAAGCCTCTCCATTGAGTTGAGAATAAAATCAGACCCTGAGTTTGTCGATAAATGTTTATACAGAGATATCATTATTACTTATCTGTATTACCAATGTATTAATGCTGAAGGTGTTTAAAATTCCTAGTCTATTCCTGGCATGGTGAGTAGATCCATTTGTTTTTTATTATTTATTATTTGTATTATCATAGCACCTAGGTTTCGTATTTCTGGACCAAATCCCATTGTTCTATGTGCTGTGCAAACATAGAACAAAAAGATAGTTCTTACCCTAATCAGTTGATAGTACAGTAACTCCTCACTTAAAGTTGTCCCGGTTAATGTTGTTTTGTTGTTACGTTGCTGATCAATTAAAGAACATGCTCGTTTAAAGTTGCACAATGCCCACTTATAACGTTGTTTGGCAGCCGCCTGCTTTGTCCACTGGTTGCAGAAAGAGCAGTCCATTGCAGCTAGCTGGTGGGGGCTTGGAACCAGGGTGGACCGGCAGCTCCCCTATCAGCTCCCCACTCCCGTAAGTTCCCTGTGTGGCAGG
Organism: Lepidochelys olivacea; assembly: GCF_965140295.1. NCBI lineage: Eukaryota > Metazoa > Chordata > Testudines > Cheloniidae > Lepidochelys > Lepidochelys olivacea. The sequence continues at coordinate 74,845,018 of NC_140411.1, read as the reverse complement.
TGTCCAAAAGGGCATCAATTGCCAGCAGTTCAGCTGTCCCTCCCCACACTGCCATGTGCTGCTCCTGCCCTCTGCCTTGGAGCTGCTCCCAGGAGCCTCCTGCTTGCTGCATGCAGGAGCAGGGGGAAAGGAGGAGGCTAATGTCAGGGTGTCCCCCTGCTCCTGCCTCACACTTACCCCATCTCCATAGACTGAGGGGGGAACATGACAGGGCGCAGGATGGAGGGGAGCTTGCTCGCAGCAGCTGCTGTCTCAACTTGCTGATCTACTTAAAAAGGCAATGTACTTAGAGTGGTGCAAGTGTACTTAAATGGGCAATGCACCTCTCTGTCTCTCTCAGGGTGTGTCTCTGTCTCTGTTTGCCATGCTGTTTCCTCTCCTTCCATCCGTGCTGCCTTGTAGAGTGTGAGGCTACATTAACAATGTGTTAATGCTTGAGGGCTCAGCCAAGTGCTAGTTCATCATTTAGCAGTAAGGGATTCCCTGAGAAATATCCCACCCTCTTCCACCCCTGACTTCAACACCTCAACCAAGCTTCACAATCATCATTGCTGTGTACAGTATTAAATTGTTTGTTTAGAACTTATACTGTGTGTGTGTGTGTGTATAGTCTTTTGTCTGGTGAAAAAAATTTCCTTGAACCTAACCCCCCCATTTACATTAATTCTTATGGGGAAACTGGATTTGCTTAACATTGTTTTGCTTAAAGTCACATTTTTCAGGAACGTTACACCATTAAGCAACGAGTTACTGTATTGGTGAGCATAATAGGCAGTGATTGCAAAACACAACCAACCTAACCATTGTCAAGTTTTTGTTTCGTTTTGTTTTTGTTTTTTTGTACGCATGATAGCAAAGAATTGTTATGAGAAGGGATTTGAAGTTGTATAATGAGTTAGATTTGCGGATGTTTCCTGGGAGCACCTTCCAAGTGAGGGACAACATAGAAAAAACATGAAGTTTCTCCTTGATAAGTGGGTGCTCTAGGCTGGCAGTATGGGCTGATCCACGTTGAATGTCAACAGCTGGATAGCAAATGGCAAGTGATAGGGTGGGGATTGACTGTGAAGAGCCTTCTGAATGGATCTGTGTGGGGCAAGATTGCATTTGCCAAGGCCAAAAAGAAGGATGTTACAGAAATCAAGATGTGAGATAAGAGCTTCGATAAGAGTTTAGCTGTGAGAATGGATAAGTGAAGCTGGAGATGCATGCAGAAAGAATCAGCAAGAGTTAGACATAGCATGGATGTGAGGACCTAGAGAGAGGTCTAAGTCGAAGATGATGCCCATGTCATGGGCCTGAGTGACAGATAATATGGTGTTGTCAACAGTGATGGGGGGGGGAAGGTATTGGGGACCTCTTAAAAGCTCTGTTTTAGTCATGTTGAGCTTGAGCTGATGGCTAGATATCTAGAAGGAGTTGTCAGAGAGTCAAGCCAAGATTTTAGTTTGGAAAGAATGAGAAAGGTCTGGAGTTGAGATCTGTGAGTTGTCAGCCTAGAGATGGCTGTTTGTGTTTATGGCTGACATTACTCAGAGATAAGTATAGAGGGAGAAAAGAAGGGGACCAAAAACAGATCCGAATGGTGGGAACCCCCACAGAAATTTGGAGGGCAGATGAGGAGGATCCTGTAAAGGACACTGAATGAGCAAGGTTGGAAGAGAGTCAGGAGAGGACATAGTAATGGAAGGCAAGAATTCAAGAAGAAAAATGTGGTCAATGGTGTCAAAAGTAGCAGAAAGGTCAAGGCGGATGAGGATGTAATATTGGTTCTGAGCTTTACCTGAGAAAAGGTCATTAGAGACTTTGGCAGAAGCAGATGCAGTGAATTGCAAGGGGGAGAAGGCAGATGAGAGAGCATCTAAGATGGAATTGGAGGAGAGGAACTCCAGATTGCGATTGACAGCATGTTCAGTATGCTTAGAGATAAAAGGGAGATGGGAGATAGGGCAGGAATTATGTGTTGCATACCTGCTATAGTAAACACGCAGTGTCACTATTAAGTTTTCTGAACATTGAATGCTTACTTAGTTTTGATAGTAACAACAGACAGGTGTCTGGCCAGAGGCATAAATTAAATGCATTCAGAAAGTGCATGATTTGATATTTTAACCAGAAGATTAACAGTCTACAAACCTTTTCCTTCAACGTCAGAATATTGGTGGTCCCATATTTCACAGCTTTATCCAACAAGCAATTCTTTGTTAGATTCCTTCATATTTCCTATAAATATAAAATTCAGTCTCTTTGACGAGTCTGGATTTTTAAAAAAACGCTCAGAACTGAAACCGTTAATTCTCAGATTACCACCTATTGGGCTGCTGCTGTTTAATATTTTCAATGCCATAGCTCCCAGATGCTCCCAGATGCCCCAGTCAAGATCAGAGCCCCGTTGTGCTGAGTGCAACAAACCTATGAAAACATGGTCTCCCCCTACAATCTGTAAGAAGGTGTCAAGGTTCCTCCCCCACTCTGAACTCTAGGGTACAGATGTGGGGACCTGCATGAAAAACCTCCTAAGCTTATCTTTACCAGCTTAGGTCAAAACTTCCCCAAGGTAACAAATATTACCCCCGTTATCCTTGGAATGGCCGCTACCACCACCAAACTAATACTGGTTACTGGGGAAGAGCTGTTTGGACGCGTCCTTCCCCCCAAAATACTTCCCAAAACCTTGCACCCCACTTCCTGGACAAGGTTTGGTAAAAAGCCTCACCAATTTGCCTAGGTGACTACAGACCCAGACCCTTGGATCTTAAGAACAATGAACAATCCTCCCAACACTTGCACCCCCCCCTTTCCTGGGAAATGTTGGATAAAAAGCCTCACCAATTTGCATAGGTGACCACAAACCCAAACCCTTGGATCTGAGAACAATGAAAAAGCATTCAGTGTTTTACAAGAAGACTTTTAATAAAAAATAGAAGTAAATAGAAATAAAGAAATTCCCCCTGTAAAATCAGGATGGTATATATCTTACAGGGTAATTAGATTAAAAAAAACATAGAGAACCCCTCTAGGCAAAACCTTAAGTTACAAAAAAGATACACAGACAGAAATAGTTATTCTATTCAGCACAATTCTTTTCTCAGCCATTTAAAGAAATCATAATCTAACACATACCTAGCTAGATTACTTACTAAAAGTTCTAAGACTCCATTCCTGTTCTGTCCCCGGCCAAGACGACTACAGACAGACACACAAACCCTTTGTTTCTCTCCCTCCTCCCAGCTTTTGAAAGTATCTTGTCTCCTCATTGGTCATTTTGGTCAGGTGCCAGCGAGGTTACCTTTAGCTTCTTAACCCTTTACAGGTGAGAGGAGCTTTCCCCTGGCCAGGAGGGATTTCAAAGGGGTTTACCCTTCCCTTTATATTTATGACACGCCCCCCAAATCTCAGCTAGGGTGGAACACTGGCTGGGATTTCTTCCTGGAGCTCTAGGAAAACAGAGTTAATAAGACACATGCATCTCTAAATATACTACCAAGTACATAAAGACTAACAATATTTTCCACATCTCAAGGACGATTTTAACCAGTTGATTCTGGGAAACTTTCACGGGAGAGTGCATCAGCCACTTTGTTAGAAGCTCCTGAGATGTGTTGGATGTCGAAATCAAAATCTTGGAGAGCTAAACTCCACCGAAGAAGTTTTCTGTTAGTTTCTTTGACGGTGTGAAGCCACTTTAGTGCAGCATGGTCGGTTTGCAGGTGGAAACGCCGTCCCCAAACATATGGGCGTAGCTTTTCCAGAGCGTAGACAATGGCATAACATTCTTTTTCAGTGACTGACCAGTTGCTTTCCCTCTCAGACAGTTTTTTGCTGAGAAACACTACAGGGTGGAATTCTTGATCAGGTCCTTTCTGCATTAAAACTGCTCCCACACCACGCTCGGATGCATCTGTGGTTACTAGGAACGGTTTGTCAAAGTCTGGGGCCCTTAGTACAGGGTCAGACATGAGTGTCGCTTTAAGCTTGTTAAAGGCCTTCTGACACTTTCCGGTCCACTGAACAGCATTTGGCTGTTTCTTTTTGGTTAGGTCTGTCAGTGGGGCAGCGATTTGGCTGTAGTGCGGTCCAAATCGTCTGTAATAACCGGCCAAGCCTAAGAAGGATTGAACCTGTTTCTTTGACTTTGGGACAGGCCACTTTTGGATAGCATCCACTTTGGCCTGTAGGGGGCTGATAGTTCCTTGACCCACCTGGTGTCCAAGGTAAGTCACTCTGTTTAGGCCTATTTGACACTTCTTAGCCTTAACAGTTAGTCCTGCCTCCCTTATGCGCTCAAGGACTTTTTGTAGATGTTCCAGGTGGTCTGCCCAGGAATCCGAAAATATGGCCACATCGTCAAGGTAGGCGACTGCATATTCTCCTAATCCCGCTAGGAGACCATCTACAAGTCTTTGGAAAGTGGCGGGTGCATTTCGCAGCCCGAAAGGGAGTACATTAAATTCATACAGCCCGAGATGTGTGATGAAGGCTGACCTTTCCTTGGCAGATTCATCTAGCGGTACCTGCCAGTACCCCTTGGTTAAGTCCAAGGTAGAGATGAACTGGGCCCTTCCCAGTTTCTCTAATAGTTCATCTGTGCGTGGCATGGGATAGTTGTCTGGGCGAGTTACAGCATTTAGCTTACGGTAGTCCACGCAAAAACGTATTTCCCCATCTGGTTTGGGAACTAGAACCACTGGAGATGCCCATGCACTTTCAGAGGGGCGGATTACACCCATCTGTAACATATCCTGGATCTCCCGTTCTATAGCAGTTTTAGCTTGAGGAGACACCCGGTAAGGTTGGACCCTAATTGGGTGAGCATTACCTGTGTCAATGGAGTGGTATGCCCGTTCAGTCAGTCCTGGGGTGGCTGAGAACGTTGGCGTGTAGCTAGTGCACAGCTCCTGGATCTGCTGTCGCTGCATACGCCCAAGGGTCATGGAGAGGTTCACCTCTTCCACACCACCAGCACATTTCCCTTCGTAGTAGACACCTTCAGGCCACTCAGCGTCGTCTCCTCCCTGGGCTGTAAACTGACAAACCTTTAATTCTCTGGAATAAAAGGGCTTTAGAGAATTAATATGATACACCTTAGGCTTTCGGTTGGAGGTGGGGAATGCTATGAGATAATTAACAGCTCCCAGGCGCTCCTGGACCACGAATGGCCCTTCCCACGATGCTTCCATTTTATGGGCCTGGAGCGCCTTTAAGACCATGACCTGGTCTCCTACTTTGAAGGAACGCTCTCTGGCATGTTTATCATACCAGGCTTTTTGCTCTTTTTGAGCATCCTGTAAGTTTTCTCTAGCAAGGGCTACAGAGGTTCGGAGGGTGTTTTGTAGGTTGGTTACAAAGTCCAGAATGTTAGTTCCTGGAGAAGGTGTAAATCCCTCCCATTGCTGCTTCACCAACTGCAATGGCCCCTTAACCTCACGGCCATATACAAGTTCAAATGGGGAAAACCCTAAACTGGGATGTGGTACAGCTCTGTAGGCAAAGAGCAACTGCTGCAATACTAGGTCCCAATCATTGGAGTGCTTATTTACGAATTTACGTATCATGGCCCCCAAAGTTCCATTAAACTTCTCCACCATGCCATTTGTTTGATGATGGTAAGGAGTGGCAACCAAGTGATTTACCCCATGAGCTTCCCAAAGGTTTTTCATAGTTCCTGCCAGGAAATTAGTCCCTGCATCTGTGAGGATGTCGGAGGGCCAACCTACCCTGGCAAAAATGTCTGCTAGGGCCTGGCACACACTTTTAGCCCTGGTGTTGCTTAGAGCTACTGCTTCCGGCCATCGGGTGGCAAAATCCATGAAAGTCAGTATGTACTGCTTTCCTCTGGGTGTCTTTTTCGGAAAAGGACCCAGAATATCCACAGCTACTCGCTGAAATGGAACTTCAATGATGGGGAGTGGCTGGAGAGGAACTTTGACCTGGTCTTGGGGTTTTCCCACTCTTTGGCACACCTCACAAGACTGGACATAGGTAGAAACATCCTTGCCCATTCCCTCCCAGTGGAATGACCCCCCCAAACGGTCTTTGGTCCTGTTCACCCCAGCATGGCCACTAGGGTGATCATGGGCTAAGCTCAAGAGCTTGGCCCGGTATTTAGTTGGAACTACCAACTGTCTCTGAGGATGCCAGTCTTCCTGGTGTCCCCCAGAAAGAGTTTCCTTGTATAAAAGTCCTCTTTCTACAACAAACCTGGATCGATTAGAAGAGCTGAGAGGCGGTGGGTTGCTCCGTGCCGCCGTCCAAGCTCTCTGGAGGCTTTCATCTGCTTCCTGTTCGGTCTGGAACTGTTCCCTTGATGCTGGAGACATCAGTTCCTCATGGGATTGTGGACCTAGGCTTGGTCCCTCTGGAAGCGATATAGGGGATGGAGCTGTTTCTGTTGACTGTGAACCGCTCTCCGCTGGTGCACTATGTTGGGATTCAGGCTCCGGCTGAGCCTCTTGTGTAGGGTTATCGGCTGCTGCCAGTTCAGGTTCGGTGGGGCCCTCTGGTGTTGAGGTTGCAAGTACTGGATTCAGTGCTGACACGGGGTCTGGTGTTGGTTGTTTGGCTGGTTCCGGTTCTGGGACTGGTTCTGTCTGGGTCTCTGGGACTGGATCCACTACTGCTGTTGCAGACATTGGCCTGGGGTCCAGGTCCATCACCTCTGACTGGGTCCTGATAGAAGTTTCCGGAACAGAGCTAGGCCTCACGGCTTGTTTAGCCTGGTTGCGGGTGACCATTCCCACCCTCTTGGCCTGCTTCACATGATTGGCCAAGTCTTCCCCCAACAGCATGGGGATGGGATAATCATCATAGACTGCAAAAGTCCACATTCCTGACCAGCCCTTGTACTGGACAGGCAACTTGGCTGTAGGCAAATTGAAAGAGTTGGACTTGAAGGGTTGAATCGTCACTTGGATCTCTGGGTTGATTAAATTGGGGTCCACTAAGGAAGCATGGATAGCTGACACTTGTGCTCCGGTGTCCCTCCACGCGGTGACCTTCTTCCCACCCACACTCACAGTTTCCCTCCGCTCCAAGGGTATCTGGGAGGTATCTGGGCCTGTGGACCTCTGGTGTGATTCCGGTGCAATGAACTGTAATCTGTTGGGGTTCTTGGGGCAGTTGGCCTTTACATGCCCCAGCTCATTACACTTAAAACATCGTCCAGCTGACGGGTCACTGGGGCGAGAAGGGTTGCTGGAGAACGGGGTGGTGGGACGATAAGGGGTCTGGAGGGTTCTTTGGGAGGTAGGTGGGGCTTTGGGCGGCCCCCGGTAATAGGGTGTGGTCTGGGGTGGTCCCTTCTGGTCTCCGCTCCAACTGCGACCAGTTTTCTTCTTCTCTGCCACCTCCACCCATCTGGCTCCAATCTCTCCTGCCTCAATTACAGTTTTGGGTTTCCCATCTAGGATGTATCTTTCTATTTCCTCAGGAACACCCTCTAAGAATTGTTCCATTTGCATTAGGAAGGGCAAATTTACTGGAGATTCAGCACTTGCTCCTGATATCCAGGCATCCCAATGTTTTACAATGTGGTAGGCATGTCGGGTAAATGACATGTCTGGTTTCCACCTTAGGGCTCTGAACCTCCGACGAGACTGCTCGGGTGTTATCCCCATTCTGACTCTCGCCTTGGATTTAAACAGTTCATACTTGTTCATGTGTTCTTTAGGCATTTCAGCTGCCACCTCAGCTGAGGGTCCACTGAGCTGCGGCCTCAGCTCTACCATGTATTGGTCAGTAGAGATGTTGTACCCAAGGCAGGCCCTTTCGAAGTTTTCTAAGAAGGCCTCAGTATCATCACCTGCCTTGTAGGTGGGGAACTTTCTGGGATGGGAAGTGGTACCTGGAGAAGGATTGCTAGGGTTTGTTGGTATATTCTGCTGGGCCTTTATCCTCTCCATCTCCTCCACATGCTTCCTCTCTTTTTCCTTCTCCTCCTCCTTCAGCCGCATGAGTTCTATCTGTCTTTCATGTTCCCTTTGTTTTTCCTCAGCCTGAAATTTGGCTAATTCCAGCTGTAGTCGAGCTGAGGATTTGCCCATTCTAACCTCTCTGTTTTTAACTAACTTTACACCCGAGGTTCAGAAATAAACAAACAAAACTTGGCTGTAAAATTTTGCTGTGCTGGAATAGAATACCTATTCTCTGATAGTGATTGTCAGCCTACAGAAAAAGACAATTCCCTTGTCTCTGCTCTGGGCCCAAATTAAAGCAAAAAACCTCCAACTACTTGGAAACCTGCTTACCCAGCCCAAAGAAGAAAAAAAAATTTCTTTTCAAACCTGTGCTCCTTGTAAAACAAAAAAAAAATCAAAATCCTAAAAAAAACCCTGCCACTTTTGTCTCCAGGCAAATGGGTAGAGCACACACCCCCTATTTACTTTTAGGAAGAAAAGAAAAAAAAAAAACCTCTGGGTTGGAAGACTGTGAATTTCCCTGCAGGAGTTAAGTACCCTGCCTCCAGGCAAGAAAACCTGCAATTCACAAGATAATCCCCTTTTGTCTCTGCTTGGCCACAAAGCAGAGAGAAACCAAGCTGCTTTCAGTTTCAAAGCTGCCTTCTGGACTCCCTAAAAATTCCTTTTTAAAATCTGTATTTCTAGTTCAAAAAATCTCAACTGGATCTCAAAATGATTTCAGGTTAATCCCACCACTGTGCCACCATGTCAAGGTTCCTCCCCCACTCTGAACTCTAGGGTACAGATGTGGGGACCTGCATGAAAAACCTCCTAAGCTTATCTTTACCAGCTTAGGTCAAAACTTCCCCAAGGTAACAAATATTACCCCCGTTATCCTTGGAATGGCCGCTACCACCACCAAACTAATACTGGTTACTGGGGAAGAGCTGTTTGGACGCGTCCTTCCCCCCAAAATACTTCCCAAAACCTTGCACCCCACTTCCTGGACAAGGTTTGGTAAAAAGCCTCACCAATTTGCCTAGGTGACTACAGACCCAGACCCTTGGATCTTAAGAACAATGAACAATCCTCCCAACACTTGCACCCCCCCCTTTCCTGGGAAATGTTGGATAAAAAGCCTCACCAATTTGCATAGGTGACCACAAACCCAAACCCTTGGATCTGAGAACAATGAAAAAGCATTCAGTGTTTTACAAGAAGACTTTTAATAAAAAATAGAAGTAAATAGAAATAAAGAAATTCCCCCTGTAAAATCAGGATGGTATATATCTTACAGGGTAATTAGATTAAAAAAACATAGAGAACCCCTCTAGGCAAAACCTTAAGTTACAAAAAAGATACACAGACAGAAATAGTTATTCTATTCAGCACAATTCTTTTCTCAGCCATTTAAAGAAATCATAATCTAACACATACCTAGCTAGATTACTTACTAAAAGTTCTAAGACTCCATTCCTGTTCTGTCCCCGGCCAAGACGACTACAGACAGACACACAAACCCTTTGTTTCTCTCCCTCCTCCCAGCTTTTGAAAGTATCTTGTCTCCTCATTGGTCATTTTGGTCAGGTGCCAGCGAGGTTACCTTTAGCTTCTTAACCCTTTACAGGTGAGAGGAGCTTTCCCCTGGCCAGGAGGGATTTCAAAGGGGTTTACCCTTCCCTTTATATTTATGACAGAAGGGTAAGAAACTCCCCTACTCTACTCCAGAGTCGGTTTAAGGTTAACATTTAATCAGCATTTGTCTTTCATAATTCCATAAAAGATTAATTAATATCTATCTATATCCCTTTAAAGTGCTTTTCAACAGATCACAGAGAGCTACGTAAAATCTGAATTCTTATTCAATTCTTCCTCAGTCTGACTGCTGCCTCACTTAGAGTCAACTCCAACATCCACTGCTGGGCAAAAAGTCGCTATATAAATAATTGAATAAGTAAATATTTTTGTAAGTAGTTACCGAGGAAAAACTGTTCTTTCATGTTACAGATCTGAATATAACTCAGCTCTCCCTTATTTCAGGGGAACATCATTCATTTTAGTCCCAAAACTAATTAAGTTAATTTAGGTTTTAGAGTTGCAGCCATGTTAGTCTGTATCCGCAAAAAGAACAGGAGTACTTATGGCACCTTAGAGACTAAAAAATTTATTTGAGCATAGGCTTTCGTGGGCTACAGCCCACGTTATCGGATGCATGCAGTGGAAAATATAGTAGGATGATGTTATATACACAGAGAACACGAAACAATGGGTGTTACCATATACACTGTAATGAGAGTGATCAGTTAAGGTGAGCTATTACCAGCAGGAGAGGGGAAAAGAATAACAACAACCTTCTATAGTGATCATCAAGATGGGCCATTTCCAGCAGTTGACAAGAATGTGTGAGGAACAGTAGGGGGGAAAAGTAAGCATGGGGAAATACTTTTACTTTATTTAATGACACATCCACTCCCATTCTTTATTCAAGCCTAATTTAATAGTGTCTAGTTTGCAAATGAATTCCAATTCAGCAGTCTCTCGTTGGAGTCTGTTTTTGAAGGTTTTTTTGTTGTAATATTGTGACAATTAGGTCTGTAATCGAGTGACCAGAGAGATTGAAGCGTTCTCCAACTGGTTTTTGAATGTTATAATTCTTGACGTCTGATTTGCGTCCATTTATTCTTTTACAAAGAGACTGTCCGGTTTGGCCAATGTACATGGCAGACGGGCATTGCTGGCACCTGATGGCACATATCACATTGGTAGATGTGCAGGTGAACGAGCATCTGATAGTGTGGCTGATGTGATTGGGCTCTATGATGGTGTCCCCTGAATAGATATGTGGACACAGTTGGCAACGGGCTTTGTTGCAAGGATAGGTTCCTGGATTAGTGTTTTTGTTGTGTGGTGTGTGGTTGCTGGTGAGTATTTGCTTCAGGTTGGGGGGCTGTCTGTAAACAAGCACTGGCCTGTCTCCCAAGATCTGTGAGAGTGATGGGTCGTCCTTCAGGATAGGTTGTAGATCCTTGATGATGGGCTGGAGAGGTTTTAGTTGGGGGCTGAAGGTGATGGCTAGTGGCTTTCTGTTAGTTTCTTTATTGGGCCTGTCCTGTAGTAGGTAACATCTGGGTACTCTTCTAGCTCTGTCAATCTGTTTCTTCAGTTCAGCAGGTGGGTATTGTAGTTGTAAGAACACTTGATACGGATCTTGTAGGTGTTTGTCTCTGTCTGAGGGGTTGGAGCAAATACAGTTTTGTATTTGTATTTGTATTGTATTTGTATCGTAGAGCTTGTCTGCAGACAATGGATCGTGCCTCACTTTTATAGTTGAAAATCATTTCCTTCAGAATATCTGAACTAAGGTTATAGAGTTATTTTTCACAGTAAAGGAATGACTTCCATGTCATTTTAAGTTTTCTGCATGAATAGATTTTTGTGTCTGTCATTTTGGGTTTATTAAATCCCATATTTGAGTCTTAGAATCATAGAATATCAGGGTTGGAAGGGACCCCTGAAGGTCATCTAGTCCAACCCCCTGCTCGAAGCAGGACCAATTCCCAGTTAAATCATCCCAGCCAGGGCTTTGTCAAGCCTGACCTTAAAAACCTCTAAGGAAGGAGATTCTACCACCTCCCTAGGTAACGCATTCCAGTGTTTCACCACCCTCTTAGTGAAAAAGTTTTTCCTAATATCCAATCTAAACCTCCCCCACTGCAACTTGAGACCATTACTCCACGTTCTGTCATCTGCTACCATTGAGAACAGTCTAGAGCCATCCTCTTTGGAACCCCCTTTCAGGTAGTTGAAAGCAGCTATCAAATCCCCCCTCATTCTTCTCTTCTGCAGGCTAAATAATCCCAGCTCCCTCAGCCTCTCCTCATAAGTCATGTGTTCTAGACCCCTAATCATTTTTGTTGCCCTTCGCTGGACTCTCTCCAATTTATCCACATCCTTCTTGTAGTGTGGGGCCCAAAACTGGACACAGTACTCCAGATGAGGCCTCACCAATGTCAAATAGAGGGGAACGATCACGTCCCTCGATCTGCTCGCTATGCCCCTACTTATACATCCCAAAATGCCGTTAGCCTTCTTGGCAACAAGGGCACACTGCTGACTCATATCCAGCTTCTCGTCCACTGTCACCCCTAGGTCCTTTTCCGCAGAACTGCTGCCTAGCCATTCGGTCCCTAGTCTGTAACAGTGCATTGGATTCTTCCATCCTAAGTGCAGGACCCTGCACTTATCCTTATTGAACCTCATCAGATTTCTTTTGGCCCAATCCTCCAATTTGTCTAGGTCCTTCTGTATCCTATCCCTCCCCTCCAGCGTATCTACCACTCCTCCCAGTTTAGTATCATCCGCAAATTTGCTGAGAGTGCAATCCACACCATCCTCCAGATCATTTATGAAGATATTGAACAAAACCGGCCCCAGGACCGACCCTTGGGGCACTCCACTTGATACCGGCTGCCAACTAGACATGGAGCCATTGATCACTACCCGTTGAGCCCGACAATCTAGCCAGTTTTCTACCCACCTTATAATGCATTCATCCAGCCCATACTTCCTTAACTTGCTGACAAGAATACTGTGGGAGACCGTGTCAAAAACTTTGCTAAAGTCAAGAAACAATACATCCACTGCTTTCCCTTCATCCACAGAACCAGTAATCTCATCATAAAAGGCGATTAGATTAGTCAGGCATGACCTTCCCTTGGTGAATCCATGCTGGCTGTTCCTGATCACTTTCCTCTCATGCAAGTGCATCAGGATTGTTTCTTTGAGGACCTGCTCCATGATTTTTCCAGGGACTGAGGTGAGGCTGACTGGCCTGTAGTTCCCAGGATCCTCCTTCTTCCCTTTTTTAAAGATTGGCAATACATTAGCCTTTTTCCAGTCATCCGGGACTTCCCCGGTTCGCCACGAGTTTTCAAAGATAATGGCCAATGGCTCTGCAATCACAGCCGCCAATTCCTTCAGCACTCTCAGATGCAACTCGTCCGGCCCCATGGACTTATGCACGTCCAGCTTTTCTAAATAGTCCCTAACCACCTCTATCTCCACAGAGGGCTGGCCATCTCTTCCCCATTTTGTGATGCCCAGCGCAGCAGTCTGGGAGCTGACCTTGTTAGTGAAGACAGAGGCAAAAAAAGCATTGAGTACATTAGCTTTTTCCACATCCTCTGTCACTAGGTTGCCTCCCACATTCAGTAAGGGGCCCACACTTTCCTTGGCTTTCTTCTTGTTGCCAACATACCTGAAGAAACCCTTCTTGTTACTCTTGACATCTCTTGCTAGCTGCAGCTCCAGGTGCGATTTGGCCCTCCTGATATCATTCCTACATGCCCGAGCAATATTTTTATACTCTTCCCTGGTCATATGTCCAACCTTCCACTTCTTGTAAGCTTCTTTTTTATGTTTAAGATCCGCTAGGATTTCACCATTAAGCCAAGCTGGTCGCCTGCCATATTTACTATTCTTTCGACTCATCGGGATGGTTTGTCCCTGTAACCTCAACAGGGATTCCTTGAAATACAGCCAGCTCTCCTGGACTCCTTTCCCCTTCAAGTTAGTCCCCCAGGGGATCCTGGCCATCCGTTCCCTGAGGGAGTCGAAGTCTGCTTTCCTGAAGTCCAGGGTCTGTATCCTGCTGCTTACCTTTCTGCCGTGCCTCAGGATTCTGAACTCAATTAACTCATGGTCACTGCCTCCCAGATTCCCATCCACTTTTGCTTCCCCCACTAATTCTACCCAGTTTGTGAGCAGCAGGTCAAGAAAAGCGCCCCCCCTAGTTGGCTCCTCTAGCACTTGTGCCAGGAAATTGTCCCCTACACTTTCCAAAAACTTCCTGGATTGTCTATGCACTGCTGTATTGCTCTCCCAGCAGATATCAGGAAAATTAAAGTCACCCATGAGAATCAGGGCATGCGATCTAGTAGCTTCCGCGAGCTGCAGGAAGAAAGCCTCATCTACCTCATCCCCCTGGTCCGGTGGTCTATAGCAGACTCCCACCACTACATCACTCTTGTTGCACACACTTCTAAACTTAATCCAGAGACACTCAGGTTTTTCTACAGTTTCGTACCGGAGCTCTGAGCAGTCATACTGCTCCCTTACATACAGTGCTACTCCCCCACCTTTTCTGCCCTGCCTGTCCTTCCTGAACAGTTTATAACCATCCATGACAGTACTCCAGTCATGTGAGTTATCCCACCAAGTCTCTGTTATTCCAATCACGTCATAGTTCCTTGACATCACCAGGACCTCCAGTTCTCCCTGCTTGTTTCCAAGGCTTTGTGCATTTGTATATAAGCACTTAGCAGGTTGAGAGGAATGGCTTTGATTTTACAGCTCCAGTACAAAATTGTTTCAAAGATTCAACTGAAAGTATTTGGTTTGCTCATGGTTTCAGTCGTACTTACTGGAGTAGTCTGAGGAAGCTTCTATGGATTTACTGTTCTGTGGTGAGGACTTCAGTGTCTGTGACTGTTAGTTCAGCACCTTTAAAAGATATTAAGCAAGAAAGCAAAAAAAAAAAAAAAAAGGGGGGGGGGGAGAAAACTCCAGGAACTGAAAAACTTATTTTATATATGTAGCAATCCGTAATATTCATATCTAGAACTAGGCAAACTTGTTCTAATCAAAAAGTTGGTGGCGGTGGTTGGTAAAAATGTCCTTCAGACAAAAATATAAATTTTCTCAGAAAATATTTTATTTTATCTACGTTTTTCACTTCTTCTACACAAATTTTGAAATGAAAGAAAACTAAAATCTTTGTTAAAGAACAAACAAATTAAAACTGTTTTAGTCTCTCTCCTCCCGTCTCGCTCTATTATATTTTAATGAAGGAAAGGTAAAAAATGAGAGAAACAAAATACATTTTCTGGGACTCAAACTTGACATTTTTGTGTCAAATATATTTTGTCAACAACATGGGGAAATAAATCCTGAAAAAAATTAAACCAACAAATTCATCGTCATTGGGAAAATTTCTGCACACTGTACTCATATCCATTTGTTATTTCAGCAGCACTCTGTGGGGCACATTTTACCACCCTTACTGACTTTGAATACTCCCTTACTCCACAATTAGATCTGTTGCCTTGTATCAATTCTGAGAAACAACTATTTATTTCACTGCAAGAGTGATCCTTTGGACATAGTTTTTGTGACTATAAACAGGCTTGTTTCTCACAGTTTAAAACAAACAGATATGGGAAACCACTATAACTATATTTAAAAAAATCTTCCCAAATACAATCACTCCAATAGCCTATAAGACCCAGCATTCTTCTTTGACCTCATGAGGCCGAAATCAATTACCATTATACACATTCTAGGCAATGGTGGGAGGTAATGAAATTGCTCTCATTTTTGTATCTCATAAGCAGCTGTTTGTTTTAATATGATAACTAGGCAGCTAAAGAAGAATACAAATTATGGTATATATGAAGTAGAACTGATCAAAAAATTTCCATCAGGAAATGATATTTCATCAGAATCGAAACTTACTTTGCTATCCTGTCGATTTTGACAAGGAAAGAAATAAAAATGCATTGTTTTGGCATTATTAGAGTGGAATGTTTCAGTTTTTCATTCTGAAATTACCTTTTTAGGTTTTGAACTGTATGTTATGTTATTTATTATTCATTATTATTTTATGTTAAATCACTTAGATAACTGTAAATGGGAGATACTGTACACAGAGAAGGCACACAACATTCCCTTCATCTTCTTCATGCCACAGAATTGGAGAAAGGGCGATTGTATTCACTCTCCTGCTGGTGATAGCCCATCCAAAGTTACAACTCTTTACACTATGGGCTATCACCAGCAGGAGAGTGAATTTGTGTGGGGGGGTGGAGGGTGAGAAAACCTGGATTTGTGCTGGAAATGGCCCAACCTGATGATCACTTTAGATAAGCTATTACCAGCAGGACAGTGGGCTGGGAGGAAGTAGTATTTCATATTCTCTGTGTGTGTATATAAAGTCTGCTGCAGTTTCCACGGTATGCATCCGATGAAGTGAGCTGTAGCTCACGAAAGCTCATGCTCAAATAAATTGGTTAGTCTCTAAGGTGCCACAAGTACTCCTTTTCTTTTTGCGAATACAGACTAACACGGCTGTTACTCTGAAACATGGTAATTACAGTTGTTTGTATTGTTTAATAGCTTTTCAAATTTGGTGTTAAAAATGTTTTGAATTGGAACACTGAAAAATGCACAGAAACCTTTTTTGTGATAAATATTCTAATATTCTAGAGGTACCAACAGAGGCTGTTGTTAGTATGTCTGGTTTAGGCAGATGGATTTGTAAATTATGAACTGGTAAAATTAGGAATTTATAAAACACTGCTGAAACCTTATAGAGGTGTCTAACCCCTGTACTAAATTCTGTACTAGCATAATAGGCTCCAGAGCTATTTAGAAAAGGATTATGATTACACTTTTGACTCAGGATTAGATTTTGAAATAATGTAGTAGAATTATTTTAAAGGTTTGTGGCATGTTGAACATTTTTAAAAAAAAACCATGAAGTGTGAACTCAGAACTTCTATTATCCCCATTTTAACGTGGGCTCAAACTGCCCCTTCGCCCCCTCCCCCTCTGTACTTCATCGTTGTTCAGATCTGGTTTTAGACCTAAAATTTATGGTATGATCTGCTCTATATTTATTTACATAATATTTTTTTAAATGAAAAGATCTAAGTTCTAGATGTTAGGGGTTTTTCAGCTAACGAGCTAGTTTTTTTTTTTTTTTTTTGTCTAAACTGAATTCTGTTATAGCTCTGACCCAATTTTCTTGAGGGACAAGTGATAAATCTTTAAAAAAGGGGAAGGGATAGGTAAACACATTTCTTTCCCATGAAAGTGAAATAAAAATTAATTATTTTTTCAAAGTAAGAAACACAACAGTTAGGAGGAGTTCTGTGGTAGTTACTAAAGCAAAATGGCATTGACATCCTAGGATGTGAAAATAGAAAGTTGTCACTGTCATTTTATCTATGCAAAAAAGGTTTCAAATCTTAATATGTGGAAACAAAAAGGATGGATAAACAGTGAATGGAAATAAAGTATAAAGGTGTCACTTGTCTTATGCAGCTCCAGCTGCTTCACTTCTTAGCCTTATTCAAATGTACTGCTGATTTTTCTGGGCTATAAAATCCTGGAGTGTAATACAACCTCACATTATGCTCCCCTCAACTTTTACAGCAGAGGTATGATTTAGTATAGTAATAAAACTCTGCTTTCAAGTATTTTCTAACAGCTTTTAGCATTTTTGTTTATGAATAAGATACAAAATGAGATTCTCACCTGAATGTCTAATTGAAGACAAAATTACATATTGTATACTAATTTAAGAGGCAAAATGGGTTTTGGTGTGTTAGATTAACACTGAAATGTGTGAAAATATCTCTGTGTCATTCATATTCCAGTTTATCCAAGAGCTTGTGAATTAAAGTAGACAAGTGAGGCCTGCATGAACTTGGCTCTACCTTCCATAGGGGAAAGAATAACCACTATAACTTTAAATGTCAGACATTTGAGCCATTATAGCTGTATTCATAATGTGATTGTACACAGTATTTTATTTTGTGCTTTTCTGGATTAAGATATATATTTCTGAGTAACAAATGAAATCCTGTTGGAAGAAAGAAATGTAAAAAACGTTCTGGGGACATAGAAAAACATTTCCTTGCAGTTACAAATATAACAGTTATTAAACCTGCTCAAAAACAATTTTTTCCGGCCATTCATTACTAATTAGTATAGAGATCACTTTTCCCAGCCATAGGACATGCTTATAAAAATAACAGTGTAAAATAAATAAAAAAAAATAAAAGGGGCACTGCATAACTACTTCATATGTGACAGCTTTGAATCCCACATACCAGAAGCCTTGGGATCTATTAAACGTACTGTACCATGTGACTTCAAAATAAGATTGATTCCTATTAAATTCAATGATTTTCTCCTCTAGCTTGCATGGTGAAGATACACTTAGTGTATGAGACAAGAAGTACTTGTGGCACCTTAGAGACTAACAAATTTATTTGAGCATAAACTTTCGTGAGCTACAGCTCACTTCTTTGGATGCATCCGATGAAGTGAGCTGTAGCTCACAAAAGCTTATGCTCAAATAAATTTGTTAGTCTCTAAGGTGCCACAAGTACTCCTTTTCTTTTTGTGAATACAGACTAACACGGCTGCTACTCTGAAACCTGTCATTAGTGTATGAGAGCAACTTCTAATCTCAAATATTTGGTCTCCAGAAACTATCAGATACACAGTATGGGCACAGAGATAGGAGTATGTTTTTACTTCAGAATGCTGGGATTTTTTTCATGGAATTAGTCTAGGCACGAAGTAAGATGGTAGAGTTGAATAATGTACCTTTATTGCGCTGCTCATAGCAAATTTACCTAATGTTTCCCTGCTGGTTTCCATTCACAGTTAAATAGTAGGGATTGTACTTATTATTTGTCGCAGATTCCATCATAGGTTTATTGTCAGATTTATTTGAAAGAACTTTGGAGCAGCAGAATTTTTTTTATAATACAATTTCTCATTAAGAGTGCTTGTTAAGAGAGCTGAGAAGATGGAAATTCCATGGCATGAAATATGAAATGTTTAAGATTTAAAAATTTGGCTTTATTTCAAATTGGAATGAAATCTGGAAATTTCAAAATTCTTTGCAAACTAAAATTTGAAGAAAAAGGAAATTGGTTTGGATTGATTGTAACAATTTATTTGAACTAAACTGAAGTTGAATTCACAGTTTGTTTTAATTTTAACTATATTTTATATTTTTAAAAAGTAATATTATACAAAATAGAAAAAAATAAAAATGGAAAAGTCATCTTAAAACAAAAAATATAAATATATTTGTTCCAAAAATGTCAAAGGGGAGTGTGTTTTAATCATATTGTGGGTTGTTTTTTGTTTTGTTTTTTAATTTCTTGAAAACAAAGTTTTGGCAGTAATCAACACAATTTTGTGAAGTGTTTTGATTTTGACCAAACCCCGTTTTTCAATGAAAAAAGATTCTGTAATTTTTTTCCGACCAGCTCTCCTTATTAACTAACAGTAAAAAATAACAGGCTTACTGAAGTAACTATGCTGCTGTTTTTAAAATGAAGTTTTTTAGCAGTCAGTAGACATGAGCAGGGCAGTAAAACAGCAGACACTTTTAGAGCGGGCCAGTTTTGGTCCACATTTTTGATTATGAGAAGCTGAAGTTCCTGGTGCTGAAGCAGAAATGTTCATATCAGAACTCAGCAGTCTTTGCAACAACCTCCCACCTGCATTTTTCCCTTAATGTGGTAGTTTTATTAATCATTATAATTTCAGTAGAATGAAGGGACTATCTTAATGGCGCTATTGGTGGACTGCGATGTTAACAGATGAACAGGAGTATATTGCAGAACCCGGAGTTTGAGATTTCCTCCTTTTGGGCAAGTAAAAACATGTGAAATTTGAATTGATCAAGAAGCACAAAAAGGAATATAAGGCCAAAATATTGCACTTGCCTAGGTAGCTTTGATTTAAGAAAAAGGTCAGTGCACTCACTGTGTCATCAAGAAGGATCTCCCACAAAAATAAGTAAAAATAAAATACCTAACTCCTCTATAGCACTTTTAATCAACAGACCCCAAAGCACTTTACAAAGGCTGTCACTATCACAATCCCCTTTTTCTATATAGGGAGTCTGATTGTGGGAGCTTACACTGTTTTAGGGATGTTTTAGGGTAATTGTACCATATTGATGCACCTCTACCCCGATATAACGTGACCCGATATAACACGAATTTGAATATAACACGGTAAAGCAGCGCTCCGGGGGGGTGGGCTGTGCGCTCCAGTGGATCAAAGTAAGTTTGATATAACGCAGTTTCACCTATAATGCGATAAGATTTTTTTGCTCCCGAGGACAGCGTTCTATCAGGGTAGAGGTGTAATAATACCTAAAGAATACTGAGTAAATGTGAACGGTGGCAAACATGCTACCAAATACAAAACAGCTATCTGTTGCTCTCTATGTAATCCTAATGGACTGCTACAAAGGCTCTGTTAATAAAATTGTATTGCTGTAAACAGCTCTTATTTCCCAGCAATTCATTGTTATTAATTTATTTGTCATTGTCAAAAACTTAACTAAAGTTTCACAAAACAAAAAAGAAGAGGATGGGAAAAACCAGGCTCTTCACTAAGCACAATTAAAAGAAACTGAGGGGCAATGCTGTTCTTTCTCGTCTAGATGCACTGTTGTGATGAAGAAAGCCATTCAGCATGTGGCAATCCTGTCCTTCAAATAAAGGTAATGAATGCTATTGAAGGACAAGTTAAACCTCTTCCTGTTTGGCTTTAGTGATGGTAAATGAAATAATAAAGAACATAAATCCTAGACTAAGCATTCTCCCCAAGCCTTGTATGTTCTAGGATTTTCAGCAGGGACTCTCTTGCTATGACCCTACTTTTCTTTGACCAAAGGGTCCACTACCACCTCGAACAGCATATGGTGATGGGAACAAACTAGTCCAGAGTGAGTCAACAGAACATATTCAGCAACTTTCCTCAGGGTTCTGTATCTCCTGATAACAGGATAGGTGACAAGAATAGTCCTGTATCCTAATGTGGGGTTGTGGATCTTTCCATTCTTTTACCACCTATGCAGGGACAGGGAATGATCTGTATCTGGGACTCACATGTGTGCTAGACAGGAGAGGGCAGCAGGCTCATTCCATCTAGCAACGTTTCATGGGCACGGTTAGGCCCTTCCAGAGTTGCCAACTTTGTACTCGCACAAAACCAAACACCCTTGTCCTGCCCCTCCTCCAAGGCCCCACCCATGCCCTGGCCCTTCTCAGAGGCCCCACCCCCACTCACTCCATCCCCCCTCCCTCTGTTGCGCGCTCGCCCGACCCTCATTCACTCGCTCATTTTCACCAGGCTGGCTCAGAGGGCAGGAGGGGGTGAGGGCTCCGCCTGCGGGTACGGGCTCTGTGGTGGGGCCAGAAATGAGGAGTTCAGAGTGTGGGAGGGAGCTCCAGGCTGAGGCAGTGGGTTGGGATAAGAGAGGGGGTAAGAGCTGTGGGTGCAGACTCTGAGGTGGGGCTCAGGATGAGGGGTTTGGGGTGTAGGAGAGTGCTCCTGGCTAGGATCGAGGGGTTTGGAAGATGGGAGGGGGTCAGGGCCCGGGAGGGGGTCAGGGGTGCAGGCTCCCGGCGCCGCTTACCTCAGTCAGCTCCTGGAAGCAGCGGCATGTCCCCCCTCCACCTCCTACATGGAGGCGTGTCTAGGCCGCTCTGCGCACTGCTGCATCCACAGGCGCTGCCCCGCAGCTCCCATTGGCTGTGATTCCTGGCCAATGGGAGCTGGGGAGTTGGTGCGTGGGGCAGGGCAGCATGCAGACCCCCGGCTGCCCCTATGCATAGGAGCTGGTGGGGGACATGCCAGTTGCCTCCCGGGAGCTGCACAGTATGGAGGCTAGCAGGGAGCCTACCAGCCCCACTGCATGACGCCGCCAATTGGACAATTAATAGCCCAGTCAGCAGTGCTGACTAGAGCCACCAGGATCCCTTTTTGGCAGGGTGTTATGGTCGACAACTGGACACCTGGTCACCTTAGGCCATGTGTGGGCAAACTACAGCCTGCAGGATTGCCACCCCTGTGGTGCCATCAGGACTTTGGATCCAGCCAGAGGGGTTGCCACCCCTGTGGCACTGCAGGCCCCACGCTGCTGCTGGAAGAAGCCAGCACCACGTCCCTGCGGCCCCTGGGGGTAGGGGGTCAGAGGGCTCTGTGCACTGCCCTCTCCTCCAGGCACGGCCCCCCCTCCAGTTCCCATTGGCTGCAGTTCCCCATTTCCGGTCAATGGGAGCTTTGGGGAGTGGCATGGGGCCAGGGTAGGCAGAGAGCCTGTCTTAGCCCCACTGCCACCCCTGGAGCCGCTCAAGATAAGTGGCGCCAGGCCAGAACCTGCATCCCGAACCCCTCCTGCACCCCAACCCCCTGACCTGAGCCCACTGCCGCACTCTGCACCCCAGCACCCTGCCCTGAACCCCTTCCGGCACACCACACTTCCTCCCATATCCCGCACCCCAACCCCTTGCCCCAGCCCTACATTCATGACCCTGTATGCAATTTCCCCACCCAGATGTGGCCCAAAAAGTTTGCCCACCCCTGCCCTAGGCCCTTGACTCCCTGTATGTGTAACACCACCAGCAGTGGACACTTGTGGAGTGCATACTATGTCTTTAGCAGTGGTGCAGACCACTTTGCCTTTCAGATCCCTGCAGAGGAAGGGTGGCACAGTGAGATACCGCTTTGCTCTTCCCTGCCACAGTCCATTCACCACATTCTTAGAAGGCAAGAATTGTGCCCTGAGATTTAATTAGGCTATATCTTGAAAGTGTGTTCAAACAACATCATTGAATTTAGATATGGATATTACATAAAGGCCAATGACCTTCTGCTTACAATGCGTGAGAACCCAGTATCTCTGTTGACTTTGTCAGATTTGTCTGGTGTCTCTTGCCCATAGAGATGGAGATGGCACAGCTGTGGACCCTGACAAGGATAGATAGTAATTTGATTATTTTCTTGCTAAGATGACTGAGGATAGTGTGGAGCAATTGTCTATCTGCCCCAAGACCCACTTACTCCTGCTCAACATTTGAGATAAGGTGTTTTATCTGTGACGTATAAATGCCACTTAGCTATCAGTCTGTAGACCTGAAAGGAGGTATTTTATGGCTATATAGTGTCTTGCTGTGATGAGGCTTTGAGTTCAGGGAAATGGTTGCGACTCAATCTGGTTTGTGTGTGGTTATGCTGGTAGATTGGGTGAAATACAATGAAGAAATAGTGGAAGTGATATTAGCCGCCCCTTCCCCCAGTCTGATGGAATTCATCTGTCTCTGATAAAATCATAGAAATGTAAACCTAGAAGGGTGCACAAGAGGACATCTAGTCTGTCCCTTTGTGCTGAGGCAGGATTAAGTATACCTAGGCATCCAGGACAGGTGTTTGCTTAACCTGCTTTTAAAAATCTCCAGTGATGGGATTTCCACAACATTTTGAACATGGAATCACAATTAAATTATTTCTGTTGTTTCAAGCTCAGATCCTTCCTCCCTTTTCCTCCATTATGTAGATAGATTTCAGCCACAGAGAACATGAGAATAGAAGAGCCTACGCTTTAGTAAGGGGCAAAAATGCCTTCGTTTTGATACAGATCCAATCATCTTATTCTGTCTGAATGCTGGGTGTTAAGAATGTGTACTCGTTGCTCTATTATAAACATCTCCTTCAGAGGCTGATACCTTCATTTCCCCAATGTATATGTAGATAGGAAAAAAAAGTAGCTAAGCCTTTCCTTCTGGTGTCAGATTAGGAGTCTGTGAAAGCTTGGGTATATTTTTGCAATTTACAATAAAGTAAAATTGTATTTACTGGTGGGTAAAATTGTTGTAAACTACTTTCACCAGTTCACTTCAAACCTTTTCATTTAAACTGACAGAAGCAAGTTATGGTGCTATAGTTTGTTCATCCATGATTTCACGCTCCTGCACTTCAGGAAACAAGAGGCAAATCTTGAGGGATTTCTGTATGGTAAAACAGTTTTAATTAGTAAATAATCATGAAGTTACACATTCAAAACAAATCCTTACTAAGCAAGCCATATTGGCACTTCCATTCACAGTATTTTCAGATTTCTCAATGACTGGGTGTAGAGGTTCACTTTCCATAACAGTTTTCACTCCAAGAGGGGAGAGAGTCCTGAAGGTGGTTGCTGTCTCTTGCCAATTGGATCAGCATACAAATTGAGCCAAGTGGAAGTGTCTCAGTTTGCAATCCATGAAATGTATACATAGAAACTACATTTTGGTAAAGAGTGAGGGAGTGTCACATAATGGCTTATGCAGGGCAAAATGTAAATAAAAAACTGGAATATGCTGCTTGGTTTCATTTTGTTTTATTTTATAAAAGAAGACCGCAAATTAAACTCTGGGCTAGAAAAGTACGGATATAAACCTAAACCACAATTCAAAAAGAAAAACAAAAGAACAGTGGGGGGCAGAGAGGAAGAAGACTAAAAAAGTATTAAGTGCTATATATTTTGTATTCAGTGCCTATGCTTTCCTTTACCCTGGTACTGTACTACATGTTCTACTGTTTTTGTGGATAGTTTGGCCTCACTGTGAGCCAAGAAATCCCCATTTCGGAGATTAAGATCAAACATAGTCACTGAGATACCTAGGACCTGATTTTGCAGAGTGCTGCCTGAAAGAGACACCAGACTTCCAACATGGATAATTTCATTCCAGAGTTTTGCAAAGTTAAAACAACTGAAAACAAGGTTTGATAATAGCACATTCCAGTCAACCTTAACAATAGGTGCTACCAACCTCACCTATAACATGTATAGTCTTTGTTTTCTGTATTATGATTTTAGCCATGAAGGAGTCTGAGCTTTCCTTTTTCCTATTAAAGGCTTTTATTATTTATTTATTTATTTATTTGTGTATTTATTTATTAATTATTGCTGGTATCCCAAACCCTGTTAAACTCTGAACAATGCATGGGGACTTAGACTCTAAATATTACTCTGAAAACAACAGAGCATGTCTGTTTAATCTGGCAAAAGCCATCTCAGCAGTATTATTGAGCCACCAGGGGAATTTTCAAACGCCAGTTTTTGTTGTTCTTCCTTTTGGCATCCTTCCTGGATTGCTCCCAGATCAGAGAGATATGAAAGTCCCTTCTGATTAAGAGACTGTGTGTGGGTGGCCATGTGCCAGACCACTTCCTTTCATTTGTGTAAAGCCCTTCACCTACAGATGACAGACGGAGTTGCTGCGTGAGAGACCTTGTTAGAGTCAGAGGAGGCAAAGTGGACAGATAGCTATCATTGGAGAGTCGACAGATGCACACAAATGAGACTCTTCTTCCATGCTCTTCCTTAGGTGGGAAAGCTGCTTCTGTAATTGGATATCATTTCCCATAACCATTGGCATCTCGACACCTCTTTTGAAGAGATGTGTGTTTAGGGAGGGATGGTAATGAAACCTGTAGGTAGTTTAGGCAATCCACTTTCATGAAAAAATACAGAGAACACTGAGAACCAAGAAGTTACTCACTGTTATTTTCCCTACCCTTTTGCTCTTGCTGGTGTTTCGGATGCTGGAACTGCTGCACCTTTCCTCTCAAGAGCTGGTTATGTTCTTGCACTTTCCTTTATCCAGGCACTCTTTACAGAGTTTAATCTGGGCCCCAAACTCAGATGTGAACGTCTGAAAATATTGACCCAAAATAATCAATCTGAGCATCTGAAATTTGGCACTTAAATCCATATTTGGGCAACTTGGTAAGTGTCTAATTGTCCAAGGTAATAAATACCCATAACATCAATAGGAGCTGTGGATGCTTAGTTTCTCTGATAATTGGGACATTTAGCTGACTAACCATAGATTTAAGTGCCTGATTTTAGGCACCCTAGTTAGGAAACATTGGCTGTAATTTCTAGGTGTTCTGCCCAAATATCTCTGGGTGTCTTCATAAAAAAATTGCTAGTAAATAGATGTTGTTATTGGATGAAACTTGACCAGGAAAAACTCCATATGCAACCAAGATTTAAAAAAAAAACCACCTAAAAATGAAACCATTTCTGAAACTTAATCCTGAAGGATGACGCTGCTTTGCTTTTGTGTATTTCAAGTTAGGAGACAGTATTTTACAGCTGTGATCTCTCACTGGAAAAGATTCCTCTCTCTTATCTTTTCCCCAACAGTTGCAGGTATCATGTTGATTATTTAGACCCCAATCCTGCAAGTAAATGTCCTTTGCAAACCCTTGCACCCATGTGGTGCACCATTGAAACCATAGACATGCATCTGGTTGCAGGGGTCATAGACTTTATCAACATCCTGATGTTCTGAGTGCATATACCTTGCACTCAGATTCAAGACTCCGTTACTAATGTGGTGAAAAAGTTATGGAAAGTAAAAACAATATTTTTTTTTAATGACTGAAGACCAAAGTGTCTAATTGAATAATTCTAGGGAAACATCTCATGGTGTATTTTAACTGGTGTATTTCAACTGCATTTCTTGCATATTTGAAGGCATAAAATATGCATTGCCTGTATATTTTAGCTGGTGTATTTCAACTGTATTTCAACTGCATGTTGAAATTTCAACTCTGCTTCCTTTAATTAACTTGATTCACTAACATTCTGACTGACAAGGTTTCCTCATTCTGTGCTTTTGTGGGTGGGAGTTTATGGGTTTTTGTTGTTAGTTTGCATTTGTTTTTGTCAGAATCTGCACATATTTGTGCACTGCAATTGGTTTCATTCAATAACGGTCAGATTTTAGGGAATGGTCTCTCCGAAATAATTTTCCTTTGGTTTCTGTGTTTTTACCCTATTAAACGCTTTCATTTGTTTTGCCAACATGTCTGCTTTTTTGGCACACCTGCTTTCCTCCTTAGACTGTGTTAATTCTTCTCTCAGAATCAATCGTGAGCAGCTTGCAACCAAATGCCTGATTAAAAAGTTAGCAGACCTTGAGTGCAATTACTTCAGCTCTATAGCATTCACTCATTAAACCCAGTGTTAATTGTTTCCCATTTTTGTAACGATCCTTATAATAGGATAAAAACAGAAGAGATCATTTCTTGTAGTTAAAACAGCAGAAAATAAAGACATTTGCTCTGATTAATCATTGCAATATGAAATTAAATGCAATCACAAGTAAACACACTCAGGCAGTGAGCTGGATGCCAGCAAAAATTGCCATTTGTAGACTGTGAAAAATTTATGTCGGAGGACTGGCACAGCACACACATTTGTCATGTTCGCTTTTAGTCGGAAATGATCATATGATGAGACAGTTTTATTTTTGCAGATTAGGCTATTGGTGCCCATTTTGTTTGTTCTGTTTTCTGCACTAACTGTTTAAAAATATAAGGGGCTAAATCCTGATACTACTGAAATGTAGGGGATTTTTGCCAAAAATATAAATGCAACGAAGATCTGGCCAATGACACAATGGCCAAGACCACATCCTGCAATGATGTATGCATGTGCCAAACTTTAAATATGAGTAGTTCCACTGACCTCAGTAGGAGACATGACATATGTTTAGCGCACACATAAGTCTTTGCAGAACTGGAGCCTATGTCTGTAAATCTGCAAATCATTTGTGGGCTTGAGGTGAAGGTTTAATTTTGCTTGGGTACCAGTAGCTCTTGGGTTTTGTCTTCCTTTTTTAAAGAACAAAAACAAAACCTTAAAAAATCTGAAAAGCCTGAGTTCTTGACTGATATCTGGAAGTATAAAAACTAGAGACCTATAGTGTCTGATTTTTACAGCTGTAGTTCCTTTTGGGATTTTGTTCAAGATGTTTCTTCAGTAATTGCAAAAGCTAAACTTAAGCTATCTTCAAAAAGTTTTCCTTGTATATGTTGTCACTGTGCCTCAGTAGGGGTCACAGTTGAGAATACTGGATTCAGGAGATACAGCTGAGAAATAGAGCAGATTCATCCGACTTGGTTGTTGTTTTACCATTAGATATATCAAACCAGTAACAAAAGTAAACTTACGTCTCACCACACTGATTAACAAGAATTCAGAAATGCAGTCTCCTTAGGCATTTGAGCACTTCTTTCACCACCCAGACACTAGACTTCATGAGAGGTTATAGAAAACCATTTAATCAAACAAAGAGTTCTTCTGATCCCAAGAGATCAATGACAGACACGTTAATATATAACTAAGAATTTACCCAATAATCACACTGCTGCCAGTCCTTTAGTAACTAAAATCTAAAGGTCTATTTATAAGAGAAAAGAAGAAAAGAGTTAAAAGTGGTTAATAAATCATATACATGGAGTAACTGCAAAGTTCTCATATCAGGTTTGTAGCAGTCATGTTACAGACTGTTGGATTGTAATGTGTCTGGTAACTTCCAAAAGACTGGAAGATCCTTAGTCCATAGTCAATATGCTCCTTTTAGTTGTAAATCCACAGACTAGAGAATCCGAGAAGGAAAGCAGCAACATGGAGATGTTTTAAGGGTTCTTTGTACCCTCTGCCATGTGCTTGGAATTTTACTGCCCCCCCCAAAAAAAGCTCACAGCACAGTTTGTGGAAAATAACTGGCACAAGGAGGAGTTCAGGATCACATGAGCAAGCCCTTACATGGCTTGCTGACTCACAGGGGCAGCCAATACCCATATGTAGGCTGGAGCATTCACCGGAAGGCTGTGTGGGATGAGCTTCTTCTATGGCCCGCTGTTAGAGAGAATTCAGAGTAACAGCCGTGTTAGTCTGTATTCGCAAAAAGAAAAGGAGTACTTGTGGCACCTTAGAGACTAACCAATTTATTTGAGCATAAGCTTTCGTGAGCTACAGCTCACTTCATCCTAGCTAGTTTAATAATGTTTAATAGTTTTGTGTAGTGTTTTCTGTCTGAGAGTATAACATTTCTTTACAAGCATCATGGAGCTTAGTTCCCCAGTGCCTCTCTGGTGATGCTGTCACCAGTTTACAGACAAACAAAGAATGTATGCATCTCGGTTTTAAATCAGTGACAGCTGAGGACATTTGGCACACCTCAGGAGGTACTCAGCACCTGGAAGGATCAAGCCTTAAAGATCTGATCCAAAGCCCATTGAAATGAATTGGCTTTGGATCAGGCCCTAAGGGACTTCTATTAGGTCACACAGGAAATCTGTTAGAGCCAAAAATAGAACCTAGGCCTCCTATCTCCCAGTCCTGTACTTCAATTACACCTCCTCTGGGTGGGAGAGACTCCTTATATTTCCTCAAATGTTGGCTTATCTGTCATTTTGAGTTTAACTTAGAAACTCAGTATCATGAATTGTTTAAAGTGCCGCTTGTCTGACCTGGCCCCTGATTTTCATTGTTAAAATTCAGGCTAACATTCCATATGGTCCTCTGTGGTAAAACGATGCACAGACTGGACCTGTCTGGTGTTCTGTCATTCCTGAGGAAAGTGACAGCTGTTGGGTGTTTACTCATTGCTGAACTCCATTTGAGACTACACCGGTGGGCAAAATCCTGGAGAATATCCGGTGTTGTTGCTCTGGTATATATCTTCAGTCAAATGTATTGCAGAAACAGTTTCATCTGTGCCTAATATTCATTTTTTTAAAAATCAAGAAATTAGAGCACATCTGTCTTTCTTTTCCTTCCATCTGTCAACCCAGAGCATGCACTCGATCAGATTTTTTTCTGGCATGGGAAGCATTTGACTTCTTCATTATGAAGTTGACTATATGCAGATAGCCTCTGGATTATTATTATTATTTTATTTAATAACATTTTGCTGTTTAGATAATTGAACCATAAAGTTTCCTCTGAAATTCCATTAAATAGATAGTGTTACCTTTTTCTAAAAACAAGGGGTCAAGACTGTACATACTGATCTTTTGCAATGTATTCCTAGCTTGGTTGGCTAATGTGTTTTGTGTGTGTGTGTGTTTTTAGGCTGCAATTTGTATTATGTACTGAATACATTTCTCTCAGAAATTAGATTTTTTTTCATTTAAATAATCCAGATAAACAAACAACCTGTGACGATTACCTTTTCTTTTTAAGATTTCCATTTTCCCTTAAGAAGCTCAAAAGCTTGTCTCTGTCACCAGCAGAAGTTGGTCCAATAAAAGATATTACCTCACCCACCTTGTCTCTCTGACAAGGCCTAAGACATTCAAACATGCCTTTACCTTTGCCTTGCCTATTCCACATCAGGAAACTGTTCTCTTCCAAACAAGTGAATCAGTCAGAAGAGATTGATCTAGTTAGGTGTTAAGTTGTCACCCACCCCATCATTCTGGCCTGTCATTTTTCCCACCATATTTCCACTGTTCTCTGTTAATTATACAGGAACTCATCACTTAAAGTCATCCCGGTTAACACTGTTTCATTGTTACATTGCTGATCAATTAGGGAACATGCTCGCTTAAAGCTGTGCAATGCTCCCTCCCAAGTCCTTTGGCAGCATCCTGCTTTGTCCACTGCTTGCAGGAAGAGCAGCCCGTTGCAGCTAGCTGGTGGGGGCTTGGAACCAGGGTGAACCGGCAGCCCCTCATCAGCTCCCTGCTCCCCTAAGTTCCCTGTGCAGCAGCTGCCCAGCAGGCTATCAATTGCTGGCAGTTCAGCTGTCCCTCCCCCCACTGCCATGTGCTGCTCCTGCCCTCTGCCTTGGAGCTGCTCCCAGGAGCCTCCTACTTGCTGTGCAAGGGGGGAGGAAAGCAGGGGGGGACAGGGGGCTAATGTCAGGGTGTCCCCCTCCCCCCTGCTCCTGCACCCCACTTACCCTTTCTCCATATAGAGCAAGGTGGGGATACGGAGGGAGAGAGATAGAGAGAGCTTGGGGCAGCAGCTGCTATCTCAACTTCCTGATCAACTTAAAAAGACAATGTACTTAAGAGTGGGGTCCGTGTACTTAAAGTGGCAATTCACATCTCTCTCCCTCTCCCACACACAGGGTTTGTGTCTCCGTCTGCCATGCTGTCTCCCATCCCTCCATTTGTGCTGCCTTGTAGGCTACATTAACAACAATGTGTTAACCCTTAAGGGCTCAGCCAAAAGCTAGTTCGTCATTTAGCAGTAAGGCATTCCCTTCCACCCTCTAACTTCACCACCTCAACCAAGCTTCACAATCGTCGTTGCTGTGTACAGTATTAAATTGTTTGTTTAAAACATATACTGTGTGTGTATAATATATAGTTTTTTATCTGGGGGAAAAAAATTTTGCTGGAATCTAACCCCCACGTTTACATTAATTCTTATGGGGAAATTGGCTTTGCTTAACATCATTTCGCTTAAAGTCGTATTTTTTAGGAACATAACTACAACGGTTAAGTGAGGAATTACTGTACTGTGCTATGCGTGCTAACCTTGCTCTGCAGGGGTGGAAATCCCAACTATTATTGGAATTCTAAAGTCACTCCTTATCCCAGGTGTTATCAGAGGGATAAATACCAGAGAGGGAGAGGAATTATTTAAGCTCAGAACCAATGTGAACACAAGAACAAATGGATATAAACTGGTCATCGGGAAGTTTAGACTTGAAATTTAGACGAAGGTTTCTAACCATCAGAGTGAAGTTTTGGAATAGCCTTCCAAGGGAAACAGTGGGGGCAAAAGACCTATCTGGCTTTAAGATTAAACTCGATAAGTTTATGGAGGAGATGGTATGATGGGATAACATGATTTTGGCAATTAATTGATCTTTAAATATTCATGGTAAATAGGCCCAATGGCCTGCGATGGGATGTTAGATGGGGTGGGATCTGAGTTACTACAAAGAATTCTTTCCTGGGTATCTGGCTGGTGAATCTTGCCCACATGCTCAGGATTCAGCTGATCACCATATTTGGGGTCAGGAAGGAATTTTCCTCCAGGGCAGATTGGAAGAGGCCCTGGAGGTTTTTCACCTTCCTCTGTAGCATGGGGCATGGGTCACTTGCTGGAGGATTCTCTGCTCCTTGAAGTCTTTAAACCATGATTTGAGGACTTCAGTAGCTCAGACATAGGTGAGAGGTTTATCAGAGGAGTGGGTGGGTGAGATTCTGTGGCTTGCATTGTGCAGGAGGTCAGACTAGATAATGGTCCCTTATGACCTTAATATCTATGAATCTATATAAGGAGCTGGAGCGCAACTATGCCTTAAAGGCACAGACCTGTGTTGGAAGAGGTGCAGAGTCTCAGGGTACTATTGTGCTCCATGAGGAATTCTCGGCAGGCAGGGAAAAGCTTGCCTAGTGCCATATTCCTCCAGAAGGTAAGATTTATTCTCCCACTGTGTGCCTTCTCAGTGCCACTATCTGACACATTGGGAGGGTGGAGCCATGGGCTCCTTGTCCCTTGCCTTTGCACCCTAGGCAGTGCACAGATAAAGCAGTCACTGTATGGAAGTTTAAGGCCTAGTGTGGCCCATACATAAATACTTTGTGCCAGCCACCATATTCTCATTCTTTCTCTCTCTTTCTCTTTTTAATTACGGAAATGCCACTAGAAGAATTGCCATTGAGCCAAATCTACAGTCTTTTTTTGGCAGGATTCCCACTGACTTCTGAGGAATGGCTTCAGGAATTGGTCTTTAATGAAACAAGACATTACTGAGTAGCACTTTGTACTGTACTGTTGACCTCACTTTTCAGTTACTATTTGACTGAGTTTTTTGGTCAAGATATAATTCAAGAGTATTAGGGCATATTTTACATATGCTTCCTTAATTGTGCATAATGAGTAGGTCTCCATTTGGAAACTGGAGAAGTAAGCTATTAGAAGAGAATTTGTCTGATTCAAGAACAACAAAACAGAGAATTCACCAAATAACACCCTATGTCATTCTCAAAAGTTTATTTAGATATATTTAAAGCTTATTTAATAAGTCCTAATCAGACTTTTTTAATGTAAAAATATCAACTTATCTCATAGCTAAAAAAAGCATCTAAGGGAGTACTCATTCAAGAGAGATCAGGCATCTTGATACAAATGACTGTATAACTGTTAATTTAGGACAGAAAGACTGTTACTAGCTATCCATAAGAATTTGAGCCTTTACTGTCTTTTATGTTAGTGGACAGTGGTAAAGGGCCTGATCCAAAGCCCATTGAAATTAATGAGTTTTTCCGTTCAGTTTGTGTCTCTTTTTTGATGTTTAGCTCTCCTGGTGCAAACAGGCTTTATTCCATTGAAGCCAATCAATTCTGTCTGCTTTGAATTTGGCTCCATCAGCTGTACACTTTCACTGATTTTCAGAAGTGTTGGGGAAGTCTCAAGTTCTCCTGCAGCATTAAAAACTTGTGTTCATGACTATGCAAAGTTGCATCTTAGGAAAAAATGAAAGCCTGTGGTTATGCTCATATGATAAAAAAGTTTCCACTTTCAAGATTCTTCTGAAGTAGGCTATGGTTAACTGCCATGTTTGATCAGTTATCACCTTACCCACAGGCCCTGTGGAAAATCGTTCAAATGTCCCAATCTGTGATCTGTCAAAGTTAAAGAACAAACCAGGAGTCTGAGCTTCATTCTGTGTATTTTGTCAACGTGTGAAGCCTGAGATAAGATGGCTTCTACAGACATTAAGCTCTGTGATGTATTCCATAGAGAGATAACTCCTTAAATCCAAAACTACCATCAAATTTTCTTCCATCTGTCAGAGGAGGACATGTAGTGGATCAGGATTGTTTTTGGTATAAGAAACATTTAACTTTAAAATGATGAGGCCAACTTGGTGCAATTTTCTTCTAAATACATCCAGTTTATTTTAACTATCATACTAAAGTTGAACTCTAAAGTCAAAAAGAGCTTTGTCTATACTGCCTTAACCAAGTAACGTCATGTATTACAAATACTGAGCATTCCAAAGCTATAATGCATTTACACCAGTGGTTTTATGTATGAATGTGCATTTTTGTGCATAGGTTGCTCTGTGTTTACTCCCTCTTAAAGACCTTGAAATGTCATGGTCATGTATAGCTCTCCACCATATAAGGTGCAGTTGTATAGCTTTGTATGGATTTGTGTATAAAATCCTTCAGTATTTGCACCTTGATTGTAATGCTTTAATTTAAAATATGGTTATTATCACAAAATAGAAATGTGAAATATTACATTGGGGATTGTGCTGTCTCGTCAAAGTACATAACAAAGGGGTAACAACTACAAAAGGTAGAGATTAATATTGGTAGGTGGTCAGTACAACTGGAAAGTTTTTTTAAAGTCAGCAATCACACTGAATATAAATAGGTGTTGTGGTTCAAATACAAAGAGGAGTCAATCCACTTTAAACTCTAGAATCAAAGGTTGCAGCATCAGATGAATTGTGTGAAACGAGGCATGAAACTCACACTAAGAACAGCTTACCTGGCTAGTACCATAGTTTAGCATAGTATTAATAAATATAGAACGAGGGTATGATGAATGACCACATCAGGAGCTAGGCTGTCTGTCATAAATGTGGGGCCCAAAGGCAAGAGGTGCAGAGTGCATTAAAAATGTAAGCTTTACTTTAAACAGTAGCATGTAAATTCAGGGGGAGGGAGAAATTCACCAATCGGAAAATGTTTTTGGACCAAACTCGATGCCCACAGTGTCTTGTTTCCTCAACCCTCTGTGGCTGTATGTGTACAATAGGGAGAATTCACAGTGTGCCAAGAATATTTAAAGATGTATGCTCTTGAATGCATATATTACTAGAGCAGGGGTTCCCAAACTAGGTTCATGGCTTCTTCAGGGTAAGCCTTTGGCGGGCCGCAAGACACTTTGTTTACCTGAGCATCCTCAGGTACGGCTGCTCGCAGTTCCCAGTGGCCGTGGTTCACCGTTCCTGGCCAATGGGAGCTGCGGGAAACAGCACGGGCCAGCGCACTGCTTCCAGCATTGGCTAGGAATGGCGAACCACAGCCAGTGGGAGCTGTGAAAGGCCGTACCTGCAGATGCTAAGGTAAACAAAGTGTCCCATGGCCCACCAGGGGTTTACCCTGAGCAAGCCGCGAACCAGGGAACCCCTGCACTAGAGGAAACTAAGCAGAAGTGTTCCGAGTCAGCTGAAGCAACTCTGAGACTCCACCAAATGCATTCTATAGTGTCCCACACCTGCAAAGTCAAAGATTCACCCATATGGGTTCAGATTATCACCACGGAGCTGAGTAAGCGCAAAATCAGCTCAGGCTCTACACCAGCAGCACAAAAGTATATGAAGTGAATATCAATCCAGCATCTCAATCTGTATCTGGTGGAGACACTTGTGGCTGCAGATTTGGCTGCAGTTTCTAAAGCCAGCCTGCTGGTAAGAAAGCTCTTGTTTTCCCTATAATTTTAAACAGGGCAAGAGCACACCATCTGCTACATAAATGACTGAAGTGGGTCAAGTGTTTGGGGGTAGTGGTGGTCCCCAGTGGTTTGTTTGCTCCTCATTTTAATTCTGTCCTAATCAAACAGAGATTATATTAGATTGTGCTGCTTTAGTATTTTGGTAGTAGCCCTGTTTTATACATGTTGCTGTACAAGAGGACCAAGGGACCTTGTTTGCTTTATTTTTTTCTTTATGCTTTGTTAATAAATGAGATTCCAGATGTATTTTTAAAAAAATGCAGCTACAGATGTATGTGCATCTTTTACAAGCTTATAAGGAATCTCTTTGCACAGAGAGGGCTTTACAGGTTATTCCTCACTTACTTTCAGGCCTTGCATCAAGCACAAGTCTTTTCCACTAGGTAATGAGCATGGCACTGGAATAAAGCACACACTGAGAAACTACAAAGTTGAACTTTCTTATGGATTTAGTTTTTCAAGATTTGATATCAGGAGATATTTATATGTATGGATCTTTCTGTGTGCACACGTGCATACACAAGCAAATGAAGGGGATGTTTTGTAGCTGCTGCTTCCTGTCATATGTGTTGCATGGTGAAGAATCACAAGAGACACTTTTGGATATGTTATCCAAACTCTGTAACTTCTATTTTAGCAAACAAAACAAAAAATTCTGACGTGCTAGAATTCAGCGTAGTGGTGTGACCAGCTTAGAAGTCTGCAGTGTTCTGAGCAGCTTTTCAGGACTGCTCGGTGTCCACAATGGCTAAACACAGGTGCATGCTGGAACACATGTTGCAGCATTGCATTCTTGCCAGAACTTTCTAGACAATAGGGATGCAACAGGGTCACCAGATATTTTAACTAGCATATAATATATGTAATAGATCTGGATGATTAAGAGATTCATTTCTACATTAAAATATTGCATAATGCACATATTTCACCTTATGTACTTAGTGAACCAAATTATCTTTGACAGTCATGTCCACTTTTGGCTTTTCCACATGGATCCATTTGTTTAACATGAGAGTTATGATGTCCATTGTGTCAATAGATGTGTGGCTGCTTATGAGAATCATGGTATATAGAAGGGTTTATCCTCAAATGGCAATCCTGCTGTTGTTGCCACTTCCCATGCTCACAGGAAAAGACATGACTGATGACTCAGAATTAAGTGTAACCCAGTGAACTGTCAGTGACAGATATCCATTACATGCACTAGTACTAGTTCAAGAGGCAATGTTCTAATGTACTATTCCCCCCTCAGCAGCCTTAAATTGAGATTCTATGTTTTGCACTTTTAAATATCCTGAGAGCCATTGTGAGGATTAAAGTTGTTTTAGCACGGATTAGTGTTTGTTTTATCCAGGAATAATGCAGTATTTTCTGAAGTCCTGTTTATTCACAAAATGCTAAAATGTGAAGATTAATGCTAAATTGCTGATGTTAATACTGACAATTTAGGTCCTACTGATCATTTGATATAGTGACTCAATTAAATAGTCAACCGTTAAAAAAAAAAAAAGTTTCCTTTTAAAAACGTATTAACCTGACTTACTTTAATGTCTAGGATCACAGAGGTTCTTACTGGTTAACTGATCTTGTATTGTTGAATCAGCACATTGCAAAAGTTTAAAGCACATTTTTTTACTCTCTTCAAGTTAACAATTTTGTAAGTCAAGTGTTCAAGACCTGAGGTTAATCATAATATATAGTGAAGGCCACATCCCTTCAGACACACGCTTGCTACCTTTACACAAGAGCCATGGCCTGCTTGATTTCCAAGGTCATACACTGTGTTAAAGAAAGCTAACAGAACAGAATACTAAAGGGATTTTCATCAGCTCTTTTTTTCCTGAAGATCTCTGGGAAGTTTCCTGCTTTCTGGCACCACATGAATCTGCATTTGTACTTCAGTGACTGACAGTGTTGAAACCATAAACAGAGAGAGCATTTGTATAGCAGATGAATTAGCAGCTAGGCCAAGAAGATGCCACATCAAGAATAGTTATTGACATTAGACCAGTAATATATTAGTGTACTCAATATAATTAGTAAGCCTTAGTTGATGACACTGATAATTTGCAAGTGTAATTAATTAAATAGATATAACCTTAATTTATGTTGATATTATAAATATCATTACAAATTTAATAACAGTTAACAGTTTTACTATTTCATGTCATGGAGATGGGGCTATAATAGATTTGTTGATATATTAACTTCCAGATTATGCTCATTCTTCAGATGGGACAAATTCTTGCTCATTATTTATTTTTCTTGCTCACATTTTAAAATGCAACATAAAGATAAAAGGCCCAAATGATGTCCTGGCTTACACCCCATGCACTTCACTGAACCTAGTGGAGTTCCACAGGATTCAAATAGGGACATGATCTGGCCCACTGAACCTGTAAAATTTCAGCAATAGCTGCTGCTTTTTAACCGTCTGATTCTTCTTCTTCAATGCTTAGCTGAACGGTGGGCCGTAGTGATCGTTCGACATTTGGTTCATTTCTGTGCAGTCACAAGGGCTTGACGAGCAGAAAGTTCAACATCGGAACAGATTTCATCCACCCATGTAACAGGGAGTCTGCTCCTGGACCGCCTCTCCCCCTTGTTTGGTGGAATTTTATCCCTGATGTTACAAGCCACCTCGAAAATGGTGATTGACGGAATGTCTTGTGGCATTCTTGCAACATGTCCTAAAAGCATAAGATGCCATCAGCAGACAATGGCCCGAGTAGTCCGTAGACCGGAGCAACTGTAAACATCTGCATTACAAATGAAGTCCTTTCGCTTTATGCCCAGTACACAATGTTGGCATTTTGTGTGGAAAGACTCTAGTTTGCCCAGTCTGAGTGACATAGTATTCATGTTTCACAGCTGTACAACAGTGTGGAGAGGATACAGCGTGAATAGATTCTGAACTTGGTTGGCATGCTAAGATGATATTGATTCCATATTTGTTGTAAATGACCCATGGCAGATGCTGCGATGCTAATCCAGTGGAGAACCTCCATGTGAGTGTTGGAGGAACTGGTGAGTATAGAATCCAAATAGCAAAAGCTGGAGACTTCTTCAACCGTTTCATTATTCAAAGAGATTGGGGTCACAGGTGGACCTAATCCTAGGTTTTGCAGCTTTGTCTTAGATCACGAAACATGGAGGCCAACTTTAACTGACTCCTCCTCCATTTACTGGAGTGCCTTGTGAAACCTGTCAGGGCTCTGTACTAGAAGAATAATATCATCCGCATAGTCAAGGTCTGAGAGCGAGATATTGCCAATCTTAATGCCTATTGATCTGATGGAATGCTGCATTATGAAATCCATTGCTCAACAAAAGGAGTGCAGGGGCTAAGACATATCTCTGCCTGACACCAGATACTGATTTAAAAGGTGCCAACATCCGATTCCCAAGTTGTACATGGGCAGGGGTTCCATTATACAGCTTGATAATCAAGTCCATCTCAGTGGTTAGGACACCTATGCTCTTTACGGCCTTCCATAGTGCAATTTGGTCAACTGAATCACACTCAGCCTTAAGATCAACATATGCCATGTGCAGAGGCTTCTTGAAATCATGCTGTATCTCCGATAACAAGCAGAGGGCCAAAATGGCATCTAATGTGGACCTGTCCTTCATAAAGCCTGACTATTGGGGACGATGCTTCCGATGCATGTTAGCAGGTGCATTTGCAGTATATGTATTCAAAGAAAGCTGGGATCCCTGCCAATCCATCAAAATTACAACCTGGAAAGTTGCAAATTGTTAGAGGCATGGTCATCAGGTTGCTGTCTCACATGAAATGGACCATCTTGGCATATTAATGGCAGTCCTAATGGAAGCAAGACTGGTAGATGATGGATGACCCAAGATGGAAGATTCATTATTTCTGTATTCCAGTGGTCCTAATCACTTACATGGGGCATTACTATTGCCAAGTCCTCCTTGATAACTTGGATGTCCACGTCTTCTTGACTACATATTACATGTCTTAAACATTGACATGGTCACCTCACTATCATAGTAACCGATGCACCGACAAGGATTCTGCTGATTTCGTCTAAGATAATTTCTATGATCAGTTGGAATCTCTAGTATGCACTAGCCTCCACATGATAATCTTGTTATCCTGGGTGACCTAAATGCAGTTACTCGCATGCCCTGCAAATTGGGCTTGAACATTACAGTTCAGGTATACCCAACAATAACTCCTGATGCTTGCTCACATTCTGCACCCCCCAAAATCCATTCTTGGGTCATGGTTCAAGTGGCAACACATACACTGGATGTCCTGGATCTCTCACGAGGGTGTCACTCAGAAGGAGTTGGACCACATCATTACACATGACAGGTGTGTCTTCACCTCCTGCAGAGAATATTGCAGTGTGGAATGTGCCACAAACATGGGTCACGACATAGTGGTTGCCCGAATGGCACTGATGATTTGACAAGCAAATACACCCTCTGTAATGATGTAGAAGTTTGACATTGATGCAATTCTCCATGTGCCAGGTTTAGCCTACAGGTTTTGTATCAACACTAGCAAATGATTCTTGGCCCTAAACGACCTGCCAGACGATGTTGAGGTCTCCTGGTCTGTGTTCACCTCAATCCTCCACCAATCTGCCAAGCAGATGATCAGCTATAGGCGCCCAGCACATCAACTATGGCTATCCGAGGAGGCGTTCCAGACAATTAAATTGAAGGCAACAGCCCACAAGAACAGTGATAAGCGCACTTGTTGCGGTTCAGTGATGAGACAGAACACAGCTTTTTGCAAGCAAGCAGGCTGGTCAGCGGAGATGGGCTGTTCTGCCCCCCCTGCCTTCCACCTTCTCCTTTTATTATATTTCTCCCCCTAAGCATTACACACTGCTACACAAAGGAATGTATGACGTTGATTCATATGCTTAGTTACCATCCTCTATCTACTACAATCCTGGTTCTCAGGCCTTGAGCCCAGGCTAAAGAAACCTCCCACAGTTGCTGTCCAAACAATCAAGTTCTCAGGGTTCATATCTAGCCCTTGTCCTTGGATAGAGCAATGTGTGCATTGCTCCTAGGAGACAGTCAGGGTGTGCCCCACCTGCTTCCAGGTGGAATAGCTAGACATTAACCCTTCATCTCCCCTTTTTTGTTTATTGAAGTTGGCCATCTCATGGTAGCCGCCAATTTGTTTGTCATGCTATTTAACTCCCAGACAGACAAGGACATAACCTGGGGAGCTTTCCAGGGCAAAATTTTACAAAGTCTTAACAAGGAAGGAATACATTGTACACAGCAACAACAAAAATAAGCCCACAAAATAACCAAAAGCTTAACATCTGCAATATAATCATCTAAAAGGGGTACACTTCTTTTACTACAATTATAACCAGCAAAAGGCAATATAAGTATCATTCTACTAAGACAGCAAAGGGTGCCATCACTTAAATTTGCAGGAATATAATTAAAGGTGCATGAACCACAAGTAAAAACCCATCCTGATGGTAGGATGATATGGCCATAATTATATGAAACATTAACAGCATGGGAACAATTTAAAAGGGATTGAGAAGTTTTTGACAGCCCAATGGCACCTTTGTACTAGTGCAGTTAACTACACGCGCACAGGTGACATTGTGAGCCCCGGCCGGGTGCGGTGTGTGAAGGAATATAGCCGTGCGAGGCAGAGTATAGTTGGCCGGGCCCCAATTAGCCATGCTAACATACTGGGAGAAAAGATTAGCATAAGCAAAGAGCAGTATCTTATTCTCCTTCGGGCTTATAACGGGGGAGGCGCTTCCGAGCCAACCCCTACAGAAAATAGCAGGCACAAAAGGCACACAATCATCACAGAATTAGCAGTGATTTGGGCGAGAATCGCCACAAACAAAGTCTTAGGAGTTTCTGGCTGCTGATCTGCTGCCAGTTTTCGTTGAGCCGTGGCGACCAATGCTTTTACTGCTCCCCCTGTCACGGGCTGGCTTGGGACGTTACGCCTCCTCCGTTTCCGTCCCGCCGTTGTCGACTCGGGGGGCAACGCGGTCTCCTCCAAGGTCAGCTGAAACTCTGGTATGGGATTCGACAGCCCCTGGTGCCATGCCATGTTGTTTAAGTGCTGGTCGCACGCACCGGGCTGGAACCCACAACGGTCCTGCAGGGAGAGACACAGCAGCATATCCCCGACCCCAAGTGATTAGAGGTGCTGGGCCCAGCCACTGTGGATCGGGCAGCTGACAGTAAAAGACACGCGGTCTTTCCAGTACCTCAGATTTGTGAAAATGCCGATCCGCAGGGGTCTGCTGATCTGCATTCAGTGTTAAATTATTTAAAGTAAACAAGAGAATATACATCTGTTGTTGAATGTCTCCTAAGGTTCGGAGATGCAGCTCCCCTTGTTTTAATTGTTTATCTAGCAAGGTTTTGAGTGTGCGATTGGCACGTTCAACAATGGCTTGGCCCGTGGAATTATAAGGGATTCCGTGTTTAAGACGGACGTCCCAGCGGGCACAAAAGGTGGAGAGGGCTGCAGAGCAGTAGGCTGGGGCATTATCTGTTTTAATTTGGCAAGGGCGACCCATAACAGAAAAGCAGGCCAGCAAATGGTGAATAACTTTGTTAGTGGCTTCCCCACG
The DNA here is from genome assembly GCF_965140295.1 of Lepidochelys olivacea. Taxonomy (NCBI): domain Eukaryota; kingdom Metazoa; phylum Chordata; order Testudines; family Cheloniidae; genus Lepidochelys; species Lepidochelys olivacea. The sequence goes on along the minus strand of NC_140411.1, from coordinate 74,803,631 downwards.
TTGTGGGGTTGCCCAAAGGAAGCCTGAATAAGTATCAACGGAAACATGTAAAAATGAATAGGGGTGGAATTGTGGTACATGAGTAACATCCATTTGCCACAGCTGATTTGCTGCGGTACCTCGGGGGTTAACGGCATAAGAAAAAGTAGGAGCAGCAGCAGCACAGTGGGGGCAGGAACGAACAATGGAACGTGCATGATCAGCAGGAATGTGGAACTGCCGGGCCAAAACAGAGGCAGACTGATGAAAAAAGGCATGGCTTTCAATGGGGTCAGAAAAAAGGGAATTTACCTGACCACGCAACGCGCGATCGGCGCGTGCATTGCCCTCAGTGAGTGGCCCAGGCAGAGGGGTATGACTGCGAATATGAGCAACAAAGTAAGGGAAATGACGAGTGGCAAGAAGATGCTGTAAAGACAAAAACAGGCGAAGGAGATCTGCATCAACCTGAGGGGTAATGAGGGCAAGGGGTAAATAAGCAATTACCTAATAAACATAATGGGTATCCACAATTAAATTAAAGGGACAATCAGCAAAAAGTTGAAAGGCCAAAATAACAGCAGCCAATTCTGAACGCTGTGAGACGGCGAGTGAGACAACGTAGATCCAAAGCCTCCTCCGCCCCGAGTTCGATCCTCGGCAGCTGGCACCTGATAGGGGACTAAAATCAATTGTGCAATTGACCGTCCACGCGGGAGCGACTGTGGAAGATGAGTCCACACCTGAACCTTAATAATGCCAGTGTAATCAGCATCAATGACCCCTGGAATGACAAAAAAGCCCTGTTTCCCAGCATGTGAGCGAGGGAGAACAAGACCTATAAAGCCGGCAGGGAGAGGTCCCATCACCTGTGTAGGTATGGCACAGACCTCCCCTGGCAGCTGAAAGTCAGTGTCCTCCTGCAATCTGTTGGTAAAATCCAAAAAGGACTCTAAGGCACCCTGACGGATACTGACAAAGCTTTTGGTAGGCTTGCCTGAATCCGGGACCTTCTTGAAAGCATGCTGGGCACAGGTGGAGATAATGGGGAAGACGGCCGGAGGGAGTTGAGACTGCATCCCAATAGTAGCAAACTGGCCCTCCCCTGCCAAATGCTCATAAATGATACCTTGCTCTCTATATACCTGGGCTTGGCGTTCTGCCATCTGCCGATACTCACTAAGCCAAATAACATACTGACTGGGTGACAACATCATGCGCAGCAGCGTTTTCCAATCCTCAGGGATTAGGGAGTACCCAGCACCCATCCATTCAATGAGACCACGCACAAAGGTGCTAGTCAGGCCAAATTCACGAATTGCTTTCTTTACCTCTCTAACCACCGAGTATGGCAGAGTGGTCCAGGTGCCCACGGGATTGCCCTGGTCATCATTCTGCCAGGTCACCGGGCAAACGGAGACCAGATCAGCCAGCTCCTCTGCTGTAAGATCTGATCGAGCTTTCGCTGCGTGAACCATTTGTTGCACCAGCGAAAGCTTCTGAGCAGATGCAGATGACTCTCCGGGGGGCCCCATGGGGGGAGGGTGATCACACACCGGCTCCGGTGGGGAAGGCCAGGGAGGCGGTGGTAATAGAGGCACTGGGGGCGAAGCAGGGGGAGGGATGGCTGCAGGAGCGGACGGGGGTGGCAGGATCGGCAGCTCCTCTGTTGGTGCTGAAGAGGGCCTTTCCAAGGCGACACGCTGTGTCGCATCGCCAGGAGGGGGGATGACTGCAGGGGCGGACGGGGGTGGCGAGAGCACCAGCCTCACGAGGGAGGGTCTGTCCGAGGCGACACGCTGTACCACGTCGCGGCAGAGGTGCCAGGCATGTAAAGCCTGCACGGGTGCCCGAGGCTCTTTGTGCAATGTCTGGCCCAATCGCTCCCAGTCCGCTAGCTTAAGGCTTCCAGCTTCAGGATACCACGGGCACTTGGCACGCACCTCCTGTAGCAGGAGAGTGAGTTCTCGAGCCGGGCAGTCATGCTGAGCCTTACGCAGCAAATACTGCAGCTCATTGCGGTGTTGCACTTGCAAAGCAGAGAGGGAGCTTCCCATACTTACCACAATGAAAAATACTCACCGGGATCCACGAAGTGGATGAGTGACGCATCTGAAACCCTTGCCGGGCGAGGTGAGTGCTGAGGGCCCCACGTTTGGGCGCCAGTTGTTGCGGTTCAGTGATGAGACAGAACACAGCTTTTTGCAAGCAAGCAGGCTGGTCAGCGGAGATGGGCTGTTCTGCCCCCCCTGCCTTCCACCTTCTCCTTTTATTATATTTCTCCCCCTAAGCATTACACACTGCTACACAAAGGAATGTATGACGTTGATTCATATGCTTAGTTACCATCCTCTATCTACTACAATCCTGGTTCTCAGGCCTTGAGCCCAGGCTAAAGAAACCTCCCACAGTTGCTGTCCAAACAATCAAGTTCTCAGGGTTCATATCTAGCCCTTGTCCTTGGATAGAGCAATGTGTGCATTGCTCCTAGGAGACAGTCAGGGTGTGCCCCGCCTGCTTCCAGGTGGAATAGCTAGACATTAACCCTTCACGCACTCATAATCAACTGAAGTGAAAGTTCAACACCCTGGCACCTTGTGATCACAAGGCATATTATAACCAAGTGGCAGAGGATGTTGAACGCAGCTTAGTCAGCGGAGACTTAAAGTTGGCATTCCACATGATCCACAATCTCGGCTGTTGTTCAGGATGCCATTCATAGTGACTACCTCTTGACTGCTAAGGCCATCCATGTAAATTGAATGACAACATCCTCTCATGCTGGCTGGAACATTATCACAGAGCCCTGAACCACCCTCCAGCTGCCACTTGCTCAAAGCTGGATGATTTGGCCGCCACTGTGGTTTCAGACCCAGACACTTGTACTGACGCACCAGTGTTAGATGATGTGAAGTGCGGTATCTGAAAACTGAAAAACAGACTCGCAGCTGGCACTGATGGCATTCCTGCAGAGCTGCTAAAATGTGCTATTGACTCTGTAGCAGAATAACTTCTGGCCTATCTTTCCCCTGAGAATTGAAGAACTGGAACCTTGCCATCTGCCTGGAAGGACAGTATTGTGATCTCTCACTTTGTAAGGGCAAGGAACCTCACAGTGAATGTAAGAGCTACAGACCAATCACCTTGTTTTCCATGCTAGGGAAGGTGTTTACGCATGTTCTCCTGGCATGTTTGGAGCCCCTGATGCATCAGAAGCATTGCCCCAACTTTTTAACAATCAGTATACATTATTCATCCACATAGGCTTTTTATTACTGCAAAATTTGTGAGGGTGTGGAGAGCTTACAGTAAGTGGTGCAGTGCTTCTGTGGTTCCTCTCCAATTTAGGGCATTTGCAGTGTGCCATCTCAGTCCTGCAGTTCTGGCATCTTGTACCAAAATCAAACTGAACACTTAAGTCTTTCAACCTCTAAAGAGCATATATAACATAATTCCATTAAAACTGAATTGTATCTGAATTCTTTGTGTTCTGCCCAGCAAAAACAACTAATTTAATAGACTATAGAAGAGTAACAGGATAAAGTAATGTAGAGTAAATGTATTATGTCTTTGTCATTGACATCCACCCCACTGAGGCATCCTACCAGCAAATGGCCAGAATTTTCAAACAGGTGTTTAAAGTTAGGTTGCTAAATCCATAGTAGGGTTGATAGGCCAAAATTTTCAAATTTGAGTACCTCAACTTTGGAGGGTAGCATCAGACTCTTAAGTTTGAAAACACTGTCCTCAGTATTTATCTATGGATTTTTAAAACTAACTTTAGACATCCAATTTGAATGGTCAATTTATATGTTAGGTTTGACTAAACTCAAACTTTATATGTGGTGTTTGACCACAGCCACATGCAGCTCTTTTACAGTTAAAGTGTGGGTCGCCGAGACCCCCACTCCCCCTCTCATTTTCCACCTACCAGAGGGGAGGGGGGAAGCTCAGGACCTCTGCCTTGCCGCGGGGTGGTGGGGTAGGGGCTTCTGCCCAGCGGGAAGGAGGTCTCAAGGCTTCAGCCCCATGGGATGCACCTGCCAGTGCTCGGGGCTTCAGCAGGAGTAGGGCTGAAGCTCCAAGTTCTATCAGCCACCTCCCACAAGGCTGAAGCCCTGAACCAGGCAGGTGCACCCAGACTCTCGAATTTCTGAAGATTGTCATATGCAGCTCGGAGGGTCAGTAAATTTGGCCACCCCTGCTATATGTCCAGAGAGAATCACTTGATGGTACTGGTGAAATACAATTTACTAGATTACAGCAGTTTGGTGACCAGTGTCCTACAGATTTACTAACACATTAGCTTAGTTGCCTACCACAAGCAAACCTTTTTGATGTCTCCTATTGTAGAGTGTTACCTTATTCTATACAGCATATAGATTTTTTCCCTCCCTCCCATATGAGATGCTAATTTACCTATCCATGGACTTAGAATTTTCCTGGTTTCCTCACCCTTAGACACATTAATTCTGTTTTTTAAAGACTAAAATATGAAATATTACTATTATTGTTAGCTGACTCACACATTGAGCCAGGTAATACCATTTTAGTTAACTGAGATTAAATTTTACCACTTAATTTTCTTGTTATATCAAATTTATTTTACTTTGAGTCAAGGCGGTTGTAGATAAATAATCCTTTTCCCAATAGGCACCTAATATCTATATTCTAATTGGATATTAGGAAGGCAATACTTGAAATAAAATAAATGACAGTGTTGTGTTTATTTTCTGACGTAGTTAATTGTACATCAGTCTTTCCATTGTCCAGGAAAAAGCTCTTACAAACTAGAGATAATTTATGACACAAAGACTACACATTTATTAGATAAATGACAGCAATATTAATATGAGAAAAAGGGAGGACTGGATATAATGCAGCAAATGGTGGTTGTAGTCACTCAGAGTGACTATGAGCCACCCTTTATTCTGACTAGTTGACTCTAAGTCAAAACGACTACCCATCCAGCTTGGATCATAAAAACACACTCTCCATTCCCAATGAGAAGGTTCAGGTCACTACTGAGCCCTTGAGTCCCACAAGTTCTAGGAGAGAGCTCTCCCTCCCTTGCTTTGCAGGAGATTAAATTTATGTCCATCTTCAAAGTTACAATATAACATTCAGAAATATGTGGAAACCCAAATGAGATTCTGCATTGACCTGAACAATAAAGAAACCTTGGGTTAGTTCGCATAATAACAGTGATGCACGCTCCAATTCAACACCAATATCATAGTGTGAGGAAAAGAGCTGAATGCTTGGCTTAAGCCCCTGCCCCAGCATGGGGGTGGGAGAGAAAACACAGCTGCAGCAGGAGAGACTGAATGGCCATTTGCTTATCCCTTAGCTCAGTCTTAAAGAAGAGGTAGGCACCACTCCCCTACTCTTATAAATAAGAGGGCTCCATAGACCAACCTATGCCTTGGTCCAACACAAATCTGATTGCAATTGCTTGGGAGAGACAAGGAGCCCTTCATTCTTGGAAATTCCTAGCAAATCCTGCCCAGCCTGCCACTGCCCTACAATTCTGTTTGAAAGGGAGTAGGGGAAGGGGTACTTCTGGATAATAAATTATATAAATCTTTGTTTTGAGGACTTTTCAGTCTGCCCATAGAAGTACATTCTAGGCTTGCAGAGACGGTCATGGTATAGGAAATTTAAACAAAAAAAATCTGGCCTTCTGAGTTGTAAGCTTTTTTTTAACAATTTAATATGTTTTTTACAGCCAGTGATAATCCATACATATATATGAACTTTTGGAGACTTTTAATCCTTTTGGTAAACTCATTTAGCAGAGTTACTTTATATTATATTTATATTATTGTAGAGAACCTGCCTCCTAGAAGTATCTGGTCCATTTCCACCCTGGGGGAATAAATTATTTTAAGACTGAAATAATATGATATATGTCTGTGGCCTCTTTTGGCTTCAGTTAAAATAAATAAATAGGGTGTCCCCCACCACACAATTCCATGATCAAATTAGAATTCATACTCTAAATATCTCTAGCCCTGAGAAGAATTTGGCTAGCAGAGACAAGGAGATAACCATGTATTGCCTGTGTTCTGTTACACTACTTACTTAAATGTAATGGTACTCTGGAAACCTGTCTGTCATTTCTGACTAAAATGGTCAGTCCATTTTTTCTGAGTTTATGTATTATTATTATTATTTATTTTATTTTATTATTTCAGTACATCTGACCTTCATCTCTTCTGCTCCAGTTACAGGCTCAGTCCTATCAAACAAATTATATGAGAGTAAACTGGATGCTGCAATGCATTAAGTGACAATATCTGATATGACCCAAAGTGGGCCAATCTCAGAAAGCAGCCCCCGCCTGGGGCTTAGTAGAAACATAGCCTTTCCACACATATATTTATTACCTAACATTTTCCTCTAATGAGGTGCACATACAACTTCTTGTCTTCTCCATTTTCCCCTGTCCTTCTGGAGTAGATTTTCCTCTTTCTGTTGATCTAACTTTATCTATTGTTCATGTGTGGGTTTTAGAATCAGTAGAATACATGGTTTACAGATATTTTGCTCATTGTTCTCATTCAGAATATATTGTTTTCAGGCTGTTTTCTGAGCTTCCATAGATTAAGCAATTCTGTCATGTCATCAGGAAAAATGTCAGATTGGCTTTGCTTTCTTTTTCTCCTCCTTTGTTTCTCTTTTTAAATCTTCTTCTCTCCTTTATTTTTACAAAGCATGGCCGAATCCAAAACTGATATTGCAGGGGATGAGGTTGGAGGGTAGATTGTGAGGTGATGCAAATATATTCCAAATTTGACTTCAATACCTCTATGACAGTTTGCATCAAATGAGAATCTATTCTCTTGTTGGATATAATAGGTGTCATTGGTTGGCCATTCTGCATTGCTTAATTCAACTTGGTTTGAACAAGAAGATCTGGTGACTCTTGCCTGTCTGGAGAAAGAGTAATCAGGGTCCTTAATTTACAGTTGTGTTAAGAAGAAAATCAGGCCCATTGTTTAGGCTTTTGGTTTATAACTAACGAGGACAACACTATGTCATTTCATACATGGTTTTCATTCAGCATGTTAGCTTTGCAACGGTACAGGCCGGAGGGCTTTCTTTTTAAAATTTTAGATTATATGGTGCAGACACATTTTAAGGCAAAGGATGAATTTGTGTGCAGTACTGTAGCTCTGGAAAGCAGAGACCCAGAACAGTAATACAAATTTTGTCTTAGACACTTATTGATAAACATAATACAATAATGATACAAAACTCCATGGGTCAGATTTTCAAAAGAGCTCTGCACCCAAAAACTACCATTTCGGCACCTATATAAAGGGGACAGATTTCAAAAAGTGCTTATTGAGAACAATGGAAGCTGTTGGTTGCTGAGCATTTTTTTTTAAACTGGATACTTAAATTAAGCTAAGCTCTTGAAAAGTCTGGCTCGGTGGAGAGGGTGCTGACCACTTCTGAAAATCAGTCCCTAAAGCTTAATACATTGTTACAGGGGTTTCAAAAGTTCTTGCTCAGGCAAAATTACCCACTAAAGTCAAAATTCACTTTAAAGACAATCGTTTTGCCTCAGTAAGGGCTTTAAGATTGTTGTGTGCCACTTACTGAAGAATACTGTAGGAAATCCCAAATGTAAATCTAGTATCTACCTGAAAATACAGTACTTAGGCACAATATATTTAACATTTATACCAATCTACGCATTTGGAAAGCAGCCAAAGAGTTCCAGATTTTTGACTCTACTTTTTAAAAGATTTGCGTTGTTTATTTTTAAGGCAATAAAAGTGTGAAAAACTGTAACAGCAGAATATATGGGGGGAAAAGATAAGCTATGACTAAAGTGTTTATTTAAATAGGTTTTAATGCTTTGAAATAAAATAAGTTTACCATGAAAATTGAATATGCTGTGGCAAACACAGCTTTATTGTTCTGTACCTGAACAATAAGATTAGGAATATTTTCAAAGAAAGGCATTTTGTTGTTGTTGCTGTTGACATTCACAGAATACTATAGCAATTATTTATATCCGTATTTAAGCAAGCTGAAATTCATATTCTTGGAAAGCCACGATCAGCTCTCATTTTTTGCAATGAGCAACAGGCAACTAAATCAGTTTAACTCAATCAGGGCTGTTTTTTCTGTTGTGTGCTGCAATTTTGTTTGTTGTTATGATGAAAGGCATCAGCTGGCTGGCCAACTAGTCTCAAATACTTTCCCCAGAACAAAATTGCATTCATAGTGTAACTTGAATAATCCTTAAATGTTGGAAAACACTGATGATGCTTGTCACGCTGTCTGGAGTGGCTCACAACTCTGAATACTTACCTCAGGGCAGACTGTCAGACAACTTTCAGGGCAGACACCCCAAACTGGTGGGGTGTTCTATAATTATATTTCATCAAGCCAGTAACAAATGTGAGCTCCTGGATCTCTGTACCAGTCTCAACATGGAGTCACAGACAGTCCCCTTGGACTTTCCAGTCTCTCTTGCCACCCAGAAAAACTGAACTTTGTGATGAAAGGTTATTAAAACCAAAAATCACATCATCAGGTTGCTTCCAGTCCCAAGGCACCAGCCACTTACCCCAGATCAATTGGTACTCCAGATCTTACACCAAAGACAACACTGGCAGCCAAATCTATAATAAACTAACTATGGATTTATTAACTTAGAAAAGAAATGAGAGATATTGAGAGTTTAAAGCAGGTAAAATATAAAAATAAGTAAAATCACAGTTAATAACGCCAAAGGGTGGTGGTGATGTACTAAACTGCCAGTCTCCCAAAAGTCTTTCAGCGCTACCCATAATAACTCTGGGGACCATAGCACCATAGAAAATGAGGGTTGGAAGGGACCTCAGGAGGTCATGTAGTCCAACCCCCTGCTCAAAGCAGGACCGATCCCCAATTAAATCATCCCAGCCAGGGCTTTGTCAATCCGAGCCTTAAAAAAACTCTACAGGAGGAGATTCCACCACCTCCCTAGGTAACCTATTCCAGTGCTTCACCACTCTCCTAGTGAAAAAGTTTTTTCCTAATATCCAACCTAACCCTAACCCCACTGCAACTTGAGACCATTACTCTTCATTCTGTTATCTGCTACCACTTGAGAACAGTCTAGATCCATCCTGTTTGGAACCCCCTTTCAGGTAGTTGAAAGCAGCTATCAAATCCCCCTCATTCTTCTCTTCTGCAGACTAAATAATTCCAGTTCCCTCAGCCTCTCCTCATAAATCATGTGCTGCAGCCCCCTAATAATTTTTGTTGCCCTCCGCTGGACTCTTTCCAATTTTTCCACATCCTTCTTGTAATGTGGGGCCCAAAACTGGACACAACTACTCCAGATGAGGCCTCACCAATGCTGAATAGAGGGGAATGATCATGTCCCTCAGTCTGCTAGCAATGCTCCTACTTATACAGCCCGAAATGACATTAGCCTTCTTGGCAACAAGGGCACACTGTTGACTCATATCCAGCTTCTCATCCACTGTAACCCCTATTTTCTGCAGAACTGCTGCCTAGCCATCTGGTCCCTAGTCTGTAGCCGTGCATGGGATTCTTCCGTCCTAAGTGCAAGATTCTGCACTTGTCCTTGTTGATCCTTATCAGATTTCTTTTGGCCCAATCCTCTAATTTGTCTAGGTCCCTCTGTATCGTATCCCTACACTCCAGTGTATCTACCACTCCTCTCAGTTTAGTGTCTGTCTTCTGATCTGTCTTCTCATTCAGTTATTCTGTCCTGTTTGAATCCAAACAGTTCAGAGATACAGGATCTTTCCTTGAATCCATATTTATAGTATCTTCACAGAGAAAGAAGTATCTCTACCCATGTGGGCTTTTTCTTTGATGAGGGTGAGTGAGGGATGCACTTAGACTTTTGACCTCTGACTATATGCATGATGGCTAACTGCTTTGAAATTAGCATTTTCTGTTGAAGATTTCTTTGATGGGTAATTTAGTAACAAGGGTATTTACCATACAAATGTTTGTTATTGTATCAGGACAGAAACAGATAAGCAGAAGCAATACCAGTAAAATTCCACTTGTTTTCATAACAAGAAAAGGAGTACTTGTGGCACCTTAGAGACTAACCAATTTATTTGAGCATAAGCTTTCGTGAGCTACAGCTCACTTCATCGGATGCACATGGAAAATACAGTGAGGAGATTTATATACACACAGAACATGAAAAAATGGGGGTTATCATACACACTGTAAGGAGAGTGATCACTTAAGATGAGCTATTACCAGCAGGAGAGTGGGCAGGGGTGGGGGGAGAAAACCTTTTGTAGTGATAATCAAGGTGGGCCATTTCCAGCAGTTAACAAGAATGTCTGAGGAACACATATGAATACACACGTATACATCTAACCTTTACTTAGATCTACACAAGTGAATGGACCTGAATACACATGGTCAGCCAGTGTCACAATACTATAACACCATCAAAGGCATGAGAAATTTTCTGTATCATTCTCATGAGCTGTATGGAATCTCCTGTACCAGGTGACTAAAGGGGGCTGTGTTTCAATGACACTTGAAACAGCACAAAATATGTTGAGTTTTGTTAAAATTAAAACTCAGCCCAAGTTAAAAAAACAGTTGAGGGAACCTGGCCTGCCTCATAGATTTACATGGGAGGTTTCAGTTGAATTTCAATTTTTGTGTCCATCTGAAACTCAAACACATGCAGTGCAAATACATGTAGATGAGGATGAGATAAATTGAAAGGAATTCTGTAAACTACAGAGTTTTGCACAGTTTTAATGATAATCTAGGATTGACTATATGAAGAAAAATTTAGATTTCAATTCTGACCATAAATGTCAGCGAAACTAATAGAATCATAGGACTGGAAGGGAACTCGAGAGGTCATCTAGTCCAGTCCCCTGCACTCAAGGCAAGACTAAGTATTATCTAGACCATCCCTGACAGGTGTTTGCCTAACCTGCTCTTAAAAATCTCCAATGATGGAGATTCCACAAGCTCCCTAGTCAATTTATTCCAATACTTAACCACCCTGACAGGAAGTTTTTCCTAATGTCCAACCTCAACCGCCCTTGATGCAATTTAAGCTCATTCCTTCTTGTCCTATCCTCAGAGGTTAAGGAGAACAATTTTTCACCCTCCTCCTTGTAACAACATTTTATGTACTTGTTATCCTGTTCCCTCTCAGATTTCTCTTCTCCAGACTAAACAATCCCATTTTTTTCAGTCTTCTGTCATAGGTCATTTTTGTTGCTCTTCTCTGGACTTTCTCCAATTTGTCCACATCTTTACTGAAATGTGGGGCCCAGAATTGAACACAATATTTCTGTTGAGGCCCAATCAGGGTGGAGTAGAGCAGATGAATTACTTCCCTGTGTCTTGCTTATAAGACTCCTGCTAATACATCCCAGAATGATAGTTTGGTTTTTTTACAACAGTGTTACACTATTGACTGGTATTTAGCTTGTGATCCACTATGACCCCCAGATCCCTTTCTGCAGTATTCCTTCTTAGGCAGTCATTTCCCATTTTGTATGTGTGCAACTGATTGTTCCTTCCTATGAGCATTTGTCCTTATTGAATTTCATCCTATTTACTTCAGATAATTTCTCTGGTTTTCTCCAGATCATTTTGAATTTTAATCCTATTCTCTAAAGCATTTGCCAAGCCTCCCAGCTTGGTATCATCCGCAAACTTTAGAAGCGTACTCTGTATGCCATTATCTAAATCATTGATGAAGATATTGAACAGAGCCAGACCCAGAACCGATCCCTGGAGGACCCCACTCATGTCCTTCCAGCATGACTGTGAACTACTGATAACTACTCTCTGGGAATAGTTTTCCAACCAATTTTGCAGCCACCTTCTAGTAGCTCCATCTAAGTTGTATTTCCCTAAACCATGCTCAAAATGTGATGTGACATAAGCAAGTTTGCATCAATGTTGTGACACACACAGCCTGCACATTCTCATGGTGTATATTGAACCTTCACTTGCAACATTTGGATTCAGTTCAGCAGAATCTTACAGGGCAGAAAGGTTTTCAAATGGTTTGTCCAGCCTTAGTGATTTGAAGGCTCATTTGATGCCTTAATCACATGTAGATTGTTGCATGCTTGACCTCAAATGGGGCTGAAATCCATGATGTCAAGATCTAATGGATTTGTGAAACAATAGAAGTTGCTCACACAATGATGCATGGTTATATATTATGCAGCTCTTTAAGTTTTGCTGTAGCCACTGCAAAAATTTAGTTGCTAATTAATTTCTGATACTTGTACATTCCTGACTTGCTTTCTTTTTGGACCATTTCTCACTGCTTCAGAGTGTCTATGGTATCTGCTAAGAAGGTATATATAGAATAGTTTTAGTTATTAATACAGTCTCCATGGAAAAAGTCACTCTTATTTAAAAATACATATATTTTAATTAGTGAATTTAGTGCTGACAATTTGTCATATATTGACAGGCCCATAAATAACCTTCTCTAGTCTCAAACCAGGAACAGCATAAGTAGCAGCCAGTATGCTATTTTAAAGAGACTTCTTCTCAGGCTTGTCTCCCTTAGGAATTTTTTACTAAAGTCTCCCACTATTGTTACCACTGAGTTGGATTTATCATCATTTTAGGCACCTGTGATTTACAGGCTTCTTCTGAGCTTAAATAGATGATAGTACCTAAAACACCAATGGCTGCCTGGAACCCTGTTTACCTGGAACCTGTGGTAGCAACAGTGGGGAAATATTTAGCAGAAATGCCAAGGGAAGACACCACCTAAGTGGAGAAAAATAGTTTAGCCTCCATGATGAGACTGTCATCACATAGACCATTTAACGTCCTTTGGAATACTGGTAGTTGTAACATAAACACCTATTGTTTAGTTACTTTGATGGGAAAAAACTTTTAATCAGTATTGACCTGAGATAGATTTGAACTAGAGCCCTAGAGGTGACAGTTTGGATCCCAGTCTGGATCCCATCCCTTGAGCCATTGAAACAGCTACTAGATGTGTGGAGTATCAATTTTTCAGAACTCAGTACTTTGACATCTATACTTTCCTTTTTTTTTTTGCTTATTTGTTTGTTAACATTCCTAAGTTTAGAACATATCATGGAGTAACTTATTTCAAATGTGTGTTATGAAGGTGTTTGCATTAGATGCAAAATGAGTGTTTCAAGCCATGATTTTTAACTCTTCCCATCTTCTAAAGATATAGGTGTTTAAAAAAACAACAACAACAAAAATAACAAAAACCAAAGAAAAACCCTTAGCCCTTTCCTCCTGAATTTTCTTAGCCTCATGTCCTAAGATGTATTTAGAAGCACATACTTATGGTATCTGAGGAAAAAGACATGGTTTATCTTGGGAAACGTTGCTCAATCTTAACTATGATGATGCTCTCAGGCTCACTCTTACAATTACACAGACAGGTTTTGTAATTAGAAAAGTAAAAAGTGCTAAGAAGCTAGTAGAAGTATTATGTGTGTGCATGAAATACAGCTAAAAACTTGCATTGAGATCATAAGGGCTTGCCATCCATGACCAGGATGTTTTAGGTGTGCTGTACACTGATCATAAAGCTTGTTATTCAGCATAGACTGATCCCATCTGGAGGAAAACTGCATTTGAAATGCTGTACTTAGTGACTGTACAGATGAGATGGAACAATGATCGTGAGAGCTCCTTGGCTGCTAACGGTTTGACTTAACTTAGTGAGGAAAAGAAATATAGGCAGCTTTCCTTTCAAAACAAAAGCATAGTGGTCCTTGATGTTATTCAGCAAGGAAAGTTCAGTATGTTTTGGAAGGCCAACAAGGTTTACAAAGGGAGAGGAAGGCTGCTTGGGGAGGTGCTTGGAATATTGCATGCTCACAATACTTTCTTATTTGGGGTGCCTGATGTGTTAGGGTGGATCACATTTGGGGCTGTTGGGAAAGGAAAGGTGGTCTTGGGGTAAATGCACCAGAATGGGACTTAGGAGATCTTGCATTATATTTATGGCTCTACCATAAGTTTCCTGATTGACCTTTCACAAGTCATGTATGTCCATATGCCTTGGTTCCCCATCAGTGAAATGGAGATAATGCTTGCTGACCTCAGAGTTATGAGAATAATTCCACTGATATTTGTGAGGTGCGCCAATACTACAATGATTAATTCCATAGAAAATCCTGTAGCTGAAACTTTTCTTCTTTCACTGGACAACTTCAAAAACTGATCTGTCAGCTAAGGAGCTCCCACTCTCATTGTTGAGACTGTGAAATGTATTTTCAGCTGACTAATCAGCCAGGAAAAACCTGACTCATATCTATCTAGGTACTCTTATGTATCCAATCCCCTTGTTATAACACCCTGACATGACAATGGCGTGGAAACAGCCATAATGGATTGTGTATGCCTGTTAGTATGAGGAATACTGTTTTAACTACGATCAGCTTTCTTTGCTGTATAACCCTACAGGCCTTTGGAATGCTGTTGGAATTGCAGATGCTTCTGTTTAGCTGAGTCAGACCCTAATGTTTCTTCACTATTTTATATGGTCTTGAAGAGAAGGATTTTTATTGGCTCCCTAATTTAGAGATCTGTTTACATCAACCGTTGATATTTCCTTATGCTGCCCTTTTGTTTCACAAATATTGAAAGAAAAAGCCTTTCTTCTGTTGCTGAAAGTCCTGCTAGTGTCATCATCTCTTGTTTTGGAAATACAGAACTCTGAATGTTATTGTTTGGTGATAAATGGAGGATATTACCAGATTTGCCTGTTACTTTGGGGTACACTCATTTATTAGGGTTACTCTTCTGGGGTGGGGGAGGGTTCTGTAATTCTATCCATGTACTGCTTGTGTCACTTTTGCTCTCATATGGAGCTCTACTTCTTCCTTCTGCATGTTCCCTCCCATTGCAGATATCCTGAAGGATCTAGGTTGCCCAGGGCTGGGTTCTTCCAGCCCCAGATTCAGACGAACACACACACTAACAGAGCGCCTGAAAGGACTGGGTTAATCAGCACTCCCAAGCTGACCCCTTATATGCCCCTGGACTCAGCAGGCTGGACTGAGCTGCACTTCCAAGCTGCCACCCTCAGATGGCCCAGGTTCAGCACGTCCCTATCCCCACTTTCATGTTACAATTGTTCTGGTAGTAACCCACTTGATGAGCAAAAAATCCACAGGATTTTTGGGTGCTGCAGGGATATTTAGCTTAGGTATGAGGAGTGTTGCTGCAGAGCAAATGGGGAAGCCAAAAACACCCACAAGGGATTGGGAGAGAGAGAGAGAGAGAGAAGCAACCAGCTTAACTACAAAAGTTATTCATTGCCAAGTAATAACCATACAAGGGGAGCCAAACAAACAAAACAGTTATAATATTAAATTTAACTTAAATTTGATTATAAAAGTCAGGGTTAGAAAAATATAACTGATCACACAAGTCAGGGTCAGAGAGAGGGAGAGAGAGAGAGAGATCAGTTCTCACCACACTGTGAAGCTTGAATCGATTGGGATTCCCAGGTGGTGGTGGTAGCTGAGGGTCCGGAATGCTGGAGACAGGCAGTGCCCCCAGCACAATCAGTCAGGAGAAGATGAAGTCCCCATGGAACTGCTGCAGATATTGGATTCAGGCATCAGAGCACTTACTTGAGCATGGGTAGTTTCTTTTGTAGGGAAAGAACAATGGTTCAAGGAAGAACATGGGATTTGTTTATGGGTAAACTGATGACTCAAGGGAATATACCAAAGTTGTCTTGTTCCGGCTAGACAATAGGAACTGACCATTCCTGGCTATAGGCAGTGTTTCTTCGAGGGAGCTCGCAATGCAATTAGGCACCTTCAGTATTTTGTATACCAATAAAAGATTTATTACTAGAATTGGTCTGATAACTACTGAGCTGGGTGTGTGCAGGCGTGGGTTCATTAATATCTGGAGCAGAGATTCCCCGTCATGCAGTGCTTTCCTGCTTTTCTGGTCCCAGAGTTCAGTGCAGTTCTTGCCTTGGAATCTCTGTTCTCCATTCTGTATGCTAATGGAGAGCCTCCCTGTCCCAACTTTGATGCAAATGGGGCTAGGGGAGTTTCCTTCATCCTGTCACCCTTGTCCAGAGGAGTTTAGGTGTGTCTCTGTCTTTTCACTGCTTTTTGTAACTCTGTCTTCTGATCAGCTTTGGCTCAAGAAGAGGCTTGCGGGAGGAGGGGGAAAGGTCTTTCATGAGTCAGACAGGCTGGATACTGCGCCCTGGTTCCCCAAGAACACAGATCTGATAGGTAACAAGGAAAAGATATTCAGTTATATTTGTTTACAAATGAAATGTATTCTGTTCATCTTTAAGGGGAAAAGAATCTGCTAGCAATACTGATTACACAGTATGTTCAGAGAATCAACTACAGAGTGAAAGAAGTCATAAGATAAAATAACTGGTATATTTTGATGTAAAAGTTGGCCTAGTCATGAAACACTGAGAGCTAAATTCTCAGCTGGTATAAATTGACAAAGGTCATTGACTTCAATGGAACTAGACCACTTTGCACCAGCTGCCATTATAGCATGAGGAACATCTTAAAAGATAAAAAATCAAGCTTATTTGATACTAAATTAAGCAGTAATCCAATGATATGAGTTCAATCAAGCATCTAGGTTTGACCAAGTATGATGAATAAAAAAGGAGGCTGGAGGAGGATATGGATTATCTTGTACAGTTGTTTTCAAATGGCTGATATGAGAAAACACACAATTAATAGTATTATCCCTAGACTTTCTCCACATCATAATGAATATGGGACCAATGCTGCTCCTATTGACTTTAGTCAGACCACGACTGGGGGCATTAGAATCTAAAGGCTTCCAAAGTTCAGCAGTAAGATTGTGAATCTACCCTGGATCCCATACCATCTTACCTAACCAGATCACTCAAACTGTCCACTACTATAATTCAGATTTTGAGGGAAGATGTGCTTAGGGTCCTCTCTTGGGATTCTCTAGTTGCCTCCAGTGTCTGAGAATGTAGTGTTATCTCATGATACACTTAATATTATGATCATACTGCTTTTATGAAAAATCTCATTCTATTCCATAGGCACTAGCTGGTAAAAGGAGGAGTTTGCATCTTCCAATACTTCCAAGAGTTGTTTAAAAATCAAGATTGTTTGTTAACCATTTCAAGTGTATCCTGTGCAAATATTTTGGTCAGATTCCTTAGTCCTGTCCTGTAATTTGAGATAATTTCTAATCTTGGCTCTGACTTGCTCTGTTCCATTGAGCAAGACATCTAACCTTAGTCTTCCCCTCTGTAAAATTGTTGTAGTAATCAGCTACTCCACGGATGTGTTCTGTAAATCCTAGTTAATCACTGTAATTTCAAAGCTATGTTATAAATGCTAAGTGTTAGTATCATTAAATAGAGAGACAAGGTGGGTGAGCCACACAGAGCTCTTCCTCAGCTCTGTGTGGCTCGAAAGCTTGCATCTCTCACCAGCAGAAGTTGGATGAGGTAATATCTTTTACTGGACCACCTTGTCTCTCTAGTATCCTCGGACCAACATGTGTACAATAACACTGCACGCAACAATGGACAGATTATTTAGATGGACTTGTATCATTCTGGTTCTGGAAAGAGTGGGGAAAAGTTTTAAGATGCACACACTGATTGTGTAGGTGATATGTTCACACTGTTTGCTGACTTCAATGGATGATTCAATCATCAGTGTTCTGTAGCCTGCTTTTCTTAGCATAGTTCCCGAAGGTTTCTGTTGTTCAAGACAAGATTTGTATGTCATCCCTTTAACATGGCAAGAAACACAGAAAAGTGCTTTCTGATGGGAGGCTTACTTCACAGATCAGCTCATGGAAACTTCTGAACCTCCACTCTCCTGCATGTCTTCTTCCCTGGGTTGCTGTACGGGGTTAGAAAAAAGTGCCGCAGGGGTCTATTTTTTTTTAAAGAGAGAGAACAGGAAAAAAAAAAGAGCACTAATCAGCATGTCCTGTGCTCTTCTTTGTAGTCCCAGCGCCGTGTTACGTTTCACCTCCCTGATGGCTCCCAGGAAAGCTGCAGTGACAGTGGTCTAGGAGACCATGAGCCTGTGGGTAGTGGAACCCTGATCTCACATCCTCTCCCTCTGGTTCAGCCACAGGACGAATTCTACGACCAGGCCTCACCGGACAAGAGGACTGAAGCTGATGGCAACTCTGACCCCAACTCTGGTGAGTTGATGTCAAGGCTTTGGTAGTCTTTGGTAGAGGTTTTTGTTTGTTTTGTTTTCCCTTTTCACTTTTTAAAAAATGATTAAGCTGCAGAGACATGGAGCATGTGCATGGATATTTAGTCACAGCAGTTAAGAAGATTTTACAGCATGTTAAATTAGTTGCCTGAAATATCATGTCACGATGTTGATTGTAAAAAAAGGAACACAAGTAAAAAAAAAATATTGTGCTCATTTGGGAAACGTGTATAGACAGACTACATGATGAGTGGAAAAAACAAGAAAGAAGAAAGTTCTAAAAGGTAGCTTGCTTGTCTTTGTTGTCATTTGCAGTGTTGTGTAGTATTTACCTATACACTTTCTTCTTACAATGATGCTTCAGTCTTCATTGTGGGATGGGGTATGAAATCATCCTAAATACCTATTGGAGATCAAAGGAACAATGAATTGTAGGTGAAATTTTTCATTGAACTATGTTAAAAAAAATGGAGCAAATTAGGGCACATATAGTTATCTGGCTAGTTTGCATATATGTACCACCTCTTTATAGTAGCTGTCACACTGAAAACCTTTCCGCTTGCAAAAGTAAATGGAAATTCTCCATTAGCTTGAGAGGTTGGGGAGCTCATGTTTGGCTCTAATGGATGTGAGTTTCATCTACAATGTTCCACATGGGCAGTTTGGCTGGCAACCACCACATCTATATGTCTGGAAAACCATTTTTCCTTTTAATTTTAATTCATTTTTACATTTTATATTGGAATTACAATGCTTGCATCCTGCACTATAGATGCAGCTCAGCAAGTGATAATGGGAGAATCATACATCTGAACTGAGGACTCTACAGGTAATTGACTAGAGCTCATTGGGAATTTTTTGATAAAGTGTTTTGTCATTGGAAAATGCTGATTTGTCAAAACCTAAACTTTTCGCAGAAACCTATTCATTTTGACAAAACTTTTGCTGGGAACATTTCTCAGGGGGAGAGAGACAGAGAGACAGACACTCCCTATAATAAACAATAGTTTAATTTAAAGGTGAGATTTGAAGCTGGGCCTCCCGTATCATAGGTAAGCACGATAACCACTGGGCTATTGGCTATTCTGGGGTTTATGTAACCTCTGTCTCTCTGTCACATACATGTTTTTGTTGTTGTTGGTTTTTTTTCTTCATTAAAACTGTTGAAAGGTCTTGGTCTTGTTCAGCAAAAACAAATTCCCAGAGCTTGACATTTTTCACAAAATGGAAATGTTGTTTTCTGGCCAGCTCAAACTGTGACCTTAAGTCCACAAAAACACAAGGACCTGTAGTAGTATAGCAGCTAAAAGTGAAAAATGTGTATAGTATATGTAACTGATTAGTTTAGGTGGAATTATCCTGTTAATTCCCTGTCCATGCAAGAGAAGAGTGACGTATTTAACTAGAGTAGAGGGCTGTCTTAAGGCTTCATTCATTACCTGTAGGCAATGTAGCATGAGCTTTGCTGATACTGAGTTGTATATCTCTATATAGCACATAGCATAAAAGTCCATCAAACAAAGCTGAGCAAAGAGCAGGATCAGTAAACTCGGTACAAAGGTCTTACATGGGAGCGTTCTGCATTTGCGAATAGGTGTCAACTGCACCGTGCAATCATGCAATATTAATTACAAATTGATCTAATTCGCCGAAGTCGGCAGATGTATTTAAAGCTCATATGAATATCTCTATTTTCGTGATGTCTGTAACTGATGTGACTATGCAAAATTTAGCCTTTGGGGAAACTAAATTCATGGTAAATCTATGAGAAACTAATGGTCGAGCTGTATTGAAGGTTAGTGAGGCATGGTAATATAGCTTCCTATACTAATTATTTTATCAGACTGAATTAAAGCATGCATTTAAATAGTGTCTCATATATCTCATCAGACCTTACAAGCTAAGCAGAGCGTAATAATTTATTTGCACAGAAGTCACCCCAGGAAACGTAGGTGCATGAGGAAATGGCACTGGTGATTATGTAGATTCCACTCTTAACTCTTGAGTCCTTACTGAGTTATTGCCCAAGCAACCAATGAAGTGGTCACTGTGTGGCTGGAGATGGCTATTTTTTAATTAGGAGATGTGAAATAGAGTTTGTGACAGTTTATGGGCCTGAAAGATCTCACAGCATCTTCACATGAATAGAAGTTCTACCCAGCATTAGGGCAAAATTAGAATGTGAGTTAATTACACTTTGCCTACCTAAATTGCTGATGTTGTGTCAATTGGATATGGTAATCTTTGACACTTCCTGTCTTCATCTGTAGTGTATTATTGCTGTGCAATGTTAAAGAGTTACTGCATTCAACCCTAGAGGTAGTTTGACTTCAGTGGTTGTTGAAGTGATTCCTACTGTAGTGTGCATGGTTAAAAAGCATTGTGAATACTGTGGGATAACAGGTGCAATTATGCAGTGGAAGGGAGGAATCCTTAGTGAGAACCCATATTGTTACATTAATGAAACATATGCATTGGATTAAATCTTTAAAACTACAGAGAAACAGTTAGACATGCTTTGTGATTTCTTTGTAATCCTAATACTTAATTATATCTGTGTTCAAAAGAAAAAGCCCATTGAGGGCCCATTAAGACTTTTGGGGGGCTTTACATTCTCCTCTCATTCACCACACCCATGATTTACACTGGAACAAAATGCTCAAAAAGAGGGTATAAAATGTTTCCAAATCAGAATGGTCACATTTATATCCACTTTACAGAAAATTCAAGGAGGTGATAAATGAGGGATTTTTAAAAGAAATGTGTAACTTTAATGTTAGTCTGTAGGTGTTATATATGTATATGTACAGACTCTCAAAAAACAAAACTGTGTAATAAGAGTTACAAGTTAGTTTGTTTTATTTTTGAGAGCCAGTCTTATATATATATATAACACCTCAAAAGTAGCATCAAAATTCAATATTTCTTTGATAAAAAGCCTTATTCTCCATTGCCCTTTCTCTTGTGTAATCATAATAGTAAATGACACTATTGTGTATTTATACATAATATAAAGGTGTAATAATGTCATTAATAATGGTTAATGTGTAATAAGAATTGTAGGTAGGTAAATTAGTTTTATGGGTTTTTTTGAGAGACTGCCTGAATATTATATTTTTTCAAAGTTCCTTATTTGTCTTACAACAAATGACATATTTGATTTTGAAACTCCAATTAACTTTTCTCTATTTACAATGTGTGTGTGTTTGTTTATTTATTTATTCTTTTATTATTTCTCTTCAGATGGCAATGAGAATAGACTAGGCAATTTCATGATTTTTTTTAGTCAGTATCTAGTATCTAATTTCATGTTAGTGTTCCCGTGCACAAGTACTGCTGCAAATGTAGTGTGGTAAATATTATAGAGCAAGGTTTTGTTGTGCTCTTAAACTGTTCCAACAAAAATGAAAAGAAGAGTGATCATGGGACTATTTGTAATGATTGTCTAATAATTTATCTATACCAAAAATTACATGTGGGTCCAAACTTGTTCTTCACTGTCCCTTTCAAAGCTAATTCTAATGCAAGGTGCGTTCAGTTTGTTGAAGCATGATGCTATTTCTGCCTGAAAGACCTGTTAAATGGTGAGAACCATTTTGGTGAATGACTTTAATGTTCTTGTGAATGGTGTGTTTTTATTGTTGTAAACCATAAATTTATATAAATAAAGATGTAGCCATTGTTTGCTGATAGTGGTATGTTGCTGCTTTAATTAAGTTTGGACAGTGGGCAAGGGCCAGGTTTGGACAGCCTGTAATGTTAAAGAATGAGTTAAAGATTCTCATAGCCGAATGATCTACTGCATGAGAAACTCACTGTTCTGTTTCCAGCCTATGAAGAGACAAGGAGTTACAATTACACTAGTCTAATGAAAAGGGCATACACAGCCAGAGAAAATTCTCCCAACTAATATTAAAGACAGCAGTCTCTCATGCTGGGAGAGACTGAAAGGAAGAGAGATTACAAACACTAGTTCTATTAGCTAACTATTGTCAACATGTTTACTAGGGGAGGATAGACAGGAGAGGCAGGACAAATAGAAAATAAATAATTAAATCAGCACTTAACCTGTCTACTTTGTGTAGGCTCACATTGTCCAGCCATGCCAGAAAAAAAAGAGGAGGCAATGGATTTAGTTTAATTACTCTGCAGTTTTATTCACTTAAGATATCTGGGACTAACCAGCCACAAATTGTACAGTGCAGGTCACCATACGTTCCGTAATCATTTCCACATAATCCCCAGCCTCATCCCAGCCATCCCATATTCTTGAAGCTTTCATCCAATCCACCTATAGGTCTTTGCCATCTCAAACTTCTAATATCAATGTTAATTGTCCATTAAACAACTATAAAGTTCACCTTTCACTTGATGCATCGGTATATCCCTATTTTATCAGAACTCTTTATCAGTGAACAATATATTGTGGGCTGAAAAACTGCATCCTTCCATACATTTGCACAAGCTCTGTGGCATTATTACATGTTAGTAACAACAACTAATTCAAATTAATTATAGAACATCTCAGTGTTCAATAGTCATGACTGAGATGATTTAATTTCACACACAACATTAATTTGTAAAATGTTATCATTCTTAAACACAGTTGTGAACAACCATGGAAAATGACACCATGTTGACCACGACTTAGTGGTCAATGTAGACAGGACAAATTGAAATCAGCATGTAATATAAGCCAATTGTTTGCAACTATCTTGAAACACAGTAAAATGAAGTATTATGTGTAATCCCAAAGAGGAAGTAGAACACGGATTTGTGATTGCTGCACTGAGAATATATAATTAAAAAGAGAAAAATAATTAAAATACAAGGGAAACTATAATTGCCATAAAAGAAGCAGCAGAGCTTTGAAAGGAATTTGTAAAAATAGAGGTTTAAAAATTAGTTGGCCACATTTTGATTTCTGGTGTATGTATTTTTGACCCAACCTGTTTCTAAATGAAGAATATTTTTGTATTTAAAAGTCTATTCATTTCATTTCTCACTCTTCCTAAGAAAGCTATTAAAAGGGAAAATAGTTCCAAAGGTTTCAGTTGTTGCCAGATTTTATCTCTTAGTATGTCAGATACAAACCTGCAAAACCACCAAATTTCCCTAAAATCTAGTAGAAATTGCATATTACCAACATGACTTCATTGCATCTCTTCTGCTTGCTTTGTGGCTTTTTAATGTGTTTATTACAAAGTGTAATGTTAACAGAAACATCCTGTTTTATGACTTGTTGACATTAAGAGAAGAATTTGCTGTATTTTAATCTGGAATGTTTCTTCTGTAATTCAGCAGACAGGTGCTCAGTCTTGTTTTCTTGTTAGTACAGTTTTGATTTTCATCAGCATTAAATGAGCCCTTGTTAGTTAAGGATCCTGCTTTCACTGCTCTTTTAGCAAAGGCTGCTGAGCACTATCATTTGAACTGGAAATGTTAACCCATCTAATGGTTACATTCAATATAGCTAACAGTATGATAGAATTGTATGTAGGAAAAATGTGCCTCCTAGTGTAAAGAAGGTGAAATGTGTACTTTCGTGAACTAGCTTGATGAAATTACATTTTGATAGCTGCAAGCTGTGGATGTGATTCATTCTCCCTCAAAGAGATAAAGAGAAATAGCATATATTTAACCAAGTGTGGGAACTGCTCTGGGGTGAAAGCCTATTATACATTTCAGATGTGCGTGTGTAATAATTCCCGTAGTGTGGAAATAAGTAAGAAGCAAAAAGAAAAAATATTTATGTCCTTCATATTTTTGCCTATTTTTTGCCCATAATTAATAAGCAATATAAATAAACGTTACATAGCCCAGAATTATGCTTTCATGTTAGGAAGACTGGGCTTGGGTGAAAAACTGTAACAGACCCTTTGCATTTTAAAGGTTTCACTTCTAAACATAAAAAGAAGAAAGTTGTTTTATAATGCTTGAGGGTATTCAAAATAAAAATACAAATTTGGAAGCAATTCCATGTTCTTGGAAGCAATGTCTAAAATAGCTCAAGTCTGCCATTAATGCTATATCTACAATGCTTTTTATTTCCAGTATATTAAACAATATTTGGATCAGTGTGGCTGATAAAACACGAGCCCCCCGCATTTGAATAAACCTAATGCTACAGTTATTTAGTGAAATGATATCAGGGGAATTAAATTGTAATATAATTGCAGTAATAAGCATGAATATTTCTGTGGCACAGTTCAGAGTTACGGCAAGAGTGTCTTGTATTAAAGTTGGTCATATGACAAGATCCCATGTGGAGAAGCTAATCCTTTCATGCAAAGAACTCTGGTTTACAGTGTTACTATGACAGGGGCCAGTGGATGATGGTGTTTTAACCTTAGTCTGTTCCCACTGTATAATCCTTGCTTTCCTTTACTGCTCCAAAGTTGCTTGTTCGACTTGGCTAGACTGACGTTCATAGGGGAGAATTTACAGTTTAACATGTAGCCAGGGATGCCTCTATGTTAACTTTTTCTCTCCAGATAAATCACTGTCCATAGCTATTTTTGTGTTTCATATTCTGAGAACTAAAAGAAGAACATTTGCCTTTGAGACATTTCCTCCATTTCATTAAACACAAGTTCATACCTCACACAGAATCTTACACTGTCACATTTAGCTACAGGCAAATAGTAGCAAGAGGAACTGGAATCAAGTTCGGTGAATTAGCCTACTGAACAGCTATAAAATAGACTGTTTTTTTTAAAATAGACTGGATTCAATCTTAGCACCGTGTATTTGTTTTTTTATTTAAAAAAAAAACAACCCTGAGAGGCATGAAATGTATCAACATTTCATTAAGATTTCTACAGCATTCTTGGTTTAGAAAGAAGACACAGAGCAAAATGTTATCCTGTTTTCTTTTCCTTTCTTCTCATGCACCAATTCAGGATGTGTGGAATGTGAGTCAGAGTTGAATCTGATCTGTGCAACTCCTTACATAAGTGTGGGGCAGATATCCAGTGCAGGTACTCCATAGTGGTGGGATACAGAGACCAGATAAATGACTTCGTAAAGGACTTAAAGGAGTAGAATGAGGAGGGTAGCCTAGGAGCTTCTATAACTCGCATGGCAGGGAGCTGAGCCCTGTTTCCTTGATAGCCCACCTTAACCCTCATTTGAGAGTGGGCATGGTAAGGTCCCATCAATACACTGACTGGGGACCAGGATGGAAAAAGAGGGTGGCTGGCAGAAGCCACTGAGTAGATATTGAATGAAATAGAGTTACCTGCACTGTACACTTTTATCGGCTCCGTAGTCCCAGAAATCTAATAATAATGTTGCAGCCTGATTAACCCATATGCAATGACTCCTGTCAGTATAGCTGGACAACGTCTCCTATGCTAAAAAGCCATCTACACTCAGAAATCTTTTCATTATATAGATTCATAGATTCTTAAGGCCAAAAGCGACCATTTTGATCATCTAATCTGGTCTACTGCATAACACAGGCCAACAAATCTCACACAATAATTTCTGCATCAAGCCCATAATTTCTGTTATAATTACAGAATATTTTCAAAAGTTATCCAGTGTTGAATTAAAGACTTCAAGTGATGAAGAATCTGTCCAACACTCAGATACTTATAGACAGCGATCAAGTTACCTCTTAACCTTCACTTTGATAAACTAAGTAGACTGTGCTTCTTAGCCTGTCTGTTTTCTAAACGTGGACTCATATTGGTAGCTCTTTTCTGAACATTTTTCCGTTTTTCAACATCTTTTTTAAGTGTGAACTCCAAATCTGGACATTATGTAAGAGGAAAGTGACAAATGTTTCATGCTTAACCACTTAATCATCCAGGCCTTTTATAACTGTCTCAAGGTTAAAATGATATAACCACAATTTCAACTTAAATGCCCACAATAGGGAAAAAAAAACCCGCATAAAACCCCTAAAACACAGGCAGTGCTTTTATTGATTTCCTTCTGTACAGATTTTTGTGTTTTGATGTCAGTGGGTATTTCTTCATGCCTCAGCAGCTAAACAAAAAGTCCCTTTACATTAGGATTAAAACAGAAAAACTCAAGTCAATTTAAAAGCTATCCCAGGAACTGTTAAAAATTAGAGCAACGAAAGAAAATCACAGTTTCAATGTCAGTTAAGTTTCTTATACTACACGCCATGCTGGAAATCATTTGTAAATAAGGCTAAGATTTTGTCATGGATATTTTTAATAAAAGTCAGGATGGGTCATGAGCAATAAAGAAAAAAATCATGGAAGCTGTGACCTGTCTGGGGCTTTTACTAAAAATATCTGTGACAAAATGGCAATATTTGGGTCCCCACACCACCTGCAGCAGGGAAGCTGCACAGCAGCTAGGAGCTCCAGGGCCCCCACTGAGGGTTGGGTGTCAGAGCTCCAGGGTCCACTTGCAGCACATGGCTGGGAGATGCGGGGCCTCCCACCGCCTGCAGCAGCTGGGGGCTGTGGGATATCCCTGCCACCTGCAGCTACGGGGGTCCCCCACTACCACCTGCGGAGTCTGGGAGCTCTGGGGTGCCCCCGTAGCAGCCAGCAGCCCCGGGGGCCCATGGCAGATGGGAGCTGGAGCTGCGGGGTTCCCCTGCCAGCTGTACCTCCAGGATCTCCCACTGCCCACAGCAGCAGGGAGCTGTGGGGTACCCCCACTGGCCATGGTGGCCAGGAGCTCTGGGGTTCCCCTGCCACCCACAGGGGCCAGGAGCTGCAGGGGTTCCCTGCTGCCCAGGGGCTGGGAAATGTTGGAGCACCAGATTCAGCGGGGGTACCCCGCAGTTCCCAGCCACCATAGGCTGAAGTCATGGAGGTTGCTGGAAGTCACAGATTCCATGACTTCCGCGACATCCATGACTAAATCGTAGCTTTATTTATAAATAATCATGCAGATTTTACAAAATGTAGCAACAGTAGTAAGTTGCAATCCTGAACATCCTTACTCAAGTAAATAGTTTCCTTGACTTTGTACCACTCATGTACAGGTTCTCCCTGTGCAGCTGCATGCTGGCAACTAGTAGAAAAATATAACATGAGTGGAATAAAAGCAAAGGTAGAGGGCCTGTTGCCGCACAGTTCCTCTGTAATTGGCAGGTGATTTAGAATAAATACTTTTCTCTATTTACAGCAGGTTATTACACTAAATTGAATTTCTATAAAGTTTATTGGCATCATGTACAACTAAAATTAGTGAATTATGATACAAAAGCTCTTTAGAGAATAAACAATATTTGTTATTTTTAAATGACTTTTTTTGAATGAACAAGGTTGTTGTCTAATTCCCAGTCTTATTTGTTCTGTTATCATGTTAATCACATACACTAATTAAGGACATTCATTATCAGTGTCCTGTAAAGTGTACATCTGTTTAAAGACAACAACTGTTTTTGTTTTGTCCTTTTGCACTTCCTGGATAATAGTTTCTGTTTGATTCCTACTTCTTTGAGTACTTATGCATCACACAAGGGTTTTTTTTGGTGGTTTATTTTTTCATATGTACTAGCTTGTAAGCCTATCTTATTGAGTGCCATGACATTGGAGGAGTAGAAGGTAATCTATCTTGCTGCTCAGAAATTCTACAGTGTTATTGAATGCTGATGACTATACACTTGTGCCGTAAATAGAAAACCATCTAGTCAGAAACTGAACTTCATCAAGAAAATAGCAAAATTAGCTTTTGCCTCCCAAAATTGTGAATTGTGCCTTTCCATAGACAATATAGAGGTACCATACCATAGTTTGAAAGGGCATTTTGAGATATTTGAAAAGAACTCTTAATTTCAAGTGCTTTTTTTTAAGTAAAGATCTGTCCTCAGATACGATCACACAATTTCCACTGAAGTGAATTGCACTTCTGTTGAAGTGGTATCCACTTACCTGAGAGATGGTTCTTCATTTGTAGAATGAAACAGAGAAAACTGTATTAACTTGTTTTCATTTACTCTTTGGCTTAATCCTAATGTAATTACATATTACTCAAACGAAGGCTTCCTCTTTGTACCAAGACATAGACGTTGTTACCATATGACTTAAACTCAACAGTAGGGGTGGAAAACCTATTTCTAATATCTTCTTTTACCCTCACACTCTTCCTACCATTGTTTTGATATAATATTAATAGAGGCCCAGGAAAATTCAGTTGTAAAGCAGTAAGCTAGTCTCAGCCTTAGCTATAGTGGAGCTATCCACTTACTATAATGGGTCCCCTTTGAATTCACTTGTATACAATAGGTATCTGCAATTCTGACCAGCCCCTGTCCAGAGAAGAGAAAATCAGTGCTTGATTTGTTATATTGTCTGTTTTGTTGTTTGTTTGTTTTTTTTGGGAGAGGGGTTTTATTTTATTTTATTGCACAAGTAGGATACCAATGGGTTGATGTAACCATGCTTCCCCATGGAGGTTCCTTGGAGTAGAGAAATGCATTATTATTTTATAACATTAAGTTGACAACAAGCCTTAATCTAACCCATAATACCCAATACTTATTTTGTTTCTCTAACATATGGAAAATAAATATTACATGTATTTTTCCTTAAAAATATGTGTTTTCCACAAACAGAATAGAGTTGTGCCTGTCAATACACAAACTTGGTCTGCTCTCCTTACCCAAAACAGAAAAAGACACATCTAATTGTTTGGTTTTTTTTTAATACAAAGGACTATTCATTCATATTTTAAAATGTTAATAAGTTAAGTCTCTAGAAGCAGGAATAATATTTTGATCAACTCTTAGAACTATGGCTTTATCTCCTCTCATATGGATCCAGAGAAATACACGGTTAAAAAAAACTAGGTAAGAAGATTGAAAATAATCATAGAAAGTCTGCAATGTTCAGACATGTACAGTACATTACACTGTGATTCCACCACCACAGCAATACTCATTACCTCTGTCAATCATAGTGAGGAGAGATGCCTTGCTACTCAGATGTGATAATCTCTTAGTCTATTATAGTTAGCACTTATTTACCATGTGTGTGAGGAAGAGTGGACGGGCAGAATACACACATGTTCACATTTACCACAGCCTGAGATGGATAATTTTTTTTATTCTGCAATCATAATAACAAAATCCAGTGTTTCGACTTATGCAGTAGGCTTGTGCATTATTCTTTAAAAGTTTTGAAGTTTTAAGAAGGGGTTGTTTCAATATAAAAACACACTCTGAAAAGCATTTCTTGTTTTGCTGTGTCTATGCATTTTGCAGACATCCAGGCAATCATCACCTATAGCCACAGTCAACGGCATTCAGATACGATGGTGATAAGTGTGATATAACAACCTAAACCAATATGTTCTAGACTGTACTTACTGGAGTCACATACAAAATGGTCGAATCTCCCTGGAGAATGTGCCACAGGCAATTTTACTAGAGCTGGTTCATGCAGTTCGATTGCTTGTTACCTTCAAAGCTACCATATTAATTTTTCCTCTGAGGAAATATTTCCTTGTTTAAAGAAAATTAATCCTCATAGAGTATAGAAGTTGCTACTTGTATTAAAATAGGAGAAATGTTATCTTTATCTTTATACGTATATATTCTTGGATTTATATCCAGACTGATGTAATCTCCCAAGTGCACATTTGTATTTCTCCAAGGGACGGCTTACCATTTAAAAGTGATTTTCATTGCTTTTCATCAAAAATCAAATTGTACTAGTGCCTAAAAATTCATGGTATTAACAGTTGACAGCAACCCCCAAAATTCCTCGACCTGACAAATCAGAAGTTTCATTTTCAAGGTATGATTTGAAATGTAATTTTTCTGAGGGTAACCCAATTTCTGAACAAAGAAGACCTCTTCTGTCATCCTGGTTATATGCCTGATTCCTCTTCGAGAGTAGCTCTCTGGTGACCTATGGATCTGAAGTCAGTGATTAAGCATGAGACAGGAACAAAAAGGGTGAACATTTTTTTCCTTTTGGTTTCCCAACTAATCAGGATTAAAAGTGCTGTATGGTACTTACAGGATCTAGGTGTGCTTATGTAAAAAATGTCAGTGGGCTTGCTATTGGAGGGATGGCTTTGTTGGCTGTTAAACATAGCAGATTAGTTATAAATTTCCTTTAATTTAAAATGTTTCATTTTTTAAACCAAATATATAAATAAGAGCATTCTCATATCTATGATCCATTAGCATAGATTCCACACAGATAGTTAGTGCCAGGCATGATTATCACATTAAACAGGCCTTATTTTTTGTACATGTAAAAATATGCATGGACGGGATTATACTGCTTTGGAATAACTGACTAGTTCTGACATTTAGCTTTCGCTGAGTAATGTTTGTATCAGACAGCAGAGGTAATAAATCCACTGTAGGTATCCTCTTAATTGAATTTTATCTTAAACAAATTCTTAGTTAGTTGAGTCACCTAAGTTAACACACACAATTTTTAAGACAGCTTTATGTGCACTCATACACTTGAATAACACCAAATAAATTTATACTGACAAAGTAATGGCATAGAATATAAGTCTTCATAGAGAAGCCAATACAATTTAAGTGTTATTTTAAGCATATTGGTTTTGCAAAAATGCAACAAAAGGGGCTGGTTTGATCGTTACTGTTATTGCAAGGCCCTTGAAATCCAGCCACTTCCCAGTCCTGAGCATGAATGTGATCTGGCAAGCAGAGCTTAGTCATTAAGTAATGAATTGTAGCTGCAGTCTTTCAATAAAAATGTGTAGGTGGCTAGTACTGCTTTAGTATTACCAGCACTTTTAATGTCATTTGTAGGTTAGCTTGAGAAATAAAAAGTTGAAACTGATTTTTTTTCTCTTGCCTTTTGAAAGGAAGCTTAAGTGCAGATAATTAGGATCATTCAGAAAAGGAACTAAATGGTGCTACAAAGGTGTTCCAACATAACATGATGGATTGACTCTGAACAATGCATTTTCATTGATCATTTTTTCCCTATGATGTACAAAACAGCCTAAGCTGAGAAATTGTGTGAGCTCAATAATTTTGATAGTATTACGCCAGCAATAATCATGGGACTCTTTTGTTTGTTTCCCAAAATTGTTGAAGCATAATTTTGCACTTAAACTGTGGATTTGATTCCCTTGGTGTGCATGCAGTTAAAAACATAACCATTTGCTATTTCCATGAACAGTTACACAGTTTGCATACACATTCATGAAAATTATGTGTAGCACATATTTTTGCACATCTAATACATAAGCTACACATAACAGATGGAAAGGAGTACTTGTGGCACCTTAGAGACTAACAAATTTATTTGAGCATAAGCTTTCGTGAACTATAGCTCACTTCATCAGATACATGCAGTGGAAAATACAGTGGGGAGATTTATATACACAGAGAACATGAAACAGTGGGTGTTACCATACACACTGTAAGAAGAGTGATCAGGTAAGGTGAGCTATTATCAGCAGGAGAGCGGGGGTGAGGGGGAACCTTTTGCAGTGATAATCAAGGTGGGCCATTTCCAGCAGTTGACAAGAACATGTGAGGAACAGTGTGTGTGTGTGTGTGGGGGGGGGAATAAACATGGGGAAATAGTTTTACTTTGTGTAATGACACATCCATTTCCCCATGTTTATCCCCCCCCCACACACACACACACTGTTCCTCACATGTTCTTGTCAACTGCTGGAAATGGCCCACCAATGCAAAACACCCACTGTTTCATGTTCTCTGTGTATATAAATCTCCCCACTGTATTTTCCACTGCATGCATCTGATGAAGTGAACTGTAGCTCACGAAAGCTTATGCTCAAATAAATTTGTTAGTCTCTAAGGTGCCACAAGTCCTCCTTTTCTTTTTGCGGATACAGACGAACACGGCTGCTACTCTGAAACATAACAGATCAAGAAACATCAGTGTGAAAGTTGCAAAAGGCAAATGTATACACTGACATCTGTTGACTTAATGTCTGTCTCTGAATAAAATAGAGGCTTTTAGTGTCTAAATTTTTACCAGTGATGGTATTGACCTTTAGCTATCCAGCTTCTCTTCAGCAATAATGGAGATTGCATAACTGAAACTGTAAACATTTACTCGAGAATATACCACCTATTTTTCCATAGTAGCCTATGTTAGAGGTGGACATGTTTAATAAAATAATAATCTGAAGTCTCAGTTAATGCGGTCTGGGTGACACTATGTGCAGTTCAATCAAACTGTTATGGTTGCATTTTCAAACTGGTGTCTAGGAAGCTATGCTCACAAGTCCTGTTACAAAAAACTTCTCATGGTCCCCTGATTCTGTTTTGCTTCACTGAGAGGGTTTGCTTGTATATGGGTTGGGTCCGTGGTTTATTTGCAGTTCACCTTGAGAACCATAAAGCAGGGGGTCTCTGTTGGCCTTATTACACATACTTAAGTCCCATAGGCATTAACACAAGCTATTCAGTGAAAGGGACATAGATCCCCTTAGGACTCAAAAGCTCTATTCATATCTTTCTTTCTAAAAGTCAGCCAGCAACTCAGGATACCTACATGGATAAGTGGGTGAAGACGATGTCATGACCAAATGGCAGGAGTGAAGGAAAAATATTAGAAATGTTGGAGATTATTTTGAATTTACCCCTGCCAGTTTATGAACAGTAGCTTTGTATGATGACTAGAAACCATTTTTTTATGTGGAAAATTGCGTTAAGTAATGAAACTCTTTAATAAATAACAAGGAGTACTGTAACTGCCAAAGTAACATACCATTTAGATATTTTATTTACACTTTGGCTGAAGGGTGAGCAGCTGGAGGCATGGTAACTTACATAAATAAATGACACATCTTTATAAAAGCACAGTAGAAGTTAATATTTGTAAGAGGCAGTAAAAATATATTTTGCCCCCTTGAAGAATATTTTAGTAATGCAATACAACCTTCTGCTCCACATATCTATCTCATTTTTGGAGGAGCATCATTTATAGCCAGTGTCCTTCTGCACTGACTCTCAAACTGAGGTCCCTAGTACCTTTTTTTTTTTTGGGGGGGGGTGGGACTTGAAAACATTCGACATAATTCTGTCTTGTTACAGCACACTGAAAGTTCACAGTGGACTGTTGTGACTCTTGAAAAACAAACAATAAAACAAAATGAAAACTCATTTGCCTTGCACAAAGATCTTCACATCATTTATAAACTGAGATTTGTATTTCATAATAGTTATAAATTAAATAAACTTTTCTGATCCCCCTGTGAGCAGCTGTTATCTTGCCAGAATGTGACCATTTTTGTGATGCTAACACTGTGGGGTCTTAATATATGAACCTGGCTTCTGGTCTCTATCCTGCTTTTATGTCAGAAAAGTAAATGTGTTTGGTAGTGGAAATGTATGATGTAGAATTATGAACTTTTTTTCAAATCTGTATTAAAGGAGTGTGAAACATGGTTTGTAATCTGGCACTGGGTCCCACTGCTGGTATCACAAATCTTGACACTTTTCAGTTTTAAAAAGGGTGCCAGCAGAAATCCTAGAAAGGTCAGGCCAAATTGTCAGTGTATCAGTACAGCTACATTAACACCAGCAGAGAATTTGGCTTGCTAATTTTTAAAGAAAAAAGACTTCAGTTTCAAATATGTCAGTTTTGCTGGTAAGCATTAAGGACCAACCAGGACATATTTTCATCTTAAGAAAATAATTTGGTTGGGATCCTTCTTGATGTTCCTGCCTCTCTAGCCAACAACCAACCCCTTCCACGCCTCAGGGTCTCTTCTTCTTACCTCCCATAACATTCTTTCATTCCCCATCTCTCCTCATTTCTTTTTCTCCTACTTTAGGGATATTGTCTCCAGGATGGCCTTTCCCCACAGCTTCTGCTCACAGAGATGCCATCCAGGAGCACAGTCTTTGGCTGGATGGCTTCTGAAATGTAAAGCCCCATGTGGTAGTCTATCCAGCCTAAGCCTTAAGCTAACTCTAAGAGAAATGTTTCTTACCATTAGATCAAGAAAACAGTTAACTGAGCAAATGACTGCAACTGTTTATACAATGAGTTGACATGCCAGACTAATCTCTTCCTGTACCAGTATATGTTCACTGGTCAGATGGAATAATCGTCGCTTGGTGTGCCTTATATTCAGATACACATCAAAGCATTATCTTTATTCCTTCATGTATAAGGTTTTATACATGTGATAATCTTTTCTTTTCTTTGCTTATATCCATAACAACACAGTTTATTGCAATATTGTAGCTGTGTGGTGCCAGGATATAAGAGAGACAGGCTAGGTAAGGTAATATCTTTTATTGGACCACCTTCTGTTGGTGGAAAGTACAAGCTTTTGAGCTACACAGAGCTCTTCTTCAGGTCTGGGGAAGGAAGCAGAGACACTCGAACTTGAAATGAGGTGTCAGAAACTGATCCAGCTAGGAGATGGAGGGAAGAAGAAGATGATATACATATGCCTCTCTTCTAGTTCTTTATTGAAGGAGGAAGATAATCCTTGGAGTACATATGTGTCCAAATCTCTTCCCTTTTGTTCCATTTAGAGACCAGCTGTATAGGTATGTGACATACTCAGCATACAATCTGGACATACTCAGCTCTCTATACTGAGATGCCTTTTACACTGCATGGCTGTGAGAGCTACCACTCCTGGTGTTCTCGCACATAGCCTCCAGCATGTAAGTTACTCCCACTTATATGAGTGCTGCAACCAGCCACTGCTGAATTACGCTCCAGAGCAAAAAGAGCAAACTCCTGGTGTCATAAATATAAAGGGAAGGGTAAACCCCTTTGAAATCCCTCCTGGCCAGGGGAAAGCTCCTCTCACCTGTAAAGGGTTAAGAAGCTAGGGGTAACCTCGCTGGCACCTGACCAAAATGACCAATGAGGAGACAAGATACTTTCAAAAGCTGGGAGGAGGGAGAGAAACAAAGGGTCTGTGTCTGTCTGTAGTCGTCTTGGCCTGGGACAGAACAGGAATGGAGTCTTAGAACTTTTAGTAAGTAATCTAGCTAGGTATGTGTTAGATTATGATTTCTTTAAATGGCTGAGAAAAGAATTGTGCTGAATAGAATAACTATTTCTGTCTGTGTATCTTTTTTGTAACTTAAGGTTTTGCCTAGAGGGGTTCTCTATGTTTTTGAATCTAATTACCCTGTAAGATATATACCATCCTGATTTTACAGGGGGGATTTCTTTATTTCTATTTACTTCTATTTTTTATTAAAAGTCTTCTTGTAAAACACTGAATGCTTTTTCATTGTTCTCAGATCCAAGGGTTTGGGTTTGTGGTCACCTATGCAAATTGGTGAGGCTTTTTATCCAACATTTCCCAGGAAAGGGGGGGTGCAAGTGTTGGGAGGATTGTTCATTGTTCTTAAGATCCAAGGGTCTGGGTCTGTAGTCACCTAGGCAAATTGGTGAGGCTTTTTACCAAACCTTGTCCAGGAAGTGGGGTGCAAGGTTTTGGGAAGTATTTTGGGGGGAAGGACGCGTCCAAACAGCTCTTCCCCAGTAACCAGTATTAGTTTGGTGGTGGTAGCGGCCTGTCCAAGGTGTAATATTTTGTACCTTGGGGAAGTTTTGACCTAAGCTGGTAAAGATAAGCTTAGGAGGTTTTTCATGCAGGTCCCCACATCTGTACCCTAGAGTTCAGAGTGGGGGAGGAACCTTGACACCTGGTCACAGACTTTCCTCAGAAATGTATATCTTGTGCTGTCCAGCTCCCTCCTGGAC
Source organism: Lepidochelys olivacea (assembly GCF_965140295.1). NCBI lineage: Eukaryota > Metazoa > Chordata > Testudines > Cheloniidae > Lepidochelys > Lepidochelys olivacea. Next base: position 74,767,804 of record NC_140411.1, on the reverse strand, counting down.
GGTACAAGCTCAGATGAAGTCATTTTATTAATAGATAATGGTATGCACAAATCCTATTATCCCAAATGGAGTTTCCCAAACACTTCAATTCAAACAATAAAACATGTTGTTTAACCACAAAATGATAGATTTTAAGTGAATATAAGTAATGAGGTATAAAAGTCAGAATTGGTTATAAGAAAAATAAAAGTAAAACAGAACCAATGTCTAACTTAACAAATTAGAATGAATTTTGAACAACAGCAAGGTCTCTCGCACCATGTTTCAGCAGTCTTACTGGTTGAACTTCTTTCACTCAGGATTCCACTCCCAGTCCAGTGCTGCTTCCTTTGTTCTTCAGGTATTGTGAATGCCATGGGCAGAGAGAAAGGGAGAAATGATTTGGGGCATCTGCCATCGCTTCTTATAATTCTTGCCCTTCTTCGATAAGCATCTATAGCTGAGATTCCTGAGACAAAAGGTCTTTGTGGACAGGAACCCCACACTGTTTATTTTTAAGATGTAGATTTTTAACCCAGGTTTCTTTTCCTGCCAATGAATAGCCACTTAAACAGGTGTTGGCCCATTTGGTTTGTTTACACCTGGCTGAGGTGTCACCTTGTCTTTTGTGTTTGAGGAACTGGTTTGGCAGTTCCACAGTCTTGGAATATGTCTTAGTAACACCATACAGTAGAATCTTATAACTTTACATACAGCGTTGCCACAGATATTTTATCAGGACAATATTGACCAGCGAGTTATGAGTTTTCAAATGATACCTCACCAGGAATTGCAAAAATTATCATAACGGTATGCAAGGGGTGAACACCTGTAAAGACCATCACAAGAGGATCAGGTGCCAAGATGATGAGGTGGGAGGCAACTTTGTTTGGGGTGGACCCAAGAAGAGTATGGACATTGCTTGGTGTATTCTGGAATTGAATGTGGATTTTTTGTGGGGGTTTGGAACAGGATAAGAGAAAGAAGGGGGAAGGTTGTGTGTGTGTTTGTGGTACCTGGATGGATAATGGTGTAGGAGTGGGGTATGAGAGATTCTGTGCACGGGACCTGGCACCTTTTAGGCAATTCTTGTATGTATATTGAAAAACTTGAGGACAGCTCTGTGCAGGCCAGAAAGCAGACAGTTATTTTATTTATGGCTCATAAGATGTCTGTGAATCATTCTGCTTGCTGTATAGGCTTGAAGGGAACAGTTGTCCTCAGAAGGCTTCAGAATCCCGGAGCCTGGGCCAAAGAAGGGTTGAACTCAATGTGATTGAAAATGAGAGCTCAGTCGAAGGAAGGATGAGTGCCATATTTCTTATGTCAGCACCTTTCTTTTTTGGTCTTTTCAGCTGTTCACCTATCAAAAGGTGTTGTCAGCCTGTTTAATGCAGCATTCTGCTGTGTGTAATATGAATTGCATCACCTAGGTTTGGCAGTTTGCTGACAGCTCATAGTACTACTCTGCTTTAATGTGAGAAAGTGGTCTTCTCTTCAGTTGACGGTAAAGTCTATAAGATTAAATTGAGCTTTGGTAAATATGTATTAATTGCTAGAGGGACTAAACATTGTTGATGTGAGGCTTGATGTTAAAAGGGGCCTGGCACTCACCAGAGATATGTATTGAGGCAAATATTTGCACATTGGAATCTTTAATAACTTGAAAAGTAGAAACACTTATGTTAGTGAACATTATTTTTCTTATTTTATATAATATCCAAATGATACTACTCCAAATGTGTAAATTCTATGCAGATACTGTTCAATTCACCTGAAAATAATTTAGTCCATATATACCCACACTGAGTTAACTGACGTCTCATTAACCTGCAAATTAACCTGCTAAATCTGGTGGACAGAGATCTTTTTTGCAATTTTTTTTAATGTTATTTAAGCATTATCAAGTGAATTAGTCAGTCCAGGTTAATTTAGGGAGTCATCTAAATTATCTTTTTCTCTATCATTTCAAGTCTGTAGATGGTGCAGTAGGAGATAATTGTCAAATGTGAATTTGGCTTTACCACTGTTTATAAAGAATTCAAAGTGAATTTTTGTTTCTGCATTTATTCCATAGTTATGATAATTTGAATCAGGCATCCACAATTGACAAGTGTCAATTCCTGTAGCTAATTGCATGTCTCTGGATAATACTACAGTAAAAAAATCCAGGTTAAAATAAGTGCCTGGGAATTTACCGTAAAAAAAAAAAAGTAGTTGAAAAGATTATTGAACTTCTTTATGTAGTTAAAGATCAGCTTTTCAGATAACCAGTTCTCCAGGATGTTTTTGAATTCTCTTTAAAAATGGCCCATTGATCTGTATATTAAAGTGCTGGGCTTGAAGTGGCTTGGAAATATTGCATTTCCATGTTTTTAATCAATTGTATCCTTCAATATAAAATGAAGATATTAGAGAGGAAAATACATTGGTTTATTACCAAGATGTTGTTTCTTTGTCAACACATGTGAAGAAAAGCTCCCTGAGTTGTCACAATTAACACATTAATTTGATGGACAGGATAAAAAATTAATTAGCATAGTATTAAAGATGCAAACCCCCAACCAAGTGTGCATGAACATACCTCATTCTCTAACAAATATAGCAATAGGGAAACCCAGCATAATCTGCTAATTATAAAGTACTTTGATTACCAGTAGGTCTTGTCTTGCATAGCAGTTTCATAGATATACTGTAGTAATCAAAGTAATTTCTATTCTACCATGTAAGTTGAATTATTATCTGACTAATTACTGGATCTTGTTCTCTCAAGTTCCTGCTGAGGTTGTTATGAGGAATTTATAAAACTTCTGGCAACTCTGTCTTTCCCTCACTCCAAAAATCACCCTTTTAATTTATTGGGGGGATAGGGGAAAGAGGAGAGGAAGGAGCCCTACCAGTTTTGTTTCCATTAATATGCCATGTGCTAAACAAATTTTAACAAGCATGAATTTCTGAATGTTTAGATTAATTAAATCATTAAACTAGCATTGGCTATGCTGCAAATATCCATTTCACCCTATTGAGTTTATCTAATATCTGTGGGCACTGATTAGTAGATTTGCTCATTATCGAACTGAACTTGTTGCATAAATCAAGGCCTTAAAGCATTATTTAATGTGGTTGTTCCCTGAGCCATTTTTAACCTTTCTGTCTCAAGTACTTCAATTTAGTTTTTTAAAAAAAAAGATAAATATGTACTATTTCATTTCTCAGGCTTAATATTGTCTCTAAATCATAACAATGCATGAAAAGTTCTCTCTAACCACCAAAGAAAGCTCTCCCTATGCAGTCATTTAACCGGAATTTCTGACATATGTATGCATTTTTATTTTATCGCTAAATATTTAATATCTTTAACTTGTTCATTTAATGTCTTTCCTTTCTTCTATTTTTTTCTCTACATCATTTTTTCCAATGGTGTGTGTATATCCCAAGAACTATATGCTTTGTGACAAAGCTCTGTCCTTGCCTCCATGGGTCCTGTGTTTCCTGGTGGATTTCGCTAGCCTCAGAGGCTCACCGTGACCCTGCACATAACCCTTCTCTCTCTAGAGAGAAGGGTCAAAGTCTACTGAGCCATTTTCATCATAAGCCAGCGAGGGAGGTGAGGAGAAGTTATCCTTTCTTGCATAGTTTCTGTTTTCTCCCAGGCTCAGTGATTAATCAGGGAGCCCAGGCCCACCCTCTACTCCGGGCTCCAGCCCAGGGACCCTAATAGTATCAGCTATGGTAGCTGACCTTTTAGAAACATGACATGTACAATTCCCTGGGCTACTTCCCCCACAGCAGCCCTCACTTCCTCAAGCTCCACTTCACCCTTACCTCAGGGCCTCCTTCCTTGTGCCTGATATGGTGTGTACTACTCAGCCTCTCCAACACAGCAACTTCCTCCCACAACTCCTGACATGCACACCCTCCTGACTAACTGGGAGGCTTTTAACTAGTTTCAGCCAGCCCCTGATTGGCTTCAGGTATCCCAATCAACCTAGCCTTCTCCCTGCCTTCTGGAAAGTTCTTAACTGGCCCCAGGTGTCTTAATTGACCTGGAGCAGCTGCCATTTCACTTATCCCGGTACCAGGGATTTGTTTAGCCTGGAGCTAATATATCTATCTCCCACTACTTTTCTATAGCCAACTGGCCTTGCCCCGTCACAGCTTTTACATTTTTTTTTTTTTTTTTTTAAGAAAATCGTTTCATATTTGGAAGAGAAACCAATAGTCATTATCCTGAAATTCCACAGTGAGGAATGAAGGGCCCACTTGCAACAAGAAGCATAATGTTAAGGCTGTTATATAGATCATTTCTGGATTTTTTTTAAACATCTTCAGTTTAAACCATCTCTGCTTCATCCCATTTTATATCTCTGAGGATGCCCTCAGTGGATTAATAAACACAATCATATGTAAAATACCTAGCAGAAAACTGGTGGATGTTAACTTGGCAGCATTATTCTACAGGAGCATATGTGAATCATGGGAAAAAATGTCACTTCCCTTCTTAACCCATGTGTAAGTGGATCTGCGCACAATATATTTTATACATATTTTCTTCATTTCAGGAGTACTTATGTAAGCAAATACTACTGACTTTAGTGTGGCTACTCCCATGAGTAAGAATTTGCAGGACTGGGTATATAAAGGAAGAAATGCTGTTTGTGCCAGGAGGTTTACAGTCTAATTATAAGACACACTTCTTTCACCAAATCACACCAAGTGAAACAATAAATCTGCTAAAAACAGGTACATTGTTTTTTCCCCCATAGTATAATTTTTCAGTCTGCCACTTCATTATGCCTTCCCACAAGCACTATAACCATAATGTGTAGATTGACTACTTACATCTTGTTGGGTTTTCCTTTTCCTTTTTTATTAAAAAAGAAACACAAAACACTTTGTTCTGCTCTTCTCAAGCGCTCTCTGCCGCTGAATTATCTTTAGTGTCATGCTGCTACTACTTCTCAGGATCCTATTAGAACTTTCCACATCCTTCCACCCATTCCCAGAAAATTCCATTACCACACTTACCCCCTCAGACCAGCTCCTTCTCACACTGCATAGACAGACTAACAATTCCCCCCTTTTCAAACTACCTTTGAACAATAGCTCCCTGCTCCTCAGATGACTCATTCAGATACAGCTTGCAGGATCTGGTCAGAGCAGCCTCTGACAGAATATTTGGGTGCTGGTCTTTCCTCCTTGTACAGCTGAACACCTGGAGGGAGAAACCACTCTGATTTCCCATCAAAAACAACAAGAGAGCTTGGAGCAAAGCTCTGACGTTTACTAGAATGCAATCAAGTTAGGCTGGAACACAGTTTTCTTCCTTTTGCTGTTACCCAGGATTTTCAGAACCCAAAGTAGTAGTAACTTAACTGTTTCTCTCCAGGCAGTGTCAGGAATAAATCAATGGGGACACAGTTCCTCCTTCTGATATATGATTGATACAAACTAAAGTACTTTTACGCGTGCATGCACACACACGTTGTAGCAGTAGGTTCAGAGCATCTTAAGCCTTTATATTTACCAAAGTTAAGATGGTTTCAAGGAATCAGCAGCCAGGCTGTCGTCCTCCTCCCTACCTGCTGGAGAAGTTAGATGTCAGATCCATGCCCAAAGAAAATTTCCTTGGACTGCTCCAAAGCACACTTTCTAACTATCTTTATAAATTTTATCCGAACAAAGTACATAGCCTTCTAGGGGCTATTATGAGTTAACAATTTCCCTAGCAACAGCCAATAACAATTCTCCTTCTTCTCCTTATCAGCAAAGCATTTCTAGTTAATAAAACTTACATGTCAGAATCCCCTAAAACCAAGGCTGTCCAAACATTCCTTCTATTTTCATGGAACCTTAACTCCCTGTCCCAACCTCCCATTCTGTTAGAAAAACTACAAACATAGAGTTGCACGGCCTTTCCTCTCATGGTCCTAAAACTATTTGTAGCTATATGATGTTTCAGCTGGCCATGGTTGAACATAAAATATGGTTGACTGCGGTACTCTCAAATTCTGGAGTACACGCAGGAATGTCAAATTCGGGACTATACTAAACCGAGTTGATGATTTATTACTGTATAATCCTATGTAAAGGCCCTGAGATTGTGAATGATTTTCTTCCTTATCACTAGCTTTACCACTCTTCCAGAATGATGACCTCCCAGATGTAGGATGGGGCTTTATACTTAGATTGTAAGCTCTTTGAGGCAGGCACCATCTTTTTGTTCTGTGTTTGTACAGTGGCTAGTACAATGGGCTCCTGGTACACGACTGGTGCTCCCAGATGCTATGGTAATCCAACGTACAATAATCATTCGACATGAGAGCTCCCTGTCCACCCACTGCCTCCTCCCTTTCCTACTTATTCGTGCCTCCTTGTTAATCACAGGGGGATCATTACATTTGTAAGTGCCTGTTGGAATGATTCCGTTAATTATATATATATATATATATATCTTCTGCAGGAACGTGTTCATTTTGACAAGCTTTCACGGGAAGACATTGAAACATTTTGTAATGACAATGTTGAAACATTTTGTTTTTACTCTTAGATTAAATATTTTGGTATTATAACTAATATTAGATGTGTATATATATTTTAATGTTTTAGTATATTATAAAAGTCAGAACAAAATGAATCAAAGTAATAAAGCTTAAAATAAATCAGATTTTTTAGACTCTTTCTTTTATAGGTAAAAATTTCAAAATTTCCCCTTTTTATTCAGATTCAGAACTTTTCCCCCCCGAAAATGTTGGAATCTCCCACAGAACAGAAATTCTGGTTCTCGATCAACACTAATAAATACCTTAAATTTAGATCCAAAAGAACAATTCTGACCCTTTAAGGTTAGGTGAGAGTGACGTGCACATAAGAAAGGAAGAGTTTTGCAAATCATGTGTAGCTATCTGAAACAATGCAAATACAGTATGGCTTCACATCTTGTCATAAACCCCAACATCAGGCCAGGCGCACCAGGGTTTCTAAGCCCTTGGACTGTCATGGGATGTTTTTTTCAATATTCTTGGATCATGTCTCAGGTGTCTGAGAGGGCTATTTGGGTGAAAGTTAGATAAAACTCTATGGGTTTTGGCTGAGTTTTTACATATTTTGTTTGTTCATATCTGAAACGTAAACAGTGCAAATCCCTGTAAACTGAAACAAACTACTGAAGTTAGCAGGAAACCCTTGTAAAGTGAAATGTCCAGTTTTGCACAACTCTAGACTGTACCATTGCTTTAAAAGTACCCTCCACATTTTTAACATTTATTTTTCTAGGGTGGATTTTTCCAGTTCTTGTAAAACAACAAGAATAAAAAATAAATAAAAATCCTGCTTTGCAAACATAACATGAAATGAAAATATTAGAAGGCCAAAAGCTACATGAAGTGTGTCCCGATAGGTTGATGTGTATATTATAGTGGCCTTATCTTAAGTGCATAACTGCAGGAGAAAATCTTTCATTAACTTCGGAGGGGCAACAAATAGGTTAAAAGAATACACTTTTGTTGAGTATGCGGGGAGGGGAGAAAGAGGCATCATAGATATTTTTCCCCATCTAAAATAAATTATAATTCTGAAGAGTTTATCTGGAAACTACTTAAATTCATTCTGAATATTAACAGGTTTCAGAGTAGCAGCCGTGTTAGTCTGTATCCACAAAAAGAAAAGGAGTACTTGTGGCACCTTAAAGACTAACAAATTTATTTGAGCATGCATCCGATGAAGTGAGCTGTAGCTCACAAAAGCTTATGCTCAAATAAATTTGTTAGTCTCTAAGGTGCCACAAGTACTCTTTTTTTTTTTCTGAATATTAAGTTAGTTTATTTCTAAACCTGCAAAATGCATTTCAGAAAATTCCAAGGGAAGATTTAATTAAGTTGTATTGGAATGCACTTTTCTAAACAAAACAATTGCTTACAAAAGAATTCTAATATGTTTCCAATTGAGCATGTTTTCATTGCATACCTGTGTGAAGAAAAGGCTTGTGGGGGGGAGACTTACCCCACTGAAATACAGCTCTGCTCAGTTTAAAAGGATGAGCTGCAAACAGCTGTCACTGAATAATGTTTCACTAGGCTTGGCTTGTAGTCATTTTCCCAAAGTACCGTAAGAGAGACTGCTTATGTGTCCTTTATAGAGAGCCTCATTCTTTGCTAAATAGTGTGTGGATCTATCGTCCCTGATGCATTATTTCATCCTTTTGGATCTGTTTTTCACTTGGTTGAATAGTCAACTATTTAACATAAATTCAGATAACCTCTGAAAATGTCTTTTCCTGATATTTATTAAGTAAGCACCATTCTCCAAATACAAGCCCCAGCCTCCCCAAGTTTTTTGTTTTGTTTTGTTTTTTTTGTTTTCCTTGTGTGACATAAGCCTTATTCAGGAGAATGCTCTGCTGAGGGCCAAATTCTTTATATCACTTGTACCTAGCATCTTAGCCCAAGAAAATCCACAAATTTAATCCTTCATGTGAGTACATTAAAGTTAATGGAGTTATACTAGGAATCTTTTCAGATGGATTCTTGTTTCACCTATTGAGACTGGAAGGTGCCTTCCTACTCTTCAAAGCTTATGGAATGTATACCTCCCCCATCATGTGCCACCTCCAAAAAGACCCTGCTCAGGAATCTCTGCTTTCCAGGCTGCTCATGAGCTCTAAGGATCTTTATAATAGACATACCAATCTCTTTAGACCCGCCCTCCCCCCGCCCCAGTTGAAGCTTTTCATGCCTTTGAAGAATCTCTTATGCTGACTTTGGGAATTTCCTAGCCAAAGCTTAGTGTAAACCCTTCCCATATATCAGTCTGCTAAGGAGGCATGAATAGTGCAGAATACAAATGTGGTTGTCATGATTTGTCATTTTTGCTCAGGATCTTTTTTAGGGGAGTGAAAAATGGGGGAAGGGAATGCAAAAAGGAAAGTTTAAAATAGTATTAAATCATGCCTAGAACTTAGAATTAGTAAGAGAAGTAGCCTAGCTGTGTTAATTTTTTTATTCTTTTAAAATATCCTTTTTTGTGTTCTGTTATGTTGAAGTTGATCATCTAGTGGCTTTTTAATTTCGTTTTGTTTTGTTTCATTCTTTTCTTTTAATAAATCCTGCTCCTTATCCTATTACAATAGTCAAATACCTGGAGTCCCAAAGCATTTAGTCAGGATTTCTTTTCTTTTTTTAAATAAAAACTTACAATAAAGTGTACTTAACCTTGGTTCAACTAGAGTCTGTTTGGCTTTGGAATAGAAACAAATTTGCCTGTATAGCTGACATAAGTTGAAGTGCACTGTATGTTAATTGTAAGCTGTATTCCTGAACAGATTTATTCAGACTGCTGGAACGACTGGTCACTCAATGCACAAATAGAACAAAAAATGTCAATGTGTAATTTTTGTGGCCCTCAAGGGGAGAGAATAAATGGGCATAATGACAGTATAAAAAGAAATGAGGAGTCCTTGTGGCACCTTAGAGACTAACAAATTTATTTGGGCATAAGCTTTCATGGGCTAGAACCCACTTCATAAGATGTATGAAGTAAAAGATACAGGAACAGGTATAAATACATGAAAGGATGTGGGTTGCTTACATGAACCTGATATGGACCAGAAAAGCAACCCACATTTGGATAACTAAAAGGAGAAGTTATATACAGCACAGCGACAACAAGCAGTGTTGGGGGGTTTTGTTTGTTTGTTTGTTTTTGTTTTATTTTGGTTCTTGAGGCCCCAGCAATAGTTGTATGGCTCCAGATATCTGAGGCATACAACTCAATACCAAAGAGCATAAATTGATGTTATATGCAGACAATGTCCTTTTGTATATATCCAAGCCAGAAACCATGATTCCAGCTAATCCCTAATTCAAACATTCTGATCAATGTCTGGGTGCAAAATAAATTTGGGAAGTAAGAACTATTGGAAATCTCCCAGTCATCATCCAGAAGGACTTTCTCTCCGTGAAAAGAAAAGGAGTACTTGTGGCACCTTAGAGACTAACCAATTTATTTGAGCATAAGCTTTTGTGAGCTACAGCTCACTTCATCGGATGCATAAAAGTGGAAAGTGCAGTGAGGATGTTTTTATACACACAGACCATGAAAAAATGGGTCTTTATCACTTCAAAAGGTTTTCTCTCCTCCCACCGCACTCTCCTGCTGGTAATAGTTTATCTAAAGTGATCACTCTCCTTACAATGTGTATGATAATCAAGGTGGGCCACTGCTACTCTGAAACCTTTCTCTCTGTGGAATTTCATAAGTAAACTGATGCAAGTTAAGTACCTAGGTATAAAAGTATCAAGAAATATTAACAAACTAGTGAAGGTAAGTTTAGATCATGTGCTCTCAAAAATAGTTAGTGATAGAAACATCCTGGCATCCTCTTTCTCTCTCTCTGAACCTGTAGGGAAGGGTTAACTTAATAAAAATGAATATGCTGCATAGGCTCCTCTATATTCTTAGAGGTCTGTGTATGTCCCTCTGTCTTATTTTGTAAAATCTAATAGCATTATTAAAGCCTTCCAAATGGGCTGTGGTCAACACCCACAAGTGTGATTTAAAACACTCCAACTCCCCATAGAAGGGAGAAGGTGTTTAGGCTCCCAGACCTACAAAATTACTATAATGCTTGTATTATGTCACAGATAACATGCTGAAACCAGTTTGACAACAGTGGGTGGACACTGAATGTGTATTGTGGCACTCAGTTTCCCCTGGCTATTTCCTTGGTTCCTCCTTTTGTTTGATGGAGAAAAATGAAGTATCTACATTTACGGATACATGAAGAGTCTGGGGAATCCTAGCTAAGAGGTACCAATATTATCATTGGCACAATGAACCTATATGGGGAACCCAGACTTGCAAATTGGGAACAAAAACTATTTTGCATCATATGGATTCCCCAATTAGTCCACAATGAGGGCTTTGTTCCTTTTCTAAGGCTAAAGCTACCTAGCCTAGTGGCAGTACTTACAACTAAGACACTTGCTAACAAATCAGTTTGGCCCCAATGCCCTAGGACTGCCAGAAGATCCAGAACTACTGGGAATTGTCAGAATGCTTCATAAACTCCCCATGCTCATGTCTACTTCGTATGTTTTGTTAATGAAGAAGGAACTGTGTTGTAGTCTGGAATTCTTTGTGAAAGGAGTCATAGTTTCAGGGTAACTGCAGCTGTGTTCCCCACCCCACACCTGTCATGGTCCCTTGAAGGCACCACTTACGACTTCTGGCTCCCAGCCTTCAGCTCTCTGGGGTGGAGACCTGTGTCTCTCTCCTGCCTGACTGGGTTTTAAGGCTGTGCAACTCCCTGGCTTAGACTATGATATGCTTAGCAAGTCAGTCTGTCTAAGGCCAGTGCCTGCCAACACATCTACCTTGGTCTGTGTAGAAATCTGTGCTGTAGGTAGCATGAAGGCTTTTACGCTGGGAACTTTAACCCAGATTTCATACCCTGGAGCATTTGTTGGGGTTTCATTACATGAGGTTTATCAATAGTCTTAACAGCCCCGGTATCTCTCCACCCAATGAATGTCTCCCCATTAGCTATCATTTCCATGCCCATTGGGAATCAGATGGATCAGCACCCAGGCTTAGGGTGGTTTGGCTTGGCATGAACATTATATGGCATCAGTGGACTGGCCATGTGACTTCCTCTCCAGGAATTCAATCATTCAGTTAACTCTGTGAGGCTGGGATGCAGCTGGCCTTTCCAGCACTGAGCTGAGCTTGAGTGGGTAATTCCGAGCAAAGTGACCCTACTGGCCACAGGTGGAGCACCAGTTTTCCCCACCCATCCTGGGGCATCTCAGAGGTGATTTCTCTACGACCAGGTTCGGTCCTCATTCCCTGTCCTCTGATTCCATTCCATCTCTATTAGGTTACCTTTCAAAACCAGGAAAGCTATGCACAATATAGTTGGCCAATTTCCCAGCTATGGTTACAACTCTAGGATTTTTGTCTATTAACCATGATTTTAGATCAGGATGCTAGAGTTTATAAAATTGTTCAAAACCCATTAATTAGTAGGCCTCATTGACTATAGTAACCCCTTCCCAGGTCCACATTTTCTTATGGAACCCCTAATGGAGGTTGTGTGGAATGGATATTCGAATCCAGACCCATTCTGCCCAAATATAATTTTCCTAAAGATAGTAATGTTGATGTGACCCTCTAGAGTTGGTCAGAAATATACTGAACTATGACAAATTGCTAAATTCTCCAAGACAGCAAGTACCACTCATCATAAACAGCTAAGAAATTTGTGGAAGGTGCTATGGAATTTTAGATGACTACAAGTCATTTTAAGAGCAGTATCACTTCCTCTCCAAGAGAGAGCAGAACCTGTACTATATGCCTCTTAAAACAATGCTGGAGGTTTGATCCTACAGTGATCCCAGAGGAAAGAATACTGACCTTCTGTTTCACAAGTATCACTTCCTGTGGCACCTTATATTTTTCTTATAATTGTTTCCTTCAAGTGTTGACTTCACTTGACCTTTCTTGGACAGCTGATGAAATCCTTGTTTGCTGCATATATGGGTTTCTAGAATTGCCATTTTTACTTTCAATACACACAAGTGGAAATTTGCCATGTTAAACAGGGTAGTAAAAGAACAGTACCAATATTGCTTGACTTCTTGACTCCCTATACTTCCATATGAACACCAGCAATGTCGCCTTTCAAGATGATATCCTGACTAACACCTGCCACTTTAGAACAAGGGCAGAAATCCAATGAAATGGTATGATGGAGGCTGGGTGTAAACTTCCTGAAGCTGGTGTTCAATGTAAAACGCACTTAAGCTCTTTTTTGGAGTAAGATAGCTGAAGTAATAGCAGCCACCTCCCAAAACACATACAAGGCCAGTGAGAAGCAGAGATATCTGGGTGGAGGGCAGAATGCATATGCAGGTGGCTGGGTGGTATTTAGTGGGGGTAGATACAACCAGAAGCAGTAATGTGGTCCTGAGAGAGAGACAAGAAGGAGAGCTTTTGTGGCAGAGTATTGGCTGGAAAGAGACTTGGAACTGAACAAAGAAACTGCCTCCTATTGTTTGATTCCTAATGTGTTCAGGAGGAACAGGATTTTATTTCCAAATAAGATTTATATAAACAGGATTGCATAAAAAAAAATCTGTCGTCAATTTTTCCTCCTAACAGAAATAACCCACAATACCCTGGATATTGGCTAACCACTGAGATCAAAAGGGGTATCACAAGTAAAAACCGAATACTGCATCTTTTTAAAATTTTTATGCCTTTTAATTTTTATGCTTATATTGCTATTGTTGACATTGTATTATTATTATTTTTTTTAGGTTATTGGTGATAAATTTAGCCCTGTTCCTCAGAGTTTTGTCCAAGCTTCGACTGATTTCCATGTAGGAATAAAGGGACCATTGCATATCAAGATATGTCCTGACCATTCAATTTTTTCCTAGAGTTCAGACTTCAGCTACTGTGGAATACCAGTGATCTGCAAGGACATTCTGGATATCATGTTTAAATGGGCATATTTCAGTTATTGTCTCCATGATATCAACAGGGTTAATACCACAGCTCCCTTACGTGGATAGTCCTAATGGCAGCTGAACTCACGTGGTTCAGTTTGCAGAAGTGGACAGGATTTAGTGAGCTAGTGATCCTACTGGGTGTAGAAATGGAGGGACTGGTAGTCTTGCCATTCCCTCCACTGTGGGTGCTCTTGCAACCATGGTGACTTCTGCAGAAGCAGTCTGGAATAGTTGATTGCTTCCCTCCTATCATCTTCATGGACCTCCTCACCTTATTTGAGCTGCACACTGGGCACCACATGTAGCCTCCAGCGAGTAGTTTTAACTGGATGATAGTTTGTCCAGACCTAATATATGACCTGGACCACATAATTAAAGCTCATAATTAGAGCTCTTCAGCCTGTTGAAGTTTAGATGAAGTTGAATATACATTCCAGACAAAACACAATTAAAATAAAATGGAATCTGAATGTGGGAAAAGACCTTCACAGGCCATGATTGCTGAAAGTTAGTAATAAAAATCATTTATTTTATCATTTGATCTGGATGAAAATGTAGCAGAAAAGGGTGGGGAAGGGGTTTCCACATCATTAGATTTGTAGTTGGTTCAGGCAAATAAATGTGTTTTCTCAGTTCCTCCTTCACTACAAGGTTTTGCAAACTGCCATATTGGCTGCATTAAACCAAAAACACGCTATCAGCTGAAGATAAATGAGGGTGTCAGCTGAATAGTGTTGCATGAATTACAGATAAGAAAAGTACTTTTTTAAGCACTTACAAGTGTAACATAAAAACACAATACATGAAGCTAAGAAATAACATATTTGCTTTTAGAGTAGCAGCCGTGTTAGTCTATTCGCAAAAAGAAAAGGAGTACTTGTGGCACCTTAGAGACTAACAAATCTATTTGAGCATAAGCTTTTGTGAGCTAATGCATCCAATGAAGTGAGCTGTAGCTCATGAAAGCTTATGCTCAAATAAATTTGTTAGTCTCTAAGGTGCCACAAGTATTCCTTATATTTGCTTTTGTGGTGAACTGTGGACGATCACAACTAGGGCACTGCAGATGAAAAAGAGATTATATCTCTGAGTACATGGTATGTCAGATGTCTGCATGGAGGATATGGTATCACACATTTCCTTCAGCACAGGTTTTAAGTTTGTCCTCTTGTGGTTCTCAACAGTTTAAAAAAATATATTCCTGAGGTTCTCCCCTCTGAGTGCAAAATAAAATAAAAAGTAATAACACTGAAAAGCCGATGGGCAAAAATTGATTCATAAATGAGAAGGTGGCATTCATCTCAACGTTCTTATTGGAAACCTAAATCTCAGTAAATTTGTAGCCTAAGGATACAATGGGCTTAAAGGATTTCTGTCTCTGAAGAAAAATTAGAAGGCCTGTGAGGTAAGGTAAATGGAAAAGGTTGTTTGGGCAAACGTGGAGCTCCAGCACTATTAAATGTTAAGCACCATCAAGGGGTATCTCAGTCATTAACGAGAGTGGCATGTTGGAGATTGTTTCAAGCAGGAGAAGAATTATGGATGGCTGTGCAGAGGTGGCCCAATGCCACAGGGAAATTCTGTCAAGCAAGACAAAGATTTTTTTTATCTTATTGTGGAGAAAAAGTGCTGAAATAGTGTCCTTTTCTTTATCGATTTCAGGCGTTTCTCCTCTCCTCCCCAACAAAAATGACCCCTAGTGGTCCTCTAAATGCACAAAGTCTGGAAATTTATCTTCACAGTCCACTGAGAAGATTTGTCCATATGATGGTCAGCTTTGCCAATGTGGTGCACTCACTGTTTACTAGTAATGTAGCAATGAGCACATTCACTTTAAATTCAAGTAGTTAGCACTCTTGATTGACTTGGCAGTGTTTTATAGACCCTGTGTGTTAGTTTTATATATAATTAAAAGTATCTCAGGGGTTCTGTGAGCAACCTACACGTTAAGTTATCCTGTGTGAATGTAATGTTGGTGTCTAGGGAGGGAGAAATTTAGAAGCCAACCCAAGATCATCCCTGTTTCAGACCACTAGAGGCTAAGAACAGAGTAGACGTGAAGTGTTATATCTCTAGGCAATAGTTACCAACTTTCTCATTACACTAGCACATCCTTCTGGCTGCTTTGCAAAATAGCCCTGGGATTGGAAACTCTGCAGGAAGCTGTGTGTTCTCTCACAGCTGGAAATATGTTGCTGTGATGACAGCAATTGCATGTAAAATGGGTATTAAAATAGTCCTGAGTGCGGAGAATATGTTGCTTTCCCAGTGTGCCTTAAGTTATTGCCTGGAGAGAAAGGCAGCTAGTGTGATCTATGTTGTAATCCCATTTCAGAACAAATGCTATACATGCTGTTGAGAAATGCTATTTTTAGGCTTGTCTACTAGTATACAATTCATAGCCATGTGGTAATGGGTTATTATGTGGTCTCATGTTTGTTTTTATCATGAGACCCAGATATTTATGTAGAGATTTTCTCATGGACTATCACCAGCCTCATTTATGATGGCATGGACCACTTCTGCTGCCATTCACTGTCACATAATATTCCTGTTGCAGCTAAAGTGAAGGAGCTGAAAGCCAGGTGGAGAGCTGGCAGCCTGTGACCTGCCAGTTCCCCATAAACTACCATTGAGTGCTCGGAGGCCCACCAGTGGGCCCACAGACCATAGTTTAGGAGCCACTGCTCTAATTCAGTTTGCTGTTGCTATAAGCTATTACTTTAATTGGCTTTTCATCATAATTATTTTGAGCCAAATCAAGCCATACAATCAATCTCTGTTTAGGAATCTGCCTTGTGGTGGGGATATGTAAGCTGTGCCATGGTGCAACCTATTTCTCTAGTATGCCACACCTGAACAGCAGGCTGGCATAGAGTGAGAGATGGGCCAAGAGCCAATCTCCTCACCATCCGTCTCCCTCCCTTTGGGGGAAAATGTGTGCCTCTGGTGGTACACAATTGGAACAGGCTCATTACCATTCCTAGCTACCCACATTCAACCTCTGCAATGCAAAAGTGGAAAGCCCTGACACAGAATGTGGAATAGGAAATAGGGAGATGAAGGCTCCTGGCCTCCCTCCTTCTCCTCTGCCGCCTATAATCTACCCCTTAATCAACTATATGTATAGGCATAGGGAGAGATTCTGTGTTTCCCACTCCACCTACTCACAAAGTATGGGGGCAGGAACTGTCTCTCACAAATGGTTTGTATAGCAGTTAGTTCAGTAGGGGTTCACAATATAAATATTAATCACAGTCAAACAACAGGGCTGGACTCGCAGAAGTTTGAATAGCCTCATAAGAAGCACATTAGAGCAATACAGTTCTTATTGGTAGCTATACTTGGACTTAGTCTGTGCATTTTTGATAACTATACAAGGAACTAGAGTCCAGGTTTTTTAGAAATAAGCATAATGGAATAAAAAGGAAGGACCATTCCACAGATGCAGTCAATTCAATTAATTTGAATAATATTCGGGGAAGATCAACACTTTGGGTAGCAACCGTGAAAAAAATACCGATTAACCATATGCTAGTAAAATGAAGATCTTTATTGTCTCACCTTTGTAGATGTCTCCTCCAGATTTAGGATGGAAATGGACCATGGACTTCATTCTCCATTGCTGTCAGCAACTAGCGTCTTTCAGAATAAGTTCAGTTTGAAATAAGGAGCACATATTCTTAAAAATTGATCTCTCTCTCTCTCTCTCATGCACACACAATTAGATTTTGTAATATCTTGGATTTGTTAAGCTCTTTGTGGTCTCTACAATTCTTAAACAGGTTGTTCAGGGTATTTAATGTCTTTAAAATTAAAAACTCATTATTCCATCTTAATTTTTAATACAAGCCTCAAAGTTCAAAGACTGAAGAGCTAGGGAAGAAAGAGACCACTCTCAGACTAAGATGTAGTAGACTAATCCTGTAGGATCCATGTGCAGTGCACTTTTATACATTTTTCGCTTAAACAGCCATCTGGCAAGTGGAATTAAAGATAAAGAAATATATGTAAAACCCTGAAGTGCTAGGTTCATTCTTAGACTAAAAGTTTTAGGCTGTAGATTTAAATGCATCTTCTGAAAACGTTAAACATCATGCACACTAAAGATACTTAATTCAGATTTAGCAGTAGGAGTTTTGAAGGCCTCCCACAAACAAAGTAAAGCCAGAGAAGTATGCATTCCCCTTGTGTTAAAAGGAACCATCACTCAAAATAATATCTGCCTAATATGAAACCATAGAATTGAAGGCTGAAATCCTGTAGAAGATTTGTGCTGCTATGAAAAGTTTACTTTAAAACCAGAATAAACGCTCTACCCATTATAGAATCCCATCTGTATCAACAAGGGAGATTCTTGCTTTGTGTCTTCAGAGTTTGAGTAAAACTGTGAGATAAAACCATCTGAGGTCAAAAGCCCAGTTTTAAATTTGGTTAAGTTGCAATTACTGAATATAAAGGCCAACAATATAAATACTATATTAATAATAAAAAAGCCATTGAACTTCAATCTGTTTCATCCCAGCAGTATGTGTGATATCGATTAATAACTAATTGCTTTAAAACAGACTTTAAATTACAATATTTACTACATATGTTAATACATACATTGTGATTAATTATTTAAGGGATACATTTTCCTCTCATTTATAGTTCTGTTACTCTTATTGAAATTCCTCAGAGTTGTGCACATGTAACCAATGGCAAAAGGTAGCCTTTAATTCTATACTATTAATAGTATTTGTAAGTGTGTTTGATAAAAATATGCTGTCATAAATATAAACGGAAGGGTAAACCCCTTTAAAATCCCTCCTGGCCAGAGGAAAAATCCTCTCACCTATAAAGGGTTAAGAAGCTAAAGGTAACCTCGCTGGCACCTGACCAAAATGACCAATGAGGAGACAAGATACTTTCAAAAGCTGGGAGGAGGGAGAAAAACAAAAGGTCTGTGTCTGTCTGTATGATGCTTTTGCTGGAGACAGAACAGGAATAGAGTCTTAGAACTTAGTAAGTAATCTAGCTAGGTATGTGTTAGATTATGATTTCTTGAAATGGCTGAGAAAATAGCTGTGCTGAATAGAATGAATATTCCTGTCTGTGTGTCTTTTCTGTAACTTAAGGTTTTGCCAAGAGGGATTCTCTATGTTTTGAATCTAGTTACCCTGTAAGGTATTCACCATCTTGATTTTACAGAAGTGATTGTTTTCTTTTTACTTCTATTAAAAGTCTTCTTGTAAGGAAACTGAATGCTTTTTCATTGTACTAAGATCCAAGGGTTTGGGTCTGTGGTCACCAATGCAAATTGGTGAGGATTTTTACCAAACCTTCCCCAGGAAGTGGGGTGCAAGGGTTGGGAGGATTTTGAGGGGAAAGACGTGTCCAAACTCTGTTTTTTCAGGAATCCAGATAAAGTTTGGTGGTGGCAGTGGAAATCCAAGGGCAAAGGGTAAAATTAATTTGTACCTTGGGGAAGTTTTAACCTAAGCTGGTAAAAGTAAGCTTAGGAGGTTTTCATGCGGGTCCCCACATCTGTACCCTAGAGTTCAGAGTGGGGAAGGAACCTTGACATATGCACATTTTGACCCTTATCTTGAAAATTCTTATAAAGATACGTCCATGCACTCTTGTGTTTACAGGTTTGAAGCCTTAGTCCTTGGTGCCCTCCAACTTGTGGAAAGTGGTTACTGCTGTTAATGATTTGAATACTCTGGCACCAAAAAGCTGCATGGTACTCTGATGAAATACATTACAAGGTCTCTTCCTGAAGATATTACTGAAAATAAACAAATATTGGAAAAGGACAAAGGAAAGAGTATAGATAAAGGAAGAGGATTGAAACAAATACAAATATTGTGACTTATAGTATAATACATAAGAAGATTTTTTCCCCCCAAAATCCTCCCAACATAAGAAGCTTATAAATTCTGATATTATAAAATGGTGAGTGAGGTAGTAAGACAAGAAGGGGAGAATAAATAGCACAGGAATGGAGATCAACAGCAAAAAGCAAAGTGAAAGGAGAGGATTTGAGCAGTGAACTGAAGGAAGAGGCTTTAGACGGCAGTAATTCCAGGTATGCAGGGTGGCAAGGTAAAAGGCCAGAGGGGGTGCAGATGTAGGCAAGGACAAAGTGAGTAGAGTTGGTTAGAATGTAAGTTGTCAAAAAAGGGTCCTTGTCACAAAATTTGGGCACTTGTGTTACACAACAATGTGAAGCTCTACCCATGTGACAAAATTTGTTGTTGATTTTTAATGAAATGGCTTTATCTTATCAACATTCTCTAGAAAAAAGAAAATTAAATGGCCATAGATTATAATTTTTAAATTCCTGTCTGAAGTTCTTGAACCAACTGAGGCAGCATGGTCCTGTACATAGGGCATTTGACTTAGACACAAGAAACTTGGGTTCGGTTCCCATTCTGCTACTGACCTGAGATGAGACATTGGGCAAGTCGTTTCATTTCTCCATGTTCTGTTTCCCATTTCATGTTTTATATGTATTGTTTATTTAGACTGGGAGCTTTTGGGGCATGAACTTTCTGTCACTACACAACACCAGGTGTGACACCATCAACCATGGTCACTCTGGCTGACGCAACTGTCCTTAGTAGACTATGTGTGTTTGATGATGATGACTTTCTTTCACTGTGTGTTTGTAGGCTCTAATGTAATGCAATTATTATTAATAATATTCAGTAAGCTCCTGGGTGGAGGTATCATGAAACTTGTATGTTTTTTTGTAAACAGAACATGCTGAGGGGAAAAATAAGCTACTTAATACTGATGACACTAATGTTACTTTAAAGTAACCACAAGCTTAATTCCACTCTCAGTTGTGATGCAATCCCACTGACTTCAGTAGACTTTACAAACAAGAGCAGATTTCTTCCCCCTGCTTGAAATAGACTGGCTCATGGTCACTGCAGGGTAGAATTTTCCATTAAAAAAAGTTCCACCCTACCTCTCCACATGCTCTTTTATTTAAGACCTCTGCTGGACAATTTTCTTTATGGGAACTGTTGTTACCAGCTACAGAAATCTGGAAGTTGATGAGGAAATTTTTCTTACGGTTGCATTTGCTTAATAAGAATATCTGCCCATGAGTAATAGCAGGAAAACTATTTCAACCAAGTGCCCAGTGCAATCTGAACTGGGATACAGACAAGGTTTTAGTGACTCAAAAGTCTCTGCATGACACACATTGAGTCTTTTGTGCTGGAGATTACATTTCTAGGGCCATATCATGCCTTTCTGGTTGCGCACAGAGAGGACCCGCTGTGTGAGGATCTCTACTTGGCCAGATGATGGGCAGTTTGTGCTGCTTTCAAGCATGCCTGTTAGGATATAGATATTCAGGCCTGTCTGTAAAGGCCTATACTCTGAGAATTTAGGTGTATTCTTATCACTTAGCTAGTTCTAGAGGTATAAAAGAGAGAATCAAAATCACTGTCTGCCAGTGTAAGGTCCTTCTCTTACTGAGACACTCTGAGGCCCTGTTCTTAGGCTAAGGTCTTTGGCTAAGCAGCAGAGGCAGCCATAAACTGGGAAAGCGACCGGTCACCTCCTCACATTCCAAACTAGTCACATTGAAAGAAGGTGCTATTGGGCTGTTAGGAATACACTCCTGTCCTGATAGTGCCTATTGCCTCCAGAGAAAGGGAAGTGCCTAGAAAACGTAAAAGGAAACTTAGTTTGATAGCATCCTGTCTGGCAAGAACTCACTTAACAATAGCTGGGATGTTGTCATAAATATAAAGGGAAGGGTAAACCCCTTTGAAATCCCTCCTGGCCAGGGGAAAGCTCCTCTCACCTGTAAAGGGTTAAGAAGCTAAAGGTAACCTCGCTGGCACCTGACCAAAATGACCAATGAGGAGACAAGATACTTTCAAAAGCTGGGAGGAGGGAGAGGAACAAAGGGTCTGTCTGTAGTCGTCTTGGCCAGGGACAGAACAGGAATGGAGTCTTAGAACTTTTAGTAAGTAATCTAGCTAGGTATGTGTTAGATTATGATTTCTTTAAATGGCTGAGAAAAGAATTGTGCTGAATAGAATAACTATTTCTGACTGTGTATCTTTTTTGTAACTTAAGGTTTTGCCTAGAGGGGTTCTCTATGTTTTTGAATCTAATTACCCTGTAAGATATCTACCATCCTGATTTTACAGGGGGGATTTCTTTATTTCTATTTACTTCTATTTTTTATTAAAAGTCTTCTTGTAAAACACTGAATGCTTTTTCATTGTTCTCAGATCCAAGGGTTTGGGTTTGTGGTCACCTATGCAAATTGGTGAGGCTTTTTATCCAACATTTCCCAGGAAAGGGGGGGTGCAAGTGTTGGGAGGATTGTTCATTGTTCTTAAGATCCAAGGGTCTGGATCTGTAGTCGCCTAAGCAAATTGGTGAGGCTTTTTACCAAACCTTGTCCAGGAAGTGGGGTGCAAGGTTTTGGGAAGTATTTTGGGGGGAAGGACGCGTCCAAACAGCTCTTCCCCAGTAACCAGTATTAGTTTGGTGGTGGTAGCGGCCATTCCAAGGATAACGGGGGTAATATTTTGTACCTTGGGGAAGTTTTGACCTAAGCTGGTAAAGATAAGCTTAGGAGGTTTTTCATGCAGGTCCCCACATCTGTACCCTAGAGTTCAGAGTGGGGGAGGAACCTTGACATGGTGGCACAGTGCTGGGATTAACCTGAAATCATTTTGAGATCCAGTTGAGATTTTTTGAACTAGAAATACAGATTTTAAAAAGGAATTTTTAGGAAGTCCAGAAGCAGCTTTGAAACTGAAAGCAGCTTGGTTTCTCTCTGCTTTGTGGCCAAGCAGAGACAAAAGGGGATTATCTTGTGAATTGCAGGTTTTCTTTGCCTGGAGGCAGGGTACTTAACTCCTGCAGGGAAATTCACAGTCTTCCAACCCAGAGGTTTTTTTTTTTTTCTTTTCTTCCTAAAAGTAAATAGGGGGTGTGTGCTCTACCCATTTGCCTGGAGACAAAAGTGGCAGGGTTTTTTTTAGGATTTTGATTTTTTTTTTGTTTTACAAGGAGCACAGGTTTGAAAAGAAATTTTTTTCTTCTTTGGGATGGGTAAGCAGGTTTCCAAGTAGTTGGAGGGTTTTTGCTTTAATTTGGGCCCAGAGCAGAGACAAGGGAATTGTCTTTTTCTGTAGGCTGACAATCACTATCAGAGAATAGGTATTCTATTCCAGCACAGCAAAATTTTACAGCCAAGTTTTGTTTGTTTATTTCTAAACCTCGGGTGTAAAGTTAGTTAAAAACAGAGAGGTTAGAATGGCCAAATCCTCAGGTCGACTACAGCTGGAATTAGCCAAATTTCAGGCTGAGGAAAAACAAAGGGAACATGAAAGACAGATAGAACTCATGCAGCTGAAGAAGGAACAAGAAAGGGAGGCAGAACAACACCAAGAGGCTGCCCACAAGAGGGAAATGGAGGCAAGGAAGCATGTGGAGGAGGAGAGGGAAAAAGAGAGGAAGCATGTGGAGGAGGAGAAGGAAAAAGAGAGGAAGCATGTGGAGGAGATGGAGAGGATAAAGGCCCAGCAGAATATACCAACAAACCCTAGCAATCCTTCTCCAGGTACCACTTCCCATCCCAGAAAGTTCCCCACCTACAAGGCAGGTGATGATACTGAGGCCTTCTTAGAAAACTTCGAAAGGGCCTGCCTTGGGTACAACATCTCTACTGACCAATACATGGTAGAGCTGAGGCCGCAGCTCAGTGAACCCTTAGCTGAGGTGGCAGCTGAAATGCCTAAAGAACACATGAACAAGTATGAACTGTTTAAATCCAAGGCGAGAGTCAGAATGGGGATAACACCCGAGCAGTCTCGTCGGAGGTTCAGAGCCCTAAGGTGGAAACCAGACATGTCATTTACCCGACATGCCTACCACATTGTAAAACATTGGGATGCCTGGATATCAGGAGCAAGTGTTGAATCTCCAGTAAATTTGCCCTTCCTAATGCAAATGGAACAATTCTTAGAGGGTGTTCCTGAGGAAATAGAAAGATACATCCTAGATGGGAAACCCAAAACTGTAATTGAGGCAGGAGAGATTGGAGCCAGATGGGTGGAGGTGGCAGAGAAGAAGAAAACTGGTCGCAGTTGGAGCGGAGACCAGAAGGGACCACCCCAGACCACACCCTATTACCGGGGGCCGCCCAAAGCCCCACCTACCTCCCAAAGAACCCTCCAGACCCCTTATCGTCCCACCACCCCGTTCTCCAGCAACCCTCCTCGCCCCAGTGACCCGTCAGCTGGACGATGTTTTAAGTGTAACGAGCTGGGGCATGTAAAGGCCAACTGCCCCAAGAACCCCAACAGATTACAGTTCATTGCACCGGAATCACACCAGAGGTCCACAGGCCCAGATACCTCCCAGATACCCTTGGAGCGGAGGGAAACTGTGAGTGTGGATGGGAAGAAGGTCACCGCGTGGAGGGACACCGGAGCACAAGTGTCAGCTATCCATGCTTCCTTAGTGGACCCCAATTTAATCAACCCAGAGATCCAAGTGACGATTCAACCCTTCAAGTCCAACTCTTTCAATTTGCCTACAGCCAAGTTGCCTGTCCAGTACAAGGGCTGGTCAGGAATGTGGACTTTTGCAGTCTATGATGATTATCCCATCCCCATGCTGTTGGGGGAAGACTTGGCCAATCATGTGAAGCAGGCCAAGAGGGTGGGAATGGTCACCCGCAACCAGGCTAAACAAGCCGTGAGGCCTAGCTCTGTTCCGGAAACTTCTATCAGGACCCAGTCAGAGGTGATGGACCTGGACCCCAGGCCAATGTCTGCAACAGCAGTAGTGGATCCAGTCCCAGAGACCCAGACGGAACCAGTCCCAGAACCGGAACCAGCCAAACAACCAACACCAGACCCCGTGTCAGCACTGAATCCAGTACTTGCAACCTCAACACCAGAGGGCCCCACCGAACCTGAACTGGCAGCAGCCGATAACCCTACACAAGAGGCTCAGCCGGAGCCTGAATCCCAACATAGTACACCAGCGGAGAGCGGTTCACAGTCAACAGAAACAGCTCCATCCCCTATATCGCTTCCAGAGGGACCAAGCCTAGGTCCACAATCCCATGAGGAACTGATGTCTCCAGCATCAAGGGAACAGTTCCAGACCGAACAGGAAGCAGATGAAAGCCTCCAGAGAGCTTGGACGGCGGCACGGAGCAACCCACCGCCTCTCAGCTCTTCTAATCGATCCAGGTTTGTTGTAGAAAGAGGACTTTTATACAAGGAAACTCTTTCTGGGGGACACCAGGAAGACTGGCATCCTCAGAGACAGTTGGTAGTTCCAACTAAATACCGGGCCAAGCTCTTGAGCTTAGCCCATGATCACCCTAGTGGCCATGCTGGGGTGAACAGGACCAAAGACCGTTTGGGGGGGTCATTCCACTGGGAGGGAATGGGCAAGGATGTTTCTACCTATGTCCAGTCTTGTGAGGTGTGCCAAAGAGTGGGAAAACCCCAAGACCAGGTCAAAGCTCCTCTCCAGCCACTCCCCATCATTGAAGTTCCATTTCAGCGAGTAGCTGTGGATATTCTGGGTCCTTTTCCGAAAAAGACACCCAGAGGAAAGCAGTACATACTGACTTTCATGGATTTTGCCACCCGATGGCCGGAAGCAGTAGCTCTAAGCAACACCAGGGCTAAAAGTGTGTGCCAGGCACTAGCAGACATTTTTGCCAGGGTAGGTTGGCCCTCCGACATCCTCACAGATGCAGGGACTAATTTCCTGGCAGGAACTATGAAAAACCTTTGGGAAGCTCATGGGGTAAATCACTTGGTTGCCACTCCTTACCATCATCAAACAAATGGCATGGTGGAGAAGTTTAATGGAACTTTGGGGGCCATGATACGTAAATTCGTAAATGAGCACTCCAATGATTGGGACCTAGTATTGCAGCAGTTGCTCTTTGCCTACAGAGCTGTACCACATCCCAGTTTAGGGTTTTCCCCATTTGAACTTGTATATGGCCGTGAGGTTAAGGGGCCATTGCAGTTGGTGAAGCAGCAATGGGAGGGATTTACACCTTCTCCAGGAACTAACATTCTGGACTTTGTAACCAACCTACAAAACACCCTCCGAACCTCTTTAGCCCTTGCTAGAGAAAACTTACAGGATGCTCAAAAAGAGCAAAAAGCCTGGTATGATAAACATGCCAGAGAGCGTTCCTTCAAAGTAGGAGACCAGGTCATGGTCTTAAAGGCACTCCAGGCCCATAAAATGGAAGCATCATGGGAAGGGCCATTCACGGTCCAGGAGCGCCTGGGAGCTGTTAATTATCTCATAGCATTCCCCACCTCCAACCGAAAGCCTAAGGTGTACCATATTAATTCTCTAAAGCCCTTTTATTCCAGAGAATTAAAGGTTTGTCAGTTTACAGCCCAGGGAGGAGACGACGCTGAGTGGCCTGAAGGTGTTTACTACGAAGGGAAATGTGCTGGTGGTGTGGAAGAGGTGAACCTCTCCATGACCCTTGGGCGTATGCAGCGACAGCAGATCCAGGAGCTGTGCACTAGCTACGCGCCAACGTTCTCAGCCACCCCAGGACTGACTGAACGGGCATACCACTCCATTGACACAGGTAATGCTCACCCAATTAGGGTCCAACCTTACCGGGTGTCTCCTCAAGCTAAAACTGCTATAGAACGGGAGATCCAGGATATGTTACAGATGGGTGTAATCCGCCCCTCTGAAAGTGCATGGGCATCTCCAGTGGTTCTAGTTCCCAAACCAGATGGGGAAATACGTTTTTGCGTGGACTACCGTAAGCTAAATGCTGTAACTCGCCCAGACAACTATCCCATGCCACGCACAGATGAACTATTAGAGAAACTGGGAAGGGCCCAGTTCATCTCTACCTTGGACTTAACCAAGGGGTACTGGCAGGTACCGCTAGATGAATCTGCCAAGGAAAGGTCAGCCTTCATCACACATCTCGGGCTGTATGAATTTAATGTACTCCCTTTCGGGCTGCGAAATGCACCCGCCACTTTCCAAAGACTTGTAGATGGTCTCCTAGCGGGATTAGGAGAATATGCAGTCGCCTACCTTGACGATGTGGCCATATTTTCGGATTCCTGGGCAGACCACCTGGAACATCTACAAAAAGTCCTTGAGCGCATAAGGGAGGCAGGACTAACTGTTAAGGCTAAGAAGTGTCAAATAGGCCTAAACAGAGTGACTTACCTTGGACACCAGGTGGGTCAAGGAACTATCAGCCCCCTACAGGCCAAAGTGGATGCTATCCAAAAGTGGCCTGTCCCAAAGTCAAAGAAACAGGTTCAATCCTTCTTAGGCTTGGCCGGTTATTACAGACGATTTGTACCGCACTACAGCCAAATCGCTGCCCCACTGACAGACCTAACCAAAAAGAAACAGCCAAATGCTGTTCAGTGGACCGGAAAGTGTCAGAAGGCCTTTAACAAGCTTAAAGCGACACTCATGTCTGACCCTGTACTAAGGGCCCCAGACTTTGACAAACCGTTCCTAGTAACCACAGATGCATCCGAGCGTGGTGTGGGAGCAGTTTTAATGCAGAAAGGAACTGATCAAGAATTCCACCCTGTAGTGTTTCTCAGCAAAAAACTGTCTGAGAGGGAAAGCAACTGGTCAGTCACTGAAAAAGAATGTTATGCCATTGTCTAAGCTCTGGAAAAGCTACGCCCATATGTTTGGGGACGGCGTTTCCACCTGCAAACCGACCATGCTGCACTAAAGTGGCTTCACACCGTCAAAGAAACTAACAAAAAACTTCTTCGGTGGAGTTTAGCTCTCCAAGATTTTGATTTCGACATCCAACACATCTCAGGAGCTTCTAACAAAGTGGCTGATGCACTCTCCCGTGAAAGTTTCCCAGAATCAACTGGTTAAAATCGTCCTTGAGATGTGGAAAATATTGTTAGTCTTTATGTACTTGGTAGTATATTTAGAGATGCATGTGTCTTATTAACTCTGTTTTCCTAGAGCTCCAGGAAGAAATCCCAGCCAGTGTTTCACCCTAGCTGAGATTTGGGGGGCGTGTCATAAATATAAAGGGAAGGGTAAACCCCTTTGAAATCCCTCCTGGCCAGGGGAAAGCTCCTCTCACCTGTAAAGGGTTAAGAAGCTAAAGGTAACCTCGCTGGCACCTGACCAAAATGACCAATGAGGAGACAAGATACTTTCAAAAGCTGGGAGGAGGGAGAGGAACAAAGGGTCTGTCTGTAGTCGTCTTGGCCAGGGACAGAACAGGAATGGAGTCTTAGAACTTTTAGTAAGTAATCTAGCTAGGTATGTGTTAGATTATGATTTCTTTAAATGGCTGAGAAAAGAATTGTGCTGAATAGAATAACTATTTCTGACTGTGTATCTTTTTTGTAACTTAAGGTTTTGCCTAGAGGGGTTCTCTATGTTTTTGAATCTAATTACCCTGTAAGATATCTACCATCCTGATTTTACAGGGGGGATTTCTTTATTTCTATTTACTTCTATTTTTTATTAAAAGTCTTCTTGTAAAACACTGAATGCTTTTTCATTGTTCTCAGATCCAAGGGTTTGGGTCTGTGGTCACCTATGCAAATTGGTGAGGCTTTTTATCCAACATTTCCCAGGAAAGGGGGGGTGCAAGTGTTGGGAGGATTGTTCATTGTTCTTAAGATCCAAGGGTCTGGATCTGTAGTCGCCTAAGCAAATTGGTGAGGCTTTTTACCAAACCTTGTCCAGGAAGTGGGGTGCAAGGTTTTGGGAAGTATTTTGGGGGGAAGGACGCGTCCAAACAGCTCTTCTCCAGTAACCAGTATTAGTTTGGTGGTGGTAGCGGCCATTCCAAGGATAACGGGGGTAATATTTTGTACCTTGGGGAAGTTTTGACCTAAGCTGGTAAAGATAAGCTTAGGAGGTTTTTCATGCAGGTCCCCACATCTGTACCCTAGAGTTCAGAGTGGGGGAGGAACCTTGACAGATGTGAAATCCTCACTTCTGTATTGTTTTGTCATTATAGTTCCCACTTTGCTATTGTTTATCTGTATAATCTGTCTGGTTCTGTGATTGTTCCTGCCTGCTGTATAATTAATTTTGCTGGGTGTAAACTAATTAAGATGGTGGGATATAATTGGTTACATAATCATGTTACAATATGTTAGGATTGGTTAGTTAAATTTCAGGAAAATGATTGGTTAAGGTATAGCTAAGCAGAACTCAAGTTTTACTATATAGTCTGCAGTCAATCAGGAAGTGGGTGTGTGTGTCGGGGGGAAATGGGAACAGGGAATGGAGGTAGGGAAATTGGAATCATGTTTTGCTAAAGGGGGAGATGGGAACAGGGACACAGGTAAGACTCTGTGGTGTCAGAGCTGGGAAGGGGGACACTAAGGAAGGAAACTGGAATCATGCTTGCTGGAAGTTCACCCCAATAAACATCGAATTGTTTGCACCTTTGGACTTCGGGTATTGTTGCTGTCTGTTCATGCGAGAAGGACCAGGGAAGTAAGTGGGTGAAGGAATAAGCCCCCTAACAATGCCTACACCCCACATGCCTGAATATACACAAATATACCAAATCCCACAAATTTCCCAGGCCTGAAATCCACGTATGTGGTGGATATACTTCAAGAGGGATGGAAGACATTAATCATTCCCTCCCCAAACCTTCCTGCTCAAAATTCAGTGAGACGGGGGGAGGGCCCATTGTCAGTATAGAGGCACAGCACCTACTGCACATTCCACAAAATCAATTTGGATTAACCCCAAATCCAATTTTTTGTGTGGAGGAGGGGGTTGATCAGCAAACTCCACCCCTATTATGGAACAATTTGATGAAAATTCTATGAGGGGAACTTTAAATCTCTCCTCCACCCACTCCTCCACTCCACCCAAACCTACCAGACTTCCCCTCAGGGTGCGGTAGGTTTGGCCTCTAGAAAATTTCACCAGTATGTTTGGATTATACTGGTTTTTTAACTGTACACTTTAAAATGGTATAATGATACTGACCTCTATTGTATAGCACTTTGAGCTCTACTAATGAAAAGTGCTATATAGGACCTCGGAATCATCAACATCATGGGTACGTATTTCTCTCCCTCTCCTACACCTTACATGGCCACTATCTCTGTTCTGTTGTAAGTAAAACTGAATTCCTAATGGTAATTTATTAGTTTAAAATACAGGTGTAATCTACTTTTCATTTCCCTCATTAGTTTAAAATACAGGTGTAATCTACTTTTCATTTCCCTCGCCCCCTCAAACCTGACACCTTACTGGATTTTTACCTAATGTTATTCAACATTGGAGGTCTTCATTTACAAAGAGCTAAAAACCAATGGATCTGAAAATATTTTTTTTAACTAGTAACTCACCCACACTACTGTTCAGCTCAAGTGAAACACCTCATCTTAGTAAAATAGGAAAGCAAACTTCTATCTCTAAAGCAGGTGAGTTCTATTTCGGTTGCTATGGAGCTGTAAAAGAAATGAAAATGCAGACTTGAAATATTACATATTGTACCTCATGTGTTCCAGAAAGAGACTAGGGACCCCAAATCAATAAATGTGCAGGGAAGAATGCTATATTCCCTTACTCTAGAAGTCCAAAACTTCAAACAAAAAAATCAAATTGGGGTATTGGCAATTTAGTCACATTGAATTGTCATACTACCAACTTAAAATTATTTATCAAATAAAGTTAATATGAGTACAGTAGAAAAAAATTATGAACAGTACAGATAGTATTTTCCTACTTGTCAGAGAGATTTAACTGAAAAGGGTCAAATTTTGCTCTTGGGGTTAATGGAGGCAACTGCTTTGGACCTGTAGCAGTGTATCTAAAATGAAAAATAAATGACCCTAGCACATTTTGCAATTATTACCTTTATTTTTATATTGTTTCTACAATTATTTGTAAGTTTGTACATTTGCAAAATTATTGCAATACGTCTTCCAGTCATTACTTCAGACTGTCAAAATTCATTGTAGTTAGTTCAGTTTTGTTACTTTGCGCCTTATATTTTTTTTCCTTGTAAGCAGTGCTGTAGGTTTTTGGTGGGGGGGGATTTTTTTTTTTTGCGGGGGAGAGAATGGGGAGATTATTTGTTTTTTTTTGGGTGGGGGGGGTTGTTTCAGTTTGTTTTTGTTTTTTGTTCTTTGCTTTGACCTCGCTTCATTTGGTATTCTGGGACAGAAAGAATAAAAAAAACCACATCACCAGTTCTGAGCCCTGGTCTATACTACAAACGTATGTCAGTATAACTACATCCCTGAGCGAGTTATATTGCGCTAATGCCATAAACAGCACTATGTTGACAGGAGGGCTTCTCCCTTCGACATCATTACTGCCTCTCAGGGAGGTGGAATATAGGGACGAAGCTCTCCTGTTGTCATAGGAAGCATCTTCACTAAGCAATACACTGGCACAGCTGCTCCGC
This sequence comes from Lepidochelys olivacea, assembly GCF_965140295.1. Lineage (NCBI taxonomy): Eukaryota > Metazoa > Chordata > Testudines > Cheloniidae > Lepidochelys > Lepidochelys olivacea. Next base: position 74,736,883 of record NC_140411.1, on the reverse strand, counting down.
TGCAGCACGGTAAGTGTAGACAAACCCTGACTGTTATAAATTCAAATGCTGGTTGTAAGGCAGTCAATTTTTACTCCTTTGTTTGGTGACATGTTCATAAATCAGATTTAGAAAAAGCTAGATAAAGCCTAGATAAAATATGGAATCAGGTGAAGCATGTATTGCCTTTAATTCTATAAGATTGACTATCAAAAATGTGTCTGGTACTATATCCATAGTGAATCATTTTATTTTTTTTCTGCTATGGAAATACAGCTATATGTTGTTGAAATTTAAACTTGATAACAGTTATCCCATCATATATTGGTTCATAAGTGAAAGTCTTCCATGATATCTTTAATTCACCATACATTTTCAAAACAGTCAGTTTGGTCAAATCATTGCATGATTTAGAAATAATTTTTACAAGTAATTTTGCAAGCTAATAATTTAGTGAAGTTATGCTTTTTTAAAGTGCATGACATAAGTGATTAGTATTCTCTAAGACCAGAAGAAACTAAACAATGCAAAATCAACATGAAGAAATAAATAGACATTTTATAGTGATAATAATACCTTTAACTGAACATTTTCACCTATCAGGCTTATTTGTTTTTATTTTAATTACCCATAGTAATACTTTCTGATACCCATGCTATAGCACTGAATTCAGGATTTGTATAGTTCCATCTCTCTAAGGATTTCATGCCATACAAGAATGGAAAATTGAAAAGGAGTGAGCTTATGGCAAAATAATTGATATCCCTTAAGGTTTTTCCCTTGAGAATATTAATGGTTTTGACCAGCCCTTCTGAGGGTTTCATAGTCCATGTTACAAGCAACTCATCTGTTTTGTAAAAAAACATTCAATGAGGAATATAGGCCCTCTGTCTCACCTATCAAACAAACTTAAAATATTGTTGGGTCTTGAACACAGATTAAAATAGTAATAATACAAACAGTATATTTTTCCACTATCGAAAGGCATTAATGGCTAGATTCTGCCATATTTATGTGGATTGTGCACATTATTCAGTAAGTAGCCCCCTTGAAATTATTGCAGTTAGTTATGAAGTACAGTGTTTCTCAATATGGATAAGGGTTTCAGAATCTAAGCCAAAGTGCTTCTAATAGTCTAATTAAGAATGCTACGCAAACTATTAGATTCGGCTGAATGTTGCTACGCATTCTTTTTTATTCTGCTTGGATAGAAATATGTTTTCGCTTTATTGATATTCCATAAGCATTTTCCCCTTCTTACAGTGTATTTAAATCCCTGCTTTTTCCTCATACAAACCATCCTTTTGCATTTATACAATCAAGGGCAAAGTGCTGGTGAGAGTCAGAGGGAAAAAAATTAATTTTTCCGTTAAAATGTAGTCTAATAATAGGTTGGTAAGTGTTGAGAATTTTTTCAGCAAATACTTAAGTTTAATCGCTGAAATACAGTAAGCACCACATTTTGCTGTGGTTGCCTTGGTAATAACTTGTTTCCTATAGAATATCAGAACATACAATGCAGTTGTTCAGATTCTACATAACTTGCTAGGGGGTGAACGGTGGTGCCTCTGGGGTGGTCATTTACGTGTTCATTTCTATGCAAAGTGGTGATGTATTTCCCCCCAGGTGTTTTAAAAAATTGTTATACTTATGCAAATTATGGTCTTTCATTACCATTTTTTCAATTAGCTGGCATATTCTTGCAGTTTTAAAGTTTGTTTGCTTGTTTGTTTGTTTATATGAAAATACTTTTTTTGTTACAACACAAAGCGTTATATGCAATGGGGAAGTGATTAAGAGAGAGAGCTGGAGCGTGTATATTCTGTCAACTATCACCATCACCACACTTTGTTGTTCTGGGGCCATGCTTGCCCAAATTGTGTAATGCCACACTCTGTGGCTAGTCCCACTAAAAGCAATGCAATGTTAATGAAAAATAATAATTAATAATAAATACAGAAATAAGTACAAGATTCTGATACCCTTATTCATGTTAAATAGCACCTTATTCCTTAAACAGCCCCATTATTCTCAGTGATGCTGGTCATGGAGTAAGGTGCTACTCAACATGAGTAAAGGTTTCAGAATCTTGACCTAAATTATCACTTATAGAGTTTTTAATCCTTAGTCCTCAAACTGCTTTATAAAAGTAGGGTATCATTTATTCAGAGAACATAGCAAAGTCCTGATAGATTGTTAAACAGAAAATAGTATTAGGGCTTACACCACCTTGTTATGGAACTTATTCTGCTATATAACATAACTCACTTGTGAGCAATGTTTTCCTATATTCTGCCAACATTTTCTTTTGCTCAGTTTCATCCTCTAAGCTATAGTTATACTTCTCCAAGCCACTCTAAAAATTCCTCTCCCTCCTGAGGTTCAGAATGTGCTATCCCGACTGATGTTGAGTAAGTATCTTATCTCTCAAATAGTTCCTTTGACTTTAGTGAAACTATTTGTAGAGTAAAGGGTGTACTCTGTCTGAATAAGGGTATTGGAATCTGGCCCTTGCAGCTTATACCTTTTGAATATTTGTATTCCTTCCCCTTGATCTGCTTCATAGTCATCATTTAGACAAACTAGGCATATTTGGGCAACATTCTTCAAACATTTAACATTCCTAAGTGAATGAGACTGCAGTGCTGCAACTGGGTGACAAAATTTGGCTTCTTGAGGAGTTTATTATTTTATGGCAGAACTCTCTCTTCTGATCTACCCAGATTATCTTGACTCCAATAGTCTGCTCCTCCTGCATCTGTGGAACTGCCATGTATGTAGTCGGAACACATTATCAGAGTTGAAGTACCCATGGGTACTTGGAAAGGGGGAATTTATAATTAATCTTTTCCATGATTTAGTTTCTCAGGCCCTATTTATTTTTATTCCCTCTCTCTGAGCTACTCTCAATATAACAAAGGAAATAAAGTCACTATTGTTTTGAAGCCGTGCATTCGTTCTTTATTAATAAAAAAAAAGGGAGAAAACTGATAAGGTTGCCTGGGTGGGGTAGGGTGGGGTGGGGAAGGAGGGAAAGACAAGGCCACGTTGCTTATTGTAGCCACACTACAAATCAAAACTGTTTGAATGACAGCCTTCTGTTGCTTGGGCCATCCTCTGGAATGCAGTGGCTGGGTGCCCAGAGCCTCCCCCCCTCCCCGCCTTCTAGGGAATCTGGGTGAGGAGGATATGGAACTTGGGGAAGAGGGCAGGCGGTTATCCAATGGATGCAGCGGCGATCTGTGCTCCTGTTGGCTTTCCTGAGCTCCACCAGATGCCTGAGCATGTCCGTTTGCTCCCCCATTTGCCTCAGCATTGCATCCTGCCTCTTCTCATTGCACTCACTTAATGCTTTCCTGGACTCTGCTACTGAATGCCTCCATGCATTCAGCTGTGCCCTGTCAGTGCGGCAGGACTGCATGAGCTCAGAAAACATGTCATCGCGAGTGTGTGTTTTTTGCCTTCTAATCTGTAATAACCTCAGGGATGGAGATGATAGGAGAAGCATAGAAACATTTGCACCTGTGGGGGGGGATAAAAAGGGAGAGTAAAATTTAAGATGATACATTTCTGAGAACAAAAGGGAGACTCTTTCACAGTGAATCAAGCAATTCACAGCAGACATGTGCTTTAGGTACAAGATCACATTTTGCCTTTTATATTGAGCACCTGCCGGTATGGTGACACATCACACATGGCTGGGCAACAGAATTCAGTTTCCACGTAAGCCAAAGGGTAAGAGGGTTTGGCTTCTAACTCCTTCATAACGTGGAATGTTTTCAAACTGCAATGCCCTTCTTTCCCATAGCAAGCAATGCCGGTTGGGTTTGCCATTTAAAAGGAGGGGCTGTGGTTTTCGGGTGGATGTGCAGCACACACCTCCGCCCACCCCTCCACGTGGCTATTTGGGATGATCCCTTCACCCCTCCCCCCACCAAGTGGCTATTCTCCGGGATGATCCCTTTTAGCGAAGCGCAAACAACCCAGCATGTATGGGGTCCTTTTACTGTTACCTTACAAAAATTCCCCTATTTCAACCAGGTGACCATGAATGATATCATTCTCCTGAGGCTAACACAGAAAGATATAAACCGAATGTTGCTGGAATGCGACCAAAACCCAGGACCATTCGCTGCCATGCTTTGTGCTGCAATGATTCCAGACTACTTGCTGTTGGCTTGGTGTGGTAAAGTGTCCTACTGTGGAGGATGAAATAAGGCAGCCCTCCCCAGAAACCTTCTGCAAAGGCTTTCAGAGTACCGCCAGGACAGCTTCATGGACATGTCCCTGGAGAACTCCCACTTCATCCCCAGACATGTTAACAGACGTTTCCAGTAGCTGTACTGGCCGCGAATGCATCCCAAGTCTTCAGGGCAAATCAAACATTAAACACTATTGCTTTTAAACCCTGTACTGTAGTTACAAATGTGCAGTCATCAGAGGTGTCTTCTCCGCCTTCAGGGTCAGGGATCCTGCCTTGGGAAGGTATTGGCTCCAGGGTGATGAAAAGGTTCTGGCTGCCAGGGAGAACGGATTCACCACTTGCCTGCTGTTCATTCTCCTCCTCCTCCTCCTTCTCCACAAAATCCTCCTCCACAGACAGGGGTAGTGGTAGGGCCCCCCCCTAGAATGGCATGCAGCTGATCAGAGAAGCGGCATGTATGGGGCTCTGACCCAGAGCAACCATTTGGCCTCCTTTGTCTTTTGGTAGGCTTGCCTGAGCTCCTTGACTTTCATGCGGCACTGCTGTGTGTCCCTGTTGCAGCCTCTGTCCACCATGCCCTGTGCGATTTTGGCATATATATTAGCATTTCTTCTTTTTGATTGGAGTTCTGCCTGCACAGATTCTTGTCCCCATACAGCAGTCAGATCCAGTGTCTCCCATTCGCTCCATGCTGGAGTTTGTTTGCAATTCTGGGGGGCCTGCATGGTCACCTGTCCTGCTGAGCTTACTGTGCTGACCAAATAGGAAATGAAATTCAAAAGTTCCCGTGGCTTTTCCTGTGTACTTGGCTAGTGCATCGGAGTTGAAAGTGCTGTCCAGAGCAGTCACATTGGAGCACTCTGGAATAGCTCCCGGAGACTAATAATGTCGATTTGCATCCACACTACCCCAAATTCGACCCAGCAAGATCGATTTTAGCACTACTCCCCTCGCCTGGGAGGAGTACAGAAGTCGATATTAAGAGCCCTTTAGGTCGACGGAACAGGGTTGCTTGTGTAGACGCATTCATTATAAAATCGACCTAACGTTGCTAACTTCGACCTAAACCTGTAATGTAGACCGGGGCTAAGACTGCAGAACACAGACTTTTGCCCTCTCTAATACTGTTTTCCCCTGTAGAAAATAAAAGATATTCCCAAAGATGCCTTCAGGAGCTCAATATAGGAAGTGAAAAGCTCAGTTGAAGTCTAGTTTGCTGGAAGGGAAAAATTTGATGGGAAAATATCTGAAACAGAACAACTTAGACCTGGCTTTCGGCACTAGTGATTGTCCCAATGCAGAAGAAATTGAGGAGCAAAGCATAAATGATGGAAGTCGAATGACTAAGGAATTAGCAGATTTACGTGAAGATAAAGAATGGAAAAGTGAGGAAAGTTTTCCTGATGGTATAAAGGAGAGTGATGATAAAGAAGAATTTGACTCACATGAAAAGGAGAGTAATGACAAAAATCTGGTTTACATGTAAAGGAGAGAAAAAATAAAGAAGAATCAGCCTCACTTGATGACAGAAGCAGCAGTGAGAAAAATTGCACACTGCAAATTGATACATCAGATCCTGCTTTATGGCTGTAGATCTTAAACTCTGCCAATATGGATCATACTATTTTGAATGGGCCAAGCAAAATTGAGCATATGGTGTTTCCAGTAAATAAACAGAAACTACACTACTCCAAAGTCACACTGCGAAAGAGTGCTCAAGAACAGTGAAAAACTGAATTGGCTGGCATTGGCTAGTTTGCTCAAAATTAGCTGAGAAAGTGTTCTGTTTTGGTTGCAAAACATTTGACAAGAATGCCAAATTTGTGCTTGCAATGTCCAGGTACAATTACTGGCATAACTTAGCTGATGCAACATGAAAAGTCACCTGGCCATTTTATGGCCTACTCCAAATGGATGGAAGTAGAGTCCAGGCTCAAGCAGAATAAATGCATAGACACAGAAAACAAGGGCATTATTAATGTAGAAACACAGCATTGGAGGAATGCGCTCGAGTGTCTGATCTTAATTGCCCTCTTCCTTGAAAATAATAATTTGGCTTTCCAGGGCTCATCAGATAAGTTGTTCACAGAACATAATGGTAATTTCCTCAGAGCTCCTTGGGAAATACAGTGAAGTCATGCATGAGCTATGGACCATTACCGCAGCAAAATGATGCAAAACAAATTGATTGACCTTATGGCAAGGAAGGTGTTTGATGACAAATTAATATGGCTCGGCAAAGCAGCAGGCTGGCTAACCTAGTGAGGAGGGCTTTAAACTAGGTTCACCGGGGGAAGGAGACCAAAGCCCTGAGGTAAGTGGGAAAGCGGGATACCGGGAGGAAGCACAGTCAGGAATGTCTGTGAGGGGAGGGCTCCTGCCTCATACTGGGAATGAGGGGCGATCAACAGGTTATCTCAAGTGCTTATATACGAATGCACAAAGCCTTGGAAACAAGCAGGGAGAACTGGAGGTCCTGGTGATGTCAAGGAACTATGACGTGATTGGAATAACAGAGACTTGGTGGGATAACTCACATGACTGGAGTACTGTCATGGATGGTTATAAACTGTTCAGGAAGAACAGGCAAGGCAGAAAAGGTGGGGGAGTAGCACTGTATGTAAGGGAGCAGTATGACTGCTCAGAGCTCCGGTACGAAACTGTAGAAAAACCTGAGTGTCTCTGGATTAAGTTTAGAAGTGTGTGCAACAAGAGTGATGTAGTGGTGGGAGTCTGCTATAGACCACCGGACCAAGGGGATGAGGTAGATGAGGCTTTCTTCTGGCAGCTCGCGGAAGCTACTAGATCGCATGCCCTGATTCTCATGGGTGACTTTAATTTTCCTGATATCTGCTGGGAGAGTAATACAGCAGTGCATAGACAATCCAGGAAGTTTTTGGAAAGCGTAGGGGACAATTTCCTGGCGCAAGTGCTAGAGGAGCCAACTAGGGGGGGCGCTTTTCTTGACCTGCTGCTCATAAACCGGGTAGAATTAGTGGGGGAAGCAAAAGTGGATGGGAATCTGGGAGGCAGTGACCATGAGTTGATTGTGTTCAGGATCCTGACGCAGGGAAGAAAGGTAAGCAGCAGGATACGGACCCTGGACTTCAGGAAAGCAGACTTCGACTCCCTCAGGGAACGGATGGCCAGGATCCCCTGGGGGACTAACTTGAAGGGGAAAGGAGTCCAGGAGAGCTGGCTGTATTTCAAGGAATCCCTGTTGAGGTTACAGGGACAAACCATCCCGATGAGTTGAAAGAATAGTAAATATGGCAGGCGACCAGCTTGGCTTAATGGTGAAATCCTAGCGGATCTTAAACATAAAAAAGAAGCTTACAAGAAGTGGAAGGTTGGACATATGACCAGGGAAGAGTATAAAAATATTGCTCGGGCATGTAGGAATGATATCAGGAGGGCCAAATTGCACCTGGAGCTGCAGCTAGCAGGAGATGTCAAGAGTAACAAGAAGGGTTTCTTCAGGTATGTTGGCAACAAGAAGAAAGCCAAGGAAAGTGTGGGCCCCTTACTGAATGAGGGAGGCAACCTAGTGACAGAGGATGTGGAAAAAGCTAATGTACTCAATGCTTTTTTTGCCTCTGTCTTCACTAACAAGGTCAGCTCCCAGACTGCTGTGCTGGGCATCACAAAATGGGGAAGAGATGGCCAGCCCTCTGTGGAGATAGAGGTGGTTAGGGACTATTTAGAAAAGCTGGACGTGCACAAGTCCATGGGGCCGGACGAGTTGCATCTGAGAGTGCTGAAGGAATTGGCGGCTGTGATTGCAGAGCCATTGGCCATTATCTTTGAAAACTCGTGGCGAACCTGGGAAGTCCCGGATGACTGGAAAAAGGCTAACGTTGTGCCAATCTTTAAAAAAGGGAAGAAGGAGGATCCAGGGAACTACAGGCCCTTCAGCCTCACCTCAGTCCCTGGAAAAATCATGGAGCAGGTCCTCAAAGAATCAATCCTGAAGCACTTGCATGAGAGGAAAGTGATCAGGAACAGCCAGCATGGATTCACCAAGGGAAGGTCATGCCTGACTAATCTAATTGCCTTTTATGATGAGATTACTGGTTCTGTGGATGTATTGTTTCTTGACTTTAGCAAAGCTTTTGACACTGTCTCCCACAGTATTCTTGTCAGCAAGTTAAGGAAGTATGGGCTGGATGAATGCACTATAAGGTGGGTAGAAAGCTGGCTAGATTGTCAGGCTCAACGGGTAGTGATCAATGGCTCCATGTCTAGTTGGCAGCCAGTGTCAAGTGGAGTGCCCCAGGGGTCGGTCCTGGGGCCGGTTTTGTTCAATATCTTCATAAATTATCTGGAGGATGGTGTAGATTGCACTCTCAGCAAATTTGCGGATGATACTAAACTGGGAGGAGTGGTAGATACGCTGGAGGGTAGGGATAGGATACAGAAGGACCTAGACAAATTGGAGGATTGGGCCAAAAGAAATCTGATGAGGTTCAATAAAGATAAGTGCAGGGTCCTGCACTTAGGACGGAAGAACCCAATGCACCGCTACAGACTAGGGGCCGAATGGCTCGGCAGCAGTTCTGCAGAAAAGGACCTAGGGGTGACAGTGGATGAGAAGCTGGATATGAGTCAGCAGTGTGCCCTTGTTGCCAAGAAGGCCAATGGCATTTTGGGATGTATAAGTAGGGGCATAGCGAGCAGATCGAGGGACGTGATCGTTCCCGTCTATTTGACATTGGTGAGGCGTCATCTGGAGTACTGTGTCCAGTTTTGGGCCCCACACTACAAGAAGGATGTGGATAAATTGGAGAGAGTCCAGCGAAGGGCAACAAAAATGATTAGGGGTCTAGAACACATGACTTATGAGGAGAGGCTGAGGGAGCTGGGATTGTTTAGTCTGCAGAAGAGAAGAATGAGGGGGGATTTGATAGCTGCTTTCAACTACCTGAAAGGGGGTTCCAAAGAGGATGGCTCTAGACTGTTCTCACTGGTAGCAGATGACAGAACGAGGAGTAATGGTCTCAAGTTGCAGTGGGGGAGGTTTAGATTGGATATTAGGAAAAACTTTTTCACTATGAGGGTGGTGAAACACTGGAATGCATTACCTAGGGAGGTGGTAGAATCTCCTTCCTTAGAGGTTTTTAAGGTCAGGCTTGACAAAGCCCTGGCTGGGATGATTTAACTGGGAATTGGTCCTGCTTTGAGCAGGGGGTTGGACTAGATGACCTTCTGGGGTCCCTTCCAACCCTGATATTCTATGATTCTATGATTAAAGCGAAGTACTACGCCGTAATGATCGACTGCACTCCCAACCTTAGTCACAGTGAAAAGATGTCATTTACAGTAAGATTTGTTGACGAGGATGGCTGTATCTACGTAAAGGAACACTTTGTCTGTTTCTGGTCTGTGGATGACTCAAATGGAAAAGGCCCAACAGAACAGTTTATGAACATTTTGAATGAGAATAAAATAATACTTCAGGACTGACGCGGCCAAGAGTATGACAATGGTGCAAACATGAAGGGAAGAAACAGTGGCATCCAGGCAAGGATCCTTGTGCTGAATCCAAGACCTTTCTTCATGTTTTGTGGCTGCCAATCCCTCAACCTGCTTTTGTCACATGCAGCATCATCTTCCTTAGATTCAGAATCTCTCTTTGGAGTACTGCAAAGAATATACGTCCTGTTTTCTGCATTAACTATCAGGTGGAAAATCGTCATGGACAATATCAGAAATCTGACCAAGAAGCCACTAAGTGACACTTGCTGGGAGAGCCACATTGACAGCATAAGGCCAGTGAGGTACCAAGAGACTGAGGTTTATGACACACCCTTGTGGAACTGGTGCAGTAAAGCCGGAATCGGACATGAGGTGCAAAGCCTGGCAAAGGAGATGACTGACTTCAAATTTCTGGTCTCAGTTATATCCTGTTCCAAGTAAACATTGTAAGCAAGGCATTACAAACTCAGTCAATGGACATCGCAACTGCTGCTACTTTGATGAGAAGCTGCCTTCATTTTGTTGTGGTCTACAGAGACAATGGATTTAAAGATGCCATAACTGCTGCCAAAGAAAACTTAGCAGCTGAACCTGTCTTCAAGGAAATTCATATTCATTGGAAGAAAAGACAATTTGGTTACGAGCACAGAGATGAGGGGATGGCAAGCTCGGAAGAAAAATTCAAGAGGGAGGTTTTTTTTTTGCTCACTCATTGACACTGCTCAAGTGTCCACTGAAGAAAGGTTTGGACAAATGAAGCTTTTTTGGAAGTCCTGGATGACTGGAAAAAGGCTAATGTAGTGCCAATCTTTAAAAAAGGGAAGAAGGAGGATCCTGGGAACTACAGGCCAGTCAGCCTCACTTCAGTCCCTGGAAAAATCATGGAGCAGGTCCTCAAAGAATCAATCCTGAAGCACTTGCATGAGAGGAAAGTGATCAGGAACAGCCAGCATGGATTCACCAAGGGAAGGTCATGCCTGACTAATCTAATTGCCTTTTATGATGAGATTACTGGTTCTGTGGATGAAGGGAAAGCAGTGGATGTATTGTTTCTTGACTTTAGCAAAGCTTTTGACACGGTGTCCCACAGTATTCTTGTCAGCAAGTTAAGGAAGTATGGGCTGGATGAATGCACTACAAGGTGGGTAGAAAGCTGGCTAGATTGTCAGGCTCAAAGGGTAGTGATCAATGGCTCCATATCTAGTTGGCAGCCGGTATCAAATGGAGTACCCCAAGGGTCGGTCCTGGGGCCAGTTTTGTTCAATATCTTCATAAATGATCTGGAGGATGGTGTGGATTGCACTCTCAGCAAATTTGCGGATGATACTAAACTGGGAGGAGTGGTAGATACGCTGGAGGGGAGGGATAGGATACAGAAAGACCTAGACAAATTGGAGGATTGGGCCAAAAGAAATCTGATGAGGTTCAATAAGGATAAGTGCAGGGTCCTGCACTTGGGACGGAAGAACCCAATGCACAGCTACAGACTAGGGACCGAATGGCTAGGCAGCAGTTCTGCGGAAAAGGACCTAGGGGTGACAGTGGACGAGAAGCTGGAGATGAGTCAGCAATGTGCCCTTGTTGCCAAGAAGGCCAATGGCATTTTGGGATGTATAAGTAGGGGCACAGCGAGCAGATCGAGGGACGTGATCATTCCCCTCTATTCGACATTGGTGAGGCCTCATCTGGAGTACTGTGTCCAGTTTTGGGCCCCACACTTCAAGAAGGATGTGGATAAATTGGAGAGAGTCCAGCGAAGGGCAACAAAAATGATTAGGGGACTGGAACACATGAGTTATGAGGAGAGGCTGAGGGAGCTGGGCTTGTTTAGCCTGCAGAAGAGAAGAATGAGGGGGGATTTGATAGCTGCTTTCAACTACCTGAAAGGGGGTTCCAAAGAGGATGGCTCTAGACTGTTCTCAATGGTAGCAGATGACAGAACGAGGAGTAATGGTCTCAAGTTGCAGTGGGGGAGGTTTAGATTGGATATTAGGAAAAACTTTTTCACTAAGAGGGTGGTGAAACACTGGAATGCGTTACCTAGGGAGGTGGTAGAATCTCCTTCCTTAGAGGTTTTTAAGGTCAGGCTTGACAAAGCCCTGGCTGGGATGATTTAACTGGGAATTGGTCCTGCTTTGAGCAGGGGGTTGGACTAGATGACCTTCTGGGGTCCCTTCCAACCCTGATATTCTATGATTCTATGATTCTAAGCATCATGAAAAGACCTGGGGTTTTTTGCATTACCTTAGTCAGCTGCTGGCAGATAGGAAAACACTTGTGAACAATTGTATGGACCTGTACCAGATGCTGGCACATGGGGAATGTTCGACATCAATGATAAAGACCTCTGTTGAATTAGACAACATCCATCACATTTTGAAACACAGGAAGAACTCTCCACTCCCAAGTTCTCCAATTCATTCTTGATTCAGAGCTGAAGTATGCTTTTCCTAATGTGTGGCTAGCTTTGAGGATTTTGCTCACACTGCCGATCACAGTTGTGAGTGATGAGCACAACTTTTCGAAGCTCAGGCTCATTAGATAATATTTTTGATCTATGTTGGATGACAAAAGACTGACATTGGTTGCTATTTTGTTGCTTGAAAATGCCATTGGCCAGTCTTTGGATATCACTGGTGCTGTGCTTTAGTTTGCAAGGACAAAGGTGAGAAAATTGACCTTTCAAACAAAAGGACTAAGATTAACATTCTAAGGCTGTCACACACCATAACACTATTTGATGCTGATCCAACCAATGATGGTGCATAATTTAATTTCTTGATGTTAATACATTTCAGTTATTCTTAAAAAGTTTCTATAAGCTTAGAGGAAAGGTATTTTAGTATTTGCTTATATGGCATGAATAAATACAGATTTATCATCTTATACAACGGAGATAAATTGTGCATCAAAGTCATGAAATGAGCTACAAATGCAATAAAAAGGTATTCAAAAGTTTAACAAATGGAGGGGGGTCACCAAATACACTCCTCATCTGGGGTGCCATTTGGTCTAGTGCCAGCCCTACTGTCACGCTTCCCATTCACTTTCACTTTTTGAAATAAGCATCACATATTATTTTCCAGACCTCTGGTATGTAGTCTTAATATAATAGCGTATACGTTACTAATGGATTTATCTAGACATAGTATTTTCAATTGTGTAGATTATAATAAATGTATTTTTAGGGCTGTCAAGCAATTAAAAAAATTAATCACGATTAATCCAGATTAAATAAATTAATCACAATTTATTGCGTGATTAATTGCTGTGTTAAACAATAAGAGCATACCATTTATTTAAATATTTTGGATGTTATCTACATTTTCAAATATATTGATTTCAATTAGAACACAGAATACAAAGTGTACAACGCTCACTTCATATTTTTTTATTACAAATATTTGCACTGTAAAAAAGAAACAAAAGAAATAGTATTTTTCAATTCATCTAATAGAAGTACTGTAGTGCAGTCTCTTTATTGTGAAAGTTGAACTTACAAATGTAGAATTATGTACAAAAAATAACTGCACTCAAAAATGAAACAGTGTAAAACTTTAGAGCCTATAAGTCCACTCAGTCCTACTTCTTGTTCAGCCAATCACTCAGACAAACAAGTTTGTTTACATTTGCAGGAGGTAATGCTGCCCACTTCTTGTTTACAGTGTCACCTGAAAGTGAGAACAGGCGTTTGCCTGGCACTGTTCTAGCTGGCATCACAAGATATTTACGTGCCAGAGGCGTTAAAGATTCATATGTCCCGTCATGCTTTGCCCATGCTGATGAGGGGTTCTGCTCAATAATGATTCAAAACAGTGTGGACTGATGCACGTTCATTTTCATCATCTGAGTCAGATGCCACCAGCAAATGGTTGATTTTCTTTTTTGGTTATGTAGTTTCCACATCAGACTATTGCTCTTTTAAGACTTCTGAAAACATGCTCTACACATCTTCCCTCTCAGATTTTGGAAGGCACTTCAGATTCTAAAACCTTGGGTCGAGTGCTGTAGCTACTTTTAGAAAACTCACATTGGTACTGTAGGGAGCCAGGGTGGCTCCCCTCCGAACCAGAGGGTAAAGAGCCACCCTTTCAGCCTGAGTGGGCGGGGCCAGGCCAAGCTTCCGCCAATCCCCGGAACGGGAAGGGTGGGACAGGAAGTACAAAGGGCGGGGCCCTCTGCCCAGTGAAGAGAGCACCAGGGAGGGAGACAGACACAGGCTGCTGGCTGCTCCCTCACGATCCTGCTGCTGACCCAGGCGAAGCCCTGGGCAAGGAGGAGCCTGACCGGGAGGAAGGCCTATGGCAACCAGGGTTGCCAGCCGCTGAATACCCAGAGGACCTGGAGGGGCCTGGCTGCAGCCCGGGCCAGCGTGACTCCGATACCGAGGGGGAGCGGGAGTGGCCCGCAGCGGAATACCCGGAGGAGATGGAGGGACAGGAGCTGCCCGCCGCGGAATACCCGGAGGAGATGGAGGGACAGGAGCTGCCCGCAGCGGAATACCCGGAGGAGATGAAAGGATTGGAGCGACCCGCCTGAGAGACCGGGTAGGAAGTAGCCCAGGGGCCGAACTACACCGTGGGGTGGGTGTGTTTGGTCAGCGGGCGCGGACGGCCCCACTGACCCAGCGGTGGGACTTTCGCCTCCCGCCACTGTCAGGGCCCTGGGCTGGAATGCAGTGGAGTTGGGTGGGCCTGAGGGGCGCGCTACCGACTCTTGCCGGCGCTCCCCTGCCTGAGGGGCGCGCTACCGACTCTTGCCGGCGCTCCCCTGCCTGAGGGGCATGCTACCGACTCTTGCCGGCGCTCCCCTGCCTGAGGGGCGCACTACCGACTCTTGCCGGCGCTCCCCTGCCTGAGGGGCGCACTACCGACTCTTGCCGGCGCTCCCCTGCCTGAGGGGCGTGCTACCGACTCTTGCCGGCGCTCCCCTGCCTGAGGGGCGCGCTACCGACTCTTGCCAGCGCTCCCCTGCCTGAGGGGCACACTACCGACTCTTGCCAGCGCTCCCCTGCCTGAGGGGCGTGCTACCGACTCTTGCCGGCGCTCCCCTGCCTGAGGGGCGCGCTACCAACTCTTGCCGGTGCTCCCCTGCCTGAGGGGCGCGCTACCGACTCTTGCCGGTGCTCCCCTGCCTGAGGGGCGCGCTACCGACTCTTGCCGGCGCTCCCCTGCCTGAGGGGCGCGCTACCGACTCTTGCCGGCGCTCCCCTGCCTGAGGGGCGCGCTACCGACTCTTGCCGGTGCTTCCCTGCCTGAGGGGCGCGCTACCGACTCCGGCCGGCACACCTTCCCCACTAATTCCCCAATGCCCGGAAGGTGTGGCTGAGGCCTGCCACGGAGACCATAGCTCTCCGTCGCCCCTAGGGGCTTGGAGGACCGACTGACACCTATCACAGGTACCTTCTTTGCGTTTTGTCAAATTTGCATTTTTTAAATAGCCTAATGAATGTTAATGTTTAAGTTTTGGTTTTTGAGGAGGAGGAAAATCCTAAAGGAGGAAACAGGCATAAGCATTAAAGTAAGTAGTATTAATCACTGATTTAATCAGATATTTCATTTTCTGTGCATTTCCTGTCTTGCCACTGTCATTAATTTAGTTTGGAACAGTTACTGAGACTTAGCAGAGAACATCACTCATGTCCTCTTGCTGGGGGCAGGTAGAAGAGGTGTGAGTGACAGCATGCATACTGGTGGTGAGTGGCTGAAGCCTGTGCTCTGAAGTGACGCCCTGGAAAGCCAGGGGGTACAGAAAGGGCACAGAGCAGCAAACAACTGTCAAGTAACTGTTCCTGTCAGAGTGATATAATGGAAATGTCTTATGACTGCTGCTTCAATGAGTGTGATGGCAAAGTAATAAGCATAACTGGCAGATGTAAGTGGCTAGTTTATCAGGTTCTGTGAGGTCTACAAGATTTGTTGACACTTTTTAAAAGGAAAACTGTAGAGCACCTAAGGAATGAGTTTCTGCAATAAATATTTTTCACCATAATAGTGTGCCTTTTCCCCACTCATCTGACTGTCATAGAATTCTAGGATCATTTTTGTTTCTGTTTTCCTATCATAAGAATATATTCGTTGTTTGACTTTTTGATTGAAATGGGGACTGGATGTCTATGATAGCAGGGAAAATCTCAATATTTTCCCTGGCTTAGATCAGTTGTTTTTTTTTATTGTTAGAATTTGCATTGAGACTTTAAATTAAATAATAGGATTTTTTTTTTCTACTGCCTTCTGGTGTTTTCTGTACCATTGTCTTATTGACAGATTTCTCTGTAATCCGTAATACAAAATTAAACTCGACCTGTAAACTGAAATAAAAGTGTTAAGTACTCAATTCTCCATTTACTATTAGCGTTCCCCTCCCTCACCTTTGTTTTAATACAAAAAGTCCTTCCTATATACTTCATTGAAATTATAAAACTCTTACACTGAGCCATCAGAAATACCCATATAGTTGGTTTGCAATCTAAGATCCTCCATAACTAACCGCTTTACTGTTACTTAACACTGAGTGTGTGCGTTTGCACACATGTCTAGCTGTGGAGCGTAGACACAGGTTTCTATATCAGCAATACAATAGTCATAGATTGAGGGGCTAGAAGGGAAATTATGATCATTTAGTCTGACCTCCACAAAATAGGTCATAGCATTTCACCTAATAATGTCTGCATCAAGACCACATCTCCTATTCATGCTAAATCATGTCTTTTAGAATTTTATCAGATCTTGATTTAAACACTTTATCTGATAGATTATCTAACCCATCACCATGGAGCTAGTTACAATGATTAATAACCCTTACTGTTAAAATTTTGCCTTATTTCCAGTCTTAATTTGCTTAGCTTCAGCTTTCAACTGTTGGATCTTGCTATGCCTTTTTCTGACAGATTGCAGAGCTGGGTACTGTCAGAAATGTCTTTGTGTCAGGTACATGTTAGACCAGAATCAAGTCACTTTTTTAACCTTCTCATGGATAAACTAAATGGATTGAGCTTCTTAAATCTGTCACTGTAAGGCAGGTTTTCCAGACCTCAAATCACTCTAGTAGTTCTTTGCCAAACCCTTTCCAATTTGGCAACATCCTTTTTAAAGGGTATACATCAAAATAGGACACAGTATTATAGTAACGGACTCACTAGTGCTTCCAACTCCTACTTGATATTCCTCTACTTATTCATCTAAGGATTGTGTTTGCTCATTTAGCATCACACTGTGAACTCATATTCATCTGGTTACCTGATATGACCCTAAATCCTTTTCAGTGTTGCTCCTTACCAGGATACAGTCTCCCATCTTCTACGTGTGGCCTACCTCTTTTGTTTCTGAATGTAGGACCTTGCATTTGGCTGTGTTAAAATGCAAGTATGATGGATGTGGACCTGCTCTGTAATATTTTCTGGATAGTGTCTGTTGATTTAGTTGTTGGGATATTTACTATATGAATGTGTTTGTTTCGTTTAATGGGGGGCAAGGAAAAACAAGAAGAAAAGAAAAGAATGGTTCAAAATATTCCACCCTTCTGCAAACACTTAAGAGTGTGTGAAGAGACAAAGCCAGGAAGAAATAAGGCATGTAAATATAGGAGTCAATAGAACTATTGCAGGTTTTAAAAAAACATTCTCTCAAGAGAGGGATGTAGGGAATTGTTTGGGAGAACCAGACTGAGACACAGTACCCTACTGGGGGTCTTAGTCCTGCCTCGGTTATCATCAGGGGATGGTAAGCCTTTAGGTAAAATAGCAGAGGGTAAACTGTGGTTTTAAAATCTCTTTTCTCTAAGTGCTTTGTTTTTACTGCAAAATAAACAGTACTTTTGGTAAGACAAAAGTTGCCTTCGCCTCCCCTCTTAACCAGTTTTTGTTTTTCATTTTTTAAACCAAAGTATTTTTCTTTCATGACTGTGGATTTGTGTTTTTTCATAGCTTCTAATAAAACATTCTTAAACAATTCTTATATTCCATTCATGGCTTTATGTTTAAATATTAGCATCCACTAAATTTTGTTCATAATTGTTTTCAGTTTTTGGAAATTTATTTAAAGCACCATGTACATATATATTAATGGTCAGGACCATATTCCATTTGCACATAGTAAATGAAAGAAGATTTTGATCCTTACACCTAGACAGCCATCAATATTTAGTTCAGTAATCAATTCATATTGAGTGAAATTGTAACATAGACCTAGGACAAAACACCACTAATGAGCAAAGTGTTAGTTTAATCTGACTATTGATTTTTTTAAAATTTAAATAATTAATTTATGCAATACAAGCTCACACAGTGATTAGCCAGTCAAATGTTTGTGTAATATCCAATTCCTGTGTCATCCATGAGAGGTCTCATGATGTAATAATACATTAAATGGTTGATGTCATTTAAAATGATAGGCTAAATTATGGGGTAATAGCTGCTTAATAAGAAGCTCATTGTTTTATAGGGATTTTTCCCATGATCCTCTGTTACTCCAGCAAATCATCCTAACAATGTCAACTCACTAAAGAAGTTGTTGAGAATAATACAATGGATGTAATTCAGTAAACAAGCCTATAAGACAGGTTTTAGAGTAGCAGCCGTGTTAGTCTGTATTCACAAAAAGAAAAGGAGGAATCGTGGCACCTTAGAGACTAACAAATTTATTTGAGCATAAGCTTTCATGAGCTACAGCTCACTTCATCGGATGGCTATAAGAGCTCATCTAATCCAGAGGGAAAGAACTGCTTGTCTTTATAAGTTATTCAATTCACCTTTCAGAAAAAGTTGAGTTTTGAAATGTTTTTGAACATTTTTAAGAAGTTGTATTAGATTCCAAATTGTCATTTTCCTAGTCTAATATCCTACTCTTTTGGTGGGGTGGGGGGGCAGGGGAAGGGGAGAAGGAGATGTATGGCTTTTGTTCAATCTCAGTTGCTGAATATAAATAGGACCATAATAATATGCTGAACAGAGCAAGTGTAAGAAGTACCCGTAAGGGCTTTCATTGAATTGCATGTAATTTGTATCCCATTATCTCTCAGCCTCAATTTTTAGATTAAAAAGTTTCTCCTTGAAATCCACTGAAGGATGTTCTTGCTATTTTTTTATTCACTTTTTCATTCAAAAGAAGAATTGAGAATAAGGATGCAAGAGGCGCTAAAGTCCTATACAGAATATTTCCTAGCATTTCCGTGCTAGTCTCTGAAAAGAGAAGCATTGCTATTTTGGATTATTAGATGATAATTCCAAGATAATAATTGAATCCCATGTTGTTGTAAAAGTTACAATGGCTAAAGATCACTCAGTCTAGTGTACAAAAAGGAACACTTTGGTGGAGAAATGAAACCTGACATAGTTACCTTCATGGGAATAGGGGCTGAAGGGAGAGTGGGAAAAGTAATGGACAAACTTGTCAGTTCTACTGACAGCTCTTGGTTTTCTTCCAACTCAGGGCACAGATTCACATTAGAGCTCTGGTGGCTGGCTCCTTTAAGTGAAGCAGGTCCAGGGCATTTGTGGTAGAACACATGCTCCCAGTGTGCCCAATTAAGAGGGCAAGACAGCACCCAGAACTATAAAGAACTAGAGTGTCAGGAAGGAGGAGAAGTTGTCCTTGTTGTCTCCTGGGAGGTGAGATAGGGACAACCTGCTGGAGAAAAAGGGCCTTCAGGGACAAAGCCCTGAGAAGCAGTGCTCAGTTAACAGAGCACAGAAGATTCCTGCCATAGGCCTTGCAGCAGGAGGGACTGGGAGAGGCAAAGGGGAAAATCTTGGAGAGCTGTAGATCAGGATGGGCTGAGGAACTGTTTTAGTGTTTGTTTGCCTATGTTTGGGAAATCAAGCTGTGCCTACAAAGAGACTCTGGGTAGGGCAGTGGGTCCTTTGTGGGCTGGGGACATGCCAGCATCGTACAAGCACCTGTTGGTGCAATTTGTAAACTTTTTTTGCCATAATATCCAAATTAGGGGCACTTGAACTATAGCACAGAGAAACTATAAAGACGTTTTGTTCTGTCTTCTCTTTAGTACTGGTCAGGAAATGGAAAACACAAATGCAAGCATTTTTTTAAAATTCTCTATGAACATCAATTCAATGGAAATTTCCCAACTAGTTTGACTTCTCTCTAGCCCCATTTCAGCCAGACATCTCTACTGTGCAATGTATGTGAATGCAAGATTTAAAATTAAGTAAGGTAGAGGAGCTCATTGGATAGAACATTGCATGGGCACTTAGTTAAGCTGGGGTTCTATTCCCAGCTCTGGCATTGCCTGCTGTGGGCAAGACACTGCACCGCTCTGTACATGAGTTTCCCCCTCTCTAAAATGGGGACAATGAGTCTCATACCTCCTTTATGAAGAGCTTTGAGATCTGTGGATGAGAAGTTCTATATAAAAGCCATTAAGGTCTGTAATGAAGCATGCGTTTAAATACTTTGCTAAATGGGATTAGATTGAAGCATGTACTTAAAGTGCTTTGCTGAATTGAGGCCTTGCCAATGTGTGCCTGCATAGAGTCAGATTGTCCCCTTTTAGGGAAATAAATGTTTAAAGAAATAAATGTTCATTAATAACAGAGGCCTCTGTATGCCCAAGTGTTCCAGTCTCCACCACGCTGCACTTACTGGGCCATGTCTAAAATCTTCAGTGGGCATGGTTAATTGTAGAACTTCTCCAGAACAATGCAAGAATGGAGGGCAGTTTCAAACAGCTGTAAAAAGTACTCCTTTATAGCAGCTCTGGGTTCCAATGTGTCAGAGATGTAATGAGTAAGGATGGTAGTAATAGTGATGGGCTTATTTGTTGTGAGAGCCAGAAAAGGGTAATGATGCAGTGAACACTTTGGCAGACCTGTTCGTGAATGGACAAGGGACAGAGGTCTGTTATCGCCACTGTTTCTTTGCTTTTGATTAAACTGTTTGGCGTAAACTGCTTTAGACTCTCCCATGATGGTACTGCACTGAGTAAAAGAATATGACACTGACCCGGTAACTTCCACAGTACTGATAATGTAATGTGATTGTTTAGGTAATCATGGCTTAACTCATGGTTACACAGAATAGGTTTTCCAAAACAACTATTTAAGTGATATGTCACCATAGTTAACTTAGGAAAAGCAATGTAAAGCAATTTCTTATATATTATTGACAAACCCATTGTAGAAAGAATATGTATTTCCATCTTTTTCATTATGTCAGTTCTCTAATTCTAAACTCTTTGAAACATGACATCTTTGTGAAATGTTATACATTTCTTCTATAAAAGTAGTAACCTTATATTCTACCTTATTCCTGTATGATGGCATCTTGCTATCTATTATTATTTAAAACTTGTGATAGTCTTAGAAGTCTTAATTAAACATTTTTAAAAATATAGGGTGAAATGCTGGTTCTAGTGAAGTCAGTGTGGGTTTTGACATTAATTTTAACATATATGATTTAATGTAATAGGAATGGGACAGGATTGAATGTAATAGCTTTGAAACAGACACTCCTAGTACTTTAAGATTAGGTTTGTATTAGATAAGTTTCCATTTTTGCCTTGAAATGAATTACTCCAAAATGTTTATCATTTACTTTAGTACCTGAATCATAGTAACTATGCTTATTAATTATTATTGCTATAGGTTTAGTTATACCCCAAAGTGCAAAAAAATAGTTCTTTTCAACCAATGTGCACTAGTCGTTTGGTCTGAAACATTGAGCTGAAGCAAGTAACTGTTAGAGAATGTATTTGCATTGGTAAATGTCTAGATGGTTGCCATAAAAATGGAAGGGAATTCTGCAAGGTACGTTTAGGGGGGGTGTGTGTGTGTGTTTGAAAACGTTCAGTAAAATGTTATCTCCTTCTAAATAACTTAAATATATGCAATCTGAAAATTATTGTATGAGAGAAGCAGTTCCCCTCTATTCGACATTGGTGAGGCCTCATCTGGAGTACTGTGTCCAGTTTTGGGCCCCACACTACAAGAAGGATGTGGATAAATTGGAGAGAGTCCAGCGAAGGGCAACAAAAATGATTAGGGGTCTAGAACACATAACTTATGAGGAGAGGCTGAGGGAGCTGGGATTGTTTAGCCTGCAGAAGAGAAGAATGAGGGGGGATTTGATAGCTGCTTTCAACTATCCAAAGGGGGTTCCAAAGAGGATGGCTCTAGACTGTTCTCAATGGTAGCAGATGACAGAACGAGGAGTAATGGTCTCAAGTTGCAGTGGGGGAGGTTTAGATTGGATATTAGGAAAAACTTTTTCACTAAGAGGGTGGTGAAACACTGGAATGTGTTACCTAGGGAGGTGGTAGAATCTCCTTCCTTAGAGGTTTTTAAGGTCAGGCTTGACAAAGCCCTGGCTGGGATGATTTAACTGGGAATTGGTCCTGCTTTGAGCAGGGGGTTGGACTAGATGACCTTCAGGGGTCCCTTCCAACCCTGATATTCTATGATTCTATGACACTAACTAGAATTGTATTATTTGCAGTGTGAAAAAGAGTGCTATGTAAGCTAGAAAGCTTGTCTCTTTCATCAACAGAAATTGTTCCAATAAAAGATATTACCTCGCCCACCTTTTTTCTCTAACTAGAAACATGTCAGTTTAGATTCACTGTCCCAGCTCAGTGCAATATGAAAGTAAATAGTAAAAAGTAACCCCATTTGAAAAATTATTTTCTGCTTTAGTAAACAAAGTCCCCAGTCCTCCTGTCAAATCTGCATAGAGAGATCCAGAGAGATGCTTGAAACCAGTAGGGCTCTCCATGAGTGCCTCAGCTATCACTGATCCAATTGCAGGTTTGGGACATAGGTTGTTAGTAACAGCTAAAGTTTGTTGACATACATATTTTTAACTTGACAGTGTTCTTTTAATTTACGGAATTTGTGAACAGCTATTTGATTCCTTTGAATCATCCAAAATATGGAAAGGGGGGAAGCGAGGCGGAGGAGGGGGGAAGGGGGAGACACTTATTGGCTGAAAATTCTACCTGTGGTGAATATACCATTTTTTCTATTTGTGTCAAAAGTATATTGTTGTTGCATCAGGATAAGGCACTCAAGGGGTTGTCTAAACCTCCTCTCTATGGTGAGGGAAATAATCTCTATTGATTAGCAGTTGGTATAACATTGCTGGAAGGGTTATTAAGGCCCTAAAGTGCAGTACAAAGTGATACACAACATGTACTTCCTTAAATGTCCTAGAGTAACCATTCCTGTGTTGGAAATGTCCTCCTGACTTTGCTTATGATCCTCAGGAGTTTTGTTATACTCAGTGATTTGAAAGACTAAAAAACGTTTAGCTAGTTAAAGGGCAGGGGGGGAGAGGGAAGAGGGGGGAAGGGAATTGCCCAGAAGCAGAGGCTGTTGGCTGTGTCCTCAAATAAAACTTCAAAGGTGTTTCATTTACAAAGTAATGATTAAAGTGTCAGATCATACAGCCATATTTATCCTTTACAGAGCTTCATCGTCTGTGATAACAAAGTGACAGCAAGGGACTGGAGAGTACATGTTCTTTTCTTTTTTTGTGTTCTCAGTCAAAGAATCCTTGCAGTGAGCTAAGAATATACTGGACTCGACAAAAATGATATACCCGCTTATCCACTCGTATTTGTCACTTAAATTTCTTAACAGGAAATGATTTATCAAAATGATTTATGATTTATTCATAAACATATACAATTTATTGAGAAAGGAGTTTGATGAAAACGTGGATTGAAATGACAGTGAAATTTTCATATCACAGGACTAATTCTGCTCTCACTTCACTAATGCAATCCCATTGTGTCTATGTACGTACTGGGAAGGTATCCATCACTGTCATATCTGAGAATGTCAACAAATATTAGTGTATTTGGGTAAAATTTTCAAAAGGGCCTAAGCCCTGTGTTGAAAAGCATCTTGGGGACTTGGAAGCCTAAGTCTCACTGAAATCAGAGTTACATTTTAGTGGCATTCTTTATCTGAGCCATCTTGTGCCTTGGCATCATAACAGGTCATCTGCTAGAAAATGATACTCAAAGCATTGAGTGATCAAACTGAATGGATTAATTAATCATTTAATAACTGAGGAGCTCTGCTTGGTACAGGAGAAACAGCCATTCTCAGGACCAGCCCCAGTTCCAAAGATAGGTTATTTTTTTCTAGCCAACTTTAAGATCCACCTTTGCAGTAGACCGTAATCCAATGGAGGATTGCCTTGCAGAGCTCTACATTTCCTTCATGACTCTTCCTCCCTGCTTCCAGGACACCCTGTACATTTGGAGGGGGGTGAGGACAGAGACACAGTGTTCAGTGACCCAGGTGTGCCAACAAGGAGCATCTCTTGGCCAGGTGAACTCTCTGCTGGCAATTTGTGGTCAGAGTCCACCCTTCTGAGATGTGTTAAAGGGCTGGAAATCAAAAGAATATCTGGCCCAAAATCTTGATTTTTTTACAAGTAGATTTTTATATGGCAGTAAAATTAGTGCATATAATATTTATGTCCACACGTCTACTTTGCTACTATTTGCAAATAATGTATCTTTTTCTAAAGAGTGTATAAAAACTGTTCAACTGTATGGTCACTGTTAATACCAGTAAGAAATCTTTCCAGTTTTTTTTTGTGGAAGAGGAAATGAAGCATCTGTAAATGCTTTATACTATATGACTGCAGTGTTGTCGTAGCCTTGTTGATCCCAGGATATGAGAGAGAGACAAGGTGGTAATATTACCTCACCCACCTTGTCTTTTTCATATTATAGGAATAGTTTTTGGTAAATGAACTGTAAATAAGATTAGAACTTATAAATGTGTTGTTTAGGAATTACACACTGTAGTTTTAATTTTCCCAACAATCAGATATCCTTGCATAACACACATTACATCAGAGAATGGTTAACATTAGTGTAAAGAAATTATTCCTTTTTTTCCAGTTGCTCAGATGTACTTTGGAAGTCTTGACTAATTATAGCAGAATCCTCTTTGGGTATTATGATTCGGCTGCAAAAAGTTTGCTATGGGCTGAAACTTGTAATAGCAAATCTAACTGCATTATTTTTAATCAGTCTGTTCAAAGGTAACAATATAGCAGGTAGTGGGAACAGACACTGTATGATACTTCTACAGCTGAAAAACAGAAAACAAAATTTGTGAGGCCACTGTCCATAATATTTTAAAAGCAGGGGTGAAAGAAAGTCTAGCGACTTACCAGTACGGGGCTGGGCTCGGGCTGGCTCTGGCCCCTCCAGGGCTGGGGGAGGTCAGAGCCAGCCCCGGCACACCCTGTACCGGCAAGTGCCTCCTTCCCCCGCCCCAGGGTAACAGCGGCAGCCAGGGGCTCTGGCAGCAGTTTAAAGGGCCCTGGGCCCTTTAAATCGACCCTGGAGCCCCGCCACCGATACCGATTCCCCAGGGCTCCGGCAGCAGGGCTTCAGGGATGGGTTTCTGGCCGCCACTGCCGCCCCGGCCCTTTAAACCATCCCTGGAGCCTGCCAGAGCCCTGAGGAAGCGGTGGCAGGGCTCCAGGGATGATTTAAAGGGCCCAGGGCTCGGCCACTGCTACTGCCCTGGGCCCTTTAAATTACCACCCCAGCCCCGCCGTCGCTACCCCAGGGCTCCGGCAGCGGGGCTCTGGCAGCAATCTAAAGGGCTGGGGAGGTCACTGCTGGGAGCCACAGGCCCTTTAAATTGTGCCAGCGGAAGCCGATCCACCCTGGTATGGCTCACTGGCTCTTGCCGGTACACCGTACCGGGGCGTACCGGCTTACTTTCACCTCTGTTTAAAAGTAACAAAATAGAAGAGGTAACGTTTGCAAAACTGCTTTGTATGGTGTAGTAAAAGAGGAAGATCATACAGAGTGAAATTAGGTATTGAACAATTCCTTGTTCACAGGTATTAAAAAGTTAACAAGGGAGGACAGATTTGCAGCTCCCCTTGGAGGCAGGACCAGTGATCTGAAATGTAAAGGAGCCTGCAGAAGTTAGGGGCACTGGGTTGTAGAGATGGCCTCTCTTCAGAGGTCTGGCACTTTGTATAGTGGGACTCATACTCTGTCTCTGCTAGGGCATGTCTACATTACACCTGGGATGTGTGATTCCACGTGTGAGCTGATAGACTTGTGCTAGCTCAGCTCAAGCAAGCATGCTAAAAACCACAGAGTGGCTGTTGTGGCACTGGTGGTGGCTCGAGCTAGCTGCCTGAGCTTGGACCCAGGGTGCTAGGCAAACTTGGACTTGGGCAACTAGCCTGAGCTGCCACCTGTGCCACAATGTCCATGCTGCTATTTTTAGCATGCTAGCTCAAGCTGAGTTAGCAGGAGTCTATCTACCCATGCTGGGAATCATACCTCCATGCTTCAGTGTAGACATACCCCTAGTTTTACTATACTGACTCATGCTGCACTCACCTCCTAACTGCAGTGATATGTCCCTTCTGCAGTGTGCAAAGGACTTGTACCAAGATCAATGTTTTACAATCTTTAACTAAGCCATAACTTGTCGTAAATTTAAGAGAAGCATGAATAGCCCTTTCATCAACAGCTCCCTGCATCCATTTCCTCTTTCTCCACTCTAGTTTCTGTAGAGAGGTGGCTATGTTTTGGGGAATACTTTTGGGGAATACACCTCAGTCATCTCTTTTCCTTTCTCATCCGGAACAAATCTGGGCCTCTTTAATATGGCACAATGGTTGCCCTCCATAGGGTACAATTATTGCTCAGTATTATCTAGAGGTTTTTGAGTAGCTTAAATTAATGGTCTCACTCTAGCTCCTAATAAACAAATCTGCACTATCACCAAAACAACTTTCACATTGTTCATACTCCGTCTTCCTTTTTGGAGGACACTGTCCTCTGTCTTCAATGCAGAATTAACTTGAGTTACCAACGCTGGTGCTAACTCCTCTCAAGTTAGCCTAGCTCAAAAAAGAGCAGCCAGACTGTGAAATAACAACTGTAGCAGCACAGATTGATTATATTAATAACACAGTGTAATTGAATTAGCTGCTGTCTAGTTATGTTAGCTTGAGTGCTAGGCAATCCCCTTTGATGGGCCAGTCAACTCAAGTTGAAAGCATCACCACACTCATGTTAAAGGTTTATGTGTATGGATGGGACTTGGGTCTGGAGCAACATTTGAGATATATCTTGAGTTAATTGCTGTGAAGACAAGCCCTGTCTCTGACATGGGGCCTCCAGGTCTGGAATTACATCCCTTGGTATGCTAACTGGGAGGAGAGAGGGTAACTGAATCTCTGATATTTGCACAGTACTTGTTCTGAGGATAAGACAGCAGTTTTCAGCAGCTTTCTCCAGCACTTTGGCACTTTTCAGGTAAGCTTACTTACTGTAAAATATCTTTCAAGACTCTTTTAACTAGATACAATTATTTTTCAAATGCTTCTCCGAATATATTGATCAGCATGGATTCCTGTTCTTTAGGTGATAAAATATTCTGTGGCGTAAAGTATCTGTCCTGGCCTTTGAAGTTGTTGTTGTTGTTGATTGTGTGGCTTTTTCCCATAGTGGCAAACTACTAAACCCTATGGTTTCACAATTGTGACAGTAGTTTGCCTTATTCTTGTGCATTATAACACCATCTAAGGAGTGCTGCAATTGTCCTGAAATGCACTGCCTGTTGTGTCTGATGTATAATTAATGCACATATGGATTCTTTAGGTACATTCTATTTTATGCTGTCTGCACGCCCTATCCCTGCTTCTGCCTACGCATTTTAGTTATTGCAAATGATCTTTCCAGCAAACTTTATAGATGAGTATCTGTATCTCAGCCTGAAAATTTGACATACGCAAACCAGTTTACATTATTGATTTTTCTAACTGTATCTCCAGTACTAAGGGAAATGCTGAAAAATATGGAAAGAACTTAGCAATAGCTTTCAACAACAAAAGTTTCTCACTTCACATTATATGGTGACAAATTAAGCAAAGTACTGTGGCAGAGTACTTGGAAAGCATTTGCCTACAAAGACATAGTTAATAATAAACTAATTTTAATGATAGTTTAACTAATTTTGTTGTTGATAGTTGAAACTAATTTTAATGATAGACATAGTTAATGATAAACTAATCAAACACTTTTGTGGCTGATGGTCATTCAGCCTTACCTAACAATAAAACTACTCATTATTAGCAGTGTCAGGAAAGACTTAAGAAAGAAGTTCAGTACAATCTGTTCAAAGTGTAACATATCTTTTTTAACACTCATCTGTTCTCACCCAGATATGGGTAGATAGGCATTAAATCAGACACGTATCAGTCCTGGCTTCACCTCGTCTCACGAAACAGAGATGCACACAATAAATAAGTCTCAAGGGGGGAAACTATTATTCGCAGGTGCATTGTGGGACCATTGAAATTGATGGGCTTTTGCCACTGATCTCAATGAGAGCAGAATCAGCTATGTTAGCATACATATACAACTATCTATGACCTTGTCTATACTTGCGGCAGAGTGTAGGGTATATGGAACAATACGCTGCAGAGAAAATCAGCCTACGTCTATGATCATTGTAGTTTGTGGCTACAAGTGGTTCCAGGAGGGGCAAGGCAGCGGGAAAAGGCTCCAGCAGTGGGGAGTTGAAGGAGCCTTTCCCTGCTGCCTTCCCTGCTGCCCCCACTCCTCTCCCCCTAAGCCCCCCAAAATCTTTCCTTGCTGCCAGCATTTTTTACTGCACCATGGAAAGGTTCTGGCAGCCAGGAGGTAGTGGATAGTGGCATTGCTGTAAATGCCAGTATAGACAGGAGAGTCACTGCTTGGGTGTGTAGAGAGCCATGTAAGGTATAAACCCTAGGGTTCAGGAGTGTAGGGCACTCTACTATTCTCTACTTGCCTAAGCATTGCCACACTGTCTAAACTGCTATTTATGCCTGTGCTAGTTGGCTGACTGTACTCTACACATCACTGTAAATTCAAACCTACCCTATGTAGATCATTGTTTCTGTTATTTTGAGGGCAACAGCATAGAGGGCTAAAATCCTGCGAGTTCCTGAGTGCTGCTTGAAGACACCCAGAGAACTAAAGCACTAGCATTCAGCGTTCAGTGTTTCCCCGGCACATCTTCAGAGATATATACACAAATGACCATGCCTGCACTGAACTGAGCCTTGGTCATTGTGAGGGAATATGGACATACTGGAGTTGCTGATGAGGTGTAGATACCAAAGGGAAAATTTGGAGCATAACTGCCATGTGACAATGTGTGGCCACGTGACAGTGTGCATGGTACACCCTTGGGCCCTTTAAACATGAGAGCTGTAGTCACATAAGCTGAGGGTATAAGATTAGGAGCAAGCACATATAGGAAACCAGGACTAAAGCTTTCTACGGGGAAAGCAGAGAGAAAAGACCCAGGGTCCAAAAAAAAAAAAAGTCCTAGTCTGGTTCTCTCCATAGTAGCCAGGCAATGCTATCAAACTGATAGGATATTTCCTCTCTTTCTGATTGAAAGAAGAGGAGAGAGCCTTGGTGGTTAGTAGCCAGTATTTTGAATTGAGTTGATTGCTTTTGTTTCATGACATTGGTTGAGGACAGGGACTTTAAATTCCTTATAGCTAGGACTTTATTTTTCCTCCTTTGCTGGTGAATCTGCACACCAGCTTACAGACCATTTTTAGGATTTTATTTTATTAAAGCTAGAACTTATGACTTACTGGAGTGTGTTTAAGAGCTGTACTTAGAAGAAATTAATATCAGGGGCAGCCATGCCAGGCAGTGACACAGCAATGTGTCCATAAGTTCTCAGAAGACAATATATCTCACTGTCAGCCTCTCATTGCTCCATGCTGTACTCTGGACATAGGTTTTTTTATTTTATTTTATTTTTTTCCCAGAACACCAGTCTGCAGTACCCTCTCTGCTCAGGTTACTGCACTTGATTGAATTGTAGGTAACAAAGCTCTTATGCTCACAACCTTCATCTGTACAAGGGTCAACATATATTGTGACTGTAACATAAGATGATGTAAATGAATGAGATTCATTAGAGTTGGTCAGAGAAGTTTGCTAAATATGACAATTAAGTGAAAAACAGAGATGGCTTTTTTTGTAAAAATGTCGGGCTGGGGGATTGTTCAGTTATTTGTTTTTCTAAGCCTCGGGAATCTTTATCCACCAGGTAATGTTATTTGAGAGTCTGATTTTTCATCTCACAACTCTCATTGACTTCAGTAAGAGTTCTGTGCCCCCTTATATATTAGAGAATAATATAAATCTCCAAAAATATATTAGCTCTTTGAAAGGTTAAATGAAGCCAGGCAATTAGAGAGGTGGTGTGACCTCATGAAGAAAAACTGAATTCAGAGTTTAACACATTGGCTTCTATTCCTGGATCTGCTGCTAACTTGCTGGGTGGCCTTGGTCATGTCTCTGTGCCTCTGTTTCTCCTCTGCCTCCTTGCTTATATTATAAACTTGCTGGGGCAGGGCTGCCTCTTACTATGTATTTGTACAGTGCCTAGCACTATGAGACCCCCAATGTCATTTGGGGCCTCTAGGTGCTATTGTAATAACAATAATCAACAAAAACAATTAGAATAAATGTTATCCTCCTTTTCTAATTCCATTTAGGAAGGGGCACAGTGAGGTCTAAAATGGACAAAATAATCCTGATGTACCACTTACTCCAGTGGTGTTACTCCAGGGATGAAACTGGATTATTGTGTCTTCTTTATCTTAAGCATTCAACTGGCTAAGTCTACTTTTATAATATGTCTGGTCTTCATAGATGTTATATCTTTCTCTGACTGAACTATTCTTTTCTAACTTCGGATTTCTGGAAGATGTGAAAAGATTTGATCAGATAGAAAGAAAGATCGTGAAAAATTGTGATAAGCATGAAGTCCAATGTAAGATGAAATTTTCCACCAGTTTGGTTTCTGCCTTCAAAATATATAGTTGGATAAGGGTTGGATAAGAAAAGAATTAGTTTTGTTGTCTGTGTTGCGTTATGTTTCTTGTAAAACTGTACTAAAGCAATTTCTAGAAGAAAATTGGAGAAAGAGCAAAACACTCTAAGCTATTGGGGCAGAGGACTCAGAAGTTTACAGCTCAAAATATTAATGAAGTTTGCACTAACACTCTGGAAGCATCAGTCCTTCTGGAGTAAGGGGTAAAATAGCATATTATGCTCTCTTAAACAATTGACAAGGAGAGATTTCAATAGATTTTCTTTTATCTTGAACTTTAATTTTTTACTCTCGTCTTTAATGAAAAATTGCGAGATCACTGAGGCTTTATACTGCATTGTTGAAATTTTCCCTCACAGGTCTGACCACCTCTTATTCATACATTTGTCAAAAGTTGTGTGGGTCACTGGTGCATTTATGTACTGTTTCTTTCAGTGAGGTTACTGATTTTGTATGGTGTCCAGGCTGATGTTATACTGACCACAACAAAACAACTAAGAGCTCTGTGACCCTGTAGGGCATGTACAAGCAAGTTCTATACTTTAGTGGTGAACACAAATTGGTGGTAGTGCCCCCATTTTTACTAAAAGGAAATCACATTCCCTCCTTCAGTTATTTATAATTGTAGCAGCATGAACAGGATTGGAATACATTTCATCCTCTTTCTCACCCCTCTTCCTAAAAAAAAAACACCATTTCATATTAAAGATATGAATCTCTTAAATTAAAGGACGACCTCCTGCTGTTGCTATCTCTTGCTGCTGCACTGTACAAAGTCCACTCAACCGCACATCTGTTTCATTGCCCAGCAAAGTGAGATGTGAGTGACTTCATGTGGTAGGGAGAACTCTACTCTGTAGCTAGACAGGAGGAGCAGCAATGACCAAGGGATCAGCAGGAGAGAGAGTAACATTCTTGCTATTTTCCTATATTCATGTGTCTCTTTTCTGATGATTGTCTTTTGTTCCCTATAAAGAGAATGGATAAGGACAATTGAATTGGCATGACCCCACATCTCAAGTGTGCATTGGTGCTTCACTCTATATCTTATAAGCCAAAATCACCCCTTGGTTACATGTACACAATTCCCATTGACTTCAGTGAGAGTGTAAGTATGTGCAAGTAAGGGCAGAATTGGGTCTTTTGTCTATTGTGCTGTTAGTTTACACTATGGTTGAAGATTGCAAAGGTAAACCAGAATTAGTGTGGTTCCCTTCTCTAAGCAAACACCTGTGAAAAAGACTGACTTAAGGAACAGAAACTTGCTGTGTCAAGGTTCCTCCCCCACTCTGAACTCTAGGGTACAGATGTGGGGACCTGCATGAAAAACCTCCTAAGCTTATCTTCATCAGCTTAGGTCAAAACTTCCCCAAGGTACAAAATATTCCACCCGTTGTCCTTGGACTGGCTGCTACCACCACCAAACTAATACTGGTTACTGGGGAAGAGCTGTTTGGACGCGTCCTTCCCCCCAAAATACTTCCCAAAACCTTGCACCCCACTTCCTGGACAAGGTTTGGTAAAAAGCCTCACCAATTTGCTTAGGTGACTACAGACCCAGACCCTTGGGTCTTAAGAACAATGAACAATCCTCCCAACACTTGCACCCCCCCTCCTTTCCTGGGAAATGTTGGATAAAAAGCCTCACCAATTTGCATAGGTGACCACAGACCCAAACCCTTGGATCTGAGAACAATGAAAAAGCATTCAGTTTCTTACAAGAAGACTTTTAATAAAAATAGAAGTAAATAGAAATGAAGAAATCCCCCCTGTAAAATCAGGATGGTAGATATCTTACAGGGTAATTAGATTCAAAAACATAGAGAACCCCTCTAGGCAAAACCTTAAGTTACAAAAAAGATACACAGACAGGAATAGTTATTCTATTCAGCACAGTTCTTTTCTCAGCCATTTAAAGAAATCATAATCTAACACGTACCTAGCTAGATTACTTACTAAAAGTTCTAAGACTCCATTCCTGGTCTATCCCCGGCCAAGACAGAATATAGACAAGCACAGACCCTTTGTTTCTCTCCCTCCTCCCAGCTTTTGAAAGTATCTTGTCTCCTCATTGGTCATTTTGGTCAGGTGCCAGCGAGGTTACCTTTAGCTTCTTAACCCTTTACAGGTGAGAGGAGCTTTCCCCTGGCCAGGAGGGATTTCAGAGGGGTTTACCCTTCCCTTTATATTTATGACATGCTGTAATGTCATTTTCAGTTTGAAGTCCTGGCTTGTCTCACTGAAAAAGAAAGGGGAGTCTAGCCAAGTTTTTGAAAATGTCAAGAATTCTCTCTGCTTTGTCAGAGTTCAGATTGGTGTCATGGGGCTTAATTAGACATCAGGTAGTAGAAAAATGCGGGGGTGCTAGTTAGTAGTGAGTGTCTTTCACAGAGATGTAAACATTCATGCTGCTACATTATTCAACATCTTTCTGGTATGCTTGTGAATGACCTAAACTCTAACGAAAGATCATTCTACTATGAAATGTCAGCCTGGTGCTGCAGTATAAGTTCTCTATTCTTTGTTTCTGAGAGATTTCTCCAAATCTATTAAAGGAAGATTGGAATTTATATATATTTTTTTAATAAAATCCTGGAGGAGACTAGATGCTCAGTTATTCTTTTTGTGGTATTTTATTACTGAGCAGGTTAAAGGACCACCGGGTAACTTTTACAATATTTTTCTACTCATTCTTCTTTTTCCTTTGAAAGGTTTTTCATTTAGAGGAGTCGAATGAGACGTTTTCATAGTTCTATTGCTCTCTTTCTGAAGCAAAATATGTGTAAGGGTTTTCTGGTAATGTTAAAAGCCAGGCTATAGTTAGATACAAAACTTTTTCTGTCCCTTGAAATTTGACATGTGGCATATCTTTTGAGGAATGCCTGCTTTAGCTGTGAATCAGCACTTATAATTATGAGAAATAATAAGCTTAACAATCAATAAATCCAAGATAAGCCCTGGCACCAGGTGTTTTCAAATCATTTCAGAATTACTTAATTTTTTTCCTACCCTGATTATTAGAGCTGTAGATAAGGCCAGAATATCACATTTTAAATAATTCTCGAGGGATGACATAGAGCTAATTGTACTGGATTATTTGGGTGTTAATGGAAGGTAATAATGGATGATCCTTTGCAAAATGCCACCTAAGATTCATGGATGTAATAATGTTGTTTCCCTACTGTGATGCTTGAATGGATACAAAACCATGACAAAAATTTAGGAAAGATTATGAAAAGCTACATAATAAATGGCCTGTTTATCCTTCTTAAGCAATAATAATAAAAATAATAAAAGAGGAATTTTTTTTCAAAGACGGGTTTATATTTACGAAAAATATGTGTGTAAAAGTAAAAACCTCTTTTGCAGTATTTGAAAACCAAAATCTTATTTCTGTTGTATCAGCTCACAGAATAGCTTGCTCTGGGGACAAGCATGTCTTTTTCATGAGCTTTAAGTATCTTGTCAGTCTTCATTCAGTTTTTAAGATGCTATTTTTTATGTGCTTTTGCTAAAACTTGGCTAAACTTTTTGGTTAACAGGTTCGATGTCCTAAAAACATCTTTTAGGTTTGTTATTATCATGGGACTTGTGTAGTTTTTACATCAGTTTTCTGAAATGTCGATAATTTCTCCCACTCTGTTTTCCCTACATCCTCTTATTTATCTGCTGTTTCATTTTGCACTTTATATATACCTATATACAAACAAAAATGATTGGCTTGCAGAAACCTAAGATGATAAATACATTAGAAATATTATAGATAAGGCTATGTTTTAGTCATGGATATTTTTAGTAAAAGTCATGAATTGGTCACGGGCAGTAAACAAAAATTCATGGTTTGTGACCCGTCCCTGACTTTAACTAAAAATATCTGCCATGACTAAGACTGGAGGGGGTCGTGAGTACTCTGGGGGGGGGCATTCCGAGGGCACCACAGATGCTGGGGGAGGTGGTCCGGAGGACCCTTCTGGTGTGGGAGTGGTCTGGAACCCCTGCTGGTACTTGGGGTGGGAGGGTTGGCGGGGCAGGCAGGGGCTCCCTGCAGCTCCTAGGCGGCGGAGGTGTCAGGGGGCTTGGTGCGCTGCTCCCGCCATAAGTGCCGGCTGCCACAGGTCCCATTAGCCAGGAACTGCAGCCAATGGTAGCTGCAGGGGTGGGGCCTGCGGGCACAAGCAGTGTATGGTGTGGAGCCCCCACACTGACCGCTTCAGGGCCATGGGAGCTGGGGAGCCTCCCTTCAGCCTCCCCCCCCCGATGTAAGTGCCCCTCCTGCCCCTAGTTCCCTCACACACACCCAAACTGCTGCTGCTGGCCCAGGGGCTGCCCGGCTTGGACAGCCCCTGAGCCAGCATCAGCAGCTGCAGAAGTCACAGAGGTCAGAGAAAGTCACAGAATCCATGACTTCCATGACAGACTCACAGCCATAATTATAGATGGATGGAAGTACAGAAAACAGCATCTGGTATGACATTTCTTCTGGGGAAAAACTAAGATTTACTCAGATTCATCTTTATTCAAAATATTTATTGTAACATCTCTTTAGTGCTGTTACATTGGGATCTCTTTCCTCTTCTTTAACTTTCTGTCACCAGAAATGGATCAGTTGAGCTAAGAATTCCATTTTTGGGGTATATACCAGGAAACCAGGAGCATCATTTCAGAAAAATTCAGGGGAAGGGGTTGTTAATTTTAACAGTTTATAGAACATTATATGTGATCATATTATATCCTGCAAAGTCTTTGGGAGGGTTGGGGATGGGATGTGGATCATATAGTCCTATGAAAAGTCTTGAGGGGAAGGCAAACCAAAGTTGGGTGGGGCAACTGCCTCCTTGCCCCATAGCAAATGATGCCTTTGCTGGAAACCACCACTCTTCATGCCTCCTTGAACTAGATTACAGAGAACTGTTAACTCAACTGTTCTTATTCATGCCAGCCTCCTAGCTGATGCAGCCACCAATATATTGATGTTAAACCTTCAGGGAAGAGATTTCTATTGATCTAAGTTTTGATCCTTTTTTTTTTTTTTTTAGCTGTTTTCAGGGGACTCTCCCTCTACTTTTTCTGCTTCATCACACATACAGACAGGAACGTCGAATACACCCTCTGCTCTGAATATCTTCTAAATGTTTCACAATAGAGAGTGCCCCACAGCTCCACTTAGCTGTATGCATATTTAGTTGCAATGCTCAATAGTGTATCTAATGGCAGAAATGCAGAGAATAGAATTTCAATGAAATCACAGTATTATAGTAATGTCAAAATTCACTGCTAGTGTAGCTTTGAAATGAAACATTGTATAGTGTAGAAACCACTTCAAAGATTAAAAAAAATACATTCCAGGTCTCTCACATTAATGTATATATTTGGATTACTGAAATCTGAAAATGATATATTCTCCTAATGAATTATCAATCTATTATATTCTAAATATGTTTTTATATCACCCTTTTCATCATAGTATCAGAATAGCTTCCCGTAGAGCATTCAGCAACATGATTAACATCTGTAATGTAACTCACAGTTCTAATCACTAAGAGTTTTTCTTTCCTGAAGTCACTTTAATAATTTCCAGGAGGGGCATAAATCGGGATCACTCCTCAACTCAAGAATAAGGGTACTTAGTACAGGAAATGATGTATGCAATTTACAAACACACTCCAGCCTAGAGAACTTAGCAGAACACCTTCTAATTCTGTCATTGGGAGGCTCTCCTTTGCTTCTCGTCATGCTGTTAGAAGGTAGTGAAGGTTCCAATTCAAGTAATAACTGGAACAGTGAAAGTGGAACACACTTCCAAGCCAGCTAAAAAGCAAGGGATGACACCAAATCAATTCAGAACACTTGGCCACCATTTAGCTGACCCAACACATACATATAACTTATCTAAATATTCTTTAACCAGTTATTTCTCTCTTTCGGATTGCATTCCTCAGCCTTCTTGATATTGTCCATTATTAGCACTCCTTCCCTGTTAAGTAGCGGATCTACACTTCCTTAATCTTTCTCTTGCTCATGATAGATTTAAAAAAAACTCTTTTCTGTTGCCTTTTACATCCAACACGAGACATAACTCATTTTGTGCCTTAGCCTTTCTGATTTTGTCCTTACATGCTTGTGCTATTCTTTTGTACTCATTGTTAGCAATTTGTCCATGTTTCTACTATTTGAAGGAAAAATTTTTGACTTTCAAGTCATTAAAGAGCTCCTAATAGAGCCATTTGGCCTCTTATTATTCTTCCTATCATTTCTTTGCATCAGATAGTTTACTGTTGCATCTTTAATAGTGTCTGTTTGAGAAACTGCTATTCTCTTGAACTCCTCTTTTCCTTAGATTTTCTTTTTGTTTTTTTCCATGAGTAAACCTCTTCTAAACTTTGGAGCATCTGTCTACAATTATAAAACAGCAAAAGATGGAAAACTCTTCAAAACCTTTTTCTTTTTCATAATTTGTTTCAGTCATGGAAAGAACTGCAGGGCAATGGTTCTCAACCTGGGTTCCAGGGACCCTTGGAGGTCTGCAGACTATGTCTAAGATTTCTGAAGGGGTACCCAGCTCCATTTGAAATTTGTAGGGGTCCACAAATGAAAAAACTTTGAGAATAGCCTATTGTACTTAAGGAGCTAGCTAAAGCAATCTCATAACTGTTAGTGATTAACCTTGAGAAATCATGGAGGATGGGTGAGGTCCCAGAGGCCTGGAGAAGGGAACAGACAGTACCTATCTTTAAAGAGGGGAAAAAAGAAGACCTCAGGAATTATAGACAACTCAGGCTAACTTTGATACCTAGAAAGATCCTGCAACAAATGATTACACAATCCGTTTGTAAGCATCTAGCGCAGTAGTGGGCAACCTGCCACCATCAGGGTAAGCTGATTGTGGGCTGTGAGACATTTTGCGGACATTGACCATCTGCAGGCACGGCCCCCTTCAATCCCCAGTGGCCGTGGTTCACTGCTCCTGGCCAATGGGAGGTGGGGGAGGCGGCGAGCCACAGGGATGTGCTGGCTGCCGCTTCCTGCAGCTCCCATTGGCCGGGAACGGCAAACCGCAGCCATTAGAAGCAGGGGGGGGCAATGCCTGCAAAATATCTCGTGGCCCACAATCAGCTTACCCTGATGGTCTGCATGCAGCCCGCGGGTCGCAGGTTGCCCACCACTGCACTAGATGTTTACAAACTGACTGTGCCGCAGGTTGCGCAACACTCATCTAGTGGATAGTAAGAGGATAAGTAATAGCCAACATGGATTTAAGGAAAACTCATGCCATACCTTCCCAATTCCCTCTTTTGATAGGAATACTGGCCTAGTGGAAAAGGAGTTGCTGTAGATATATCTTGATTTTAGTGACACTTCTGACACAGCCCTAGATGACATTCTCATAAGCAAACTATGGACATGTGGCATAAATGAAATGATTACAAGGTGGGTACAAAATTGGTTGAAAGACCTTACTCAAAGAGTAGTTATCAATAGTTTGCTGTCAAACTGGGAGGGTGTATTTAGTGAGATCCTGCGGGAGTCAGTGCTGGGTCTGGTACTAGTCAATATATTCATTAATGACTTGGATAATGGAGTGGAGAATATGCTTATAAAATTTGTGGATGACACCAAGCTTGGAGGGTTTGCAAGCACTTTGGAGGACAGTACTAGAATTCAAAAGAACCTTGACAAATTGGAGAATTGGTCTGAAATCAACAAGATTAAATTCAATAAAAACGTGTGAAAGTAAAAAAATCAAATGCTCAACTACAAAATGGGGGTGGTACTGCTGAAGAGGATCTTGAGTGGATCACAAATTGAATATGAGCCAAAAATATGATAAGTTGTAAAAAGGGTAATATTCTGAGATGTATTAACAGGAGTGTCTTATGTAAGACATGAAAAGTAATTGTTCCACTTTACTTGGCAGTGGTGAGGTCTCAGCTGGAATAATGTGTCTAGAATTGTGCACCATACTTAAGAAAGATGTGGACAAATTGGAAAGAGACCAGAGGACAGCAACAAAAATAATAAAAGTTTTAGAAAACCTGACCTATGAGGAAAGGTTAGAGAAACTGGTTATATTAATCTTGAGAAAAGAAGACTGAGGGGAGACCTGTGAACAATCTTCAGTGTGTTAAGGGTTGTTACAAAGAGGGTGGTGATCAATTGCTCTTCATGTCCACTGAAGGTGGGACAAAAAATAATCAGCTTAGTCTGCAGCAAGGAAAAAACATCCTAACTGTAAGTGTAGTGAAGCACTGGAATTGGCTTCCAGTGGAGGTTGTGGACTCCCCATCTGTGGACGCTTTTAAGAGTAGGTTGGACAAACACCTGTCAGAGATGGTCTAGGTAAACTTGGTCCTGCCTCAGTGCAAGAAGCTGGACTAGATAATCTCTCAAGATCCCTTCCAGCCCTACATTCGTATAATTTTGTGGGTTGCCCACTAGTCCTCAACTTGCACTAATACTTTTGTTGCTGATCTGAGAGCTCTTGCTGGCTCCTGAGAAAGAATGGTGACATAGGGCTCTGATCTCTAACCATTTACACATTGTAAACTTCTGCTTTGTTGAGAAAGCCAGGGCTCTTGCCACACAGAATTCCTAAATCCTGTTGCACAGAAGTTAGAGGTGGGAAAAATGCTTATTAGGTCCTCTAGTTCATCTCCCTGCCACTGTAAGATATTTTTCCTTTAAGGGTTAAAAGTACAAAATGAATCTGAGCCATCTTTAATAGCCACTTTCATAAAAAATAAGTGTCTTTCCCCCCCCAATTTTCCAAATAATATACTGCATTGTAACCTGTCACATTACGTTATATCCATCATGTAGCTCTATAGTACCTGATTTGACATAATGGGATGTGAAGGCAAGTATTAGATATGAAGAGAAGAAAAGGGTTTTACAAATGTTGAGCATGCTTTTGTGTGCCCGTGTATATCCACTTATCCTAATATTAAACCATAAAAAGCCATACTCTGCTCACATTAAGGGTTTGACTTCAATGCACAAAAGCTAAGACAATCAGAGTTAAGAATAAAGCCCTGTCCTTAACTCACCCTGGCATACTACAACGCATTATTCTGTGGGCTGTGTAGCATCACCCACTCTTTTAGAGACCTGACCTATGCAAGATCCAGTGGCATTTGAGTGATTTAAAGATGTTTAATTCTGAAACAAATAGTTAGGGCTCGCATCAACCCTTCCCTTTACAACCTGAGCAAGGAACCAGTAGGGCTGCTCACAAAGTTAGATACACAATGCGTATGTGGGGAGTAGGGGGCTGTGGGTACAAAAATCTGGCCTTTGAGGAAGATATTTGAACTTTAAAACTATTTTCCTTTTAGAAAAGGAGTACTTGTGGCACTTTGAGACTAACCAATTTATTTGAGCATGAGCTTTCGTGAGCTACAGCTCACTTCATCGGATGCATACTGTGGAAACTGCAGAAGACATTATATACACAGAGACCATGAAACAATACCTCCTCCCACCCCACTCTCCTGCTGGTAATAGCTTATCTAAAGTGATCATCAAGTTGGGCCATTTCCAGCCCAACTTGATGATCACTTTAGATAAGCTATTACCAGCA
This sequence comes from Lepidochelys olivacea, assembly GCF_965140295.1. Taxonomy (NCBI): domain Eukaryota; kingdom Metazoa; phylum Chordata; order Testudines; family Cheloniidae; genus Lepidochelys; species Lepidochelys olivacea. The sequence goes on along the minus strand of NC_140411.1, from coordinate 74,696,788 downwards.
GGAGAGTGGGGTGGGAGGAGGTATTGTTTCATGGTCTCTGTGTATATAATGTCTTCTGCAGTTTCCACAGTATGCATCAGATGAAGTGAGCTGTAGCTCATGAAAGCTCATGCTCAAATAAATTGGTTAGTCTCTAAGGTGCCACAAGTACTCCTTTTCTTTTTGCGAATACAGACTAACACTGCTGTTACTCTGAAACCTATTTTCCTTTTATTTTTCTTCTTGATCTTACTTGAACAGTTTGTGATTTAATTGATAGATAAGTACTTTCTCCTGCAGTGTTTAAGTATCACGGTATTCACAGTTAATATCTATGATTTCTCATTCATATTATTTAAACAGAATCCATTTTTTTTGGTATTATAGATGAGTCCTTTCTTCCATGTATCCGTCTTCCAGTCTGTGAACTCATTAAGATAGGGAGCATCCTTATTTTTTGGTTTGTACAACATCAAATACAGTGTTATTTGTAAGCTAATAATTAATTCCTAATAACATGAATATATCAAAAATTAAAATAAAAAAACCTGTGCACGTAAATTAACTTAGTGTATGGTTAAACAGCAGTGTTTCAGCCAAGTATATTTTAAAATAGTCAAAAAACACCTGCTAATCATTGCCAAATGAGTCAATCAGTATTTATCAAACCACAGATTAGATCAATTTAGGCTTTGTTTTTTGGTGGTGGTTATTTGGAATCCCTTAACACAGGCAAAACCAAAATGATGCTAGTTAGAAGGGGCAAATGCTTTGAAGAGCTAGCCAAGATATTGTCTTTCCCTTCTATTGAAGTCATATGGCCCAAGGCTCAGGGTCATGGGGCCCTGTTTAACTTCACTCTGAGCCTAGATGATAGCCACGAATGAGCCAGATCTAGGCAATATTATACACCATACCTCCATCTGTGAAGCATTAAGAAAGTTCTGCTCCTCTGGAATAGTGCAGATCACAAATACCAGGAAGAAGTGCATGAGAGATGGGATTTTCAACAGCACTTAAATGACTTAGGAGCACAAGTCCTATTAACTTTCCCATCTGAGATCCAGCAAGAAAGCATTTTCAGTTGAGGGGATCTGATTGTGATATAGACTTCCAGAGATCAGACAAATACAGATACTTACCACCATTAGAATATAGAGCAAGATCCTCTTTTTGTCTAACATAACATCAGAATTATGTTTACAAAAGTGCCACCGGTAATTCCCCCATCAGAGAAATAAAAGCTGTAAACAAACCTTCCCATAACCAAGGGAGAAGAGTTGAAGTGTTCCTGATCTCCCCTTCACTTTGCTATTGTAATATAGTAGGCATTTATAGTACAGTGTTGGGAGCCAATAAAAAATATTAAGGTGAATAGTATATTTTCTGCTTTCCGAGTAGATGATTAAAACTTTTTAAGGGGTGAATAAAGGCTGATAGATAGTGAATATAAAATCAGACGCCTCCTGTTTTTTTGTTTTGTTTTGTTTTAAATGAACTTTTGGGTTTTGTGAACATTTTCATATATACAGGTCATGGTATCAGTATTCATCAACAACAAAAAATTGGACCCTCTGAGTAGTGGTATATTTCATTCAAGTAATTTATTAAGTAATTAGGAAATATATTTGTTTTTTATTATTATGTGACCAACTGGATTAATGATCTAAAAATGTGTTTCAAGAAATCCTTTGTTTTTCGGCTCACGTTACTCCATTATCTTTCCCATGTTATGTCATAACTGCATATATCTAGAGAGAGAGAGAGAGAGGCTCCCTTTCTTTCTAGTGATGACTCCAGTTCACTAATTAACGCATCAGGAAATCCAGAGCAATTCTGGCACACTTAATGAAATTACTCTGAATTTACATTGGTAGAGGTGAGCAGAATTTGCCTAAATAAATCTACATCTTTACTTACATTGCATTATTTTTATCCTCCTAGAAATTTGGCAGGATTGTAACTGAGAGAGTTAAAAGGTTTCACTGCAGTCCTGATTAAAATTGTCATGGGTTAATGATTTGTTATATAGTATTTTGACAAATTCTGATTGGCAAATTATATTTATGTCTCAGTTATTTTCTACTAACTTCTAGTGATCTAGAGGAATGTGTCAGTGATTTTACAATTTAATGTGCAATTGATTTCTCCATTTCCTAATGCCACTCCCTTAGGAAAAGCATTATGCAAAATGAATGAGTGTGAATAGAAAAAGTTTTCCCCTAGAAACTCTATATTTGGTTGTGGAAAATCTCTTTAACACTGTATTAAAGTGGTTGCTGAATGTAAACATGGTTCATTAAATCAGAAAGCTTTTTCTTTCTATCGTTTATGTTTAGGAACCTTCTCAGTACAAACTACCTATGCAACACACAGGAAACCAGAGAAAAATGTGACATAACCTCCACAACCTGCCAACAAGCCTTTTGGCTGGTACTTGGTTATCAATTAAAATAACATTAGAAGAAAATTGTCTCTGTTTCCAGTACTGTGCATAGGGAATTAGCCATGGAATTCCCATTATTGCTAATAGGAGCTGTGCAGCTAATTCCCAGTGCAATTTGCTGTAAATTTACCCCTACGTGCTCCTCCATATTTCTCATGTGGAGAAAACGAAAAACAAGTCTATCTGTTGTATCATAATAGAAAACTAGAAGCAACTACTGTCAATTTTATCAGCAAGACTGATGCTGGATTTCTTTGAGAATATGGGAAGCTTAGCAAGATTTGAAACAACAGAAACCTGATTCTGTGTAATGGCAATATTCCAACCACAATCTTCTATTTTTTTTCTACAATATTCCTTTAGTTTTGAAAATATTTTGTGCTGTTAAGATTTGCCAAACAAAGTCTCAATCCTGAAAACACTGCCAGCTGTAGTGCATACTATGGAAAGAGTAATAGTAATACTTAGCTATTGTAGAGACATTTTCATTCTTAGATCTCAAAATGCTGTACAACTGACAGTAAGTCCAATTGTCCCCATTTATGAATACAGAAGCTGAGACAAAGAGTGGTGAAATGACTTGCTCGTCACTGGCAGATCTCCTGACTCCCAGTCTAGTACCCTATCCACTGGACTGTGCTGTTCATTCTTCCAGCTGAAGTCAACAGGTCTACTCACAGCATTTCCAGACACTATATCTGGCAATAAGTGTTTGCAGAATGAGGTCCAACTTTGACCACTATTATTACTAGTAGTATGAATTCCTTACCTCTTAGTTTCCCCTCCTCCAGTCTTCCTCTCCAGCCCTTTTGAAGCATGCCATCTTACTTTCTGAATTATTTAGCTCACTTCCTCTCTTCATGAAGTTCAAACTGCTCTTTGCTTGCTGCAACTTCTTATGTCTGAGCTCTTATTTCTACACCCTATCTCAATCTTTATACTCTACTCTTTGAGTCTAATCCAAGTCCTTCAAAGACAATGCCAATACCTTATTCATCATTGTGATGTATCCATGCCACCTTTTATTCTGTTGGCTTAAGTAGGGCCAGTGGGCTAATTAGCTGCTCTGGGCTTCCTCCAGTCAGACCTTAAGGTAGAACCTCATACTGGGGCTGAGCTTCATGGGTCCTAGGTAAGCTATTGTCAGCATGTGGAGGGTTGCAGCATGGCTGGTCCCATGAGACCAACCCACAACTTTACACTCTGGGTAAACTTCCAATAACTCTATGAGGGGCAATGAAGTTTTCCAGCAATCATGAGCCAGAATTCCCCAACTGATGAGGCCTCACTTGTCTCAGCTGGCAAAGTATGTGGGCTCCTGGAATCTATCATCCTGGAGACAAAGCTGGAGCAGTGCTATTATGCCAGGACTGTGCACTGCACAGAATGAAAATGTTAAACAAAAGGCAGTGCAAAACAAATGCCCTTACTAGCCACTTTACCTGTGCCAACTTTGCTGACTGATTGATAATGTGAACCACTGCCTGGTTCACACAACAAAAATGAATCTGGTTATTTCTAAATTGCTCATCCCAAATAGTGACTGCCACCAATACTGGGGAAAAAATCAAGAAAAGTAATAAGAAAAGGAGTACTTGTGGCACCTTAGAGACTAACCAATTTATTTGAGCATGAGCTTTCGTGAGTTACAGCTCACTTCATCGGATCACTAGTAATATCACTAGTAATATCAGGGTACAACTAGTAATATCACTAGTTGTACCCTGTGCTGCCCACTCTTTGGGCCACCTCTGTGCAAAGCAATTCCTTTGATAATATACTCCAAATCATTCCCACAGAGGCAGCAGATCGTACCATAAGTTCTGTTCTCCGGATCCAGTCAGATCACTTAATAGATATATATCTCAAGCCATTAATAGTGTTTCCCATGCCACCAAATCATCTTTCATTTCTTTGGTTGCTCTAATATAATGAGCAAGCTTCCTGACCCCAAAGGTGTCAGCTGTCTGGTTGGCACAAAAGGTCCTACCCAGAGTGACCACCCTACATGCAAAATTCAGATGTCCCATGATTACTTGTAACTGTTTATGTGTAACTTTCCTAGAACCTTTAATTGCACTTATCTATACACTTTCATTAGCTAACTATTCTTTGTATCCAATTCAGCTTCCAAATATATCAACTTCTGTGTGGGCTCTCAGTCTTTTCTGAGGCTAGGGGGACAACTCCTGAAATGTTCTTTTCTTTATTATTATTTTATTTTATTAAAACAGGGGCACACAATGATGATGCTCAAGTTTCCTGCAAGTTTTTTGTCATTTCCATCCAGAATACTTGAATCTTTGGGCAACCTCTTCATCTGAACTGTAGTCGGAATCCCACATCTCAGTACTGGCTGGAGGCATGTCCTGTTCCATTTTGTCTTACACTGCAGCTGGGAGTGAGTAGGTGAGATAGAGGGCTAGATCAGGAAAGGCAACTGCTTGCTGATTTTTTTCTTCAAGTTTCAGATGTTTATTAAGCCCCTACAAGCCACTTTCCAGCACATGATTAAAAGTGCAATGTGAAGCAAGCTTAATTAACATTTCCTGGAAGATTAAGTGTATTAGTGTTGCAAACAGCTTCTGGAAGACTTTATGCTGTAGTCCACACTGACAGAATAGAACTTAATAGGCAGGGCACACTTGGGGGAGGGATAGCTCAGTGGTTTAAGCATTGGCCTGCTAAACCCAAGTTTGTGAGTTCAATCCTTGAGGGGGCCATTTAGGGATCTGGGGCAAAAATTGGGGATTGGCCCTGCTTTGAGCAGGGGGTTGGACTAGATGACCTCCTGAGGTCCCTTCCAACCCTGATATTCTATGATTCTATCCCAGATTTACCTGTAAAGAGAAAGTCATCAAGATAAGTTTAGGTGCTTGGTGCAAGCCCGTTTCCTTCACATCCATGTAGTCTAACTTGTGCTAAACCTTTCAAAGATCCAGTGTGGAGCAACCTTGAGCCCAGCCTTACCTCACAGTAATAACCTTCAAACTGACACACGTCTGTTAGCCAAAGCAGTAGCAGGCTCATCATTCTCTAGGGGCCCTAGCCACCACTAGAGGAGGACAAAACGCCACATTGAGCAAGCAGGGGGTTACAACAGCAAATTAAAATTTTGGATTTGTCTTCCTTCCTTCCTTATCAGCATCCCCAATTTTCTAAAAAAGAAGGCCGATCTCGCCTATATACTCTCCCTTCCAAATTTTTTCTTTAACAGGCTACAGCCTTGGATGGATGGCTATAGTGAACTGTAAGTTCCAGGAATCAGCACCTGCATCCCCTGTGGTGCTATTATTTAAAATGTGTATATTGTAGCACCTAGGAGCCCTAGTCATAGACTAGGACTCCGTTGTCTTAGGGGGCTGTAAAACACAGAACAAAAAATCCGTCCCTGCCCCAAAGAGCTTGCAATCTAAGTAAAAGACAAGAAACAACACATGGATGTTGACAGACAGAGGAGTTCAAGAAAACAATGAAATTATATTGGTCAGCATGATAGGCTGTGGTCTCAACATACCAACTGCTTTGCTATCATCAAGTTTTTTTGTACGACTCGAAGAATGAATTTGTTTTGTGGATGTTTATGAGGAGCTTCTTTCTAACATGAGGGGCAAAATGAGGGAAAGCACAAAGGTGTTTTTTGAAAATTTAACAAGTGGGCGATGGATGGATCATGAGGTGGGAATGGACCTTTCAGTTCTGAGTGAGAAATTATGGGTATGATGGAGATGGGTTGTGAAGATCCCTGAAAACAAAGACAAATAGCTGAAGTCTGATGTGTGTGTTTCTCAGTAGGAGAGGGTGTAACTAGGCTGGTTCTGGAGGAACCAAACTGAGAGTGCCAATTCAGGACAAATTGCTTAAAGCAGGACAATTACAGCCCAAGGCTGGAGTTCCACCACCTCTAAGGCGAACCAAACAGAGAGGACTTTGGTTTTACCCCACTGGCTAACCACAAGTCACACAAGCAATTCCCTTAGACACTCCAGTTTCCCAGTATCACCACCAGTGCCACTCATTATGGGAACTAATGGTTATGAAAACCAGTACCTCAGTAAAAGAAAAAAGGTTCTCTTGATCCCCAGACCCAGGTCAATATAAAAATCAGATCTTATCCACAAATCATGCTGTTGCCAATCCTTTAGAATCTAAAATCTAAAGATTTATTCATAAAAGGGAAAAGATATAAATGAGAGCTAGAATTGGTTAAATGGAATCAATTACATATAGTAATGGCAAAGTTCTTGGTTCAGGCTTGTAGCAATGATGGAATAAGCTGCAGGTACAAATCAAGTCTCTGGAGTACATCCATAGCTGAGATGGGTCATCAGTCCTTTATGTAGAGCTTCCATTTGTAGCAAAGTCCCTCCAGAGGTATGAAGCAGTATTGAAGACAAGATGGAGGAGTGGCAGCAGCTTTTTATAGTCTCATGCCATGTGGTCTCTGCTTTCTTTGTCCCAAGGAGAAGCTGTCCTTCACATGGCATGGAAAAACCTCAGAGTTTTGTCCATAGGCATGTCCCTGCATGCCTTGCTGAGTCACAAGGTGTATCTGCCTTCTCTCATTGGGTCAGTTGTATAGCTGATGGTCCTTAATTGGCCATCAAGCAGCCGAGGCAGAGCTGACACCAACTTGTCTGGGGTGTCACCCAGAAGCATAGCACAAGTTTGAACTATAGACAGTATAGAGCCAATACTTATAACTTTAAATATAAAAATGATATATGCATACAGATAGCATAATCATAACCAGCAAACCATAATCTTGTCTTAGACACCTTATTTGACCCCCTTTATACAAGATTTCATGCCACAACAGGACCTTGGTTGCAACAATGTTCTATACAGTCCCAGATCAAGTCAATAACGTCACAGAGAGATGCAGTGACTGATAGCAGACAAACATGGGCCAAGGCCTGTGCTGTTTTGGGAGCACTGACACTACTGTTTGGGCATCTTGCCTCAATCCCATGCACCCCTTTTCAGGTGTCTGCCTGTGCAAATAGTAATTTGCTGGAGGATTCTGTCAGTACCACAAAACGTGCCTTTCCTCCTGAACAGCAACTACCCACTTTGGGCAGACCTCCATGGGAATGAAAGATGATCGAGATTCCACAAGTTCCCCCAACCTCTTACAGGGCTGCTTATCTGCTACCCTTGTTCTAGGGTGGGGCATATCTGCAGCTGCTCCTTTCACGGAGTTGGAAGCTGTGCTTCTGGTTCCATCCTTTGCAGTGTCAAACCTGCAACCCACCTGGGTTATGTGTATGCTTCTGCGGGGAGGCTCAAACCCCATCATCCTTTAATCATCACTTTTCCCCAACTTAGCCTTCGTGTTTGAGTCCAGTGTTTCCTGATACAGGCACCCAGGGTCACACCCCAGCACATCAGACAATCTGCCCCTTCCACCGCTCTTTGTAGTTAAGGGAAGAGAAGTCACTTTCACATCCCCTTGGCTGGAGGAATTCACCATTCCCCTCTGAAACCCTCTGAATGGGGAGCATTGACTCACCATCTGCCCCTGGGATCCTGGTTCTGGTCAGCCTGTCTCCATCAGTGGAGACTCATAGACTTTAAGATCAGAAAGGACCATTGTGATCATCTAGTCTGATCTTCAGAACATAGCAGGCCACAGAACTTCACCCACTCCTGAAATAGACCCCTAATCTCTGGATAAATTACTGAAGTCCTCAAATCATGGTTTAAAGACTTCAAGTTACAGAGAATTCAAAACTTACGCAGTTTAAACCTGCAAGTGACTCGTGCCCCATGCTGCAGAGGAAAAAGAACCCTCCCCCCAGGATCTCTGCCAATCTGACCTGTGGGAAAATTCCCTGCTGATCCCAAATATGGTGATCCATTAGACCCTGAGCATGTGGGCAAGATCTGCCAGGCAAGAATTCTGAGAAAGAATTCCCTTAGTAAATCAATGTTCTCCATCTAGTGTTCTGTCTCCAGCCTTTGGGGATTTTTTGCAACTGGCAGTTGCCAATGATCCACCTACAATCTTAGGCAGTCCTATCATACCACTGCCTCAATAAACTTATCAATCTCAGTCTTGAAACCAGTTAGGCATTTTGCTCCCACTGCTCTCCTTGGAAGGCTGCTGCAGAATTTGACTCTTCTGATGGCTAGAAACCTTCGCCTGATTTCAAGCCTAAATTTTTTGATAGCCGTTTGGTCTTGTGTCCACATTGGTGCTTAACTTAAATAACTCCTCTCCCTCCCTTGTACATATGCCTCTGATGTATATATAGAGAGCAATCATATCTGCCCTCAGGATTCTTTTGGTTAGGCTAAACAAGCCAAGCTCTTTGAGTCTCCTCTCATAAGGTAGGTTTTCCATTCCTCGGATCATCCTAGTAGCCCATCTCTACACCTGTTTCAGTTTGAATTCATCTTTCTTAAACATGGGAGATCAGAATTCTCCCCAGGCTGTGGCAGTTGTTTCTCATTTGATTTTTTTTGCCATGCCTCAGAATGCTTCCTCACATCCACACATGCCCAGCACTCTTCACCTGGGTGAGAGAGTCCTGACCCCCTTACTTCAGCCTGTGAGTACCAAAAGTCTGTCCCCACCCAGGGAGGTGGTCTGAAGTTTGTGATTCCTTTGCAAAGCTCAGTGAAGGAGTAAACCTCTAGCAGGGAGAGTGGCATGAGGGCCAGTCTGCCTGCCCACTGCCCCCTGAGCCTGGACAATGGGAGGCAGCACAGCTCCTGCCTCACCAAGCATGTGTGCCCAACTTCTCCCTCCCTTCCGGACTGTGTGTTTCTTGACTGTCAGTCCGACCAACAGCCCCTGGCCATTGAGGTGGTGGGGTGGTGTCAGCTGCATATGGATCCAAACATATTTGCTTTGGACTGTCTCTGGTCAGGGACAGCAGGAGAATATAGTAATTCAAAGGCTTCGCAGGAAAGACAACCAGTTCCCAGAACAATAAAATATCTTTTTAAAATTAGTTTTGAAAACACTTTAATTATTACTTTTTTCTCCCAGAGGAAAATAACTTATGTTTTAAAAGTTCATAGACCTCTTGTCAATGCTTCATTGCAGAATTTCATTATTAAGTTTAGCCTTGTTGTTATTATTGCTGTTATTATTATTTTATAATTAATCCCTTTGCTACTGGTTCCAAGTGAATACATCATGTTAGACCTTGATAGTTATTGGAATACAGAAACTTGGTAGGACTTTGTGCCAGGTAGGGTAGTGTTAGAGTATTTTGCCCCCTATATCTGGCATAACAGGCAGCACTTCCGCAATTAAGTCTGGAAAATTGTTGTATCCAATGCCAAATTCTATCTTTGGTTATGAGCACATAGATCCCATTGACTAGTGACATTGTCACTACAAGCCCCCTGTTTTGTTTTGTTTTTTCCTGAGAGCAGAATTTAAACTTACCACTATGTATTTTGGCATATAAAACCTACTCTTTTCTATTCTCAAAGAGAATCTTATGTTTGGATACATGGAAGATTTTTATCTGAAGCAGGTTCTGCAGCTGAGCCTGTTACTTAATATATGCACACTTAATATATGTCACTTATTAATTCTGTGTCATAGACAGTATATATTATTTAATCATACCGAATGGCCTTTTGCATATTTAATGCATGCTACAGTTACTATCTCCCCAAAGGGAGTCCTGGGTTTCTTTCCTCCTTCCAGTCCAGTTGCTCCTCTGGGAATAGGTATTAATTGCTCTTAGAGAGAAACAAAAGTAGTCAAAGTTTAAAGTTTGCATAGGCATTTTTTGTTTGTTTGACAATCAACAGTGTAAGTGTACATAAACTTTTAATTGTGTCCTCAGTGGTATCTCATATAAGATTAGCCTCAAGAGTTTTCAGAGAACTTTAAACTTTAGTTACCATGTGAGAAATGCCGAATAACTAATTTGCTGATTATATTGTTCAGGCAGCTCAAGTTATATTTAATTTGGATGAATGAAACTGACAGTTTGATGTGTGGTTCAGGTCAAATTTAATTTTCAGCTGATATTATTAAATTTGCAAAGCCAGCACTACCATGTCATGTGCTGTACCCTAATCTACCAAATATTTTTTAGTATTGTGGTGGGCCTTGTGGCATATTTTTTATTCTTCTTCCTGTTGCTGTCTGTTGGTTCAAGGAGCTGGAGATTGCAGCATGGTTTTCATGTTCCATTTGCTCTTAAATTATCTAAATGAATGATATGGGGGGGTAGGGAGGGAGAGGAGTAGAAGTGATTTTTTTGGGGTGGTCAAATTTTTGTGAGGAGATGGGGCTTCAAGAGGAGTTGAGAGCTGTCAGTACCTTTTAGGATCAGGCCTATAATGAAGAATTTTTGACCGCATAGAACAGTGTCTCGGGCAGGAAGAAGGGCAAGCCACCAGAAATGCAATTTATTAGGTCTACAACTGTATTAAGTAACATATCTGGGAAGTATCCAGCAATCACTTGTCCAATGCAGGTCACCCTTCCTTTGTCATTTGTATTAGCTAGTGGAGGGCTGCTCCCGACCCCCACACCATTAACCTGTTCGTAGCACTGTTGCTGGGACACTATCACCATCCCATAGTCTGAGAGGTAAGGGGAAGGGTAGGGGGTTTTCCAAAGTGTGACTTGGTCAATTTAGGACACCCCACCTATACACTACCAAGGACTCAAAGTGTGATCCAATCAATTTCATAGAATCATAGAATATCAGGGTTGGAAGGGACCTCAGGAGGTCATATAGTCCAACCCCCTGCTCAAAGCAGGACCGATCCCCAATTAAATCATCCCAGCCAGGGCTTTGTGAAGTTTGACCTTAAAAACGTCTAAGGAAGGAGATTCCACCACCTCCCTAGGTAACGCATTCCAGTGTTTCACCACCCTCCTAGTGAAAAAGTTTTTCCTAATATCCAACCTAAATCTCCCCCACTGCAACTTGAGACCATTACTCCTTGTTCTGTCATCTGCTACCACTGAGAACAGTCTAGAGCCATCCTCTTTGGAACCCCCTTTCAGGTAGTTGAAAGCTGCTATCAAATCCCCCCTCATTCTTCTCTGCCGTAGACTAAACATCCCCAGTTCCCTCAGCCTCTCCTCATAAGTCATGTGTTCCAGTCCCCTAATAATTTTTGTTGCCCTCCGCTGGACATTTTCCAATTTTTCCACATCCTTCTTGTGGTGTGGGGCCCAAAACTGGACACAGTACTCCAGATGAGGCCTCACCAGTGTCGAATAGAGGGGAACGATCATGTCGCTCGATCTGTTGGCAATGCCCCTACATATACATCCCAAAATGCCATTGGCTTTCTTGGCAACAAGGGCACACTGTTGACTCATATCCAGCTTCTCGTCCACTGTAACCCCTAGGTCCTTTTCTGCAGAACTGCTGCCTAGCCATTCGGTCCCTAGCCTGTAGCGATGCATTATATTCTTCCATCCTAAGTGCAGAACTCTGCACTTGTCCTTGTTGAACCTCATCAGATTTCTTTTGGCCCAATCCTCCAATTTGTCTAGATCCCTCTGTATCCTATCCTTACCCTCCTGCGTATCTACCTCTCCTCCCAGTTTAGTGTCGTCTGCAAACTGGCTGAGGGTGTAATCCACACCATCCTCCAGATCATTTATGAAGATATTGAACAAAACCAGCCCCAGAACAGACCGTTGGGGCACTCCACTTGATACCGGCTGCCAACTAGACATGGAGCCATTGATCACTACCCGTTCAGCCTGACAATCTAGCCAGCTTTCTACCCACCTTGTAGTGCATTCATCCAGCCCATACTTCCTTAACTTGCTGACAAGAATACTGTGGGAGACCATGTCAAAAGTTTGCTAAAGTCAAGAAACCATACATCCACTGCTTTCCCTTCATCCACAGAACCAGTAATCTCATCATAGAAGGCGATTAGATTAGTCAGGCATGACCTTCCCTTGGTAAATCCATGCTGACTGTTCTTGATCACTTTCCTCTCATGTAAGTGCTTCAGGATCGATTCCTTTAGGACCTGCTCCATGATTTTTCCAGTGACTGAGGTGAGGCTGACTGGCCTGTAGTTCCCAGGATCCTCCTTCTTCCCTTTTTTAAAAATGGGCACTACATTAGCCTTTTTCCAGTCGTCCGGGACTTCCCCCGATCGCCATGAGTTTTCAAAGATAATGGCCAATGGCTCTGCAATCACAGCCGCCAACTCCTTTAGCACTCTCGGATGCAAAGCATCCGGCCCCATTGACTTGTGCACGTCCAGCTTTTCTAAATAGTCCCTAACAACTTCTTTCTCCACAGAGGGCTGGCCACCTACTCCCCACACTGTGTTGCCCAGCACAGCAGTCTGGGAGCTGAGCTTGTTCGTGAAGACAGAGGCAAAACAAGCATTGAGTACATTAGCTTTTTCCACATCCTCTGTCACTAGGTTGCCTCCCTCGTTCAGTAAGGGGCCCACACTTTCCTTGACTTTCTTCTTGTTGCCAACGTACCTGAAGAAACCCTTCTTGTTCCTTTTAACATATCTTGCTAGCTGCAGCTCCAGGTGCGATTTGGCCCTTCTGATTTCATTCCTACATGCCCAAGCAACATTTTTATACTCTTCCTTGGTCATTTGTTCAATCTTCCACTTCTTGTAAGCTTCTTTTTTATGTTTAAGATCCGCAAGGATTTCACTGTTAAGCCAAGCTGGTCGCCTGCCATATTTACTATTCTTTTGACACATCGGGATGGTTTGTCCCTGTAACCTCAATAGGGATTCTTTGAAATACAGCCAGCTCTCCTGGACTCCTTTCCCCCTCATTTTATTCCCCCAGGGGATCCTACCCATCAGTTCCCTGAGGGAGTCGAAGTACCCACCCTTTCCCTTGAGGCTCAGGGCTCTACAGGTCTGCAGAATCTTTTCCCAGCAAAAGAGCCTTACGTGGTTGTGCTCTAAACATCCATTTATTAGCAACACACAGAATACATATACCAAGCAAATCTCTTATTCTCACCACTCCCAATATACAGACAATTTTCACCTGATGGCCAGTCAGGATTCATTCATTTGGGGGTTCCTGGTGATGCCTCTGCATGTCATGTTCGTGCAGAGGGGTCCCTAATTTCCCAGCATCTTTACAACCTTGGTGGTTATAATTCTCATTAAGGACATTCCTGAGGTGGGGGTGCTTTATCAGCAGCAGGTCATTCTTTTTTTCCAATGTTAGTGGTGAACTCTCTGAGTTTCACCCAAGCCTAGTTTAATATGGGGGTGGAGGTTGGAGGGGATTGATGCGGTCTCAGGCCTACACTAGCACTGTTGTTGTTGGGACACTATCACCCTCCCCTAGTCAGAGGGGTAAGGGGAAAGGTAGGAGGTTTTCCTCACAGTACCATGATTGAGCCCCAACCCCATTCCCCACCTTCTTTAGGAAATGGCATCTCCTAATCTGCTTCTAATTCTATTTTATCAGGGAACCAGTCCCGCTGCTGAATAAGCAGCTGTGCTGGGCATCTGCCAGTTTGTGACAAGACAGATTTTACAATCTAACCTACCCACTGGGTCTGTGGGGTGATGAGAGGAAGGCAAATTATATATGAGAGAAATTAAAAATTGAAACCAGGTCAATTAGGCAGTGAAGATAAACTTCTTCCTATCCCCATGATGCCCAAAGCAAACATTGATCCTATTCTAATCACAAGGGAGGAAATACATCCTGGGCAGGGGGTGGGTGCATGAGAGCCAGTAGGCTTAAGTGTGGACAGAAGGGTGCAAATCAGCTACAGAACCCCCCATCCTCAAGCCCACAGGCAAGCTAGGGGCCCGAGCGGGGTTGTGCACAATGTGTAAAGGCACCATGAGTTTTCTTTCACCTATTGATCTAGTCAAAGCCCTGTCCTGACCTATAAGGCTGCAAGGGGGAAGGGCATTTTGACAGTATGGCCCCAATTCAGCAAAGCACTTAATCATGTGCTTAGATTTAAATGCATGGTTGATTCAATGCCTCAAATACGTAGCTGCTCTAAACTGCCACAGATCCACTGAAGACAGTGGAGGTATACTGGTTAACACTAATTGAGTAATCCCAGTGTGTATAACCAAATTGCAAATGGTACATTGAGCTAATTTAGTATTATTATTCGTCAGTATAAACTGAATTTTGCTTTGTGCTTAAATCCTCTATTAGGGTCTTCCACTGAATAGTATAGGGCCATATCTTCAGGAAATCTTAACACTTCCGCTGAAGTTAATAGACCTGTGCCAGTTTACAACAGCTGAGATTCTAGCCCTTAAAGTTTGCCTCTATTAATTTATTCTGAAGACTTTGGAAAGTATTTTTTCTGGCAATTATAGAACAGAATAATTCCTGTTGTGATATAAAATTAAACATAAGTGAGCAATATGGAATTACAGAAAGCAGGGTGGAGGAGAAGATGAGGGTAAAGGTGAGGGAGTGAGTCTTTAACATTACTATAACTTTTTTTTTGGACACTATGTTAAAATCAGTAAGTCATCTACACATTTCAACATAGTTCCATTTCTTGAAATGAAAACGTATGTGAGTCAGCTCAGTGGGTTCTCAGCCAACAGTCTCCTCAGATCAGCTGGTGTGAGGGAAGGAGCAAAAAAACAGAGAAATCTCCTTTCCTTCCCCATATGTTCAAAGCAATGAGAAGTAGGATTTTGGTGGTAGAGGGGGAGAGAAAGGAGTTATTGGGCAAGAGCCATCCTTTCTGTAGCTCCTCTGAAATAATTGAATTTACACCATGCTCATTGCATCAAATGTAGCTGCTGAGACACACAATGAGTCACTGTGGTGCAATGTTGTGACATTGCATGGCATTTTGCAGCATTGCGCCAATACTGCTGGACCTGGAGTGATGTAGAGATGATAATCACAATGTCAAGATGTCACTCTGTGATTTGATGGGTCTGGTCAACTTCATCTGATGATCTATGTTCTCTTTATGTGAGCAAGGTTGAGTTCTAATTGGTTTTAATTAGTAGAAGAGCTAAGGGATGTATTGTTTCTAATTGCTAGTGAGAAGGTTTAATTGTCTTTTGTATACCCTGCTGTAAGCCTAGTATCTCCTGCTCATCACAAGTCACTCTTACCTCTGACTCTTGCTAAAACTAGAGGCATCATGAAGAATGATAGGCTCTGGATTACCATAAAAGCTCCTTCTTTAAGCTAGTGCCCTTATTTGATAAGAAGTCCTCCCGTCACATTTTTGCTTTCTTTAAATCAAATAGACCACACACACAGTTTAAGTTTTCTTGGGGAGGGAAACTACAAACAGCTTGCCCTCTGATCTGAAGATGTTTGCTATGAAAATATCAGCATCTTTAAGAGACAAGTACTCACAGTTGTGGGACATTAATAAGTATGCAAATTTATACTATTGTTTGCTGCTGTCTCCTTTCGTTCTCTCTTTGAAGGAGGAGAGGTAAGTGAGCTAAATTAATGAAAAGCTCAGGTAAAACATTTGCATTGTCTGTTCATGTGACATTAGGATGGAAAGCTTTACTTAAGTGAACCTTTGTCTCTCACCTAGACAAGCAGAATGACTCTAATGAGTATGAGTAACCAACTCATTTCATTGCTTGTATCCCATATAAAGCCTATCTGCATCTTTTGTCAGGCAGAAGAATGATGAAAAGGAAAGAAGGTTAGCCCTTTGACAGTAGCAATTCACTATAAAAGACTTAACAGGTACTGATGCTGTTTAATGTAAAACTACACTGGATAACATTTACCTTTAAGATGAAACTGAATAAAGAAACAAAAGCCTTAGCCTGGATTTTTAGTCTAGTTGGACATTGTATGCTGCACAAATCCCTGCAGAGCTTGCTGTTCGAAGACTTCATTGGTATTCAGTTACTTAACATGACAATGATCAAAGCTATCCAGACTAAAACACTCATTTATTTTAATTAAAATAACTGTTCCAATCTCTTATAGGTTAATCTTTACAGTATGTATATCTAGTAAGGGAATAACTGGTAACCTTAAAAAGTAAGAAAGAGGCATAGTGCATTCTATTTGCAGTAGCACTGTGGTTTAAGATAGAAAGACTAGAAGTTTAAAGAGTAGTCTATTTCTTCTCGCTCTCATTTGTGGGAAAGGTAGTGGGTTGCTGGGCTTTGGCCAGATAGTTTGACATTGAGTTTCTTATTACAGTTGAAAATGCAAGGATGAGAAATGGTATTAAACACTGTGGTTTCTACATGCTCTGGGCTTTCTTTTTCATTAAGGAGAGGCACACACTGTCAGGCTTTATGTGATAGTCTGATTGATTAATTCCAATCAGAACCAACTCAGTGGCACATTGATTTTTTTTGGTACATTTTAGTTGCTGTGTGTCATGTCCTGCAAATTATTTATATTTAATTTAAATTATCTGACCTTTTAAAATTGCAAAATAATTAAGTGTCTTCCTTGCAATGAGATATGGGCTGATCCTGAATTACCCAGCTTACTCAGCAATTTGACCACCACCAGAATTGCTTCACAATAACGGGATGAGCCATGGACAGATTCAATTCTATTCCTTTTTTATTCAGGTTCTTATTCTGCCCTCATCACACTGGTATCTGAGTGCCTTGCAGTAGTGATGTGACTAATGTCTGTTGCATATAGTTCATTCTTTTGCTCATCTTCTCCCCAGGGGGAAAATAGTGTGTGCAATGTAGTGCTTTGTTTTGGTTGGTGCTCTTACCCCCAGTAAATTATCCGTACACAGGACTATATGTCTATATTAGCAAAAGCAAGGTCAATGAAGTCACTTGGAGTCTGGACTTTGACTATACCTTGACCAAGAAATTTGGACCTTGACAGAAAAAAAAAATGCACTAGCCCTGTGTAACACTGACAGACCCTGGTCATCAGCAGGCAGGATTGAACCTGGGATCTCTGGAGCTTAGTGCAGGAGCCTCTACTAGATGATCTAAAAGCCATATGGCTGTGAGCTAATGCTGAAGAGCAGACTCATTAATCTCTCTAAGTGGTCTTGGTACCACTAGATGGGACAAAACACCACACCCAGAAGGTGTGTGGGTTACACCTGCACTAATGAATTTACTATGTGACACTGTGTATGCTCCCTCTTTTCCCCATCTTTCTCTCGCCTTAGGTTTATGTATGTGGAATTAGATATAGAATATAGTTCAAATTACTCACTTCAGCTCTACTGATGGAAACCTTTCTGAAGTGGTTTAGTCCATTGTATCTTATAGTTTTCAATTAGGTTTTTTGCTGCCATATCAAAAATGTATCAGTAGCTATTAAGAGTATGATATAGTAATATCCATTAAAAGATATTTATGATATAGTAATATCCACTTCGTCCGATGAAGTGAGCTGTAGCTCACGAAAGCTTATGCTCAAATAAATTGGTTAGTCTCTAAGGTGCCACAAGTACTCCTTTTCTTTTTGTGAATACAGACTAACACGGCTGTTACTCTGAAACCTGTCATTAAAAGATTGTCACATTCTAATATCCTTATTCATGCTGAATACTACCTAACTCCATGAATAGTTCCACTGATGTCAATGGGACTGCTTGCATCATAAGATGCTACCCAAAATCCATTCCTAAATTAGTCAAATGTGTTCAGGGCAGTTAACTGACTAACTCCATCACAGACCAGAAGTGAAATATGAGCCTCTGCTACCCTGTAAAAGAGAAACTTAACATGATGCAGTGACTGCCTTATCACTGGTATCCAGTAGCTTTTGGGGTGTATACTTGTTGATTTGTCCACAATTCACCTAAAGCAGGGCTTCTTAAACTTTGTTGCACTGCAACCCCCTTCTGACAACAAAAATTACTACACAAACCCGGAAGGGGGGGACCGAAGTCTGAGCTTGCCCTAGCCCCACCGCTCCAGGTGGTGGGGGCCAAAGCTGAAGCCCACGGACTTCAGCTCCAGGAAGGCAGCCTGTAACCTGAGCAGCGGAGCTCAGGTCTGAAGCCCTCGGACTTCGGCCCTGGACCCCAGCAAGTCTTAAGTCAGCCCTCACCACCCCATTAAAATGTGATCATGACCCATTTTGGGGTTCCGACCCATTGTTTGAGAACTGCTGACCTAAAATATACATACAGTAAAGAACAGTCATCTCTGAATTAAACATTCATGAAAGCTGCTGGCTATTGACAGCAGCTAATACAACTGTGATTAAAGGGCGAATTGAAGGCATGTTCTCAAAGGACGATGTTCAGGACATCTAAAGCTTAAGTAAACAGCCAATTGCAAGTAAAATATTTATCCTGTAACAAGATTTCTAAAGTCACCAGTCAATGCCAGGCAAGGTTAACAAGAAAAATACCATTTCCTCTCCCCCCACCCCCAAAAGCCCTTAAAAACAAAACTCAGGCTATTTAATTAGTGATCCAACTAATATTTTCTTTTTGAATCCATTGAGTAGCTTGGAGCCGATAGTTAAAATACCTGACAGAAACTCTTCCTGAAGGATTAATGAGATGAACTCTTCAGTGGTTTGCAAATGGGATTTTTACACTAGTAAATAAAATAAAATACACATGTAGAGCATGCCAATTCATTGTGAAAGAATTATAATAATTGCACCATCCCCCCACTCCAAACAACAACAACCTGGACACTACACATTCTAATGGAAACTAATGCTAGCCACTAAAACAAAATTTGCAGGCTGATTATGGAATCCTTTTTCAAGTTGTCATACCTTATGCCACAAGTAGCTCCACTGATTTCAGTAGGACTACTTCATTAGTATAGTATTACTCATTGTGACTAAGGATGGCACAATTGCGGCCCTTATTGTCTAACCAAATTATTTATATGGTGCTCATTATTGTAGTGTTTGAGTGCCTCACAATCTTTAATATATTTATCTCCACAACATGGTCCGGTAGGGAAGTACTATTGTGCACACTTTACAGATGGGAAACTAAGGCATGGAGGAGAAAGATGCCTGGGATCTTTTGAAAGTCTGCCTACCTGAATCTTTAGGTGACTAAATACCTTTAAAAATCTGAGCCTAGGTGACTTTCCCAAGGTCAGACAGGATGTCTGTGACAGAAAAGGGACTTGAACGCAGATTTCCAGGCTAGCGTCCTAACCATTGGACCATCTTTCCTTTCTACAGTAGTCCCGAGGCAGTCACCACTCCCAGAGAACTCAGTGGGAGATCAAGAACAAAGTTACTAAAATTGGAGATAAAAGAAGGAAAAATCTGCTTCGATTTTCCTTTGCCCCTTCACTAGCTCTTCTTCGAAGAACTGAAGAATCTACTTTCTATGGCCTGCTACAAAATACTGAATTGTGCAAAAAACAGTACAACGGACATAATTTGCAAATTTGAATAATTATATAGGAAGACAAAACTCAGTTGGGTTATTGTAAGCCTCAGAAGGTTTGAACTGGTAATGCTGGTTTATGTCATTTTATCCAAACAGGTAAATACTAACTTCAATATTTGTGTAGATTCAATGAAGCAAATAGCATTGTACATGTCTACTTTAAAATTAAGTAGACATTTTTTGTGTATGTATCACAAGTGAAATTGTAGTCTCATTGAAGTCAATGGGAGTTCTATCTTTGATTTTAACAAGCTAAGATTTCACCATGTATTTGCAGTCTAGCTAAAAGGTTTTAAAGTACCCTCCATGCAGCCTATTAAATATTCTTGTCATAACAGAATACAGAAGATCCCATTTTCCAGTTTGTTATGCTCTAAAGCAGTGGTTCTCAAAACCCGTCCTCTGCTTGTTCAGGGAAAGCCCCTGGCGGGCCAGGCCGGTTTGTTTACCTGCCGCGTCCGCAGGTTCAGCAGATCGCGGCTCCCGGTTCGCTGCTCCAGGCCAGTGCAGGAAGCGGCACGGGACGTGCTAGCCACTCTTCCCACAGCCCCCATTGGCCTGAAGCGGCGAACCGCAGCCAGTAGGAGTCGCGATCGGCTGAACCTGTGGATGCGGCAGGTAAACAAACTGGTCCGGCGCGCCAGGGGCGTTCCCTGAATAAGCAGCGGACTGGCTTGGAGAACCAGTGCTCTAAAGAGTAGTGTTTCGGTGGAGGGGGCATTTCCCTGTTTTTAGCTACTTACCTAGTTCAAGCATGAAAAGGTCAATGGTTCAGAGGTAGTCTTCTCAGTCTCGGGGTATAGTGGGTAACCAAGTATAATCCTTTCTGAACTGGCAGTCTGACTTTAGTTAGTGACTGTTGACTTGCCAGCTTGGTCTACTAATGGATGATCTTTCTTGCAGATGCTTTTCAGCCAGAAGTGTGTTTTAAAACAGCTGGCCTATAGGAGTGGTGGGAGGAAAATATTGTGCCACAAAAAAGAATGGAAAACAATATTCAAGCATCTGTTTTTGCAATCAAAAACAAAGAAAAATGATACTAGGTGTTAATAACTATATTTTTTGTCACTCCTCACAAAAAGCCATTTTTAAATTTGTGATGCATTTCAATAACTCTGAAAACAGATGACACTGGCAATATTCATAGATGCACCGTAGGCTCTGTCAGCGCTAATGTATGCTACACTCAGTGCAACAGTGCTGTGACTGAACCTTCGTCAGCTAGTTCAGTTTCACCGCACTGCCTGCAGCTAAATGGAGTGCAGAGGCAAAAGACAGATACATTCAAATGACTAGTTTTCTCCTTCTATGTTTAATAAGGAGAACATGAGGATTGGTTTCGATCAACAATTAAATTGATTTGAGAATCAAACTGGCCAACTGAATTAATGCTGAAAAACTGAGCACCACGTTTTTTCAAAGGAAAGAGGAAGTTGAGCTACCGGGATCCCAAAGTGAGTTACTGTATGCCTGTCAGTAAAAATCAGGACCCTGACTTGCTTTAGTTCACTTAGTGAGGGGGTGCTATAGGCACCGACTTCATAGGTGCTTCAGGGCTGGAGCACCCACAGGGAAAAAATGGTGGGTGCTGAGCACCCACTGGCAGCTTGCTTCCTTCCTCTCCCCCCCAGCACCTCCCAGCTGCCGGCGGCCCCGCTGATCAGCACCTCCCCCTTCCTCCCAGCACCTACCGCCCTCAGCTGTTCCATAGTGTGCAAGAGGTGAAGTGGGAACGGGGCATGATCAGGGGAGAGGTTGGAATGAGATGGGGAGGGGTGGGGATGGGGATATTGGGGAAGGGGTGGAGTGGGGGCAGGAAGCGGTGGGGCAGGGTGGGAGCTAGGAGGCAGCGGTGGGATGGGGACTGGAGCCTGAGCTCTAGGACTACAAGAGGTGGGAGGGTTCCAGTGCTCTGGCTCCAGTCTGAGCCTGTGCATCAACACAGCAATGAAACAGCCCCACAGCTCGAGCCCTGCGAACCTGAGTTGGCTGGAAACTTCCCCCCCTCCCCCATTTTCTTTTCTGTCCTTTGTGTTAGATAGAATCCTGTGGGTGAGAGTGAATGAGTTGTAAAAGTTGGCGAAGTACTTGTACACTTTGGCAATAGTGGGGTTGGCAGAGTAAAGCTATGTGTGAATGGGATGTATCAGGACATTGCTGAAAGAAGCAGAGTTAAGGTTGCATTTGCAACATACCACCACGTTAATGTAGGCTTTTTTGCCATTGAATTGTTACTTGTTTCAATTGTGGTAATATCTAGCAGCCCGTTCGGGGTTCAGAGCCCACTTTATAAGGCACTGTAATGTTGCTATCCATTCTAACACACCAAGAGTCAGGAGATATTGAATATTGAATAACTTTCATTAAATTACACAGACAAAATGGTGTGAGAACATTTCCTGTGTGTTGTCTTCACTATCATCACAATGTCCCACTCATTTGAATAGATTACACACCATGCCCCAATCAAGCATGGCTGAGACTATGTTCAGATACTAGCGACTGGTAAGGTGATCATATAAAACATATGAAAAGCTAAATCTGGGGGATATTTATTATTGCCATGTGGTGTTGATCTCATCACTAAGGGTCTAATGGAACTTCTACACAACTCCGCTTATTATCATTCACTACCAATTTAAGAAAAATTACTATTCATGCTAAGAACAATCATTTTAGCCCCAATGAGGTATTTTTAATGAAATTTTCATAAAAAAAAAGTCACCCACCTCTGAGTGTCTGAATATGAAAGAGTATTTCAGCCCTTATGTAATATTGAGGTACTGTTTTGAGCTAAAAAAATAGAAAGCACCTGTGTTTTAAAAATATCAGGCTTGGGCTATATGTAGCCCAATATGCTTTATTTTACTTAAAGAAATTTGATTTTGAAATAAGTTGTTAGTCTTTTAAAATAGCATATTGACCATGCCTGTTCCATGCAGTATCTTCCCTGAGTTGCAGAAATACCCGCACGATGTAGTGATCTAAATGTTGACATATATAAATATTTGCACGATTGTATTATATTTTAGTGCTTGTTTAGTATGTAAGATCTTTTAGCACTTTTTTACCTTGAAAGTATTCTACAAACAAAGCCATCTAAATTATTTGAATGTGCTAATATTTTCAGAGCCTGAAGTGATTCTCTTCAAATTTAGAAGGAATCCTTTTAAGTATCCTACAGTACCTGGATGGGTTTGATGATCCTGGGTAGGAATAAGGACATCTATGCCATGCATATCAACTACAGCAGACAGCTTATGCTTCTTTTCAAGGAACTATATTGCATTGTTGCTGTAGTTCTCTACTTGTTGTTCTGTTTCATGCATGGCCAATGTAGGGGCAGGGGAAATACAAGAATGCTACATCTCCCACATCAGAGGATTGGGATATAATTTCATAGAGTTTATTTTTCATGTGTTGTAATTCACTGCTTACAAATATGTTAATGTATAATTATAGCATGTGGGAGAAAAGCAAAAACAAATACCTATTTATTATTTATATTTGTATTCCAGTGGCACTGACAGCCTTATTTGAAATTGCAGCTCCATTTTGATAGGTGTTGTATAAATAGAGATTGAGAGAGTTTCTGCCATAAAGATTTTGTGGTCTAAGTAGAGAACGAAAACTGGGTAAGAAAAGAAGGTATTTTATCCCCGTTTTACAGTTGGGAAACCTCAGACAGAGATAGATTGCAATTTTCTGTATTTTAATTAATAAATTCTTGCTTCATCCTATAACAAACCAAAGTCAAAAGTGGGCTGAAATATCAAATACTGATATTTCAGATGCTGAAGTCCTTCCTAGAATTAATACATTATAGGTGCCACAGTACATTTCAGTTAAAGGGACAATAGCTGGATGCTTGAGATTAGATTCCTTTAGCAGTATTGACAGGGCTCATATAGTCTATATTTCTTATGCAATTGATTAATTTTTATAGAGAACTTTCAAAATGCAGGGAAAGTTTTGACATTAAAAGCTAAATAGGATTGACCTTGATTAATAAATATTGTGTGACCATGTTAGCGTATGAAGAACTGGATGGGGCCAAATAGGCAGCACCTATGCTTTCAGGGAATGCAAAGCTACACTTCTGTATCAGAAGTTTGGGGGATTTGCCTCTACAGTGAGCTGCCATCCGGCACCTTTTGTATCCAGTTTTTGTTCAGACTCACATTGGGGGGGAGTTACATAATTGTGCAGAACTGGGTAGAAAAGGACATATATGTTTTTTGTTCTTGTGATGTGCAAGATTACTTTGTATGTAATCAATATCATACTAAGGGTTTGGCCAGCATCCTCATTACAACAGCTTCTTTTTACCTTGAAATCATAAAGCATGAATACACCTGCAGAGCTTAAACAGGTCTTAGGTCTTGTGCCACCTCCTATAATAGTTAAAATTGATTTAAATTAAGCAGCAGGATTTCCTTTTCATCCTATGGAGATAGTGTTATAGATTCTTTGAGGTACTGGTATGTTTGCTTTCAGATTTAGAGTATTGCTAACTAATTGGTAGATGTTGCCCTTCTAAGGGGATAAGGAAGGTAAAGGAATCAGATTAACAACCACCAGTCTGAGGGAACTGGCTGTCAGTACTTAAAAAAACCCGTAAAGGTGGATTCTTGAGATAATTTGATGTTGTGGCTTACACTGCAGTCCATTAGTTTCCTTCTTCAGGTGTGGGATGCTGCAGTCCTTGCACACAGAAAATACAAAAAGGGGAGGAGCCTTCTCCATCCTAAATTGGCTTCTTATTGGATCCACTCCAAGGTTCTAGTTCTACTCTTTACAGGCCTCAGTGGAGTAGTTCCTACTTTTTCTTCATTGGATATTGCCTCATTCTCAGACCCCTCACAACCACCATGACTAGGAAGGAAGCAGCAAACAGATCCAGTCATTAAATTATCAGGATCAAAAGGCTGAGCTTCCCCAGAGGAGGGACAGTAACAACCTATTGTCAGAAATTAGAATGTGTTCAAGAGGCGCAGAAATATTTTAAGTGGGCTGTGGGAAGGGAAGAAGGGGATATGAGCTTTTATGAGCCTCAACACAGCTTTAGTTTGCATTTCTTGTTTATCTGAACTGCTTCATCTAGCCCTGCTTCCTGTACAACAATTTCTACGTTCACTTTCTGACTCTTTAGCTTCAAATCTGCTAAAATTCAGAAAGTACAAGGGAGGCAGGGTGAATACCTCACTGCTGGGCTGACAGTTGAGTCACCTGAGTTCTATTTCCATCTCTACCACTGACTTGTGTGTCATTGGACAAGACATTTCACTGCTCCTTGCCTCAGTTTCTACACCTGTAAAATGAAGATAAGCTATTTATTAAGGAAATATCACTATCTTTTGATGAACAGCTTGTATAAGAACTGTAATTTATTATTATTATAAACCCAACCCATATTATGAAGACGTTACAAGTCAATCTGAAAAGTTATCATAGTTTTAAAGATGTTCCAGTAATGTGGAGTTACTGTATACAAAAAAATAAGCTTACTGAAAACAAAGCATATTCAAACACTGTAGTTTCAGATATCACTGGAAAATATCAGCATTATCTGTGGGGCAAGTTGTGTGTGCTGAACTTAACCACCCACAAGTAATGCAACCATTATGGTCAATGTATTTGGAAAAAAATACACAGTCCACATCTGGGAATAGGATTGAAGTGAGAAACCATTAAACAGATACATCTCCCCACTTTTTCCCATGTCAGCATCTACAGGACCCACAAATCATAAGGACAACCCTGCTTGTATCATAACCTGTATTTCCAATAGTTTCTAGTTTATTTGCTTTGTCTGAAGTGTGATGGTGTCCAGAAGATGCCTCTGGACAAAAAGTGGGAACAAACAAATGATAGCCAAGGACAATCTGTCTAATGTGATATTATACTGAACTGTCAGAAAAATTAAGTCAAATGGTTGTGTAATCTCAGAGGATAACTATACAGCACTTTAGCTTGCTTACATGCTATTTTGTGTTACTTTTAATCAAGTCCCTCTGTCTTTCTGCACTCTCTCAATCTTCACTGTTGTTTAGGACTGACAAATGGCCTATCAAGATTCAATAGGCCATTACAGAAGATACAAGGCCAGCTAAAACTCTATTCAGAAGATATTAGGCTTTGTAGTTTGCTCTGTACTGGTTTCTCTGTCATGTTAGATTAAAAAAGAAAAGAAACTGAAAAACCAAACTGTTGCTGCACAGGTTTCAGTATTGAGGAAGGATTTGGAAAAACCACCAATTTGATACAAAAATTTGGCAGATATTTCATAATACATTAATAAATTTGCATTACTGTAGTAAAAATAGGTTTCAGAGTAACAGCCGTGTTAGTCTGTATTCGCAAAAAGAAAAGGAGTACTTGTGGCACCTTAGAGACTAACCAATTTATTTGAGCATGAGCTTTCGTGAGCTACAGTTCACTTCATCGGATGCATACCGTGGAAACTGCAGCAGACTTTATATATACACAGAGAATATGAAACAATACCTCCTCCCACCCCACTGTCCTGCTGGTAATAGCTTATCTAAAGTGATCATCAGGTTGGGCCATTTCCAGCACAAATCCAGGTTTTCTCACCCTCCACCCCCCCACACAAATTCACTCTCCTGCTGGTGATAGCCCATCCAAAGTGACAACTCTTTACACAATGTGCATGATAATCAAGTTGGGCTATTTCCTGCACAAATCCAGGTTTTCTCACATCCCCCCCCACCCCCATACACACACAAACTCACCCACCAGCAGGGTGAGTTTGTGTGTGTATGGGGGTGGGGGGGGATGTGAGAAAACCTGGATTTGTGCAGGAAATAGCCCAACTTGATTATCATGCACATTGTGTAAAGAGTTGTCACTTTGGATGGGCTATCACCAGCAGGAGAGTGAATTTGTGTGGGGGGGTAGAGGGTGAGAAAACCTGGATTTGTGCTGGAAATGGCCCAACCTGATGATCACTTTAGATAAGCTATTACCAGCAGGACAGTGGGGTGGGAGGAGGTATTGTTTCATATTCTCTGTGTATATATAAAGTCTGCTGCAGTTTCCACGGTATGCATCCGATGAAGTGAGCTGTAGCTCACGCTCAAATAAATTGGTTAGTCTCTAAGCTGCCACAAGTACTCCTTTTCTTTTTGTAGTAAAAATAAAAAATGCTCAGATCTAGCAAGTTGGCATATAGCTGGCATTTAAATGAATCTGTCATCATAAAAACATTTATCCTGATCAAACATAACTGACTGATCAATTATTGTTTCATAATCCCTGAAGGTCAAAATTTGAGTTTAGAGGAATAAATGCGTATGGGTGTGGCAGGCAGCAACTCACCAGCACAGCACCTCCTGCTGGTTGTCCAGGGAATTAGCTCTTTCCAGCCCCAGAGCACCCTCTGATGTCTCACCTGCCACTACTCCCCCCCCCACCCCGTGTCCCTCCCAGACCCCAGTGCCCTTTACCCAGGGGTTCTGCCCACCAGAGCAATGCACAATCTGGGTCTCCCCATTCAGGGGAATCCCCAACCCCCTATCCCCACCTCACCAGCTACTGCCAGTGACTATCTAGCCCCCTGCTCACTGGGGCTGACTGCAGTCTGTAAAGGCCACTCATCATTGGCAAGGGGGAGTTTGGACCTGCTGCCTCTGGCTATCTCAGGGCTGCCCCAGTACCCTTTGTGGGCCCTTAACTCAGTCTGCAGCCTGGGGTTTTGCTAGACTGGAGCTCCCTTTGCCCTTCCCCAGCACTGCTCCACCCTAGATACCCTTCTCAGCTTCCCAGGCAGCCAGGTCCTTCCCTCTCTAGAGCCAGAGAGAGAGTCTGAGTCCTTCTGGCCCACCACCCTCTTATAAGGGTCAGCTGGGCCCTAATTGCACTGGCTACAGCTGTGGCTGCTTTCCCAATTAGTCCAGCTTTCCTCACTGCAGCCCTCTCCAGGGCTGCTTTATCCCCTTCTGGCAGGAGCGGGGTTACCACCCCGCTACAGTGGGCAATGCTTTTTTTAAAAATGGAGCTTTTGCTGCTTAAGTAGTGGTAGCAGAGGTGCCCTCTTCAAGGAGAGAGAAGCTAAGATGGCTGTCTGCATGGAAGGGGTTGTGTGTGTGGATGAGCAATTTGAGTTTTGTGTGACCCTTATGTCTGCCAAATCTTGAAGTGACAGCACTATGTCTGTTCTCCCTCTTCATTCTATATTCTTGGTGATATTTCAGTCTTATTATGTACTTTGCTGATGTCCGATTGCAAACAACAATTGCTAATCGGCTTATTCTAGGCTTCCATATATAACTTTTCAAGAGCTTATGAAGGTAACCCATTGAGATTAAGCAGGGATAAGGTCTGTTGTTTTCAGGTACCTGACAGGGAGATGGAAATACACCCACCTCCCCTCACAATGAATGTAAAAGTAGAACAGCTTTCTATCAGCAATTCTCGTTTATCCTTTGTGTGTCAGACTCAGTTCTTTATCATCCCCTGAACTCAATGCCTTATCACCACCTGAGTCTAATACCAGCAACATGCCAAGAATGTGAGGCACAAGTGGTTCAAAGGTGGAAAACTCAGTTCAGAGTGTAGCAGCATTGGTTTTTCTTCAGTGATGTAAGGTTGTCCTTTGTAAGAACTAAAGGACACCCTTGGCATGCAAATAAGTATGCAGAAAACAAATGAGAAAAGAAAAAAAAAACATTATCTCCCTTTGAGGCTATACAACAGTGCTGGGCCAAAAGGCAAGACCTCTTCTAAAAGTCAGAGAGGTTTCACACAGGTCTATACAAAGTGATTAGTGATGTACTTCTGAAGGCAGCATTTCATACTTTCCCCGGAGTGTAAACCTCTTGGGACTATGATCCAACTAAATCCATGTTGAGATCAAGATGTATGGTATTTAACTGGATAAAGCATACAATTTATTCATTGTCAGGCCAAAGACTGGGAAAAGAGAAGATCTGTATATAGAATAAATAAAATGCCAAAATAAACATAAAATATTTTAGTTTGAATCTGATTTTTATAGCACGCTTTAGGATATACACTGATTTATGGAAATAAGTAAGTTTGTTGATTTCTAGATCTTATTCCCAATGATATACTTGTTCCAAGGCTAAAAGTAGGTAAAGTTAAAAGACTTTGATACATTTTAATTTTTTTTCACACTACCTTTATTACAAAATACTTTGCCATTAGGATATTATAAATATATAGAGGATTTAATACAAAAATGTTTTAAAATTGCACTTCAGCCATTAATCAGTATTCTGATTAATACATTCTTCTATAGAAGCAGTCAAAATTCTTTAAAAAAAATTTAACAATTTTTTCTTTAATAACATGAAAACTAATGGAAAATCTTCATTTTGCTCAGAAAATTCCAGTTTTCAACAACAACCACAAACATAATGATGATGAAAAACAAAATGAAACACATTTTCTTTACAAAAGGATTATTTGTAACAAAAAACTGAATAAGTTTTGCCAAGATCTTTTGATTCTCTCTCCCTGCGCCCTCCCCTCTGATGTACAATTAATTGGTTTTTTCAAACTAACTGTAATTAAAGTATTGGTACATCAGCACTGAGCCTTCATTTTGTTCATATTGTTCGAAGAAAGAGGCCACCTACAGTTTAAAAATCCACTTCCTGGACACTACAGTGCTAATAAACAATGGTCACATAAACACCACCCTATACCAGAAACCTACTGACCGCTATTCCTACCTACATGCCTCCAGCTTTCACCCTGACCACACCACACGATCCATCGTCTACAGCCAAGCTCTGCGAAACAACCGCATTTGCTCCAACCCCTCAGGCAGAGACAGACACCTACAAGATCTCTATCAAGCATTCTTACAACTACAATACCCACCTGCGGAAGTGAAGAAACAGATTGATAGAGCCAGAAGAGTTCCCAGAAGTCACCTACTACAGGACAGGCCTAACAAAGAAAATAACAGAACGCCACTAGCCGTCACCTTCAGCCCCCAACTAAAACCCCTCCAATGCATTATTAAGGATCTACAACCTATCCTGAAGGATGACCCAACACTCTCACAAATCTTGGAGACAGGCCAGTCCTTGCCTACAGACAGCCCCCCAACCTGAAGCAAATACTCACCAACAACCACATACCACACAACAGAACCACTAACCCAGGAACTTATCCTTGCAACAAAGCCCGTTGCCAACTGTGCCCACATATCTATTCAGGGGACACCATCACAGGGCCTAATAACATCAGCCACACTATCAGAGGCTCGTTCACCTGCACATCCACCAATGTGATATATGCCATCATGTGCCAGCAATGCCCCTCTGCCATGTACATTGGTCAAACTGGACAGTCTCTACGTAAAAGAATAAATGGACACAAATCAGATGTCAAGAATTATAACATTCATAAACCAGTCGGAGAACACTTCAATCTCTCTGGTCACGCAATTACAGACATGAAGGTCGCTATCTTACAACAAAAAAACTTCAAATCCAGACTCCAGCGAGAAACTGCTGAATTGGAATTCATTTGCAAATTGGATACTATTAATTTAGGCTTAAATAGAGACTGGGAGTGGCTAAGTCATTATGCACTTCCCCCTTGTTTTTTCCTACTCCCCCCCCCCCAGACGTTCTGGTTAAACTTGGATTTATGCTGGAAATGGCCCACCTTGATTATCATACACATTGTAAGGAGAGTGGTCAGTTTGGATGAGCTATTACCAGCAGGAGAGTGAGTTTGTGTGTTGGGGTGGGGGGGTGAGAAGACCTGGATTTGTGCTGGAAATGACCCACCTTGATTATCGTGCACATTGTGGGGAGAGTGGTCACTTTGGATAAGCTATTACCAGTAGGAGAGTGAGTTTGTGTGTGTGTGTTTTGGGGTGGGGGGTGAGAAAACCTGGATTTGTGCTGGAAATGGCCCACCTTGATTTTCATACACATTGTAAGGAGAGTGGTCACTTTGGATAAGCTATTACCAGCAGGAGAGTGAGTTTGTGTGTGTGTGTTTTGGGGGTGGGTGGGTGAGAAAACCTGGATTTGTGCTGGAAATGGCCCACCTTGATTATCATACACATTGTAAGGAGAGTGATCACTTTAGATAAGTTATTACCAGCAGGAGAGTGGGGTGGGAGGAGGTATTGTTTCATGGTCTCTGTGTATATAACGTCTTCTGCAGTTTCCACAGTATGCATCCGATGAAGTGAGCTGTAGCTCACGAAAGTTTATGCTCAAATAAATTGGTTAGTCTCTAAGGTGCCACAAGTACTCCTTTTCTTTTTGCGAATACAGACTAACATGGCTGTTCGTCTGAAACCTTAAAAATAATGGAGAGTCTGAAAGGTTGTTGAACAGGGGACCAGTGCCTGTAAAACATATCTTTATTTCTCGCAGTATTAATAGGTATTTTTCTATTTACATAAATGGGGCCATCAAGTCCCTAAGCCTCATCTGAATTAAAGATGGGAAAGAGACACTTCCCTTGCAAGTGACAATTAGCTGACAGCTAATATTGTAAAATAATATTTTAAAGGGTTTTTTTTTAATCAAATGCTCCTTTGTGGAACCACGGAAAATAATTCCCAAAGAGAAGACAGAGGTTATATATAAACTTGTCCATTTTTGTTCAAATCCTGTATGATCCAACTGAGTAGAGATGAGGTTGTCTCCTTGCAGACATTAGGACACCATCCCCTGCCTTCTTTAGGAAATGCCTTCCCCTAAACCCACTTCTAGGGGCCCCCCAAGGAATGAATACCTGCAGTGAGCACTTGAAAGTGGTGACAGAATAAATTTTGCAACCTACCCTACCCAACCAGGTCCACAAGTTGCTGAGAGGAAGGCAAATGAACCCCACAGTGCCCACGCCAAGTAAGGGGAAAAACTAATTTCCAGCCCCAAAAGGTGATTGACACAGTACTTATCACAAGGCCCCAAAACCTGCTTCTATTCTTATCTCAGGGTGGTGGTGGAAGAGATTTTTTTCACGTCACTCTGGGCAGAGGGAAGGCCTTATAAGATTTCCTTTGGGTGTGCAAGAGCCAATAGGCTTATGATGCATCTTCCACCCAAGCCATCAGCCAAGAAGCTCGCCTCCTCAAGCCCATGGAGAAATTTAGTGTCCACAAAGAGAGGGTATGGGTGCAATCCTTAAAGACCTCAAGAATTTCTTTCCCCTTCTGGCCCAATTCTGAGGCTTCTGGAAAGAAGGGAGAATGTGGGTGCCTCAGTTTTTAGTCTGAATAGGGTTGCCAATTTGGTTGGATGTATTCCTGTAGGTTTCATCACATGACATAATCTTTAATTAAAGATTAATCTTTAGTTCCTGGAGACTCCAGGACAATCCTGGAGTCTTGGCAACCTTAGGTCTGAAATGGTGTCTCAGATTGGGCTCCCAAAAGCTGAAACGACTAAAATCCGTGGCCACTTTTGAAAAAAGATAGAAACTATTTATTTGGAAAAGAGGCTGCCCTTCTTACTGTCATGTATTTGTGGTATAACAACTCTCTATAGTGAAAGAATAAATCTGTCTGTTCACCTTGTAGTATTGATTGGTGCAGGCTTGCCTTTCTGGTTTATGTCTTTGTTCTTGTAACTGTAATACTATATATCATCTATCATATTGCAGACATTTGCCACTAAAGTTTTACTATATAAAATAGGAGAGAAGAAGCAAAGTGTTTGCTTTGCTGAATCTAGACTGATTTTAAATCAAACTGTTTGGGTTAGGAGGATTTAAGGAGTCATAGAATGAAGCAGTGAAGATTTGATTTTGGAGGGCCTCAGCCAGGCCCCTGAATTTTGATTAAGCCGAAGTAGACAAAAAACATGACTCCTTTGAAGTAATGTCTTGATGTCTGACTAGTTTTCCAAGATTTGGTGAGAGGGGCACAGGTCATTTGCTGATTTGAACTAGAGTAAATGGTGGATTCTCTGTAACTCAAAGTCTTTCCATCAAAATTTGAGGACATCACTAAGACAGCCAGAGGTTATGGGCCTATTCAGGAGAGGGTGTATAAGCTTCAGTGGCATGCAATATGCCGGAGGTCAGACTAGATGCTCATGATGGTCTTAAAGTGTGAGTCTATGACACATTTTCCTCCTGCAATTTTTTTATTATGTAAATAACTATCTTCTTTCTTGATCTGATTAAATCCAATCTGATTAAATCAGATCAGAATCCTCAGCACACAAGAGCCTTGTCTTCTTTTCATTTTGGTATTTAAGCTTTTCTCTTTAAGTAAACATTATAATCAGCAAGGGAGATTTAGGTTATATATTCAAGTTTTTTTCCTAACTATAAGGATAGTTAAGCACTGAAAAAGATTACCAAGGGAGGTTGTGGAATCCTCATCACTGCAGGTTTTTAAGAAGACAGACACCTCTCAGGGATCTTCTAGGTATATTTGGTCCTACCTCAGCATGGGGGTGTGCACTAGATGACCTTCTGAAGTCCCTTGAAGCCCTTCATTTCTATGATTCTATGAATAGAGCTCATTGGAAAATGGATTGTTTTTCTTTTTACTTCAATTTTGACTTAAAGCTAAAACCTTTCAGCTGAAAGCTTTTGATTCAAAAATTTTGAGCTGCTGTGGTGCCTTGTGGGAGTTGTAATTTGGATGCCTCATGCCCCAGTTCTTTCTATTGGCCAAGTTCCCTGGCTGGACTACATCTCCCATGATGTACCATAGTCTCCCCTCCTGCTGAGCTGTTGCAGTGCCTCATGGGAGCCCAGCCCATAGAGCAGAATAGGGACATGAGGCACTGCATTTTTCAAAATCAAAATTTTCAGTTTTTGGCTGAAAAGATTTTGATTTTCAGGTGTTTTTTGTTCTCTAAGACAAAATTTTCATCAGGAAGCAGGTATTCTTTCTGTAACATTTTGTTTAGTCAAAACCCCAATTTTATGTTTAAAAAAATGGACAGAAAATTTTTGACCAGATCTAGTATACATATATATGATTATAAAGTTTCTTATTGTCTCCAGAATGTGAAATTGTGGCCAAAAGAAAATGTTCATTCAGTAGATTATTCCTTGTGCTGATACGTTATTTCCTCAAAAGTCCGTGCTGTTATTGCTGTAAAGACTACACGTATAGCTAGAATTTTTCATTCCCCTTAAGTGAGAATCAGTTTGTATCTGAAGAAATGATGCATTTCAAGTCCTCCTCAACTTGTCAGCATTTGAGGAGTTATTAACTTCAGCTTCCTTTTCTGCCTTTTCAAATCTGACATGGATTTGTCCCACATCTCCCAGAGGCCTCTGTGTGCAATTAGCCATTGGTTTCACTGAGTCATTACTTCATTTTTCATGTAAAATGCACTTGATTTATTACATACTTCGGAGGGGATGGCAGAGATGGGTCAACAGCAGTTAGAGGAGATTAACCGAGATATTTTCTGCTACTATGGTATCAATCAGTCCCCAGGGAACCTGACTAAGCTGGAGTGGGAGCTGTGCCATTCAAGCCTTGGCAATGGTATACCAGTTGGCTGTGCCACTCCTCTGTGGAATTAGTATGTGTGACTGCAGGGCAGATTTTAATCCCTACCTATATCTATGAGCGAGGAGATTGTGGAAATGATGAGCTCTTAGAAGAATGTCTTTCAGAGGAAGCAGGCTCTTAATTCTCAGTAGGAGTTATGTGAGTTTTCAGAAGCTCTCATACAGGGGAAGAGATAAAGTGCATAGAAGGAAAATATGTAGGCGGTCATGTTTTTTTGGACAGGCACTATTTATACTTAATGATCGTAGTTAATATCTTCCTAAATAGCAGTTTCAAAATAGTTATGTTACTTTAAATGAATGCTTATAACATAGTGAGTGATATTGTTCTCACAGCGAGAAACATTTGGTGGGTTTTTCCTAACACAAGTGAGCTGATAAAGTTATATATCTGGTACAGTAAATTCTTGTCAGTATTATCACTGATTCTTCAGAAATCTTAGTTGTGGTGAGAAGCACAATATTTATGGCCTTATATCATCTCTGTTGTCGATGGGAGGTATTTTGTGTTTGTGGCAGAGGTCGGATGCTGGAGACTGAAACTAGAAAAATTCAAGTTCGAAGTGAATGTCTTAAATATAAACAGTGATTGTAATAAATCACTTGAATACTTTACCACAGGATGTGGTGGACTTTCTACCACTGGAAATGTTTAAATTGTGATTGGATTTCCTACTGAAAGATATGGTTTAGATAAAAGAAGTTATTGAGCTTGGTGTAGGAACTACTGGGTGAAGTTTTATGGCTTCTGCTGTTTAGGAGGTCAGACTGGGTGATCACAGTAGTCCTATCTGACCTTAAAAATAAATGGGTTTAGGTGATTTTACACTGCTGACCTGGAATGCCAGTGTTGTGCCACAATATTCTGTGGGGAAGAAACTTACAGAGATTTGTCATTATGTAATGATGGGAGAGCTTGGTGCATCTTCCAAAGATTGGGAAGACAGTATTTCATAGAGTATATAATCTTCTTTTGTAATTTTATGCTTCTAATTCTATCCAGATCCATAGTCAATATAAAGGGGATCTTTGATATTGGAAGGCAATTGTGATATGGAGCTGACTAATTATATTGAGAGAGCTCTGTATGTGTATATTAATAAATCATCCTCTAGAAAAGCTCAACTAAATTGTAAGAAATTAGAAGTATTATTGTGTTAATTATAAGGATAAAGTAAGAAGAAATTATGATAAAACTGAGAAGGTTCAAGGGAAATTAGCCTTGAGGTACTGAGGTAGCTTTAATATTAATTTTCAAATTCAGAGGGCCACTCCACTTTCTCTCCACTAATAAGGAGCAAGCAAAAACAGAGATATAACAGAAACTTTTCTGCTCTACAATTGCCGTTCTTTCTTTCAGGTACACGAATAAACAGGATGATCAACTAAATCCCCCACTAACACTAAAAGTACACCTTGGACAGGATTCACAGAATTAAACAACAGACGTTTTCTGTAATTGTACATTTCCCTAAGGGTTGCCAGTGTAGTATAGCTATTTTGTCAGAAAAGCTTTGTTGGGGATTAGTGGATGTCAATGCTGACACACTGTCGTGAAGTAGTCCTGACTTAGACTGAGTAAATCCTACACATAGCCACATTCAATTGCATCTGCCATTCTTAAACCATAGATATATTTCATATATTCATCTTTCTTATCAATGTGCTTGAAACAGGATTGGGGTAGGAGTATTGTAAAATGGGACCCTACCTCCCACCCTAAGTTACCTTGGTGGAACGAGAAGCAATCCATCTCTCGCTACCCCTGGTGTTACCCAGAGGGACAGGCTCAGAGTGGATCTAATAACTCCAGGAAACTTCCTTTCCCCAGATCTATCTAGCAAATCTACTCCAGCAGGACCTTGCTTGCTGGATCCCAGAACACTGTGGGATTCAGTTTAAGGTTGCAACTTAATTACCCTCCCTCTTCAGGGATGTTACAGCTGCTTGTGAGACCCTGGGCCTCAGTGTGAACACTGGATACTATGGCGAGGGAGCTTCCGAATCACCTTGCCCTCTCGCCATGGTACCTCTTCCTCAGTTACTCCTCTTACCAACCTCAGATCTGTGAGGTGGTGTGGCTCCCACCTTGTTACTAGATAGATTCACAATAAGTAAAATACCCCTAACTGGGATAGCAGTTTTATTTTAAACTAAACTAGTAAAAAGAGCAAACACACACAACAAATAAAACAGATTTACCTTTCTCAGGAACAGCCTAAAAACAGGAAAAAACTTGTTAGCAGGTTTCAGAACATACTATGTAATTACAAGGTTTTAAAATATGCTAAAGCAATACTTACACTTCTTCCTACACACAGATGAAAAGTCATCCCAAACTATTTACCCTATAAGTATACATACAAATAAACCCACTTTAAACAGTAACAGTCTCTTCCATGGGGTGGTGAAACTTGGTTCGTCAGTTTGATAGGGGCATGTGATGAGGCTCATGCCCTGCCCACTGGATTGCAGCTTCACTCGGTGTTCCACACAAACTACCAGAGCAATATCCAGACCCACCCTTTTTGTGCAAGCCCCAAATCATACCCTACAACAGGGACCCTGGTTTGAGAGGTCACCAGGTGCTTTTCCACAGGGCTTTACTGAGCTTTACTGAATGAAGACCTACCTCTGAGGTGGGTGAATGCACTGGCTACGCCAGGGGGAGCAACCATTCACTCCCCGTGGTCAAGGGTCGTCCTAAGAGGAACAAAAAGGAAAAACCACCCTTCTCTGAGCACTGCACTCCCCTGCCTGCTGTGAGGTGTGGCCGCCGCTGCCTAGGCTGACCAAAGCTGACGCAGGCCTTTGCCTTAGCACCAGACCCAACAAGCCTCCATGGATCTGGCTGCAGTTACCCTGCATGACTTGCCACCTTCTCCCTGGCTCAGGGGCTGCTGAGAACTCCCCAGGCCAGTGGTAGTCACGGCTCCCTGTGCATGGCTGGTCTCAGGGCAGTAAGGTGGATAGTGTTGAGGGGTGTTACTGGGCTGCCACACCTCTTCCTGTCTGCTCCACTCTCTCTCCTTATCTGGGATCTCCCTAATTCCCTTTGCCATCTGTCTCTGGTCCCCCAGGCCACTCCCTACAGCTCCCCATTCCTGGTCTTGTTGTTCTCTCCCCTCCAGGGGACCCTGCCCAGCCAGGTCTGTTACGTGCTCTGCGTGGGCTCCTGCTCCCCTCACTGACCCCTCGCCCTGTGCTTGGGCCTCCTCTACATGTATCACTGGGCCTTTGGGCAGGGGCCGTGTGAGTCCCAGAATCCTGACTCCTCTTTGGCCCTTCCCCTTTCTCCTGGCATGGGGAGAGACAACTAAAAATCCATGAAGTTTTTGTAAGGAGGCAATAGGCTGTGCTGTTGACTAATATTGCATGGATACTCTTAGAGCCTAATTTTGGTTTCTCATTTAAGGGGCTAGTGTAATTGACCATATTTGTCAGTGTTGGGGTACTATTTGCATGATTTTTGTTCAGGAAACCAAACTCTGTAAGGCTCTTCTTTTTCCCGTATGTATGTGCTCTAAGCCACAGGAACAATCAGACGAACAGATTCAGTGAATTTCTGCAGCCTAAAGCACATTATGTATAAGACATTAAGTGATCTCAGCACTGCTACATGAATATTGTTTCTGGCATGCTAGTGTGGTGTGAAAGTCTGATTTATGTTCAGCAAACCCAGACAAATGATTAAAGTGCAAATGTACCCTTTTCTTTTAATTTTGAAACCTTATCAATTTTAGTTGTGCAGGGGAATGGGAATAAGAAAATTGGTTTCCTGAAATAGAGAAAGGTAGGGGAAAAGATCTTTAAGTATTGAATTTACATGTGTAAAGAACTGTTTGCTAAAGTTTTGTCATTGTCATTAAGTTTGAAAATTATGCATGTTAGAGAAAAAGAGGGGGTGTTCCGTTAAATCATTAACACATATAGTGTTCAATATTAAAGAATCAACATTAGCCAGTATTTGCGCCTTTATGGTGTTTGAGATTGCCACCCATTTGAGATTACCAATCCCATCTGATTATAATAGAAACTAACTATGGTATCAGGGTGATAATTCTTGGGAGATGCTGACTTTTTAGCAGCTTCCTCTTTCCCTCATATTCAGTTATCTCACAGTAAAGGTAAGCTTCGTGAATGACAGATATTGGGAGGTGAAAGAGGGAAAAATTATCCCAGGATTCAGACTAGCACAATTATTGTAGAGTTGCCTATTCACGCTACAGTAGGTCAGCTTCAACAGTATTCCTATCTGGCCTTGAAAACATGGATTTAGGTGTCTTCAACCCCACATTTAACCTCAGGCAGGATGTTTGAATTGATGGTATTCATTGGCAGCTCTTCTGAGGGAATAGTAATTCTGCGCTTTACCCACTTTGATCTTATAACAGCAAAAGTACTTTACAAACATGCTAAAGCTTTTGTAACAAAAGTCTATGTATCATTCTAGCAATTATTTGGCTATGCCTCCTTGCAATTTCACTTAAAAAAACTCTGAAAGAGCTAGTTATTTGTAAACCAAAAACAGTACTTGACATATGTATCTAATATACAAATTTGCAGTTGGGCAAAACTTATTTGTCAGCTTCTGGGACAGACAAAAATAAAATATGAACTGTGTATTTCCAAGGCCTCCTTGGGAATTCAACACCTGCTTAGGTAAACTTAGTTTCATAGACCTACACTTTTAGCATCTATAAGGCTAGTTAAAGGCGCAGAAGAAATGTTTCTCATCTTTCTACATGGAAAAAAAAATTCCACTGAGAGGAGCTCGGCAAAATTTCTGTATCATGTGATTTCAGCACATTTTGCTAGTCTGGTCATATTGTCTTTACAGACTTCATGTATGACACTTTCTCAGTTGGTAGCAAAGGGAGAGAGAGAGAGAGGTACTTTGAAGGACTAGATGCTGAGCTGTAGTGGAGGAGGTTTCTGTGAACGTCAGAAGAGGACCGAGGTGTGGTTTACACTCAGGCTGATCAGTGCTGTGTCATTACCCTGGTGCAGATTAGAAAAGCATAAAAGGCCACTCTCATCTGGGTTAGTTTCCATTATAATTATAATTATTATTAATTATTATTACTATTATTATTATTATTCCATTATAGTTTCCATTATTCCATTATGGCCAGTCATCATCCTATTTGTCTAGCCATGCTCCTGCCCTGGGAGCTGGGGAGAGGCTGGCATAAGAGCTGTTATGGCATATCTGAGCAATCTGGGGATTCTCTTGAGCAGGGGAAATGCTGAAGTAGCCAGATAAGCATCTTTTGGGCACCTTTGTGCAGCTGAAGGTCTGGCCCTGAGATTTACTTGTGTGGTTTCACTTTTTTTGGATGTTGCATCACACTGCATGGAATCCAAATCTTATGTCATCTGTGTGAATGATCACTGAACTCAACAATATGCTCTACTTCACTTTGGACTTCTGGGAAGCAAGAATTCTGCCAAGTTGCTGCAGGGCTGATTTCCATTTTTCTGAATCTATCTCGGTGTTTCAGTCCAAGCTGTACTTTTTCAGTATTCCTCCTTTGATTTCCTAAATATAGTTTTTTAACTTTCCCCATAGCTGATGTCAAATTGATTAGACACTAATGTCTTGGTATGTCCCTAGACTATTTTTGTCCAAGCAACAGAGGTAGGATAGGCACTTTATGTTCCTCTGAGA
This sequence comes from Lepidochelys olivacea, assembly GCF_965140295.1. Lineage (NCBI taxonomy): Eukaryota > Metazoa > Chordata > Testudines > Cheloniidae > Lepidochelys > Lepidochelys olivacea. Next base: position 74,656,908 of record NC_140411.1, on the reverse strand, counting down.
TTTCTAGGTGAAATGAGTTAATGTGAAAAAAACCTACTAAAGTGTCCCTACTTTCCATTCTCAGTCCTTTAGTTTCATCTTTACTAAGTCTTCAGAACTATTAACCTTTGATTAACCTTTCCTGTTAAGTATATATTTCCAAATTTCTCACATGATCTCATGGGAATCCAAGTCCCCATTTAAACTAATGTTCACAGATTATTTCAGCTTCACATGAGTAACCTGAATTTCAACAATCAGATCCCAAACTGAAAGAAAGATGAGTGCATCATATCTAAGGGTATGTCTACACAGGGACTCTTTGGAAAGTTAAGCTAAATTCACTAAAGGTGTGAACTTAAAGCATGTTAATAAATGTACATTAAACCCTTGAGTACATTTTCATCCCCTTAGAAAGGTCACCTAACGTCTGAATGAGACAGAGTTTAAATGCACTTTAATTATGCACTTTAAATTCACACCTTTAGTTAATTTGGCTTTAATTTTCCTGATTGTCTCTGTGTAGACATGCCCTAAAATTTCTTGGAGGGGAAAATGTTTACATTCCCCATATCTAAAGCCATTGCAACTCGGGGTCAAATGTTCCAATGGCAGCAATGGAATAAATATAAGGTGACCATTTCTCAAAAACAACAGAAAATGTGCCCAGTGCCTCTTGCTAATGCATATATCATCTTGTACCCTGGCAGGTCCCGTTCACTTTGTTTCTTTAGTTGTTATTTATCTGCCCCCACCACAACTCATGTAAGATACTTCATTATTTCATTCTACAATCTGCCTGTCTTGATATACTTTACCTTGGTGTTAGCCGTTTTTCCCCCTCCTTTTGCCATCTTCCCCATATTCCTTGTTCGTTTGTTTTAAAAACTCTTCAACTAGTGGTGCCATGAAAAAGTTTTGAAAAGTTCTCCTCCTCCTTTCTTCCATCTCTTCTCCTTTCCTCTTCCACTTTTTCCTACTCTCTAGCTGTTACCCCAAATTTCCTATTTCCCCATTCCTTATCTCTGTAAATCCTCCTTTCCTTACTCTTCTTGCTGAGTTCTTTTTCTGTCCCCTCTTCTCTTTTCCTGCCTCAGTTCTCATTTTCCCCTTTCCTTCAACAATGTCATTGCCCTTCTGTTCTGCCCTAGTGCTCATTTACTACTGCTGGAGACACCAGAGTATTGGTGTGTGTGTGTGTGTGTGTGTGTGTGTGTGTGTGAGAGAGAGAGAGAGGGAGAGGGAGAGAGCACAAAAATGATGCTTCAGAGCAGCTGTTCCCTCCCTCACACCTAATCACTTTCAGTATCACAATAACTAAAGCACTGAGAGGTAGCCAGTGAGCACTAGATGGAAGGGGAAGCACAATACTTGCTGTGGGTCAGAGAGGGCACTACAGCATAGCTGGGTAGTAAGGTGAGCAGGCGATCAAATGTTTTCAGTGAGACCTCTATGAAACAAATTTTTTTGTAAAACTATCTGAGGCAGTGGAACCGAGTTTGCAAACTGGGACACTGCTGCTAAACTGGGATGTCTGATTATCCAAGATCAATATGCAGAAAGAGGAACAATAAACAGTAAAATAAAAACTATAATCTAAGGCCTGTCAGAAAAGGGCATATTTGGATCCAAGGAAATGAATAACCACTGTGCAACATCAGTAGTTTTTAAACTCTGAAGATCTATCACAGGCAATTCAACTCTTTTTCATTTTCCATTACTTTTCATTTATTTGAATTTAACAGAATAATCTCTCTAACAAGATGGTGATAAAATAACATAAACACTTTACTTGGCAAAAGCAACAAGAACTCATTTATGATATTTTCCCCACTTCCCTTTTATTTTTCTTGTTTACATATCCAAATACTGAATTATGATGAAGTAAATCATTTACCAGGATCACTTACAATGGCAAAACTTGACCTGCCAATAACAAATACACAGTGTGGAAGCAGCTCTCATATGGATTGAATTTATGGAAATAGCCCAAATTAAATCTTCCTAAAGGTGAGTACAATATTCTCCTGACATGCTTGGCTCCTTGAGAAATCGTTTAAACTACAAAGAACAAAGGGTTGTTTTTTTTTCGTATTGGGTTTGTGTGCAGATGTGCATGAACCCAGAAGCAGAAGGACATTCTGGTAGGAAACAGAAATTCAAGACCCTAAAATGAGAGGAAAAACAAGGAAAGAATAATGCTTTTAATCTCATAAACAATATGTATACATGTACATGCACATACATTATCTGTTCAATCTAATGATTAGAACAGGAAATTGAGAGTCATGATTGCTAGGTTTTATTCCTGCTCTGCTAGTCGCTCTCTTTGTGGCTATGTATCAGTCACTTAGGCCCACATTCTCCAAAGTGGCCAGTGACTATGGATGTCTTAGTTTGGGTGCTCAGCTTGAGACATGTTAAGTGAAACCCTGGCCCCAGTGAAGTCAATGCCAAAATGTACCGTTCTAACTGAAGTGTTTTGGTGTTTGTGCATGTAATATATATGCGTAGGGGACAATTTCCTGGTGCAAGTGCTGGAGGAACCAACTAGGGGTTCTTCTTGACCTGCTGCTCACAAACCGGGAAGAATTAGTAGGGGAAGCAAAAGTGGATGGGAACCTGGGAGGCAGTGACCATGAGATGGTCAAGTTCAGGATCCTGACACAGGGAAGAAAGGAGAGCAGCAGAATACGGACCCTGGACTTCAGAAAAGCAGACTTTGACTCCTTCAGGGAACTGATGGGCAGGATCCCCTGGGAGAATAACATGAGGGGGAAAGGAGTCCAGGAGAGTTGGCTGTATTTTAAAGAATCCTTATTGAGGTTACAGGGACAAACCATCCCGATGTGTAGAAAGAATAGTAAATACGGCAGGCGACCAGCTTTGCTTAACAGTGAAATCCTTGCTGATATTAAACACAAAAAAGAAGCTTACAAGAAATGGAAGATTGGACAAATGACCAGGGAAGAGTATAAATATATTGCTCTGGCATACTTTAGCAGGAAGGCCAAATCACACTTGGAGTTGCAGCTAGCAAGAGATGTTAAGAGTAACAAGAAGGGTTTCTTCAGGTATGTTAGCAACAAGGAGAAAGTCAAGGAAAGTTTGGACCCCTTACTGAATGAGGGAGGCAACCTAGTGACAGAGGATGTGGAAAAAGCTAATGTACTCAATGCTTTTTTTGCCTCTGTCTTCACGAACAAGGTCAGCTCCCAGACTACTGCGCTGGGCAGCACAGCATGGGGAGGAGGTGACCAGCCCTCTGTGGAGAAAGAAGTGGTTCGGGACTATTTAGAAAAGCTGGATGAGCACAAGTCCATGGGGCCGGATGCGCTGAATCCGAGAGTGCTAAAGGAGTTGGCGGATGTGATTGCAGAGCCATTGGCCATTATCTTTGAAATCTCATGGCGATCGGGGGAGGTTCTGGACGACTGGAAAAAGGCTAATGTAGTGCCCATTTTTAAAAAAGGGAAGAAGAAGGATCCTGGGAACTACAGGCCAGTCAGCCTCACCTCAGTCCCCGGAAAAATCATGGAGCAGGTCCTCAAGGAATCAATTCTGAAGCACTTAGAGGAGAGGAAAGTGATCAGGAACAGTCAGCATGGATTCACCAAGGGGAAGTCATGCCTGACTAATCTAATTGCCTTCTATGATGAGATAACTGGCTCTGTGGATGAGGGGAAAGCAGTGGACATGTTGTTCCTTGACTTTAGCAACGCTTTTGACACGGTCTCCCACGGTATTCTTGCCAGCAAGTTAAAGAAGTATGGGCTGGATGAATGGACTATAAGGTGGATAGAAAGCTGGCTAGATTGTCGGGCTCAACGGGTAGTGATCATTGACTCCATGTCTAGTTGGCAGCCGGTATCAAGTGGAATGCCCCAAGGGTCAGTCCTGGGGCAGGTTTTGTTCAATATCTTCATAAATGATCTGGAGGAAGGTGTGGATTACACCCTCAGCAAGTTTGCAGATGACACTAACCTGGGAGGAGAGGTAGTTATGCTGGAGGGTAGGGATAGGATACAGAAGGACATAGACAAATTGGAGGATTGGGCCAAAAGAAATCTGATGAGGTTCAACAAGGACAAATGCAGAGTCCTGCACTTAGGACGGAAGAATCCCATGCACCGCTACAGGCTAGGGACCGAATGGCTAGGCAGCAGTTCTGCAGAAAAGGACCTAGGGGTTACAGTGGATGAGAAGCTGGATATGAGTCAACAGTATGCTCTTGTTGCCAAGAAGGCCAATGGCATTTTGGGATGTATAAGTAGGGGCATTGCCAGCAGATTGAGGGACGTGATCATTTCCCTCTATTCAACATTGATGAGGCCTCATCTGGAGTACTGTGTCCAGTTTTGGGCCCCACACTACAAGAAGGATGTGGAAAAATTGGAAAGAGTCCAGCGGAGGGCAACAAAAATGATTAGGGGTCTGGAACACATGACTTATGTGGAGAGACTGAGGGAACTTGGATTGTTTAGTCTACGGAAGAGAAGAATGAGGGGGGATTTGATAGCTGCTTTCAACTACCTGAAAGGGGGTTCCAAAGAGGATAGATCTAGACTGTTCTCAGTGGTAGCAGATGACAGAACGAGAAGTAATTGTCTCAAGTTGCAGTGGGGGAGGTTTAGGTTAGATATTAGGAAAAACTTTTTCACTAGGAGGGTGGTGAAACACTGGAATGTGTTACCTAGGGAGGTGGTGGAATCTCCTTCCTTAGAAGTTTTTAAGGTGAGGCTTGACAAAACCCTGGCTGGGATGATTTAGTTGGGGATTGGTCCTGCTTTGAACAGGGGATTGTACTAGATGACCTCCTGAAGTCCCTTCCAACCCTGATATTCTATGATTCTCTGTGCTTAAATTTTAAATGTTCAAATATAGGGGAAAATATGAAAAAGTGTTAATCAGAAATGAATGGTTCTCTCTTCCTGGGATTTCCCATCCTGTTGTCTATTGGTCTGTTATTTATACTGTAAGCTCTTCAGGGAAGAGACCATCTTTTTCTTTGTATTTCACACAACTCAAAGCACATATTCAATACTAAATAATATGAGGTCATCTCATTTTTCCCCTGATGATGCAGAAATGTTCCCTGCAATGTATTTTTCCAATGGTTGGACAATCTAGTTTTACATAATGCTTGAACTCTACTCTTACAATCTAAATTTCTTTGTCTAGCTGTCATTTCCCTGGTTGACCTATCATATCCCCACGTAATATAGCAGGGAATTCCTATACATAATACACACGTTTTACCATTGAATTACCTGCTTCTTTCTTGATGGCTTCTTAGACCAGATCTCCTTAGTGATTTAATTTCTTTTTACTGGCAACTTTTTGTACCAAAGACAGAATTGCTGCTATCCTTGTAATATATATATAGAGAGAAATTCTTATTTAATTTTGGTCTGTTGTTTGCTTAGTTGGCTGAGCTACTTCTGCCTCTCACATACAACATATGATATGCCTGCATGACAGATGTTGGAAGATCAGAAAGGAAAAGATTATCCTGGATTTCAGAGTGGCACAATTGTTGGAGGGTTTGACTATTCATACTATTGTAGGGATCAGCATCACTGGGGATACTTTATCTTCTAAACCTCCCCTTTGCACTAAATTTTCCTTTGCGCTACTAATACTATGATTCTTTGCATCTTAGTTGGTCTCTGTAGCAGGTGTATAGCTTCCAACTTCGAAGAGCTAAGAATAGAAAGACTCTGTTGTGTCTTTGCTCTTTCACACAACATTAAGAATATGAGGAAACCACATGGACACTGTTTAGTTCCAAATAACTGTGTTTACTAAGTATATAATAAACATACAAGGCCCACCTAGACATTGCTGCTCTGTTAGGTTATGGTGGCTTCTGCAATAAGAAAAGGAGACCAATTAGATGGTCCCCAACTGTTTGAGGGAATACTGACTTATTCCTAATACACTACACTCTCTCCAAGGAATGACACAGGTTCATGGTGGGTGTTGTTCCCTTGTCTGTTCTGGCTACTTTTTTACAAATGTAGGTATATTTCTGCAACCCTCTTGTATCTTGTAACTCCATTATCTGATTCATTTTTCCTCCCACTCTCTTGTTTGTCATTGATAGATTTTCCCCTCACCCTATCACAGCTTGAAATGCTCCTTCAGTTTTCCCCATATACCATCACATGCTATTACAGCTAATGACCAATACACAGAAACACACATGGACACACACATTCTTAGTATAATGTATTGTGCACCATCAGTGCACTAGAAATTGTACAAACATAGAGGCAGGTCCTTGGGCTCCCTGCAGTGAGGATTTTACAATCATAAAGTTAAATTAATAATGAGGAAAAAAAGTATGACATCCTTGGAGACTAAAGTCTTCTGTTCAGCATGGAGAGTAACAGTACCAATCCTGTCTATCTTCTCCCCCAACATTCCTAGAAGTGGGACAAATTTTGCATATTATTATTATTTTATTATTGTGATTTAGAAGCATAAGACTGGGTCACTGAAAGAGCCATCAAAGAGTAATGACTCCCTCTAATGATGTTCGCTAAGAAAAAGCTGGGTGCTGTTATCAGAAATGTTCTCTCAATAGCTAACAACCAAAATTCAGTGTCAAAGCAGCCTAAGAGAGCAGCTGTGATTCTAACATATCCACTACTTTTGTTCCAGCTTCAAAGAAGAATAGTGTACCATTCCTAGGAATGACTGACAGAAAGCTTCTGTCTATATCCTGTTGTAGAAACTGCAAACCTCATCATGGCCCATTTCCTTTCAAATTTTTCAGAAAAATAAATGATGAAAAAATGTGAAGGAAATGTTTTAGAAGCAATTTTTTCACACTGCTAATAATGTTCCACAACACACAAAAAGCCAACTCATTTTATCTGTACTAATATAACTCGTATTCAGACTTGCAAAGGGTGTGGGAGGGGAGAGATTTAAACATAGGTCTTGGCTTAATTTAGAAGTGATTGTTCATTAATCTTTGGAATAGTTACCCAAGCTGTCTTCCAACTGCAGGGGAGGCAATTGGCTGCTAACATCAAACCATGCTGTGCTGTATTCGGTTTTTTTATTTATTTAAGTACACTATTTAGCCTTTTCCTCAATGTTTACATACACAAAATTATTGCGGAAAAATATTGCTTAATGAGCTCGTATAGTTGGATGGAGATAGTTAGACACTCACTGGCTGAACATGTTTAGCCTACTTGAGCTACAAGGCTAGTTAGATATAATATTTCACAGTTTGATTTGCTGAGGCAGAAACATTAGACACCATGGAAACACTGAGTATTAGGCTGAGGAACTCCTTGAGCTGCTGATTCAGACTCAATGATAATATATGCAAAGAGCAGCTTCCAGCTGAGAAGCATTGCTCAGCTCCTTCTCCCCTCCTATTTAGCTCACCTGGTAGACCTGCTGCCTCTTGGCCACCAGGGTTCTGATTTGTCTCCACTGTAGTAATGTATGGGATAAACAAGCAATATCGTGTAACAATGGATTGGAGGATTCTAATAACTGGTTAAGTCTATTCTAGGTCCTATCATCTAGCTGGGGCATATATCAGGTGGCAACATGGATCGGATCAACTCTGGTAAGCTTCTGATAAGGCAGAAATATAAGGTATGGATAGTGTGATTTCCAGCTGTGACATGTAGCATGTTGGCTTGGCCAGGTGGGAGCCTTCCTTTTGAACACTTAATGGAGAGAGGCTGACACATGAGATATAATTAAATGAGTGGTATTTGTGTATTATTGCTTTACTAACGGAGACTCTTCTTTAGTTCAAATGAGAAAGCCTAGTGTTTTTGGAGTCCACGTGTAACATGTGGTATAAGGTGCATAAGCTCCGACAGACCTATTTAGATCTGGATCATTAACTATCCACTTGGGGACTTGGTTGATTCCACTGTGATCACAATTGACAGGTACAACACTATTATTCATTAAAAAATATAATGGAATAACTGAAGTTCATCTAATTGTATCTTTTTATTTCCTGGACAAAACAAAACACTAAAGAATTTTATATATATATATATATATATATATATATATATATATAGCAATAAAAATGAAATTAATGTGGGATGAAAGAATAATTCTGTAAAAGTGGGAAGATGTCAATGTAAACCTATCGTCAAGAAAATCTCAACACTAATATATCTTTTGAGAAACAGAAAAGATAGATACAAACATTAAGAGCCTAAGTCAAGAATTTAGGGGACAGTTGAATTTCAGGGACAGTTGAATAATACAATATGTCTCCAAGTAATTTCAAAAAGCCTGAGGACAAGGGTTTCCTTCTTATTGTATTCCTGTTTTGTCAGCAAAGGACAAACTGAGTGATAGGAAACTCATGTCAGTCAAAAATGTTTTATTTAGTGTAATCCCTTTTCAGGATAATGTGAAAACATATATCTTGTTTTAATGGGACTGCCACAGATGAGTCACATAAAAACAGCTGTGCATCTTTAAACACCAGTCATTCTGTCGTGCAAAGACACTGTAGTGTTGTCTGTTGCTGTTCCTTAAAGTCACATCACCAAAATGTCTAATGAAGTTCACATAAATTCCAATAGGTGATATGTGATGCAGGCAGTCCATTTGGTAAGAATTTTAGCGGATGTGGGCTCTGCTACTGTAGCATAAAATTTTGCAGAGGACAGATACTGCTCGGAAGATCCATTCTGCAAGCGTAAGTAGAACAACCTAACCATGCACTATTAGTGTGTGCGTCTAGATGCGTATGCATATATAGGGCTGGATACTCAGCATGTGTATATTTAGTATAGCTTCTATGACTTATATGGAGATACACCCATTTGTATCAGCTGTGAATCTGTCCCATAGTGTGTCATACATAAAACATGAGGTTTAGGAAAACAGATGACAGTTTTGTTGAAATATTTAATTGGTTGATTTCTGTGTTCTTGAAATTCCACTTATTACAAAATTTTTGAGGGCCCAACCCACTGCTCCTCTTGCTCACCCCATCCCAACACACAAACGCATACACTGGCTTATGAAATCCACCTCTAGTTCAAAGTGTTGTGCTATGGCAATTTTGTTCATTTATAGTGGCACCCAGAAGTACCTTGTACCATCACTAGCAGTTTTGGCTTGGGGAGAGAAGATGGGGGAGGGGGGAAAGAAAGAGGGAATAATATGAAGGTAATTACACACACAGAATGATAAACTGTACACACGCATGCTATCGACATTCTAAGTGAGTCAAAGAAAGGAGAAGCCAGGGATAATAGTCTATAGATAAAAGGGGGGTGTTGCTCCCAAGAGGAGGCATAGGCCTACCAGTTCATTGTGAAGATAGTGGCAGATGTGTTCCCAGTGGTTGGTATACCATGGGGGTGGAAGCAGTAAATCTCGGCACCTCATATAGTGCATTTTCAGTAGTGCTGGTCCCATCTTTGGTCCTGCCTCTGCCACATTTAACTCCTCTACAGTTCATCCACCCCTACTTATCTGGGTGCAACAGACTCCCAAACAGTCGCTATGCCATGGACTAAAAGTTTGGGCAGTTGAATGAAGGCAATGATAGAGGGGGTGGTTGGTTTGATTTCTAATGGTGCAGTGCAGATCACCAGATCCTTTGCTCGGAAGACCCATTCTGCGCAGGAAAATGCTACTGCAACCAGGAAAGGCTCTGGCAAGGGGAAAGTCTCCCCCTGTTGCCAGAGCCTTCACCCACTACCTTCCCCCGCTGAAGAGGCCTTTCACTGATGTGTAGCTACACACCATAGTGTGGATGCAGCTTGCTTCTCACTGCAGCCTATAGCTACACATAGCCTAAACGCCTAACAGGCCTGAGAGGATGAGTCACAATGGCTTATGCCAACTCTTCGTACTAATCAGGGAAGGCCCATTCAAACAGGGAGTGAAGAGCAATACCATGTAACTTGTATAGCCAGTAGCTGCTTGACAACAGCTTGAAATTTAAAAAAGAAACAAAGATTTGCTGTAAAATTCCCAGTCATCCTACTACCAAAAACATATTTACATGAGCTTTCATCCTTTTTTTTAAATGAAAAATTGGTCCAATTTTGCGAACATTCTGCAAACATCAGAACAGGCATATTTAAATGAAGAAAAAAATACTATGAAAATTGCATCCTTTTATGACCTCTGTCTGTCTCTAATAAAATTAACCATATATTAAAGGTGCATGGACCTGAAGTACCTGTATTCATTTTATAAAGTTAAGAACTTGCCCTTAAAACCAGATCTATATTATAGGCAAAACTGATTGTTCATTCATGTTCTCTTGAAAATTTAGAGTACATAATACACCATATTATATCTATTTATATTTTGTGGAAAGCAGCAACTTGTGTTTGACCTTTATGGTTTGTTCTCCTGAATCCATGTAAATCTCTGGTTGTGGGAGTTGCTCTATGGTAGTTAGGTTTCAAAGAGTTTTTAATTAAATTCATCACTGTTGTTGCTATAATTATTTGTATTCCAGTTGTGCCTCCAACGAGCTAGACACTGTCCATGCACATTCAGAGGATGCAGTCCTTCTCCCAAAGACTTTATGCTATGAATGTAAAGAACTGACAGCTTTATTGAATACATTGTTATTGGATGTCTTTGTGATACGAACTAAAATATGAGACATCTTGTGCTAACACTTACTGGGTCTTGTTTAAAACTTGATATGTATTATTTGAGGGTGGTCTTAACTTTGGTCATTCCAAAGGTTAGGAATTCAGAGGAGAGCTTTCCAGGTCCTCATAGGGTCCCCTGACATGATAGGTGTATGTTGTCTTGGTATGAGTTTGAATGAGACAATTGCAGAATAAAGAATTATGCAATTCGGACACTAACATAATAATGTCCCCTATACTTTCTGTGGCTGTATGGGTTGGAAGAAAGCTCTTTGTCTCTATCTCTGCAAAATAAATAATAATAAAAACAAAGAGTGGGCAGGATTGAGGGGTGGAGTTGCACTAGGGAGTATGTCATTCTACAGCTCCTAAACTGTGGGTTCATTCTGAAGGAAAGGTTGTAGAGAATTAAAAGATGTTTCAGAAAGCACTAATTCCTTGTGCACATTCTCTTGTTCCCTTATGTAGAATCAAGAGAACAGTAAGGACAATGGGTTAAAGGTGATCCTGGTGCTCTCTTTTAGTTTGGATGAGTAATCTATCTCTGGCCAAAAGATGGGGTAGATAAGGGAGTGACTTCCCACAGCTTCCTGAGATCTACCACTTTGTGACCCAGATCCAAAAGGATCTCTGTCGTTTGCTGCCTCTTTTAGCCTGACCCCTGTGCACTCTATATGCCTGCTGGTTCTTCGTAGCATAAAGGAAAAATGTGCAGAATGTAGGTCCAGTGAGGCTGCAGAATTTGGGGATTTATTGGGCTGGCAGCCAAGAGAAGATAGAGGGTGGGAGACCATGAAGGGAAAAGTGAAGGGTGGAATGGAAAGATGTATGGGGCATCTAGACTAAAAGATGTATGGGGCATTGTAGACTAAAAATACCATCCAGCATTGGGAAAACCTGAAGAAGCACAATAGAGATCTGGCCAAAGGTTTCTGGGGAGCTTGATGCGGGTCAAAGCAGGGTAATCAATACTGAAGTAAGCACCGGTGTGTGTGTCTCACAATGGGGATGAAGGATAGGAGGAAATATATATTGATTGGAGATTGGTGGGAATAGGGAGACATGATACTGTTGGCCCTTTGACCTGAGCAATTATCCAATATACAGGACTTTACAATTAGGAGGAATAATTGATAGAGCGAGGTATTTCTTGACAGGTGCAGTCCTGCTTATATACAAAGAATGTACACAGAGACCTGTTTCCCTGAACACAGGAAATAAACAACAGCAGGCAGTTTCCTTGATGACCATTTCAAAACCTGCCTTTCTGGTGACTTTTGTGCCCCAAGGGGCTCTATGCCTCTGCTCCCTCTCAGGGCCACCTCACGATTATGTCTCTTGCTTTCTGCCTCTCACGCGCAGTGACATCCACAGTCATCGGCACATTATGCACAGTGTATACATTCGATATTTCAGGGCTGCCGGGGAGGTGGGGGGAGAGGCAGACTGCCCCAGACACCCATTTGATAGGACCACCGAACTGAGTGACACTGCAACCCTGTATGCTGTGTTGCAACGCCAGTCACTGACATTTGGCCTGGCAGCCCTTCTCATGATGAAGGGGTGGCTGGGCCAAACCTGAGTGGCATCATGCTCAGTTAAAGTGAGAGTGATTCAGCTGTATGTGACATGTGAAGAATTTTTGAGGGTGCCCCTGTTCACACATACAGTTTGTAAGGTCTTCACTGCCGGGAACCAAGATCTTTTTTCTGTTTGTACAATTTCAAGTGTGCCGATGATGCATGATGCAGAATATTGTGTGTGAGCCATATAGTGTGTCCTGGTCATTATCTGTAATAGCTTTGAAATGGTATATGGGAAAAATTGAATGAGGATTTCAAGCTGTGATAGGGTGGGAAAGAAGTTATCAATGACAAACAAGAGAAGAGGAGGTAAAAAATGAATCAGTAAATGGAATTACAAGAGGTAAGTTACAAAAATATACCTAAGTATGTAAAAAAAGTATCAAGAAAAGGCAAGGGAGCAACACTCACCATGAACCTGTGTTATTCCTTGAAGAGAGTGTAATGAATTAGGAATTGGTCAGTATCCCTTCAGATAATTGGGAACAATCCAGTGGGCCTCCCTGTCTTAATGCAGAAGCCACCAGAACAGAGCAGCATTGTCTAGCTTGGTCTTGTATGTTTGCATATAGTTAGTAAACAGAGTTTTTGGAAGTCAACCGCATCCATGTGGTTGCCTCTGCATTTGTCACCAGTTTTAGGTCAACCCCTCAGCCCACATGGCTTAGATCCTGACCAGGCCTTGCCATGCTACTCATTGCCTTGGGTGATGGTGTCTACTGTTTCCAGCTATCACTACATAAATGACATTTAATTGCTGATTCCATTTAACCTGAATGAAGGGTGTTTAGCACTCCACTTAGTTTTATCTGAGTCTATGATGGTCCATAGATCAAAGATCCCCTTGATGGCAGCCATTAACTTCTTCCAGCATAACAGTACTATGGCCCAACACCATCCCCACCCTCAACTTTGGAGATAATAATTGCTCCACTGTGGCCAGCAGTGATAATATTAGTAATGTTAAAATTAATCATAGGTTAAATCCTGAAGTCTCAACTCTTTCCTTACTCAAGAAGCAGTCTCATTGACTTTAATGGCAATTTGCCTGAGTAGTGATAATTAAACAGTGAATAAGGATTTAGGGTTATAGGCCCAGCCTTAATAGTGAATAATTGGTAGCTAGCACCTTTTCTCTGAGGATTTTATAATGCTTCATAACACACCTGGAAGGCATTTAACAGATATATAAAACTGAGGCACATAGACCATTTCAGTCTCATAAGAAAATCAGTGGTCCCACTCTGGACCTGTATTGGTTTACTTGTAACTGAAAATGGAATATGGTCCCTAGTTATTAAATAAATTGTTTAACCAGTGTTCCTACTTTTCTATTAATACCTAGAGCAATGCAGTGTAAAACAGCAGCTGAAGCCTGCACTTTAGGAATTATCAATAGTTTTAATCATATTAGATAAAGAGATCCCTCAGTTTTACCTCAGGGTCCATTACTCTCCTAAGCAGTGCAAAGCTACTGATTTAAATGCTTCTGTCTCAGGTCTTACCACTTAATTGTAACCACTGTATACGATATGTACTCTACTGTCTCCAGCTTGGTGTTATTAATACAGAAGCACTGTATGCATTATCCATTGAGTTGAATTACTTTGGGGAAATATAAATTAAATTGAATTATTACAAACTTCCTCAGGTTAGCAATAAATGAGAAGTAGGAAAGAGAAGTAATCTCTGAAGATACACTAATTCCTTTTAAAACAGTAGATTTTAAATCATGTTAGGATGACACTTCAAGAATCTTTATAATATAAAAGAACTTTACTCAATTGTAGAAGAAACCTGCAAGTCTTATTTCTGATGTTTCCTCAATATATTTTCACTTTGTCACACGTTACTCTTAGTGCAGTATACTCTCCTTCCTGAGTGCAGCAAAATGGCCATAGAAAAATGTAAATGGAATAGCTATATATATGTAAATAATGTAATTAAGTGGTGCGTGTGTGAGTATGGATGTGTTTGCAACATCGAATAATCATCAGTCAAGGATTCTTCCTTTAAGTTATATGATCTGAAATATGTGGTAGAAAAGATGACTTATGTCTGATCTTGGTAAAAGTAATTACGCAGAACACTTAGGTCCTTGTGCAGAGAAATAAAGATCTTTCAAAACCTCTGATAGCTAGATCTGAAACACACACATTCTAGGAGCCAAGGGAGGTGGAATTTTAAGCTGGCTCTGTTGACCTGCTAATGTGCATAGAGCAACTTGCAGGGGGAAGGGAGAGGAGAGAAAGAAGCTCTGGTTGGCTTTCTGAGAGTAGAGTTTTCCTGCATACAACAAATCTCAAGAAATGTTTGTTAGTTTATGATAATCCAAGCAGGAGTCCCACAATACACAAGGTCAAGTCCTGCAGAGAACCTGCCATTCATTTGTGGAGTTAAGAGAACCCTTAATAAACTTGCACATTGTGTATGTTTGCACATATGTATGCTTTTTTTCCCCAAGAGTTTTCTCCAAGGATATTATTCAGGATGGGAACAATGACTTCTCCAGGAAATGTGTAGTATTGCATTTGCCCCCATACGATAGTGTTTGAAACTTAATTATATATTTTTAAAAGTATCCCTGTTTGTTAATTGTATTATGTCATTGCCTTAATAGAAAATTATCCATGAAATATCACAGCAGAAAAACAAAGCAAATTAACTGTAAAATATTTCACGTCAGCGGTATATAAGAATTAAAACAGATACTGTACTGGCCTTCTCATTGTTTTGTAAAGGTGAATAATCCTTTTAAAAATACGATGCCTGATTTTGCCCTAACCGGCACCAGTGTAACACTAGTGAACTCAATAAGATTGTGGGCATTAACAATGGTAAAATTAAGAACATCATTTCAAAACTGCAAATCCTATTGAATCTGTTATAATTATTTAAAATATTACTTACGTGGTGCTATAGGAGCACATGCCATTTTACAAACAATTAAAAAAACAAAGGCTGTCAAGGTTCCTTCCCCACTCTGAACTCTAGGGTACAGATGTGGGGACCTGCATGAAAGACCCCCTAAGCTTATTCTTACCAGCTTAGGTTAAAAGCTGCCACCACCAAAGTGTTACACAAAAAACAGGGGAAGTGCCCACTTGGAAACGTCTTCCCCCCCAAAAAAATATCCCCCCCAAACACTACACCCCCTTTCCTGGGGAAGGCTTGATAAAAATCCTCACCAATTTGCATAGGTGAACACAGACCCAAACCCTTGTATCTTAAGAACAATGAAAAGCAATCAAGTTCTTAAAAGAAGAATTTTAATTAAAGAAAAAGTAAAAGAATCACCTCTGTAAAATCAGGATGGTAAATACCTTACAGGGTAATCAGATTCAAAACATAGAGAATCCCTCTAGGCAAAACCTTAAGTTACAAAAAGATACCAAAACAGGAATATACATTCCATTCAGCACAACTTATTTTATCAGCCATTTAAACAAAACAGAATCTAACACATATCTAACTAGATTGCTTACTAACTCTTTACAGGAGTACTGACCTGCATTCCTGCTCTGGTCCTGGCAAAAACATCACACAGACAGAGAGAACCTTTGTTTCTTCCCCCTGCCCCCCAGCTTTGAAAGTATCTTGTCTCCTTATTGGTCGTTTTGGTCAGGTGCCAGCGAGGTTGTCTTTGCTTCTTAACCCTTTACAGGTGAAAGGGTTTTTCCTCTGGCCAGGAAGGATTTAAAGGTGTTTACCCTTGCCTTTATATTTATGACAAAGGTCCTTGTCCATAAATTGCTACCTGTCTGTGAGACTGAGTGTATTCAGTGCTTATTAATTTTAATCAGTGTTGAAGGTTCTGAACCCCCTGCATGAGGTACTGGATCCATTGCAGGATGAGACTGTAAGAGACCAGTCGTGCTGCAGTTCAATTTAATGGTTATTCTGCCACTGATTTCTGTAGGGGATTCAGAACAGGTCATGGTTAGCAGCTCCACCTGCTTTGTAGCATGCACATCTATCTGTAGTCAATGAGTCCCAATAATGTGGAGAGATCAATATTGATGTACCAAGCTCAATTTTGTAGGCTTTTAGCATGTTCTGTGGGCTAGATCACTTACTCCTACATACAAATCCAAAAGATTCCTCTTTTGGAGTTTCTTTGGAAGTATCTCTCCAGGTATAAGGTATTTTTGAAGGCCACAAACATGTCAAAAGGCTACATCTCCCAGCCATTAGATCTAGGGGATCCACAAGGAAGGGCAACACTAGATCTAAGGAGACAGGTGTTGTTCTCTATGTTGATCACCTACAGGTATCCCCTTCCATTGTCAGCATGACTCCTTTCAGGACGATCTGTTACTTGTGGCTGCAGAAAATTAGCTACAGAGCATGTTTTTCAGGCATTATTGATACTCCCAATGACATTTCCACATGGGAATTACTGGGCTAACCAAGGGCTGTGCAGAAGATACTGATTGATGCCCATTTCCACAACCATATACCCCGTGGAACAAGAATATCTTCCATGCATCACACCTATAAAGGGGCTTCCACAGTCTTTGTGGGCTTGCTTTGGTCACTGGCTGTTGCTTTGACAGATTTTGTTTCTATGTATTTCATCTAGTTTTTTGTAGTAGTTGATCTGCACAATGGATTATTCATCCAGAAAAATGGAAATATAAAGTTCATCCCCATACAGAGTACATAAAAAGAATTTAACAACACAGATTATCTTGTTTATAATTCCTGACACTGATGCACATACAGTTGAGTAGGAGGGTTTACTTTTTATTGTGGTAGTGTATTTCGACATCAGTTTCAAACTGGTATGTTCAATGGTAGACTTTTAATGTGTGTTTAATATTGATTTTGGCAGCTCAAGATTTATTATAGAAATATACTGCAGCATGTCAGTGGGTCGCAGGCCCTTAACTAGTGGAGCAATGCAGGTGACACATTACATGAGTTCAACACAATTATGTTAGGAAGCAGATTTACAATTGAAATTTAGCAAAGTTGTTAGAAAAGATATCCGTGTCTATAAATAGTACTCTCTTTCCAAAAGATTTTTTTCCCCCTCAGGTGCTTATTGCTTACTAAATAAATCACAGAAGCTCTCTGGAAATCAAATGATTTGCCCCAGTATCTGAATAAATTGAATTTGCTTGCAGTTGAGCTCTGAAATTGACACACACACACACACGATTCCTTTATGCTTTTTGGTTCCTTGTTTACTTGTGACCAAACTTTCAGCAGACCTTCGCAAACACTGTTGATGCTCTCATTAGTAAATGCAGATACCACAATGTTAAACTTACTGAAAAATGTTAGCTTTTCACTGGTAACCACTCATCATTTCCGGTCAGTATCATGATTATCCATTTTATCACTTATACTACATTATATTCACATAATTTATTTTGTGAAACAATTTGACTTCTTTTAAATAAGATTTTCTTTGTATCAAAAGGGTGCTGAGGACTGAATTATTGAAAAAAAAACTACAAAACTGACCTTTGAAAGTCACTATGTAAGTCATCCAGACAAGGTAAAACTGGAGTAACAACGGTGAATCAGGACCTGTATTTTTCAAGCAGAACCAGCTGCCTTTCAGATCAGTAACTGAGACACATGTGACATTAGTCTTCATTTCATGTATTAGAGCAGAATGAAGAAAAAAGGATTTTGTTTTTAGAGTGCCAATGACTTGTCTATTGAAATTTAAATGTCTGATTTTATAAGTGGAGGGCTCCTGACTCATTTAAGGAACTGAAGTAATGAGGGACATTTTGGCAATTACTAGTATTTGATTGGTGGGCAGTGACTCCAAGGGGTAAAGCCTCATAGAGCACCAAGTCCTTTAAATTAAATCTGCATCTGATTAAATTAAAACCACATCTGATTAGAAAAATGTATTTCATTATTAAGCTGTGAAAGGAAGTTATTCTTGGTCTTTGAGGGAAAAAATCCTGACTTCACCTGACTTCAAGGTCAAAGCAAAGTATAATCTCCCCTTTCCAGCATATTTTAAAGCAAAAAAAGTGTCACATCATTTGTATGCTGACATCTATTCTATTGTTTTCATTAAAAAAGACGAATGAGAGACCGAGAAATCTTCAAGCTGTACCTGATAAGAATTTTTTAAAAGATGACCCCAACCTGTGGAAGATGATTTATAAAATCATGGTTTTCATTATTAGACTTAGTGCTGACTGTGATGTTTCTGATTGATATGCCTGGTGTTTATAGGCTTCATCTTTTGTCTAAAACCTCAGAGCAAGGGCATTGAAATTCTTACTGGAGAACAAATTTATGTAAAATACGGCAAGATTTAAGAACAGGTAGTATGGAAGGCAGAACTGCAATATAGTAAAATGTATTTTTTTAATTACTAGGTAATGTATTCAATTTGTTTTAAGTGGAAAATTTAAACAAAGCATTATGACTAACATGTTAGAAACAAAGAAGAACAATATTTACTTATTTCCACAGAATAAATGAACATAAGATATTCCAGAAAATTTGGCTCCATCTGTATATCTTTCAGTACGGGGGGGGGGGGGGGAATAATAATGAAAAGTAGGATAATGAACATGTTTACTCACTTTGGCATATGTGGCATATTGATTTAATTGACAATGTACATATCTTTTTATCAGGCTCACAAAAAGACATCTTTGCACTATAAGATATTGAAGATGTCTGAGCTGAGTTGACAGCAGAATATGTCTTGCAATAAGAGTGTAGTTTAAATTTCATAGGGAGATCACCCATCCCATTATCAGTGTCCAGATAAATGACAGTGTAATATCTCTCTCTCTCTCTCAAAAGTATAAATTGTTAGAGTAATATTTCATTTCAAAAATTTCCAGTAGTATTCAGCAATACCTGTAGAAGACCTCCAATGGGGGGACAACTTATCCATTATTCCTCTGTTTTTTATTTTTTAATAAATGTTTTTTATTTGTTTTAAAAGCTAAGAGAAAAAAACATGATTAAGTTAGGGGAAAACATAATTATATAGAACAGTCTGGCCAAGACAAGAACATATGTCTGATGTAGATTAGCATTCTTGTCCTCTTAATCGGAGAATAGGTTTTGTCCACAAAAACTTTTGATAGGTTAGCAGTTGGGTCTATGGAGTGATGGTAGCACCTTAAAGAAGAGGCTTCAGTGGCCAGTGAAGAAGATCCTCTGTCATATCAAAGTCCCAACAATATGGTGTACTTTCTGATCTTGTGATCTGGTTAAGAACATCCTGGGGTTTTTCATTGCCTTGATATGAGGCACACTTTTCAAACCACCCCAGCAGCTGATGCACAAAGACCTTTGGATTTTTAGAACTCTGCCAAGTGCTATAGTAAGACAACCTGCTTCCCTATTTAATTTATAGGAAAGACTGAGTAATCTTCAAATGCACCAATCTGTGGAAGTTAAGGAGTATATTAGGTATTACAAATAAAAGGAAAAAGGGGTTGTGGAAGGATAAAGAATGGAAAAGAGATTCTGTTGGTAAAAGGATTCTCTTCCTGCACTTGCCTTCAGTTGTTGAAGGTATAATGTGAGCTTATGTGTGCAGAGCATATGTGTTTGTTATAGAGAAATTGATACATTGACATGATATTGAAAATAAAGGACTACTAAATACACATCCCTGGGCAATGACCCCTTTTTTACCATAGCATCTAAATATGGTCGAGAATTGTAATGCTGAACCTTGCTGACCATGGTCATTATATAAGAATGGAAATATTTGGGGGGAAGGGATTGGTGGACCTTTAAGGCGCTGTAGCCACTTACATATTCTCTATGCACTGATTAAATACCAGGAGCCTTTTAGATCATTAGATCACCAATGTTTTAAAGCCTGTCTGCTTTTTGTCTTTTATTGATTCACTAATTTTCCACCATTTATAAAAGCTTTGCATATGACATTGTCTTTTATCTTTGACCAACCAAAGAACAGCATCCAGAACATCTTTTTCAGTATCTACAAGTTTTGTGCCTAGCCCTTTCTGGACATTAGTTCAATGAGAGATCTCAATGGACATCTTTAAAAAAAAGTGTTATTATACTCACTTGTGTCTCACTTGTGACACAAAACAAATTGTGATGTTGCATACCAGCAGGGGTAACAGTAGCAAAAAAGAGCTCCTCCAAAGCTAGCAGTAAGATGTTTAATGTGACAGTATAATAACACAAATATTTATTCAAAGGCTGCTATAGTAATCAACAAAACAAAACAAAAACAACCAGAAACACAGATTTTTCACAGCATATCTGGAGAGTGAGGAATATTTCAAATGTTGTTCAAGAAATGGTGCATGATGAGAGTTGACATAGGGTATGACACAAATGAAAGATACAGTCAGCAGTGAGTTCTTGTAAACATGGCCAAATTCATGTCTGGTAAAGGTCTATATAGATATATACTCATATATACATCTGGAGCAAAACTGGTTATATTGGTATATTTGATATGGTCTTACTACTGGAGGCCAAATTCTTGTCTCTGTTACATCTCAATAAGGCCCTGATCCAGGAAAACACCTAAGTATGGACTTAAGTCCATCCTTATTCAGATCAGCACTTAAGCATTTGCCTAATTTTAAGCACGACTTCAATGGGATTTAAGTACATCTTAGGAGCTGTCCTGAATAGAAGTTATTTCCTGAATCAGAGTCTAAATCTGAAATTGATTCCATTAGCCTTTGGAGTTTCTCTGATTTACCCTGCTATAACCATCCCTCACAAACCTCTACAGAATATAATAGGGATGCAACCCATATGGGTCTATAAAAAAAAATAATGTTCTATAGAAATAACTCCCAATTCAATGGGAAATTATCTCCTTTCTGTTTATTTTTTTTAACCATCCTGTAGAGAAATTATATAAATAACAATGTTGTTTATATGCACTTAGCACAACAGGGATGTGTGATGTTTTACACATGAAGAAAAAGACAAGGTCCTTTGTCTATCGGAGTTCACAAGCTAAAGTCCCAGGCCTGCAATCAGATCCACATGTGTGGACACTTTCGCCCATGGTGAGCCCCATTGATTTCAATGGGACTCCACACTGAAAGTAAGGGTCTGCCCATGCGGGTGCATTAGGAGGATCAAGGCTCAATTTGCTTCAAGAACACAATAAAATGGTGAATGACTACGGAAGGAGGAAGAGAGGTGCAGGAGGTAAGGAACAGAAAACACCAAGAGGAAAATAATGTATTTAGGAGGGCATAGGTTTTCTATGCAGTAAATTGTATACATCGTTTCACATTTTTCATTTTGGTTACATTTATTGTTTTTAAGCTTTATATTTCTTTTGTTAGTGGGTACTGTTCAATTAGTATGTGAGAAAGCAGCCAATCTGTATATTTAAAACTAAAGTAGTGTTCATTGATCAAGAACTAACATTGGATGAGCTGTAACATTTCCTTACAGAATAGTTCACATTTTTTATCTGTCTGATCACAGATTTTTTGGCCTTTTGAAAACTATTTCATCACCGCACTAAAGGAAGATGGCAGGAATCAATTTTAAACCATTTACTGTCAATATAATTTTCAACTTTCAATAACTTACAGATGGCTTAAGTACCATCATAAACACCCTGCTACTTGAACAAATTGCTATATTATTGATTATAGCCTGCCAGATTCTAGTTTTAAATTATTGATATCTGATAAGAATGATAAAATGAAATGGAAGAATCTATTTTCATGGATTGGTTACTTGTGAAGTTTGGGGTTTTTAAATATCCTTTTCCCCACTTTCCTTGAAATATGTTCAGAGGAAAACCATCTCTAAAAAAGAAAGAGTCCATACATTAAAATTTTGCTTTCTCTGACTTCTTGCTGATAGCAAATATTTCTTAAGGTCTTGGTGAAAATGTGATTTTATGTATATGCTGAGTTCCTATCTGTTACTTCCATCTTTATTCAAGTAGCTTTTAATATATAAAATGTTTATATAGATAAAAACACATAAGAATAATGGAGATGAGGACAAACAGCAAAATCCTGAACTGTTAAATCACTATATGAACTCCATATCAATTTCATGTACCTCTCCTCTGTTTCCAGTTAGAAAAGTTAAATTGACCTAATTTCACACAAAAATATTTAATCTTTGCCATTAATTTTATAAACATGATGTTAATTTGAGCTAATTCATCCAATTTCACTAAAAGAGTGAGATGACTGAGCTTTTGCACAACCAAAGGAACTTGGAATCCATTTTAAATGACTTTTTTGGTTCAATATATTAATAAAAATTCATGTAGCAAATATGTAGCCAGTATCTTATGATTCTATACCATTTTCTATAATGTTCATATTATTTGACCAAAAAGATTCTATTAGGACAATATGTGATTGTCTTAAATGAGTACCTTGATCCCCATAGTGTTAGTTTATGATATTTGAACAAATATGCAGGAATCCATACATTCTTTGTCTGATTTTAAATAGTTGTAATTTCATTTTGGATTCACTATCAATTGTTGTAGCATAGTTCAGTATTAATAGTCCCACACAAAAGAATACATTTATCTCCTATAGCCTTTGAGACTGAAATGCACCAGTAGAATAGGGTGGTTCAAATAACATTGCCTATGCATTGAGACTAGATGAGAGGAGGATATAATTTTTAATATACCAGGAACTGAAGGGGTTGACTTATATGCTATGGGCAAACAGAAATGCAATAACTTGAAGTTACATTAATAATTTTAATTGCTTGCATTTACAAGGGTACAAACAGAGCATGTAAACTTCCAAATATAAGTCAGAGAGAAATCATCCCTACCTTTTCTTGTTCCTCCCAGTAAAGGAGATTACTGATACCTGCCAATTTTATTTTAGCATTGTTACAGATGGAAGAAAAAAGGGTTATTTTTGGTAAAAAGTTGATCAGTTGTGTGTCTTCTTTTTCACTGGCAGGATTGGATAAAGTGTCATTTCTGTAGCTTGTAAAAGTTTTCAAATAGAAAGTGATTCAGTAGATCCAAGATGATGAGATAATTATGAAATACCATTTACAACATAATAGAATGCTGTATTCAAAAACCCTAAGCCATCTTTGTTTTATTAAATTCTTATCCTTCTGTTAAAAGAAAAGGAGTACTTGTGGCACCCCAGAGACTAACAAATTTATTTGAGCATAAGCTTTCATGAGCTACAGCTCACTTCATTGGATGCATGCAGTGGACAATACAGTGGGAGATTTTATATACACTTGCCAGCAGATCGAGGGATGTGATTGTTCCCTTCTATTCGACATTGGTGAGGCCTCATCTGGAGTACTGTGTCCAGTTTTGGGCCCCACACTGCAAGAAGGATGTGGAAAAATTGGAAAGAGTCCAGCGGATGGCAACAAAAATGATTAGGGGACTGGAACACATGACTTATGAGGAGCGACTGAGGGAACTGGGATTGTTTAGTCTGTGGAAGAGAAGAATGAGGGGGGATTTGATAGCAGCTTTCAACTACCTGAAAGGGGGTTCCAAAGAGGATGGCTCTAGACTGTTCTCAGTGGTAGCAGATGACAGAACAAGGAGTAATGGTCTCAAGTTGCAGTGGGGGAGGTTTAGGTTGGATATTAGGAAAAACTTTTTCAGTAGGAGGGTGGTGAAACACTGGAATGGGTTACCTAGGGAGGTGGTGGAATCTCCTTCCTTAGAAGTTTTTAAGGTCAGGCTTGACAAAGCCCTGGCTGGGATGATTTAATTGGGGATTGGTCCTGCTTTGAGCAGGGGGTTGGACTAGATGACCTCCTGAAGTCCCTTCCAACCCTGATATGCTATGATTCTGTGATTCTATGAGAACATGAAACAATGGGTGTTACCATACACACTGTAATCAGAGTGATCAGGTAAGGGGAGCTATTACCAGCAGGAGAGAAAAAAAAAACCTTTTGTAGTGATAATCAAGGTGGGCCATTTTCAGCAGTTGACAAGAATGTCTGAGGAACAGTAGGGTTGGGAAAATAAACATGGGGAAATAGTTTTACTTTGTTGTAATGACACAACCACTCCCAGTCTTTATTCAAGCCTAAGTTAATTGTATCCAGTTTGCAAATTCATTCCAATTCAGCAGTCTCTCGTTGGAGTCTGTTTCTGAGGTTTTTTTTGTTGAAGAAATGTAACTTTTAGGTCTGTAATCAAGTGACCAGAGAGATTGAAGTGTTCTCCGACTGGTTTTTGAATGTTATAATTCTTGATGTCTGATTTGTGTCCATTTATTCTTTTACATGGAGAGTGTCCAGTATGGCCAATGTACATGGCAGAGGGGCATTGCTGGCACATGATGGCATATATCACATTGGTAGATGTGCAGGTGAACGAGTCTCTGATAGTGTGGCTGATGTGATTAGGCCCTCTGATGGTGTCCCTTGAATAGATATGTGGGCACAGTTGGCAACAGACTTTGTTGCAAGGATAGGTTCCTGGGTTAGTGTGTTTGTTGTGTGGTGTGTGGTTGCTGGTGAGTATTTGCTTTAGGTTGGGGGGCTGTCTGTAAGCAAGGACTGGCCTATCGCCCAAGATCTATGAGAGTGATGGGTCGTCCTTCAGGATAGGTTGTAGATTCTTGATGATGCGTTGGAGAGGTTTGAGTTGGGGGCTGAAGGTGATGCCTAGTGACGTTCTGTTATTTTCTTTGTTGGGCTTGTCCTGTAGTAGGTGATTTCTGGGTGCTCTTCTGGCTCTGTCAATCTGTTTCTTCACTTCAACAGGTGGGTATTGTAGTTGTAAGAATGCTTGATAGAGATCTTGTAGGTGTTTGTCTCTGTCTGAGGTGTTGGAGCAAATGTGGTTGTATCGTAGAGCTTGGCTATAGACAATGGATTGTGTGGTGTGGTCTGTAGGAAAGCTGGAGGCATGTAGGTAATGTGACAAAGTTCCTGCTCTACCTTGGTGGGTCTTGCACTTATTGGCGGATTTGCTCGCCTTGGAGCTTCACAGCAGCCCTCAGCTTGGCCGTTTTTCTGAACCCACAGTCCAGGTCAACTCCTCCTGTGTCTGACCAGGAGTTGGGAGGATTTGGGGGGAACCTGGGCCCGCCCCCTACTCCGGGTTCCAGCCCAGGGCCCTGTGGAATGCAGCTGTCTAAAGTGCCTCCTGGAACAGCTGTGCGACAGCTACAACTCCCTGGGCTACTTCCCCATGGCCTCCTCCCAACACCTTCTTTATCCTCACCATAGGACCTTCCTCCTGGTGTCTGATAATGCTTGTACACCTCAGTCCTCCAACAGTCCGCGTTCTCACTCTCAGTTCCTAGTGCCTCTCGCTCCCAGCTCCTCACACACACACACCACAAACTGAAGTGAGCTCCTTTCTAAAACCCAGGTGCCCTGATTAGCCTTCCTTAATCGATTCCAGCAGCTTCTTGATTGGCTGCAGGTGTTCTAATCAGCCTGTCTTAATTGTCTCCAGAAGGTTCCTGATTGTTCTGGAACCTTCCCTGTTATCTTACCCAGGGAAAAGGGACCTACTTAGCCTGGGGCTAATATATCTGCCTTCTATTTCTCTCCTATAGCCATCTGGCCCAACCCTGTCATGGTAAGTATAGCGGTCAGTAGGTTTCTGGTATAGGGTGGTGTTTATGTGACCATCGCTTATTAGCACTGTAGCGTCCAGGAAGTGGATCTCTTGTGTGGACTGGTCCAGGCTGAGGTTGATGGTGGGATGGAAATTGTATCCTTCTGTTGTAATTCTTGGGTTTTTCCCTTTGCCATGGAAAGGTTTTGATTATGTGCTGAAACTTTTCAAGGTAATTGGGCGGAATTGTAATGGCAGCATACTAAATGGATAATTCAGCTGCAGAGTTCCTATCACTTTGACACTTTGGGTTGAAACCCACAATGAGAGAATTAATTTTATCCCTGATGCAAACCTGCCTTGAAGGTAGATGGTCTGCTAGGATTTCACCAATGAGTTAAAGAAACACTTGCAACTGAAGGGAAGTTATGATTTGAGGACCTATATGCAGTGTTTAGCCATTCTGCAGACAGAATATATGAGGCTTCAGGATTGTAGGATTTGTGTCTCTTTCATTATAACAAATAATAAAAATGTGTTTCAAAATGAAAATGAGTCATAAGTGGTAGATTTCATATGAAGAACTGAGTTTTGTGTTATCCCATTTATCAGTGAACATATAGCACTGAGTGCCACACTAGCTTTCTTCCATCTTTCTATCTTTCTTTTCTTTCCATCCATATTCCACAATTATCCCCAAGGAATAAAAGAATTAGATCACATTGTTCATAACTTTTATCCTCTTGAGCTGATTTTCAGTTTTTGAAGCAGGCATTTTGATCCATGAGAAACCAACAGCAATTGCCTTGTTCTTGTCATTAAGAGGAATTAATGAATAAAGGGGCTCTGTAAAGATTGACAAGTTTTACAATTATATTCTCCATGTTTACTGCATGGATTAATACATCTTTCCCAGGATGTATTCTTGGCAGATGATAGTTTTTGTCTGTACTTTTGGTAAACATGATTAAACAATAATTAAATGCATCTTGCTGTGCTGTTCATCAAAAAGAAACAGAGAAAAAATATGTGTGTTCTGCAGTTAATACCCTGAGTTCTTTCTTTCGTAATTGGGATATGACATTTGCTTAGGCACAAGCCAAATTTAATAGATACGTAACTATACTACACAGTACTATACATTCAGAAGAAAAGTATTAGGTCAAGACCTATGCTTTCATGTAGAAGGGAAGCCTAGGGAGAGGAATATTGTTACAAAAAGGAAGATAAGCATGAATGTCCTAACTTTACATTGAGGGCTCTCTAGCATTTTAATATCCAAGAAAAATGAAGCTTGAATAGAGAACGTGGAATGAAGACAAATCAGATCTTGAATTTCAAGGGAGTTGGAACTTCCCTAAACAGAGAGGAAGCCTGAACTGTGATGTTTTGTGTTTTAGGAATTGACTCTGTAGTCTTGGTGTCATGAAATCTCACCCATGTAGCCCAGGATGTCTTGCAAAAGAGAGGTCCTTTGAATTATACTGACTTCCTACAATAAAAAACGGGCACTCCCCTTTCTGCAAGACAGGTTAAATGTCAAGATTTTCACACCAAATTTTTGTGCTTAGTCAGATCTGCTTAGCTGAGCAACACAGAATGAAAGTGCCTGATACAATAAACCTCTCATTCCTAGAAATCCCTGACCTGTGAGCCAGAATTCTCATCTGAGAGTCCACTCAGCTGTAGGCTGATTTTTTTTTTTAAACTGAGACCTAGGATTTACTTAGTGGTAACGGTACCAATTCTCAGTAATGGTAGCAGCTATTCACCACAGCCATCCCTGTAGCCAGTGGATATTATTTAGTTCATATAGGAGTAGAGCCCCTTGTTTCTCATTGAATTTAATGGGAGCATCAGGAAATGCAGGGGCTGCTTTAACTATTGGCAAACTAGGCAACTGCCTGGCGGTGGGGCAGATTTTTTGGCTGCCCCTCTGTCTCAGCCCAATCTGCTGCCTTAGGCCTATGAGTAAAGTTTTGTGTAAGATGGCAGATTGTCTTGAGCAGCATCTGAAGAAATGTATATTTTCCCTTTATTGTTCTGTTAACAGGAGGCTGGGTTTTGTTATTTCCCATCATCTGCATTTCCATTGTTGTTTTCTCTGGCCTTGTCTACACTAGCAATGTTATAAAAATCTCTCACTGTTTCGCTACCACCGGGTTCATAAGTGGTAGCAATGAGAAGAGTAATGTAGGTAAGGTGCTGGCACTCACGTTCTTATGACCTGCTCTGGGTAGGATTAAGTGATATGGTGCCTAAAATGACTGAGCTCTATCTATACTGGCGCTCCCACTGAAGGAGCAACGATGGTGGTAATAGAAGGGGACAGTTTAAGAAGAATGCTAACCAATGCTCAACAAAGCTCGTGTGCTTCTCTCTTTGAGCACACTGTAAATGAAGCCACACTCAAGACTACGGGCCTGGATTCTCTACATGGTTACGGCTATAAACTGGCTGCAAATACCCAGCAAAGAATTTCTGCATTGGTGGGAAATAATAAGCTGCCTGGGCCCTGCACCCCCTACTCTTCGCAGTATGGATGTGTTAGGGGCATTGTAGAGTGGTGCCGGTTAAGCTTTCTGTATTAATGGTGCAATTTACAGCAGTCCACTAGGTATATTAAACGGTGTCAGCTTCCTGACACAAAGGCCTCCAGCTCTCTCCCATGCCAAGCAGAGGCTGGTACAGAAGAAAATTTAGCCTTAGATCTCCACTTTAGGTCTCTTTTTTTATGGGCATCTGACTGGTTTTCCTTGAAGTAAGAGAGTCTGCAAATTGATATTTTTGCTGTATCAGAAACTGCTGCTCCTAAGGGCCAGATTGTGAACCTCTGACTCACAGCTGTAAGCAGTTACTCTTGTAAGTAGTCCCGTTAAGTTAAATGGGAACTACTACATGATTAAGGGTTGCAGTCTAGCTCTAAATTCTTGTATCATATTACTTACCACAGCATCACAGCACCTACCAGTTGTTGGGTGCAGTACTGGAGTGCCCATCAGTAAAAATATGGTCAGTCTGGAAACAGTAGTTAAGTTGGCTGAGCCAATAATGAGCTACTTGGAAAATAGGGGGGAAATCATTTATTCTGCTAAAGTTCAGAATAAATGGTTATTTGACTGTTTGTCCAGCCCCGATAAATAGACATCCTGAATATTTAAAAATGAAAAAAATCTGCTGCAATTTAAATACATTTTGCCTTAAGGAGCTTCAGTCAGTTTCAACTTGAAATGCAGCCTTTGAATGAATATTTAATTTCACTTCCCTTATAAGTGAAGTTGAATCACTTCTGCTAGTCTGTGGGTGACAGTTTCAAATTTCAACTCAGGCAGGCAATCAACAGAGAATAATATTGCAGCAGGGCAAAAAGTTGGTGATTCAGTAATGACATTTTAATATTACCGAGCAGTGGTACAGAGATCTGCAGTCCCTTGTGATGGCTTTCTGTTGACTTAATAATCAATATAATCATAACAAGGAGCATATGTAAAATCTTAGCTAGAGGCACTGTCTAATAATTCGGGTGAATGCATTGCTCATGTTTTCCAAAAATCTCAGTATATAACTCCCTTCTTTTAACGATTAAGACTAGTGATATCCAACCTATAGCCCTAGAGTCATCCATGTATCTTGAAGATCCTATTTTCCATTCTCATGGAGTCCCCAGATCAGAGTTTCTCATTCTCCCTACTGTCACACAGAATGAGCAGAGTGCCAGTCAAAGGAACATGCTGTGGGTCTCTAGGGTCCCTTACTCTTCTCTCCCAAGATACTGAAAATGGTGGGATGGCAGGGAGATAAACCCTCTCTGACATCATCTTTCCCTGAAGGCAGATGAGGCAATTCAAGTAGAGTTGCACCAGAGATTGCAATGTTTTGCCCTGGCAAGGCTTTGCAATGTTTTCCTTATGATGTAGCCTTCCCAAAAGATGATATTGAGACCTAACAATGCAGTGTCACAACATCAATACTGCAGTGTCACAACATTGTCACAATAATGTTGTGTCTCTCTGGAAATACCAATGATCTAGCATGCCCTAACAAAGAGAGAATGTCTATTTACCTAAATTAAATTAGTGTTTAATAAAATTATAGTAATAAATTGTCAGTTTTTCAAAATGAGCAATTTTATCAGAAAGTGTGAAAAGATGATTCACTTTGTGAGTAGACTTAATCAATTGTAAGTTATGTAGGTTTAGAAATTCGTCTCTGCCTGAATCTCATAATGACAGGTTTCAGAGTAGCAGCCGTGTTAGTCTGTATCTGCAAAAAGAAAAGGAGGACTTGTGGCACCTTAGAGACTAACAAATTTATTTGAGCATATATTTATTATTTATTATGTATTATTTGCTCAAATAAATTTGTTAGTCTCTAAGGTGCCACACAAGTCCTCCTTTTCTCTCTAAGGTGCCACAAGTCCTCCTTTTCTTTTTGCAGATACAGACTAACACGGCTGCTACTCTGAAACCTGTCATTATGAGATTCAGGCAGAGACGAATTTCTAAACCTACGTAACTTACAGTTGATTAAGTCTACTCACAGAGTGAATCATCTTTTCACAGCTGTAGCTCACGAAAGCTTATGCTCAAATAAAATTGTTAGTTAGTCTCTAAGATGCCACAAGTCCTCCTTTTCTTTTTGTGAATCTCATAAGATGCAGAATCCCACTCATTCCCTGCTTAGCTTAACTTTATTTGATAGAAAGTGTACTTGTCTATATGTATGAGTGTGTAATCTACATGTGTCTATAACATTTTCCAAGCAGAGAGATTCACAGTTTCTTCTTTAAGATTACGAATAA
This sequence comes from Lepidochelys olivacea, assembly GCF_965140295.1. Taxonomy (NCBI): domain Eukaryota; kingdom Metazoa; phylum Chordata; order Testudines; family Cheloniidae; genus Lepidochelys; species Lepidochelys olivacea. The sequence goes on along the minus strand of NC_140411.1, from coordinate 74,626,422 downwards.
ATGAAACAAATTGGCTTTGTGAATTTAGCTTGGAGATGAAATGGAGACATGGAATAGTAAGAACCAGGAACAGCATCTAAAAAGGAAAGATAAGTACTTTAAAAAAAAAAAAAAAAACAGTAGACCAAATGCTGAATTCCTTCCTCATGGTCTTATGCCTGGCTACTGCATGGGGTGAAAGGGAGCAACATATGTGGGAAAGGCTAACTAGACCAATATATATGGGAAAAGGCATTTCTCTCTGTTCAGCCATGTGTGGGAGTGGAAAATACTTGGATTTTGCTTTCAAAACTCAGCAAAGCTCTGAAGCACATGCATAACTTTAAGCACACAAGAAGACTTTCTGATGTTAGTGGGGGTACCTGAACACTTAAAGCTATGCACAGGTTTAAATACTTTGCTTTATCAGGACCTAATTTGCTTAGGAATGGAACATATGGGGTTTGTTCTCTACAAAAGCAAACCTCTAACTGAAGTCAGTGGGAAGCTTGGCTTGAGTAAAGAATGCAGGATTTGTGTCAGCGTTTTAAGTCAAGATCTGTGAAATTGTCAGTTAGAGAACAGGAGATTTGGAATTAGTAGTAACAAAGTCACTGTTTAATGGATCACACAGGGATAAGAGATCTCTGAACCTAAATCAGGTGTATCCCTGATTAATATCCTGTATGCATACGACAGTGCCAGCCCACTATCTCTGGCATGTTTCATAATTAGGGGGGAAATGTAATCCAAAAGGAAAATAGAGAACAGAGCTGGTGAATAATGCATATATTAATTTTAATATCCCTTAATAACCCTGGGACTAGATAATTTTCTATTCTAAAATAACAGTTTTTATTTTAAAAAAGGATTCAGTATAGTTTGTTTTAACTATAGCATAAAGCTGAATATATTATATCTAGATGGGCCTTTAAACATGATGATGAATACTATCTATAATGCCTTTTGATATTTCTCACTGAATCCCATTGGTCAATCTTATACTTTTAAAAATCAAGTTTCATGCTAATAAATGTATTGAGATTGTGTTCTATGAAGGGTGAGTGTCTCAGTGAGGAAAACAAGGTAGATTATCATCTATGTCTATGGGGTAGGAGAGAGGAGGGACCCCACAGCATGGTAATTATAGACTCAACTGAAGAGTGCATCCTATTAGCATTGAAGTGAAGATATTAAAATATTAGTAATGTATCCTTGAAATATGGACTGCAGGGATAAGCTGCAGTGAAAGCGCTGGTAAGGAATATAATTTTGGAATCAATTAGTATACTTTTATATTGTAGACTTTTGATCTGTATTATATTTTTACATTTTCTCAGGTGATAAGGATCGGTGATAACTAGGAGTACCAAATCCTATAACTTTAACCATTTTTTTGCCATCAGGAAGTTGTCATTAATGTTAGCATTTATTGGGGCTATGCTACTGCCATTGCAATTTTCCCATATTCTCATAGCCTTTATTATTATTTTAGCCAGATTAAGTACTAAACCAGTAGTAGTATCAGTGTCTACAACAAACATATTTCAAGTGCTATCTCTGCGCTCCAGAAATATGGCTTTCAAGCTTCCTTTGAGTTCAAATTGCAAAGTATTTGCTATTCAGTTGTTTTTCTTCTGTTTTTAACCTTTTTTCTACCTTTCCTTTTTCAATTTTAGCTGTGAGTTCTTGTGATTTGGCTAGAGTATGGGGAAAGAACATTTAAATCTGATGTCATTCCATCTCCTGATCATTTGTCTTTCTGAATTCCCTGCAAGTCACTCCTTGAGTTTCTGCCACGTGTAGGATTGCCAACTTTCCAGTTTATGGAACCTGGACACTCCTGCTCCAACCCCTTTCCCTTGAGGCCCGCCCCGTGCTATCCCCCCTCCCCCAAGACCCTGACCTCTGCTCACTCCTTCCCCTCCCACCCCCCATGCCCAGACCGGGGACTGCTGCAATCTCCCCACCCCATCAGTTACCTGAAGCGGGGAGGGAGGGAAGACTCTCTCCTCCCGCTGCACTTGCCCCCGGCACATTCAGCCCCTGTCCCTGGCAGCTGGGCCCGGGCAGAGGGCAGCCTGCTGCCACTGCCTCCCACAGCAAGTGTCTCTCTCAGGCAGCCCAGCCACCTTGCTGGGCAGCGAGGCTCTCATGCCGACCCAGAGCAGAACAGCCAGCAGGAGAAGTAGGTGGCGCCACCTCTTCCACTGCCCGGCACATTTCCAGCTCACTCAGCCTCTGACCCTGCCATCCAGGCCCAGGTGGGGAGAGGAAGGGGTGGAACCACCCACTTCTCACACCAGCCGCTCCAGTCTGGGTCGGCATGTGATAACTCCAGCCAGCATGGTGGCCACCTGCGAGAGAGAGAGAGAGAGTCTGGCTGCGGGAGGCGGCAGTGGGAAAGGACAGAGCCCCTCTCTCCCTGTGGGCCTACCTCAGGGGGTGCTTACCCCCGCATGTCTCCCCCTGACCCCCGCATCGCCCCTGCTCCTGCAGGTGGCAACCAGACTTTTGGTGTCCGGTGTCCTTTTCGATCGAACTTTCCAGTCGAAAACCAGACATCTGGCAACCCTAGCCATATGGCATTTGAGAATCAAATCCTAGTTACGTGTCTTTCAGATAAATATACACTGTTTCAGAAGCTTTCATTTTATTGATGAAAGGTAAACTAATGTATATGATAGATTTAGCTTGGTGTTTATGATATTCACGCATAATAACATACTCAGTTTGCAAGCCTTCACTCATAAATGCTGGCATATCCTTCTAAATATAGAGCACTAATTTTAGGCCAAGAAATGAATGGCTATAATTATTAATAATAAAGCTACTAATGTCACTAAAAATTGCCTACTTGGAAAAATCATCCACACATTGAACCTGACTGTCATTCCTCTCAGTCACATGGGAATCAGTACCACAATTCCCATTGACCTCAGTGCAAGTGCAGTTGGGCCCTGATACTTTTTAGAGATCCATTTTCTCTCACAAGTAGAGATGGTTCTGTGCTGAAATAATCAATCTGAACTGGCATAAAAATAAACCAGAAGAGCTTCTGTAAAACTAGTAATATCTGTTCAGGCTTTGGTAAGTTGAAAATATGGAATTCTTCTCATATTTAGAGTATTTTTAGTGGAATAGTTGGATTTTTATTGTTTTGCCAAATAGAAACAAAGAGAGAGAGAGTGCACGTGGGCACACAAGCACAATGAGAGATAGCAACAATGCCTTATTATAAGAGAGAGGAAAAAAGATGGACTTCACACTTGGCAATGTGTAGAACTGCAGTCTTTATGCCAGACAATGAGGATCATCCTGTATCCTCTACATTTTCATTGTTCTCTTCCCTCTGTTGAACTTGGATGCCTTCCCAGCACCTACTGGGAGAGTGTCCAATTACAGGGTAAGTAGGTCATTATTACTCTGAAGTTCAAGAAAATTACTTGGGAACATAGTGTTATTGAGGAATCAAAGTACCTTGGAAGAAGGTATATGAAAAGAAATACATGCAGAGTAGGGTAAGGACACACGTTCCTTGAAAATTGAACTCAGCTGAGCTGTTTGTGAAATATATTTATTCCATAGTGAAGCCAGAATGAAACTCTCAAAAATAACGCACAAACAAACTGAGTCTCATATTTTTAAAATTGTATTTCCATTCTTTTGTCAGTATATGCCTTGGGGCCATAGCTAGCAATGTGTACATACTGGTTGATGTTTTGTATTCCCATCTGCAGTCCCCAAATTCCCCAAGGTAGACATGCCGTTACATAGAATATGATCACTTAACCCAGCAGGTGTACATAGATACAGCTATCAAGCAGCATGTTAATAAAAAGCCTTGATGAAAAACAACATTTCCCCCAGGAAATACAAAAATCTACATCATGGCATATGCTTGTCTATACCCATGATATGTCTTAATGCCTACCAGAAATATTTTTATTTTAAATAAGAGATCTATTCCTCCCCGCCCCTGCCATACACACACACTAAATCTGGAAGGAAAAAAAGATCAATAATGCATTTTGCTAAATGTGTTTTTACTTGCACATGCATCTGATGTCATGAAATTGGGTTGAGTGCAAAATTATAGGAAGCAAATAGTGACCTCAAAGATTAGCTCATAGTGTACACTTTTGAACATGTCACATAGCCTTCTCAGGTGGCCTCAATCCAGACTGTGTGTTAATTTTTCAATCACAGCTGCTGTCTCCTGTTAGCTGCAATATACACAATATATGAAGTAAGTACTTAAAAGATTTTCATTTTTCTATTGGAATGTCACTGGTTGCTTGTCATAATGAGCAAGCTGTAAAATGATAAGACTCTGTTCAGCAGAAAATATCTGCTTTGGGAAGATGTGGATTGTGGCTACAGGGGAGGCCATACATATAAGTTGATAGCACCTCCATCCCAGCTTTAAAGCTGGATGTTCTGGATCCAGTTCAGAAGTAGAACCCTCATACAAAGTTGCTGCCTGCCTTTTGCAATCCACAAGGCCAAATTCTCATTTATGTATGGAACCCATCTGCCAGGTGGTGTTGGCAGCAACAAGGGCCAGGTTCAATATCTAGGGATTCGTCTTAACACTACAAAACAGAACTAGCTTGAGCCCCCACCCAGTAATCTGGTAAAACTAAACACCTCCCCTGGGTGCCTCTAAGAGGTAAAACTTCACCATTCACAAGCACTGAGTATAACAAGAAAACTTTTATTAAAAGGGAACATAGAAGACAAATTTTTTTGGGGGGGGATAGCTCAGTGGTTTGAGCATTGGCCTGCTAAACCTAGGGTTGTGAGTTCAATCCTTGAGGGAGCCATTTGGGATCTGGGGCAAAAATTGGGGATTGGCCCTGCTTTGAGCAGGAGGTTGGACTAGATGACCTTCTGAGGTCCCTTCCAACCCTGGTATTCTATGAACAGGAACCCAGCATTAATTTGGGAAAACACCACAATTACAATTTAAAAGCATGTAACCATAAGCGAATGCCCAGCCCACAGGATGTTGGGCAGTGTTCTTTGCCTCAGTTTCCCACCTTGTGCTTTGGAAGTCTGAATAATGAATGTTCCTGTAACACACCACTCCCCTTTCCTTTTGCTGCACTCCACTCACAGGAGATTGCCCTTGATCAGCAAAGACCCAGAGTTCAGAGATGCATTCAAGTGGGTTCACCTGCAACCCTTAAAAAGGGGTGTGACGGTGAGCACTGCTTCTCCTGCTGCCACTACCTCTGCCCCCGCTTGTTGCTCACTGCTACCTCTGCTGCTCTCTCTGCTGCTGTTTGCTGTCACTGCCGATCCTGCAATGCCATGTTCTGAGGTTCCACCACTTAGCCCAGCTCTTAGTGATTTCACTGGGTAGTGGGAACCTCATGGCTAGTGCAGTCTCTGCATTGTCTTTCACTGCACACTGTCCCCACATGAGATATAAGGTTTAGCCCCTAAACCTCACCAATCACAGATTTCAGCTCTAGCACTCACGGAACAGAAAGAAGGGCTTATAATGGATTCTTATCAGCGGCACTGGAGAGAGGATGGTCAAATGATGTCTCTAGTACTCTTTAAGCAAAATCCACACCACCAGATAGGAACATCTTTCCCCACCCCATCTAACTTTCACTAGGATTTGGCATCCCTATTCCCTGTTTAGCAAGAGAGGTTCAGTTTAGGGTGACCCCATCAGTCAGGGCAAACCAAGTACAGTTCTGCTGCTCATACAATAAGAAAAACAATATTTCATTATCCCTGCATTCAGTGTTAAAGTGAATTGCAACCCCAAATGATCACTTTGGCAAAGCAGCCCTGTCTGCTGAACACCAAGGCAGAGTAGGTGTGTCTATGCAAATATGGTCTGCTCCTGAAGTCTGTTCCCCCAGTTTGTCACCAGATGTCAAGGGAAAACTCATGCAGACCCTGCTTATATTTAGTTGCCCAGACAGCCCTACAGCCATGCTGGAAGTGTTAATATGTCTGTAGTAGCTCTCCTTTGCTTCAAGGCTGTAGGTGATGGGAAGTGTAAAGAAAATGAGTATTTGGTGTTTTACTCCCTGGGAGGTGGACAGCTCATTTGCATAATCTCTCCACCTCCCAATCGGCTCTACAATTTTCAACCTGAGAGCTGTTTCGGTTTTGATTTTTTTTTTTTTGAATGAGTTTCTATGGGTGGCCTCCTGTGGAGTCAGAATCCACAACTTTCCAGTGTGGATGTTTTCTGCTAGATTGAGTGCTAAACATTTTAATTTTGTTTTAATTCTGACAAGCAACTGGTGACATTATGATGGAAATTGTTTTTAAAGCTATTAAGTACTTATTGTACCTACTATGTATTCTATATTTCACTTAACATCTGACAGCCGAGTAATTGCAACATGAACATTTAGCTTGGATTGAAGCCACTATAGACTGGAGTGGCTGTGAGTGGGGAGAATGACAGGCTTGGTGTCCTGTCTTTTGCTGTTTGAAGAAATATAAATATATAAGTTTGCCATGCTGACAGCCTGCACATCTTGCCAATGGTATTTTCCTGTCATTTGCTATTAAATCTTTTAGCCATTCTTGGGTCCTTTAATGTTCGTTGTTGACTGACAGGTTGTCATAAAAATAAAGGGAAGGGTAAACCCCTTTGAAATCCTTCCTGGCCAGGGGAAAGCTCCTCTCACCTGTAAAGGGTTAAGAAGCTAAAGGAAACCTCGCTGGCACCTGACCAAAATGACCAATGAGGAGATACTTTCAAAAGCTGGGAGGAGGGAGAGAAACAAAGGGTCTGTGTGTCTGTCTATATGCTGGTCTTTACCGGGGATAGACCAGGAATGGAGTCTTAGAACTTTTAGTAAGTAATCTAGCTAGGTATGTGTTAGATTATGATTTCTTTAAATGGCTGAGAAAAGAATTGTGCTGAATAGCGTAACTATTTCTGTCTGTGTATCTTTTTTGTAACTTAAGGTTTTGCCTAGAGGGGTTCTCTATGTTTTTGAAGCTAATTACCCTGTAAGATATCTACCATCCTGATTTTACAGGGGGGATTTCTTCATTTCTATTTACTTCTATTTTTATTAAAAGTCTTCTTGTAAGAAACTGAATGCTTTTTCATTGTTCTTAGATCCAAGGGTTTGGGTCTGTGGTCAGCTATGCAAATTGGTGAGGCTTTTTATCCAACATTTCCCAGGAAAGGAGGGGTGCAAGTGTTGGGAGGATTGTTCATTGTTCTTAAGATCCAAGGGTCTGGGTCTGTAGTCACCTAGGCAAATTGTTGAGGCTTTTTACCAAACCTTGTCCAGGAAGTGGGGTGCAAGGTTTTGGGAAGTATTTTGGGGGGAAGGACGCGTCCAAACAGCTCTTCCCCAGTAACCAGTATTAGTTTGGTGGTGGTAGCGGCCAGTCCAAGGACAACGGGTGGAATATTTTGTACCTTGGGGAAGTTTTGACCTAAGCTGGTAAAGATAAGCTTAGGAGGTTTTTCATGCAGGTCCCCACATCTGTACCCTAGAGTTCAGAGTGGGGGAGGAACCTTGACACAGGTTAATTCCGGTGTTGGTCTCTAATTTAGCAGTGCGAGGGGAGGTAAATATCAAAAAGTAGCCTCAGTTGCTTTCCCCTGAGTATCACAGAAAATCAGCTTACTCAGAAGAAAACATGTTAGCCAGCAGAATTCTCCACTGCCTGGCTGATGACTGGTTCTTCAAGGAAGAACACTACCTTGCACTGTGGTTTGGTGTTTCCTGATCATACTCTGAATGATGCCCCACATCACGTTCTCTTGAAAAGAGCTAGTAATGAAGGCCCTGATTTAGCCCTTATTCATGTGTTTAACTTTGAGCACATATAGTCCCACTGAAATGAATGAGACTGCTCATGTGCGTGAAGTTACGCACATGCTTACGCTTTGCTGGATGGAGGCCATAAGTGTTTGTGAGAAATATTTGTTACAAAGTTTTGATTAATTTTCATTTACTAACTATTTGAAAATACATGTATTCATTATTTGACCAAAAGTATCCCTTTTTAGGATACTCAGTCAAGCATTCTGTGGGCACTGAAAAAGCATGTATTTTTTTTTCTTAGGAAAAAAGCCTCTTCAACTGCTGAACACAGAAGACCCACAAAACGGTCATGGCTTTTCAGACTCAAGGTTAATTTTGGTTTGAGTCCTTAATATTTTTGAGAACTGGTTCTCAAATCAAATATTCTGAAATTAATGTCCAGAGGTATTGGAGGATGCATGATGCATAATATATTTCGCACATAGCAATGAATTTCCTTGCTTTACTAGTTTGGATCACAACCTTAACCTTTTTTTTTTCAATTTTAGTTGTGTGTGTGAATAGTTCTGATAATTTTAATGAGGTGGGATATTTGTCTCATTAATATAATTGGACTGCTGCACTGCATTATCATCCTCAGCACTAGGCTCTTATCCCAGCAACAATTGTTGTAACAGTCATACTAATTTGTACATTTTCCCTGCCCTAATATTCCATGGAGATGCTACTTTAATTCAAACATGACCTTATTATTCATAACTAAATGTGAATCATAACCTTTTATCCTCAAGGAATGTCATCAAAGGTTACATCTTCGTTCTGCATCGGATCGATGACTGTCATGCAGGATGAGACTCCTACCCTCTGTGACTGGCACCTGATGGTAATTTATAGCGTTACCTGCCAACTCATCTGTCTTTAGAGACACGCTGCAGTCATTCCTGACCTGCGTTAGATGCTTTCACTTAGCAGTGCCTGGTGTCATCCCACCAATCACAGTGTCAGGTGACACATTCATAAAATCAGAGTGAATTACCCATGTTTGTATGTGTCTCTATGTGTGAAACATAGAAAGCAAGTCTCCCAACACTGAAATTAGTTTGTATATACTGTTCTATCAATTTATATATTATTGTACCCTGAGGGAAACTCCTATTGTTTTAAAAGGTGATCAGTTCTGATTCCAAGTTATGGGATTGTAAGCAAAACTGAATGGTTTTCTCTTAGATGAATTGTAAATGGAACACCCTGTAATAAAAACAGCTTACCTCTGGTCAGCAAAAATGCAATACCAAAGCTGCAGATAATGCCATAACAAAAATAACTAATGAAATAACAAAATGAAGTGTATTTTCATGTCAGTAAAATACATGAATTTAAAGTTCAGAAAGTTTTCTTGTTCTTAGTTTAAGCATAAAGAAGAATTAAAAATAATCAGTTGGAAGTCTGATTATATCCATGACTAAAACATAGCCCTAGTTATCTTTCATTTTTATTTTGAACTGTAAGCTCATTGGCCCTGGTACCATGTATTTCTAGAAGTTTGTATTTAGCACACTAGGGCCTGAATGCTGATTGGGATCTTTGAGTCTACTGCATTGTGAATCAGAAGTAATAATAATAATGCTGTTTTTGAAGAGGGTTGTCTTTCCTTGACAGTTCCATGTATTCTCACTGACTTTATTACTTTTATGTGCCTAACTATACTTCAACATTTAATAATCTGTGTATTATGGATACCTAAGGATATGGTGCAAATTCTGACCATGATGTAATTTCACTGGCTTCAAGAATATTATACCAGGGATTAATTTTGACTCATTGTTCATATTCTGTGACATGTTTTTGAAGTTCGTGACCTTTTGCTGTTATCTATAACTAGGGTTCAGAGGTCTTTAGGCATAAACACATTATTATTTATTCATTTGCACAGGCAGTGGTGATGATGATAATAATAATTAATAATAATACTTTGCTGTAACACCTTTTGAAGTTCATAACGAATATTAAATATTCTCAGAACAACCCTGTGTGGTAAATATTCATATCCCATTTTATAGATTGGGAAAATGAAATAGAGAGGTTAACTAAATAGCCTGAGGCCACAGAATAAGTTAATGGTCCAGCAGAGATTAGAATTTAGGTGTTATATCTTGCAGTCCAGTGCTCATTTCTCTAGACTGCACTTCCTCCTTTACATTGATTGTAGCTTTGTTTAGGTAATTATTTTTACCTCTGAGGTCAATAAGTCTTGATGCTCATTGCAACTGATATCACTGGGAAAAATTCAATGCTAGGTAACACCTGTGTTAACTCCACTAAATTATTCCAGACCAGAGTTATACTGGTTTTTACAGCTGTGTCACTGAATGCAGAATTTGTCCCAATATCTGGTGATGTATACTAGTTTTTAAAAATGCATAAACTAAAATTAGGGATGTTGTGATTAAAAAAAAATTATGTTGTATGCTTGTGACAGTGTGAAGAAAAGAACTCAGGAGTCCTGGCTCCAAGATTACTACTGCGTCTTAACTCTCAATTAGCTGCATTGTAGCTGTGGTGCAAAATGTTATAAATTTATCTCAATCTCCTTAAATATCTAGGCCCAACCACATGGGTTAAGGAAGAAAATCCCTAAATTTTGTGTGGGCTGAATTCATATTCCTTCTATCACTTGACCGCTCTGTGCCTCAGTTTCCCCATTAGTAAAATGGGGATAATGATACTTACCTCCTTGTAAAACACTTTGAGATCTACTGATGAAAAGCACTATATAAGAACTAGGAGATGTTGTGATTAATTGTTCTGTATGTAACATGATTGTAGTATATAATCTGCCTATTCACTTGTAGTATAAACGTTTTCTGTTTTATGTGACCCATCATTGCAGGTATAGTTACAGTATTAAAGGCAGACCTGTACAAAAAAATGTAGATCTTGTCTACAAAAGAAACAGAAACTAGAAAAGTTCTTTCTTTGTGGAAAATGAGAAAAGTTTGAATAGAGCTGCCAGGAGAAAAACAAGGAATTTTACCAATCTCTAGGGAATCTAAAGATCTGCATTTAAATAAAGATACCAATATCTGGAGCTAGGACTTCTTTTACAAGGATGTTAAGTGTTGTAAGATGTTTTGTAGAACACGTGAGCGAATTCCTAATGACACTTAGAAAGATTCTGAAGGGCTCATCTTTTGTCATTTATCATCTCTTATACAGTAAATTGCAGGGTACATTGTAGTATGAAGTCTAATAAATGCATTATTTAGGAGTTATTGGTAGAATTCTAATAAAGTAATACGAGTTAAACTTCAATATGCATCTGTTAGCAATGTTCATTATAAGGTAGCATATGCTTCTTAAGAGATGAGATGAACAGAAACACATCTGATATGCAGTAAAATACCACAGTAATTAAAAATGTATTCTTTTTCAATTAAAAAGTATTTTCATAAAGTTGATGTCAATGTGTAATGTAATTTGGAATTATTCCTTTGGAAGGAGCCTGGGGGATCAAGAATGAGGGACATAGAGAGGAGGGTACTGGACTAGGAGGGATTTAGACTGAGATAGGGGACTGGGTGGCTCAAAATTGGGCTACCCAGGATTGGAATGAGTGCTCTGTGGGAGGCAAGAATAGAAGGGCTATATGGAGTGGAGACAGGATATGGCAGGGCATGGAAAAGGGATGGAGGGGAGCTTGAGAAGTTGAAGGGACATAAAGAGGGGGCTCAGAGAATGTGTGGGAAGAATACAAATAAGTCAAATAGGATGACAGTGAGTGATGGCAGACTATAGGGCAATAGGGAACTGGCTTGATCCCTGAACTCTTCTTTCCCACATACTTTTGTTTTTGTTTTGCTATTTTTATATTAGTGGAATTTCAATAAAGAAATATAATATTGTTTGGGGATGTTAAGTGGATTCCACTAAAACACACTTTCAGTCTTACCACTCCGTATCTGATCTTCTTGTTTGTGACTGTCTCTATGCATAGAGACAGCTTGGACCACACTGCTAGATAACAATTCCTCCTTGCATCTCATAGAAAGTTTTTTTCATACTTTATCACTGACAGTCCTGGAATTCCTCTGCCTTTCAAACCTTTCCCGCTGACTTCTTTTTCAATCACCATGGACAATATCACCATCCTGCCTGTCACTCAGGCCTATAATGTGAGTATCATCGCTGACTTGGACTTCTCTTTAGGTACTCATATCCAGGCTATGTCTAAGTTTTGCCAATTCTTTTTGTATATCATCTCTTATACAGCTAAAATTCTGGTCCTGGCTCTCATCAGCTCACAGCTTGATTACTGCAAAATCCTTCTCCCTCGGCCTTGACAAATGCAATCTTTTCCTACTGATATCCCTTCAAAATGCTGCTGCAAAAATCATTTTCCTAGCTCATCACTTAGACCATGTGACTCCTCTCTTTGCATCCCTCCACTTGTTCCCCATTTCTGTGTCACACCAAACATAAAGTGCTTGTCTTCACTTTCCAAGCCCGGCACAGTCTGTCCCCACTTTACCGAATATCTCTCATTTGTTACTGAGATGTCGACTTTTGTCTCTGATCCGTCTTTTGTAATTCACATGTTAAACTTTTAACAAGCATCCTTTGTGCTTCCTCTCCTGGTACCCCTTATGCTTGGGAGAAGGTGCAAAGGTACATTGTTATGCACCTTCAAAACCCACCTCCAAACTCTCCTTTGCTCTGATGCTTACAGAAAACCTGACAATGGTTAGGCTACCGTTGTGTTGAGGTCAGCCTGTCATGCTGACCAATATTGTCTCATTGTTTTCTTGTACTGCCCCATCTGTCCGTGTCCACCTGTTGTCTCTTTTCATATACTGTGAGCTCTTTGGGCCAGGGACCATCTTATTTCTGTGTTTTTACAGTGCCTATCACAATGGAGACCTGGTGACTAGGGCTCCTAGGTGGTACGGTAATACATATAATAAATAATCATTTCTCTCCTCTAAAATTGTGGGTTTTTTTAAAAATAATCCTCTGAAATTGTCATTTTTATGTGCCCATGATAGCTGCCCTGTCCACTTCTACTTAAAGGTCGCAGAGAACTCTGACAACCACTCTTGTTGTAGTTCTTTTGGTCGGGCCCTGCAGGATATGTTTATACTGCAATTGGAAACCTGCAGCTGGCACATGCTTGTGGTATCAGACTCATGGGGCTTGGCCTAGGGGGCTGTTTAATTAGAGCCCACGAGGGGGGAGTCCAGCCCAAACATTTACACTGCAATTAGACAGCCCTTTAGCCCACGTCCCACGAGCCTGAGTGAGTAGGCATAGGCCAGCTGCAGGTTTTGAATTGCAGTATAGATGTACCATTAGAGATTCAGTCTGGCACTCCAGGAGCTGGCAAACTCAAGGCGGGGGGTAACACTGCTTACAACAGTTAACCTACTTCAGTGTTTGCCAAGAGGGTGCCAGCCAGAATGTTTTATTTGGCCAGTTAATGGAATCCTCCATTCGTGTGGCTGGACTTGCTTTTATATGACTTTGGTGAACCCCATAGTCAGCAGCTTTCAGGAACATGTGTATGGGGGTGGGGAGGGTGTGAGAAAACCTGGATTTGTGCTGAAAATGGTCCACCTTGATTATCATGCACATTGTAGGGAGAGTGTCACTTTGGATGAGCTATTACCAGCAGGATAGTGAGTTTGTGTGTGTGGTTTTTGGGAGGGTGGTGAGGGGGTGGGAGAACCTGGATTTGTGCAGGAAATGGCCCAACTTGATTATCATGCACATTGTGTAAAGAGTTGTCACTTTGGATGGGCTTTCACCAGCAGGAGAGTGAATTTGTGTGGGGGGGTGGAGGGTGAGAAAACCCGGATTTGTGCTGGAAATGGCCCAACTTGATGATCACTTTAGATAAGCTATTACCAGCAGGACAGTGGGGTAGGAGGAGGTATTGTTTCATATTCTCGGTGTGTATATAATATCTGCTGCAGTTTCCACGGTATGCATCCGATGAAGTGAGCTGTAGCTCACGAAAGCTCATGCTCAAATAAATTGGTTAGTCTCTAAGGTGCCACAAGTACTCCTTTTCTTTATGCCCAAGTAGTGTCCTTCCCGGAGAGCCAAAATGGACCCTCTCTTTGGCTCAACTAATAGAAATCTCAGTTGAAGATGGCTTTCTGGACACCTTGTATCTATAGCCAGTCAATATCTCTGGGCCAAATGCTCTGTCTCTTGCATTCCTGTACAATCCTGTTGACTTTAATGGAACTACACAAGTTGTCAGTCGTCAGTCTGTGCAGAAGTTGGCTTTGTGTTTGTTGCCTTGGTAACCATAGCAGTCTCTAGTAGAAAGAAACAGCAACCAGCAAATTCTATTCTTTAGCTATTTGCCACTATTATAATTGTGACAAAATATGAATAAAAATACTGCCATTTAAGCAATTGAAATATTAGCTAGAAGCGGATTAGTACTTACTCGTTCACGCATGAATGGGAGGAACTGCAGAACATATTTGAAGCTATGTCTCTTTTAAGTTATGATCCTTCCCCTCTCTTGTGATCCAGTAAGAAAAAGAGTACAATGCCCCAGCAACCTCCTATGTGTAATATACATAAATAAAACGAGACTGGGAAAAGATCTTTGTCATGTTTTCACTTTCTATTGTTACAGTCTCAATGCTTGTCTCTGCTTTGCTTTCTTTGTGAGACAACATAATGTGGTTTTATCAAAGCACAATGTTTCTTTGTGCTGAAAACAGGTGTATTACTGTCCTCATTAAAACAAAATTAAACTGTCAACCACAAGTGTATATCTAATTATTTAATTTGTCAGAATTTTCTAAAGAGATGTGGTGAATGGAAATTATTTGCGAGTCTGACTGAAATACTGCTTTCTTAGCACACTGTGCCAGGTATGTATGGATATGTGTGCGTGTTGTTGGTATTTTCTACACCTTACATCTTTTTCTAAAATAAAGATGCTTGGGGCCAGATCCTTTACTCAGATAAAATGAGAGAGCTCAGTTAGCTTCAAGTTAAGGCTCTGGCTTGAGGAGTCCTTATGAAAATACAACAGGTTTTTAGAAAAAGATTTACAAAATATTTTGAATTAGTTTTTCCCTTTTGTGCCTGAAAAATGGGCAAAAAAAGTAATGAAGGGAGAGAAGGGTGGGGAGCAAGCAAAGAAAAAACATAATTAAACGTGATTTTGAAAACTGAGCAAAAACCATTTATGGACTTTGTTTTTCACCAAAACCTGCAAACTTTGGGGGAGGGGAAATGAAAATATTCTCAGGAAATTAAATTTTAAAAGACCATTTTTCCATAAAAAGTTTTGAACAAAAATTCTGATCAATTCTTGTAGTAAACACAATTAAGAAAATTCCATGTGTTTGCTACAGTAAGCACAGATGGGGCAAGATCCTTTTATCGTGTAAATCAGTGCGCTGCACTGATTTTAGTGAAGCTATAATAGTTTAAATCATCTGATAATCTTGTCCTTTAACTCTTTTGATTTTGGTTTAACAATCAAAACAAATATAGTTTGCTATAATAAGTATAACCAATTACTGGTTTGCATTAGAAATGGGCCTAGACCAAAGTTCCACATCCTGTCTATAGATCTGAGTTAGGATCAGGCTTTTCACCTCAAGACTCTCTCACTTATAGATCAAATCAGGAAAATCTGGCACATTTTGGATCCTGATTTGAACTCTCTTTGTCCAGATCCAGAGGCATTGTTCTCTCTGTTAATGAAGCAAATATTTTTTGAGTTCTTCTGTAGTTCCCCTGGGCAGATTTTAAATTTTGCTTTGTTAGAAGAAAGGAACTGAGGTCAAAGAGCAGTTGGCCGGATCCTGCAAGGTACTGAGCTTGAGTATCTGCTTATCTTTAAGCACATTTGTAAATGTTTTGTTGAATCAAGGCCAGAGTGCTAAATACCTTTCAGCATCAAGCCCTGTACTCTGCTCCCAGATATATGATCAATTCCCCTTCACCTCAGTGGGAGTTGTATGCCTCTGTTTGAGAGCAGGCTTGACCTCATTGTCACGAGGAACTTTCTGGTGTTGGGTATAAGATTAAAAATCTCTCTCATTCTCTCATGCAGTTGCATTGTACCTTCCATTAAATGCAAATTGCTCCTCATTACATTATTTTTATGTCTTATTTTTATCCGTTCATCTACATGTTTACTGGTAAACAATTACTGCATATATTAGCAATTACAATGATACTAAGAAAGGTAATCCAGCTAAACAAAGCCATAATTATTTCAAGAAAGAATGTAGAAAGAGATAAAAAATGAGGAAACTACAGGTAGTACAGTAGTGAAGAAATAACTACTTTGAATACCATGCATATGAAAGAATTAGTAACCAAACAGCTCCAAACAGGCGAAGTCAAGGCTTGAAGGAAAAGAGGACTAAATAAATATTATTACAGCAATGCATAATATTAATGAACAGAATGAAATATTGAAACAAGTGATGCAAAGTAGAATGCCTAATGGTAATAGTCTTGCAAGGTAGGTGGTGGAAACCCCATTGCTTGAGTCATTTAAAATGGGAGAGACTGCAGGATTGTAAGGAATGAATCTCTACTGCAATTTTTTGTAAGACCAAATGTTGCACTCCTCTTCCAAGAGCAAAGGAGAGAAAAAATTGTGAATCCAGGCCAATGATGGTGAGAGGAGAGTCACTTCTGCTTTATGCTCTTTCTCTTCCTCCTGGCCACTCAGGAGTGCCTCTGTAGGTGCTCTATGAGTGTTGGGCTCCCTGGACTTGGGTGGGGTAGCACCATAGGTAGGCCCATCTGTGCCTACGGCATGTTCCCTTTGACCCACAGGGTTTACAGCTTCATCTTCTCAACATTAATTTATCCTAGTTTCTCTTTCAGAATGATATAAAAAAGTCCCTGTCCTATCACTACAATCCATATTTCAATTTGCAAGGTCTTTGTGTGCATGGTCTGGGCCTCCAGCAAAATTTGAGGAAGGTTTCTAGGCCAGTCCCCTCTGAGTTCTTTGAGGGGAAGAGAATGGGGGATGAGGGGGAAGCGGGAGGAGGGATGGAGACACTCCATTCTACACCAATCAAGCTACCAATCATAAACATTGAAGTGCCAAGGAATAATCCGCATAAGGGACATTTTGGCTCTAAGAATGTATGGGCTTGCAAAATGCACTTTCCCTCTCCTTTGCAGTTATGATATTGTTTCTTAGGGAAGAGTTTTGTGTGGACTATTAATTCATTTCACAGGTTCTCAAGGAGTATAATGAATAGCATTAGATGAAGCTTGCATACTCAAATATATGCTTACTTTATACAGTACTCAATTTGTATTAAATTACTAGTTTTCAAAACAATTTTGTTTCAGCTTGAACTGACATTTTCAGAGTCAAGGCAATTTAAATTTACCAACTTGACTGCACTTTTTAATTCAAGTGCACGTTTGAAAAGATTGAAAAAGCTGTTACAATAGCTTAACTCCAGCTCAACAATTTGAGAGCCAAGAGTAATGGAGAGGTAAAGACGTTGCTTTCTCACTCGAGGCTGCTCAAATAATCTGAGGATTAAATCTAACATTACAGAAGTGGAATGTACAACAAAGGGAAAAATGCTTTCTGCCCAGCCAGCTTCTCAGGCAACTGCATTTCCAAGCCCATTCAGTAAAGAATAAGTCCAAGTGCCTCCAGCTGAAATCTGTGGTGGTAGGTTTTTATAACATAATCAGGGGGGCTCATGGATCAGCAGGGATAGTAGATGTATTGATATGCTCCCCTCTGCTGGGTTGGATGGCGGGGAACAAAACCACAGTGATCAAATGGGAACCTTATAAAGAGATATGGAAAAGGCCAAGGCAGCTAAATTAAATGTATCCCTCCTCTCCCTAGTCCAGGGGTCGGCAACCCTTAGCACATAGCCCATCAGGGTAATCCGCTGGTGGCCATGAGACGTTTTGTTTACGTTGACCGTCTGCAGGCACAGCCCCTCACAGCTCCCAGTGGGCACCAATGGAGCTGTGGGACATGTTGGCCGCCACTTCCCACAGTTCCCATTGGCCGGGAACAGTGAACTGCAGCCACTGGGAGCTGCGGGGAGCCGTGCCTGCGGACAGTCAATGTAAACAAAATGTCTCGCTGTCCGCCAGCAGATTACCCTGATGGGCCGCGTGCCAAAGGTTGCCAACCCCTGCTCTAGTCATTGTCAGACCTCCTGCACCAACTCTATGCAGAAAAAGGCTCAGAGGAAGCCAGCCATCAGGTCAGAAATCAGGGAAAGTCCACAGTGAATTTTCATTCACCACCATGGCATAAGTAGTGAATTTAAAAAAGATTGGTTAACGCTGCTTGCAGGATTAACTGCACCTCTGCTTTCTGTGACACCCTTCTGAGGAGTCAGTGTTCCACTGCAGCCCAGCTGGCATAGCAACCGAGCCAAGTTGTCCAGTCAGTAATAGGGAGGAAAGGTGGTCTATGACTAGGGCCTCTAGGTACTACAGTAATAGAAATCAATAAATAATGATAAAGGAGAGGGAGAGTTCTTGTGTGTTTCTGCCTTATGATCTGTGGGGTTTAGGGGCCTCTGAATATCTGCAGCTCTCCAGACTTCATTTTGGAGCCATGCTCCCTATCTTCATTGCCTACTTTCCCTAGCCCCTGAGAGGATACATTGGTGCTAATCAGCCTTCATTTTGTTTTGAAGAATTTGGGTAAATCTTCCTTTTCTATACGTGGTTTATGGAGGAGGGGAACCCATTACCCTTCAGATTGTACTTATTTTCTGCATGTTTATTTTTGTCTGTTGCTTTCAATCAAGTTATTGCTTGATGGTTTTTAATGTTAACTTCAACCCCAATAATGGTGATAGATGCTGATAAATAAGCCATGAGTGGCTTCATGGTGAATTATTCATTGACATACACTAAGTAAGATGGTCTTTTTTGCTTATCACAAATAATTCTAGCTCTTGCATCAAGATCAAAGCAAACATAATTGCAATGATGCAAACAACCTTAGAATAATGGAAATGTAGGGTTGGAAAAGACCTCCAGAGGTCATCTAGGGCATCCCCTTGTGCTGAGGCAGGACCAAGTATACCTAGATCAGGGGTTCCCAAATTTGGCTCACGGCTTGTTCAGGGTAAGCCCTGGCGGGCCGTGAGATGCTTTGTTTACCTGAGCGACCGCAGGTACGGCCGCTCACAGCTCCCAGTGGCCGCGGTTCGCTGTTCCCAGCCAATGGGAGCTGCGGGAAGCAGCGCGGGCTGGGCCACCACTTCCCACCACTCCCATTGGCTAGAAACGGCCAACCGCAGCCTCTGGGAGCTGTGAGCGGCCGTACCCGTGGACACTCAAGTAATCAAAGCATCTCGCTGCCTGCCAGGGGCTTACACTGAAAAAGCTGCAAACCAAATTCGGAAACCCCTGACCTAAATGATCCCTGACAGGTGTTTGTCTTACCTATTCTTAAAAATCTCCACTGATGGGGATTCTACAACCATCCTTGATAACCTTTTCCGGTACTTAACTGTACTTATAGTTAGGAAACTTTTCCTAATATCTAACCTAAATCTCCCTTGCTGCAAATTAAGCTGATTACTTCTTGTCCTTCCTTCAGTGGATGTGGAGAATAATTGATCACTGTCCTCTTTATAACATCCCTTAATGATGTATCTTAATAAAAAATGCAATAAAATAGAAAATTAAGGGATGGAGAGCCCTGTCCCTTCAGCTTGTAGCTGCACAACTCTTGAAAAATAAGTGCATTCTAAGAATCAAATAGAGGAAGTTCTGCAGAATATTTTAACAGCCTGTTTATCAGAAATATACTTGAAATTCAGTACGTCCGAGAGGAATTCAGGAGATCTATTTATATATCTTATAATTTCAATGTCTGAAAGATTTGTCATATACAAACTTTTGTGCAGTTTAATAGTGGATCACTTTCTTTTCCCCCTGGGAAAATAGTGAGAGCCTGAATTTGGAGTTTTTCTCACTGAAATGTCTACTTATATGGCTTCCATCACTACTGCGCCTAATGAATGTATGTTCATAATACTCTTGAGAGATAGAGAAGTATTATTATCTACACTTTCATAGAGGAGGAAGAGAGATTAAGGTCCAGGTCCTCAGCTTGTGTAAATTAGCTTAGAGCCATTGAAGTCTTTACATAGGAAGTCTGTGGCAAAGCAAGGAATTGACCCCAGATCTCCTGAATCCTACCTTCACGTATTAACAACAAAAGTATCTTCCTTTGGGGGAATGGAGTCTAGTTATCCTTCACCGTGCCCTTCTTGACTTCTTTGGTTCTGAATTTGTTTGATGGGCAGAATGTAACTGGGGAACATGACCTTTCCTATACTGTGCTGTGATGCCTAGGGAAAGGCAGCATAATGGTTAGGAGTGAACAGGTAATCTTTGGCTGTGGGAATGCCACAGGCTTTGGCTTAATAGCATATGATACACAATCTTGTGTGATCTAAAATCAGAACCGTATCTCAGAAAATAGGTGGGAGGGCTGAAATTCAGTGTTAAAAGAAAATTAATGTGCCAAAGACTATGATCTAACAAGTCTCTGGACCCCAAATCTGCCCTGAGATGAGCATCTAAGGGCCGAGAATTGACTGTTAACAAAGAGTGTGAATAAACACCTGAGAGCAGAGAGTAACACATTCACTGCCTTACTCCTCATATTACAATTCATGGGTTTTTTAAATGGAAGGTGGGACAAAATCTTTTTGGAACTTTCTGAGTTCCATTTTTCAGATACTTATTTTTTAAAGGAGTTCTGTATTAATTATCTGAGTTAAGGAGATGACATTAGATTTACTACAGCCTAACATGAATCTCTTAACTGGGCTGAGGAACCTCTAGTCAGCAGTGCTTTTCGAAGAGTTCTGTCTCATATTGGACTCACTGCCACCTTGACTAGGGAATGAGAAATGTCTCTGGGTTTTTATACAAATGGAATTTCCAAACAATCCCACATTGTTGGCTTAGAGAGGCATCAGTGGGAACTTTCAAACAAAGCAATTTCAGTTAAAAATGCATTTGTTTATTTAAAATTTTGTTTTAAAGAATATTGGTCAAGTTCTTTATCTAGAGGCATCTTCTCTGTTTATTTATTTTTATATGAATGCATTGCTTATACAAAGTGACCATGGATGGATAGCCTGTGGATGCTAGTTATCTATTTACTGCAAAGACAGTATATGTAAACTTCTCTACCAATGCTCAGCCAATGTGCAACAACTCTGATATGTAAGGGCTACTGCTATGGGTGAGAGAGTAATTCATTCTCTGTGCTCATTCAAAACTTGACATTTCTGCCCAGACTGACAAAAAGTATTTTAGTTGTTGCTGGTGCTTTTTGTGATTCGGAGACCTACCAACCAGGAAGTAGGCACATTCATTCATCTGACAATAATTCATCTGACTTCAAATACTGTTTGAGCTCAGGAATATTCCAGAATTCTATAAAAGTGGGATGGGGAGTATGGAAACTGTTGACCAGAATTGTGGGTTGAGGTGTAGCACATAGATGTCAAGGCCAGAAAGGACCATTATGATCATCTTGTCTGACCTCCAGCATAACACATTGCAGAGGATTTCCCTGAATTAATTCCTGCTTTAGGTCCGATAGCTATAGTTTGACTCAGCATATCTTTTAGAAAAACATCCAATCTTGATTTTAAAATTTCCAGTGATAGAGAATTCACCCCAATCAATTGGTAAATTGTTCCAACGTCTAATTATCCTCACTGTTACAACATTGTATCCTATTTCTAGACTGAATTTGTCTAAAATGTCAATTCTGAGATTACGGAGTACTGTTGCCTAAGGGCAAATAACTAGTGACACAGGAGATGATAAAAAGCTTGTAAAAATAGCCCCTCAGTCTTGGATTGAAGTACAAGGAAGAGAGCCCAGACCACAACTACGATAGGGTGGGATATCAATATATTAGGGTATATTTTTTTTTCTTTTTAACTGATGAAAAAGTGGTATTGAGGTGTTGGTTTAATTCTCACAAGTGGTGTACAGCTGGGGCATTTGAACCGATGGGATTCACATAGGTCAATAATTAATACCAGAGGTTTGGGGGCGTTATTGGCTCAACCTCAACAGTTTTCATGTTCCCTGTGCCGTATCCATGTATATTTGGATTTTATTTCAAAATTGCACAAGCGTTTAAAAAATTGCCTGAAAGCTTTTTTATGCTCCCACATTCTGCAACCATTACTCACGTTGAGTGGTACCTTACTCCACAAGAAGCCCCTCCAGGACTGTTCAAGATGTTAGAATTTGGGTTTACATGAGGGTTTAATGTGATGAGCTTACTCATATGAAAACTACACACCACCTTGTTCACACTGGATTTTACCATGTGTTAACTACCACACAGTAAAACCCACATTTTTGTCCTAGTGACCACAAGGCCAGTGTGGGTGCTTGTGTGGGAGGAACTCAAACAGAGGCAAAAAAGGGCTTGTTCTTTCCAAGCCTTAAGAAAGTTATGTTTCCCTTGGTTAATATTGTCCATATGATGTGTTTCATGATAGTATTATTATTGTTATGTCAGATAACAAAATGTGTCTCAAAATTATATCACCCTAAGCCTATGTTGTTTGTTAAAACCAGGTATGTACTTTGGGAAGGTTACCTGGTTACTAATTGTACGTAGGAAGTTACCCAGGCAAGGTATTTAGTCTTAACTTGTGTGGCTGCAGCTTACTCAGCAAATTGCTCCGGATCTCACTAACATTTGAAAATACTGGAAGTGTCCTTTCATCACAGAAACAAATTATTTTTGAACTTTTTTCATGCAATATAATTGAGCACAAGGATGTTTTTCTTTAACATTTGCCATGTTGAGCTTGTTTGTCTACTGTTTTTCCCCCTTAAGGTTATTTTACAGTAGCTAATTTAGAGAGCAGAGCAAAATTCACCTACTTCTTCATCTTTTTCTTTTTTTCCTAAGAGCACATAAAGTAGGAAGAAACATTGAGTAATAACTCACTTGGTAAATAGTCCCACTGAAAACAACATTATTACTGAGGAAAATAGAAAGGAGCATAGACTCTCTCAAGTCAAGTATAAAAGTATAATTAGGCAGGCCAAAAAAGAATCTGAAGAGCAACTGCCCAAAGACTCAAACTGTACCAGCAATTTTTTTTCAAGTACATCAGAAGCAGGAAGCACTGCCAAACAATCAGTGGTGCCACTGGATGATTGAGGTGCTAAAGGAGCACTCAAGAAAGATAGGGCCATTGTGGAGAGGGTACATGATTTCTTTGCCTTGGTCTTCACTGCAGAGGATGTGAGGGAGGTACCCACACCTGAGCCATTCTTTTGAGGTGTAAAATCATAGAATCATAGAATTATAGAACTGAAGGAACCTTGAAAGGGCATCTAGTCCAGTCCCCTGCACTCATGGCAGGACTAAGTATTATCTAGACCAGGGATTCTCAAACTTCATTGCACCATGACCCACTTTTGACAACAAAAATCACTACATGACCTCAGGATGCGGGACCAAAACCAGAGCCTGCCTGAGTCCTACCATCCCGGGTGGGGTCACCACAGCCAGAGCCCCACCGCCCCAGGTTGGAGGCAAGAGGGGAAGCCAAAATCCAAGGGCTTCAGCCCCAGGCGGGGGGGGGAATGTGGGGGATGGGAGGGGGAGCTATAACCTGAGCCCCGCCGCTCAGGGCTGAAGCCTTCGGGCTTTGGCTTTGGCTACTGGTGGTAGGGCTCAGGCTTTGGCCCTGGGCCCCAGCAAGTCTAAGCCAACCCTGGTGACTTCATTAAAATGGCATTATGGCCCACTTTGGGGTCCCAACCCACAGTTTGAGAAGAGCTAGAGAACAGTTGGAAACAGTGAACTGCGGCCACTGGGAGTTGCAGGGGACCATGCCCGCAGACAGTCAATGTCAGCAAAATGTCTTGCGGCCCTCAATCAGATTACCCTGATGGGTCACATGTGGCCCATGACCACCACTGGTTTATACCCATTTGTTATGTGAAGTAGGCTGTTACAAGTAATCATTGTTACAAGTAATCAAAGTTACATATACATTCCAAAAGGATACAGTATTATATCCTCAGCCGGTATTAACTGCTATAGTCCCATTGAGGATATAACCCATAGATGCACCTACTTTGGGCCAGTGCATGTTTCTACTTGAAATAGTCACCCAGCTCTAGTATGTATGTAGCTCACAATGACCAAAAATAATGTGCAGGGCACTAATTGCTTATTATTAAACACTTGTAATAATAATTGCCATCTAATGGCAAGTGCAATCAAATGAAAGATGGCAGGACCTCTCCAGCTTCTATTACTATACTAGTTTGACATGATCAGCAGAGCCGGTCCTAAACACCTGAGAACACTGCGTTTACCTGTTGCACCCCTTCCCTGAGGTACCTCCTAGACAGACTAAAAGTTAGGGCTAAGAACAGTTATAATAAAATATTTTCAGTCTGAAGAATATGCCAAGGTTGAGAGTAGTGGAAGGGGTAGAGAATTATCGGAGTTTAGGGAGACAAAAGGGGTTTAAGAAACAGCTGTTAACCTGGGTGATTCTTGCATTTTTAAAAGACCAGACTGATGAAAATTGATCTATTTGTTTGGGAGTTTAAAAATTAATTCCTCATTCTGAGCTTTGTCTTAACTTTGGCCATTATAATTACCTTTCCGAACTGAACTTGTTTTGCTACCACTGTTCCCCATCACTATTGCCATCACTGTGTCAGTGTTTTAAAAGGTGCCATTGCCATTCGGTCTTTATTGGAAAACTATATATTAGTCTTCTGTGACTTGTTTCTGCTAGAATTGCTGCAGGCTGATAAAACCTTTCAGCTATTCCCAGAAATTAGAAAATGCTGCACCTCTGCAATTGGCTCCTGCCATTAATTTTTATAAGTTATGGGACAGTTCACTTCTCTCTGCCTCTCTTTCTTAATCTTACCCCTAGCTCCCTTATTTAGTTTCATAGTTTAATTCAGTTTTTTTAGAGTCTAATATTGATTCTATAATATATGTAGATCTCGCTAAAAGATACTTTAAAAATGCAATGTTTATAGTTTTAGATCACTGTCTGCAGTGCATATTTCACTAAATGTCTGAAAATATAAAAATGATAGTGAAGAGATATAAAAAGTGAGGTGAGTTAGATTTAAGAGTGCTAAAATATGTAATGTATTAGTACAGTTCTCTTTTGGACTCAGTAGCTTCTCTCAAAGCTGTATCATAAATGCCATTGGAGCCAGCAAACTTTAAGGTCAGTTTAAGGTCTAGTACAGATAGTAGACTGCGTTTAGATGAACAAATGTAGTTAGGTCATGTGATATGCACCTTCTTTCCTTCTGGTCTTGCATCATCTCTGTGTCATGCCGATTGCATAAAAGCTGTAGGTTTTGTGATATCGCACAAAGTATGTTATACTGAATTTGCTGTCATATATGACATGCACATATTTACTAAATGCTACAATATTAAATATTACCCAAGAAGCTTTATGCTTGATAATACTGTATATATAATCATGAAACTGTGAACAGGACACCAACCCCAGAGTGCATGGGGCAGAATCTTCTGCCTCATGTTCTTGAGTTCTACAACCAACAGTTCCTTTTCTGTGCCCCTCTCTGCTCCTTCACCATACCCCACTCACAGTGGTTGTTCTTAGTCAATGAAGACCTAGGGTTCAGAGGTGCATCTGTGAGAGTTCACCTCCCACCCATGGAAAAAGGCACCTGGATAGCTGCACCATCTGACCTCCTGTTCTGTCTGGCCACCCTGCCAGCCACGGTTCCTCTCCAGTGGCCACCTCGCCAGCCGCTGTTCCTCACCTCCTGGCCGCCCCGCCAGCCCTGGTCCCTCTCTACTGGCCGATCCTGCCAGCCTCCGATCACTTGGAGCTACACAGCTCCTGTCTGCTATATACCTACACAGAGTAGGTATGTTCATGTAAATACAGCTTGCTCCTGAAGTCTTTCTCCCCCCCCCAAACTGATGGTCGGGGAGAGTTCATTCAGACTTTGCTTACATAAATGGGGAGCAAACTGATGATTTCAAGAACAGGAGGCTTCACTAGTAGTCCTTAATTATTTTTAGCCATAACAATCAAATAGAGAGCATTGCTTTAGTTTCATACTAGGTTGTTACTCTAGTCTAAATAGAACTTAAGTTATATTTTTATGGACAGTAAGCACTGCATAGTATCAGCAGAGCATTAATACATTGAGTGGCTGGTGGGATTTTTGTTTTTATTTAGCTACACTGTCCATAGCACAATTTAAATTAGAGATTTCTTGATTGATCAGTTCTTTCTCATTATGATGATCTAACAAGTACAGTTGTTCTAGTATATGCAAGGTGTGTAGCATCTTAGAGAAGGTCATGTGTGTTGTGATCACCTACACTACAAGATAGTATCAAACTTTTTGAATGTCACAGTTCATCTTTGATATAGTAGTGCAAACTGTCTTTGATTACTTCCCAGATAAGATCAAAGCTTTGCCCTATTCTTCTGCTGATGTAGCTTTCTTGTGTTCTGCTGAATTTTCAATTAAATTAAGATAAGTGTAGCGCACTTATTCATTGTCCCTTGCCTCCTCTTAAGGGAAAAATGAAAGAAAGAAAGGGAAATGGAGGCTAAGCAGTTGAAATCAGCAGATTGTCAAGAATAAATGGAGAAACCAGAATCTTTGCAAAGGGTTTGAGGAAGACAAACAAGGAATTTGATTTGAGGATTAAACAATAACCTAGTTCAACTGACAGAGTTCTCAAGCAATGCTTCCCTCCAGTCGGGAGTTCTCTGAAGGGCTTACTGGATTGCCACAAGGAAATTTAAAAAAGCTAGGCTGTCCATACAGTATCATGTTCCTGCTCCTATGCACCATGAAGTGAGAAGTTATTTGCACTAATAGGGTTACCAAACCTTGGTACTGTATTAGCAGAGTAGCTTTTTTTAGTTCCTTTGTAGCAATCCAGTAGCAGCCCTGGAGGTGACTCTCAGTAACTCAGCGTTAACACCAGCCTGCTACAGAAAGAGCAGTGGATGGTGTTGCAGAAACTGGCTGGTCCCTGGCTACACTCCCAAAATACTATGGTTCCAATTCCCCTTAGATCCTCAGCAGAAAGGCTTTCACAAGGCACCCTGGGAGGGGGGAGGGGAAAAAGAAGAGGGCCATGGAGCTGAAGCTCCCACTCTTCTGGCCCAGGAGAGAGATACTGGATTTCATTTCCCTCTACCAATCATACTGGAAGGGAAAGTCTTTACTCAGTAAAAACTGGAAGGCACAGTTTTTACTCAGACTTTTCTCAATTAATGCTGTGATTGAATGTAGTGGGAATTTTGGCAGCTCTGCTTCCTTCTGTGTTGTATGAAGGGACATGGTTTGACACCCCTGGAAGCCAAATGTCATAAATTAATAGAAATTTTTCACCCCAGGAAATGTATTGAGACTAAATACACAGAAAATAATAAATTTAAAAGAAACTTGTGCAAATAACCTTCCCTCCGCTGAATTTGTGCATAATTTAAAATGCATATTTTAAAACAGGTAAAACCCAGATAGGTATGTTACCAGCTTCCTGGATCTCTGGTAGATTAACACACATTATTATTTTGCTTTAACCCACAGAAGACTCCGAGCATCATATTCAATTTTATCTAGGTCAGCTAATTGCTATAAAATATCTTTATGCTCCTTGTAGCTCTACAATTACTAAAACAGTGTTTATAATGTTACCCAATGAAATATAAAATTGAACAATTTTTCATAAGTAAAGAAATAAAAATGTCATTGTTCTCCATCTCTGAGAGAATCTATAAAACAAACAAATAATATAATTAAATATAGATCAGGACTGTTAAATGATGAATAGCCGAGCATCACTACATTGTTGATGGTATCATATAAAATCAGGCTTGCATCAGTTTGTGGATACTTGCATCAATAAGACATATTCACTGCTGGCAAACTACACATATCAGTTCTTGTTCATTTCAGATGCTTTTATGCATGTGCTTTTATGCATGGTTCTTTTTCCTCCCTGATCTGCACAGAGATTAAATGATGATGAGAAGTTAGTTAACATCACACTTAACTGTCTTTCCAACAGAGTATGTTCTTTATGACTTGTATTTGCTGACAAGGACACAAGCAAACGTTGTGAAGGTTAAGTAGTGAAATTAAACAAAAGTAATCTTCCTACATGTTCTTCCAAAGACACTTCCAGAAAATTAGCAGCAGAGTTGGGAGTCAGTCCTCCAATGGAAAAGAATTTTTCTGGTTTGTTTTTTGTTTAAAAAAAAGTATAGAAAAAATCTATTTATTCTCCCCAAATATGTCCTTGTCTTTTACTGGAAGCCTGCACATTGCAATTAATTTCCATTACTGAACAATGGTGGCAAAATGGTTTCCATACAAAGATCTAGTATTAATCTGCATATATGTTGGGTAAAGGCATATCTTCCAGTGAGTGCTGAACAGAAAAAAAAAAAACATTTTGTCACATCAATTTATGATAGTGAAATACACGGGCATGGGATGAAAATGCCAGCAACCCATGCAGTAGTCATTCTTTCAGTCTCCAAATGTTTTAAAAGAATAAAGCAATAACTTCAACAGTAATGTAGTGATATGAAGGTTCAATCTGAGAGTCTTTTGATCTAGTACAACAGCAGAGTATATCCTGAGGGAAATGAATACCTGGCTTCTGTAATTTGGCCCCACTTATTAAAAGGATTTAAGTGGTGAATTACTGTCTTTAAAAAAAATGTGTAAAGGTAGGAAAAAAAAAGTAATATGAAGGCAGCATTTGTTCTTTATCATTATATACCTCATTGCTGCCTAACAGATCAAGTATGTAGGACACCACACAACTTACCTGTATGCCTGGAGCATTCCTATCTAGAGAATCTGGGGTCAATGGAACTTTAAAGATAATCACCATGTTCTGCTGGGATGGATTTACATGATGCCCTACATGACAACTGACATGGGCTTTGGTTAATTTAGGGGGAGAAGATGATTTTCACAGTCCATGGCAACCAACCCCCAAGTGTATAATCCATAGGCTATTAGTAGAAATGCTTCAGCCTAAATTCAGCTGCAGCAGGACCAATTGGAAATCTGTGAATGGGGGAAATGTTGCTTCATGGGTTATTTGTGGTTTAAACTGAGATGTTTTTCATGGCTGCTGCTTTTGCAAAATTCTGCATTGATGCATCATTCTTATTCTAAACAATTTTTTCTTGTCACTTGTCACCTGTAAGTTGCATAATTATTAGCACAGGACTTGTGAAAAAAATGTAGGTACACTCAAAAACAGTTTTACTTTAATTTTTGAAAACTTTTTTTAAAAAGAGAATTGTAATGTTCACTCAAGGATAAAGATGCTTTTGTAACTATTCTGTTGCCAAACACTATTTAGGGGAAGAAAAGCATACTCTTTCTGAGGACAGCTATAGAATAACTTACATTTTCACAGGTATTAGAATGAATTTTCTCTGAACATCTCTGATATTATTGAGTTTAATTTGAAATAGATGTACAGTTCTTTTCAAGAGAATCCTATGACTGAGCTACCACACTTAGTGTATGTGGGGGACATTTGAGATAGAAAATAAATTTATTACCATGTTTTTCAAATAATAATTATCTTGCCCTCGATTCAAACAAGTGCCATAGTATTATTCTTTAAACCTTTTGTTATCGACAGTGCTATCACATTTGACAGGGCTTTCAGATAGACTGTAAGTTTTGTTGTTCTACTATTTTGGATCATCACCATATCAAGAAAGGGAAATGAAAATTTATATTCCAGTGATCCCCAGTAGTGACACTAGCTGAATTAGCTTACTTTACTTTTATTGAAAAAAACCAGGGATTTAAAAAAAAAATAGAGGAGTTGCAGAAGAAACAAATGCAACAAAGGGTGTGTAAGTGTGTTTGTCAACTCTACTAAAAATGTACTTGGGTTTGCAGAACCTTATTAAAAAATCCAAGTAATGATGCATAAAATTGCATTTACTATAAACATGAAGAGAAATAGAAAAATAACAGCTGAAAGGGTAACAAAACAAGATTAAAAATAGAGGTATGGGGAGATGAGAGGATGATCACTACAACAGAGAGAGAAAAAATCGACAAATGTCATCTACAAGTGACACTCATTTAAAAGCAACTTCCCTTATTGCAGCTGCTATCTTAAAAATGCTTGTCACTGTATGAAAGATTTGCTAGTTATATTTAAATTTGTCTTTTCCACTTATGCTAGACAGGAACAAAATAATCTTCCTTAACTAATGATCCAAGAAGATAACCTAATCAGATATTAGTTAGGCCCTTTTATTTTGCTACTGATTTTACCATCAGCTAAATCATGCCTGCAGCTAATCCATCTGGATCATAGTTTGTTTGTACAAAGTAAACAATGTCTCTAGCTGGTGATACCCATATGATTATTTAAATGGCCAAGGGTGACCAGATGTCCCGATTTTATAGGGACAGTCCCAATTTTGGGGTCTTTGTCTTTTATAGGCTCCTATTACCACCCATCCCGTGTCCTGATTTTTCACACTTGCTGTCTGGTCACCCTAAAATGGCCTTATTGTGGTTTGAAATACATTCTTGATGGCTAATCACTTCAGATACTATACCTCCACGTCTGCGTGGGTGTGTGTACACATAATGTGTTTTCTGAGTTTAATATCAGGTTGTTAGTAGTATCTTGTATTCCTTCCTTTTTCTTTGAAAAAAGAGTATTGCACATTTGTTACAGGAGAGATGTTGGTAATATTGGCATTATATATGTCCTTTATATCTGGAGGCCTTTTCTCAGGGTATTGGAGTTGCTTCAGCTGAAGTGACAATTATGCTCGTGTTGGGGGAAGATGAAAAAGTTTGTTTTATGAATTTGGTTCTTTCATGTAACAAATATTCTGAAAATGGCCTAGATCTAAGCATTATGGAGGAATGCATTAGTCATGTTCCATATCCTTTCCAACTATGCATCTTTTGCACAAATTCAATTTAATTTTGGTGTCTTTGTGATCTTACCATTCAGTACAGCAACTGAGCTTCTCCTTTTGTTCTGAATTTATGCCTGAGCTCAGAAAGATGAGAGGTTGTGCATGTGTCCACTCCACTGCACAGCCTCTGGGAAAGTTGTGGGCAAGTGGAGATAGTAGAACTTTGACTAAATCAAAAATCAGAAAACTAGATTAACCTCTTGTAACTGCTGAGCCTCAGGGGACCAGGTTGCACAAGAGGCAAACCTATTATAATTGAAGTAATGGCATAACATACTGTACAGTGTGGGCCAAATGAATGGCCGTTCATCGAAAATACACTACATTCTGGAATTCTTAAGAGTTATCCATAGATAAAATGTTGCAGTGAATATGTGCATGTTGCAATTTGAGTCATTCAGATATAGCACAAAGGATATTTCATACTTTTCAGGAATGAATTCAGCTTGCTACATTTTACTCTGTTATGTGTGTAATAGAATGCAAATTCCACCTGTTATCTTCTGAATGTCAGTGCACCAGCCAGAGATAGATATACAGTTATTATACGGTATATGTCTCTGTTACCAGTCTAAAACATCTACACTGTGTTCTGCCACAAATGGAGTCAGAGCACGCTGGGCAGGCTCATCACTGAGATACTGTCATAGCGTGGTTTTTTTTGGTTATTTATTTATTTGTATCACTTGTGTTTTAGAATTCAGACTTATCTGTTCTCTGTCAATGAGCTCAGACCCCAGGGAGCTGGAGCTGCTGCTAAAACAAATCCATCTGCTTATCAGAGTTGACAAAGCTACAATGGAACTGAGGATGAATCCTCATTTTTCCCTGAGTTTTTGTCCATTGCGTTAGGCTCTCATGCTGAGAACATGGAAATGGGACTCACTCCTTCACGACTACCGACAAACAAACAAATAAACAAATAAAAGAACAAAAATAGTTTTGTTTTTTCTTTTCAAGAAACCAGGCTCTATCTAGTCTCTTTTTTTGATGCATGCCTTTAACACAAGTTAACGTAAACTGAACTTATTTTTGTGTATCATCTAGTAAGGAATCCACACTTAAATCTGGTAGACTATTAAGTGTATCTTATTAAAGAACTCGACATAACTTGCTGATATCAACCTGTATTTATAGCCCTACCTAAAATATAAAACCATGATTTTCTTGTGCTTGCGTCCTCTCTCTCTCTCTTTTTCCTGTGTTTCTTGTTTTTTAATAAGAGGGAGCATCCTCTAATTATTTCTTTAGTTTTAAAGTATCCTCTCCCCATTTCTGCCATCCTGGTTCATTCTGCCTGCTTGTGGTTCCACAGAACCTTGCATGGCAAAATAATCACTCGATATAGGAACTCTCTTCCAAATCTCATCAGTGATGCTCCTGAAGGACACCCTAAGGATGACACAACATGCTTTCTCTTTTCCTGAATTTGCACAGGTGTATATAACTGCAAAAGTTGCTAAGTAGTGTTGAATTAAGCCCCCTTACTTTCTATGTAAGGAAGAGTGAAATGTTGCTTCTAGTAATGTCTATCTAAGGACTGGTCTATCCTGCAATAGCTAAATTAATGCAATGCATATTTTTTGTTATTTTGCAATATTGAAATAGAAGACTTTTATTCCAAAATACAGTAACAAGGTCTACCTAAAAGCTTGCACAGAGGTGACAAAAGGTGTAACTAAAAACCAACCTAGTGATTTTGGTGAATGTTTGTGTGTAGGCCACGCCTGAAATAGGCGTGCAGCTTGTAAATAACTGAAATTAGCAGTTTCTAAAATTGATTAACTATTTCAGTAAAAGAAAATGTCTCTGATAGGCTAGAAAGGAGCACGGACCAGTGGTTAGTCTTGGACTTGGGAAATCCAGGTTCAGTTCTCTACTTTTTCACAGGCTTCTGGGGTGACTTTAGGCAAGTCACTTATCTCCTCTATAGCTTATCTTCCTCATCTATAAAGTAGTGAAAGTAGAATTTCCATACTTCACAGGGATGTTGTGAGCATAAACATATTAAAGATTGTGAGGTGCTAAGATACTGCAGTATTGGGGTTGTCTTTAAGAGAGGGCACAGGTGTTTGTTAGCTTGCATATCTAGAATATCTGGTTACAGAAAAGGACTTGTGTTTTGTTGAGACATATCTGTCTACTCAGCTGAAGGAAAGCTGTAGAAAACTCAATGGGCTGACTCACAAAAGGGGTAATACTTTTCTGAGTAATATAGCTGAATTATTCTGATTTTTTTCTAAAAGTGATTGTTCAGGCTACATTTTTATTGATTCAGTATCCTTCAAATAATAAAAATGTTTATTGAATTATTGGAAGGACTGAAGGCTGCTTCTTCATGAGCTACTTTGTAATTTATGCTCTTATTTGGCAAAAAAGCAATGTTCTAGTTGTAGACCAGTTGTTTAGGAAAGGATAGAATGATAAAGTAGGGCAAAGTATTTGTGCACTGAGTTTATATGCTTCGGCTTAAGAATAGATGTTAATATATGTTCATAATAAGAGAAGAATGAGGGGGCATTTGATAGCTGCTTTCAACTAACTGAAAGGGGGTTCCAAAGAGGATGGCTCTAGACTGTTCTCAGTGGTAGCAGATGACAGAACAAGGAGTAATGGTCTCAAGTTTCAGTGGGGGAGGTTTAGGTTGGATATTAGGAAAAACTTTTTCACTAGGAGGGTTGTGAAGCACTGGAATGCGTTACCTAGGGATGTGGTGGAATCTCCTGCTTTTGCCGTTTTTAAGGTCAGGCTTGACAAAGCCCTGGCTGGGATGATTTAGTTGGAGATTGGTCCTGCTTTGAGCAGGGGGTTGGACTAGATGACATCCTGAGGTCCCTTCCAACCCTAATATTCTATGATTCTATGATAAGAAGGGACATAGTTTTGTGAAAACTGCAAAGAAAAATAATTCCATTCATTATTACCAGGCAAATGTGAATTGTAATGGTTCCACTGTATGCATAAGACCAAAAGGATACAAAATCTAGTCATTCTTTATTTACTGGAATTTTCTAGAAAAAAAAATTCTGGTGTTGATTGTGCCAAAAGTTGCTAATGATTAATTGTGATGTATAAATTTATTGGGGATTTAAAACATTCCAAAGAATTAAACCCTACCGTTAGTAGTTATTCCCCACATCACAACTTCAAGAAGGAAAAAAGTCCATGTTCTTGACATAGGAAAGCCTTTGATTCTGTCCTGTGCTATAAAAATGAAATTCACTTGGAAGCGGTCATTGTTTCATTGTGTAAATAGTAGAATAATGAAACTGCTGTTACAATTTTCAGTTTCTTTTATCTATTCAGAAGCATCATAAAGCAATTATCATTGTATACAGGTTCAGTGACATTAAAACATCTCATAATAGACCTACACAAATAGCTACTGTCCCCCTTTATGCCTAAGATAAATTTTTAGGAGGCATCATTAAGAAGAACAGATGCTTCCTTCACCCTACCCCCGATATGTCCTGCTGAACTGCATTAAGCAGGTTGTCTGCACTGTTTCATTTCTTTGTATCAGGCTTTTCGCCTCTGCCATGGGGTTGAAAAGAAAAAAAAATAGAAACTAAAAAGAATTAGGCTAGGATGATAGACTAAAAAAAATAATATGTGTGGCCTTCTGTGGGAGTCTGAAAGATAAGATGCTTTCTATAGTCTTGCTAAAGGTAACGGGCAGTGTTACCTTGCTATACTTCAAGATGAAATATGTTAACCTGTTCAGCTTGGCTTGTGCAATATTTACAATGGATGACTACCTTAAAACAAAATCACATTGAAACTCATCCTTTGCTGCCTCCAAAAACAGATCCTGCTGTGTATCTACTACTTCCTTAAATAACTCTGTATCTCCCTCACACAGTCCGATTTCCAAATATTTATTTCCTTTTGTCCAAAATACCATATTGCAGCTTTAAGTCTGGGTCAAGTTTATTTTTCTTCAGACCCATTTATGTCTCCTGAGCCAATTTCTTTGAAGTGGCTTATCTGTACTAAATATGAATATGTCCGCATCACTGAGAGCTGGCTGTACATAGGTTTTGGACATTTTTTACATTAAGGTTTTTAATGTGTCCTCATAACTCATTCTCCTTAATCTAGGGATTAACCTGCTTGTTGCTCACTACTTCAATATCTTTTTTGCTAGGTGGTGAAAAAAGCACAGGACTTAAACTAGGGTTTGCCCATCCGATAATGCACAAGAAAGCATATGTTCTCTTTGTAATATGCTATACTTGCAGGTAGCGGGTACACACATTTGCCGCACATACTGTATAATCGTGTTATTAAGAAAGTGAACAGAGAAAAGTGGGTCTAATCTAGCTGGAATGAACCTCCACAGCAGCTGACCAATGAAAATTCTGTGGGGGCTCTGGTTCCCTCAGCCTACTCTTGATCCCTTTTTGCAGTATTGCCAACTCTTATGATATTTAGCATTATTTCCTAAAGCCCCAGCTGCTGGAATCAAAAGATTACATGGGAATCTCACTCTTCTCTTATCTTGTCTTGTCTTCTCTTCAAGGATGTTTCTAGTCCTCATGGTTTTAGAGAGAAACATGAAAATGAGTGCACCCTAGGGATTCTCGAACACAAAGGAAAAAAAAGCCACATTTATTTTTTTTTAAAATGCATGAGTTTTAAGGCAGTCTAATGATTTGGGGCGGCTTGACTTACGATTTTTGAATGCTTGGAGTTTGCAATACTTGCTATGTAATGTAAAAAGAGGCATTCTCTAGTTACTCCTATCCTAAACCTCAGGAGTGGATCCTTTGCTTCTGCTCTGCCAGGAGAAGCATTTGTGAGGGACTCATCTTGAATTAATCAAGCCCTTCCCAAATGTCAGCTAGGGAGATGGAGGGACAACACACCTCAGATCAAAGGGCCAGGTTAGGTAGCTAACTACCTTTAACAAGCTAACCAAAAGCTTTCCCCTCTCCAGCTCCTGAAATCAGGGAGCGTGAACACAAATAGGAAGAGTAATGAACAGAAAAAATATGCACAAGGGGTCTTGGAAAATGGAGAGAGGTCATCCCCGCAATCTGTTTCCTACCGCTTCCACCCACACACGGAGACATATTTTCAAAAGAGGTCAGCTTGTAGTAATTCCCATTGACACATATGGCTACAGTTTTAAAAGAGCTCAGCCCCAAATATTCTGAGCTCTTTTGAAAAATCTTGATGCTGATTTTGGTGTTTAACTGGAATCATGGCTGACCTTGGCTGAGGGAGATGAACTTTTTGGAAGATCTGATTAACAGTGTCAGTCTCCCTCTTTATTGAGATGGGAAAGGTAAGCAAGCATGTATGCTCACTCAGAGCTAGATTTTTAAATCTGGCCCAAAGGCTTATCGGGAACTACTTACATTTTATCACCCCAGAACATACTTTTGAATAGTAGCAATTTTCTTGGTTATGAAGCCCAGTATAGGTGGACAGAATTATCTATATAAAAAGATTCCGGGATTGTCACTCTTGTGTTTCATTCCGAAGCCTAAAATGTCTGTTGAATCAGTGTGAAGTGATGGAAAAAGCTGTAAACATGGTGAGAATATATTTAATTGGTAAATTAGTCAGTAATAAGTCACCAGGACCAGATCGTATTCACATAAAAGTTCTGAAAGAATTTAAATAGAACACTGCAGAACTACTAACTGTGGGACCTATCAGCCTCTGTACCAGATGACTAGTTGGTAGCTAATTTAACACCAATGTTTTAAAAAAGATTCCAGACACCTGTCAGTTACAGGCCTGAAAATCCAACTTCAGTATCTGTCAAATTGTTTGAAACTACGGTAAAGTACAGAATTATCAGACACTGATAAACATGATCTGTTTGGGAAGAGTCAACATGGCTTCTGCAAGGGAAATCATGCCTTGCCAATCTATTAGAATTCTTTGAGAGTGTCAGCAAGTATGTGGACAATGTGATCCAGTTGATATAATGTACTTGGACTTTCAGAAAGCCTTTGGCATGGTTTCTCACCAAGGACTCTCAAGGAAAGTAGAAAGAAAAGGAGGACTTGTGGCACCTTAGAGACTAACCAATTTATTTGAGCATGAGCTTTCGTGAGCTACAGCTCACTTCATCGGATGCATGCCGTGGAAACTGTAGTAGACTTTATATACACACAGAGAATATGAAAAAATACCTCCTCCCAGCCCACTGTCCAGTTGGTAATAGCTTATCTAAAGTGATCATCAGGTGGACCATTTCCAGCACAAATCCAGGTTTTCTCACCTGAACCATCACTGCATTTCACAGTCTGTTACTGTCCAGTTTTTAAATTCTCAGCCATTTAGATATTATAAATTACATCTGTGCAGTGCCAAGCTACAGAAAGATATTTATTCATGCCATGCCAAGAGTCCTAGATGATTGTGGTATCAGAAGCAACTCAATCACTACCCTTACTCTACAGCTAATTTGCATGCAACAGGTTCATTGGAAACTGCTCTGATGGTTGATTACTTGGCCCAACTGCCAGAGTTCTTCAAAACCACCCACACAACTCAACCAGCACACAGCATAACCTCAAACACACATAGCCCCTCTTGGCAGCACACTCCTGCCATTAACCACCTGCACAAATCAACACAAATCTCCCAGCATAACCCCCCGAACACAAATTAACATAACAACTCATACAATACAACCAGCATACATAGTAATAACAAACACATATCCCCTTTCACTGCAGCACACACCTCTCATTCAGCACCCTCACAAATCAATACAAATCTCCCATCAAAACACAACCCACACACAAATCAACACAACCACCCACAGAACAACAAAATAATCCCAGCACACACAATAATTCCAATCATCACTCTGAAGCCTAGAATGTCTACATCCGCATGAAGCGATGGAAAGCTACAAGTTTGAGAGCTCTCTTTGTTCAGAATATCACCAGGTTCAATCATAACTGGGATTCGCAGTCTGTTACCATCCAATTTTTAAGTTCTCAGCCAATTCTAGCTTTTTTACATACATGACTTTCTGAATTACACCTGTGTGATATCATGGGCTTTCAGCTACTAGTAAAGTAATAAAGTACTGAAGATCTCATCCCAGTTTCTGCCTTGATTGCTTTTCAACTTGTTCCTAAGAAATAATTTTCATTTACTTACAGAGAAGGTAAGCTTTGTGTGAGAATACATTTTTATTTGGCCTAAATTCTTGTATGGCTTGGAAGCACAAAAGAATATTTGCTGCAGTGGGTCTTGCACTGCATGTATGTTTGGACATCCTTTTAGTTCTATTTTCTGTTTTCTAAACAGTGTCTAAACCATCTGTTTTCTTTTTATGCTGTTTTTCCTCAGTGTTTTGGTATTTTGGAAATTTGTCAATGCTTCTTTTAAAAGGTCCAATCCTGCATAAATTTAGGTTAATGGGAGTTTTGCCATTGACTTCAGCGGGCACAGAATCAGGTCTTTAGGCTTCCTGCTCTAATGTGATTCTAATTGTGTTGCACTTTTGTCCTTCTTTTCTGCTTTCCCTTGCAACATTAAACTTAATTTGTTAATTACCCAACATTTGCAAATTACAAGGCAAATCTGGAACTCATTTTCTTTCTTTTGCTTATTGCTTTGTGTCCTCTCTGTTAAACAGATGCAGTGATAAGCATCTGACTAGTTTTTTATAAGATTTAGTAAACTTTATGCACTCTTCAGTCTTGTGTACAGCGGTCACCCTTAAAATCCTGTCAGTTTGTCTTAGACATTTAAATTGTTTACCTTAGTATTGTCCTCATTCAGCAAGGTATTTAAGCATGCACCTAACTTCAGATATGTCAGTAGTAGCCATTGAAGTCAGTGATACTACTCAAGCTGAAAGTTTGGCATGTGTTTAATTACCTTGCTAAATGGGGGCGGGGGAAGACTATTTTCAGTATACCTTATTAGAAGCCTATGGAAATTTATGAAATACTGCAAATATTGGGGAATATCCATTTATCTAATATAAAATGGGCAAGTTTTTAAAAGTCTATACAATGTATTGAAGATGATCATCAAATATAGGAACCAGTCCTACAAGGTACTGAGCATCTCCTGGCTGCATTTATCTTGCACTAAAGTTGCTGACAGTGTCAGTCCCATGATTGTTTGTACGGAGAATATGATTAGAAAAATTATCCAAAATTCTACACTTAAAAAAAAATCTTTACGAAAGATGACATGTTTTGAATCCCTCCTTGGATTGTTCACATTCCTAGCCTCTTTGCTGATACTGCCAACAAGAATGTAGATTGTAGTACAGATACCTATCAAATGGTATCATTACCATATGATGGCAGTCATCAGATGGTAATGACGTTTGACCTGGACATACTAACGAACGAGACAAATGAATAGCCTATTATAGGTGAACAGGCACCATATCCCTTTACCAGACCTTTCTAGTTCTCCCAGTCGTTTTATTTCACTTT
This sequence comes from Lepidochelys olivacea, assembly GCF_965140295.1. NCBI lineage: Eukaryota > Metazoa > Chordata > Testudines > Cheloniidae > Lepidochelys > Lepidochelys olivacea. The sequence continues at coordinate 74,587,221 of NC_140411.1, read as the reverse complement.
TGTTGTTCTTGTTTTCTCTGCAGTTTTGTTTTAATTGACTCCTTGCTGAACCATATTATAACTCATCTTGTAGAGCTTCAGTTTTCAAATGACATTACACTTATAATTTGTGTACAGATTATATCAGTTGTTGTAAATCTGTACTGAACTATCAGAGGTTTTAGTGCATTTCTGAAAAAAATTCTCAATCATCCATTTCAGTAAGGGACCTTTAGCAAACATCACATGACTCCTAGGCAAAATTAAGATTGAAAAGTTTGGGGCTAAGGATAAAATTTTCAAAAGCACCTAAGTCCCATTTTTAAAAGTGACTTTCAAAGAGAGATAAGCATCTCAGTAAAGCTGGGCAGCTTGGTGGCCAAATTGCAAAACTGAAAACAAAAAAATAATCCTGAACAAATTGAATTTAATTTTTTTCAAGATATGTAAAAGTAAAAAAAAAAAAAAAGGAATTGTTTTGGGCTGAATTAAATATTCCATTCTAAATGGAACAATTTTTTTGTCATTGGTTTATTAAGCAGTTTTCATTTTTTTAAATAAAACATAGCAAAACTCCAAATCAAATATCTTCCCAAAATATTGGATAGTACTGGATTGACCCCTTAAGGCCTCCACTCAATTCACTCTCCCAGTTTGACAGCAAAGCATTGATCAATACTCTGAGTATGGTCTTTCAATCAGTTGTGCACTCACTTTACAGTGATTTAATCTAGACTGCCTTTACCTAGTTTGCTTATGTGGAACTGTGTCATAAGCCTTAGTAAAATCAAGATATGTCATGTCTACTGCTTCCCCCAATCCACTAAACCAGTATAATAATATAATGGCTCAGGATGTGATTCTTTAGTGCATCATCCCTTCATTCAAACCCCTGCAAATCTTAATAATCTTAAATTCTACATTATGAAATTTTAAGTTTAAGTAACTACAGTGTTGCAACACACTGTGCACCTTCAGTCCTTTAATTACCACTAGGAGAGAGAGTTGTATTATCATTCCTTCCTGCAAATTACTAATATTCACTAACTCACTAAAAGGCTAACTGAGAGGGTCACAGTCTGAAAAATTATCCAATTTCCATAAAGGGCCAGCCCACAACATTTTGGCACCTGAGGTGGGGAGTTCAAATGATGCCCCTATGTCCCCTCGCTTGGGCCAAAACTTTGAAAGATCTCAAATCTGCCTTCTTCCTGTTCTACTTCTCTCATGGTACTGCTCTGTTACCTACCCCAATAAAGAAGAACTAACAACTTAAAATACCTTGTTCAAAAATTTTAACACTTCACTTTCAAACTCCTGAACAGCAAATGTAACTTTTCTTGTCTGCATAGTAAACACTGGCATTTTATCTATTTGAATAATCAAAGTGGTGCTTTCCGTTCCTTCTTGGTTGCAAAGATTTGAACTGCTTCCTGAAGGTCATGCTCTATTGAGATGGTTGCAAGGCCGACCAGCCTCTCCTGTGTCATTGTGGAGCGTAGATGTGTTTTTATTAACCCTTCAGCTTGGAGAAGCTGTGTTCTCCACTGGCAACTGTTATAGGAAGTGTTAGAAGTACGCGCAGAGCAACAAAAGCATTTGGAAAGAGAGTGGTTGTTAGGGGGCTTTATTCCTTCACCCGCTTACTTCCCTGGTCCTTCTCACATGAACAGAGAGCAACAATACCTGAAGTCCAAAGGTGCAAACAATTCAATGTTTATTGGGGTGAATTTCCAGCAAGGATGATTCCAGTTTCCTTCCTTAGTGTCCCCCTTCCCAGCTCTGACACCACAGAGTCTTACCTGTGTCCCTGTTCCCATTTCCCCCCTTAGCAAAACATGATTCCAATTTCCCCATCCCCATTCCCTGTTCCCATTCCCCCCCGCAACCCACCCACTTCCTGATTGACTACAGACTATATAGTAAAACTTGAGTTCTGCTTAGCTATACCTTAACCAATCATTTTCCTGAAATTTAACTAACCAATCCTACAATATTGTAACATCATTATGTAACCAATTATATCCCACCACCTTAATTAGTTTACACCCAGCAAAATTAATTATACAGCAGACAGGAACAATCACAGAACCAGACAGAGATTATACAGACAAACAATAGGGAAATGGGGACTACAGTGATAGAACAACAAAGAAATGAGGATTTCACATCCCAGCTATTGATAGGTGAGTTCTTGCCAGACAGGATGCTATCAAACTAAGTTTCCTTTTACATTTTCTAGGCACTTCCCTTTCTCTGGAGGTGATAGGCACTATCAGGACAGGACTATATTCCTAACAGTCCAATAGCACCTTCTTTCAATGTGACTAGTTTGGAATGTGAGGATGTGACCATTTGCTTCCCAGCTTATGGCTGCCTCTGTTGCTTAGCCAAAGGCCTTAGCCTAAGAACAGGCCTCAGACTGTCACAGAAAGAGAAGGACCTTACACCAGCAGACAGTGATTTTGATTCTTTCTTTAATACCTCTATAACTAGCTAAGTGATAAGAATACACCTAAATTCTTAGAATATAGGCCTTTACAGACAGGCCTGAATATCTATATCCTAACAGTGGTCATCTTTTTTGTGCACATATATTCCAGAATAGCCTTTGGAGTTGATTCTGCTGAAATGTATCTTGAAAGGGCTTTCAGTTCATCACCTAAATCACTCGCATCAATACCGCATATGTCATCATGTGTCAACACTGTCTGTAGTGCCCTGCATTGCTGGTGTAGGTCTTCTTCAGGTATAGTGAAGAGTTTTGGAATATCGTACAACATCCCAAATATACTCCTTGAGCTGCATGAAATGTTCTTCAACTGACTGTATTGCACAATCTAGCACCTGGTTAAAGAATTCAACTTTGAATTGTTGTTTGGGATCACTGATGGTGTTATCCCATGCCTTGTAATCAAAATGTCTTCTTCTTTGGTGACTCTTGTGTTCTTGAATGGGTGGGAAAATAGCTTCAGTGTGAAGTTCCTCTGCCAACTTCTGTTCACTCTTCAGAATGTTTTGAAATCCCTCATCTGACTGTAGGTATGACTTTGCTTTGTCCAGTTGTTCCATTGCTCCAGATATATCAAGGTCAACACCTTGGAGTCTCTTGCTTATACCATTTATTTCAAACAGTATGTCATGCCACAACACTAAGCCACATTGAAATTTGAATTTATGTATGTTTCTCGTGATTCCATTTCCCTCTGCCACTGTTCTCCCACGAACAGTTTCTGTCATAGCATTATCCTCCATAATGTCAACTATAAAAGGAGTACCTGTGGCACCTTAGAGACTAACCAATTTATCTGAGCATAAGCTTTCGTGAGCTACAGCTCACTTCATCGGATGCATTCTGTGGAAAATACAGAAGATGTTTTTATACACACAGACCATGAAACTGTGGCATCATCTATCTTCCCAATTTGGTGTTTGATAGGCTTTATCACTTCCACTTGACTTTCTCATCATGTGGCACTCAGTGGTTTCAGTGTCAGAGAGGATGTTCGCAGATGTTGCTTCAAAATTTGCCATCAATGAGCTGATGCAGAGAAAAATACATAGATGCTTTCAATTACATTAAAAAATTCAGCAGCCTCACTAGAAGCTGATGCTGCATCACTGACCACCAAGTTCAATGTATGAAAACTGCATGGGACAAAAAAAGCTTGAGGTTTAACTCTCGTATCTGTGTCTGCACTCCTCCGTTCTTTCATCTCATGTTGGCACCATTATCATAGCCCTGACATCTTATGTCAGCTATCGCAATTCCCGTATCTTCCAGCTTTTTGAGAAGCACATTTGTCATACCAGCTCCTGTAGTATCATCAATGCTCTTTGACAGTCACCATTGCGGGGACATTTTCACTAGATTCTGTTGTTACAAAATGCACCATTAACGTCATTTGTTCCATATGGCTGATGTCAGGTGTGCAGTCCAGAATAACAGAGTAATATCTTGCTGACTTCAGATCTTCTGTTTAACTTTTGTTGCCAGTAACTGTATGATCTCATTTTGAATTGTTTTTCCAAGGTAGTGGTGTGTGTACAGTTCCTGGGTCGTGACTCTTCTTAGATGCTCCTGGAGTACAGCATCAAACTCAGCCATCAGCTCCACAATTTTAAGGAAGTTTCCATTGTTTCCATTGTCTGGCACATACAGCAGATCGGAAGTGCCATGCAGTGCTAGGTTTTGGGTAGCAAGCATTCTCACAATGGCAATGAGCCTTTTCAGAACATTTTGCCAGTAAAGAGCAATCTTCTCTTGATGCTGATCATCTGGGATTGTTGGGATTGTTTAGCCTGCAGAAGAGAAGAATGAGGGGGGATTTGATAGCTGCTTTCAACTACCTGAAAGGGGGTTCCAAAGAGGATGGCTCTAGACTGTTCTCAATGGTAGCAGATGACAGAACGAGGAGTAATGGTCTCAAGTTGCAGTGGGGGAGGTTTAGATTGGATATTAGGAAAAACTTTTTCACTAAGAGGGTGGTGAAACACTGGAATGCGTTACCTAGGGAGGTGGTAGAATCTCCTTCCTTAGAGGTTTTTAAGGTCAGGCTTGACAAAGCCCTGGCTGGGATGATTTAACTGGGAATTGGTCCTGCTTCGAGCAGGGGGTTGGACTAGATGACCTTCTGGGGTCCCTTCCAACCCTGATATTCTATGATTCAGGGAGCTTCCTGTTTCCTGCTGCTTCCCTGAACCCACTTGAGGAGAACAGGCAGTCAACTGAAGTAGTAGGAGCCAGTTAGGCCCTTAAGACGCTGATATCATCCCTCACTCAGGCCATCCTCTTTGGAACCCCCTTTCAGGTAGTTGAAAGCAGCTATCAAATCCCACCTCATTCTTCTCTTCTGCAGGCTAAACAATCCCAGCTCCCTCAGCCTCTCCTCATAACTCATGTGTTCCAGTCCCCTAATCATTTTTGTTGCCCTTCGCTGGACTCTCTCCAATTTATCCACATCCTTCTTGAAGTGTGGGGCCCAAAACTGGACACAGTACTCCAGATGAGGCCTCACCAATGTCGAATAGAGGGGAATGATCACGTCCCTCGATCTGCTCGCTATGTCCCTACTTATACATCCCAAAATGCCATTGGCCTTCTTGGCAACAAGGGCACACTGCTGACTCATATCCAGCTTCTCGTCCACTGTCACCCCTAGGTCCTTTTCCGCAGAACTGCTGCCTAGCCATTCGGTCCCTAGTCTGTAGCTGTGCATTGGGTTCTTCCGTCCTAAGTGCAGGACCCTGCACTTATCCTTATTGAACCTCATCAGATTTCTTTTGGCCCAATCCTCCAATTTGTCTAGGTCCTTCTGTATCCTATCCCTCCCCTCCAGCGTATCTACCACTCCTCCCAGTTTAGTATCATCCGCAAATTTGCTGAGAGTGCAATCCACACCATCCTCCAGATCATTTATGAAGATATTGAACAAAACCGGCCCCAGGACCGACCCTTGGGGTACTCCACTTGATACCAGCTGCCAACTAGATATGGAGCCATTGATCACTACCCGTTGAGCCTGACAATCTAGCCAGCTTTCTACCCACCTTATAGTGCATTCATCCAGCCCATACTTCCTTAACTTGCTGACAAGAATACTGTGGGAGACCGTGTCAAAAGCTTTGCTAAAGTCAAGAAACAATACATCCACTGCTTTCCCTTCATCCACAGAACCAGTAATCTCATCATAAAAGGCGATTAGATTAGTCAGGCATGACCTTCCCTTGGTGAATCCATGAGAAGCTGGTGTTAATCAGTCCAGGCTCCTAGGGGTGCTAGAGAGGTACATCAGAGGCTCCTCCTCCTCTCTCTGCCTGAAGCTCCTGCTGCTTTATGTTATTCCCTCTCACCTTTTCTCCTGCCTGCCTGTTATGTCTCTTGTGCCCTCCTTCCTCCAGCACAACACTCCACTATCTCTGTGCATCTTGGGCAGAGAGAATACATATGCACCAGCAGCAGACACAGTTTTCTACACTCTGAGTCCGAGTGGCGCCCCCTCCCCCCCCCCAGTCTGGCACCTGAGGCAGCCGCCTCAGTTTGTCTCATGGTAAGGCCAGCCCTGTTTCCCCATGCACAACTCTACCTGTGATAAAAGGACTTGCAGAAAGATGCATACACAAAAGTTGCTGGATTGAGACTGGCTAACTACTTATTCCTGTACTCTCTATCAAAATACACATTGACTCTCTCCCTTTACCCCTGACCCAAGTCTTCTCACATGCAAAATAAACTCCACATTCCAAATTCTTGATTTCCCCCTTCCATCCCCCACCTTCTCTCTTCCCCTAGGTCTGCCTGGATCCTCTTGGAATCTTTATTAAAAATTCATCACCGCCCTTTAAATTAAACCATGTCTTAGTAAATGCCTATTATATATCCTTTTCAGCTCCCTTCTTTGCGGATTTCATTTGTATTCTGAACAGGCACCAACCAACTCCTGAATTTGCCATTAAAATAAGGATTAAGTGCTGATTTGGCATGCTTATCATATGTTGGCTAGCGTTATGCTAGGGGAACCAGCTGGGCACTGGAATGAAACTCTCTTAATGGCTGTTCCCTAGGACTTTCTTTAAAAAAATCTAGTACAGCTGTTTACAGCACAATTTTGAAAAACTGATTGTCCCTGCTGCTGGAATCGCCTGTCTCCTGCCCCCACCCCCACGACCCCCCACCCGCGCCGAAACTGCTGGACTGTAGGTTATTTTGGCATAAAATTACTAAAGACCTAGAGCAAATTAAAAGTTGCTACCATTAGCACACTAAATACTCACTAAAAACTTCATTGTTATAAGACTGCCATTAGCCTAGCTTGGGTTCATATTCAGTCCTTTTTTATAAAAATCCTCTATCTAATTGACAATACTTTTGACTTAAAAAAGCAGCTTTATTAGGGGAAGGCACTCTCATTTCTTTCCTAGAGGAAGATTTTCAACAGTTAAAGCTGTCTTTTTTGTGTGCCTCTGAGCTACAACATATAAAAGTCAGTCCCACTAAGTTATAATTATAAGTGTAGGATAATTCTAATGATGTCTTACAACGGATGAAATCTGCTTCAACTCTGTCTACCACCTGATTACCATGGAAACCATTGCTGGTCAACAGAGTAATTCAGATCAAAAGGAATTATTATTATTCTTCCCCGTCTATAGTGGATGGAGATTTGCCCAGCTTTTGTTAAAGTTTCTGGAAGAGGCTGAAAGGGGCAGGAAGGGCAAATATTAATTTTTAATGTGCTGGAGAGCAAAAATGGCTTATTCTCTATGGGATACAACTGGTTTTCACAGAATCAGATATTAGTAGATTATAGGATCAGGCTTGCACCACCCAGGGATTGGAGATAAACAGAGGTGGTTTGGTCCATGGAAAAATGCAACAAGAAAAGCTGACATAACAAAATTATCTGTCTATTTCAAGGGCAGTCAAACTTCAGTTGAAAGTTTAATGCTGCAAGGAGAACAGGGGGGTAAAAATGTAATAAACGGACTTGTTTTCAAGGAGACAAATGATGACATCACAATGTGCTTACTTTGTGTTCAGGTATCTAAGAAATTTACTTAGTGGGACTCTTTTGCTCTGTTGATATACAGGGACAATAATCTAGTCAATAATGAAATTTGAAATATAAACAGTTTGCAGAAATTTGATTTAAAGAAGGTTGCAGAAACCTGAAGCATACTGATCCTACAAAACACAAACACACAGAAACTTATTCTACTTATTAAAGAGATCTAAGCTCTGTAGAACAGGCCAAAGTTTTCCAGGAATCCTGCTTTTCTTTATTACCATCAAAACAAGCTGACAATAATGTTTAGAGTTTCTGAGACTTCCTAGTTTCTCAACAATTTGTGTGCTCCATAATCTAAATTAGATGCCTTGGTGTACAAACATCTTAATTTCTGCTGTTTTCTTGCTAAATTAGATGCCTATATTTGTTGTTGTTTTATTCATATTGTAGTAGCTGTCAAGAGCCCCAGTCTGGATCAGGGTCCTAATAAAAACACACAGAAAGGCATAATCCCTACCCCCAAAGAGTTTATAATCTAAAAATGATAAAAACACACAGAAGGTGGAAGGAAAAGAATGCACATGCCAAGTGATCAGGAAGAGAATTGGTCCATGCCCTGTTTTGTTTCCCTTTATTTTTTTCAGTATGTATTTATGTATAACAGAACATTAGTTTTAGGTGGTTTTTTTTTTAATTTTGTGTGTGCAGGTGGAGGTGGCACCCACGATAAAAAGGAGGAGAAAAAAAGATTGTTGGATAAGCTTGAAGATGTGGAAAAGGAAACACTGGGGGAGAGATCTAATGAGAAGGGGAGGAGAATAGTGAAAAGTACAATGGACATGGAGCCTCATTGGTTTTAACAGGAGGGTGCTGGTGGGACATTCTGTGTCAGAGACCTTTGATTTGGAACTCATCCCGTTATTGGTTCTAAATCTGTTGATCTTCAGGACTTGGTGCAAAGCTTTTTGGAACAGGTGAAAATGGTTGAGGATTGGTCTAATGGGGAGTTATTATACCTTCTATGATTATTTTTGTTTGGCTTACTTTTGACTATGTGAAAAAAGCTATGCTGCTAGATTTGATATAAATACAAAAATGAAGACAAAAACCTCTTGTTCTAGTTTAATTATTTGCATGGTATCAATAAGCACTAATAAGTTAGAAGCTCAAGGCATGGGGAAACTCTGAAACTCATTGTAGAATTTTATGAGATCACACTCACTGTCCCCACATTGGGAGAAAAAGTTCTTCTTTGTTGGTAGTTCATACCCTGGGTGGCCAATTAAGAAACATCATTGGTGCCTGGTGAGGAATTGGATGTTTTATTGCTTTGGGCCCAATGAAGAGAGAGAGGGTGAAGAACATAGTGAAAGTTTGATTTAGGCTAGAGTTCAGCATCTGTGACTGTTTTGGCACGGTGTCCATGTATGAGGATAAGGCAAGGAAAAGTCAAGCTAGTGAAAATCTTTTAATATTGTTTCTTGGCAGTCACAATGACCTCAAATGTCAGTAAATGCATTTATCTTTTCATATATGTATAATCAGCATCAATGGCTTGGCATCTGACTTACTCAGAGGGACCTTGGCGTGTCTCCACTCCCATATTTTTTGGCTCAGGTAGCTGTACTAACTGAAGAGAGAGAAATTCTCTTTATTAAATGGCAATGGCAAGCCAACAACAGACTTTATTATGGGAATCTACAGCAGTAAAAAAAAAAGTTTTACAGTTTTTGTGCTTTTAATTCATAGATGGTATCTTTCAAAATATTAGGAGATTCTGTTGTATTTAGTAGATATGGGGATTTGAAAGTATGAGCAGACAACTAAATAAGAATCCAAAATTTCTGTGGTGAAATGCTGGAAACTTTGCCATTAACTTCAGTGTGGTCAGAATTTTGATCACGGCCTTTTGTATTGTCCTCACAACCATACATACATATATGCATAGATTCACCATTCTTGGCAAATATACAGCCACTCACCTAGATATATTGTTGTCAAAGTAATTAAATAAATGAAGTAAATATTTATATATTTGTTTCTGTTCCTTCTGGTGCAGATAATCAGTGTTCTTACTATTGGCTTCGAAATATTTAAATTGGGGTTTCCCTTAGATGCTTAGCTATGCCATTCCTTCTGTCTACCACAGGCATTACTAGAGGCAAACACAAATTAGCCCCCCTACACTAGAAACTCAGTTTTGCTGCTTCTGAACATGTGGTTTTCTATGTATGGAATACTCTACTGAAATAAAACAAAGTCCTGGCTGTTAAGAATTTGCATGGGCATATTATTTTACTGCTATTTTTCCATAAGGGTTAAAATGTATTTAAATATAGTTCTACATGGAAAAGAGGGGGAAAAAGAATTTGTGATTGTGGATAGTAAGATACCTTACATTGACGTGTCCCACTATTAATCAGGTTTTAGTCTGAAAATCTATAGCATCTTTGAGAGTCCTTTATGGTGGGGGTATTTTTACTGAGAAAAGGATGTTAGGATTTAATCTTAGTAATTAGCATGGAAAAGAATCTTTATTTCTCTCATTAGGAAAACAAATTTACAAAACTACAAAACATGAAAACGTATAGTTTAGTTATTTTTCCTAACCATTACCCACACATTATTATAAATACTCATAAGATGAAACCCCGTTAGGACCAAATCCTACTCACTTGGCTCACATGAGTAGCTCCATTTGCCCTGATTCTGATTTCACTCGTGCTGTCTTTATATGAATCAAATAACTCCACTGATTTACTGTTTAAAAGAATTAACTATTCTTCTCCCAAAACTAAAGTCAGTAGAACTACTTGTGGTCCTGATTCCGGAAAGGAATTTAATATATGCTTAACTTTAAGTTTCAGAGTAACAGCCGTGTTAGTCTGTATTCACAAAAAGAAAAGGAGTACTTGTGGCACCTTAGAGACTAACCAATTTATTTGAGCATAAGCTTTCGTGAGATGAAGTGAGCTGTAGCTCACGAAAGCTTATGCTCAAATAAATTGGTTAGTCTCTAAGGTGCCACAAGTACTCCTTTTCTTTTAACTTTAAGTGTTTTGCTGAATAGAGATGGTTTCTTGAATCAGGGCCTGTGTGGGTAAGGAGAGAAGGATTTAGCCTTCTATTCATTTAAACTTCAGAACTGGCAGTGAATGCTAGACTTTGGTTTCAGTGTTAACGGTGACCATATGATAAAGATACTACTTGAACCACAGTAGATTTATACTCTCTTCTGCAGTGCCAGAATAAACCATCAAGGTTAATATAATGTGTGTGTGTGTGTATGTATATAGGTATGTATTCTTAGAAATAGAGCTTATACTATTAGTCAAGATGAATGTTCCAAACCAAGAGTACAGGGAATATTTTATACTTCCCCAGTTTTCCTTACTTATTTTCCATAAAATAATGTTTATATCAGAAGGATTAAACGTTCTTCTCTACCATTTGTGTGTGTGTGTGTGTATGTGTGTGCGTGTGCGTGTGTGTGTGTGTGTGCATGCGTGTGCGCACCTGCGTGCACCTGGTCTTCTTTCTGTAGCTGACAAAATTGGTGAAATTTTAATGTTAGAGTATGGAGGAATTAAAATGACACAGACAGAGGTTTTTTTCTAAAGTCTGCAGATGTTGTATTTATAGGATGCAACAGCAGACTGGCAATCAGGAAGCAATATAATTGAGTAGGAAATGCACATTTCCAGGTGCATTTCCCATTTAAGGCCTATTGTTTGTTAGAAAAACAAAAGAAGACATTTAAAGTCAATATTAAAAGAGCCAGTCTAATTTGAGAAAGCACAGACGTTATAAACTTACTTACGTTGCAGATGCTGAGGACTGCTTGTAGTGCAAGTCACATGAGTGTTGTGTATTTCTGCAAACTTCTGTTTTATTCAATACACAAATATTAGTTTTACTGAGAGAGACTCATAGATGGTTTCTCAACTATAAAGATTTATTGGTCCTATGCTAAATAACGTTGGGAGGAAAATTGTATTAGGGAAGTTCTGTTTTACAAAGACTAGAAAAAAGAAATGATACTAATTTAGAACACATAACCTTTAATAATGGGACACTATCCAAATATCCAAGCCTGTAGTTTGGCCTACTGTGCTGTACCTCTACATTTATTTAAAACTCATCAGAAAAACTTGTTAGGGCTAAAGTGGTGCATTGACACCAGAGCTAAGTGGGGCAGTGCATAGTGTGCTGTTCAGGAGCAGACCAGAGACCAGGTTGTGACATGGAAAATTATAGTCTTGTCCTTGGTTCTTCCCCTTGTTCATCCTAAACTTGCTGCAGATTACTTCTCCTTGTGTGCTACCAGAGCTGTGCTAGCCACCACAAAGGATGGTTGGAGTAAAAGTTCTTGTCATCCATGCGCTCACCTACTACCTGTCTGGAAGCAGGAGGTAGCAGCTCCATGAGGGATAGTCCATGAGGGTCCTAAGGGTGCATTTTACTCGGTTTATTGCTGTAAGTAGCTATGGACAGCAGGTGATACTCAAATATTTACCAGTCCATCACTTATTTAGAAATTTCCCACCATATCTTTATTTTTGGCGGTATAGGTCTTCAGGTCTGGCCAAGCTTCATCTGGTGCAGGACTTTGCAGAGGGAGGAGGATGGTGAAAGTGGTTTAGGAAAATAGGAATTGATGTGCTACGTCAGAGCTGGGCCCATTCAGTCTAATAGCCTTTCACTTACTCTGGCCACTACTGGCTGCTTCAGGGATTAATGTAAGAAACACTGCAGTGTAGGCAGTTATGGGATAATGTGTCCCAATGGCAATTTCCTCCTAACTTCCCAATAGTTAGAGGTTACTTTATGCCTTGAAATATGAGGATTTACATTCTTTCAAAATATTTTAAATATTTACTACTATAATTCTGGATATTCTTTATATCTGTATGAATGATTCCTCTCTAAAGCCGCTTTTGTTCCAAATTCCTGGGGACAGGCCCTATCCCAACTTCAACATGCCCCTGTGGCAAAGGGACTAAGTGGATAGTGTAATGCTGGGTGCTATGTGAGCCTGGGGAATAACCTTCTGGAAGGGATAGGAAAAAAAGATGAGGATCCTTGGTTACGTCTGTAGTTGTACTTCAGTCATTGTATCCTAGAATACTGAGTTAATGCAGTAGCTGTACTGTGGAGAGAGGATAATTGGAGTGGCCATGACCGTACTGTTAAATATAACATATTAATCTATCTGTTCCATGAATGACATGAGGGAAGTATTACCAATGGAAAACACTTTGGTGTAGGCAAAACATAAGCATGTATATCTAAAGAGTTGCTTAAACAGTGATACTTTGGTGTCATATCTTCGGCCTCCCTTTTGTCTTAATGGATTTCATTTTGACTAATATGATATGAAAGGTACTTAGCTATATATGATCTGAGAGCTTTTATCATGTTAGTGAAAATGAAATAAGCTAATCTCATGAAAGTTGCTAATAAGTCTTAAAGTATTATCAACGTTTTAGCATATTATTGACTCCTATGGTAGTAAGGAAAGGGGAGTTGGTTAATATGATAAGAAAGCAATTAATGTAATACAAAAGCAAGTAATATGATATGTCCTTTGTACTGAATTACTAGCTTTGATAAAACCACTAGCAGTCTCATTCAGTAGCTTGTTCTATGTATCTATGACAGGTTTCAGAGTAACAGCCGTGTTAGTCTGTATTCGCAAAAAGAAAAGGAGTACTTGTGGCACCTTCGAGACTAACCAATTTATTTGAGCATGAGCTTTCGTGAGCTACAGCTCACTTCATCGGATGCATACTGTGGAAAGTATGCATCCGATGAAGTGAGCTGTAGCTCACGAAAGCTCATGCTCAAATAAATTGGTAGTCTCGAAGGTGCCACAAGTACTCCTTTTCTTTTTATGTACCTATGATAGCTCACTGACGTCCACCATGGAAGCAATTAGACGTACATCACTTCTGCTCTTCCTAATCCAAATGTCTCAGTCCCTTACAATTATTACAAATAGACATGGGTGGGAAATGCTTTTTTCCCTCTCGTGAAAATTTTGGTGACTTTAGAAATTTTTTCTGCTCTCATTGAGGCCAACCTGAGACCTTTTAAATTTTCTCATGGAAAAAAAAAAGATAAACACACTCTAGAATAGCCAATAACCCAAGTTAAGCAAAGCAGGTAGTTGAACTTGGACCTCCCTCATCCCCCTTGAATTTCCAAAGCACTTGGCTGTTGGCTAATCTGGGGTTGTTGACATGCATCTGCTTGCTGTCGCTCTTGTTTTGACAAGAACTTACATCAAGGACCTAAGAAACCCTCCCTGACAAAAACAATGAGGAGTCCTTGTGGCACGTTAAAGACTAACACATTTATTTGGGCATAAATTTTCGAGGGCTATAACCCACTTCATCAGATGCATGGAGTGAAAAATACAGTAAGCAGGTATAAATATACAGCACATGAAAAGATGGGAGTTGCCTTCCCAAGTTGGGGGGGGGTCAGTGCTAACGAGGCCTATTCTATTAGGGTGGATGGGCCACATCCACCATGATTGAATTGGCCTCCTTAGCACTACAAAAAGTAATTTTCCCTCTGTTGATATTCACCCCTTCTTGTCAACTGTTGGGAATTGGCCACATACACCATAAGTATTGATGGATATGGATATGGTTTGAATAAGCAGATGAACCTGAATGCTTAATTGAACCTAGCTTCCCACCATTACAGATTATTGTATCACTAGCTAGTATTTATATTTCTTAGTGCTGTAGTATTTATCAATCACTGACTATTTTAGGAATTCATAGAAAAAATTTAAAGCAAAACAGTTTTAACTGAATTAGGTGCTTATTTAAGTTGCTGTATTGATAGCCCTTGAGATTGAAGTCTGTTAATGCAATGACATATAGCAATGTTCTACCAGTCATTTACTTGAAACATTTACCTGAATGACACTAGGAAGGAGGCAGAGCCAAGTGAGGTAGAACACTGGCCAAGTCCATCCCCAGTTTAGCTCCAGAGATGAACTGACTTATTTTATTTTAACTGTTTTCAAAGAAAAGCATGTTTTTATTTTGTGGCAAAAACATTTTCATTTTTTTTATTTGTTTAAAGTTCAGAGCAACAAGAATGGTTAGAAAACATGGGTAAACTCTCATTTGAAGAGAGTTTGAAAAGATTGTTTTCCTTAGAAAGGAGATGACTAAAAGGGGACCTGATAAAAGTCTGTAAAATTAATAGAATACAGAAGGTAAACTGGGAACATCAGAGCTCCCTTCTCAAACAGGAATGACAGGAGGAAAATAGCTATCATATGTTTTTAATACCATTTTTTGAAACTGGTTGCCAAAATCAAATTGTTAAATACTCATTTGCTTTCTTGAAGCATGGAGTTAAAACCTCAACCAACCCACCGAGTGAGATGAAGCTTCCCTTTTGGCAGTAGATTCTAAACTTGATGAACCTTAAGATAAAGGCATTGTTTTGCATATATTAATTCTATTTTTAATTACATTACCTTAAATATTTTCTTTGAATTGTGCTTTTGTGATCCACATTTTCAGTTCACTAGGTTTTTTTTCCGAAACATCATTGAGCTTGTAAAAACAACAAGAGGCCGGTGGCACCTTAAAGATTAACAGATTTATTTATTGAGCTTGTAATTGTCTGGGGCGGAAATGAAAAAAGTAAAGTTGTTGAGGCTCCCTGAAACACCAAGGAATCCAGTAGAGGCTTAATGGATTTCTATACCCATTTCAAAAGGCTGTTTCTAGTTCTAATTCCTTCTCTGGCAAAGAACATTTCAGTGATGCGTAAATTCAGGGATGTAAAGGTTATGAATGTAGCACTTTGCTTTCCTGTTTATTCCTCCAGGGTTATGAAAGCTCATCTGAAGTTACTAGTGTCTTTTTAATCTTGTTGACAAAAAACTGTGGGATACAGGATACAGCAAGAATGAGCTGCTCTGTCTATCCATGACAAAGGATTTCAGTAAAACTATGTATTACTTTTTAAAATTCTGATAGATAGTGTAGTGCAGGTGGAGGCTCTTGGATAATCAGAATGCATGGCTCCTTTCATACTGAATATGAGTAGGGGGAGAAACTAATCTAAATTGACTCCTTCCTCTGTGTCTTCCATCCCATTTTGTCTCTCCATGCATGTCTTCTACATTATATGCTTTCCTGGACAGAGACTCTCATGGTATCTGTCTTGTACAGCACCTGGCAGACAGTGCTTAATAACTACTATTATTATTCCACAAAATGGCTGTTACCTCTGAATAAAGAAGCTGGTGTTTTCACAGAATACTACCAAAGTGTTCACCTTTTTCCCTTCCTGGGTCAATGTCACATCATCATCTTAACTTCTACATAGCTATTGAAACTGATTTTAAAAAAAAGTTTTCCTGTTTCTTTCCCCTCATACTAAAATGTTGCATTCTTTCATAATAAATTTTCCTCTCTCCCTTCTTCCAGCTCACTACCACAATCTCTATTTAAATCCCCAGTTACCCCTTTTACTTAACAGGAATAGTTTCCTTCCAGTCCTTCAGTACCCTGATTTCTGTTTTCATGGTCAATTAATCTAAGGTTTAAAACAATTAAATTTTCACGTAATAAACCTAGCTTTTGATTCACATACCCTGCCTGTTGCTCATGGAGTAACTGGGGCAGAGAGTGTTGTGGGGGGAAATGCACATTGTCTAAAGGACTAATCTGATGGCCTCTGAAGTCAATGGAAGAATGGGATTCTTTTCATCAACTTCAGCAGGCTTTGGATAAGCCCCTAAATGTAGAGCAGGCATGCTGTTTTTTTCAGTAGAACCTCTGGCTGATTTAAAAAATCACTACTGACCAGTCAAATTGGTTTTGGCCTGAAAGATGGTGGTTGTGACTAGGGGATTCAGGACTGTGTGTGGTGGAGTTGGGTTCCCTTCTTCTGAGGGAAAACAATGAATTTTATGCACCTCTCATCCATTGTTCCCAGACTCCCTCTAACAAGAGTGTAGCAATTAACTGAAGCTCTGAGCTCAGTAGCAGTCTTAATGACATGTGTCTGACCTAAGCCAATCAGTGTGACAGCTGCCAGCTGAACTCATCATCCAGATGGCTAGGGGAAAAAAAGCTCATGTTGAGTATCATTAACTGATTGTAT
This sequence comes from Lepidochelys olivacea, assembly GCF_965140295.1. Classification (NCBI taxonomy): domain Eukaryota; kingdom Metazoa; phylum Chordata; order Testudines; family Cheloniidae; genus Lepidochelys; species Lepidochelys olivacea. Next base: position 74,570,590 of record NC_140411.1, on the reverse strand, counting down.
TTAGTATCTTTACAAACTCATGACAATATCAATGTGGATAGGTAGGAACTGCCATAACACATAAGACTAGTGATCCATCTAGTCCAGTATCAAGCACTATCAGAGGCAGAATACCTTAAACTTTATAAGAATATAAAAACATAGTGAACAATTATGTAGTGACCCGCCCACAAGAGAAATTTCTTCCTAACCCCAGGTTTATTTTTACATGTGTGTGTATACATATAAAATAGTGTGTGTGTGTGTGTGTGTGTGTGTGTGTAATGTATACATTAACAAATAGAAAATCTATATTCTAACTAATTATTAAACAAATCATCTTGCTCTCTATCTTAGGTATTTATATGCCCCTTATCACCCTCATATCTGAGTACATCACATTTTTTTAAAATGTATTTATCCTCACAACAGCCATCTAAGGTAGCCAATTGCTATTATCCCCCTTTACAGAAAGGAAACTGAGGCACAGAGGTACTAAGTGACTTGTCCAAAAGGAAGGTCACACAGGATGTCTATAGTACAGCAAGTTATTGAGTCCAGGCCATGAAAATCCTAGGCTATTTCCCTAACAACTAGACTATCCTTCTACTTTTGCGTGCACTGGTTTTACACGGATTTCAACAGAATTTGTCCTGATTTACATCAGTGTGAGCGCATAATCACATGCTGTTAGTTCATCCATTGCTAAATAGTTGTAATAGAGTGATACCCTCTTCTCCTCAGCTCCAACCAGATTTCCATACTGAAATAAAACAGTTGGTTTTACGCCACTAATTTATCACTTGGGAACCACACAGCTACTTTGTAAAGCTGAGTGTCAATTTTATTCTTTCTTAATTACATGTAATTGTTATGAAAACTTACGAAAGACAAGATAAATTCACCTATTGCTGTATAATTAAATAATTACAAATATTAAAAAAACATAAAATTGCCCATATATTAATAAATTAAACTTGTAGTTAATCCTTATATTTAAATTGGCATTTAAAACTTTGCAATTTCAGGTTAATCTGTGTTAATTTAGTTGATAAAGTTGCAAATTTTTATTTAATAAATGTACTAATGAAAATATGTGGTGGTTTATTTTTATTTTTGTATGACAGTTATCTTCCAAAGAATTCCTTTCAGTGTGTATTGAGTGTAAATAATCAATACACTGTTGCTTATTTAGTCTAAAATTGTTATAAAAGGAGGGCTAGTAAATACTAGAGTCAAGATTATATAAGCATTTCCATTCTAATCCCCTGATTTCTATCATTTATTATTCTCTGAAACTGTCACTTTTGGGCCAGAAAAGTTCTACACTTGGTCTGTGTCTGAAGGTATTTTTGTTTTGTTTTGTTAATCTCTGCAGAATTTGAGCTCAGCTGTTTTGGAATATAAGGAGATTTGGAAAAGTATACTTTCCCCACTATAAAATAAGATCTGTGAGCCTGTTTTTTTAAATTAAAACTGAAACAGCACTGATGATGGGGCTAGACATTTTAATTTTAGCAGGGAAAGAGAGAAATGCCTTTGCATGTTGTGGTTTAAATTGCTTTTGATTTAATTGAATAACGAGCATTTAAAACTATGCTTCACATGTTTGTTAGAATTGGTATATGTGGTTTTCTTAATCACAGAAAAACCAGGCTGTGGTGCACATGCAAGCATGGCAAACTTATCTCCATAGTTAAAAATGAAGTAAACATGCAGAGAATGAGGGCAGTCTCTGAAGAAACTCTTTCTTTATTCATTGTACTGTACATTTTGTACTGTGTGCAGTGAATGGAACAAGGGACACCTACATTTCTGCCAATGGACATATGCAATGCTGTCTAAGTCCTGATGCTGCACAACTCATGCCTAAACCTTGCCTGGATTCAGAAACTAGGCATTCCCTTACCTATCTTACCTACATGCCTCTGCCCCTTCTTAGACAAGCTCAGTAGTTGGACCAGTCCCCTCTTCAGAGGCAGGCCATTTGTCTCATTTTAAAATGGACAGTCCTGCTTTTCTAAGTTTTGTGCCCTATCCAAAGAGATATGGTTTGGTCCATTATTGGATGTGGGGAAATGAAATTGTGAAGAGCGCACTGCGTCACCTTCACTGGGGGAAGGGTGATGTGCTCTTCAAAATGGCATCCCTATGCAGCATGACCTCACATGCACGTTGCATGTGAGATCATGCCAGCGAGGGTGGACCCCCACCTTCCTAGATATATTAGAATGTCTGGTATTTGGAGATGCATGAGTGTACACCCTACTTCTTCAAATCCCCACTCTGCCTGATTTTGAGCAGAAACTTAAACCCAGGTCTCCCACTGCTGAGGTGAGTACCCTAACCACTGAGCTCTGCATTGCACCACCTAAGTCCCCCTTGTAAATCTAGACCTAAGAAATCAAGGTGTTTAGGACCCCTATGAAAATAAAAATAGTATAAGTAGAAAGGAATAGAAAACAAATATTACAATATGTTACACTCTGATGCCAAAGCTTTAGAAAAATTGTATATTGTATTGTATTATTCAGATCAAAGTATTTGATCATGTAATTAAAGACTATTACAGAATATGCACAACAGGTGGAGTTAAAACTGTGAGTGCAACCTTAAATTTGTCATTTCCTCATTTCTGAGTGTTCAACATGCAATCCTAACATTCTGTTGATATTTTTTTGAGGCATAATTATACAGCTTAGTTTCTGTTTTGCATTAAAGTAGATGGATTGTGTGCTGCTCCTTTATAGTGAAATGTCAACAGTCCCATTTTATATCTCAACTTCAGGGCATATACTCCACTTTTAAATGTTTTCCATGACCTCCCATTGAGCATTAAGATGTCAACCTAAAACACTGATTTGTATTTATAAAAGTTGGAATACATTAGTTCTGTGAGTTGGATGCAAAAATGTTTTTAAATAGTGTTTTTTGCTAAAATGTTGTTTTTTTTCAAAAAAAAGCAAAGATGTGGCTAACAATAAATCACTAATATCTTATTTGAAGACATGCTTTTTATATACATCCAACGTACAGTGACATCCAGTTATGATGTATTTATATCTACCTACACTTTATTGCATTTCTAAAATGTGTTTAACAATGATAGATCATAATGAATATCTCATCTGATATACTGAGCAATAACTATATGGCTTTAACTAAGTACCTGGACTGTATGTAATATGCCTGATTTTGAGGGCATAAGTGAGATTTAAGGAATGCACGTGTATTTCGTCCTAAAAGAAGTCTCTAAATGGAGGTGAATTTTAACCGTTTAGGAAACTGGCTAATCTTTAGGTACTTCCTTGGTTTTGGGAGATCTGGTAGGGATCACTAAAACAAGAGCCTCAGAAACAAAAGTGTTTGTTGGGGGATATGAGAAAGATATAGATGATTCCACGGTGTGTTGGGTGAGGAAAAATATTATAGTTCCTATAATAAGCATTATTTGATTTAATACCTAGTAAAGTACAGGTTTTGGTGTCTACTGTTCCCCAAGTCTTGCAAGAGGATCTTCTGGTCGAAATATGAATATAATGTAATATTTTTGAAGAGGACAAAGTAGCTCTTGCTACCTTTTGGACATTTTATAGTGAAAGCAGTATTAAACAAAATATTGCTTTGAAGGCAGTGTGGCAGCACATGCTTAGAGGAAAGCACCCCAAAGCTCATCTATCACGTTTGCAGAAAGTCCCAGAAGCTTTCTCTTCTCATATCACCCTAGCTAGGCCTGTTATATTGCAATATTGTACTGTTCGTTATTATCTGCTTGTGTCAGACTCTGCCTCTCTGGAGCCTGTAAGTAAGCTTTCCTTTCAGACTAACACAACACAATTACAAAGCAAGTGATTGTATTATCAGATGTTACTTCATCACTGCATGATAAAGGCCTTAGTATACAGTTTCAATACATCTGATTATCATATCATGCCCCTGTCCTGTAATCAACTATGTACATTTTTTAGGGAGAAATAACGCTTCCTTGGCCCTTAAAAGGAAACAACATTCAAAGGTTGTTTTGTTTTGTGGGGTTGTTTTTAAATCAACTCTACTACAAGTATTCAGGAATGAATTGATTTTAATTGTTACTGTGGAAAGGCAGAAAATCACAGGATTCCACTCTCACTGTCTTGTGTCTATCTAATTTTGTCAATTGATTTAATACTATTTCTTCAAATGTATGTATTTATAGGGAGCTGATCTCTAAGTATTTAGGCCATTAACTTAAATGGAATCAAGAATGTACCCAAGATATTAATTGTTTCAATGAAGTCATGTTTCCTTTCCCTTTGTTTCAATCTCCTACTTGAAATATGATAGCTAGAATAAAGACAGATAAAAGAATTATTCTTTGGACTCAAATTAAAATAAAATTAATGGTGACTCTTTAAAAGTATTATTTTTGTACATCCTTCCATTGCTACATTTGACATTACAAGTGTAAAAAAACCAAGGCTCAAAAAAGTTCCTCTCAAAATTATATTTCTGGTTAATCTGAGTCTAGCTGGTGTTTACAGATATATTTATGCAAGAAAGTTAAAATAACTTTCTGTAAAATTAAAGCCTAGGCAGCAATCCAATCAGCTGCTAAAACATTTAAAAGTTAAAGTTTGAGACTATCGGCAGATGAACTAGTCAAAATGTAAGCACCTCGATGTTGATATTCATAACGTTATTTAGAAATTTAGGACTCTCTTCTGGCTTTACTCTTTTTAGGCATGTACAGACTGTGACACCTAAGGGCAACTGAACAGCATGTATGATACTGTAGTCTTCATAGACCAATGGTAAGACTAAAACACATCACACTGGTATCTAGTCAGATCTCTCGCATTTTTTCAAGGATATTTGCTACATCATTCTCCACTGATGATATCTCCTCTTTTCTTCACTATCTGCAATGATGGTACCTGGACCACCTTCCCATAAGGTGTCTATTTCACCAACCAGTTGATCTTAATGTTAAGACCTTTTTCTTATTAACTGCCCCGCATTTTTCCTTTTTTTGCTTCAAGCCACTGTTCCTTGTCCTACCATCTTCCAATACTGAATGAATCCTTTCCTTCAAAGGTATTTATAGACACTGATCATGTCCTGTGAGTCTTCACTTTTCTAGACATTATTAGATCATTCAGCCTATCTTCATATGATTTACTTTCCAATTCTTGTATTTCATTTTTGTTGCCCTTCACTGTATTCTCTCAACATGTTCAGTATGATTCATTGTGTAAGAACATTGCACATAGTGGTCAAAACTGAGCTTTGGTGTAAGCAAGTGCAGCTCTATTAGCAACAGTGCAGTTTCACAAATTTATACAAGAGCTGAATCGGGCCCATAATGCCTGGGAAGCTAGCACCAGAGCTCATTCATGTGTGTGACCACCCTGCATAATGCATGAAATTCATCTCTATGCAGAGAGCATGCATAAAGCCATGCACTGCGTAAGTCCCACTTTGCATATGCTTTGTGATGGCCCACCTCACAGGGATGAATTTTGCCCAGTGTGTGGAAAGACCCATTATGTACAGACCACAAAGTACACAGAGTACTTGAAGGACAGGAAGGGAAATATTTTTCCCTTGCCTTGTTCTCTGACTCCTCAGAGTCCTCACATTCCATGATATTAATTAGCTCTTCAGATCCGGACTCAGAGTGGTGTCAAATACTTATTTTCTCCACACCTCCCTCTTCTTTTTCTTCTCTTTTCATCTTACCAAATTCATGTAACAACACTGGAATTAACTCTTTTAACTTCTAGTATAGTTATCTCTATGTCAGATTTTTTTTTCTACCTATGTTACTATAATCCTAGGAAAAGAAAAAGGGAAGGCATAAGTTTCAGGATTGCTGATCCAGCAATCTTCCTTCAATGATGGGACTTGCAAGGGCTCTGTGCTGCCCTAAAATTGAATGGTGTTAGTTAGAAGGCCATATTCAGTGCATTCCTGGTGCAACCTCCACTTTTATGGATCCAGAAGGAGGGATACATAGCTGCCCTTTCCTCATGTAACAGTGATCAGACAGCCCTTTGAAAATATAAGTATTGTTTATTTTAGCTGTAGGAGCAAAGCTCTTGGAGAAAAGGAGTTTTAAAAACAGCCTCCATGCATGTCTATCTTACCTAAATGTTTGCCATTCCTAGATATTAGCCTAGGAATCCTTAACTTCTTCAGACTTCCCCAGTGGGTGTTCTGTTCTTCTGTGCTTGTAGGCTTTTGCCTGTCCTGGTTCAAACCAGTTTCATAGGATGGCTGAAGAGGAAGTAGAATATTCAAAGCTAATATGTCAGGCATTGTCTCTAAACAATCTTTAGGTCTTTACCAAGGGCTGGCTTATCTTGAGTCATTATTTCCCTTCCAGCTTGCTTTTCTAGACAGCCCCATATTGAATTAAACCAATACTCATACTGTACACATTCCTATAACGAGGTCAACATGCAGTGTTCATAAATTATTACAGAACAGCTTTAAATCTGTCACACAATTTAAGTGCAGTTGGAGCAGAATGGCATTATGGTGCCCCTCAGCAAAGACTCAGTTGACCGCTTGTGTTGAGCAAGCTTCATCCACCTGAGGCTTGGAGATAGTATGGGTGTGAGCTGTAAAAGATGTGACTCCTGAGACTGCAGCCCATTTATGTGTATTATTTTCTCTCAAGACATGTTAACTTACAGCAATTAGTCTAGGTACAGAACATTAACTGTGAGGACAGGTTAACTAATTGGGACAGCTTCACTGTTATTTCTGAAAATACAGTCTCCATGTTCTATATGTTAAATCCTGTTTAAATTTCTTTGGGTTTCTAAAATGTTAGCTTGTTTTAATTTTCCTTGTCCAGAAATTGTGTAATCTTGATAAAAATCCCGTTGATGTCAATCAAAATACACCCATTGACTAAATGGATTTTATCTCAAACCCTATGTGAGGCTGTCCGTTATGCTGTTTAACGGTAACTCTCATCTTCCACCATTATAAAAATATATAACTGTAGTTGCTGTCACTTATTGGTAGAATGAAGCAAACACAAGGTGAAGTGCTGGATATTTAACTGTAAAGTAACCAGACTTACAAGGTTGAAGAGCCTTTGCAAAAAGGTTAAAGGCAAATAGATGCTTCTGATTTATTACGTATGATGACCTACTGTATGGCAGAAATCATACATCTGGGATGATGTCACAGTGCAATATATATATACACTTGTATTTAAGTAAATGAGTTCTATCTATTGTATATAGTGTGTTGTGCAATAAATTTACATAGTGTTAATATAGTTCATTACTCTTTAAAATAAACACAAATAAGAAAAAACATTAGGCTAAATACACTTCCATACTTTGTAAAAATAAAATGTATATTGTTCCTGAAAATTCATACAGAACAGCATACATAGCCATCATGCTACTGAACAATTGTAGAACTGGAAGGGACCTCAAGAGGTCATCTAGTCAGTCCCCTGCACTCAAGGCATGTCTTGAGATGTCTTGCAGTCATATTAATATCGATGTATTGTTCATATTAATGTGAACACTTTGGAGCATGGAGTACAAAAGAAAGCATTTTAAATGAGTTCTTTCAAAGTATGGCATGTATTTCTGAAATAATAAATATACTATAATTTACCATGTTTCATGCTGTCACCAGATTTCCTCTGTGTAATTATATTTTTGATTTTTTAGAGGGAGAAAGCACCTACTACTTCAATGTCTGCCAAAAGGCATACCTGTTGAGGTTTTTGGCTTATCTATGGTACTTGTCTTGTAAAGCATCTGTAGTGTGAAGATATACTAAATATGTATTTTTCATCTTTACTATAAAACAAAAGCTGGTCCAAGAGCAAAGTGAATCTTATATCCTTGATGTTTTTCTCTCTGTGTTTATTTTATATCTCAGTAAATACTCATCTCCCCAGCCGACTAAGCAAAGCAACTTTATGTTTCAGAACTTATCCTAAAAAAAGTCATACATGATGGAAAAGGGAAAATAACAAGAGCAAAAGATGACCACAGCCACTCCTATAGAAGCAATCGCACAGGCTGTGCAGGTTCTACTGGTTTATCATCTGTACCTGAGGTAAAGGGGCAGGCTACCACTTCAGCTGCTGCCTCTGCTCAGTCCAGTGTCAGTAGGGTACCGTCTATCAGAAGAAAACTTTATAAAGAACAGGATAGTGTCAGTGTTGGCTGCCAGTTTTCCAACACTGTGCCCTCCTTGCTGCTCTCCCCTGCCCATGATGCTGATAAAACCTAAAGCCCATTTTTATTTCTCCTGCTGTACTAATCTAGCTGGGGAAAGTGTAAGGCCTGTTTTCAAGAGTAAGTGTAGTACAAAAGTTACAGATGTTGCAGGTGGAGGCATTGGACATTTGAATATATGTCTGATTGGTGTAATGCTGTGGCATGAAGGGCAATACTATCCTTGGGTGTATAAATTGGAGAGTAGTGAATAGGAATAAGGAGATGAGATTTTACCTCTGCACACAGCACTGGTGAGATTGACACTAGACTACTCTGTCCAGTTCTGGTGCCACATTTTAGAAAGGATGTTGAAAAATTGGTCTGCCTTTAAAAGCTATTAATCTAGCCAGATTGATTTATTACATCATTGCACAGAAAAAGGCAGATACTCACTCTATAGAGAGGGCCAATTTCCATTTTTAATCACAATCTGTGTAGGGTCTTGATAGAGCCCTGAATCCAAAGAGGAGCTCCCAGTGATGTTGATGGAAGATTTGCATAGTGATCAAGCATGTACTATGGCCTTTATGTATAAAAAGCATCCACTTTATCTTCACTATTCATTGTTACATTCAGCATCAATCAGTGGGAAATATATGCTCTCCTTTATAATTATCACTATTTCTTCTCTTTGTTTCTCTTCTTTCCACATCCTATGTTTTCTTTCTCTCCCTTTTCTTTATTTCTCCTCTACTCTTTCCTTTACATTCTTTTCCTTACAGAAACTCCATGTTCCCACCTCCTGTAGGCCACGCTCCCACTCTCCCATTCTTCTACACTAAAGTGATGGCAGTTCAATAGTTAATGCTTACATTACACTAAAGAGTCATCAATTGGCTGTGGAGTCAACTTCCCATTCAGTTAATTAGCAGCAGGGAGTTCATACCTCTGAGTCATTGTTTCAGGCTGTCTTTAGACACAGAATGGCATCACTTCATAGGATTGATTCCTATTTGGAAGGCTTTCCTCACAGCCATGAGGACTAGAAATTTACCATGAAACCTTAGTTCCGTTGAAGTCCATGATAAAACTCCCTTTGATGTCAATGGGGCCAGGATTTTGCCCCTCCCCCACTTTTTATGAAGGTTTCAAGTCTGCCAAATTTGAACATGTCATGCAAACCAGGTCCATTGGTTGTGTGTTTGACACCTTTGAATTACTGTGTCCAATTATAGCATGTACAGGCTAAGTTTCCAAGGCATACTGAGACAGTAGTGCTTAAACCTGGAGACAGTTGCTCAGCAGTATTTTCTGAGTATATCTCCATCACCAACTTGGAATCTCTATCTCTTTATGTCTTAGACTGAAGTAAAATTTGAGTGAACTCAAAGCCTCTTAACTAGACATAATTTTTCATCAAAAACATTTAAAAAAAAGAATCTGAATTATAAAGCAAAAGGGGTCTCTCTTATTTGTATTGAAGTTTTACTATTCACTTGTAGAAGCAGGCTTTTATATGTGCTTTACAGAGAGTCTACACCTTAGATATTGTTAGATCAGATACCACTATAAGGTAAACAAGGTTATATGGGAAGGTAAAATTTAGCTCTGGTGTAAGCAATTTCAATGTCCTGAAGTCAGTTAAGCTACACCTGATACCTCAGGATTTAAAAAACAAAGGTAAACCCTAATTACTGCACCGTAGATTTCCATGTTGGTCCTTTAGTCACAAATAAATGAGTTAAGACCACATTTCTATAATCAATCTTTAATGCATCAACCTACCTACAAAAGTGCTCATCTCCCCTAGAGCTGACTAAAGGCAGCACAACAATATCCACTTCCAGTGTTTGTTCTTCATTCCAGCCCTATTCACATGCAAGTCAGATAAGAATGTGGGGGAATTGTTTAAATGGCCCCACTTACAAGTTATAGGTGAGGGGAAACACACTCTGCCTTTTTACTTTACTTAGAATTATCTGCCTTTTTATTTTGCTTAATTTGATAACATTTGAAAAATGAAAATAAAACCCAGAGATTGGGGCGGGGGGTGAAATCTGCATTTCTTCCTCTTCCTTTCCACAAACACTTGCTCCACCCTCATTTATCACTTCACATTTTCTAATTCTTTAGTGTTTTATCATTCATTTAACATAGGTTCTGGGGCATAAAATTTAATTTATCTATTGTCATAAATATAAAGGGAAGGGTAAACCCCTTTGAAATCCCTCCTGGCCAGGGGAAAGCTCCTCTCACCTGTAAAGGGTTAAGAAGCTAAAGGTAACCTCGCTGGCACCTGACCAAAATGACCAATGAGGAGACAAGATACTTTCAAAAGCTGGGAGGAGGGAGAGAAACAAAGGGTCTGTGTGTCTGTCTATATGCTGGTTTCTGCCGGGGATAGACCAGGAATGGAGTCTTAGAACTTTTAGTAAGTAATCTAGCTAGGTATGTGTTAGATTATGATTTCTTTAAATGGCTGAGAAAAGAATTGTGCTGAATAGAATAACTATTTCTGTCTGTGTATCTTTTTTGTAACTTAAGGTTTTGCCTAGAGGGGTTGTCTGTTTTTGAATCTAATTACCCTGTAAGATATCTACCATCCTGATTTTACAGGGGGATTTCTTTATTTCTATTTACTTCTATTTTTATTAAAAGTCTTCTTGTAAGAAAACTGAATGCTTTTTCATTGTTCTCAGATCCAAGGGTTTGGGTCTGTGGTCACCGAGGCAAATTGGTGAGGCTTTTTACCAAACCTTGTCCAGGAAGTGGGGTGCAAGGTTTTGGGAAGTATTTTGGGGGGAAAGACGCGTCCAAACAGCTCTTCCCCAGTAACCAGTATTAGTTTGGTGGTGGTAGCGGCCAATCCAAGGACAATGGGTGGAATATTTTGTACCTTGGGGAAGTTTTGACCTAAGCTGGTAAAGATAAGCTTAGGAGGTTTTTCATGCAGGTCCCCACATCTGTACCCTAGAGTTCAGAGTGGGGGAGGAACCTTGACATCTATATTGTAGGAGTCATTTGTTCTTCCTTCTGTTCTTTTCCAAAGTATGGTTTGATCCTCCTTGCACAGTGAGGTGAAGGTGAACACTGAAGTGTTGTTTTATGTATTTCCTTAGGCTCTCCATCTACTTCATTTTTTTTAAGTGGAAAAGTAATCCTTTCAAAATGCTCTGCATTTTAATGTTAAAATAATAATAATGTTATCTCTGTTTCTGTGGAAGCAAGCGAAATTGTTGCGCACAGCGATAAATTTGAGGATTACACTGTCCTTAGTAGTAGCCAGGAGAACATATCTAGATCAATATGAAATAAAAAAAACACGTGAAATTGGTCAGAAGTGCAAAGGCTTATATCATACATGTTATCTGAAAAGAAATACAAGAGTTCATATTGATATTTCTGGAGGGGGGTGGGTATCTTTGTTTACTTATTTAGTGTGTTAGAGATAGCCTGAGGAGAAAAAAAAGACATGTTTCAATGCCCAGAATTCTGTACGATTGCTGGATTTGAGGAATGTGCTGGATCTCACAGATCTCCAGGAAAATTGCTGTAAGTGGATTCATTAGAAACATTATGTATGACAGAAACATTGTTACAGTCTCCTCAATGCTGCATGGTCTGAATGGAACATAGAAAACAGTGATGTTTTTAGTTGTTTCCCTATAGTATCTGTTGTTTGGCAGGTACCATCTAGTGCAGGGCTTGGCAACCTTCGGCACATGGCCGGCCCATCAGTGTATCCGCTGGTGGGCCGCAAGACATTTTGTTTACATTGATCGTCCACAGGCATGGGCCTCTGCAGCTCCAAGTGGTCACGGTTCACCATTCCCAGCCAGTGGGAGCTATGGGAAGTGGCGGCCAGCACGTCCCTGCAGCCTGCCACTTCCCGCAGCTCCAATTGGCCGGGAATGGTGAATTGCAGCCACTGGGAGCTGCGTGGGGCTGTGTCTGTGGACCATCAACATAAACAAAATCTCTCGTGGCCCGCCAATGAATTATCCTGATGGGCTGAGTGCCGAAGGTTGCCAATCCCTGATCTAGTGATATACAAGATCACAGCCTCCCACTCTTTCTACTTTGCAGTGGGTGCTAAAACTTCTTTATCCCTGTAAGACTTGCAGTACCTCACCATATTGCACAGCATTATACACATCCAGTTTCTCTTCCTGGTTTCCCATCCTCTCCTACCACACCTTTCCTCACATTCCTCCTCACACTTGCTGTTCATCTCTGCCTCCCTCTGCAGTCACCCAAATATTTCACCTCATTCCTATATTTCCTTTTCCTTTCCATCTCTATATTATTAATTTAATAAAGAGGAAAAGACTGGAACTGGAAAGAATACTGTCATAAATATAAAGGGAAGGGTAAACCCCTTTGAAATCCCTCCTGGCCAGGGGAAAGCTCCTCTCACCTGTAAAGGGTTAAGAAGCTAAAGGTAACCTCGCTGGCACCTGACCAAAATGACCAATGAGGAGACAAGATACTTTCAAAAGCTGGGAGGAGGGAGAGAAACAAAGGGTCTGTCTGTAGTCGTCTTGGCCGGGGACAGAACAGGAATGGAGTCTTAGAACTTTTAGTAAGTAATCTAGCTAGGTATGTGTTAGATTATGATTTCTTTAAATGGCTGAGAAAAGAATTGTGCTGAATAGAATAACTATTTCTGTCTGTGTATCTTTTTTGTAACTTAAGGTTTTGCCTAGAGGGGTTCTCTATGTTTTTGAATCTAATTACCCTGTAAGATATATACCATCCTGATTTTACAGGGGGGATTTCTTTATTTCTATTTACTTCTATTTTTTATTAAAAGTCTTCTTGTAAAACACTGAATGCTTTTCATTGTTCTCAGATCCAAGGGTTTGGGTCTGTGGTCACCTATGCAAATTGGTGAGGCTTTTTATCCAACATTTCCCAGGAAAGGGGGAGTGCAAGTGTTGGGAGGATTGTTCATTGTTCTTAAGATCCAAGGGTCTGGGTCTGTAGTCACCTAGGCAAATTGGTGAGGCTTTTTACCAAACCTTGTCCAGGAAGTGGGGTGCAAGGTTTTGGGAAGTATTTTGGGGGGAAGGACGCGTCCAAACAGCTCTTCCCCAGTAACCAGTATTAGTTTGGTGGTGGTAGCGGCCATTCCAAGGATAACGGGGGTAATATTTGTTACCTTGGGGAAGTTTTGACCTAAGCTGGTAAAGATAAGCTTAGGAGGTTTTTCATGCAGGTCCCCACATCTGTACCCTAGAGTTCAGAGTGGGGGAGGAACCTTGACAAATACTACGTGTCCTAAGCTTTGCAAATAATTGGATTCTGTATGCCATACAATGCCCAGATATGAACTGATGCATTTAGTAGATGCAACTTGCAGACTAGTTGAGAGTTCATGTTTATTTGTGTTCTTTGAGAGATCCCCAATCATTTTGACTGAATTGAAAAATAGAATATGATGTTTTTCCTACTAGATAATTTTCTTTCTTTGGGATTTTCTATGCCAGTCCAGACCCCATCTCATTTCAGCTGGTGCCACTTCATACATAAATTCTCTCATATTCTCAACATTCTAAGTCTTACAAGGTTTCAGCTGACTATTGCTTATTAAACTGAGCTATCTGAGGCAGAAAGCTGCTTGTATAGAAAAGGAATGCTATCACAAGAAAACACTCCGTGTGGTGCATTTAGTTATTAGTGATGGTGTTCATTTCTTCCTATCTATGCATATCTACGTTATAGTTGGGCAGTGGCAGCAATGTAGTTAAGGTTGACAAGAGCTTACTGTTTAACAGCCAGTTCTTCTAAATGCTCTAAAATCCACATATATATCTGTATTTTCTATTGCTTTCCTTGTCTTTGTGGGTTGACACGAACCAACCTCACACTTGGCTTGGAGAACTATGTCAGCATTTTATTGTTACGGGAGCTTCCATAAATCAAAAAACAGCTTTTCCCCAGTAGCATTTGGTATGTCTGCCATTATAACTGTTGGATTAATGAGCTGCTTGGTTATTGTTTGATGGGGTAAGTGCTCTATTTCTTGTGGTTCATTCCCAAAATTTTTTAAACAATAAAGAAAATATTTTAATTATTATAAACCCTGGGGTCTATCTTGAGGGGGAAAAACAATATTGTAGCATTTTTTCTTGATGTCTTCATTGCACATTGGGTGCCAAATGCATCACATGCTTCTTTCTCTTAATATCTGTAGTAGTTCCAAATCCTAGTTGTGATGCTTAGCTTTTCAGTAACCAGTTTCTAGCTTCATGCTCAGCAATATCACAGTCCTCAAGGAGCTGACCTGCTCAGCTAGCAGTTTAGGTAAAATTGTGGCACCTGGCTGATTTCCAAGTGTCTCTGGACCTCCATTATTCTGATACATCAGAACTCATCCATTCTGAATGGCAGCTTCTGGCCCTGCCAACTGCAATAATAACTAAGCTAAACAAAGTCAATTTGGCACAAGCCTAAGTTAACAATGACCACTGAGGTCTGTTCACCAACACTTGTGGGACTGTATTTAATTCTTAATTAAAGTGATATTTTCACTTTGCTATCTTTAGGTTGCTTCCAAAACATTGTATATGCAACAGCTGTGGCATGACATGAAAGCAACTTATAATGCACAGGCTGCTTTTGGAAACTAGCAGATGTGATTAAACATTTTAACAAGATGACGTTCTTAAAGGTTTATGTAGTTATAAAATGAAGCTGTGAAGGAAAATTTGATTTTCATGTGATAGCTTAAATACTTATCAAAAGAAAAAATAAGGAAGGGAAAGGGCTATTGTTTGGGGATTTGCGGGGGGGATAAAGGGAGTGGTGGCGTTCCTTTGGTACAGGCTTCCTTCACCGTTACACTTTATTATCAGAGGTCTGATTGGAAATCTAAAACTTATTTTCTGGGTGTACTGAGTTTAGCCAACCATTTGTGGAGGGAAGGAGATGTGGTCACAAAGCCTATTCCTTACTGTGTCTACTTTACACTGCTTCATTACTGAACATCTCCAGTTGAATTTGAGTAGTAGCATCACACATAGATTCCTAAAAGCTGTTGATATCAGACACAAATTTTAATAAGATATAGATGTCTCCTGGCTTTTAAAGCTGAACACCAGCCGGATCTGTAGCTTCCACTGCTCAAGAGGAATCTCAAAGGGACTCTTTTAACAACAGGCAAATGTGAAGCAGCTTTCATTGTTCAAGGTTGGCTATGTTGCAGTAGCTCTTTGTTGCTACTTATTGTTTGATCGGTGTCCTATGCCACTGATTTATCAATGAAAATTATGTATAGTCCATTCAGTATATTGGACTGCATTCACGATTAGTATAGCATTAAGAACCTGTGGTGAGCAACTGAAGATTTAGTGCTAAACAACAGTCTCTAGGTTTAGCCCTATTTTAAAGATTCTTGCATGTGGCTTTCCTTATTAGATATCAACCAATGTGTGACTAATGTGTTATTGCCAACTATTACAGCAACCTAAGAGAGACTATTCTATTATTGCAGAAATCTAGAATTAATTATCACCTCATATTAAGAAAGGTCAAAGAGTTTTTAAAACCCATTATAGTGTATAATTGGAGCCAGGAAAGCTCGCTGTAAACTATTCAGTATTTATTTCAATACAGATGATCAACTTACACATGTCTTTTCTATACATAAATAATCTGAGCTAGCTTTAACTTTATGGGGACTCTCCCTATCTTTAATCGCTGCTTTCCTTTCACTATTCCCTCAGGTTTTATTCCTTTTTCATCCAAGCCCTTTCCTCTAATTACTGTCTCTCTTTCCTTTCAAACTCTGCAGATGGCAAGTTAGTTAGTACAAATAGCACCTGGAATGGTTAGGGGACTGTTTACATTTGTCCCCTAGAAATCAGAGGCCTCCCCAGGTCACAGGATTAGTAGGTCCCCAGAGCTGCCTCGTTGACCACCCCCTCAGGTTAGGAAAAATTGCTGCTTAAGATTCCACTCCTCTATTACACAACTTTATTTGTCCTTAACTCTGTATCTGTAACTTGTTATCTGATGCTATGCTTGAAAGGATAAGAAAGTTTCATCATCTCATGTGTTTTTCAGGGCATAGAGACATTGCCTGCAGTGCTAGACCAAAAATTAACTGGGAGAAACTTAAACATATAAACTATAGTAGGTGGTCAGCAGAGTCAGATAAGTAAATTAAATCTTGATGGCTGATAAATGCCAGTGCTTTAAACTTCTGGTTTTATTTTAAATATCAGTGTGAATTTGATTAGAGTTTCAAGCGAAGCTGATTGCTTGCAGTGATTCAAGCTAAACCTTTTAGGCTGGAGATCTGCTATGACTGTAGGGAGTTTACTTTATTACTTTGGAACCAGGCACAATGAAAATAAACATTTTTCTATGAAATCTGTAAGTGTCATAACGAAATGGTTAAGGCTGTGATGTGTGGCGAAGCCTTGAATTATATTTTCCCTAGATTGGGATCACATGTGAAGCAGCAGCAGATTTCTCCATGGCTGTTTGCATTAGATGAATGCTGTTCAAGGGCATGGCAGTAGAATTGGCTTCCACCTCTTACAAAGTTATATAATGTATTTGGGATGAAAAAAAAAAAGGATGATTCTCCATTAGTGAAGCCAAATACTGTGTCCCATTTTGAACTCATTGTATAATCTGCCAGGGAGAGTATGGAGTATGGGGCTGGGTGCTGGCAGTTTTGGATAGGGAGGGGGCTGAGTGGAGAGGAAGACTTGTGATGTAGTGCTTTTATACATCTTCCTAGATGTGTGTGTGTTTGTTTTAATCTTCCTGAGCTGTGCCTGAGCATACTAATTGCTTCTTTTCTCCTGCCTTGTTAGTTCTGCAAACACTTCAAACTTTAGTACAGTAATGCCTTACATCAGAGGTGAAAGGGTGAAGGTCATCTGGTTATATGACACTGATTCACTGGAGAGGTTTTATCCTCTAGCATTCTTTAAGCAGGGTCTTTTCTGTTGTAAGTTAAATGTGTGTCTCATTTCTGAGTTGAATGGAAGGTCTGTTTCTGAGGAACATTATTTCTTTTATTTCTTTCACTTGGATGCTTTTTTTCTAACTGGTATATGTAGGTCATATGAATCATGGCCAAAAGATTTCCTTGGGATTTTTTGCCTGAAGTTATTTGTATGATGTATCCATACAATCTTCTCTAAGACCACTTTAGAAGGGCCTATTATTGTGATGCTGGAACAGAAGAATACATTAAAGTGAGTTTCTGAGCTGAACATCGACTGAAAAAGTCAGTGTGAATCTCTGTATCAGATGTGCTCAGTCTACAATCAAAATGATGATTTTCTAACTATCAGCTCTGCAAAGTCAGCCTAGACTCTGACAGTCAGGCTGGCTTCTTCTTGGCTGACACATGGCTGATATTAGAGACACAACGTGGATGAGGTAATATCTTTTATTGGACCAGCTTCTGTTAGTGAGAGAGACAAGCTTTCGAGTCACAAACATTTCTTCTTTAAAAGCTGGTCCAATAAAATATATTAGTTCACCCACCTTTTTTCTCTAATGCCCTAGAACTGACACATCTATAACTGCACTACATACATTGCTGATAGCAAAGCAGTGGTGTGCCATCTGTGTATGCCAGGCATGCATTCTGTGCCCCAGGACTGTCTGTGCTTGTGGGGCAGTTCTGTCAAGCCCCCAAACACACATGAAGAATGCCATTTTGTAGAACAAACTGTACAAGCAAGGTCAAGCCGCATAGAGGATGCCATTTTGAATTCATGTGTACAATTGAATGTCTGACTAAAAATGTCATGGCATGCCACTGTAATAAAGAGCCTTCATTTGTCACCTAATAAAAAGTTTTGTTGCTGATATTTGAATCTGAAAAGAATCCAGCTTACTTTTTTATACGTTCAGGAGTAAAAGACAAGTGAACTTATTTTGTCACTAAAATAAGCTGATATGACTCTGATTACACATGGGAAACAGATCTAATAATGAGTAATAAAATCCAGATTTACCTTAGTCACTTGTCTGTTCTGCTCTCTTAAAGGCAGTGTTCCTCCTAGCGCCTTGTGAAAGTGTTCTAATTCATGCCCTACACATAAAAACTGATCATTTTATAATATTGATAATATAATATCAAGTACTCACACTGACTGTTTTAGATCTGTCAGCCATAATTAATCCTGTTGTCCTTAACAGAAATAGGCAAAGTTGCTCCTTTCTGTGGCTCTATTCTTTTCTCTTTCAGATGACCTGAAAGGTGGTGTTGGGTGATTGCTTATCTATAGGAGTAAATTCACTTTTTGTTACTTGGGTTCCCAGCTTGGGTATGTTGTTTGATTGTCAACTGCTCCTGAATCATTGCTGAGCAAGTGATTGTTGTTTTTTGTTTCGGTGGCTGAACTGAAAAATCTAGAAAAATAAATCAGTTATTTTATACCTGAAGCTGAATTTTTAAAAATATTTTCTCAGCAAAATGAAAACCCAATGCATAAATAAAATAAAAATTCATTCACATGGAACAAAATTTTTGAATGTTGATTAAAAAGGACATTTTCTTTGTTCGAATCAACATTTTGTTTCTAAAATGTTGTTTCAGAACATAATGTCAAAATGGTTTATTTTGAAATGAAACATTTTGAAAGGAAAACAATTCATATTTTTTGGGACAAAACTCTTTGTATTATTTGCTAAAATTTCTGTGCCCTGAAAAAATCATTTTTTGACCAATTTACTTTGTCCTGGTAATTTTTTGCCCAGCTCTATCCTGAAATTTCTGATAACAACTGTTTCTTTTTTGTCTATACTTATCCAAAAGGTTGTTAAGTTTTCTTGGAGATGCCAGCATTGCAACAGTTACCTTTACATTTCTCACCTTGACATTGGATTACTGCAGTGTCTAGTTAGGGCTACACCTGAAAATCATTAAGGAACTTCAACTGCTTCAAAATGCAGCTACCTGTCTTTAAAGGGTCTCTTTTACAGGGACCATGTTATACCTGAGCTACGTGATCCACGTTGGCTTCTGATTAATTTCCTGGTACAATTTAAGATAGTTTTAATATATACAGTCTTAAATAGTTGAATCCTGGTTACCTCAGTCCATCCCCACCCCCGCCATGTGTTAACAGGAATTATCTAAAAACATTGACTGAACTTTTCTAAGTAAATAAGGAATGACTTAATCACAATTCATAAGAAGAAAAGGAGTACTTTTGGCACCTTAGAGACTAACAAATTTATTTGAGCATAAGCTTTTGTGAGCTACAGCTACACCAGATGAATCCGATGAAGTGAGCTGTAGCTCACGAAAGCTTATGCTCAAATAAATTTGTTAGTCTCTAAGGTGCCACAAGTACTTCTTTTCTTTTTGCGGATACAGACTAACACGTTTGCTACTCTGAAACCTGACAATTCATAAGAAATCTGATAGTAGAGGATTCTTTAATCTATCAGCAGACAAGATCCAAGGACTGGCATTTGAAGCTAGATAATTTCAGGACTAGAAATAAAGCACACATTTTTAACTGTAAGGTTAATTAACCATTGGAATAGTTTATCAAGTGTTGTGGTGGCCTCTTCATCAGTGGAAATTTGTAAATTAAGGTTAGAAGTTTTTCTAAAAGATATGCCCTAGTCCAATCACAGCTATTGGACTTGAATTAGGAATTAATTCAGGAAAGTTCTGTGGTATGTATTATGCAGGAGGTTAGATTAGATGATCATAAAGGTCCTTTCTGGCCTTAAAATCTGTGAAATAACCTTTAAGAAAATAAGTATATATGTGGGTGGAAATGGGAGCAACAGTTATGGTTGATGGATATTCATAATCATTGAAAATACTTTCTTCATAGAGAAGATTTGTTTGCAAGAAATCCTGTGTGCTTTCAGTCACTGCACTTTTTGAGACTGTGTTTAGGAAAAGGGAAAATACGATGGACCAAAGATATTCTTGGGTATTACTGTTAGGAAAGAAATAAAAATATTTTGATACATTTCAGAATTAGATGTAGAGTTTTAAGTCAAAATCCACAGGTTGCAGTTTAAAAGATTCCCGCTAAATCAGTGCAACTCAAAGTGGTGGTCCGCGGACTGGTGCCGGTCCGCGAGCCATCGGCTGCTGGTCTGCGCGCACATTGGGGAAAAAAATTGCCGTTCCCCCACATCAGACAGCTTGAGAAGCACTGTTCTAAATGGTCTTCCACTAAATGATCAATCACTATATTATGGCTACAATGATACAGCATTATCCTTGATGAAACAAAATCCCTGAGGTTTTGAAAGTTAATAAAAATAATGTACGTTGCAGGGCCTGTCTGAACTTTGTTTTTATTATTAATTTTGTTATTAGTACAATATTAATGTTGACAATGTTTAGTTTCACAGGCTCTCTGTTACATTAAGTTTTGGTTTTCTATTACATTAAGTGCATTTTCCGTGATTAAGTTCAGAGTCAGCATGATTTTGCTTTAAACTATTGGGGAGCAAAACATTTCAGTATAGGTGAATTTAACATATTACACATCACACAGCATGTCAGTATTAATAAGAACTTTAATTTATAACAAAATTAATAGCTAAATCTTTGCTGCATCCATTAACAAGATTTAATAAATCAAAAATCCAGGTCAATCAACAACAATATTGCAAATGATTATGACTTTCAAATACCTAAACTGGGAGGATGAATATTAATGGTTATCTTAAATTACCTTGGCATGTACATCAGCATAAGCCATGATAATAAAGTCAGCATTCATTTAAAGGCTCAAAGCCAGTGCAAATTTTTAAAAGCAAGTTTCTTGAAACGTGCTGTATAAACTAGCCAAGATGTTGAATAACTGTTCTGACTATTATTTGTATTGAATTATTTGCTGACATTTGTCATCTCTCAGATTAGATATGTTCAGTAGATAGTTGGATTTCACCATTTAGATTTGGCAATAATAAAATAAAAATCTAATTTCATATGACTCTTTGCTTACCTGTTTTCTAACTGTGATGTCCAAGCATGCAAAAATGTGCTATCATGAGAAACATGTGATGTTTTGTTCCTTTTATGCTGTATATTAGCATTTTGCTGTATATTAATGACCCTTGCTTATTTTCATCTATCCATCTATGTGTTCCTATTTAGATAAAATGTCTGATTTATGTAGTGCTTTTTATTCCTGACTCAGCAAAATCTTAGTTTGGAACCTAACCTGTTTTGGATCTAGCTTACTCATATAATAGGATATTATGGACATGAATATACTCATAAATAACTTTTACATAAAAAAGATGTGCCTGTCTGAAGAAATACTTGTCATAAAGTGACAGAAATGCTACTTATTAAATTTATACCAGTACAACCATAGCTCAAATGACTCACTTCAAGTATATGCACATTTTCTAAAAAGCAATTTTTAAATCAGTAAATTTCCCCACATATATCTGTACAACATTTATTGGTTAATAATTATATTTCTTAGTGGCAGAAAATAAATCACCTTTCTATATTACTGATTGCTTGTAGACAGTGCATCCACTTATACCTTCCCGAAGAGTTCATATACAGATTAATTGCCAATAGATGCAAGAAACAACTACAGGTATATTTATGTCCTGTTAATGCTAGTCAATGTATTTTACCATACATGTAGATATTTAAAAAAAAAATCTTTATCCTTTATTGCCAAATTCATATAGATAAAGTCCAATGAATGGCCCAAAAATAATAGAGATCTTCGTTCTGGAACACTTCTAGTGGTACTAGAGAAAGCATACAAAGCATGGGGAAAAAGCAGACGATTGAGAACTGAGACATTGAGAGATTAACTAACATCTCAAAGGTCACACAGGAAATTATTAGCAGAGCGGCGAACTGAACCCAGATCTCCTGAGATCCAGTTAAGTGCTTTAACCACACAATTCCTATGTCCACTTCCTCTCTATGTTAATAGAGTTACATCACAGATGAATTAGGCCCAATTTGTTGTAAATAGGAAATTATTTGTGGTTTTTTAATTAAATCATCAGATAATAAGGTTTGATTCTTTTTTCAGAAATTTACTCTTTTGCCCTTCAATAGAATCACCTCTGATCACTCAGAAAAAAGTGGAGAAGCGTATCTCTTGTCCTGAAATAAAAAATATATGTAAATCAGTAATGCATATCTTGGGACTGATGAGTAGCACAGGCGTCCCACTGAGATCATAGTGAGTTAGGGAGATGCTTTGCTTTTAAGCAGAGATGCAGATTCTAAGACAATGACTATACAGGCAACAGAAGAGTGATCATTTGTCTAAATCAGGCCTTTGTTTAGACAGCCTGTGACAGCTGGCACCTGCTGCAGTGCAATGAATAGGCTGGATTGTCCTGCAGTTTTACTTCAGGTCACACAGGACTGTGGAACCACTTGAACAGTTAAAGGACAAAAAACTGCTGGGCTGAAACAGAGAAGGGTCTTGAAATGATCTTCCATTTTATGCCACCTTCCCTGTAATAATAGTTTGAATTTGCATATCAAATAGATTAAATTACATAGGGGATTAAATTACATTTCCATGTTCTAATATGAATGTGTTCGTTTTTTTTTGTAAGTGTGTGGGCTCTTAACCATTGAATTACCATTGAAGATATTCCATATAGAATGTACAGTACTTTATGACTCTGGATACTTGATGGGACCACATTGTTTTGTTGTACAGGGCCATAAATGGTGTTTCTTTTTTAAAAAATCACATTTAACTATTTCTAGTGTGGAGCAGAAAGTAAGTCACTAGTATAGTATAAAAGAGGCAATTCCTTTACCCAGTTAAAGCCTGATGTACACTATACCTATTAGCAAAATGTTATCAACAATTTCAGCTCTATTGGTGGTAGCAATGGTAGAAGAATAAATGTAGACTTGTGGCCATCATTCTTTCAAGCACCATGTTGTAGAGACCTTCTATGGAAGGCAGTGGGATTTTTGTGTATTTGTTTGCAAAAAAATCTGAATATAGACACCCTCTAATTGAAAAGCCAAATGACTAAAAACCAAGTTAGAAAACAAGCCACACCATTTCTCTGTACATGAAAACTTGATAAGGAATCTCGGGTATTTTGTGGAAACTAACCATTCGAATGCTATTTGGCACACCTTATATTAAATATACATTTAAACACAGTTTATAAAGAGATAATGAATGATTAATAGGTATTTAGATAAATGCATAGTCAGTTGTTGTAGAGTTCGTTAGGTCCATAGGTAACTTCTGGCCAGCTGTACCACCTATTGATGTGCTTATAACCATCCATAGCCTATTACATAGCCAAGAACTACATTAAAATAATGTTAAGGCTGCAAAATGAATCCTTCAGATGTTATTAAATGCCAGAATTAGGGTGGCCCATGCATATCTAGCATAAAAATTGTCTAACAAAATACTATAGAACTCTCTTTGCTGGCATGTAATACAAATGTGCTAGCACAATATGTTATGGGTTTCATGGTATAATGCAGAAGGGTAATTTGAAGTTTATTTACTAATAGTTCTTTGATTCCACACCAATCATACAATGCATTAATAGATATAGAGATATAGGTATAGATACTTACCTCTGTAATAAATGTTTATTGTGCTTTTACGTTTGATTTTAATGCTGCCATGCCTCATCATTTTTGTTGGTGGTTGTTTATTTAAAATTTCAGTTACCTTTTTTTCCATCAGTGCAATTATGAATTACTACTTCCTTTAGAATGAAATAAAAAATAAAATTAAGTATAATAGCTCAAACAGTTCACATATTAAAAAGAAGAGGCAAGTGAGAAAAAGGACAGTTCTGGTATATGCAGATGTGAAATATCTGAACAGTCACATCAGGAAAGATTTAGCCATTCAAATTAACTAAGGTACTATTGTCCATCTATCTGTTTGTCTATCTGTGTAGGTACTTATATAGTCCTCATCACCAGAGTATCTATTCACCTAACTTAGTGCTAATTTAGTTCCCATGTATAGGTTCAGTAGCAAAAGGCAAAACAATCTTGTTTGAGTTAATTTAATCATTTCCACTGTTAATCCGATCTACTATGGCTGTATCCATAGATAGCACATCTTTATATGGCTGAATTATTGTTTTTTCAAAACTTGGAATGTTGAAATGTTTCTGGTCAAACCAGTAAAATTGTATATTTAGTTCTCAGATTCCATAATCTATCTTCTTATTAAAAATGAGTTGCTAGGTAATGTTTTGGGCTACTGATAATTATCATCCAACAGTAAGTGCTTGCCTACAATCCAGTTCCTCAGTGTCCATATGGCACACTGACACTGGCTCAAGGCATTTTTAAGAGACTATTTTATATAAGCTCCCTTTGTGGATCAATATTTTTTTAATAGAACCTTTCCCAAAGGCTATACTTCGTTTTTTCATTCATATGGACTCAAACTCAGTGCATTATTGGTATGAACTGGAAATCCCCCGAGTACATAGAAATGCAGACACCATGAAATATTTTTCTAGACAGATTCACCGCAGCTTTAAGCAGGGAGGCATTAGTCTGGCTGGCCAAAGGAAGGGAACAGTGCTTTATGGTTGGAGTAGAGGAAGAGGAAAACTGCCGGAAAAGGGGACAAGGGGCCAGCATGGCGACGCTGAATCATCCCCTGGGAACTGGATGGGTGGAAGTGTTTAAAATGGGCAGCCCTGTGCGTGAAGCTCCCCTTTTACATGGAGCAGGCTGAGGCAGCAGCAAGGAACAGAGGACGTCAGCATGTTTCAGCATGGCTCCACTTAGATGCAGGGCAGTGAAAATGGGGTGGGTTGATTCCTCCCTTCCTCTCGTGAGAGACAGGCAGAGGAGAGTAGCTCCAAAAAGGGTGGGAGAGCTGATTAGTCTTCTCCCTCCAAGTTGGTCTTACTGGGACAAGGATGGGGGGGGGAAATCTTATACTTGCACAACCACTGATCTCTTAATTGCTCTATGATTTTGTAATACTACAGTGCAAAAGAGAACATAGCAGGGAGAAGGAAACAGGGCATGTTGTGGGAGGGAGGAATATGTGCGTGATCAGAAGAGAGGATATGTTCGATATATACCTGAACTGAGTCAAGGAAACTCTGTAGATTTACCCATCACTACTTAAAACATGTTTTCTGAAATGATCTTGCAAATGGTTAATCAAGCATATATAGTGGGACTCCAAGGCAGAGTAGCTATGTGCATGCAGGTAACAGTTTGCAGAACTGGGCCCCTAAACTGAGTTTCACACTAGTACATGATGAAGTATTCTACTAGAGCAGTGGTTCCCAAACTTTTTCCACCACTTGTATAGGGAAAGCCCCTGGTGGGCCGGGCCAGTTTGTTTACCTGCCGTATCCGCAGGTTCGGCCAATCGTGGCTCCCAGTGGCCGCGGTTTGCTGCTCCAGGCCAATGGGAGCTGCTGGAAGTGGCAGCCAGTATATCCCTCAACCCGTGCCACTTCCAGCAGCTCCCATTGACCTGGAGCAGCGAACTGCGGCCACTGAGAGCTGCGATTGGCTGAACCTGCGGACGCGGCAGGTAAACAAACCGGCCTGGCCCACCAGGCTTTCCCTGCACAAGCGGTGGAACAAGTTTGGGAACCACTGTACTAGAGAATGCTATTATTTAGAGGTTGCTGTAGAACACTTATGAAGCTGAGTATGATCCTTCACATTTCAAATATCTCTAAATCATAGCACCAAAAAATAAGCATAGAAACCTTGCCATGCAACACTGCCTTTAGATGTCCAGCCTGAATATTAATGCAAAAGCCAGGTGTTCTGCAAGAAGTTTCTCTTTTATAAAAGCAATGAAACACATAACTCTACATGATAACCCTTGTTGACACTTATGTACTAGAAAAATTTACCTGCTCACTTGATAAAAAAGATGTGCTGTTGACTGACATTTGTAGCTTCTTTAGAGCCAGAGCCAGGGAAACTTAACTACTCGTAGAATAATAAAAATATAGGATTGGAAGGGACCTCAATAAGTCATCTAGTCCAGTCCCGTGCTTTGAAGTAGGACTAAGCATAGTCTAGACCATCCCTGACAAGTATTTGTCTAACCGGTTCTTAAAAACCTCCAATGATGGAGATTCCATAACTTCTTTAAGTAATTTGTTCCAGTGCTTATCTACCCTTACCATTGGAAGTTTTTTCTAATAGCTAACCTAAATCTCCCTCACTGCAATTTAAGCCCATTATTTCTTGTCCTGTCCTCAGTGCTTAAGGACACAATTTATCACTCTCTTCTTTATAAAATCTTTTACATACTTGAAGACTGTTATCATGTCCCCCAGAGTCTTCTATTCTCTACACTAAACAAGCCCATTTTTTTTCTTTTTTCATAGGTCATGTTTTCTAGACCTCTGATCATTTTTTTTTACTCTCCTCTGAACTTTTTCCAATTTGTATACATCTGTCCTGAAGCGTGGTGCCCAGAATTGGACACAGTACCCCAGGTGAAGCCTTATTAGTGCTGAGTAGAGTGGAATATATACTTCTTGTGCCTTGCTTACATCCTTCCCTCTTTAATGCACCGGAGAAGGATGTCTGCATTACATTGTTGACTCATATTTAGTTTTTGATCCACTATAACTCCCAGATTATTTTCTGCAATAGTCCTTCCTGGGCAGTCATTTCCCATTTTGTATTTGTGCAATTGATTATTCCTTCCTAAGTGTACTACTTTGCATTTGTCCTTATTTAATTTCATCCTATTTACTTTAGACAATTTCTCCAGTTCGTCAAGAACATTTTGAATTCTAATCCTGTCCTCCAGCCTCTCCCAGCTTGTTATCATCCATAATCTGTATAATTGTCTCTCTTTGCCATTATCCAAAACATTTTTGAAGATATTAAATAGAACCAGGCCAAAGATGGATCCCTGTGAGACCCCACTTGATATGCTCTTTCAGCTTAACTGTGAACCACTGATAACTACTCTCTAGCAATGGTTTTCCAACCAGTTGTGCACTCACCTTATAGCAGGTTCATGTAGGCTATATTTCCCTAGTTTTCTTATGAGACGGTCATGTAAGACAGTATCAGAAGCCTTACTATTGAGGAGATATATCACTTCTACTGCTTACCGCTTATCCACAAAGTTTGTTACCCTGTCAAAAAAAGGATATTAGGTTGGTTTGATATGATTTGTTCTTGACAAATCCATGCTGACTGTTACTTACCTTATTATCTTCTATGTACTTACAACTTAATTTTTGATTATTTCCTCTATTATCTTTCTGGGTACCAAAGTTAAGCTGACTGGTCTGTAATTCCCTTGGTGATCCTTATTCCCCTTTTTTTAAAATAGATAGGAACTATATTTGCCCCTTTCCAGTGCTCTCGGATATCTCCGATCACCCACGAGGTCTCAAAGACAATCACTAATGGCTCAGTGATTTCTTCAGCCAGTTCCTTAAGTATTCTATATCACATATACCACATAAGGAGTTGAAATAAATTGTATGTGTTTAAGACTGGAGCCTCCAGGCTCTCTGTGCAAGTGCATGGAGTCTTTTTATTTTGGTGCACTTATATCTTTTTAAAAAGTGCAACAGTTTCTTTTTTCAAATGTTGTTAATATATTTGCTTCTGTGCTTAGACGCTGAATGCCATGTTTATCCCAGAGTGAATTTTTATGGATAATAAACCCCTGAAAAGAGCAGAAATGTAGACAGCCCCTTAACTAAAGTGCTGTATACAGCATGGTTGTAATACACGAATTTTCTCTGGTTAAACTAGGAATCCCTTTCTATCTGACTCCACTTCTGTTAGGTTGGTGAGAGACTGGGGTGTCTTATACACAAGGGAGAAGAGTATTAATGAATTTAAAAAAGCACAAGCTTTATCTTGGGAAAGCACAGTCAACATTCTGTTGGCAATATATATGACAAACCATCATAAATGGGAGTGAGTAGCTGTTAATAGCTTGGGCTTGGATTGTAAATTAATTGTGAGTGGCCC
Source organism: Lepidochelys olivacea (assembly GCF_965140295.1). Classification (NCBI taxonomy): domain Eukaryota; kingdom Metazoa; phylum Chordata; order Testudines; family Cheloniidae; genus Lepidochelys; species Lepidochelys olivacea. The sequence continues at coordinate 74,542,498 of NC_140411.1, read as the reverse complement.
TGTGGACCGTATTGTATAGCAAACAAACTGAACACATTGTTTTGTGTATAAACTCAGTAAAGGCACATGGGAAGTGAGATTCCCACCCAAAATGAGTGCTACCGCTGATACCTCCTCCTCCTCCTCTTGAGTGCAACTGTACTTTTGTAATTTGCCTCTAACATAATCCAAACCTGCAGCTCTCGCTGCAAACACCTTCCATCTTAGAGAGCAGCCCACCCCTCCACATTTTATATAGAGAGACAAGGAATCCTTGCACATGCACATTAAGGGAGGAGCCAGAAGCAAGCAAGGGGCTCATGCTAGCAGCCCCTGTGATGCTCTCCCAGCAGGATCTCAATGATTATGTGCAAATTCAGTGCTTGCAGCAGTGAGAGCTGCTAGCATGAAACTCATGTGCACTTAGTTACTCCCTTTATAAAATCTGTTTGTAATAAATTATTTCAAGTTGGTTCTTTAATTATTTATAGTCCCAAATGGTCATTCAACTTTTTGACTCATGGCTTGATTTACTTAGATAAGCAATGCAACACCCTGCATCGACTTCAAGAACTGCTAAGCATTTTGATTTTACCCAAACCAGGTTTAAAACACCATACAAATTAAAGGCACAGACTAAAATTGCTAAGTGGTTTTGAAAATCTAAACCATAGCTTAAGACAGCTATATTTTAGTATTGATTTTAATCAGTAATATTGTACAAAGGATGATTTGTTTTTAACTAGATTGATAATGTTCATGTCAAATGTACCCCAGAGAGCTAGGGCGTTCCCTGCAAGTGATGTACAAAAGCCTTGCCTTACTGTTGTAACTGGGCAAGGGCTACTGACCTTAAGGAACTAAGTGAGTAAGCTGAGATGTGCAAATTGGAATGTAGGGACACTGACTGGAAGAAGTTTGGAGCTATCAGAGGTCTTAAAGAGAAGAAGAGTAAATGTGGCATGTGTACAAGAGACTAAATGGAGAGGTTGAAAATGGAAAGGATGCTGGTGGAGAGTTACAAAATCTATTACTCAGAATTCAACCTCCCCAAATGGTGTTACAGTTATTCTGGATGAAACCATGCAGAGGGATGTGATGGAGGTTACTAGAAGTTTGGACCAACTGCTGAGCATTGAACTGTGTTCAGAAGAGTTAACTATCCTTATAGTGAGTGAGCGTGCAACACAGGTAAGGAGAGAATCAAGGGAAAAGAGAGGTTTTTTACGAATTGTTGTGCCTTATTGGAAACATACTGTCCAGCAAGAAGATAATTATCAGGGCAGATCTAAATGCATACTTTGCAGCAATGAAGGCTGGATATGAAACAATGGATGGCATTGGAACCAAAAACTCTGAGCAGCAATCAGTTCTACAGACTTGTTTGAAACTGGATTTGGCGATTGCAAATATACATTTTCAGAAGAGGGAAAGCCATTTAATAATGTATGCCCATGGGGGGCACAACCCCCAATTAATGCCTTTTTAATAATAATAGTAATACTAACAATAATAATAATAATAGAGAGAGATCATGAATAATGATTTGTGAGGTAGTACCTGGTAAGTGCCTTTTGAAACAGCACAGATCTCTGCTTATATACTTCAGAATATGGTGACCTCAGAAGCATCTGAATTGCTGGGCACTGGAGAGGCCTAAGTGGAGGCACTTAAAGATGGGAATGAAAAAACTTTCAAACAAGGAGTAATGCACAGACTTTCAAAAAATGACAGGCCAGTGACTTGAATGATGATAAGATGATGTAACTGGTGGAAAAAAAGGAGGTCTATATAACCAACTAGGATGACATGAGGGAGAGAATCATAGAATCATAGAATATTAAGGTTGGAAGAGACCTCAGGTCATCTAGTCCAATCTCCTGCTCAAAGCAGGACCAACACCAACTAAATCATCCCAGCTAGGGCTTTGTCAAGTTGGGCCTTAAAAACCTCTAAGGATGGAAACCACCACCTTCCTAGGTAACCCATTCCAGTGCTTCACCACCCTCCGAGTAAAATAGTGTTTCCTAATATTGAACCTAGACCTCCCCAACTGCAACTTGAGGCCATTGTTTTTTGTTCTGTCATCTGCCACCACTGAGAAAAGCCTAGCTCCATCCAAGTGTTAGACAAAGACTTGGAACCCCCTTCAGGTAGTTGAAGGCTGCTATCAAATCCCCCCTCACTCTTCTCTTCTGAAGACAAAATAACCTCAGTTCCCTCAGCCTGTCCTCATAAGTCATGTGCCCCAGCCCCTAATCATTTTTGTTGTCCTCCCCTTGACTCTCTCCAATTTGTCCACATCCCTTCTGTAGTGTGTGTGTGTGGGGGGGAACCAAAACTGGATACAGTACTCCATGTGTGGCCTCACTAGTGCCAAATAAAGGGGAATAATCACTTCCGTTGATCTGTTGGCAATGCTCCTACTTTTACAGCCCAATATGACGTTGGCCTTCTTGGCAACAAGGGCACACTGCCGTCCCATATCCACCTTCTCAACCGCAGTAATCCCCAGGTCCTTTTCTGCAGAAGTGCTGCTTAGCCAGTCGGTCCCCAGCCTGTAGTGGTGCATGGGATTCTTCCTTCCTAAGTGCAGGACTCTGCACTTGTCCTTGTTGAACCTCATCAGATTTCTTTTGGCCCAATCCAGTTGGCCCTCCAATTTGCCTAGGTCCATCTGGATCTTACCCCTACCCTCCAGCATATCTACCTCTCCCCCCCCCCACCCCAGTGTCATCCACAAACTTGCTGAGGGTGCAATCCATCTCATCCAGATCATTAATGAAAATGTTGAACAAAACCGGCCCCAGGACCGATCCTTGGGGCACTCCGCTTGATACTGGCTGCAAGCTAGACATCGAGCCATTGATCACTACCCATTGAGCCTGACAATCTAGCCAGCTTTCTATCCACCTTAAAATCCATTCATCCAATCCATACTCCTTTAACTTGCTGGCAAGAATACTGTCAGAGCCCGTATCAAAAGCTTTGCTAAAGTCAAGATATATCACATCCACCTCTTTCCCCATATCCCCAGAGCCAGTTATGTCATCATAGAAGGTAATCAGGGTGGTGAGTCATGACTTGCCCTTGGTCAATCCATGTTGACTATTCCTGATCACTGTCCTCTCCTCCAAGTGCTTCAAAATGGATTCCTTGAGGACCTGCTCCATGATTTTGCTGGGGACTGAAGTGATGCTGACCAGTCTGTAGTTCCCCAGGTTCTCTTTCTTCCCATGAATAGTGATTTGTAAGGTAGTAGCTGGTGAGTGCCTTTTGAAATACCATAGGTCTCTGCTTATGTACTTCAGAATATGGTGATCTCAGAAGCATCTGTACTGCTGGGCACTGGAGAAAACCATCTATAGACTTGCCAAAGGAAGAATGAAAATGAGGAGGGATAGGAATGAGTTTACTTACATTAGAAATTAATATGGTATATTACAAACAAATGGTGCATCAACAAAGTTTAGAGTGATTATTCTGAAAGAATAGGAGCACTTGTGGCACCTTAGAGACTAGATTAACACGGCTGCTACTCTGAAACCTGTCATTCTGAAAGAATGATGAATGAGGAGAACCCGAGGGAGGAATTAAGAACAAGCTGAACAAGGTGATAGTGTGATAGAGTGAATATAGGAGGAAAAAGATGCAGGGGTACTTTGGAAAATGAAAAAGGTGAAAGCACCTGGGCCAGATGAAGTACCAGTGAAGTCATTGGGAAGGGAAGGCATCAAATTTCTTACAAGTTTGTTCAATAATAGTCGTAAAGGGAAAATGCTAGATGATTGGCGTAAAAGCTTTATGATGCTTATTTTAAAATATAAAGGAGATATTACACTGTGTGCTGTCACCCAATTATGCTGACATTGCATGCTATGAAAGTATGGGAGAAGATTACTGAAAAGTGAATTTTGAAGGTCAGTATGGATTCATGCTGGGAAAGAGCACAATTGATGCTAGATTTCTGATATGAATCCTCATGGAGAAGTTCAGAGAAAAGACATGGCAACAAGTTTTGGGCTTTGTGGACCTGGAGAAGGTGTGCAATCATGAACCAAGAAAACTATTTTGGTGGAGTTTGCGGTGGAAAGATGTACCAGAAGGATATGTCTGTCTTCTCCAGAATATGTATGATTCAGTGACTACTGTAGTCAAAACTAATACTGGAATATAATACAAAATTTTCAGTAAATATAGGCCTATATGAGGCCCATGCTACTTAAACAGATTTCTTTAAGAGAGCAAGATTCCATATTAAGAGAAAGAAGGTAAATGAAAAGTATTTTGTGTTCAAAATATGTAACTTGTTTTATCTAAGTAACTATATTACCTTCAAGGCAGGATGAAAATAATGACTCAGAGCTTCCTGTAGGTTTCCTGTTTGTATATGTGTTTATGAGTGGTAATGCTCTAATAGACATCATAAGATTTCTCTATCTCTTGGGGGGAGGAAACAATTGATTTCACAAGACATATGTAGTTTCATAAGAACCTTTTAGTTAGCCATTCATGCCAGGTACTGAGCACCCTGACTTGCCACTGATTTCACTGAGAGTTCAGGGTCCTCAGCACTTTTTGAAGCACAGAATATCTTGGAAAGTAGTAACATCCTATTGCAAATTCCAGATGTACAAACTTCATGAGAGTGACACAAAAAATCATGAGATTTAAAACAAAAATATTATATTGTGTTGTTTTTAGTCTGTCTTTTAATTTTTGGACTCCCATTGCCCCTTCCCCCAGTGTGAGTATGTGACTAGTACTGTCACCCGCACCCACCAAATATATTGGGTATGGTGATTTTGGCCCTTTCTCCAAGAGCTTTTTCTACCACATCTATTCACCCCCTAAACCTGAAATAAATCCTGTGCCCCCCAGGGACTAAATCAATTATGCCTCAGTCTTTCCCCCAGCCTCACCTGTGCTCCTCCTGTAGTTCCTGGGGTTCTTCGTCCCCTCTCCAAGGCCTGTGGGGCTGGGAGCTGCAGTGAGGTCCCTTTCTCTCACTTCCAGGCTGGGGTGGGCAGTTCCCGAGGTTCTTCACCCTCCTCTGCCTATTTCTAGGCTAGATGTTGTGGAGGGGGAAGGAGCTGAGGAGCAGTCCCATTGCTCATAGGATGGGAGGGAGTGGAGCGACCCTGAGTTGTTGGGTTATTTCTGCTGCCTACTCCCCTCCTGTGGTAACAGTGTCAGTTCCTGAGGGAAGGTGCGGGACAGAGCTTTGCCTGCCTCTGCAGCAGCTGATTGGTTGCTCTTACCCAGGGGGTTGGTAAGGGAAAAGGCAGCCAACAAAAGGGGTGATTTTCCCCAGGCCAGGCTGACATTTGTGCTGAAGTTCTGGTGTGATTGCAAGACAGGCTCCAGCCTTGGCTGAAATCCCATGAATCACAAGGAAAAAAGTCAGAATTAGCAATGTTGGAACAGGGCCTGAGGGTTGAAAAGTAGAAAACATAAAAAAAGCTCTGATCTTCAGCTGCTGTAAATCGGCAAAGCTCCAGTGACTTTTTAATGGAACTACACTGATTGAAACCAGCTGAGGATGTGGCCCATACAATCTGAAAACTTCAACTTCTCTTTTTAGAAAACAATCAAATCTGGTCATTTCTAAAACTGGGGATATGTGACATGTCAAATATAAAGATGTTTTGTAAATTATATTCAGAACTGTTTTGTGGGTATATCACCAGTGCCTCTTTTGTTCAAGGTAAAATGTTGAAACTATTTTAAATATGCTTTTAGATATCTGCATCACAGAGCATTGTCAGTACAAAATCTACATTAGTCTAGTAGCCATGCAATCCAAATTCAATTCAGTGAAGGTAAAATCATTATTGTATATAGACTAATTCTTCTCCCAGTGAGTAAGGAATGGAATTTTTATGAGCATATGTAAGTCATGCATTCTCTCACTTCCATAAACATAAATTACATATATTCCGTGCCATTAGAATGGAAAACTTCCTTTCAGCTGGCAAGCATAATTATTTTAGAGAAATTCGTCTTTATTCTGAATGGTTATAGATGTGGAGCAGAATCAAATATGAAAGAATTAAATCTATTGATGATGCACTCACTGCTGATAACATTAAGAGTGAGGTTGCTCTCCAGATATTTACATTACCCTTGGGAATTAGACTCCAATGAGCCACCTACCCAGCCTTCTGCAGTACCTCAGAAACCATCTAGTAAAATGTTCACATATGCTGTTGCCTGTACAAACTGTGCATTCCAGAATGAACATAGAATCACATTTAAAATCAAAGCTTACTTTGGGACTATCAACATAGGTGGTATGTGAGTCCTCCATTCAGGGAGGCTCACATGCGAGCGCCAGAAACAACCTGGAAGTCGGAGAGGCCATCTGTGTCCGGACCATGATTCTACCCCTGAGGCCCTGCCCCTGCTCTGCCTCTTCCCGCCCCCTTCCCAAGGCCCTCCCACCCTCTTCTCATTTCTCTCCACCTTCTCCCATGAGGCCCCGCCAATCTACCATTCACTTTTCTCCACCCCATCTGCCATTGCCCCATCACTTTTTCCTGGCTTAGACAAGCGACGGGAGGGAGTGGATGGAGAGGAGTGAGCAGTGGCTGGTAGGCCCCCGGGAAGGAGGTGTAGTGGGGCAGGAAGAGGCAGAGAAAGGGTGGGGAGTGGCCCCCACTTTTACGCTACATCCACAGCATTTCCCTCCTGCATGGCCGGAATTGTTTGGGGAGTCTTAACCTCCCTGGCCTCTAATACTCATTACCCATGATTAATAACTTTGGGGTGAAGAGGCCCGTGTTTTCTCCATCTAGAAAACTAGTTAATGTCATTATAGTTTTCATTCATGACACCAGTGATTGAGATAAATATGTGCTAGCATTTGATAATGGTCAATCCTGGAAATGAGGTAATATATTTCTGTGAAGTTCCCCACCACAGTTCACTGCCAGGGGTCTTCCGTTATAAGTGTAACAAGATGACCAACTGTTTTCCCGCTTGGGTAATGCTGTAGATTTGTATTTTACTCCTTTCACTGGAGAGCTTAAAAGGCTATACAAGGGTATCATTCCAAACTAAGCACATGGCATGAGAATACTACATTTCAATGACAACCACCTGCATGAATGTTTCTGTAAAGACTCCAGTTGTAGAAGAGCTCAACTCCTTGGTCCATGCTCCCAGCACATGATCAGTAGGACAGCCTGCTCCCTGAGGCTACTGGTGTTGCTCACCCTGCTAAGGGTTGTCATAGCTCCTAGTGTCCTTTCAGTTCTTGGGTGCTGTCGGTAGCGGAGATCCTCTGTTTACTTCTCTTCAATCATCCCCAAAATCATCTTAAAGGTGAGAAGACTTAACAATATTCCTCTGGATTTAAATGCAGCTAAAAGGAGACTCATTTTCTGTCCATACTTTTCTTAAAGTGGCAAATGTAAGTTTGTGCCTTGAGGACCTGGTTGAGGTACTGATGAAGCCAATGAGAATTCTGCCATTGACTTCAGTAGGAGCTAGATCAACCCTGAGAGGCTCCCTCTTCTTCTGAGAGGCTCCCTCTTCTTCTGAGACAAGGCTGTGATGGGGAGAACTGATGTGGCAAATCCTTTCTCTTCCTGCTTTGAGAGGATGTACCAACAGCCTGTTTAACTGGGGTCAGGCCAAGCAATAGAAATAAGATTGCCTTTCTGCTTATATCTCAAGTAATCTTCCACCCTGCACCTACTGCTAGCATTTTGTTGGGGCTTTTTTTGGGGAGGAAGGGAGAAGAGGGCTTGGGGGGGTGTCAGTTATACTATGTGTAGTCCCTTGTTTGGTGGCTCAAACTGGGTCTCCTCTAGTTAACTCAAATGAGCCCAAATGAGTAGATTAAGTCCATCTACTTAATAAAAAACAAATCAATTAGCCCTTAAGCTCCAGGTTTTAAAGTCTTCCTTCTGGGTTTGTCTTCCTTATTGGTCCGAGATGTGGGTACATGGGTCCATGACTGGCAGTTTTGGCATCTGTGCTTGGATATAGTCAGCCTGGTTGCTTGTAAACTGGGAAGGGTCTCCTCCTTTCTGCTATATTCTATATAACCCATTACAGAGGGGTAAAGAAAACTAGGAAATGTTTTAGTTTATTGATCTCTAGGCAATCTCTAGTGGAGCTTAACAGTCTCCTGAGGCTTGGCCATCTTGAAGATTCCATGCTACTTAAAAGAAACATCAGTAGGGCCTAACTTCCCTGCGCCACTACTAGGATCGAGCAGTCTCTTCCAGCTCCATTATCAAATAGCCTGTACCACCTTGACCACTAAACACAATCTGGCAGTCTTGGACACACATGGCAGAGATTAGCAGCCATGAGGAGCTGTGTACTGTCATCAAAACTCCTAACTCATATGCAAATTGAGCCCTCATAAGGCCCTTCTTTCTACAGAAGTTTAGTTAAATATAGAAGCTTTATGGTGTATTCTGAAGGTCATCAGACCTGAATTATTTTGAACCAGGAAAATGAGCAGTAAAGCTGGAAGTGGTTTTCCTTTCCAGCAAAATTTTTTAAGATTTTTGGGAAAAAAAACCTTTCCCAAATCAGGAAGATTTTATCTTTTTTCTCTCTTATTGTACTAAAATTTGCATAAATTTTAAACAAAAAGTGAAAATGAAACATTTCTAAACTTCTTTTTCCAAAAGAATGTGGGCCAAGAAATTTATCAAAACCAACCCATTCCTGAAAAAAAAAAATCAGTTTTGGTGAATTGGCATTTGCCAATGAAAAAAGTTTAATCAAAAAATTCCCAACCAGCTGTAGTAAGTAGGTTTGAAATGTAAGAGGGCCTTTCACAGAGAGTGCTCTTCCACTAGAGCTCTCTCTTATAGATAGGAGGAACTCCAGTTTGAGCCACTCTGCTGATCAGAACTGTGGCAATATAGCATAAGAAGAGAGGCAGTGTCTCATGTAAGATATTGTGGAAAATACTGGTAACTAATAACTATCTTGGTTCACAAGAAAAGGCACTATTGAGAATACAATATTTTTAATTGGCCCAAGTAATAACTTGTGCTATCTAATCTTTCAGGTTAAATAGATTATTATACAGAAGCTTACATGCCTTCCCCCTACACTTGGAAAATGAAGTGGTTGGTCCAGAAAAAGGTTTTGCATTAACTACCTTGTCTAGCTATCAGAATTTTTTCCCTAAGAAGAAATACAGTTGTAACAGCATTCCAATTTCTTCATTACACACTTTTAAGTGCCTGTCCACTAAAGACTCTTGCTTCCCATGATTCCTCACAAGAAGGTTGACATATTATTCCCCAGTGTTCTAAGCCTGATGTTAGTTTCTATTAAATCCTGCTAGACAGGCAGAACAATATTTGAAACAAGCTGCTTGAACTAAAATGTAATTGGACTCATTTAAAGTCTTATTACAATGAAATCTGACTTCTTCCTTGTAATTTGACTTGTAGAAACCGCTCAAAAACCATTACCTTTTGCTACAGGCTGTAAATTTAAATTCTATCCTAGGTAAGCATAATGAGAAAAGAAAGTTCTGATGTGGCTGGAGATCATATCAGCTTCAGCTTGATTAATTATTTCCACAAGATCAATCAACACCTTATTTAGATAACCGGAGGCACTCACTAGTTAATTTGCTAGAGTAGAACAATGAGGGCAAGCATTTATCTGGCCAGTCAATAGTCAGATTAGTACTAGAAAGTCAAACACTGGATTTGAAAAGTGGTGGTGAAGAAAGGAAGAGACTGGAAAAACACACCAGCTTTGCAGTTCTAGCCCCTTTTCTGATTACATTTCAGTGATTCAACTTCCTGCTCTCCCTCCCCAAAAGCCTCGTCTACCACATCCACCTGCTTTAGTTTATTAAATGTTCAGAACCTATATTTAGAAAGTGTGTATTAACGTATTTATATACGTTTATGACCATCTAAAAGAAACAGATGCCTCAGTTGCACCTGCAAACTGCCACATGAAATCTACAATATGTATCAAATTACACAGTTTGTATATGCACAAGAATAATTTGCAGTCACAAGATAGACATTAGTTCTCATATATAATATTACACCCTTCTGCAGTGGAAATGTGCATATTAAACCTACAAAACATTGGTAATATGAGTCAATACTAAGATCAACAGCTGCTTGATACTCTGCCCTGTGCAGATGAATCGTCCCTTTCATGGTTAATCTACATGGGGTGGCCCAATCAAGAGACACAGATCTATATTCAGATCACACTCTCTGGTCTGAGCGTCAGAGGGTCAAGAGTGTTTTGTAAGAGGAGGGTGCAAATTTACACTGCCGTAATTCCCATGGTTTTGCAACATGCACCTAAACACTGACAAATGCCTGAATTGGTCTTGTTGGATAATAAAGATTCTATTTTGTTTAGAGAGAAACAAATATTAATTGTATGTAGAATATTTCCCTGCCTCTTCTTTTCTCGTTACTGGGCCAAATTAAACTCTTGTATATTCCATCAATGGAATTGCAGCAGGGGTAAATTCAGCCCTGTGTTGATGGGGGGGAAACATTGATACAGCCATTATTAGAGAACAACAAAACTTTCTTTCTACCTAGCTGAATTGAAAGGAAGAAGACCTACGTTCAATTCCCAGCTCTGCCCCAGACTTACTGTGTGACTTTTGGTGAGGCGCTTAATCTCTCTGTAACAATACAGAGGTCTCTATAATAATACTTTCTCTCTCATACTCTTTGTCTGTCGGCTCCATTTGGACTGCAAGTTCTTTGAGATAGGGAGAGTATCTATATACGGTGTATAGAATAGTAGAGCTGCAGTCTTGGTTGGGGCCAAGAGGTGCTACTGTAATACAAATAGTACATAATAATTAACCTTAGTAGTAGGATACATAGCCTCTTAAATAAAAAAAAAACAGAAATTTTGGTCAGTAGTAACTTAGGGTTTGGTTACACTTGCGAGTTAGACACATTAAAGCAGCCCAATGCACTCTAACTCATGACACGGCCGCACTGGCAAGGCACATAGAGCTCTCTGACTCCACGGCTAGAGCGCTGCAGCACCAATGTGGACACCTTGGTCTGTTAATGTGCTCTGATTGGCCTCCAAAAGTGTCCCACAATGCCTGTTCTAGCCACTCTGGTCATCACTTTGAACTTTACTGCCCTGCTCTCCGGTGCCCAACCATCAGACCCGCCCTTTAAATTCTCTGGGAATTTTGAAAATCCCCTTCCTGTTTGCTCAGCCAGGCGTGGAGTGCTCTCAGCGAATCTTTTCAGGTGACCATGCCTGCATGCACCAGGCGATCCCCAGTATGGAGCAATGGCGAGGTGCTGGACCTCATCAGTGTTTGGGGGGAGGAAGCTGTCCAGTCCCAGCTGCGCTCCAACCGTAGGAATTACGATACCTTTGGGCAGATGTCAAGGGACATGATGGAAAGGAGCCATGACTGGTACACTCTGCAGTGCAGGATTAAAGTAAAGGAGCTGTGGAATGCCTACCACAAAGCCCACAAGGCAAACAGCCACTCCGGTGCTGCCCCCGCGACCTGCTATTTTTACAAAGGCCTGGACATGATACTTGGGGGCGATCCCACCTCCATTCTGAGTACCACGGACACTTCAGAGCACAGTCCAACAAGGCAGGAGGAGGAGGAGGAGCAAAGTGGGAGCAAGGGTGCTGAGGAGGAGGAAGAAACCCCAGCATCCCTAAATGTATGCAGCCAGGAGCTGTTCTCAAGCCAGAAGGAAGGTAGCCAGTCGCAGCGGCCGGTGCTTGGGGAAGGACAAACACCAGAGGAAGTTCCCGGTAAGCGGCTTTTATTTTGGGAAGTGAGTTATTCGGTGCGGGCTCTTGGGGCAAGGAGGGTTAGGGCTGCATACATGCCTAGATGCGGAATAGGGCATTGATGTGCTCTCTAACATCATTGTAATTGGCCTCAGTGATCTCTTCAAAGGTCTCAACCAGAACCTAGGCAATGCGCTTGCGCAGGTTTCATGGGAGAGCCACTGTGGTCCTTGTCCCAATCAGGCTAACATGTCCGTGCCACTGTGGCGTGACAGGCGGGGGGACCATTGCTGCACACAGGCAAGCTGCATATGGGCCAGGGCAGAAGCCGCATTGCAGTAGAAGACCCTCCCTTGCTTCCCAGGTCACCCTCAGCAGCGAGATATCTTCCAGGACAAACACCTGTGGAAAATGTGGGGACAATGTTCAGTATAGGGGCCCTGGCTGCTGGCTCTCCCCAAGGCACAGAAACCCAGAGGACAGTACAGCCATGAAAGAATCAGTCCTCCTTGACCCTGTGCTTACTCACCATTTGGGGGCTTCTCGGAGTTATGTGCGCTCATTTCGGGACAGGCAAATTATGCGATTGTGTAGACTGTGCTTGCCCTCCTTAAGTACGGGGGAATCATTGTTCTGTCTGGTGTGAACAATGCTGCCTCTGTTAGGTGTTGCATTTTGCCTTTACAGATGCAACCTTGAGATCTCAACTGTCCGTGTTATCACCGGCTCAGAGGCTGCAAAGAATCAGGAAGAGGCCATGTAGAAGCAAAGAGGACATGCTGCGTAAAGTCATGCAGCACTCCCTTAATGAAAATCAAAAAGTGCAGGAATGGCGGGAGGGTGAAAGGAGGGTCTGCCAGCAGAATGTGGATCATTGGCACCAAAGCACAGAACAGCTGATAAGCATCTTGGAACGCCAAGCGGACTCAATCCTGGTGCTCGTAGCCACGCATGCAGAGCACTACCATGCCCACCCTCTGCTCCCCGCAGCCCTTGTCCCAAAACTCTTTCCCTTGTGCCCCCATGTCACCTCCAACCCACTTTCTCCAACATCCGGGTTCTTATCACCACCAGCTGCCTCCAACACCTGTAGCTTCACCACTCAGCCCTGAAAACTATGACCCTTACCCACTGCACCCAACCCCCATCACCATGCAGTATGCCCATCCTGAAGTGCAGCACTCATTGCACAGCACTCCAAACAGGAAGGCTGAGTATGATAACAGGACATACTCAAATCTGTGATTGTACCATTCCCCACCCCACCCCCTTGCCCTTTGTGTTTCCCAAGCAGTTGTGTTTCTTTTCAATAAATGTATTTTCTTTTCATTAAATGGATTTTTTTTGCTTTTAAAATATTCTTTATTGTTGCATAGCAGATACCTTAGCCCAGAAAAGCAACAGCACTGCAAGTCAGTGTATCATACGTAGCAAAAAAAGATTCTACTAACATTCGACCCACTACACTTCACTCCCGTGCAGGGCACCAGACATTACTGGTGGCTTTCAGACTCAAATTGCTCCCCCAAGGCATCTGTAATCCTTGCAGACCCGCGCTGGGCCCCTCTAGCCCTGCTCTCTCGCTGTTCAAATTCAGCTTCCAGGTGTTGAACCTCTGAGTTCCATGCCTGAGTGAATCTTTCACCATTCCCTTCACAAATGTTATGGAAGGTACAGCATGCAGATATAATGGCGGGGATGCTGTTATCAGCCAGGTCCAGCTTCCCTTATAGAGAGCGCCAGCGGCCCTTTAAACGGCCAAAAGCATACTCCACAGTCATTCTACACATTCTACATTCTGGGCTATCACCAGCAGGAGAGTGAATTTGTGTGGGGGGGTGGAGGGTGAGAAAACCTGGATTTGTGCTGGAAATGGCCCACCTTATGATCACTTTAGATAAGCTATTACCAGCAGGACAGTGGGGTGGGAGGAGGTATTGTTTCATATTCTCTGTGTATATATAAAGTCTGCTGCAGTTTCCACGGTATGCATCCAATGAAGTGAGCTGTAGCTCACGAAAGCTCATGCTCAAATAAATTGGTTAGTCTCTAAGGTGCCACAAGTACTCCTTTTCTTTTTGAGAATAGGAAGAGGTGCTCTGTGGGATAGCTGCCCACAATGCACTGCTCCCAATGTCACTGCAAGTGCCGCAAATGTGGACATGCCAGTGCGCTTGCAGCTGTCAGTGTGTACAGACAGCAGCGCTTTTCCTACTGTGCTCTACGAAGGCTGGTTTAACTCAAAGCGCTCTACGTTTGCAAGTGTAGCCATGCCCTTAAAGTCATTATCATCTGATGGCTTTTGATGGTCTTTGTGAAATGTGTTAAGAGGGAAGATATCACCATCACTGAAAGTAGCACCAAAATTGCAACTAAGTGTTACCTCACACATTATTCTCAGCTCAAGGTCCAGGCAGAAAACAAGAGTGAAGATTGCACTGCCCCCAACACCCATGGAGTCGGTAATTCAGAACAGTGTTGAGGAGCAGTGCTGGGAGAGTGTGGAAAAGTCTACACTGCAGCTACCTTTTCCATGCTGTTTTGTGGTTTTAGTTTCCAGTATTGTCAGACTGGGAAGGAGACCTAAAATTCTCTTAAATATAAATAATGTGATAGATCTAAAAGTGTGGATTTAATGATGGGTATAAACAAAAGCCATTTTGACATAGTATTTTTGTGAAAACTGGATCTGAGTACTATATACTGTATATACTTGTTCATAAGCCAATTTTTTTTAGCAAAAAAGGGAAGCATCAGAGAAGGGGGGTCGGCTTATGAATGGGTAGAGAGAGGGAGAGGTGGGAAACAGCCCCTCCCGCAACAGAGAGGGCAAGGAGAGGTAGCAGAGCCAGAAGGGAAGAGGCGGGGTCAGAGTCTCTCCGCTTCTGGCCACGCTGCTCTCTCCCCAGCCTCCAAAGCAGCTGCAGCTCTGGGGCTGGCAGGCTGCGGCCGCACCACCCGCCCCAGCCTGCCGGAACATGCTGTGGCCGCACCGCTCGGTCTGGCCTGCTGGAGCAGGCTCCGGCCAAGCCACCCAGCCTGCCAGAGCAGCTCCGGCCAAGCCAGAGACATCCTCCCTGGCCCACCCCAGCTAAGGTGGGAAGGGATGGGGGTCCCAGGCTAGGGGTAGGGTCATGTGGTTGTGGTCACAGGGGTTACTCCCCTGATCCCCAGCTTCTCCCCCCCAAAAAAAATTTCCCCACCAATTGCTGTTCTGGCCCGTCAGGGTAAGCAGCTGGCGGGCCGGGACAGTTTGTTTACTTAGGTTTACCGCCGTGCCTGCAGACGCTCAAGGTAAAGAAACCATCTCTGCCCGCCAGTGGCTTATCCTGATGGCCCAGGAGCCAAAGTATGCCGACCCCTGAATTATAGGGTTGGCTTATAAATGGGTCATAAAAAAATTTCATGTTTACTTATCCATCTTGGGGGTGTCAGCTTATAAACAAACCAGCTTATGATCGCGTATATACGGTACTCTTTTTCAGTAAGGTTTTCCAGTCAAAGCTCTCTCAGAAGCTTGGCAGACATTTGAACCATCTGCTAAGATTCCTTTCCTCTATCTCACTTTTTTATACTTTCGGCAATCCATGTCTTCACCTGTTCTTCACAAGGGATGATCTGGTTCACATATTTTTCCTACTCATTTATCCGTCTTGTATCCCCTTACTAACTGGATATATTAGAGTCACCAATGTGCCTAAAACATGGTTATAAAGCAGTTTGAAAATGTCATATTTCACAGAACTGAACAATGAATGGATTTCTAAGTGATAGTTATAAGATCAACACTAGGTTTGGGGGTGAAAAGGAGTGAAGTGGTAATGTATGCCCTTTACACATGGATCTATGCCAAGTCACAGGGCTTTGTTATAATTCTCCTCCTGTACACCTCTTATCATGGTGAATTTGTCCTTGGTATGGATGGCATCGCTATAAGTGAAGATTTAATTATAGCCATTTAGAGACAACTTAAGAACTCTTGTCTAATTTACTGCAGTTTTAAAGTGGAATCTGGATAAGAGTCCTAAAGTTTTAAAATACTGATGGATAAGCCACTTACTGAAAGGTGTGTGTAGTGTGAATTCATTTTCAAGGAGAAGTGAAAGGAATATGAGCCCTTAGCATAATTAAAATCACATGAATAGAACCACCTTACAATCTCTGCCTTCATCATTTCAGGCTCTTAGGATTGTTATGATTGATCAATTGGCTTTCTATTCATCAGATCAATTATTGTATTATAACATGTTGTGGCATTTGTTCCAACTTGAAATATGTGTCTGACAGATTTTCATAGAAGATTTTACTTTAAAATCCTATACTATATCTCTAACTAAATCTTATTTTTTTAATCTCCTTAATTTTGGTCTTTCTTTTCTGATCTCTCTACATATGCGCATTTGAGAATACCCAGTAGATGTCCTACTACTGTAAGTCTTGTCAGTCTATGCCAGTGATCAAGCTGTCTACAGTTTACTGTAGTGAGTTATTTCAGAGTATTTATTTTTAAAGTATTTATTTGTTTTCCACTGTTGTAAGGCCCTGCGGAGCAGTCTGGTGTGCCCCGGGGCTTTCCAGTAATTTGAAGGTTCAGCAACTTGTATAAGATACAGTTCTTTACTTCTCTTTAGGTACATAGGAAAGAATATAGCCATAACCCAAAATACTTTCCTGTTACCTAATATTCCAAGACCAAATTCTGCACTTCAGTGAGTGCATGTGGATTAATTTGACCTTAATGGCTATTCTCGTTCCTATCTGCTTTAGCACCATTTTCATGATTAGAGTGATTTCCAGCTGTAACACATAATATTGAATAAAGTCCCCATTATCTGGACACAGAGGGCCAGATTCTCAGCTGGTGTAAATCAGTGCAGCACCATTGATTTCAGTGACTTACATCAGCTGCGGTCCTGTGATAACCATGCTTGATTCTTTATGCTCTTATTTATTTATCTATTTCTACATTGGAAGCTGGTTCACACAACTGTTCTTTTTTTAAATAGATGGCTTTAGATGACAATTTTGATGCTGATATATGGCTTCTTTCCTATTTCTCTTAGCAGAAGGCTGACATGGATATGACACTTCCAACCTCATTCAGGGCTGAATGTTTCTGGGTGAGGAAGTTAGAGTGGAAAACAGATATGACTGTATCTTGCAGACCACAAAAACAATGTTTGTTTTTAATGAGGCAATCCATTACTGTTAGGGTGACCTCAGAATAAGACATGCTGTCTGCTGTTCCAGTTAGAAAGTTATAATGTCCATAGAAACACTTGTTGAAAATCGAGATCTTCAGCAAGAGAAAATTATTTCACTTTTATTTCAAAGTTTTTAGTGACTTATGAAATTTAGCAAGGACTGTATTGGGCTCACAGGTGGTAATGATGCTCAGAGCAGCCCTGACATTTTTTTAAATAATAGTGTAGTGGTTGCCATTTAAATATTAGCAGTTACTATTTTACAGTTATAACCATTACCATGATGTTACAGTGAATGCCTGTAATGCAGAGGCAGTGCTTATTACTTCCAAATGGTAAATATCAAGAGTTAAAACTTGTCTTATATTCATAACACATGTTTCATTAGAATACATCTTTTCCCCTTTTTCAGAAATGTATGCTATTAATAGATCTTGGCTCCATTTTCTACAAATTTTATACAATTGAAGTGCCTCTTATTAAGAAATAATTAGTCTCTCTATAGTTAAGGTGGCAATTGAGTTTCATTACAAGACTTCTTTTAATTCTTGAAGTTGAAATCTGTATGTTTTCAGATCTTAAAATCTGCTTCTCTGGGTGAAAAGTAGAATCCATTAATGCATGCTTCTCAGTTAAACCAACAGAGAAATCTACAGACAGTGGGACAAAATTTGTAATGACAAACACAATACAGTGATACTTTCCAGGGACAACTGAATCATCTTCAAGAAATGGTTCATTTTCACCTCCAGGTTGCTACCCATGGCTGCTTCCCTGGTAGGACTGATTCCCTGGAGTGGGTCAGGTATCCCATATCCGGGGCAATGTATTATTGTGATCCTAAGGGACCCTCACTGCCATCTGACAAAAGAGTCACTGTCATGTAACAGGTTTCAGAGTGGTAGCCATGTTAGTCTGTGTCCGCAAAATGAATGAGGAGTACTTGTGGCACCTTAGAGACTAACAAATTTATTTGGGCATAAGCTTTCGTGAGCTAAACCCCACTTCATTGGATGCATGCAGTGGAAAATACAGTAGGAAGATCTATACACACAGAGAACATGAAAAAAATGGGTGTTGCATTGCCATACCAGCTCTAATAAGACTAATCAATTAAGGTGGGCTATTATCAGCAGGAGAAAAAAAAACTTTTGTAGTGATAATCAGGATGGCCCATTTCAAACAGTTGACAAGAAGGTGTGAGTAATAGTAGGGGGAAAAATTAGCCTGGGGAAATAGTTTTTACTTTCTGTAATGACCCATCCACTCCCAGTCTTTATTCAAGCCTAATTTAATGGTGTCCAGTTTGCAAATTAATTCCAGTTCTTCAGTTTCTCATTGGGGTCTGTTTTTGAAGTTTTTTTGTTGAAGAATTGCGACTTTTAGGTCTGTAATTGAGTGACCAGGGAGGCTGAAGTGTTCTCTGACTGGTTTTCGAATGTTATAATTCTTGACGTCTGATTTATGTCCATTTATTCTTTTGCATAGAGCCTGTCCAGTTTGGTCAACGTATATGGCAGAGGGGCATTGCTGGCACATGATGGCATATATCACATTGGTAGATGTGCAAGTGAACGAGCCTCTGATGGTGTGGCTGATGTGATTAGGCCCTATGATGGTGTCCCTTGAATAGATATGTGGACAGAGTTGGCAACCGGCTTTGTTGCAAGGATAGGTTCCTGGGTTAGTGTTTTTGTTGTGTGATGTGTGGTTGCTAGTAAGTATTCGCTTCAGGCTGGGGGGCTGTATGTCTGAAAAATATTTTCATATTTAAATATATATGTTTGTATGTCTGAAAAATATTGTTAGACTAAGTAACCAGGAAGAGTTGAAAAATAAGCTTTTCCCAGACAAGGGAATGTTGATTTACCTGTCTTCCTAAGTCTCTGATGAAAATGAAGCAGATAAGCCAGGCACAAAGGAAGCCCTCATATCATTATTAAGTCAACAGAAAAAAAAATAGTTTGGAGGGGAGATGTGGAACCAACAGGGAAAACTCTCATCTGGGGGTACACCTCAAAAGAATACATGCTAAAGATTCACTAGATTATAAAAAGGATGCAAATACATTTTTATTGTCCATCACTGAGGAAGAAAATGGGACAGTGCTTTTTGTATCCACGAAAGTTAAATCCTGGCCCAGGGGCTGGTGACACAGAGATGTCGTTTTAGGTGCGAAACTTAATTTAGACAAGGATTTTACCCTGCTAAAATGATGGTTAGTCTTGTATAAGTGTGTTATAGTTTTGTTTTAATTGTAACCATATCTTTTTCCACCACCCTTACTGAGTATCAGTTGAACCTCTGTCTTTGTTAATAAACTTATCCTTGTTTTATCATAAGTGGAGCTCATTGATGTAATATCAAGCAATCTGTGACTTTTTAGTTGAATTAAACAAGCTGGTGTTTACACTGTCTCTTTGGAGATAGCAAACATGATAATTTCTGTGAGTAGCCATTGATAGCAACCAGGTACTCCAGGGGAACACTCTTCCATGGGGGCTCAGGAACTGGGGTGCAACAAGTGTTGCCTGCAAAGCAGGGTAAAGGCTGACAGAGTCCTGATTATTTTGTCTTGGTTAGCTAACAGAGGAGTGTGAAACAATGTGAAAGTGACAGGGAGCAGAGAAAGGTATAATATGATCCAATGGCTGAAAGCTGAAGCTAGACAAATTCAGACTGGAAACAAGGTATACATTTTTAACTGTGAGAGTAATTAGCCATTGCAAGGGTTGTACAAGATTTTCCATCACTGACAAGTTTTATGCTCTAGAATTATTTTGGGGAAGTTCTATGACCTGTGTTATGCAGGAGATCAGATTAGATGATCACAGCTGTCACCCAAATCTCTCTCTCTGAAGCAAGGGGAAACATTGTGATCCACAGGTTTGGGTGGCTTGAGGAAGTGTCAGTCATTTCCTGGAGTTGGGACATGCTGAAGTGCAGGAGATATACCTGAGTAGTGGATATTCCTGGGTCTCTTCGTTTATCTGGCATTCATTGTGCTTATTCTTTCCAAACCATTTTGGTTGTCTGGTATCTAGCAAGTGCATTTCAATTGTACTTTAATGAAGAAAGCCCCAGTTAATAGAGAACCAATGTATCTGAGGGACAAGCTGCTGTCCTATGTCGTTTAATGGCTGTTACAATTGGTGCAATATCTCATGGGAGAATCTCAAGAAGATAGGATTCCTGGCCAACTTTGTCAAGCACAAATGATTACGGAATCCCTTCTCCCTTAACGCACACTAGAGTACACTTTCACATTGTCCTGTGTAAAAAGAAAGGCACGTTTATCTACTTTTATTTTTATCATTTTTAAGTAAGGAATTAAGCCATAAGGAAGCAGATTTACTCTGAGATTTCTTATGCACCATTGGTTTGGGGTTGATAAAGGATGCTTAGTGGATTTTATGATTCTTTGTAGCATCAGGTATTGTCACGGCAAGTAACGGATTCCTTCTGAAGTAGGATGTCAAGGTAATTCCCAAGTTTGACCCGTTCGGCATTAGTAATTAAGGTAAAAGGGTTTCCCTTTTAGCTATACTTTGGTTTTTTTGTTGAGTATTTCTGTTGTTTTTTGGCTCTATACTGTTTTGAATGTTTGTTTATCAGAAGATGATGTCTAGTTTTTAAAAAGAATATCTTAGTTATATTTTTGTTTGCTGCATGGAATGTCATATAAATAAAAGTTTATTACTGTTGTTCAATAATTGGCTAAAACTTCCACTTAATAACATACCCAACTTGTTGGACATGTTTGTGTCTATATAGATCTGGTAACACTGCTGTCAAATATTGTATTTTTTAAGTTAAATTAAGCTAAGTTCATCTGTCAGTTTTTTAGAAAATAATACCTGCATTCACTGTCATAGCACAAAGTAGCTTATTTTGAGTTTGATTTTTATATATGTTATAATTTTCAAATATCCTTTAATGCTAATGTTCTATGAAGAGCAACTGCTGTATAAGAAGTACAATCCCGTCAATATTTCTATCTATCTTCTGTTTAAGGGTTTTATACCGCCCTCCTAAACACAATATCTGAGCACTTTCCCTGTAAAATGAATTTCAAATAGCAAAGTCCCTCATGGATATCATAAAGCAGGGATTGGCAACCTTTGGCATGCTGCCCAACACGGAAATCTGCAGGGAGGCTGGGGTGGTTTGTTTACCTGCGGTGTCTGCAGATTTGGCCGATTGCAGCTCCCGTTGGCCACGGTTCGCCGTTCCAGGCCAATGGGGGCGGCGGGAAGTAGTGAGGGGCCAAGGGAAGTCTCTGTCTCTTCTCCTTTTTTGGGTATTAAAAACTCTGCTTGGGGTAGAGTTGTTTTGTTTTGTTGATTTACTCACCAGTTTTGGAGGGTTTTATTTGTTTTTCAATATTTTGGGGTTTGATTTTTCAATAATTGAATCTAGCTTTGTCTGATCTCCTTTGGAAGTCTGCTCCAAGGTACACCTCTGCAGCCAAGAATGCTTTGTTCCCACCTCTGACACACTTCACCCTGGGCTTTGTCACCTGCATCACCCCAGAGGAGTGCAGCAGTCTTGGCAGTCCCTGGGTCAAATATTGGTCTTTTAATGAAGCTGGGGATTGGAACCTGATGTGTTCATGGTGGCCTAAACCATGGAAGAGGCAGTTTTCTGCACTTTATAGCAGGTGAAGCTAATGCATTGTTTTCACAATCAGATCCATACTTAGTACAGCACATCTAGAAAGCATTGTCCATCCCTTTGTGCAGGGTCTAGCCTGTTCAGACTTCTGATTTATTTGTATGTGTTTACTATCACTGCTGAACCACATGTCTTGCTGAACTATTGTGAAGATGTTAAGAAAAGAAGAAACAAACAAAGGTTTCATATTGATCAGATCTTGAAGCTGGAGTTACTTGTGTTGTTTCTTTGTGCCTGAAATGGTAACGAGACAAAGGGAAAATACTGTACTTGTACATTTGCAGTCTAAGAGCTAAGAACACCAATGAACCAGAGATGTATTATTCCTTTACAAGAGGCTCTGTGCTGCGAAGCCTTTATAAAATATGATTACACCTCCAAAATGCTGAATGATAGCAATTCCAGTATTTCATGTGTTTAAATCTATTTTCATTTAAATACACAGTTTTGCACTCTGCTTCTTCCTTGAAGCTTTTCAGCAAAGTTATTTCCATAATCAGTTCTATAAAGAGGAGTTTAAAATGTAGCCCAGAAATACACTTTGCATGAATATTTCTATTTCTGTGTAATTTAGCTTTCTTAGGAAATACATTTTTAATATCTAATCATTTTTACTTATATACAATGGAACAGCGTAACATCATCCTACAATGTCATTCATAGGAAAGGCCACTTTCACTTTTCCTCTAGCAGCAACCAGTCTTAGGACTATTCATATTGTTTCAAAATAACTTCCAGAAATACTGACATCTAGAGAAAGAGAGACTCTTGTATGACTTACAGTGAAAACCCAAGGCCCAGTTTGATGCTACATTACTCCATTTTTGCCATTGAAACACCATGGTCTGAGAATTAGCATCTGAAGGAACAGAGTGTGAATCAGGCCCATGTTTTTATAGGTTTGGGAATTAGGTAGTGATGTAAAATCTGTTACAGCAAATTATTAATAAATGCCTAAACACTTTGGACTACATTGGTTATATTTAGCATGCGTTGAATTCTAATTCCTGCTTTGAGTTGTGTTTTTTTGGAGGTTCTCTCTGACATTGTATTGCATCTCATCCCAAAATAATCAGTGCCCCTCAGGCTGCTGACAGGACTTCCAGTTGTCTACTAAGTGCTCTGTTTGTCTTACCTGCTTTTTCAATAGTGTATACTGAAGGTTATTCATCACCCCTTGCATATTGATTGCACTGTGACCTGTATGTATAACAGACTGATGTAAAAAGCATCCTCCTTTATGTAATTTCCACATTTAACCTAAAGATGCCCAAACTCTGAATTACAGAGTTACTATTTTATCTCCTCAGCCCCAGTGCTAGCCATAGTTTGAGTGGCCAATGGTCTTTTCCCCCAGTGGATTATTATATCTATAACTGTAGTTTTACGTTCCTTTGATATACTCTCGGTGTACTCTGTGAACTAGAGAATCCATAAAAGACCTTGAAAACACTTGCAGTTAAGTATAGTGAGCACGAAAAAGGGAGGATTTGCACAGTGGAGCAACCTTGTAAAAGACACCATTTAGTATAAAACAGTGGTTCCCAAACTTGTTCTGCCGCTTGTGCAGGGAAAGCCCCTGGCGGGCTGGGCTGGTTTGTTTACCTGTCGTGTCCACAGGTTCAGCTGATCGCGGCTCCCAGCAGCTGCGGTTTGCTGGTCCAGGCCAGTGGGAGCTCCTGGAAGCAGCGACCAATACGTCCCTCAGCCTGCGCCACTTCCAGCAGCTCCCATTGGCCTGGAGCAGCGAACCGGTGGATGCGGCAGGTAAACAAACTGGCCCAGCTCGCCAGGGGCTTTCCCTACACAAGCGTTGGAACAAGTTTGAGAACCACCAATATAAAACCTTCCCAGAGGCCCCATTGTTCTAAATACTCTACAAGCACGCAGAGAGACATGGTCTCTGCCCAGAAGTGCTTGCCATCTAATCTAAGCCAAGATGCAACAACTTGATTGAGTGTGACAAACACGATGAGGGCATGGTGGAGAGAATACAGGATACAGATAATAAGACCACCTGGTTCATAGGGTAGTTATGAGCCCGACTTGATGTTTGGGAATCATTCATAATATCTGTTAACAAACCCACGTATTCCTCTAAACTAGCCATCACCAGTTAGCCCTTTCCAATAGATGTCATGGCAGAAGTTCTAGTTGAACAATATTTGTGTTTTAATAAGTACCTTATTTTTCACAACTTTTGTAACCCTGAGGTTTTGTCATCAGTTTGCAGCCATGGATATGACTTTGATAATGGAGAGACAAGAGGGGTGAGGTAATATTTTTTACTGGACCAACTTCTGTTTGTGAAAGAGACAAGCTTTCAAGCTTACACAGATCTTCAGGTCTGGTAAAGGCAGTCTGTCTGTCTGTCTATGATGATACAAATATAGCAGCATGATTTTTTCCTCTTGTGACTTCTTATATATTTGTACAGCAGCTAACACATTTTGGACGCTATTAGAATAAAAGCTGTCAGAGTTCAGGGCAATTGCACCTGTATTCCCCCCTTATGGTCCACCAAGGAGCACCACGTAAAGGTTTCCAGTTCCCAGCCATCACGTCTCTTGGGCCAAGACCCACATTTCTCTCCCTCCTGATCGAGGTTTTCCAGGCTGCACAGTTCCCTGTATAAGCTGTCATATTCCCAGCAAGCCAAACTGCCTAAAAGGCATGTGTTCTTTGCTTTCTCTCCAGAGGCTATGACCAGTGTATTGCCTGCAATTATTCATTACAACACAGCTCTTTATAAGCAAGCACATTTATTTGTAAGGTGAAAGCATTACAGGAAAAAACTTTAAAAACAATAAAACAACAAACATGCATACTAAAAAGCTTATCAGAGGTCACCCCAACTCCAGCCTCGGGCTTTGGTAGGTATTTTTCCTTCAAAACTACTGTTTTTCCCCTGTGTTTCAAGTTCATAACTGTCTCAGATTCATAACCAGAACCCAGGGTGGGCAGAGCTGCCATTTATTTATACAGTTTAGGCCTTTGATCTTGGCTTTCAGTAACAGGTAAGGGGAAGACAAAGACCCTCTTCTTGGGGCATAGCTTCAAAAGGCTAGGTTTTTGCATAACCAGAATTTGGGAATTCACATTAACCTTCCCTAGGGAATTCAGCAGGAAATCCACTTCACATGTATTGTTCCAAATGTCCATTCTTGTCTAGCACAATTTCAATATAGACCTTTGAACTTCAGGTCTCACATCACATCTTCCCCCTAGAGAGGTTACATACAATTGTGGCCCACAATAAGACAGAAACTTTGTATTTAATAGAATAAGGTTTTTTTCAAGACTATTGCAGGAAATTATCATAGCTGTCACACAAGCAATAACAATTGATTTTTTTGTAAAATCAAATAAGTGAAGCTGGGCAGGGCTGGAACAAAATCATGTTCAAACACACACAGTGTTGGGAGTTAAGACAGTTATGAAAATCTAATGAATGGTGCTGCTATCTGGATTTATATTTGTCTGATATACTTCAGAGTTTCAGCCAGTTTGAAAGTCCCTGTTTAGGAGAATAATAATGCAAAAATTAATTGTGTGGATGTGTTCTGTATTGGGAAGTGCTGTGATAGCTAAAGAGATGAGTTTCATCTGGGCAATGATTTGGTATATAGATTTTTCACAACTGCAGAACCCCCAAACTATAAGCCAGTTTCCATCCTCCTTTAACTGTGGTTTAGCAAGCATGAATAAGAACTCTAATGTTTAAGTGAAATTCCAGTGTTAAAGCAGAGTGGAAACTGATGGACAGCTGCTCACATTAAGTTCCAACATTGTTTGTGTGGCTCAAGAGCATGAGTACCAAACTTAGGGCAGATTGTTAGGAACCAGGACACAAACCCCAAATTGATTGTGAGTTCTATACCTAGATTTCAGCAACCAATTATCAAATGTAAACTCCTCAGGCACTCTACAGTCTAAACATGAACACTCAGACAGTCCCCTTGGGTTTTCCAATATGTCTTGCCACTCAGGGGAGCCTACCTTTGTGACAGATGCTCCCTTACACCAAAAATCACAGCGATATTCAGATTACTCCCAGTCCCAAGGGACCAGTCACTTACCTCAGGTCAGTTGTACTTTAGATCTCATAAAGGGACCAGTCACTTACCTCAGGTCAATTGTACTTTAGATCTCATACTAAAGTCAAACCTTGTAGCCAATTCTATAATAAAATATCTAAGCATTTATTAAATAACAAAAGGAAACAAGAGAGTTATTTACAAGTTTAAAGCAGGTAAACATAGATACACAAAATGAGTTACAATCTTAAGTTTCAAAAGGTAAGAGAAGCTTCTATAATAAGCAAGCTCTATATGTTCTTTAGGGCTAACCTAGTCTAAGCACAGAGCTTTTCTTGCTTATGCCTAGAAAATCTTGCCCCCCAAAGGTCATGCAGAGTGGAGATACAGTTCCTTCTTGCTAGGGTTTTTTATTTCCCTCATGCCATGTGCTCAGAGATGCAAAATCAGGGAGTAATTCAGTTGCACGACTCATCTTTGTGGTGGGAGAATAGTTGAACAAAAAAGTCTTTTTTTCCTTTTTCATGTTCCACACTAGTCTGTCTGGTGTGATGTTCCATCCCTGTTGGGTAGGATGTAACACCTTTTGTTGGAGACCAGCACTTTACATTTGTGAATGTCTCTCTCCTGTCTGGTGATGTACACAGTTACAGAGGCTTACAGTATGAATGCTTAAGTATTACCTTACAATATGTGATACAAATGATATGAGTGAGATTAATGCATGCAGCAACTCAAAAGCATTCAATAAAATCTAAACACATTCTTATAATCCTAATGCCTATTTTATCAATACTAACATACAGGTGATCCAGACTGGTTTCAGCTATGTATTTGTCAGTGTTAAGACATGGGGACCTTGGCTTGAGCTGGCACCTGGTCTGCCAGCATCACAGTAACCATGCTATTCAGCAAGATGAATTAAAAAAGAGAGGAGAATTTGAGATAAGGAGTGTTTGCAAGAGAAGAGGAGGAAAGGAGGAAGGTGGTAAAAGTTGTTATGGGGGAGAGACTAGGAAGTGCCAGGGGTGGGGATGTACTATGGATGAGGAAAGAATTGGAAAACTCTAGATGGATAAGGTTAGTAGAAGCATTGCTGAGAAGAGGACCAGGAATGTGATCTGAGATGCAGATATCTGCAGCAGCAGGCCCAAAGTAAGAATAGCTGGTGGTAGCTTGGTACCCATGGGGTAGAGTTCAGGGACTGAAAATGATTGGTGATGGGGAACAAATTTCCACCCTCTCTCTGCAAATCTCATAATCCATTTGAAAAAAATGTTGTTATGGGTTCACTTTCCAGCTCCTGTCTGAGTGGGGCTGTGGAAAAGCTTCTGCATGTGTTTATTAATAGGATTCAATTTGGTTGTGGGAGCTGGTAGAGGCAGAATAGGCATGGCCACCTTTCATGCTATTACTAGTTGCTTGAGCAGTGATTTTCTGTCAGCATCTGTGCACACCTACCAGAATTTTGCCAATAGTATGTTAAAGAGTGGTGTTGAGCTCATTTGATACCTAAGAGTCTGTTATTTAAACAGCTTATTAGCCTGAAAGCTAACAATTCAATTCAAAACTAAATTAACAGTACTTTAATCTGTTTGATCCTTTAGGCCACATCTCCATTATATACAAAAAGGATAAAGAAACCTTGTGAAACTCCATTGTTTCCCAATCTGAAAATTTTGGATTCTGTGAAAGAAAATAAATAGGTATAGATGTTCTTTTCAGAATGCGGAAGGGATGCAATGCACAGAAGTTAAACACAATAGACGCAATTTGTTAGTACTGACAACAATTTACACTAATTCACTAGGGTTAAAGCATCTTTCCGTAAGACAGTTTTTAAACAGGAAATGCCTCAAGTCTGCCTTTGGATATTCACATACACCACCCATAGACTTTGAGGTGAGTTACACAAATGAAAGTGAAGGCCGATCTGGAACAAAAAGGAAAGAGCTGGGTATATAATGTTAAAAAAATGAGATGTTTTAACTAATTCACTTCTGCCCTGATCATGCACCTTTTTTGTTCATTTTATGTGGCATTTCAGTAATCTAGTTGATTGACACAATTGTTTCTAGAAAGCAAATTTCACAGCAAAGTTTAGTATTCTTGCTAGAAAGTACTAATACAGGAAAGGTGGTGCTATACAGCTAATATCTCTACAAGAGAAGAGTTTTGTTTCAGGTCTATGATGTTTTTATGGTAATGGTAAAGTGAGTGTGGGTGGAGAAGGAGAGATTCTGTACTATTAGGTGACTATATGTCCTGTTACAACCTGGCCAGTACCAAGGAGACAGGTGCTGCAAGTATAATTATGTTCTAAGTCAGTGGTTCTCAAACTTGTTCCACCGCTCGTGCAGGGAAAGTCCCTGGCAGGCTGGGCCGGTTTGTTTACCTGTCGCATCCGCAGGTTCAGCTGATCACGGCTCCCAGTGGCTGCGGTTCGCTGCTCCAGGCCAATGGGAGCTGCTGGAAGTGGTGGCTAGTACATCCGTT
Organism: Lepidochelys olivacea; assembly: GCF_965140295.1. NCBI lineage: Eukaryota > Metazoa > Chordata > Testudines > Cheloniidae > Lepidochelys > Lepidochelys olivacea. The sequence continues at coordinate 74,514,363 of NC_140411.1, read as the reverse complement.
GGCCAGTACGTCCCTTAGACCACTGCTCTAAGTTATTCTGGGGATGAAATGACCCTTCCAGTCAGGCCCAGGATTTGTGGAATTCAAGGATGTTTTAGAAGCACCATTCTCTTCCTTTGTCCCAAGTCTTACGTTGAGCCCTGGATCTGGCTGAGCTGTGATCTGGGGCAGAATAGTCAAGTGATTGAATAGTGCAGAGCACTGTCAGAAAATAAGATTCTGCAACCTCCCAGCACGAATCTGCAGCAATGTTAGTGAGCTCAAGATTACTAAAAATGGAATGTCTAACTCTGAATTCCCTTGCTTTTCTCCTGCTAGAGAGAACTCCAGCATTACTTTCGCATACAACAGATCATGATTATTATAATCATATATAGCAATTTTATGCCATGTAAATATTGGTTTCTAATCAGCCTTTATTTATTTTTATCTTTTATTTTTTGATCAGGTGTCCCCTATAATATTTGTAGATTTTAAATATGATCATCTTTTTGACATTCTAAAAGTGACTTCAGAAAATGTGCATACATTTTACCAGCTGATTGTTCAATTCACTTGAACAAACACCTAAGCTTTCTTTATTTGGTTTTCTAGGTTCCATTCCTCCCTTCCCCCAATTCTGTGTCCTGTACTTTAGGTACCTAGGTATAGGTATATAATTCCACCTTCATGTCTGTCTTGCTTTTTCAAGAAGTCCTTAAAATACAGATTCAATGAGGACTGTGAAAGCTCTATGGAATGTTTAAGTCTGCAGGGGACAGGAGAAAGGACAGTCCAGTGTTTAGGGCACTAGCCTGGGACTCTGGAGAATTAGGTTCAGTGCTATGCTCCCATACAAATGTCCTATGTTCCTTAGACAAGTCAATTAGTTTCTTTGGGTGGAATCCACAGAGCTGCCTAGGAACCAAAGTTCCCCTGTGTGATCCACAAAACTCCTGCCAAACCCTGAAGGTTCTTAAACTCACTCAATGCCTGCATTATTCAAAGTAAAAATTCCCTAGGAGCGTATGTTCCTAACTCTGGCCATGTGCACTGCTGCCTTGCTCTAGGCATCTGGATGCCTACCTATCACCTAAGCCCCAGAGCAATTCACAAATGAGAGGAAGATAGATGTTTAGCTGCCTAACTTGTCCAAAGGGCCCAATTTGGTGGGTGCTCTCTGAGTATACTTACCAGATTTGTGCCTATTGGCACAAGCCAGCTATTGGTGGTGTTGCCACAATCCCTCTTATAAAATTCCCCCCTCCCGGGCAGAAAGGATTTGCACAGGGTCTCCCACCTCCATGGGGAGTTCTGTAACCGCTGAGCTATGGGTAGGCTGATGTAGGACTCCCTCAGTCTCTCCCTTTGAAACTCTTCCACTGTGGATAGATAAATGAAGAGTGATTGGACCAGGGGGACTTGACTCTCTTTCTCTCTCTGTCTCTTCAGCCTAACTCGGAGAGAGGGGTGGGGATCAGCACATCAGAGCCCCCTATTGCCCAGCTTAGGTAGCTCTATGCCTCGAGTGCTGATTTTTGTGGACTAAGGCACCTGTCTTTCCCCAGTTATTGTACAGGAAGCCTAATTCAGCTTTGTGGGTCACAGTGTTCTTCCTGTGATTTTCTAGGCACTTAAAAGTTAGGTGCTATGAAGCTCAGTATTGCAGTGCTTAAGTCCCTTTGTGGATTCTGCTTTTGTGCCTTAATTCCTCATCTGCAAAATAAGGTTAATTGTACTACCCTACCTCACTGGAGTGTTGTAAGGGTAAATACATGAACAACTGTGAGGAGTCAGTAATGGAGCGCCATATGAGTACTGTAGCGTGGGTTTAGGCCCATTTATAACCTGTAACTATTTGCTCAAATGTTTGGCAGGATTAGTGAAAGCTGCTCACGCAGCACTAAATCTCTTTCCTACACTGCATTTTCCAGAGTGTGCTGTATATCCCTTTCCATGCAACCACTCTCCTCCTTTTACCATTATATATCTTCAGTTGGTCCCTTGCCAGCTCTTTGCGGGTTTTCAAGGGATTGTGGGCAGTTGACTCTAGCAGGTTTTACAGAGGAGGCACTATGAGGCCTCCACATCAAAGTCCTTGGAGAGCTTAGATTTAGTCAGGACCCTCACAGGACAGCGAGAGGTGGGGGAACAGTCTCACTCCCACTACAGCTAGCTCCTACATATCAGAGATAGGTACATTCCACAGTCCTTGTCTAAAAACCTGCATGCAACACACCATGTTGGTGTTCCCACCAACCCACACTATTCTTCAACTCAGCATTCTACAAATGGTTCCTCTTGTCCTAACATGCTGGCTTGGCAATATATGTTAAAGTTTATTTACATTTAGGAATTATGTGGTCATATGGCCACTCTCTGTAGCACTGGACGTGGAAAAAAAAAAAACCTTCTGTTTTTGCAAAAAACACGTCTATGTAGAAAGTATCTCTGAAAACAGGACGCATAGTGCTTCACATGAGACTTTTCACTCACACTCAGTGCCTCTGGCTTACAAGTAAGTCTCATATGGCTGCAATTAAAAAGATGTCAGAAAAACTTCATGACAAGTAGGGTAACATATGCTCTAAAGGGGGTTGTTTCAATATTCAGTGCTTTGAGTCCTGTTGTGGTTGGGAGTCAGATCTTTCACAGCTAGTCAGCCTTCTTACTCTAGATATGTCAGATGACAGGGTACCAGTTAAAACATCTTCCGGAAATGCTGACAAGTATCTGAAGGGAGAGAGCCAACTGTTTCATATAAATGAAGATGACTGAGGAATAACAGTGAAGAGTTTTGCTCCAGCAGTAGTATATCAATGAATCTGAATGTGAATGGCAAGAGAAATTTTGCTGGGGGGAGTGGAACCTGCAGCAATTCCACCTTCTGCTGTAGGATCTGCCACCAATGCTGACTCTGATGAATTGTGTAGAGTGTGTGAGTGTAAAAAAGGGAAAGGTTATGCACTGGTGTTTGGCAAAGAAATAGAGAGATAATTAAGGTAATGTGTGACATCTCTCTTATTACAGAGCAAGGCGGTAGCTGCACAAATTCAGGCAAGTTAAAAGAACAAACTGAATTAGTCAGGGAGACTCGTCCTTTGTGCCTGCATTCTTTTAAAATGTATTGCTGCAAAATTAGTTGAATGGTGTTTACTAGAAATGGTTTGCAGAGTTATTTCCTTCTTTTAAATTTGTTAGAAAAGGGGCAGACATTTGACTCAAATCCTCAATTCACTGTGGCACATGTACAATTATGTTCTCCCAGTTTTCAGCATAATCTTTGCATCTACTATGCAAAGGAAGTAGGGAAATCAATCTGCAAACCACACATTTGAAGTCTGTAACAGCATCTTGCCATTTGGTCTTTCTTCACACAGCTTTTTTTTTTCTTTTTATTTCTTCTCTCTTTCTTTTTGAATCCTTTACTCTTCAGTAGATCTTTACTCCCCATATTGCTCATTTCTCAATGGACACAGGGAATGCATTTCTGTCTCTCAGAAAATTAAGCAATTTAATACACTGGGCAGAAAAAAGCTATTTCTAATTATTTCTCCATATATCCTAAATATATTACTTCTACTAGGAAGGTTAAAAGAGAGAATAATAATAATAATAAAAACCTGCTAGTGGGTATGTCTCTACTTCAGTCAGTTCATAGAATCATAGAATATCAGGGTTGAAAGGGACCCCAGAAGGTCATCTAGTCCAACCCCCTGCTCGAAGCAGGACCAATTCCCAGTTAAATCATCCCAGCCAGGGCTTTGTCAAGCCTAACCTTAAAAACCTCTAAGGAAGGAGATTCTACCACCTCCCTAGGTAACGCATTCCAGTGTTTCACCACCCTCTTAGTGAAAAAGTTTTTCCTAATATCCAATCTAAACCTCCCCCACTGCAACTTGAGACCATTACTCCTCGTTCTGTCATCTGCTACCATTGAGAACAGTCTAGAGCCATCCTCTTTGGAACCCCCTTTCAGGTAGTTGAAAGCAGCTATCAAATCCCCCCTCATTCTTCTCTTCTGCAGGCTAAACAATCCCAGCTCCCTCAGCCTCTCCTCATAAGTCATGTGTTCCAGACCCCTAATCATTTTTGTTGCCCTTCGCTGGACTCTCTCCAATTTATCCACATCCTTCTTGAAGTGTGGGGCCCAAAACTGGACACAGTACTCCAGATGAGGCCTCACCAATGTCGAATAGAGGGGAACGATCACGTCCCTCGATCTGCTCGCTATGCCCCTACTTATACATCCCAAAATGCCATTGGCCTTCTTGGCAACAAGGGCACACTGCTGACTCATATCCAGCTTCTCGTCCACTGTCACCCCTAGGTCCTTTTCCGTAGAACTGCTGCCTAGCCATTCGGTCCCTAGTCTGTAGCTGTGCATTGGGTTCTTCCGTCCTAAGTGCAGGACTCTGCACTTATCCTTATTGAACCTCATCAGATTTCTTTTGCCCCAATCCTCCAATTTGTCTAGGTCCTTCTGTATCCTATCCCTCCCCTCCAGCGTATCTACCACTCCTCCCAGTTTAGTATCATCCGCAAATTTGCTGAGAGTGCAATCCACACCATCCTCCAGATCATTTATGAAGATATTGAACAAAACTGGCCCCAGGACCGACCCTTGGGGCACTCCACTTGACACCGGCTGCCAACTAGACATGGAGCCATTGATCACTACCCGTTGAGCCCGACAATCTAGCCAATCTAGTTGTTTGAACAAAATCATTTTCTCTGCAGTAAAGGTCTTAAACATTTCCCATTTCCCATCTGCATTAAACCAGGATGATGATAGAATCAACTAAGATTGCAATTTTGCAGTATCTGGTTAGCTGGAGGTAATCATATCAAAACTCATTCATCAGTCCAGGATTATGATAGCAGCTCTAAAGTCTTGTAGCATGCACACACATTTTAATCAAATAAATACTATAAGTTAAAGTGATAAACTGAAAAAAAAAAGCAATGTTAACTATTTGCACTGGTATTAAGAAACAAATTTGTCAAATTCATTCTGTTTACACACAGTAGAGAATCTATCTAAAGGGACACAGTTTAGCTACTGTGTTTGTTGCTCACACCTCAGTTTTATGTTTCTTTTAACTGCTGTGGTCACTGAGGAAGTGATATTGAAAGTATTAGATATACAAGTTGTGCCAGCATTGTTGTATTATTTGCTTTTCCTTTTAAATGTTTTAGATTCTTTGGATGAAGTTAGTTCAAAATTCTGCAGAACAGGATGTGCTTCTTAGTTGTTTATTCTACCATGTGAAATCAGTATTCACTCACTTGTTTTGGCTATCCCTTACGAATATCATGTCCTCCTATGGCTGCATAAGAATGTAAAGGTAAGTGAGAACACTAAAGAGAGCCAAGGACTTGTCTGAGTGAGCCTCAGAAAGGGATAGGAGAGAGCTAATTGGCCATATCTTCTTCCATACAGTTCTAAAATAGTTAACTAAACTACGAAGAATTTTTGAGTTTTTCTTCCATTCTATACTGGGCCTGAGACTGGTTTCCCGTTTTTTAATCGGTGCGTTTTGGAGGTTTCCTGCCAGTGATATACGGTGCATCGTAGGGCATATCTGGCAAGGGAGCACACAAACTTTGAAAAGAAAAAACAGTCTTCTCCCAACAGAGGTACTGGACATCTACTGGGCCCAAAACGGGATGAAAAAACATGGGTTGGGGGAAATGGCAACTTGGACCTCAAGGAATTTGTGATAAGTGGTAAGTGTGACAGAAGTTGCAATGTTATGAAGTATTTTTGGGGAATATATTGTACTAAGTTTATTAATGGTTTTGTATCATTGTGAGCCAGGGTTTGTGTGCAATTCTGGCAGGGGGATGTTTATCATAGCTCCTCTGGGAACTAAAAACAGTGGAGGATAATTAAGGTTACTCCCTGTAACTATAAACACCTCCAAAGAGGTACCACCCTCTGGAATGGCTTGTTTATATGAGTTCAGACTGGGTTTTTCAGAGAACAACGGACAAAAAAAGGGGTTTAAATTAACACATAGGCCTTCTTTTGTTTCAGCAAACAGACAGGACAGTCTGTCCAAGAGAGGGTGGGCAAACCTTGCAGAAGGCATAGAAAGACTTTGCCTTACTACTAGGGCCCCATAAGGCTGATGGGTGGCCTCTGGTAAACTTTAGCTTTTGTGTAGGAATGTCAAGAATTTTATATGGTTTCCCTGTAATGCTTTTCCTTAAGTATGAAATATATTTTGCTTTGTGAAGGCTGATTGATAACTGACATACACTGTTGTAGCCCCTGGAGAAAGGTTAACCATAGGTGCTGAACCCAGGTCAAACCTCCTGGGGGAATCACAGTAAGGGGCAGATGGACTGCAAGCCTAAACCCCTGGGTCGGGAGAAAGAGAGCTGAAGGTCTCCACCCAAAAGAGCCTGAAATCTTAAGCAGATGCCCTCAAGAGACCACAGAGGGAGAATACAGTTGCCCGTGAAATTGTGACAGTGTTGCTGAAAGTGTTGGGTGTCGGGGGAGGAGGAAAACTACTGATTTAGTGAGGTTGTGAAGAAGGAGAAAGACTTTTCATATTACCTGGTGGCATAGTGAAGTTTATGATAAGAAGAGGAAAGGATCTCTGGCTCTAGAATAATACTGCATTATTCTACAGTAATGGGCCAGAACGTTCTAGTTTATGAACCATAGTGTTAGTAGAGTGTTTCTGCATTTTGATCCAGTACTGGGGAAAACAATGATATTGTTTTATAAGTGTGGATGTGAAGCAAAAAAGCAAGGAAACAACACTTCGGAGATTCAGATAAGCTTCAAGTCAATCTGGGGCAAGCTTTTCAATCTCCTTCCCCTGTCCCTTTTGTCTTCAATGCCCAAGATCCATTGTTTAGTTTTCTTCGCGTTCATCAAGTACAGACTCCCATTTCACACTAGTTGTAGGGGTTAGTGGGCTCTGGCACTGGGTTAGGTAAAATAATGCATCCAGGACTTTTGTGTGTGTTTGGGATAGGAGTTAAGGGAACAGTAGATACACAAATCATGTTAAAGAGGAAGTGTGTTAGGCCCCACAGGTCTCGAATCTGGGTCTGTGGGAGTTCTGGGAGTCATCACACTCCAATCCTCCACCAGGCAGCTCACAGACAATAGCTTAGACCAGGGTCCATGAAGCCCAACTGGGGCACAATCCCTGCCCCATGCGCTGATTGGGAGAGATCCAAGGCTCCTGGTTGGACCACAGTCACTACTCAAGCCAAAGGAGGAAACAGGAATTTGTCCATACAGCTGGTCTCGTGGTCACCTGTTCCTGCCTTCTGATCCTGAGTTTTCAGTTTCCTGACTCAGCCTAACTCTTGGTACTGGTTCCTGCCCTTTGGTTCCATCACCTGATCCTGTAATCCTGGTATCCTGACCTGCCCTGACTCTTGGTAACTGACTCTTGATTCCTGCCCTCCAGTTTGTCTGTCAATTTTGGATCTTCTGGTGTTCCCGCCTGGCCTGATTCCTGGTAACTGGCTCCTGGCCCCTTGGCCTATGCCCAACACTAACCCCTAGGCAAGGATGCTCATACACTAAAAGGTAGCTTGCCCTGGCCAGAGCTATGTTAAATGGAAATATATTCTGATTTATAATGGTGCTCAGGTGATTTTTGCTACAGTGGTCTTCTCCTGCATGAAGTAGCTCTGACAATATCCATGTAGTGCTGAAGCACAAGGGGCTGTCAATAAATGATGTAATACATTAGGGGATTGGTGGGGCCTTAATGTTGTATGTTTGGTTCAATGTTGCAGGGGATGGAGGGGTCTTTAAAATCACTAAAAATGTGTTACATAATTTATGGACAGCCCCAAAGCAGTAAAAATTTTACCAGTATTTCAGCCTATCCTTAATCGGAAGAGAGAGGGTATGTCACCTGCAGCTTCAGGTATGTCAAGATTTGCTTATCCATACTGAGCTTTGGATATTAGCATTCAATCTTTGTGTCCTTTTCTAAAATGATATTTCTGAACATCGTGAGGTGGGTCTGTGACAGAAATGAATGCACAAAAATGTTATAAATACAATAGGAGCAGCTGTGTAAGAATGCAACAACATTGATAGTAACCTGTATTTGAGAGAGTCAGTATAATTGATTTAGGGGCAGGAAAATATTTAGTGTACACCATAATGCTTGAAGTCAATAAGGACTGTGGGAAGAACAAACCGTGAAGTAACATAATGTTTTTCTGGGTATGAATAGCTAGGTACACACTTGAAAGACAATGGTGCCTAACTATTAGCATGAGAGAGCCTGCATCTAAGTTCCAATGCATTGTAAACCTTGTTTTGCAATGCCTGATCAAAGGGCTACAAACAATTTAAAAGTGGTTTTGATCCCTGTGAAGGTGCAGGGCACTTGTCAGAAGTTGTCTATGAGAGACAGGCTGACACAGAGAGAAACTGGCTCTGTGAAGCAGTCTAAAGAAATTGGTCCTTCCCTGATGTAGGGAATGGTAAGCATTAGGGGAAAGCAAGCTCTGCATTTAGGCTGGTTTATACTTTTTAAGGTATATTTTCTCTGCTGTGCTTTTTGTTCTAAATTAACAATGCTTTACTCAAAGAAGTCTGTTTGGTCACTGGTTACCACAGTCATTACCTGAGAAGTAACAAAACTGCAGGGTCTGAGCATAAGCCAGACATCCTAAGGTGGTCACAGTTGATACACAAGGGACTGCCACCAGGCATCCAGTCTGGAAATGGGAGAATAAAGTGATTCCACCCCAAGAGAGAAGTAATAGCCCGTGAGCTAGTGAGGGTGCATGCAGAGAGACCAGGACAGGTCAGAGGCTAGAGTTGCCAGGTGTCCAGTTTTTGACCGGAAAGTCCAATCAAAAAGGGGACCTGGCAGAGTCTGGTCATCAGTTCTGGTTACTAAAAGTCTGGCTACCAGAGTAACTGTGATCAGCCTCCCTGCTGAGAGGGCAGGAAGAGCAGCAGCTTCTGAGCTGCTGCTGCTGATGGAGAGAATTGGCTGGTTCCCAGACCCAGCTCCAGCATCTCTGGTGGAGAGGTAGATACCAATGTCACTGCTGCTGGGGGGAACACCGGGGGGAAATTGATCCTGTCTGCCCTCCCAACCCCGCTGTGCCCAGATTTCCCCACTCCTGTCTCCGCACTGCACACAGTGCATGCCCCCCTGCTGCCTGTTACTGCCTCTCCCCCACACACATAGCACGCCCCTCCTCGCTGCCCCTTCTCCCTCCTCCCGACTAGTTAGTGGTCTCGCAACTCCAGCATCCTGTCTCTGCCAGATAGTCACCCCACCCATAGTATGCCCCATCAATTCCTGTTAGTCCTCTCCTCACACCCAATCAATGGCTTACTGCTCCCTCCACACCCCCAACATCCCCTCAATGGCATTTACTGCTCCTCCCAAAATCTTAGTGCCCCCCCCAGCATTTCCCCTCAATGCCAGTTAGTGCCCCTACAATCCCAGCTACTCTCAATGCCAGTTACTGGCAACATCCCCACCATCTTTGGGAAGTAGAGCAAGGCTAATTTTTTTGTGTTATCAAGAGTGTGCCTTAATACATTTCTATTCAAACAATGTTCTGAGATGCTTATTCTAGTGACAATTTTTAAAATAAGTTTGGTTTAAATACAATACTTTCTTAAACAGCCAAAAAATCACTTGCCAGCTTTTCAAAGGAATATTTAGACATCAAAAAAGACTTAATTTCTGAAAAACAAATCTGTGCATAATATGCCAGAAGCCAGAAAAATTGTGCCAAAATTAGAGATTTCTAAAACAGAAACAAGATGATTAGGACTGTGGAAAATGGGATGGGTAGATAGCTGCAGCCTGGCAAATGGGTTATTGCTTTTTATAGCAGAATTACAAATGCTGCCAGGTTTATTTAGCATGATCTTGGTATATTATGTTTTAGCAAGGCATTCTTAAAAAGAAAAGGAGTACTTGTGGCACCTTAGAGACTAACCAGTTTATTTGAGCGTAAGCTTTTGTGAGCTACAGCTGTTTGTGTAGCAGAAACAGTCTATGTTTGTGGAACTTCTCATTCACCCTCACCCCAAGAAAAAACTCACATCCCTGTACTGTTTGGTATCTAATAACACATAGAAAAGAGGTGGGATGGGTTTGTAATCAAGTTATAGGAAGATTTTTAAACTTTGCTTTTGGATATTAGTGGTGGTGATACTTCTCCCTTAATGTAGATACACTTAAACCTGTTTAACCCTCACTTAAATCTCTTTGGTTTAATTTAGTAATTTATTAGTATGTGCTAAACAAGGACTAAATGGGTAGAAGTGTATCTACATTAAGGAGTATCACCTATTTAACTACACAGATTTCAAATTAATTTAGTTAAGTCTGTACAACTTTTCTAATATAGACAAGCCCTAAGTATTAGGACACAATTGCAAATAGTTGCACTTTGGGTATATGTCAGTATGTATTTGTATAATGCAACACTGAATCTGCTAATTAGGTTTGCTTCATTTGAGTGTGCATTTAGTTTTCTCTTTTAAAAATAAAAAAGTCCCTGAGAAGGTATGTGAGTAAAACCTACCTACAGAACAGGTAAGACCATTTAATGGATGCTTGTAAGGCTAGAGGTTTTTTTCGACATGATTTTTCTGTTGAGAATTTTAGTATAAAAAGGAATCAAAGTATTAGAAAAAAGTTTTCCAAAAGGCAAAGAACAAACAGTTCTTTTAAACATCTCATGCTGTTCTAAGGCATGGTCTACACTGGGGGATTGGGGGAGGATCAATCTAAGTTACGCAACTTCAGCTACATTATTCACGTAGCTGAAGTCGACATATTTAGATCTACTTACCACAGTGTCTTCAGTGCGGTGAGTCAACAGCTGATGCTCCCCCATTGACTCTGCCTGTGCCTCTTGCTCCGGTGGAGTACTGGAGCCGACGGGAGTGCACTCAGCGATAGATTTATCGTACCTAGACTAGACGCGATAAATCGACCCTCGCTGGATCGATTGCTGCCTGTCGATCTTGCGGGTAATGTAGACAAGTCCTAAGTCTCATGAATCAGCACCATCTTGCTCAATCACAGCAGCTTCCTGGGAGGGGGAAGCAAGCGGGGAGGGTGCGGCCTCGGGCGGGAGGAGCTGAGGGAGGAGGCAGGGCCTCAGTGGGAAGTGCCAGGGCAGGGGGCATGGCCTCGGGGGGAAGAGGTGGGTCAGGAGTGTCCAGTTTTCAGCAATTAGAAAGTTGGCAACCCTATCAGAGGTATATTTTCAGGAAATGTTATATTGGCAGTGTCCTTCCAGTGAAGTACTCAAAATTGCTAATAATATAATTTACAATTATTTTTTTTCTGAGAAGGTGACTTTGATAAACCAAATGGAGCCTCATGATGGTTTTGAGACTAGTTAGTTAATGTATCTGTACAGTTCCTTGAACATGTAAAGTGTGATATATATATTGATATCTTCTACCAATGTCATCTCTAATGTTACTCCACTGATGGAAAAATATAGCAGCCACTCTTCAATGATATCTGACTGGACCCTAGAAATTGAAATGGAAATACCCCATTTCTTATGACACAATGAGCCTGACCCTGCAGGTCTTGATTTCATTGGAACTTCTCCCTTTTCCAGTTGACTTCAGTGGAATTTCCCTATATAGAGTCCTTGCAGAATTGAGACTAATCTAAGCTTTTGCTTGTGATTATTTTATTGTGAAAATTGAGAATAAAAAACAGAACTAGCCTTGTCATGAAGCATAAGTTTGCTGTTTCTGCAGAATCATTGTTAACAGTTCTGCTGTTTTGAGATCATGTCTGAGCATCAAGGCACATTTAATATAATAACCTTTGAAGTATATATGGGTAGGATTTTCAGGTTCTAAATGAATATCTCTTCAGAACAGGTACTGTGTGTATACCATTTTTAATAACAGAAAGAAACATCACTAGTTCTTGTTACTGAGGAATCATTTATACAATTCTTGTCCACCTATTTAATGCAAGTAATTACATCACAATGCAATGCAATGCATTTTATTTTATACAGAAGGAAGAGTCCTTAGAATTACACACATTTTACTCCTAACAAGCGAAATTTGGAATGAATGGAGGAGGCTAGGAGTATAATTATGAGATTAGTGTACGACTCTTCACATCAGCTGAGAAAGCCATTGTGGGGCTGCAGTTTCTGTCCCCTTAATACATTACAGTTGTGCTTTTGTACAGATTCAATGCTCCATTGATTCAGCAGAAACACACAGTGGGGCCATGTTATTATGAAGATTATCTCATCAGCCAGCCAGTGCTAGACTCTATGAGATCTTAGCAGAAGTATTTGAGGAAACAAAGTGGAAGCCCCATGTGAAGGGATTGTCTTCCAGCTTGCTTTCAGTGATCTGCTCTTATCAATGGAAATATATCATAGAATTATTTTAGTTGGGGGAGGGAAGGATTTTCCAGATTGCAAAGAATAAGAGCCAATGACTGAAAGAGTTGGATAATTGGAATTCTGTTAGTATCTATAGTAGAATTCTGTAGTATATATAAATATAAATGTGTTTATATGACAGTAACTAAAGAGCCAAATGGTTAACAGATTTTCCAATTAACAGTCATTCTGCTTCACCTTGAATTCTGCCTTCCTTTATGACAGTCAATCATTGGAACTCAGTTTGTGGATTAGGGTGATTTTCAATGTATTTTCAAACGATCTTATGTAAGTGTACAAAGAACTTGAAATGCACTCATTCTTCGATGGTACATATTTGTGAGGGGGGTTTTTTTGGTTTTTTTTGGCTGATGCTACAAATTTCAAATATATCATCAAATACATGCTCTATCAAATACAGCCAGAATCAATCAGTTGGGTGATCAAAAGTACTCTACCAGGGCCTTTTATTATTAATAAAGAAAGAGAAAACTGAAATGCAAAGTTAAATGGAACGTTAAAGAGATCAATTGTATGGCAGCTGGCATGAAGTTGATAACCCCCTATGCTCCACATTTCTGGATTAATAAACACTCTCCTGGTTCCTGCATCTGGAGTGAGAGTTCTGTTTTCCAGAAGATGACCTTGGTTGAGGCAAGAAAAAGAATGTTGTTCACTTTATAACTCGCCATTAGCACCGGTTTCAATGAAATAACACACCCAGCTCTTTCTTACTTTTTTCGCACTGCTGCTGTGTGCACGAGGTTGGTTATGTGAGGGCTCACAGGGATTCTCTCACTGTCCTTTTTTTTTTTTTTTATAAGGACTGAATTCAGCACCCATTGAAGTCAGTGGAAAAACTCCCATTGACTTTTGGTTTGATCCCTAGGGTTTAGTAACCCTGATCTGAGGTGAAAAAGACAAATCCTCACAGTTTCTATATTGCATCATAAGGCCAACAGGAGGTATATACTGCTGCTAATTTTCATTGTAGTATGTTTTTTGTTTTGGTTTTGAGTTCATATTCAGAGTTTATCAGTTCAGTGGATAAGAGAACCGTTCTGCATCACCATTACTGCTTGAAGGCCCACCAGTGTGCCACTACTATGGGTCTTCTGGATGTTTCCTCTTGTACACAATTCATCTTCATTACTTCTGTGCAGACAGGATACAACCTGCTTACAAATTTTATAGCTTGCAATATTTTTATTGTTGCTCAGGAAAGACTCCTAAGAGGCATTCTATTTTATTTTTGTAGAGACATTCAGCATGTTTTCACTATTATGAATGATGACCCAACTATACGAGGGGAAAAGTTTAACTGGCATATATTTTTATGGATTGCCCTAATACTTTGATTTATTACAACAGTATCAGTCCAAACCATGCCCCGATCATCCTTCAAAAAGAATAAGGGTGATCCCTATGCTGCACATTCAGTGTATCTTGTGAGGTGTTCACAGTGTTTTCAGAGGAGACACTTTTGGGTCTGTATGCTAGTGTCATAGGAATAAACATCTTCAGTTAGATGCATATATTGTTGAAGATACTGACCCAAAATCATCCCTGATTTAAATCACATGGAAGATGATGACATTACACAGGGATGAAGTTGGCTCATTATATCAATATCTTAATTGTTTTTAAAAGCCTTTCTAATTAAATAATGACTAGCAACACAACAGAACATGGAATGAATAGATATTTTGTGACACAACACATGAGCGTTCTTATTCATGACATGAATTAAAGATCTCCATCTACTGAATTGCAATACTCAAGTATTCGACATGGTATGTTTAATAAAATAGCTGAGTAGCACATTTCAGAACTAGGTCACATAATGTAGACTTATAGATATAGATTTTGAGATCATCTGTATTGTGAATCTAGCAACAAGTCATTCACATCATTTACCATACAATAACATCGCTGAAGGTATTTTAGGAGCATTGGGCCTTAGATTGCAGACAGTCAGCAAGCAACTACAAAATGCAATTTATTGACCTCATCCCTATGGAAGTCATAGTGTCCAAATAGATCCTTGCAAATACAAAAAGGTAATGAATATGAGAGTTTGTAAAAATGGATGTTCTTCTTGTTCTCCATAATGGAACAAGCCATTGAGCCATGTACTGTAGTTTGGTATCCTTTCTGTGAATATTTTTTGTGGGATTTTCAAGGATGGTGCCTAATGCACTTAACACTAATAATGTGTTACTACAATACACACACATACTAGAGTACATGATGTAATTACCCTTAATGTTTCCTTAGCCTTCCTAAACTAATTCAGTTTATTTAAAAGTATTCTCTGAATTCTAAAGTCAGCTTTTTGGCTTGGTCTTGTTTCTATTGCTTTTAAAAAGAGCAAGGTCAGGCCCTGTTGTGAACTTCTTCAGTCATATCTTCGAACTGAAAAATACAGGCTCCAATGATATCTAACAAAGCATAGAATATATTTCTGCGGTTGAGTGTACACATGAAGCCATAGACATACTGGACAGAATTTTGGCGTAATTTGCACCAGGGAAGTATGCAATAATTCTACTGAACTCAAGGCTTTTACTGTGGATTTGCCTTGGTGTAAATGAGAGCAGAATTTGGCCCTAAATATTTCCTTAGAAATAGAGTCATGTTTTCTGGTGTCATAGGGGTCTATATTTTAATGTAATGTGTGCACCATTGTAGTGCAAATTATATTAAGTGCAAAATAAGTCAATAACATTTTAAATATTATATGCTGGATATTTTGAATTAAAAAAAAGTAACCATTTTAAAGTTTTCAGTGAATTGAAATAGCAGTTTTTTCTTTAATCAGCAGTTTCACTGAAATGAAAGTTCTTAAATATTTCCCTCTACATTGAATACTAAAGTACCTAAAATTGAGATGCTGTGTTGTCAATCCTCAATGTTAAAATTAAATATTTATTTTAAGCAATTTAAATACATTGCGTATATTAGATTTAATGTTAATTAGAATGACACTTTATTATGTATTACACTGAGTGTACTGCTGATTAATATTTTTGTAATAGGTATGAAACCAACAGATTTCCTCCCCCATTCAATTATGACAATATACTAAAGCCTCTTGCACTTTCCAATGTAAGTATTTTATTGAAGAATATATATATATATATATATATATATATATATATATATATATATATACACACACATATATATTCCTTTTTCTCTTGCATCTCCTCTTTGTGTCATTTTCTGACCATTGGAGCATGCTTACTGGGCTTGATGTGTGAATCAGTAATATACTGCTGTGCAGTTTTGTTCATTTCTGGTCCACTGGAATTTTTCTTGTAAATATGCAATTTCTGGGCACTTTGTGCCGAAGGAGAACATGGTCCAATATGTAGTGTTGCCAGTTCTTACAATTGTTAGTGTTTTGTTCAAAGCTCCATCTGCTGAATTCATGCTATTGCATGACAATTTCAGCTTTCATTTTATTTAGGAAAAGTAAATTTCTATCTCATGGTGGCAAAGAAAATGTTGAAAACATGAAGTACTGTAAATGCACCCTAAAGGCTGGGGGAAAAAACCCAAAAGGTAATGAAAAAGAACCCAACATTTATTGTTTTAGAAAAATTCATTTTGGAGTGGGGAGATAGTCTCATGATTTTTGAACATTTGGAAGTAGCAATACTGCATATTTGCGGGCTTCTTTGGAGAACTTTTCCTCTGTGTGGTGTACGTGGACATAAAGGGGAGAGTTCTGGCCCCATTGAAGACAGTTGGAGTCTTTTAATTTACTTCACTGGGATTAGGATTTCACCCATCGTATGTCTGAAACTCTGTTCTTCCTTTCTTGTATATAGGGGTAGAAAATATGATGACTACCTGCTATCTATGCTTCTACAGTCCCTGTACACTCACACTTCCATTCACCACTATATGTGTAGCAATTGCAGGATCAAGTTCACAAAAAAGTTCCCCTTCTGCCACAGTCATGTAAGCCAAGAAAAAAATATTTGTTTATTTTCATCCTGGGTGGAGTTAATGAACCAGATCCTCAGCTGGTATAAATCAGCATAGCTAATTGGCCTGAAAAATGATTGCTGTTCCACCATTACTGGGACTTATGCACACACTCACATGCATGCCCACACATGCACATACACCTAACGCTCCACCTATTTTCAAGGTATATCCTGTGAATCTAGCCAATTTTTATATTGATCTTGCATTTCTTTTTTCATGGATGCCAAAGGAATTTGTGGTCATTAATGAGTGCAGAATCGAGCCCTACAAAATAACAGAGGGAAAGAATGTGTTTTTTTTTCCATATAGTCTCCAACATAAAATAATTAAGCAATGTAAAGCAGAAATTGTGTCTCTTAGAGATGCCTCGGACAGATTACAATTATCTGATTGCATTGCTGTGTGGTTGACATTGGGATAAGAAAATGGGCAGTGTTTTTTAAGAACGAATTGCTATTAAACAATGTCTAAAACAGCCATAATTATGTATTGTGAATGATGTTCTTTGTAAATCTCCTTCAACAATAACACATCACAGCAGGTGTTCTAATGATCATAATGATTATGATGATGCAAAAATTGTAATCAAATTTGTGATTATAGAACTGTGTATATCTCTTTTTCTTAACATACATATAATTATATTGAATCCTCATAACAAATAATATTTTTTTAATTAAAAAGAGCTCTAACGTTTCCTCAGTCCTTCCCACTGATAACTGTCAGTGTCATGCCTTTGCCTTTCTTGTATCTATTATATCTTTCACACCATCAAATTCATTCCAGTCTATGATGGTGTCTTTATATACCTGTGTATGTGAGTCCAAGGCAGAAAGTGAAATTAGAAGATTATATGATTGGGTTTTATTTGTTAAAATGTTTATGGAAGAAGAGTGTTACAAATACTTATTGCAAATGTGTATTTACAGTGGAAGAATTTACACGGTTATATTGAAATCTCTTCGTGGGTCTGGCAGACAATCAGGAGCCAGAAAAAGTATATGACATAAGAGACCTAATCCCATGGACCCTAATGAAAGTAGTCCATGGACTGAAATGTGTCCACTTGCACTATACATTTACATTATAAACAATCCTGCCAAGAATTACACGAGCTCATCTTTATATGCACTGAGTGGAGGAGTCCCATGGAACTCACAGAACCACAAACTAAGAATGTCCATGAGTCATTGTACGCTCAGGACCTACAAAAAAATCTGTAGAAAATTCACAAAGAGAAAAAAGGGTAAAATTGTCAAATACATTGTTTCTGTAAACATTTTACTCAGATTATAACTGAAATTTGGAATATGTATAACAGTGTGTAGCTTCCTGCTGCAGATGCTACAGTGCAATCTTTGTCTTCTACACACTGAAGCAGGGTAATGTGGGAGGAAAGAGAACACATTTTTGTGGAGGTTTTGTTTTTTTTTAAGTGGCAGGTTGACAGCTCAAGGTTTTGGAATGTTTAGTCCCAGCAGAAAGGAATCAGTGGGGCAGAGAACAAAAAGGTACTCAGTAAACACAATCTGTCACACAGCTGTGAAGTTTACTGCATTGATATGGTCACCACATATTTGTGTCTGTGCTATCTCTTACATAACATATTTTCATGAGATGGTCTTTTATGGTTAGATATTTTCATGAGATGGTCTTTTATGAATGGTAATGGGCTATCCTTCCACCATTAGCTGTGTTGCAGGTAGGCATGGTTTGAGAGAAAAGCTGGAGGTATAGCACTGAAGCAAAGTGGTTTTGATGGGAGGTGCAACCTGTTGTCTATAAGCCAGTTGCTGCTGTGTTAGGGCTAGCACTTATGGTCATATTAAAAATGTGTAGGATTTTTAGATAATGTGGTCTCAACTCATTCCATCAGATAGCCTCAATGTTACAGTAGTTTTAATTAAAAGAGGGAAGGCAGCTGCATCATGGGATTCTCTACCCATGGTCCAGCATGGGAAATGTAGTCCAGCCAAGATGGTCCCACAGAAACTGTGGCAGCATATCAAAATCAAAATACTTAGTTTTCAACTGAAATATTTTGGGGGTTTGAACATTTGTTTTTTCAATTAAAAATGAAAATTTCCACAGGAAAAAAAAATTCCTTTTGTTGAAAATTTAATTTTCTGCTCAAAAATAGTTTTATGCGAACATTTCCACCAGCCCTAACATGTATATTATACATTTTATCCTTGGCTGATACTCATTCAGACAATTGGTATCTCACTTCTGTTCTTGTTCAGCCTATAATAGTGTCGGATCCATATTTTGAGGAAGTGGGTGTATATACCATTGCAACAGTTGACATTAGAAGATTCTACAGCATTGCAAAAGTTATAAAACCTTCTATTTTATACTATGTCTCCTTTCATGTAAAAAATAAAATCTGATAAAAAGATAGAACTATGAAAGAACCATTAGAGAAGGTATTTATGTTTCCCACGAAAACCACAGGCATGCCACATACCTTTCTCCAATTCTTGTTTTGCTACAGAGTTAGAAAAAATGAAAACTAAGGTATCAAAAATAGCATCAATAACCCCTCCCCCCACCATATGACAAGTTCCAACATATTGCATTAGTGAGAGAATAAAAACAAGGAAGGAAATTGCAAACATTAAACACCATCAAATCTATTAACTAAGACAAATATTTTGCTTCACTCTTAAACGTGAAAGTCAATTGTACTGCTAGATTCTAATAAGTGGATTTTCTATTTTGCCAGTTGTTTCTGTTCACAATATTTAGCCACCCAGTGACTAATTTGTGCCAAGTGGCATTTCTCCAAGAATATGATATTTCCAGTTCTCTGTTTACTACTTTCTGGAGACCGATAGATAAAAATATAGCAGGAAGTCATTGTACTTGCAGATAGAGGAGCATGTCTATGATACTCAGACTAATTCAATTACAGACCAAAAATGTAATGGATAGCAACAATTTATTAGTGGTAAGGTGAAAGGTAGAGGAAAAAAATTGTTTAGTATTAGGAACCCAGAGAAAAGCTAACTTTGGAAGACAAGGTTTAAGAAAGATTAAAGAGAATGGTAAATGCAAAAACTAAAATGAGAATTTTTCTAGACTAAAAGAAATAGCTGCAAAAATAAATAAAACTAATAAAATAAAAATAGTAATCTCCTACAGTTTGAGTAGCAAGAAACATATAACAAGAAAAACAATTTAATAAAAAATGGCCTTTTATTGACCTAAACGTGGCAAAAACAAGAGAGAATCAGAAAAACCAAGAGCAGCAAATGCTGCCTTTACCACAAACACTTTTTGACATCTAGAAAGCAATTTTACAAATATTTGGAAAATATGTAATTTTGATGTTCTGCTTAATATTTCTATTTTGTTTCAGACAAACTGTAAAAGAACTAGTACCAGTAGAACTAGTTTCACCTATAAATTTAAGTACTGAACCTTTAGAATACTGTTACCTTTAATTGGTCTTAACATATTTTTTGATACCTGGAGAGGATTCTTATGAAGAATCTGAAAATAGCAAAATAGAATTAATTAAGCCTTTCCCCTCAACATATCCAGCCATTGCCCAATATGTGGATACTAGATGCTTAGCAAAGTTCTCTAGATTTTCAAATCCTGCTTTTTAAAATGTTATAGAAATTTAGTCATTATTTTTTTTAAATATTATATATATAGATATATATATATATATTCTCTTTAGGTTTTGGCTCCAAAGTTTTATAGCAATATTGATCTTCATGTCAAAGAATCATTAGGTTGCTCCAAGACCACTTGTTTTCTGTTGCTATGTAAGTGCAGCCTCTGGAAAAAAATATTTTAAGGAAATCATACTTGAATTACAAGCAAATGAAAAGAGGGAAAGGCAGAAGAAGGGATTTCATTGACTCTACAATCAATAATATTTGACCTTAACCAGTTGTTTAATTGGTTGGTTCTTCAAATCTGTAAAATGGTGGATTACCCTCCCTGCTTAGAGAAGCTGTTTTACAGCAACTTTGTGCATTTGTATTGATCAGGGCCATGCACCAGGTCATGATTACCATTTAATGGATAGTTCGGTTAGAAGAATTAATTTAAGTGTTTCAGAGCACTGTGACCCTGTAATAAATTGCCAAATGGAATTGGCGCAAAAATAACAGTTTTATTCTGAAACTGCAGCCTGCTGGAGCCACAATAGCATGAAGCAATTTATAAAATGGTGTTTCCAAATTGGTGATATTAAAGATGATCTGAAAAAAGTAGCAAGCATTCACAGATGGCAAGGTTCTGCTGAGTGAACCACAGAATCATAGAATCATAGAATATCAGAGTTGGAAGGGACCTCAGGAGGTCATTTAGTCCAACCCCCTGCTCAAAGCAGGACCAATCCCCAACTAAATCATCCCAGCCAGGGCTTTGTCAAGCCTGACCTTAAAAACTTCTAAGGAAGGAGATTCCACCACCTCCCTAGGTAACGCATTCCAGTGTTTCACCACCCTCCTAGTGAAAAAGTTTTTCCTAATATCCAACCTAAACCTCCCCCACAGCAACTTGAGACCATTACTCCTTGTTCTGTCATCTGCTACCACTGAGAACAGTCTAGAGCCATCCTCTTTGGAACCCCCTTTCAGGTAGTTGAAAGCAGCTATCAAATCCCCCCTCATTCTTCTCTTCCACAGACTAAACAGTCCCAGTTCCCTCAGCCTCTCCACATAAGTCATGTGTTCCAGTCCCCTAATCATTTTTGTTGCCCTCCGCTGGACATTTCCAATTTTTCCACATCCTTCTTGTAGTGTGGGTCCCAAAACTGGACACAGTACTCCAACTAGACATGGAGCCATTGATCACTACCCGTTGAGCCCAACAATCTAGCCAACTTTCTATCACCTTATAGTCCATTTATCCAGCCCATACTTCTTTAACTTGCTAGCAAGAATACTGTGGGAGACCGTGTCAAAAGCTTTGCTAAAGTCAAGGAACAACACGTCCACTGCTTTCCCCTCATCCACAGAGCCAGTTATCTTGTCATAGAAGACAATTAGATTACTCAGGCATGACTTGCCCTTGGTGAATCCATGCTGACTGTTCCTGATCACTTTCCTCTGTTCTAAGTGGTTCCAAATTGATTTCTTGAGGACCTGCTCAATGATTTTTCCAGGGACTGAGGTGAGGCTGACTGGCCTGTAGTTCCCAGGATCCTCCTTCCCTTTTTTAAAGATGGACACTACCTTAGCCTTTTTCCAGTCGTCCGGGACTTCCCCCAATTGCCATGACTTTTCAGAGATAATGGCCAATGGCTCTGCAATCACATCGGCCAACTCCTTTAGCATTCTCGGATGCAACACATCCAGCCCCATGGACTTGTGCACGTCCACTTTTCTAAATAGTCCCAAACCACTTCTTTCTCCACAGAGGGCTGGTCACCTCTTCCCCATGCTGTGCTGCCCAGTGCAGTAGTCTGGGAGCTGACCTTGTTCGTGAAGACAGAGGCAAAAAAGCATTGAGTACATTAGCTTTTTCCACATCCTCTGTCACTAGGTTGCCTCCCTCATTCAGTAAGGGGCCCACATTTTCCTTGACTTTCTTCTTGTTGCTAACATACCTGAAGAAACCCTTCTTGTTACTCTTAACATCTCTTGCTGGCTGCAACTGCAAGTGGGATTTGGCCTTCCTGATTTCACTCCTGCATGCCCAAGCAATATTTTTGTACTCTTCCCTGGTCATTTGTCCAATCTTCCACTTCTTGTAAGCGTCTTTTTCGTGTTTAAGATCAGCAAGGTTTTCACTCTGAAGCCAA
This sequence comes from Lepidochelys olivacea, assembly GCF_965140295.1. Classification (NCBI taxonomy): domain Eukaryota; kingdom Metazoa; phylum Chordata; order Testudines; family Cheloniidae; genus Lepidochelys; species Lepidochelys olivacea. The sequence goes on along the minus strand of NC_140411.1, from coordinate 74,492,219 downwards.
GCTGGTCACCTGCCATATTTACTATTCTTTCTACACATCAGGATGGTTTGTCCCTGTAACCTCAATAAGGATTCTTTAAAATACAGCCAACTCTCCTGGACTCCTTTCCCCCTCATGATATTCTTCCAGGGGATCCTGCCCATCAGTTCCCTGAGGGAGTCAAAGTCTGCTTTTCTGAGGTCCAGGGTCCGTATTCTGCTGCTCTCCTTTCTTCCCTGTGTCAGGATCCTGAACTTGACCATCTCATGGTCACTTCCTCCCAGGTTCCCATCCACTTTTGCTTCCCCTACTAATTCTTCCCGGTTTGTGAGCAGCAGGTCAAGAAGAGCTCTGCCTCTAGTTGGTTCCTCCAGCACTTGCACCAGGAAATTGTCCAAAAAGAAGTCGCAATACTTTTGCTTAGCTCATCTTCCTCAGTTTCATGAACATGATACATGCGTACCCGTGTATACATACGTATTTAATTGTGTGTTTATCTACACAGATGTGTTTGCATGCCCATGTGAGTATGTATTTCCATGGACACTCATGGGTGTGGGGTTGTGCACAAGTGTGCATCTGTATATTTATACAAGCTTTTGTGTAGATGACATCCATTTTCCATCCATTTTCCTAAACTTATTCTTACCAAGTATCTAGTTTACAATAAGGCACTAGTTCTTAATTTCCTTCTGCTGACAGCTGATATTAAACAAAATAGTAACATTTTTGACAAGGGCACTTTTTCCAAAAGGCCCTGAGACACCTGTCACTTGTTCTTTGCTCATTTATTTCATTGTATCAAGTTTAAAGCTATCGTTGCAGCCTGTGAATAGGAAGTAATTTGATGATATACATTACATATTGTTTGGACCTTGGCTTTGAGGGTCATATACTTCCCTAGACTTCAATCATATTTCTCATTGACATTAATGGGGGTTCCTCTGCTGATTGAGTCCTTAGTGAGGAATCCAGCAGCATGAAGTCCAGATAACTTGGATGATCTTTCTGGCAATACTGAAACCCTAACAAGAGTCCACTTCAATTGAGGGAGAAATGTGGTTTGCAATGTATACATTCAGTACACAATTAGTTTACCCAGGCTTATCAATAATACAGTAAAAAGGTATTCAGTAATATCCCAAAGGAAAATAATATGCTGAATATCTTTTTAATAAAACACTGTCCACTGTTCAGTCATATAAATTCCCCACTAAATTTTTTTTTTACTTCAAAATCCAGTGCATCCCCTTTAGCCGTTTCAGATGAAAGAGAAAGTAATTGTGCAAATTCCTTATTATTTATTGAGTTCACATTAGCTTAAAATTCTTCTTAGTTCAAAACTATTTTCTCTAAGATAGAGGAGCAAACCCCTGAGCCAAATCCTCTGTATAAATTCAATTCACATTACTATTTCTCAGCCAGTGTGGCAATACTGAGTTTATACTCAGACTTTTGAGCTCCTATGTCATGGTGTATCTTTTAATTAAATTCTCTTTAGTGGATTATGATTTGTGGAAAAAATGATGGTATGCTGAGGGAAGTACAGAACGACTAGACTGGAGAATATACCACAAAGGTGTACAAGACAAGTAGCAGAAGGCAAATTTCTAGACATAATACAGTTTCAACAGGCTGCATTTGGGGGCCAATACATTCATATTGAATTGTACGTTCATATTGGGGTTCAGTACAGTTGGCTGCTAGAGTTCAGTATATTTATATCAAGAATAATCTTCTGAAAGAGACTGTATCACTATGTTTGTGTGCATAAGAACAAAGTCACTGAATGTTTAATACTCATTTTTTTCACTGGAAAGACTACGTGGTAGAGTTCTGGCAGTGAAAAACTTCCTCTTCTCAATACAAGTAGTGGGCATAGCCGTTTTTTGTCCCACAAATGCCTTTTTCTTTGTTGATCATACCTTTTGATTCTGGGGACATTTTTCCCAGGTCACCTTTTAAACTATCATCCTGAAGCAGATAAGTGTTATGAATTGTTTTCACTTCCTAGCTGGTATTCATGACAAGGTATTTCATTACATTGTTTTCTTTTGGAAGTTATCTCAAACTTTTCCGAGTAAAACAATTTCCCCCCTCCTTTAAAAATAATTGAATAAATATATTTCAGAAAACACTTCTTGGCAGAACAGTGAAGGTTAGCCAGTAATTCCAGGAACTGGATGGAATGTCTCATAAACCAGGATACTTTTGCATCAGTAATATTTAAGGTAGGACACACAGTTGGAGGAATGAAATTAAAATCCAGTAAAGACTATTTTCATTAGTTGCTCACTTTTTGTGGCCTATTCATCTCCATTGCCATCCATCCATCATTAACATTAACATTAAGTTTTCCATGACAAGCAGTAATAAATATTTGGTATGTGTACTACATGTTGTCACATAGTGCCTGATCCTGTGCCATCAAAGTCAGTGGGGATTTGCAAAAGGCTTCAGTAGATTCAGGATCAGGCCCATCATTTAGGGGTTAAAAATAAAGATTGGTTTATTAGAACAAGGATTCTGAGTTATCATAAAATCAAAGATAAACTGGTCATTTTTTTAAAAAAATATCGAAGTGAAATTACTGCTGTTTTCAAGACTCCACTATGCCTTTCATATCGTATGTATCATAGATGGCCATCTTAGTGCCCAGCTATTACTTGATACTGGTTTAAAGTCTGAAGTGACAAAGTTTTAGCAGATTTATTTTAAAATATATATTGAATGAATGCAGATAAGGCTGAACTATTAAACAAATTGTTTTCCACAGCAGCTTAAATGGTGAATACACAGGAACAATACAGTAGGATTTCCTTTTTATTTCTGGTTATTCAAACCTATGTAACCCTTCTGCCAGGTGGAGCCAGCAGCAGCCAGGACTGGGTTCAATATCTAAGGGTTCCTTTCCATCAGTCCAACACAGAACCAGCTCAAGCCCCCACCCAGTAACCTGGGAAAATTACACATCACCTCTGGGTGCCTCTGAGAGGCAATACTTCCCCACTTGCAAGCACAGAGTCTGAGTGTAGAAAATATTTTTTTAATAAAAGGAGGGAAGTAACTTGGCATTAATTTGGAAAAACACCAAACAGGGTTCATAAACATAAACTATGAGTAAAAGAGCCAGCCTAAGTAGGTTGGGCAGTGTCCTATTTCCCTCAGGTTCTTAAGTCCAGCAACCCGAAAGTCCCCTTCACATGCCCGACCCTTCTCTGCACCTCACTTACAGTTGCTGCCTTTGGTCAGTTTCCACCCAGAGTTCAGAGGTGCATCTGCAGAGTTCACCTCCCACCCTGGGTGGAGGGTAAAGTGGGGAGTAAGAGGCAACTTACTCACTCATCATGCCGCTCTGCCGCCGCCCTGCTGGCCCACCAGCCACCCCTGTCAGCCACTTGTTCCTGCTGGCCGCCCCTGTCAGCCAGTCTCTTAGTGATTTTAGCTCTGTGCAGGAAACAGAGTCCTGCCGCAAGTGATTTCAGCTCTTAGTGATTTCCAGCTCTGGGCAGGCAGGGCAGAAACACAGTCTTATCACAACTGGTTTTAAGCTCTGATTGAGCAATTAAAATAACAAAAGAGGCTCCTAATGAAGCCTGTTTAGCTCTATTCTTTGAATAGTGGGCTGGGGAACAGGTTAAACCAGCCTAAGGAGGACCCTTGAGAGTGTGTAGCCTCCTGGCTGGTATTCCTGCCCCTGCCCCTCTTACTTTCATACTTACTTTTACTTGTTTTACCAAAGTTCTTTAAATTGAAAATGACTCTCTCCTTTGGGACAGGTTAAGCACAGTCCTCCTTTTCTGTATTCTCACAATAATTACAAACATTGGTAACCATATTTCACTACCGCTGAATTCAGTACTAACATAATTTGTGACCCAACACCAGCCAAGTTGATTACAATGAGCAAAACACTGCTCCATCAGCTGAATAGCTAGCAAATCTCAGCAAAGCAGGAGCAAAGTATTTACATAAACACACCTAGGGTCTCTTCCCTGCTCCTAGCTAGCTGTCAGGGAAGCATTCATTCAGACCCTGCTTACACCTAGCATATAACACTTATGATACAAATCAAGTAAAATCACACTATCAGAAAGGAATAATTTGCATCCAGCCAAAATCACATAGCCTTCACCTTACATTACTGCAGGGTCTCATCATAAAACACCGCAATAAACTTTTTCTCCAGATGTAATATTAGAATTTTGTGTTCTCTGCACAGTATACTTTATTTACAATGCATTCTTTTTAATAGTCACTGCTTTATAATACTTGTATTTGCTGTTTGACTTCAATTCCATTCGTCTCCATGGTGTGTTCATTAAAGACAGAGAGCTATGTCCGTTTGATTTCTAAATTCACAATTATAGAGTCTAATGTGAAAGAAAATGCATCCGATGAAGTGAGCTGTAGCAAACAAAAGCTTATGCTCTAATAAATTTGTTAGTCTCTAAGGTGCCACAAGTACTCCTGTTCTTTTTGCGGATACAGACTAACACGGCTGTTACTCTGAAACCTATCTTTAAGCAAGTGGCTATGATTTTGTGGTGATGTTCTGTGATTTTTTTTGAAGTGACAGAGTAGTTTTAATGTTTGTATAGGACTCTTTTTTGTGCTTAAAATATATTTTAAAAGCATGTGTAGAAAGAATACATCAATATTTTTCTTTATAATACAGTAAATATCCCTCAGATTTACTTCTAAATGCAACCGTTTTGTTGAGGACTTTTCCTGCTCCCAATCAAGCCAGTGGAAAAAAATATATATTGACTTCAGGGAGACCAAGATCGGAATCTTAGGTCCAGATAATGTGCTCTCCTTGCTGAAGTATGGAGGAGCAGGCAGGAAGTTTCCCTCCGCCCTGCTCAGCTACTCAAAGACAAAAGCAGTCCCTGGCTTTCCTATGCTATGAGGTATACAAATGACTACTTCCTCCTGCCACCTTCTGGGGAGAAAGCTGGCACCTCTCCCTCTCTGCATTGGCTGAATACTCTTGGCACACTCTGGGGGGAACGTTCTGTGCCAGTGTAATAGTTAGTGGAACATGCACACGTACTTATGCTGTGAGCGGCACTGAGGAAACTGCCTGCTGAGGCATATTTTCCCAGACACACGGAATGAAAGGCAAGGTACAAGGGATGTGGTTTAATTAGGCTGCAACTTTATTAACTTAACTCATCTGGGATCTATCTGAAAATGGCTTGTGCAGTACAGGTCATGATTCCTTCCTTTATCATTTTCTTCGGGTGAAGGCTGCTGTCAGCTCACCACAGCTGGTCCACAGCCCATTGCTGGGACCTCACCAACCTCCCCTCATATGAGGGTGAAGAGGCAAAGGAAAGGGGTTTTCTTCTCTCTCGACCAGACATTTGGAGCCCCAGCCCCATTCTCCTGCTTTTTTAGGAAATGCCGTCTCCTAAGACCACTTCCAATTCTGGTTGATCAAGGAACTGGACCCCTATAAAATGAATGCTTGCAGTGGACACATGTCCATTTATTTACAAACAGAGAACAGTTGCCAAGACAGAATAAAAAAGCAGCTGATTAATCAGCATGCAGCTTTCATCTTGAAGGGCCTCGCTGCCTGGACCTTTTTAATGTTTGGAAGATTGGCCTTGTGTGAGAGAGATGTCATGTGGAAATGCCTGTGATAGCTCTGTAATTAGGAGAGGGACAGTAACAGGATTAAATAACTCTGCATGATAGAACAGAGAACATGCATGACTGGGAAAAAGTTACAGCGCTTTTTCCCTTTGGGATAAAGTGAGAGAAAAGCTTGCTCTGGTACTTTTGCTGAGTTGTGGCACCTTGAACCATATCTCCTGATCTACTCACAAGGTCTCTGAGCTGCTCTGGGGAAGGTGTGAAAACGCACTACATCCTGGCCAATCTGTCAGGGGGTGGGGGACATCCTTCCCAGTTCCAAAAAAATGACAAGCACAAGCCCACAAAAACCTGGCCCTCCACTAATGCCAGGAGTTGGAGGGTGGGAACATCTAATCCAGGGGGCTCAGGTGAGGGAGGGACAGGGTTTATTTACCCTCCCTCAGGTGTGCAGAGGTCACTGGCTTACCTAAGGCCCACCAGCTCAGGTGATACCTATCTCTCTCTCCCAGCCACCGCCTTCCAAAGCCTCAGGGTGAGAGGACCCTTAAGGGAGTCACTGCCCTTTTTTCTCCACCTGTCTAGACAAAGCCCTCTTGCCTTTCAAGATGAGGAGTTGCTCTTCTGATGGTGTGGTACTGCACCTAATTAAGGGAGATGGCTACATGTCCCAATCTAGCCCTTAGAATCTAGCCTTTAGCCCTACATCACAATCTAGCCTATAGTATTTTATTACCTAATCCAGTAAATGTATGAAAATAATAACAATGCAAAGTGAGAAGGATGTGAAGCTTCAGAAATACATGAAACTATTGCCTATTGTATGCAAGAATAAATAACCCTCAGCAGGTCTATTTTAAGGAAATTGAGTTTTTTTCCTCCTTCTAATTCTAATTCTTTCCTGATTTTATTTTTTGGAGGGAAGAGAAGTAAAAGAGTGAAAACTGACTCAGCATTTCAACATGAATAATTAAAGCGGTATGATTTTCAATACCCTCAATCCACCCAAAACTGCAACTTTAAAACTCATTCTCAGATATTTTATTAATAAATTATTTGTTTGGCTTATTGATTGTTGGCCCTTAAATTCAAGGATAACAAGATACTATATAGGAGAGATAGCAATATAAGGTATCACGCTTATTGTGTATTTAAAGCAGTTCAAGTAAGTTTGTGGTTCTGATCACATTCACATCAGTGGAAATTGGAAGTAACTCCATTGACATTACTGGAGTTTGACCAGTGTGAGTTCGAAACCAAGCCCTGTGACTGAGTAGCCAGTAGCTCAACTATACATTCATGAACTTTATCCTTTTGTATCCTAGAGACTAAGCAATTTATTTTCAAATAAAATAATCTAGCATAAGCTTTTGTGAGCTACAGCTTTGGTTAGTCTCTAAGGTGCCACAAGTACTCCTTTTCTTTTTGCAAATACAGACTAACACGGCTGTTACTCTGAAACCTGTCATTTTGTATCCTACTGTTTAGCAATGTTCCAGCAGCTCGGAATTACCAGGTTGCAGGGCAACATGGCCATGTGCCTTCTTCCCCGCGATATGTCCCTCTGCTAGTAGGTGGAGGAGACATTGTAAGAGCTACTAAAGTGGCAATACATCACCAAAGGATCCGTTTACACATGGGGAAACCTGAAGTGGACAGGTTTAGGAAAGCTTTGTGTCACCAGAATGACTAAAAGGAGAGAGAAGGAATCTGAGGGCTGGGGACAGCCATTAAAGGTGAACTTGGGCAAGTCACTTCCCCTTTTCATACCTCACTTCCCCTGCCTGTAAAATGCGGTGAATGATGCTGTCCTCCTTTGTAAAGCACTTTGAGATCTATTGATGAAAAACCTCCTATATGAGGTAAATATTATCATTATTATTATTATTAAAGTCTGCTGGCTAATTAGCACTAGCAAGGGGCCATGATACTACTCTGTGAGCACCCAACATGGGAGTCATGGGACCTGAGGCATAGAGTGACTAAGTGACTTGCCCGGGGTCACAATGGAAATCTGTCATGGAGCAAGGAGTTAATCCTGAGTCCTAGGCTAGGTCATAAGCACCGTGCTAACCTTTCTATCTGGAAGATGATGGATCTACTTTTAGTTCAAACCACAAAGGAAAGAGGGGATGAGTAGGGGCTGGGAAGTAAAAAATTGAGGGGGCTGAGGATAATTGTTCTTTATATATAGTATTATTTGACATTAATTTTCAATATTATGTATTTAGCTAGCTCCCAAAAGTGCAGTGGGCACCTAATGGATGTTTAGTATACTGAAGATATTTATCTTCATAAGCATCAGATATCTTGTAAATGACAGAATACGTCACACCTTTGTGATTAGATATTGCAGGGGTCTTGCCCTCTGTATTTTGATCTTACATACCATATTTATCATCAAGAAACTGTAAGAATGAACTTCGAGCCACAGCCATGATTCTCTGGTTTAGCAAAGTGTTTATCTTTATAACATATGAATATGTTATTTTTTTCCTTCACCACATCCTCAAAAACAAAGTACTTTATTTCGCTACAACAGGACTCCTATGAGCATGTTCAGTGACAGAGGAAATGCTTCAGAGAACTTCTGTAAGTCCACAAAAATTGTGTCAATATCGGAGCTCTATAAATCTGACCCTCATAACTATGCTATCAATAATTCAGATAGCGTAAACTAACATTGGGTCTTAGCAAAAGTTATAACGTTTATTGTTATGCTGTGATGGATGGATTTTTATAGTAATGTCAAAAACTGATATTGATTCGTGAAGGTTTTGCTACTTTCAAAATAAACAACCTTCAACTTGCCTTCAAAATTGGTAAAAAATAGTTTCACTTTTCGGGATTGGATGGATATTTCTAAAAGCACATTTGCTGATACTTTCCATACCCACAAAATATGTACACTGGCAGTTTGCATGATTTACAACAGGGGAGATTCAGTCTGCATGAGAAATCATTGGAATAAATATTACAGTGGCTGGCTGCACTGCATAGAAGATAATCCAAGGTGAATGATGACCAGAAGCGTGTGATGTGAGTTAAATTATTTACCTTTTACATATAATTATTTTACATCCCTTTGTGGCATGTATGCAGTATGATGCATGTGGTGAGTTTTAAATACTGTATGTATATATTTGTCCCTGCTAAAAAAAGGAGAAATATTGTATTCTGTATTAATTGGATATATTTGGCTAAGCTTTTAAATGTGACAAATGGAGACATGCCAAACTAACTGAAAATAATTCTGGCCATCATTGAACCACAGTGGCTGCCAGTTTGCAGACGATTTTCTAGTTTTCTTGGTTCTGTCACATTTCTTTCATGCTAGCTATTTACCATCTGAATAGGGAGAAAGTACCCTGAGCCGTAAATAAACGTATTCATCTTCTAATATGACAGTTTCGGTGAGGGGCTTGTGTTATATCGTGTCACACATCATAAACCAACCTGAGCCTCTGTAATAGCATAGATTGCAGACAGGTCCCTCCAAATAAGCAACAATGAAAGTGCTGCTGGAAGCCTTAGAACACAGTTAATAAGCAGACAAACTTTCAGGCCGCCTTATCATTTTCTCATGTCGGAATGAGGTTTGTTTTAGACGAGCTCATTCTCTTCAGGACACCTGAAAGTGTATTAATGACAGAATACGCAACGTATCCCTGTGGATGCAACAGGAGAAGGCTTTGTTGCTTTGTGAATGTGGTCCAAAGCAGCCTTATGCTTCTTAATTTACAGGAAATTCAGGGTAAACCATTTATTTACAAACAGAGAACAGTTGCCAAGACAGAATAAAAAAGCAGCTGATTAATCAGCATGCAGCTTTCATCTTGAAGGGCCTCACTGCCTGGACCTTTTTAATGTTTGGAAGATTGGCCTTGTGTGAGAGAGATGTCGTGTGGAAATGCCTTTGATAGCTCTGTGATTGAGAAAGGGACAGTAACAGGATTAAACAACTCTGCATGATAGAACAGAGAACATGCATGACTGGGAAAAAGTTACAGCGCTTTTGCCCTTTGGAGTAAAATGAAAGAAAAGCTTACTCTGGTACTTCTGCTGATAAAATTTGCTTTCTGGAACATGACCAAGTCCCAACATATATCATCTGTGAGAAATAGTGCAATCAAAAGATTGTGTTCCTAAATAGGCTTGGAATATCTTGGCAACTGCTAAGGAAATACAAATAAGGAATAGTGCCCTCCTAGCTCGACCCTTAAATTATGCAGCTGTTCATTACCAGAATTATATATCTCATGATGCCCTTTGGAAGAAAGGCGTGGTGCACAGAGCTGGAACAATCACTGAATTATAGTACAGTAAGAAAGACCTCCTAAAGTGTCACATGCATGTACAGGAAGATAAGAAAGGCCAGCTTAAGTTCTTGGCATTTTAAAGAAGGCAATCAAGAAACCCTTTGAATTCTTTGGTTTTCTTTCTCTGCAATTCATCTACATTTTATTGCCAGTCTGACAAAGCATCCCATTCATGTGTCAACACTCTTCTCTCCCTTGATGCATGGGTGTTTATAACAAGCTGAATTTGCAGATGCTACCATTTGAAAACATTAATACAGCCAGTTGCATGGTGTTAATATTTATATAATTATTAATGATTTTATGCTTCCTGCCTTTGTGCTTCTGAAATACAAAGGCTATATTAGCATGGTCAAGCATAGCAGTGTTTGATGAAATCCTGTAAACCCAGATTATTTATCCATAACAGGCTTTGCATTTCAGACTGAAATAAACTATGTTATGCTAATCAGTTTACTGTTAATAAATGATCTGAGTGACATGTTTGTCACATTTTTTAAACATTTAGTTATGATCTGATTAAGAAAATTGGCACTGCAGCATAAAACAGATACTTTGAACATGTGTGCTTGAGAAACTTGAAATTTTTATGTTCATTCAATTGATAATTACTTGCTTTTATGGCTCCTGAGAGTTTGTCCAATACTATACTCTGACAAACAGTACAAAATAAATGATACAAAGTTAACATGGTGCACCTGAAATAATGGCTAAATGACAGCTCTCAAAACGAAATTGTAAATGGGAAATCATCTTCAAGTGGGTGTGTTTCTAGTTTGGTCCTGCATGGATCAGTTCTCAGGCCTACAGTATTTAAAATTTTTTATCAATGACCTGGAAGAATGCATAAAATCATCACTCATAAAGTTTGCAGATGACACAAAGATTGGTGGAGTGATAAATAATGAAGAGGACAAGTCACTCATACATAATGATCTGGATTGCAAGCAAACAATATGCATTTTAATATGATCTAATGTAAAGTTATACATAGGAACACCCGGTTCAAAAGGGTGCCTAGTGGCTCCAGTCAGCACTGCTCACCAGGCCTTTAAAAGTCTGTTTGGCGGCAAAGTGGGGCTAAGGCAGGCTCCCTACCTGCCATGGCTCCATGTGGCTCCCAGAAGCAGCAGCATGTCTGCTCTCCGGCTCTTACACATAGGGACACACTGCCCTCGCCCCAAATGCTGGCTCTGCAGCTGGGGAGTCGGTGCCTGTGGACAGGACAGCACACACAGCTGCCTGGCCACGCCTCCATATAGGAGCCAGAGGGCAGATATGCCGCTGCTTCCAGGAGCTGCCTGAGGTAAATGCTGCCCGGAACCTGCATCCCTGAACCCCTCCCATACCCCAGCCCCCTGCCCCAGCCCTAATCCCTCTCCCACCCTCCAAATCCCTCGGTCTCAGCCTGGAGCACCCTCCTGCACCCCAAACCCCTCATCCCCAGCTGGAGCCTGCACCCCTGACACCCTCCCACCCTCCAAATCCCCTGCCCCAACCCTGATCTTCCTGCCACCCTCCAAACCCCTTGGTCCCAGCGCGGAGCACCCTCCTACACACCAAACCCCTCATCCCCAGTTCTACCCCAGAGTATGCATCCCCAGCCAGATCCCTCACCCTCCCGCTCCCTAACCTCCTCCCCCAGCCCAGATCCCCCTACTTCACCCCAAATCCCTCATCCCGGGTCCCACACCAGAGCCCACACCCCCAACTGCCCCGCACCCCACCCCTTGCCCCAGCCTGGTGAAAATGAGTGAGCGAGTGAGGTTGGGGAGAGCGAGCAACAGAGGGAAGAGGGGATGGAGTGAGAAGAGGTGGGGACTCGGAGAAGGGGTGGGGTAGGAGTGGGGCCTCTGAGGAGGGCAGGGTTGGGTAGGGCAAGGGTGTTCGGTTTTGTGCGAGTAGAAATTTGGCAACCCTAGTTATACATCTAGTAACAAAGAATGTAGGCTGTACTTACAGGATGGGGATTTTATCCTGGGAAGCAGTGACTCTGAAAAGACTTTAGGGTCATGCTGCATAATCATCTGAAAATGAGCGACCAATGTGGCAAGAAGACCTAATGTGATCATTGGATATATAAACAGGGTAATCTGGAGTAGGGATAGGAAGTTTTATATAGCCTCTGTATTTGGCACTGGTGTCCACAATTCAAGAAGGCTGTTGATAGATTTCAGAGGGTTCAGAGAAAAGTAACGAGAATGATTTCAGGATTGGAAAACTTGCCTTATGGTGACAGAGTTAAGAAACTCAATCTATTTATCTTAACAAAGGCCAAGGATGATTTGATCATAGTCTGTAAGTACCTACATACAGAATGATATTTGATAATGGGCTGTTCAGTCTGGCAGACAAAGGTGTAACAAAATCCAGTGACTGGAAGTTGAAGCTAGACAAGTTCACACTGGAAATAAAGTGAAAGCGGAAGTTTTTAACCACTGGAATAATTTACCAGGGATGTGGGGATTTTCTATGACTGACAATTTTTAAATCAGGCCTGGATTTTTCCTCTAAAAGGTATGCTCTAATTCATACAGGAGTTATTTTAGGGAAATTCTATGGTCTGTGTTGCATAGGAGATCAGACTAGATTATTACAATGTTCCCTTCTGGCCTTAGCATCTATAAATATATTAAATGAATTATTGCCAAATTCCAGAAAAGCCTTCCTACTTTTACTAATATTCTGTATTAATTTTGATATTATTTATGTTTCCTTTGGACTGTACTGAGAATGAACATGTTCATTCCAGTATTGATGTTACAAGAGACAAATACCATTTCCAATTAAAATATTACTTAACCAGAGTGGAAACCGGTTGATGTAGAGTTGCTAATGGCACTCGTCAGCCATACAAAAACCATGTCCACAGTAGGGAATTCTTGGAAAAAATTCTGACGAGTATTAACAGTGGTTTATCTGGTCTTAGCACTGGTGGGAGTCTGTAACTCTCTGCTGGGGATACCCAGGTCTATGAGTCACCATGTTACCTTAGGAAGAGTGAGCTTTGTTGGAGATTAGACTGTGTGTCAGCTCCTTGTCACATTGGTCTATCATTTTCACCAGCAAACTTCTCAAGGCTCCCCCAGCCCCAACCTTGCCTAGCAGGTAACAATCAGTGAACTCCAGCCTCCAAGCTCCTCAGAGATGTTTCTCTGCAGTGCCTGGCACATCTCGCTGTACATTCACAGAAGATATTAAGGTTGCTGCTCTGTTAAAGAGTCAGTACATTACAGCATATTCATTTAACTGGGGGCTAAAAACATCCTTCCCTTCAAACATAGCACTGAAATGGCTTACAGTAAAAGTAAAACAAGTTTAATAAACAAATGTCATAATTTTAAGTGGAAGGAATAAAGGTAGAAAGAGTTACAAGCAAACAAAAATAAAAATATGCTTTCTAATGGCTAAGACCAAATTTAACAAGCCACAGTTTTGTTCAAGGCAGTTTCCTTACTGATCTTCCCTTTCCCAACAATAGCTGGTTACCTCTCAGTAGGATCCCCACAGAGTTCAACGTGCTGGTTTTCCTTGTCTCCTCGGCTGAAGGATAACTCAGGGGTTTTCTGCCCCTCTCTTTATAATCCAGTAGATCTCTCAAAAGTATATTTCTCAAAGTTAATTGATCCTGCTTCAAGAGGCAGCAAGGCTTCCTGAGGTACAGTCTCCATGCCTCCATGATCACTTTTTCTCCACTTGCTCTTCTGATGTCTTTGTTTACCTTTTATGTGAATATACTTTCATTATCTTTGCCTGACAGTCAGGCTGCTCAGACAAACAAATACACATTCCTTTGTCTAGAGCAGACTGGGCTTATGCATTTGGGTGGGAGGGATAGCTCAGTGGTTTGAGCATTGGCCTGCTTAGACCCAGGATTGTGAGTTCAATCCTTGAGGGGGCCATTTAGGGATCTGGGGCAAAAATTGGGGATGGGGATTGGTCCTGGTTTGAACAGGGGGTTGGACTAGATGATCTCCTGAGGTCCCTTCCAAGCCTGATATTCTGTGATTGTTAGCCAAACACTTTTACAGAACATAATCCCAGCATATATCCATAGCTCTTTGTACACACCCCATAGATATATCACACAAGTATATTAATGATCAGTGAGTTATTAGTTTTCCAGTGATACCTCAGAAGGCATATTTTGTACAAATATTATGGAAGTAGTGTGTAGGGTGTAAATACAGGGGTACCTAGGGCCTTAAACCCCCAATGTAGAAAAGGGTTCGGAGGCTTCTGTCATGTTTAACATCCTGTTAGTCAATATCACTGAGTGCTAGCACAATATTCTTTCTTAAAATTCCCTAGCACAGATCAGACCAGAGAGAGATAATTTTAAAACATACACAGGTTCCTTTTTGTCCTATAGGCTGGGAAGAGAAAGAGAATATTGTCCGATAAGTTTTATTTTGTTCGAGTGTGCAAAGTTCAAAGAGTTGATTCAGCTTTGAGGAGCCAAAAAGTGTTTAAGGAAAAAGGAAATACATCTCACATGATAGTTCAGTTCCTACAAACCTAGTTCAAAGAGTTTGTTTGAAATAGACATGAGTCAAACACTTCCTTTGTAAATCAGGATCACCTCCTATATGCTTAAGGAGGGAATTCTCAAGGAAGATGCATGTTCTATGAACAATCTCTGCAGTGTACAAATGTGCTGTGAATTAAGAGAAAGAAAATTATATCTTTTGATTGTAACAGCTAAAGATCAAAAGTGGATGCGTTTGTTTTAGGGGATTGGGCTAACAGGGTGATATCTGGAACTAGGGAAAGATATGTCAATTTAGAGGTAGCTCTGGCAGGCTAAGAAAACAGCTATGCCTAAGGGAACAGCCTTCCCATTATGGGAGCAGTAAGGCAGTGTTATTGCTTTTATCTTCAATCCTGTGTAACTGTGTTTATGGAATAGCTTTACAAGAACTTCTAATGAATTGTGAGTGATAGTCTTAATGTCTACTGTCTTTTATATTCCATGTCTTTCTCCCTATTGTAACCTAATCAACGTTAAAAGCCTATATGAGTAGAAATATCAATAAAATCTACGTTGCACAGATTGGGCTGAAACCACTTGTCGCATTGCTACTTTCTCAATGACCAAATGATAGGAGATTTGAGAAGAGATAGGATGTAGCAAGGTCACTAATGCCTGAAGGTGGCTATTGAACAAGGACATATCCACTGCCTGTTTAAGTGTAGTTGGCATTCTCCAAAACAAGTGTTAACAATCTATGGCAATAATGGCTCAACAGTCTCTTCTCTGGCCTTAACATTAAAGATGTGGGTCCTTCTCACAAGTGATTTGTTTCCACTTCCTAAGCGAGGCCCAACCCTCGGTAAGCAGAACAGGATAAGAATCAGCCACCAAAGACAGTTGCATGATTCTCCACTCTTTCTGCGCTGTTCTTTGACAGAAGAGCCACAAAGGGAACCAGCTGCAGCTTCTGGATGCAGGGCCACTCAGCCCTGACACAAATTATGACTGCACAAAGGCAGCCATAATTTACACCACTGGCATACCTATGTGCATAGGTGTTTAAATCCACAAGCTCATTCAAGAATTAATGCCTGGAGAATGTTTGCACACAAACAATATTGTTTGGGCACAGGAGGAAGCTGTGGTCTGAAAATCAAGCCCAAAGAAAGGATGAAGGCAAGATTTTGCAGATCATGAGGTGTGTGAGGGTGAATCAGAGGGGATGGAGCACAGAAGTAGGAAGGGGAAGAATCTTGAAGAGCCTGAAAGATGAGGCTGAACAGATTGAGCATGATGTGTGAGATAGTTTACCATCAGGGAGGCTAGAGGAAGGCAAGCATGTGCTTGTATTGGCATAATACAACATTTTATCATAGAATTCTAAAAGATAGAGATGGAAAACATCTATTTGTCCACTAACACCCACCATTCTCTATATTATATGGTCTAGAATCTATACGATGTTAGCTCATTATTTCTTTTGTAAAACCCATTGTCTGGTCTGCTTAAATCAGCATAACTCCAATGGGAGGGTTTGGTCTGAGAACTGGGGAAATATAGAATTAGGAACAAGTAAATCTATATTTCAGAGTGCTTCAAAATAGTGATATATCCTACAGCATATATCCTATAACATAACCAAAAAGATCTGTAAATGTTCGAAGTCACGATCATCTTTGTCTCTCTTGCATGCTATTTTTTTTTCCAGGTTGCAATTAGTTTTTTGCGGGTTTTCACAATTGCTTCCTCCTCCAGAAGAAAAGTCAACCTGCTGCTTTGTATACAATAGCAGCGGAGGCCTAAAGACAAAATATTTTTGCATCTCAAAAGTGTAATTCTTGAGAGGGGATGGATTTCCATAATTACCTTTGAATTGAACAAGTCAGTTACTGTATGTGTGCACCCATCAGCAAGTTCAGGATCTCATTTCTACAAAAAACAATGTAGTTAGAGGGCAGATACAATTTTTAAGGCCAGGACTACACTTAAAAGATTTGGCATCGTAGCTGTGCCAGTTATGGGTGTGATTTATTTTTTTTTAAACAACATAGTTATGCCAGCAAGAACCTTAGACAGAATTAGTGCTTTTGACACTATAGATTATTTTGGTACTCAAACCAATATGTTTACCAGCACAAGTCATTTTTGTTCCCTATAGAAGCTGTCTATACCAGGAGAGTTTTGCCAGCATAGCTATACCAATTCTCCCTGCAAATTAAACTTGAAATGTGAAGAATTCACTTGCTATTGAATCAACAATTTTAAAGA
The DNA here is from genome assembly GCF_965140295.1 of Lepidochelys olivacea. Classification (NCBI taxonomy): domain Eukaryota; kingdom Metazoa; phylum Chordata; order Testudines; family Cheloniidae; genus Lepidochelys; species Lepidochelys olivacea. The sequence continues at coordinate 74,475,575 of NC_140411.1, read as the reverse complement.
ATGTGTTTTATATATATATATAGGTCTCCAGAATGTAACTGTAAATGGTAAATCATCATCGAGCAGGTGCATTTTTAGTAGGGTCTTCCATGGTTCAGTTTTTGGCCCTATACTATTTATCATTTTTATCAGTGATATGGAAAAAAAACATAACATTTGCAGAAGATGCAAAGATTCAGGAAGTGGTAAATGCTGGAAAGGACAGGTCATTGCCACAGAGTGATCTGGATCTCCTGGTAAGCTGGGCATAAGCAACCAATAAGAGTTTTAATAGGGCCAAATACAATAGAATGTAGGCCATACTTACAGGATGGGGGACTCTATTCTGGGAAGCAGTGACTCTGAAAAGACTCGATGTAGATACTCATCTGAATCTGAGCTCCAAGGGTGATGCTGTGGCCAAAAGGGCAAATGAAATTCTTGGATGTATAAACAGGGGAATATGAAGAAGTAGCAGCAAAGTCAGGTTAGTTTTGGCACTGATGTGGCTGCTACTGAAATACTTTTCCAGTTCTGGTGTCCACAATTCAAGAAGGATCTTGATAAATTGGAGAGGATTCAGAGAAGAGCTATGAGAATAATTAAAGGATTAAAGAACGTACCATATATGATATTCAGGAAGAGAAGGGTAAGGGGTGACTTGATCACAGTCCATTAGTACCTATGTAGGGAAAAATGTCTGATAATAGAGGGCTCTTCAATCTATTAAAAATAAGGTCCAAAATTTAACAGTGAGGGTAATTAACCATTGGAACAACTTCCTAAGTGTTGTAGTGTATTCTCCATCATTGGCAATTTTAAAATCAAGATTGAATGAGGTTTTTTTCTAAAAGATACTCTAATTCAAACAGGAAGTAATTCAGGGAGGTTCTATGGCCTGTGCTGTATAGAAGATCAGACTAAATGATCACAACTGTCTAGCCTTCTGATCTAAACATCTGTGTTCCCAGATGTAGAACCAAATGTTCAAATTGAAAATTTCTGTTTACATCCTTTGACAATAATTTATACTGGGTTATTTTGGACCACACAGTATACACAATTCAGACAGATCCTTACTGACTTCATGGGGCTATAACAACTCACACTAGTTGAGGATATGCCCCATATAGTTAGCTACATTGACTTGTCAGTACCCCTGTGAATGTTTGGCATTGCCGAAGCTTTTTCGACTTGCAACTTTTTGGAAGGAAAAATAAGATTTAAAACTACCTATATTTCTGGGTTCTTTGTTCCTATGGAAATTCATTTCAAATTCGATCAAAAGTCCCTCTATATTTTTCCATTACTTAAAAATAGCTGATTGTATCAATGGGGAGTCTACTTCAGGCAATAAGACAGGGAAAAACAAAAAAACAAAAGAGCGTCTCCCAAACAGTTACTTTTGGCAGGAACATAGAAAACAAGGCAGCCCACAGGGCTGGTATGCCTGGGGGTTACTAGCCCATCATCTCTAGCACAGATATCTCAGTACTTGTTTTGAGTGGCATAGAATGACTCAAATTTAGGCCTGTGAGATGCAGATAACTCTTCTTAAATACCAGGGGGAAAAAATATCTAGTTTGGCTTTAAATTGTGAATTGCAAACACAGTGCTGTGTTTTTCTTGTTGTTTCAAACAACTTTCTCTGTGCCTATTTCTCTGCACTCTCCAAATTCCAGCATCAGCCATTTGTTTTAAAAGGCAAATTTTAGTATTTGTAACGGCTTTGAATACTAGCCTTCTCTTCTGTTGCTGTTACTGTAATAGTAGTATACTTGAGTTTAAATAAATAAACCCTCTGTGTTTCTCTGAATCAATGCGGTTAAAAATCTTTATTCCTGGGAAATTCTGAATGTACACCAATCTAGCCTTGGAATAAAAAGGCAGTGTAGTGATGGAGATACGCAGCCTCTGGCTGAAATATGAACTAAAAGTATGTGGCTGATTCTGGTATCAGTCACACTGCTGGATATTGGGAGTAACTTGACTCAGTTTGATGGAGTCTGGTTTAAGTAAGATCAGAATGCAGCTCTCAGTCTTTGCATACATGAAATGAGCACATAGCTTGTCAAAAGACTCAGAGTGTAAAATTCGAAGCACATTGCAATGAGATTTTCATCTGAGACTTGAACACTGCCAAACATTTTCCTGGTAGCTGTCTTGAAAGAGGGCAAAGATAATTAAAACAGATATATCATGTATCAGTAGGCAGATTATACAGAGGAAGCTTTTGTTGTTGCAGTGATTGTTCACTTGAATTCTGAGACAAATGGAGCACCTTTTGTGAAAACAGAAAATCATATTATGCACAAATTGTTTTAAGTAAGAGCAAGGTTACAACTCTTTTTTTTTTTTGAGGATCACTGTGGCAACAGTGGCTTTTCATGGAGTGTTTAGTAGCCTTTTCTCCTACAGGAGCCCCCTTCTTTCAGAGTGTCCTAACCACTGGACCAGTGGCTAAAAATGGTTAGGGGGGAGGTTACCACCTTCTTCTCTGACCGTTTTGTGACTCTAGCCCAAATTTTTGCATTTTTGCTTTTATTTTTTCCTGGCCAAAGCTATTCTATGAATGTGTGTGAAGTTCATGAACAGTTTGGGTTGACCAAAACTACATTTTTGGTTAATATATTATTTGTCAAAAAAATGCCACCCAGCTCTAGTTGTGTGGTGTATCTTCTCTTCCAGGTTTCATTAGTGCTAATCTCTTTAAATGTCATAATCTTAAGGCTGTGTCTAACATTACCACTTCTGTTGGAAAAACAAATGTCACTCAGTGAGTTAATATTCCGTCCCCCGTGAGTGACGCAGGCATAAGCACTAGTGTGCACAGCAATATGTCGGCTTCTCCCATCACCATAGCTACCGCCACTCATTAGGAGTGGATTAGATTGACCTGAGAGCTCTCTCCCATCAGCATAGGGTGGCTACAAGAGAGATCTTACAGCGGCACAGCTGCATTACTGCAGACATATCCCAAGTCACTTAAATGGCCGCCATTACCGTGTATCTTTGAGTCCTACAATGTGAACACTCTCACAGCACCTTTATGAGGCAGTGAAGTACTGTTATCCCCATTTAACAGGATGGGACTTGAGACACAGTGAGACTAAGGGATCATTTACATGGGGAGTTATTCCAGAATTTCTATTCCTGATTGTATGTTCCTGTTTAACTCCATGTGTAGACACTCTAGTTCTGGAATAAGAATGTCCACTCCTGGAGTTAATCAGGAATAGTTAATCTCCTTTAAATTCACATTCTACCTTATTCCAGGTTAACTTTCATGTGTAGGGAAAACCTGAGTCTTTGGCCCATGGTCATACAGGAAGTCTGTGGCACAGCAGGGAACTGAACCCTGGTCTCTAGCTAATGCCCTAGCCACTATGCCATCTTCCTCTAAGATTGGAAATAGGAATACACACACCAGATATTCTCAGACATGTATCAATTGGCACATCAGATATAGTTGTAGGAGCCCAGTGCCTAATTTTTCTAGATGATTTATCTAAATTTATACAAATCTGAAAAAAAAATCAAGGTTTACTTGGGGAAAGGTGGAGGTTTGGCCACTTCTTACTTTGCCCACTCCTAATTATACTAGCTCTCAATTTCTTTCAAAACTGAAAGTGTCATGAGAGGTTTTCCTAGACTCCATATCCAAGGCTCCTGTGGAGCTATATGCAGCCTGAACAAAACAGCCCAGCATATTTAATAGTGCAGATTATCATAGTGTGCATTTGATTAACTGCTTTATATTAAGAATTGTAGGTGATAACTAAAATCTATTAGGGCATGATTCCTTAACATACTGCAGGTATATCGTATTCTGAACATGAATTGTAGATGGTCCTTAGCCAGCGAAAATGATACAAGTCTATAGGGAGGCTACACTTCTACTATAATGAATGGGAAAAATCAGGGTGGGATTTTTCTGTGACATTTTTTTTTATTGGGTTGGTTTAATGGCAAGCTTTTGTGTCTGGGTTGTGTTTTGAGTGTTTTTTAGGGGTTTTGGGGGTAGAGTAGGGTAGGCTAGTGTTTGTTTGTTTTTAATTTTGCTCTCAGTATCCCATACCATGAATATAAAAAAAGCAATAATGGACCTAGTACAGCACCGATAAATGCCTATCCAACAGGAAATACATATAATAAAGCAAAGTACGTCCAGTATTGACAGGGAGGATAAGGTGATTCTCAGGCTTGTAATGTGGTAAATATGCAGTATATGCAAGCGTTTATGGTGGGTGCTGTGAATTGCTGCAGGACATGCTGAGGAAGGCACTTGTGTAGATCAGTGCTTCCCAGCTTACTTAAACAATTATGTCACTTGATCAGCATGAAACAGTGAGATCTCACTACCTCCATTTTTTAGTTGCAAAAATGGGACCCCAGAAGCAATTACACTGTAAATTAGCTGACAAGCAGAGAATACCTAGTGGATGCATAACCACTGGAGTAGAGAATGTTTTTACTGTTATTTCTTTTCTGAAAAGGAACATTGTGGAGGGGAAGCAGGAGTCAGCCCTGAATTGTTTTCCAAGCTGTTCATATGTCATGCCCGTTCTTTGTGAGTGGATGCAATATATGAACTGACAAAGTGCAATGCTTCTTTGCCACTCAGGCTCCTGAGTGCTTACTAAGTGTTTATACCTACAGTTGTGTGGAAATCAGTTAATTAGCACAGTAAAAAAAAACACATTTAATAAAAATAAAACTAGGCAAGCACCAGGTGTTTTCTGTTATCAGCACTTGAAGGTTGGGGTTGTTTTCTTTTTAGTATGCTTATATGTAAGTGTGTTTTGAGCAGGGGTCCAAAAGCAGCAGCAAATTTCCTTTCACCCCTTCGAAGCAGGATTTTTTTTCCAGAAAAACTCAACTGTCACCTTGACATTTTACACTTCTCCACACATCTGCCCTTTGCCCACCACATGCACCTACATATCCCCTTTGCACCATGCCTGCACTCCTTACATGCTGCATGGGCTCAAAAGTAATGTGGGACTCAACTGCCTTTGCAATGTCCACAGACTGAAACTGGTTGAGAATTCCCTTTTTTTTTTGCAGATTTTAAAAACAATTTTTGCAAATCATTTCTATATTTTTTCAAGCAGCTCCACCAGATTCTTTTTGGGTGTTCTGTGGAGGCTAGTCTCTCTGCCTTGGAGCTACGCCCAGAATGGATAACTTTTATTCCCTTGCATGGGCTGTTAGGATGGGCCACAATCCTGCCATTCTTATTACTGGGATTTTCTGTTTTAAAACCACGGGTCTGATCCACTGCTGCAACGCTACTCTTCTGGCACCATCATTCTATTGAAATCAAGGATGTAACACTGATATAGAAGTGGAGGGCTGTGGTAGTAAGTCAGGCCCCAGATGTTTGCTTGGAGGGTCAGATTGTGAGTTTTTGATATTTGTGTGAAAGTCTCCCTGTCTCAGGGTGGATAAAAGGCACACTGATACACTAACTTGTGGGGAGGATATCTGCGGGCCTTGCACATTGGACGGCTGTATTCCATCCAGACAGAATGCTATTTCCAGTTAGTGATCAGTTGGAAGAAATATAAACTACTTCAGTAGCCTCAAGTGCTACAGGAGTAAACTCTGGCACTTAGAGCATTCACTGTGTGACAGCCCAATGGATATGTAACTAAATCCCCATGCACAGTTTTGAAAATTTACAGCTTAAGTTATATCCATGTCAGCGATCTCCAAGCCTCTTGAACATAAGGACACTCATATCACAACCTGTTGCAATTTTCAAATGCAGCTACTAACATTATTTTCTCCTGAGTTATTCAAACTATGTCACCACCCCCATTTACTACTTGAATTTCTGTGGGATCCCCATTGTCCACAATATCAAGTTTAAATGCTTATTCTTGCATTCAGCAGACCTTCTTAACTCCACTTTGGCCTACGTCTCTGAGCTACTGTCCTCAGAATGCTCTCTGCACCAAATATATCCGTTGCCACTCTTCATACTTCTCTTCTTCCTTTCTCCTTGCCTTTTTTCACACACCCTACTATGTGGGGAATGCCCCCAATGCTGGTTCAGCCAGCCACCACCTCTCCACTTTCCAGACTCACTGCTTCTGTGATGTCCATGGGAAGTGAACACATACAAACAATAAAAGCACTGTAAAACTAATACTTCTTCTGAGCCCTTTCAGTCTGTCCTATTCTCTTCACTTAACTTGTAAGTGGGGCATAGAATGTCCTCATTTGGTTCCTTGTACATTGTACATGAATACATTGTTGTTACTGTATATTTCTTAAGTATCAACAGTGATGTGGGTCATAGCAACATTAAGAGTGTGGTCTGTGACACTATCATAGGTTTCAGGGCCTTGACTAACTCAGTACTGTGCTGTGCATCAGTGGTTTTCAAGCAGGGGTACTCAAAGGTCTTCCGGAGGGTACATCAACTCATCTAGATCTTCACTTAGTTTTATGACAGGGTACATAAAAAGCAATAGCGAAGTCAGTACAAACTAAAATTTCATAGACAATTATTTGTTTTTACTGCTCTATATACTATACACTGAAATGCAAGTACAATATTTATATTCCAAGTGATTTATTTTATAATTATATGGTAAAAATGAGAAAGTAAGTAAATGTTCAGTAATAGTGTACTGTGACACTTTTGTATTTTTATGTCTGAATTTGTAAGTTTTAAGTGATGTGAAACTTGGGGATATACAAGACAAATCCCCAGACACAAATACACAAGACTCTTAAAAGGGGTACAGTAGTCTGGAAAGGTTGAGAGCCACTGCTGTATATTACTTGACTAATTCAGTTAAGGAATGACTGTATATGAGTCATTTCTGATAATATGGAATCTGTGAAATACACAACACAGGGCATTACAAAACTGCTGATGTAATCATGATCTGTAATTTTTTTTTAAGACTAGCCCTATTAATTGCCATTATGTAAATGTAATGTAGCCCATAATAAATAATGAGGCAAATGTTAAAGGGAAAAATATATGAGAATTTAGGCAACAACTGCATAACGAGGAATAATTTGTTACACAACAGCAAGAGTATGCTGATATCTCAGGCATAGGCCATTTTATAACTCTTAAAATTAAAAAAGAGAAAGAACTATGGCTAAAATTTTCAAAAGCACCTGAAGTGACTTAGGAGCCTAAGTCTCATTGAAAGTCAAAGCTAGTCTGGGCAACTGAGGGCATCTGGGAGGGAGAGAAATGAGACTACTGGGGAATGAGTAGGAGTGTTGGGGAGGTCTGGGAAGGTGAGTGGGGAATGCATCAGAGCAGGGAATAGCAGGAATGTGGAACCTGGAAAAGAAGTGGGTCTTGAGCTTGAGCCCCTGGAAGGACAGTAAGTGGAGAGGAGCTATGCTAAAGGAACCACCTGTGGTTGGTTAGAGAAGACATCTTCTCCTCTGCTGCCTGTACTCCTAGCGCAGTTCAAGTTACCTCACCTACAGTTCAAGTGACCTCATTGGCACTCATTAAGTATTACATACAGATAAAGGGCCCAATCCTGCTCCCAGTGAAGTCAATAGGAAAACTCCCATTGATTTCAAAGGAGAAAAGGTTGGGCCCAACAAAGGCATGGAGAAGCTGTGGTCTGTCTCTTGTTCCATGGAATGAGAGAGCAGATTTTTTTCTAACAATAAAGTATTTTGACATCTCAGATAATGTCAATGCATTCATCAGAATGTCTTTCTGCCATTGTTTCTAAATGTCTCACTGACTCTGAAATTGCTACTTAATAAATTAATTCACTCAGTGCAAGGGTAATAATCTGTTTAAATGATCATAACTACAATTTTATAATAGTTCCTCTTCTAAAGCTAAATTGTTGGCACAAAGCCAAGTATTACGGGAAAGGATTTGGAGGGGGTGACGCTGAAATTTTTAAACTACCAGTGATCATTTTCATCATTCTTTAGTTCATGGTAGCTGTCTAACCCAAACCTGGGACAGAGCATAAGCAGGTCAAGGATTTTTAGGTGTTTTGACAAGGCATTTTATAAATGATGAGTAACATCTATGCTGCTATTCCTGTCAGGGAAGTGAAACACTGAATAAGTGAATCCTAATAAAACTTGACAACTGGAATTCTTCATTTCATTTTCATATTTCAATAAATCAGCTAAATAGATCTCTTCTGAAAAAAAATTAATTTCATGTTATATTGGTTTTCAGAGGCTTTGAATGTGCTAATTGTTTTTAAATATTTTATTTAATTGAATTGTTATTATATGATAAATGAAAACAATATAATCATAAATATCAAAACACTGCTTACCACTTATTAATGTATCAATCTCATGGGGACAAAAAGAAAAGAAAAGAAAAAAACCACACTGAAGCTATAGGTAAATACATTAGAAACTACATCTTAGAGTAAACTTTAAAATCTTCTATGGGCTGAGGCAAGGAATAAGATTTCCCAGGCAATACATTATATTATTAAATAATACTAACCAGGAGACCATCAGGATCTCTCTGTACAAATAAGCAGTGCCCCAAACCTACATCTCTCTTTTTGACTCCAGCATTAAACTATAATAATGTTTTCAAAAACTACAAAATACCTGTTTTTATCTTGGTATACTACTACCCAAATCTGAGCTGAGATTTTGTTTCAGATATGAAGCAGTGTTTTGTTTTTGCTTTCCCTGGTAAGCTTCCAATGGCTAGGTGTGATTTGTTGAGAACTATATTATGGATAACTTGGGAATCTGGATGCAAAGAAGCATGGACAGTATTTAATGGAGCCAAATGTTTACATTTGTTTCTGATCTCCATTTGTATCAGTTCTGGTATTGATTTTTAGCTTCCTGTTGCCTTTCTTTAGCCTGACAGTTTGAAGTAGAGTTGGGGTGAAAATAGTTTTCCCATTTCTGAGAAAATGTTTCAGATTTCGAATGTCTCCTGTTTCACACTGGATCATCCTCTGGTTTGTGGATTGCTCTGGATGCAGGAGATAGGTGTCTGGATACCTGGATGGAGGCAGCAGTGTGTGGCTCAGAGGCAGGAACTAGACACTGAGGGAACTTTTACTGTAGAAACTTTGACACAGAGCGAGTTTAGGCACCTAGAGGGTTTGGAAGGAATTTTATGCAACACACTGGAGCCTAAACAGAGACTTAGGGGCCTAACTCCTTTTGTGTATCCAGCCCCAAGGCTCCAATTCTGCAAACACTTGCATATTTCATTAATTTCATTCAACTTAGTTGAACTACTCATATGTATAAAGTCACTCACATGCATAAACAAGTGAAGAATTGTGGCATAACAATAAAGTCATATGAAACTGTATGTCCGCTGGGGAATAATGCAAGGAATGAGTTCTGAGAGTAAATAGAAAGTGAACACACACAGAGAAAGGCCTCCGCTGAGAAAGAAAGGATGGAAGGATGGAAGGAAGGAAGGAAGAGAAGGAGGTTGGGAAGGATAATCAAACCAAATTATTGCAGGAGAAACATAATGGGAAGGTTGCAGGTAGAATGAGTAAACTAAAGAGTGAATATGAAAGTCATTTGGTATAGGTAAAGAGAAAACGAACCCGAAAATAAGGCAGGATTGTTAATAAATTCATTGGTTTCATAATAGACTTTTATGTCATATGATAACTGACATTATTAATGACATCGGCTGCTGTTAAAATCATTGCTGACAGGAACTGAAAATCCATGATTTTTGGGTAGTGTCTGCTTTTCCAGTTCTGCATTTATGCCTTTAAGTGAGCTGTAGATTTTCCCATTTCTTTCAGGAGTCATGGGAAGATGTTTACATTGGCTAATATACTGCAACAGCGATAGTATTTGGGGTATATTTCAACATGATTAGAAGTATACTTAAATGATAGATTTTGAACTGAAGCCATACTGATTGTTCTAGATGACAGCTTAACATTATAAATCTTGCCAAAGGTTTCAGAGCTAGGAACTTTGGACTGCTATCTAAATTAAAAAGAAAAGGTTCACATCACAGGCCACTTCTATTAGAGAGAAACAACCTGACACCCCAACCAATATCCATAAGAATTAAATGAGAGAGCTGGCTTGTGGATTTGGTTAATTCAAAGAAAGAGACAGACAGAAGGAATATGGCAAGGGACTGAAATTTGAGTCATCCAGCTGGGAGCAGACCTCAGGAATTTGGAGTCCATGGAGGTTTAATAGTTGTAGGTTAGTGAAGCAAGTTGTAGGAATGGGGTGAAAGAATCTGTTTCAGAAGCATTTGCTCTGGTCACAGATTTCACTGCTTGAACTAAAACACTAGGTTACATCTTGCTACGTTTCTTGGATGTTCCCTTTATCTTTGGTGAATGAGGACAGCAGGAGCTTTCCCCTTCATACACTCCTGTGCTCTCTGATCTTTTTCTCTGACATGTTCTGATGGGAACTCAGCCAGCTCCAACTCTTGACGCTGTTAGAAACAATACGTTTTTTGTGGGCATTTGCAGGGTTTTGTTATCCTTAATAAGAGAATTACATTGTATCTGTAAAGAACAGCGGTAAAATATTTTCCATCAGAAAACACACTCTGATGGAAGATACAAGCCTTTGGACTTAAGTTATCAATTCTATGTTAGGGCAGCAGGAAAATGGGAGTGGGAGGGAGGTGGCTTTTAGTCATCATGTACAGCCAGACTACAGATAATATTGGAATATGGATTGAATCTTCAAGGATGGTGAATATAAACTAATAATTATTGTGTGATGGCTGAGCCCAGATTTCAGTGGTTCTATGTGTCAACCAACATACTTAATGATCTTTTCAATGTACAGTCAAACATTTTACTTAAAGAGTGGGATAGAAACTGTAAGTCTTCTGGTCTTCTGTTGTGTATTTAATTATGTTAGTGCACAGAATATCCTGGTGATAGGTGCAATATAGACAGGTCAATCTCTACCAGTCTAAAATTGTATGTCATTTAGGGGCTGATTCTGCCATCCTTATGCATGTGATGTTGTACCTTATGGAGAAAGATATATTCAATAAGAGTAAGAATCATGGCATCTAGTCCTTAGAGTTCAATCACTGCTCCTTTTTGTCGCCAGTTCTTATGCTTCTCCAGGCCTCTACTCCTATCACCTCTCCATTCTCCAGGCCACCAGTAGTCTCGCCTAGATTACTTGCAAATACACAGCCTTCCCTCTCATGAATACAACCATCTCAGACTTCTCTACCTGTTAAAAGGCTTGGAGAATCATCATTCAATAGGGGTGTTTCTAATGGAGTCCCACAGGGATCTCTTCTTGGCCTAATGCTATTCAATAACTTTAGCATTGATATGAAGGAAATATGAAACCATTCTTGGTAAAATTTGCAAATGACACAAAGATTGGTAGATAAGAGACTGGTCAATATTTATAAGGATAGGTCAGTCATACAGAGAGATCTTGATTGCTTGGTAAATTTTGTCTCATTTCAGCAACATATCTTTTAATACGTGCATCTGGGAACAAATAATGCAGCCTTAAATTTGGGGGACTATATCCTGGGAAGCAGTGACTCTGAAAGGGACTTAAATATCAGGGTTTATGTAAACTCCCAGTGCAATATTGAGGCTAAGAGAGTTAATGTGATTCCTGGATATATAAGTATGGGAATGTTGAACAGAAATAGGAAGGTGGCATCCGTGAGACCATAACTGGAATCCACTGTCCATTACTGCTGTCTGCAACTCAAAAAGAATGTTGAAAATCCAGAAAGGTTTCAGAAAAGCCTTACAGAAATTATTTGAGCTCTGAAAAATTTGCCTTACAGTGCGAGATTTTGGAAGCTCAATCTGTTTATATTTATCAAAGAGAAGATTCAGAGGTGAGTTGATTACAGTCTACGAGACTGTACATGGAGAGGTTTCTGATGCTCCGAGTAAATAAGGACATACTGAAATCCAGTGCATGGGAGCTGAAGCTAGGGAAATTCAGGCTAGATTTAAAGTTCATAATTTTTATCAATTAAGGTAATTAACCATTGGAAAAATTTACCTGGAGAGGTGATGTATTATACGTCACTTGTGGTTCTTAAATGAAGATTGGATGACTTTCTAAAATATATGCTCTAGCTTAGTCACAGTATAGGTTTGATTCAGGATTCACTGGGTGAAATGTTGAGGCCTGTGTTACGCATGAGGTTAGATTAGATGATCAAAGTGTTCCCTTTTAGCCTCAAAAACCTATGAATCTCTATAGCTCAGGCAGTATGTCTGGTAAGCCTCCAGATTTCTGCTGTATTCAAGTAAGTACTAGAATTAAACTTCATAATTTTTATAGGCAAAGGAACCTGTTGGAATTATGGATATATTTTAGGGTTTTGCATTGCCACCCATTACAGTAGTAGCTGAGCACCTTCCATGTTAATTAAATGGGTAATGACAAAGTCTAGCAGACTTCATGGAGTCTCTGGCTCCTTCTCCCTTTTTGGAAGTTATGCAGAAATTTGTTATGCAGATTTAATTGGGGATTGGTCCTGCTTTTGAGCAGGGGGTTGGACTAGATGACCTCCTGAGGTCCCTTCCAACCCTGATATTCTATGATTCTATGATTCAGAGAGAACATATTTGGGTTAGGGAGATTAGGGGCCAGATTCTGATGCCCGTATTTGTGTTAAAGTAGAAAATTACTCCGTGAGTGGACTCATTGATTTTAACAGGATTACTCACCTCTCACTGGGCGTGGTGGCACATACCTGTAATGCTGGCTATTTGGAAGGCTAAAGATGGCAAATTGCTTGAGCTCAGGGGTTCTGGGCTCTGGTGCATTATGCCAATCGGGTATGTGGTGCCCCTGACAGCCTGGCCAGTAGGTGGCTGAAGGAATGGTTAGAACAATATAAACATGGTGTTGTGATCACCACTCTCTCTGTGAGGGCTTATGGGCCAATCGATCAAGGTTACTCAACTCCTTCTTCTCCTCCCAATATCTAACAGAGAGGGAAGAAGATTCTTCTGAAAAAAGGGCCAACACAGAGGCTGAATTGTGAGTCTCAGTCATGTTTTGGCTCCTGCCTGTCCCAGGGGTAGTGCAGTTACACACTGCCCCTTAGCTAGGGAAGATCACAGGGTACCAATCCTGCCCTCACGGAATAATGTGTATTTAATATGAGATGGAGGGTCAGTATCTGGCCCTAATATAGAGAGACACTCAGGGAAAATAAGTCTTTGATCCAGACTTCTTTTTTAAAAAACCTTAACCAGACTGAAGCTCAAACTCACATTTATGTTAACCGACATGGTTGTGAGGCCAAACATACAGTAGCTGTAAATAAAATAAAATGAAAAAAATACAAATGTTACAATGGTCTACTGTAACATTATAAGTGTTGCTAACATATCTCAGTTGCTGTAGTTGTCAGCATTCGGCCAAGATTGCTCACACTGAGTAGTACCTTTCTCCACAAGCAGTCCTCTTGAACTCCAGGGCACTGCTCATAGAGTAAGGTACTGTTCAGTGTAAGTATGTCACAATCTAGTACAATTAAACCAATATATCTACATGATCGATCTCAATTAAACACCAAATGGATTTGTGTTCCTGATAAAAATCCTCTAGCTAAATAAATGTTATAGAAATATTTAAGAATGCATATATAATCAAGAAATAATTGATAGAAACTTTGGAAATGAGACTTCAGGTGAGCTATTTCAACTGGCAGCAGGTTGGGGTAAATTAATAGAGAAGTAATGTAAATTTGGGGTAAATTAATAGAGAAGAAAATGTAACCGTGTCAAAACTGGTGCTGTTTCAGCACATTGCCTGTAAATCTGTTCAACAAAGTATTTTGATCAAGTACCATAAATATTAGGTACAGGGGGAAAAGCTTGTATATGACTGTGGCTACAGGATGTTTTATAAATATGTTATTGTTATCATCTATCACCATCTTTAGGGAACGAGTTTTTTTATTTCATTTTGTTTTTGTTTTGTTTTGTAGGCAGCAGTATCGTAGCTAAATAAGGAAAAAGATGCATCCTAAAAAACAAGTTCTAGTCCAAATACTTTAACAGTAAGGGTGCTGTGTTCTCAATAGGCGATCAAGTCAAATTTAGAAGGTTTATTTGTATCCTTTATGGAGATCTTATTTGTTAGATTGTCCCCCAGAAATTGAATGGATTGCAGAAAAAATGCTAATTTTGAGAAGATAGAATTAGTTGAGATAATGCCCTCCTGAGCCATAGCTTAAGCAGATGAGAAGAAGATGGATAAGGTCCATATCATGCTGAGGAAGGGTGCTGATTTATAAAGATATGCTATCTGTTATTTGTGTACTATAAAATCTGTCTAAATAACATTATCCTCCCAGGGAGAGAATTTGCTGCTTTGGCTGCCCATGTGTTATTGTATTTGGACTGTCTCCATTTACAAATGTTGACTTTTCACCAAAATATCAAATCATTATGAGAGAAACATAAAACGTGTAATCCTTATTTATTTGTTAACAAAACATTTTGCCAGATCTTATTTGTTCCCCCTCCCTGCTGTCCCAAGGTGACTCTCTCTCTGCAGCCACAATGTGACACACAAATCCAGGTTACAGTACTTTTTTTTTTTTAAATCACAGAATGAGTTTTTACTTTTAATCAGAAACCAGAATCACACTCCCAAATTTGGACTTGTGTCAAACACCCTCCACATTTCTAAAGCAGTTCCCCTCCCACACACCCATTTGTCTAAGTTTATCAATGAAAGTTTATGAAAGTTCAAGCACTTTCTGCTAATATTTGCTGATCCATAGATTTTAAGGTCAAAATGGACCATTTGATCATCTGGGGCTTTTCTACAGGGGGACTTGGATGTTAATTAAGCTAAACCTAATTAAGGACACATTAATTCTGAATGAGTGTGTTCACACAGGCTTTAATGTGGTTTAACTAAGCCAATTTAAATTCACACATTTAGTGACTTCCAATTAATTTTGCTGAGTGTCCCCATGTAGACAAGCCCCTGTGCTGAGCTCCTCTATAACATGGACCATGGAATTCCACCTAGGTACCTCTGTAACAAGTGGGTAGTAAAGAACTGAAAGCAGGTTAGCTACCCATCTGTGATAAATACCATGGGGCTATATTTTGGCTCAAACTATGTAGCCATGCAGGGAACAAAAGGATCTTGCCCCAAAGGGACTGAAGTTTATGAAGCACCCCTTAATCTGATTTTATCTAACAGCCAAAACCAGTGCCCAATGAACTCTGTTAGCAATATCTGTTGTAAAAGAACTGGAAACAAGATGGCAATGTTGTTAAACACCTCCATGGTACTCTAAGATTCCTTGAAGGAAAGCTATATGTGGTAGGGTATAGAGTACATTACACTTCAAGTCTGGAATAGCATGCACAGTGAAAACTACCTCTTTATGGGTTAAATTGTATCTGGCCCTTTTGCTGCCATGCAGAGGAGTAAAGGAGCAGAAGATGTAGGCCACCCATCTTCTCTCCATCTGCCTCCCTGCACGCAGGTGGATTGGGAGTGGGCAGAGAAAGGCAGGTAGCATGTAACCTGCACACTTACCAGTACAACTGAGGCAGCATGGGGGAGAAAGTAATCTACATCTGGTAAAGAATTACTTTCTCTTAGAATAAGGTGGGGGAACCTGGGAAATGTGACTATTACTTCTGCAGAGTGGAAGTGATGCTACGGTCGTCATATACATGGTCATATTCTGCCACACTTACTCCTCTTGATTAGTATTTTACTCTGTGAATAGTCAGATTCCTTTCAAAGGGACTACTCTGTATGTGTAAGGGTGGCAGCATGTGTCCCTCAGTCTAGCCCAATTAAAGACCAGAGTCTGTTGCCACCGTTATTTGTGTTCAGTAATGCCAAATGGGACGAGCTGTGGAGTACAGTGTCTTTCAATGTATGGGTGACAGAAGCTAGCCCTTAATTACTAATCAGAAAAAGCAAATTGTACAGCATGTGCGTTAGAGTTTTTGTTTTGTTTTCCGGAACATAACCTAGGATTCAAGAAAGCACTTTTACATTAATTCTTCAATTAATTGAAGAGAAAAAATATGTCAGAACCATCTTTGTGTTATAAACCATTTTCCTCTTTTAATCATATACAATAGGTGCAAAACCTTCATGGAATGCAGGAAAATCAGTTCTGTAATTATAAGTGGAGGGGGCGGAAGGTTTTATAAAACTTGTAATATGTGATCTCTTCAGGAAAGGTCATTTAACAATGCAGCGTATGAATGTGTTGCATGGTCAACAAAAGGCTTTCTATATCCAAGGTTAAATAGAGCTGAATTTTGTTAAAGGTCTGGTGTGAAAAGTTGAATAAATATGATTGTATCACATTTTAAATGCAGCTGTGGCCATTGCAGCCTCTCATTAATTGGAATGCAAAATTGCGCAAGTCATTAATAACAGGTTTTGTATGCAGTGGCTACATAATATTATTATTGAGTGAGATCAGTGAAACAGAAACATGAAGACTTACCTTAAAATCAAAATAAAACAAAGCATAAGCAGAACTGTACAAAAACAGATACATATTACAAAACACCTCCAAGGCTGGCATACTTGCATACTTGATTTAACTGGGAATTGGTCCTGCTTCGAGCAGGGAGTTGGACTAGATGACCTTCTGGGGTCCCTTCCAACCCTGATATTCTATGATTCTATGATTCTAATCCTATAGTGACCATTAGAAATTAAGATGAAGACAATAGTAAGTGGAGAGCACCGTAAGTGGGCAGTGATGAGCTAGTTACCACCTTCCTGTCATCCCAATGTCCCAGCTAGGGTTGGTATGACCATCTTTTTATACCCTAACCCTTGCATCCCCCCACACAACCAGGACCATGTACGATTTAGGCTTAAGCACACTGCCCATATTTGTCATTCTGAGGGAACCATAATTAAGGTTCCAATTGCTACCATGGGCTATTAGCATCATACATTTCCCAGCAGTTTTGATACGTAAATGTGGTTATTCCATGGTTACCTGTATGCCGAAATCCCCAAGAAATCTGGTATTTCAAGCTTAAACTGCTCTTTTTCCTTTTACTTGCTTATCACAGTATACATATTGCTAAATCTTATAACCCTAGGTCAAGTACTTTATCTAGGCTTCATACTTTTGAAACACCTACAACAAATACTTTTACATCTGTTTTCCCTGCTTGCATTACAACTCTAATGGCTTCCATTTTATTATCTTAAAACATTTTAATGTGTTTTAATACATGATATATAGTTTAATCTTGCATAATAACTTTCCCTAAAATCAGGCCGCGGTGAAGGGTCAACACCATGTTCACCACCATACCTAACAGCAATGCATCCTGGCTAATGGATCCTAATTCACAGAGGAGGCTGAAAAGCATCTCTGAGTATAGCTTGTGGTCTTGACTCTTTCACATTTAAAGAATGAGCCTCCAGCTTTGAGCAAGAGGGTGTTGAAGGAGCTGGTTGAAAAGCAGCTGGTCAACATGCCAGAAGCTAGTTGCTAATTGCAGCAGTTAGTTAATCAATGAAATAACAGTTCAGCTCCTGGGTATAATAAAATGAGATAAAAGACCACTCCGAATTTCCACAATTAGGGTATGGCCAACATTTGACTGGCATTTAACTGCTTGCACCTGTCTCCTTTTGAGGCAGCAAGCCATGCAGTTGCCTGACAGCTATTAACAGAATAAAATAATAAAAAAAAGGCCTTTTTGAGGCATAAGATCTTTTATTAATAGTAACCAAGACAATTTAAGGGAGTGTTTGTTATGTACTTTTGTGTTTGCTTTCAAAACATTTAAATCCAGAGACAGATGGCTTGTACAGTTTTATCAGCAGTTGTGTCATTATGTATTCAAGCAGCCAAGACTGATAACCAGGCTCATGCATTACAGATTGTTCAGAGAACAAATACTTTGAAAAAACATATCAATAAAGTACTTCAGTGTGGAAAAACTTGATACAGTGACATTTTTTGGAGAGAAAGGAAACAAATTAATGCAATTATGAAATTAAAGCATCAGGAATAGGTTTTTAAGTGGTGTCATTGTTTGCAGTAATGAAACAAGTTTAGAAAATTGGGTGAAAGCTATTGTTTGGTAGTGGTGGAGGGGAAAGATAATTACCAGTAAGTCAACATCGTGCTTTCTCAATACAAATAACTAACGCTACCATCCTGCGTATCCCAAAAGATTATTTCCCCCATCATACTGTTCATGATTATTTCACTTGTGCCATTGAATACTAAGAAGACTCTTAAGAAGGAATGAACTGTCTTCACAGAGAACATAATTACACAAGACAGGAGCAGAAGAAAACCATGCTACTGTGTTTTATTTTTATTGTGCTGAGCTCATATTTTCTCCAAAACTAATTATTTTTTCTTCTAAATCACATACATCTTGCATCAGGGGATTTGCAGAGCCCCCAAAGCATCATAATGATTATTAGTAAGATGTATTAAATGTATTGTGGTTGCATCTAAATGCCCTAATCAGAGATCATGGTGCCTATGATGATAGTCACCATATGTACATATTATAAATGAGACTGTCCTTGTCCCAGATTGGAATGTACTGTTATTCCATTAAAGGTATTGTCTATAACCTGAAATGTACCCCTGGGTGTACACATAATGTAGCATCACTTCAAACAAAAAGTAAGAGGCTGTTTTTATGTTGTGATGCTTTAAAGGCAAAGTATCAAAATGTTATTTGCTGATTAACAATTATATATAGTCATTCAAGGCATTTTGTCCAATTATTCCATCATTAAACCTCACAATTTTCTAGTGAGACTGGTAAACCCTCTCAGCATTTTACAGACTAGGGAAACTGAGTCAGAAAGCATCAGTGACTTGTTCTAAGTCTACAGTGGGAATGAGTACTACAGGAGTGTTCCTGACTCCCAGGCCTGCACTGTGAGTGCTAGAGCCAAAACACTAGTCATATATTTGCAGGTGAAACCCCACAAAGAGCAAGATTTGCCCTCTACAGAGAGTACTACACCCCTCTCAGGCTTGTCTGCATTTGAAATCTATAGACAGGGACAGCTGAGAACAAAAACACATCCCTCTTTGAAATGAATTGGATTGAGAAAGTCTTTTGGAGAGTCGAAGTGAGAAAGTGACATTTGGCTAACCAGAAATATGGGAAATATCCCTTTCAAAGTGACCTGAAGAAGAGCTCTGTGTAGCTCAAAACCTTGTCTCTCTCACCAACAGATGTCGGTCCACTAAAAGATATTACCTCACCCACCGTGTTCCTCCAAAATAGGTGATTATCTCCACAGCACCATCCTGTCTCTGTTTATTAGACAGCCAGGGGTGAAAGTAAGTCTAGGGACTTACCGGTATGGGGCTGGGTTGGGAGAGGTCAGAGCCAGACCCTGCCCACCCTGTACCGGCAAGTGCCTTCTTCCCTCTCCCTGGGGTAACAGCGGCAGCCAGGGGCTCTGGCAGCGGTTTAAAGGGCCCTGGGCAGTAGCGGCGGCTGGAGCCATGGGCCCTTTAAATTGTCCCCAGAGCTCCGTCGCCGCTTCCCCAGGGCTCCGGCGCAGGGCTCTGGGGATGGGGCTCTGGCCACCACTACTGCCCCGGGCCCTTTAAATCATCCCCGGAGCCTGCCCTGGGGAAGTGGTGGACCTTTAATTTGAGCCTGGGGAAGCTGATCCACCCCGGTACAGCGCACCAGCTCTTGCGGGAATGCCGTAGCAGGGCGTACCGACTTACTTTCACCTCGGTAGACAGCCCCTTATTCTTAGGAATAGATATTTAAATAGTACCTTTCATCCAAATATTTCAAAACTCTCCACAAACTTCACCAACTTAAAAGGAAATCCATTCCGAGATTAACTGTATTATCACTCTAGGACTCTTACTAAGGAAAGCTAAACACATGAAGTAAATCTCTCCAAGATTAATATGACATGGCTTATAGGTCCACATGCATATTTTGTTCTAAGTAAAAACAGCTTATTACCCATTTAAATTCTAAACTCAAGTGATTGCCATATCTCTTTGAACTTTATTTTATTTTATTTAGCTAAACAGGGCGACATAACAGATCCACTTCAGGAGTGTGAAGCTGAGAGTTCTCTTGTTAACCTGCTATTACATTGCAAATTGGAAGCCCAGGGTGCATGAACTGTATTTCTTGAACTGTGTCACTCTGTGGTGAAGGCTTTTCTTTGTGTATTGAAAGTTTTAATCCCTGCCAAACCTTTCCTCCTTGGGTCAGCAAGATAGCATTTTACTGTGTGATCAGACCAGTTGGAAAGAGTTTTGCCACTTCTCACTTTCTTCCTGTGAAAATGGGAAAAACCTAATTAAAATTAAATTTCTGTTCTCAGCAGAAAAAAATCAGCTTTTAACCTATAGATAACCTTTGGAAATGTTAACAACATACTGGGATTACTTCCTTTACTTACTATAGCTTTTTGTACTAAGTACTTGCCTCAATTTGATTATTGCTGTATAGTGGCGATTTCAAAGAGGGGCTTTTATAGAACAAGAATCTCTCTCTTCCCATGAATTATCACAGCTGTTATTTTAAAACCAAGATTATTGGCTCTCCTTGAAATGTGTGCTAAACTTCTGCTTTGCAGTCACTTTTTTACCCTAAATTATTGCAGAACTGATTATTTCATCTTGAATTGTCCCAATGTCACTGGGTCTTTATATTTCTTAAATTATTCCAGTTTATTGCAATGGGAAATTTGCTTGTACAAGGGTTGCAGGAGCTTCCAGTCATAGCTCAGCTAGTTAAAAAGACATTATTACTTTTGTTGGCCATAGTACCCAGAATCTACTGTTAGAAACTGATATTCAAAAAGGGTTGTTCCTGCCCCAGTGACCTCACAATCTAAGAAAAGATGTTCAGAGATAAGGATGAAGGAAACAATAGTTGACATGTTTTTTAAGAAAATGCATCTAAATTAGATTTGCTAAAATGGAGTCTAAATGTAACAGATGATTAACATGTGGAACTCACTGCCACAGGATCTCATGAGGCAATTAGCCTAGGAAGATTAAAAAAACATTAGGCAAGTTAAAAAGAATAGCAGCTACAATTAGACTAATTAGGATGATCTGGGGATTTGAAAATAAACCTGCTATGCTGCGTTTGCTGCAGTTGAAGAGACTGAAATCTCCATTGTCTCTGCAGCACAAACATCTTCATGTAAATATCTTTAGTGATAATTACTGGCCCAAATTCACAATTATAAAGGCATCTTTGTGCTGGCACAGCCCTCACAGACTGGTCTTTCTGTGGTCCATATTTTTCTTCTGATTAATGCTAACCTGCATGACTTCAGCATTCATGCCTATCTGGCTAACCTCATTCTCAAAATCAATCCATAATTTCCTTCCTGTTACTTCACTGTTTAATCAAGAAAAAAAATGCTTCTTAACTCTTTGACTGCCTGGAGATCTAGGCCGTTGATTTGCCTGAAGTTAAGAAAAGGATTCCCTATTGAAGTCTTCATCAAAATCATCATACATCTAGCAAGGGATCATGACCAATCATTGGTCATTGGGTGTGTATATTCTCAGATGTTGAGAAACAGATAACAAAGACACATGTGGCAGTTTATCAGTCTTTTGGAACATCTTACCCTATGTGTAAATCCAGTCTGATCAGATCAGTGTCTCAGCTGCAAGTTCACTCACTTAGAAATAGGCTAAGATGGGGGAGAAGGTCAGCACTTTCTGGAGATATAGGTGACTTGTCCACTGAGCTGATAGTCAGGCCTCTGAAGCAGGCCAGCTGTGCTCTCCATAATGGGTGAAAGATGACATGGGTCTTTAATATGCATAGCATATTACAGACTGCATGGTCCATCTCCTGTGGTCTCATATTCATGAACGTAAGAAAACCATGAGAACACAAGTGAGTTACGGAAGGTTCACATTGTGTGTACCCTTTGATTTATGTAGTTTTATAGCAAATCTTTGAGATGCATATTAATGTCCAGTGGGACTAATGTATTTCATCTATTTACTGTACCAAATGGGGATCTGTATGTGGCAAGACAATTTGACAATGGTATGGATTCTCTCATTCTGTTTACTTTGTTCCACTCAGGTGCTGCAGAGTGGTAGGAGCTAGACCAGGGGCGGGCAAACTTTTTGGCCTGATTGCCACATCGGGTTTCCAAAATTGTATGGAGGGCCAGTTAGGAGAGGCTGTGCCTCCCCAAACAGTCAGGCGTGGTCTAGCCCCTGACCCCTATCCAACTCTCCCTGTTCCCTGATGCCCCCCCCGGGACTCCTGCCCCATCCACCACTCCCTGTCCCCTGACTGCCCCCGGACCCTTCACCCCTGACTGCCCCTGGCTGCCCCATCCAACCCCTCCTCTCATTCCTGACTGCCCCCTGGGGACTCCTGCCCCAATGCAATGCCCCTGTTCCCCACCCTCTGACTGCCCTGCCCCCATCCACTCCCCCACCCCCTGACCACTCCCTGAACTCCCCTGCCCTCTATCCAATCCCTCC
Source organism: Lepidochelys olivacea (assembly GCF_965140295.1). Taxonomy (NCBI): domain Eukaryota; kingdom Metazoa; phylum Chordata; order Testudines; family Cheloniidae; genus Lepidochelys; species Lepidochelys olivacea. The sequence goes on along the minus strand of NC_140411.1, from coordinate 74,453,146 downwards.
CTGCCCCCTTCCCGCACTGCCTGGAGCACCAGTGGCTTGCAGTGCTACAGCCAAGCTGCCCGGTTGGAGCCAGCCATGCCACCATGCAGCTCAGAGCACCGGCTCAGGCTGGCCTCTGCAGCTGCGCTGTCCCAGGAGCTTGCAATCCCACCGCCCAGAGCATTGCGTTAGCGGTGCAGTGAGCTGAGGCTGCAGAAAAGGGGGAACAGTAGGGGAGGGGCCGGGGGCTAGCCTTGTGGGCCAGGAGCTTAGGGGCTGGGCAGGAGGGTCCCGCGGGCTGGATGTGGACCGTGGGCCATAGTTTGCCCACCTCTGATCTAGACCTAACTAGCCAGCTGAGAATTCCCTATCATTCCTGCTCCTACATCCAGGGCCCAACATACCTGGAAATGGGAGGCGAGATGAGAGCACACCTGGGCTATGCCAATTCACCCTGGCATAAGGTCTCATAGAGAATCTTGGTCAATGTGTTTGCTCAACACTGTTTTTCCTCTGCTCAAGTGTTTACTTCCTTAGTAAGGAATCCTTAAAAATGGAATTGGAACTGATTCATATCCAGTGTCTGAGTCTGTTGGCTAATGACTAATTTATCCCTTTTTGAGGAACAGGGAAGTATACGGGCAATGACACAGAAGATCTAGTCAAAATGTTTTGATCACAAAAGTCACAGTTCACCAATGACCTTAATAACAGATAACCACTCTCTGTTAGCATGCAAGTGTATTTTGACACTGTGACATTGACATAATGTCCCTTTTTTAAGTCAGTGGCACAGCTGGTTGTAGGGTTAAGAACATTGCAATTACTTTTCCCATTCTAGCAAATGTCAGGAGTACATGCAGCTTTGATAGCAATGTTTCCAAAGTGAAAGTCTAACACTATTTCTTTCTCTCTTTTTTCTGGTCTCTTTTGTTGTCTTATGCAGATGGGCCTCTTGGTCCACGAGGATTAGCTGAAGCTACAGAGATGTGTACTCAAGAATGCCTGGTTTTGGGTCACTCAGACAACTGTTGGATGCCTCCCAGCCTAGGTCCATACCAGCAGCCAAAGTCGCCTCTCTCCACCTTTGCACCTCAGAAAGAATGGGTTAAGAAGGACAAACTAGTGAATGGACACACGTTGACAAGAACCTGGAAAGAAGATAGCAACAGAAACCAGTTCAGTGACCGAAAGCAGTATGGCTCTGGTGAGGCCCATTTCAACACTGGCAATCACATGACTGACATTCCTTTGGCTAACTTGAAGTCTTATAAACAGGCCTCAGGACCTGCTGAGAGTCCAAAGGAGCACCAGCTATAAGAAATGGCTACTTTGGATCAATGACTTTAGTCTACTTAGACTTGCTAATACTGTGTGCGTGTGTGTGTCAGAGCTTTATGTACTGGGTAGACCTCTAGAACTATGCTTCACATAGCAGAGAGATGCATATCTTTGTGTTAGCCCAATGGAAAGTATCATGTTCTGCAACACAAAAGAGTGTTTCTACTAGTTGTGTGGTTTTGTTAAATAGACATGATTCAACTCTGCCGAGATCTCTCCAGTTTGCAAATATCCTTTTTCGTTTGTTTGGTTTTTGACCCTGGACTGCTGCTACAAACAACAGAAGATGCATTTGGAGAGTGATAGAGCAAGAGAGAGAGTTCAGTGGTTTCTGATGATTAAAAAGCATATCCAGTTAGAAAACTGTGCTCTTGCTGTCATTGATCTGTGCTGGGACTGCTATACTTGATATCATACTGCAAACAAAACAACTAAAACTATAAATATTAAACCTATTGTGCTATTAACAACATTAGTGGACACTTGTAAGTCAATCAGTGTTCAAATACTTGTAAATAGGAACAATTATTACTAACAAAATTTGTGTACTTATAACGTTCACCTAAAAAGGATACTGTAGCATAATTCTTTGTTTCACAGTTGCTTTTTACTTTCTTTCATTTGCTTCCTGTTGTTTTGTTTTGTTTTTAATTTCAGTGATGGTGTTTCTGTGTTAGTAGTCTGTCTGACACACAAAGTTCCAAGGAACTCAAAACACTTGTGTTTAAAAAATAAACCAAACAAAAAACCTCTTGCTTGTGTTTAACAGCAGATGATGCTGGCATTCTAGTAAGCAAAACTGTTTGCAAATATTAAAAAACAAAAGGACTTACGCAAGGGCTTTAAACTTTAAAAACTTTAATTTCACTTCCATTCTGTTTTGCAAAGCAGGGGAATTTAAAAAAAAATGAAAAAGAAGTTAGCTATGTGGGTGGTGGCAAAGGAGTGTCAGAGGGCATTTATTTAGGAACCCTGATCAGTTGATTGTAGTCTCTCAACTAATGAAAAGTAACAGTGTGCTATTTTGGAGTAGAAGGAGGAAAATTTGAAGAAACAAAATACAAGGGTCATTTTCTTTCCAATTGGGCAAGTGTGTGTCTATACCTAAGACAGTTTGTATTGCTGAAAAAGCGGCGTTTGTGTTGATCCTCATCTGCGTTAATGTTGTAGTAACACAAGTGTTTTTAGACCATAGCCACAGAATATTTAATGTGTTGTGCCTTCATGATGTAACAGAGCATTCTCCTGGTAGGCTAGTTGGGGAAACTAAGGGTTAAAACTCTAATTATTGCTGTTTAGCTGTTTGTTATCATAGTTGGTCAATGCCTGGCAGGTACCGGCGTCATGTCACTTCAGTCAAACCAGCAGAGTGACTCCTACTATTAATAAGATCTAAGTTGCACGTAAAACAAATCCAAATCTGGACATTCTTAGGCGGTTTTTGTTAAGGCATGTCAGATGATTTAAACAAATAAATAGCATGCAGAAAAAAAATAAGAAAAAAAAAAGAAAAAAAGAAAAGAAAAAAAAAGTCCTTACAGGAAAAAAAAAAGGGAAAATTATCTTATGCCACAGTTGATCAGTCTTAAAATAACAAAGTTAGGTAATCTGAAGGTTAATTTGTTCTTACCAAAAAAAAAAGAAAAGTTTTTTTTTGTATATAGCAGTTCACAGGTTTTTTCCACCACAGTATAAAGACATAAAATGGGTTAGGGGTGCATTGTTTATTGCAGTACTTATGTCAGTTTGTGAGGGGTGTTTGATGACTTTGACAGAATAAATATCTAAACAGTTATCCTTGTTACTGCTTTGCCAGTTCAACGTTATTTACAGTTATTCAGCTCTTGCAATAAATGTTCTGAATTCCTGATTGTCTTGTGTTAGTTCTTGGGCAAATGCCTAAGGGACTTTATTTCCATTCATTTCCTTTATTGTTGGTGGTGGCTCATTATGAATATATAAGTTATTCTTCTAAACATATCCATTTGGTTCACCTAGTCCTGGATGAGGAAGGTACAGAGAGAAAATGGCAATCATTTAGGGCCTTATTCAGCGACTTTTCTGGTGAGTCGGACCTCACTGAAAATGAGTCCTGTAGAACTTCAGGAGCAAGGGACCACTTACCAGGAATTAAGGGTGTCAGCATCTGTCCAACTTTGTTAGGCAAACCTATGCACACAGAGTAACCAGGAGCTACTGGCAAATGGAAGTAAAGAAACATCTCCCCATCATGCTTAGTAACCTTAGTGGCCCCTAAAAAAATATTGCATTTACCTTTTTGCAGTTTGTTAATCTAATCTCAGAGTATTCTGTGGTATTTTCAATTTTAAGAATAGAAGGTACCACAGTAATGTCAAAATAGTGTGATGTAGTAAATAGGAATATTTTTAAAGATCAGTCACTGTGGTCATGTAATAGTTTTTTGTTGCTTTATAGAAAAAGAAACACACTGAAATAAAGGGGTAATGAGAAATGTAACCTATTTTTTGATTGTGCTGAGTTTCAAAACCTAGAGATGAAATGAATTGCAAATTAAAAATAGAAAAACTGTTTGAGATCCTAAACATCTCTCAAAATGCCTTAAAATTAAAAATAAGGGCCTTTTTTAAGAAGACTATTTGAAACTAGTTCCTATTTGCTTACCCGTCAGGAACAGAGTTCCCTCTCTGGCCAGTAAGAATTGACTATGACATTTCCACAGCCAGATAGGAGCCATATTCCTTAATCTACTTCCATAGTTTGTGTTGTCATCAACTCTTGCAGGAAAAACACAGAAATACAAGCTAGGATCCTGGTAGGTGAAATAATTTTTTTTTTATTTCACTCTAAATGAGTTACTCATTTGTAATTGTAAGTCTTTAATATATTCACCAGCTTTGAAATTTAAAAAAAAAAATCAGTTCACCATTAATATGGTAATACACTATGTCTTAGTCCCATTAAAATAAATGGGAGTTTTGCCACTCGCTTCAATAGGCTCTGGATTTGGCCCTAAATATTTAGTCAGTGTGTACTCATTTATTTACAACTAATTAGTTGGCTCAGTGCCTGGTACTAGCACTATTGTGTAAATCCCATATATTAAAAAAAACCAAAAACCCACACACTTGAAATGCTGAGGAATTCACTGATGTGCCAGACAAGGAGTTCTTCACTCTCCCCCCTTGCAGAGGCTGAAAATGTTGATAGATGCCCAGGATTATTCACATGTTCCTTCAGCTCTCATGGCTTGGCACCAAGCATTACGGACAATTATTGGTGAGCAAGCTGGGCTGTATGTGGATGCCTTGCTTGTGTTAGTTCCAGACTGCTTCCCTCAGTTGGGCAAGGTGGGTGCATTTTCCCTCCCCCAGATATACACATTTAAAGGAATGTGTGGAAAGATAAACCACAGGCTGCTTTAATATTCATTTATTTTTAAGATCAGATAAGTAGGGAGGGGCAGAATCATACAGGACTTTAAAGGCAGTGATTGAAAGTTTAATTCTGAAGCCATTTGAGGGGTCGGTAGCCCTGGAGGGATTTAAAGAAGGGGGGTGACATGGCCAAGCATAACTCTTAGGATGACAGTATGGAGGGGGAAAGTACTACAGTGATGCATGCCACATAAGAAGATAACAAACAATGCTCTCATTGCCATGAGAACACTCATGATATACAGCATGATCATAGGAAGGACTGATCTTTGGTAGGACAGATTCTCTATGACCACATAGTTACAATTCAGGCAATTAATTATAAAATATGGCTGTCTTCTGTGTGTGCCTGTGTTTGTGATGTTGCCAAATCAATACTATCAGTGCTGTGCAACACACACAGCCAAAACAAAAGAGCATTCATACCTTCCTCCTTACCACACTCTGTTACCTTTAGTTATTGCTGAGATGTCAGGCTACTTGCCATACCCAGAGACTACAGCACAGGGCTTCACAGAATCTTAGAAATGGCAAGGCCAGCCCACTGTGCTGAGGCAAGCCCAAGTAAACCTAGACCATCTCTGTCAGCTGTCTGTCCAACCTGTTCTTAAAAACCTCCAGTGAGAGAGATTGTACAATCTCCATTGGAAGCCTGGACCAGAGTTTAACTACCCTTATAGTTAGAAAGTTTTTCCAATATCTAACCTAAATCTCCCTTGCTGCAGATTAAGCTGATTACTTCTTGTCCTACCTTCAATGGACATGGAGAACAATTGACCACAGTCTTCTCCTCAACAGCCCGCAACACATTTGAAGACTATTATCAGTAATCTGTGGTTCCATAGCTAAATAATTTGCTGTGTCACACGGCACTTTCTAAAGAATGATTTTTGAGCTCCAAAACCTCAGCTTTCATTAATGAAAAATGTCTAGCCCTTTCTGCTGTGAAGAAAACCTTGAAAATGTGAACCAAGCATAAACCAATGCACTGTCTTTCGTAATCTACACACTGCCTGAGACAATAGCTCTCAGAGAGATGAACAAATTTAGGATTTTTTTTTCTCTGAAAGCTAAAGACAACAATTTAATTGTTAGCATTATTCATATTCTGCTGCTGATCATTTTAGCAAATAATGTGTTTATCTCACAATCCGATAATGCTTCTGACTTCTTGACTTGTCCCCCAAGCCCTAAGTGGTTTATATCCCGCTGCCAAAGCCTTCAGCTTCACTTTCCCCCAATTTACTGACTGCATTTCCTAATTCTGCAAAACTGGCTTTGTGGAAATGTAATCCCCTAGTATAGCTGTTTACTATGCTCTCTTAAGTTCCTTGGGGCAGGGACCATTCTTTCTTTTGTACTGCACTGAGGACAGTGACAACACAGCAGAGGGCCAGATTCTCAGTCCACTGGCTTGAATGAAAGCCCTTCAGTGGTCCATAATTAGTAAAAACGATAAACTGCAAGTGTTTCAATGCCCCTTGCATTGGCAACTGTTTGAAAAAATGAAGACAATAGTGACCGGATTTATTAAATAAATTGTAGTTTATTCTTAAACTATCGGCTTTATAATTAACTTTAACAAGTACATATCTAGCAGCTCTTTCTCTTTTTGATCTACACACATAGATTCCCTGGAACTTATGTGCTGACATGTGGCCTAATTCTGCAAAATGCTGAGCTGCTCCTTGAAGGAGCTGAGCACCTTCTCCTGACCTTGCAGACAATGGAAGCTGAGAACAGTCATCACCACCTTGTAGGAGAAGCTCAGCATCTGCTAGGACTGGGCCCATGTGGTAGCATGTTGTACATTAGGTTTTGAAGAATTAATGTTCTCACTGACTGTATCACTTAATGTAACAGTCTATTTGCAGCTGTAATATTTGTACTGCTGCCTGATTGATGGAGTGTAAAAGTAGCTCTTTAGCTACCAGACAGGATCTCAAGTTCTGGTTGCCTATTAGGACTGGAAAGAATTCAAAAGAAGGTAATGTCCCTCAGTCCAAACATCATGCTCCATGGATCACAGCCACTTTGAAATCAATCTGTCATGCCCAGGTATTGAAACACATTCTAGGAATGCATGGCATGTGAATAGATACCGTATTTATTTGTAATGATATATATTTAAATATTATCAAGCACATAATTGCTCAATATAATTTAATGGAATTTTTTGAATCTATGAATCTTGTTATTTAATGTACTTTAAATTGTATGAAAAAGCATATTCTGAAGACTACCCTCACCTTTATTCATGAAATAAAGTTCTTTCTTTTGTGTGTTAATATCCCTGTTTGTACAAACATGCGATAAAGTGAAATGGCTAAGTACTGTGCAGGCATTGTAACTGTTTCTCTTATTGTCTAAATATATGCCTATGACAATTTTAAGTAGTTATCCGAGTTTTAAGAATGTGTGTTCATTGTTATCTAGTATATAAGCCCAAATTCAAAGGAAAGCTGAGCCAAGTTAATTCCTTGTGTAACTCTGAATGCCCCAATTGCTTAAAAATGTCTAAGCTGCCCTTGTTCGATGTGACCCACACACTTGACCTAGCCATAAAACAAACAAGCAATACAATGCTTATGGCTCACTTACTGCAGATGTCACAAATCGGTGCATTTTTTTTAGTTCTCATCCAAAGTACTGTGAAACTCCAGTGCTGCATGGTCATTGGTTACCAATTTTCCCTCTTTGTGAGCCTGCAGTACCCAAAAGATAATATTGTGAATGGCTGACTTAATAGTAGCTAAGTCAGGGAATCTAGTGCCTTACTTGCAGAGGCAGCCTTGTGTATTTCATCTACCAGGAAATTTTTTAGGGATATTCAGCCTGACTATTAACCTGAATGGTGACCTTTTTGAGGGACTCAGGTTTTTCTCACTGGTAAGCCAGAAATATTTTGGTTGAATCCTGACTCTGTTGAAGTCAGTGGTAGTTTTGCCCTTGTCTCTGATGGGGCCAGGATGTCACCATTTGAGCCCTAACTATTTGGGATTTTCATTTCCTTCCAGGACATTTCTCTTCTTCCTTCCTATCCCTTCTCCCTTCCACTGGACTTGAGGGGACCCCCTTCCTGATTTTCCTTGCCTTTGGCATTTTCTGGATATGCGGGAAATATAGAGAAGAAGATGCTAGAATAGTGGCTGGAGGCAGTTAGTTTCTTGAGACCTCTGAGCTCCTTTCTGTGCTGGATGGTTTTCCTTTCCTTCATAATTCCTCTTCAGGAATCCCAGATGGCTCCTCTCCCCATCAGCCATCTTCAGAAATCCTGAGTATATTTGTTCTCCCCTCCTCCATCCCTGGAAGGCCACCTGTACTCTTTGTATACTCAGAGTCAGGTAAAGCTCTTCCATGGCTGGATCTATCAACAACACCTCTTTCCTGGCACTGACAGACACATTTCTCAGTACCAGTCTCCACCAAGGTGGGCATCCATGTGGTCCTGCAACCACCCAGGAGCTTGGGGACATGGTATCAAATGAGTGCTGATATGAAAGAGGGCTACTAACTCCCATGGCTGTTATCAGGAAAAAATAGGAGGACCAGCAATGAGCAGTTGTAATGGTTCTGGGGAAACCCGAGACTGCATGTCACCTTGTTACCTCCCTGTCTTCAGTGAGAGGGAGACTTGCTTGTACTTAACTGGGAATCCTCTCCCTGACACCTTCAGTCTGTTAGCCATCTAAACAACCTCTTCTGAGCTATGCCAGCTGATACTTTGCCTTGCAAGTCAACAGTATATGTACCCCAATCCCTGAGCCCCTTCAAAGTACTCTCCAGTAATGTCCAGCCCCTTATCCACTGTACGTTCACAGTAATATCAAGTCTACTGTATCTAAGGGGTCAGTGTATATGCTAGCTTCTTTGATTCAACTCAGGATCAGCTCCTTGCATAATACCACAGCACTGAGATAGATACATTGTGAAAACAATCATCAGTTTTTTCTCAAAGATCAAGATAATGGAAGGGTTGCATATAAAACAAAATCACAACACAATTCCGAGAGACTAGACTTAATAGGCTAACCTTCTGTCTAAAGAAGTTGAACTCACCCAGAATGTTCTTTGCAGCATTTCAACAAAGTCTGGCTGAGATCCTGTTTTCAAGCATGTAATCACACTGCCCTATTGCTTCCTACGTTCAGGATAAAGAGGTGTCTTCCTTGCCTCCTACATGTACCCTCGCCTCACCAAATTCATTGCCTTTGCACATAGCCAGGCTAAACCCTATGGCTTTTTTTTCCCTATGTGTTCCTTTCCTGTTGACTTTAAAAATGGGTCTTCCATTGCATTGGCTTTAGCGTGACCAGATGTCCTGATTTTATAGGGACAGTCCCAATATTCAGGGCTTTTTCTTATATAGGCACCTTTTACTTCTCATCCCTGTCCTGATTTTTTACACTTTCTATCTGGTCACCCTAGTCTGCTTATAATGCTACATTTACATTTTGATAGAGAGATATACATCTTATTGCCTGTCTGGATGAAAACCTGTTTTCCCTCTGTGGTTGTTGACAGACTTTAAAGCTTATTTTCAGTATATATAAACAACTCCTTAAATATCAGCTGAATATACATAAAACAGTGATTGAGGATCAAATATGACATAAGCATTTATAAATTATTTCACAGGCCACTCTTTAGTGAGCTAGACTGTACATGCCAGACTCAGGAGATATTGGTAACATCTATGCAAATAGGAAAAGAATCACTTTCTACAAACTGTTTGTGAACAACTCATTGGCCATAATGAATAAGAAATTATAATTGTGATCTGTGTCCAATTTGCAATGAGATTAAAACAAAGGACCATCTACAAAAAAACAAATTGCCCATAACTTATAGTTCGATCAGCTGTAGCCAAAACCAAGATATAGTTGATGAGAATAAGGTTTTGAATGCCCTGATAGTGGATATACTTTCATGTTATGCAAGTTAAAGAAGCTATGAGTCGTGAAGATGTTCCTTTAATCTGATATTCTAAAATGTATGATGATGATATTCTACAATATAATGATGTTCTGTAATATAATCACTATATACTGTTCATTTTCCTATTGCAAGTCATTTTCCAATTAACTAATATGTGGCTAGCACTCCATTATCTTTATTGATACTTAAAATTATTTCTGGATAATCTTTTATTTTCTTCTTAAAAGAAGAGTGGATATCCCCCCTACACTGTGGGACTTAGTTTTTATGCTTTCCAGGGCATAATTACATGTTTTCCAGTCTGTTTTTCCAGTAATTTACCTTCTTTTGGGTTTGAATGTGATATCTGGCTTATGTGCTTTTGATTTTTTTAAAGGATTCCATGTGTATGTTTTCTGCAGTGAATGTGCAAGGCCTGTGTTTTTAATGCATGATCTTGTGTTCCTAGGACACTTAAACTATATCTTCTTTGTGAAGTTGCATCTACATTATTGATAAAGATCATGCATAATTGCTGACAACCATGTGGTGTTAAACCCCCAAGAGCAAAATGAAAAAGAACAGGAGGCAGCCACATAAAGACAATTGTTTTATCTACACAAGAAACCTGTACTTTGGTCTGAAAGCAAAAGGTACAACTGTCTATTCAATCAGCCAAAACTACATACTGTTGCTGACTGCAGTTCAGTGACACATTGTTTCTTCCCTGCTTCACAGACCACATTAAATGAAATCAGGAAGTCTGATATATATATAAAATCACCAAAGAAGAAACTTATTTTTAGAAAGGGGCCTAAACCACATCTTTGGACCCAAACACTGCTGAACTCTGGGGGATGTTAGCTACAGATTTCGATATGAACTTAGTGATTTACCTCATGTGAATAAATGTCTACAAATGACTGTAGCCCTGGATACTAATATTCCTGAATTATAGGAATGTTGAGAACACAACATGTTCCAAATGTTGAGGCATAGGCCTTATTGATATGGAGATTTAAGAAGCCCTGAGAGGGCATGTAAGGGGAACATAAACCTGCAATGTGGAATCAGGTTAAACAAATATATAATTTATTACTCCTAGTGTCTTCTCCGTTTTTTGTTTTCTTTCCAGATATCTGCAGGATAATGCTGCTTGAGTTTAGAGAGAAGGTAGAGTACTTAAGCATATTCTTGCAAAGCCAGAGCCAACTTCACTCTATCTTTCTGTAGCTGTCTCTGTACGGATAGTACTCTAGAGCTTCCATATGTGAAACCTTCATAATAGGTTCAGCCAGCCAGCCTTAACTGGCTTAAGCATCTTAGGTCTCCAAAGCCTGGATCACCTAATGAGTGTGCCCAGTTGGAACAATGTTTATTTTGCAAAAGTGGTAGTTGAAGGAAAGTATCCTGCTAGCATTTTGTTTTATTTGACTGTCCTACTGTATATGGTTCATTTACTACTGCTGAGGCTAAGAACAATAAGCTTACAAGTAATTCTATACCAATATTCATTCAATTAATATATGGTTTTTGTATGGGAAGTACAAAGAAATTGAGTTTCTCTGCATTTTCAGAATATCAAATATGTGATTATTGTATATAATAAGCTTGCAGTCACAGACTGTAATTCTTTGGTCCTGAACAATTGCACAATTACTAATTCAACTACAGTAACATAGGGTGTAGACACTGATGATTTAAAAAAGGACACTGATGACTTAATTAGGACTCAAAATTTACCTGTTTTAAAAATGATAGCAATTCTGCTTGGCATACTTTGATGTCTTTGGGGTATTTGAAGCAAACAATCCAAGCAGAATATTTTTTTAAAAAAAATAGAACAGAAGGAGAAAGAAAGACAGAGATAAGGCATAGAAAAAATGTTTGGGTATTCAGCAACCCAAACAATGTTTTGGCTCTGTACTCATGCTAGAGTGAACACATCAATGAATATGCATCATGGGCACATACAAGCCAAGACTGCTTCTAGCTGCATTGTCCTCACTCCCTCACCTCCTCTACTTCCCATCACATTGACTCTAGTTTCAGGCTGCAAATGAACAGATCCTCAGGTTGTGAGGAAGATACTTTGCATCAAGATGAGCTCTTGCTCCCCTTAAAGAAGACTCTTCAACAATATTCCACTTTGCTGTCAAAGCCATTAATGTAGTCATTACGCCGCAAGGGCACAATTCAACTTCCTTGAAGTAAATGTAAAAACTCCCATTGATTTCAGGAGAAGATGGATTAGCTCAAGCAAAAGTTTTCAAGCCTGGTGTCATTCCATCAAGCCAGGCTGAAAGTGGGGGCCTCAGTGTCATGGCAGAACATCCACATGCATACACACAAAATGTATTCCGGTGCGTAGAAGGCAGTCACTAAGACCCAAGGCAATGAAGGGACATGTAGAAGAACTTCATTTACTCTATCCAGAAGCTACTTTGCCCTATTGCAGCTTTTCCAAGCTTCCTTCCACCTCTCCCATCAACTTGCACTGTGAAATATTGTGAGTAGAAGCCTATTCCCTTCTACTCTCAAGGTACCTCTTCTATGGTTCATACATGAAGAAGTGAGTGTGAAACCCTGTACCCCATGTTCATCACTTTTATATGGTTATATCTTGTACAATATGTCCTGAATGTCACTGTCCTGTTAAAATGAGTGTATTGACATTGAATGTGGAGAAATGAGATATTTATGATTGTTACTGAAATATATTGTTGTTCTGGGTAACACCCTCAGACCATTTTCTCAAAGACAAAGGCACCCAGGCGTGCCAGCTAGGGGTTAAAAGGCCATTACCTATTTAATTGGAGATTCACCAGCAGAGGAGTTATAAACAAAGTATATACCATTCACCTGAAGGACAGCTTGCAGGGCATGTATACAATGAAACTGCTGACTCCATGACCCAGCAAAGACTTTTACAGTACAAAGGATCAGAATATAAGAAGGGTGGGAAAGGGCCTCTGGCCACCTCTCCTCTCCTCTCCTCTCCTCTCTACTTCCTGTGACATCAATGAATACCTGAAGAACACTGAACTAAGGGTGGAACTAAGGAACACTGAACTAAGTCCCAGGCTGGAAAAAGAAACAGACTGTGAAATATGTTGCAGCTAATGGTGAGACAACCTATTTTGCTTCAGAGCTATTAGCATTAGTAAAGTTTAGAAATTAGATGATCCTTTTATTTCTTTTCTAACTAATCCTGATTTTAATGCTTTATCACTTAAAAACCTATCTTTCTCTAGTTAATAAAGCTGCTTTACTGGCTGCAGTTCACCATTCCAGGCCAATGAGGGCTGCGGGAAGCGGCGCGGGCCAAGGGATGTGCTGGCCGCCATTTCCCGCAGCTCCCATTGGCCTGGAATGGTGAACCGCGGCCAGTGGGAGCTGCGATTGGCCGAACCTGCAGACGCTGCAGGTAAACAAACTGTCTCGGCCCATCAATGGATTTCCCTGAGGGGCCGCATGCCAAAGGTTGCTGATCCCTGTGTTAAACCCATCCATTAATCCATTTTATAATGAAAATTTAAAAGCCACTGATTAAATATTATATTTAATGTTTGAATTTATAAATTTGAATTACACATTCCATTTGACAGGTTTCAGAGTAGCAGCCGTGTTAGTCTGTATTCGCAAAAAGAAAAGGAGGACTTGTGGCACCTTAGAGACTAACCAATTTATTAGAGCATAAGCTTTCGTGAGCTACAGCTCACTTCCTGAGGAAGTGAGCTGTAGCTCACGAAAGCTTATGCTCTAATAAATTGGTTAGTCTCTAAGGTGCCACAAGTCCTCCTTCACATTCCATTTGAGGATCACAAGTACAATATGGTTTATTGTTAAACCAGGATGGAATACAAGTCATGCATGAGACCATAATTTAGTTACAGGTATTTCTATTGTATTGAAGCCCATTGAAGCCAGTGAAGTCTTTCCCATTATTGTGCACTCAGGAGGCTGAGTGCTTCTGTCATTCTTCCAGCACTTCAGAAAGGGGAGTGGGGAAGGACCACAGGTTGTTCCACAATCTATTCCCTCTGATTGACTACCCTTCCTCTGGAGGCAAGGAAATGCAAGGACAGCCACTCAGGTGGGTTTTTTTTTTTAAGGCGTGGTTTTTCCCCACATACCTGTATAAGTTGAGTTGGGTTGACACGTGTGGACTTTTTCAGAAAGTTTTGAAGGTGTGCTGCTGGGACTACAACCGTAGCTATTTATTGCAGAGCAAAAATTCCCTCTTTCTGTCTGCCTGCCTGGCTAATAACACCACCTACTATTCTGATTTATAGGACTCAAACTGGCAATGTGTCAGGGCCCTCCTCACCTAATTGTGGTCAATGGGCATAGAGAGCCCCTCGGAGAGCACTTACAATAGGCACTCAATACTTTGTAGCATCGGAACCATAAAGCAAATGTTAATCTTCGCAACAGCCCTGTGAGGTAGGTAGGTGTTAGTCTTCCCATTTTACACATAGGAAAACTGAGATACGGGGAAGATTTATTTATTGATTTATTTATTTATTTATTTTTAACTTGCCCAGGACTGGGCAGGCAGTGGCAACGTTGGGCTTAGTATATTTGCATAAAGGCCTGATCCAAAACCCATTGATTGAAATAGGAGTCTTTCCATTGACTTCAATGTCCTTTAGATTAGGTCCTGATCCATTGTGTTTGTATTTGCAATAAAGTATAGACGAGATCGTTGTCTTTATCCCTATGAATTTGATTTTACATTTTCAGTCGAATTTTGTAATTATGTTGATTTATAATTCTGCATTGAAAAGCCTGATTGTGTAGATTGGTTGAGATGATGATATTTACATATTTTACAGATTTAATATCTTTTACAGATTTTTCCTCCCTGATTGGTGGGAGGGTGAGCTTTTCTTCCCATCATGACATTTTGACATTGAGAGTTGCAGAGAGAAGATCTGGTACCATTGTGTGTTTAAAAACACTTGAAGTTTAGGCAATTCAAATGAGAGAAATTTCAAATGTCTTACTGAGCCTCCTTGCAAATACTTTCATTGCCTGAATATGACTTAAAAAAAAACACCCGCAAAAACAAATGCTGATACATTTGCTTTTAATTTTTAAGGCGGTTTTTAAAGTATGATGATACATTGGTTGCAAATGTGAGGTTTCTGGAAGTTTAATGATGTGATTTGTGTCTTGTTTGGTAAGAATACTACATGTTTATGTTTATTGACAATTTGGATAATCTTATCATGCTTTCATTTTATTTCTGTTTGCTGCATATTTTCTGGGAAATGAAACTCCCTCAAGGGCTCTTGCTGCAGTAGTTTCTTAATCTTCATCCTACTGGGATAGCATTTTTACCATTTTAGAGGTATTTTTCCCACCTAATAGTGAGTTATTGTTCTTTTTAACCTCTTCATTGCTGAGAATCTGTTCCCTGGGGAAAAGGAGATGCGCAAAAATGAGTAAGTTATAACTGAATTGTTAAACACAAGGGTATTTCTGATATGATTTAAAAGCTTGATTATTTTTGTGATGATCATCATGGACATTTTCCACCACTCATGCAAATAAGCTAATACAAGCAATTCCTTGTGTGGATTTAATTGACTTTTACTGTGCAATTCACTCTACAATGCAGCATCTGAATGAACTGCCTGTGACTCATAAAAGTCAGAAAAACTCCTTGAACTGTACACCGCATGAGTTACATAGGACAAAAGTTAGCCTTGCCCTATGGTTCCCATGCACTGGCTATGCCAATGCGAAGGAACCATTGGGAAGGCATCAGGTCCTGTAGGGAGTAGCAGTGGCACAAGTGACCTTTGCACAGAAATTCCCAATGCTGGGTGTGACATAATGAGTGTAATATAATATCTCATTGAAAGGTGACAGGGCCAGAAAGAGTTAATTAACTCACAGACTGACCTGACCCATGGCCAAACTTTAGAGACTGGTTAGGAAGATATGTAAATGAATAGAGCTTTAAAATGCAGCCTGCACTGTTAGAGATAGAAGAGTGGATGTTTGCTCAGGTCTTGTGATGTAAGCAAACAAGTCTTGTCTATGGCTATAGTTCTGATTCAAAAATCAAAAAAGGAATATTAACATTTAGGAAGATACTTGAGTGAAATAGTATTATTGTCTATGTCTCTTTGAAGGTTGTGATGACCTGTATCTGAACTGTTTAATGGATAAATTATCCTGTGCTAATTGCCATGATGTTTGGAAGAAGGAAAGGTAAGCCTATTGTTTTCTCAGGCCAAAAGGCTGCTGGAAATGTATAAAAACCTTAGGACATGATTCTTCTTCATCTCAGATCTGTTTTGGGTTTCAAGAAGGGGAAACCTTGATCCATAAGGGTTGAGATCCCCAGTCACTGACTGGAGTGACCCTGAACATGGACATTTTACTATAATCCATGGACTATTTCTAAAAGGACTTTTAGCAACTACAAACTTATCTCTGCTATGTATCTGAACCTCAAGAATTGAACTCAAGTCTGTATGCATATTGATATTTTAACCAACACTCTCTCTCTTTTCTTTTTTAATAAATTTTAGTTTAGTTAATAAGAATTGACTATAAGTGTGTATTTTGGGTAAGATCTAAGTTGTAATTGAACCTGGATGTGTGGCTGATCCTTTGGGATTGGAAGAACCTTTTCTTTTATATGATGAAATAAGATTTTCAGTAATCATCATCATATCTGACATGTGTGTCTGGATGGAGGCCGGAGGCTGGGCACTTTAAGGGAACTGCGTTGTTTGGACTTCTGAGTAACCAGTGAGGTATAATTTGTGCTATAATGTGAGCTGGTTTGTGCTGGCTTGGTAAATCTAAGTATTGGAATATCCACCAGCTTTTGGGGTTTGTCTGCCCCATTCTGTTGGCAGCTCACCCTAATTGAGTGACCTCAGCGGGCTCCCATGAGCAGCATTGTCACACAGGGGTTGATATGTAGGAGATGAGTAGAGAAAGATAAAGTTGTGGTTATCATGTGAACTGATATATTCTGCCTACATGGAGCTCTGGCAGCAGGGGCACAGGTTAGAAGAGTCCCAGTCCCCCATGGCCTTTGAATAATGAAAAAGCCTCCCTTTTCAGTTCCTGCACCAGCTATAGTACCAACCAGTCCAAGGTTGCACTGGCTGGATAGAAATTATACTGAGACGTAAGGGAAATGTACCGGTGGGCTAATTAGGATTTCTAAACATGAGTGTGACATCACTAATGGCAAGTAAGCATGCTTCACTTGTTCCCCGGTTCCAGAGCCATGTGATCAACAGTGTGAATGGTAAGTCATGTTCAGAACCACATAAACCTAATATCATGACTGTTTTAAGAATAACGTTGTTCTGCCAACGTGGTTAGCATTTCTCATGAGCCAATCTAGATCTTTCATTTATGTTTTGTTCCCATGTCCAAAAGGGAAAACAAAGTAGAGATATCAGGGGGTGAAATCAGGTCACACAGCTGTTCAGAAGGAGTGCTTAGTAGAATTGGGTGGATTTTTTTTTTTTGGTAGAATAGCTTATTTGCTGAAAATGGAGGTTCAGTTGACCCAAAACAGTTCACAGATTCGACAGTATCAGCCTTCAAAAGTTGTTCAGGCTAGATTCATAAGGGTTCTTTGGCACCATTCACAAAATGGCCAGGAGAGGAAGAAGTGGTGGTGCCCCTTACAATTTTTAGCTTAGTGTACTCACTCCAGATGTAGTAAACATTCGTTTAATTCTCCACTCTGCCTAATACTGAGCAGGAATTAGAACTTTGGTCTCCATCCTCCCCAGAGAGCATCCTAGCTACTGAGCTATGGGGTATCCTTAGGCAGGGCTTTCTCAATTGCTCTCTAATGCTAAAATATGGCATAGCTCAGTTGCATTAGGCCAGAAAGGCTATCTCTGATGGCCCAGAGTGATTATTCTTGGGAACAGAATATCATGATATGCTTCTCTCTCTTTTTAGTGCTGCTTAGTAAGTATCATTGGTAAACATTGTTTGTGACCTAGACTGACACTCCCAGCAGGAATTGCTGTGGTAGAATAACTATCACAGTGGGATGCATGATCTGGGGGACAAAGTGCAGTTTTGTAGCACATTGGTGTAAGACAATGATAACGTAGATGAAATATAAAGATCAGATTTTTAAATCCTGAAAATTCTTGTAAAGATTCTCCACCAGAAAGTTGTGATACATTGGTGGAGACACAGTTACACCTTTCTTTCAACTAAAGCATATTAACTTTTATTTGAAATGGTACCATGGTTAGGAAGTATTTTCATCATCAGGCTGAAAGTGGTGTTTCTACATTGCAGGGATTCTGGCTGTAACTCTGTTGAGAAAAGAAACTGTACGACCGCTTCTACTGGTAATCATGCAGAGAGACTCTGCAGGCAAACTTCTGGACTTACTCCAGTCATTACCCATTTGGAAAGAGCTTCACACAAAGGTATTTTGTGCATGAATAGTCCAGAGGAATAGGTTTCTGGACCAACTGGTGTGTAGCTAATTTTAAAAAGTCAGTTTACCATAACAATTATTTTACGGGCTGTAGAGCAGATCTCATTAAAGTGGGAAGGGAATCATAAAGTAAGGAGAACAAAACACATTAATATGTCTAATGCTGCTTCATTTTAACAGGAATGTTACAAATGGCAACAAATACACCAATTTATCTTAGCTTTGTAGGGGATGGGTTTTCTATTTTAAAAGTCATAATTCATGTTTTAACTGGAATATTTTCAAATATAATATTCGGCTGTTTTTCCTCTCTGTGTTTCTTTCCAAGAGTCTACATAAGGGCTACTACTTTACTAAGAGACCCCTACATTGTCATCCTAATTATTTTATTAGGTTGTTTTGTTATTAGCATATGATCATCAGTTTTTCAGAAATGCTTGCATATGAGCTACCTGTAGTCTTGACTCAGCTGGAGCTTACAGCTTTTCAGTCTCATTATTATCCATTCTTTGTTATTGTATATTTTGTTTGTTGATTTTTTTTACTTTCCTGAGAGACTTTCTTAAGTCTCAGAACATCCCAGCTCCTCTAGTTCTGTATGCTTCTCAACAAGTATGTGTTTGTCTCCATACACTCACAAGCTAATTAAGCTAATTGGACCAAAAATGCTATGAAGAAAAGACTCAGGCAGTAACACTCCTTTCTATCAGCAAGATTCCAAAATGGAATTGGCATCCAAATACATTGAAACAACTTGGATCAAGTTGTGCAAATCCTGGGTTTGTTGAAATAACAACATAATTCACTATGTGAAGGACTGCAAACCACCTTCATTTGTTGCAATTGTGTGGCCAATATCTGAGTCATTCAGCATTCATTTTTACCTCCCTATATATAGCTGTAATATGTGCATGAAGATTTATGATTGTGTTTCCATTATTGGAAAGTTAACATGCATTTTAAATGGATTTTCCTTCTTTTCCCCCTTTGGTATTGATAAAATATATATTTTTTTTCAAATATTATATGCTTTATACTGCCTCTTCTATAAAAAAAGCAAGGTGGATGCATGCCTCTTCTTCATCTGGTTCTTGACTATTGAAACATTACTGTTCTCATTATTTCAGCAATAAATATTCAACAGCAGCAATAACAGTTAATGGGAGATTTACCATTGATTTCAACAGAACCAGATTTAGACCAAGGCTGGGCACTTTATAAAACCTCACCCATTATTATGCAATTCTGACATAGAATGATAGAATCACAGGACTGGAAGGGTCCTCAAGAGGTCATCTAGTCCAGTCCCCTGCACTCATGGTAGGACTAAATATTATCTAGAATATTCATGACAGGTATTTGTCTAACCTGCTCTTAAAAATCTCCAATGATGGAGATTCCACAACCTCCCAAGGCAATTTACCACTTATTATCACTGATTATCACAGTAAATTATCACTGATACTCTATTAGCAAAGTATGGTACTAATCAATGTGAGTAAAGGTCTGAGACTTTTACCTTTAAACCTCAGTTTCCTCATCTGTAAAATGGGGATGCTAGTTACCTCTGAGGAGTGTCATGGGACTTAGTTACTACTGTAAAGTACTTTGAGCTCCTCAGGTGTAAAATAATGTAGAAATCAGAAGTGTTATTGTCCTTTCAGGAAACAGATTAGAGTTGAAATGAAGAAACACTGAAGAAAATGATTCCACCAAATGAAAATTAAATGAAAAGATACAGTGGCTCACAATGATACCAAACCCTATCAATGATAGGATAGTAGCTGTCTTCACACTGACTTTGTAATTGAGGTAACATTTCTGGAAAAGAAAATTCATTTGAAATGAAGCTAGACTAATCACATACGTAGCTTAAAAATCTATTAAAAAGAAGCAGTGGAAGAAGAACAAACACGAACTCCTGATCACCAATAAAAAATATCAATTAATAATACCATTTAATTATTTTGCAAATGTATCTCAGTCCACTTCTGGCACAAACTTGTAGAGTGAGGATTTATTGTGTTATAAATGGGAAAATATGGGCTTAGTTACTCAGATGATTAAATTCACCTCATAAAAAATACTCAGATATAAGCTTATTGTGTTGTAATGCTGGGTACAAGAAGCACAGTTATCATTTCAAAAATCACACATTTCTTTCCCTCAGCATTATTCCTTAAGACAAACTACACTGAATAAATGTTAGCACATGTTCTGTGTCAAAAATGTCTAAATAGTGGTATACATTCTTTCTTGCAAAGAAAAAAGGGCTTATAGAACATATGGTAAAGATTGCACAGGTTACAAATATTACTGTAACATGCTACTGTTTTCTTCTATAGCATTTGTTTGTTGTAATTGAAAGGAACAAATGAAGCTTGACTTCCTTCCTCAACAGTGATCATGTTTGTTGACCTCTTCTAGCAGCAGAAATGCTGCTGTGTTATGCTGTCACTTCCTTCACAGTGGTAACCTGGCATTGCAGCTATTGTCCCAGCAGCAGGGATTCCTTAAATTGGTGGAAGATCATAGGATAATGCTTGGGTCTGGCATATTTAGAGGGAGAAACAAAAATATACTGCTGTGATTCTGGATCTTGACTGACTGGGGGAACAGAATGTAACATAACAGGGCTTCAGTCATCATTTGTTACAGCCCAAATATCTAAAACCTGCCCTTGGTTCATATTCTTTTTTTTTTTTTCTGAAAAGGCTTTTTTCCCCTTAGCACTTTTAAATGTCACAAGCAAATTGAATGGATTTAGTTTTTCACTCTCCTTGTCTTCTGATATGTCAATGCAGAAAATTATAACTACTGCATAAAAAGTGGCATTTCTGGTGTTTTAAGTTTCTAGCTTGTAACAAGATTAGCCATCCCCCTTGTGGTCAGAGGTCACTCTGCAGCTCTCTGCCTCTCTTTCCCTCTCTTCAGGACCTTGGAAAGATCTGCACACAGGCTTCTCTCTGGATTAAAACCACCTCTGTGTTGGGCTGTTTTAATAACAGAAACAGTATAAAACAATCCTCAGGATAAAGTCCATCACCACAACACAAAAGTTCCTACTTAGCTCTGGCATCTTCTATCACAACCAGAGTTCTCCACCTGTCCCAGTCTGTTCTCACAGCTAGTCCTCCCAGCTCTTCCTAGCTGGAGCTCAGCCTTCTGGCTCTGGTCTCCAGGCCCAAACTCACTCAGGGTTTCCCACAGGAGCATCCTTCTCACTGGGCTGTGGCCTCCCAGTTAAGGACCAAGCCACCCAGTTATACAGCCATATTTAGCTTTGGTTACAGGGAAAATGAGAATCTAAATATAAATGTAGCAGTTGGTCATGTTACTTAAAATGTATCTGGGTTCTGCCTCCTGTTACTAAATATATGATTGTCACTAGACAGTTATCATTATGGCTTCAGAACTGCTGGACTTCACTCCTCCTCAGCTTCTTTAACAACCTCCGTCACTGAGCTCATATTTTTCTGGGTTAATGCTCGTATGTCCTGAACTCTCATATCAAAACATGTATTGAGATGCACAACACCCTCTAGTGCTTGCCCAGCTCTCTGTCAGTGCTATTAATTGGCAGTGGTATTAATACTATTCTGAATTATAATAAACAATCTTATTTATAAACTGGACTCTTCGAAAGTGCTTGGTTTGCTATATAGCAAAAAAAAAGTTTGTTGCTATTGTGGCATTGTCTAGAGGGCTCAGGCAGGTTGAGACCCATGCATGCACTACATAAACATATAATCCCTGCCCCAAAGAATGTACAATCCATAAGGTAAAATATAACAAGTGCATGAGCCAGGGGGTGGAGGATGAAGGGATAACAAAAATAATAGGATTTTTTTAATCGCAGACTCAATGTATGAGGAGTGTCAGGCAGCAAGGTTATTCAGTGGACGATTGTCCTGGTGGAGTGCTGGCACACTCCTTCCCCAACCCTGCACCAGGAAGGGCATCAGCAGGGAGTTCACCTGTGCTAGAGGAATTCTCTGATGCATTGTCAGTCAGATTACAGCCTCCTTGTGCCTTCTTAGTGGTGCAAAAGGGTGTAACCTAGCTAGAGAATCTGGTCTCATTTATACACAATTTGTAGCCAATCAGTAACAGCTGTCACAGCAATCACAACTTGTTACCCATCTGGCTGGCATCAGATAGCAATAAGATGCATTTCAGTTTAAAAGGGTCCATGTGAAAATTCAAATGTTAAACCAGCATTGTTAGATTGTATGACCTTTGGGATGGGTACCATCTTTTCATCATATGAGTCTACAGTGCCTAGTACAATGAACTACAATCCTGCTTGCGCCTGTAGGTGCTACCACAATATTAAACATTATTATTATTAATATCTACCTAGCTCATGTGATATAATGATAATTATAATGTAATCTCTCTTTGTATTTCTTAATAAAACCTATCATCGGTAAATATAAAAATGAGCTTCTGCAACTTTAAGAACTCAAGTCTAAATCTCAAATTGATCAAATTGGTAGTAGCTGTCAGAAATATTCTAATTCCAGGTGAGCCAATGAAGCCAAAGGTATTTCATGGATTAGGGCAATTTCCTGAGTAATACAAGATTCAAGTGGATACTATTGTAGGTCCTATAATGCATGTTCTGGTTACAACTCAAGAAGTTCTATTTCCAGGCCAGATGACAATTTTGAACAGCAAGAGGAATTTACAACATATGTATCACACATAAAATGATGTTGCCAGATTTCCCAGAGAAGCCAAAAGATACTGACAAATAATTATGTGGTGCCTGGTTTGAAAACCACCCACGACATTGAATCTATAAACAGTTATTGAGAAGTTAATATTCTGATAATACTACTGGAAATGAAATAGCAAACTTATGAAATATTTGTTAGCACAAAGACAATCCAGGTCTAAGGGCTAGTATAAGGCCTCAGAAATATCCCTGACTCAGCATCCATGGCCAGCTATCTATGTAGTTAAACTAGTGCTGCTGATCCTATGTGTGGACAAAGATATTCAGTGGCTTGAACCAGTTGAGTAAATTTGGGTTTAGCCTGATTTGTAAAACCCCAATTTGCTCCCAGTTACCTTTCAATATTCTTAGCAGTTATCTCTAGTGCAGCTTTTGCAGTTAGTGGCCATTTGTGATGATTTGAGAACTTATGAAATCTGGCTGACATTATGAAATGTCACTGTGCAAACTTCTGTATCAGGAATGCTTCACTGTATATATCTTTACCAAGCTGCAAACTCATTTTGCACGTGCAGCCTTTTGTCTTCTCTGTTGTTTGTTCGCCTCCACATTGGGCTGAAATGCCAAAGGCTGGTGGCCAAGGAATGACAAAAGAGAACCATTGAAGTGATGTGTGCTCTTCTATTGAAAATGAATTTTTCTAAACAGTGCACTGGCTCCCAACCAGGAGAACAAGTTTAGCAGGGGAAACAGTTGGCAGCCACATCACCTGGCAGGGATTCTTGGTCATCTGGGAAAGCTGACAGAGGGGGTAAAAGTTATAAAAAGGGAAGAGCTGATCTATTTGGGGTCTTTGGACATTTTGTCTACAGCTCAAGAGCAGAGAGAAACAACCCAACCTGTAGGGTCTGTGTGATTTAGAGGCCCTGCCTGCTTTCCTGAGCCTGAATGCCGCCTCACAGAATCCCAGGGGAAGGGTGAGCCAGTAGCGGGCATTGTGGTTAGGATGCTTACTGTTTTGTAAATGATCTGTACTCTTTTGTGTTTTACATGATTAAGTAAAAGAGCAACAACATAAGGCCATGTCTACACTATGAACATGATGCCACCCTAACCGTATAGTGTAGACGTAGACTGCAATAATGGAAGGGGCTTTTCCATAGCTAGATTGTTGCCAAGGGTTAGGTTGGCATAGCTCCAGCACTCAGAGGTGTGGATTTTTCACATCCCTGAGTGTCATAGTTATATTGACCTAAGTTTTAATTGCAGAGCAGGCCTTAGACTCTGGGCAAAGTATATCTACATGTGTGTATTAAATGATTTAGACCATGAGTCTCCTGAGAATTCAGCTGTAAACTAGAGGGTTCACACCTGAAGAGTGGCATTCTGGGAGAGAATGTGTTTAAGTACAGGGGAGCCTGAAGGGTCAACACTGTATCCAGAAGGGCTAGGCAGCTGGAAGGAAGGTTCCAGTTGTCAGGAGGGATACTAGACAAAGCATCTGCACCTGGAGAATGTGTGTAAGTATAATGCCGACAGACCCCAGTCGTCGGCAGGTGGGATCAAACCAGGGATCTCTGGAGCTTAGTGCATGAACCTCTACCTCATGAGCTAAAAGCCAACTGACTCTTAACTAAGGCTGTAGAGAAGACTCATTTAACTCTCTCTAAGTGGTCTCGGTGCCATTAGATGGGACAGAACACCACACCCAGGAGGTGTGTGGGTTACATAAGGACCCCAAGACAAGGGCAGTGGCTGGATGCCATTCCAGCGCCAGAGGCTTAAACCACACAGTGATCCAGAGGCTTGTATTCCCCTGACTGCAGTCTGAGAGGGCACTTGACTGGAGCTGTAATATCACTGATGGCTATTCCCAAATGTAGACTAGGCTTGAGGTAGTAAGAAATTTGAGAGTGAAGTCTGTAAAAGACAGCGATTGAAAATCATTCCCACACTGAAACTAGCCATGTCCCTCTCTGGGGTAACAGAGTACCAAGAAAGATAGTGGGTCCCATGCCTTCCCAGTGGAGGGGAAAGAACATTCAGTTTGTTTAATGACCCCTGCAGGTGTTCGCTCCTAGCCATGGAATTTGCAATGTCTTTACCCTCTGTGAGTTTCTCATGGGGAAGTCTGGAAAAGAGGGTTTTTGGATTCTCCACAACAAAGTGGTTGGTAGGGGAGTCCAGGCCCTCACAGTCCACCAGACTCTGACCCAGGGGCCTGTAAATAGCAACAGTGTCCGGCACCCAGGAGTGCCTTAAGGTTGCCTCCCTGGGCCACCTCCTACCACTCTCTACCTCACCAGACTCTTATTGAATGAAACAGTAGCAAAGAAAAACAGAATAACCAAAGTTTCAGCCACTCTGGGCTCAGCAGGCAGGATCTGTCTCCGAGCGAAAGGTTTCTATAGCATCCTTCTTCAGGAGCCTTCTGAGCTGTCTGTTCCCTGGAGCAGGTTTTGTAGGAGGAGATGGGTGGGGCCCAGAGTTGCTCCTTAACTGCTTCAGTTCCAGTGTGAGGTTATACACCCATCACAGTCACAGATGAGGACAGAAGGCACCATGGATAGATGTACCAGTAGATTTGCTATTACTAAGCTCTGTACAATGCTGGCACGATAAAGCCCAATCAATTCTTGTTTACACCGCTGTTCATGTAGGTCTATTCTCTTCAGTGTAGGTATGCCATATTTATATGAGTGAAAATTAAATCAGAACTTACCCTTAGAAAATAATGATTTATTTTTAATTATTTTTGCTAATTTATTTTAACAGGGCATATCCATTTGCAGCCTGACTTGCCTAAGTCATAAAATATCTGGGAGAAGAACATTTACCATGTTTTTTGCTTGCCTGTCACACTTTGGAATGTAATTTAAAAAGTGCAAACCGAATCCAGGAGTTATATCTAGTTTCTAAATTGGCATTTAGTTGGACCACAGTATTCACAATTGCCTTTCAATTTCCTGTTAGCCTGTCTCCTGGTGTAGCTGTCCAGTGACTTTCAGATGTAACCTTTGCTACCATCGTGTTACAGTGCTGTAGAAAAGATCCTTAGCTAATAAGACAATGTTCTCCACAGAACAAGCAGTGCTTTTAATTGGAATGTGTTTGTATGTGTGTATGGAAATAATTTTTACAAGAACAAAGGTTGCATTGGATTTTCTTTCTTTCATGCCAAAAGCAAGACCATAATCACCAGGGTACTTGTTATGTGGCATTTCATTGTGATAGTGCTGTAGATGGAAATATACTAATGTACTTTTGTGCAACTAATAATTCACTTCATCGTGAGTTCAATAATGAGTCCAGAAAAACATGGTTAATACGTGATACATGGGTCTCTCTTTTTGCACCATTACTTTAATTATATTACACTTGATAGCATAATACAGTAACTGGAGAGAGAGTTCAACAAACAATTTTCACATTTGATTCTAAAAGAGAAGGCTTGTAAAGAGCATATCCAACAGTTTAAATTGACAACAGATTGCTTTTTCCAGGGCTACACTGTTTCTAAATCCAAATTGCCAAAGATCAAATCTTGTCTATGGACTGTGTAAACTGGCTGCTTTGTTAAATGAGAGTGGGTGTGGAACGGTGCATTTCCATTATAAATAATTCACTTTTACAACATAAAACAAATGCTGCAATGTAATCCTTTTGGGCAAACAGCACGGGAAAGCAAGTGCAAGCTTTTTCTTGCTTCAGTGCTATGTTTTATTGCTGAAGTAAAACACTTCAGGGAGGTATAAAATGTGTATGCCATTCTTTTTTTCTAATTTTAGTGTGAGAAATACCTTCAGAATTGTGTTTATACAGTATGTAGAATATGGCAGTTCTGTGTCAGGTTAAAAAACCTATGAGGACACATCAAATTTTATGTATCTTATTCCAAATTAAATCTCTGTGTCAAGATGGTTTTCTCATCCTAGCTTTTATAGCAGAGAATAGGTGAGTTGAGGAATGTGTTAGGTGTCTTGGGTTTAGTTGCCATTTTTACTCCGTCTCTTTTAAAACTGAAGGGAGCATTTAAAACTGCTCAATATATCAAAATGCTTTAAAATGTTACTTGCTAGTGTTGGGTTTTACAGGTTTGTGCTTTGCTTTTTCTTAGAGTCCTGATCTGGGATCATTTAAAAAGTCTGCATTGACAAAATTTTTATAGTCCTGCTTTTGTGAGTTTTCTTAAAGCACTTAGTATTTTTCTCATAGGGGTTGCAGGCATCCATTTATGATCCAATTTTGCAAACATATTATGTTTCACTCAGACTTCACATTTTTGTGTTGGCAGGTAATTTACAACATTCAGCATCTGCACAATTATTTGTTTGTAAAATGTTGTATTGACTGTTACCCCAGCCTGAAATTGTTATTTCAGTGCAGCTTGACCTAAGAATAAAGGGTAAAGGACTGCATCTTAAAATGGCACCTACTTAATGTCTGTATTCAGGAAAGCACAAAAGCATATGCTTAAAGTGAATCATATACTTATGTTCCATTGATGTCAATGGGCGTTAAGCTTATGCTTAAACACATGCATGAATATTATAAGAATACTCTTTGAGGAATAGAAGTCTGACTATCAAAAGAATACATTTCATACACCAAAGGACAATATATTTACAAAATAATTACCAACCCCCTTTGAAAATAATTAAAATAGCATGAAGCTGTAAAAAGAATATGTGCAAAGGGCCAGATCCAAAGTCCATAAGAATCACTGGAAAAGCTCCTATTGATTTCAACAGCTTTGGATCAGTCTTCTAGGCTTTCAAAATCCTAACATTGGCAAAATTCCTGTGGAAGTCAATGGGAATTATACTTGAGGAAAGACTGTAAAATCAGGATCTGCATTTGCAGTTCAGAGAATAAAAAACTGAAATGACCTGTTATAGAAATGGAATCTATTTTCTGTTTAATACATTAATGTATAATCATTCACCAGGCAATCAGTATAAAATTGGAATTAAATATTTGTTATCCAAACTGACATCAAATTCATAGAAAAAAAAAACAATTCTGCTCCTGTGTCTCTTTATGGTGTATCATGTAGATCACATGGACTTGGAATAAGTGACATTAACTCAGTGTGAAGCAGCATAATCTAATATGGCAGCATCACATGGGTGCATTAGAAGCACAAATGAAACATATTTTTAGTGTATCTGCCACTATCAATCCACTGCAGGACAGAGGACTCCCTGCATCTTACATCTTCTGCACTATCTGGTTATTCCTGCGTTCCTGCTGCTCTCGATTTTTTTCCAAATTCTCTCTCTTCATGGTGCTGCTTTTTCCCCTCTGTTGGGATTTTCAGTCCTTGGCATACATTCTAGAATTATCTTCAACAATCTGTCATCTTTTCTGTTAGTACCACTTCTTGCACACTGCCATTTGTTGCTCTGGATCTTCTCACTCATGCTTACTTCATGTTCCAGCCCAATCCATTAATTCTGTTCCTTATCTGGTAACATAATTCTTATTATTACTGCTCTCTTTATTTTATTCTGTGTAGAACAAGTCATGTTTTGATTGTTTTTCAAGCTGAGAGAATAATATATCTCAGCTGTATAGCATGAGAAAGACAACAATAGTACAGTAGTTGTAAACTTGCTTCCTGACGGGTGAAATTCACCCTGGTGCTGAAAGAAAGCACTGGCCCTATGCAGTACTTATATCCCACTTAAACTCTCAAATATGATGGAAATAGGATTTAAAAGGAGACTCAGCCTTGTCCTGATTCTCTGCACAGGAGTGATTTGCACCCCCGGTGAAAGACAAAGGGTAAAATTTTCAAAAGTGACTGTGACACTCTGTATCTTGGGGGAACACCCTACATCCCCATGTTCATCCTGAGAATATGATTGTGTGGTATCCAATGCAAAGTTTGTCATGTCGGGTGTCTTTGGAAGGCTCATGATGCATGGAGAATTGTTGTTATGGTAATGTTATAGGACTTAATTTCATGTATAAAGTTATGAGGCTGAAAACGTGTTCTCGTGGCTTAAAACAAGCCCAGGCAAACCTCTCCAGGAACAGAAGGGCAGTTTACACCTCATCAGGGCATGTATGAGACAAACCCAGCCCAGCATCACAGGAACAAAGGACACTGGCCTAGGCAGCCACAAAGGATCTGTTGGACTCTCGAGTAAGTCACCTCCCTTCCTTTGGTCAGTAAGGGACTACGATGAGGTAATGCTCACCTGACTCTGAAGAATGGGGGGAGCAAAGCCAAGAGGGAAGAAAGAACACGATAAAAGGGAGAGATGTTTGCCATGCTCTTCCTCTCTCTTCCACCTCCATCTACAGACACCACCAAGTGATGAAGTGCTGATCAAAGGGGAGAGCCTGGCTAAAGGGCAACCAGCTAGTCTGCGGTGAGAAGCATCTAAGTTTGTAAGGGCACAGAAAGTGTTGAGATCAGCTTAGAATGCATTTTGCTTTTATTTCATTTGACCAAATCTGACTTGTTGTGCTATGACTTACAATCACTTAAAATCTATCTTTTGTAGCTAATAAATTTGTCTGTTTATTCTATCTGAAGCAGTACATTTGGTTTGAGCATGTCAGAGACTCCCCTTGGGACAACAAGCCTGGTACATAGCAATTTCTTTGTTAAACTGACAAACTCATATAAGCTTTCAGCGTCCAACAGGCATAACTGGACACTGCAAGACGGAGGTTCCTAGGGTTGTATCTGGGACTGGAGATATTGGCTAGTGTCATTTGGTTGCACAATCCAAGCAGCAGCTGGCCAAGAGCAGCTTACATGCTGGAGGCTGTGTATGAACAGCCCAGAAGTGGGGGTTCTCACAGTGAAGCAGGGTAAGGCTGGCTCCCAGAGTCAAGGATTGGAGTGACCTAGCAGATCACCGGTCCAGCATAACATCAGGGAAACATCACAGTGACTTAGGTACTTAGGAGTCTAAATCTCATTGAAAGTCAGAGGGACGTAAATTCCTAAGGGCCACATTTTTAAAGGTATTTGCATGCCTACAGATAGGCATCTAAAGGGATTTTTAAAAGAAGTTTGCTGCCTAAATCCCAGTTGAATTAAATGGAAGTTAGGTGCCTAGTCAACATCAAACATGCATAGTCTTCTTAGGATCATTGCACCAACCAGGGTGACCATGGTTGATGGCACTGTGCCAGCATCATGTAGTGAAGTTTCCAGATCTGGCTCAATCGTATGGTACTATGAATCTTCAGGGCAGCCCTGCAGGTGGGGCCACGGTAGAGTGAGGACATACACTCTTTTGCACATCAACGGAGAGTTTGAAAGTATGATGTGCTGGGGTGTTTTCATCCATACTGAAGTCATGGCCAAAGAGCACGCAATGTTCCCTTTGAATGTCATGAGGGATTGAAGGAAGGCCAGATCTTTGCAAGATTATGACCTTTTCAGAAAGTGAAATCATTTTATGCTCTTGATTTGACACTGACAGCACATATGACATGCTTCTAGTGAGAATTTAACTACCCACTTCATGTGGCGTATATTGACATCAAAGAGGCTTTTTGATTTGGTTGACAGATAAGCATTATGGCTTGCACTGAAAGAAGCTGGTGTTTCAGATGTTCTGCTAGATCTGGTGCTCAATATTCACACCAGTACTGGTGCAAGAATGTGCATTGGTACACAGCCTTTGCGGCATTTCTACACAGCCTCAGTGCACAGGCAGGAATGCCTTATCATCACAGCACTATTCTGTTGACCTATTGACTGGATATTAGTATTTGCCATTCTACATGCTACAATGGAGGTTTGCTAAGAAGCATTTACCAACAAAGGCTACAGCAACAATATTGGCTTTCTAGGTGCCTAGATGCTTTTGAAAATTCAACAAGGCTCCAATCTGAAACTTTAGGTATCTAGTTGCCTTTGAGGACCTGGCCCTATGTGCCTAGGTCACTCTTGAGAATGGAACTTAGGGTCCATTGAAAATTGTACCCCAAACACCTTATAATATCCTTTACCTTGGATTTTCTTTAATCTGTATTGAGGCCTCACTGCAAGGGCCTGATCCTGCAAATACTTGATTCACAAGAGTAGCTTTTATTTATAAGTAATCCTGTTTACTTCAGTCAAACTACATATGCAAGTAAATAGTTTAAAGGAAAGGGTCCCTAGCCTGTAATTCAGTGGTATTTACTACATTTTGGAAAATTATAAAGCAAATACCTGTTTTAAGCTGGCTGTTCTGTTCATTCCCTCTGGAACACCTGGCATTGGCCACTGTCGGAATAAGGATACTGGGCTAGATGGACAATTGGTCTGTCCCAGTATGGCCGTTCTTATGTAAAGGTACTTTGGATCAGGAAATTCAGTTAAGGGCCAAATAGCTTAGTTAACTGCAACAGATGGGCAAACAAGATATAGCCAAATATTGCAGCTAACATGATGATACTTGGCTATTTTCAGTCTTTGTTCACATTGTTTTTGTTTGTTTTACTTTATGGTGGGATTTTTTTTAAAGAATGGACTAGAAAATGGAAATCCCTACACATGAAAAATATCTTGTTTTTGAAAAATTTTCCCTCCTCAGTCAGGATGAAAAGTGAAATAATGTGTATTTTTTGTAGGAAAGGATTGCCAAAGAAATTACATTTCAGGAAAACCAAAGTGGAATATTTCAGCTGGTGGGCTGCTTACCTGGAATGCTCTTTTCAATTTCACTTTTTCCTTGCACACAGGAGGTAAAATTGATAAGACCCTTCTAGGCAAGCAGTCAGGGAGAAGTCATTTTGATTTTTCATCCAGAAAACTTACATTTTCCGGCAAATAATTTTTTTCTGTGAAAATTTTTATTTTACAAAAAAGAGCATTATTCATCAGAAAGCTATTCTGATGGAAAACTCCCAACCAGAGATTTATTTATTTATTTATTTCTCCTTGCCTAAACTCTTGCCTATGTAGTCTATTTAGCTCTAATGTTGACCTGTGATGGTGTATTCCTCTGACCCCAGGGAGGCCCATAGAAATCAATGGGGCTGTATATGGAGGCAGTCTTCTGCTTGCGTAGAGCTCATTGCAGGATCAGAGTCTTAGGCCTTAGGCTTTGTCTACACTGCACGTTCGTTGGTGTGAAAAAAAAAACCCAACCCCCTCTTAGACAAAAGTTTTACCGATGAAAGCACCGGTGCGGACAGTGCTTTGTCAGTGGGAGACACTCTCCTGCCGACAAGCCTACCACCTCTCTTTGGGGATGGAAGTGCGGCATGGCAGTAGCGGCACAGCTGTGTCGCTAAAAGGTGCATAGTGTAGACATAGCCTATGTCTAGACTACAGCCTATGTCAGCAAAATGTAGGTTGCTCAGGGATGTGAATATTCCAGCCTCTGAGAGACATAAGTTTCACCGACATAAATGCTTGTGTGTACAGTGCTATGTCAGTTGGTAGAGGTGATGCGTCGGGGAGGGCATGTGGGGTCAAGTCCCCCTTCCCCTCCCCAGCGCCCGGCCCAGGCAGGGAAAGAAAGGGGCAGGGCCAGAGCCAGAGCAGAAGGGGTGGGGCCAGAGCCTCTTCCAGCTGTTGGGACACTGCCAGGTGCATCGCAGCAGCTGCCTGGGAGAGTGCCTGGGGCTGTGACGATGGCGGGCTGCCTCCCGTTCAGGTTCAGCTTCCAGGGACAGTGGCTGAGCAACCCGGAGCCCTCCCACCCTCCAAGCATGCTTGGCCCCTGTCCCTGGAAGCCAAGCCCAGGCAGGGAGTGGGCTTCCGCTGTCTCCCAGCCAGGCTCTCTCCCAGGCAGCTGGCTACGCTGCACAGAGTAGCTGCACGCTGCACTGGGAGCAGCTCTGTACTGCTCCCTCACCAGCCTGGCTGCCAGGGAGAGCAGCCAAACGTGCTGGGGGAGAGCTGGTGCAGTGGGAGGACAGAGTCTCCTCTTCTCCTGCAGGTAACATGAGGTGGGGAGGAGGTGGGGAGAGCCCCCGGAGTGGGGGCAGGGCAGGGAAGAGACATGTGAGGAGGTCACATGTCCTCCCCTTTTGCTTGTGCCTCCCCCACCCCAGTATGGGGAGTCACCAGTCATCTATGTTGGTGGGAGAAGCTTGCAGAGGTGGGGTTTTTTATGCTGAGAGACAGCTCTCTCCTGTCAGCATAGAGCATCTTCACCAGGTACTGTTGCAGTGCTGTACATATAGACATACCCTTAGACTCTGAACCTTCAAAGATGTAAGCACATGCATAACTTTCCATACAAAAACTGCAATGGCTTTAGTGTAATTACACAAATATGTAAAGTGACTCATATATTTACCTTTTTGCAGGCTCAGAGCCAAAGATTATAAACTTTTTGGAGCAGAGGATTTGTCTTCATAAAGTTTCTGGAAAAAAAAATCACCATCATTCAAACAGCTCTATTAGTTAGTTAATGGATGCAGAGCACACAGAAACTGTAAAATGCTCTATTATTGAGGTGATTCAATGGAAATCAGAGAAAGAGGTAGCAGGGTAATTTCAAACTCACAGAAGGAAGGAAAACAACATTTTTTTAATTTTTATATTGTGGCATTTTGTAGCTATCCAAAACTGTCATTCCTTAATTATGTTGTGTATTTAAAAATTTTTGACCGTTCTGTGAATTGTCAGATTCTATTGTACTCTCACACTTCGCAAAGTATGGATCAAACATTTCTACAATTATTTGCAAAGCTGTATGTTGCAGTGTGCACAACATAGCACCATCTGGAAGCCACACAATGCTATTCCAAGCTGATGATTTATGTTAGACCTAGAGCCTGATCCAGCAACCACTACGCAACTGAGTGGCTACCCTGAATTCAGTGGTGTTACCCAAGGGATGGAATTTATTCCATGTGCATTTCACAAGTCATACGTGCGTTTTGAAAACTATAGCTGGCTGAAAAAAATGAAACTATTTCCAACTTTTTTTTAAAAAATGATACATTTTGAACAGCTGCATTAAACACATTTCCAACTATGTACATACCTGACTTTCAAATAAGTTAGATTTTTTAAAATAATTGAGATGATTGGATCCTGGATTGGTAATAGGCTACAAAGCCTTTCTCCTCTAATTTACTGATTGTAATATGGTGTAAGTTGGTGGTGATCCAAAGCTCTTACATTGTGAGGCCTTTGTTGTGGTTTATTCAGAAGTAATTGGTGATTTCAGCCAGATCCTGGTGGACCAGTGTTCACAACACACAAAAAATCCCCACAATAAACACTAAAAATGCTATTTTAATTGTCACTAGTTGGCATTGTTGGTTGGCATCCCACTGGAGAGAAACCAAGGATTGGA
Organism: Lepidochelys olivacea; assembly: GCF_965140295.1. Taxonomy (NCBI): domain Eukaryota; kingdom Metazoa; phylum Chordata; order Testudines; family Cheloniidae; genus Lepidochelys; species Lepidochelys olivacea. The sequence goes on along the minus strand of NC_140411.1, from coordinate 74,419,090 downwards.
TGGGTTATAAAAAGAGGGTTTTCATTCTCCATGCCTGTGGTAAATGTATTATCAAACAAAGTTCTACCATAAGTACACTTTGTCAAGTTTCAATTATGTTCCCATTTCAGACAGTGCACATGCTGTGTTAAAATAAACAATTATTTCACTAGGTGAGCAAGTGACATAGATATCCGGTCACAGACATGTCTTCTATACAGGAGTTGCAGTCAAACAAAAGACAGAACACCTGATGTGTATGTAACCCTCTCCTCCTTCCCAGATCACCCCTACACAGGCAAGTGCTCACCTCTTGTCTGGATGCCTAATATCTTTTAGGATAATGGAGGTCCTGGGGAGGTGTTGTTGGAATGTTGGGCATCTTCTATCCAGCCAGTTGCAGCAGCTCTCTACTCATAGCTGTAAGTACCTCCACCTGGATATGCACTGTATACCTCTGTTTGGGTACTTTAATAGCTACAAGGAACAACTCCAGCCAAAACCATGCAACAGGCCTAGTAGATAAAGGTAGATGATACTTATTGCTCTTAGTAAAGCAACTGAAGTTGAAGCCTGGACAAGTCTGATTTAGAAGTAATCTAGCAAAATGCAATGACAATACAATAACCTACAGTAATGACTGTGACAAGTCAATGAGTGTGACAAGACTGTGACATCACAACAGTTCAGTTAACGGTGGTGAATTTAAAACATTGAAGTAAACCTCTCCACTACTTTCTACACTGGAGGCTTATGTAAAAACAAAACTTGAATGTACACAAGAACATTCACTCTTGATATTATACGAACTCAAACCCTCCTGGAGTGGGCACTCCCCTGTAGTTTTAAAATCCCAGACACTTTCTTGTGTTGGAGCACTTGCTGAATGGGAATTCAAGGACAGCACAACATATCTGTGAATCAGCTAAGGCAGGCCAGATAATAGAGGTGAGGCACTTATGTATAGAGTAGGTTAAAACTGACAACAGCAGCAACTAGTAATCCCAGATATAAAACAACAGCCACCAGTACTAAACAGGCAATCACTTTTCTTACAAGCTCCCTGGTCTTCACCTTGGCTACCCTGTGATGAGACTCTGTCCCTCGCACAAGCAATTCCACACCAGAGCACCAAGGGGAAAAACAGGGTCTCCGCAAATAAGGAGACTAGTCTCAGGGGTAACCACACTTTCCACAGTGGCCTTTGGGCAGAACTGAGGATCTGCAGTGTTTTCTGTCTGCAGCTTTCAGTGGCTGGCTGTAGAGAAGGGAGTAAGCATGCTGGAACTCGGTGTTAGCAGGCCTGTAACTGCAGCATGGCCTTAATATAGGTTGCATGGTCTCCACAGGGACATCTAGGGAAACCTCTATATTTAAACACAGACAACTGCTACTAGTTCCTACCTGCTGGACACCTAAACTTAGCACAGCTCCAGCCTGAGCTTTCTCAGGAATCTCTGGTCCCTCTTTTTCAGGCACTTGTTCTTTTTTATACAGCCTCCTCTCTCCTCCAGCTTCCCTTACCCAGCCCTCAGCCCTCCAATCCTCTCAATGCATTCTTGTCAGGATATCATAACTTTTCCACTTCTGCCCAGAAGATACAGGATGACAAAGCCAAGTCCAAAGTGTACCAGAGTGTGCCAAACTGCATCATAGGATTTATAGTCTTTACAGTGCCTAGCCCCCATGAGTCAATTGAAAGTAGTTGTACTTCTTTGGAGCCAATACACAATATAGAGAGGCTTAATCAAAACACACTTGGCCAGGTTCGGAGATCTCCATGTATAATGAAAAGGATATTTTCTTTGTATTTTATTGGTCAGAAAGAATGGGGAGAGTGAATAGCTAAAGGGAATTATAGCAAATTATGAATCCGTTCCCCTCTAAGTCACTGGTTGAAACCAATACAAAGTTGGTAGTGATGGAAAGTTTTATCATCTGATGACTGTTCAGTAGTGTATTTGAAATGAATTATTGGTCTCAGTCCAGTCTTTAGTGTGCAGAATACCAAAAAAAAAAAAAAAACACTGTCAGAATATACAGCCTCGAAAATAGGAAAAGGATGGAATGGACTTGGAGACTGAACTATCCTTACCTTCTTAGAAATGTTGGTATCATGGTTGACAAGAAAGCTTGCATTACTGCCTCATTTGTGTATAAACAGAAGTAATCATTTTACAGCACAGTCACTCCAATGCTCATCATAACCACAACATTCAGCTTCACAAATGGAAAAAACCTTATAACTGGGGGGCCGGGATATAGATCACCTTTTATTTTAAAAAATCTGTAGTTCATATAGAAAGAGTTTTCAAATGGAAGCTTTTAAATTGGTATAGTATAAAGTTAGCTTCTTTGTTTACAAATATAACTCTTTGGATGAGAAGTGGTCCCCAATAAAAATGCTGAATCCTAGGACACCTGCAGTTAGTGAGCTGGGGCAGGGACTGGAGAACTGCCTGCAGTTCATGTAGCTCAGCCCCAACTCTAGTAGCATACGTATACCTTATAAACTTTTACACGCATGATCTGATTTCAAAATAGTATTGTACAATATATCCTCAGTTCAGTGAAAGATGATGGCACTTAGCACCTTCCAGAATCAAGACCTAAATGAATGACTGAATTCAGGCCTGCTGACAGCAATTCCAAGCCCCAGGGCAGAACAGTCAATGGGCCCCCTAGAAAGGCATGGCTGAGGTTTATGACACTACTTTTTATATCCTATTGATAACACATTAGAACTCACTATATGTAAGTTGTGGCACTGCTTGATGTAATTAACTTTTTTTTTTCCCAGTTACAGCACCACTATTAAACAAACTGTGAGCCTAAATATAAGATGTAGAATTTGTTATTTTGAATTGTATATTAAAATTAAATAAATACATTGTGGAGCGAAATTGGAGAGAGTCCAGTGGAGGACAACGAAAATGATTCAGGGGCCGGGGCACATGGCTTATGAGGAGAGGCTGAGGGGACTGGGCTTATTTAGTCTGCAGAAGAGAAGAATGAGGGGGAATTTGATAGCAGCCTTCAACTACCTGGTATGAAATTAATTCTTTATAAGATATGGAGCATCGTATACAGTACATATGCTATAGAAGAGGAAGTTGAAATAAAACATACAACACAAATTTTCATTGCTAGGAAAAATATTGGACTTTATCTGATCTTGAGAGGCAAAGTTATTCGTATGCATGTCCTTAATGTGGGGCTTTGTATCTTTGCACAGTGACCAGTCTTATTGATAGTGCTATACTGAATTGCCTGAAAACATTATAGCCAAAGACGCCTTCCTGAATATTGCTAGATATTTTCTTAAGGTACAAATATGTGACGTGATAACCGCATTCACTGAATTGTGTGTGTGTGTGTGTGCACGGCCAGGGCTTCCACATGCCCGGCCGGCAGCCTTTGCCAGGGCAGCTACCACCCCACACGCGCCAAGGAGGCCTGCAGCCCGATGGGGCGATTTAAAAGGGCCTGGGGCTCCCGGCCGCCACCACTGCTACCCTGGCAGTGGCAGCAGCCGAGGGCCCCCATGTTCTTTTAAATTGCTCGGACCCCTGGGCAATTGCCCCCCCTGTCAGCGGGCCTGACTGAATTTTGCTTTATCAGCAGAGGCCTTCACTGGGAATGGTGTGGAGCCATCACATTCCAGCTTACATTCAAGAAGGGAGTGCACATTCCAGAGCTCTTTAGAGTGCAAGGGAAGTGCCTCTACTACCTTTATGAAGCAGCCTTCTGAAAGCTTCTAGAGCACGCTCATCCTGATTCAGGATATTAATTGCTGCAGAGGATATTAATTTACCACTGCAGAGCAGAGGTGGTCAAACCTTTTTTTTTAACCAGAAATGGTTTTTCAACCAAAATTAACATTTTTGTGGGGAAAAAAAATTCATCTTGGCTGAAATTCAAAACAAGAAACCATTTTTTGGTAAAAAAAATATTGGATTTTGGTGAAAGTTTTTGAAAACCCAAAATGTGTACCAAACACTGGGATTTTTGTATTAAAATGATTTTTGCAAATAAAAAGCGTTTCAGGTTTTTGGTGGGGTTTTTTTTTGTTTGTTTTTGTTTTTTTTTAAACCCTGGAAACTTTTCTTCAATTAAAAAATAAAGATTTCCTCCCAAAAATCTCCTGAGAAAAACAATTGGTAGTTTTTGACCAGCTCTACTGCACAGTCCTGGCTGTAGAATCAGGGGAGTGCAAGGGTTGCATATTGCAGTCATCAGTTATGATGCAGATGTTGATACTAGAATGAAGCTCACTGGAGCTTGAGACAAGACATTCTTGATAAAAGGTACTTGCTGTGGAAGACTCTGTTACAAGCTATCAGGAGGAAGTGACAGTCTAGAGGGGGCTGTCCATTCGTGAAATCTCATTGTCAGACGTTGCCACTAAACAGAAGGGTGGATTAGGATTATTGTCAAGACTCTTTACAAAAACTCAACCATATTTGGATAGTATTGCACCATCCCTGTCAGAAATCTCTCATGCCTGCAGTAATACAGTTCATTCTGAAAAATGTAATATAATGAAGGGAACTGGAACAAGGGGTTCCATTTTCAAACACGAGCATATATTGTTATGGATAAGAGGCTGTGGGAGATAAGCCTTGGGGATGCTCCTGAGTGAGCATGGAGAGAGAGAGCACAGTTGGAGCATGTAATACTGGACTTAAAACCCCATTTCCTACCATTCTGCCTGTTCATGTAATCACTTTATTGATAAAGCGGATGGTGGCATAGCCCTTGGGAACCGTGGATTTTTCTGACAAGATCCTAGCCAAGGCATGGAAATGGTAAAAACAAGAGTTTGAACTGTATACACATGTTGACATGCCAGGGGACAAAATCAGGAAAGTATAACTTATTTTATCTCATCACAGAGCAGGATGGAGAGGTGTGTGCCCTTGTGAAGCTCACCATTTATTTGACATTGGCACGAGCCTTTGGAGCTCTAGCGACCTATTAGAATTCCCACCTAAACCCTCATTTGGTGGCCGTAGCAAAGACCAATGCCATCTTACATAGCATAATGTGGAACAGTGCCATGACAACCTATGGAATTACAACCCCACTGTGAATGAATCAGAGAACATTGCCTTCTATACCAATACCAACCTGGATTTGGCATCTGGATGCCTCCTATACCAAGACCCCTAGATTTGGTGTCTGGATGCTGTACTGTGGTGTTTAGCACAATAGAAATACACAGATACAGATAAAGATAGAGAGATGTATCATGCTGTAGAAATTATACAGAATGTAATCAAAGTATTTTTTCCCCCTTGGTCAACATTTTGCTGAGTTTGATTTTAGAACCATATTATTATTATTATTTCTATAAGCTGCACATATTCTTTTTGCACATGCATATCATAATAACATTTACTGTTAATATAGAATTATAAATATTTAAAACACTCTACAAAAATTAATAATTGGCCAAATTCTAAGAGATTCCGAGCACCTGCTGATCACTACAACTCCTAGTGAAATGATTGGTGCTCAGAACTTCAGAGGATTTGGCCCAATGGGAACTGCAATGAGTTCACATAGTGCTTAGTGTCTCCCAGTATTTGGCTCTTAAGATCAGATTTTGCAAGGTGCTCAGTGCTTTCAAAGAGGCGATGTGTTCCCTCATCTCCCATTAAAGTGAATGGGAGTTAAGTGTGAAGAGTGTGTTGATGGACTGAGCCCTAATGCTGGAATACTAATGCTTGGTTTATACTGCATACGTACTCTGGTATAACTACGTCACTCAAGGATGTGAAAAATCTACACCCCTGAGCGACATAGTTATCGCAACCATAACCTGCTTTGTAGACAGTGCTTTGTTGGCAGGAGTGCTTCTCATGTCGACATAGCTACCGCCTCTCATGGAGGTGTAGTTATTAAGCTGATGTGCTAAGCCAATGGGAGCTCCCATCTTCATCAGATGCGCAACAGTGGTGCAGCTGCATCGGTGCAATTGCAAAGGTGTAAATTTGTAGTGTAGACTTGCCTTAAGTGTTCAGCATCATTACCCCTCTTGTGCTTTTCCCTCTCTTTTTTCCCCTCTTTTGATCTTCATCTTTATAACTTGTGGGTTCATTTTTCACACATTTATTGGCTTTTATGGTAGAGGTTCTCTCACAGCTTGTGTCAGTTACAAGTATAGGAAGATGCAATGTTTGATTCAGCTGATTCAGATGAAATGTAGTCTTTATTTCCTTTAAAATTCACCTCTCTCTCTTTGTAAACAAATGGAGAATTTTTTAGGAGCTAAATGTAACCTTCTTAATACTTCAGCTTGACCGATTTCTCATTGTGAAAGCTTTATTCACTTAGTTAAAAGCTATTTCATAGATCTATTTTAATTATATAGTGATAAGATTCAAGCCTGTGTTCAATTCTGGGTCACTTCATTGCCAGAAATATATTGATGAATTGAAGTGAGTGTAACAACAAAAAAGATCAGGGGACTGAAGTGATTGACTTATGATAAGCAAAGATTAAAAGAGCTAAATATCTGCAGCTTGGATGAGAGACAATAAGAGAGGAGGCATGATAGCAGTCTGAAAGGGTGCGAACTGTGAATTGGGATAAGAGGTGGTGGCACAAAAATAATTGACAGTAGGAATTAAATGTGATGAAATTAAGGAAAGAAAAGTTAGGATGAAGATCAGTATCAAATTTCTTAGTGGCGAGAGTCAACCTAGTAGGCTGTGCCAATGCCCAGAGGAAGCGCTGGAACAAATCCCCATCATTTGGGGCATTTAAAACTAATTAGATGGAACAAGAATACAGGACCAATTCTGCACAGAGGGGAAAGAGTTTCAATGACCTAATAGGTCTTTTCCATCTCGAGACTCTATGAGATTTCCACCTCTAGATTTTTATGATGAATCAATGAAGAAATATTAGACACCTTTGAATTCCATTATATTACAGGCTAAGGGGACAAAATTATCCAGGTCATGCCCATTTAATACTTACAATTTTTACTCTTAGCTGTCACGAGATTGGAGGAATTAAGTTAAATAATTATGCCAAAATCCTCAAGTGGCAAATATGCTATAAATTTTCAAAGCATTAAAAGTGTCAGAAATAAACTTCATACAAGTAGCAACTTTTTGAAAAAGTAAAACGGTGTGATTTTTGACATCTGATTGTCAGTGATATCTCTTATACGTTTGAGATGAAACACCGAGGCAAATTCAGACCTGAAGTTCCCCAACACATCAGACTGCCTGAGCAGGCATGCTTTGTTTTTCTCCTCCGAGGCTATAAACAGCACCATTTCCCATAGCTATAAGTTACCACTCAGCCCTTCCTAAGCAAGCACATTTATTCTCAGGGTGAAAGCATTGGTGCTCAGTGAAAACATATTAAAATACTAAAAGAAGCTACACATAGGCTGATACCTTATCAGAGATCACACCTCCAACTCCAACAAGGACAGTAGCAGATGATCAGTCCTTCAAATCCACTAAGTGTTTGTCTGTGGCCACAAGTCCATAACAGCTGTAAATTCAGAATAAGCACCTCCATGAACCCATGATTCACTCCTTTATATGGTTTTGATCTTTGATCTGCAGATACCATGAACAGGTAATAAGATGGACCATGGTCCCTTCCTCGGGGCAAAGTTTCAAAAGTTTGTGACTTTGCTTAACTTGAAGTAGTCATTTACATTCACCTCCTACAAGGTATTTCCTAGGAACCCCATTTAACTTTGTTTATCTGGCACATTGTTCAAAATAGTCCTTTGAAGCTCATTACAGTTACCAAGGTGTGTATTGACTATGTATTCCTGACCCCTCCCTGGCACAGAAGTTATACACAATCCCACAATAATATATGCACTTTGCATACTGAATACAATGAACTCTTAAGATACTTAATTCAATAAGGTTTGTCCAGGATATTGCAGAAACTTACCATAGCTGTCACATTGATCTCTGATTTGTCAGATGTCTAAGTCTTTGCAATATTATTTAATGTTTATATTAGCAATCCTTTTCTGAAGTTATGAGAAGCAAAAAAAATATAGCTGGCTCTTTTCTGGATCCTTCAACTGAGACTATCCTTATTTGCAATATGATCGTTATTGATCAGGTTAGTATCACAATAACAACTTTGACCACATTCAAATAAAAGTCTATTTATGTGCTAAACAGAACTTGATCCTGAAGTCCGGCTACGCACAAAACTTCATTTAAAGTTACACGTGTAATGACTGGAGGACTATTTTAGTGTTTTTCCAGTTCTGTTTCAAATGCACTCATCATTGTATAACAATAGAAATTAGAACTCCAGCACTGGAGGATTATAAAGCAGACTTGGATCAATGTGCGTATTTAAATATTATACTTTGTGTTTTTAGTGCTTGGCTGAACATTTCTTTGTCTTTGAGAATTCACCATTATAAGGCAATTGGCCTGAGAAATGTAGGACAAAATCCTTCTCTCTGAACCACATAAAGGCAGTCATTCCACATGTGGAAATCCAATGACAGGCTGAACCAGATAGTGGTTTCAAAACTAGTGCATAGAACCTTCTAGTGCATAGAAACTGTCTTGGATGGGTATAAACTGTTCAGGAAGGACAGGTACGGGAGGAAAGGTGGAGGAGATGCACTGTATGTAAGAGAGTGGTATGATTACTCAGAGCTTTAGTATGAAACTGGAGAAAAGCCTGTTGAGAGTCTTTGGGTTAAGTTTAGAAGCAAGAGCAACACGGGTGATGTCATGGTGGGCGTGTGCTATAGACTACAGGACCAGGAGGATGAGGTAGACAAGGCTTTCTTTGGACAATTAACTGAAGTTTCCAGAACACAGGCCCTGGTTCTAATGGGGGACTTCAACCACCCTGACATCTGCTGGGAGAGCAATAAAGCAATGCACAGACAATCCAGGAAGTTTTTGGAAAGTGATGGGAACAACTTCCTGGTGCAACTACTGGAGGAATGAACCAGGGGCCATTCTCCTCTTGGCCTGCTGCTTACAAACATGGAAGAATTGGTAGGGGAAGTAGAAGTGGGTGGCACCCTGGGCAGCAGTGACCATGAGATGGTTGAGTTCAGGATTTAGCTTTTCTAAATAGTCCTTATCCTGTTCTTTCACCACTAAGGGCTGCTCACCTCCTCCCCGTACTGTGTTGCCCAGGACAGCATTGTGGGAGCTGACCATGTCTGTGAAGACTGAGACAAAAAAAGCATTGAGTATTAATGCATCCGAGGGTGCTGAGGGAATTGGCTGATGTGATTGCAGAGCCATTGGCCATTATCTCTGAAAACTCATGGTGATCAGGGGAGGTCCCAGATGATTGGAAAAAGGCAAATATAGTGCCCATCTTTAAAAAAGGAAAGAAGGAGAACCCAGGGAACTACTGACCAGTCAGCCTCATCTCAGTCCCTGGAAAATCATGGAGCAGGTCCTCAAGGAAACTGTTTTGAAGCACTTGGAGGAGAGGAAGGTATCAGGAACAGTCGACATAGATTCACCAAGGGCAAGTCATGCCTGACCAATCTGATTGCATTCTTTGATGAGATAACTGGCTCTGTGGATATGGGGAAAGTAGTGGACATTATATACCTTAACTGTAGCAAAGCTTTTGATGCGGTCTCCCACAGTATTCTTGCCAGCAAGTTAAAAAAGTATGGATTGGATGAATGGACTATAAAAAGGGATTGGCAAGCTTTGGCACGTGGCCCACTAAGGTAAGCCTCCTGGCTGGCCGGGCTGGTTTGTTTACCTGCTGCGTCCCCACATTTGGCCAATCACAACCCCTATTGGCCTGGAGAGGCAAACCGTGGCCAGTGGGAGCTGCGATCAGCTGAACCTGCGGACTCAGCAGGTAAACAAACCAGCCTGGCCCGGCCTGCCAGGGGGCTTACCCTGGTGGGCTGTGTGCCAAAGCTTGCTGATCCCTGGACTATAAGGTGGATAGAAAGCTGGCTAGATTGTTGGCCTCAGTGGGTAATGATCAACGGCTCCATGTCTAGCTGGCAGCTGGTATCTAGAGGAGTACACCAGGGGTCGGTCCTGGGGCTGGTTTTGTTCAACATCTTTATTAATGATCTGGATGATGGGATGGATGGCACCCTCAGCAAGTTCACTGATGACACTAAGCTGGAGCGAGAAGTAGATATGCTGGAGGGTAGGGACAGGGCCCAGAGTGACCTAGAGAAATTGGAGGAAACCAGAAAAGACTGCTCTGAACTGAGCATGACTGAGGTGATCTGAATTATGGTGTCTTTATGGCAAATATTCATGAATGAGTTAATGAAGATTATACTAGTTGTCACAGGTGCCTTGAATGGGTTACAGCTGAGAGAGCCAATCTCACGTCAAAAGAAAAGGAGTACTTGTGGTCCCTAAGGTGCCACAAGTACTCCTTTTCTTTTTGCGAATACAGACTAACATGGCTGTTACTCCGAAATCTCACGTCAGACTGTCAAAAAACTGGACAGATACATCCAACTGGTGGTATATTCTATAATTAGATTTTAACCAAACTAGCAAGCAATGTGTGCTCCGGGATAACTATGCTAGTTTAACTTGGAGCCACAAGCAGTTCCCTAAGGCCCTCAAAACTTGTGATAAAAGGTTATTAAAACCAAAAATCACCTCACAGGGTCTTCCAGCCCCAAAGTAATTTACTGCAGGTCAAGGTATACTCCAGATCTCATCAAAGACAATACTGATAACCAATTTCTTTAGTAAACTAAAGATTTATTAGCTAAGGAAAAGAAATCAGAGTTATTGAGAAGTTAAAGCAGGTAAGTACATTACAGTTGAATTAAAGTTTGTAAGTCCAATATGATTGCAGAGATATAGTAATTTGCTGGTTTCCAATAGTCTCTATAGTTCCAATAGTCAGGGTTACCTAGAATGGCTCTAGGGATCTGGGTCCAATTGCTCAGAATTCCCCTCTGTCAGAATTCATCAGTCCAGAGATGATAAATCACTCCCAGGATTCAGTATTTTATAGATCTTGCTCACAGAAGATAAGCTGAAAAAAGTCTAGCAGGTGTTCGTAGCGCAGCATGGGTTCTTGCTTTGTTGACCCAATGCACAGGATGTTTGCGGATTTCCCATTGTCCTACACAATGACCCATGCTTTGAAGTTAACAACCTTCTCCGTTAAAGTTCTAAAGCTTCAGTCCCGATTGATGGACCATTCAATTACAGGGACATACATAATACAGTTAATAACAGGTATCTGACCCATTGGTTTTCATGAGCTATGTGACAGCCAGGAACAACCCTTCATTAGCTAATATGCAGTTTACATATCTTACATCTAAAAGCTAAACATCCTTTGATCTAGGGTCAATTATGTACAATGATACCAATCCCAGGAAACAGATCGGTGAAGACAATAACATTATTATGTCACGAGCTTTCATGCATTTAAAGCATATGTAATTACTGGGCGCATGCCAAGTACAGGTAATGTGATAACATCCCCCTTTTTCTCTGTTTTAACAAGTGAATTGGTTTACTTAACACTTCCTTCAGATTGTGACCTGAGCTAGCTAGCTGTCAGTGCCACACTAGCCAAGATTTTCAAAACAAATGTTGTCCAAAGTCAACCTCTTATGTCCATATTTAGATACCTGCCTGGGTGGCCTGATTTTTTCAAAAACTGAGCACCCTGTAGCTCCCATTGCTTCACAGAAGTTCAGACAAAATCACAGTGATGGAAGGCAGGGGAAGGTCATTCCAGTAACATAGTTTTGATTGGCCCCAAGCTGCTTGATTATTTTTATGGGCTCCTTTAAAGTCTCTCTAGTTTTCAAGAAAACCACGTGTGCTTACAAATGATGTATAATGTTTGTTATTTCTGGATGAATGCACTTAATTATCTCTAAAAACCATTTCACCAACAGATGTCTCCTCCTCCTTCCTCTCTGGTACTAATCATTCTCTACAGTTGCAAAAGTTTTTCTGAGTCCTGTGTTCCCTCTCTTCTTATCTCTGAAGGATTTCTCCTTCAGGGTAAAGCTCCTTCTCAAAGCCAAAATGTGCAGCAGCTTAAAGTACACCATAAAAGCTTTACAGATACTTTCGGGTGCATATTTGAATACATCCACCAGATCTGCCCAAGCAGCTGAAAAAGAAAAAAAGCATAATTTTAATAATTTTTGCAGACTTATGTTAACAGCTAATGCTTAACAAACATCTACCAGTACTATTAATGCTACATGACTGTTACAAGATGAAATGCACAAATTTAAGTTTGATCTCATGGTATTAATGCCACAGTTACACACCTGTTGTATTTTCTGTGTATCTTGATAACAAAGGGTAAAATATTAAGATTTAGATTCAAAAAGGAAAAGAAATAGAAAAGAAATCCTCCCCGTGGAAGGAAAAGGCCTAGGTAGGGAGCGTCGAATCGTGGAAGTCAACTAATGGCTACGCAGGTGGTGTTGGAGAGAAGGCTTTGGTTTCTTTGACCATGGGATGGTGTTCCATGAAGGAGGAGTGCTGGGCAGAGACGGGCTCCATCTTACAAAGAGAGGGAAGAGCATCTTTGCCAGCAGGCTGGCTAACCTAGTGAGGAGGGCTTTAAACTAGGTTCACCGGGGGAAGGAGACCAAAGCCCTGAGGTAAGTGGGAAAGCGGGATACCGGGAGGAAGCACAGGCAGGAATGTCTGTGAGGGGAGGGCTCCTGCCTCATACTGGCAATGAGGGGCGAGCAACAGGTTATCTCAAGTGCTTATATACAAATGCACAAAGCCTTGGAAACAAGCAGGGAGAACTGGAGGTCCTGGTGATGTCAAGGAACTATGACGTGATCGGAATAACAGAGACTTGGTGGGATAACTCACATGACTGGAGTACTGTCATGGATGGTTATAAACTGTTCAGGAAGGACAGGCAGGGCAGAAAAGGTGGGGGAGTAGCACTGTATGTAAGGGAGCAGTATGACTGCTCAGAGCTCCGGTATGAAACTGCAGAAAAACCTGAGTGTCTCTGGATTAAGTTTAGAAGTGTGTGCAACAAGAGTGATGTAGTGGTGGGAGTCTGCTATAGACCACCGGACCAGGGGGATGAGGTGGATGAGGCTTTCTTCCGGCAGCTCGCAGAAGCTACTAGATCGCATGCCCTGATTCTCATGGGTGACTTTAATTTTCCTGATATCTGCTGGGAGAGCAATACAGCGGTGCATAGACAATCCAGGAAGTTTTTGGAAAGCGTAGGGGACAATTTCCTGGCGCAAGTGCTAGAGGAGCCAACTAGGGGGGGCGCTTTTCTTGACCTGCTGCTCACAAACCGGGTAGAATTAGTGGGGGAAGCAAAAGTGGATGGGAATCTGGGAGGCAGTGACCATGAGTTGGTTGAGTTCAGGATCCTGACGCAGGGAAGAAAGGTAAGCAGCAGGATACGGACCCTGGACTTCAGGAAAGCAGACTTCGACTCCTTCAGGGAACGGATGGCCAGGATCCCCTGGGGGACTAACTTGAAGGGGAAAGGAGTCCAGGAGAGCTGGCTGTATTTCAAGGAATCCCTGTTGAGGTTACAGGGACAAACCATCCCGATGAGTCGAAAGAATAGTAAATATGGCAGGCGACCAGCTTGGCTTAATGGTGAAATCCTAGCAGATCTTAAACATAAAAAAGAAGCTTACAAGAAGTGGAAGGTTGGACATATGACCAGGGAAGAGTATAAAAATATTGCTCGGGCATGTAGGAATGTTATCAGGAGGGCCAAATCGCACCTGGAGCTGCAGCTAGCCAGAGATGTCAAGAGTAACAAGAAGGGTTTCTTCAGGTATGTTGGCAACAAGAAGAAAGCCAAGGAATGTGTGGGCCCCTTACTGAATGAGGGAGGCAACCTAGTGACAGAGGATGTGGAAAAAGCTAATGTACTCAATGCTTTTTTTACCTCTGTTTTCACTAACAAGGTCAGCTCCCAGACTGCTGCGCTGGGCATCACAAAATGCGGAAGAGATGGCCAGCCCTCTGTGGAGATAGAGGCGGTTAGGGACTATTTAGAAAAGCTGGACGTGCACAAGTCCATGGGGCCGGACGAGTTGCATCCGAGAGTGCTGAAGGAATTGGCGGCTGTGATTGCAGAGCCACTGGCCATTATCTTTGAAAACTCGTGGCGAACCGGGGAAGTCCCGGATGACTGGAAAAAGGCTAATGTAGTGCCAATCTTTAAAAAAGGGAAGAAGGAAGATCCTGGGAACTACAGGCCAGTCAGCCTCACCTCAGTCCCTGGAAAAATCATGGAGCAGGTCCTCAAAGAATCAATCCTGAAGCACTTGCATGAGAGGAAAGTGATCAGGAACAGCCAGCATGGATTCACCAAGGGAAGGTCATGCCTGACTAATCTAATCGCCTTTTATGATGAGATTACTGGTTCTGTGGATGAAGGGAAAGCAGTGGATGTATTGTTTCTTGACTTTAGCAAAGCTTTTGACACGGTCTCCCATAGTATTCTTGTCAGCAAGTTAAGGAAGTATGGGCTGGATGAATGCACTATAAGGTGGGTAGAAAGCTGGCTAAATTGTCGGGCTCAACGGGTAGTGATCAATGGCTCCATGTCTAGTTGGCAGCCGGTATCAAGTGGAGTGCCCCAAGGGTCGGTCCTGGGGCCGGTTTTATTCAATATCTTCATAAATGATCTGGAGGATGGTGTGGATTGCACTCTCAGCAAATTTGCGGATGATACTAAACTGGGAGGAGTGGTAGATACGCTGGAAGGGAGGGATAGGATACAGAAGGACCTAGACCAATTGGAAGATTGGGCCAAAAGGAATCTGATGAGGTTCAATAAGATAAGTGCAGGGTCCTGCACTTAGGACGGAAGAACCCAATGCACAGCTACAGACTAGGGACCGAATGGCTAGGCAGCAGTTCTGCGGAAAAGGACCTAGGGGTGACAGTGGACGAGAAGCTGGATATGAGTCAGCAGTGTGCCCTTGTTGCCAAGAAGGCCAATGGCATTTTGGGATGTATAAGTAGGGGCATAGCGAGCAGATCGAGGGACGTGATCGTCCCCCTCTATTCAACATTGGTGAGGCCTCATCTGGAGTACTGTGTCCAGTTTTGGGCCCCACACTTCAAGAAGGATGTGGATAAATTGGAGAGAGTCCAGCGAAGGGCAACAAAAATGATTAGGGGACTGGAACACATGAGTTATGAGGAGAGGCTGAGGGAGCTGGGATTGTTTAGCCTGCAGAAGAGAAGAATGAGGGGGGATTTGATAGCTGCTTTCAACTACCTGAAAGGGGGTTCCAAAGAGGATGGCTCTAGACTGTTCTCAATGGTAGCAGATGACAGAACGAGGAGTAATGGTCTCAAGTTGCAGTGGGGGAGGTTTAGATTGGATATTAGGAAAAACTTTTTCACTAAGAGGGTGGTGAAACACTGGAATGCGTTACCTAGGGAGGTGGTAGAATCTCCTTCCTTAGAGGTTTTTAAGGTCAGGCTTGACAAAGCCCTGGCTGGGATGATTTAACTGGGAATTGGTCCTGCTTCGAGCAGGGGGTTGGACTAGATGACCTTCTGGGGTCCCTTCCAACCCTGATATTCTATGATTCTATGATTCTATGAAATAAAAGATGTTGCTTTTGCAAAATGGCTGAGTTAGTGTTGCTAGATCAACCTTAATTCTTTGAATTTCCTGACTTTGGAGAGTCTTATTTTGCAAGTTTAATGTCATGATGATGACACTCAGACAGTATGGATGATGATGATGATGATGATAATAAAGTATATCAATTTTGAATAGACTGTACGTGCCCAAACTCCTGAGAGATAAACTAATAATCCTGTTTTTATGCTTCTGAGAAGATGCATTTCAGACTGCAAAACAACTGGTCAAGACATAAAAATCAGAGTAAATGCTTCTTATCTGTGGTTGTTTATAATAAAATAATCTTGTCTTGTTCAGAGAAGATGTGAGATAATTACTGTTGTCTCTTTGGTTGAATGAAAAGCTGAAATGATGGTTAAATTTTGTTGAGAAATCAATGATGCACACTCCATGGTATAATCTGTTTTTAACCAAAATGTATGAAGGTTTATAAAAATTACATACAGGTTGTTGAAGAAATAGAGAAGTAACTCTTTAATTAGAATTGGGTGAAATTCTTCAATCACAACTTTTTTTCCTGCAAAACATACAGATTTTGAGACACCAAAATATTTTGTGAACTCATGTTGGTTTCTCCAACTTCATTCAATTGAGGGGGGAAAAATACTAAAAGAAATCCCTTAAAATCCTTTAAAACATAGATATTTTTCTTGTCATTTTTAAAAGGAAATGTTTCAACTTTTGATTCAAAACCATTTTTGTTTCCAAAATTTCTTTAAGGTCAATACAAAGCCATGAAAATATGTTAAACTGGTCAAAATAAAAACATTTTCTTCAACCCCAAATTAATTTTTTTGACTTTTGATTTGCTGGAAAATTTGAAAAAAATATTTTCTGTTTGACTCCAAATTAATTTTTTAATTGCCAGAAAAAAAAAAAAAGGTTATTCATACAGCTCTACTTTGAATACAGCAATGCACACAGGCTTTTGGAGAAACCCTAAGACAGAGCCCCCAACACTACTGTGGCCAAGAAACAACTGCGTCTCTGCTTCTCCTTCTTTACAGCCTCTCACTGAAGCTACTTCCACTAGTTCTCACAGTATGGAACCAACACCTACACCCTTCATTTGGCATCTGGGATGCCCTGTTAGCTTCATGAGCTAGACACATGGTCTTGCTCCTGAAATCAACCCCTTCCTCTGTGTCTAGATGATACATCAAAAGAGACTTAGTTGTGCTAATGGGAACAAAAGAAAACGGTTTTGCACACCCATTCATTTTAAGGTCTGTGATTGACTTGCATCCAAAAGCCCCAAGGGTGGGCCAAAAGCAGTTTTTCAGTATTACATTAATTACATTTACCATAGTATATTATATTACTTGTCTGATAGGAAATTTTGTTAGGAGGAAAACCTTATGTAAACAAAAGGAATGGTAAATTTGAGAAATTAAATGGAGAATTAAGTTTATCGAAAGCAGGGGTGGGCAAACTATGGCCCAGGGGCTGCATCCAGCCCTACAGAGGTTTTAATCTGACCCTCAAGCTCCAGCTGGGGAGCAGGGTCGGGGCTTTCCCTGCTCTGCGCGGCTTCTGGAAGCAGCGGCATGTCCCCCCTCCAGCTCCTATGCGTAGGGGCAGCCAGGGGGCTTCACACAGTGCCTCCGCCCCTAGCGCTGCCTCCACAGCTCCCATTTGCCTGAAACGGTGGCCAATGAGAGCTGCAGGGGCAGTGCCTTTGGAGGGGGCAGTGGGTTGAGTTGCCTGGCTGCGCCTCCACGTTGGAGCTGGATGGGGGTCATGCCGCTGCTACTGGGAGCTGCTTGTGGTATGTGCCACATGGAGCATGCACCCCTGACCGCCTCCCACACCCCAACCCCCTACCCCAGCCCTGATCCCTCTCCTGCCCTCGAACCCCTAGGTCTCAGCCCAGAGCACTGTCCTGCACCCCTAACCACTCATCCCCAGCCCCATCTCAGATCCCGCACCCCCAGCTGGAGCCCTCACACCCTCCCACACCCCAACCCCCAATTTTGTGAGCATTCATGGTCCGACATATAATTTACATACCCAGATGTGGCCCTCGGGCCAAAAAGTTTGCCCATCCCTGATCTAAAGTATACTGGACACAGACTCCAGGAAATGAGAAGGGTCTGCTTATGAGGGAGTTCTGTTGCTAGGAAACTGTAATTCAAAATGCCATATTTTTCTGTTCATTTTAAATGGTAAAAGAGTAAAGAAATGAATGAATGTTGATTAATTAACATACCTCATAGATAATGAATACAGGTAGCTATCAACACATGGATGAAACGTTTGTTTTACAGATTGAAAAGCCAATATGAAGAGAAAGTCCCAAGGAAAACCCAACAAAAGAAACTAAACATGACAGCTAACTGCTTGGTTAGATGAAGTGATTCCAGCACATAAGTCAAACAAAAATAAATAATGGGAATTGTACAGAATTGGAGCTGCTTTGTAATCATTCGGTAATATTGCATTGTGACCTGATTTTTGGGATGTTTACAATATGAATATATTTGTTTTAGTTTCAGAGGAGGCTGTCAGAAAGAAAACAAATAGGAAAGCAAAATAATGGCTCAAGATCAGGGGCGGCTCTACCAATGTTGCTGCCCCAAGCAGTCACCGACGAATTGCTGCGCGTTGTGGCGGAGCTGCCACTGAATTGCCGCCGCACCCGGAAGAGCAGTGGAGCTGCAGCCCAAAAGCCAACGTGGCGGGAAGAGCAGCGGAACAGCCGCCGAATTGGCACCATGGGACACGGACTGCCGCCCCAATCTCAATGCCGCCCCAATCACCTGCTTGGAAAGCCGGTGCCTGGAGCTGGCCCTGCTAAAGATAAGCCACCACTCAGCAAACACTTGAGGGTTTTTAAGGGATGATGCCCAAACTATTAGCTTTGAAGATTTTACCTCCTCCCCATCCAATCTGAAAAGCTAGTTTTGTCCAGAAGAGCAAAAGTCTGGAGAAGCAGAAGTACAGAAGGGCTGTGGAAGTTTAAAAAGTTTTTCCTTTTTTTAAGTAATTGTAGAGAAACTAAATGAATTACTTGCTTCAGTCTTCACAGCTGAGGATGTTGGGGGATTCCCAAACCTAAGCCATCTTTTGAAGGTGACAAATCTGTGGAATTGTAACAGATTGAAGTGTCACTAGAGGAGGTTTTGGATTTAATTGAGAAACTTAACAGTAACAAGTCACTGGGACCAGATGGCATTCACCCAAGAGTTCTGAAGGAACTAAAATGTGAAATTGAGGAACTATTAACTATAGTTTGTAACCTGTCCTTTTAATCAGCTACCGTACCCAATGACTGGAAGATAGCTAATGTAATGCCAATATTTAAGAAGGGCTCTAGAGGTGATCCTGGCAATTACAGACCGGTAAGTCTAACATCAGTACTAGGCAAATTAGTTGAAACAATAGCAAAGAATAAAATTGTCAGACACACAGAAGAATGTAAATTGTTGTGCAAAAGTCAACGTGGTTTCTGTAAAGGGAAATCATGTTTTACTAATCTATTAGAATTCTTTTAATAGGTCAACAAACACGTGAACAAGGGGGATCCAGTGGACATAGTGTACTTAGATTTCCAGAAAGCCTTTGACAAGGTCCCTGACCAAAGGCTCTTATGTAAATTAAGTTGTCATGGGATAAGAAGGAAGATCCTTTCATGGATTGAGAACTGGTTAAAAGACAGGGAACAAAGGGTAGGAATAAATGGTAAATTTTCAGAATGGAGAGGGGTAACTAGTGGTGTTCCCAAAGGGTCAGACCTAGGACCAATCCTATTCAACTTGATCATAAATGATCTGGAGAAAGGGGTAAACAGTGCGGTGGCAAAGTTTGCAGATGAGACTAAACTGCTCAAGATAGTTAAGACCAAAGCAGACTGTGAAGAACTTCAAAAAGATCTCACAAAACTAAGTGATTGGGCAACAAAATGGCAAATGAAAATTAATATGGATAAATGTAAAGTAATGCACATTGGAAAAAATAACCCCAACTATACATGCAATATGATGGGGGCTAACTTAGCTACAACTAATCAGGAGAAAGATCTTGGGAGTCATCACGGATAGTTCTCTGAAGATATCCACGTAGTGTGCAGTGGCAGTCAAAGAATCAAACGGGAGGTTAGGAATAATTAAAAAAGGGATAGTGAATAAGACAGAGAAAATCGTATTGCCCTTATATAAATCCATGATACATCTTGAATACTGCATAGAGATGTGGCCCTCTCATTCAAAAAAGATATACTAGCATTGGAAAAGCTTCATAAAAGGGCAACTAAAATTATTAGGGGTTTGGAACGGGTCCCATATGAGGAGAGATTAAAGAGGCTAGGACTTTTCAGCTTGGAAAAGAAGAGATTAAGGGGGTTATGGTAGATGTATATAAAATCATGAGTGGTGTGGAGAAAGTGAATAAGGAAAAGTTATTTACTGGTTCCCATAATATAAGAACTAGGGGCCACCAAATGAAATTAATGGGCAGCAAGTTTAAAACAAATAAAAGGAAGTTCTTCTTCACACAGCACACAGTCAACCTATGGAACTTCCTGCCTGACGAAGTTGTGAAGGCTAGGGCTATAAAATGGTTTAAAAGAGGACTGGATAAATTCATGGAGGTTAAGTCCATTAATGGCTTTTTGCCAGGATGGGAAGTGAAAGGTGTCCCTAGCCTCTGTTTGTCAGAGGGTGGAGATGGATGGAAGGAGAGAGATCACTTGCTCATTACCTGTTAGGTTCACTCCCTCTGGGACACCTGGCATTGGCCACTGTCGGTAGACAGGACACGGGGCTGGATGGACCTTTGGTCTGACCCAGTATGGCCATTCTTATGTTCTTATGCTTTTTCTCTCTCTCTCTGTGGGGGAATTGTTTGGAGGAACCAGGCTTAGACTTAGGTATCCACTGTAATGTCTGAAGAAGTTAGGCCTTCCTAGGTTACCATCAAGAGATGGTAAAGACTTTAGGTAGGATAGATGTGTGTAAAGCTTCTTTTAAAAATCCCTTTTTTTCTCTAAATGCTAGAAACTAAACATTACTTTGGTTTAAGAAGGCCACTGGATCACAATATAGATCACTGGTCACAGACTCCCAAAGGAAAGAACTCAGATAGGCCTGCTGGTTAAGCATGATTGATATATAGGCTACCGTAGCCTAGTCTAAGAGTGGGAGAAATTGCATGATCTCAACTCAGGAGTGGTCAAGGCTTGAAGGCCCCTCACCTGAGCGGGTGTACTCAGAGAGACCAGAAAGGGGATAGAGCATCAGCTAGCCGTACAACTGAAACAATAACATAAAAAATGTGAGGAGACATTATAGACCATAAAACATTCAAACTTGACTTTGCAAAGAAGAAACAGTGAAGTATCGGAAGAAACATGGAGTGTACATAGTTAGCCAAGGGGGTTACACCACCGAGTATGAACTGTGCTTTCAGCATCACCTTATCTACTTTATGAGAAAGAAGGGCATCTCTTTTGTGTTTTTTTATTTGTAGCTGCACAATGGTACTGTGAGTTTTATTCCACAGATGTTCACATATAAATATCTCTGCAAACCCCAGTTCTGCTTTCACAATTTCAATGGGTTAAGCAACAGATAGACACCAGCTTGGGGTTTCCTTTTCTGGGATACCCGGTTTTCATCTTCATAGCGCTGTGGTTTTGCACATCATCCACAGGGTGCCAAGTGACTGAAAAATGTTATCATTCTGGTTTAGTTACAATTTGCATCTATCTTGCGCTCACTTCTCATAGGTGTAAATGATTGCATAGGCTGCAAGACAATGGAGAATCAGCATCTGCTTTTTTTTATTAAGTAATGCTTTACATTCATGTTGCATAGGTAAAAAGACTATACAATGTGCAAGGCAATAGAAAGTCAGGCCCCTTGAGTTTAAAATGCTGGCACTAGCTTGTATAGAGTTAGTAATAACGTTATTTCTTTGGTTTCTATTTTTTTCTGCATTGCACGGCTATGGGAATATGTGGGGGGGAGCAGGGAAACATCTGGGCCTTTTGTTATTAAAGTATAAGAAAGAGAAAATTAATCTCCTACAGCAGTCAGGTTAGAAGTCAATGAAAGTGAAGTAAGTTTCATTTTGATTCAGATTTTGTACTGCCTCAGAAGAACCTTCCTCCTCATCTTGTGTCTTTTGTGCTCATTTTTGGAACTGAAAGTATTATCCCTACTTGTGTGATAGAAATAATTTGTTCCTGGGTTCTTAGCCAGTAGTGTTCCAGAAACATGACTAACTACAAAGCGATTCTCCCAATGCGTTTGTCAAAACAATGTGATACATGCCCAAGTGCAATACCAGCAACAAAGCACTGATGATATTTCTAAAGTACCACTTAATTAAGTTGTTGTTCATGCAGTAAATACAGCATCAGACTCCCAGGCCTAGGATACTGTGTTGAGGGACATTAGATCTACACAGCAGGCACTGGAAACAAGGACATGCTTCAGACATAATGAAGAAACCTGCAAAAAAAAATGTGAAAGATAATGCAGTAGGAGATAATCAGATCAAAAAGCATTTTCTACCTTTTTACATAGACAAATTTTCAAAGGAATTTTTATGCTATACAGTTGAGTGGATTGAGAAATCTATATTAAGGAGAAGGGAGTAAAAATACATGATTAAAAAAAACCCCAACCAACCAACCTCCCCCCTCAAAAAACAAAACAAAAACAAAAAAAACAACCAAAATCCTCTTCAAAATGCTTCCTTGTTTCCTGTAAAGGAAAGAAATGGTCTGTAGTTACAAACACTACTTATAATTAGGAACATGCAAATAACCTTAAAGTCTTTTTGCAAACAAAAATAAATTATTTCTTTCTCTTTGATGGCACTGATTAAACGGATAAAGTGAAATTGAAATCGATACATATTTCAACCTCTAGATCATGTGTACGGGTGTTTGAGTGAAGGTGATAGAGGAAAGATCATTTGTTTAACATATTAATGCTTAATTCTTTATTATGTAAATTGGAAGGTAAAGTAATGCTTAATGAAGGTAGTAATGAGAACTCTTAACTTGAGGATATGTTTGCTGATAAGGATTAAGAATTTTTTAATGGAAGAAAGTCTGTTGCATTTGCAGATATATCACATAGCTTCCAGGCTTATCTGAGTGTAAAGAAAATAATGTTTCTTTGCTGTAACAGGGTAAAAAGCCTTGTGGGTGGGGGGGTATTTATTGTAGATGTGATATTTCTTGACTTTAGTAAGGCTTTTGATACTGTCTTGCATGAACTTATCATAAACAAACTAGGGAAATGCAAGCTAGAGGAAGCTACTACAAGGTGAGTGCATAACTGGTTGGAAAACCATCCCCAAAGAGTAGTTATCAGTGGTTTGCAGTCAAGCTGGAAGGGCATATCAAGTGGGGTCCTGCAGGGATCAGTTCTGGGTATTGTTCTGTTCAATATCTGTATAAATTATTTAGATAATGGCGTATAGAATGAACTTATAAAGTGTGCAGATCATACCAAGCTGGGAGGAGTTGCAAGTGCTTTGGAGGATAAGATTAAAATTCAAAATGATCTGGACAAAATGGAGAAATGGACTGAAGTAAATAGGATGAAATTCAGTTAGGACAAATGCAAAGTACTCCATGTAGGAAGGAAAAATCAGTTGCACACATACAAGATAGGAAACGACTGCCTAGGATGGAGTATGCATAAAGATATCTGGAACTCATAGTGAATCACAAGCTAAATCTGAGTCAACTGTGTAACACTGTTGCAAAAAAAGCAAACATCATTCTGGGATGTCTTACCAAGAGTGTTGTAAGTAAGACACAAGAAGTAATGCTTCCACTGTACCCCACAGTGATTAGGCCTCAGCTGGAGTAATGTGTCCAGTTCTAGGCACCACATTTCAGGAAAGATGTGGACAAATTGGAGAAGAGCAACAAAATTGATTTAAAGTCTAGAAAACATAACCTATGAGGGAAGATTGAAAAAACTGGATTTGTTTAGTCTGGAGAAGAGAAGACTGAGAGGGGACTTGGTAACAATTTTCAAGTACACAAAAGGTTCGTACAAGGAGAAGGGAGAAGAATTGTTCTCCTTAATCTCTGAGGATAGGACAAGAAGCAATGGGCTTAAATTGCAGCAAGGGAGGTTTAGATTGGTCATTAGGAAAAACTTCCTAACTGTCAGGGTGGTTAAGCACTGGAATAAATTGTCTAGAGAGGTTGTGGAATCTCTGTCATTGGAGATTTTTAAAAGCAGGTTAGACAAACACCTGTCAGGGATGGTCTAGATCAGGGATCGGCAACCTTTGGCATGCGGTCCATCAGGGAAATCTGCTGGTGGGCCGGGACGGCTTGTTTACCTGCAGCATCCGCAGGTTCGACTGATCGCAGCTCCCACTGGTCGCAGTTCGCCGTTCCAGGCCAATGGAGGCTGCAGGAAGCAGTGGCCAGCACATGCCTCGGCCCACGCTGGTTCCTGCAGCCCCCATTGGCCTGGAACGATGCAAGGAATTAATTTAGCTTCTATGAAGTGTCATTGTCTTCCTTGAATTTGTTCCTTTAGGACTTTGATCATTGAGTGGCCCTATTGATTGTTTGGCCGGCATCTTGCTTCTGATGTACTTATTTTTTTTTACTTTTAGTTTTTGTGCTCTTAGCTAGTTGCTCTTCAAATTCTTTCTTGTTCTGCGTCATTATACTTTTACACTTGACTTGCCAGAGTTCATGCTCTTTCCCATTGGAATATGACTTCCCAAATTGTATCTTTTACTCTGTTGTTAAGCCATGGTGGAATTTTTTTGGTCCTCTTACTTTTTTATTTTGGGTATATATATAGTTTGAATCTCTATTATGGTGTTTTTAAATAGTCTCCATGCAATTTGCCAGCATTTCACCCTTGTGACTGTTCCTTTACATTTCTGTTTAACTAGTTTCCTCATTTTTATTTAGTTCCCCTCTTTGAAATTAAATACTACTGGGACCGGCTTCTTTGGCATTTTCTCCTCTACAAGGATGTTACATTTAATTACATTATGGTCTTTATTACTGAGTGGTTCAGCTATATTCACCTCTTGGACCAGATCTTGTGCGCCATTTAGGTCTAAATCAAGAATTGCCTTTCCCTTTGAGTGTTCCAGGACAAGCAGCTCCAAGAGACAGTCATTTATGGTGTCTAGAAATGTTATGCCTGCATCTCTTCCTGAGGTGCCATATAGTTGAATCCTCCATTGTTATTGCATTTTCTGCCTTTGTAGCTGCTCTGATTCTTTCTGAGCTTTTCACAGTCACTGTCACCATGCTGGTCAGGTGGTCAGTAGTATATTCCTACTGCTGTGGTCTTATTGTTCAAGCCTGAAATTTCTATCCACAGAGAATCTATGGTACAGCTTGATTCATTTAAGATTTTTACTTTATTTGACTGATGCTTTTTTTTCACATGTGGTGCCACTCCCCCACCAATGTGACCAACGCTGTTATTACTCTATATTTTGTATCCTGGTATTACTGTGTCCCATTGGTTATCCTCATTTAATGCCTGGCACTCTAGTTCACCATCTTACTATTTAGACTTCTAGCATTTTTACATAAGCACTTGTGCATTTTGTTAGTATTCAGTTGCTTGCCTTCATGTGCTATATTTAAATGGGACTCTTTTATGTTTGACTGTTCCTCACTACCTCCTATCTGTACTTTATCAGCTTCTTTTCTGTCCTCTTTTCTAGGATATAGAGTTCCCTCCAAATTAATCCCTAAGGGATGTCTCCACCCAAAACATGTGCTTCTCTGCATGTTAGCTTTCCTCCAGCCCTTAGTTTTAAAAATATTCTCTACAACCTTTTGACTTTTACATTCAAGCAGTCTGGTTCCATTTTTAGTTTAGATGGAGCTCATCCTCCCTGTAGAGCTTCCTTCTTTCCCAAAAGGTACCCAAGTTCCTAATAAACCTAAAACCCTACATCATCATCTCATCCACACATTAAGACACTGTAGTTCTGCTTCTCTTTCTGGTCCTACACATGGAACTGGAAGCATTTCAGAAAATGCTACCATGGAAGTTCTGGGCTTTAATCTATTACCTAGTAATCTAAATTTGGCTTCCAGGATCTCAATCCTACCTTTCCCTATATCATTAGTATCCATATGTACCATGACCCCTTGCTTCTTCCCAGCACTGCAAATAAGTCTGTCTAGATGTCTTGGGAGATTTTCAACCTTTGCAACAGGCAGGTTGCTCCCCCGCAACATCTTTTACAATAGTATTCATAAAGAAGGAGTATTCATTCATATGACTAGGGATAGTGATTCACATAGGCTTGGCTTTTAAATCCAAACACCATTACTGTTTATGTTCAGGGAGCTGGGAGGGGTAGCTTGTGGTTGTTTTAATCTTGGTGGTGAAAATGCCTTAAGATGTGCTTTTATTTAATATCTAGAACATCATGTAAGCAAATTGATGCAAATTAATATCAAAGGAGGAGGGCACTAGCAAAGGTCAATGGGGAGATGTGAAAGAGTGAGAGAGCAGGAATGGTAGAGATTAGAGCTATGTAAATAATTCATTTTGGGGGTCTTTATGGCCAAACTGAACCATTGAAAAAAATTGTTTCTGGTCAAACAAAATATTTCATTTAATTATTGAAGGGTTTCTTATCTTTAAAATTTGTTCAGTAAAATTGAAGCTTTTTTTAATGTTTTGAATTGAAAGATCGAAACATTTGAGTTTTTCATCTAAAGCAATTTGGCAAGTTCAATACAAATTCATGAAATGTTTTGGTTAATCTGAATTTTTCAGTGAAAAAAAGTTTAGTCCAAAAAATTCCACTCAGCTTTAGTAGAGAAGAAGGATCTCTTGCTCGTGTTCCATGTAACTGACAGGTCTCATGGCATTGGCGTGTCCTTGTTCTCAGCTGCTTCTACAGGTTTCAGGATCTTTATTCCAAAGTAACCTAGAGGAGAAAGAAGAAAAAAGAGACTGCTTCCTTGAGGAGTATAAACTTAAGCTATGCTCAGTCACTGTTAGCCACCAGTCTTATTGGAATTGCCAGCTGTCAGCAGATGCTCTCAGCAGTTGACAATGGGACCAGAGTTGCTAGTGGGAGTGAAATGTTCAGGAGAGAAAGGAGCCAGACCTATGAACAGCAGGTTCAGAGGAGAAAAGAACTGGGTGGCTGAGCAGCATGTCCAAAGTTCCTGGGAAGAAGAGAACCATCTGGCAGTGAAAGATGTTCATGGGGAGAGAGAGAACGACAGAACTAATGAGAAGGACATAAAATCAAGAGCAAAAGAAGACAGTGTGATTATTTTTTTTCAAAAGGAATAAAATGTTAAAGAGCATTAAATGCACTAAATACTTCCCTAAAATTATTTTTCCATGTTAAGCAACTACGATAGTCTCTTTGTACAGAGATGCTGCACCTTCATAAATTGGAAGGGAGATGTCCATGGGAAAAGTTGCTATTAAGATGTACAAAAAATCTGGATAATCTCCTGCCATATGGAGTGCAGTGTATTTCAGGAGGTGAATAGTGAACTGTTTAATGTGTTGTTTCAGAGTAACAGCCGTGTTAGTCTGTATTCGCAAAAAGAAAAGGAGTACTTGTGGCACTTAGTCTCTAAGGTGCCACAAGTACTCCTTTTCTTTTTGTTTAATGTGTGTTTTGTTTACTGTGTTGATAAAGTACCGAATGGAACCTGGTAAGTGCAAATATTACAATAGCATCGTACTGTACGTGAAAAAAATACATTGTAGTCTTATTAAAAAAGTCAAGATTAATCAGTATGGTGATCATGTAATAAATGTTAAAAAATAATAATAATTTTTTATTATAATTATTAGCATAACTGGAACTTCTGGGATTTTCATGTTCGACAGTTTTAAATATATTAAGATAATTGAAAATTTATTTAAAAATTACGTCATTTGATGTATTTATAGGTATTTTTATTGGTCATACTTTGTATACATACAGTAAAAAATGCACGATGCCTGCATACATATGTTTGATAAAACATCAAGGGGCCTTGGAAATAAGGCTTATCATTGTAAATTGATTCTACTGCTATACAAAGATTGTAATAGCATTAAATAAATGAATATATGAACACTATAACAAACAGCATTTCTAAACTCAATGCCCATCACTTTAACACATATGATGTTTTGTGGATATTTGCTATCATTTTTAGCAAGCTTAACCTGTTGATCTGAACTTTTGCCAACTATGACTATTTTAATCTTTCGTTGCCAATCTTAGGCTACTTCCATCTAATACTAGTTGACTTTCTGAGGGACAGCAGTAAATCTGGCATCTAATATGTCATAGAGCAAGTCCAGAAAAAAGCGAGATGTCTCGCTGTCACTTCTTTATAATCCTATCTTCCATGGAACATCTGGCATTGCTTCACAAAGATCTCTGGAGGATGGCTTTAAAGTTCCTTTTGAGGAATTTAAAAAAAAGCGTACTTTTTGCTTCAAATGGGAAATTTCTCCACATTTGTACCACTTTTAGAGGAGGAGTGTAACATGCTACAGTTACACATGATAGGGATATTCTAAAATGAGGTAAGTTAACTTATAGCTATGTTTACAATAAAGTAATATTAACCCTATATATCTTAATCTTTCTGAATGTTTCCAGTTGTACTTGAAAAATATTTGGCTAATAGGCTCATTCAGATTTTTTTCAGAGTGTTCCCAAACGTAAGCTCCAGGATCTGCTTTCGTTTGAAACAGACTGTTGTAAGATTTTATCTTTGGAACAGAAAATCCAAACTCAGGATTGCAAGTGAGTCAGAGTTTTTTCCAAATAATTCAGGAAATAATTTGCTTTGCCCTAATTTTCATCATGGCAAGGACCTTGGCACTAAATTTGTAGCTCACTAGATGATTCCCCAAAATCAAGGCTTCATGTGCTCTGCATCAAATACAACCTAAATTCTGCAGCAAGAATCAGCAGCAGGCTGGTGTTTAATTCATTGGCAGCTTCAAGTATATTCACTAACGGAACCTTTTACTGAATTAAATATTAAATCCCCAAATGGTCAGGTCCACCAAGTTTATGGCCCCTTTGTGCCAGTGGAGTGGTGCAAAGGAACCCCAGAAGATTGAGAATAGTGCCTATTTGCAAAGTTTAACTCTAAATCTCATCACCTGTAGCTATTTTGTCTCAGTTTCTCCATGCAACACTCCTACCTCTGTAAATTCCATTAGTTAAGAAGTAAGTGCCATTATAAGTTACTAAGGAATCACACAGATGCAAGATCAACTTTATAGCAAGAATGGAATTTTATAAGTGAGGAGCAATTTTGTTTGACAAAGAGTGGGAGAATTGTGTCTATTATCAATATTTCCATATTAATAATACCGTTTTTTGTTTTTTTGTGTGCAACCTCCCCCACCTTGAAATCTGCAAGCTTCTGAAGATACAGACTGAGTCTCCAAGGAGTCCTACCTTATGGATTACAACAATAATGGCTACCAGAGCACCTCTGGCATCCCTTTCCAGCATGCTTGGAGCCAGGGGTGGGAACAGAATGGATTAGGAACTTCTGCTGTTGAGGGTGATCTGTGTCTGGTGACCAGCAGTTTGCTGGGTTAATGATGAACCAGGGTGGGTCAACGTATCAGTGGGAGGGGATAGCCTGACAGAGACAAAAAGACTAGTTTTAGTTTAGTCTGATCTTTGATTCTGGAGCTAAGAGAGAAGCAAAACAGCTCAGGGTGTCTCTCTGATTAACTCCTACTTCCTACACAGGACATCTTTGAATGCTGTGATATCTCATGCATGGGTCAGGCAATTCCAGCCTTGCAGAGACGACTGTCCAGAGGGCAGAGATCTGACGTGGTGCCAGCAAACTGAGAGCCAGTTGACACCTCCACGGGACTCCAGACCATAAGTGCTAGAAGAAGACCCTGCCACATCCAGGGGCAAAGACTCAATAAGGGGGCCCTTTTTGTTTAATCTGGCCAATGTTCACCGTGCTGCTGTACTCATCTCTGGACTCATCCCCAGTGTACCAGATGCCTGGGAATATGTCAGGGAGTGAACTGGGAGCTGAGAAGGGTTGTGAGTGTTAGAAGGTGAAGAATTGGTTGAGTTGCTAATGTTGAGTCCTTATTAGTTAACCTTAAATTTTCCTTCCCCCGATCCTATCTTCCTTCTACCCCCCAAAAAAATCCTCTTTTGTTACACTATTTCTGGGTGTGCCATTCATTTGAATTGATGTAAATTATTGTTTCTTGTGTACTAGATTTTATGCTCCACAGGAAGTGGTAACATTATTGATTTTCTCATTTTCCTTGTGTGTCAAGCAAAGTGTGGAGTCACCTTGGGTGGAGGAAAAAGAAAATGAGTACTTGTGGCACCTTAGAGACTAACCAATTTATTTGAACATAAGCTTTCGTGAGCTACAGCTCACTTCATCAGATGCATACTGTGGAAAATACAGAAGATGTTTGTTTTTATACACACAAATCATGAAAATATGGGTGTTTATCACTACAAAAGGTTTTCTCTCTCCCCCCCCCCCACTCTCCTGCTGGTAATAGCTTATGTAAAGTGATCACTCTCCTTACAATGTGTATGATAATCACGGTGGGCCATTTCCAGCACAAATCCAGGGTTTAACAAGAACGTCTAAGGAAGGGGGGGTGAGAAAAACAAGGGGAAAGAGGTTACCTTGCATAATGACTTAGCCACTCCTAGTCTCTATTCAAGCCTAAGTTAATTGTATCCAATTTGCAAATGAATTCCAATTCAGCAGTCTCTCGCTGGAGTCTGGATTTGAAGTTTTTCTGTTGTAATATCGCAACTTTCATGTCTGTAATTGCGTGACCAGAGAGATTGAAGTGTTCTCCGACTGGTTTATGAATGTTATAATTCTTGACATCTGATTTGTGTCCATTTATTCTTTTACGTAGAGACTGTCCAGTTTGACCAATGTACATGGCAGAGGGGCATTGCTGGCACATGATGGCATATATCACATTGGTAGATGTGCAGGTGAACGAGTCTCTGATAGTGTGGCTGATGTTATTAGGCCCTGTGATGGTGTCCCCTGAATAGATATGTGGGCACAGTTGGCAACGGGCTTTGTTGCAAGGATAGGTTCCTGGGTTAGTGGTTCTGTTGTGTGGTATGTGGTTGCTGGTGAGTATTTGCTTCAGGTTGGGGGGCTGTCTTTAAGCAAGGACTGACCTGTCTCCCAAGATTTGTGAGAGTGTTGGGTCATCCTTTAGGAAAGGTTGTAGATCCTTGATAATGCGTTAGAGGGGTTTTAGTTGGGGGCTTAAGGTGACGGCTAGTGGCGTTCTGTTATTTTCTTTGTTAGGCCTGTCCTGTAGTAGGTGACTTCTGGGAACTCTTCTGGCTCTATCAATCTGTTTCTTCACTTCCGCAGGTGGGTATTGTAGTTGTAAGAATGCTTGATAGAGATCTTGTAGGTGTTTGTCTCTGTCTGAGGGGTTGGAGCAAATGCGGTTGTATCGCAGAGCTTGACTGTAGACAATGGATCGTGTGGTGTGGTCAGGGTGAAAGCTGGAGGCACGTAGGTAGGAACAGCGGACAGTAGGTTTCTAGTATAGGGTGGTGTTTATATGACCATCGTTTATTAGCACTGTAGTGTCCAGGAAGTGGATCTCTTGTGTGGACTGCACCAGGCTGAGGTTGATGGTGGGATGGAAATTGTTGAAATCATGGTGGAATTCCTCAAGAGCTTCTTTTCCATGGGTCCAGATGATGAAGATGTCATCAATATCGCACAAGTAGAGTAGGGGTGTTAGGGGACGAGAGCTGAGGAAGCGTTGTTCTAAGTCAGCCATAAAAATGTTGGCATACTGTGGGGCCATGCGGGTACCCATCACAGTGCCACTGATTTGAAGGTATACATTGTCCCCAAATGTAAAATAGTTATGGGTAAGGACAAAGTCACAAAGTTCAGCCACCAGGTTAGCCATGACATTATCGGGGATAGTGCTCTTGACGGCTTGTAGTCCATCTTTGTGTGGAATGTTGGTGTAGAGGGCTTCTACATCCATAAGGGCAGGATGGTGTTATCAGAAAGATCACCAATGGATTGTAGTTTCCTCAGGAAGTCAGTGGTGTCTCGAAGGTAGCTGGGAGTGCTGGTAGCGTAGGGCCTGAGGAGGGAGTCTACATAGACAGACAATCCTGCTGTCAGGGTGCCAATGCCTGAGATGATGGGGCGCCCAGGATTTCCAGGTTTATGGATCTTGGACAGTAGATAGAATATCCAAGGTGGAGTTCCAGGGGTGTGTCTGTGCGGATTTGATCTTGTGCTTTTTCAGGGAGTTTCTTGAGCAAATGCTGTAGTTTCTTTTGGTAACTCTCAGTGGGATCAGAGGGTAATGGCTTGTAGAAAGTGGTGTTGGAGAGCTGCCGAGCAGCCTCTTGTTCATATTCCGACCTATTCATGATGACAACAGCACCTCCTTTGTCAGCCTTTTTGATTATGATGTCAGAGTTGTTTCTGAGGCTGTGGATGGCATTGTGTTCTGCACGGCTGAGGTTGTGGGGCAAGTGATGCTGCTTTTCCACAATTTCAGCCCGTGCACGTCAGCGGAAGCCCTGTAGAAGTCCAGTCTGCTGTCTCGACCTTCAGGAGGAGTCCACCTAGAATCCTTCCTTTTGTTGTGTTGGTAGGGAGGTCTCTGTGCATTAGTATGTTGTTCAGAGGTGTGTTGGAAATATTCCTTGAGTCGGAGACGTCGAAAATAGGATTCTAGGTCACCACAGAACTGTATCATGTTCGTGGGGGTGGAGGGGGAGAAGGAGAGGCCCTGAGATAGGACAGCTGCTTCTGCTGGGCTAAGAGTATAGTTGGATAGGTTAACAATATTGCTGGGTGGGTTGAGGGAACCATTGCTGTGGCCCCTTGTAGCATGTAGTAGTTTAGAAAGTTTAGTGTCCTTTTTTTTTTTGTAGAGAAGCAAAGTGTGTGTTGTAAATGGCTTGTCTAGTTTTAGTAAAGTCCAGCCACGAGGAAGTTTGTGTGGAAGGTTGGTTTTTTATGAGAGTATCCATTTTTGAGTGCTCATTCTTTATCTTTCCCTGTTTGCTGTAGAGGATGTTGATCAGGTGGTTCCGCAGTTTCTTTGAGAGCGTGTGGCACAAGCTGTCAGCATAGTCTGTGTGGTATGTAGACTGTAATGGATTTTTTACCTTCAGTCCTTTTGGTACGATGTCCTTCTGTTTGCATTTGGAACGGAAGATGATGTCTGTCTGTATCTGTAGAAGTTTTTTCATGCAGTTGATAGATTTCCACTCCATACGGCTAAATGCAGTGCCTTGCATAATGACAGGTTTCAGAGTAACAGCCGTGTTAGTCTGTATTCGCAAAAAGAAAAGGAGTACTTGTGGCACCTTAGAGACTAACCAATTTATTTGAGCATAAGCTTTCGTGAGCTACAGCCCACTGCATCAGATGCATACTGTGGAAAATACAGAAGATGTTTGTTTTTATACACACAAATCATGAAAAAATGGGTGTTTAACACTACAAAAGGTTTTCTCTCACCCATCCCACTCTCCTGCTGGTAATAGCTTATGTAAAGTGATCACTCCCCTTACAATGTGTATGATAATCAAGGTGGGCCATTTCCAGCACAAATCCAGGTTTCCGCCCCCTCCCTCCCCCGGCGCCAAACAAACCCACTCTCCTGTTGGTAATAGCTTATCTAAAGTGATCACTCTCCTTACAATGTGTATGATAATCAAGGTGGGCCATTTCCAGCACAAATCCAGGGTTTAACAAGAATGTCTGAGGAAGGGCGGGGAGGGGGGGAGTTAGGAAAACAAGGGGAAATAGGTTTCAGAGTAACAGCCGTGTTAGTCTGTATTCGCAAAAAGAAAAGGAGTACTTGTGGCACCTTAGAGACTAACCAATTTATTTGAGCATAAGCTTTTGTGAGCTACAGCTCACTTCATCGGATGCTCAAATAAATTGGTTAGTCTCTAAGTTGCCACAAGTACTCCTTTTCTTTAAAGGGAAATAGTTTACCTTGAAATCTGTTTTGTTGGCTAAAACATTTCATAAAGTCTTCATCACTAATAAACATGCTTGTGGTTGGAATCTTGTCTATAGATCACCCATGATTAACTGCTGGATGTTCTGTTAATTTAGAATTAGAGATGGATGGCTAGTTGCACACTCAACCTACCCAACTGAGTGTTTGTATGAGGAAAACTAACTTAGCTGGAAATTCTTGGTGTTTGAGACTGACTTTTATTTTTAAAGGAAGGGTTTATGTGTGTGAAAGGTTCATGATCAACAACACTGGATATGAAAGTCTTCTAAACACTGAACAAGGGCTTCTGGATATTACACAGTTCCATAAGTCATGCCCTTTTAATATCTCTGTATTTATTATAAGTGGGGGTGATAGCACCACTTTTTTATTAAGGTTGCCCAACACTTTCTGTTATAAGTCCTTGTTTTCATTTACTTATAGCTTTTCCAAACTTTAATTGTTTGTGCTAAAATTTTCCATGCCAGGTGTCTGCCTGAAGATGATTTTTTTTTAATTTCAGCCAAAATGGTTATGCTAATTTTAAGAATGAGACCTATGACAAACATATTATTTCTACCCAAGTTAAAAAAAAAATCTGGTTACCTTTTTTGAAATAATCTAAAGACCAATACCTTGAAGCAGAGACTTGAAATTTGGCAGGGACTACTGTTCCCCATGAAAATCTACTCAAATGGTAAAGTTATAAGCCTTTGAAAAAATGCAGTTTTCTCATGCTTAGCAGAGACTTAGATTTTAGCAGTTAAATTCCCTGAAGAGTCATTCATACAATCATAGAATCATAGAATATCAGAGTTGGAAGGGACCTCTGGAGTTCATCTAGTCCAACCCCCTACCCAGAGCAGGACCAATCCCCAACTAAATCATCCCAGCCAGGGCTTTGTCAAGCCTCACCTTAAAAACTTCTAAGGAAGGGGATTCCACCATGTCCCTAGGTAACACATTCCAGTGTTTCACGACCCTCCTACTGAAAAAGTTTTTCCTAATATCCAACCTAAATCTCCTCCACTGCAACTTGAGACCATTACTCCTTGTCCTGTCATCTGCTATCACTGAGAATAGTCTAGATCCATCCTCTTTGGATCCCCCTTTCACGTAGTTAAAAGCAGCTATCAAATCCCCCCTCATTCTTCTCTTCCGTAGACTAAACAATGCCAGTTCCCTCAGCCTCTCCTCATAAGTCATGTGTTCCAGACCCCTAATAATTTTTGTTACCCTTCGCTGGACTCTCTCCAATTTCTCCACATCCTTCTTGTAGTGTGGGGCCCAAAACTGGACACAGTACTCCAGATGAGGCCTCACCAATGTCGAATAGAGGGGAATGATCACGTCCCTCGATCTGCTGACAATGCCCCTACTTATACACCCCAAAATGCCATTGGCCTTCTTGGCAACAAGGGCACACTGTTGTCTCATATCCAGCTTCTCGACCACTGTCACCCCTAGGTCCTTCTCTGCAGAACTGCTGCCTAGCCATTCAGTCCCTAGTCTGTAGCAGTGCAGGGCATTCTTCTGTCCTAAGTGCAGGACTCTGCACTTGTCCTTGTTGAACCTCATCAGATTTCTTTTGGCCCAATCCTCAAATTTTTCTAGGTCCCTCTGTATCCTATCCCTACCCTCCAGCATATCTACTACTCCTCCCAGTTTAGTGTCATCTGCAAACTTGCTGAGGGTACAATCCACACCATCCTCCAGATCATTAATGAAGATATTGAACAAAACCGGCCCCAGGACCGACCCTTGGGGCACTCCACTAGATACCGGCTGCCAACTAGACACGGAGCGATTGATCACTACCCATTGAGCCCAACAATCTAGCCAGCTTTCTACCCACCTTGTAGTGCATCCATCCAGCCCATACTTCTTTAACTTGCTGACAAGAATACTGTGGCAGACCATGTAAAAGCTTTGCTAACGTCAAGGAAGAACACGTCCACTGCTTTCCCTTCATCCACAGAACCAGTTATCTCATCATAGAAGGCAATTAGATTAGTCAGGCATGACTTTCCCTGATGAATCCATGCTGACTATTCCTGATCACTTTCCTCTCGTCTAAGTGCTTCAGAATTGATTCCTTGAGGACATGCTCCATGATTTTTCCGGGGACTGAGGTGAGGCTGCCTGGCCTGTAGTTCCCCGGATCCTCCTCCTTCCCTTTTTTAAAGATTGGCACTACATTAGCCTTTTTCCAGTCTTCCGGGACTTCCCCCGATCGCCATGAGTTTTCAAAGATAATGGCCAATGGCTCTGCAATCACATCTGCCAATTCCTTTAGCACTCTCGGATGCAACGCATCCGGCCCCATGGACTTGTGCATGTCCAGCTTTTCTAAATAGACCTGAACCACTTCTTTCTTCACAGAAGGCTGGCCACCTCCTCCCCATGCTGTGCTGCCCAGTGCAGTAGTCTGGGAGCTGACCTTGTTCGTGAAGACAGAGGCAAAAAAAGCATTGAGTACATTAGCTTTTTCCACATCCTCTGTCACTAGGTTGCCTCCCTCATTCAGTAAGGGGCCCACATTTTCCTTGGCTTTCTTCTTGTTGCCAACATACTTGAAGAAACCCTTCTTGTTACTCTTAACATTTCTCGGTAGCTGCAACTCCAGGTGTGATTTAGCCTTCCTGATTTCATTCCTACATGCCCGAGCAATATTTTTATACTCATCCCTGGTCATTTGTCCAATCTTCCACTTCTTGTAAGCCTCTTTTTTGTGTTTAAGTTCAGCAAGGATTTCACTGTGAAGCCAAGCTGGTCGCCTGCCATATTTATTATTCTTTCTAGACATCAGGATGGTTTGTCCCGGTAACCACAATAAGGATTCTTTAAAATACAGCCAGCTCTCCTGGACTCCTTTCCCCCTCATGTTATTCTCCCAGGGGATCCTGCCCATCAGTTCCCTGAGGGAGTCAAACTCTGCTTTTCTGAAGTCCAGGGTCCATATTCTGCTGCTTTCCTTTCTTCCTTGTGTCAGGATCCTGAACTCGACCATCTCATGGTCACTGCCTCCCAGGTTCCCATCCACTTTTGCTTCCCCTACTAATTCTTCCTGGTTTGTGAGCAGCAGGTCAAGAAGAGCTCTGCCCCTAGTTGGTTCCTCCAGCACTTGCACCAGGAAATTGTCCCCTACACTTTCCAAAAACTTCCTGGATTGTCTGTGCACCACTGTATTGCTCTCCCAGCAGATATCAGGATGATTGAAGTCGCCCAGGAGAACCAGGGCGTGCAATCTAGTAGCTTATGCAAATTGCCGGAAGAAAGCCTCGTCCTCCTCATCCCCCGGTCCGGTGGTCTATAGCAGACTTCCACCATGACATCACCCTTGTTGTTCACACTTCTAAACTTAATCCAGAGACTCTCAGGTTTTTCTGCAGTTTCATACTTGAGCTCTGAGCAGTCATACTGCTCCCTTACATACAGTGCAACTCCCCCACCTTTTCTGGCCTCCCTGTCCTTCGTGAACAGTTTATACCCATCCATGACAGTACTCCAGTCATGCGAGTTATCCCACCAAGTCTCTGTTATTCCTATCACATCATAATTCCCTGACTTTGCCAGGACCTTCAGTTTTCCCTGCTTGTTTCCCAGGCTTTGTGCATTTGTATATAGGCACTTGAGATAACCCGCTGATCGCCCCTCATTCTCAGTATGAGGCAGGAGGCCTCCCCTCTCACACGCTCCTGCTCGTGCTTCCTCCCGGTATCCCGCTTCCCCACCTACCTCAGGGCTTTTGTCTCCTTCCCCCGGTGAACCTAATTTAAAGCCCTCCTCACTAGGTTAGCCAGCCTGCTCGCGAAGATGCTGTTCTCTCTCTTTGTTAGGTGTAGCCCTTCTCTGCCTAGTAATTCTCCTTCTTGGAACACCATCCCATGGTCAAAGAATCCAAAGTCTTCTCTCTGACACCACCTGAGTAGCCATTCATTGACTTCCACGATTCGATGATCCCTACCCCGGCCTTTTCCTTCCACGGGGAGGATGGACGAGAACACCACTTGCGCCTCATACTCCTTTATCCTCCTTCCCAGAGCCACGTAGTCTGCAGTGATCCGCTCAAGGTCATTCTTGGCGGTATCATTGGTGCCCACGTGGAAAAGCAGGAAGGGGTAGTGGTCCGAAGGCTTGATGAGTCTCAGCAGATTCTCCGTCACATCGCAAATCTTAGCCCCTGGCAAGCAGCAGACTTCTCTGTTTTCCTGATCAGGGCGGCAGATTGATGACTCAGTCCCCCTCAGGAGAGAGTCCCCGACCACCACCATCCGCCTCCTTCTCTTGGGAGCGGTGGTCGTGGAACCCCCAACCTTAGGACAGAGCATTTCATGCCTTTCAACTGGTGGAGTCTCCTTCTGCTCCCTTCCCCCAGATGTATCATCTGCGCCACTCCCCGCAATGGTACCAGTGGAGAGAACATGAAAACGGTTACTTACCTGTATCTGCGTTGCTGGTACATGGATGTTCCCCCTTCTTCTGCTGGAGGTCACATGTTGCCAAATTTCTTCACTGTCCTCCTGTCCCCTCTGCGCAGCCTGCTCTGAATCTTCAGAACCTTGTGCCCGTAGAAGCATATCCTGACGTCTGTCCAGGAAATCTTCAGATTCTCTTATGCAACGCAGGGTCGATACTTGCTTCTCCAGACCTTGAACCTTCTCTTCCAATATGGAGACCAGCTTGCACTTTGTACGCACAAAGTTGCTTCTGTCCTGTGGAAGAAAGACAAATATGGCACATCCAGTGCAGGTCACAACAGCTGAACACTCCCCATCCATATTACCTTCCTACTACAAGCTTCCTCAGGAGATGCACTAATTACTCAGAGAAGCCATCAGGCTTCCACACTGAGCATGCTCCAGCTCAGGTCTAAACTGAAATTGCAGCTCTGGGCTGCTCTGAGCTTTTTCAGGTCCAGGTATCTGAACTGTGAGTCTTTGTATTTGCAGCAAAAGTCCTCACTCTCCTGTGCTCTCAGTGACCCCCCACCACCACCACCTATGGATCCTGGCAGCATGGAGGAGGAGGATTCCTGATCTGAATGGAGATGTGACAGAGGCTGGACAAGGGAAGAGGGGACAGGGTGGGCAGAAGTAGATTGGGACAAGGAGCATTGGGAGAGACTGGAACGGAGATGGGGAGTCCAGAAGGATGAGATTAGGATTTCTGAACAATTAGACTAGGACTGGCAACAGGAGGAGAACAGAAAGAGGGGTAGGAAACAGGGGTATAAAAGCGACATAATTCAGACGCATTGGATGGGATGGGGCAGAAAGGGTCAAGTTTGTGGGAAATGGGCAGAAAAATCTGTGCCCACTCCCCTCTGGAGCCTGGAATGAAACCCAAAATTCCTGAGTCTCACCATACCTCAGCTGGCAGCAAAAATCTGGGCAAAATGTCCCATCCTCCGTTAGTGCTAGTCTATAGAGGATGACAACCTACTACTGCTATCTGTTACTCCATTAGATGAAGTGGTAGAAGTCTGTGGTGGATCTAGGTTCCAAGCCTTCTGATCTCCCATGTCAATTCAATGTGATGCCACATGCTGTGATTTCTATTTTTACAGTTTGTTTTTTTAAAAAACCTAGGAAATCACACACAAAAGAACTATGTTAAAAGAACAATTATTAGGGTTGGAAAGTCAACACAAACAATTTGGTGAAATGGACATGAATTTGCGAAAAAATGTTCTGTGATCGAATCCACATTTTTAACTGACAAAACTTTAGCCCAAAAGTGTATTTCTCCACTGCATTTGCATATATTCACTGAAAGGATAATCACAGAATTCTTTGGGTATGTATTGTCCACCTTCAGATGGAAATTATATAAAAACAGAAATGTGAAGTTCTGAGAGATGAATGACATTGCAAGAGTTTGTTTTTTAAACACACTGGCAAGTCTCTGCAGAATTAAGCAGGGTGTTCAAATGGAGTATGATGGATAAGTACATTTGTATGTGTCCTGTCTGCCATCCGACTTTAGTACTTGTGACTGATATCTCCTGATCTCAAGGGCACCATTCAAAGTAGGTGATAGAAACAAAACAAAAGAGAAGCTTAGCACCTGAGAGAATATTTATGAGAACTATAAAAACAGCTCATTGAAAAGTCTTTTAAATATACAGTTGTGAAAATTCTCAACAGCATTATTTAAAAGACTTTTTAAAAGAACTCCTTCCTCCAGTAATGTTCTCTTGAACATTGATCCTTTTGTTCGACTGTGCTCTACTAGATTAAACAATGATCTATAGTAGAGAACAGGATTAAGCTTTGTGATCAGTATCATGGATTAATTCAGACTCAGGCATTAATGTTGCATCCTCCTTTTGATAATTTCCTGCTTTTCAAGGACCAGACCCTCGTCAGCAACTGTTCCCACAATGTAGGCTATCTCTGTGAAGCAATAGTTCCAACATTTTAGATTTAAATGTGCGTCTTGGAAATATGTTTGGAGAGTCCTAAATCTTTACATTTTCAAAATACTTCATGGGTTGTAGCCTAGTAGTTCCTTTAATTTTATTAAGGAAAAGTTATGATATAATCTGATGCAACAAACCAAACATATGATGTTAGTAAGAGACTTATGATTTTGATTTGGGGTGATGGTAATAATCAATTATTATTAATTCTATGTGTCGCCATCAGAGTGCACTGTAGAGGAAAAGCACAAGGTCTCTGCTCTGAAGAGATTACTGAATAAGGTCTCAATAATCAAGAGATACAGAGATGCATCATCCCAGTGAGAACTCCAGGAGGAATTCTGGTCCAGGCGTAGACAACCTTCCTTTTTAGCTGAACTGGTAGAGATTGATTCCTCCAGAACCTTTGTGGCACCCAGTGCAGGTGCACCCTTCAAGTGGGAAAGAATACTCCTTTTAATATCTCATGCCCTCTCTGTGGGCAGATGTGGTGTGGAGCAGGTCCATAGCCATTCATCTCCCCTCCCTGACGTATTTGATGTGATGTACATTCTGTGGATGCACTAAAGGGGCAACCCATATATTCCCCAAGCACAGGAAATTTATTATGATGGGCCTTTATGGAGTGTACAGGATGAAAGTTTGCTGTCAATCCATATAAGGGCCAGTCACAAGCTGGGCCTAAATTAGAGAAAATATACACTGAATTGCAGGGATATGGAAATAGGTGCCAGTATTAAAGAAATAGATTGAATGTGAATAGATTGAATTTGAGAGGGAAGCTATAATATATCAGGCTATTCTTTTCTACCCTTTTTTTTAAAAGGTCAAATTTGTCAAATAGAGTTTTACAGTGAATGAAGTTTATTATAGTAACAAATTGCCAATTGGTTTCTCACCCAAATCTCACCCACTCTTGTTCCTACTACTCACATTAGATTAACATGTTGTACCGAAAAAAAAGAGAAAAATAAATATATAAACCTAATAGCTTTTTGTTTCTTGACAGACCACTAAGATACAGTTTTCAGAGTAGCAGCCGTGTTAGTCTGTATCCACAAAAAGAAAAGGAGGACTTGTGGCACCTTAGAGACTAACAAATTTATCAGAGCATAAGCTTTTGTGAGCTACAGCTCACTTCATCGGATGCATTCAGTGGAAAATACAGTGGGGAGATTTTATATACACAAAGAACATGAAACAATGGGTGTTACCATACACACTGTAACGAGAGTGATCAGGTAAGGTGAGCTATTACCAGCAGGAGAGAAAAAAAAGATACAGTTGTTACATATTGTACTTCCATTCTTCTGTTTCTTCTCCTTTAAATCATGGCCAAATAAATTTAATGCTTATTTTTGTTGTCCTTTCATACAATATTAATCATAATCATTATAATATTTTAAGATAAATTTCTAAAACTAGCTTCCTAAATTGTATCCACACAATGGTGCAAGTGTGTGTGTGTGTGTTTGTCTGCACACGTGCAGTCAATGAATGTGCTAATAGCTGCCACTGGTCATTAGCATGTGCAGATGCAGTGTTTGTGTGAGCCAAATTTACACACAAATTTTGCAGGTACAATTTAGGCAGCTCCATTTTCTGAAATGTAAGAAGAGATTTTCAGAGGAAAGGTGCCTAACAACCATTTGTGCCTTTGAAATCCCCCTTTAAATTTTAATTTCTTCTCTCAAATTTCTCCCAGGAAATCTACCAGCAGGTAGGTGTAGATAGAACACAATCACTTTACTGTTTTTAGTTTCATCCACATATATTTCCTTTGCACCAAGAAGGGATGTGGGACACACAGCATCTTGCTCTGCTTTACTATAATCTTGTAGATAGTAGTACTGAATTTTACTCCATTTTACCCTTTTAAATAGCTTCCCTGTTTTCTAGACATCACTTAAAGAAGAGCCCTTGCTGTCCAGCAGTGGCAACAGAGGCTACCTCCAACTGGTGTATCAATTACCAATAAATGCTGACAGCAGCATGCAAAGTACTACAGTGTACCAACTATGAACAGCTCTTTCTCTATCACCTGTTTCCTCTTGGGATGATCAGTAAGAAGTCATTAATGGAATTTTCCACATCCTGCTGTAAAATTGTTACTCTGATAGAATAGGCTGGATTTTAATAGAATTTTCATCTCAAAAGAAGAGAAGATGCATGGGAAAAAAACCATCCAGAGTAATTTGTTATTATTTTTTTCAATGTATATATGCTATATTGCAAGGTTTCTGTGAAACAAAGAGAACCATAAAGTGTGTGTGCTTTTATAAGGCAAATATGTTATAATAAATATGCTGAGGGA
The DNA here is from genome assembly GCF_965140295.1 of Lepidochelys olivacea. Taxonomy (NCBI): domain Eukaryota; kingdom Metazoa; phylum Chordata; order Testudines; family Cheloniidae; genus Lepidochelys; species Lepidochelys olivacea. The sequence continues at coordinate 74,376,786 of NC_140411.1, read as the reverse complement.
ATGGAGATATAATTCATGAATATGACCAAAATATCACTGCCAGGTGGTAGGGAAAAATCACATACCTCCCAGCAGCCTGTGCCATTACCACATGCTCATATTTCATGGCTGTGAGGATTTTAACAAAGGTAATTTCGGGATAAAATTGAACTGGTCAGCCATCTTAGGAGGTGGGCCAACAAGGTGATGTTTGGATCCACTGTTGTTTAAATAAGAGGTTGGGTTCAAGGCCAAATCAGGGCTAGAATCTGGGTGTGTCAAAATCTCACAAACTGTTATCACCAGGTATTTGCCCCATCCCTCCCCTTTTTCAAGTGTCAGAAATCTTACAAGATCAGCTGCTCTGGTGAAATTTTGCCATCTTGGGGTTAAAAAATCTCATGAAACTGGCTATTTGCATGAGATTTTTGGCCTTATTGGAAATAGACCCAGAAAGTAGGTTCTTATAGGCTTTGAATCTGACCCAGAACCAACAATGTACTGCAGTGTTGGATCCAAGGATTCAAATCTGAACCTTTCCTCAAGCATTTCAAAGGGGGTTAGAATTGAAATTGTGCTTTTTGCTAATTTAAAATTGTATGACAGTCACCTTTGCTATACAACCCTATCACCTTAGTAGATCTAATCTGAGAGTCTGCTTTAAAAAAAGTTAATCGAAACAGCACCTCTCTTATAGCAATTGAAAGACGATAGAGTGATATTTTACATAAATCTAATACAAAGCTTTTTTATTAAAATGTGTTGTGTGATTTACCAAATATATAATATATACTAGGCCTGATTCTCCACTGCTGTGAACCTCATATTTTGAGCAGGGGGTTGGACTAGGTGACCTCCTGAGGTCCCTTCCAACCCTGATATTCTATGATTCTACGATTTACACCTACCAAAGCATAAAGGTAGCATCGACACCCACTTTGATGGGGTGTAAATGACTTCACAAGGTGCACAATAGTTCAGGATCAGGTCTTTTATACATATTTGTTTATCTGTGTGTATATAATATGAAATGCGTGTATCAGTATGGCTGCTCAAATGAAATTGCATGTGATACTGTATCTATGGTAGACTCGATACACTGCAATGGAAATTTCAGTTCCTTGTACTACAGAAATTCCAGACAACTATTTTTGAGCAGTTGTGATGATACATGCATAGGGTGACCATATTTTCCTATGCTGAATATGGGACACCTGGTAAAATTACTCATATTCAAGTGAGTTCAATGGCAATCAATCAGAACTATGCTGTACAAACATTCAAATTAACATCAAGTTGACTAAACCTCTGTTAAAAAGAAATACTGTGTAGATGGATTCTTTTTTTATTTACCTTCTTATCTTTAAGGCTTTAGGGTTCACATGGGGAGAGGTGACACACACACATTCCCATACACCTCTCTCACACTGGGGGTGACTGACCGACTTGACCTTCCCTGTCTGGCGCTCTCTGCCCTCCATGCCTAGCTGGGCCCCTGGGACTCATCTGACTCTCCTGTTACCTGGCTCCACATCTTCCCAAGGCAATGTGTGTGTGTGGGGGGGGGGGACATACAGGGTGGAGGCATACAGGGCACTTTGTAGGAGGGAAGGGACGGGAGCTGTTTCCAACTGCACAGGAGGAGGATGTGGGGAAGGCATGACCTGGCCCATGTCTTTGCAGAGCTTATCTCTTCTCCCCACCCTTCCCATGTGGCTGGAAACTGTTTGCCCTTCCTGCCCACATAGTGTTGAAAGGCAGCTAACACCTCCAGGCTGCTGCTGGCCACCCACATAACCCAGCCACCTCTGGCTACACCACAGGCAGGAAGGGGTTAAGCCCTAAGGATGCATTGTGTACCAGGGCCCAGAGAACCTGACTGCAGGGGCTTCAGTGAACCCAGCAAGAGAGGTGGCTCAGCAGGGAAGTGTGCCCAGGGGACGGAGCAGCCCCGCACTCCCTGGGGGCAGGACCCAGGGCAGGGGTGTGGGGGTGAAGCGGGTGCTAAGCCCCTGCCCTAAGGGCTGCTGTGGACCCTGCAGGTTCAGGATGTGAACAGGCTGGAAATTGCTTTCCCCACACATGCACCATCCCAGAACTTAGCTGAGGGGCTGAGAGGCTCTTACTGGCCAGTGTCCTGGCCAGAGGGTCTTGGGCTTTCCCGGGGCTCTGGCCCAGCCAGAGGCAGCGGGGGAAGGAAGGAGCCTGCTGGCCTGGCTGATGGGTGAGCTGAGTGCTCTGACCAGGGGCTGGTTCTCCGCACAGTGCTGGGAGTGGAACGCGTTCTGCCAGGGAGGATATGGAGGAGCAGCAGGGCTCAAGAGGCAAAGGGGCAAAGCAGGGAGAGGACAGCCAAAGGGGGAGCACGTAAAGGGCCAATGGGTGGACAGCTGAGGTGATATATAACTGGCCGCTGCCTGGCACCATCTCACACTCACCAGACACCGCAGCTCACAGTGCCCACCAGTGTCCATTGGAAACAGGATGGGAGTGGGTCCCTGCTGGTCGAGAGCTGGCAAGCAGGGGGAGCGGCTGGCCCTGTGCACTGCATCTTAGCCCCACCTTGCACCACCCCTATCATTAGTCACTGGACTCCTGCCACTGACTGCTAGTGGGTGGGCATCTGGACAGCAGCAGAACCCACCAGTACTGATGGGGTGAGGGAAAGAAAATACAAGACAATTTGCCCTTTTTTAAGAAAAAGTCAGGACACCCGCAGGAGGGCTTAAATATGGGACTGTCCCTTTAAAAACAGGACGTCTGGTCACCCTATATGCATATATAATATCACTTTCTTTCTTGTTCAACTATGATTGGCTCACACCACATGTAATTTGTTCTATCATCCTTTGTCTCCTTGAAAATAGTTTGCCACTTTTCCCTCAAAGATTGGCCTTCTGCACAAATGGATAAGAATTTACAAAGCTCTTCTTAAGATCAGGTTAATTACTGAGAAATGCAAATTTGTTGAGAAACAAAACTCTCTACTTCTTCAGCTCTTCCACAGTGTTCTTCAAGAGGCTGTGAGGCACAGGTCAATATCACAATGATGTATGTTCAGCCTCACATAAAAGATCCACAGTAGAATTTTGAGGTCTTCAGATCAAGCCCAGGTGACTTTCTGGAAGATATGCTTAAGTCAGACACAAGTTACTGGAACACAGGAGTAAATGCATGAAAATCTATGGCCTATGTTATATAGGAGGAGGGACTTGATGACTTAGTCTCTTCTGGCCATAAAAAAAATCTATGAATCAATGACCTTCCTCACATTTGAGTGTCATCTCCTGTTTCAAATATACAAGTCTGGAGATGCTGCAGTGATGTCTATTTGGGGGTTTCATCCAGGTCCAGAGGAAGTGGGAGAAAAAAACTTCATTGAAAAAGGCTACTAGCTTAAAGTAACCTGCCTCAGTATTTGGCTGTTCGATGTATGTTTCTGTGGCAACTAGTAGCCAAGTGGTCCTTGGGCTTTTTATATATTTTAGAGGAAGAGGCTGGAAACATTATTTTCCAGTAGTAGCTAGTAGCTGATACCACAATTAGGTTAATGGGACTTTCATGTGAGTTTGAATTCATACTTGCAGATCTCTTTGCATGTTCAGGTCCTAAATGCTCCTAGAATATGTAATATATTGACTTTGAAAGGTGAAAGCCAATGAGAAAAAAACTTAATGCTATTTTGCCTACTAATAATGTTGTGCCTTTTTGTGAGAGTATAGAGAACTATTATGTGCAATAATAACAAATACCTCCTCAGTCAGCCTGGTAGTGATTAACATGATTTCATGTGAAGGGTAACAAGAAGGGTTTCTATAGGTATGTTAGCAACAAGAAGAAGGTCAGGGAAATTGTGGGATCCTTACTGAATGGGGGAGGCAACCTAGTGACAGAGGATGTGAAAAAAGCTGAAGTTCTCAATGCTTTTTTTGCCTCTGTCTTCACAGACAAGGTCAGCTCCCAGACTGCTGCACTGGGAAACACAGCATGGGGAGGAAGTGAGCAGCCCTCAGTGGTGAAAGAACAGGTTAAGGACTATTTAGAAAAGCTGTATGTGCACAAGTGCATGGGTCCAGATCTAATGCATGCAAGGGTGCTGAGGGAGTTGGCTGATGTGATTGCAGAGCCATTGGCCATTATCTTTGAAAATTGGTGCTGATCGGGGGAGGTCCCGGACGATTGGAAAAAGGCAAATATAGTGTCCATATTTTAAAAAAAAGGAAGAAAGAGAACGCAGGGAACTACAGACAAGTCAGCCTCACTTCAGTCCCCAACAAAATCATGGAACAGGTCCTCAAGGAATCCATTTTGAAGCACTTGGAGGAGAGGAAGGTGATCAGAAACAGTCAACATGGATTCACCAAGGGCAAGTCATGCCTGACCAATCTGATTGCCTTCTATGATGAGATAACTGGCTATGTGAATATGGGGAAAGCAGTGGCTATCATTTAGCAAAGCTTTTGATACTGTCTCCCACAGTATTCTTGCCAGCAAGTTAAAAAAGTATGGATTGGGTGAACGGACTATAAAGTGGATAGAAAACTGGCTAGATTGTCAGGCTCAATGGGTAGTGATCAATTGATTGATGTCTAGTTGGCAGCCGGTATCGAGTGGAGTGCCCAAGGGGTCGGTCCTGGGGCTGGTTTTGTTCAACATCTTTATCAATGATCTGGATGATGGGATTAATTGCACCCTGAGGCCCCACCTGGAGTACTGTGTCCACTTTTGGTCTCCCCACTACAGAAGGGATGTGGACAAATTGGAAAGAGTCCAGTGGAGGGCAACAAAAATGATTAGGGGGCTGGGGCACACGACTTACAAGGAGAGGCTGAGGAAACTGGGATTAATTAGTCTGCAGAAGAGAAGAATGAGGGGGGATTTTATAGCAGCCTTCAACTACCTGAAAGGCCTTCCAAAGAGGATGGAGCTAGGCTGTTCTCAGTGGTGGCAGATGACAGAACAAGAAGCAATGGTCTCAAGTTGCAGTGAGGGAAGTCTAGGTTGGATATTAGGAAACACTATTTCACGAGGAGGGTGGTGAAACACTGGAATGGGTTACCTAAGAAGGTTGTGGAATCTCCTTCCTTAGAGGTTTTTAAGGCCCGGCTTGACAAAGCCTTGGCTGGGATGATTTAGTTGGTGTTGGACCTGCTTTGAGCAGGGGATTGGACTAGATTACCTCCTGATGTCTCTTCCAACTCTAATATTCTATGATCATTCATTTTGTAATGGTACTGCCATTATATCTGGCAAATTTAAAGCTGAGAATGAACATTGACACATTCCAATATAGGATAAGCTGCGGGTATAAACATCTGGCACGCTGCAGGCATTGAAGGGCTTTTTTATAGATAGTTTACACTAAATCCCTGAGACTTACCCTTTTTCTACATTAAAGTTGCCAACCCTGTAAAATCCAGAAAATGATGTGGCTGTAGATATACAGTATGTAGATAACTTTGCTATGTATCTACGTAAACTTAATAGCCATTGATTTCCTATATGAGAATCTTAGTTCTTAAAATATGTTCAGGGTGACATGCCAAATCTATAGTTATATTAACTACTGTGACAAGACTACAGATCATGCTGAATAGATTTCAGGGTCAACAACTTGTCAAAACAGCAGTTAAAGCAGGCGTATCTAGCTGATTGGAACCCTATTAGAACAACCCAAGGAGTCCTAGAAAAGCAGAAAGTCACTCCTGATTGAGGAAAATCACATGGAACAAGATAGACAAGGCAATGCTTTACTGACCTTCAGCCATGGAAACTAGATTGCTAATTTGGTTACCCTTCCCTTGTCTTTGGCCACAGGGGAAGTCAGTTTGCAAACTAAGGTATCAGTGCACCTTAAACAAATTCACTCCCAATAAATCTGAAAACAGGTATCAGGTACACAATATTGTGGTAGGCTGGGGTGAACCTGTTGGAAGAAATACATTTTAAGCTTAGTTCAGATTGAGAATTTATCTTTAAATCTTATTTTTAATACAGGTAGCCAAAAATATACCACCTGGATATATTCATACAATATACTAATAAGCCATAAATAAAGTCTTTAACCTGTACTCAAGAGGTGGTAACAAATTAATTTGTTCACAATGATATAAAGAAAACATAAATAAAATAACAGTGTAAAATCAAATAGACCTGAGTGAGTAGAATAACTCTTTTAATACAATGAGCCATAGGACTCACTTCTGAGCAAGGGACAGGGAGTATCTCGGTCAACACTCTTTTCCTGCTCCCCTCTTGCTTCTGGGGGGACTAATTTAATATAGTTTTGAAAAGGTGCATCTTCCACTCTTGCTCTGGCTAAGCTCTGTTTTTTGGCACAAAAAGAGGGAAGAGCGAATGTCCTAGGATAGGTCTGATGAGGACTAATGAGAAGAAGGTACTTAGGTTCTCTGAAAGAACCTTAGCCTCCTTCAGTGATCTCTTTACTCCCTGTATTGTATACTGTGGTGCCGAGTGAAATCAGTGGTGCTTTGGGTCTTATTCTAAAGGCTCTGTATAACTTGCAATTCATAAGTCGTTTAGCAGAACCATTGACTGGCCTGTTAAGTCTGATTTATTTTAACAGTTCCTAGTTATTTGTGTTTATATCTTTGGCGATTTGCTCTTCATATTTCTTAATTTCCTCCTTATATTATACTTGTTTGAATACTTATTCGTTTATATTTCTATTGACCTCATTTAGGTTGAATTTTCATTTTTTGAAGGATATTGGTATAAAATGGTAGATACTAGGAATTCTTTTGAGACATGTGGTTAAGTTCTGCCTTGCTTACCATTCCATACAGATCCATTTATTTCCATTTAAGCTGTGTGGAATATGAGTCACAGCAGATATGGGATCACAATATTATTTCAGAGCATCTAACACCCATTCCTGCCTTCCATGTTACATTGTGTATTACAATATAAGGCCAGGCTCTCTGCTGCGCTCAATTTCTCATAAATTCAGCAGAGTGGAGGGATGTCAGAAAGCTAATTACAGCTCATGATTCACTGCCCCAATCCTGGACCTGTTGGGGTTATGGCAGCCTGGAAACTTCCTCTAGCCTCTGCCAGCTGTAATTGTAAGAAACCATATACCATGTGGGGATAGCTGGAGCACATCATGCTGGCCTCATACCTCCTCTCCATCCTTGAGATGCTCTCTGCATTGGGTGCTGCTGGGAAGGAGGAACAGAAACCATTTATACTAGCTCCACGCCCACTAGGAACTTTCATTCATTGGGGAAATTCCCAGCTGGGGAATTATGAACATCTGCTATTGTGCTTATTAAATTACACACACACAGAGAAAAATATGGGGTACAGGGAAAAACATTTCTGGCAGAATGCTGGATATTAACAGGAGTGCTCTATAAATAAAAGCTAGTTGTTAACTTTTATAACTTTTTATATTAAACTTTTATATATATATCTGTAACTAGTTAATAGTATAATTTCTGCTTTTGTGGACACAACAAAACAAAACGAACCAACCAACCAATCTCTTGCAGTTGCACACTGCAAATGGCTTCCACTGTGCAGCTCTGTACAACAGCTCCTAACACTGGGGTTCAGCCTGGCATATTTCCAGCACCACTCTGCACACACATTTATAGTACATTCAGCAAGGCCTTTAGTGCCATTCCAGCTAATGCTGTGAATGCATTTTAAGAGTAGTATGTACAGCTTTGGATGGCTTTTATAAATTATACTTACTAGATATTGCCAGCATACACATGAATAGTACTTCTAGAGAAGGTTCTTTATAAAATGTCAATTTAGATTAAGAATAGCCTGTGTTTTGTACTATATAGCCTACTGAAATCAATGGTAGTTTGTTTATTATCAGTGTTGTAGTTCTATAACATGCTGTGCATGCATAATACAATTTATTATGAAAAATAGTTCCTGTAAATTCATAGCAGCCATTTTTAACTTCATAATTAATTTGTAATTATTTTCTTTAAACCCACCAATACATTCAGTGTTTGAATTAAACACTCCATGTCTGGCTTTTACATGCACTACTCGTGTGTTGATTCAGTTGGAACTATAACTGGAGTCTGGGATGCAAAGGAATGCAGTTCAGTTCAATGAGACTTTAGTGGCATAATGAGCTATACAATTGCTGACGAAGTGTAAAAAGAAATAGACATCTAAAGTATCTGTCAGAGGTAGGTACAATCTACCCATACGAGGGCTATAGACTGTGTTCAGGATTTGATCATATGGCCATTTGTAAGCATTGTCTATTGCTGATCAAATGGCAGGTTATTGTGTACCATGATGTTATCTCTTCAGGATCAGATTGTAAGAGTGAGCTGGTACAAAAAGCAGTTAACAGATACTGAATGGTAACTTTTAAACAGATCTTAGTGAATTTTAATCAGATGCCTGATAGCTAAAAACTTGATCCTGCTGCCATTAAAGTCAGGTCATAAATTATTTTAATTTCTTTTCTCTAGCTTGCTAGCTACTAGTTCTTATAGAAGCATCCATCACTGAGGCATTCCAGGAAATAATAATATGGTCATCTGGGGTGGTCATCATCATGAAGAAAGAGGCAGACTCTGAGGTATTTTGGGCTAATTCCATAAACGGACAGGAAGATTACTCTGAAGTCTTCAAACCTGGCCTGATATTCTTTGAGGAGCCAATTGTACTGAGCAGGGCACAGAATAGGAAGGCTGCTGCATTCTGGACTATCTGAGGCTTTTTTAATGTTGGAGTGATCATATCGAGGTACAGTGATGTCAATCATGTTTATTACTGTGGTGCCAAAGAAGCAACCAAGAATGGGGCCCCATATTGCTAGGCACTGTACAAACAGAGAATAGCAGAAGACAGTGGTCCCCAAAATGTGGGGCACGCCCCTACAGAGGGAAGTGCAGAGGAAAGTTTGGGGTGGTGTGTGGTGGGACCTGGGACAACCCCCAGTCTGGAGAGAGGAAGTGACACCCATTCCTGCTCCACCCCCAACCCAGCTCTGGCCCTGTCTGCAGCTCCACTCTGTCCTCTGTTCCACACCCAACCCAGCTCTGCCCTCATTCCCTTTCTTCCCCCAGGCCAGCTCTGCCTCTAGCCCCAGCTCCTCCCCCATCCCCAGGTCTTCCCACAGCTCCACCTTTACCCCAAGCTCCTCTGGGGAGCCAACTGTGCTGTGCTGCAATGGAAGAGAGGCACACAGAGATGCCATTACTGGCAAGGGGATAGCGACAGGAAAAGTTTGGGCACCACTACCTCAGGAGCTCACAATCTAAATTGACAAGACGGACACAGGGTAGGGGAAGGGGATATAACACAAGCAGTGTGGACAATGTGACAGCAGCAAATGTCATGTTAGTTTCCCATTTATTTATTGTGGGTGGGTTTAGTTAAGAGTGCATTTCAGCTAAATGCAAAGTAAAGTGAGGTGTGTGAGAGGGACAGGGCAAGGGAGAAGAGGGTAAGCGAGGCAGTAGTGAGTGAAGCTGAAGTGAAGAGGCTGTGATGGAGGAGGAGGGTTTGATTAAACCAATCAGCACAGGACAAAGAAGACCAGTCAAAACTGTGGAAAGTTCTCTGACTGTCCAAAGGTCCCTGCTTTGTCTGTTCCTGTTCCTACTCACTGGAGTCTGGCTGACTCCTCTGTGCTGCTTTTCCCCAGGGCCACATAGCGAGCGGGAGGGGATGCACCACCTGGGTCCTAATTTCCCGAGAGGTGGAGAAGTGGCTTTGGTTTGGCACCATTTTACCCATTCCCTCCAGTGCGGCAGTCCCTCATTTAACTGCTTCTGCAGCTGCTCCCACCAGCTGGAATCTCAGGCAGGTTCCAATAATAATTCAGGAGGTCACAAAGGTATTGAGCATTGTGAACAAGTCACTGTTTGAAATGATGGGGTGCAGTCTTCTGGCTAGCCATAATTGCAAGGAAGCATTTAGTTGTCCCCCCACTTGGCAGACTTATTAGAAGAAAAATGGAAAATAGAAAACAGCTGGTACACTTGAAAGCTACAGCTTTCAAAGATGTTTTACTAACCAAATAGGATGTGATTGCTGGAGGACAATGACAGCAAAACACACAAAGGGAAGATGGTAACAATACAGCAAAAACAAACAAAAACAAAGCAGAAGGCATTTAGATTAGTTTGATTTAAAGATATTAAAACAAATAGGACTCTGAACAACCACAAATAAATGAATTTGGTATATGCTAATTAAGAACAGTGACACCTTGGTTCTGCTGTTTGTGTGCACTACACTATCCACAGCACAATTTAGATCCCCACAGCTGTTTCCAAAAGTCAGTCTTAGTCCATTACTTTAATTAATCTATGCTCATTATCAGCATGGCAGTCGTTCTGTGAACAGAAAGTCAAAGGAGAAGATTTATAATTAGTGACTTTTTTAGATTAATTTGCAGGAAACTGAGACATTAAATATTTTCTAGCCTTAGCAATGTTCTTTGATCTGTAACAATACTGACGACATATCTAAATACACCCTTGGAATAAATACTGGAGGGCATGCAAATCTGGTGCATAACAGAAAATGTTGTTCACACTACCCAGCTGCTGTCTCATTTCCCAATAAATTAAAGGGTATTACCTTGTGCATATGGCTAAATCATGATGCCAATGTTCTTCCAAGATTATGAAAAAGTACGTCTTGGTAGAAGGGAAGGAGATACTTAGTAAATTAACACTTTTGTTGCCCTCACATATATACAAGAATTTCTTTTGGTTGTACATATATGATTTATAAGTTGCATTTATTTGTACTCTTTATGAAAGCATATATTATAAACTTAAGACATAGATTATACATCATGATAGAAGTATGAAAACTCCACAAGCCATGACTATTTTTTAAAGCTCAAATGCCCTCTACTGTGTATGCTATTAGCTATAGTTATTTATAATTCCTCAATGAAAACCACCCGAAAATGGAGTTAAAATTGAGAGTGTACATCAATAGCTTCGGGTAAAACACATTACAGAGACCATAACAAGTATCCTAAAAACAAATATTATAAACCCAGAAAACTCAGCATTAAGGTTAAACTTAAAAACAATCCAAACATCTAAAGGCACGAACATTCAGTTCTGTACCCTGTAGTGACACCTTCAATAACCACATGATTCTGGAAATTACAAAGCAATAACCCTTATTTCAACACCAGGCAAAAAAAGTTACCAAATAAACAGAAGAGTTATAAAACTCCAAGATAGACAATAACCCCTGCAAAACAAAATCATGCCTCTTCAGCCTATTACATTTCTATGAGTGACTCAAAACAGTAGTGAATAAAGAAGAACCAAGAGATATATTTTATTTGGTTCCAAAAGCCTTTGATTAATGTCTCTGCCACCCTCTGCTCAAAACAGTCTTAGAAAGCCTAGATGGTTACATGGTTACACTTACCTCATGGATAACAAAGCAGATAAAAGTCAGAAAACAAAAAACATACAACGGGGAATTATTTAATCAATATGGAAGGAGGTTAATGGTGCTGTCCCCAGGAATCAGTCTAGCAATGGTGTTCTTTAACATATTTATGATCTTTAAGAAGGGGAAACACTGGGGTGGCAAAAATGTAGGTATGTCAGGTCTAAAGTGGATAGCAATGAATTTTAGAAGGATCTAACAAGCCTATGTGACTGGGTAACACAATCAGAGAGAAAATTCAGTGTAGACAAATGCAAGATAGTGCATGTTGCAAGGAACAATGTAAACTACTCATACACATCGATCAACTCTAAATCAACTGCAACTGCTCAGGAAAATGTCCTAGGCATCATTATGGACAGCTCAGTGAAAACCTCTGCTCAATATACAGAAGCAGTCAAAAATAGAAAACAAGATGTTAGTCTGCATTAAAGGATGGATACTAATATTTAAACATAATGCCACTATATATTACCTTGAAAACTGGTTCACCCCATATCCAGGATGAAACAAAAATAGAAAATGGTCAGAGAAGAGTAAACAGACTGAGCTCCTTGAGTCTGTCATTATAAGGCATATTGTCTAATCCTTTAATAATTCTTGTGACTCTTCTCTGAACCTTCTCCAACTGATCAACAGCCTTCTTGAATTATGGTCACAAGAACTGGACATAGTTTTACAGAAGCAGTGCCAAATACAGAGGTAAAATAACCACTACTCCCACCCAAGATTCTGTTTATGCGTCCCAGGATTGCATTTGCTTTTTTGGCCACAGAGTTGCACATGGAGCTCATCTTTAGCAGATTATCCACCATGACCCTCAACTCTTTTTTGGAGTCACTGCTTGCCAGAATAGAATCCCCTATCCTGTAAATATGGCCTGCATTCTTTTCCCCACATATATACATTTACATTTAGCCATATTAAAATGCATATTGTTTGTTTGTGCTCAGTTTACCAAGGAATCCATATTGCTCTGAATCAATAACCTGTCATCTTCATTATTTACCAATTCCCCAATTTTTGTGTCATCTTCTGTCTTTATCAGTGATGATTTTATAGTTTTTTTCCAGGTCATTGATAGAAAAGTTGAATAGCATGGGTACAAGAACCAATCCCTTGCAAAAGCCCACTGAAAACAGACCTGCTAGATGATGATTCCCCTTTTACAGTTACATTTTGAGTCCCATCAGTCATTTTTAATCCATTTAATGTGTGCCATGTTAATCAAAATGTTGTGCAGTACCAAGTCAAATGCCTTAGTGAAGTCTAAATATATTATATCAACACTATTACTTTATCAACCAGATTTGTAATCTCATCAAAAAAAGATATAAAATTAGCTTGACAGGATCTATTTTTCATAAACCTGTGTTGATTTACATTAATTATGTTATCCTCCTTTTGTTCTTTATTAATGGAGTCCTGTATCAATTGCTCCGTAATATTGCTGGGGATTGCTGTCAGGGTGACCCACTTATAATTACCTGGAACCTCCCATTTAATGCTTTTAAAAATTGGCACAACAATAGATGTTTTTAGTCTTCTTAAACTTCCCCAGTGCTCCAAGACTTACTGAAAATTAACATTAATGGTTGACTAAGCTTCTCAGACAGCTTTTTAAAAACTCTTGGATGCAAGTTATTGACCTACTTATTTAAAAATATCCAACTTTAGTAGATGCTGTTTAATATTCTCCAGAGATACCAGTTAAGCACAAGCTTAAGTGTTTTGCTGGTTTGGGGTTCTGAATGAATGAGGTGACATATGTAAAATAAATAGAATAAAGACTGTTAATCGGGAGCTCCCATTTTACCTTTTCTGATCCTGCAGGACATTCAATGCAATTGAAGGACAGTTATTTTAAAACTTGTGGAAGGAAATGCTTTTTCACACAACATGTAATTATCCTGTTGGACTTACTGCCACAAGATATTATTATGATGAAGTATTTAGCATGAGTAAAACAAGGATTAGATATTTATATAATTAATAAGATTATTATCTAGCAGATCTATGTATATAACACCTTGCTGCTGTCAAAGATCTGGTACTGCATTAGATGTACTATTCACAAAAGATAAAACCTTACAAAATAAAATAACATCACCAGTCAGTCAGTAATACAAACTTAAAGAAGAATTACACAAAACTGTTAATGTGAACTTTCTCTTGCTTTAGAGGTGAGGAATTTGGATTGATGGCTGCAATGTGCACGGGAATGAACTGGGACCAGTCTGATATTGAAACAATGGTTACAATGCTTCACTTTGACTCATCCAGTATCCTTTGTACTGGTGGTGGCTTATTGTTCCAGGGAAGTCAAAGCGGAGACATAATCTTGGCAAACAACTATGTTAGGCCCTCATTAAGGGCAAATGTTGTTGGAAATTAGGTAAATACAAATGCAGAGGTTAAAAAAGAGGAAAGACATAGAAGAAGACTAAAGATATCATATGAAGGGGTAGTTTTAATAGGATGATTCCAAACTTCAAAGTGCCTGAAATATTTACCTCACATAGTAAGAGGGTAAGATTTATCAGAAAGGAAAAAAAAAAGTTGGAGGCCCATTCAGAATAAGAAATCTAATAAAAAAAGTACCTGTGGAATATCACTTGAGCCACTACGTTCAAATGAGGAAGTTTGTGAATGATGGGAAATAGTCTTATTCTTCCTTCACCTTGCTTTAAGCATGGTGAGGGCTTTCAGTTCAAGAGCTACTCCCCTCAGCCTTTCAGCTGCTGTTTTTTAATCACAAAGATTGTAATGGCTACATCTAAAGTATAGTTTCAAATAAGAGCCCAGTTCATTCTGGCTATTAGTGCGGGCATTTGAATGCATACGGTGCTATGGAGTCCCTTCTTGGGGATGATAATCCAGTGGTATAAATGTGCTAAACTCTTTTGTCAAGGTCAAGAGAACAAGTTACAGGAGTTGGTGACTGGATGTGTAGACAGATTATTGTGCATTTGGTCCACAGGTGGGTGACCAATTCTCACTAGAAGTTCTCACCTGGGCATCAGAAATGAGGTAGCTCTGATTTGGCGTAAAAGGAGGGGCACATTCTGGGATCAGTGAGTGCCTTCTTTCATTTGTTGGCCAGGGCAGGGACACATGAATGGATCAGTGTGGACCTGGGGGAAACCATCTGAGAATTAGTAAAGAGGTAGAGTTAAGCATTTGGACACAAAGATTATTCTAAAAGTTTTTAGAAGCTATTAGGAGAGGTGCCAAGTCCTTTTCCTGGGATAACTGCAATTTGGCCTGAGATGCCATAACGAAGGGTATGGCAAGGGAAATGACTGGCCTGTGCAGGTGGAGAAAGGTAGGAGAGGGGTAGATTAGCTATGAGCCGATTTAGCTGGGGGCTCAATTCTGTAAGCAGGGAAGATTGGAGTTGCTCATCATGAAGTTGCATATCCAGTACTTGAGTTATTTAAGGAAGAAGTGGTACATCTCTCCAACTGGGGAGTTGGGATGATTTTGGCTGACATTATGAAAGTAATGGTTAACGATCTGGGGACATGGCAGGGGTGGAGAGGGAGTCATCAAAACAAATTGCTGGTGCCCTCTGTTGGCAGCTGCCCAGTGCAATCATTAATCACTAATCATTCATTAGTGTTCCCTGATAAAATCGAATTGGAAGTGGATTAGGAAAAGTCATCTCCTAAAGAAGATGGGGAATGGGGTTGGGGCTCCTAATGACTGGTACAGTGAGGGGAGGGTGCTAGGACCAGGTAAATGGAGTGGCAGCTGGCAGCAGCCTTCTACCAGGTGTAATGGAGGCATGGGGGACTGATGGCAGCCCTCCAAAGGTGATAAGGATTACAATAGGAAAGATGACATGCACAGGATGAGTTATTGCTAGATAGTTCCCATATGTGCTACTTAATTAAGTGGTGGCCTAGTTAAACCACATTCCTGCTGACTTATCTTCCTGTAGTGTCCAAGGCAATAGATTATTTGGACTTTCTGAAACATCATGTGAAAGTCAGACAAAACACTACATTCCACCTTTGTGAAATTGGATATGACATATTTTCTTTTCAAGAACTCTGTAGTTTGACAAACCAGATTTTGTAACATAGAAAATTTCAATAAAAAATACAGCTGTATATCATATAATTTTGATGTTTAATGCTTATATGGGATATGTGAATCACATGGATTTGCACCTATGGGTGGCAAATTTTGTAAATAAAGGTTTCTTAAGAGTTTTCCAATGTTTATTTCTTCCAGTTGAGCCAGAAACAACTTAAATACAATCTTAGACCCTGTAGTATAGCCCTTCCATTTGTGGTAATGCTGGAACTCGGAAAGGCAGGGATGCATAAAAATTAAAAATATCTTTGAGGAAAACTGTTGGAATACTTTGTGTGATGGGCTTCCCCGGAGTGCAACCTGGAACTGGGATACCACTGAGCCCTCTGACCCAGTAGTCTGGGCTCCTTCTTTCACTGTGCTGCTGTGACAAGCTGCAGACCTACTCCCGTCCTACACTTCCACCAGCATTCAAATAGGTAGGGACACACCCAGGTGCAGTTACATGCAGGTTCTCTGACCAGCCACCACATGAACCAACAGTAAAAAGGCTACAGCCACAGAAACTCTCAGCTCCCCAGGCATGCTCTCCCTCGGGAGCATACACCAAAAATTATACCATCTTGTGCTGCATATGGAACTGTACAGTGTAAGCTCATAGAGTTATCCCCTCCCTCAATATGAAGAGGAAATACAATAAGCCTGTGTTACACCAAGGTGAGATTTTTCCTCAGACACTTCACTTAAAGGCACACTGGGTTTAATTTAAAACATAAAACACGTTTATTAACTACAAAAGATAGATTTTTGGTGATTCTTAATGAAAGCAAACAGATCAAAGCAGACTACCTAGTAAATAAACAAAACCACAAACTAAGCTTAACATACTAGATAGGTTGGGGATAGGACATAGATAGGACATGAATTAGAAGTTTCTCACCCTGGCTGATGATACAAGCAGGCTGGCAGATTCTTAAGGGAGAAGCTGCACTTGCTTTACAGCTTGGAATCTGCAGGTCTTTCACGCACAGGCTAGAAATCCCTTTCGTCTGGGTCCAGCACTTCCCCCAGTTCAGTCTTTGTTCCTCAGTTGTTTCCAGGAGTCCTCCTGTGGGGGAGTGAAGAACAATTGATGATGTCACTCCCTGCCTTATATAGCTTTAGCATACAATGAGGACCCTTTGTCCCAAACCTCAATTTGTGGAAAAACACTGACATCCCAAGATGGAGTCCAGAGTCATGTGGCCAGGTCACAGGCCCTGGCATAACCTGATAAGTCAGAGCAGCCATTACTTACACGTTGTCAGGAACTTTACAGAAAGTTTCACCTGGTGATGGATAAGCTCCTATGCTGAGACCTATTGTTTTCCCTAATGGCTCATGTCAAGGTTCCTCCCCCACTCTGAACTCTAGGGTACAGATGTGGGGACCTGCATGAAAAACCTCCTAAGCTTATCTTTACCAGCTTAGGTCAAAACTTCCCCAAGGTACAAAATATTACCCCCGTTATCCTTGGAATGGCCGCTACCACCACCAAACTAATACTGGTTACTGGGGAAGAGCTGTTTGGACGCGTCCTTCCCCCCAAAATACTTCCCAAAACCTTGCACCCCACTTCCTGGACAAGGTTTGGTAAAAAGCCTCACCAATTTGCCTAGGTGACTACAGACCCAGACCCTTGGATCTTAAGAACAATGAACAATCCTCCCAACACTTGCACCCCCCCCCTTTCCTGGGAAATGTTGGATAAAAAGCCTCACCAATTTGCATAGGTGACCACAAACCCAAACCCTTGGATCTGAGAACAATGAAAAAGCATTCAGTGTTTTACAAAGACTTTTAATAAAAAATAGAAGTAAATAGAAATAAAGAAATCCCCCCTGTAAAATCAGGATGGTATATATCTTACAGGGTAATTAGATTCAAAAACATAGAGAACCCCTCTAGGCAAAACCTTAAGTTACAAAAAAGATACACAGACAGAAATAGTCATTCTATTCAGCACAATTCTTTTCTCAGCCATTTAAAGAAATCATAATCTAACACATACCTAGCTAGATTACTTACTAAAAGTTCTAAGACTCCATTCCTGTTCTGTCCCCGGCCAAGACGACTACAGACAGACACACAAACCCTTTGTTTCTCTCCCTCCTCCCAGCTTTTGAAAGTATCTTGTCTCCTCATTGGTCATTTTGGTCAGGTGCCAGCGAGGTTACCTTTAGCTTCTTAACCCTTTACAGGTGAGAGGAGCTTCCCCTGGCCAGGAGGGATTTCAAAGGGGTTTACCCTTCCCTTTATATTTATGACACGCCCCCCAAATCTCAGCTAGGGTGAAACACTGGCTGGGATTTCTTCCTGGAGCTCTAGGAAAACAGAGTTAATAAGACACATGCATCTCTAAATATACTACCAAGTACATAAAGACTAACAATATTTTCCACATCTCAAGGACAATTTTAACCAGTTGATTCTGGGAAACTTTCACGGGAGAGTGCATCAGCCACTTTGTTAGAAGCTCCTGAGATGTGTTGGATGTCGAAATCAAAATCTTGGAGAGCTAAACTCCACCGAAGAAGTTTTCTGTTAGTTTCTTTGACGGTGTGAAGCCACTTTAGTGCAGCATGGTCGGTTTGCAGGTGGAAACGCCGTCCCCAAACATATGGGCGTAGCTTTTCCAGAGCGTAGACAATGGCATAACATTCTTTTTCAGTGACTGACCAGTTGCTTTCCCTCTCAGACAGTTTTTTGCTGAGAAACACTACAGGGTGGAATTCTTGATCAGGTCCTTTCTGCATTAAAACTGCTCCCACACCACGCTCGGATGCATCTGTGGTTACTAGGAACGGTTTGTCAAAGTCTGGGGCCCTTAGTACAGGGTCAGACATGAGTGTCGCTTTAAGCTTGTTAAAGGCCTTCTGACACTTTCCGGTCCACTGAACAGCATTTGGCTGTTTCTTTTTGGTTAGGTCTGTCAGTGGGGCAGCGATTTGGCTGTAGTGCGGTACAAATCGTCTGTAATAACCGGCCAAGCCTAAGAAGGATTGAACCTGTTTCTTTGACTTTGGGACAGGCCACTTTTGGATAGCATCCACTTTGGCCTGTAGGGGGCTGATAGTTCCTTGACCCACCTGGTGTCCAAGGTAAGTCACTCTGTTTAGGCCTATTTGACACTTCTTAGCCTTAACAGTTAGTCCTGCCTCCCTTATGCGCTCAAGGACTTTTTGTAGATGTTCCAGGTGGTCTGCCCAGGAATCCGAAAATATGGCCACATCGTCAAGGTAGGCGACTGCATATTCTCCTAATCCCGCTAGGAGACCATCTACAAGTCTTTGGAAAGTGGCGGGTGCATTTCGCAGCCCGAAAGGGAGTACATTAAATTCATACAGCCCGAGATGTGTGATGAAGGCTGACCTTTCCTTGGCAGATTCATCTAGCGGTACCTGCCAGTACCCCTTGGTTAAGTCCAAGGTAGAGATGAACTGGGCCCTTCCCAGTTTCTCTAATAGTTCATCAGTGCGTGGCATTGGATAGTTGTCTGGGCGAGTTACAGCATTTAGCTTACGGTAGTCCACGCAAAAACGTATTTCCCCATCTGGTTTGGGAACTAGAACCACTGGAGATGCCCATGCACTTTCAGAGGGGCGGATTACACCCATCTGTAACATATCCTGGATCTCCCGTTCTATAGCAGTTTTAGCTTGAGGAGACACCCGGTAAGGTTGGACCCTAATTGGGTGAGCATTACCTGTGTCAATGGAGTGGTATGCCCGTTCAGTCAGTCCTGGGGTGGCTGAGAACGTTGGCGCGTAGCTAGTGCACAGCTCCTGGATCTGCTGTCACTGCATACGCCCAAGGGTCATGGAGAGGTTCACCTCTTCCACACCACCAGCACATTTCCCTTCGTAATAGACACCTTCAGGCCACTCAGCGTCGTCTCCTCCCTGGGCTGTAAACTGACAAACCTTTAATTCTCTGGAATAAAAGGGCTTTAGAGAATTAATATGATACACCTTAGGCTTTCGGTTGGAGGTGGGGAATGCTATGAGATAATTAACAGCTCCCAGGCGCTCCTGGACCACGAATGGCCCTTCCCACGATGCTTCCATTTTATGGGCCTGGAGCGCCTTTAAGACCATGACCTGGTCTCCTACTTTGAAGGAACGCTCTCTGGCATGTTCATCATACCAGGCTTTTTGCTCTTTTTGAGCATCCTGTAAGTTTTCTCTAGCAAGGGCTAAAGAGGTTCGGAGGGTGTTTTGTAGGTTGGTTACAAAGTCCAGAATGTTAGTTCCTGGAGAAGGTGTAAATCCCTCCCATTGCTGCTTCACCAACTGCAATGGCCCCTTAACCTCACGGCCATATACAAGTTCAAATGGAGAAAACCCTAAACTGGGATGTGGTACAGCTCTGTAGGCAAAGAGCAACTGCTGCAATACTAGGTCCCAATCATTGGAGTGCTCATTTACGAATTTACGTATCATGGCCCCCAAAGTTCCATTAAACTTCTCCACCATGCCATTTGTTTGATGATGGTAAGGAGTGGCAACCAAGTGATTTACCCCATGAGCTTCCCAAAGGTTTTTCATAGTTCCTGCCAGGAAATTAGTCCCTGCATCTGTGAGGATGTCGGAGGGCCAACCTACCCTGGCAAAAATGTCTGCTAGTGCCTGGCACACACTTTTAGCCCTGGTGTTGCTTAGAGCTACTGCTTCCGGCCATCGGGTGGCAAAATCCATGAAAGTCAGTATGTACTGCTTTCCTCTGGGTGTCTTTTTCGGAAAAGGACCCAGAATATCCACAGCTACTCGCTGAAATGGAACTTCAATGATGGGGAGTGGCTGGAGAGGAGCTTTGACCTGGTCTTGGGGTTTTCCCACTCTTTGGCACACCTCACAAGACTGGACATAGGTAGAAACATCCTTGCCCATTCCCTCCCAGTGGAATGACCCCCCCAAACGGTCTTTGGTCCTGTTCACCCCAGCATGGCCACTAGGGTGATCATGGGCTAAGCTCAAGAGCTTGGCCCGGTATTTAGTTGGAACTACCAACTGTCTCTGAGGATGCCAGTCTTCCTGGTGTCCCCCAGAAAGAGTTTCCTTGTATAAAAGTCCTCTTTCTACAACAAACCTGGATCGATTAGAAGAGCTGAGAGGCGGTGGGTTGCTCCGTGCCGCCGTCCAAGCTCTCTGGAGGCTTTCATCTGCTTCCTGTTCGGTCTGGAACTGTTCCCTTGATGCTGGAGACATCAGTTCCTCATGGGATTGTGGACCTAGGCTTGGTCCCTCTGGAAGCGATATAGGGGATGGAGCTGTTTCTGTTGACTGTGAACCGCTCTCCGCTGGTGTACTATGTTGGGATTCAGGCTCCGGCTGAGCCTCTTGTGTAGGGTTATCGGCTGCTGCCAGTGCAGGTTCGGTGGGGCCCTCTGGTGTTGAGGTTGCAAGTACTGGATTCAGTGCTGACACGGGGTCTGGTGTTGGTTGTTCGGCTGGTTCCGGTTCTGGGACTGGTTCCGTCTGGGTCTCTGGGACTGGATCCACTACTGCTGTTGCAGACATTGGCCTGGGGTCCAGGTCCATCACCTCTGACTGGGTCCTGATAGAAGTTTCCGGAACAGAGCTAGGCCTCACGGCTTGTTTAGCCTGGTTGCGGGTGACCATTCCCACCCTCTTGGCCTGCTTCACATGATTGGCCAAGTCTTCCCCCAACAGCATGGGGATGGGATAATCATCATAGACTGCAAAAGTCCACATTCCTGACCAGCCCTTGTACTGGACAGGCAACTTGGCTGTAGGCAAATTGAAAGAGTTGGACTTGAAGGGTTGAATCGTCACTTGGATCTCTGGGTTGATTAAATTGGGGTCCACTAAGGAAGCATGGATAGCTGACACTTGTGCTCCGGTGTCCCTCCACGCGGTGACCTTCTTCCCACCCACACTCACAGTTTCCCTCCGCTCCAAGGGTATCTGGGAGGTATCTGGGCCTGTGGACCTCTGGTGTGATTCCGGTGCAATGAACTGTAATCTGTTGGGGTTCTTGGGGCAGTTGGCCTTTACATGCCCCAGCTCGTTACACTTAAAACATCGTCCAGCTGACGGGTCACTGGGGCGAGGAGGGTTGCTGGAGAACGGGGTGGTGGGACGATAAGGGGTCTGGAGGGTTCTTTGGGAGGTAGGTGGGGCTTTGGGCGGCCCCCGGTAATAGGGTGTGGTCTGGGGTGGTCCTTTCTGGTCTCCGCTCCAACTGCGACCAGTTTTCTTCTTCTCTGCCACCTCCACCCATCTGGCTCCAATCTCTCCTGCCTCAATTACAGTTTTGGGTTTCCCATCTAGGATGTATCTTTCTATTTCCTCAGGAACACCCTCTAAGAATTGTTCCATTTGCATTAGGAAGGGCAAATTTACTGGAGATTCAACACTTGCTCCTGATATCCAGGCATCCCAATGTTTCACAATGTGGTAGGCATGTCGGGTAAATGACATGTCTGGTTTCCACCTTAGGGCTCGGAACCTCCGACGAGACTGCTCGGGTGTTATCCCCATTCTGACTCTCGCCTTGGATTTAAACAGTTCATACTTGTTCATGTGTTCTTTAGGCATTTCAGCTGCCACCTCAGCTAAGGGTCCACTGAGCTGCGGCCTCAGCTCTACCATGTATTGGTCAGTAGAGATGTTGTACCCAAGGCAGGCCCTTTCGAAGTTTTCTAAGAAGGCCTCAGTATCATCACCTGCCTTGTAGGTGGGGAACTTTCTGGGATGGGAAGTGGTACCTGGAGAAGGATTGCTAGGGTTTGTTGGTATATTCTGCTGGGCCTTTATCCTCTCCATCTCCTCCACATGCTTCCTCTCTTTTTCCCTCTCCTCCTCCACATGCTTCCTTGCCTCCATTTCCCTCTTGTGGGCAGCCTCTTGGTGTTGTTCTGCCTCCCTTTCTTGTTCCTTCTTCAGCTGCATGAGTTCTATCTGTCTTTCATGTTCCCTTTGTTTTTCCTCAGCCTGAAATTTGGCAAATTCCAGCTGTAGTCGAGCTGAGGATTTGGCCATTCTAACCTCTCTGTTTTTAACTAACTTTACACCCGAGGTTTAGAAATAAACAAACAAAACTTGGCTGTAAAATTTTGCTGTGCTGGAATAGAATACCTATTCTCTGATAGTGATTGTCAGCCTACAGAAAAAGACAATTCCCTTGTCTCTGCTCTGGGCCCAAATTAAAGCAAAAACCCTCCAACTACTTGGAAACCTGCTTACCCAGCCCAAAGAAGAAAAAAATTTCTTTTCAAACCTGTGCTCCTTGTAAAACAAAAAAAAAAAAATCAAAATCCTAAAAAAACCCTGCCACTTTTGTCTCCAGGCAAATGGGTAGAGCACACACCCCCTATTTACTTTTAGGAAGAAAAGAAAAAAAAAAAACCTCTGGGTTGGAAGACTGTGAATTTCCCTGCAGGAGTTAAGTACCCTGCCTCCAGGCAAGAAAACCTGCAATTCACAAGATAATCCCCTTTTGTCTCTGCTTGGCCACAAAGCAGAGAGAAACCAAGCTGCTTTCAGTTTCAAAGCTGCCTTCTGGACTTCCTAAAAATTCCTTTTTAAAATCTGTATTTCTAGTTCAAAAAATCTCAACTGGATCTCAAAATGATTTCAGGTTAATCCCACCACTGTGCCACCATGTCAAGGTTCCTCCCCCACTCTGAACTCTAGGGTACAGATGTGGGGACCTGCATGAAAAACCTCCTAAGCTTATCTTTACCAGCTTAGGTCAAAACTTCCCCAAGGTACAAAATATTACCCCCGTTATCCTTGGAATGGCCGCTACCACCACCAAACTAATACTGGTTACTGGGGAAGAGCTGTTTGGACGCGTCCTTCCCCCCAAAATACTTCCCAAAACCTTGCACCCCACTTCCTGGACAAGGTTTGGTAAAAAGCCTCACCAATTTGCCTAGGTGACTACAGACCCAGACCCTTGGATCTTAAGAACAATGAACAATCCTCCCAACACTTGCACCCCCCCCTTTCCTGGGAAATGTTGGATAAAAAGCCTCACCAATTTGCATAGGTGACCACAAACCCAAACCCTTGGATCTGAGAACAATGAAAAAGCATTCAGTGTTTTACAAAGACTTTTAATAAAAAATAGAAGTAAATAGAAATAAAGAAATCCCCCCTGTAAAATCAGGATGGTATATATCTTACAGGGTAATTAGATTCAAAAACATAGAGAACCCCTCTAGGCAAAACCTTAAGTTACAAAAAAGATACACAGACAGAAATAGTCATTCTATTCAGCACAATTCTTTTCTCAGCCATTTAAAGAAATCATAATCTAACACATACCTAGCTAGATTACTTACTAAAAGTTCTAAGACTCCATTCCTGTTCTGTCCCCGGCCAAGACGACTACAGACAGACACACAAACCCTTTGTTTCTCTCCCTCCTCCCAGCTTTTGAAAGTATCTTGTCTC
The DNA here is from genome assembly GCF_965140295.1 of Lepidochelys olivacea. Taxonomy (NCBI): domain Eukaryota; kingdom Metazoa; phylum Chordata; order Testudines; family Cheloniidae; genus Lepidochelys; species Lepidochelys olivacea. The sequence goes on along the minus strand of NC_140411.1, from coordinate 74,352,874 downwards.
CTCATTGGTCATTTTGGTCAGGTGCCAGCGAGGTTACCTTTAGCTTCTTAACCCTTTACAGGTGAGAGGAGCTTCCCCTGGCCAGGAGGGATTTCAAAGGGGTTTACCCTTCCCTTTATATTTATGACAGCTCATTACCCTGAATAGGCCCTTCCCAACCCACAATCTAGACTGAAAGCACCTTGCCTAGTGGGCATTGTTAGAGGGCTTTCCCTCATCCCTCCCACTTCTCTGGTTCTTGTCACGAAGACAGCAAGCAGCAAAAGACCAAAAGTCCAAAGTGCAGACAAATGCAATGTTTATTGGGGTTAGTTTCCAAGCAAGCATATTCCAAAGCCCTTCACACCAGTTGGGCTTATCTCTATATGCCGATAGAGTCTGTTCCCCAGTGTTCCGTTCCCAGCTCTGGTGCCGCAGAGCATTTACCCTGTGTCCCCCTTTCCAGGTCTGACACCGCAGAGCCTTGCCTGAGTCCCTGTTCCCCATTCCCTATTCTCTGTTCCCGTTCCACCCCCTTAGCAAACATGATTCCAATTTTCCCTTCCACTTCCTGTTTGACCCCAGTTTATATAGTAATATTCTCAGCTATATCTTAACCAATTATTTTACTGAAATTTAACTAACCAATCCTAAAATACTGTAACATAATTTTCTAACCAATTATATCCCAGTACCCCAATTAACTTACAGCTAGCAAAATTAATTATACAGCAGACAGAAACAATTAGAGAACCAGACTGATTAACAATAGAAAAGTGGGGCCATAAAGATAAAACACACAGAAATGAGAGTTTCACAACCACAACCATAGATAAGTGATTTCTTGCCACATAGGATGCTATCAAACTAAGTTTTCTTTAACCGTCTTAAGATCTCTTTCTTTATCTGGTGGTGATGGGCACTATCAGGACAGGATAGTCTTCCTAACAGCCCAATACCACCTTATTTCAATGTGACTGGTTTGGATTGTGAGAATGTGACTGTTCCCAGGTTATGGCTGCCCCTGCTGCTTAGCCAAAGGCCTTAGCCTAAGAACAAGGCCTTAGACTATCCTAGTGAGAGAAGGCACATACACAGGCAGACGTGATTTTGATTCTTTGGTTTATATCTCTATAGCTAGCTAAGTGATAAAAATACACCTAAATTCTTGAAGTATAGGCCTTTATAGGCAGGCCTGAATATCTATATTCTAACAGGTTTCAGAGTAGCAGCCATGTTAGTCTGCATCCGCAAAAAGAAAAGGAGGACTTGTGGCACCTTAGAGACTAACAAATTTATTTGAGCATAAGCTTTCGTGAGCTACAGCTCACTTCATCGGATGTATTCAGTGGAAAATACAGTGGGGAGATTTATATACACAGAGAACATGAAACAAGGGGTGTTACCATACACACTTGTAACAAGAAAAGGAGGACTTGTGGCACCTTAGAGACTAACCAATTTATTAGAGCATAAGCTTTCGTGAGCTACAGCTCACTTCCTCAGAGAGTGATCAGGTAAGGTGAGCTATTACCAGCAGGAGAGGGAGCCGAAAACTGCATTCTTTGAAATACAGATATATAGTCAATATTCATAACTTAAGATACCAAAATGATGCATGCATACAAATAGGATAATCATATTCATAAAATCATAACTTTTCCGTTGACGTCTTACATGACCCGTGGTAAATAAAGTGCATCAGAATTATGCTGTAATCATATCATAATAATCTTAATATGAACAATGCGGGATGCAGAGTCACACTTTGAACCTCAAAGAAAAAGGGGTCACATTGTGACAAAGTTTAGGTTTTATTTAATCTGAACCAGCATACCGGTAGAAATGGGGTAGGATAGAAACATCCAGTGAACAATAAATATGCTGCTTACCTTTAGAGAAGCTGAACTAGTCAGGCAGTCATCTTTTTATATCAAACCTTTCAGTGAATGGTGAGACTTTCAGAAATATCAGAACATCAGCCAGTCAGCACTATTGGTAAAAGAGGTGAAGATATGAAATACATAAATGTATCCAATAACCCGATTGATGGCAAAAAACACATATTCCATCAAAGGCTGTGTCTGCACTAGACCTTTTAGGGAAATCTCCTGCTTCACTTCTAAAGGCATAGCAATAGTGGGAGTGTTCTTTTCACTGTATTGTCTAACCCTGTTCAGAGCAGGCCTGTATGGCCTTGTGGGAAACACTAGTGGACAACTGTGCTCCTTAGGTCCTAAAAAGTCCTACCTACAATGGACCTGGACTGATGGCAGAGCAATAATGTGAGATTTGCCATAAACATCTAATGTAGCCAAAGCCAAAGAAACACAAAAGTCACTTTTCTTTATTCCCTCCTAACTGGGAAAAATTAAGCACAATTTGCAGAAAAATGCTTTTTTCTGACTTGACTGGAAGTTAACAACAGATACTCTGTTTTTAAAACCAGAAATATTTTTAAATGAAATGGAGCTAAATTAAGGTTCCAAAAGCTGCTCGTCAAAGAGGAGGTCCTTTTTTGTGTGGCAAGAGAAAGCATCATTAGCTTCCACAGAGGCATTTCTCAACTTTAATTGATAGCTAGAACACACAGTCATATGGACTAATATACAAAACCCCTGGCTCTGAATGGAGTGAGAAAGGCATGATTGTTATCAGAGTCCAGTGCTTCTTGTGATAGCTGCAGGTATGATTGGATAGATACATCTAAGGTATGCTGTGTTTTGATATTTAATATCCCTCATTGTTCAGAGCAATGTTATTTGGAAACTGTTCATATCGTGAACTAGTAGCGGAAAGTCAATGCTGTTGCACAGGTGTAATGTATAAATTTGAAAATGGCTGAGAACTTTCTGACATTCTGGCATTCAGGGTGGTGTTTGGGGTCGTTGGGATTTGTGTGTGCTGATTGTGTTGCATGTACATTGTTGTATTGTGCTGGGAGAGTTGTATGGATTTGTGTTCGTGACAAACAAGGTGGGTTGATGCAGTGTGTGTTTGGGGTTGTAGTGTGGGTGGTTGTTTTGATTTGTGTTGAGGGAGGTTGGGCTGGGAGATTCGCTAATTTGTGAAAGTGGCAGTTGGGCCACGTAATCCACCATTAGCCTGGCACTTGCCCTTTGTGCATGCAAGATTTTAGAGTGCACATATTTTGGAAATCCCAAATAGCCATTAATACATGTAAGAAGATTTTTGCATGTGCCAGTCAGGTTGGTGGATATCTGAATATTTGGTTTGTACTTGAAAGTTTGCCTGTGCAAATCTTAGTTCCTGAACATGCTAAAAATTGTGCAAGCAAAGCTGCAGGCATAAATTTAGAGGCCACGTGTACAGATGTCTAATTTCCCTCATGAATTTAATGAGCCTGATTCTACCCAGTGACATGGTGTAAATCAGGGAAAACTCAATTTAAATTACTCCTGGAGTGTGATTAAATCAGGACTCATAGATCTAAAGGACAGATTATATGCTTCTGTAAATTGTCACTGTGCCATTAAAGGCAATGAGTATCTGCTTCTGTCTTGCTTCCTATTGAGTATACTCATGGCTTGCTGCATCATTCTTATATGTGTTAGTACTAATAACATTAAATTTATTACATTTTTGCCAGCTATTTTCTCTACAATACTTGTAATTAACAGCTAGATTTTCAAAGTGTATGCTATGACTCCCATTAAAGTCAATGGGAAGCAAACAACTAAAAATCTTGCACGCCGCTTTGAAAATTTATGAGGAAGACACTAAAAAAACCCGAAGTTCACCGGCTCCAAAGAGTCTCTGTCTTTTTGCTAAACTCACTCAGTATTCAGTAGCTTAGCTTGCTGAACTGCAGGTTGCCTGCTTCACTGGACACTGAAGCCTGATAATTGGCACTGGTAGTTACCTCTAGAACCATTACCCATCAATTCATTGGTCCCGGGATAATATGCAATGGGGCTTATTGTGCACAGTTGTTTCCAAATTAGAAAGGAAAGCCCATAATAAAAGAATGCCACATTGTTAAAAAAAAGTTCTTGCTTAAAAAACAAACAAACTATCATAAATGTAAAGGGAAGGGTAAACACCTTTAAAATCCCTCCTGGCCAGAGGAAAAATCCTCTCACCTGTAAAGGGTTAAGACGTTAAAGGTAACCTCGCTGGCACCTGACCAAAATGACCATTGAGGAGACAAGATACTTTCAAAAGCTGGGAGGAGGGAGAGAAACAAAGGGTCTGTGTCTGTTGGTATGCTGCTTTTGCTGGGGATAGACCAGGAATGGAGTCTTAGAACTTTTAGTAAGTAATCTAGCTAGGTATGCGTTAGATTATGATTTCTTTAAATGGCTGAGAAAAGAATTGTGCTGAATAGAATGACTATTTCTGTCTGTGTGTCTTTTTTGTAACTTAAGGTTTTGCCTAGAGGGATTCTCTATGTTTTGAATCTAATTACCCTGTAAGGTACCTACCATCCTGATTTTTCAGGGGTGATTCCTTTACTCCTATTTACTTCTATTTCTATTAAAAGTCTTCTTGTAAGAAAACTGAATGCTTTTTCATTGTTCTCAGATCCAAGGGTTTGGGTCTGTGGTCACCTATGCAAATTGGTGAGGATTTTTACCAAACCTTTCCCAGGAAGTGGGGTGCAAGGGTTGGGAGGATTTTGGGGGAAAGACGTGTCCAAACTACGTTTCCCAGTAAACCCAGTTAGAGTTTGGTGGTGGCAGTGGTTATTCCAAGGACAAAGGATAAAATTAATTTGTACCTTGGGGAAGTTTTAACCTAAGCTGGTAAAAGTAAGCTTAGGAGGTTTTCATGCAGGTCCCCACATCTGTACCCTAGAGTTCAGAGTGGGGTAGGAACCTTGACACAAACATACCTCACTGGTGTCAGGGCCATTGCAGTTACTCTCTAAGTGTGAGCAAATTATAGGTTTATCTATATATGACCAAATATAATTTTCTTGTTTGGGCTCCAAAGAATGAGAAGTAGTGGAATAATCAGGAAAAAGCTAAATAATATGCAAACAAATCCCGAATACATCTACTCAGTCTTCTTCTTTGGGAATAATGGAACAGAACTTTTTCAGTCTGTAGTTATAAAAAAGACAACCAGAGTTTTTTACGGAACTTTCAGTCTGAAAGCCATTGCAAAAGTCAAGTTAGCTGCATTAGACTACAAAACACTCCTTGTAAATTATTAATCATCCCAACTGTAGCATCTGGCTAGCTGTTGCTACTGCCCTCTTTATATTGAGAATTATAGTTATTAATCATTAAAATAATCTTTTTAAAGTATTTAAGTTTTCAAATAATTTTTAGGTTTCAGAGTAGCAGCCATGTTAGTCTGTATTCGCAAAAAGAAAAGGAGTATTTGTGGCACCTGAGAGACTAACCAATTTATTTGAGCATAAGCTTTCGTGAGCTACAGCTCACTTCATCTGATGAAGCTTCTAAGGTGCCACAAGTACTCCTTTTCTTTTTGCAAATAATTTTTAGTTACACAAAACACAAGTGGGTGGAGGTGAAGACAAGACCAAAAAAAACCCTATTCTTCTAATGGTCAACTTCCCCTATAGTGTCCAGTTAACCAGTGGTGTTATTTAGCACCAAACCCCTGGTCCTGTTTTACACAACAATAAATGGCAAAATGAGTTTAGAGTAAATATATTCTAACCTTTATAAACATCTATGCTATATATCCTCACTTTGTTTTATAAATGTATTTACTTCTTTTCCCTATGTGTGACATAATGAAGCATACATAAAATCCAGTACATAGCAAGTCCTACATACAACAGTACACCTTAACATTAAATAGTGAGGGAAAGACTAATTCTGAAAAGAGGATTTTGCATATCCTGTGTCATCTTCTGACTTGGATTCATTGAGGAAGTAATCTTCTTGTTGAAGGAGACAGGAGGAAGGATGAAATTTTAACTTCATATGGGTAATTAAGAGGATGCATACGTGAGCATGGTTTTGGTAGGTGACAGATATGTATACACACTAACCACCTATTTATCTAGGTTATACTATAAGTAGAAATCACAACACAAACTTTAACTATGGAGTTGCTACCCCACCTCCATATTATTTCACTATGCATACAAGATCACCTCAGAATTCAGCAGGCATATTTATTTTTATAATTTGACTAGATGTGATGAAACATGAACAGTAATGTCTTATGTGTTTCCCTCACATTTAAAGGAAAACAATTTTTTTTGGCAAGTGGTACTTACTTTTGCTCTGTGCCAGCAGAACCCTCAGGGAATTTGTTATGTTGACTAACTGTAAACTGGTCTATACCATGATTTCCATCAAGTTATTTATCATTGACTGAGGCAATGCAAGCATAAAGATACAACACAGTAAAGTAACCACAAAACAACTGACTGGCTTGATACCCACAGTATACCTTTCAGAGTAGCAGCCGTGTTAGTCTGTATTCTCAAAAAGAAAAGGAGTACTTGTGGCACCTTAGAGACTAACACATTTATTTGAGCATAAGCTTTCGTGAGCTACAGCTCACTTCATTGCATCTGAAAGCAATGCTCAAAGGAAAGCTTATGCTCAAATAAATTTGTTAGTCTCTAAGGTGCCACAAGTACTCCTTTTCTTTTTACCGTATACCTTGAATCCTTACTTTCACCTCATCCTAGCTAGGGGTGAAGGGTGAGGAATCCAAAACAAGGGATATTTATCCCCTCTGAGGGGTGACAGTGATTCTTCCAGGCAGCCAATGAGCTCCCTCTGATTCTTCCAGGCAGCCAATGAGCTGCTTTTCCTGGGGGGTGGGCAGGGATTCCCTCCCTTACTATGAGGGAACTGTCGCGAAGGGGAGAATGAGAATGTGGGGTGGAGAGTAATTTCCTCACTTGCACAGAAGCCTCAAGGGTGTCTTCACTCCTTTCCATCTGTCAAAGACTCCATATCTTCAGGAAAAAGATGATGGTCTGTCTCAGCTTGTCAGCAGTGCACAACTGAATCATCACATGCAGGCCCATGCAGTTGGACAGCACTGGCACATCTGAAGCAGAAAAAGTTGAATGGGCCTGGGTATTGTGCATATCTCCACACACTTACTCCAATAAAATAACCTAAGTATTACAGCTAGGGGCATTTGCTAGATACATTCACTATAAGGCTTAGTGGTTTTGTAACTGAAGTATTTCCATTGACTTCATTTGATTTTAGGTAAGACCTCTATAGCTGAACTTTAAGCATCCCACAGAAAGTAGCACAGCATCAAAATTTCTAACAGATGGTCAGGTTTCCGTTTTAGAAATTGATAAAATATTTCCTTAGAAATTTAAGGAAAAATCATAATTATATAAATGTCTCCAATCTAACATTATATATAGGAAGCTACTGGGTGTGTGATTTATGTTATGTTCTCATAAAATAATAAATATATTTTATGATTTAACAAATACATAGATAAAATTTGTCACAAAATATTAAGCTTTTTAAAATGATTCACTCTTTAGTAATTTAAATCAGTGGATTGGATATATACAACTCATTTTCTCTGCTTTTTATTTTCTGAAAAATGTCAACATTCTCCCAAGGAACAAATAAAACATTGACCTGATTATGAAATGCCCAAACAGATTCTCCCTCCCCTCCCCTTGTACCCCCAAGACAAGACATTACAGACTTTTAGGTCCATTATACCATGAGGTTCCTCAGAGGATAGAAATAATCATCCAGAAGTGGAGACTAGCTAATTATCTATATCGTCTGGGAAATACAGCGGTATAATGGATGAAACATCAATTACAGTGATTGGTGGTGTGTACTGACAGAAGAAATATATCTTTGAAATTACCCCTACTAGAAATCTTGGAAATTCTCATGATCACTCATTCCTTGCCTTCTCTAAGCCAGGGAAAGCTCATTTGCAAAATAAAATAAAAATATATACTTTTTATGTGAAATATGTAGCAGGTAACTACAGTTCAGTACATAAACACTACATTAGTAAGCCATCAAAATTATTGCCCTTGTTTATTATTGTTTGCATGGAGCAATTAGTGATTTTATGCTAGCAGAGAACTCAAAGATAATGGATTAAACAAGTTGTTTTGGGTTGGAAATGTGTATTTAAAAATTTCATTTTAGTACATCTTAAGCATGTATTACAATTGTAAAACAATTATGGTTTTATATTTTAAATATCCTTTATTGAACAGTACGTGTAACAAATAGGAAAAGACTAGTGCTGATATATATATATATATAACATTGATGCATATATTTACTCCAAAAATTCTGAACGGTGATATACCATTAATATCTCAGTGTACAAGGTATGATAGGTTAGGAGCTTATTAAGTCAAGGGTGAATTAAAATGAGCTTCCCCATTAAAATGAATAGCTGAGCTAGTAAGGCAGTTGATTCTTGCTAGCGTGCCATCAAGAGACAATCCTGCCCTGGATCAGTTAAGAAAAAGATGATGGAGAGGACTTGCTGTTTGGATGGCCTGCAGAGAGGACGGAGGGACGCAAAGAAAACAGGTAAACAGAAGTAAGAAATAAAAGGACAATGAAAGTAACATAATTAGATACTGGCAAAGTGTCTTTGACAGGGCATTCAAGTGAAAAGATAAAAGATAAGGTAGGACATTTAAAAAGAACTGATTTTGATTAAATTTGAGAAATAAGACCTGAGGGAAAAAGGAGATGACCTACATTAAATTGGAAGTGAATCTACTGAAGGAAACTTAGGTCCAAATTCTCCCATCAGATTGACTACAATGGGAATTATACATGCTTATCTGTATAAAGGATTTGGCCCTGCTTGTGTTTATTATTTTAAGCTAATCAGTAATGAAGAGTTTCAGAGTAGCAGCCGTGTTAGTCTGTATTCGTAAAAAGAAAAGAAGTACTTGTGGCACCTTAGAGACTAACCAATTTATTTGACCATAAGCTTTCGTGAGCTACAGCTCACTTCATCAGATGCATACTGTGGAAACTGCAGAAGACATTATATACACAGAGACCATGAAACAATACATGCAGCCGATGAAGTGAGCTGTAGCTCATGAAAGCTTATGCTCAAATAAATTGGTTAGTCTCTAAGGTGCCACAAGTACTCCTTTTCTTTTTTCAGTAATGAAGAGGGGACAGAAACAAAAAAGACTGCTGGAGGTCTATGCACATTATCTATTTTCTCTCTGTCCTGTTCATTGCTAGTTTTTGCTTTCTTTAATATAATCTGAAATGTGTTTTGACTATTCTATCTGGAAAGGTTACAGGCTGGCATTCTGAAAGGAACTGAACTCTGTTCTCAAAGCAAAAGCAGAAAGAAAAAAGAGACTGTCTATGTCCTGGTCAAATGTGCAGTGAAGGCTGTAGTCTTCCTGAACAAGTATACCACAGAAGTATAAGTCTTTAATTTTCTCATCAATACAGCTTTTTTATATGACCTGCATTGTTTTATGGTGATAATAGCTGGCTGATGACTTTTTTGACAGAAAATTGTCTAAACAAAATTGACAAATTTCTGCTCTCCAATGAATTTTTTTTCCATGGAAAATCCAAATTCCCCCAAAATGAAGTATTTTGGCCACACATCCAAATATTTTGATTTGGAAATGCTCTTGCAATGCTTCATGCGAGCTGTAGAAAGGATGTCCATTCAATTCTATGGGCCTGGCTCTTGGGCCAGACTCCATCTCACAGGGTGCACCATGGCCAGGGACTCCCCCTTTCCAAGAAGGGAGATTATGATTCATCATGGGAGAGGTGATTTGATGAGAAAGGTGGACTATACAGGAGAATGGGAGCAGCAGACACCTGATCTACAACACCAGTGAGGTACCATGGCAATATTTCTGAATGAGAACTTTTCAATTTTTGAATTTCTGCTGAAAAAATTGACATTTTCCAAGAAAATTGATGAGAATGCTTTTTGACCAGCTCTAGTGATTATGTCATCTAAGTAAAAGAATCAGTACTCCACATAATCACTGCTGAGACACCTAGTGGTGAAAGTGTTTTTAACACTTTTTCAGTGAAGAGAAATGCCTGTTGTGGGAGTAACTTCAGATATCTAAAGGAGAAATCCAGGTTTCTGTGAACAGCCCAAGTGAAAGGTTTGTGTATATGGGGAATCTGTGGGGAAAGAGAGGGAGAAAATACCTGCCTGCTGGGGTGTGCAGAAACAGGAAAGCTACTGCAAACTGAAAGATCTATGACTGCTCTGTCTTCCCCACTTCTATGGGGGAGATGAGTTTGGCTGGTGGATATACGTAGTCATGGATCCACAAGCCTTGACTATATCTTTTCCCTGGCTAGGCCTACCCCATAATAACCCTGAGTGATGCCATAATTGCTGACCGGTAGAATGCTCTGGACCTTAAGAACCTTGGAGTATTTGCTGTTAGGAGTAAATCAGTTTAACAAAATATTTTATTTATTTCATTTAGTCTTTAATGCCTGCACCACGCTATGTGGTATTTAAATAATAGGCGTAATATTCACCCATTGTGTTGAGGTTCACTTTTTTTCTGCCTCAGCCACATATGAGAATTGAATTAAACAATAAAATCCCCTGGTCTGTCATGCCTCCTTGCAGTTATAAAATAATCTTTTTAAAGTAATATTTTTACTAGGGGTTTGACCTTTCCAGGTGCTTTATACTCTGATGCAATTCAGCAATGCCCTTAAGCATGTGAATAATCATCCACTGAAGTGTGTGGGACTGTCAAATGCTTGTGTACCCTGGTGAATTGGGTCTAAGGGGAACAAGCAGTCTTAAAATCCTTGTTAATCAGTTTCTCCATTTGTAAAATGGGATTCTACTAGTTTCTGGACTCACAGTGCTATACCTAGGCTACAATCTACTGTAGAAAAATTAGAGAAAACACTGAAATATAATAAAGCTATAAATGCTGGAATAGGCCATCCCAGGGGGATGGTTTAGGCAATCATGGACAGAGAAACTGAAAAGGAAAATATATGAAACATATACTAAATATATAGTTAAACAATCTTAAAAAATAACTCAGGGGACAGACAGAAACCTTGAGCTTCAAGTACAGTCTTCTAGCAAGAAGGAAGCTGAATTGCACTCAGTTCATTTGGGGATACTTTAGGATGGTCTCTTCAGACATGAGGTTAACTAATAAGGAATAGTCTCTTGTATGCTTACAGGTAAAGGAAATTCAGTGTATGATATAATGAAATTGTTAGCTTCTGAAAATATGAAATAGATCAGCCTGCCCTATACATCGGAACATTAAAGGGATAATAATGCAGGTGCACTGTACAATGGAATCCCATGGACAGATAAGAGAAAAGAAATATTGAATGATGAGATAAGGAGGGCAGAGCTGGTTAACAAGATTGTGATTATGGATGATTTAATTTCAACCCATTTCAACCTCTCCAGTATTAATTGGGGAATCTCTGAGGCATGCTATAGAATGGACATAGAAAGGAAGGATATAGGATTTATTCAATGATTGCTTCCTTGAACAACTGTTAACAACTCAACAAGGAATAGTGTTTGCATAATCTAGATTGAATTCTAGCCAGTGGCTAAGAAAATAACAGTAAATTATTGAAGCCAATATAGTCATATGACCACAATACAGTTATATTTGCTGTCTTTTGGAAATACTAATAGATGGCTCTACATTCAGATAGTTTAAATGCTGGAATGGAAAAGGAAGAAGAGTAATTCATGGGGTTGGTAGGGAAATTAGTGTAGATTAAAGGGAAGACTGGGACTTACTGAAGAAGGAAAAAACAAAATACAAAACAGACTAAATTATGCTCCTTAATAATCTGAAACAAATAAAAAATTAGTATGACAAAAAGGTCTAATCTACCCATAAACCTTTAATTTAAAAGGGATGTGACATGTATACAATTTTAAAATGTACTTGACATACATAAAGTCTTAAACTGTGTAGACAGTGTCAGCCCAAGTTACTGTTTTCAGTCCTCACACACAATAGTAGAAGGAGGCATAAATGGAAACAAAGGGAACCGAGGCAGCCCCATTATTATCCATGAAAAGTCATCTGAGCCACAGTACACACACAGTAGATCCACAGGGCTATACCAGTGTCCCTTTTGCAAAATCTGTCGTGTCCCAAAGTGCCTAATGCAACATCATAAATTATGACATAGTCTTGTAATATGGTAATAGGTATGTATGGAGAGAGAGAGACAGACAGACAGAGGTTTATATGTAAAGTTTATCATAAAACTTTAAAACTGCTATTTCTCTTGGTCTTTTGCTCAAGAAAGTAAATTCCATTCATGATCAAACACTGAAGAATCTTTATGATCTTAACTCTGTCAGGGTGACTGATAAAAATAAAATAACTACAAAATGAATGCTGTGCAACAAAGCTCTATCCTTGTCTCTGTGGGTCCAGCGTTTCCTGGCGGATTTCGCTAGCCTCAGAGGCTCACTGTGACCCTCCACATAAACCTTCTCTCTCTAGAGACAAGGGTCACAGTCTACTGAGCCATTTTCATCATAAGCCAGCGAGGGAGGTGAGGAGAAGCTATCCTCCCTTGCATAGTCTCTGTTGTCTCCCAGTCTCAGTGATTCATCGGGGCGGGGTGGGGGGGACACACAAAGGGTGGAGCCCAGGCCTGCCCTCTACTCTGGATTCCAGCTCAGGGACCCTAATAGTATCAGCTATAGTAGCTGACCTTTTAGAAACATGACACGTACAATTCCCTGGGCTACTTCCCCACAGCAGCCCCCACTTCCTCAGGCTCCACTTCACCCTTATCTCAGAGCCTCCTTCCTTGTGCTTGATCTGTCCAACAGGTCAACTTCCTCCCACAGCTCCCGACATCTGCCCACACCTGACTAACTGAGAGGCTTTTAACTACTTTCAGCCAGTCACTGATGGGCTTCAGGTGTCCCAATCAACCTAGCATTCTCCCTGCCTTCTGGAAAGTTCTGAATTGGCGCCAAGTGTCTTAATTGACCTGGAGCAGCTGCCATTTAACTTATCCTTGTACCAGGGATTTGTTTAGCCTGGAGCTAATATATCTATCTCCCTTTACTCTTCTATAGCCATTTGGCCTTGCCCCGTCACATACCCCCTCCCCCCCGCTCAAAACTATAGAGTTCAGCAACTTGGGACGCCAGGCAGTATGCTCGTGACGGACCATCAGTATTGCCATAGTGGCATCCAGCCTTGTGCCGTATGCGGAACTGGAATGGTTGGAGGGATAAGAACCACCTGGTGACCCTTGCATTCTTTTCCTTATTCCGCTCCATCCACTGGAGGGGTGCATGGTCCGTCACAAGAGTAAATCACCGGCCTAAGAGGTAATAACGCAGTGTCTCCATAGCCCATTTGACAGCAAGGCATTCTCTCTCGACTACTGCGTATTTCTGTTCTCTAGGGAAAAGCTTTCTGCTTAGGTAGAGGATCAGGTGTTCCTCTTCTCCCACCATTTGTGACAGAACCATCCCCAACCCCACCTCGGAAGCAACTGTTTGTAAAATAAATTCCTTGTTAAAGTTTGGGGCTATGAGTACGGGGTCATTACAGAGGGCTGTCCAAAGGTCTGTGAATGCCCCCTCTGCTGCGTCAGTCCACTTTACCATGTCTGGTCCTCAGGCCTTCACCAGGTCCATTAAGGGACTTGCCCTAGTGGCGAAGTGGGGAATAAAACATCGGTAGTAGCCCAGTACCCTTTTGTCAGATCCAGTGTACTCAAGAATCGGGCACTACCCAGTCGGTCAACCAGTTCGTCGATGCGTGGTATGGGGTATGCATCAAACTGGGATATTCATTCAGTCGGCAAAAGTCATTAGAGAATCTCATGATACTGTCAGGTTTAGGCACTAGAACAATTGGACTGGACCACTGACTGTAAGATTCTTCAATAACCTCTAATTCTAACATTTTCTTTACTTCGGCCTTGATTTCTTCTCTTTTGGCTGCTGGGATTCAGTAGGGTCTCAATGTTACCTTGGCTCTGGGGATTGTGCAGATATGGTGGTAGGTCTCAGTCGTCTGCCCTAGTTTTGTAGAGAACACATCTCAGTTACGATTAATCATGTCAGCTGCCTCAATCTTTTGGATCAGCGTCAAGTCAGATGATATCCCCACTAGCTTGTGTAAGTTATCCTCCTGGGGAAGGGTCTCCTGCGTGACTAAGCATGCCTCTCGAACGTGCCAAGGTTTTAGAAGACTGATGTGGTAAATTTGCTCCGGTTTCCGGGGGCCTGGCTGCCGCACCTTATAGTTCACCTCTCCCATGGCTTCGATTACTTCATAGGATCCCTGCCACTGGGCCAACAGTTTACTTTCTGCTGTGGGCACCAGTACCATCACCCGATCCCCTGGTTGGAACCATCAAAGCTTCGCTTGGTGGTTATAATGGGTTCGTTGGGTCTCCTGTGCTCTCTCAAAGTGTTCCTGTACAATGGGCATAACTTGGGCTATCCGATCTCTCATCTGCAGTACATGCTCAACTATGTTCCTTCTTTGGCTCCTCTTCCCAGGCTTCTCTGGCTATATCCAATATGTCCTGGGGGTACAGTAGTTCGAATGGAGAGAAACCCGTGGAGGCTTGTGGAACCTCCCAGATGGTGAACATGAGGTAAGGCAATAGGGTATCCCAATCTTTCCCATCCTGACTCCCCACTTTCCTGATCATGGCCTTGAGGGTCCACTTGAACTTTTCCACAAGGCCATCTGTTTGCGGGTGGTATACAGAGGTCCGTAGGGCTTGTACATGGAGCAACGAACAGAGATCTTTCATTAACTTGGACATGAAAGGTGTCCCTTGATCAGTCAATATCTCCTTGGGTAGCCCAACCCGCGCAAAGATCTGTACTAGCTCCTTAGCTATTGTCTTGGAAGCTGTGTTGCATAGGGGAACAGCTTCCGGGTACCGGGTTGCATAGTCCAGTACAACAAGCACATGTTGGTGGCCCCAAGCTGTTTTCTCTAGGGGCTCTATAAGATCCATTCAAAAGGATGGCTATCCTCAAAACGGCTATCCGTTCAAAAGGAACCTCTCCTATTGGAAGACTTAACAAAGGAGTCCACAAGTGCAGGCGAGGGCTATGTAACTGACACTCTGGACAAGAGGTGCAGTATCGCCAGACATCTTCATGTACTCCTGGCCAGAAGAAGCTCCGCAGGATCCATGCCTGGGTTTTCTCTACCCCAGGTGTCCTCCAAACAGATGACTGTGGGCGAGACTCAATATGGCTTTTTGATGTTTTCGTGGCACCAGAAGTTGTATCTCTTGCTCCTGCATTTGCACCACGTGGTACAGGAGATCTTTCTTCACTATAAAGTAAGTCCAGGACCCCAGACTTTCCCATCCATGGGTATCCCATCAATCTCGGCCACCTCTTTCCTGGCGTTATCATATCTGGGGTCCTCTGCCTGGTCCGCCCAAAAGTCTCTCTCCCGGGACTAACCTGCCCAAGCTCCAAGGGGCTGGCTTCTGCTTCTTCCAACAGCTCGCTGCTGTCATGGCTGGGGGCAGCCTCTGGCTCACCTTCTGTGGTGGAAGTTTCTCTGTTGGCTGTTTGCATCCATTTGCCTACTAGGGAGGTCTTCTGGCCCTGGGTCAGGATCTGGGCTCCCAAGGCCTTTGCTGCCCTCCTCTCCTTTTATTGTCTTCCAGGTCTTTCGGGGGGCTGAGAACAGTTCCTGAGAAATCTCAGCGAACATCAGGGGTTGACAGTCCCCCGGTGACGAGTCACTGTCCTCAGGGTCCCCACCTCCCTCCAGCCTCTCCAGGGGGAGTAAATGATCAAACCCTGGATAGTCCCTCCCAATAACTACAGGATATGGGAGTTTAGGAACTATGCCCATGGTCACCTCAATGGGGTTCTCCTGAACCTCTATCTCCACCAGGATGGTGGGGTAATGGCTCACGGCCCCATGCACGCACGTCACTGCTACGCGTTTGGCTTGTAGCGGCTGACTACTTTTTACCAGCTTACCTGATATGAGGGTGATAGCGCTCCCAGAGTCCACAAGCGCTGTAGTCTCTGCTCCATTTATCCTCACTGGCCTGGTGTCTTTATGTGGAGCTAATGCGACCCCCGCGAGGTGGATAAGGGAGCATGGGACCTCCCAGTCCCCCAAGTTACATTGCGTAGGCTCCTTGGTGCTGGGACACTGTATTGCTATGTTTGCCCACTCCCCACATGCATAATATCTATAATTTCTTTTAATTACTCCCATATCCTGAGAGTTAGGGGGTTTAGTCCCAGGGTTTGCCCAGGGACCCTAATAGTATCAGCTATGGTAGCTGACCTTTTAGAAACATGACACGTACAATTCCCTGGGCTACTTCCCCACAGTAGCCCCCACTTCCTCAGGCTTCACTTCACCTTTACCTCAGGGCTTCCTTCCTTGTGCCTGATATGGTGTGTACCACTCAGCCTCTCCACCAGCACAACTTCCTCCCACAGCTCCTGACATCCGCCCCCACCTGACTAACTGGGAGACTTTTAAATAGTTTCAGCCAGCCCCTGATTGGCTTTAGGTGCCCCAATCAACCTAGCGTTTTCCCTGCCTTCTGGAAAGTTCTTAATTGGCCCCAGGTGTCTTAATTGACCTGGAGCAGCTGCCATTTAACTTATCCTGGTACAAGAGATTTGTTTAGCCTGGAGCTAATATATCTAACTCCCACTACTTTTCTATAGCCAACTGGCCTTGCCCCGTCACAGCTGATATTGATGTAAGTTAAGGAAACAAATATCTTTGGTATATTTTCTGAATGGAGCTTTCTTACAATACATATGGATATTTTGTTATTTGGGAGGAACAATCTTTTTTGTTGAAACTCAAAGCAATGACTTATTTGAGGTGCAACAGTTTTTGTAGTTGAAGATATGTTGGCATGTGTAGTGTGGCATTCATAATCTTGAGATCTCTGGAGTCTTTATGTTGACAGGTGTTATATTCTGTATTGCTTAAAGAGCTGAGTTTAGATATTTGTGAGAATGAAAAGAAAAAAGAGTGACTAACTCTTACAAAGGGAGTTTTATTGCAATGCCTACTCTCACTTATGGTTAGTGCTAAGGTGCTGGATTTTATGTAGGATTGAGGTTAAAATTGTCAATAATTATGTATCTTAGTCTATATGTCTCCTGGCAGGTAAAAATGTCTTTTGAAATACACAAATCCTTTAATAGGAAGGATGATCTTATAGTCAAGGCATCATACTAGGATTCAATAGTAGAGCCAGGTGTAATTTTTTGACCAAAACTTTTGTCAGTGAAAATTGCTGATTCAGTGACTCTGAAACCTTTCACAAATTTGTGACAGTTTCACCAATTTTTTCACTTAAAAAAGGCACCTAAAAATGTGGAAATTTGGGTTGATTTTGTTGCTCTACCACAGACTTCCTGGGGGACCTTGGGAAGATCATATAATAATTCTATGTTACAGTTCCCCTTCCCTAATATGAAGATATGATGGAGCAGAGAGGCCCCACATTGGCAATGAGGTGGTTAAAGGAGGTTCCCCACTGGCAAGGAAAGGGTTAGAGAAAGCCTGTGGACACAGCTGGCCCTGCCCCCCCCCTACACCTGTAGCCCATGTCAGGAATGGAGAGGACAGCTAAAAGGAAGAGTCCTAGCTCAGTTCAGGGATGACCAGGAATGAGGACAGAGCTCTGCTTCTCTTGATGGGAGAGAGGCCCAGTTGCAGCCCTGAGGTGGAGGTTGTTCAATAGTCAGATCAGCCATCCTGGAAGGGACAACCAGATCTTAGGGAGAAATTGGCAGAACATGCATTGTTTAAAAGACGAGACCAGAATAGAAGGGTGGGGCCTCATTGAAGGTTTGTGAGACAATTCGGTTTTTCAGTTGGACATGTTTTGTTCCTGATTATCTTTAGAACCTTAATATCCCGAAAAAGGTAAAACTGACCTCCTAGAGACAGAGACATACAAGTGGAGACCTGCAGTTAGGTGATTTGTGCCCAGAAGGATCACAAGGGGCCCCACCACAGCAACATGGTTACGGAAGACAATAGTATTCCCTTTTCCCCACCCTTTGTCTGTGTTGTCTATTTACAGTATAAAATCTTCTGATCAGGATGTGGCCTTATTCTCTGTTTGCCTAGAACAATGAAGGCCTGATTTTTGCTGTGGCCTACTGTAGTACAAATAAATAAATAAATAAATAATAGAATGTCATGGACTTGCCATATTTTCCCCAAAGCATTTTTGATGAATTACTTATGTATTCCATTATCTTCTCTATGAATATGATATATTTGGCTTAAATTCTGTTGATTATTGACATCAGTGGAACTTCTAATAGATTCAGATCCTTGTCCTGTAATCACTTACACATATGGCTAATTTTAAGCACCAACCTAGTCCTACTGAAGTCAATTGGACTATATAAACTGAGTAAGAACTGGGCACATTGACAAGATAAAATAGGTCTCTTTACCTAATGATGCCCTGATTCTAAACTGGTTACGTTCTTCTGAAAATCTCACCAACTGCCTGTCTGCATCTTTAAGCATGCAAATACCATTGTAAATGTGACACGTACTCACTTTTGTTACTAATAATACAGAACCTGAGTAAGGGCAGCAGAACTGGGTCCATAATTACAGTGTTCTAACTAAACAATTAGAATGCATAAGAAGAAATCGGTTGTTATGAAATTAATGTGTAGAACTTGCTGCTGCTAATTAAGACATCAGTTTTAGTAAATTATTAAAGGATTATATATGGATATAGAGAGAATAACATCCACGTCACACTATAGAAACTTCTGCCATCTCTGAAAGATTTAGCACTCAAAGGGCTACTTAAAAAGTATCTGTCAACAGATCCTGTGTGGAACTTAGTCTTTCAATATGAAAGAATAATATAAGAAATTTGCCTTGTTGTTCTGACACCATTTTAGATTTACTTTAAATAATTTAATTAAAAGATGTTTGTTAATCCAACCAGAAATGTATTTAGATTCTATTTGTCTCTGACTATAGAAAATACAGTTAGATATTATGGAACGCTCTTACCATTAATGTACAATTTAAAATTTAACATTTAGATTTCGTACTTTGGTGAATGGTTTTTTGGGCCCAGAGCCACAAAGGGACTTAGGCGCCCAAAGCGCTTATTTAGACACCACTGTGATCTACAAATCCCCCATTCAGCTGCCGGTTAACTCTGTAGGCACCTAAATTCACTCACTGCCCAAATTTTTGTTATAACAGTTCTCTAGGTGCCCAAGTGCTGCCTCTGGGCACACACACTGCTGCCTCAGGCAGGTGCCTGGAAACGGGGGGCACCTCAAATATGTTCGCATTTTTATCCCTGTTTATCTCCCATTGCAGCTAACAGTGGGTGAGAGCTAATCTGACAATACATACCGAGACAGCAACAGAAGATAAACACAGATGTTAACTTAAAAGGCCCTTTTCAGGGTCTCAGCCTAAGATGGCACTGAAAACACTCAGTTTCAGTGTGGGCAGATTCTCTGCATTTTGCTTGGCATGAAAGCAAATATCATGTGCTTGCAAGACACAGAGAGAGACAACAACACCAAACATCCCAGGGAAGCATATTGCTGTGAGCATCAAAAGTGACATCTATGGCAGCAAGACCTGTCAAACGATCGATGGAAAACACTGCTATGAAACACCCTGGCACAATGGAACTTATCCTGGTTGAACTTGATCAGATAGCAGTAATTTTTGTTTATAAGCTGCTATGTGCACAGTTTGCATAGCCAGTTGACTTTCCCCTGCCAGAAAAATAAAATCTTGTCATAGGCGACTTCAGCAGTCCCACACCATTTGGCGATACCTCTATAAAGACTACAATGGGGAAGAAGCTGAGAAGTGGGCATCAATAAGCAACTTGATCATGCTGTGTGATAAAGAAGAATAAATGTACCTTCCACAGTGCACAATGGAACAAAGGGCACAATCTCACCTACCCTTTGTCACCTCTGAAATTGTAGCCAATTTCACAATGGAGGTCATTGCAGCAGTCCTAAGATCACAGCATAGATGAGCACAAATGATAACAGAGCCTGCAGTGCAACCTAGGAAAACAAAGTGCCTGTAGACTGTTGACTTTAGTGTGTGGGTGCTGGATGGTATCAGTGCCTGTGATATACAGAAGATCAGACTGGATAATCTGGTGGGCCATTCTGGCCTTAAATTCTATGACTCTACCTTCAGGAAGCCTGATGGGGAAAGGGGCTTTACCCTCTGAACTGGATGAATCTATCTCTAATATTACTCTGACACATGAGCACTATGGAAATTTTGTCTCCGTGATGTGGAAGACTGCCCGAAAAGCACATCCCTCGGGGATGCTGGTCACTATAGGTAGCTGGGCTTTCAGAACAGACAAGCTACCAATAAAAGAGATGTTCAGAACTCTGTGACCTGGATTCCTTTGGTGAAGGAAGCATTGGGCTTGGAGAAATGCTTATGAGAGAAATGGAAAAGAGTGGTGTGACTGCTGGAGGGAACTGATTGAAACAATAAGCCTGTGCCATAATATCAGAAAAGCATAAGCCACCATTCACAATCTCAGCCCTGATGGGCAACAACCAAAGCACATTGCAAGTCTCTGTCAACCATGTCACACACCAACTCATTCTAAATGGTAAACCAGCCTACAAAGCCAAATGCAAAATGAGCAGGACTGGCACACACTGTTCAAAACCAGCAAAATCTACAATGACCAGCTCAACACTGAGGAGCTGACAATAGCCATGAAAACCCTGAAATGTGGAAATACAGCTGGACTCAATGGTATATCTGCTGAACTATTAATATGTTTTGGGATGAGAGCACAGAAGTGGCTGCTTTAACTCTTACGTGGAGACAGTGTAGATACCAGGCTATACAGAAAGGGCAAAGTGGTTGCATTACTTAACGCATACAAAGACCCTAATTCCATAATGAGTTATTGCCTATTACTCTGTTCAATTTGCAAGCTATAAGAGCAGATGATAATGGGTGGAATAGCACCAATATTCTACTGAAGGGCAGCTGATTGATGACCAAATTGGCTTCCACCCAGATGTTCATGCAGTAGCCAACTTCTAAATCTAACTGAATATACTCAAGATGACTTTGAAACTTGCAGAATTACGGGGTCTGCTTTTGTTGATCTATTGATTGCTTATGACACTGTAAGCCATCATATACTTCTACTGAAATTTGCAATAATTCTGAGAAATAGCAAGATGGTCCAAATCATCTCTTCCCTGTTCGAGAATCAATGTTTCTTTGTCAAGATGGATGGTCAGAAAAGTCTATGGTGTATTCAATGGAATGGATTTCTCCAAGGTTCAATACGATCTTGTTGTTTAACATCTACACAAATTACCAACCAGAATTCCCCAGTGTGTACAGATTTAATATTGTTTATGTAGATGATCTTTGATTGCTACCCATGTGGAAGGATTTAAAGGCATTGAGTACATTCTAACTGGTTTCCTCAGTGTACTTGGAAAGAAATATCACACATGGCTCCTGAATGCCAACCCTAGCAAGACACAAGTCTTTCCCCTTCCATGTGAAACACCAACGGGCCAAGAGGTATCATAGGATGATACAATCTTTGATCACTATTAACATTCCGTGTACCTGAAGGTCACATTAGACCAAAGACTGATATTCAAAGATCATCTCAAGAAGTTGAAAAAGAAAGTGAACTCCAAGAATTAGCCAACACAAAATGGGATGGGAGCTGACCCCAAAACATTCCAACCAACTACTCTTGCCGTTTGTTATTCAACTGTGGAGAATTATGCCACAGTCCGGTCATGCTCTAGCCATGTACACAAAATTGATACTGACTCAGCCAGCTTTATAGGATCATCACAGGGACTTTTCAACTGACTCCCACACTGTTGCTATACTGCCTCATGGGAATTGCACCACCATCAGTTACGTGGGATGAGTTCAGTAAATAGTAGACATAAAACAGGTGCATGATCCAAGACATCCTCTGCATGGAGCTATTCCACCACCGATGGAGCTGATGTACAGAAACAGCTTTGTCTCTGAAAATCCCTTACCCCCAAATACCACTGTGGAAGGCTACAGAGTAACAAATTGGCTGAAAATGCCAGTGATCTTGCAGAACCTGGTCCCTTCAAAACAATCCCTTCCAGGTTTTGACCTCGAATTAAAACACTGCTATATTCAAAATTGAGCAAGAATTGAGGTGACAATATGATTGAGTGGAAGCTGAGGAATGACCCCAAATATGAGGAGAGCCTAGGCAAACATTTGAAAAATGCCTGATTCAGTTCCTCTAACAACATTTTGCATTCTCAAGGACCTATTGGAGATAAGTGACACCACCAAATCTTGGCTGCAGTTTTGGAGCAATAAGCTATGATGATGATACCTAGACACATATCTCATGCCTAAGCCCCAGAATGATCCTCAAACCAAGCAAAACTAGATATTTCCCCATTTATCTTACCCCTGGACCCTGATCCAGCATGTATGATCTGAGCACATCTAACTCCACACAAATCCACAGGGGATGGTGATAAAGAGCAGGAGGGGTCTCCGTTATAATTTTTAGCAGTCTATTGGTTAGAGCACTCAAACGGGATGTTGGAGACTCCACTTCAATTCCCCCTCTTCTGGATGAAGAGAAGGAATTTAAATAGGAGTTTTCCATCTTTCTGGTGAGTACCCTAACCACTGGTCTGCTGTAGGTCTTTCTGTCCCTCCTGTGGAAGCCATTCCACATTATATAAATAATTACATAATACACACTGGGTCAGCGAGAGAGTGAGAATGATTAGTCCAATGGCTGGCAAGCAGAGATAGGTGCCTTTCTCCAGCCTGGATTTATGTGCCTAAATCTATGAGAGGGCCAGGGTTTAGAACATCTGCTATTGGCTTTTGGGCCACTCCCTACCTATTGCACTGGATTTTGTGGATCACAGTCTCAGGCTTCTATCTTTTCCCATGCCTTTGTAACCCCTTTCCCTTCCTGGGTTACTCAGGAGCAGGCAACTCTCACCTGTTGCTTGGGCGCCTTAAGTCACTAAGGATAATGGAGATCTTGTTGGTTCCAGCTGAAATGGGGAATTAGGTAGGAATCCTTTAGTCACCCCTCTGCAGTAGTCCTCTCACTCCTATGAATATTTATAGTTGGTGGGGCCTCCATCTGGACAGGCACAGTATACAGTGTACAGTTGCCTCCAGGAATAAAAATTTAAATAATGTATCTTGTGCAGGCAATAAACACCCAAAAGAAAACCATTGCAATTGTACGTAAAAGTTATCCTAACAATATACAATAGAAAATGCAACAGATTAATATACATTAAGTTGTTATATCTATACCAGATCAGTAAATGATGCTGCAATAACTCGGCTAATGGCTTCAGCATTCAACAGCAAGTTGCAGCGTAAACCGAACCAACACCCTAAGCATTACAGACAGAGACAGCACATTTCTGAGTGCATACTCTCGCTTAAGCTTATAGTCCTGGACCCTCCCTTGCGTTTGTGTGCAAGGGGAACAGGAGTTTAGGCCAGGACTTTGTAAGTCTGGCAAAGGCAGTCCAGATGAAACAAGGAGTGAGGCGATATTATATTGTGACCAGAACCATCTGGCAGTAACAGTTATATTAGAAACCAATAGCCCAGGGGTAACTCATTCTTTCCTCAATTGTCTGTAAGCCTAATTCACATTTGCTGCAAAGCCAACAGTCTCCAGCTTCTGCTCTCAATGTCTAGCTGTGGAGGAGTCCATGAGCTAGGGCTTAGTACTAACAAGTTATAAACTGTAGCATCGTCTTAACCCTGATCATGTGACTTCAAACCAGACAACTCAACAACAGGATTCACTCACAGCTTCTCCTTGGCCCAGACCCAGCAGAGATCAGTAGCTCTCTGTTCTAACTCCCTGCCTACATGTCATATTTCTCATCTTCACTACCCGCCGGGCCGCGATCAATCCCCGAGCACTCCTGTACTCCACTGTGGTGAGAGGCGCAGGCGGAGTCGACAGGGGTACGGCAGCAGTTGACTCACCATAGTGAAGACACCACGGTAAGTAGATCTAAGTACGTCAACTTCAGCTACGTTATTCACATAGCTGAAGTTGTGTAACTTAGATCAACCCCACACCCCCATTGTAGACCAGCTCTAAGGGTGTTCACAGAGTCCTGTTTACCTGAACTGAAGAACAAACACCAACAGGCAGTTTCCTTCTGAAAAATTTCCAAATCTGCCCCCTCCATTCAGCTCTGTTCTCCAGCGAGCTCTGTATTTTTGGTCCTTCTCAGGGCCATGCTCATGAGTGCTTCTCTCATTTCCTGCTGGCTTTCCTCCTGGCTTTCTGCACACACACCATTTGCCAAACAAACTCCTAACCTCTGCATTTCAATCATAGAGCCCCTCAGCCCATGCAGTTTAGCTTCTGATGAGGACGTGCCATATTACTTGTTGCTTGTGGTGGTGGGTTCTATTGTTTCCATCTATTTCACTACCTAAAAGGGGTTTAGTTGCTTTCATTTAGCCTGAAAGTAGGGTGCTTAGCACACTCCTCAGCTTTAACCAGGTCTATGTTGTCCAGATATCAAAGTCCCACTTGATGGGAACCATTAGCAGCTTCCAGCATAACAATATATATTGTAGCAATTATTTTTGTCTGTGATAAATTGTGTATAACTCTGTCTCCTATTAGTACCTATTAATATGTAACCATTCCCCCGCCCACGTAGTATTTGGTGGTCTAAACAGGAGCATATGTTCAGGCAAGTTGCATGCCCCTACGTGTCTAGATCTTGTGATTAAGTCATGAATGTAAGCTGCACTTTTTTAAAGACTAAAACTTACCTTTAGATTATTCATGGAAAGGTTTTCTGCATAACCTTATTGCCAAGCAGCTGCTTTAATATGACAGGTGTATCCCTGTTAGCTCTTTAGTAAAAACTCTTCTTTGTACTTTTGTAAGTGTTTTGGTTTGATGCAAGAAAAATATAGTCCCTTTACAGACTTATTAATTTAAATGATATTCTGTACAGTGTACTGCTTTTTGTGAATAATTAATTTGATAAAACTATACTTTTTTGATTTGCTCTTTTATATTCATAATTTTCAGAGTAACAGCCGTGTTAGTCTGTATTCACAAAAAGAAAAGGAGTACTTGTGGCATCTTAGAGACTAACCAATTTATTTGAGCATGAGCTTTCGTGAGCTACAGCTCACTTCATCGGATGCATACCGTGGAAACTGCAGCAGACTTTATATACACACAGAGAATATGAAACAATACCTCCTCCCACCCCACTGTCCTGCTAGTAATAGCTTATCTAAAGTGATCATCAAGTTGGGCCATTTCCAGCACAAATCCAGGTTTTCTCCACCCCCCCACACAAATTCACTCTCCTGCTGGTGATAGCCCATCCAAAGTGACAACTCTCCACACAATGTGCATGACAATCAAGTTGGGCCATTTCCTGCACAAATCCAGGTTCTCTCACCCCCCCACCCCCCTCCCAAAAACCACACACACAAACTCACTATCCCACTGGCAATAGCTCATCCGAAGTGACCACTCTCCCCACAATGCGCATGATAATCAAGGTGGGCCACCCCCAGCACAAATCCAGGCCTTCTCACCCCCCCCCCACCTCCATACACACACAAACTCACTTTCCTGCTGGCAATAGCTCATCCAAACTGACCACTCTCAAAGTTTAAATCCAAGTTAAACCAGAACATCCAGGGGAGGGGAGGGGAGGAAAAAACAAGGGGAAAGATCTCTGTCAAGCTTTCTTACAACTACAATACCCACCTGCGGAAGTAAAGAAACAGATTGATAGAGCCAGAAGAGTTCCCAGAAGTTACCTACTACAGGACAGGCCTAACAAAGAGAATAACAGAACGCCACTAGCCGTCACCTTCAGCCCCCAACTAAAACCCCTCCAACGCATTATTAAGGATCTACAACCTATCCTAAAGGATGACCCAACACTCTCACAAATCTTGGGAGACAGGCCAGTCCTTGCCTACAGACAGCCCCGCAACCTGAAGCAAATACTCACCAACAACTACATACCACACAACAGAACCACTAACCCAGGAACTTATCCTTGCAACAAAGCCCGTTGCCAACTGTGCCCACATATCTATTCAGGGGACACCATCACAGGGCCTAATAACATCAGCCACACTATCAGAGGCTCGTTCACCTGCACATCCACCAATGTGATATATGCCATCATGTGCCAGCAATGCCCCTCTGCCATTTACATTGGTCAAACTGGACAGTCTCTACGTAAAAGAATAAATGGACACAAATCAGATGTCAAGAATTATAACATTCATAAACCAGTCGGAGAACACCTCAATCTCTCTGGTCACGCAATCACAGACATGAAGGTCACTATCTTAAAACAAAAAAAACTTCAAATCCAGACTCCAGCGAGAAACTGCTGAATTGGAATTCATTTGCAAATTGGATACTATTAATTTAGGCTTAAATAGAGACTGGGAGTGGCTAAGTCATTATGCAAGGTAGCCTATTTCCCCTTGTTTTTTCCTACCCTCCCCCCCCCCCCCGGATGTTCTGGTTTAACTTGGATTTAAACTTTGAGAGTGGTCAGTTTGGATGAGCTATTGCCAGCAGGAAAGTGAGTTTGTGTGTGTATGGAGGTGGGGGGGGGGTGAGAAGGCCTGGATTTGTGCTGGGGGTGGCCCACCTTGATTATCATGCGCATTGTGGGGAGAGTGGTCACTTCGGATGAGCTATTGCCAGTGGGATAGTGAGTTTGTGTGTGTGGTTTTTGGGAGGGGGGTAGGGGGGGGTGAGAGAACCTGGATTTGTGCAGGAAATGGCCCAACTTGATTGTCATGCACATTGTGTGGAGAGTTGTCACTTTGGATGGGCTATCACCAGCAGGAGAGTGAATTTGTGTGGGGGGGTGGAGGGCGAGAAAACCTGGATTTGTGCTGGAAATGGCCCAACCTGATGATCACTTTAGATAAACTATTACCAGCAGGACAGTGGGGTGGGAGGAGGTATTGTTTCATATTCTCTGTGTATATATAAAGTCGTCTGCAGTTTCCACGGTATGCATCCGATGAAGTGAGCTGTAGCTCATGAAAGCTCATGCTCAAATAAATTGGTTAGTCTCTAAGGTGCCACAAGTCCTCCTTTTCTTATATTCATAGTGTACCTTTTGATGCTCAAGATGACAAGATAATATAGCACCATATTGCAGGCACTCTAACCAACAGGTGAGCACTTTGCTGTTACATAGGAAATGCATCCTTTATAGTCTTATCTTATTGTCTGTAGGTGTCAACGAAAACCTCTTCCAGATTTTTTTTTCACACATAATTTGAATGATTCCATATCCAAAGGAAAGAAAAAAAATCCAACTAAAAATTACAGTATTTCTCACTTCTATTTGACTTTATCCAAGTATACCGTGGAAGAAATGTGTCATGTTATGTCATAACATAAAATAATGAACAATAATCAAACACCTGAGAGCAATATGAGATGCTAGTCTTTTACCTGGTATTTTGGCACAAGTAGTAAAGATGTCAAATGTCTGCACTTGCAAGTGGATATCTGAGGACTAGAGTGAAACCTTTTAAAAAGGGGGCTAAAAGCATAATAGGGATGTTCAGAAACAAGTTCAGCTTAAACATCAGGTACCTGGGAGAACTATGAAAGAATGTTCTATGCCTTTGTGAGAAAGGATTGCTTTGCAATAAAATAGATGGCATCCCTGCTTTAAGTGGTTGCTTTTTGGATGCCTAGTAACTCTAGTCTAGTTGGCACTGACTGAACTCTCCAATCCTTACCCAGTGGAACTAGAAGAAAGGGGATTACTACTGTGTTTGGAGCAGAGAGAGAGAGAGACCTTAACAAACTTAGTTATGCATAGAATAACTTAAGTTCCACTAGAAGGCCTTAAGAGAACAATCAAAAAAGACATTGGTGTGAAAATCCCTAACTGTTAGTGTCTTTGTGCATGGTTATTTTGTATTGCTTTTGCTACTAAAATATATTACTGTCAAATATATATATATGACATATGCTTAATTATGTGGCATGATGACAATAGTTTGGTTTATTGTCTGTTTATATCTCGGCTAATAGACTGTAATTTACTGATGTTCCGCTTCTGTTTCTTCTTGGGGTGTTTGGGCTTTATTTCCTTAAGTCCTAGTTAGACGGATTCTCAATTACTGTTGTTTTTAGTTTATACTGTGGTTACATCCCCCAAAGAGCTTACTGTTTCTTATTTTTAAATGACTTACCCAGTTGGAAACCATTCTGTTAAGGTTGGTCTCCTTGCTGTATATACATTCATCTCTCTAAGTATATTTGATGTATATTCTTCTATTATGTTACCATCATACAATTGTAGAGATAAAGTGACTTAATATTTTATTTATATGTTGGGTCAGTCCTTTTTTACTGAATATTATGGCTGGTAATATACCTTGGTATCTGAAAAGCAAAAGTACTGGTGTTTGAATACAAAATTCAATCTGTTACCCTCAGGGCATGTCTACACGATGTGTTGGTGCATACCAACTGGGTGTAAATTCTACTGCACACCATTATGTCATGCACTAACTATCTGTGTAGACCCTGAAAGTCCTCTAGTTCACTTTCGTGTAGTACAATTCAAAACTGTTTGTATAATGAACATACAGAGATAGTGAGAGAAAAATGCTATAATATACATTTCTGAGCAGTATAGGGATTCTTATTGGGACAACTGAATCACTTGCTTACCACAGGAACATACCACTGGTACTTACAGATTTGTCGTTGAAGTATCTATTCCATTTATAGAATAGAGGAAATTTTGAAAGAAAATGTGGTGGTTTAGCAGCTTGAAGCTCAGTTCAAATGAATCAGCATTGCATGTGTCATCAGATATGTCCAAAGGTCAACCTGACTTCTGCAACAATATTCTAAGTCTTTGACACATCTTGATCAATCTTGTCTAAAGCACTCCATCTGGGCCAATTAACTTCACTTTAGTTGCTGGCTTGGCTTCTTTTTGTCAATGGTTTTGCACTGCTACAGATTTTTTTTTCACTGAGACCCTCAGTAAACTTCAGATATCCAACGCATTAATTAAAGAAGCAACCATATGAACTTCCTGTATTTGGGTAATGTGTCAAATATGCTTTCAAGTTGTTAAAAAGGAATGGCATTGTGGGTCTGATAGATAACGTCTGAATACAGAGATTATTTTGGCTTTGTAAAACTGTTTCGTAGATACCAATTTAACACTAAAATATAATAAAAAGGAAAAAATACCATGAATCCGATGAAGCAAGCTGTAGGTCACGAAAGCTTATGCTCAAATAAATTGGTTAGTCTCTAAGGTGCCACTAGTACTCCTTTTCTTTTTGTGAATACAGACTAACACGGCTGCTACTCTGAAATACTCCATTCTGTTACAGAGTAGCTGGCTCTTGAGACCTGTTATTAAACACAGCAACCAACATAAAAACAAAAACATTCTAGAAAACACAACAGAAAGGTCAAAAGGCACAAAATTGGAAGGCCAAAACAGATCAAACTGATACCAGAGAACACCTCTTCCTTCCAATGTCTGCCATTCCGTTGAAAGGAGAACTCTGACACTGAAAACTTGCCACATTCTTCATGGTAAAAGTCCAATTAAATCAGAAATCAACCATGCTCAGTCCCATAACTGCTCCATCCCTTTGTAGAAAGTCCATGCATAGTGCTGAAGATTCTACTTCAGGCATCCTCTCAATGCCTGGACAAAAGCCCAGCCTCTCAATAGATAGAAACAAGTTCCTCCATAGAAGACAAAGAAAAAACAAAAGACAAAGAAAAAACAATCATAGCCAACAGTAATAACAGAATACTAAATCATTAAACAATACTTTGATCAGCTGTGCTGCTGACATACTGGTACCTGTGATATCTAGAATAACTACAATGGACCATACTCTTGATACTCTTGATCCATACTCTTGATCCAGCATAATCCCCTCCACCCAAAACAACAATCTCTTTTCAGTTCCTACCATATAATGAGCTAAAACACTCCCCAATATCTTTTTACTCCTTCACCCATTTGCCTCAAACATACTCTCAAAGGTTTCTGATCCTAAAGACCGGGCTTCTCCCCCAACCTCAAAGGAGAGGGGCTGAGCACAAACCCAACCTATAGTAACATATGCTTTCACCATTTCTCTGTTTCTCCAGACAGTGCTTCCACTCTGCCTACCTCAACCCCCCTTTCCCCATACCTCAGCTCTTTCTGGATTATCTGCACCAACTCCTCTGGTGAAGCCCATGTCAGAGGGCTAAAACACTTCCCTACCTCTACCTATAGAAAACTCCATCTCCCGTTTGTCCCTCTTCATCTCTGATGATTCCTTGGGGTTTTGGTCCTCTACTTTCCTTTTCAGGTGCCTCCTCCCCAGTCCCACAGGTGACTCTTTATCCCTGATCAATACTCATGTCCTCTGCTTACTTGCAACCTCCTCTGATATGCATGAAGAATTTTCCCTCCCTACAACTTTCCCCCCTGTGATTCGCCTCCATGGCTCCACTCATTTTTTTCTCTCTCTCTCAACAGACCACAGTCCTCCATCTTAGAGTCCTGCCCAGATACCTCTGAAAGAGCCCATACTAAACACAGGGCCCTGGATGACCGGGACTGTGAACAAGGAACCTGGCCCAGATGGGCTCCCCAAGTACACCCTTCTGCTCTGTTCCTCCAATCGCCGTATCACAAGCATTTGTCCATTCTGGGACACGAAGCCCCCATATAGCCATATGCCTGACATTTAAAATACTGCATCTTAGAACAACCACATGCAACATGTTCCTTAGACCTACACCTATAACAAGTGTGGGGCTGCCCCACACAGCTAACATAGCCCCAGTTAACTCCACTGAACTGGACAAGTGTATTAATCTATTATCTTTCAGGTCCTTCCTCAACCAGAAAATATGTTCCCTGCCCAAAGTCCCAGCTGTCTGTAACTCTTCTCTCCCTTTGCCCGGGAGAAACCAAATTGTTTCTAAAAAGAACTGTTACTTGCTCTTTCTTGATGTGTAGGGCAGCTAAAGAAATGGCCACCAGATGTTGCCAACTCCCATTACCCTGCACCTTCCCACAGTGCTTCCAAAAGCTCTCCATCAAAGTGTTTTTTTTTTCTGAAAGCAGTGGTTGAGCTCCCTAGGCTCTGGCAGCTGAATTGATGCTACTGTCAGTGACAAGGATCTGGGCAGTCATTCCCAGTTGTTAGAACAGGAGTTGGTGCCAAGTATCAGAGCTGGAATCAGAGGCAAGGTGCCAGAGCCAAGGTCAGAAGACAGGAATTGAAGCAAAGGGTCAGGACTGGGTGCCCTGGAGTCAGGCGAGGCAGAAGCTATCGCAGCCATTGGCAAATGCTTTGAGCAGCTGCTGAATTGCTGCTAGGTTTAAGAGCCAGTTGGCTGACTCTTCCAGCCAATCAGGCAGCCTAAAACAGGTCAGCTATGCTCATTAGGTTGCCCAGAGACTACCTCTGCTGAAGGCCTCGCTTCCATATGGCTCTGCTGGAGACCCTGATTCCTGACAGCTATATGGACCGAAAGCACAA
This sequence comes from Lepidochelys olivacea, assembly GCF_965140295.1. Taxonomy (NCBI): domain Eukaryota; kingdom Metazoa; phylum Chordata; order Testudines; family Cheloniidae; genus Lepidochelys; species Lepidochelys olivacea. The sequence goes on along the minus strand of NC_140411.1, from coordinate 74,321,325 downwards.
ACCTCATGCTTTTCAAAATGTGATTTTCTGTTAAGACATCTGTCTTTGGCATTGGTGTGGTTAGGAAAATGTATCTCAAACAAGTCACACACCTCCTCCTCTATCTCCAGTTATTTGTTCCTCTACCCTCAGTTCTCTTTTTCTATCCCCTAATTCCATCCCAACCACCCTGCACAAAGTTGGTCCTCTGCCCTGTCTGTTGTACACTATCCCTTCCTTCTCTACATAAGATGCCACCAGTCTCACATTGCCATCCTTAGTAGAAGCAAACAGTGTCTGATTGGAGCCCCTTGGCTGTCAGTGTCCTTTTCTGTGCTTGGGGCCTCCACTCCTGAGACATTCCATGAAGTTCTTTGATGTGCTGCTGCTGCCATAGCTGCTGCTGAGTCTATGCCACACTGACCTCTACAGCTGCACTTCTGTCCCAAAGATCCTGAGCAATAGAATTCCTCCTCTCATCCCCAACCTCCTGAATCCTCAGTTTTTTAGTAATCCTCCCCTTCCTCTTGGGAGAATCTTGTTCCCTAAGCAAGGAGATTTTCCTCCATTTGTCCTACCTGATCTTTCTTCTCCAACCCAACTCCTTCCTCCTCCTCCTCAAATTGTATGTCTTCTCTGGTTCATCCTAAGCTAATCACTTTCCTTTGCTCCATGTACACATCTTTGTCTCTCCTCAGTGCAGTCCCCAAACCAAGCTCCATATATATATAACAAGCACCTTCACCACCAGCCCCATACCGGGTTCCACTGATCACTCACCAAGCACCTGGGATCCTCCTTGCCACACTCCAGGCCTCTGTCAATCCTCTGGCACTGCCATCTGCTCTCCACTCCCATCGCCAGGCCCCCTGCTTCCTCCGTCGTCCACATCAACTGCTACCACCAGACCTTGTGACTTGAATATCACCTCTGGGTGAGGGCTGGGGGAGGCGGGGATGGCTTGTACTCCTGTCCTCCTTTTACACACCCTGGTCCTGCCTCTCTCTGTTTTTGCTCTTCCTGCTCCATTATGGAATTCGCTGCAGACACCAGGCCCAGTGCCCCAATTCCTGTTGGTCTTACTGTTGTACAACTGCCCACTGTCTCCAGGGACTCCATCCCCAACCTTTCCAAACTACTAGCTGTCCTGAACCCCAATATGCTCCCCTGGCTTCTGACCTGCTCACTGCTGTCAGGACCCTCTGGTTTACTGATAGTAAGTACTAACCCTGGTGGGGCAGGATCCCCAGAGAAGCCCATCTCTCCACCCCCAGATTTGTGAAATGGGCCCCTTCTCCTCTGCCTCAAGCCTCCTGGCCTGCCCCAAACTGCTCTCCGTAGCCTCCTCTTTGTGTCCTTCCACTACTGCAACTTCTCCAAATGCCTATTTCCATCTTCCTCCCGTCAACCTCCTCCTCCTTCTTCTCCCCTCTCCTTAAATGAGAACCCTGGTTATTTCCTTCGGAAACAAAAAGTTGTCCCCAACATATTCCAAGAATTTATTGGGCAGTTTGAGATTTGCCATATCACTTTTCCAACAGATTTATGGGTAATTAAAGTGCCCCATTAACACCAGGTTTAGTATTTTGGATATTTTGATCTGTAAATGCCACATCCACCTCTGCCTCCTGCTTTTGGTGGTCCATGCTGTCGCCTCTGGTTTTTTCCCTTTTGTTTCAAGGCAAACACTACACTATAATTTTCCATCATATGATGGAATATTTACAAAGATCGTAATAGGATATGCTGTACTTGTATTTTAAAGTTTTAATATTATGGATATAAAGTTCTTATTGTTAGCATATACTGTCTTCAAATATGATTTAAATATTTACATTTCTTAATAAAACATGCCTTAAATATAAGTGGGTTATGAAGCTGAAAGGCAAAGTATGGAATACATTTAGTGATAACTGCTTAAAATATAATATTTAGGTGGGTCTCTTAATCATATTATGTTTGTCTACTCTTCTGCAGATTTTTTTCCTATTATAATAGTATTGCACAAGCCATGATGGAAGTATTGCTTTGATGAAAGTTTATATTAGAGATGTGAAGGAACTGTAACATCTAGAATAAGTGCTCATAAATCCTATTCACATCAAATGGCAAAGAATCCCATTGGCACTGAGAGTGTAGGATTGTGTCTATATACAAGACAAAGAATTTTGATCCAGATTTCTATCTGACTCGAAAACTTCCTAATGTTCACAGGAAATTAAAATCAATGTTCTGTTACAGGCTGATCTCTAACTACACTTAGTGAGCAGTGCCTTCTTTTGTACCTAATCCAGCTTAATATCTGGTCCCCCACACCCAACAATAATTTATCACAGAGGCTGTCAGAATTGTCAACATGATGTAAAAATTATACATTACCAAAAAGAACCAAGAGATCTAATAACTGAAATGATTCTACACTTGAATTATTAGAGCCCTAGGCCATCATCAGTACCTAAGACATGATTGGCATTTGTCAAGGTTCCTTCCCCACTCTGAACTCTAGGGTACAGATGTGGGGACCTGCATGAAAGACCCCCTAAGCTTATTCTCACCAATTTAGGTTAAAAAATTCCCCAAGGTACAAACTTTGCCTTGTCCTTGAACCGTATGCTGCCACCACCAAGCGTTTTAAACAAAGAACAGGGAAAGAGCCCACTTGGAGACATCTTCCCCCAAAATATCCCCCCAAGTCCTACACCCCCTTTCCTGGGGAAGGCTTGATAAAAATCCTCACCAATTTGTACAGGTGAACACAGACCCAAACCCTTGGACCTTAAGAACAATGAAAAAGCAATCAGGTTCTTAAAAGAAGAATTTTAATTAAAGAAAAGGTAAAAGAATCACCTCTGTAAAATCAGGATGGTAAATACCTTACAGGGTAATCAGATTCAAAACATAGAGAATCCCTCTAGGCAAAACCTTAAGTTACAAAAAGACACAAAAACAGGAATATTCATTCCATCCAGCACAGCTTATTTTACCAGCCATTAAACAAAAGGAAATCTAACACATTTCTAGCTAGATTACTTACTAACTTAACAGGAGTTGTAAAGCTGAATTCCTGATCTGTTCCCGGCAAAAGCATCACAAAGACAGACAAACCTTTTGTTCTCCCCCGCTCCAGATTTGAAAGTATCTTGTGCCCTCATTGGTCATTTTCGGTCAGGTGCCAGCGAGGTTATCTTAGCTTCTTAAACCTTTACAGGTGAAAGGGTTTTGCCTCTGGCCAGAAGGGATTTTATAGCACTGTATACAGAAAGGTGGTTACCCTTCCCTTTATATTTATGACAGTATTGGTAGATGGTTAGGCAGCAGTGCAATTCATACACTATTTAACACACAAGCATTACTATTGCTCATGACTGCCAGCAATCAGGATATTTTAGTGGATCCCACATAGTTGTAAGACAGAGAATTCTTCTTTTTTAATGTCTCATTTTGTATCCATCTTTTGCATTGTCCTCTAAAATGTAAATCAAAAGGGCAGATACATACTCTGGGATTGTCACTAGCACCACTAAATATTGAGTACATATTGAACAACACAATATATGTATAGAAACCTACAATTTTCTTGGCCTCATTCTGCTCCTCATTTTCCAGTCACATGGCTTCCCCTTTTACTGATAGGCCTCTATCATGTACATATTTTTCTACTAGTGTAGATGCAGATTAAATTTGTCTTGACAGTACAACTGTATCCATACACATCACATTAATCTCTTTGTATTACTAATGCTTGTACTGCTGCTTCCCTTTCACTGTGGCTTTTACTATGTTATTAAAGCTGTTGATGTTTTTTGATAACTTGTGCAAATTCTGATTCCTAAAATGTAGAATAGTTCACCCACATATAGAATAACTATGAAACAATGGAGGAGGAAGGTAAAATGGATATAACAAGAAGCACTTTCTTTAAATAAAATCTTCCTTATGATTTTCTCTGAATTTATTAAAGGTATGGTGTTCATTTCTCCTCTGAAAGTAAAGGTCAACTCCCATTCTTCCTTATCAGGCATTTTATAGATTCAAGATTCTGTGGATGAGTTTACATTCATATTGTTAGATTGAGCTCATGGGTGGTCTGAGAATTGTAATCGCCTTCCCCCACACACTACACAGAATGAGACAGAGACCCTTAAAAATCTTTCTCTACTGTGTGCATGAGGCTGTTATGCAGCTTGTAAGTCTCAGCAGGCTTTGTGATTATTTTGCCAATAATTCCAATTTGTTTCCACCTCCTGCTGTCCTTTCAAGGTGCATTAGGAAAGCAGGAACAGCCACGCATCAGCAGAGTGAAGTGGAGATAGTTGTGCTGGCAAACTAGTGCAGGGGAAATGTTCACAAGTGCAGATGGAACAGAGGGCCATGGAAAAGCTGAGATTTAGACCTGAGGGTTTAGGAGCCAGAATGTGAGGGAAACTGGAAGTTGCCTGGCTAGGGTAAAAGAGAGGCAGGAGGGTTGGAGGGGGGTTTAAATCATCTAGAAACATTGGCAATCCCTCAGAGTTCGAGGATGATTGTCTTTCAAGAAGTGATAGTTATTGCTGGTGGATCTGCACGTGGCGAATGAGGCCATTCCAGGATACACAGCTCTTGTCGCAATTGGGGCAGACATTTCCCTGTGGAAGGGGTGGATCTGGATTGTTGAGTGGGCTACAGTGCATTCTCTTCTTCTTTCCTATTTCTCCATTGTCTCCACTATATCTCAAAATACTGGGATCCTTGACACAAGGTCCTTTTCCATTGTGGCTGGTCAAGGGCTTGGGATTCCTATGAGCTTATGTCAATATTGCACTCCTTCATGTTGGCTTTGAAGGTGTCTTTGAAGTACATTTTTGTCTGCCCCTTATCCTTTGGCCATGGCTCAGTTTTGAGAACCTGACCTGGTTTGGGAGTTGATTTTCTGGCATTTGGAGAACATGACAAGCCCAACAGAGTTGGTGGTGATTATAATTTCAATGCTGGAGGTTTTGGCTTGGGACAGAACACTGCTGTTAGTGTGTTGGTCATAACACTTGACTCAGAAGATCTTGTGGAGGCACCACAGATCTTACTCTTCAGGAACCTTGAGATAGCTACTGTACATGACCCAGGTTTTGGCACTGTACAAAAGAGCAGGGATAACAATTTCTTGGTACATGAGAAGCTTAGCTTGATTCTTGATATCAAAATATTCAAAGACATATTTTATCAAGTGTCCGAAAGCTTCACTGGGTCATTGAAAATTATCATGTTTGGAAATACTTTGGAGGAGCATGACAATAACCTGCAGTCTGTACTAAACTGCATCAGCACAGCAGGCCTACAGCTCAATAGATCCAAATGCAAATTTAGACAAACTGAACTCTCCTTTCTAGGGCATACAATTTCACAAGCTGGACTAAAACCTGATCCAGATCATATCCTGGCAATTTCAAATGCTCCTCCTCCTCCTTGCAAACCTTACATTCCTTCTTGGGTCTCACCTCCTTGTATACAAAATTCATTCCCATTTATGTTTCTGTTATTGAACCGTTACACAAATTACTATGGAGAAGTTCAACCTTAGTGTGGACAATGGATGCACAAGCTAGTTTCGAAACAGTGAAAGACTTGATTGTACATAGTCCAGTACTTACACTATTCAGTCCTGCTTTGCCCACAATTGTAACTACTGATGCTTCTGATTGTGGACTTGGGGCTGTTCTCACATAACTGCATAGGACAACACAGAGAGGACTGTTGCATTTGCTTCAAGGACATTAAGTAATGCTGAGAGAAAATATTCTACAGTTGAAAAAGAAGCACTTGCTTGTGTCTGGGCTACTGAAAAATGGAGAACTTACCTGTGGGGCCGCACGTTCAAGTTGCACACAGACCACAGCCTTTTGACGATGTTGCTCACCTTGAAAGGACTGGGAAGAGCAGGATACCATATTGCTCGATGGTCTGCAAGACTACTCTCTTTCAATTATGAACTCGAATGTAAGCCTGGAAACCAAAATGTGGTCGCTGATTACCTTTCTCACCTGCCTTTGCCTTCACCAGATGGTCCACCAGAGGATGAGGATGTAGTGGTTGCCCTTATTACAAGTACTCTCACTGCAGTTACAAAAGAACAATTTCAAGCTGCTTGATCAGCGTGTCCAATTCAACAAAAAACTGTGGGAATTTCTGACAAAGAGATGGCCCAATCACCCTAAAAACCTTGACCCAATTTTGCTGCCTTATTTTAGAGTTTGGGATGAACTTTCTTTTTTTGATGGCTGTGTGCTACGAGGTACACATCGGCTCCTTATGCCCAGAATAATTACAGTCAAAACTCATACACCTGGCACACGAAACTCACCAAGGAATTGTCTGAACCAAACAACGACTATGGGATCTGTATCAGTGGCCAGGGCTGGACTCTCAAACTGAACACTCATAAAATCCTGTGTCACTTGCCAAATACATGATAAAATAGAAGTGGCATATACCCCTCCATTACAGCCTGTTCCTTTTCCTGAATCTGCATGGGGAAAAGTGGTGATTGACATTGTAGGACCCTTTGATACTGCTCCAATTGACTGCGATTATGCCATCACTTTAATAGTCTATTTCAGTAAATGGCCTGAGGTAGTGTTTACATCGCAAATCTCTTCTGCTACAGTAATTAAGTTCCCTTCTTCAGTCTTCAGCAGGGAAGGTAACTCCAAAGAACTGGTTTCAGATAATGGTAGTCAATTTACTTCTCTGGAGTTTGAAACTTTTCTAGCACAGAGGAACATTTTACACAGAAGGGCATCCCTATGTTACACTCAAGCCAATTGGGAAATTGAATGGTTTAACACAAGTTTGAAAGAGAGTTTTTAAACAGCTAAACTGGAAGGGTGATTGTGGATACCCTTCACTACTGATTTCTTGCAAGCTTGCCAGGCTACACGACATGCCACAATGCAAAGATCACCTGCAGAGTTACTGCATGGGAAATAGATGAATACTAAACTGAACATTGCTGGATTGTTAAAGGCACGACCTGAGGCCCCAAACGAGGATGATGTGAGAAAAACAGTTAAACAGAACCAACCAAAGTCTAAGGCTTTCACAGACAAGTGGTGGGGTGCTAAGGAACCAAAGTTTGAGTGTGGTTCCTTCAATAGAATTTGAAAACCTGGAATTTTATGCAAAGGGGACCATAAATTCACAGCTCCTCTTAAAATCATAGAGAAGAAGGGACCTTGCACCTATTGACTTTCTGATGGACAGGTATGGAATGCTTCGTATCTTGCACCTGCCTATGCACCAGGAGGAGATTATGCCAACACCCAGTCTGCATTGGATGACTTCACCGTAGTACCAACACAACAAGACATTGCACTGGAACCGGGGCTTGAGAGATGGCCTCTCAGACCCAGACGACCACCTGTCTGGACTAGAGACTATGTTATGTAGTATCTACAATGTTTTCAGTGCAATATTTCTGCAGATAGTATAGTGCTTTGTTTCCTATTTGTTCCTGTGGTTAGAACAACAATGTTTATTGTAATTGGGAGAGTTTCTTAAGAGAGGAGGGAATGTGGTGTTTCGCTGTTTCTTGTAATTATTAGAATTGGGAGCACTGGCTGTTGGGCATCTGAAAGGACAGGAAACAGGAAGGAGGGGGAGGAGTTGAGAGGCTGGGAGAAAGCTACAGAGGGTGCAGTAGCAGCTTGGTAAAGAGGTTTCCACTTTGAAAATAAAGTCCTGTTGAAGCTTATTAGTATCTTGCCTGGTTAATCCAACAAGTTGGTTGTAGGCCTCAGAGAAATTGTTGATTATTTTTTGAAGATCTTTTTCTGAGTGGGCGCACGGGGCACAGTCATCTGCATATTGCAGTTCAATGATTTAGTGATAGTTTTTGTCTTGGATCAGAGGCGATTGAGGTTGAAGAGCTTGCTATCCATTCTGTACTGCAAGTCAAGTCAGGAAGAGAGCTTGTCAGTGATGAAAATGAGGATAGCAACAAGGAAGATGGAGAAAAGGATTGGAGTGATGATATAGTCTCGCTTAATGTCTTTTGTCTTGACTAAGAAGATTGGACTAAGTTAGGTGAGTTGGAGGAGGTGTAAAGCATCCAGAAACAGGGGAATTGGAGATACATGGTCTGAGAACTCCATAGGACTAGATATTTGGTGAAGTAAGGAGTAATAACGAGAAGTGAGTTGTGCTGCAACTGGAGTTGTTGGTAAGAGACCACGCACTAGCACTTGCGTCATGTTAGCTGTAAGGTGGAACTTCAGCATTGTGATGATTCAGAAACCCACTATTACTATTACCTGTTGTCACTGCAAAAAACAACACAGATGGGATGGAGGGAAACAAAGAAACTGGGCTCTCTACCATCTGTATTTATGTCAGCTCTTACTTCTTGTTTGGATCATCAACCACTTAGCCACCCAGCTTCTCTTCTTAATGTACTCTCTTCCCACTTGATGGTATTTACTTATAAAGTGACATTTACTTTAGAAAGTGACACTCTAGTCCACCCTCTAGTGACATTTCTATGGCACACTGTGCAAATATTTGGCAAAGATTTGCTGGATTGATTAAAAATCCACAGCACATAACAGATGTTGATGTTTTCTTGCTGGCGTGTCAATTTCTTTGAAAGACTGATACTACTTAAAAAACCAAAATTTCAGATGTTCTTTGTCCTTGGCAATGGTAGTGACAAGTTTACCCTACTACCACATGCATAATTTCACCTTCATTAAATTCCCTTTGCAGATCCCTGATGAAGGAGGCTGCATGTTCTCTCTCACAAACTGCACAACTACTGAAAGCAATAAAACCTTGACACGATGCTCATGCATCAGTCACAGATGCAGTTGTTTCAATCTCTATCTATAAAACCTGGTATATTCAAATGTCTTTTCTCACCAGCCCAAGAGACCACAGAACCTACTCTCCAGTCATTTCCTATATCTTGTTTTTGTTACATCTAATTTATTTTTAAAAATAGATTTAGATTAGGAGTAGGTGTTAGCATTGGTGTAATTTACTAGTTTAGGAGTGATGGTTTGCCATCTCCATTTAACAGACAGGTCCAGCTCTACAAAGTAGTAGATATGACAAAGTGGTCAGATGAACGGACCTGTATGGTTGGTATTTGAGGTGTTCTGCCAAGAAGCATTCACCAAGCAGTTCCTTAGCCTTTGTGGATTTTACTACGCATTGTAGAAGCAAGAAGGAATGTAGACTTAAGGACATCTTGACACAGTTGGCGTTGGCTATAAGAACCCAGCTTTCATATACTCTAGTTCTTGGCACATTTGGTTCCAAAATCTGTAGATTTTGCATGAAAAGAAGTTGAAAGATCAAAGATTCTCAAGCTGGAGTTCTCCAAAAATGTGATCAGATTTGTCTAATACAGGGATCTAAATATCCTTTATACTTCAGCTGTTTTGGTTAAAGTATAAGCAATGGATGAACAAATGCACGTGGGTGCTTGTGCTAAGGAAAAAGAACATTTATGCAAGTTAAGTTCTGAGTTGGTATTCTCTCTTTGTAGACTAAAACCTGTGTATGAACTTGTACAATTCCTCAGATCTAAAAGAATTGGCAGTGAGGGGCAGTTCTGAGGATCTTCGATTCAAGTGTTGATAATGTTCCATTCAGTTTCTCCCCGACAGTATCCTCAACGGAATTCTGCTTATTCCCCCAGATACCTTTCTATTAATAAGAAAGGACACATTCATCAGAGGGTCGGTTGCCTGCTCAGGTCAGTTGTTACCCCAGGGCTTTTAAAAGTAAAGGACCCTAGACTGTAGAACAATATTATGGAACTTCACAACATGTAGCTAGTTCTCAGGAATTTTCTTCCAGGATAGATTAATAGTTATTAGTTAATATAGCAGTGTTGTGATTATCTATTTTACATACTTTTATCACCATAGTATCTGAGGATTTCACAGTCTTTAATGTGTTTAGCCTCACAATGTCCCTTCAAGGTGTAATGTTCCTAATTTACAGATGGGGAACTGAGGCACAGGGAGACTATGTGACTTGCCTAAGCACAAAAAGGAAGTTTGTGTCAGTCCAGGAAATTAGGCTCTGGTCTCTTGGATGCCAGACTAGTGGCCCAACCATTGGACTATCCTTCTTCTCCTATTAGCTAACTTACCAGCTGTTTCTCAATCTCCTCTTCTATCCTAGTAAGAGCAATGAAATGCATCTAATTAAAAATGTCTTCCAAGTCTTTAGTTAGACTGCACTGAGGCAGGGTTGAATTGGGAATAGTTAGGCATCTGGAGTCTTTTATAGATGCAGGTTGGAATATTTGCATGATCCTCAGTTGATGAGTTAAACACTATCTAGTTGCTTTACTGCTTTCCATGGGCCCATGGCTTATAAAACATGGCACACATCGAGAACTTTATTTATGGATTATTTTTCCATTTGTTTATTTCTTTAATTCATTTCTTCAGTGTAAATAAATTAAAAATGAGGCTGCTACAAGGGTCTAGATGCCAACGCTAACACATAATTACTACTTCAACAGAACCCCGGCAATATTAAAATCATAGTTAAAAAAGGAACATAACCATTCAAGCCGCATGCCTGGGAGATCATAAAATCTAGTCGATTTTAGGACAAGCAGGGTAGGGGCAGGGAGCAAGTTCCAGAGACTCGGAGACCTCAGAGAGAACACCCCACCAGGCTTCTCCTCTCTTTTATAACAAAGGGTATTAAGCTTGAGTGCTTTTGCTAACCCCATCTGTGACAGTATGGCCTGGTGAGAGAGACAATCCCTAAGTTAGACCACTTCCAGATCATTCAGTTAAGATCATAAACAACACATTACACTCCACCAGGAGACAGATGGGCTTTCAGTGTAGATCCCAGAGCACTGGTGTTGTATACACCCAGTGAGATGGCACACTCAGTAATCAAACTGCTGCATTCTGTACCAGCTTCAGTCTCTGAATAGTTTTAAAATACAGTCTTCTGTACAGCATATTGCAGTAGCCTAGTCCTGAGGTGGCAAAAGAATGGATAACAGTGGTAAGGTCAGCATCTGAAAGCAAACTGTCTCAACGTACTAGCCTTCAGATGGTAAAAAGCTGGCCTGGCTGCTCCTGTAATATGACTGTCTGTCAAGGTTCCTCCCCCACTCTGAACTCTAGGGTACAGATGTGGGGACCTGCATGAAAACCTCCTAAGCTTACTTTCACCAGCTTAGGTTAAAACTTCTCCAAGGTACAAATTAATTTTATCCTTTGTCCTTGGAATATCCACTGCCACCACCAAACTCTAACTGGGTTTACTGGGAAACGTAGTTTGGACACGTCTTTCCCCCCAAAATCCTTCCAACCCTTGCACCCCACTTCCTGGGAAAGGTTTGGTAAAAATCCTCACCAATTTGCATAGGTGACCACAGACCCAAACCCTTGGATCTGAGAACAATGAAAAAGCATTCAGTTTTCTTACAAGAAGACTTTTAATAGAAATAGAAGTAAATAGAAGTAAAGGAATCACCTCTGTAAAATCAGGATGGTAGATACCTTACAGGGTAATTAGATTCAAAACATAGAGAATCCCTCTAGGCAAAACCTTAAGTTACAAAAAAGACACACAGACAGAAATAGACATTCTATTCAGCACAGTTCTTTTCTCAGCCATTTAAAGAAATCATAATCTAGCACATACCTAGCTAGATTATTTACTAAAAGTTCTAAGACTCCATTCCTGGTCTATCCCCGGCAAAAGCAGCATATAGACAGACACAGACCCTTTGTTTCTCTCCCTCTTCCCAGCTTTTGAAAGTATCTTGTCTCCTCATTGGTCATTTTGGTCAGGTGCCAGCGAGGTTACCTTTAGCTTCTTAACCCTTTATAGGTGAGAGGATTTTTTCTCTGGTCAGGAGGGATTTTAAAGGGGTTTACCCTTCCCTTTATATTTATGACATTGTCCAACAGCAGCTGCAGATCTAGGATCATTGCTAAATTGAGAAACATAGTGACGAATGATGGATCTACTCCAGCGTTTTTCAAAGTTTGGGTTGTGACCCAGTACTGTGTCACGGTATGTCAGGCACTGGGTCGCTCTGGTCAGCACCGTTTTTTCTGCAGAAGTCTGCTGCTTGCCAGGAGCTAAGATTCACGATGTGACGGAGAGACTGTGACGGAGAGACTCATCAAGCTCTCAGATCGCTACCCCTTCCTGCTTCTTCATGTGGGCACCAATGATACTGCCAAGAATGACCTTGAGCGGATCACTGCGGACTACGTGGCTCTGGGAAGAAGGATAAAGGAGTTTGAGGTGCAAGTGGTGTTCTCGTCCATCCTCCCCGTGGAAGGAAAAGGCCTGGGTAGAGACTGTCAAATTGTGGAAGTCAACGAATGGGTATGCAGATGGTGTCGGAGAGAAGGCTTTGGATTCTTTGACCATGGGCTGGTGTTCCAAGAAGGAGTGCTAGGAAGAGACGGGCTCCATCTAACGAAGAGAGGGAAGAGCATCTTCACAAGCAGGCTGACTAACCTAGTGAGGAGGGCTTTAAACTAGGTTCACTGGGGGAAGGAGACCAAAGCCCTGAGGTAAGTGGGGAAGTGGGATACCGGGAGGAGGCACGAGCAGGAGCACATGAGAGGGGAGGGCTCCAGCCTCATACTGAGAAAGAGGGGCAATCAGCAGGTTACCTCAAGTGCCTATATACAAATGTACGAAGCCTGGGAAACAAGCAGGGAGAACTGGAAGTCCTGGCACAGTCAAGGAATTATGATGTGATTGGAATAACAGAGACTTGGTGGGATAACTCACATGACTGGTACTGTCATGGATGGATATAAGCTGTTCAGGAAGGGCAGAAAAGGTGGGGGAGTTGCACTATATGTAAGAGAGCAGTATGACTACTCAGAGCTCAAGTATGAAACTGCAGAAAAACCTGAGAGTCTCTGGATTAAGTTTAGAAGTGTGAGCAACAAGGGTGATGTCGTGGTGGGAGTCTACTATAGACCACCAGACCAGGGGGATGAGGTGGACGAGGTTTTCTTCCGGCAACTCGCAGAAGTTACTAGATCGTGGGCCCTGGTTCTCATGGGAGACTTCAATCATCCTGATATCTGCTGGGAGAGCAATACAGCGGTGCGCAGGCAATCCAGGAAGTTTCTGGAAAATGTAGCGGACAGTTTCCTGGTGCAAGTGCTGGAGGAATCAACTAGGGGCAGAGCTCTTCTTGACCTGCTGCTCACAAACCGGGAAGAATTAGTAGGGGGAGCAAAAGTGGATGGGAACCTGGGAGGCAGTGACCATGAAATGGTCGAGTTCAGAATACTAACACAAGGAAGAAGGAGAGCAGCAGAATACGGACCCTGGACTTCAGAAAAGGAGACTTTGACTCCCTCCGGGAACTGATGGGCAAGATCCCTTGGGAGAATAACTTGAGGGGGAAAGGAGTCCAGGAGAGCTGGCTGTATTTTAAAGAATCCTTATTGAGGTTAGAGGGACAAACCATCCCGATGTGTAAATATAGTAAATAGTAAATATGGCAGGCGACCAGCTTGGCTTAAAAGTGAAATCCTTGCTGCTCTTAAATACAAAAAAGAAGCTTACAAGAAGTGGAAGATTGGACAAATGACCAGGGATGAATATAAAAATATTGCTCGGGCTTGCAGGAGTGCAATCAGGAAGGCCAAATCACACCTGGAGTTGCAGTTAGCAAGAGATGTTAAGAGTAACAAGAAGGGTTTCTTCAGGTATGTTAGCAACAAGAAGAAAGTCAAGGAAAGTGTGGGCCCCTTCCTGAATGAGGGAGGCAACCTACTGACAGAGGATGTGGAAAAAGCTAATTTACTCAATGCTTTTTTTTGCCTCTGTCTTCACGAACAAGGTCAGCTCCCAGACTACTGCACTGGGCAGCCCAGCATGGGGAGAAGGTGACCAGCCCTCTGTGGAGAAAGAAGTGGTTCAGGACTATTTAGAAAAGCTGGACGAGCCAAAAGTCCATGGGGCCGGATCCGAGAGTGCTAAAGGAGTTGGCGGATGTGATTGCAGAGCCATTGGCCATTATCTTTGAAATCTCATGGCTCTCCGGGGAGGTCTCAGATGACTGAAAAAAAGCTAATGTAGTACCAATCTTTAAAAAAGGGAAGAAGGAGGATCCGGGGAACTACAGGCCAGTCAGCCTCACCTCAGTTCCTGGAAAAATCATGAAGCAGGTCCTCAAGGAATCAATTCTGAAGCACTTAGAGGAGAGGAAAGTGATGAGGAACAGTCAGCATAGATTCACCAAGGGCAAGTCATGCCTGAGTAATCTAATTGCCTTCTATGATGAGATAACTGGCTCTGTGGATGAAGGGAAACCAGTGGACGTGTTGTTCCTTGACTTTAGCAAAGCTTTTGACACTGTCTCCCACAGTATTCTTGCCAGCAAGTTAAAGAAGTATGGGCTGGATGAATGGACTATAAGGTGGATAGAAAGCTGGCTAGATTGTTGGGCTCAACGGGTAGTGATCAATGGCTCCATGTCTAATTGGCAGCTGGTATCAAGTGGAGTGCCCCAGGGGTCGGTCCTGGGGCCGGTTTTGTTCAATATCTTCATAAATGATCTGGAGGATGGTGTGGATTGCACCCTCAGCAAGTTTGCAGATGACACTAAACTGGGAGGAGTGGTAGATACGCTGGAGGGTAGGGATAGGATACAGAGGGACCTAGACAAATTGGAGGATTGGTCCAACAGTGTGCCCTTGTTGCCAAGAAGGCCAATGGCATTTTGGGATGTATACGTAGGGGCATTGCCAGCAAATCGAGGGACGTGACTGTTCCCCTCTATTCGACATTGGTGAGGCATCATCTGGAGTACTGTGTCCAGTTTTGAGCCCCACACTACAAGAAGGATGTGGAAAAATTGGAAAGAGTCCAGCGGAGGGCAACAAAAATGATTAGGGGACTGGAAATACATGACTTATGAGGAGAGGCTGAGGGAACTGGGGATGTTTAGTCTTCAGAAGAGAAGAATGAGGGGGATTTGATAGCTGCTTTCAACTACCTGAAAGGGGGTTCCAAAGAGGATGACTCTAGACTATTCTCAGTGGTAGCAGATGACAGAACAAGGAGTAATGGTATCAAGTTGCAGTGGGGGAGATTTAGGTTGGATATTAGGAAAAACTTTTTCACTAGGAGGGTGGTGAAACACTGGAATGTGTTACCTAGGGAGGTGGTGGAATCTCGTTCCCTAGAAGTTTTTAAGGTCAGGCTTGACAAAGCCCTGGCTGGGATGATTTAGTCGGGGATCGGTCCTGCTTTGAGCAGGGGGTTGGACTAGATGACCTCCTGAGATCCCTTCCAACCCTGATATTCTATGATTCTATGATCTCAGTCTGGTCTGGGTTGAGCTTCAGCCAGCTGGCTCTCATTCATGCCACAGTCTTGTCTAAACACTGAACCACATGAGGAAATAACCTCTCTTTTTATTATTTTTTCTTGATGCTTTATATCGTGCAGTAGTATTCCGGTGCCTCAGCAATCTGTTTCTTAACAAGATCTTGTTTAACACACTTTCCTAAATTGCTTTAAAATGTGATTAAGGTCTTATTTCCCTCTTTCATTTTCTTCCTTCAGTCACCTGGGATGGACACCCTTTACGTTGGATTCCCTAAACCACAATCCCTTCCTGTCACGACTTTTAAATAGCCACAGCATCATACTACTTTAATGACAAAGAGTTAAATAACAGGATCAAAAATTATAGCAGGGGCCAATACTCTAGAAATTCTAGAAAGCTTGTGAGCATGCTCTCCTCACAATTATTTTCGATGCAGTCTGATGTACAAGTGAAAGGATGGACCATTTTCTTTATTTGATGATAACACTGACTTCTGAAATTCAGCACAGCAGGCTGGAAGATACAGAAGAGATTTCAAAGGAAATTGCTTGTCCACACAATAAAACATATTTTTAAAGCCTGGCTTCTTGTTAGCAAGCTTTGTTGTGAGCTTTAACAACAGCTGCAAACTTTATAGATCAGGTTGCTGTTAAGACCAAATAAATCTTCCCAGTCTCCACAATTTTTAACCTTAACGTGCTTGAAATATATTATTACATTGTGGTTTTGATGCTGTGATCATTAGTCTTAAATTAACAATATACATTTTTTAGCAGATTTAAGGCCACATATAGGGTAAATCTATCAGACAGGCTTCCTTTGAGGAGCTGTATATGTTACAGTGAATGTTCCTCTCTCTAACTGGTTTTAGCCTTTGAACAAATTCCTTAGCTGTTTTATCATTTGTCAACATTGAGCTCCCAGAATTTATTACATGTGCTTTTATATTTTATTTAAGGGGACAAAGTTTGTTTTTTGCTAAGAATAACTTATACCTACATTTTAAATAGATTGATGGTGTTAAGAACAGATGACATTAAAGAACAGTTACAGGGAATAATTATATACTGTATATAACATTTATTTCTATTAACATGGAAAAGAGGCACATAAATAAAGTCCTAAAAATGAACAGCTTTAATACCAGGATAAGAACTAGATAGATAGAGAATAGAGTGCTTAAAAAGGGCATTTAAAAAAATCAAACAATAAACCCCCACTAATAATAATAATTAATAAATAATAAAAACCCACCTCAAAAACCAGCTTGTCTAAATGTTTATCTCCACAAAATTAGGAAGTTTAGACCTTATTAATAATTAATTGAAGAAACAGTGTTTCCAAGGAAAAATACACCTTTAAAATAATTTGTTAAAAAATATCACAGCAGGAGATGAAGAGGGGGAAAAAACTGTCATGGTTAGAACTAGAAAAACAAATTACATCACAGGATAAGTTAAACTATAAGAATCATTTTGTAAAAAACAAAATTGAAAAAGCTGTGGGAACTCTGAGTAAATAAAGCAACCCACCTGAAAATACAAAAAGGAAATACTTGTTAAAATAGCTCAAAAAAGTGCTCGTGAAATTCGTATGGTGTTAGCAAATGTTAATAGCCACTAATATAGTGAATTATTAGTCTTCATTCAGATTTAATATCACTGTGCAATGGAATATTTGAGCACATGAAATGTCAGTATGATACACGGCTGTGGAATTCATCTACACAATGCTATGGGAGCTCCAGTCCCTTCCATCCTCTTTTATTTCTTCATCAGTTTCATCATATTTCTCTGAACAAGAGTTAGAACTGATAGTTGTTAATTGTAAAGTATTAGCTTTAACTGTAATCTGCTACCAGCATTTATCTCGTTAAATATTCCTCCTAGAAAAAGCTTTAGAGGTAATTTGCTTGTTTGACAAACAAATTCCTAGTAGAAAGGAATGGTCAGACTCAATAGATAGCTCCCAGAGCCCTTTTCTACACTAGAAAATCTGATCAAGTCCACACGTAATTGAGAGCATTTGAATTATATCATATCGTGTTGACCAGGACTTTCTGGTCAGTGTGGAGAAGGTTAAATCATATTCAGCATCATGTCAACTAACTGTGGTTCAACCGAGGTCCTTTCTAGTAGACAAAGGCTGTCTTAACAGATGAGCAGCATTACACAGCTGTGTGGGGTTTCTTAATTTGGGGGCCAGCTCATTCCTTGCTCCTCGGGGTAAGAAGGGAATGGCTTACTTAAGTGAAGCAAGACTGATGCACTGAGTGTCATTTATATGTTCTCAGCTGGAGGGAGGGTTATTGCAAAGCAAGGTCTTTGGACGTACTGGTGGGGAAATCAAGGCTAAGAAGAAGAAAAGAGTGTAGTAGGACAAGACCAAGAGGGAACACATATAACATATCCTGATCTATGAAAAAATGTGTAATTGAATCAAACACAGGCGCTTCAGAAGCTTGCTGGAACCTCCCCCATTCAAGCATTTTTGTCATTGTAGACAATTTGTAGGCAAGATTTCTCCTTTAAAATGTAGTGTATTCATTTTGCAAAACTGCTCTTCAATGCCACGTTATCAAGAGCATCTTCCAGTAAAGGTTATAAGGATCAGACACTCTATGCTAACCACATAACTTGACGATATCCAGCAATATGCTATGCCAAATCAAGAAAACTGTTTTTGCCCAGGTGGGCTGGTAACTAAGCAACAGATCAGCCGATGGGGGACTTTGACCAGGGAGTCACCTGACAAAGGGGACAGGAAGTTATAAAAGGAAGGGCCTCTGAGCAGTTATTGTAGGAGGAGAGATGAAGGACACTGACTGCAGGGTTTGAGAGACAGAGACAGGCTGACTTGGAGTCCATGAGTCAGAGGAGATGCCGTGTGCTGCTGGAGGGGGATCGTACACTCCTTAGAAAACTCTTGAGCATACTTTGGGATTTGATCAGAGTGGTGAAGGAACCGAGGTAGGAAAACAACTTTAGGTGATTATTATTTTATCTAGATCTGTATATCTCTTGTGTTGTCTAAAGCAAAGACTAACTGTGTTAGAAACTTTTGAAAAGCTTACTTCTGTGTGCTTCAACTATTACAGGTTCCTAAAGAGCAAAACCATAAACCAGCATTCCAGCTGTGGGAAAGGGAATGCTTAAGCAACTTGGGAATCTAAGGGAGCTGGTACTAGTTTCAGGGTCTAGGCAGTTGGACTGTGGTATCTTAGTGCTCAGAAGAGGATGCTAGAAAGAGGAGCCGCACTTTGAGAGTGTGCCTAGAGACCCAGAGTCAGAGACAGTGACTGAATTCTTACAGGAAGTTTAGAACACAAGAGTCCTGCATGTGAGATACAAAGACAACAGCCTGGTCAGTGTGCAGCACAGGGAGCTTGACCAGGGTTGTGACATTCTGTGATGGGTTAGCATCCCATAACCTGACAGTGTAGTACTCTGTCTACACTGATGTATTGTTTCTCACCTATGTGCAGACAAACTGTCAGTGTGTTCCCTTCCCCTATTCATAATTGTCATTAGAGGGGATCTCCTTATTAAGGCATGGAAAAAGCTTGTTTTTATTATTTGCATTATTTTCACATGATATGACTATTACACATCTCTAATAGAGTAGCAAACAGAGCTTGGTGATGGCTGTGGCTATCTGATCCCACCTTCCAAAATGGAGAATGGCTTTTGGTCTCTGTAGCTACACCCACATCCTCACATAACAAGAGCACCTGATTCACATACCATCCAATTATAGGGCACATGCTTTGTAACGCCATCTGTTGGCTTTTTTGTTAGCTTTGTGAGATGAGTTGCTGATCTCAATCCAATTTGTTATAGACAGGTACCTATATCCTATCACCAAGTCAATTATCACTAGTTGGCAGTTTCAAACAAAGGTGAAAGATGTAACACATGGGGACACTAAACTATTCTTTCACATTTGGGCCCTGTCTTGTCCAAAGAAAAAGTGTTCCAAAAATCATTGCTTTGAAACCCTTGAATTTGCCTAGGTTGTACAATACCTTGTAACTGCGCCCTAGCCACTTTAGATATTTTATTAGTTTTGCTTGTAATCATTCATTGCAGCACCTGGAAACAAGTATTTTGGTCAGGTCTGGCTGAACCATTATAATGGCAATGATTTCTTGTGAGTGGGGACAAAGGCTCAATCATTGCAGCTGCAGCAATTCACCTACACCTCTTAAATCAATCCCACAATGTCCTATATTTTAATAATATAAGCCACCTACTCCTAGCAAGTGTGCTGTCTCAGTGGGTTAAGTGCTTCAGGAATCGTATACAGTGTTGCTGTGTAGAAGTGCTAAACTATTATAATGAACAGCAGTGGAACAAACCATTTCATCCAGTCATTGTCCCTGGAAGATGTCCATTGACAAGAGACCATAGAGATCATTTCACCAGGTCAGGGGTGCAGCACAATAGGGGACCTCTCATTTGCAGTTCTTCCATTTGTACTGAACCTCTGCTTTGGTAAATAGAAAACTTTAGACCGCAGAGGTGTCAATCTAGCTCCATTTATGATCTACATAATTATATATCTATATGTAGATATAAAGATATATATATATAGATAGATAGATAGATAGATATCCATATCCTAAAGTGTTACATTAGAAATGACATTTGGCCCTCAAGAATTAACATTTACAAATTGTCCTTTTTCTCATGGTGGGGGGGGGTATATTTATTATTGAACCTTTTCTCTACTGAAATATATTATGGACAATTGTCAGCCTTGCTTACTCTCTGATGCTGCTCTTGACCTGCTTGCTGTTTCTTCCTTCCTCCCTCAGGTAACTGATTTTGCATTTGTGCAGAGCAGGTCAGATAATTAATGAGTATTCCTTACTGCAACTTCAAAAACAGCTGTTTAAAAAGAAGCCCCGAAGTATGCAAGATCTGAAGGCTGTGGAGAGACTGCCAGACCTTGTCAGACTTTGTGGAAATTACCAAAGGCAGCAGGTCTGCTGTGCTCATTGTAGGGATAGAATAATTGCAATACTGTTGTGAAAATGTTCACTAACCTGAAATTTTCACATATTTTAATATGAATGAATATTCACTGGAAAATATAACAAGTGTATTTTTCATTATTTGCTAAATGTTTTCATTGATGAATTTCAATTTTAAAAGACAATCAGTGAGTCAGGAATCAGAAACAGTACCTCCTTGGTTAGGTGATCATTCAAACACTCATTATTAGAGAATAGCAAATAGTCAAAGAAACCATTTGCAACCAGACAGAAAATGGCTCATCCAAACTGTGAGGCAAATAATTCTAAATGACAAAATACATTTACAGAAATTAGGAATAAGTAGTGAACAGAAATAAGGACTAAATTTGCAAATAATAATTTTACCATCTGAACTAGACAGTAATGTTCATTTTGACATTTTGGTCCAGTGTGGAAAAAATATAAATAAATGAGTCAGGTGTACCTGTCTCTAAAGGAAAACAAAAATATTCATTAAATGTATAGTGCATTGGCATGATTATTAAAAATATACTTTAGACACCAGAGAAATGATCATATATAGAATCTCTTCTCAGCTCAGTGGTTTGAGCATTGGCCTGTTAAATCTAGGGCTGTGAGTTCAATCCTTGAGGGGGCCATTTAGGGATCTGGTGCAAAAATTGGGGATTGGTCCTGCTTTGAGCAGGGGGTTGATGACCTCCTGAGGTCCCTTCCAACCCTGATATTCCATGTACCATTTGGAATAACTCCACTGAGGTAAAATTATAAAGTGTATCCAGTTGGGTCTATATTAATATTATAATTAATTATTTGAGTTAAATTATACCCAGGATCGCCAGGATTGGGGATCCATTACAGTAGGTGCTGTTTGAACAGATTAAAAGACGATCACTGTCCGAAAGGGCTTATACCCAGATCCTCAAATATATTGAGGTGCCTAGCTCCAACATAAAACCATTATGGGAGTTAGGCATCTGAATACGTTTGAGGATGTGGGCCTTATTGGCTAAATTAAAGATACATACATGACCACTGTAACAACTAAATTAGTGTAATTATTAAAGAATGAAAAATAGGCCGTGGCCCAACAAAACACTGAAGCATATGTTTGGAATTTAGTCACAGTTAAGCATGTACTTAAGTGCTTTGCTGTTTTGGGATCTTAATGTAGTTTTTTGTGCGTGATATTGTAAAATGCTCAATACTATTTTTTTAGAGGAACCCTCAGTGAGTCAATTGTCTGTCATCTTATCCAAGAACATGAACCAAACTCACGTTTAAGTGAAAACCCATTATACCCTGTTACACTGAATAGGTTGGAAAGATGAGCTAGGTTAAAGTAAGATTACTGGTCCAAAAAGAGAACACAGATCTTAGATGAGGAGAGGATCTTTTTTCAGTGTTGGGCTCAGTCCTCAGGAAAATGGCCTTTCTTTTCAGCTCTTTTCTCTTGCAAAATCTTCTCAATATTCTCTCTATAGAAAAATAATTAATTATATTTTTAAAATGTTTTAAAGTTAATTGCATGTACTCTGCCACAGCTATGATACCTTGTTCTTGAAATAACAGAAAGTTATTACCTTCTGATGCCTCCCTAAGAAAACATGCATAGATCTCATTTAATTCACAGTATATAGATGTCCACATCACACAGAACTTCATTTAGCTGAATTAGATGAAATCTTCAGGGATGTCAATTTGCTACTTTTCATAAGCACTAGTTATTTTTTTAAACGGCTCCCGCCCAACACACATAACTCCCGCATTTCTGCACAGTAACTGACAGTGAAAACAAAATGAGTGAAGCAGTGACACAGTAAGACTGACAGCAGGAGTGATGGAGTTTTTTGTGCTGTAGCAGAACAGAATTGGAGCACTAAAAAGTGTGATAAAATGTATATTTAGGGGTAAAAAGCAGGACAGTCACAACAGGAAGTCTCTTGGCGGGGGGTGAGGGGACAATGGTGTCTTCACCAAACCTGGTCCATTTGATTATTTTACCTTATCAACTTCATGTGGAATAGTAACGAAGTGGCCGTGTCTAGACTAAGAAAAAAGGTCATGTTTAAAAAACATTAGCCAACATGTTTTACCTACACTTTTTTAACACTAGTGTAGACTAGCTTTAACATCTTAATCCTGCATCAGCATAGTGGGATGGATGGGATAACTTGAGGTTCCTTCCTGCCCTATGTTTCTATGAATGTTAGCAGCTCATGGTCAACTGTAGGCTCCTTCCACGGATCAACCAGCTAACACATCACTGTAAATCATCACTCACCTACAAACCTTGCTGACACACCCATCACACCTTCTTGACATGTATATCCCTTCTTCTGTTTGAAGAGCACACTGGATACAGTTAAAGGTTAAGAGCTAAGTTGTGAGTCAGAATCAATGCATATTATGACCTTCTTTGTATTTCTTTTGTTCCTGTTTTATTTTCTGTCTTTCTTTCTTGCCATATTTATTTTTTTTGACCATAGGGCTTTCTAAGGTTTCTCTCTTTTTTTTTTTTTTTTACTGTTGCTTCCTTCATTTTTGAATAATGTAGACATCCTGGCGTGTACCATCTTTGACAAGTCAGAATGATTATTTCTAGAGGACTGTCAGCTTAGATCAGCTCTCATTCCTGTGTTAAAGCTTGAGCCATAGTATTTAATTCTAGCACAACCTTTCTGAATTTGACAGCATGACACTGGGAATCTACTGATACATGGAGGAAGTATGTCTGGAATTTGAACAATTCATTGAACTTTTGGAATATGCCTCTCAATGTTTCAAAATTTATTAACCATATGTATGTTTAATGATAGTATAAGTTTTCATAAAATTGAAACTTTTCATAGTGTAAAGTTTTCATCAAACTTTTCACTCTGAAAAGTTTCAATTTTATGCAATATATATATATATATATATTTAAATGACGTGTGTGTTCTACTTCATATTGGTATAAACCATTAAAACACATAATTTAAAGGAGGATTTTAAGAAAGCTTTTTGCATAGCATTTTGATTTCATTTGTGATTTTACATTTATATTAATCATTTTGGTTTTAGTCTGTTATGTTTTTAAGTAGTTTAAAACTGTGTCTCTGTAAGACACCAAGAGCTAGATTCATTACATTTGAAGTGCATGTCACCTCCGTGTATCCACAAAGACACTTCCCCCAAAAAGACAGATCCAAAGCAGGGGCGAGGTGGGGAGGGGTGGAATAGATGTTGATACAGCTGACTCCCTTTGCTGAAGAAGCAGATTTAACTCCATTTACAACTTGATAGACACTTTATAGGCAGGAGTTTCTGAGATGAGCCCATTGTATATGACATGAGTGAGATGATTATTGGAAACACTTTGTCTGGTTCTGATGGCTGCATGTTTAAAATGACGTTGACAAATTGGAAAGGGTTAAGAAAAAGAGCTACAAGAATGATGTGAAGTCTAGAGAACCTGAAATAAAAGAGAAGGTTGATCACAGTTTATTAGTGTCTACATAAGGAAAAGATTCCTAATAGTGATGGCTCTTTAATCTAACAAAGTCATAACAAGATCCAATGGATGGGAACTGCAGCTAGACAAATTCAGACTAGAAATATGGTACAAGAATTTAATAATGAGTGTATTTAACGATTAGAACGACTTATCTAGGGATGCGGTGGATGCTTCATTAACTGATGTCTTTAAATAAAGTTTGGATGTCTTTTTACAAGATATGCTCTAGCTCAACCAGAAGTTATGGACTAACTGCAGAATGACTTGGTGAAATTCTATATCCTGTGTTATGCAAAAAGTCAGACTAGAGACAGATAATGGTCTTTTGGCCTTAAAACTGTGAATTGGCACATTCAATCACATTTCCCTTCCTGACTAACAGTGCTCACTTTTACAGTAAAAGAACAGGAGTACTTGCGGCACCTTAGAGACTAATAAATTTATTTGAGCATAAGCTTTCGTGGGCTACAGCCCACTTCATCAGATGCATAGAATGGAGCATATAGTAAGAAGTCATATATACATACAGAGAATATGAAAAGGTGGAAGTTGCCATACCAACTCTGAGAGGCTAATTAATTAAGATGAGCTATTATCAGCAGGAGAAAAAATGTTTGTAGTGATAATCAAGATGGCCCATTTCAGACAATTGACAAGAAGGGGTGTGAGGATACTTAACATGGGGAAATAGATTCAATTTGTGTAATGACCCAGCCACTCTCAGTCTCTATTCAATCTCAAGTTAATGGTATTTAGTTTGCAAATTAATTCCAGCTCAGCAGTTTCTCATTAGAGTCTGTTTTTGAATCTTTTCTGTTGCAAAATTGCCACCTTTAAGTCTGTTACTGAGTGACCAGAGAGGTTGAAGTGTTCTCCGACTGGTCTTTGAATGTTATGATTCCTGATGTCAGATTTGTGTCCATTTATTTTTTTGCATAGAGACTGTCTGGTTTGGCCAATGTACATGGCAGAGAGGGATTGCTGGCACATGATGGCATATATCACATTGGTAGATGTGCAGGTGAATGAGCCCCTGATGGAGTGGCTGATGTGATTAGGTCCTATGATGGTGTCGCTTGAATAGATATGTGGACAGAGTTGGCTTCGGGCTTTGTTGCAAGGCTAGGTTCCTGGGTTAGTGTTTTTGTTCTGTGGTTGCTGGTAAGTATTTGTTTCAGGTTGGGGGGCTGTCTGTAAGCGAGGACTGGTCTGTCTCCCAAGATCTGTGAGAGTGAGGGATCGTCTTTCAGGATAGGTTGTAGATCTTTGATGCACTGGAGGGGTTTTAGTTGGGGGCTGAAGGTGATGGCTAGTGGCGTTCTGTTATTTTCTTTGTTGGGCCTGTCCTGTAGTAGGTAACTTCTGTGTACTCTTCTGGCTCTGTCAATCTGTTTCTTCACTTCAGCAGGTGGGTATTGTAGTTGTAAGAACTCTTGATAGAGATCTTGTAGGTGTGTGTCTCTGTCTGAGGGATTGGAGCAAATGCAGTTATATCTTAGAGCTTGGTTGTAGACAATGGATCGTGTGGTGTGTCGTGGATGGAATCTGGAGGCATGTGGGTAAGTCAACAGCCTCAGGAACAACTCTGACATCATAATCAAAAAGGCTGACAAAGGAGATGTTGTCGCCATCATGAATAAGTTGGAATATGAACAAGAGGCTGCTAGGCAGCTCTCTAACTCCACATTCTACACGCCATTATCCTCTGATCCCACTGAGCATCTGCTCAAGAAACTTCCTGAAAAGGTACAGGAACAGATCTGGGAGTGGCTGGGTCATGACACAAATTGAATCTATTTCCCCACGTTAGGTATCCTCACACCTTCTTGTCAACTGTCTGAAATGGGCCATCTTGATTATCACTACAAATGTCTTTTTTTCTCCTGCTGGTAATAGCTCATTTTAATTAGCTAGCCTCTTAGACTTGGTATGCCAACTTCCACCTTTTCATATTTCTCTTTATGTATATGTATCTTCTTACTATATGTTCCATTCTATGCATCTGATGAAGTGGGCTATAGCCCACGAAAGCTTATGATCAAATACATTTGTTAGTCTCTAAGGTGCCACAAGTACTCCTGTTCTTTTTGCTGATACAGACTAACAAAGCTGCTACTCTGAAACCTGTCACTTTTATAGTGGTGTGTGTTCCCTGTTGTTATCTTGGTACTATAGATTCTATGCTCATTTTCAGTCAATGCAACCTCTTCCCTTGGCTGACTTTTCACAGCCGAGAAGAGTCTAAGAATACCCTAGAGTGAATCTAGCCCCAAGGATAGCATTTCAGATAAAATCTATTTATCTATCTTGTGTGTATGTATACATACACGTACATGTATTGAAATACTAACATACAGCATATGTATTATTTGTTATTTTTAGAGAATACATAACCGTTGATAATGGGCTCCAAAATTAGTCACAAAGATGTATGTGTATGCAGTAGTGACCTTTCCATTACTGCAAAACTATATTCATATACTTGCAATAATTTACCAAACAGGAGCCTGAATACAATATACAGCATTCCAAAATGTTGTTTTCGGCAATATTTTCCCTGTCTTTTAGTTAACCAGTTTTTACAGAAAACATTGTCTTTGTAATATCTGATTGGTCACTGAAAACCTATTTGAACCAAATAAACACATTGCTTAAGAGACAAGTACAATGGAGATAGCTGAAGGTGTTGGTCCCTCTCAGAGATTTGTAAATTTCATAAAGCAGTGTAAAATACATTGTAATAAAAGTTCCCATGATTTTATTCACAATTAATGAAATATTGTAGTGAAGCAGGGTACTTAACTTAAATATTTTTTAAAAATAATTCAACAGATTTACAACTCATTCCACATCGGTTAGCACAACATGGTTTTGGGTGCTCTTCATAGCTCATTACAGCCATGTGTGTGGGTAATAAAGGAATGAATAAGAATTTCATAGAATATCAGGGTTGGAAGGGACCTCAGGAGGTCATCTAGTCCAACCCCCTGATCACAGCAGGACCAATCCCCAAGTAAATCATCCCAGCCAGGGCTTTGTCAAGCCTGACCTTAAAAACTTCTAAGGAAGGAGATTCTACCACCTCCCTAGGTAACGCATTCCAGTGTTTTGCCACCCTCCTAGTGAAAAAGTTTTTCCTAATATCCAACCTAAACCTCCCCCACTGCAACTTGAGACCATTACTCCTTGTCCTGTCATCTTCTACCACTGAGAATAGTCTAGAACCATCCTCTTTGGAACCACCTCTCAGGTAGTTGAAAGCAGCTATCAAATCCCCCTCATTCTTCTCTTCTGCAGACTAAACAATCCCAGTTCCCTCAGCCTCTCCTCATAAGTCATGTGTTCCAGACCCCTAATCATTTTTGTTGCCCTTCGCTGGACTCTCTCCAATTTATCCACATCCTTCTTGTAGTGTGGGGCCCACAACTGGACACAGTACTCCAGATGCGGCCTCACCAATGTTGAATAGAGGGGAACGATCACGTCCCTCGATCTGCTGGCTATGCCCCTACTTATACATCCCAAAATGCCATTGGCCTTCTTGGCAACAAGGGCACACACTCATATCCAGCTTCTCGTCCACTGTCACCCCTAGGTCCTTTTCCACAGAACTGCTGCCTAGCCATTCGGTCCCTAGTCTGTAGCAGTGCATTGGATTCTTCCGTCCTAAGTGCAGGACCCTGCACTTATCCTTGTTGAACCTCATCAGATTTCCACAGTCCCATTGTAATTACACTCAATACACTTAAAAACAGAACAAAATACCACTGTATCCTTGGTGTGCTGCTGAGATGTCCTTTGGCAAGCTTCCAGCCACAGGTCTGCTCAAGGTATTTTTGCAGAACACTGATTTACAACTCTAATCAGCTACTGTGGTCGACTGATGCCTCAATTAACTTTAATTATGCCTGTAGGTAGAGATACCATGCCTACGAAGAAAGCACAGAATTTGTCATGTTGGATCAGACCATGTTGTAAGTCCATCAGGTCCACTGGCAATGGCCAGTACCTCATGCTTCAGAGTAAAATGAAACCTCACACTCTCTAAAATTATAAGGGATTGTTTCGTGAATGTTGTTGGTGAGGCAGGGTGATAGTGTTAACAGTTTTGGTTTGGTGAATGTGAGGTAGGTATTGATTAACACATCTTCTGTAGATAGTCTTGGAGATTCTCTATTTAGGCACAGAACTGTGGCAGTTACTTCCCTTTGATCACCACTTTAGTGCTGCTAAGGGATTGAGCATTGATTTGATAGACAGATATGGGATAAGAGGTCCTGAGATGTATGTGTTGGTTGAGTGTGATTGGGATAGACCTGGTAGAACTAATGTTGGGACAGCTGGCTCTCTGAGTGAGAAGGTCATCATGAAGTGAAGGGGGGGTGGGGGTTATTGCTGTGTGATATACATTTAAACTCAAATGTAGATGTCATGCATTAAACTAAATATGCATGTCATTTGAGTCTTGGTGCCGGCTTAGGCCTGGTCTATGCTACACAGTTAGGTCAACATAAGCTGCCTTACATAGACTTAATAATGAATGTATCTACACTACCAGGTCCCTTCTGTTGACATAACTCAACTTAATTATTCCACCTCCTCGAGAGGTGTAGCACTTAATTCCATGTTGTTAGGTTGACGTAGAGGCAGTGCAGATGCTGCATTCCTTGCATCGATCTAACTGGCCTCCAGGAGGTGTCCCACAATGCTTCACTGTGACTGCTCTGGTAAATGTTTTCAACTCCACTGCACAGGAATTTCCATTCCTTTTTTTCAGTGTGAAGGGCTCACCTGCACAGCTGATCATGGCAGCTCCATATTCCAAATTTGCTCCAGCCTGGAGTACACAGGAGGTGGTGGATCTTCTTGGTCTGTGATGAGAACAGGCATAGCAGGCACAGCTCTGATCCAGCTGTAGAAATGTAGACATCTATGAGCAGATCGCACAGGCATGGAGGACTACATCAGGGGCACACAGCAGTTCTGTGTGAAAATCAGGGAACTGTGGCAAGCATACCAGATGCTGGGGATTCTGAAGGACAAACATATGTTGAGGTATCTGGTTGACCTTCAGGAGAAACATCTTGAGGCTAGACTCCCTCTGCAGCCCCTGTATTGCTCTATCCCTCTTCCCCCTCTCCCAAACATTCCAAAAGGTGAGGGGGAAAATGCAATGTCCCCTCCACTCAACCGTGGGGGAGTTTCCTAAGAATAAAAGACACATATACGATGATGTGTGTCAGGCAAGGCCACTGTGTTTTTAAAGACAAGGTGAATTTGTTTTTCACCTACCAATTTTATTCCACCGCATGTCCAAGGTTAAATTCTATTTGTGATCTTTAAGTTTCAGTATGTTTGTGCAATAAATGCCCATGTCTTAAGAATTAATTATCTTTATTCATTTAAAATGGGGTGGAGGGAAGGGATAGAGAAACTGAGGCGTTGGAGGGGATGTGCTGGAGACAGACCCAGCAGTCACAGCAAAGTTCATACTATGGGAAGTTTCAATACAGAGAAGCAGTGCACATTACTGTGAAAACTCATTTCAGTACTGAACCAACGCGTCCCTGAGATGCAGTGCTCCATACTGAGCTCTCCTTATAGCTTTGGTATCTGGCTGCTCAAAATTAGCAGACAGCCTATTCACCTCCACACCCCACCCCTGTGGAAACTTTTCTCCCTTTCCCTCACTGATATTATGGAGCACATAGCAGGCAGCAATAATAAATGGGGATATTGCTTTCACTGAAGTTTAACCTAGTGAGCAAACTGTACCAGCAACCCTTTCAACATCCAAAGGCATGTTCCAGCAACATTCTGCACATGTTCAGCCTATTGTTCAATTGCTCCTTGCTGCTGTCCAGGTGCCCAGTGTCTGGCTTCATGAGCCATGGGAATAAGGGATAGGCTGGCTCTCCCTGGATCACCAATGGTTATTTTGAATTCCTGAAAGAAAGTCTCTGCTTGCAGCTTTCTGAACAGACCTGTATTCTTAAAGATGTGCATGTCATGCACCTTTTCTGACCATCCCACAGGTAAAACAGGCCTGGTGATCCACCAGCGCTTGCAACTTCATTGAAAAGTATCCCTCAGGGTTTATGTACTCTTTGACCAGGTGGTCTGGTGCCAAGATAGGGATATGTGTGCTATCTATTGAGCCACTACAGTTAGGGAATCCCATTGCAGCTAAACCATCCAGTATCTCCCTCACATTGCCCAGAATCACTACCCTTCTTGGCAAAAGGCAATTAATGGCCTTGACATGGGGCACAATGGACACATTGATTCTCCAATTCTTCCATTCTGATTTAGTAGTATTTTGCACCTGCTTTGCACTCATGTATGCAGCTCTAACTTATGCTCTGAGGCCACCCCAGTACAGAACCGGAGCAGGATCACGAAAGCACAGAGGTGTCTTTGAGCTTCCTTTGCCCGTCACCTGAGTTGCTCTGATTGCTCCTCAATCACAGCCAAAGATCTGGTCATTAAACTTTGTTACATAAATAACAATACTGAATGCTCTGAAACTGTTACAGCTAAACTAATGAATGAAGCTTGTCTATATTCTCAAAAGGCATTCACAAAGCCAATATTTGTTGCAAAATTGTATTTCTATTTTCCTACCATAGTAAAGTAATTGTGATTAAAGTTAACTTGGATAAATTCAGCCCTTCTATAGCATTGTAGTGAAATTTAATATGTTTGGTGAGAACGTTTCACAAAAAAAGCTATATTCCATTATTGCTATTACAGATCATTAGTGAAATTAATGAACATGTTTTCTAGTAAACACCTTCTCTTTATTCTAATCTCTAAGAATTTAGCTTGTACCTGTTGTGGCTGTTGCTGACAGATTGTTTCTGGGGACTATGCATTAGTTTAAGTGGACAATGAACTATTAATCTTCAATATAAATAATAAATAAAGACATTAAAATGTATATTTTAAAAGTACAGCATACATTATAAACTAATTGCATTTCTTCAGGGTATTGCTAACCACAGTTAATTTTATTGTAGAGTGTGATTTGCCATTTTACAGTATGTTCAAACCCCTTTTTAGATTCCCTTTTTTCTCTGTAACCATCATCTGGTATTTAAAATAACTAATGATGAAATACTTTTTTTTTCCATGGTGCTGAAATGCTTGGGGGCGGGGGAGGGAGAACCCTTTAAACCTTTGTTGTAATTTTGAGACTTTGTCCTTTCTGATCAGTGTTTTTCAGTCTGCTCCTGTTAGGCACTTCTTTTTCATTATCTTGGCTGTGACCTTCAAAAGTCCTGAAAACAGACATTTTAGAAGACACCATTACTGCTTTTATTAGGACTGCTTTATGTGGATTGCTCACTGTTCTAAATGCAGGTTAGAAGAGCAGGAAGGAAATAATGTTGGTAAAGTATTTGTAACTCTTATCAGATGATTCCCTCCCCCCACCCCCAGTCTTCATGCAACAGTATGGTTTTCAAAATACTTCCCTTCCCTGTAGTTTCTATCTCTGTCTCTCTCACTTCTTGCACCTGGGTTAGATTCCAGAAGATGCTTGTCAGAGAATGAGCTTAGAAAAGAAGTTCCTCAAAAGATGGACAATCCAAAGTGAAGGGCATCAGTGACCTTTCAGGAATGATTGTCACATGCAGCTGGATTGATATCAGACACTGACAAGATGAGACTGCAGGAGGTTTTGTAGGATGCTTCAGCTCATCACAACCAATGGCTATTGCATTAGCTGTGAACACTAATTAGGTTAAGCCAATACAAAAAGGAGGACAAGAGGAACGTGATTAGAATGTCAGAGGAGGACTTCACATAGGAAAGTCAAATGAAAAACTTTCAAAGTAAACAATTATTAATCCTCAGTCAAGAAACTGGAGGTCTGGAAAGGAAAGAAAAATGATTCTGGAAATATAATGAGGTTACAACCAACTTCCCTTTCGTTTACTACAGGTAAGAGCATTAGTGAATGTACATTCATTAGTGTTGGTAATGTAAACTTTTCATTATTGGCCTCAGAGGTACGCATGGGATCCACAAAGGGTTTTAGATATTGCAGTACTCGGCAAATCACAGGAATAACTCTAGCAAATCGAGAAAAATCACAGGAATACCCCTGCGATCCACACAGCCTGAGATCGGTACATCAGCTCCCTATACAATGAATGGGGAGAGATAGGCACCTTAGAATGTGATCCACAAAAGCCAGCAAGCAAGGTAGGGAACAGTCAATGGGAGATGCCTTCGAGAGGGGTATGTGCCCAGTCCTGGTCCTCTTTCAGAGATAGGTACCTAAGTCTGGGCTGCAGGGAGGCACCTATCTCTGCTTAGCGAGCCAGAGACAGGAACTTGCCTCCTGGAAATTGGCAGCTTAGATGCCAAAAGCTTTTCTTGCAAGAATGAGAGAGATGCCTGCTGCTCTCCCCACAAAACCAAGAGGAGGAGGCGGCAGCAGTGGCACTGCACACTATATGATTTTAGCCTAGTGTTTAAGCCACTCACGGGGGATGTAGGGGACCCAGGTTCAATGCTCCTCTCAGCCTGATGGGAAGGGACAGGCTTTAAACTGGGTCAGACCAGTGCTCTAACCACTGAGCTACTAGATAGTCTGATGTGGGTTTTCTTCATTCTCTCCTGTTGAAGCTGTTCCACAGTGGACGAATAAATAAAGAATGATTGGAGCAGGGTCTCCCACCTCCCCTTGTCATTGTACCCAAGCAGGGTTCTCTGCCTACTGGGGTACAATTCCAAGGGGGAAATCAGTCTGATATTTCATAAATTAAACAAATTATGCCTTCTATTTAAGTGTCTTTGATCAAACAGATGCTGCAGTGCCAGAAAGTCTGAGGACCCATTTAACTAGATCTTATGCAACTTGTTTGAGAAATATCTTTATCTCTGAAATCTGTAAAGTTGCTACATGGAGCTCTATTCTAACCCTTTGCTCAGTATCACGCAGTTGACTTAGAAGCTATGGGTGGCATACCCGATCCCACTTATCCACTAACATTTTAAAAACTCCTGCACCCCAATCTGGGTCTATGCTGCTTATGTGCTATGTATATATATTGTGAACCTTGTAACCAGTACTTGTAATCCCTCATAACCCAAGCCTGACTCCAGATGTACAGTACCTTCCCTCTTAACTTGTGTAAATTTGACTTTAAACATTAACTTTAAAATGTTTGCTCTTTTGGGGGTAGCAGTCCCTAATTAGGTACTCTTCACCCTTCTTTAACCAAGCAAAATTCACTGCTAGTCCAAGAATGGGGATTTGCACAGGCAATTCTCAATGGAGATCAGAAGGTTACTCACCTGGAATTCTCTAGGAATTTTAACCCTGCAGATCTCTATACTCGTCCACCTCTTTTCAGAGTCCTTAACTGGTATTTCGTATACTGATAATAAAAAGGAGCTGAGGCTGACTGGGTGTTCAGTACCTTGTGTAGCCTCACACAAAACAGTCAGATTTGAGACAGGCACTCATTAGTTACTGCCTTCTAGGTGTCTTTGGGACTCCTTGTGCTGAGGTGTATGCTCTTCACTAGTACAGTTCTGCAGAGACAATATTCTAGGAGAACTCCAGCTACAGGCCAGTAACTTCTACAGTACATAGATTGGGAATCTTAAAAGTATAATTATCAGCTCTACTTAACATTCACTCAGGCTAGGTCTACACTACAGACCTCATAGGGTTTTTTTTTCCCCACTGAGAGCTAGCATGAGTATAAATAGAGTCTAGCCAAGGTAGTACAGACAGCAGCAGTGGGGGCATGCTGGTTTAGCCATGCTGAGTATTCACGTGCTTGAACCTATGAATACATACTTGGCACAGCCACCATGACTATGCTATTATTTACAGTTGCATTAATTCTCAACATTTATGTGTATGCGAGCTGGGAATCACACCCCTAGCTGATAGTGTAAATGTAACCTTAGATTGCATTGAAGTGTAGAATACTGAGAGGATTTCCTCACTCCTCACCTCTATGCCTCTTGGAGTGTGTGTGGGCCTGTCCATGTTTTATCTACAGCAGGACACATTACTTCCAGTACCATATCAATGACAAAATCTACATTGTTGCAGTCCTGGCTTTAGTAAAACTGCAGTGTAGGATAATGGATACGCTGGAAGCAAAGTTTGTGTTCATACTAGTAAAGATGTTTAGCCCACAGCTATTTCATGGCAAAACTAGTGTCCAAGTTCTGAGATCAAATAGAAAAATTCTTGCTTGTGCTTTGTCATTTTTGCACTGAGAACAGCAGGAGGAAAGCATTAAAACACCATTAAAATTAAAATATTAAAATTAAAAGTATTAAAATATTCATAGCATTACAGAGGTGATACTAAGAGTAATGAATTGTCATCCACTATTGCAAGTAATGAGTCCCTTTAACATTCCTTTCTACCTCCATTCCTCTTTCACTTGACCTCTTTTTCTTTCCCTAGCAGTTACAGTGGAAACCAACTAAGTCTAAGCTCAATTGATATCTATTTCAATTGATTAACTGTCTAGCAGATTTGATTTTCATAACAGCTACCCAAGAGAACCCCAATTCATTAGTGGTTGTCCACATGTGATTAGAAGCTGTGGGTGGGCTAGCCCCCTCATTTAATTGATCCAATTTCATATTCCTTGTGGTCATTAAGTGTGTTAATGGCAATTTAGCACCTGCATTAAGAAACCAAACAACATCCTATAAATGACTAAGTCAGCAGGAGCCAAATTTACAGGAAAAAGTTGACATGATTGCTGTTGTAATGTTACTGTAGGAAGAATGTGAAGTAATAAAATGTTGCAATTGTTTAATCCATCACAATCAAGTAGTCATCATTTGATGATGTGATTGTTATATTATTACTGCTCTTTGGCACTGATTGCCCCCTTTCTGCTCAAGGGCTTCATCCCTGCTTTGTTAATAACTGTGCCTTAATAGTACTGTTTTGAAAAAAAGGGAGACTCCCCCCTTCCTTTTTTTCCATCCTAATGAACATACCATATGCAAATGACAGTCTGCATTAGTGGTAGGATGAGCCAAAAAGGCTGAGGGATTTCTATGCTCTTATGAAGTATGCTGTATTTATACAGACCTTTTGGGTTTAACAAATTTAGCTGTAAATCATCTGAAACAAAGCTCTGGCTCTAACATGCACAAGATTTCCTCTGCTTTGCTTTCCGAGTCCAGCTGGCTTGGCCATACTGTCAAAACAGATTAGGATTACAGATAGACAATCTAGAATTTTTGTGATGGTCCTGGAATTCTAGGACCCTTGTCCTAAACTGGAGTTGTGGTGACACCAATATGTTCCCCATTCATGGGAAGTTGCATTTAAAAATATATTTTAAGGGGCAAAATGTAATATCTGTGATACTATTCCTTTGCATGCACACAGTGAAAAACAGAGGGTTTGCTTTACTGCAAAGCATGTGGCCACTGTTGTATTAATTTAGATGGAATATGTAGGCCCCAAAGAGTAAAAGGTGCTGACATGACCCACTCACTGTCCAACATTAAACAGTTTTAAACAAGGTTTAGTGTTTGGCATACAGAGTTCTAATCCTGATTAATACCATGACAAACACACTATTAAACATTTCAATCTTTTATTAAAGATTGATTTAAAAAAAGGCAAAGCATTTGAAATGTAAAGTATTAAGTAAGGCTTTCATTCTAACAAAATCCATTGTTCCCTTTTCCTTTATCTGGAGAGAGTTTGTAGGAAGAACTCCACCCCCTCCCCATTTGAAAGTCTCTTAGATGGTATTATTATTATTGATAACTGTCCTTTTTGGGGAAAAGAGAAAAGGTTAGTTGAGATGGGCAAGAGCTGTCTTTATTGCTGTTAAAATCCAATCCCATTTTCTAGAAGACAAAACAAGACAAATACACACAAATGGGGGTACCCCTCCTCCCCACACCAGCAAAGATAGAAAATGCAGCTTCTGTCTCTAGTGTTGACTCTCACTTTCAATTTCACTGTTGGAAAAGCACAGGCATAACACATGGTCTTAGCAGCTACTCAAGTCCTGGCAGACTTGTACCAACATTCCCTCAGCAGTCTTTTAGAGGATCCCAAAAGGCATTGGTGGGTAGAATATTCCATCCCCTCATTTTGTCCATCAATTAGGCCTGCTTTCAATGGAGCTTTTCTATCACTCCTGAGTTAGTGCCCTGGAATTCCTGCACCACTCTTGCACGTCTTGCTGAACTCTCGCTCTTTGACCCCTTCCCATGGCAACCAATGACAGGGATGATAGTTCCCTGAGTGAGTTAGAATATGCTAATTTTCAAACATCTTTTTTTCCATTTATGGGGAAGGAAAGGTTAATGCTTATGCATTTACAAGGCACAACATGGCCTTTCCAGAATTTGTGCAAGGCAACAAGTGGAAAGGGAGCTGTCATCCTGGAAGTGTAGGACTTTGAGGAAGAAGTAGCTCTGCCTAAGTCAGTCTCACTGGGATCTCCACCACGCTTAGCAGATGGGAGGAGACACACAGGGAATGCGGAAATGAGGAATTACTGTTAACATTTTAAAAAAAACAGTTAATACAGGAAAGGAGGGCACAGAGGGGTCCCAGATACAGGATAAAAAATGGAATGTGAGGGGGAAGTAGACAGAGAAAAAGAGGGTATCTACTTTGGAGAAATGGGAGGGAAGGAGAGAAACACCAAGGAGAGAAAAGAAAAGGAGGACTTGTGGCACCTTAGAGACTAACCAATTTATTAGAGCATAAGCTTTCGTGAGCTACAGCTCACTTCCTCAGATGCATATCGTGGAAACTGCAGCAGGCTTTATATATACACAGAGAATATGAAACAATACCTATTCCCACCCCACTGTCCTGCTGGTAATAGCTTATCTAAAGTGATTTCCAGCACAAATCCAGGTTTTCTCACCCTCCACCCCCCCACACAAATTCACTCTCCTGCTGGTGATAGCCCATCCAAAGTGACAACTCTTTACACAATGTGCATGACAATCAAGCTGGGCTATTTCCTGCATAAATCCAGGTTCTCACATCCCCCCACCCCCATACACACAGAAACTCACTCTCCTGCTGGTAATAGCTCATCCAAACTGACCACTCTTCAAGTTAAAATCCAAGTTAAACCAGAACATCTGGGGGGGGGGGGGTAGGAAAAAACAAGAGGAAACAGGCTACCTTGCATAATGACTTAGCCACTCCAAGTCTCTATTTAAGCCTAAATTAATAGTATCCAATTTGCAAATGAATTCCAATTCAGCAGTTTCTCGCTGGAGTCTGGATTTGAAGTTTTTTTGTTTTAAGATAGCGACCTTCATGTCTGTGATCGCGTGACCAGAGAGATTGAAGTGTTCTCCGACTGGTTTATGAATGTTACAATTCTTGACATCTGATTTGTGTCCATTTATTCTTTTACGTAGAGACTGTCCAGTTTGACCAATGTACATGGCAGAGGGGCATTGCTGGCACATGATGGCATATATCACATTGGTGGATGTGCAGGTGAACGAGCCTCTGATAGTGTGGCTGATGTTATTAGGCCCTGTGATGGTGTCCCCTGAATAGATATGTGGGCACAGTTGGCAACGGGCTTTGTTGCAAGGATAAGTTCCTGGGTTAGTGGTTCTGTTGTGTGGTATGTGGTTGTTGGTGAGTATTTGCTTCAGGTTGCGGGGCTGTCTGTAGGCAAGGACTGGCCTGTCTCCCAAGATTTGTGAGAGTGTTGGGTCATCCTTTAGGATAGGTTGTAGATCCTTAATAATGCGTTGGAGGGGTTTTAGTTGGGGGCTGAAGGTGACGGCTAGTGGCGTTCTGTTATTTTCTTTGTTAGGCCTGTCCTGTAGTAGGTAACTTCTGGGAACTCTTCTGGCTCTATCAATCTGTTTCTTTACTTCTGCAGGTGGGTATTGTAGTTGTAAGAAAGTTTGACAGAGATCTTGTAGGTGTTTGTCTCTGTCTGAGGGGTTGGAGCAAATGCGGTTGTATCGCAGAGCTTGGCTGTAGACGATGGATCGTGTGGTGTGGTCAGGGTGAAAGCTGGAGGCATGCAGGTAGGAATAGCGGTCAGTAGGTTTCCGGTATAGGGTGGTGTTTATGTGACCATTGTTTATTAGCACTGTAGTGTCCAGGAAGTGGATCTCTTGTGTGGACTGGACCAGGCTGAGGTTGGTGGTGGGATGGAAATTGTTGAAATCATGGTGGAATTCCTCAAGGGCTTCTTTTCCATGGGTCCAGATGATGAAGATGTCATCAATATAGCGCAAGTAGAGTAGGGGCTTTAGGGGACGAGAGCTGAGGAAGCGTTGTTCTAAATCAGCCATAAAAATGTTGGCATACTGTGGGGCCATGCGGGTACCCATAGCAGTGCCGCTGATCTGAAGGTATACATTGTCCCCAAATGTGAAGTAGTTATGGGTAAGGACAAAGTCACAAAGTTCAGCCACCAGGTTAGCCGTGACATTATCGGGGATAGTGTTCTTGACGGCTTGTAGTCCATCTTTGTGTGGAATGTTGGTGTAGAGGGCTTCTACATCCATAGTGGCCAGGATGGTGTTATCAGGAAGATCACCGATGGATTGTAGTTTCCTCAGGAAGTCAGTGGTGTCTCGAAGGTAGCTGGGAGTGCTGGTAGCGTAGGGCCTGAGGAGGGAGTCTACATAGCCAGACAATCCTGCTGTCAGGGTGCCAATGCCTGAGATGATGGGGCGCCCAGGATTTCCAGGTTTATGGATCTTGGGTAGTAGATAGAATATCCCAGGTTGGGGTTCCAGGGGTGTGTCTGTGCGGATTTGATCTTGTGCTTTTTCAGGAAGTTTCTTGAGCAAAAGCTGTAGTTGCTTTTGGTAACTCTCAGTGGGATCAGAGGGTAATGGCTTGTAGAAACTCGTGTTGGAGAGCTGCCGAGCAGCCTCTTGTTCATATTCCGACCTATTCATGACGACAACAGCACCTCCTTTGTCAGCCTGTTTGATTATGATGTCAGAGTTGTTTCTGAGGCTGTGGATGGCATTGCGTTCCGCATGGCTGAGGTTATGGGGCAAGTGATGCTGCTTTTCCACAATTTCAGCCCGTGCACGTCGGCGGAAGCACTCTATGTAGAAGTCCAGTCTGCTGTTTCGACCTTCAGGAGGAGTCCACCTAGAATCCCTCTTTCTGTAGTGTTGGTAGGGAGACCTCTGTGGATTAGTATGCTGTTCAGAGGTATTTTGGAAATATTCCTTGAGTCGGAGACGTCGAAAATAGGATTCTAGGTCACCACAGAACTGTATCATGTTCGTGGGGGTGGAGGGGCAGAAGGAGAGGCCCCGAGATAGAACAGCTGCTTCTGCTGGGCTGAGAGTATAGTTGGATAGGTTAACAATATTGCTAGGTGGGTTGAGGGAACCATTGCTGTGGCCCCTTGTAGCATGTAGTAGTTTAGAAAGTTTAGTGTCCTTTTTCTTTTGTAGAGAAGCAAAATGTGCGTTGTAAATGGCTTGTCTAGTTTTAGTAAAATCCAGCCACGAGGAAGTTTGTGTGGAAGGTTGGTTTTTTATGAGAGTATCCATTTTTGAGAGCTCATTCTTAATCTTTCCCTGTTTGCTGTAGAGGATGTTGATCAGGTGATTCCGCAGTTTCTTTGAGAGCGTGTGGCACAAGCTGTCAGCATAGTCTGTGTGGTATGTAGATTGTAATGGATTTTTTACCTTCAGTCCTTTTGGTACGATGTCCATCTGTTTGCATTTGGAAAGGAAGATGATGTCTGTCTGTATCTGTACAAGTTTTTTCATGCAGTTGATAGATTTCCACTCCATACGGCTAAATGCAGTGCCTTGCATAATGACAGGTTTCAGAGTAGCAGCCGTGTTAGTCTGTATTCGCAAAAAGAAAAGGAGGACTTGTGGCACCTTAGAGACTAACCAATTTATTAGAGCATAAGCTTTCGTGAGCTACAGCTCACTTCCTCAGATGCATATCGTGGAAACTGCAGCAGGCTTTATATATACACAGAGAATATGAAACAATACCTATTCCCACCCCACTGTCCTGCTGGTAATAGCTTATCTAAAGTGATTTCCAGCACAAATCCAGGTTTTCTCACCCTCCACCCCCCCACACAAATTCACTCTCCTGCTGGTGATAGCCCATCCAAAGTGACAACTCTTTACACAATGTGCATGACAATCAAGCTGGGCTATTTCCTGCATAAATCCAGGTTCTCACATCCCCCCACCCCCATACACACAGAAACTCACTCTCCTGCTGGTAATAGCTCATCCAAACTGACCACTCTTCAAGTTAAAATCCAAGTTAAACCAGAACATCTGGGGGGGGGGGGGTAGGAAAAAACAAGAGGAAACAGGCTACCTTGCATAATGACTTAGCCACTCCAAGTCTCTATTTAAGCCTAAATTAATAGTATCCAATTTGCAAATGAATTCCAATTCAGCAGTTTCTCGCTGGAGTCTGGATTTGAAGTTTTTTTGTTTTAAGATAGCGACCTTCATGTCTGTGATCGCGTGACCAGAGAGATTGAAGTGTTCTCCGACTGGTTTATGAATGTTACAATTCTTGACATCTGATTTGTGTCCATTTATTCTTTTACGTAGAGACTGTCCAGTTTGACCAATGTACATGGCAGAGGGGCATTGCTGGCACATGATGGCATATATCACATTGGTGGATGTGCAGGTGAACGAGCCTCTGATAGTGTGGCTGATGTTATTAGGCCCTGTGATGGTGTCCCCTGAATAGATATGTGGGCACAGTTGGCAACGGGCTTTGTTGCAAGGATAAGTTCCTGGGTTAGTGGTTCTGTTGTGTGGTATGTGGTTGTTGGTGAGTATTTGCTTCAGGTTGCGGGGCTGTCTGTAGGCAAGGACTGGCCTGTCTCCCAAGATTTGTGAGAGTGTTGGGTCATCCTTTAGGATAGGTTGTAGATCCTTAATAATGCGTTGGAGGGGTTTTAGTTGGGGGCTGAAGGTGACGGCTAGTGGCGTTCTGTTATTTTCTTTGTTAGGCCTGTCCTGTAGTAGGTAACTTCTGGGAACTCTTCTGGCTCTATCAATCTGTTTCTTTACTTCTGCAGGTGGGTATTGTAGTTGTAAGAAAGTTTGACAGAGATCTTGTAGGTGTTTGTCTCTGTCTGAGGGGTTGGAGCAAATGCGGTTGTATCGCAGAGCTTGGCTGTAGACGATGGATCGTGTGGTGTGGTCAGGGTGAAAGCTGGAGGCATGCAGGTAGGAATAGCGGTCAGTAGGTTTCCGGTATAGGGTGGTGTTTATGTGACCATTGTTTATTAGCACTGTAGTGTCCAGGAAGTGGATCTCTTGTGTGGACTGGACCAGGCTGAGGTTGGTGGTGGGATGGAAATTGTTGAAATCATGGTGGAAT
Source organism: Lepidochelys olivacea (assembly GCF_965140295.1). Lineage (NCBI taxonomy): Eukaryota > Metazoa > Chordata > Testudines > Cheloniidae > Lepidochelys > Lepidochelys olivacea. Next base: position 74,280,173 of record NC_140411.1, on the reverse strand, counting down.
TCCTCAAGGGCTTCTTTTCCATGGGTCCAGATGATGAAGATGTCATCAATATAGCGCAAGTAGAGTAGGGGCTTTAGGGGACGAGAGCTGAGGAAGCGTTGTTCTAAATCAGCCATAAAAATGTTGGCATACTGTGGGGCCATGCGGGTACCCATAGCAGTGCCGCTGATCTGAAGGTATACATTGTCCCCAAATGTGAAGTAGTTATGGGTAAGGACAAAGTCACAAAGTTCAGCCACCAGGTTAGCCGTGACATTATCGGGGATAGTGTTCTTGACGGCTTGTAGTCCATCTTTGTGTGGAATGTTGGTGTAGAGGGCTTCTACATCCATAGTGGCCAGGATGGTGTTATCAGGAAGATCACCGATGGATTGTAGTTTCCTCAGGAAGTCAGTGGTGTCTCGAAGGTAGCTGGGAGTGCTGGTAGCGTAGGGCCTGAGGAGGGAGTCTACATAGCCAGACAATCCTGCTGTCAGGGTGCCAATGCCTGAGATGATGGGGCGCCCAGGATTTCCAGGTTTATGGATCTTGGGTAGTAGATAGAATATCCCAGGTTGGGGTTCCAGGGGTGTGTCTGTGCGGATTTGATCTTGTGCTTTTTCAGGAAGTTTCTTGAGCAAAAGCTGTAGTTGCTTTTGGTAACTCTCAGTGGGATCAGAGGGTAATGGCTTGTAGAAACTCGTGTTGGAGAGCTGCCGAGCAGCCTCTTGTTCATATTCCGACCTATTCATGACGACAACAGCACCTCCTTTGTCAGCCTGTTTGATTATGATGTCAGAGTTGTTTCTGAGGCTGTGGATGGCATTGCGTTCCGCATGGCTGAGGTTATGGGGCAAGTGATGCTGCTTTTCCACAATTTCAGCCCGTGCACGTCGGCGGAAGCACTCTATGTAGAAGTCCAGTCTGCTGTTTCGACCTTCAGGAGGAGTCCACCTAGAATCCCTCTTTCTGTAGTGTTGGTAGGGAGACCTCTGTGGATTAGTATGCTGTTCAGAGGTATTTTGGAAATATTCCTTGAGTCGGAGACGTCGAAAATAGGATTCTAGGTCACCACAGAACTGTATCATGTTCGTGGGGGTGGAGGGGCAGAAGGAGAGGCCCCGAGATAGAACAGCTGCTTCTGCTGGGCTGAGAGTATAGTTGGATAGGTTAACAATATTGCTAGGTGGGTTGAGGGAACCATTGCTGTGGCCCCTTGTAGCATGTAGTAGTTTAGAAAGTTTAGTCACCTAGCAATATTGTTAACCTATCCAACTATACTCTCAGCCCAGCAGAAGCAGCTGTTCTATCTCGGGGCCTCTCCTTCTGCCCCTCCACCCCCACGAACATGATACAGTTCTGTGGTGACCTAGAATCCTATTTTCGACGTCTCCGACTCAAGGAATATTTCCAAAATACCTCTGAACAGCATACTAATCCACAGAGGTCTCCCTACCAACACTACAGAAAGAGGGATTCTAGGTGGACTCCTCCTGAAGGTCGAAACAGCAGACTGGACTTCTACATAGAGTGCTTCCGCCGACGTACACGGGCTGAAATTGTGGAAAAGCAGCATCACTTGCCCCATAACCTCAGCCATGCGGAACGCAATGCCATCCACAGCCTCAGAAACAACTCTGACATCATAATCAAACAGGCTGACAAAGGAGGTGCTGTTGTCGTCATGAATAGGTCGGAATATGAACAAGAGGCTGCTCGGCAGCTCTCCAACACGAGTTTCTACAAGCCATTACCCTCTGATCCCACTGAGAGTTACCAAAAGCAACTACAGCATTTGCTCAAGAAACTTCCTGAAAAAGCCGCACAGACACACCCCTGGAACCCCAACCTGGGATATTCTATCTACTACCCAAGATCCATAAACCTGGAAATCCTGGGCGCCCCATCATCTCAGGCATTGGCACCCTGACAGCAGGATTGTCTGGCTATGTAGACTCCCTCCTCAGGCCCTACGCTACCAGCACTCCCAGCTACCTTCGAGACACCACTGACTTCCTGAGGAAACTACAATCCATCGGTGATCTTCCTGATAACACCATCCTGGCCACTATGGATGTAGAAGCCCTCTACACCAACATTCCACACAAAGATGGACTACAAGCCGTCAAGAACACTATCCCCGATAATGTCACGGCTAACCTGGTGGCTGAACTTTGTGACTTTGTCCTTACCCATAACTACTTCACATTTGGGGACAATGTATACCTTCAGATCAGCGGCACTGCTATGGGTACCCGCATGGCCCCACAGTATGCCAACATTTTTATGGCTGATTTAGAACAACGCTTCCTCAGCTCTCGTCCCCTAAAGCCCCTACTCTACTTGCGCTATATTGATGACATCTTCATCATCTGGACCCATGGAAAAGAAGCCCTTGAGGAATTCCACCATGATTTCAACAATTTCCATCCCACCACCAACCTCAGCCTGGTCCAGTCCACACAAGAGATCCACTTCCTGGACACTACAGTGCTAATAAACAATGGTCACATAAACACCACCCTATACCGGAAACCTACTGACCGCTATTCCTACCTGCATGCCTCCAGCTTTCACCCTGACCACACCACACGATCCATCGTCTACAGCCAAGCTCTGCGATACAACCGCATTTGCTCCAACCCCTCAGACAGAGACAAACACCTACAAGATCTCTGTCAAACTTTCTTACAACTACAATACCCACCTGCAGAAGTAAAGAAACAGATTGATAGAGCCAGAAGAGTTCCCAGAAGTTACCTACTACAGGACAGGCCTAACAAAGAAAATAACAGAACGCCACTAGCCGTCACCTTCAGCCCCCAACTAAAACCCCTCCAACGCATTATTAAGGATCTACAACCTATCCTAAAGGATGACCCAACACTCTCACAAATCTTGGGAGACAGGCCAGTCCTTACCTACAGACAGCCCCGCAACCTGAAGCAAATACTCACCAACAACCACATACCACACAACAGAACCACTAACCCAGGAACTTATCCTTGCAACAAAGCCCGTTGCCAACTGTGCCCACATATCTATTCAGGGGACACCATCACAGGGCCTAATAACATCAGCCACACTATCAGAGGCTCGTTCACCTGCACATCCACCAATGTGATATATGCCATCATGTGCCAGCAATGCCCCTCTGCCATGTACATTGGTCAAACTGGACAGTCTCTACGTAAAAGAATAAATGGACACAAATCAGATGTCAAGAATTGTAACATTCATAAACCAGTCGGAGAACACTTCAATCTCTCTGGTCACGCGATCACAGACATGAAGGTCGCTATCTTAAAACAAAAAAACTTCAAATCCAGACTCCAGCGAGAAACTGCTGAATTGGAATTCATTTGCAAATTGGATACTATTAATTTAGGCTTAAATAGAGACTTGGAGTGGCTAAGTCATTATGCAAGGTAGCCTGTTTCCTCTTGTTTTTTCCTACCCCCCCCCCCCAGATGTTCTGGTTTAACTTGGATTTTAACTTGAAGAGTGGTCAGTTTGGATGAGCTATTACCAGCAGGAGAGTGAGTTTCTGTGTGTATGGGGGTGGGGGGATGTGAGAACCTGGATTTATGCAGGAAATAGCCCAGCTTGATTGTCATGCACATTGTGTAAAGAGTTGTCACTTTGGATGGGCTATCACCAGCAGGAGAGTGAATTTGTGTGGGGGGGTGGAGGGTGAGAAAACCTGGATTTGTGCTGGAAATCACTTTAGATAAGCTATTACCAGCAGGACAGTGGGGTGGGAATAGGTATTGTTTCATATTCTCTGTGTATATATAAAGCCTGCTGCAGTTTCCACGATATGCATCTGAGGAAGTGAGCTGTAGCTCACGAAAGCTTATGCTCTAATAAATTGGTTAGTCTCTAAGGTGCCACAAGTCCTCCTTTTCTTTTTGCGAATACAGACTAACACGGCTGCTACTCTGAAACCTGTCATTATGCAAGGCACTGCATTTAGCCGTATGGAGTGGAAATCTATCAACTGCATGAAAAAACTTGTACAGATACAGACAGACATCATCTTCCTTTCCAAATGCAAACAGATGGACATCGTACCAAAAGGACTGAAGGTAAAAAATCCATTACAATCTACATACCACACAGACTATGCTGACAGCTTGTGCCACACGCTCTCAAAGAAACTGCGGAATCACCTGATCAACATCCTCTACAGCAAACAGGGAAAGATTAAGAATGAGCTCTCAAAAATGGATACTCTCATAAAAAACCAACCTTCCACACAAACTTCCTCGTGGCTGGATTTTACTAAAACTAGACAAGCCATTTACAACGCACATTTTGCTTCTCTACAAAAGAAAAAGGACACTAAACTTTCTAAACTACTACATGCTACAAGGGGCCACAGCAATGGTTCCCTCAACCCACCTAGCAATATTGTTAACCTATCCAACTATACTCTCAGCCCAGCAGAAGCAGCTGTTCTATCTCGGGGCCTCTCCTTCTGCCCCTCCACCCCCACGAACATGATACAGTTCTGTGGTGACCTAGAATCCTATTTTCGACGTCTCCGACTCAAGGAATATTTCCAAAATACCTCTGAACAGCATACTAATCCACAGAGGTCTCCCTACCAACACTACAGAAAGAGGGATTCTAGGTGGACTCCTCCTGAAGGTCGAAACAGCAGACTGGACTTCTACATAGAGTGCTTCCGCCGACGTGCACGGGCTGAAATTGTGGAAAAGCAGCATCACTTGCCCCATAACCTCAGCCATGCGGAACGCAATGCCATCCACAGCCTCAGAAACAACTCTGACATCATAATCAAACAGGCTGACAAAGGAGGTGCTGTTGTCGTCATGAATAGGTCGGAATATGAACAAGAGGCTGCTCGGCAGCTCTCCAACACGAGTTTCTACAAGCCATTACCCTCTGATCCCACTGAGAGTTACCAAAAGCAACTACAGCATTTGCTCAAGAAACTTCCTGAAAAAGCACAAGATCAAATCCGCACAGACACACCCCTGGAACCCCAACCTGGGATATTCTATCTACTACCCAAGATCCATAAACCTGGAAATCCTGGGCGCCCCATCATCTCAGGCATTGGCACCCTGACAGCAGGATTGTCTGGCTATGTAGACTCCCTCCTCAGGCCCTACGCTACCAGCACTCCCAGCTACCTTCGAGACACCACTGACTTCCTGAGGAAACTACAATCCATCGGTGATCTTCCTGATAACACCATCCTGGCCACTATGGATGTAGAAGCCCTCTACACCAACATTCCACACAAAGATGGACTACAAGCCGTCAAGAACACTATCCCCGATAATGTCACGGCTAACCTGGTGGCTGAACTTTGTGACTTTGTCCTTACCCATAACTACTTCACATTTGGGGACAATGTATACCTTCAGATCAGCGGCACTGCTATGGGTACCCGCATGGCCCCACAGTATGCCAACATTTTTATGGCTGATTTAGAACAACGCTTCCTCAGCTCTCGTCCCCTAAAGCCCCTACTCTACTTGCGCTATATTGATGACATCTTCATCATCTGGACCCATGGAAAAGAAGCCCTTGAGGAATTCCACCATGATTTCAACAATTTCCATCCCACCACCAACCTCAGCCTGGTCCAGTCCACACAAGAGATCCACTTCCTGGACACTACAGTGCTAATAAACAATGGTCACATAAACACCACCCTATACCGGAAACCTACTGACCGCTATTCCTACCTGCATGCCTCCAGCTTTCACCCTGACCACACCACACGATCCATCGTCTACAGCCAAGCTCTGCGATACAACCGCATTTGCTCCAACCCCTCAGACAGAGACAAACACCTACAAGATCTCTGTCAAACTTTCTTACAACTACAATACCCACCTGCAGAAGTAAAGAAACAGATTGATAGAGCCAGAAGAGTTCCCAGAAGTTACCTACTACAGGACAGGCCTAACAAAGAAAATAACAGAACGCCACTAGCCGTCACCTTCAGCCCCCAACTAAAACCCCTCCAACGCATTATTAAGGATCTACAACCTATCCTAAAGGATGACCCAACACTCTCACAAATCTTGGGAGACAGGCCAGTCCTTGCCTACAGACAGCCCCGCAACCTGAAGCAAATACTCACCAACAACCACATACCACACAACAGAACCACTAACCCAGGAACTTATCCTTGCAACAAAGCCCGTTGCCAACTGTGCCCACATATCTATTCAGGGGACACCATCACAGGGCCTAATAACATCAGCCACACTATCAGAGGCTCGTTCACCTGCACATCCACCAATGTGATATATGCCATCATGTGCCAGCAATGCCCCTCTGCCATGTACATTGGTCAAACTGGACAGTCTCTACGTAAAAGAATAAATGGACACAAATCAGATGTCAAGAATTGTAACATTCATAAACCAGTCGGAGAACACTTCAATCTCTCTGGTCACGCGATCACAGACATGAAGGTCGCTATCTTAAAACAAAAAAACTTCAAATCCAGACTCCAGCGAGAAACTGCTGAATTGGAATTCATTTGCAAATTGGATACTATTAATTTAGGCTTAAATAGAGACTTGGAGTGGCTAAGTCATTATGCAAGGTAGCCTGTTTCCTCTTGTTTTTTCCTACCCCCCCCCCCCCAGATGTTCTGGTTTAACTTGGATTTTAACTTGAAGAGTGGTCAGTTTGGATGAGCTATTACCAGCAGGAGAGTGAGTTTCTGTGTGTATGGGGGTGGGGGGATGTGAGAACCTGGATTTATGCAGGAAATAGCCCAGCTTGATTGTCATGCACATTGTGTAAAGAGTTGTCACTTTGGATGGGCTATCACCAGCAGGAGAGTGAATTTGTGTGGGGGGGTGGAGGGTGAGAAAACCTGGATTTGTGCTGGAAATCACTTTAGATAAGCTATTACCAGCAGGACAGTGGGGTGGGAATAGGTATTGTTTCATATTCTCTGTGTATATATAAAGCCTGCTGCAGTTTCCACGATATGCATCTGAGGAAGTGAGCTGTAGCTCACGAAAGCCTATGCTCTAATAAATTGGTTAGTCTCTAAGGTGCCACAAGTCCTCCTTTTCTTTTTGCGAATACAGACTAACACGGCTGCTACTCTGAAACCAAGGAGAGAGCAGATTCCTACAAAAGAGACTAAAGCTTTCCTTTAGACTAAACTCTGTGGTATGGATTGTCATTTACTCTGTGTTTCTACAGGACCTAGAACAATGGGGACCCAACCTGATTGGCCTCTAGGTGTTACCACAATATAAATTTCAAAATGATGCCATCAACAACAATTAAATGGAATGCCCCTCATTATAGCATTAATTATAAGTTTAGTGGTATAAATAGATTAAGATGTTTTCCTTCACATTAATAAACTAAAGATAAACATATTTCATACTCTGTGATTGAATTCCTTGAACCTGGACTGTCTTCTTGAGAATTGGGAAGACTATAGAATCTAGTTAAGAGGAAGTAAACTATATTCGTTTCCCTGCACAATAAACCATGATATTTATACATTCCTTGGCTTCCCTCAGACAGATCACTTTCTGCAGCAGAACGCCATTGTGAGGCAAACTGCAATATATGGACGTTAAGGGGAAAAATGTGGAAATCTGTAAAAACTCATCCGAGAGTGCCAAATGTTTTATTTCTGTGCTTTTATGCAATTCCTGGTGCTTTTGCTATCATCTCTGGAGAGAGGTACAAATACCAATCTGAGGGGAATAATGAGATCATGAACTTGAGTTACAGTGAAAAGAAAAGGAGTACTTGTGGCACCTTAGAGACTAACCAATTTATTTGAGCGTAAGCTTTCGTGAGCTACAGCTCACTTCATCGGATGCATACTGTGGAAAGTGTAGAAGTTTTTATACACATAAAGCATGAAAAAATACCTCCCCCCACCCCACTCTCCTGCTGGTAATAGCTTATCTAAAGTGATCACTCTCCTTACAATGTATATGATAATCAAGTTGGGCCATTTCCAGCACAAATCCAGTTTGGGGGGAGAGAAAACCTGGATTTGGGTGTATTCTCATCACTTGGCTAGTTAGAGGTATAAAAGAATCAGAATCACTGTCTGCCAGTGTAAAGTCCTTCTCTTACTGTGACAGCCTGAGGCCATGTTCTTAGGCTAAGGCCTTTGGCTAAGCAACAGAGGCAGCCATAAACTGGGAAGCGACCGATCACATCCTCAGATTCCAAACTAGTCACATTGAAAGAAGGTGCTATTGGGCTGTTAAGAATACACTTCTGTTCTGATAATGTCTGTCACATCCAGAGAAAGGGAAGTGCCTAGAAAATGTAAAAGGAAGCTTAGTTTGATAGCATCCTGTCTGGCAAGAACTCACTTATCAATACTGGAATGTGAAATCCTCATTTCTGTGTTTGTTCTATCACTGTAGTCCCCATTTCCCTATTGTTTGTATAATCTCTGTCTGGTTCTGTGATTGTTTGTCTGCTGTATAATTCATTTTGCTGGGTGTGAACTAATTAAGGTGGTGGGATATAATTGGTTAAATAATCATGTTACAATATGTTAGGATTGGTTAGTTAAATTTCAGGAAAATGATTGGTTAAGGTATAGCTAAGCAGAACTCAAGTTTTACTATATAGTCTGCAGTCAGTCAGGAAGTGGGTGGGTGGGTGTGGGGAGGGGAAATGGGAACAGGGAATGGGGGTGGGGAAATTGGAATCACGTTTGGCTAAGGGCAGGAATGGGAACAGGGACACAGGTAAGGCTCTGGTTTCAGAGCTGGGAAGGGGGACACTAAAGGAAGGAAACTGGAATCATACTTGTTGGAAGTTCACCCCAATAAACATTATTGTTTGCACCTTTGGACTTCTGGTATTGTTGCTCTCTGTTCATGCGAGAAGGACCAGGGAAGTAAGTGGCTGAAGGAATAAGCCCCCTAACACATCCATCCCTTTTGGAGAGGCTAATTGAACTATTAGCCGAATGAGTTCAGGATCCACCTGCTGCTGTGGCCACTAAACCACCATTTCCTCCTCCTCCTCTGAGTGTTGCTGTGCCAGAACATTCTATTTCTAGGACCCCCTCTCCCGCAAATGACTGGAAGGAGTACCTGGAACCTGCAGAACTCGCAGGACCTCATTTTCCATCAGCAACGAAAACCCCTCACAGGACAACACCACACTGAGTGACCAGGAGGGGGTGACAAGCCATAATACTGCAAACACTTTGTCTTCCCTTCTCCCTCTAGTTTCAGAAATATTCAAAGTCCCAAGGATACATTGGAGAAATGGGGAAAGTACAATTAGTAATGTTATGTGCACCCAGACAGAACTACTAGTTTTCAATGCAGCAGAAGTCTAAAACATTGTGGCTTAGTATACACACAGAAAACTGAAACACAATTCCAGTAGCAACACAAACAGTGACAGCATCTGCCACTACCCCATGTGTAAACAGCATCTCCTTCCCCCAAAAAACCTTAACCAATTTCAACTATAGCAGGGATTAGTGCTCTATAACATCTGCTAAATGCAATTAGCACCATTGACAATGAATGGTAAAAAAAACAGAAGAGTTGCAACCCGCCTTCCCCAAACAACTCTTTATTAAATGCTCTTGATAAGAGGTTTGTAAAGATGTATGGATAGGGAAAATAAAAACATTGCACAATGACAGCATTGCTACTCAGCCACCATAGCACTAACCCAACCCCCAAGTGATAAACCAATGGAAGATCCATTTTATAATTATTTATAATTTGTGCAATGTCATATTAGCTGTTTGTTCTTGACTCTGCTACAAGGGAAAAAAACCTTCACAAAACTATGTAGCCCCACACATTTGTACCAATGGTCCCTTGAGCATTTCCAGTAGCCAGGTGTTCCTCAGCAATTCATTCAGCTAACAGTTCAATTAGCCTCTCCAAAAGGGATGGATGTGTTTACAGTCCCTGTTAGGGGGCTTATTCCTTCACCCACTTATTTCCCTGGTCCTTCTCGCATGAACAGAGAGCAACAATACCAGAAGTCCAAAGGTGCAAACAATTCAATGTTTATTGGGGTGAACTTCCAACAAGTATGATTCCAGTTTCCTTCCTTTAGTGTCCCCCTGTCATCTTATGCCTCCCTGTTGTATCATGATGTGTGCATGTATGGCATCCCTGAATTCTCTTGCCTGTGCAAAACCAGGACCACTGTGCATGTGGGTGGGATCCGATTGCCTGCACAGAGTTTGTAAAATAGACTTGTCCTGAGCCCACTCTGGACAGAGGCACTTCCCTGTAATCTCATAAACATGGAGTGTAGTGCAATGTTGTCCACACTGGCATCCAAATGGATATATAGGCAGTTCCAGTGTGCTTATATATAGCCTACAACCATGCACTCCATGATCATTCTGCAGCAATGAGCTTGTAATATAATTCCCTTTTCCAGGGTCATTGATAACAGGGTGTGGTTTCATGACCAAGTCAGGAGTGGGTATGCAGGATGGGAGGCAGACTTACAGCCAAACCACAACTGCTTGTGCAGGTGCTGGGTGAGTCAGTGGTCAAGAGAGCCTGCAGTGAGTCAGCCCTCAGACATGCGGCACCAACCTCCTACCAAGCAGGACCTGCGTCATATGACCCCAGTCTCAGGTATTTCCACAGCCCCATCAGAGTTGCAGATCAGTCAGAGCAACAGCACTACCTGGCCAGGAACCCTCCTGCTGTCTTGCGGTGGACCAGACTCCAGCTACTCCTAACCTCCCCCTGCCCCTACTCTTTCCCCAACCCAGCCCTATCCTTGCTTGAGTCCTGTCCTGCCCAGCACTAGCTTCCCTCCAGCCTTGCCTCCACCTCCTGATTCCCCCCAACCCTCAGACTCTGACTATCCGATTTTCACCCTTAGAACATAGCTAGATTCTGGCTTTGGTATCAAACTGGCTTGTCTTTGGACTCTGATCACTGAGCTCTGATGGCCTGCACCTGGACTCTGGCTATGGTTCTGATCCTGGTTTGTCTATGGACTGTGATCAGAGTTCTGACCCTGGCCTGTCCCAGATCTAGATTTCAGGAGTGCCCTTAGGCCAGGCCCAACCCTATACCTAGCTGTGACAGTGCTGAATAACAGTTGGCACAAACATACGGTAGATAACCTTATTTCTGGGATTATATTTCTTTTTCCCTCTTAAAGTACAGTCATGATCCCCTCAGCACTCTGCTGTCATTAACCTTTCTACTGTTCATAGAATCATAGAAGATTAGGGTTGGAAGAGATGTCAGGAGGTCATCTAGTCCAACCCCCTGCTCAACGCAGGACCAAACCCAACTAAATCATCCAGCCAGGGCTTTGTCAAGCCGGGCCTTAAAAACCTCTAAGGATGGAGATTCTACCACTTCCCTGTGGGTGTGGGAATAAAGGGGGTCTCAGCGCTGGATCTGGCCTACAGGGAGCTGAACGCATGATCCCGGCATAAGAGCCTGCCTTCATAATTCTCTGCAGAAACCCCAGCTTGGAAGCAAGACGACCCTCAGCTGCATGGGGGCCTCTGTCTAACAGGAAAGAGGACAATACAAGTATTGCCTCAGGAGTAGCATCCTCTCATAAATTAAGCCAATAAATTCCCTAATTTGGGGCCTTACCATAAAATAGGTTATTCAGTTACCCAATCTGCCGCCAGTAAAATAGGGCTTCAAAATGCATCCTATAAGGAATCAAATATGGTAGTGTCCAGGGAAAGGTAGCCTCTCCATATTAGGAAGCAAACAGTTTGGGTCCGAAAAGGAGGTAATCACACCTTATTAGGAAGCAAACAGGTCAGGTCCGGGAAGGGGTAATCCTCACCATATTGGGAAACAAAAGGATGATTCGGAAGGTAAGGGATAGGGCGGGTACCAAGAGAGCCATAAGGATAAAAGATGTTGTAACCATAACTCGGGGCTCACTTTGTTGGTCACGAGGCGGAGGGGAACGAGCAATCTGGATGCTGTAACAGAATAAATGGCTTCTTACCACTCCACCTGGCTTCATCCATCATTTGGCCCTGCAACGCTCCCTAGGTAACCCATTTCAGTGCTTCACCGCCCTCTTAGTGAAATAGTTTTTCCTAATATCCAAACCAGACCTCCCCCACTGCAACTTGAGACAATTGCTTCTTGTTCTCTCATCTGCCACCACTGAGAACAGCTGAGCTCCATCCTCTTTGGAACCTCCCTTCAGGTAGTTGAAGGCTGATATCAAATCCCCCCTCACTCTTCTCTTCTGCAGACTAAACAAGACCAGTTCCCTCAGCCTCTCCTCATAAGTTGTGTGCCCCAGACCCCAGATCATTTTTTTTGCCCTCTGCTGGCCTCTCCAATTTGTCCACATGCTTTCTGTAGTGGTGGGGGCTCAAAACTGGATGCAATATGCCAGTTGTGGCCTAACCAGTGCCGAATAGAAGGGAATAATCACTTCCCTCAATTTGCTGGCAATGCTCCTACTAATCGAGCCCAATATGCTGTTAGCCTTCTTGGTAAGAAGGGTACGTTGTTGACTCATATCCATAACATGTTACTCATGTTTGTAATCATGAATTTGCTTCTGTGGTCCACTAAGTCTTGCAGGACAACTAAATAGTAAAATTTTTGGTTCACATATTTCATTGCCCCTTGTAGTGGGCAACGTACTGTGATATGGATGCTGTCGAAGTCCATGGCACAATTTGGGAACCCCATCCTCTGAAATCTAGCTATTATTTCTGGAACTTTTCTTATGACAATCACCCAGGGGCAGATCAGTGTTAATTGCCTCAGAAACCTGTACAACCATGATTCCAACAGTATACTTTCCAACCCCAAAATGATTTGCAACAGACTTGTAGCTATCTTGTATAGCCAGCTTCCACAGGATAATAACCCACTTCTGAACAGGTATGGCTTCCCTGAATCAAGTGTTTTGATACTGGAGGTTTGAAATAAGTTCCTGACGTGGCTCTGTGGAAGTCTGTTTCCTCATATGGAAGTTCTGAAGCCACTGCTGGTCATATCAGGTTTCCAAAATGATGTGATCCTACCGCACCATGCTGGTTCTCCTGCACTAAACATGACGGTCCACCCAACATATACCATGGTAATCCTGGCATGCACATCTGTACTGTGTAAGTGGAATGAATGGTCATTGACCCTCAAGGTCAGCAACCTTCACTGTGTTAGAAAGTTCTGCCCAAATTCCATGCAGCGCCTTGACAGTTACCTACTCTATGGCATAACCACTCGTATCAGAATGAATAGCAGGAGCTAACCAGATTACCATCCCATATTTCCCATCCATTTTTACAGGGAACAGCACTGAGGGGTGACTTGATCAGGAACTACCGTCAGCGAGTGTGTGAAGGCAGGGGACAGTGTTAGGATATAGATATTCAGGCCTGTCTGCAAAGGCCTATACTCTAAGAATTTAGGTGTATTCTCATCACTTGGCTAGTTAGAGGTATAAAAGAATGAATCAAAATCACTGTTTGCCAGTGTAAGGTCCTTCTCTTACTGTGACAGTCTGAGGCCCTGTTCTTAGGCTAAGGCCTTTGGCTAAGCAACAGAGGCAGCCATAAACTGGGAAGCGAACGGTCACAGCCTCACATTTGAAACTGGTCACACTGAAAGAAGGTGCTATTGGGCTGTTAGGAATACACTCCTGTCCTGATAATGCCTGTCACCTCCAGAGAAAGGGAAGTGCCTAGAAAATGTAAAAGGAAGCTTAGTTTGATAGCATCCTGTCTGGCAAGAACTCACTTATCAATACTGGAATGTGAAATCCTCACTTCTGTATTGTTTTGTCATTACAATTCCCACTTTGCTATTGTTTGTCTGTATAATGTCTGTCTGGTTCTGTGATTTTCTGTCTGCTGTATAATTCATTTTGCTGGGTGTGAACTAATTAAGGTGGTGGGATATAATTGGTTAAATAATCATGTTACAATATGTTAGGATTGGTTAGTTAAATTTCAGGAAAATGATTGGTTAAGGTATAGCTAAGCAGAACTCAAGTTTTACTATATAGTCTGCAGTCAGTCAGGAAGTGGGTGGGTGGGTGTGGGGAGGGGAAATGGGAACAGGGAATGGGGGTGGGGAAATTGGAATCACGTTTGGCTAAGGGCAGGAATGGGAACAGGGACACAGGTGTAAGGCTCTGTGGTGTCAGAGCTGGGAAGGGGGAAACTAAGGAAGGAAACTGGAATTATGCTTGCTGGAAGTTCACCCCAATAAACATTGAATTGTTTGCACCTTTGGACTTTGGGTATTGTTGCTCTCTGTTCATGCGAGAAGGACCAGGGAAGTAAGTGGGTGAAGGAATAAGCCCCCTAACAGATAGTACCAAGAACATACAGGAAAGCAACTCTTAGAGTGTCTCCCTGTGATGCACAGCTCTGGTATACTGCCTGTGAAATGGGTGTGCTAACATCGTGTAACAGCAGCAGCATGGACATGGGTGGACACAGCATTATACCCGTGTCCAGCACAGCATACGTGGACACTTGACATGGGTATGGCAAGCGTACATAAGCATATACACAGTCTAATACTCAGGTGTGCTTGCCAGGATGAGCATAGCCCCACACTACCCTCAATACAACTTCCTAGAAACTAAAACCTTGTGGGGTATGGAAATGACATGCACAGTATGCTATACAAGTAGGCTTGGCCAGATTTGATTTAAATAGTAAGTCCTTAGTAAATGTTGATTTCACCTGACACAGAAATCAATGCAAGAAATATCCATCAAATACCAGTCAGCCTCCCCTGCACCTTGTGCCTCCAGAAATCTGGAATCACTGGCCCCCGGCCACCCAGGGAGCCCTCTAATGCCTAGATGTCATGGTCCAGGTGACTCACTCACCAGCTAGGAATGTGGGGACCATCCCTGGGCAGGAGCTGTTCACCAGTGGGATGGCCTCTCTGGTGGCCAGGGGCTTGTCTTCCTTGCCATCCTGGCTGTTTTGTCCCACCAGGACTCCAGCCTTCCCTATATCTTGTGTGTGCAGGGATCTGGTGTCACTGGCCCTGTGGCTGATGAGGGAGCCCCCTGCAGCCCTGCTGTGAAATGGTGAAAATTTAAAATAGATAAAAATCAGAAAAAGGGATAAAAATAAACACTGATATTTACCACTGAATCTTGAAAAAATAAAATTTGAAAGATGCCAAACCTATATATAATAAAAGAACTCCACCTAGTCTTGTCTCAGGACAGTTTTCAATAGCTCTTCTGATTATTCCTATATATAGATATAGCTCTCTCTTTATATCTATAGCCATATATGCTCCTGCACATCTAAAAAACATTAACTTTGAACTGAGGCTGTACAAGCAAATTTCCATCATCCAGACGGCCTATAGTTCTAGGAAATCATGACCAAACACAATACCCACAAACTCTGCACCTCCACAAAAAAACTCCTTTTTACTTTTAACATGCAACCACCCACCATGTACCTACCCATTTTTTCCCAGAACTGGACACAACCTTAACTCTAATGTTAACAAGTTCAGTATGTTTTTATACTCATTTACTTAAAAATTCTGCTGCTACCTTATTCAACCACCTAATGTCAGAGTAAAACATAATTCACCTTAGGTCCTCCACAACTTTGTTGCCTCTGTGCAACAGAATATCAACAGTATTATGCTTAGTAATGCTTAGCTTAGGCACAATCCTAAGTCAATAAGCAGATCTTGTCATAGACACTGAGAACAAAACATCATATTTCTTATAAAAGCAATTGATTTGCTGTCTGGGCAGGATGATCATTCTTTATTTTAACTGTAATTTGGATGATTACATGCTACAGTGGGATTGTATTAGGTTACACTCATGATTATTCTTTCTTGAACTAAGGTAGTAATTAAGTTTTAGATCTACTGATATAATTGCCTAATTTGGAAGACATGTAATTTCTGTCTTTACTTAGCAGGTAGTTAAGGTTTAAGTAAGGTTATTGACACATTAGTCTTGCTTGTAACTTAAAACTTTAAAAACCTCCTTCTCCACAATACCTCCCTACTCCCTTCACTTCAAAAGCCTCAGTAATCAGCTTTTTTGCACTGATGTAGCTGCACTGTGCAGATGCACGGAACTGGTGTAAAATTGACTTGGTTCACAGTGGTGCAACAACTCTATACTAAGGCTGTGTCTGTGCCACAGAGACTATGTAGGCATAGTTATGTCTGTGTAGCTATGCTGGCATAACCCTGTAGTGAAGACACAGCTTACACTGACAGAAGGGGGTTCTCCATTGGTGTAGGAAAGTCACCTCCCTGAATGAAGTTAATTATGTCAACAGAAGCATTCTTCCATCGATATAGGTGAATCTACACTGGAGATTAGGTTGGCATAGCTATGTTGGTCAGTGCTGAGCTTTTTTCATACCCCTGCCTGACACAGCTTTGTCAAGCTAACTTTTAAGTGCAAACCAAGCCTAAGGGTTTACATTAGTGCATCTACCACAGTTAAAAAAAAAAAACAAAACACAACTCCATACATAGTCAAGGCCTACAAGGAGAGAGAAGGAGGATCCCTTTCTTTGGGAGTGTCTGTCCTGATCTACTGCGATGAAAATCTGATTGGCAAAATAAAGCCCAAATTTGTGTGATATATGGAATGTCTTCAGATCTGTATGGAGTTTTCTGCAGAAAAGGAAGCCAAATTAATACTACTTCCACTTTATTAAGAGAAGTTCTCTCTTGATAAGAATCTTCAAAGAAGTCTATCCTAACTTCCTCTATATGGCAAATGCGCATATAAGTTTGGGATGTTTCCTAGTATAATTGTACAGTACAAACAAGAAGCGTTGTTGCATGATGGAAAAGGATAAGGTAATATAAATAAAGGATCATTCACTTTGTCTCTCAAAAGCGGTGTTATCCAATTCTTTAAGTTCAAATGCCTTTTCAGGCTTAGGACTATGCAAGAAGGTCCTTTTAGACACAGTTTCAAGAAACTGAAAATATAGCTGTGGAAGCTGAGACTGGAAGAGTTGTGACAGTAAAGAATTCCCATTAGAACAGCAGTCCCAGCTAAGACTCCCCAGAAAAAATACACGACTAAGGAGCCCATTGAAAGCAGTGTCTCCTGTTGTTGGCTGAAAATAAATTTGGAAGAGAGGAAAGCTCCCAGGAGATTTGGATGGGATAAAAATTGATTGTGATGATTGAGAAAATGTTTTGATAGAAAAACATGATATAAATAATTAAGCTTGTCTCTAAGGTGCCACAAGTACTCCTTTTCTTTAAGCTTGTGTAGTTATTCTGGGAGGAGTTAATGACTACCATTTGGGGGGAGGGATAGCTCAGTGGTTTGAGCATTGACCTGCTAAACCCAGGGTTGTGAGTTCAATCCTTGAGGGGGCCATTTAGGGATCAGGGCAAAGATTGGGGATTGGTCCTGCTTTGAGCAGGGGGTTGGACTAGATGACCTCCTGAGGTCCCTTCCAACCCTGATGTTCTATGATTGATCACAGGCCTGGCTAAAGCTGATGGATGTGGAGCCCATTTTTCCCCTCCCAGTTCTACACCAGGGTCCCCTATTCTCCCTACCACTGCCAGAGGCTCTTTTTATTCTCCTGTTTCCCCCTTCTCCCTTACCACAGTTCCCCATTGCCTCCCCATGCTAAGGGCTCTGTCCCATCACCCTTCCCATGCCAGGTTCTTAAATACCTGCAGTATGGACAATGTCTTTTTAAAGATTTCCATTTACAATAATATACAGAGTAGAAAACCACCAATAACTGTCACTACCTTGAAAGTAAAAAAATGAGATTCTCGTTCGTAGAGCCCCTCTAGATTTGCTGTGCCAAAGGTCAAGATTTCTATAAGGTCCTTGAGTAGCAGCTGTGTTATTCTGTATCCATAAAAAGAAAAAGGAGTACTTGTGGCACCTTGAAGACTAACAAATTTATTAGAGCATAAGCTTTCGTGAGCTACAGCTCACTTCATCGGATGCATACAGTGGAAAATATAGTGGGGAGATTTTATATACACAGAGAACATGAAACAATGGGTGTTACCATACAGGCTAACAAGAGTGATCAGGAAAGGTGAACTATTACCAGCAGGAGAGTGGGGGTGGGAGGGGCAGGAACCTTTTGTAGTGATAATCAAGGTGGGCCATTTCCAGCACTTTACAAGAACAGTAGAAGGGGAAATAAACAAGGGGAAATAGTTTTACTTTGTGTAATGACACAACCACTCCCAGTTTTTCTTCAAGCTGAAATTAATTGTATCCAGTTTGCAAATTAATTCCAATTCAGTAGTCTCTTGTTGGAGTCTAGTTTTGAAGTTCTTTTGTTGAATTGCCACTTTTAGGTCTGTAATGGAGTGACCAAAGAGACTGAAGTGTTCTCCAACTGGTTTTTGAATGTTATTATTCTTGACGTCTGATTTGTGTTCATTTATTCTTTTACGTAGAGACTGTCCAGTTTAGCCAATGTACATGGCAGAGGGGCATTGCTGGCACATGTCATATATCACATGGGTAGATGCGCAGGTGAATAAGCCTCTGCTAGTGTGGCTGATGTGATTAGGCCCTGTGATGGTGTCCCCTGAATAGATATGTGGACACAGTTGGCAAGGGGCTTTGTTGCAAGGCTATGTCCCTGGGTTAGTGTTTTTGTTGTGTGGTGTGTGGTTGCTGGTGAATATTTGCTTCAGGTTGGGGGGGCTGTCTGTAAGCAAGGACTGGCCTGTCTCCCAAGATCTGTGAGTGATAGGTCGTCCTTTAGGATAGGTTGTAGATCCTTGATGATGCATTGCAGAGGTTTTAGTTGGGGACTGAAGGTGATGGCTAGTGGCGTTCTGTTATTTTCTTTGTTGGGCCTGTCCTGTAGTAGGTAACTTCTGGGTACTCTTCTGGCTCTGTCAATCTTTTTCTTCACTTCAGCAGGTGGTAATTTTGTGGTTGTAAGAATGCTTGATAGAGATCTTGTGGGTGTTTGTCTCTGTCTGAGGGGTTGGAGCAAATGTGGTTTTATCGTAGAGCTTGGCTGTAGATAATGGATCATGTGGTGTGGTCTGGATGAAAGCTGGAGGCATTAGGGTAAGTATAGCGGTTAGTAGGTTTCTGGTATAGGTGGTGTTTATGTGACCATTGCTTATTAGCACTGTAGTGTCCAGGAAGTGGATCTCTTACGTGGACTGGTTCAGGCTAAGGTTGATGGTGGGATGGAAATTGTTGAAATCCTGGTGGAATTCAAGGGCTTCTTTTCCATGGGTCCAGATGAAGATGCCATCAATGTAGTGCAAGTAGAGTAGGGGCATTAGGGGACAAGAGCTGAGGAAGCGTTGTTCTAAGTCAGCCATAAAAATGTTGGCATACTGTGGGGCCATGCCAGAACCCATAGCAGTGCCACTGATTTGAAGGTATACATTGTCCCCAGCAGTGCCCCTCTGCCATGTACATTGGCCAAACTGGACACTCTCTACATAAAAGAATAAATGGACACAAATCAGACGTCAAGAATTATAACATTCAAAAATGAGTCGAACACTTCAGTCTCTTTGGTCACTCCATTACAGACCTAAAAGTGGCAATTCAACAAAAGAACTTCAAAACCAGACTCCAACGAGAGATTGCTGAATTGGAATTAATTTGCAAACTGGATACAATTAACTTCGGCTTGAATAAAGACTGGGAGTGGATGTGTCATTACACAAAGTAAAACTATTTTCCCTTATTTCCCCTCCTACTGTTCTTGTAAAGTGCTGGAAATGGCCCACCTTGATTATCACTACAAAAGGTTCCCCCCTCGCCCTCCTGCTGGTAATAGCTGACCTTTCCTGATCACTCTTGTTACAGTCTGTATGGTAAAACCCATTGTTTCATGTTCTCTGTGTATATAAAATCTCCCCACTATATTTTCCACTGTATGCATCTGATGAAGTGAGCTGTAGCTCATGAAAGCTTATGCTCTAATAAATTTGTTAGCCTCTAAGGTGCCACAAGTACTCCTTTTCTTTCTAAGGTTCTTGTTATACCCAATCTCCACATCTGTGGATAGAACTATGTGGTATCGTCTGGTTGCACTCTTTGTGGTAGTATTCTGCTTTCTTGGTTTCCGATGCAGCCTTTTAACATCTTTCATTTCTCTGCCTTCTTAGAAATGTGCCTTCTACTTGCTGTTTAATTAAAAGTGAAAAGCACTTCTTTATTCTTAAAAAAAACCCAAAAGCCTTTCAGTGAAATCATGATGTACCAGTAAGGGAGGAACTGCCTCCTGGTTACTAACACTGCAGAATAAGCCTGTGGTTAATACCTTATTTACACAAACTGAAGACTTTTACATCAGTATTTGGTGACCTTGAAACTGTATCGTGCTTAGTGCCCTTCCTATAACCTTAATTACTAGGGAATACAGAGCTTTAAAGAAAGACTAACATTTCACTTTAACATCCACAATAATCTATTATAAAGCCAGCTAAGCCAGTCCCCAAATACAGAGAAATGTTATTACATGCTCAGCTAGCTGTCAAGGGGCCATGAGTCAGTGGCTTACAGTTATCAAAAGTAACAAGGTTGTTCAGAATTTCCTCCAACAAAGCCAGCCAGCTTATGGAGGGATTAAGCTCTCTTTGATTAGAACAACTGGAACACATCCTGCCCTTTTAATTAGCATTCCCTTTTGTGTGGTTTAGGCTGGTAATTTGATACTCACACTAACCAATGCAAGACAAGACTTGGAATTTTTGGCCTACCCTTAAGCATTACAGCAACAATATACTAGTCTACATCAGCTAAAATGTGCTTAGTCTTACAATTCATGTTCAAAGACCTGTAAATTCCCAAGGGCACTATGTCAATAGACACAGTGTAATAATACCCCAATATAAAAAGTGTGGCAGGAGACTCCGTGAGCCTTTAGGTACAGTAGATTGCCCTGAGGCCACACTCTTTTTGCCTTACAACCAAGAGAACAAAAAAGTTTTGTCAATTTTATTGATATTTTGCATGTTTGTTTTAATTTAGACCTTAAGGCATGTCAGTAATAGCAGACCTCTATTTGCACTGGTGAAGAAGTGAGTGCAATTACACAGGAAAAATAAAGCACCTGATAGAAAAATAGATCAGAACAAACATCCATGACATATTGAGAAAGGAAGGTGAAAAGGACATTTTTATTACAAAACCATAGGCATCTTGGATGTGTATTACTAAATTTTTCATTTTTAAAAAAATTATAACTAAAAGCACCACTGGTCATGATTAATATTTGGTAAGTATAAGGAAACTGCAGAAGATGACCATTACTCCTTCTCCACACATTAGTTTAGAAATGTGAATGTTAGAATATTGGATTGGTGCTCCAGGGGCAACAAGATGGCCAACATTAGTTTGGGGGGTCCTGCACTTTTCTTGTTGGGGGCTAAGATGCCACCTCTTGCCCCTGCTCTGGGGCACCAAGGACCCCACTAGTGGCCCAGGAAGGTGGTAGAAGAGGGAAGCAGGGGAGGGGTCTGGGTTTGCTCCTCACTCTGAGCCCCAGCTCCTCTCAAACCCTACGGGTTCTTACCCTCTTCACCCTTGGGTGAGGTACCTTCAGTCCTTAGACGCTGGGGAAGGGAGTCTCCCTCCCCTGCTGGGACTAGCTTTTCTGGTTCTCTAGTTTTCCAGAACATACCTCCAAGCTCCAGTCCTCTCTCCTTCCTCCTCCTTGACTGCCTGAAGCAGGGTTTTTTTATTAGATTCCTGACAGGGCCTTGATTGGAGCACCTGTAGTCAATTAACCTGTAGCCACCCTCCCTAGTCTACAGGGAACCATGCCTTAATTAGCCTAGGTCTTACATATTTCCCCTTTCTCACTCTCCCACTGCTCCCTGGCTCTCCTGTATCACACAGAAATAGTGCTGTCTCCTTGAAAAAAGTAGGCTTCTTACATATTTTTTGTTTGTTTTGTTTTCATGTGGGTGGTGGTGGTGGTAGGATGGGCATAGATTAGATCTTTTTCCTCTGTAATTTTTTTACTATTATGTAATTTAGGTCAATGAAACAGAAGCAAGTTTCCCAACAATTTCCAACACACATCCATCTGGGGTCAGATGGTTGCCAATGGTCTTGTTTTCATTCTTACCCCTTCTTCATCAACTCAGATCACTGGTTCTTCCTAGGTAGTACCATTGCATGCTTCTGCTCATGATCTCGTGCAATCCACTAATATGTTATCTAAGTCATCAGCACTGATATTACAGCATAAGTGTATGCTTGAGTGTCCCTGTATTCTGTGTTTGCCCTGTGCATGTCCTATTTAATTTATTGTAAAGGGCCCTGTCATAAATATAAAGGAAAGGCTAACCACCTTTAAATCCCTCCTGGCCAGAGGAAAAAACCCTTTCACCTGTAAAGGGTTAAGAAGCTAAAGATAACCTCGCTGGCACCTGACCAAAATGACCAATGAGGAGACAAGATACGTTCAAAGCTGGATGGGGGGAGGGGGAGAAAACAAAGGGTTCTCTCTGTCTGTGTGTTGGTTTTGTTGGGACCAGAGCAGGAATGCAGGTCGGAACTCCTGTAAAGGGCTAATAAGCAATCTAGTTAGATATGCGTTAGATTCTGTTTTGTTTAAATGGCTGATAAAATAAGCTATGCTGAATGGAATGTATATTTCTGTTTTTGTGTCTTTTTGTAACTTAAGGTTTTGCCTAGAGGGATTCTCTATGTTTTGAATCTGATTACCTTGTAAGGTATTTACCATTCTGATTTTACAGAGGTGATTCTTTTACTTTTTCTTCAATTAAAATTCTTCTTTTAAGAACCTGATTGCTTTTTCATTGTTCTTAAGATCCAAGGGTTCGGGTCTGTGTTCACCCATGCTAATTGGTGAGGATTTTTATCAAGCCTTCCCCAGGAAAGGAGGTGTAGGGTTTGGGAGGATTTTGCGGGGAAAGACGTTTCCAAGCAGGCTCTTTCCCTGTTATATATTTGTTAGATGCTTGGTGGTGGCAGTGATAAATTCCAGGGGCAAAAGGTAAAATAGTTTGTACCTTGGGAAAGTTTTAACCTAAGCTGGTAAAAATAAACTTAAGGGGTTTTTCATGCAGGTCCCCACATCTGTACCCTAGAGTTCAGAGTGGGGAAGGAACCTTGACAGGTCCTTTTCAGGCTTTCTTACATTTTCTATTCAAATGTTATGAACTCACAGGAAAAGAACTCTTGAGATACCCCACAATTTTAATCATGTATTTTTTACTTTTGTGTAAGATGAATTACAGATCTCAGGAATTTCTTATGGAATCTGGGTAGTTTCCAGACATGATAGCAGTACCTCAACCAAGATTCAGTTTTGTACAATAGCTGAAAACACTTTTAACTTGGTTTTGAGCTTACTTCTATTACAGGTCCAAACATCTTTCTGGCTTCTGAAATCCACAATAGACTTTCTAAAGAAATAAAGTCTTTGAGCACGTCACTTGGCAATACACTACTCAGATAAGTAAACTGACTCAATTTAGTTCAGTCCATCAATAGTGATAGTGGGCTAGGTATAGAGCTTCTGGAGACTGTCTTATAATACTGTAGGAGCACGAAGAAGCTTCCTAAATCAGGGTACTGTTCTAAATCCCTAAATCAGGGTAAAGAAAATTTTTCATGAGCTCTAAATAGTTGATTATTTCATACAAGACATGTATTGCAATGTAGGGGACAATCTTGCTCTGAAAGGAAGGAAAGATTGACAAAATAATGAATGATTTATTAGAACATAAAATCCATGGGGCACTGTACAGTGTTGAATACAGAGCAGGTGATTAACAAAAAATAAACAATTACACAAGGTATCTTTCTTTAATTTCTGTGATTCTATTGATTTTATGTTCAAATCAAATATAAAAAAAACATAATTATAGCAGTGATGGCCCAGTTTATTCCTAGTTTATTTCTGTCCGAGTGTTGTATGGTGTAATGTCTGAACTCCCTTGTGGCTCACCCCCCTTCCTGCCCCCCAGACACTTGCGTTCTGCTAAATTCTGTTCCAGAACTGACTAGAAATAAATACCACATTTCTCAGATATAAAACACTATGACCTAATGCTTATTTTTGTCAACAAAATAATCAACCTTTTACTGCATAATTATCTGAACTATTATCTTAAGGCCCTCCTCTTTTAGGAAGCCTCTTCATGGTCCTGTAGTTAATGAGCTCTTAACGCTTCCATAAAAAAACCTCTCTGGCTTTTCAAAGTACAGTCTGATTCATACTGAAATGAAAACTGGAATATTTACTTAAACTCCTAGGATTGTTTTTAACAAATTTGGAATATAATTGAAGTAGATATCTGTGCTTGATTATTTTTTTAATTAGTTTTAGTAGTTATAAAAGCACAAAAATAGCATAAACTACTGTACTGTTTTTTTGCTTCTTCTATAAATGTAAATGACTTCAATACAGAAAATGGAAATCAACCAGTGATTAATGCATAAACCAGCATCAATAGCGGTGTTATTTTTAGAGAACGAAAATAGCAGAGATTGTGCTGTTTGACTTCAATGGAGCTATGACAATTTACACCAGCTAAGGATCTTCCCTTTCAATTCTATAAGCAGTTCCTCACTCCTTTCCTCCTGCCAAGGCCCACCACCCTTTGTGCTGCTGTGGAAAGAACCACCCTAGAGCCATATTCCACTGAGTGAAGAAGGGTGTGTAGATACCTGCTGCATGGATTCTGTACAGCCTGGCCTCCTCTTGTGCTGTAGAGCTGTGATTATTATACTATCTAATGACAGGAAGTAGTATAGAATTTCTGTTTGCCTGTAGTAATATGTTGTGTTAGGTCCCGAGTCAGCAAGGTGCTTAAGCATGTGCCCTAACTTTAAGTACCAGTAGTCCCATTGTATCCAATTGTACCCTCAATTTTACCCCATGCAACCCCATTGATTTCACTGGGATAGCACATGGTGAAAATCAAGGCACTATTTGGCTTTTAACTCTTTTTTCCAGTATTTTGATATTGGGGTTGGTTTCCTCTTGACAGCTGGAGTTGGTTTCCTCTTGACAGCTCTTGACTTCTAAGGTTAGCTTTAAAAGGGATTATATGGATATAAAGAAGGAGGATGTTTTTTTTTCTTTTGAACTATCCACTTCCTATTTTTGGTTGATATTTTCTTTCCACTGCATCTCAGCCTGCATCGTGGGGTGGTCCGCAGTTCAGGGACAGTTGGAACTTCAGGCCCTGACATTTTCCACAGACATTTTCCACTGCCTGACAGAAAAAACTCAAACCAAACTCTGGAAGTTGCAACTCCTGGGTTTCCACTCCCCTATAATGGGTTGAGCTAAACTGGCATGCTTCAATAAGCCTATATTGTATGTCTAACAGAGGTATCTAATCAACTTTCAAGTATAGCTTTTGAAATAAAGAAAATGTCTATTCAGGAATATGCCATGTAGTTGTAGCCGTGTTGGTCTCAGGATAAAAGACCCAATAAAAGATATTACCTCAAACCACCTTGTCTCTCTAATATTCTGAAATATGTGAGTGGAGAAAGGAAAATCCATGCCCTTGAGACTAATTAACTTCCATGGATCTGATTAATTTAGTTCCTGTTTTAGAGATGACAAGTATTTCTGAGTTTGTGAAGGGGGAGTCTTGTTTCAGATTACTAGTCTAGTAAGATCCAATCCAATAATGTGTGAAATATATCACAACAGTAAGATCCAATATACCACAGATATTTTTTTCTCTCATCTGTAGTAATGAAGAAGACCTCTTTTGTTAAAGCATTAAAGTTTAATTCATATAAATCAGTGCATTCTATTCTAACTTTACTTCAGTGCCTCTTTCTTTCTTTTTCTTTCTTTCTTGCTTTCTTGGATTGGGAAAGCTTAGTTATGTTTTGATGTTTACCAAAGGGCTGTCTGGTACATTATTCTTTTTATTGAATGAAGGAGAATATACCACCATGAAAATCCATCTCCTACTAATTTCTGAAATACTTTTTCCAAAAGGCAGATTTCTTGAATGAAAACCATAATGAAACTAAATGTTCTAAGAAATGTAAGGATTTTTTTTCCTTTTAATGAGGCTATTAAGACCTTTAATGTTCCATAACATATTTTGTACATTTTGACTCCATAATACATCAATAACATGGAATTAAGGTTACTTAATGGAACATATAAGGCAGACAAATTGTTTGGAAAAGATTGATATAGAAACAACCTGGAGAAGATGTAGTAGTGAAGATAGACGATTACAACATCTAGAAAGAAGAAAACAGAACACTCATGAAAAAATTCAAGATCCTAGAAGTGATGTTAATAAAGATCAAAACCTGCTATTTGATATGGTTGCTAAGACATTGTGATCATTTTATGTATCGGAATTTCATACAGAGAAATACTGTGAAAGACACTTTCTGACTTTTCTTTTATGTAGGCTCTGAAAACCTAATAAAGGATTAATTATAAAAAAAGGGAAAAGGACATTTGTCATATGCCAGTGTGAATAGGAATAAACTTTTATTTCATTTACAAATATGCATGTGTTAAATATAAAAGAGTGAAATATACATAAGTAAAACACCTGGGAATAATTACTAGGACATTTGAGAGACAGCGAGAGAGTGTGTTCTCGTTTGGGTGACAGTATTTGAGAATTTTATCAAATATCGAGTTCAGAAGAGCTCTTCCCAACTGGACTTCAGTTATATTGGCTTCTACTTAACTGAGATGTACCAAAAAGGTATTTTTTTGATACATAAATAAGACTTAGGGCCCCACATACAGGAAGAGAGAAAATGTCCACAGTTATTCTATGTACCTCTAATTCAACTCTCCAAATGTGCTTACTCTTCCTTAGTACGGGAAGAAACTTAAGAACATTTTTACTCTTGACTAGAGTTGGGCCTGAACTGCAATGACTACTTATACACTCAGATGTAAGTCAAAACTTTCCTGAGATAAGCCTGAGGTGCAAAGGTAGGATCCAAATTCAAATGCTCTTGAAGATCAGGCTGTGTGGGTGAGACAAGGACAAGAGATTAAAAGGCTCAGATTCATTTCTAACCTTTACTCCCAATGAATAAAGAATAAACCTTTTATCACATGCAAAGAGCAGAGGGAAAAAATACATCAGAAGTGAAATTCTGGCCTCTTTGAAGTGACTGATGAAGTTGTCATCATAAGACCATAAAAATGACCATACTAGGTCAGACCAGTCTTCCATTTATTCCAGTATCCTTTCTTCTGACAGTACCTGGTGACAGATGCTTCAGAGTGAATGAACACAACTCGGCAACTTATTGAGTGACCCATCCCCTGTCATCCAGTGGTCTGCTTCTAGCACTCAGAGGTTTAGGGACACCCAGAGCATGGGGTTCCATCCCTGACCATCTTTGCTAATAGCCATTGATGAAGCTATCATCCATGAATTTATGTAATTCTTTTTTTTAAATCCAGTTATATTTTTGACCTACACAACATCCTCTGGCAATGAGTTCCATATGGTGACTGTGTGTTTTATGAAGAAATACTTCTTTTTGTTTGTTTTAAACCTGCTGCCTATTCATTTCATCGGGTAACCCCTATTTCTTGTGTTTTGTGAAGGCGTAAATAATGCTTCCTTATTCACTTTCTCCACACCATTCATGATTTTATAGATCTCCATCATATACTCCCTTTATTGTCTCTATTCTAAGCTAATCAGTCCCAGTCTAACTTCAGTGGGGCCAGAAATTCAGTCCAGAAACATAAAACTAAAAAAGAGAGATGAGTAAATAACGGAATCCTCTTTGCTATATGGATATCTCTATTCCTACTGAATAGGCAACTACTTTGCTCTCCCCTCCCCACCAGCAAAGTAGTTCTGATTAGTAAGGGTAGGCTTTTGTGCACTTCCTAATTTTATTTATTTCATGTTATACATTTCTTCAATCAAGAATTCAGCTCCTAAAGTATTTATCTCCTAATGTTCCACAGACAAGGTGGGTAAGGTAATATCTTTTATTGGGCCAGCTTCTGTTGGTGAGAGAGACAAGTTTTTGAACTACACAGAGCCCTTCTTCAAATATATTTCCTAAAATTATTTTAATTCTCTTTTTTCCTCTTTAAAGGCTTATTTGTAAGCTGTTTCCCATGAAAAAGCAACTGTTGGAGGTGTGTAGTGCAGCAGTTGCCTCACTTTGGCAGACAAAGGGTGAATAGCAGCCCCTGGGGCAGCTGCACAGAACCCAGCCAATCAGAGAAGGCTTAGAAGCAGTGTTAGCATTTCAAATGACTGGAACACTATGAAAATCCTAATGATGAAACAAGAGATATTGGCCTGCTAGTAGATCCTGCTCCCATCAAGTCCCAGTGCTGATTCATATTCTTTAAATGTCAGAAGGGGACCATCATGATCATCTAGTCTGACCTCTTGCACATTGCAGACCACAGAAACTCACTCACCCACTTCTGTAATAGACCCATAACCTCTGGCTGAGTTACTGAAGTCCTCAAATCATGGTTTAAAGACTTGAAGTTACAAAGGCTTCACTATTTCCAATAGTTTCAAGTGACCCTTGCCCCATGCTGTAGAAGAAGGCAAAACCCCTCAAGGGCTGTCATAAATACAAAGGGAAGGGTAAACACCTTTAAATCCCTCCTGGCCAGAGAAAAAACCCTTTCAGCTGTAAAGGGTTAAGAATCTAGGATAACCTCGCTGGCTCCTGACCAAAATGACCAATGAGAAGACAAGATACTTTCAAAGCAGGAGGGGGGGGAGAAAACAAAGGTTCTCTCTGTTTGTGTGTTGCTTTTGTTGGGACCAGAGCAGGAATGCAGGTCGGAACTCCTGTAAAGGGCTAATAAGCAATCTAGTTAGATATGCGTTAGATTCTGTTTTGTTTAAATGGCTGATAAAATAAGCTGTGCTAAATGGAATGTATATTCCTGTTTTTGTGTCTTTTTGTAGCTTAAGGTTTGCCTAGAGGGATTCTCTATGTTTTGAATCTGATTACCCTGTAAGGTATATACCATCCTGATTTTACAGAGGTGATTCTTTTACTTTTTCTTCAGTTAAAATTCTTCTTTTAAGAACCTGATTGCTTTTTCATTGTTCTTAAGATCCAAGGGTTTGGGTCTGTGTTCACCCATGCCAATTGGTGAGGATTTTTATCAAGCCTTCCCCAGGAAAGGGGGTATAGGGTTTTGGAGGATTGTGCGAGGAAAGATGTTTCCAAGTGGGGTCTTTCCCTGTTATATATTTGTTAGATGCTTGGTGGTGGCAGCAATAAAGTCCAGGGGCAAAAGGTAAAATAGTTTGTACCTTGGGGAAGTTTTAACCTAAGATGGTAAAACTAAGCTTAGGGGGATTTTCATGCAGGTCCCCACATCTGTACCCTAGAGTTCAGAGTGGGGAAGGGACCTTGACAGGGGCTCTGTCAATCTGACCCTGAGGGAAAAATCCTTCCCAACCTCAAATATGGTGATCAGTTAGACCTGGCATACCAGCCAGACACTTAGGAAAGAATTCTCTATAATAACTCAGATGCCTCCCCATCTAGCATCTCATCACCAGCCTTTGGAGATATATGCTGCTAGCAGTCGAAGACTGTCTGCATGGTAGACAATCTCTTTATACCAGTCCCTCCATAAACTTATCAAGCTCAGTCTTGAAGCCAGTTAAGTTTCTTTACACTTACTGCTCCCCTGGGAAGGCTGTTCGAGAACTTCACTCCTCTGATGGTGAGAAACCTTTAACTAATTTCAAGCCTAAATGTATTGATTGGTGCTTAACTGAAAGAACTCCTCTTCCTCCCTAGTATTTATCCCTCTGATATATTTATAGAGAGCAACCTTATCCCCCCTCAGCTTTTTTGGTTAGGCTAAATAAGCCAAGCTCTTTGTGTCTCCTCTCAAGGTAGGTTTTCAATTCTTGGATCATCCTAGTAGCCCTTCTTTGCACCTGTTCCAGTTTGAATTCATCTTTCTTAAACATGGAAGACCAGAACTGCACATAATATTCCAGATGAGATCTCACCAGTGCCTTGCA
The DNA here is from genome assembly GCF_965140295.1 of Lepidochelys olivacea. NCBI lineage: Eukaryota > Metazoa > Chordata > Testudines > Cheloniidae > Lepidochelys > Lepidochelys olivacea. The sequence continues at coordinate 74,250,246 of NC_140411.1, read as the reverse complement.
TAATGATACTAACACTTCCTTGTCTCTACTGGAAATACCTCTCCTGATGCATCTTAGAACTGCATTAGTTTTTTTCACAGCCACGTCACATGGGTGGCTCAGAGTCATCCTATGATCAACCGGTACACCAAGGCCTTTCTCTTCCGCTATCACTTCCGACTGATATGTCCCTAGCTTATAGAAAAAAATTCTTCTGGTTACTCCAGTTGTTTCCAATGAGGCAGTGTCAGGAACTGAAGCAGGGACATTGTTTGCCAATTTCTGTTATACAGGCTCGTGGATGATTACAGTGTTACAGAAAACAATTTTTATAACTTCAGTGCAACAGCAGTGTCTAAGTGTAAGATGTTGTTGTTGTTGTTATAAATGTTCCTATGTCAGTGGCATGTTTGGTAAAGTTAGACCTCCTTTGTTCTTGGCTGCTTTTCAACCTCAGCAGGATAATTGCTTTTTCCTTGAATCAGTTAAATGATAACAGATTATCAAACACATATATCTACATCACTGATATGTTTGTACTCAATATAACTACATATTGTATCAGAAAAGAGTGGTATCATATCTAGAAAAGGGGTCTTGGTAGACAGGCACAGCATGTCATCTGGTTGTTGCCCCATGGGCTCATCCGTGTTTGAATTATGAGTATTTCTATCACACTTCTCTGAGTTTATCTGATATCCCTGCCTTAACAAAGAGAAAGTGGTAGCTTTAAAATAACAGCTCTAGAATAAATGAAAGCATAATATTGTTTTAACTGTGGTCTTGAATACTAAATTTAGCATACTGCATTGTAGGAACATTCTTTCATAATGCATTTTTGATCAAAAACCTGAGAAACAGAATCATATAATAGCAATGGCAGGTACATTTTTATTCTGTTTCTTTTTGTTCTTCAGAAGAAATAGTATAAATTTAAAATGTGTAGGTATTGTACTGCATGCTATTCTAAAGAACTTTTTCACTTTACAAGTCACCTGATCATGCTAATTATTAAAAATTTGGGTAGGATATTGAGATGGAAAATGATGACTTTTAGGGGGGGAAGTCTTCTTATTTGTTTTCACTGTGCAGTTGGGACAATGTTTGAGTAACACTGTGAAGGAAATACTGCAGAAGAGAATGGAGCGGTTATGGGGTCAGCATATTTGTATCAATTCTCATCAGATAGCAGAAAGACTCATGGATTTAGAGAGTCCCTTACAGTCTAATGGTGAGTTGATCCAAGTCTCATTCCCACTCTGAAGGAAGAGAAATCAAGATACTAATGGGATGAATGAGGTTGTGGGAAAACATATTATAAAAAGAGATGGCAGTTAGTGAGAAGAACTGTATAGTACTAATACTCTACTCTCTTCTTCCATTCCTTACCTTATAATTAAAATGCTTCTCTCCTCCAGGGCCAAATTATTTCCCTCTCTTCATGTAAATCTCTCCTTAAAAGATTTCTCCTGTAAACCCTTTCTCTGATGATTTCCAAAACATACTTAACAGCTTTGAAATTGGACCTTCCTGTGGTGTATTTATATACCTGAACTCTATTGCAAATCTATCGATTTTACACTGCAAAAAGAAAAGGAGTATTTGTCACCTTACAACTAACAAATTTGTTAGTCTCTAAGGTGCCACAAGTACTCCTTTTCTTATTGCGGATACAGACTAACACGGCTGCTACTCTGAAACCTGATTTAGACTGGAGGCTTGTAAGGGCAGGGATCACTTGAACAACAGTGAATTATAACATAAGAGTAGCCAGACATAACTGGACTGGGAGAACAGAATCTGTAGATTGAAATAGGAAGGCTGCATAACTCTGGATATTCTAGCTATTTATATAAATCCTTGATCTTATTTTGAATCCTGCTAGATCTGGCCTCAGTAGTAGTAGTAGTAGTAGTAGTATATGTCTAATCGAGTTACTATTTTTGATACAAGTATTTACTAATTCACTTCACATTTTCACATGCCATTGCACTTCCTGGTTTAGGGGAGACAGGTTTCATAAATACCAAAATACAGGGATAGGCTCTTCTCATGGTGTTCCCAGCCCAATCAGGTAACCAGTTCTTAAGAGATGTCTAGGCCCAAGTGTGCTAGAAAGCTTTGATCTCAGAGTTATCTGAGATCACCTGTGGCAGATGTTGGAGATCAGGGTAGTAGATCCTGGAAGAATTCTCTCAAGTTATTGAATCTCTGGGAAAACATGGAACATTAAATATCTTGCTTTTATGCAGAGTTATAGAAGTTATTAAGACTGGGGGGCTATATCCTGAAATTACTTGGGCACTGAAGCTAGAGTAGCATCACACCAAGAGTACATCACCCCCAGTGTTCCACAGGCTGTGGTGCCTGCCTCTGAGTTTCTGGGCAGTACTCAAGAAATTGGTTTTCATCTATAAAGCCCTAAATAGTTGGATTTGGATTTCCAGCAAGATTGCCTCTCTCTGTCTCCTGGTAAACCTAATTTAAAGGCCGCCTCACTAGGTTAGCAAGCCTGCCCGCGAAGATGCTCTTCCCTCTCCCCGTTAGGTGGATCCCATCTCTTCCTAGCAATCCTTCTTCCTGGAACAATATCCCATGTTTGAAGAATCCAAAGTCCTCTCTCTGACACCATCTGAGAAACCACGCATTTACTTCCACAGTTCAGTGGTCCCTACCTGGGCCTTTTCCTTCAACAGGGAGGATGGATGAGAACACGACCTGTGCCTCAACACATTTATCCTTCTTCCCAGAGCCACGTAGTCTGCAGTGACCCGCTCAAGGCCATTCTTGGCAGTATCATTGTGCCCACATGGAGAAGTAGGAAAGGGTAGCGGTTTGAGACTTGACCAGTCTCGTCAGATAGTCCTGAATTCTAGCTCCAGGCAAGCAGCACACTTCTTGAGTTTCCTGGTCTGAAAGGCAGATGAATGACTCCATCCCCCTTAGGAAGGCATCCCTGACCACCAACACCTGTCTCCTCCTCTTGGGAGTGGTGGTCGTGAAACCCCTATCCCTTGGACAATGCATTCCATGCCTTCTTCTCAATGGGGTCTCCTTCTGATCCCTTCCCTCAGATGACTCTTCCAAACCATTCTCTGTCGTAGTACTTGTGCAGAGAGCCTGAAAACGGTGTCTAACCTCTATCTGCACTGGGGCTACATGGGTTCTCCTCTTTCTTCTTCTGGAGGTCACATGCTGCCAATTTTCTTCAATAAGGGGAACATACCTACTGGGTCCAGCGGGGATCTGGTCTGGGCATGGTACTAGTAAATATTTTTATTAGTGACTTGAATAATGGAATGGAGTGTATGCTTATTAAATTTGAGGATGATAGTGATGACAGGGGTTGCTAGCACTTGGGAAAACAGAATTAGAATTCAAATTGACCTTGAAAAATTGGAGAATTGATCTGAAATCAACAAGATAAAATTCAATAGAGACAAGTACAAAATACTACACATAAGAAGGAACAATCAAATCACAACTACAAAATGGGGAATAACTGGTTAGGCAGTAGTACTGCAGAAAATGATCTGGGGTCATAGTGATCCAAATTAAATATGAATCAACAATGTGATTCAGTTGAAAAAAAGCTAATATCATTCTAGGGATGTATTAAAAGGAATGCCATATGTAAGACATGGAGTACTTGTCCTGCTCTGCTTGGCACAGGTGAGGCCTCGTCTGAAGCACTGTATCCAGTTCTGGGTCCCACACTTTAAGAAAGATGTGGAAATACTGGAGCGAGTCAAGAGAAGAGCAACAAAAATGATGAAAGGTTTAGAAAACCTGACCTATGAGGAAAGGTTAAAGAAATCTGTATATGTTTAGTCTTGAAAAAATATAGACTGAGGAGAAGCCTGATAGTCTTCAAATATGTTAAGGGCTGTGATAACAAGGATGGTGATGAATTCTTCTCCATGTCCACTGAAGGTAGGATAAGATATAATTGACTTAATCTGCAGCAAGGGAGATCTAGATTAGCTATTAGGAACAATTTTCTAACTCTAAGAGTAGTTAAGCTCTGGAATAAGCTTCTGAGGGAAACAGTGGAATCCCTGCCACTGGAAGTTTTTAAGAACAGGTTAGACAAACACCTGGCAGGGATGGTCTTGGGATACATAATCCTGATTCAGTGTAGGGGATGTACTAAATTACTTTCCTTCCAATGCTACATTTCTATGACTCTGTGTTCTTATGCACATCATCTCAATTCATTTTTTAATTTTTATAAATATAAATTAGTCTAATATAGTAAATAGTATGCCAGTGAGAGGATCAGCTATGGAAGAGTAAAATAACTATGCCTCTTGTGACCTTTACATGACTCATAGTGGACTGTGATTCAGGTTTGATAATACAAGACATGAGACAAAGAAAGTGAAAGAAAGACATATAAACCTTGATCTCTTGCTTGAAACATCAGCATTCATGGCATATAAGATATAGCTTTTTTTTTTCACTCCACTTAGTATGCATAGAAACCAGAACAACTGCAAGTGTTTTCTGAAATGATGCCCCGAACAGTGATATCAGGTGTGGTTTACAAGAGCATAAATTTTCCACCTGCCTTATGTATAAATGGCTCTGGCTCCTCATTCATGCTTAGGATGATCCCAAACTCTATTTATGAGCATAGCTAAAACTGGGTACTTTGGTATGCTGGAGGAAAAACATTCCCTTTATAAATAATTGGTATTGTAGAATATGTAACTCTTGTGTGCGCATACGTGCATACAGGCTTAGGGCCATTGCTGGAAGTCAGAAACCATAATAAAAAATAGTAAATTAAAATATCTATTTTAGAATCTATAAATAACATTTTCTGAGTATTGTAGAGACATCAATAGTAATTTCATCTATAAGCATTATTGCATTGAGATTTGCTCTTAGAGCAAGATTAAAATTCCTCTCTCATACACTTTAATGGTTTATTTAGTCTCTAAATCTGGCATGATAACTTTGTAGAAAAACTGAATATTCTGTTTTTTCCCCACAGCTTTTTAAAATGCTCCATCTTACCCTGTTTTCTTAAATTTTCTTTTGAGTCCTTTTCACGAACAACTCCAGGTTTCTCTCCCTCTCTCTTGTCTCTCTCACACAATCGTTATTAAAGAAGGTAACTTAACTACTCAGATCCATCAGCTATGTTGTTTTGTGAAGCTGCCAGCCTTGACTAGATCTGGTTTGAAAAACTGCAAAATATTGTTTGTTTTTTGCAGAAATTTTGTTTGAGTTGGAATTTTCTTACCCATTCTGCTCCATCATTCACCAGCTGTACTCTTTGCAAACTCCTGGTGGGCCAGGGATGCAGACTGAGTAGCAAAGTGTCTGGGGACAGATAAGTCCATGAGGGACTTTGGGAAAGTGATGGGTATGCAGGGATATCAAGGGCAAGTAAAGAACAGGACTGGGGAGATTGAGATTGAGAGGAGTTTCGGGGAGAAAGAAAGAGGGATGTAATGCAGTGTATATAAAACCCTACACTAGAACCGAAGGGGTTAAGGAGCAATTTTGGGCCTGGTGATCTCCCTTTCCCCTTTCCCCTACAGAACCTGCTCCAGCTGGAGGAAGAAGCTTCAAAGGGAGCAACACAGCTCAGATGGGGGCAGACAGGGTAGGAAGACAGACCTACCCTGAGAGCTCCTGAACAATGGCATAGCGGAAGCTTTCACTACGAGGAAGGGACTAGTCACTGAATCTTGAAGTTCAAACTTTTTTTTAATTTATTTTTATTTTTTACATTTTCTGTTAGACTTTGAGATGTTGTGGGAGGAGGTAAACAGTAGGAAGTGGCCTAGGGAGGCAGCCTTGAGATACTCAAGGGTTCCTGATATTGTTGCGTCTCATAGGACCCTGTGCTGGAGCCTGTGGAGTGGGAGGGCCTGTGATTCCCTACCAACCACTCTTGTTATGGAAGGGACATAAACCTCATTTCCCAACCTTCATCTCAAGAGTGAGGAGAGGATAGAGGTGCTGAGAACTGTGGGGTGAGAGGAGCCATTCACAAGGGTGTGGGGGAGGGCCAAAGACCCTTCCCATTGTAAAGACATGGTATTCTTCACACTCCTTTGGACTTTGCTATCCCTAAGGGGGAGAACCAAATTGGTAACCTGGCCAGAGGGCAAAGTTACCCACCCACCAAAAGGTGGTCCACCCCCATATTGGATGAGTTGCCAATGGGAGACACCAGAGACAGGGTAAAGATGAAGATCACCGATAAGCCCAAACCTCCCCGACCATTCTGTCACAAGGGGATTATTAGTAGATGCATATTAGTAGATGCTTCAGATGAGGATAAACCTGGATTCTCAGCTGAGATATTCCCAGTGCACTCACGCAGCCATACTAAGGGAGCTTCAGCATTGCTAACTCCTGTGATTTTATTATAAATCTTAGATTTGCTGGAGTCATTTGATTATGTGAGAATTTCATCTTTCACTTAACAAAAAAAAACAAAAGAATTCCAACTCTCCAAGTTAGAGAAAAGTTAGAAAATTTGAATCTCAAGGCTCAAAAACCAAAAGGCAAATAAAAATTATATATATACTTTTTAAAATGATAATGAACCTCATAATATTTGTGGGGCTTGACTCTTGTAATTTTTTGAATGTTTGAGGTTGGCAATACTGGCATTTTCAAATAATTACTATTAAAAAGAGAAGAGAAAAGCCCTGGTAGCAATGAAATATTACCTTTTTCTTTTTCCCAAAAAAGACATTTTCCCCAAATCCACTCTATCCCATCTGATTCGTCTGAGTCCTGAATGTCTGAGATTGAATTCTGGGCTAGTGACAATTTTTCTGAGTATTGCCAACTCTTGACACTTTATCAAAAGTCCCACTATCCTTTGTGATTTTCAGTTTACTTTCCTATTATCTCCCTATTACTGTCTTCCTTCTGATTGATTCTCCTTTATTCACAATGGCCACCATCTCCTATTTTCAATAGAGTTGAAGCCAGGAAAAGTGGGTACCATTTCCATGTAGTTTCTGCATGTGGAAGTGAAGCTGCCCCTTGTAAAGATGGGGTGAAGCTGGACTGCCTTCAGGATTAATGGATGCTGTTCTATTGTTTATGCAGCTATGCTGTACATTGTACACTATGCAGAGCCAGGGGAATGTGAGAGATTGAATAAAGCAGTGAGGAGGATGCGTCAGGGATATGGGGAGCAAGAAGAGACCACATGTGCATGCGCATAGAAGGAAGACTGAATGGATAGAGAGGAGTGTGGGGTTGTGAGGGAGACTAAGGGGGATGCAGGAGGAGGCTAGATGGGAGTGAAATGTGGTGTTTAGGAGGAAGAATGAAGAGGTGCTGGAAGAGACTGTGGGGGAGCAGAAGACAGTAATAAGAGTGGGACATGGAGAGGAATAGAGTGACAGGTCCCCCAACTCAGAAGTTAGGAGAGCATAATTGGAGGATGGGTTCCCCCCTAAGCAGCTGGGAGGGAGGCTCAGATTTTTGCATTTGCATTTAAGGATCAATTTTGAATCTGAAATGATCACACATACTTTGCTGGCAAGTGGCTTTCTCTTAAAGGCTGAAATTCCTGAAGTCAAACTTTTTAACCACTGCCCCTCTCCACAAAGTATTTATATTTTAAAAATCTCATGATTTTAAACCAACTTCCTGATTTTTATGGTTCAATATCTAGTACTCATATAGGGATTGAAAGAAGAGCCTTATCCCATTCTCTGCTCTGGCTATGGCAGTTTAAGGCCCAACACTTATTTCTGGCTATGCAAGAGCAACAAGATATTGACATTTAAAATCATGACATTTTTACATATGGAAGACTTGTGTTCAATTATTTTTGAATATTTTTATGGCTTCCTCTGAGCCCTGTACAGTTGGCATTCTATGGCCGGACCCTTAGCTGGTATAAATTAGTGTAGCTCCATTGGCTTCAATAAAGCTACATTGATTCATGCCAGTTGAGTATCTGACCCATGCCAATTAAGGAAGTTGGCTGTACAGGCAGAGGGATAGAAAGATTTGTACTATTTGATGTTAAAAATCTGAATTATTAAGGCATCTTTAGAATTCATGCTGGTATGAAGGTTTTAGCAGCACTTACTTGGGATAAACTGCATAATTCATTTGTGAATTTCTCTCTCAAAAAAATGAGGCCATCCCAAATGAATGCAGATAAAGCATCCATCACACTATTATGTGGGGTGACTCTGTGTGTGTGTGTGTGTGTATATGTACATACACCTTCTGATTCCTTTTCATCTCAATTATGAGAACTGTGAAATACAGAGCAAAACTTATTTCTCTGAATTGCAGTAAAGGCACCTGTATGGAAAACAATTGCAGTGTTATACAATGGACAATTTTTGGTTAGTTTTCATGCTGTTGCTTGGACTGTGTAAAGGCCACTGACTACAGAATGCATCTCAGTGATGTTCTGTCATGGACCAAATGTGCTGCATTACAGGGTAGGATACCCATGAGGGACAGGTGTCGGACACTGTCCGTCCATTCTTTATAGGTCTTCTCCATCCTTATTTCACTGGGTCTAAGTCAAAGATAAATCTCCCAGGGAATTTGGTAGACCTTTGGAGCAGTTGACCAGTCCTCCTTAGAGAGAGTTTGGCAAACATTTGAGAGAGTGGGACCTGTTGAGGTAGAAAATGAATCTCTTCATTTGACTGGAATTCATACCATTTGATGTTTTTGATCATTAAGAGTTGCTTTATCCAAATGGTGTCAGTGAGGGGCCATGTTTCCATCCCATAAATATACTGACCACCAAAGCATTATAGATCCCCGTGTTTGTGTCTCTACATCTCAGTTTTCAGTTTGTGAAAGACATTCTTGATGAGGCTGTGACACACTCTATAGGATTTTATGAAAGTGTGCTGATGAGTGTTAATATAATGTAACTAAAATATGCTTCATGCAAAAGGTCTCTTGTAAGGTATCATTACAAAGTTTATAATCTACTGGGTGTGGTCATACTATTTGTATAAATGTATCACTTTTCTATCTGAAACTAGAAATATGAAATATAACTCTGAGGGCCTATTGTAATTATGAAAAGTGTGGGCCATTAATATTGGTTGGACTCTTGATGGCTCCCATCAACCAGGACAATTGACTGTGGATGGCTTTGTTTGCAGGCAGGACTTCCTGTGAGTCAGGCTGAGAGGAATGAAGGCTTGGGGGTCTCACAGGACATGTGATCATGTCACCTGAACTGGAATCAATCTGTAACCTGGTGTTTTTTCATTGAGAAGGAGGGGTGGGAAGCCAGAGGGACAAAGGATTCCCGCCTTATGCAAAAGATATATAAGTGGGTGGAACAGACCAAAGGACAGAGGTATCCCCTAGCTACCACCTGAGCTGGAACAAGGGCTGTACCAGAGGACAGGATTGTGCCCAGACTAGGAAGGTGTCTAGTCTGTGAAAGAAACTTATTGAAACATCTCTAAGGGTGAGATTAAATCTGTATACAGTTTTTATTACTGTACTAGACTTGTGTGTTTTTTGTTTTGCTTGGTAATTCACTTTGTTCTGTCTGTTACTACTTGGAATCACTTAAGTCCTACTTTCTGTAATTAATAAAATCACTTTTTACTGATTGATTAACCCAGAGTATGTATTAATACTTGGGGGGGGGGCAGGAACAGCTGTGCATATCTCTCTATCAATGTTATAGAGGGAGAACAATTTATGAGTTTACCCCGTATAAAGCTTATACAGCGTAAAACAGATTTATTTGGGGTTTGGACCCCATTGGGAGTTGGACATCTGAGTGTTAAAGACAGGCACATTTCTGCAAGCTGCTTTCAACTGAGCCTACAGCTGTTAGGGGATGTGGTTCAGACCTGGGTCTGGGTTTCAAACAGGCTAGTGGGTCTGGCTCAGACCAGGCAGGGCACTGAAGTCCTAAGCTGACTGGGCATTTACTTAGTGTCTGGTCAAGCATACAGTCTATGGAGACACTGAAGTGTTCTGCAACAGAAATGCATCCTTGTCAAACACCTGACCTAATTTGAAATAAGGCATTTTTTGTCCAATTACAATAATTCAGCATGAGGAATCCTCAAAGAAGATATGGAATATTTTACAGGGCTTGTCAGGGAGGCCTCCAAGTTTAAAGATCAGACAAACCAATTCCCTGTCAACAGTCAAATGGGGCCTTATATCCACAAATGCAATGTGAACAGGGTGCTTGAATTCTCATGCCTTCTTGATATGTGGAAGATATCTATAAAGATTTGCTCCTAAAAATACCAGTATCTTGGGTGAACAAGACAGAAGCAAAACTTCCCCTGGGATGGATAAAGATTGAATTAACACCATTTGAAGAGTAACAACAATCTCTTGCTTTCTTTGTTTCCAAAGCAGCAAAATAGTGCCTTTTTGCCAGTTGGATAGGACCAGCTCTTTCTCTGGATGATATTGAAGAATGGCTGCAGACACAAAAGAATGGCTGGGCCAGAGAATTTTAGCAGTTCTGCAGAAATTCCATAGATTCCTGTTTCCGTATTTCCCTTAAGATTCTTTAAATATCTGCAGATTTTGATAATGAATTCACCAGGAACATTTTGCATGGAATGAGTCAGTTTGCCATTGGCCTTAATGTCAGGGTCCAAAGAATCTGGGGGTCCATTTAGCAGTTAGCTGAAATGGTCACTCCAGTGTACCATGCACTCCTTACTGTACTATTAACTGACCAGAACTAGAGTAAGCCAGACCGAGTGAATGATCTTTTTTGTCACTGAGATCACACAGGTGTTTATACAAGGAAGCAACATCATTCTTGGCAGAAGCTTCCTTGAGTCTGATGGCTTTGGCATCCATAAAAGCTTTGCAGTCAGTGTGCATCACTTTATTATGAGTACCATTTATCTTACGATACATGACCACATCACCTCTCGGACAACCTCAAACAATGATGGCTAAGGTTTTAATGCAGATCTAGGGCTTCTTGAATTTATTTGGGACCAATGAGATTCACAGCAGCATCAATTAGCTGGGATCTGAAGTCTGCGCAGGTGAATTCGGCATCAGTATATTCTGGAAGGGTCTCAAATCTGTTTGAGATTTAGACTTCATAGCAGTTTTGAATCCTATAGATTTTTAGGTTAGGTCATTTAAATTTTGGCAACACAATTATTGCTTTGCTTGCACTTTTTAGTCTATGATGGAACATTAAAAAGACTAGTTTGTGTATGGTGCCAAACATGGCAGATAAATTCTGCAGTTGCTTATGGACAATTTCCAACAATGAGAGATTATAATGTAATCAATTATTTTCTTTGGACATCATTACTCAACCAAGTAAATTGATTAATTTACTTCCTTCAAAATCAGGATTTCCTAATGACAAGCGCCTGAGAAACACAATTGTAAAAGGCATTTGCCATTGTCATTTAAGGTATCTGGAGTGACAGGTCCATGCTCCACTTGAATTCTCAACATTAGCATTAAAGTTGCCAAAAAGAGTAGTGATGTTATGATTCAAGATATTTGAAAGAAGAAAGCTGAGTTGATTTTAGAACTCCATCTTGTCTTTATTAGAAGCTTTATTGGTTGGAGCATAGCAAGGGATAACTGTCCAGCTTTAATGCTAATGCTGGAGCTGGCCTTTTAAATAGGTGACTAGCAATTGCTTCCGAGGATAAGACTGATTTTCAGATATAACATTTAAGGAGGAGTCCAACTCCTTCCTTTCTTGTATTCCAAGCACCCAAATACATAATATGGTACTCACCTATTCTTTCCTCATCTGAACTTTAAAGTGAGTTCCAATGGGGACAAACCTGGACATTACTTTAATCTGGACATTTCTCTGACAAGCAACTCCTTTGAGCCTCTCTTATTGAGGACTAACATGTTCCATGTTCCATTACACAAATGACCCCTATTTATTAGATTTATTTTAATAGGTCACAAATCAGGTTGATTTGAGACAAAAACATCTGTGGCTTTCATTGCAGTTTGGTGGTGGGGCGCTAGCCTGTCGGACCCAATGCCTAAATACTTCAGAAAGACATGAAAACCCTGGGGTGTGCTCCACCCACTCTAGTAAGATTGGAACTGCCCTGTACAGTGCATTTGGCACAGATGATTACGTTACCCACCAGGGAGATGTGGCAGTGTGGTTGGGGCAATATAGTAGTGTGCCTAAATTACTACTGAAAACTTGCACTCTGGGTGGTTTGTTAGCTCATATCAGCAGTTTTTTTCCCCTCTCAATGTTGCCATTTTCACAATCCAGTTGACATAATTTCATTCCAAAAGAATAAATTGTTTTCATATGAACACTGGGTTACTGAGGTTTACTAATACTAAACAATACCATATTTATAAGGTTTGGAAGGAAATAAAAGAAAAAGTGGCTTTGATCTCAAAAACATCTTTTAAAGAGAGAAAGTGATACGAATTTTATCCCGAAAAATATTCAGGTACAGTTTTAAATATACATTAAAACCCCCTACAATGGAGGAGGTAGCTGACATAAAAAGAGGAATGATGGCTCATTAATCTTACAGCTATATCACACAATTGAGGAATGACAAGATTTTCAATAATTCTGGAAGAAAGATCATTTTAAATGTACATTTCACTTTTTGAAGCAGCCTGCACTGGGGAAGGATGTACACCTAAGCTTGTTGCTTTACATCTTGGTGTGGCTTGCTGGACCTTAAAAAATCTGTAAGGCTGTTTTGAAGGAGGTACATTTTAAAGAGACAAGTTTTATTTTAATTGCTTGCATTGAGAATACTGTGAAGGTCAGTGTTAGATTTTAGTGGCATTTTGAGAAGATTTAGTTTAAAAGGAGTACTTTTGAAAGAATTGCTGGCATGGCTTGTAGAGAAAAATAAAATATGTGAATTTATATTAGCTGGTGTTGATGGAGCTACTACACCTGCTGCATCTCTGCTTTCTTGTAATTGCCAGCTATACAATTCAGAGTGCTGACATCATCCACTTAACACGTAATTCCTGCAGTGTTTTTTCTTCCATAACATTTTAGCCTGGGCATCTTCATATTATCAGATGAGTTCCTTTTAGTAACTTGTTTCAGAAATCAGACTGGACAAAACCTTTTAGTTTATTGGACTTGTTACTCTAATCACATAGGCCTGGATCCATAAAGGAGCTTAGACACGGTGTCTAGGAGGTGCCTAGGCTGCAAGGAGGTGCCTATCTCTGCTTGCGATCCACAGCCAGGAACCTCTGTCTTGGAGTCAGGTGGCCTAAACCTCTAAGTTGTTTCTTGTGAGAATAAGTTGGATGCCTGCTTCACTCTGTGCAAAAAGAGGGTGGGGCTCACTTAACTTTTATCCCAGTGGTTAGAGCACTTACCTGAGATGTGGAGAGCCAGGTTTGATTCCCACTTTGCCTGATGGGGAGAAAAGATTTGAACAAGGACCTCTAGTCTCCCAGAAGGGTGTTGTAACCACTGAGCTATGAATATTCTGATGGTGGGGAATCACCACTTAGGAAAAACTTTTTCACTAAGAGGGTGGTGAAACACTGGAATGCGTTACCTAGGGAGGTGGTAGAATCTCCTTCCTTAGAGGTTTTTAAGGTCAGGCTTGACAAAGCCCTGGCTGGGATGATTTAACTGGGAATTGGTCCTGCTTTGAGCAGGGGGTTGGACTAGATGACCTTCTGGGGTCCCTTCCAACCCTGATATTCTATGATTCTATGATTCTATGAGAGTGCCTTCCTTGAAGCTGTTCTACTATGTATAAATACTTAGCCATGGGGTAAGAGTGAAAAAAAGAATAATTGTGGTGTGATGGTTAGGGCATCCACCCAGAATACAGTTCCCCTGCTCCGATCACTCCAATTATTTATCCAACAGGAGAGATTGAGAGGAGCATCCACATCAGAGTAATTCCTGAGAGGTGGAAGGCCCCCATTCAAATCCTTTCTCCCCCTCTGACAGAGGAGTAATTGAACATTTTAGGTGAGTACTGTAACACTGGGCTCAGAGTTATAAGATTACTGCCACCAGTAGCAGCAGAGATTATGAACAGAACCTGATCTGGTAGGAGTGCTTAGAGTCCACCAGCTGGATTGGGCCTGCACATGACTTAGGCAGGTGAACAACTATCTTCTTTCTGTTTGTGAATTGCTCTGGGGCTTAGGCAGGAGATAGGCATCTGGATGCCTAGAGGGAGACAATAGTGTAATGCCCAGAGGAAGAAACATAGGCACCTATGGAACATTTACCCTAAAATTTTAGGAGTTGAGTGAGTTTAGGCAGCTACAGGGTTAGGGGAAGTTTTGTGGCTTACTGGAACTTAGGTGCCAAACCCCAGACCATGGTGCTTACTGATACATTACTCATATTGACTATTAACTTACTCCAGGACTGGTCCCATTGAAATCAGTGGCACTATTCACTGAGTAAGGTACTACTCAACAGGAATAAAGTCATCAGAACATGGCCTAGGGGTAGTGGACTGAAGAATACATGACAAAGCTGCAGCCTTGTTTCTAGATATGTTGATTGGTATGTTTTCAAAAAGAACAATAAAATTATTGTTATTATTTAGGCAGGTTGTGTCTGTGGTGTGCCATTTCTGTTTTGTTCCAGAAGATAATCTGACTGCAATAGTACTGCCTAAAGGAGTTCGTTGTTGACAGATCCCTAATTTTAATAGCTCTTTGATCAGTTCAAATCCATTCTAAAACTATTTTTTTCCCATGATTCCAACAAATTGTGAGATAGCAAGAACAACAACAACAATAAAATAAAAACAGGCAACAAACTAAAACAACAAAATACTCTTTCCTATATCCCAATGGGTATGTCTACACAGCAACTAGATACCTGTAGAGGGTCCATGCCAACCATCTAAGGTTCTCAAAGCTGGGGCTGCAGGGCTGTTTCATTGCTGTGTAGACTTCTGGGCTTGGGCCAGAGCCCGGGCTTGGGCCAAAGCCCAGGCTCTGGGACCATGCAGGGTGGGCAGGTCCCAAAGCCCGAGCTGGAAGTCGACACAGCAATGAAACAGTCCCACAGCTCAAGTACTGCAAGCCCAAGTCAGCCAGTACAGGCCAGCCGTGGGTTTTTCTTTGCTGTGTAGACATACCCAGTAAAACCATCACTCTGTGTATTTAGCACTGGTATGTGATGGAAGCTCATTGCACTACATCCTGGGAATCTTGGATAGGTCATCAGATGGAAGGAAGTTGCAGGACATCTCAGAGGAAGTCACATCTGCAAGACTAGTAAGACCAGATGTGGAGGTAGTGGAATGCCACCTACAAAGGAGCATGAGGTTCCACTTCTTTTCTTCCTTTCTCCCACAAGCAAATCTTTTTGAGAGCTGCTTGGGTTTCAACCTCATACGTTTTTTCCTATAAATATTGTATGTCCCAAATGTTTTATTTTCATTAAATAATATTTTGTATGTATCCTCATATCTAAGGTTCTCACTCTAAAACATGATTGGCTTGATTTTCAGCAATGCTAAATATGCACAAACTCATTAAAGCTAATCGGAAATGCAGGTCCTTAGCATCTTTGATAATGAGGCTGTAATCAAATAAGCTCTGTCCTAAACTCCACTTAGATAAGGTAAATTTAATTTTATTTACATATTACCCATTTTACAGATGGGCAGTATGAAGCAGGGCAAGATTAAGGCCTCAGCCCACTTGTGCTTAAAGTTAAGCACATGAGTTGTCCCTTTGAAAAGTAGTGAGTAGAGTCAAACATGTGTAAGTGTTTGCTGGACTGGGCATTACTGACTTCTCTAAGGTCATCAAGCCAATGACATGGCAGTGATGATAACCATGAAATTATAACCTCCTCTTTTTATCACTAGACAATTATAGACCATAGTTTGAGATTTGTCCATTATTTTAGGATCCTTCAATTCTTATCGAGGAAAATTATGTTGTGCTTTAGAATTCAGAGCAACAATCTGATAACTGGGTTCAAGGATTGCATTTTCAAGCCACCGTATTTTAGCTTAAGCTACTGAGAGGCTGAAATGTGAAAACATATGAATGAGGCTATCAGCAAAAATTGATTCCAGAGACCCTTAAAAGCAGCCTTAAACTGAGTAACTGATTGCTATCTTAGGATATTGAAAGGGCCAGGAATTATCTCATGATAGACTTCTGTAGGCTTCACATAAATTTCCTAACACCCCAAGTAAAGCAGGCTAAACCAATTTATGCACTATCAGACTTGCCAACACACCCAGATGATCTGTGAGATCATATGGATTTATGATCTGAGAAAAGTAGAAATCTAGTGACTACCAGGAAAATTCCATAAGGGAAGAGTAATAAAAAGAGAAAAGTAAATGAGAGAATGATTCTGAGTTTCACACAAAAAGTGGGAATTGGTTTGTGATAAATGTTTTTCGGTTCAGACCTCCAGAACTTTTTTCTTTTTTTTTTCTTTGTTTCTTTTTTTTTTGATAGGTATCTAATTAGGTCTCCTAAAATACTTACAAGACTTATGCAGTGAGGGGCCAGCCTGGTGCCATAATGGGAGAGCAGAGTTCAACTTCTACTCTTGGAATCTCACTCCCAGGCTTGCAAGAGCTGAGAATGTTGTGGAAGCTACTTATACCATCACTGAGGGTGGAGAAACAGACAGTTTGTGTTGTTCAAAAAGAAAAGTGCTATATAAGATGAAAAGCACTATCTTCATCCAAACAGAAAAGGAGTACTTGTGGCACCTTAGAGACTAACCAATTTATCTGAGCATAAGCTTTCGTGAGCTACAGCTCACTTCATCGGATGCATCCGATGAAGTGAGCTGTAGCTCATGAAAGCTCATGCTCAAATAAATTGGTTAGTCTCTAAGGTACCACAAGTACTCCTTTTCTTTTTGCGAATACAGACTAACACGGCTGTTACTCTGAAACCTTTCATCCAATCAGATGCTCTGTCTGTTCTGCTAGTTGGGCACTGGGTTTAATGGACAACTCATGCCAGTAATCCCAGGTTTACGTTTATCCCATTTATTCTGTTAGTATTAATCAGGTTAATTATGGTAGTGCCTAGGCACCAACCAAATTTCAGGTCCCACTGTGCTAGACTTACAGACTTTCAGGCAAGAAAGGAACATCTAGTCTGACCTCCTGCACATTGCTGGCCACAGAACCTCACCAACCCACACCAGTAGTAGGCTTATAGCTTCTGGCTAAGTTACTGAAGTCCTCAAATCTTGATTTAAAGACTTAAAATTACTGAGAATCCAATGTTTACTCTAGTTCAGGGATCGGCAACCTTTGGCATGTGGCCCTTCAGGGAAATCCGCTGGCGGGCCGGGATGATTTGTTTACCTGAAGCATCCACAAGTTCAGCTGATCACGGCTCCCACTGGGCACGGTTCGCCGTTCCAGGCCAATGTGGGCTGTGGGAAGTGGCGGACAGCACATCCCTCAACTCATGCAGCTTCCCAAAGCCCCCATTGGCCTGGAACGGTGAACTGCGGTCAGTGAGAGCTGTGATCGGCTGAACCTGCGGACGCTGCAGGTAAACAAACCTTCCCGGCCCACCAGCGGATTTTCCTGATGGGCCGCATGCCAAAGGTTGCTGATCCCTGCTCTAGTTTAAACCAGCAAGAGGCCTGTGCCCCATGCTGCAGAGGAAGGCGAAAAGCCCACAGAGTCTCTGCCAATCTGTTTGCTTGAAAATTCCTTCCCAATCCCAAATATGACAATCAGTTAGGCACTGAGCATATGGGTGAGGCCCACCAGCCAGACACCTGGGAAAAAATTATCTGTAGGAACTCAGAGTCCTCCCCATCTAGTGTCCCATTTCTAGCCTTTGGAGATATTTGCTAATAGCAATCACGGATGGACCGTTTGCCATTGTAGATAATCTCATCATACCATCCCCTCCATACACTTATTAAACTCAGTCTAAAACAAGTTAAGTTTTTTCCCCTGCTACTCCTCTTGGAAGCCTGTTCCAAAACTTCATTCCTCTGAGCATTAGAAAGCTTCATCAAATCAAAACTGAACGTACTGGCCAGTTTATGCCCATTTTTTCTTGTGCCAATGTTAAATAACTCCTGGTATTTACCCCTTTAATATATTTATAGAGAGCAATCCTATCTCCCCCCATCCATTGTTTTATTAGGCTAAACAACCCAAGCTCCTTAAGTTTCCTTTAGTAAAGTGGGTTCTGCATTCCTCTGATTATCCTAGTAGCCCTTCTCCCCAACTGTTCCAGTTTGAATTAATCTTAAACCTGGAAGACCAGAACTGCACACAGAATTCCAGATAAAGTCTCACCAATGCATTCCCAGCTTATAGCAAAAATTCTTGTTAATTCCTAACTACATGACCCTGCAGTTTGCACTATTAAATTTCATTCTATTTCTTTTACTCCAGGTCTCAAGGTCATCCTAATCTTTCATGATATTCTGGTCCTCCTTTATATTGCAATACCCTCCCAAATGTGTGTTATCCGCAGATTTAATTAGCACACTCCCACTTTTTTGTGCCAAGATTATTTATTTAATGAAAATGTTAAACAAGATTGGTCCTGAGACTGATCTTTGAGGAACTCCACTAGTAACCTTTCTCCAAACTGACAATTCACATTTCAGCACAACCTGTTATAAGTCTTCCCTTTAACCTGTTCATTATCCAACTTTCTATTCTCCATCTTCTTCAATTTAACTAAAAATTTCTCATTTGAAATTCTGTCAAAGGCTTCACTGACATCCAGGTAGGTTAGATCTACTGCATTTCCTGTTCTAGAAAATTGGTTATTTTCTCAAAGAAAGAGATCAGATTGGTCTGGCATGATCTGCCTTTTGTAAAACCATGTGCCCCATCCCCCAATTCCTGTTTACCTCTATCCTTAACTACCCTATTTCAGAATTTCTGCTCAGACCTTGCATACAACTGAGGTAAAACTAATGGGCCTGTAGTTTCCTGATCACGTTTTTTTTTCCTTTCTTAAAAATAGGCACTATATTAGCAATTCTCCAGTCATAGGGTTTGACTGAGAAGTTTACAGATTCATTAAAAAAATCCTTGCTTTTGGGCTTGCAATTAAATCTGCCAGTTTATTCTGGGCCCCCTGATTTGGTTCCATTAAACTGTTTGAATTTAGCTTCCATCTCAGATGTGGTAATTTCTACTTCCACGTCCTTTTCCCCATAAGCCATTCTGTCACTGCCCAAGCTCATTATTACCCTATTAAAATCTGAGACAAAGTGTTTGTTTAGGAGTTATCTTTAATCTCCATCCCATCCTCCGTGTTTAGCATTCAACTTCTTTCCTGAATTTCTTTTGTTCATGCAGTTTGGTTTACAACCCTTGCCTATGACTTTTCCCCTTGCTTGGGATGCAACCTTAACATACTTTAGTGAAAGTTGCTGAAACTAATTCCAAGACTCCTTCATATTCCTTTCCTTGAATTCTTCAGACCAGTCCACTGTTATCTTTTCCCCCAGAAGAAATGTTATTGAACAACTGGGTTCCTAGCTCTATATATTTGGTTGTTACATTTTGTGGCTCTGTGTCACAGATCCTAACAAGCTCTCTTCCTAGGACTGCTGAGAGGAGAATCCAGGCCTCTGTGTTCTGGAGCTCCTGGGTATGTGTGTTAAGTTTCAGGACTCTGACTGGAGTCCAGCCACTGTCCCAATCTTGAGATCCCAAGGCAAACTCTCAGCACATAGACCTGGTGCCGCTCTCCAAGTATTGGAATCTGTATTTATCTGCCTAGCCCCGCAGAGATCAGTACTGACCTTTCAGATTCCCTGGTACTGAAACACATTCCTCTCCCAGAACTCCACCCCACAAGAGTAAAGCTTCTGGTTTACAGGATAACTCTCTCAGAGGTAAGCAGCAGTTGTGAAGCAGACAACACACAGACATACACTTTGCAGCTTTATGCTCTTTCATAAACAAATAAAACATAGATCATACAAAACACTAAAACATCCTCAACACAATGTCTCTTACTAACTCACCATTGAGAGTTTTTGGGCAATTGATGGAACTCAGTCAGTCAGGGTCTTCCGCCCCCTTGCCTATCCTGCCTCTGCAGCAGCCTCCCTCATCTTAATCTGGTACAAAATCGCTCTTTTCCTCAGTTCCCCCTGTGAGTCCATTCATAGACACCAGTTTCTTTTGTTGTCCTCCTGGTGACTTTCCATTACTCCTAAATCCCCATGCCTTCAGAAAAGAGGAGGCAATATCTTCCCTCAGCTCGAGCAAACCCATTGTCTGAAGATGTTTTACTTTGAATAGCCCATCCTTGAGTCCTGATCAATCACTATTGTCTCTGTGTCAAGTCCCTGCCAGGCCAACCGTGCTAACTCATGATGGAGCCATATACATATAGGCTTTTCACGAGACAGTCATTTCATGATACAATTATATAAAGGCACCCACAATTAAGAAGTGATACAGACAGAATCCCCAAATCGTCATGCCCTGATTCTTCAAGTTGCTTGAACATGTGCCAAATTTTAAATGTATGAGGAAACACATTGACTTCACATGCTTGAAGTTAAGCACATGTTCAAGGACCTTCCTAAGTCTGGGCCTATGAGAGGAAACTTCTTTGTGGCTGTAGGGCAATGATGATACACTAATGGGCACAATGAATGGCAATAACAAGAGTAGCCTTTTGAATCAAAAAGCACTCAAATTCTTTGGCATAGAGGAGCATATACTTTAGTATAAAAAACCAACTTCAGCTTGCAATTGTTTTAATGGCCTGAGGCAATCCTATCTTCCTTTGCAGTGTTACCCCAATATCCTGTCCCTATAAACTTGGGGCCCATATGATCTGTGCTAGGCCTCAACATGGCACTTTCCACTGGATTGTTTAACCCACTGCTGCACTGGTGCCTAGGTTGCCCCAAATCCCCATGTAAATTTAAAATAGATAATTTATTCCCTTGTGATTTTTGAAAACTATGTATTTAGGCAATGGACAAAACATCTTTCCAGCCTTCAGATATATTAAAGTAGCAACTTGATAACTTCAAGTAAAATATAGAACAGTTCATAAGAAGTACAAGTAAAACTGATGTATAATTGAGTTGTGTCCCACAGGGAGCCATTCACTTCAAAATTAGTACTTGAACAGATGAATACTTGCTATAAAATAATTGTGATGCTGTTTACACCACTCAAGGTTGTGGCAGACCCACGGCTATAAAAAATGTGTATAAAGCAAAGTCCATAAAATGTTTTCTGACTCATTTCATGAGCATAGAAAATATTTCCACTTATTTTGCTGTGGGGGCCTGGAATTATTTAAATAAGGGTTTGTTTTTTCTCTATAAAGGGTAGCAGTCTTGACAGGCAGCTTGGGTCATTATTTACATTGTTATAAGTCCAGCTTTTTCAACTGTGTGCCCAATTTTCAAACTTGGGTGTCTAAATGTTTGTGTCTTTATCCATATCTAGGCATCTAAATACTTGAAATTGGTGTTGTAGGACCTCTGATTTATATTTTATTTTTATTGCAAATAATTGCCAAAGCCACCAGCCTGCACTGAGAATGCACTGTGCTAGGCAGCCCCGTGCCAACCCTTTGTTTCCCTTTTGGCCCTGCGGGGTTATAGAAGTAGAAAGAGGAGTCAAGGGGATATCTCAATAGCTCATCAGGTCCAGATGCTAGGGGTAAAAAAAGGAAACAAGCATGTGACTCTGGGAGGGAAGAGACAACTTCAGCAAAAATGGTGAGTGCTGCTTTCCTGATTGAACACTGGAAGGGAAGAACTTTCATTATAAAACTTTAGGATAACCCTGGAAAGGCAAGGGCTTTTATCCAAGCTATTATTGTACCCCAGGTAAGGTAAGGACATTTATTTTTCATAGATTTAAACTCAGATGGGACCATTATGCTCTAGTCTGACCTCCTGAATAATGCAGGCCGTAGGACCTCAGCCAGTAATTTCTGCATCAAGTCCATAACTTCTGTTTCAGTGATAGTATAATTTTTAAAAAGACACCTTGTCTTTAATTTGGCTTGGCTCTTATGTTATAGCTTACACAAGGGAAGACTTACATATGACTTGTGTTTTTATTTTATTTAGTTTCCATACCTCTTACCCTCCTCATCTTAAAAAAAATTAGAATATAAATATAAGTAATTTGTAATATAAATGAAACGTGTGTAAACATATAAAAAACTAGTGATAGGTGCTGCCATCATGCTAATTTCTTGGCACTGGATCCTGACACTTCCCCCTCATTATGTTAAAGAGTACCATTTAATTCAGTGGAACCACTCATGGAATAAGTATTGTTCAATATGATCATGGGGTGGAATCTGCATGTTGTAGCATTTTACCCCATCCTTCACCTGTTTGTGTTTTGTCTTTTTAGGCTATGTCTACACTTAAAACGCTACAGAGGCATAGCTGCAGTGCGTCAGCGTAGACCAGGGGTTCCCAAACTTGGTCCGCAGCTTTTCAGGGTAAGCCCCTGGTGGGCCGCGAGATGCTTTGTTTATCTGAGCGTCTGCAGGTACAGACGCTCGCAGCTCCCAGTGGCTGTGGTTCGCCATTCCCGGCCAATGGGAGCTGCGGGAAGCAGCACGGGCCAGGCCACCACTTTCTGTAGCTCCCATTGGCCAGGAATGGCAAACCCTGGGAGCTGTGAGGGGCCGTACCTGCGGATGCTCAGGTAAACAAAGTGTCTTGTGGCCTGCCAGGGGCTTACCCTGAACAAGCCGTGAACCAAGTTTGGGAACCCCTGGTGTAGACACTCACTATAGTGATGGGAGGATTTTTCATGTTGCTGTAGTTAATACACCTATCCAAGAGGTAGTAGCGTGGTCTACACCAGGGTTAAGTTAGCTTAACTATGTCTCACAGGGGCATGAATTTTTCACATCCCTGAGCGACGCAGTTGTATTGATTTAATTTCCTAGGGTAGACTAGTCCTGAAATTATAAAGTCTTTAGGGCCAGTACAGTATCTTCTTTTATGTTTGCACTTTACCTAAAACAATGGGGACCTGATCGTTATTGAAATCTTTTGAAATTATTGGCAATACAAATAATTGTGTCCTTATTTTCCCCCTCCCAACGATCAAACTATTTCAACTGACTAAATGTGCCCTGTATTGCAATAGTCAGTATTAAAAAGCCATACTTTATTATTGGTACTTTAAATATTGAAGTGGTATTTGGATACTATTAGGATACTATTACTTACTACTACTGTATTACTAATAGGAAGTGTAGCAGGGTGGCTACCCTGCTCCTAAAATAGAAGGGGTGAAAAGCAGTCCTGGAGATGGCTGTGGCTGGGGATGGCTGATCAGGGAAGCAGCCGCAGCTGGTCCACGCCTCAATCAGGCCCCAGCTGGCCTGTATAAAAAGGCTGTGAGCCAAAGGCCCAAGGAGTCTCTCTCCAGGCTGGGAGAGTGCAGTGCAGTGCAGTGCAGTGCAAGGAGCAGGCTGAGTGGGGGTGCTCCAGGCTGGCAACTCCCCAAGCTGTAGGGCCTGGTCCAAGGCCTATAGAGGTACTGGGAGGCAGAGGAAGGCAACAGGTCAGAACCCCCTTGTCTATGATGAGTGGCCTTTACACTGCAGTCTGCCCCAGGGAGCAGGGGCTTGGTGATGACTGGCAGTAGTCCAGACTGAGGCAAGGTGGGGATTGTGGGTTGGAGGTTCCCCAGGAAGGGGTGACCCAGAGGTAGAGTGTGGGGGTGCTGCCAGGGGGCAGAACTCAGAGAAAGGGGCACTGGGGTCTGTGGGGGCCAGAGCAGTGCAGATCACTGGCCTGCAGAGGGCACTCTGTGCTGGAGAGAGGTAATTCTCCAATGACCAGCAGTAGGGGGTGAGTCTGCCCCTTTACAGGAAGCTATTTTCTATTCTGTGTGTAAGGGGACTGTTGCCCCTTACTAACATTCAGTGGGGATGTTTTAGTTGCTAGCTCCCAGTACTAAAAGGGGGAAGGGTCAATGGGGAATCAGGACCCTGAGACTGACAGTCCTTCGGAACAACTGGGAGAGGCCAATGCTCCAGGTCAGCCTGAATGACAGGGCGGGCAGGCTAATCAGGGAGTCAGGAGGTAAGGGAGGTCCCATCCTCCGTGTGAGCTGGAATTGCCTGGGTCAGACAGAGTGGGGCTGAGCTAAGGATAAAGCAGTGGCCCAAGCTGAGCTGGGGAGCAGAGCTGTGCCAGATCCAGAGAGAGTAGACCCTGTCCTGGGAGCAGAGCTGCAGCCCCAAAGCCAGAGGCACAACCCAGAGAGAGCAGACCTGTCCTGGGAGCAGAGCTGCAGCAACCAGAGCCAGAGGCACAGCTCAGAGAGAGCAGACTTGCCCTGGGAGCAGAGCTGCAGCAACCAGAGGCAGACGGGCCAAAGAAGCAGCCCAGGGAGCTGGAGGCAGAGCAGCAGCAGCAGTGCAGAGACAGAGTGGTGGAGCTGGGGCTGGAGCGGTCCGGAGCTGGGTGCGGTGAGCAGCTGGGGAGAGCGAGGGGAACCCTGGGCAGTGGGCCCAGCACAGGGAGATGCCTCAGCCAAGAGGCTCTGCAGGCCAGGTTTGGATCGTAACCCTGACGGGGCGGGGGGCGACACTGGGAAGAAGGGTCCCGCCACTTAGAGCCTGAGAGCGTGTGGCCACCACCAGAGCAAGTGTCCAACCCACAGCATCCCTGCAGCACAGCCAAGGCCTGAGAAGAAGGCCTGGGACTTACAAGGAACAGACGGTCAACTGCCCTGACATTCCAGAGACACTGTTTGTGATGTTCCCAGCCACAGAGCGGGCTGATGCGTTTCCTTTAACCTTTCCCATTTTTCCTTATTCTTTTTAAAAAGAATATTGATTAAATAACTTGCATTTGCTTTAAAATGTATGTAATGGTCAGTGGGTCAGAAAAGTGCCCAGTGCAGAGAGTGTACCCCAGAGTGGGGACACCCTAGCCCCTGTCCTAGGTGACCACAGCAGGGTTGGGAGTTGACCCCCCCCCAGGAATCCTGGGCCCAGCCTTGTTGGGGTTACGAGGACTCTGCCACACAGGAGAGTGGAAGGGGAGCCCTCAAGGGCAGGGAGACCACTGGGTAAAGGAAGTGGGAGCGAGGACTCAGATCCTTTTGCTAGCCCATTTCACCGGGGTAGTGCAGAATCCAGGAAAGTTCCCCACAATAGCAGGACTATTCCCCCACTTACATATGTATAAAAAATACTATGGTATTTCATATCCTAAAGTGTGATAACCATAGGCAATGGTGGTCACTGTATTTTCTAGATTTTGTAGATTGACTACAAGCAGAAAGATTTGCAAGGCTGCAGAGTGCATACCTATAGCATGAAAATACATCAGTTAATAAATACCCAAGAGTTCTGCTACTACTAAAATAAACTACCCTGCCTTCAGGCTAGATGTGTTTTCATCTAATGAAAAAGGAGAGGTGTATGGCTCTATCATTCTGGAATTGCTAATCCCAGAATATAATGTGTTTCTTAGTTATATTAAACACTGAAGCTTCAAATGGATTGGACAGTGGAGTAAATGAATGCACAAATGAAACAATATAGGTCATAGTTCCTTTAGCTCACCTTCTGAATCATAATATCAGAATTCAAGTGCATCAGGAAGATGTCTCAAAGAAAAAATCAGGTGTGTGTGGCAAAATAGGGGTAGACAATAAAAAACACAAGTCAAAGCCCCGATGGCTTATTCTTCAAACATTTACAAATTTTGCAGTTGGCATTTTGTGAAATGAAAATCTAATATTCTCTGTTTTAGTCTGCACTGAGACTAAAGGGACTGAGACTGAGAGGGCAATGGTCCTCTTTAGTGATTTATAAATCTAATATTTTTTTTTCCATTCTTAACTCATACTTTACACCAGTATTCCCTTTTTCACAATGATGTGACTTTTTTGTCAAAAACTTTAGGACTAGAATATTTTTAATTTTAATGAGTAACAGAAGAGAGAATCAATATAACTAATGGTTACTGTCAGTTCTAGAATTTTAAGTGAATGATCATGTCTAATTTTGTACATTATACAATGTCATCTGTATAGTAGAACATACTTATAGTAAACTCTGATAAGATTAAACTACATTTATAATGAAAGAGAATGAAAATCTTAAATTGTTTCACTTCTCTGCAATTCAAAACCTGCAGTTATAGAGAAATAGTTAGAAACTGTGATGAAACCAGATGTGATTAGATATTTAAAAAAGGAAAGGAGGGGGGGAATATTAGAGATCAAAGAAGATAGGTACAAAGACATACTATCCAAAACAATGCTTAGTGTCAGAAAGAGATAAATAACTCAACCTATATCACACAGGATTAATGATAACTAGTGAGCTCACTTCCATTGACTCTGGGCATTTCTATGTTATCATTAAGTTGGCAAATGGACCTAGTAAGCTATTTGGAGGGACAGCTCATTGCCATTCATTGGTTTTGCATTCTCATCGGCAAGGGAGTGGCAGCAGCATCCCTACTACCACTACATGTCCACCTCAAATGCTTGACTTTTTGACCCTCTGCTCTGTATGCAATCTCTGTGTTCATCTCTGGCCACATCTGGCTGCAGTGATATGCAGTCTTGTACATTTTACCTGATCTCTTGCTTGAGTATCGTTATGCCAGATTGCTTTCTTCAGCCATATATCATGCTCTTGCAGTTCCTGTAAGGAAATCCTTCATATGTACACCTTGTATTATATTAAACACTTACTAATTATCTCCCTTGTTATAGCTGAACTTCTGCAGCTTCTGTGACACTTAATAAATATACCATTTACAGTTCTCTGCATATTTGAAGGATGCATGCTCTTGACTTTGTGCTCAACATTTCCATTGTTTTCTCTAGCTCATCCCTCATCTTTCTGCATGCTATGATGTGGCTCAGTGAATCCAAAAAGGTTCTGAGGCATAGACTGACACTGACTTCCCTTCAGGTTCAGTTTTTTCTTGAAAATATTGATTTATTACAGCAGCATATACCTGAAAAAATTCTGTATGAGCTTTGACCCTACTGAGAGTACTGAGAATCTTGCCGAACATAATGCAGAATAACTAATGAGATCTCAGTGGAAAAACAGTTTCCTTAAAAGAGAGGCAAAGGTTGTGATAAAACAGAGCAGGTCAGATTAAATATTATGAATAAATAAAGCCACTTCTATATGTCAATTTCATGCAAACATTTCAATGTTTAGGATAGTATTTGTTGAATTGTTAGATTTAAAGTTTATGCAATTTCAGCATTCAGAAATTTCAGCCTAAAGGCTGTTCGTGAACTGTTCCCTTTAATGTTTTGCTTTTGTATATTAGTTGTGTGCCTCTTGATTAGTTGTGTATATCCTGTGGTATAATTTCTGCTTCCTTACTGGATGATGACTTTTGAAGCAGAAAGGCAGAAATACAAATAGTAAATCATGAATATCAAACATTCTTATCCATATATACCTTTGTTCAGTTGAGTATTCATTAAAGCTAGTCAAAAATTGAACATTTGTTGTGGAAAATTTTGTGAAAAATATCCCTTTTTCATCATAAAAAAACTTCAGCATTCAAAAATGTTCAGCCAGGTGTAATGTTCATGTAAAGACTGCCTTTCTCCCAAATGTGTGAGAACAAAATCCTGTTTGTGTGAATCTCTATTAATAGGAAATAAAAAGAAACACAATTATGAACAGCCATTTGGAATTCAGACACTGATTTTTCCAATTAACCAGCTTCTTTGTTAGATCATGTTGAGCAAAGTAGGTACAAGAAAAGAGGTTGACTAGTCCTGCACTAGTAATGAATTAGGTTTATCACTGGTTCCCTTAAAATGTACC
The DNA here is from genome assembly GCF_965140295.1 of Lepidochelys olivacea. Taxonomy (NCBI): domain Eukaryota; kingdom Metazoa; phylum Chordata; order Testudines; family Cheloniidae; genus Lepidochelys; species Lepidochelys olivacea. The sequence continues at coordinate 74,222,526 of NC_140411.1, read as the reverse complement.
TTATCTTAAATAGATCATTTAAATTTTACAATGTTTTGCCCCATCCCCTGTTGCTAATGAATAATATGGAAAATGTTAATAGCGCAGACTAAATGGCTGGTTTATTACTTACTCAAAGGAAATAGCCTGAGTGTGGAGTAGCATAAACCTGCTGGTCCCCATTGACAATTAATGTTAGCCACACCTCATTATTTACCATTTTTGCTCTGGCATTTGCTGTATTCTCTGTATTTTGGAAATTATATAATCAGATGGGAAGTGTGGCAAGCAGAGTGATTTTACCTAATCAGATATTTCACCAAGCATCTTTATGATCATCTGGTGCAGGAGGGATAAGATGCTTTCTTAAAAGAGGAAATCCCATTTAACTGATCTTCCAGGTTAACCAATGTATGGTTATCCTTTCACACCAAAAATCCTGTTTAGTGAGTCTACAGAACACAGCTAAAATAGCAATAGTCTAGAGTAGTGCTACTCAAAGTTGTGGTCCGCAGTCCAGTGCTGGTCCATGAGCTATCAGCTACCAGTCTGCATGCACATGGCAAAAAAATGGCCGGTTCCCCACATCAGATACATTGAGAAGCACTGGTCTAGAGCAATCAGCTCTAGTTACCTAAAGTCTGAGATGGTGTCAAGTGGTCAGTGGCAGGGTTTCTGGTGGTTCGCCTTCCTCCTAGCTGCTGAGGAGTGGGATGTCAGCCTCCATGCTCATAGAAAACTTCTCCAACTTAATGACAGGTTTCAGCGTAGCAGCCGTGTTAGTCTGTATTCGCAAAAAGAAAAGGAGTACTTGTGGCACCTTAGAGACAAACAAATTTATTTGAGCATAAGCTTTTGTGAGCTACAGCTCACTTTATCGGATTGTCTTTAGGTAGAGAACTCCAGCTCACAAAAGACAGTTCCCTGTTGTCTCTGCTCTGCACCAAAACAGAGACCAAAAAAAAAAAAACCAAAACCCAAAAACTCTTAACTGCTTTCAGCCGAAAACCTGCTTTTCAGCAGCCCAAAGGAAAAATAAATATTTCCTTTTAAAATTTGTGCTTCTGGTTCAAAAAATCTCAAATTGATCTCAAAACGATTTCAAGTTAATCCCACCGCTCTGCCATCATCTCAAGGTTCCTTCCCCACTCTGAACTCTAGGGTACAGATGTGGGGACCTGCATGAAAACCTCCTAAGCTTATTTTTACCAGCTTAGGTTAAAACTTCCACAAGGTAAAAACTATTTTACCTTTTGTCCCTGAACTTTTTTGCTGCCACCACCAAGCGTCTAACAAATTATAACAGGGAAAGAGCCAACTTGGAAATGTCTTTCCCTGCAAAATCCTCCCCCAAACCCTACATCCCCTTTCCTGGGCAAGGCTTGATAAAAATCCTCACCAATTGTCATAGGTGAACATAGACCCAAACCCTTGGATCTTAAGAACAATGAAAAAGCAATCAGGTTCTTAAAAGAAGAATTTTAATTGAAGAAAAAGTAAAAGAATCACCTCTGTAAAATCAGGATGGTAAATACCTTACAGGGTAGTCAGATTCAAAACAGAGAATCCCTCTGGGCAAAACCTTAAGTTACAAAGACACAAAAACAGGAATCTACATTCCATTCAGCACAGCTTATTTTCTCAGCCATTTAAACAAAACCGAATCTAACGCATATCTAGCTAGATTACTTACTAAGTTCTAAGACTCAATTTCTTTCTGTTCCTGGCAAAAGCATCACACAGAGCGCCTTTGTTTCTCTTCTTCCCTCGCCTCAGCTTTGAAAGTATCTTGTCTCCTCATTGGTCATTGTGGTCAGGTGCCAGTATGGTTATCCTAGCTTCTTAACCCTTTACAGGTGAAAGGGTTTTTCCTCTGGCCAGGAGGGATTTAAAGGTGTTTTCTCTTCCCTTTATATTTATGACATTGGCAAAACAGCTATTTCTTATGCTTTTGAAAAGCTCAAGATACTCTTGACTATGTGGTGGTCTCACTTCCAGTTAATGGTGGCTGAGTGCACAAAATGGCTGTGGTTTTTGTCAAGTCCATTTCTCTCAACGTGGGAAGATAGGTATTTGGCTGCCTAAGTTGCATGCCGGGCCCAATTTGCTAGTTGGTTTCTGAGTACACCTTCCAGATTGGGTCCAATTCAAAATTTGGCCAGAGGAGGGGTAGTAGTGCATACCTTGCACCTTTTAGCCCAGTGGTAAGACCACTTGTCTGGGATGTGGGAGACCCAGGTTCAATTTCTCCATCTCTACCAGAGATAGAGATTGAGAGGAGTAGAACAGGAGGTCTCTCCCCTCTTAGGAAAGTGCTATAACCACTGAGCTTTGGGATACGCTGGTGTGAGGCTCTCTGTCTCTCTTGTTGAAGCTGTTCCTCTATGGATAAATAATGAAAGAGTGATTGGAGCAGGCAGACCCAGGGCTTCCCACCTCCCAAGGTGGGTGTGCTTACCACTGGGTTACAAAGTGATTCCCTTGCTCTCTTTCATCCAATGATCATTCTACAGTGTATAAATACTTAAATAGCCATTGAGTGAGTGAGAGTGACTCTAGTTCAGTGGTTAGGGCACTCACCTGAGTGATGGGAGACCCTGGGTCCACTTCCCTGGCTCCAATCAATCTTTCATTATTCAGCCACAATCAAAAACCTTCAACAGGGGAGGTTGAGAGAGCTCCATTTCAGAATATCGCATACCACAATGGTTAAAGCACTCTCCTGAGAGATATGAGAGACCCCTGTTCAAATCTTTTTCTCTCCATGAGTCAGAGCGGGGAATTGAACCAGCATTGCCCATATCCCCAGTGAGTAGTCTAACCCCGAGGCTAAATTCACAAGATGAGTGATGACACTTCCTCTGGCCATTTTGTGTGGACTGAGGAAGGTTCTGAAGTAATTTTCTCAAGAAACAGTTTAGGCACCTAAGCCACCTGATTCTCTAGGAGGTGGGTTCATATTCATGAAATGAAAGCAAAGATAGGAGCCTCCCTGCCTCTCAAACTTGGGCACATATCTCCGAGAGATGAGTGGGACTTGACACGCAATACTGTCATTGGCATCTCCCATTGGCTAGCTTAGATGTCTTCATGCCTAGCATGCTGCCTTTTGTGGATAACATTCTAAGGCATCTATCTCTGCCCAGTCACTGTATAGGGAGACTAACTTAGCTTTTAGGATAGCAGTGTTATTCCTCTGATTTTTCTAGGTGCTAAAAGACAGGCATTGCAATGGTGAGCGTAGGGCACCCAAGTCCCTTTGTAGATCCCACCTCAAGGTCTTAAGTGGAGCTGCAAAGAAGACAAGGTGAAGGGACAAGAGGATCATGGTACCTTGGCAGGGAAGAGCAAGTCTCTGCTGAGCTCTGAGTCCTTATCCCACAGCTTATGTTTCGGCCATGCAAAGAAGCATGGCAGAATGCTGGTTATCTGACGGTTTCAGGTGCCTCAGGAGACCTTTGTACATTCAGAAGTGCTGACCCAATAATGAAAGTAATGCTGTATGACACCAAGTTATCCCTGCCTACCAGGGAAAGAAAGGCCTAAGACTGGAGTGTATATTTACACTACACTTTAGCAAGAGCCGGATCCCAGTTAAGGTCACCTTTTCTCAGACACACCCATTCTTTGCCCACATCCTCCCCTTTTTTACCTTGCTTTCCTGCAGTTAAAGGAGTGAGAATACAAAGGCCTGGAGACTTACTATGGTTCTGTGCAAAGCATAGCACTTAATGTTGTTTGTGCCTATGCATGTGCAATCACACTTCCACCGGTGCACAAAAACCTGATGCACACTGCTAGGCACCATGCTCAAGGCTTTAAAGTAGTATAATCTTGGTCTTGATCTTTATTTAAAGTTATCTATAATGCCTCTTCCAGTTCCTTAAATTTTAACTGAAAATTAGTTTTGGGTATATACATCTTATTTCTGAAGTCCAAAATACTTTTTCATCATTCATCCAGAATGAAAATAAAATATATTTTAAAATAAAATTGTTTACATTACTTTCTACTTATTTACTTGCCAGGACCTGAGTTTGGGCCTTTAGGGTTTCCCTTGCTACAGATGATGGAATCATTTAATGCCAAAAGAACTCTTAAGGAAAGCAGCTCCTTGCCCTGTTTTAGGTACTGATTGGGTCAACAACATTTGCTAAAGAAGCACATTCACTTAAGGATCTGAGCAAAGGTCTTGGAAAGGAAGAAACTTTTGTTTAACCTTTTAGTGTTCTACCTGGTTTCTTCCTTCTGCTCTGATGAAACATTTTCAGAGCATCTTCTTTGCTAACTGCTCTGAAACAGCTATTCTCACAAAGTTCAGCGAGATAATAGCTTTCTTAGCAAGCAAAAATAGAGATAAAAATTCTGTTCCACTTGAAAATATTATGAAATGTACTGCACAGATGGGCTGAAAGTTTAATTACAGCAACATATGAGTGTCAGAGACATCATTGTTCTCTCAGCAATTGGAGACACAGCAACAAAAATATCCGTCAGGAAAGAACTCCACAGATATGTATCAAATATGATTAAAAAACAGATGCTATTCTATTTATGTAATCAACATTCAAAAGCTTTGCAGTGTCTTGACATGTACATTTATAGTTCTCTAATTTAATTTGATATTTTTGAGACTTTCTTTAAATAATACTACCCAAAAAAATACAATGTGCTATGGTCCAATTAATGATGTAATTCATGCTTATTCAGTTTGGTGCTCTATCTCCCTCTAGTGGCTGGGCTACCCACAGAAGTAGCTCAGGCACTAGAGATTCCTGCTCTTAGCACGAGAGGTCCAGCATGTAATCCCCACTGCCTATGCTTCTCCCAGGGATGTTACATTGCAATGGTATGAATGATGGCCACCTATTTACAGATACTGTATCAATATAGAATAAATAGGGGATTGTATCTTGACAGGCAAACATTTGTGATGGAATGTGATGGATTTGGAGTTGCCTGGAATAATTTGTGAAAACTGTATCTTGACTGGGTTATTGTAGTGTTTACTATATGCATATGTTGAGTTAATTTGTTAACAGATGTGTTAGGAAATGCACCCAGGAAATTGGGGTGGATCCTGACATTCAGTTCTCCACAAATGATTAATTTGCAATGCAAGAGCCTTCTGATTTTAAATCCACCTCCAGCACCCTGATGAGCTTCTCAAACTGGTTGTAGCAGGCTCAGAAAATACCAGAGAACAAAGAACTTTGACTGGATTTAATGGGAAGTCCCTGAAGGACAGGGGAGTAGGCAGACTGTTGGGCTCTATAGTCTAGATCAATGGTCGCCAAACTTTTTAAGTTGCATCACCCCTTATCCCTAATAAAATCTGGAGCTGTGGTTGGAAGCCAGGGCGAGGAGTGGGACTGGAACTGCGGCTGAGGCCACGGCAGGGAGCAAGACTGGGATTGGGGCTGTGACTGGGAGTGGGGCCTGGAGTCAGGGGCTGTGGTCAGGAATGGGGCTGGCTCTCAAGAGAGAGGGCAGCAAAAGTGAATGGGTTTCAGGCATCTGCTGGAGAGACTAAGAGAAACCTGCAGAAATCTCCTTAGCAACAGACTGGGAATAACTCAAGGGAGAAAAGGACTGGAGAGTACTGCTCCACAATACATGACTGCAAGACGGCAAAGATGAGAAGCAGCCAGGGAACCAGCAAGGGATCAGAAGAAAGAGACATTAGCTGCTTATCACCAGGACACTAGGGTGGAGGAGGCATGCTTGGATTCCCCCAACCACCACCTCACAGAAGAGATTGTGTAAGCCTTTGGAAAGGGACAAGGACTGTTAAGCCTGGGCTGGAGCTGAAGGAGTGCTATGAGGTCACCGAGACTTTGAGTTTTTGTATGGACCTTTTTGGTTACCCCTGAAAATGACTGAACTGAAAAGTGATCTGGCTGGAGTGCTAGGATATGGGATATGCAGGTTATAGCAGCTGCTTACTCCTGGGGGAATTCTACATCACTGTATGTGCACAAAATTCATGTTCCCCACAGATTTATTTGCTTCCCCGCAGAAAAATTGCTTCTGATGGGGAAGCAAAGGGAAGCTGCAGGAGTGGTCATACACCCCTCCCTGGCAGTGTAGGCAGGTTGGTTCGGGCACCCGGAGCAGCCAGTAGAGATGTAAATCATGGGACGTGGGGCTGGGCAGTCATGCGCTTGTGTGAGAGAGAGAGAGACACTCTTTCTCTTGCTCGCTGTTGTGGGATGCTTGGCATGGAGGGGAAGCACTTTCAGGTGTTTCTGAGGCAGTAGGCATGGGGCAGGCTCTGTCCCCTCAGGCAGAGCAGAATGTAGCATCCTGCCTGCTTACTGAATTGTTCCCATTGTCTTTGTGAATTCCCTCAGGAGTATAAAACAAAAATTAACTTTTTAAGGCTCCTTTACATTGCTAGAGTGGTGTAAAAGCCAGTGTGACCTTATAAATGTGTATGGTGCTTTAGTGATTAGAACTGGTCTACATTTTTGGACTAAAAGTTTCCTATCAAAATGTGCTCCATGAACTGTTTGCTACTGACCTTTCTGGAGATGGTCAGTAGCCAATATAAAGTCTGAGTTTGATTCACCAGCCCTCACTTGCTCTTCAGTTGCCCATGATGTAAATCTGAGCATATGGCTGCATATATTTGTTGACTAATTAGAAATAATGGGTCAAACCTAACTACATTACTATTAGGCAAGCATCCTCCAAGCTTCCCACTCCCATTCTCCATCCATTGTATTATAGTTTAAATAGGTTACCTAAATAATGGAAACCAGTATGATTATATTGCATTATTTAATATGCAGGATTTTTTAGAATTTTAAAATATTGTGCACAGAATTTTTAATTTTTTGGTGTAGAATTCTCCCAGGAGAAATAACAGAACTAAAATGGTGGGAATAGGGTCAGTGGAGGAAAAGGATTCTGTCAATGCCACAACCTGATGCCAGGGGGCGCTCTGACAGCGAGGGCAACCACTTACAGTAACATATTCTAAAAGTGGTATCTTTTGAAGGGTATTTTCTTCTCCTTTTAAAATTGGTTTACAATTAACAAGGGATATACCACAAATTATGTATAATAGCCGTAGGCCCAATTCTCCACTGCTTTATGCTTTGTCATCACTTATATTAATGCAAAATTGGTGTCACACTGGTGTAAAATTCTACCCCTTGGATTTTACACAAGTAAAAATGACTATAGAATCAGGCCTACTATATCTAAAATCTATTGAAGTATTCTGCACCCTGGGCCTTTAGTATTGGGAAATCCAAGATGAAGAGCCTTGGTCTAATATATATCACTTGTTTTGTGAACAGGCCAACTCACAATTAGCCTCTTTACATCCACTAAAAATGATAGCCCCAAATATTTTGATTTGAGTTTGATTTGGAGACTACTATGAAAGCTTATATATTCTTTTTATCAATTTCACCTGCTTAGACATTGGAGGATAGCATAGGGTGACTGGCAAGGCTAATATAGCAGGCTCAAAGGTCAGGGAGAGTTATTGGGGCAAATATGCTCTCAGTTCAGTTGAACCAATGTAAACCCAGCGTTATTCCATTGGTCACAGTGACTGGATTTACAACAGTGTAAACAGAGCAGAAAGAGGTCAAAATTCCTTTTGTAAGCTGACTATTCCATTCCTGATCAAGACCCTAACTCAGCAAAGCTTTAGTTTTGTGCTTAATTTTAAGCACATGCTTAAATGCTTATTTTGTCAATGCAATTTACTTAAGTGCTTCCATGAATAAATGGAGTTAATCATGTACTTAAAGTTAAGCACAAATGCTTCACTGAAAGGGCCACTTCACTCTTACCCCAGCCATCTCTCTATTCTCAAACACAAACATTTTGTATAGTGGTGACCACATTATGTCCGGGGTACTCTCATGGCCCAATCACTTTCAGCTAGCAGAACAAATGGAACTGCTATAACTAATTTGTCTCCTTTATCTGGACCTGTAGGGCCGGGACTTCTTATAATAATTCTTATTTACTCATTGCTAGGAAGGAAAATATAAAGTACATATAGATGGCAAACATTTAACCTCTCATGTCATCAGGCTCTGCCGTCTTGTTCTGAAGAGATTTTTTTTTAGCTGTGAAGTGTACATAGATTGTACAAAAACAACTTCAACTTTTTTGAAGCTGTATGCACTTCAGACCAGTAGCAGTCTAGTCAGAATGTGATTGCAACTCTTCTGCTTTAAATAGCTTCAGTGGAAGGTGATGGGAAGGAAAAATTGCTTGAACAAATTTATCTCCCAACTGTTCCTCAAATGGTACAAAATGACATTGGCAGTGTGTAGAGGGTGCTGCCTGTTATCTGTGCTTAATAACATCTCTCACTGGCACCCATTCAGCTGCCACTTAGCACAAAGCCATGTCTGCATGACATTTAAAGGGTCTGCATTAATACGCCCAGCCAATCAATGATTTCTGCCCCTTCCACAAGGACACTGGTCTGTTACCATTACTAGATGCTGTCAACAGAAAATGACACAGGAGTCACAAAAGGTAAAAGATGTCAATTTAATCAGAGAGCAGACAAAAAGGCAAACAATGCTGCCCTGGATAGAAGTGTAGCAAGTAGACTCAGAGGCTGTCATAAGCCACATTCGGTAGGTCCCAGTGAAACCAGATTGAAATTCAATGATACAAAATCCAGCAGTGTGACACAGAGGATGAGGACGGTTGTTTCCATTCAATTAAAATCAGTGACTGCTGTTGGCATAAAGTTTGACAAAATCTGAGAGAACTTCAACTGAAGGTCAAACTATTTCCGTTCTAAATTACAAGAAACAGAAGCAAATCGGTTAGTGTAATGATTACCTAATAAAAACTTAGAAATTTCCTTTCCTATACTAAGTTAAATACAACTCTATAAGGCATGGAGGTCATCCCATCGCACAGAAATGAAAGTATTTCTGTACTTCTAAAAATGTATGGTAACATGTCTGATTTTTATTTTTGGAATCCATGCTTTCTTTTATATACATTTGTTCTATTGTGTAAAGACTTGTTGATTTTCAAACATATATACACAAATAAATAACATGTAGTATCAGTACAGTATAGAATATATGGGCCAGATCCTCAGGTTGTGTAAATCAGCATAGTTGATCTGGCCTTATATGTGTGTAATATCTATGTTTGTAGTTTTGTTGTAGCCATGTTGGTGCCAGGATATGAGAGGGGCAAGCTGAGTGAGGTATCTTTTGTTGAATAGATTCTCAACCTTTTTCTTTCTGAGTCCCCCCCTCTTCTCTCCCCACCCACATGCTATAAAAACTCCACAGTCCACTTGTGCCAGAACAACTGTTTTTTCTGCATATAAAAGCCAGGGCTGGGGTTAAGGGTTAGCAAGCAGGGCAATTGCTTAGGCCCCATGCCAGAGGGGGCCCCACGATGCTAAGTTGCTCAGGCTTTGGTTTCAGCTCTGGGTGGCAGTGTTCAGGGTCCCAGGCTTCAGCCCTGCATGGCAGGGCTTTGGCTTTCTGCCCTGGGCCCCAGTGAATCTAATGCCGGCCCTGCTTGGCAGACCCTCTGAAACCTGCTCGTGGCCCCTCAGGGGGCCCCAGACCTCTGGTTGAGAACTGCTGTTTTATTTGACCAACAAAGATAGTATCTCACCCATCTTGTCTGTGTAATATAAATGAACTGTAGACAACCACTGCTAGAGGGGCCTCTGAACTTAACTGGGAGTGTTCTAATTGGGAAGATCTTGAGTGCTGCAGTCCAGCCGTGCAGACCACAGCACCCTTAATGCCTTGTGGAAGAGAGAGAGAGACTTCCACGTCCATGGGATGCAGGGAGAGCATGCAGTGGATTCCATCTTCTGGGTGGGGAGCTGGGATCCTGGTCAGGAGAGTGGAGATTGCTTTGAGGAGCTCTGTCTAAGCCAGGAGCTGCTGCTGAGAGTCCACTGGGGCTTTGACCAAGTAGGGAGTCTCAGAGGCTATTGGTGGGTTTCACTGGAGTCAGGGCAGAGACTGTTGCTGTGCCCAGAACTGGCTGAGGTTAGCCTTTCATGCAGGCCGTGTGAATAGCCACCACCTTGTTTAGGAAAGTGCTTTCAAGGGAAGGGTGATAGCAGAGATTTTAAGGACTTACCTGAGTGTGAGAAGAGATGAAGTGGTTTTATCATGTAACCGGGATCCAAGGTTACTAACCTCTGCTTAAAACAATTCCCATCTTCAGAGGGGTTGTGCAGCTTGGAAAGATCTCCAGTTAGACATACTCTGCTCCTATTTGTGTGGGCTGGACTGTTTTACTGGTCCAACAGAATGCTGTCCCTAACTTCAAGATCTTCAAGCGTGCCTGCACACACACGTGTTTAGAACTCTGAAATTCAGAGGAGTGTATACGCGGGGTGCAGTAAATCGTGACAGTGTAGATGTAAGTTGGTTAAGTTTCATTTACTATGTAACCTGTATTTACTAATTGATTTATTGAAATGCCCACTGCTGATTTAAATTGGTTGTGACATTTTAATTAATCTCAATCTGTTATGTTTTCAAGTTGTTAAATAAAAGTGTGTTAACTCAAACCTAAGTGTGTATTGGTTGTATGTTGTTTATAATTGGTACTTTTGAGTTAGACCCATTGCATAGATTAGCTCAGGTTTATTCCTGGAGAATCCCAAGGATGCCAGTGAGTGTGTACTGTGCCCAGCAAGGGGGAGGTATTGCCAAGATTAACATCCTTTATAGGAAGAGAACTGCAGTACAAGGGTGGATAGAGGATTCTTACTTATCTAACATCACCAATGTGATATTCAGGATCTCCTTTACTGTTGACAACATCAGACACACAAGTGAGTGTTTCCTGCTCCCAAGTAATGCAGAGAGGAAAGGGTTGGGAGGTTACAGAACATTTCATGTGTACATATCCAAAATACAAAATAGAAATGCAAAAATAAATATAAATTATGCTGTGTGGTGCTATAAGGATTTGATGTCAAAATGATGAACAAAGGTACTATTAATTATCCTGGCAGTACATTTGCTAATGCATACAGACTTATATTAACACATTCTGTGGATGATTTTTGTATGAAAATCCCTATTGAGTTTCCCCATCTTCAAATTGGAAATATATACACCCAGCTTCTTAGTGGGGTTTGTCAGGACTAGTGAATGTTTGCAAAGTGTTTTGCATGTATGTGTTGCGTTTATCCTATAAATCACTGTATAACTGTTAACTATTATGCAGATCTTTTTGCTCAACTGCATTGCACTTGTTTGTGAAGACTGCTTCAAAAATAAACTAGAACAAATCTAATCAAAATAGTTTTGAAAAGATATAAAGTGACATTGTTTTATGAGGGCAGGTGCTCCATGGTAATACTTCTGCAATAGTCTGGTGTCCTGTTGAGGAAAAACAGCAGGACTGTAATTTATGAATGAGGATCCTCTAACAAGCAAGACTGCTATCTTATATGCATAGTTGAACTGGTGCTAAGCCACAAGAACTTGTGCAAAGTAGACTCTTGCAATTCTGGAAGAACAACATTTCTACCCTGGTGATGGTGTTCCTTTCAGGTTGTGTGGAGCCCCTTGACAGTGAAGTGAGGTGATGCTGAAACGGCAGACAAAGAAATTGAACTTGTTCTGTAAAGCCAGTCTCTTCATTTAGCCATTTAGTTTATTTGTGAACAAGTATATTCCAGTTCATTTATGAATAACAAAAATTAATCCTAAACAAATACTATATGAGGATTTTAAAATTTCATGGTGAAAACCTCAAACATTAAAGCCGGTGGGAAAATTTCCCACAAAGTTTTTCCATTGGAAAATGCAGATTCAAGGAAAAGGTTTCATGGAAATATGTTGATTTTTTTAATTAAATTTTGGAATGGAATTTTGTTTAATATGACTCAATAGTACATTGTTTAATATAAAAAAGGAAGTGGCTTACTAATAAATAACAACTAATCTTACAATAAATCTGAGAGAAGAGTGAAAGAAAAAAATCTAAATATTCATCCTTGATGTAAATCAATTGACATAAATGGGGTTACATCAGGGATTAGTTTTGCTCCATAATTATACATGCAATATATAAGCACAATGTACTGTTACTGGTGTAAAATTAAAATATAAGAGCTATATATTATGTGCTGAGTTCATCTATTTCAATCTTTCTGACTATATATTTCCTTTTATGTAGCTACTAGTCATACAAGCTGCTGGTACAAGTCATACCCTCTCAAGGAAACACAAATTGCCTGATGCCATACATTACAGTGCATGTGTTTTGGGCCACAATGTTTAATTCAGTCTTTATCATTTACATTTGTTCTGCTTTTTCTTGTCCTCTTACTTAGATTATGACATTTTAAATTATACTATTTTATAAGATTTTTATAAGTTTTTTTTTTTGCTTGCCACTAATTTCTTTACTAGTTTCCAAGTTTTCCAATAAATCTCACTTTTACTGGACAGACCCTAGTGCTCATTTATTAGATTACTGATTCTTCATTTCTAAACCACACACTAACATGTTGAAATTAATATGGATGTAACATTGAAGAAAGATGCTGAATAAAAACTAACAACCTTGAGGGTGATCATCAGCCATGTATCCCATGTTGTACATCTCTGTGTACGTGAATGATGGGAAATGGATTCTGTTTTTCTGATGGACAGCATTACTCAGGTGTATTCCTCACACAGAGTTCTTTTTAAAAGAATGTAATGAAAGTGTCTACACAATTTGCACATGTTTTCAGTGGTTGGAAAATAAAAGCAATTTGATCCCCTTGATAAAAGTGGAGTACTCATACTGTTTCTATACGAGAAAAACATTGGCACTAGACTTGAAGGAACTGGTTGCCAGAGATTTGAGACATATGATCAAGCCTCTACAGGTTTGTGAACTCATTCCTATTTGCCTGCCGGATTTATAAGGAGAGTGAGCTTGAAAATCATGCCATTCAGTTATCGAGCTATCAGAATAGGGCTAACTCCTCTGAGCCAAAGTGCTAATGGAGCTACTGAAAATCTGAGATAACGTTCAGAGGAGTCAGGTCACAATAGGATCACATTGCACTATGATATTTTTTGTTTAGATTTCGGATGTGAGTTGATGCCTGAGTCTTAGTAAAGTTCAGCGGAGGAGATGGGAGAGCTTGGGCTGATCTATATATCCCTATACAAATCCCTATAAATGCTTTGCACATTTTTATTGTGGCAAACCCAGCATTTTTTGTCCAAAATGATCATTTCCACCAGTGAAAATTGCAACCAACAGTGCTTTTCACTTCTCCTTCAGCAAGCGTGAACAGTTCATGAAGTCCAGGCCTTCTATGTCTCATAATCATAGAATCATAGAATATCAGGGTTGGAAGGGACCTCAGGAGGTCATCTAGTCCAACCCCCTGCTCAAAGAAGGACCAATCCCCAATTAAATCATCCCAGCCAGGGCTTTGTCAAGCCTGACCTTAAAAACCTCTAAGGAAGGAGATTCTACCACCTCCCTAGGTAACGCATTCCAGTGTTTCACCACCCTCCTAGTGAAAAAGGTTTTCCTAATATCCAACCTAAACCTCCCCCACTGCAACTTGTGACCATTACTCCTTGTCCTGTCATCTTCTACCACTGAGAATAGTCTAGAACCATCCTTTTTGGAACTACCTCTCAGGTAGCTGAAAGCAGCTATCAAATCCCCCCTCATTCTTCTCTTCTGCAGACTAAACAATCCCAGTTCCCTCAGCCTCTCCTCATAAGTCATGTGTTCCAGACCCCTAGTCATTTTTGTTGCCCTTCGCTGGACTCTTTCCAATTTTTCCACATCCTTCTTGTAGTGTGGGGCCCAAAACTGGACACAGTACTCCAGATGAGGCCTCATCAATGTCGAACAGAGGGGAACGATCACGTCCCTTGATCTGCTGGCCCCTACTTATACATCCCAAAATGCCATTGGCCTTCTTGGCAACAAGGGCACACTGTGGACTCGTATCCAGCTTCTCGTCCACTGTCACCCCTAGGTTCTTTTCCGCAGAACTGCTGCCTAGCCATTCGGTCCCTAGTCTGTAGCGGTGCATTGGATTCTTCTGTCCTAAGTGCAGGACCCTGCACTTATCCTTGTTGAACCTCATCAGATTTCTTTTGGCCCAATCCTCCAATTTGTCTAGGTCCCTCTGTATCCTATCCCTACCTGCCACTGTATCTACCACTCCTCCTAGTTTAGTATCAGCTGCAAATTTGCTCAGAGTGCAATCCACACAATCCTCCAGATCATTTATGAAGATATTGAACAAAACCGGCCCCAGGACCGAACCTTGGGGCACTCCACTTGATACCGGCTGCCATCTAGACATGGAGCCATTGATCACTACCCGTTGAGCCTGACAATCTAGCCAAATTTTTACCCACCTTATAGTGCATTCATCCAGCCCATACTTCTTTAACTTGCTGACAAAAATACTGTGGGAGACCGTGTCAAAAGCTTTGCTAAAGTCAAGAAACAATACATCCACTGCTTTCCCTTCATCCACAGAACCAGTAATCTTATCATAGAAGGTGATTAGATTAGTCAGGCATGACCTTCCCTTGGTGAATCCATGCTGACTGTTCCTGATCACTTTCCTCTCATGTAAGTGGTTCAGGATTGATTCCTTGAGGACCTGCTCCATGATTTTTCCAGGGACTGAGGTGAGGCTGACTGGCCTGTAGTTCCCAGGATCCTCCTTCTTCCCTTTTTTTAAAGATGGGCACTACATTAGCCTTTGTATGTATAAATATGGCTCAACATAAGAGTTGCACAATACGGCACAGAATAAATATAAGAAAGTAGACTAAAAGGTTTGATTCATTGCAGTGCAATTTATACTGCTGTGATCGAGTAGGGATTTATCCTGGGAGGAAGAGCAAGTTGTAATACCAACCACACCAAGGCAGAGGGGAGGGCAGCTTTAAATTTTGGCAGGAACTCTATAAGAATCCTTCCAGCAGAGACTGTTTAGGACATCTGAATCTTTTGTATCACTCATACGCTCGGGCCCATCCCTCTCCTAGGGTGGCTCTGCCCAATTGGTAGGCTACACAAGCCACCACTGATGGGGCTGCGGTTGTGGGGTGCTTGCATCATTGTGTTCCCACTCCAGATAAACTTTCCACTGCCAGCAGCCTACAGTTTGGGTTATATTAGCAGAAGTCAGTGGATCTAAGTTGTGAACTTGAGTCAGATAAGTCCTTCCTGAGTCTTCATCTTCAGTTAATATTTTCACACAGACTCACTGTGAGCTAAATTTGCCAGCCTGCATATCCCAGCATTAACCCTAAAATAGGAGATAAGTGATTAAGTCATGTAGAACCTCTCAGTTGCTATCCTGTCAAACCTCAGTTCTCCGCAATCCATCAGTTACCATTTATTTCATTTACCTCTCTTCCACCATCTGCAGTGGGGTTATAGAGAGACATGAAGGGAGTGGTGGTGAAGGGCCATGTGAGAGGCAGAGGGATACAGTTACTCAAGATATGAGGTAGAGGATTTTGACTGAGGGAGGTTGAGTGCAGGGTTACTAAAATTGTGTGGGTTGGCTCAGCGGAAAGCCCAGCGCTTTTGCCCTGAGGCACTGGTGCTTGATGGGCTCCCTAGCAGCAAGTCTTCACCATGGGAAGCTGTTGGTACACTAGTGCTTTGGCATAGAAATAGTCTGCTACTTGGTGTCCCGGAGACCAAGGAGGCAGCGGCAGAGGAGCCAATGGCTGTGCTCCAAAGTACTGATGCTTAAAGGTCTCCCCACAGTATGTGAAAGAATGAAAGAAAACTAGCATCACTGGCAGGAGCATATAGTGAAGCCAAGTGGCCTCCCTCTGGACTTGAGAACAAGGGACCACCACACTCCACCTGGTAGGCACCCTGCCCCCCTTTTCAGAAATACCAGGGCTAGGGTTGCCAACTCTGACTGAAATAATTCCTGGACATTTTTTTCCCCAACATGATGTAACATCATTTTCTTAAAATATCCTATTAAAATCTCCCAGATTGCTTTCAATAGTCACCAGGAGACTGATGCCAATTCCTGGAGACTCCAGGCCAATCCTGAAAGGTTGCAAACCCTAACCAGGGTGGGACAAGAAGTATAAAGGGAGGGCTCTGCAGCTCAGCTGAGTGGAAGCCAGGGAAGAAGATGGATGTCTCCCCTCCACTGCAGAACCTTGGAGCTGAACCAGTCCTGTGCAGCGCTCTGCCCCCAGAGGAGATTGACTCTGGAGAAGATTTGTGGGGACTGTGGTCCACTATGTACCCAGGGGAGCAAGAGGGCCTGTGGACTACAGACTGCTCTGCCCAGACTGTGGTAGAAAGTAGCCCAGAGAAAACAGTCCGGTTTTGTTGCTGGAGCACGAGTAAGCATGTTTTGACTGGCCCCTGCCTCCCCCCGCTGACCCAGTGGCAGACCACTCCACCAGAGTTAGGACCCTGGGCTGGGTGGACTCGGGTGAGCCTGTGCCCCCCTACCCTCTGCCACCCACCCGGACTGGCAGCTTCCCCGCCGTAGGCCAAGAGTCCTGCCCTTGCCTGCGGTCTGCCCGAGTTAAGATGCCGGGCCCTTTGTTGCTCCTCCCTGTCTGAGAGTCAGGGCATGCTAGTCTCTTAACTGTTGTCAGCCCCAGCCAGGGGCATATGGGCTAAAGCCTGCTTATGCTCTGCCCTGCCCAGAGGGCCAGAATCCAAGACTGTGTGTTTGCTAGCTGCCTTAGCCGGAAGGCTCAGACTAAAACCTGTTCCACCCCCACCCAAAAGGACCCAGGAATTCCCCTTATAGACTGTTAATTGCTGTTTGCCCCAGGAGACTGTGGGCTAAAGACAGACTACTGCTCAGCCCTGCCCAAGAATTCCAGACTGTTAAGGGCTGTTTGCCTCTGCTAGGAGGCTACTGGAGGTAGACTGCTTACTGCTCAGCCCCCAGTGTGGCGGAATGGCCTCCCTCCCCACTTGAGAGTGAGGGACCACTACAGAGCACTTCAAATACTGACACCTCTGTGCAAAGACATTGGATCCCATCCCACCTTAGCCCCCTGCACAGCTGCAACCCTCTCCCAAAATTGCCTCTCAGGCTTCTCCCCTGACCAACCTATCTGCACATCCCTGCTAAAAAAAAATCCTATCTCCCTAAAATTATGCTCAAACTTTTATACTCCAAATCCCATCCACATCCATATTCACTCCTAATAGCCCTTCAGAGCCCTAGCTCTATGCCAGAGCCCAGTCTCCATAACCTTTCTGCCCAGCCTGCCTCTCTGGATTACTAGCTGTATGTTCAGAAAAAAGCTGGTGAATCAGGAAGACAGGCTGCTACATCAGAAAGTGCAAGTAGCTGACTGATCTGAGCAGTTTGAGGGTCTAATCTTGTGACTAAAAGACATTATCTGAATTAGGGGAATAACTCTTGGTGTCTGTGGTGGTATCAAAGCAAGGGGAGACTTGGTTTTGATAGATAAACACATAAACTCTGAAAACAGGACAAGTTTTCAAAATGGGAACATATTTGAATGATGCCTCTGCAAATGATAGTAAATGTTGCATGGAAAACCTGTTTAGCCTGTGAAGACTTATTTTGTCAACTATGGAGACTAATTTTAGACACTGAGGGCATAGCTGTGGCTTTGCCATGAGTTCTGAGCAAGGGGCAATTAGTTGTTGAGAGACGCAGTCTGTCTCCCACTTTCCCCATTTCCCAAGTCTGCAGAGGAAATACAGTGTGCCAAGCCCCCACACTTCCCCTTAATGGGCAGGTAAAGCTATGCTAGCCAGCCTATTGAGGTGTGGAGTCTTGGATCTGTGACCAGTTCCACTCACTTTTGCTGTAAGGGATAGGGACATAGCAACCCCATGGAGACTGCTGTCTGCTTACTATCCAGGTAATCACCAAAAAGGAGTAAGGGAGGTCATTATGCTTCCGTCTTGCTTTATCTTGCTGTGCAAGCTGGGCCACCATCTGGACCTAAAGTGTGAAAAAAGAGATTTTAGTCTTGCTTTCAGTGCAAATCTCAACAGACCTTTAACGATGGAGTTACAACAGACATCCCCATAATACTGTGACTTACTATAAGTACATTTCTGTTGTGTCTTCAAAGCATACCATTCAAAAGTCCAGTCTGTGGTTAGCTGTGCCTAAATCTGTAGAATGAGTTGTATTTCATTTTCAGAGCATAACATTCAATGATCCATACATTAATATAACCTAGAGATACGTTTTAAAAAAAAATAATTTCTGATCTGATCTCCGTTGTGGCATTTTTGCAGACTGTGATTTTCTGCACAGAAAATCATATTGAAATATAGGGAAATAAAAAGACATTTCAAAACCTCTGGTACAATAGATTAAATATTTTGTCTCTTTTGAAATGAAAAACTGATGTAGTCTGTGGGTTGCTATTTCCCAAGCCTATGGCATTTCTCTGGAAAATAGGACCATATGAAGGAATGTTATAGGAGGATAGTTAAACAATAAAGAACCAATATACAAATATCTCTGAGGGATGACCCAGGCATCCATGTGGAACCCCATTGACTTCAATGTGGCTATGTGGATGCAAACATCAGCCCACACAGATCCTTATAGGATGGGGGCCTAAGATACAGCTGGCTATGTGGTATTTTTGATTATGGTATACCTCAGTGACACAAGAAGTCATGAGGTGAAGCCAGTTGTCTCCAACACACCCATGTTGTGCCTTAATCCAACACTACTGCATGGGTAATTCATACTTTTAATGTTACAAATATTTTAACTATATATTTTTATGCCATGAAGTGTAGAGTCAAGGAGACATTTTGAAATGGTTGTGTCAGTTTTAACAAACATGTATGTACAACTATATTTAACTGTACAGCTTCTCTGCTTGTGCAAAAGGGCCATTAAGACATAGGGGCCTGGAGTTTCCAGTGACACAACTTGTATTATCTATGCAAACTGTGTCAAGGACAATGGGCATTTCTAGTTTTGTATCCTTCCTCCCCAACAAACTGTCCTGTATTCTACATAATTCCTGTACAGCATTATGTGACAGTCTATAAATGCTTCCCTGTCTCCTCTGGGGGCATTGGCACCCTAACACCCTACTCCGCTCAGACAAGGCTACCAACAAGATTTAATCATCCAGAGGCCTAGAAGGGCCAGAAGGAGACACTGACCACTTGGGAGTCAGCAGACAAGTTAAGAAGTGTGATGGGCTGTACCTGTCCATTACAGCTCCTTTCTGGAGACTCCACGGTCCTACTACTCCCCATCCCAAAAAGGAGTCAGCTGAGAGGAAAAAAGTAACAAGGTGATACTCCAAGCTTGCCTAGAGAGGACTCTCTGGAGCAGGCATTTTGGAAACCGTAGAAACCTGGTCCTCCAAGGGCTAACAGGGCTAGCAACAGCCAATCAGGGCCCTGCTGGCCCAGATAAAAGGAGCTGCAGGGGCTTAGCAGGTCAGTTCCTGGCTGAGATCAGAGGTGTGAAGAAGGGTGCTCATCTCTGGCCATAGGATCCTAACAATCAGACAGAGTTTGTGGCTGGTTGAACTTATTCTGAGATTGCAGGGGGAGAAGAACCTCAGGATACTGGACCAGAGATTGGGCTGGAGATAAAAGGGCCCAATGGAAAGAGGCACAGGGAACTAGCAGCAAAGGACTGAAGCAAAGACTATTTGGCTGCAGTGTACAGGGTCCCTGCAGTGCTGACTTTCTAATGTGCCAGGGGGCGCTTGACTCCCTGGCTCTGCCTCAAGCCCTGACCCCACTCCACCTCTTACCCCAAACCTCCACCCCTGCCCCACCTCTTCCCACCCTTGAGGGTTGGAAATACTGACCGCCACTGAATGGGAAATCTTCTTGAGTATCAGGGATAGGTCCCTATGGTGTTGTACTGATGCTCTTATATACTGAAACAGGGGTTGAGCAATCTCTAGTGAAGCTTTTTCATCTCCCATCTCAATATGTACAACGAAAAAATTACTTGGGCTAGGAGAATGAAGAACTAAGCATATATTTACTTTCACAAGAGGTTATATTCTTCCTGATGTGGTTCCTTCTCTGTAGACTTATAGGTAAAATGGAGTTTCCAAGAAATCATGCATAAAGAACTACTGATGCAGAAGAAGAGAAAAATCAAAGTCAGCAAAATAAGTTTTATTCATTAAAATATAGGGTATAAAATCAGAAAGTGTATATATAAAGTATATATTGCTCTAAAGGAGAAAAGTTTGGCAGTTTTAAGGGGCCTGAACTCTTTCTTTGCTATCTTAAAGCTTACATCACTAGATACTAGTTTTCCCAGGAATTGCTTGGTACCTTAGTAAATGCCATGATTGTTTGTTTGCTATTTATTTACTTACTTACAAATACTTCTGAATGTCCTAATGTTGTTTAAGCTTATTGCCATCTTCCAGGTAATCATAACAGCTAATGGACAAGTCTATGAAGAATTAGGATCGGAGCTTGTATTAGACTAAATACCTTATCTATTTGTTGCAGTATGTTTTATTTGCTGTGATCTTTCTAACTGCCAAGATCACATGCCTCAGTTTGTTATGCTGTGCTTACAAACCTATGTGTTATCCACTTCATATAATATCAGTGGTTAAGGCAAGAAGAAATGGAGGCATGGAAAAATCTAGGTCTTCCTGATACCATATGAGGATATTAGTAACTCTGTATAAGATTATACTGAAGCTTAGTGACACACATTAGGAATAAGCAGTAGAAAGTTGGGAGAATTTGTATTAGCCAGTGCTTATCTAATGTTAACATTAGGTGCAGGGTGGGCAAGCTGAATTTCAATATCAGCACATGGTCCACCAGTCAGAAGACCTGAAATTGCACTACTGCTCCAGTTAGATAAGAGAAGAACACCCAGTAAACGTTGCAATGGCGGGTGGGTGGTGCAAAATGACACTCATCTTGCTTTTTCACCACTCACTTCTTTATCTGAATTTTGGTTCCACCTGAAGCATAGCCTAGCTTTTAGAACCACTTGAACTCTGTAGGTTTTGAAACCCTTTGAATAATCTTTTTTTTTTCTTCAGCATATCAAAGAGGGATGATGACACATTTATATTCTGTTAAACAACCATACAGGAGCTATTACAATATGTATTTGTCATACAGCCTAGCTAATTGAAACATAAAGTGGAGATTATGCACATCAAAAACGCCTCTCCAGTGACTAAATTAATCCATGTTATTCAGAGTACAAACACAATGCTAGTGGTTCCTTTAAGAAAGCTGGCTTTCTAGATCAGTTAAACATCAAACACAACCACTTTGCACACCAAGTGCCTTCATAACAACCAAAATATGCTAGTCACACTTCATATCTCTTGTTATGGAAACTTTATTTAAAGACTTTGCTGACGCCTTGTGGAACACTTTGAAAAACCTCCTATTTCAAAATAATTCTGCAATTTTCACCATAATGAATTTCTTTTTCTGTATTCTTTTCCTGTTACTAGAATGCACCAAAAATAGGATAAGTGCTTCTGGAGTATCCATCTTCTAACTCTTCCCCACCAGAAGTAATAATCACAATTACTCACTGACACACTGTGACAATTTAGAGAATGTGTCTAGGTACAATTTGTGAATTCTGGTTGATTTTATGAAATTGCTGCATCATGGAGTGCCTCAAAGCAAAGTGAGTCAGCTATGAATTAACATGGTCTGTGTCACCTGTCTCAGACCAGGGACAGTGGTCAATTTTGTTAAACCTTAATGGACACCTATTCAGGTAGAAACACCTTAGGACAATAGGTTGACCAAAGCTAAGAGAACCAGTTTTCTCCAACTTTTCTTCAGGGTGCTGTGGATTGAAAAGTCGAAAATCTTGTGACTTTCAATCAATTTGCAAGAGTTGGCACCTCTGCATTCCCTTTGGTGCTCGGAAGAGTCTCCTAGCCCACTACTACCCCCAGGCTGGGAGAGCTGCCATTCTGTGTCCTCCATCTCTCATCCACATCACAATCCCCATGCTCCAATTCCTCTGCAATCCCTAAATCTGGCTCCTGCTCCCCCTCACTTTTCCCATCTCCATGCTCTGTTTCTCTGTTGCTCCTCAGAGACCCTGTGTCCTGTCCATCTCCCTGAACAGACACCCATTTTGCCTGGGGCATGCCTTCAATTGCATTGAAAACAGTGGCAGGTACCAACCAGCTTTATTAAGGGCAGTCTCACTTCCAGATAGACTATAAGGAAATGTCAGCCATTTTGCTGGCTTCGGTCTGAGATAGTAGTCATTTGGAATAAGGGATTATTCCTGAATTGGCATCTTTCATCATGTTTTCATGAGACTAGTTAAAACACATCCCAAAGTTGCTGGAGTTGATTAAAATCATGAGATTTGAGAATGCTGCTTTTGTAGCAGAGTGGTCCTGTTTAGTTTCAAGACCAGCTGAGGAAGGAAAAAGCTAGCTGACCTGGAGCAGAGAGGGACTTCATGATTCAGAAGAGAAGCTATGTGCAGGAGAGGCAGAACCTTGTGTCTTCAGAGGACTCTGCCCTAAACCAAAAGAACTCTGCAGATTAGTGAGGAAAGTGAGGCCGGGAAATGCATTCAGGTATGTTTATTACTTTGTCTAGATCTGTGTCTCTTTTGTGCTAGCTAAGTGAAAAGTAATGATGTTTAGAATCCTGTGCAAAATCTATCTAGGTGTCTGTTTGCTCCAATTTCTCATGTTGATGAAGAGCTAAATTGTAAATTCAGAGTCCACGAGGTTGGAGTTCTGAGAGGCGGGTGTGGTTAGGATATAGGAGAATCTGGAGGATGAGCACTGGTGATGGGAGTCCAAGATAGCTGGGCCACATAAATAAATTTATCTTATTCTCAATGTAACATTTATTGCAACTTTACATTTGTGAAATCCAGAAAAGGGAAGTCATGAAATACCACAAATTAAGGTTTTTATGGTAAAATTAATCCAGCCACACACATAGGAGAGATCATCAATTAATGGAGCTATGCCTATTTACCTCAGCTCAGTATCTGGCTCCATATGATGTGTAATGTGTTCCTGTTTTCCTTGTCAATGTATTCTTTTATGGCTTATATTAAATTTGTAAAATACAATATGCAGGGTCTGCAATGGGTCCATGTTAATGCTGTATCAGAGTAGCAGCCGTGTTAGTCTGTATTCGCAAAAGAAAAGGAGTACTTGTGGCACCTTAGAGACTAACAAATTTTATTTGAGCATAAGCTTTCGTGAGCTACAGCTCACTTCATCGGATGCATACCGTGGAAACTGCAGCAGACTTTATATACACACAGAGATCATGAAACAATACCTCCTCCCACCCCACTGTCCTGCTTGTAATAGCTTATCTAAAGTGATCATCAAGTTGGGCCATTTCCAGCACAAATCCAGGTTTTCTCACCCTCCACCCCCCCACACACAAACTCACTCTCCTGCTGGTAATAGCCCATCCAAAGTGACAACTCTCCCTACAATGTACATGATAATCAAGGTGGGCCATGTCCAGCACAAATCCAGGTTCTCTCACCCCCTCACCCCCCTCCAAAAAACACACACACAAACTCACTCTCCTGCTGGTAATAGCTCATCCAAAGTGACCACTCTCCCTACAACGTGCATGATAATCAAGGTGGGCCATGTCCAGCACAAATCCAGGCTTTCTCACTCCCCCCCTTTTCTCGGGGACACACACACACAAACTCACTCTCCTGCTGGCAGTAGCTCATCCAAACTGATCACTCTCCAAGTTTAAATCCAAATTTAACCAGAACGTCTGGGGACGGGGGGTAGGAAAAAACAAGGGTAGCCTATTCTAGCTGTAGCTAGAATGCTAAATATGCATTATACTGAGTGAGGGAATGTGGTTCTTGATTTCATCAGACACAATACTTAAGTTTCCAAGTTTAGGAATCTGGAAACCTACTGAAACCTAGTTCTGAAAATTCTGGGAAAATCAATGTGTCTTCCATTACCCCAGACATAATGGGGTGAACCAAGAAACCAGTTAATCAGGTGCCTTGTTGTGCCAAGATATTGGAGGGCATACTGCAAGTTTCACCCCTTACTGTAGATTTCCTTGCTTTATGAGTTTGAATCACAATCCCATCTTTAAAAAGAAAAGGAGTACTTGTGGCACCTTAGAGACTAACCAATTTATTTGAGCATAAGCTTTCGTGAGCTACAGCTCACTTCATCGGATGCATACTGTGGAAACTGCAGAAGACATTGTCCGATGATGTGAGCTGTAGCTCACGAAAGCTTATGCTCAAATAAGTTGGTTAGTCTCTAAGGTGCCACACGTACTTCTTTTCTTTTTGCAAATACAGACTAACACGGCTGTTACTCTGAATCCCATCTTTGAAATTTGCTGCCCTTGGCAATCTGTAACAAACAATAATGACGCAACCAGATGTTCAGCTCTCTTAGGCTTGCTGCTGCTGTCAAGAACTGACTGGAGCCAAGTACAGTGATTAGCATTCCTGCCTTTGCCTGCTCTGGAAAACCTGGTCATCTACATTTGAACTGTTGCCTGGGGCAGGACGTTTCTCCCCTTTCAGCCATCCATGAGGAGATAGTAATAGGGGTGAATGTGAAATCCAGGACTTAATCAAAGGAATTTTGCCATTAACTTCAATGGGGCAGAATATTAACCAGAAACCCTCTGCCATGAGCCTCCAGAGCAAGTGACTGAAGTTTTTGGATAATGACAGGTTTCAGAGTAGCAGCCGTGTTAGTCTGTATTCGCAAAAAGAAAAGGAGTACTTATGGCACCTTAGAGACTAACAAATTTCTTTGAGCATAAACTTTCATGAGCTATAGCTCATTTCATCGGATGCATTTAGTGGAAAATACATTGGGGAGATTTATATACATAGAGAACATGAAACAATGGGTGTTATCATACACACTGTAATGAGAGTGATCACTTAAGGTGAGTAGGAGAGCGGGTGGGGGGGGGGCGGGATTTTGTAGTGATAATCAAGATGGGCCATTTCCAGCAGTTGACAAGAACGTCTGAGGAATGGTGGGGGGTGGGGAATAAACATGGGGAAATAGTTTTACTTTGTGTAACGGCCCATCCACTACCAGTCTTTGTTCAAGCCTAAGTTAATTGTATCCTGTTTGCAAATTAATTCCAATTCCGCAGTCTCTCGTTGGAGTCTAATTTTGAATTTTTTTTGGTTGAAGAATTGCAACTTTTAGGTCTGTAATCGAGTGACCAAAGAGATTGAAGTGTTCTCCGACTGGTTTTTGAATGTTATACTTCTTGACGTCTGATTTGTGTCCATTTATTCTTTTACGTAGAGACTGTCCAGTTTGACCAATGTACATGGCAGAGGGGCATTGCTGGCACATATCATATTGGTAAATGTGCATGTAAACGAGCCTCTGATAGTGTGTCTGATGTGTTTAGGCCCTATGATGGTGTCCCCTGAATAGATATGCGGACACGGCTGGCAATGGGCTTTGTTACAAGGATAGGTTCCTGGGTTAGTGTTTCTGTTGTGTGGTGTGTGGTTGCTGGTGAGTATTTGCTTCAGGTTGGGGGGCTGTCTGTAAGCAAGGACTGGCCTGTCTCCCAAGATCTGTGAGAGTGATGGGTCGTCCTTTAGGATAGGTTGTAGATCCTTGATGATGCGTTGGAGAGGTCTTAATTAGGGGCTGAAGGTGATGGCTAGTGACGTTCTGTTATTTTCTTTGTTGGGCCTGTCCTGTAGTAAGTGACTTCTGGCTGTGTCAATTAACTTAGGCTTCAGTAAAGACTGGGAGTGGATGGGTCATGACACAAAGTAAACTATTTCCCCATGTTTATTCCCCACCTCCCACCCCCCTCTGTTCCTCAGACATTCTTGTCAAATGCTGGAAATGGCCCACCTTGATTATCACTACAAAAGGTTCCCCCCCACCGCTTTCCTGCTAGTAATAGCTCACCTTAAAAAGAAAAGGAGTACTTGTGGCACCTTAGAGACTAACAAATTTATTTGAGCATAAGCTTTTGTGAGCTACAGCTCACTTCATCCGATGTGTCCCACGAGGAGCGTGAGCATGCTGAAAAAATCATGAAGCTGCAGAACCAGAGGGGCGGTCGCATCTTTTTGCAGGACATCAAGAAACCAGATCGTGATGATTGGGAGAATGGGCTGACAGCAATGGAGTGTGCCTTGCACCTGGAAAAGAATGTGAACCAGTCACTCCTTGATCTGCACAAGCTGGCAACTGACAAGAATGACCCTCATTTGTGTGACTTCATTAAAACCCTTCATCCGATGAAGTGAGCTGTAGCTCACGAAAGCTTATGCTCACATAAATTTGTTAGTCTCTAAGGTGCCACAAGTACTCCTTTTCTTTTTGAAGATTTTTGGGTGGCTCCCCTCTCCTTGACCTTTAGGGGAGGGAAAGAAGGAATTGGTAGACTTTGCTTTATTCACCCTGCATAGAAGTAAGAGTAGGAAAGATTGGCTGAAGGGAGGGGAGTGTCAAAAATAAGTCCAACACTACCACCTCAGAAGCCAGACTGTTCTTGGTCCCAGTCGCAAGAACATCAATAGCCTGAAAGAGTAGGTTAGAACAGAGGATTATATTTAGAAACAGGATATGCATAGTTTTTTAAAAAAAATAATTCTACTCCTGAATATGAATGTTCACAGGTTTTTCTAAGACACTTATTACAGTATCTGAGCCCCTCACAAACAGTATTGAACACAACACCTGTGTCAACTAGGAGGTATTATCCCCATTTTACGCATGAGAAAGTGAGAGAAATTAAATTCTTTGGTCCAGGTCAGGAAATCTGTCACAGAACTAGGGATAGACCCCAGATGTTCTGAATCCGGGGTGAAAGTAACTTAAAGGACTTACCAGTACTCTGGAGCCCTGAGCGGAGGGCGCATGGCCTGGATTGGAAGAGGCGTGGCTGGGAGCCCCGGGGCCTTTAAATTACCCCCAGAGCTACCAGCAGCAGAGGCAGCTGGGAGCCCCGGGGCTCACGGGCGATTTAAAGGGCCCTGGGCTCCGGTTGCTGCTACTGCAGTGGAGCTCCGGGCCCTTTAAATCACTGCCGGAGCCCTGCTGCCGCTACCCCAGGGGCTCCGGCAGTGGGCCTCTAGCAGCACTTTAAAGGGCCAGGGGTTCCGGCCACTGTGGGGAGCCCTGGGCCCTTTAAAACGCCCCCCCGAGTCCCGCTGCTGTAGCCCATGGGGTAGCCTCTGGCCACTGCAGGGATCCCCGGGCCCTTTAAAGCGCCAGCCTGGGGAAGCTGGGCCAGGCCGGCATGGCTTACTTTCACTCTGTCTGAATCCCAAATGAGGGCCATAATCACCAGGCTGCCTTCCTTTCATATGAATGTGAATATGTGCCTGTTTTTCTAGTATTACTTCATGATGGCTTTATTCGTTATTTTGAGGGGGATTTTCCCTAGAACTATGGAGGCATGTGAAAAATTATTACTTATTAGATACCACCCGTGTGTTATATGCTTTACAGATAGGTCTGAAGACAAGGTCCTTGCTCTGGAGAGTTTATGGTCTAAATAGAGACAAGAAATGGGATGTAATGGGCAGCCAGGGAGAACAAATGATGAAGTTCTGTGTTTACTTTTTCTGAGCAGATTCATATGTCCCTCCACAAAGCCTTTTCAATTTTAAAATATGAAGCGGATATATCACAGTTGCACTAAACAAGAGTTTTAGCCATGGCAAAAATAACAAGAATTTTGTTTCACGTAGGAAATTTTCATGAAGAAAATGAAATGGCTAGTGGTTATTTGTTTGCTTTTGAATGAATAATTCTAGTGGTAATTACTGAATTAATATATTTTTAAAGTGCTTAAAAATACCCAGTTTTATTTTCATTATATAATGGTAATACATTTCTATAAATTTTAGAAAATCAGTAAGTAAAACAAGAAGGATTCCCTAACATTTGAAAGTAGCAGCATGTAAACAGGCATGATTTCAGATTCCAGTTTAAAAAAATTCTATGGTTTCCAAGCAGTTAGGAAGATTTGGAATTTAAAAGTGAGTTATTTCCTAAACAAGAGAGGAATCTGACACAGGCATGGAACAATCTATTCCTAGGCTAATTCACTTACAGGATCCTA
Organism: Lepidochelys olivacea; assembly: GCF_965140295.1. Taxonomy (NCBI): domain Eukaryota; kingdom Metazoa; phylum Chordata; order Testudines; family Cheloniidae; genus Lepidochelys; species Lepidochelys olivacea. The sequence continues at coordinate 74,194,491 of NC_140411.1, read as the reverse complement.
AGAACCTCTCAATGCCACCTCCCAAAGGATTCACTGTTCTGTAATAGTAACTCCCAACAGGCCTGACAAACTCACTACACCTAGCATACCACTTTCCTGGTATTTATCCATAAATAATGTCATGTAAGATCTTACATCAAAGCCAGATCAGATCATTAATAGAATTGTGTAATGTATTTACAGATAGTATATAAAAGTGTGAATTGACTTTGTTTTATATGTAACCTTTCTGTTTCCATTATCCGCATTCATTATTGCTTAAATTATTCTTAGTCTTTGATAATAATCTTGTGATTGTTTTCACTATAAATATGTCTTACTGTGTGATGTTATATAGGAGCTGAATCTTAGTTGAATCAAACCAGCTGGTGTGTAAACTATCCCCTTAGGGATAACAAACATGGTATTTCTGAGTAGCCAGTGTTGGGGGCTGGATATCACACAGGAATGCTTCAAAGCAGTTTGGGATTGGGATGCACCTATCTTTACCCTGCAATGCAAAATGAGGGCTAGCATTGCCCAGAGGAGATTTTCTCTAATAGACTAGAGGTGTCAGTGAGCTGACACCCAGGTAAGCACCAGCAAGTCTCCATCACTCTGGAGGCAGGGAAGTAGCAAAGTGACTCTCAGTCCTGGGTATCCAGATAAGTATGCACAATCTTTAACAGTGACATTGAAGTGGAAAAGGAAAGTGCAGCCTATAGCTCTTTGAATGCCAGACCCTAGTTTTGTCCCAGTTCCAGTCAGACTGTTTCTTTCCATCAGATGTAGGAAGATGTTTTTCTTGAAACAACATTCCAAACAATCTTTGTTGTAAAATCTCCCAGCTCTAAAGTCACCACTTCCCTATCCCTTGGTCTTGGCTATTTTGTAATGCACATGGGAGCCCATCTCAATTTGGAAGTTATTGAATTTCCTTCTTACACATAAGGGCCAAGTGGTATGTGGCAGTAGTCAAACTCAATTCCTACAACTCTTAGGGATTGTCTGCATAGGAAAGTTATACCAGTTTAAGCTATTGTGTGAATGTAAATTGATATCTATAGTGACATAACCCCATATGTGGACACTCTTTTTCTGGTAAAACTGTGGGATGTGGGGTGGGGCTATCAATTATCGTTTGGAAAGTGGTTTAAGCTAAACCAAAAGAAGCTGCTCTTATTCTGAGCTAAGAGTGTCCACATGGAGAGCTATATATGTATAATTATACTATTTAACTATGTTGATAGTTATACCTCATAGCTGGTTAAAACCCTTCCTACGTACACAAGCCATCAGAAAGCTGCTGGACATCTCTTACGTGCACCACTGACATAGTACATAGTGGGCCATACACCAGTGGAGCAGAGGCATAGAATCATGCACCTCTGCCACCTGACAGAGTTTGCCAGGAAATTCTCTGCTAGGCACTTGTGAGCAGATTATGGCCTCTTTGTAGATTATGTCCCCAGTGGTCCAAAGGGACTAAACTCACCAGAAAATCTGGCCAGAGGAATCTGATGTCTACTTTTAAAAGCCCAACAAGTTCAAAGGCACTTATGGGCTCACTAATTAACTCAGCGCCGTACTAAATGTGGTGTAGCTGCAGGTTTTTTTAGGCCTTCTGCAGACTCCCATTTAAGGTACTTTTTAAATAAAATTGGTAGTTTCATATTCTTGCCCCTTTGCTGAGCAGTAGCAGATTTGGGGACCTTGCAGATTGGTTTCCTGTTGGTGATAACACACTGCACAGGTGATTCCATTTTGCCAAAACCTCAGATAAGGCATCACAGCTCTAACCCAAGAAGCAGCTTTTTGACTTTGTCTCTCTTTAGAATTTCAAACAAATCTGAATTATTTAACAAAAAACAGCCCTTTCTTCCTGCCCAGTCCCTGGACTTTACAACTTGGGAAACCCCTCCAACTCAACGCTTCTTTTTTGGGGCCAGGTGGTTTTCAAAGGTGAGCCTACCTGTCATCTCTCCTTTTGTACAGCAGCTTTTCTGTACAAGGAACCTCAGAGCTTTCACTGCCAGACAAAAGGAGAGTACTTTTCCCCACACAATCTCTATAATGAGTGCCTTGGTGATGATGCAAGCCACTAGCACTTCTTCACATAATACTTTTACCACTTCTGCCACAATACCTAGCTATTGTTCCTTTCAAATGTTCATGTCCTATTTTCAGCACTCTTACAGTTAGTCAAAAAATGCTTCTTTTTCTTCTTATTCAATAGGCATGGAAAAACTGAGACTACTAAACTAAGAGGATCCAGAGATGGCACACGGTATGTGTGTGGGAGAGAGATAGAAAGAGAAAACATTAGTTGTCAGCTGTCCCTTGTGCCTGTGGTTCAGGAACTTCCCCAGGGCATGACTATGCACTCAGGAGGATTTCACAGAATTGTTACTTTAACTATAAATATTGCAGAGCATATAAATCTCAGTAGGTGACTTCTAAAAACTCCTGTAAAGGTCCAGACAGGAACTGATGCTTACAGGGGAGGAAGATACTTGAGTGTCATGGGATGGGGACTTCAAATGTTCATGGATTGTTTCTGGGGGGGAAAAAACCTTTTGGGTGCTTGTTTGAAGAGAGGTTTCAGAGTAGCAGCCGTGTTAGTCTGTATTTGCAAAAAGTAAAGGAGTACTTGTGGCACCTTAGAGACTAACAAATTTATTTGAGCATAAGCTTTTGTGAGCTACAGCTCACTTCATCAGATGCATTCAGTGGAAAGTCTCTGAATTTTTTAAAGTTCACCCATCACTGGCAACTGGCTGACAACATTTTTTATTTGGACAATTGGAATATATCAAAAAGATATTTTGAATGGGTGGCTGCATAGGTGGGGAGGTTGCTTCCAGCGCTTGCATGTGAACCTCCCCAAACAGAGGACTCAGGCGCCATCTATGGGTGACTGGGCCAGGTAGGCATCCACTTCGCCCTGGAAACCATCTCCTTTGGATGTCTGAACAGTGAGAAGGGTGATCAGGCCAGTCTGCCATTCATCCACCTGCAAATTCAGAAGTGGGATGGGGCCAGCTGACTATGTTTGAAGATATCAGGAGTAGTGTGGGGAGTTTACAGCCTCTGGAAGATAGCATGAGGTAAAGGTGGTGGGGAGAAAAGGTTCTGTGTGAGGTTGGAAGGGGAGCAAAGGTAGAGAGATTTACTAGCTGTGTTACATAACTAGCAAGTTTTGCAATGGTTTGCTTGGATTTTTTAGCAAATGCAAAATTCAAGGGTGTGTGAACCCCTGTGAACTGTATCCATCAATATGCGTTTGCTAAAAGCATGCCAATTAAACTAGGGCAGTAGATTTATTGACAGCACATATCTAATGATCACATGTCCTATGAACACATTTCCTCCTAGATTATTATCCTACTTTGTCAGAAAGGCATTTTCAGTTTAGAGAGGAACAATGGTCCACTGCTTAGGGCACCACCCTGGGACTTGGGAGAGACCGGTTCAATTTTGTGTTTCACCACAGACTTCCTATGTGGCCTTGGTCAGGGTCATTTAGTCTCTCTGTGCTTCAGTTTCCCCTATGTAAAATGCCTCTCCGGTGTTGTGAGGATAAATACATTGTGAGATGTTCAGATACTACGGTAATGGGGGGGCATATAAGTACTATAGAATAAAGGTGCCAGATAATTTCCCCACTTCTTGTGTCGTCCCCCACCCCAGTTGATTATTTGTTTGTGATGAAGCCAGCTTCTGAATTACATTGTGGAGGGGGTATGAAAGTGCTGGCTGAGACAATCATCCAAGGAATCAGCAACATCTTTCAATCAACATGAATAGTGCTGCTTGGAGAGGTGGTTTGGTAATACAGTGACAAAAGAGAAAAGGCTTTACTGAGTAGTGTTCTTTTTCTATAGTCTAGGGAAATGACTTGTGCAAGATTTTTAGTCACATGACTCCCATTAAAGTCAATGAGCATTTTGTTACTAACATCCAATGCAACTCTTCAAAAACACTTCCCACAACATCTGTCAATTTCTTTGCAACAAGTTTTCTTTGAATACCACTGTGAATTACAAAGAGAGAGGATAGTTTGGTGTCCATAAAAGGTAAAGGCAGCCTAGTCACTCTGGCCTCATCACTCCGATCTTACAACACAGGGCAAGCTACAGCTCCAGATCTACAAGGTGAGTTACAGCCCCTTTGCACCACTCAGGTAGTAGAAGGGGGCCATAATTCATCAACAAATACTCAAGATAGAATTCCTTTTTTTAAAGGCTGTTCTGTGCTGATTGGTGCATCTGCACCACAACTGGGCATATGTCTCTGCTTCCCAAACCTCCTGGAACAAGGGGCATGATGGGAGAAGGAAGGGATAATGTTAGAGGTCTGATCCACTTTACAAGACTAATCGTCCACTAGTATAGGGCCCATCAAGAACCCTCAGGATAAAATGTGGAATAATATAAGTTCTGCTTGGGACAAAGATAATTTGGGCTTTAAAATGTGGGATGCGCCTCAAGAAGGGGAAAATTCCAAAACCTTTCTAGAATTTATTTTGTTTGGTTATTAAGAAAGCTATACCCTTTTCTACTAAATACTGATCCTGTACAAAACTGGGATTCCTGTGGTAACAAGTATGGATTGTAATTAATATCATTGACCACACCACATGCACTTATTTTGTTCTTTGCTGTCTCTGCCTGTACTCACGATATTAGTAAATATTAAGAGTTTTCCTGTTATAAAATAGAGATGATTCTCTATTCACAGATTCACAGATTAATAGTATGGATATTGCATTGTGAGAATGTTTCTTCACATTTACTACTTTAATTATGCAAATTCAGTCATATATAGTTTTTATGTGGTCACTTTTTAATATCTTTGCAAGCAAAGTAGGAGTGTGTGTGTGAGAGAGAGAGAGAGAGATGGAGAGGGAATACATACAACAGTTAATACCTCACTTGTGGGAAAAATTTCAGAATAACACATCTTCTGGCAACTGAGCAGACTGCTGGATAGAACATTTTTGTACTCACCAGAGATACATATATCTTTTGAAATTTTCTCACTAATTATTTCTTGTGTTGTAGCTTTGTAGTATATTAAAATCATATATAATAAAGTCAAAAACTAGTTCTCGTACATGAAATTAATTATGCCTGTAAGGACCCTTAAGGGAGAATCATCCCTGACTAAGTGCTTTCAGTACTATTAACTGTGTAGAATACCCAGTACAGTACACTAAACTTTAAATATTCTCACATTTCTAACTCCATTAAAAGTTTGTTAACTTTTTCTTGGGTAGCAAAAATAGATTTTGTTTTGTTAAAAGTGTTTTGTGGTAAAAATCAATGATAAAGTAGAAATCAGTGGACATTAGATACAACTCCAAATCAATAAACTCACTTTGTCAAGATATCATAGTGTATGCAGAATGAAAAATAAAACCTTTATATTGTGCATGACGTGTGGGTGTCCCACGGGTAGTCATTTAACAGTGATGATTAAACTCCACTCTATCACCTGGAATAGATGGCTTCACAGGTCTTATTCATAAATTTTTTTTCATTGATTCACTCATGTTGCAATTTGAAAAAAACAATTTTTAGATAAAAAATCTGGTTAATCGAGGAGGATTTAATAAATTACTATGTATTGTTTGTTCTACAGTGGTCACCAGTTATAGTAGGATGTCCCTGTGTTAGGTGCTTAGTAAGAGACAATTCTTACCCTAAAGAGCTTCCACTTGTAAATTAAGACAAGATGCAACAAGTAGGTATAGGAAATATGTTGAAAGAGCAAGGGAGGAAGGACAAAGGTAACACTGATAGGAAGGCATGGTTAGACTGATTACATACTGTAAGGGAGTAGAGAAACTCTCATCCGACACAGCAGAGTTAAAGAAAACCTTTGGGTTAGCTAGCCCTGCTCTTCTATACCTGTGGCCAATGCCAGGCCTGGAGTAGGAGAAAAGAAGGGAGCCTGGCGCAATTGGGAGCTGACTGGAGAGGACGCAGGAGTTCTCTATCTGCCTGCCTGCAGGGATGGATCAGCGATCTGCCAGTCAGTGCTGCCACTTGAGGCAAGTAAAGGCTCCCCAGCCAAGGGGAGGCTGTAAATAAGCCCCAGTCCCAGGGCCAATGGACTAGGTGAGCTGCAGAAAACTGGAACTAGTGGGGACGTGCCCCAAACTGAAGAGACTAGAAAGTAGCCGAGGCAAGTGGGTCTTGATTTCCTGTTTAGGGGTTGAGTTACACAGGATACTGGGCTGGGACCCAGTAGAGACGGAGGGCCCATGTCCCCGTACTATGCTCTCTGGCCTTATAGACTGAAAGACTAGTGATCTAGCCACTAGGCCACCCAGCTAAGGAAGGCCCTATGACACATACATAATTTCCATGGAGGTTTGAGGGTTTACTTATTAAAAATATAAATAATCATACATTAATAATGCCAGCAAACCACATCAGCCACTTACCTAGCCACTGTAAATGGGCAACTTACTCTAGGCATCATAGTAGAAGGGGGTCTACTATGAGGAGAGATTTGAAGATTTGAGATTTGCTCTGGCAAAGTTCACAGAACCAAGGAATGATTGGTTCCTCTCCTTGCTCTACATTTAATTTACTACGGCACTTTGGGAAACCAATTAAACTCTATTGCTGTATCTTCACTAAGAGTGGAGTGATATCAGCCATTACTTCCCCATCCCTTAACCTTAGTTGAACATGGGTTAGTCATGGGGAAGACAAGGGCCAAACTGTGTTCAACAGCCAATACAGAAAGTGTGCTCAGATCATGTTAGAGCTTCATACCATTTGTGTGAAATACTCTGACTTTATTTCCCTGCTTTTCCCCTAAGTTCCTCCTTATCATACCTTCCTCAGAGAGGTATTGAGAGGCTTACTCAACAAAGGTTAGATTGTGAAACATTTATTCATTTTTGCAAACAGTTTCTCATAAATTTAGTTATATTGAAGTAACACATACATTCCCATAAGTAGTGCAAAGTGCACACCAGAATGAATAAAGATTGCATAACCTTGCCTTTAAGGTTTGTGAAGTTCATTGAGTACATAGAATGGGATATTAGTTATAGGTACTAAGTAGAGCTGGTCAGGAAATAATTTTGTCATGAAAAATATTTACAAAAATTATATTTTTCTTCTAAATCTTTCAGAGGTTTGTGAAAGTACAAAAAGAATGTTTTGGTTTTCAGCAGCTATATATACTTTTCTCAGTTTTAAAATTGAACTGGCTTTAGACCAAACATTTTTGAAAAATGAAAACTTCAAGGTTTTTCCAAAGTTGTATTTATGAAAACTGAATTTTTTCACTAAAATTTCAATTTTGCTAAAGTCATTTTCCATCAAAAATATATGTTAATGGAACATTTTTGATCATCTCAGTTCTAAATATAATTATTTTACCTTATTCTCTAATTTTTTAATCTCACAAGGGCAAAATTAGCTTTATTAACTTTCTCAAACATTTCCATAATTCCAAGAACTTTTGTCAGTGTAGGTCACCGGGATCTCCCATGTTTCTCATGCTAAGTAAGTCCCAGCTTCTTTAATCTTTCACATATTTTCCACCCTGGCTCACATTGAGTGGTACCTTACTCCAGATATAGTTGCATCAATGTGAATCCATCTACTTCTACAATAAAACCCTACTCAGCATGAGTAAAGGATGACAGAACCTGGCTCTAAAGTAGTAATATCCTTTCTCTGGATAGTCTCTAGTGACTGTATATTATTTCAGATGCATCTCATCAGTTAATTCTACAATAATAGGATAATCTCTCTTTGCTTTGTATTTTATTCCTCTCTACTAATAAACTTGTTTGCTAGTTTTACATTGTTCTCTACCAGATTAGTGGTTTCAGTAACTTCCACATCTTTCTCATGAACTGTTTTCTGGACGATAGCTTCCTTTAGCACATATTCGGTAACTTGATTCTTTACTCCCAAACTAATTATTTTACATTATGCTACAATGAACTGACAAATAACCAACATGAGCCAAATGTTTCTGAGGTTGCATTACTTGATGCTCCTGAGCCTGCAATAGGAATATTGCCACTTGTTTCCATAGGAACAGGAACAGGCCCAGTATGTGCTACCTCCAATGTCAGTATCATCTGCAAACTTTTTTTTTCAGCTGTAGTCAGTTATTTATATATTTTGCACCAAAATAAAGGCAACAAAGTTAAGGTTACAAAATTAAACATTTAAAAATGAAGAAATGACAAAGTCCGTGAAGAACAGCTACATCCCCTTATCTGTGTGCATTAAAGATACAAGGTTGAAACCTAGCCCTGCTGAAATCAGTTGGCATTTTTCCTTTGACTTCAGTGGAGCCAGGATTTCACAGTCTTTAACTACATGATCACATGCTATAATTTTATTTAATCCTTCCTCTGTAAGAGGTACAAATAAGAATGTAATTTACATTCCACACAGAAAATAACTTTAATTGTGGTGGATAGAGAACAATTGCATTATATATATTCTTCCTCTTCATTTATTTTTTGAAGTTATTTAAAAAAAAACATTATTCATTGCACATCATCAAATTTACGCACTGAAGATGTCAAGGTCCCACATAAATAATAGCATATGACTATGTAAGTAAAGATTGGGCCAAATTCACTGCTACGCTAAACTGACAGCTTGTACCAGCAGAGAATTTGGCTTAACACATATACACAAAGGGGCAGAATTAACTTTGGGCATGCTTTTTGGGTATTTAATTTTGCAACTTTAATATTCTCTTAATATAGTGGTTTTTTTTTTTCATTAAATTACTTATTTTTTACAAAGAGAATAGAAAATAAATCAAAAAGTGCCTTTGCCACATGCCTAGAAAATTTTGGCTGACAGTATCAGGATGCCCCGCACTAAAACCTGATGAGTTTCAACACCATGTTGAAAACATTATGCCTAGAATGCTCCCCATCTTGATCTGCCCAAGTACCTTCAATTTTTCCTCTTCCACATCTTTCCTTTCAAAATTCAGGTCTTTATATAATCCCTCCCCTGTTCCTGACAAAATTAATAATATTCACTCTTCAGAATGATTGCCCTACATCTTGTATTTGTTTACCAGGTTTTTGGCTTAGATAAAAAAATCTTGGGAAATTGGCAGGACTAGCTTTCTGTTTATAAAGCATAACACATACCTACAGCTCTTTATAAACGACTTAGCAATAATATAGTCTCTATAGTTATATTTTTTCGTTAGTGCTAATAAATACTGAGGGTGAAATTCATGCCTTTTCCCTCAGAAATGCTTGCAGAAATAAGCCTTGTGAATCAGTTAAGGGTAGTGATAAATTTATTTTTCTCATCTTTGCCCCGGTGGGCTAGTGTATCCAGTTTCCTTAACAAATGACGCAGTTTGTCTTTGATTTTTAACAGGGTGATACTGCCTCAGTAAAAACTATTGTCCTTGGTTGTCCTTCAGATCTTGAAAGTCCATAGTTGTGGGGGTCTCATAAGAACAGACTGTCTGTATACCAGGGCACAAAGGCTTGTTACAAAAGGTGATAGAAAGAAATTGGTATAAAAAACATGACAGTCCTTGAGGAGAATAGAGAGATAGCAGAAATAATGTTGTACTTGACAATATTTGTTTCCTGTGCCTTGGGCTGAATAATTTTGTGCTGATGTGCTCAGTAAAAGAGACAATAAGATCCTTTCAAGATATTTTATTTGTAATATGAGAGTTCTAGTTACCAGTTCTTTCCAATACAAATTACCCAGATACAGCCAACATGTTACAATAATAACTCCACTTTAAACAGAGTTCAAACTAATAGGCTGCCTGCCTTATTCCATGGGAAACTGTCTTAGGCTATCACTATGCATCTACAGTCATACTTTAAGTTATAGCTTCTTTTAAATAGTTTGGAGGGTGATTAATATGCATATAAATACTGGGCCATCTGATGCCACTATCCAAACCAGGCTCATTAACAGATAGCCAGGACAGGCAATCACAGTGCAAGCTTCCCCAACAGCCATTTTACGGCTGGACTGGCAACCTTGCTCCATGGGAGAAGTAAATTGTGCCAGCTCTTTCCCTGGTGCAGCTTATTTCTCCATTCTGCGCCTGCTCCATTGCACTGGCCCATGCGTTGTGGGGCATGGAGCCATGGCTTCTCGAATCTGCTCCCTTGCCCTCCTATTTTCTGCCCACCTGTACATGAGTGCTTGGCAGTGGCTGCACTCTCCTCCTCTCCTCTCCATGGAGGCTCTGGAGATTCAGGTAGACCACATCAGAGAGTAACTTTTGCATGGGATGTGCAGCTGGATTCACATTTGCATTTTCTCTTATTCAGTGTTTGTCATCGCCTTATTGAACAAGGCACTGAACTGGAAAGTGGTTTTGGCATGTAAAGTATAGATTTTAATGGGCCCTGGACTGGAAGTGTGACAGGTAATGTGGTTTCCACAAATCTTTTCTCTTCAGAATTAGCCTTTTTGGAATGAAGTGTCTGCTGCCAAATGCTGCATGTTTTCTCTAACATTACCCCAGTCACATTCCTTCTGACTTTTGCCTTTGCCAGAGGAACAACAACAACATACACAAGGGTTTGAGTACATTAGCAGACATTTGTAAGTTTGGAAAAAGAAAGAGGGATACATAAGAAATGCATTTGTCATTACAAACAAATATATATCCCAGAAATTGCTTTTACAATTTAACCAGACTTTAAAGAGAGCTGCACAAAAAAGCACTTACACATATAAAAAGCCAGATGGATGCTCTAGAAGCCATTGAACAATTAGCAGAGGTAGCACGAAATTCTCAATCGATCTTAAAAGATATGCTCATTTTTCTAAAATTATTTGGGGAAGGTCTATGGCCTGTGTTATATAGGACATCAGGCTTAATGATCACAATGGTCCCTTCTGGCCTTGAAATGTACGAATCTATGAATTCAGAGCTAACACAGGCAGATCAGAGTTCAATAAACTATCCCAAATTCAAAGGTGAAGTCCTAACTGCACCTGATATTGTCAGATATTGCCTTCTTGGATGGCTGAATGCCACAAATGCAATCAGAGGACACTTTTCTGTTTGGTGTCACATGAACTGAGTGAGAGAAGTTGGAGGACAATAAAATGTCAGTGCATCATTGTTTCTTGCTTTAGTTGCCTGGCCTGCTGATTCTAGTGAGCCATGTAAAATGCATCTAAATATCATAGAATCATAGAATATTAGGGTTGGAAAAGACCTCAGGAAGTCATCTAGTCCAATCCCCTGCTCAAAGCAGGACCAACACCAACTAAATCATCCCAGCCAGGGCTTTGTCAAGACAGGCCTTAAAAACCTCCGAGGATAGAGAGTCCACCACCTCCCTAGGTAACCCATTCCAGTGCTTCATTACCTTCCTAGTGAAATAGTGTTTCCTAATATCCAACCTAGATCTCCCCCGCTGCAACTTGAGACCATTACTTCTTGTTCTGTCATCTGCCTCCACTGAGAACAGCCTAGTTCCATCCTCTTTGGAACCGCCCTTCAGGTAGTTGAAGGCTGCTATCAAATCCCCCCTCACTCTTCTCTTCTGCAGACTAAATAACCCCAGTTCCCTCAGCCTCTCCTCGTAAGTCAAGTGCCCCAGTCCCCTAATTATTTGTGTTGCCCTCCCCTGGACTCTCTCCAATTTGTCCACATCCCTTCTGTAGTGAGGAGACCAAAACTGGACACAATACTTCAGGTGCGGCCTCACCAGTGCCGAATAGAGGGGAATAATCACTTCCCTCGATCTGCTGGCAATGATCCTACTAATACAACGCAATATGCTGTTGTCCTTCTTGGCAACAGGGGCACACTGCTGACTCATACCCAGCTTCTCGTCCACTGTAATCCCCAGGTCCTTTTTTGCAGAACTGCTGCTTAGCCATTCAGTCCCCAGCCTGTAGCAGTGCATGGGATTCTTCCTTCCTAAGTGCAGGACTCTGCATTTGTCCTTGTTGAACCTCATCAGATTTCTTTTGGCCCAATTCTCCAATTTCTCTAGGTCACTCTGGACCCTATCCATACCCTCTAGTGTATCTACCTTCCCCGCAGCTCAGTGTCATCTGCGAACTTGCTGAGGGTGCAACTGATCCCATCATCCAGATCATTAATAAGATGTTGTACAAAACCGGCCCTAGGACTGACCCCTGGGGCACTCCGCTTGATGCCGGCTGCCAACTAGACATCAACTACCCGTTGAGCCCAACAATTTAGCCAGCTTTCTATCCACCTTATAGTGATACTGAAATCTGGTTTATAACTGAGCCTGATCTAGAAAGCATGATCTCAGTGTTACTGTGTTGCAGACTGCATGATCTTCTTCAGCTAATAAGCACTACCTCAATTATAGATAGTCCTCCTTAACTATTTCTTGCCAAACAAATATAAATTCAATGTTTTCATCATCAGTGGTTCACAGACTAATAATTTATGAAATCATGATGTAGCTGTGGCAATGCATTAACAGAAATAATCCTTATGAATGTTTTTGAGGAAATAGGATTACTGTTATATGCCCCAGTAAAGATTAAACTAAAAGATGGAGCAAATCTTAATAGTATCCACACAGCTAAGAGAATTTGACTTCCAACGTTCCCTGAATTAAGATACACTCGTCTGAACAGTTACAGTAGATGTGGGGTTATGAAAGAAATTACTGTGCCCACAAAATGGAATGCACCTGTGGCTTCTATGCATCGTGACCTGAAACAAACAGAGCAGTTGAGAGCTAGAAACACATTCTGTCTACACATGGATGATGTTCTCCACTATTAGCAGTGGTGCCAAGTAAATTCTCTGTTAGACTGTTACAAACATTTTTTGGCAGATTTGTTTACTCTCACCCAGTACCAGGTTGATCACAGATAGTGGCTTAGATGCATATTATCTAAGTGCACGGTGTGGTCACTGTGAAAAAGAATAGACTACGTTAGGATCAGGAAACAAATTCCCTCCTTAACTGGGGAAGGGTTGACAGTGTGGGGGAGAGACACTGCAGAGGGTTAGAGGAAACAAGGCAAAAAGCAGGAAAAATTATAAATATGGAGTTAGAATTGTACATTTAGCTATGTTTTCTAAGTACTTACTCACTCCGAGAATCTCATTCTCCATGCTCTTCAATCATTATGAGTGGAAGAGGAAAGAAGCCAAAAGAACTGGTATGGAAGCCATGTAACATTGGGATGGGGAACAACATGTCAGCAACATGTTCCCCTTCATTTTCATCATGCAACAGAAGCCTCTCCTTCCTTAGTACTGGGTCTCCAGAAGCTGGAAAGAGGTATATTATGGCTTGAGTGTGGTCGGGGGCAACCACATTTTGGAGACAATATGATGCTAAAAGAGCTGTGTGCCTTCATTTGTCCTATGAGAGTGGGTTCTGTGCAAACATAGACAGAGAAGCCAATTGTAGCATGATTCTGCAAGAAGCTATGTTATTATGACTAAATGGATGGCAGCCATCACTGAGGGACTGACAAACTGCACAACTACAGAAAATCCTTTCCCCAAAAGGGTGTAGAGGCTTTGGCTGTGGCTGTGCCTGTGTTCTGTGGCTCTCTAAAGACATCCTTGAGGGAACACTCAAAGAAAAATTTTCAATATCATCTTGTAGTGTTTTCTGTAACTACTGTCCTTGTTCATTGCATTTTACCATGGAACAAAATTATATAGCTTTTTAAAAGCCCTCAACCTCCGTCAACACAAATTCTGCTCTCTAGGATCCTTATTTAACTATAATTATATAATAACTATAATTAAAGCTCTCCTTCTCAATAGTCCCCATTTTTTTGTGAAGGAAGGATATTTTCTAAGGCTCAGATTTTGTCACTCAGGATCTTACCTTAAAGTAACAAAACCCTATGCCATACTTTCTATTCGGTAAGTAGGAATTTATTTTCTATATCTCGAAAAATAAGTCAGAATTTGTCCCATTTTCATTGTCTTCCAGTTCAGTTGTTGTCAGTTGTTACCATACCATTAATACTTTGCTGGTTGTTTTTATTACCTTTATGAAGGAAATATATGTTCTTCTTTCAGTGCTGGTCTCTATGGGCACGCGTGCTCCATGTGACTGGAGTCTGAGAATTTTGAGTGCGGTGTCTGTTTATCCATCCATGCCCTGTGCCTCACCCTGTGCTTCCAACCACCTCTGAAGGGAAGGGTGGACTGACCATCTCTCCAGTTCCTTCTGATTGCTGCATGGTCCAGGTCAGAACCTCCAGTGTCAGCGGCATTGGCTTTCTCCTTTATCTGTGAATATATTTAGATATTTGTAAATAGCTCTTAGAGTTCTAGAGTTTTAAAGTTTTTATCTAATAATTTTCGTGTTTTACAGTTAATCTTCTCAAGGTGGGGAGCACCCTCCTCTCCCCTACACAGTTTGGGTACTGGACTATGCCCAAGATTCAAATTTGTGCTTCCTACCTGTGATCCTTCTTGGTCAGCAACAACCACCAGTGCTGCTTGTACTTGGGGAAGCCCACATCATGACAAGGTGCAGTATCTGCCATTTGTTCTCTAGATGTACATGGGAAGGGCAGGAACTTTGCCTTAGGAAGCACCTAATGGAAAAGGCCAAAATCAGATCCAGGCAAAGGTATGCCCCCCAACCCCCTTACATTGGCCTGTTACAACAAAAAGTGTTCCTCCTGCTACAAGGTCCCACTCATGAGTGAGGGAGTCTAACCCCAGAGAACCCTCAGCGGGATCTTGTCAGAAAAGCAGATACCATTCTCATAAGCATGAGACTAAGTCTCCTCCAAATCCTCTTCAAAGAAGTTTGATTCAGCACTGCCTAAATGTGGCAAGTCTATGAGCTCAGCCCAAAAGAACTTAGTACATCCTACATCTTGGAGGCATGACAGGAAAGCACACAAGTCTAGGGCTCCATCAGCAACGGATTGCAGTCCCTTTGGGGACCATTTAACACTCTCTTTCAACATGGGTGCTGAAAATCATCCTTTCCAGCTATATGGGAGAGCTTATGTCCCTCTCCCCTCTAAAATCCCCTTCCCCACTCCCTCTCTGGGGACCCCTTTCACAAGAACATTCTCAAGCAAGAGATGAAATCTCTTAAAGTGAGGAGTGATGGAGCGGGTTCCTCTTCAGTACCAAGGAACTGGTTTTTATTCAGCATTGTTCCTAGTACCCAAAATGAAGGGAGGTTGGAGATCCATTCTCAGCCTGCATCAACTCAACCACTTTCTTCACAAATTTATTTTCTCATGGTCATATTGGCATCAGTAATTCCATCACTGGAAAAGGGCATGTGGTTTATAGCTCTAAATATGATGGATACCTTCTTTCATGTGGACATCCACCCTGCTTGCATACACTTTCTCAGATTCACAGTGGGCTCCACCCACTTTCAATAGAGAGTACTCTCTTTAGGTATCGCTGCTACCCCCAGAATCTTTAACAAGGTATTCTCTGTAGCAGCAGCCTATAACAGATGCTATGGTTTCATAGTCTTCCCTTATCTTGATGATTGGCTTCTTACGTCCAGGTCATGCCAAGAGACCCATGCGTCAACTTCAACAATGCAGCAACTCCTCTTCTCTTTGGGGTTCAGGGTAAGTGCTGAAAAATCCATCCTCACCCCTACACAGATCTTAGACTTACTCAGGGCATCCTTAAATTCAATCATGGCAAAGGATTACCTGCTATGGGCAGGTTTCAGGCTATGAATATCACAGAATGGATCATAAGCAACCCCTGAGTGCATATCAAGACCTCTCTCTCTCACACCATAATGCCTCATGTGCTTATGTCATGCAATTTGCAAGACTCCACCTTCATTGCCTGCAAGTGTGGCTCCAACCTGTGTACTCGCAAACCAACAGTTCATGAGTGGAAGAATGCTCACAGGGTATGCATCAAAGTTCCCTTCATCACATCTGCACTGGACAGGACAATCATTACCAATGCATCCCCATTAGGTTGGGGAGCCCTTATTCTTTCCTTAAAGACAGCAGGGTTCTCTATCAGATCCTTATGGGCCACTTGGCAGCAGTCAGTGCATACTGTTAAGCTTCACAGGGCGACTCAATCTTTCCATGCCCTCTGAATAACAGATTCCGGAAAGACCTAATCAGAACCTTCCTGCCTATAAAAAAGCCTACTTCTCAATGCTTCCTGAACCTTGTTCTGTCAGTATTCACTACACCTACTTTTGAACCCTTAGCTTCTTGCTCCATGTCTCTCCTATCCATGAAGGTCACCTTCTTGGTGGCCATCACCTAACCCTGGAGGCTTGGTGTGCTCATGGCAAGAACCTCCTTACACTTATATTCCATAAGGACAAAGTTTCATTACATTTACTCTAAATTCACTCCCCCCCCACCCCAGTAATCTCAGTTTCACCTGAACAAGTCAATGCACTCACATATATTCTTTCCAAACCCCATCACATCCTCAGAAGATAGGTGACTTTTACCTGCGGAGAACAAAACCAATCAGGAACTATTTGTTGCCACAGCAGAAAGAGTTGGGGTCCGGTGATATCCTCTCAAAGAATCTGAAAATGGATCTTGGGCTGTATTTCACTTTGCTACCAACTGTCTAATATTCCCCCACCTCTTGGGGTAAGAACTTATTTCACAAGAGCATAAGCAATGTCTCTATCATTGCTTCAAGTGGTGCCTCTTCTTGACATCGTCAAGGCAGCTACATGGATCTCCATCCACATGTTTGTGAGACTTTATGTTTTGGTACAGGACTCCTCTGCTGATGCATCATTTGGAATGGTGGTCCTTCATTTGGCTCTGCCATCTTTCTCCTTCTATATGAGTATTGCTTGTCAGTCACTCACAGTGAAATACTGTGGGGGTCTGTACAAATGCAGTATAAAAATACAGTCTCTGCCCCAAAGATCTTACAATTAAAGTTTAAGACAGAAGGCAGTAGATGGATACAGACAGGAGAGTACAAAGAAACAAGACAATATTTGTCAGCATGACAAGAAGCATCTCAGCATCTCAGCTGCCTAACCACTGTTATGTTTTTTGAAAGCATTATGGCCAAGGAGAGTTTTAAGGAGGGGTATATATAATATCATGTTATAAGAGAAAGTTGCCTACCTTATAGTAACTGGAGGGTCTTCAAGATGTGTGGTCCCTATCCATATGCCACTGTGGGTATGCATATGTCAAGGTTCCTTCCCCACTCTGAACTCTAGGGTACAGATGTGAGGACCTGCATGAAAAAAAACTTCAAGCTTATTTTTACCAGCTTAGGTTAAAACTTCCCCAAGGTACAAATTATTTTACCTTTTGTCCCTAGACTTTATTGCTGCCACCACCAAGTGTCTAACAAATATAACAGGGAAAGAGCCCACTTGGAAACGTCTTTCCCCCCAAAATCTCCCCAAGCCCTACACCCCCTTTTTTGGGGAAGGCTTGATAAAAATCCTCACCAATTTGCATAGGTGAACCAGACCCAAACCCTTGGATCTTAAGAACAATGAAAAAGCAATCAGGTTCTTAAAAGAAGAATTTTAATTGAAGAAAAAGTAAAAGAATCACCTCTGTAAAATCAAGATGGTAAATACCTTACATGGTAATCAGATTCAAAACATAGAGAATCCTTCTAGGCTAAACTTTAAGTTACAAAAAGACACAAAAACAGGAATGTACATTCCATTCAGCACAACTTATTTTATCAGCCATTTAAACAAAACAGAACCTAATGCATATCTAACTAGATTGCTTACTGACTTTTTACAGGAGTTCTGACCTGCATTCCTGCTCTGGTCCTGGCAAAAGACAACACACAGACAGAGAGAACCCTTTGTTTCCCCCCCTCCAGCTTTGAAAGTATCTTGTCTCCTCATTGGTCATTTTGGTCAGGTGCCAGCGAGGTTGTCTTAGCTTCTTAACCATTTAGAGGCGAAAGCATTTTTCCTCTGGCCAGGAGGGATTTAAAGGTGTTTACCCTTCCCTTTATATTTATCACAGCATATGATCTATGTGCCTGGAGCCAGAGGAGGTTATGAAATCGCCATCACTGGAGTTTTTTAAGAGGTTAGACCTGTCATGGATGGTCTAGATAATACTTAGTCCTGCCATGAGTGCAGGGCATTGGACTATATGACCTCTAGAGGTTCCTTCCAGTCTCCTGAGTCTATGAATCTGGCTCCTAAGTGCTAATGTAATATATATAAAGAATAATATTTCAAGTAAGAATTATTTTTTACATTTTCATCAGTTTGATGCACTTCAAAAATTAATAAGCGATCTTGGGACATATTCTGTGAAGTGAAAGACTTCAGAGTAAAGATTATAGCTGATGTAAATGATAGAAGTGCCTCAGTGTCAAAAAAGAGGACACCACTTACAGTTGCAGTAGTCTTCTGTGGAATGGATTCATCCACTCTATGTATATATACATCTGTTCACTATGAGCTGTAGTTCTACCTCAATGACCTGCTAACATAAATAAGGATTTTACAGTTCTGGTGTGATGTGATCAGCTGAATGAGCATGTGAATAACTATTCTCACATCATCAGTGCACATTTCCCAGCACCTGATAGTGATGTAGTTGAAACTACCCTCTGGGAATTCTGAGTTTCACAATGTATGATACAGAGAAATCAGCACATTTATTCAATTCTTATATAACTGTTTCATAAGAGCTGCTAGAGCTGAGGCTCTGACAGTGTTTCCATGAAAAATGTCTTTTCTTTTCCCAAGGGCTTATAGTACTAAAATAAGTCACTATGGTTTAGAATTTAGCATAACGAGTTTCATATTGAGAGTATATTAAATGCATTAAATTAATTTAAAACATTTTATTTTTAAATTATCTGTTGCTTTAATCTATAAGAGAGGAGAGGAAGAGCTTTATTGTTTCTATAGACCCTTTTCTTTATCTATTTTTAAATGACTGTTTTTAATTAGCAGGTATTTAATTATGTTACTAGTATGTGAAAATTGGCTGCTGCTTACGTGCATTAATTTAAAGAAAATATGTAGATGCATACTAATATCACAACTCCACTCTCTGCTATCCAGATACCTCATAATGTGTTACAGTAAAAGGAACCTAATGCAAAATTACATGATACTTTAATGACCCTTAAGGAGGTTTAGGGAATTAGATCCACAATTAAGCATTTAAAATTGGAGTGTAATGCTGTGTGTTCTGAATGAGAATATGTATCAAAATAGGTATTTACTAGTGATTCTACAGTTCCTGTAATACGCCCTATCAGCCATGACACCTTGTTCTGCCATCCATTGAAATGGCATAAACAGAACTTGGGTGAACTGAGTAAGCTTTTATAATGGTATGCCTCTGAGCGGAACTGATGATTCAATAGGCAATACTTCACCCACCTGGTCAGTAGTGAGCTAGTCTCTCAGCATGGTGTTAAGAGATCATTAAGTTGCCAGAGCTGTACAGCTTTTGAATGAGTTGTAACATAGTGCAACTGGCCACATGGTCACTATAGCTCACTTGTTTTGGTCATCAACAGCTAACATGCTAACCCCAAGATCCCAATCAAATTCCAATTTAGATACAGTGGGCTCAGTCTTACCCTATGACAAGTCCACTTTGTGTGGTGCAGACAGCTGAGGATTTCCTTAAGTGTGAGGGAATAAGTGGCTGATATAAAGCTGCCATAGCTGGCTCTCTAACCAACCCCTCCAAACCCACCCCACATCATAGGAGCATCAGGTTTTCTGGAGGTAATGGGACCAGAGTACAATGCACTCCAGTGATCCTTGGCTGGAAGAATACCAATAGGAAGCTGATGCTGCTGGCATGAAGTTTGCCAAAGATGATAAAGAGAGTGAAAAGGGGAGATGATAATGAAACATCCATTACAAAGTTAACTATTGTGGTCCCTATAATAATCCTTTATTTTTTCTCTTCTGAAATTTAGTTCTTCGTATCTTTGGTTCTGTCCCTCCTCTGCTTTTTTTTCTCTTCTGAATACAGTTATTGCTTAGAGCCTCATCTTTGACTATCCTGGAACTTGTATGCAAAAATCCTATTCACATTGCTGGGAAATTTGGTTGCAAAAGGGATTTGACTTGCTGATTTCAATAAATTTGCCATTGACAGGTCTTTGGAACTATACAATCCAAACTGGGAATGCAAAATCCAGTCCTTCTCACTTTTCTTCTTTATCTCTCCTTCCCCATTTAGCAATGGTACCCACCTTTTTCTTCCCTCCCCCTGTCCATCCATAGATAGGTAGATAGATAAAATGTCATCATACTTTTAGTTAAGAAGATTACACTACACTTGATAAGCTTTTTTCACAAACAAAAA
The DNA here is from genome assembly GCF_965140295.1 of Lepidochelys olivacea. Classification (NCBI taxonomy): domain Eukaryota; kingdom Metazoa; phylum Chordata; order Testudines; family Cheloniidae; genus Lepidochelys; species Lepidochelys olivacea. The sequence goes on along the minus strand of NC_140411.1, from coordinate 74,174,230 downwards.
GCTAGAAACAAATACTACAGACAATTGTAAAAGGGACAGACCGAATAGGCCTCTTCCATTTGTAATTTGTGATCCTAGTATTTTTCCCCTATAACTCTCAACCACCCCCTATTGATATTATCTCCTTTTTAAAAATCTAATCACTAGTTAATTTCCTTGCCGCTCCCTTTAATCTTGGAGAGTTCATTGTACAAATTGTTTAAATAGCAATTAACACAAATTCAGACTTTATTTCATTTTCTTGAGGGTTTTTTTTCCTTCTTTAATCGGTTAACCTCCTCTATACTGCAGACATTTCAGGGTCCCATACAGGAACATTAGTACAGCTAAGAAATTGCTCTGTGAACAATGTGAGCCATCTTCAGCTATTTACCTGCACTGTTCAATAACAGTGCCAGTACAGATTTAAATAAAGGTAGAAGCACAATTATTTATTGTTGTCTTTTGGATTACTTTTAACTGGGTAACACAGAACATGAAGCATAATCAGTTCCAGCTGGAAACACTCCTACAGTACATCAAGGACAATGGGTTCACAAATTGACTTTACCTGCTATTCATGCTGTATATGAAATGAATCAGGTAAAGGGAATTTAATTAGCTCTCTTCATTGTAAAAATAAATAGGGAAATAGAATCAAATGGTTGATTGATGAAAATTATTTTTGCACTGAATTGTCAATAACTGCACAGAAGGGGCTTACTTGCTATTTTTGCACTATAATTTGGAACACCATATGTGAAATATAAGTTCTATATATTTTTAAGTGTCAGCATAAGAAATGAGACCCTATTCTATTAGTCAAAATGTCTAACAGGATGAACAGGTGCAAAAAGAGAGAGACTGAAATGCCTGCTATCAGATCCAAATGCTGGGTCAGATCCTGACACTATTACATTGAATAGTGCCTTGTTCTCTTAGTAGTCCCAGAGGCAGTAGTTAGGGCACTGGACAGGAAGTCAGACCTGGATTTTATGTCCATTGAGTTGCTCTAGGACAGTGGTAGGCAACCTGCGGCCCGCGGGCTGTGTGCGGCCCGTCTGGGTAATCTGCTGGTGGGCCACCAGACAGTTTATTTACGTTTTCACAGTCACCTGCAGCTCCCAGTGGCTGTGGTTCGCCATTCCTGGCCAATGGGAGCTGCAGGAAGCAGCGCGGGCCGCAGGGACATGCTGGTTGCCACTTCCCACAGCTCCCATTGGCTGGGAATGGCGAACTGCGGCCACTGAGAGCTGTGGGCGGCCATGAAAATGTAAACAAACTGTCTGGCGGCCTCAGATTGCCCACCACTGCTATAGGACCTTAGGCAACACAGGTCACCCCTTTGTCCCTGTTTCCTTTCCCGTAGTTTGTCTATTTATTCTGTTTTGGATTATAAGGTTTTTGGGGTCAGGGCTGTTACCTAATGTGTTTGCTAATTGATAGAACAATGGGGCGTCAATCTCAGTATGTCACTGTGCTATAAACATTCATAGTTCCATTGATTTCAATATCATAGTTCTCACAGCCATACATGCTTGGTCTCCTCCACAGCATAATGGGTATTCTGGATGTTTGCCGGTAGTGTTTGGCCTATTCCAACTGGTACAAATTAGATCAGACCTGAGGTTGCACTAATTTGTGCTGAAGGCCAGATTGGCCCCAGCTGCCCCCCAAGATTGGGTACAGAAGGATAGTGAAAAGCTACCTATGCCTCCATCCACTGAGTTCCATTGAGTGAAGGTCAGATGAACTTGAGGATCTGACCTAATGTCTGTGGAGTTTAAATTAATTAACCCTTCAGTGTGTCAGTTTTAAAGGACATCTGCCTAAAACTGGTTAGGGATTATTTGTGTGTGCATGCCCTCTCTCTCTTTTTCCATTTTCAGAATAAAAAGTTTCATTTTAATTGTGGAAATGATTTTTCATTATGAAATTTCAGTTACTTTATACTCAAAAGTTAGTATCAAAATTAAAAATGAAATATTTCAAGATTATTGAAACTAAACATTTGATGGACCTGATTTTTTTTTTTTTTGATCATTGGTTTGTGAAAATGTAAGGTTTTGACTTATTGTTCCAAATCAGGGTGGGGATATTTTTTTGATATCACAAAAATTCTTGCATGATGGGAAAACTGTTTCCTACCCAACTCTACTTCTGTGCTCCCAAATCCAATGTACTGCTTATAATCACATAAATGTAGTGTAGGAAATGTCATTCTATCAGAAAAATTTCTCACATTACACCCACTACACAAACTTCCTAGGCTTTTAACATAAAAAAAGGAGAGGCACTGCATAATTTTCTAATACTGAATTATTTTCACTAAAGCAGCTGAATAGTTCAATGCAGTGGTTACCTTGAAAATAAGTGCCTGCATTGAAAAGAGAATCAATTAATTCAGATAAACTAAATAAACTGTGTGAACTGACTAATGTAGCAGAAATTACTGGATGTTGATACTGTCATTTTAATTAAGTTCACATTAATTAATTTCATAGCTACATTTTTTAAATCCATAGCTTGACTAACATTCGTAATATAAAACTTGCTAAGAGCCAAATTCTGCTTAGTTATACTTGCATCACTGAGGCCAGAATTAAGCCCCATACAATTAGATATAATGAATCTTAAAAAAGAGTGACCGTCTCAACAAACAGTCCAAGTAAGTGTGTATGTTCAGCCACAGGATGGGCAGCAGTAATTGCAGTGAGCTGCTTCTTTCTTCCACAGGAAGGACTGTCTTTGTGTTCTTTGTTTGTTGATTGTTAAATACAATGAGTCTCTAACCCCTATTTGAGATTTTAAGACAGTACTGCAATAGGAATAATATAAAAGCTGGCTAATGAATTTGCACTACTCTTGGACTAAAAAAGAGACCTTTGACCTACCCAGGCCTCTGTACTCTCATCAAGCTTGGCTTCACAGCCATTCCACTACCCATCACGATCCCAAAAACTCCTCCTCCCCCCTGCCCTGGAAGTGGATCTGCTTCTTTATGGGACTTCCACAGACTCATGGATTTCACCCAGAGTAGTTATAAAATATGAAGTTTCCTAACCAATGATGATTGATTGATTTTCTATTGTGGCAATGCTGTCTTATGAGCCCAAATATGTGAGTACAGATGCATGCCTACTTAGGGCCATATATTACATGCATGACTTGTGCTGACGTTAATGACACTTATGCATGTGGGCCAAGGGCAGTACATGATCTGTTATCTGCTTGACATGTTGTACTGCATGACTTTTTGACTAAAAAACTAGAATGATATAACATTAACAATAATTGGATTAAAAACTGGCTAACTGATAGATCTCAAAATATAATTGTAAATAGGGAATTGTCATCAAGTGGGTGTGTTTCTAGTGGGATCCAACAAGGATTGGTTCTTGACCCTCTGCTATTTATCATTTTTTTTTATCAGTGATCTGGAAGAAAACAACCTAAAATCATAACTGATAAAGTCTGCAATGACACTATGACCCTAACAGCATCTCAGTGCAAGAGGGAAAGGGGCTCATTGGTATCAGGTAGTGAGTTTCAGCTGGCCTAACAGGTTGAACATACTCCAGCTCACTAATATCATAACCCTTATCTAAAATTTGTCCTGTAAGATATCAACAAAAAGCTAATAACTTACTGATTATTCATATTATTGCTTGTAGTATGTATGGAGAACAAATTCAAAATTACAAACTTATTGAAATTGTTATCAAAGTGTGTCTGCCAAACAAGGTTAAAAAGTTACTCCACCTTAGAGAAAGGAATGTGATTCGGCCATTTGGAACGTTTTTCCAAGGTACATTAAGAGACAATGGGAATGCATAGAAGGTAAATAGGACCATCAAGACAGAACAGGGAGCAGATCACAGGGAGCAGACCAGTTTGCATTTTAGCAAACATTGGTGGTGGAAGAAACTAGCAGGCATCTTCCTTCACCGGGAGACTCCATGTCACCTTCCTCGCAACTTGAATAAACTTTACTGGTGTGTGTGTGGAGGGGGGTGCTTCAAAAGATTTCCCTTCAAAGGTTCAGTGTCCTATAGAAGAGAGGGACAGAGAAGCTTAAGAAGACAAAGGAACTGAGCACTTTGGACCTTGGGAGAGATCCTGACCACTGGGGTAGTAAGGAATCTTGCTGGAAGGTAGATTGGGAAGGAAACTACTTTGAACAAATGGTATAGTTTGTTTTGTTAAGTCTTAGCTTCTAGAAAGCGTTTTTCATTCTTATTTACTTGTAACCATTTTCACCTCTATCCTTTATACTGGAACTTACTTAAAATCCTGTCTCCTTTTGTTAATAAACTTGTTTTACTTTTAATCTAAACCAACTCAGTGATGCGTTTCATTTAAAGTGAGTATTAACTCCAATTAATGTGGCAAACTGCTGGGTACTGTATTTTTAAAAGGAACAAACCAACCTTAATTTCTTCCTGAATGGTCCAGGAGAGGGCTGGACATTGCAGAGCACACAGTTTTAGGAAAATTCAGCACTGGGGGAGGGGTGTTGTGGTCATCTTGTCCCAAGTAACCGGAGTGTGGCTTGGGTGTAACGAGAAGGTCGCTGGAATCTGAATTGTTGAGTCAGAGCTGTTTAACACAGAGACATTCAGTGCAAGCTTGTATGTTGCTTGGGAGTACTCAGGCAAAGGTTGCCGTACCAGCAGAACACTTTGAGGCTCATGGGATTACAGAGCAAGTGATGGCACCACTCCTTCTTTGTTTAGATTGCAACCCAGAATGTCACACACAAGTTGGGGGAGTGGTAAATAATGAAGAGAACAGATCACTGATGTAGAGTGATCTGTATTGTTTGGTAAACTACGTGCAAGGAAACAATTTGCATTTTAATATGAGTAAATGTATACATCTAGGAACAACAAATGTAGACCAAATATTTAACAATGGGCTTTACAATCTATCAGAGAAAGGTGAATGATTGAATGGCTGGAAGTTGAAGCTCGACATACTCAGACTGGAAATAAGGTATAAATTTGTAGAAGTGAGTGTAATTAACCATTAGAGCAATTCTGAATCACTGACAATTTTTAAATCAAGACTGGATATTTTTTTCTAAAAGGTATGCGGTGGGAATTATTATGGGAAATTCTCAGGCCTGTGTTATCCAGGAGGTCAGACTAGTAGTCACAGTGGTCCTTTCTGCCTCAGAATCTATGAGTCTATAATATCTACAGATGTTGAACATTTATAAAAGATTATTTTGCTGTAAATCCCTATGGCATATGTCTTCGGCTATGCCTTGATGTGAGGATGATGTCTGCCAAGGGAGTTCATTGGTGGGTTTTTTAAGTGGCTGAGGAGCCCAATTCATGCTCTGCAGAATTTCCCACAGAAGTGACAGGTGTAATCTTGGAGGAGACATAGTTGTTGGCTGGACTGTTGTACCCCTTCTTTCCTCTTTTGTCACTTCTCTGTCTCATGAGCAGACTTGTTCTCCTCAAAGTGAGCTGTGGCTTGGTGTATGGTGTGGCGTCACTGTGTTCTGTTCTGCGCTGAGTCCTCCCAGTTTGTTGGGTTGATGCCTCCCTTTTTAAGGTGTACTTTCAGTATGTCTTTGAAGTGCTTCCGCTGCCCTCTGCAAGCCCTTCTTCCCTGACTTAACTGAGAGAAGAATACTTGCTTCGGGAGGCAAGTGTCAGGCATACAGACATACAGTGGCATACAGTGGCCAGCCCAGTGGAGTTGGTGTTTCATGACCTGAGTTTCTATACCGCTGATGTTGGCTGCAGAGAGAACACTGATGTTAGTGTGTCAGTCTTCCCAGCTGATCCTGAGAATCCTCCTGAGGCAGTGCTGTTGGAACCACACACGCTAATTGAGTTGTCACTATAGGATACATAGCTCTCACACCCATAGAGAAGAGGTGGGCATGACAACTGCCTTGTAAACCAAGATCTTGGAGCCTGTTTGCAGATCCCTATCATTGAAGACTTGTTTGAGTAGCCTTCCAAAGGATGTGCTGGCACAGCAGATCCTGTATTCAATTTCTGTGTCAATGCTGGCTGTTTGGGAGAGGTGGCTGCCAAGGTATGGAAAATGCTCCACATTTTCCAGGGGTTTTCCACTGAAGGTGACTTGTGCAGTACAAAGAGTAGTTTGTGCAGGTGAGGGCTGGTAGAGTACCTTGGTTTTCCTGATGTTGAGAGAGAGACCCAGGCTGTGATAGGCATCTGCAAAAAGATTTAGGGTACTTTGCAGATCAGCCTGTGTGTGTGCGAGAATGATGCAGTCATCTGCATACTGAAGGTCAGTGATGACAATTCTCATGATCTTGGATTTTGTTTGGAGGCGTCAGAGATTGAGGAGTTGACCATCCATACGATACTCAATCCTGATTCCATCAGGAAGGCGGTTATGGATCATGGCAAGGTAAATGGAGAAGAGTGTTGGAGGAATGACGCAACCCTGCTTGACACCAGTGCAGATGATGAATGGTGTGGTCTCTGAGCTGTGGCACAGAATAGTGGCAGTCATCCCATCATGGAGTAGTCTGATGATGGAAATGAATTTCTGGTGACAACCAAACCTACACAACACCTTCCATAGGGCATCATGATTGATAGAGTCAAAGGCAGTGGCATTTTAGAGTTAGTGGGGCCCTGTGTGAAGCTTCATTTTCAGGGCCCCCCCATCAGGACCCAGCCAACAAACAATAACATTCTCACTTATCTCCCTCCCACCCCCATTTTTCATTCTTTTATTCTTCCTCCTCCTCCTCCTTTATAAGTAATGGAAAGTAAATGAAAATAAAGTGAGGTACCTTGACTGGGGCAGGGGGTTGTGGTGCAGGAGGGGATCAGGAGAGGTGTGGCTCCCAAATCATCCAGTACACACACCCCTTCGGCAGCGGCTCCTAGGCGGTGGGGAGGAGGCAGAGGGTCTCTGTGCGCTGCTGCCTGCAGGTGCCAACCCCACAGCTCCCATTGGCCGCAGTTTCTGGACAATGGGAGATATGGAGTCGGTGCTCGGGGCGGGGGCAGCGCGTGGAGATACACACACTCCTCCCATGGGCTGCAGGGACATGCTGGATATTTCTGGGAGTGAAGCGGCATGGAAGGAGTAGGCAGAGCAGGCAGGGAGCCGCCTTAGCCCTGCTGCTGGCACGTCTCTGCACGCCCCTGGGCAGGGAGGAGGACAGCATATCTCTGTGCATTGCCCCAGGTGGGGGCAGCGCGTGAAGCCACCTCCCCTCCCCCCGCCAGGGGCGCACAGAGAGGGCCTTCGGGAGCGATGTGGGCCATGAGTCACGCCATGCAGGCCAGGACTCAGGGGCAGGTTGTCAGATATTTGTCCTGCATTTGGGCGCCCGTCCCACCACATGGTTTGTTTCATGGTAAATCTACTCCTGGTCAAAGGTCTTGGTTAGATCAATGAATACTATGAACAGTTCCTGTTGTTGGTCTCCTGAATCTGTTGTGCCACGAAGATCATGTCACTTGTGCCTTGGGATGGCCTGAACCCACACTATGATTAAGGGAGGAGTTCCTTGAAAAGGGGGAGAAGGCAGTTTAGTAGGTTCCAGGCAAGGATCTACTCCACGATGGAGAGGAGGGAAATACCTCTTTAGATCCCACACAAAGATTTGTCCCCTTCCTTGAATATTGTAACAATGTTGGCATTCTTAGGTGGAATTTCTTCGCAGATCCAGATTTTGACAGAGTTGGCAAAGTTTATGCTGGAGCATTTTTCTACCAGCTTTAAAAACCTCAGCTGAGATGCCATCTGGGCCTGGTGATATTTTGACTTTGTCCTCAGAAGATGGGGGATCAGCAATATGTTCCATTGCTAAGCATTGTGGAATAGGGTTGATGGTGTCTTCAGAGACCATGGATTTGTGGTTTACTAGGCTCTCAAAGTGCTCCTTCCAGTGTTGTTTAATGGCCACATTGTCCTTGAGGAGGGTGGAGCCACCCTGGGAACGTAAGGGAGTTGGGCCTTTGGAGCATGGCCCATATATAGCTTTTGTTGTTTGAAAGAAGTTTCTCTTTCTTTGGTCTATGAAACCCTGGATCTCAGAGGCCTTCTGCTGCTACCACTTAATTTTGATGTCACGTAGCCTCCTTTGGACTTTGGCTTTGAGCAGTCCATGTTTTCATTGATTAGAGGAATCATTTTGCCAGTTACAGAATGCAGTTCTTTCCTGTTGAATTAACACTAGGATTTCCTTGTTGTTTTCATCAAACCAGTGTTGGTGTCAATGAGTGGAATATTCTATAGTTTCAGCACATGTACTGTGAATGATATTTGAAAGTTGATCCCAGTGCTCTTGAATGTCAATGATGTTATCAGGCAAGTTAGAGAGATTCTCAGGCAGGTGTTGCTGGAATGTCTTGCAGCTGGCTTGGTCCTAAAGTGCTTTGACGTTGGACTGTTTTCACTTCGTCTTTGGGTGTTTGCAGTGTGGTGGAGTGAGCTGCAGGTACATGATTGATCTTACTACTCATTGGTCTGTCCAACAATGATCTGTACCTTTTATGGTTCATGTTATACAGACATCAGTGTAATCTCGGGTGCTGACTATAACATAGTCAAGGAGATGCCAGTATTTGGACTGAGGATGTTTCCATGTGGTCTTAAATTTGTTACACTGCCTAAAGATGGTATTTGTGATGAGCAGGTCATGCTCCACACATTTCCCAAGGAGGAGAATACCATTGGGGTTTACATTTCCCACCCCTTCTTTGCCTATTGTGCTGCTCCAGATTTGGGAGTCCTGTCCCTGGCATTGAAATCTCCCAGGAGGATGAGTTTGTCTGCCTTAGGTCTGGCTGTGAGGACTGCATCGACGGTGCTATAAAACTGCTCCTTGTTGTCTTCCTCATCATCAAGTGTTGGGGCTTATGCACAGCAGGTTTGTGGGGGGGGGCAGAAAACCTGGATTTGTGCTGGAAATGGCCCACCTTGATTATCATACACATTGTAAGGAGAGTGATCACTTTAGATAAGCTATTACCAGCAGGAGAGTGGGGTGGGGGGAGAGAAACCTTTGTAGTGGAAACACCCATTTTTTCATGGTTTGTGTGTATAAAAAGATCTTCTGTACTTTCCACAGTATGCATCCGATGAAGTGAGCTGTAGCTCATGAAAGCTTATGCTCAAATAAATTGGTTAGTCTCTAAGGTGCCACAAGTACTCCTTTTCTTTTTGTGGCATATTGGTTGTTGCTGAGCTTGAGCCAAAGAGTCATGTGATTCTCGTTGATCCCCATGGGAAGCTCCAAAAGCTGAGTGGGGATTTTATTTTTGATGGCAAAGCCAATCCCGTGAATGTGTCTCTCTTCAGGTGGCTTTCCTTTCCAAAAGGAGGTGTGTCCACCTCCTTCCTCTTTAAATTGGCCCTCATCGGCCTGGTGGGTTTCACTAAGAGCTGCAATGTCAATGTAGTTGTCAATTGTCAGTTCTCTGGCAACTATGGCAGTTCTTCTTTCTGGGCATTCACTGTGCTGAGACTAACAGATTTATTTGGGCACAAGCTTTTGTGGGTTAAACCCCCCCCACTTCTTCAGATGCATGGATCACTTCATGCATCTGAAGAAGTGGTTTTTTTAACCCCTGAAAGCTTATGCCCAAATAAATCTGTTAGTCTTTAAGGTGCCACCGGACTTCTCATTTTTGTGGATACAGACTAACACAGCTACCCCTCTGATACTGTGCTGAGAGTCCATAAGGCTGCGGATATTCCAGGTGACAAAATTTATAGAATATCAGGGTTGGAAGGGACCTCAGGAGGTCATCTAGTCCAACCCCCTGCTCAAAGCAGGACCAATCCCCAATGTTTGCCCCAGATCCCTAAATGGCCCCCTCAAGGATTGAACTCACAAGTCTGGGTTTAGCAGGCCAATGCTCAAACCACTGAGCTATCCCTCCCATTGTCTTATATCTCTTGATTTGGCCATAGAGTTGAGTGATCCCACTGGATGCAGCCATCCAGTTAGAAGAGTGTCAGACAGCCTATGTTTGGGGCACCTTTTCTAGCTCTTCCCCATTTGGGATGAACAGAGGGAATCCTAAAAAGCACTGCTCAGTCACAGCCTCTGCTGCCGAAATGCACTTCAGTCTCATCCAAACACAAGATGACCGTCACACGACTGCCACCTGTGTGTGGATTTGTGACTAAAGACTCCCAGAAATAACTACTCTTGTCTTCACCACCACTCATCCATTGCCACAGGGATTTGCGGGTGTGAGCCCTTTGGCAGAGATCTGCACTTGAAATCTTTTAAGATGGGGAAACCTGTGTGCAGGCTGTGACCACATGACACTTGACAGGAGGAAAACCCTGACCAAGACATCAGGGGTGTTCTTCCTGCTGCATCCCTCATCTGCCTTCACAGCCTCAGAGTACTAAAATGTCCTCTATATGCGTCTGATCCACCATTGGCATCTTGTGAAGTTTGGACCGCGGTTAGTCAGGAACCTCATCTCGCCTGACCTGCTCGCCAAAGGGGACCCTAACATGAGTATGAAAGCTCTGAACAATGTAGCTCTGAGCGTCTTTAGCCCATGCAAGCCTCTCCACTACAACAAGGTTGCAGTCCATCACAGAGGTATGGCATATGAAATGTTTCAATAACTAAACCATATTGTATACGCTGTTTATTCATTGTTTTAAATGTTTTTAACCTTTATTTAACTTACTGTAAAATGATGGATATAAGTTCACTAAGCAATTAAGTCTGCCTATGGATAGTGATTAGTTCCACCACTTACTCAAAAGGGGAAAGCCAGCAATTGTGGCTGTTATGCATCTCATAATAGACAATAGTAACATCAGTACAGTAACTAAAAGGATACATTCCTTCAAGGATTTGTAGCTCTAATCCTTCATCTTCTTTCTCCATTCTTGTAATGAAAACACCTGTAGCAATAATTTATCCTGCCAAGCTGAAAGACACAGAATGGAGAACAAGTTTAATAAAAACACTTTAATTAACATCTTTAGTATATCTTCACCATGTATCAACACCTCTTATGAACAGCTTAATCAAACTTGCTTTTTCCTGTTTTCACTTGAAACAAATTTACATTTCTTGGAGAACTCTACAAGCAAATTCAAGCAGCATGGAAGGAATGTTTTCATGAGAAAACCACAACACAAACAGCTAAAACAAAAACCCTTATCAACACTTCATATGGCATACTTGAATTAAAGAGACATTTGCAATATAAAAGAGGGCAGAATAAACTTCCTCAGAATCTTACAAAAAGCTCTTTTTCATCTCCTAGGGAAAAAAGTTGTTCTTTGCAGTCTGCATGCTTTCCCATAGTGCAGTTTTTATAACCCTGCTTTCTTTGGAGATTATAATTCTACCATAAAGAAAAGGAGTACTTGTGGCACCTTAGAGACTAACCAATTTATTTGAGCATAAGCTTTCGTGAGCTACAGCTCACTTCATCGGATTCTACCGTAAAAGTTCTATGTAGGCCAAATCCCATCTCAGTTAAAAAAAGTCACAAAATACTGTGTGTATTTGTGTCTTTCCATAATAAAAGCAGCTTCTTCTATAACTGACATCTTGGAGGCTACTGCTATAGGATGTATCATTGTCATGGAGAAATAGAGGTCTTGATTCTGCACATTGATTCATCAGGAAGCTCGAGTGGAAATTTAAACTCCCTGTGGGCTTGCAGGTAAGTGTAAGTTCTAAGCATAGGCTAGCATTGTGATAAGTCTCAAGCAATCCTCTACATTACTGAAATGGGTGCAGGATAAGGAAAAGATGGGACATAAGAAGAGATTTTTTTTGTGTGTGTGAGAAGATACAGGTTTAAGCAATTTTCTCACCATGCTCCTGAAGTGTTTGGCTCTGTCCTCTTCCTCAGGACCTGATCCTGCACCACTGACCTCAATGGGAGTTTTGCCACTAACCTCAATGAGGGAAATATTAGGTCTTACGCCTCATTCTTGCTATTAGGCAGGAGTAAGCTGGTGTCCACCTGCCCTTACTAATTCAAGATCAGGTTCCTCATTGCCTTGCTCATTATTATTATTATATCTCAAACTTATGTAACACCGACAGACCCCGGTTGTTGGTGCACAGGATCGAACCTGAGATCTCTGGAGCTCAGTGCATGAGCCTCTACAACATGAGCTAAAAGCTAACTGTCTGTTAGCTAAAGCTGTAGAGCAGCCTCATTCTCTCTCTCTCTCTCTCTCTCTCTCTCTCTCTCTCTCTCTCTCTCTGTGGTCATGGTGCCACTAGATGGGACAGAACACCACACCCAGGAGGTATGTGGGTTACATACTTCCCCTAGCTGAGGAAGCATGTCCCGAGATTCAGAGACTTCCCAACTGAAATCTTGGACGAGCCCCCAAACATGTAACCCTTCTGCCAGGTGGAGCCAGCAGCAACAAGGGTCAGGTTCAGTATCTAGGGGTTCCTTTTCAACAATACAACACAAAGCCAGCTTGAACCCCCACCCAGACTCTGGATGAGCTCTCCCCTGACATCGAGTGGTGAGCTGTGGAATAAGACTTCAGAAGCTGATCTCATTTGCATGGACACACCCATCCTGCCTAGGTGCTTAGCATGATGGAATTGCTTGCCCAAATGATCACTTGTGGCTGGTGTTGGATCCCAAGTCTCCTTGTTACTGGGGCAGGAGTAATAAAAGATTGTTATCCTTGTGTTGTGAACCGAGGGCAGCAGAACTGTACCTGGCATACCCCAGTGGAGGGACTCACCCTCAACTGAATGGCACTCACTAGGCAGGGGACATGGGTTCCAAAGCCCAATGAGTTGAGAGGGGGTGGGGGTAGGTACTTGGTGGTTTGGGTCCTGTTTAAGGGATTCACACATCATTTGACTCTTTCTCTCCCCATGATATAATAGAAGAGTTAATTTAGACTCAGTTGAGTCTTGTTACATGCTGCAGAGCTGAAATCACTGATACCTAGGTCTAAGTATTAGACCTACTTTGGGATAGTGTCTCTATTGCAAGAGACTGCCCAGCAGTGTACACCAGCAGTGAGGCTCCTCCCCTAACTGCTGAAAGCTGTGTTAAGGGTGTGTGTGGGGGGCCCTGAAAACATCTTGATGAGTGGGCATCTGGTGGAGAGGCATAGCAAGTGGCTAGCAGGGTGGCTGGCAGAGAGGCACGACCGGCAGGGTGGCTGGTGGAGAGGTGTGGCAAGTTGGAGCGACGAGCAAGTACCTGAGCACTGCAGCATGTAAGGTGTCCCCTTATCTTCCCTGCCCCCCCCGGTCTTCCACCCCGGGTGGGAGGTGAACTCTGCAGATAAGCCTCTGAACTCTGGAGCTGCACTGGCCAAGGACAGCAACTGTGAGTGGGGTACAGAGAAGGGACGGCCACATTAAAGGGACTTTTGGATTGCTGGACTTAAGACCCTGAGGGAAAAAGGACACTGTCCAATTTACTTGGGGGTGGGTCTTTTGCTCATGGTTTGTGTTTATGAACCCTAGTTGTGGTGGTTTCCCAAATTAATGCTGAGTTAATTCCCTCCTTTTATTAATGTTTTGCTACACTCAGATTCTGTGCTTGCAAGAGGGGAAATATTGCCTCTTAAAGGCACCCAGCGGGTGGTGTGTAGTTGTCCCAGGTCACTGGGTGGGGGTTTTGTGTTGTATTGTTGAAAAGGAACCCCTAGATACTGAACACAGCCCCTTTTGCTGCTGGCTCCACCTGGCAGAAGGGTTACATTTATGTATGCAGTACTCTACATCCATGTTGTCAAGGGCCAAGCCCAGAATAAATGTGTATATATAAATTTAGACTGGGATTTCCAGAATGTCTAAGGGAGTAATGTGCTCAACTCCCATTGAAATTGGGAGTTTGGTTCCTAAATCCCTTAAATTATTGATGTTTAAACATAGGCCCCCATTTCTGCAGTGATGATCTATGTTCTGACCAGCATAACTTAGAAATTCACAAGTTCAACATTTGTTTTACACAAATATTCTCTAATATTCACTTTAAAATTGGCAGTGCAGTTAATGTTGCTGCCAGGAAACTTATTTGCAGGCATATTCTCTAAAAGGGACAGAAAAGTGAGTTAGTTCAAAGTTAGAATGAATATTAGAAGGAAGCGTTTTTCAGTCTTTGCCCTGCTTTTGCAGGTGCTGCCTTTCTGATCAGGTGTGAAACTGAAGCCCTGACAAGCTGTTTAAGAACCCATTCTGCTTTCATTACTTAGGGAACAATCCCATTGACTTTGAGAACCTATGAATTTTGACTCCCTTTCCTTAGCTCTAATCACTAGACCAAATTACCTTTTTAAAAAACAGAATAGATTTCAATTGTCTGTGTACATACACATAGCAGCTGATTTTTTATGAGTGGTGGTGCTGTAGTGTTGAGGAATGGATTGAGCTTAAATGTGAAGGCTAGAGAAATTATTAGTAGTCACAGCACACCATAACTTTTCACACAATCAGCAATGCCTCAGAACCTTAGCACTGTATGCTTCATTTTGACTCCAAAGGCATTTTTAATGCCATATTATTCTAATCCCCCTGAATACAGAGATTTATAAAGGAAATGATGGCACATTCTTAATCATGGCAGTCCAGATACACTGCTATAAGGGTTCTTTCTACAGATTCAGTAAACAGTTTAAAATTCTACATATTGCATGGTATTTCCCAAGTGAATTGTACAGAACTGAGAAAGTATATTCTATGTAAGTGACAAGTTAAAATTACTCCATAAAACATGGGTTCCAGTATGTGCATTTCTCAATTCATACCTTACATATCATACATGCTACTTCTCTGCTTATATATCTTCCTAATTCCTTGTATTGATACATTTTTGTAATATTAGAAAGGTATTTTTTTTCTCCTTTGATGTACGTGGTGCATTTTGATGGGGTCTACAACCCCCACCCAAAACACAGGTAGGAGGGGGTTAAAAACTGTCCCTGCCCCTAGACAGCAAAACCAATTCAAACCTGGCTCAGCAAGGAGAAATGCCAATTGTGGAGAGACATGCCCCCAGCTGATGCAGCTAATGAGGGCAAGCCCAGGTATAAAGAGAGAGAAACAGAAAAAGCGTGCAAAAGGTTTGGGGACTTCAGAGAAGTAACTGTTCTCTGCTAAGTGAGCAGGCACCAGGCTGCCTTGAAGAAACTTTGAACCTCCTGGAGTACAAGGAAGGGAGCTGTAGATGGAAGCCCTGAAGAGCATTTATGCTTATGGACTCTGCCTGTTATTGTTTTGATTTAAGCAACCACTATTGGGTAAAGGAGTGATGCAGGCTGTTTGAACAAGAAGTTCCTGACAGGAATGAGTATGCTAACGCTTAATAAAATGTTGGCACTGAAAGAGTCCACAGATTTGATCTGAAACATTTGCATACTTTTAGGGCAAACAATACTGAGGAAAGTGTTTTTTTTTAATAAGACCTGTGACCCTTTCTTTTCCAGTGTCATTGTAACTGTGGCACTTTAAGCTGCAGCAGACACATTAAGTGCTCTATTGTTTCTTGAAGGAATAGCCCCTGGGGACAATGTAGAGGCACACTAGTTCAGAAGTATTCTGAAACATTGAACCAGACTTTAGCACAATGCCTCCTGGAACTCCAGTGTACCCAGCAGGAATATGACCATGCTTCACACTCCATAAGGAACTTCTTGCGGTTCCCCTTCCACAGCACCAGCTTGACAAATATGTACTATATATAGCTTGCTTATTATATGATTTATCCTGATTACCCTTTAATATTCAAATTGAGACCAGCTAATATGTATTTCTTTGATTTCCTTTCCAACATTTTTGCTGTATTTAACTGTATGTTGCAATAGGCTCGTCTCCTGGACATTGGACCATAGCAACTTGCAATTTCCCAGATGGAAACTCCGAACAGCTGAGTATCTGCTATTTGCTTCTGGTATAAGAAAAGGCATTTGTAGATCAAGCAAGCAGCAGATGGAGAACAATTGGAGTATGTAATTATTCAGCATGGGCTCCTTTTAAATAGATAGGCTGGATTCTGTTCCCTTGTCTGGGAAGACAAAGGAATGGAGTGGCACATGGTGGGTAGACTTTCCAAAGATTCTTTTAACTAGAACTTCTAGGGGAAATATGTGAAATAACTCCTTCAGTTATCATGGTCAGCTTTCCCTGGAACACAAAAAATCTGGCAAGTCGCCATGAGACTGATTTTGAAATCTGGAGATTAATTCAGAGCCTGCCCGAACACTTCTGGATGAATAAACTACAGTATACAATAGTATATTACCTGAGCACTTCATCTGGTGACACTCCTTCATTTTGCCAGGAGTTTAAAAGCTGTTGCCTTAATTTTCTCTACTGACAAAATGTAAAATCCACTATAGAAAAGTATTAACATGTGATTTGCCCTGTGGTGGTGAATAAATGAAATGTGTGACTCTTTAAATTGCCCTTGTCATAAATATAAAGGGAAGGGTAAACCCCTTTGAAATCCCTCCTGGCCAGGGGAAAGCTCCTCTCACCTGTAAAGGGTTAAGAAGCTAAAGGTAACCTCGCTGGCACCTGACCAAAATGACCAATGAGGAGACAAGATACTTTCAAAAGCTGGGAGGAGGGAGAGAAACAAAGGGTCTGTGTCTGTCTGTAGTCGTCTTGGCCGGGGACAGAACAGGAATGGAGTCTTAGAACTTTTAGTAAGTAATCTAGCTAGGTATGTGTTGGATTATGATTTCTTTAAATGGCTGAGAAAAGAATTGTGCTGAATAGAATAACTATTTCTGTCTGTGTATCTTTTTTGTAACTTAAGGTTTTGCCTAGAGGGGTTCTCTATGTTTTTGAATCTAATTACCCTGTAAGATACATACCATCCTGATTTTACAGGGGGGATTTCTTTATTTCTATTTACTTCTATTTTTTATTAAAAGTCTTCTTGTAAAACACTGAATGCTTTTTCATTGTTCTCAGATCCAAGGGTTTGGGTTTGTGGTCACCTATGCAAATTGGTGAGGCTTTTTATCCAACATTTCCCAGGAAAGGGGGGGTGCAAGTGTTGGGAGGATTGTTCATTGTTCTTAAGATCCAAGGGTCTGGGTCTGTAGTCACCTAGGCAAATTGGTGAGGCTTTTTACCAAACCTTGTCCAGGAAGTGGGGTGCAAGGTTTTGGGAAGTATTTTGGGGGGAAGGACGCGTCCAAACAGCTCTTCCCCAGTAACCAGTATTAGTTTGGTGGTGGTAGCGGCCTGTCCAAGGTGTAATATTTTGTACCTTGGGGAAGTTTTGACCTAAGCTGGTAAAGATAAGCTTAGGAGGTTTTTCATGCAGGTCCCCACATCTGTACCCTAGAGTTCAGAGTGGGGGAGGAACCTTGACACCCTCATTGGAGCATTGTATTTTCCAAGCTGACAGCTACCAGGAAGGACCACATGCCAAAATCAATAGCTAGAGTTCTATGTTTATTTTTGCTAATTATTCAAGATTAAAAGGACATGTGAAGGAATGTACGTTGGACAACAGACTCTGGAATAATAATACGTTGTGAACAACAAGTTAGTTAAAAGACTGCAAGGTACCATTAAGGAAAAATTTAGAATCAGAAACAAATGTAGGATATATACAATATCTACACAAGACTAATGGCAAACCCCCATAGTTTGTTACCATGTCTACATTGCATACTGAATCCACAGATTCAAAACCCACAAATAACTAGATGGTTGCCCACAGATGTTTGGATTACAAATGCAGATTAGAAATAGAGGGAGAGAAAAATGGAGAACTTGGTTGCTGAACAGGAAAATAAAGAATTCTACTCTGTAGGCATAAATAATGAGAATACAACAATATCTAGTAAACTATTACTTTTGTTTAGAAAACTGATGTATTCCTGTTTCACACTGAAAAATAACAGTAATTTAAAGACTAATGTATTCATTGTGGTCTTTACTGTGTTAAAGCTTCAGAATAAACAAAGACAAATGCCAGTAAATTAAACTGATGAAAACTAGGAACAAGAAAAGCAGTTGTGTACTTTTGGGAATTAGGTAATACTCCACATGCCATACAATTGTTTGTCATTCATGCTTTCTTTCCTTTGCTCCACTCAGAGGTTCAAAAGTGCAGCGGTGGTGACAGAACATATCATGTAAAGTACAGCAACCCTCCCCCCCCCGTTTTCTTAATTTAAAGCATTCATATGGTAAAACTCCATTAACTTCAATGGGAGCAAAGGTAAGTTATTGTAACTCACTTACATAAATTCCAACCAGAATGAAGAATTATGAAATATGAAATTAACTTGTGTGAAATTACCCATTTTGGCTTGAGTCATGAAATTTCCACTGCATAACCACAAATATTAGAGAATGTTCATACTGTTGGTAGAGAATGCCATATCTGCATTATTTTCAAGGCCCATGTAAAGCAGGCTAAATCATGTACCCTTATTCAAGAAAAACTCTCATTGGATTACAGAATGAGACTAAGCAGGGACTGGATAACTGAGTAATTCCTAAATTGAGGGGAATATTACAAAATTCTCTTAAATTTAATGTAATTTGCCTAGATTTAGTAATTTAATTTACTTATGATTTTACTACTAGCCATTCCTTGTTTCTATTTTCCCTGGTGAAAACAGGCACCATATCAACAAACACTGAATCCAGCCTTTGCTGAAAGGCTTGTAAAAAAATGTTACTTTTTCTGAAAAGAAAATCCAACTTCAAGATCAAATCTCCAAAAAGTTGGCTATTTCCAAACCTGTTGAAAAAGTGATTTATATACTGTACTAACACAGCTTTGCACAACGTAATATGAATCTTTAAATCAAGAGGAAAATATACTTTATGAAATTGACATGTCCCAGAAATACAGCACATTCCTGATCTGGTTATTATTCCTCTTCCTAACAAGGAAGATCAACTATTTAGTGTTTTCTTCTTGCACACTGTTTTATTGTTACCACGTCTTTTGCCTGGCCAAACCAACATGTGTGAATATACATATTCTCTCTCTCTCTCTCTCTCTCTCTCTCATATATACACACACACACAAATAACTTGACGGAGTAACAATGTAATTTTCTTTCCCTTCAAGTCAAAATCCCTGAAAATATTTTTGTTGTACCCTTAACAAAATGATTACATTTGCTACATGATTAACAGTCTTTAATACCATTAATATATCCTGATTTCCCATCCCACATGCAATAATCATAAGTATAATTCTGAAAGAATTGTATTCCCATAGTAAATTTCCATTAATAGGACTTTAGTGTGTTACATGTCACTTGGATAGGTAAACGCATGTACTGGAACTATATGCTATATGTAATATTTAATAAGGAAAAATAATATTATACTCATTCACAAACAGAAAATCAGAAAACAAGTGCCTCTCAAATGCATGCCTGACCATAGTTTATAACTGTGAGTGAGAATTTAACCTTTTTTTATTGATACAGTATCTCTTTGACTGTGTCCTTGCAACTACAGTTATAGGCAATAGCAGCTCATTCGGTAGCTGAATTAAATTCCAAATAAATAAAATTCTCCTAACTTGATGGGCCAGGACCATTCATCACCTACATTCAGGAGGCTATTCTCTATTATTCTAACTGTATTAACAACAGCAATCTGATGTAATCCTCTTTTTGTAGACTTTTAGTTTGCCCCATTGTAGCCGCTTGTCTATTTGTGGTGAGAAGAATGACTGCAGTGAACCCAACATTACCCTCTTCAAATATTTGTTTTCATTTTTCTTCCATTCCTGGAGTGATTTGGATATTTTGTTTTTTGCTTAGAATTCCAAGGAGTATAAATCATCTTTGAAGAAAACACAGTGTGCCAAATTCATCCTAAATTTTCCATAATTGAAACCAGTAATGTATTTAGCCCATACCTAGCACATAATGAGGGATCTAGAACAGAGGTCTTACATGTTAGCAAAATACAGAAAGAAAATCTTTGATAGTTGTCAAGACTGAATCCCAACTCTGTCACTCCGAGTACAGAAATGGGGTCCACAAGGATTTTAAAAATTAATACTTGCCGCTCCAGGCTTGTATTAAACTCCCAAGGTTACAGCTTTTTTCTGTCCTTTTCTGTGCTAAAGGTAGCTTGTTAAACACAGCTACCACCCAAATGCAACAAAACCCCCTTTGAACCCAGGAAGGAGCACTTGGGAATTCTTCCCTCTGTGGTACCCTCAAGCCCTTTCACCTCCTGCCCCCTCTCCAGGGAAGAGCTGAGAAAGGAAACAAAGGAAATTATCTGTGGCTACCAGCTAATCAAACAGCATGTACAAACCTCTTAGGACACCAAAAATCCAACCCTGTTCTTAAAAAAGGTAAACTTTATTAAAAACAAAAAGAAAATACATCTGGAATTTAGGCTTTTGCTAGATTTTAAAAGAGCAATTCCAAAAATGGTTATAAACTGTTCAGGAAGCACAGGCAGGGCAGAAAAGGTGGGGGAGTAGCATTGTATGTAAGGGAGCAGTATGACTGCTCAGAGCTCCGGTACGAAACTGCAGAAAAACCTGAGTGTCTCTGGATTAAGTTTAGAAGTGTGAGCAACAAGAGTGATGTAGTGGTGGGAGTCTGCTATAGACCACCAGACCAGGGGGATGAGGTGGATGAGGCTTTCTTCCGGCAACTCGCAGAAGCTACTAGATTGCACGCCCTGGTTCTCATGGGTGACTTTAATTTTCCTGATATCTGCTGGGAGAGCAATACAGCAGTGCATAGACAATCCAGGAAGTTTTTGGAAAGCGTAGGGGACAATTTCCTGGTGCAAGTGCTAGAAGAGCCAACTTGGGGGGAGCTTTTCTTGACCTGCTGCTCACAAACCGGGAAGAATTAGTGGGGGAAGCAAAAGTGGATGGGAATCTGGGAGGCAGTGACCATGAGTTGGTTGAGTTCAGGATCCTGACACAGGGAAGAAAGGTAAGCAGCAGGATACGGACCCTGGACTTCAGGAAAGCAGATTTCGACTCCCTCAGGGAACGGATGGGTAAGATCCCCTGGGGGACTAACATGAAGGGGAAAGGAGTCCAGGAGAGCTGGCTGTATTTCAAGGAATCCCTGTTGAGGTTACAGGGACAAACCATCCTGATGAGTCGAAAGAATAGTAAATATGGCAGGCGACCAGCTTGGCTTACTGGTGAAATCCTAGCGGATCTTAAACATAAAAAAGAAGCTTACAAGAAGTGGAAGGTTGGACATATGACCAGGGAAGAGTATAAAAATATTACTCGGGCATGTAGGAATGAAATCAGGAGGGCCAAATCGCACCTGGAGCTGCAGCTAGCAAGAGATGTCAAGAGTAACAGGTTTCTTCAGGTAAGTTGGCAACAAGAAGAAAGTCAAGGAAAGTGTGGGCCCCTTACTGAATGAGGGAGGCAACCTAGTGACAGAGGATGTGGAAAAAGCTAATGTACTCAATGCTTTTTTTGCCTCTGTCTTCACTAACAAGGTCAGCTCCCAGACTGCTGCGCTGGGCATCACAACATGGGGAGTAGATGGCCAGCCCTCTGTGGAGAAAGAGGTGGTTAGGGACTATTTAGAAAAGCTGGACGTGCACAAGTCCATGGGGCCGGACGAGTTGCATCCGAGAGTGCTAAAGGAATTGGCAGCTGTGATTGCAGAGCCATTGGCCATTATCTTTGAAAACTCGTGGCAAACGGGGGAAGTCCCAGATGACTGGAAAAAGGCTAATGTAGTGCCAATCTTTAAAAAAGGGAAGAAGGAGGATCCTGGGAACTACAGGCCAGTCAGCCTCACCTCAGTCCCCGGAAAAATCATGGAGCAGGTCCTCAAGGAATCAATCCTGAAGCACTTACATGAGAGGAAAGTGATCAGGAACAGTCAGCATGGATTCACCAAGGGAAGGTCATGCCTGACTAATCTAATCGCCTTCTATGATGAGATTACTGGTTCTGTGGATGAAGGGAAAGCAGTGGATGTATTGTTTCTTGACTTTAGCAAAGCTTTTGACACGGTCTCCCACAGTATTCTTCTCAGCAAGTTAAAGAAGTATGGGCTGGATGAATGCACTATAAGGTGGGTAGAAAGTTGGCTAGATTGTCAGGCTCAACGGGTAGTGATCAATGGCTCCATGTCTAGTTGGCAGCCGGTGTCAAGTGGAGTGCCCCAGGGGTCGGTCCTGGGGCCGGTTTTGTTCAATATCTTCATAAATGATCTGGAGGATGGTGTGGATTGCACTCTCAGCAAATTTGCGGTTGATACTAAACTGGGAGGAGTGGTAGATACGCTGGAGGGCAGGGATAGGATACAGAGGGACCTAGACAAATTGGAGGATTGGGCCAAAAGAAATCTGATGAGGTTCAATGAGGATAAGTGCAGGGTCCTGCACTTAGGATGGAAGAACCCAATACACAGCTACAGACTAGGGACCGAATGGCTAGGCAGCAGTTCTGTGGAAAAGGACCTAGGGGTGACAGTGGATGAGAAGCTGGATATGAGTCACCAGTGTACCCTTGTTGCCAAGAAGGCCAATGGCATTTTGGGATGTATAAGTAGGGGCATAGTGAGCAGATCGAGGGACGTGATCGTCCCTCTCTGTTCAACATTGGTGAGGCCTCATCTGGAGTATTGTGTCCAGTTTTGGGCCCCACGCTACAAGAAGGATGTGGATAAATTGGAGAGAGTCCAGCGAAGGGCAACACAAATGATTAGGGGTCTGGAACACATGACTTATGAGGAGAGGCTGAGGGAACTGGGATTGTTTAGTCTGCAGAAGAGAAGAATGAGGGGGGATTTGATAGCTGCTTTCAACTACCTGAGAGGTGGTTCCAGAGAGGATGGTTCTAGAATATTCTCAGTGGTAGAAGAGGACAGGACAAGGAGTAATGGTCTCAAGTTGCAGTGGGGGAGGTTTAGGTTGGATATTAGGAAAAACTTTTTCACTAGGAGGGTGGTGAAACACTGGAATGCGTTACCTAGGGAGGTGGTAGAATCTCCTTCCTTAGAAGTTTTTAAGGTCAGGCTTGACAAAGCCCTGGCTGGGATGATTTAATTGGGGATTGGTCCTGCTTTGAGCCGGGGGTTGGACTAGATGACCTCCTGAGGTCCCTTCGAACCCTGATATTCTATGATTCTATGAAATCAAGCACCCAAAATAGCTTTCTTGGGGGTTCTGCTTAAAGATTACAAGCAAACAAAAACATCTGGGGTATGCACAGAGGAGCCCACAAGCCAATAAGAAATAGAAGAAATAACCCTAATTGCGTCTAGCTAAACATTCTGATCTATTTACACATTTGGAGTTCAGATAAGTAGTTCTAGTCATGATCTCATGAGACATGATCATACCTGGCTTCAGCTGCTTATAGCAAGGCTGCTCTGTCCCTCCAGCCCAGAGAACAACAGACAAAGGAAAAGTTTCTTTCCCAATTTCAAAAAGTTCTACCTTCCCATTAATTCTTTTGGTCAGGTGCCCACATTTGTTTTTTTTTACCTGGGGGACTTTTTAATCTCTTACAGGTAAAACAAGTAAAGAACAGCTACCAAGAGGGAATTTACAGCTAACTGGCTGGCTGGGTGTCCATCAAAGGGAGCTGTTCTCTCCCTGCCTCCCCTCTCCCCGCCCCTTTATTTATCACAATAGCACATACTAGCCAGCAATCATTATTCAATCCTTCTTGTTTCATGCGGATACTCCAGAAGACGGACTGTACCATGAAGGAACATGAGCATGGAATGACTACATTACTACTAGAAGACAGAAGGTAATTATGACCATATGTTAAGGCTGTAACATAGGACTGATGACACTACAGTATGCTACTACTAAGAAATTGGTAGATGTGCCTATTGCCCATCTCTGGTGGCTGTACAGATAAGAAAGAGATAATCTCAATATCCTGACAAACATTTCCTTTCTGAGAATACTTTCTAATGTAAAAATCCATGAGCAAGTTGTTGCTGCATTCATACTGGCTGATGCATTTTCCTAAACAGTAGACTGCACCAAGGGTGCTGGAACAATTTTTATTGTAGGGGTGTTGAAAGCCATTGAATCAAACTGTAACCCTGTATATAATGGTAACCACTTCAAGCCAAAGGATGCGGTGATCAAAAGTATTCTGGAGTGATCAAAAGTATTCCAAGTATGAAAGGAAATAGAGAATCAAATTCTATTTGAAATTCATGCAGATGTTCATCTGTATAGGTAGTCCAGAAACTGGATTAAGTATAGAATCATAGAAATGTAGGACTGGAAGGGAGCACTATAGATCCTGTGCACTGATTCCAGTCCCCCGCAATAAGGCAGGATAAAGTATTACCTAGACCATCCCTGACAGGTGTATGTCTAATCCAGTGGTTCTCAAATTATGGGGTGTACCTCCCAAGGGAGGCGTGGGAATGTGTCAAGGGAGGCATGAGCTGTGCGCTTTTTTTTTTTTTAAAGAGTTCTCGCTGTCAGGCCTCGGTGGCGAGGCTCATGCAGAAGGACCAGGCACACCGGGAAGCTAGGGGGAAGGCCAGAGCCCCCTGCCTGGGGCTGACAGCTGAAGTCCTGTCATCTGGGGCTCACGCTCTCCTTCTACCCCCCTCAATTCCTTCCCGAGAGGTGGCAGCAGAGCTCCAGCTGTCAATCCTTGGGCTCCAGCTTTCCGCTCTGGTGTGGCAGCAGCAGTGCAGGAGTAGGGGTGGCGATGGGACACTGTCTGCTGTGAAAAGTGATACTGACGAATATCCCTTTTCACATTGCCACCCTTACTTCTGGATTGCTCCTTGCGTGGTGCTGCCTTCAGAGCTGCTTACCACTCTGCCTCGATGGTAGTATAGCTACTTAGTGATGGGGAGGCAAATAACTACAGACACAAAAAAGGGGGTGCACGATTAAATAAGTTTGAGAACCCTTGGTCTAATCTGTTCTTAAAAACCTCCAATTATGGAGATTCCTTTACCTCCCTAGGTAATTTGTTTCAGTGCTTAACAAAGTTACAGTTAGCAAGTTTTTCCTAATGTCTAACCTAAACTTCACTTGCTGAACTTTAAGCCCATTACTTCTTGTCCTGTCCTCAGTGCTTAAGGGCCCTCTTCTTTATAACAACCTTTTATGTACTTGAAAACTGTTATCATATCCCTCCAGTCTTCTCTTCTGCAGACTGAACAAACCCAATCTTTTCAATCTTCCCTCATGATTGTGTCTTCTAGAAATTTTATCATTTTGATTGTGCTCTTCTGAGCTTTCTCAAATTTGTCTGTCTTTCCTGAAATGTGGTGCCCAGAACTGGACAAAATACTCCAGTTGAGGCCTTGTCAGTGCTGAGTAGAGTGAAAGTATTACTTCTCATGTCTTGCTTACAACACTCCTTGTAATACATCACAGAATGTTGTTCACTTTCTTTTGCAACAGTATTACATTGTTGATCCATATATAGTTTGTGATCCAATATAAACACCGAATCCTTTTCTGCAGTGCTTCTTCCTACAAAGTCATTTCCCATTTTGTATTTGTGCAGTTGATTATTCCTTCCTCAGTTTAGTACTTTGCATTAGTTCTTATTGAATTTCATCCTATTTACTTCAGACCATTACTTCAGTTTGTCAAGATCATTTTTTATTTTAATCTTGTCCTCCAACATGCTTGCAACTCCTCCCTGCTTGGTAACATCCACAAACTTTGTAAGTGTACTCTCTGTGCCATTATTCAAATCATTTATGATGATATCCAATAGAAGCAGACCCAGGATAGATCCTTGTGGAACTCCACTCAATATGCCCTTCCAGCTCAATTGTGAGTCATTGATAACTACTCTCTGAGTATGGTTTTCCAGTCAGTTGTGCACCCACCTTATAGTAGGTTCGTCTAGGCCAGTGGTTCTCAAAGCCGGTCCGCCGCTTTGTTTACCTGCTGCGTCCGCAGGTTCGGCCGATTGCGGCTCCCACTGGCTGTGGTTTGCTGCTCCAGGCCAATCGGGGCTGCAGGAAGGGCGGCCAGCATGTCCCTTGGCCTGCGTCACTTCCCGCAGCCCCCATTGGCCTGGAGCGGCAAACTGTGGCCAGTGGGAGCCATGATTGGTCGAACCTGCAGATGCGACAGGTAAACAAACCGTTCCAGCCCGCCAGGGGCTTTCCCTAAACAAGCGGCGGACCGGCTTTGAGAACAGCTGATCTAGGCTATATTTCTTTGGTTGTTTATGAGAAGGTCATGTGAGACTGTATCAAAAGACTTACTAAAGTTGAGATATATGACATCTACTGCTTCCCCCTTATCCACAAGGCTTGTTACATTGTAAAAGACGGATATTTTGTTGGTCTGATGTGATTTCTTCTTGATAAATCCCATGCTGACTGTTACTTATTTCCTTATTTTCTTCTAGGTGCTTACAAGTTAATTGTTTGATTATATGCTCCATTAGCTTTTCAGGTACCAACGTTAAGCTGACTGGTCTATAGTTCTCTGACTTATTTTTAATTCCCCTTTTTATAAAGAGGTACTATGTTTGCCCCTTTTCAGTATTCAAGTATCTCTCCAGTTCTTCACAACTTCTCAAAGATAATTGCTAATGGCTCTGAGATCTCTTCAGCCAGTTCCTTAAGTATCCTAGGATATATTTCATCAGGCCTTGTCTTCTTGAAGACATATAATTTGTTTAAGTAATTCTTAACATGTTCTTTTCCTATTGAAGCTTCAGATCCTACCCTGTTTATACTCATGTTCTCTGTTAGCCATCTGATCACTGCTATTTTTGTGTGTGTGTGAGTGTGAAAATGGAGTGTGCTGTCTTCTAATGGTTTTGGGCAGAAGGAGGCTGCAGTTAGTCGCCATCAGTCCAACTCTGCAGGAATAGGGTCTGTAGGGGCTAGTAGTTATATTTTGTTTCAGGTGTTTGAGTTGATTATTTGAATTTGTTTTTCACTTCCTTTTATTGTCATTTTTAATAGCCCAGATAAATAATCATAAGGGTAAAGAATGAAGTCTGGTCTTCTCAAGGTATTCCAGCCGCTGAATAATGAAAATTTTATGAAAGAGCGAAATTTACATTATTTTAGCCCCCGAGCCCATGAAAATGCAAAATACAAACACCAGGATACTCAGGGTTATCCTGTTATCTAGATATTTGAATTTTTCTGGAACCCAAATGCACAGCCCTGTTAGAAGTATTGTCTAGAGATTATTAGTATGCTGGGGCAGCTAATGAAAGGGAACTCTTTTAGCACTGTTGTAAACTACATTTGTCCTTTAACTACTTGGCATTACATTAAATCACCTACACATGTATCTCCAAAGACAAATTAGTTACCTTTAGCTGTTTACTAAACCCTGATAAGGCAGTCATCTGCTCCTAAAAATACAGGCATTTCCTGAAAGCAGGCATAAAGGGTGAGGGGAGCCAGGAAGAAAGTGACAAGTACAATTCTCATGTTCCTCCTGTGATTCTTGTTGTTGCTATGGTTACAGCTGTACCTGTCACCAGTAAAGATATGGACTTGACTTCTGCTTGACCTAAGACTTTTGTGATATGGTTATGTGCTTGAGAATGACTTCTCTTATCTCCTGCTGATGATTAGTCCAACTTAGAATTTACATTAATGTCTGGAGCTTGCACTTCCAAAGAATACAGATCCCTGACTGATAAGTAAGGGATTGTATAGATGGCCCTGTTAGGAAACAATAAAAGACTTCCAAATAGTGTTTTTTTTAAATGTGTTTTTGGGTGGCACTCTTATTTCCCACCTAAACCCAAATGATTTGCTTCTTTTTCTTTCCCCTCAGTTATGCCTCTAACTCCTCCATCTCCCTTCTCAATTCTGACCTCTTTTACCTCTCCACTCTTTAATTGCGGAAATATTATAGACTCTAAGATCTCCTTTCCACTTCACATAGATACAGTTTGCAAGTCTGCCTACTACAAAGCCACATTTTGGTATGAAAAGGTATCTTTACAGTGGTTGAGTGAGCCCTAGTTATTTACATGTGACCTTCATATTTCAAGAAATCAGGGAGAACAAGCAGGGCATCAGTCTCCTGGACTGGAGGAGGAAGGGAGAAATTACTTTGTCAGTCACAGAGCCATATTTTAAGAAAGCTGGAATGCATGAGATTCCCTTATGAGAAGTCATACAGGAGCTTTGAGAGAAGCACAGGGACTGATTGTTTGTAAATTGAGTTTACCTCTTGGACATTTAGAAAACCATAACAAAAGCAAAACTCTTTATCTGTATTATGTGGCTAGTGCTAGTTTAACTGTATAACTCTTTTTTACTTTTCTGGCAGTACAGTACTTGGGCAAAACAATCTGTTCACTGGTCTCGCTGTTGCAGCATAGCTCATGACTATCCCTACTTTAATGACAGGTTTCAGAGTAGCAGCCATGTTAGTCTATATCCGCAAAAAGAAAAGGAGGACTTGTGGCACTGTCAAGGTTCCTTCCCCACTCTGAACGCTAGGGTTCAGATGTGGGGACCTGCATGAAAACCTCCTAAGCTTACATTTACCTACTTAGGTTAAAACTTACCCAAGGTACAAACTATTTTACCTTTTGCCCTTGGACTTTTGCTGCCACCACCAAATGTCTAACACCGGTTACTGGGAAAGAGTTAGTTTGGAAACGTCTTTCCCCCCAAAATCCTCCAAAATCTTACCCCCCCTTTCCTGGGGAAGGTTTGATAAAAATCCTCACCAATTTGCATAGGTGAACACAGACCCAAACCCTTGGATCTTAAGAACAATGAAAAAACATTCCATTTCTTAAAAGAAGAATTTTAGTAGAAGAAAAAGTAAAAAGAATCACCTATGTAAAATCAGGATGGTAAATACCTTGCAGGGTAATTAGATTCAAAACATAGAGAATCCCTCTAAGCAAAACTTTAAGTTATAAAAAGACACAAAAACAGGAATATCCATTCCATTCAGCACAGCTTATTTTCTCAGCCATTTAAAGAAAACAGAATCTAACACATATCTAGCTAGATTACTTATTAAGTTCTAAGACTTCATTCCTGTTCTGTCCCCGGCAAAAGTATCACACAGACAGAGAGAGAGGCTTTGTTTCTCCCTCCCCCCAGCTTTTGAAAGTATCTTGTCACCTCATTGGTCATTTTGGTGAGGTGCCAGTGAGGTTATCCTAGCTTCTTAACCCTTTACAGGTGAAAGGGTTTTTCCTCCGGCCAGGAGGGACCCCAAAGGTGTCTACCCTTCCCTTCACACCCATGACAGGCACCTTAGAGACTAACAAATGTATTTGTTAGTCTCTAAGGTGCCACAAGTCCTCCTCCTTTATCCCTACTTTGACGCTGTCATAACTGTAAAGGGAATTTAAATTCCTCCTGGCCAGAGGAAAAACCCTTTCACCTGTAAAGGGTTAAGAAGCTAAGATAACCTCACTGGCACCTGACCAGAATGACCAATGATGAGCCAAGATACTTTCAAAGCTGAAGTGGGGGGGAAGGGTCTTCTCTGTCTGTGTGATGCTTTTGCTGGGACCAGAGCAGGAATGCAGGTCAGAACTCCTGTAAAGAGTTAGTAAGCAATCTAGTTAGATATGCATTAGATTCTGTTTTGGTTAAATGGCTGATAAAATAAGTTGTGCTAAATGGGATGTATATTCCTCTTTTTGTGTCTTTTTATAACTTAAGGTTTTGCCTAGAGGGATTCTCTGTGTTTTGAATCTGATTACCCTGTAAGGTATTTACCATCCTGATTTTACAGAGGTGATTCTTTTACTTTTACTTCAATTAAAATTGTTCTTTTAGATCCAAGGGTTTGGGTCTGTGTTCACCTACGCAAATTGGTGAGGATTTTTATCAAGCCTTCCCCAGGAAAGCGGGTGTGGTGCTTGGGGGGGATACTTTGCAGGGGAGACGTTTCCAAGTGGGCATTTCCCTTGTTCATTGTGTAACACTTTGGTGGTGGCACCGTTTAATCTAAGCTGGTAAGAATAAGCTTAGGGAGTCTTTCATGCAGGTCCCCACATCTGTACCCTACAGTTCAGCGTGGGGAAGGGACCTTGACAGACGCTCATTCTGCTAATTTGCTCATTCATGCATTTGCCACTTCAGACCATATTTCTGTACTTTTGTGCTTCTCTGTTCATACACTATCTCTGAGAGGGCTGTTTCAGTGTTCTGAACATTCTGGAGCTCGAGCACGTGTCATATCAAAACATGTCTATATGACTCCTGGCTCTGCACTTACCTATCAGTCTAATATATTTCTAAGGTGATTATCACTCTTGTACTTGAGCAACAGACAATAATTAGAAATAGTATTGTGTGTGCTTCAAAATGTGCTGTGTTCTCAGACCTCAGACTTCCTCCATTACTCTTTTTGTTTTCCAAATGATGTGTTTTTTCCTCCTTTATTTCCTCTCCTTTCCCCCCTTAATGTTTCTTCTTTCCTTCTACTCCTTCCCACTGTGGGTAAAGTCACATCAGACTTATTCACATCCTCTTTCATATCTGTTACTAATGATGTTGTTGATTTTTGAGGCCTTTCATAGCCATGCCTTTATCTACCTCCATTTCTCCATCTACTCCCCACCCCCAGTTTTAATTCTCTTGCACTCTGCAAGTTCAAGCTACCTCTCGTCTATTGGTGGATGATCTTTTCTAAAACACAGCTGAAAACTTCCTACAGCTTCTCTAATCGGTAAGTTCTTAGACAGTTTTCCACATAGGTACTTGCAATTACCAACTCTTCACACTTCTTATTTATTGTACTCACCTTCCTATTGCTACCTTTGACAACATCCTCTGCTGTTGTAACCACTGTGCTTTGTGAGATGTGTATAATTGACACATTGTGCAATTAAATTGTATTGTGGATTCATAACCTGCTTTAGCAAATTTACATTTTCTGGATTTGCTTAGAGCTGACAAAACAAACAAGGAAACAAGGAAAACAAGGTAATGGTCATGAGCTAGGCTCTGAAAAAAAAAGATTTGTAATTGAACTGAAACTGGCAAAATTGGATTTTCTCACTTGTTTTTGCAACAAGATGAAAACAGCCCTCTTGCTCCTTTTCCACTATGAATATAAAGCACAGTTACAAGCGAAAAATTGTCATACCTAGCAACAACAACAACAAAAACTTTAGTAGTTAAGCAGAATGTTGGGGCTGAAAGTCAAAATATACTGTAAACTCAATGTGTTATTTACATACTAAACCTGATATTTAGAGTTAGATTTAAAAAGCGATAGTGGGAGAAAGTAAAAAACCTGTCATTTGTTGATTTTCAGATATTCATTTGTTGATTTTCAGCTATGCTGTAAAATAAGTGGGGGGGGGGGGCTCTGTGGAAGGCTGAAGGTATGGGGTTTGCTTATATGCTGATGTATCTCAGGATGGTATGTTGTCTGAGTACCTTGCCTTTTGTGTTTGGCTATTCCTTTTACACAGATTCTGAATTTAACTTCCTAAATGCATGTCACTTTTGAAAAGATCCACAGAAATAAGTAAAACGTTTCCAAAATAAGCTACATCATTTCTAGTTTTCTTTAGTTTCTTTAGAAACAAGTTCCTAAGAATTTATCAGTTGTGTTGATGGAGGAAAAGAGTTCAGAGGACTGTTACAGGAGAACTGTTTTTCAGTGTGTCTATGGGCATGTGCACAGGCACATGCTTATGCGTGTTTATGTAAAGAGGCTTAAAAACAAACAAACAAGAATTAGGCCCGATCCACAAGGGTCTCAAGTGTTCAGATACTGCGTGTCACATGGCCTAACTTTTAGGCCCATAGAAAATCACAGGAACAACACTGCGATCTACAAAGTCTTAGTTAGGTGCTTACACTTCTTCTATAATGAATGGGGAGATATAGGGACCTTAGAATGCAATCCACAATGCCAGCACACTATCAGGGAGCTACTGTACCTAATCTTGCCAATGGGAGATCCTCTAAGTCAGGGAGGCACCCATCTCTGCTTATGATCCATGAAATAGAGGAAGAGCGCCTCTCCTCTGCCTAACTTGCATGCAGACCTTGTTGGTAGGCCTGCTCAGAGGCTGCCTAATTTCACACAAAACCACTGAGGAGGTGAGGAGTTCCTCCCTTTTAACTTTTAAATCAGTGGTTACTGTATTCACCTGTGATGTGGAATACTCCTGGTTCAAGTCTCTCTTCTGCTGGGATGAGGAAAAGGGATTTGAACAGGGAACTGGTATCTCAGCTGAGTGCTCTCACTGGGCCGTAGAAGAATTCTGACTCCTTTTCTGGACCAATTAATATAACATTATTAAATTAATTAATTAAAGTGGAACAACTTCAATAGGAGAAACTGAGGAAGACCCACATCAGAATATCCCACATCCCTAACTACTGGGCTAAAGTTGAAAAGGAAGGGCCTCCTTTTCTCCTCTCCCTGTTCCCCTTGCTGTTTTGTTTGGAGTTAAGTGATCTCTGAATATGCCTCCCAGATCGGGACCTGCACATGACTTAGGTGGAAGAACACTTGGGCTTAGGTGGGAGATAGTTGTCTGGACACCTACTGTGAGACAGCAGTGCATCTGGTCACATGCAAGAACTTAGCTACCTAAGGAACTTTTACTGCAAAAACTTAGACACAGAGTAAGTTTAGGCACCTTGAAGGTTAGGTGGCAGCCGCGTGGTTGTTTTGGAGCTCTCAGTGGCACCTAAAGATAGGACTTAGGCACCTAAGTCCCTTTGTGGATTGGGCCAAAGGAAAGAAGAAAGGCAGGGTATGTTCATAATCATCTATTTAAAATGAAACTGGAGAGAAAGTAAAAAGCCAAGCCCCTCCACTACTGAGTCCCTCTCAGGCTCTTCCTAAGTAAAGAAAGGTAGTACACAATGAAGATGGAACTAAGTGATGCACCCAAAAGGTAATATGAGAAGCCATTTTGTATAAGTTTCAAGGGCACTAGAAGTATGAATTTGACTTGACTGGAAAGTTAGAAGCAGCACCAATAACCTAAAGCCACAGACTTAGCCACACATGATTCTTACGTTTCTTAGAGTCACAATGGTCCTCAAAATCCCATTGCTCAGAAGGCCTATATCCTGAGTTGTTCAAAATTAGGGAAAAAATGAACAAAGGGCAACTTGGCTTGGTATATAAAAAAAATTCTTAACAATCCTCAACATTTGAAGATAGACTGGTACAAATTAGATGTGTTTAAGCTAAAAAAGCCCACCAAAACCACGGTGATCAGTGATCTTCAAAGCTATTGTTTAAAGCGACAAACTGACATAATGACCTAAGGAAAGAAAGGAATTCCTAAATGTAGTTGCCAGATATATGGTTTGGGTAGTTTTGATGGGACAAAAAGGCTACCCCTTTCTGGACATACGTGGCAACTTGCTTAAGTTCATCTTACGGACTGAACATCTTGAGGAAGCAAGCTTTACCATCTCACAGTATATACTAGCACCCCACTGAGCTTTTGGTTTCCCAAAACATGTCCAGACCAGACTAGGCAAGCAAAGGGAACTAAATAACATTGCCACCTCCATTGGGTTTAGCTAAATCCTGAGAAACACATGGGTGTGATCTTCAGGTTCCTGCTTTTGTTCCCTGTATGTCATTATTATTTCTCCTCTGTTATAACTTTTTTCTCTTTCCTTTTTGTCCAGTAAAAATATGGCTTAGTCAGTCAAGACAATCTACCTTTTCCAGCACTGCAGTAATGAAAAGGAAAGCTAAAAACAATAGGTGAAATCCTAACCTAATTGAAGTCAATAGCAAAATTCCCATTGACTTTCACCCTGTATTTTTACCCTGATTAGTAAAAATGTATTAAGTTTCTAATAAGACAATATGCTATACCTGTAATTTCTACATTTTTTTAAGTTTTATGAATCAAAACATAATTTACTCTTCGGGTAAAATAAAGATGGGTATGGTAGGATTTTCAAAGTGTAAATGAAAGAATTTAACATAGGATGTGAAAAGAAATTTAAATCAAATCATGATAAATCAAAGTCTTAACTCAAAGTGGTAAACTTAGTCTAATTCTTTAATTGTGGATCATGGAACTCTGAATCCTAAATACAGATCCTAATCAATTTGCCTCTGAAGCTTTATATATCAATCAAAAATTATGAGGCTGTCAGAAATAGTTCAACCAAAAGTAATTCTGAAGTTAAGTAACTGTTTATGTTCATAAGTAAATCAGCTAAAATCAAAATTGCCTTCCCCAACATGATAGCCATATCCACTCCTTTTCTTTTAGTCACACTTGCACGCACACACAAATGTCACGTATGTTTTAGGACCATCTAAAGTCATGTTCTGCTACTATTAATATTAGCACAAGTTACACTCTCACTTAGAATACAATAAATGCATAAAAACAATCCATTGCTTTGCTAGCAAGGAAGAACATAATTTACATTTATTTTGCACATAAATTTATATTTATTTGGATTCTTCATTCATCACATGTGCAACCGTAATATTTGAATCCTTGTAGATATAAATATTACAGGCAAATCCCATCAACTGGGGATGAATCAGACAGATTAAAATTCATGTACTTTTTCTGTGAAAAACTACAGGGAGCTTATTTTTCATGAACTCTATTGGAATATTAGATCCTGTTGATAAAGGCTACCAAACTTGTAAACTATTTTGAGAGGTTTGTTAGCAAAGTGAATGAAGAGATACTGGAATCACTTGGGGATATTCAGTTCATAAGTAAAAATCACATAATTATGCTGAAATTAATTTTTTATGCTTTGTCACACAACTGTATTTTAGACAGAACTCAAATATTTTTCATGCATATGCTTTCTAATAAAAATGGATCAGATCTCCAGCTCCTGATTTTAGTACAGTTATGCTGGTTTACACCAGCTGAGGATCTGGTCCAGATGTGTAGATTTTAAAAATGATTACGAGTCCCCTCTGGCTCCTTTATGCCATCCTGGTGATGCTGATCAGCTGTAAATGTGGATTAAGTTAAAAGGGGTTTACAGCTGATTAGCATCACTAAAGTAACATAAAGCATCCAAGCTATATTAGCACCTTGCTAGCAACAACAATGCTGAAGAATAATAGATCTTTGTTAGGAAAGATCACACTTAAATATACCAGTTACTGTCATGGCTTCCACTTCAGTACGGAAAGGCTTTGTTTTAATAGGGAAGACTGTGTCCATACAAAGAAGAGCTAAAATATAAAGATAAGGTCTGTTTCTCCCACTCATTTATGGTGGTTTAAATTAGGAATAACACACTGGATGTCTTTGGATTTACACCAGTGTAAGAATAGTTTAAATGAAAGGAGAATCTGGACCATATTTTGGCTAATTAAAAGCTAATCATATGTCAGTAACAGACAGCCATTTATGTCAGCATAACTCCATTGTGTCAAATGGGCTACCCTGACTATGCCACATAAGAATCTGACCCCAAATGTCTTGCAGTATCCAAACACCATGATTTAGAGGAACTAATTGATGTAGGAAAATCAGAGAGCAGAATAGAAAAAGCCAAAATAAGAATGTATGACTGTGGGAAAAAATCTATGGTATAGATAGAATCATGGTCTTTCAAAGACATAGTTTTCCGTATCCTAGGTTGTCCATTAAGTCCATTATTTTGTCTCTGGCAATGACTTCAGGAAATCAGGATAGTGAACCCCATAGTGAACCAGCTAGTTGCCCCACGCTTCACATGGGGTTGGGTGGGTGTGCAGAGGGGAGAAAATATTCCTTCCCGACACCTGAGGCCATTATATGATACCTCTAAGTGTGACATTTGATTACTCTATCATAACATGTACATACGAATGCTGTTATTTTGAATGCTTGTATCCATAAAATCCTTTTAGTCTTGGTGCTTATGTACAGGTTTTATAATTTAGTTGTGAATGAATTTAAATAATCTATAAAATAATCGGCAGATAGCAAAATCAGCAAATATGCATTTTTAAAGTTTATTCATTTTTACAGCTCATTAAAAAAAGACTAAAAAAATTATAATCCACCTCACCTTTTTCATCAATTTCAAAACATGCCTGATTAACTCTGTTCATTTCAAATGAATGTGATTAGTATTATGTACACATTATCTTACCAGAACAATAAGATAGCCTGGGTAATGTTGCCCCTGTCTGTGAATTAATCTGAAATTTTCCCAAAAAATCAAGGGACATATTGCTTTGTGGTTTTTCTTGTGCATACACCCCAGCCCTAGGAGGATATGAGAGGACAATGAATAACCAAAAATCAGTAAAAGTTTTTAGCCATAGTAGTTAATTTGCCTCAGTTACTATCAGTATGTTTGTGTGTACAAACCAGGACAGTGTTGAAGACAGACTTGAATGAGCTGCAAGCCTGCTAAAAGACTTCAGAAAGTGTCCTCCCTCCACCTTTAGTTAATAATCAGGAAGGAACCATGATATAGTGAGGAGATACGGCTCAAAGTGCACTACTGTGATCAGTGGAACATATATGTTTAAAGGAAATTGGATTCATAGATCTGGACTCAGCAGCCAGTCCGTCAGATAGAGCACTCTCCTGGGGACTGGAAAGGAAGTTCAGTCAACAGACCAATGAACCACTCTGTGAGAAGAGTCTGACTAGATCTCCCTGAGGAAAGGGAAGGTCTACATATGGACCATAAAAGTACTCAGGTGCAGATAAGTCCCTAGTAGGATTTAGAAAAGTGCCTAGACACTTAGGGCTAGATTTTCAAAGTAAAGTCCCCTAGGTGTCAATGTTTATGCCAGTGCATATGTGCAAAGCTGGCAAAATTCTAATGCCTCTGACCTTCTTGATACCATAGCTCTTACCTCAACCCTGATGGGATCCTCAAAGAGAAATTCTCCTTCCTATCTTGCCTGCAGGGCCCGATCTGGTGGGTGTGCTCAAAGCATGCCTAACCCCCACAAAAGACAGCCCAGGACGAGGCTTTTTGGGGAAGGTGGGCTGGTATGCACAAGCAGCTGACCTGGTGTAGCCCATGTCCTAGCAGCTGAAACAATCTCTCTCCTGCACACCCTTTCCATATGTGTCCTAGAATGCCCAATAGCCCAGTTGCCAGGGCACTCACTTGGGATGTTGGAGACATACTCTGTCTGATTCGCAGCAGGAACTTAATCCCATGTCTGCTACCTCCGATGTGAGTGCTCTAAACACTGGGCTATAGAATTAATATCTCTCTGCTCAGCATTGCAACACCTAATTCCTAGACCGGGGTCAGTAACCTTCAGCATGTGCTCATCAGGGTAATCTGCTGGTGGGTCATGAGATATTTTGTTTACATTGACCGTCTGCAGGCACAGTCCCCCGCAGCTCCCAGCGGCTGCGGTTTGCTGTTCCCGGCCAAAGAGAACTTTGGGAAGCGGCAGCCAGCACGTCCCTGCAGTATCCCAACACTACTTCTTAAGCAGGCCGTGGTGACTGGGAAGTGTACTGATGCCACAGCTGCACACTCTGTTCACATTTTTACGTCTTTTTTTGGTAAGGAAAAGGGTTAGAAATTTATTTGTGTATATGGTCTGAGATTCTCATTTCTTTTTCTAGATCTCCCAAATTAGGAGAGACGGAAGCCACAGTCTCTCTGGACATCAGGCCATAGCTGCACATCAACATTTACAGAATGATACTCTGTGTTTCCCAAGCTAATTATAAATTTGGCCTCTAAAGGAGAGGTTGTCCCAACTTCTATGCCTATAATATGTTTGAACCCCCACCTCCTTTTCTACTGCAATGGGATTCTGATCTTTGTAGGGGTTTGTAGACAATTGTACTAGGGTCTGATGAGGTGTCAGTCTTTGTCAGCCCAGAAATAAGGTGGTTCTTGACATTGGGGTTTTCTCACTGATTAAATTGTCATAGCATATTCACTGCCTAAATGCTACCTTTTGGACACTGTCCTTTTCTTCTGTGGAAAGTGACCTTGGTGAATAATTGCATGCTCCATATATGTCAAAATAAGGAGAGAGCAGCAATTCCAAGTAATAACACTTTAAAAACTATTTGTCTCTTGTGTCTTATGTAGACTTTATGAAAATAAAAATGTTCACAAGAATTTTTTTGCCAATTTATCCTTAAAAATTAATTTAAGGAGCATTATTCTGTACGGACTTCGTGTTCTGCCTCAGAATGTTTTATTAGGTGTCCTGAATTACTCCAACTCATTGTAGCAATAAATATTGAGGTCCAGGTTTTCAGTTGAGCCAAGACACCACCCACTGCTGTTGCAGGGTTGGCTTTCCTTTACTTTTGCACTCCTTCTATCTCTGAGGCTGTTAGGAGTTAGATCATTTGGAGTAACTCAGAATAGTCTTGGAACTGTTCTAAATTATACCAACTTGGAAAGGACCCCTAGAAGCCATTATACTGGCTGGGGATTGCCAGAGTGCATCATACTCTATCTACATCCTATCACCCTTCTCCCCTGATATCTCCCTGTGCTGGTGGGGTATTTGAGGTGATGACATCAGACCAGTTGCATGAGTTCTTCCTCATGCCAATGGAATTTGTAGCTGCCTGCTTAGGACTTCTTTGTAGCCCCTTTGCATTGTGGGAGAATCAAAAAAGAGTTGAAGCAACCAGACTTCATTGGTGTTAAGATCTGAAGTTTGGGTTTATACCCATCTCTGTATATGTATAGAGTATCTCACTTTATGGGACACCTTTTATGCTGTAAGTCTATGAAGAATTGTGTTAATACATATAAAATATCTCCCACACATATAAAAGGACTTTGATCCTAAGGTATTGAAACGTTTCACAAGAATATGTTGAATGGAAACCAGGTCAGCAGACATTGGCCACATGTGAAGCTTCCCCTTGGGGAAGCTATTATACTGCACCCCACTTAGCTGGCTGCTGGGTTGCCAAAGCTCCCAGAGATCCCTAGCTTCCCCACAGCACACCAGGAGGGCTGCCAAGGAACTAAAACTCCCCAGACTGGCTGGCTCCTCAGGTGACCTGCTCCGCAGCTGGTTGGCAGGATGCCCAGCTCCCTCTCACTGAACCAGTCAGCACTTTTCAAAAATGTCTGTTCTACAGAAGATTTATCATTTCTGTTTTGTTCATGATGAAAAAAATATTCTGAAATGCAACATTTTCTGCAGGCCAGAAATTCTGGTTCCCACACATCCTAAAGTATCCACATGCTCTCTTCAAATATAAAGGAATCACTTTAGTCACCATGTTAATACAGCCACTTCTAGGATGAAATGTAGCATCTATTTATAAGGGCACACTAGTGCTTCACAGAAGGGAAAGAGGAGAAGAAATAGATCATATCTAGTTGAAAGTTTTGGGGAAGTTTACATAAACAGACCACAGCTACTCAAATGAGATTTTTGACCAGGACATCACATCTAATGCCCTTGTTCTTGGGGGTGGGGGTGAAAGTGCTATGGGATCCCTAATAATCACAAGTGGTCAGGGCCTCCACTTTGTATGTCATCCAAAAGACACTTCTAGAATTATTCAGCACCATGACAGGACATTGGTTCAGTAAATACTTAGGGATAAAAACTACTGACTACATTTTGGCACCACTTCTTGTAGTACCTTCATGTCCTTGAACGCATCATGACCAAGAGATTTCAGGAAAGCAGACTTCGACTCACTCAGGGAACGGATGGCCAGGATCCCCTGGGGGACTAACTTGAAGGGGAAAGGAGTCCAGGAGAGCTGGCTGTATTTCAAGGAATCCCTGTTGAGGTTACAGGGACAAACCATCCCAATGAGTCGAAAGAATAGTAAATATGGCAGGCGACCAGCTTGGCTTAATGGTGAAATCCTAGCGGATCTTAAACATAAAAAAGAAGCTTACAAGACGTGTAAGGTTGGACATATGACCAGGGAAGAGTATAAAAATATTGCTCGGGCATGTAGGAATGATATCAGGAGGGCCAAATCGCACCTGGAGCTGCAGCTAGCGAGAGATGTCAAGAGTAACAAGAAGGGTTTCTTCAGGTATGTTGGCAACAAGAAGAAAGCCAAGGAAAGTGTGGGCCCCTTACTGAATGAGGGAGGCAACCTAGTGACAGAGGATGTGGAAAAAGCTAATGTACTCAATGCTTTTTTTGCCTCTGTCTTCACTAACAAGGTCAGCTCCCAGACTGCTGCGCTGGGCATCACAACATGGGGAGTAGATGGCCAGCCCTCTGTGGAGAAAGAGGTGGTTAGGGACTATTTAGAAAAGCTGGACGTGCACAAGTCCATGGGGCCGGACGAGTTGCATCCGAGAGTGCTGAAGGAATTGGCGGCTGTGATTGCAGAGCCATTGGCCATTATCTTTGAAAACTCGTGGTGAACCTGGGAAGTCCCGGATGACTGGAAAAAGGCTAATGTAGTACCAATCTTTAAAAAAGGGAAGAAGGAGGATCCTGGGAACTACAGGCCAGTCAGCCTCACCTCAGTCCCTGGAAAAATCATGGAGCAGGTCCTCAAAGAATCAATCCTGAAGCACTTGCATGAGAGGAAAGTGATCAGGAACAGCCATCATGGATTCACCAAGGGAAGGTCATGCCTGACTAATCTAATTGCCTTCTATGATGAGATTACTGGTTCTGTGGATGCAGGGAAAGCAGTGGATGTATTGTTTCCTGACTTTAGCAAAGCTTTTGACACGGTCTCTCACAGTATTCTTGTCAGCAAGTTAAGGAAGTATGGGCTGGATGAATGCACTATAAAGTGGGTAGAAAGCTGGCTAGATTGTCGGGCTCAACGGGTAGTGATCAATGGCTCCACGTCTAGTTGGCAGCCGGTGTCAAGTGGAGTGCCCCAAGGGTCGGTCCTGGGGCCGGTTTTGTTCAATATCTTCATAAATGATCTGGAGGATGGTGTGGATTGCACTCTCAGCAAATTTGCGGATGATACTAAACTGGGAGGAGTGGTAGATACGCTGGAGGGGAGGGATAGGATACAGAAGGACCTAGACAAATTGGAGGATTGGGCCAAAAGAAATCTGATGAGGTTCAATAAGGATAAGTGCAGGGTCCTGCACTTAGGATGGAAGAATCCAATGCACCGCTACAGACTAGGGACCGAATGGCTAGGCAGCAGTTCTGCAGAGAAGGACCTAGGGGTGACAGTGGACGAGAAGCTGGATATGAGTCAGCAGTGTGCCCTTGTTGCCAAGAAGGCCAATGGCATTTTGGGATGTATAAGTAGGGGCATAGTGAGCAGATCGAGGGACGTGACCATTCCCCTCTATTCGACATTGGTGAGGCCTCATCTGGAGTACTGTGTCCAGTTTTGGGCCCCACACTACAAGAAGGATGTGGATAAATTGGAGAGAGTCCAGCGAAGGGCAACAAAAATGATTAGGGGTCTGGAACACATGACTTATGAGGAGAGGCTGAGGGAGCTGGGATTGTTTAGCCTGCAGAAGAGAAGAATGAGGGGGGATTTGATAGCTGCTTTCAACTACCTGAAAGGGGGTTCCAAAGAGGATGGCTCTAGACTATTCTCAATGGTAGCAGATGACAGAACGAGGAGTAATGGTCTCAAGTTGCAGTGGGGGAGGTTTAGATTGGATATTAGGAAAAACTTTTTCACTAAGAGGGTGGTGAAACACTGGAATGCGTTACCTAGGGAGGTGGTAGAATCTCCTTCCTTAGAAGTTTTTAAGGTCAGGCTTGACAAAGCCCTGGCTGGGATGATTTAACTGGGAATTGGTCCTGCTTCGAGCAGGGGGTTGGACTAGATGACCTTCAGGGGTCCCTTCCAACCCTGATATTCTATGATTCTATGATATGTGAGATCTGACTCCTAGGATCCCCAGTCCAAAGTTGTGTGACTGCAGGCTTGGTGATATATTAGCAGTTGTATATAGTCCTGGAACCTTCATGCTCCTGCTGTCTTTTAGGGAACTGCCTGCCCTGCAGGATTAATTCATTGAGTAATATTAAGTTCCTGTAAAAAACACTTTCCTTTCCAGGAAGACAAGTGGGATTTTCATCCATATATGTACCTATAAGAAGAGTAAGGCCATTTCAACTTTTACTTATAGCATTCTTATCAGTCATCAGATATATATTGTTGCCCCTCTTCTGATCAGTAGGAGATGTTCAGCTTGGCTTCCCAGTGGAGGAGAAATAGGTGCCATAGTGTCTGGGTGTATTCCAAGTGTAAATTATTTTATTTACAGACATGCACCAGTCATGGAACAGAGATGGCCGAACAACATGCAAGGCAATCCATTCTTCCAGAAGTTTCAGCCCAATACGAAAGCCTGGTCCTCAGAGAGCAACTCCACTGCAAGAATGGTCACTAGTCAGAGACCAAGATAGATGGCAAACTCTCCTTGAGCACCCTCTACACAAAACCTAACATAGCAACACTAATAACATTACACAAAATATCTCCCCACTGCTAAATATTGGCTTTCATGTCATGAAAACTAACTTGGAATATGCAACTGTGTCAGTTGGTGACACCTGGAATAACAAACAGCTAGGTATTAAACTTTTCCTGACCGGTGAAGTTTTTGAGATTAACCCCTCCCCAAATTAAAAAAAAAAATAACCCATACCAAATTGGAAAAAAAAACATTGAAATCTCACAAATTTTCATGAACCAACAATGTGAAAAAATGTTTTGGTTAAAGTAATTTGAAATGCTTTATTTCAATCTTGACCTTTTAAAAAAAATAACCTCACATATTAATTAAATAAAATTGCTAAACAAAAAGTAGTTTTGAACTGAAAAATGAAACTTGTCATTTTGCAAATGTCAAAATGAGTCATTTTGACAGTGTCAAACATTTATTTTCCAAAAAAGTTTCTAATTGGGAGATTTGTCATATCAGCCCTTTTCCACAAATAATGTAAGTATTGACAAATCAATATTTTTCTACCAAAAAAACCTCAATGGGAAATTCCTGATCAATTCTAACAAATATGTTATCAATAAGTAATAATTTGATTTGTAATTTAATTATCCACAGAAAAACTGTCCATGCTATATCAAACCCCACTTACATATGTTTAATTGACTAGATAAATAAAATAAATAAAGTAAGAAACTTGATTAAAAGGCCTATTTGTTAATCTGAATGGGGATTTTTTTGTTTTTTAAAGATAAACTTTTGATATAGGATTGAGTTCTGAAAAATGCCTAATTTATTTGAAACTAGCCAATAGTCCTTTAGTTTAGAAAGCATGATGAAAAATTGCTAATCAGCATAATCTCACTGAATTATTAGGAGATTTCTGAAAAGGGCAAGTTAAGTCTAATACTATGAAGAGCTCGATAATC
The DNA here is from genome assembly GCF_965140295.1 of Lepidochelys olivacea. Taxonomy (NCBI): domain Eukaryota; kingdom Metazoa; phylum Chordata; order Testudines; family Cheloniidae; genus Lepidochelys; species Lepidochelys olivacea. The sequence continues at coordinate 74,131,145 of NC_140411.1, read as the reverse complement.
AAATTGCATTCATTTATACAATAAATGTGGTCCTCGCACAACATTTGGATTCAGGTTGCACATTGCCATTAAATTATTATTAAATGAAATGGTAGTTTGCAGATTGCAGGGAAAAGATGTGCAAATATTATTTTGTATTAGGTTTATGCTGCATGGATTTAATTCATGCTCCATCTTCTTTGTCAATTGGACATTAGGGCTTAAAATACTGAAGACAGCTTGCATTTCCTAATAACTAACTAAATGTTGTTGGATGACTGGACTTTTAGCTCTAACTCCACATTTATTACTCACAAGAAAGGTAAAGTTATTAAATCCCATACTCCAAACCTCTGAAAATTAAATGCAACTTTCATACCAGCCATTTGGTACTAGAATTCATTTATGAGAGTCTTAAAAGACTAAAAGCTTTTCTTACTGATGATCTACATGCTGCATATACAATATTTATATACGAAACTACTTCAAATACATTTGATGATGTTCTTTCAGAAAAAAAAATATTGGAATTCTGTGTCGGTGGAAGGCTTAAAAATCTGTGTCCTTGGTTAGTGCTGCTGTGGTTTGGCAGCTACTGTAATAGTAATGCTTTGAAAATTATATTCAAGTAATTCATTGCTTCCTCTTCCTGTGCACCAAATGTAATATATTTCACAGGTTCTAATTCATCAACAGTTTGAGTGAAATTCAGTTCGGGCTCTGGATGTGTGCTGTTTGAGTGCTGAGTACAATACAGATCCTGCTTTATAGGGAACCCATTTTATTTTTAACCCCTGGGACATCATCTTTTTTGCTAATCACTCTTAATTTTATTGTTAACTCATCCCCCTGATTTCTGTAGTCAGTCAGTGAGACAACATACAGGCTTAAAGCTGAGCTCACTCATAAGCCTTTGCAGGACTTGATCCATAGAATATAAACTCTGTGGGGCAGAGACTGTCTTCTTTGCTGCTTGTTTATACCATTCCTAGCACTATGGGATTCAAACGCACAATAATAGTGATTATTATCAGGGATGCTGGAATGATTTTTATAGTGGGGGTGCTGAGAGCCATTCAACCAAACTGTAAGCCCTGTATGTGATGGAAACCACTTGAAACCAGCAATCCTAGTTCCAGCACCTATTATTAGGTTATTAAATAATATTATTTATTATTTAAAGACATAGCCCCTCTACTGTTTAGCAGGTGCTAGACCATCTGAATGGAGCAACCTGAAAAGGGAGGAAAGGAACACACGTAGATTAATGATATTTTATAGCGACCACATAGAACAACTTTAGGAAAAAAATCTTGAACTGTAGCTAAAATCCTCTCAGGGGACAACTGCCACAGACCAACATGGAAAAAAAATAAAGTAGCCTTCCAAAGGAAGGAAATAAGTTTGCCTTGACCTAGGAACTGTTTCAGAGCTGACTAATGGAATTGCTGATGAAAAGGTCTCTGGCCATATGGTATTGTCTGGGAAGATTTCATGCTTTGCAAAGAGTGTGGTTTGTGAAGGAAGTCTAGCTAGTAAAGTCATGTAGTTTTGTTTTTGTTTTTCCTCCACAGAGGACACAAACCCCCTTGAGCAGTGAAAATCTTTCAGATCACCCCAGGAATGAGAGAACCTTCTGGGATTAGGAGGACAGGTTGTTATTTGCTTGTAAAACAAACTTCAGGTGACAAGCTCAGTCACAACAAATGATATAAGTCCCCTCCTTGCATTACCTTTGAGTTTCCTTGCTTGTGGGGCTATACTATTCCCACTACAACAGGAAACCTTTGTGACACGTGTTCCCTCCTCTTATCACCATGCTGACAGTTGTCATTGCTGAAAGTCATGTACTGCAGTATCTGGTTCTAAGAAAAAGCTGATAATACAGAAAACACCAAGGAAAAGAGTGCTTTCTCACTGCACAGGAAAAGCAGGAATGTTTAGGTGAAATGACAGCTATCGTTTTCATCTTACTCGTAATACTTCAAGGGACTCAACAAAGTGCTAAAAAGTAGCACAACATTGTTTTGCATGTCCATTAAAAATTACTCTCTCTTTCCACCGGTGTAGTGGTTTAATAAAGTCATTTAATAAACTCAGGCAAATGTTAAAAAGCCAGGTGAATAGATGGAGCAATTCCTGTCAAATGAGGATTTTCGAAAAATAAGAAAAATTAGTACTGGCTGAGATGCAAAATGAGAATGCCATGCTGTGTTCACAGTTTTCAAAGGCAGAAAGGAAATCTGTAGTGGCTAAGCAATGAACCCTCTGGCTTCTAACTGTGACTGTTAAAAGAGAAGAGATGAACCTTCCGTTATCACTATTAGGCATTGGCACAAAAGTAAGAATGGCTGATTTTAAAGCTCTACTGGATATTCAACAATGCGCAACACCAACCATAACTATATATAATGCCCTAGATGCAAGATCTTTGGAACAACTTAGTGCAACTCATAAAACATCAGTGCCTGGCATATCTGGAAGGCATAGTCCTGTAAGCTGCAGTGCAGAGGGATATTTATTGATCCCTAATTTGTTTTACTCTGAGTAATTACTTTAGTTGTTCTATTATACCATTCAATCTTAAAAGACAAGTGCTAGGGCCTGATTTTCATTTACACTAAGGTCCCTTTGCACTGCTCTGGCTGTGCAAAGAGACCTTAAAAAGGGAGCAAATGTAATTTAGTGTAAAGGAGAATCTTGCCCTTAACTTCTGAAACACAGCACAGCAGTGATGTCATATTTCTGGAAGGACTAATACAGAGAGCTATAATAGTGCAGACTACTTTCGTAGTTAAGCAGAATGTTGGGGCTGAAAGTCAAAATATACTGTAAACTCAATGTGTTGTTTACATACTAAACCTGATATTTAGAGTTAGATTAAAAAAGTGATAGTGGGAGAAAGTAAAAAACCTGTCATTTGTTGATATTCAGATATTCATTTGTTGATTTGCAGCTATCTTGTAAAAAAAAAAGGGGGGGGGCTCTGTGGAAGGCTAAAGGTATGGGGTTTGCTTATATGCTGATGTATCTCAGGATGGTATGTTGTCTGAGTACCTTGCCTTTTGTGTTTGGCTATTTGTTCCTCTTACACAGATTCTGAATTTAACTTCCTAAATGCATGTCACTTTTTAAAAGATCCACAGAAATAAGTAAAACGTTTCCAAAATAAGCTACATCATTTCTAGTTTTCTTTAGTTTCTTTAGAAACAAGTTCCTAAGAATTTATCAGTTGTGTTGATGGAGGAAAAGAGTTCAGAGGACTGTTACAGGAGCACTGTTTTTCAGTGGGTCTATGGGCATGTGCACAGGCACATGCTTATGCGTGTTTATGTAAAGAGGCTTAAAAACAAACAAACAAGAATTAGGCCCGATCCACAAGGGTCTCAAGTGTTCAGATACTGCGTGTCACATGGCCTAACTTTTAGGCCCATAGAAAATCACAGGAACAACACTGTGATCTACAAAGTCTTAGTTAGGTGCTTACACTTCTTCTATAATGAATGGGGAGATATAGGGACCTTAGAATGCAATCCACAATGCCAGCACACTATCAGGGAGCTACTGTACCTAATCTTGCCAATGGGAGATCCTCTAAGTCAGGGAGGCACCCATCTCTGCTTATGATCCATGAAATAGAGGAAGAGCGCCTCTCCTCTGCCTAACTTGCATGCAGACCTTGTTTGGTAGGCCTGCTCAGAGGCTGCCTAATTTCACACAAAACCACTGAGGAGGTGAGGAGTTCCTCCCTTTTAACTTTTAAATCAGTGGTTACTGTATTCACCTGTGATGTGGAATACTCCTGGTTCAAGTCTCTCTTCTGCTGGGATGAGGAAAAGGGATTTGAACAGGGAACTGGTATCTCAGCTGAGTGCTCTCACTGGGCCGTAGAAGAATTCTGACTCCTTTTCTGGACCAATTAATATAACATTATTAAATTAATTAATTAAAGTGGAACAACTTCAATAGGAGAAACTGAGGAAGACCCACATCAGAATATCCCACATCCCTAACTACTGGGCTAAAGTTTATAAGGAAGGGCCTCCTTTTCTCCTCTCCCTGTTCCCCTTGCTGTTTTGTTTGGAGTTAAGTGATCTCTGAATATGCCTCCCAGATCGGGACCTGCAATAGATGAGATATCAGACTGCAGTCAACTGTTGTCTTGTGCAACTGATGTACTATTTGGAATGGCAATAGTTGATTGGTGGATTGTGGCTTATCCCCCATATCATTTATCACTTGTTTTATTCATGATAAGCCACAATTTGTGAACTAAAGCATTTATACAAAGCTGGTTGGTTGATATTCATGATATATACTGTAACAATGTAAAATATTAATAAGAGGCAAATAGCCCTCTTCCAACATAACATGCATCAAGACTATGTAATTAACTGTGTTATACAATATTTAATAGCAGCATTATGTTTAAAGGATAGCTCCTGAGAACAGAAAAATCATTAATCTTTCATTCTGATTCATCGAGGATGAAAGCTAATGTCTATTTTTATAGCACAATATTTTAAAAAAGCAATTAAAAGTAAAGCAAAGATCTCTTAGAAAGGTTTTGATTATCATATGTATTGGATTGCAAAATTAAGAGAATAACTTGAAACCATAATGTTGAAAAATGATCAATAAAACATGGATAGTTTTTTTTTCCAGTGGGCATCTACCCTTAATTTTAAATTCACTGTTGCCCTTGTGTTTGGGACATAACTAATTCAATTAATAACTGCACATTTTGATGCTACTGTAAAACTATACCACACTAAAAAAATATTTTTTCTCTCTCTTTCTCTTTTGCTGAGCACCTGAGAATTCTCAGGTTAACATTTTTGAAACTTCTAACACTGCAACTCAACTTTGTATCTGTACATAATCTCAAAAAATATTTGAAAAGATATATATTCAAAGGTCCACATTTAAAAGAGAGTTTGAATTCAGCTCTTTATATTTTTTCAGTGAAATTCTCATCAGATAAGTAGGATAAGTCTTCCTTGTCTATACCAAGCTGTGCAAATATTCATAAACTGTTTGTGGCACTGGAATGACCTGTGGGTATCAAAAATTAAAATATAACCTGTAAATAACTGATAAAACACCAAAACACTCAAAATTCTATGCTCTAGCCTAATGGCAGAGAGTGGTTGGTAAGGTCACACAAATGAAGATAAGACAGAATGAAATGAATATAAATTAATTTTATGATGCTGAAAAGCTGCTTGATTACTAGAATTGTGATGCTCAATTTTGTCCAGAAGCTATGTAATGAAGATTAATAAAGTGGCAGCCCTGGCTCCTGCTTTTTGAAGTTTAAAACACAAGGCGACATTTGACAGCTGAAGTGCAAAACATTAATGTGGAACAAGAAGAAATACAGCTTAAATCTGCTCTTTCATATTCAAGATTTCAGAATAAAATCTGAAAAAATTTCTACTTATCTGACATTAAAGAATTATTTTATGTTTTTTTTTAACTTATTGGAATTACTGGCAAGAACCCTGAGTACACGACACCAGACAAGAAAAAGCCCAGCAGTCCCTTTTTAAAGCTCTTTTTATTTTTGTAGAAGGATTCTGGCTAATTCACATCTGTAGGAGAATTGTCACTGCCTTGTACAATAATCAGAACACTAAATCATCCTCTCTGTGGACTGTATGGTTTAGATCAAGAGGTCTAGTGTTCATCTCACTGGGATTACATAAGGCACAGCATCAAGGTCAGCAGATGCTTCAGGCAGATCAGATCAGTAAGACCACAATGCTGAAAGCATCTGATGGTATTTGCAGATGTTTCTTGAGTAACTGGATATGTCCCGATAATTTGAATGGAGGGTTTGTTGTCAAGGGGAATTTTTACAGTTGCCTATAGTTAAATGCTAAAATGTGACTTCTTTTTATGAAAATAAGGTAGTTGGTTTAAAATATCAGGACTTTGGCAGACTGCCGGGAAGAAAGTCTCTATATTGTGATGCCTTTAAAATATCTAGAGGATAAGATGGAAACAACCTAATGTGACTTTGTTAGAAACCAAGGAGAATAGACCAATTTCTGCTCTCACTTTCACTGATGTAAATCTGGAATGACTCTGTGGAAATTGATGGTGACGAGAACAAAATCAGTGTCAATAAGGACAGAATTTGATCCTTCATTGTGAGAATTATAAAACAAGTAAAATTTTACACAGGATTTTCTTATTTTCACTTCTCTTATAGAATAATGGATATGACCCAGAGCATCCTCTAGAGTGGAAATACCTAGTAATCTACACTGGGCTAATGCAATGGATGATGAGTCCCCCTTTCTTCCCCCTTCCTAATCCAACCATCACCTAGCCTGTGATGTTCTGTCCCTCTTAATGGTTGGGCTCTGTATACTCAGATCAGCGCCTCACTTGTCTTTGTTCCTGTTTGTTGCCAGAACAATAAAGTCACCACAGATAGCTGTGTTTAAATCAGCTCCCCTTGGGTCTATCTTCTTCACTGTTGGATCCAGATATGGTATTGGCAACTGGAAGCTTCTCTCCCTTGAGTGTCCAATGCTCCCACTGCCCTACCAATGAGAAGAAACAGTAAGCAAATGATAATTAAAATAAAAAGAATGGGAGTTCACCTAGAAACATAAGGTGGCAGACTGCTGCTTTTGCTGCATGGGCAGTGTCGGCCAGAGAGCGGGAGTAGGCAAATACAAATAAAACAAAGGAGGAGACAGCTGCAATTGCTGCCAGAGCGGCTTCATATAGAGCAGAGCAGGGGAAGCAGCCATCTTGGCCTCATGGACTCAGGAACAGACACAGTCTGTAGCCTACACTGACAGCCTACAGTCAGCAGAGGGAGCTTAAGTACAACCAAAGGAGGAAGTCTGAAGCCTTCAGTGTAAACATACAACCAGCAGAGGGAGATCAAGCTCAGACAGTGCACGGTATAGAAAAATAAAGGTGTGTGTGGGGGGGAATGTAACCTTCAGAGAAAAGCTCCAACACCAGGCCAAGGAGAAAATAAAGTTTCCCTGTGGAAGAGAGATGTCCAGGAGGGCATGAAGTTCAACAAGAGAGAAGTGAAATGGCAACTTTTGTGGTGATGTTGGTGAATTCAAAGAAAACCGTGAATCATGGGTGGTGTACCTCAAAAATTTAGAGCCATTGGCAACCTGCAACTCCTTTCTGGATGGTCAACGAATTTCAACCCTGCTGACAGTGATGCGTCCAAGGCATATAAACTGCTGCATGACTTACTGTCTCCAACTGTGCCTGAAACTTCCGTGTAGGCAATTACGGAAGCAATGAAAGTATATTTCTCTCCTGTCCCAACAATGATAGCAAAATTATATTGATTCCTTCAGCAACACCAGGAAAGTGGATAGTCAGTAGCAGTTTGTTGCTGTTCTAGGAAAGTTATTAGATCATTGTCACTTTGGACAGACATTGAGTGATGCCCTACATGTCCAGTTTGGCTCTGGATTAAACAATGGTCAGATTTGAAAGAAGTTACTGACTGTATCAGCACTTACACTGAAGAAGGCTGTTGAGGTAGTTATGGTCATGGAAAGCACAGAGAAGGATTTGCTGGAATTTACTGTGAACTGAGATGTTCACCTCCTGAATCAGTGACACCGAGGATGACGGGAGTGCAAGGAATTTCCGTGTGGCTATTCTGCACAAACTCTGCATACTGAGGATTGCTAAGCATGCCAGGTTATTTGCAGAAAGTGCCAGAAGAAAGGACGCATTGCCATGACCTAACACACATTTCAACAGCCAGCAACACAAGTAACCATCCATCCAAGAAGACACCTATGAGGACTGAACCTAAGAAGGGATGGCAGTCAGAAATTCATAATGTGGAATAAGAGGTCCAGTGACATTGATGAAGACCTAGCACTGCACGTGTTATCAGAAGCTGGAGTTCCTAGAAGAATGGTGTCTGAAACTGGAGCTGCCATCTCACTGATTTCTGCATCTAGCTATCACCAGACGTTTTCACAAGTTCCTCTGGAAGAGAACTTCAGAGTTTTGAAGACTTTTACTTAGAAAAGTTAGTCCCAAAAGGGATACTCCAGCTGAAAGTTCAATTAGACAAACAGTCTTGTATGTGACTGAAGGAAAGTATCCACTTTTATTTGTCCGAATTTGGCTTTAGAAGCTAAAGGTGAGATCAAGAAGGTCATGAAAGCATCTCAAAACCTTCAAGAAATACAGGACAGACACTCCGAAGATTTTGAATAGGAACTTGGATAGATGAGCAACATGTCAGCGAGGTTCACTGTTAAGTCTGACAGCCAGTCAAAATATTGCAAGCCCATAGTTTTGTGTTATGTTCTGAAGCCTCTGTTGGAAGCTGATTTGGATTGTTTAGTGAACATTGCTCCCTCTAAGCTGCACACTTGAATCACTCCTGGGCAGCCACCCAATCACACAGCTTAGATGGAACACAGATGGGCACTGCTACTTTCAGCTTATTCTTATACCATCCAGTTCCATTAAAGGATTCATCACAGCAGTGCTGATGGGCTGTCATGTCGACCATGCTCAAACTTCCATCAACTCAAAAAGAACATTTCATCAAAAGTTTATCTCAGTTTGATGGATAGGTTACCCATCATTAGCACAGACATCTAAAAATAGACTTCTAAGGCCAGGGTATGCTTTCTCTTGTGAAGGGAATGATACTCCAAGGCACAGTGTTGGATCATAAGAATCCTCAGATTATGGACTATATGGTGGATAGAAAGCTGGCTAGATCATCGGGCTCAACAGCTAATGATAAATGGCTCCATGTCTAGTTGGCAGCTGGTATCAAGCGGAGTGCCCCAAGGGTCGGTCCTGAGGCTGGTTTTGTTCAATATCTTCATTAATGATCTGGAGGATGGCGTGGATTGCACCCTCAGCAAGTTTGCAGATAATGCTAAACTGGGAGGAGTAATAGATATGCTGGAGGGCAGGGATAGGAAACAGAGGGACCTAGACAAATTAGAGGATTGGGCCAAAAGAAATCTGATGAGGTTCAACAAGGACAAGTGCAGAGTCCTGTACTTAGGACGGAAGAATCCCATGCACTGCTACAGACTAGGGACCGAGTGACTAGGCAGCAGTTCTGCAGAAAAGGACCTATGGGTTACAGTGGACGAGAAGCTGGATATGAGTCAACAGTATGCCCTTGTTGCCAAGAAGGCTAACGGCATTTTGGGCTGTGTAAGTAGGGGCATTGCCAGCAGATCGAGGGCCGTGATCATTCCCCTCTATTTGGCATTGGTGAGGCCTCATCTGGAGTACGGTGTCTAGTTTTGGGCCCCACACTATAAGAAGGATGTGGAAAAATTGGTAAGAGTCCAGCAGAGGGCAACAAAAATGATTAGGGGACTGGAACACGTGACTTATGAGGAGAGGCTGAGGGAACTGGGATTGTTTAGTCTGCAGAAGAGAAGAATGAGGGGGGATTTGATAGCTGCTTTCAACTACCTGAAACGGGGTTCCAAAGAGGATGGATCTAGACTGTTCTCAGTGGTAGGAGATGACAGAACAAGGAGTAATGGTCTCAAGTTGCAGTGGGGGAGGTTTAGATTGGATATTAGGGAAAACTTTTTTCACTAGGAGGGTGGTGAAGTATTGGAATGGGTTACCTAGGGAGGTGGTGGAATCTCTTTCCTTAGAGGTTTTTAAGGTCAGGCTTGACAAAGTCCTGGCTGGGATTATTTAGTTGGGGATTGGTCCTGCTTTGAACAAGGGGTTGGACTAGACCTCTTGAGGTCCCTTCCAATCCTGATATTCTATGGTTCTATGATACACAATTTGTGTCAGGTCAACATGAATTATCTGTGAATCAAGATTGCATCATATAGGGAATACGAATGATCATTCCAAAATTACTTTAATCTCATTTTTGGAAGCTGTTGGTCAGTGTACAGATGAAGGCCATAGTCTGGAATTATGTCTGGTGGCTGGGGATCAACAATTCAGAAGAAGGCAAAGTGCTTTACTAGATGTCAGAAAATTCAGCATGGCCCTGGCTCAGCTCTTCTACACCTGTGGTTGTGGCCTCAGACTCCTTAGAAAAGTATTCACATGGACTTTGCCAGGACACTGGAAAGTTGTATGTTTCTGATCATAATGAACACCCATTTAAAATGGGCAGAAGTTTTCAGAATCACTTCTACAACAGCTACCAAGAGTATTGGACATCTTCATACCTTCTTTAGTTGATTACGTGAACCGTTAGAGTTGATAAGAGACCATGGACCTCAGTTCTGTTCAAAATAATTTCAGAGGTTCCTAGCCTCTAATAGAATTCAGAACATATGTTCTACTCTGTACCATCTTGCTACAAACAAACTAGCAGAACGCTTTGTACCAACACTTAAGCATGCCTAAAGAGCTAACAAGTCTATTTTGAGTCATCAGCAGAAATTTCTTGCTTGTTTACAGGAAGAAACCACATGATACTTCCCAAGTCATATGCAACTCTTTTGCTGAAGTGATCTTTGCATACCTGTTGGGACCTGCTATGTCCTGATGTTGCCTCAAGTGTAGCCAAATTCCAAGCTACACAAATTGATCAATATGAGACTTGGCATCATCCTTTTGAAGTATGAGACTTAGTATGGACCTGCAACTATGGTTGTGGAGTGAAATGGGTTCCTGGAGAACTTGTGAAATGCACTGGACCTGTGTCATTCATGGTAAAACTATCCAATGTTACTTTCTGGAATGATATATGGACTAGTTGCAGCCATGACAAATACTGGCTTCTGGGAATGTTCCAGTTGGATTTTATGTTCCTTCAATCGAACATCCTCCTTTTACAACTCCAAATTTTGATAACTTGTTGGAAGAAACTTTGGTACCAGATTCAGGAGATTCCATAACAGATTGAGTTGATTCCTGTTTTGGATAATGCCACATGTCATAAATATAAAGGGAAGGGTAACCAACCTTCTGTATAGAGACTTATAAAATCCCTCCTGGCCAGAGGCAAAACCCCTTCATCTGTAAAGGGTTAAGAAGCTAAGATAACCTCACTGGCTCCTGATCAAAATTACCAATGAGGAGACAAGATACTTTCAAAGCTGGAGGGGGCAGGGAACAAAGGGTCTGTCTGTCTGTGTGATGCTTTTGTCAGGAGCAGGTCAGGAATGCTCTTCAGAACTTCTGTTAAGTTAGTGAGTAATCTAGCTAGAAATGGGATAGATTTTCTTTTGTTTAAATGGCTGGTAAATAAGCTGTGCTGAATGGAATGGATATTCCTGTTGTTGTGTCTTTTTGTAACTTAAGGTTTTGCCTAGAGGGATTCTCTATGTTTTGAATCTGATTACCCTGTAAGGTATTTACCATCCTGATTTTACAGAGGTGATTCTTTTACTTTTTCTTTAATTAAAATTCTCCTTTTAAGATCCTGATTGCTTTTTCATTGTTCTTAAGATCCAAGGGTTTGGGTCTGTATTCACCTATGCAAATTGGTGAGGATTTTTATCAAGCCTTCCCCAGGAAAGGGGGTTTAGGGCTTGGGGGGATTTTTTGGGGGGAAGACATCTCCAAGTGGGCTCTTTCCCTGTTCTTTGTTTAACATGCTTGGTGGTGGCAGCATAGCGTTCAAGGACAAGGCAAAGTTTGTACCTTGAGGAAGTTTTTAACCTGAGCTGGTAAGAATAAGCTTAGGGAGTCTTTCATGCAGGTCACCACATCTGTACCCTAGAGTTCAGAGTGGGGAAGGAACCTTGACACCATGCCTGCACCAGAATCATCACACTACTCCAAGAGAATTGGAAAACAAATGGTGCACCTGAACTTATTAATTGTTTAGTGTGACAATGTTCCTGCTCTACCTTGGTGGGTCTTGCGCTTATTGGCGGATTTGCTCGCCTTGGAGCTTCACGGCAGCCCTCAGCTTGGCCGTTTTTCTGAATTCACAGTCCAGGTCGACTCCTCCTGTGTCTGACTAGGAGCTGGGGAGGATTTGGGGGAAACCCGGGCCCACCCTCTACTCCGGGTTCCCGCCCAGGGCCCTGTGCAATGCAGCTGTCTAGAGTGTCTCCTGGAACAGCTGTGCAACAGCTACAACTCCCTGGGCTACTTCCCCATGGCCTCCTCCCAGCATCTACTTTATCCTCACCATAGGACCTTCCTCCTGGTGTCTGACAATGCTTGTACACCTCGTCCTCCAACAGTCCGCGTTCTCACTCTCAGCTCCCAGTGCCTCTTGCTCCCAGCCCCTCACACGCACACCACAAACTGAAGTGAGTTCCTTTTTAAAACCCAGGTGCCCTGATTAGCCTGCCTTAATTGATACTAGCTGCAGGTGTTCTAATCATCCTGTCTTAATTATCTTCAGAAGGTTCCTGGTTGTTCTGGGACCTTCCCTGTTACCTTACCCAGGGAAAAGGGACCTATTTAGCCTGCGCTCCTTCTGCTGCCCTCTGGCCTGGGCTTTCCTTGCTGTTTGCCCCTGCTTTCGGCTTCCCCCCAACCGGGCCAGATGCTCCCCCGCCTTTCTTTTCTTTTTGTTATTTTTTTTTCTTTCTCTGCTGTTGCTAAAGTGCTGGCCAGTTAGCCCCCACTCGCCTGCCCTCGGACGCTGTTGCCGCTCCAGCTGAAACCCCACGCCGAGAGGGGGGGGGCTGCCAGCCTGCTTCCCTGGAGCGGGGGAGTGGAAGGACCTAGATCCAGCCGCTTGCTATTTGTCTGTGGACCTGTCTCCGATCGAGAGGACTCTTATCACTTGCTCCAGCATTTCTGGAATGCAAAAAAGAAAGCCCGGAACAGACAGAGAAAAAGCCGTTCACCGGAGGAACACCGCCCGGGGAATTTACAAATTGCCGTGGAGGGGGCCTAAGACTGAGTAACTTTCAAATTGTGCTCTCATGTGGGGGGAGGCATTGACTGTGTCTTAACTGTGTTTGTAGGGACACAGGGGGTGTGGCACAGAGCTGCCCCCCGATCCATCTGTGTCCTCCCAACCCCCACACTATGATTTTCACCCCCTCACTCCACCATCTTTGCTGGCTGTCTAACATCTGCCTCTGGACTCAGCTGCTTACCCTGATTCCACCGCGTGGGCCAGAAACACCAGCCAACCAAACAGGACTCTCTGGTCAAGAGTACGGTGGTTCATGTGCCCCCCCACGAATTGTCCACCCCACAACTTGTCCCTTTCTACCTGATCCCAGCTCCTGTTAATCACCTGCCACCGCCCCTCTAGGGCATCAGCAATGGAGGGTACCGGGGTGGCCTCCACCGCTGCCATGCCCATCGCCTCCCCAGACTCAAGGGAAGCACCCGCAGCTGGCGGGAAAGGCCAGTGCAAGAAGAAGGGGAAGGGCCCCACTAAAACCACCGGGCCCTCCATGGCAGAGGCCACCCCCACTGCTGCAACCCCACCACCGACCATGGCGTCCTCCCCCTCTGCCCCTTCCACCAGCTCTGCGGATGTCCCTCCCTCAGCCCCCAGGACATATACCCGGGCGGCGGCAACCCCCCTGCCTGCCGCCTTGTCATCTCTCCTGCCCACCGCCCCCGCCACCATCAATAGCAGCCAGGGCCCCTTTCCCACCATGACAAGGAAGCACGGTGTTTGATGCCTGCTGGTGCCCACCTCACCCCACGTGGAGACCTACGTGCGGGCGTTGGCAAGGGTGGTGGGGCCCTCGGTCATTGTGGCTACCTCCAAAATGTATGGAAAGGTTGTTTTCTTCTTAGCATCGGAGGCTGCCACCCAGGAAGCGGTGGAGAGGGGCCTGGCGGTGGGGGGGGGTGTTTGTCCCCCAAGAGCCGCTAGGGGACCTGGGCGTCCACCTGGTCCTGACCTCTGTCTCTCCTTTTCTCCCCAATGCTGCCCTGCTACCCGCCCTTTCCACCCTGGGGAAACCTGTTTCTGTTATCAGCCCTCTCCCGTTGGGCCGCAAGGACCCCACCGTCCATCACATTTTTTCCTTCAGCAGGCAAGTGCAACTTTTACTGCCGTCGGCAGTGTGTGACGGAGTGGCACTTGAAGGGTCCTTCCTAGTCCCCCACCAGGGGGCCCGTTACTGTGTGTACTTTTCCACGGGGGAAGCCCGGTGCTACCTCTGCCGGGCATCGGGTATGTCCGGAGGGACTGCCCCTTAGCCTGGCAAGGAGGGGCACCTGGGATCCCCGAGACCTGGCAGGACATCGGCCCCATCATTGCCGACGCCCCTGGCCGCCCGGTACCTGAACCGCCCCCCCTCCTCTTTGGACCACTGCTACTCCCACTCAGGCCCAAGGGGCACCTGCCCTACAACGCCCAGACGAGAGGGAGAGCCCCACCCTTGCTGCTGACAATCTAGAGGGCCCTATAGAGGAGGGTATGGCAGAGATACCACCAGGCATGGGAGAGAGCCTGCCCCAGGGAGAATCCTCCCTCCCTTATGCTGCCCCACCATTCCCCCCGCAAGTCCCTGAGCCATCGCCTTTACCCCCTGACACGACCCCTGCTAACCAGCCACCAGATGATGTCATGGAGGGCTGGGCCCTAGTCCAGGGGAAGCGAGGCAAGCGGAAGGCTCGACCCCCGCCTCATCTACCTGAGGTGGAGGTCCCCCGGAAGACCAGGAAGGGGGGCACCGATGCCGAACCTTCCGCTCTGTCCACGAGTGCGTCCCATCCACCGGTGCCAGCCAGAAAAGACGTGGCAGCACCGGAGGGTAGTGTCTCCCCTCCACGGGAGACCCTCCCCTCCGAGACCCTCGAGGAAGCCCCTTCTGTCCAGACGCTACCCAAAGCCCCCGTGAACCCTGAGGCAACCGTCATGGCGGGTGCTGGCGGGGAGAACCCTGGGGCAGCGGAAAGTGTCCTCTCCTCCATGTTCGAGGAGATTGAGGCCTTAGATCTGACCCTGGTCACCCAGGGGGAGGATGACCTTTTCCCAGAAAATCTCGATCTGGATGACCTCACTTCACCCCTCTATTCCCCATGCTCCCTCCCCATAATTGCTGCTTCCGTTCCCACCTCCGAGGAGCCCCAGGATTCCTCCACCGACCTGGCCGCTGATGGTACCCCGCTGACGACCACCGAGCCTGCTCAGGTGACAGCCGGTGCCACGCGGCCAGGACACAAGTCGCCAGGGGCATCCCCCGTTGGTGCGGAGCAATTGACTTCATTCCCGGACGGGGGCCCTACAGAAGATAATCCACCTCCTGATGCTGTGGCCGCTAAATCCACCACAAAGCATGCGCCCAGTGTCACTGAGAGCTCCCTCCCCACCCCCTTAACCCTTGAGCCTGATCGGGAGGCGCCACCATCCAGCTGCTTGCCTCCCGAAACCCATAACCTCGCCTCTGCCCCTGCCCCTACCCCTATCCAATTTATCTCCTGCAATGTCATTGCCGCCACCGGGGCTGTCTCTTTCCCTTTCCCAACTGATGACCCCCAGGGAGCAGCCTTTGTGTTCTCCTGCCCCGACCCAGTAGGAGCTGCTATTTCCCCTCCACCGCCCCCTATTGCCCCAGAGCTTGAGGTGGGCCTAGAAGCTCCAGCCCATCAGGCACCGTGTCAGGGGTCCGCACCCTGCTTGTCCATTGTAGTGGACCACAGGTCTGTACCAAGGGCCCTGCCAGAGAACAACCGGGAAACCGTAACCCCACTCCCATATGAGCTGCGAGGAGAGCTGCGGAAGTTTTTAGAGGATGTCCATGGCTCCCACAACAAAGTACAACTTGCTCTTCAGTGATGGGGGGACTTTTCTCAAATCCTCCGGGCCACAAGGGCCCTCATGGGGGAAGATAAAGGGACGGGGAAGCAGGATGCTGCGACCTACTGGCGGGTCTGCGTCTTTCATGAACAATTACTCACCTACGGGATGGGTCATGGACTGCTGCGCAGCCCGCTGGGAGATGCGAACGTCCCTGCCAGTGAGGACCCCCACAACCCTCCCCATGACATCTCTCACCATCGCAACGTTGAACACCCGGGGTTGTCGGATGGCTCTCCGCAGGTCCCAGGTGCTCTCCTTCCTTCGGGAGGGAGGGTACTCTGTGGTTTTCCTGCAGGAGACCCATATGGACCCAACCGCCAAAGACAGTTGATGGCTGGAGTGGGGGGACAGGGTCTACTTTAGCCATGCCACGGTTTGACAGGCTGGAGTGGCGAGCCTGTTCTCCCCCGACCTACGACCGAGGTGCTAGGGGTCGCTGAGGCAGTGCCGGGTCGCCTGCTGCATCTCCAGGTCCGTATGGAGGGGCTCGTGATTAACCTTGTTAATGTCTATGCCCCGACATTGGGCCCAGAGTGGCTGCAATTCTACCAGCGGGCGTCTGCCTTCCTCGGCACCTTAGATTCTCATGAGTGCCTGGTCCTTGGAGGGGACTTTGATACCACACTCGAGGAACAGGACCACTCAGGGACCGAGCAGAGCCTGGCCGCCACGGACACCCTCCAGGAGATAGTCGAACATCACTCCGTAGTGGACATCTGGCGCGACCACCACCCGGATGACACTTCCACCTTCACCTTTGTACGGGTAGAAGCCCATCGGTCGAGCCACTCCCGGTTGGACCGTATTTATTTATCATGCTTCCATCTCTCACGAGCCCACTCCTCCAGCATTTGGCTGGCCCCATTTTCTGACCATCACCTAGCCACCGTGACAGCCACCCTCTGTGCGGAGAGGCCGGGGCCGGCCTACTGGCATTTTAACAACAGCTTGTTGGAGGATGAGGGCTTCGTGACGTCCTTCCGGGAATTCTGGCTGGCCTGGAGAGGGCAGCGGCGTGCCTTTCCCTTGGCGCGGCAATGGTGGGACCTGGGGAAGGTGCGCCCCAGGCTTTTCTGCCGCGACTGCACCCGGGGCACCAGCTGATGGAGACATGCAGTGATAGAGCAGTTGGAACGGAAGGTCTTAGAGCTGGAGAGGCGTCTAGCTGCCAGCCCCGAGGACCCGCTCCTCTGCAGAGCGTGCTGGGAGAAGTGGGAGAAGCTCCGGGTCCTCGAGGACCATCAGGCCCGGGGCGCCTTTGTTCGATCCCGCATCAACCTCCTTCAGGAGATGGATCGCGGCTCCCGCTTCTTCTATGCCCTGGAGAAAATGAAGGGGGCCAAGAAACACGTCACCTGCCTCCTGGTAGAAGACGGCACCCCCCCTCACGGAACCGGTGGAGATGTGCAGGAGGGCCCGAGCCTTCTCATAGAATCATAGAATATCAGGGTTGGAAGGGACCTCAGGAGGTCATCTATTCCAACGCCCTGCTCAAAGCAGGACCGATCCCCAACTAAATCATCCCAGCCAGGGCTTTGTCAAGCCTGACCTTAAAAACTTCTAAGGAAGGAGATTCTACCACCTCCCTAGGTAATGCATTCCAGTGTTTCACCACCCTCCTAGTGAAAAAGTTTTTCCTAATATCCAACCTAAATCTCCCCCACTGCAACTTGACACCATTACTCCTTGTTCTGTCATCTGCTACCACTGAGAACAGTGTAGAGCCATCCTCTTTGGAACCCCCTTTCAGGTAGTTGAAAGCAGCTATCAAATACCCCCTCATTCTTCTCTTCTGAAGACTAAACATCACCAGTTCCCTCAGCCTCTCCTCATAAGTCATGTGTTCCAGTCCCCTAATCATTTTTGTTGCCCTCCGCTGGACTCTTTCCAATTTTTCCACATCCTTCTTGTAGTGTGGGGCCCAAAACTGGACACAGTACTCCAGATGAGGCCTCACCAATGTCGAATAGAGGGGAACGATCACGGCCCTCGATCTGCTGGCAAAGCAGAAAAGCCTGGGGCGCACCTTCCCCAGGTCCCAACATTGCCACTACTTATACATCCCAAAATGCCATTGGCCTTCTTGGCAACAAGGGCACACTGTTGACTCATATCCAACTTCTCATCCACTGTAACCCCTATGTCCTTTTCTGCAGAACTGCTGCCGAGCCATTCGGTCCCTAGTCTGTAGCGGTGCATTGGATTCTTCCGTCCTAAGTGCATGACTCTGCACTTGTCCTTGTTGAACCTCATCAGATTTCTTTTGGCCCAATCCTCCAATTTGTCTAGGTCCCTCTGTATCCTATCCCTACCCTCCAGCGTATCTACCACTCCTCCCAGTTTAGTGTCATCTGCAAATTTGCTGAGAGTGCAATCCACACCATCCTCCAGATCATTTATGAAGATATTGAAGAAAACCGGCCCCAGGACCGACCCCTGGGGCACTCCACTTGATACCGGCTGCCAACTAGACATGGAGCCATTGATCACTACCCGTTGAGCCCCACAATCTAGCCAACTTTCTACCCACCTTACAGTGCATTCATCCAGCCCATACTTCTTTAACTTGCTGGCAAGAATACTGTGGGAGACCATGTCAAAAGCTTTGCTAAAGTCAAGAAACAATACATCCACTGCTTTCCCTTCATCCACAGAACCAGTAATCTCATCATAAAAGGCGATTAGATTAGTCAGGTATGACCTTCCCTTGGTGAATCCATGCTGACTGTTCCTGATCACTTTCTTCTCATGTAAGTTCTTCAGGATTGATTCCTTGAGGACCTGCTCCATGATTTTTCCAGGAACTGAGGTGAGGCTGATTGGCCTGTAGTTCCCAGGATTCTCCTTCTTCCCTTTTTTAAAGATGGGCACTACATAAGCCTTTTTCCAGTCATCTGGGACCTCCCCTGATCGCCATGAGTTTTCAAAGATAATGGCCAATGGCTCTGCAATCACATCCGCCAACTCCTTTAGCACGCTCGGATGCAACGCATCTGGCCCCATGGACTTGTGCTCGTCCAGCTTTTCTAAATAGTCCCGAACCACTTCTTTCTCCACAGAGGGCTGGTCACCTTCTCCTCATGCTGTGCTGCCCAGTGCAGTAGTCTGGGAGCTGACCTTGTTAGTGAAGACAGAGGCAAAAAAAGCATTGAGTACATTAGCTTTTTCCACATCCTCTGTCACTAGGTTGCCTCCCTCATTCAGGAAGGGGCCCACACTGTCCTTGACTTTCTTCTTGTTGCTAACATACCTGAAGAAACCCTTCTTGTTACTCTTAACATCTCTTGCTAGCTGCAACTCCAGGTATGATTTGGCCTTCCTGATTTCACTCCTGCAAGTCTGAGCAATATTTTTATATTCATCCCTGGTCATTTGTTCAATCTTCCACTTCTTGTAAGCTTCTTTTTTTGTATTTAAGAGCAGCAAGGATTTCACTGTTAAGCCAAGCTGGTCACCTGCCATATTTACTATTCTTTCTGCACATCGGGATGGTTTGTCTGCGCAAGTCTTTTCTCCCCGGATCCGACCGATCCTGGCACTTGCATAGTGCTTTGTCAGGAGCGCCCTACAGTCAGCGCGAGCGACCGAGATGGGCTAGAGTTGCCTCTTACTCTGGCCGAGTTCTTGGAAGCCCTCCATCGTATGCCCACTAATAAGTCTCCAGGCATGGACGGGCTGACCGTGGAGTTCTACCGCGTGTTTTGGGACATCCTCAGCCCAGACCTAGTCACCGTCTGGGCCCAGTCTCTGCAGAGCAGGGTCCTCCCTCTTTCATGCAGGCGAGCTGTGCTCGCCTTACGGCCGAAGAAGGGGGACCTCCGCGATTTACGAAATTGGCGTCCCGTCTCACTCCTCAGCACGGACTACAAAATCGTAGAGAAAGCAATCTCACTGCGGCTAGGGTCTGTGCTGGCGGGCGTGATCCATGCAGACCAGACCTACACTGTCCCGGACCGCAGTATCTTTGATAACCTATTTCTGGTTCGGGAATTTTGGAACTGTCGTTCACCCTTCTGTCCCTAGATCAGGAGAAAGCTTTTGATAGGGTGGACCACGGGTACCTCCTGAGCACTCTGCGGGCGTTTGGCTTTGGACCCCAATTTGTGGGTTTTCTCCGGGTACTGTACGCTTCCGCAGAGTGTCTGGTTAAGCTCAACTGGACCCTGACCGAACCGGTCAACTTCGGGCGAGGAGTACGGCAGGGGTGCCCCCTCTCGGGCCAGCTGTACGCTCTGGCGATCGAGCCCTTCCTCTGTCTCCTCCACAGGAGGTTGGCAGGGTTGGTGCTGCGAGAGCTGGAGCTGCGGCTGGTCCTGTAGGCATATGCTGATGACGTGCTCCTCGTGATCCAGGACCCAGGTGACTTGGCGTGGGCAGAGGCTTGCCAGGCCATCTATTCGGCAGCCTCCTCTGCATGGGTCAACTAGGTCAAGAGCTCTGGCTTGGAAGTAGGAGACTGGTGGCAGGCGAGCTCCCTCCCACCCACGCTTCAGAACGTCTGGTGGAGTGCGGGTCCGCTGCTCTACCTCGGCGTTTACCTTTCTGCCACGCATCCCTCTCCACCGGAGAACGGGGAAAACTTAGAGGGCAGGGTGATAGAGTGGCTCCGGAAATGGACAGGACTACTTCGATGTCTCTCCATCCGAGGGAGAGCATTGGTGCTTAATCAACTAGTCCTGTCCATGCTTTGGTACCGGCTCAACACCCTTGTCCCGGCCCCGGGCTTCCTGACCAACATTCGGACATTGATTCTGGGGTTCTTTTGGTCAGGAATGCACTGGGCCCCTGTAGGGGTTCTTCATCTACCCCTGAAGGAAGGAGAACAGGGCCTGAAGTGTCTGCACACTCAGGTCTGTGTCTTCCTCCTCCAAGCCCTACAGAGGCTCCTTTATGGTTCAGGCAGTTCGGCGTGGAGCATACTGGCGCACGCCATCCTGCGCCACATCCGAGGGCTCAGATATGACTGGCAGCTCTTTTATCTCTGTCCGGGAGGTCTTCTGCAAGACCTCTCTGAGCTGCAGGTCTTCTACCAGGACCTCCTCCGGATTTGGAAACTGTTTTTAATGACCAGGTCCGTGGCGGCCACCGAGGGGGCAGATCTCCTCGCGGAGTCCCTGCTACACAACCCCCAAGTGCGTGTGCAGGTGGCAGAGTCCCGCTCAGTGCGCCAGACCTTGATCCTGGCAGAAGTCATGAGAGTCGGAGACCTCCTGGACTACGACCGGGGAGACTGGCTGGATCCCCTGACGCTCGCTCGGCGCATGGGGCTCTCCAGACCTCGTACCCCCGGCGCATACTTCAGGAGGCGAAGATCGCTTTGCCGCCTGCTGCTCGAGCTTACCTCGACCGGGTCCTGCGCGAGGGCACGCCCCGCCCACCCTCTACCCCAGGCCTGCCAGACCTTTTAATTGGACCCCTGCCCCGTAGACCCAATCAACCCTCTCCCCTCTTTACGGCGAGCCGGCTGCATGAACTGCAGCTGGTATGCTTCCAAACCGTGCCAAGGAAACATCTATACATGCTCGTGCTCCACACCCTTCACGCCCTCACCTTAGTGTCCCGCCCCAACACAAAGTGGTGAGACCTTCTGCCACCTTTGGAGGGTGAGCAGCCCCGGTGGGCCAGCCTATATTCCACCTTGGTTCCAAGGCCCGTCGGGGACATAAGTTGGCGGCTCCTTCACGGAGCTGTGAGCACAGGCATGTACTTGGCGCGGTTCACCCCCATCCCAGATACTTGTCCCTTTTGCGGTGTGAGGGAAACCCTGGTGCACATATATTTGGAGTGTGCCAGGCTGCAGCCCCTGTTCTGGCACCTCACAAACCTTTTATTATGTTTTTGGTTGCATTTTTCCCCTCACCTTTTAATTTATGCACTCCCCATCCATGGCCTCACAAAGTCGCGGGATCTCCTAGTTAACCTCCTCCTGGCCCTGGCTAAAACAGCCATCTATAAAACTAGAGAGAGGAGGTTGGCCGATGGAGTTTCCTGTGACTGTGGGGCCATTTTCCGATCCTTGGTCCGTTCACGTATCTGGGTGGAGTTCCTCTGGGTGGCGTCCACCGGCTCCCTTGATTCTTTTGAGGAGCGGTGGGCACTGTCCAAGGCTATCTGCTCAGTGTCCCCATCCGGCTCCCTTTGTTTTGACTGGGGGA
Source organism: Lepidochelys olivacea (assembly GCF_965140295.1). Classification (NCBI taxonomy): domain Eukaryota; kingdom Metazoa; phylum Chordata; order Testudines; family Cheloniidae; genus Lepidochelys; species Lepidochelys olivacea. Next base: position 74,109,308 of record NC_140411.1, on the reverse strand, counting down.
GAGAGTAAGGGACCCCAGCCCCAGCCATTGCTGCTGCAGACACCAGCACCTTAGAGGGGTCCTTTCACATGTGGTTGTACGTGCCCCCCCCCCGCTCGGGTTGTCCACCCCACAGCCTGCCCCTTTTGTTGGGTGCTTTCAGAGGAAGGAATTGTTGGTGACACTCGGGCGTGGCACCAGGTAACTCGAGGGGGTGGCAGACCTTGAGAGTCAATGAAGCCCCCTAGCTCTGGATCACCAGGTAACTCAGAAGGGTGGAAGACCATGAGAGTCGAGAAAGTCCACCGCTCTGGGCCCAAGAAAGCTTGAACACTTCCCTCCCCTGAAGCTAATGAGAAAACAATTGTGATTGGTTGCTGTGTTACACATTGCATATACTGTTGTTTTGTTTTGTAAGTGTGTTATGCAAATAAAAAAAATACTATTTTTGCTCAAAAAAAATTACTCTCCTATAGCCATCTGACCCAACTCTGTCACATTAGCTAGTGAGTTGTTATTCCGGGGAAGAATAATCTTTTGCAATTTGAAAGTATGTAGTAGTCCACCCACAACTTTTAGTTAGGTCTTATATAGTGTTTTATGTTGGCCATGTAAATGATAATGTATATATATTTGGGAAGTATTTTAAAGTAGGGTGGAGGAACATGATGTTCTGCCCCTTTAAATAGCTGGGCACTTTGTACTCAAAGCAGAGCCACCTTGTTCTTGTTGTTGCCTGAACAATAGAGTACTACAGCAGATAGACAGGGCAGAGGAGATTTAAGCACAGCTATCTCCTTCACTGCTGGGTCCAAGTAACATGGCTCTCTCCACTTCAATTGGACTGCTCGTTGTGAGCTCTTAAAAAGGGAATCATTGCTACAGGACAGTGCTGCAGTTAGCTGAAACACTCCCCACTCCTAGGCAGGGTCTTCACACTGAGCTTTCTGTGCATGTATCTTAAGGGCATGGTCTGACCCTAGGTTGTTTTTACCCTATTCATACAGTTCTCAAAGCATACTAACCACTTTGCAGAATACATTAAAAATACAGTCCCTCTCCCAAGCAGCATGCAATCTCCTTTTAGATAGTACACAATAAGATGAAAAGTAAAAAGTAATGAAAAAATAGGGGTACTGGGAAAAAGTGAGAAGAGAGAGGTTATGCTAATAAAAGTACATAGATACTTAGAGTCCTATCTGAAGGCAGTTAAATAGTGGTTAAGCTTATTCTACTGGGCTAGTCAGGGTAGCTTCTAATATTTTATAATGAGACAATTTAAAAGATTCTTGCCTAGCCAAAAGATTGTGGATGCACATTAAGGGACACAAAAGGAGACTACAGCAGGATACCAATGAGAAATACAACTTGTCAGCACTATTAGCTCACTTTAATTTCTGTATAAGACATGATACAGCTGCAATTTTTGCTGCATTGCATCAGGGTGATCTCTAATTTAAAAGGCACAGCAAAATATCTGAAAAGACTTTCCCAGGCAATACCATGCATAGAATGGGATGACATTAAAGCTGAGTTGTTGGGGTCAGTGGGAATTTGCAGTTGGTATTCAGTAAACAATATTCAATACCACACGGCTGAATCTTGGTTGCCTGAGATGCTTCATATAATGGCCATTTTTGACTGGCAGAATGTAGTGAGCATAATTGTTTTTGAGGAAGAAAGAAAAAAAAAACTATACTTCAGAGTGTTTACTTAGAAATTGAAAAAGCTAATTAGAGTGGGTAAGTAAAAAGTCTTAATTAGTTAATATTTGTTCAATACAAAAGTGCTGCTAAGAATTAATGCAGTGTACTCCATTCAAATTGCATGCACAGTGGCCAGGATTTTTCACCTTTGCTGAGGAGTGCTACTCACAAGCCTCGGAGGCGAAGGGACAAAGGTGGCTTTAAGTTACCTTTGTGACCAACGGATCCTGAGACTGTCTGGGCACCGGTCTGGGGCCTGGTGTATATTTTAGCACCTTGAGGGCTACTGCAATCTATGTTTGCTGCCAACAACATTCAGGAGGTGATACAGTAGTGGAGAGCAAAGAAGCCCTGGCCATACCCTCATTCCCCCGTCCACTTTATCTACATAGACAGCCTGGAACAGAGTAGGAGGTACTATGGTAATCTGCTTTGAAATGGTGTAAAGCTGGACTAATATACTAGTGCATTAGACCCAGTATTGGAAAATCTGACTATTAATAGCTAGATTGTGCCTATTTTAAACAACCCAGAATAGAGGCAATATAAGTCACCTTTAAAAAAATGTTTTTAGGCATTCTCCTTTCCCTGCAGAACTTAAAAACAAGGCGGCTTATAATAGGTTTTTTAATAGCAATTAAATAAAAATTTGTCCCCTAGGACACTTAGCCGTCATCATGAAGAAGGTGATAAACTGCAGTTCTTTATCCGCAGGAAGCACTATAGAAGTTGACAGTACAATAAAGCAAGTGGAACAAAGAAAGAGGAGCTGATGATGAAGAAGGAGCCAGAAGATCTGAGGTGTGAGGTGATGTGTTTTCAGGATTACCATATGTCAGGGTTTTCCAGGACATTGACTCCTTTTTGAGTCTCCATCCTTTGTCTTGGCAGATTTCTCAAATAAGAGGAAATGTCCTGGATTTTTGCAGAGCAGATGCTGCAGCTCAGAAAGAGCTCTGATTGATCCGCTTCCTGATTGGTCCCTCCTCTGCATCGGCAGTGGCTTGGTCCATTCCCCTGCAGTCACAGCTGCTGGATCCTGCCCACCTAGGCCCTGGCTCCCAGCCTTGGAGAGGGGGTCCCACAGGGAAGTGCTGACTGGCAACTGTCATCATGCCCTGGGCTTGTGCCAGCCACCCTGCCTCCATGACAGGGAGTGAGAGTGTTCTCCACCTCCAGTGAGTACCCCCACCAACTCCTCCTCTCCAGTTCCCATTCCCTTCCCCCCAGTCCCGCACCCCTGGCAGTGTCTTTTTTTTGGGAACCTGAAATATGGTAACACTGTAATTTGGAGCTCATAAATCTAATGTTGGACTTGGTTCCATGATTCAGACATGCTCTTCATTTCTGTGTCGTTGCATCTCAATTAGATGATGCATGCGGAAACCTGAAGCTAAGTCTAATTTAAACTTGTAAAAACTTCATTTTCTGAAATCTCTGTGAACTTTAATTTGAGTTTTAGGTAGTACATAAATAGCACTAACTAGTTGCATTTCAGCTGGATAGCTACTTATTTATTTATTGCTCTTTCATTTCTGTTGCACTGTTTTTCTAGCATTGGATTTTAAGCTACTGTCAACTAGAACAAACAATTATGCAAATGAAAAATTAGATCTTTCAACACTTCAGAAAAGCTGCCACACATTTAATTGCTACAAGTAACCACAAAGAATCAGTTAATTCTGGAATAGTTCAGCATCTGCTAACAAATTGAGAGAAGAAGCTGAATTTATTGTAAATCTGTAAATACACTAACTTGGCAGGTGGTATTTTTATGGAGCAGAGAGTGAGACAGAAACAAACTCTTAATTTTCATGGGTAGGGACTTTGTTTTGCAACATGTAAAGGAAATCTTATAACCTTTCTGTTTTTATATAGTTTCTTCAGCTTTTATCACTTCATTGGAACGTATGCAGTTTGATGCTACACAAGGTATCTATGCTGCATTTTCTATCTCTATTATTCAGACATTGTATTTTCTGCATATTGTAGAAAATATTAGGCAGTTTATTTCCCAGGGAGATTTTCAGTGTCACAGCTTTAGGAGAGCCTGAGCAAGGGATCTTAGGCAAGACCACTGCTCTCTGCAAAGTTCAGGTAGTGTTGTAAGGAACAGTATGTAAAACCTTAGCTTGGAAATATCTGTATTTGCACAGTTGTCAGGTGTGATGATGTTGCTCAGTGGGAAGTATGCAAATAGTTGAGAGAGGTGACTATAGCAAGGATTTTCAGGATCAGCTGACAACTAAAGAGTCTATTTATAAGAATAAGTTTTCATTTGCAGATTCCCAATTTGTCTTCATCTTTGGTGAAAGGTAGTCTAAGTAGGAACCACTATATCTTCAAGTTTCAGATCACATTTCAAAATCTTCTCAAATTAATAAAAATCCCAAATTATTAGAATAGCTTTAGAAACAAATATAATCTATCTGATCTAGCAAAGTATTTAAATGTGTGTAACCTTAAATGTGTAATGAGAGGTTTCAGAGTAGCAGCCGTGTTAGTCTGTATTCGCAAAAAGAAAAGGAGTACTTGTGGCACCTTAGAGACTAACAAATTTATTTGAGCATAAGCTTTCGTGAGCTACAGCTCACTTCATTGCTCAAATAAATTTGTTAGTCTCTAAGGTGCCACAAGTACTCCTTTTCTTCTTAAATGTGTAAGTAAACCTATTGAAAAACATACATAGCTGTTTTCCCAAATATTATAAATTCATTATGAAACTAGTAACCATAGCTGGATGCTTAGTATATACAGTATGATTTAGCAATAGTGATTCAATTTTTATGTCCTGCTATGCTGCAGACACACATTTGCTTCCCAAATTTAACTTCTCCCCTTCTCCTCCCATCAAGCCATGAAGAAACAGCTTACTCATTCCATGAGGGTCTTCTGCCTTTCATTTCTCTACAGAAATTACGATAGGTTGGTTTCAGTACGGTGTTGAAGAGCTCTGAATGGATTCTAAGATACACCTCATTATTCAGATGCACATTGGGACTTAGTGGGAGGAAAGTTTTTAGAAGGAAAGCATTCTGCTCATTCTTAGGACCCCAAAAAGGCTTTAGCCAGAAAAAATGCAGATGGGCCTCACTGAAGAAATACCAGAGACCAAACTATCAACTATTATCCTATACATTTGTCAGTTTAGGGTATTGGTCTTCATTTGGCTGAGACACTCCTTGAGTGCACTCCACACCACATAGCTACTGTACCAACGGTGGGCAAACTACGGCCCGTGGCCCACATCTGGCCCACGGGACCGTCCTGCCCAGCCCCTAAGCTCCTGGCCGGAGAGGCTAGCACCCAGCCCCTCCCCTGCTGTCCCCCCTCTCCCACAGCCTCAGTGCGAGGCACCGCCAGCTTTCTGGCCCACCGCTCCTGCAGGGCAGTGCTGTGGCAGTGTGGCTGGCTCCGGCCAGGCAGTGGGGCTTTGCTGCTCTGAGCAGCATGGTGGGGGGGGCGTTGGATCGGGGCAAGAAATCCCGGGGGGCACTCAGAGGACAGGGAGCAGGGGGCGGTTGGATGCGGTGGAGGTTCTGGGTGGGGTAGGGGGCGGCCATCAGGGGACAGGGAACACGGGGCATTGGATAGGCATGGGAATCCCGGAGAGGCGGGGGCTGTCAGGAGGTGGGGTTGTGGATAGGGGTCAGGGCAATGAGGGGACAGGGAGCAGGGAGGCTTGAATAGGCGTGGGAGTCTTGTGGGGGCCTGTCTGGGAGCGGCGGTGTGGATAGGTGTCAGGGCAGTCAGGGGACAGGGAGCAGGGGGGGTTGGATGGAGGTGGGGTCCCAGGGGGCGGTTAGGGGCCAGGGTCCCTGGAGGGGGCATTTGGGGACAAGGAACGTTGGAGGGTTGGGGATTCTGAGGAAGGCACAAAGTGGGGGGGGTCAGGCTGTTTGGGGAGGCACAGCCTTTCTTACCTGGCCCTCCATACAGTTTCACAACACCGATGTGGCCTTTGGGCCAAAAAGTTTGCCCACCCCTGTACTATACCATGAAAAATTGCAAGCCTCTGGCTTTCTTTTGTTAATTAATGCTCTGAGTACATTTCATAACTTGTTAGATCTCTGCCTATTTAAACACAGTAAAATGGAGAATATCATTAAACCACAATTATTACTGCACAAAGGTCTGTGACTCAACATAACATGTTGCATCTTTCCCTCTCTTCGGGTTTGATTTATGGCATATGTGTATGTGTGTTTTGGTACTGAATAATTACTTTTATTCAGTTTTGGGTGGTGTTGAATGTGACAGCATTGATCAAGTTATGAACTCAGTTTGTATTTAGTGTTGAATGCCTGTCTAAACTTTCTTAAGAGCAATCCATTCCATTCCAGACAGTTGCCCTACCTGGGAAAGTTGTTTGGCACCTCTTCAAAGGACTAGCACTGAGAGCCATCTGAAGCTATATCTACACTGCACTTTTGTTGGAAAAACTTTTGTCTGTCAGAGGTGTGAAAAAACACACCCCCTGACTAACAAAAGTTTTACAGATGAAAAGTACCAGTGTGAGCAGTGCTTTGTCAGCAGGAGGTGCTCTCCTGCCGACAAAGCTACCACTCCTCATTGGGGATGGTTTTATTTTGTCGTCAGTAGAGATCTCTCCTGCAGACAAAGAATGCCTACACTGTGTATCTTACAGTGGCACTGCTGTAACAGCACAGCTGTGTCACTGTAAGATGTGCAGTGTAGACATAGCATGAGGTTATAAACTTTGAATGACTCTTAACTGATGCCCCACCCACACGGAATGAGTTTTCTATACATAGGCCTGCAGATAGAGCAAACATGAGTAGACAGGGCTAGAGCTTCCCAGCTTGAGCACACAGAACAGGGATAGGGGTCTATTTTATATTTTAGGCATTTTTAACTGCTTTGTTTTTTTTAGAGCAAAGGAAATTTGGAAACACCAATCATAAAACTGGGGGAAGAGGAAGTAGTGCCCCCTTATAGGTAGAGCCCTCACCTAGGATGTCAAAGACCTGGGTTCAAGTCCCTGGGCTTTAAGGTATTTTTTGGGGGGGCTGGGGGGGTCTTTCTCAAGTACTCACGTTGAAGCTGTTCCACTTTGCATAAATAATTCAATATTCAGTGGACTAGAGAGAATGACTCTAGTGTAAAGCCTCATGATTAGGGCAGTTACATGCAAAGTTGGACACCCAAGTTCAAATCCCTGGTCTGAATCAGCCAGAGTGGGGACCTGAACTGGGGTCTCCCACATCCCATCTGAGTGCTGGAGCCATGGGCAGGAGATGGCACCCTCTCCTCTTATGGTTTTCTTAATGGTGCCTAAGGGCCTTTGTGAATCTAGCTCAATGAATCTTTTTTGTCTAAAACTATGTGGTGAATTTGCAGCAAATTCACAAATAGTTTTCATTGACTGAAGGTACATTTTTTGGTGACTAACCTATTTGTCTGAAAAATAATCATGCAGTTCTAGTAAGCAGGACATGAAGTGCTCATGAGCCCAGGGTTTGAAAAAGGGATGAGATCTGTGATGGATTCAGTCACAGAGACCCCCTTGGGACTGTCACCTGACATGCTGAAATGACCTCTGAGCTCGTTTTCCTTGCCAGCTTGGGATTTCCAGAAACCTTCCTTGTTGAGCCAGACACATTAGCCTGCTGCAACACAGACCCAGGGTACGGGCCACACCCCTAAAATTGCAGACTTTAACCAAAAACTGCTCAGCAAGTCACCTATCTCCAGCACCAGACACCCAGTTCCCAGTGGTATTGTGTGGTGAGTGGTTGCTGCTGAGAATTTGCTTCAGGTTGGGGGGCTGTGTGTAAGCAAGGACTGGCCTGTCTCCCAAGATCTGTGAGAGTGAGGGATCATCCTTCAGGTACCCGCATGACCCCACAGTATGCCAATATTTTTATGACTGACTTAGAACAACGCTTCCTCAGCTCTCGTCCCCTAATGCCCCTACTCTACTAGCATTACATTGATGACATCTTCATCATCTGGACCATGGAAAAGAAGCCCTTGAGGAATTCCACCAGGATTTCAACAATTTCCATCCCACCATCAACCACAGCCTGGACCAGTCCACACAAGAGATCCACTTCCTGGACACTACAGTGCTAATAAGCCATGGTCACATAAACACCACCCTATACCAGAAATCTACTGACCACTATACTTACCTAAATGCCTACAGCTTTCATCCAGACCACACCACACGATCCATTGTCTACAGCCAAACTCTATGATACAACTGCATTTGCTCCAACCCCTCAGACAGAGACAAACACCTACAAGATCTCTATCAAGCGTTCTTACAACTACAATATCCACCTGCTGAAGTGAAGAAACCAATTGACAGATACAGAAGAGTATCCAGAAGTCATCTACTCCAGGACAGGCCCAACAAAGAAAGTAACAGAACGCCACTAGCCGTCACCTTCAGCCTCCAACTAAAACCCCTCCAACCCATCATCAAGGACCTATCCTGAAGGACAACCTATCCTGAAGGACAACCCATCACTCTCACAGATCTTGGGAGACAGGCCAGCACAGCAACTACACACCACACAACAGCAACCGCACGCCACACAACACGGACAGCAACCACATGCCACATAACAAAAACACTAACCTAGGAACCTATCCTTGTAACAAAGCCCGTTGCCAACTATGTCCACATATCTATTCAGGGGACACCATCAGAGCAGCTAATCACATCAGCCACACTATCAGAGGCTCATTCACCTGCACATCTACCAATGTGATATATGCACATCATGTGCCAGCAATGCCCCTCTGCCATGTACATTGGCCAAACTGGACAGTCTCTAAGTAAAAGAATAAATGGACACAAATCAGACATCAAGAATTATAACATTCAAAAACCAGTCGGAGAACACTTCAATATCTCTGGTCACTCCATTACAGACGTAAAAGTGGCAATTCTTCAACAAAAAAACTTCAAAAACAGACTCCAATGAGAGACTGCTGAATTGGAATTAATTTGCAAACTGGACACCATTACATTAGGCTTGAATAAAGACTGGGAGTGGATGTGTCATTACACAAAGTAAAACTATTTCCCCATGCTTATTCCCCCCTCTCCCACCCCCACCCCCCCACACACACTGTTCCTCACACGTTCTTGTCAACTGCTGGAAATGGCCCACCTTGATTATCACTGCAAAAGGTTTTTATTCTCTCCTGCTGGTAATAGCTCACCCTACCTGATCACTCTTGTTACAGTGTATGGTAACACCCATTGTTTCATGTTCTCTATGTATATAAAATCTCCCCACTGTATTTTCCACTGCATGTAGCTCACGGAAGCTTATGCTCTAATAAATTTGTTAGTCTCTAAGGTGCCACAAGTCCTCCTTTTCTTTTTTGCGGATACAGACTAACACGGCTGTTACTCTGAAACCTGTCATCCTCAGTAAGTTAATGCTGTGGGTTGAACAAAGCATGGGCAGGAGGGTGTGGCTGCTGCTCTTCATTTAAGATAGTGGTGAGAGACATTTCAGCATTCCCCATCTAATAAAGGGATATGTGAGTTCACCCAGAAATCTTAACCATGTGGGCAGAGAACTTTATGGGCATTGGGGTATGCGTGAGAGAGAAAGAGGATGCATGCTCAACGGGAAGCACACAGTAACAGCCAAATATAGACAGTAGCAAAACAGACTGGGGCAGAGCCATATATAAGCCTGGACAAGCACAGTGTGTGACCCAGGAGAAGCCTAGGGAGGGGGCTTCTGTGTCTGGTTCTGGCAAAGAGGCTTGGGTTGTGAGCAAAGAAACTATCTCCTGTTGTTTGGTTCCTCCAGTATTCAGGAAACAGGACTTTGTACATTCCTTGTAAATAAACAAGATTGCATCAAAGAAACACCTGACTCTATCATCAATTTCTCCTCCTGACTGGAACAACCTACAACACTTCGAATTTGGTTAACCACTCAGGTCAAAAGGGGTAACATTAATTATTAGTTACGTGCTGCTCTTTTTGGCTGGGTGCCTGCTTCTAGGCAAGATTAATTTGGTGACTATGCAGCAGTGCTCTCATTAATGCAGGATCAAGTTCTTTTTGCTACCTTTTCTGTTCATTCTCGGGTTTTTTTTTTTTTTTACCTGCTGCTTAGACACACATAACACTCTGCCCTTGTACTATGTCGCATCAGAACAAAGTTTGGACAAAAGGATTGTCATTTCAAGGCAAAATTTCAGTTCCCAACCAACATTTGCTTTATTCCTTTCAGAGACATTTTTCCTCAGGAGCAAACAAACAAGGTAAACAGTCTGTTTCCAAACCCATTTTTGGATATTTGGGATAAAAAAGCTCTGGTTAAACCTAGTTATCAAAATGTAGCATATGTACCCTTCAAGGTCAGTAAAGCAGAATAAGAGGATGAAGTATAATCAGGCTCATATATTGGGGTACATTTTCAGAAGGAAGCCCTGCAGAGGGGCTCAGGGCTTCTGCCCTGTGGAGATGGGTCTGCCCTTCAGGAGGCATCTGCCGGGGCTTTACTACCATGGGGCTTGTGACTTCAGTCCTACTTCTGTTGAAGTCCTAAGCCCTGGCAGGCACCTCCCGCAACTCTGAAGCCCTGAGGCTCCCTCCCCACTGAGCAGAATCCTCTAGCCCCACCACCCCACCATAGAACAGAAGCCCTGAGCTCCTCTTCCCCTCCCCAACCCCGCCCGCCCAGTCATGTAGGTGGAGAATGGGGGGAGGCTCTGCGACCTGTACTTTAAATGTAAAAGAGCTGTATGCGGCTTGCAAGCTGTGGTTTGCCACCCCAGAACTATAAAGTTAAGCACTGGAAGGAAAGTTGCAGGAAGGTTGTGGAAGCCCTATCACTGGAGGTTTTTGTAAGAACAGGTTAGACAAATATCTGTCAGGACTGGTTTAGGTATTCTTAATTCTCCTGCAGCGCAGATGACCCCTTGATGTCCCTTCCAGTCCTACACTTCTATGATACTATGTGACATATCAGTATTGTTATTCCCCTTCTTTACAGTAATAGCTAGACCTTTTATACTGATATGACTGTCTGCACTAGGAAGTACAACTTTCTAGCGCAGACAAGGCATAATTCTGCAGTCCTGATGTATCAAGGGTGCAAAATTAAATTTACTCTTTTAAAAAAGGAAAAGAGAACAGAAACCTATCCCTTAGGGCATACGTTCCTCTGAGAGTAAAAGTCAATCAAATTTAAAAGTTGCTATATGTAGTGTTATAGGTTTTTCTTCACACAGTTGTGGTCTGAGGCCCTTTTTTGCAGTAAGTAGCAGCTGCAGCCATTAGCTAAAAGCAGCGGAGTCAGGTCCCATCAAAACTGCACCAAAACGATCTAATATGAGGTTGTTAAGAAAACATTTTTGCCCTAAGGAAATATAAGCACCAAGAGTGAGTGGATCAACAGACAGCCCTTAAGATCTGGGAAGAAAACTTTGCAAGATAACACTCTGTCTGGCAAAAGCACTTATCAGCAGTTTTGGTTGAGAAGATCTATACTTCCTTTTTCTTTTACCTTTGATTGCTTTTGTCTGTTCTGTAATTGCCTCTGTAAGTTGTGCAAATGATTTCACAAAATTTAAATGAACTCTTGTATGCAAAAAGTGGTGGGCTAGGATTGGTGAAAAATACTGTTTCATAATACTTTAGTTTAAAACATGGGTGGCACATCTAATAGGCAGGGTAAGACTGTGCCTCCCCAAACAGCCCTGTGTGACCCTGCCCACACTCCGTCCGGAGGCCCCCACTTGCTGCTAGTTGGCCCCAGCCCAGGCTGGTTGCTCCTTTTCTGGGAAGGGAAGCCTTCTGGGGCTGGGGCTAGGTCGGGTAGCTAGTGATCAGATAGCTAGTGTAAAAAATCAGGACGGGGTGGGGGTAATAGGTGCCTATATAAGAAAAAGCCCCCAAAATCGGGACTGCCCCTATAAAATCAGGACATCTGGTCACCCTAGGGCTAGGATGGCTGGGATTTGGGGTAGTTGGGGCTGCCCAGCACTGCGGGGAAAGGGGTGACCGTGCACTGCCCACCACTCCGGGGTTCTGGGGCTGGGGGAGGGGCAGCACGCTGCCCAGCGCTCTGGGGCTGGGGTTGGGGCATCTGGGCATGAGGGGGAAGGGGCCGGGAGAGGCAGGATCTCAGGCGGAAGGGATTAGTGGCTAGCCAGTGGCTAGCCTCCCCAAACTGGTGGTTCACCCACCACCCATGATTTAAAATGATTGGTTAAAGTACAGCTAAGCAGGACCCAAGTTTTAATTATATAAACTGCGGTCCAAGAAGGACTTCTTTGCAACCTAATTCTGGGACACAGCCCAAAATCAAAGCTGCCAGAACTCGATAACCTGCATGACTGTTCTGTGCAGAAACTGAAGTCAGAGTCCACAGATAATCCAATTCCAACTAGCCATCGGCAGGGGTACTGGAACATTTTTTATAGTGGGAGTGCTGAGAGCCATTGTAAACCTGTACATAATGGAATCCACTTCAAGCTAGGGGGTGTGGCAGTACCCCCAGCACCCCTAGTTACAGCACCTATGGCCCATCTGGAGAAGCCCATCTGCCTTATTGGGAGTGTTGAGCATTGTATGCTTAGTGAGTGTGTTCTGTTAATTAATTGTTAATAAATACTGTGTAAAGGCTCTTTCAGTGGGCAAAGGTCCCGCAGACCCATAGAGGAGGGTCCCTTATTCCCTCAGTATCCATGAGGGAGGGTAGGAGCCCTAAAGTGTGTGGATAACACAGAGACAGTTAACACGGCAAGTATTTAGTAGGTTAATAAAAGAAACTGACTCAACCAAGACAGATTTGGTCACATGCAATCTTAGACAAATTCTACAATTTTCAGTACTAACATAATCTGATGAAACATCTGTAATCCTGTAAGACTTTGAAATTGTGATCCCATGTCTGATTTTTATTACTGTCACTTAAGTTAGAATACATAGCCCTGTGTGCTCACTGCATAAATGAACATGGCTGACCAAGTTCAAACCTGGTTTAAACAGTTGGATAGTTTTAAGCTATATTGCAGTGAATGGATTGCCTATTAATTGCTGCCTCTGACTGGCAGCTATTCATTTTATCTATCTATTTACACATATACACAAGTACATAATATAACAAGCATCTATACAGTAGGATATGAACACAGATCTTTCTAGCCATTTAGTCATTCACAAATAAACAGATGAAAGATGTTTTGTGTGTTTGTGTGTGACTGAGCTAGAGAAAACTGGATGAGAAAAGGCACTTTTTATTTTTCTAAATGTGTATAATTAAAATTTCCTAAGCCATGGCTTCATTCATTTTATTTAAAATAATTGTATGTTCTAAATGGGTACTGGGGAAAATCATTTGGAATAACTTGTTTCTAACATGTAAAAAGCACAATAGAAGCAGGATATATTTTCCTTCTTCCCAGCTCCCATGTGCAGAGAAATGGTGTGTACCATTCAGATATGCAAAGGGAGTTTTGCATATGATGGTGTTAGTGTATTAAACAAACAGAATACTTCTCATGGAGAATACTGAGAAGGATAGAAGAGAACATGAATTTACATTATGAAAGGGCTTGACTTTTCCAATATCTTTAAACATGAAATATCTTTTTGTATATTTAAATGACCATTCATGGTATGATAATCTGGGAAGGACAGAAGAAAAATTAACGTAGGGAGGGGTGAGAGAGTGCATACATGTGAGAGAACAACCTACTCCTGCTCACTTTAAGCTATAGAGCATGTAATGTTTAGTAGGATTCAGGTTTGTCAGGAGAGGGGACAAAATTCTTACAACAAATATATAAGCACTCAGCTTATTCTGAGCCTGCTCAGGCTTCTGGCAATCTCTAGTTTGCACTGCCATGATCAGAGGCTTAGAATTGTCATAAGCATAATTACTTATATGACAGTATCATAGAATCATGGAAATGGATGGATGGAAGGGAGGTCAATAGGTCATGTAGTCCATCTCCATGCGCTGAGGCAGGACCAAGTAAACCTAGACCATTCCCGACAAGTGTTTGTCCTAACTGTTCTTTAAAACCTTCAATGATGGCTATTCCACAATCTCCCTCAGTAACTTGTTCCAGTAATTAATTATCCTTGTAGTTAGAAAGCTTTTCTTAATATCTTACCTAAATATCCCTTGCTGAAGATTAAGCTGGTTACTTCTTGTCTTACTTTCAGTGAACATGAAAACAACTGATCACCATTCTCTTTATAACAGTCCTTTGCATATTTGAAGACTGTTATCATGTCCCCTCTGAATCTTCCTTTCTCAATATCTGTAGACATGCAATATCTTTTTGCATGTTTAAGTGACTACTCATGCTGAGATGATCTGCCCAGTTGTTTTAATCTTTCCTCATAGTTCAGGTTTTACCAAAATCATCAACCTTCCAACATTTTTGTGGTTCTCCTCTGGACTCTCTCCATGTTGTCCACATCCTTCTTAAAGTGTGGAGCCCAAACTGGACACAGTACTCAAGCTGAGACCTCACCAGTTTTGAGTCAAGCAGAAGAATTACCTCCCATGTCTTACATAAGACATTCCTGTTAATACATCCCAGAACATTAGCCTTTTTTGGCATACATCACATTGTTGGCTCATATTCAATTTGTGGTCCACTATAGCCACCAAGTCCTTTTCAGCAATACTGCACCTAGCCAGTTATTCCCTATTTGTGCTCAATGTGGTTGCAACTCCTCCCAAGTTGATGTCGTCCGCATATGCTCCTCTCCATTATTCGAATCATTAATGAAAATATTGAATAGTATTGGAACCAGGAGATACTTCGTCAGGACCCCACTATCTATGTCCTTCTAGTTTGTCCTGTATCTCCTTCCAGTTTCCAGATATGTCCTTCCAGTGAATTATGAATAATTATGCTTTAAGTATGGTTTTTCAACCAGTTGTACACGACCTAACTGTAATTTTGTTTAGCCATATTTCCGTAGTTTGTAAGGAAGGAAAATAAGGTGGTTTGGTAAGATTTGTTCTTGACAAATTCATGTTGGCTATTACCTATCACCCTATTATCCTCTAGGTGTTTACAAATTGATTGTTTTCTTATATCATATGTTTCAGAGTAGCAGCCATGTTAGTCTGCATTCGCAAAAAGAAAAGGGGTACTTGTGGCACCTTAGAGACTAACCAATTTATTTGAGCATAAGCTTTCGTGAGCTACAACTCAATGCATCCAATGAAGTGAGCTGTTGCTCACGAAAGCTTATGCTCAAATACATTTTTTAGTCTCTAAGATGCCACAAGTACTCCTTTTCTTTTTGCTTATATCATATATATCCTTACTATTTTAGGTACCTTAATTTGTTTAGGACAATATTATTAACTTTGAAATAACATAATATATAGCTGATTAATGAATTATGAAATACTTTTCAAAGTCACTGTATCAGTCAATAAGTTTGTTCTAGTTCTGTATGCATTGGGTGACTTCCTGAGGGTATGGCTACTTATATAATAAAGGCAAATTATTTGGCAGCTTCGGCCGTGTTCTATTAGGACTTGTCAATTTTGCAATATTAATATCTGTAAACTTTCCACTCTTGGTGACCTCAGAAATGTTGGGGTAATTTCCACATTGATTTTGGAGGCTCTGATACAGATCTTCATGTCATTATAAGTTTGGGGTTATAAGAACCTTTGAAAACTCAGGCATTGGCCTAGAAGAGAAAGTACTGAACAGGGACTCAGGAAACCTGGATTCTATTTTCAGCTCTGCTCCTGGCCTGCTGGGTGTCCATGGGCAAATCAAGTCTCTCTATGTGCCTCAGTTTCCCCAGCTGTAAAATTGGGATAATGATATTTACCCCCTTTACAAAGTGCTTTGAGGTCTATGGAAGAAAAAACACCATGTAAAAGATAGGTTTTATTATTTTCTTGCAGTGCCTAGGCCTGTGAGACAATACATGGGTTTACAGGGGTCAAACTGGAAATTATTGTGATGGTGCCCCCCATAAGGCTTTATGGAAATATACTTATGAATGTATATCTGACATTACTAGAATGTGTTTTATGCTACATATGCCATGCAACATATCTCTGTAAAGGTTATGATCTTCTGAATTTATTAATCCTATTTGTATGCATGTATCATTTTTGTATTCAAAGTTATGAATAATGGCTGCATACTTGTTTGATTCTGAGTAGGTTTTAGTGAAGCAGTTGGTCAGCTTCCTGAGAAAAGATTATTCTCAGTAAGTGCCCAATCAAGAAGCCCTTAAGCCAACAATGAACTTGGGGATGCCAATCCACATCTGGACTTTCCCAGGAACGTGGCTTGGCTGGTAAGCAACTCAGTCATTCATGGACAGGTGACTTGCCCAGATGACTCCAAAACTTCGTTTTGTAGCTGTACTGTGCATAGGAGAGAGGAGGGGTCTCCACCCACAAGAGAAAGTCTATTTAAACCCCTGTGAGACCCCTCTATTTCATCTTCAGCTGGCTAAAGAGAAAGACTCTCCACCCCCAAAGATACCTGAAAGAAACTGGAACAAAGGACAGTAACTACAGGGTGTGTGAGTGATTGCTGGACCCAGACTAGAAGGAGATCAGTCTGTAAAAGGAAGCCTACTGGAGCTGGTGAGGTTTTTATCTGTATTCAGTTTGATTAGACATAGCCTTGTGTGTTTTATTTTATTTTGCTTGGTAATTCACTTTGTTCGGTCTGTTACTACTTGGAACCACTTAAATCCTACTTTCTGTATTTAATAAAATCACTTTTTACTTATTAATTAACCCAGAGTATGTATGAAACAGTGTTATAGAGGGCAAACAATTTATAAGTTTACCCTGTATAAGCTTTATACAGGGTAAAACTGATTTATTTAGGGTTTGGACCCCATTGGGAATTGGACATCGGAATGTTAAAGACAGGAACACTTCTGTAAACTGCTTTCAATTAAGCCTACAGATCTTAGGAGACATGGTTCAGACTGGGTCTGGGTTTGCAGTAGGCTAATGGGTCTGGCTCAAACCAGGCAGGGCACTGAAGTCCTAAGCTGATAGGACAGGAAAGCAGGGGCAGAAGTAGTCTTGGCACATCAGGTAGCAGCTCCCAGGGGGTTTCTGTGATCCAGCCCGTCACAATAATAAAGCAAAGTTATTTTATCCATACTTCACCCAAAAAGACATTTCCACACATCTGAGGTGCCAAAGTGAAACACCAAAATGAGATTGTGTAGCTGTTCAAAATAAGATCAGGTGAGCTTTTCTGGTCTTTGCTGGGTTCATTGGTCTTCTGTTCCCCTTGGTGAAGGGCAGATGTCCTGCTAAACTATTTAGTCTTAACTCCCCACGTCTTTCACTGGACTATGGTAGGCTTTTTGGACATGGCTTCTTCTTGATTGGGAGTATGGGGAAGAGGGAAGTAAGTAAGTGGGAGTAGTCTTCCATGTGCCACACCCTCCTGACACCAAAATGAGGGTTAGCCATTTCCTAAACAATTCTAAAAAATAATCCATGTAGGAAATTAAGTAAAAATGAACAGATTTAGGAAAAGTCAATGACCATCTCTGTGAGATATTTCTGTCCCAGATTTCTTTCAGGGCAAACAGTTTATATTATATCATCATATTCCCTTTTAGTACTTCCATTGCTTTTGTTATATGGTAGGTTGGTGGCTATTGCAGAGACTCTTTACAATGCTTGACTACTCAAGAAGGTAATGGAGTCTGTTATGATAGCAGTTTGCCTCGTACTTCAAAGTTTTCTGGCAGGTGTTTCACTACTTGAATTTCCTTCATGAGGGAGAAAGACTTAGACGACATATTATCAATCTCAATCAAATGCTTTGTTTTAGTTTTAGTGAATAGCTTGCCTCTTCAAAGAAGTGATGTAGTTAGTACAAGAATATGATTTCAAGGGAAACAAAAATATGACATTCAGTGGTCAAAGATATATCAGTGTGGGTGCAGATTAAGAACCACCTTCTATAGATCACAATCTTCTTTTGCCTATGGATAAAACTTAAGTGAAAACGCTATGTTCAAAATTATGGAAGCTTTACTTTCAGCTGCATATTTAAAGTTGAATAGAAAAAAAATACTGTAAATTTCCTCAAGTATTTGTCTCAGAGAAGATTCAGTTTTTCAGGTTATGGCACGGGGTCTAGATTAGTGTAGGACTTCCAAATGGAGGAGAGTTTGGTACTTGCTAAGCTGCATTTGCAGTGGATTTGGTAGTATCTTCCAACAGGTAAGCCCATTGAAGACCGAAGAAATACTCAGATTTGTAATTAATTTTGTTTTAGTGTTATATTTCTATAGCACATTGAAGAAGTGACCGCCTTTTCTCTTCAGTATTGGTGTGGTGCTGGTTTAGCTAAATAGCAAAAGGAAAAGTTGTGGAATCTTGCTGGTGCCATAGCATTCATATATCAGTCACACTCTTGGAAAAGTGTCGTCTCTGAATAATTCAATATTAATACAGATTTATGCATATTTTTGAAAACATGTTTAACATTAAAACAATGTATTTAATGTTGCTTAGAATTATTAATGCCATACATTTGTATTACATACATTTTTTCCAGTAGTTCCTAGATGTGGAAAATGTTGAAATGTTCATCTTAGTGCAAGGTTAAAAAAAATAAATCCCCTCAAAAATGCAAGAATCTCTTTCATATTTAGGCTATGTACTCCTCAGAATGGCAGAAAAAATACCCTAGAATGCTCCTTATAGCATCTAACTCTCATTAAAATTTATAAAATAGATTCATTCTTTTTTTAATAGAAATTAAAATGTGTGAAAACCTACTTTGTATAAAGTCTACTCTTACATATAATTCTTACAGCAGACAAACTTCCAGTTAATGTCAGGGAATTTGTAGTATAATAAAAAAATATCACTGGTATCTTTTAATATTTTTGGTAGAAAATTGAATTAGGTCAAAAATACAAATAACCCCCAGCAGTATGCAGAGTGCTGAAGGAGCAAGTTTTGGTTGTGTTCCAAAGATGCATGTTACTTTTTATATAAAAAATACTTGAGGCATTTTTGATCCAAATGTCAGAAGCTGAACATGTCAGAAAAATGGATGTCCATACACAATGTCAGACCTTCTCCAATAAAATATTTTTTTCTGGGTCCTGGATGTAAATAAATAATAATATGTTTTAGATCATATCTCTAAGTATATAATATCAATTACTTTCCCAAACCTTCACCTTGCTAGCCCAGATGCATCTTTGATAGGACTGGTAGCAATGGAGACACCTTCTGGGTCCATGGGAGGGCAGCAGGGGGGCATAAATCTCAGCAGGGAGCAGCTGAGGCAGTGTTCCATATGCCCCTTTCCTTTCTCTTTCCTCCTGGAGGTGGGGGTGCCCTTTCCACCCTTTTGACCCTTCCTTTCTCCTGCTCAGGGGATGGGTATGGGAGAGGGGAGTCACAGGCTACATCTAGGATCAGGACTCCAGTGCCTGTCCCACCACGGCTGCTGCCATTGGCCAGTGGGAGTTGTACTGGGGTCAGGTGATTGGCTCCCTTTGGTGGTAATGGAGCACTAGGAGGGGTGTGTTAATATAGCCTATATATATCTACCTACGTGGGTTAGACTTTGTGAACTCCTTGTTTCATCCCCACCCTTCACCTAGATGCTGGAGCTCTGGTGGTGCTGGGGGCTTGACTCATTACTAGTTCTGGGGGTTGGAAAGGATTTTTCCCACATGGCAAAATTGGCAAACTGCTGTGTTTGTTTTTTTCACCTTCTACCCAGCATCCAAGAGGCCTGGCTTGAAGGTTTAAATTACAATTGTTACTACGTTGGCAGGTGGCAGTGCAGTTGGTGGGTGACCCAAGTAACTGTCTGGGTGTTGTTTCTGGGCACAGTATTGCATGATAAAGGGATGTGCCTCTAGGTCTCACACAACTTGTTACCCTCATCTTAGATCTTTTACCTCCAGCATGGAGGAAGGGAGCAAGGTAAGAATCTGGCTTTGAGTCAGGGTCCCTGGGCAGGCCTGAGGGTGTAAAGGGGACATGGTCTTCACACCCACCCTCAGGTTTATAGTACATAAAGATTGCTGGTGCCATCAAGAATTGCACTGTAAAAACAATGCAGGGTAGTTTGGAGTGGATAATTCTAAATAAAGCAGAAAACTCATCTGAAGCTAATCAGACTGAAACATGTCCTTAAGTGCTTTGCTGAATCAGGCCTATAAGGAGTACATTGTGGGTATGTCTTCTATCTTGAGTTACCTACACTCTGTAACTCCTCTTGAGATAGCCTATCTTAAGTGAGAGTAGTCAAACTGTGCAATAATACTCAAACTGCTCTGTCTACACTGGTGCTGCACTCATTTGTGTATGGCACTAAGGACTCTGAGGGCACATCCTGTGGTTCTCCGTGCTGCCATAAGCTGAGCCATGCTGTCAAGGTTCCTCCCCCACTCTGAACTCTAGGGTACAGATGTGGGGACCTGCATGAAAAACCTCCTAAGCTTATCTTTACCAGCTTAGGTCAAAACTTCCCCAAGGTAACAAATATTACCCCCGTTATCCTTGGAATGGCCGCTACCACCACCAAACTAATACTGGTTACTGGGGAAGAGCTGTTTGGACGCGTCCTTCCCCCCAAAATACTTCCCAAAACCTTGCACCCCACTTCCTGGACAAGGTTTGGTAAAAAGCCTCACCAATTTGCATAGGTGACCACAGACCCAAACCCTTGGATCTGAGAACAATGAAAAAGCATTCAGTGTTTTACAAGAAGACTTTTAATAAAAAATAGAAGTAAATAGAAATAAAGAAATCCCCCCTGTAAAATCAGGATGGTATATATCTTACAGGGTAATTAGATTCAAAAACATAGAGAACCCCTCTAGGCAAAACCTTAAGTTACAAAAAAGATACACAGACAGAAATAGTTATTCTATTCAGCACAATTCTTTTCTCAGCCATTTAAAGAAATCATAATCTAACACATACCTAGCTAGATTACTTACTAAAAGTTCTAAGACTCCATTCCTGTTCTGTCCCCGGCCAAGACGACTACAGACAGACCCACAAACCCTTTGTTTCTCTCCCTCCTCCCAGCTTTTTGAAAGTATCTTGTCTCCTCATTGGTCATTTTGGTCAGGTGCCAGCGAGGTTACCTTTAGCTTCTCAACCCTTTACAGGTGAGAGGAGCTTTCCCCTGGCCAGGAGGGATTTCAAAGGGGTTTACCCTTCCCTTTATATTTATGACACGCCCCCCAAATCTCAGCTAGGGTGAAACACTGGCTGGGATTTCTTCCTGGAGCTCTAGGAAAACAGAGTTAATAAGACACATGCATCTCTAAATATACTACCAAGTACATAAAGACTAACAATATTTTCCACATCTCAAGGACGATTTTAACCAGTTGATTCTGGGAAACTTTCACGGGAGAGTGCATCAGCCACTTTGTTAGAAGCTCCTGAGATGTGTTGGATGTCGAAATCAAAATCTTGGAGAGCTAAACTCCACCGAAGAAGTTTTTTGTTAGTTTCTTTGACGGTGTGAAGCCACTTTAGTGCAGCATGGTCGGTTTGCAGGTGGAAACGCCGTCCCCAAACATATGGGCGTAGCTTTTCCAGAGCGTAGACAATGGCATAACATTCTTTTTCAGTGACTGACCAGTTGCTTTCCCTCTCAGACAGTTTTTTGCTGAGAAACACTACAGGGTGGAATTCTTGATCAGGTCCTTTCTGCATTAAAACTGCTCCCACACCACGCTCGGATGCATCTGTGGTTACTAGGAACGGTTTGTCAAAGTCTGGGGCCCTTAGTACAGGGTCAGACATGAGTGTCGCTTTAAGCTTGTTAAAGGCCTTCTGACACTTTCCGGTCCACTGAACAGCATTTGGCTGTTTCTTTTTGGTTAGGTCTGTCAGTGGGGCAGCGATTTGGTTGTAGTGCGGTACAAATCGTCTGTAATAACCGGCCAAGCCTAAGAAGGATTGAACCTGTTTCTTTGACTTTGGGACAGGCCACTTTTGGATAGCATCCACTTTGGCCTGTAGGGGGCTGATAGTTCCTTGACCCACCTGGTGTCCAAGGTAAGTCACTCTGTTTAGTCCTATTTGACACTTCTTAGCCTTAACAGTTAGTCCTGCCTCCCTTATGCGCTCAAGGACTTTTTGTAGATGTTCCAGGTGGTCTGCCCAGGAATCCGAAAATATGGCCACATCGTCAAGGTAGGCGACTGCATATTCTCCTAATCCCGCTAGGAGACCATCTACAAGTCTTTGGAAAGTGGCGGGTGCATTTCGCAGCCCGAAAGGGAGTACATTAAATTCATACAGCCCGAGATGTGTGATGAAGGCTGACCTTTCCTTGGCAGATTCATCTAGCGGTACCTGCCAGTATCCCTTGGTTAAGTCCAAGGTAGAGATGAACTGGGCCCGTCCCAGTTTCTCTAATAGTTCATCAGTGCGTGGCATTGGATAGTTGTCTGGGTGAGTTACAGCATTTAGCTTACAGTAGTCCACGCAAAAACGTATTTCCCCATCTGGTTTGGGAACTAGAACCACTGGAGATGCCCATGCACTTTCAGAGGGGCGGATTACACCCATCTGTAACATATTCTGGATCTCCCGTTCTATAGCAGTTTTAGCTTGAGGAGACACCCGGTAAGGTTGGACCCTAATTGGGTGAGCATTACCTGTGTCAATGGAGTGGTATGCCCGTTCAGTCAGTCCTGGGGTGGCTGAGAACGTTGGCGCGTAGCTAGTGCACAGCTCCTGGATCTGCTGTCGCTGCATACGCCCAAGGGTCATGGAGAGGTTCACCTCTTCCACACCACCAGCACATTTCCCTTCGTAGTAGACACCTTCAGGCCACTCAGCGTCGTCTCCTCCCTGGGCTGTAAACTGACAAACCTTTAATTCTCTGGAATAAAAGGGCTTTAGAGAATTAATATGATACACCTTAGGCTTTCGGTTGGAGGTGGGGAATGCTATGAGATAATTAACAGCTCCCAGGCGCTCCTGGACCACGAATGGCCCTTCCCACGATGCTTCCATTTTATGGGCCTGGAGCGCCTTTAAGACCATGACCTGGTCTCCTACTTTGAAGGAACGCTCTCTGGCATGTTTATCATACCAGGCTTTTTGCTCTTTTTGAGCATCCTGTAAGTTTTCTCTAGCAAGGGCTAAAGAGGTTCGGAGGGTGTTTTGTAGGTTGGTTACAAAGTCCAGAATGTTAGTTCCTGGAGAAGGTGTAAATCCCTCCCATTGCTGCTTCACCAACTGCAATGGCCCCTTAACCTCACGGCCATATACAAGTTCAAATGGGGAAAACCCTAAACTGGGATGTGGTACAGCTCTGTAGGCAAAGAGCAACTGCTGCAATACTAGGTCCCAATCATTGGAGTGCTCATTTACGAATTTACGTATCATGGGCCCCAAAGTTCCATTAAACTTCTCCACCATGCCATTTGTTTGATGATGGTAAGGAGTGGCAACCAAGTGATTTACCCCATGAGCTTCCCAAAGGTTTTTCATAGTTCCTGCCAGGAAATTAGTCCCTGCATCTGTGAGGATGTCGGAGGGCCAACCTACCCTGGCAAAAATGTCTGCTAGTGCCTGGCACACACTTTTAGCCCTGGTGTTGCTTAGAGCTACTGCTTCCGGCCATCGGGTGGCAAAATCCATGAAAGTCAGTATGTACTGCTTTCCTCTGGGTGTCTTTTTCGGAAAAGGACCCAGAATATCCACAGCTACTCGCTGAAATGGAACTTCAATGATGGGGAGTGGCTGGAGAGGAGCTTTGACCTGGTCTTGGGGTTTTCCCACTCTTTGGCACACCTCACAAGACTGGACATAGGTAGAAACATCCTTGCCCATTCCCTCCCAGTGGAATGACCCCCCCAAACGGTCTTTGGTCCTGTTCACCCCAGCATGGCCACTAGGGTGATCATGGGCTAAGCTCAAGAGCTTGGCCCGGTATTTAGTTGGAACTACCAACTGTCTCTGAGGATGCCAGTCTTCCTGGTGTCCCCCAGAAAGAGTTTCCTTGTATAAAAGTCCTCTTTCTACAACAAACCTGGATCGATTAGAAGAGCTGAGAGGCGGTGGGTTGCTCCGTGCCGCCGTCCAAGCTCTCTGGAGGCTTTCATCTGCTTCCTGTTCGGTCTGGAACTGTTCCCTTGATGCTGGAGACATCAGTTCCTCATTGGATTGGGGACATAGGCTTGGTCCCTCTGGAAGCGATATAGGGGATGGAGCTGTTTCTGTTGACTGTGAACCGCTCTCCGCTGGTGCACTATGTTGGGATTCAGGCTCCGGCTGAGCCTCTTGTGTAGGGTTATCGGCTGCTGCCAGTTCAGGTTCGGTGGGGCCCTCTGGTGTTGAGGTTGCAAGTACTGGATTCAGTGCTGGCACGGGGTCTGGTGTTGGTTGTTTGGCTGGTTCCGGTTCTGGGACTGGTTCCGTCTGGGTCTCTGGGACTGGATCCACTACTGCTGTTGCAGACATTGGCCTGGGGTCCAGGTCCATCACCTCTGACTGGGTCCTGATAGAAGTTTCCGGAACAGAGCTAGGCCTCACGGCTTGTTTAGCCTGGTTGCGGGTGACCATTCCCACCCTCTTGGCCTGCTTCACATGATTGGCCAAGTCTTCCCCCAACAGCATGGGGATGGGATAATCATCATAGACTGCAAAAGTCCACATTCCTGACCAGCCCTTGTACTGGACAGGCAACTTGGCTGTAGGCAAATTGAAAGAGTTGGACTTGAAGGGTTGAATCGTCACTTGGATCTCTGGGTTGATTAAATTGGGGTCCACTAAGGAAGCATGGATAGCTGACACTTGTGCTCCGGTGTCCCTCCACGCGGTGACCTTCTTCCCACCCACACTCACAGTTTCCCTCCGCTCCAAGGGTATCTGGGAGGTATCTGGGCCTGTGGACCTCTGGTGTGATTCTGGTGCAATGAACTGTAACCTGTTGGGGTTCTTGGGGCAGTTGGCCTTTACATGCCCCAGCTCGTTACATTTAAAACATCGTCCAGCTGACGGGTCACCGGGGCGAGGTGGGTTGCTGGAGAACGGGGTGGTGGGACGATAAGGGGTCTGGAGGGTTCTTTGGGAGGTAGGTGGGGCTTTGGGCGGCCCCCGGTAATAGGGTGTGGTCTGGGGTGGTCCCTTCTGGTCTCCGCTCCAACTGCGACCAGTTTTCTTCTTCTCTGCCACCTCCACCCATCTGGCTCCAATCTCTCCTGCCTCAATTACAGTTTTGGGTTTCCCATCTAGGATGTATCTTTCTATTTCCTCAGGAACACCCTCTAAGAATTGTTCCATTTGCATTAGGAAGGGCAAATTTACTGGAGATTCAACACTTGCTCCTGATATCCAGGCATCCCAATGTTTTACAATGTGGTAGGCATGTCGGGTAAATGACATGTCTGGTTTCCACCTTAGGGCTCTGAACCTCCGACGAGACTGCTCGGGTGTTATCCCCATTCTGACTCTCGCCTTGGATTTAAACAGTTCATACTTGTTCATGTGTTCTTTAGGCATTTCAGCTGCCACCTCAGCTAAGGGTCCACTGAGCTGCGGCCTCAGCTCTACCATGTATTGGTCAGTAGAGATGTTGTACCCAAGGCAGGCCCTTTCGAAGTTTTCTAAGAAGGCCTCAGTATCATCACCTGCCTTGTAGGTGGGGAACTTTCTGGGATGGGAAGTGGTACCTGGAGAAGGATTGCTAGGGTTTGTTGGTATATTCTGCTGGGCCTTTATCCTCTCCATCTCCTCCACATGCTTCCTTGCCTCCATTTCCCTCTTGTGGGCAGCCTCCTGTACCTCCTTCTCCAGCCGCATGAGTTCTATCTGTCTTTCATGTTCCCTTTGTTTTTCCTCAGCCTGAAATTTGGCTAATTCCAGCTGTAGTCGAGCTGAGGATTTGGCCATTCTAACCTCTCTGTTTTTAACTAACTTTACACCCGAGGTTTAGAAATAAACAAACAAAACTTGGCTGTAAAATTTTGCTGTGCTGGAATAGAATACCTATTCTCTGATAGTGATTGTCAGCCTACAGAAAAAGACAATTCCCTTGTCTCTGCTCTGGGCCCAAATTAAAGCAAAAAACCTCCAACTACTTGGAAACCTGCTTACCCAGCCCAAAGAAGAAAAAAATTTCTTTTCAAACCTGTGCTCCTTGTAAAACAAAAAAAAATCAAAATCCTAAAAAAAAAAACCCTGCCACTTTTGTCTCCAGGCAAATGGGTAGAGCACACACCCCCTATTTACTTTTAGGAAGAAAAGAAAAAAAAAAAAACCTCTGGGTTGGAAGACTGTGAATTTCCCTGCAGGAGTTAAGTACCCTGCCTCCAGGCAAGAAAACCTGCAATTCACAAGATAATCCCCTTTTGTCTCTGCTTGGCCACAAAGCAGAGAGAAACCAAGCTGCTTTCAGTTTCAAAGCTGCCTTCTGGACTTCCTAAAAATTCCTTTTTAAAATCTGTATTTCTAGTTCAAAAAATCTCAACTGGATCTCAAAATGATTTCAGGTTAATCCCACCACTGTGCCACCATGTCAAGGTTCCTCCCCCACTCTGAACTCTAGGGTACAGATGTGGGGACCTGCATGAAAAACCTCCTAAGCTTATCTTTACCAGCTTAGGTCAAAACTTCCCCAAGGTAACAAATATTACCCCCGTTATCCTTGGAATGGCCGCTACCACCACCAAACTAATACTGGTTACTGGGGAAGAGCTGTTTGGACGCGTCCTTCCCCCCAAAATACTTCCCAAAACCTTGCACCCCACTTCCTGGACAAGGTTTGGTAAAAAGCCTCACCAATTTGCATAGGTGACCACAGACCCAAACCCTTGGATCTGAGAACAATGAAAAAGCATTCAGTGTTTTACAAGAAGACTTTTAATAAAAAATAGAAGTAAATAGAAATAAAGAAATCCCCCCTGTAAAATCAGGATGGTATATATCTTACAGGGTAATTAGATTCAAAAACATAGAGAACCCCTCTAGGCAAAACCTTAAGTTACAAAAAAGATACACAGACAGAAATAGTTATTCTATTCAGCACAATTCTTTTCTCAGCCATTTAAAGAAATCATAATCTAACACATACCTAGCTAGATTACTTACTAAAAGTTCTAAGACTCCATTCCTGTTCTGTCCCCGGCCAAGACTACTACAGACAGACCCACAAACCCTTTGTTTCTCTCCCTCCTCCCAGCTTTTTGAAAGTATCTTGTCTCCTCATTGGTCATTTTGGTCAGGTGCCAGCGAGGTTACCTTTAGCTTCTTAACCCTTTACAGGTGAGAGGAGCTTTCCCCTGGCCAGGAGGGATTTCAAAGGGGTTTACCCTTCCCTTTATATTTATGACACATGCTATGATTTGTTTTCACAGTAAACTGTGGGGGAGAACTCATCTGCCCGTTCTGGGCACATGGGGGGAATTGTGGAAAGGCATTGGAGGATATGTTAGCAACTGATGAGTTGTGTTATCTAGAGCTTAAGCCTATACACCTTGAGTTAATAGCACAACCACTCTGGAGTTAAGGGTTTTGTACATGGACAGGACTTGAATTAGGAGCAACACCTGAGTTCTAACTTAAGCTGCCTTTGGTATTAACATCTGGGGGGTATAATGTCACATCCCTGGGCCATTAATAGCACATCACATACTGAGTCAACAACAATCAACTGTCTATATAATAGCTGATACCTGAGGGTTTGTAAGTAGTCAGTGATTGCAGACACATGTTGGTACATTGATGGCCATAGATTTTACTGGATATGTTATACTAATATGAAAACAGGAAATATATTAAAATAATTGTGTACAGAAAAGTGATAATGGGAGATTAGGGAACTAGGAAGAGGAAGTCATTGAAGTTAGCTTCAGCATTGCTGATTTTCGCCTCATGTGTAGTTAACTGTTTATCAGCTAAATTGGACAGTGAATGCTCACTTTACTTGAAGTGCAGGGTTTAGGAAGAAAGTATTTGTCTTTCAAAATGAACACATGCAACAGTTCTGACAGCTACTGCGTAGGTAAGGTGAAGCAAGAACTGACTGAAAACATTTTCTTTAATTTTTTTTGGATGGAAGCTGCCTTTTTGATCTAATCAAATATTGTGACTGGGTTTTTATTTTATTTTTCATATGTAAAAAAAATTACATACAATTTTCTAAAATGTCCTTTTCAATTTTTTTGAAAAACTAAAAGAAAAATGTTGTTTCATTTTGGTTTGGAAAAAAACAATATTTTTTCCTTTTTTTCCCCTCCACTGGAAAAAGTCAGAAGGAAGTATAAAGATGTGAGAGAGATGGGGTAGGGAATTTTTGAAAATCACAGAAAAATTTGAAGGAAAATGTTTCTTTCATGTGAAGATTTTCATGTGAAAATTTGCATGGAACATACTTAGCTTTTTTTGGCCAGCTCTTGTTTCAAGTATGTTTCCACTATTAAACCAATTTTTGACCCTTTTTTAAAATACTGAACACAGGCAATAGCAATAGACAGTAATTATGTCTGGAGCCAAGGTATTATTTTTCATCATAATTTGAAATGAAACAGACAACAGTTGCAAAATTATGACACTTTAAAATAGAACTGTTCACAGGAGTCCAAAAAGTCTAACTTTTTTGCCATGTTGTAGGAATAAAGAGGAAAGAAGGAAAGCAACACAACTTATTTTGCAAGCTGAGAGCAAGTAATAGAAGAACGAAAAAAAATTCTAATAGCATTTCCCTGGAAAGATCTGTGTCTAACATAATATTATATCGAACTATCACAAGCATCTTTCATTTGCATATATTTATGCACATTATGTGGGCAGAAGACGGGAGTTTGCTTCAGCAGGTCATTTTTTGTACCCTATTTCTTATTCACTAATGTTTATGGGACTAATGTACACTACCACTTTATTTTACCAAAGCAAGCCTATAAATGCTTCTATATTCTGTTGGTAAAGCTTTATTTTCATGTACTCTTTGGCCCTTCTTAGCTGCCAGTAATAGGTAAGTAGTTTTATATACATACACACTGTGGTGTTTTTGGAAAATTCATAAGGTTTGAATATATTAATCTAGCTGGAAAACATTCTAAGTAAATAAATAAAGGTATGTCACATTTGGGACTTTTCAAAGCAGGCTGTACACCTGCAGATTGCACAGATGAACTCACTTAGTACTTCAAAGGTCATATTTAATTCAATACACTTTATGCAGCACCAAATACGTCAACACATGTTTGATTGTCTTATTCAAATTAGGATTCACAGTGTAGCATGGTAAGCATAAGCATGGTCAGACTCAGAATATATCTGTGGTAAAATGTTTGCCTACGCCTCCCATCTCAATTTTCATAGGATAGTCCCGGGTTTAATGGAGTTTCTTTGTATCCTGCAGGACAATGAAAGTATCACAAAATATCTTTGGGCTGATGCAATACCATGACATAAAAACGCAATGATATTTTAACCCAACACTCTTGATACGTGATAGTTTTTTTCTTGGCGGGCAAACTTTTAAAGGAAGCAATCGGTGCTGCGGGAAGCGGTGTGGGCCGCAGGGATGTGCTGGCCACTGTTTCCTGCAGCTCCCATTGGCTGGGAACAGTGAACCGCGGCCACTGGGAGCTGCAGGGGGCCATGCCTGCAGATGATCAACATAAGCAAAATGTCTCGTGGCCAGCCAATGGATTACCCTGATTGGCTGCATGCCAAAGGTTGCCAAACCCTGTTATAGACATATAAATATATATGACTGCAAGTTCCATTTTGAATTTGTCTTCTCTGTTGTTCTTTATCTCTGAGTTGGGCTGGAATTGCAAGGAGTAGTGGTATAGGGCTAACAATACAGGGTATTTAAATCTGGGTGATCATATATTAAAATAAAAGTGCCCTGGTAAAATGCTGGCTTCTTCCCAGGAGAACTGGTTTGCCAGGGAATAAGTTGGCTGACAATGAAATCACTTGGTAGGTGTCTGTGATCACCTGAGGAGGCTGATCAGGGAGTCACATCACAGAGTAGACTGGAAGGTTATAAATGGCATCTTTAGACATCTCCATCAACTCAAGCTGAGGAAAGCTGCTGCAGGAGCCTGATGAGGCATAGGGGAAATCATGCCTACTTGAACACAAACAGATCCCAAGGGAAGGGTGAGCTAGAGTGAAGAGCACTGTGTTCAGGATCTTTACTGTTTTCTGAATTATCTGTGCTCTCTTGTGTTTTATCTCTTAAGTAAAGAAAAATTCACCTTTTGCTAAGCCTGAGCCTATATGCTTCTGCTATCATGCATCTCTGAAGAGGTAAACTGTAAACCAAAAAGCTCAGACCTTTGTTGTGATTCTGGGGAACGTGCAAGAGCCATTGAGGTAGCTTGGAGGAGATGGCACTGGTTTCAAGGCCTAGACAATTGGACTGTGGGATATGCCTATCTTCGCTACAATTACTCCTTCATTTGTGGTGTAGATGTACTCATACAATGGCTGAGTCATGATCTGGGCTGCCATTAACTCCCTGCCATTTCAGTACTCTACCTGTTCCCTTGTGTGGTCTCCAAAATATGAAGTGAAAGTTAGTAATGTAAGGAGCAATATTAACTTCTGCTACTTCTTGTGTCTGTACTCTCGCCAGGAGGGACTTCTGTAGGTTTGTGAAGAGAAGCTGAACATGCCATAGCTCAGAGGGAGGGTATGTCTACACTACGAAATTAGGTTGAATTTACAGAAGTCCATTTTGTAGAAAGTGTTTTTATACAGTCAATTGTGTGTCCCCCCCACACAAATGCTCCAAGTGCATTTACTCGGTGGATTGGGTCCACAGTACCGAGGCAACCGTCGACTTCCGGAGCATTGCACTGTGGGTGGCTATCCCACAGATCCTGCAGTCTCTGCCGCCCATTTGAATTCTGGGTAGAAATTCCAATGCCTGATGGGGCAAAAACATTGTTGCGGGTGGTTCTGGGTACATATTGTCAGGCTCCCGCACCCTCCCGTCCTCCGTGAAAGCAATGGGAGACAACTGTTTCACGCCTTTTCTCCTGGGTTTCCCATGCAGATGCCATACCATGGCAAGCATGGAGCCCGCTGAGCTCACCATCACCGTATGTCTCCTGGGTGCTGGCAGACGCGGTACTGCATTGATACACAGCAGCAGGTCATTGCCTTTTGGTAGCAGACAGTGCAGTAGGACTGGTAGCCATCATCGCCATTCTCCAGGGTGCTCTGTTAGCTGACCTCGGTGAGGTCGGTCAGGGGCTCCTGGGCAAACATCGGAGTGACTCAGCCAAGCCATTTCCCTTTTAAGTTTCGTCTCATGGTGATTCAGTCCTGCCGGTAGACGAACTGCACCGTCTTCTAATGAGCAGCCAGGAGATGACGATGGCCAGCAGTCATACTGCACCATCTGCTGCCAGCAAGATGTATAAAGATAGATGAAGTGGATCAAAACAAGAAATAGACCGGATTTGTTTTGTATTCATTTTCTCCTCCCTACCTCCCTCTCTCCGTGAAATCAATGGCCTGCTAAACCCAGAGTTTTGAGTTCTAACCTTGAGGGGATAGAAAAAGGAATAGAAAATCACTGAGCTGCTACTATCAAGGGTTGTAACTCTGGGAAATGGGCAGGTCATAGTGGATGGCTTTGCTGCAATGGGATTCCCTAACTGTGGTGGGGTGATAGACGGAACCCATATCCCTATCTTGGCACCGGAGCACCAAGGCAGTGAGTACATAAACCGAAAGGGGTACTTTGCAATGGTGCTGCAAGCACTGGTGGATCACAAGGAATGTTTTACTAACATCAATGTGGGATGGCTGGGAAAGGTCCATGACGCTCGCATCTTCAGGATCTCTGGTCTGTTTCAACAGCTGCAGCAAGGGACTTACTTTCCAGACCAGAAAATAATGATTGGGGATGTTGAAATGCCTATAATTATCCTTGGGGACCCAGCCAAACCTTTAATGCCCTGGCTCATGAAGCATACACAGGCACCCTGGACAGTAGTCAGGAGCTATTCAACTATAGGCTGAGCAAGTGCAGAATGGTGGTAGAATTTGCATTTGGACATTTAAAAGTATGCTGGCACAGTTTACTGACTTGGTTAGACCTCAGCAAAACCAATATTCCCATTGTTATTACTGCTTGCTGTGCACTCCACAATATCTGTGAGAGTAAGGGGGAGACGTTTATGGCGGGGTGGGAGGTTGAGGCAAATCGCCTGGCCACTGATTACGTGCAGCCAGACACCAGGGCGTTTAGAAGAGTACAGGAGGGCACGGTGCACATCAGAGAAGCTTTCTAAACCAGTTTCAGGAATTGCCAGGCTACGGTGTGAAAGTTCCGCTTGTTTCTACTTGATGGAACCCCACCCGGGTTCACTTTACTTTCCTGTAAGCTAAGCACTTTCCCCTCCCCCCTTCGATCACCGCTTGCAGAGGCAATAAAGTCATTGTTGCTTCACATTCATGCATTCTTTATTTATTCATCACACAAATAGGGGGATAACTGCCAAGGTAGCTCGGGAGGGATGGTGGAGGAGGGAAGCACCAGGTGGGGTTTTGGAGGAGGGAAGGACAAGGCCACACAGCATTTTAAAACTTTAAAACTTATTGAATGCCAGCCTTCTGTTGCTTGGGCAATCCTCTGGAGTGGAGTGGCTGGGTGGCCGGAGGCCCCCGCACCACGTTCTTGGGCGTCTGGGAGAGGGGGCTATGGAACTTGGGGAGGAGGGTGGTTGGTTACACAGGGGCTATAGCGGTGGTCTGTGCTCCTCCTGCCTTTCCTGCAGCTCAGCCATATGCTGGAGCATATGAGTTTGATCCTCCAGCAGCCTGAGCATTGACTCCTGCCTTCTTTCAGCAAGCTGACGCTGTTAGGGGGATTATTCCTTCACCCGCTTACTTCTCTGGTCCTTCTCACATGAACAGAGAGCAACAATACGCGAAGTCCAAAGGAGCAAACAATTCAGTGTTTATTGGGGTGAACTTCCCGCAAGCATGATTCCAGTTTCCTTCCTTCCTTCCAGTTTCCTTCCCAGCTCTGACACCACAGAGCCTTACCTGTGTCCCTGTTCCCACTCCCCCCTTACTTCCTGATTGACTGCAGACTATGTAGTAAAATTTGAGTTCTGCTTAGCTATACCTTAACCAATCATTTTACTGAACTTTAACTAACCAATCCTAACTTATTGTAACACGATTATTTAACCAATTATATCCCACCACCTTAATTAGTTTACACCCAGCAAAATTTATTATACAGCAGACAGAAACAATCACAGAACCAGACAGAAATTATACAAACAATAGGGAAATGGGAACTACAATGATAGAACAAACACAGAAATGAGGATTTCACATCCCAGCTATTGATAAGTGAGTTCTTGCCAGACAGGATGCTATCAAACTAAGTTTCCTTTTACATCTTCTAGGCACTTCTCTTTCTCTGGAGGTGATCGGCAATATCAGGACAGGATTGTATTCCTAACAACCCAATAGCACCTTATTTCAATGTGACTAGTTTGGAATGTGAGGATATGACCATTTGCTTCCCTGCTTATGGCTGCCTCTGCTGCTTAGCCAAAGGCCTTAGCCAAAGAACAGGGCCTCAGACTGTCACAGTAAGAGAAGGCCCTTACACCAGCAGACAGTAATTTCGATTCTTTCTTTTATACCTCTATAGCTAAGTGATAAGAATACACCTAAATTCTTAGAGTATAGGCCTTTGCAGACAGGCCTGAATATCTATATCCTAATAGACGACACCTACCATCTTCAGCCCGCCACCTCTCCTCGCGGTCATATTGTGTTTTCCTGCGCTCTGAGATTGTCTGCCCCCACGTATTTTGCTGTGCTCTGTCAGTGTGGGAGGACAGCATGAGGTCAGAGAACATTTCATTGTGAGTGCGTTTTTTTCGCATTCTAATCTTTGCTAGCCTCTGGGAAGGAGAAACATATGCAGCTGGTGGAGGGGGAAAAAAAAAGGGAGAGTGGTAGTTAAAAAGACACATTTTATAGAAGAATGGTTACACTCTTTCATGGTAAACTTTGCTGTTAACATTACATAGCACATGTGCTTTGATTACAAGGTTGCATTTTGCCTCTTTTTGAGGGTATGCTAGTTTGGTGTGAGAGATCACTCACGCAGGGCTGGGCAGCAGAATTCGGCTTGCAAGGAGACATGGTAAGCCACAGTCTTTTGGCTTCTTTAACCTTCATAACATGTGGGAATGGTTTCACACAGCAGCACCCTCATTTCCCATACGAAGTAGCCGTTATGTTGGCCATTAAAAATGGGTTGGCAATTTAAAAGGAGGGGCTGTGGTTTCCGGGTTCATGTGCAGCAGAAACCAAACTAACACCCCCCCCCCCACATACACAATTCACTGGGATGATGGCTTTTCACCTCCCCCCACCATGTGGCTAACATTGGGGAAGATTTCTGTTCAGCGACAGGCAAACAGCCCAGCAGGAACGGGCACCTCTGAATGTACGCTTACTAAAAACCACCCTATTTCAGCCAGGTGACCATCAGTGATATCACTCTCCTGAGGGTAACAGAGAGAGATGAAGAACAGATGTTGCTTGAATGCCAGCAAACACCGGAACCATACACTGCAATGCCTTTTCTGCAATGATTCTCGACTACGTGCTACTGGCCTGGCGTGGTAAAGTGTCCTACCATGGAGGACGGAATAAGGCTGCCCTCCCCAGAAACCTTTTGCAAAGGTTTTGGGAGTACATCCAGGAGAGCTTTATGGAGATGTCCCTGGAGGATTTCCACTCCATCCCCAGACACGTTAACAGACTTTTCCAGTAGGTGTACTGGCTGCGAATGCCAGGGCAAATTAATCATTAAACACGCTTGCTTTTAAACCATGTATAATATTTAAAAAGGTACACTCACCAGAGGTCCCTTCTCCACCTTCAGGGTCCGGGAGCCCGCCTTGGGAGGGTTCGAAGGGTACTGGGTCCAGGTCCAGGGTGATAAACAGATCCTGGCTGTTGGGGAAACCGGTTTCTCCACTTTATTGCTGTGAGCTATCTACAAACTCCTCCTCATCATCATCTTCCTTGTCCCCAAAACCCGCTTCTGTGTTGCCTCCCACTCTTTGGACGGAGTCAAAGCACAAGGTTGGAGTACTGGTGGCTGCACCCCCTAGAATGGCATGCAGCTCATCATAGAAGCGGCATGTCTGAAGTTCTGAACTGGAGACGCCGTTTGCCTCTCTGCTTTTTGGTAGGCTTGCTTGAGCTCCTTCATTTTCACGTGGCACTGCTGCAAGTACCTGTTATAGCCTCTATCCTTCATGCCATTGGAGATTTTTTCAAACATTTTGGCATTTCGTCTTTTCAAATGGAGTTCTGCCAGCATGGATTTGTCTCCCCATACAGCGATCAGATCCCGTACCTCCCATTCAGTCCATGCTGGAGCTCTTTGGAGATTCTGGGGCTGCATGGTCTCCTGTGATGATGAAATCTCTATGGTGACCTGTGCAGGTGAGCTTGCCACGCTGGCCAAACAGGAAATGAGATTCAAAAGTTTGCAGGCCTTTTCCTGTATACCTGGCCAGTGCATCCGAGTTGAGAGCGCTGTTCAGAGCGGTCACAACTGAGCACTCTGGGATACCTTCTGGAGGCCAATACCATCAAATTGCATCCACAGTACCCCAAATTTGACCTGGCAAGGCCGATTTCAGGGATAATCCCCTTGTCGGGGGTGGAGTAAAGAAATTGATTTTAAGAGCTGGTTAAGTTGGAAAAAAGGGCTTTGTTGTGTGGACAGGTGTAGGGTTAAATCAAGATAACACTGCAAAATTCGACCTAAACTCGTAGTGTAGACCAGGCCGGAGAAGAGTACTCTTGTAGTTAGGGCACAAGACTGGAACAAGGAGACAATTCTTTTCACAGCTTGTAATGATGCTGGTTCTGGCACGACCTAACTGAGAGAGCCAATTGAGGACAAATTGCTTAAAGCAGAGCAATTACAGCCCAAGCTTGGGGTTTCTATGCACAACAAGGCAAACCAAACTAAACCAGCCAAACAGAGAAGACTTTGGTTTTACCCCACTTGTTAACCACAAGTCACACAAGCAATTCCCATAGACACTCCAGTTTCCCAGTATCACCACCAGTGCCACTCATTATGGGAGCTAACGGTTATGAAAACCAGTACCCCAGTAAAAAAAAGGTTCTCTTGATCCCAAAGGACCAAGCCCCAGACCCGGGTCAATATACAAGTTAGATCTTACCCACAAATCACGCTGTTGCCCATCCTTTAGAATCTAAAATCCAAAGGTTTATTCATAAAAGGAAAAAAAAGATATAGATGAAAGATAGAATTGGTTAAATGGAATCAATTACATACAGTAATGGCAAAGTTCTTGGTTCAGGCTTACAGCAGTGGTAGAATAAACTGTAGGTTCAAATCAAGTCTCTGGAGTACATCCACAGCTGGGATGGGTCATCAGTCCTTGGTTCAAAGCTTCAGTATAGCAAAGTTCCTCCAGACGTATGAAGCAGGATTGAAGACAAGATGGAGGAGCTGCAGCAGCTTTTTATATTCTCTTGCCATGTGTCTTTCTTTATTTGTTCCAAAGACAAGCTGTCCATCACATGGCATGGGAAAACCTCAGAGTTCTATCCATAGGCGTGCCCCTGCATACATTGCTGAGTCACCAGGTGTGTCTGCCTTCTCTCAGTGGGTCAACTGTATAGCTGATTGTCCTTAATAGGCCATCAAGCAATCAATAGGCCATCAGGCTAGGCAGAGCTGACACCAGCTTGTCTGGGGTGTCACCCAGAAGCATAGCACAAGTTTGAACTCCAGACAGTACAGAGCCAATGTTCATAACTTCAACTACAAAAACGATACACATAGCATAATCATAAACAGCAAAGCATAATATTGTCTTAGACACCTTATTTGACACCCTTTATACAAGATTTGGTGCCACTATAGGACCTCAGTTGCAACAATGTTATATGTGGTCCCAGTTCAAGTCAATAAAGTCACACAGCTCTGTTACAATTGTTCTCTGGAAGATTGGGTAAGTTACCTGATCTTTCCATGACTCGATTTCCTAAACTGTACAATTCAGATAATAACACAACCAAAAATATCTATTTATTTTAGTTTAGTTTCATAATTTAAACATGACATGGGGAGAGATAATCATTTAGATAGATAGCCTAATACTAAACCTTTAGCCAATCCGCTTCTATGCATATTTGCTGGCTTAGAACAATCCCACTGGAAGAATAGAAGGGCAGTGGCTGCTTTTGGCTGTAGTAGCTGTGCATAGGGCTGATCAGAAGTTCCCTGGATAATTCTATCCTCCCAAACGCCTGCTTAGAAAGCTCATTCACTTGGACTTTGGGAGATATGGTTAAGGGAAATTCACCTGTTAGTCACATCATAATTATTTTCTTAGCCTTTCCTACCATTTTTCAGCTTCTTCAATTAATTTGGTATATTGATGCTTATTATGCACAGCCTTCCCTTGAAAACTTTCCAGGTTAGTTGTTTTTTAAAATTCAGTTGCAAAGTTTGGATCGAAATTTTAGAGGTAGTTAGTTAAAAATAAATAAAATCAGGATGAGAAGAGTGAGACAATTTTAATATTGCAAAATATCTACAAAGCATGCCAGAACTAAATATTAATTAAATAGTGCAAGGTACCTGCCAAGAATTACAGGACAATTGGATGTTGAAAAGAAACTTGGTTGAAGGTTATATTTAATTAAGAGTATCCAGATGGTGTTAGTGAGGTGTTATTTTTATTCATCACAAACTGTCTAACTAATGACTTAGTTTCACTTGTAACACAATCTACCATAGTATTGTCAGATCACTTCTTATTAGTTGCATCAAAATAAGCAGAACTTGTTAACTACTGTGTCCAGGAGGGAAATGAATAAATGAATGCATGAAATTCTGAAAAACATTTCACTGTGCAGACTGATGTGGCTATAATGGGACTATTGCTTGTAAACAGGTAGATAGTGAACTTTAAACAGGTAGATATTAAAACTTTGAACAAGTTTCTTCTTTAGAGGAAATTAATCACCCTAAGAAATATTTAAATGGTAAACTTTCACCAAATATTACTTAATAGAGTGTTTACTGTAAGAGGAAAATATCAAATGTGTCATTTTTATCTTTAATACCAGCAAAAATATGCTTTGAATATATATATATATATATATATGAAATTTGTATTGCAGTAGCACTCCATAAGAGGAGACAGCCCCAGCAACAAAGGACCTACTTTCTAAATGCACAAAACTAGATTCCCAAAGACCATAAATGCATCGTTATTGTAAAACAACAACAACAACAACAAAACCCATTTCCTAAATGATACAATTTTGATTGCCTGCATATGAGGGTCCAGGCTTCAAACATCATTTTGCCCATTAGGTTCCTAAATATTACTGAAAAGATATAGCTCAACTAGAAGCTATGGGCTTGATGCAGGAATCATTTTGTAAAATTCTAGGGCCTGTGTTATTCAGAAGGTCAGACCAGAGCATCACAATGGTTCCTTATAGTCTTGAAATCTATGAATCTGAGAAATATCCATTAACGTCCTAATCCTTTTGCATGTGCTTAACTTTAAGCACATAATCATCCCAATTAATTAAATGGGGGACTAGTCCCAACAGATTAAATGTGATGCTTAAAGTTAAGCCCCTACATAGAAGCAAGGCCATGGTGGTATGTTCTAAAATAACCATTTTAAACTCCTGAGTATTGATTTAAAAATCTAAGTCAGCACTTAGGCCTAATTTGAAGCCCACTGAAGTTCATGGAATCTTTCTTTTGACTTGGCTCAGGCCCTTATAGCAGATATCTAAAGTGGTCTTTTTAGGTGTCCAACTTTAGGAATCCACGTTGGAAAACTGCACCCAGTATTCCCTGAATATTTTTCGAAAGAATAGATATAATCTTGAGTTCCAGTGTTTTTCACAAAACTGTATCTGTCACATACAAAACCCCTATGTTAAAAGAACTTTATTTAGATTGCACACCCAAGAACTTGAAAGGTAGAAAATACCAGATTTACTGCTGCCCTCACAACCTTAATTCTGCACTTTTGTTCAGAATACTGTGAACTGAGTTAGGTGAGGTGAAAAAATAGCATGTGATCATGTATCTAAAAATTGTACCCTAATACACACAAACAAAGCTGCTGAATTAAAGTTGCACAGGTAACTAAATCTGGCACTTCCTAACTTTTGCATGATTGACTTTTCAACCTAAATAACATTCTTTTAATGGAATTTTTTCATGTGATTTCCTATTTTTTAAAGGAAAATAAGGTAAAAACAAATTCTATTAAATGGAACTGAAAGAACCCCCTTTCCCTGCATTCTCAGTAGCATTTGACTTGACTTGGGTAAGTCACTTTTTAAAAGGGTACTTGGGCTGTTTAGGCATTTATCCCTTCTCTTTACATATCATTTGAATAATGGTTCTAATTTAAAATTCCTATTATTTCCCCCCTTTTAAGGTATTGTCTGTAACAATATTGCAATGCCACCTACCCAGTACAATGGATCATACTTCCGCCATATACGAAGTACTGAAATTAATATGGAGATTGTTTATCAACTTGATGTATTAGCTGAGGACCTAAAGTTATGAATTATTACTATTTAAGAAATGACCAGGTATCAAGGTCTTTTAGAAGGGTTGTACAGAAGGTATAGGCCAAAAGCCTAATGGGGAGAAATTGTCTCGAGTAAATTGTACTCCATTTTGCTTATTTTGTTAGCTTTGAATTAGTAAGAAGTAATTCTTTTTGGTTTTATTCTTTGCTTTACGTGTTAATGATTGTTTTTAGAAGGAAAGAAGTGTTATGGCTGTAATTCTTGCTTTTGAAATTATGTACTGTTTTGTGTGCAAGTGAAGAACGTATGGCATGCTAACAGAGACAAGACAGGAGGCATCAGTACTGATGGGTCGGATGGTCGAGAGGGGAGTGGAGAAGTCAAGAGGCACCAACCTTATTATCATAATCACCCTAAAGCAAAGGCATACACCCTAAGGACAAGATAAGGAGTGGAGACAGAGGGATGAGATAAGGAATAGCGGTGGACACTTCCAGTAACAACCCAGTATAATGCTGATTAGGAGAAACCTTGACTACCTCGTGATTAACGGCTCTGATGTGACACAGCAAAGTCCATAGACTTGTATGGGAACTTATTATTATAAAAGAAGGGTTTATTGCCATAGGACTTTGGGTTAGCTCTGCATCAACATCAGAGCTTTGGACACATCTGACGGAGACCCAGCTTCAGCTCCTCCCCTCCCTCGTGTGCAGTTTCAGCTGGCCATTGGAACTGACAGAGCAACAGTAAGGACTGGTAACTATAAGATCCAGCTGCAGAACCTTTTGGTGTGTGTGTGTGAATGGAAGCATATGCTGATTTTAATGCTTAAATTGTACTCTCAATAAACACGGCATATTGCCTTATCCCCTTGAAAAGCTTCTGTATGCTTCTTATAAGCATAACATCTTGTATGCTTCTTATAAGCATAAAAAGGAGTAAGAGAATAAAAACCTGAGGCTTAATGGCTAGATTTCTTCAATAGTTTGAGGAAACTCAAAGTTGCAGCAGCCTTTCTCAGGAGTGTACCCTGGGGCAGCTAAAGAGGCTTCTCCTATTTTCTTCTCTGTGAATGAGTGAGTGGATTAAAATTAAATTAATATCAAACATTAAGATATGATATGATATGCCAGACACAGTAGTAAAACAGGGAGCTTGATAGTATGATTAAAATGTGTATATAAAGGAAGTCAACTATAAGTTATACAGCTTTGGGCAAAATATTGTAAACTTTAATGTCAGGTTTTACCTCACAGGCAAGCCTGTTAGGAATAAAACAGATTGTGTTCATATTG
Source organism: Lepidochelys olivacea (assembly GCF_965140295.1). Lineage (NCBI taxonomy): Eukaryota > Metazoa > Chordata > Testudines > Cheloniidae > Lepidochelys > Lepidochelys olivacea. The sequence goes on along the minus strand of NC_140411.1, from coordinate 74,068,763 downwards.
ATTTCTTTCAGTTTAAGTAATAAAGCGAAGAAGTAAAGCTAATTTTTGCTATCAAGCATGCTTATACTGTCAGGTTAATGAAATACACCTATGCTAAAAGAGGCAGTAAATAAAAGGAACTAAAACCAAATAGTGTGTGTGTTGGGATACTTGCACATGGAATGATATAATCAGAAATGTAACTGTTTGGTTAATAATGCATATAATCAGCTCAGATACACATACCAAGGACCAACTGGTGTTGGTAAAACAACCAGGGGAACAGAAATGGAAAATATATTTAGCTGTTCTGGCCTCCTGGAGAACAACTGCAGCAAAGTTGGCCATGGGATGCACTGCAGAGGGAACCATGGAAAGTGACTTGCAGGAGTTAGTGGCTGACTAGAGCAACCCAGTTGGTGTTCAAAGCATGTGCCAACAGCTATGGCAAAACCTAACTTGTCTTAAAAAATCTGGTGTGACAAGAGAATGCAAAATTCCAGCCCCAGTTGCAAGAGCTCAGAAAGCTGATGTCTTGTTCCCTGATTGGATGGTGAAAGAAGACACTCTCAATTTGGTTGGACATTTTGATTTTTTGGCAGCAGTAAGGGACACCATCTGATTTGTCCATGGTAGCACCTCCAAGGAGAGGACCCATGTAGGGTCTCCTCACAGAATCAAGCAAAATGGCTTTTCTCCTTCAGCACATCCATTCTCCAAAGCCAAAAACACCCGAAATAGAGAAGGCTGAGGTCCTGGGCTGGACACTTTGGAGTCCTTACGGGAGTCCTCAAGTACCTATCTCAGCTAGACACCTTTAATTGTCTCTTTGTTCCAGAAATCTGGGTTGCTGCTAGCGTACCAAGAAAAGACTATAGCCATGTCCTTCACTTCATCTGTGTGCAGTGTCAACTCCTGATGTGAATAGCAAGTGAGTTGAAAGCTGACATCGGAATGGAGATCTGGCAATGAGAAACACATAGACTTTTTCCTGGGTGATGACTAAAAATCAGTCAACTGACCTCTTCCTGAAACTGGGTACCCAGTTAGTAAGGAAGTGTACATGCTTGTTTATGTGACTTAAAGATTATCACAGAGTTACAGTGTGTGTCCTTGTTTTGTAATAGAATCCAATGTAGATTGTGTAAAGTAGCTTTAAAACTGAACAATTAATTTACTGTTGTTAACTAAGATTTTAGAATATTTTGGCATTCTCTATGATAATTAATGGTTTCATACTGCTTTTTAAGTTCTAAGTGTATACAGACATAAAATGAGACCAAGTGTGCAAACTTCTCTACTGCACACAGTTTGTACAGTCTGCCATAAATGTAAGTGCATGTTAAATAGTTAAGAGTGTTAGTTAAATCCTGGGGCTAATATAATTAATTAGGAAATAGCTTTAAAGCATTGGCTACTAATATAGATCCCTTGAGCAGGAGACCTTGGTGAATTAACATGTATGTACTTGATCAAATTGTCTTGTGATCTAGCTTTGAATTATTTTTCCTCGGTTGTGTTAGCAACACTGTGTTAGCAACACAGTAACACCTGATGGCATAAGTGAGGTCCTATTTTGATGTACTGTTAGTCAAAACTCTAAACAAAGTTACCTTCCCAAGATAGAGATTGTGTATAGCTGTTGTTTTCTATTGTCATTCTATGATTTGATTCTGAAAACCTGGTATCAACCAATTTTCTAGTTTATGTGAGCCAAATCATAGTCCACTACTGTTTTTTTCTTCTTATAATCTATATTATTAGTTGCTGCTGTGAAGGGTAATTAATAAAACTCTATAAAACTAAATGCAACTTTCAAGTCCTTTTCTTTAGTTAAGCAATCAAAATTAAAAGAACCCTAAGAGAAGGGGTATGGGTAATCAGTTAAGCAGCTGCATGACTAAAGTTTGTTTTATACCCTATCTTTCCTATGCTGTACAAACAGTTCTCGAAACTGGATCAGATTAGAGCATTTGCTTATTAATGCTCCAGACTGCCTGCTTTTTTTAGCTGACATATGGCTACCTTTCAGTTCTCTTAATTTTGAGTGCTGGTGGGACACAGTCATTGAAGGTGAAATGTGGCATGTGTCACAATTACACCCTTGAGATCCAACAGATGATCCAACAACAATACTTCATATCTTTTGTGTTTTTCTTTTAATTCCTCGATTTAATTATAGACTCATAGGGTTAGAAGGTACTGCAATGGTCATCTAGATTAATAGATTCATAGATATTAAGGTCAGAAGGGACCATTATGATCATGTAGTCTGACCTCCTGCACAACGCAGGCCACAGAATCTCACCCACCCACTCCCGCGAAAAACCTCTCACCTATGTCTGAGCTATTGAAGTCCTCAAATCATGGTTTAAAGACTTCAAGGAGCAGAGAATCCTCCAGCAAGTGACCCGTGCCCCATGCTACAGAAGAAGGTGAAAAATCTCTGGGGCCTCTTCCAATCTGCCCTGGAGGAAAATTCTTTTCCGACCCCAAATATGGTGATCAGCTAAACTCTGAGCATATGGGCAAGATTCACCAGCCAGATACCCAGGAAAGAATTCTCTGTAGTAACTCAGATCCCACGCCATCTAACATTCCATCACAGGCCACTGGCCTATTTACCATGAATATTTAAAGATCAATTAATTGCCAAAATGATATCAAAATCATGTTATCCCATCATACCATCTCCTCCATCAACTTATCGAGTTTAATCTAATCTAACCCACAGCCAAGATGCAGGATTTGTTGTATCTAAACCATCCAAGACAGATGGCTATCCAACCTTTTGCTCAGACTGAACTTTGCATAAAAAAAGTGAGCCTCAAATTTTATCTTCCGTTTACAAAAATGGACATGCTAAAAAAGCAGAAATTATATATCAATTGAAATAGAGTTATTTATTTCCACAGCAAGAACTAAAGTTTTAAAGGTGATGAAAACCCACAAATGGAGCCAGACTTTCAAAAGACTTCAGCTCCTATTTAGGTATCTATGTAGGAACTGAATTCTTTCAAAAATCCAGTCACTTACTTAGGTATATAAATAGGAACTGTATGGGAATGTATGGGAAATCACAAGTGGCATCCCAAAGACAAAAGGAGTATTAGTGAAATATTTGCCCCATGAATAGATATTAGATATCTATTGGCCTCTTAAAAATATTGCTTGGTAAAACTCATAATCTTTCAAAACTTCCTTCCCATTGTTATTTTAACACTAAAATGAAGAACTGTGAAATGTTTAGGGTAGTGATAAATTGTGTCAGTAAGAAAGAACCATCTGTGAATAAAACACTCCAACTTGTTAGCTGGCCATTCCATGTCACTTCCTAACTGATTGCAGGTGCTATATAATCACATCTTCTAAGAAAAGCGTACTGAAAAAAGACATGAAGACACAGCAGCTGAACAATGAGCACTATTGAAGTTGGACAGACTGAGTAGCACATGTAAAAAGTGATATTTTTGGTACCTGGAGGCAAGGTCAAATCCACTATAATGTGGTTAACCAAAAGAAATACTCAGCTTGCAGCCTCTGAACAATGAATGCTTCTCTGACATATTTCTTGTTGGACCCCACAGTTCCTGCTGAAGTGCTTTGTCTGCAAGACAACCTCTGGTTATTATGTTGTTTTCAGATCAGAAAATACTGTGCACTCCCTGTAAGCATCTTTCCTATAGGGCTCACTCTGATTAAAACTACTCTATTCTGGCTTTTAATTCAAAGTCTGCTGTTAATTCTCTTGGATAATATGCAGATTGTTATAATGAGAAAGTCCAGGATACCTAAATTCAGCTCATAACAAAGTGTCTACTTAATCATCCGACCAATACTCTAGTCCAACTCCCTATGTGGGCTAGGTTGTTAACTGGGTTTTAAAACTGGGATTTATGTGGCTAAGCCTTCTATTTGTTATCTCTATACTGATAAATTTCTGTCATAATGAATACTTAGTATTTTTACAATGCAAACAGACAAAACGGAACCCAGAATATTTTATGCATGTAAACTGATTGAGGTTATTTAAATGGCAAAACTCCCACTGACTTCAGTGGGGCCAGGAATTCACCCATTATCTTTGTGTCTAATATTTTCTTGAAATTTCTAAGCTCTTAGTAAATATTTCACAGTGAGCTGCTTCTGGATAGTTAAAATAAAGAGTACCCACTGTAAATGCTTTTATTTTCCCCTCTAACAAATCAAAATCCTTCTCTTACCCCATAAGAAAATCAATTTTACATTTCTGTGGATAAGAGACAAAAAGTTTAGGATCCAGCTATATACAGATAAAGATACCCATGTATGCTACTTTGTTCAGAGTGGTTTTAAAATAATCCATTGAAGACATAGGACCAGATCCCCAGCCAGTGTAAACTGATGTAGTTTCATTGGAGTAACTCCACCATACCAGATTACCACCAGCTGGGGATTTGGCCCACAAAGCCTTAAGAGGCAAGAATACTGTTGCCCCTTTCTGACTGGCTAGTCAAAGTTAGGGGCCCTGGGGATAGTCCAGTTGGCTGTAGAAATTAATGGTGTCTGGTATTATCCTTGATGAATTCTTGTTTATTTACATGGACTCATGGGAGGTGGATATAAGAGGCTTGGGGAGGCTAAGCCTCCACAAACAGGTGAAGAAAAGGCCAACTGCTTTTGCAGTGCTGCTGGCGGAAGCTGCTGGTGGAAACTCTCAAGCTGGGGAGCCACCGGCACCTGGACCAAGGCCCTGCCTGAGCTCCACCCTGAGGTCCCGCTCCTGCTTGGCCTCTTCCCCTTGGCCTTGCATAAGCTGTGCCTCTTCCTCACAAGACCCCACTGTGACAGCCTGGCACCCCCTTATTCACCACTGTCATATAATTAGGATGTGTTTTGTACAAAGTATGCCATGTGAGGTATCATTCGAACAGTCTTAATAGGCTAGACATTAATATCTCATTGGATTGCATGTGCTATCATCGTAAGTGAAATTATGAAGTTTGGCTATGCATGTGTTACTGAAACACGTTGTGAAGTTGAAAACACCCACAAGCAGCCTTTCAGGTACAACTGTAAAAAGGGCAAACAATGTTAATGGCTTATTGAGGAAATGCACGCAAGCACAAGGATTACTCCAGGAACTGTGTACAACAGAAACCTCTGTGCGTTTGACTAAGGTGTCTGGGGAAAAATCTCAGCTTGGTTACAAGTGTGCATGGTCCTCTTCACATTGAGGGAGAGGCAGACCAGGTATTAAATGCATACTCTGGTCAGATTTGACCGGGGCAGGGTGGTACTGATCTGGGGTTTAGGCTGGGAGACTGGTGGTTAGAGAGCCTGCATGTAACTGCAGCTGGGTGTGTCCCTACCTGTGTGAATGCTGGTGAAAGTGCAAGCTTGGAGGGTCAGGGGGCAGTTCAAGGTGGCACCCCGAGGGGATCCCATCACACTCGCCCTCACTTTGCCTCTTCCTGCCCTCGTGCCACCTCTTTCTCCATTGCTCACCATTAAGGCAGAAGGTGGCAGAAAGGAGCAAGTGGCAGGGGGCTTGGAGGAGGAAGCAGAGATGAGCAAGTGGTGGATGGGGGGGCCTCAGGGGAAGAGGAGGAGCAGGGCCAGGGCCTCAGTGAGACAGAGCGGGAGTGGGGCCTCTGGGCATAGTGGGGGGGGTGCAGGCGGGGCCTCGGGGCAGAGCAGGGGAGGGCCATGGTCAGGGCGCCAGTGGTCCCACCCACTTCTAGGGAGCTTCCAGCGTTTGTGCCCAGCCTCCCTAAATGCAAGAGTCATGTGCCGCCTATGCATGGAATGTTCAAAGTCTGGTGTTTCTGAATTCAGAAAGAACCAAGAAAAAAAGCAATTTTTTAGCTTACAGCCCCCAAACCACTTTAGGCAACACCAGGCTCAAAAGCCCTCTCGCTAGATTTCTCCGGAGTCATACTGTGTTCACAGGCTCCTGCGTGGGCTTCTTGCCTCTTCCTCTCTCTCTGTTCCTGTCTCTTCTCAGTGTCGCTGTGATTTTTCTTCCTGGTCACCCCACACCACACACATTGCTACTCCTCCCCCACAAAAATAACCTCAGACAAAAGCTCTGTCATGGATTCACACACACATATTTTCTTAGGTGGGGTCTTATGCTTACAGTTAGGGTAGTGAAGGGTGAGTTCACACCTATGAGTCTCAATGGTGGTTTAATTTGACCCATAACAAGATTTCATCCAGCTAACAACAATACCATGTAGAAACACTCCTGAATCAAAAACTGCAGCCTGCCTGAAGACTAAATCAGGGTGAAAACCTCAAATGTTACAGGGCCATTTTCTTACATTAAAATGAGCTCATTTTGTCTATGTTCATGTCTGTTTTGTCCACTTCCCATGAATATTCTAGTTAACAGGTTTACTAATAAGACAGTTGAATGAAACAGCAAATTTTAAGCAAATACTAGGGAGTTTTTCCAAAGCCAGCTGTGATGATTTGGGGAATCTGTCAATGTACAGTTTATGAATTCTGGGTGAGATTATGACCTCTTTGTATGTATCTTTATCAGACTGAAAATTACATTTTGGATGTGGGATTAGTTTGCTTTCTCTGTTGGATTGGAATTCCAAGGGGCAGTGGTACAAGACTAACAACAGAGGTCATTACACCTTGATTGTCCTCTATGCAAAAGGAAGCACCCTAGCAAAAGGCTGGCTCCAGCCCAGGAGAACTGGTTTAACAGGGGAGAGGTGACCTGGAAACCAAATCACCTAGCAGGGGGTTTGTGCTCAGCTTTTAAGGCTGATGATGAGGTCACATGACAGAGGGGACTGGAAGGTTGTAAAAGGGCAAGAGCTGCTCTACTCTGTTTCTTTGGCCATTTCATCAGCCCAAGCTAAGGCGAGCTGCTACAGGAGTCACATGAGATGGTGGGAACTCTGCCTGTTTGAATACTGATGGACCTCAAAGACACTCAAGGGAAGGGTGATCTAGAGAGAGAGGCACTGCATTCAGGGTGCATGTTTATAAATGATCTGTGCTATTTTGTGCTTTATCTCTTAAGTAAAGCATTAGAAACCTTTTGCTAAATCTGTGTCTGTTTGCTCCTGCTACCAGATATCCCTGAAAAAACCAGAAGGCTCACCCCTTCTATGGGGTTCTGAGGAATGTGCAAGGGCTGCTGTGTAGGCTGTTGAAGAACATTAGTTTCAGGACATTTGCCACCTAGTAATTGGACTGCAAGGTCCGTGCTGCAAAAAGAGTATCAGGCATGAGGTCGATATCTGGTGTGGATACTTAGCAGCTCAAAGCCAGGCACAGTGCCTAAACTCTACCTAGCTCCAGGAAGCGAAGGGCATGCAGGATTTAGCATTTCGATCCCGTCACAGCTTTCTGACAATTGTACAGGAGGAGGAACTCAACTAGATCTTTAACAACAGAGTTTAACATGTAAGCAGGAATGTTCACAATGGAAACCTGATATTAAGAATTAATTATCCAAGTGGAAAACAGCTGTAAGTAAATCTAACCAAAATTCTTCATATTCAGATTTTAGATATGGTATACGCAGAATAAACTGTTTATAAAAAATCTACAAACCAAGAATTAATCATCTAATTTTCCAGTAAATAATTGTGAATACTGGATAAATTAGATAAAATCAATGAGCTGGTCATAGACAATCCATAAATAGACAAGGGCTAGATACCCAAAAGGAGACTTATGTGTTTCAATGCTCCACATTGCAATGCATAACTTCTAGGCATCCTGCCACCCAGTGGAATTCACAACCCCAAAATTAGGGGCCCAGGCTACTCATATAACACATAAGGAGAGTTAGGAACCTAAAAGAGGGATTCACGGAAGCCAGCAAGCTTAGTAGAGATCTTCCTAAATTATGCAGTAGGAAATGCAGAAGAGAGGAGTGTGGCCTGAGTCCTGTTTAGGTGCCTGATTGACAGGCCAGAGGGACGCACTTATCTCTACTCAGGATTCATGGCAGTGAACCTTCTTCTTGAATTAGGACTGACCTGGTTTAGGCTCTTTTCTTATAAATAATAGAGGAGGTGCTAATATCCCAGTGGTTAGCATACTCACCTGAGATGTAGTAAACCAAGTTTTGAATCCCTGCTCTAACAGCTTGGGAATAGGGACTGTAACATAGGTCTCCCCCTCCTTCCAAGTGAGTGCCCTAATCACTGGGCTGTAGAGTTATTTGCACACTGTCTGACCCAATGCATATATTGGGTATTTTATATTCAATAAGCTGCTGGTTAGGACACACTCTTGGGAGATGGGATTCAAATCAGAACGAGTGGGGACTCAAACTAAGGTCTCTCACATCCTAATTGAGTGCTCTAACCACTGGTCTATTGGATACCAGGGCACCACCACCTCTCTGTTGGAGTTAGGCCTGTTACTGAATCAGATCCCGCAGGCAAGAGAGATGGGGAAATGGAAGTATATGGATCTCACTAGGGCAAAGGTGTGAGGTAGGTGCTGAGCAACTTGGTGTTGTGAGCACTTAGGTGCCTTTTTGCAAGCCCACCAGAAGAAATTTAGGGGATTTCACAGGTGGGAATTTAGAGTTAGGTAGCAGCTGAGCAGAAGTTTTGTGAATATCAGTGGCACCTAAATGTTGGACATAAGTTTTCAAAGGGGCGGCTAAGTGCCTAAGTTCCCTTTGTGAATCTAGTCCAAGTCCATCAAGTAAATAATATGCTGGGAATTATTATCTCAACACTACTAATGACCTGTGCTGGGAGTCTTAGACATGCACTTCATCTTAGACATGGACCAGGTTGGGATAGGAACAAACTGTGATCATTCATTTTCAATGCTAATAGCTTTATTAGCATGGCATAATGTATTGCTGCTGCCTAAATTTTGACTCGGTAAGGCTTCAGTGTCACTTTCTCATTTGTGCCAATGGCTGTTTAAACTAGATTTGCACAACTGTTATCATTTGTATGCACAAGTGACAGCGTGAGGTTTTGAGCTGCACTCGTGGTGCTAAAGTTTAAGGCAGTGCTGAAGTGGTCCCTGGTATAATAGGCAGCCCAAGCTGAGCCACCCAGAATTGTTGTAGCAATGTCTGCTATGTCCATACTGCCTCCACTTCCAGCACCATCCCTCTCTGCTCTGTTTTGTACTTGTGGCTGTTTTTCTCAATACCTGTGCCTCAGAAATTCTCCCTCAGCTGTATATGAGACTTTCTTGGCCCCTGCAGTGCAAGGGAGCCATGGCAGGGGGGAGAATCCTTCCCAATCTGTGTAAAAATTATGTGTACAAAATTTTAGGCCACATTTTGAAAACTTGGCCAGTAAAGTTTAAATAACACATTAGAGATCACTTTTTATCAATCTGTTGAAATCAAGAACATATACATATACGTGGTCACAGTCTCTACCGTGTTAGCCCTTTAATGGGAGCTATGACAGCTCAGAAATTCTGAAATCAGGCCCCTTTTAAACACAAATTTAAATGCCTAACTTAGGCACCCATGATGGAAAATTCATTCCTCAGACAATCTGTGCTCTTTATATTGTTATGAGGTCTTTAAAACGCTCATGAGGTCCCTTATAGGCTAAGCTTTTATAACTTCCCTAAACAGCGTATTGAGAAAAGGGAAAGAACTGTAGCTGTATGAGACTCAAATATACTGCCAAAAATTAATACTGAGTTGTATATCTCTATGATCTACTTCTTTTTCTAATAGCAACAACAAATCTTACAGCAAATAAGTAAAATCAGTAGTCTAACATTATAAAGAGGCTCAGAGCTGATGCTGCATCAGCATGTCTGCAAATTAAAAAAAATGTTATATGTTAAAGTGTATGTTGAAAATGCAAAATATGATTAGAGATGACGTCTTGGCTATAGGATATTTCTGGGCTTATAGAAAATATAAAATAGTTTAGTTGAAAGGAAGACAAAGTAAAGAATGTATATTTGGGAAAGAAACACACAGAATACAGAGGAGAGGGACTGAAGACAAAAAGAAAGGAGGGAAACCAGAAGAGGTTTTTTTTAAAAAACAACAACATTACATAGAATAAAAATTACCAGGGGGGGTTCAAGAAAATCTAAGTGCAAAAACAAAATCAGGCATAAAGAAATATACCACTAAAAGCAAATTTATCTTTACTGCAGTAGCTGCAGCAGGGCCAAAGCATTATAATGAAGTTTTCAGTCCTCTTCAATCCCCAAAGCACTGCCTCATGGTATAGGAGGATGGAAGTAGTGTAGAAAAGACAGGAATGTAATCAAGACAGGCAGAAACTATCCAGTGCAGGTGAATGTAAAGAGACAAGTGATAAATGATAAGAATCTATATAAGAAAACCTAAAAATTTGAAACTAGAAATGGTAAGAAACAAAAAGGGAATAATATGATTATTTGTAACCTTTTTTTAAGGTTATTTGTTACATTTGTTTCTGCAATCCTTGCTGAACTTCCAGATACAGCATTCAGAAATATCTAGAGCATGTGTAATCAATTATTTTTGTCAAGGTTCAAATTTCTTGGTCAAGGTATTGTCAAGGCCCAGACTCCAGAGAAAATACAAAAATAATAACAATAATGATAATAATAACTAAATAAAAATATTTTGTGGTCTGTTCAAAAGCATCTGGCAGTCAGGATTTGGCCCATGGTGCACATGTTGACTAACCCATTCTAGAGTCTATCTGTCTTAGGCCTGGGCTACACTGGAGGGGACGGGGGTTTTCGAACTAAGATACGCAACTTCCGCTACGCTATTCGTGTAGTTGAAGTCGAAGTATCTTAGTTCAAGTTACCCGGCTGTCCTCACAGCAGCAAGTCGACCGCGGTGGCTCACCCGTTGACTCTGCTTACTCCTCCTGCCAAGGTGGAGTACAGGCATCGATTTGGGGATCGATTTATCGCATCTAGACGAGATGCGATAAATCGATCCCTGATAGATCGATCACTACCTGCTGAGCCAGTGGGTAGTAAAGATGTACCCTGAGTTTATCTTCCTAATGCTCCAGCATTGTGAATAGTTAGAACTCTGAGAAAACTCGTTAATATTTTTAGAAATTCCTGAAAAATGTTGGTTGGCATGGGAAAAAATTAGACTGCAATGGGTTATTGTGAGCTCCAGGTAAGGGCAACAGGCAGATACTTTAAGGGAACATCTATGTTGCAACCTGAGTGTAATTTCTGGCTCAGATAGATGTGTCCACACTATCTTTGCTTGAACTAGTTTGCTAAAAATAGCAGAGAAGCTATGGCTACATGGGCAGCAGCATGGGCTAGCCACCCAGGGGGTCAGATGGGTATATAAAAGCCAAAGCTAGCATGGGCACCTCTACCTTAGCCAAAAATTACACCCTGTGCAGATGTACTCTTCGTGGGCAGGGATAGGAAGTAGATAAAGTTCTTTGTGAGAGAACAAGTTCTAGTTATTTCTTTAGAGCTTCTGAAAAAGAAAGTTATTTAGGGATAATACGGCTGCTTTGCATTTTTTTGAAAGTGTGACAGCTAATTCAAACAATGTATTAAAATATTTAATTCTATATGTATTTGTGGTCACCTCCCATTTTGCACTACAAAAAGGCAGGTGGAGCAGTAATAAAAGAGGCACTATAATAATGGCAATAATGTAAACAAAAATGTGAAGTACCACCTCAAAATATATTTAATGCATATAATCCCAAAGTGATCATGTAATGCATTCTGTTCTGTTCTCTATACTGACAGGTTTCAGAGTAGCAGCCTTGTTAATCTGTATCCATAAAAAGTAAAGGAGTACTTTTGGCACCTTAGAGACTAACAAATCGATTAGAGCATAAGCTTTCGTGAGCTACAGCTCACTTCATCGGATGCATACAATGGAAAATACGGTGGGGAGATAACACCCATTGTTTCATGTTCTCTGTGTATATAAAATCTCCCCACTGTTTTTTCCACTGTATGCATCCGATCAAGTGGGCTGTAGCTCACAAATCAATTTGTTAGTCTCTAAGGTGCCACAAGTCCTCCTGTTCTCTATACTGTATTTTAAGAAAACTACATAGCAAGCATTAAATTTTCCCAGTTTGCTAAATATGGGACTGTACCAAATTCCCAGAGGTAAACACCCTTTAGAGTCAAACATCCCTGAACTTTGTCGTAGAAGTTGATTGTGAACTCAGATTCAGTGCAAAGCCCACTGCAATCAATTTTTTTCCCCATGCCAACACAAATAGCCCAATCTTTACAATGGACCAGAACAAAGCCTTGGATCCAAACACCTGCTAATCTCACAGGGATTTTGAATTGAATGGATTGGGCCCACATATGGTTATGTATGGAGAAGATGGCAAGATGAGTACAATTATTTTGTATGTGAACACTTCATTGTTGTTACCATATATAAAAGGAATTAATGGTTTCAGTCCTAGAAGATGGGTGCTTAAATGACGAAATATGCTAAACAAATACTCTTGATAATCTTATCAGAGAATCTAAAGCCTGAAAGCCTGATCCATCTCCCATTGAAATCAATGGGAACCTTTTCACTGACTTCAATGGGAGGGTAAAATGCCCATGAATGAGCATGGATCTTAAACTTTTCTCTTACCTTGACAGGTGAGTCCTTAAGGTCAAAGGTTTCAGAGGGGTAGCTCTGTTAGTCTGTATCAGCAAAAACAACAAGGAGTCCTTGTGGCATCTTAGCCCTAGTCTAAGCTACGAGTTTAGGTCGAATTTAATAGCGTTAGGTCAATTTAAAAATGACTACGTCCACACATCCACTCCTGTTCCATCGACCTAAAGGGCTCTTAAAATTGACTTCTGTACTCCTCCCTGACAAGGGGAGTAGCGCTAAAATCAACCTTGCTGGGTCAAATTTGGGGTAGTATGGACACAAATTGACGGTATTGGCCTCCAGGAGCTATCCCAGAGTGCTCCATTGTGACCGCTCTGGACAGCACTTTGAACACCAATGCACTAGCCAGGTACACAGGAAAAGCCCCAGGATCTTTTGAATTTCATTTCCTGTTTGGTCAGCGTGGCGAACTCAGCAGCACAGGTGACCATGCAGTCCCCCCAGAATTGTAGTGCATAGAATGTTTCTATGCTCCCCCTATCATCTCCGTCCCTGAGGTTATCACAGATTAGAAGGCAAAAAAAAAAACGCACTTGCAATGACCTGTTTCCTGAGCTCATGCAGTCCTCCCGCACTGATAGGGCACAGTTTAATGCATGGAGGCATTCAGTGGCAGAGGCTAGGAAAGAATTAAGTGAGCATGAAGAGCAGAGGCAAGATGTGATGTTGAGGCTAATGGGTGAGCAAATGGACATGATGAAGCATCTGTTGGAGCTGCAGGAAAGCCAACAAGAGTACAGATGCCCCCACTGGTATGGCATCTGCACGGATAACCCAGGAAAAAAGGCGTGAAACGATAGTCTGCCGTTGCTTTCATGGAGGGAGGGAGGGGAGGGGAGGGGAGGGAAGGGGGCCTGATGACATGTACCCAAAACCACCCGTGACAAAGTTTTTGCCCCCTCAGGCATTGGGAGCTCAACCCAGAATTCCAATGGGCAGCAGAGACTGTGGGGACTGTGGGATAGCTACTCACAGTGCAATGCTCTGAAAGTTGACACTAGCCACAGTACTGTGGACGCACTCCGCTGACTTAATGTGCTTAGTGTGGACATACGCAATCGACTGTATAAAATCGATTTCTAAAAATCAACTTCTAAAAGATCGGCCTAATTTTGTAGTGTAGACGTTAAAGACTAAGACTAACAAATTTAGTAAGCAGTATATATATTATAGCACATAAAAAGATGGGAGTTTCCCTACCAAGTGGGGGGCAGTGATAACGAGGCCAATTCAATCAAGGTGGAAGTGGTCTATTCTCAACAGTTGACAAGAAGGGTTGAATATCAACAGGGGGGAGATTAATAGTTTCTGCCCCACCGTCAAGCTCACCGTTCAGCCTGGACCAGTCCACACAAGAAATCCACTTCCTGAACACTACAGTGCAAATAAGTGATGGTCACACAAACACCATCCTCTACCGGAAATCTACTGACCGCTATACTTATCTACATTCCTCCAGCTTTCATCCAGACCACATCACACAATCCATTGTCTACAGCCAAGCTTGAAGATACAACCACATTTGCTCCAATCCCTCAGACAGTAAGGCAACTCCCATCTTTTCATGTGCTGTAATATATATACTGCTTAATGTATTTTTCACTCCATGCATCTGATGAAATGGGTTTTAACCCACGAAAGATTATGCCCAAATACATTTGTTAGTCTCTAAGGTGCCACAAGGATTCCTCTTAATGTCAAAGTTCATGTATATAATGATGAGAGAAGCTTGTATGGCCACTACTTCTGCAGTGCCTGCTCAGTGGATAAGTAGAAGAATTCACTGTTGATTGTTCTCACGCTGGGTATACACTTACAAGTTTTGGCATAGCTATGTTCATAAGGAGTGTGATTTCCCCCACTCACAACTAACATAACTATGCCAGCAAAAAGTTCTAGTACAGATGCAGCTATAAGGGAAAAAAATATTTTTGCTGGTGTTACTTACTCTGTTCAGAGAACTATATAAGCTATAAGTTGCATCTCTAATAGGGTTGTGGGTTTTTTTGTCCAATATACCTATACCAGTATATCTATACTGGCATACCCTTTCAAATGTGGACAGCACTTCTGTCTGCCATTTTCCAGCTGCAATAAAATGAACTTTACATAAAACACAACACCCTCCAAAAATATCTAGATTCTAAATGTTGACCATGTAACAGGTGGTTGTTTCATGAATAACGCTTTGTGAAATTTTTGACTATAGGCAACCTGGATTATAAAATATGGTGGAGAACATTTATGTGAAAATTTAGGTAATTAAAATAATTTCACAAATCCTATATGTGCCAGTAGGAGACCATTATCACCAATGGGTTTTATGCTCAAGTGGGAAGAATAATGCATTCTTCCACTTTTGCTCTGTGAAAGATGATACTTATCTCAAGAGTGTGAGCTTCTGCCCAAATCAGAGGCATCAAGAGTACTTGTTAGGATGGGTGGTACCAGTTTCATGCTATTTGAATATAGAAGGATCTGAGGACATGTACTGAGAAGATATATACACATAGAATCATAGGACTGGAAGGGACCTCAAGAGGTCTTCTAATCCAGTCCCTTGCAGTCAAGGCAGGACTAAGTATTATCTAGACTATTCCTGAAAGGTGTTTGTCTATTCTGCTCTTAAAAATCTCCAATGATAGAGATTTCACAACCTCCATAGGCCATTTATTCCAGTGCTTAATTACTGTGACAGTTAGAAAGTTTTTCCTAATGTCCAACCTAACTCGCCCTTGCTGCAATTTAAGCCCATTGTTTCTGTCCTATCCTCAGAGGTTAAGGAGAACAATTTTTCTTCCTCCTCCTTGTAACAACCCTTTATGTACTTGAAAACTGTTATCATGTCCCCCCTCAGTCTTCTCTTCTCTAGAGTAAACAAACCCATTTTTTTCAATCTTCCTTCATAGGTCATGAATAACTTGCAAACAGAGAAGAGGTAAAATTCTTTGAGTAAATTATTTGCTATGAGTGATTTGCTAAGTTATAGGCAAGTGGGGTAGAGCAGATCTGAGCAGTCTTCCACTTTTTCACTTTTGCAGCTTTCCCCCCCCAAATCTACCAATTTATGGGAGCAGTCCATCAGGTACCTCTCCAAAAAATAAGAATACCTAGCACTTTGATAGTGATTTGCATATTCAAACTATGGTACAAACATTGAGGGCCAGACTGATACCATACCATAGTTTAGTAGCATCGGACTGCATGAGCAGTTCCATTCCTTCAGTATAGATTATTATACCACAATCATCAGTGTAGTATCTGTGCACCTTTCAGTAGTGCATTAAGCAATGTAACTAACATCTGGACTGTTTATGGAGTAAACTGTAACTCAGTGGGAATAAGGGTATCAGAACTACGCCCTAACTAATTAATTATTAGAACACCTTGTTGAGGTAGCTTAGCAAGTAGTATCTCTTCCAGGGTAGGGGTTTGCGAATGAGCTTTCATGTAAACATGTGTATACATGCAATGGATGAAACCTATTCATAAGACCCAGAGTTGTGTCTCTTCAACAATCCCAATGTAACCACTGTTGATAGTGTGTGGTTAGAGCACCGCAATGCACTAATTGGACAAGTAATATGTGAATATTATATTCACATGATATGTGCACGGTGAATCAAATCATGACACACCAGAACACAATGCATTGTAAAATAATTTTCTTTCTTGTATCTCATTTGTAACTTGTCACACAGCACATGGCATCAGAATTCAGCAGTCAACATGTGGCCTGATTCTTCACCACTGAAGTCAATGGGAGTTTTGCCAAGAACTTCAACAGGAGCAGGGCATCATTTTCTACTCTAACCATTTTTTTAAAAAATATTTCTTTAGCTACATATCTTAAACCTTCCATTGTTTCTTCGGCCTCTTATAACAATTCAAAGAAAAGCCAACACAGGGCTGACTAAGAAAGAGTTTAATCTGAATGAAACACTAATGCCAAATGAACCTGATGTTTACTTTAATGGGTGATGCAGTATTACCCAAAGGTCCTGATGATGACAATGGAATTCTCCTCTTCAAACTCTCACCACTTCATAATATGCCTTTGAGCATCTACTGCCATATGACAAGAACAAATAATGCTTTTTGTTTGTGGTAAGTCTTAATTTAATTACAATATTTTCTCATGTTTTATTAATTAAAATAACATTCTTTTATTCTGTGACTTGCATTTTAAATTCCTCATATCAAAAGTCATTACATTCTATCCTTGCATAACTTGCTTAGTTTAGTTCTAGGAAATGCCTTTAGCTTTATTTATTGAATGCTTACATACATGCTGCACTAAATTACATATTAATCTTGATCCTACAGCACATAGATCACACTGCAACCTATGGGATCCACTGTATAGTGCTGAGTGCACAAATTAGAACATGCTGCAGTACACTGCCAGTCTGTGGGATGCACAAGGGGTGAAACACTTGCACATTCCATGCCGCATGTGTCTGCAGAGTCACTTCTAAGTCCTCGGTTTAGCAAACCATTTAAGCATGTGCTTTAGTCCATTCTTGTTCATCAAAACTCTCAAGCAAATCCCAGTGAAGTCAATGGGACCTAAATACATGCTTAAAGTTAAGCAAATGCTTAAGTGCTCTGATGAATAGGGATAGACTGCTGAATTGGGGCCCATATCTGTTGCAAACTAGATTCCAAATATGTAATACCTAATTGTACTTTGGGCATACTAGCTAAATCATTGAACAGACCTTGCATTCTGATTTGTGATGTTATTAAACTTTTCTAAAAGAGACCTAATTCAAGCTGAGTAAAAATTGCAAGCTCATACTTAAGTATTTTAATGGAAACTGAGTTTCTGGTGGAATGGTGTAAGGGACCCCAAGAGGAAACAGAATTTACTAAAGTCTCTAGAAGATTTGTATCATTACCTCATGGTATATAGTTTTTTTATGGTGGTGTAAAAAACCCTGGTTGCTACCTCTAATGCAGGGCTTCCCAAACTTGGTTTGTTGCCTGTTCAGGGTAAGCACCTGGTGGGCCATGAGATGCTTTGTTTACCTGAGCGTCCGCAGGTATGGCTGCTCACAGCTCCCAGTGGCCGCAGTTCGCTGTTCCCGGCCAATGGGAGCTGTGGGAATCAGCACAGGGTCGGGCCACCATTTACCGCAGCTCCCATTGGCCGGGAACGGAGAACCATGGCCACTGGGAGCTGCAAACGGCCGTACCTGTGGACGCTCAGGTAAACAAAGCATCTTGTGGCCTGCCAGGTCTTACCCTGAACAAGCCGTGAACCAAGTTTTGGAACCCCTGGTCTAATGGCATAAAGGACATTTCTTGTCTCTGGAAGAATGAGATGAGATGCTGTAGTATTTTCCTTTCACAGAGGAAGCATAATGCTCTGTTCACCATTGCAAACATGGGATGTTTGGGTGTCAAGGTTAGAAATAGGAGAGTTAAGAGTTTACTCTATATGGGTTATATTTTTGCTGCAGACTTTATATATGGACATGTTACTGTTTTGCTACTATCTTTTATTTATTGTTTTATGTCCTTAATTCATCCTATCATTATGAAAATGTCAGAGCCAGTATTAAATAAAAGTTATTGGATTTTAAAATATCAGATCGTCCATTAAGAGTATGAATTTTAAAAGATCACATTGGTTCATATAGCTTGTATGCTGTGTCATAGCTCAGGAAATCATGGCTGTAAGTGGTCACTCTGGGAAAGAAGGTTTCTGCAGCAGAAGAATGGGATTTTTTTCCCTACCATAAAGTATCATTTAAAATTCACACTGAAATCTGGGTTACTTAGGAATTTCTGGAAACCTCTTACCTACCATGTAATCAGCCTTTTCCTGACACCATGCCTGGCTATTGCCATGCAGAGCCAACCCTTGGATAGGGTGAATCGGGGCGACCGCTCTGGGCCCCACACTTTGGGGGACCCTGTGGGCCAGTGCGATTAGACAGTGCAGTCAGTCCTGGAAGAGATGAATCTGTCACTTCCGCCCCGGGTCCCCCTGCTCCAGGCCCCGTGGGCCAGTGCGATTGGCCAGTGCAGTCGGTCCTGGGAGAGATGAATTCGTCACTTCTACCCCAGGCCCCCACCCCCTAGGGACATCCCTGTTGCTATGAAGATAGTTACTAATCCTGATCTGCATTTGGCTACTTTGTGCCACTCCATTAGCTCAAAGTTGGCCCTAAAGTTGGCACTCTGACGTCTGTCCTAAATTACAGCAGGATCTGGCCCAGTCTAACGCAGCAGGATCTGGCCCAGTCAGGATAGGGAGAGTGCAAAGAGTGCCTCTTTGCTTCCCTTTAATCTACGTCAAGAAATCCTTAGCTGCATCTGAGGATTGGGCCCATAGAATATATAATATCAGATGCTAATATTAACAGCTTCCAGAAATCATTACTTCAAATATACACCACTTATCACAAAACTAACACCCTTGAAATATTAAAATATCTAAGTATTGTCAAGTTGTTTGTAGACTTAAAGATGATAAATGTCTGCGCTGATTGAAATACTTAATCATTCTGAGCTGTCAAAATTGAAAAGCGTTGGAATGATGTATCTGTGTTTTCCCTTATGACTTCATTCTGTGAAGAGAGCAATTTCAGAATGTACTTAGCATAGGGGAGCTTCCTTAGAACTACAGAACCCAATTTCAAGGGTCTGCACACCTAAGGACTACATTTAGTCCTTAGATGAGCATGTGAGTGGCTCATATTGAAGTCAAGGGGTCATGCGTAGTTATTATTATTTAATTATTTATAAGTACCTGAAGAAAGCAATATATAAGTATTATATCCCAACAATATATTGCTGTGATAGCCAGAGACCCCAATCAGAAATGAAGTTACATCATGGTAGGTGCATTGCAAACACATGGGCAGACATGGCACACGTTCTGAAAAGATTAAGCGTTTGTTCATTCACCTCTAACAGTTGTTCCAAAAGGAAAATGTTGGGAACAGTAGCAGTTAGCAGAGAAAGGTATAACGCGATCCAATGACTGGAAGTTGAAGCTTGACAGATTTAGAATGGAAATAAGGTGTAAATCTTTAACGGTGAGAGTAATTGGCCATTAGAGCTATTTAACAAGAGTTGTGGTGGATTCTCAATCACTTAAAATTTTTAAATCAAGATTTAATGTTTTACGAAAAGATCTGCTCTAGGAATCCTTTTCGGGAAGTTCTACGGCCTGTTGTTCAGTAAGTAAGCGATGATGACCACAATGGTCCTTTTTAGCCTTGATTCTATGAAGACTGCCTTCACAGGGCCTGTTCTTCCAGGTATTTAGTTTCTCATACACTTTTCCCACTTCACTTGTTAGTATGTTACTCCTCTCTTCTTCTTTCTCCACATGGAATTCATCCTCATTCTGTTGTGATCCCCTTCTTTCCTCGTCTCCTCTCTGCTGTCCCAGCCCCAGATTAGTGCCCCATTATCCAACACTCCAGCTCTAGAGTTCTCATTATCCCACCCAAAACCTTCCACAAAAATCTCAGTCCTTCTTCACACCTAAAACACAAACCGACTATTCTGTAAAGGAAAGGGAGGGGAATTTCAGGGAAGTGAGCAGCTGAGGGTGAAAGGAAGAGCCCCGGCCTGACAGGGGAAGCAGACATGAAGTGTGTGTGGTGTGGGGGAGGAGCACATAATTCTTTTCTCTGAAATTCATTTGCCTCACTCCCTGCTGCTCACCACATATATTTTTGTTATGCTCGAAGATGTTAAAGACTGCCATCAAGTGGGTCTCTGATCTAAGGATAATCACAGACCTGGTTAAAGTCAATAGGTGTGCTAAGTACCCTTTTTAGGGAATGGAAGAAGCAATTAAATGACTCTTTATATAATGATAGGTAGAAACAATAAGAAATTATTTCCCAAGGTACTGGGATAAACAGAGATAAACTGTGTGGGCTTGAGCAGCTTTCCTGGTTCTGACTGCAAATGCAGGAGATTGATTGGTTGTAGCTGTGTGTGAGAGAAAGCAACAGAAAGAGAGAGAAGACGAGAACTCGGAGGAATCTTAGAGACAGAGATTAGGTGGGGAGGCACAATATTTTAACTGGAAAGGCAGGCTTAGATTTCTGAACAAGGAAACTGCCTGTTATTTGTTCCTACCATGTTCAGAGAAACAGAACTTTGTGTACATTTTTATAAATAAATACTCATATCATCAATTTCTCCTAGCAGAAATAACCCAGAGAGACACCAAACATCAGCTAACTTCATGGGCCAAATGGGGAAGCACTCTAAATATTTTCAAGTCTATATGCCGCCCCTCCTTTCTCCCACCTTTCTATCCTACTAGGCAATACCTCCTTCACTATTTGGTTCTGATGGGCCTAGTCTTGGAAATATTAGAGGAAGTAGCAGATTGTGAATCTCTCTCCCCAAAAGACAATATCATGTAGTGGAGATAGTGGGGGGTGGATGGTTTGTACAGGCTGTTGGAGGTTGAAGAGAGGTTTGTGTGGGGGAGAGCATCATGGAAAGACTTGAATTTCAAATGTTTGCATTGTTCTTGAAGAAACCTTACTGTTGACCTTTCAGACCTTCATCCATCAACTACATTAATCAATAAACAGTGAATGAAAACTTATATTGAAACGTATGGACTTCTGTGTTTAGGGTCAGAATTAAAATGAGTGGAAAAGGGCTGTGTCTTAGGGTCTTCTAAACAGAAAAATGTGGACAGACCATTCAGAAAATACTACACTAGACATAAACTTTAAGAGTTATTTGCAGACTCCTTGATGTGCTCCATTTATGATAGTATCAGGATGCACCATTTATAGCTTGTCACTTCCCATTTTCTTGTGTCATTTTGATGTACAACAAAATGTAATGTGAAGTTGGACTTGTCATAATGTAAGTGATATAATACAAAGCTACAGAAAGTAGAGATCTATTGTACATGCACACAGGATGTTTTTGAAAATATATATTATTACTATTAATGATCTATTTTGGCACAAAGGGCGTGCTAGTCATTTTCAAAAACAGAGAGACCTGGATCCTGGATCAACAGGGCCAGTTTGTGCTCAGTTGTTAGTAGAAAGATATCAATACCCGTCTAACCTCCCTTAGGAGGATCACCCCAGTGTAGAAAGAAGCGGAGAAAGAAGTAGTTTGGGACTATCTAGAAAAGCTGGACGAGCATAAGTTCATGGGACCAGATGCACTGCATCCGAGGGTGCTAAAGAACTTGGTGGATGTGATTGCAGAACCATTGGCCATTATATTTGAAAACTCATGGCAATCTGGGGAGGTCCCAGAAGACTGAAAAAAGGCTAATATAATGCCCATCTTTTAAAAAAGGGAAGAAGGAGGATCTGAAGAATTACAGGCCAGTTAGCCTCACCTCAGTCTCTGGAAAAATCATGGAGCAGGTCCTCAAGGAATCAATTCTGAAGCACTGAGAAGAGAGGAAGTGATCAGGAACAGTCAGCATGGATTCATAAAGAGCAAGTCATGCCTGACTAACCTAATTGCCTTCTATGATGAGATAACTGGCTCTGTAAATAAGGGGAAAGCAGTGGATGTGTTATTCCTTGACTTTAGCAAAGCTTTTGATACAGTCTCCTATAGTATGCTTGCCAGCATGTTAAAGAAGTATGGGGTGGATGAATGGTCTATAAGGTGGGTAGAAAGTTGGCTAGATTGTCGGGCTCAATGGGTAGTGATCAATGGCTCCATGTCTAGTTGGCAGCTGGTATCAAGCGGAGTGCCCCAACTGTCAGTCCTGGGGCTGGTTTTGTTCAATATCTTCATTAATGATCTGGAGGATGGAGTGGACTGCACCCTCAGCAAGTTTGCAGATGACACTAAACTGGGAGGAGTGGTAGATATGCTAGAGGGTAGGGATAGGATACAGCGGGACCTAGACAAATTAGAAGATTGAGCCAAAAGAAATCTGATGAGGTTCAACAAGGACAAGTGCAGAGTCCTGCATGAAGGACGGAAGAATACCAAGCATTGCTACAGACTAGGCTAGGCAGCAGTTCTGCAGAAAAGGACCTAGGGGTTCCAGTGGACAAGAAGCTGGATATGAATCAACAGTGTGCCCTTTTTGCCAAGAAGGCTGAGGACATTTTGGGCTGTATAATTTTGAGCATTGCCAGGAGATTGAGGGACGTGATCATTCCTCTCTATTCAACATTGGTGAGGCCTCATCTGGAGTACTGTGTCCAGTTTTGGGCCCCACACTACAAGAAGGATGTGGAAAAATTGGAAAAAGTCCTGCGGAGGGCAACAAAAATGTTTAGGGGACTGGAGCACATAACTTATGAGGAGAGGCTGAGGGAACTGGGATTGTTTATTCTGCAGAGGAGAAGAATGAGGGGGGATTTGATAGCTGCTTTCAACTACCTGAAAGCGGGTTCCAAAGAGGATGGATCTAGACTGTTCTCAGCAGTACCATATGACAGAAAAAGGAGTAATGGTCTCAAGTTGCAGTGGGGGATGTTTAGGTTGGGTGTTAGGAAACACTTTTTCACAAGGAGGGTGGTGAAGCACTGGAATGGTGGAATCTCCGTCCTTAGAAGTTTTCAAGGTCAGGCTTGACAAAGCCCTGGCTGGGATAATTTAGTTGGGGATTGGTCCTTCTTTGAGCAGGGGGTTGGACTAGATGACCTCCTGAGGTCCCTTCCAACCCTGATATTCTATGATTCTAGAGGGATCCTCTAGTGGGATAGAAATGGTGTATTGATTCTGACATTACACCTCCCAGTGACCAACATGAATCATAGAATCATAGAATCATAGAATATCAGGGTTGGATGGGACCTCAGGAGGTCATCTAGTCCAACCCCCGGCTCAAAGCAGGACCAATCCCCAATTAAATCATCCCAGCCAGGGCTTTGTCAAGCCTGACCTTAAAAACTTCTAAGGAAGGAGATTCTACCACCTCCCTAGGTAACGCATTCCAGTGTTTCACCACCCTCCTAGTGAAAAAGTTTTTCCTAATATCCAATCTAAACCTCCCCCACTGCAACTTGAGACCATTACTCCTTGTCCTGTCCTCTTCTACCACTGAGAATAGTCTAGAACCATCCTCTCTGGAACCACCTCTCAGCTAGTTGAAAGCAGCTATCAAATCCCCCCTCATTCTTCTCTTCTGCAGACTAAACAATCCGAGTTCCCTCAGCCTCTCCTCATAAGTCATGTGTTCCAGACCCCTAATCATTTTTGTTCCCCTTCGCTGGACTCTCTCCAATTTATCCACATCCTTTTTGTAGTGTGGGGCCCAAAACTGGACACTCCAGATGAGGCCTCACCAATGTCGAATAGAGAGGGATGATCACGTCCCTCGATCTGCTCGCTATGCCCCTACTAATACATCCCAAAATGCCATTGGCCTTCTTGGCAACAAGAGCACACTGCTGACTCATATCCAGCTTCTCGTCCACTGTCACCCCTAGGTGACAAATTTTATCTAATTTGTCTAGGTCCTTTTCCGCAGAACTGCTGCCTAGTCATTCGGTCTCTAGTCTGTAGCTGTGCATTGGGTTCTTCCGTCCTAAGTGCAGGACCCTGCACTTATCCTTATTGAACCTCATCAGATTCCTTTTGGCCCAATCCTCCAATTTGTCTAGGTCCCTCTGTATCCTATCCCTGCCCTCCAGCGTATCTACCACTCCTCCCAGTTTAGGGAGGACATACATATTCCCTGCTGTTATGGTTGCCATAACAGCCCACTGGAGACCATTTGTAGCTCATGTAAAATAGAGAAGCCTTTTTGTTGCTCTAATTTATGACAAGCAGACTGGACCTGTGCCCAACCATCCTAGGATAGAGAGAGTACAAAAGTGGCTTAAAGCAATCTTTGTACACTTTGTGTACTTGCCAGCAGGTGGAAGATAAAGACAATGATCCTTTTTCAGAGGGGTTTACAGCTAAATTCGACATGATATAATTAGTCACAGGGGCACATCATGATGGAGTAAAGAGTTTCTTACCCTTCCTCCAGTACATCAGTTACATTGATTATGTAGCTGGTTAGTATTACTTAAGTCAGAGTTATGAAAATAGTGCATCTAAAGGAGAGACTTAAATGAAGAGAGGGTGTGGGCTTTGCATATCACCTCAAAGAGAGAGAATTCCGGGTGTAGAGGACAGCATGACAGAAAGCACATAGATGTTTGTGGGAAAAGTGGGTCAATGGTTTTCAGAGTGAACAGTGAGAGGAAGTCACCATATTTCATTTATTTATATTTATTTTGAACACTTGATGTTAGGGGGCTTATTCCTTCACCCACTTACTTCCCTGGTCCTTCTCGCATGAACAGAGAGCAACAATACGCGAAGTCCAAAGGTGCAAACAATTTGATGTTTATTGGGGTGAACTTCCAGCAAGCATGATTCCAGTTTCCTTCTTTAGTATCCTCCTTCCCAGCTCTGACACCACAGAGCCTTACACCTTTTTCCCTGTTCCCATTCCTACCCTTAGCCAAACTTGATTCCAACTTCCTTACTCCCATTCCCTGTTCCATTTCCCCCTTTAGCAAAACATTATTCCAATTTTCTTACCCCCATTCCCTGTTCCCATCTCCCTCACCCACATGCCCACGCCCACCCCCCTACTTCCTGATTGACTGCAGACTATATAGTAAAACTTGAGTTCTGCTTAGCTATACCTTAACCTATCATTTTCCTGAAATTTAACAAACCAATCCTAACATACTGTAACATGATTATGTACCCAATTATATCCCACCACCTTAATTAGTTTACACCCAGCACAATTAATTATACAGCAGACAGAAATAATCACAGAACCAGACAGAGATTATACAGACAAACAACAGCAAAGTGGGAACTATAATGACAAAACAATACAGGAGTGAGGATTTCACATCCCAGCTATTGATAAGTGAGTTCTTACCAGACAGGATGCTATCAAACTAAGTTTCCTTTTACATCTTCTAGGCACTTCTCTTTCTCTGGAGGTGATCGGCAATATCAGGACAGGATTGTATTCCTAACAACCCAATAGCACCTTATTTCAATGTGACTAGTTTGGAATGTGAAGATGTGACCATTCACTTCCCAGTTTATGGCTGCCTCTGTTGCTTAGCCAAAGGCCTTAGCCTAAGAACAGGGCCTCAGACTGTCACAGTAAGAGAAGGCCCTTACACTGGCAGACAGTGGTTTTGATTCTTTCTTTTATACCTCTATAACTAGCTAAGTGATAAGAATATACCTAAATTCTTAGAGTATAGGCCTTTACAGACAGGCCTGAATATATATATCCTAACACTTGAGCACAGCTCTTCTTATAAGTAAGTCTGCCGATGTGATATCACACTCTAAAAATTTGGTATTGTAGTTAGCTCCCATCTTATCTCTACCCTGCACAACCAAATAATAAAAGTTAAACAATAAGCAGTCCTGTCATCCTCATCCCAACAGGGATCAGGATAAATATACAAACAAATGATTATAGGGGTTTTACTGCCATTTCTCAAGCTGCAGTGGACAGAGTAATACATATTGAAAAGGGAAAGAAATGGTTCCCCTCCGTGATTCACATATTCAGCAGATTTTTATTGCTCAAATGCCCATCAGGCAAACAAGGGGGTTGATCTTACATGGGCAGATGCTCAAAAGCCGCTAATCTATGGTGGACATTAATACTAATTAAATTTTAACTAACCTGCTATAACCATTTAACTGTCTTTCTGGACAACATTTTGACATATCCATCCTCCCAATTAAGTCTGATGGTGATCTGCATGAATGTACATTCTCAGGAGCAGGGAAAAAAATGTTCTCCATTGTCTTTTAAATCATTATGATAACCACATGGTGCTTTGTTCACAAAATACTTTGTGGAGTGCACGTTTGTAATTTACCCTCAGCCTGGCCTCTTAAATTATGTGCAATAGTGGCATATAGGTTAGTGTGGCACTAAATTTAGCACTAAGATAAGATTGCATGCATTTTAAGGCTTTGTGTATTTGAAAAAAAAATAAGTGACAGACAGTAATTTTGCATTTCTGAAGTATAATTGGGATAGTAGGAGCTTCAAGAATGGCGTTAGTCTCTACTCTGTCGAACGCCTTCTTGTAGTCCACGAAAGGAATGCAGAAAGGGAACTTGTATTCCCTTGAACGCTCTAGTAGTTAGTTTAGAGTGAAGATGTGGTCTATCATGCTGTAATTCCTTCAAAAGCTGGCCTGCTCTCTAGGTTGCTGTTCATCCAGGTTTTGCAACAGTCAATTTATTATTATTTTAGTGAACAACTTATAAATAGGTGAAAGCAGGCAGATTGGGCGATAGTTCTTTAGATTTTCTCAATTGCCTTTCTTATGCAGCAAGATGGTATTGGACTCTTTCCAACCGGACTATCTTCTGGATTTCCAGGTAGTGGCTGAACCTTTGGGCGAGAGCTTTTCAATATTCCTGACCTCCTGCCTTAAGCATTTCTGCTGTCAGACTGTCCTTGCCTGGAGCCTTCCCCTCTTTCATTTGATGGACTGTGTGATGGACTTCGCTGATGAGAACCGGGAGTATGTGTTCATCAGTTTGTTGAAGTGATGGCATTGGGATGTCTATACGGGATGCAAACAGCTGGGTATAGAAATCCCTGCAGATTGCCTCCATCCAGTTCGATTGGTTACTTATTCTCCATCCCTGTTCTTCAAAGCCAGTAATGATGACCTGTAGAACGCCAGTTCCCATTTGCATTTTTTGAGACTTTTATGATCTTCAGCAGCCTTTAGGAGCTTCTCGGTTTGAAATTTCTCAAAGTCTTCCTTCAACTTCATTCGTATGAGCTTGCAGAGAAGGCAGTGCTCAAGCCTATCGCTGCCATTTCTTTTCATTTTCCTCCTCTTCTCCAGTAAAGTCTATGTATTCTCTGAGATTCTTCCACTAGCTCTTCTTGGTCTTTCACGCTCAGCTGATTTCACACACCGTTTCAGTCTCTTACTGAAGTTCTCATAATCGTCGTTGCAGTCATCCAGCAGGCTCCAATCTTCTCTAGAAATGTTTTCCTTCAGGATTGCCTCATCAAAAGCTACCAGTTGGTGCCTTCTGTTCGCCATACACAGCGTTTTTTTCTCTACCTTCACAGTGAATGTGAGTCTGGCTCTCAGTAGGTGATGATCGCTACCAATATTGAATGATGGCACTACTGACATATCCTGCATGATGCATCGTCTATCGATCAGAAAGTAATCAATTTCATTGTTTGTCTTTGCATTTGGTGCTATCCAGGTCCATCTTCTCTTGGCCTTCTTTCGGAACCAGATGTTACCAATGAACGTTCTCCTCGTCTCTGCCAATATAGCTAGTCATTCTCCTCACGCATTTTGTTCTCCGATACCATACCTTCCTATAAACTTTTCGCCTTCTCTCCCTCTTCCAACCTTGGCATTAAAATCTTCCATCAAAATTGTATATATGGAACTCTGAACAAGGGTTTCCTCTAGTTCCTGATGGAATCCTTCCACATCATCATCTTCGCATGCACTTGTGGAAGCATAGATCTGGATGATTTTGAGGGTACTATTTCGGTTCAATCGGAGGTAAATCATGATGACTTCAAATGGCATGAGACAATTTTTGAAGACCATTCCTTGTTTATGATGTATCCGACTCCTCCAACTGTCCTTGTGCCTTCTCCTTTTTCTAGAATAACTGTGCTTCCATCCCTCTAGCTGACCTCCATCTCCTTCTTTCGTTGTGTTTCGCAAACAACCAGCACATCACAGGCTGTTTTTGCCTTTTCCTCCATGAGATGGCTTATCAATTCCTCCCTTGTCAGTGTTCTGCAGGTATAAGTGCACACTGAGAGAGTTGTCCAGTTTCCTTTTGGCGACCTGGCACCTGAGATTCTTTGCAGCCTCTCATCGTTCGAATGCCTCACTGCTTCCGGAGTGGGGATTGAGGAATGGGCAGAGAACTGAGACTTGGTTTTCCATGTTTTTTTAGCCATTGTTTTCAGCCACCCTCTGGTTGGGCTGTCAGTGGACCACCAGGCAATTGGCTATTCCAGGACATAAACACCACCCATGCCACTAACCAATACAAAAATTTTGGCTGTCTTTTGTGCAGGTCAGGTGTGCTCTGAGAATACTTACTAGATCAGGCCCCACAGGTGGTGGAATGTCAACTTTGAATATCTTGCTTTGGAGCACTTGGGGATTCGGTTTCAGAGAGGGCTCCAAGAATTTTGTTACGTTGGGGCAGCTTTAGTGCTTAGGTGGCTTTGTGCATAGCTACTGGCAGAAATGTAGAGGTCTTAGGGGCATACAGGGTTAGGCACCAACTGAACCGTTGTTTTGACAATGTCAGTGGTGGTCCGAGGTGCCTAAGTCACTTCTGAAAATCACTCAGGCTCCTAAGTTAGTTAGGTCCTGCAATACTGACTGGAGCAACACCCAAATATCTTTTTAATTGTGGCCTTTGTCTCTTAAGTGTCTATAAAGCATATATGGCAGGGGCCTTCCTTCACTTGTTTTTCTGTGTCTTTTATGGTCAAGATTTTCAAACATAGAAAGCCCCTATTGGATACCCAAATAAGGACGTATCTGAATTTTAAAAATGTACTAAGCACCTAACAGCTTCTATTAATTCCTTAGCTTCAAACTGTTTTGAAGACAACATTTTTTTTTTGTATTGGCAATAATGAGATTCTGCTCTGAAACAGACTGTGGCATGTGGGCAACCCTGGCAGTGCCTTTATGACAGACGCACATTGACCCCATTCATCACCCTACTAGGTGCCTGTGCCACGTCTCAGATTAAACTAGTGCAGTAATGACAATTTCAAGAGATCAAAAATCATGAGTTCCCCTTCCCTCCAAAAAATCATGAGATTGGCCCAAAAATCATGGGATTTTTTTAGAAAAAAAAAGATATTGTATTTCTGTCTTTTTATGTTTGAACTCTCCCTGCCCATTCCCCATCTATGTGTGTCACCATTATTATTGCCCACTCTCCCAAAAGTATTGAGTAAGGTGACTTTGGACCTTGATGTAGGAGCTCTCGCTTGCGCATCTACCTGTCCCTGTGCAACAATTAATTCTGCTCCCAGTCCCCCCATCAGTTTTGTTCCCACCTGCCCCCATAAGTTCAGCCCCTGAACCCGATCAGTCCCCACCCCTTCAGTTGAACCCTCTCAGCCCCCATAAGTTCAGCCCCCCATCAGCTCCCACCCGATTCATTTCAGCCCCCACAACCCCCATGAATTCAGCCTCCTTCATTTCACCCCCAATTAGACCTTATCACAACCCTATTACCTCATCTCTGCTCCTCCTGGGGATCTTCAGCCCCTCTCCCAGACCTGGCGAGGCTACAGCAAGACCGCCTGCTCTGCCTCTTCCCAGACTAAATGCTGCAGGGAGGAGGGGGGAAGAGCAGAATCACCCTCTTGTCCAGACTTCTCACAGGAGGGAAGCGGGAGAGGGAGGATGGAATGGAGCTGAGCTGCTGGGTTCTTTGCTCCCTCCCTCCTCCTCTCCTCCTGTGAGAACTGTGAGCACAGGGGAGAGGCTCTGTCAGCTTCTGGAAGGGATGAGCTTTGCATCATCATAAGAAGACAAACTCCAGCACCCTCTGACATCCCGTCACTCACAAAAAAATATAAGAATTAGAAACACTGCTATTGCTTTCCCATTGAGCTGTGTTTCCCCTCCCTTTCTGTGTTTGTTTTTTAATGTTCACAACCTATTTTCTTATTCATCCTTTTACCGTTTCCTCCTTTCCTTTGTCCCTGACATTTTCATTCATGTCTGTGTTCTCTCTCTTTCTCCCAAGGGCTCTGGTAAGTTTCACTTTACTGCATATGTCCAGTATTGCTTGAGTTAACTACTGATTCAAATAAACTCCCTAGAACATTGAAGGTTTTGATATAAGATTTTTCTGTGGAGATGATTGGTTAAACAAATATTTCCTGCATAAGTGTTTTCATCTAGAGATCCAAAGTGCTTTGCAAAGGTGAGTGATTATAGTTATCTCCATTTTGTAGATGGTCAAACGGAGACTTAGAAAAGTAAAGTGACTTGCCTAAAATTACATGGTGAACTACAAAAGAGTTTTTTGTTAGTGCAGCCTGCTCCTTGGGTAGTAGAACTGATGTTATTGTAACTTGTCAAATGGAAACAGCTGTAAGTCACTGTGAGAGAAAAGGAAATGGAAGTAAGCAGCTGGCTTCTGAACAAGGGTGAGAGAAGACAACAGAGAGATTGTGGCTGATTACATATAGGCCTCCTTAAGACATGTCTGTGTCTAAAATATATATATATATATATATATATATATATATATATATATATATCTTTTGTTGGCTTACCCTGAAACTGCATCCTGCATCTCCAGTTAAATGGAATCTAATGAAATAGAGATCCAGATGCAAGGACATCACCTTAATCTCAGTATATGCTCTTTCATACCTGGTGGTAGGATATAATGGATGTCTTCTTTTGTAAAATATAAAATTATTTACCAGTTCTATATGCCTTTTTTTCTAGAACTGCTTGGATATGCACAGAATTGGATTAAACTGGCTGACATTTTTTAAGAGATCATGTTAATTCTGCCTCAATGTTCACACTATATTTATAGAACGTAGCTGAATACAATGTTAACTCATGTTTGATTTCAATCTTCTGTTTGTGCATTTCAATTTCAAAAGTTCAGGGTTCAGCCTTTGAGATATATATATATATATATATATATATATATATATATATATATATATATATAGGCTTTCTATTGCACTGTTGTCTAATGCAGCGTCTGTTGGTTTATCTCATGTGCTTTAATCTGGAAGAAAAATGAGAGACTTAAACATCTTCCATGGTCTAAATACATGCAATGTTTTTAGATATAGGTATTAAATAGGGGTTATTTGTGGATTGAAGGTGTTCTGTCAAATAAGTTAGGAACAAAATTGAATGTTTGTTGAGAGAAAATGTTGTACAGCATCTACTAATACATATGTTTACTGTACATAATTTTAAAAAAAGAAAAGACAACTAGATTGTATTTGCTTTTATTTAAATTGTAGTTTCACTGCAGTGTCGGAAACCCTGACACTACAGTTTTATGTTACTGTATGAAAACCAAATTCTCATTGGTGGTCAGCACTTTTGAAAAGCAGGGGTGAAATCCTGGTCCTCCTGAAGTCAATGGGACTCCTGGCCCTATTGAAGTCAATGGCAAAATTTCACTATGAACAAGTTATTTAGGAGCCTAAGTAGAGTTTTACGAGGTTAACTTTCAGCTTGTAAATCCATACTCGGCCTACTATTTTTAAAAATCTTGGCTGTGACTTTTATCTTGACAGTTTCTCTAATAGGCACCTGATCAGAGAATTATAAAAATGTAGGGCTGGAAGGAAACTCAAGTGGTCATCTTGTCTACTCAAGTACACCTAGATGATCCCTGACAGGTGTTTGTTTAACCTCGTCTTAAAAACCTCCGGTGACAGAGACTCCACAGCTTCCCTAGGTAACATATGCCAGTGCTTAACTATCCTTATAACTAGAAAATGTTTATTAATATCCAAACTAAATTTCCCTGCTGCAAACTAAGCTCCTTATTTCTTGTCCTGGCCTTGGTGGACATGAAGAACAGTTGATTACAGTCCTATTTATCTTTTAAAATCTTTTACATACTGGAACACTGTTATTGTGTCCTCCTTAGTTTCTAAACTAAACATGCCCGGTTCTTTCAACCTTTCTTCATAGGTATGTCAAGGTTCCTCCCCCACTCTGAACTCTAGGGTACAGATGTGGGGACCTGCATGAAAAACCTCCTAAGCTTATCTTTACCAGCTTAGGTCAAAACTTCCCCAAGGTAACAAATATTACCCCCGTTATCCTTGGAATGGCCGCTACCACCACCAAACTAATACTGGTTACTGGGGAAGAGCTGTTTGGACGCGTCCTTCCCCCCAAAATACTTCCCAAAACCTTGCACCCCACTTCCTGGACAAGGTTTGGTAAAAAGCCTCACCAATTTGCATAGGTGACCACAGACCCAAACCCTTGGATCTGAGAACAATGAAAAAGCATTCAGTGTTTTACAAGAAGACTTTTAATAAAAAATAGAAGTAAATAGAAATAAAGAAATCCCCCCTGTAAAATCAGGATGGTATATATCTTACAGGGTAATTAGATTCAAAAACATAGAGAACCCCTCTAGGCAAAACCTTAAGTTACAAAAAAGATACACAGACAGAAATAGTTATTCTATTCAGCACAATTCTTTTCTCAGCCATTTAAAGAAATCATAATCTAACACATACCTAGCTAGATTACTTACTAAAAGTTCTAAGACTCCATTCCTGTTCTGTCCCCGGCCAAGACGACTACAGACAGAGCCTTTGTTCCTCTCCCTCCTCCCAGCTTTTGAAAGTATCTTGTCTCCTCATTGGTCATTTTGGTCAGGTGCCAGCGAGGTTACCTTTAGCTTCTTAACCCTTTACAGGTGAGAGGAGCTTTCCCCTGGCCAGGAGGGATTTCAAAGGGGTTTACCCTTCCCTTTATATTTATGACACGCCCCCCAAATCTCAGCTAGGGTGAAACACTGGCTGGGATTTCTTCCTGGAGCTCTAGGAAAACAGAGTTAATAAGACACATGCATCTCTAAATATACTACCAAGTACATAAAGACTAACAATATTTTCCACATCTCAAGGACGATTTTAACCAGTTGATTCTGGGAAACTTTCACGGGAGAGTGCATCAGCCACTTTGTTAGAAGTTCCTGAGATGTGTTGGATGTCGAAATCAAAATCTTGGAGAGCTAAACTCCACCGAAGAAGTTTTTTGTTAGTTTCTTTGACGGTGTGAAGCCACTTTAGTGCAGCATGGTCGGTTTGCAGGTGGAAACGCCGTCCCCAAACATATGGGCGTAGCTTTTCCAGAGCGTAGACAATGGCATAACATTCTTTTTCAGTGACTGACCAGTTGCTTTCCCTCTCAGACAGTTTTTTGCTGAGAAACACTACAGGGTGGAATTCTTGATCAGGTCCTTTCTGCATTAAAACTGCTCCCACACCACGCTCGGATGCATCTGTGGTTACTAGGAACGGTTTGTCAAAGTCTGGGGCCCTTAGTACAGGGTCAGACATGAGTGTCGCTTTAAGCTTGTTAAAGGCCTTCTGACACTTTCCGGTCCACTGAACAGCATTTGGCTGTTTCTTTTTGGTTAGGTCTGTCAGTGGGGCAGCGATTTGGCTGTAGTGCGGTACAAATCATCTGTAATAACCGGCCAAGCCTAAGAAGGATTGAACCTGTTTCTTTGACTTTGGGACAGGCCACTTTTGGATAGCATCCACTTTGGCCTGTAGGGGGCTGATAGTTCCTTGACCCACCTGGTGTCCAAGGTAAGTCACTCTGTTTAGGCCTATTTGACACTTCTTAGCCTTAACAGTTAGTCCTGCCTCCCTTATGCGCTCAAGGACTTTTTGTAGATGTTCCAGGTGGTCTGCCCAGGAATCCGAAAATATGGCCACATCGTCAAGGTAGGCGACTTCATATTCTCCTAATCCCGCTAGGAGACCATCTACAAGTCTTTGGAAAGTGGCGGGTGCATTTCGCAGCCCGAAAGGGAGTACATTAAATTCATACAGCCCGAGATGTGTGATGAAGGCTGACCTTTCCTTGGCAGATTCATCTAGCGGTACCTGCCAGTACCCCTTGGTTAAGTCCAAGGTAGAGATGAACTGGGCCCTTCCCAGTTTCTCTAATAGTTCATCTGTGCGTGGCATGGGATAGTTGTCTGGGCGAGTTACAGCATTTAGCTTACGGTAGTCCACGCAAAAACGTATTTCCCCATCTGGTTTGGGAACTAGAACCACTGGAGATGCCCATGCACTTTCAGAGGGGCGGATTACACCCATCTGTAACATATCCTGGATCTCCCGTTCTATAGCAGTTTTAGCTTGAGGAGACACCCGGTAAGGTTGGACCCTAATTGGGTGAGCATTACCTGTGTCAATGGAGTGGTATGCCCGTTCAGTCAGTCCTGGGGTGGCTGAGAACGTTGGCGCGTAGCTAGTGCACAGCTCCTGGATCTGCTGTCGCTGCATACGCCCAAGGGTCATGGAGAGGTTCACCTCTTCCACACCACCAGCACATTTCCCTTCGTAGTAGACACCTTCAGGCCACTCAGCGTCGTCTCCTCCCTGGGCTGTAAACTGACAAACCTTTAATTCTCTGGAATAAAAGGGCTTTAGAGAATTAATATGATACACCTTAGGCTTTCGGTTGGAGGTGGGGAATGCTATGAGATAATTAACAGCTCCCAGGCGCTCCTGGACCACGAATGGCCCTTCCCACGATGCTTCCATTTTATGGGCCTGGAGCGCCTTTAAGACCATGACCTGGTCTCCTACTTTGAAGGAACGCTCTCTGGCATGTTTATCATACCAGGCTTTTTGCTCTTTTTGAGCATCCTGTAAGTTTTCTCTAGCAAGGGCTAAAGAGGTTCGGAGGGTGTTTTGTAGGTTGGTTACAAAGTCCAGAATGTTAGTTCCTGGAGAAGGTGTAAATCCCTCCCATTGCTGCTTCACCAACTGCAATGGCCCCTTAACCTCACGGCCATATACAAGTTCAAATGGGGAAAACCCTAAACTGGGATGTGGTACAGCTCTGTAGGCAAAGAGCAACTGCTGCAATACTAGGTCCCAATCATTGGAGTGCTCGTTTACGAATTTACGTATCATGGCCCCCAAAGTTCCATTAAACTTCTCCACCATGCCATTTGTTTGATGATGGTAAGGAGTGGCAACCAAGTGATTTACCCCATGAGCTTCCCAAAGGTTTTTCATAGTTCCTGCCAGGAAATTAGTCCCTGCATCTGTGAGGATGTCGGAGGGCCAACCTACCCTGGCAAAAATGTCTGCTAGTGCCTGGCACACACTTTTAGCCCTGGTGTTGCTTAGAGCTACTGCTTCCGGCCATCGGGTGGCAAAATCCATGAAAGTCAGTATGTACTGCTTTCCTCTGGGTGTCTTTTTCGGAAAAGGACCCAGAATATCCACAGCTACTCGCTGAAATGGAACTTCAATGATGGGGAGTGGCTGGAGAGGAGCTTTGACCTGGTCTTGGGGTTTTCCCACTCTTTGGCACACCTCACAAGACTGGACATAGGTAGAAACATCCTTGCCCATTCCCTCCCAGTGGAATGACCCCCCCAAACGGTCTTTGGTCCTGTTCACCCCAGCATGGCCACTAGGGTGATCATGGGCTAAGCTCAAGAGCTTGGCCCGGTATTTAGTTGGAACTACCAACTGTCTCTGAGGATGCCAGTCTTCCTGGTGTCCCCCAGAAAGAGTTTCCTTGTATAAAAGTCCTCTTTCTACAACAAACCTGGATCGATTAGAAGAGCTGAGAGGCGGTGGGTTGCTCCGTGCCGCCGTCCAAGCTCTCTGGAGGCTTTCATCTGCTTCCTGTTCGGTCTGGAACTGTTCCCTTGATGCTGGAGACATCAGTTCCTCATGGGATTGTGGACCTAGGCTTGGTCCCTCTGGAAGCGATATAGGGGATGGAGCTGTTTCTGTTGACTGTGAACCGCTCTCCGCTGGTGCACTATGTTGGGATTCAGGCTC
Source organism: Lepidochelys olivacea (assembly GCF_965140295.1). Lineage (NCBI taxonomy): Eukaryota > Metazoa > Chordata > Testudines > Cheloniidae > Lepidochelys > Lepidochelys olivacea. The sequence continues at coordinate 74,032,653 of NC_140411.1, read as the reverse complement.
CGGCTGAGCCTCTTGTGTAGGGTTATCGGCTGCTGCCAGTTCAGGTTCGGTGGGTCCCTCTGGTGTTGAGGTTGCAAGTACTGGATTCAGTGCTGACACGGGGTCTGGTGTTGGTTGTTCGGCTGGTTCCGGTTCTGGGACTGGTTCCGTCTGGGTCTCTGGGACTGGATCCACTACTGCTGTTGCAGACATTGGCCTGGGGTCCAGGTCCATCACCTCTGACTGGGTCCTGATAGAAGTTTCCGGAACAGAGCTAGGCCTCACGGCTTGTTTAGCCTGGTTGCGGGTGACCATTCCCACCCTCTTGGCCTGCTTCACATGATTGGCCAAGTCTTCCCCCAACAGCATGGGGATGGGATAATCATCATAGACTGCAAAAGTCCACATTCCTGACCAGCCCTTGTACTGGACAGGCAACTTGGCTGTAGGCAAATTGAAAGAGTTGGACTTGAAGGGTTGAATCGTCACTTGGATCTCTGGGTTGATTAAATTGGGGTCCACTAAGGAAGCACGGATAGCTGACACTTGTGCTCCGGTGTCCCTCCACGCGGTGACCTTCTTCCCACCCACACTCACAGTTTCCCTCCGCTCCAAGGGTATCTGGGAGGTATCTGGGCCTGTGGACCTCTGGTGTGATTCCGGTGCAATGAACTGTAATCTGTTGGGGTTCTTGGGGCAGTTGGCCTTTACATGCCCCAGCTCGTTACACTTAAAACATCGTCCAGCTGACGGGTCACTGGGGCGAGGAGGGTTGCTGGAGAACGGGGTGGTGGGACGATAAGGGGTCTGGAGGGTTCTTTGGGAGGTAGGTGGGGCTTTGGGCGGCCCCCGGTAATAGGGTGTGGTCTGGGGTGGTCCCTTCTGGTCTCCGCTCCAACTGCGACCAGTTTTCTTCTTCTCTGCCACCTCCACCCATCTGGCTCCAATCTCTCCTGCCTCAATTACAGTTTTGGGTTTCCCATCTAGGATGTATCTTTCTATTTCCTCAGGAACACCCTCTAAGAATTGTTCCATTTGCATTAGGAAGGGCAAATTTACTGGAGATTCAGCACTTGCTCCTGATATCCAGGCATCCCAATGTTTTACAATGTGGTAGGCATGTCGGGTAAATGACATGTCTGGTTTCCACCTTAGGGCTCTGAACCTCCGACGAGACTGCTCGGGTGTTATCCCCATTCTGACTCTCGCCTTGGATTTAAACAGTTCATACTTGTTCATGTGTTCTTTAGGCATTTCAGCTGCCACCTCAGCTAAGGGTCCACTGAGCTGCGGCCTCAGCTCTACCATGTATTGGTCAGTAGAGATGTTGTACCCAAGGCAGGCCCTTTTGAAGTTTTCTAAGAAGGCCTCAGTATCATCACCTGTCTTGTAGGTGGGGAACTTTCTGGGATGGGAAGTGGTACCTGGAGAAGGATTGCTAGGGTTTGTTGGTATATTCTGCTGGGCCTTTATCCTCTCCATCTCCTCCACATGCTTCCTCTCTTTTTCCTTCTCCTCCTCCTTCAGCCGCATGAGTTCTATCTGTCTTTCATGTTCCCTTTGTTTTTCCTCAGCCTGCAATTTGGCTAATTCCAGCTGTAGTCGAGCTGAGGATTTGGCCATTCTAACCTCTCTGTTTTTAACTAACTTTACACCCGAGGTTTAGAAATAAACAAACAAAACTTGGCTGTAAAATTTTGCTGTGCTGGAATAGAATACCTATTCTCTGATAGTGATTGTCAGCCTACAGAAAAAGACAATTCCCTTGTCTCTGCTCTGGGCCCAAATTAAAGCAAAAAACCTCCAACTACTTGGAAACCTGCTTACCCAGCCCAAAGAAGAAAAAAAATTTCTTTTCAAACCTGTGCTCCTTGTAAAACAAAAAAAAAATCAAAATCCTAAAAAAAAACCCTGCCACTTTTGTCTCCAGGCAAATGGGTAGAGCACACACCCCCTATTTACTTTTAGGAAGAAAAGAAAAAAAAAAAACCTCTGGGTTGGAAGACTGTGAATTTCCCTGCAGGAGTTAAGTACCCTGCCTTCAGGCAAAGAAAACCTGCAATTCACAAGATAATCCCCTTTTGTCTCTGCTTGGCCACAAAGCAGAGAGAAACCAAGCTGCTTTCAGTTTCAAAGCTGCCTTCTGGACTTCCTAAAAATTCCTTTTTAAAATCTGTATTTCTAGTTCAAAAAAATCTCAACTGGATCTCAAAATGATTTCAGGTTAATCCCACCACTGTGCCACCATGTCAAGGTTCCTCCCCCACTCTGAACTCTAGGGTACAGATGTGGGGACCTGCATGAAAAACCTCCTAAGCTTATCTTTACCAGCTTAGGTCAAAACTTCCCCAAGGTAACAAATATTACCCCCGTTATCCTTGGAATGGCCGCTACCACCACCAAACTAATACTGGTTACTGGGGAAGAGCTGTTTGGACGCGTCCTTCCCCCCAAAATACTTCCCAAAACCTTGCACCCCACTTCCTGGACAAGGTTTGGTAAAAAGCCTCACCAATTTGCATAGGTGACCACAGACCCAAACCCTTGGATCTGAGAACAATGAAAAAGCATTCAGTGTTTGTCAAGGTTCCTCCCCCACTCTGAACTCTAGGGTACAGATGTGGGGACCTGCATGAAAAACCTCCTAAGCTTATCTTTACCAGCTTAGGTCAAAACTTCCCCAAGGTACAAAATATTACCCCTTGGACAGGCCGCTACCACCACCAAACTAATACTGGTTACTGGGGAAGAGCTGTTTGGACGCGTCCTTCCCCCCAAAATACTTCCCAAAACCTTGCACCCCACTTCCTGGACAAGGTTTGGTAAAAAGCCTCACCAATTTGCCTAGGTGACTACAGACCCAGACCCTTGGATCTTAAGAACAATGAACAATCCTCCCAACACTTGCACCCCCCCTTTCCTGGGAAATGTTGGATAAAAAGCCTCACCAATTTGCATAGGTGACCACAAACCCAAACCCTTGGATCTGAGAACAATGAAAAAGCATTCAGTGTTTTACAAGAAGACTTTTAATAAAAAATAGAAGTAAATAGAAATAAAGAAATCCCCCCTGTAAAATCAGGATGGTATATATCTTACAGGGTAATTAGATTCAAAAACATAGAGAACCCCTCTAGGCAAAACCTTAAGTTACAAAAAAGATACACAGACAGAAATAGTTATTCTATTCAGCACAATTCTTTTCTCAGCCATTTAAAGAAATCATAATCTAACACATACCTAGCTAGATTACTTACTAAAAGTTCTAAGACTCCATTCCTGTTCTGTCCCTGGCCAAGACGACTACAGACAGACACACAAACCCTTTGTTTCTCTCCCTCCTCCCAGCTTTTGAAAGTATCTTGTCTCCTCATTGGTCATTTTGGTCAGGTGCCAGCGAGGTTACCTTTAGCTTCTTAACCCTTTACAGGTGAGAGGAGCTTTCCCCTGGCCAGGAGGGATTTCAAAGGGGTTTACCCTTCCCTTTATATTTATGACACGCCCCCCAAATCTCAGCTAGGGTGAAACACTGGCTGGGATTTCTTCCTGGAGCTCTAGGAAAACAGAGTTAATAAGACACATGCATCTCTAAATATACTACCAAGTACATAAAGACTAACAATATTTTCCACATCTCAAGGACGATTTTAACCAGTTGATTCTGGGAAACTTTCACGGGAGAGTGCATCAGCCACTTTGTTAGAAGCTCCTGAGATGTGTTGGATGTCGAAATCAAAATCTTGGAGAGCTAAACTCCACCGAAGAAGTTTTCTGTTAGTTTCTTTGACGGTGTGAAGCCACTTTAGTGCAGCATGGTCGGTTTGCAGGTGGAAACGCCGTCCCCAAACATATGGGCGTAGCTTTTCCAGAGCGTAGACAATGGCATAACATTCTTTTTCAGTGACTGACCAGTTGCTTTCCCTCTCAGACAGTTTTTTGCTGAGAAACACTACAGGGTGGAATTCTTGATCAGGTCCTTTCTGCATTAAAACTGCTCCCACACCACGCTCGGATGCATCTGTGGTTACTAGGAACGGTTTGTCAAAGTCTGGGGCCCTTAGTACAGGGTCAGACATGAGTGTCGCTTGAAGCTTGTTAAAGGCCTTCTGACACTTTCCGGTCCACTGAACAGCATTTGGCTGTTTCTTTTTGGTTAGGTCTGTCAGTGGGGCAGCGATTTGGCTGTAGTGCGGTACAAATCGTCTGTAATAACCGGCCAAGCCTAAGAAGGATTGAACCTGTTTCTTTGACTTTGGGACAGGCCACTTTTGGATAGCATCCACTTTGGCCTGTAGGGGGCTGATAGTTCCTTGACCCACCTGGTGTCCAAGGTAAGTCACTCTGTTTAGGCCTATTTGACACTTCTTAGCCTTAACAGTTAGTCCTGCCTCCCTTATGCGCTCAAGGACTTTTTGTAGATGTTCCAGGTGGTCTGCCCAGGAATCCGAAAATATGGCCACATCGTCAAGGTAGGCAACTGCATATTCTCCTAATCCCGCTAGGAGACTATCTACAAGTCTTTGGAAAGTGGCGGGTGCATTTCGCAGCCCGAAAGGGAGTACATTAAATTCATACAGCCCGAGATGTGTGATGAAGGCTGACCTTTCCTTGGCAGATTCATCTAGCGGTACCTGCCAGTACCCCTTGGTTAAGTCCAAGGTAGAGATGAACTGGGCCCTTCCCAGTTTCTCTAATAGTTCATCTGTGCGTGGCATGGGATAGTTGTCTGGGCGAGTTACAGCATTTAGCTTACGGTAGTCCACGCAAAAACGTATTTCCCCATCTGGTTTGGGAACTAGAACCACTGGAGATGCCCATGCACTTTCAGAGGGGCGGATTACACCCATCTGTAACATATCCTGGATCTCCCGTTCTATAGCAGTTTTAGCTTGAGGAGACACCCGGTAAGGTTGGACCCTAATTGGGTGAGCATTACCTGTGTCAATGGAGTGGTATGCCCGTTCAGTCAGTCCTGGGGTGGCTGAGAACGTTGGCGCGTAGCTAGTGCACAGCTCCTGGATCTGCTGTCGCTGCATACGCCCAAGGGTCATGGAGAGGTTCACCTCTTCCACACCACCAGCACATTTCCCTTCGTAGTAGACACCTTCAGGCCACTCAGCGTCGTCTCCTCCCTGGGCTGTAAACTGACAAACCTTTAATTCTCTGGAATAAAAGGGCTTTAGAGAATTAATATGATACACCTTAGGCTTTCGGTTGGAGGTGGGGAATGCTATGAGATAATTAACAGCTCCCAGGCGCTCCTGGACCACGAATGGCCCTTCCCACGATGCTTCCATTTTATGGGCCTGGAGCGCCTTTAAGACCATGACCTGGTCTCCTACTTTGAAGGAACGCTCTCTGGCATGTTTATCATACCAGGCTTTTTGCTCTTTTTGAGCATCCTGTAAGTTTTCTCTAGCAAGGGCTAAAGAGGTTCGGAGGGTGTTTTGTAGGTTGGTTACAAAGTCCAGAATGTTAGTTCCTGGAGAAGGTGTAAATCCCTCCCATTGCTGCTTCACCAACTGCAATGGCCCCTTAACCTCACGGCCATATACAAGTTCAAATGGGGAAAACCCTAAACTGGGATGTGGTACAGCTCTGTAGGCAAAGAGCAACTGCTGCCATACTAGGTCCCAATCATTGGAGTGCTCATTTACGAATTTACGTATCATGGCCCCCAAAGTTCCATTAAACTTCTCCACCATGCCATTTGTTTGATGATGGTAAGGAGTGGCAACCAAGTGATTTACCCCATGAGCTTCCCAAAGGTTTTCCATAGTTCCTGCCAGGAAATTAGTCCCTGCATCTGTGAGGATGTCGGAGGGCCAACCTACCCTGGCAAAAATGTCTGCTAGTGCTTGGCACACACTTTTAGCCCTGGTGTTGCTTAGAGCTACTGCTTCCGGCCATCGGGTGGCAAAATCCATGAAAGTCAGTATGTACTGCTTTCCTCTGGGTGTCTTTTTCGGAAAAGGACCCAGAATATCCACAGCTACTCGCTGAAATGGAACTTCAATGATGGGGAGTGGCTGGAGAGGAGCTTTGACCTGGTCTTGGGGTTTTCCCACTCTTTGGCACACCTCACAAGACTGGACATAGGTAGAGACATCCTTGCCCATTCCCTCCCAGTGGAATGACCCCCCCAAACGGTCTTTGGTCCTGTTCACCCCAGCATGGCCACTAGGGTGATCATGGGCTAAGCTCAAGAGCTTGGCCCGGTATTTAGTTGGAACTACCAACTGTCTCTGAGGATGCCAGTCTTCCTGGTGTCCCCCAGAAAGAGTTTCCTTGTATAAAAGTCCTCTTTCTACAACAAACCTGGATCGATTAGAAGAGCTGAGAGGCGGTGGGTTGCTCCGTGCCGCCGTCCAAGCTCTCTGGAGGCTTTCATCTGCTTCCTGTTCGGTCTGGAACTGTTCCCTTGATGCTGGAGACATCAGTTCCTCATGGGATTGTGGACCTAGGCTTGGTCCCTCTGGAAGCGATATAGGGGATGGAGCTGTTTCTGTTGACTGTGAACCGCTCTCCGCTGGTGCACTATGTTGGGATTCAGGCTCCGGCTGAGCCTCTTGTGTAGGGTTATCGGCTGCTGCCAGTTCAGGTTCGGTGGGGCCCTCTGGTGTTGAGGTTGCAAGTACTGGATTCAGTGCTGACACGGGGTCTGGTGTTGGTTGTTCGGCTGGTTCCGGTTCTGGGACTGGTTCCGTCTGGGTCTCTGGGACTGGATCCACTACTGCTGTTGCAGACATTGGCCTGGGGTCCAGGTCCATCACCTCTGACTGGGTCCTGATAGAAGTTTCCGGAACAGAGCTAGGCCTCACGGCTTGTTTAGCCTGGCTGCGGGTGACCATTCCCACCCTCTTGGCCTGCTTCACATGATTGGCCAAGTCTTCCCCCAACAGCATGGGGATGGGATAATCATCATAGACTGCAAAAGTCCACATTCCTGACCAGCCCTTGTACTGGACAGGCAACTTGGCTGTAGGCAAATTGAAAGAGTTGGACTTGAAGGGTTGAATCGTCACTTGGATCTCTGGGTTGATTAAATTGGGGTCCACTAAGGAAGCATGGATAGCTGACACTTGTGCTCCGGTGTCCCTCCACGCGGTGACCTTCTTCCCACCCACACTCACAGTTTCCCTCCGCTCCAAGGGTATCTGGGAGGTATCTGGGCCTGTGGACCTCTGGTGTGATTCCGGTGCAATGAACTGTAATCTGTTGGGGTTCTTGGGGCAGTTGGCCTTTACATGCCCCAGCTCGTTACACTTAAAACATCGTCCAGCTGACGGGTCACTGGGGCGAGGAGGGTTGCTGGAGAACGGGGTGGTGGGACGATAAGGGGTCTGGAGGGTTCTTTGGGAGGTAGGTGGGGCTTTGGGCGGCCCCCGGTAATAGGGTGTGGTCTGGGGTGGTCCCTTCTGGTCTCCGCTCCAACTGCGACCAGTTTTCTTCTTCTCTGCCACCTCCACCCATCTGGCTCCAATCTCTCCTGCCTCAATTACAGTTTTGGGTTTCCCATCTAGGATGTATCTTTCTATTTCCTCAGGAACACCCTCTAAGAATTGTTCCATTTGCATTAGGAAGGGCAAATTTACTGGAGATTCAACACTTGCTCCTGATATCCAGGCATCCCAATGTTTTACAATGTGGTAGGCATGTCGGGTAAATGACATGTCTGGTTTCCACCTTAGGGCTCTGAACCTCCGACGAGACTGCTCGGGTGTTATCCCCATTCTGACTCTCGCCTTGGATTTAAACAGTTCATACTTGTTCATGTGTTCTTTAGGCATTTCAGCTGCCACCTCAGCTAAGGGTCCACTGAGCTGCGGCCTCAGCTCTACCATGTATTGGTCAGTAGAGATGTTGTACCCAAGGCAGGCCCTTTCGAAGTTTTCTAAGAAGGCCTCAGTATCATCACCTGCCTTGTAGGTGGGGAACTTTCTGGGATGGGAAGTGGTACCTGGAGAAGGATTGCTAGGGTTTGTTGGTATATTCTGCTGGGCCTTTATCCTCTCCATCTCCTCCACATGCTTCCTCTCTTTTTCCCTCTCCTCCTCCACATGCTTCCTTGCCTCCATTTCCCTCTTGTGGGCAGCCTCTTGGTGTTGTTCTGCCTCCCTTTCTTGTTCCTTCTTCAGCTGCATGAGTTCTATCTGTCTTTCATGTTCCCTTTGTTTTTCCTCAGCCTGAAATTTGGCTAATTCCAGCTGTAGTCGAGCTGAGGATTTGGCCATTCTAACCTCTCTGTTTTTAACTAACTTTACACCCGAGGTTTAGAAATAAACAAACAAAACTTGGCTGTAAAATTTTGCTGTGCTGGAATAGAATACCTATTCTCTGATAGTGATTGTCAGCCTACAGAAAAAGACAATTCCCTTGTCTCTGCTCTGGGCCCAAATTAAAGCAAAAAACCTCCAACTACTTGGAAACCTGCTTACCCAGCCCAAAGAAGAAAAAAATTTCTTTTCAAACCTGTGCTCCTTGTAAAACAAAAAAAAATCAAAATCCTAAAAAAAAAAACCCTGCCACTTTTGTCTCCAGGCAAATGGGTAGAGCACACACCCCCTATTTACTTTTAGGAAGAAAAGAAAAAAAAAACCTCTGGGTTGGAAGACTGTGAATTTCCCTGCAGGAGTTAAGTACCCTGCCTCCAGGCAAGAAAACCTGCAATTCACAAGATAATCCCCTTTTGTCTCTGCTTGGCCACAAAGCAGAGAGAAACCAAGCTGCTTTCAGTTTCAAAGCTGCCTTCTGGACTTCCTAAAAATTCCTTTTTAAAATCTGTATTTCTAGTTCAAAAAATCTCAACTGGATCTCAAAATGATTTCAGGTTAATCCCACCACTGTGCCACCATGTCAAGGTTCCTCCCCCACTCTGAACTCTAGGGTACAGATGTGGGGACCTGCATGAAAAACCTCCTAAGCTTATCTTTACCAGCTTAGGTCAAAACTTCCCCAAGGTACAAAATATTACCCCTTGGACAGGCCGCTACCACCACCAAACTAATACTGGTTACTGGGGAAGAGCTGTTTGGACGCGTCCTTCCCCCCAAAATACTTCCCAAAACCTTGCACCCCACTTCCTGGACAAGGTTTGGTAAAAAGCCTCACCAATTTGCCTAGGTGACTACAGACCCAGACCCTTGGATCTTAAGAACAATGAACAATCCTCCCAACACTTGCACCCCCCCTTTCCTGGGAAATGTTGGATAAAAAGCCTCACCAATTTGCATAGGTGACCACAAACCCAAACCCTTGGATCTGAGAACAATGAAAAAGCATTCAGTGTTTTACAAGAAGACTTTTAATAAAAAATAGAAGTAAATAGAAATAAAGAAATCCCCCCTGTAAAATCAGGATGGTATATATCTTACAGGGTAATTAGATTCAAAAACATAGAGAACCCCTCTAGGCAAAACCTTAAGTTACAAAAAAGATACACAGACAGAAATAGTTATTCTATTCAGCACAATTCTTTTCTCAGCCATTTAAAGAAATCATAATCTAACACATACCTAGCTAGATTACTTACTAAAAGTTCTAAGACTCCATTCCTGTTCTGTCCCTGGCCAAGACGACTACAGACAGACACACAAACCCTTTGTTTCTCTCCCTCCTCCCAGCTTTTGAAAGTATCTTGTCTCCTCATTGGTCATTTTGGTCAGGTGCCAGCGAGGTTACCTTTAGCTTCTTAACCCTTTACAGGTGAGAGGAGCTTTCCCCTGGCCAGGAGGGATTTCAAAGGGGTTTACCCTTCCCTTTATATTTATGACAGTGTTTTACAAGAAGACTTTTAATAAAAAATAGAAGTAAATAGAAATAAAGAAATCCCCCCTGTAAAATCAGGATGGTATATATCTTACAGGGTAATTAGATTCAAAAACATAGAGAACCCCTCTAGGCAAAACCTTAAGTTACAAAAAAGATACACAGACAGAAATAGTTATTCTATTCAGCACAATTCTTTTCTCAGCCATTTAAAGAAATCATAATCTAACACATACCTAGCTAGATTACTTACTAAAAGTTCTAAGACTCCATTCCTGTTCTGTCCCCGGCCAAGACGACTACAGACAGAGCCTTTGTTCCTCTCCCTCCTCCCAGCTTTTGAAAGTATCTTGTCTCCTCATTGGTCATTTTGGTCAGGTGCCAGCGAGGTTACCTTTAGCTTCTTAACCCTTTACAGGTGAGAGGAGCTTTCCCCTGGCCAGGAGGGATTTCAAAGGGGTTTACCCTTCCCTTTATATTTATGACAGTCATGTTTTCTAAACCTCTTATCATTTTTGTTGTTGTTTTCCAGACTGTCTCCAATTTCTTCACATCTTTCTTAAAGTGTGGTGCCTAGACCTTGACACACTACTCCAGCTGAGACCTCACTGGAATAGAGTGGAATAATTACCTCCCATTTCTTACACTCCCATTTCTTTATGACACTCCTGTGAATACACTCTAGAATGACATTTGACTTTTTTACAACAACATCAAACTGACATATTTAATTTGTAATCTGCTATAACCCCCATATTGTATCTGCAGTACTGCTGCCTAGCCAATTATTCCCCATTTTGTTGCTGTCCATTTGATTTTTGCACTGATATCCATTTTATGGATTTGAGACCAATTCTCCATTTTATAAATATCGTTTTGTATTCTACTCGTTTCCAGCCCTTTCCATCTTTGTGTCATCTTTAAACTTTGTAAGCATACTTTCCACTCCATTACCCAAGTCATTAATAAAAAACAATTAATAGTAGGACAAACCCATGCAGGATGCTACCAGATATATCCTCCCGGTTTGACAGTAAAACCATTGTTAACTACTCTTTGAGAATGGTCTTTCAACCAATTGTCCACCCACCTTATAGTAATTTAATCTAGACCATATTTCACTAGTTTGCTTATGAGACTGTCATGTGGAAATTGGTCAAAGGCTTTACTAATGTCCAGATATATCACGTCTATTTCTTCCCTTATCCACTAGTCCATTTATACTGTCAAAGAAGGAAATTAAATTGGTTTGACATAATTTGTTTGCGACAAATCCATGTTGGCTATTACTTGTCACTCTGCTGTCCTCTAGGTTTGAACAAATTGATTCTTTAATAACTTATTCCAGTATTCTTCCAGGTGTTGAATTTAGGCTGGTGATCCATAATTCCCTGGGTCCTCCTTCCCCAATTTGTAGTAGATCATATGTTTGCCCTACTCTAGTCCAGAAAAAATAAGTATGCTTAACTCTGTGCATGTGAATAGTCTCACTGAACTCTTGTTGTACTCATATGCTTAAAGCTAAGCACGTGTAAGTCTTAGCAGGATCGAGGCATTAATGTCTACCATATGATTAATAGTCTTGATTTCTTTGCCTTCAGTGCCTATAATAATAGTTCCCACAGGATGATTGAGACCTGTGCAGATGAGATTGCAGGTTGATGCTTGCGCCTCCACTGATTTGATTGAAAATTCAGGGCCTCAAGCCTCCCTCATTTGGGTGGCTTGAGAGAATAATTTAAGATTTTGTTTGCTGGTGTAAAGGCACGAAAATGGAAAACTGAAACAGCACATATCTACTTGTATATAGCACATTCGTTAAGTAGACTAGTATAACTTTAGTGTGTATAGTTTATTAATTTTTATTATATTCTATATAAATAATGATATAATTCCATGACATTTATCATAATATGACTATTCAGTAAATATTTATAATGTAACTGCTGGTATAACTAATTAAATTAAAGGGAGAAATAAATATCGAAGAGAAAGGAAAGGAGAGATGGAATAGATTGCCTCTTGACAAAGGAGGACAAGGTCTTTCCATTTGAATAAAATGTAAATTAACTTGTGATAAACAGCAACACAACAACTGGGTGTATCTCTCTTCAGATTTTAAGATGTTAAAAAAAGTGTTAGCATTTTAAATTAAAGCCTTTGGAAAGAAAACTGTATTGAAGCAATTAATTGCTTTAATTACATCTCTTAGATCCTTCAGGGTGTCAGGTGTTTGAATCTCCTGCAAGCCATTCATTCCATTTAAGGAGAATAACCCAAGAACCATGAGTCAGGAAAAATGTGACCTCTCCATCAGGTTTCTTAATTTCCCAGCCCCTTAACCTTGGTATAATAAAGGTGTCGGTAGTGCATAGTTTAATCCCATTTTGCCCCTATGAACTATTTTAAGTACACACACTTACATGTACTTGCAATCAGGTGGAGTCTGAACTCAAAAATGAAGGACTTGACCTTGGAAGTTGGTCCAACCAGGCAGGCCCCTCCACTGATGCAGAGGCCCACTGAGATCAATGGGGCTCGCTGCAGCTGTAAGAGTCAGTCTGCACAGAACCTCTTGCAGGACTGGGGCCTAATTAGAACCTAAGAGACTAAAATACAACAATGATACAATGGGCAAAGAAAGGCCAGAAATACCAGAATGTCTTTGAGGTCCACATTATTATTATAATTACTTATAGAATAATAATTTATTTTAAAAGTTGCATGATTTATTAGCGCATTATCAAACTAACACAATGTTTATGTGAATAGATTTTATGATTCATAATAGCATAATAAAATTGTAACAGGATAGACAGTTGTGATGAAATGAATGTTGCTTCAGTGATGCATGTCAGCTTATAGAATGCTAATGCCTGCTGAGGTAATATTTTTTGGTTCAGTGATTTAGGTTATCAACATCCTGGCAGCCATCTCGTGAGGATGCTGTTGTTTACTGCAACATTTAATATATCATTTATTAATGGAATATTTAGGTAAGTACTGACAGATTTCTATTGAACAATTCACGTCATTGTTTTTTTTTCTATTGTTTGCTATACATCTGTATAACTGAAACACAGAAATGTGTGTCAGTTTTAGAGACATTATTCTTCTACACAGAGCAGGACTGAAAACTAGAGTTTATTTTAAAGGGGTCTTTAAATAAGATGCAGGCTAAAAGGTAACAATTATTTCTTTTAAAAAAATTGAAGTGTATAGAAAACTAGTTCTCACATTGATGTTATGTTTAGATTCCCACCTCTCCCTGGGATCCATTTGATCATGCATACCATTACATGACTAAAACACTGAGGCCCGGTCTACACTAGGTGGGGGATAGATCTAAGTTATGCAACTTCAGCTACGTGAATAACTTAGCTGAAGTCGACATACTTAGATCTACTTACCTTGGTGTCTTCACTGCGGTAGGTCGACTGCTGATGCTCCCCTGTCGACTCTGCCTGCGCTTCTCGCTCTGGTGGAGTACTGGAGTCAATGGGAGAGTGCTCAGCAGTCGATTTAACTAGACGTGATAAATCGACCCCCGCTGAATCGATCGCTTCGGTGGTAAGTGTAGACATGCCCTGAGATACTGAAGAGAGAGATTAGATTTTAGAATCCTGTGGTTAGTTCATTAACTTTGGACTTGAGAGAGCTGGCTTCAATTTTCTGCTCTGCCACAGGCTTCCTATATGCCCTTGGACATGCCACTTAGCTGTTTTGTGTGTCAGTTCCTTACCTGTCAACGGGGGATAATAATACTTGTGAGAGAAAGACACTGAAGAGTGTGAAGCCCTTTACTACTATGGTGATGGGTGCCATATAAGTACATAGGATACACAAGGTAGCATGAGGAGCTGTCTTTTCCTGGTTCTGCTGTGTGACTCATTCTGTCATTCTGTGACCATGGAGATCAGTGGGCGTCTTTTCAGCCATTAACGGATTTTGGATCAGGCCCAATAGGGTTATAATACTAGTAAAACTATAATTAATTTTGCTGAAGAGTTGATTGCTCTTTCTATGACATGCAGAAAACTTGCACTAAAAGTATTGGGTTCAATTTACAAAAAAAAAAAAAATCACTCATAGGACAAACGAAGAATGAGCTATGTTATCTGACTGCCAGATAAAGATCCTCTTTTGAAAAACACAATTCATATTAAGAGAGTTGTATTTTCTTTAAAAAAAAAGCCAAATATTTTAAGGTACTATGGTTTCAATCATGTTGTGTCTTAATCTACTGTATCCCTATAGACACTATGTTTCCTGGATATGATGAAAGAGAAAGCAGTGGGAGGAGGGGAAAGAAAGGTCCAGATGAAGAAAAGTGAGGTAGGAATATAGGAGCTTGACTCCTTACACATCTTGTTTTACTTTACCACTATAAAAGATCATTCCTTGCAGCATGCTCTCAGCCTAACGTGAAAGATGCATGAGTACTGCAGTACTAGTGATTCAACACTGGTTATGCAAAACAGTCAAGTGGTTTCAGACTGTACAGTATGCCTTGGAACACTGATTGTAGAGAATGAACATAAGAATGGCCACAGTGGGTCAGACCAATGGTCCATATCTTGTCTTCTGACAGTGACCAGTGTCTGATGGTTTGGAGGGAATGAACAGGACAGGGCAATTATTGAATTGCAAAACTATTTGTTTTAAAATCTTGTACAGAAGTGATCCATTTTACAGGGGACATTTTTGAGTATTGTTGTAAAGATGAATAATGCTTTTCATGCAGAATGATCCCAAAGCACTTTACAAAGTTTTCAGCTTGACTTATAAACTACACATGTTATACAAGAATCACTTCACTCACACTGAAGTGCAGTTATTTCTGGGGAGAAATGAAGCAGCTTTACACAACACTTTAGGACAGGAAGTGAAGTCTTCATTAAACTGAATTGAGACAACTTTATCTGGAGATAGACATTTTTAAATCATCAGGTCTGTATATCTTGCATTCAAAAGTTTTTAAAGGGCTAGCCAAGGAGCTTGCTGGACCATTAATGTTGATTTTCAATATCTCTTGGAACACTGGGAAAGTTCCAGAAGACTGGAAGAAAGCTAATGTATCAATATTAAAAAGTGGTAAACAGGACAACCCAGGTAATTCTAGGCCTATCAGCTTGACATTAATCCTGACAAGATAATGAAGAGGTTGATACAGTACTTGATTGATAAAGAGGGTTATATAACTAATGCCAGTCAACATGGGTTTATGGAAAATAGATCCTGTCAAACTCATTTTTTTTTAAATGAGGTTACAAGTTTGGTTAATAAAGGTAATAGCACTGATGTAATATATTTGACTTTCTGTAAGGTATTTGACTTGGTTCCACAATGTTTTCATTAAAACACAAGAAAATACAAAATTATCATGGCACACATTACATGGATTGAAAACTGGCTAACTCAATAGGAGTTGTGGGGGCAAACAACTTAGTTTTAAGAGGGAGCTGGCCAAATTTATGAGTGCAATTTTATGATGGGGCCGCTTGTGATTGTGAGTAGTAAGGCATACCCTGGAGCTAAGTTCTGGTTTATGTCTTATGTTCCTAAAAGCTCATGCTTCAGGGCTTCAGTTGTCCACCTAAAGGGGTCAGGAAGGGATTCCCGCCTTTTCCCAGTGTATTCTCTGTGTGTGCGTGTGAGTTGTCTCCTTTCTCTGTAGCACTGGAGTAAGTGGGTAGAGATGGAACATTGGACATGGAGGGCTCTGAGTATTCTCTCTCTCAGATGCGTGGCTGGCTGGTTTTTCCTCACATGCTCAGCGACTAACTGATCACCAGATGTGGGGTCAGAAGAAATTTTCCTCCAGGTCAGATTGTCAATGACCTTGGAAGTGTTTTGACTTTCTCAGCAGAGTGTGGGTATGGTCACTTCCCAGGATTATCTGGGAATATTTCACTTAATAATTTCCATGCCATTGCAGGGGCCTTGGGCATTGGTGCACCTTGGTCTAGTCTCCCGTGGTCCTAGAGTGATTGCTGCTGGAATACTGTGTCCAACTCTGGTGCCCACAATTCAAGAAGGATGTTGATAAATTGGAGCAGGTTCAGAGAAGAGCCATCAAGATGTGTAAAGAACGAGAAAACATGCCTTTAGAAATAGATTCGAAGAGCTCTCTCTCTATTTAGCTTAACAAACAGAAGCTTAGGATCACAGTCTATAAGTACGGACATGGAGAATTAATATTTGATAATGGGCTCTTCAATCTAGCAGTGAAAGGTATAATATAATCCAATGGCTGGAAGTTGATGCTAGACAATTTCAAACTGGAAATAAGGCATAAAAAATTAACAGTGAGGGTAGTTAATCCCTGGAACAATTTACCAAAGGTTGTGGTGGATTCTCCATCACTGGCAATGTTTAAATAAAAACTGGATATTTTTCTAAAAGATCTGCTCTAGTTCAAACAAGAATTATTGTGGGGAAGTTCTATGGTCTGTTTTGTACAGGGGAGAAGAGCAGATGATCACCGTTATCCCTTCTGACGTTGGAATCTATGAATCTAGTTGAAACTACAGCTCACAAAAAGGAACTGCCCGGGAATCTTTTCTGTTTTTTAAATCTTTTGATTGTATTATATAAGTAAAACATAATCAGAGCAGTCTCATGGGGGAATAGACTATTCAGGTCACAATTAAAAGGTTATTCTGATTTAACAGAAATGATCTGTCCCAACAGTATCCCCAATTTTAAGTATAGATGGTACAGAGCCTCAGTTGGTGCAGTTGGAATGATGGCAGTTTACATGAGCTGAGATTCTGTTCCACTGACTCTCTTACTGGAAGCAACTTTCAAATGGAATAAACTTTTCACGTGTGAGTTCTGTAAGTGAAACTTGTTGTGAAGTTAATATCAAAAGGCCAGGACCACAGTTTTTAGTCTCTTCTGAATGATGTTTTATTCTGAACATTAAAATTGAATCAGAGCATGTGAACTATAAATATTGTTCTATAACATATTTAAATCTTCCAGAAGAGATAACTGGTAACTCATGCACTGTATGTTTTACTACCACCCATAAGACATATTATGCAAAGCAACTAGCAGTTCAGTCTTGACCTACATTGTAACTATTATATTTTTATTTTGAGGATTATTACTGTGATTGCTAGAGTCCTTGGGTTCCTATCTATTGTGGTTATTGTGGTTATGTATTGTACAAACAGTCTAGTTTAGGACAAGATGTGAAAAGGGAGTGTCATAAAAATAAAGGGAAGGGTAACCACCTTTCTGTATACAGTGCTATAAAATCCCTCCTGGCCAGAGGCAAAACCCTTTCACCTGTAAAGGGTTAAGAAGCTAAGATAACCTTGCTGGCACCTCACCAAAATGACCAATGAGGAGACAAGATACTTTCAAATTGGGAGGTGGGGGGAAACAAAGGGTCTGTCTGTCTGTGTGATGCTTTTGCCTGGGAACAGATCAGGAATGCAGTCTCAGAACTTCTGTTAGTTAGTAAGTAATCTAGCTAGAAATGTGTTAGATTTCCTTTTGTTTAATGGCTGGTAAAATAAGCTGTGCTGAATGGAATGTATATTTCTGTTTTTGTTTCTTTTTGTAACTTAAGGTTTTACCTAGAGGGATTCTCTATGTTTTGAATCTGATTACCCTATAAGGTATTTACCATCCTGATTTTACAGAGGTGATTCTTTTACCTTTTCTTTAATTAAAATTCTTCTTTTAAAAACCTGATTGATTTTTCATTGTTCTTAAGATCCAAGGGTTTGGGTCTGTGTTCACCTGTACAAATTGGTGAGGATTATTATCAAGCCTTCCCCAGGAAAGGAGGTGTAGGGCTTGGGGGGATATTTTGGGGGATGACGTCTCCAGGTGATCTCTTTCCCTGTTCTTTGTTAACACGCTTGGTGGTGGCAGCATACTGTTCAAGGACAAGGTAAAGTTTGTACCTTGAGGAAGTTTTTAACCTAAGCTGGTAAGAATAAGCTTAGGGGGTCTTTCATGCAGGTCCCCACATCTGGATCCTAGAGTTCAGAGTGGGGAAAGAACCCTGACAGGGAGTATATCCAACATAAAGACCGAAAGGTAAAGGAGGATAGAAGTAATAGTAATAAATTTTTGTACTAAGGCTGTGACCATGCAAACACTGAAACATATGCAAATCTATATACACAGGTTATATACACAAATTGCTCCCAACCATATTAATTTTTATTTATATTTCATAACTATTGATTACTTCTATTAAAACAAATTAATTGATGTGTAACAATTTTGTCTTGACTGTTGTTAGCTGTGTTTCCTTGCCCATGTAATAATTACATATGTTCTGTATTTTCATGCTATTACTTAGCTCTGTAATTTTCTTTGCCTTAAATTATATCAGTTGCTATAAAGGACTGATTTTTTGTCAAAATGGTGACAGTGAATCTAGCTTTGTCTTCAGAACGACTTCTGTTTTTCAGAGTTGTCCTCACTCATTTCTAGTGTTCTGATTGAAAACAATTCTTACATAAGTTTCTATTCCCCACTGTTTTGACAGTTCAGCACAGTAGCTGACCACTAGATGCTATAAATACTGTTTTCAATCAAAGCAGCTGAAAATTGATTTTTGGAATAAAATGGTGTGAGATCAGTTTGGAACTTTTAAACCTTTCTTGCTCTATGTAGTCAGGTTCTAATTTGAAAGCCAATGGAAAAACTCACACTGATTTATCATGCTGTCATTAGCAGGGATTATTATAGGGCTCTAGTGAAGAGGTATCAGAAATCATGGAAATTAACATTCATTAGATTAGACCAGAGTACTTTTGCATACTGGGCAGCTGACATGGCATTTGAACAATACCTTGGTTCTCAAAATAAGGAAAGGATAAGGTATATTAGTAAATAAAATAAATATGAACTCATCATTAGGGGCACATCCTGCATCCCTGCTCTCATAGGCACGAGGGGCCTAGTGTTTGGGGTCACGTTGTTCATCTTTCATTGACCATGCAGAACTGATTTATAAGGCTTCCCTGTGCATGCCACAAAAAGGGCAATTTAGTGTGATTTATGGATGTGATGGGGAATAAGGCAGATGGATTCCTGAGTATAAAGATCCAATAGATATTCCACTCAAACCAGAGGCACATGACGGCTTCAGCCTCACAGCTACACTAGCTGCCACGGAGTAAGCTCCACTAAGCATCCCTTCCTCTCCTGCCATTTTGCACTAAGGATTTGGCCATAGATGCTAACTTTCTAATGAAAAATGCATTCATAGATACTAATGAAAGCAAATACATTGAATCAAACAGTATTCTGGTTGGTACAAACCCTTCAGTTATAGTGGAGCATAACAATTTATGATGCTAAGAGCAATATCAAATAGTTTCTCGTTTTAAAAAAATGTTAATGTAAATAGTATGGACACTCAGCACACACCCACAAAATCAATTTGACTGCTTGCTGTCATTCACTTTAGAGCTTTCTGTGTATTAATTAATTATGAAGGTTTCATATGTTTGAAATGTAAGCTTCTGTCTTCATCCTGATTGACCTGAATATGACACTTGGCATTTTGAACAAACCATATTCATGCTTAATACACATCTATTGAAGCAACACTACTTCTTTTTATCTAAGAGCTGAATGAGTACTCTCTTTATATGTTCAACAACATCTTTTGTTTAGTGAAATCAAGCTGATTCCTGGAGACAAACCTATAGTTTTTGAGGAATTTACTCCCCAATATTTTTTAAATTCAGATAAACTATAAGTTCATATACATACATATAAAAAGGCAAGCAGATGTTGAGTTGAATTACACATCTGTTGGCTTGAGAAGTCATTATAAGTATGCCAAATTGTATTTGACCTTTATTTTTCTCTGGAGACTAGATTTCATAAGTGAAACAGGCACAACATAACAATTAAAATAATTGTTTTAAGCAATCAACTCCACTGCATTCACCTATTGAAATGATATTGGTTTTCTGAAATCTTTTTATTACACTTTAAAAACATTTAACAAAACAAAATTGTACTGCAAGCTGCCATATGGGATTTACCTATAAAAATCATCATTGCAAGTATTTATTCAACTGTATATTAACAATCAGTACAAAAATGTTGTGGGATTAAATTATGTCATCAAGTGACTATGTTTATTGTTATCAGTAAACAGGATAGTAATTAGAATCAATTTCTAATTACATATATGCATATTTCATATTGATATAAATAGCTGCATTAATTTCTTGACGCCAAGATATATATAAAGAGCCATGATTTATGACCAACAGAGAAAAGAGAGTCAGCTGAGCAAAATCGAATATATAAACTATAAACAATGCTGCATGCATTCAAATGTGGTAAGAAAAAGGATTTTATAACACAGTTTAACAAATTTATAATACATTTCAAAAATATACATAATAATGCAATATCTTACATTTTTATATCAGTTATCACCTGAAAGGGGGTGTATACAAATGCATAATCAGGAGCAAAGAGACCCTGAATGAAAATGAAAGGCAACAAATTTGAAACTGATAAAAGAAAAAACACCCTACATTTTTATACAATACATAATGAACTTATAGAATTAATTGCCACAAGATATCACTGAGACAACAGCTTAGTAGGAGTCAAAAAAGGAGTTGACATTTATAAAGATAAGTAAAACATTCACAGTTACATTAGACAAGGAAGAAAATTACAAAGGGTATATCAAACCCTCATGCTTCAACTGCTAGCTGTCAATATTGGGCACAAACTTC
The DNA here is from genome assembly GCF_965140295.1 of Lepidochelys olivacea. Lineage (NCBI taxonomy): Eukaryota > Metazoa > Chordata > Testudines > Cheloniidae > Lepidochelys > Lepidochelys olivacea. Next base: position 74,012,167 of record NC_140411.1, on the reverse strand, counting down.
TTCTTTGTGCATGTTATTCCATAAGTATCCGCTAGGGAGTCTCTTGCACGTTACTCTGAAATGTATTGGTATTAGCCATTGTCAGAGAGAGGATACTGGATAAGATGGACCCTGGTCTGATCTGCTGTCATTATGTCTCTATGCTTGTGTATGTTGGATAGATCTGTACATATCTCTCTGTCTATCAATGGAATTTATTTTAAAATTTTGTTAGTGGAACGTCAAGGTTGCACAGCTGAAATCACACAAAATAATGAAATGCAAAAGTAACTGTTGCATGAGCTATTTTAACTCATCCAGATGGTACACCTGCATTTTTAGAGGTAAACAATAGTACAGGAATATTGGAATTAAAAATAGTACATATGTGCAACAGGGCCAAATTAATGTTGTTGTTAGTTTCTGATTCTCCAATGTCTTGCACCTTACAGAAATATTTCCACCTATGCAAAGTGGCAAGCAGTGACCTCCAAGACCTCATCCCAATCTCCTTTTCTTGACCCTCTATCTCTGTTGAATAACTCATTTGCGGTTATTAAAAAGCTCTGATTCTGCTTTTCAGTGGGACCAATGTTTGTTTTCAGGGGTTATTTTGTTTTTGTTCCCCCCCACCATCGACAAGTGGATAAAAGTAAGATTTTTCTTGCTTTGAAGATATTTAATGGCCATAAAAACCTTACAGCCTTTGAAAATACCAGCAGAAATCATGCCACACCGTAGATCAAAATGGATGACATTCTGGTTTCTGCAGATAGTTTGGAAATAAACACTAATCTCCAGGTAGTAATTCTGCATGCCTGTGTGTACAGCTGGTGAGATAATGAAAACAATTATTGATTAATAATTAATGAACATTTACCAAAATTTTTTTGTCAGAAAGCTTTTTAGAATTTAATTAGGCATGTGGTAGCTTTGTAGTTCTGGATGGGGAGCTAAGAAGCCACCTAGACCAAATGCTTTTGAAAACCAGGAAGTCAACTTGTTGATGCCATAACTGTAATGTCTCACTTTAAAAAAAAAAAATTCTCACTGCACTGAATTCTCTCTAAAGTTCTAACTAGGACATGGCTTTTATAAATTGTGTTCATTATTCTTTATTTTAGAGGCCTGCATCATTGAAAGAGTTGGTGTCTGCTGCCTTACTTTGTAGGTAATCAAGTTGCCATGGCATCTGAGTTTCTGCTAATGGGCATGCACAAAGCTGCCTAAGTCTAGATGCCACCAAACATCTCAGTTCCTACCTCACACCTAAGCCCTGGAAGGATTAACAAACTAGGCTGTCTCCTGTCTACCTTGCCTGCAGGCCCGATCTGGTAGATGTGCTCAGAGTAAACCTAATCCCCCACAAAAGATACCCCCCCCACACACACTCCTCCACCTTTGTTGGGCCCAACTTCTTGGGCGGCGTGGGGTCTAAGCCCTTCTCATTGGCATTTCTTATTGACAGCTTAGGTGGCTCCCCACCCAACTTGCTGGCTTCCGTGAATCGCATGTTAAGTGCCTTAACTCTCTCTCCATACACTGTAGAGGGAGCCTGGGCACCTAACTCAGGGCTATGAATTCCACTGGACAGGAAGCCTAAAAGTTAGCACTGAAAAACTCAACGTGGCAACGCCTAAGCCCCCTTTTTTTAATCCAGGCTTTGGCACTGATGGATCAGATTCATTTGGACCACAGCCAGATGTGAACATTCAGAATTTGGGACTGGTCTGGAAGAATGAGAATTTCCAGTAACCTGGAAGAATCCCTTAAAAGTATAGTTTGATGCTGCTAATAGAATACCTTTTCAAACTACCCTACCTAGCTGAATAAGTGAAGCTGCATAGCAATATAGGGTAGTATAGAATGCCATAAAATATTAGGGTGAAGCGAGAGGAGTTTCTGGAGGCAGCTAAGTTCAATACTAGAGTGAATGCTTTCCTTTGCTCACCTATGAGACACTAAATCTAATTGCACTGAAATTTGTTTCTTACCAATCTGTCTCATGCCATCAGTACCACTAAATTCAATAAAAGCATATGATTCACTCAAGCCTTTGCTAATCTCTTATAACTTAATTAGGTTTCAGGGTACAGTTGTCATGAAGGGATGGTGCTGACTGTAGATACAGGCCATCATCTGACAGAATCATGGTCTGCAAAGCACTCTGAGTTTTCTGTGCTGGATTTACAATTGTGCATTATTTCCCCTCTGTTAATGGATTTCCTCAAACTTTACCAGCACCTGAATCAGTCACTTTTTTTGTCTGTTATTAAATAAGTGCTAAATATTATTACATCCCCCTCTCCTATTACATTAGTTTTTCTTGTTACCTTCTCTCTTCAACTGGCTCTGGAGTTTCTCCATCTCAGTGTGGTATTGTCACGGAGTCCCCAGGCGATGCTCTGGAACTGCTCCCTACGAAGCCAGTCAGGACTCTGGTGAAGTCTCCTCTCTGTGAGCAGTCTGTCTGCAGGGCAAAAAAGCTCACACGGCTTCCACCTTCCTGGGTCTGACCTCGGAGCATTCAGCATCCTCTGCCACTCCGTGCGCTTCCCACAGTGAGTCTGCCCAGGCGAGGTCCTGGGAAAGCCAGGGGGTCCTGCACCCTAACTTCGCAGTCAGACATGACTCTTAGCCAGCCAGTAAAACAGAGGTTTATTAGATGACAGGAACATGGTCTAAAACAGAGCTTGTAGGTACAGAAAACAGGACCCGTCAGCGAGGTCCATTTTGGGGGGTAGTGAGCCAGACAACCACGTTTGCACTTCACTCCATGTCCCTAGCCAGCCCCAAACTGAAACTCTCTCCAGCCCCTCCTCCTCTGGGCTTTGTCCCTTTCCCGGGCCAGGAGGTCACCTGATCTCTTTGTCTTCAACCCTTTAGCTATCAACTTGCAGTGGGGAAGGGCCAGGCCATCAGTTGCCAGGAAACAGGGTGTTGGCCATTCTCTGTGACCAGACTCCTGCACACACCTGCCCTCTAGGGCTCTGCAATGATCATACACCCTTATCCCACCACCTAGATACTTAAGAACTGTATAGGGGAAACTGAGGCACCCCCACAATATTCAGAGAAAACATTAAGAACAGTCCCACTTTGTCACAAGTATCTAATCAGAGTATCTCGTGTTGAATCTGCAAGTACTCATGGAAAAAGCAGGGTGCCTCAACACATGTGAGTACCCATCACTTTCCAAGAAGTGTGGTATTCAGTTGTAGGCCTTCCCTTATCTGAGATTCCTTGATTGATGGTACTCAGAAAGTAGTAAAATCCTAGCACATCTTCTCAACATCTGCCTTTCTTTTGTGAAAAGTCGTCATGATTTACAATCTTTGCTTACTCTTTTGGTTATTTCAAGTGTTCTTCAACATACATATCTGTATATTAGAAAGTGGAGGCTTTATTCTTAAGAGAGAAGGAAACTACATTTTCTTTTATCTACCAGCCTTTATGGTCTTCTTCTAACTCATTGCAGCTTACCCCTCCTTCCCCAATCCTTTATATTATAGAACAATTCAATGTATTTTAGGAAACAAGAATGCATTAATATATAGTCAGACATGTAAAGTAGCCTTTACCCTTAATTAATGTAAAATATGGGAGGGAGAAACTGTTGACAAGTTTAAAATTAATGGCATAAGTATTGGTACTTGAGGTAAATTCTAATTATATGCATTTTCATTTGCAGCAGCTTGAAAATAAAATTGACTGTGTTCCAGAATGAATTAGTATTCCTACATCAGTAATATGGTTCCTGTATTCTCCCAGTAAAAGGAAAGTGAATGTTTTGTCTGCATTATTAAACACTACTAGGAAAGGATTCTATCTAATTACAGGTCCAATTGTTTCAGACCCTGTAGCAGAGGGGTGAGGAGCCAGGTGTAAGGAGCTTTCCCCACTTAATTTGCCCAGTGTACAGGGTCTAGCAGAATTGGAAGGCAGCACATTTTGTCCCCGTCTAAGGCTTGGTACAATAGATACATTCCTGCTGCACACTGGACACTGGAGAGCACCTCACTCTTTAGTGCAGGCACTGGTGGGCTGGCACAATCTGTCCCAATGACTGCAATATTCCTGAGATGGCTAATTTATAAACTGAGGCCACATTCCTGAAAGTTACTCTGCATGGATGCAGGGGTCCACACATGAGGAGTAACTTGCAGGATCAAGGCCCAAGGGCCCACTTTAACTCCCAAAGAAATCTAAGGCAAAATTCCTATTAACTTCAATGCAAAAAAGGATCAGGCCCAAACATTTGACTATATGAAAAAGTATAATACATTGTAACTCCCCCGATGTCTCTGAGGTACAATTCAGGAGGTGTGGGGCAGAGATGTCTGTGTCTCAGAAATAGCTTTTCAGCTCCAGGGGAGAGTCTGAGTCTTCCTCACACTGGGAGAACAAGCTGAGATATATAAGCTTTCTGCTTTTCCTTTTCCTCCTGGCTGAGGTAAATCTTAGGGATCGGGCTGTAGGCTATGGCAGCTGAGGTAGCTGGCTGAACTTTCTGTCGGGCAGTAACTCTAACTCCATTCACAATGGTGTGGCAGGCCCTGTGAGAATGTAACTCAATAGAGTTGCCCAACTGAGGATTGGGAAAATTGTAAAAACAGTCAATCTGTGAGGAGAACTGGACGTTCCCTTCCTCTATGGCTCTCTCCACTGCCCTCTCTTTCTTCTGTTTCAACTGACACTCCAGAGGGAGGGCTACCTCCTCTCTCCCAGGCTTCTGGTCTCTGAGGTACAAACCCAATCTGAGCTTCCCTGTATTGGGATATCTCAGGCTGCTGCTTTAGTTCCCTCCCCATAGCCTCCTCTCTGCTTAAGGGAGGGTCGCCTGGAAATGGGGCAGCAATGCTCCTAGGATGCAATCTTTGGCCATGGCTGGGCATGGGTAAGTTTCACAGCCACCCTCGTGGTAAGGGGGTCGGGAGGTTATAAAAGTATAATTTTTCAATATGTGAAAAAGTATACGAATCAGATAAGAATAATGCATTAAAAGCCAGACACATGCATCTAAATAAATACATATCTTACAGGTAAACAGCTGTTCTGACACTAACATGGTGAGCAAAACAAAAATATGTAAGAATTAACCAAATCAAACACTGATCATCATAAGATTGCCCCCAAAACCCAACCGTGCTGTAGAAGTTAATTGTGTGCCACAAAAATACAGACAATGTAAAAACATTAGAGAACCACTGTCAATTTATTTGTGAGCCAAAATGTTTCTTAAAGAAAAGTAAACTTCAGCCACATCTATGGGCGGATGCCTTGAAGACTATTAGTTTCGAATTAAAACACTTGCTGCTCTGAACCACTGACTACTGAGGAAGGAGAATGAGTTTCAAATTATTTTAAACTATTGTACTGAAGTCTTTAAAATATGCACATCTCAAAGGCACCCTTCAAGAACACAGCACGAGACATACTATTCTTTAAGAAAGATCTGTGTTTTGGGACTCGATAAGTTGATGTTGTTCCTTTAAGTATGAAGGAAATAACTATGATGACATTAGACTTTTCACTTTCAACATGACACAAGAACAGAACATCAATACACAGGTACAGTACAGCTGATGCTTGATTGTAATTATCACCAGCAGTGCTACTAGTAGCAGCCAGGGACACCTTAGTTGTCACAGGCCATCTGTATCCTGTCAATTGGTACACAAAGCTAAGCTGATTTTCATAAGGCTCCTTCATCTTTCACACTCCAGTAATAATAGAGAACAATCTAACTTATTTTTCATTAGATTAATTTAACATAACGTCATTACAATTAAATCAGAGTCAGCATTAAAGGGATAATTTCTAAATGCATCTTATTAGCTCCAAGTCTATCACTTTGCATTGCTGCACCTAGAGTGCAAGGTGGATAAAGAAAATGGAAGGCTTTATTTCCATGTGCTGATAAATGACATGAAAGTAATAATGAGTGTTGATACTTTATATGGAGGCCACCAGAGCATTCTCCACAGGGGAAAAAAAGAGGGGAAAATATGACAGGGTATAAATAAAACTGGGAAGTTGTTTGCCTTTAAAGTTTGTTAGGCAGGATGTCTGAACAATGTGTCCTCCAGACACCTGCTAATTGTTGAACATTTTTCTTTTAGAAAGGCTGAAAATGGTTTTCTGTGGGGAAAGGATGCAGAAGAATATTGTAATGAACACAGTGGGTCATTATGGTGTAATCCCTGCCAACTCCTGAGAATGAGCTGGTAGTAGGAATAGATTGATCACAGGCCATTATGAGTGTGGCAGGAACCCAGAGCAACATCTGTTCCAAAGAGACCACAGTGTTACCGAGAGTGAGGGAATTAAGGATCAGGGAATGGAATTAACAGTCAGAGGGACAATGTATGTGACAGCAGGTTGGAGGTAACAATCTGGGAGGCAAGGATAATTAGCAGCATGGGCAGCAACTGGAAGCAATGGGCCTGGGAAAAGAAGCCTCTGTAGGGCTGGAGGAGGGGAAAAAGGGTGCTTGAGGGCTGAGAAAGAGCGGTTCAACAGAAAAGTAGCTATGTGGCCACATTGTTATCTACACTAAAATTAGACAGCTACAGCTGGCCTGTGCCAGCTGACTCGGGCTAGCAAGGCTCAGGCTATGGGGCTGTTTCATTGCAGTGTAGACTTCTGCGCTCAGGCTGAAGCCTGGGCTCTGGGCCCTCCCACCTCGCAGGGACCTAGAGCCCAGGCTCCAGCCTGAGCCCAGAAGTCTACACTGCAATGAAACAGCCCTATGAGCCCAAGTCAGCTGGTATGGGCGAGCCATGAGTTTGTAATTGCAGTGTACACATACTTACAGAATAGACCAGGGTGCCACTAAGAAGGAGGAACCTAGCCAGGAGAGCTGGTAAGGGAGGACAATATAGTATTTCAGTAATGACTGGTAGTTTTTAGGTTTCAACTACAACAGCACATTTCAGACAATAGCTGTCAACATATGTGAACTGTTTTAAAACAAACAAGGAAACATCTCTTAAATTTAATTTTATATTTCACCCTTGGGCTTTCAAGAGGAACTTGGGACATGTTAATATAGAAAGAAACCTCAATGGCCATTTAAATTCAGTTCCTCTTGGAGAGCGCAGTTAACTTGTACATCACACTATTTCTTTTCTTCAATTTGTCCAAATCATTTAAAACATTATTCATAACATTTCCTCCTCTTGCTGAACAAACTTAATGCTAAAAGAGAAATGCTAAAAGTAAAAAAAAAATGAAAAAAGTGGGTTTTGATATTAACCAAAATGATCTGAAAGATCAAAACTTGCAGAAACTTAATACTCCACTATTGAATGTATCTTTTACACTAAAGACAAGCCTTCTCCACTCCTATCCTGGTTTATCTACTGACCTTACATCAGGAAAAAAAGCACAGTATTGACCACAGAAGGAAACCAATATTCTGGTCACAGATATGCCCCTTTATACAAAGCTGCCAACATTTAAATTTACAAACCTGTAAAAGTTGTGACATAGTCTACTCTGGGTCTGCAGGAAAACTAAGCTGTTTTTGCTTTTGAAATATCTGACTGAAGCTTGAAAAGACCCAATCCTTCTTGACTCTAGGCACTACACAGCTCTGCTCATAGCACTCACATTCAAAGTGAGGCACAGTCTCAGGCATGCTCAGCAGCCTACTTCTCCTTGGTCCTACCCTCTTCTCCCAAGGTGTTACTTGTGTGACTGACATCAGCTAGGCCTATTTCCCTTCCTTTATGATGTGAATTCAGTTCTATCACTTGACTCAACCTTCCTCCTTCTGCTCCCTATACTGGGACTTAGAGTTCATTTCTATTGGCCTGCTCAATACCTTCTCCTTCCCCTTCATTCTAACTCATCTGCTGTGGTAACCATCCTGTCCAATTGTCAACTCACTGCTGCTGTGCCTCATATTACTCAGACAGCTGTAGCCTCAGCTGTTGCCCTTATCAAGTGGACAGAAAATCTGACACATTTACATGCCCACAAAGCATTTTTACTTAGACTAGACTGCTGGGCAATTGCTTAGTGCAACATCCTTATTCTTTAATTAAGGCCTCACTAATTATAGATCTTGGAAATAATATGAATTACATGAATGTTAAATATTATATTGCTTTTCATAAATGCTAATTTTATATCATAGAAAAGGTAATAAGAAATACATTATAAATCATATACTTCTATACAGCACTTCATATATTTTAGTGCCTAGATTCCACAGAGACTGTGCTATATAAATACCTAAGATAGACAGATAAAAATACATTACTTGAATAAAACATCAAAACAGTCATGGCAGGATGAATATGTCACTTTATGTACTTGATGCAGTGTCTTTTATAAAATGGGAAACAGCTAAATGATAATTTTGAACTTTTTTCCCAAGTGAGCATGATTAGCATGATTAGCGGAACTGTGCAGTACTGTAATTTATCTGATCTAGAGGTCTTTTTCCTCGTGTGGGCGGACTTGGGATTGTCCGAGACAGTTGCATGGGACTCCACCATTTTAAAAGTTGTGCAAATTTCATCAGGGTCACATTGCAGGGGATCAGGCAAACCTTTTCTTGCATATTGATTCATGTTGTTTCTCACCCTTTGAGTTTCTCTTTGAGTCAGACTTGTCAAGCATCACCTCATTTTGAATTTGCTAGGCTGACAACCTACTATATCTGCCATGATTAAACCTATAGGAACTTTTACCAGAAAAGTTAAAAATCGCCAAGTAAATTTTCATTTCAAAACCTCTCAGGGAATACATAAATAAATATAGCATGACTGCATCAAACAAGAATGACAGCATGCTTTTCTTCTTATCCAGACTTTTTTGTTGTTGTTGTTTAGTTTGGTATCACTTATAAAATACTTATGCTTGTAGACTTCAATAGGAATGCATTGAAATGTTGTCATATTACCATTATTTACCCATGCTAACATGTTTTACTGGTATTTAAAAACTTGCCTCCATTTTTACAGACACAGTTTTGGACTTCTGACTGCAATCACTTGTGGCCACAAATGCTAGCATTTAGATGACTAATGTGCTCACCTGTAGGTGTAATTGCATAGTTACGAACTGAATGCTAGCACAAAGCTCTGCCATTGGCCTCGTGTGTTGCCTTGGGCAAGCCACTTGACCTCTTGGTGCCTCTGTTTCCATCTGTAAAATGGAATAAAAAATACTGCCCTGCTTTGAAAAATGCTCTGAGATCAATAGAATAATCATGCTATATAAGTGGTAGGTGTTATTATTATTTGCATCAGCAAACAAGTGTGGGTAAAAAAATTGAGCAAAGTTTATATATATATATATATATATATTCTGTGGTCTGATGGAACATGATTTGCATATGTTGTTTAATTTCATTAAATTTTAATTAAAAGTCTGTAGCATAATCTAAAAACAAAGGGAAATCCAATAAAATTAATGGCAGCACATTTAAAATGGGCAAACAGGAAGTGTTTTATTTACAAAGTGTCTAATGAAGCTATGGTACTCACTGCCACAAGATATTACTGAGGGGAAAACCAGTCACATTCAAGAATTAGACATTTGTATGATGAAGAAGAATATTATCCAAAGTCACCCTAGCAAGTACAAACATTTTAAAAGGAACATCACCACTCAGGCCTGATGATCCTCCCATTAGTTGACAGGGGTAGGCCATATTACTGCCTAATGTTCATGAGAGGAATTTTACATGTTCTTTTGAAACGTCTTATACAGTGGCGGCTCTCAAAGATAGGATACTGGACTAAATGTATCACTGATCTCTTTTCTTATAATTTTTGTTAGAAATTTTCAAAGAAAATATATAAATATCTTTGGACAAATAAAGTGGATTAGATTTGGCTAAATTATGGACAGTGAATAATAGCCTCAATAAATTTAGGTCATTTTTCTGTTTGCTAATTATCCCTGAACAGACTTTGTTTTTCAGTATTGTATATTGTTCATTACTCAAAATTATTCAATAAATGGTTCCTGTGCACAGATTTCAGCCTGTGTATTGCTTTTGATCTTGTCTCTGCAAGTATTGCTTGGTGAATTCCTTGTGACATTTACCCCTAGCTCAGTGGAACAGTGCAAGACCTGCACAAGGGTCTGGGTGGAGCCACTGAACAGGGAGGTTGCACTTTCCCTTTCAGCCACAGAAACGGTCTCTGTACCAGTGTGGTATGCCGGTAAGCTGATGTGGAAGGCCATAATGGAGGCAGGCTAAGGAAAGGACCATAGCATCCACATGTATGCCTACTTAATTGGTGTGGAGGAGTTATAGTTGCTACTCCAGCCTCCAGGCTTGAGCTACTATCTGCTTATGGAACGGTTGCCCATTAAAGGAGGACAAAGCTCAAAGTGTCTGATTCTGCTACCATTGAATGAAAATACTGACATTGATTTCAGTTGTACTGGAGCAGGTTCTTAATTTTTCTACCTAAGGAAGGGAAGGCCCGAAGAACCTGCCCTTCATGTCAAGATGTCAGTGAGGGATGAGACATATTCTATCACAGGATGATTCTTCACTGAGAGGATAAGCAGCTGACAGAAGGAAGACCTATAATACTATGTACTGGCATCTACAAGGGGAGCACATATGATATCAGATGGCTTTCTAATCTAGCAAAGGCATAACAAGATCCAATGCCTGGAAGCTGAAGTCAGTGAAAACAATGAGAATAAATAATCATGGGAAAAGATTACTGAGGGATACAGTAAATTCTCCATCCCTCAGAGCCTTTAAATTAAGATTGTCTGCTTTTTTAAAAGATATGCTCTAGCTTAGTTAGGTGTTATTGAGGTAGATGCAGAAGTCACTGCATTAAGTTCTATGATCTCTGTTATGCAGGCTGTCAGATTATGTGATCATAATGATTTCTTCTAGAATGAAATCAATACATGAATCTACCTAGCAGAAGAAAAGTTGGTCTGTAGAAGCCCATATCCCTAACAGAGGTTTTAGTTGCTGTGAACAGGGATTGTCCAGTTAGGTTTCCCTTGCCTTGGGGGGATTTTTTTTGAATTCTTGACAATGGGAATTATTTTATTTCATTAACCATTAAAATGTCTTTTTTATTTTCAGTCAGAGGGAGAGGTTTAAGTCTTGATGTGATGACAACTCCCATTACAGGTCCAGCAGCTCATCAGTTTTAAAATTCTTCAAGGTTATACAGGCCATAGCTTCCGCTGATGTAAATCGGCAGAGCTGAGGATCTGATCCCACGTCTCCTCATATACCTACTAAGCAAATGATCAAGGTAGAAATTAATATTTATATTTAAAATGTTTATGAGACGAATGCTTTAAAGTTTAATATTTCTTTTAAATGTTAACATTTCACACAGTTTAATCTGAGAATTTTATTTTAAATTATTTCGATTTCTGGGATGCTGAGTGAAACATGCCTTGAATTAAAAGACAACAAACCACACTTTACGTCAATGAATGTGTCATTGTATTTACAGCAGACCTGATCCGTCCACTTTGAAATTCCAGTGCTTTAGAATGTGATTGTTTTTCTAGCACATTACTATGTCTGAGAGGAAAACCTTGTGTTACCTTTTCAAATGCAATCAGAAAGGCTGTCCGTCCATCTGCATCTTAATTTACACGGCTGGGAAAAAATGCTGGAAAAAAGTGCCTGTGAAGCCCAGACTCTGAAGACTGTGTGAAACTGAAGTTGAACAAAAATTAACTCCTGAGATTGAAATAACTAGCTGATCAATCTAAATTTAGCATTTGGTTTGGATGTATGATGTACCTTTGATAAAGATCAGTAAATTGAATCCCTTAAATTAAAAAAAAAAACCACAGCCACCAGAACTTTTGAGGCCAACATAAAAATATATTGTACTAACTGCCTATCACCCCAACTGATTCCAGTGTAGGTGAGTTGTCTTATCCACCAGCTGTGCAACCAAATTTTTGTTGGATATTTGCTGCCCAGATAAATTACCTGAACAGAGGTTGCTAAAGCTGTTGCAGATTGAAAAGAGAATGAGAGGAACTTATGGTAATATTTCATTAACTCAAAGAGGTATTGCCAGGATGTCTGTAAAGTGCTCAGATACTACAATGACTGAGGCTGTATAAGTACCTAAATAGTCCCATCCTGCAGTCTTTGCCTGTTTGCACACACACAGACCAGGTCTTTCTCACCCCAGAGCCTTTTCCTACCTACCTAAAGGCTTGTCTATATTAAAAAAGCTTATAGTGTAAAGTGTATCTTAGGGTATGTCTACACTATGGAATAAGGTCGAATTTATAGAAGTCGTTTTTTTAGAAATCGGTTTTATATATTCGAGTGTGTGTGTCCCCACAGAAAATGCTCTAAGTGCATTAAGTGCATTAACTCGGCAGAGTGCTTCCACAGTACCGAGGCTAGAGTCGACTTCCGGAGCATTGCACTGTGGATAGCTATCCCACAATTCCCGCAGTCTCCACTGCCCATTGGAATTCTGGGTTGAGATCCCAATGCCTGATGGGGCTAAAACATTGTCGCGGGTGGTTCTGGGTACATATCGTCAGGCCCCCGTTCCCTCCCTCCCTCCGTGAAAGCAAGGGCAGACAATCGTTCTGCGCCTTTTTTCCTGAGTTACCTGTGCAGACGCTATACCACGGCAAGCATGGAGCCCGCTCAGGAAACCTGTCACCCTATGTCTCCTGGGTGCTGGCAGATGCGGTACGGAATTGCTACACAGTAGCAGCAACCCATTGCCTTCTGGCAGCAGACGGTGCAATACGACTGGTAGCCGTCCTCGTCATGTCCAAGGTGCTCCTGGCCACGTCGGCTGGGAGCGCCTGGGCAGACATGGGCGCAGGGGCTAAATTTGGAGTGACTTGACCAGGTCATTCTCTTTAGTCCTGCAGTCAGTCCTATTGAACCGTATTATGGTGAGCAGGCAGGCGATACGGATTGTTAGCAGTCGTACTGTACCATCTTCTGCCGGGAAGGCAAGAGATGAGGATGGCTAGCAGTCGTACTGTACCATCTTCTGCCGAGCAGCCATGAGATGTGGATGGCATGCAATCCTTCTGCACCGTCTGCTGCCAGCCAAAGATGTAAAAGATAGATGGAGTGGATCAAAACAATAAATAGACCAGATTTGTTTTGTACTCATTTGCCTCCTCCCCTGTCTAGGGGACTCATTCCTCTAGGTCACACTGCAGTCACTCACAGAGAAGGTGCAGCGAGGTAAATCTAGCCATGTATCAATCAGAGGCCAGACTAACCTCCTTGTTCCAATAAGAACAATAACTTAGGTGCACCATTTCTTATTGGAACCCTCCGTGAAGTCCTGCCTGAAATACTCCTTGATGTAAAGACACCCCCTTTGTTGATTTTAGCTCCCTGAAGCCAACCCTGTAAGCCGTGTCGTCAGTCACCCCTCCCTCCGTCAGAGCAACGGCAGACAATCATTCGCGCCTTTTTTCTGTGCGGACACCATACCAAGGCAAGCATGGAGGCCGCTCAGCTCACTTTGGCAGTTAGGAGCACATTAAACACCACACGCATTATCCAGCAGTATATGCAGCACCAGAACCTGGCAAAGCGATACCGGGCAAGGAGGCGATGTCAGCGCGGTCACGTGAGTGATCAGGACATGGACACAGATTTCTCTGAAAGCATGGGCCCTGCCAATGCATGCATCATGGTGCTAATGGGGCAGGTTCATGCTGTGGAATGCAGATTCTGGGCTTAGGAAACAAGCACAGACTGGTGGGACCGCATAGTGTTGCAAGTCTGGGACGATTCCCAGTGGCTGTGAAACTTTCGCATGCGTAAGGGCACTTTCATGGAACTTTGTGACTTGCTTTCCCCTGCCCTGAGGCGCATGAATACCAAGATGAGAGCAGCCCTCACAGTTGAGAAGCGAGTGGCGGTAGCTCTGTGGAAGCTTGCAACGCCAGACAGCTACCGGTCAGTTGGGAATCAATTTGGAGTGGGCAAATCTACTGTTGGGGCTGCTGTGATGCAAGTAGCCCACACAATCAAAGATCTGCTGATATCAAGGGTAGTGACCCTGGGAAATGTGCAGGTCATAGTGGATGGCTTTGCTGCATTGGGATTCCCTAACTGTGGTGGGGCCATAGACGGAACCCATATCCCTATTTTGGCACCGGAGCACCAAGCCGCAGAGTACATAAACCGCAAGGGGTACTTTTCAATAGTGCTGCAAGCTCTGGTGGATCACAAGGGACGTTTCACCAACATCAACGTGGGATGGCCGGGAAAGGTACATGACGCTCGCATCTTCAGGAACTCTGGTCTGTTTCAAAAGCTGCAGGAAGGGACTTTATTCCCAGACCAGAAAATAACTGTTGGGGATGTTGAAATGCCTATATGTATCTTTGGGGACCCAGCCTACGCCTTAATGCCATGGCTCATGAAGCCGTACACAGGCAGCCTGGACAGTAGGCAGGAGCTGTTCAACTACAGGCTGAGCAAGTGCAGAATGGTGGTAGAATGTGCATTTGGACGTTTAAAGGCGCGTTGGTGCAGTTTACTGACTCGCTTAGACCTCAGCGAAACCAATATTCCCACTGTTATTACTGCTTGCTGTGTGCTCCACAATATCTGTGAGAGTAAGGGGGAGACGTTTATGGTGGGGTGGGAGATTGAGGCAAATCGCCTGGCTGCTGGTTATGCGCAGCCAGACACCAGGGCAGTTAGAAGAGCACAGGAGGGCGCGGTACGCATCAGAGAAGATTTGAAAACCAGTTTCATGACTGGCCAGGCTACGGTGTGAAAGTTCTGTTTGTTTCTCCTTGATGAAACCCCCCGCCCCTTGGTTCACTCTACTTCCCTGTAAGCTAACCACCCTCCCCTCCTCCCTTCAATCACCACTTGCAGAGGCAATAAAGTCATTGTTGCTTCACATTCATGCATTCTTTATTCATTCATCACACAAATAGGGGGATGACTACCAAGGTAGCCCAGGAGGGGTGGTGGAGGAGGGAAGGAAAATGCCACACAGCATTTTAAAATTTTACAACTTTAAAATTTATTGAATGACAGCCTTCTTTTTTTTGGGGCAATCCTCTGTGGTGGAGTGGCTGGTTGGCCGGAGGACCCTCACCGAGTTCTTGGGCGTCTGGGTGTGGAGGCTATGGAACTTGGGGAGGAGGGCGGTTGGTTACACAGGGGCTGTAGTGGCAGTCTGTGCTCCAGCTGCCTTTGCTGCAGTTCAGCCATACACTGGGGCATACTGGTTTGGTCCTCCAGCAGCCTCAGTATTGAATCCTGCCTCCTCTCATCACGCTGCCACCACATTTGAGCTTCAGCCCTGTCTTCAGCCCGCCACTTACTCTCTTCAGCCCGCCACCTCTCCTCCCGGTCATTTTGTGCTTTCCTGCACTCTGACATTATTTGCTTCCATGCATTTGTCTGTTCTCTGTCAGTGTGGGAGGACAGCATGAGCTCGGAGAACATGTCATTGCGAGTGCGTTTTTTTTTCTTTCTAAGCTTCACTAGCCTCTGGGAAGGAGAAGATCCTGTGATCATTGAAACACATGCAGCTGGTGGAGAAAAAAAAAGGGACAGCGGTATTTAAAAAGACACATTTTATAAAACAGTGGCTACACTCTTTCAGGGTAAACCTTGCTGTTAACATTACATACATAGCACATGTGCTTTCATTACAAGGTTGTATTTTGCTTCCCCCCACCGCGTGGCTACCCCGTCAACCTTCCCCCCTCCCTGTGGCTAACAGCGGGGAACATTTCTGTTTAGCCACAGGCAAACAGCCCAGCAGGAATGGGCTCCTCTGAGTGTCCCCTGAAGAAAAGCACTCTATTTCAACCAGGTGACCATGAATTATATCTCACTCTCCTGAGGATAACACAGAGAGATAAAGAACGGATGTTGTTTGAACGCCAGCAAACATACACTGCAATGCTTTGTTGTACAGTGATTTCTGAGTACGTGTTACTGGCTTGGAGTGGTAAAGTGTCCTACCATGAAGGACGCAATAAGGCTGCCCTCCCCAGAAACCTTTTGCAAAGGCTTTGGGAGTACATCCAGGAGAACCGCGAATGCCAGGGCAAAGTAATCCTTTCACATGCTTGCTTTTAAACCATGTATAGTATTTTAAAAGGTACACTCACCGGAGGTCCCTTCTCTGCCTGCTGGGTCCAGGAGGCAGCCTTGGGTGGGTTCGGGGGGTACTGGCTCCAGGTCCAGGATGAGAAACAGTTCCTGGCTGTCGGGAAAACCGGTTTCTCTGCTTGCTTGCTGTGAGCTATCTACAACCTCCTCCTCATCATCATCTTCTTCGTCCCCAAAACCTGCTTCCGTATTGCCTACATCT
Source organism: Lepidochelys olivacea (assembly GCF_965140295.1). Lineage (NCBI taxonomy): Eukaryota > Metazoa > Chordata > Testudines > Cheloniidae > Lepidochelys > Lepidochelys olivacea. Next base: position 73,995,881 of record NC_140411.1, on the reverse strand, counting down.
CCATTGAAGGAGTCAAACAACACGGCTGGGGTAGTGGTGGCTGAACCCCCTAAAATGGCATGCAGCTCATCATAGAAGCGGCATGTTTGGGGCTCTGACCCGGAGTGGCCGTTTGCCTCTTTGGTTTTCTGGTACGCTTGCCTCAGCTCCTTCAGTTTCACGCGGCACTGCTTCGGGTCCCTGTTATGGCCTCTGTCCTTCATGCCCTGGGAGATTTTGACAAAGGTTTTGGCATTTCGAAAACTGGAACGGAGTTCTGATAGCATGGATTCCTCTCCCCAAACAGCGATCAGATCCCGTACCTCCCGTTCGGTCCATGCTGGAGTTCTTTTGTGATTCTGGGACTCCATCATGGTCACCTCTGCTGATGACCTCTGCATGGTCACCTGCAGCTTGCCACGCTGGCCAAACAGGAAATGAGATTCAAAAGTTCGCGGTTCTTTTCCTGTCTACCTGGCCAGTGCATCTGAGTTGAGAGTGCTGTCCAGAGCGGTCAGAATGGAGCACTCTGGGATAGCTCCCGGAGGCCAATACCGTCTAATTGTGTCCAAAGTACCCCAAATTCGAGCCGGCAAGGCCGATTTAAGTGCTAATCCACTTGTCAGGGGTGGAGTAAGGAAATCGATTTTAAGAGCCCTTTAAGTTGAAATAAAGGGCTTCATCGTGTGGACGGGTGCAGGTTTACATCGATTTAATGCTGCTAAATTCGATCTAAAGTCCTAGTGTAGACCAGGGCTTAGCACATTAGACAAGGACTCTCCTTTGGATTCTAAGGTTAACTAAGACAAGATGAGGAAACACTGAGAGTTAAATATGTTAGTTAACTCATATTAATTAACACACATTATAGCACAACATGATTTTTCACCATAGACAAGCCCCACGTGTGGTGAACCCAGCATTCACTGTTAAGATTTTATCTCACTGTGAGCCCGACAGGTAGAGTTGCTTCAACCCTTGTCTTCTGGTGCAAGAGGGGCTGTATGGGTGATTCTAGCAGTTAGTCTTCTGTCCTGGACAATGAAAACATAGGCTCCTTCCCTCTTCTCACCTTACCCAGACCTAGGCAGGCTGGATTTACTCTCTTCCTGTGTGTTTTACCTTGTGACTGGCAATTTCTTGTATACGGAAAGCGGCGTCCCTCCCTATCAAATGCCTTCTGTGGCCGAGTTCTTTTGGGGACAGCTAGCTGAAGGTACATCCCACTGTGAAGCTGAGTGCTTGTGGTCAGCAGGGTTTCTCTGGCTAAAAAGAAAGTGGAACTCTCTCTCTTATACTGCAAGTAAGAGTACTTAAGAGCTTCATCTCTGCTACTGGAAGCCAACTCCCTTTTCTACCCCAAAACAATATGCTTATTTGTCTGGATGTACATGTAAGAATGATCCTAGCCATGTGCAGACTGTCCTGGGTGTGGGGTTGGTTATCAAGGCATGTTGTCTAGGTATGTGGCCCACTAACCATACTTTCTCTTCTCTGTCCCAATGTTGTTCTCTGAGTCTCAAGCACACATATTCATTTTCACTTTTCCAGATGCTGCTTCCATATTGTTTGTCTTTGGAAGCTGCTTCTCTTAAGTCCCCAACATATCAGGGAATCTACATATATGACAATGGATAGCTAGATAGTAAGGTAGATTGTTCTTCTCCAAGGAATTTTCCCCTCCTATAATAGCCTGCATCCAGCAGATAGAATAAAGCTGATACTTAACATCCATTATCTGTAGGATATGGTGGTATAAACTGCGTACACTTGTGCCCCATTCTTATTTCTTTACTTTTCCAGCTGTAAACTAAATTTTATTTCAGGGATGATTCCCTACAATTGTTTCAGAGAGAGCAGTACATTAATCCTCTCCTACAGACTTAGTGATTGAGTCCCTCTCTTTACTTTTAACTCTCAGTCACAGTTCAGACACTTGTTATATTGTTAAAAGAAGCAATTGGATCAGACAAGAAAAGTATAATTGTACTCTGTCATAAATATAAAGGGAAGGTTAACCACCTTTCTGTATACAGTGCTATAAAATGTCTCCTGGCCAGAGGCAAAACCCTTTCACCTGTGAAGAGTTAAGAAGCTAAGGTAACCTCACTGGCACCTGACCCAAAATGACCAATGAGGGGACAAGATACTTTCAAATCTGGAGGGGAGGGTGCGGGGGGAACAAAGGGTTCTGTCTGTCTGTGTGATGCTTTTGATGGGAACAGATGAGGAATGCAAGCCTTACAGCTCCAGTAAAGTTAGTAAGTAATCTAGCTAGAAAATTAATTAGATTTTCTTTTGTTTAATGACTTGTAAAAAAGCTGTGCTGTGTGTATTCCTGTTTTTGTGTCTTTTTGTAATTTAAGGTTTTGCCTAGAGGGATTCTCTATGTTTTGAATCTGATTACCCTGTGTCAAGGTTCCTTCCCCACTCTGAACTCTAGAGTACAGATGTGGGGACCTGCATGAAAACCTCCTAAACTTACTTTTACCAGCTTAGATTAAAACTTCCCCAAGATACAAATTATTTTACCCTTTGCCCTTGGATTTCCACTGCCACCACCAAACTTTATCTGGGTTCCTGAAAAAATGGAGTTTGGACACGTCTTTCCCCCCCAAAATCCTCCCACCCCTTGCACCCCACTTCCTGGGGAAGGTTTGGTAAAAATCCTCACCAATTTACATAGGTGACCACAGACCCAAACCCTTGGATCTGAGAACAATGAAAAAGCATTCCATTTCCTTACAAGAAGACTTTTAAGAGAAGTAAAAAAAAAAAAAAGGAATCACCTCTGTAAAATCAGGATGGTGAATACCTTACAGGGTAATCAGATTCAAAACATAGAGAATCCCTCTAGGCAAAACCTTAAGTTACAAAAAAGACACACAGACAGGAATATTCATTCTATTCAGCACAGCTATTTTCTCAGCTATTTAAAGAAATCATAAACTAACACATACCTAGCTAGATTACTTAGTAAGTTCTAAGACTCCATTCCTGTTCTGTCTCCGGCAAAAGCATCACACAGACAGACACAGACCCTTTGTTTTTCTCCCTCCTCCCAGCTTTTGAAAGTATCTTGTCTCCTCATTGGTCATTTTGGTCAGGTGCCAGCGAGGTTACCTTTAGCTTCTTAACCCTTTACAGGTGAGAGGGTTTTTCCTCTGGCCAGGAGGGATTTTAAAGGGGTTTACTTTTCCCTTTATATTTATGACCCCCCCCCCCAAATCTCAGCTAGGGTGAAACGCTGGCTGGGATTTTTTCCTGGAGCTCTAGGAAAAGCAGAGTTAATAAGACACATGCACCTCTAAATATACTACCAAGTACATAAAGACTAACAATATTTTCCACATCTCAAGGATGATTTTAACCAGTTGATTCTGGGAAACTTTCACGGGAGAGTGCATCAGCCACTTTGTTAGAAGCTCCTGAGATGTGTTGGATGTCAAAATCAAAATCTTGGAGAGCTAAATTCCACCGAATAAGTTTTTTGTTATTTCTCATGGCGTTATGAAGCCACTGTAGTGCAGCATGGTTGGTTTGCAGGTGGAAACGCTGTCCCCAAACATATGGGTGTAGCTTTTCCAGGGCGTAGACAATGGCGTAACATTCTTTTTCACTGCCTGACTGGACAGTTGCTTTCCCTCTCAGACAGGTTTTTTGCTGAGAAACACTGCAGGGTGGAATTCTTGATCAGGTCCTTTCTGCATTAAAACTGCTCCCACACCATGCTCAGACGCATCTGTGGTTACTAGGAACGGTTTGTCAAAGTCTGGGGCCCTTAGTACAGGGTCAGACATGAGTGTCGCTTTAAGCTGGTTAAAGGCCTTCTGACACTTTTTGGTCCACTGAACGGCATTTGGCTGTTTCTTTTTGGTTAGGTCTGTCAGTGGGGCGGCAATTTATCTGTATTGCAGTACAAATAGTCTGTAATAACCGGCCAAGCCTAAGAAGGATTGGACCTGTTTCTTTGACTTTGGGACAGGCCACTTTTGGATAGCATCCACTTTGGCCTGTAGGGGGTTGATAGTTCCTTGACCCACCTGGTGTCCAAGGTAAGTCACTCTGTTTAGGCCTATTTGACACTTCTTAGCCTTAACAGTTAGTCCTGCCTCCCTTACGCGCTCAAGGACTTTTTGTAGATTTTCCAGGTGTTCTGCCCAGGAATCCGAAAATATGGCCACATCGTCAAGGTAGGCGACTTCATATTCTCCTAATCCCACTAGGAGACCATCTACAAGTCTTTGGAAGGTGGCGGGGGCATTTCACAGCCTGAAAGGGAGTACATTAAATTCATACAGCCCGACATGTGTGGTGAAGGCTGACCTTTCCTTGGCGGATTCATCTAGCGGTGCCTGCCAGTACCCCTTGGTTAAGTCCAGGGTAGAGATGAACTGGGCCCATCCTAGTTTCTCTAGTAGTTCATCTGTGTGTGGCATTGGATAGTTGTCTGGGCGAGTTACAGCATTTAGCTTACAGTAGACCATGCAAAAATGTATCTCCCCATCTGATTTGGGAACTAGAACCACTGGAGATGCCCATGCACTTCCAGAGGGGAGGATTACACCCATCTGTAACATATCCTGGATCTCCCGGTCTATAGCAGTTTTAGCTCGATAAGACACCTGGTAGGGTTGGACTTTAATTGGGTGAGCATTACCTGTGTCAATGGAATGGTATGCCCGTTCAGTCAGTCCTGGGGTGGCTGAGAACGTCGCGTGTAGCTAGTGCACAGCTTCTCAATCTGCTGTCGCTGCATACGCCCAAGGGTCATGGAGAGGTTCACCTCTTCCACACCACCAGCCTTTTCCCTTCGTAGTAGACACCTTCAGGCCACTCAGCATCGTCTCCTCCCTGGGCTGTAAACTGACAAACCTTTAATTCTCTGGAATAAAAGGGATTTATAGAATTAATATGGTACACCTTAGGCTTTCGGTTGGAGGTGGGGTATGCTATGAGAAAATTAACAGCTCCCAGGCGCTCCTGGACCGTGAATGGCCCTTCCCACGATGCTTCCATTTTATGGGCCTGGAGTGCCTTTAAGACCATGACCTGGTCCCCTACTTTGAAGGAACGCTCTCTGGCATGTTTATCATACCAGGCTTTTTGATCTTTTTAAGCATCCTGTAAGTTTTCTTTAGCAAGGGCTAAAGAGGTTTGGAGGGTGTTTTGTAGGTTGGTTACAAAGTCCAGAATGTTAGTTCCTGGAGAAGGTGTAAATCCCTCCCATTGCTGCTTCACCAACTGTAATGGCCCCTTAACCTCACGGCCATATACAAGTTCAAATGGGGAAAACCCTAAACTGGGATGTGGTACAGCTCTGTAGGCAAAGAGCAACTGCTGCAACACTGGGTCCCAATCACTGGAGTACTCATTTACGAATTTACGTATCATGGCCCCCAAAGTTCCATTAAACTTCTCCACCATGCCATTTGTTTGATGGTGGTAAGGAGTGGCAACCAAGTGATTTATCCCATGAGCTTTCCAGAGGTTTTCCATAGTTCCTGCCAGGAAATTAGTTCCTGCATCTATGAGGATGTCGGAGGGCCAACCTACCCTGGTAAAAATGTCTGCTAGTGCCTGGCACACACTTTTAGCCCTGGTGTTGCTTAGAGCTACTGCTTCCGGCCATCAGGTGGCAAAATCCATGGAAGTCAGTATGTACTGCTTTCCTCTGGGTGTCTTTTTTCGGAAAAGGACCCAGAATATCCACAGCTACTCGCTGAAATGGAACTTCAATGATGGGGAGTGGCTGGAGAGGGGCTTTGACCTGGTCTTGGGGTTTTCCCACTCTTTGGCATAGCTCACAAGACCGGACATAGGTAGAAATGTCCTTGCCCATTCCCTCCCAGTGGAATGACCCCCCCAAACGGTCTTTGGTCCTGTTCACCACAGCGTGGCCACTAGGATGATCATGGGCTAAGCTCAAGAGCTTGGCCCGGTATTTAGTTGGAACTACCAACCGTCTCTGAGGATGCCAGTCTTCCTGGTGTCCACCAGAAAGAGTTTCCTTGTAGAAAAGTCCTTTTTCTACAACAAACCTGGATCGATTAGAAGAGCTGAGAGGCGGTGGGTTGCTCCGTGCCACCATCCAAGCTCTCTGGAGGCTTTCATCTGCTTCCTGTTCGATCTGGAACTGTTCCCTTGATGCTGGAGACATCAGTTCCTCATTGGATTGTGGACCTATGCTTGGTCCCTCTGGAAGCGATGTAGGGGATGGGGCTGTTTCCGTTGACTGTGAACCGCTCTCTGCTGGGACACTATGTTGGGGTTCAGGCTCCGGCTGAGCCTCTTGTGTAGGGTTATGGGCTGCTGCTGGTTCAGGTTCGGTGGGGCCCTCTGGTGTTGCAAGTACTGGATTCAGTGCTGGCAATGGGTGCTGGTTGTTCCGCTGGTTCCGGTTCTGGGACTGGTTCCGTCTGGGTCTCTGGGACTGGATCCACTACTGCTGTTGCAGACATTGGCCTGGGGTCCGGGTCCATCACCTCTGATCAGGTCCTGATAGAAGTTTCCAGAACAGAGCTAGGTATCATGGCTTGTTTAGCCTGGCTGCGGGTGACCATTCCCACCCTCTTGGCCTGCTTCACATGATTGGCCACGTCTTCCCCCAACAGCATGGGGATGGGATAATCATCATAGACTGCAAAAGTCCACGTTCCTGACCAGCCCTGGTACTGGACAGGCAGTTTGGCTGTAGGTAAATTGAAAGAGTTGGACTTGAAGGGTTGAATCATCACTTGGATCTCTGGGTTAATTAAATTGGGATCCACTAAGGAAGCATGGATAGCTTACACTTGTGCTCTGGTGTCCCTCCATGCGGTGACCTTCTTCCCGCCCACACTCACAGTTTCCCTCCGTGGGCAGCCTCCTGTACCTCCTTCTCCATCTGCATGAGTTCTATTTGTCTTTCATGTTCCTTTTGTTTTTCATCAGCCTGAAATCTGGCTAATTCCAGCTTTTGTTGAGCTGTGGAGTCTGTCATCCTAACCTCTCTGTTTTTAACTAACTTCACACCCGAGGTTTAGAAATAAAATAAACAAAACTTGGCTTGTAAAATTTTGCTATGCTGGAATAGGATACCTATTCTCTGATAGTGATTGTCAGCCTACAGAAAAAGGCAATTCCCTTTGTCTCTGCTCTGCCCCCAAATCAAAGCAAAACCCCCAACTGCTTGGAAACCTGCTTTCCAGCAGCCCCAAAGGAAAAAAAAATCCTTTTCAAATCTGTGCTCCTTGTAAAAAAAAAAAATCAAAATCCTAAAAAAAAAAACAAAAAACCCTGCCACTTTTGTTTCCAGGCAAATGGGTAGAACACCCCCCTATTAACTTTTAGGGGGAAAAAAACCTCAGCTTTGTGAAGACTATGAATTTCCCTGCAGGAGGTTAACTACTCTGCCTCCAGGCAAAGAAAACCTGCAATTCACAAAGATAACCCCTTTTTGTCTCTGCTCTGGCCCCAAAGCAGAGGAAAAACTAGCTGCTTTCAGTTGGACCTCCTTTCCATCAGCCCCAAAGGAAAAATATTTCCTTTTTAAAATCTGTTTTTCTGGTTCAAAAAAATCTCAAATTGATCTCAAAAGGATTTCAGGTTAATCCCACCACTCTGCCAACATGTCAAGATTCCTTCCCCACTCTGAACTCTAGGGTACAGATATGGGAACCTGCATGAAAACCTCCTAAGCTTACTTTTACCAGCTTAGGTTAAAACTTCCCCAAGGTACAAATTATTTTACCCTTTGCCCTTGGATTTCCACTGCCACCACCAAACTTTATCTGGGTTCCTGAAAAAACGTAGTTTGGACACGTCTTTCCCCCCAAAATCCTCCCACCCCTTGTACCCCACTTCCTGGGAAAGGTTTGGTAAAAATCCTCACCAATTTGCATTGGTGACCACAGACCCAAACCCTTGGATCTTAGAACAATGAAAAAGCATTCAGTTTCCTTACAAGAAGACTTTTTAATAGAAGTAAAAAGAAAAGAATCACCTCCGTAAAATCAAGATGGTGAATACCTTACAGGGTAATTAGATTCAAAATATAGAGAATCCGTCTAGGCAAAACCTTAAGTTACATAAAAAGGTACACAGATAGGAATATTCATTCTATTCAGCACAGCTATTTTCTCAGCCATTTAAAGAAATCACAATCGAATACATACCTAGCTAGATTACTTAGTAAGTTCTAAGACTCCATTCCTGTTCTGTCTCCAGCAAAAGCATCACACAGACAGACACAGACCCTTTGTTTTTCTTCCTCCTCCCAGCTTTTGAAACTATCTTGTCTCCTCATTGGTCATTTTGGTCAGGTGCCAGCGAGGTTACCTTTAGCTTCTTAACCCTTTACAGGTGAGAGGGTTTTTCCTCTGGCCAGGAGGGATTTTAAAGGGGTTTACCCTTCCCTTTATATTTATGACACCCTGTAAGGAATTTACCATCCTGATTTTACAGAGGTCTTTTACCTTTTCATTAATTAAAAGTCTTCTTTTAAGAACCTGATTGATTTTTCATTGTTCTTAAGATCCAAGGGTTTGGATCTGTGTTCACCTGTACCAATTGGTGGGGACATTATTATCAAGCCTTCCCCAGGAAAGGGGCTGTAGGGCTTGAGGGGATATTTTGGGGGAAGATGTCTCCAAGTGGGCTCTTTCCCTGTTCTTAGTTTAAAATGCTTGGTGGTGTCAGCATACTGTTCAAGGACAAGCCTGCTGTAAACTGCACCTTGTTACAATCAGTTCTACTCCCTGCAGACCAGAAACCTGCCTTCCAAAATGGAGGTTGATCTTTGGTATCTGCAGCCATCTCCAGCATCCTTACATAACATCTTTAGCTTTTTATAAGTAAATAAATAAATAAATAAAAAATTCCTATTGTGATGCATACGCTAGAGGTCACCCATCACAGGAATTCTTTTGCAGTAGCATAACCTTACTGCACCTCTGGATTTGATATATTACTGTAGACTGAAGAGTGTGTGATCTGATGCGGAGCTGCAAATCTGGTTCTAGTTCTGGCTGCTTTGGACAATTATCTAGTCACTTCTCCTCAAGTTCCTTCTCCTGCAAGGCTTGGTGTCTGTTTGCAACTGTTTAGTGGATATTCTGTAGCCCTTCTGTGTCTAGTTCCTTCAGGAGTAGCGGATAAAGCATTCAGGATCCTGTTCCTCTTTTTTTGATGCCACCTGTTTCTATTAGTTAAAAGGAGAAAAAATATATCTCTGAAAGAGCTTCATATCAAGCTAGTTATGAATTTTATTTGTATCTTTCAGGCTGAAATTCAGAATCACAGAAATGTAGATCTGGAAGGGATCTCAAGAGGTCATGTAATCGATACCCCCATGCTGAGGCACAACCAAGTATACCTAGACCATTCCTGACAGGTGTTTGTCTAACCGAGGGATTGGCAACCTTTGGCACGCGCCTGTCAGGGAAATCTGCTGGCAGGCCGGGACGGTTTGTTTTCTTGCAGTGTCCACAGATTCAGCCTTTTGCAGCTCCCACTGGCCGCGGTAGTCTGTTCCAAGCCAATGGAGGCTGCGGGAAGGGGTGGCCAGCACATCCCTCGGCCCACGCCGTTTCCCACAGCCCCCATTGGCCTGGAACAGCGAACCGCGGCCAGTGGGAACTGTGATCGGCTGAACCTGCAGATGCTGCAGGTAAACAAACCATCCCGGCCTGCCAGTGGATTTTCCTGATGGGCCATGTGCCAAAGTTGCCGATCCCTGGCCCAACCTGTTCTTAAAAACCTTCAGTGGCAGGGATTCTATGACTTCCCTTGGAAGCTTATTCTAGAATGCTACTACCCTTATAGTTAGAAAGATTTACCTAATATCTGACCTAAATCTTGCTGCAGTTTAAACGGATATGGAGAACAATTGATCACTATCCTCTTTATAGAATCATAGAATCATAGAATATCAGGGTTGGAAGGGACCTCAGGAGGTCACCTAGTCCAAACCCTGCTCAAAGCAGGACCAATCCCCAATTAAATCATCCCAGCCAGGGCTTTGTCAGGCCTGACCTTAAAAACTTCTAAGGAAGGAGATTCCACCACCTTCCTAGGTAACGCATTCCAGTGTTTCACCACCCTTCTAGTGAAAAAGTTTTTCCTAATATCCAACCTAAAGCTACCCCACTGCAACTTGAGAGCATTACTCCTTATCCTGTCATCTTCTACCACTGAGAATAGTCTAGAACCATCCTCTTTGGAACCACCTCTCAGGTAGTTGAAAGCAGCTATCAAATCCCCCCTCATTCTTCTCTTCTGCAGACTAAACAATCCCAGTTCCCTCAGCCTCTCCTCATAAGGTTTCAGAGTAGCAGCCATGTTAGCCCTTAATATTTTTGCCAACTGTTATTAGGTTCCCTCAGTCTCCTTTTCTCAAAATTAAACATGCCCTCATATTAGGTCAGGTCTTCTAAACCTTTATCATTTTTTGTTGCTCTCCTCTAGACTCTCTCCAATGTATTTAATTTCTTAAACTGTGGTGCCCAGAACTGGAAACTGTACTCCAGTTGTGGCCTAACCAGTGCTGAATAGAGTGGGCCAATTACCTCCCATGTTTTCCATAGAATCATAGAATATAACACATGATATCAGGAATCATAACATTCAAAAACCGGTAGGAGAACACTTCAACCTCTCTGGCCACTCAGTAACGGATTTAAAAAGTGGCAATTTTGCAACAGAAAAGCTTCAAAAACAGACTCCAATGAGAAACTGCTGAGCTTGAATTAATATGCAAACTAGATATCATTAACTTGGGTTTGAACCGAGACTAGGAGTGGCTGGGTCATTACACATTTTGAATCTATTTCCCCATGTTAAGTATCCTCACACCTTCTTGTCAACTGTCTAAATGGGCCATCTTGATTATCACTACAAATGTTTTTTTCTCCTGCTGATAATAGCTCATCTTAATTAATTAGCCTCTTACACTACCTTTTCGTGTTCTCTGTATATATGTATATATATATATCTTCTTACTATATGTTCCATTCTGTGCATCCAGTGAAGTGGGCTGTAGCCCACGAAAGCTTATGCTCAAATACATTTGTTTGTCTGTAAGGTGCCACAAGTACTCCTGTTCTTTTAATGTCAAGATGCAGTCCTACAAACTCTGATTTGCATGCTTAACTTTACTATGGTGAGTAGTCCTGTTGAAGGGGACTAGCCACAGAATCAAAGCTAACTAGGCAAATAAGTGTTTGCAGGCTTGGGGCCTAAAACTCTCTGTTTGCTTTAGCTTCACAATTAAAGGGCACCATATTGTTCTAATCTGAGAATCCCAGCACTGGTGATAATTTAGTATGAACAGCAGCATGTGTTGCAAGCTTTGAGGCTCAAATATGAAGAGTATTAAATCTCTTCCTGTATTTGTGTGTGAGTCTGGATCAATCTTCTACCATATAGCTTGTCATAAATATAAAGGGAAGGGTAAACCCCTTTGAAATCCCTCCTGGCCAGGGGAAAGCTCCTCTCACCTGTAAAGGGTTAAGAAGCTAAAGGTAACCTCGCTGGCACCTGACCAAAATGACCAATGAGGAGACAAGATACTTTCAAAAGCTGGGAGGAGGGAGAGAAACAAAGGGTCTGTGTCTGTCTGTAGTCGTCTTGGCCGGGGACAGACCAGGAATGGAGTCTTAGAACTTTTAGTAAGTAATCTAGCTAGGTATGTGTTAGATTATGATTTCTTTAAATGGCTGAGAAAAGAATTGTGCTGAATAGAATAACTATTTCTGACTGTGTATCTTTTTTGTAACTTAAGGTTTTGCCTAGAGGGGTTCTCTATGTTTTTGAATCTAATTACCCTGTAAGATATCTACCATCCTGATTTTACAGGGGGGATTTCTTTATTTCTATTTACTTCTATTTTTTATTAAAAGTCTTCTTGTAAAACACTGAATGCTTTTTCATTGTTCTCAGATCCAAGGGTTTGGGTCTGTGGTCACCTATGCAAATTGGTGAGGCTTTTTATCCAACATTTCCCAGGAAAGGGGGGGTGCAAGTGTTGGGAGGATTGTTCATTGTTCTTAAGATCCAAGGGTCTGGGTCTGTAGCCACCTAGGCAAATTGGTGAGGCTTTTTACCAAACCTTGTCCAGGAAGTGGGGTGCAAGGTTTTGGGAAGTATTTTGGGGGGAAGGACGCGTCCAAACAGCTCTTCCCCAGTAACCAGTATTAGTTTGGTGGTGGTAGCGGCCATTCCAAGGATAACGGGGGTAATATTTTGTACCTTGGGGAAGTTTTGACCTAAGCTGGTAAAGATAAGCTTAGGAGGTTTTTCATGCAGGTCCCCACATCTGTACCCTAGAGTTCAGAGTGGGGGAGGAACCTTGACATAGCTGATAGAAATCTGTTCTTCAGACTGCATTTTGATGGCCAGCAACCCAGAGAAACATAGCAGCAGAGACAGTAGCAGACCCCTTAACTCTGCTTCACTTAATGCAGTAAAACCAGAAGTGCCTATGGGAATAGGTATCAGAGTCACTACGGTCGACTTTTTCTTTTGTGACTTCTCTTTTTTCATTATGTTTTGAAATTCCCATTGACCGTTGTCTTTCATGTGAGTTTAATTTCATATGGTCGTGAGCTTGATAATGCAACTTTGATTGGATACAGGACACTCACAAATGTATTGATGAAATATGTTGACACAGAAGTAATTTTTACTTTCAAAGATGCTCTGAAAAGGAAAAGTCAAAACAGATTGTCATGAAAATATGCTCTTAAGGCTTGAACTAACAGAGTGGTGGAACATTTAGCACATAAATAAGCTGAAAATTACATTTTAAAAATTCTGAATACCATCTACAATTCTCCTACTAAAAGTGGATTTGCTGTAGAGACCCCATTATTTTCTTCAACTTCAGATAACAGAGAATTCAGTGATAACATTGACATTGCTTATTGGAACCCACATCAGTAATAATCCTTTCTCTGTTCCTTAGTATTCACACTTTCTTTCTTTCTTTCTTTCTTTCTTTCTTTCTTTCTTTCTTTCTTTCTTTCTTTCTTTCTTTCTTTCAACTCGGAGAAACAAGCCCTGAAACTGCCACCATGCTTTACTCCCTTACCCCATCCCAAAATATAGCCAGCATTGCCAATTCTTATAGTTAATTCACAAGTCTTGGAATATTTGGTGCCTTTCATAAAGCTCTGGCTTCTGGAGTCATGTTATCACATGAGAAACTCAGCTTCTAAAATCATGCTTCTAGGGCTCATACTTATAGAGATATGGTTAAAAAATGTGATCTTTATGGGCCCAAAACTAGAGATGGATGAAATTTTTCTGACAGGTAGTTTATTCAATGAAACATGTTGTTTCAGTCACACTGAAATTATTTGGGAATTTGACACAAATCTTTTCAACCATTCACAAACCCACAGCAGGAAGAGGTGGTAGTGGTGCTGCTGCTGCTATGCCACTTTTGTAAGACACAGAAGACCCAGGTTCAAATGCTTAAAACTTTTTCAATTCACTGGAAAATTTCAGATTCAGTTTATCCATAAATGATGATTTTTTTTTGAACTGCCATCAAACCAAAAAAAAAAAAAAGAGCTGTCCATCCTGCTTTAATTAAATCCCAGAAGGCACATAAAAAGACAGAGCATTTATTATTTTTAAAAATCTCATGATTTTTGAGCCAGTCTCACAGTTTTGGAGACCTGACTCATGGCTTTTTCAGCTTACGTCTGGTAATACTGGCTGCTTCCAGGAGTGGCGTGGGGCCACAACCACGGCATGCAGGCAGCCTGCTTGCCTGAGCCCTGCCACGCCATAGGTTGGGACTCGGGAGCAGGTTGTCAGATATTTGTCCTGAATTTTGGGGGCCCCCGTCATTGGGGGCCCATGCCACTGCACAATTTGTTTCATGGTAAATTCGCTCCTGAAGAAAGGGAAGCCAAAATTCAAGACAACCCAAATTAACCTTGAAAAGTTAAATGTACATTATTTTAATTTTGGAGGGGGAGTATATTCATGGTCTTCTTCTCTTTCTCTATATTCCTATTATACGCAGAAGCATAGTTACAACTGAGAGAGAGACAGAGAGAGAGAGAGAGAGAGAGAGAGAGGAAATCCTGTAACTCAGGACTTGACTACACAGGGAGTTTGGCATGTAGTAAGTTAGGGTAGGAATGTAAAGCACACTGGCTACTCCCTACTAACTCTCTGTGTGGATACTCATACTGTGCATTGAAAATGCCCTCAGGCAGCTTAGCTGAGTACACTTTCAAAGTGCATTAAGTTAATGTGCACAAAGGCACCCTTAGCCCTGGTCTACACTAGGACTTTAGGTCGAATTTAGCAGCGTTAAATCGATTTAAACCTGCACCCGTCCACACAGTGAAGCCCTTTAATTCGACTTAAAGGGCTCTTAAAATCGATTTCCTTACTCCACCCCTGACAAGTGGATTAGCGCTTAAATCGACGTTCCCAGCTCGAATTTGGGGTACTGTGGACACAATTCGATGGTATTGGCCTCCGGGAGCTATCCCAGAGTGCTCCATTCTGACCGCTCTGGACAGCACTCTCAACTCAGATGCACTGGCCAGGTAGACAGGAAAAGAACCGCGAACTTTTGAATCTCATTTCCTGTTTGGCCAGCGTGGCAAGCTGCAGGTGACCATGCAGAGCTCATCAGCACAGGTGACCATGATGGAGTCCCAGAATCGCAAAAAAGCTCCAGCATGGACCGAACGGGAGGTACGGGATCTGATCGCTGTTTGGGGAGAGGAATCCGTGCTATCAGAACTCCGTTCCAGTTTTCGAAATGCCAAAACCTTTGTGAAAATCTCCCAGGGCATGAAGGACAGAGGCCGTAACAGGGACCCGAAGCAGTGCCGCGTGAAACTGAAGGAGCTGAGGCAAGCCTACCAGAAAACCAGAGAGGCGAACAGCCGCTCTGGGTCAGAGCCCCAAACATGCCACTTCTATGATGAGCTGCATGCCATTTTAGGGGGTTCAGCCACCACTACCCCAGCCGTGTTGTTTGACTCCTTCAATGGAGATGGAGGCAATACGGAAGCAGGTTTTGGGGACGAAGAAGATGAGGAGGAGGAGGAGGAGGTTGTAGATGGCTCACAGCAAGCAAGCGGAGAAACCGGTTTTCCCGACAGCCAGGAACTGTTTCTCACCCTAGACCTGGAGCCAGTACCCCCCGAACCCACCCAAGGCTGCCTCCTGGACCCAGCAGGCGGAGAAGGGACCTCTGGTGAGTGTACCTTTTAAAATGCTATACATGGTTTAAAAGCAAGCATGTGAAAGGATTACTTTGCCCTGGCATTTGCGGTTCTCCTAGATGTAGTCCTAAAGCCTTTGCAAAAGGTTTCTGGGGAGGGCAGCCTTATTTCGTCCTTCATGGTAGGACACTTTTATCACTCCAGGCCAGTAACACATACTCGGGAATCACTGTAGAACAAAGCATTGCAGTGTATGTTTGCTGGCATTCAACCAAAATCCGTTCTTTCTCTCTCTGTGTTATCCTCAGGAGAGTGAGATATAATTCATGGTCACCTGGTTGAAATAGGGTGCTTTTCTTCAGGGACACATTCCTGCTGGGCTGTTTGCCTGTGGCTGAACAGAAATGTTCCCTGCTGTTAGCCACGGGGAGGGGGGAGGGTTGAGGGGGTAGTCACGCGGTGGGAGGAGGCAAAATGCGACCTTGTAACGAAAGCACATGTGCTATGTATGTAATGTTAACAGCAAGGTTTACCCTGAAAGAGTGTAGCCACTGTTTTATAAAATGTGTGTTTTTAAATACCGCTGTCCCTTTTTTTTTCTCCACCAGCTGGATGTGTTTCAATGATCACAGGATCTTCTCCTTCCCAGAGGCTAGTGAAGCTTAGAAAGAAAAAAAAACGCACTCGAGATGAAATGTTCTCCGAGCTAATGCTGTCCTCCCACACTGACAGAGCACAGACGAATGCGTGGAGGCAAATAATGTCAGAGTGCAGGAAAGCACAAAATGACCGGGAGGAGAGGTGGAGGGCTGAAGAGAGTAAGTGGCGGGCTGAAGAGAGTAAGTGGCGGGCAGAAGACAGGGCTGAAGCTCAAATGTCGCGGCAGCGTGATGAGAGAAGGCAGGATTCAATGCTGAGGCTGCTGCAGGACCAAACAAGAATGCTCCAGTGTATGGTTGAGCTGCAGCAAAGGCAGCTGGAGCACAGACTTCCACTGCTGCCCCTCTGTAACCAACCGCCCTCCTCCCCAAGTTCCATAGCCTCCACACCCAGACGCCCAAGAACGCGGTGGGGGGGCCTCCGGCCAACCAGCGACTCCACAACAGAGGATTGCCCAAAAAAAAGAAGGCTGTCATTCAATAAATTTTAAAGTTGTAAACTTTTAAAGTGCTGTGCTTAATGTGCTGTGTGGCATTTTCCTTCCCTTCTCCACCACCCCTCCTGGGATACCTTGGTAGTCATCCCCCTATTTGTGTGATGAATGAATAACGAATGCATGACTGTGAAGCAGCAATGACTTTATTGCCTCTGCAAGTGGTGATTAAAGGGAGGAGGGGAGGGTGGTTAGCTTACAGGGAAGTAGAGTGAACCAAGGGGCGGGGGGTTTCATCAGGGAGAAACAAACAGAACTTTCACACTGTAGCCTGGCCAGTCATGAAACTGGTTTTCAAAGCTTCTCTGATGCGTGCCGCGCCCTCCTGAGCTCTTCTAACCGCCCTGGTGTCTGGCTGTGCGTAACCAGCAGCCAGGCGATTTGCCTCAATCTCCCACCCAGCCATAAACGTCTCCCCCTTACTCTCACAGATATTGTGGAGCACACAGCAAGCAGTAATAACAGTGGGAATATTGGTTTCGCTGAGGTCTAAGCGAGTCAGTAAACTGCGCCAGCGCGCCTTTAAACGTCCAAATGCACATTCTACCACCATTCTGCACTTGCTCAGCCTGTAGTTGAACAGCTCCTGACCACTGTCCAGGCTGCCTGTGTACGGCTTCATGAGCCATGGCATTAAGGGGTAGGCTGGGTCCCCAAGGATACATATAGGCATTTCAACATCCCCAACAGTTATTTTCTGGTCTGGGAAGAAAGTCCCTTCCTGCAGCTTTTGAAACAGACCAGAGTTCCTGAAGATGCGAGCGTCATGCACCTTTCCCGGCCATCCCACGTTGATGTTGGTGAAACGTCCCTTGTGATCCACCAGAGCTTGCAGCACTATCGAAAAGTACCCCTTACGGTTTATGTACTCGCCGGCTTGGTGCTCTGGTGCCAAGATAGGGATATGGGTTCCGTCTATAGCCCCACCACAGTTAGGGAATCCCATTGCAGCAAAGCCATCCACTATGACCTGCACATTTCCCAGGGTCACTACCCTTGATATCAGCAGATCTTTGATTGCGTGAGCTACTTGCATCACAGCAGCCCCCACAGTAGATTTGCCCACTCCAAATTGATTCCCAACTGACCGGTAGCTGTCTGGCGTTGCAAGCTTCCACAGGGCTATCGCCACTCACTTCTCAACTGTGAGGGCTGCTCTCATCCTGGTATTCATGCGCTTCAGGGCAGGGGAAAGCAAGTCACAAAGTTCCATGAAAGTGCCCTTACGCATGCGAAAGTTTCGCAGCCACTGGGAATCGTCCCAGACCTGCAACACTATGCGGTCCCACCAGTCTGTGCTTGTTTCCCGAGCCCAGAATCGGCGTTCCACAGCATGAACCTGCCCCATTAGCACCATGATGCATGCATTGGCAGGGCCCATGCTTTCAGAGAAATCTGTGTCCATGTCCTGATCACTCACGGGACCGCGCTGACGTCGCCTCCTCGCCCGGTATCGCGTTGCCATGTTCTGGTGCTGCATATATTGCTGGATAATGCGTGTGGTGTTTAATGTGCTCCTAATTGCCAAAATGAGCTCAGCGGCCTCCATGCTTGCCTTGGTATGGCGTCTCCGCACAGAAAGAAGGCGCGGAACGATTGTCTGCCGTTGCTCTGACGGAGGGAGGGGCGACTGACGACACGGCTTACAGGGTTGGCTTCAGGGAGCTAAAATCAACAAAGGGTGTGCCTGTACATCAAGGAGTATTTCAGGCAGGACTGCACGGAGGGTTCCAATAAGAAATGGTGCACCTAAGTTATCGTTCTTATTGGAACAAGGAGGTTAGCCTGGCCTCTGATTGATACATGGCTAGATTAACCTCGCTGCGCCTTCTCTGTGACTGACTGCAGTGTGATCTAGATAGGGGAGGAGGAAAATGAGTCCAAAACAAATCTGGTCTATGTCTTGTTCTGACCCACTCCATCGATCCTTTACATCTTTGGCTGGCAGCAGACAAAAAAGGCGCGAAATGATTGTCTGCCCTTGCTTTCACGGGGGGAGGGAGGGTGGGAACGGGGTCCTGACGACATGTACCCAGAACCACCTGCGACAATGTTTTTTGCCGCATCAGGCATTGGGATATCAACCCAGAATTCCAATGGGCAGCGGAGACTGCGGGAACTGTGGGATAGCTACCCACAGTGCAACGCTCCAGAAGTCGACGCTTGCCTCGGTACTGTGGAAGCGCTCCGCCGAGTTAATGCACTTAATGCACTTTAGAGCATTTTCTGTGGGGACACACACACTCGAATATATAAAACCGATTTCAAAAAAACCGACTTCTATAAATTCGACCTAATTTCGTAGTGTAGACATACCCTTAGTGTGCAGCAGCTACTGTGAGCTTTTTCCTTGTGCAGATAAGCCCTTAGTGCATAAACCTTCCCCATTTGTAACTGTCATTTCCTTTTTACATTCCCAAATTTTCCTGATTACCATCTTTTCTTGCTATAATTTCCCCTATACAACTACTTCTTTTTAGGCAAGTCGACTACTACACTTCTGCCTCCTGACCATCGGTTGTGTCTCATTGATAGATATTGCAGGAAGTCGAAAGCAGAAAAACTCAAAATGTTCAGCTGGCACAACTGTTAACTGCACTGCAGCAATAGGGTACCATCCACTTTTCTCCACTCAGTTCATCTTAATATATTGCATAACAGAACAATTCTATCTTATTCTCAGAGAACTTATTCTCTTTCCCCTCATCATTTCCTAACTGCTCTTTTCCCCCTGCTATTATCTCCACAAGACTGCTAACTCTACAGAGCTGCAGGTGATTTCTAATGGAAATGAGAAATGGATACAATGGATAATTTTAAGGAAGATAGTCCTCAGAATAAAGGAAAAGTAGCCTGCAGAGTGAATGTATCCAAGTTCTAATGATGCTTTCTTTATTTTAGTTCTTTGTCCTGTTCTGTTTTGAGGGATGCAGTTATTATCCTGTACTTAATTTAATTTATCATTTCTGAACTGGCTGCCAGGTTTCCAGATTTCCCCAAATTATCCTCTTAAGATCTGCCTTTTCCTTCCTTCATATCATTGCTGATAAGATTAAATTCTTTATCTGGTGCAGAACGTTGTTTTCCACTCTTCTTCAAACAGCTTGGTAAGCAGCTTCACACCATTCTGTTTCACATTTGCATTGGATGCCAAGTCCCTTTCTCCTGATTATCTCAGCTGGAATGCCAGAGGGTTGGGGGGAAGGGAAGAGCTTAGAATTTGCTCTTGCAAAAGAAATCATCTGTTATTCAAAAGCACTGTGGTATTCAGTTCTTAGTAGTGTATGCAGAACTGCACTTTGTTTGCTTCCCCTGAAAACACCAAAAGGGAGGGGAAGCTGAGGAATTATACATACGAGCGAGTTCTACACATACATTACTATTAAAAAGAAAAGGAGTACTTGTGTCACGTTAGAGACTAACCAATTTATTTGACCATAAGCTTTCGTGAGCTACAGCACACTTCATTGGATACATACTGTGGAAAGTGTAGAAGATCTTTTTATATACACACAAAGCATGAAAAAATACCTCCTCCCACCCCACTCTCCTGCTGGTAATAGCTTATCTAAAGTGATCACTCTCCTTACAATGTGTATGATAATCAAGTTGGGCCATTTCCAGCACAAATCCAGGGTTTAACAAGAATGTCTGGGGGGGGGGGGTTGGAAAAAACAAGGGGAAATAGGTTACCTTGCATAATGACTTAGCCACTCCCAGTCTCTATTCAAACCTAAGTTAATTGTATCAAATTTGCAAATGAATTCCAATTCAACAGTTTATCACTGGAGTCTGCATTTGAAGTTTTTTTGTTGTAATATCACAACTTTCATGTCTGTAATCGCGTGACCAGAGAGATTGAAGTGTTCTCCAACTGGTTTATGAATGTTATAATTCTTGACATCTGATTTGTGTCCATTTATTCTTTTACGTAGAAACTGTCCAGTTTGACCAATGTACATGGCAGAGGGGCATTGCTGGCCCATGATGGCATATATCACATTGGTGGATGTGCAGGTGAACGGGCCTCTGATAATGTGGCTGATGTTATTAGGCCCTGTGATGGTGTCCCCTGAATAGATATGTGGGCACAGTTGGCAACAGACTTTGTTGCAAGGATAGGTTCCTGGGTTAGTGGTTCTGTTGTGTGGTATGTGGTTGCTGGTGAGTATTTGCTTCAGGTTGGGGGCCTGTCTGTAGGCAAGGACTGTCCTGCCTCCCAAGATCTGTGAGAATGTTGGGTCATCCTTCAGGATAAGTTGTAGATCCTTAATAATGCGGTGGAGGGGTTTTAGTTGGGGGCTGAAGGTGACGGCTAGTGGCATTCTGTTATTTTCTTTGTTAGGCCTATCCTGTAGTAGGAGACTTCTGGGAACTCTTCTGGCTCTATCAATCTGTTTCTTCACTTCCACAGGTGGGTATTGTAGTTGTAAGAATGCTTTCCACAGTATGCATCTGATGAAGTGAGCTGTAGCTCACGAAAGCTTATGCTCAAATAAATTGGTTAGTCTCTAAGGTGCCACAAGTACTCCTTTTTTTTTGTGAATATAGACTAACACGGCTGTTACTCTGAAACCTATCATTACTATTAAAGTTTGTGTCTGATTTGAAGGAAGATATATTTTTGGTTCATATTTTTTTTAATATTTGTCCAGTCCTCAACTCCTTTCTTCCCTCAGTCACAATCTACAGAAGTCCGGAGCCTGAGGGGTGCAGGAATAGACGGTCCAGCTTCCCCAAAAACCTTACTAAAATCTTCCACGTGGATGATTTTCACCACAATAAAGTTTTAATATTGACAGGTTTCAGAGTAACAGCCATGTTAGTCTGTATTTGCAAAAAGAAAAGGAGTACTTGTGGCACCTTAGAGACTAACCAATTTATTTGAGCATGAGCTTTCGTGAGCTACAGCTCACTTCATCGGATGCATACCGTGGAAACTGCAGCAGACTTTATATATACACAGAGAATATGAAACAATACCTCCTCCCACCCCACTGTCCTGCTGGTAATAGCTTATCTAAAGTGATCATCAGGTTGGGCCATTTCCAGCACAAATCCAGGTTTTCTCACCCTCCACCCCCCCACACAAATTCACTCTCCTGCTGGTGATAGCCCATCCAAAGTGACAACTCTTTACACAATGTGCATGATAATCAAGTTGGGCTATTTCCTGCACAAATCCAGGTTTTCTCACATCCCCCCCACCCCCATACACACACAAACTCACTCTCCTACTGGTAATAGCTCATCCAAACTGACCACTCTCCAAGTTTAAATCCAAGTTAAACCAGAACATCTGGAGGGGTGGGTAGGAAAAAACAAGAGGAAATAGGCTACCTTGCATAATGACTTAGCCACTCCCAGTCTCTATTTAAGCCTAAATTAATAGTATCCAATTTGCAAATGAATTCCAATTCAGCAGTTTCTCGCTGGAGTCTGGATTTGAAGTTTTTTTGTTTTAAGATAGCAGGACAGTGGGGTGGGAGGAGGTATTGTTTCATATTCTCTGTGTATATATAAAGTCTGCTGCAGTTTCCATGGTATGCATCCGATGAAGTGAGCTGTAGCTCACGAAAGCTCATGCTCAAATAAATTGGTTAGTCTCTAAGGTGCCACAAGTACTCCTTTTCATTTTAATATTGAAAACTCACACAAAATGCCAAGCCTCAATAAGTTCCTGTTGAATTAGTGACCCAAGTGGAAATAATTACAGGTAATTCTGGGTACTGAAAACTTCTGTTTTCCACCAGTGCTCAGATATGGCTTCATAGCATCTAGCCTGTTTTCTGCCTGAGTGGGGGCTAATGAATTTCCAAGCACACACAAGGAAGATTTCAACAGCCACATCTATGGGGCATGGGGTGGGAGTGGCACTCACCTCTTCAACAAAAAAGATCTGTAACAATTACAGCACTGATCCTCAGGTGCACTAGAGCTGCTTTGTGCTCTTCCAGCTGTGCAAAGCTGCCCTAATGATGGCATAGCCAGCCATAGGAAGATTCCAAACCATGGCCCCTTTCTGCCCCCAACACACGCTAAATAATGGTAAGGGGTGTAAGCCAGCTAGTTTTTTTGTACCACTGCTGCAGTGCTAAGGGAGTGGAGCCAGGGACATAATCTGGACCAGTGTGTTTTTATGTTCAGCTCAAAATAGAAAGCCGAAAGCTGCTATTTAATCTTTTCATCGTCAGTAATAATTAAAGTGGTGATCCAGTCTCTTAAGTATCGAGAGCCCTTTTATTTGCCCTCTCTATGGAGGCACTGATGTTGGGTTGTGAATTGACTGGCTAATATGAAAAAGAAAAATCTAGCAGAAGAATTGTGCTAACATTTTGAGTAGGTTTCAGGACTATACTCTGGAGAAGATAGATGGTTGAAATTAATATACATTTAAATATTTAAAGGTATGAATGTAGGATAACCACATAGGGCTAAGAAGCATGTTAAAATGGTGACTCTGTGGAATTTTACACGCATCCTTATTCTTGTAGTTACTGAACAAATTGTTTTACACAGGATTAACAGGGCCAGAGGAAAGTTTGGGTAGTCAACCCAAATCAATCAAAACAGCTATGTGAGATACAACAGAAGTATAGACTTCTTAAACTGTGTTTTGTATCATCCCAGTTTTCACCTACTTTTTGAGCAAATAGCATTCAGTGTTGTGATGACAGCTCAGAACTCATAATTTGTTATAGAATGTATACAAGATGGGAAGGAATTTTCCAACAAAAATATGCAACTGCTATTTTCAAAGGGGCAGCAGGGAGTTTGTCACCTAACTGCCACTGAGAGTGAAGGAAATGCCTAATTCACTTAGGCCCCTCTAAAAATACAGCCTACAACTAGTGTGAGGAATCCCAAATGGCTAACGAATTGACTCAAGTAGTGTCCAAAAACAAACCATTTAACAGACTTTGGTTTATGACATGGAAGATTGCTCTACAAGAGTGTAAAGAATGTTGTCCATACTTAGGCCTGATTATCCGGAGAGCTGGACGCACACATTTCTCAGCAATGTCAATGAAAGCCATGCATGCCCAAATGATAGGAATATCAGGCCCACTGATTTCAGGCTGCTTCCTTTTTATTGCATATCATTCTTAGGCTATGTCTATGCTGCAGGGTGGGCTTTTGTCCTGGCTTGTGCATGTGCGGGCACATGTTATCCCTGCCAGCCTGCAAGAATCCACACTGCAGAGCTACACATGCCCCATATACCTGCTCCACACTAGCACTGCAGATACATGTGTTTAGCACTAAGATTTGTGGGAGGATATCCCAGGACTGTTAAGCTGGAGTGGTGATAGGAATTGGTTTGTGGTGTATTGTGGGAGAACTTGTTTGTCCTTTCTCGGACCCCTGTGTGGATGTGGTTTTAGCCTGCCATATTTAACTGAGGCATTTCCTGCTCTGCATTTCTGTCCCTTTCAGCCAGAGGACAAGACATTGATCCCTTGGATGAGCTGCTCCTGTGTACATGTGAACTGTTCATGCAACAAAGAAGACATTTGGCAAGACTATGTCTTTTCAATGTGCAATTTCCCACTTAAGTTACATGGTATTGCATTTGTTGCCTGATGGCATTTTGGGAGCATTTTCTGAAATGCAGAAGGTAGTGGGACTAGGAGGACACTTCATAGAATGGACAGACATGATGAATGTGGCAATTGCTAAGAAATGAAAGTGGGCTTTAAAGTCAGTAAAAAGGCATTGGGGTGGGGAATATAGTAGGTTAGGTTCAACCACCTGTGGCAAAAACCTCTGAGCTAAGAACAAAAAGAAATCTGCACTTTTGTAGAAGAGTTGAAGCTTAAAAGGCTGGATTCACAAAAGGACGTAGGTGCCTAACCACTACTTTAGGCATCTAAATCCCAGAATCAGATCCCACTGGGATTCATACTACCACCGTTCAGCTGCTGCCAAATCCTCTAGGAACCTAAAGTCACCTAATGCACCTATGTTTTTGCAGTAAAGGTTCCCCAGGTACCTGTGTTTTTGCCTCTGTGCATATGTACTGCAGCCCCACTCTAGGTGTCTGGACATCTAAGTCCAGAGTAAAGCAAGAACTGGAGAAAGACAGGCACTCTTCTCCCTAACTTGCCTGCAGGGCCAGATCTGGTAAATGTCCTCAGAGCCCACCTACCAGATCAGGCCCTATATGCAAACTTGCACAAAACTGCCCAGCAGGGTGAGGAGGAGACCTCTCTCATAGCTTTTAGCCCTGTGGTTAGGGTACTTACTTGGAATGTGACTTAACTTAGACTTAGAATCTCCTGTGCCTAGTGGCACATGAGACAACACCCAATTTTTTCCCACTGCTGTCTGTCCAGTGCAAGGTGTTTGACTCCACCTTAAATTGTATCCATGATGGCAGCATGACCTCTCTGAGAGGTCATTTTTTGTCCTCCATACTTCCTCTTCCCACATCCCTCAGTGTATGCCACTTCCCACAGCCCCCATTGGCCTGCAGTGACGAACCACGGCCAGTGGGAGCTGCAATCGGCAGAACCTGCAGACACTGCAGGTAAACAAACCGTCCCGGCCCACCAGCGGATTTCCTTGATGGGCCACGTGCCAAAGGTTGATGATCCTGGGCTAGTGTATATTTAATTTCCATTGATGAAGTGGTAAACCAATTAATAAATCTGCATTGCTTGTCTTGAGCAGTGCAAGATGGTATATTCCTGAGGTACAGTTCTGGGAGCTGGGGGGATTTGGCTCTGCTGCCTTTCTCTGTGTGATTCATGAGTGGCTCCGGGAGCCTTCAAGCAATCTAGCTGGGTGTGGGTTTCCACATGCGGTTGTGCTGAGTGATGACAGTGCCTGGTGGGGTTTTCTGCTTGTCACTAGCAAGGCATTGTGAAAGACATCCCAGGCGGGAGAGAGTTAGGGGCACAATGGTCCCACAGTTCCAGGCTGCACCCTGGGGATCCTGTCAGAGATGTATCCTCTTACTCCTCCAGATGTTTGACAAATGAGAAAATGATCCACTGTCTTTGCTGATTCTTCCGTTCACTTCTTTATTCAGCAAGATCAAAGAAATAATAAACTATTTTCTACTTTTCTCTGTCAAACATCAGCCAGTGTTGACAGCATTCTCTCCATGATCTGAGAGATTTTAGAGTCCCCTTTCTTACACACCTCCTCAGTTTCCTTTGCTTTGTTTTCCTTCCATTCTC
Source organism: Lepidochelys olivacea (assembly GCF_965140295.1). Lineage (NCBI taxonomy): Eukaryota > Metazoa > Chordata > Testudines > Cheloniidae > Lepidochelys > Lepidochelys olivacea. The sequence goes on along the minus strand of NC_140411.1, from coordinate 73,970,388 downwards.
TCTTATTTTTTTTGGCTGATCTAACTTCCATATCTTTGTCTCCATATTCTTATTGCAGAATATCTCTCTTATTGCTGCTTCATTCTTGCTGAATTATTTTTCTTTAATTCTTTCCTTTCTTTAAGAATCATCCATGTATTTGGTTAGAGCCAGAATCTTGTCACCCTCCCCCACACTGTGCTCCTGACTGCACCCACACTTGCTTCTTTGAAAAAAACTGCCATTGTTCTTCTATGTGATAAAGCAGTGTCTTTAACTCTTCAAATCTATTATTAAGTGCAGCTTGAAATATGCGTCAGCCCTTCACTGCTTTATTTACTAACTTTCTAGTATCATATTTGGACTGGACAAAGCCTCTTCTTTTCTCTCCCGTCTCCTCTCCTCTCCTCCCCGCCCCCTCTCCCGCTACTCTGAGCAAACATGACTGGCTGTGGTGGGGATGGAGAGGTCCCATACTGATCTTCTCCAGTGCCTACTAATGGCAACATAGTCAAGCTGTCTCTGGGTAAATACATTGTTTGATCTCCATGTCAGTTTATGTCTTTCTTTGTATGGAAATAGTGTTCCCCTCATGCAAAGATTAAATATGGGAGACCCCAGTTCAAGTCTCCCCTCCATTTGAGGGGAGAAAATATTTGAACAAGGATGTTCCAGCTCTTGGTAGAGTGCTCTAACCACTGGGATGTAGAATATTCTAATATGGGGCATCTCTCAAACTTCTGTGTTGAAGCTGTACCACTGTGAATGAATACTTTTAAATGTCATGGGGTGGGGGGATGCAGGGGGAGAGAATGAATTTCTGTAACCTAGTAGTTACAGCGTATACCTGGGAAGTTGGAGACCCAGAATCCAGTCCCTCAGCGTGATGCCTAAGTTTCATTATGAATCTAGCCCAAAACCTTTATGCAAAAATATTACAGGCTCTTCTACGCTGGAAAGTTTTACTGATATTGAATGTAGCCTGAATCAGGCTCTAAGCTTTTCCAGTTTCATGGCCACCATAGAACTAGCCAAAGAATTAGAAAATTTTGATCTCAGATTAAACCCCAATTATTGGCATTGCATTTTTATTCGATTTAAAGTGATCTGTATTGTAAGAACCACTCTTTAATTAAAGTAATTTCAAAGAATTTATATATTTATAGAAATTGACAAATATGTACTGCAGATAACATTTTCTGATATTTATGAAATGCAAGTTTCCTACAAGCATAGAATTCTACTCGATTACAGTAGGACGCTTAGTTAAAATTCGAAAACAGATTATGAGAAAATAAAAATTACAAATAATATATTAAAAATTGGCTCATTTTCCCTATAAGGAATCTATCCCATTGTGTCTTGATGTTATAGACATTGTAGTTCAGTGTGATAGGATAAAAAAACTGAAACTGAGACACTATATACTTCACTGAGTGAAATACAAAGAAGTCCAAGAAAGATACCTACTCAAATTATCCAAAATAAGTACAATACTTCACAATAAAAAAATGCAGAAAAACTGCATAACTTTGGAAGAAAAGGAAGGGACACCAGAATAGCCTTATAATGCATGGTCTTCTGCCACTGAACCTACAGTAATATGAAATTACATTAAGCCTATCTACTCTATTACCACTGTGAAATCTGGTCCGCACAGAATTTCTGTATGTTAACTTTGGCAACATTTGAGTACCAATGCTGTTATTGAATTAAATTGACTAGCCTGAGGTGCGTCAGATTAAAACTGGGTGAATATTGTAAAAAAAACCAAAACAAAGTAATTGCATTTGAACAAGAACATTGTTGTTTGTGGCAGCGGTTACAGAAAAAGTCACAAATAAGTGCAAATAAGTATTCTCACAAATCATACTTATTGTGCTAATAAGTATTCTCACAAGTGTTCAGATTGGGAGTGTTTGGTGGCCATCTTGAAAATACTTGCTAGGTTTGGGACTCATCAGTCAGGCAACAAATGCAATATCATGTAATGTAGGTGGGCAATTACACACTGCAAAGACATAATTATGACTAATGAATGCTACATGTAAAAGTCACCGTGAATTGTTTGTGAATAACCCATAGACTAAAATTTGTGAACATAAAGTGTTCATTGAATAATTTTGAATATTGAATAAATTAATCAAAATCAGCCTATTTTCAGATAATACCTGAGCAGAAAAATGCCTTAGACAAATTTGTGCCATCCACAAAACTCACTGTAAGCTCCAAGCACATAAAATCCTTACCACATCAAAAGTATTCTTCCACTTAAGTGGAGCCAACATTCTCAGGAGACTAACGTGAATGGTGGCAAACAGAAACATCCATCTGCAGACAGCATAGCCATGTTGGTATCTATATAGTCTCTATACTGAAAGTGACATCCTTGCTATATGTAAGGAGGGTGGTGGGTAGTAGGATGCAGAGGTACCCTGGAGGTAGAGGTATTCTCTCCTAACTGTAAGCAAAGCCCTTTTGTGGAGGTAGGGAGAATGGCTGTAAGCAACAGCAGGAACCAGTGTTCAAAGGAGCACTTGTTGTTCTTGGTCCTGCTCCCAACCAGAAGTGACAGCCTCAGAAAGAGAGAGAGAGGAAGGGTGATACAAGGGACAGCAAGATGAGTGACAAATGTATATGGGAGCCCTGTTGTCAGAGGTTCCTCCTCTGAACCAGAAGTCATCCTCAGATATGTGTGCAGTAGCAGGTTCAACCAGAGAGGCCAAAAGTGAAATCATGGCTCCATTGAAGTCAATGTGCAACTCCCATTAAAGAGAGTGGGGCCAGGCTTTCATCCCACAGTTGTATGTTGTTACCATCCACTGAGAATGATATAAACAGAAAATGGAAGGGTGACAGCAGCCATAAGGTTGTATTTATTGTTTGTCCACTAGCAATTGTCTCCTTTTCAGTAAGTCTGTGCCCCATTTGAATCCCCTTGTGCCATTTAAGTGTCCCCTTATATAATAAATTATTCATGGCGGCAAGTGGCAAAATGTTTATATATGTCACAAAATGTTGCATCATATATTGGTATAAAGCCATACTCTAAGGGGAACTCCTATTAACATGAATTGGAATCTTGCACAACTAACAACAGCAAACCAGACAAGCAATTATTACTGTGGCCAGTAGAATAAAAAGGGCTGTGCAGTGCCTGAATCAGTACGACTCCTGTCTTCCTAATGGTAATTCTGTCAGAGTTTATGAGATTTCTTTCACATGCGCCTCAGCTTCGTTTGTAATAGGGCAAATTTTTGAAGCTGCCTGGAGTATCAGTAATGGTCTGAGGGGGATACATAATGGCACTAACCAATATGCTATTCTTCTGTGAGGATCACGACAACTAAACTCATCCAGATTTAAGAAGATATTTCACTCATAGATATTTAGACTTTTCAGTGGATCTGAATTTTTCCCTTGAGGGCTTGATCCAATACCTACTGAACTCAGTGGGACGCAGAGATTTGAATCCTGACCTAACTGAGAAGGATGTTTTGGCATTTTTGGTAAATCTGCAGAATATCTTGGTTCTAGCTACTTTAAGATTGTCTTGCAAGCCAAGTCAATTCTGTGATGATCCTAACAGGCAGGTGAAGGAGGGGGAAGGAGAAGGTTTTATTCAGCTCATCGCTGCATCAATAATAATGAAAAAAAAAAGATGTGTAGTGAAGAAATGCTGTTTTTTGGTTAGGTATGCATGAAGCATTGGCATTGTGGGCAGATTTGCATAATATGTATTCTACTGATTGCAAAAATGCATATTGCTCCATTTTTGCATCTAAGAGTTGATTTGCTGTAAGGATATATACAAAAATTATTTACTATATTGGTGGGACAAAATACAGTTGTTTGCAGTATATCACCTATCATTTCCCCCCTCTAATTGAATAGACTTTCTGAAACAATGCTTCCCAAACTGTAAGCCATGGAAGCATTCATGGGGGTGCCACAAGTGTTTGGGGAAAACAATTAATCAGCCCACTTTTTTTTTTCTAATAAAAAGGCTATTAAACTAGCCTTAAACTAGCATCTTGTCTATGGTTTGAGTCTGCAGCTTTAGCTGCTGATGGAGCTAAGAGCCTCTCTGTTCCCTCCACTCCTGCAGGGGGCCTTAAACTTGCTGCAGGTGGAAGCAGTGATGTCCTATCCCTTTAAATGTTTGAGCACTTCCCCTCCCCAGTGCAAAGCCTAACTTTCGTGGTAGTTTGTTTTGCAGTTAGAACAATGAAGTGAACACAGCAGGCAGCTATGTTTCTATCAGCTCTCTCTGTGTCAATGTCTATCTCCTTCTCTGCTGGGTCCAGAAATATAACATTGGCAATGCAGGATTTATATCCCACGAGAGTCCAGTGCTCCAATTTCCTGAACAAGAAGAAAAAAAAAGTTAGCAAATAATACTATGAAAAAGGGGATAAAGTTCACCTAGAGACACAGGGTGACAGACTGCTGTTTTTGCTCCTGGACAATGGGAACCAGCCAGCAAGACAGGGGAAAGTAGGCAAATAAAGATGGAACACCGGATAAGAGTAGTGCAATTACTGCCAAAGCTGTTCAAACAAACAAGCAGTGAGAGTAGGCAAGCATCCATATTGACTGACCACATCCAAGCATTCAGACAAACTGCCTGTAGCTCCAACTGAGGGTCTATAGCTAGCAGAGAGAGCCCAAGTGCAGCTAAAAAAAGAATCCTGCAGTTTGCGGTGTAAGCACAGTCAGCAGAGGGTGCAGAAAGTGCAGTAACAAATACAGTTTTCCTGTCTCAGAAGACATCCAAGAGGTGTGAAGTTCAACAGGACAGTGGAAAAATGGTAATGGTTGTGGGCAATGCTGGTGAATTTGATAACAACAAAAAGGAAAGGAGTACTCGTGGCACCTTAGAGACTAACCAATTTATTTGAGCATGAGCTTTCGTGAGCTACAGCTCACTGCATCGGATGCAACAACAGTGAATCATGGATGGTGCACCTGAAATGTTTTGAGTAATCTGTAACCCACAACACCATTATAGAGGGACAAAGAATTTCAGCCTTGCTGATAGTGATGGGTCTGAAGGCATATGAACTGCTGTGTGAGCTATTGTCTCCTACTGTGCCCAAAACTGTCATGTATGCCACAATTACTGCAGCAATGCATGAATATTTTCCTCCGATACCATTGGTGGAAGCAGAACAATATCAGTAACATCAGGGAAGTGGAGAGTCAGTAGTTAGTTAGCAACAGTTAGTTGCTGCTCTAAGGAAGTTTTCAGAGCATTGTGATGCCATGCACGATCAGTTAAACTCTAGATTATGCAATGACCAGATCTGGAAGAAGTTTTTGACTGCATCAGTGCTTACTTTCAGACATGCTGCCGAAGTGACTGTTGCAATGGAAACCGCAGAGAAGGATTCTCTGGAATTAGTGTGGACAGAAAACTTCATCCTGTGAATCAGCAAGACAGGACCTGGGAATGTTAAAATTTCCATGTGGCTGTTGTGCACAAACTAGGGACACTGAGAAGGATTGCTGGGCATGCCAGATCACTTGCAGAAAATGCCAAAATAAAGGACACATTGCCATGACCTCTCACATAGTTCAGTGACCAGAAACAAAGAGTAACCATACATCCAAGAAGACAGCTAGGAAGAATTAACTTAAGAAAGGACAGAAGTCAGGAATTCAGAATGTGGACTAAAAGAAGAGCTCTAGTGACAACTGACCAAGACCTAGCACTGCACATTATCTCAAGCTGGAGTCGGAGGTGGCATCTGGGTTACACCCTTCATCAAAGGGCTCCCTATAAAAATGGAACTTGCTATGGAGCTGGTGTTTCACTGATTTCTGCATCTCTCTATTGCCAGAGATTGTCACAAGTTCCTCTGGAAGAAACCGCCATGGTTTTGAAGAATTATACTGAGGAAAAATTAGTCCCAAAAGGGACACTCCAGGTGAAAGTTCAACTAGATAAATAATCAGTTATTTTACCCTTGTGTGTGATTGAAAGAAAGTATTCTCCATTGTCTGGCAGAACTTAGCTTGAGAAGCTCAAGGTGAATTCGATTGAGATCAAAGCAATCACAAAAAAACCCCTCAAAATCTTAAAGAAATACTGGACAGACACTCCAAAGTTTTTGAAGAAGAAATTGGACAGAGCAACATGTCAATGAGGCTTACTATTAAATCTGTCAGCCACCCAAAATATTGCAAGCCCAGAGTTCTGCCTTATACTCAGCCTCTGGTGGAAGCTAATTTAGTGAATATTGGAGTCTTGAAACTAGTTTCACATAGTGAATGGGCTACGCCCATCGTATCAGTGATCAAAAATAAAGGCTCAGTCTGAATTTGTGGAAATTTCAAAGTGACATGAAATCCAGTTTTATGTGCAGAACAGTATCTACCACCTCATATTGAAGAATCATAGAATCATAGAATATCAGGGTTGGAAGGGACCCCTGAAGGTCATCTAGTCCAACCCCCTGCTCGAAGCAGGACCAATTCCCAGTTAAATCATCCCAGCCAGGGCTTTGTCAAGCCTGACCTTAAAAACCTCTAAGGAAGGAGATTCTACCACCTCCCTAGGTAACGCATTCCAGTGTTTCACCACCCTCTTAGTGAAAAAGTTTTTCCTAATATCCAATCTAAACCTCCCCCCCTGCAACTTGAGACCATTACTCCTCGTTCTGTCATCTGCTACCATTGAGAACAGTCTAGAGCCATCCTCTTTGGAACCCCCTTTCAGGTAGTTGAAAGCAGCTATCAAATCCCCCCTCATTCTTCTCTTCTGCAGGTTAAACAATCCCAGCTCCCTCAGCCTCTCCTCATAAGTCATGTGTTCCAGACCCCGAATCATTTTTGTTGCCCTTCGCTGGACTCTCTCCAATTTATCCACATCCTTCTTGTAGTGTGGGGCCCAAAACTGGACACAGTACTCCAGATGAGGCCTCACCAATGTCGAATAGAGGGGAACGATCACGTGCCTCGATCTGCTCGCTATGCCCCTACTTATACATCCCAAAATGCCATTGGCCTTCTTGGCAACAAGAGCACACTGCTGACTCATATCCAGCTTCTCGTCCACTGTCACCCCAGGTCCTTTTCCGCAGAACTGCTGCCTAGCCATTCGGTCCCTAGTCTGTGGCTGTGCATTGGATTCTTCCATCCTAAGTGCAGGACCCTGCACTTATCCTTATTGAACCTCATCAGATTTCTTTTGGCCCAATCCTCCAATTTGTCTAGGTCCTTCTGTATCCTATCCCTCCCCTCCAGCGTATCTACCACTCCTCCCAGTTTAGTGTCATCCGCAAATTTGCTGAGAGTGCAATCCACACCATCCTCCAGAGCATTTATGAAGATATTGAACAAAACCGGCCCCAGGACCGACCCTTGGGGCACTCCACTTGATACCGGCTGCCAACTAGACATGGAGCCATTGATCACTACCCGTTGAGCCCGATGATCTAGCCAGCTTTCTACCCACCTTATAGTGCATTCATCCAGCCCATACTTCCTTAACTTGCTGACAAGAATACTGTGGGAGACCGTGTCAAAAGCTTTGCTAAAGTCAAGAAACAATACATCCACTGCTTTCCTTTCATCCACAGAACCAGTAATCTCATCATAAAAGGCAATTAGATTAGTCAGGCATGACCTTCCCTTGGTGAATCCATGCTGGCTGTTCCTGATCACTTTCCTCTCATGCAAGTGCTTCAGGATTGATTCTTTGAGGACCTGCTCCATGATTTTTCCAGGGACTGAGGTGAGGCTGACTGGCCTGTAGTTCCCTGGATCCTCCTTCTTCCCTTTTTTAAAGATTGGCACTACATTAGCCTTTTTCCAGTCATCCGGGACTTCCCCCGTTCGCCACGAGTTTTCAAAGATAATGGCCAATGGCTCTGCAATCACAGCCGCCAATTCCTTCAGCACTCTCGGATGCAACTCGTCCGGCCCCATGGACTTGTGCACATCCAGCTTTTCTAAATAGTCCCTAACCACCTCTATCTCCACAGAGGGCTGGCCATCTCTTCCCCATTTTGTGATGCCCCGCGCAGCAGTCTGGGAGCTGACCTTGTTAGTGAAAACAGAGGCAAAAAAAGCATTGAGTACATTAGCTTTTTCCACATTCTCTGTCACTAGATTGCCTCCCTCATTGAGTAAGGGGCCCACACTGTCCTTGGCTTTCTTCTTGTTGCCAACATACCTGAAGAAACCCTTCTTGTTACTCTTGACATCTCTTGCTAGCTGCAGCTCCAGGTGCGATTTGGCCCTCCTGATATCATTCCTACATGCCCGAGCAATATTTTTATACTCTTCCCTGGTCATATGTCCAACCTTACACTTCTTGTAAGCTTCTTTTTTATGTTTAAGATCCGCTAGGATTTCACCATTAAGCCAAGCTCGTCGCCTGCCATAATTACTATTCTTTCAACTCATCGGGATGGTTTGTCCCTGTAACCTCAACAGGGATTCCTTGAAATACAGCCAGCTCTTCTGGACTCTTTTCCTCTTCAAGTTAGTCCCGCAGGGGATCCTGGCCATCCGTTCCCTGAGGGAGTCGAAGTCTGCTTTTCTGAAGTCCAGGGTCCGTATCCTGCTGCTTACCTTTCTTCCCTGCGTCAGGATCCTGAACTCGACCAACTCATGGTCACTGCCTCCCAGATTCCCATCCACTTTTGCTTCCCCCACTAATTCTACCCGGTTTGTGAGCAGCAGGTCAAGAAAAGCGCCCCCCCAGTTGGCTCCTCTAGCACTTGCACCAGGAAATTGTCCCCTACGCTTTCCAAAAACTTCCTGGATTGTCTATGCACCGCTCTATTGCTCTCCCAGCAGATATCTGGAAAATTAAAGTCACCCATGAGTATCAGGGCATGCGATCTAGTAGCTTCCGCGAGCTGCCGGAAGAAAGCCTCATCTACCTCATCCCCCTGGTCTGGTGGTCTATAGCAGACTCCCACTACTACATCACTCTTGTTGCACACACTTCTAAACTTAATCCAGAGACACTCAGGTTTTTCTACAGTTTCGTACCGGAGCTCTGAGCAGTCATACTGCTCCCTTACATACAGTGCTACTCCCCCACCTTTTCTGCCCTGCCTGTCCTTCCTGAACAGTTTATAACCATCCATGACAGTACTCGAGTCATGTGAGTTATCCCACCAAGTCTCTGTTATTCCAATCACGTCATAGTTCTTTGACATCACCAGGACCTCCAGTTCTCCCTGCTTGTTACCAAGGCTTTGTGCATTTGTATATAAGCACTTGAGATAACCTGTTGATCGCCCCTCATTCCCAGTATGAGGCAGGAGCCCTCCCCTCACAGACTTTCCTGCCTGTGCTTCCTCCCGGTATCCCGCTTTCCCACTTACCTCAGGGCTTTGGTCTCCTTCCCCCGGTGAACCTAGTTTAAAGCCCTCCTCACTAGGTTAGCCAGCCTGCTGGCAAAGATGCTCTTCCCTCTCTTCATAAGATGGAGCCCGTCTCTGCTACTCTTAGTGGTGGACACCATTTCAGTAAATTGGATTTTCTCTATACATACCTACAAATAGAGATTGATCTTGCTGTTACGCTGTCTGGAATGGCTCACAACTGTGAGTGCTAATTTTAGGTCAGACTGTGAGAAAACAGGGCAGACACCCCAAACTGGTGATATATTCTATATTTAGATTTCACAAAGCTAGTGAACTCCTGGATCACAATGTGAACTCCTGGATCACTATACTAGTCTTACCATGGAGTCACAGACAAGGCTGTCCAGCGTATCTTGCCACCCAGACCAAACTGGACTTAGTGATAATGGTCACATAAACCAAAAATCACACCACTTCAGGTTATTCTCAACCCCAAAGGATCAGTCACTTACACCTAGGTCAATTGGTAATCTTTATCGTACCAAAGACAATGATGGAAGCCAATTTTATAGTAAACTAACAAAAGATTTACTAGCTAAGAAAAATAAATGACAGTTATTGGAAGGTTAAAGCAGGTAAATACATTAACAGGTGAGTCAATGTTTGTAAAGGTCTATCATATCCCCTGTTAGTTGTCTCTTTTCCAAGCTGAAAAGTCCCAGTCTTATTAATCTTTCCTTGTATGGAAGCTATTCCATACTTCTAATAATTTTTGTTGTCCTTTTCTGTATCTTTTCCAATTCCAATATCTCTTTTTAGAGATGTGGTGACCAGATATGAATGCAGTATTCAAGATGTGGGCATACCACGGATTTATATAGAGGCAATATGATCCAAAACAATAACAGAGATGTAATAATCTGCCAGTTCCAAAAGTCTCTGAAGATAACTCTGGGGATCTCTGTCTACTTGTTCAGTATTTCCACCCCATTGGAATCTAAACAGTGCAGAGACGAAGGATCTTTCCTTGAATCCGTCTTTTATATCTTCTTTACATAGAAAGCTAGCAGACAGGTTCTGTACCCATGTGGGTCTTCCTTTGTTGGATGTGAGTGAGTATTGCAGATTGAGTCTGTGAATTCCCATTATCAAACTGAATGGTCCTTGCTTTGAATTTAGCACTTTTCTTTGATAAGTAATTTAGTTACAGAGATATACATAATGCAAATGCTTGCCATTACATAGGAATAGATAAGTGAGAACAATACAAGTAACATTCCCTTAATTATCGTGAAGTTCTAACACCTTCATTAACTCTTCATTAAGACACCTTTGATCTGAGGTTATTTAATTACAGGATATTCATAATATAGAAGTAATGTAATAGCAAACTACAGGATATAGACAGACAAAAACAATACAGTCAACATCTCCTTTGATCTCTATTAGCATATGAGTGAATAAGTTTGAATGCATACTAACATTTAACACATCTTTGATACTCACATTGAGACAAAAGTAATTTTTTCAAATCTTTGGTTGAATATGTTAGACAAGTAATTGTTGCCGTGGGTTTAAGGAAATCATCAGATAAAGAGAAGTCAGTTCTTCAAGTGCCCTTGACAGAGAGTGTATCACAATTATGTTAATTCTTACGATCACTTAGCTACTATAGTAAATTTCTTCCTAATCTTTTGACAATATTGATATCTTTCCATGAACTATTATAAATAAAGAAAAAATGGAAATGGACTAAAGAGTGTGAGTGTGCATTTAAAGAAGCAACAATATAGCTTTCAGGGTATAATTGACATCAGCTGAAGTTCTTACAGTTTGATGCTTTGCTTCCATTGCAGATGGCTTGTGATGCTTTACCATATACAGTGGGTGCTGTTCTTTCCCACATTTTTCCTAATGGCATAGAGAAAGCAATTGCCTTTGCATCACAAACACTCACTACTCCTGAAAAGAACTATGTGCAAAGAGAGTGAGAAGCTCTCAGCTTTATCTTTGAAATTTGGAAGTTCCATGCTTACCTGTATGGTAGAGAGACAAGGTGGGTCAGGTAATATCTTTTATTGGACAAACTTCTATTGGCGAGAGAGTGTCAGAATGAGAGTGTCAGAATTTACTAGAGAGTAATTTATCAGAGAGAATTTACCAGAGAGTGTCAGAATTTACCTTTACTCAGAATGTCAAAGGTAAATACAAGATGGAACAGGTTGTTTAGCAGAAGTAGTTAACACATATTTCAAGGGACCATTCAAGGTGTAATGGCCTGTTAACACTCCTCCAGTCATAGGGAGAAAAGGCGGGGAGGAAGTAGCTGGGGCAAGATTGTTAGTGGATTATAAATTGTTGTAATAAGCCATAAATCCAGTAGTGTTACCAGATTTGTCCATTACTTTGGGATACACTCATTTAGTAGGATTACTCTTCTGTGGGGGAGTGTTCTGTAATTCTGTCAATGTACTGCTTGTGTAACTTGTGTTCTCATATGGAGCTCTACTTCTCCCTTCTGCAAGTTGACTCCTAATGGAGCTATTCTGCAGGACCTTGCCTCCCCAGGGCTGGTTTCTTCCAGCCCTAGAATCAGACGAACACACACACAAATTGACAGAGTGTGTCTGAAAGGACTGTGTTAATCAGCACTCCCAAGCCGACCCCTTATATGTCCCTGGACTCAGTAAGCTGGGTCAAGCAGCACTTCCAAGCTGTCACTCTCATATGCCCTTGGACTCTGCAGGCTGCGTTTTCACCACTCCATGAAGCTTGAATGGTGGTGGTACCTGAGGGTCCGGAGTGCTCGAGACGGGCAGACCCCCCAGCATGATCAGTCATGAGAAGATGAAGTCCCAGTGGAACTGCTGCAGAGTTTGGATCCAGGCATCAGAGCACTTACTTGAGCACGGGTAGGGGGTTTTGTAGGGAAAGAACAATGGTTCAAAGGAGAACACTAGATTTGTTTGTGGGTAAACTGATGGCTCAAGGAAGTATACCAAAGTTGTTTTATTCAGGCTAGACAATAGGAGCTGATTATTCCTGGCTATAGGTGGTGTTCCTTCAAGGGAGCTCACAATGCAATTAGGCAGCTTCAGTATTCTGGATACCAGTAAAGGATTTATTACTAGAATTGGTCTGATAACTACTGAGCTGGGTGTGTTCATTAACATCTGGAGCAGAGATTCCCCATAGTGCAGTGCTTTCCTGCTTTTCTGGTCCCATAGGTCAGTGCGGTTCTTGACTTGGAATTTCTGTTCTCTATTCTGTATGCTAATGGAGATGCCTCCCTGTCCCATCTTTGATGCAAATGAAGCTAGGGGAGTTTCCTTAATCCTGTCACCCTTGTCCGGAGGGGGTTAGGTGTGTCTTCCACTGCTTTTTCATTGCTTTTTGTAACTCTTTCTTCTGATCGGCTTTGGTTCAAGCAGAGGATGTGGGGCGGGGAAGGTCTTTTGTGAGTCAGACAGGATGGGTACTGTGCCCTGGTTCCCCAAGAACACAGAGCAGATAGGTAACAGTATTTAGACACATAGACTTTGCTGGACTTCAACAAGACCTAGGGAGGTGGTGGAATCTCCTTCCTTAGATATTTTTAAGGTCAGGCTTGACAAAGCCCTGGCTGGGATGATTTAGTTGGGGATTGGTCCTGTTTTGAGCAGGGGGTTGGACTAGATGACCTCCTGAGGTCCCTTCCAACCCTGATATTCTATGATTCTATGACTCTATGATTCTAAGACTACATGTTTTTGTTCTTAGTCAATGCCCATTCACAATTGGCCAGAAGTTTTTAGAATGACTTCTACTACTACAACTACAAAGACCATTGGACATCTTTGTACCTTGTTTAGCCAGTTTGGTTACAGTTGGTGAGTGGTAATGGACCTCAGTTCTTTTCTTAAAAAATTCAGAAGTTCCTAGCTTCAATTGGAATTTAGCACATATACACTGTTCCATACCACCCTGCTACAAATGGGCTAATGGAACATATTATACAAACACCTAGCATGCTTTAAAAGCTGACAATCTATTTTGAGTCATCAGCGTAAGTTGAACAATTTCTTGCTTGTCTACAGAAAACACTACATACTACCCAGGATTCACCTGCAAATCCTTTCTGGAAGCAATCTTTGCATTCCTGTTGGGACCTGCCATATCCTGATATTGGCAAATCCAAAGCTTTGCAAACTGATTGACAATGTGAGACTCGGCATCGTCCTTTTCAAGTTGGAGTCTTAATGCGGACTCGTCGTCACAGTTCTGCAGTGAAATGGGTACATGGAGAACTTGTCAAATACCCACAACCTGTTTCATTCATGGTAGAACTACCAGATGGTATTTATGGAAATGACATATGAATCAGTTGCAGCCTCAATAATTACCAGAGTATGGGAATATTCCAGTAAGACTTTCTGTTCCTCTGATCAAATTGCCTTCTTTTACCACTCCTAATTTCAATGACTTGTTGGGAGAAATTTTGGTACCAGATCCAGTTGATTCCATCCCAAAACCAATCGATTCCTTATCACTGACTGTTCCTTATTCAGGACACTGCCACACCATCATCTCCACATTACCTAAGACAGTGGGAAAACCAGGTGTGCCTCTGAACTTATAAATAGTTTAGTTACGAAGTTCTTATTCCAGGGCAGAATAATCCCTTCAATCTGAGAGTCTGTGACAGTCCATCTGCAACTCTTAGTTAGGTTATATAGTGTTTTATGTTAGCCATGTAAATAATAATGTGTATATGTTTGGGAAGCTTTTTAAAGTATGGTGGAGGAATGTGATGACCTCTCTTTTTAAATGTTTAAGCACCCCCTCTCCCCAGTGCAAAGCCTCACTTTTGTGAAGTTTTCAGTTTTCCAGCTAGAACGTTAAAGAAAGCATACCAGACAACTATGTTTCTGTCCGCTCCCTCTGTGTCTCTGTCTATCTCCTTCTCTGCTGGGTCCAGAAATATAACAGAAGCATTCAGCAGGAAGTCTTTCACCTAAAAGAGCCCTGCTGTAGCAGAGGATACAGAGAGTCTCTCAGTGCTGGCAGCTGCAGATTGGGAAGAGAGCTCAGGGAGAGACGGGTGTGTCTTATTTTTTATAATGGAAATAGTTTTACCAAGAGCAAAGCCTAAAAGTAACAAACATGAAGATGAAGATGATGGTAGTAAAGTTAAACAGAAAAGGAGACAATGCGATAATGGCTACTTTCATGTCTCAATATTATTACGGAAAGTCCACAGCCACAATGTGTCATTTGCTTTCAGGTGTTAGTAAAAGAAAGTATGAGACCAGGGAAATTACAGAGACATTTAGAAACCAAACACTGAGAACTTGTAAACAAGAGCCACATTTTTTTTCTTCAAAAACAAGAAGAATTAAAGTGACCCCCCCAATGTCAAGTGTAATGAAGCAACTGTTGCTCAAAGAGCCTTAGAAGCATTTTATGTTGTGGTTTTACACACACCATTGGTGTGACCCTTCTACTTTCATCAGGAATAGATATGTGTAGAATTATGACTTGGGAAAAAGCAGCCATGGCACTGAAAACCACTCTTATGTCAAATAATACCAACCATCAACACACTGATGACCTTGCAGAAAACATCCAGAACTAGTTGATAGAATAAATTAAGATGAGCCAGTATTTTGTATTGCAGCTTGATGAATCCATAGACATAGCTAACATGAAATTTGTAAAAGCAGGCACAATAGTTGAAGAAGTTTTATTTAACAGACACATTCCTCTCACTAAAAGATGGGCAGTTTCCAAAGACACAAAAACATCCATGTTTTCAAATGATATTTTTAAAAACCTGATTTAGATTGGATGATAGATTATATAATTAAATAAACTGTGTGTAGTTTATTCAGAATTGTCTGAACTTTAGTGTCTCTCCTGAATCTAGTATTCTAAACTCTTCCATCTAGTGTTTGGACTCA
This sequence comes from Lepidochelys olivacea, assembly GCF_965140295.1. Lineage (NCBI taxonomy): Eukaryota > Metazoa > Chordata > Testudines > Cheloniidae > Lepidochelys > Lepidochelys olivacea. The sequence goes on along the minus strand of NC_140411.1, from coordinate 73,955,144 downwards.
GTAAGGAGAATGATATTTGGTTGTGCAGAACTACCAAGTTTTAAAATATGTTTAAGGAAGCCTCAGTACTGAAAGGTTTGGGAACCACAATCCTATAGGACAATTTAACAGGCTGTCACATTAGGAACAAAACAAGGCTGGAAGATTCTTCACGTCCTTTTAAAGAATCCTTCTCTTCCTTTCTGTCTGTTATGGGAAAAATCTAATAGAGTTACAGAGTTTATGCATTTTCTGCACAAAGGATGGGAAGGTGTCACCACATTTAATGATCCCAGGTCAGCCATTCATAAGTCTTCTTCTAACCTCACCATGCCAGGCCAGTGCTCATGCTGTCATTGATTGCCAGCTCCCTCTTCTACACTTTCTGATCCTCTGATGGGTGATCACACACCATTCAGGGACCATTTTGGTTTTTTTCTGAAGTAATATTAGCTTTCTCCAAATTTCATTGCAGTTCTTGGGGCAAGAGGCTGACAGAACATAGCCATTTAGTATCACTCGTCTGTTGCTCTACCACTGACACCTACATTGATATGGGACATACTTGTCTTTGCTTTCACTCTCTATGAAGGTCACCGAAGCTGTTTCTGTGATCTTGCCATAGAGTGGGGCCGAAGGGGCATACTGTATCATGTCTTTGTTCCTTGGACACCATTTCCTTTGTGTCATACCTGGGCAGTGAATGCCTATAAGAGAACAAAGTTATCTATTTTAGAAGTATTAGGCAAAACCAGGTTAAACTAAGCAGATCCATATGTTCCCACTTCCTGTTACCTTACGGATCTTTATGCTTAAATAACTCTGTTATCTGCATTGAATACTGCCATAACAACACCCAAAATATGTGGCAATACATTAGTCTCTAGTGATTTTTGTCCAAAACTGTATTTTCCTGCAGGATCAAATGTAACAACGCAATTTCATTTTTTGATAAAATAGGGGAATAGTATGAGGCAAAAATGCAACAACCACTTTGGAGGAAATTTTCCAAGACTTAGGCACCTAACTCTTATTAAAAGTCAATGGGAGTTGGGAGCCTAACATCTGGTTTGTATCTTTGAAATTCTCCCGTATAATTTGGAGTTGTATAAGTGGTAAGCAATCTATAAAAATGTTAGTGTTATTATCTTAATGAAATATAGATCTAATATAATTGCCTCAGTGATTCCATTCATGTTGGTAATCTTGACTAATGTCCCCTTGACCCTTCATATCCTTTATTGGATAAAATGGTGCTATTACAAAATCTTGGGATATATTACAATGTGAGCCCCTGTGGGGCATGATTCTCCATTGCTTTAAACTGTGTGTAGTGATTTACTCTTGAGCAAAGTAAGTGCAAAACACTAGCAAATCAGAGTGATAGTTTTACATCCAATTTGCACTCATTTTGCATAGATATAAATGATTGACAATGACTGTCCACATTAGACAGTGGAGAATGAGGATCTGGAACTTTAGCATGCAATATTAAATATAATGGCTGAAAAAGAGTATTAAAAAGATTTGCCTCATGTTATTGTACAACCCTATTTGTAGTCTTGACTGAGGCTTCAATCAAAAAGGCATATGTCAAATAAGTTTCTGCTAGTAGTCCAAGAGATTCACAAAGGAAATTGCATGTGAATGGGTTTTCATTGCATTGTATGAAATTACAATATTTGTGGCAGAATAAACCATCTGGAAACATGAGTAATTTATTACTGCAGCTGATAAAAAAGCCCTTTAGTTCCTAATAGACAAGATACATTGTTCAAGAACAGTTAATCTGTATGAACCTTGTGTATTTGCTGAGGAGATGCCACCCATGCAAGCCAAAGCTGTTGGGGACATCTTTAACTTGCATACCAAAGGGCAAACCCTGAACTCCTTAATCAACTTTTACTCAGTCTTTATTCACGTTAAACACAAATTGAAAATATTTTGAATTGGATAATTGCCTTCATTTTGGCCAGTTCCCTCTTTTTCTGCTTCTTCCGCAAAGTTTCAGATGGGTACCTCTTGCATGGTACCTTAATAAGTTTCCCTACATGTGTAACAAACTCAAAAAAGAGGGAACAACAATACTTAAATAACATACTTAAAATACTAGAGTTACATTATATCATTTTCCTTAAAAATGCTGCTCAAGCTGCTCAGGCCATCAGTAATATAATTACCCTGAATCCCAGTGGCATGACCTTGAGGAAACATATAAATTATGAGGAACAATGAACAACTGATGATAAATTGATCCCTATAGTACCTTTTAAAGTGAATAAAATTAAATGAGTTTTCCAACTCCATAGACATTAAGGACCGGACACTTGGCTATGGCTGAGGAATGCACAGAACAGCTCAGGAAGGGGGACTGCAAAGGTAGGGTTTTACTTATTTGTTACAGGGTCAGAATCTTGATGTTATGCCAGCTGCCGATGAATGATCTGTTGGAATTGATATGGCTGTTGGGAATAAAGGGGGACATCAAATTGTTTCTCCCAGCCACAATCCCTACAATAGTTTCAGGAAGAAAAGGTGCCATTGGAGCCTCTATACCAGCTGTCCACCCGTGGGAAATTTCCCTATGCTGCTATGATGTTCCCGTGGTGCCAATGGCAACTTTAATGCCAAAGTCAGCCGGCAGTATGATGAAAAATGGCCTCCGTGCTTTGGAGGTTGGGGGCTAACTCTTTAAAAAATATTGTGAGTCTGATTCCCAGCTGCCTTGCATCTTGTGTGGTTATTTAGACAACTTAAAAATGATTGCAACATGGGTGTAAAATGTTGCCACTGGTTTAAGTGAAAGGACAGTTTTGATATAGCACCATTTTACACCCTGCCTGTACTCCCTTTTCACAGGTGAAAGTGACTATGCAAGTCACAAGATAGTGGAGTAGTGGACTATGCAAGTCACCCTTCTTTTTTTAAAGACTGCCTAATCTCCAGGATTTACAAACAAAAGATGTTTTAAGAATGTCTCAATGTTTAATAGCTTCAAATGTGACAACTATCTGATAAAAACTAAAGAAGACAGCTCACTCAAATGTTCTTTTTAAAGTAGGTTACATGCATTTATTTTCCCTTAAAATTACAATGATTTTTTTCTCTCAAGAAACAGATTGAACTTTAAAGCAACTGAAAACCAATGAGGAAATGCAGTGCTCTGTATGTAAATAACCCTCTATAACATTACTATTAATATCAACCAGTCTACATGTAAAGTAGTAGATCTTGTTTCTGGCAATGAGAATTTTTTTGAGAAGATTGCTAAATAACACCTATCCTACCTCAATGGTTTTACATATTATAAATAATCTTTCTAAATGCTCCTAGTAATCTGGGGGTGGTGGGGAGGACAGAAAGTAGTAGCTCTGCATCTAGTATCCATTTTCTGTGCAACCTGGAGAAAAATACTTATTTGTGGTATTTTATGCACTGTTCATGGAATCATAAAACAGGTACAATGATAATGAGCAATTTTTAACCAGCAGAATAAAATTGTTCAATAAATGTAATTTCATGCTAATCTAGATTAAAATATGCTAACATCAGATATGGGGTATGTTACAATAATGCTCTTTGACTTGGAAAAAGTGAGGATTTTAAAACAAACACTCCAAGTCTTTCTGGATGTAGTTTTTTGAATGTATTTCCTCACCTCTTTCACACTGGAAATGAAACAGAATTGAAAGAATATTAATTCATTTTGAAGGTGAAAAAAAGCAATTGAGAAGGCAAACTGAGATGTTGATAAAATTGCCACAGTGCACAAAGCTACAATATGCAAAGTGAAATGTAATTTTTCCTTTTCTTTCTATAGTGTTTATTGTCTTAACAATAATAAATATCTGTCTGTCTCTATTCCTTCCTCCATGTTTTTGCAAAGAAATGCTGTGGCATCTATTAATATTAAAGACCAGGATATGAGTGAACTCTAAAAAAAATGAAAATATTCATGTTTAAGCAGCCACTGAAATTGGGTTTTCATGATGTAAAAGTCTTGTTTTTTTGTGCAATGTAGTCGTAGCCTTGTCATTCCTAGGATATTAGAGACAAGGTGGGTGAGGGAATATCTTTTATTGACCATCTTCTGGTGGTGAGAGAGAAAAACTTTCGAGCCACCCAGAACTCTTCTTAATATATGGGAAAGGTACTCACAGCCTAGCAGCTAAATGCAAGGTGGAGCAGATTTTTTAGAATAAGTATTTAGCCCATATTATAGACGACAAGGTAGAGTGGTCTGTTAACATTTCTGCAGTCATCAGACAAAAAGAGGGGTTAGTGGGTTAGAGATCATTGTAAGAAGCCATAATTCCAGTGTCTCTGTTCAGTCCATAATTTTTAGTGTCTAGCAGAATTACGAATTTAAGCTCCTACGTGTTGTACAGGTTTCCTTTGAGGATGACGACTGATAGGTAAGCTATAGAACGATAATTTTGTGAAAACCTTGGGAACAGCTGCGGGTACTAGGCTGGCTCCCAAATATGCCAACCTCTTTATTGGTGAGGTTGAAGACGAATTTTTTGACAAATGCATCACAAAACCAATGATATACCTGAAATGCCACAATGATATTTTTATTCTCTGGACTCATGGCTTAAACTCCTTCATAGATTTCCCCCACAACTTCAACAACCACCACCCATCCATTAAACTCTTTCTGGAGCACCACCACACAAACATCAACTTCCTAGACACCACAAGCACCTTCAAAAATGGTATCCTACAGACAACCATATGCAAGAAACCCACAGATCATATCACCTGTCTTCACAGATCCAGTAACCACACTAACACATCAAGAAATCTGTTATCTACAGTCAGGCACTTGAATACCACAGAAATGCTCTGAGGAGAAAATCTGTGATATATACCTTAACACACTTAAAAACACCTTCACTAAACAAGGACACTTCACCAGAGAAGTAGATTGCATCATGGAACAAACCATGCTTCAGTACAAAAATAAACCCCCTCTGGCCACACACCCCTAGTTGCCACCCCACACTGGAACCCATACGGGATATCATCAAACAACTACAACCCATACTTGATGAGACCCCATACTGAAAGAAATCTTGCCTGAACCCCCAGTTCTGGCCGTCAGAAAAACCCCAACCACTCCAAGCTCATCATCAGAAGCAGGCTCCCAACTGACCAGGACACACAAGCTCAGAGCATCCTCAGACCCTGGCAGAACAACAGATGCAAAACCTGCAGACATATCTCTCCTGCTACAATGATCAGCACCCCCCGCACCACACACCTTTCAAGATCCATGATACTACACATGCGTATCACGTGTGGTATCACCTTATCCAGTTCACTAATGCCCCAATAACAATTATGTGGATGAAACAAGACAATTGCTACACTCTTGAATGAATTCACACAGGAAAATGATAAAAGACAAAAACAACCTATCACCCGTGCGTGATCACTTTTCATGAAGCAATCACTCCATATCTGACCTACCAGTCCTTAACTTCAGAGGAAACCTGCGCAACACTTTCAAAAGGCAAGCCTGGGAGTTTAAATTCATAATACTGATAGACACTAAAAATCATTGACTGATCAGAGACACTGGACAACAGTCTGTAACCCACTAATTCTATCTTTTTGTCCTATGACTGCAGAAGTGTTAATGGACCACTCTAGCTCAGATCCAACTTGCATTTAGCCATGACACTGGGAGAACCTTTCCCAGACCTAAAGAAGAGCTCTGTATGGCTTGAAAGCTTGTCTCTCACACCAAGAGAAGTTGGTCAATAAAAGATATTACCTCACCCACCTTGTCTCCCTTGGGAGTTTACCTCCCTTGGGATATTACCTCACCCACCTTGTCTCCCCTAATCATAATGATGGAGCTAATTCACCAATGTGTTAATCTAGTTTTATGGTAAGAAGACAGGAACATAAGAACGACCATACTGGCTCAGACCAATGGTCTCTCCAGTCCAGTATACTGTCTTCCAACAGCGGCCAATGCCAGATGCTTCAGAGGAAATAAACAGAACAGAGCAATTACCAAGTGATCCATCCCCTATCGTCCAGTCTCAGAGGCTGGCAGTCAGAGGCTCAGGGACATCCAGAGAATGGGGTTGCATACCTGACTATCTTGGCTAATACCCATTGATGGACCTATCTTCTACATATCTAATTCTTTTTTAAATCCAGTTATAGTTTTGGCCTTCACAACATATCCTGGCAATGAGTTCTGCTGGTTGATTGCATGCTATGTAAGGAAGTACTTCCTTTCGTTTGTTTTAAACCTGCTGACCTCTGTTTCATGTGTTATGTGATGGGGTAAATAACAAATCCTCATCCAGTTTCTCTACACCATTCATGATTTTATAGATCTCTATCATTTCCCCCCTCAATTGTCTCTTTTCCAAGCTAAATATTCCCAGTCTTTTAAATCTTTCCTATTTTGGAAGCTGTTACATACCCCTAATCATTTTTGTTGCCATTTTCTGTAACTTTCCCCTTTTTAATACATCTTTTTTTTTGAGATGGGGGTGACCAGACCTGCCTGCAGTATTCAAGGTCTGAGTGTGTCATGGATTTACAGAGTATCATTATTATATGTTAGCTTTTTTGAATTGCTGCTGCACATTGAACACATGGTTTTAGAGAACTATCCGCAATGACTCCAAGATCTCTTTCTAGAGTGGCAACAGCTAATTTAGATCCCATCATTTTGTAGGTATAGTTGGGACTATGTTTTCCAGTGTGCATGACCTTGCATTTATTAACGTTGAATTTCATCTGCCATTTTGTTGCCCAGTCAACCAGTTTTGTGAGACTCCTTTGTAACTCTTCACAGTCTGCCTTGGACTTATCCAACTTGAGTAATTTTGTGTCATTTGCAAACTTCGCCATCCCACTGTTAACCCTTCTTCCAGATCATTTATGAATATGTTGAACAGCAAACCCCACTATTTATCTCTCTCCATTCTGAAAACTATTTATTCCCACTCTTTGTTTCCTGTCTTTTAACCAGTTACTAATCCATGAGAGGACCTTCCCTCTTATCCCATAACTGTTTACTTTGCTTAAGAACATTTGGTGAGGGACCTTGTCAAAGGCTTTCTGAAAGTCCAAGTACACTATATCCATTGGATCACCCTTATCCACGTTTGTTGACCCTCCCCCGCTCATTGAAGTCTAATAGATTCGTGAGGCATGGTTTCCCTTTACAAAAGCTGTTGACTCTTCCTCAAAAGATCACATTAATCTGTGTGTCTGATAACTCTGTGTCTGTTCTTTACGTTAGTTTCAACCAATTTGTCTGGTACTGAAATTAGGTTTACTGGCCTGTCATAGCCAGGATTGCCTCTAGAGCTTTTTTAAATATTGGCATCACATTAGCTATCTTTCAGTGATCTGGTACAGAAGTTGATTTCAGTGATAGGTTACATATCATATTTAATAATTCTACAAGTTCATGTCAGAGTTGCATTAGAACTCTTGGGTGAATACCATCTGGTCCTGGTGACTTATTACTGTTTAATTTATCAATTTGTTCCAAAACCTCCTCTATTGACACCTCAACCTGGAACAATTCCTCAGATTTGCCACCTGAAAAGAAAGACTCAGGTGAATCTCTCTCACATCCTCTAAAGTGAAGACTGATGCAAAAAATTAAGTTAGCTTCTCTGCAATGGTCTTGCCTTCTCTAAGCACTCTTTTAGCATCTCGATCATCCAGTAGCAACACTGATTATTTGGCAGGCTTCCTGCTTAGGGTATATATATATTTTTGCTGTTAGTTTTTGTGTGTTTTACTAGTTGCTTTTGAAATTATTTTTTACCTGTCTGATTATACTTTTGCACTTGACTTGCCAGTTTATATATTCCTTTTTATTTTCCTCAGTAGGATTTGACTTCCAACTTTTTTAAGGATCATGTAATTTCATTGATTTCCATGTACTTACACTGAGGTAAAAATAGGGTGAATACAGTGGTGAATAAGGTCCTTGTTTTCTCTAACGGTCAGAAAAGTAAATATTTTTACAGTTTAAAAATATGAATAATATTTTCTACTCACCTTTGAGTTATACTTAGATGTCAATTTAAGAATGTTTATTACTAGAAGGCTATGGTCATTAAGCACCAAAGCATGCTTGCCTTATTCATGTGAGTAGTCTTCCAGACTCATAGACTTTAAGGCCAGAAGGGATGTCATAAATATAAAGGGAAGGGTAATAACCTTTAAAATCCCTCCTGGCCAGAGGAAAAATCCTTTCACCTGTAAAGGGTTAAGAAGCTAAAGGTAACCTCACTGGCATCTGACCAAAATGACCAATGAGGAGACAAGATACTTTCAAAAGCTGGGAGGAGGGAGAAAAACAAAGGGTCTGTGTCTGTCTGTGTCAATAACTGTATTTCAGTCATGACTACTATTCTACTATGTTTCTGTTATTCCTAAAATATCTGGTTTCACTTCCTGAACTAGTAGTAGTTTGAGTTCCATTACTTTATTACCCAGACTTCTTGCACTGGTGTACAGACATCTTAATTGTTTCTGCTCAGCTTCACCCAATTTCTTCGCCCCATTAGGAACAGTCATTCTACTGCCAGTATCTCCTACCTGACTGTTGCTGTCATTGATATTGGCACCATCATTCCTCTTGTTGACCATTCTCCTACTCTCTGTTGTTCCTTTCTCCATTCCTGTGTCCTCTCTTATTTGATTTTCTTCCCGTTCAATGTTAGATTCAGGTGCAAAGATTAAGTGAACATCTCCCAACCACCTCCCCTGAAGTCCTAATTTAAAGCTGTTTTAATCAGTTGTGCCAACCTCCATCCCAGAAGTTTATTTCCCCCTTACTCAGGTAGAATCTATCCCATGAGAACAGTCCTATGTCCTTGAATGCCTCCCAGTAGTTGAACAAGCCCTCCTTATAACACCATTGCCTGAGACATCTGTTGTCATTGTAATCTAGTCTTGCCTTCATTCTCCTCCTCTAGGGACAGGTACAATCCCACTGATGATCTCCTGGGCTTCCATTTCTTTAAACATGTTTCCTAGCCTCTCATAGTCTCCCTGGATGTGTTCCAGCAAGAATCTATCAGAATCATTTGTTCCCATGAGAAGGACAGTCAGTGGATTCTTTCCAGCTCACACTAGGATCCTCTTCAGCCTCAGGTCTACATTCCGTATCTTCACTCCCAGCAGACAGTGTACCCTTTTGTTCTCTGGATCAGCTCTGGTGACAGGCCTGTCTGTTCTTCTTAATAGGCAGTCCCTGATCACATAGATCTGCTTCTTCTTGGTGTTGATGTGATTCTCTGCCCTTCTTCCTGTTCTTTCTGGCTGCGAGTCCTTCTGTCTTTTTTTCTCTTTTGTCATCTTCTGCAAGCTATTCTCTATCCTCCTGCGATTCCAAGGTGAAACTGTGTCATTTTTATGTCTGGAAAAGCTTTTTGGGGGGTATTATTGCTGTTTTGTATGGCTGAGTCTTATTCAGTTTGGTTGAAGATATCTTAGGGAGCCTTGATTTACAAGTGGAAAAAACAAAATTAATTCCAACTAATATTATTATTATTATGATTCAATATTTGAATTATGGTAGTGTTTAGGATCCCCAGCCAGGCATTCGGGCCCTAATGTGCGAAGCATTGTGCACACATATGGTGAAAAAAAAAATCCTTGCCACACAACATATGTGGGGGATCTGAACATACAGTGTAGTATAAAAGTTTTCTGGATGTCATGTGGAACTGCATAATCCATTTTTAGCTTACAAATGTGTTAATACATTGGCAAAAAGAAAAGGAGTACTTGTGGCACCTTAGAGACTAACCAATTTATTTGAGCATGAGCTTTCGTGAGCTACAGCTCACTTCATCGGATACATACCGTGGAAACTGCAGCAGACTTTATATATACACAGAGATCATGAAACAATACCTCCTCCCACCCCACTGTCCTGCTGGTAATAGCTTATCTAAAGTGATCATCAAGTTGGGCCATTTCCAGCACAAATCCAGGTTTGCTCACCCTCCACCCCCCTACACACAAACTCACTCTCCTGCTGGTAATAGCCCATCCAAAGTGACAACTCTCTTCACAATGTGCATGATAATCAGGGTGGGCCATTTCCTGCACAAATCCAGGTTCTCTCACCCCCTCACCCCCCTCCAAAAACCACACACACAAACTCACTCTCCTGCTGGTAAAAGCTCATCCAAAGTGACCACTCTCCCTACAATGTGCATGATAATCAAGGTGGGCAGGAGAGTGAGTTTGTGTGTGTGTGTGTGTTCCCCGGGTGGGGGGAAGGGGGGGTGAGAGAGCCTGGATTTGTGCTGGACATGGCCCACCTTGATTACCATGCACATTGTAGGGAGAGTGGTCACTTTGGATGAGCTATTACCAGCAGGAGAGTGAGTTTGTGTGTGTATGGGGGTCGGGGGGTGAGAAAACCTGGATTTGTGCAGAAATGGCCCACCTTGATTATCATTCACATTGTAGGGAGAGTGGTCACTTTGGATGAGCTTTTACCAGCAGGAGAGTGAGTTTGTATGTGTGGTTTTTGGAGGGGGGAGAGGGGGTGAGAGAACCTGGATTTGTGCTGGAAATGGCTCAACTTGATGATCACTTTAGATAAGCTATTACCAGCAGGACAGTGGGGTGGGAGGAGGTATTGTTTCATGATCTCTGTGTGTATATAATATCTGCTGCAGTTTCCACGGTATGCATCCGATGAAGTGAGCTGTAGCTCACGAAAGCTCATGCTCAAATAAATTGGTTAGTCTCTAAGGTGCCACAAGTATTCCTTTTCTTTTTGCGAATACAGACTAACACGGCTGTTACTCTGAAACCTGTTAATACATTGGTCAACCCAAACTCATTCTAATATAGGCCATGTTCAAGGGTTCTGGTTGAAAAACATTTCTAACAGTGAAGCAAATCATTGAATCATAGAATATCAGGGTTGGAAGGGACCTCAGGAGGTCATCTAGTCCAACCCCCTGCTCAAAGCAGGACCAATCCCCAACTAAATCATCCCAGCTAGGGCTTTGTCAAGCCTGACTTAAAAACCTCTAAGGAAGGAGATTCCACCACCTCCCTAGGTAACCCATTCCAGTGTTTCACCACCCTCCTAGTGAAAAAGTTTTTCCTAATATCCAACCTAAACCTCCCCCATTGCAACTTGAGACCATTATTCCTTGTTCGGTCATCTGCTACCACTGAGAACAGTCTAGACCCATCCTCTTTTGAACCCCCTTTCAGGTAGTTGAAAGCAGCTATCAAATCCCCCCTCATTCTTCTCTTCCGCAGACTAAACAATCCCAGTTCCCTCAGCCTCTCCTCATAAGTCATGTGTTCCAGACCCCTAATCATTTTTGTTGCCCTTCGCTGGACTCTCCAGTTTATCCACATCCTTCTTGTAATGTGGGGCCCAAAACTGGACACAGTACTCCAGATGAGGCCTCACCAATGTTGAATAGAGGGGAATGATCACGTCCCTCGATCCGCTGGCAATGCCCCTACTTATACAACCCAAAATGCCATTGGCCTTCTTGGCAACAACGGCACATGGTTGACTCATATCCAGCTTCTCGTCCACTGTAACCCCTAGGTCCTTTTCTGCAGAACTGATGCCTAGCCATTCGGTCCCTAGTCTGTAGCGGTGCATGGGATTCTTCCGTCCTAAGTGCAGGACTCTGCATTTGTCCTTGTTGAACCTCATCATATTTCTTTTGGCCCAATCCTCCAATTTGTCTAGGTTCCTCTGTATCCTATCCCTACCCTCCAGTGTATCTACCTCTCCTCCCAGTTTAGTGTCATCTGCAAAGTTTCTAAGGCTGCAATTCACACCATCCTCCAGATCATTTATGAAGATATTGAACAAAACCGGCCCGAGGACCAACCCCTGGGGCACTCCACTTGATACCAGCTGCCAGCTAGACATGGAGCCATTGATCACTACCCGTTGAGTCTGACAATCTAGCCAACTTTTTATCCACCTTATAGTCCATTCATCCAGCCCATAGTTCTTTAACTTGCTGGCAAGCATACTGTGGGAGACCGCGTCAAAAGCTTTGCTAAAGTCAAGGAACAAGATGTCCACTGCTTTCCCCTCATCCACAGAGCCAGTTATCTCATCATAGAAGGCAATTAGATTAGTCAGGCATGACTTCCCCTTGGTGAATCCATGCTGACTGTTCCTGATCACTTTCCTCTTCTCTAAGTGCTTCGGAATTGATTCCTTGAGGACCTGCTCCATGATATTTTCCAGGGACTGAGGTGAGGCTGACTGGCCTGTAGTTCCCAGGATCCTCCTTCTTCCCTTTTTAAAGATGGGCACTACATTATCCTTTTTCCAGTCATCTGGGACTTCCCCCGGTTGCCATGAGTTTTCAAAGATAATGGCCAATGACTCTGCAATCACATCCACCAACTCTTTTAGCACTCTCGGATGCAGCGAATCTGGCCCCATGGACTTGTGCTCATCCAGCTTTTCTAAATAGTCCCGAAACACTTCTTTCTCCACAGAGGGCTGGTCACCTCCTCCCCATGCTGCGCTGCCCAGTGCAGTAGTCTGGGAGCTGACCTTGTTCGTGAAGACAGAGGCAAAAAAAAGCATTGAGTACATTAGCTGTTTCCACATCCTCTGTCAGTAGGTTGCCTCCCTCATTCAGGAAGGGGCCAACACTTTCCTTGACTTTCTTCTTGTTGCTAACATACCTGAAGAAACCCTTCTTGTTACTCTTAACATCTCTTGCTAGCTGCAACTCCAGGTGTGATTTGGCCTTCCTGATTTCACTCCTGCAAGCCCGAGCAATATTTTTATATTCATCCCTGGTCATTTGTCCAATCTTCCACTTCTTGTAAGCTTCTTTTTTGTATTTAAGAGCAGCAAGGATTTCACTTTTAAGCCAAGCTGGTCGCCTGCCATATTTACTATTCTTTCTACACATCGGGATGGTTTGTCCCTCTAACCTCAATAAGGATTCTTTAAAATACAGCTAGATCTCCTGGACTCCTTTCCCCCTCAAGTTATTCTTCAGGGGATCCTGCCCATCAGTTCCCTGAGGGAGTGAAAGTCTGCTTTTCTGCAGACCAGGGTCCATATTCTGCTGCTCTCCTTTCTTCCCTGTGTCAGGATCCTGAACTCAAACCATCTCATGGTCACTGCCTCCCAGGTTCCCATCCACTTTAGCTTCCCCTCTAATTCTTCCCAGTTTGTGAGTGGCAGGTCAAGAAGAGCTCTGCCCCTAGTTGGTTCCTCCAGCACTTGCACCAGGAAATTGTCCACTACACATTCCAAAAACTTCCTGGATTGTCTGTGCACCGCTGTATTGCTCTCCCAGCAGATATCAGGGTGATTGAAGTCTCCCATGAGAACCAGGGCCTGAGATCTAGTAACTTTCATGAGTTGCCGGAAGAAAGCCTCTTCCACCTCATCCCCCTGGTCCGGTGATCGATAGCAGACTCCCACCACGACATCACCCTTGTTGCTCACACTTCTAAACTGAATCCAGAGACTCTCAGGTTTTTCTGCAGTTTCATACTTGAGCTCTGAGCAGTCGTACTGCTCCCTTACATACAATGCAACTCCCCCACCTTTTCTGCCTTGCCTGTCCTTCCTGAACAGTTTATATCCATCCATGACAGTACTCCAGTCATGTGAGTTATCCCAATCTGTTATTCCAATCACATCATAATTCCTTGACTGTGCCAGGACTTGCAGTTCTCCCTGCTTGTTTCCCAGGCTTCTTGCATTTGTGTACAGGCACTTGAGATAACTTGCTGATCGTCCTTCTTTCTCAGTATGAGGCAGGAGCCCTCCCCTCTTGCGCGCTCCTGCTCGTGCTTCCTCCCAGTATCCCACTTCCCCACTTACCTCAGGGCTTTGGTCTCCTTCCCCTGGTGTACCTAGTTTAAAGGAAGGGAAGCAGTGTTTTGGTAGCCTTACACATTTAATTTACACTCTCTTAACATTGGTGTAAATGGCCACACAATGAGCAAAGCAGTGGACAATCAGGCCCAAGATACTCCTTATTACACTTCAGAACTGGTTGTTAGGCATTCATTTGGGCAGCAAGCATCAATGTCACTATAAGCCAGCAGTATCTCTTCTTCCATAATGACTTCTAGTGGGAGTCTGAATTTGGGGGAGGTATACTTTCCTGTACTAAGTTTCAAACGCTACCATTCAGACTTGGTAGCATTTCACATGCATTTTGTGCAGTTGCAGATTACTGTGCAAGGAACAAATCAGTGAAGAATCAAGCATCTCCTCTTTGGACCTCACACACCTTCTCCATCCCTACCATGTGTAAGCAAGGGATTGATCCCACTCTGATAGGGAATTTTCCTGTCTTCTATACTACCCCAGTGGAATTTGATGGCTAAAGGATCTGATTCATCACTCCAACTCCCTTTCCCCAGATGCCTGCCTGACATCAAGGGCTTCTTTTTCTGTCTCCCGTTTGGCAGAGTCTTTATAGGCTGGACCCAGGATCCCTTGGGGGCTTAACCTCCAGTCTCATCATGGGTTACTCAGGACAAGGGCTAGGGTGTTCCCACTCCAGGGTGCTCTTTCCTCACCAGCCACTTCCCCCACCCAGTGATCACCACATTGAATTTAAAACACATACAATTTATAAAACAGTAACTGTAAATGAATAAGACAAAAAATTGAATGGTTAAAAGATCAAGGAACCCTGCACAATGGGCATGGGACACCATAGACAATAGTCTCTGGAACTCAGGAATATTCACTTTTTATTCCTTACATGACTCAGGTCAACTGCCTAGGACCTGGATGCACTGTGGTGATACTGCAAGTAAGACACCTGTTCTGATGGCAGCTACACATCATCAGGTTCCAGGTGGCAGGACCCTTCTCCCCAGTATTGCCCTCCTGTCAGGTTCATGTTCTCCCACCCAAGTCTAGCCTTCAAGGCCCTCTTATCTGGTGATGCCACCTTTGATTGGGCTCTCTCTGCCCAGGGTCCCCACCTTACTTTCCCCAGATGCTCATACTTTCTGCCCTGGGCCCCGCACGCCCTTAGGGACAGTCCTGGCTGCAGTGGATATCTTGCTTGCCTACAAGTAGTATGCAAATATATTTCTATAAGGGCCATGCAATGAGTACCCCAGCATATCCCTATTCAGGATCAGTCCCTTGATGTCAGTTTTTCAGAGAAGCAGTAACCCAATAGTGCTTGAAGTTATGCATAATTATAATTATACATTTTTAAAAAGTGACTATGGTAGTTATATTGAATAAATACACACAGATTTTATAAAGCTATGGGGTCGGTTCTTGGCTGGTGTAAATTTTCATAGCTCTGAGGAAGTCAATGCAGCTATGACAGCAGCTCAGAATCTGCTCCATGGATTGTGTTTTCGCCATTGTGCAATTGGGGACAATTGAAATCAATGGAAAAATTCATATTGATTTCAATGGGCTCTGGATCAGGCCCTCAAAGCTTAGTTAGAAAACTATGCATGACCATAATCAAATGTTGTTTTATGATAAGTAACAAATATATTATGCAGAATACACAGATGCAGTGTAAGACATCAGTTATTGAAAGATAATGGTTTAATGTTCACATTTATTAACATTTCATAACAATTCAATCTTTTTCTCTGGGTTTTTGTCTTTACTCATTTTTCAGATTCCTCATACAACTTTTGTGAATTTCTTATTTCAAAGATGTATTATTCTCCATGAATTTCATTCATTTTAAAAAAGTATTTCTTAATTCTCCTTTTACCATTTCCTCCCCTGACTTTCTTATTCTGGTTTCACTTGTAACTCTGTAGACTTTCCTTCTTTATTCAATTATCAGCCCTATTTTTCTATCATTTTTCTCAATACCTACCAGCATTTGTCACCTTCCCCTCAATAATTCTTACTTATTGATTGATCCTGTTACTACAAATATCTTGTCTTTCTTGCTAGGGTGCAAAAATAAAAAAAATCTTCTCACCTCCTTTTGCAGTTGTATCACACTTCTTTTCACTTGTACCATCCCCTAGTTCTGTAGTTTCATTTTCTTTCACTTTTAAATCATTTGTTTCATGTGCCAAGAGTTGATGACATGAAAGGATTAAAGCTGAAGTGCACTGGAAATAGGAAGCTTTTTGCAACCATCTGCTTTTTTGATAATTAATACAAAACTCTTTCCAGCAACTTTTTCAGCTCTCTTTTAATCTCTGAATTTAGATTTTTTGTGGACTAGGTGAAAAGTAATTTAGGCCTCAATGTTCCCCCACATGGAAAAAGTGTAGGGAGGGAGGAAAATCTATTCCAAAAATACTCTGAGCTTTCCATACTAGGGATGAAGTTTATTAACCCTGCAGAATTTAAGGATCCACAAGGAAAGGAGACCAAGCCCTACAGATTCCTGGCCTAGTTTCCATCTGCTTTCTAGGGACAATCTCCTGCTGTGAGTAAAGTCATATAGATATTTTGTCATTGGCTACTTCTCCCGCAGCAGCTGATTGCTACACCCTTTGGATGCAGAATCCACTCACAGGGTTAATGTTGTTTGTGGCAGGATTCTAGAGGATTCTGATAAAGGTTCATATGCCTTGTGCAATACATAGATTCATGGGGGGGGGCTGCTGCACAGAAGTATGTAGGGCCCCCATGAATGGAGAGGAAGGGCATGGATAAGCCATAGGTTTGGGAATGGGTCTGGAGAATCCAATAATGTACAGATTTCCCCCACTGCCACCAAAGAGGCTGAACAGAGCCTACTGCAGCCATTGGGCTTCTGAATCCTCTGAAGAGCATCTACACCAATTTACACCATTTGAGGATCTGGCCCAAAATTACAAAGTGCTTTGAGAGATGCTATAGAAATTGAAATGTTAATAATTCCATAAGAGGGTTGCAAGATTAATATCTTACTATTGTATCTGGTCTGCAGTAGAATAGCAGACATAACTCCTCAGGGGTGTTAGAGCAGCTTTGCACCACCCAGTGCCTATAAAGCTGCCTCAAAATTGGCTTAACAACTGGCACTACAAGGATCCTTCTCCTCCCCAGATAGGGCGTGATCCACAGGTAATTTACAGCCACCATAGTGGTCCCTAATGCACCCGTTCCCTATAGATGGTGCAGTGGATGTGGCTAAAAGCAAGGGGATGTGGTTGAGGCATTCCTGTGGTCTGGCAATCTCTGGCCACCAGAACAGCCCCTTGGCTGCAGTGACAGATGATGCAAGTCAGAGTAGTCTGCACACAGGGACCAGACCAACACAGAACAACCCATGGACTGGGAAAGTGTGACAGGGTTTAATGTCTCTGTTGCACACAACTCTTCCCATGCACTAACTGTTCCTCAACCTGACCCCAGGATCTGGCACGTAGTGTTTAATGTACTCTCTAACAAGAAGAGATGATTTACTTAAACAACCCCCACCCTCTACTAAAAAAAAACCCTTAGTCACCCTTTCCACATACCCTTGAAACTTGATCCATTATTTGAATTGACGTTTTCACTGGATCTTCTTAAAGTTCTAAAAAGTGATTTCTTTATCATTTTCTTTTCTTTTTTCTTGTTACTTCTATGTTCTTAGCCAGAACAGTTATTGTTAAAAAGCTTATGAGAAACCCAGCCTTCATGGGATATCTAGTCCAAATTTTCAGTTCAGATAAACATCCAAAAAATTGGGTATTCATCCATTCCTGAGATGTAATGAACCATTTCCTCACTGGGAGAAATCTCCCCCACATCCTCAGGCATTAGGATTGATGCAAATAATTCATTAAGTTTCTACACAATGACCTTCCCACTCTAGGACAATACGGCCATTGCAGAGAAATGAAACAAATTCTTTGCATCGGTCTTCATAGCTGAGGATGTGAGGGAGATTCCCAAACCTGAGCCATTCTTTTTAGGTGATAAATCTAAATCCCATTAGAGGAGGTTTTGGAACAAATTGATAAACTAAATAGTAATAAGTCACCAGGACCCGATAGTATTCACCCAAGAGTTCTGAAGGAACGCAAATGTGAAATTGAAGAACTACTAACTGTAGTCTGTAACCTGTTACTTAAGTCAGCTTCTATACCAAATGACTTGAGGGTAGCTAATGTGACACCAGTTTTTAAAAGGGGCTCCAGAGGTGATCCCGGCAATTAAGGTCGGTAAGCCTGACTTCAGTACTGGGCAAACTGGTTGAAACTATAATAAAGAACAAAATTGTCAGACACATAGATGAACATAATTTGTTGGGGAAGAGTCAACATGGTTTTTGTAAAGGAAAATCATGCCTCACCAATCTACTAGAATTCTTTGAGGGGGTCGACAAGCATGTGGACAAGGGGAATCATGTGGATATAGTGTACTTAGATTTTCAGAAAGTCTTTAACAAAGTCCCTCACCAAAGGCTCTTAAACAAAATAAGCTGTCATGGGATAAGAGGGAAAGTCCACTCATGTATTGGCAGGTGGTTAAAAGATATGAAACAAAGAATAGAAATAAATAGTCCATTTTCAGAATAGAGAGAGGTAAATAGTGGTGTCCCCCAGGGGTCTGTATTGGGCCCAGTCCTATTCAACATATTCATAAATGATATGGAAAAAGGGGTAAACAGTGAGGTGGAAAAATTTGCAGATGATACAAAACTACTCAAGATAGTTAAGTCCCAGGCAGACTGCGAAGAGCTACAAAAGGATCTCTCAAAACTGGGTGACTGGGAAACAAAATGGCAGACAAAATTGAATGCTGATAAATGCAAAGTAATGCACATTGGAAAACATAGTCCCAACTATACATATAAAATTATGGGGTCTAAATTAGCTGTTACCACTCAAGAAAGAGATCTTGGAGTCATTCTGGTTAGTACTCTGAAAACATCCACTCAATGTGCAGCGGCAGTCAAAAAAGCATATACATATATATATCAGGGAATTGGAAAAGGTTCAGAAAAGGCAGCAAAAATGAATAGGGGTATGGAACAGCTTCCCTATGAGGAGAGATTAAAAAGACTGGGACTTTTCATCTTGGAAAAGAGACGACTAATGGGGGATATGACTGAGGTCTATAAAATCATGACTGGTGTGGAGAAAGTAAATAAGGAAGTGTTATTTACTTCTTCTCGTAACATGAGAACTAGGGGTCAAAAAAATGAAATTAATAGGCAGCAGGTTTAAAACAAACAAAAGGGAGCATTTCTTCACACAATGCACAGTCAATCTTTGCCAGAGGATGTTGTAAGACTATAACAGTGTTCAAAAAAGAACTAGATAAATTCATGGAGGATAGGTCCATCAACGGCTATTAGCCATGTTGTCCCTAGCCTTTGTTTGCCAGAATCTGGGAATGGGCAACAGGGGATGGATCACTTGATGATAACCTGTTCTGTTCATTCCCTTTGGGGCACCTGGCATTGGTCACTGTCAGAAGACCAGGATACTGGTCTAGATGGACCTTTGGCCTGACCCAGTATGGCCTTTTTATGTTCTTATGCCTTGTCTCTTGTGTAGTTGTTTACAGCTGGTGGAAGCAAAATGTTACCAAATTGGTAGAGAGTCAGGGTTTTTTTGAGGATCATCTGTCACAATGGTTCTCAACCAGGGGTACGCAGAAGTCTTCCAGGGGATACATCAACTCATCTAGATATTTTCTTAGTTTTACAACAGGCTACATAAAAAGCACTATCAAAGTCCGTACAAACTAAAATGTCGTACAGACAATGACTTGTTTATACTACTCCATATACTATACACTGAAATGTAAGTACAATATTTATATTCCAATTGATTTATTTTATAAGTATATGGTAAAAATGAGAAAGTGAGCAATTTTTCAGTTATACTGTGCTATGACACTTGTATTTTTATGTCTGATTTTGTAAGTAAGTAGTTTTTAAGTGAGATAAAACTTGGGAAACACAAAACAAATCAGACTGCTGAAAGGGTACAGTAGTTTGAAAAGGTTAAAGGCCACTGGTCTATCACTTATTTATTAATTTACTTTAGATGTTTAGAAAGAGGTTTTACATAAAAACTCCAAGTGCAGATGGACAAATTAATATGTCCATATAACATAATTCCATACAATTCCACTTATCTAAAAGGGAACTCCAAATTTTCCCTGTGTTTCACCTGGTGTACTTGTTTCCAGCAGTGCAAAGTGGGTGCAAAATGGTACCACATTAAAATGGAAGCATTTAAAATGCCCTTCGCACTCACATTGACCCAGGTATATGTGACTTCTGAATGTGTACGGGAGTGGAGAATGAGGCCTTATTAGTGGAGTGTTTGTCTGGATTTTATTCTGATTTAATAATATATATAAAAAATCCTGTGAATAACCATCAGCAAGAAACTGCAACTTACCAAATTAGCTGGTGGTTAAGCAAATGTGATAGTAGTCCCATGTCCCTCATTAATAGGTCACAGTAACAGCAATAATATTATAATAAGACATTAAAAAGCAGCAGGGGTTAGTTCCATACACTTGTCCTGTTTTTCTGGTGGATGTGCCACTAATTTTGCTGAACTTGACTGTATGAATACTCACCCTTGAAAGTCCTCTCAATATAAGGGGAGCTTAAATTCTTTCAGATTCAACACTGGACTTCAGAGAAACTGTTTTGTGGGGTTAGCATTTTTCATTGGAGAGAAACCTTCTGTTTTCAAATATCCTGTTGTTTGCTATCTAGACATATGATTTTTCAAGTCTGTTTTACTTTTCTAAAAGTGACGGTATCATTTGGCGCTGTTTAAATTTCATGCCAGCTCAGCAGAATAACAAATTATAAAAGAGATGTCATTTTTGCATTGCATGTGTCTGTTGGATTCATAAAATGCGAGAATTTTTTCCCATGGAAGTCAATGGTCAAACCTGTTTGTTCTTATTCATGAAAAGGTAAGGAACCATGAGTGTATTTTGCCTATGGTCTACTGATGGGTTAATCCAGCACTGGGGGAAAGATTGAAGTGAACAGTGCTCCATCTGATACCTGGCCTGTGCAGTGCTATCTATGGAAATATTGAAGCCAGTGTAAGTCAGAGTAGTCCTCAAGCTTCTCTATGTGGAAATAGGGGCTGGAGAAGGATGCAGCCTTTTACCTGGGGTAGTACCAGAGTATCACTTCTGGATATCAACTAAGAGGCAAGGAGGCCAAGGTAATACAGTACTGTCACAGTTTGTTGTTTAACTGACAGTGTTTGCACTCTATAGAAGGATGCTTAAAAATATGCACATGTTCTGTTTTCTGAGAATGTGTAATAGAGCTATAACCACAAAGAGAGAGTTGACGATTACTGGCCTTGACATACTTAGCTTATGTTTAGATCTGTGTAAAGCATTCAAAACAGACTTTAAGCTAGATTGAATGAGCCTGGGTTTCAAGTTTGTGATATTTTATGTATCTGAAAGAAAGGTGAGAAGAAATTAACTCACTAGAAAAAAATCACCTTCGCCAAACACCCGGGCCCTAGACCCACCCTATTATTGCCGGTCTTAACAGGGGAATGCCTGGTGTGCTCATATGCATCCAGTGGCTTTCTGGGTGGTTCCCTCCCTGGGGGCTTTTTGTGTCATTGACGGGCCACAATCTTTTCCCCTTTCTTTGGGGTCGTCTTCAGGTAAGGTAACCCCACCCAGGTATTCTAAGGAGGAAAGAAACAGCCTGAATCTTGGTGTCATAGGCAGTGGAAAAGGCCACAGCCGACTCCTTGCTAAGCCCAGGCACAGGCAGTGCCTTCAAAAGGTTTCTGCAGTAGCTAGAGAGCCCTACCAGATCCTTGGACTAAAGTTACTAAGGTTGGAAGAGCTTCAGTGGTCATTTGAACATTACACACTGAACCTGTACAGCAGATTTTCTTCCTTAATATTTGTCCACTTCTAATACCCATATATCAGAGAACAGGAAGTGACAAGTATAATACTGAGTAGGCACAACTATCTTCTTGAAAACTTATATAAAACAACTCTTTACTATTTTATAATTATAAATATTATTTTATTATTACTATTATTATTATCATTGTACGTAAGACCCCTATTCATGGACCAGCACCCCATTGTGCTAGGCACTGTTTATTTCCTTTCTCCCTTACTCCCAACGTCCTGCTTGAGCCATTAATAGATAATCATACTCAAATACAGCAAACATAGCCTCCTCCACCCCAAATACTCAAATTTTAACTAAAATGCTCCAACCTGTCATATAACTAAAATTCAAATAAGGCCAGGACCATTCAGTCAATTCCGCTTGCTCTCCAACAGATGTCAGCAAAGAGCTCCCTCCCCAGTGGAGCCCTTGCACATCTGCAACTCTGGACCGCTCTTCCTCAATTTCATCAATAGCTCTTTTGCTCTCTATGGTTTCACGCCACAGAGCTTACAGTAAGAAGTATTCTAATTATTTTAGATGAGGTCCAAAATGATGGGCGCAATATTGTTTTACTTTCAACTTCAAGAAAAAATAAAAATAGCTGAAGGGTTGTAATTGAGAAACTAAACTGTAAAGAGAGTGAGTTATAGAGCAAGAATGATGGCTTTTATCTTGGATAAGCCTTAGTAGTGCTCCAAGCCAGGAGCAACGGAAGCTCCCCAAATGTGGGGAGGCCACCAGCGTTTGAACCATGGCCCCAACCCTGTGCCACCCCTTCCCCCTGAGGCCCAGCCCGTGCACTGTCCCTTTTCCCTGAGCTCCTGACCTCATGCCTCCCATTCCTCCTGAGACCCCACCCTTGAATCGCCCCTTCTCCCCAAGTTCCCACCCTTACACTGCTCCTTCCTCCCAAGACTCCGCCCCCTGCTCACTCCTCTCTGCCCCCCATCACTTGCCTTTGCAGACAGTAAAAAGTGGTGGGCCCTTATGGATCTCTCCAATCACCATGCAGATGTTTTTAAGGTAGATATAATGTTTCTAGGTGGTTTGGGCCTTTAACTGTTACTTCACAAGAATGGAGATATCAGCAAATTTTTAGGCCGTTTATCTGCTAAGTTTTGATAACTGGACTAAATCAGCCTCAGATGTATGGCTTTTCAGCCTTTGGGGGTGAATTATGCTGGTCCCATCATGCATGTTCTCAGTGCAGACCCTGGCTACCCTAGCCAGAATGTAGGAACTAGATTTAGCCATAAAGTAGAACTCTCTTAAATTACTTGCCACAGCACATTGCTTGGTGTTTTCTACCTATTCATATTATATTATAATCTCAAGTTACCCTGTAACTAACAAAATAAATATACATTCCAAAGTAAATATGTCTGGCAACAAAATTGCAAAATCTGAATTTGCCAAAGAATTACACAACACACATAATTCTAACAAGTTATAAGAAAACACCGTCCAAAATCTTCGATGAAGTAGGTTATACCAGAGATGAATGTGGTATTATTTTCCTACATTATATCATCACCTGAATATAATAGATGCACTGTTGTATAATCTCATTAAGACTTGTATTTTTATTTCTTCATTAATGAGAGAAACTTTAAGACTGTAGAATAAAACAAAGAATCCTACCCTTTCATACAGTTTGGGGGGTTAAGGTAATCCAATAAGCAGGAACAGCTGTGACTTTAATCACATAAGAAATAAACCCTTTCATTATGTCCTGCTGTATAGAGAGAGACAGAATGTGATAACTAAACACCAAAAGGCAGGAGGCAATCAGTGGGGTATTTATTTCCTTTTATTTTTACGTGGTATCCTAATTTCCTTTAAAGTAATGTTCAATTTTTAATTTATTGTTGACTTAGAGGCAGATAAATATTCATCAGCAAAATTCTAATGAGTACTTTTGGAACATATAAAGGTTAATATCTTATTCTTCTACAGAGTTTTAAAAAACTATCTTCCCTTTTAATTCTTTGTACATTAATTTAATCATGTTCTGTACCCTTATTTGCATGTTGTCGGTTACAATGAATGAAAAGAGAAAACACTTGGGTAAATGGAATATGTTCTCTGGATTTCTTCAAGTTAAACTTTAAGTGTTAAAACAAATATGCCTCTCATTAGGCTGAGAGAGAAGAGGGTGTGAAATGTTCACAAATACAAAGCCAGGTCCTGCAAAGGCTTGCTCCTGCTTGTATTTCTTACAAATGTGAGTGAGTAATCCCTTTGAATTTGCTGGGGCTACTCATGAGTAAGGACTTGCAAGATGTGACCCATAAATTGAGAAATTACAAGGTGTGGTGGAAAAACCTTTCCTGAGAGAGAAAAAAAAGAAAAAGAGGAAAAAGGAAGATTTGAGTTTATGGAGTTGGATGGTTGGGATGTGAAAGGGGAAGCATGTTTGTTGGGGGTACATGGGAAATAATATAAATAATCATGATTCTTAGCATTGGTATATTACTCTTCATAAGCAGATCTCAAAAGTACTTTACAAAGGTGGGTAAGTATAATTATTCCCATTTTTATAGGTGGAGAAACTGAGGCACAGAACAATGGCATGACTTGCACAACATTGAAAATGAGTCTCTGAGAGTGCTAAAAATAGAACTCCTGTCTTTTTTTCTGATGTTTTGCCATTGGAGTCCGCTTTTGATAATACTGAGGAAAAGAGCATCAGATTGTAGGGCAGTGGTGGGCAACCTGTGGCCCGCGCTGCTTACCACAGCTCCCATTGGCCAGGAATGGCGAACCGCAGCCACTGGGAGCTGTGGGTGGAGGTGCAAATGTAAACAAACTGTCTCACGGCCTGCCAGTGGATTACTCTGACAGGCCGCAGGTTGCCCACCACTGGTGAAGGGAGTTACATAAAATGGGCCAGATCACTGGTACATTCTGTCTGTAAAATACATCCTATCAACAGATCAGAACTTTCAGCTGAGTCAGTTCACCTCTTTTAGCTTGTCAGTAGTTGCATTTTTAATCTTAACATATGCTATTAAGAAGTTGCCTATGTTTCAGGCCAGTTGGCAGCTCCTACCTTGTACATATGCACTAAGGGTAAAATTTTCAAAAGCAGCTATGTGATGTAGGAGCTCATCTTAACTAATTAGCCTCTCACAGTTTGTATGGCAACTTCCAACTTATCTGTATGTGTATATGTTCTTCTTACTATATGTTCCAGTCTATGTATCCTGTGAAGTGGGTTGTAGCCCACGAAAGCTTGTGCTCTAATAAATTTGTTAGTCTCTAAGGTGCCATAAGTACTCCTGTTTTCAAAAGTTACTTCGGCACTCAGAAGCTAGAATTTCAAAAGTAATGAGGAAGACAGGTGCCCACCATGATTTTCAAAAGAGACTAGGTGCTTCTGAAAATCCCACTAAAGGCCTTTCTGCACCTAAAATATCTTTCAAAATCTGGGCCCTAAGTACCTATGGCACTTTTGAAAATTGGATTTAGGCTACTATGTCATTTAGGTGCTTTTGAACATTTTACTCCAATGTCATGAAACAATCTAGGACATTCTTTTTCCCAAAGCCATGTTTCAAATGGGAGTTGAGATCCCAAGGGATTCTGAAAACCAGTGTTCGGTTTTGCTCAAATTATCTGAGAGCCTTGAGTGGGAGGTTAAGGCCTGCTGAAGTTTGGCCCACCTATCCCCCATTATGACAGGGGGACAAAGGGGCACTATGAACTGGTGAGTGCAGGACAGGCTTGCTCCAGCCTCCCTCGCTGGGCTTGCTCTTCCTCCACACTAGATGGGTGACCCACCCTTGGGGAAAACCATGGATAAGTAAAATAGTCAGAGACAAACAGAAAAATCATGGTATCCATGACATTTTCACTCATGACAAACCTGCAGTCCCGCCTATGAATAGGCAATGGCAACACCAGAGTCTGCAGGAATTCTATGCCATGGATAAAGAAGGGCAATTTTTTTGTTGGACAAATAGATTATTCAACCAAAAATGCAGTTTCAGTTGACCTGAAACTATTAGCAAAGTTGATACAAATAATTTCAGCTATTCACAAAATGGCCAGAGAAGAAGAAGAGGAGGAGAAGTTAATAGTGGTTTTACTGCTCTGCCCTACCAAAAAAACCCAAATGAAACCAAACAAAGAAAATGCTTCTGCCTAGTCGTTAGGACGCTCACCACAGATGTGGAAAATAGAGATTCAAATCCCTGCTCTGGAAGATATGTAATGGAATTTTTTGAATTAAAATTCCAAAAAAGAATCACTATATCTATATCTATATAATGTATATTTCTTTATTTGTTGGAACTGCCATTGACCATAAAATAAACTGTTTACCCAGGTCTAGCCATGGAAAACTTTCCATCTGCATTCCACACATTTCCCACTGGGCAGATAAAAGATAGACAATGCAAACTATGAAAATTGAAAACTGACTTACCCCATGATTATGCTGACTGCATGATGCAAAGATGGTTTTCAGAGCTGTGGTTGCTACATAGCCAGTATAATGCCATGACTCCTGTATCCTGCTATTATCACTCACAGAATTTACAAGCCAAGCTCTAAGCTTGGGCTTTGTGTTAGAAGAGAAGATTTTTGAGTGCCTGAAAAGCATAACAATTATATAAAAGAAAATTCCAGTGGCCAGGCACCTAACCTAGCTGAACATGAGCACCCAGACAGTATGGTCACCCAAGAATGAAGACAGATCTTCAAAAGAAGTTCCATCCACATTCTGATTTGACAATTCTCATTTTTGTCTAAGAGTTTAAAACTTGAGCTTCCAAATCATCTTCCAAGCACCCAAAAGAGGCCCTTTGAAAATTCCACCTATAGGTAAATGGCCATCAGATAAAACCCTGACATAAAGCAGATTGACTGTCATAAAAGTTTTACCACTTTGGCTCTTAAAAGCGATTTCAGTGCCTTGATGTATACAAATCTAATTTTCCACAGTATCTCATTTCCTCCTGTGTAATACCTTTGCCTGTTAGGGTCATGAATAGCCGTCCTTCATCTATATCCTTGAATATTTGGCCTGTGTGAAGATTTGTGGTTCCTTGTTTATCATCTGTCTTTTCATGCCCTTCTGGGCATACACTTATTCAAGCTGAATTCTTTGCTTCTTTATTTGATGAAAATATAAACTACATCAATCAAACTGAATTGTTCCCTTGGTGACTATGCTTACAGTTTTAGGTCATACATGTTCCACAGCTGTTTAATTGTAAATTTTGTTTTTGATTGCCCTTTCTCTGTAGGCCTTGTTACATATAGAATTCAAATGATTGAAGAACTGTAAGTATATCAGTTACAAGTAGTGTATCATTTTGGTAGGTTCTTTGTAGAAATGTTCTCATTGAAAGAATTTCATCAGGTTGCTTTTAATAATTCTACAGCAATGTATTAAAAGAAGTTCATTGTTAGATTTGTAGAGCTGGGGAATCCATTCAGAGACTGGAGCAAAATCTGTCATGTACTTTGTTGATTGGCATGTTTCTTTTTCTTTTTCTTTTTTCTTTTTTTTTTGCTACATGTTGGAGAACAATGTTTTCTTGTGGCACTTCTGTGGCAACTCTACTACACTTCCAGAATCCTCTGCAATGTTGTAGGTGTGACAGGGCAACTCTCTGCAATATCTCTGGGTGACCACATTGTATTAAGTGTATGAATGGTTTCTGTATCAGTGTGGGCCAGGGATTGTATGCACTCCACAGGGAAGGGTTACCACAGCTCCTCCAGGAAGTGAAAACAGTAGGAAATGGTTAAGGCAAATAACTCCTGTTATAACACCTCCAGGGAGGCACCACTTCTCTTATTCTGGTTCAAACTAGATTCTCCAGAAACCAATAGACAAAGAAAGGACTTCTGGATAAATAGCATGAGTTTAAATTGACTAAGGGCCTTCATTCTAGTTCCTGTTCTAAAGACTGATATGAACTTATAACCCAGAGGAAAAACCTACATGTTGGGTTTAAAGGACAGACATATCAGAACCCAATGGTGAGCTGGGGGTGACCATGCGAGGTTCTTTTATTGTTTTTATATGCTTCCTCTGTAACACTTAAGAATAAATGTACTTGCTTACAAAGAGCTGTGTGGTCAATTGTGACTGCTAGCAACACACTGGTCACAGCTTACAGAGAGAAAGCAAAGCACAGGCACAGGCATTTGAGGCAGACTGGCTTGCTGGGGATATCACAGTGTAGATCAGGGAGCTGTGCAGCCTTAAAATCCCTGGTCAAAAGGAAAGGAGACACAGGAGAGATGACAGCTGGGAGCTGGAAACCTTTTAGTGGATGCCCACAAGGGATCCCACAGTGGGGGAAATACAGGTACAGTTACTCTGAAACTGTGACAATGAGGAGACTCCTCTTGGCTGTCTGAAAGTGAAGAAGGCTTTTGCTAATCACATTTGTTTATATATATTTTAGAAAATGGGCTATGGAATTGATAAGTAGCCTCCACTTTCTCCCTCTCTTCCCCTTACAGGACTGAAAACCAGAGCTCCTAGTTTCTGACATCAATTCATAAATATTGCAAGCACTTTCCCTGCTGTATATAAGCCATTTTAATATCCTTACAATATAAGAGGGATTGAAAGGTGAACTGATTACTCAAACACGGAGGAAATAAGAATTATAATTGTCAGAAATTCAGGCAAATATTATCCTATTACCCTTATAAAACCGAAAGGATGACAAGATCATGGCCTTTATGCCTGGTGCTCACTGTGTTCTGGAGTTATTATATACCAGTACCAGTCATTGAAAAATCACAGTAGGCTTATATGTAAGGGAATAAATTCCCACTTTTTTGAGGACAAGGAATTTGATTGGAAGACATCCCCAGGTTCTCTCTGTTGGAATCTGATGTTTGAAATAGCTGTATCTTTTTGTTGACATGCTGGGCCAGATCCTCAGCATGTATCCACTGAATGGAAAAGGAATAAATTAGTTGACACCATTGGAGGATCTACCCTACAGAAGTTAGTGTACTATTCCAAATTCACTGTAAACTGTGTGGCTGTGCGGCGGCCCAGCTGCCTATTAAGCCCCACACAGGGGTTCAGGACTGTGGCAGGGAGAGATGCGTCTCCCCCAACACTGACCTGCCGCAGCAGGGAGAAGAATCTCTCCCCGCTGGACTCAGCACCGACCTGCCACGGCTGGGAGTGGTGCCTCTCCCCACCTGCCCCAGTGCGGACCTGCTGCAGCTGGGAGAGCTGCCCCTCCTGCCAGCCCCAGTATGGACTTTCCCCAGACTTGCCGCAGCTGGGGGAAGGAGCCCCACCCCTGGCCCAGCCCCACTGGAGCTGCGACAGCCAGGGACGGGCACCTGTCCCCCACGCCCCCCTGCAGTGAGAGAGGGCTTTGGGGAGTTCTCTCTCCCCACCACTGCCCCAGGGCAGCCAGAACCCCAAACTCCTCATCCCCAACTCCATCCCAGAGCCCGCACCCCCAGCCAGAGCTCTCATCCCCCCACACCGCACCCTCTGCCCCAGCCCTGAGGCCCCTCCTGCACCCTGAAGCCCTCATCCCCAGCCCCACCCAGAGCCTGCACCCCCAGCCAGAGCCATCACCCCACCTTCACCCAAACCTTCTGCCCCAGCCCTGAGCTCCCTACCACACTCTGAACCCCTCAGTCCCACCCCCACCACATCAACTTTGTTATGTGCACCAATCACTGCATATTGGTGCACATAAAAAAATTCATTCTGCACATGGACGTAAACAAATTGAGGGAACATTGACTACATTTTGTCCTTGCTGGAGATTGTGGCTATAGCAAGATAGTTGTGGTGTAACTGAGGTTTGACATAGTTTTTCTGAAGTGTAGATGGGACCATATATAAAGTGTATTAGCAGGGGAAGGCCATTTAGAAAAATACCAGCAATCCACCACATTAGTAGCCATACTTAACTCAGTATGAAAAAGCTCCTCAGGTTTTCCCAGAATATGGTGGGAAACAAACATGATTGTGCTGAATAGTAGGTGTGAGATGGTGCCACTTTGCATTTATATAATGTATTTCATCAGAGGTTATCAAAGTACTTTAAAACTTTAAAAATACACATTAACCCTCACAGCTGCACTATGATTAGACAGGGGTTATGATGTCCATTAAAAATGAGCAAACTGAGTCACCAAGTAGTTAAGTGAAGTGACCAAGGTCACACAGTAATTGAGAGGCAGACCTAGGAAGGAAAACCCTGATCCAAGTCCTTGGCTTTCCCCTTTTATTAACATTTGCATAAATCTAAATAAGCAAGAAAAAGGCATCATGCTCTGTGTGTAGTTTAGATAACTACGGTGAGAAGGAACTGTGCATGTCTCATGAAAGTTACATCAGAAACCTATTTTACACTGTCAAAAATATCACGTGTAGCAGACAAGCTGTATGAAATGAGAGAACTGAGAGTTTGCATATCCCAGGAAAAGTGTTAGATTTTTGAGCAAAATTGGATCAAAATGGCAAATATAATAACTACAGTTAATATTGTTTTATTTGTGCGACAAATTCCTTTTAAACTAATGTCACCTCTCTAAGGTATCCAAACCTCACATAAAGGGCAGTGCACAGCTGTGCTGCCCCAGGAGTAGATTGGGAAGCAGTAAGTCTATGGCAATGCTGGGACTAGAACTCTGGACTGTTGCCATGATGCCCTGTTCACTGGACCACAGTCTCTTATATCCCCGCTCTATGAGAATGCTGAGGCCTGAAGGCTGGAGCACACAGGGAAAAAAAATAGTGAGTGCTTAGCACCCACTGGCAGCCAGCTTCCCCCACCCCCACAGTGCCTCCTGCCAATCAACGCCTCCCCCTCCCTCTCAATGCCTCCCGCCCACTGTGATCAGTTCTGTGGCATGCAGGAGGCAGTGGGCGGGAGGGGGATGGGGTGTGCTTGGGGGAAGGAGCAGAACTGGGTGGGAAGAGGTGTGGCAAGGGTGGGTGCTTGGAGGAAGTAGGCGGGGCCTAGGTTGGAGCAGAGAGTTGGGCACCCCCGGGGCTTGGAGGAAGCTGGTGCCTGTGGAGGACTGTAAAGAATCAGAGTACTGCTAGTTGCATATAGTGACCAGCCAGGTTTTCTCTTGCTCCAAGGACGATGTTTTCTGTGCCAGACACCTGAAAAAGTTGTCTTTGCAGAATTTTTAATACCACTACCATTATACTTTAGACATATTGTCTGAAAGGGTTTTCATACAAAAATAGCATTATTTGCTATTGTTATTTAACTCTGTGACTATTTATGGGCAGATACATCTGTATGTTCCTGCTGCTTTCCACCACTCCAGCATCTCTAAGTAGCCATAAAGTCAGTTTAACTAGCTGGTTATTACTGCTGCTCTGCATTACCAGAATGGTTCAAAACAGCCAGAACATACCCAAAATGTTGATATTAATGCTATTGGGTTATATCCTGAGCTAATGTAAACTAATGTGTTTCCACTGACTTCAATGGAATGCCAGCACTTCATACCAGCTGAACATCTATATGGGGCCACCTAATTTCAAATTAGACAAAATCTCAAAGTAGCTTTTTGGGTAGATGTATCACTATGTGAAGGACCCCAAACTCATATTAACTAGTTTTACTTCAGTTTAAGGGACTACAGAGTGTGTAAACTAAGTTCTACTTTATTACCACTAATTAAACATTAAAAGAGAAAATACAAACCATTGATAGAACACAGTGATTAGAAACAATTCAAAACATTTCATTTCCAGTTCAAATTAAAAAAAGAAGACAGTACAGGTTACCAGGGCATAAAACCTATTCAGCACGTTAGATGAAATGCATCCTAGAATACTCAAGGAGCTGACTGAGGAGTTATCTGAGCCATTAGCAATTATCTTTGAAAAGTCATGGAAGTCAAGAGACAGAGGACTGGAAAAGAGCAAATCTAGTGCCCGTCTATAAAAAGGGAAATAAGGACAACCCAGGGAATTACAGACCAGTGAGCTTAACCTTTGCACCCAGAAATACAATGGAGCAAATAATTAATAAATCAATTTGCAAACACCTAGAAGATAATGAGGTGATAAGTAACAGTCAGCATGGATTTGTCAAGAACAAATCACGTCAGACCAACCTGATAGCTTTCTTTGACAGGGTAACAAGCCTTGTGGATGGGGCAAAAGTGGCAGATGTGGTATATCTTGACTTTAGTAAGGCTTTTGATACTGTCTCTCATGACCTTCTCATAAACAAACTAGGGCAATACAACCTAGATGGAGCTACTATAAGGTGGATGCATAATTGGTTGGAAAATTGTTCCCAGAGAGTAGTTATCAGTGGTTCACACTCATGCTGGAAGGGCATATTGAGTGGGGTCCCCCAGGAATTGGTTCTGGGACTGCTTCTGTTCAATATCTTCATCAGTGATTTAGATAATGGCATAGAGAGTACACTTATAAAATTTGCGGACGATACCAAGCTGGGAGGGGTTGCAAGTGCTTTGGAGGATAGGATTACAATTCAAAATGATATGGACAAACTGGAGAAATGGTCTGAAGTAAATACGATGAAATTCAATGAGGACAAATGCAAAGTACTCGACTTAGGAAGGAACAATCAGTTGCACACATACAAAATGGGAAATGACTGCCTAGGAAGGAGCACTGCGGAAAGGGATCTGGGGGTCATAGTGGATCACAAGCTAAATATAAGTCAACAGTGTAACACTGTTGCAAAAAAAGCAAACATCATTCTGGGCTGTATTAGCAGCAGTATTGTAAGCAAAACACAAGAAGTAATTCTTTCGCTCTACTCTGCGCTGATTAGGCCTCAACTGGAGTATTGTGTCCAGTTCTATGTGCCACATTTCAGGAAAGATGTGAACAAATTAGAGAAAGTCCAGAGAAGAGCAACAATAATGATTAAAGGTCTAGAAAACCTGTGAGGGAAGATTGAAAAAACTGGGTTTGTTTAGGCTGGAGACAAGAAGACTGAGAGGGGACATGATAACAGTTTTCACATACATAAAAGGTTGTTACACGGAGGAGGGAGAAAAATTATTCTTAACCTCTGAGGATAGGACAAGAAGCAATGGGCTTAAATTGCAGCAAGGGCGATTTAGATTAGACATTAGGAAACACTTTCTAACTGTCACAGTGGTTAAGCACTGGAATAAATTGCCCAGGGAGGTTGTGGAATCTCCATCATTGGGGTTTTTAAGAGCAGGTTAGACAAACACCTGTCAGGGATGATCTAGATAATACTTAGTCCTGCCTTCAGTACAGGGGACTGGACTAGATGACCTCTTGAGGTCCCTTCCAGTTTTATGATTCTATGATTTCAAAGTAACCAACCAGAATGCATTTCAAAGGTTTCATAATAAACAGTAAAACATTTCAAAATAATTAAAGCACAGCAAAAGGCCAAATCCTCAATCAATATAAATTGTTGTGGCTCCACTACAGAGGATTGAGCTACACTGATTTGTACAAGTTGAGGATCTCAGCTAATAGTATATACACATTTAGCATCCCTGCTTTCTCTCATAGTGTTATTTATAATCTTTTAAAATCCCTGGTTCTTTGTCACTCTTAAAATATCCAGTAAATAATCTCTCTATAGATTAGTGAGCAAACAATTCTCAGTTTTAAGTGACTGCTTCCTTTACTCAGGATCTGAGTTTTTCAACACTCTCTCATTTCACGGAAGTTAGCCAGTGCTAATTTTTTTTCTCTCTCCCTATTTCAGTCTTTGATGTATATGCTTCCAGTGAATGTACAAAAATAACGGGCTACTATGAAATCTTTTTCTGAAGCATTTACCCTAGGGCTAAGGTTAATGACAATGCTGTTACCAAAATACACTCTCCTTACTGCTAGGATGCCAACCTTTAAGCTGCACTATTGTTATGGAACTCCTGTACGGGAGTACTTATGGTAAGTGAATACTTTTTGTATTCCTTCTATAATTCATTTAGAACAAAGGCTGTAAAGTACTGTAACAGGAAAGTGACAGCTTTGCCTCCTAAGCCAAAAAAATTATCTTGCCGCAACTATGTATTTTGTTTCCCTCTGAATGGTAATTTTTAAACACAGAAACATAAAATTATCATTAAATGTGTGATAAAGGGTTGTTGTGTTCCCCCTCCTGAAATGGGACTGAATGAGGTGATGCCTTTATATAAATAGCCCTTTAATAGTAAATTGATTCCCCCGCTCTCCTCTCCCCCCCCCCCAACAAATATGTTTACTAGCAAAACACTGACATAACCTTGAAAAAGATTCTCCTTTTGTCACCAGGAGTGTTGAGAAGGCCTTTATTTTACCCCTTCAGTGCTGTTGCCCTGACAGCTCAGTGAAGCAGGAGAGGAGGTAGCTCTGTAAGGCCATATCTCAAATTCTGGTGGAGAAAAACTCTTGTCTTGTCAGACTGAGCTGCAGCAAGACCAGAAGCCAGGGATTCCCCATTGCCACTACACCAGGCTAAAAACTCCTTATCTCCTCAACAAGAGCAGAAAGGACAGGGAGGTGATAACTCTTTGGAATGCAATGATTATCTTTTATTTGGCAGGTGATAATTATTGTGTTTCCTCGGTATTAGCATGGTAGGATCTGATTATAGGAGAGTGAAATTTCTATCTGTGGAAGAAAAAATGAGGAGTCCTTGTGGCACCTTAGAGACTAACACATTTATTCAGGCATAAGCTTTCGTGGGCTAAAACGCACTTCATCAGATACACAGAGTAGAA
Organism: Lepidochelys olivacea; assembly: GCF_965140295.1. Classification (NCBI taxonomy): domain Eukaryota; kingdom Metazoa; phylum Chordata; order Testudines; family Cheloniidae; genus Lepidochelys; species Lepidochelys olivacea. The sequence continues at coordinate 73,920,639 of NC_140411.1, read as the reverse complement.
AATACAGTAGGCAGATATAAATACACAGCACATGAAAAGATGGGAGTTGCCTTACCAAGTGGAGGGTCCATGCTAATGAGACAAATCAATTAAGGTGGAGGACTATTCTCAACAGTTGACAAGAAGGGGTGAATACCAAGGGAGGGGGAAAAAAAAACCTGTTGTCCTGTTAATGAGGGCAACATAATCAAGGTGGCCCATTTCAAACAGTTGACAAGAAGGTGTGAGAATCAGCAGGGGGAAATTAGTTTTTGTATTGACTCATCCACTCCCAGTCTTTATTCAGGCCTAATTTGATGGTGTCCAGTTTGCAAATTAATTCCAGTTCTGCATTTTCTCGTTGGAGTCTGTTTTTGAAGGTTTTTTTGTTGAAGAATTGCCACTTTTAAGTCTGTTATTGAGTGTCCAGGGAGATTGAAGTGTTCTCCTACTGGTGTTTGAATGCTATAATTCTTTATGTCTGATTTGTGTCCATTTATTCTTTTGCGTAGAGACTGTCCTGATTGACCAATGTACATGGCAGAGGGGCATTGCTGGCACATGATGGCATATATCACATTGGTAGATGTGCCGGTTAACAAGCCCCTGATGGTGTGCCTGATGTTGTTAGGTTCTGTGATCTTGTCCCTTGAATAGATATGCGGACAGAGTTGGCAACGGGGGTTTGTTGCAGGGATTGGTTCCTGGGTTAGTGTTTTTGTTGTGTGGTGTGTAGTTGCTGGTGAGTATTTGCTTCAGGTTGCGGGCCGCTTTCCCCTTGTCCCAGGCCTTGTCCACCTTCTGACGGGGTCACAGGATCTGCAGTACTGTTGGAGAGTATTAAAGACTCCAGGCCGATAAAAGTTCTGTTGCAGCCTCTGCCTGGTACACTGGATTCCCTGGTTTCCTGAGAAAGGGATGACATGGGCCAAGAACAGTAGCTTGCGGCAATATTTCTGGGGGACCACCAGCTGCCTCCAGATCCCCCACATCTCCACTTCCCCTGGGGAAGCCCATCTCAGTGTAGGAATCACTTCTCCCACAAGAACCTCTCCTGGCAACCTCTCCCCATGATCTGTGCTGCACTGAGGCCAGCCAGGTCCCTTAGCTTCTGCAAGGAGGGATCTTTCTGCAACTATGTCTGGAACTCAGCAGCCTGGGAAGGGATGGGGACTTCTCGCCAGCTGGGTCTGAAGCCACTTGCCTCTCTGAGCCTTGTCCCTGGGCACTCTCTCCCCAGCACAGTAGGGTCCTGAGCATCCAGTGAGGTACCCTCCCTGGTGTCAGGGCATAGTGCCCCTCACTGGCTCTGGCTACAGGTCACGACTAGAATGTTATGGGGTTTGCTTGGCCAATCCTCTAGGTCACGCCCCATCAACACCTCAGTAGGCAAATGATGGTGCACCCCCACGTCCTTGGGGCCTTCCTTGGCTCCCCATTTCAGATGTACTCTCACCACGGGCACCTTGAATGAGGTCCTGCCCACACCCGTCACCCGCTCTAAGGCCACCACCTTGGGCCGGGTCAGCCTCACCTCAGCGCCCATGTCTCAGTATCCATTGACCTTCCTCCCAGCCACCTCCAGGGGAACAAGGCACTCACTCCACAGAGACAGCCCCACACCCACCCTGTAAACTAAGAACCTTGAGTCTGGAGCATCCAGCCCCCCAGGGGAGCTGGCCTGGGCAACTCCTCTGTCCTGAGCAGTTGGTAAACTGCCAGCCCCTCCTACCTGGGAAGCCTGCCCCTCCAGCGGCTGGATCCCCACCCAATTAACCCTGTGGGGATTCGATTTGCTCAGTTTGTCCTTGAGATTGGGGTACTGGGTCAGTATGTGTCCTCTCTGTCCACAGTAATAACAAGTCAAATTCCATTGGTCCCCTTGAGCAGGTTGGTTTGTCCTGATGTCGGTTGTTCCCTTGAGAGGGGGTTCTCCACATTCTCCCTTTTGGGGGTCCCAACATGACTCTCTCTCTGCACCGTGGTGGGCTTATTCTTTTGGGACTCCTCCTTTCCACACCCTGACCACCTATCCACAAATTCATCAGCCAGCTGCCCTGTGCTTCTTTGGTTTTTTGTCCACCGACCATATCCTCAGGTTGGATGGGCAATGTTCATACAGGTGCTCCAGTACAATCAGTTTAACCAGGTCCTCCTTAGTCTGGGCCCCATCACCCCTCTTGTGGACATATCCCTCCATTTGGAGGATCAGTTCCAGATATGTGCCCTTAGGGCTTTTACGCAGACTCTGGAACTTTTTCCAGTACACCTCAGGAGTCATCCCAAACTTGTGTAGTAGGGCCCTTTTGAACAGTTCATAGTGTCCTGCCTCCACCCCTTCCATTCGGCTTTGAGGTCCAGTAAGGGGGTGAGAAACCGGAGCCTGTCTGCAGGGTCAACCCACAGGCCTTCTCAAAGGCAATCCGGAATTCATCTATGTGCTTCCCTTCCTTAAACTGGGACAGGATGCACTTATCAAAGCTCCATGACCTATCTGTGGAAGGAAGCTTTTCTGTTAGGGGAAAGAAAATTCAGTGAAATGCTCTGAAGCAATTTCACTATTAATCTGGTTCAACTGTGTACAGTTTGTACGGGATCTTTCTAGCTGAACTGTAACATAGTTATTTCAACAGTTAGCAACTTTTCCTGACTCAGGGCCAAATTCTGATCACCTTACTCATGTTGAATAACACCTGTCACCCTACAGGGCAAGCCGAGCATTAGACCTAGGGTTGCCACCTCTGAGGTACAAAAAAACGGGGACATCTGGTTGTGTGTACTGAGCACCCTTACTGATTTCCCAGTACAGCTACCACAAAAAAGGGATGATCCTGAGGAAACCCAGATAGGTGATAACTCTATTTAGATTCCCTTTAGTACCTCTCGGGTGCATCCATTTCAGGGACAGGCCTGGCTTCCTGCACCTCACTTTGGGTGGAACAATACAGTCCAACTACTATGGGCCTGGATCTCTGGGCTGCAGTCCCCTAGTCACCAACCTTGTCAACACAGGCCCTTATTGGTTTTGGCTGCTGTAGGATTTTCCCTTTGGGAGCCTGTGACAACATACATTTTGAATTACACTGAATAGTGTATTTAAAACAAAGCACTATTTATTCAATCCTCATAAGTACAAAGCATTTCAGGAAAATGGGTTAACACAATGAAAGGCCTAGACACATACTTCCTTACCTAAGCTTAACATCTCTATCCATAACCCTGGAAGGTCCAGTATATTCCCCTCTCTGAGTTGGGAGAGCCAGTCTGTGATACTCGGGAGCATCTCTCTGTCAATCTGGATGTCAATTTCTGACAGTTGAAACACACTACCTCCTCCTTTTGCCAGGGAAACTTTTTTAACTGGTTAGGGGATTTTGATCTGTATGATCTCAGCCTGGGTAAAACAAATCTGTTAACTTTTATTTAGTTCCTGGAAGTAGCATCTCCCAGTAATAGCCACATTGTTCTCTGAGCTGCTTTAAAGGCGTGTACAGGAGGGTGTCTTCTCTTTGCCATTGTCTTATTTCCTGTGGGTTTCCTCCTTTACAGTCTCTCATTAAACTCCCGGCAGTCAGACTTGTTGATTCAAACAGATAACCTGTAGGACATATGCTATTAATAAAAATGATACACATAACTCCCTCCTTCTCCACAGCACCTTACTTCATGAAAGATTCCATTGGACTCACTGGAATTACTCATGGAATAAGATGCTATTCAACATAGAATCATAGAGGGTTAGGGTTGGAAGAAGCCTCAGGAGGCTATCTAGTCCAACCCCCTGCTCAAAGTAGAACCAACCGCATCTAAATCATACCAGCCAGGGCTTTGTCAAGGACCTTAAAAACCTCTAAGGATGGAGATTCCACCATCTCCCTAGGTAACCCATTCCAGTGCTTCACCACCCTCCTAGTGAAATAGTTTTTTCCTAATATCCAACCTAGAACTCAGCTTCTCGACCACTGTAATCCCAGGTCCTTTTCTGCAGAACTGCTGCCGAGCCATTCGGTCCCTAGTCTGTAGTGGTGCATTGGATTCTTCCGTCCTAAGTGCAGGACTCTGCACTTGTCCTTGTTGAACCTCATCAGATTTCTTTTGGCCCAATCCTCCAATTTGTCTAAGTCCCTCTGTATCCTATCCCTACCCTCCAGCATATCTACCTCTCCCTGCAGCTTCATGTCATCTGCGAACTCGCTGAGGGTGCAATCCATCCCATCATCCAAATCATTAATGAAGATGTTGAACAAAACTGGCCCCAGGACTGACCCTTGGGGCACTGTGCTTCATACCAGCTGCCAACTAGACATCGAGCCGTTGATCACTACCTGTTGAGCCTGACGATCTAGCCAGGTTTCTATCCGCCTTATAGTCCATTCATCCAATCCACAGTTGTTTAACTTGCTGGCAAGAGTACTGTGGGAGACGGTATCAAAAGTTTTGCTAAAGTCAAGAAATATCATATCCACTGCTTTCTCCATATCCACAGAGCTAGTTCTCTCATCATAGAGGGTAACCAGGTTGGTCAGGCATGACTTGCCCTTGGTGAATCCATATCCACTGTTCCTGATCACCTGCCTCTCCTCCAAGTGCTTCAAAATGGATTCCTTGAGGACGTGCTACATGATTTTTTTCGGGGACTGAGGTGAGACTGACCTGTGTGTAGTTCCGTGGATTCTCCTTCTTCCTTTTTTTAACAATGGACACTATATTTGCCTTTTTCAAATTGTCCGAAGGTCGCCACAAGTTTTCAAAGATAATCACCAATGGCTCTGCAATCACATCAACCAACTCCCTCAGCACCCTTGGATTCACTGCATCCGGCCCCATGACTTGTGCATGCCCAGCTTTTCTAAATAGTCCTTAACCTGTTCATTCACCACTGAGGGCTGCTCACCTCCTCCCCATACTCTGCTGCCCAGTGCAGTAGTCTGGGAGCAGACCTAGTCTGTGAAGACCGAGGCAAAAAAAGCATTGAGTACTTCAGGTTTTTCCACACCATCTGTCACTAGGTTGCCTCCCCCATTCAGTGAGGGTCCCACACTTTCCCTGACCTTTTTCTTGGTGCCAACAGACCTGTAGAAACTCTTCTTGTTTCCCTTCACATCTCTTGCTAGCTGCAACTCCATTTGTGCTTTGGCCTTCCTGATTACACCCCTGCATGTTCGAGTAATATTTTTGATACCAGCTGCCAACTAGACATCGAGCTGTTGATCACTACCTGTTGAGCCTGACGATCTAGCCAGAAGCCTGAAAGGCAAAATCTCTGTAGGAACTTCCCTGAGGCGAACACCCAGGCAAATTTCCTCTGTTTGCTTCTCCTCTGTTCACAGAGTAATGGTATCAACATGAATAATGATATCAACAACATGAGTATGGTATCAGAATTTAGCTCCAAGCATTTATTTAGGAGCTGTTTCTTCCACCTTACTCATCCCATTCATTTTAATAGAACTTTACATAGTAAGGTATTACTTAATGTGAATAAGGATGGCAGAATCACGGCCTTAGTTGTTGAAAGCAAATAATAACTTATCTATTTTTGACCAATTTGGTATTTCTGATATTATATGGACAAAGAGACAACCTATTAGCACCCACAATTGTTTTTATTTCTGTCTCTGCCATATTTTTGTGCAGAAATTTGGAATAAAGTCCTAACTTACGTTATCTGATATGTCATTCATTGTATATTGTAAGCAAAAAACCCAGAAAACGTAGATTGCAAAGATTTGACAATTTAGGGAAAGGGTCAGGGATCATTCTCTTCTAATGTGGTCTCCATTGTAGCTGAAATTAAGGAAAATGTTTACTAAGCTCCAGACATATGGCACTGATTAGAAAACTGCAAGGTTTGAGCACTGATTGGTGGGTTAATATTCTAATGAGATAGATTAATCAATGTAAACCACACAGCTCAGTTCAACTGCTGTTCTAAATTGCCAATTTCATCTTCATCCAGCAGAGAAAATGCCAATCTTTCTCTCTGCAGTAAAATCTTCTTGTTATAACAATGAAGCAAGTCCAGAGTTACTGTTATTGGGAAACATCTGGTAACTACAAGATGTGGCTCCTATGAGATAACCACATCCCTGGAAAATTAGAAGAACTTACTCAACTTAGTTGTATTTCATGTTTTGTAATACCCCTGAGTGCGCTTGCCTCATAATACGGTAATCACTTTGCCTCTGCACCATAAATGAAACCACAGATGCTACACTTTGCTGTAATGGCCACTGCTTAACATAAATAAATGATCAAAATAACAATATTATGCATATATAAAATATATACACAATGATAAATACGGTGGCATGGGAAACTATGATGCTCATGCTTAAATAGGTGAAGAAGGCATCATCAGGGACACAGTTAAAAAAAAAAATTGGAGCAGGAGCTAGGGGACCAAAAGGAAGCTTTTTATTTTCACAGTATAGTTTTTGTTTAATGTTTGGGATGGTTTATATCCCATTTCATTTTCTTGTTAGAATATTCTCACCTGGAACAGGTCAACATGACATCTGCGGAGGAACTCTCCCTGACCCCATTTTTTGAGAAAAATGATGCAAAGTGTTGCATTTTGGAAATATGTTTAAAAGAAATGAAGAGGGCAAAATAAACACAGAATTATAGCCCCAGAATCCCAGAATCCACAGCGTTATCTTGAGGAAGGCTCACAACCCTCCTCCAGCAACATCATTAAACTGTGTGAGAATAAAAGGGAGAAAATTACAGATGTAATCAGCTCATCAGAACAAACCAGTACCTGTAACAATTATAGTAGTCACCCCCAGCCTGCTGTATTTAGCATTCACCCTGCCCTCTCACCAGGCTTAGGCCATGGTTGCAAAAGTAAACAGGTGTCAGAGCTTCAGTGGATAATGTCCTGTAGGAAGACAGGCAACAGAAAATAAGTATAGGCAATTGGCAGGAAACTTGTATGTACTTTAGATTATCCAGAATTTTTACAAGGGGTGAGGAAGAAAGAATCAGTTCTGGGTGGGAAAGGATTGCTCTGCCTGCAGATGACACCTTTGCCATCATGGGATGAGAATTGCTATCAGTCCTGAGTGGTGGTATTCTTGGCAGGCAGTATGAAATATTTGAAGAATGGTTTTCCCAAGGATGGTACTAAACCCTCACTGCTTCTAAAATGTATAGCCAGAAACACTGACAGTGAAGGGTTACTTGGTACTCTGAACAAAAATCAGGTTGAATAATAGACAGCAGAATCAAATATTTACGATGTGTTGGCACAGATAACACATTAGCAACCAGCTAACTGAGGTCTACTGTTGCAACTCCTATGCACTTTGAGCCTGATTCTCCACTACCCTGCAACTTGCAAAGTAATTTGCACCTGTACGAAGTGAATGTAAAATGCTCTCATTTTGATCTGACAGCATTTTACACCCACTTTGCACAGAGGTAAATGACAGCACAAGGAGCAAGGCTGTGGAGAATCAGGGCCATTGAGATGGGTTTAAATCTGGGATTTGGTTTCTAGTGTAAGTTTAATTAGAACATTTGCTTGGCTAAAATCAGGGGTGAAAGTAAGTTAGAGGATTTACCGGTACACCAGAGTCCTGAGCAGGGGGCGTGGCCTCAATTGGAAGAGGTGTGGCCTTAATCGGAAGAGGCAGAGCCTTAAATCCCTGGGCCCTTTAAATCTTGATTTAAAGGGCCTGGAGCTCCAGCTGAGGTAGTGGCTGCTGGGAACCTGGGGCCCTTTAAATCACCCCCCGAGCTACCAGCTGCAGAGGCGGCTGGGAGCCCCGAGGCTCGGGGGTGATTTAAAGGGCCCAGGGCTCCAGCTGACAGTATGGCAGCGGAGCCCTGGGCCCTTTAAATCACTGAGGAGCCCTGGGGGCTCCCGACTGCCACCGCTACCCTGGGACTCGGGCAGCAGGGCTTAGGCGTGGATTTAAAGGGCTCGGGCGGTAGTGGTGACTGGAGCTCTGGGGCCCTTTAAATCCCCGTGAGAGCCCCTCCGCCGCTATCCCAGGGCTCGGGCAGCAGGGCTCAGGTGGAGATTTAAAGGGCTTGGGGCTCTGGCAGCCACTACTGCCCCGGCCCTTTAAATCCCCTCCGGAGCTCCGCTGCCGCTACCCTAGGGCTTCGGTAGCAGGGCTCCAGTGGGGATTTAAAGGGCTGAGGAGGTAGCAGCGGCTGGAGCTCCGGGGCCCTTTAAATCCCCATTGCAGCCCTGCCACCACTACCTCAGGGCTTTAAATTGCCTACTGGCTTGCTTTCACCTCTGGCTAAAGTTTACCTGAACTGCGTGCCAGTGGGTATAACTGCCAAATGGCTTGCTTATCAGTGGGTGCTCAGAATCAGCAGGATAACTTTCTACATTATCCTTGGGAGTAGCTCCCTTTGAAGGTGATAATACCATGATAAAGCCAAACTGCAAAAATCTCTGCTTGCTTTTCTTTTTTATGCATACTAAGGGTATGTCTACACTTCAATGAAAGTGCAGGGTTAGTGGGATGTGAATCAGCTGACCCTGGATTTGAGAACACAGGATTTGAGCATCTGCACTGATTGTTAACCCTAGGTTAAGACTTTTCTAACCTGGGCTCGAATATGGGATTCTTATGTCCGTGCTCCAGCACACAGCTCTGAGTCAAACCAACCATATCCCAGACTCCAGTCCCTAGCACCCTCCTTAGATGTGGCTGCTCTAGCCCTTTGACTGTTGTGCACTGTGCAAAAACTTTGACTGTCCACCCTGCATGTAACAGGAAGTTTGAACAGCCAGCCAACACATCCTACTGAGCAGTCATTTTGGTCTGTGCACTCCTAGCTACCAGAGCCAGCAACATGGAGGAGGTGCCTTTTGAAGAACTTCTCTTGCTTACACTTTCACTCTTCAGGCAGAAAAGGGACAGAGTTTCCATGAGATGCTGGTGGACATTTTGGCCTCATTTTCTGACCCACCTGTTAGGATATAGATATTCAGGCCTGCCTGTAAAGGCCTATACTTTAAGAATGTAGGTATATGTTTATAATTTAGCTAGTAACAGAGGTATACAAGAAAGAATCTGTGTAAGGGCCTTCTCTTACTGTGACAGTCTGAGGCCCTGTTCTTAGGCCAATGCCTTTGGCTAAGCAGCAGAGGCAGCCATAAGCTGGGAAGCGAACAGTCACATCCTCACATTCCAAACTAGTCAATATGGGGCTGTTAGGAAGGTGATTCCCTATCACCTCCAGAGAAAGGGAAGAGCCTAGAAGACGTAAAAGGAAATTTAGGTTGATAGTTTTCTGTCTGGTAAGAACTCACTTATCAATAGATACAGCTGGAAAACCCTTATGTCTTTATAGATGTAGTTGTGAAATCCTCACTTCTGTATTGTTTTGCCATTATAGTTCCCACTTTGCTATTGTTTATTTGCATGGTCTCTGTCTGGTTCTGTGATTGTTTCTGTCTGCTGTATAATTAATTTTGCTGGGTGTAAACTAATTAAGGTGGTGGGATGTAATTAGTTAGCTAATCATGTTACAATATGTTAGGATTGGTTAGGTAAATATCAGTAGAATGATTGGTTAAGGTATAGCTAAGAATATTACTATATAAATTAGGGGCAAACAGGAAGTAAGTTGGGATTCGAAAATAAGGAAAAAGGAACTTGGATTTAAGCTTGCTGGAAGTTCACCCCAATAAACATCGAATTGTTTGCACCTTTGGACTTCGGGTATTGTTGCTCTCTGTTCATGCGAGAAGGACCAGGGAAGTGGGAGAGTGAAGGAATAAGCTCTCTAACACCACCAAGGGCACCTGACAGAGCTTATGATGGAACAGGAGGAGAAGGAGGACACAGATATGGCAGACTCAAATTGGCAAATGATTCTCAGAACACTCGGTATAAACACTGATGTCTACATAGAGCAGCGCTTCTGGAGCAGAGCCACACTCACAGAATGGTGGGACCACTTCATCATGCAGACCTGGGATGATCAACAGTGGGTCCAGAACTTTTGCATGAAGAAAGCGACATTTCTGGAACTTTGTGAGCAGCTAGCCCCAAACCTCCAGCATAAGGACACATGTATGAGGAAAGCCATTCTGGTCCAGAAGCAGGTTGCTATAACTGTTTGGAAGCTGGCTACCCCAGAATGCTACAGCTCTGTTGCCAACTCGTTTGGTGCTGGAAAGTCAACTGTGGGTAAAGTGGTTGTGGAGGTTTCTGAGGCAATCAGGCATGTGGTTTTCCCCAAGGTGGAGGCATAAAAGATATTCTTGAAGTAATTACTGGCTTTGAGAGACTGGCCCAGGTGCCATTTGGAAATCCCATTGGTTGGACTCATATGCCCATACTTTGCCCTTCTCCAGGAGCATGTTTGTACATAAACCACAAAGGGTACTACTATATTGTTATGCAGGCCCTTGTGGACCACAGAGGTCAATTTATGAATGTCAGTGTGGTTGCACTGGGAAAGTTCATGATTCCCCAATGTTACTGGCAAAAATCTAGGGCACCCCACTTATACCCTACCAAGGGCTCAAAGCGTGACCCAATCAATTTAGGCACCCCCACCCTTTCCCTTCCGAGGGCTCAGGGTGTAAGGACCTTACCCCTGGGACTCAGGAAGAAAACTGGTCAATTTAAGTACCCTCCCCTTCTTCCCTCGAGGCTCCAGGCTCTACGGGTCTGCAGAACCTTTTCCAATTGAAAAAGTCTTAAATATCTCACACACAGAATATATATACCAAACAAATCTCTGAAGCTCACCACTCCCAATATACAGACAAATTTCATCCGATGGCCAGTCAGCATCTATTCATCTGGGGGTTCCCGGCGATGTCTCTGCATGTCACGGTTGTGCAGAGGGGTCAGAGTTCCAGCAGCTTGATGTTGAACTGCAGTCCCAAAATGGTTCCCAAAGAGCATTGTTTTTTTCATTTACAGTATACAAGAAAACTAGCAACCTCCTTCAAATTTACTAAATCTATCACATTATCTCACACTCCTAAATAACAAAAAAAAAATAACCAATTACACACTGGCACCTGTGTGTCCTCCTTCCTGCCCAAATATTTACATTTTATCTTTCATGCCCAAATTGTAACTTAGTTGTGACCTTCTCTGTTTATGCAGATGATCAGCATAAAAATGCTGGTTAGAGCTTATCCTACCATTTGTTGAGTCTCTTTCTGTATCCTCCCTAATTTCCCAGCACCTGGGTGCCTCTACTTTACAAACTTGGCAGTTATAACTCTCGTTAGGGACATTGCTAAGGTGTGGGGGGAGGGCTTTATCAGCAGTGGAACATTCTTTTTTCTATTTCGGTGATGAACTTCCTGAGTTTCACCCAAAGCAGGGAGGGAGGGGTGGTGAGTTGATCAGGTCTCAGGCTTACAAGGTTTTTTTTTTTTATCATTTGGGAGTTTATATTCATGGACAGTCTGGGGCACTATTCCCACCAAATAACATTGCCATAAATGGAGTTGTGATGGGTTCCCCCTGGGGTGCCACCTGAAACTGGGGTACCACTGAGCCTCCTGACCCACCAGCCTGGGTTCCCTTTACACTGTACTGCTGAGATCAGCCTTCACTTTCACAGGCACACATACAGGTAGGGGCACACCCAACTGTAATTACATGCAGATGCTGTGACCAGCCCTGCATGGGAAGGCTACGGCTAGGGAACTTCCCTGCTACTCACATGTGCACCACCTCTGGAGTGTAAATCCACAGATTATACCATCTTGCACTGCACAGGGAACCGTACAGCGTAAGCTCATTAAATTTGCCCCCTCCCTCAATGTGGAGAGGAATATACAAGTGCTTTCTGCCCCAAGTTATGACTCCCACACTGGTTTTAGACAAAGCAAAAACAAGTTTATTAACTACAAAAGATAGATTTTCATTGATTATAAGGGATAGCAAATAGATCAAAGCAGACTACTTAGCAAATAAACAGAACATGCAAACTAAGCTTAATATACTACATGGATCAGGTATGAACAGCAAAGTCTCTCCCTAAGTCATGATACAAGCAGGCTGCAAACTCTTAACAGGCAAGCTGTACTTGCTTATACCTTGGAATCCCCAGGTGTTCCATTCACAGGCTAAAAATCCCTTTAGCCTGGATCCAGCACTTCCCCCAGTTCTGTCTTTGTTCCTCAAGTATTTCCAGGAGTCTCTTTGGGTGGGGAGTCAGTGAAGAATGCAATGATGTCACTCCCCTGCCTTATGTAGCTTTTGCATATGGCAGAAACCCTTTGTTTCAAAGCTTGGTTCCCACACCAGCAAGTGAAAAAATACTGATACCCCATGGAGTCCAGCACCAGGTGACATGGTTACATTTCTCTGTAGTGTCACAGCAGCCATTATTCAGACTGTCTGCAATGTCCTCAGGAAAGCTCCCCTGGGTTGGAGATAAGCTTCTCCTAAGGCCTATTGTTCTCCCAATTAGTTCACTAACTTGGGCACTCCCACACCCAGCTTTTCAGAATGAAAGCATCTTGTTACTGAGCGTCCCCCAGGTATAAACACATTTGTAATACAGACACATAATCAATATTCTTAACTTCAGATACAAATAGGACAATCATATTTAGTAAATCATAACCTTTCCAATGACACTTCACATGACTTATCTCACATAAAGTACATTATGATTATGTCGTAATCCTATCATAATATTACTGTGAAGAATATGGGGTGCAGTGTCATAGGAGTTACTAGCCCCACTGTTATTCTAGGGACCCTGAATGCCCCCTTTTGTCTTGATTTCAGATGACTTGACAAAAGGCGGTTTAATTACACTATCAGCAGGTGTAGAAATGTTGAATGTACTTTTGGCAGATTGAAATCCCACTGCGGAAGTTTTCAGACCCATTTGGATGCCAGTGTCATCAATACTGTCTGCATTACTGTGGCTTGCTGTTCTCTCCACAATCTTTGTAAAGCCAGAGGTGTGCCATTTCTGCCTAAATAGACCTATGACAGCAAGGGGCTGCTGAATTGGTTCCTTCAGCCAGAAAGTGGTGAACCTGAAGCATCCAGGTAATAGAAGTTTGGGGTGCTTTGTGCTTTCACATTATGGATTTGCATGGCCCAGTGGGGTTTAATTGCTTGGGGAGGGGGCATGGGTGGATTGTCATGCAATGTACTCATGAATTACATGTGCACTTATCACATTGTGGGGAGAAAGGGGGGTTATTCACAGTATGGATTGATGTAAGGAAGTGATTGAAGTCTGGGTTGATGTAGATAACTGCACTGAGGAATAGAATTTGCATAGTAAATCCTAATTGCTCCTGATCATGTCTTTACTTGACACAATAAATAGCTTTATTTATGAATGTATATTAGAAAAGTACAACATTCACTCATTGCCATGCAGGCCAGCATTACCACACTGAAACACCAGTAACAACAGAATCTTAACAAGCCAAACAAAATAAAGGAAAGTGCATGAACAAGTGCAAACAGTGAAACCATGCAGAAGACTAAACCCCTCACTGCTGGATGGTCCTTGGCCAACCCTCCATTCTCTTTCCCCTTCTTTCCCAGTTTGCCATGCACTTTGCCTTGGGGGAGGGAGGTAGAGACATCCAAAGGAGAAGAGATGGATGGGACAAAGTTGCCCTGCCCAGCCACTCATGGGGCCTGATTGCATGGACCACCCAGCCATCAAGTTTTCCAATCTATTTCTGGACTGCATCACAGGGTACCACGCAGGGGAATCAAGCTGTGGTGTGGGTCAGTGGTCTTGCTACAAAGCTTTTTGTATCATTGCAGGCCTTCCACATTTTGGAGGATGTTACAGTTCTTGTGGTGTCTGATTGGCAAAGGGAGATGTTATTCCAAGCTGCTTGTGGGAAACCAGTAGTGTATGCAACCAAAGTTTTCAAACCTATAGTGAATAAACAATATATGTATGAATGGAGTGGTTTGGTCAGCTACTGAGGTAAGCCTGGAAAATACACCCTTCCCTGAAATGTGACTACCTATCCAGAGTCCCTGCTTCAGGAAAAGTTTGTAGATATCAGGATTATTAACTACCTTTATTACCATTATTAACCAGGATGGGATCATGAGGGATGATGGGAATACATGAGGGAATCCGCAGGATAATGTGTTAGCTTCCATATGGCTTAGCTTGTTATGGTTGCATGCAAACACACAAAACTCCACAGTCATCCTCTTTTCCCCTCCCCCACTCCACCCACACATTTATGGAAAAAAAGGTCACTCCCCAGTCGAATTTGACACAAATGATTTTGTCACCTATGGATTGCATGGACTACCTTTAACTAAAATGAACTAGATTTGTAAATGGAAAACATTTCAACCTCCCCTGTCTCCTGCCCACAGTTCACTGTTTCCAGGCAGCTTGTTACACCACTGAGTGGTTACAGAGTGGGGTAGTTACAGGCATGGAAATGTAAGATTATTATTTATAAGGAAGAGTGGTGCCCTACCTGCCAGGATTGTCCTGGAGTTTCCAGGAATTAAAGATTAATCTTTAATTAAATAATATGTCCTGTGATGAAAGCTCCAGGAATATGTCCAACCAAAATTGGCAACCCTAAGAAGTGGGGCCCCTCCTCACCTCTTCCCCTGCAGTCCTCTCCTCCCCGCAGTGCTCCTGCTGGGGAGCGGGGTCGGGACAAGGGGGCTTCCCCCATTCCCCAGCAGGAGTGGGGGAAGCCCAGGGCAGGGCAAGCCCCCATACCCTGACTCCACTCCCTAGCAGGAGTGCCGGGCTGCCAGGGCAGGGCAAGCCCCCATGTTCTGACCCCACTCCCCAGCAGGAGTGCTGGGCAGGTGGGTGGAGCAGATTGGGGTGAGGGGGTGCCCATTTTCCTAGGGGTCCTTCAGTTGGTGGGGACACTGGGCCCAGGCCCCCTTGACTCAGTGGTTAATCTGCCACCATGCCACTGGACGTGCTGCTGCTGCCTCTGTTGCAAAGCGTCATCTGGGACTAGTTTCAGCAACAGAGTCACTTCACAGTCCTCACTCAGCACCTGCTGTGGCTCCCATCAGTCCCCATGGCTGTCCATATCCCATTAGGACTATGAAGTGTAGATGGATGTGTTAGGCAGCCTTCTGCCTCCTCCTCTGCCTACCTAATCAAAACAGCCCTAGAAGAATATTCTGACCTGCTGCATTGTGGGGACTGGGTTAGAAGAAACTCCCTCTCCTTCTCAGCTTCCCACAACACAGGTGTTTAGGTCTAAATACTTTAAACTGTTTGATAATATTATGGCAAGAATCCCCAGGTTGAACCATTATACATAGTGTCACAAGTTCTTTTTCTTAGTTTGTGAGCCAAGTACAGTTTTGAAGAAATGCTGTATTGTTTTTAGGTTTGTGCTGCCGGTGCTTTTGGGGAAGCAAACACTAAGGGAGTTTGCTGTCTGCCTTAAACTCTCAAACTAGAGCCAATCCTTGATACAGACTTGCATCCTGGGAACTGAGAATATGTTTTGGGCTGAGATTCCTGGAAGAGGAATTTGCTTGCCTGCTGTTTGTGATCACCTGCGTTGAAGAGCTGATGTATATAGTGCAAATAAACTAGTGGTACCCAAACTTATATGTTGCTGCTTTTCCACCAGTGGGAAACTGACCTGCAGGACCCCAACATATTCTCAGCAGAAGGCCAACAATAAATATGTCATTCGAAGGAACTGCCACTTTGGTGGGCAGAAGTAATATCCTCAACTGAAACTATTCATGTACTGCTAGAATCTTTTAATATTGGGAGCTCCTTTGTGGAGTTTTGGTAATATTATTAAACATCTTATGACATCTTTATTCCTGTCAGACTCTTTCATTTGCATAGTATTAAATAAGTCAGATGTCAGGGGGGGTGTATATTAAATGCTTTGTACCTGATGTAAGTTTTCTAGTATTTTTTTAGCAACTGAATTTTTGTTTGTTTGTTTGTTTGGCACAAAATGATGATGTTAAATGCGTGAAAGCAATGGAAATTTGGCTGGCATGCTTAATGGGCAATATGCTGCCTTTTGCACCAGTACTTATAAACCATATGGCACGCTGAAGTGCTGGAAACTCTTCAGGTGGAAGTTTTTGATAGTCGCATGTCTCAGAAGCATAGGGAAGTCCTTGAATTATGTGGAAGGAGGGGACAAATGTAGTCATTGATACACTTCTGGGTTTTTTGCTAAGGTGGCAATGGACTTTATCCATAGGTCAGGTGCTAGTGGGATTTGAACTTGTTTTCTGTAAAACTTTATGCTCAGCAACTTCACGTTAGTCAGATACCATGGCGATGATGACATAAATATCTACAGAGATTATGTTTAAAATGGAAAGAAGAAGATACTTTGGATTTGGCTGGATCATCGGGCTCAACAGGTAGTGATCAACAGCTTGATGTCTAATTAGCAGCCAGTATCAAGCAGAGTGCCCAGGGGTCGGTCCTGAGGCCAGTTTTGCTCAACGGCTTCATTAATAGAGCTGGATGATGGGAAGAATGGCACCCTCAGCAAGTTCGCAGATGACACTAAAATGTGGGGAGAGGTAAATAATCTGGAGGGTAGGGATAGGGTCCAAAATGATCTAGACAAACTGGAGGATTGGGCCAAAAGAAATCTGATGAGGTTCAACAAGGACAAGTGCAGAGTCCTGCACTTTGGACGGAAGATTCCCAGGCACTGCTACAGGCTAGGGACCAACTGGCTAAGCAGCAGTTCTGCAGAAAAGGACCTGGGGAATACAGTGGATGAGAAGCTGGAAATGAGTCAACAGTGTGCCCTTGTTGCCAAGAAGGCTAACAGCATATTGGGCTGCATTAGTAGGAGCATTGCCAGCAAATCAAGGGAGGTAATTATTCCCCTCTATTCAGCACTGGTGAGGCCACATCTGGAGTATTGCTTCCAGTTTTGGATCCCCAACTACAGAAAGCATGTGGACAAATTGGAGAGAGTCCAGCAGAGGGCAATGAAAATTATTAAGGGATTGGGGCACATGACTTATGAGGAGAGGCTGAGGGAACTGGGCTTATATGGTCTGCAGAAGAGAAGAGTGAGGGCGGATTTGATAGCAGCCTTCAACTACGTAAAGGGAGGTTCCAAAGAGGATGGAGCTAGGCTGTTCTCAGTGGTGGCAGATGACAGAACAAGAAGCAATGGTCTCAAGTTGCAGTAAGGGAGGTCTAGGTTGGATATTAGGAAACACTATTTCACTAGGAGGGTGGTAAAGCACTGGAATGGGTTACCTAGGGAGGTGGTGGAATGAGGTTTTTAAGGCCTGGCTTGTCAAAGCCCTGGCTGGGATTTAGTTGGTGTTGGTCCTGCTTTGAGAAGGGGGTTGAACTAGATGACTTCCTGAGGCCTCTTCCAAACCTAATCTTTAATGATTGTATGATTCTATGATTTTCAGGAAGTTGTGAAATTTCATTTTTCATCATCCTTTCCTTTAGGGATGGTCATACTTCTGAGATAACCTAACTCTCTGCGTACATCTACACATCAAGCAGCAGCAGCAAGTCTCAGATCCCGGGTCAACAGACTTGTGCTTGTGGGGCTCATGCCAGAGTACTAAAAATGGTTGTGCAGATGTTGCAACTCAGGCTGGAGTTGAGGTCTGAAGCTAACCCCGTCTCTTAGCTTCCGAGCCCAAGCACGTCCCAAAGCTGCAAGTGGTCAGAGGCAGAATTAGTACTCCAGAGCAGGGTTGGAACAAAGCAGGAATAGGTCTGGGAACAATGCCAGAGCAAGAGCAAGGCTGGAGCAGGAGTAGGAACAAGGCTGGAATAGTATTGGGAGCAGAGCTGGAGCTGGCTAATGCCTGTGGAGTCTGTGACCACTGTCAAGCAGGGGAAAGTTCCAAGACATTAAGTGATGTTGCACAGGCTGAGCTACCGTTTTCCCTGTGAGGCTTATATACCTGCCTTGAGAGTCAACAGACCAGCTCCTGGCTTGTGGATTGGCTGGAGACTAGCACGGGAATGACTCATCACTGCATATAGTTTAATCAGTTTCTAGTTCAGAGATGACTCATCACTATACAACAAGGTTCAGTAGGTATACTTAATTATCTTTTTTGATGCTGTTAGATAATACTGTACTTTTCTATTATTAATTTCTTCTGCCACTGCATTGCTGTTCCCCTTTCCCTTTATTCTTTTCCATCCATCGGGATATATATGCATCTTTACTCCTTAGATACTGTATGATTTATAGCAGATCCATGGATCCATGACAGATCCACGGCTCCATGACAGATCCACCCTGAGGTAGGTGCCAGTTGGAAGAGAATCTTGATCTTTTTACATCTCCGTACAATATAAAAAACATCCATGTTTGATAAGGGTCATCTACATTAGAGCAATAGCATTGTCATATTTCTGATTTTCAACTGCCCTGTACTAACGCCTCTTTTGATCAACCAAACCAAATGATTGTAGCATGATTTTTAATGGCAACAATGATATAAGTGCCTCAAGAAATTGCTAAGGGCTTGCCTTCACTACTGGCTAAATCAGTGGCACTGTGATTGATGCAGTGGCGTCGATTCAGTGGGTCTGGTGAAGACACAATAAGTCGATGGGAGATAATGTCAGTATCTTGCTGCTTATGGTGGTCAAAGACCCTGCAACTGCTGGGATCATGGTTCCACATCTTCAGATCACAAAGAAGCTTACATTCAGCCTCAAGCAGCACTGCTATTCAGAAGGTTCAGAGCTCACGTTCCAGAAATGTGCTCATTGCAGTGATATAGATCTGTATGGAAAATTCTCAAAAGGGAGATGTTCTTTCTTTAGCATTCAGGCTAAAAAGGAGTTAACCACAGAGCAAAGTAAAGCAAGACAAGATTCTTTAAATAAACAAAGCAATGACTTTTCCATACCAAAGGATAGTTTCTGGCTTTTCCGAAAAAAAGGTCCAAGCAGGTTATACTAAAAGAGCAGTATGGATGACCAAAATAGCAGTAAAAGCAGATTCTGGTGTGAGCATGTTTAATGCACTTGCTAACTGGTAAGTTTTCTCAGTGCCAATCTGCTTTTTGTCCCCTGTCAGTAGGGTGGATATGAGTTCCACCAAAAAGCTAAGAGTGCTACATTTAAGTTTTTATGAAGTCCCTTTCTCATCTTAACTATTTTCCATGAAGATAACAATATCCCATCATATCCAATGCGTATTCATTTGGTCTAATACAATACAAAAAGGTTATCATATTAGCAACATTCATGTTATATTGAAGGAGAGGAGCACTAATACAATACAACATTAATTCAATTTGATGGAAATTGCTATTACAAGACTTGCATTTTGTTTTACTACGGCAATGTCAATGCTGCCTGTTTTGCCGCTCTTAAAATTGTCTACAGGGAACACCTTTTTATTGAACTAACCTAAAAAGTACCAACAAAGCTTTCAACAGATAAACTGTCTTTTTAGTAGGGATGAGAGACTTAGGAACAGCTTTAGCTTTTTTACAAAGCAGAAAACCCTAGCACTCTTCACAAAGAACTACATACTTCTTCAAAAGAGGAAATGAGCTATTGAAAAACTTCTAAAATGTATAAGATGCAATTATTCAAGACACACTTTGAAACATTATTCTAATTAAACTGATCAGTCTACATCTTGTGGCTGTAAATCTGAGCATATATATTCATATAAGATTAAGATACATACCTATTTATCTTAGATTTACAGCCTACTAGGCTGAATGACTCTCCTAGAGTTGTATTCTTTCATGAAGCAGCTAAATGTAAGCAGAGGAATAGTCCCGCTATTATGGGGAACTTTCCTGGCTTCTGCACTACCCCGGTGAAGTGGGCTAGTGAAAGGATCTGAGTCCTCGCTCCCACTTCCTTTACCAGTGGCCTTCCTGCCCTTGAGGACTCCCCTTCCACTCTCCTGTCTGGCAGAGTCCTCGTAACCCCAGTGCTGAGCCCAGCATTCCTGGGGGGCTCGACCCCCAACCCTGCTGTGGTCACCTAGGACAGGGGCTAGGATGTCCCCACTCCGGGGTACTCTCTCTATACTGGGCACTTCTCTGACCCACTGACTATTACATACAAGTTAAAGCAAATGCAAGTTATTTAATCAGCAATTAATTTTAAAAAGAATAAGGAAAAATGGGAAAGGTTAAAGGAAACACATCAACCCGCTCTGTGGCAGGGAACATCACAAACAGTGTCTCTGGAATGTCAGAGCAGTTCACAGTCTGTTCCTTGTAAGTCCCAGGCCTTCTTCTCAGGCCCTGGCTGTGCTGCAGGGATGCTGTGGTTGGACACTTGCTCTGGTGGTGGCCATACGCTCTCAGGCTCTAAGTGGTAGGACCCTTCTTCCCAGTGTCGCCCCCCGCCCCGTCAGGGTTACGATCCAAACCTGGCCTGCAGAGCCTCTTGGCTGAGGCATCTCCCTGTGCTGGGCCCACTGCCCAGGGTTCCCCTCGCTCTCCCCAGCTGCTCACTGTACCCAGCTCCAGCCCCAGCTCCACCGCTCTGTCTCTACGCTGCTGCTGCTCTGCCTCCAGCTCCCTGGGCTGCTTCTTTGGCCCTTCTGCCTCTGGTTGCTACAGCTCTGCTCCCAGGACAGGTCTGCTCCGCAGGCTGTGCCTCTAGCTTTGGGGCTGCAGCTCTGCTCCCAGAACAGGGTCTGCTCTCTCTGGATCTGGCCCAGCTCTGCTCCCCAGCTCAGCTTGGGCCCCTACTTTCTCCTTAGCTCGGCCCCACTCTGTCTGACCCAGGCAAATCCAGCTCACATGGAGCACGGGACTTCCCTTACCTCCTGACTCGCTGATTAGCCTGCCCACCCTGTCATTCAGGCTGACCTGGAGCATTGGCCTCTCCCCATGGTTCCGAGGGACTGTCAGTCTCAGGGTCCTGATTTCCCATCGATCCTTCCCCCTTTTTAGTACTGGGAGCTAGCAACTAAAACACCCCCACTGAATGTTATAAGGGGGCAACAGTCCCCTTACATAAAGGCTAGATCCACAAAGGCAATTAAGCACTAACTGCCACTTTAGGCACCTAAGTCCAAAATTCAGAACCTCAGAATTGATGCTCAGCTGCTGCCTCCTAATTCTGTGGGCACCTAATGTCCTAGGTGCCTCAATTACTGCCAATAAACTGTCCTCGGAGCCTAAAAATCTGCAGGTAGGCGTGCCCATAGCTACCTCAAGCATGATGCCATACGTCTCATCTAAGCCATGGTGTGATCCTCAAGATAGGTAAGCCTGATCTAGTAGGAGTTCTCAGAAGCCACCTAACAGATCATATTGGTCTCTGCATAAAACACAGGAGGAGGAGGTGATGGTACTACCCATTTCTATCCTTTAGTTTAGTGGTTCGGGTGGTCACCCAGGCTGTGAGATATCTGGGTTCAGATCCTTCTGCCTGACTTGTAGCAGGGATTAGAACCTACATCTTCTATAAGAGTGCCCTAACCTCGTTCTGTGGGATAGAATCGTAGGACTGGAAGGGACCTTGAGAGGTCTTCTAGTCCAGTGATTCTCAAAGCCGGTCTGCTGCTTGTTCAGGGAAAGCCCCTGGTGGGCCTGACCAGTTTGTTTACCTGCTGCGTCCGCAGGTTTGGCCACTCGCGGCTCCCACTGGGCATGGTTCACCACTCCAGGCCAATGGGGGCTGTGGGAAGGGCGGACAGCACGTCCCTTGGCCTGCTCCACTTCCCACTGTTCTAGTTTAGTGCCCTGCGCTAAAGGCTAGACAATATTATCTAGACTTTCCCTGACAGGTGTTTGTCTAACCTGCTCTTAAAAGTCTCCAATAATGGAGATTTCATAACCTCCCTAAGCAGTTTATTACAGTATTTAACTACCCTGACAGGAAGTCTTCCCATTGTCCAAACTAACCTTCCTTGCTTCAATTTAAGCCCTTTGCTTCTTGTCCTTTCCTCAGAGGATAATGAGAACAATTTTTCTTCCTCCTCCTTGTTACAATCTTTAATATACTTGAAAACTGTTACCTGTCTCCCCTCCATCTCCTCTTTTCAAGACCAAACAAGTCCAATTTTTTCAATTTTCCCTCATATAATTTTTTTCTAGACCTTTTTCTAGACGTTTGTTGCTCTCCTCTGGATATTCTCCAATTTGTCGTCATCTTTCCTGAAATGTGGGACCCAGAACTGGACACAATATTCCAGTTGAGGCCTAATCTGCGTGGAGTAGAGCGGAAGAATTGCTTCTTGTGTCTTGCTTACAACACTCCTGCTAATATAGCTCAGAATGATGTTTACTTTTTTTTGCAACAGTGTTATGCTGTTGGCTCATATGTAGCTTGTGATCCACTATGATCCCCAGATCTCTTTCCGCAGTACTCCTTCCTAGGCAGTAATTTCCCATTTTGTATGTGTGCAACTGATTGTTCCTCCCGAAATGGAATACTTTGCGTTTGTCTGTATTGAATCATATTTACTTCAGACCATTTCTCCAGTTTGTCCAGTTCATTTTTAATTTTAATCCTATCCTCTAAAGCACTTGCAACCCCTGCCAGGTTGGTATTGTCCTCAAGTTTTATAAGGTATTGTAGTAATACCTTTATAAAGTATTCTGAAGCGAGTGGTCCATCAGTCTCTCATGCTGAAATTATTCTGTTTTGTACAAATAGTCAGTGGGCCACAGAAAGCACAGAAGAGTTCTGTAACCCTGCAGCTAGGGCATTCAGCTCTGATGTAGGAGACCAAAGTTCAAGTTCCTGTTCTAATGACTATTTACGTCAAAGTCTTTCCTGGATATCCTAGGCATATGCTAATAACCACTGGAATTTAAACATTGAGAGGATCAGGATCAAGAATAGTTCTGAGCAGTGTGAGTTAAAAAATAGAATATGGTGTTATTGACTAAACTGTGTGATCAAATGGAGATGTCAGATTTTATTGTCAAAATGGCATGCTTAGTTTACTAAGTGATAGAGTTGGGTGGATACTGTTGTTCATTCAGCCTGGGTGGGAATGATGCCAGTATGGATATAGCCATTTACACAGATGTTGGTATAGTAGAGACTGTGATTTCTGATTTATATGAGGAGACTAGGATCACAACAAACCAGTTTGTATTTAAGCATGCAGTGCAGGAGATATAAGTGAGTACTTTGTGTTAGTGTCTGTTCTTTAAATATATTTGCTAACATGGCTTTCCTAGACTGCTTATGTGTCCAGCTTTCAGCTGGGCCTATGCATTAGATTGCCAATATTGTTACCCATTCTTGGAACCAGCCAGGAAATAACCACAGACAAAGGGTGAACTCACGCAGTACTGAGGGTTGATTTATTTCTTTCCTTATTGTGCAATTATATTCACACACACATCACATTCATGCTGGTAGGCTGGAGGCATGGATGTTGGTTTCAATTTCGGTGACTGAGGCTGCCCAGGTGACAGCTACCCAGAGATCGAACGCAGGATGACGAGAGTCCCCAGAGTCCCTTCAGATCCGTGGGAGGGCTCTACTGCTTCCAGTCCAATCCCGAGTTTAGTGTGCTGGTACATTTCCTTGTTGGTAACTTTGACCTAGCCGCCAGTCTCAAGATTTTACCTTCACCAAGATAATACCATGTTTCCATAAAAGGTGATATTTGCTTTGCCATTGGCTGTCACTCACACTATTTCACTCATTCCTTACATTAACTGATTACATATTCATAAGCATGAATACAATTGATAGTATAGAGCAATACAGCTTTAAGCAAGCAACTAACATCACATCAGGACTTCTGCTGCTGTTTGTGGTTTTGTAACAGCATAACAGGAAACTGTGTAAATTGCTTGAAAGGGCAAATGCGGTGGCGGGGGGTGCGTCTGGCTACAATAATAACAGCTGGAAAAGACCTCTTAATTATTTCCTCCATCCCATTCCCAGTGCAGGACTATTCCCTCTTCTACTAATATTTTGTTACGACTAGTTCTTGCAGTGGAGATTATTCCACTGTCTAAGATCACTTACTACCAGGATGGTTTTTCTGACATTGGGTCAGATCATCAGCTGGGGTAAAATGGCATAGCTCCAATGACTAGCTGTATTTTATACCCACTGATGATCTGGCTCATTCAGTTTATATATTGCCTTTCTGCATTTAAAACATGACTCCCAGTTATATCCCTTTTACTTTCCTAATTCCTCTCCTTCAGTGGTGTTTACACTCTTCAAATATTTGTACAGAGGTCTGTGATGGGTCCCCCTGCCCTTTGGGGTGCCACATGGAACTGGGGTAGCACTGAGCCTGCCTGACCCATCAGCCTGGGCTCCTCAACCTGTGATGCTGTGACAAGCTCCAGACATGCTCCCAGTCTCACATTTTCACCAGCACACAGATAGGGATACACCTGGCTGCAGAAACACACAGACACTGAAATTAGCTCTGCATGGTAAGGCTCAGCTAAGGAATTGCCCAGCATTCAAGAACACACCCCTCTCTAAAGGATAAATCCCAAAATATACCTTCTTGCAGTGCACAGAGTGTTATACAATGCAAGCTCATGAAATTTGCCCCATCCCTCAATGTGGAGAGAGATATGCAACAGCTTTTTGCTCCCCAGATATGAATTCCACACACTATGTTTTAGACAAAACAAAACAAGTTTATTAACTACAAAAGATAGATTTTAAGTGATTATAAGGGATAGCAAACAGATGAAAGCAGATTACCCAGGAAATAAAAAAAATGCAATCTAAACTTAAAATACTAAAGAAACTCGTTACAAGTAATAATTTCTCACCCTAAATATTGTTTTAGGCAGATTGCAGAGATTCTTGAAGGCCAGCTGCACTTATCTGCAGCTTAAACCTTCAGATATTTCATTCAAAGGCTGGACAAACTTCCAGTCTGGGCTCAGTCCTTCTCCCCTCATTCAATCTTTGTTTCTTAGAGTTTACAGCAGACATCTTGGGCAGGGATGCAGTGAAGAATGAACCCTGGTTATGTTACTCCCCTGCCTTAAATAGGTTTTACATATGGCAGGAACTGTTTGTCTTCCAGTGTGATTCCCACCACCAGTCAGTGGAAAAATACTAATATGATCATGGTGTCCAATATCAGGTGACTTGACCACATGACCCTACAGCCATAACTCAGAGACTGTTTGCAGCATCCCTAGGATGGCTTTCCCAGTGAAAGATTAGCATCTTCTAAGACCTATTGTTCTTCCTAATGGCCCTTTCCAGCCGGCAATCTTGACTGATTGCATTCTGTCTAGTGGGTGTTCCCTAGGTGTAAACACATTTGTAATAGGGGCACAGACAATATTCCTAACTTCAGATACATGTGTACAAATATGATAATCATATTTGATAAATCATAACCTTTCCAATGATAGCTCACATGCCTTATCTTGCACAAAATACATCATAGTTATGCCACAATCACATCATAACATCTCTATGAAGAATATAGGGTGTAATGCCACAAGGTCATCATTAAAAACACAAGTTCCTTTTTCAAGGAATTAATGTTACTTTGGTATTTATGGAATTCTAACTACTAAGTCTGTAAAACAATATTATCTAGTCAAAAAGACAAATGTAAGAATTATTTATTTTCTTCGGTCTATTTTCGTCTTCCAAGGGGTGATATTGAAGGTGGATTTTTAAAATTATTTATGTTTGCTCATCTATTTTACTTTATTACTGAATAGAGAGAGAAGGGAGGTGAGGTAATATCTTTCATTGGAGCAACTTCTGTTGCTGAAAGAGACAAGCTTTCAAGCTTACACAGAGCTCTTCTTCAGGTCTGGGAAAAGTACTCAGAGTCTCACAGCTAATCAGGAATTAGGACACACAATTAAGCAAAATGGAACAGACTGTTAAGCAAAAATAGTTAACACGTATTTCAAGGGACCATTCAAGGTGAAGAGGGGATGCATGGGCAGCTCATATTCAGAGATTCTAGTAAAATTTTCTCAGGGATCCTCTATTATCAATCTCAAGGTCCTAAACAAGATGCAGTTCTGTTCTTCTCATCATGATAATTATCCTGCATTCCTTAGTTTAAATATTCATGTAGGTGTATGGGTAATTCAAGATCTTCTCCAAGGGTTCTCAAAGCCTCTCCCTGCTAAACGTCACTCCATTCACCAAAAAAGAAAAGAAAAGAAAAGAAAAGAAAAGAAAAGAAAAGAAAAGAAAAGAAAGCTAGTAATGTCATATGGGAGGCTCTCAGATGTGCTCTCTGTAGCTTCCCATGTAACCACTAGGGATAGTCTTTTGTCTCCACAGGAGTTTGGCTCTGGTTACTGGAGGTGGTGGTAGCACATGCTTTACATAGCTGCTCAAAGAAAGTTGGGACACTAGACTATGTCTGGATCTGTGGGGAAAATACATGGAATTTGATGTATCCCTATGGTCCACTACTGCTGTGTCTCCTCTGCCAACTGCTAGTAATGTTTCTTGCCTGCTAGAGAAGAGTTGTTATATTCTATCTTTAAGAGATTTCTAATCATAATGGCTTTATTGGAACAACAGTAAGGACAATTTCATGCCGGCAACACAATTTTCTCCTATACAGATCATTTCCCTTGGATTTGTTTCCAGATCAGTTTAATGATCTTTGTTTTCTGGTTTAATCTCCATTTAAAATTCACTAAATCCTTTCTAACTCTTAACATATCTCCTGTTAAGTGACAAATGTTTCTTTTATTCTATCTTTTCAGAAAATTCTATTGTCAATTATAGTAAACATTTTTCTTCACCATGTTTGATTCTAAAATCTAGGCAGGTTCTTGGCATTTTGGTTGGAAAAGTAATTTAACACCCTATTAGGAACATTTTCTTTCAAAATTTCTTTTTCTTTATTCTAAAATTTTTTATCTCAGTAAGAAAAACTATTGATTTGTTGGCACTGTGACATGACTTCATCATAGAATCATAGATTAGAGTTGGAAAAGACCTCAAGAGGTCACCTAGTCCAATTCCCTGCTCAAAGCAGGACCAACCCCAACTAAATCATCCCAGCCAGGGATTTGTCAAGTAGGGTCTTAAAATCCTCTAAGGATGGAGATTCCACTACCTCCCCAGGTAACACATTCCAGTACTTCACCACCCTCCTAGTGGAATAGTGTTTCCTAATATCCAACCTAACCCCCCACCACCCTCCACTGCAACTTGAGACCATTGCTCCTTGTTCTGTCATCTTCCACCACTGAGAACAGCCTAGCTCCATCCTCTTTGGAACCCCCGCTCACTCTTCTCTTTTGCAGACGAAATAAGCCCAGTTCCCTCAGCCTCTCCTCATAAGTCATGTGCCCCAGTCACCTAATCATTTGTGTTGCCCTCTGCTTTACTCCCTCCAATTTGTCCACATGCTTTCTGTAGTGGGGTGCCCAAAACTGGACACAATATTCCAGATATGGCCTTACCAGTGCTGAATAGAGGGGAATAATCACTTCCCTCGATCTGCTGGCAATGCTCCTACGAATGCAGCCCAATATGCTGTTAGCCTTCTTGGCAGCAAGGGCAGACTGTAGATTTATATCCAGCTTTTCATCCACTGTAATCCCCTGGTCCTTTTCTGCAGAACTGCTGCTTAGCCATTCGATCCCCAGCCTGTAGCTGTGTTTGGGATTCTTCCATCCTAAATGCAGGACTCTGCACTTGTCCTTGTTGATCATCATCAGATTTCTTTTGGCCCAGTCCTCCAATTTGTCTAGGTCCATCTGGACCCTACCGCTACCCACCAGAGTATCTACCTCTTCCCTCAGTTTAGTGTCGTCTATGAACTTGCTGAGGGTGCAATCCATCCCCTCATCCAGATTATTAATGAAGATGTTGAACAAAACCAACACAGACCCCTGGGGTACTCAACTTTATACTGGCTTTCAACTAGACATCAAACTGTAGATCATTGCCTATTGAGCCCAATGATCCAGCCAGATTTCTATCCACCTTACAGTCCATTCATCCAATCCATACCTTTTTTAGCTTGCTGGCAAGAATACTGTGCAGACCATATCAAAAGCTTTGCTAAAGTCAAGATATGTCGTGTTCACTGCTTTCCCCATATCCTCAGAGCCAGTTATCTCATCATAGAAGGCAATCTGGTTGGTCAGGCATCACTTGCCCTTGCTGAATACATGTCGACTGTTTCTGATCACCTTCCTCTCCTCTAAGGGCTTCAAAATGAATTTTGCCAGGGTGCTCATGCCTGTCCCCAAGCAGGGATAGCACCAGGGGCCTCCACCAAGAAAATACTGGTGTAGCTGGGATTCATCGTCCCTTCCTCTGTACCTCAGTTTCCCATTCTCCGTGCAATACTCACAGTCCTGCCCCTTGTATTAGGGGTGACCATCTATGCCCACATTCTCCACCATGTGTTATAGCATGCAGACTCACCACCGCTGGCTCCTCCTGCTGTTTGCTACGGGAATTAGCTCAGTCCAACTTCGGAGCACCCTCTGTAGGTGATGTTTTGCCCATTGTCTGCTCTACTCTGCTGTTTTGGACTGTGTTGCTCCCCTGCTCAGCGGTGTCCTCTTCAGAACACTGCCCTCCGGCAGTGCCCACTACTTCTTTTTCACCCCCCCATCTGGTGGTCATGGCGGTCCTTTGGCTTGCACCCGCCGCAGGGGCCAACCACAACCTAAAGTCTAGTCCCTCACTTCAGGGGCAAGTTGCAGTCTGTATTGGCCATGCTTCTCCACGGCTAGATGCAGTGCCAGGGGGATAGGGGGACCCAGGCCCACCCACTACTCTGGGTCTCAACCCAGGGACCCTCTAGTGGCAGCCTCCCTGACCTCCTTCTCTGCCCTTGTCCGCCTATCATCCCTCGGACACTTCCCCTTGGCTCTTGCACCTTCTTGGCCCTTTCTGGCAGGGGCCTGCAACCTAGCAGGTAACAGGCCAGAGCTCACCCTCCACTCCCCTGAGGCTGCCCAGCACTGCTCTATCTCAGGTGCTTTCCCTGGGAGCCAGTCCTCCTCCCTTCCTTGTCAGGGAGAGACTCTCCTTCAGGCAACCATGTCCATCTCTCTCCAAGGCTAGAGAGTGATTGACTGCCTTCCTGGCTCCGCAGCCCTTTTATAGGGCCCAGCCTGGGCCTGATTGGCTGCCTCCCAGCCTTTTCTGATTGGCTTCCAGCCCTCTCCAAGGGCTGGCTTTTAACCCTTTCAGGGCTGGAGCGGGGCGACTACCCCACTACAGTTCCTAAACAATCTATTAATAACTTCCTCTCTAGTCTTTGTTTAATCTCCACGCACAGGCAGCGTCTTCTTTCTAAGAGTTAAAATGGCTTGAAATCCCCATTAGGTTGGGGCTACTGAAGTCATGTCATTGTCCCTTGCTATTTCCAATTTTCTTTCAGATAACTTTTGAATCCTGTTGAAATGATTTGGGGTCAGTTGTCACACATAATGGAGAATGGTAATTCATGTGTCAGAAGAGCTTAATCCAAACACTGCATAGCTCTGTCTGATTTGCCTGTTGTCATAATAAACATTTCACAATACCTACTGTAGTAGGAAGCTACAAGCCTCAGGGTAATGGTGGCAATGCCAGTCTGCACCTGAATGCCCTAGGCCTTCAAGTGAATGCAAGCTCATGTCTACCTCAGACTGGAGAGTCACATTGTAAACATGGGATACCTACACAACTGCTTTGTTCCTTGCCTTGGTGTTCTTCCTAACTTGATCTCAAAATGGGCACCTTCCCTTTCTGTGGTTATTTCATATAGTTGTCTGTTTTCCTCTTGGTGGTAATTTCCTAAATGAGCTTGCATTTAATAACTGACAGTGATCTGCTTTTAATTCAGTTCTCAGCTAGAGAAAGTAATTTCTTAGGCCTGGTCTACACTATGGGGGGGGATTGATCTAAGATACACAACTTCAGCTACAAGGATAGCGTAGCTGAAGTCGACGTATCTTAGATCGACTTAGAATCACTTACTTCGCATCCTCATGGCGCGGGATCGACGGCCGCCACTCCCCCGTCGACTCCGCTTCTGCCTCTTGCCCTGGTGGAGTTCCGGAGTTGACAGCAGAGCGATCGGGGATCAATTTATCTCGTCTACAATAGACGTGATAAATCAATCCCCGATAGATTGATCACTACCTACTGATCTGGCAGGTAGTGTAGACGTGGCCTTAGTTTTGATGGGCTAACAAACACAATTGACAAATTTCTTTGTTTTCTTCTACCAGTCACTCACCTTCTGCAAGGAAACATTTATTATAGCAGAACTAGTATATAGTCTGATAGGAGCCAGCATAATTATAAACCTCACTTTCAAGAGGTTTATACTTTAGCTATTTTAATTTGCTCCATTCTGAAATTTGGCATCGAATGATTCATTGCCAAGGGTAATTTAAATTTTATAAAATGAATGCACATTTGTTTACATAATGTTAAATCATTCTTTGCTTACACATTTCCAAATTAAATAAGAGTAAATTCGTTTGGATTTTGACTTGGATTTTTGGTTACTTTGTTCTAAGTAAAAAGTAGCTCAATTTAAATAAAGTAATAAACAGTAAAATGAAAAATGATTGCTTATTTTTAAGTAAAAGAAACCAAAATCCCCAGCTGTTGCATATATGTACCAATTAACTTTCATAACATTTTTATTGTTCATTGCATTCCATCTCACATGTTAAATGTTAGGTACCTACTAATCATGCTCCCACTGTAGATGGTATGAAAACATCCATTGACTTTCATGGAAATAGGATCAGGTCCTAAATGCATAATATGGGTACCACACAAAACACATTTGATTTTGATGGAAATTCTTGTGTATAAAGTAAAGATTTATGTAGTAACTGTTCCCTCTGGTGTTGGAGAATCCTTACATATCAATATGACTGTCAGATACGAGCACAACATTCTTATTCCTCTGAATCCCAGGAAAGGGTGGCTATTATAAGGTGACCTGAAACAAATTACTGTACATCATTTCTGTTGCATTACATCATTATATCCTTGAAACATGCCACATGATGTCAGACGCTACATTGAGAAAAGTACTCTCAGAAAGCCTCAGGCTAGATAATTTGTTTCATGGACATTTAGGAATGTGGGTTAGTCATTTTAGCTACTTGTATTTTAAAAATGTTCATTGCCACAACTAGTACAGGTACAGCATACACCACACCATCGTGCCAAGAAATAAATCTATTACTGAGAAACATTTCAACATAATCTAAACACTTATATAGTATTGACTGTTTGAAAAAAAATAGTATTAAAATACATAGATTAATACAAGTGCTCGTTATTGCCATAAATATGAGGATTTAGCTGGGATCTCATATTTTCAGGACTAAAGAACCAGTATATTTGTTGAGTTCTGTTTTTTACTAGGCCAAAAGAAAAAGGGAAATAAAGTATAATTTACTTGTGAAAAGTTCATTAGTTTTGGGTGATTTTAGATTTATTTCCCAATGCTGTGTGAGGGAGTGTTTTGTTTCAGAACATGTGGAAGTGTTGATCTGACCATGCATATGTATTTACATGAG
This sequence comes from Lepidochelys olivacea, assembly GCF_965140295.1. Taxonomy (NCBI): domain Eukaryota; kingdom Metazoa; phylum Chordata; order Testudines; family Cheloniidae; genus Lepidochelys; species Lepidochelys olivacea. The sequence goes on along the minus strand of NC_140411.1, from coordinate 73,889,272 downwards.
TGTCTTCATTTTGATTTCACTCTGTGATTTTCTTCTGTTGACTCCTGTATACCTGATTATTAAAATTAGATGAACATCTTATCTGGCCCTTTCTTCCTTCTGTTTAGAGAACAGTAATTATACAAGTATTTTCTAATTCTTGGTTAAGGTTGTCTTCCCCAACTCACTCACTCTCAAAATGGTCTCATTCACGCAGTACTTCCCTCCCTATTATCTCCAAAAGCCTAGCAGAACAGGTAAGGCTGAAGGTCATCTTGGACCTTACTGTAAAATAAATAAAAATGAAAGTGCATCCCAGAGTCGAACAACCCTCACTGAAAATGAAGCCTCCAGCTTCTTCCTAGTTGGACCCTGGGGCTACATCACTCAGGGTCCCACAGAGAGAAACCAGATCTTTAAAGTAGCCAGGATCCAAACATTATTGGTCAAACAAACATTAAACTTCACCCTGAAATAATTTGGCAGCTAGTACAGAGTACAGAATACATGCTAGACTGTCAGCTACATTCTGCCCCAGCTGCAATTTCCAAAGAGTTTTAAAGTTCAGGCCCATATAGAGTGTTTAATAATCTTGGGGTTCATTAAACAACAAATAGTAAAAGAGAAAGGAATAAAACTTTTATTTAAAAAAAACTAGAGAGTGTCTGTTGTTGTCAAGGTTCCTTCCCCACTCTGAACCCTAGGGTACAGATGTGGGGACCTGCATGAAAGACCCCCTAAGCTTATTCCTACCAGCTTAGGTTAAAAACTTCCTCAAGGTACAAACTTTGCCTTGTCCTTGAACCCTATGCTGCCACCACCAAGCGTGTTAAACAAAGAACAGGGAAAGAGCCCACTTGGAGATGTCTTCCCCCCAAAATATCCCCCCCAAGCCCTACAGCCCCTTTCCTGGGGAAGGCTTGATAAAAATCCTCACCAATTTGCATAGGTGAACACAGACCCAAACCCTTGGATCTTAAGAACAATGAAAAAGCAATCAGGTTCTTAAAAGAAGAATTTTAGTTGAAGAAAAAGTAAAAGAATCACCTCTGTAAAATCAGGATTATTTTACAGGGTAATCAGATTCAAAACATAGAGAATCCCTCTAAGCAAAATCTTAAGTTACAAAAAGACACAAAAACAGGACTAACTTTCCATTCAGCACAGCTATTTTACCAGCCATTAAACAAAAGAAAATCTAATGCATTTCTAGCTAGATTGCTTACTAACTTTTTACAGGAGTTCTGAAGAGCATTCCTGATCTTTTCCTGGCAAAAGCATCACACAGACAGAGAGACCCTTTGTTCCCTCCCACCACGTCCAGCTTTGAAAGTATCTTGTCTCCTCATTGGTCATTTTGGTCAGGTGCCAGCAAGGTTATCTTAGCTTCTTAACCCTTTACAGGTGAAGGGGTTTTGCCTCTGGCCAGGAGGGATCTTATAGTTCTGTATATAGAAAGGTGGTTACCCTTCCCTTTATATTTATGACAGTTGTGAACTGCTGTACACCACTAAACTGTCTTCTCTACCCACCCTGCTTGCAGGGCATGTCTCAAAATTCCTATATTCATAATACTGTCCCATCTGAGGGCCTGTCTAAATTATCTTTCATAAACATATCTCTACATCTTCTCTCCTAAAAAAAACCCCTCATATATATAAATTATCAACTATCCAATAATACATTCAATTCTCAATCCAACTAGTATATTTCCACAAACTACAATCCATAAACCAATGTGTCAACCAGCTGGAGAGGAGAGTTAGTCTTTTCTACTCACTTTCCTCAAATACACCTTCTCCAGGCAAATCTCTATGAATTTTCAGGACATTTGATCTCTGTCTCTGATCTTCTCAATATAAGCCTTTCATTAGAGTCTGAGTTGTTCTCTTGTTGCCAGAGTCTCTTTTGTCTGTTGATGATAGAATCATAGAATATTAGGGTTGGAAGAGACCTCAGGAGGTCATCTAGTCCAGTGCCCTGCTCAAAGTAGGACAAATAATCAGCTGGTAAATGGCAGACTCCACATCTACAGTTAATGTTTTCGAAATGTCTGGGATTAGTTTTAGATAGCTTCAATTATGCCAAATTGTGTCCCCTTGATCTGTCTGGACTACATAAGACCTTGGATGCAGCTGATCCTTAATGGTACCCCTTTGGCCCCAAGTATTAGAGATGTGATTCCTCAGGCACACTCTATTACTGTCAGAAACTGGGATGGAGATTGTCTTACCTAGTGGCTGAAGCTGGAGTAGTCATAGCTAGTGGTCGGAGCCAGAATCAGGCATCCAGAGCATGATTGGAACAAGGCTGGAATAGGTCTTGGAGGAGGCCAGTGGTGAGAACAGGGCTGAGCAAGAGCCAGGCTTTAGCAGGCTAAGGCATGGGGAGTTTGTTGCCACCATCAGGCAGCAGAATGTTCCAAGCCCTAGAGTGGTGTTGAACAAACTGAACTTTTGTTCCTCCCATGGGGCTATATACCTGGTCTGGGAATCACATGAACAGTTCCTGGCTTGTGGATTGGCTGGAGCCTAGGAAAGGAGTTACTTATCACTTTATGATCACCTGGGTTATGAGATTGTGCTTCCACTTTTTTCTTTCTTCTTTCATATGGTTTCATTGCCATAAGATCAGTGATTGGTAAATTAGGTCTGATCTTTCTTCATATTAATAGCTGAGCTGGAGAAAAGCCATTCTCCAGAAGCGTACTACAGTAAACCAATAAAGCTTTCTGCAAATCATCCCAATTGTCAAAAGGTTTTTTAACAGGGATCTTTACTGTCCATATAGACCTTCTCACAAGTCCATTTGATTGGGGGCAAAATCTTTCTGGAACCGAGTGAGATCTCAGAGTCTCTGCCTGTTGGCATGGCTTGTATTTCAAGCATGAAAAGCAGTTTCTGACCACATTAGTAGTGTTGTATTTGATGTGTGGCCAATATATCACCTCTCATGCTCCTTGTTTGTACTTTACAAATCCTAAATTACCCTCGTGGATCTTCCGTAGCATTTTTTTTCCTTGCTGCCCTTGAAAATCACCCCATCTATCACAGTAAGTTCATGTCTGCAGTTCCAATAGTTTCTTATACTGGACAGCAACCACTTATTTCTTTTGGCCACTTCTTTAAGGATCCCCAATGATTCATCTTTGTCCATTTCCCCTCTTATTTGTTGCAGTTTTTTGTTAGCTATGGTTGTTGACTTTACAATCAGATCTACATAAGCTTGTATCTCTTTCTTTAAAGTCTTTTCTGGTTTCATAATGGAAGTAACCACTCTGGGAAATACATCCACAGTAAACATGAATTTACTGGGCATGTAGGTCACAATGAAATCATACTTTTGCAGCTTTATCATCAGTTTTTTAATCCTTAAGGTATAGTCATTTAGCGGTTTGCCAAATAATGCTATCAGGGGCTTGTGGTCTGTTTCAACATCCTCTGTTTCACCATAAATATATTGATTGAATCTCTCTCAGGCACACAATATTCTTAAAAGCTCTTTTTCAATCTGTACATATCTGGTTTCTGCACCAGTCAGTTTTTAAATGCATACACCACTGGTTGCCAAGAAGCATCATGTTTCTGTCAAATCACTGCACCTAACCCAGACTATGATGCATCTGCTGAAATTTTAATAGGCCTGTTTGGTGCATAGAACTTCAACATTGGCTCTTGTATCAGTTGTTATTTCAAACCTTCCCATGATTCCACCTGAGCTGCACCCCTGCATCATTCATTTTTATTTTCTAGGAGTTTCCTCAAAGCTGCTGCTTTTGTAGAGAGATTAGGTATGAATTTTCCAAAATAATTAACAATTCCCAGGAACCAATGGACATCTTTCTTTGACTGGGGATGAAGCATCATTTCAATGTCTGAAAACGTTCTCTTATCAAGTTTTACACTTTCTCTTGAGATAATATTTCCAACAAAAGTCAGTTTTGTAATACCTAAAACACATTTCCCCCTATTTGGTTTCAAGTTTGCACCTGTAGTTACATCCACAACTTCCCTAAGACTACAGTCTTGCTCCGCTTTAGTTGATCCCCAGATGATGATGTCATCTGTTGTGTTGACACCATTAATATGTTCAGAAATTATATGTATGGTTTTGTGCTACACTCCTGGTGCTGAAGCTATGCCAAACGGTAGGCGTAAAAATCTATATCTTCCAAATGGTGTGTTAAATGTGCTTAATTTTCAGCTTTCTTCATTTAATTTTGGCTACCAAAATCCTGAGGAGGCATCCAATTTACTGAAATATTGTGCATTCACAAATTGAGCCCTAACCTCCTCTCTGGTTCACAGTTGGAAATGTTGTCTTTTTATAGCCTTGTTGAGATCTCTTGGATCTAAACATATGCATAAATGGCCATTATTTTTCTCCACAATGAGTAGGGATCTCATCCATTCCATTGGCTCCTCAGCTTTTTTTGTATTACTTGTATTGCTTCCATCCTTGTGACCTCAGTCTTGAGTTTATCACAGAGTGCAAGTGGCATCATTCTATGTGGATGGATAACAGGAGAGACCTGCTTGTTTACCCGGATGGTATGTTCACCTTACAAGCAACCCAATCTTTGAAACAGATCATGAAATACAGTTTCAGTATGATATTAAAAGCACCTGTTTTACCAGCTTAAGTTTTTCACAGACATCTAGGCCTTAAATTGGTGTCCCCTCTTTTGGTACTACAATGAATGGGTGTCTGTCTGTGGTATTTTTTATATTTGATGTTAGGAGTTCAGTTCCCTTCACTGGTATATTTGTTCCAGAATAACCAGCTACTTGTATATTTGTTGGTCCCAGTTTTGGTCTTATTTATGATCTCTCATAATCTTATTCAGACAGAATATTAATGTGAGCTCCTGTGTCGACTTTGAGTTGAATAATTGTTTAATTGATTTACATTGGCATTATCCAGTCCTTTTCATCAGTTTTGCTTGATCCCAGCATGTCTACTTAAAACTCCTTGACCAGGTTTTCTACAAGTGCATGCACTTGACTTTCTGCATTTGGGATCTGCAGCATTTTGCAAAATAATTATTTTTTCATATTTATGACAGTTTCCCAAATGCAAAACACTGTTTTGGGCTGTGCTGCAATTCACATGTTACACATAACCTTTCTGTGCCAAGTCCCCCTTCCAGCAATGCTTTCCATAGCAGGTGGTTCTCCTTTTTGAATTTGACCCTTTCTGGCTATATTCATTAGTACTTAATATGTGGATAACCCCTTCTGGTGAATTTAGCTTGTGCTTTGACAGTTTTTGGTGCCCTGCATATCTGGAGAGCTTTTTCTGAAGTTAAAGCTTCTACATAGAGAAACTTGTCTCAACACACTGTCTTTAGTGCCACAAATAATTCTATCTCTGACCAGAGACTCTGTCAGCTCATTAAAATCGCAGATTTAACTGAGTCTTCTTAATTCTGTGACATATTGCTCTATGATATCAATTTTTTTGCATGTAAAAAAATCGTGTCTCAAAGGTCTCATTTCTTTTTGGCATGTTCCTCAAATGTAGTCAGTATTTTATTTAACTTCATGCTTTCACCTTCTTTAGATTGAAAGTTGTTATAAATATCCAATGCTTTCTCCCCAACAATATGAAAAAAGACTGATGATTTCACTTTATCATTTTTCTCCTCTGCCCCTATGACTGCTAAATATAATTCAGGTCTCTATCAGATTTTTTTCCAGTTCTTTGCAACATTGTCTGACAATTGCAGACTGGATGGAGGTTGCAAACCTTCATTTTTATCTTTCTTCACTTCTTAAACTAGTCAAGCTACTACTGTGCTCATAAAATATGTACAAAACCTTTGTTCTTCTCTGCTTGCTGATCCATGAGCTCCTCGGTTCCTCTGCTTTCAGTTTCAAATACAGGCACTAACCACAAAATTACTGCAATCTCTTTCAGATTCAGCACTTCTGACACCTTTTAGCGATCATGGGGTTCATTAAACAACCAACTAGTGAATGAGAAAGGAGTAAACCTTTTATTTAAAAACTAGAGAGTGTCTGTGTTGAACTGCAGTACACAGTTACACTATGGTCTCTACTCCTGTGCTTCCAGAAGATGTCTAAACATTCCTATATTCATAATACTGCCCCATAGGAGGGAGCCTCTCTGAATTATAATCTTTAACAAACATTTCTTTACTGAATGCATTACAGTAATCTAATGTCACACAGATAAAGCATGAATTACTGTGGGAAAGGCTGCAGCCGAAATATTGTATTGCAGTTTTCTTTCCAAGAAAAAAGTATATGCACTTTTGACCACCCTTGCTATCTGGACATCTAGGAAGAACTAGGCATATAACAAGAGCCCCAGACTGTGAAAGTGAGTTGTAAATAGAACTGGCCAAATGTAAATAGAACTGGCCATACTAGTCAAACTGTACAGACTGTTCCCTTGGAGGCAGCAAAATGGCAATTTCTGTGAGTGTCCAGTGACAGCAGCTGGATACGACTGGGGGACACTTTCAGAGGGGTTTGCAGGCTGAGGTATACCTATTGTTACCTGTAAGGCAAAGTAAGGGTTTCCGCCCTGAGGAAATTGTCTGGGTGGCTAACAGACTGGTGGTATCAGGGAGCTGACAGCCGGCTAAGCACAAGCAAGTCTCTCTCTCACTAAGTTGTGTGAGTGAGGGTTATAAGGTGACTCACAGCCCAAGGCACTCTGAGAAGCTGTCACAGATAGACTGTGGTATTCTGCATACCTTGGATTAGGGAAACCTAAAACTTTTCAAGATATAATTTTAAAGTGCATTATGGTTACAAGTCACAGGTAAATTTGCTTCAGAAAAAAAACTATTAAGCTACATTTATAGAGTAAGAAGTATAAATAATTTCAAATACTTTTGATCTATCTCCAAATTAAAAACAAATGTTAAGGATACAGTTCCCCTAATATTGATGGTACCTTTTTGATATTTTAAAAAATATAGCTATTGAACACATACACGAACTGCAGGTAAACTCATAATGTTTAATAACTCACTCAAATGCTTGCAATACGATTCTCTACGTTGTAAGATATAAAAACATGACAAATATCAGGAAATAACACACTGCCCTTCCCTGACCTGAGTCCATCCAGACAACTGAGAAGAAAGGAATAAATATAGCGCATGTTAGACAGGCCGTGGTAGAATAAGGAAATGTAGTTCTTTTACACACTAAAGCTTCTAGTCATATATGAGAGAAAAACATTCCTTCTGACTAAATTGTCTCTTTGGGAGTTTCAGATGTGGCGTGTATTCTAAAACCTCTGCGATCAAAGATGCAAATGCTTAAGGAGAGCATGACTAAACTTTCACAGTTTCTCAACTTCTAGTTGACATCTAAGATAGATAGCTATACTCGAAATAATTATTCTCTCTGAGGTTTTTCTCTATTAGACAATCATCTCACTAAAAAAGTTCCCTTTAATAGGATGTGCGGTGTATTTACTAGTCAGGATGATTATTGTGTAGTGGTGGTACAATCCTTTTTATTTGTTTTCTTCTTTTCTTCTTCTACTTTTTTCTGTCCATAAAGATTTAATATTACCATCCTTACTACATTGTGCTATCTTGAATTATTTTTAAACACATTTTGTTCGCTTAATGTCAAGCATTATTCCTGTTTAGTTCTTTATTTCTGTATCTGGGAATATCTCTTTTGTTTCACTGCTTATCTTCATAACAATGGCCAGACATTGGCAAAAAAGGCTGTTCTTAGCTTCAGCAATGTCTGCTTTCATTTTTATTCTTTACAGTCAGATAAATCCAGTATTTAGACAGTTGCACACTTCTTATTGCTTCTGTTTGCTCTGTGGACCAGAAAAGTAGATCGGCATTTCCTTTCTGGTTAGTGTTCATTATTATCTGCCATTAGGGTCCTTCTGCAACAATATTTGTAGGTAGAAATGAAATCTGTTAGATGAATCTTTCTGTGGATTGAGGTTTTATAATGCATTTGCACAGATTCTCATATTCTGCATATTTATTTCTGGACTGACCTGTAAAAACCAATAAAGTTCTTACAAAGGAAATTAAATCACAAATAGTTGCATTAAAATATGTATTAAGGTTGAGACACAGAATCACAAAAGCAAGGAAATTCTGAGCAAGGCGGGCTATGGCTGCAGACAGCACCCTTAACTCGATTTCTACTACTATACATTGTTATTATTTAATAGCTCTATATAGTGACATTGGAGAATGATGAAAGGGTTGCTGTCCCAAAATATTTACAATTTAGTATCTGTAATGTACAAAGCAGTTAACAAGTTATTAATTAATTTCCTGGTTTGGGTTTCATCCAAAGTATGGGGCCAGGGTGGAGATTAGCATGAAGATGACATATAAATAACATTAGATGTAATTTCTGGGAAGCAACTGCTGTTCATTGTTTATCAGGCTTTTTAATTCATACAATTCAGGATACATCTACCTGCACCACAGAACTTAGAGATCAAATTGGGCCCCATGCTGCATTCCTCAGACAGAAAGCTTCCATTGATTTACAAGTGAGTTTTGCTAGCATAAAGAGTGTGTGTTACATCTTGTGTGTTCATTGTTTATCAGGCTTTTTAATTCATACAATTCAGGATACATCTACCTGCACCACAGAACTTAGAGATCAAATTGGGCCCCATGCTGCATTCCTCAGACAGAAAGGTTCCATTGATTTACAAGTGAGTTTTGCTAGCATAAAGAGTGTGGGTTACATCTTGTGTGTAACGGGACATCTGCTTTAGATGATTATGGATATAATTCAGGCAGAGACTAGGAGAAGAGCATGGATTTAATAAGAACATCAGAACGAACATACTGGGTCAGACCAAAGGTCCATCTAGCCCAGTATCCTGTCTTTCGACAATGGCCAATGCCAGGTGCCCCAGAGGGAATGAACAGAACACGTAATCATCAAGCGATCCATCCCCTCTCACCCATTCCCAGCTTCTGACAAACAGAGGCTAGGAACACCGTCCCTGCCCTTCCTGGCTTATAGCCATAGCCTATCCTCCATGAAGTCATCTAGTTCTTTTTTGAACCCTGTTATAGTCTTGGCCTTCACAACATCCTCTGGCAAGGACTTCCACTGGTTGACTGTGCGTTGTGTGAAAAAATACTTCTTTTTATTTGTTTTAAACCTGCTGCCTATTAATTTCATTTGCTGTCCCCTAGTTCTTGTGTTATGAGAAGGAGTAAATAACACTTCCTTATTTACTTTCTCCACACCAGTCATGATTTTATAGACCTGTTATATCCTTTTATATCCCCCCTCCTTAGCCTTCCCTTTTCCACGATGAAAAGTCCCAATCTTATTAATCTCTCCTCATATGACAGCTGTTCCATACCCTGAATCATTTTGGTTGTCCTTTTCTGAACCTTTTCCAATTCCAATATATCGTTCTTGAAATGGGGCAACCACATCTATACACAGTATTCAAGATGTGGGCGTACCATGGATTTATATAGAGGCAATATGATATTTTCCGTATTACTATCTATCCCTTTCTTAATGACTCCCAACATTCTGTTTGCTTTTTGGACTGCTGCTGCACATTGAGTGGAAAATTGAACTGCCCTATTTGTCTCAGTTGGTTGTTAATGTCACCATCTTTCAATTTAAATTGTCTGCAGTAAGAGGATGTGTTTACTTAAATCTGCAGCTGGAGGCCAGGTAGGAAAAAATGGGAAACTCTGCAGTGAAGCAAAAAAGGGAATAATATTGGATAGGATAATACTGTTTCCTCTGTATAATAAAATTATTTATTCACGGGGACTCTGATTATATCCCAGAGTTAAACTGTTTCACTGTTGATTATTTGAGCAAATACTTCCTGCTATCTCATAATCCTGACTGCCTCCTGTGATAGGGATTCCAGGGGAGGGAGGCACTCTGAGATTGCTCAATTAGGGCAAACTACAAAGAATGGGGAAAACAATCCCCAAAACTAGTGGTTTTTCTAATACTTAGATATACCATGCTTGCAACAATCAGCTTCTATAATATTTTACTGGTTAACAGAAGCCAGAAACACAGTTCTCTTAAAGCAACCCAGCCTTTAGGATCCCAGCCAGGCAGCTAAGTCAATGATGATGATTATTGAAAATCTTGTTCATCATATAAAAAGTTCTACCAATCCCAAAGGATTGGACATATTACCCAACAGGTTAACTAATATTTCTGGTCTTACCCAAATACACGCTAACAGCCAATTCTTATTAACAAAACTAAGATTTATTTAAAAAGAAAACAGAGACAGTATTGGTTAAAAGGTCATTTAACATACAGACTTGAATAAAATTCTTAGGTCAGTTTCAAAGTAGAGAAGGTGAGCTTTAGAACTGAAAAAAAGTTATTTCAGAATTAGTCTATAGATTCAGTCCAATGTCCAAAATCAGGGTGATCCAGATGGAACTGGAGGCCTCTGTCTTTCGGCTCAAACTTCCCCTGATAAAGCTTAAGGAGATCTGAGATGAAAGGATCAGGTCCCAAGAGCCCTTTATACAGTTCCTGGACAGCGTCTTGAAAGCATGCAGTCCTTACATGAACAATAGTGTCTTTGAAATAACCTATTTCCTAAATATCTCCAGTAATTAGCTACATGGATTAACATAAAGCAATTGCCTATCTCTCGCCATTTGCAGATAGTTTGCTATAGACTTCCAAGAGAAATTAATACACTGATATCACTACAGTCACCATTCATTTAAATGTTAATATCTTCTTTTGATCTCTGAATTAACAGAATACAGTGGCAGATAGGAACTGTTTGATTACATTGTCAACCTCTAACAATATATATATATATGTATGTATGTAAACACGCAAAAACACAAACATTATCTACTAATATGTCTCTGAAGCTTGAATCTGGGTCAATTAGCCTGCTAGTTGTGTAACCCTTTTTGGCCCTGTGTCACAATTACCTTCATGGGTGCCCAAATACCTAATTTCCCCTCCTTAGCTGCTAAAATCTCCAGGTAACATCTTAAGCTGTCTGGAGTGGCTCACGAGCGTGAGTACCAGCCTCTGGACAGACTGTGAAGAAGCAGGGCACAAACCCCAAACTGGTTGTCTGTTCTATACTTATATTTCATCAACCAAGTACCAAGTGTGAAATCCTCAAGTGATATAACAGTCTTAACGTGGAGACACAGACAGTCACTTTGAGCATTCTGGTCTATCTTGCTACCCAGGTAAATTTGCACAACAATATTCAGGTTACTCCCAGTCCAACAGGATAAGTCATTTACTCCAAGTCAGTTGCATCTTAGATGCTATACCAAAAACAAGGCTTGTAGCTACTATTATAATAAAATTAACTAAAGGTTTATTAACCAAGAAAAAGAAATGAGAGTCATCTACAAGGTTAAAGTTGGTAAATATACACACAGATGTATTAGAGTCTTAGGTTTCAAGAGGTGATAGAAGCTGCTGTGATATGCAAACTCTATGTGTCCTTTAAGGCTAACCCAGATTAAGCAGCTGGGATCCCTTATTTATGCTTAGAAATCTTGTCCTTTCAGGGTCCAAGTAACATAAAGACACAGTTCATTCTTGTCAGGGATTTTTATTTTCTTCCCCCAGAGTTTAAGCTGATGGGACAAGTCCACCTGCATGTCTCCTCTTCATGGATGTGGCGAGAGCAATCAACAAAGTCTTCTGTCCTCTGATGTTCCCTAATGGCTTATCTGGTGTCTATGGGCCTTTTGTTGGGCAGGAGATGACACCTCTTGCGGAAAACTAGTATTTCATAGTTGGTAATGCTTCTCCCCTGACTGTGGGAGTTTACAGTTTCAGAGCAAACTCTTAAATATTACCTTACAGCATGGGATACAGATATATTAAGGGTAACCCCCAAGGAGATTACCTAGATTCCTGAGGCTCTGTCTGCTGGCAGCTCAGGGAGAGGCACACTGTCCCTGGTAGGGAGGGGGAGCCAAGGCAGACTCAGAGCCTGCCCAGCAATCAATAGGGAGTGAGATGCCCCTCCCAGGGAGCTCAGGAAAGGGTAAAAGCCATTTTTGAGACAGTCTGGAGCCAGCCAGGGCAAGGGCAGGACTGGCTATGTGGAGAGCTGGTGAGGCCTGTATGCAGGGTTCCTCCTGAGAACTGGCCTCTAGGGACCTGAAAGCAAGATCCCTCAACTGGGCTTTTCCTTCTGCACTGACTCCCAGTTTGTAGAGTTTTGCTGGGAAACTTCTCCAGCCAGGCTGAGTTAGCCCTCCAGCTCCCTAGGTGAGACCAGTCACCACATGGTCAGCTCTGCTCTGCCTGCTAGTGCAGGGCTGCTGCTTGCTGTGAGTGTGTCTGGACGCTGGGATAGGAGACTACAGTTTGGATTTTAGTATAGTTGTGTAATCTGCACCTTGAGCCCTGCACCCCTTTTTGATGAGGGGAAATCCTGGGACCAGAAGTAACCTGAATCCTTCCTGAAGAGCATCTCTGCCAGCAGAGATCAGCCCCTCTGCAGTGACCAAGAAGTCCAGAGTCATCTCTGAACCTGAGGATCATCATGGAGTTTGTGAGTGCACCATATTTTAGTTAGTCAGTCAGGGAAATTGTTTTGGGGACTCCTAATTCCTGAACTGTGTCCTCAAGCCAGGGAGTAAGGGTTTGGGGATTTTATAACCTGCTGCTTATTAAACCTGTGGAGGGACTTACCACCTCCTCCCACTTGTAAGTCCTTTGGGCTGTACTGAACCCAGTCAGCCACACTGCTAAACCACTGCAGAAAAAATATCATGGTCATACGTCATCAAGGGCCCCAACAAAGTACACATACCAACAGGACACTATCCTACATTTGCTACATCAGGTCCTGTGACTGGGGAAAATCACGGGTATTATCAGCGTGGGCACCGATGACCCTAAGAATAGTGTTTTACCCTGTTATGTTATATTTGTCTCCTGTTTAATATAATTATTGTGTTGAATATATTGTATGTATTTGTGTTATTTCTTGGGAGTCTCCAGCTATCTGGCAAGTAAGTGGGGGTTACCCTGTGGTTAGAATTTTCCTCCCAACCTGACCTGGTAACCCTGCCAGGAAGGAGCGAGGGGGGGAGTGAAGGCACTGCCAAATAAATTCATAGGAAAAAATAAAGATACACCCTGCTGAGTGGGTGGCGGAATCCAAAAACCCCAAAGCTGTCCATCAAAACCTGTAAGCAGATTGGCATTAAAAAAGGTAACCGGGTCGAAAGGGGGTGCTACATAAGTGAGATTAATTCACGCAGCAGCTCACTAGCATTTCATAAATTCTAAATGCTAAACACATTCTTATAAACTTAACATTTATTTTAACAATGCTTATGCACAGGTGAGCCAGACTCAGTTTTCAGTGAGGTCTAGGGGACTTGATATGAGTTGGCAACTGGTCTGCCACTGTTATACAACAGTGAAAATTTAAACCAATAAAAATGTATTTAAAAATACTTAAAACCTGTAATTTTGCACCATGAAAATTTAATTGATAAAAATAGGAAAAAGTGCTAAAAATAAACATTGACATTACCCATCAAAATTATTAAAAAAATGATTTCTGCCAGTTCTACATATACATATTATATACACATATGTGCATGAACGTGTGTGTGTGTGTGTGTGTGTGTGTGTGTGTGTGTGTGTGTGTACAACCTCAACCTTACAGAATAGCTATTATTCTGTTTTTGTCTCCAGTACAATCCCTTGTCTTCTCTCTGGCCTTTCAGACAAGGAATCTTTTAAAGTGTTGAGCCTAAATAGGCTCAGTTGAATCTAGTTTACATCCCATCTGGGAGTGCCATTCTGAGGTGCCTCTGATTGCTGGCCGGGATTAACTGTGGAAGCCCCAAGCCATTATGTGGCTTGACAGAGCCTGTCTCCAGAAATACCAGTGGATGGGGCTCGGCACAGTAGGGTTTTGGGTCTTCTGTAGGGAGGCCTGAAGATCTGTACACCCATCAAAAACTCCTGTACTGGGTGATCTTTTCTGGACTGTGTGGCTATTTTTTAGGCTGGCCATAGCAAATCATATAACTTTCTCTCCCCTCTCTACTGATGGACTCCCAGAGCTATTGACTGTCCTGATTTGTTTCTTTGAACTGTTCAATATGCTTATATTCCCTACATTAAGTTTTGGCTTAATCATTCACATACCAAGTTGATTTAAAAACTGTGTTATAAATCTCTGAAAATAAGGGTTTATAAATAATAATAATCATGTATTATTATTTATGTTCACTTTCAGGTGATAGTCTAATAAGGAATATCATTTTTGTTTTGTTTTGTTTTGCATTTGATTAGCACTCTGGAGATGCTTTTTCTTCTCGGAGACTGGTTGTCACATATAAACCAGGTTTATATTTAATACCTTCCTTTTAAACTGAGCAAACAAAATTACAAGTATATATTATTAAGCTTTGTGAAACGTAGATATATTTTCCTGTTATGGGAATTGGCCTGTTCAATATTCTATAGTTTGATTGTCTTTGTAAACTGTTTAATCTCATCATCATAAAGTACAGAGTCTGTAAACAGGAGGATATGGAAATACCCAGCAAATCAAATTATAGTGCTTTAAAGAAGTCAAAACAAAATACTATAATTGCAGCATCTTTCAAAATAGAAATTTTACAGTTGTATTATCTCATGTTTATTACACAGACTTTATATGTTTATGCAGTGTAGTTATAGATTAAATCATTCAAGATCAAGTGTTTGGTACAAAGTGCAATTTTACTGAGAGTTGCTTTTTGCAATATAAACCAAAATAATAAAGCGCCTTCACAAAAATACTACTTTATAGTATGTAAAGTATGGGAGTATTTTATTTACTATATTTTGATACCAAGAAAAAAGGACATTAACTGTCTTAACTTATTTTAATATTTCTCTTTGTTCTTTTGACAGAACAGCAAACATTAGGTACCTTTGAGACTATTTTGATTCAGTATAACCACTGAAATTCCTTAATTAACAATTAGTATTCTGGGCCACCCGGTACAATGCAATGCTGATCAGTGTTGTTAAGTAGAGCTGGGTGTTTCACTTCCTCTTTCAAAATTGCTTGAGAATGCTTAACATTCATCTATTTGTCATTTGCTTGGTCTGGGTCATTTTTCTGTATCAGATTAGACTGGATTGCAAAATCTTTTAGGAAAGTACCATTTCCCAATATGTGTTTCTGCAACAACTAACACAGGGGGTCCTGATCAGGGCTTGTAAGTGCTACTGGAATGTCAGGCCTAAATAATAATAATTAATGTACTTATTCCCATTAGTCTTATGTAGACTGCACAAACATTTATCTTTATATAACCTTTGCTTATGGATAAGGAACCCTTGTTTATTATTATTAATTACTTGTATTGCTGTAGCACCAGAGAATGAGGCCCCATTGTGCTAGGCACTGTACAAACAGTTATAGACATTCTCGGCCCCAAAGAGCATCCAGCTAAATAGACAAAACAGGTGAAGGACAAGGGAAAGGGCCATAACTCAAAGCAGAGTAATGTTTTGCAAACATCGTGTTAATTCAGGGGTTTTTTTTGAGACAGATGGTTACATTATTTGGGTTAGGAGACGATTAGCTAAACATGAAGACAAAGGGGGCAAGAGATAGGATATAGAAGGGAGGGCGTAAGGAGAGAGAGGGCAAAGGGAAGAGGGAGGCAAGGGAAGCATGGAAGGCAGATGGAATGAGGAGGAAATGAAGAGGCTGTGATGATGGGGGTCAGAGGAAATAATCAATCAGCACAGAGGAGGGAATCCTCAGCTTCAAATGGTAGAAAGCAGACTGATGACATCATCTGTGTCTGACAGTCCCTGCTGCAGAAGCCTGCACTTGTTCCTACTGGTTTGAATTTCTCTGGCCCTCCCTGGAATTCCTTCTGTGACATGAGTGCTGTATCGGTGTATATGTAAGTAGTGAGTTAATAGACACAGTCCCAGTAGATGACATTTAAGATTAGGTAGCACAATTCCTTGGGTTTTTTTAGGACCAATAAAACTTGTGAACTACAAACCTGTGGAGCTGTTTATACACAGTTCTTAACAAGAAAAGGAGTACTTGTGGCACTTTAGAGACTAACCAATTTGTTTGAGCATAAGCTTTCTTGAGCTACAGCTCACTTCATCGGATGCATACTGATTTTGCGGTATCTGCTGAGACTTCTGAGTCTGTTCCTGCCAACTTGAGTTTCTCTCTGTCCCCCTTTGCCCTCATTAATTGCTTTAATGATGACATAGATTAAAACTGATTGTTATTATTCCACTCTTGCAAAACCCACCCAAGTAGACAAATGCCATAAAAGCAATTTCCTACTATTTTTTTATGTTGTTAGTTTGCCGTTCTAGGCTGAAAAAAGCTATATTCATTTGCGGCGTCCTGGTCAGCATACCTGTGGATCCCCACAGTCATCAGTTCTGCAAACTAAGGCAGTCTGAGCATAAGGAAAAGTCACCTTAGCTACACTGGCACAAATGCTGAGCCAAGAATGCTGCATCCTCCTTCACCTCAATGGCCCCTGTATCTACAACTCAATCCTGGCTCAGCTCAGAATCACTCAGACCAAGACAGGTCCAGCTCAACAATGTCACATTCCTTTCGGTGCTAGAGCAATCTCTGCCAAGAAACTTCAGATATTTTTGTAAGCAACTGCTCCCTTCCTGGAGAAAGCACCAGTTAGCGCCTAAGCACAGCCTGGGTTGTACCAAGTGCAATAATTATCTTACGAAATAATACTAATTCAACCTTATTTTATTGTTGCTAAATTGAATCCTCTTGTAACACACCGGTACCATAACAACATTGAGTGTGGTCAACATTTGGGAAAGATGGAGTGTCTTATGTAATTTTTGTAATCAACTAACAACCAGCATTGACTGTCTATGAAGGAATCTAATTGATTTTGTGTAGAAGAATAGAGGCTGCAACATGAGATGCTGGAAATGAAATGATGCCGAAGGGGAACCCTGACAATTATCAAGTGAGCCCTTTCACCACAGAAAATTAAGTTTCTCTGTGGGACATTATTAGCCGATTTCTAAAAGTGCTTGAGAACAGGTTTCAGAGTAACAGCCGTGTTAGTCTGTATTCGCAAAAAGAAAAGGAGGACTTGTGGCACCTTAGAGACTAACCAATTTATTAGAGCATAAGCTTTCGTGAGCTACAGCTCACTTCCTCAGATGCATATCGTGGAAACTGCAGCAGGCTTTATATATACACAGAGAATATGAAACAATACCTATTCCCACCCCACTGTCCTCCTGGTAATAGCTTATCTAAAGTGATCATCAGGTGGGCCATTTCCAGCACAAATCCAGGTTTTCTCACCCTCCACCCCCCCACACAAATTCACTCTCCTGCTGGTGATAGCCCATCCAAAGTGACAACTCTTTACACAATGTGCATGACAATCAATCTGGGCTAATTTTAACTTGAAGAGTGGTCAGTTTGGATGAGCTATTACCAGCAGGAGAGTGAGTTTGTGTGTGTATGGGGGTGGGGGGGATGTGAGAAAACCTGGATTTGTGCAGGAAATAGCCCAGCTTGATTGTCATGCACATTGTGTAAAGAGTTGTCACTTTGGATGGGCTATCACCAGCAGGAGAGTGAATTTGTGTGGGGGGGTGGAGGGTGAGAAAACCTGGATTTGTGCTGGAAATGGCCCACCTGATGATCACTTTAGATAAGCTATTACCAGCAGGACAGTGGGGTGGGAATAGGTATTGTTTCATATTCTCTGTGTATATATAAAGCCTGCTGCAGTTTCCACGATATGCATCTGAGGAAGTGAGCTGTAGCTCACGAAAGCTTATGCTCTAATAAATTGGTTAGTCTCTAAGGTGCCACAAGTCCTCCTTTTCTTTTTGCTTGAGAACAGTGAAGGCTGTTGAGGGTTTGGAGGGGCTGAGCTATATTGAATATCTGGCCTTATACCCACTATTGTATCATTTGATTATATAGCATTCAAAGTATAAAAGAAAATCTTGGGGAAGTCTGTCATATAAAAGGTTATAATTAGCAAGGTATATAGAAGGAGACAATCTTGTTGCTACATACAGTACTGAAACTTTAAGACGGCCCTGGCCCCGGTCCTACAGAAAGGAAGTGTCTTTTTAACATGTTTCAGATTAGCAGCTGTGTTAGTCTGTATTTGCAAAAAGAAAAGGAGTACTTGTGGCACCTTAGAGACTAAACAATTTATTTGAGCATAAGCTTTTGTGAGCTGTAGCTCACACAAATACTCCTTTTCTTTTTTTAACATGAACTCAGAAATATTCCAAAGCATTCAACTTGCTGGGCAAAAAATGTCTTTCAGAACAAGTGGAATTTTAATGCTCCAGAACTGCAAATATCCCAGGTTAAGGATTTTTTTCTACAGACTGTTTTAATTATGACAGTGATCATTTAGTCCGACAGATTCTCTGTAAAACATCTTTTAAGCTTCACTGAGTTATCCTTATCGGAATGAAAAGCTAAACCCACAGCCATTATCACAAGGTTTCAGAAACACTGGCTGTCAGTAACTAGGGGGAGATTATATTAATTTGCTTGCCTTAGGATTTTGATATAACTATTTATTTAACATTTTGCAACTTATTAAAGTAAGGGAAGGCAAAGGTGGATAATGAAATATTTTAGTTCCCTCTTCACAGCCAATGTCACAATCTCCTGTGGTACTTTCTCCAGATTTTTAATACTGGCATATTGTACTTGAATCCATCATGATGATATCATTACATTTAGTCCTGTTTACTGTACTGCATTTCTAATATGTTATCTTTCTAATATTCTCCCTTTATATGCATACAATATACTCCAATAGACACCATCAACAAGTTTCTTAATATCTTTAATTACAGATAATATTCTATTTAAAAGCCTGGCAAAAAGTGATCATTGTGTATTAGTGTGAGATGAAAAAAAACTATGATGTGCTAAAGCAAAATTACAGTATGCCAATTCAACTGCTACAATCTGGTATAGATTGAATTCATTCTGTTGAGTCACTGGGCACCATACAGAGTACTTCAAGAAGTCTGTTTAAAAGATACATCTCTTAACCTTGCCTCACCCTTCTTATCTCAAAAGACCTACAGAAACCCAAAACAATAACAATAGTTAAAAAAATACAAATAAAAGGCCACACCCTCACCTGGTGTAAATTGGTGTTGCTCCATTGATTTATGCTGATTTACATCTGTTGAGGTTCTGGCTCTAAGTATCCCATAATATTTTCTCAATCATATAATTTAACACATATTGGGCCCAAGTTTTAAATGTACCTAGATCCTACCATCTTGTTTTAAAGGTGCAATCAGCTGCTAAAACGCCTAAATAGTAGATAGCAGGCCTTTTGCAGCTGTTTCTATCATTTCACTTGGTTTTCACTAAGTTTCACTTGGTTTTCACTTGGTTTTATTTGTTCAACTAACTTATTTTGTATTCCTAACATTCCTAGTATTAAAATAATTCCAAAGTGTTCCTTCTTTCCCATCCCTCAGAACCGCAATGGGGTGGATATGCTTTCAATTTTAAGTACAGTAACTCACTGTCTCTTAGAGCTCACAACTATAGGTGTGATAGACTCTTAGAGTAGATTCCATTTCTCTGCTATAGTACTGCATTAATATGACATAGTCACTTTTTCAAACTTTATATTTACATTGAGCATTAGAGAATTCATAAGGAATTAGGTAAAGAAGTGACAATTTTGCCTACAGATGTTAGATGTATAAACATTCTAGTTCAAAGAGTGCGCTAGTACATTTGTTAACTCATAGAACCATGGCCACGGTTTCAAAGCCAAACAATTTCACCACAAACAATGACAGGATCAAACCCTCCAATTCTCAGTTTGATCCTATTAGCCTTTTTTGCCAGGCCAGTGCATTCAATTTGCCCCAACACTCTGACTTATTAAAATTCTGTTCCTTTAAATGAAACCAAGATTGTAGTCTCATTTTTGCTGGTCTTGCTTCAATTACTGAATTATTGAAGATTGTGTGGAAGGGACTGTACATAAGGAATCATGAAAATGTCCCAATGTCACATGAAATTTTGTTAATACTAACTCTCAGATTCTTCTAATTAAGAAAACGTGATTACACTACTATGTCCCTCAGGAGGCTAATGCCCTTTCCATCTGACAACTTATGCCACAGGAAAAAAAGCAGGGTAGGTGGTCAAATGATTGCAATTCCTACCTTGATTGTGAAATTACTTTGAAAAGCATTATGCCCTTTGTTGTAGCTGATGGATTATCCATTCAGTATTTCAGGTCTTTGTTCATCAATTATTGACCAAGAAAATGATGAGCTACAGATGGTCCAGGTTTTTTTGCGTCACTGAGGAAGAGTGCTACAGTTCCTTTGCTTTTACACATGCAAGCAAAGTTTCCAATGAAAGCACAGAAATAACTTCTGTGCATCAGAATCATACTCCACCTGCATGATTCTTGTTGGGGACATATCTGAGCACTCAGTGCGTGTTAGATTTAAGGATCAGGAAAATATATTAAGGTAGCAGATGGAGAAACAATATTTGAATCTGGATGTGAATTTGGGCTTGCCAATAGAGCTGGCTTGCCTTCATTATATTTGGCTGTAACACTAGGAACCTACAAGCCTATATCCTCTAAGATAGGGGTTCTCAAACTGGGGCTTGTGACTCCTCGAGGTCATGAGATTATTACGTGGGGGGTCACAAGCTGTCAGCATCCACCCCCAAGCCCTGCTTCACGTCCAGCATTTATAATAGTGTTAAATATTTAAAAGTTTTTAATTTATAAAAGGGCTCACAATCAGAGGCTTGCTGTGTGAAAGCGGTCATCAGTACAAAAAATTTGTTCTAAGACATTAGCTTAAGCAAGTTAGCATAAGTATAGTTAAGTATACTAGGCCTGTGACCTTTGGCATAGATACATGGTTTCACAGTTACCCTTAGATTTTGGGGGACTTTGAATAGCTTGCTTAATAGCAGAAGTTGAAACTTAATGGTAACCATAACTGCAGGAACTTGGAAGTGATACACACTAATCTGCTTGAGTAAGAGATGATGGATATGATGAGTTACAATAGCATTAATATGTATTAATCTAGAGGATAAGTGCACCCCAGTATTATGAGGGTGAGGAAGTTAGATTTGGGCATGGAAGGCTGAGTGGTAGCCTGAATATTCATGATAGTGTTCAGGCCCTATAATAGGGTAAACCACGTGGAGTAGCTCGCTTTCCATCATTTGACCCTTTAGCTCTATTGTTATCTACCATCACTGTTGATCACAGAGGGACCTGGACCATTGAACTCATTGGCATGCCAGAGACAGAGTTGGTCCTTTGTCTCTTACCACTAGGACCTCAAGGAAGAGTGTAAGTATGTAAATCTAAGAGTATATGCAAAGAATGATACCACATATGCCCCCAACACTGTATTATTCCTATCTGTTTATGTGGCTTGGAGCTTTTCTGACTTTTTCCTGATTTTAATAAAAATCTCTGAAGTGCTGCTCTGCCTTCAGAGTGAGTTTCCTTGCCATACACTCCAAGGTTCCCTCCAAAAAATTGAACTCGGTTTTAGTTCTGTGTGGCCTTATTCTGGGACAAGATCCCTACTAACCTCAGTTCATTAATCAGATCACTTATCAACCAATACAAGTATTTTTAACCACTGAAAGGATCAGGCAACAGTGCCCAGCAACCTGGCATGTAAATCTCCAGCACTCCAGTCTGCCTCACATTAAGTGGCCTTGCAGACCCTGCTACTGCATGCTAAAAGTTCCATAGATCAAAGCGCATTACAGAACATTTAGAGCATGATGGCAGGGTACACATGGACACTTAATGCACAGCAGGCTAGAGTGCTGTAGATTTATATGCTGGCTTGCTACACACTAAGTTGCCTTATAGACATTCCCTTAGAAAAATCACTGACTTTATTAAGAATAGGCACTGAACTGAAATGCCATACGCAAACTGGAGATGGAGAACTGGAGTTTTGTCAGTTTCCACAGGCAGTCCATTCACCAGATCTCTCCAAACAACAACTACATACTCAGACCAAGACCCCATTGGCATGGCCATATCCTGAAGATATGACATTGCTGCTAGGGAAAACAGTAGCTTTATACAGCTTAAACATCCCATACCTGTCCACCATAATTGAGTTATGGTATGATAGAAGAAAGGGTACCTCCTATGTGACAATCGGTTGTGGCTGGAGTTGGCATGAGCAAAAAAATCTAGTGGTAGCTTAGAACTGCAATAACTCAGCAGCCTCCTATCATTGCAAATCCACTTTGTCCTCAACTTAGTGACACCAGAGGCTCAGTATCTGACTCAGCTTTTAAAAATTCAGTTGCTCCAACCTGCTAATTGTTTTCTGTAATGTGGCAACATCAGAATGTAGGTTGGCTATGATTCCTCTCATCTGTCAGTTAAATAAGTGACTGACAAACTGGAGCCAGGATGCTTCATATCCAGCTCCTTGTTTCCCAGGAGTCAGTGTTCCTTCAGTAGAGAACTTCCATGACTGGAGAGAGGTTAGAGATTAGCTAGTTAGAGACTGCCTTCTGCTCTCTGGCTAGCCATCTGCATGATCTGGGTTGATGCTGATCCTTGTGCTGCCACATCAGGAAAATCAGTTAGCAGGTAGGAGAAATGGGTTCTTTCATGATGTGGTTCTACCACCATCAGAGGTCTGACAAGCAGTGGCCATACACAGGTGGGAAAAAGAAATGTGGAAGGACTATCAGGATAGGCACAGCCATGGGTAGAGGGAGGGAAGACAAGTCCAGGCATCTTGGGCTGAACAGTCTTCTTTCACCTCACATGCAGAATAGCCCTTTGGCTGCTGAGGCAGGGCGTCTAGAATCTTTGTAAAATTCTTAACTAAATATAGGTTAAGAACCTGAGTTTTAGAGACACTTTCCTTAAGAAAGGCGGATGTGGAAATGAAGGCCTTTCTCTATTCCTGAAACCTGGCTAGTTGAACACAGTTACCAGAATGTATTGACGGATGAGTTCTAGGTATAGAGATTAAAACAGTGGTGGGCATCCTGCAGCCCGCGAGCCGCACACAGCCCATCAGGTTCACCATTCCCAGCCAATGGGAGCTGCGGGAAGCAGTGGCCAGCACATCCCTGCGGCCTGCGTCACTTCCTGCAGCTCCCATTGGCCAGGAACCACACACAGCCCGTCATGGTTCACCATTCCCAGCCAATGGGAGCTGCGGGAAGTGGTGGCCAGCACATCCCTGCGGCCTGCGCCACTTCCCGCAGCTCCCATTGGCCAGGAATGGTGAACCATGGCCACTGGGAGCTGCGGGCAGCCGTGCAAATGTAAATAAACTGTCTGGTGGCCTGCCAGCGGGCTGCAGGTTGCCCACCACTGGATTAAAACAAGATTTCTCAATATGCTTTTGCAGGAGTTCTCAACCTTTTACGAATCACACCCCATCTGAGCATTTTTTTTTTACTTGGTGCCTCCCACTATAATATTGCCAGATCTCAAAGCTGCCACCCTTCATGTGCCAGGTCTCAACACCACTCACCCACAAAGTTGTAATGCCATTCAATCAAATTTGGCCCAGCCACCCCTCCATTATGATGGGGGTGGCCGGGCCAAATTTTAGTGGCATTGCAACCCCATGCACCAGGTCACAACCTGGGGTGCCATTTCAGATTTCTTTATGGGGTGCAACTTTCAGTGGAGGTCCAGGGATCACTCCAAAACCCTGGATCCAAACATCCTCTAACCTTGAGAAAGTTCAGATCAGATATACATTTTGTGCATCACTCTCTCACCCCTCCCCAGCCTATTTTGCCTCTTCATCAGCCCCTCAACCCCCATGTTTGTGTTGTCCTCTTCCACCTAATCATCAGTAGGGGGCCTTCTTTTTCACCTGCCAAAAGAGCCTACATCCCCTGCTCCAATGGGCTACTAATTTAGCTCAGTGGGAATTCAGCAGCAAGACTCAGTCTGCCAGACAGACCCTTTCTCCTGATGAACATGTCCCGCCCAATCCCACAGGGCTTCTAGATAAGCCCCACCCCTTCTACAGATCATTCCTTCCTCTAGATTGACCCTCTTCCACCGGGGGTGGAAGATGAGATTATACCGAGGAGGGTCCTGATAGGGTCCCCTACCTGTTACAATATAGCCCCCGCACCCCAGCTCTGGAAAGTCTGTTTTTTGTCTGGGGCTCCTCCCACCCCCACAGCCTTTTTTCCTCCAAGGACCTAGGTTCTGCCCAGTCCCTCTCTGCTGTAGCTGCTGGTGGGTCTAGAGCCTGGTCAGGGGACAGAAGGAAGGGACTCCCCAAGTATCAGGGAGCTGCAGAGGCAACCAGGGTGCAGCACTGGTTTATGCATTGGAATCTGGCCCCTGTGTGAGCAGCCCAACTCAGGGGAAGAAGCTGTACTAACCCACACTCACCACTCAACCTGGCCCCTCAGTGTGTGACCAGCCTGACTTGGGGGAATCCCTAACCCCTCCCCCACCCACCTGTTCATACACATGGTAAGAAGCACACTACCCTCCTCCACCCTACCTAAATGGTGACCCTGGTCACAATGGAGGTGTGGCTGGCCCAAATTTAAGTGCCCCCTGCCCTCAAAAGTTTGACTTACCTCCCCCAGTTGAGAACCCCTGTACTAGAGCCTTACCTCATATGCTCTCAAAGGACGCTCCAAAATTCTCATGTTTCTGGGTCAGTCTCCAGGTCTATTAACATTTGAGTTTGTGCATTACCATTACTTCAATGAGTTTGATCTCCATCTGTTGTTGAGAACTCAGTTGTCCAAGTATAAACATCAATGAAGAACCTTATCATGTTCTACAGATAGCAAAAGACACCTTTACTGTTTTTAAAAAGGATTCTGAGTCAGTATGAGTCTCTTTTTGACCTTTTAGTACATCCGCTATGTGC
This sequence comes from Lepidochelys olivacea, assembly GCF_965140295.1. NCBI lineage: Eukaryota > Metazoa > Chordata > Testudines > Cheloniidae > Lepidochelys > Lepidochelys olivacea. Next base: position 73,864,376 of record NC_140411.1, on the reverse strand, counting down.
TTTGCATTTATTATGATCAAAGAATGATGTTTAGCAGCCCTGAAGCCATACAAGGTGCTTCTGCATGGAGAAATCAAATAGCCAACTATAGCAGCCTGTAGCTGCCTAAATGTGGTGCTAGAGGAATTTGTTGCTCTTTTCCTGTGTTTTACTCATTGCCTTTGCTCAGGATGACTAAATATGCTCCCAGAGCTCCCTACTAACAAACCTCAGGAAAAAGATGCTTCATGCACCTATTCACCTCGACAGTAAGTTATTAACTCTCACGAAGTGAGTATTGGGATGCTTGCAGTGGTGGAGCCTAAGTGGATAATAAGGAAGTCTGAAGGGATCTCTAGGCTACTGTGGGGGTACTACAATAAAGAAAGCTTGATTCTGTATTAACCTCAGTGATTGTGTCTATCTGCATTCTAAGTGGTTCTTCACTTTGGTAACCTTATCCGAACCTTTAAACCAGTTCACCTAACAGAAATAGCCCTAAAAGTATGTAAAAAACAGCAACAAGGCCCATTCTAACTTAAAGTCACAAATATAGGGAATAACGAGCTTTCCCAGAGTTTAATAATCATAATGACAATCTGGTATCCTGGTCGCAATTTACAAAAATATACATACCAAAGCAAAAAGAAATAGTTACGTGAAATGGTTTTAACAACTGTGGGAATAAGAATTAAATTAACAATTTTAAGACACAAACAACTTAACAAATTATTATGTTTAATGATTTTTAATCTAATTTTTAAAATGTTAAAATAAAATTAATAGCTCCTTAGTATGTTATCTGGGAGTCAGCTGTAGCTGATTCAGATTATTAGGAACAAATGAGATGAGAGATACAGACAGGGACAGACTTTTGCAGAACCTTTAGAGGCTAAAAAGCCTGAGTTAGGTACAGAAGGTGAGTAGAAGCTCATGGAGGAATTTGAAGAAGAATCTTATATCAGTGGTAGAGGAAGGTGATCTAAGAAGCAGAGTTTTAGATAAACTGAAGAGGGACAAGAAGGAGTTTGTTGTACTCAATGCAAGAGATAACCATAGAGTGTAGATCAGACTTCAGTTATAAAAACAGAAGTGACAGGATTTTATGAAACCTTGAATGTACTAAAAAGAAAAGAGGGAGGAGTCAAAAATAACAACAGAACAATGATGGGGAGTAAGGTCTATTTTTCTCTTTTACTGAAGCAAAAGGGCAGGAGAGAAAAGATTTAAAAGAAAAATAAGAGGACTTCCAGTTTCGTCATGACAATTTTGAAATTGCACTGGGCCACATAGGAGGAACATCCTGAGAAATGAAAATCAACAGTGGAGTAGAGGTCAGGGCAGTGAGGAAGCCCAAGATCCTCAAAGGTATGTAGCCACCTAAGACCACCATTTAGGTGACACTAACATTCTCAAAACAACTGTTCAGCTGCCACCTAACCCCATAGATGCCCTAATTTTCACTGGTCAGCACACACAAAGCTGCCTAAGTGTTGACAATGCTCCACAAGTAATCAGCTTCTTGCACACTAGAGCAAGCCCAAGCGGAATTCTCAAACTAAGTGGGGAGAATGACTATTTTGCTAGCAGGGCCTGATCCTGTGGGCATGCACTGAGCAGCTTTCTGTCAGATGCTATAGCTGGAGGGCTGGACTGAGGCAGGGAGGTGGGGGTGAGAGAAACACAGCATCTGCACAAAAGGAGAGCACATCAGGAATTTTTTGATAAAATCTGCATGTGGGTCCTCTAGTAGATAGAGCACTCACCTGAGACGTAGAAAACCTGGATTCAAACCCTTTCTTTGCGCAGAACATCCCACGTGGGTGCCCTAACCACCAGGCTATTGGTTATTCGGAATGTCTGTGTGTGTATCTCTCTGTCTGCTCTCCACCATCATGAGAAATGACTCAGTTCTGGCTACTAGGTTATGGGCTAGCTCAGCAGCTGACCTGGCTATGGTGCCTCACTCCAAGAGAGCTTTAAGTCTTTGAAGTCTTTAAACTGTGATTTGAGGACTTCAATAGCTCAGACATAGGTGAGAGGTTTATCGCAGGAGTGGGTGGGTGAGATTCTGTGGCCTGCATTGTGCAGGAGGTCAGACTAGATGATCATAATGGTCCCTTCTGACCTTAATGTCTATGATAGATCTTAATATCTATGAATCTATGAAAAAGCTGAGAACCCCAAATAGAAGTAGCTGCCTGTCTCTGGACCGTTGAGAATCCAGACTTTTGCCCCATCCCTATACTCTGTATGGGACTCCTGGCTAGCTTAGGCAGCTCTCCTCTCAGCTTTATGGCTTCTTAGAGTATCCCTTTCTTAGGCAAATGACTTTCCCCATGTGCTCTATGGGGAGCCTGAGTGCTTAACTCAGGGCTGAGGATTCTGCTATGCAGCAGGTTGCCTAGGGGTTAGGCCTGGCAACACCTAAGTACTTTTGAGGATCCAGGTCAGAGACATCAGCAGAGAGATGATAGATGACATTATGGGAGCAGGTAAGGTGACCCAGGGATATTTCTGAAGACTGAAGAAGACAGAAGATTTAGCTCTCATGGCTAAAAACAGATAATAGGAAAAACTTTCTGGAATCCAAGACAGTGGGGGAGAAGGGTTGTTTGCAGAGTGGGTGGTGAGAGTGATTAGGGGAAAGACAGGGTACATATAGGCATTGCAAAGCCTAATGTGTGTAAAATGTGTGGGAGGAGGAGGAGCAATGTCAGGGGAAATGGCAGGTTGAGTGTTTGTGAAGGAGCAGTGGAGGTGGGCTTGAATACAGGGAAGGGATAATTGGCCAGAGATGGGGTGGGAGGGTATAGGGGTGATGACAAATGATGACTGGTGGTAGCAGAGAAAACAACAGAGAGACATGCAGGCATCAGAAGCAATGAACAGCAGGGGAAAGATGAAGCACTATTGGTGTACCTAAAGAAATAGAGAGGTACAGCTGAGTTGTCATGGGAATCCCTTCTTCCCAGACAGCAAGTAATATCTCAGTTACACATAATCTTTTGGGTCAGTGGTGGGGAGAGAGGAGCTTGGACATAATGGTGACAAGTTACAAGAAGGAGTAGTGTAAGGGCCAGTGGGTGGCTAAAGGTGCTGTTATCAGAAGGAGTAACAGAGAGTCAGCTGAAGGAGAGCTGCTATTAGATGAAAAGAGAGTTCCAGGAACCCTGAAAGCAATTTGATGTAACAGCAGTTGGGGTACCTGGTCAGAACCACTGCAAAGTAAAGAAGTGGCTCTTTAAACCCTCTCATGAATCAGTTTAGTTCTCTGAGTTCCCTTCCACTCAGTGCTGCTTTGTTTTAAGAAGCATCTTTGTATGTATGGCAGATGCCTGGTTACAGTCTATTAATGTAACTCTGACCTCAACAGTGAAGGTGTTTCTCAAGCAGTGCACGATCAGACTGATATGAACTGACAGTACTTATGCCCAGGTGTCATTGCCTAATGCACCTTTTGACAAAAAAATGTGACTTGACATGTCTTATTGTTCAGTTTCACTTCCTAATGCAGCACTCCCTTGTTAAACTGGAAGTGTTAAGGGACAGACAATTAGCTTGGAATACAAGGAATGCACCGTAGTGAGTACCTCCTAGATACGCAAGTAGTAGTGCTACTCACGGACCCTCTTTTTTCTCCTCTGACACTTTGGTTACTTTCCTGGCCTTCTCTTTCACTTTCTTGAGCATCCCATAATGCTAGAGAATAACATTTTTGTTTTGGGTTAATGCAAATTTTGGAGAGGGGAAAGGAGTGTAAATGTCAAGGAAATGCCATTTTTCTGGGAGAGCTGAATGTCTGATGTTATGGTGTCTGGCAGAGTGAGGAAGCATTTGCACTATCACAGGACGGCAAGTAATTGTATTGGTTATGAACAGAAGGCGGGGCATGTCTATATCCTGTTTCCAATATTAGTGACAGATGAAGCTCATATAGTTCATAGATGTAGTTTGATTGGTTGATTTAATATATTTCTACCAATTAACAATACTTCTAATCTATAGCTGTAAGTGCTGGATAAGGGCCCCCAAATGTAGCTATTTATCCAAATTACCCAAACCTACTCAGCTCAAGTGCATTTGAGGAACACCACAAAAAACAGAACCATACCTCTGAAACTTACTATTTCACATTAATAGAACAACAGTAGTGTGTGTATGACAAGAAAAGGGAAACTATTATTAATGGTACAGTAGTTAGGCCATTAGGCTAGCAGTTAAGCAACTTGGGTTCAAATCCCTGTTCCACCCCAGACTTCCTGTGTGGCCTCAGATAAGTCATATAGGCTCACTATTCCTCATCTGCAAAATGGGGATAATAATATTGCCCTACCTTACTGGGGTATTGTATTTATATACATTCAAGGTGAGTACCTTGTGAGGTACTCAGATGCTACTGTAATGTGGAAAGCAGAAGTACCCCAAATTGATTGATAATACTGACTTTGGTATTTAAATTGAAGCAATATAAATAAGATTGTTATATTTAGGGCAAAGATTATAAATTATTTCATTCAGGACAGAGATCAGATATTAAGTTACCAAGTATGTGAAAAAACAAACCAACCTGGGATGTGTTTCTTAATACTGTTATATGGTATAAAGGCAGAAAGAAAGCTCAAGAGCAATGATTGCATTTCTGGAGATGATGGTTTCAATCATGACCCTTCAAGTTAGAACTGAGGTGGTGTACTAATAGAAAAGACCTACAAAATAATCCAGTCTACATCTAACTTCTGTGATTATGTGAGTGAAAGGTCAGAACAGAATAAAAAGAGAAATATACATTATGAGCAATTTGAGTGCCGAGTGATTTGAGTGCCGAGTGATGGTGAAATAGAGGATGTAATGAGTTACAGTGGACGGGCGGAAGTGGACTGTACCAGTGCAATTGACAGTTTGACAATAATATGACAAGCACCAGTTGAAAGGTAGAAAACCTGGGCTGTCGGTGATAATAAGCATGCAAAGCTGAAATTCCTAGATGTTATATGACAAGCTAACAATAACATAACAAAACACAGCAGACAAGTAGACACTGGTAGCATTATCATCAGAGCTCTATGGAGTGAAGTGAACATAGTGTGATTATGTGCAGTGATGCATGTTTTGGCCACAGCAATGAACCACCAAGCCTCAGGAAATAATTCTCAGTTATTTGTCACTTATTTTTGGGTGTCCACCCTACCCTCTTGATGCAAAACAACTAGATAAAAAATATAACATGGCAGTCATCCTGTCATTCACTATAAAGGAATGGCCAGAAAGCATGCACAACTATCACAATCATAGAAAACAAAACAAAAATTTAGAACTCATGGGCAAAAGTAATAATCAAACTATAAATGTATCCTTTCGAATAGACCTAATAGTGAATGTTTCTTTATTTCCTTAGTGTTTGTTTATCATTAGAGATTCTGAAAGATTTTCCATACTTTACAGTATATTTTCTATTTGAATGTTTGAGACATATAATAAAAGATAAAGTAGCATAGATATTTAAAAAGAAAGTACAATGAATACATGGATAGAAGCAAGGAAACACAAGGATAAATAAACTACCTCTGTAAACCTAAGCCACAGAACTAAGACCTCCTTTCCTTTCATAATATTGCACAGAGAGCGGAATAAAGTACAATACTGACAGCAGTGACTGATAAGATCAGCACATTTTCACAATAAGATAAACCTTACCTTGAAAACTATGGAAGAATAATTGTTTTTAAAAATCTTTGTTTTTATGACCTTTGCACTCGTTGTAGCAGTCTAAGCCCACTCACTGCCTGTCTCTTTGGTATAAAGAAGATACAATCCATACATTCATGCATCCGATGAAGTGAGCTGTAGCTCACAAAAGCTTATGCTCAGATAAATTGGTTAGTCTCTAAGGTGCCACTAGTACTCCTTTTCTTTTTGTGAATACAGACTAACACGGCTGCTACTCTGAAAACAATCCATACATTCACACTCTTTTTCTCCTGTGATTTTCCATTGTTGTAAAATGTTCTGCATTTTTTGGGAAGTCTTCGCTGTTTTCAGCTGGCTCATTGCTTAGAGAGTTCTTGATCATGTAGATATGAAAGATTTACCAGAAGTGCAGTTCAGAACAACATCTCTTTCCTTTTGAGTTTAGTTTTGTATTATCTAGTTATTGCATCTAATGTCTGATATTACTGCATGTTTGAATGTATTTCATTCCATGCTATAAATTGGTTAAACAGTGACCCGCATGACAACCATGGAGGATCTCTACATCCCTAAACTTTGAGAATCTAAACTTCTCTAAACTGGATCTAAACTTCATTTTTAGCCTAATAGCTGCAATATTCTGTATCCAAACACCAAACTATTGATACATTCAGATCTAAATTCAGATTTGCACTTTGTTGCTGTCCATCTAGAACTGGCAAAATTATATTTATTTATTTAAGTATTTTTGCTCTGGTGGTGGTGTTATTATTTATTATTTGTATTACTGGAGTACCTAAGAGCCCAAGTCCTGGTCCAGGACCCCAGGTGCTCGGTGCTGTGCAAACACAAAATGAAAAAAAAAACCCTGTCCTTGTGCCAAGGATCTTGACATCTGAATACCAACTTGGGTGGGCCAGAATGGATACCTATAGTGATTAAAAACTGTGGCTATGTAAAGATCTTCTTTTCCTTCCACAAACTGTCCAAAATTGCTGCCAACTAACAGGACTACAGGACAAGGTGGGTGAGGTGATATATTTGATTGGACCAACTTCTGCAGTTCTTCCACTCCTAGGGCTAGTCTAAACTGGCAACATTACAATGATGCCACTTGCAGCGCTCAGGGGTGTGTTTTTTTCACAGCAGCACTGTAAAAAGTGCTAGTGTAGACAAGTCCCTATTCACATTGACTAGCAGCATACTCAAACAGCAGCCCCATTGAATGAATGAGCTATCCATGGATTAAGATACTACTTAATGCGGGGTGAAGATAGCAAAATGTGGCTTGAGTTACAAATTCTACTAAGGTTACACTTGTCCTGGTACAGATGCTATTGTTGGCTGTTTGTTTACTTTCACCCTTTGCTACAAGTGATCCTAACATTAATCCTATTTTAGGCAGAATAGCAAACCATAAAAGCAAGATAAAATATTAAGTCGCCATATGCAAGTCCATTTACAACAGATGGTCTTTAAAGCAGTAAAAGTTTTTACGTTTTTGCTAGTCTCCAAACAGGAATATAAAGTCAAACTTTGGGCCTCATTGTGCGTTCTTATTTCTAAGATTAGGAACTGTCCTGGGTACCCAATCAAGCACACAGTAACCTCTCAGGCTGCCATCTGGTTGTGTAGTGGTGAGAATATCTCAGATGACTCACGTCTTCTATGTGAATATAAGGGAGAAGTCATATCATATAGGGCCAGGTCCTCCAGTAAAGAAAGCAGGGGTGGGAAAAGCTGGTTTCAAGGCCTGTTTCTGTTTAGTTTCCCTGTTCTTGGGACAGACAAAGCCAAAACAGCCCCTCACACAGTTGTCATTTGTTTTTCTTCTGTGGCTTTCCCCTCTCTGTCCTTGCAAGGAGACACTTCTTGGACCACCTTACAACTTTTGATAGTCTCCATTTCCATTATATTTTCCCCTCTGCATCAAGAATGTCTCTTGCCTGATGTGTACCAGACTTCCAGTACACTCAACTTCTTCTCAGTCTGTAATTAATCTATGCTGTGGTAGCTTCTTTCAGCTGAAGTTAGGAACCAGGCTCTCTTCCAAACGATTTAACTTATCAGCATTTCAAAAGTTTTTCACCATCATATCTGAGTATTTAAAATCAGTCCCAGTGTTAATATAATAATGGAAAAAGTAGTAGAGGTGGTCAAAACTCTATATTGTAACCTCTTTAAATCTGCTAAATGTTGAGAAAGTGGAGAAATTTTGTCTCTCCTTCTAATTGTCTAGTGGAACATACATTCCAAGGCTTTGGCCAGGAAAGACTATACAAACACCACCAAGACCTCCAAACAAACACACAAAAAACACTCTTCTCAAGGAACCTTTCAATTCCTTGGATAATGTTCTAAGATTCTACTTCATCCATTCAGTGCCAGCCTCTAAGGAAATTTTCCACAGCATCAGTTTCAACAAATGGTCTATATAGTGTAGCTTTATGTTAAGCAATGCTCTATAACCACTACTAATCATAGGTACTGTAGCCTCAGTAAGGCTGGATTAGAGAAAAACAAAGGTGAGAAATATGAAGTTGAGGATTTGAACGTATATAACCTCCCCGACACATAACAGTGCAATGGAGTACTAATTTGTTATCAAGGCAACTAATCCCATGTATCTTTTCATGTTGTATGTGATATTTAAAACATCTAAGATTTAAGTTTTAGGTTTAATTTTGATGCTTATCTTAATATTCCATGTGTTGTATGAACTACAACATCTGATAATGCTTCCTGTGACATTGCACTCCATATGTTTATGGAAATATGCTTGTGAGAGTAAATATAATGTAACTGGAATATGCTTTATGCAAATGGTTTCTTGTAAAGTATCATTACAAAGCTTATAATCTACTGAGTGTGCCACTCTGAAACCCATCCTATTTGTGTGAATGTATCCTTCTTGTATCTGAAGCTAGAAATATGAAGTATTACTCTAAAGTCTTATTATAACTATGCAAAGTGTGGGCCATTAATGGTGGCATGGAATCTTAATGGATCCCATTAACTAGGACAATTGGTTGTAAATGCCTCTGTTTACTTGTAAGCATTCCTCTATACATGGGTGCCAGCCAGTGAGTAATGAAGTCTCACAGGACATGTGAAGATGTCACATGATACTGTACTCCATCTTAAACCTGGTGCTTTTCCATTTAGAAGGAAAGGTGGAAACCCAGAGAGAGACAAAGGATTCCTCCCTTGTGCCAAAGATATAAAACGGGGTGGAACAGAACAAAGGGAGCTGCCAGTCATGAGAAATTTCATAGTTCCCACCTGAGCTGGAACAAGGACTGTACCAGGGGAAAGGATTGGGCCCAGACTAAGAAGGAGACTAGTCTGTGAAAGAAGATTATTGGAAAATCTCTGAGTGTGAGATTTACCAGTATACAGTTTCTTAAATGTGTTAGGCTTAGACTTATGTGTTTTGTTTTATTTTGCTTGGTGATTTACTTTGTTCTTTCTTTTATTACTTGAAACCACTTAAATACTACTTGTTATACTTAATAAAATCACTTTTGTTTTTTAATTAACCCAGAGTAAGTTATTAATACCTCGGGGAGCAAACAGCTGGGCATATATCTCTATCAGTGTTATAGAGGGTGGGCAATTTATGAGTTTATCCTGTATAAGATTTATACAGAGTAAAACAGATTTATTTGGGGTTTGGATCCCATTGGGAACTGGGTGTCTGGGTGCTGGAGATAATTGACTTGCTGAGCAGTTTTTGGTTAAAGTCTGCAGCTTTGTGGGTGTGGACCAGGCCTGGGTCTGTGTTGCAGCAGACTAGCATGTCTGGCTTAATCAGGCAGGGTTCTGGAGTCCCAAGCTAACAGGGAAAATGGGCTCAGAGGTAGTTTCAGCACATCAGGTAACAGTCTCAAGGGGGTCTCTGTGACCAAACCCGTCACACCTCCCATGGTGATTTTGCTCATGGTATGCATCAACACTTTGGCATGACTCATGACACATAGAAGATAATATCTACATGTTTGGTCCTGAGGGTCAGGTTCTTCTAGGCAGTGGTTTGCTTTTGGTTCAACAATCATATCTGACTAAAAGGAATATAATACTGTCTCTGATGCTGTTCTGTTCAGTGTACCCCATAATCCACACAAATAATATATCCTGAAGAACTTCAGAATCATGCATATTGCCAGTGGTACATGTCCATTTATCGTCCCATTCAACAAAAGTTTTTAAAGATCAAACTAACATCTATGCTATAGATAGAGAAGTGAAGGGTGTGTAAAAGGGGCCTTAAGTGGGCTGCTTGGCTCTGTAAATTGTAATTCAGCATGTTATAAATATTTATAGATAAGTCACACAATATCCTAAACTACAAAAGGAAATATTTATTCAATAATTTCCATTATAGTGAAATAAATAGGTCTTCTATTCAAGTATTGGAAATTATCTGTGCTTTCTGTGCAATGGGTACATCTTAACAGTAAACTGTATTGAAAAGTACAATAATACACCATAATTCCCCTAGCATGAACACTCATTTCTGTCTTTTTCTTGAACCAGAAACATATAGGAACACTACACTCCAGTAAATACACATGTTTGAGCGAGCGTCTCTTGACCTTACGTGTTTATACTCAGTATGAATTAGGTAAGTGAAGTGCAGAGTAGTATTCTCAAATACCTCACTGGAACCACGATTATTTCACGTCAAATGACCATTAAAAAGGCAAAAAATGCTGGCATCCAAATGTTTCCCACAAATTATTGTCCTCATATTAACAGAAACAATTAAAAATCATTTTTCAAAGAAGAGAATAATGTTGGTACCTTGAGCTTTTCTTAACGAATGCCAAGCCATGCAGTTTAATGATAGTTATTTTTGTATTATTTTACAGATAAGATTGCTACACGACATCATTATAGAGTTACCTTAGATGTAGAGGCAGCTCAGTCAATGAAAATCAAAGGCATAATATCAAAATCCTAACTACAAGGTTCAGAATAAATGTGAATCTACAAAAATGACAGTATTACAAGTTCAGAAGTGACCCAAAAATGACATTGTAAGAACCATAACAAATACATATAATGAATGCAAATATTAATGATCCCAGTCCTTTCCCTAATTCCATGTGTGATGACATGCTCCATGGATGGATCTTCCCCTTCCTCTTGGAAACTGGGGTTGCAGAGGTCATGCAGCATCCAGCCCTTCCTGTGGGTCCTGCAGCAGATTCTCTACAGGGTCAGGAATCCACAAAATGGGAGAACTGGGCAGTGGGCAGGCCAGGGGAGGAGCAAGCAGGCTGGAACTAAGCATGTTTCAGCCCATCACCACCCCCACCTATGGAGCTCAGTGCAGAAACATCCTACAACCGCCTGTTCTATTACACTGTTGTGCTGGAGGGAGTTGGTGGCTCCCAGGTGTGTCATTGATCTATGGGCAATCATAGACTTCATTGTGACTGATGAGCTTCCTAGCCACCTTTCAGTCAGGTTAAATATAAGAATTAATTAAGATCCTTTTTGGGGTAAGATATCTAAAACAATAGAAAACATAACCCAAGGGACTTGAACACACACAAGGCTGATGAAAAATAGAGCTAAGTGCATGCAAGGGTTTCCTGGGGTGCTGAACGCAAATGCAGCAGCTGTGTGTGTGAGATGGAGGACCAGAAAAACAGTCAGGAAACCCAGTGGAATCCCAGAGAAGCACTGGTAGGGTAGCATAACCATGACAGGAAGCCAATACAAAGCTTATTTAGGGCAGAGCCTGGTCTGTAAAAAGGGTTGAATTTCTGAACAAGGAAACTGCCTCCCGTTTGTTCTTACTATGATCATGGAAACAAGACTACCCCTGTAGTGACATAGTGAAGACACTTCCTACATCAAGAGATGTTTTTTTTCCTTTGGTATAGGTTTCCACCCTCCCTGAGCAGCTATCGACCTGGCCACATTGAATCATAGAAAATTTGGGTTGGAAGAGACTTCAGGAGGTCATCTAATCTAACCCCCTGCTCAAAGCAGGACCAACCCCAACTAAATCATCCCAGCCAGGGCTTTGTCATGCTGGGCCTTAAAAACCTCTAAGGATGGAGATTCCACCATCTCTTCTGTGGACTAAATAAGCCCAGTTTCCTCAGCCTCTCCTGATAAATCATGTGCTCCATGTACAATGGGATTTAGGTCAGCTTACCTACAGTGTTTGGAAGTGTGAATCTTTAGGTCGGTCTAAATGTTAAGTGTAGACGAGGTGTGATTCTCATGCTTTCTCTCTGGCCAATGAACATTTAATAATTTTATACAAATTAGAACAATTTCACCAGGAGAGAATGAGAAAGCCCCACTCTGGAATACCCTGTAACTTGGTTGTTAGGGTAGTCACCTGGGAGGGAGTTAATATCCCTGCCTCAAAGTGGTGATTCAAAGCTGGATCTCCCACCTCCCAGGTGAGTACCCTAAAAACTGGGGTATAGGGGGACACCATCTTGCCTGGAAAATTGAAATGGTTCATTTTGAAAGTGTCAGAAGAGACTGTTTCAAAATTTCTGAAACTTTTTTTTTCCAATAAAATAATTTTGAGAAATGTTTTGGTTGCCTCACATCTGCATTTTTCAGTGCAAAAAGTATCATCTGGAAACTTTTGCCCAAATCTGGTAATCACTGTACAGAATCCACCTTTCTATTGTTGGTATCAAGTTCATGACCTCCTCTGTGCATCATGAGTTTCTCCACATCCATATATCTACATTCACTTACTTTGTGATTCTTACAACTTGGAACAACTTGAAAACCTGCATTTTGTCTTATGTGTGATCTGAATGAATAATTATATAAAAGAATCACAATTTTGATGCCAACATACATCCTACCAATGCCACATACCGTAGAAAGGTGGGTAGATAAAGAAAGTTGGGTACTTAGAAGATTGAAAGGATAATGGTGAAGTAATGCATCTAGTAGTATGTGAAAATAGCTTATTGATTCTATTGATTTACCTACAGACGTTGAGTACACAAATACCACCTACCCCACTGTACCCTATTGTTCTTAGGGAGTGATCTATCTATTTTACATTTTCTATCACACTTATCATAGTATTTAAGTATGCGGTGGCAAGTAGATTTGTATAGGGGGCTACAGTGACTACTGTGTCATTAGCAACATAGCAAGAACTGATAGTGGAGAGATACCAAGCTAGAATACTGGAAGAATCACAAGGACGTAGGTACCTCCAAACACACATTTACAAATAGATATCCAAAGGCTTTCATGTTTTGTAAGTGTAGGTAAAATGCTTTGGTATTTCAGATTTTCATGTGCAGTAGTTATTGGGAAATGCTTACTTATTAATTGTGACCAGCTTATGTGAAGGACATGTGTTTTACAACCCTTCACTAATTATAATTAGAAGTAGCATTATGTTTCCTGCACATGCAGTGAAAGAAAAAAAAATATCTGATATGTTACGTATGGCTTGAATAGACTTGGTATTTTACTTCCAAACATGCTGTGACTCACACATGGTATGAAAGAGCAGATGAAATCAGAAAAACTATGAAAAAGTTCAAGGAATGCCATTTGTTACTTTGTTGTACTGATTATAAACTGCAGATTTCCTTATACAGACTATGGACTAAATTCATCCTCGGTGTAATTCTACTTAAGTCATGTCTGAATTTAGCGTAATATTTTTGTGATCAATTTTATTTGGGAACCCTCTATGCAACAAAAAAGATTTCACAAAAATTGTCATTGATGGATGTAAAAATGAAAAAAGAAATAAATCTGTGGTGGATCAGTCAGAAGTAACGCGATATGACCAATATATGTTTTAACACTATATGGATTTGTGTAAAGTAGAAATTAGGGGCCTGTACTTGGCAGCTGCTGATGACCTATCAAACATCTTGGGATCACACCCTGTAAATGTTTTTAGAAGATGCCCCTGACATGGAAAGATGTGCATACAAATCCCTAATGTGTGTGTGCACATTGGGTGTTACATGGGTACAGCCCAGGCTCACACAAAAACTTTTGCACACTGTGCTTGCTCACTGAGGTCTGGTCTACACTACAGAGTTAGGTCAGCGTAAGGCAGTTTATGTTGACCTAATTATGTCAGTATCTACACTACAATGTTCTTCCTGCCAATGAAACTTACCTGGTACATCAAATTAATAACTCTACCAGCCTGAGAGACATAGCACTTGACACAGTGGAAGTGTAGACATTGTGTTGTTTACGTTAAATTAAGTGGCCTCCAAGGGGTGTCCCACTATGCCCCATTGTGACCACTCTGGTCCCGTTTTGAACTCTGCTGCCCAGCAGTCAGATACTTAGGAACAAGTCCCTCCCCTTTTATAGAAACAGGAATTTTTGAAATTCAATGTCTTGTTTACTCAGTGTGGAAAGTTCACTTAGCAACTGTGCAGCTGAGCATTCTGGCTACACACTGCAAATGTGTTTCTGCATAGCCTGCACAGGAGGTGGTGGATCCACTGGCTCTGTGATGAGAAGAGGCTGTGCAGGCAGAGCTCTGATCCAGCAGAAAAAATATGGATATCTGTGAACAGATCGCTCGGGGCATGGGGGAGAAGGGCTACAAGAGGGACCTGCAGGAGTTCTGCGTGAAAGTCACAGAGCTGTGGCAGGTGCATCAGAATGCAAGGGAGGCAAGCAGGTGCTCTGATGCAGCACCACAGACATGCTGCTTTTACAAGGAGCTTCATGCTATCGGACACCCTCCCCCAAGTTCCCCATGGATACATCGGAGTCATGGGCCACCATAGTCAACTGTGAGGACGAGGTGTCAGATGAGGAAGAGGAGGATGAGAACGGAGGATAGGCAACTGGGAGATCCATTGTCACTGTAAGCCAGGAGCTGTTTGTAACCTCGCAGCAGTCCAGCCAGTTGCAGCACTCCAGCATGGACAACCATGGTGCCAGGGAAGGAACCTCTGGTAAGTGTACAGTTTACATTGATATTGCAGGGACACATCTTCTCATTTACTAGTTTTTATTCATGTTACAAGAGGTAGTGAAATAACCAGTGGAGGTAGAGTAGCTATCTGCTTCTTATTGCCTGGCACAGCTAGGCGGAGGGGGCCCTGTGAAGAAGTTTGTTTATGGGCACCAGGATATCCCCAGAATCCTCCAGAGATCTCAAGGAACCTTTCCTGAAGGTACGCTGCAATCTGTTGCCAAAGGTTTCTGGGAAGGGTTACCTTATTTCTTCCGCTGTGGTAGGACACTTTCCCATGCCACTCAGCAATTAATTTGGCAGCCATCATTGCAGCAAATAGGCTAGCAGTATACGGACCTGGTCTGCAGCCGGACGCATGCAGCATCTGTTCCCTCTCTGCCTGTGTTATTCTCAGGAGTGAGATTTCAGATAAAGTCACTGCTGCCTGTGGGAAACAGTGCCAGTATTCAGTTCAATTGCCCAAACTACCAATGTTGATGCCTGTGTGATGCCCTCCACTCCCTGCTTGTGCCAGCTTGCCCCTCCCCATGGGCTGTAACAGCCAATGCTGTCAATGAATACCTGTCCGAAGTGAAAATGTACTGCTTTAAACTTGCATGGATTAAGGAGAGTAATTTCAATATAGCAAGTTTTCCATATAGCTTCAGTATGCACTCACAGTAGTATACCTCTGTGCATTGTATCTTTTGCAGCTGAAAATGTGGCCTTCACCTTTCCCTTCACACCAGCAGAGAGGCTGAGCTATATAAGGAGGAGAAGGAAGAGAACACAGGATGACATGTTTGTAACATCATGCAAGCCTCTGGAGCAGCCACTGCTTGGCATCCCATACCTGCATAATGATGCAATCCCACCAATCAGTTGTTTGGGACCAGAACTGGCACACAACTGCATTCAAGACTGCCAGCAGCAACCAGGAATTGTTTCTTTTTATGGCTTCCATTGAATTGTGGAGGTAAATGTGGTTACACAGGTGTTGTCGGGGAGAGGCCTTTGATTCTTCAACCATGGGATGTTATTCCAGGAAGAAGAATTGCTAGGAAGAGATGGGACCCAGATAATGAAGAGAAGGAAGAGCATCTTCAAAGGCAGGCTTGCTAACCTAATGAGGAGGGCTTTAAACTAGGATAGCCAGGGGATGGAGACCTAAGCCCAGAGGTAAGTGGGGAAGGGGGATACTGAGAAGAAAGACAAGGAGAAGGGTGCAACAGGTGAGGCCTCCTGATTCATACTGAGAAAGTAGGGAAATCAGCTAGTTATCTTAGGTGCCTGTACATGAAGGCAAGAAGGTTGGGAAACAAGCAGGAAGAATTGGAAGTCCTGGCACAGTCAAGGAACTATGATGTGATTGGAATAACAGAGATGTGGTGGGGTAACTCACATGACATGCAAAAAGAAAAGAAGTACTTGTGGCACCTTAGAGAAAAACAAATTTATTTGAGCAAAAGTTTTCGTGAGCTACAGCTCACTTCATCCGATGCATGCACTGGAAAATGCAGTATGGAGATTTTATATACACAGAGAACATGAAACAATGGGTGTTACCATACAGACTATAATGAGAGTGATCAGATAAGGTGAGCTATTACCAGCAGGAAAGAAAAAAAAAATTGTAGTGATAATCAAGGTGGGCCATTTCCAGCAGTTGACAAGAATGTGTGATGAACAGTGTGTGGGGGAGGGGGAATAAACATGGGGAAATAGTTTTACTTTGTGTAATGACACATCCACTCCCAGTCTTTATTCAAGCCTAATTTAATGGTGTCCAGTTTGCAAATTAATTCCAATTCAGCAGTCTCTCACTGGAGTCTGTTTTTGAAGTTTTTTTCTTACAATATTCTGACTTTTAGGTCTGTAATGGAGTGACCAGAGAGATTGAAGTGTTCTCCGACTGGTTTTTGAATGTTATAATTCTTGACATCTGATTTGTGTCTATTTATTCTTTCACATAGAGACTGTCCGGTTTGGCCAATGTACATGGCAGAGTGGCATTGCCGGCACATGATGTGCATATATCACATTGGTGGATGTGCAGGTGAATGAGCCTCTGATAGTGTGGCTGATGTGATTAGGCCCTATGATGGTGTCCCCTGAATAGATATGTGGACACAGTTGGCAATGGGCTTTGTTGCAAGGCTAGGTTCCTGGGTAAGTGTTTTTGTTGTGTGGTTGCTGGTGAGTATTTGCTTCAGGTTGGGGTGCTGTCTGTAAGCAAGGACTGGCCTGTCTCCCAAGATCTGTGAGAGTGATGGGTCGTCCTTCAGGATAGGTTGTAGATCCTTGATGATGCTCTGGAAAGGTTTTAGTTGGGGGCTGAAGGTGATGGCTAGTGGTGTTCTGTTATTTTCTTTGTTGGGCCTGCACCTTCAGCCCCCAACTAAAACCTTGCTTACAGACAGCCCCCAAACCTGAAGCAAATACTCACCAGCATGCATCTGATGAAGTGAGCTGTAGCTCACGAAAGCTTATGCTCAAATACATTTGTTAGTTTCTAAGGTGCCACAAGTACTCCTTTTCTTTTTGCGGATACAGACTAACATGGCTGCTACTCTGAAACCTCACATGACATGAGCACTGTTATGGATGGGTATGAACTGTTCAGGAAGGACAGGTTGGGGAGAAAAGGTGAAGGAGTTGTACTGTATGTAAGAGAGCAGTATGATTGCTCAGAGCTCCAGTATGAAACTGGAGAAAAGCCTGTTGAGAGTCTTTGGATGAAGTTTAGAGGCAAGAGTAACAAGGGTGATGTCGTGGGGGGCATTTGCTATAGACCACCAGATCAGGAGGATGAGGTAGATGAGGCTTTCTTCGGACAACTCACAGAAGTTTTCAAATCACAGGGTCTGGTTCTCATGGGGGACTTAAATCACCCTGACATCTGCTGGGAGAGCAATACAGCAGTGCACAGACAATCCAGAAAGTTTTTGGAGAGTGTTGGGGACAACTTCCTAGTGCAAGTGCTGCAGGAACCAGCTAGGGGCCATGCTCCTCTTGACCTGCTGCTCACAAACAGGGAAGAATTGGTAGGGGAAATAGAAGTGGGTGGCAACCTGGGCAGCAGTGACCATGAGATGGTTGAGTTCAGTAACTTGACAAAAGGAAGAAAGGGGAGCAACAGAATACAGACCCTGAACTTTAGAAAAGCAGACTGACTTCCTCAGGGAACTGATGGGCAGGATCCCCTGGGAGGCTAATATGAGGGGGAAAGGAGACCAGGAGAGCTTGCTGTATTTTAAAGAAGCCTGATTGAGGGAGCAGGAAAAACCATCCTGATGTACAAAAAGAATAGCAAATATGGCAGCCGACCAGCTTGGCTTAACAGAGAAATCTTCGGTGAGCTTAAACAGAACAAGGAAACTTACAAGAAGTGGAAATTAGGACAGATGACTAGGGAGGAGCATAAAAATATTGCCTGAGCATGTAGGAGTGTAATCAGGAAGGCCAAAGCACAACTGGAGTTGCAGCTAACAAGGAATGTGAAGTGTAACAAGAAGGGTGTCTACAGGTATGTTAGCAACAAAGAAGGTCAGGGAAAGTGTGGGACCCTTACTGAATGGGAGAGGCAACCTAGTGACAGATGATATGGAAAAAGCTGAAGTACTCAGTGCTTTTTTTTGCCTCTGTCTTCACAGACAAGATCAGCTCCCAGACTGCTGCACTGGGCAGCACAGTATGGGGAGGAGGTGAGCAGCCCTCAGTGGTGAAAGAACAGGTTAAGGACTATTTAGAAAAGCTGGGCATGTAGAAGTCCATGGGGCCAGATGCAGTGCATCCAAGGGGGCTGAGGGACTTGGTTGATGTGATCGCAGAACAATTGGCCATTATCTTTGAAAACTCGTGGTGGTCAGGGGAGGACCCAGATGACTGGAAAAAGGCTAATGTAATGCGCATCTTTCAAAAATGGAAGAAGGATAATCTGGGGAACTACAGACCAGACAGCCTCACCTCAGTCCCCAGAAAAATCATGGAGCAAGTCCTCAAGGAATCCATTTTGAAATACTTGGAGGAGAGGAAGGTGATCAGGGATGGTCAACATGAGCAAGGCATGCCTGGCCAACCTGATTGCCTTCTATGGTGTGATAACTGTCTCTGTGGATATGGGGAAAGTGGTGGACGTGATAAATCTTGACTTTAGCAAAGCTTTTGATACAGTCTCCTACAGTATTCTTGCCAGCAAGTTAAAGAAGTATGGATTGGATGAATGGACATAAGGTGGATAGAAAGCTGGCTAGATCGTTGGGCTCAACGGGTAGTTGGGCATCAACAGCTCGATGTCTAGTTGGCAGCCGGTATCAAGCGGAGTGCCCCAGGGATTGGTCCTGGGGCCAGTTTTGTTCATCAGCTTCATTAATGATCTGGAGGATGGTGTGGATTGCACCCTCAGCAAGTTCGCAGATGACACTAAGTTAGGGAGAGAGTTAGATACACTGGAGGGTATGGACAGGTTCCAGAGTGACCTAGACAAATTGCAGGGGTGGGTGAAAATAAATCTGATGAGGTTCAACAAGGATAAGTGCAGAGTCCTGCACCCGGAATGGAAGAATCATATGCACTGCTTCAGGCTGGGGACCAACTGGCAAAGCAGCAGTTCTGCAGAAAAGGAACTGGGGATTACAGTGGACAAGAAGCTGTATATGAATGAACAGTGTGCCCTTGTTGCCAAGAAAGCAAACAGCATATTGGGCTGCATTAGTAGGACCATTGCCAGCAGATCAAGGGAAGTGATTATTCCCCTCTATTCAGCACTAGTGAGGCCACATCTGGAATATTGAGTCCAGTTTTGGGCCCCCCACTACAGAAAGTGTGTGGACAAATTGGAGAGAGTCCAGCGGAGGGTAGCAAAAATGATTAGGGGCCGGGGCACATGACTTATGACAAGAGGCTGAGGGAACTGGGCTTATTTAGTCTGCAGAAGAGTGAGTGGGGATTTGATAGCAGCCTTCAACTACCTGAAGGCAGGGTTCTAAAGAGGATGGAGCTAGGCTGTTCTCAGTGGTGGCAGATGTCAGAACAAGGAGCTATGGTCTCAAGTTGCAGTGGGGGAGTTCTAGTTTGGATATTAGGAAAAAAATATTTCACAAGGAGGGTGGTGAAGTACTGTAATGGGTTACCTAGGGAGGTGGTGGAATCTCCATCCTTAGAGGTTTTTAAGGCTCACCATGACAAAGCCCTGGCTGGGATGATTTAGTTGGGGTTGGTCCTGCTTTGAGCAGGGGGTTAGATTAGATGACCTCCTGAGGTCTCTTCCAACCCTAATCTTCTATGATTCTATGAATTTTGATATTCTGTGTGGCGGCTACTCTGGCAGCTCTGGAAATACTAAAGGATCAGGCGCATTGTGTTCTTAATGCTCACCACAGTAGTGCAGAACTGCATGAGTCCATATTTTTCCAGAGATGGTGGATGAGTGGGTTTGCTCGGCTTTTGAAAAGAGGTGCAATAAATATGGGATGCAGAGAAAATTAGGGGAGAGAGAAAACTGCGTCATGGGACATTCACACCAGTTTCATAGCCACCCCTGTGAGAATGTTTTGCTCCCATGAGGCATTGCAAACCCTTCCCAAAAGACCCTGTGCTAGATGGTGCAGAGTTGGACAGTGGGACGGCTACCCATGGTGTACTGCTCTGTGATGCAAGTGCTACTGGTGAGGACGTGCTCCAACTACACCAGGAGCATAGTGCAGATGTACACAATTTACTAAATTACTGAGATGGCTGTATGTTGACTTAATTTAAGTTGACTTAATTTTGTAGTGTAGACATGCCCTCAGGAGCAGACCCTCAGTTAATGTAAATTTGCAAAGCTCCATTGGTTATGATGATTTACACCACATGGGGATTTTGCCCTCAATAATAGAATCATAGAACATCAGGGCTGGAAGGGACCTCAGGAGGTCATCTAGTCCAACCCCCCGCTCGAAGCAGGACCAATTCCCAGTTAAATCATCCCAGCCAGGGCTTTGTCAAGCATGACCTTAAAAATATATAAGGAAGGAGATTCCATCACCTCCCTAGGAAACCCATTCCAGTGTTTCACCACCCTCCTAGTGAAAAAGTTTTTCCTAATATCCAACCTAAATCTCCCCAACTTCAACTTGAGACCATTATTCCTTGTTCTGTCATCTGTTACCACTGAGAACAGTCTAGATCCATCCCCTTTGGAACCCCCTTTCAGCTATATCCATCCATGACAGTACTCCAGTCATGTGAGTTATCCCACCAAGTCTCTGTTATTCTAATCACATCATAATTCCTTGACTGTGCCAGGACTTGCAGTTCTTCCTGCTTGTTTCCCAGGCTTCTTGCATTTGTGTATGGGCACTTGAGATAACTCGCTGATCGTCCCTCTTTCTCAGTATGAGGCAGGACCCCTGCCTTCTCGCGTGCTCCTGCTCATGCTTCCTCCCGGTATCCCACTTCCCCACTTACCTCAGGGCTTTGGTCTCCTTCCCCCGGTGAACCTAGTTTAAAGCTCTCCTCACTAGGTTAGCCAGCCTGCTTGCGAAGATGCTCTTCCCTCTCTTCGTTAGGTGGAGCCCGTCTCTGCCCAGCACTCCTCCTTCTTGGAACACCGTCCCATCGTCAAAGAATCCAAAGCCTTCTCTCCGACACCACCTGCGTAGCCATTACAAATGAGGTAGTAAAATAGATAATAAAGGCAAGAGCAATTAACTTGCCTGAGTCTATTTCTATCTCAAATTTTTCATATGTAGCCTTATGAATACCCTGAGAAACACCAGTTCAACCCTTCTTGTTTCTTATGTTTTGTTTTATCTGGCATTTCTTTTTTTCTTTCAGTATGTAACTCTCACCCAGAGATAGAAGCACTTTTGCAATTGCAATTCATAGTAATTCAATCCAGAACATATTTCAAGGTTATTTTTATAGGTATAATATCTTTATTATGCCAAATGACTAATGCTGTAATGTCACATTATTCAAAACAATAGAAACCACGAGGGACAGTTTCTCACATATCATTATTTGAAATCCACATATTGACCTCATTGTGAACTCATGTGTTTTAGACTTCAACAGATCAGGAAACAATTTAATAAAAACATTCTGTTTTAAGTACTATCAATATTCTGAAATATATTTTTTTCTAAATTTTCAAATTAATTTATATGCTTAAAACATGCATGTGTAAACACACATACACCTTTATGAGTAGAAAGGATATAGCCATTCAACAAGAAGCTTATTGGTAGATACCAGTTCCATATGGAGTTATAGCAAATGTTTTCTTTGACTCTGTATAGATTTTCTTTAAAAATTAGTAAACGGGTTCAGCATTTCACAATGCTAATAACAGTAATATTTTTCAAGTGTAGAGCACATTTTTTTCAATGAAAAGCCAAGTTCTTTACTACAGTGTTTTTACCTCTCTGTGAAGGGTAGGCAAGTCAGTTACCATTCCCCAAGGTCTTACAGTGAATCAGAGTCTGAAAAAGAACCCCCTGTCCCCTTCTCTAACCGTTGGACAATGTGACATCTGGAATACATGAATGTTTGGCAAATTACTTTCTCTTTTCTTTGTGCACTTTGGAGGGAGGAAATAAAAGCATTTTTCAAGGTCTGCAGAGGTTGGGACTGGAAAAGTCCCCTTGAGGTTTGCTTTGATATCCATGTTCTTCAGCACAGCATAATGTTAATGAACTTTTTTTTCCTGTCCCTCAAGGGACAGACAACTTATCCCCTGGCTTCCCTTCTCCTTCTAGGTCCCAAGATCCTCACCATAGATATTTATGAAGCCAGGTATCTGTACTCCAGCAGGATCTTTGGGGTTGGGGCAGGCATGTCATATGAGCCACTGATCCTCCAATCATTACATAACCTGTGGAATTTGTTGCCAGGGCATGTTGTGAAGGCCAGAAGTATAACTAGACTCAAAAAAGAAGTAGATACGTTCCTAGAGGATGATTCTATCAATATCTATTAGCCAAGATAGTCAGGGATAAAGCCTCATGCTCTAGGTGTCCCTAAACTTCTGACTGTGAAAAGGTGGGACTGGATGACCGGGAGTGGAT
The DNA here is from genome assembly GCF_965140295.1 of Lepidochelys olivacea. Classification (NCBI taxonomy): domain Eukaryota; kingdom Metazoa; phylum Chordata; order Testudines; family Cheloniidae; genus Lepidochelys; species Lepidochelys olivacea. The sequence goes on along the minus strand of NC_140411.1, from coordinate 73,841,714 downwards.
CACTTGATAATTGCCCTATTCTATTCATTCCCTCTGAAGAATCTGTCACTAGGCACTGTCGGAAGACAGGATATGGGGCTAGATGGACCATTGGTCTGATCCAGTATTGCACCAACTTCTGTTGGTGAGAGAGACAAGCTTTCAAGCTTACACCACACTCTTCTTCAGGTCTGGGAAAGGTACTCAGAGTGTCATAGTTAAATAAAAGGTGGGACACATTATTTAACAAAAATAGTTAATACATGTTTCAAAAGTCACTCTTTCAATCACGTGGTGGGGGGCAGTAAAGGAAGGGGGAAGCAGCTTGCCATGGGAAGTTTGTTAGTAGGTTATAGATTGTTGTAATAAGCCATAATTCCAGTATTTCTGTTCAGTCCATGAAGTTATGAATTTAAGATCACAGGTTAATTTTTTGAAGGTGTTGTGCAGATTTCCTTTGAGAATAAGGATTGAGAGGTTATATATAGAGTGATTGTTTTGTGAAAAGTGTTCATCAACAGGACTGAATCATGGATTTATCGCTGGATTTATCATTTATTACAACAATCTATAACCCACTAACAACCCTCCCCTCCCACCCAAGCTGCCTTTTTCCCCTCCCTTCCTTTCCACCTTAAGACTGAAAGGGTGTTGATGGGCCAGTCCACCTTGAATAGTCCCTTGAAATATATGTTAACTACTTACGATAAATAATCTAGTCTACCTTATATTTAGCTATCAGACTCTGAGTACTTTTCCCAGACCTGAAGAAGAACTCTGTGTAAGCTTGAAAGCTTGTCTCTCTCAGCAAGAGAAGTTGGTCCAATAAAAGATTGGACCTCACCAACCTTTTCTCTCTAATATCCTGGGATCCATATGGCAGCCACGCTGACCCAGTATGGCCATTTTTATGTTCTTATATTAGTACAAGGTGCACCTGCTCCTTGAACAGGACAGTGGGAGGGGAAAACTCTTCTACTCTGACACACTGATTCCACTGAACTGGTGGGACAGACATACAATTGCAGGTATAGGGTAGCTAGGGACCCCAGAGGATTATGTGCTTCTCTTCCCCATTTTGTGTGTCTGGTTAGGTTTTGTCACTCTGGGGACCTTCTGCATGTAAAACAAGTGTGTGATACATGTGAGATACATGAATGAGAGTAGAAAATAGTTAAACAAAAAACAGAAGAAAGAATCAGAAAATTGAAAGGTATAGGAAGAGAAGGTGAGAAACAGGGTGGGGTGAGAGAAACACCACCACAGATGAGTTATCAAATGGAAACAAACTTTTAAATATTGATCTATAGTCCCCCCACCTCTTCCTCATTTTCATGCATTTTTGCAGTTCAGGATTATTCTAGCTGGGACCAGAAGTGCTGAAAATTCCATTAGAGGAGCTCCCTAGGTATTTTCATACTGGGCTGGAAAGGAGGTGTAGAAATGTCACAAGAAAGTGTGCTCTTGTGAGATTTCTAGCACAGTGTTGCAGTCTCAAGAGAGCTGGATAAACATTATATGCTCATTTGAACTGAGCACTGAACATTTTGAGGTTCACCAATCAATAATAAAAATGATCATTGTACTAACTATATTCATTATCTACAGATTGCTAAATTGTATGTGGAAATTGATTATGTAAAGTATAAAAATATTTCTTATTTTGTTAAAATTATACTCAGACTTTTTTCCCTTGAAACACTCAAACAAATGGTCAAAGCAATTCATATTTTTGTCTACTGGATTTTTGTATATATCCCACACTGGCTTATGTAAGCATGGCAAAATTTGATAATGGGTTGGACATAAGCTGGTGCAGATGGGATACTTAAGGAAATGCCTGCACTTCACATATAATCTCAGTTCAGATTGTGGAGCAGTTAATTTATAAATTGCAATATGCTCCTTAAAATAAAATAGAAGTGGTTTCACTGATTCATAGTGTGGTATCCAGATGCATAACCTTAGAAATTTTCTAAGCCTCACGGTACCAGTATCCAGTACTATTTTTCTGAGTTTAGTTAATCCTACCTGTATCTGAGTTGCCCACTGTTTTCCATTTTCCATCCACATCAGCCTACATTATATTACATTAAAAAAGAACTAAGTTAAAAGAATGTTAAGATTGTCAAGCACTCAAAAATTCGGAAGTGCCAGAAGTTTGCCTGTACTATCTTACTTAGCCACCTTGTGTATTGTAGTATGATAGAATCTTTCATTATATGAATGCATACTGTATTTTTCATGTCAACAGCAAAAGGCACATCCCTGACACCTGAGTTGACCTCTCCTGCCATATTTCAAGTTCCTGCTCCATAGCATGGAGCTGCTAGAGCATATCAATGAATACATACATATTTACAAATATTTCCCCCTCATTCTCATTCTCAGAAATGGCTGAACCATTTTGGCTGAAACTTTCCAAAATAATTCACATGGAAGCAGCATAGAAAATTTGAGCCAAAACAGTTAAAGTTTGGCACGGTTATAAGCAACTGAAAACAGGGTCTTATAATGAAAATTGTCAGACACTGCTAGCTATAAGTGTTGCAGCCTGTGATGCCTAAAATTCAATATGGTGTTATCAGCTGAGGTGGATGTGGCAGATTTTCTTTGTTTTTATATTTCCTCTTGTTTTAAAAGAACACAGTTTTATATTGTATGTATAAGGTGCCTCTGATTTATAATTGTTGTAATATAATGCAATTATCAATAAAAATCTCCACTCATCCTCTTTCTTCCCCTATAATGGCAGAAGTGTTTGTTTGTTTTTAATCTGTAACTCTTAATTAGCTAGCCTTATTTAAAATCAATATAACAGAATATATGTATTTCAGGGATTATAAAAATAATTCATTTGAAAAATTGTAAATTAATAATTCAAGAAAAAGAAGAATATCTCTAAATGCAACCCAATATGTGTAAAAAAAACTAGCAAATAACTTTGGCCTATTGTCATAACCATACAGGTAACGGTACCCTAGAATTCCTGGTTGGCACCTGACCAAAAGGACCAATGGGGAAAGAAGATAGTTTCAAATCTTGGGGGGGGGGGAGGGGAGGTATTGTTTTGTGTGTTCTCTTGGGAAGCAGAGAAGCATCAGGTCAGAAAACTCCTTCTCCTATAAAGTCTCTCATATTACAAAAATTGTAAGTAAAAGCCAGGCAAGGTGTTAGATTATCTTTTGTTCTGCTTGTGAATTTTTCCTTTGCTGGGGGGAGGTTTATTCCTGTTTTTTTTTTTTTTTTGAACTTTGCAGCTAAGCCTAGAGGAAGTTCTGCTGTGTTTTTGAATCTTTTGCTGCCCTGTAAAGTTATTTTCCATCCTGATTTTACAGAGGTGATTTTTACCTTTTTTTTAAAAAATAAAATCCTTCTTTTAAGAACCTGACTGATTTCTCTATTGTCCTGAGACCCAGCGGTTTGGGTCTGTGATCACTTTGTAACCAATTGGTTAGGATATTATTCTCAAGCCTCCCCAGGAAAGGGGGTGTAAGGGCTTGGGGGATATTTTGGGGGAATAGGAACTCCAAGTGGTCCTTTCCCTGATTCTTTGTTAAATCACTTGGTGGTGGCAGCGTATCCTCCAAGGGTAAAGAATTTGTGACTTGGGGAAATTTTATCCTAAGCTGGTAGAAATAAGCTTAGGGGGTCTTTCATGTGGGTCCCAACACCTATACCCTTGAGTTCAGAGTGCAGAGGGAACCCTGTCACCTATACATTAACATATTGGCATATTGTACATCCTAAATCTGACAATACTATTGAGATAAATATTTTAATATTCACACCAAAATAAGAGAAGATTATTATTGGTCATCTTCTAACATCTTTTAAATACTTTAGGATTCCTGTTTGGTATAGTTTACAACACAGACTTATTTCCCCACAGTGGAGTCCAGAGGTCAATTCCAAAAACGTGGTCTGACTTTGAAGTAAAGTGATGTGAAGTGTGAAAAGAACTGTCACAGTGATAGGGAAAAAAGGTGCAGGTTTTTACTGTTATTACCAGCTATCCTTTTCCTTTGTCAGGCTTACTTTTTAAATTCACAGATTGAGGCACCAGGAATGGCAAAGTTGAATGGGATATAACAGTTATGCATTAAAAAGGCACTCAGATTTCCACATGGTAGTGGAAGGAACATAACACAAGAGAATCTAGTTTTGGTCTCCTTTTAACACATTTTGAATATGTATTGAGCTTGGGAAGGAGCATGCTTGTGGCTGGTGAATTAGGTACATTGAGAATCTGTCTCATTAGGCATATCTAACAGCTGAAAATTAAGTTGCTGCTCAGCTCTATGCTATCTGTATCACAACCATCCTTCGGGAATTAGTTTTGTCATGAATCTTTGACAAACATTTTGGAAGGTGCTTTGCAGTAATTCTTCCAGCTAATAGTGGACCTTAATATCATGAATCTATTGCCAATGGAACAGTTATTTTAGGTTATTTTTCAAACTTTCTAAAATGTATGTATAGCTAGACATAGACTACAATGTTTTTCCTCTCCCTCTGAGGCCTGTTCAGTTGTGCCTGTTCAGTTCAGCCTGCTTCCAGAGGGGCAAGGACACAAAAAATAGTCCCAATAATATTTTATACACATTTCTGAAATATTGAGATATACTAGCCCATGATATTGTGCTGCGGTCTAGAGATTTTACTGTTCCCCATCTATAAAATGGCAATAATAATAATCCCTTTCTCTGACTCTTTTCTATTTAGGCCTGACCCTGAATTTCAGGATCAGAGTCTTAGATTATGAGCGGTTTGGGATAATAACTCTTACAGTAGGTGCATGTACTGTGCGTAACATACTGGAGACCCAATCTCAAATGGGGCATTTGGGTTCTACCATAATACAGATAGTAAGTTTTAATAATAATAAGTTACTGACATTTGTTTGGAATGATCTGCATATCTTTTCTTCAGCACCCCTGAATGCTGTGACCGTTTCCAACTCATGCTGATAAAAGCTTTGTATCACACCATCAGGTTTTCTCTCACTCTCAAATTATATAAAATTTGCACACAAAGAAGTATGTTAAAAGAGCATTATCAAGGTTGCAAAATTGAGTACTTAAAAGTTAGGAAATGCCCAAAGTAAGTCTGCTTGAGTAACCTTAATTCATCCTCCTTGTGCATATGCATTATGATACAGTCTATAATTACATGATCATATACTTTTTTTTTCCACACTACCCCTGCCTCATGCAATGCACAAGATGTACCTGCTTTGGTGATTAAGTGTTATGTACTAAACTTTGCTGTTGTCTGTGGGGCTCCTAACTCATTTGTTGCAGAACTTGGAATATATATATTGAATGAGGCAAGGGATTCAGGAAGAGAAAAGATGGTCTCCTGGTTAAGACAGTTGAATGCTTCCCTGGAGAATTTTGATTCTATCGCTCATGGGGAGTGGGTGAAGCGGGAGGCTAGACCCCAGCTCCTCCTCTTCGAGCTGAGGCCCCGCCCTCACTCACTGCTCTCATTCCCCCCACCCAACCCCCATGGTCCCAGCTAGAGCTCGGTCAGGGCTACAGTGGGGTGGGGCTGAGAGCTCAGCCCCTGCCGGGGTCAAGCTCTCGCTCTTGGCTGGGAGTGCGCCAGAGCTCTCTGCCCTGGCTGGAGATCAGAGCCTGGAGCCTCTCTCCTGTTCCACCCCTTCCCCCATGGCCCCATCCCCGTTACACCCCCCCACTCCACCTCTCCCCCTCCCCCCCCACCCCAAGGCCCTGTTCCTTGCTCGCTCCTTCTCCCTCCCCTCTACATTGTGGCCCAAGACCAGAAAAGTCATGGGGTCATGGCAGGGAGCGAGAGCTACTCCAGACCCAGGGCTGTGGCGGGGGGAGATTTTTCTGGGGGCCCCAAATCTGCGACTGCCCCCAAAACGGTGTGAAGTTTGGGGAGGCCTTCACTATGCACTGCCTATGCTCTCCCTGTCTATTCAATCATTCCTCTACCATTCTAAGCTTGTCACTTAAATCTTTACACAGATAGTCACTAATTTTGTGTTCCTCATTTTCTGATTGTCCTACGTGATTTTCTGGAACCTGATTTCCAGAAGTGATAAACCCTCACAGCTGCTATTGAAGTCAATGGGAGCTGTGCTTTTCACTATTTAACTGTTACACAATGCTAAGTACTCTGAAAAATCAGGTCATAGGCATCTAAAAAATGGGCATCCAAAATTAGTTGACACTTTTGACCCTGATCTCTCAGTTTATCAATTCCCCATATATAAAACAAGGATTATACCATCTCCTCACTTCACAACGCCTTATCATGTGAAGTGTCAGTTCTATCAGCCCTGCATATAATGTTTACTGAAGGTACACATTCTCCACATTTATGGAGTAACACAGGGCCTAATCCAGTGAGGGGCCAAGTGTCTTCTTTGAAGTCAAACAGAAGTGAGTGCACCAAGTATCAGGTGTTACGGTGGTTCATTTGTCTCTATTAAAGTTAATTTCCATGTACTTTTATGTTTAAGCATATTCAAATAATACATTACAATCTTTTGTGAGGGCTCTTTATTTTTATATCTTTCTGTAAGTGCATACTGTATACAAGGAAATGAGCAGACAGCTGGTGTTAGGCTGCCATATTGTAATCACTGTATCTCCAGAGAACATGCAGAATAATGTAGAAACATGCAGACTTTATTTTTTATGACAATTGAGAAACTGTGTTCCATTTCAAAGCAGGTGTTTTAGGTTTGTCAATCTGCAAATAACACCACCACCAACAACAAAATCTTTAGTGAACCCTGCTTTATCACTAGCAGGCAACCTGAGAAAGAACCAGTACAATAGCTGTATACAAGATGCCCTTCCATCATCAAAGCATTACTTTGGCTATTCTGTTGCCAACGGTAAGTGATGAACTGCAGCAAAAAGAGTTGTCTTTTTTCTTAAAGACAGAGTTGAAATTATGGTTAGACAGATACAATATATGTCCTGCAGTTTCTTGGTTTAATGCTTACTGTAGAAAGGACAAAGTGTTTGACGACTGCAGAAACAGCACAGAATTGTCTGGATACGAGCTGCCTGTAAGTAAGTTTTTCATTTGTTCATTGCGTATCTTCAGAGATACACAGACAATGTCATTTTTGATCGGGATACTGATACTGTAACATCAATCATCACATATGCAGTGATTTTGTAATACAGATTAGTAGAATATCAAGCTTGATTGTCCAGTACTAAACAGGAAGTAGTGCAGAAGAAATGATGAGTTCACCATCATATTAAATAGTCTAGGTGCCATCCCAGTGGCAATGTTGTTTTACAGTGGAATAGGAAACATACAAAATGCTAAAGTTCCAAGGTTTTGCTGGGAATATGACAGTTACCACTGCACTAAAAATCCATCAAATATACCATTGATTGCCATGTCCATTATAACATATCAAAATTAAAAGATGGCACTCAAATTGTACACAGTTGTGAGAATATCTAACTATGGATTGCATGAGGTATTGTCTTTACCCATAAGCCATTTCTCCTAGCCCAAACCTTCAGTTTCCTGTTTTGCTAGGTAGGTGTTCTCTTTCAGCTTTCCTTTTGCTCTCTCTACTATTCCCACTCATCCCTTCAGAATCTCGCTTCTCTAGCCCTCTTTTCTAAACTTTTTTCTCATCCTTTTAACAAGATCACCAATCTAAGCTATAAATTGATCTTCAGATTCTGTGGATCAACAAATCCCACATACAAACACCCAGAAACTAAAAGGAGGGCTAACTCTAGCATTCAAGACACTTTTTATGGCTGTGTATACTTCAGCATTGCCAAATCTCATCATTTTCTTATGAGTCTCACAATATTTGGTGGTTTTCTCCATATCCCAGCTCGTGCAGTCAAGCATTTATGTGAGAATCTCATCTTTCTTTTTTCTTTTTTTTTTAAAGCTTCCAGTTCTCGTGCTTGCAGACAAAACCATTAAAATGTAACCTGAGTGCATCCTAAATGCTCAAACACCACAAAGCAAATAAAGGGGACCCTCCAAAAAATTAAAGCTCAAGATTTATAATACAATCATCAGTTGATGTCTGAACATGTAGGGTTGGCAACACTGACACTAAACTAGACAGTGTGCTGTGCTGAGGCAAATGAAAGGGACAAGTCAAAACATTATTTTGAAAAGCCATGCCAGTATTTGTTACAGTCAAAATGCCCACGTTTTTCCTGCCAATGTTGACACATAGTTATATACTTTTTCTATCTGATCATAGAATCATAGAATATCAGGGTTGGAAGGGACCCCTGAAGGTCATCTAGTCCAACCCCCCGCTCGAAGCAGGACCAATTCCCAGTTAAATCATCCCAGCCAGGGCTTTGTCAAGCCTGACCTTAAAAACCTCTAAGGAAGGAGATTCTACCACCTCCCTAGGTAATGCATTCCAGTGTTTCACCACCCTCTTAGTGAAAAAGTTTTTCCTAATATCCAATCTAAACCTCCCCCACTGCAACTTGAGACCATTACTCCTCGTTCTGTCATCTGCTACCATTGAGAACAGTCTAGAGCCTTCCTCTTTGGAACCCCCTTTCAGGTAGTTGAAAGCAGCTATCAAATCCCCCCTCATTCTTCTCTTCTGCAGGCTAAACAATCCCAGCTCCCTCAGCCTCTCCTCATAACTCATGTATTCCAGACCCCTAATCATTTTTGTTGCCCTTCGCTGGACTCTCTCCAATTTATCCACATCCTTCTTGTAGTGTGGGGCCCAAAACTGGACACAGTACTCCAGATGAGGCCTCACCAATGTGATCACCCAACTTGCTGACAGGAGACATTTCAGTCTGACTCAGTAGGATGAGATCTGGTGGGATATACAAGGTTTAAATTAGTCACATGGAACACCAGAACCTTTGAAAATGTAAAGGAAAACCTGGATTCCATGAATGAAATCCGAACCAAGAGAGTTAATCCAGATTTATTCAGACATATTCAATGTTCCCTTTAATTTTTGACAGGCCATGTGTGCAAAAAATTCCTTCTGTGCAAATTGTTGTGCTTCTGTGCAAATTTTTGTGCGTGCGGTGTTTCGCCGTGTGCGCGGGGTTTAGGATCTGTGTTCCTTAGAGGGAACAGTGGTCATATTCCTCCTCTTCCTTCTGGTAACAGAATTCCAATACAGTTTTAAGAGAAAACAGAGAAAAATGCATACTGAGTATAACTTCATTTAAACTTAATCTGGATTCAGTAGTGCTTTGCCCATAAACTGATTATTTAAAATGGGTTACATACACACCATTTATTTCTGAGTGATGAATTACTGTGTCCCCAGTGAACAATCAGTGAATAGAGAAAGGTTGCAGAAGCAGCATTAACGCCTAGCTATGACTATGCTGATTTATTTAAAAAATGTGTGGGAACCACAGGGAAGCAAGCTACTAAGCTGTATAACTTGATTAGGTAAAAAGAGCATTAAATCTGAAAATCCTAAACTCTTTAGCTTTGCTATTCTGCATATAAATGAGAGATTAGGTAGGAGCTATATGAACAGTCCCTTTGTAATATATAGGCCTAATTACAGTAAATTTAGAAAAGTAGGAGTGTGTAATTTGCACAAAGTAGATTAAGAGTGCATGAAAATTATGAGGTGTCTAGGCTTCTTTAAAGCTTCAGATGCAGCTGATAAGGCTACTTTTAAAACCAAAAGCAAATAAAAAAAAAAGGCACCCATTTAATATGTTTGAAGGTTGTTTTATGCCACTTTTTTTTAACAAGTGAATGAGGGTTAATTAGTAAGAACAATCAGAAAATGAAATGGAAAGGAAAAAAGAAAGAAGTCTGGACTAAATGAAATCCATACACTAATTTGAGTGAAGGTGCTTACCAAACTGGCCAAACACAATTAAACTTAGAATCTGGTGTCAACAGTTCTAGCATCAGTATTGACAGATCTCATAAATTAACAAAGTGTATAATGTGATCTCCTAGTGAGAACCATTTGCTGGTTATTGAGAGGTATATTATTGATCTGTATAAAAGGTTCGCTCATCACATCACCAGTGTGAGGGGCATTGTGTTGCTGAAATGTTCCTTGAGCAGCCCTGGAAGGAGAATATGACTCAGAATGTCACATTTGGTTTCCTATCTTCCTGCTCATCTGTGGAGGAAGTACTCCAGTACCAGGTAGCTGCTCAGCAAAACTGACTGGTGCATTTGGAATGCAAAGTCAAGGCTCCAGACATGAGAATCAGGGAGCCATAATTGTCTCCCTGATGCTTCCCTGTCTCCTATATAAAGTGGAGCTCTGGCACAGGAGAAAATCTAATCCTCAAACTTCCTCTTTTTCAATTCCTCCTCTGTAAAAATACTACCTTTTTCTTACCTTTGTGTGTCTTGTCTATTTAGAATATAAATTCTTTGAGGCAGCGACTCTCTCTCTTACCTCATCTATGGAGAACGAAGGCTACAATCTAGGATAAGGCCATAGATACTAATATGATACAAATAGTAATTATGGCTGTTTGGAGATTTCACAGACTGATACAGTAGAACCTCAGAGTTATGAACACCTCGGGAATGGAGGCTGTTCATAACTGAAATGTTTGTAACTCCGAACAAAATGCCATGGTTGTTTTTTTAAATGTTTACAACTGAACATTGATGTGATACAGCTTTGAAACTTTACTATATATATATATATTTGTCTCTGCCACTGCCTGATTTTGTACTTCTGGTTCCAAATGGTGTGTGTGGTTGACTGGTCAGTTCGTAACTCTGGTGTTTGTAACTCTGAGGCTCTACTATTTTACAAAAAAGAAATTAGAGACTATTCTTGGTAGAAGTGAAGTAGAATTTTGAATTTAGATTCATTGAGCATGTGATGGGGTATGTTCCTTTTCCTGATAAAAAGAAAAAAGAAGATGCTAAGAAGAAATTTAGTAAAAAAGATTGTTTAAAGAAAATAAAAGATCACAGGGCTCTGATATAAAGTGGAATATCATGCTAAGTGGAGCAATATGGTGGAAGGAATACTACACGGCTGCAGTGTCCTATATAAATACGTAAAAGAACAAATTAGCAAAAGAGCTTCTTGATTTAATTACGAACACCGTATATATGTTGGAAGTATAGAGCTGAATGAACATCAAATCAATAGTAATCATAATCTACTATAAATTCATAATTAGGGGACTATAAAAGTATTACATTTAAGTACAAAAAGGTGCAAAGAATTATGGTCTTATTGGCAGAGAGGTAATATTGGCAGAGGTAAGACAAGATGAAGAGGACACATCAAAAATATTCAAAGATATATTTACATATGCTGCAGTCTGGAGTGGCTCACAACCATGAGTGCCAACCTCAGAGCAGACTGTCAAAAAGCAGGGCAGACACCACAAACTGGTGGTATGTTCAATAATTAGATTTCACCAATCCAGTAAAAAATGGTTTACTTTAACAGTTTTACCATGGAGTCACAGACAGTTCACTTAGACTCTCTGGTCAATCTTACCACCCAGGCACACAGAGCTTAGTGATAAATGGTCACTTACACCAAAAATCACAAAATATCCAAGAGACCAATCACTTACCCCCAGATTAATTGGTACCCTAGATTTTACGCCAAAGACAATGCCTGTAGCCAATTCTGTAATTAAGTATCTAAAGGTTTATTAACTACATGAAAGAAATGAGAGTTATTTACAGGTTAAAGCAATCAAACATATACACAAATCAGTTGCAATCTAAATCCTAAGAGTAACAGAGTTGTAGTGATCTGTCAATTCAAAGCATCTTTCAAGGCAGTCTCCAGGGGTAACCCCCAGGGCTCTCTGGCTTCATTTTAATATATCTGGCCCTGTGAGAGTTCAAACAGCAAAGAGATGGAAACTTTTCCTGTGTCTCTGTTTTATTTCCTTCATTCAGCCTCCAAGTCCACAGGATGAGCATCCTTGCAGGTAGGATTTCCAAGGTGCAGAAGGGCCATTAACTAATCTAGGGGTCGGCAACCTTTGGCACGCAGCCCATCAGGGTAATCACTGGCAATCTGCAAGACATTTTGTTTACATTGACTGTCCGCAGGCACAGCCCTGTGCAGCTCCCAGGGCTGGGAATGGCAAACCACGACCACTGGGAGCTCTGGGGGGCTGTGCCTGTGGATGGTCAACATAAACATAACATCTTGGACCTATAGACTAACACCTATTTTGAACAAAATTAACAAACAGATGAGATGGTTTGGTTTCCAGCTATGAGTTTGTTAATTCTTAGCTAATGCCTATGGTCCTGGCCAGAGCTGGCACTTGGTTTACCAGAATCACATGAATTATCTGAGATTTTTGTGACTCTGAACAATAAATATACTGGCAGTAGAAATGCACTGGATATTTGTATAATAAAATACAAGAAACACAGTAATACGCAAGAGATAGAAGCAAAGGTGCTAGGTTTATAAAAAAAGGTAGGTAGGTGGAAATTGGACAAAGGGGGTGTTAATGGTGAAGGTGGAAGGTCTGACAGTTAAAGTGGAAAAAAAATGAGAAATATTTCAGGAATGAAGGAAGCAACAGCCTTGTTAAGATGTTACAAGGACAATGTATTGACAGAAGAGGCTGACAGTGACATCACACAAGCATTACATGTCTCTCTGTGTATATGGAATCCACTGGTGAGTGTGTATTACAGATACCACACACTAGCAATCTGCAGAAAATATGAGCTGTTTCAGCCCTCAGTAATGAAGTGCTGCCTTTTCAGCTCAAAGCGTAGCAGCTTGTTCTTCTAGCACTAGAGGTACCTGGTTCAGTCCCTGGTGTATTGGCCAAGAAGGCAGCAATCATATATACAAAGAAGGTTGCCAGAAACAGACACACATTTCCTCAGAAGAGGAAGGAAATCAGGACCATCATGCCAGAATAAGGGATCAAAAAGTGAAAATGTCTGAAGACAGATTTGAGTAAGGGGTACATTGGATTCACCAAAGTGGTTTGGAAGAAGTGTAATAAGATATCAGGGGAAGATATAATTTTGTGGATACATACAGATACTACATACAGTTAGTTTTAACTGTAAGGGAAGCTAACATATACAATATGTAATTGTTTTATTGAAAAACAGGTAAGTTACAGATACACTATTAAGATTAGTTTGTCAGTGAAGAAAATATTGCTAATATTGATCAGGGACACAGAGGAAACACTTGGCAGATATAATTTCAGGGAAAGATGTTGTCTGGTACTATTACCATATGTTGTGCAAAAATGTTCAGCTACTTTATTTTTATTACTGTACTAATTACAGAGATGAAGGATAAAAGAATATCCTTCGAATGTTCTGTACTTTGGAAGTTATTTTCAGGGGACAAATATTAAACTGGAGATTTGATGTTGTATTTTGAAATGGAGCTTTATGTTCACCCTGTCTCCTAATTCCTTTATTTGTAGCCCTATTTGAGCGTATTAAACTCAGGATGCAAATATACCTGAGCATGTGAACAATGATTAGAATGAAAAAATGAACAAGCACAGCATTGCTTATAAAAGCTTTTCAGGATTTTCAAAGTCAAACTGACATAATGTAGTATATTATGGGCAGGCAGTGATGTTGATTCAGCTACAAATATAGATGTTAATCTTTCATGACTAAGATGATTTCCTCCTGTCTTTTAATTATCATCAGATTTATTTTTATTTCAGTTAACTTTTCCATAGTGAGCTCTTTTAAATAGAGCAGCACACCGTAAACCTGCAAACTTCACTGTATTTTACTAATCATTGCATCAGCATTAAAATAGACATGCTTTGATTAGTATGAAAGCAAGTCAGTAGAGTAAATGTTGTAAAATAGTATTCAGAAGATAATGTTTCAGCAAATACATTAGCTGCAGTACATCTAATGTTTAATAGAATTGTTGTATAACAAATGTTGCATAGCACAGATTAATCCTTTTTAAAGGTTAAAGGAACTGTTATTAAATGCACTATATTTTAATTTGTAATAGATTTCATTGGCTATCTGAAAATCAGCCACCTTTTTATATAATGCTGCTCTGTTGCTAAGTAAAGTACTGAACAGCTGTCATACAAAACAAAACCTTGAAAGATAAAGAAAGCACACTTAAGGAATTGAGAAAGAAAATCAATAAAACAGTGGCAGAGCTAGGAGTCTTCTATCCTTTTGAACTATGTGATCACTAGAAGGCTGAGCTCAGTTTATTTAAGACAAAAAAGTCATGGTGGATTTCTTCATTCTTATTGCAAAGTCATTTGACAATGTGTTACAAAGATGTGAAGGTGAGTAATGCCATTGTCACTTTTAAAACACCGTGATGTATACCTAATGATTGGTGTTTATGACATCAAAAAAGAATTCAGGGAATATTTATAACCTATAACCCATTTAACTGAGAAATGCAAACATTTGTTACAAGCCCAAGAAGTAACTGCTATTTTGTAGCTTGAGGAGATATTACTAAACACTAGTTATATGTGGTAAATAATTTTTTTATCTTTTAATACTTAAAACTTAGAATTGAAAATAGTTCCTTAAAGTGTTCCAAGCATCACCAAGCATTCTGCTCTGTAAAAAATAATAGTAATCTGTGTAAACAAGAGACTGAAGGCCCAATTCAACACCTTTTGAAGTCAATGGAAACCCCCCATTCGTCTCAGTCAGTACTGAACTAGGTTGACAAATGGCTGAACTTTAATGCTGTTAGCAGGGTAGATTGGATATCTTATCTAGGTCCATGTGCATGAGAGAGTGACCTATTGAACTACGCACAGGAGAATGGTCCATCTAGCCCAGGATCCTGTCTTCTGACGGTGGCCAATGCCAGGTTCCCCAGAGGGAATGAACAGAACAGGTAACCATCAAGTGATCCATCCCCTGTCACCCATTCCCAGCTTCTGACAAACAGGAGAAGGAATAGCTCAGTGGTTTGAGTATTGGCCTGCTAAACACAGGGTTGTGAGCTCAATCCTTGAGGGGGCAATTTTGGGATCTGGGGCAAAAATTGGGGATTGGCCCTGCTTTGAGCAGGGGGTTAGACTAGACAACCTCCTGAGTCCCTTCCAACCCTGATATTCCGTGACATCATTGCTGCCCACCCTGGCTAATAGCCGTTGATGGACCTATCCTCCATGAATTTATCTTGGTTTATTTTTAACCCTGTTATAGTTTTGGACTTCACAACATCCTCTAGCAAGGAGTTCCACAAGTTGACTGTGCTTTGTGTGAAAAAATACTTCCTTTTTGTTTCTTTTAACCCTGCTGCCTATTAATTTCATTTAGTGACCCCTAGTTCTTGTGTTATGAGAAGGAGTAAATAACACTGCTTTATTTACTTTCTCCACACCAGTCATGATTTTATAGACCTCAATCATATCCCCTGGTAGTCGTCTCTTTTGCAAGCTGAAAAGTCCCAGTCTTATTAATCTCTCCTCATATGGCAGCCATTCCAAACCCCAAATCATTGTTGTTGTCCTTTTATGAACCTTTTCCAATTCTAATATATCTTTTTTGAGATGGGGCGTCCACATCTTCATGCACTATTCAAGATGTGGGAGTATGATGGATTTATATAGAGGCAACATGATATTTTCTGTATTATTATCTATCCCTTCCTTAATGATTCCTCTATTTTGCCACCTCACTGTTTACCTCTATTTCCAGATCATTTATCCAGATCATTTTTCCAGATCATTCCCTACCTCACAGAGGTTTTTGTAAGGCTCCCATTACCATGTTTATGGGAACCCCATAAGTACCTTAGATCGATCTCGCTAAATCTTCTGGCCCCAGGGTTTACACAAGATGCTAGAATTCTGTAGACTAGCTCTATAGAGTACATGCATACAATGTGTGATGTAAAACCAGGAGAGAAGGTGTTTGAACCCTCAACAGAGAATTAATCACTGCTAGAGAATTATAACAATATTCCTGAGTTTGATGAAAACATAAAGGACTAACAACTGCAGAAGCATTTTTGGATGATTAATCAATGATATATAAATAACTATAGAATGATCAATTACTCAGAATGAGTAATTGGCCCACTCTGATATGGCAACATTCCCACTCTCCCTAAACTACCAGGGCACCTAAATTCCAGTTTTAGGACTTCTTGGATGCACAAAACTCCGATTGAACCCTGAAGGTGCCTAAACTTACTCAGTGCCTACATTTTTGCAGTGAAAATTTCCCTAGGACCTATGTTTCAGTATCTGAGCATACACACTCCTGCCTCCCTGTGGGCATCTGGATGTGAATTTCCCACCTAAGCCACAGAATGATTTACAAACCAGGAAAGACAGGCATTCAGCTGCCTAAGTTACGTGCTCAGAGGCCACTTAGCAGATCAGGCACTTTTAGGCAAGGGAATCATGGCCAGGAGAAAAAGAAGGACTCCACTTATAACTTTTATCACAGTGGTTAGGGCAGTGGTTCTCAACTTCCAGCCCAGGGGTCACATATGGC
This sequence comes from Lepidochelys olivacea, assembly GCF_965140295.1. Taxonomy (NCBI): domain Eukaryota; kingdom Metazoa; phylum Chordata; order Testudines; family Cheloniidae; genus Lepidochelys; species Lepidochelys olivacea. The sequence goes on along the minus strand of NC_140411.1, from coordinate 73,825,304 downwards.
CCAATCAGCAAACAGCTGCAGCTGCTTCCCGGCCCTGCGTGGTGGGGTCCAGATCTGGCTGCTACCTTGCCTGGTGCGGTGGACTCCCTCATTCCAGCTGCCTGGCCTGGGCCTGCAGGGTCTGGGATCCAGCGGCCTTGCCCCACGCAGTGGTCCAGATCCCAGCTTCCCAGCCCATGCCCAGGGCTCCACTCCTGGCCTCATTGGCGGGGGCACTGGGCATGGGGGACTGTAGGTGGTTTGGGATGGGGGAGGGGCTCTGTGGTTCTCAACCTGCGGCCCACATAACACATTGTGGACTGCATATGTGACCAGCAATGATAAACAGGTTGAGATCCACTGGGTTAGGGCAGGTTTCAGAGTAACAGCCGTGTTAGTCTGTATTGACAAAAAGAAAAGGAGTACTTGTGGCACCTTAGAGACTAACCAATTTATTTGAGCTTAAGCTTTCGTGAGCTACAGCTCATTCATCGGATGCATACTGTGGAACGTGTAGAAGATCTTTTTATACACACAAAGCATGAAAAAATACCTCCTCCCACCCCACTCTCCTGCTGGTAATAGCTTATCTAAAGTGGTCACTCTCCTTACAATGTGTATGATAATCAAGTTGGGCCATTTCCAGCACAAATCCAGGTTTTCTCACCCCCTTCCCCCCCACACACAAACCCACTCTCCTGCTGGTAATAGCTTATCTAAAGTGACCACTCTCCTTACAATGTGTATGATAATCAAGGTGGGCCATTTCCAGCACAAATCCAGGGTTTAACAAGAACGTCTGAGGAGGGGCGGGGGTAGGAAAAAAACAAGGGGAAATAGGTTACCTTGCATAATGACTTAGCCACTCCCAGTCTCTGTTCAAGCCTAAGTTAATTGTATCCAATTTGCAAATGAATTCCAATTCAACAGTTTCTCTCTGGAGTCTGGATTTGAAGTTTTTTTGTTGTAATATCGCAACTTTCATGTCTGTAATCGCGTGACCAGAGATATTGAAGTGTTCTCCGACTGGTTTATTAATGTTATAATTCTTGACATCTGATTTGTGTCCATTTATTCTTTTCCGTAGAGACTGTCCAGTTTGACCAATGTACATGCCCCTGGGAAAGAGGGTTCCCAATTGTGAATCATGAGCAGAGATTCACATCTCCCTGCAGCCTGGATTTAGGTGCTTACCTCCATGAGAGGCGCATGGCCTAGGACACACTCCTCTTGTCAGCATCTCCCATTGACTAGCTCAGGCAGCTGCTGCCTAGCATACTGGCTTCTGTGAGGCCATGTCTATATGTACATGTAGGTGTTGTAAATCCTTTTGTGCATTCAGCCGTGAAGAACTGTATTGTATCTAAGTGAATCTCTATAAAAATTGGGGTAATTGGAAGTGGTATCTGTTTGTGTCTTGCACAGTGCTGACTCCAGTGTCAGCACTTAACAAATCATAATGATTACTCTTGCAGAAAGTGCTATGAGATATTTAATGACTACAGGCTGACATATCATCCAAACAATGGGGCTTCTGAATAGTTTGTTAGGGCACTGAGTCAGCACTGACTGAAAAGGAAGAGATAAATCAGCGGTACTGAATTACCCGCTTTTTGGGTACTGGAAGGGAAGGCAGTAGAAGAATAACCTTGCATTGTCTATTTCGAGCTGGCTCTAACACTCCTGTTTCCTATGATTCATAGCAGTTTGTCTGCATACTCACTAACCCAGGCTATCTTTTTAAGTCAGCTTAAAAGTTGTATATCACATCTTATATATAAAAGTTGTATATCACATCTTATGACGTGTGTGCCACTAAATTGGTATGGTAAAATCAAGGGTTGCAGTGTCTTTACCTCACATGAAAGCATTTACATCTTCTCAATGTCTGTGGGGCAAAATACCGTGCAGGACACACATGCATGATTGACTGTGAATGGAACATCATAGAATCATAGAATATCAGGGTTGGAAGGGACCTCAGAAGGTCATCTAGTCCAACCCCCTGCTCAAAGCAGGACCAATCCCCAACTAAATCATCCCAGCCAGGGATTTGTCAAGCATGACCTTGGAAACCTCTAAGGAAGGAGAGTCTAGCACCTCCCTAGGAAATCCATTCCAGTGCTTCACCACTCTCTTTGTGAAAAAGTTTTTCCTAACACCCAACCTAAACCTCCTGCACTGCAACTTGAGATCATTACGCCTTGTTCTGTCATCTGGTACCACTGAGAACAGTCTAGATCCATCCTCTTTGGAATCCCCCTTCAGGTAGTTGAAAGCAGCTATCAAATCCCCCCTCATTCTTCTCTTCTGCAGATTGAACAATCCCAGTTCCCTCAGCCTCTCCTCATAACTCATGTGCTCCAGCCCCTAATCATTTTTGTTACCCTCCTCTGTGCAATTTTTCCACATCCTTCTTGTAGTGTGGGGCCCAAAACTGGACACAGTCCTTCACATGAGGCCTCACCAATGTCGAATAGAGAGGAATGATCACGTCCCTCGATCTGCTGGCAATGCCCCTACTTATACAACCCAAAATGCAGTTAGCCTTCTTGGCAACAAGTGCACACCGTTGACTCATATTCAGCTTCTCATCCACTGTAACCTCTAGGTCCTTTTCTGCAGAACTGCTGCCTAGCCATTCGGTCCCTAGTCTGTAGCAGTGTGTGGGATTCTTCCATCCTAAGTGCAGGACTCTGCACTTGTCCTTGTTGAACAGCATCAGATTTCTTTTAGCCCAATCCTCTAATTTGTCTAGGTCCCTCTGTATCTTATCCCTACCCTCCAGCGTATCTACCACTCCTCCCAGTTTAGTGTCATCTGCAAACTTGCTGAGGGTGCAGTCCACGCCATCCTCTAGATCATTAATGAAGATATTGAACAAAACCAGCCCCAGGACCAATCCTTGGCACTCTCCGTTTGATACTGGCTGCCAACTAGACATAGAGCCATTGATCAAAACCGTTGAGCCCGACAATCTAGCCAGCTTTATATCCATTTATAGTCCATTCAGTCATCCATTCATGAAGACAGAGGGAAAAAAAGCATTGAGTACATTAGCTTTTTCCACAGCATCTGTCACCAGGTTGTCTACCTCATTCAGTAAGGGTCCCACACTTTTCTTGACTTTCTTCTTGTTGCTAACATACCTAAAGAAACCCTTCTTGTTACGCTTAACATCTCTGCTAGCTGCAACTCCAAGTGTGATTTGGCCTTCCTGATTTCACTCCTGCATGCCTGAGCAATATTTCTATACTCCTCCCTGGTCATTTGACCAATCTTCCAGTTTTTGTAAGCTTCTTTTTTGTGTTCAAGATCAGCAAGGATTTCACTGTTAAGCCCAGCTGGTTGCCTGCCATATTTAGTATTCTTTCTACACATTGAGATGGTTTGTTTCTGCAACCTCAATAAGGATTTTTTTAAAATACAGTCAGGTGTCCTGGACTCCTTTCCCCCGCGTGTTATTCTCCCAGGGGATCCTGCCCATCAGTTTCCTGAGGGAGTCAAAGTCTGCTTTTCTGAAGTCCAGGGTCCGTATTCTGCTCCTCTCCTCTCTTCCTTGTGTCAGGATCCTGAACTCGACCATCTCATGGTCACTGCCTCCCAGGTTCCCATCCACTTTTGCTTTCCCTACTAATTCTTCCCAGTTTGTGAGCAGCAGGTCAAGAAGAGCTCTGCCCTTAGTTGGTTCCTCCAGCACTTGCAGCAGGAAGTTGTTCCCTACACTTTCCAAAAACTTCCTGAATTGTCTGCGCACTGCTGTATTGCTCTCCCAGTAGATATCACGCTGATTGAAGTCTCCCATGAGAACCAGGGCCTGCGATCTAGTAACTTCTGTTACTATATACAATCATCACTGGTAGGATACTATTGGGGAAGCAGGAAAGAAACATATAGGGCTATATTCTGATATACTAAAGTTAATGGGACTTTTGCCTAAGTAAGGACCTCAGTATTTGACCTAGAGAATCCCAAATGTGCCTAATTCATACAAACCATTACACAGATGTTTCTGAATAGGGAGTCCTCACAATGAAATACTTTTGAAATATTAAAATGGTGACCAGAAATTCATCTAACATGTTGCCTGCATTTTCACTGTCATAAGAATTATTTGTAAACAGAGACAGAAGATAAGAAAAATTATTCAAAACTAAGACATCCCTTAAATTAAACATATTTCCTTTTGCTCTGCTGCAAAGATTATGAGAAGTCGCTGTATAAAACACTAAATACCCTAATTCCAAAGAATGTACGAGTAGTTTTTAATATAAAATGTCCATAATGCCAAAAAACATAAGGGACTTGAAAAAATATTTTGTTACAGGTGGTATTGTGAAGTGGGCTTAAAATCAGGCCAATCTTCTCTGAGACAGTATGATAAGCAAAATATATTAATTACATTTTTCTTCTGCCTGATGGCCTCATCCCAAGATGTACTGAACACCCAAAATTCCTACTGATCAAAACTGAGATTACCTGAATTCAACACCTCTAAGGATTGAATCCATAATGTGGAGCTTTTGGCACAAATATTGAATCCAACACTACACCAATGCAAAAGTGAGACAGGTTCACTTTAATCCCAAAGCCTGTTTTGTGCACATGGGGAGGGGAGTAGAGGGAAGGGGTAAAGCCACTCTCACAGGGTAACTACACTGTGTTCTTCCTCCATGGTCCACCAAGGGCACCCACTTTTAGGCTTCTGGTTTACAGATGTCACTTCTCTTGAACCAAGACCCATATGCCTCTCTCTTCTGACTGGGGATTTTTCTGTTTTACATTATGACACTTCCGGCAAGCCAGACTGTCTAAAAGGCCAGTGTCTGTGCTTTTCTTTCTCTCCAGAGACTATGCCCAGTATAATGCCAGCAGTTATTAATTTCTAAGCAAGCACAATTATTCTTCAGGTGAAAGTGTTACAGAAAAAAAAAAACAAATATATTAAAAAGTAATAAAAGATCCTACATGCATTCTAAAAGCTTGTCAGGGATTATCCCAACTCCAGCCTTAGGATCTGGTAGGTGTTATTCCTCCAAAACCCACCAGTGGTTTTATCTTATGCTTCCCACTTCATAACTGTCTTGGATTCAGAACCATCTTATGCTTCCCACTTCATAACTGTCTTGGATTCAGAACCAGAATACAGAGTAGGCAGATCAGCCTATTTCTATACACAGCTTGGGGCTTTGATCTCCACCTCCTGGGAACAGGTAATCCACAGACAAGTAACCACTTCTCAGGGCATAGCTTCTAAAGGCCAGGTTTATGCATAACTGGAGGTGGGGGGAATTTACATTCACCTCTCCCTAGGTATTACCCATGAATCCACTTCACACTTACAGTCCCAAAAAGCCTATTCTAATTTGGCACACTTTCAAAATAGACCTTTGAACTCCAAAGCCTCACATCACATCTCCTCACTAGAGAGGTTACATAGAACCACGGCCCACAATAACACAGATACTTTGCATTTAATACAATAAGATTTTCAAAGGATATTGTAGGAAATTGCCGTAGCTGTTGCAGCTGCCATTGAGCTTCCCTGGATTGTCAGACTGGCTAGGGGCTTACTTGTCACCCAGAATTAGCAAGACCAGCCTCCAGGCTGCTGTAACTTGTGCTCTGCTACAATGACCAATTGGTGTTTCCTCATCCAATGGACACTCTCAGTACACTCCATTCCCCATAGGATGAGACAGAGGCTAGTGTAAACCACTTTTACAGACTCTAAACTGACCTGTGAACTTCCTTACACTAAGGGTATTCCTCGGGGGGTCAATTCTGGCCAGCTATACAGCCCCTTTACACTGTGGAAGGGACCAGGTTTGAACGTAGAATCTGGCCCCGTGCCTTTTCATTTCACATTCCCATGACAGGTGTGAAGAGAAATAAACATCCTGCAGTGAAACCTAGAGATTCTATACATTTCAAATAGATTTTCCCATGTTGCACGTCGTAAGAAAACGAGAATCAAATGGTGGCTGGAATGTTCCGTTTCTATCATGCTAAAGTATTTGTTCTCCCTTATGACATTTGGCTGGCATGCTGGTAGTTGACCTAGGGATTAAATAGCCATTTATATATATACTACCAATACCTACCAAGTGTAAGAAAATATGTGACGGGTGTAATTTACATACCTATCTGGTGTAACAAAAACTTGCTGTCTCTTGATACAATTTGTGGAACACACAAGTATGTTATTGTGCTAGCTTAAATATGAAGCCAAAAATCTTTGATTAAACATAGTAACATTTATACTTGTTATCCACATTGTGAGACACTAAAAATTCTATTTATTTTACACACCCAGAAAACTATGTTAAAAGTAGAGCTGGTTGGGTATTTTCCATCGGAATGGAAAATATCGTTCAAGATTTTGTATCAAGAAAGTCAAAATGAAATATTTACTTTCACATTGGTTTGAGCTGAGTAGAATATTTTGGTTTTTGAAGAGCACCAAAACGTTTTCTTTCAAATTTGTTCAGCAAAACATTAAACTGCATTTCACTATCAGTGCATGGACTTATTGGAATAGTTGGGTCCCCTATTTTCTCCTATGGCCTGGGATCCCTGGAGAAATACATCTCCTATAATGCAATGTGGATTTCCTTCTGACCAAGTTGTGTGGTGCATCATAGCTGTCACATGATTATGAGTGCATTATGGAAGAGCAGCCTGGAAGCCTGGTCCATAGGGAAGAAGGGGCTTATCAGGCCCAAAACTACAATTCACATGAGGAAATGCCCCACAATGGGACAATGAAGTTTAATATTGAACTGACTCAAAAAGGAGCATTTGTGGTCTGTTAAGTAAACCAAACAAAAACATTTTGATTTTACGAATGTCAAATTGTTTAATTTTGATCAAAAATATTGAAACAAAACTCACCTTGTCTTGCTAATGGCTACAACAACACTTCATGAAACAGAATACTAATATTTCCAAATATAACGTCTCACAGAATAGAAATTCTGAAAAAAAAAAATGATTATGAAATGTCAGTGTTTTGTTTGCAATGCAACCTTAATTCCATTCCGTTGTGCACATTACCCTCCTTCCCCAAAAGTTTTTCATCCCAGTCTCTCCCATTGCTATCCCTTCCAAGCCTGGCTCCTTGCCCATCGGCAGTGCAATTAGAATGCCTTCTCCTTCTACTCTCTACTTGGGAACTAGCAGGGGAAGTTGGGGGTCTCTGAGAATACTGGAGAGACTGTTTTTATTCTCTCAGTGTCTGTGCCCAGTGCAACAAAGAAGGTTGGCAGCCAGAATGAGCAAGTGCAAGGGAAAGTCCCTTAGCCCTTGGGTGTGGGGCATGCTTAGTACAGACAGAATCTTAGAATAATTTACCTACCAAACTCTAAGAAGTCTCTACTGAACATGTAAGAGCTGAGATATTCAGAGGCTCATAACTTGACCAACTTTGACTGAATTTTGATTGGATGGGAAAAGGGACTTCCCTATCAACCAAGTGACTTCCCTGCCAAATGCTAAGGTCCTGCTCCAAACCATGGACGTGCTAGACCTTCTCAATAAAATAGTTATAAATCATTTTTTTAACACAGGCAAAACATTTTTTCCCTAATCTAATTCTTAGAAATGGCTGAAACCATTTTATTGATGTTTTCCCCCAAAAAATAATTAATTAAATAATTAATTTAGCCTGAGGCAGAGACCCAGCATAGAATATGTCAGCCCAGGTGATTAACATTTGACAAAGTTATAAGCTAAAGAAAGCAGGGTTTTATATTGAGTATTGTCGGGCAACCTTAAGTATAGATGGCACTACCTGCATTGCCAATCATGTACGTTTTACGTTTTGCTACAATCTATTTTCATCAATGATAGCATGATATCATGATTTGTCTATGAAGAAATATACATTCAGGTAGCAGAGCTCAAATATATGGAAATGTCGTAATTAGGGGATGACATATTTCTATATTTATCTAAGGTTCTGTTTGCTACTTTCACTTTGATTTTTGTCTGCATATATAGAGGAGGTTCCTGTGGAAGCAGAATTCAATAAAGCGGCTGGAGATAAGCAGGTCAAATATTTGGAGGAACTAGAGTGTACCAAAGGGAAGGAAAACTCTCATTAGCATGAAGAAAAAATCAGTGCACATCTGTTGAGAGGCGGATATCCTTTGTGGAAGGACACCAGTACCTCCAGCCCTGAACCTACAACTGTCAAATTGCAGCTTAAAGGGTGGCTAGCCCTGCATGCATGAGCAAAATAGGTGAAGGGGGAAGAGGTCAGCCACAACGACACATTGTTCAGTATCAGTGCTGAAGCAACCCTCCTTAAAAGTGGTAAGGTGCAACAATGACTCACTTCCCTCCCCAACCCTTCTTTCACTTTCCAGCCGAGGTGTCTGGAGGCAGGGGGATGAAGCTAGCTGAAGGCTGGCAGAGCTGATGCTGGAACATACACTCCTCTGCTTTAAAATTATATTGCAGTTAACAAAATAAATGTATAATAGTGAGTAAACCTGATTTTACCACTTCACCAGTCCTTAATACCTGTATCATGATCAATGGAACTGAAGTCAAAGGGTCCATGTTCCCTGGAAGGGTTATTAGTGAGGGGAAACCAGGGGAACAGAGAACAGATGGAGTTAGGTTGGAAGCCTAGATCAGTGCCGGGGGTTTAATAAATGTTCCACTTGTTCAACTTAACCTGCGTTCACTTTCACTCATTGCTAATAAAACACCACCTGGGGCAAAATACAGCCCCATCTAACAGGTGACTCTCTTTTGAAGTTCTGCTATTCGAGTGGAATGCTAACACATCAATGAATGCTGTCCACATTCCATAGAAATGACAGTGAAGATCTGAACACAAGAACATAAGTTTTCCAAAGCTTTGATTCAGCCTGACTGTATCCAAAACAATTCAGTAAATATTCTGTAATGAAAATAACCATAAGGCAGTCTTTCTGTAAATATAAAAGTAACCTCTAGTGGTGATAATGTAACTTTAGGGGTTGTGTGGGGGGGTGGAGGGTGAGAAAACCTGGATTTGTGCTGGAAATCACTTTAGATAAGCTATTACCAGCAGGACAGTGGGGTGGGAATAGGTATTGTTTCATATTCTCTGTGTATATATAAAGCCTGCTGCAGTTTCCACGATATGCATCTGAGGAAGTGAGCTGTAGCTCACGAAAGCTTATGCTCTAATAAATTGGTTAGTCTCTAAGGTGCCACAAGTCCTCCTTTTCTTTTTGCGAATACAGACTAACACGGCTGCTACTCTGAAACCTTTATTTGTGTGGTAACTGAAATTCTTTATTATAAAGAAGGATGTAATTGGATGCATCCTGATGCCTGAGTAAAGTATATGAGGCTCGGATTAAAACTTAAATAAAATGGGGGGGGGGGAAGAAAAGAAAAGAAAAGAAAAGAAAAGAAAAGAAAAGAAAAGAAAAGAAAAGAAAAGAAAAGAAAAGAAAAGAAAAGAAAGCCTGATTGCCCTTTGTATCTAATTTTCATCAGACTTACTGAAGAATGGAAGAAGTTCAAACAATAATTGATATAAAGAGCCAAAGGAAAAGCTATAGATCTTTAAAAATTCTTTGTTACTGCATGTGATTAGCAAAGAAATGCTGCAGGTTTTTAACACACTGAGTGGATGTTGTTTTAAAGGTTTTCATTAAATTCTGTAACTAATAAAGAAGATAACACATGAATGTATGGTGCCTAAAGGGTCTGATTTTGTCTCTTGAATATGCATTTTAATATTATTTTACTCAGAAGTAAGTGATATACCTCACACTTGACTCATGTATTTTTGCATTAAAAATTAACAATTGTAGGCCAAGTTACCTACATTTGAACCCTGAGATGCTAGATGGGTTTGTTATCTTTTTTTTCTGTATCCCGAGCTAACCTTTCTTACTATTTCAATATTGTCTTGTTACCTTTAAGAGGAAAATATATGGTTATAAGGGAAGAAGTAAGCAAAGGCCTCTTACGGCCCCATACATTCTAGACTCTAAAAAAGTGAGCGGTTCGTCTCTCTCTCCCCCCACAACTTTTAGATGTCTATTTATCACCAATAAAGTCAGAAATAAGTGTAACACACTAAAGGTCTCAAAATATACTTCATATCAATACAGATGTTTCAACTCATCTCCTGATAAGATGCTACAGTTCGGCTTCTCTGTGTCCATCCAGGTTATACTTCCTTGCTGAAAGAATCAAGGTATAACATAAAGAAACTGTAAAAGTAAAGCTTTGCAGGAAAGCTAGACCACACACCTAAGTGTCTCCAAAATGAATGTCTCGAAAATTGTTTTGGGAACATTTCTTATCTATGACCAAGCTAGACATTATGGTTCAATCCAACCACTAATGTAACACTTAGCAAACTGCAAAGGAAAAGAAATAATTTAATAAGTAATCTCACAACATTCCCCATAAGATGGAGAAAATTAAACAATGTTTTAGCCATCCAGGAAAAAAGGGTTGTTTTAAATTAAAATCAAATTGGAGAAAACTCTGCTTAGTCTTAAGAAAAAGATGAGATAAACTCTCCTCAAATTAAAGTTCAGAGTAAGGAGAAAGAAGCTTCCAGAAGGTAATCACCGAGTCATGACAAACATGAGAAAAACTTTTCTTCTGTAGTTAAATGTCTCAAGAAGAAATCTCAACAGAAAATAGTGCAAAACACTACTAAGCAATTAGGTTAGTGTATATTTTAATTAACAATGTTAAAGAAGAAATTAAGGAATTCAAGAAGACGATGGAGAGATGGACTTTGCTGACACTCAAATGACACCTACTGGATGGCTAAGAAACTTACCAGGACACTTAAATTTTCCAGGTAGTGAAGGACCACCTGCAATAGAAGGACATATCTCCTAAAATTAAAAGAGCCAATGGAACATTGCCAAATACGTACTTTTGGAGTAGACCCTTAAAACATTTGAATGGAAGAATAACTGCATAAAAGGTTGCAAAATCCAATGTCATTTTTCTATCTCTGTTAAGAGTTCATGGTTCTCTCTCCACTAAGAGATCTGATTCTCTTCTTCTGAAAGATCCAGTCTTCACCACAGGTCACGAGGTTCCAAACTTTGAGATGTCCCAATCCTGGCCCAAGATGAGCCCTCCAATTCATGTAAGCAGTATTCAGTGACTGTTTTCCCAAGAGAGTTTTCTTTAACTAAAATTCCTTTTCAGACAAGAATCTTGATTTTGGAAATGTGGAAGTCCAAAGTCCCAAATATAAGCTACCTAGGAAAGAAAAAGCTTTCCTGCAGAACAAAAAATATCAAGAAGAAATCATCACCAACCCAGAAGACTCCCTGGACAAAAGTAAAAGAAAAAGGAAGGGTGAGATAAACCCCAAATTGTTCTAAGGCAAAGGAAGACTTAAAGGTTAGTATGTACTGCTAAGATTTTGTAGGGAATTTCTGTACTTTGAAGGAAGCCAGAATATGGTCTTGGAGAGTGAAATACTGCCTTTCTGTAATCCTGAACTCCTTTGTAGTTAATATTCTTGTTCATAAATCCAAATCATTGTGCTGGATCATAATTGATATTCCAAATCAATAAACTTAATAATGTCCAAAGGTACTATTAAGATATTCTGGTTCCAATTTAGTACTATCAAGAAAGATTGTACTAGAAGTAGGAAAGTAATAGAGCCTTAAAGTAACTTTAAGATTTAAAATCTTCTCCTAAGAATCATAACTTGACTGAGCTACAGGATTGAAGCCTAACATCTTGTAAGTACCTGTGCCTAAATTCAACCATTTATTTTTCACCTAAAGAGCACTCTAATTGTTCGAAAATATCTGCAATACTGATCTAATTTACCAGCTTACCAAAGCTATGTTGCTCTTCCTTAAAGAACTAACCTTGAACTCATAACTGTCTTGCTGTGATGTTCAAAAGTCTGGAACTGCACTGTAAGTTGTTAGATCTCTATGAAAATTCATTCTTTGATGGTTAATTTTGTTTTGTTGTCTTGCTTAAACTCAATTTCTAACTTGGTGCTACTAAGAACTGGTAACTTTGTTAAATCTCTGTTCTGCTCTGTACCTTGCACACTCATTCCCTGCAATTGTCTTTTCTTTGCATGTATGAATGAGTGTTACCTGCTGGTGAGAAAAGCATCTTCAGATCTCTCTCCCTTGGAACATTACACTGTGTGTGTGAATGAGGAAAGCTATGTTCTGACTCCAAAGTGTCACTTTAGTCTTTATCGGTGTACAATACATTTTAGCATATTTTAACACTGTCTTTAATAGTGTTGTGCATTTCTAACTATAGTGTTATCTCTACTAATGTGTTAGTACCTTATACTTCAAAAGAACTACATTTTCATTTTTGTGTGTGGTAACTTACATTGTTACTGGTTTACCTTGTTATTTCACATAATAAGAACAGTGTTTTCCTTAGTTGCTCTTCTACAATCTATCTTGCTAGTGTTTATACTCTTTCTATATGTGTGATTTGGCTAGGACCATCTGTATCTAAAAGTTTCTCTTACGAAAATGAACTGAATGACAAAATAACCTCCTTTTTATCTCTCTCAACTTTTCCAAACTGTTCACCTTGCCTAGAATCCAGACTGCAACCTTACAAACTACTTTCTTAGACTGTTACCATCTTTCACCATATCCAAACATTAGCTAATTAACTTCACTAAACTCAATGCTAATTTATTCACTTTGCATCATTATTGCAACAATCACAGTGCATATCATTATTATATCTCTGTTTTCTATGCTGACACAATAACGCACTTCAGATAGGCACATATATCTAAACACTGCTTAATTTTATGTTATAGTGGTCATATGACTGTGAACTTCCTTAAGTATCATGCTTAATAATTTTCAGAATAGCATTTTATTACATCAGAAATAAAAGTAAATAAAAATAATGTTAACTACCAGTTAGTTTTTTAAAAGGTGAACAACCTGTTGATGCTGTTAGAATCCTAAATAATTGACTATCATTGTGGTTGATGCTCACAGTTTTTGAATTTTATACTCAATTTATAATACTAATTTATTTAATATAGTCAAACAATCTTTTTTAAAATTTATTTTATATTTTAGAATTGAATGTTGCTTTAAATATTGTTTCATTGTATCAATCGTTCTGTTTGCCTTTTGTTTTATGTGGAATATTTCATTTCCATAATCCTTGTTGTTTTAATTGTTGGTTTATTTTATCATTTGTAGTTATTTCAGTAAATGTTTTCTTTATTTCAAAGTGAAATTCAATTGTTTATTTTGTGGCATCCCTTAGATAATCTGTGGTAAATTTTATGTGGATTACCCCCTGAGTAAAAACTCATTAACAACCATAACCAATAATTCCATGTTTTGATTTGGTTTTCCTGAACTAGTTATATGAGGAGCAATTAATTAAGTTATTTCTCTCCAACTGTCAAATTTGACTTTGAAACTTACCTGATGTCCAACTCCTTTTTACTCAACCAAAAGAGTGGCTTCATTTCTTCACTCATGTACAGAAAACTTGGTGAGACAATAAAATAGAGAATCTCTAACAAAGTTTAACACTAGAAGAAAGATGTTTCTATTTTAAGAAGTTACTAGCTGTCTAATAATTGTTTTACTTTCATATTTCTCAAAGTTCTATCAAACGTCTAGTGTAAATTCTCTAAGGTAACTGCCATTTTTCTTTTCTCATGCTACTCTTGCCCCTTACGTTTTTGTCACTTCCTATCTATGTTGCATTAAAATTACAGTGTTAGGCCAGACCAGTTTCCTACATGCAGCTACATTGGCACATCAGCCCTTCTCTTTCTTGCTCTCACACCTGTACATCTTAAATGGATTTCATTTCAGGAAACATCACTCAATATAGTTCCAAAGTTATTTAGGTTCCACACAACATAGTGTCCACTCATATTTATTGCTGAAAATGATTTGCATAGGAAAGAAAGAATCATAAACCAAGTTAAAGAAACAAATATTTACACTTCAGTAATAAACCCCACCACATTTTAAGCTTCTTTCAGGAGTAAGTTTTTGTCCATCATTTTGAGTCTTTGTCACACATCGTGTCCCACATTTGGGCCTTGGCATGTTCAAAGGTTTGCCCACATCAGAAAGATTTAGAAGTGCTATGTCAGCAGCATACTTAGTCTCCAGAGATAGGGGCAATTTGTCACATTACTTCACAGGTTCCTCATTAAAGAGTGATATGAATGACTTCTGAAGGAAGCCCTAAGCAAAGATAGTAGGTGTCTATAATGCATCTGTTACCATGGTGTCTGAGTTATGAAGCCAAGTTATCCAGGGACAGGGCTTTCTGGGTGATTTTGAGAGAAGCAGTTTGTAAAATAGGGAGAAAGAGAAAGATTGTCTTCAGGTGTTTGACAAGGATATGCATGCAATATCAGGGGAAAAAAGTCTCACTTGTGTTCCATTTCAGTAACAGAGAACACAGGATATTGTACATATGTGGTGTATAAAAATGTATATGTATATTGGCTGGCATACTACTAATAACTTACTCTTTCATGGCTCCTTTCATCTACGGATCTCAAACTGCTTTACAAGCATTAATTAAACCAAACAATATCAAAGTAAATTGTAAATATTCATATAAAATATGTGGGAAAACTGAGGTACAGAGAATTAATGATCTGATTTTGCAAGGTGTGGAAGCCCTCAATTCCCATTGGCTCCTGAGTAAATGAAGACACTGAGCACCTCCTGGCACCTCATGGCCAGGGCTCAGAATTTCACAGGAGTGAGCCCTAAATCATTGGCAGTGGATGCCATTAAAATCATTGATATTTACTGCACTGTGGCATTTACTTTACCTGAGGTATTTGCACAATTGCTTATATTTAAAATAGGGTCTGCTGCAAACACAACTGAAAATGGTAAATCTCAAGTACCCAGTGTTAAAGAGTGAGACTGTGGCTCAGCCAGGTGTAAATCTCACAAGGTTCAATTACCAGTTCCCTAAACTAAGCAATGGACTGCACTTCCTGATAGTTGCTAGCACTTTCCCCACTCCTGAATTTTGACCTTTGAGCACACACCATATTAAGAGTAACATATTTTGGTACATCAAGCTGTACAAAAATGAAAGCAAGAATAGATTCCACTGTTAGCTGAAGCACTCTTTATAAACCTCTAAATCGCACACGTTCCTTCAGCCTCCAAAAAGATAGTATAGATTAATCTCTTATCTCTTTCTAGCCTAGAACACTAAGAATATGTATTACAGAAACTGGATGTAAATCTGTTACCTCTAGAGTCAATATCTTATTTTCTCTAAAGGACATTGTATTGCATTTTCCTAAGACCTCAGCAACTAATGCAGCCCTAGGATGTTGATTTTGCTATATCAAATTTATCATCTGTCTGAGAAAAGTAGAAGCCTGCCTGGTTCCAGTAAACTGGGATTATCTAAGAATGAGCAGAAAGTAACAAGCCACTACATTTCAGGAGCATGGATTTAAGAAAGCGTATTGATAATATTCACACATGTTAGAAGGCATAAATGTAATCCCTATCTTTGAATATTAATAATACTTTGCCAGTCATGGCAGTATTTCTTGAAAATAGCATATCAAGGGTCTGATTCTTTTCTCATGTCAATTTTAAACTGATGCAAATCTATTGATTTACATTTACTTATTGCCTTTAATGGAGTTACTCATGATTTACAGTGGCATGAGATCAGAATCAAGGTCACTGTGGGCTGTATTTTTTAAAGTATTTAGATGCCTAAAGATACAGATAGATGCCTAGGGATTTTCAAAAGCATCCAGAGGCCTAATTACTATCAAAATTTTGAATGGTCCATTAGAACAGTGGTTCTCAAAGCCGGTCTGCCACTTGTTCTGGGAAAGCCCCTGGAGCACCGGACTGGTTTGTTTACCTGCCGCATCCGCAGGTTCGGCCGATCACAGCTTCCACTGGCCGTGGTTCACTGCTCCAGGCCAATGGGGACTGCAGGAAATGGCACGGGCCAAGGGACGTGCGGAGGACCGGCTTTGAGAACCACTGCCTTAGAATAACTACTTATGCTAAACTATCTGTTTGGCCTTGTATGTAGCTGTGATACTCTGAGTACATTTCCCAGACCTCAGAAAGAGCTCTTTGTAGCTCGAACGCTTGCATCTTTCACCAGCAGAAGTTAGTCTAATAAAAGATATTACCTCGCCCACTTTGGGCAGGTCTATTCTTAAAACGCTGCATCAGTGCAGCTGCACGGATGCATCTGTGTCTCTGTAGCACTTAAATGAAGATGCTTCTATGCCAATTGGAGAGCTTCTCTCTTTGGCATAGTTAATCTGTTACCCAGGGTTTCTGAACCCAAAGCTCTTGGTAACTTTTACTCTTGGTGAGACGATGGCAGGAAATAAATCAGTGGGGACATGTCCATCCAACTGACAGATGGTTGGCAGAAGCAGTACCATACAAGAGCACTTTCACTTAAATATTTTTCTTTGTTTAATCACAAGCACTTAATACACATCCTCAACAGGTTAGTAAAACACCCCAAAAATCCCATATTCACATTTACCCATGGTCTTGAGGAGGTCTCAAGTGGATAACTGTAAACGTCCAGTGACCGGCCTTCTGTCTGCAGGGAAATGTGAGAGGTGTCTAAGCATTCAAATGTCCAACAAGCTCAGATTTATTCCTCATTATATACCCAATTTATTAGCTTGTTCATCAAAAACAAAACCAACCAAACAAAAAACCCCTTCTGAGCAGAAGCTAAGTGTATAGTTTTCCAGCCTGTAGCATGTAGTTTTCCAGCTTGTCAGGCAGGGAATTTTTCCATCAGTTAAGCAGCTGTATTTTACATAGCAATAATTAACTATTGCCAAGCTGTCCATCTTGGACAACTGCCTGCTTCAGCAAAAAAGTCAAGAGGGCACAGGATCATGTTTACCCCCATGGTCACTCACTTCCCCCTTTCCCTACTGGTCTGTTAGTTGTGCTAAGGCTTCAGAAAACGGCCTTTCTAGTTGTTTTCAGCAATGAGCATAACAATTGGTATTCCAGTTGTGAGCAGTGGTCTAAGCATGTTACTGGGCTCTGGACTACCAAAAATCTCCCCATTTTACAAATCTATCTCCCACAGATGCAATAGCTATGTCAATGGAAGAAGCTCTCCTACTGACATAGCACTGTCCACAAGGGAGGTTAGGTCAGTATAACTATGTTGCTCAGAAGTGTGGATTTTTCACACCCCTGAGTGACATAGTTATACCAATATAGGTCTGTAGTGTAGACCTGGCCTTTGTCTCTCATTATTATCCTGGAACCAACAGCACTGCATTTATGAAAATCAATTGGCAGCTAGGCAGCTACAAGCTTTTGAAAATCCTACTAGGGGACTACCTACATTTTTAGGAGACTAAATAGTTTTCTTTTTTAAAAAAATCTGGTCCATTATGTCTATACTGTTCAGTGAAAGTTTATTCTTTATGCATAAAATGCTCAAAAATCTCTCTGTTTGCTAACATAGGAAACTTAGTAGAAAACAACCACTCACTTAAACATTTTCTGTTGATATATTTATTCAATTTTTCAATAAATTACATTTTTTTCTGTACCACTTTAGTCCTTTGCAGTCTAAAAGATTGCCTAAAACTCTGGGATGAGGACTGTGGTCAATGATTTCACTCTTCAGACACAATTAAACTTTCAGCAATAAGGATAAAACTTGTCTGTGCAGGAGAAAGAGCTTCATTGGGGGCTGGTCCCAGATTATGGAACTAAGAACTAGCACAAACCTCACCACTTTCTGCTACAAATAACAAATAAACAAAAACCCTACCAAAACACTACACTGTATGCACAATTTCATCCCAGGGAAGAGGAAGAGAGTACAAATCATACATTACAGATATTTGTCATGTTGCTTAATTCACTGCTGGTAGGTGCTCAGATAGTAGAGTGACAAGAGCAGTATAAGAACCTTTATAGACTAGACTAAATAGAATTATATTAGAATTACATAATTATAAGCTTGGGAATTATTTTAGGTATATATTAATGGACAAATACCAATGACAACATTGGAGGTCAGTTAAATTAGGATGCCATTTGTAGAAAACCAGTCTTTGTCATTTTAATCAATGTAACATTTAGAGACAAAAGGCCAATCAGGTTTTCTGCAGCAGGTGGATGCTGATCACTGTAGGAGTAGAAAGAATTCCCTACCCCCTCCTATGTATAATACTGCACAATCAACAATGTGCATTGTTGGTATGGTATCGCACCTGGAGCTACAGCTAGCGAGAGATGTCAAGAGTAACAAGAAGGGTTTCTTCAGGTATGTTGGCAACAAGAAGAAAGCCAAGGAAAGTGTGGGCCCCTTACTGAATGAGGGAGGCAACCTAGTGACAGAGGATGTGGAAAAAGCTAATGTACTCAATGCTTTTTTTGCCTCTGTCTTCACGAACAAGGTCTGCTCCCAGACTGCTGAGCTGGGCAACACAATATGGGGAGTAGGTGGCCAGCCCTCTGTGGAGAAAGAGGTGGTTAGGGACTATTTAGAAAAGCTGGACGTGCACAAGTCCATGGGGCCAGATGTGCTGCATCTGAGAGTCCTAAAGGAATTGGCGGCTGTGATTGCGGAGCCACTGGCCATTATCTTTGAAAACTCGTGGTGAACGGGGGAAATCCCGGATGACTGGAAAAAGGCTAATGTAGTGCCAATCTTTAAAAAAGGGAAGAAGGAGGATCCTGGGAACTACAGGCCAGTCAGCCTCACCTCAGTCCCTGGAAAAATCATGGAGCAGGTCCTCAAAGAATCAATCCTGAAGCACTTACATGAGAGGAAAGTGATCAGGAACAGCCAGCATGGATTCACCAAGGGAAGGTCATGCTTGACTAATCTAATAGCCTTCTATGATAAGATTACTGGTTCTGTGGATGAAGGGAAAGCAGTGGATGTATTGTTTCTTGACTTTAGCAAAGCTTTTGACACAGTCTCCCACAGTATTCTTGTCAGCAAGTTAAAGAAGTATGGGCTGGATGAATGCACTATAAGGTGGGTAGAAAGTTGGCTAGATTGTCGAGCTCAACGGGTAGTGATCAATGGCTCCATGTCTAGTTGGCAGCTGGTGTCAAGTGGAGTGCCCCAGGGGTCGGTCCTGGGGCCGGTTTTGTTCAATATCTTCATAAATGATCTGGAGAATGGTGTGGATTGCACTCTCAGCAAATTTGCGGATGTCACTAAACTGGGAGGAGTGGTAGATACGCTGGAGGGCAGGGATAGGATACAGAGGGACCTAGACAAATTGGAGGATTGGGCCAAAAGAAATCTGATGAGGTTCAATAAGGATAAGTGCAGGGTCCTGCACTTAGAACGGAAGAACCCAATGCACAGCTATGGACTAGGGACCGAATGGCTAGGCAGCAGTTCTGCGGAAAAGGACCTAGGGGTGACAGTGGACGAGAAGCTGGATATGAGTCAGCAGTGTGCCCTTGTTGCCAAGAAGGCCAATGGCATTTTGGGATGTATAAGCAGGGGCATAGTGAGCAGATCAAGGGACATGATCGTCCCCCTCTATTCGACATTGGTGAGGCCTCATCTGGAGTACTGTGTCCAGTTTTGGGCCCCACACTACAAGAAGGATGTGGATAAATTGGAGAGAGTCCAGCGAAGGGCAACAAAAATGATTAGGGGTCTGGAACACATGACTTATGAGGAGAGGCTGAGGGAACTGGGATTGTTTAGTCTGAGGAAGAGAAGAATGAGGGGGGATTTGATAGCTGCTTTCAACTACCTGAGAGGTGGTTCCAGAGAGGATGGTTCTAGACTATTCTCAGTGGTAGAAGAGGACAGGACAAGGAGTAATGGTCTCAAGTTGCAGTGGGGGAGGTTTAGGTTGGATATTAGGAAAAACTTTTTCACTAGGAGGGTGGTGAAACACTGGAATGCGTTACCTAGGGAGGTGGTAGAATCTCCTTCCTTAGAAGTTTTTAAGGTCAGGCTTGACAAAGCCCTGGCTGGGATGATTTAATTGGGGATTGGTCCTGCTTTGAGCAGGGGGTTGGACTAGATGACCTCCTGAGGTCTCTTCCAACCCTGATATTCTATGATTCTATGTTTTGCCTTCCTGTGCAGCATCAGATATTAGCTTTTCCTGGAGCCTTGATGGATCACTGATCTGATTTGGTATGAGAAATCCTATGTTCCTTTATTTCAGTAAATCAGTGTGTGGTCCCAGTCCCTCAGTAGGTGTAAACTGGCATAGCTACAAGTATATCAATGGAGCTACACTTGCTGAGGATTTGGCCCCATGCCCATACACATAACTTATTCAAGCCAAAGAATTCATTTGCCACCCCACCTCCTCATATACAGATTGATTTCTTCATAAAACTCCAAGTAAATCAAGTCCATTGATTTCAGGATAATCTTTAGGTTAAAAACATATTTAGACAGTGTCGGGACAGCTACAGATTTCTTTCTGATATTATGTAAGGCAACACTGAAGAGACTGCTACTGGCACTTGAGCTATGCATAGCAACAGTGACATGGTATAAAAGACTTAACTTTACCCTGATCGAAACAAGGTCATGCTGCTCTTTTTCTGTCCCTGGAACATACTTTTACTTCAGGTATCAGAGTGGTAGTTGTGTTAGTCTGTGTTAGAAAAAACATGGAGGAATCCTTGTGGCACATTAGAGACTAACAAATTTATTTGGGCATTAGCTTTCATGAGCTAAAACCCATTTAATCAGATGCATGGAGTGAAAAATACGGTAAGCGGTACATATATGACAGCACATGAAAAGATGGGAGTTTCCTTACCAAGTGGGGAGTCAGTGCTAAAGAGGCCAATTCAATTAAGGTGGAAGTGGCCTAGTCTCAACAGTTGACAAGAAGGGGTGAATATCAAGAGAGGGAAAATTAGTTTTTGCAGTGACCCAACCTGAAGCAAATACTCATCAGCAACTACATACCACACAACAAAAACACTAACCCAGGAACCAATCCCTGCAACAAACCCCCTTGCCAACTCTGTCCACATATCTATTCAAGGGATACCATCATAGGACCTAACCACATCAGCCACACCATCAAGGGCTGGTTCATCTGCACATCTACCAATGTGATATATGCCAGCAATGCTCCTCCACCATGTACATTGGCTAACCCAGACAGTCTCTACTCAAAAGAATGAACGACACAAATCAGACATCAAGAATTGTAACACTCAAAAACCAGTAGGAGTGTACTTCATTCTCCCTGGACACTCAGTAACAGACTTAAAAGTGGCAATTATTCAACAAAAAAACTTCAGAAACAGACTTCAACGAGAAACTGCAGAACTGGAATTAATTTGCAAACTGGACAAATTAGTCTTGAATAAAGACTGGGAGTGGCTGGGTCACTACAAAAAGTAATTTTCCCTCTGCTGATACTCACACCTTCTTGTCAACTTTTGGAAATGGGCGACATCCACCTTGATTGAATTGGCCTCGTTAGCACTACAAAAGTAATTTTCCCTCTCTTGATATTCACCCCTTGTCATAAATGTAAGGGGAAGGGTAAACCTCTTTAAAATCCCTCCTGGCCAGAGGAAAAATCCTCTCACCTGTAAAGGGTTAAGAAGCTAACGGTAACCTCGCTGGCACCTGACCAAAATGACCAATGAGGAGACAAGATACTTTCAAAAGCTGGGAGGAGGGAGAGAAACAAAGGGTCTGTGTCTGTGGTATGCTGCTTTTGCTGGGGATAGACCAGGAATGGAGTCTTAGTACTTTTAGTAAGTAATCTAGCTAGGTATGCGTTAGATTATAATTTCTTTAAATGGCTGAGAAAAGCATTGTGCTGAATAGAATGACTATTTCTGTCTGTGTGTCTTTTTTGTAACTTAAGGTTTTGCCTAGAGGGATTCTCTATGTTTTGAATCTCATTACCCTGTAAGGTACCTACCATCCTGATTTTACAGGGGTGATTCCTTTACTCCTATTTACTTCTATTTCTATTAAAAGTCTTCTTGTAAGAAAACTGAATACTTTTTCATTGTTCTCAGATCCAAGGGTTTGGGTCTGTGGTCACCTATGCAAATTGGTGAGGATTTTTACCAGACCTTTCCCCGGAAGTGGGGTGCAAGGGTTGGGAGGATTTTGGGGGCAAAGATGTGTCCAAACTATGTTTCCCAGTAAACCCAGTTAGAGTTTGGTGGTGGCAGTGGTTATTCCAAGGACAAAAGATAAAATTAATTTGTACCTTGGGGAAGTTTTAACCTAAGCTGGTAAAAGTAAGCTTAGGAGGTTTTCATGCAGGTCCCCACATCTGTACCCTAGAGTTCAGAGTGGGGGAGGAACCTTGACACCCCTTCTTGTCAACTGTTGTGAATAAGCCACTTCCACCTAATTCAATTGGCCTCATTAGCACTGACTCCCGACTTGGTAAGGCAACTACCATCTTTTCATGTGCTGTGATATATATACTGCTTACTATATTTTTCACTACATGCATCTGATGAAGTGGGTTTTAGCTCACAAAAGCTTATGCCCAAATAAATTTTAGTCCCTAAGGTGCCACAAGGACTCTCCTTTTTTTACTTTTACCTCAGTGTCCTTTGTGAGAACTCTCAACAAGTTAAAATGTATTGAAGGCAGTTTCCTTAGTCAGATTTTTATAACATATCCTTCACTGCTCAAAGATATCCTTCACTATTACAGAGCAGTTGAATGCCAATTGGTAATGGAGGTCCCTCTAAATAAAAATGAAATATTAATCAAACCTGCTTTAAAAGAAAATATATACATATGAATCTGGTTTTGTTTAGAGCTGAAGGTTTTTGTTTGTTTGTTTCAGAAATACTGATTTATGCAACCATCAGGTTTGAATGCATGCAACACAACATTCTCAGATTGAATTCCATTGATTTTCTATAACAATGTCAAGCATTCAATTCATCACTGCAGCTGTGGGACTGTAATAAATAATCCCCTCAGAAAGAAAGTGATTCTTCTCTTCTTAAATACATAGGTGAACATCTTGTTCTATTGCTCTTTCTATCTGTTGTATCTTAAGCTGTGGGGTTTTAGAATTTCCTTAATCTTTATCTTCATTTTCATTTAGGATAACATGCTTTGTTTTTCTCATGACCTTCTTTGTGCTTTTGCCTCTGGGACAAACTGTTAGAATTGCATGTCATTCTGCTTATGAAATGTGAAGAGATGTAAAGAGCAAAATAAATGCCTGCAAATTCAGCTTTGAATAATTAGCAGTAATATGTGATAGCGGAGGAAGCTGAAGGCACCAAAATAGCCTTGAAAGATATTCTTTCAGATGAAAGGTTTGTCTTTGAGAGGTACAGGAGACTTGTAACATGCACCGCATACACAAATTAATATTTCTAATGAGATCTGCAGTGTTTCTGATCCCACTGTCAGTCATAATCACTTTTCTGATATTGTTAGTTCTGGTTATTTGAGCTTATTATTTATAGCCTAGGATTTTCATTTATACATTTTAGTTTGATGGGTTTTGCACTCCACACTAAATGTATTACTTGCTTTGTTATTGATTTGTTAATCATTTACTATTCTTTTTCATACATATGATTTAAAGTTGGTAAATAATTTAAATTGCACTAAGACATTCATTGAGGCACCTTCAAAAGTAATGTTTACCACAAACATAATTTCACACTAATGCTTAAAAGAAATGACATACTGTTTTCAGTTAAATGTTTCCCTGCAGAAAGCTATTGCAAGTCCAAAAATAACTGATGTGCAACTTAGATTGTTTGAACTATACAGTATATAAGTTCCAGAAGACAAAATACAGTTGAAAATAAAATATTTCACAAGTAACTGAGGAAATACAATATTGTGGACCTGACTCTTTTCAAAGAGTAAAAGATCAGTATGTTTGATCTGTGTGCATGTGCGTAGGCATATGCATCATGGAGTGTCAGAAGCCATTCCAGAGTATGCAAGTTTGCATGTGAGTGTCCATGAAAATAAATAGATATAGATAGTAATAGCGAGTCAGTGCTGATATTCATTTGGAACCATGGGGCTCAATGTGTTTATCTAAAACTGAATATATATGAACATGATCCACATTTTCTTCCCTGGTTCTGTGCACTTTGGGTTGCTTTAAGCAGCACAAAGCAGCCAGAAAGCTTCCCTAAAGCTGCAGTTGTGGATTGCTTCAGGAAGAGGGGAATCCTTGGGTGGCATAGGATTGACTATAGTGGATAAATATGCTGATTCTGTTTCTTTGTTCCTTTTCCTCCTTGTTCTGGGTGTTTTTGAGTAGGAAGTGGGGGAGGGAAGGGATGCCTATTGGACAGCTGCAGCTGACACAATGTAGAACAGTCCTTAGGCTGCTGCAAGTACATTTTGGCCCCCAAATGGCTCAAGATCAAAGGAATAGAAATGTGGGTCAAGGAATTTTTTCTGCATGTAATATTGGTACAGCTGGTCTGTATGACTGTAAGAGCTGAAACTTCTAAAGGAAGTTATGGAAGCCCATTACCTGAGATATATGATACCAGATTGATCAATGAACCAGTAAATATATTGTGGAAAGCAATCTTGCAGTGACAGGGAAAGTGACAGGGACAGCTCTTTCCTATCTTTCACATCTATAGTTCCATGATAACGGGTTCCTGAATCCACTTACAATGGTGCTGTCTTAAAAATAAATTATCTTTATTTGGGGGGGGAGGTCTTTTGTTTTCCTTTCAAATGTCAGATGGATTGAACTATTGAATAGTTGGGAAAAAAAAGGCTCAAAAGCCTGTAACTCATTAACTTTAGTGAATTTTATGCGGATCTGACAAAGGATTGAGTTCTCCAGGTAATGTAAATATAATTCTCTAGATTTTTCCACTCACTTGAGTTCTGCTCGAACTCAATGGAGAGGAAGATGCAGGAAGATGTCTGTGGCCCCTTGATTCCACACTGTTCAGGCCCAGTCTAAATTAGAGCTGCCAATGAGCAGCTGTAACTTATGCTAGTGGCGTAGGAGCCCTCAGTGACCTTCAAAATCCAGATTAGCTCCTTTCCTCCATTCCCTTCCCTACTTTTGCTTCCCCTGAACTGGGAAAATGAAAGGAGTGCCCTGCGACAGGAGGCTGCTCTACCCTGTCCGCCAGTGGAAATCTTCCTTGCTCAGAAGGGAATTCCTCACTGGCTGTTTCCAGCTGGATCACATCCACTTTGTGCTGCTTGAGCAGCATAAAGGAGACACGAATGATGGGACAATCTGGGGGTCCACTTTTCAAAAATGGCCTCTAATTTTCTTGCTCAGAATTTCACATTCAGTAAAATTCGCATGCACTCTTTCCACATATATCTGTATACAAATCCATCAATTGTGTATGCAAATTGGTGTTTGTTAAAGTTGCTGCTCTAGCTTCACTTTATCTTTTCTCAGATTTATTCAATTGTTCCTGTGAATCTTAATTTCACCAGCAGCATACTAGGAAGATAAAATGAAAATATACTTTTTAGGAACAATAATTGAGGGCCTTACTAGTGGCCTCAGTGCGCACTATCTTTGCCTTCCTTTACTCTGCTTCCATCAGTTTTGTCCTCTGGGGCCAAAATAATCAACTTTGCCTCTAATTAAATAAGGATATCTAGGGAAAGAAAATTAGAGAGAAAAGATAAAATAAAAAAAAAAAACAGTCATCCCTATACCCACAATATGCCAAACATACCCCCTCTCTCTTACAATCTATACTCCAGTGTGAATCTGGGTCACCTTAACACTGAATCTCTGTCTCTCCTTTGGGGCCCTTTTAGCACAGTATTACATCAACATCAACTCCACAGTGGATATCACCCATCAGGTCCTTAGCATTGACAATGTCTATTGATAGGTATTCTTAGCTTGAGAATAAAACCAGAGATTCCCTCAAGTCATCTTTCACAACTTGATAATCATAGGGAGGAAGCAAGTTCAGCAAATCCCAAAGCAATGCAGAATGCTAATGTCAAGGAACCCAGTCTAATTAATGGTGAGTACCTATTGTACATCTTCATCATCTGGACCCATGGAAAAGAAGCCCTTGAGGAATTCCACCAGGATTTCCACAATTTCCATCCCACCATCAACCACAGCCTGGACCACTCCACACAAGAGATCCACTTCCTGGACACTACAGTACTAATAAGCGATGGTCACATAAATACCACCCTATACCGGAAACCTACTGACCACTATCCCTACCTACATGACTCCAGCTTTCACTCAGACCACACCACACGATCCATTGTCTACAGCCAAGCTCTACGATACAACTGCATTTGCTCCAACCCCTCATACAGAGACAAACACCTACAAGATCTCTATCAAGCGTTCTTACAACTACAATACGCACCTGCTGAAGTGAAGAAACAGATTGATAGAGCCAGAAGAGTACCCGGAAGTCACCTACTACAGGACAGGCCCAAAAAAGAAAATAACAGAACGCCACTAGCTGTCACCTTTAGCCCCCAACTAAAACCTCTCCAACGCATTATCAAGGATCTGCAACCTATCCTGAAGGATGACCCATCACTCTCACAGATCTTGGGAGACAGGCCAGTCCTTGCCTACAGACAGCCCCCCAACCTGAAGCAAATACTCACCAGCAACCACACACAACACAACACTAACACTAACCCAGGAACCTATCCTTGCAACAAAGCCTGTTGCCAACTGTGTCTACATATCTATTCAGGGACACCATATTAGGGCCTAATCACATCAGCCACACTATCAGAGGCTCGTTCACCTGCACATCTACCAATGTGCTATATAACACCATGTGCCAGCAATGCCCCTCTGCCATGTACATTGGTCAAACTTGACAGTCTCTACGTAAAAGAATAAATGGACACAAATCAGATGTCAAGAATTATAACATTCATAAACCAGTCGGAGAACACTTCAATCTCCCTGGTCACTTGATTTCTGACCTAAAAGTGGCAATTCTTCAACAAAAAAACTTCAAAACTGGACTCCAACGAGAGACTGCTGAATTGGAATTAATTTGCAAATTGGATACAATTAACTTAGGCTTGAATAGAGACTGGAAGTGGTTGAGTCATTATACAAAGTAAAACTATTTCCCCTTGTTTATTCCTTCCCCCATCCCCACATCACCCGCCCCCCCACTGTTCCTCAGACATTCTTGTTAACTCCTGGAAATGTGCTGGAAATGGCTCACCTTGATTATCACTTCAAATGGTTTTCTCTCCCCCCCGACCCCACTCTCCTGATGGTAATAGCTCATCTTAAGTGATCACTCTCCGTACAATGTGTATGATAAACACCCATTTTTTCATGGTCTGTGTGTATATAAATCTCATCACTGTATTTTCACTTTATGCATCCGATGAAGTGAGCTGTAGCTCACAAAAGCTTATGCTCAAATAAATTAGTTAGTCTCTAAGGTGCCACAAGTACTCCTTTTCTTTTTGCGAATACAGACTAACAGGGCTGCTACTTTGAGTACCTATTGTGACATTGGTAAATAAGATCAGGCCAGGGCCACAGGCCAATTCACTTGCTATTAGGATAGATCAAAGCAGTTGTTAATGTATAAGTGTGTATTCAGATGTTTAAACTTCATCAAAACTAATGGTTCGTTACTTGTATTTTTCTTGCGTATCTATTCTTGTTATAAGGTAATGTCAAACATTTACATGCTGTATATCCTTGTAACCAAATTATCCATCAAAAAATCTTGTGAAATGCTAATGAGGCACTTAAGATCTTTAACAGAAAATGCTAATTTCAAAGTAAGTGGTCATTGTGTGTGATGATAGAGGTCAAGGACTCTAAATGCATTTCCTCACTATCTGTCATTAAAGAAAAAGCCCACATGGGTAAAGACACTAACAGCTTGCTTTCTATGTTGAAAAGCTAGAAATATGGACTCAAGAAGGAATCCATCATCTCTGAACTGTTTGGATTCTAACAGGGCAGAATAACTGAATCAAAAGATGGAGATCTCCAAAATTATTCTGGGTAGCCCTGGACATTTTTGTGGGGGTGGGGGGGAGGGCAGGAACTGGCAGTCAATTACATTTCTGCTACTATTTGGAGTTACAAACTGTGGTTTACCTATTATTTTATTTTACCTGCTTTTACCTCTCAATAACTCTCATTCTTTTTTTCTTAGCTAATAAACCTTTAGTTTGTTTACTAAAGAATTGGCTGCCAGTGTTGTCTTTGGTGTAATAACAGGTAAGCCACAGGACTGGGAGAAACCTGATGTGGTGTGATTTTAGGTTTAAATATCCTTTTACCACAAAGTTCAGCTTGTCTGGGTGGCAAAACAGACTGGATAGGGTCCAGTCAGTGGCTCCATGGTAAGACTGGTGTAGTGATCCAGGAGTTCACATTTGTTACTGGCTTGGTGAAATTTAATTAAAAAAACAGCACCAGTTTGGAGTGTCTGCCCTAGTTTTCTGACAGTGGTGAGCACTCCAAACAGCATGACACCTCTCAGTAATCATTTCTCATCTCAATTCCAGATAAATGATTTCTAAACCCTATGTCTTAAAGCTTGGATTACATATACCATGTTCTTCCACACTTGCTTCAGAAATTACTTTCTTTGATAGTGATGAGTAGAAGTATAGCCATTACCTGAGGTATAGTGAGTATTTTGTAATCAGTTATGCAAAACTTCAGTAATATATGTAGTGCCCTAACTTTACATGAAAATTTACAGTAGATAAGACACATCAAACAAAGAATGGAATTATTATACTTAAATGTACACAATCTTGAAATGCACAAGTGGGGACAATGCAGAAAAATAGAGTACAGATCAAATATTGAGTACAGCAGATATTGTTTAATACTGGAATACTTTTCAGAACAGATTGTTTTTCAGGACATTTTTGAACGAGAATTTGGGGAGTGCTTGTTTTAGGTTAATTGCCTATCTGGAACATTCCAAAGTTTTCCAAAATCTGTTTACTACCATGAACAAATATTCCTTCAAATCCAATTACATAACTACATTCCATTCTTGGAAGCATTTGTTTTCTGTATGGTGCAAGTGGTTTGATAATAGTGAGTTCGTGACAAACAATAAAGTTATAGGCACAAATAGTCACATTGGTGGAAATATGTGATACCCATGACAGATGCCAATAGAATGTCATAATATTTTATAAGAGAGACAAGGTGGGTAAGCTACATAGACCTCTTCTTCAACTTTGTGTTGCTCGAAAGCTTGTCTCTTTCACCAACAGAAGTTGGTCCAGTAAAATATATTATCTCACCCACCGTGTCTCTCTGATATCTTGGGACCAACACAGCTACAAAAAACCCACGAACAATAATATGTTATATGTATCTTGTCTAGAGTTATATTCGGTTTGGTCAGCATTTTTGGGGGGGGACTCACTCTATATATTCCTGACATATATTTTTTTCAGAACACTGCATCATTCCTAAAATAACTCATGATATAAAGAGCACAGCTTTGTTTATGTGAAAGCAATTATGCACAACTGCATTCAGGTATGTACAGTGGCCCTAAGCCTGTCTATTGTTTGTTCATCTACTTGAAATGGTTACTGACAGGGTATTGATATTGCTCAGGTCAATGGCTCACTCATTAACTACAGAGAGTACATTTCCAGTAAAATTATCTGTAGTGATTTAATTAGAAATGTGTGTGAGGAGCATTTGCCTGTAGGTCTACACATTTTGAAATGACTTCTGAGTGGTTTCACCTGTGATACATGCTAACTATTCATCTGAGAATTAGGCAAGTGGTTTGTGGGTTGTTGTTTTTTTTTTTTTTTAAATCTTAAGTGTGCTGATTCTATGGAGTTCCCAGGGGATGCTCAGAACATATTGCAGAAATATCATTGTTGAGTGCATTAGTATCAGTCACAGCCAAGAAAGGTTCTGAGCATGGAATTTTCTGGAGAACTTCTCGTAGAAGAAGATGAAGAGCTGGGATCAAGCATCTCAACCATAAAATATATTACTATTTTCAATTTATAATTCATTTATAAAATAATGATTCAGAGCCAGCCAGCATAGCAGAGTGTTCAGTTATAATGTAATATGAAGCTAATAGTACAGATATAAATAATGGTTAGTAGAGACTTTTCATTCATGCTATTGACAGATAAGGCAATGCCTTTTGCTCTTCACATATAATTGTTTCCTTCTGAGAAACACTAGCTGGTTAGTGATTGTCACCTAGGAACAGTGAATTCCACAAGCTTCAACCTCAATTACACCAAGAATGAGCTTTTCTCTCATCTTCCCTGCATTCATACTATTACTAGACTCCTTATATGAAAAAAAGCAATAACTTTAATTGCAATTATCACAGGAATTATCATAGGTTTATGTACAGTTAACTGTGAAATTGGATTCAGGATGTCTTAATGAATGTACCCGCTTTACTTGCATTAGAAGGTTTCATTGTACTACAGTTTTTGATAGCCAAAGAAAACTTTTTGGAAAAATGTTTCAAAACAGCTATATTAATTCTACAGAAGCATCTACTTGACTTAAACAGTAAAGAAAGATTTCTATCCATAGCCAGATAAGAGCTTTTTGCCCTTGTTTATTCAGCAATTATCAGTTACGGGCATAAAAAAAACAGTCTTTCTGAAGACTGTAATCACAGCCTCATCCCTTTTGTACAAACTTTCATATATTTTACAAATCTGAAATGAACTAATTTTATAGAACCATGACTACAGTAGTCTGTCTTTCATTCAACTAAATTAATCTAAATGACTCATGGCTTTTTGCCTCCTTGTTCATAAAAAAAATTATTCACTCCTGATACAGGCTCAGAAATCAATTTCCAGCAGGTGAGTAGCATTGCTCCTTTCCAAAAGAGAGTTGCAACTACAGGTGTCTGAAAAAAATCAATTAGAGTGAAATCCGAGGCTACCTTTTATTTTTAAACCTTTAAAACAAAAATTCAAAATGTGCAATGGTATTTAATTATCTCAGTAACACTGGCTTGAAATTGGCATTGTTTAGAAAAAGGACTAGATTCATCCCTGAGCTACGTCTATTTTGTGCCGCTCTGGTGGTACAAAACTGACATAACCTTAACTTAAATCCAGGGTTATGAATGTTATCTGTTTCTGAACTTTTGCAAACTTATCCACACAAATTTTGCGGACTCAATTTTGAATTGGCACATGTCTAGATTTCTGAGGAGACGACCAGTTGCACTGAGTTGTGACAATGTATATAATGGCTTTATTTTGTGCAAAGACAAGAATGTGGATAATACAACCAAACATATTTTCATTTATGACTTAAGTCAGGATTTGAAGTCAGAGGGTGAAGTCTGATCTCTCACCATTGCAAATCCAGGAAAATACCACTAATGTCAATGACGTGTACTTTAGAGTTGTGCTATGAGATCAGAATCTGGCAAGTAAAAGTATGGGGCCCACATTCTGAATTTTTATACTGGTTTAAGAGCAGTGTAGCTCTATTGACTGATTTGGCCTGATCAAAATCTTGCTCTAATGCACTAGTCTTTGTGCAGCAATAGTACCACCTATATACAAGCAAAATTGTGAGGGGAAAAAATCAGGAGAAATTGTAATGAAATGTTTGTAGGTTTCCCCCCCTTCTTTTTTGGCTAGATGTAGAGCTGTTTGAAATTTTTAAAATTTCATATCTTCAAATTTTTGAAATGTCAAATGTCCTAAAAGGAAAATTTATTTTCTTTTACAGCCCTTCTTTTTTGACAAAATGTATGCAATGTTTCTGAAACTAAAGAAATTAGAATGAAAGTTTGTATATGCCTTCCCATCAGTGTAAATCTGGGACAATTTGCACAAAATACTCCCCGCTAAAATTGGGGTTAATCAGATCAGAATCAGGCCTTATTAGTCTTTTCAAGTTTACTTCATTCAAATATTTTAAACTTTTCTCATATTTTAATTCACAAGTATTGGAATAATAACATTGAATACAATGGCCTGTTAACATCCCTTGCAAGTACCATGTGGTATTATCCTAGTTGCAGTAGGATCCTAGGAACCTTTGAAAATTAATGTGGGTATTATGGGCACCACATTGTTTCTCACACATTTTACCTGGATAATACATGAAAGTGTTCTTTTATTAATTTTCTGATTAAATGTCTGAATACTTGTGAAGAGTGTATAGTATGACCCCCATGAATATTAGTGAAGCAAACTCAACCTATTTAATGCATTGCAATATTTGAAAATCTCTTTTTATTCTTTTCAACCAGCTTTACACATAGCAGGCATTTTGTGAGCTACCAATAGACTGATGTTTGTTTGCAAAAAATTCTTATAAAATAATTATGAATAATGAACATATTTTTTTCAGTTGTCCTGTTTTCAATGGGAACTTATGAACAGAAACAAAGGCTATTTTGGACATGTCAGTAGAATGCAACAAGCTCCATTACTTTCTGTGCAAAGTATACTGTAATAATTTAATATTGTGTGTTGGCCTGGTTACTGGTTTGGCATTTTCTGTATGAATATATTTGTTTAACTCACTAGAGGTCTGTTAGAAATACAGGTAGGAAGGAGGATATGGTTTAATATAGTCACGTATTAACTGACACTCAAGAGTCACTAAGGAAAAATGGCAGAACTATTTGCTTCCATGATTCTGGCTTGATTTCCTGCTGAGCCTACAGGACTGGTTGGATTAGAAGGCACAATAAGGAAATAAGGTTTAATTTTTTTTAATAATGAGCGTATTTAATCATTAGAACAATTTGCCACAGGTTATGATGGATTCTTCATCACTAAGAATTTTTAAATCAAGATTGTATGTTTATCTAAAAGATATACACTAGCAATTATTTTGGGGAAATTCTATGGCAAGTGCTATACAGGAGATCAGACTAGATGATCAACATGGTCCCTTCTGGCCTTAGAATCTACGAATCTGTGAAGGGCCAAAACCAGCCTACACAGAAGGACAAAACCTCTGTCAGGGTATAAAAAGGACAATCTCTTTAGGAAACTAGACTGAAGCAAAAACTCCCACAAGAACCCCTGAGGTCATCTGAAGAAGCTAGGTCTGACTATGATTATGGGATGGCAGGACTGTAGGTCATTCATAATGGTGATGAACAGTCTTTTGGCCAGAAAGAGAGAGTAAAATTGACTGTACAGACTTGTCATTAGGGAACTCACCTGAGCGGAGGAGCACCCAAGTTCAAGTCACTGCTCCAATGACCATGTAATTATTTATAAAAAGTAGAACAGGCTTTAATAGGAGAAATTAAAAATATACCCCCATGCACTAACCTGGGTGGTGGGAAACCCATGTTCAGATCACCTTATCCCTTATCTTGAATCACCATTTCACATATCATGGTAAGCTCACTGAGCTAAGGGTCACAAGGAAGGCCTCCCAACCATTTTGTGAATTTAGTCCTCCTTTGCTTTAGTCAAAATACCCAAAATCAAAATGGAAAATGTTGAGTCAGGTCAAACCAAAATATTTAGTTTTGACATTTCTGAACATTTTAATTTTTTTGGTTTGATCAACACTATTAGGTGAATTTGTGTCAGATTTTCAAATAGTTAAGAGTCGCCCAAACTGCATTTTTCAGTGAAAAAACTATTAGCTGAAAAAAAAATTCATCCAACACTATTAACCATTATATCACTGGTCATAGCTACTGAAGGTAAAAACGCAAGTATCTGGTCAGACTTGCATGTCAATAAGTGGTTGGCAGAGACATGGTGTTATGCTCAAATCCCAGTCTATGAATAAAACAATTGTGAAATCCAAGACAGATAAGAACATGAGGCCTGACACTGGAAGGGGTATGCTCAAGCTATTTCTGCACAAGAAGGCTTTTGCTGGCATAGCTATGTTGGTTGGAGTATTGCTGGCACCCAGTGCCGAGAGGCAAAACAACAGCAGGGGTTCATTACTCGGTATGCTTCACTCAATAATCACAATGGGGTGGAGAAGCAGAAAAGTTTATTTGCAGCTGCAAACAAGGTACAGTGAGAATAGAATCTCAAATCCTGCACACCAGAGCAGGTCATTACACACACTTTTATATTCCTTAATGCTACTGCACTATACAACAGCCAATTAAAACTTTGCACAAATACTCTGCCTTCCTTATAAGGGTTACAACAATGTTTATTTCCTGCAACCTCTAACTACCATTCCTAGCAACTTAAACAACCAGCACATTCTGTCTGGCCTTGTAGCTCTCTCTCCTATTATCTTTAACTTGGCATCAGCAAACCTTACACTATAAGGCATTATCTGCAGCTGCAACATTGTTTTAAGAGCAAAAGAGTTACTCAAACCAGCCAGGCCTGAATTCTATTAAGGGGAGTTGAGAAGAAGCCCTTAGGCCTTCAGCAGAAAGACCTCCTCGACCCTTATGGCCTTCCATCCCCTCAACTTAACTAGTGGCCATGCCCTGGGGTCTCCAACAGGAGTGTGATGGGGGACGTAGCTGTGCCAGCAAAAGCCCCTACTGTAAATACAGTTATGCCAGCAAACTGCTTTTGACAGTATAACTAATATTGCTCAGGGAAAGCTATACTGGCAAAGGCCCATTTTTGCCAGTATACCTGCATTCCAACGAAGAGTGCTTTGCATGCAAAGCCTTCGAGTGTAGCTATGACCTCAGAAAAGAGACAGAGGTAATTAGCCCATAATCATGTCACACAGCCTTTTAGAAATACTGCTCCTGAAGCTATCTGCATAACAGGTTAAAGGAAGAATGATATATTGAATCTACCTTAGATACTTTTGTGGCCCTCATTACCATGGTAAATGAGCAACTCACAGTCTTCAGTGTTGTTCACAACACCCCATGAGGTAGGGAAGTACTATTATTATCATTTTCCAAATAAAGAACTGAGGCACATTTAGTCTAAGGCAGGGGTTCCCAAACTTGGTATGTGGCTTGTTCAGGGTAAGCCCCTGGTGGGCCAGGAGATGCTTTGTTTACCTGAGCATCCACAGGTACGGTCGCTCGCAGCTCCCAGTGTCCACAGTTCGCTGTCCTCTGTGTCTCTCTCCTCTGTAACTGATGGGATGCTGGCAGTTTGCAGTCTCCACCTGATTCCAAAACCTCTGTCTTTTTATAGGGTAGGAGACAAAGAAACCCCTTTTTGGCGGGAAAAGAAAACTTTTCCACAATTAATTTCACCAGGTGTCCTGTTGTGACATTTTTGTTTTACCTAATTTTTTATGGAATTTCCTTTATGATATATTTAGGTATATGATCAATAAATGAAGGGAAATTGTAATCTGGTCATTATTACTGACAGCTGTGACAACCGGCAGTTCTTACTGAGTTAAAACATCAGAGAAAGCACTGACAACATGTACCTCTTATCAGTCATCCAGTCTTGTTTAGACCATACTTCTGTAAATAGCTTGAGGGTTTTTCCCCACCCCCAGACATCTATTTCACCACAGACTTGGAGATGCTTAGGGAAATTGGAGACAGCTCAACACTTAATCATATGAAATTCCTGAACACATGTCCCTCATAGGTTAAAAACCAACACCGCCCTATACTGGACACCTACTGACCGCTATACTTACCCTCATGCCTCCAGCTTTCATCCAGACCACACCACATGATCCATTGTCTACAGCCAAGCTCTACTGTACAACCACATTTGCTCTAACCCCTCAGACGGAGACAAACACCTACAAGATCTTTATCAAGCATTCTTACAACTACAATACCCACCTGCTGAAGTGAAGAAACAGATTGACAGAGCCAGAAGAGTACCCAGAAGTTACCTATTACAGGCCCACCGCCACTAGCCATCACCTTCAGCCCCCAACTAAAACCTCTCCAGCGCATCATCAAGGATCTACAACCTAACCTGAAGGACAACCCATCACTCTCACAGATCTTGGGAGACAGGTCAGTCCTCGCTTACAGACAGCCCTCCAACCTGAAGCAAATACTCAAACACTAACCCAGGAATCTATCCTTGCAACAAAGCCAGTTCCCAGCTGTGTCCACATATCTATTCAGGGGACACCATCATAGGACCTAATCACATCAGCCACAGTATCAGAGGCTCGTTCACCTGCACATCTACCAATGTGATATATACCATCATGTGCTAGCAATGCCCCTCTGCCATGTACACTGGCCAAATTGGACAGTCTCTACATAAAAGAATAAATGGACACAAATCAGACATCAGGAATTATAACATTCAATAACCAGTCGGAGAACACTTCAATCTCTCTGGTCACTCGATTTTAGACCTAAAAGTTGCAATTCTTCAACAAAAAAACTTCAAAAACAGACTCCAGTGAGAGACTGCTGAATTGGAATTAATTTGCAAACTGGACGCCATTAAATTAGGCTTGAATAAAGACTGGGAGTGGATGGGTTATTACACAAAGTAAAACTATTTCCCCATGTTTATCGCCCCCCCTCCTCACATGTTCTTGTCAACTGCTGGAAATGGCCCACCTTGATTATCACTAGAAAAGGTTGTTTTTCTCTCCTGCTGGTAATAGCTCAATTTACCTGATCACTCTCATTACAGTGTGTATGGTAACACCCATTGTTTCATGTTCTCTGTGTATATAAAATCTCCCCACTGTATTTTCCACTGCATGCATCCAAAGAAGTGAGTGGTAGCGGCAGACATTCCAGAAGACTGGAAAAGGGCAAATATAGTGCCAATCTATAAAAAGGGAAATAAGGACAACCCAGGGAATTATAGACCAGTCAGCTTAACTTTTTTCCCCTGAAAGACAATGGAGCATATAATTAAGCAATCAATTTGATAAATAACAGTCAGCATGGATTTGTCAAGAACAAATAGTGTCAAACCCACCTGATAGCTTTCTTTGACAGGGTAACAAGCCTTGTAGATAGGGGGGAAGTGGTAAATGTGGTATATCTTGACTTTAGTAAGGATTTTGATACTCTCTCCCATGACCTTCTCATAAACAAATTAGGAAAATATAGCTACTATAAGGTGGGTGCATAACTGGTTGAAAAATCATGCTCAGAAAGTAGTTATCAGTGGTTCACAGTCATGGTGAAAGGGCAGAATGAGTGGGGTCCCGCAGGGATCACTTCTGGGTCTGGTTCTGGGTCTTTTCAATATCTTTATCAATAATTTAGATAATGGCATAGAGAGTGCACTTATAAAGTTTGCGGACGATATCAAGCTGGGAGGGGTTGCAAGTGCTTCGGAGGATAGGATTAATATTCAAAATGATCTAGATAAGCTGGAGAAATGGTCTAAAGTGAATAGGATGAAATTCAATAAGGACAAATGCAAAGTACTCTACGTAGGAAGGAACAATCCATTGCACACATACAACATGGGAAATAACTACCTAGGAAGGAGTACTGCGGAAAGGGATCTGGGGGTCATAGTGTATCACATGCTAAATATGAGTCAACAGTGTAACGCTGTTGCAAAAAAAGCAAACATTATTCTGGTATGTATTATCAGGAGTGGATTAGAAGGAGTGTAAGCAAGACATGAGAAGTAATTCTTCCGCTCTACTCCACGCTGATTAGGTCTCGACTGGAGTATTGTGTCCAGTTCTGGGTGCCACGTTCCTGGAAAGATGCAGACAAACTGGAGAAAGTCCAGAGAAGAGCAACAGAAATAATTAAAGGTCTAAAAAGCATGACCTATGAGGGAAGATTGAAAAAAAATGGGTTTGTTTAATCTGGAGAAGAGAAGACTGAGAGAGAACATGATAACAGTTTTCAAGTACATACAAGGTTGTTATAAGGAGGAGGGAGAAACAATTGTTTTTCTTAACTTCTGAGGATAGGACAAGAAGCAATGGGCTTAAATTGCAGCAAGGGCAGTTCAGGTTGGACATTAGGAAAAACTTAATTGGGGATTTCTAAGAGCAGGTTGGACAAACACCTGTCAGGGATGGTCTAGGTAATACTTAGTCCTGCCACGAGAGCAGGGGACTGGACTAGATGACTTCTCAAGGTCCCTTCCAGTCCTATGATTCTATGATTCTAAGTACTTGCCTCTGCACCCGGACCCCATTTCCTCGGCAGGAACGCTGGAGTGGGGGGAGGGATTGCGGGCAGAAGGGATGTGGAGGGGCCCCCACTTGCTCTGGCCCAGGGGCCCCACAAAACCCTAATCCACCATGAACGTAACCCAAGAGTATGTTTACACTGCAGACGGGAGGTGGATTTTGCAGTGCAGGTGGACAGAATCACACTAGCTGAGCGTGAGCTAGTGCACTGATAGCAGCAGCACAGGCCAGGCACTTGAGCTCAGAACAGTTTGGATTCAGCCCAAGGCACCACAAGTGCTGCAGCACCCACGCTGCTATTTTTAAAGTACGACCTTGCGTCTGTCTACCCAGGCTGGGGATCACCTGTCCCAGCTTCAGTGCAGACACCCCCTAAAGTGACTTGCTTCACATAGGAAGCCTATTGTGAGCAGGGAATTGAATTAGAGCTTCACGGTCACAGGATAGTCTCCTAACCACTCTTATACGTAAGCCACACATAAAGCAACTACGGTCCTCTTCTTAAATCCCGTGAGGCAGATGATCACCGCTTTCACAATTTCCCTGTAAGCATTCTGGTCTTTACAAAGCATGTTGTCTGTAAGATATAAACCTCCAAATGCTTCCTCTCTTTGTTTTCCTTGGAAGATATGAAAAGTGTTTCTTTGTAATGTTTTATTTAAATGTTGTAGAAATGGCCCTTTTAATGAACAATTCCATGTTAATATGGATAATATGTCAGTTTGCCTTTGGGCCATGGATTTTGTAAGCATTAATAACAGGTACTGTAAATGTCTGAAGTCTGCTTTGAATTCTTTTTTGTTCACATTAAATTAATTTAAATGTATATATTTATTTTTAATTTAACAACATGCCTGCTATTTAGACTCTGAGTGCTCAAGTATTAAAAGCTGTATTTCCCAGGCTAAGAACATTTTGTTCCCTGCTTCAAAATCAGCACCCTAAATGATTTCTAGAAGAAATGGGCCTTACCCTGCGCTCTGCAAGTCAACACATTTGCATCAGCTGTAGCACTTGACAGAAGGATGTGAATTACATAACATAAGAAGCTCTGAGTACTCTCAGCCTCCAGCAGCCTCAGATAGCAAACCTAACAACTGTCAGTAAATGTGTCCCAGCAAACCAGAGTTAGCAGCAGTTCACTAAGGTAGCCATGAGCAAAACCAAAGGCAGTGTCAGGACATTAAATAACACTGCAAAAAGGAAGCCAATGCAGTCTTAAAATAATTTGTGTAATGTTCTCCTTGCAGATTATACCATCAAGTAGGTGGCCAGCTGCATTCTTGCACTGGCTGAAACTGTGGAATGTTTTGCAGTAATTCAATACAGAGAACAAAAAAGTGGTAAGATTCACATCAGAGAAAAATGTTCTAAAATGGCCACAGGCACTTGGAAAAAAAAGTGCGTTCAACACTCACTACCAAAGAACCCAGGAGAAATCAGGAATCCACATGCAACTCAAAATTACAAGCTTTTTTGGACAATGGGTGGGACAATTCTACCGGGACAATTCTACCTGGAATTAGAAATCATCTCTGCAATAACCACCTAGATGCTCAATAGTATCTTCTGGGATCTTTCTAAGAAAAGACAAAAGAAGTATTCAAGGCTATCCTATCTACCCAACACAGTGTTTATAGTCAAGTGAGGAAAAACTTGTGGTCCATATTGTCCAAGACTACTGACACATATATCAACTGTTAGAAGGAGCTCATCATCCAGTGAAGCAATATCAGTCTCTAAGCCATAAACAGGCCAGAATCCAATTTGACAATTTAGATGTTTATTTTTTAGGTATTTTTGAGGATTTCCCCATCACTAGTTCTTTGCTATATTAATTCTGCTTAAGAATAAACCATACTCTGGACAAGGGATCATGTTTCTTTCTGCAGTTCCCTTAAATACAATGGGAACCGCGATATAAACATGAGATTCTATAAAATCATAGCAATTAGACCTGGGTGACCCACATCATTCTTTTCCTAGGAATGATTGTTTCTTAGGGTATGTTCTTTGGAACTTTGTGTTCCTTGTATGTACATTGATACTTATGCTATGGAATTGATGGTTAACCAAGTCCACTGAACTGCTTAGTTGCAAACAGCACTCCATCTTGTTATCTTCTTATGAACTTTTCATTGCTTGTAA
The DNA here is from genome assembly GCF_965140295.1 of Lepidochelys olivacea. Classification (NCBI taxonomy): domain Eukaryota; kingdom Metazoa; phylum Chordata; order Testudines; family Cheloniidae; genus Lepidochelys; species Lepidochelys olivacea. The sequence continues at coordinate 73,785,199 of NC_140411.1, read as the reverse complement.
CTGGTATCACAGCAGCACCTAGAAGTCCTACCAAGAAAGAGGCCTCATTGTGCTAGGTACTGTGGAATCATATTCAAGGAGAAAATGCTTGCCCTTAGGAATTTACAATCTAGAAAGATAAGGTAGACAAAAGAAGTATTATTATCCTATTTTATAGATATGGAACTAAAGCACAGAAATATTAAGTGGTGTGCCCAAGGCCATATTGGAAACCTGTGGCAGAGCCTGAAGCTGAATATCTTCCGAATCCCAGTGCAGTACCTTAACCACAAAACCATATCTTCCTCACTTTTCATAGTATAACTACTCTTTTGACAGCTATGTGGTTTTGTGCTCTGCAACAGGTTTTCCAACTACAGTCTTATTTTTGTGACAATTTTTCTTTGTTTGTTTTCTGTTTTAACAGACTTCCATTGTACTAAAAAAGCTGTTTGATTCACTTCCACATGGAGAACTCATAAAAAATTGAAAAGCTTCAATAATTTTAAATCATTCTACCCCGCACATAGAGATTTAAATTTCAGCGCTATTTTTTTATTAGCACTTTAATTTGGTGGGTACCAGGCTTCTACAAGATTTAAAATTATTGGAGCATTTCAAATTTTTATAAGCTTTCTAGTAAAGATGTGACTATGGTTCTGGGCACTTGTAAAGTGTAGCACAATTTAAATTTAATCTAAATTATTTAAGTGCTTCAGACTTAGGGGAGATTTTCAATCTTTCAGACTGGAATTCATGTTAGGAGACGAGCACTATCCTATAATGTGAAGTGCTTTTATCATTTTAAAACCCTGTGGGCAGCATTCACAGCAACTCTTTTTTTATTGTCAGTTTGTTAATTTAAATTATTTGTTTTCATCTCCAATGTACGAAGAGGAAATAAGAACATAAAAGAACCCATTGTTTCCACTAGGAAGTTCAAGATAAAGATGAGGTCCCCGATTTTGACAAGATGATGGGAAGGAGAGAAAAGAGCTGCAGTGAAAATCTACACAAGATAAAGGCCAGAAATTGGTGAGCAGAAGAAACAGTCTTGAGAAATACTGAATGTCCCTCAGCTTCATTGGGAATTGAATATCAGATGTTACTTTTTGACTGAATACTCGTTTCCATAGGAGAGTAAAGCCAGCTGGTTTTTAGTCCAAGATAAAAATATGAGCATTTCTGTATATTTGGGAAATAATATGATATCCCTAGTATATTTTTGCATGATTCCATGTGATAAAACATAACAGTGGAACATAGAGTACATGGTACATATAATTCTATACAACACAAATGCAAAAAATGCAGTTGGCTTAGAGAAGTGTTCCTTTTTCAAAAAAACAAAAGCCAGCAGCATCAATAAGTTGGAAATTCAATTTGCACTACAAGTTTAGAATGTTAAGATTTTCACAGTTCTTCAATACTCTTTCCCATTCTTATAATTATTGTCACAAGGATTTTCATGTATCATCATCTTCAGTTGACATTATTCGATTTCAGTCAGGGATGTGTTACTTCACTTCTATGGTGGTGTAAATCCAGTGAAGTCAATGGAATTACACTGATGTAAATTGCAATAAAGCAGTGCCGAATCAGACCCACTATTTTTACAAGAATGATCTTTCAGAATGTACTTAACTGGTAGGTACTGGCATCCATTCGTCTGAACAGAGAGTCAATTTAAATCTTTAAGACAACTTTTGCAATGACAGACAGGATCACAGACACTCAGGCAATGTCTACACTACGAAAGTACTCCGATTTTACAGAGATCGGTTTTTGGGAACATATTGCATAAAGTCGAGTGCATGCGTCCACACTAAGCACATTAATTCGGTGGTGTGCATCCACAGTATCATGGCAAGGGTCGACATTCCGAGCGGTGCACTGTGGGTAGCTATCCCACAGTTCCCACAGTCCCCGCTGCCCATTGGAATTCTGTGCTGAGCTCCCAGTGCCTGATGGGGCCAAAAATTTGTTGCGGGTGGTTATGGGTAAATGTCGTCAGTCAACCTTTCCTCCCTCCATGAAAGCAACGGCAGACAATCATTTTGCACCCTTTTCCCTGGATTGCCCGAGCAGATGCCATAGCATGGCAAGCATGGAGCCTGCAGCAGTTATGACCATTGTAAACACCTCACACATTATTGTTCAGTTTATGCAGAACCAGCACCTGAAAAACCAGGCAAGGAGGTGATGGCAGCGTGGTGATGAGGACATGAACACAGATTTCTCTAAAACCACTGTCCCCAGCAATTTGGAGATCATGGTGTTACTGGGGCAGGCTCATGCTGTGGAAAGCCGATTATGGGCCCGGGAAACAAGCACAGAGTGGTGGGAACGCATAGTGTTGCAGGTTTGGGATGATTCCCAGTGGCTCGGAAACTTTCGCATGCATAAGGGCACTTTCTTGGAACTTTGTGACTTGCTTTCCCCTGCCCTGAAGCACAAGAATACCAAGATGAGAGCAGCCCTCACAATATGAATAGCAATAGCTCTATGGAAGCTTGCAACACTAGACAGCTATCGGTCAGTCGGTAATCAATTTGGAGTGGGCAAATATACTGTGGGGGTTGCTGTGATGCAAGTAGCCAGCGCAATCATTGAGCTGCTGCTATCAAAGGCAGTGACTCTGGGAAATGTGCAGGTCATACTAGTTGGCTTTGCTGCAACGGGATTCCCTAACTGTGGTGGGGCTATAGACGGAACCCATATCCCTATCTTGGGACCGGACCACCAGGGCAGCCAGTACATAAACCACAAGGGGTAATTTTCAATGGTGCTGCAAGCACTGGTGGATCACAAGGGACGTTTCACCAACATCAACGTGGGATGGCCAGGAAAGGTTCATGATGCTCTTGTCTTCAGGAACTCTGGTCTGTTTAAATGGCTGCAGGAAGGGATTTACTTCACAGACCAGAAAATAACTGTAGGGGATGTTGAAATGCCTATAGTTATCCTTGGGGATCCAGCCTACCCCTTAATGCCCTGGCTCATGAAGCCGTACACAGGCACCCTGGGCAGTAGTCAGGAGCTGTTCAGCTACAGGCTGAGCAAGTGCAGAATGGTGGTAGAGTGTGTATTTGGATGTTTAAAGGGTCGCTGGCGCAGTTTACTGACTCGCTGAAACCACAGGGAAACCAATATTCCCATTGTTATTGCTGCTTGCTCTTTGCTCCACAATCTCTGTGAGAGTAAGGGGGAGATGTTTATGGTGGGGTGGGAGGTTGAGGCAAATCACCTGGCCACTGAATACATGCAGCCGGACACCAGGGCGGTTAGAAGAGCACAGCAGGAAGCGCTGTGCATCAGAGAAGCTTTGAAAACCAGTTTCATGACTGGCCAGGGATCTGTGTGACACTTTTGTTTGTTTCTCCTTGATCAAAACCTGCCCCCTTGGTTGCCTCTAAATTCCCTGTAAGCCACCCGCCCTCTCCCCTTCGATCACAGCTTGCTTGCAAAGGAAATAAAGTCACTATAGTTTAAAAAACATGTATTCTTTATTAATTGATTATAAAAAATAGGGAGATAACTCACAAGGTAGCCCGGGTGGGGTGTGGGAGGAGGGTAGGAGGGAAGGAAAAGGCCACTTTAAAACTTCTTGAATGACAGCCTTCTGTTGCTTGGGCTGTCCACTGGGGTGAAATGGTTGGGTGCCTGGAGCCTCCCCGCCACACCTCCTCCCTCCCTCCCCCCCGCCCCTCTGTGTTCTTGGGCGTCTGGGTGAGGAGGCTATGGAATTTGGGGAGGAGGGAGGGCAGTTAAACAGGGGCTGCAGTGGCAGTCTGTGATCCTGCTGCCGTTCATGAGCCTCTACCAGATGCCGGAGCATGTCTGTTTGATCCTGCAGTAGCCCCAGCATTGCCTCATGCCTCTTCTGATCTTCCTGCCAGCACCTCTCCTCACATTCATCAGCCACTTTCCTGTATTCTGGTATTGTGTCCCTCCACACATTCTGCTGAGCTCTGTCAGTGCCGGACGACTGCATGAGCTCAGAGAACATTTCATCACGCATGCGGTTTTTTCGCTGCCTTGTCTGAGATAGCCTTTGGGATGGAGGAGGGAGGCTTGAAACATTTGCAGCTGCTGGAGGAAAAAAAGGGAGTGAAGTATTTAAAAAGATACATTTTACTGAAAAATGGCTATACTCTTTCACGGTGAACAACATTATTCACATTACATAGCACATGTGATTTTGGTACAAGGTCAATTTTGCATCTTATATTGAGTGCATGTGGCTTTGGTGTTAGAGATCACACACGCAGTGCCGGGGAACAGAATTCAGCTTGCAGGCGGCCACGGTAAGCCATAGTCTTTCGGCTTCTGCAACCTTCATAACAGCAGTGCCCTCCTCTCCCATACCAAGCAAAGCACGTTAAGTTGGCCATTTTAGTGCTGTGGTTTTCCTGTTAACGTGAAGCAGCAGAAACCAAACTAACCCTCCCCCATCCAATTACCCCTCACCCCACCATGTGGCTGGTATCAGGAAAGATTTCTGCTAGCCAAACAGCTCAGTGCCAATACCCCCCGCCCCACTGCATGGCTAACTGTGGGGAGGATTTCTTTTCAGCCACAAGCAAACAGCCCAGTAGGAACGGCCACCTCTGAATATCCCCTTAATTAAATTCCCCTATTTCAACTAGGTTACCATTAACGATATCACTCTCCTGAGGATAACACAGAGAGATAAAGAATGGATGTTGCTTGAATACCAGCAAACACTGGGACCATAAGCTGTCAGGCTTTGTCATGCAATGATACCAGATTACTTGCTACTAGCATGGCGTGGTAAAGTGTCCTATCATGGAGGACGGAATAAGGCTGCTCTCCCCAGTAACCTTCTGCAAAGGCTTTTAGAGTGCCTCAAGGAGAGTTTCATGGAGATGTCCCTGGAAGATTTCCGCTACATCCCCAGACATGTTAACAGACTTTTCCAATAGTTGTACTGGCCACAAATGCATCCCAAGTCCTCAGGGCTACTTAATCATTAAAAAACACTTGCTTTTATAACATGTATTATATTTTAAAAGGTGCACTCACCAGAGGTCCCTTCTCCAGCTTCATTGGGTTGGGAGGGTATTTCAGTCAGGGTGATAAAAAGATCCTGGCTGTAGGGGAGAACTGTGTGCTGTGTGCTCTCCTCAAGCTCGTCCTCCTCCTCCTCATCTTCCCTGTCCGCAAAATCCTCAGGCATGATGGAGAGTACCCGATCATTGGAGTCCATGGACAGGGGTGGGGTAGTGGTGGCGGCCCCCCCTAGAATTGCATGCAGTTCACGTAGAAGCGGAATGTCTGGGGCTCTGTCCCAGAGCATCCGTTTGATTCTTTGGTTTTCTGATACGCTTGTCTGAGCTCCTTAAGTTTCACACAGCACTGTGTTGCGTCCCTGCTGTAACCTCTGTCCCTCATGGCCTCAGAGATTTTTTGAAATGTTTTGGCATTTCGTCTTTTGGAATGTAGTTCTGATAGCACGGATTCCTCTCCCCATACAGCGATCAGATCCAGTACCTCCATTTCGATCCATGCTGGAGCTCTCTTTCGATTCTAGGACTGCATGGTCACCTGTGCTGATGAGCTCTGCATGGTCACCTGTGCTGATGAGCTCGCGTGGCCAAACAGCAAATGAGATTCAAAAGTTCCGGAGCTTTTCATGTACATCTTGCCAGTACATCAGAGTTCAGAGTGCTGTCCAGAGTGGTCACAATGGTGCACAGTGGGCTAGCTCCTGGAAGCCAATACCTTCAAATTGCGTCCACACTAACCCTAATTCGAAACAGCAATGTCGATTTCAGTGCTAATCCCCTTGTTGGGGAGGAGTACAGAAACAAGTACTTTGAAGAGCCCTTTATGTAAAAAAAAATGGCTTTGTTGTGTGGATGGGTGCAGGGTTAATTCGATTTAATGCTGCTAAATCCGACAAACTTGTAGTGTAGACCAGGCCTAAGAGGTGATCAGATACCACAGTGAAGCATGCAATACAAATGACTATATGGAAAGGTAGATGGATATCATCAAGCAGTGAACAGTAATTAGGTACCTTATAAGAAGATGCTTGAGCTCTTTTGCAAGACATCAGCCACCAAGTTAAGTGAAACTAAACTGGCAGACTTCCTTTTTATTTTCATTTCATGCAAGGCAGTTGCTATGTAAAATTTCAAAATATATATTTCAGGTGACATAAATAATTGCATCATCACCCTAATTCCACCTCCTGCTGGCCAACCAACCTAATCTATCTAGCCTCGGAAAGAAATTGCAAATATATACAATGAATCACAGTGGGACCTAGGAGTGGTTGGGCATTAGCACCTCATATCCCACGGAATGGCATCAGACAAATCAATAATATCTGAGACTGGGAGTGTGTCCTAAGGTCCTAGAAATAGAAACAGGGACTGGAATCTACTCAGACCCAGCTGGCTTGAAAGCACATGGACCCAAAGTTTGGGGCCACTCGCAACCAGTATGTGACTCTGTTTAGAGTGGTACTTGGACAAGCTGTGACAGAAGGAAGTAAAGAATCAGGTCCTTAGTATCACTGAGGAAGTCCAATACTGCTCTAAGTGAAGGCAAGGACAAAACTCCCATTGACTTAAATTGGAGCACGATCAGGCCCTCTATGTAAAAATGAAGCTTGAGGGCCAGGTTCACTGGTTGCTTCAGCTGCTTTGTTCTGCTTTAGTTATGCAAAGTAGTCATGAAGCTGGTTTAATGGGCCACATTAAGATGGGTTTATAGCTGTGCTGTGCTGCTAGATGGCACAAACCAGCTGGCGCATACCACTGAATCTGACCCTCGGTTGCATTACCACAAGAGATGTTGGTTAAGATAAAAATGTCAGACCAGATTCTCGTCTGGTTTAAATTTCCTTAGCTCCATTGGAGCTATGCGATTTTACATCGGCTGCGGATCTGGACTGCCATTATTGTACATCATGAATTTTCCATATAATTAGTTGTTGTTATTATGATTACTATTATTATTCTGCAAAAACCACTGAAGTATACATAAATATAATAAGGGGGAAAGTGCTATAGAAAAGAAAGCCTAGCTGTTGCATACTAACAGTTAGTAGAAGATTTGAACTGTTTATGTTTTGACTGATCCAAGCTCACTTTATCCAATAACAATCAATATATTAAATAAATAAAAAACAAAAGCTAAAAGGGGAGAAATCATATTAAGAGATAGTCTCTGCTCAAACAATTTCACCACCCAGGACCCCAATTCTGTAGCTGACTCTGCACAAGTGTACCAATGTAACTGTGCAGGGGCATACTTAAGCTAATAGAGGTCCACGTGGGTGCAGAGGTCTGGCATTGTGGAGCCAGTAGTTAGCGTGGGACATAATTTAAAAAAAAAATCAAACAAATGTGTGCTCTCAACAAATGGGATGGCGATCGGGCTCAGAGGAAGAGGGTAAAAACCCAGTAATTCATCCACATTATAGTTATAAACAGTCAATGTATAGTTTCCTTTATTATTTTAGTGGTAGCATTAGATTAATAATGTGCTGCAAAAAAGTCTGTGCTTCCAGGCACCTCAATTTTCAAAGAATCAGAAAAGAAGTTAGAGATGGGAAAGAGTTGTTCAGTCATCCCATCCATCTTCCTGCCAAGGCATTGTCAGTCACTACATTTACGAGTGTCAATTGCCCATTTAGTTTTAAACATCCCAAGTGATGGGTCTTCCACTACAACCCTTCTGAGATTATTCCCATTTTCTCTTTTCTTAATTTCAACCTATTGCTTTTTAGTAAAAGTCACGGACAGGTCACGGGTAATAAACAAAAATTCATGGCCCATGATCTGTCCATGACTTTTACTAAAAAAACTCATGAGTAAGTCGTAGCCTTAGTTATAACTCAAAAAACAGGTTGAAATTAAGAAAAGAGAAGATGGGAATAATCTCAGAAGGGAAGTGGTGGAAGACCCATTGCTTGGGATGTTTAAAACTAAATTGGTCAATTGACACTAGTAAATGTAGTGACTAACAATGCCTTGGCAAGAAGATGGATGGGATGATTGAACAGGTCTTTCCCATCTCTAACTTCCCTAACTATATCTTAGCTGGGAGGGGGGCCGCTGCTCTCAGGGCGGGGAGGCTGGGATCTGCTGCTCTCGGGGAGGGTGGCGGGGGGCCAGTGGCACCAGCCGTCGGGGGCCACCGAGCAGCGACTGTTCGGGCTGCCCCTGGGATCGCTGCTCAGGCGATCCAGGGGCCAGCTTCACCAGTGGCTGCTTGGGAGGTCCCTGGGACCAGTTGCCCAGGGCTGCCTGAGCAGTGCCGGTGCAGCTTGTCCCAGGGCCACTCCAGTAGCACCAATGCAGCTGGACCCAGAGCCACTCATCTGCCGCTCCAGCCACCCCTGGGACTGCTGCTTGGGTCGTCCCTGGGGACAGTGGTGATGGCACCTTGAATCTCTACTTGAATCTAGGAGCATATCAGACTGTCAGGACAGGAAAACAAGAAGGGACGATACCAACCTCTTTGTATGCAATTATGTTCATAGGGAAGTGCCCTGTGTGATTTCAGCTCCATAGAAGAGTCTCCTGCAATGTAATTCTCTGGGTGAATTGAACTGGATTACAAAGATCAGGTTCAATCTAATAATGTACAATGAGATCTTAATGCAACCTGTCACAAATGTGACTTCCTAGTAAATAACCCCCCAAAATATTAGACAGCACCAACTGAAATTTGTGATTGTGGATGGCAAGCACCATAGACTAGTCTTGGAAATAATGCCACATAAACTGTGGATCTAAGCAGGGAACAGCATCAGAAATGTAGAGCTTCAGTGAAATAACCAAAACGGGGAGTCCTATGGACAATGTATACAATTTTAAAATCATCTGAGAATGTTTTCAAAGGTGCCTCAAATGAAAGCTGAAATGGAAGTAGACCCCACAGTCAGGGCCATCCCTAGCCATTTGGGTACTCTACGCAACCCCCTCCACCACCACGGGGGTGTGTGTGGGGCCCCAGAGCTCCACGTGGGGGGTGCGGGAGAAACACCAGCTCCGCCCCCCAACTAGGGTCTGGGCTGTGCTCAAGGCCGGCGGGGCCTGGGAGGCAGGAGCTGGGGGGGGCACTTTGGGGGGGCCCACAGGCCCAGAGTGGCCCAGGAGATTAGCGGGGGTTGGGAACAACCTGCTCCGCTTCCCTCACCCCAGCCCCAGCCATGTCGCTCGGGGAAGGGGGTTTGGGGGAAAGGGTCCTTCCCCCTGCACTCACTGGCAGCAGCGGGAAGCAGAGCAACCCGGCCCCAGCACACTCCACTCCACCAGCTCCCAGCCGTGTCGCTCCACATCCCACCGCCTGTGAGTGCGGGGAGCATCCTTTCCCCAGCCCCTGCACTCACCAGTGGTGGGAAGCGGAGCGCCATGGCTGGGAGCCGACGGAGTAGAGCGGGCTGGAGCTGGGCCACCCTGTGAGTGTGGGGTCACTAGAGGAAGAGGTGGAATGGCTGGGGGCGGAGCAGGAGGGTAGACTAAGAGGTGGGGTGGAGGGAGTTGTCTGGGGCCCCACACCCCCCTACGGATCGCCCTGCCCCTCAAGTGGGTGCAGCTCGTAGTGGAGGATGGGGGCGGCCGAGGGATAGGGCTGGTCACCGGAGCTGGTGCTGCCGTGTATGCAGCATGCAGCTGCCTAGGGCACCATGAAATTTGGGGCAATTTTGTGCCCAAAATTTCATGGTGCCCTACACAGCTGCATATTCTGTGTATGCCTAGGGATGGCCCTGCCCACAGTGGATCTAAATATGGTAAACTGTATGCTTACCATGAAGGAAAATTCCAGTGGCACTATGTAATCCAGCCTGCATGGAGCCTGAATGTCTGCAAAGCAGAGGCCAGTGCACCCAGCGCAGAAAACATAGTGATGGTAAAGAAGCCATCATGCAAATTGTACACTGTGTATGTCCAAAACAACTGAACCAGACATTGAAAAGATGACATTATCCACTGATCAAAACTGAGATCATATTACCAGAATTTTCTAAAGTCATAATCTTTATGGTCTGTGGAAGAACGGGTTTTGGGACATAACCTGGATAAAGAGTCCAGCATGCTGATAGCTATTGCAACACCACTGGGTCATTAAAGAAGACTCTGCATGCAGCTGAGCATAAGCACAGCACCAGATGTGTTCTAAAGAAGACTCACCCAGCCATGGGAAGGACTGCCTTGGGGTGAAAATAATTGCAGATCATATCCTCATTGTATGTGAAGGGTGCAGTGATACAGAAGCTGAACAAGACCACGAGAGAAAACGACAAGTTTTTTCTACAGTGAAGCAGGGGCAAGAACATAAATCTCAATTCAGAAAAAAATTGACTCATACTGCATGAAATGACATATATGGGACATCTTTTCACAGCAGAGGGTCTGAAAACAGATCCCAACAAGATCAAGGCAGTCAGAGAGAAGCTAGCTCCAATGGATGTGAAAAGAGCACAATGCTTCACAGGAATGATAGTTTCTCTGTCAAAGAACAGAGCTGCAGCAGTGGAACCCATATTACAAAGTAGGGTGTTGAGTGGGACTGGGCAGATTCCCAATAGCAGGCATTTGACATACTGAAACAAATGAAAATGGATCTCTCTGTCCTGAAGTATTGCCAGCCACAAGAACCACTCACAGTCCAGTTTGATACATCAGAGAAAGTACTAGATGTAGCTCTTTTGCAGGCAGAGCCCTGCCAGAGACTGAACAGGGACACATCCAAATATAAAGAGAGTTTCTGACTGTAGTATTTGGAGTGGAGCGATTCCATCAATACCCTATGGTATTCCCAGTAATAGTGCAATTATACCACCACCCCTTGAGACAATCATGGCAAAGCCCCTTCATTGTGCTCCAAAGAGATTGTGACTCATGTTGATGCATCTCCAGTGCTACCAAGTATAGATAAGATATTGTCCAGTTTGATTCTTGATGTTAGCTGACACACTGAGAAGGGCATGTGTACCCAGTATCAGTGATTTGGGGGAAGGGATCAGGACTTTGAATCCATTAACATTCTGCACTATCTCCCAGTTTCAACAGTGAAGCTGATGGGAATCAAAGAGGCTAGTTTTCTAACTTGAACTCATCCAACTATAGACAGTCAAGATAGCAGCGTGACCAGAAGACAAATGCCAAATACCCTTAAAAGCAGAGCCATATTTTCAAGTTAATGATGAACTGTGTGTGAAGGATGGAATCATATTGTAAGGACAGAAAACTGTTGTTCCCACTTCATTATGTAAGGATGTTATGGAAAAAAAGATATACCTCACAACTAGGCACTGATAGCTGTCTTAGATGATCTTAACAATGTATTGATCATTCAGGAATGAATGCACAACTCTGCTTCTTGATACAGAGGTGTGATACCTGCTGGTTTGATAACTTCCAGAGAAATGAGACATGTTATCACACAAGCTGCCCAGCTGACCATAGAAAAAGGTGGGAGCAGACTTATTTACCTTCCAGGAAAAGCAGTATTTGATTACAGTGGACTTCTATTCAAATTTTTGGTAGGTCGATGCCCTGCCTGATATAAGTTGCACGTGATTGGCAAACTGAAGGCCCACTTTGTGAGATATGGCATTGTGGACAGTGTATTCACCAACAAGGACCCCCAATTTGCTTCTAAAGATTTCAAGGAATTTGCAAGCAAATGGGAGTTTTGCCATCATGCCTCCTCCCCAGCATACCCGCACAGTAATGATAAGCTGGATTCAGCCATGAAGCAGTCAAACAACAGTTACACAATGCTGTTTCTAAAGCACAGAAAGGGGCAGCTGAATGTCTTCATTGCTTAGTTCACATGCAGAAAATTCAAACAGAATTCCTGTAACATTACAGGCAATGGCAGCCTCTGTCACTTTCTTATGTATAAATGGCCCTTTTTCCCTCCTCCAAAATCTTAAACAAGTTAAACCTTAGTAGAAATTAGTGCTCTATAACAGATGCTTAGTGCAGTTAGCACCTCTAACAATGAATGGTCAAAAACCTAAATGGCTACATACTCCTTCCCCATTCCCACGCAAATCTTCATAAAGCTAATTAAGAGAGATTGACTTCTCCCTATAACTAGACCCTACCAAATTCACGGTCCTTTGTGGTCATTTGCCCAGTCAGAGGATTTTAAAAATAGTAAATTTCATGATTTCAGCTATTTGAATATGAAATTTCACAACATTGTAATTGTAGGGTCCTGACCCAAAAAGGAGTTGTGGGGGGTCGCAAGGATATTGTAGGGGGGTATTGCAGTACTGCTACCCTTACTTCTGTGCTGCTGCTGGCGGTGGCTCTGGGCAGCTAGAGAGCGGCGGCTTCTGGGCAGGAGTCCGTCTCTGCAAGGCAGAGCCACCGTCAGCAGCAGCGCAGAAGTAAGGATGACACGGTATGATATTACCACTCTGATTTCTGTGCTGCTGCCTGCACAACTGGGCTCTCAGTCTGCAGCTGCCACTCTCTGGCCTCCCAGCTCTGAAGGCAGAAGTGAAGAAGTGGGGTAATACCATACTATGCACTGCTGCTGCTGGGATGCTGCCTGCAGAGCTAGCCACCCAGCCAACAGCCGCCACGCTCCAGCTACCCATCTCTGAAGGCAGTGTAGAAGTAGGGGTGGCAATACCGTGATAACTTTGCGATCTCCCTGCAACTCCCTTCCTCATGCTATACAAAGCACATGGGATCTTTTATAAGAGAGAAGGCAAATACGCCATATTTATTGAAAATACAACAGTTAGCATATGCTTTTCAGTCACACACACATACACATCATGCACACAGTCCTGCCAGTTGATGTTCTTATAGTTACCAGTCTGTTGTAGCTCGAGTCAATCTAATGGCCAGTCAGATTGAACATGAGTGAGGTGCTGGGCTCTGTCGGTCGCAATCTGATGCTCTGAGGTTTTGGCAGGAGTGAACCCAGAGTTTCATAGAATCATAGAATCATAGAATATCAGGGTTGGAAGGGACCCCAGAAGGTCATCTAGTCCAACCCCCTGCTCAAAGCAGGACCAATTCCCAGTTAAATCATCCCAGCCAGGGCTTTGTCAAGCCTGACCTTAAAAACCTCTAAGGAAGGAGATTCTACCACCTCCCTAGGTAACTCATTCCAGTGTTTCACCACCCTCTTAGTGAAAAAGTTTTTCCTAATATCCAATCTAAACCTCCCCCACTGCAACTTGAGACCATTACTCCTCATTCTGTCATCTGCTACCATTGAGAACAGTCTAGAGCCATCCTCTTTGGAACCCCCTTTCAGGTAGTTGAAAGCAGCTATCAAATCCCCCCTCATTCTTCTCTTCTGCTGGCTAAACAATCCCAGCTCCCTCAACCTCTCCTCATAAGTCATGTGTTCCAGTCCCCTAATCATTTTTGTTGCCCTTCGCTGGACTCTCTCCAATTTATCCACATCCTTCTTGAAGTGTGGGACCCAAAACTGGACACAGTACTCCAGATGAGGCCTCACCAATGTCGAATAGAGGGGAACGATCACGTCCCTCGATCTGCTCGCTATGCCCCTACTTATACATCCCAAAATGCCATTGGCCTTCTTGGCAACAAGGGCACACTGCTGACTCATATCCAGCTTCCCGTCCACTGTCACCCCTAGGTCCTTTTCCGCAGAACTGCTGCCTAGCCATTCGGTCCCTAGTCTGTAGCTGTGCATTGGGTTCTTCCGTCCTAAGTGCAGGACCCTGCACTTATCCTTATTGAACCTCATCAGATTCCTTTTGGCCCAATCTTCCAATTGGTCTAGGTCCTTCTGTATCCTATCCCTCCCCTCCAGCGTATCTACCACTCCTCCCAGTTTAGTATCATCCGCAAATTTGCTGAGAGTGCAATCCACACCATCCTCCAGATCATTTATGAAGATATTGAATAAAACCGGCCCCAGGACCGACCCTTGGGGCACTCCACTTGATACCGGCTGCCAACTAGACATGGAGCCATTGATCACTACCCGTTGAGCCCGACAATCTAGCCAGCTTTCTACCCACCTTATAGTGCATTCATCCAGCCCATACTTCCTTAACTTGCTGACAAGAATACTATGGGAGACCGTGTCAAAAGCTTTGCTAAAGTCAAGAAACATGGCAAAACACCCCAGCTTTATACTTGTAAATTCCCATTTGAGTCCATGTATTTTGCAATGTCATCCTGTAATCATTAGTCCTTAAGTGGTGGTAATCATTCGTCCTTAAGTGGGGGTTTTCCATTGTTATAATTTGATGGTTATTGTCAGGCTTCCCTTCCTATCTCCTATTTGTTGTCTTGCCTTTGGGGGTGGTTGCCTCACCTCTGAGGCCATCAATGCTGCTAACACGTTTAACATCGGATACAATGGATATTTTCTGATTGTCTCCTGGTGTTTCCAAGTCTCTCACTTTTTCTTGACCATCTGGACATTTGTGATGGCTTTCACACCTTCTCTTTTCCTGATGCGTGCATTCCTCATTCACACAAACAATCTCTCACAGAGAAGAGAGCAGTATTTTATATTCAGGAGAATACATTGTAAATTAAACTTCACTAAATCTCCTGGTAAAACAGTTTAGATTGTGGCTCAGGCCTTTAACATTCCTTTAATCTAATTAACATAGACACAATACAAGATCCTGTCTTTTACTCACTAAACCTTCAACCAAAAAAGAGACTAGAGGGATGTTTATAATGCATATAGGAAACAAGATCCCAGTCTCACACAGTCATTCCTTTCTGTTATTCAAAAAGGGTGGCTGGCAGAATTAATTCGAAGTTTACATCAATTTTTATAGTACAATTATAAAATCCTATCCCTACATCTTTTGTGTCAGGACCCCCAATTTGAAAAATTCTGGTCTCAAGGGAGGAGGGTGAACCCTGGGCTCCACAAAGCTAGTCCCTGGCCCAGTCTGCTCCTTCTGCCTGAGGCCACACCCCTCCTATCTCCTTCCACCCGCCGGAGCCCAGAGCTCTCCCCCTTCACGGCCACCAGCCCTCTTCCCCAGCCCCAGGCTGCCCAAGTGCCCCTGGCTCTGGAGCACCAGGCAGGAGAGCGGTGCAGTCCCCTCAAGCCCCGGAGCACCAGGTGGGTGGCATGGCCACCCCAATCCCCGGAGCGCCAGGCAGGCAGGCAACGCAAGCACCGGCTCCAGTTGTCCGGAGTCCCTGGCCACATGCCAACTCCAGCCCCAGCCCAGGGCTCTGGCAATGAGGGAAGAGTCACAGAGCATGCCACCAGCAGGAACCAGGAGGGGGCATGGGGGCAGAGCGTGGGCGGGACCACACAGGGCTGGACTTTCATTCCTGCTACCCATGGCTGGTCCCCTCTGCGAAATCTGAATAGTATATGGTAAAAGCACACAAAAGTCCAGATTTCATGGTTTGTGATCCGTTTTTCATGGCTGTGAATTTGGTAGAGCCCTACCTATACCAGAAGTGTGTAAACAAGTATTGAAACAGAGATTTTCCAAACACATCCATAAAGACATAACTACTTTGGCATTAAAGTGACTGCAAAGATGCTGCTAGAAGAAGCAGCTGATTACATAATTCAATACATCACCTTGGGGTTAAAGGTCTGTACCTTATTACAATGATACTTTGGGAATTAAGTATTATCCTTGAAGCTTCACTAGCAGTAGAAAAGAACTCATAATGTGAAAATGTTGATGTATGAACATTCTGACTAAATTCCTCAACTTGCAATCTTCTAAAGCTAACATCTTCAGGAATTAAGATACAATGTATCACAGTTTACACTTATTTGACTTTAAAAACCCAACCAATTTATATAAAATATTAACAAATCAACACTTAAGTTTAATTTATACAAAAGCAGTTTTAAAGGAAGACTAAATGTTTAATTACTTGAATTTACTTATTGCACTTACTCTACATGCATTTCAGAAATTAAAATATAAAAAAAATGTAAAACAACAATTTTGAAAAAAATTGTTTCCACTTCAGACACTATCTCCAACTCAGTCTCTTCTCCTCTTTCTCAGAAAAAGTGGAAGAAAACAGATCATCATATTGTGAACCTCAAGAAGCATTGGCAAGCTTTACCTAACAATGTACTGTACCTAGCACTGAGAGGATCACTCTGAAAACTACATAAGTAGCATCAACAATAGTGTAAGAATGGGAGGCACTGAGCTTCTGGGAAAGGGGCTCCAGCAAGCTCGGAAAAAATTCATTTTCTTCCTCGTCTAAAGTCTTATTGAAATCCTAATCTTCCTCTGATCCATGGACTATTAAGTAGAACTGTTTTTGCTTAGTAATAAGAACAATAACAATAGAATCAATAATTTATTAGTATGACTAAAAGTGCAATAAGAAAATGTGAAGAGGATCATAGAACCGTAGAATCATAGAATATCAGGGTTGGAAGGGACCTCAGGAGGTGATCCAGTCCAACCCCCTGCTCAAAGCAGGACCAATCCCCAACTAAAGCATCCCAGCCACGGATTTGTAAAGCCTGACCTTGAAAACCTCTAAGGAAGGAGATTCCACCACATCCTTAGGTAACCCATTCCAGTGCTTCACCACCCTCCTAGTGAAAAAGTGTTTCCTAACATCCAACCTAAACCTCCCGCACTTCAACTTGAGATCATTACTCCTTGTTCTGTCATCTGGTACCACTGAGAACAGTCTAGATCCATCCTCTTTGGAACCCCCCTTCAGGTAGTTGAAAGCAGCTATCCAATGCCCCCTCCTTCTTTTCTTCTCCAGACTAAACAATCCCAGGTACCTCAGCCTCTCCTCATAAGTCATGTGTTCCAGCCCCCTAATCATTTTTGTTACCCTCCGCTGGACTCGTTCCAATTTTTCCACATCCTTCTTGTAGTGTGGAGCCCAAAACTGGACACAGTACTCCAGATGAGGCCTCACCAATGTCGAATAGAGAGGAATGATCACTTTGGCAATGTCCACCTCGATCTGCTGGCAATGACCCTACTTATACTGCTCAAAAAGCAGTTAGCCTTCTTGACAACAAATGCACACTGTTGACTCATATCCAGCTTCTCGTCCACCATAACTCCTATGTCCTTTTCTGCAGAACTGCTGCCTAGATGGTCAGTCCCTAGTCTGTAGCAGTACACGGGATTCTTCTGTCCTAAGTGCAGGAATCTGCACTTGTCCTTGTTGAACCGCATCAGATTTCTTTTGGCCCAATCCTCTAATTTGTGTCCCTCTGTATCTTATTCCTACCCTCCAGCATATCTACCACTCCTCCCAGTTTAGTGTCATCTGCAAACTTGCTGAGGGTGCAGTCCATGCCATCCTCCAGATCATTAATGAAGATATGGGAAAAAAACGGCACCAGGACCAACCCTTGGGCACTCCACTTGATACCGGCTGCCAGCTAGACATGGAGCCATTGATCACTACCCATTGAGCCCGACAATCTAGCCAACTTTCTCTCCACCTTATAGTCCATTCATCCACCCCATACTTCTTTAACTTGCTGGCAAGAATACTGTAGGATACCATATCAAAAGCTTTGCTAAAGTCAAGGAATAACACGTCCACGGCTTTCCCCTCATCCACAGAGCCAGTTATCTCATCATAGAAGGCAATTAGGTTAGTCAGGCATGACTTGCCCTAGGTGAATCTATGCTGACTGTTCCTGATCACTTTCCTCTCCTCTAAGTGCTTCAGATTTGATTCCTTGAGGACCTGCTCCATGATTTTTCCAGGGACTGAGGTGAGGTTGACTAGCCTGTAGTTCCCCAGATCCTCCTTCTTCCCTTTTTTAAAGATGGGCCCTACAGTAGCCTTTTTCCAGTCTTCCGGGTCCTCCTCCGATCGCCATGAGTTTTCAAAGATAATGGCCAATGACTGCAATCACATCTGCCAACTCCTTTAGCACCCTCGGATGCAGTGCATCCAGCCCCATGGACGTGTGCTCATCCAGCTTTCCTAAATAGTCCTAAACCACTTCTTTCTCCACAGAGGGCTGGTCACGTCCGCTCCATGCTGTGCTGCCCAGTACAACAGTCTGGGAGCTGACCTTGTTCATGAAGACAGAGGAAAAAAGAGCATTGAATACATTAGCTTTTTCCACATCCTCTATCACAAGGTTGTCTCCCTCATTCAGTAATGAGGGGTCCACACTTTCCTTGGCTTTCTTCTTGTTGCAAACATACCTGAAGGAACCCTTCTTGTTACTCTTAAGATCTCTTGCTAGCTGCAACTCCAAGTGTGATTTGGCCCTCCTGATTTCACTACTGGATGCCTGAGCAATATTTTTATACTCATCCCTGGTCATTTGTCCTGTCAAGGTTCCTCCCCCACTCTGAACTCTAGGGTACAGATGTGGGGACCTGCATGAAAAACCTCCTAAGCTTATCTTTACCAGCTTAGGTCAAAACTTCCCCAAGGTAACAAATATTACCCCCGTTATCCTTGGAATGGCCGCTACCACCACCAAACTAATACTGGTTACTGGGGAAGAGCTGTTTGGACGCGTCCTTCCCCCCAAAATACTTCCCAAAACCTTGCACCCCACTTCCTGGACAAGGTTTGGTAAAAAGCCTCACCAATTTGCCTAGGTGACTACAGACCCAGACCCTTGGATCTTAAGAACAATGAACAATCCTCCCAACACTTGCACCCCCCCCTTTCCTGGGAAATGTTGGATAAAAAGCCTCACCAATTTGCATAGGTGACCACAAACCCAAACCCTTGGATCTGAGAACAATGAAAAAGCATTCAGTGTTTTACAAGAAGACTTTTAATAAAAAATAGAAGTAAATAGAAATAAAGAAATTCCCCCTGTAAAATCAGGATGGTATATATCTTACAGGGTAATTAGATTAAAAAACATAGAGAACCCCTCTAGGCAAAACCTTAAGTTACAAAAAAGATACACAGACAGAAATAGTTATTCTATTCAGCACAATTCTTTTCTCAGCCATTTAAAGAAATCATAATCTAACACATACCTAGCTAGATTACTTACTAAAAGTTCTAAGACTCCATTCCTGTTCTGTCCCCGGCCAAGACGACTACAGACAGACACACAAACCCTTTGTTTCTCTCCCTCCTCCCAGCTTTTGAAAGTATCTTGTCTCCTCATTGGTCATTTTGGTCAGGTGCCAGCGAGGTTACCTTTAGCTTCTTAACCCTTTACAGGTGAGAGGAGCTTTCCCCTGGCCAGGAGGGATTTCAAAGGGGTTTACCCTTCCCTTTATATTTATGACACGCCCCCCAAATCTCAGCTAGGGTGAAACACTGGCTGGGATTTCTTCCTGGAGCTCTAGGAAAACAGAGTTAATAAGACACATGCATCTCTAAATATACTACCAAGTACATAAAGACTAACATTATTTTCCACATCTCAAGGACGATTTTAACCAGTTGATTCTGGGAAACTTTCACGGGAGAGTGCATCAGCCACTTTGTTAGAAGCTCCTGAGATGTGTTGGATGTCGAAATCAAAATCTTGGAGAGCTAAACTCCACCGAAGAAGTTTTCTGTTAGTTTCTTTGACGGTGTGAAGCCACTTTAGTGCAGCATGGTCGGTTTGCAGGTGGAAACGCCGTCCCCAAACATATGGGCGTAGCTTTTCCAGAGCGTAGACAATGGCATAACATTCTTTTTCAGTGACTGACCAGTTGCTTTCCCTCTCAGACAGTTTTTTGCTGAGAAACACTACAGGGTGGAATTCTTGATCAGGTCCTTTCTGCATTAAAACTGCTCCCACACCACGCTCGGATGCATCTGTGGTTACTAGGAACGGTTTGTCAAAGTCTGGGGCCCTTAGTACAGGGTCAGACATGAGTGTCGCTTTAAGCTTGTTAAAGGCCTTCTGACACTTTCCGGTCCACTGAACAGCATTTGGCTGTTTCTTTTTGGTTAGGTCTGTCAGTGGGGCAGCGATTTGGCTGTAGTGCGGTACAAATCGTCTGTAATAACCGGCCAAGCCTAAGAAGGATTGAACCTGTTTCTTTGACTTTGGGACAGGCCACTTTTGGATAGCATCCACTTTGGCCTGTAGGGGGCTGATAGTTCCTTGACCCACCTGGTGTCCAAGGTAAGTCACTCTGTTTAGGCCTATTTGACACTTCTTAGCCTTAACAGTTAGTCCTGCCTCCCTTATGCGCTCAAGGACTTTTTGTAGATGTTCCAGGTGGTCTGCCCAGGAATCCGAAAATATGGCCACATCGTCAAGGTAGGCGACTGCATATTCTCCTAATCCCGCTAGGAGACCATCTACAAGTCTTTGGAAAGTGGCGGGTGCATTTCGCAGCCCGAAAGGGAGTACATTAAATTCATACAGCCCGAGATGTGTGATGAAGGCTGACCTTTCCTTGGCAGATTCATCTAGCGGTACCTGCCAGTACCCCTTGGTTAAGTCCAAGGTAGAGATGAACTGGGCCCTTCCCAGTTTCTCTAATAGTTCATCTGTGCGTGGCATGGGATAGTTGTCTGGGCGAGTTACAGCATTTAGCTTACGGTAGTCCACGCAAAAACGTATTTCCCCATCTGGTTTGGGAACTAGAACCACTGGAGATGCCCATGCACTTTCAGAGGGGCGGATTACCCCCATCTGTAACATATCCTGGATCTCCCGTTCTATAGCAGTTTTAGCTTGAGGAGACACCCGGTAAGGTTGGACCCTAATTGGGTGAGCATTACCTGTGTCAATGGAGTGGTATGCCCGTTCAGTCAGTCCTGGGGTGGCTGAGAACGTTGGCGCGTAGCTAGTGCACAGCTCCTGGATCTGCTGTCGCTGCATACGCCCAAGGGTCATGGAGAGGTTCACCTCTTCCACACCACCAGCACATTTCCCTTCGTAGTAGACACCTTCAGGCCACTCAGCATCGTCTCCTCCCTGGGCTGTAAACTGACAAACCTTTAATTCTCTGGAATAAAAGGGCTTTAGAGAATTAATATGGTACACCTTAGGCTTTCGGTTGGAGGTGGGGAATGCTATGAGATAATTAACAGCTCCCAGGCGCTCCTGGACCACGAATGGCCCTTCCCACGATGCTTCCATTTTATGGGCCTGGAGCGCCTTTAAGACCATGACCTGGTCTCCTACTTTGAAGGAACGCTCTCTGGCATGTTTATCATACCAGGCTTTTTGCTCTTTTTGAGCATCCTGTAAGTTTTCTCTAGCAAGGGCTAAAGAGGTTCGGAGGGTGTTTTGTAGGTTGGTTACAAAGTCCAGAATGTTAGTTCCTGGAGAAGGTGTAAATCCCTCCCATTGCTGCTTCACCAACTGCAATGGCCCCTTAACCTCACGGCCATATACAAGTTCAAATGGGGAAAACCCTAAACTGGGATGTGGTACAGCTCTGTAGGCAAAGAGCAACTGCTGCAATACTAGGTCCCAATCATTGGAGTGCTCATTTACGAATTTACGTATCATGGCCCCCAAAGTTCCATTAAACTTCTCCACCATGCCATTTGTTTGATGATGGTAAGGAGTGGCAACCAAGTGATTTACCCCATGAGCTTCCCAAAGGTTTTTCATAGTTCCTGCCAGGAAATTAGTCCCTGCATCTGTGAGGATGTCGGAGGGCCAACCTACCCTGGCAAAAATGTCTGCTAGTGCCTGGCACACACTTTTAGCCCTGGTGTTGCTTAGAGCTACTGCTTCCGGCCATCGGGTGGCAAAATCCATGAAAGTCAGTATGTACTGCTTTCCTCTGGGTGTCTTTTTCGGAAAAGGACCCAGAATATCCACAGCTACTCGCTGAAATGGAACTTTAATGATGGGGAGTGGCTGGAGAGGAGCTTTGACCTGGTCTTGGGGTTTTCCCACTCTTTGGCACACCTCACAAGACTGGACATAGGTAGAAACATCCTTGCCCATTCCCTCCCAGTGGAATGACCCCCCCAAATGGTCTTTGGTCCTGTTCACCCCAGCATGGCCACTAGGGTGATCATGGGCTAAGCTCAAGAGCTTGGCCCGGTATTTAGTTGGAACTACCAACTGTCTCTGAGGATGCCAGTCTTCCTGGTGTCCCCCAGAAAGAGTTTCCTTGTATAAAAGTCCTCTTTCTACAACAAACCTGGATCGATTAGAAGAGCTGAGAGGCGGTGGGTTGCTCCGTGCCGCCGTCCAAGCTCTCTGGAGGCTTTCATCTGCTTCCTGTTCGGTCTGGAACTGTTCCCTTGATGCTGGAGACATCAGTTCCTCATGGGATTGTGGACCTAGGCTTGGTCCCCCTGGAAGCGATATAGGGGATGGAGCTGTTTCTGTTGACTGTGAACCGCTCTCCGCTGGTGTACTATGTTGGGATTCAGGCTCCGGCTGAGCCTCTTGTGTAGGGTTATCGGCTGCTGCCAGTTCAGGTTCGGTGGGGCCCTCTGGTGTTGAGGTTGCAAGTACTGGATTCAGTGCTGACACGGGGTCTGGTGTTGGTTGTTCGGCTGGTTCCGGTTCTGGGACTGGTTCCGTCTGGGTCTCTGGGACTGGATCCACTACTGCTGTTGCAGACATTGGCCTGGGGTCCAGGTCCATCACCTCTGACTGGGTCCTGATAGAAGTTTCCGGAACAGAGCTAGGCCTCACGGCTTGTTTAGCCTGGTTGCGGGTGACCATTCCCACCCTCTTGGCCTGCTTCACATGATTGGCCAAGTCTTCCCCCAACAGCATGGGGATGGGATAATCATCATAGACTGCAAAAGTCCACATTCCTGACCAGCCCTTGTACTGGACAGGCAACTTGGCTGTAGGCAAATTGAAAGAGTTGGACTTGAAGGGTTGAATCGTCACTTGGATCTCTGGGTTGATTAAATTGGGGTCCACTAAGGAAGCATGGATAGCTGACACTTGTGCTCCGGTGTCCCTCCACGCGGTGACCTTCTTCCCACCCACACTCACAGTTTCCCTCCGCTCCAAGGGTATCTGGGAGGTATCTGGGCCTGTGGACCTCTGGTGTGATTCCGGTGCAATGAACTGTAATCTGTTGGGGTTCTTGGGGCAGTTGGCCTTTACATGCCCCAGCTCGTTACACTTAAAACATCGTCCAGCTGACGGGTCACTGGGGCGAGGAGGGTTGCTGGAGAACGGGGTGGTGGGACGATAAGGGGTCTGGAGGGTTCTTTGGGAGGTAGGTGGGGCTTTGGGCGGCCCCCGGTAATAGGGTGTGGTCTGGGGTGGTCCCTTCTGGTCTCCGCTCCAACTGCGACCAGTTTTCTTCTTCTCTGCCACCTCCACCCATCTGGCTCCAATCTCTCCTGCCTCAATTACAGTTTTGGGTTTCCCATCTAGGATGTATCTTTCTATTTCCTCAGGAACACCCTCTAAGAATTGTTCCATTTGCATTAGGAAGGGCAAATTTACTGGAGATTCAACACTTGCTCCTGATATCCAGGCATCCCAATGTTTTACAATGTGGTAGGCATGTCGGGTAAATGACATGTCTGGTTTCCACCTTAGGGCTCTGAACCTCCGACGAGACTGCTCGGGTGTTATCCCCATTCTGACTCTCGCCTTGGATTTAAACAGTTCATACTTGTTCATGTGTTCTTTAGGCATTTCAGCTGCCACCTCAGCTAAGGGTCCACTGAGCTGCGGCCTCAGCTCTACCATGTATTGGTCAGTAGAGATGTTGTACCCAAGGCAGGCCCTTTCGAAGTTTTCTAAGAAGGCCTCAGTATCATCACCTGCCTTGTAGGTGGGGAACTTTCTGGGATGGGAAGTGGTACCTGGAGAAGGATTGCTAGGGTTTGTTGGTATATTCTGCTGGGCCTTTATCCTCTCCATCTCCTCCACATGCTTCCTCTCTTTTTCCTTCTCCTCCTCCTTCAGCCACATGCGTTCTATCTGTCTTTCATGTTCCCTTTGTTTTTCCTCAGCCTGAAATTTGGCTAATTCCAGCTGTAGTCGAGCTGAGGATTTGGCCATTCTAACCTCTCTGTTTTTAACTAACTTTACACCCGAGGATTAGAAATAAACAAACAAAACTTGGCTGTAAAATTTTGCTGTGCTGGAATAGAATACCTATTCTCTGATAGTGATTGTCAGCCTACAGAAAAAGACAATTTCCTTGTCTCTGCTCTGGGCCCAAATTAAAGCAAAAAACCTCCAACTACTTGGAAACCTGCTTACCCAGCCCAAAGAAGAAAAAAAATTTCTTTTCAAACCTGTGCTCCTTGTAAAACAAAAAAAAAATCAAAATCCTAAAAAAAACCCTGCCACTTTTGTCTCCAGGCAAATGGGTAGAGCACACACCCCCTATTTACTTTTAGGAAGAAAAGAAAAAAAAAAACCTCTGGGTTGGAAGACTGTGAATTTCCCTGCAGGAGTTAAGTACTCTGCCTCCAGGCAAAGAAAACCTGCAATTCACAAGATAATCCCCTTTTGTCTCTGCTTGGCCACAAAGCAGAGAGAAACCAAGCTGCTTTCAGTTTCAAAGCTGCCTTCTGGACTTCCTAAAAATTCCTTTTTAAAATCTGTATTTCTAGTTCAAAAAATCTCAACTGGATCTCAAAATGATTTCAGGTTAATCCCACCACTGTGCCACCATGTCAAGGTTCCTCCCCCACTCTGAACTCTAGGGTACAGATGTGGGGACCTGCATGAAAAACCTCCTAAGCTTATCTTTACCAGCTTAGGTCAAAACTTCCCCAAGGTAACAAATATTACCCCCGTTATCCTTGGAATGGCCGCTACCACCACCAAACTAATACTGGTTACTGGGGAAGAGCTGTTTGGACGCGTCCTTCCCCCCAAAATACTTCCCAAAACCTTGCACCCCACTTCCTGGACAAGGTTTGGTAAAAAGCCTCACCAATTTGCCTAGGTGACTACAGACCCAGACCCTTGGATCTTAAGAACAATGAACAATCCTCCCAACACTTGCACCCCCCCCTTTCCTGGGAAATGTTGGATAAAAAGCCTCACCAATTTGCATAGGTGACCACAAACCCAAACCCTTGGATCTGAGAACAATGAAAAAGCATTCAGTGTTTTACAAGAAGACTTTTAATAAAAAATAGAAGTAAATAGAAATAAAGAAATTCCCCCTGTAAAATCAGGATGGTATATATCTTACAGGGTAATTAGATTAAAAAACATAGAGAACCCCTCTAGGCAAAACCTTAAGTTACAAAAAAGATACACAGACAGAAATAGTTATTCTATTCAGCACAATTCTTTTCTCAGCCATTTAAAGAAATCATAATCTAACACATACCTAGCTAGATTACTTACTAAAAGTTCTAAGACTCCATTCCTGTTCTGTCCCCGGCCAAGACGACTACAGACAGACACACAAACCCTTTGTTTCTCTCCCTCCTCCCAGCTTTTGAAAGTATCTTGTCTCCTCATTGGTCATTTTGGTCAGGTGCCAGCGAGGTTACCTTTAGCTTCTTAACCCTTTACAGGTGAGAGGAGCTTTCCCCTGGCCAGGAGGGATTTCAAAGGGGTTTACCCTTCCCTTTATATTTATGACATGTCCAATCTTCCACTTCTTGTAAGCTTCGTTTTTGTGTTTAACATCAGCAAGGATTTCACTGTTATGTCAAGCTGGTCGCCTGCCATATTTACTATTCTTTTTACACATCAGGATGGTTTGTTCCTGCAACCTCAATAAGGATTCTTTAAAATACAGCCAGTTCTCCTGGACTCCTTTCCCCCACGTGTTATTCTCCCAGGGGATCCTGCCCATCAGTTCCCTGACGGAGTCAAAGTCTGCTTTTCTGCAGACCAGGGTCTGTATTCTGCTGCTCTCCTTTCTTCCCTGTGTCAGGATCCTGAACTCGACCATCTCATGGTCACTGCCTCCCAGGTTCCCATCCACTTTTGCTTCCTCTACTAATTCTTCCCAGTTTGTGAGCGGCAGGTCAAGAAGAGCTCTGCCCCTAGTTGGTTCCTCCAGCACTTGCACCAGGAAATTGTCCTCTACACATTCCAAAAACTTCCTGGATTGCCTGTGCACCGCTGTATTGCTCTGCCAGCAGATATCAGGGTGATTAAAGTCTCCCATGAGAACCAGGGCCTGTGATCTAGTAACTTCTGTTAGTTGCCGGAAGAAAGCCTTGTCACCTCATCCCCCTGGTCCGGTGGTCTATAGCAGACTCCCACATCACCCTTGTTGCTCATCACCCTTGTTGCTCACACTTCTAAACTTAATCTAAAGACTCTCAGGTTTTTCTGCAGTTTCATACCAGAGCTCTGAGCAGTCATACTGCTCTCTTACATAAAATGCAACTCCCCCACCTTTTCTGCCTTGCCTGTCCTTCCTGAACAGTTTATATCCATCCCTGACAGTACTCCAGTCATGTGAGTTAACCCACCAATTCTCTGTTATTCCAATCAGCCATTTAAAATATTATTTCAAAATTCACCAAAAGAGTTTTTATAAGATTTTATTTTTGATTTGTGTAATTTTACTTGCATAAGTAATCTATTGAATTCAATGGGACTATTAATGTGAGTAAAATTATACATATAATTATGTGTTATGTGCAAGTACATATGTTCATAGTCAGGGCCTATCTTAGGCTATGTCCAAAATGAATATTGAAAAGGCTTCTGATATGCTGTGCCTCATTAACTGCAAAGATGAAGTTCAATAAATGAGACAAGGTCCACAATGAGTGTGTCAAGGACTCATACAGAGCTTTATTTGGTCCATCTTACAAGAAGTCATCTTGCTCCACAGGAGCCCAGATCTCCCAGCTCCCTGTACACTAGCCTCTTCATTAAACCACACTGCCTCTAATATTGGCTCACACACGCAGTCCTTAAATTTCATTACTCTTGTTTCATGGAGTACATATTTCACAACAGATTATCCAGGTACTTATACATATGACAGTGCTGCTTAGCTGTGCAACGTATGAGCCTAGTGTCATCATTAAAAATGAACTACACATACCTGGCATTGATTTTCGATGACCAAATGAAAACAAGATTTTCACTGGAACATTCAACAAACTAGTTTTCCTCAGTGAGGACTATTTTTTCTGCTGAAACTCAGCTTTTTACCTGCCATTCCTTACCAAAGTTCCCCGTCAGCTGTGCAGCCGCACTGCCATGCAAGAGTCAATCAAGTGTTGTGCACTTCATTAGTAGAGTGGAGCACATCCGGGAACTTGCGTTCAGGTGCCCCTCCCCCGCTGCTGTGCAGCCCTGTTGCTCCTGCCCTCTGCCTTGGAGCCCCTGGACAGCTGCTCCCAGGATCCTCCTGCTTGCTGTGCAGAGGGGATGCATAAAGGGGGCGCTGATCAGGGTGTGTCCCGTCCTCCCCACCCCCCGGACCATGTACTCCATCTCCGCAGAGCGGGGGAGGGGGGACAGGGCTCCAGAGTTAGACAGGGCTGCAGCAGTCTGCACAAGCCTTCAGACTGATGGGTGAATGCCTCTCTACTTAATGAGACAGCACAGGGTCTTTCATACACTTCCCCATCAGCCAGCACACACACACACACTGTCTCTGTGTCTCTCACACACACATACACACACAAACACACACACTCTTTCTCTCCCCTTCCCCCAACTTCTCCGCCACCCATGTACCCCATCTCCACAGAGCGGGGGACGGGGGACAGGGCTTGGGAATTAGACCTGACTGCTGTGATCTGAATGAGCCTTTAGACTAGTGGGTGAGTGCCTCGCTGCTTAAGGAGAGCACATGGTGTCTCATACACTTGTCCAACAGTCTGTTTCTCACTTACACACACACACACACTGTCACTGTCTCACACACACATACACATGCTGTCACTGTCTCTCTCACACACATACACATACACACATACTGTCTCTGTCTCTCACACATATACACACACTGTCTCTTTCACACTCAGCTCCCAACACATATTTGTGTTATTCTTGTTGTTACTTCTTGGTACTTCCTGGATGCACATATATCCTCTGTTATTTTATTCTTTCACAGTGCTGTTATTTTATTTTTTTCACTGGTCTATGGATTTCATGATTTTATTTCTCTCTTATGCTTAAATTTAAATCTTTGAGTAGGGAGTTCTAAAATGTCTAACCTGTCCTGGCTGGAGTAATTATCCCTATGGTAACTTTTAAAAATATATATTATATCTAGATTTTATGTTCTACTGATGATTCACATCTGCACATTACCTCAATATTGGTGCATATAACAAAATTCATTCCACACATGGATGGAAAATAATTAGAGAGAACATTGACCCTTACAGAAAACTATTTGAATAAATGTTCCTGGAATTTTTTACTCTCATCACTTTCAAAAATGTTTCCTCTGTCTTGGCCCTAACTCTCCAAATAAGTTAAGGAAGAGACCAGGTTGAAATAATTTTAGCCGGAAAGGTGAATGTTTCAAAAAATTGTGAGACTGCTAAAATGGGGATATAAGATGCAAGTTATGAAAGGTTAAAATAGAAACATTTAGGGATGTTCAACTACAGTGGTCACTAGTGTTGCAGGGAAAATAATAACGATAACAATCCACACATTCAAATTATTGCAGATAAATTATAATGGTTGCCTTGTCCTGGCTAAAAATCTCTCTGAAGGATTAATTGCTTTTAAAGTAAATGTAGTGTCTATGGAAAGTACTGGATTAACAACCAGGGAGGCTGATGTTCTTTATCCACAGAATTGGTGCAGCAAGTGAAGTAGCTGTACAAGCTTCCCTGTGCCAACAATATCCTCAGCTTATCTAATGAGGCAACCAACCGAGGTGCCAACTGGTACAAAGGTGATGTGTTTATGATGTGACCATTAAGATCAGGACTGAAACCGCTGACTCATTTAGCACAGACCATCCCACAGCCAGCACATGGTAATATCTTTCAGTCATTATTAATCTGAGCTAGATTTGAACCAGTGACCTCAAGGCAGAAGTCTGTGTGTGCGCTACTGCCAATCCCCTGAGTGATTTAGTTCCCTGTAGGATTCATATTTAACAATAACAACTATTACACTGAGTAGATAAGCTGGAGAGGCTTTTTATCTGCTTCTTAAGTAGATCTGTTGCAGCCAGATTTCATATTCATGTCTTAAGGGCCTTGGGTATTGGAACTTGTGTCAGGAAAATCACATTTAGTAAAACAGATTTTTATTTATTTATTTCATGATAACAAGAGGCTCTTGGTGATAGAAAGGATTTTAAGACATAACACAAAAGCTAAAAAGATATATATGGCCACAAGTTAAAAGTAACAGTGAAAAAAGTGAAGTGCTAACAGTTGGGATGCAGCAGGCTTGAGGCTTGTATGACTGTAAATCTCTATTTGTTTCCCTTCCACATTAATTACTTTTTGCTGTATAGAGTGTGTTCCTATCACATGAAAAATGTCTATATGACATAAAAGTAAGCAGAGAAATAGCCATATAATCTCAACAGAAACAGCCATCTCTACATTATTTTATAGGATATGCTTATGCACAGCGAAGTGCTTCATGAAATCTCATGTAGCAGAATGTAAAGAGTCTCTATTTTACCTGTTTGTAGTGTTTTGTGGTACTTCATAGAAAGGATATTAAATGAAGTGCCAGATCTGCAGTAAGACTAAATTATCACAGCTGCATTGACTTCATTCTACATCAGCTGAGGACCCATCTGCCCACACTGTTTTGTACAAACATCATATAGCCCTGCTTCTCCTCTTACACTGGTTTTATTTTTGGGGGTAATTCCGCTAATTTTTATTATATATATATGTGTGTGTACATGAGATCAGAATCAGACCCACTACCTGAAAGGGCAAAATTCAAACCGAGATAGCCATAACAGAGAGAAGAATGAAAGGTACAACACTACCCCCAGCTGGATTCCTTGGCTGCTTAACTTTTCTACATCCTATTATTCCTAAGGACAATCTTTCATAGAATCATAGAACTGGAAGGAACCTCAAGAATCATAGAATCATAGAATATCAGGGTTGGAAGGGACCCCAGAAGGTCATCTAGTACAGTCCTCTGCACTCCTGACAGGACTATTATCTAGACCATCTCTGACAGGTGTTTGTCTAACCTCCTCTTAAAAATCTCCAATGATTGAGACTCCACAACCTCCCTAGGCAATTTATTCCAGTGCTTAACCACCCTGACAGTTAGAAAGTTTTTCCTAATGTCCAACCTAAAACTCCCTTGCTGCAATTTAAGCCCATTGCTTCTTGTCCTATCCTCAGAGGTTAAGGGAAAAAAATTCTCCCTCTTCCTTGTAACAACCTTTTACATACTTGAAAACTGTTATCATGTCCCCTCTCAGTCTTCTCTTTTCCAGACTGAAAAACCCATTTTTTTCAATCTTCCCTCATAGGTCATGTTTTTTAAACTTTTAATCATTTTTGTTGCTCTTTTCTGGATTCTCTCCAATTTGTCCACATCCTTCCTGAAATGTGGCACCCAGAACTGGACACAATACTCCAGTTGAGGTCTAATCAGCATGGAGTAGAGCAGAAGAATTACTTCTCATGTCTTGCTTACAACAATCCTGCTAATACATCCCAGAATGATGTTTGCTTTTTGTGCAACAGCATTATACTATTGACTCATATTTAGCTTGTGGTGCACTATGACCCCCAGATCCCTTTCCGCAGTACTCCTTCCTAGGCAGTCATTTCCCATTTTGTATGTGTGAAACTGATTGTTCCTTCCTAATTGGAGTACTTTGCATTTGGCCTTATTCAATTTCATCTTATCTACTTCAGACCATTTCTCCAGTTTGTCCAGATCATTCTGAATTATAATCCTCTCCTCCAATGCATTCGCAACCCCTCCCAGCTTGGTATCATCTGCAAATTGTATAAGTGTACTCTGTATGCCATTATCCAAATTATTGATAAAAATATTGAACAGAACCAGACCCAGAACAGATCTCTGTGGGACGCCACTCATTATGCCCTTTCAGCATGATTGTGATCCACTGTTAACTACTCTCTTGGAATGGTTTTCCAACCAGTTTTGCAGCCACCTTATAGTAACTCCATCTAGGTTGCATTTCCTTAGTTTGTTTCTGAGAAGGATCATGTGAGACAGTATCAAAAGCTGTACTAAAGTTGGTTTAATACTATTTGTTTTTGACAAACACATGCTGACTGTTATTTATCACCTTATTATCTTCTAGACGTTTGCAAATTGATTGCTTAATTATTTGTTCCATTATGTTACTGGGTACAGAAGTTAAGCTGACTGGTCTGTAATTCCCTGGGTTGGCCTTATTTCCCTTTTTATAGATTGGCACTATATTTGCCCTTTTCCAGTCTTCTGGAATCTCTCCAGTCTTCCATGACTTTTCAAAATTAATCACTAATGGCTCAGATATCTCCTCAGTCAGCTCCTTGTATATTCTGTGATGCATTTCATCAGGCCCTGGTGGCTTGAAGACATCTAATTTGTCCAAGTAATTATTAACTTGTTCTTTCCCTATTTTAGCCTCTTCTGATCCCACCTCATTTTCACTGGCTTTCACTATGTTAAATGTCCAATCACCAGCCACCTTCTCGGTGAAAACTGAAACAAAGAAGTCATTAAGGACCTATGCCATTTCCACATTTTCTGTTATTATCCCCCTCCCCCTCATTGAGTAATGGGTCTACCCTGTCCTTAGTCTTTCTCTTGCTTCTAATATATTTGTACCCTGTCAACCTCTGAAACTCCTTGCCACAGGGTTTTGTGAAGGTGAATACTATAACGGGGTTCAAAAGGGAGAGAGATAGATTCATGGAAGATAGGTCCACCAGTGGCTATTAGCCAGGATGGGCAGGAATGGTGTCCCTAGCCTCTGTTTGCCAGAAGCTGGGATTGGGTGACAAGGTATGGATCACTTGATGATAACCTGTTTGTTCATTCCCTTTGAGGCACCTACCATTGGCCATTGTCAGAGGACAGGATACTGGCCTTGATGGACTTTGGTCTGACCCAGTAAGGCCGTTCTTATGTAGAATGTTTTCTTGATGCCCTTTATGTCTCTAGCTAGTGTGATTTCGTTTTGTGCCTTGGCCTTTTTAATTTTGTCCCTACATACCTGTGTTATTTGTTTATATTCATCGTTTGTAATTTGCCATATTTTATACTTTTTGTGGACTCTTTTTTGATTTTTAGATCATTGAAGATCTCCTAGTTAAGCAATCAGTATTCGGAAGGTCTTGTTCCAACCAGCACCTCATTCCAATACCCCAGTGCCAGCCGTCTTCATCCAAGGCATGTTGAAAAATGTGGATTAGTTCAAGTATTTGGACAGTACCATCTTAAGTGATGGTTCCCTTGATAAGGAAATCTCCAGAATTAGTAAAGCCAACCAGGCCCTTGGCTGACTTCGAACAAAAGTTCTTAACCAACACAACATCTGTCTCTCCACCAAATTGAAGATCTCCAGTGCAGTGGTTCTAACATCTCTCCTGTATGGATCTGAGATGTGGACTCTTTATAGACATCACATTAAACAGCTTGAGCACTTTCACATGTGTGCCCTCTGCTCAATAATGAGCATTCGCTGGCAGGACAGAGTGACCAATATTAAGGTCCTTAAGAGAGCAACACAACCAGCACTGAGGAAATGTTACTGAGAGCATAAAACTTAGGTGGACCAGGAATGTCATCAGAATGAAAGACCACTGTCTCCGAAAACAGATCTTGTATGCGGAGCTGAGTCAGGGCAAAAGAAAGAAGGGTCATCAGCCTAAGCACTTCAAAGATAATCTGAAGAGCAATGTCCAGTGGGCTGGTATCAATCCCAAAGAATTTGAGCAAATGGCTCAGAACAGGACTCACTGGCAGTCTCTGACAAGATCAGTATGTGACACACCTCAGCAGGATCAATGAAATTATCTCCAGGCTGCATGTGAAAGGCACCACAGAGCTGCATAATCAAATGTCATAGATACAGACTTCCCATGCCCTCAGTGTGGCCAACTCTGTGCATCAGGATTTGGACAGAGGAGTCATATGCATAGCCATATATGAGAACTGTGACAATATCGTCATCATCGTCAGCAATGGACTACCAATAATCCTTAACCCGTTCAACAATTCCTAATAATTTTTTCTTGTCATGGATGTCATTTTAGTAATAAACACAAAGAACCCATTGTAGTGTTGTATCCAGCAAACAGAGGTATAATCTGCTGGAGGAAATGCTCAGTGATGTGCTGCCAATATTTTAACAAGGGACTTTCATAACTTTGTTCTCCCTTAATCCTATGTTAAATCTGTGTGCCAGAAATACATGTGCTACAGAGAGGAAGGATGATGGTCTGGGGAATTGACTCATTTGTTTTCAATTTAAAGAAAAAAGCTTTCTCATAACTGTAACCAAGAAGGACGCAACCCCATTTGGCATACAGACTGATATGACGCTGTTGGAAATATTTAAACTGTTCCTAAAAAAAATATCCTTACTCTATATGGTATTGTGTGATCGTACAGCATGATTTGAAATTGGGGGTTGCATTTGGGGCATATTTAGAGGTGTCCCAGGATATAACATGCCCTTGTTCCCCCCCCCCCTCTTTTCAAAATATGTGCCATTTGGTGTAGTCTGGTCCATTGCCAAGGCAAAATATTTGCTGTCCATAAACATTGTTAGGAAGCCCAGGCATAAGCTATCATTAGTAGGGATGGTTTATAAGAAGCCAGAGACAGGGGAGCTGTTTAAGAGGCAGTATGTTTGCTAACTGTTGGTGGCAAAAAGTGTAAGCAATCATTCCCAGTTCCTGAAAATTAAGTTAATTTAAATTGGAAACAACCAGGTTTTCTCAGTGCCAGATTTCTTTGCAAACCTATAGGCAAGGTTCTGATTTTAAAAGGATTTGGTGGAAATTGAAATGAACTGGGAAATACCATGAGACTTACCCATATAACTTTTTCAGTGAACACTATTTAAATGTGAAATTCACTGAACAGGAGCCTCACAGACAGTTGCAGATAACCAGAAACAGATACAAGAATTTAGTAAAAACTTTGGCAAATAGTTTATGGGCACAGAAAAAAATTCTAATGAATCACTGCTGGTTTGTAATTGCAGACTTAACTTGAACTGAAACTGACTGAGTAATTCAGTTATTCGAGATGAACATTTTTGTGTGACTCCAGTAGGGACTTCCACCTCTTTAGGGAGAGAATGGAAAATGATGGACAGGAGTTAGCTGCCATACTCTCTGGTTTGTCCAAAAGGAGCAGCACACTTGTCAATAACAGCACTAGCTATATTGAAAGACAGAACTTTATTTACGAGAACTGTATTCTCCTCTATCATGTTTGCCATTAAAAAGCAAGAATTCTACACTGGAACAATTGACATCTGTCCTCCCCTCACCATAGAGCAGGAAATAATTATGGTAACTGTTAGTAATGACAGGTTTCAGAGTAACAGCCGTGTTAGTCTGTATTCGCAAAAAGAAAAGGAGTACTTGTGGCACCTTAGAGACTAACCAATTTATTTGAGCATGAGCTTTCGTGAGCTACAGCTCACTTCATCGGATGCATACTGTGTTAGTAATGGTTTGCTTTTTAATGCCAACCACAGCGTAAATTTCATCTCCAGTTCTTACATTTAACTTCTGGAGGAAGGATTGTTTCCCATATCAACAAAAGCTCATCAGTCACAGATTTTTGATCTGTGGAACAGATAGAAAAGAATCACAAAGGAGCCCTGGGGTGATGAGGAAAAAAGAAAAGAGGCATTGTTAGGGAACAATTAGATGACTCTAATTCAAGTCAGTTAGCAGGAGTGAGGCAAGGTTGTTGGTTTGACCCAATTTGACTTGCACTTGAATACCTTATAATGCAGAATTCACAACTAGGCTATTATATTCTGTAAGAGCATATGTTAAGTACATTAAAGTTCCACAGCAAGTTCATTTACAAAATATAGGCATACAATATGCAGAAATCAGATAGTGTTGATGTCTGAGAAAATTTAGAAAATGTGGTAATCTTTTATTATTGCTTTCAGAGGTATGGATCACTAAAATACTCTGAATTAGAAATAGTCTAGTGTTTTTATTTTCAAAAATCGATCACACTTGCACTGATATCTAGATGTTCTAATTTTCTGGGGCAGAGAATATAGTCCTCTGCAGCTTATACAGTGTCTACAGAATGGGATTTAATCTCCAAAGGCCTGGATCCAGAAAGAGATTTAGTTGTGGTGATACTGAACATTGCCACATCTAACTATTAGATGCCCTGACAATCACTGGGATCTACAAAGTGGAGAGATAGGTGCCTGAGAATGGGAGTTATAAAAGCCAGCATGCTAGATAGGGAACCAGCTAAACTAGTTAATAGGAGATGCTGAGGAGAGGAGTTTATCCTAAACCCTGTCCTTCTCAAGGAGTTCAGTACCTAAATCAAGGCTTCAGAGCCTAACTCTGCTTGTGATCCATAGCCAAGATCCCTCTTGTGGAGTCAAGTTGCTTAGGCGCCTAACCCATTCCTGTGAGAATGGCTTAGGTACCTGCCTAACTGCACACAAAATGGCAGCACGGGTTGAGTGGAAGGCATCATTCTTCTTAACCTTTATCACAGTGATTAGGGTACTCATCTGGGAGATCCTGATTCAATTCAACCCCTCTGCCTGAGGGGGAAAAGGGAAAAGGGGTTTCTCATCTCTCAGGTAAATGCCCTAGCCAAAGGACTATAGTATATTCTGAGGAGAGTCTCATTCAAACTCTTTTTTTGAAGCTAGTCCACTTTAATTACATTATTAAATACTAATTAGGCCAGAGACAGAGTTAGAATCACTCTATAGTCCAGTATAAATATAGGTAAATAGAATACATGTCCCATGAATGTTATTATAGTATTTTATTAAAGCTGTCTTCATTTGTTTAAATTCTCTTCTCACGTGGATTGCTGTGTGCCATTTTGTGTGCCTGAGTTCCAGATAATTATCAGCAAACTGGAGAGGATCTAAAGAAGGGCCACAGAGATGATTAAGGGATTACAAGGATTCACAGATGAGAAAGACTACAAGATGTAAATATGCTTAACTTGGATAAGATGTGACAGAGAGGTGGTATGATAACCTTCAGAAATACCTGAAGGGTATCAACATTTCAGAGGAAAATCAACAGTTAAGGTGGTAGAGGAAAGAATAATTAGAAGTAATAGTCTGAAACTGAGCAAGGGAAAATTTAGTTTGAACTTATTGAAAATATTGTTAGAATGAGCCTGATCTAGAGCCCGTTGAAGTCAGTGGAAAGACTCATACTAATTATTATGACTGACTTACTTCAGTATTTACAAGTAGTAACTTATATTTTATGGTGTGTTATTCAAAAAAGGCAGCATTGTTTCGAGGTCTGAGCATGGGGCTGGTAATTAAGAGCTCTTAAATTCTAACCCTAGCTATGTCACTGACTCACTGTATCAACTCAAAGCATTTCTCTATCTCAATTTACACATCTATAAAATGGGGATAATATTTATTCCCTTTTTAGGACTATTAGGAAAATAAATGTTTGTAAGGTCATTTGAAAATGTGAAGCACCATATAAATGCAAAGTGTTGTTATATCAAATCTAGAGGAAATGACTCTTTCTGGTATTACTGGAGTCCAAAGTAAACAAGTACTTTAAATAATTATTACAATGTCAAAAACACCTCATTGAATGAAAATATCAGATCAGGACACTGAGATAAAACATAGGTTAGGAATGGATCAGCAGAGGCAAGGTCAGCAAGATGAGAGGAAAAATAGGAATGGATTTAGGGCAATTGTCTGAAAAAGCAATTCACTTGTAGTATAGCAGTAAAATCAAGGGAGAAGAATTAGTATAGGACTCCTGTAGAAAATGGCTGGGGCTCATGGATAAACAGAAAGCCAAATTCAGAAAACAAATCGCTCATTACTGTTGGAGTTTCCTCCATTTCTGCAGTGCAGTAAGAGAATTCCTGTGGTCAAGACATATTTGGCAGCATAACTAAATATGCAGATCAGCCATTGCTAATAATTTTGGACTGTAACTCATCTTGGCTTTTGTGGGCTAAGCAGCCCTAAGGTTGGGGTGGAGTTGAAAAGGGGCATTTAATATATCCCAAAAAGTGATACTGCAAGATGAGATTTGATTAAATTTAATGTGAATCATTTAGGTACTACTTTTCCCATACGGTATAGGAATTACTTAAAAGTCAAATAATGATGAACCCTAAAATTGTTAAGGTTCAGGGAGCCTGACAAGCACAAAAATGGAGTTAAATGCAGCATTTATTGATTACATGTAACAAATAGGAGTTATCATTGACCATTAGCAATACAACTAATGATCACTAAAAGACGTATCAGCCAGATTACTTTTCAAATAATTTACTATAGCTATTATTGTTCTTAGTATTAGATTTTAAAATAATAAAAAGCTGTGTAATAAGTGAGTTACTATCTGGGGAAGGAGGGGTTTCTCTGAATAATTGTGTGCAGACCTCCATTTTAGGAGAGAGGAAGCAAGTTTATTCCCCCAACAATCACTGAAGGGCCAGATCCTCAGCTAGTGCAAACCAGTTTGTCTACTCTAGTAGAGTGTGGCATATGATGTAGCACCAGTGGGATAGAGGAATGTTTCTCTTAAAGCAAGAAGCAGGGAATTGAGAGAGAGAGAGAGAGAGAGAGAGAATAGTAGTGAGTTTAATCTTATAAAACTTACTATTAGGAAACTTTATTTTTCTGAATAAATTGAGGACTCTGGTTTCCCTAGCTATAATCCTGAACACTTACAAACATTAACATCACTTAAAGAAAATATGTACTTTCAAAATTACATTTCCAACCGTCCAAATATTTTAGCTAGAGTTGATGCAAAATACGTTGACTTCTTGATACTAAAAACAGAATAAACAATTTAAGCCATTAAAAATCTGCATTGTTATCAGCTTTATAACAGCTGAGTTATACATTCCTGGAAATGGATTTTCTGGTGGAAGGAACATCAGACCTTATCTAGGATTTTTCTGCAGGTGCTACTATAAGTTAATATATTCACCCCCTGTGCAACTTGTTAAGCCTAATAGAGACATGATTATATTTTCCGGATTCAAAAGAATGACAAAGCAAAAAAATATGCTAAATTAAACATTCTAAATTTCTATTAAGAAGTTTTCGGTTTCTGTGTTGAGAGATGTGTATGTAAAAACCTTTAAAAAAATGTTTCCCAAACTTTTGCCAGTTGATGGCTGTTGATCAATTCATAGAGTTTAAGGCCAGAAGGGACCATTAGATGATCTATTCTGACATCCTGTATATCAGAGGCCATTAAATTTCACCTAGTCACCCCTGAATTGGGCCCAATAATTTATGTTTGACTGAAGCATATCTTCCAGAAAGGCATCTAGTCTTGATGTGAAGACATCAAGGGATGGAAACTACATTATTTCCCTTTATACTTTGTTTCACTGGTTAATTAACTTCAGTGTTAGAAATTTGAGCCTTGTTTTTATGTTGAAGTTGTCTGGCTTCAGTTTCCAGCCATTGGATCTTATGCCTTTTTCTGCTAGATGAAAGAGTGCTTTGGTACTTAGTATTTTCTCCCTGTGAAGCTACTTATACTAATCAAGTCACCTCTCAGTCTTCTTTTTTTGATAAACTGAAGAGATTGAGCTCTTTAAGGCTCTTACTGGAAGGCATTTTCTCCAATCCTTGATACATTTTGTGCCTTTTACTGCACTGCCTCCATTTATCAACATTATTTTAAAAATGCAGATGCCAGAATTAGATGCAGTTTTCCAGTATCAGTCTCACCAATGCCATATACAGAAGTAAAATCACCTCCCAACTCCTTCTTCATATTCCCCTTTATATACATCCAAAGATCTTTTTGCCAAAACATGATGGGAAGCTCATATATTACCACTATTACCCCTAAACCCTTTACAGAGTCACTGTTTTGCAGGATACAGCCCCCCATTCTGTATATATGGCCTTAATTACATGTTCTTATATGCATAATTTTGCATTTGATGGTATTAGAATGTATTTAGTTTGAATAGGCCCAGACTACCAAGCAATCCTGTCCTCATCACAGTTCACCTAATCATTTTGTTAGCTAATCTTTATGTTATCCACAAATTTTATCTGCAATGAATTTATATTTACTTCCAGATCATTGAGGAACATGCTAAATAACATTGGATCTAGTACAAATCCCTGTGGCACGCCACTAGAAACAGCTTCACTCAATGATCATTCCCCACTGATGGTGACTTTTTGTGATCTGTCAGGTAGACAGTTCTTAATCCATTTTCCATGTGCTTAATTGATATTGTACAATGCTATTTTTAAAATCAAAATATTGTGCAGTTCTAAGTCAAACTCATAGAAAAGTCTAAGTGTATAAAATATACACAGGTATCTTTACTAAGCAAATTTGTAATCTCCTCAAAGAATAAAATCAGGGATTTTTTACAATAACTATTTTTTATAAAACCATGTTGATTGGCATTAATTATGTTCCAATCCTTTTTCCACTGACTCCCATACCATTTTTTCCCATTATTTGCCCATGATTGATGTTAGGCTAACTGGGCTATCATTACTCCAGTCATCTTCCTTGCTCTTGTTGTTAAAATATGTGCAGCGTGTAGTTTAAGTTCCCAAACTCCAAAGGTTTATATTGCAGCCTCAATCATTCATTAAAAGCACACTGATAAAATACTGGAGTGAAAAATGAATGTTCTGTGCTTTGGCAAATGTTCTCTTGATATCTGCAGAGCAGTAGTAAACCTAAAGGATGCATCAACTGAAGGAAGAAAATAAATTACCAGAGCACCCCTAATAAGATACATTTAGCCACTATAGAAGATAAAATCCTCCATTCAAGAGGATTAAAATGCTCAGTAACTAAGGAAATAAAAATAGCTTTGTCTTCTCAGGACCATATTGTACATGACCTTAAGCAAAAGCCCAGAGCAGAGAGAAGATTCCTCCTACATCTCCACCCTATTTTGTTCTTCCAATCCAAGTCTTTTCATTCAGAGAGTACCAAGACTTCATAAATCTAGTACCACCACTTGTTCTTGATGCCACAGAGTGGTCAGCACAATCACAGGTGTGAGCTGGCACCATGGTGAAAGAAACACAATCACCCTTATTCAGAAGATGGATTAGTGGCTGAATCTCCCTGCATTCCAAAGGTAATTATGTGGGCCACAAGCACAATACCTCGAGGATCTCCTGATGGATTGTGTACTTGCCCACTTCTTTCAGCTCAGATGGGAACTGGGCTTTGTGCAGTGTTCAAGGTGTCTCTCACACAGATTTCAGGGAGCAGAGAAACCCTTAAATATGAAAGGGACTGGTTAAGAATTCTGAAGACCTGTATACATCAGAGATTGCACAGCTTCTACCAATGAAAGAAAAATGAATACTTACCCAGAGCAATCAGTCTCATTATTCTTCT
This sequence comes from Lepidochelys olivacea, assembly GCF_965140295.1. Lineage (NCBI taxonomy): Eukaryota > Metazoa > Chordata > Testudines > Cheloniidae > Lepidochelys > Lepidochelys olivacea. Next base: position 73,744,928 of record NC_140411.1, on the reverse strand, counting down.
TTGCTCTGAATGACTTCCCAGGACAGAGTTTGATGAGAGTCCAAAATAAGCCCACCTTTCATTGAAAATATTGAGGAAGACCACCATAGGAAAAAAAATAATTGATTTAAACAATTGAATTCTTCTTTCAATTGCCATAATTTAAAATCAAGTTTAAAATATTCTGATAAAACATTAATATGAGAATTTAGAGAGAAATTACTTTACTACAAATCTAATTAACAAAGTTAATTGACACGTCCTCCATCTACATTTTCACTGGATCCTGTAGGAGACACAGAGTAAAAAAAAAAAAAAATAGAGGGTCTTTTAAATTTGAGAACCAAGATTTTTTTCATTTTATTCCTCTAATAACAAATTTTCTGATTTTCTACTTAATTTCAGGGAAACAAATGTCCAAATATAAAAATACTTTCATTTTTTTCATTATGGTGATTTCATATAAGCTAAGCTTTGTCTAAATTGTCAAGAGGTTTTACCACTTTATCAATCACATGGGAATATAATTAGACCAATATTTTATTAGTTTGGATTGTGAAATAATACATGTACATTTTTCCAAGGACGAAAGAGAGGAAAGAAGAAAACAAATAGAACACATTGGAATTATACTTTATATATATACAGGTCAGCTCTGGTTCAGAAGTCTTAACCAGTCCCTCTCATATTTAAGGGTTTCTCTGCTCCCTGAAATCTGTGTGAGAGACACATTGAACACTGGACAAAGCCCAGTTCCTGTCTGAGCTTGAAGAAATGGGCAAATGCACAAGTGGAGTGTAAAATATAATTTTTAGAACCACGGCCAGTGGGAGCTGCGATCGTCCGAACCTGCGGACACAGCAGGTAAACAAACTGGCCCGGCCCGCCATGGGACTTACCCCGGCAGTCCGCATGCCAAAGGTCGCCGATCCCTGTATTAGGCCATCTGAAAAAAGGGGGTTCTGAAGAAAAACTGTGGAGCAAATGCTATTAAAAACATAAGAACCACCATACTGTATCAGACCAATGGTCAATCTAGGCCAATATCCTATCTTCCAACAGTGGTCAATGCCAGCTGCTTCAGAGGGAATTAACAGAATATATATCACCTTAAAAAAAAAAGAAAAAAAAAGGTTCAGGTGTGGGACTCTTCTTAGTATTCTCCGCAGTGAAGACTGATGCAAAGAATTCATTCAACTTCTCTGTAATGGCCTTATCTTCCTTGAGTGCTCCATTAGCACCTTGATCGTCCAGTGACCCCACTTATTGTTTGGTAGGCTTCCTGCTTCTGACGTAGATGAAAAGAAAATGCTGTTAGTTTTTGAGTCTTTGGCTAGTTGCTCTTCAAATTATTTTTTGCTCTTCAAATTCTAATTATATTTTTACACTTGGCATGCCAAAGTTTACACTCCTTTCTATTTTCCTCAGTAGGATTTAATTTCCAGTTTCTAAAGGATGCATTTTTCCCTCTAATTGCTTCTCTTACTTTTTTACTTAGCCATGGGGGGGTCTTTTTTGTCCCTCTTACTATGTTTTTTTTTTTAAGTTGAGATGTGTATATGTAATTTGAGCCTCTGTTACAGTGTTTTTAAAATGTTTTCATACACCTTGCAGGCTTTTCACTTTTGTGGGTCTTTAATTCTGTTTAACTAGCTTCTTCATTTTTGTGTAGTTCCCCTTTTACTGTGATAGGCTTTTTTTGTATTTCCCACCTAACAAGGATATTAAATTTAATTATATTATGGTTGCTATTACCAAGTGGTTCAATGATATTCACCTCTTGCAACAGATCCTGTGTTCCACTTAGGACTAAATTAGGAATTGCCTCTCCTCTTGTGGGTTCCAGGATTATCTGCTCCTAGAAGCAGTCAAGAAACTATCTCTGCATCTTGTCACCTTAATTGGAATAACTTCTGCCCATTCTTAAACTATGTGTTTACAGTCAGTATATTCCAGCTAGGTTCTTACAGTAGCATATATGACTATAATTTGAGTGCCTCCATAGAGGAGAAACCCAAAATTACAAAAGATCAATGGCTTAATATTCTTTCCTTGAAGCAGCTGAAGATATTATTATGTTTGTTTATTCATATCCTTCTTTTTTCTCTCCTAGTACTCTTTATCCTTCTTTTTTCCTATTTAAAAAATCTTTCTTTCCTCTTCATTTTTTTTCTTTGATTTTTTTTTATCAGCTGTGGGAACACTAAGTCAAAGTGTGCTTCACACTTCAGTGTGAAAACTGTGTCATTCCCCGTCCCCTCAGACCAGCCATCTAAACTGTGAAAATAAATAATTCTATGGGTCTATTAACTGAGAATTTTATATGACAGTTTGTCATCTTATAAAAAGAAAAGGTGGACTTGTGGCACCTTAGAGACTTACCAATTTATTTGAGCATAAGCTTTCGTGAGCTACAGCTCACTTCATCGGATGCATTCAGTGGAAAATACAGTGAGGAGATCTATATACACAGAGAACATGAAAAAAATGGGTGTTATCATACACACTGTAAGGAGAGTGATCACTTAAGATGAGCTATTACCAGCAGGAAAGCGAGGGGGCGGAAGAAAACCTTTTGTAGTGATAATCAAGGTGGGCCATTTCCAGCAGTTAACAGGAACGTCTGAGGAACAGTGGGACGTGGGAGGTGGGGAAATAAACATGGGGAAATAGTTTTACTTTGTGTAATGACACATCCACTCCCAGTCTCTATTCAAGCCTAAGTTAATTGTATCCAGTTTGCAAATTAATTCCAATTCAGCAGTCTCTCGTTGGAGTCTGTTTTTGAAGTCTTTTTGTTGTAATATTGTGACCTTTAGGTCTGTAATGGAGTGACCAGAGAGATTGAAGTGTTCTCCGACTGGTTTATGAATGTTATAATTCTTGACACCTGATTTGTGTCCATTTATTCTTTTACGTAGAGACTGTCCAGTTTGCCCAATGTACATGGCAGAGGGGCATTGCTGGCACATGATGGCATATATCACATTGGTAGATGTGCAGGTGAACGAGCCTCTGATAGTGTGGCTGATGTGATTAGGCCTTCTGATGGTGTCCCCTGTATAGATATGTGGACACTGTTGGCAATGGGCTAGAACACTGTCCACGTGGCTGGGTTGCTTCCAGTCTAACTCACCGCATTCCCCATTTTGCTGGTGTCCCCTCAGTAACAGACCTTCAGGGAACATTGGCCTTCTGACTCCAGTTCCAATGATGATGATACATCTTCTCTGTTTTACAAACATCTTAATATAAACATTAAATCAAATAATTGATGCCCAGATACTACACCATGTCCCTTTGGCCAGCTCATAGCTCATGAGGGGTTGCCAGCTCATAGCTGAGCTTTAGTTTCATCTTCACCACAGATTCAACTGTTTACATACTCCATGAGATCGTCTGTTGACATGATCAAACTACCATAGTGGGAGTGAGCGATGTCTGTCTGACTGTCACCTACCTCAGATTCTAACAAATTATCTCTTTATAGAGTCTTCTCCCTCCCTGTGGGGTTGGCCTCCCTGTTGTTCTCTGGGATGTGTCTGCTGGCTTGTGTCTCCTGTTCCTTTAGATCACTTGTCCTTCCTGTATAGTCACCTAGTATGACCTGGATGCCACTGCACACCTCACAACTTCTTTAGTACACTCTTTCTTGTATCTCTTTAATGGCTGGATCCTCACAGGAGTGCCTGTCTCCAGGGATGGTAGATCCTTGGTTGACCTGTTGTACCCTAGGACCTAATTTTGCTGATTGTTGGCCATCTCTTGGAAGCATCTCCATCCTTATGGGTCCAACAGGTCTCTGCCCTCATTAATAACAGGCTTTTGTTCCTTTTTTCATCAGTGCCTACCCTTGACTTTTTGGGTATCCCTGTAATGGGCTATTCCTGTGTGCCAAAAATGCTAACAAGGGATCTGAACCAAAAGAAACAGCCTTGTATAACACCTTTTTAGCTGTTTTGCACAGCTGATTGCACCTTACTATTACTCTGTGGGTATGCGGGGGGAAAACTGTGGTGGTCAAACTCCCATTTGCATGCAAATTCCTTAAATTCTTTTGAGACAAACTGGGGTCCATTGTTGGTGAATATAGTGTCCCAAATGCTATATCTAGTAAAGTGGGTCTTCAATTTGCCAGTCATTCACTTGCTTCTTGTATCAGACAAAGCATTACCCTTCAAATAATTTGAATAGACGTTTAAAGCAATAAAAGAAAAGGAGTACTTGTGGCACCTTAGAGACTAACCAATTTATTTGAGCATGAGCTTTCGTGATCTCACGAAAGCTCATGCTCAAATAAATTGGTTAGTCTCTAAGGTGCCACAAGTACTCCTTTTCTTTTTGTGAATACAGACTAACACGGCTGTTACTCCAAAGCAATAAAGTATTCCTTTTTCCTAGAAGGTAAATAAGCCACTCCTACCTTTTCCCCAGGTACAGTGGGAAGCTCGTGTGTTAACAGTGTCTTTCTGCTGGAAGTTATCACATGACCAGCAGGTTTCACACACTTGCATCAAGAAACAGAGATGTGCATTCATTCTCATCCAGTAAACACATTTTTTAGGACCATCTAAAGCAGCTGTCAATGCTCAGGTGTAAAGCATGTATGTGTTGCATGACATCCTTACATAATGAAGTGGGGACAACATCTCTCTGTCCTCAAAATGTGATTCCATACTTCAAACTCAGCTCATATTTTATTTGAAAAATATAATTTTGCTCTGACTGGTACTTGGCTTTTGTCTTCTGGCCACCCTGCTAGTATCACTATCTTGATTGTAGTTGGATGTCCTTTTCCATAGCCTCTTTGATTTCCATCAACAGCTTTGCTGTTGAAACTGGGAGATAGTATAGAATATTAATGGATTCAATATCCTGATCCCTTTCCTCCAATTTGCTGTTGTGGGGTATATATACCTTGCTCAAGGTGTCAGTATACACCAGCAAAGTCCTGTCTGACACTGAACTGGGTACTGCCAAATTGAAAAAGAACTTCTGGCTGTGTTTGTTGGAGTGGAGCAATTCCATCAGTTCACCTATGCCCACCCAATAATAGTGCAATCAGACCACAATCTCCTAGAGATAACCAGGGCAAAACTCTTTCTTAGTGCTCCAAAGAGATTGCAGTTCATTTTTAATGACCCTCCAGTGCCACCAGATAGAGATCAGATATACTTTAGGCATAAGCAACTGGCTGCTCCCGCAAAAGAGCTACCCCCAGTCCTTTCTCCGATAGATCACACTGGACTGTCAGTTACTCTCCTGGCTGAGACTACTTCAGGGCATGAACAGCCATTTGTTTCAGCGTGTTGAATATTTGCTCTTGGGGACCTGCCCAGTCCCACTCAACATCCTGCCTTGTAAGCTGACTTATGGTTTCTGCTATTGCAGCCAAGTGTGAACAGAACTTGGACAGAAAAACAATCATTTCTATGAAGTGGTGTACCCCTCTCACATCCACTGGACCTGGCTTCTCTCTGACCAGTTTGATCTTGTTGGGATCTGCTTTCAGTCCCTCTGCTGTGAACAGATGTCCAATGTATGTCACTTCATGCTGTATGAGTCCATTTTTTTCTGAGTTGAGTTTTATGTTCTTGTCTCTGAATTGCTGTAGGAAAGCTTGTCGTGTTTTCTTATGGTCTACTTCAGCTTCTGTATCATTGCTCCATTCACTTACAATAAAGATATCATCTGCAATTATTTTCACCCCAGGCACTCCTTTTAGTGCTTGGGTGAGTCTTCTCTGGAACACCTCAGGTGCTGGGCTTATGCCCATCTGTATTCTCCGGCCTCATATATGACAAAACATGTTCGTTACATCATAGGCTTTAAGGATTGTGACTTTGGAAAGTTCTGGCAATATGTCAACAGTTATGGGCAGTGGATACTGGCACCTTTTCAATGTCTCTAGTTCAGTGGTTTTGATTCTATTAAGATGCATAATTTGCCTGGTGCCACCACAGTGATGCTTACCAGGCTGTACTGGTTTCTATAAGTGCTATGTTTCAGAGTAGCAGCCATGTTAGTCTGTATCCGCAAAAAGAAAAGGAGTACTTGTGGCCCCTTAGAGACTAACAAATTTATTTGAGCATAAGCTTTCATGAGCTACAGTGTGTTTGAGTCCAATTCACCCAGAGGAATCACACTGCAGGAGGCCCTGCTATCCAGCTGCATGCATCCGATGAAGTGAGCTGTAGCTCATGAAAGCTTATGCTCAAATAAATTTGTTAGTCTCTAAGGGGCCACAAGTACTCCTTTTCTTTTTTTATAAGTGCTATGATACCTCTGCTGTGCAGACTTTCTATCTCCTTGCATAGTGGATTATGGAGTCCCACTGGAATTTTCCTGTTTGCTAAGTATGCAGGTTCCAATGTGGGTTTTTCTTCCAGTTGCAGCTTTCCTTCAAAGAACCAGTCACCTTTGAAACTATCTCCATATTCTTGTACAATTTTCTCCATTGTCTGAGGGACTCCCCTTTTTGCTTCTTGCACTGCAGTTACACATTTCTGATGCTGCACTCTGATCGGATCCATGGCTGTATTTCCCAAGAGGTGTCTGTGGTTCTTACCATCCACTGCTACAGTTGGTACTGTCTGTTATTTTTTGGATTACTTACTATGTGGTCACATTTGGTATAGGTTGCATTATGCTCTCATTGTACATTATTAGATTTCAACTACTCTTTCTTTTGAGTGTGTTTGAGTCCAATTCACCCAGAGGAATCATACTGCAGGAGGCCCTGCTATCCAGCTGAAATCACACAAAGCTTTTCCCTATGAACATTGTTACATGCACGGAGATTGTTATTGTCCCTTGTTTCTTTACTGCCCTGACAGCTTGATATGCTTTCAAACTCAGGGACACTGTCGAGATGCCATCACTGCTGTCTGAGTGCTATCACCTTCTTGAAGAAGTCTGACTGAATCTTTCTGAGACCTTCCTCTGTTCTTTCATGCACTGCTAAAATGGTTCAATTTGCCACAATCCTCACAAGTCTGTCCTAATGCAGGGCACTTCTCCTTTACTTGTTCATAGTGTTTCCTGCAGATGCAGGAAATGCATCTGATTATTGGTATGGAATCCTGGCCACCTACTCACCTTTGCTTTTGTCTCACAGAACATACTTCCTGGGGTGTTTTGTCTCTTAGGGCTTTCATTCTTTCTCTTGAGGCTTCAGCTGCATGCCCCATGTCTAAATATCTATCTAATATGAAATTGTCTTCCTGGAGCATCTGCTCCTACATATGGTGATGCCCAGTGTTGCAGAGTATCCTGATCCAAATCAGGGAGTTTTTCAAGTCCCCACAACTGCATATAGCAACCAGTGTGCACAAGGCTGTAATATAGGGACCTATCCCCTCCCCTTTGGAGTGATTGTGACATTTCACTCCATATACTTTATGAAAATATGCTTATGATATGAATATGACATAACTGAGATGTACATTATTCAAGATGGATCTTGTAAGATATTATTGGAAAGGTTATAATTTACTGAATATGATTATCTAATTTGTATGCCCGTATCATTTCTGTATCTGAAGTTAGGAATATTGACTATGTATCTGTATTTCAGTTATGCTACTTTGGGTGACACCCACTGCTAACACTTCAGGTACAACAATGGAAAAGCTAGACAGGGCTGATGACCAATCAGCAAGGACAATGGAGTTTGAAAAGGCTTGGCCTTCCTCTGGACCTTCCATACTGCCACTGACTCATGGACGCTGTGATACTTCAGAGTGAGGTGGTCTTGTCACCTGATACTAAACACTACAAGGGACTTCTTATAACTTTCCACTGGAAGGGTAGGGGGGGTAAAATTTGGGGAACAAAGGATTCACACCTTATGTAAATCCTATTTAAGAGTGGGGAGGAAGGCAAATGGGACTCCTCCTCTCCATGGCCTGTCTGGCCAAGAAGAAAGACTGCTAAAGCCACCTGAGAGAAAGGCAAGGGGGGAGTACAGACTGAAACAGGGGTCCAGTCTGAAAAGAAATATACTTGGAACTCTGAACCACAGAAACTTTGCAGCCTGCCTAAAATAACATTTAGGGTGAGAATTTACATTTTGTAACCTGTTCCTTAAGTATACTGAGATTTGCTTGCGTATTTTGCCATATTTGGTCAGTAATCTGTTTTGTTCTGTCTGTTATCTCTTACAGATAAGCTGAGTGGTGTCTCAGCACATCAGGGGAAATCATCACAGTGATCTCTAGTGAAAAACCTGTGTCACACCACAGTTTTGTTCTGCTTTGGGGAGCAATATTTCCCTTGACTTGTAGAGCTTGGGGCAACGGTGAGATTCAGCATGCTGCAGACATCTCTGCTTTATTCCCCAGAGAGGTAAAGTAACAGTTTTACTTTTCTGCTGGTGTTGTCCTCTGCATGGTCAGGTTTCTGAACAGCTCACACTCCTCCCTCCACTGAGTCCATCACTGGGCTAGGTTTGTGTCAGCAAAATCCAGGTCTCTGGGGTGCTTCATACTGAATTCTATGGTTCACACTGACAGCTGCTGTGCTGCAGAGGACTCAGATGCTGCCACTATGTTTCATTCACAAAGTGGTGAGGTTGAATGCAGTTTAAGTTCCAGCCAGACATTTCCTGTTCCACTGGTCTCCTGTCAATAACTGTCCCTCCAAGGACATTGGCCCTCTGATTCCAGTTCCACTGATCATGACATGGATGTTAAAACCAGCTTGGGAATGCCATAGGAGAGTTGTCTTTTGTCACAGGCAAGGCTGACTTATGTCAACCAAAAACATATCTTCCCCTCACACTGCCACTCACTGGTACATTTAGGGACAAATATTATCTCCAGCAATCAACTTGAGTACCTCAGATGACCACTAGGTATTTCAATGGGAAGAGGGTGACCTCTTCTCTTCGGTGATCCCTTGAGGTCATAGATGATCTCCTTCACAGGTTTTAATTTTCATGGGTCCTTTGGTGACTGAGGAATCCAATCCTTTAGCCACAGTCTCACTGGCAGACATTGCAGGTGGTGTTGGAAGACAAGGTTGGGCCATGATTGCTGCCTGACAGTTGTCTTTCCTTTCTTTTCTGGCATTTTTCTGTGACCATGGCAAGGCAATTTTCCTCAAATGTGGATGTTCCCTCTCTGACAACTCTTTGCCAGTTATCTTTATCCTGAAGTGCTTTCTCCCAGTGTGTAGTGTCAATGCTACATCTCTTGATGTTTATCTTGTAGATGTCTTTAAAGCATTTTTTTTGGCCTCCCTGTTTCCTTTCTCCTTTGGTGAATTGGGCATATATCAGTGGTTTTGGTAAGTGTACATCAGGCACGGTGCCTGCTCCACCTCAGCTGGTGCTGGATAATCAGGGCCTCAACACTGCAGATGTTGGCCTCTGTGAGGACACTGACATTAGTGCGATGATCCTCCCACTTTATGTTCACGATTTTCCAAAGAAAGTGGTGGTGCTGGCATTCCAGGTTTTTCAGGTGTTTTTTATAGGTCACCCAAGTCTCACAGCCATAGTGGAGAGTTGGAATTACCATCACTTTATAAACTAAAAGTCTAGTATGTCTTCCAATGTTGTGATTGGTGAACACCCGGTGAGACAGTCTTCCAAAGACAAGGCTGGCACAGCAAATTCTGTGCTCAATCTCAACATCTATGTTTGCCTTCTGTGAGAGATAGCTTCCAAGATAGCCAAAGTATTCTACATTTTCCAGTTCTTCTTTGTCAACGTAGATCTTCCTTGCTGGGTCTGATAATTGACTGTGGACTGGCTGGTGGAGAAGTTTTGTTTTGCTGATGTTCAGAGTTAGCCCTAGGCTTTTGTAAGCTTCAGAGAAGCAATTAAGGGCTGTTTGCAAATCCTCCGTTGAGTGTGCAACTACAGCACAATCATCTGCGTACTGAAGTTTGGTTATTGTTGCCAATATTACTTTAGTTTTGGCACAGAGACAAGAAAGGTTGAAGAGGTCGCTGTCAATCCAGTGTTGGATGCCAATGCCCTGTGGTAAATGGTCTTGTATTAATGTTTTCATAGCTGCTAAGAAAATGGAGAGAAGGGTGTGTGCAAGTGCACAACCTTGTTTTACGCCAGTTCGGATGACAAAGGGCTTAGAGGTAGAACCACTGCACAGGATGGAGGCAGTCATCTGGCCATGGAGAGTCTTACAATGGTGATAATTTGCTTGCGCAGTCAAACTTTGATGATTTTCCACAGAGCCTCATGGTTGACAGAGTTAAAAGCTTTGGTCAGATTGATAAAGGCCATATACCGCTCTTGGTATTGTTTTTGACATCTTCTACCAAGTCCACAGAGCACAGCTGAGCCATTCTGCATATTTTACTCCAACCCCTTGGCTCAAATAGCATGTGCAGTCCTCGCATACCCACTCTGGAGAGAGAAAGGAATGGAGGCAGTCATGGTGTCATGGAATGGAGGCAAGTAGTGTGTGTGATATATCTTGATTTTAGCAATGCTTTTATATGGTCTCCCACAGTATGCTTGCCAGCAAGTTAAAGAAGTATGGATTGGATGAATGGACTATAAGGTGGATAGAAAACTGGCTAGATTGTCCGGCTCAATGGGTAGTGATCAATGGCTCAATGTCTAGTTAGCAGCCGATATCAAGCGGAGTGCCCCAGGGGTCAATCCTGGGCCAATTTTGATCTGGATGATGGGATGAATTGCACCCTCAGCAAGTTCACAGATGACACTAAGAAGGAGGGAGAGGTAGATACGCTGGAGGGTAGGGATAGGGTCCAGAGTGACCTAGACAAATTGGAGAATTGGGCCAAAAGAAATCTAATGGGGTTCAACAAAGACAAGTGCAGAGTCCTGCACTTAGGAAGAAAGAATCCCATGCACTGCTACAGGCTGGGGACCGACTGCCTAAGCAGCAGTTCTGCAGAAAAGGACCTGGGAATTACAGTGGACAAGAAGCTAGATATGAGTCAGCAGTGTGCCCTTGTTGCCAAGAAGGCCAATGGCATATTGGGCTGTATTAGTAGGAGCATTGCCAGCAGATCGAGGGATGTGATCATTCCCCTCTATTTGGCATTGGTGAGGCCTCATCTGGAGTACTGTGTCCAGTTTTGGGCCCCACTCTACAAGAAGGCTGTGGAAAAAAGTCCTGGCTCGGATGAATCAGTTGGAGATTGGTCCTTCTTTGAGCAGAGGTTGGACTAGATGACCTCCTGCGGTCCTTTCCAGCACTGATATTCTATGATTCTATGATTCAGCCTTCTTGTAGTCCACCACATTTTGATTTCTTTCTACAGTGTGCAATGAGGAATGCACAAGTTACCTTGAAAGAGAATCCCTCTCTCCAGTGGAGGAAAACACAGTGTTTGCTCTTCCATGCTCTGAGATTCATCAATATTTTAACTGGAAAACATTTTTTCCCTTCCAAAATTCAACATCTGGCTTACCATGTGTACTCTTGAAACCAAGAGAAGTCTCTTTTCCTCTGCTTTGCTAGGGAGATTAATGTGGGGATATGCAGAGAAAGGGAAATTAGTTGAAAGAAATATTCCACATTTAAAGAAGTGATCCCACCTGTACATTGGGAGTGAACAAAATCATACCCTTGGGATCACGCTGAACAGGCTCCCCCAACTACTTTTTTGATGCACTTAGCAGATGTTTTACCACAACATATCTTCTCCCTCTAGTAAAGTTTATGTATTCATTCCCTGAACCTATCTTTTTTCATTGTCAAGTTGAGCTTTAAACCATTTACTCATGTGGTTTTCTTAATGTGAAGAAACTTGTGTGTATTAATGTATCCAGTTTTAATTGAAATCCTTGGATTCATTGTTATTTTCCTGTTCATAAAAAAACCTACAGTAATTGTTGCACTTGCAGTATATGTAATAATATAGGGCTGTATAGCTACAAGGAACAGTTGTTCAGCTTTCACTTGAATTTGTCTTCTTTGTGTCAGACTCTCTTATTTTTATTTACTATCCTTTTAAAATGCATAATTTCATTGTTGTGTTTCCCTTAGGCCAGTATTTGTCCTCGTTTTGTTTTTCTCATAATTTAAATTACTTTAGCATCTGTCCTATCGATTTTGTCTATGTTCACTATTAATGTTTCCTTTACACTCTCTTCTTTCTTTGAGGTGATATATATACACTGGATGAAATAGCAGTACATGTATTCTTACTCTGCACATACTCCTTCCTCCTGATTCAGGGTATCTGTAGCTGAATGTGCAATATGCTTCACTAATGTAAGGTACAGTACTGTGAAAATTCAGAGAGAGTGCTTCAGTATCAGATTATTGGTCATTTGCTGAGTTATTTACCCATACACGTATTTCAAAGTCAGTGGAAATGGTAAACAGAGACTGGTTGGAGAGACAGTATTCATGTCTGCATCCAGATTAGGTTTAGACTGAGGTTCATAGTTCAAGTTTGTTAGTTGGGGCCACATCCAAACCACATTGATCTCATGGGAAAGACATTGCATGAATGTTTTTGAAACCATGGAAATTTTACAGCATCCTCTGAAGTCAGTCAAGGTAGGGTTCATTGTGATCTCCTAAGAAACTTGGAGGTAGCATTAAGTATAAGGCCCACTCTCCCTTGAATTGGTTCTGAAAATGTACAGGATTGTGGTACACTGATATTTATAATTGTATATGTCTTGGTGGTTTTCCTTCATTCTGAAGTAAATGGCATCTAGTCTACAGTAGAGATGACAAATTCCCTGTGACTAGGTTTTTGTGTGAGAGGGAGGGGCACAATTTACTGACAAACTGGAGGTGGTACAAAGCATGTTACCAATATTGCTATTGAGGAGAAGGGTTGACTTCAATAAAACCCTGAGATAACATATTACTTTGAAACATGGAGTACAAATTCCCTTAATAAATGGTGAGGTCAGTGTCTTGGCTAGCTAGGCTGTGTCTTTGAAGTATTTCCCTCTTAGCAGGAACAGGTCACCATTAGTATTTTTTTCTATGTAATTCATAGGAAGATTATCAGATAGGTCATTAAGGATGGAAATGTATTAAAATTGCCTCTTTCATACCTGAGGCAGGGGCCCCAAAATTGGGGGCCCAAAACTGGAATGTTTTTACCTCTAAATATTGCATCATTTCCACAACAAAATATACCAACACAACATATATTCCTACATTCATTAAAAGTCCATGTTAAATAAGGTGAAAGCTATTTTGGGGTAATACTAAATAAGGAGCCCCTTCAGCTGCTCGTGCCTCTAAGCAGTTCCTCAGTCTGCTTATGCCTAGTACCACAGCTAACTCATTCTCTAAACACTATGGTATGGTTTAGATATACTGTGTTGCACTCTGGGGTCCTTACCAGTATAAGTATCAGAGGAATAGTAGCAGTGGGACCAGGAAGTCCATTATGCTATTGCAGAATGAGGTGGAGAGCAAGTCACGCACTCTCTTGAAGATCACAGCCGAGCTTTTCTGTCGAATAAAGAGAAAGGATGGGTGGTGTAGGACAGCCAGATATACCCTAACGATAATCAGAAGGGAGTAAAAGGCCACTTGGCCTATGTCCTCTCTCAGAACATAGCCCAAAGTAAGCATATATTTGGAAATCTGTTTTGTGGTGAAAAGGCCAGGAAAATGTCAGGGCTATTATTATTTTTTAGGAGTAGAGGGAGATTTTATTATAATATTAGTAGTTGTAATATTGTGGTAGTGCCTAGGAGCTCATAAGAACATAAGAATGGCCATACTGGGTCAGCCCAAAGGTACAGCAAGCCCAGTATCCTGTCCTCTGACAGTGTCCAATGGCAGGTGCCCCAAAGGGAATGAACAGACAGGTAATCATCAAGTGATCCATGCCCTGTCACCCAATCCCAGCTTCTGTCAGACAGAGGCTAGGAACACCATTCCAGCCCATCCTGGCTAATAGCCATTGATGGACCTATCTTCCATGAATCTATCTAGCTCCCTTTTGAACCCTGTTATAGTATTGGCCTTCACAACACCCTCTGGCAAGGAGTTCCAGAGGTTGACAGTGCATTGCATGCAAAAATATTTTCTTGTGTTTGTTTTAAACTTACTACCTATTAATTTAATTTGGTGGCCCCTTGTTCTTGTATTATGAGGAGGAGTAAATAACACTTCCTTATTTACTTTCTCTATATCACTCATGATTTTATAGACCTCTATCATATCCTGCATTCATGAACAAGGGTTCAATTATGCTAGAAATGATACACACACATAAAAACATGATCCCGGCCCCAAAGAGTTTACAATATTGCTGGAATTGTTAATTTACAGAGCTATTGAGATCTATGAATTAGTAATTGGTGAAAAGTCTTAGAACACCATCAGTGTCATCCTCTTGATGAGGAGTAAAAATGGGAATCGTGACACCTGGATCTTGGGCAAGTCATTTACCTTTCTCTGCCTTGCTTTCCCCATCTGTAAAATGGGGCTCATATAAAATTTATCACCTCTGTAAAACACTTTTGGTGAAAACTTCTAGAAATGCCAAGCAATGTAAGTGACAGTACAGAAATTAAAATAACCAGATCCACTGTCAATAGAGCTATGCCAGTTTACACGAGCTAAGGTTCTGGCCCCAAAACAATTGTCAAATGGATAAAAGAGAGTTAGAAGCCCCAATAGTGAGGATTGAGGTTCTGTTTTGGAACAATAAAGTTGTTTAGATTTGCACAGCACAAGTATTGCATTACACTGAGCTCCAGCCAGTATTATTGATCACTTGTTTTCGTCAGTACTGAACTCCTACAAATTAAAAATAAAAAAGTGTATTGCCTTATGATACGTATGCCCTGTAAAATGGAGGGTTATCATATCATTGTTCCTCATTGTCGGTAAGACATTCAAGGAGTTTACAGCCTGAGGAAAAACATGAGTCTGTGGTTGAAGATATAACAGAAACTCTCCACAGAATAAAAAGATGTTTTGAGACAAGCAATAAAATAAAGATATAAAAAGAAAATGAGCACTGCCCTAGCAAAAGCTCTGGCTGAATTTTGGTACCTGGCTATACAATAGGCTGTTGATCTTAAATAAGAAAATATGTTGGAAAATGGATTTGAGCTGTATGCATGCTAGATGTGTCAGATTGGCCAAAGGATAGTCAGATAGTACATTTTAATCCTCTTTAATTCTGAACTGCCTGAAAAACAGAAAATAAGTTTTTTCTGCACTTCTCCTACAAACAGAATCTGGACTCAGGTTCCTATACAAAGGTCAGTGGGGCATGATCATTCATCATGATCATGATCATAAACTGTTTTTAAGTCATAATTACATATTTCTTGCACAAAGTCCCATGCTAAAAGAAAAAAATGTCAGTCTTAGAATGCTCTCTCGTATACAGACTCAGAGAAGCAGTCTCTGCCATGAATTTGCTAAGCCTCCTAGTATCTTTTTATTTTTTTAATTTTGATCTCCGTACAGTACGTTTAAAATATGATCTTTTCTCTAGCTTGATTTCTTGATGCATTTGGGAAGTCAACTGAAAGCCAGCGGCACTTAGAAATCTAAGGGTTAGATCCACAAAGGAACTTGGGCATTTCAACACCTACCTCTTAGGTGCTCTTCTGCCTAGTGGAATTCTCACTCCTGAATTAGTGACCAGTGGAGAGTTTAGATGACTAAGAGAGAGACCCTCAGAAGCCAGCACGCTGAGTGGAGCATCACCTAAGATAGCCAGTAGGAAGTAAAGGGGTGTGGCTTAGGGCCCAGATTCACAAAGGTACTTAGATACCTTGCTTCCATTGATCTGGACCTTTAGGCACCGGATTGACATGTCAGAGGGAAGTGTCTGTCTCTGCATGGGATTATCAGTCATCAAATCCTCTCCTAGTTAAGAGCCAAAGCCCTTTCTTGCAAAAAAACAGAGGGACAGAGGTCCCCATCCCATGGTAGCCAATAGCCCAGTGATTAGGGCCCTCAGCTGGTATATGGGAAACCTGGGTTCAAATCAGTCAGAGCAGAGATTTGAATCTTAGTCTCCCAGAAGAACACCATATTCACCAGGCTTTTGGAAATTCTGGGATACACACGCACACCGAAGCACCAAACATTTCCATTTGTCCTTTATGAGAGGCCCAAGCTGGTAGGAATTCTCTGAAAAAAAACATGCTGGTTCAGGCCTTACTGCAGGAGGGCCTGGGGGTAGTCAGGGGAATGCCAAGTTTGAGAATCCTAAGGGGTCTTAGGTATGAGACAGGGCTCCAAGCAACTCTTTACTATGGATAGCATCAGGACTTGGTGGCTTTGCACATACCCACCAGTTACCTATAGAGTTAGGCAACATCTGAGTGGTGGTTTTGACAATGTCACTGGTGCCTGATACTAAAGAGGCAGTTAGGAGCCCAAGTACTTTTGTGGATTGGTTCCAATTTCCTCAGTCACTTTTGAAAAGGAAACTAAGGGCATATTTGCACTAGAGTAATTTTTACCAGTGTAGGAATACTGGTAGAGTATGCTTCTAGTATGGATGCAACTAAGCAAAGCAGTGCATTGTACAAACCGCCACCCTTGAGCAAAATGAGCTATATTGCTCAAAGAACAATGCTGACAGCATAGATACATCTAAAGTGCCTGTACAGCTATGTCAGTCTGGGATCACAGCTCTTCACGCCCTGACCAATATAGCTATGTTGGCAGAAGCCTGCAGTGTAGGCATGGCCTGAGGCTTATAAGTCTAGACTCATTTAGTTTAAGACCAGAAGGGACCACTAGATCATTTAGTTTGATCATTTAGTATATCACAGGCCACCTATACTACCAAGCACCAATGCACTAAACCCACCAGTGGAAATGAGACCAAAGTTAATGATGCCCACAGAAGACTAGATTATTATGTGCCACAGGTAGAGAATAGGAGGGACAGAGGTATACTTGTTATTGAGGCCACTACAGTGGCAGGGAAATTATTAAGTGAAATATGCCCAGATAATCCTGGCAAGTGACCCTCATCCACACACTGTAGAGGAAAACAAAAAAACAAAAACAGCAGGTCACTGCCAATCTGACCTCAGGGAAAATTCCTTCCTAACCCACATATGGTGATCGGTTAGAGTCTGAACATGTGGAGAAGAATCAGCCAGCCAAACACCTAAGAGAGATAATGCTCAGAGTCCTGGCCCACTCCATCCACTGTCCCATCTCCAGCCATTGTCATCCATGATGCTTCAGAGGAAGGAGATAAAAAACAACTCCCAGAATACATTGGAGGGGAAAAGCCTCCCTGATCCGGTGGCCAGATGAAACCCTGAAACTTGGATAATCATCTAGGTACTTTAGAAACTTTACCCTCTGTCTTTATATGAGGTCATATAAAATTATCAGTTTAAACAAAGGCTGGTCAAAAAAATTCAAACAAAATATTTTCCTTTCGGAAAATCAGGTTGTGATGAAATTGCAGCTTTCCATGGCACTAGATTAATTCTGGCAGAGTTTTCCATTGAGAAAATCAAAATTAACCATTTGGTCAACCTGAATTAAATCTCATTTCAGGTGGAGTCAGCATTTATAGCTCCATCCACTTGAGCCACCAGAGTGGTTTTTGAAAGTTGTAGTTCTGGGTCCCACTTACCCCTATTTTCCCCTATGTGCAATGTGCCCCTCACACCCCAGCCAAACTTTAGCTCCCACGATGCACTGTGCACATTTGCATTCTGCAAAAAAGTTTCAATATTTCCATTTTTCATCTCAATTTGACCTGAAAACAATTGTTAAAATATCAAAATTTCCCATGGGATGGAAATTCCATTTTCAAGCAGCTCTAGTTTTAAACTCTTCCCTAATAATACACCCCCCTGGGCCCACCCCAGCAGACGGAGTAACAGAAGCAACAGCTGCAGTCATGGTAACAGTGTGCGACAACCTTTCCTCCTTTGAACTGTTCACAATTCTGTGGTGTGAGTGGGCCAGACCTCAAGCAGGCTTTGCCTGAGAAAGGAGGATATGGACACTGAGAAGTGATAGAGTTCACTGTCTAATATCAGGAAAGGAGCCTATATACTATGAAATGAGCAAAAGTATGTGATAAATAAGACTACATACTACATCAAATATCTGGATGAAGTGTTTAGGGGTGCTGACAGCTTTTACTAGTTTTATATGTAATGCTATATCTTCAGTGAGTTTCCATTGAAAAATTCATTGTGTAATATGAGTAGGGGTTCTGAATGTAAAGAGGGTGGTCAGAAGATCAAATGTAAGGAGAACAACTGAAGAAAGCACCGTGATTAGAGTCAGAGGAGGGTGGAAACTTTTCTTACCTTCCTTCCCACATTTTTTGTCTTTGGTGTCGCAAATAGAGGAGGGCCATTTGGTTGTTAAGAAAAAAAAAAAACAAGAAGAAACCCCAATCCTCTGTCTAAAACTGAAACCAATCTTGAAGTGAACGTTTTTTACGCATTTGGAATTTTTTTTTTCTTTCATTTTTGTGCACTGTTATGCTCTGGTCAAGACTGGAAACAAAAGTGATGAATTTTCAGATGAGAGACTCCTCTTGTGGCATTTTCAACTACTGTATTCTAAAGGACTCATCAGAAATATCTTTGCTCCTGTGAGTATCCCAACTTGGCAGATCCAAAAAAATTCAGATTCTTACTCAAACTGTTGAGTCCAAACTAACTTTTGAGCCTCTTGAAATTCAGAAGCAATAATGAGTAATAGCAGGAGGAGAATGAAAAGTGAGATATATAAAAATGCTTGAGAGATGAAGAAATATTGGGAGTAGACACTGGTGAGATGGCTATAATTAAGGGCCCTGTCTGTCAAACTTTCCCCAGCCACAGCAGTTCAGCATTAATAAAATATGCATATAAGCAACTGCACCACTCCAAAAATGTACCCACAAAACTTGTCTTGAAAAACTGAGAAAAACCTAAAAAATATGAGAAATAGATGAGATTTACAAAGAGAAACAAAAGACATAAGTCTTTTCTGAACATAAGGCGTGAAACATAAAGGCACGTGAGATAAATTAAGACGTGAGAGGAAGGTGTGATCTCATTTGTCTCATCTATTTCTTTTTTAGTGAATGAGCAATAAAATAGAAATAAATGAACCATTGTAAGATCTCTCATTTTTGAAATGGATAAATCAAATTATAACTTGTTTGAAATTAAGTCAGATGGTAAACAATCAGTTTGTAATCAGTATTTCTTATGAAAATCAATTTCTTTCTGCTTTTGCATCTAAATATTTGATGTACTATAATGTGGCAGATAACAGAGAATTGAATTGAAGATTTTTACTGAATATAACATAATTACTCAACAAGACCTCAACAAGACATTTCAGCAATCAATTAATCACAGTGAATTTAATAATTTTGTAGTACTCAGAAAGGTAACCAGCCATTTACTCACTCTTGTTTACAACTGGTGAAATACCACACTTTAGGTAGATTTGTTATGTTTGTCAAATTATATTTAAATAAATAGTTTGACTAAATTTTAACTCTGGAGTGGATCCATATAGGTAGAGTTCAGTAAATCTTTCTGTAATGGAACCATGTTTTCCTGGCTTTCACATCTCCATTATAAAAACTCTTAGAAGAGAGAGAGAATGTTTTTCTTTTAAAGAAATGGGAAAGCAATCTTCCTTATATCTCAGCCTTTAAACTATTCTATCTACCAGATAACATGCTTGAAATACATCCAGCAAGTAAGCAAAAGGACTAATGGCAGTGGGGACATATAGGAAATTCTTAGAATTAATATAATAATGGTTATTCCTGCAAAACCAGAGCTAAAGTCTTATTGATTTTTTTTTCATATTTTTTGTTACTTCTTTCCCACAGAAGTATCAGACATGATTCCAGTGGAAGAGTCAAAATGTTTGAGATGAACTGCTTCTCTGAAGACAATTCCCAAATATTTTTTTCCTGTTTATTATTTATATTAAAGTAGCACACAAAATGTGCCAGGTACTGTACAGACATACAGGCTTTTCCTGCCCAATTCTCAGTTACTGCCCTTTGTTGGCATTATGTAGTTCTCTTCATTTTTAGCTGAATTAAAATCAGTGGTATCTATAACGACCCAAACTGTGTTTAATGCTGTGTAGTTGTAGTCGTGTTGGTCCTAGGATATTAGAGAGACAAGGTAATATCTTTTATTGAACCAACTGCTGTTGGTGAGACAAACCACTGCTATTTTTAGGCAATAGCTTGAGCAGAGCTAGCACATATCTGTCAGCCTGAAATGGAAATTACACCTCCCCACTGCTGTGTAGACATACCCTATGTGATCATTCTTCTACAAAGATATCTTCATGTGAACAATGTTAGGTGTTAGAAGAATAGCCTGTAAAAAGGGTATGGTATTTTTCCCCTGCAAAAATCCATGTTCTTTGGCCAACAATTCAGCTAATTTTCTTTGAAGGATTATCTGATTTCTCAGTCTTGTTTATAAATTACCTAATTTTGGTTTCAATCTGCTTACAACATAATACATGTACGATTTATCAATGTGTTGCTTTGTAGTGTATTGATTCTACCCACTGCTTCCTTTTCTAAGGTTAGATTTATCATTGTATAATTCCTCTACTTTCAGAGGAAATGCCTGATCGTGAAATAGTTCATGGACAGCTTCATAGACATAAAGACTTTAAGGATAGAAGGAACCATCATGATCATCTAATCTAACTTCCTGCACATTGCAGGCTACAGAACCTGATCAACCCACTCTTGTAATAGACCCATAACTTCTGGCTGAGTTACTGAAGTCCTCAAATCAGGATTTAAAGACTACAAGTTACAGACAATCCACCATTTACACTAGTTCAAACCAGCAAGTGACCCATGCCCCAGGCTGCAGAGGAAGGTGAAAAACCTGCAGGATCTCTGCCAAACTGACCCACTGGCAAAATTCATACCTGACCCCAAATATTGCAATCAGTTAGACCCTGAGCATATGGGTGAGACCCATCAGCCAGACAACTCTATAGTAATGCAGAGCCCTGACCATCTAGTGTCCCATCACTGGCCTTTGGACATATCTGCTCATAGCAGTCACAAATGGACCATTACCATTGTTGCAATTTCATCATACCATCCCCTCCAAAAACTGATCAAACTGAGTCCTGAAACAAATTAGGTCCCCCCCACCCCTACCCCAACTCCACTTGGAAGGCTGTTCTCAAACCTTGTTCCTCAGATGGTTAGAAATCTTTGTCTAAATTCAAAGCCTAAACTTTTTGATGGCCAGTTTATATCCATTTGTTCTTGTGCCAACATTGGCTCTTAACTTAAATAGTTCCTCTCCCTCCCTGGTGTTTATCTTTCTGACGTGTTTATAGAGAGTAATCATATCTCCCCTCAGTCTCCATTTGGTTAGGCTAAACAAGCCAACTCATTAAGTCTCCTCTCATGGTGTAGATTCTCCATTCCTTAATCTTGCAAGAAGCCCTTCTGTAGGGCTGAGACATGATCAACCCCCTCCCTGTCCCATATTAAACCAGCCTTGGGTGAAATTTAGGGAGTTCACCACTAAAATTGAAAAAAAAAAAGGAATGTTTGCTGCCTAACAAGCGTTATAACCACCAAGGTTGTAAAGACGCTGGGTAATTAGGGAAGATACAGAAAGAGACCCAACAAATGGTAAGATAAGCTCTGACCAGTGTTTTATGCTGACCCTCTGGACAAATAGAGAAGGTCTCAACTAAGTTACAATTTGGGCATGAAAGATAAAATGTAAACAATTTGGGCAGAAAGGAGGACACATAGGTGACAGTGAGTAATTGGTTTAAAAATGTTATTTAGGAGTGTGGGATAATGTGATAGGTTTAGTAAATTTGAAGGAGGGAGCTAGTTTTATCTATATAATGTATATAAAAAACAATGCTCTTTCGGAACCATTTCTGGACTGCAGTTCAACATCAAGCTGCTGGAACTGGGACCCCTCTGCACAACCATGAGATGCAGAGGCATCGCTGGGAACCCGCAGATGAATGAATCCTGACTGGCCATTGGGTGAAAATTGTATATTGGGAGTGGGGAACATAAGAGATTTGCTTGGTATATGTATTCTCTATGTGTTGCTAATAAATGGATGTTTAGAGTACAACTGTGTAAGGCTCTTTCACTGGGAAAAGATTCCGCAGACCCGTAGAGCCAAGAGCTCCGAGGGAAAGGGTGGGTACTTAAATTGATTGGGTTTCTTCCTGAGCCCCATTGGTAAGGATAGGTACCTTACACCCTGAGCCCTCAGAAGGGAAAGGGTAGGGGTGCCTAAATTGATTGTGTCACGCCTTGAGCTCTTGGTAGGATATAGGCAGGGTGCCATAAATTGACCAGGTCTCCTTGAGCCCTTGGTAGAGTAAAGGGGGGGGGATAGTAAATTGAATGGGTAACACTTCTTTGTATTTGTTCCAATTTGAATTCATTTTTCTTAAACGTGGGAGTCCAGAATTGTACACAATATTCTAGATGAGTCTCACCAGCGCCTGGTATAATGATGATAACACTTCCCTATCTCTACTGGAAATACCTCTCCTGATGCATCCTAGGATTGGATTAGTATTTTTCATGGCCACATCACATTGGTGGCTCATGGTCATCCTGTGATCAACCAGTACATCCAGGTCTTTTTCCTCTGTTGCTTCCATTTGGCAAGTCCCCAATTTAAAGCAAAACTTCTTATGGTTAATCCCTAAGTGCAGGACTTTGCACTTTTCACAATTAAATATCATCCCATTTCCATTAATCCAGTTTTCAAGGGCATCCAAATCTTTTTGAATGAAATTACGGTCCTCTTCTATATTGGCAACACATCAAAACTTTACTAGCACACTCCCACTTTTTGTATCAAGATCATTAAAGAAAATGTTAAATAAGATTGGTCTCAAGTCCTAGCCCTGAGGAACTGCACTAGCAGCCTGACAGTTCACCTTTCAGTATGACCCATTATAGTCTACACTTTAACCAGTTCCTTACCTACCTTTTGATTATTGTGTTAATCCCCCTCTTGTCCAATTTAACTTATAATTTCCCAACATGTTCTCTATGTGAATTTGTTTCATTTGGTTTTCCATCATTTCAGTTGACCCAGGAGGATATGCCATCACAGCCTGGTTTCTATATTGTCAAGCCTGTATATTTTATATTAATTCTTTCTTCTCTAAAACATAAAAAAAAATATCCCATAAGAGGGACAGCCATGCACCATCTGCAAATGAAAATAGGGCCAGATTCTGCCCACATGACCAATTATGGTCAATAAAGTTATTCCAGAGTTACACCTATCTTATTGACAGCAACATTTGACCAAAAATGTTAAATGAAACAATGAAGACCAAAATCTGAAATGTTTATTAAAGCACAAATTCCATTGACAGCAATAGGAAACACACAGAGTAAGGACTGGGGAATTTTGTCTCAAGACAAACACATTGAGCAAGATGCCAACATACAGCATGTCTGAGTCTATCAAGAATGAGCTCTGCCCTTTATTGGTGCTTATTCTAATGCACCTTTCACACTCAATTTCACCTTAATTTAAGTGATCCGGGACTGACTTTTTTCTACATTATCCAAAGTAGAGAACAAAATATAGACATGAAAAGTCAAATGTTACATGAAAATGTTTTCTTTTTTCCATTTGTCTTTCACTTGAAAGACCTGATCTTCTGAAATACTTTAGCAATATGGAGTGATCAAACACCTGTGAAAAAACTGTTTGTATTTCTGATTCTTTCCACAGTCTGTGTCTTTGAGCAAAGAACGATAAAGCAAAGATATCATGGCAACCCTGCTGCAAATGGAAATGTTGTGACAGAACACTACTGGGAAATGTCTGATCAACGCTAGTAGATGGCAGGGCTATCTAAGAATTTCCCATGCAGGTAACAAAAAAAGAGAACCTTTGATTAGACGGGTGTATGGACTAAGAAGCTAATTTGACCTTTGATCAAATGCTCTCCCTTTCCTGGCATCATTGCCTACATCTCAAATATATTCTGCTGGGATTAAATGAATTTGACTAGTATTTTAACTGACATAAAAGGGTAGAATTGAAGGGTTCCAGCTTTCACTAGCTCCTGCAGACAGTGTAATGGGAAAATGAGTGGCCCCTAGAATTTACAGCCTCTTACTTATTACAGGCTGTGACTGCTGCAAGCACAGAGGGGATAATCAGCTTGTCAAGAGCCTGCTGCTGAGAATGCCAACATCTAATCACTTCTATTGCTTGAGAAGACTTCTTAGGAAACTGTGGCACTTTATTTGCATTTAAAAAGCCATGTTGAGCAAATGCGAAGAGAGTTTGTTATGAAGGATACTGTAAAATAGTGCTTAGAATGATTAATGGCTCATTCTTCCCTGTGAATGCCATGTAAAAAGAACATAAAATGTGATCACATTATATTGCAGTGCAAGGTCAAAGTCCATAGACTAATGGAAATATTCAGAAGGAGGGAAAGCATTTATTGGTGTTCATTTAAAAATGTGTTGTTTCTTTCTCAGAGCTTGGTCTGAGTTACATTCCATGAAATAATATAGCTCAGCTGTTCCAGAACTTGCATATATTAAATATTTCATAATTTCAATTATACTTGTAAAAAGCATAGGATCTTGTAGGCAGCACTAGAAGCATCGAAACAGTTACAGAGTGATCTGAATCACTTGTTTAAATGGTCACAATCCAACAGACCTAGCAAAATGCTATATAATTTGTTTTGGAACCACAAATGCAGGTTATACCTATAGGACGGGAGATTCTGTCTTGGAAGCAATGACTCAAAGAAGGAAGTAGAGGTCCTTATAGAAAAGTGCCTCAACATGAGCTTTCAATGCAATCCAGTGTCAAAATGGGCTTAGTGCAATCTTTGGATATATGAAAAGGGGAATATCAAATAGAAGTAAGGAAGTAATCTTGCCTATGTACATAGCACTGGTAAGATCACTAGTAGAATACTGTGTCCATTTCTAGTGTCCACAGTTCAGGGAGGATGTGGAAATACTGGAGAGAGTTCAAAGGAGGGCCACAAAAATGATCCAGAGGCTGGAAAACAAATTTTATGATGTGAGGCTTAAGGAGCTCAAATTATTTAGCTTATCAACAACACATAAAAAAGGTTGAGAAATTAATTGATCACGGTGTGTAGATAATTCTACATGGAAGAGGTATCTGGTAGTGGGAGACTTTTCAATATTGCTGCCAAAGACCTTACAAGATCCAATAGCTGGAAGGTGAAATTGGATATATTCACCCTTCAAATAAGATGTCATTTCTTAACTGTGAGGGTGGTTAAACATTGGAACAGTTTATGACAGGAGGTGGTGGTAGATTCCCCACTGCTTGGAATCTTTAAGGGTTTGTCTATACAGTAATTAAACACCCATTGCTGGCCTGTGTCAGGTGACTCAGGCTGCTGCGCTATAAAACTGCAGTGCAGATGTCCAGACTTGAGTTGGAGACTGGCCTCTTGGATCCCATGATGGGGGAGGGCTCTGGAGCCCAAGCTCCAGTTCATACCTGGACAGCTACACTGCAGTTTTATAGCCCCACAGCCCGAGCCCCTTGAGCCCTTGCCATCTGAAATGGGCCAGCCACAGGTGTTTAATTGCAATGTAGACATACTCTAAGAATATTAGATATCTTTCTAAAAAATATGCTTGATTCAAGCATCAGAGGGAAAATCTATTGCCTATGTGTGTGGTGCGGGGGCACTGGATGGTTGTAGTGGTCCTTTCAGGCCTGGGGAGTTTGAATTTATGGGTACCCCTTTTTATCCCTTTCCTTAATGGGCCAATGGGGAAGATAGGATTCCCTGAACATGGTTATAACACTCGCTGCTTTGCACTATGATAATATCTATAATCAAATTTTATGCTTCAGGGCTCCAGCTGGTCACCTGAAGGGGTCAGGGAGGAATTCCACCCTCATTCCTTCCCCCCCCCCCGCCCACATAATTGGCTTGATATATTCTTGCAGCAGGAGAAAATTAGTTTCCTCTGACAAATCAGAGATTGGCCACAGCTGGAGATCAGACACTGCATGGGGGGACTAGTAGTATGTGGTAGTAAAGAGAATAACTTCTTCAATGTCGGGCTGGTGTGTCTTGCTCACATGCTCAGGGTCATACTGATTGCCAGATGATTTGAGGTTGGGAAGGAATTTTCCTCCAAGTCAAATAGGTAGGGAGCTTCCTCTGCATCACACATTACAGAGTGCCAGTTAGGATCATCTGGGCATATCTCACCTAATTGGTTCCCTGATATTGCAGGGGCGCTGGGGACTCGTGGAACCTCAGTTTCTGCTACTCTCTGCTTGTGTCATGCTACTGTTTAGTTTCCTAATGACTAAAATAGTTTGACCCTAAATGTTGCTAAAGTCTTTGGGCTTAATATAGGAGACTCTGGGTGAAATTTAATGGCCTGTGATATAGAGAAAGTCAGACTAGATGATCTGATGGTCTCTTCTGGCCTTAAACTCAGTGAAGCTATGCAAATTATAATTAGGCTTTGATCTGATAGTGGAAATGCATTAATTTACATACGGAACTTTATTTCATGGACCAAATCCCTAAATATAAGTAACAACTAGTGGAGGTGACTTTGAAAAGCATAAAAGAGGAAAAAGAAGGCACAAGGAGAGCTGCTAGATTGAGCGCCCATACAACAGTATATTAGCAGTCATCTTGAGAGGAGCCTGAGAAGCCGCAGCAAAGTAGTGGTGGCCGTCTGGAGAGAGGACCAATAAGCAAGGAGGACACAATCTGACAGCATCGAGGGGTTAAAATATAACAGAAACTAGATGCTTGAAAATGGAAGAAAATCATGCAAAAGAAAGACCACTGCCATAAAAAAGGGTAAATCCACCTGCAGAAAAAAGAGAAGCACAAGTAACTGAACCTGACCCAAAGGACCTGCTAGCAAAAACTAAGGTGAAAAAGGTGATAGAAAAGCCAATATTAACAAAATCAAAAAGTGAAATGAAATGAGATTATTAAGAAAATAACAGAGTGAGAACAGGATTAAATCAGTTATCAAACATTACCAAACAAGATGCAAAATCCCAAATAAACAACTTAAGAAAAAAAGAAAGAACTTAAAATTGGAAGACAAGGAGAATGCAGAAAAAATAAAAGGACTATAAGTATTCCCAAGGAGAATGAAGGTGGAAATATTTTGGAAATTCTGAATGGCACTTTCAAAGATACATTAACATTGGGCAGATAGACATGCACTCCTACTGACAGAGGTCATTGATTCTTTTTTCCAAAACCCCTAGCAGACTTCAGACCAAGAGATGTGACAGTGGTAACACAGAAAAAGTTAGGGGAAAATACTGAGAAGAATGAGGGAGAGATCTGAACTGCTGATGATTTTCAAGAAACCCATACAGATCTTCCCAGGTCTGGCAACCTCAGTCTTTACAAAACAAAGAACTGCACCAGGTAATGACAATACTTAACAGTGGGCTGGCTCTTACCTAGGAGAACTGGTTTATCAGGGAAGATGACCCCTACCTATAAAGAGTCTGGAATCACTAAAGAGGCTGATATGGGAGTCACTTGACCAAGAGGATAAGGTTATTTAAAGTGTAATCCTTCTGCCAGATGGAGTTGGCAGCAACTGGGGCCAGGTTCAATATCTAGGGGTTTCTTTTCAACAATACCACATAGAACTGGCCCCCAGCTGGTAAACCTGGGAAAACTACACACCACCCTTGGCGTCTCTAAGAGGTAATAGTTCACCACTCACAAGCACAGAGTATGAGTGTAGAAAAGAAACTTTTAATGAAAGGAGGGAAGTCATCTGACATTAATTAGGGAAAATGCCGCAAGCAGGATTCATAATCATAAAACTGTGAACAGGACACCCACCGCAGACTGTGTCTTCTGCCTCATGTTCTTGAGATCTACAACCACAACTTCCCTTACTATGCCCCTCTCTGCTCCTTCACTACACCCCACTCACTGCGATTATCCTTGGTCAGTGAGGACCCAGGGTTCAGAGGTGCATATGCATGAGTTCACCTCCTATCCAGGGAAGAAGGTATCTTGCTTGCTCTGCCATTTGAGTCCTGGCTCTGGCTGGCCACTCCACCAGCTGCTGTTCCTCCTTGCTCACCGTTCCTGCCGATCACCTTCTGCTGCCACCTGTCTCTCTGTTGGCCAATCTCTTGAGGTTCCACTCAGCTCTTAGTGATTGTCAGCTCTGAGTGGGGGGAACCTGAAGCAGGCTAGGCAGAATCGTTGTCCCACCACAAGTGATTTAATCTCTCAACAAAACAAAAGACTCATAATAGAGCGTATTTAGCTTTATCTTTGAACAGTGGGGAGGAACAGGTTAAACCAGACTGGGAACCTTTAGGCAGAGTCCACACCTTCTGGCAGGGACACCTGTCCCCACCCCCTCTTACTTTCACAGGGATCTAGCATTCAAACATCTGGCTTAGTGAGTTCCTTTCAGCTGAGTGTGACCCCCACAGTCAGGACAGGCTAAGCACAATTCTGCTCCCCTTTACTCATACAGTAAAGACAACAACATTGATGCATCCGATGAAGTGAGCTGTAGCTCACGAAAGCTTATGCTCAAATATATTTGTTAGTCTCTAAGGTGCCACAAGTACTCCTTTTCTTTTTGTGAATACAGACTAACACGGCTGCTACTCTGGAACATTGATAACAATATTTCACTACCCCTGCATTCAGTTCTAAAATGATGTGTAACCCAATACCAGTCAAAGTTGATCACTTTGAACAAAACAGTTCTATCTGCTGGATACTGAGGCAGAGTAGGTGTATTCAGGTAAATACAATTTGCTCCTGAAGTCTTTCCCCCTCCTTAGCTAGCTGTCAGGGGAGAGCTACGCAAACCCTGCTTGCTTACAAAAGACTCAAGGGAGAAGACTGAGCAACACCGCTGGAGACAGGAAGGGATGGACCAGCAAGGTCAGAGAAAGAGAGTTGTGAGAGAAGGCTCCATATTTCTGAACACAAGTCATGTATTGCAGCAGAAGGACCCTGGTTTCCCTCAACTCTAACACCAGCCCAAAAAAATACTTTGCAGTGGTGAGAAAACTGAGGCAGGAAAATGCGTGGGGGGTTATTTTTGTATAGTTCTGCCTATTTCTCATACAATTAATGAAAGAGCAATGGTATTAGAATCCTGCGTAAACTCTTCCTATGTGTTAGGTTTAAAGCTATTTGCATGCCCCTTGAAGATATTAAATGTGGGCCCAGAACACTCACTCAGCTGTAGTTCTGGAAGAGGATGTGCTTAAGCTACAGGAGAGAGTGTGGAGAGTCTGAGGCTTAACATTGATTCTAGAGTTTGGGCAGTAGACCATGTTGATTATAGATTTCAAGGGGGCACTAGACAAATGGTCTGCACCCCAAGACAAGGGCAGTGTCTGGACTGCATTCAGTCTCTAGAGGGTTAGATCACCCATGCATTCAGCCATTGGATCCCCTCACAGCAATCTAGTGAGTGGCCAAGAGGGGGTGCTCAACTAAAGTTGTGACCAACAGGACTTCCATTTAACAAAACAGAACATAAGCTTGACAATGCAGACAATGTGATACTAATGGTTACCAATCCAAAACAGTCTATAACTTACATTTTGAAAGAAATTAAGATACTCAGTGATATATATCAGCTAAAACAGTAATTAAACTAAGTCTGAAATAGTATATTAAGGGCTCCGGAACGGGCACTATCAAATTTATTAAAATATTATTTGGCATCTCAGTTAAGATCCATATTATGGTGACCTCAGTAAGCACTGGGTTGAAAAAGAGCAACAGGATTTTAAGCTTAAATTAGCTTCTATTTTTTTTTTAACCTAAAGTATTTAGACCAACACAACATCCAGATTTCATAACATGTTGAATATGGAATTTGATACAGATAAAATGTAGTCCCCTATGTCCATCAGAAATAATCTGAAATATCAATAAAGGCTATCTAATAAAATATATTAACTGTGAAAGGAAAAATGAAATACAAAAGAGCTGGTTGATGGCTGTAATTATAAAATTATGGAACTTAATAAATACACAGATAATAGTTATCCTAACACAAGCTGGTCTTTCTGAGGTAAAAAATGCAGGTTATGAATAAGGTATGTTAATATTTGTATGGAAAGTGCATGTATGTTAAGAATGACAAAATAAAAGTTTAAAATAAAAATAATCTAAAGCTAATTTTTATTCAGTTCTACAGCACTTTTCTATTAGTATATGCATCTCTCTATAAAAATGGCATTGCTGGGATCCATGTTTATTATGTATGGATTATTTTTTCTCTCAATTGTCAGTCTTGAAAACTCATCATGGATTAGGAACATTCAGATATGATTTTTTCTTCTTTTAAATGATCACCAGTAATAAAGTTTCAGTAACACCTGTGCAACACCATTGCTTTCAGTGGGTTTTGTAAGGTGCATGTGACTGGAATGTAGTAAACATTTTTGCTGATGATACTCAGAAAGGAAAAGACTTGAAATCCTCAGTTATTTTGGTTCTTTGGGGCCAACAGAATGGTAACAAACACTAGTAACTTATTATTGGCTTAGCTGCTTTTGTGCAACTAAAATAAACTGCAACAGAAATGGCAACTTCTTACTCAGCAAACCAATTTCTTAAATTTATTCAGTCACAGCAATCATTTCCAGTCACTATTTTTCTGAGATATCTGATCTTTCTGGAATTTTGTGACTGTGACAAAGCTAAATATTATAGCAAATAGTGCCGCATAGAAATTGCAAACCTATAAGCCTGATACTTTTCTCTTTCACCAGTGTATATCAGGATTAACAAATTGAAATCAGTGAAAAAGCACCACAGTAAAAGGGTTGTAAATTAGAAGAAAATCTGACTCATTATCTGTCTTTTCCTCTGTGTTCTGAGAGGCTAGAAAATCTTCATTTATGACTTCAATTATAACTTGTTGCAGAGAGTTTACAAAGTGAGTAGGCTTTAAAACATTAATGAAAGAGAATGTCTGTTTCTATCCTTTCCTTTCTTATTCATTTACTTAAATGTAAATTACTTCTCTGTCACACTGATTAAAATAAAATCAAGGAGCAGCCATTGCTCCGTGAAACTTGCTGTATAGCTAATATAACAGAATTTCAAATAAAAAGCGATTGGTTCTATTTTTTTTCATTTGTTTACTAACTTCAAAATAATTGGACTACATTGATTCCTGCTGTAACTTCACCGATCCACTGAATTACACAAAGGATGAATTTGGCCCAGTCGCTATTAAATTAAAATTCATCATTGGAAGTATCCTATTGTCCATTTTACATAATCTGAGACACCAAATAATTTACCAAAATGTTTTTGCTTTTTTAAAAACATGTTTTTTTCCCTGTAGTTTTTAGTATTTAGCTAGCAAAGACACCTGTATGTCAGATGTTAAAAGCTATGATTATATGTATATCAAATGTATGTATATGTAAATCAAATTGTGAACATGTGTCATTTCAAATAATATTTCCAGATGTCAGCTGTCTAGTAATATTGAACTTAACTGTAGAAGATACCTGATTCTAAAGCCCCAATTAATGAGTCAGATCTTGGACACATTTCGGAGCTAATTTCATTTTCTCTTAAATCAATATCACACTGCTATGACACAGTTACCTTTTTGGGTAATGTAGAGGAGTAGAGTGTGGATCTTGAAAGTGATGGATCACTGAACCTTTAAGATTTCATCACACCTCAGCAGAAGATTCATAAAACTTTCTGAACCTTTGCGACCCTTGGTGTATCTTGCTACTTTGCATATCTCAAGAGAATCTGATTATTTCTAGCCCCTGAAACACACTTCTCTTTCTCAAACAGCAAATGGAGATGGAAGAAAAGCCTGAAACTGCTTGAGATACAACTAATGAGTAAAACCTCCTTGAACTGACTTTCAGAAGAAAAGTCATTAATTACAGAAAGGTCTCATAATAATTATGGTATCTTGAAATGTATGAGAGATCTTGGCTATAAAAGGGGACTATACAATCAAATTGTCACAGATGATATTAAACCACTACATTTTTCTTTTCTCCCACCATTAGTATATTCTTCTAGCTAGGCAAAAGTATTTCCTTTTCATTGATTTTGTAATGGATGGGATTTGTCTTGTACTTTAGGGGTGACTAATAGCACATCTTGCTGAAAATGAGCATGTAAGTACCCTATGCAAATACCCCCACAGTTTTGCAGGTGAAACAATGCTCCAAAGAGATAGTCAAAGTCCAAGGGTTTCTCCATCATTAAGGCAAAATCTGAGTAGCATCAATTAGGTGCTTCATCCAGTTATGATAGGGAAAGGGTAAGGAGACAGCACATCAACTAATAAATGCCCTAAAATGGTTTCATGGTAGCCAAGAAGTGCTATGTCATTTCTACCCAAGGGGCGGTTGAAAACCCTTCACTGGCACATGAACAGCCCACAGTGATATATTTTGTAAATTACCCTGCAGCACATTTTAGGATTAAGGGGGGAAAACGGCCTCCCCTTCCATACTCAAGGAGGACCTCATTACTGCAGCACAGCCCAGGCATTTCCTCTGCAGATGAAAGGAGCTGGATGGTGCTGGGGGTTGGTCATGCAGGATGCAGACCTCATGCACAGTATAGTGCTCCCTGCACAAAGGACAGAGGGAAAAGGGAGCAGGACATTGGTGAGCCAAACCACTGCTCACATTGCTGGGGAATCATGTAATGGCTACTTGAAGGGACATTTCAATCACCTTCCATTAGTAAGCATAAAGCATACATGAAAATGTGAAACAATTCAGTCAATTTTGCCATCAGCCACAGTTTGTTCCATTATTTTCCTGTTCTTTTCCCCAAGAAACCTGCTTACACTATTTCAAGACCTAGGATTTCTCGTGTGTCACATCTCTGTGTGATCAGCATATTAAAAAAGGAAAGAAAAAATGGAATAAAGCTTTTGTCCTTCAGCTGTGAAACACCAGGTTATTTTCTGAAAGCATAAAATAAATGTGCTATTAAAAACAATGCTTTGCTGATAACCAATTGGAAAACTGTATTATCAAGTCTGAATTGCATTTGTGTGTCCAGGTATAAAACTACAACTTTTTTGCAAGACAATTTTAGGTAAATTTTATTCTGTGTATTTCTGTTCATATCTAAGTGAAAGATTTTGATGTCAGAAACCTGTAAAAAAATTATAAAACTCCTAGAAAAAAAGTATGTTGGGAATTATGCCTAGCTGCTAATTTCTGCATTTAATTACTGTCACTGCTGAAAAAAAAAAAGTTAAGAAAACATTGATTTCAGCCCAGTTTTTGTAGTATGTACATACTGTATAAAGTAGCTCTATCTGACTTAATACTGAGTTGCAGTAAGTACCTTTAATAATGTTAAGAGCTTTCTGTTTTTGTTTTGCTACTTAATAGCATATATGTTGGTAAAGAAGATTTAATTTTTAAGGCAGAAATTGCACAGATTTGTAAATCTTTGCCAGGTGGAGTTGGCAGCAACAAGGCCTAGGTTCAATGTCTAGGGCTTTCCCTTTCTCTTTTCCTACTCACAAGCCCTGAGTCTGTGTATAACAAAATACATTTTTTATTAAAAAGGGACACAACATTAATGGAGGAAAGCACTACAACCACAATTCAAAAGCAGGTGACCAGAGGCAAACACCCTACCCCACTGTGCACTGGGCAGTGTCCTTTGCCTCAGTTTCTCACTTTGAAGTGTGAAATTCCAACAAACAAATGTCCCTTAAAACATCACTTTCCTTTTCCTCCATGGCACCCCACTCGCCGCTGGCAATCCTGGGTTAGTGAAGACACAGAATTCAGAGGTGCGTTCATAGGGGGGTTCACCTCCCACCCCTGGGGTGGAAGTATTGAGCAAAGCCTCTATTACTTCCGCCTCTGCAACTGTCTCATAGCTGCCACTGTTTCTCTGATGCTGCTGACCACCACTGCTACAGTTGTCTCTCCACCAGCACTCTGAGGTTCCATCACTTAACCCAGCTGTTAGTGATGTCAGCAGGTAGTGAGGAACCTCACTATCATTACAGTTCCTGTGTTGTCTTTTCCTGCAACACTGTCCCCACACAGGATCTAATACTTTGCCCTTAGACGTGATCAGCAGTGACATCAACTCTAGGAATTACCAACCAGAAACAAGTACTCTCAACTGAGTCTAATCAGGTCGGCCTTCAAATGCTAAAGAGGGGCAGGTCAAATAGTGTTTAGGACTCTTTAGGCAAAATCCATCTCACAAGGTAGAAACACTTGACCTCATCCCCTTTCCTCTTCACAGGACTTTGACATCCCTACCTCCAGCTTAGCAAGCGAGGTTCTGCTTAGGGTGATTCACTCAGTCAGAGCAGGCTAAGCACATTCTGCTACCCTATTGTCCTACAGTAAGGATACCAACATTTCATTACCCCAGCATTCAAAGACTAGAGTAATTTGTAACCCAAAATGATCCAACATTGATCATTTTGGCAAAGCAGCTCCACCTGCTGCACACCTAGAAAGAGTAGCCAGGTCTATGCAAATACTGTCTGCTCCTGAAGTCTTTCCCCCCAGCTCATCATCAGCTGTCAGAGGTGAGCTCATTCAGACACTGCTTACAATTAATTCCATCCCTACCAATCTAATAGAGTCTGTGCCATTCTCAAATGCCTTCACTGCCTTTCACTTCAGCATCAATTTCAAGCTGCTGGTGTTCACTTACAAACCAATATACAGTGTGGTATAGAGGTTTATAAGCAAGCACAACTTTTTCTACTATACCACCTCTCACTTTTAGCTTTGCCAATTATTTCTTCCTGATTCTTTGGGACAAGTTGTTGCTAGCCATGTATGAGAGCAAACAAGTAAGAGAGTGCAAGTATTTCCCCCTTGTACCACATTTTTTAGAAGCTAATTATAATGTAGTTTGGGAGTGGAGCCCAGCTCCATGCTAGCCTTTGTGACGGCACACCTTAAATGCGTCAGGAAGGGGTGAGAAGTAGAGCTGGTCAGGCATTTGATTAAACTTTTTTCCCCATCACAAAATGCTGATTTGTCATATATGAAACTTCATGGGAAAGGGTCAGTTTCAATACATTTCCTGTTTACAAAAAAATTGAAAAAAGTTTTGAAATTGTCCATACATTCCATTTTGATATGTTCAAAATTAAAAAGTGCAGTGTTTACATTTTGGAGGGGGAAATATTTTTTTGTTTTGAAATTTAAGTTAACATATAAAAAATGTAAAAAAAATTGCAAGGTCGAAATCATACCAAGATGTGTAAAATGACATTTGTTTTTTATTTGTTTGTTTTCAGATATTTGGTTAGTAATTTTTTTTCTAGATTTCATTGCACCTTTCATGCATAGAATTCAATAGAAGTGTTGGGTGTTCAAAGAAAGCAGGATCAGGCCAATAACATATAAGACATATACAAATATACTTGTGTGTGTGGCGGGGGGGTAAATTTAGGTTGGAGATATGCATGAACAAACCCATGCACAAAAAGGAGAGCCCAATATAAACTGATGGAAAATCACTAAGCATAAAATACAAAAAAACAAACAACCTCCCCCACTCCAAGTCTTTGTTGTCTATTTCTGCCTAGTGAAAAGTAGAAATAAACCATGTTAATGTGTTCTGTAAATGGAAGGGCAGAATAGAACATCTCCATGAGTTGAGGGGCATGGATATGTTCTCCCCCTAAAAGTGGACATTTTCCACATATCAACCCCTGTAAATAGTGTTATATAGAGAGAGAGCATTCCAAAGTGCTTGCCAGCAACATTTGAGTGAACTATTCCACCTCTAAGGTTGAATAGCTAATGGTATGCCTATCTGCTTTTAGGGTCTATTAAGAGTGCTTTGAAAGTTCCTTTGAACTTGCTTAAAGTCAGGCAAGTATTTGGGATGTGTGGTCGTGCATACAGAATCAGAACGTAGATACACATCTAAATATGCGTACAGAAATCAATGTGACTGTAGGTGATTATTCTTGTGCCACCTTTTGGGAATACATGCACACACAGTATATGTGTTTCATTTATTTGAAAACATAAATCATTTGGAAATGAAAGTTTAAATGGTGCAGCGATAATACAAAATTATTTATTAATGTTACATGCCAATGTCCACCTTTACGGGGGGGGGGCACTACGGAAATATTTATTTTTATTTAGAATTTTTCACAAATGTCACATGAAATCATGACAGAATTCAGACAATCTAGAGCCATTTTATGCAAATCCCATTGACTGGACTACAGCTGGTAATGGTCTGTAAAAAGAAAGCTAATTTGCCCTGTCAAGGTTCCTTCCCCACTCTGAACTCTAGGGTACAGATGTGGAGACCTGCATGAAAACCTTACTTTTACCAGCTTAGGTTAAAACTTCCCCAAGGTACAAACTATTTTATCTTTTGCCCTTGGACTTTTGCTGCCACCACCAAACGTCTAACACCGGTTACTGGGAATGAGTCTGTTTGGAAACGTCTTTCCCCCCAAAATCCTCCCAAATCTTACACCCGCTTTTCTGGGGAAGGTTTGATAAAAATCCTCACCAATTTGCATAGGTGAACACAGACCTAAACCCTTGGATCTTAAGAACAATGAAAAAGCATTCCATTTCTTAAAAGAAGAATTTTAGTAGAAGAAAAAGTAAAAAGAATCACCTCTGTAAAATCAGGATGGTAAATACCTTGCAGGGTAATTAGATTCAAAACATAGAGAATCCCTCTAAGCAAAACTTTAAGTTACAAAAAGACACAAAACCAGGAATATCCATTCCATTCAGCACAGTTTATTCTCTCAGCTATTTAAAGAAATCAGAATCTAACGCATATCTAGCTAGATTACTTACTAAATTCTAAGACTCCATTCCTGTTCTGTCACCGGCAAAAGCATCACACAGACAGAGAGAGAGGCTTTGTTTCTCCCTCCCCCCAGCTTTTGAAAGTATCTTGTCTCCTCATTGGTCTTTTTGGTCAGGTGCCAGCGAGGCTATCCTAGTTTCTTAACCCTTTACAGTGAAAGGGTTTTTCCTCTGGCCAGGAGGGATTTTAAAGGTGTTTACCTTTCCCTTTATATTTATGAGATGCCCCTTAATGGAGATTACTGTACTAAATGTTACAAAGAACTATGCAAAATATGACACTTTTTGTTGTGAAAGAGACTTAATTTGTTCAGTTTCTCTTGTTAGAAGCAAAGAAATAAGTCTAGTTTTCTAATGTTCATGTTATTTCTCTTTTTTAATAAAAAATATATAGTGCCTTGTTTTCCTGCTGTTTATTAATGTCTTATACAGTGATTATTTTAATCAATATATACAATTTTCTAGTTACTTTCAGCTGTTTTTTAAATAACTTTTGAATATTTTTTCTGGAAGGAATTGTTCAAATGATGAAAAATTTTAGCTGGCATAGTTGGAATTTAGGGCTAAATTCATTTTTAAAAAGTCTAGTATTCCTACATTCCCAAATTGGTATTCCCTGTGTCTACAACTTTCTAAACATCTCCTCATAATCTGGCATGTGTACTCTGATTCTCAGGAATGGAGCTGCTTGAGTTTTCATTCTGATTGATTCATATGACACATTTAGTCTGTTTCCCCCTATTCTTAAATAATCTCTACCAGGCTTTAATTTTTATTTGTCATTTTGCGAGAATGTCAACATTTTTCATTCTAAATATTTTTTCAGTGAAAACTGGTTTCTGACATGGACCTTGAAATAATGATACACAGGAACCATAGTATGATTAAATGTGGAGGGCTGCAACGTTATTTACACCTATTGCCTAACTAGGATAAACATGCCCAACAACCCACAGAGTCATTCCCTCAGCTGGTAGCAGTGGCCCTGAGTACAACAAACCTGAGGGTTGGTGTGAAGGCCATTCCCTTCTATATTCTCAGCCCTGCTCAGGGCCCTGATTGGATGCCAGATTCCCAATCTACTCCTCTCCTCCATACTGGAGTTAGGAGAGATGTAATGTGGTGACCTACCTACTGTAACAAACGTGGAGGCACACCCCTTCACCATGCAATACTGTGTTAGGACCAACGCCCAAGCAGCCCAGTAGGCTATAGGCAATTTCTAACCCATCAACCAAACCGGAATCTGCCATAATTGTGATCATTGTAATTTTAAACCCTCAAACCAGACTTTTTGAATGTTGGATGGAAGGTGAAGAAACCCTCACCACAATTTTACAATTCTGCCATATGGGAAAAATTGCTTCCTGACCCCCAAACTGATGAACAGCCATGTACCTGGCATCAAGAAATCCAAGAAACTACTTCAGCTTTGGCCTTCCTGCTCTTCATCAAGTTGCAGGATTTTATTTCTTCTACCGCCGGATGTGGAGGAGGGGAGCAGGTTGGGAATCTGACTTCCAGTCAGGGTCCCTGGGCAGGGCTAAGGATGTAGAGAGGTCATGGCCTTCACACCCACCCTCAATTTTAGAGTCCACCTGCGACATTGGTGACAGTTGAAATCTACACTCAAAACAGCCTGCCAAGAATCTGAGATGGTTATCCCAGGCAGGTAACTGCTATTGTGTCTGAGTCTCACTGGTTCAATGTCTATATCAGTAGGAATTTTGCATTTGACTTCAGTGGGGCCAGGATTTCACTCCTTCAATTTCTGACACAGTAAGCATTAAAAAACAAAACTGTCACTGATTTAGGATGTATGGCCACAGTAATTTTGAGGAGGGAACATTCCACGTTTTATGGTGAGAAGAATGGATTTATTCTAATGTTCCAAACCCAAGGGAAACGGATTAGTGGGCAGAGAGAGGTGAGTCTGTCAGAGGAGATTTACAAATTCATTTATTATATGGTTCCGTAATTTATCACACAGCTATCACCTCCAGAGATATGGTATGTGTGCACATGGACTGGTAACAGCTTATTTTATACATAAACTGTTAGAACTTTAAAGTCTAATCTTGTTGATGTGTGTTTTGTATTTAACCACTCTTATTTTCGATAAGAGTTGGCTGCATCACCTTTACATATGTCCTAAAGAAATCTGAACTAAAATAAGAAATACATAGTTCAAGCAGGTATCACTTAAACCAGTGCCACAAAATATCTGATTGTGCTGTCCTTTTCACTCCATCCAATGGATCCACTCGGACACGTTACTGGGGAGAAGCAACAGTGGCTGTTGAATAATTTGACGGATAAGCTACAGCTAATAAGACCTAATAGGGCAATTCCTTTGGGACTGACAGAATTTAAAATGACTTAGGGCCCTATCCAAACTCTATTACTGAGTCCTATTGACTGTAATAGAGCTTGGATTAGGCCCTTATTGAAATCACCCTTTTGTGTGTAAAGAATACAGATTAGTTAAACACTACCCATAACAATGCATATGTGTCCATTTTCCACAGTATACAGCTAAGTCACTATGGAAACTGCCTCTACTTGTAAACTATACTGCCAATTCTTAGGTACCAAACACTAACACCTAATGGAATTGTTAACATTCCCTTCCTATTGTTGTAATACCATGAAACATGATTTAAGTGATCTTGCAAGAGGCTGACAAAAATTGATTGCTTAATGGAGATGGCCTTCTAATAAGGATAAAGCAGAACTGTGGATGTTTGGAAATTGCTTGATGTGATGTCCTAGAACAGAAGGTCCTCCCAGATTATGAGTATCCAGCAAAGAAACATGAACTGGGGACACACTCAGCAACATCCAGTATTCATAGAAATGTAAGGCTGGAAGGGACCTCAAGCAAATCCAGCGCCCTGAACTGATGCAGGACCAAGTATACTTAGATCATCCCTGACAGGTATTAGTCCAACTGTCCCTAAAACCCTCTAATGATAGGGATTCCACAACTTCCCTTGGAAGCCTATTCCAGAACTTAACTAGTTAGACAGTTTTTCCAATATCTAACCTAAATCTCCCTTGCTACAGATTAAGCCCATTACTCCCTGTCCTACCTACAGTGAATATGAGGAATCATTGATCCCCATCCTCTTTATAACAGCCTTTATCTTATTTGAAGATTGTTATCAGATCCCCCCTCAGTCTTCTTTTTCAGGACTAAGCATGCCCAGTTTTTTAACCTTTCCTCACAGGTCAGATTTTCTAAACCTTTTCTCATTTTTGTTGTTCTCCTCTGGATTCTTTCCACATCTTTCCTAATGTGTGGGCCCAGAACTGGACACAGTATTTCAGCTGAGGCCTCACCAGTGCCAAGCAGAGTGGGACAACTATCTTCCATGTGTTACATATGACATTCTCGTTAATACACCCCAGAATATTACTCTTTTCACAACTGCTTCATGCAGACTCATATTCAATTTGTGATTCATTATTATGTTCAGATCCTTTTCAGCAGTACTATCTCCTAGTCAGTGATTCCCCAATTTGAAGTTGTGCATTTGAATTTTCCTTCTTAAATGTAGTACTTTGCA
This sequence comes from Lepidochelys olivacea, assembly GCF_965140295.1. Taxonomy (NCBI): domain Eukaryota; kingdom Metazoa; phylum Chordata; order Testudines; family Cheloniidae; genus Lepidochelys; species Lepidochelys olivacea. The sequence continues at coordinate 73,704,593 of NC_140411.1, read as the reverse complement.
CTTACCTTTATTGAATTGAATTTTGTTGGTTTCAACCATTCTCTAATATGTCAAGGACACTTTGAATTCTTAGCCTGTCCTCCAAAGTGCTTGCGCAACCCCTCCCAGCTTGGTGTCTTCCACAAATTTTATAAGCACAGTCTCCACTCCATTATCTAAGTCATTAATGAAAATATTGAACAGTACTAGACCCAGGAAGTATTTATCACTTTCCAGAATGAAGTCCACAAATGGTGTCTATGTCACCGTACATAGAAAAATGGCACTTCGTGACTGCCAAGTCAAGATGTTATCTACATTTGAGATTATTTTCTATAAATACAAGAAGATTAAAAAAATACCACTAAAACTATTTGTTAAGATGAGAGATCTGATATAAAACACACAAGAACACCATCTAGTCATTACAATTTTACTAAAGAAAAAGTATTTACTCCAATCCCTTTGATGAATGTAGCACTATGGGTATCATTTAACAAAGCAGTTAATTTTTAATAATTTAAAATAATGGAAGTGAAAACATTTATAAATGGATGTAATTATTTTAAATTTTTTATAATAATTAAACTGTGTGCTCACTCAGATATGGCAGGGAGAGAATGAGTAATGCTTTCAACGTCAGGCAGGCACCTCACATCCGCTACACAGTTGTACTCAGTTGAAGCTCAGATCTGTTCATTTTCTTTTTTCAGTGTCCCGTGTAGGATATCACTCCAGATGTATTTCTTTGTCAAGGAGGTGTCACAATTCTTCATTATGCAGTTAGAGTTAATAAAATTAGAAGACAGGATTAGACACCTCAGTCTCACTAACTTTCAAGTCACTTAGTCAATTTTCAAAGTTTTACCCCTGCTATCGGTTTGTTACCTATTGAACATTAATTAGTGTTTTGTCCAGTCTACATATAACTATGCCAAATCATGGCCTGTCCACCACTTCCCTTGGAAGACTGTTCTACAACATAAGAAATCTCACAGGCAGGATGTTTCTCCTGATATTATGCTGAAATTTTCCATATCTTAATTTCGTACCATTATTCTTAGTTGCACTTCCTTCTACTAGCCTAAATAATTATTCTACATCCCTGATTATGAAGTTCGTTGCTAACTGCTATCATATTCCCTAGATCCAAGGCCTAATCCTATGCGGTACTGAGTGCTCTCAGCTCCCTTTGACTTTCTAACAAGATCAGATTCTTTGTCATCCTTTAGCTGATCTATAATATTCATAGCTAAGCTATCCCATCCAACACCTTAATCAGTTTTGTTGCTTTTTTCTGAACTCAAAACCATCTGTAAGTATCTTCATTGTAATGAGATACCTAAAACTGAAAGCAATATTTCAGATGTGATAGCAACACAACTCTATTAATACCCTTGTCCAGGGCCTGATATGTTACATAAGCAGCTCAAAAGTGCACTGACATTTTTTCCCATCCACATAACAATGCAAACTCTGATGTAGGGTGCTATGATGCAAGGTCCTCTCTAAGCCACTTAGTCATGTGTTGGAGCTGTGAGTGTAATAGCTATGTAGGTGCTACAGAAAGATGTCACAAAAATGGCCTTGAACAGGTGGTCATAATTAGGTTTGGGAATAGGGCTAGGGATCATAAATGCAGAGTTTCACTATTAAGAATTTGTGTAGTAGAAGTGAATTGCACCCTACAGGATTGTTATGGGCAATCTGAGCACATGAACTCTGAAGCAGTGAAAAACTTTTCACTTGCAGCTTAGGTCAAACTGGATGCAATACCCTTGGTACTGAAAACTAAACCATTATCCCACCGTTCCACTCAATACATGCAAGTGCTCTTTTGTTAGGCATACATTTCTTACTATGATGCACAGGGAATTAGGCATGCAATTACCATTAACAGTAATGGTACTTTTATACATAATTTCCCATGTGTCATGCTGAAAACATCTTCAACATTATACATTTCACAGCACTCAAGAGATTAACTAGGTATAATAATTTACTTGGTGTGGGAAGCCAATTCCATACTGAAGAGATATTTTTTTTGAAAATGAGGTTTTAAACATTGTTAAATAATGATGCCTGATATACTGTATAACTATTTTTTACATTTAAAAGCTTGTTATTGAAAAAATAAAGCAATAATTATTAAATCAACACTGACTTTTAAAACAGATGAACAGCATAGAATCATAGAATCATAGAATCATAGAATATCAGGGTTGGAAGGGACCCCAGAAGGTCATCTAGTCCAACCCCCCGCTCGAAGCAGGACCAATTCCCAGTTAAATCATCCCAGCCAGGGCTTTGTCAAGCCTGACCTTAAAAACCTCTAAGGAAGGAGATTCTACCACCTCCCTAGGTAACGCATTCCAGTGTTTCACCACCCTCTTAGTGAAAAAGTTTTTCCTAATATCCAATCTAAACCTCCCCCACTGCAACTTGAGACCATTACTCCTCGTTCTGTCATCTGCTACCATTGAGAACAGTCTAGAGCCATCCTCTTTGGAACCCCCTTTCAGGTAGTTGAAAGCTGCTATCAAATCCCCCCTCATTCTTCTCTTCTGCAGGCTAAACAATCCCAGCTCCCTCAGCCTCTCCTCATAAGTCATGTGTTCCAGTCCCCTAATCATTTTTGTTGCCCTTCGCTGGACTCTCTCCAATTTATCCACATCCTTCTTGAAGTGTGGGGCCCAAAACTGGACACAGTACTCCAGATGAGGCCTCACCAATGTCTAATAGAGGGGAACGATCACGTCCATACATTCTTATCTTAGCAACAGGAGAGACGGTTGTTTTTTTTTTCAAATTCATTTAATCCCCCTCACCCCCTTTCTGACAGAGTTCACTCACCACTACAGCCAGTATGCCCTCTCCTGGTGGTGTCTTGCCACCGTCACTTCTGCTCTATGACCCATGTAACTCCCAGAACTGAGTCATCTTCTTCATGACACAGCCCTCTGGCCGTGTCATACTCTGTTCTCCCCGCTTCCAGGAGAACCGCAGACTGCTGTCCAGCCACTTCCCTCAGTGGCAACTGCAGCTAATTGTCTGGTCACTTCCTCAATGGCAGGGGAGGGGAGGACCCGGGCCCACCCACTACTCCAGGTCCCAGACCAGGGACCCTGTAGATGGCGGTCACTAGCTGCATCCCCTCCGACTCCTCAATTCATTTTCCTGGGCCACTTCGCCATGGCCCCCAGCACTCTCTTCACCCTTGACTCAGGGCCTCAGCCTGAGAATCCCTGCAGTCAACCAGAAGCCATCCTTAGCTCCTTATAGTCACTGCTAGCAGCACTGCTCTGTCCAGGGTGCTAGCTCCCTTCTGCCTGGATTTTCCCTTATTGAGCTCCAGTCAGCTACCAAACTTGCTCTGCCCTGCAGGTCTTCTTATATGGGCCTGCCGGGCCCTGATTGGCTGCTCTTTGCAGACCCTTTCCTGTTGACCGCGTTCCACGCAGTTGCCCTAGAAGTCTATTAACCTCTAACAATTCAGTGTGGCGCAGGCGCCCCATCATACCCCTGATTTGAAGATATGAATCGAGAGCTCTTAAAAGATGGTGCCTGTTGACATCAGTGGAAACTGAAGATTGTTGTTATAGTTAGTATGTGTATACTATTTTTAAGCGCCTGGGCTTTTTAAAGCCTAAACTCCCTATGCACCTCCTGTGTGCTTGCTGCCTGGGTTTGTGAGCACACAAGAGGTTCCTTCTTGACAGCCATGAGCTCAGCAGTGGTCCTGTTTTTAAACCTGGATCTAGAGTGTGTTTCTCTGCTGACAGAACAAAGACCTCTCTTTGTCTATCTATTCAGTGCAGTGTGGGAGCAAAAATGCTAGCTTCGTCAAACTTCTGGAGGGACCCTTTTCACAAGAAGATAATAGTTCAGCCTCCCTTAACATCCTAGACTTTCTGCTGGGACTACCAACAAGATTACTGATGACTTGCACCAACTGTTGTGGTTTGGTGTATGGAGTGTATTGTGGTCCTGGATTGGAGATTAACAACTCATTTCATAAAAACACCCAAAAGCTATCACCTTAACAAATCATTTCATGAAGAATACCCAAAAGCAATAACCAACGTTATTACCAACCTGAGCTAGATTTGAACAGGTCGATATCCCAATACGATCCCTTTGAAGTCACCTAGAACAGTGTGAGGCAATTTTTAGATTCAAACATTTGCCAGAAAATAATTTACACAATTGAATCAGGACTCAATATCTTTATATTTCTTTGGATTCCAGATATTTTGGTTGCTTTATATCTGAAGCATATGCTATCTTTTGAAATTATACTGCAGTAGTATCTCCCCATAACATGTTCTATTAATTTGGTTGTGCCACAACCTATTAAAACTTACAATTTCTGAGCTTTTCCAATATTTATTGCTTTAAATATTTAGTATTTAAAAATTTGAATACATTGGCATGCCTTTTAATTGTATGACATTTTAATTTGCTGATCTAACTGTTCAAGAAGTTAATATTTACCTCATTAAATAAATTATTTCCTAACTTCCATTTCTCCCTTACAGGCTCAACAGCTACATAATCCATTTGAGATAACCAGTGTCTACTTCTATTGTTTCTGTAGCACAGCTGTTTTGTACTGGAACAGACTTTTCCCAAGTTTTTTTTTTTTAAATAAATAAAATAATCCATTCTTAAATCCTTTCTTTGTCACAATTCTGTGCCACAGAACTGTCTGTGCAACACTTCTGGAAATGATATATCTTTCCTCCACCCTAACACTTTATTAAACTGTTAAGTTGCTGTTTCTCTCTTTGTGTAGGGTTAAACACCACCACTATGCTATTTTGAAACCTGCCTAAAATCGAATTGGTATTCTGATCTATAGAAATTGAAGTTTCTATGTAGGCAGTTCACATTTGTATTCTACATTAATTTAGCACAATAGTTTCTACATGGCTTTGATCAGAAAAAAAAAACATTTGTCCTTCTTTATTTTACAAAATTTGGATTAAATTAATCACTGAAATGAAACTCAAAGTTAGTTTTGAAATAGCCTTGGGTAGTCTGGATTTTTCTTCAGAAATATTTACTTAGTCTATTTTAGGGGAAATATATAATGTATAAGCAGGGCTGGTAGTGCCACCTATTAAAGTTGCTTGATATTTCTCATTATAAATACTTGGTTCAGTTGCCTATAATTCTGCCAAACTAAGAGTGCAGTCAGAAATTTTCCATGCTGGTTGTCTGTCTCAGGCTGAATTCTCTCAGAAAATTTCAGCCAGAATGGTTTGACTGTTTCTGAGAACAAGGCTAGGGAAAGATACATTGATTTGTCTATGTTAAAAATTTTGGAGACCTTTTCTTTAAAATGGTCTAGCACCCTCCTGTTTTGGAGCACAGTCTTGGAATGTGGTGTAGGGTGGCCTTATGTCATGGATGTGCCTTTTGCTATCCCTGTAAAAATCCACCAGAATTTGACTAGATTGTACACTTCTGAAAAAATCAGTTTTCACATGCTCAGTAGCGACTTCTTGGATTTTAGCAGCTAAAAGCTCTAAAGATTGTGCCCTCATTGGGTATATTTGAGCATCACCGATCCTAATGCTGGACAGACTGTATTTGAGAACTACAGCATTTCAGCATGCTCCTCCCCAGGCCTACAAGTGCAAAGCAGGATTTTCCTTGTAGTGACTGTGCTGGATCAGCCTGGGAAGAGGCACTAGAACTGAGAGTAGGGAACCTGCCTTTCCAGTGTTCCCATTGACCCCCGCCCCTGCTAGCACTCAGACTGTGTGGAGGAGAAAATAATCTGATTTGAATGCGGAGGGTACAAAAGACAGACCAGGGGGAATTAAAGGGGTCTGCAAGAGTAGAACTGAGTGTGTGGAGGTGTGTTAAAGAAACTGGGACTGTTTGGTGAAGAAGACTGGGAAAAAAGAAAGAGTGATAGGGAAGGAAGGCTGGGACAAGGTGCCAAGGGCTGTGGAGGCTGGGATTGGTTGGGAGCAAGGAGGATGGTAGTTAGTGTAAACAGACATTTCACTATTGGACTAATGGAACTACATCAATATATACCGGCTGAGCATCTGGCCTAAGTTACATACTGGTGAATCATAGGACTGGAAGCAACCTCGAGAGGTCATCTAGTCCAGTCCGCTGCACTCATGGCAGGACTAAGAATAATCTAGATCATCCCTGGCAGGTGTTTGTCTAACCTGTTCTTAAAAATCTCCAATGATGGAGATTCCACAACCTTCCTAGGCAATTTATTCCAGTGCTTAACCACCCTGAAGTTTTTCCTAATGTCCAATCTAAACCATCCTTGCTGCAGTTTAAGGCCATTGCTTCTTGTCCTATCCTCAGAGGTAAAGAGGAACAATTTTTCTCCCTCCTCCTTGTACCAACCTTTTATGTACTTGAAAACTGTTATCATGTCTCCTTTCAGTCTTCTCTTTTCCAGACTAAACAAACCCAATTTTTTAAATCTTCCCTCACACATCATGTTTTCTAGACCTTTAATCATTGTTGTTGTTCTTCTCTGGAGTTTCTCCAATTTTTCCACATCTCTCCAGATCTAGACACAATACTTCAGTTGAGGCCTAATTAGCGAGGACCAGAGCGGAAGAATTACTTCTCATGTCTTGTTTACAACACTCCTGCTAAAACATCCCAGAATGGTGTTCACTTTTTTTGCAATAGTGTTACACTGTTGACTCATATTTAGCTTGTGGTCCACTATGACCCCCAGATCCCTTTCTGCAGTACTCCTTTCTAGGTAGTCATTTCCCACTTTGTATGTGTGCAACTGGTTGTTCCTTTCTAAATGAAGTACTTTACATTTGTCTTTATTGAATTTCCTCCTATTTAATTCAGACCATTTCTCCAGTTTGTCCAGATAATTTTGAATTATAATGCTATCTTCCAAAGCACTTGCAAACCCTCCCAGCTTGGTATCATCCACAAACATTATAAAAGTATTCTCTATGCCATTATCTAAATCATTGATGAAGATATTGAACAGAACCAGGCCTAGCACTGATCCCTGCAGGACCCCACTCATTATGTCCTTCCAGCATGACTGTGAACCACTGATAACTACTCTTTGGGAACGGTTTTCCAACCAGTTTTGCACCCACCTTATAGTACCTCCATCAAGGTTGCATTTCCCTAGTTTGTTTATGAGAAGGTCATGCAAGACAATATCAAAAACTTTGCTAAAGTCAAGATATACCATGTTTACTGCTTCCTCCATATCTACAAGGTTTGTTACCCTGTCAAAGAAAGCTATCAGGTTGGTTTAACACCATTTGTTCTTGACAAATCCATGCTGACCATTACTTATCACCTTATTATCTTCTAGATGTTTGCAATTGATTGCTTAATTATTTGCTCCATTATCTTTCTGGGTACAGAAGCTCAACCCATCAGGCCCAACAAAAGAATTTCCCAACATGTCATTCTTTCCTTGCTATGATCTAAAGCATACAGTTGCTGATACATTTAAAAGATGCTACTTATAACCTAGTATTTGTCCAACTTTATCTGCAGCTAAATTTAATTATATAAATTAAGTGTAAAATACATAACAGTTTACTCTTCACCCTCTTCGTCATGACCAACTGTACTAATTTGAATTTTCTTGTGCTCAAACCTTCATCTCCTTTATCTCTTGCCTTTATTCTGACCTCTCTTTTGTTTCCATTGTCTGTAATTCAGCATCATCCTTGTTCCTGAACTCGGTTTCATCCAGTAAACCATTTTCCTTGTACTCCAATTCCTTGACACCATCTCTTAAATATCCATATTTATTGCTTTCATCTTTTTGCTTGATTCAGTATCATCATCTGTCTTTACAACTTCCTATTCCATCATTTCCTCCTGCTCTACAGCATAAGCAGAATGCTATTTTCACTCATAGAAGTAAGCATAATCATATAATTGCAGTGGGACATTTCTAATCACTTTTCAAGATTTAGTTTCAAATTTCTCTTGCTTTTAAAATTCTTCATGGATTTGCTCCAACCCACTGTTGTGCTTATTTCAACAAATTGGTTCCAGAGGGTCAAAGGTGTTAACGTGACCCTGTCAATACACAACATTAAACAGTTAAACAAGGTTCAAGGTTTGAAAATACAGAGACTTTGGCCTGCTTAGTCTCATAGCAAACAACTATTAACATTTTTATAACCTTTTTATTTAAGATACAGAAAAAGAAGAAAAAGTTAACTACTCGAAATGTAAAGTATTAAGTTAGGCTTTTGTTTTAATAATATTCCTTATTCCCTTTAGCTGTAGAGAGTTTTTATAAGGAAAAAAAAACCCTCTTTGTCTTAGATGGCATTAAATATGGTAATTACTGTTCTTTTTGGGGAAAAGATACTAAGTTAGTTGAGATAGGCTCGAGCTGTTGTTGTTGTTAAAGTCCAATCCAGTTTCCTAAACCACAAAACAAGACAAAAGGAGAGAGAAAAGAACAGTAAAGATAGAAAATGCAGCTTCTGTCTTTAGTGCTGACTGTTACTTTCAGTCTCACTCCTGGAGTAACACAGGTACAGGTAATGATCTTATCCGCCAAGACCTGGCAAATGTGTACCAGCATCAAGCTGCTTAGGGCATTGCTTTTATCAGCCTCTTCTGATCACAGGTTTACCACAGTTTTGCAAAATATGCAGTCTTGGCCAGCTATGTCAGAGTTATTAAAAAAGAAATAAGAAAGGCAAAAGGATAGAAATTGGAAAGAGAAGAAACAAGGTGGGGAAGGAAAAAGGACACATGGGGGAAGGGATGACTGCAGGAACCAAAGTCTCATATCCCAGGTGATGTTTTGGATCTAGCTGGAGCTTTTGGATGTGGTGATATTATCTGTGTCATTCTCTCAGGCCTGGTCTGGTCAGGACCTCCCTCAGGATCAGGATGAAAAAGGCCATAATGTATCATAATGGATCCTTAAGTTAAGTCCTTAAGTAAATGAAGTTAGGAGCCATGATGGTACAACTTGCTTCTTTCTGTCTACCCATCTCCAGTCAGCCAGCTTTTTTTTAAGATGGTAATAACTGTCCACAAAGTGTGTGATTTTGGTTATTTCTGGTGATTTGCTTTTTATAGGACTACAGATGGGAATGATATGCAGAACTGCCCATCCCCTCATTATTTTGTTCACCAGTTAGGTCTAATTTCCAACACATCACTGTTGGTCCATTGATTTCCAGTCACACACTCCCATTTTTATATCAAACGTGATCTGAACACACTCTTTAAATTATACCAGTAGGACTTGTTTGGATTTATACCCTCCACATCAATATTCACTGTTTTATATTGTGATATCTTATGAACCTTTACAATTGTTATAGGACTGTCATCCCCAATTACTACATCACCTCAATCCATACTCTACATGCTTCCCCACTCTTCTATTTGTTTAGTACAGGTCTCTGTTTCCTTTGATAAAGTCTTACCACTGTTTGTGAAAGAATCTCCTCTACTATAGCTACTTTCATCTGGAACTATCTCCATGTATTTCTCAGCCTCACTGACAGTTTCTTTTCAAAGATCACTGGGATGCATCTTTTCTCTACTACCTATGAATCTTATTTTGGCTCTTCCTTCTTATGTATTTATGACCTGAATGCTGCAATTCAGGAGTTTCAAAATGTATCCCTATCACAAATCCTTTTCTGACTGTCCAATTACTTGATCTCTGCTTTATTGTCTATTATTTTTATTTATAACAATACATTTCAGTACATTGTCCTACATTCTGCAAAGCTTTTACAGGGAGGTGGAAATAACATTTCCTTGAACCACCCAAACTTATTGCACCAGGGAAAGACTCAGACACTCTCAGGACAACCTGATCTGATTTTTATAAACTACTCTGAATGGTTATTTATCATTATCTATGACCTGAGTCTCTCCCATAATGATATGATTGGTGCTTACCAGTACTAATGAACAAAACCATACAAAAACAAGCAAACATGATTGAGGGAATGGAGTGAAAGGCAGGGGTCATCGTTACAAAAGTACAGGATGAGAGTCCTCTCCTTATTTTAGGGGTGATGACCAGAGTATATAATCTCAGACGTAATGGCCTCATGGTGTTCACATCATCTTTTCCCTTCCATCCCCTGCGTGCATTTGTTGTGTTTGACAACATGGTAGTCCACACTCCATCTCTCACACACAGTCACCAGCAGTATTCAAGTATAGTACAGCTGTGCCTTGCAGAACATAACAGACACATATCTTTATTTAATTAGGTATTAGGTGCCTATTCTATTACCACAATCCTGTATTATTTAATTCAACAATAGATTGGTTTATATGTGTGCATAAAAGAAGATACACACAATGAAGTTAAGTTTTACAGCACTACATATAACTGACATATTGTGTATTAAATTAAGAAACAGCCAGATCCTGTAATGGGTTGTGTAGATGGAAGAAAAAGTGTGTCTAGGTCGATTATATCTGCATCATATCTTTTCAGTTTATACTTTGGATTTTGATTGATTTGGACCTTACGATGTTCAATAGTTTCTAACTGAACCAGCAGTGTTAGTGGAAAGCATCTTACAGCCAGGCACTGACAAATCTAAAGTCACACTGGAATCTTACCAAGTGAAATATGAAACAGATGAAACATGTTTCCTAAAGTTATAGCTAGACTATTCAAAGGAGGGGTTATTCTGGTGATAAGGTAAGCAATATCACTTCTCACCAATGACACCTACACAGCCTGGGAAGTTCCAAAGTAATGACCCTGATTTCTTTCTACCCAGCTAAGATCTATGCAGGAAAATTAATAAGTAAATGCTTTCATTTCATCATGATGGCATTTGGGAGTTTTAGAACCCTGTAGTCCATTAGTCAGTTTTGTTAATGACTGTGCTTATCCTTTTAATCATGTGCAGCACATTGACTGAGCTTCATTTAGTTCAAAGTGCCTTTCAGAAGCCTGAACAGAATCTGAGTGGTGTAAAACTTTACCTTTTTAGAGTGCAAAACATATTGAGCTAAAGTCAGTGATGTAAATGGTTGTGTAATATGCATTTTTTTCTAAGTAAGTCGGAAAACAGCCTTGTCTCAAAGTACTAGAATTTGATTAGAAATTCATTAGCTAACTTAATTTGTGACCAAATGCTGCTCATCTTCACCATGTGAGTATATATAAAATTATACTAATAGTATAGTATAGTAATTTATAAATATGGGGCCCAGGCCTTTAAACACTTTATTGAATGAATAACTGTATCTGCATGAGTACAGTTACTCAAGTGCTTAAACTGTTCCAGGACAGGACACAAAGGTATTGTGTCTTCATAGAGAATCATGTCTACTTTGACTTCAGTAATGAGGCCTAGACTTGACATGGCTTATAGCCTTCTTGTGTATGGATTTAGCATAAAATGCAGCCACCGTTTACACCACCATACGTTGGAAACAAAAACTATAGTCAGGGAAATTCAACCTCGGCATAGGTAGACAGAAGAGTATCAGCTACAGCTGCTGCATTACTAATGGGTATATACATATATGTATATATTCACTAAGTCATGAGAATGGGGTGTGAATGGAAACGCTAACCTTGAATTTCTGCAGCTTCTTCCTGATAATAAAACATATGAGGTTTTGCTGTTGCAAGTGCATTCCACTAATGAAGCATAAAGATACATAGACCTTGAGGAGTTTTTCACTAACTTTGAAAAATACAAAAGCTAATGAGTAAGCGGCCTTAAGCAGGTGAACCCCTGTATAGTGAGCGTACATAGCTGGGTTTTAAGTAACATAATCGATTAAGGAATAGATAAGAGCATTCTTCGTTTTAACTATATAATGAGGGTCAGAAAATAAGCTTGGTGAAACTTAACTCCACGATACAGCTCAAGACCATGCTGGGATTTTTAACCCTTGCATGACCAGATTGTGCAGAAGCCGGAGTCCAGATAACATGACCTTGACTGGCCTTCAGGAAATATCCGTCTTATTGGTAGTGGTGAGCATAAGATGCTTGGTGTGTGTATTCTGATGATTTGTTGCTAATTTACAAATTTACAAATTCATTATCAGTCTTTACCTTCATAGCACTCAGGACTAGATTCACCAAGGGACTTTGGCTCCAATTGCCTCTTTAGGTGCTTAAATCCAACATTTAAGTGCCTCTAGTATTCACAAAAACAGTATTCAGTTGATGCCTAATCTGGAGGTGCCTAAATTCCCTAGACACCTAAATTTCTGCTATTAAAATATTAAAGGCACTAAAATTTAAGCAACTGAGTATGCACACAACCATCTAGGTTCTGAAACAGTACAGCTGCTGGGTGCCTATACTGTCCCGGGATTCACAAATTAGGCATTCCCCCGGCCTTTGGGGCCCAATCTGGTATGCATGCTCAGAGCACTGAGAACTGCAGGCCCCTAAATTCTTCTGTTAATATAGTCCTCAGAGGCCTGGGCCCAGGATATCTAGAAGACTGCCAAAAGCTCCAGAAGAGGAATGTGGTAGATAACTGTTCCTCGGAGCTGTCTACAAAAAGGATAGAATTAGTCTGTGCAAGATACAGATCACTAGTATGGTAGATCTCTCTAACATTCCCTGAAGCTTTAACAAATACCATATAGGAGTCCCCATGATAACGAGAAAGGCAGCTGTCAGGCCAAACATTTCAGCATGGAAAATATGTAATAAATGTGTAATAAAATGGCACTGTTTTATAGTAGCTAAATATGTAGTGCATATTGAAAATATGAGATAATTTAGAGCATACATAGCCTTACATTTTTAATGTATTGACAATCTATTATTCAGACATATGCTTGATGCAGTAATGTGTCTATTAGTTATTTGTAGGTACCAGTTGCCATGATTTCAGGATTCCATGGTAATGTTTTTTTTTTTCTATTCTCTTTTACTTCATTTAATTAAATAGTTCTTTTTGACAGAACATTACATCTGCATCAGTTGTAATATACACACACAAACAGAACTTTGTGCTCCGATTCCTGTCACCCTTGGATCCTCATGCTGTTACCTTGCATTTTGCACCACCTGTTGGATTTTGCCTCCCTACACGCCCTGAACTAGTGGGGTTCCATGTGACTTTATGGGTCTACTTTCAAGAAAAAAGTTTGTAGAAATGGGTCCTTAGACTTTAAACTCATTGGGATTGTCTCTTATTTTGTTTGTACATTACCCAGCACAATAAGGCACTTATACTTATTGAAGCCCTGACACTACTATAATAAAAATAGTGTTTATGTGTGTGTGTGTGTGTATGTATATATATATATATATATATATATATATATATATAAGTCAGGCTGTAAGTAGTGGTAATGCAAATGTGCACATTTTAATTGTAATTGTATTTCACATGTATACTGTATATTTAAAGTAATTTTAAATGAATTTATTTTCTGAAATGGCAAGTAAATTAGCATAGATAGTTTTGGTCAAAAAAGATTCTAAAAAGGATTTGATAGCTGCAGGGGTTTTGACTTCTTTTGAACATTGAATTCATAGTATGCAAATTTATTGGAGTAAAACTGAAGTCAGTGTTTTAATTGTTTTTCATCTAGATATATGCAGAATTTCAATGGGATCTAAAATTAAAAAAAAACCCACAAAGGGCCAAATTCTGCTTTCAGTTAAACTGATACAAATCCTTTGAAGTTTCTCTGGCTTTACACTGGTGTAACTGAGAGCAGAATTTGTCCTTTAGCACTCTCAAAAAATTATTTTTCTCATCACAGATGAAGAGAAATAGACTGGTTGTTTTGACATACTCTTCCCCCAAACTTTTGCACTTACTGTTGTAATCCAACTTCCCAAATACTCCCTCTTTGAATACAAGGATTCCACACATGAGGAATCTTTTTCTGTGGAGTGGGGGAAGTGTGGTTGGGGATGGATTTCATAAGTCTTCTCTCTTTCTCTCTCTCTCTCTCCCTTTTTTCTTAAAGGATGTGTTCAGATGGTGAGTTAATGGTGTGGTCTTTTTAACTGAATCGTCTCAGGTGGTTTTTAGAATGAATCTTTGAATGTGTGCCAAAAAGATTTCATATAAATTGTACAAATTTGTAAGATAAATTACAAAGATCAAATATAACTGCTTAAAACCTTGAAAACAGCCACTTGCTCCAGAATATCCCAGGAGGTGAACATTATTTTTTTTAAGTGCCTCTAGGCTCTAAATTCTTCAGCCATATATTAACTGCCAGGAAATGACCTCCTTGGTTGTCACTGGTGTTTAATTAGTTATGTCCAGATTGGACTCCCACTGAAGTGAAAGGAGCCTTTCCACTGACTTCAGGGACCATTGGATCAGGCACTTGATTCCTTCCCAGTGTTTGGTACAATTGCCTTGCTACATTCACATCAGTGTAGCATAGCAGACATTGTCTCTCTTCCCTTCTAGTAAATTTAAGTTATAGGCTATTAATGTATGCCATTTACAGATTGGAGGATCTTCAGGTCCTCACCCAGACTGCCCTGCCTCCTGACTATATGAAGCTGATAAGAGTCTCTTTCTGCAGCGCACGGAGTAGCTGCTATTGTTTTTGTAAAGAAGACCACAGGTAAGGAATGTGCAGGCTGGGGAGCCAGTCCTCCAGCAGAACCACAGTGAAGCCCCCATGTACGGTAAGAAAGACCATTCATAGAGCCATAGATTTTAATGCCAGGAGTGACCATTATATCATCTAGTCTCACCTCTTATATTACAGAGGCCATAGAACATCATCCAATTATTCCTGTATTGAACCTAATAACTTGTGCTTTGCTGAAGTATGTATTCCAGAAAGGCATCCTGTCTTGAACTGAAGATTTCAAGAGATGGACAATCCCTCACTACCACTGGTAGGTGACTTGTGCTTGCCCTTCAAATCAAAAGTCAATTCCTCCCTCCCTTATGTGAGTAACTTTTCTGAGCAAATGAAGAAAATTTCTCACCCTACTTATCATGTTCATTTACAGCCCTCCCCCCAGCACTGACGAGCAAAGAAAGAATCCTCTCCTTTACTTTTACAGCACAGGCATCTACCACTTGAGCTAAATGAGCAATTCTGTAAGCTGGTAGAAGTAGTAGGCGCTTTTCCTCTCTGAACCAGACACTAGAGGAGGACACGGTAAATGTGTAACACACTGTCCATCACAGGAAATTTGGCCTGAGCGTATGTTCAGATCTGCTTACTGGCCACCATTTAAAAAAAAAAATATCCACCTCCTGACACCAAAAGTCAGCAGTGGGGATATAACCCAGTTTCTTCAGCTCCAAAGCACAAGCCTTCACCACTTGAGTTAATGGAACAGCTCCATTAGCTGGTAGCAGTAATACCTTATTAGCCAAGGTGTTACACTCACAGACACAAACGAAATTAAAGTGAGAGACATTGATCTACATTTGGACTAGCAAACTCAAATCAAATCACCCTGAGCGTTTGAAGTTTGAGCGAAGGGTTTCAGGAAGCTCTATATCATTCCTAGTATCCTTTCAGTAATACATGATGATAATGAGTTTATCAATGTATACACCTTCTAAATATACCTGGCATGTGAAGGTTACATTATTTACACACGTAACCGTAAATTACACACATTTAATCTCTCTGCAGTGTATGTTGATGCCCAGTAAGCAGAAGAAAAGTGGGAGACTTGTATAGTCTCTTACCAAACACCTATATATACTTGAGATACTTTGTACTTGAATCTTTTCCAGATGTTATTTGTGCCATAAACTTCTGAAGGATTTCATTTCATAGAATGTATTGAGTAATACCAGGTGATAAAACCTGGTGATTGAGTAATACCAGGTTATATATCAGCTGTGTTCCACAAGACCTTTTATAAGCTCATATTTACCACATTTTCTGTTTACTTTAAAGTAAACTTTAGACCTCATAAAGATTTTAAGAACCCCAAGGGGATAATGTATTTAAAGTGTGAACATACAAAAATGAAATGTGTTAGAGAGAAACTTTTCTTTAAGACAGTGCATTTATCGAGTTGGATATACATTAATGTATTTTGCACAGGTATCATTATGGTTCCAGCTCTGTGCTTCACAGTTGTATAGCTGATAGCCAAAAGAGAAGAAAAAAAGTTCTGAGACGTTTGTTCTACAAGGATTGAAATCACATTTTAATTATGCAGTTTTAGGTGTTTTGCCTATTTTCCAAAGGGCACTTTGAGAAGAAAAGATTTCAGTTCTTCAGTTCTGACTAACACACATTGAAAGCTTCTGCCCTAAATACCTGGTAGTGTATGTCCTTAATGAACTGCCAGTGCTCCATTAGAACCTTGTCAAGTGTCAGATTAGAACTGTTACCTACTGCAAAACAGCAGATTATAACAGTGTAGAAGGGACATATTGCATCACACTTTCTCACAATGAGTAGGACCTTCCCCTGCAAGTAATTTCATTGGTGGAGGCAAGTACTACACACTCAAGGTGAGTAAGGGTGGCCCAGTCTGGCTTATGATGATTATAGCTGTCAGACATGAATTTGCAGGATGTTTATAGAAAATTATGTTTGCAAACTTCAGTTAATATTCAAGGGAGTGAGTCTTCCTGAACATTGCTGAAAAGCATCATTCATCCTAAGTATAACACAAAGTCAACAAAGGAAGATAAGCTCTCACTAGTCTAAGAGAGCTATTGCAAATGGATCATGAGGAATCTAGTTCAAGTATAATTTCTGGCAGACATTCCCTGGAGCACATTCTGCCTTCCATTATATCCATGCAAATTCATTTTCTTCAGTCAGGTATTACAGGTGAAACTAAAAGAGGATTTTGTCCTAGAGTCCCACCAGTACTTATTGGACATTAATCATTAGTTAAGTCTTGTTTAATCTTTATCCAACAGCTAGCTCACACAGCACACTATAAATGTAGTTCTTTTTATTCTAGTGCTTGGATCAGTCAACTCCTGAAAGTTTTGCCTTGATATCTGGGTCAGGCCAAGTTATGCTTTCGTGGGGCCAGCACAGAGAGTTGGGGACAAAGGTAGCTATATGCAATCATTATACCATGCCAATTCATGTGACTCCTGCGGCCAGTGTCTCTCCTGATGCACATTAGAACAGCCTAAAGGGATTGACACAGCACAACAGCACTTTCTCCCTGCCTCATCTCCTAGCCATGCCCCCAAAATGCCACACAAGGTCCACACTCCAGGAGGGTCATGTGTACAGTTGACTATGCTAGTTTTACACCCCTGGGATCTTCAGCTGTACAGTCAATTTGGTCCATCAGAATAGCACAAAAATGTTAAAACAAACAAAAACAGAGCCTCTAGTAGTCTGAAGCATCACTGTCTTGTGCGTTGAAATGCTGGACATTCTCATTTTTATTTCTTCACTGAACTTTCTAACTCTGTTTACGCACTCCCTGTTTGTGTCACGTTTTGAGGTTGACTATAGTATTTGTCTGCCTCTGAACATTCCAAATTCTCCCAGGTAGAATATGTCTGCTTTGCCGTGGAAATTATTCATTGAGACCTAACAATGTATTGAGGTCAATTTACTGGAAAGCCGTAGGAAAGCTGTGCAGTGTGGATGACCAACATTAAAAGGATTAATGAGGAAACGTAGAGAACAATGCAGAAGGAAAATAAGTGGGGTGGAAATGTGCATGTGGAAGTAAGACCGAATTGGCTCCAGCCTGTGAAAAAAGAAAATTGAAAAAAAGTATGGTACCTGGAGAGATGAAGAGAAACAACCCATTTCAATTTAGCAGTGCATTAAAAGAGTTTTTACGACTACTGGCTTTTACTTGTTTAAAGTATTAAGTGAGGCATTTAGCTATATTCTTGATGTCTTAGAGAAATATAAGTTGTTCATAGACCAGAATCAGTTCTTGAGATGATTTTAGGACTTTGCTAAGTGACAGATGATGGTGTTACTTAATCTCATCTATCCTTCATCACTTACAGCAGCAGGCACTCATTGACTTTACCCTAAATTTAAAAAGGCCTAAAAGGATTTAGATAAAAAATGATTCCCCTTCCCCTATCCTGCAGGGATTTGTCGGGGGATAAAGAGACGATGCTATATTTAGCACTGCAGGGAGAGCCACTGTTCAAAGTTTAAGTGGTCTATTTGCATCATTCTCCCAATCTACTGTTTATATGGTCAGCATATGGAAATGAAGAACCTTCTTTCTATAAGCAGCAGAAACAGATGCAAGAGACGTTCATATTCAAATGGAAAATAGTGATGTTAACTACAAAGCAATAGTAAAGCAAGACTTTATTCATATTTATTGTACTTGGGTACGGTTAGTTGATAAAGACTACTCTTGTTCAGTCCTTCTCATTGCAATATTTCATAGACATCTCCCTGGCCAGCATTTTGCAGGAACAATGGTATCTTTATTAGGTAATTGTCCACGATACTACACTAGTTGTTATAGTTCTCACTTTCCCTGGCAGGGGTCCCAGGAATCTTATACACAGACATTCAATTTATATAATTTATTGCAAAATATAACATGGATTTGGCAATTTAAAATGGAATAGGCCACGTGGTAGAAGATTCATATTAACAAATACCAATAGTTACCTGCAAACAGGCTTTCATAGAACAGGCATGCTGTTTATTTCTTTATTTAAGTTTGATTAAAGACATCTGTCCAGGACTCCAGACACTTTTACATAATTTAAGAACAGACAAACAAAAGGATAAATATCCATAATTTGAAAAGTATCCTCTCCTCCAACAGCAACATAATCCCTCAAAATATAATTTGCTCCCTTAATCAATTACAAACAGCCTACTCTCACAGCCATCAGGAGTCTAACTGAACAATTCGGTGTCGTATAAACCACTGAAAAGAAACAAGTCCCTGGCAATCATCTGAGTTAAGCAAGCATATCATTTATCAGGGAGCCAATATCTATCTATCTATCTATCTATCTATCTATCTATCTATCTATCTATCTATCTATCTATCTATCTATCTATCTATCTATCTATCTATCTATCTCACTTCTGTAGCCCCTTTCATCGAAAGACTACAAACTGCTTACACAAACATCTGTGGATGTTATGGTCACATTGAAAACCATATGACTGCAGTGGATGTTACGGTTGCCTTGAAAAGGTAGGACTGGGGCTGCAATAAGAAACTTAACATGCCTGTTAAGTAAGTAGGTATTATTACATGTATTTTTCAGATAAGGAGACAAAGACACAATGTGATTTGCCTTAGAGCACGAAGTGATAGATGCAGAGCTGGGAATAGGGGTTTCAATTCTATGGACCTGACCACCACATACATAGTGTCTGTTAAGTGAATTCTCAGACTTCATAAACAATTGCACAGCTTTATCTTGCCTTTGAAAAGTATAGAATGAAATGTTGGTGGGGATAGAGGATGTTACAACACCTTTATTATCAATAATTTTCCAATTCGTCTATTTCCTGATTTAATACAAAGTTTTTCCTCTGAGTTTGAGTTGCCATTTCAGATTAATGGGGGAAGAGGGTATGGAAAGAAAGAGATAGCAGTGGACAAAAACAGGCTAGATAGCCTATCACTGCTATCAACCTACCACTGTTATCAGTTACTCAGATCAAGCTGTAAGGAACACTATCCCCGATAATGTCAAAGCAAACCTGGTGACTGAGCTTTGTGACTTTGTCCTCACCCACACCTATTTCAGATTTGGGGATGATTTATACCTTCAAGTCAGCAGCACTGCTGTGGGTACCCGCATGGCCCCACAGTATGCCAACATTTTTATGGCTGACTTAGAACAACACTTCCTCAGCTCTCGTCCCCTAACGCCCCTACTCTACCTGTGCTGGATTGATGACATCTTCATCATCTGGACCCATGGAAAAGAAACCCTTGAGGAATTCCACCAGGATTTCAACAATTTCCATCCCACCATCAACCTCAGCCTGAACCAGTCCACATAAGAAATCCACTTCCTGGACACTACAGTATAAATAAGTGATGGTCACATAAACACCACCATATATTGGAAACCTACTGACTACAATACTTACCTACATGTCTCCTTCTTTCATCCAGACCACATCACAAGATCCATTGTCTACAGCCAAGCCCTAAGATACAATTACAATTCCTCCAAATCCGCAGACAGAGAAAAACACCTACAGTATCTCTATCAAGCATTCTTAAAACTACAATACCCACCTGCTGAAGTGAAGAAACAGATCGATAGAGCCAGAAGGGTACCCAGAAGTCACCTAATACAGGACAGGCCCAACAAAGAAAGTAACAGAATGCCACTGACCATCACCTACAGCCCCCAACTAAAACCTCTCCAACGCATCATCAAGGATCTACAATCTATCCTGAAGGATGATACCTCACTCTCACAGACCTTGGGAGACAGGCCAGTCCTCACTTACAGATAGCCCTCCAAGCTGAAGCAAATACTCACCAGCAACTACACACCACACAACAAAAACACTAACCCAGGAACCAACCCCTGCAACAAACCCCAGTTGCCAACTGTGTCCACATATCTATTCAAGGGACACCATCATAGGACCTAAAAAGTTCAGCCACACCACCAGGGGCTCGTTCCCCTGCACATCTACCAATGTGATATATACCATTATGTGCCAGCAATGGCCCTCTGCCATGTACATGGGCCAAACCGGACAGTCTCTATGTAAAAGAATAATTGGGCACAAATCAGACATCAAGAATTGTAACATTCAAAAACCAGTAGGAGAGGACTTCAATCTCCCTGGACACTCAATAACAGTCTTAAAAGTCAGCATTCTTCAACAAAAAACTTCAAAAACAGACATCAGCAAGAAACTGCAGAACTGGAATTAATTTGCAAACTTGACACCATCAAATTAGGCCTGAATAAAGCTGGGAGTGGCTGGGTCAGTACATAAAAATAATTTTCCTTCTGTTGATGCTCACACCTTTTTGTCTCTGTTGATATTCACCCCTTATTGTCAAATGTTGGGAATGGGCCACATCCACCCTAATTGAATTGACCTGGTTAGCACTGACCCCCCATTTGGTAAGGCAACTCCCATCTTTTCATGTGCTGTATATTAATACCTGCTTACTGTATTTTCCACTCCATGCATCTGATGAAGTGGGTTATAGCCCATGAAAGCTTATGCCCAAATACATTTGTTAGTCTCTAAGGTGCCATAAGGACTCCTCATTGTTTTTTCAGATCAAGTGGTAGAGGTTTGTGTGTGGTGGATCTAACGGCTCTAATCTTATTGAAGAACTGCACTGTATCAATAAGATTGAAGTATCTTTGCGGAAAATAGTTCTCTAGGGAATGTGGTAATAAACCAGCTACTAATTGTCTGGAGGTAGGAAGAGTCTTTCCCTATTTTCGCCTTTTATTATATACGCAGAACTTCCATTGATCTGATTGAGAGTTTGATTGAGAGTTCCAAGAGGTGGGTGGCTAAACAACACATATAAGCATATCAAATATTAGAGCTGTTTGGGATCCCCCCCACCCCATAAAAATGCACGGATTTCCCCTCCATCAAAATATTTCTTAATTTTTGGAGCGGGGGGTTGGTTGATGAGGTGATTACATAATAAAGTAATTTCAATGTTCAGTGACCGAAAACTGAAATAGTTTCAGTTTTTGACTAATGAAGAGCAAATATTTAGGGTTATTTTACAATGAAAAGCCAAAAAGATACAAACTGAAATTTTGGAATTAAAATTTCCATTTACTCAAAAAGATATTTTCCATTAAGAAAGATTTTTATGAAAAATTGTCAGCCGTCTATAGCAAACATAAAAAGGCATATCAAATAAATGAAAAAAAATATCAAATAAATGAAAAAAATATCAAATAAATGAAACAAAAAACAAAATAGAACATTAAGATTGTGAGCCAGTGATAGGCTTATTTACCCAGAGAAGCAACAGGTCACCCACTGCCAGGGCTGGCTCCAGGCACCAGCAAAGGAAGCAGGTGCCTGGACCAGCCAATAGAAATGGGCAGCACTCTGTACATTATTGGGACGGCATGTCCGGTTCTTCGGCGGCAATTCAGCGGCG
Source organism: Lepidochelys olivacea (assembly GCF_965140295.1). Taxonomy (NCBI): domain Eukaryota; kingdom Metazoa; phylum Chordata; order Testudines; family Cheloniidae; genus Lepidochelys; species Lepidochelys olivacea. The sequence continues at coordinate 73,682,605 of NC_140411.1, read as the reverse complement.
AGGCCTTCATTCCTTCCCTTCCTCTTCAGCGGCACTTCGGCGGCAGCTCAATTGGGTGTTTCTTTTTTTTTTCTTTTTTCTTCGCCTCTTGGGGTGGCAAAAAAGCTGGAACTGGCCCTGCTCACTACCACCTAAGAGGTAGCAGATCCCTGTTCAGATTTCTTCTACTGAGTACCTATCCACTAGCCTAAAGTTTATAAGAGAGTTCCTCCTCCACTGTTTAGCTGTTTTGTGTGAACTTGCCTGAAAGACCTGATCTGATAGGTGTGCTCAGAGGCTGCCTACCAGATTGGGCCCTTCCACACGACTTGGGTAGGCAGACGCCTATCTTTCTATGTTGTGAATCGAACTTTGTCTTTGGTAGAAGATTGGGTTATGGATGCCTATCATGAGGCAGTAGTGCACATGATTAGGCAGGAGATAGTTACCCAGGCACCTAGCATGAGGCTGTAGTGAGCACCCGAGTTAAAAAAAAAATGTAGGTGCTGAGTGTAAGAACCTTCACAGTTAGGCAGCAGCCAAGTAGGAATTTTGTGGATTACAGTGGCGCCTAGAAATGAGACATAGACATCGCAACACTTTTGTGAATACCATCCTTAATCCTCTGACAATTCAAGAGTCCTCCTCTCCTCTGGCATATAAAATCCAAACCAGAAAAAGCAAAAAAACCCCAAAACAAAATAAAACAAAAACCCACCACCTCTCTGCCATTTTCCCCAGCTTCTGGCCACAGAACCTTTCTAATCTTCTTTCCTGGGTCACCATAAAGAAACTCCCTACACTTTCCACTGTTCTGAACCACAGGCGCTTTTGTGTAGCCTGACTCATTCTTGTTACAAAGCTTCACTTCCAGCTGGCAGACATATAACCCATTAGAAAACACAAATGCTAGAATGCTTGTACATAGACGGTCAAAACTTGGAGGATGGATGTACAGTCAGAGGCCTGCCCTTAAGGAAATACATCCTAGGATGGAATCCCAAACCCAGGCATCCATACAAATTACCACATTCTAAGTGCTGGTGCATTGTAACAAATACATTTTTAAGCAGAGTCAGAATGGGCTGTACCCTGACATCTGGTGGTGAGCTGTGAAAAAGGACTTCAGGGGCTGATATCGTTTGCATGGGCACACCCACTCTTCCTAGCATGATGGGACTGCTGGCCCAAATGGTCACTTTGGCTGCTGTGGGATCCCCAGTCTCTTTGTTATTGGGGCAGAAGTAGTAAAGTGTTGTTATCTTGCTTACGTGAATCAAGGACAGTAGAACTGTACTTGGCATTTTATGATGGAGGGACTTGCCCTTAACTATGTAGCACTCACTAGGCAAGGGACATGGGTTCCAAAACCCAGTGAATTGAAAGAGGTTGAGGGTAGGTTTCTCTATCTGAAAATGTGGGTCCTAAATGCTGCTTTGATCTCTTCAGTGTGTAATAACAGAGCTAATTTCAACTCTGTTAGGAGCCTTGTTACACACTGCAGCGCTGAAATCACAATCCCCATGTCTAAGCATTAGACCTACTCTGGGCTAGTGGTGTACCAGCACTGAGGCTCCCCTGCTACCAGCTGAAATCACTGAGAGCTGTCTTAAGTTTGGGGGTGGGGCTGAAGACATATTGGTGAGTAGCTAGTATGATGGCTAGTGGGGAGGAGCAGCTAGCAGGACAGCTGGTGGAGAGGACCAGCTCACAGTGAAGATGGCAGCAGAACCACACAGAGAGGCATGGCAATTGGCTGTGAGGTGCTCCCATGCTTCCCCCCTCTTCCACCGATGCTGGGAGGTAAACTCTGCAGAGGAACTTCTGAACTCTGGGGAGGGCTGCATTAACTAAGGGCAGAAACTGTGGGAGGGGTGATTTTGGGTTGCTGGACTTAAGAACCACTCTGGGGCTGTACTGACCAGGAACAGAAACTGGGGGAGGGGCGGGGGTTGACTTTTGGTTACTGGACTCAAGAACCAAAGGGAAGGGACACACCCCAATCTGGTTGGGGGTGGGTCTTCTGGTTCATGGTTTGTGTTTATGAACCCTAGTTGTGGTGTTTTCCCAATTTAATGCTGTTTTGTTTACCTCATGCTATTAAAGATTTTTGCTACACCGAGACTCTGTGCTTGCGAGAGGGGAAGTATTGCCTCTTTGAGGCACCCAGGGGTGTGTGTGTAATTTTCCCAGGCCACTGGGTGGGGGCTCAAGCCAGTTTTGCATTGTATTGTTGAAAGATAACCCTGATGTACTGAACCCAGCCCTAGCTGCTGTCAACTCCGCCTGGCAGAAGGGTTACACATTGTACAGAAAGAAAGAAAAAAAAGAATCTTTTTCAAGGACTCATCCAAAGCCCATTGAAGTAAATTAGAATATTTCCATTGACTTCAATAGACTTCAATAGTCACACCACCTGTATTTTTATGCTGTACACATAATTATAAGCCCACACACTTGATTTTTAAAGTACAGTTAAAGGGATCACTACAATAACAGCATTTGTATAAACTTCAAAAAGGTCCCTGTTGTAGCCTTATTTTTTTGGTTTTCAGATTACTCACCAAATGTAATTCTTATCCATTTCCAGTTATTTAATTTCTAACTTTTTTTTAAAAAAATGTATATGTAAGTAGCAGCCTTTAAAGCATGAGGGATGAGGACATTTACTCATTTAGTATTTTCTCATGTACAGCCTTATGAATTATGCTCATTAGATATGACTGATTACTGTATGTTTTACAGCATTTCAGGGAAAGCTAAGCAAATGGGATAATTAAAGAATAATGGATATGTTTCAGTACTGATGAGCAAATATGTTATGTACACTACATTAATTGGGTTAATATTGAGTGATACCCATTGGTTAGAATTAATGGTTTTCAGTAGCCTATCAGACTGTATATATATCAAAATACTAAGAGATCTTGAAATAGACATTATGGTCGCTATTTCTGATGGTGAACATTTTTTTTCTCTTTATTCCAAAGGATACTGAAAAATGACTGAATATTAAAATGTAAGTGTCAACATTTTCATTATCATCTTACTTTCAAAACACCCTTGACACAAAGTGAGTGCCTAAACCGGATTTGATAGTGTTCACATTGTTGTCAGTTGGTGTGCATGTGTGTTTTCTCTTTGTGCTGTGTCAAATCTGCAGAAATAGCTGGCTCAGCAGATCTTGATAGTATTACCACAGATTTGGTTCAGTCGTCAAGGTGCTCAGCCAGGTTTATTGTTGACAAAGCACAGAACTAGTGCCCTGGCTCCATGCTTACAGGTACACTAACACCTGTATGCTTGTCACAATGGATTCAGCTCAGTCCGCTGTGGGACCTTCTGCTACCCCCTTGGTGCCCCTCCTATGATTTTTCTTTTATACATTGGAGCAACCAAGTTACGTATTACACTCCTGATGTGGTTAGTTACTAACCCTACATCTTGTACCTGCTGGTTCAAACGAAACATTCCCATTCATTATTCTGATCTCCCATACTTTTCTTACTTGGTGTTGGTGTGTTCCTGTACCATCTCCCAGAGATGTGCTTACATGAATATCCAGTACCTACTACTTAGGCATAGTAACACTTTTAACAACACTTACTTGCCGTACCTTTGCCAAATTCATTACCAGACAGTGAACTTGTAAGCAAGGGTCCACTTTATGACAGGGCCTGACTTAGGCTCATAGCACAGCCTGGCTTTGCTGACTGTGGTTCAGCCCTCAGGTCTTGCACCAGGCCCAGTGCTCCAGCTGTCTCTCTCTCTCTCTCCTACAAACATCACACAAAATTATACTGTGATTAGAAATACTATAGAAATTATGTTTTCAATGACAGTCCGGGTCTATGTGTTTTAAAATATTGTCAGGCTGTTTGCCAGCTGTAACAAATGGCATGTGAGCCAACTGACTGTTTCCTGTTAAAAGAACAAGTGATTTTGGTTTTTATTTAGGCTCTTTCAACCTTCCATTTGACCAATTTTAATCTATCCTCAAACTAGTGTTTTGAATTATTCTCTAATGTATGTGTCATAAATATAAAGGGAACGGTAAACCCCTTTAAAATCTCTCCTGGCCAGAGGAAAAATCCTCTCACCTGTAAAGGGTTAAGAAGCTAAAGGTAACCTCGCTGGCACCTGACCAAAATGACCAATGAGGAGACAAGATACTTTCAAAAGCTGGGAGGAGGGAGAGAAACAAAGGGTCTGTCTCTTTCGGTATGCTGCTTGCTGGGGATAGAACAGGAATGGAGTCTTAGAACTTTTAGTAAGTAATCTAGCTAGGTATGTGTTAGATTATGGTTTCTTTAAGTGGCTGAGAAAAGAACTGTGCTGAATAGAATAACTATCCTTGTCTGTGTATTTTTTTTGTAACTTAAGGTTTTGCCTAGAGGGATTCTCTATGTTTTGAATCTAATTACCCTGTAAGGTATCTACCATTCTGATTTTATAGAGGTGATTCCTTTACTTCTATTTACTTCTATTTCTATTAAAAGTCTTCTTGTAAGAAAACTGAATGCTTTTTCATTGTTCTCAGATCCAAGGGTTTGGGTCTGTGGTCACCTATGCAAATTGGTGAGGATTTTTACCAAACCTTTCCCAGGAAGTGGGGTGCAAGGGTTGGGAGGATTTTGGGGGGAAAGATGTGTCCAAACTACGTTTCCCAGTAAACCCAGTTAGAGTTTGGTGGTGGCAGTGGATATTCCAAGGATAAAGGATAAAATTAATTTGTACCTTGGAGAAGTTTTAACCTAAGCTGGTAAAAGTAAGCTTAGGAGGTTTTCATGCAGGTCCCCACATCTGTCCCCTAGAGTTCAGAGTGGGGGAGGAACCTTGACAGTATGTTTCCTAGTGTTTCATCAGATACTTATACAGATGGGGAAAATTCTTCAAGCACTCAGTCAGTCCCTACTGAGAAGTAAAATTTCCATTGATTGAGGGCCATTTTCTGCCCCTTTGCTTCTGCAAGCTGAGGACTCATATAATTGAGTAATGAATATATTATCTTCCAATTGGTGGTGATTTCGTATGTCAAATCATATTTCATTGTCCAGAATGTTTGCCTGTTTTTCTTGCTGTACATTTACACCCTGGAGTCCCAGATTTGCAAGGGGATAAAAGAAATAAGGGAGAGAAAATCAAGTTCTGTCTCTCTCTACCAATAGAAGAAAATGGAATGAGAGATCCAACAGTAAACTACATTTGCTAAATATTGCTAAATAAATTTGTATTCAGGCCAATTTTTTGTAAATTCCCTTCCCAGAATACTTTGAGCTACTGATCACCTAATTCTGAATGTCAAAATGGCTTCAGGACGCAGGGTCCAGGGCAGCCTGGGGGGTTAGTGGGGGTCTGGCGCAGGCAGCAATGAGCAACCCGGCCCCAGCCCACCTGCTCCACTCCACCCTGCCGGCTCCTGGACAGAAACTGGAAAGAGGCAGTGTGGGGGCTTGGGGAAAGGGTGGAATAGGGGTGGGGAGGAGCAGAGCAGGGGCAGAGGCGGGATGGGGGCGGAGCAGGGGCGGGATGAGTTGGGCAGGAGCTTGCGGGAACAGGTGGAGTGGGGGCAGGGTAGGATTGGAGCAGGGGTTGGAAGAGGCAGGGCAGGGGCTTGGGGGGAAGGGGTAGAGTTGGGGTAGGGCCTGAGGTGGAGAGGGGGGGTTGTCCCAGGCCCCACCCCCCCAAAGACGGCCCTGCTTATAGTGATAGAGTCAAGGAGTCCCATTTATTTAGCTTAATGAGGAGAAGATTAAGGGGTAAATTGATTACAGGCTGTAAGAACTGACGGGGAGCAAACATTTAATAATGGACTCTTCAATCCAACAGAAAAAGGTGTAACATGATCCAATGGTTGGAAGTCGAAGGTAGACAGATTTGGACTGGAAATAATACATCAATTTTCAACACTTATGTCTGCATAGGGTCTTATCAACATCAACATGCTTAAGTTTAAATGTCCACCTGTGTGGAATACTGTCCAGGATCAGGGCCTAAGTCACCACTTTGCCTTATTTTTATACCTTTTCCCCCTCTGTCCATTAGTTTCCCCCACCACCATTACAATTAGGTATTGATTTATTCCCAAGTGCTTAAGCCACCTTTGAAAATGGGACATAGGATCCTAAGTTACTATGGCACTTTTGAAAAATTTGCCCTGTATGCTCTTCCATAAATGCAGTTCATTACATTTAGTGAGGCACCTGCCACATTTTTAGGTGCTACAAAAAGTATGTGTTTTGGAGAAGATGGAGGGTATGTTTCTGCTGGCAGGGTAAAAGGGCCCTTTCTATTGCTTTGATTTATTGCATGGCCGAATTAATGCACTACCTGTATGTGAGTATTTAATGCTATTGGGTGGTCATTACCATATCACTGAAAGTTTAATTAATTTTAGAGTACCTAGAGGATTTTATTGTGACAGATTTTGTTGCTGTGTTTATCTAAATAATGGCAACAAGAAAAATTGCAATAGCAATAATATATAGAAAAACTTTTTATGTTTCTGCTTTTCACAAACCAAATTAACGTCTCATTACTTCAAACTTCTGCTTATTGAAGACTTTGCTGAAAAAAAGACTAGAACATTGGCTTGTCTCAATAAAGGGATTGAAAAAAAAATTAAAAATTAAATAAAAAATAAGGTGACAATCTAATTCTTACAGTAAGGCCAGAATGGGATGTTAATTATGATATCTTACATTGTCCATTTTAAAGGAATACTTTTCTAAGGCCAATATTTTTAAAAAAAATATCAAAGAGGACACAAATTAATTTTTTTTCTTGCAAATATGTTGTGAAAGTGGCACTGAACAATGATAGACCGGAACCCCTCCTAGACCAATAAATGAAACATCTTACTAATAGTGCTCTTTTATAGCTCTTTTTATGGATACATTATTAACTCATTCTGGCCTCTGTTTCAGGAGATAGGAGAAAACTGCTATAACAAGATGAAAAAGCACAAAATACAAACTTTAATGTAGGCTATTAACTACTTCTTTGAAAAGTATGCCAGGTAAAATGGTATCTTCTGATGTAATATCATAGAATCATTCTTCACTGATATGTTGAGGACATTATATTACCTTCGGTTAGTATTTCAGGCAATTTCTTCATCTAATAATCCTCAATAAGAGACAAATGAGACCAGGAAAAAGGACTAATATATTAAAAATCTATAAGACTAAACTATCCTTAATTGTTTCTTTAGCACTTAAAATAGAATCGAGTAATTCGTCAAGTTACTTGCGGCAAACAACTTAAAGCATTTAATGTCTTTTCTTCTATTGTGGACAAGAATCTTACAATTATTTTGGACTAATTTACATCTGAAGTTTTTTGATGTGTAATTTCATGGAATAATTCTTGGTCTGGAGAATGTGCCCGAGCAGTTCATTTTGAGTATTCAAATTATTCGTAGCTAAATTTTTAACAAATTTAGCTCTTTTTCTGTTCATCAGTGTCCATCAGCAGACTGTAGGCAAGCTCTTAAACTGATATAAATTGGCTTAGTTCCATTGATTTCAGGAGAGCTATATACATTTCTATTGGTTGAGGATCTTCCCCATCTCTATTGCTGTTAGTTACAGTAATGTCATGTCTTTGCTTAGATTGTGGGTAAAATTTTCAAAGCATCTTGCTGACTTAGAACCCACATCCCACCCCCACATCCCAGCTAAAATACAGGCATATAGGAAAGCCTTATAACCCAATAGACAATAATTTCACAAGCCAGATCACATACAATACTCTTAGATTACATTTTAGTCGTCTTAGATTTTTACATAGCATTTCCACATGCCTCACAACAACCTGTGCAAGCATACATATTTGAATGAATATAAATTTTCCTCCAATAGATGTGAGCAAATCCTTGCCTGACTGAACGCCTGTGAATATTACATTAAAAAAGAAGTGTAGATACCATAAAAAAATCAGTTTTCACTAATTTTCATGAAGTACTTTTCTGAAGTATTTGCCCAGCACTAAAGGCTGATTTCTAAAGATGGTTGAGCGCTCTGGCAAGAGATTGAGCACCTTTTACCCCTCTGATTTTAGTTGGTATTGAGAGTACACCTAACAGGATCAAGTTCTAATTATAAATATTTAATATTTAAACAAGATTGGTTAGTTCCAATTGGACATATAGTTCACAGGGAATATTTTCATTCCCTGATTACATAAGCATAATACAGAAGACTGGGATATTGCTGTGAATATTTGCCTTCACTAATTCATAGCGTCTTCCCAGGAATACTCTCCAATACTTTTTTTTTTTAATTAGGTTTATGTTTTTTTCTTATGAACATTCTGGGTATATTCCAGGGCTCTCTAGAATTTTGATGGAAATCATACACAAAAGTGGTGCAGTCAGAATGATTATTTTTTTTACATTGATACATAATTAACCACCAGATAACTCTGCATCCAAAAAAACTTAGACATTTATGTAAATAATGAGAACACACAGAGTTAGAGTAAATAGTATGAAAAAATACAAGGGATATGAACCTTCCCAATTATGGTAATAAGCCAAATATGAATTGCCTGGAATTAAGAAGAGACTTCCCCTATTTTAGGTTTTGTTTTGTTTTTTCTTTTTTTCCCCCTGTTAGGCCATGTCACATCTGCCTACTGCAGAGTTTCTTGTACCTTCCTCTGGAGCATCTGATACTGGTCACCATTGGACCAGTATCAGAAGGCCCAGTGGTCTGATCTGGTTTAGCAATTCCTACATTTCAATACATTCTTTTAAAATATATGAACGCATATTCATATAAAATATTTGTCTTTTTCATCTATTTCTAATTTTGATTACTTACATTGGAATAAACACTGATTAATCCTTGGTATTGTGAAACAGTTAATAGGAATTACATATAAGATTTACAACAAAAAATTGCAAGCGCAATTAGCATTCCACAAACCAGTCTGCAATTTCACTGAACGTCATTGTTTTTTTTAAAATTTGACTGTAAAAAAAAAAAAAGTTTACCTCTACTGATTACTGAAGTCTTTGCTGCAAGTATTCGGTATGAGATACTCAAAATTTGAGCTCCATTGCTGAATTCTGAGTAGTCATATATATCACATTGTATTATTTCTGTTTCCTGTGTTAATGTACACAATTTTAATAATCAGGAATATATCTTAAAAAACAAACAAACAAAAAACAACACCACAGGAAGAGGTATAAGATAAGCATTAGAATTTGGAAATTTTAAAACACATTCAACTTTTTCCTCTGTGGGCCACACAAGCCTTGTCTGATGCATCAGTCCTAGGAAAAAAAAAAGATCAGTGTAAGATGTATTAGGTGGTGCAGTTCTTAAAATGATTTTCTCTTGTCACAGTCACACAAAGTAATGTATATGTGCAAGTAGTCTTGTTCCCCTGCCATGCATCAGGATCCACTAGTACAGAGGGCTTTGTCCATGCGGTGTCCCATTGATGGAAATTATATATAGGATCAGGGCTCCATGCGAGTAGATCCCAGTGCAGGATGAGGACCTAAGATAAGAAAGGCATAGTCAGGTTCTTGTCAGGCTCATTTCATAATCTCTATGGCAGGGCTCTGTGACGGGATTTTGGGAAACTTGTCCTTCATTAAGACATGTCTCAGCATTAACTGTGGAAATAGTACTCATGCACATGGGTGCCAGGTTTGTATAATTTTTGGTGGTGCCCAGAATGGGTCCAAACAGAGCCGTCCCATCCATCGGACAGACAGGACAACCGCCCTGGGCCCCACACTTCAGGGGGCCCTGCTCTTCAGGAGGATGCGTGGTCCAGGGCAGCCTGGTGAGTTAGTGGGGGGCCTGGCACTGGCAGCAGCAAGCGACCAGGCCCCCGCCCACCCTGTTCCTCTCCACTCTGCCCTGTTGGCTCTGCACGTCGCTTGTGGGAGGGGGTGGAAGCCGGAAAGGGGTGGGCAGTGACTTGGGGACAGGGGTGGAATGGTGACGGGGAGGGGCAGAGCAGAGGTGGGAAGAGGCAGAGCAGGGGCAAGGGCTTGGATGAAGGGGTGGAATGGGGGTGGAGCGGGGCGGGGTGGGGCTGGGTCGCTCACTGTTGCCGGTGCCAGGCCCCCCACTATGTCCTCAGGCTGCCCTGGACCCCTTGTCCCCCGAAGCACGAGGCCCCCCAAAGCGTGGGGCCCAGGGCAGTTGCCCCAGTCCATCCTATGAACCTGATGGCTCTGAAAATACAAGCCCAAACACTGGTGGATCTGGGCCAACATTCTTGAATATTATTGGATCACGGGCACCACATGCCTGTATAACTTGCCGCCTATGCTCACGCATTTGAGTTTAAAATTTGTTATTCACAAATACTTGAGTGTACAGGTTTAAAATTTGAAATCCACAAGCATTAATTTGAGTAAAACCTGATGGCTCAAATGTTAATTGAAAGGAAATGCATTATAAATATCACTCAATCCCCACAAATGCACAAATATTTCTTAAATTTAATATTAATTTGAAAGATAAATTAAGCAAAATGGAATGACTATTTATGTGATCACATTATTTCTACACTTTATAGGCTTGATTTAAGGGAAGTCTTACCATTAACTTCCTCTACACCAACATTCCACACAAAGATGGAATACAAGCCATCAGGAACAGAATCTCTGACACTGTCACGGCAAATCTGGTGGCTGAAATTTGTGATTTTGTCCTCACCCATAACTATTTCACATTTGGGGACAATTTATACCTTCAAACCAGCGGCACTACTATGGGTACCCGCATGGCCCCACAGTATGCCAACAGCCATTTTTATGGCTGACTTAGAACAACGCTTCCTCAGCTCTTGTCCCCTAATGCCCCTACTCTACTTGCACTATATTGATGACATCTTCATCATCTGGATCCATGGAAAAGAAGCCCTTGAGGAATTCCACCATGATTTCAACAATTTCCATCCCACCATCAACCTCAGCGTGGACCAGTCCACAGAAGAGATCCACTTCCTGGACACTACAGTGCTAATAAGCGATGGTCATATAAACACCACCCTATACCGTAAACCTACTGACCGCTATTCCTACCTACATGCTTCCAGCTTTCACCCAGATCACACCAAACGATCCATCGTCTACAGCCAAGCTCTACGATACAACCGCATTTGCTCCAACCCCTCAGACAGAGACAAACACCTACAAGATCTCTATCAAGCATTCTTACATCTACAATACTCACCTGCTGAAGTGAAGAAACAGATTGACAGAGCCAGAAGAGTACCCAGAAGTCATCTACTACAGGACAGGCCCAACAAAGAAAACAACAGAACGCCACTAGCCGTCACCTTCAGCCCCCAACTAAAACCCCTCCAACACATTATTAAGGATCTACAACCTATCCTGAAGGACGACCCAACACTCTCACAAATCTTGGGAGACAGGCCAGTCCTTGCCTATAGACAGCCCCGCAACCTGAAGCAAATACTCACCAGCAACCACATACCACACAACAGAACCACTAACCCAGGAACCTATCCTTGCAACAAAGCCCGTTGCCAACTGTGCCCATATATCTATTCAGGGGACACCATCAGAAGGCCTAATCACATCAGCCACACTATCAGAGGCTAGTTCACCTGGAAAATCTACCAATGTGATATATGCCATCATGTGCCAGCAATGCTCCTCTGCCATGTACATTGGTCAAACTGGATAGTCTCTACGTAAAAGAATAAATGGACACAAATGAGACATCAAGAATTATAACATTCATAAACCAGTCAGAGAACACTTCAATCTCTCTGGTCACTCGATTACAGACCTAAAAGTCGCAATATTACAACAAAAAGACTTCAAAAACAGACTCCAACGAGAGACTGCTAATTGGAATTAATTTGCAGACTGGATACAATTAAATTAGGCTTGAATAGAGACTGGGAGTGGATGTGTCATTACACAAAGTAAAACTGTTTCCCCATGTTTATTTCCCCCCCACACACTGTTCCTCAGACGTTCTTGTCAACGGCTGGAAATGGCCCACCTTGATTATCACTACAAAAGGTTTTCTCCCCGCCCCCCTCCCCCGGCTCTCCTGCTGGTATTAGCTCATCTTAAGTGATCACTCTCCTTACAGTGTGTATGATAACACCCATTGTTTCATGTTTTCTGTGTATATAAATCTCCCCACTGTATTTTCCACTGAATGTTTCCGATGAAGTGAGCTGTAGCTCACGAAAGCTTATGCTCAAATAAATTTGTTAGTCTCTAAGGTGCCACAAGTACTCCTTTTCTTTTTTCATTAACTTACTGGGCTTTGGATCAGGAGCTAGGTTCTTAGGAATTGGATAGTGGAGCTAGATTTTGAAAGGTACCTTTCTGACTTTTGCCATTCAAAGTCCCCTGGTTTGCTTTGGTGTCATTTGAAACAAATCTAGTCACAATGGGCTAGTGTTATTATTTATATTACCATGATGCCTAGAAACCCTAGTCATGGACCAGGAGCCACTGGTGCTAGGCATTGTACAAACACAGAGACGATCTTTGCCCCCACAAGTTTTTTGATAAAGATGAAATAGATTCAGAACATACATTAACCTTTGCTACCTTCCCAAATCCACAAGTCAGTAGGTAATTCAAAACATAGGGACAAACATGTAGGTAATATTTAATTGGCTCAGAAATGACTGCCTAAGATTTAGAACAAGAAGCATCTCATCAGCATTCAGCACCGCTCTCAAGGCATAAAAAAGGAAACATATAAAGGATTTGGAAAAAGAAAGAGCAATAAGAAAAAGCGAGGGGAGAGTGGAGAAAGAGAGGAACTTCTTGCACAGCCTTTAGATTCTGCTTTCCTAAAATGGATCCCCTTACCAACATTCTGTATATGAAAGGAGCAGCATGGTATGTTTTGTAGATCCATCAGAAGTATGGCACATGCACTTGTTCCTGTCTAGCACAAAGATGTTTGAGCTTTAATCTGTGTTTTAGATTTGTATTTGTGTTCCTCTTACTTTTTCTAAGTTCAGTGTTGTAGAGCAAGATATTTTCTTGCCTGTATTTTTCTTTAGTTACAATTGTTTAGCACAGTGTAATCTGCACTGAAAAAACAGAAACTGTGCACAACAGACCACCTTATGGCTCCATATCACCTGGAGTAACTGGGTGGGTAATGTAGGTCTTTGTGAGGTCAAGGAATCCTCTCACCAAAGGGTGAGTAGCAGAGGAGCAGATACGATCTGCTGCTGGTTCTCCAATCTCAGGGCTGGGATAGACACCACTCCCCCAACTCCCTCTTCTGAGTGAGCAATAGGTAATAGTTTGCTGCTGCCCTGCCTACAGAAAACTTCCATTTGCAGCAGAGCATGGAACCTCCAAAGGGTTAGGCTTCATGAAATTGCAAGCAGACCCCAGTGTCTCTGCATGCCCTTCAGGAATGCTGTCCCTACTGCCTGCTCCCATGACTCATTTGAAGCTGTGTTAACAAGGCTGATGTCAGCATGAATGGGGCCATGAAAGTTAATGCAATTTTGGACAGATAATCTGCCCCTGAAGTGGATGGGCATTGTGTCTGATTAAGTACTGCAGAAGATGGTGTATGTGACTTGTGGCTGGGCATGGTGTAGAAATCTCTTGTTTTTGTGCACACTGCTGACATCTGCTCCAGCCCAGCAGGGACTGGCTTCTTCTTACGACTCAGGCCTGTGTCAAGGTCACATAAAGTCCCACCCCTTCTGTCAAGGTTCCTCCCCCACTCTGAACTGTAGGGTACAGATGTGGGGACCTGCATGAAAAACCTCCTAAGCTTATCTTTACCAGCTTAGGTCAAAACTTCCCCAAGGTACAAAATATTACCCCCGTTATCCTTGGAATGGCCGCTACCACCACCAAACTAATACTGGTTACTGGGGAAGAGCTGTTTGGACGCGTCCTTCCCCCCAAAATACTTCCCAAAACCTTGCACCCCACTTCCTGGACAAGGTTTGGTAAAAAGCCTCACCAATTTGCCTAGGTGACTACAGACCCAGACCCTTGGATCTTAAGAACAATGAACAATCCTCCCAACACTTGCACTCCCCCTTTCCTGGGAAATGTTGGATAAAAAGCCTCACCAATTTGCCTAGGTGACTACAGACCCAGACCCTTGGATCTTAGAACAATGAAAAAGCATTCAGTGTTTTACAAGAAGACTTTTAATAAAAAATAGAAGTAAATAGAAATAAAGAAATCCCCCCTGTAAAATCAGGATGGTAGATATCTTACAGGGTAATTAGATTCAAAAACATAGAGAACCCCTCTAGGCAAAACCTTAAGTTACAAAAAAGATACACAGACAGAAATAGTTATTCTATTCAGCACAATTCTTTTCTCAGCCATTTAAAGAAATCATAATCTAACACATACCTAGCTAGATTACTTACTAAAAGTTCTAAGACTCCATTCCTGTTCTGTCCCTGGCCAAGACGACTACAGACAGACCCTTTGTTACTCTCCCTCCTCCCAGCTTTTGAAAGTATCTTGTCTCCTCATTGGTCATTTTGGTCAGGTGCCAGCGAGGTTACCTTTAGCTTCTTAACCCTTTACAGGTGAGAGGAGCTTTCCCCTGGCCAGGAGGGATTTCAAAGGGGTTTACCCTTCCCTTTATATTTATGACACCTTCTGTGGGTAAATTACCCCGTCTCTTCCCTTCTGATCCACTTTCCTCAGGAGCCTGAAGGGGGAGGAGGCCTTTCCCCTCTACTAGGTTTTGGTCCAGGGATACTTTAATAAGCAAATAGGGCCGCTGGCTAACTTCCTACTTTGCCCTATCTAGTCCTTCCCAGGTTCACTGTGTGTCATCATTGCTCTCCCGCAGCCTCCCTAGCAATTTTAGGGTGTTTTTTTAATCTGTCTCATGAAAACATGATGAAAGGCACAAAGTCATAAGCTTTCCCTTATTTGGAAGGCCACTGGTCTCCTATTACTGTCAGTGGGGCTGAAGCCAGAAAGATGGCTGCCATTTCCCTACATTCCATCTGCATGTAGAAGGGAGGCTACACTTAATAAAATTGGGCATCAACTCCCCCTGTATCCAATAAGATTGAAGCTATGTCACAGGCAAAAAGCCTCTATGGTTCAGGGGGACTGGACAGAATACAGGGACTGTGCGGAATAACAGAGACATTGAAAGATGGATGGGAAGAGTGAGGGGGGAGAGGGTACTGGGGAAAACAGGAGGTAGATTAAACTGGGTTACAGGGGAATGAGGTGCAGGAGAGGGTTCTGGAGCAGGGAGAAGCAGAGGAGAAGTGTGTGGAAGGATGTGAGTGCTGCCCAGTCTCAGACAGAGAAGTATGGTGGGGCCGTGGGGGCTAGTGGGTGAAGGAACTGTTGCTTCTTGCAAAAGGCTAAACCAATCCCATGTTGTTTTTCTCTGATATTATTGCTTATATGAATGCTTGATATATATGTAAAGTTCTTTAATATGTGTATCTATTTAATCAACCCTAAAAGTAATATAAATTCTATGTGCAAGTGTGAATCATGATGCATTAAGTCAGTAGTTCTCAAACTATTTATCATCCAGCCCTTCTTTTATTAAATATTAGGAAATAAAGAAGAAGGAGAGAGAGTATAGGCAGTAATAGGGAATGGTTGGCAGTTCCCCTGTCTCAGGAATCTCCACTGAGCAGCCACGGAAAGACGTGCAGTTTTGTGTGCATTCAAGGTTAACTTTTTAACCTGAAATTACCACACATGCACTGGCAGAGAAAAAGCATCAAAAAGTCAAAAGACAGACTGAAATACATGATTTGATGGTTTTTTTTAATGTCATCATTTCCTAAAGGGGTGACTATGATATTTTGATATGTTGAGGTTGGCAATTCTGTTACCCAAGGTTCTTTCAACCCAAAGCTCTTGGTAACTTTATTCTGTGTGAAGTAGTATCAGGAAATAAATCAACTGAGACATGGCCATCCTACCGATAGATGGCTGGCACAAACAGTACAATACAACAGTGCTCTCACTTAAAGCTACACTTTACTTAGTCTTGAGCACTTACACACATCCGCAACAATTTAGTAAAACACCCCCAACCCTCAATAATCACCAAAGTTTGGTGTGGCTCTCCAGTGGTACAGCTGCAGCCTTCTGATTGGCCTATCTTTCAGCTGCTGTTTGGGGACCCCAAACTGTGTCCATGAAAAGATCCCGAAGAGTCCAAACCTCTGCCCCCTTACTTATCTTTGTTAGTAGACAATGACACATCAATCAAAAGACTTGTGAGGCAAGCAGTTTCAAAACTAAGCAAGAGATTTCCTCAGATTACTAATTAGATAGATGTGTTCCTGCAGGGTCTGCATGACTTGAGCCTCTGACAGACACATCCCTGAAGGCAAATATAAATAAGTTTCTTATTTTTCTCCTAAAACACAGACCCCAGCACATCCAACAGAGATTTCATCAGGGAGGGGTGCTGGGTCAGGCAAAGGTTGAGCAAGAGTCTTAATCCTCCTGGCTTAGTCATGCTCAGGCTACACAGGCCTGCAAAAACGCCCACTAGTTTGACTGCTGGTAGCAACAAGTATCACTATTGATAGTGATCCCTGGCCTTTTATTGATCTGTCAAAATCTCCTTGTACAATACTGCTTTCTGCCACCCAGCTGGCTCTTCTTCAAGAGACTTTTCTCTAATCCCCAATCAGAAATCTTTCTACTCTCTGTAGGCCACTCCACCAGCATATAGAATCCCGGGCAGTCTCACTTTCTCTTCCTCCAGCTTCCTTTCCCAAATATTTTGGGTTCCCTGTGCAGGCCTGATGTGGATGTCTCTCACTCTCTCTTGCTGAGGTGGTTCCACTTTGAATTGATTAATGTAATATTAATTGGGTCAGAAAAAGTGTAAATGACTGTGTGCTCCAACAGTTTAGGACATTCACCTGAGAGAAGGGAAATGGCTGTTCAGATCCCTTCTTGTCATCAGAAAGAACTGAACTGAGGCCTTACTTATGTTGGCTGATTTCCCCTAACCACTGGGCCAAAGGTGGCAGGTAGTGGAATAAAACATTGATCCTGCAAACACTTACATATATGAATAGCTTTAAGCACATGAGTTCCAATATCTGCCTGAGGAAGGAGAAAGGATTTGAACAAAGGTCTCCACCGCTCAGGAAAGTGATGTAACCATTGAACTATAAGATAGGCTGATGTGCATATGGGGATGTCCCTCAATCTCTCCTGTTGAAACTGTTCCACTTTGGGTAAGTACTTAGTCATTAGGCTAAAGACAGAGAAAGACAATGAGAATTACTCTATTGCCTGGTGGGTGGAAGAGTCAGGGTCCAATATCACTGCTTCAATGACTCCTTAATTATTCGTATACAGTGGAACAGCTTCAACAGGGCATCTTGAGGTAGCCCTTCATCAGAATATTCCATACTCAATGGTTAGAACAGTTTCCTGAGAGCTGGGAGATCCCTGTTTAAATCCTTTCTTTCCCTCAGGCAGAGGGAAGAATTGGATCTGGGTCTCCTCTATCCTAAGTCAATGTGCTAATCACTGGGCTAAAAGTTATAAGGTCACTACATCCTCCTCCAGCTATCTTGTATGGACAGAGTCACAAGATATGACTTAGGCATTAAAGCTGCCTCCCTGCAGCCCAGAATTAGGTGCTTATCTACAAGAGACGGGAAGGTCTTAGAACACATCCCTATCCCTGGCATCTCCCATTGGCTAGTTTAGGAAGTTGCACTCTTTTTAGGTGCCTATCTCTCCTCATTCATTGTACAGGGGCACCTAGGTACCTAACTCAGGCTTTGTGGATTGCACTGTTTTTCCACTGTTTTTCTAGGTGCCTAAACTCCTTTGTGAACCTCAGCTTAAGGTGCATTAGTTTGTATAACAAAGCTGATTAATACATACTAGAGGTGCTTAGTGAGACCAGCTCAGTGTTCCTAATTAGAACAACACAATCTGTAGTATATAATTACAATGATAAATTAAGTGTATGAAAACATGTTTAAACTGCTAATATTTTAAAATGTTTTGATCTTGAATTCGTATAAAGTTCTTTAGTGCTAAAACACTGGGGACCTGCCCTTATGGACATTTTAAAGTCAAAGTTAACTTTCTTATTTGTTTTGAAAAAAAGTTAATTAATTATATTTTCAAAACAACTGTAGTTTGGAAGTCACCAGGAAGTGTTTTGTAGAAAGAGAAGGGAATTTGTTGAGGAATTAGGAAGAAAAACAAGTGCCTTTTCCCAACCCTTTCAGATTAAGAACACCCCTCTTTCTACTTAACCTATCCACAGTTCAGAACCATCCTAGAGCTCTGAGCACTCTCTGACCAAACACCCAGATGTGCTTAGTGTACATAGACTTTCATACCACTCATACCTCAAGGCTCCAATAACAGTCACTACATTCAAAATTCTTCCCTGCCCCACTTGCCACTCACCATCCCCATGCTCAGAAGCCCTTACCCTTACCCCTCCCCAACCAACTTGTTCTGGGGTCTGGAAAATGAGTCAGGCGGCAGGATGTGCATGTGATCTAAATTAAGCTTGTGTTCCCTGCTCTGCATTCTCCCTTTGCAGCTGGCTGCACATGTGCTGCAGGACCAAAAGTTCCCTTGTAGCAGTCATACATTCTAGGTCTCCCATGGCTAGAGCAGCTGCGGTGCCACCAGGAGACCCTTAGAGGAAACAGGACATACTGGACTCTTCAGTACATCACTTTCACTACAGAGCTGAGAGGCTTAGCCCCATTAGCTTTAATGACTAGCAACCCCTGTGAGTGAAGAGCTGCACTGTCATGTACTTCCCCAACTACCTTTTGCCTCCCTTCAGGACTGGTTGCTTCAACCAACATCCAAAAACTGGATTCTTCCATGTCTGTAAGCCCGGACAAATGCAGAGGCTGAGAAGTCTGTTTCTGAGGTTAATCGAGGAAAACAACTTATGCGATTGCTTCTCCCTTCCCAGAAATGTAGGAGATCAAGAAAGGGATCGCATATGGTAGTGTCTGAAGAGTTAAACAACAACATTCTTCCTAAGTAATGAGAGCAGGTGGAAGAGAGCCTCACGTTGACGGTTAAAGGCAAAATAAAGAGCCTCTCGCTGACGGTTAAAGGCAGAGTCTAAGAACCTGTATAGGAATGCAAGGCTCTTCTGTTAAGTCATACTACAGTAAGCAATCGTGCAAAGTCTCTGCTTTAAGATTCAGGGTAATTAATACCCAGACATATTGTCAGCTGGATCCATTAAGCTTCAACCAGGATTTAAAGGATATAGGACAGTAGAAATCATGGAAGGAAACCTTAGGAATATCTAAAGGTGAGAAGAAAGGTTAGGCTGATTTATTTTGCTTTTGAGTTACCAGTAAAGCCAAACTCCACAAGGGGATGAAATTTGGGATATATCTACACTGCAATAAAAGACTGGTGGGTGACCCAGGTAAGCTGACTTGGGGTTGTGGGGGTCAGGCTGTGAGGCTATAAAATTGCACTGTGGAAGTTTGGGCTCAGGTTTTGAGGCCCCACATGAGGAGAAGGTCTCAGAGCCTAGGCTCCAGCCCAAGTCCGAATATCTACACTGCAATTTTATAGCTCCGCAGATCAAGCCCTGTGAACCCAAGACAGCTGACCTGGGCCATCTGTGGCTATACTGGGGGTGTTTTATCACAATGTAGATGTACCCTTGGATCCTAATTCAGACCCTTAATCCACTTTTGAAATGATGAAACCTTCTGAAACATTCTCAGTTACATATATTTCTTTCCTCCTCCTTAATTTTTAAAAGCAAATTTAGTGTTTCGTGAAAGTCAAGGGACAAAATTCTTCTTGGCATGAGAACCAACTGTGCATAAACTGCTTCATACTCTCTTACAATGTGGCTCAAACTTGCACTAGGGGGATCACCACCAGGCTAGATGAGATAGTTTGTATACCATTTTCATTCATTCTTTTGTATGAATGCTGAACAATCTGCAACAACTTTAAATTTAGAAATGTAAGCTAAGTAAAGAAAAATGAACTGAAATGGTTGAAATCAAACCGAAATAATGATTAATCTAAACAGATTTTTTTTTTTTCATTTTTGGGTCACAAAATGTTTCAATTGATTTTCTGTCCCAACTTGAAAATTTTCACAGGATGAGAAAACCATTTCCCACCTAGCTCTAGTAATTTGTCTAATGAAAACTGGAATGAAACCATAAATTCAGTTCATATAAACCAATAAACAACAAGCAGACTGCAGCATTACCAGCTTCAAGCATCTGAGTCAGCCTCCTCAGAATAATGAGATTGGCTTAAAAAACATGAGATTTTAAAAAAAAATAATTCCTGGGTTCTTTTTATTTGATTTCTGGAGTTGGAGCCTTTCAAGACCACATTTTCAGGCTTCTCTCTGCAACCACAAGGGCTGAATGTGTACTTTCTTTTTAATGAAAAGTAGTTTTTTAATGTAATTACAGGACTCCAGCAGCTGGGGTTTTAAGGAGAAAAAACAACAACAATAATGCCATGCCCCCACCCCCCAAAAAACCCCAAAACTAAAAACAAACAAAAAAAAGCCCACATTGTGATACTCATGATAAAGTTGAGTTTTGGCTACATTGAGAGAGCCACAGCATTTGATATTTACCAACCTGGTCTAGATTTAAACACAGAATGATCTAGATCTATTCATACTTCTATATATTGAGACATCCACATATCATGAGACAGTTCCTCCCAATCGCAGAAAAATTAAGAAGAAGTCCTAAAGGGAGGCCCATCAAACCCAACAAAGTCCTGATCTGCAGCCATATAAGAATTACTGCTTGAGTCTCAGCCACAGATGGTTGTTCTAAAGTACATGCAAACTGAGAGCCTGGGAGTGTGGGAAGTGGATGGCTCATTTGCATAAATTTTAAATAATCTGGGTCAATGGCTCTGCAATTTGTTGCTTTAGAGATGGTTTGTAATTTGCAGAGAGGAACCTTCCATTGTCAGCCAAGTTTCCTTCGGAATATGTTGGCACATTGAAGACACAGGGTCTATTGCTTTCCAGAGTAGTTTTGGCTGGATTGGTTTCTATGTTCTTACAGGTTATTTGCATTTTCTATGTTACTTTCAACAGTGAATTACACTTGCTAAAAATAAATAAAAATAGTATGCACTAAGAAACCATGTAATACATTAATAGTATTTTTGCTTATAGAGTTTTAGCATCTCTCCCTTGTCAAGGTGGTGCACAAAATTTTAAACATATAGTAAATAATATAAAACCAAATATTTTATATCTGTGTGTGGTGCCATTAAAGCAAAATGGATTGTGCCCATAGGGGCTGGGACTAGTTAAAGCTGAAAATACCTCTGAAAAAGTATAATGTTCAGACTATATCCTAAAAGGCTAACAAATAGTTTAGATAAGCACACATACAAATCAAACAACCTTGTAGGTATGATTCTGTGTGCTCTGTAATTTCTAAAATCAACTCACATTCACTCTAGTCTTGTACACACTACTCTCCCTGGATTTAATGGAGAAAAACTCAGAGGAGAAACTGTAAATATAACCAAATTTTGAATATGTGTATCCTTAATTTGTTAGGGACATAACTGCAATATAGAACATATACATATATATATATATATATATATATATATATATATATATATATATATATATATATATATATATATTTGTTTATTTGAAAACACCAAAGATTGCATATTCAGAAAAGCATGTATAAGATATGTTTGGTAGAGAATGTAGATCCTAATCAATGCAAGACAGATGCAAACACAAAGGAGAGGAGCAGGAACAAACAGAAAAAATCTGGCTTCATTAGAATAGGGGAGCTGAGGATAATCACATTCATACCTTTTTGTTAAAGACATGGAGCCTGATCATCCACTGTCTTACACCTGTGTAAAATGGGGGAAATGGGAGTCACAAGGAAAATAGGGGACCATAGTAATGGGGGGAGAAGGGATATGTGGCCACACAGAACCCCTAGCATAGGGCGGAAGGGTGAAGTGGAGGGAAGGGGGGCAGACAGAGACACTGGTATGGGGGGAGGAGGGAATGGGGGACAATGGGGATATGATGGAGAAGGAGTGTAGGTACCCCAAAACTTACGCATGGTGGGGAATGGGAAACTGAAAACCTGCACTGGAAACAGTAAAGGACTAAAGTTTAACTTATCAAAGTACAATGGTTCCACACATCAGGTAAGAAACTCTTGAATTCAAATGGTGAAAGGGAGACACATATTAATTATCTGTGTGCTGGAGCCATAAGTCAACAAACAATGGAGACCACTTACCGCCCATTAGGAGAGAAAGCATGAAAGGGACTCTAATCCTATCAGTGAGGCCATTTGTTCTATACTTAGGACCATAGGGGTAGATCCCAAAGGCTAAAACTCTGCAGAGAGAAGCTTGCTGTCTTCTCATAATGAAGGTACCGCAAAGATAAAACCAAGAGAAGGTGCCACAGGAAGAGGGGAAAAATAATACCATAGTGGGAGGCTGCTTCTTCTTCCCGCATTGTCTGAATCTTAACAAAAGATCGGAGGTGTACATCCAGTGGTGACTATAAAGTGGTCCAGTGGGATGTGACATACAAATAGTGTTGCTTTGCCTCCCTCTAGTTTTGTCCTTAAGACACAGGATGCACTGTATTCCCAACTTCTCCAAGTAATATTTCATGTAATATCAGTCAGCTACAATTTAAATGGAAGAAAATGGGATGTGAACAAAGAAAAGTGATTTACATAAACCACTTGAACTCCCATAAAAATATCAATTATGCAAACAAATGCATAATACACAAGTATTGGCATACAAAATAGTATGTACTGAAGCAACTAGTCTAGCCTCGTAAAACAAAACATTTAATCAATAAATGTTGAAGACTTGAGCTAATCTGAAATTAATATGAATTAATTAAATGAATATGCATAACAAAAGACTATATAACACAGTCAACACTCTTTGATTGTGGCCACTTTGTAATTCCTCAGAATAAACATTCAAAGTTGTGAATCTTCTTTAAATATGCTCAGTCACAATAAGTGCTTCTTATTGAGG
The DNA here is from genome assembly GCF_965140295.1 of Lepidochelys olivacea. NCBI lineage: Eukaryota > Metazoa > Chordata > Testudines > Cheloniidae > Lepidochelys > Lepidochelys olivacea. Next base: position 73,659,600 of record NC_140411.1, on the reverse strand, counting down.
CATAAACAAATCATTGCTAACAAACCATTCACAAGCTAGTTGTTCTTGAAAATAACCCACTTTAGGCTATTCTGCTGCTGTGATGAAATTTCATCTGTGTGTTTGCCAGGGACCTTAATGAATAGATAATCATCTAGAACTCATTAGAACAAGAACAAAAGGCTTTATATGGTTTGTTGCAAAACTTTTTTTCTTTTCCAGCCTTAAAATATGAATCCATCCATCGATAGTTTCTGAAACTTGGGAAAAGTTACAAAAGTATACTCTGATTGGTACTCTGTCAGGTAGCTGCAATGTCAGTATAGTCCATTGTGGGCTTGATTCCGATTTCGTAACTCTATAACTGGACTGATTTTTAGCACACTTAACATAAAGTGATGTGAGAGAAGAACCAGGCCTGCTGATGAGAATCAGCTGGCCCTACTTGGATGTGCAAGAGTGGGGAAGGGAAGATGAAAGGAGTCTTTTCCCTGAGTTGCTCCACAGTGCAGAGGTCAGTCACATAATTAGAGAGAGTTCAATCAGTACATTAGTTTAGTGCTGTTGCAGGCACAACATTCCATAAATGGATATGGGAGGGCTGGGACATGGTCCTGCTCTTTCTACACTCCCCAATAAGCCCTCACATGGATGTAGGGAGCAAATGTTGGACCCTGGGCAGTGCTTTTCTATAGCCCCAGAAAGTATTCTGGGACAGTTATCCAGAATTCCTCTTGAGATTCCCATTCCTGTGAATCTCCTCTTTATCCCTCTATCCTGTCCCACTCAGCCACCCCCCTCCAAATATCCACCTCCTATCTCTCCCAAAATACACAATAAAGCCAATGAATTAAAGCCACAGTCTTCCCCATAATATAGAGCACATTATGAGTGTACTTTTTCAGTCTTTATATGCTTCATTATATACAGTTGTGGATGCTGTATTTCTGCATGTCAATTTTTATAGCAATAATGTAATTACTTTTCAGAAATGATTCATTATAGTGGGCAGAATGCTAATTTTCATTGCTGGAGGATATACAGATAACTGGCAAAGACAGTCTAGATTCACAATGAAGTCATGGCATCTTAAAATGTCATCTGAGTAATTTGAAACACAGCTCAGGGTATTAACATTAAAAACTCTGCCTTTAAAGGCTAGACTTGCCTGAATGCCTTACCATAACTTACTGCAGTTCTTACAAAGGTAAGTCCATACTTCTTTCTGTCCACAAGAATCAGTTAGACTTGTTGACATTTAGTGATACAGCAAAATGGTGTTCACACACTGAACACAAAGAAGATGTATGTGCACCAATTTTTGTGTTAATAAAAAGACACTTTGGTTAATGAAATATGAGGAATTTTGCTTATTTTGTGGACTGTGCTAGTATCTCATACCATGTAACTTATTTTTCCATTAAACAGATTTGCTTCTAATTTTGATGTATGGATGCAGAGCCAAAATAAGTCTGTAAAAAAGAAAAAAAATGGCAAACACTACCAATCAGTAACTTTACACCACAAGATTTAAAGACAGACCCATATTTCAATGCATTTGGCAGGTAGAATATGAATGAAAAAATGAAGATCTGTGAAGCTGTAAACAAAGGATTTCAAGCATTTGTGCAACAATCCAGTAATGAAACATCATGCAGACAGAGACACTTGCTAGATTTTGGCTTGCTTCCTCACACCTGTAAAAGACTTAGAATTGCTCAGATGAGAGACTCCAGAGGGAAAGCTGAGGGTCTTCTTCCTTCCCTTGCTGGCCTACTTATGCCAACAGTCAGGATCAGTACAAACAAATCTCCAAAGCCATTTAACTGGGACATAACCCTTGCTCCCTTCACTCCTTCCCTGACCTCAAGGTTCAAGACATGGTTTGTGACCTATTCTTCTTACCTGCCCCAAACTCCCACTGCATTCAATTCGATGGAAAATTGGCAAAGGGAGTTGTGTATACTCAGCATATTTTGAAAAGCAGGTCACTTACTGGATCCCTAAATTGAGATTTCAGTGCCTAGATTTAGGCACACAAGCTGGAATATTTTTTCATGGCTTCTTAACATTAGGCATCTAAAAGTCCCATCTAACTTTTGAGCAGCGTATGTAAATTCCAGCTCCAGGAGATGTACCCAGGCTAGCTCTGATCAAGGTAGTACACTGAAAACAGAGTGTAACCATTGAGGCACAAGTGGTGGGATGGGCTAGCCACCCAAGTTATAAACCTATCTGAGATGCTAGGCACATGTTCAAATTGGGTTCTCCCTCCTGACACTCACACCACCGCACCTACTCTTCTAGCTTGAGTGGGTTAGCTTGATCAGAGATAGTTGGGTATGTCTCCTCAAGCTGCAATTTACATCTCCAGCTTGAATTGTTGGCACACCCTTGGTTTGAAAAAGGGGTCCTGGCTCCTTAGAGCATGTCTGCCCTGAAGTTAAACAGCGTCTTATCCTGAGCCCTGTGAGCCTATGTCAGCTGGCATGGGCCAGCCAATGATTTTTAATTGCAATGTAGACATACCTTTAGTGGCTTTTGGTTAAACTACAAGAGTTGTGCCTCATTGAGGCAAAAAGGAATTTTAGTTTATGAGCTTGATTCTGATCTTACTTGCTCCAGTTCTACATCAATGTAATTCCACAGACAGTGTAATTGTTCCTGACTTACACTAGACAACAGAGCTCAGACTTAGGCCCTACATATTTACTGCTCTTCTTGTCCAGAAATGGTTTCCTGAGAGATTGCCATAACAGGGCCACCATCCATTTGGAATGTTTTTTTTACAGCAAAAAGGGACAGACATTTGCATTTTTTTTAAAAAAAAGAATGTATGAATTCTGGAGAAAGCATAAAAATAGCAAAGATTGTAAATCACAACGTCCTTAATATGTGCTTATACCTGTGATTTTCTACTGAGTTTTTCAGTAAATTGCTTTTATATAGCTATGTTTTAATTTTTATCACAAGGAGAAACTGATTATTTTCCTTATGACCCTAGGTGTCTCACACTATGTGGCTGCAGCATTGCTTGCTGAGTTATTTTGGCATTAATCACTTTTATTGTGTGAAAGACTACAATTCTCTTGTTCTTGGGCACTACCCTTGGGAATGCAGGTCACTGTTATCTAACAACAGTATCTACAGCTGCTCTTACTGGCTTGAATTTGAGACTTACTTCCTTGACAGAGGTCATAGAGAAGCAATTGAAGTCAATTTTATGAGACATCTGTTATATGTGTGGTTATACTCATTCTTCAAGATTGCCCTCCAAAGTATCAGTTGCTAAAAGAAAATGAATGTAGCACGCACCCTAAAATGAAAAACAGTGTCATGAATAATGTTTAATATAACAAAGTGGGAAACCACTTTAAATGAACAAATAAACACAGTTGGAACTAAAATAAGCTAATATTGATTATAGAAAAAATGTATACAAATAGAATGGACCAAATTCTGCCATGTTAGGCTGGTGTGAATCTCGAGTAACTCACTTAAGCTTCAGTGAGTATCAGTAATCAGATACAGTTCAAAGAAAGTACACAGAAGAATGCACATCTTTAGTCTTTGTGTTAAATAATACCACCTTATATGTATATAGTCCTTGTCATCTGACGATTCTAAAGGTGAGGTGTGAAAATATTATTATTTTCCATTGTATGGATGGGCATAATGAGGAACAGCCAGGTTATGTGAGTTAACCAAAGTCAGAGGGTGTGTCTGCAGCACAATTGGAAACTGAACCCAAGACTCTTGTTTTGACTGCCATTTTCCTGGTTGCATTACTGGAAATTGTTGTTTGCAGTGTTCAGTTATACACACTGAGAATGTCAAACATGTGACTGGCTGTCTTGGAGAATACACTATTTGTGTCTTAAGCTGTCTTGTCGGGATTCATTTGTGGATGAGCTTTTCTGTGAGCAATTAAGTCCATTGTTTTTCTATCAAATGTTAGTGCACAGACAAAAAATAATCCAAGACCTCAGCATTTACTAGCTGGTGGTATAGGAAAATGAAAATGATAATACAGGGAACCTAACAGCTCCTAGCAAATGTGACCTGGGTACTATGTCTACTAGAGATACAACTGTCGGGAATGTAAATTTACTAAGCTACTTTGACTGGAGATGATTAAAATTTAGAAATATATATATATACTCCAACAGTAAATGAGCATTATTTAGGTTGCAAAGTCAAGCATTTGAAAATAAGTAAATGCCAGACATACGGTTGTGCATGGAACCTTAATTTTGCCTCCTTGTCTGTCTATACTGTGCACTGAGTGAGACAGGGTCCCGTAGAAGATTGGTCCAAGCTGTCCAAATCCTGTTGATAACCCAAGTTGGGGGAACAAAAAGTTCCACAAACTAGAATTTATGTTTTGGGGGGAGGTTTTTATTAGGAAATTACACTAAAAATACGACACTAAAAGAACATTTTCTCTGCAGAGTCAAGGAGTCAAAGTTAGAAATAAATAGTATGTGGCCATGAAGTTAAAAATTTAATGGTCACATACTGGGTATGTCTAAACTGCAATTAAAAACCTGCAGTTGGCCTGTCATAAATATAAAGGGAAGGGTAAACCCCTTTGAAATCCCTCCTGGCCAGGGGAAAGCTCCTCTCACCTGTAAAGGGTTAAGAAGCTAAAGGTAACCTCGCTGGCACCTGACCAAAATGACCAATGAGGAGACAAGATACTTTCAAAAACTGGGAGGAGGGAGAGAAACAAAGGGTCTGTGTGTCTGTCTGTAGTCGTCTTGGCCGGGGACAGAACAGGAATGGAGTCTTAGAACTTTTAGTAAGTGATCTAGCTAGGTATGTGTTAGATTATGTTTTCTTTAAATGGCTGAGAAAAGAATTTTGCTGAATAGAATAACTATTTCTGTCTGTGTATCTTTTTTGTAACTTAAGGTTTTGCCTAGAGGGGTTCTCTATGTTTTTGAATCTAATTACCCTGTAAGATATCTACCATCCTGATTTTACAGGGGGGATTTCTTTATTTCTATTTACTTCTATTTTTTATTAAAAGTCTTCTTGTAAAACACTGAATGCTTTTTCATTGTTTTCAGATCCAAGGGGTTGGGTCTGTGGTCACCTATGCAAATTGGTGAGGCTTTTTACCAAACCTTGTCCAGGAAGTGGGGTGCAAGGTTTTGGGAAGTATTTTGGGGGGAAGGACGTGTCCAAACAGCTCTTCCCCAGTAACCAGTATTAGTTTGGTGGTGGTAGCGGCCATTCCAAGGATAACGGGGGTAATATTTTGTACCTTGGGGAAGTTTTGACCTAAGCTGGTAAAGATAAGCTTAGGAGGTTTTTCATGCAGGTCCCCACATCTGTACCCTAGAGTTCAGAGTTGGGGAGGAACCGTGACATGGTGGCACAGTGGTGGGATTAACCTGAAATCATTTTGAGATCCAGTTGAGATTTTTTGAACTAGAAATACAGATTTTAAAAAGGAATTTTTAGGAAGTCCAGAAAGCAGCTTTGAAACTGAAAGCAGCTTGGTTTCTCTCTGCTTTGTGGCCAAGCAGAGACAAAAGGGGATTATCTTGTGAATTGCAGGTTTTCTTTGCCTGGAGGCAGGGTACTTAACTCCTGCTGGGAAATTCACAGTCTTCCAACCCAGAGGTTTTTTTTTCTTTTCTTCCTAAAAGTGAATAGGGGGTGTGTGCTCTACCCATTTGCCTGGAGACAAAAGTGGCAGGGGTTTTTTTTAGGATTTTGATTTTTTTTTGTTTTACAAGGAGCACAGGTTTGAAAAGAATTTTTTTTTTCTTTGGGCTGGGTAAGCAGGTTTCCAAGTAGTTGGAGGTTTTTTGCTTTAATTTGGGCCCAGAGCAGAGACAAGGAAATTGTCTTTTTCTGTAGGCTGACAATCACTATCAGAGAATAGGTATTCTATTCCAGCACAGCAAAATTTTACAGCCAAGTTTTGTTTGTTTATTTCTAAACCTCGGGTGTAAAGTTAGTTAAAAACAGAGAGGTTAGAATGGCCAAATCCTCGGCTTGACTACAGCTGGAATTAGCCAAATTTCAGGCTGAGGAAAAACAAAGGGAACATGAAAGACAGATAGAACTCATGCGGCTGGAGAAGGAGGTACAGGAGGCTGCCCACAAGAGGGAAATGGAGGCAAGGAAGCATGTGGAGGAGATGGAGAGGATAAAGGCCCAGCAGAATATACCAACAAACCCTAGCAATCCTTCTCCAGGTACCACTTCCCATCCCAGAAAGTTCCCCACCTACAAGGCAGGTGATGATACTGAGGCCTTCTTAGAAAACTTCGAAAGGGCCTGCCTTGGGTATAACATCTCTACTGACCAATACATGGTAGAGCTGAGGCCGCAGCTCAGTGGACCCTTAGCTGAGGCGGCAGCTGAAATGCCTAAAGAACATATGAACAAGTATGAACTGTTTAAATCCAAGGCGAGAGTCAGAATGGGGATAACACCCGAGCAGTCTCGTCGGAGATTCCGAGCCCTAAGGTGGAAACCAGACATGTCATTTACCCGACATGCCTACCACATTGTGAAACATTGGGATGCCTGGATATCAGGAGCAAGTGTTGAATCTCCAGTAAAATTGCCCTTCCTAATGCAAATGGAACAATTCTTAGAGGGTGTTCCTGAGGAAATAGAAAGATACATCCTAGATGGGAAACCCAAAACTGTAATCGAGGCAGGAGAGATTGGAGCCAGATGGGTGGAGGTGGCAGAGAAGAAGAAAACTGGTCGCAGTTGGAGCGGAGACCAGAAGGGACCACCCCAGACCACACCCTATTACCGGGGGCCGCCCAAAGCCCCACCTACCTCCCAAAGAACCCTCCAGACCCCTTATCGTCCCACCACCCCGTTCTCCAGCAACCCACCTTGCCCCAGTGACCCGTCAGCTGGACGATGTTTTAAATGTAACGAGCTGGGGCATGTAAAGGCCAACTGCCCCAAGAACCCCAACAGATTACAGTTCATTGCACCGGAATCACACCAGAGGTCCACAGGTCCAGATACCTCCCAGATACCCTTGGAGCGGAGGGAAACTGTGAGTGTGGGCGGGAAGAAGGTCACCGCGTGGAGGGACACCGGCGCACAAGTGTCAGCTATCCATGCTTCCTTAGTGGACCCCAATTTAATCAACCCAGAGATCCAAGTGACGATTCAACCCTTCAAGTCCAACTCTTTCAATTTGCCTACAGCCAAGTTGCCTGTCCAGTACAAGGGCTGGTCAGGAATGTGGACTTTTGCAGTCTATGATGATTATCCCATCCCCATGCTGTTGGGGGAAGACTTGGCCAATCACGTGAAGCAGGCCAAGAGGGTGGGAACGGTCACCCGCAGCCAGGCTAAACAAGCCGTGGGGCCTAGCTCTGTTCCGGAAACTTCTATCAGAACCCGGTCAGAGGTGATGGACCTGGACCCCAGGCCAATGTCTGCAACAGCAGTAGTGGATCCAGTCCCAGAGACCCAGATGGAACCAGTCCCAGAACCGGAACCAGCCAAACAACCAACGCCAGACCCCGTGCCAGCACTGAATCCAGTACTTGCAACCTCAACACCAGAGGGCCCCACCGAACCTGAACTGGCAGCAGCCGATAACCCTACACAAGAGGCTCAGCCGGAGCCTGAATCCCAACATAGTGCACCAGCGGAGAGCGGTTCACAGTCAACAGAAACAGCTCCATCCCCTATATCGCTTCCAGAGGGCCCAAGCCTAGGTCCACAATCCCGTGAGGAACTGATGTCTCCAGCATCAAGAGAACAGTTCCAGACCGAACAGGAAGCAGATGAAAGCCTCCAGAGAGCTTGGACGGCGGCACGGAGCAACCCACCGCCTCTCAGCTCTTCTAATCGATCCAGGTTTGTTGTAGAAAGAGGACTTTTATACAAGGAAACTCTTTCTGGGGGACACCAGGAAGACTGGCATCCTCAGAGACAGTTGGTAGTTCCAACTAAATACCGGGCCAAGCTCTTGAGCTTAGCCCACGATCACCCTAGTAGCCATGCTGGGGTGAACAGGACCAAAGACCGGTTGGGGGGGGTGGGGGTCATTCCACTGGGAGGGAATGGGCAAGGATGTTTCTACCTATGTCCAGTCTTGTGAGGTGTGCCAAAGAGTGGGAAAACCCCAAGACCAGGTCAAGGCCCCTCTACAACCACTCCCCATCATTGAAGTTCCATTTCATCGAGTAGCTGTGGATATTCTGGGTCCTTTTCCGAAAAAGACACCCAGAGGAAAGCAGTACATACTGACTTTCATGGATTTTGCCACCCGATGGCCGGAAGCAGTAGCTCTAAGCAACACCAGGGCTAAAAGTGTGTGTCAGGCACTAGCAGACATTTTTGCCAGGGTAGGTTGGCCCTCCGACATCCTCACAGATGCAGGGACTAATTTCCTGGCAGGAACTATGAAAAACCTTTGGGAAGCTCATGGGGTAAATCACTTGGTTGCCACTCCTTACCACCATCAAACAAATGGCATGGTGGAGAAGTTTAATGGAACTTTGGGGCCATGATACGTAAATTCGTAAATGAGCACTCCAATGATTGGGACCTAGTGTTGCAGCAGTTGCTCTTTGCCTACAGAGCTGTACCACATCCCAGTTTAGGGTTTTCCCCATTTGAACTTGTATATGGCCGTGAGGTTAAGGGGCCATTGCAGTTGGTGAAGCAGCAATGGGAGGGATTTACACCTTCTCCAGGAACTAACATTCTGGACTTTGTAACCAACCTACAAAACACCCTCCGAACCTCTTTAGCCCTTGCTAGAGAAAACTTACAGGATGCTCAAAAAGAGCAAAAAGCCTGGTATGATAAACATGCCAGAGAGCGTTCCTTCAAAGTAGGAGACCAGGTCATGGTCTTAAAGGCGCTCCAGGCCCATAAAATGGAAGCATCGTGGGAAGGGCCATTCACGGTCCAGGAGCGCCTGGGAGCTGTTAATTATCTCATAGCATTCCCCACCTCCAACCGAAAGCCTAAGGTGTACCATATTAATTCTCTAAAGCCCTTTTATTCCAGAGAATTAAAGGTTTGTCAGTTTACAGCCCAGGGAGGAGACGACGCTGAGTGGCCTGAAGGTGTTTACTACGAAGGGAAATGTGCTGGTGATGTGGAAGAGGTGAACCTCTCCATGACCCTTGGGCGTATGCAGCGACAGCAGATCCAGGAGCTGTGCACTAGCTACGCGCCAACGTTCTTAGCCACCCCAGGACTGACTGAACGGGCATACCACTCCATTGACACAGGTAATGCTCACCCAATCAGGGTCCAACCTTACCGGGTGTCTCCTCAAGCTAAAACTGCTATAGAACGGGAGATCCAGGATATGTTACAGATGGGTGTAATCCGCCCCTCTGAAAGTGCATGGGCATCTCCAGTGGTTCTAGTTCCCAAACCAGATGGGGAAATACGTTTTTGCGTGGACTACCGTAAGCTAAATGCTGTAACTCGCCCAGACAACTATCCAATGCCACGCACGGATGAACTATTAGAGAAACTGGGACGGGCCCAGTTCATCTCTACCTTGGACTTAACCAAGGGGTACTGGCAGGTACCGCTAGATGAATCTGCCAAGGAAAGGTCAGCCTTCATCACACATCTCGGGCTGTATGAATTTAATGTACTCCCTTTCGGGCTGCGAAATGCACCCGCCACTTTCCAAAGACTTGTAGATGGTCTCCTAGCGGGATTAGGAGAATATGCAGTCGCCTACCTTGACGATGTGGCCATATTTTCGGATTCCTGGGCAGACCACCTGGAACATCTACAAAAAGTCCTTGAGCGCATAAGGGAGGCAGGACTAACTGTTAAGGCTAAGAATTGTCAAATAGGCCTAAACAGAGTGACTTACCTTGGACACCAGGTGGGTCAAGGAACTATCAGCCCCCTACAGGCCAAAGTGGATGCTATCCAAAAGTGGCCTGTCCCAAAGTCAAAGAAACAGGTTCAATCCTTCTTAGGCTTGGCCGGTTATTACAGACGATTTGTACCGCACTACAGCCAAATCGCTGCCCCACTGACAGACCTAACCAAAAAGAAACAGCCAAATGCTGTTCAGTGGACCGGAAAGTGTCAGAAGGCCTTTAACAAGCTTAAAGCGACACTCATGTCTGACCCTATACTAAGGGCCCCAGACTTTGACAAACCGTTCCTAGTAACCACAGATGCATCCGAGCGTGGTGTGGGAGCAGTTTTAATGCAGAAAGGACCTGATCAAGAATTCCATCCTGTAGTGTTTCTCAGCAAAAAACTGTCTGAGAGGGAAAGCAACTGGTCAGTCACTGAAAAAGAATGTTATGCCATTGTCTACGCTCTGGAAAAGCTACGCCCATATGTTTGGGGACGGCGTTTCCACCTGCAAACCGACCATGCTGCACTAAAGTGGCTTCACACCGTCAAGGAAACTAACAAAAAATTTCTTCGGTGGAGTTTAGCTCTCCAAGGTTTTGATTTCGACATCCAACACATCTCAGGAGCTTCTAACAAAGTGGCTGATGCACTCTCCCGTGAAAGTTTCCCAGAATCAACTGGTTAAAATCATCCTTGAGATGTGGAAAATATTGTTAGTCTTTATATACTTGGTAGTATATTTAGAGATGCATGTGTCTTATTAACTCTGTTTTTCCTAGAGCTCCAGGAAGAAATCCCAGCCAGTGTTTCACCCTAGCTGAGATTTGGGGGGTGTGTCATAAATATAAAGGGAAGGGTAAACCCCTTTGAAATCCCTCCTGGCCAGGGGAAAGCTCCTCTCACCTGTAAAGGGTTAAGAAGCTAAAGGTAACCTCGCTGGCACCTGACCAAAATGACCAATGAGGAGACAAGATACTTTCAAAAACTGGGAGGAGGGAGAGAAACAAAGGGTCTGTGTGTCTGTCTGTAGTCGTCTTGGCCGGGGACAGAACAGGAATGGAGTCTTAGAACTTTTAGTAAGTAATCTAGCTAGGTATGTGTTAGATTATGATTTCTTTAAATGGCTGAGAAAAGAATTGTGCTGAATAGAATAACTATTTCTGTCTGTGTATCTTTTTTGTAACTTAAGGTTTTGCCTAGAGGGGTTCTCTATGTTTTTGAATCTAATTACCCTGTAAGATATCTACCATCCTGATTTTACAGGGGGGATTTCTTTATTTCTATTTACTTCTATTTTTTATTAAAAGTCTTCTTGTAAAACACTGAATGCTTTTTCATTGTTTTCAGATCCAAGGGGTTGGGTCTGTGGTCACCTATGCAAATTGGTGAGGCTTTTTACCAAACCTTGTCCAGGAAGTGGGGTGCAAGGTTTTGGGAAGTATTTTGGGGGGAAGGACGCGTCCAAACAGCTCTTCCCCAGTAACCAGTATTAGTTTGGTTGTGGTAGCGGCCAGTCCAAGGATAACGGGGGTAATATTTTGTACCTTGGGGAAGTTTTGACCTAAGCTGGTAAAGATAAGCTTAGGAGGTTTTTCATGCAGGTCCCCACATCTGTACCCTAGAGTTCAGAGTGGGGGAGGAACCTTGACATGGCCTGTGCCAGCTGACTCGGGCTTGCTGGGCCCAGGCTGCAGGGCTGTTTAATTTCAATGTAGACTTCCAGGTTTGGGCTGCAGCCCAAGTTCTGGGACCCTCCTACCTCACAAAGCCTTTGAGCCCAGGTTCCCACTGGAGTCTGGAAGTCTACATTGCAATTAAAAAGTCCCTTAGCCAGAGTCCCTCAGGCCCAAGTCAGTTAGAAGGGGCCTGCCATGGGTGTCTAACTGCAGTTTAGACATACCCATAGTGCACTTGCAACAAGGAAGACAGATTAAGGTTTCATGAGCAACCTTAATTCTTGTATTTCCTCATTCTTCGGAGCTTCAGATACCATTCTTTTAACATACGGTTTTTGTATATATTTCCCTAGGGTTTTTTAAAAAAATAAAAAGTTTAATAATCTCTGTTATTAATCAACTGCAGCAATCTCCCCATCATGCATCATCTTCAAGGTTTTAGCCATGAACCTTTATCCTCACAGCATAGGCTGATGCTACTTGAGCTAAAAGACTAACTGCATTAGCTGGCAGCAGAAGTCTTAGCCCAGCAGGAAGATGCTGTTGGGTCCAGGTGCTGGGTCTTCTGGGTTGTTGGAGAGAGCTCTCTCTATATATCTAGCTTCCTTATGCATTGGAAGACCTTCTGATCCACGTGGTGCTCTTGGGATGAAATGGGCCAGTGGGAGCCATGGGCTTGGTCCAGGAACTGGGGGTGGAGGAGGAGGAATCAGACATCTCTCTCTCTCTCTTTCTCTCTCTCCCCCCACATACCTCCCTACTGGAGTTGAGGGATCACCAGCCTCACGTTGTCCTCCCTGGGGGCAGGGAGGTTGGGAGAGATGGAGAACTGAGATGAGGTGCTGGGTTTCTAGGAGGAGGCCTGGCCTAATTCTTTCTGTTCCCTCCTGCCCCATGTGGAATCCCCAACAAAGTGCATGGTTGCTCGTCATATGTGCTGGGTCTGGGCAGTCTATACCTCACTGCTACTCTGGCAGCTCCCAGGTGTTCCTGGGACAATGTATACTGCTGTGGCCTTGGCACCAAAATGACCTTAGAAAATCTGTATGTTTAGTTATTACTTTGGCAAGCTACTAACATGTTTTCTGAAGAACACAAGTCAGAGAAGGGAAATGGCTGGGATGATTTAGATGGTGTTGGCCCTGCTTTGAGCAGAGGGTTGGACTAGATGACCTCCTGAGATCTCTTCCAACCCTAATCTTCTATAATTCCATGAAATGGTGATTTTTCACAGTTTATATCTCAGCAGAAGCTGAATGAAATTTTGTGGGACAAAGAAAGGGCACTTCTGCAGCCCAAGGGCTTTCCCCTGCTGAATATTGAAGGCCTGCTGGAAGTAATGGAAGTGTGAGAACTTCTCAAAGAAAAGGTCTCAGGAAATATGAAAAATGGAAAGTATTAGACAACCTACCTATAGCAGTTACCAGCTCCCCCTATAATACTGCTATTTTCATTTAGTGACTGAAAGGCAATTAAAGATGCCTTTGCCCATATTAAGGGCCAACTCCCTTAGTACCCAACCTTAGTATCTGAGTGGGTGCTGGGTTGATGTTCAAAGAATGGGAAAAGGTTGTAAGGCAACTCCCTCAGGCCTGAAGAATTGCTAAGAGGAGTTCATGTAATGGCTGAAGTCACTTCTGAAGCAACGTGGAACAAATTACAGGTGGGCCCATGTAGTAGAAATATCTTCCCTCCTCTGGCCTGTCTGAGCTTTGTCCCTACCCACCTTTAAGTGCAGCAGTATAGAGAGCCTCAAAAGGCAAGGACTCCACCCTGTGTATGGATTTGGCCCTCTTGCACAGCCTCGTCCCCAAATCTGTCTCCTTCCCACCTTATGCACAGCAATCTTCAGCCGTTCCGCTGACAGAGCACCTTCCACAGTCACAGAGAAGTGTCTGATTTGCCTTACAGAGCCTAATGCTCACTTTGTGATTAAGCTAGTAGTCAGAGATAAATACCTTGGCTGCTCTGGTACTGTGTTAGGGAGAGATTTTAGGCTTAATGATTAATGAGGTGCCACTCATCTGTGTATGTGATGATGGAGTCCAATACAGGGCTTCATAGGGAGCCCAAATGCATTGCATGACAATTGATGGGTAGATGGTACAGTCAAAGCAGGGTCACATGTTTGCTGTTAATTAAAAAGAAGATGCAAAGGCTTCCCTACCTTCAGTGCACACTCTGATCCCTGAGACAGGTTGCAGTGAACCCTTTCCTACCCAAATCTCATTCAGACTCCTCGATCATCAGCGATCCATCAATGCCTGTGAGGATTATATTTTGGGAATGCATACTCCTTAGTTTGATGCTCCTGACATGTCTTCTGCTCTCGGCAAGTCCCTATACTGCCAAATCCTAATACAGGCACTAACGGCTGAAATCCCTAACCATGCCATCATTTCCTTTTGTTTTGATTGTTATCACCCTCTTCCCCATGATCTTTCAAATTCTCCACAATTCAGACTTCAATATGTACAAAAAACTGCTGCTTGCCTTCTCACATATACAAACAAGATGTGCCACTTCATCCCATCTTCAAACAGTGCTAATGGTTCTGTTTTCAATAGCAACTTAGGGTATGTCTACACTACGGAATAAGGTCGAATTTATAGAAGTCTTTTTTTTTAGAAATCAGTGTTATATATTTGAGTGTGTGTGTCCCCACAGAAAATGCTCTAAGTGCATTAAGTGCATTAACTCGGCGGAGGGCTTCCACAGTACTGAGACTAGAGTCGACTTCCGGAGCGTTGCACTGTGGGTAGCTATCCCACAGTTCCCGCAGTCTCCGCTGCCCATTAGAATTCTGGGTTGAGATCCCAATGCCTGATGGGGCTAAAACATTGTCGCGGGTGGTTCTGGGTACATATTGTCAGGCCCCCGTTCCCTCCCTCCCTCTGTGAAAGCAAGGGCAGACAATCGTTTTGCACCTTTTTTCCTGAGTTACCTGTGCAGACGCCATACCACGGCAAGCATGGAGCCCGCTCAGGTAACCGTCACCGTATGTCTCCTGGGTGCTGGCAGTCATGGTACGGCATTGCTACACAGTAGCAGCAACCCCTTGCCTTGTGGCAGCAGACAGTACAGTACGACTGGTAGCCGTCATCGTCATGTCTGAAGTGCTCCTGACCACGTTGGCCATGAGCGCCTGGGCAGACATGGGCACAGGGACTAAATTTGGAGTGACTTGACCAGGTCATTCTCTTTAGTCCTGCAGTCAGTCCTATTGAACCATCTTATGGTGAGCAGGCAGGCGATATGGATTGCTAGCAGTCGTATTGCACCATCTTCTGCTGAGCAGCCATGAGATGTGGATAGCATGCAGTCCTTCTGCACCATCTGCTGCCAGCCAAAGATGTAAAAGATAGATGGAGTGGATCAAAACAAGAAATAGACCAGATTTGTTTTGTACTCATTTGCTTCCCCCTTCCCCTGTCTAGGGGACTCATTCCTCTAGGTCACACTGTAGTCACTCACAGAGAAGGTGTAGCAAGGTAAATCTAGCCATGTATCAATCAGAGGCCAGGCTAACCTCCTTGTTCCAATAAGAACAATAACTTAGGTGCACCATTTCTTATTGTAACCCTCCGTGAAGTCCTGCCTGAAATATTCCTTGATGTAAAGCCACTCCCTTTGTTGATTTTAGCTCCCTGAAGCCAACCCTGTAAGCCGTGTCCTCAGTCTCCCCTCCCTGGGTCACAGCAACGCAAACAATTGTGCATCTGAGTTGAGAGTGCTGTCCAGAGCAGTCACAATGGAGCACTCTGATGGGGCTAAAACATTGTCGCGGGTGGTTCTGGGTACATATTGGCAGGCCCCCGTTCCCTCCCTCCCTCTGTGAAAGCAAGGGCAGACAATTGTTTTGCACCTTTTTTCCTGAGTTACCTGTGCAGACGCCATACCACGGCAAGCATGGAGCCCGCTCAGGTAACCGTCACCGTATGTCTCCTGGGTGCTGGCAGTCGTGGTACGGCATTGCTACACAGTAGCAGCAACCCCTTGCCTTGTGGCAGCAGACGGTACAGTACGACTGGTAGCCGTCATCGTCATGTCTGAGGTGCTCCTGGCCATGTCGGCCACGAGCGCCTGGGCAGACATGGACACAGGGACTAACTTTGGAGTGACTTGACTAGGTCATTCTCTTTAGTCCTGCAGTCAGTCCTATTGAACCGTCTTATGGTGAGTAGGCAGGCGATACGGATTGCTAGCAGTCCTATTGCACCATCTTCTGCCGAGCAGCCATGAGATGTGGATAGCATGCAGTCCTTCTGCACCATCTGCTGTCAGCCAAAGATGTAAAAGATAGATGGAGTGGATCAAAACAAGAAATAGACCAGATTTGTTTTGTACTCATTTGCCATCTCCCCCGTATAGGGGACTCATTCCTCTAGGTCACACTGCAGTCACTCACAGGGAAGTTGCAGCGAGGTAAATCTAGCCATGTATCAATCAGAGGCCAGACTAACCTCCTTGTTTCAATAAGAACAATAACTTAGGTGCACCATTTCTTATTGGAACCCTCCGTGAAGTCCTGCCTGAAATACTCCTTGATGTAAAGCCACCTCCTTTGTTGATTTTAGCTCCCTGAAGCCAATCCTGTAAACCATGTCGTCAGTCGCCCCTCCCTCCGTCAGAACAACGGCAGACAATCGTTCTGCGCCTTTTTTCTGTGCGGACGCCATACCAAGGCAAGCATGGAGGCCGCTCAGCTCACTTTGGCAATTAGAAGCACATTCAACACCACACGCATTATCCAGCAGTATATGCAGCACCAGAACCTGGCAAAGCGATACCAGGCGAGGAGGCGACGTCAGCGCGGTCACGTGAGTGATCAGGACATGGACACAGATTTCTCTGAAAGCATGGGCCCTGCCAATGCATGCATCATGGTGCTAATGGGGCAGGTTCATGCTGTGGAACGCCGATTCTGGGCTCGGGAAACAAGCACAGACTGGTGGGACCGCATAATGTTGCAGGTCTGGGACGATTCCCAGTGGCTGCGAAACTTTCGCATGTGTAAGGGCACTTTCATGGAACTCTGTGACTTGCTTTCCCCTGCCCTGAAGCGCATGAATACCAAGATGAGAGCAGCCCTCACAGTTGAGAAGAGAGTGGCGATAGCCCTGTGGAAGCTTGCAATGCCAGACAGCTACCGGTCAGTTGGGAATCAATTTGGAGTGGGCAAATCTACTGTGGGGGCTGCTGTGATGCAAGTAGCCCACGCAATCAAAGATCTGCTGATATCAAGGGTAGTGACCCTGGGAAATGTGCAGGTCATAGTGGATGGCTTTGCTGCAATGGGATTCCCTAACTGTGGTGGGGCTATAGACGGAACCCATATCCCTATCTTGGCACTGGAGCACCAAGCTGCCGAGTACATAAACCGCAAGGGGTACTTTTCAATAGTGCTGCAAGCTCTGGTGGATCACAAGGGACGTTTCACCAACATCAACGTGGGATGGCCGGGAAAGGTGCATGATGCTCGCATCTTCAGGAACTCTGGTCTGTTTCAAAAGCTGCAGGAAGGGACTTTATTCCCAGACCAGAAAATAACTGTTGGGGATGCTGAAATGCCTATATGTATCCTTGGGGACCCAGCCTACCCCTTAATGCCATGGCTCATGAAGCCGTACACAGGCAGCCTGGACAGTAGTTAGGAGCTGTTCAACTACAGGCTGAGCAAGTGCAGAATGGTGGTAGAATGTGCATTTGGACATTTAAAGGCGCGCTGGCGCAGTTTACTGACTCGCTTAGACCTCAGCGAAACCAATATTCCCACTGTTATTACTGCTTGCTGTGTGCTCCACAATATCTGTGAGAGTAAGGGGGAGACGTTTATGGTGGGGTGGGAGGTTGAGGCAAATCGCCTGACTGCTGGTTACGCGCAGCCAGACACCAGGGCAGTTAGAAGAGCACAGGAGGGCGCAGTACGCATCAGAGAAGCTTTGAAAACCAGTTTCATGACTGGCCAGGCTACGATGTGAAAGTTCTGTTTGTTTCTCCTTGATGAAACCCCCCGCCCCTTGGCTCACTCTGCTTCCCTGTAAGCTAACCAACTCCTCTCCTCCCTTCGATCACCGCTTGCAGAGGCAATAAAGTCATTGTTGCTTCACATTCATGCATTCTTTATTCATTCATCACACTACCCAGGAGGGGTGGTGGAGGAGGGATGGAAAATGCCACACAGCACTTTAAAATTTTACAACTTTAAAATTTATTGAATGCCAGCCTTCTTTTTTTGGGGCAATCCTCTGTGGCGGAGTGGCTGGTTGGCCGGTGGCCCCCCCACCGCATTCTTGGGCGTCTGAGTGTGGAGGCTATGGAAATTGGGGAGGAGGGCAGTTGGTTACAGAGGGGCTGCAGTGGCAGTCTGTGCTCCAGCTGCCTTTGCTGCAGCTCAACCATACACTGGAGCATACTGGTTTGGTCCTCAAGCAGCCTCAGCATTGAATCCTGCCTCCTCTCATCATGCTGCCGCCACATTTCAGCTTCAGCCCTGTCTTCAGCCCACCACTTACTCTCTTCAGCCCGCCACCTCTCCTCCCGGTCATTTTGTGCTTTCCTGCACTCTGACATTATTTGCCTCCACGCATTCATCTCTGCTCTGTCAGTGCGGGAGGACAGCATGAGCTCGGAGAACATTTCATCTTCTCAAGTGCGTTTTTTTTTCTTTCTAATCTTCATTAGCCTCTGGGAAGGAGAAGATCCTGTGATTATTGAAACACATGCAGCTGGTGGAGAAAATGAAAGGGACAGAGGTATTTAAAAAGACACATTTTATAAAACAGTGGCTACACTCTTTCAGGGTAAACCTTGATGTTAACAAAACGAAAAGGAGTACTTGTGGCACCTTAGAGACTAACCAATTTATTTGAGCATAAGCTTTCGTGAGCTACAGCTCACTTCATCAGATGCATACTGTGGAAACTGCAGAAGACATTATATACACAAACACCATGAAACAATACCTCCTCCCACCCCACTCTCCTGCTGGTAATAGCCCATCCAAAGTGACCACTCTCTTTACAATGTGTATGATAATCAAGGTGGGCCATTTCCAGCACAAATCCTGGTTTTCTCACCCTTCCACCCCCCAAACTCACTCTCCTGCTGGTAATAGCCCATCCAAAGTGACCACTCTCTTTACAATGTGTATGATAATCAAGGTGGGCCATTTCCAGCACAAATCCTGGTTTTCTCACCCCCCCCCCCTTTTTCAAAAACCACACACACAAACTCACTCCTTGTGTGTGTGGTTTTTGGAAAAAAAAGCTGGGGGGAGAGAAAACCTGGATTTGTGCTGGAAATGGCCCAACTTGATTATCATACACATTGTAAGGAGAGTTTTCAGAGTAACAGCCGTGTTAGTCTGTATTCGCAAAAAGAAAAGGAGTACTTGTGGCACCTTAGAGACTAACCAATTTATTTGAGCATGAGCTTTCGTGAGCTACAGCTCAGAAATGAGCTGTAGCTCACGAAAGCTCATGCTCAAATAAATTGGTTAGTCTCTAAGGTGCCACAAGTACTCCTTTTCTTATTGTAAGGAGAGTGATCACTTTAGATAAGCTATTACCAGCAGGAGAGTGGGGTGGGAGGAGGTATTGTTTCATGGTGTCTGTGTATATAATGTCTTCTGCAGTTTCCACAGTATGCATCCGATGAAGTGAGCTGTAGCTCACGAAAGCTTATGCTCAAATAAATTGGTTAGTCTCAAAGGTGCCACAAGTACTCCTTTTCTTTTTGTGAATACAGACTAACACGGCTGTTACTCTGAAACTTGCTGTTAACATTACATACATAGCACATGTGCTTTCGTTACAAGGTCGCATTTTGTCTCCCCCCTCCCCGTGGCTAACAGCGGGGAACATTTCTGTTTAGCCACAGGCAAACAGCCCAGCAGGAATGGGCTCCTCTGAGTGTCCCCTGAAGAAAAGCACTCTATTTCAACCAGGTGACCATGAATTATATCTCACTCTCCTGAGGATAACACAGAGAGATAAAGAACGGATGTTGTTTAAACGCCAACAAACATACACTGCAATGCTTCGTTGTACAATGATTCTCGAGTACGTGTTACTGGCCTGGAGTGGTAAAGTGTCCTACCATGAAGTACGCAATAAGGCTGCCCTCCCCAGAAACCTTTTGCAAAGGCTTTGGGAGTACATCCAGGAGAGCCGTGAATGTCAGGGCAAAGTAATCCTTTCACATGCTTGCTTTTAAGCCATGTATAGTATTTTAAAAGGTACACTCACCGGAGGTCCCTTCTCCACCTGTCGGGTCCAGGAAGCAACCTTGGGTGGGTTCAGGGGGTACTGGCTCCAGGTCCAGGGTGAGAAACAGTTCCTGGCTGTCAGGAAAACCGGTTTTTCTGCTTGCTTGCTGTTAGCTATCTACAACCTCATCATCATCATCATCTTCTTCTTCTTCGTCCCCAAAACCTGCTTCCATGTTGCCTCCATCTCCATTGAAGGAGTCAAATAATACGGCTGGGGTAGTGGTGGCTGAACCCCCTAAAATGGCATGCAGCTCATCATAGAAATGGCACGTTTGGGGCTCTGACCCGGAGCGGCCGTTCGCCTCTCTGGTTTTCTGGTAGGCTTGCCTCAGCTCCTTAAGTTTCACGCGGCACTGCTTCGGGTCCCTGTTATGACCTCTGTCCTTCATGCCCTGGGAGATTTTGACAAAGGTTTTGGCATTTCAAAAACTGGAATGGAGTTCTGATAGCACGGATTCCTCTCCCCAAACAGCAATCAGATCCCGTACCTCCCGTTCGGTCCATGCTGGAGCTCTTTTGCGATTCTGGGACTCCATCATGGTCACCTCTGCTGATGAGCTCTGCATGGTCACCTGCAGTTTGCCACGCTGGCCAAACAGGAAATGAGATTCAAAAGTTTGCGGTTCTTTTCCTATCTACCTGGCCAGTGCATCTGAGTTGAGAGTGCTGTCCAGAGCGGTCACAATGGAGCACTCTGGGATAGCTCTTGGAGGCCAATACCGTCGAATTGTGTCCACAGTACCCCAAATTCGAGCCGGCAAGGCTGATTTAAGCACTAATCCACTTGTCGGGGTGGAGTAAGGAAATCGATTTTAAGAGCCCTTTAAGTCGAAATAAAGGGCTGCATCGTGTGGACGGGTGCAGGTTTACATCGATTTAACGCTGCTAAATTCGACCTAAAGTTCTAGTGTAGACCAGGGCTTAGCTCTACTTAGTTCCAATTTAGTTCCATTTAACAATTGTTGTCTTTGCTTCAAAAACTCTCCTTCCGGCTTTCACCATCTGCCCTCTTTTAACTTTTCTTTCATAGACTTATAGACATTAAGGTTAGAAGGGACCATTATGATCATCTAGTCTGACCTCCTGCACCATGCAGGCCACAGAATCTTATTCGACATTGGTGAAGTTACATCTGGAGTACTGTGTCCAGTTTTGGGCCCCACACTACAAGAAGGAAGTGGAAAAATTGGAAAGAGTCCAGTGGAGGGCAACAAAAATGATTAGGGGACTGGAACACATGACTTATGAGGAGAGGCTGAGGGAACTGGGGATGTTTAGTCTACGGAAGAGAAGAATGAGGGGGGATTTGATAGTTGCTTTCAACTACCAGAAAGGGGGTTCTAAAGAGGATGGATCTAGACTGTTCTCAGTGGTAGCAGATGACAGAACAAGGAGTAATGGTCTCAAGTTGCAGTGGGGGAGATTTAGGTTGGATATTAGGAAAAGCTTTTTCACTAGGAGGGTGGTGAAACACTGGAATGCGTTACCTAGGGAGGTGGTGGAATCTCCTTCCTTAGAAGTTTTTAAGGTCAGGCTTGACAAAGCCCTGGCTGGGGTGATTTAATTGGGGATCAGTCCTGCTTTGAGCAGGGGGTTGGACTAGATGACCTCCTGAGGTCCCTTCCAACCCTGATATTCTATGATTCTATGGTTTAAAATTTCAAGATGCAGAGAATCCTCCAGCAAGTGACCTGTGCCCTATGCTACAGAGGAAGGCAAAAAAACCCTAGGGCCTCTTCCAATCTGCCCTGGATGAAAATTCCTTCCCAACCCCAAATATGGCAATCAGCTGAACCCTGAGCATGTGGGCAAGATTCACCAGCCAGATACCCAGGAAAGAATTCTCTGTAGTAACTCAGATCCCACCCTACCTAACATCCCATCACAGGCCATTGGGCCTACTTACCATGAATAGTTAAAGATCAATTAATTACCAAAATCATGTTATCCGATCATACCATCTCCTCCATAAACTTATCGAGTTTAATCTTGAAGCCAGATAGGTCTTTTGCCTCCACTGCTTCCCTTGGAAGGCTGTTCCAGAACTTCACTCCTCTGATGATTAGAAACCTTCATCTAATTTCAAGTCTAAACTTCCCGATGACCAGTTAATATCCATTTGTTCTGGTGTCCACATTAGTACTGAGCTTAAATAATTCCTCTCCCTCACCGGTATTTATCCCTCTGATATATTTGTAGAGAGCAATCATATCTCCCCTCAACCTTCTTTTGGTTAGGCTAAACAAGCCAAGCTCCTTGAGTCTCCTTTCATAAGACAAAAAGAAAAGGAGTACTTGTGGCACCTTAGAGACTAACCAATTTATTTGAGCATAAGCTTTCGTGAGCTACAGCTCACTTCATCGGAAGCATGCTGTGGAAACTGCAGAAGACATTATATACACAGACACCATGAAACAATACCTCCTCCCACCCCACTCTCCTGCTGGTAATAGCTTATCTAAAGTGATCACTCTCCTTACAATGTGTATGATAATCAAGGTGGGGCATTTCCAGCACAAATCCAGGTTTTCTCACCCCCCCTCCCCCCAACAGACACACACAAACTCACTCTCCTGCTGGTAACAGCCCACCCAAAGCGACCACTCTCCCCACAATGTGCACGATAATCAAGGTGGGCCATTTCCAGCACAAATCCAGGTCTTCTCACCCCCCCCCCCCACACACACAAACTCACTCTCCTGCTTGTAATAGCTCATCCAAACTGACCACTCTCCTTACAATGTGTATGATAATCAAGGTGGGCCATTTCCAGCATAAATCCAAGTTTAACCAGAACGTCTGTGGGGGGGGGAGGAGGAAAAAACAAGGGGAAATAGGCTACCTTGCATAATGACTTAGCCACTCCCAGTCTCTATTTAAGCCTAAATTAACAGTATCCAATTTGCAAATTAATTCCAATTCAGCAGTTTCTCACTGGAGTCTGAATTTGAAATTTTTTTGTTGTAAGATAGCGACCTTCATGTCTGTAATTGCGTGACCAGAGAGATTGAAGTGTTCTCCGACTGGAGAACCACATACCACATATAACCACATACCACACAACAGAACCACTAACCCAGGAACCTATCCTTGCAACAAAGCCCGTTGCCAACTGTGCCCACATATCTATTCAGGGGACACCATCAGCAGGGCCTAATAACATCAGCCACACTATCAGAGGCTCGCTCACCTGCACATCCACCAATGTGATATATGCCATCATGTGCCAGCAATGCCCCTCTGCCATGTACATTGGTCAAACTGGACAGTCTCTACGTAAAAGAATAAATGGACACAAATCAGATGTCAAGAATTATAACATTCATAAACCAGTCGGAGAACACTTCAATCTCTCTGGTCATGCAATTACAGACATGAAGGTCGCTATCTTACAACAAAAAAACTTCAAATCCAGACTCCAGCAAGAAACTGCTGAATTGGAATTAATTTGCAAATTGGATACTATTAATTTAGGCTTAAATAGAGACTGGGAGTGGCTAAGTCATTATGCAAGGTAGCCTATTTCCCCTTGTTTCCCCACCCCCCCCCAGACGTTCTGGTTAAACTTGGATTTATGCTGGAAATGGCCCACCTTGATTATCATACACATTGTAAAGAGAGTGGTCACTTTGGATGGGCTATTACCAGCAGGAGAGTGAGTTTGTGTGTGTGTGGGGCGGGAAAGGTGAGAAAACCTAGATTTGTGCTGGAAATGGCCCAACTTGATTATCATACACATTGTAAGGAGAGTGATCACTTTAGATAAGCTATTACCAGCAGGAGAGTGGGGTGGGAGGAGATATTGTTTCATGGTCTCTGTGTATATAATGTCTTCTGCAGTTTCTACAGTATGCATCTGATGCAGTGAGCTGTAGCTCACGAAAGCTTATGCTCAAATAAATTGGTTAGTCTCTAAGGTGCCACAAGTACTTCTTTTCTTTTTGCGAATACAGACTAACACGGCTGTTACTCTGAAACCTTTCATAAGACAGGTTTTCCATTCCTCGGATCATCCTAGAAGCCCTTTTCTGTACCTGTTCCAGTTTGAATTCATCTTTCTTGAACATGGGAGACCAGAACTGCACACAGTATTCCAGATGAGGTCTCACCAGTGCCTTGTATAATGATACTAACACCTCCTTATCTCTAATGGAAATACCTCGCCTGATGCATCCCAAGACCTCATTAGCTTTTTTCACAGCCATATCACATTGGCGTCTCATAGTCATCCTGTGGTCAACCAATACTCCAAGGTCCTTCTCCTCCTCCATTACTTCTAATTGATGCATCCTTATCTTATAACTAAAATTCTTGTTATTAATCCCTAAATGCATGACCTTACACTTCTCACTATTAAATGTCATCCTATTACTGTTACGCCAATTTACAAGGTCATCAAGATCCTCCTGTATGGTATCCTGGTCCTTCTCTAAATTTGCAATACCTCCCAGCTTTGTATCATCTGCAAACTTTATTAGCACACTCCCACATTTTGTGCTGAGGTCAGTAATAAAAAGATGAAATAAGATTGGTCCCAAAACCGATCCCCGAGGAACTCCACTGGTAACCTCCCTCCAGCCTGACAGTTCACCTTTCAATATGACCTGCTGTAGTCTCCCCTTTAACCAAATCCTTATCCACCTTTCAGTTTTCATATTGATCCCTATCTTTTCCAATTTAACTAATAATTCCCCATGTGGCATCGTATCAAACACCTTACTGAAATCTAGGTAAATTAGATCCACTGCGTTTCCTTTGTCTAAAAAATCTGTTACCTTCTCAAAGAAGGAGATCAGGTTGGTTTGACACGATCTACCTTTTGTAATACCATGTTGCATTTTTTCCCAATTACCATTGACCTCAATGTCCTTAACTACTTTCTCCTTCAAAAATTTTCCAAGACCTTGCATACTACAGATGTCAAACTAACAGGCCTGTAGTTACCCGGATCACCTTTTTTCCCTTTCTTAAAACTAGGAACTATGCAATTCTCCAGTCATATGGTACAACCCCGAGCTTACAGATTCATTAAAAATTCATGCTAATGGGTTTGCAATTTTGTGTGCCAATTCCTTTAATATTCTTGGATGAAGATTATCTGAGCCCCCTGATTTAGTCCCATTAAGCTGTTTGAGTTTCGCTTCTTCCTCAGATATGGTAATATCCACCTCCATATCCTCATTCCCATTTGTCATGCTACCATTATCCCTAAGCTCCTCATTAGCCTCATTAAAGACTGAGGCAAAGTGTTTGTTTAGATATTGGGCCATGCCTAGATTATCCTTAACCTCCACTCCATCCTCAGTGTTTAGCGGTCCCACTTCTTTCTTTCTTTCTTTCTTTCTTTCTTTCTTTCTTTCTTTCTTTCTTTCTTTCTTTCTTATATGGCTATAGAACCTTTTACTATTGATTCTAATTCCCTTTGCAAGGTCCCACCCTACTTGACTTTTAGCCCTTCTCACTTTATGCCTACATGTTCTAACCTCAATAAGGTGGCTTTCCTTGCTGATCCCTCCCATCTTCCACTCTTTGTAGGCTTTCTGCTTTTTCTTCATCACCTCTCTGCGATGCTTGCTCATCCAGCTTGGTTTACAACTCCTGCCTATGAATTTTTCCCCTTTCTTGGGATGGAGGCTTCCAACAGCTTCTGCAGCTTTGACTTGAAGTAATCCCAGGCCTCCTCTGCCTTTAGATCCATAAGTTCTTCAGTCCAATCCACTTCCCTAACTAATTTCCTTAATTTTTGAAAGTCAGCCCTTTTGAAATAAAAACCCTAATCACAGATTTGTTTTTGTTTTTCCTTCTGTTCAGTTTGAACTGAATTAGCTCATGATCACTTGAACCAAGGCTGTCCCCTACAACCATTTCTTCTGTGAGGTCCTCACTATTCACCAAAACCAAATCTAAAATGGCATCCCCTCTTGTCGGTTCAGCAACTATTTGATGAAAGAATTCATCTGCTATCGCATCTAGGAAAATCTGAGCTCTATTATTATTACTAGCACTTGTCCTCCAGTCTATATCTGTGAAGTTAAAGTCTCTCATGATCATGCAGCTTCCATTAGTATTTATTTCATTGCAAACATTAAAGAGGTCTCTATCTATATCCAAATTAGATCCCGGTGGTCTATAGCACACCCCAAGCACTATCACAGGTGAGGCTCTTGTAGTTTTCTTCCCCAATGTGATTTTTGCCGAGATGGACTCTGTCTTATCCATTCCATCGCTTCTTATTTCTTTACATTCTACTTCATCATTGATATACAAGGCTACTCCAACACCTTTACCTTTATTTCTGTCTTTGCTAAACAGCACATACCCTTCAATACCTGAAGACCAGTCATGACTACTATTCCACCATGTTTCTGTTATCCCTATTTCACTACTTCCCATCCAGCCTCTCTAGTTATACAGTATTATCCTGCCTTTTTTGGGAGAAGAGTCTTTGTCCTCTGCAGCTCCTGCCATCTGGAACATCCTTCCTGTCTTTCGTGCGCTCTCTTTCTGCTTCATCAGCTCTCCATCTCATTTCAAATCTCAGCAGAAAACATATTTTCTCCCGCCTGACTATTTTTCTTAGTTACTTCTCTCTCTGGTGTTATTACTTAACTCTGAAAAGCATTACAAGTTACAGCATATACGAGAAAGAATATTCAAAAGAAAGTTGTGCAATATTAGTCTATTGCAAGTATTTTGAAAGATTTGCAATTCAGCTGAAAGATTCGTTTTTTCTTGGAAGATTAGCAAATCTGTTACCTATCACTGGACTTTATTTAGTGATAATTTAGTTCCATGGCTGCAAACTCACAAAAAGGGAAATCAGGCATACTGTAGAGGTGATATACTCTCTCTCTCAATCTGGGAGGGGAGGCAAGGCAAGGTGCCAATTTAGTAACTAATTGCTGGAACAACATTAACAGTGGCCTTGGAGAAGCTTGCATGGTTTGATCTCCTTGTTCGAGGGCAAGTGTAGTTATATGAGAGCTGCTTGAGAGGAGGGAGAGGAAAGCACACTGAGGGAAGATCACATTTTAATAAAAGCGTGAGAGAGAGAGATTGTGTACTACAATCACATATCAAAAAGTATAACAGTATGGTTACCATGAAGTTAATGTACATGAATTCTTTAAAAAATCATGCATTATATATGAGACTAAAGGGGTAATACTAATTAAATCAGGTAGTAAATACAGCTTCTGGTTATATTAATTGGTAATAATTATATGTTATGAAAATTAGAACAGTCATGTAACTACAGTGTAATTATAGTGTAACTCTACGTAATTAATAAACTATCTTTAATTGAAGTGTATCTGAAAAGGTAGAGTGAAGTGAGTGAGTGAAGATTATGAAAATACCGAAGTTATAAACATGAAGATAGCTGCACAAATTACCGTGTGGAAGAGGTTGTGCTGATAAATACCCCATGCAATCCTATGGAAATAAATTAAATTCTACAATCCATAAATCATATACGGAATGTGGCCCTTATACATGCAATAACAAAAAATAAAACCAAACCAAACCAAACCAAAAAAACCTACCGTCACCAACAAAAACAACAACAAATATTTCACTTCTATTTGCCTCCTACTAATATTATTCAGGAGATACTATCTGAATAAACTTTGAGTAAGAGTATATTTCAGTCTTGTAGATGTATATTTTCAGTATATTTCAGTACGTGGATTTTTACCTGGTAATTTGAGTGCAGGGGAATGTTCAGCCATTTTTTTATAAGTGGCTGGCTGCAGATTTTTTTTTATACTAGGTAAACTGTTGATGATAATTAGGTTTCTCAATCATTCTGTGGAGCGAACTATAATGGAAGTTTTTATAGCATGATCTGACTTACTGAACAAGGATTATTCTAGATGCAAGTGAATTCGATATCAGAAGAAAAGATCATATAGCTAGAACAGTCCCAACCATCACCTAATTTTAGCAAATGTCTGTATGTCAGTCCTCTTTTAAATATGTGTATTCATCTAGGGCAGATAACAGATCATCTGCTTTTCATCTTGTTATAGAAAGTGACTGTCAGCATTTTCAATGTTATTAATATTATACATAGAATTCTTGAATTTCTCCTGTCATTTTTCTAGCCTGGGTTTGTATGCTTTTTAAAGCCAAAAATGTGAACTCTCTGATTTATTTACCGGATGGTCCCCATATGTTGTCTCTCTTGCTTCACTAATGAATGTCTATTAAAACATCAGACAAACAAAGTTTCTTTTGTGAAGATTATTTAATCAGGGCAAGCCACTTGGAGACTCTTGACATCTCACATTTAGGCTATATCTGAACTTAGTGCTAGTAGCTTCACTGAAGAGTCAAAAAAACCCTTTTTTTAGCCCAAGACTACAGCTGTTTCATCAACAGTATTGACTTTTGTTGAATTCATTGAAATAGTATGAATCATTTTGACCAAGTGGGCTTTCAATAGAAGAGTAGCATGCAATTTAATGGAGTGCCTCTTCCATTTTGTTATTACTGCAGTTGCAATCATGGTAGGCACTTAAGCTAAGGAACCACTATGTTAGGAAGGAAGGATCTAGAATCCACTCGCCCCATCACTTTGCCACAAATAGTTCAAATCTGGTTACCTACTGTGTATGCTACAACACATATTTTGTGGGCTTTTGATGAACCTATTCTCTACTAGTAGAAAGGCATGAACCTCTGGCTAAATCAGGGATGGGGAATAGAGAACCTGCTATTTCTGAAATGGTCATGGTGCTTTCTGCAATCTGTTGCTGGCCTTCTGCCTCAATAGCTAATCTGAGGTTTTTGCTTTGCAAATACAAGGTTGAATTAGGTTTTATCTTTATGGTAGAAGCTAAAATTTAGATATTTGCTGCTTTAACAAACAAATATAGCAGCCTACTTTGCTGTACTCTCAGGCAGTCTGAACTCCTTTGTGCCACTCTGTTCTTGGCCTCCCTCAGCACCTACAAAGGAAGGGCAGGAGAACAGGTAAGCCTGTAAAGGCTGACAGAATTTGGAAAAGCATCCAAATAATTATTGAAAACAAATGCACCTCAAACCTTTTGAGATGTTCATATTCCTTGCCATAGACACTAATACCAGTGGTATCTGTGCTTGGATACATACAGCCTTTATCTTAGGCTCACATTTCTTCTGGGTGTGGAACATAGGAATAACCACTCAGCCAGTGTAGAGCATCTGCCCCTTACCACAAGTTCCAGACTGAGGGGACAATATTGTTTTCCTCCCCCAACGTTGAGACTTTATGGATGGGAGGCAAGGGGAAGCCAGTTCCTACCTAAAATATGATACTGTGTGCAATAGCAGCAGCCTTCCCTTTACTCACATGAGGTTATTTAACAGGAGGAGAATGGAGACTCAGCTGACAGGCAGAGGCAGAGACAGACTCAGCCAATAGGGGAAGCCAAAGGGATGAATTCAGCTCCTCTTCTGCAAGCATGG
The DNA here is from genome assembly GCF_965140295.1 of Lepidochelys olivacea. Lineage (NCBI taxonomy): Eukaryota > Metazoa > Chordata > Testudines > Cheloniidae > Lepidochelys > Lepidochelys olivacea. The sequence goes on along the minus strand of NC_140411.1, from coordinate 73,630,377 downwards.
GAAGAGGAGAGAAGAGCACCCTCTCCTTGGGCCTGGAACACATGAAGGAGCAGAGTGCATACCCTCCCCTCCAATGGGAAGGGGACATTAATTTCCTATTGGGGAGATTGGACCCAAATGGGAGGCGAAATATATGGGGACATATGGAGAAGGGAGCAGACAGAAGTCCTGGAGGACACCCAGAGATACAGAGCACAGTGGGTTACAGAGTAGAGGACAGGAGTTTCATTCAGAGGAGACAGAGTGCTGTACACATACACACAGTACAGTTATGCACACACACACACCGAGTTTTATAGCATGATACTACGTGGATGCAAGAAGAAGAGATCCATGCTCAGCTGTGGAAAAGGCTCTTTATTCATCACAATTTATAGGCTCCCCAAAAGCACTTCACTAGAGAAATTGCACCAGTGGTATGGAGTCATGTTCCAATATAGTGTATTTTCACCTTTGACCTCAAAGAAGAAGTCACTGTGTTGGCATTAATATAAAAGAGGATAGCCATAACACAATTTGGGCATTGCCTACCATAACAATACCTCATTTTCAGAATATCATGAGATCACTTGTGCTAGGTCTCTTACAATCATGCCCTCCCCCCCTTTTAGTTTGTGTTGAAACTGATCATAAATTAAGATGAACTTGAATCCAACAGCCAGGAATCATAACCTAAACCCAAATCAGAGAATCCTCTCACATCTTTGTCAGAGATTTCCTTTGTTATTTCTTAAACATTCATTAGTGAATTTTAAATTATTTCTGAATTGCTATTGGCTTTAAGTGCTTAGAGCCGGCAAACACTTTCACACTCTGATAGACTCCCTCCTTCCTGGCAGCTCTTGCTGCCAATACAGCTTCAAAAAGAAATTAACTGTTTGTGGGCCGTATTTTTAAAAATTATTTCATCTGACTGCAGTTGAGTTCAACTATATATATATATAGTAATCCCAAGTGACATATGTGAGCAGACCTAATTGTTCTGGATTTCTTTAAACAGTTCATTGGGAAATAACACCTAACTGCATTTGTACCTGTAATAGGGGTCTCCAGACTACTTTATATCCCCACATGGTGTGATGATCACACTGGTATATATTTTCTCAGCCAGCCTCATTTGAAGTTGTATTACATTAGCATTGCTTTAACCTATATGGAGTTTCTATTTTTGAATTTTTATTGAAAGACTAGCAGGGACAAAATATGAAAGAATTTCAGCTGTTCACTGTTAGTACTCCTCTCATTAAATATTTCCTATAGTGGGATAAATATACATTGAAACTACTCATTTCCTCCAATCAGTATTGTTCTTTCTTTTCAATAATATAATTACAATACAATATTCTAGGCTTTGAACTGTTTCATAAGCTGTCCATAATAAATTACAAGGCAAAAGAGTCAAAGGAAAATTGTTTATTAAAAATAATTCACACCTTGTTATATTCTAATATTTAAAGGACCACTACCAAGATAAAAACACTGTTTTAAAAACAGTTACCTATTTTGAAATAGCACCATAGGTTATTAAAACTGAAAGTGTGTAAATATATGCTTTACACTCTTTGATGCTCTGTCCCTTAAGTAGCACCCTGAAACCCACATATTTATCGCTGTCATATGATTACAATAAGTTTTATACAAAGTATTCCATGTGAGGTATCATTTGAGAAGCCTTGATTTGTTGAACATTAATATTCCATTGGATTGTATGTACTATCATGGTATGTGAAGATATGAAGTATTGCTGTATGTGTTGCTGAAATATGTGAGGTTGGGAAACGCCCACAACCAGCATTTCAGTTGCAACAAAGGATGGCCAGACAGGCAATGATGGCTCAGCGTAAAGAATCCACTATTCCAGAGGATTGTCAGAGAAGGCACATACACCATGGGGGCAAACTAGCAAAGATCTTTCTAGCAGCTGGAAGAAAGTATAAAAGAGTAGCAGTGACATCACCACTTGGCCTCTACACCCCCACCCCCACCCCCGCCACATCTGAACACCTGAAGGACTGCCTGGAAGACAAAGACTTTGGACTTAGGGAGATTGGTTCCAGGCTGGAAGGGGGGGGGGGGTCCAATCTGTGTCTTGTATCTGTACCATCTGTTAGGGTGAGAGACTATTTGATTCAAAACTTGCTTAGTCTGTTTAATTTAGAATTTAGACTGCAAATTTATTTTTATTTCTTAGGTAACCAACTTTGATTTCTGTGCCTGCTACTGACAATCAGTTAAAATCTATCTTTCTGTAGTTAATAAACCTATTTTATACTTTACTTAAAATAATGTTTTTTGGTTGAAGTGCTTTGGGAAAGCTCAGTTCAGGTTACAAAAGATCGTACATGTACATGTCCACTTTCCTGTGAAGAGGTGGTGAACTTATGAGTATGCAGTATCCAGAGGAACCTTGAGTAGTGCAAGATGGTATATTTCTGAAAGCCTCTCTATTGATGGTTCATGAGTGGCTGGGAGATCATTCATGTAACTCAGTTGAGTGTGTCTCTGCCTGTGGATGGCTATGTAAATGCACTGCCTGTCAGAGGCTTGTAGTTTGACGTTAGCAATACAGTGTGAGGGACAGCCCAGGCAGGTGGGTTTGGCGGGCTCAGTGGTCCCACAGTCCGGGTTGCATCCTGGGGACCCTGTCACACACTCTATATGCAATTTGTTTACTTTTTACACTTTGATCATCTCATTGCTTTTGTTTATGGTCAGTTTCACTTTCAACCTTTCCAGCCTCTCTCTCCTCTTCTCCTATTATCCCTGTTCCAGAGCTCTCTCTTTCCTCCACCTTCTTTATTTTCTTCCCTTGAGCTCTTTCCTTCCATGCTCTCCCTCTCACACATTCTCTCTCTCTTCATACTCAGTTTATTCTGCCCCACTACTCTTCAACTTTGAGGAGAATACAAAGTTCTCCAGCTAGTGTCATTGTCTCTACCTAGGCACTGCTGAACATCAATCCTTTATCTTTGCTATATGGTAACCAGAGGCAGCAGACCTGAACAGCTGCACCTAGAAGTGGTCTCTTCATCATCTATTGCATGTTGCCTCCTGCCACTGTGAGTGGGACATAAGGATACATAAGTACTGATAACTTGCCATCTTTGCTTTCGGCCACAGATAATCTCTGCTTATGTAAGCTTTAAGAAAAATTAGTTACATTACAGAAATTATTACTTACCTGTACTGTTATAGTATTTTATCATTCTAAGATACAGTAAAGTAACATTTTAAACGTTCACTCCTTATTCCTCCTCTTACTCCCTCTTTAGGTAAACTTCACATTTACCAGTAAACAGGGTAGAAAATATGATGCTGATGCAAAAGCTGTTGCTAATGACATGATTTGCTCTCAGTCTCATTATTTTTCGAATAATAATGACAGCTAATTTAAACTTAATGCACAGGCAATTTCTTAGAATATCCATGCCGACAGCTTTAGAAAGACAATGATGCCAAGGCTGAGTTAAGAAAGTAAAGCATAATTTAGCAGATTTTCAGCTCGCTGAGCAAAGATAAAAATTCTTTCAGAAGAAGCTATAGTGCTGCAAATGTAAAATCATTCATTATTCACCAAACATACAAACACTTCAAGGACTCATTGTAATTCATGTATCTTGTTCTATTAAATGCACTTATGCATGGATCTCTTCAACTCTAGTAAAGCAGTGGGTTTGTGTATTTGAAATTGCAGCCATTAGGTAAAATCTATAGCTGGATATAGCCATTATTCATCAGTTTATATATATACACACACACACACATATATATATATATAAACAGCTATAGGAGGTATGTAAGGTCCATTAATGACATGAGCCAATTTGCAAATGACTGTGATAGGGCCTTCAGTGGCCAGGCAGCCTAGCAGCTAGATCATTGGTTAGGGGCTGGAGGGGAGGACCTGCCCTCCTTTCCCTTAGGTCCTGGCTCAGAGTCCTGGGCTGCTCACACCCCTAGACAGGGCAGATGGATCTTGCTCCCAGCCATGTGTGGGGGCTCAGGACCTGTTGTCTGAGCTGCTCCCTATATAAGTCCTTTAGTTTGAGGTGTGGCCCTGCTTGTCCAGTTTCCCCATATTTGGGACTTGGTGGTAGATTCCCCTTGGCAGGGGAAGACTTACTTGCTTCCAGTGGCTGCATTGGCAGGCAGGATGTGTCTGTGCCTTAAGGCAGACACACAGAGACCTCCTGCCTCTTCATCAGTCAGACCTTGACTGAGCCAGGCTCCCTTCTTTTCTCCTCCTTCAGGACCTGGTTGGCTGCAGGTACAACGGGGTCGGGCCAGCTGAACCCACAGGTTTTCTTTAAACCCTGCTGTGCCTGGCAGCCATCTCTCTTCTCCTTCACACATCCCCCTCCCCCATGACCCCATTTGGGGTCTCCCCTCCTCCAACTGTCCTCCACCATCCCATGAAAAGAAGTCCACATTCAGATGGCTCTCCCAGCCTGGTGCTGGATGAGGAAGGAGAAAGACTGGAGGGAGAGGTACCATCTCATGATTTGGGAGTTTGTGTCCTTCATGGCATGGAGACAGCGGAGTGGGGCATGGTTGGTGAAGTGTGTGCCCAGAAAATAATAATGGAGCAAGTCCATGGCCCATTTTACTGTCAGAGCTTCTTTCTCAATTACAGAATAGGCCTACTCTCACAGGAACAGTTTCCTGCTAATATACAGGATGGGGTGTTCATGGCCCCCTACTACCTGCAATAGAACCGCTCCTAGGCCCACATCTGAGGCATACGTTTACAACAAAAACTCCTTGGTGAAGTCAGGGATGTACAAGACAGGTTCCTGAGAGAGGTGGGCCTTCAGAGTTTGAAATGCCTCCTCACAGTCTGGTCCACTGGATCCTTTTAGGACTCTCATTCTTGAGGAGATCAGAAAGGGGGGCTGCAATGGAGGAAAACCCCAAGATACAGCTAATCCCAGGAATCGACATACCTGCTTCTTTGAGGATGATGTGGGGCACAGCTGGAGGGCCTGGACTTTGCTAATGAAGGGTCAGATTATATTTCTTCCCAATGTGTACTTGAGGTAGGTGGTTTGATGCTTCTCAAGGTGACATTTGGTGCGGTTCGCTGTCAGGCTGGCCTCCTTGAGGGACTGTAGGACCATGGACACATGTTTCAAATGGTGCTGCCAGTTGCAACTATAGATCACCACATCATCTAAGTACGTGGCTGTATACCATTATGGGGGTGGAGAATTTGGTTCACAGGCTGATGAAATGTGGCCAGGGTCCCATGCAGGCCGAAGGGCATGGTCCGGAACTGGAAAAGCCCAAAGGAGGTGGAGAAAGCAGGTTTATTTGTGTGTGTGCTAATAGCCCTTTGTTAAGTCTAAAGTGGTGATGCATTCTGCCTTTCCCAATTGGTCAAGGAGTTCATCAACCCGAGGCATTGGGTAGGCATTGAACTTGTATACTACACTGACCTTATGGAAGTCAATGCAAAAGTGCGTGCTTCCAATGGACTTAGAGACCAGTATCATGGCACTTTTCAGTCACTAAATGACACTTCAGTGACCCCTAATATGAGCATTGGTGGAATTCCTCTTTCATGGTCTCTTTAAGCTTCTGGGGAAGGGGCTGGGGGGTTTCTTTGATCTGAATGCCTGGTTCCATCCGAATATGATGAGTTATCAGGGGAGTCCGCCCGGGTCAGTTTGAGAAAACAGAAGAGAAGGCAGTGATCAGTTCTGGTGCCTGACAACTCTGCTCAGGGTTAAGATAGCCCCCAATCTTGACCACTGCAGGGTTTGAGGCCTCTGCTGCCTGTGGGCCTAGTTTCGGCTCTGGTGGGCAGAGTGCTATTAAGAAGTCTTCCTGAGCTTTCCATGGTTTTAACAGGTTCATGTGGTAGATCTACCATACCTTATGTTTGTCTGTTTGCTTGATTTCATAGTTTACCTGTCCCACATGCTGGATCACCTCGTGCAGTCCTTGGAAGAGGGCCAGGATCTTCTACTTCAAACTGGGCAACAATAACAGCACCCAGTCACAGGGCTGAAACTCCCAGAGGCATGCCCATTTATTGTAAGCTGCTTCTTGTGTATCCTGGGCATGTAGGAGGTTATTCCTGGCAAAAGAATCTAGGGCCTCAAGTTTCTCCTGCAGGTTTAGCATATACTGTACCATGTTGTCAGCTTGGGATGGTTGCTCCTCCCACATTTTTCGAATGAGGTCTAAAATCCCCCGGGGTTGCTTCCAATATAAAGCTCAAATGGTGAGAAACCTGTGGAAGACTGCGGTACTTCTCGGACTGTGAACAAGAAAGGCAGGAGCAGCTGGTCCCAATGTCAGACATCAATCAGGATCAACCATTGGAGCATTGTTTTTAGGGTTCAATTAAAGTGCTCTTCCAGGCCGTCCATTTGTGGATGGTATACAGACATTCGTAAGGTCTTGATCTTTATGTTGGAGACAAAGTTTTTCCCTTGATCTCACAAGATTTCCCAGGGCACCCCGACTCAGGCAAAAATGTTCATAAGTTCCATCACCACCCCCTTGGCATTCACAGAGCATAACGGCACTGCTTCGGGGTACTGGGTCTCATAGTCCACCACAACAAGGATGAACAGATATCTGGCAGCACTCTTCTCAAGAGGGCCGACTATGTCAAGTCCAATCTGTACAAAGGGTACACCTACCAGTTGGAGGGGGATCAATTGGACTCTCTCAGCTGGCCGTGGTGTGGTAACCTGACTCTCTGGGCATGAGGCACAGAAACCAACCACATCTCGATAGATCCCTGCCCAAAAGAACTGGCCTAAAATCCTGGCCAGCATCTTTTCTCTTCCAAGGTGCCCAGCCATGGGTATGGCATGGGCTAGCCACACAACTTCCTTCCAGTAAAGCCGGGGCACCAAGAGCTGATATGAAACCTCTTCAGTTGGTTAATCTTTCTCTATGCGGCACAGACAGTCACCCTGAATCTCAAAGCATAGGAACTGTCCCACTTGGAGGGGTTCAACAGTCTCCCCATTCACAACTGCCACTTGGACATATGCCCGGCTCAGGATATTGACAGCCCATTGCTCCTCCACAAAGTTAGAGAGGTGAGTCAGGATTTCCTATTTGGGCATTGGAGTGAGTTTCCTTCCTGGTTTGGAGGGGGCCTGAGTTGGCACTGGGGCCTGTTATGCCCCTTCACCTGGGTCAGCAATCTCCCCCATTCCCACAGGGTCACCACTTCAGGCGAGCCGGTGGCCAAAGGTAGGGATCCTTGACAGTTGGACTGGGGCCCCACCAGGTCCACTAACAATTCCCCAAAATAGTCCCGGTCCTGGCCTAAAATAACTGGGTAGGTCTGTGTCGAGGTCAGACTGACCATCCCATTTCCCTGTTGTTAAGTCACTTCCGTGTAGGGGTAGGCCCTCACGTCCCCATGCACTCACTGCAACATGATGTTGCCCTGAGTTGGGCCAGGATTAGGCACTACTGTACTTCGTACCAGGGTCTGGGCACACCCTGAATCTATGAGTCCCATCACTTTTCCCATTTACCTGCAGAGGGATGGTCAGCTTTTCTGGGTCCCTGGGGTGCGCTCATGCCTGCAGAGTCCAGATCTTCCCAAAGCTACATTCTATGTACAGGCAGTCTCTGGACAGGGGCCAGAATGGCCACACATGAAACATCGTTCCTGATTTTGAGTGGGGGAGGAGTGTTTCCTGCCTGGGTACGTGGGTGGTTGGGTCGTGATGGGCCTCCCTGAGTTCTGGGCTGGGCAAGGGCCCTGGCAGGCCACTGATGGGGCTGTGGTCTCCTGAACTGCAGGGCGGGTAACCATCTCTGGGCCTCTACATTGGGGAGCCTTGGCACCTCTGGATCCTCTAGCCTGCCAGAGTTCTGGTAGAGGGAACGGAGGCCGACGTACCTCACGATCCAGGGGTCTGAGTGCTTTCATCCTTAAGGGACAGAGGACACTTGGCTCCAGCCAACCCCAAAGGGGTTGTCATCCCAGGGGACTTAGTGGCTTTGCAGTTCTCCATGAGGTGAATGGCCTCCATCATCGTGTCACGGTGATGCTGCAACACCCACTGTCTTCCCCCAGGGGGGCAGGATCTGGACAAACTCCTCTAGTAGAACCAGTTCAGAAACCTGCACCCACATCTTTGCTTCTGGTTTGAGCCATCTCCAGAATGAGTCACGCAGCTTCTGGGCAACCAGGCAGGGTGGGGTCCCCGGCGGTCACCGCTCCCCCTGGAAGCATTGCTAAAATATTTCCTCTGAGATATCTAGGGCATTGAGGGTCACTGCCTTAACCTGGGGATAGTTCTGGGCAGCGGTGGGGTCTAAAGTGCAGTATGCAGTTTATGCTACTCCAGGTAAATACGGGACCAGCACTGCAGCCCATTGGTCTCAGGGCCATCAGGATACCATGGCCACCCACTCAAGTCTAAGGAAGCCTCAGGATCATTGTCAGGCCCCATTTTGTCAAGCTGGATAGGGGTGGAGGCTCTGCTGGGGCAGCGGGTTGCAAAATATAGGCCACCTGTTGGACCAGCTGTTGTTACTGCTGCTGCTGGGCTGCCAATTTGTGAATTAGCTGCTGCTGCGTGGCCATCTGCTGAAGGAGTTGCTGTTGATGGTGGTGTTTTGCTTGCACATCCATTTCAGCAGCTGTTCCATCTCCATTCAAGGGCTGGGCCCAGGGCTTCTTCTCCCTTTCTCTCTCTCTTTTTTTTTTTTTTTTTGTTTGTTTTAACTCCCTTCAGCAGGAATTAGGGCAATGCCTATATTCTCCACCATTTGTGATAGGGCTTTCAGTGGCCAGGCAGCCTAGGGTCTAGATTGTTGGTCAGGGGCTGGATGGGGGGACCTGTTGTTTTTTCCCCTCAGTCCTTGCCTCAGAGTCCAGGGCCACTCACACCCCTAGACAGGGGAGATGGATCTTGCTCCCAGCTGTGAGCAGGGGCTCAGGACCTGTTGTCTGAGTTGCTCCCTATATAAAAGTCCTTTAGTTTGGGGCATGGCCCTGCTAGTCCAGTTTCCCCACAATTGGGTCTTGGCAGTAGATTCCCCTTGGTAGAGGAAGACTTAACTTGCTTCCAGTAGCTGCATTGGCAGACAGGTTGCATCTGTGCCTTCAGGCAGACACAGAGAGCTCCTGCCTCTTCACCAGTCAGCCCCTGACTGAGTCAAGCTCCCTTCTTTTCTCCCTCTTCCAGGCCTGGCATTGGCTGCAGGTATAACAGGAAGGTTCTAGCTGAACCCACAGGTTTTCTTTAACTACTGCTGTTCCTGGCAGCCATCTCTCTGGTCCTTCACAATGACCTTGTAATATTATATATTGAACCGAATATATCAAATGAATAAACTATTATTTTCAAATGAAACCTGTTGTTCAATAACTCAAAGTACCATTGATAATCATTGAAGATCTGATTCTTCCCTTCCTTACACCATGATAAATCAGAAGTAGCTCTCCTGAAATAAATTAACTATATGAATGAAATCAGGAGTGAACAAAGTACCAAGTCAGTTTAACACATCAGTCCTGACTCCCCAGCACCTTGTACCTTTATATATATTTTTAGGATTAGATTCAACATCCAAACTTGGCTTAACAAGTGGGGCAAGAGTTGTGGACAGCTGTAAATGGATACAAATGGAAGAGCACGACAAAAATCAGGCCTGTATATTGATGTCTATAGACAACATAAGGATGTGCATAAAATAATTACATTTATATTTATGAGAGGATGGTTTCTATCCTTTCAGGGCCAGCTTATGGTTTTTAAAGTATGGTCTACATTGTGGAGGTGAGGAGAGGTCATGCTGCTATGAAGACCTCCGGAGGAATTTGGTCTGGCTCTGACTCCTGAGAGTTCCGGGAGGCAGAGTTGCTCTTATCACCCATTATACGGGTACAACATATGTCTGTCATGCAGGATTAACTCTGCTGGCTGATGTAGAGAAGGGCAAGTCCATGATATCATCCTGTGCCTTTCTACCCATTTTCAGTATGCTATTGCACTAGCACTTCTTGCCAAACATGTGCCTGCCCCCGTCTAAGCACTCAAGGGAATGTATGTGAGAAAGGAAGTTTCCTTGTGAGCTCAGGTCCATATGTGCCCTTATGTATCACTACAAGGATGGGAACAAGCTAGTCCTTATATATTTTTTAAGTAATTCCTAGAACTGTGAACTAAATTTAAATATTAGATAATTAATAATAATTCAAATTATTGGTTATGTGTGCGGGAATACATTCTGTGGGAAGAGAATATTTCAGGTAGCACCTCAGAGACAAAAGCAAACAAGTGAGGAATTATATTGTTGATGGTACGGGCACTCTGAAACAGCCCTCTACAGAGAAGAGAAGAGAAGTATGGCTATCATCGGCCAGAAGGGAAAGGAGAAAGAAAAGGAGAGGGGAAAGAAGAAAGGAAAGGAAAGAAACAATATCTATTTGTTCTGCCATTGATGAACTGGGTTAAGAAATGGTCCTGCCTTAACTAACAGAGAGAATACAATAGTGAAAAAAAATCCTGAAATAGAAGCTGAATGGTAGTTGTGCCCATTTCTATGCCACTGCCTTATATTAAAGATATTAATTGTTTTATTCTTCTCAGTTGTGTAACACAGGCTAGGAGAAGGCTTTACTGTAATTAATAGGCTCAGGAAGAGGACGGGGAAGCGTTCAGGTTGGGATATGAAGATAAATTAGCACAACTAACACGGAGGAATCCTACTATTACTTTGTCTCCATATTTCTGGATCTCTTTCTTTGTGCATGTCACACAACTAAATAATTATTTAAAAAAATACATGTATATTTTGAGAGGATACAGAAGAAGGGCATGCAATCTTGTACAGGCTTGCCCTTACTAATCCAAACCAGGTGAATGTGCTTTATAGATTTTATCTTTCCTTGAATTAGTGGTTAAATGAGAATTGTAAAAGAAGGGGGAAAATGAAGTTTTCGAGATATGGGATTCCCAATAAAACCATTCCAGGGTTCTGAAGAACAGAAATTTCTAACAAAAAAAAACTGGATAAAAGCTGTTTGTAACACGGTACCTAAATAACTGTAGAGAAAAAGGTTTCATATTTAAGAAGGGATCTTGGTTATATCTGGCAAAGTAGAGAATACTATTACGGTTGCTCAATAAGGAAGGAAATATTATTAAATAAAAGAGTGGGAGTTTTGCCATTGACTTCAATGGAGCCAGGATTTCACCCAAAGGTTATAGATAACCAGCATGAATTCACAAAATCTATTAGAATTTTTGAAGAGAATAAGAAATCATTGCCAGACAGGACAGTGTAGATATAGGCCAAGATTTTCGAACAGAGGTTCCTGTTTCAGTGGGAGTTGCTGGATACTTAGCATTTTTGAAATGGAGGCCACTTATGAAGATGCCAAAATATGGAGTTAGAAGCCTATTTTGAGTCATTCCTGATAGAAAAACTTGGAAATAATTGACAGTCTTACAGCTCATTTGAAACAGAAGATGTGAGTCAGGAAGTTTATGGTAAGTTGGGGTTTCATTCCTTGTTGGGTTCCACCTTGTTACAAATTGGAAAGGGCTCTTGAGAAGTCAGTTTGGGGATAAACTGAAGTAGGGTGGCTGAGAATAATACCTTGTAGAGGCACAGATTTATTAATTCAGCACCACAACTGTGGGTCTGGCTTTGTTTGGTACATTACAAACTCACATTGTCCCCCATTTTATCTTCTACATTTTACCTGCATAGCCTTCTATAGTATGCATACTCTTTCTTCTTTATTAGAGATTTCTTTCTCCACCTTGATAGCCAGCAGAAAAGAGCAAGTCAGCACATGGGGTTCTAGATCCCATAAAGGGGCTACATCCTGTTAGACTTCAAAATTATAAAATATACTGAAAGGTTAAAGAATAAGCTTTGGAAGGAGGATTCAGGGTGCTGGTAAATGGATATATGGTAGTTTATGATGGATACCAGTGATAAGAATCAGTAGTAAGAAACCAAATTGATCCTTTTTTGGACCAAAGATCAAATTCAATGGAGTAACTCTGGATATACATCACTGTAGGTGAAAACAGAACTGAACCTTAAAAGTTGTTCATTCTGTAAATTAGTCTGTACAAATTTTGTGCATATCAAACTTTATTTTATATATAGAAATAAGGGAATACATATAAATAATTTGCATGAATATTTGAGTTTATTATGTGCAAATAGATGCACACACATTTTAATAGGCCAAAAAGGTTAGAAGCTGTGGCTATAACTCTGTCCCTTTATGTAAAAGATCAAGAAGGAGGAAAGTACGGTGCTAGTAAAAGAACTGAGTCCAAAAAGGAGGATGGTATCCACATTCCAGAAATAGAAAAGTTGGATATGAAATGAAAAAAATGAAGAAAGCAAGGCAAATATTTTTAAAAAATCAAAAGGGAATAAAGAGGAATTGCCTGTGAAAAGTCAACACATTCGAAAAATTACCAAACATACCAAACTGAAAAATTGCCATGATTTTCAATTTGATATATAGAAGAGAGAGACTGCAACTTTTTCAATTCTTTATACCAGAGTAAAGCAGATTTTTAGATGCTACTTTGTGGTAATTTTTAGCAAATGTTGACATTTTAAAGGATGAATACTGTATACCTTCAAATGTCATGTTTCAGGTGTAGTTTAAATTGAGTATATGGCTATAGTTAACAAAACAATAAAACTTTCAAGGCAGTGCTTGGAAGAAGTAAAATTCAGACAACATGGAATATTTTGGGATATTTAAAGAAACTGAATACAAGTTTGAGGGAATTACCTTAACATTCAGTAAAAGACTGGCAAAGTAACATGAAACATTATGCACAGTTCTGTATCCCTACTCTGGAAAAGATAGAATCAAGGTAAGTAGGTATGGCAGAGGGCAACCCAAAAGATCAGGGACCCTAAAAACCTATTTATATAGAACAGCTAGAGCAACTAGGCATGGGTTCATAGTAAAAAGTGTAAGAAGTCACTTTACTGAGGGATATACAATTCTGAAGGGAACAGAAAAGATAGCTGTGACAAGACTGTTTGAGTCTGTGTCAAATGCTAAAACCAGGAGGCATGAAGTAAAGCTAAAGATAGGTTAGGCCCCTAAGGAATTTAAGTAGAATTTCTTTAAACTGGGAGTGGATACGTGGAGAACAAGAAGAGCACTAGTACGAGGCATTTTCTAAAGGAATTAGCAATTTTTTTATTTATTTTGATGAATAAAATATCAAACCTTACTCGAATGTTCTGGGCAACCTGACAAAATTTGAAAATTCACACCACCAGCAACATGTGAAGCATCACATAATACAGTATCAGTCTTAATAGTTGTAATCATCACTGTGTAGTCACCTCCATGAGGGGAATAGCTACAGCACTGGGAACACGGCTCCCAGTGCAGGTGCACTGTCTACTCTGGCACTTTACAGCGCTGAAACTTGAGGCGCTCAGGGGTGTGTTTTTTCACATCCCTGAGTGAGACAGTTGCAGCACTGTAAAGTGCCAGTGTAGACAAGCCCTGAATTAAAGAGGCATCCTGACCAGCCCTGCCCACGCTCCTAGATTAGATCTGATGCTGTTAGCAACACATAAGAATTAGCATCTTTCGGTACATCCAGTCTGAATGCAAACAACAAAAAGAATTCCAAGGTCAATGGTCTTGGTCATTACAATTCTAAACATGTTTTCTTACAGTACATTGTGTATATGATGCATTCATAGGACTTCAATAAAAAGCTACATATAAAAAATAAGAGTTTCACGTTGTGTTCCTTATATCAATCCCAAATATTCAAGTTTGGAAGTTTAAAAGAAAACAAAATGAACATGCAAGCAACCTTCCCCAGTTCTATTTGTCTATAATGTTTGTGTAGCTCCTACCACCAGGATATCTAAGTGTTGAAGCATCCTAGGTTCATTTTTCTACTTCATGTGTAGTTGTTATCTTGTAATTATTAAAGTAAATGTAAACATCAAGAAACTGATGAAGGTTCCTAATCACTTGGGTCAGATAAATTCAAAATCGGAATTTAAAAGTTCTAATAATGGCAATCTGCAAACGGGGACTGGAATTCCTTCTGTGGCTGTAGAAATACCAGTAACTAGGAGTTCATGTATCATTCCTAATGAACTTAAATGAAGTAATCATTATTTTATGATACATTCTTTAAAACCTAAGTAGGATTACAGGTAATAAATGGTATTATTGTACATTTATTGTAATTAAATAGGAATTAACCTATGATGGTCTCATGAATTCTGATGCAGGAATCATTATTTTATGACATTCATAATTATCCAATTAAGAACCTAAGTAACATATTCGTGATTAATTAAAACATTTTTATGTGTTATTGTTGGGATGATGTTCAGGTAAAAACTAGGATTTCAGTGAGAGTTAGGCACGTGGGTGCTTTTGTGCCCCCTCCCTCCCCAGCACCCATCTGCATTTTTAGACACCTAATTATCTTTTAAAATCTGACCTTATTTCCCTATATCCTGTGAACATTTATGATGAGTATAAAGTTACATGTGTTCAGAAACGGTTGCAGGATCAGGCCAAAAAAGTTTTCATAGAATCATAGGACTGGAAGGGACCTTGAGAGGTCATCTAGACTAGTACTCTGCAATCATAGCAGGACTGAGTATTATCTAGATCTTACCTGACAGATGTTTGTCTAACCTGCTCTTAAAAATCTCCAATGATGGAGATTCCACAACCTCCCTAGGCAATTTATTCCAGTGCTTAACCATCCTGACAGTTAGGAAGTTTTTCCTAATGTCCAACCTAAACCTCCCTTTCTGCAATTTAAGCCCATTGCTTCTTGTCCTATCCTCAGAGGTTAAGGAAAAAAAATTCTCCCTCCTCCTTGTAACAACCTTTTACATACTTGAAAACTGTTATCATGTCCCCTCTCAGTCTTCTCTTCTCCAGAGTGAACAAACCCATTTTTTAAAATCTTCCTTCATAAGTCATGTTTTCTAGCCCTTTAATAATTTTTGTCGCTTTTCTCTGGACTTTATCAATTTGTCCACATCTTTCCTGAAATGTTGCACCCAGAACTGGACACAATACTCCAGTTGAGGCCTAATCAGTGTGGAGTAGAGCAGAAAAATTACTTCTCGTGCCTTGCTTACACTCCTTCTAATACACTCCTGATAATACATAACAGAATGATATTTGCTTGTTTTGCAACATTGTTACACTGTTGACTCATATTTAGCTTATGGTCCACTATGACCCCCAGATCCCCTTCCATAGTACTCCTTCTTAGGCAGTCATTTCCCATTTTGTATGTATGTAACTGATTGTTCCTTCCTAAGTGGAGTACTTTGCATTTGTCCTTATTGAATTTCATCCTATTTACTTCAGACCGTTTCTCCAGTTTGTCCAAATCATTTTGAATTTTAATCCTATCCTCCAAAAGCACTTGCAACCCCTCTCACCTTGTTATCATCCACAAACTTTAAGTGCACTGTCTATGCCATTATCTAAATCATTGATGAAGATATTGAACAGAACCAGGCCCAGCACTGATCCCTGCAGGACCCCACTCATTATGCCCTTCCAGCATGACTGTGAACCACTGATAACTACTCTCTAGGAAGGGTTTTCCAACCAGTTATGAACCCACCTTATAATAGAGCCATCTAGGTTGCATTTCCCTAGTTTGTTTATGAGAAGGATCATGTGAGATAGTATCAAAAGCCTTACTAAAGTCAAGATATACCACATCTACCACTTTCCCCCTATCCACAAGGCTTGTTACCCTGTCAAAGAAAGTGATCAGGTTGGTTTGACATGATTTATTCTTGACAAATCCAAGCTGACTATCAATTTAATATCTTCTAGATGTTTGCAAATTGATTGCTTAATTATTTGCTCTATCATTTTTCCGGGTACAGAAGTTAAGATGACTGGTCTGCAATTCCACAGGTTGTCCTCATTTACCTTTTTATGGATTGGCACTATATTTGCCCTTTTCATCATTTCCATTGTGCTGGAGCAATGAAGAGTGTCAACAGTGTGGTCTGAGATGAAGACCCTAGTCAATCATTTCATTCCTGTGGCACAGTGACCCTTTCTACAATAAGGGTAAAGATAGTCTGTGAGGTAGATAAAGCTAGTTCAAGACTGTAGAAGGAACACCAACAGGAACTAACAACCACAACAAAACCGCCACCTTCAGCTCCAAGTGTAAGGCTCAATTACTTGACCTAGCTTTCTCTAATAAAGATATAGAAACTATACATGCATAGTATTATATATTTAAAACATACAAAACATTCCATTCCTCACACTTCTACCTCTCGGAGGTGTAAGAGGGGAAAAAAGGTGACAGTATGCAGTACTGGAAGGCAGTCATTGCTACAGTAATGGGCACGGTATAAGATTCTACATAGGATAGACTATTACCTTGAAGAAACCATTTTCCAAAGTTCACTGAACTGAATGGGAGTCTTTCCACTGTGGATCAGTCTTTCAAAGAATTTAGCAAAATGCTGCGTTGTGAATGTTCAGTACAAGCTTTACAGAAAACATTAACTCATTGAGATCAAAATCTATTTCCACTGGAGTAAGCTCTTACACAGGGAGATCTATTTCTGCACCAAATTTCAAATTTTGAGCACCAGCCATTTTGGCTATAGGGCAGTTTAGAAAAAAAAAAAAACAGCAAAGGTCACATGACATTTCAAAATGAGAAATGCAGATTTGGGGTTTTTTTAAACCATTCAATAACTCAAAAGTGTCTAATCTTAATTTGTTTATACCCTTCAAACAATTCATCTTCAGCTTCAGACCAAAACTTTTATTCAAAAAGCCAAATTATTTGTAAAGTTATTGCCATCTGAAAACAGCATTTTATTAAGGTGTCATTCTGTACCATATGCTATAGAGGTGACTACAGTCCAGCCACAATATATTTAAAATTACTTTATTTAAGTTCACTAGGAAATCGTATGTTAATACCTATGTAATTAAAAATGATTGACAATCATTTATTGTCAAGTGTTACCATTGTAATCATTTAGAAATCTGAATGGATCATTACATCTGAGACTAAGATTGTCCTTCCATTATTTACTGAAAGTCTTCTTTTCCCCCTAAGGAAAAAAAATAACACTTGGAAGAGCTTTTTAAATATAACCACCACCTGCAATAATGTGAAAGCTCCTAATGATGGGTAGCCTTGAATCTAATTTATTTTTGAAAGAAATTAGCCCACCAAGCAATACTGTGCAACTAAAAAAGACTAAATTAAAGAAAATAAATGTAAACCACAAGTGTCATGAACTAGAATATATCATAATCCTTAGGGAAGAATTACAGTCTTTTACATTAAATGGGATTCTTTAGTCTGCAATAGATTAAAATGCACCAATCTAATTCTGTGCTCAAAGGACACGATTTTGAAGGCCAGAGCATATGGGCAAGTTTTTGGTGATAAGCTTAGAATACCACCAAAATAATATAATGAGGCTCAAAATCTACATATGAGATTATATTGTTTAATTTATATTAAACCACCATTACAACTTTAGACTATGTATCTATGGGGTAAATTTAAAATATTAATTTACTGAATTGCCTTTACAAATAAGTGCTAAAATGCTGTATTATGTACTAGATATGAATATGCAAGCAAGAAAACATTCCCTTTTTGCTGTATTCATTAACACCAATGATGATCATCAAACAGCGTGATAGAAAAATTCTCACATGGCTCATAGAGGTACTAGAGGAGTTTCACATAATCCTAAAAAAAAAAAATAGTGTATAAAGAACAACAAAATAAGGACTAAGGCCCATCCTTATGTATTCCCTCATGGACAATTTCCATCCATTCCTTTGATGTAATAACTTCCATTCATTCAAACTGCTCTAAATGTAGCAAAGTCACTTTTGGGATGAACGTGAAATAATACATGTGAAGTCAATTGGCATAACACATGGAAATGCTGACATGTTCCTCAAAGGGGGTGGGGATTTACAGTGAAATGAAAATACTTTTTTTTTTTTTTTTTTAAGGAGGGCCAAAATATAGATCCAACAGCTGGATCAAAATCAGCAACGATATTTGTTGCGGAGCTAGCCAGAAGCTAATTCTGAGACTCCTTTTACCCAAAAAAGAGAAGCAGACATTTGCCTTGTGTGTGGAATCAGTGATTACAGTGCTATGATATAACATTGTGATTATGACTGACAATGAATCCTTTGACTACACTTGATAAAAATAACCACATGAGACTGAAAGTTTTTTTTTTATCTCTAACATTACTGTAGCAATAGATGGTCACTACCTGTTCCTCTTAAATATCCCTCTTCGTGGCCCATTACTGCTGTGATGTCTACAAAAAATACCAAGTAAGGCTGTGATCCTGCAACTTGTTCCATGCTGGTAGTTCCCTACACTGGAACATTGACTTTAATGGAGATCCTATGACAGACTGCTGGCTGTAGCCCCAGGGTCACAGAAGATGCTGCAGCACAGAGAAGGCTGTGGGGTTAACTGGGTCCAATCAACCTGTTTCTCATGGGGATTACTGACACGGGGTGGTAACTGCTGGGCTGATGAGACAATTGACCCAGTAATTGGGACGATAAATAATAGTGAGAAACAGGAAGCAAGGGGAAGATCAGAGGGTGAGCTGGGTGGAAGAGAGTGGTGTGAAAGGTTCCTCCTGCTGTGATCCTGTCCTATGTTCTGACATGTTTGGAAACAGGATTAAAAGTGCACATTGTGGAAAAAATAGACTGTATATGTTTGTGATGGGGGTACCACAGAACCAGGCTAGGCAGTGCTGCTCACTGGGTAGCTGAAGAAGAACCCTTTGACAGCTCCCCCATTCAGAACAACATTCAGGACAGGCTAGGTTGTGGAGCAGTTGAAGATAGCTGATATTATTCAGGGAATCACTTATTGGCTTCCAAAAATACCTTGACATACTTCTAAACCATCAGGTTTTGCCTGTGAAATTCATTGTATATTTAAGAATTGGCAAAGTGCCCAGAGCTAAAGGATCAGAGATTTATTTTACTATTTATAAATCAAAATAGACTAAAATAGAATAAAACCATACACATTATTAGCCTATATAACTGTGTGATCTTATAACTGTTACTGTAATTCTTCTTCTCCATTCCCTCCTATTTTTATCTTTATACTCTCTGTTGCATCTTCCTTCAAATCAGATTGAAAGTTCTCCAGGGCAGGGACTTTGTTTCCTTACAGATTTGTACAGTTCATGACATAGCAGGTCCCTGAACTTGATTGGGGCCTTAGGGCTCTACTACAATACAAATAAAAAATAACTTTCTAACAGACAGAGTTAAATAAGACACTATAATAAATTGATAAGAATACTTGGGTTATTTGTTCAGCAAATTCTGCATCTTTTTCCAGTAAAATACATCAGTCTTCAAATTGTTAATCAATCAAATAACTGCACTATATAAAGTATATATATAAATATCTGTGATTCTCTCTAAAAACTTAAGGTAGAATTTCAGACATTATCAAATAACTTATAGGAACTGTTGTAATAGATCACACACACACACACACACACATTTTATACTTTGTTTTAAAACAATGAAGACCATAAAAAGTTTCAAGTAATATTGGACAAAATGTGTAAAAATAAGCCAATCAGTTTTAAAAAGGGGAGGTGCATCTTAGATGTGGGATGTTCTTAACTGGTATAGTCAAACCAGTTTGGACTAGAAATTGCATTTTTTTATTCGTGCACATCACTAGTCATGAAGTTGGTGCCTAACAAATTATGATAATCAATACAAACTATTCCTGAAATCTCACATCCAAACTTGTTATGACTTCCAAAAGAACTCAATCACAAATCTATTTTCTCTCCATTATTACATACTCATTTTGCTTGGGACCAGAGCTCCAAGACTTTTGTCTCCTATTCCAATATAAATCTACTGTCATTTTAAAGCCTGACAAAGAGCAAATATGAGGCATGCAACAAAAAAGTAATTGCAGAAGAATCTTTCTTTTAGGTGGGTTCTTGTCTTCAGCATATTTAAAATTTTAACAATTTTAGAATTAAAATAAATGTCAATAAGTTGTAGGAAAAATATGATGCATAGGATGGAGATACATATACCTCTAAAATGAATTACATACTTATCAAGGAAGTACATTTGTAAGTTATGCCTGCGACAGAAAGTACTGAAGTGAGATTGGCTATTCTCTCATGTATTTCAGCCCTAGTTAAAACTAATAGGTACTGGATATATTGCAAGAATAACATTTCTAGATCAAAGAGCTTTTGTAAATCATAAGAACAACCCATATGAATGGAACATACAAACCCTTTCAGATTATTACTTCAAGTATCCATTTATCCAAATACAGTAAAAGCTGTTTGATCCAGCATGTTGAGGGAATGGGGGGTGCCTGTAAGTGAAAAATGCCGGTTAACTAAGAAGGAGAGAGTTTGGGTGCAGGAGGGGGGTGCAGGACAGGGGGTTGGGGAATGGGAGAGGGTGCAGGTCACAGACTCTGGGAGGGACTTTGAGCACAGAGGGTGCTCAGGATGCCACCTCGGTTGACTCCCTGCAAGTGGCAACCTTTCCTGGCTACTCTTAGGAGGAGGTGCAGCAGGTGGCTCTGTGCGCTGCCCCCGCCTCGAGCTCTGGCTCTGCAGCTCTCATTGGCCGGGAACCGCAGCCAACGGGAGCAATGAGGGCAGCCCCTGTGGGCAGAGGCAGAACGCAAAGCAGAAGCCCCCATATCGGGCACCCTGTACCCCTTCCATGTCCCAAGTCCCCTCCAACACCCAAACTTCCTCCCAGAGCCCACGCTGCTCTGCAGCCCGTCCCACGACCCAACTCCCAGCCAGTCCCGTGCCAACTGGACTATAAACCGGAGTTTCAATGAAGGTCAGAAATGTTGGTTTATAGAGCTTTCTGTATGGTGAAGTTCCAGATAAAATAGCTTTTACTGTAGTCTAAACCACTCTTACATTAGTCACTATATTTTTTGATTATCATTATAAAACACTATAGTTATTTATAGTTATATACAATCAAGGGCCTTCCAACTAAGCAAGAGTATTACCCTAAGTGCTGCTCAGCATAAGGAATAGTTGAAAATTGGGCCCCGATTTAAGTCCTTTCTCTGCCTAAATTCCAATCTGTAAAATGGGGATAGTAATACTTTTCTAGCATCCTAGCAGCAGTGGGAGAGATTGGGATTTTCAGAGTAGGCTGATGACTTGTGTAGACATAAATGAGCAAAGACACCCTCAGGCTAATGTTTCTGATCTTTGGCATTCATAGCTTCTGTTCACCTTGAACAAAGATGAGCAACACCAGCAGCACGGTTTCTGTACACTTAATTCCATTTTCCAGAACTTTAATTAAACAGCTGGACCCTGGCACATTCATCCAAGAGCTTTTATATTCCCCAAAAAAATCAGCTACACTGTATACTCCAGTGTGAATCCCTCTATTAATTCCATCCCCAAGCACACCCCAGTAAACTCCAGCTGTCACTCGGGCATCACTAGTCTGGGTTCCCTGCTTTGTTTTCCCTACTGCCCCACCCTTTTTTATATGTCTGATCTTAACCTTCCTTGTTTTTCCTTCAGCTCATTTCAGTTGACCTCAGGTTGTGGTTTTTTTTGGTCCCTCCTATCTTCTTCCCAGTATCATTTCTGTGGCATGGTACTTATGGGGGAATCTCCTTGCTCCAAATAGATCTCAAATGGGTAGGAATAATTTCTCACAAAAATCACATTAATCTGATTTTAGGTGTTGAGCAAGCAGGTTTTCTGCCTATCCCCCCTCCCTTTAGGTGGTGTCAATGTCTCTGAGGTTGATTTACTGACAAAAATGGAGTCATTTTGGCCTATTGACAGGCTCTTCTGTCTTTTCATTTATTTCAATATAAATGATAGGCCAGTCTTTAACTTATCTTCAGATACCTAACTAGTTTATTAATCATACCATTCAAAAATGGTGAGGGTCTTCTGTAGATGCTACATGTAGTAATCGTTTTATAGAGAATGTCATATCACATCATTCCACTAATGGGTTTCTTCACTACCTTTGCCATTTTAATAATTGTCTACTCCAAACGGATATTCATACTTCATTCATTAATATTTGTAAACTGCTTTGAGACCATCCAGTTGAGGCCTGTGCAGTATCATTGATGTCGTACCACACAACATTTTGATTTAAAAATCCTAGAACAATATAAAATTAAGATGGCACACATTTAATGGATTAAAAACTGGCTAACTGATAAGTCTCAAAATGTAACTAACTGGGGAATCACCATTGAGTGGGTGTGCTTCTAATGGGGTCCCACAGGGATCAGTTCCAGACCCTATTCTATTAAATATTTTTATCAATGTCGTGGAAGAAAACATAAAATCATCACTGATAAAGTTTGACGATGACACAAAAATTGGGGGAGTGGCAAATAATTAAGAGGAGAAATCACTGAATCAGAATGATCTGGATCATTTGGTTAACTGGATGCAAGCAAACAATACATATATGAATACAATTAAATGTAAATGTAGGCATTTAGGACCAAATATTGTAGGCCATACTTAGAGATTGACAGATTCTATCCTGGGAAGTAGTTACTCTGAAAAAGATTTGAGGATCATAGTGGTTAATCATCTGAATCTGAGCTTCCACTGTAACACTATGACCAAAAGACTTTATGCGTACTTAAGATTCCTGTTTATCACTGTCAAGGTTCCTCCCCCACTCTGAACTCTAGGGTACAGATGTGGGGACCTGCATGGAAAAACCTCCTAAGCTTATCTTCACCAGTGTAGGTCAAAACTTCCCCAAGGTACAAAATATTCCCCCCCGTTGTCCTTGGACTGGCCGCTACCACCACCAAACTAATACTGGTTACTGGGGAAGAGCTGTTTGGACGCGTCTTTCCCCCCAAAATACTTCCCAAAACCCTGCACCCCACTTCCTGGACAAGGTTTGGTAAAAAGCCTCACCAATTTGCCTAGGTGACTACAGACCCAGACCCTTGGATCTTAAGAACAATGAACAATCCTCCCAACACTTGCACCCCCCCTTTCCTGGGAAATGTTGGATAAAAAGCCTCACCAATTTGCATAGGTGACCACAGACCCAAACCCTTGGATCTGAGAACAATGAAAAAGCATTCAGTTTTTACAAGAAGACTTTTAATAAAAAATAGAAGTAAATAGAAATAAAGAAATCCCCCCTGTAAAATCAGGATGGTAGATATCTTACAGGGTAATTAGATTAAAAAACATAGAGAACCCCTCTAGGCAAAACCTTAAGTTACAAAAAAGATACACAGACAGAAATAGTTATTCTATTCAGCACAATTCTTTTCTCAGCCATTTAAAGAAATCATAATCTAACACATACCTAGCTAGATTACTTACTAAAAGTTCTAAGACTCCATTCCTGTTCTGTCCCTGGCAAGAGCAGCATACAGACAGACACAGACCCTTTGTTTCTCTCCCTCCTCCCAGCTTTTGAAAGTATCTTGTCTCCTCATTGGTCATTTTGGTCAGGTGCCAGCGAAGTTACCTTTAGCTTCTTAACCCTTTACAGGTGAGAGGAGCTTTCCCCTGGCCAGGAAGGATTTCCAAGGGGTTTACCCTTCCCTTTATATTTATGACAATCACATTGATATATTAATTTACTTCTGTATATGACAATGGTGCAACTGCTGCTGGAATACTTTGTCCAGTTCTGGTGCCCACAGTTCAAGAAGGGGAGCAGCAGAATACGGACACTGGACTTCAGAAAAGCAGACTTTGATTCTTTCAGGGAACTGATGGGCAGCATCCCCTGGGAGAATAACATGAAGGGGAAAGGAATCCAGGACACCTGGCTGTATTTTAAAGAATCCTTATTGAGCTTGCAGAAACAAACCATCTTGATGTGTGGAAAGAATAGTAAATATGGCAGGCAACCAGCTTGGCTTAACAATGAAATCCTTGCTGATCTTAAACACAAAAAAGAAGTTCACAAGAAGTGGAAGATTGTACAAATGACAGGGAGGAGTATAAAAATATTGCTCGGGCATGCAGGAGTGAAAACAGCAAGGCCAAATCACACTTGGATTTGCAGCTAGCAAGAGATGTTAAGAGTAACAAGAAGGATTCCCTCAGGTATGTTAGCAACAAGAAGAAAGTCAAGGAAAGTGTGGGCCCCTTACTGAATGAGGGAGGCAACCTAGTGACAGAGGATGTAGAAAAAGCTAATGTACTCAATGCTTTTTTTTCCCCTCTGTCTTCACGAACAAGGTCAGCTCCCAGACTGTTGTACTGGGCAGCACAGCATGGGGAGGAGATGACGACAGCTCTCTGTGGAGAAAGAAGTGGTTCAGGATTATTTAGAAAAGCTGGATGAGCACAAATCCATGGGGCCAGAGGCACTGCATCCAAGGTTTCTAAAGGAGTTGCCAGATGTGATTTCAGAGCCATTGGCTATTATCTTTGAAAACTCATGGCAATAAGGGGAGTCCCGGATGACTGGAAAAAGGCTACTGTAGTGTCCTTCTTTAAAAAAGGGAAGAAGGACGATCCAAGGAACTACAGACCAGTCAGCCTCACCTCAGTCCCTGGAAAAATCATAGAACAGGTCCTCGAGGAATCAATTTGGAAGCACATAGAGGAGAGGAAAGTGATCTGGAACAGTCAGCATGGATTCAGCAAGGGCAAGTCATGCCTGACTAACCTAATTGCTTTCTGTGACAAGATAACTGGCTCTGTGGATGAGGGGAAAGCAGTGGATGCGTTATTCCCTGACTTTAGCCAACTTTTTGATATGGTCTCCCACCCTATTCTAGGCAGCAAGTTAAAGAAGTATGGGGTGGATGAATGGACTATAAAGTGGATAGAAAGCTGGCTAGATCATCAGGGTCAACGGGTAGTGATCAATGTCTAGTTGGCAGTTGGTATCAAGCGGAGTTCCCCAAGTGTCGGTCCTGGGGTCGGTTTTGTTCAATATCTTCATTTACGATCTGGAGGATGGCATGGATTGCAACCTCAGCAGATTTTTAGATGACACTAAACTGGGAGGAATGGTAGATATGCTGGAGGGTAGGGATAGGATACTGAGGGACCTAGTCAAATTAGAGGATAGGGCCAAAAGAAATCTAATGATGTTCAACAGGGACAAGTGCAGAGTCCTGCACTTAGGATGGAAGAATCCCATGCACTGATACAGACTAAGGACAGAGCGGCTAGGCAGCAGTTCTGTAGAAAAGGATCTAGCTGTTACAGTAGATGTGAAGCTAGATATGAGTCAGTGTGCACTTGTTGCCAAGAAGGCTAATAGAATTTTGGGCTGTATAAGTTGGAGCACTGTCAGCAGATTGAGGGACATGATCATTCCCCTCTATTCAGCATTGGTGAGGCCTCATCTGGAGTATTGTGTCCAGTTTTGGGCCCTACATTACAAGAAGGATGTGGAAAAATTGGAAAGAGTCCAGTGGAGGGCAACAAAAATGGTTAGAGGGCTGGAGCACATGATTTATGAGGAGAAACTATGGGAACTGGGATTATTTAGTCTGCAAAAGAGAAGAATGAGAGGGGATTTGATAGCTGCTTTCAACTACCTGAAAGGGGGTTCCAAAGAGGATGGATCTAGACTGTTCTCAGTGGTACCATATGATAGAACAAGGAGTAATGGTCTCAAGTCATATTGGGGAGTTCTCGGTTGGATATTAGGAAAAATTTTCATTCAGAGGGTGGTGAAGCACTGGAATGGGTTACCTAGGGAGGTGGTGGAATCTCCTTCCTTAGAGGTTTTTAAGGTCAGGCTTGACAAAGCCCTGGCTGGGATGATTTAGTGGGGATTGGTCCTGCTTTGTGCAGGGGGTTGGACTAGATGACCTCCTGAGGTCCCTTCCAACCCTGATATTCTATGATTCTATGATTCTTGTCAACTGCTGGAAATTGCCCATCTTGATTATCACTACAAAAGGTTTTCTCCCTCCCCCCGCTCTCCTGCTGGTATTAGCTCATCTTAAGTGATCACTCTCCTTACAGTACGTATGGTAACACCCATTGTTTCATGTTCTCTGTGTATATAAATCTCCCCACTGTATTTTCCACTGAATGCATCCGATGAAGTGAGCTGTAGCTCACGAAAGCTTATGCTCAAATAAACTGGTTAGTCTCAAAGGTGCCACAAGTACTCCTTTTCTTTTTGCGAATACAGACTAACACGGCTGCTACTCTGAAACATGCCTTATAGTGATAGATTTAACAAGCTCAGTCTATTTAGGTTAACACAGAAAAGGTTAATGGGTGACTTGACTACAGTCTATAAGTAATTACATGGGGAATAATATTTAATAATGGTCTCTTCAATTCAGTAGAGAATAGTATAACATGACCGGGGCCGGTTTTGTTCAATATCTTCATAAATGATCTGGAGGATGGTGTGGATTGCACTCTCAGCAAATTTGCGGATGATACTAAACTGGGAGGAGTGGTAGATACGCTGGAGGGGAGGGATAGGATACAGAAGGACCTAGACAAATTGGAGGATTGGGCCAAAGGAAATCTGATGAGGTTCAATAAGGATAAGTGCAGGGTCCTGCACTTAGGATGGAAGAACCCAATGCACAGCTACAGACTAGGGACCGAATGGCTAGGCAGCAGTTCTGCGGAAAAGGACCTAGGGGTGACAGTAGACGAGAAGCTGGATATGAGTCAGCAGTGTGCCTTGTTGCCAAGAAGGCCAATGGCATTTTGGGATGTATAAGTAGGGGCATACCGAGCAGTTCGAGGGACGTGATCGTTCCCCTCTATTCGACATTGGTGAGGCCTCATCTGGAGTACTGTGTCCAGTTTTGGGCCCCACACTTCAAGAAGGATGTGGATAAATTGGAGAGAGTCCAGCGATGGGCAACAAAAATGATTAGGGGACTGGAACACATGAGTTATGAGGAGAGGCTGAGGGAGCTGGGATTGTTTAGCCTGCAGAAGAGAAGAATGAGGGGGGATTTGATAGCAGCTTTCAACTACCTGAAAGGGGGTTCCAAAGAGGATGGCTCTAGACTGTTCTCAATGGTAGCAGATGACAGAACGAGGAGTAATGGTCTCAAGTTGCAGTGGGGGAGGTTTAGATTGGATATTAGGACAAACTTTTTCACTAGGAGGGTGGTGAAACACTGGAATGCGTTACCTAGGGAGGTGGTA
Source organism: Lepidochelys olivacea (assembly GCF_965140295.1). Taxonomy (NCBI): domain Eukaryota; kingdom Metazoa; phylum Chordata; order Testudines; family Cheloniidae; genus Lepidochelys; species Lepidochelys olivacea. The sequence goes on along the minus strand of NC_140411.1, from coordinate 73,603,206 downwards.
GTATCTCCTTCCTTGGAGGTTTTTAAGGTCAGGCTTGACAAAGCCCTGGCTGGGATGATTTAACTGGGAATTGGTCCTGCTTCCAGCAGGGGGTTGGACTAGATGACCTTCTGGGGTCCCTTCCAACCCTGATATTCTATGATTCTATGACCCAATGGCTGGATGTTGAAACTAGACAACTGGAAATAAGGCGTAAATTTTTGATAGTGATGGTAATTAACCCTTGGAACAATTTACCAAGGGTTGTGGTGGATTGTCTACCTCTGACAATTTTTAAATCAAGATTGAATATTTTTTTTTAAAAGATATGCTTTAGGAATTTTTGCGGGGAGTTCTGTAGCCTGTGTTATACAGGAGACCAAATAGATGATCATAATGGCGCCTCCAGGCCTTGGAATCTATGAATCTACAAATAATATTACTATGAGGGGCAGACTTTTTCTTTGCACAAAAAAACCCACAACATAAATATCACACCTAGTTACAGAAATGTAGCATCTGACAATATTTTAAATTCCTGCTAAAAGGAGAGTTAAAGAAGAGAATGTAGTTAGATTAGTAGCTCAAATTTGGGGTATGAAATGATGTTGAGTACAGTTAAATACATGTATTTCCTCAACAGCTGTAAACAAATTGTTTTACTATATGGCCATTAAAAATGAGTTTAACACTATCATGCCATGTTCTGTGGCCCAGACTCACTAAAGCCCCTCAGGTGCTGTGACACTCAGATTTGCAACAGCTAATTTATAGATGCCTAGAAAATCACTGGAATGACAATGACAATGTCATAACAAAGTCTGAGTTCGTAATCTAGGCTCCCTATACAATGAATGGGTAGAGATAGGCACCTAAGAATACAAACCACAAAAAAGCAACACACTAGGAGGGGAGCTGCAGTAGATAGCCAGTGAGAGATGTCTTAAGTACCACCCCTCTCAGAAAAAGGTGCATAAGTCTGGGTTTAAGGAAGGCACCTATCTCTGCTTGGGATCCGCAACAAGAAACAGGAGGAGGCTTAAGTGCCTATGTTGTTCTTTGAAAGGAAGAGTAGAACACCTGCTGATTACACAAAAAACTTCATAGGGGAAGGTGCTGTTAGCGCCCACCTCAGCAGTTAGAGCACTCACCTGGGATGTGGGAGACCTGGATTCAATTTCTCTTTTCTGCCTGAGGGGAAAAATATTTGATCAGGTGTCTTCCTCACCTCTCAAGAGATAAGCACTGAACTATGGGTCATTCTGATGTGAGGCTCCCACAATCTTTCCTGTGGACATTGTTCCATTGTGTAGTTAAATAATTAAAGAATCATTGAAGCAGAGACCATGAAAGTGACTCTATAGCTGGTGGCTAAAGTATCCAGCTGGTAGGTGGGTGACCCAGGGTTCAGTCTCTCTGCTAAAATGACTCCTTATTTATCCATAGTGGAACAGCTTCAACAGGAGAGAGACTAAGAGAGTCCCTCATGAGCATATCCCATAGTTCAGAGCACTTTGTGAGGTGGGGCAAACCCCTGTTCAAATCCTTTCTCCTCTTCTGTAATCTCTCTCTCTCAGCATATGTGCAGTGTGCCCAGCCATTTGATATCATTGTCAGACAGGTGAAGAGCTGGTATCCCACCATCAATATGGGTCAGCAGGCACTTGTCATAGGTCATATATCTCATATATTTGACTGCATCTACATTGCGGGTCATTAGAGAAATCTCATTTGAAGAGATTGGCTGCACCATTGCCCTGTCCTATTCAAATCTGGTTCAGGAATGACCATAGGTGCCTTGGCAGGCCAAATTTGGTGGACAGATGGTTTGGTCTGTGATGAGAGAGGGATTAATGATTGTCACTGCTGGTCACTCATTACATGAATCAGATTCCACCATCATGTCCTGTAGTGGCATACGTGACCACACAGGGCGTGTAGAAGACAGAAAAATTGGCAGATGGTTGAAGAGGTCTGAGTAGAGAGGCAAGTCACTATTCTCATGGATCTTACCCAGGAGCATTATGGAGGACCCCTCACATCAAATATGGGGCAATGCTATGTTTCCAAGCATTGGCAGCCATGGCAGTGGAGTTGCATGTAAAGTCTCAGTAACAATGCACATAGCTTTATTAAGTTCTACATTGACCAACCTTGTGTGAGATGAACACAAGGACCACTGTACTCTGCTGTTGAATAGCAAAGATCAAGGGCTGATGTTCTAAGAGTCCAAGCACTAGGGCCCCAGGTTGAGCAAGCCAGTTTTCTGAGCAAGTTATTCCAAGTGATAACTTTGGCTGCTGTCTTCTTCATGTGTTTGTGGTATATCAATGACTATCCAATGTCACGCCAAAGTAAATTGGGTTTGGGCTGTGCAGCAGGCATTGACCATTCAAGAAAATATTTAAACTTGTGACTTGTGCTTGCATTATCCAGATGAAATACACTAGAAACCATCTTGGAAAAGCTCAGCTGCAGGTGCATTGACTACAGTAGTCGCTTTGAGCGTCATATCATCATTAAGGACCTTTTCGATTTCTGAAAAGGACTGAGCTTGATAGCTGCAGCAAATATTTGTCGGTGTGACACCTTGGCATCCCCATATTCACCAGTCATATAATTATTATGTGTTTTGTACAAAGAATGTCTTGTGAGGTATCAGTCTAAAAGTCTTGATCTGTTGAATATCAATACCCTGTTGGATTGTATGTGCTGTCATTGTATGTAAAGTTATGAAGTTTAGCTCTCTGTGTGTTACAGAAAGATGTTGTGAAGTTGGAAGTGCCTACAACTAGCATTTCAGACACAACAATGAAGAAGCTAGACACTGCTAATGACGCATCAACAAAGACAATGGGCCATGGAAAAGGCTTGTCCTCACCTGGAAATGCTTCAGATAGCCTATGAATAATGGCTGCAAAGACTCGTAGAATCAGAGAATATCAGGGTTGGAAGGGACCTCAGGAGGTCATCTAGTCCAACCCCCCTGCTCAAAGCAGGACTGATCCCCAATTAAATCATCCCAGCCAGGGCTTTGTCAAGCCTGACCTTAAAAAACTCTAAGGGAGGAGATTCCACCACCTCCCTAGGTAACCCATTCCAGTGCTTCATCACCCTCCGAGTGAAAAAGTTTTCTTCCTAATATCTAACCTAAACCTCCCCCACTGCAACTTGAGACCATTACTCCTTGTTCTATCAGTGGTACCACTGAGAACAGTCTAGATCCATCCTCTTTGGAACCCCGTTTCAGGTAGTTGAAAGCTGCTATCAAATCCCCCCTCATTCTTCTCTTCTGCAGACTAAATAATCCCAGTTCTCAGCCTCTCCTCATAAATCATGTGCTCCAGCCCCCTAACCATTTTTGTTGCCCTCCGCTGGACTCTCTCCAATTTTTCCACATCCTTCTTGTCATGTGGGGACCAAAACTGGAAACAGCACTCCAGATGAAGCCTCACCAATGTCGAATAGAGGGGAATGATCACATCCCTCCATCTGCTGACAATGCTCCTACTTATACAGTCCAAAATGCTATTAGCCTTCTTGGCAACAAGTGCACACTGTTGACTCATATTCAGCTTCTCGTCCACTGTAACCGCTGGATCCTTTTCTACAGAACTGCTGCCTAGCCACTCAGTCCCTAGTCTGTAGCAGTGCATGGGATTCTTCCATCCTAAGTGCAGGACTCTGCACTTGTCCTTGATGAACCTCATTTGATTTCTTTTGGCCTAACACTCTAATTTGTTTACGTCCCTCTGTATCTTATCCCTACCCTCCAGCGTATCTACCACTCCTCCCAGTTTAGCGTCATCTGCAGAGTTGCTGAGGGTGCAGTCCATGCCATCCTCCGGATCATTAATGAAGATATTGAACAAAAATGGTCCCAGGACTGACCTTAGGTAAGGGAACTTAATTGACAGATATCTAACATTTGCTTTTGAGGGAATTAGAACTGTGGGCAAGCTGACTAATCAGATAATTCTTTTCACCTATCACTTCAGTAGCAGATATTTGGATCCTGGCTAACTTCCCCAGAACAGGATATATAACAAACAGAACTGGCCATTATCACTTAGATGGCATGTGAAGGACTTTTTCACCAAATAGCCTCTGAAAAAAGTAGATATGGAAGAAAACTGCCTTGAAGGATCTAGGCAAAGGCGATTGTAAGGAATGGGTTTGGCACCACCTAAGGAGAAGATATATACTGAGAGTAAACAATTTGGGTCAGTTCCTCAGTGGATGTAAATGGGCCAATGAAGACAAAGGAGCTGTGCCAATTTTATACTAGCTGAGGATGTGTGAAACTAGATGCTGATGAGTAGTAAAATCATTCACTGGTCTCTTTCAGTGGTTAAGCTGTTTGCTGACGGGCAAGAGAGGAAGATGGCAAGAAACATGAATGTTCTCTTCTGTATGCATATCTCATTATATTCTGAAAAGGGTCAGGAGGAATAATAAAAGGAAGTGATAAAGTCAATATAGTCCTCTTCAATTAAATACTTTTTTTTGTAAGTAGCAATGAAGTAAGAAAAGATCCAACATACTTGTAAAAATAACCCTGTGAAAGCATGAGTCCCCTCTTTTGATATAACTAGCATGACAGTAAATGGTGTTAAAAAATTCTTTATACTGGCATCTGTTCTTTTTATTTTATAATATGTGTGCATTTTATGTGGGGATTTTTTTTCAGACAATTACTCATTATTGATGAACGCCAAAATAAGTCTTCAAGCAAACTCATATATAATTTAGAATACGTATGTTTCAGCAGCTGCCAGTACTGCAGTACTTTACATGTTTCATTTTCTCAATTTTATTTTTTTTCCCCTATAGAACATCCATTTTCCCTGTGCTTATCTCCCACTCCCCTCTTTCCTTTTTGGAGCAATTTACTGTTTTCACATACTGAAGAACTCTCCATTTCCTGTACAAACTCAGAAGAATCACAGAAAGTCATGTTTTAGGAAAGAAAGACATTCTGCTCAGTTATTTTCTGTATCGAATAAGTGGCATGATTGTTTTGTCAGTCTCCTTAAGTGCACAAAATGTGTTTCCAATTAAACTACACCAGATTACCAAGAACTGAAAAATGGGGCATGCAGCTTTAAATAAATATGGTCCTTGGAATAAAAAGAAAAAAGAAATATAGCCCCGGAGATCATATTTAATTGCATGCTTTTCTCTTTGATGATCTGCTGCATTGCCCACAATGTTTGCTATTATGGTTAATATCCCTTATGAAAAAAAATTACTTTCAAAGCCCTTTCCACAGATAACTTTTGCACACTCTGTTTTCAAACAAAGGCTAATTAACATTTTCTGTAATAAATTGATAACAAAAAGCTGTTACTTTATTTTTATTATACACAGCAGATTAGAAGTTCTTGTAGTTATTAATTCTTCAGCATGTTTTAACATCTTTAGGAAAGGATTTTTTGAGAACGTAAAGTTAATTAAAAAAAAAGTAGTCACATGAAAAAATTATGCCAAGCCATTAAACTCCATCTTTCTATCTTCTTGAGGAAGGCGAAGTGCTAATATTATTCCCCTGTAGCTATTATGGGATTTGAAACATATAAAAAAATCTAAAAATCATCTAAAGATAAGTGATTGTAATGGAAAATATCCTAAAGAAACATTAATTATATTCTATTCCAAACAAAACAAAAACCATGTTCAAAGAACGTTAAGGTTGCAAAGTCAAAAACTCTCAAGTCAGGAAATGCCAAAACGAATGCTGCCTGTGCAACATTAACTCAACCCCTTGTGTATAGGCATTATAATATGATCTTTAATTACATAATGAAGCACTATTTTTCCTGTTGCTTGGGAAATCTTAACTCTGGCACTTCCTAACTTCTGCGTGCTTGACTTTGAAACCTTGACATTTTTTGATGTAGGGCTTTTAAGCATTTAAACATATATTTAAATGTTTAAAATACTTAAACACAGGCGCCGATTTCCCCACTGCCCTGTGGGTGCTTGACGCCACCCCTGGCCCCGACCCTGGCCCAACCCCTGCCCACCACTGCACCACCTTCACCCCGTCCCAATTTCATCCCCTTCCCCGCCTTCTTCCCCGAGCACGCCACATCCCCTATCCTCCTACTCCTTCCTGGAAAGTCCTAAGCACCACCAACCAGCTGTTAGGCGGCGGGTGGGAAGCTCAGGCGGGGGGTGGGTGGGAGTGGTGACACTGTGCTGGGGAGGGGATGGGAGGAGCTTGGCTGCTGGTGGGTGTGGAGCACCTGCTAATTTTTCCCTGTGGATGCTCCAGCTGCGCAGCACCCACAGAGTCAAATGCTATATATTTAAACATTTAAAAACAAAAATGATATAATTTGGAACCATATTGACCTGGCATGTGGGTCATTGGCAGGCTTTGGATCTTTAAATTCACAGCACATACCCTTATAATATGAACTAATGGGTAGCAGTGGGTGGCTGTTATCTTCTGTATAGACATTAGACAGGGATGGAAACACAAACACGGTTTGCAAGTGGGTATCATATCTATTTCATAGCCAGGCAAACGGACGTTGATAAGCAGGAATAGCAATTTCTATTTCAGATTGGAGGAGAGTGTGTCTAATCATTACAGACCCTTCTGCTGCTGTTTCCCCCACAGCTTCCTCCACAAATCCTATCCCCATTCTCCTCAGCTCCTACTTATCTAACACTCCTCCCAGTTTAGTGTCATCTGCAAACTTGCTGAGGGTGCAATCCACGCCATCCTCCAGATTGTTAATGAAGATATTGAACAAAACTGGCCCCAGGACCGACCCTTCGGGAACTCCGCTTGATACTGACTGCCAACTAGACATGGAGACATCGATCACTACCCACTGAGCCCGATGATCTAGCCAGCTTTCTATCCACTTTATAGTCCATTCATCCACCCCATACTTCTTTAACTTGCTGGCAAGAATACTGTGGGAGATTGTATCAAAAACTTTGCTAAAGTCAAGGAATAACATATCCACTGCTTTCCCCTCATCCACAGAGCCAATTATCTCATCATAGAAAGCAATTCAGTTAGTCAGGTATGACTTGCCCTTGGTGAATCCATGCTGGTGTTCCTGATCACTTTCCTCTCCTCTAAGTGCTTCTGAATTGATTCCTTGAGGACCTGCTCCATGATTTTTTCCAGGGACTGAGGTGAGGCTGACTGGCCTGTAGTGTAGTGCCCTGTATCCTTCTTTTTCCCTTTTTTGAAGATGGGCACTACAGTAGCCTTTTTCCAGTCATCTGGGACCTCTCCTGATCGCCATGAGTTTTCGAAGATAACGGCCAATGGCCCTGCAATCACATCTGCCAACTCCTTAAGCAGCCATCCATGCAGTGCCTCCGGCCCCATGGACTTGTGCTCATCCAAATTTTCTAAATAGTCCTGAACCACTTCTTTCTCCACATAGGGCTGATCACCTCCTCCCCATACTGTGCGGCTCAATGCAGTAGTCTGGGAGCTGACCTTGTTCATGAAGACAGAGGCAAAAAATGCATTGAGTACATTAGCTTTTGCCACAGCATCTTGTCACTAGGTTGCCTCCCTCATTCAGTAAGGGGCCCACACTTTCCTTGACTTTCTTCTTGTTCCTAACATACCTGAGGGAATCCTTCTTGTTACTCTTAACATCTCTTGCTAGCTGCAAATCCAAGTGTGATTTGGCTTTCCTGTTTTCACTCCTGCCTGAGCAATATTTTTATACTCCTCTCTGTCATTTGTCCAATCTTCCACTTCTTGTAAACTTTTTTTGTTTTTAAGATCAGAAAGGATTTCACTGTTAGGGCCAAGCTGGTTGCCTGCGATATTTACTATTCTTTTTACACATCGGGATGGTTTGTCCCTGTAACCTCAATAAGGATTCTTTAAAATAGAATCATAGAATATCAGGGTTGGAAGGGACCCCAGAAGGTCATCTAGTCCAACCCCCTGCTGGAAGCAGGACCAATTCCCAGTTAAATCATCCCAGCCAGGGCTTTGTCAAGCCTGGCCTTAAAAACCTCTAAGGAAGGAGATTCTACCACCTCCCTAGGTAACGCATTCCAGTGTTTCACCACCCTCCTAGTGAAAAAGTTTGTCCTAATATCCAATCTAAACCTCCCCCACTGCAACTTGAGACCATTACTCCTCGTTCTGTCATCTGCTACCATTGAGAACAGTCTAGAGCCATCCTCTTTGGAACCCCCTTTCAGGTAGTTGAAAGCAGCTATCAAATCCCCCCTCATTCTTCTCTTCTGCAGGCTAAACAATCCCAGCTCCCTCAGCCTCTCCTCATAAGTCATGTGTTCCAGTCCCCTAATCATTTTTGTTGCCCTTCGCTGGACTCTCTCCAATTTATCCACATCCTTCTTGAAGTGTGGGGCCCAAAACTGGACACAGTACTCCAGATGAGGCCTCACCAATGTCGAATAGAGGGGAACGATCACGTCCCTCGATCTGCTCGCTATGCCCCTACTTATACATCCGAAAATGCCGTTGGCCTTCTTGGCAAAAAGAGTACACTGCTGACTCATATCCAGTTTCTCGTCCACTGTCACCCCTAGGTCCTTTTCCGCAGAACTGCTGCCTAGCCATTCGGTCCCTAGTCTGTAGCTGTGCATTGGGTTCTTCCGTCCTAAGTGCAGGACCCTGCACTTATCCTTATTGAACCTCATCAGATTTCCTTTGGCCCAATCCTCCAATTTGTCTAGGTCCTTCTGTATCCTATCCCTCCCCTCCAGCGTATCTACCACTCCTCCCAGTTTAGTATCATCCGCAAATTTGCTGAGAATGCAATCCACACCATCCTCCAGATCATTTATGAAGATATTGAACAAAACCGGCCCCAGGACCGACCCCTGGGGCACTCCACTTGATACCGGCTGCCAACTAGACATGGAGCCATTGATCACTACCCATTGAGCCCGACAATCTAGCCAGCTTTCTACCCACCTTATAGTGCATTCATCCAGCCCATACTTCCTTAACTTGCTGACAAGAATACTGTGGGAGACCGTGTCAAAAGCTTTGCTAAAGTCAAGAAACAATACATCCACTGCTTTCCCTTCATCCACAGAACCAGTAATCTCATCATAAAAGGCGATTAGATTAGTCAGGCATGACCTTCCCTTGGTGAATCCATGCTGGCTGTTCCTGATCACTTTCCTCTCATGCAAGTGCTTCAGGATTGATTCTTTGAGGACCTGCTCCATGATTTTTCCAGGGACTGAGGTGAGGCTGACTGGCCTGTGGTTCCCAGGATCCTCCTTCTTCCCTTTTTTAAAGATTGGCACTACATTAGCCTTTTTCCAGTCATCCGGGACTTCCCTGGTTCGCCACGAGTTTTCAAAGATAATGGCCAATGGCTCTGCAATCACAGCCGCCAATTCCTTCAGCACTCTCGGATGCAACTCGTCCGGCCCCATGGACTTGTGCACGTCCAGCTTTTCTAAATAGTCCCTAACCACCTCTATCTCCACAGAGGGCTGGCCATCTCTTCCCCATTTTGTGATGCCCAGCACAGCAGTCTGGGAGCTGACCTTGTTAGTGAAAACAGAGGCAAAAAAAGCATTGAGTACATTAGCTTTTTCCACATCCTCTGTCACTAGGTTGCCTCCCTCATTCAGTAAGGGGCCCACACATTCCTTGGCTTTCTTCTTGTTGCCAACATACCTGAAGAAACCCTTCTTGTTACTCTTGACATCTCTGGCTAGCTGCAGCTCCAGGTGCGATTTGGCCCTCCTGATATCATTCCTACATGCCCGAGCAATATTTTTATACTCTTCCCTACAGCCAGCTCTGCCCGACTCCTTTCCCCTCCATGTTATTCTCCCATGGGATCATGCCCATCAGTTCCCTGAGGGAGTCAAAGTCTGCTTTTCTGAAGTCAAGGGTCCATATTCTGCTGCTTTCCTTTCTTACTGGTATCAGGATCCTGAACTCGACCATTTCATGGTCACTGCCTTCCAGGTTCCCATCCACATTTGCTTCCCCTACAAATTCTTCCTGGTTTGTGAGCAGCAGGTCAAGAAGAGCTCTGCCCCTAGTTGGTTCCTCCAGCACTTGCAGCAGGAAATTGTCCCTTACACTTTCCAAAAACTTCCTGGATTGTCTGTGCACTGTTGTATTGCTCTCCCTTTAGATATCGGGGTGATTGTAGTCCCCCATGAGAACCAGGGCCTGTGATCTAGTAACTTCTGTTAGTTGCTGGAAGAAAGCCTCGTAAACCTCATCCACCTGGTCTGGTGATCTATAGCAGATTCCCACCATGACATCACCCTTGTTGCTCACACTTCTAAACTTAATCTAGAGACTCTCAGGTTATCCTGCAGTTTCATACCAGAGCTCTGAGCAGTCATACTGCTCTTACATACAATGCAACTCCCCTACCTTTTCTGCCTTGCCTGTCCTTTCTGAACAGTTTATATCCATCCATGACAGTACTCCAGTCATGTGAGTTATCCCACCAAGTCTCTGTTATTCCAATCACATCATGATTCCTTGACTGTGCCAGGACTTCCAGTTCTCCCTGCTTGTTTCCCAGGCTTCTTGCATTTGTGTATAGGCACTGAAGATAACTTGCTGATCATCCTGCTTTCTCAGTATCAGGCAGGAGTCCTTCCCTTCTTGCGCTCTCCTGCTCGTGCTTCCTCCTGGTATCCATAATTTGGTCCACAGAAATTTGAAATGGAAAACACCTATTATCCAGTCCATCTGTCTGCCAATGTAGCAATTTTTCCAATGAGGCATTTTCTAATATTTTGTTCAGTCAGGGTTTAAGAGTCCCAACAATGGGTCTCTCATCATTTCTCTGTGAAGACTCTTCCAGAAATCCAGTCCACCTGACCAGTAACAGTATTTCACCCCTGATATTCTGACTACATTTTTCCATTCTGGTACAAGTCTGGAACAGTGCACCGGTTCTGGGCTACACATTACTAGAAACCTATTGACAAACTAGAGAGAGTTCAGGAAGAGGTATAAGACAATCCAGGGACTGTAAGGATTGATTCATGAGGAAAGGTTAAAGGAGCTAATATCTATATCCTAGCTAAGTGAAGACTAAGAAGGGATATGAAGTCTATAAATATTTGACAGGCATTTCTACCCCAGTAGGATATGTACCCATTTTCAAGTACCCCCCGTCTATAACTTCCCTTCAACAACAATTATTTCTATGGGCTTTTTCTTTCTTACCCACTGTTAATACTTATTTACTATATATTTCTTGCAGGAAGTAGATTAAAAATAGCATTTCAGTATCACAGTCATCAATTTGACCCCATTCATGTCTTTGTAACCCTTATTTCTCTCTAGTAATCTTTTTTATCTTGGTGGGTTTTTTGGTGGGCTTTTATTCCCCTTAATCTCTTATTTATAGGCATTTTTATGAAGCTCATTCCCTTATTTGAGCATCTCTACAGCATTGAAGTGTCTTTGCTTTGCATTAGCTTCACTAGAAATTTGTGCTGCCCTGTTTCTTCCTTTCAAACCTTCAAGAACATTCACTTTTAGTTTGTGCTTTTTTTTTTTTTTTTTTTTTTTTGGTATCCTTTCCCCAGAAATCCTAATCTAGATCCTAATAGAGACAGTAGGAGTATTCCCTCTTTCCTGCCATCCCTGCAGTCACTTTTCTATCTGCAACCATGAAGGGAGCAGGCATTGCAGTGAGCAAGTGCTGACTCATGTCAACAGCTATGCACCAGCTACCTGTTAAATGGTGGAAGGAGGAAGAGATAAGAGAAGATGATTCTGTTTATCCCTTGTTGGGCAGTAAGAACCTTTTGGAACCAGCAGCCAGAGAAGGGTAGGAGGCTCCACTACCTGAGCCCAGGGAGGTAAACTGAATGTCTCCTTATCCCTCATGGGGGAAAGACACAGAGAAACAGGCCTAGAGAAGCAGGAAAGAGCAGGTGAGACTCACTCAGTGACTTGCCCAATGTCATATCGGAAATCTATAATAGGAAACTAAATAGTCTAGCAGGGAAATAAACCCAGGACTTCCATATCCTATGCTAGGGCCTTAACCACCGAATCATCCTTCCTCTAAGTCTAATTACTAATTCTACTAGGTGTGTACAGTGAGGAACAGCCACATTTGCCTATCTTTTCACACTCAGGTGGCTGGAGTAGCCTGGTAAAATGCCGTATCTCCAAAGATATATTTTCCATTCACAAATATCCCATAGAATTCTTATCAGCTGTGAGTTAAAAAAAATAATTGTGACTGGAAGAAGCAGTGCAGCAATGGCTGACCCACATCATCCTCGTGTGGTGAGGGAATGTACTCACCAGAGTATATTTATACAAAATGCTAATGTATCCAATAATGTTTATTGCTGAAGCCAGGGCAAGTGAAACTCTGGCTCCCTGAGATAGGTCCTGTTTACAGTACGGAAATATAAACCAGAGTAACTACACTGATTTAACAAGACACGCTGCACTGATACCTAGCAGAGTTTATCCTGGTTTGGTTTACTGAGATAACTTACAGTTGAGTGCCAAAGCAAGCAGGATGCAGCAGGTATACATGGGGGCCTGGCAGTGGTGTAACTACCTCAATATAGCATACAGCTACACTGCAGTTGGAGGTATGATTGCAGCTCCAATAGACGTACCTCTATTAGCTTTACTCTACCTAGCATGGCTAAAAACAGCAGTGAAACTGCAGAGGCACAGGCTTGAGCATGGACTGTGCAAGCCTGCATGGAAACCCCAGGTACATACCTGTATCCGTAGCCAATGCTGAAGCCTGTGTTGCTACAACAACACGTATTTTTAGCCCTGCCAGGTAGATTAAAACTAATACAGCTATGCCTATCTGAGCTGCAATCACACCTCCAGCTGCAGTGTGAGCATACCCATAGTTACACTGGGTCAAATGTCTCTAATGTAGGTATGGATCTAGAGCTGTAAGAGTTTGGACAGGCTCTGCTACTACCTCAAGGAGTTTGTGATGAGGATAAATGGTTTGCCATTAATAAGTGCAGAGTGCCACTGTACAGAACTCACTAAACTTGTTCATTATCCTCTTTTTAGAGCCCTGGTGTTCATGTGGGGTGGCTTGCCTGAGACCAGAAAGGACTGAGTGGGGTTTCAGTGTTTTATCTATGGTACGGATACAGCCCCATTATAATAGTATTTAAATTCCACTAGGCAACAGGGCACCTAAGTGTTAGTCTTTGAAATGTTCAGCATTGCAATACCTAAGTCCCCATTTGTAAATCTAGCTCTTAATCTTTCTGTGCCTTCTTTCTCCATCTGTAAAATGGGGATCATGATACTTCCCTACCTTGCAGATATAATAAATATATGAAAGACTAAGGTGCTCAGAGTCCTGAATTAGGTGCCCAGGCGTCATATACAATGAAGGAGAGTTAGGTGCCAAAGAAGGTGATTCACAGAAGCTAGCAAGCTGAGCTGGAAACCATCTAAGCTAGCCAGTAGGAAATGCTGTGGAGAAGGGTAAGGCTCACATCCATAAAGGGGTACCTTTGGGCTGAAGGGAGATGCCCATGTCCACTCAGGATTCTTAGCCATGAACCAGCTCCATTGTAAAAAAAAAAGAAAGAGAGAGACGCCCCCACCACCACCACCTCCTCCTCCATTTTAGCCAATAGCCCACTGGTTAGGACACACAGATGGGGTATCAGAGGCCTGTTTTCAATCTCTGCTCTGCCTGATTTGGAACAAAGATGTAAAACCCAGTCTCTCACATCCTAGGTGAGTGGCTTAAGCACTAGGCTGTTGGATATTCTAGGGAAGGTCTCTCCTGTTGAAACTGTTCGACTTTGTGTAAGTTATTACATATTCCTTGGGACAGATAGAAAAGTGAAAAATTGACTCTATAGCCCAGTGGTTAAGGCACTCAGCTTGGATGTGGTATAGTTGTGGTCAAGTCCTTGCTCTAGATCAGAGATTCAACCATATCCCAGGAGTGTGCTCTAATAACTGGGCTATTGGGCAGAATGAGGAACACATACCCACCCCAAAAATTCCTGGTCTGCTTTTCCCTGGCTGTGTTTTGGGTGGAGCACACCTATGGGATCAGGCCCTGCTGCTGAGGAATCACCTACTCTGAAAATCCTACTGGGTCTTAAATGTGAGTTAGAACTCCAAGCTACTCATTAGCTGTGAGGCAGTGTGAGGACTTAGGTACCTTTACACATGCCTGCTGGCATAAACACAGTTTCCTACAGGGTTGGCAACAGTTGAGCAGTGCTTTTGTGAATGTCTGCGGTGCATAAACGTTGAACTTGGGTGCCTAAATCCTTTTTTGAATCTAGCACTAAGTGATTTTCCCACATGGTCATATAGGAAGTCTGTGACATTGCAGGGAATCAAATTCAGGTCTCCCAAGGCCCAGGATAATATCCTAACACTGGAACTGTTTCCCCAAACATATTAATCTAAATGTTGAATTATCGTTAGGTGAAGTTAATTTAATGTCTTTGATTCCTGTCTGTGAGCTTTTTTTGTGAAAAAAAAAAAAAAAAAAATTGAGTTTTTTTGTGAAACCAGATGTAAAGCTGACATTTGTGCTGATCTTCTCCTTTAAAGAAATTATTTCTGTCAATATTTTGAATGAATAATGTTCCTCTTTAAATTATGATGGGTCTAGAGGTAAATTTGCAATTCTTAATAATAACAGGGCTAAGTATGATGAGTTCATTTAGTGCAGATTTATGCAGCTTGTTGCTGCTGACAATAAATGTATTAAAGCCCATGTTATAATAGAATACTTCCTTATTTCCCCTCATATATACTGAGCTGTATGCTGTGACAATTTAAGTTGCTTATTGCTGTTGATACTCCAGGATTTTCAGTACATTTTTACTGTTTTGATCTACCATTATTACTTGAATTATTTGTGTTGTGTAGTTATTTCATATATTTTATTCTTTCAAATATTAAATGCCTATCAAGTGTTTTAATTGCTTTTAAAAATCTTAATATACCTACTGTCATAAGACAAAAATCTACTACAGAAATACATGCCAAAATGTCATCTTCATCTTCCCTTTTAAGTATAAATCAAAACAATTAACATACTAACTTCCAAATTTTCTCAATAGTCCCCATAATCCAGTAAATCCATGATCATAGTTAGCCCCAGAATAAAGTCTGTGTCACATTAGCTCAATCCTAGCACCTGAGAGAAAAATTGGGTGCATGTCTATGTACAGTTGTGCACACATTTTGTGCAAGTTATTAACTCATTGATTACCTTTGCCAGATTTCTCCAAGTGGCTCTCTCTGTTTTATACATAAATGTGATTGTTATAACCATAGGGCCACAACATGATATAAACCTAAATTGAGCAAAGAATTCTCTATCAAAATGTCCCCAATTCTGGTATTTGAAATATTCTACATTTCTTTTTAATTATACCAGCAATTTGTGTGTTTGTTTGTAGCTTTAAGTATAGGTCATATTTGTTCATTTCATTAATGAACTAGTTTTTTATTGCAACAGTACATTACAGTGGGAATGGCAGGCTGGACAATATTTTTTATTATTATTTCTAGCTTGCTGCCACAGTGAAGAACAGTTAAGATAAAATACTGTATCATTAAAACTAGTAGACGTCAGTTATAAATCCAATCGTTAGTAAACAATAAGCTGCTCTATAGAGTAGCATCTAGCCAACTTATTTCAATAAATGCTCCCTTTGGAGTTTCTTTTAATATTCTTTTGTAAACTAATCTTAGGTTATGTAAGAGTGAAGTTAATTAAGCAAGATCTAATTTGTAAAGAGAGCATGTCAAAGGCAGTAAATTTTTCCTACAGAGCTGGTTAAGACTGAGGCTACTTTCTTTAATATAGCCGTTGCTAGACATGTAAAAGCATTTGAATGTTTGGACATCATTTGGGAATTCAAACGTAAATCCCACTCCACTGAGGTTTGACCATGGACTGAAGCCTGGTCAATTTGAGGTCAGTGTGTGATATCTTCCTTTCATTCTAATGCTTCCTTTTCATTTTTCTTGTAACCCTGGAAGCCCGAAGATTAAAAATAATGTTTATACAACCATTGAGTTCATCCTCTAGCCAAGAAAGGGAACAACAAGGCAATGGTCTTGCTGAAAAAAATATTGTCCAAACAGAAAGAGCGATGCTGGACAAAACAACCATCTTTGATGATGGCAAAGATTCCTACATCAGTCTATGTGGATACAGAATTATGTGTATTCATTAACACCTTTACATCACATGTCCAGACCAACAGCTAGAGATCTGACATATTCACTCAATACTGCCTTAAACAGATAAATACTCTAAACCCAAAGCAGTGAATCCCAGCCAAGCTTAGAGGCAAACAATAATCGAGAAGATTTTGCTTTGACAAAAGTGCTAAATCACTTCCGGGGCTTACCTCTAGTGTTTCTGTATGTATGAGGCAGGCTGATAATTCAAAAGAAAATCCATTAAACAAACAAATACTGAAATTCTGCATCATGTTTTCACCTTGAAAGGATGAATATTTCATCACTATTACAATCATTAGCTTTTGACAGCTGAAGCCCTGTGTTCCTCATCCTTTTGAGGATATATCTATATGGACATAGGATAATAGGAATGGAAGACATGCTCACCATTAGACTTTTATTTCTAATTCTAATATCTTCAGCTGCAAACAGTGAACCATTACAAAAGCAAGTGCCAGATGTGATGGTGCCTCCCATAAGGCTTTATGGAAATATGCTTATGAATATATATTACATAACTGGAATATGTTCTATGCTACATATGCCATGTAACATCTATGTAAAGGTTATGATCTACTGAATCTATTAATCCTATTTGTATGTATGTATCATTTTTGTATTCAAAGTTATAAATATTGGCTCTATACTGTCTGTATTTCAAATTATGCTACGCTTCTGGGTGACATCCCAGACAAGTTGTCAGCTCTGCCCAGCCTGCTTGATGGTCCATTAAGGACCATCAGCTATACAAATGACCCACTGAGAGAAGGCAGATACACCTTGTGACTCAGCAAGGCATGCAGGGACCTGCCTATGGACAGAACTCTGAGGTTTTTCCATGCCATGTGATGGACAGCTTGCCTTTGGGACCACATGGCAAGAGAATATAAAAAGCTGCGGCAGCTCTTCCATCTTGTCTTCAATCCTGCTTCTTACCTATGGAAGGACTTTGCTACAAACTGAAGCTCTAAACAAAGGAATGAATGACCCATCCCAACTGTGGATGTACTCCAGAGACTTGATTTGAACCTGTAGAATTATACAGGGTAAAATGGATTTATTTGTTTGCCCTCTATAACACCAATAGAGAGGTATGCACATCTGTTTGCCCCACCAAGTATTAATACATACTCTGGGTTAATTAATAAGTAAAAGTGATTTTATTAAATACAGAAAGTAGGATTTAAGTGGTTCCAAGTAGTAACAGACAGAACAAAGTGAATTACCAAGCAAAATAAAATAAAACACGCAAGTCTATATCTAATCAAACTGAATACAGATAAAAACCTAACCAGTTCCAGTAAGCTCTCTTTTACAGACTAGCCTCCTTCTAGTCTGGGTCCAGCAAGCACTCACACCCCCTGTATTTACTGTCCTTTGTTCCAGTTTCTTTCAGGTATCCTTGCGGGTGGAAAGACTATCTCCTTAGCCAGCTGAAGACAAAATGGAGGGGTCTCCCCTGGGCTTAAATAGACTTTCTCTTATGGGTGGAGCCCCCCCTCCTCTCTCCTATGCAAAGTCCAGCTCCAAGATGGAGTTCTGGAGTCACCTGGGCAAGTCACATGTCCATGCATGACTCACAGTTTTTACAGGCAGAAGCCATTACCCACATGGCATCTTGAATGTCTCCAGGAAGACATTCTTATGTGGATTGGAGTGTTCCAAGATGCATTGTTCCTTGAGTGCTTCTTGATCGGGCACTTAACTTTTCAATTTCCTTTCTCCAGGAACTGACCAAATGCTTTACTAAGATTATTTAGAAATCAAGCCAGTACATGGCCGATATTCATAACTTTGAATACAAAAATGATACATGCATACTAATAGGATTAATAGATTTAGTAGATCATAACCTTTATGTAGATTTGTTACCTGGCATATGTATGGAATATACATTCCAGTTATGTCATATATATTCATAAGCATATTTCCATAAAGCCTTAATGGGGGGCACCATCACACCAGCCACACCAATACCACCTGATGAAACAGCACAACACAACAGTGAAACTTTATACAAAAAATGTGTATGAACAAGTGGAGCAATCCACTAAAGAAAAGGGAGAAAGCACCTCAAAATCTTAGCATAGTAGTTAGATTAATAGATTCCAGGCCAGAATGGACCACTGTGATAATCTAATCTGACTTCCTGTATAATTCAGACCACAGAATTTCCCAAAATAATTCCTAGAGCATATCTTTTAGAAAACTATGCAATCTTGATTTAAAAATTAGTAGTGATGGAATATCCATCCTGACTTTTGGTAAATTGTTCCAATGGTTAATTACCCTCACTGTTAAAAATGCACACCTTATTTCTAGTCTGAATTTGGCCAACTTCAATATCCAGGCATTAGATCATATTATATCTTTCTCTTCTAGATTGAATGGCCCATTATCAACTATTTGTTCCACATGCAAGTATTTATAGATTGTAATAAACTCACCCTTTACGTTCTCTTTGTTAAACTAAATAGATTGAGCCTGAGTCTATCATTATAAGACAAGTTTTCTGATACTTTAACAGTTCTTGTAGCTCTTCTCTGAACCCTCTCCAAATAATCAACATATGTCTTCAGCTGTGGGCACCAGAACTCAACACAACATTCCAGCAATTGTCACAACAGTAATGTAAGCTCTCCACCTCCTTCTTGAGATTCTCCTGTTTTCACATCAAGGATCTTATCAGCATTTTTGGTCCCAGCATCATACTGGGAGCTCATGTTAAGCTGATTAGCCCCCCAAATCTTTTTCAAAGTCACTGCTTTCCAGGATAGAATCCCTCACCCTGTAAGCATTGTCTACATTCTTTCTTCCTAAATGTATACATTTACATTTAGCCATTTTAAAGCATTTCTTGATTGTTTGCATCCAGCTTACCAAGTCATCCAGATTGCTCTGCATCAGTGATCTGTCCTTTTTATTATTTACTACTCCCCCGATTTTTGGGTCATATACAAACTTTTGTCAGTGAAGATTTTATATTTTCTTCCAGGTCATTGAAAAAAATGATAAATAGCAGAGGGCCACTGCTAAGGTTCCTTCCCCACTCTGAACTCTAGGGTACAGATGTGGGGACCTGCATGAAAACCTCCTAAGCTTACTTTTACCAGCTTAGGTTAAAACTTCCCCAAGGTACAAATTAATTTTACCCTTTGCCCTTGGAATTTCCACTGCTACCACCAAACTTTAACTGGGTTTACTGGGAAACATAGTTTGGACACATCTTTCCCCCCAAAAACCCTCTCAACCCTTGAACCCCACTTCCTGGAGAAGGTTTGGTAAAAATCCTCACCAATTTGCATAGGTGACCACAGACCCAAACCCTTGGATCTCAGAACAATGAAAAAACATTCAATTTTCTTATAAGAAGACTTTTAATATAAGTAAAGGAATCACCCCTGTAAAATCAGGATGGTAGATACCTTACAGGGTAATTAGATTCAAAACAGAGAGAATCCCTCTAGGCAAAATCTTAAGTTACAAAAAAGACACACAGACAGAAATAGTCATTCTATTCAGCACAGTTCTTTTTTTCAGCCATTTAAAGAAATCATAATCTAACACATACCTAGCTAGATTACTTACTAAAAATTCTAGGACTCCATTCCTGTTCTGTCCCCGGCAAAAGCAGCATACAGACAGACACAGACCCTTTGTTTTTCTCCCTCCTCCCAGCTTTTGAAAGTATCTTTTCTCCTCATTGGTCATTTTGGTCAGGTGTCAGCAAGGTTACCTTTAGCTTCTTAACCCTTTACAGGTGAGAGGATTTTTCCTCTGGCCAGGAGGGATTTTAAAGGGGTTTACCCTTCCCTTTATATTTATGACAGCCACAAACAGATTCCCATTGGACCTCATTAGAAACACACCCACTCAGTGATAATTCCCCATTTACAATTACATTTTGAAAGCCAACTGATATTCTCTAGCATCCATTTGCTACTTGCACAAATACTTCCAAATTGTTTTCTCCACCTCAGTCTTGCAGTCAGTTCTAGTAGGAGATAGGAATGATTCAAGTGCTCTTTATAGTGGATGGAAGAAAACAAGACATCATACTACTGCTCCCAAAACCCTGATGGACTAAGGTGGCACTGATCTTAACTACAGAGTGTTGGTAAACCTAATTCTCCCTCCCTTGCCACCCCCGCACAAATATATATCCTGAAAAAAATCTCCTTTAAAAATTTTTCAGCTGAAAAATGTAGTATTTTGTGTGGGAATTTTCTAAACAAAATGGCATTTTCCATCTAGAATTTTCCAGATGAAAAATCAAAAATATTAATTGTGAAAAAATCAGTTTTGACAAAACCACATCTTCCATGGGGAATATTTTTTTGTTCAAAAAAGTTATGATGAGCTCTAGTCTAACTCAAAGCTGCAAGATGAGGGAGTGGCCATCCAGCCCCAGTGGGAATTGCCAAGCCCACATGGAACAATGTTACTATCCTGGGGGAAGTTCTGAGTTCAAGTGCATTTAAAATGTTAGATAAAGCATCCACACAGATCTAATTGGTTCTCTATTTTGATTTTGTATTATTTCTTGTAGTGCTCCTGATGTTCTCGGTACTTCCCAAGCTTTCAAAGAGATACTGTCCTTGTGCAGAGTATAAGGACAGTCAGGTAAATTGGCAATTATTTTTATACAAGTCCAATTTACTGTAAGCAGCACAGCAGAAGTGGGTCTTTAAGAGGGCTATGAGGATAGATAGGATCAGAGCCTTGCAGATGAGATCATATATGTGGAAGCATGCAGTGACATGTAGAAGATAGTATGGAAGTGAGAAGATAGTATGGAAGTGATTGTGTACAGAGTTGACACACCAGTAGAAGAGGATGGGCAGAGGGGGTAGGTTGACATACATTTCAATGAAGGAGGTAAAGCAAGGGGGGGCAGAGATACTCTAAGAGACAAAATAGTTCAGCTGGTAGTAACAGTGTAAAAGAGAAATTAGTTAGACACTGAAACATTAAGTTTACAATGATTCATCTAAACCACATTCTGCTTCTCCGCCTCCTCATGCAGGGTATGGAACTGGTTGAAGAGTGTGGTACTCTAATTCAGTGAGACTAAGAGTGGCAGGATCTCACTGTGCAGGTTTCATATATTACTCATCAGTGCAAGGACTGGAGTAAAAGAAGGGAAGTTTTGGAATATTCCAGACTTTCTTCACTTCCCCCTCCCTGCCCCCTCTTTCAGTTGGTTTTCCTTTTTTTCAGGCAGCATCAATAAGAAGTGAGGATATGGAATGACCATCTGCAATCTCCTACCCTAACTTCAGTCAGTTGTGACTGTGCCCCCATGTGCCTCTGGTCGTGCCCCCTTGTGGCAAAATGACGTACTACTCACCCTGTCACAGCATTTCACAGGGCCAGTGCAGTGGGCACCTTAACTCTCTGTCTAAAGAACACTTAAGTTCCACCTCCTCTGGGGTATTAACATCCAGAAAAATAAAGGAATACTATGAACTGAAAACCGGGGTCATCTGAGGAGTCTTTGGCAGGATCCTTCTGTTCTCTACAGGGCTTGTCTTCATGCAGCCAGTCCTTTTAGTCAATCTTCCTGGGACCAGTCTTCTCATCCACCAGGAGGCTTGTCAAAGCAGCAAGCTCTCTTGCACTCTTGGCTGAAACCTATTTTCCCCCACAGAGGCAGAAACAGATTTGTGTTCTTCTCCCAGGTCAGCCCCAAACTGAGCTGGGCTCTTCCTTATAACTCCCTTTTCCATACCTGACATCTGCTACAGGTGTAGTGGGAAGGAGGGAGGTTACTGGATCCACAAGCCCTCATTAACTCACTCCTTGCCAGTGTGGGGCCTGCATGCCCCATCACACAGTTATGTAGACTGTATAAATAAAGGGCATGTTTATACTAACATAACCAACTGAACAGTATTCTCCTTTCAGTAAACTCAATTTCAGTGTTGCAATGGAACTAAGACCATAAGAACAATCCTACTCGGTCAGGCCAAAGGTCCATCTAGCCCAGTATCCTGTCTTCCTAACAAACTGTTGTCCCACATATCATACTGAACAAGGGGCACTCAAATTCTGCAACAAGGAACCCTTCTTTCTGCAACACTCTGGCGGGGCAACCAAAAAATTCTGCAATAGCCTCAGGGTAATTAAAAAAGATGTTTTTATTGAATTAACAATGAAAATATCTTGTACAATGAATATTGTATTGCTTCTGTTTATTTTTATATTAAATTGAGTTTGACTGTATCTCAACACTTTTCAATGCCCTGCTGATTGTATACTGACAACATATACCTGCTTTGTTGAAGTGGTCAGGGGTGCATAGGAGGTTTTGACAACTGGACGTAGTGTAGCGGGAACTTCTGGAACTTGAGAAAGTTTGGGAAGCAATTTGTGATTGATCAGAAGTGAAATAGTTAATATTAACATTTTAGTTGGCATCTTTTGATCAAGAACACAATTAGGTGAAGGACAATTCATACCTCTCTAAGGGCTTGATCTTACAAGGTCCACAAGGCCCTCAGTACCTTGAAATATTGGACATGCAGGGTCTGTATACCTTGCATTTGGGAAATGTGATTCCAGGCACGGATAGACAGACACATGCTAACTCAACTCAAGTTAATGAGCTAAAAATAGCAGTGTTCATGTTACGGCACAGGCATTGGCTCCCTAGTCCAAGTCCACCCAGCCTCCTGGATTTGAGCTTTGAGGCTACCCCACATGTGCTACAACGTGCACAGGACTATTTTTAGCTATCTAGCTCAATCTGAGCTAGTTCAAGTCTGTGATACCCAGAGTGGGCAGACAGCTGACAGCTGTAGTGTAGACATACCGTTCATTAGAGGTCAGCTTTAAAGCTGTCCTCAGACTTATGAGGATGGAATTTCAATTTACTTTAAGAGAGTTATCTTTGCAACAATAAGGGCTAAAAACTTTTTCAAAACGGGAAAGCGTATATTTTGGAGTACAGTACTGCAGCAAATGGTAGCTGTTCTACAGGCAGATCCTGTGGCTGAGAAATACTGAATTATGTAATTATGTTGTCTGGCTATACCAAAAGAAGGACAGGAGACATTTGACATGGGTTTAATCAGGCTTTAACTTTATTATTAGATGTCTGGAACTATCCAGAAGATAAAAGTGTACAGTACAGGCATTCCCATGTTTATTCCATAATTATCCGGCTAGGGGGGGGCTTTTACCAGTTCCCCCTCTTTTTCCATCCAGGTTTCTCCAGCAAATCCATTGCCGGGACTTTACCATCCACCCCCTTCCTCGTAGGAGAGTTAAGGGGGCTATAATAATGGGGGGTTGGTTTCCTGCTGTACCAACCAGAGGATTCCCAACGACCCCCATTCACTCCTTTAATGAACACCTCTTTTTAAGTCCTTTTCCAAGCATTTATCCAGTCACTGTATACCTTTCCTATGGAGTACCTGCACTGGACATCCACCCTACACTTAAATAATGAGTTGTGACAGATGGCCTACCACCACCCTTCATGCCATACATGAACAGAGCCCCCCTGAACCCGCTGTGGGGAAGGCATTAAAAAACCCAACTCCACCTAGGCCAATATGGTTGCAAGGGAAAAAATCTTTCCCAGCCCCTCTCGACAAAGGGGCGGCTAGCGTAATGCCCACAGCAAGTCTAGACCAAACCTGGTATTTTACCAATTAAAGGGGAGGGAGGGTGGGTACTACCTCAGCCTGCTATGTGCAAAAAGGGAGGGTTAAGGCACAAGTCTGCCCCTTTTAAATCCCTCATCCCCAGGGGATCAGACAGCAACCACGCCACCCTTTTGCAAGAGTTTTCATCGCCTTCAAGCCATAAAGCACTGTTCCTCTCATTCGGCCAACCAGCCAAATACCTCTCTCCCCCTGCTTAAAGATACATGGTGGTCATTTGCCAAATGTTAACTGTATAATCCTTGGCACAGGGATCTGACTCTTTAAAGTGTTCTTTAAAGTGGTCTGTCCAGGGAACTACATAAACCATATAGGGCATTAATGCCATACTTTTATGGTAATAAATAAAAAACAATCATACTTTGATGCAATCGTTTTACAATCTTGCATGTATTAAATAGTATACTTTGATACAATATGTTTCATTTAAAATTTATGTGAGAATATCCTGAGTCAAAAACTGTAGAAATCAGAACAAGTCATTTTCAAGACCAGTTTGCATTAACAGAGATTAATTCCTCTGAACACAGTAGGCTTGAGAGGCAAGATGAGTTTAAGCACCATTAACTTTTGTACTGTGTGCAGTATTTGTTCATTTTAAGAACAGTCTACATAATAATTACTAACACTTGCCTAACAACTGATAAAGTGGATATCATTGATAAAGCTGATTTATTAATTATTATTATTATTATTATTATTATTATTATTTATTTTTTATATTGGGGTGTAGTCTAGAACCCCCAGTCATGGGCCCTGATGCACACAATCGAGCCAGCTATGTCCCATATCAAATCTTCCATTTTTGGTTAAGGTTATCAGAAAGGACATGGGGAGACAACTCTTCTAGTGCCTGGATGTCTCCTTATCCTTGTGAACTGGCTACAGATCAGAGTGCAGCATGAAATCCTTAGTGAAGGACTTTGCTGTATGCTGGTGAGACAAAGGGAGTTGGAACTCAGGAATGATGGGATTACTGGGCAACTGTGGTGCGGACATCTCCCAGTCAGAGGGATGGTGTGCTTTTGGTTCCAATATATATCATGGCTAATGAGTGGGTCCTGGCCTCACTTGGATGAAGTGAGGATTTTCAGGCTCTTAGTGATCTTTTGGAGTTCATAAATGTAGTGGCTGAAGTTAGAGTGGTGTTTTTGTGTTCCCCCTCCTGCATTACAATGGTACTGACCTACACTTGTTTCCTTTCTGTCAAATTTATGGTGTCCATTTATATAGTAATTGATGCATGCTTAGTTTCATTGTGTTTCTGGTAACTTTCTTCTGTTTTTCTGCTAATTTACACTTCTTTTTCTTGATTGCTCTTTGATTGCTCTTCTCTATTATGGTGTATTTCTTTTGCCAACATTATTTTTGTATCTCTCAAAAACTAATCTCCACAGTTTAAGAAACTTCACTGTGAAGAGAGCTTTCCAGATATTCAGCCACAAGTTTTCTTTGATTGGTTTCTCTAAATTACACCCCATAATCTCTTTACGTCCCTAAACCATTCCGTTTCCACTTTAAAGCCTGATCTTTTCCTCAGTGCAATCAATAGTTTTGCCATTGAGTTCCATGGGTACTCTACTGGGCCATCAGTTTGTACCTTGGAAGTACTCGTCAACAGTTATATCTATTGTCATCATTTATCCATGATGTACGTATTAGAGTCTGTTCCAGGGATGTGATAGGCACATCTTAAGAGATGCTCGGCATTCCCAGCTCCCACTGACTTCAGTGACCGAGAAGACAGTTCTCAGCCTCATGCAAGATGTTCTCAGCGCCTCATTGGGGTGTTCCCTCCATTCTTTAACTCTTCCTTCCTAAATCAAACCCTTAATCATTTTCCTTACTTTTATCCAAATTCCTCCAGTTAGTTGACTTAAAAAATAATAATTAATTAACAATTAGTAGGGGAAGCTAAAGTGGATGGGAGCCTGGGAGGCAGTGACCCTGAGATGCTCGAGTTCAGTATCCTAACACAGGGAAAAAAGGAGAGCAGCAGAATATGGACCCTGGACTTCAGAAAAGCAGACTTTGACTCCCTCAGGGAACTGATGGGCAGGATCCCCTGGGAGAATAACATGAGGGGGAAAGGAGTTGGGAAGAGCTGGCTATATTTTAAAGAATCCTTATTGAGGTTACAGGAACAAACCATCCCAATCCGTAGAAAGAATAGTAAATATGGCAGGCGACCAGCTTGGCTCAACAGTGAAATCCTTGCTGATCTTAAACACAAAAAAGAAGCTTACAAGAAGTGGAAGATTGGACAAATGACCCGGGAAGAGTATAAAAATATTGCTCGGGCATACAGGAATGAAATCAGGAAGGCCAAATCACACCTGGAGTTGCAGCTAGCAAGAGATGTTAAGAGTAACAAGAAGGGTTTCTTCAGGTACGTTAGCAACAAGAAGAAAGTCAAGGAAAGTGTGGGCCCCTTACTGAATGAGGGAGGCAATCTAGTGACAGAAGATGTGGAAAAAGCTAATGTACTCAATGCATTTTTTGCCTTTGTCTTCACGAACAAGGTCAGCTCCCAGACTACTGCACTGGGCAGCACAGCCCTGGGGAGGAGGTGACCAGCCGTCTGTGAAGAAAGAAGTGGTTCAGGACTATTTAGAAAAGCTGGACGAACACAAGTTCATTGGGCCAGATGCGCTGCATCCGAGAGTGCTAAAGGAGTTGGTGGATGTGATTGCAGAGCCATTGGCCATTATCTTTGAAAACTCGTGGCAAACCGGGGAAGTCCCGGATGACTGGAAAAAGGCTAATGTAGTGCCAATCTTTAAAAAAGGGAAGAAGGAGGATCCTGGGAACTACAGGCCAGTCAGCCTCACCTCAGTCCCTGGAAAAATCATGGAGCACGTCCTCAAGGAATCAATTCTGAAGCACTTAGAGAAGAGGAAAGTGATCAGGAACAGTCAGCATGGATTCACCAAGGGCAAGTCATGCCTGACTAATCTAATTGCCTTCTATGATGAGATAACTGGTTCTATGGATGAAGGGAAAGCGGTGGATGTGTTGTTCCTTGACTTTAGCAAAGCTTTTGACATGGTCTCCCACAGTATTCTTGCCAGTAAGTTAAAGAAGTATAGGGTGGATGAATGGACTATAAGGTGGATAGAAAGTTGGCTAGATTGTCGGGCTCAACAGGTAGTGATCAATGGCTCCATGTCTAGTTGGCAGCCAGTATCAAGTGGAGTGCCCCAAGGGTTGGTCCTCGGGGCGGTTTTGCTCAATATCTTCATTAATGATCTGGAGGATGGTGTGGATTGCACCCTCAGCAAGTTTGCAGATGACACTAAACTGGGAGGAGAGGTAGATACGCTGGAGGGTAGGGATAGGATACAGAGGGACCTAGACAAATTAGAGGATTGGGCCAAAAGAAATCTGATGAGGTTCAACAAGGACAAGCGCAGAGTCCTGCACTTAGGACGGAAGAATCCCATGCACTGCTACAGAATAGGGACCGAATGGCTTGGCAGCAGTTCTGCAGAAAAGGACCTAGGGGTTACAGTGGACAAGAAGCTGGATATGAGTCAACAGTGTGCACTTGTTGCCAAGAAGGCCAATGGCATTTTGGGATGTATATGTAGGGGCATTGCCAGCAGATTGAGGGACATGATCATTCCCATCTATTTGACATTGTTGAGGCCTCATCTGGAGTACTGTGTCCAGTTTTGGGCCCCACACTACAAGAAGGATGTGGAAAAATTGGAAAGAGTCCAGCGGAGGGCAACAAAATTGATTAGGGGACTGGAACACATGACTTATGAGGAAAGGCTGAGGGAAATGGGATTGTTTAGTCTGCGGAAGAGAAGAATGAGGGGGTTTTGAGAGCTGCTTTCAACTACCTGAAAGGGGGCGGTCCAAAGAGGATGGATCTTGACTGTTCTCAGTGGTAGCAGATGACAGAACAAGGAGTAATGGTCTCAAGTTGTAGTCGGGGAGGTTTAGGTTGTATATTAGAAAAAACTTTTTCACTAGGAGGGTGGTGAAACACTGGAAGACGTTACCTAGGGAGGTGGTGGAATCTCCTTCCTTAGAGGTTTTTAAGGTCAGGCTTGACAAAGCCCTGGCTGGGATGATTTTGTTGGGGATTGGTCCGGCTTTGAGCAGGGGGTTGGACAAATGACCCCCTGAGGTCCCTTCCAACCCTGATATTCTATGATTCTATGATTTATTTGCCCAAATAAATGCCCAAATAAATTTGTTAGTCTCTAAGGTGCCACAAGGACTCCTCATTGTTTTTGCCTATTTGAAAATCCAGTAGAATCCTTCTGTTCAACACTGGCTTGTGCTGGTCTCTTTTGGTGTCTACTGACCTCTGTTGGTTTTGGTTGGAGAACTAGTTGACTAATAGATTCATGCACATAGTAGGGCAACAGGAACCAAGAAGAAGTGTTGGAAGTTTTCAGCCCAGTCTTACTCCCACTGAAATCAGTGGCAAAGCTCACATTGATTCAATGTAAGCAGGATCAATCCCTACATTGGCAAGATTAATAGGTAACAGCAGCATGCTAGAATGAATATTGGGAACCATGGTCATTTTGCTAAAGCTAAGAAAAGCTAAGGAAAATCTAAAAGCAGAAGTCTCATATTAACTATCTCACTGTCGGTTGTTACAGAAAATAGCAGTTATAAGGTAATATCGATTCACATGCTCATTCTACTACTCCATATCTCAAAACAAAATTATCTATGGCACTCATTTTACTTCGATATGGAGATAGCTACATGCCTTTTTAAAATGTATAAATAGAAGGAGAATTTACAACTAAGCAATATATTCAAGGAGTGCTGGTGCTAATTTAGAAATTTGATCAAAAATTCCATTACACTCTACTAAAAACATATATTTGAAGCACAGTAGATACCTGGCCTATACCATTTCCTGCAGTCCGTCATTGAATTTTAAAAAGTAAGCTACGCACACAAAAACATCTGTTTGGTAAAAGGTATTGGGCCTGCAAACAAGCCCAGATACTGGAAAATTCTTGAGCATGTGCTTAGCTTTAAACATGAGAATAATTCCATTGACTTTTAACTAGTCAGAAGAAAGAGTTATGTTAAAATGATATTTTCTGTATTAAGTAGTGTCTTTTTGGTGTATTGATAGACCTAAACAAAAATGGTTGTTCAGCCATTAAAAAAAATTGCCTAGTTAACAGGACTGTTAATGATAGTGGTGGCTATTTTATTCGGAGATATTATCTAATTGTGTAATTTTTATCCTTTCTTTGCAAACTATAGTGTCCAGTTAATAACGAGTGGTGTGACATGTAAAGAAGAGCAAAATTCAAGGTATGGATGTCTAATGCAGTCCTCCCCATTTCTCTGAAACTGAGCCTAGATTGCAAGATAAGCTGCGTAGATGCAAAAAATACATATTCCAATACTTCCAAATGTAAGATCATTCTTCCAGGATCAAAGAATGTAGGTCAGACATACAGGATGGGAGACTATCATGGGATGCAGTGACTCTGAAAATGTCTTGGGGTTCATGGATGATAACCAGCTGAACATTAGCTACCAGCACATTACTATGGCTAAGGACTAATGCAGTCTTTGGATACGTAAACAGGAATATTAAATAGGAGTAGGGATGTTATAGTATCTCTGTATTTGGTATTGGTGTGACTGCTACTGCAATAATGGTGTTCACACTTCTAGAAGGATGTTGAAAAATTGGAGAGGGTTGAGAGAAGAGCCACGAGAATGTTTAAAGGATTGGAAAAAAATGCCTTATAATGACAGACTCAAGGAGCTCAATTAATTTAGATTATCTAAAAGAAGATTAAGGGGTGATTTGATTTCTATGGGGAATAGAAATTGGAGAGGGCTCTTCAGTATAGCAGACAAAGACATAACAATATCCAATTACTTATTAAAAGTAAAATCAGTGCAGTTTCACTATTTTTTTTTAATTGTGAACTCCCACTCTAATTACATTGTGATTAAAAGTAATATTTTCTACAGTATTAGTGATTAAGAATCCAGTACAACACAAAAAACGGATTCACAATATGGTGTCATGTTACTTTGTTTGAGGGGCTGGTATGGTTTTTAGCTGTGATAATTAAAATATGTTCATCTAATTAAACATAGAGATAACAACTTTTTTTTATTGTTGAACAGATGTAGTGAAATTAAATTATTCTCAAGACTGTGTGATATAGTTTCAAATTTCAGTACTTGCATGCATTTGAGATTATATTTTACTACTGGATGTCAAAAATAGAGCTTATAGCATTTCCAATATCAGTGAGAAATTAACTTTTTAATTCTAAAAATACAGTTAACATTCTTAAAAGGGGAAGGGAGCTTTATAGTGAATGTAATAGGTATCTTTTAGTGAGTTTTGATAATTAGTTTTTTGCAATGTACTTATTGGAGTGAGGTCTGTGAAAGACGAAGGAGCTTGCCTCTAGCTAGAAATATCTAAGATCTTAACTCCATAATACAACAATACAAACAGTACAGAGATTTGAATTTGCCATTTCAAAGTAGAGCTGCGCAATTTTTTTGGATGAATAATGTATTCTCCCCACCTGACCCCTCGCAAAAAATTTAAGTGTTAACTGAAACTCTTTGCAAATTTTCTTTTATGCTGAAACTATTAGTTGAATTTGCAAAAAAATTAAATTAAATGTTGGTAATTTTCATTTGAAAAAAGATTTAATTTAAAAATGTAGCTTGATTTATTGGAGGAAAACAAGGTAAAATACCTTCCTGTTAAAAGAAATGTTTTGTTTGACCCCAAATGAAACAAAATATTTCCCCTAATTTCAAAAGGGGGGAAAGGAAGACCTAGGGACTTATAAACAAGTTAGCCTGACTTTGATACCAAGAAAGATACTGGAATAAATTGTTAAACAATCAAGTAATAACCAATATGGATTTATCAGGAACAAATCATACCAAAGCAATCTAATTTCCTTTTTTTTGATCCGGTAATCAACCTATGGATAACGGGAAAGCACTAGGTATGATATATCTAGACTTAAGTAGGGCTTTTGACACTATCCCATGTGACATTCTCATAAACAAACAAAGGAAATGTAGTCCAGATGAAATTACTATAAGATGAGTGTACAAATTGGCTGAAAGGTCATATTCGAAGAGCACTTATCAATAGCTCACTGTTAATTTGGAGAGGACAATGGGGTCCTGAAGGGATTTGTCTTGGTTTTAATGCTATTTAATATTTTCATTAATGACTTGGATGAGAGACTGGAGAATATGCTGATAAATTTAAGAAAAATGTGGACAAACTGGAGAGAGTCCAGAAGAGTGCAAAAATTATAAGTTTAGAAAACCTGACCTATAAGGAAAAGTTGAAAGAACTGGGCAAGTTCAGTCTGCAGAGGAGAAGGCTGAGGAGGATCATAGTCTTAAAATATGTAAAAGGTTGTTATTGATATGAGCTGAGTGAAACCTTGTTATGGATTGAGTTAAAATTAATGTGTGGATGCACCCTTCACTTAAGATAGTGATAAGAAAAAGGACCATTCCTAAAACAAGACCTAATAGTCTGTCCAGAAACTCATAACAGGTGGGCAGAGAGTGGGTATTGTGAGCCTGTGTGTGTGTTTGTATGTGTGTATGTGAGAGAGAAAAAAGACAAATGGACAGACAAAAGAGAGACCAACTTAAAGTCAAGTAGGAGCCTGTGAGCACAGTGTATGACCCTGGATAAAGCTAGCAAAAGAGAGTTTTTTTAGGTTGGTGGTGACTCAAGAGGCTTGATGCTGAAAACTAAGAAAATATTCTTTAATTTCTGATTTCTCCTGCATTTAGAGAAGCAGGACTTTATACGATTCCTGTAAATAAACAAGGAAAATACCAGACTCCTTCATCAATTTCTGTCTGGTTGGAATATTTCCCAGGGCCCTGAAAACTTTGACTAGATACTTGGGTCAACAAATGGCAGTATTATAAAAATACTGATCCAAAACAGAATTCTCTTTAGGCACGTAAGTCCCACTTTTAGGTGCCAGTGCCATCCACAAAACACCTGCTCAGCTGAAGCCTCACCCTGTTGATGCCTAAACTCACTTGGCACCTAGGCTTTAGTAAAAGTTCACTAGTCACCTATGATCCTGACTTTAGGTCTCCCTCGAAGTGTCCGGACGCATATTTCCTGCCCAAGCCCCAGAGTGATCAGTGTGTGGGGCCCAATCTGGTATGTATGCACTGAGACCACACAAAACAGAGAGGAGAACCTGCCTATACTAGTGGTTAGGCTACTCTGGGGATGTGGGACTGCCCCAGTTCAATTCATGCCTGCCAGATGAGAAGGGAGTTGAACAGGGATATGTCACCTCTTGGCTGTGCTCTAACCACTGGGCTATAGAGTGATTCTCTGGCCCTATTAATATTTTATTATTCAATTATTTTATTAAATACAGAGATTCAAAGACATCCACCCCCCTCAAAATATTCCATAGTCAGGCGATTAGAGCACTCACCTGAGAGATGGCACATCCCTGTTCAAATCCCTTCTCATCAGGCGGAGGGGTGAATTGAACAGGCAGTCTTCCAGATCCCAGGTGAGTACCCTAACCACTTGGCTAAAAGGTATAAAGAAGGGCCATTTCTTCCTTGGCTGATATATATGGAATTGAGAAGCTTCTAAACATGCCTACTGGATTGGGCTCTGCAAGAATATAGGTGGAGGAGTGCTTATCTTCCTCCAATTCATGGATCACAAGCAGGTTCAAGCATCTCCCTGCAGAGTGGATTTAGGTCCCTATGTCCATGAGAAGGATGGGGCTTAAGACACACCCCTCTTGCTGGCATCTCCCATTGGTAAGCTTAGGTATGGGTTAGCTTAGGTGACTCCCTGTGTCATATTCTAAAGCACCCATCTTTCCCCATGCATTGTATAGGAAGACCAGGTGCCACACTCAGGCTTTGTGGGGAAGATGATTGCGCTGTCAATCTGTAAAATAAGGATATTTATTTATTTATTTACTATCTGTAGTATTCACACATTCAGTACCAGCCATGTTAGTCTGTATTCGCAAAAAGAAAAGGAGTACTTGTGGCAACTTAGAGACTAACCAATTTATCTGAGCATAATAAACAACTGCTGGAAATGGCCAACCTTGATTATCACTACAAAAGGTTTTCTCCCCTCCTCCCCGCTCTCCTGCTCGTATTAGCTCATCTTAAGTGATCACTCTCCTTACAGTGTGTATGATAACACCCATTTTTTCATGTTCTCTGTGTATATAAATCTCCCCACTGTATTTTCCACTGAATGTTTCCGATGAAGTGAGCTGTAGCTCACGAAAGCTTATGCTCAAATAAATTGGTTAGTCTCTAAGGTGCCACAAGTCCTCCTTTTCTTTTTTTATCTGTAGTATTGCAGCACTTACAGACTCTAATATTTGACCAGGACCCCATTGTTCTAGGCAATGTACAAACACATAACAAAAAGACAGCCCGTGCCCCAAAAGAGTTTTCAGTCCAAGCATAAGACAAGAGAAAACAGATGGCAATAACAAACAGATGGGGGAGAACACATGGAAACAGGAAACAATATTTGTGAGTCTGGTAAAGCAATGACACAGCATACGCATTCCATAACCGCTGTTAGGTTTTCCATATGTATTGTGGCAGAAGAGATAATGATACTGACCAAGTAGACTGTAAAGTCTGTGGGGCAAGGGTTGTCTTTTACTATGTGTTTGTAAGTGCCTTGTGCAATGGTGCTCTCAGTCTTGGTTGAGCCCTGTAAGCACAAATAATAATAAACTTTTAAATTTAATTTTAATTAATAGTTCAATGTGTGTTACACAGACGTTGTATTCTCTACATCTTCACTAATGAAATGTGTCTTTGGTTGTTGAACACACTGGTAAAAGCTCATGCACTGCTGGGAGACCAGTACAACAATTAAGTCCTATGGTGTGAATTAAATACAAAATTTCATCCACTATGCTGGATTTCATTGCTTTCATGGTTTTCAGTCAGATGCTTATATTTACTGTGCCATATATTTGTTGCTATTTAATTCTCCTTTTTATTGCCGTACAAGGGGGAAAAAAGGAAAAGAAATTTTAAACACATCAAACTGACAGAGTAGAAGGTCAGAATCACCTTCAGACATGTTAACTTGTCTGTGGACCAAATTGGATTTCGTCAACTTCAATTTATTAAAGTACTGTTAATATATATTCACAGCATACACAAAGCAATTCCTTTTATGTATGCTGTGAATGAGTATTATATGAGTATTAATTTCATTATACGAACTCATAATATCAAATACATACTAAATATAATATAAAGTACTTAATGTGTTCTACATGCAAAATCAACGGTTTTAAAATCTTATTAATTTGGTTATTTTCCCCCTAAAAGTCCAAACAAAGTAAAGATTAGTTGTCAGCAATAATGAAAAAATCCATTTTAAAAGTTCAAAAAAATTCTAAAAGTTATAAAAACGTGTAAGTAAATTAATGGCATCACTCCTCAAGTTTACAGAATCTAGTCTAGCATGGTACTTTCCTTAGTCTACATAAAAATATGAGGTTTGTTTTTTGAAGCCAGGTCTTTAAAACTCTAAACTAATGGGAAAAAATTGCTTGGTGTTTTAAAAATTCACTGCCTAGGGTTAGGTTTTTTCTTGTTTTTTTTTAAAATCAATATTTAGGCACCTGACTATAGGAGACCTGATTTTCAGAAGTGCAGAGCACCCACAGATCCACTGAAGTTAAAAAGAGCTACACACAGCAGATACTTAACCCCTTTGAAATTCAGGCTATTTTTATTTAAGTGCCTAAATACGTAGCCTAACTTTAGATACCCAGAATTGAAAACATTATCTTTAATTAGAATTTCAATATTACCTGAATACCATCAGCTTCAGCTCTCATGTACTTTTCTTTAATACCTCATTCTCAGAGTCATAGTCCTCATGTTATTCCTCTCCATTATTTCAGGTACTTTAATAAAGCATTGCTTGTTTTATCATCACTTGTATAGGTACTTGTCATAAATATAAAGGGAAAGGGTTAAGAAGCTTCTGATACAGTACTATAAAAGGTTTCAGAGTAACAGCCGTGTTAGTCTGTATTCCCAAAAAGAAAAGGAGTACTTGTGGCACCTTAGAGATTAACCAATTTATTTGCGCATAAGCTTTCGTGAGCTACAGCTCACTTCATTAGATGCATACTGTGGAAAGTACAAAAGATCTTTTTATACACACAAAGCATGAAAAAATGGGTGTTTACCACTACAAAAGGTTTTCTCTCCTCCCACCCCACTCTCCTGCTGGTAATAGCTTATCTAAAGTGATCACTCTCCTTACAATGTGTATGATAATCAAGTTGGGCCATTTCCAGCATGTATAAAAAGATGTGGGTATAAAAAGATCTTCTGTACTTTCCACAGTATGCATCTAATGAAGTGAGCTGTAGCTCACGAAAGCTTATGCGCAAATAAATTGGTTAGTCTCTAAGGTGCCACAAGTACTCCAGTACTATAAAATCCTCTTACCTGTAAAGGGTTAAGAAGCTCAAGTAACCTGGCTTCCTCTTCCTCTATCTGGGGACAAGATACTTTCAAATCGGGGAGGACGGGCCAGGGTGGGGGGACAGAAAGTCCTTGTCTGTCTGTGCGATGCCTCTGCCTGGGACAGATCAAGAAAGCAAGCAATCCAACTCCTATAGAGTTAGTAAGTAATCTAGCTAGAAAATGTGTTAGATTTTCTTTTGTTTTTGGCTTGTGAAATTTGCTGTGCTGGAGGGAATGTGTATTCCTGTTTTTGTGTCTTTTTGTAACTTAAGGTTTTGCCTAGAGGGATTCTCTGTGTTTTGAATCTGACTGCCTGTGAGATTATCTTCCATTCTAATCTTACAGAGTGTTTCTTTTCTTTTTTTTTTGTTCTTCTAATAAAGTTCTGTTTTTTAAGAATCTGATTGGGTTTTTAGGGTCCTAAAAAAACAAGGCTGGTCTATGCTCATCTTGTTTATTCTTGTTTATTCTATACTCCAGGAAAGGGGGTGTAAGTCTTGGCGGGATATTTTGGGGGAAGATATCTCCAAGTGGTTTCTTCACTAATTCTTTGTTAAATCACTTGGTGGTGGCAGCATACTGAATCTCAGATACGAGGAATTTTGTGTCGTGGGGAAGTTTTAACCTAAACGGGTAGAAATAAACTTAGGGGGTCTTTCATGCAGGTCCCCACATCTGTACCCCAGAGTTCAGAGTGGGGAAGGAACCCTGACAGTGCTTGAGTATTTATTTTGAGATTCCTTACTCTTTCTAGGGTGACCTTTAGCTTTTTAAGTGAACTTTTGTTTTTTAAGTATTCATGGACAAAATCATCAGTGCTATTCCCTGATCTCTCATCCATAGATTTAATAGCTAAAAAAACACTATTTCCATCAGCATTGCTGTAGAACCTTCTTCCCTGTGTAAACTCAGCGAGCACCTTTGGGGAGTGTTTAACTGACATGAGAAAACTATATCCTTTAAAGTGCCCCCACTGATTTCAAGTGATGCTCCTGTCATCTTTCCAACTGGGATTTTGCAAGCAATTTTATTTTTCCTTAGCAGAATAGTGCTGTAACATGTCGGCAGTAAAAGGATATGGAAAATAGAAGTCTGAATGAAAAGACGCAAAACAAAACAAAACAAAACAAACATTTGAGGCCTGTTGTGGCTAGAACTCCAAAAGATACAAAATCTCCAAGTGCAAATAGATAAGTGATAAGTCCTTGTCATTCATTCAATTAGTCTTACCTTGCTCTCCCTCAGATATGTTTTTTTAATACTTCTTGGGGATTCATTTATAAACCAGAATTTATCTTGTGAAACAATGTGTCTATATGTTTTATTAAACTGCAAAAGCAAGAAAACTCAGAGCGTTTAAGTTCAGTCAACCAAAATTTCAAAGGGGCTTCAGGACAATCTCCATAATTGTCAGCATGTAAATTATTCGAGTGCAAAAGTGATTATCTATATCTATATCTATAGCTATATATCACTTTTATAAATTATATATATATAAATAAATCACTTATATATATAAATTATATAAATCACTTATATATATAATTTATAAAAGTGATGTTTATATATATGTATATATAAAACATATATAAAACATATATTATGTATAATAACATATGTATATATATGTATAAAACATATATAAAACATATGTATAAAACATACATATTGCATATTGCATACATTTAGGTATATATTTACATACCTAAATGAAGTTCAAATGAATTATATATATGTATATATATGCCTAAAACCCATTTGAACTTCATTTAGGTATGCAAATTGTCCAGATACAGTAACTCCTCACTTAATGTTGTAGTTATGTTCCTGAAAAATGCAACTTTAAGTGAATTGATGTTAAGCAAATCCAATTTCCCCATAAGAATTAATGTAAAGGGGGGGGTAGGTTCTGGGGAATTTTTTTTTTTTTTGGTCAGACAAAAGACTATACACACACACACTCAAACTCACACACACACACAGTATAAGTTTTAAACAAACAACTTAATATTGTACACAGCGATGATGATTGTGAAGCTCAGTTGAGGTGGTGGAGTCAGAGGGTGGGATATTTCCCAGGGAATGCCTTATTGCTGAATGATGAACTAGCAATTGGCTGAGCCCTCAAGGGTTAACTCATTGTTGTTAATGTAGCCTCACACTCTACAAGGCAGAAGGAATGGAGGGAGGGGAGATAGCATGGCAGACAGAGACAGAGACACACACTATGTGTGAGAGAGAGATATGCGCATTGCCCCTTTAAGTATGCTGACACCACTCTTAAGTACACTGCCTTGTTAGGTTAATCAGCTAGCTGAGTCCAGCAGCTGCTGCCAGGAAGCTCCCTCCATCCTGAGCCCTGTCGTGTGTTTCCCCTGCTCTATGGAGATGGGGTAAGCGGGGTGCAGGAGCAGGGGGGAGGGGGACCCCCTGACATTAGCTCCCCCTCTTCTTCCCCCTGCCATGCACAGCGAGCAGGAAGCTCTGGAGAGCAGCTCCAAGGCAGAGGGCAGGAGCAGCACATGGCAGTGGGGGGGAGAAAGGCAGCTGAACTGCTGGTAATTGATAGCCTACTGGGCGGCTGTCACACAGGGAACTTAGGGGAGCAGGGAGCTGATGGGGGGCTGCTGGTCCACCCTGGTTCCAAGCCCCCACCAACTAGCTGCAATGGGCTGCTTTCATGCAAGCAGTGGACATAGCAAGCGGCTGCCAAATGACGTTATAAGGGAGCATTGCACAACTTTAAACGAGCATGTTCTGGAATTGATCAGCAACGTAACATTGAAACAACGTTAACCGGGATGACTTTAAGTGAGGAGTTACTGTACTCCGAATGTGGTTCTATATATCCAAATAAGTAAATTTAAAAGAGGAAGGTGAAGATCACCAGATGTAATCAGAAGTATTCAAGCAAACCTAGGTATATTTTTCATCTCCCCATCCATATAGCCATTTATCATGGAGTTATCACCACTTATTTATATCTAAGTATAGTTTCCCACTAGCTATATATTAGCAGAACGATAAAGAAACCAAACCAAAACAAAAACCCAACAACCAACAAACACTAACATGCTCAACAGGGAAGTGAACATATAGAGCAAGATTCGTAGAGCAAGATTTTGAAGTCCTTGAGTAGCATCATTCTCCACTGATTTCAGTGGACCTACTCATAGGGTAAGGTGCTTCCCATCACTGAGTAAGGACATCAGAATCTGGACCATAGAAATTAGAGCTGGAAGACATAAGAAATAAGCAAATGTAAATTATGAACATCCTAACAAATTACTCAAAAGTCATGGCAATTTATACTGATTTCCCAGTAAAACTGAGTTTTTCTCTTAAGAAACTGCCTATTGCATTTGAACTTAAAGCCAAAATGAATTTAAGCTTGTGTAAAACAATTTAATGCTCCTTAAGCATATTTTTAATACAGAGTAAATAGCATGCCTAGATAGTGAATACTGAAGCAAATAAACAGCCAATAGTCGCTATAAAAAGGGAAGATAAACATCATATAATATTATCAGTCTGCAAATTTTACAATGAATGTTTTTCTGACCTTGTGCAATAACATCATTTGTTACTATTAAGCTTCTGGCAGAAATATTTAGATGGCAGCTTGCATTTTGCTGTTCCAGAAGAATGATTAGAGCACAGAGTATATTTTCCTTTTTTCCTTTGCTGACAATTAATAGGTGAAAGAAGCTCTAACCTTTTATGGAAATCTAATTTATTAAATACTATGACAAGTCTGGTGGCATATACAGAATAAAAAATGTGTTTGAGGCTTTGTTTAGCTTTTTTTTTGTAAAACAACCAATTTGAAGTTTCTATTTTCTTTCATCATAAATGAACTCATTCATCTAATAGACATGTATTCATATTATTAATTTAGTGCTAGTAATATTATATTACTGATAATAGGACCCCTTTCATATTGTGCCTTTTGGTTTTATCTTGTATATTTTATGATGTTTTTGATTTATTTCTGAAGAAGCTCACTAAATCATACTCGCAGTGACACTCCTTGGGACTTATACTGTTGTGCGGAGGACATAAGTCTGCGCCACTGAGGTCAATAAGGGTTTTGCCTTGAACTTCAGTAGAAGTAGGACTGGTTCCAAAGGGAACAAACACAATTAAAAAAGATGATGGATCCCAAAGATGACGGATCCCGAGGAGTACTTTGTTCATATATTTTTGACAGCTGGGGTTTAGTTATAATGAGATAATATTTCTTTACATTCTATTTTATTGTACTGTAGTACATTTTTTAAAAATAACAAAGTCATACTAGTATAAGACCCTGCCATAGCTACACAGTTACATCACTTTTGGGAAGTGGGGAAAGGTCACCTATTTTTATGTGCATATTTTAAAATTATGTGGATTAATTTGTTTCTGATAGAAATATTTGAATTGTTTGTGTAGCACCCTAAATATCAGGCTAGAATCCGGGCATATAAACTAAATTAAAATTATTATATTAGTGGCTCAGCTTTTGGAGCCCAAAAAGTCCATAGCCACACCCTTCTCTTTCCTATTAGTAATTTGGGGGGCTTAGAAGTAATTTGGGGGGGTTATAATCTCATCTTCCCTGTCAAGAGAAATCAAATATGCAAATTAACTGCTACTGTTCATAATAAGTAACTCCAAAAGATCATATTAATATTTCCTTCTTCTCTTTCCCTGTCCTTCCATTTTCCCAGCTCTGTCCCTCTGGGAAACAGGTCAATTAATTTTTGAGAGGACCCCAAATCAATTTCTGGCTGTCAGAGACATTGCTGCTCAAGCTACTGTAGATAGCCCACACCAGAGACACCACACTGTCATCTAAATCCAATTGAGCAACCAGCATGTAAAGGTGTGGCACTTCAATAACATCAGGGACATCATTAATTAATAGATGAAGCATGAGCCTAAACAAAGGGAATTCTTGAACTCCAATCCCAGCTCTGGTGCTGATTCATTCATAGTCAAGTCATTTAATTTTCTGCCTTAGTACACCCGCTGTAAAACCGAAATAAAATTCTAAGTAGTTAACATCCATGAAGAACTACATAAGTGACAACATTCACCAAAATGTATAGATTCCAATACCAGAGGGACTTTTATTGATCATCTTATTTGATCTCCTATATAATTCAGGCCATAGAATTTCCCAAAAATAATTCCTAGAGCATATTTTTTAGGGAAGCATGCTATCTTGATTTAAAAATTGTCAGTGATGGAGAATCCACCACCACCTTTGGTAAATTGTTCCAGTGGTTAATTACCTTCACTGTTAAAAATGCATGCCTTATTTCCAGTCTTAATTTGTTTAACTTCAACTTCCAACCATTGGATCATGTTATACCAGGGGTGGGCAAACTACGGTCCGTGGGCCAGATCCAGCCCCTC
The DNA here is from genome assembly GCF_965140295.1 of Lepidochelys olivacea. Taxonomy (NCBI): domain Eukaryota; kingdom Metazoa; phylum Chordata; order Testudines; family Cheloniidae; genus Lepidochelys; species Lepidochelys olivacea. The sequence continues at coordinate 73,562,442 of NC_140411.1, read as the reverse complement.
AGGGCTTTGGATCCAGCCCACGGGATTGACCCCTGTGGGCGTGCCGCTCTCAGAAGTGGCCGGCACCACATCCCTGGGGCCTTAGGGGTGGGATGGGGGGGCAGAGGGCTTAGTGTGTTGCCCTTGCCTCCAGGCACCGTCCCCCACAGCTCCCATTGGTCAGGAACGGGGAACCACAGCCAATGGGAGCTTGGGGGAGGTACCTGGAGGCCTGGCAAGGGCGGTAAGCGGAGCCCTGTACCCCTCCCTCCCCCAGGGGCCACACAGGGACATGGTGCTGGCTGCTTCCCGAAGCGGCACGGCATGGGGCCAGGAAGCCTGCTCTGCCCCGGTGAATGCCACTCTCACCCTGGAGGCGCTTTAGGTAAGCGGTGCTGGCCTGAGCCCAAACCCCTCCTACACCCCACCCGCCAATTCCCTGCCCTAAGCCCCTTGCCTGCACCTTGCACCCCTTCTGCACCCCAACTCCCTGCTCTGAGTCCCCTGCTGCATCCTGCACCCCCGTGCAGCCCAACTCCCTGCCCTGAGCCCCCTGTCACACACTGCACCCCTCCTGCACCCCAACCCCCTGCCCTGAGCTCCCTCCCACAGTCTGCACCCCTTCTTCACCCGTGCCCTGAGCCCCCTCCTGCACTCCGCACCCCTCCTCTGCCCCAATCCCTTGCCCTGAGCCCGTTCCTGCACACCACACCCCCTCCTGCACCCCAAACCCCATGCCCTGGCCCTGCATACAATTTCCCCACCCAGATGTGGCCCTTGGCCCAGAAAGTTTGCCGACCACTGTGTTATGCCTTTCTCTGCTAGACTGAAGAGCCCATTGTTAAATATTTGTTCCCAATGTAGAAACTTATAGACTGCAATTAGTTTACCAAAGAGAAGGCTATAGGGTGATTTAAATAGGTGGAACTCCTTGAGTCTAGCACTCTCAGGCATGTTTTCTAATCCTTTAAAGGTTACACACAGCTGTCGAGTGGCTGAAAGCTTCACTGTCTGTAATCCCTTCCCCTCCAACTCACTTAAGGAACTATCAGTTAATGGAGTCTGTATTGTTACCAACCACAGCACAAGCAGTTCATTTTGTGAGTAACTCAGAGTCACCTCACTATTATCTCCCCCAAAATACTGGGTGTATACTGCTGTGATCATGGTGCAGAGGATTTCAACGTTGGGAGAGGGAATTGTTTTGCAGGTATGCTCCAAAATGCTAAGGCCAGCTGTAACAGAACGTGGACATCTCGTAATGATATTTGGTACTACTACTTGAGCTCAGCTTATATAGTGCAATATTATTTTAAAGGGGACTATTCCTCCTCTGACCTATTCAGCTTTTACATAGCTGTAACTCCATTGATTTTGATGGTGTTACTCCTGATCTATGCCTTATAAGTTAGAAGACAATCAAGCTCAAGATATTTTGACCTTTAGTGATGAAAATGTAAAATGTTAGATACAATCTGAAAATGAGAAGTCTGACATTTTAATGTATTGCCTTTTTTTTTAACCCCAATGTGAAGACTGTTTTTTTTTACCATCCAGTACTACTCTTTTCCCCTTGACATGTGAAAATCCTTAAAACTATGTCCTTGGAGGAATATACACTCAATAAATACACGCTGTAAACCTTTTGGCCACTCATTCCTATAGCCATTGGAATCAGCAGCAAAATAAATGGCATTCTGTCTTTTGTATTCATAGGGAACAGGCACTTTTTCCTTGCCAAAGAAAATAGTCTCATGCCCGCCAAAAGACTAAAACTAACACATTTGTGCCATAGCTTCTAGGTGTAATGTTGTTAAGATTTTGGCTCAGAGCATGAGTTGCTCTAAAAGAGTAAAATGAAGAGATCCTATAGTTGAATTGTTAAAGAAAAATAGGTTTAAAGTCAATTATTTAGGCACTGGGGGTGCAATAAAAATAAGTAGGCATGTTTGCCTTTTGGGTGAAGGTAAAATATGATCTTTTGGCCTGCCATCATGAGCACGTTTCCACAGCCCTTTACATCCAGCCAAATGTAATGACTCTCTCTTGAATAGTAAATAAGGAAGGCCCCAAGGGTTTGAATCAGCCTGGCTGCAGATGGTGGTATTCAGTAGAGCTGGTCCAGGATATTTGTTGAAGATGGTCTTTGGCAAATTTTGCTTGTTTTCAAATGATTTATTTGCTGATATTATTATTATTATTAGTAGTAGTAGTAGTATTTTTGCAACATTTGGCCATCAGAATCACTAATCAAATACTGTCAGCTGAATACATTTCCTTATGAAGAATGGCAACATTTTATTTTCAAATAGCACCCTTCTGTGTGCCTTTGATGTTCCATTTGCAATATCTCCCCACAGGAGGACACATAGGAGAGAATAGGTCCATGTCACTCTAAAACAAAGTGCATGGTCATGGGGTCCAGGCACAGCACAAACAAGGGCAACATCTTAGAGAGGAGGGGAACAGTGGCCACATTTTCCCCACCTTTTATCTTTTGTTACTGACACTAAGGAAGCTTTGCAGGAGCCTAGGTCCTGCAATACATGCTGTAGCTAAGTATTCCCTTCCTCAGTTTCAGGGTCTTCGGGCATTTTTCATACTGATAAATCCATTTTTTTCTTAGCTTTGCATCATATCCTAAGAAAAAGAAGCAATGAGAGTTAGGCGGACATATCTGAGGCTACATCTTTAGGTTGCCAATGAATAAAAGTACACGCTTTGATGGGGTATAATTAATCACATGTCCAACGGACTCCCTTAATATAATTGAATACTAGTTACTATTTTATGGGGTTCTTCTCTTTAGTTCCCCCATCACCAAGAGGCTGCATCACTATGAATTTTTTTCCCATCAGAGGAAAAACCAAATGACACTGTTCTTAAAATTGACCAAAAAGGGATGCTAAAACAATGCTTGCATCATGCTCCCAAATATTTCCAGCCTGGAAAATCTGGAACAAGTTAAATATGGGAACTGTGTAACATAGTGAAGCTTGAGCAGGAAAGTAGTGCAGAGCACAATTTAAAAATAGATCCTACAACACAAATTAGGATGGGCACTACTGATGCTTTAATTACTTGAACTGACTGATGATACTTCAACTGAAGTCAATGAAAAAAAATCCTTAATTTCAATAAAATGTAGCATGAAATCCTTAATTATTACCACTGTCACAGGAACAGCAAGTGCCAAATACTGCTCCCATTCAAATCAAGGAGATCTTCAGTCGCTCAGCACACCTGAAAAATCAAGCCACTTATTTAGTTACCCAAAAATAAATTTAGATTACTAACTCTAGGAATTTGTCTTAGAAAATTCACTTAAGTGACTTCCCCAAGCTTATGCAAGGAGACAGTGGCACACTATGGAATAAAATTCAGCAGTTTTATACCCTGCTTCAGTAATCAAATACTATGATTCCCTTAAGAAATGTTTTAATGCCTACTGTGCTCCTACCCAAAATTCATTTTTCCTAAAGAAGAAATATTAATTTGTTATAAAAAGCAACACTGGGCTCCAAGTTTTGCAGATGGTGACTTCCAGAGGAGATTTAAGATAAGCATAGACAACGTATTGTTTACATTATTTTATATATTTTCTCTGTGATCTTGCTTAGATGAGGGCCTCCTCTATATCTCCATAAAAACAGAGATAGGAGTTTCCTTTTAATGATGCCAGAAGAAAAGATTCTAAGATGACAGCTTATTTTAAAGAGAAAGAGATTTTAAGATGGTATTTTTTCATCTTCAATTATATCCATTAAAATTAATGCAATTTTTACTGTGATAATGTGCAAATAAATAAATAAATAATAGTAAGATGTACTATACATTCAAGTGGAGGCTCTCACTTTCTAAAATAAAATTATAGATGCAACAAAAATGTTTTACTGGGTCAGATGTTCTAATCAGTTCTCAGTCTATCTTCAGGCAATATTCTCATTGATTTCAAGGGAAGTTTGGCCTAATTCACAGATTGTAGGACAGTGGTTTCCAACCTGTGGTCTGAAGATCACTGGGGGTCCGCAGACCATGCCTAAGATTTCTAAAGAGACCTCCATTTGAAATTTTTTTGGGTTCCATAAATGAAAAAAGGTTGAAAACCACTTCTGTAAGGCTAAAAGAGACCATCATCGTCAACAAGCCTAACTTCCTGCATAACACAGGCCATAGAATATCACCTGGTAATTTCTGGAATGGGCCCCCTAGCATGTTGTGGTGACTGATAGATAGATTTAGCTTACTATTATGGGGAAAATGCTTTAAAACTCACTTGAAATGCTACATAAATAAATTTAACATATCAAGAAATACATGTATCATTTAACAATAGGCTGACATTTCATTTTAATTATATGTCAAGTTGTGTTAAATAAAAATATTTTAGAGATCTTGCTAAAAACCTACATGCTGTTAAGTTTAACTGCAGTATTGTGCACACACTTGATGATAATTTTCAGAAATATCTAATCAGTGGTCAGACTTTGATACTTGCTTAATGATTTCATCATGTGTGATTACTTGCATAGCTGAGTTAAATATTATGAAGAATTCAACAAGCTAGTAACGTTGTCGCATTGGAAAGATCATCTTCTCTTCCTTGTCTGGCAGAAAAGGACAAACAAATTCTGAAAGGATCTGGATGTGATGGAGCAGGGAGGTCCTTTCTCTCCACTCCCATGAATACCACATGAGAAATGGGATGTGTGGTCTGAAGGGGCTGAGTAAAGGGGCAAGCTGGTTTCATGTCCAGTCACCCTGGCAACATTGCCATACCAACTGTGCAGAAAGCCAGAGAGTAAAATAGTACTGACACTAACAACATTAACTGGCTTTGAACTGTCTCCTCTCCGCTTAAGGGGATTTATGGGAACACAGCTGCCAAGAGGAAAAAAGCATTCCAAATATTGAAGTTGATGAAAACCCCAAGGGTGAAATCCTGGCCTCTTTGAAGTCAGCGGACCTCGGATTTTGCCTCATGAATTGCTCTTAAATTACACTCCCATGTGCCTGGATATGAAACCAGGTAGTGTAAATGAAAGCGCAAAGCCCGTACTCCAAAGCACTGCAATAGTGAAACATGTTTATTTAAGCACAGAGTTGCTAAGCAGAAATTGATTAAAAGTTCTGTTAGTAATCTGGTTTGATGAATGCCAGGATGCCTTCCAGCCTGCCAACCTGAAAGTATTGAACATATTTTTAATATTAATCAGAAAAAAATGTGAATTCCAAAATCTAATCTTAAGCAAGTTAAGACATTTTTTCTACTTTTTAAAATAACTTACAAAAATTGAATAGATGTTCAATAGTTTTGCATATTTTAAAGCTATGTGGCTATAAAAGAGTGTTTGTTTTTGTTAGTTTGTTTTTACTTTGACTTTGATAAGGACCATTTTGAAGAGGGTTGGGATTTATTATTGGTTTTTCCATTTTTTAATTTTTTTTTTGGTCCCCTTATCCTGCCCCACACTGGGAAAAAGAAGAAAAATGTAAAATTCCAAGAGAAAGTTAAAATTTCCCACAAACCAGAAATCCCAGTTTTGGTCAGTTCTAGATGGGGCATTATGATAAGATAAAATATTGGATAAGAAGGTTGGGGCACTGTTCTGAAGGGTCTTAAATGACAGCATTAAAAATCAATTTGTTGAGGAAGATCTAGTGGAGGGTCTCAAAGAGAAGACGTGACATGGTCAGAACAAAAGGTCAGCTAATGGCTTCCAGCATCAGCATTTTGAATGGATCTGAGAGTGAAGCAAATGTAGAGGACGCCAGATAGAAGGAACTACAGTAGTCAAAAAAGGGACAGGCTGTCCAGGACTAGTATTTGTATTGGTACAGTATTAAAAAGAGATCACTGATTTGCATGGCCAAAAATCTTTACATGATGAAGAATGTACTTTTGCACAGTGAATAGAATAAAAGGTGCCCTAGTTCACTTCGGAGCAATAACCCTTACGCACCATGCAGTACAGTATACTTACCACATAGCATTTCCACACACAGCAGTAGGCTGCACTACAATGACCCATAAAGAAGAAATGGATAGGATTTGTGTTGGAGCCATGGAACAGAGGAGAATGTTTATAAGGGGGTTGTGATGGAATGCTAAACTGCATTATACAGTTCAGCCACTAGGTAGCACAGTGTCTAACGTACCTTATTTAACCTAAGCCATACCTGGGACAGAATTAATGGATTTTAGGAAGAATATAGCTGATGTGTATAAGCAAGCTCTGTGACCAGTCCATATCTGCTACAGAAGAATTTGACGTGGTGTCAGGAGTAAACTAAGAACAGAAACTGAAGGAACAGCAACAATGGCTGCAGACAGAAGGAACAAAACAACAAAGATTATGATCTCATAAACATGCCACTCTTCAAAGACCCTGAGAACTTCATATTTGACAATCCTTCACAATGGACAGGATGGAAAAACATTTTGCAAGATTTTGCATTGCAAACAACTCCACAAAGGAACTAGAAATCTGCAGGTATCTTCTTTAATTTATGCTAGGGGCATATCTTTAAATCCTTTGATTTTACTGAAGACAGTCAAAAAGATTACTAAGGAAGAGTTCTGGCTATGTCTTATGCATACTTTATACCCCAGAAAAATGTGGTTTATAAAAGAGCATGTTTCCACCAGAGGATTCAAGAACCAGGAAAAAAGATTTACTATTTTATAAGAGATCTTCACACACACGGGCTGAAAACTGGATTTTGGGAATGCACAACATAAAATTATCAGACAGGCTGGTTACTGAGTTAACAGATAGAAATCATAGAATCATAGATTTTAATGTCAGAAGGGACAATCATGATCATCTAGTCTGACCTCCTGCACAAAGCAGGCCATAGAATCTCACCCACCGACTCCTCTAACAAACCCCTAACCTATGTTTGAGTTACTGAAGTCCTCAACTCCTGGTTTAAAGACTTCAAGGTGCAGAGAATCCTCCAGCAAGTGAATTGTGCCCCACGCTGCAGAGGAAGGCGAAAAACCCCCATGGCCACTGCCAATCTGCCCCGGAGGAAAATTCCTTCCCGACCCCAAATATGGTGATCAGCTAAATCCTGAGCGTGTGGGCAAGACTCACCAGCCAGACACCAAGGAAAGAATTCTCTGTAGTAACTCAGATCCCATCCTATCTAACATCCCATCACAGGCCTTTGGGCATATGTACTGCTAATAGTCGAAGATCAATTAAATGCCAAAATTAGGCTATCCCATCGTATCATCTACTCCATAAATTTATCAAGCTTATTCTTGAAGCCAGGTTTGTCTTTTGCTCCCACTGCTTCCCTGAGAAGGTTGTTACAGAACTTCACTCCTCTGATGGTTAGAAACCTTAATCTAATTTCAAGTCTAAACTTCCTGATGGCCAGTTTATATCCATTTGCTCTTGTGTCCACTTTGGTACTGAGCTTAAATAATTCTTCTCCCTCCATGGTATTTATCCCTCTGATATATTTATAGAGAGCAATCATATCTCCTCTCAGCCTTCTTTTGGTTAGGGTAAACAAGCCAAGCTCCTTGAGTCTCCTTTCATAAGACAGGTTTTCCATTCCTCGGATTATCCCAGTAGCCCTTCTCTCATAGAATCATAGAATATCAGGGTTACAGGGGACCTCAGGAGATCATCTAGTCCACCCCCCTTCTCAAAACAGGACCAATCCCCAATTTTTGCTCCAGATCCCTAAATGCCCCCCTCAAGGATTGAACTCACAACCCTGGGTTTAGCAGGCCAATCCTCAAACCACTGAGCTATCTTTTCCAATTTAGCTAATAATTCTACATGTGGAATGGTATCAAATGCCTTACTGAAATCTAGGTAAATTAGATCCACTGCGTTTCCTTTGTCTAAAAAATCTGTTACCTTCTCAAGGAAGGAGATCAGGTTGGTTTGACATGATCTACCTTTTGTAAAGCCATGTTGTATTTTGTCCCATTTACCATTGACCTCAATGTTCTTAACTACTTTTTCCTTCAATTTTTTTTTCCAAGACCTTGCTTACTACAGATGTCAAACTAACAGGACTGTAGTTACCCGGATCTTTTTTTTTTTTAGTTTCTTAAAAAAAGGAACTATGTTAGCAATTCTCCAGTCATACGATACAACCCCTGAGTTTACACATTGATTAAAAATTCTTGCCAATGGGCTTGCAATTTCATGTGCCAATTCCTTTAATATTCTTGGATGAAGATTATCCGGGCCCCCTCTGGATTTAGTGTTGGATCATATTAAAGAAGTTCTGTATTAAAATCACAAATGAGTTTGATTCCCCAGAGTTTAAATTCCAGGGTATTACTAATTAAGAGGTCTCTTGGTTTTTGGTACTGTTTCTCTCCCTCTATGTGTGAAACTTGCAAGCTGCTAATTGTGTTAGTACATTCTAAGACAGAGTCTGTTCTCAAAGCAATTCATAGAGAGAGAGACTCAAAACAATACTCTAACAACAGAAACAGCACCTAGAGACTCCCCACCCTTTTGTTGTATTAACCATTGTGATTAAAATAGAGATAGAGGATGTATGTGGATGGATGCTTGGTGTGGATAATAACTGAATGATCAGGGAGGTGCCAGCCTAAGAATCCAGTGTCCATCGGCTGAAGAAGGCGTCAAGTGGAAATAACCAGAGGACCCCACCCAGAGGGCAGACTGGAATCCACCCAACAGCCTCAAGAATGGGAGAACCAAAAAACAAGATAACATCTTGGAGCCGTCAGGAATGTGCTATCTGCTGATCGATTCAGCAACAGCATGATGAAGCAATTCCCATAGACTGGCATAGGAAGAAATTCCTATAAAAATAGACTCTAAAAAGTGAGAACTTTGGGGTCTGATTCTGCAAACCAACTTCCAGGAGCATCAGATGAGCATCTGACAAGGCCCTGCTCCCTCCTCATGTCCAGGCCACCTGGCCAGTGGCTTGGCATGAGCAACTCTAAGGCTGGTAACTATGATAACAACCTTGCAGAACCTGTGTGTGTGTGTATGTTTGTATGAATGAATGTGTGAATAAATATGAGATTGAATGGAATGTTTTAACTATAACTAACTGTTTACTATGATTCTTTCTGTACTCACAGTAAATGTGGTATTTTGCCTTTTTCCCTTTAATAAGATCCTGCTGGTTTTTATTTTATTGGTACAACATTAGTCCCATTAATCTGTTCGAGTTTGGCTTCTACCTGGGATGTGGTAATATCTACCTCCATATCCTCATTCCCATTTGTCATCCTCCCATTTGTCATCCTACCTATCCCTAAGCTCCTCATTAAAGACTGAGGCAAAGTATTTGTTTAGATATTGGGCCATGCCTAGATTATCCTTAACCTCCACTCCATCCTCAGTGTTAAGCAGTCCCACTTCTTCTTTCTTTCTTTTCTTCTTATTTATATGGCTATAGAACCTTTTACTATTGATTCTAATTCCCTTTGCAAGGTCCAACTCTACTTGACTTTTCGCCTTTCTCACTTTATACCTACATGTTCTGACCTCAATAAGGTGGCTTTCCTTGCTGATCCCTCCCATCTTCCACTCCTTGTAGGCTTTCTGCTTTTTCTTCATCACCTCTCTGAGATGCTTGCTCATCCAGCTTGGTCTACAACTCCTGCCTATGATTTTTTCCCCTTTTCTTGGGATGGAGGCTTCCAATAGCTTCTGCAGCTTTGACTTGAAGTAATCCCAGGCCTCCTCTGCCTGTAGATCCATAAGTTCTTCAGTCCAATCCACTTTCCTAACTGATTTCCTTATTTTTTGAAAGGTAGCCCTTTTGAAATAAAAAACCCTAATCACAGATTTGTTTTTATTTTTCCTTCTGTTCAGTTTGAATTGAATTAGCTCATGATCGCTCGAACCAAGGTTGTTCCCTACAACCATTTCTTCTATGAGGTCCTCACTGCTCACCAAAAACAAATCTAAAATGGCATCCCCTCTTGTTGGTTCAGCAACTAGTTGGTGAAGGAATCCATTAGCTATTGTATCCAGGAAAATCTGAGCCCTATTATTATTACTAGCACTTGTCCTCCAGTCTATATCTGGGAAGTTAAAATCTCCCATGATCACACAATTCCCATTAGTATTTAATTCATTAAAAACATTAAAGAAGTCTCTATCCATATCCAAATCAGATCCCTGAGGTCTATCGCACACCCCAAGCACTATCCCGGGGAGGCTCAGTAGCGTTCTTCCCCAATGTGATTTTTGCCCAGACAGACTCAGTCTTATCCATTCCATCACTTCTTATTTCTTTACAGTCTATCTCATTATTGATTTACAATGCTACTCCACCACCTTTGCCTTTATTTCTGTCTTTCCTAAACAGCACATACCCTTCAATACCCGTACTCCAGTCATGACTCCACCATGTTTCTGTTATCCCTATAATATCTGGTTTCACTTCCTGCACCAGTAGCTCTAGTTCCTCCATTTTGTTACCTAGGCTCTTCGCATTAGTGTACAAACATCTTAATTTTTGCTGTTTGGCTTTACCCAATTGGGCACAGACATTCTACCACCAGTATTACCTGGTGGTAGAATTGGTATTGAATTGGTATGTACACTACCCTTCCTCCTTATGTCCATTCTCCTATCCAGAGCTGTATCCTTTCTTACTTAATTTTCTTCCCTCGAAAAGAGAAAATCTGGCATGGAGATTACCTGGACATCTCCCAATCAACTCCTCCAAATTCCTAGTTTAAAGCTCTCTTGATCAGTTGTGCCTTCCTCCATCCTAGAAGTCTATTTCCCTCCTTACTCAGGAGAAGTTCATCTTGAGAGAACAGTCCTCTGTCCATGAATGCTTCCCAGTGGCCATACATCCCAAAGCCCTCCTTATAGCACCACTGCCTGAGCCATCTGTTGAGCATCATAAACTTGTCACACCTTTGTTGCCCATCTCTAGGAACAGGCAGAATCCCACTGCAGATCACCTGAGCCTCGATTTCCTTAAGTGACCTCCCCAGACTGGCATAGTCTCCCTTGATATGTTCCAGTGAGAATCTAGCTGTTCATTTGTTCCCACATGAAGGATAATCAATGGATTCTTTCCCGCTCCCGTTAGGATCCTCTTCCGCCTCAGGTCCACATCCTGTATCTTAGCACCCAGCAGACAGCACACCCTTCTGTACTCTTGATCAGCTCTTTTTACAGGCCTGTCTATTCTTCTCAGTAACGAGTCTCCAATCATGTAGACCTGCCTTTTCTTGGTGATGGTGCGATTCTCCAGTCTATGCCTTGTTCCCTCTGGCTGCAAGTCCTCTCAATTCCTATTGTCCCTTGCAATCCTCTGCAACCCATCCCATATCCTCCTGGGGCTCATATTTGGGGTTATCTCCATTGACTCTTGCCCTCTTCCTATAGGACTATCTGCTCTTCTCTTCTTCCTTGCCCTCGCACCTTCTGTCACCACCTGCTGTGCCCCTTCTTTATTTTCCAACTCCGCAAACCTGTTCCTGAGCTCTATTTCTCCTTCACTGGCCTGTCTTTTCCTCTGCCTGGTTCTCTTAGTCACTTGTTTCCACTGTCCACTTTCCTCACCCAGCAGTCTCCCCTCAGAGTTCTTTGGTCCTGCTTCCATCTCCAAGTCTGAGCTTCAGCCTCCTCATGTCTTTGCTCCATCATCCGCTCAAACCCCCTTCTAAACTCAACCAGAGTCTCCTCCTGCATCTCCCGTGCTCGGATCTTTTCTTCCATCAGCTCTATCAGGCGGCACTTCATGCAGACGAAACTTTTTCCAGGTACCCCCTCCAGGATCATGTACATGCCACAGCTTCTACATCCAGTCATCTTCATTGTGTCTTCCACTAATTCGGTCACTACCGCTGCTGCCTGTATGTCTGTCATCGCCTTCTCACCTAAGTCCGGGAAACACAAACCAAACCGAAACACCACCACCCACAGTAAAACAAACCCCCAGTGAGCACCAAAACACTGCCAGAACATCACACACTCCCTTCACCAGCCTGTCTGTTCCTTTGCCTGGCTCTTATTCTTCCCCAAAACTCCCCTAACAAACTCCTACTCAAACTCCCCTGTTTACAGCTCTGTTTGCTGGCTCCTCTGCTGCTGCAGGTGTCTGTGCCGCTGTCTGACTGGCTGGCTACCTTTATAGGACCCCTAATCAGGGCTCAGCTTCTCTCCCAGCACACTGCCCCTACAAGCCTCTATAAATACCAATACAAATACAAATACTTGCAAATACCTTCTCCTGCGACAGAACTCCCACTCAAACTCCCCTGTTTACAGCTCTGTTTGCTGGCTTCTCCATAGCTGCTACAACTGAAGAGAGATTTAACCCTAGCCACAGCTATACAGATAGCAAAGCACACAAAATTAGTCAAACAGAACAAAAGGAAACTTAAAAAACTGAAACTAGCTTAGAAGCTAAAGAAAGACACTTGAATGTTAAAATTCATTATCATAAAGCCCCTGAAGCAAGCAGAGAGAACTTGCAAGGTAAGAGGAACAAATTCCAACCTACATGCACAAGGTGTGTGTCATGGAGTGCATATACCCCATGCTCGTCTGGCAACCAAGGGGTTAATGCAGGAACTGCTGGCCAACACTGGGAGAATACAAGATCTGAGAAACAGAGGGGTGAGGTGGTTGCCAGAGGGGCAAGCAGACGGGAGAAGGTAACTACTTCCAGCAAGCTGCTGAGAAGCTGCCCTGAGATAGCACGTAGAGAAGAGATAACTGGATCTACAGACTGGAGAAGACTACAGACACCAAGGGTGGTAGGAAGGAGCTCAGAGCACACCAGCAGGAGTTGAGGCCTGATTCCACCTGCCTGATTTAAGGGCCCTCAGCTGGAATCCAGTGGAGTGGGTGGTCAAGGGTGCCCCTACTGACTCCTCAGAGACTAAAGAACCAAAGGTTTTCCAGACCCCTGAGTACCAGAACCAGCCGACTCTGCCATGTATGCGGGGAAACTCCTACACTCCAGTGGGACTGAACCTAATACCCTTCATAGCCCAGAATGGGACTACCATAGAGACTGAGGCAAGAGGAGCAGACTGACCTCCCCACCAGATCAAGCAAACTCAGTCCAATGCTCTGTCTGATCAAAGGGGGTGAGGTCACACCAGCACATCAGCTCACAGTGTGGAAAAAGTAATATCCCAAGAGATGAGATATGTCTACAAAGAGGTACATGGCATAATAAATACATGCAATATGGACATTTTGCAGCTGTTTGCCTTGCCAATGCAGCCAGGAAGTTGACTCATATTACGGATAATCAAGAGCCATTGTTTTCTGGGATCTATCACTTGTGATGTAAAGTCCAGGGACCCTGTGGGGGCCAGGAGTGATGGGGGCGGGGGAAGCCAAAATACAAGTTCGCCCAGGTTGCCATTTTCCCTGAGTATGACAAGTCTCTTTGAAAGGTACAGGGTCATAATAATTCTTGGTTATGTTCCATAATAGTTCTTAATTTGTAGAAAAGTAGTTAGAGATAGTCTATGAGCCAAGCGAGAAGACATATCATTTTAATGTTGAAATGGGCAATTTTAAAGCCAGATAAATGCTGAAGAAAAAATAATTGGGACCTTCAGACAGAGAAACGAAAGAGGTGTGCACAAACAAAAATGTGTGTCTTTTACTGTAACAGGATAGATGATTATGATGAGGTAAAGGGAGCCAGATGGCAGGAAATGTAGACTGTGTTATGATAGGTAAATTACCTGGCATAAGAAAGACACAAAAGATTTTGTAATGCACGGTAATCACAGATTAGCACAGGGGCTGCATGAGTAGAAAATGAAGGAGAAACTTAACAGAGCAAATCCAAAAGTCTAAAATATAGACCAGGACAGTTTCATGTTTCATGAGGACATTTTGCATGAGTATAATAAAGTTTTGGAAATTTTAAACGGTTGTCCTATTAAAACTGCAAGTTTTAGAGAAGTCGAACATGTAGAAGTTGAGAGATGAGATTCTGTAAATGCATTGAAAAATATACAAAGGTCTATGAAACAGGCTGGCAGTGCTCAAGAACAAGATAGCTGTTCATAATTACACAAAAAGTATACATCAATTCTAAGTTATCTTTAAGAATAAAATGATCAAATCAATAGAAATGCTAAAACATTAACATTTACCACCATTATACCCTGCATGAAAGATTTTAATAATACAGTCCTGATCCAGCAAAATGATATTAATGGACAGATCCTGGTACCCATATGGAATCGGACTGATTTTGTTGATTTTAGTAATTTCTTTTTTACCCAGAAGGTTTACCTAGTTATTATGGATCAATTTTCATCTTTTGATGCATCAGCACAGGCTACTGCTCTAATTGTAGCTCATATCAAGGGAGTAAGTCAATTTATTTACCAATTTTGTGCTACAGAAATCCTTTGACATAGTATTTGTACAGATCATTAATTCATACCCTTGTGAGAGACTACAGACTTTTCTGTAGGAACCCTCTAAATACTAAAAGTGGAAAATTATAATAATATTAACTTTCTTTCTTTTTCTTTTAGGAATCCAGTACCAAGCTTTACATAAGAACATAAGTAAATAAGTATGGCCATACTTGGTAAGATCAAAGGTCCACTTAGCCCAGTATCCTCTCTTTCCTGGTCCTACTCGCATGAACAGAGAGCAACAATACCCGAAGTCCAAAGGTGCAAACAATTTGATGTTTATTGGGGTGAACTTTCACCAAACATGATTCCAGTTTCCTTCCTCAGTGCCCCTTTTCAGCTCTGACACCACAGAGCCTTACCTGTGTCCCTGTTCCCATTTCCCCCCCTTAGCAAAATATGTTTCCAATTTCCCTACCCCATTCCCTGTTCCCATTTCCCCCTGTTAGCAAAACATGATACCAATTCACCACCCCTGTTCCCATTTCCCCACCCACCCACTTCCTGATTGACTGCAGACTATATAGTAAAACTAGAGTTCTGCTTTGCTATACCTTAACCAATCATTTTACTGAAATTTAACTAACCAATCCTAACATATTGTAACATGATTATTTAACCAGTTATATCCTACAACCTTAATTAGTTTACACCCAGCAAAATTAATTATACAGCAGACAGAAACAATCACAGAACCAGACAGAGATTATACAGACAAACAATAGGGAAATGGGGACTACAGTGATAGAACAAACACAGAAATGAGGATTTCACATCCCAGCTATTGATATGTGAGTTTTTGCCAGACAGGATGCTATCAAACTAAGTTTCCTTTTATATTTTCTAGGCACTTCCCTTTCTCTGGAGGTGATAGGCAATACCAGGACAGGATTGTATTCCTAACAGCCCAACAGCACCTTATTTCAATGTGACTAGTTTGGAATGTGAGGATGTGACCGGTCACTTCCCAGTTTATGGTTGCCTCTGTTGCTTAGCCAAAGGCCTTAGCCTAAGAACAGGGCCTCAGACTGTCACAGTAAGAGAAGGACCTTACACCGGCAGACAGTGATTTTGATTCTTTCTTTAATACCTGTATAACTAGCTAAGTGATAAGAATACTCCTAAATTCTTAGAGTATAGGCCTTTGCAGATAGGCCTGAATATCTGTATCCTACCAAGAGCCAAGTGGGGCTTGGTTAAGGTCATTCCAGTAACTGTAAATTATTCCTTTCTGGCTACTGAATGTGAGATTCCATCTTTAATTATGTCTGCAATAGTGTTATCCCTAATCACTATCAGTATTCTTGTTACGATTTTTCTGCTGCTTTTAACAACGTATGTTATGAATCTGGTAAGCTCTCTTGTGGCACCACATCCTGCAAACATACTTGTGTTAAGCTTTATGAAAAATCAGTATTCCGATTGATTTCAACTATGGGCTTCTCTTTTCCTCTTCCCCCCCACCCCCCATCAAATGTATTTATTATCAATCCTTTTACCTTTTTACCTGTTGCCTGTATTAACCAGTCAGAGGTACCTATTGGGCCTGTTTACATTATATCATCTGTGGTATTCTCTTCATTGTAGCATTCATGCTACAAGGCCTATCATTCCAGCACAAACAGCTTTCTTTGAAATCACTGGCCTCCTGATAATATAATTTTAGCTTCCCAGTTTAGGCCACCACATCAAATTTTATTATCTATCCCCTCTGCCTGTATTCCTTACACTCTAATTCATGATACTGCAATCCAGGGACAGAATGGGTAGAATATTCTGAATTGTGTAAATTACTTAGGAGCTTAAATCCCATTGGAAATCAATAGGATGAAAAAGCCTATGAAAAATTTACTTAATGTGACCAAGCATCCAACAAAAGCAAACATCTGCTGAAAGAGCTGTGTAAGGCACTTTGAACCATTAGTCTGGGAAGTGGTGCAAATGCTATTTGAAGTGATTCTTAGATTAACTGAAGAGCATGCTGAAAGAGTAAAAGGTCGAGTGATGAATGGGAGAAAGGTATGACTTTATGTGACCAGTCAAAAAAGAAGGGAATCACAGAATATTCCCCAAGTACATTGTGAATACCCTAACCACAGGAATCAAATCTCAGCACATAGATAAGCAAATAAGAGAATGAAACAAAAAATGATGGATGTATTTATATATTTTAAAATTATAATCCAAAATGATAAGCTTACATGATTCTAGCAAGAGGTTCAAACATATTAAGAAAATCGTGTGAAAATACCTTAATTATGCCTTTTGTGAAAAAAAATAAGAAATGAGACAGAATTCTAAACTTAAGGACCAATTAGTAAAAATATTGCTTGGGCATGTAGGAATGTTATCAGGAGGGCCAAATCGCACCTGGAGCTGCAGCTAGCCAGAGATGTCAAGAGTAACAAGAAGGGTTTCTTCAGGTATGTTGGCAACAAGAAGAAAGCCAAGGAATGTGTGGGCCCCTTACTGAATGAGGGAGGCAACCTAGTGACAGAGGATGTGGAAAAAGCTAATGTACTCAATGCTTATTTTGCCTCTGTTTTCACTAACAAGGTCAGCTCCCAGACTGCTGCACTGGGCAGCACAGTATGGGGAAGAGATGGCCAGTCCTCTGTGGAGATAGAGGTGGTTAGGGACTATTTAGAAAAGCTGGACGTGCACAAGTCCATGGGACCGGACGAGTTACATCTGAGAGTGCTGAAGGAATTGGCGGCTGTGATTGCAGAGCCATTGGCCATTATCTTTGAAAACTCGTGGCGAACCGGGGAAGTCCCGGATGACTGGAAAAAGGCTAATGTAGTGCCAATCTTTAAAAAAGGGAAGAAGGAGGATCCTGGGAACTACAGGCCAGTCAGCCTCACTTCAGTCCCTGGAAAAATCATGGAGCAGGTCCTCAAAGAATCAATCCTGAAGCACTTGCATGAGAGGAAAGTGATCAGGAACAGCCAGCATGGATTCACCAAGGGAAGGTCATGCCTGACTAATCTAATTGCCTTTTATGATGAGATTACTGGTTCTGTGGATGAAGGTAAAGCAGTGGATGTATTGTTTCTTGACTTTAGCAAATCTTTTGACACGGTCTCCCACAGTATTCTTGTCAGCAAGTTAAGGAAGTATGGGCTGGATGAATGCACTACAAGGTGGGTAGAAAGCTGGCTAGATTGTCGGGCTCAACGGGTAGTGATCAATGGCTCCATATCTAGTTGGCAGCCGGTATCAAGTGGAGTACCCCAAGGGTCGGTCCTGGGGCCGATTTTGTTCAATATCTTCATAAATGATCTGGAGGATGGTGTGGATTGCACTCTCAGCAAATTTGCGGATGATACTAAACTGGGAGGAGTGGTAGATATGCTGGAGGGGAGGGATAGGATACAGAAAGACCTAGACAAATTGGAGGATTGGGCCAAAAGAAATCTGATGAGGTTCAATAAGGATAAGTGCAGGGTCCTGCACTTAGGACGGAAGAACCCAACGCACAGCTACAGACTAGGGACCGAATGGCTAGGCAGCAGTTCTGCGGAAAAGGACCTAGGGGTGACAGTGGACGAGAAGCTGGATATGAGTCAACAGTGTGCCCTTGTTGCCAAGAAGGCCAATGGCATTTTGGGATGTATAATTAGGGGCATAGCGAGCAGATCGAGGGACATGATCGTTCCCCTCTATTCGACATTGGTAAGGCCTCATCTGGAGTACTTTGTCCAGTTTTGGGCCCCACACTTCAAGAAGGATGTGGATATATTGGAGAGAGTCCAGTGAAGGGCAACAAAAATGATTAGGGGACTGGAACACATGAGTTATGAGGAGAGGCTGAGGGAGCTGGGATTGTTTAGCCTGCAGAAGAGAAGAATGAGGGGGGATTTGAAAGCTGCTTTCAACTACCTGAAAGGGGGTTCCAAAGAGGATGGCTCTAGACTGTTCTCAATGGTAGCAGATGACAGAACGAGGAGTAATGGTCTCAAGTTGCAGTGGGGAAGGTTTAGATTGGATATTAGGAAAAACTTTTTCACTAAGAGGGTGGTGAAACACTGGAATGCGTTACCTAGGGAGGTGGTAGAATCTCCTTCCTTAGAGGTTTTTAAGGTCAGGCTTGACAAAGCCCTGGCTGGGATGATTTAACTGGGAATTGGTCCTGCTTTGAGCAGGGGGTTGGACTAGATGACCTTCTGGGGTCCCTTCCAACCCTGATATTCTATGATTCTATGATTCTAATAATATGTCATACACTTACAAGTTATACAGCTATCCTATATTTAACTGAATAACTCTCATTTTAAATCTTGATATCACACTCATGTTTTATAAATAGCTTTCATGGGGTTGACCAAGGATATCAATCAAATAAATAACAAAGAAGGAATTTATACCAATATCCACTGGGTTTAATTGATGGATTATGGAACACATTTGATGAACAGAGGGTTTCTTGGGGAAACACAAACACTTATGTCAAGAATACAAATGTATAGTGAGTCTATAAGAATCTGCAGTGAAGAGTTAAATCCAAGTACCTTAGATTTCATTTTAAATATGTCAGGGAAGGAACATTGTCAAAGATACTTTAAAGTTTAAATATGTTTTCAGAATGCATTTAAGAAGGCTGGATGCATTACGATAAATTCTTATAAGATAAGCCACCTGAAACTGATAATGATGTTGCAATCAATTCACCCTAAGGGTACTGATTCTCATACGGTGAGCCTGTCATCCAAAGGGAAGCGCTAAACTTTCCAGTTAGACCTTAGTAAAACTTGACTAAATAAACAGTGGAGAGAAAAAAGTGTTCTTCCTTGCTGTAAGGTGTATAGATATTAAAATATGCCTTTATCAGATTGTCAACAACCTTAACTTCCCTCTCTGCCCTTTTAAACAGGAAGCTCTCACTCTATCCCTCTATCAAGGATACAAAACAAGGTTATACGTTGCACCTTATTTCCCCCACCTCTGTTTGCCCAGAGTAGAAGACCAACCATCCATGTTTTGGACACAAATTGTCTAAAGAATCTTCCTTAACCCAGGAATAGGAAATGCAATGTTCAAATGAAATCTACAAACTATTGTCAGCCACTAGGCAAGAGTCTCTCATAATTACATCTGAATATAACTTTTCTCTCCTTTTATGTAATTACAAAGAACCTACAAACATTTACAAACAAGGTAACATCCTGTTTGGCTATGCTCATGGCCGATTGTGTTCTGGAAGTTAAGTTTTAGAGGGGAGCGTAGAAAAATGTAGGTTTAAACCAGTTGGGAATAGCTTGCTTGTGACCCAAGAATCTGAAAGTTCCAGAGGTCAAACTTCCTGATACCTCAAGAAGCACAATAAATGTACATACTATACATAGATATCTTTCACCCCAGCTTGGAAACTGTAGGATTGACTGTTTTATGATTCAGATCTGCACCTCTCCTACAAGGACAGTCTGTCTTGTTCCTCCATGGTAATGTCTCATATCCTGTAAACCTGAGAGATGTGAAGTGAAAAACATGAGAGAGAATCAAAGAATGTATGGATCATGTCCACTACATTTAGAGGAATTATAAAAGAGTTTCTGTTTCTGATTGTTACATTAGAGAATTGATAGGAATTGTATAGCACAAGAAAATTAATATTGAAAGATATGAGCACCAAACCAGGATATAAATTTGCAATGTTAAGAGAAATTGCTAAAAAGGAGGATTCCAATTTATAGTCAGGGCAAATAATGAAATACAATACACAAAATGAATTAAACCCTCTGGCGAAAAGAAGCATAGAAAAATTTGTTATTGAACACTGTTGCCATCTATTGGATATCAACAGAAGCATCAGAAAAAAAAAAAAACCTGAAAAAGCTGAAAAGCTGAGAACCATTCGGCAAATGGCCAATAGAAATCAGGGTATATAAAACTGAGGTCACTAAGAGTTTTCCCAGAGCTCACTGAACCCTTGTGTGGGAAAGACTCTCCCGTGTCAAGGATCACATGACCAAAAATTGCTAGCTGACCTGCTCAGATAACCTCGCCCTTGTCCAGGGTCACAGAACCAAGAGCTGACTGAATCCATGAAGAAGCTGCAGAATCCCAAGGATGACCAACACCTGGAAAGGACTCTTCATTATTCCAGGGTTATCAGGATAAGAACTAGTGGTGAGATTTCATTTCCAAGATTGGAGTTCCCCTTCTGTTAGTTAACATAAATTACTGTACTTATCTCCTTCAGCCTACAATGTTTAGTGAGACCTCAAATAACCATACTTTACATTTTAACTAATGCTATATGCATACTGTCTTTTATTGAAGTCTAAGTAAATTGGCCTCAGAGATATTTGAACTATAACTTTAAGTAACTTTAAGTAATTGCTTTTTATATTCTATATTTGTCCCTTCCATTCAAATAACAAGAGACATACTCTCAAAGGTGCCTTGAAGACAAGTGCATCCTTACTCCTTGGATAAAAGCTGGAAGTGTGATAAATGTGTTCAGTACTAAAGAATTGACATTTGATGATCATAAGTAAATGTCATAAGAAATCTTGTTAATTTGCATTATTCCTTGGTGTAACAGCTGAGCCTTAGCCCTAGCCTATAAAAATTATATTGGTGTTTTCTAACTATAACAATTGTTATGTATTCTCTTGGTTGATGAACAATTGACTGTATACTGATGTTGTTTTAGATTAAATAAATTGTTGTTTGGTTACAAGTAACCAAGTATCCTGATTTGAGAAATACTGTCCAAGATAACAGTTGATTCAAAAAGAATTGCTAAATTGGTAAATTAATGCCTCGGACTCATTAAAAAGGGGTTATCCTATTAGATTCCATTATAGATTGACTGTAACACTTATCAAACTAGCAAATCTAGTTTGTTAAATTTGAGCTATAAAATCAGTTTGGGACCTCATATAATTTCATATAATCCAAATTCATATAATTGATCCCTTTCACACTTAATTGTTTTTTTACTAGGATTTAGCAAAGCTGAACCAGCTATTGTATATAGATTACACACAAAAACAAACTACAGCAAAAGAACATTAGGTTGCAAAATAAAGCACTCAGAAAATAGGAAAACATCAGAATTAAGGTTGCCTGTGCAACCTTAATTCATCCTGCCATGATAACAGTCTTCAGTTACATGATCACATACTATTTTTTTTTCAGCAGGATCCCTGCCTCATTCAGAGCACAGAATGGATTGTGCTTATTCAGTGAGCAACTATTCAATATTTTGTTTTATTCTGATTGAACAGTATGTGGCCCTAGGCCTTATTTTCTGCACCCTATTCAAACCCTGCCCTGAAGACAGAACTATTAATTTCCTCATTGGCTTTTTCTTCATTGCTCATCACACACTATATTGAGTACTTCATACACACATTAATTTATATTCACAACACTCCTGTGAGCAGGGCTGGCTCCAGCTTTTTTTGCTTCCCCAATCAGCAAATAAAAAAAAAAGAAAAACCCGATTGAGCTGCTGCCGAAGTGCCGCTGAAGAGGAAGAGGGGGAATGAAGGACCCACCTCCGAATTGCAGCTGAAGACCTGGATGTGCTGCTCCAATAACGCACAGAGTGCCTTCCCTTTCTATTGGCCACCCCGGGCACCTGCTTCCTTCGCTGGTGCCTGCAGCTGGCCCTGCCTGTGAGGTGTGTAAGTAGCGTATTATCCCCATTTTACAAATTGGGAACTGATATACAGAGAGACTGAGGTAAAAAATTACCATTAATTTTGGGTGTCCAAGTTGAGACACCTAAGACTTGATTTTTCAGAGTACTTCACATTATATATTTTGAAAAGCACAGCTCCCATTGATTTCAGTTGCAGCCACAAGTGCTGTACACTTCAGCAAATCAGACCACAGAGTATCAAGTCAGGCACCCATAAAATGAGGTGGCCACCTGTGAAAAGTTTGGCTTAAATGACTTGTTAAACATTACCCAGGAACTGCATGGCAGCGGTAAGGATAGATTCCAGTTCTCCAGGGCAGAATTCAAGTATCTTAATCAGGAGACTTCCTTTCTCGAGCAGTTCCCTGCCTCATTCACTACACAGCTTCCAACTCCTGCAATAAATGAGAAGGAGGGTCACTACAGATAACAACCTACTGTACAACACAAACCTGATTCATCCTGAGAGCAGACACATCCAGTGCACTGAATGAGGCAGGGATCCTGCTGAAAAAAATCATATAATTGAAGACATAATGCATACACATGTGGGATGAATAAAGATTGCACAGGCAACATTTCTAAAAAAATGTTTTTTTTTTCAGCAGAAACTCTTCAATAAATTTGAACCGAGTTCTAAAATTAGGTTTGGTGTTCTGAAAAGTAAATTTTCCAGTGAATTTACTATTCATTGAAAAAAATGTCTCCTGGCTCAACGTAATAATAGTTGGAACTACCAGCCTTGCCTATAATTGACACACATATGAGCATTTGTACATTTCACCTTCAAACCTGGTTTAGATTTGATACACAGTAGAGGGAAGATAACTTATAATGATCAGAGAAATCCCTTTGTGTATTCAGGCTAGCAGCTGGGACCAGACCGCTCTTAAATTTGAGTAATCTGGTTTATCTATCCCTACTAAAAGCATTCAAGCCTCTTCCTCATGGTAATATAGAGTTCTACTGAAGAAGAATAAATACTCAAATTAGGATTGCTTTCTCAATTTACATTGTAACTTTGAAGTATCTAGAAAATAGACTATAATGACATATTATTGTAAGTGCAGTTACATATCAGATATTTTTTTACATTGAACTCTCTAATTCTTCCTGCTGTGCCAGCTGTGATTTGAAAAGTGCCTGCTCCATAAGCTAAAAAGCCAGAGTCACTTTTTGTTTTTATCATAAATTTCCACTACATTATTTTGGCATCAAGCACCACTTCGAAATCATGTGCTTGTTTCATTGACTATCATTCTAATGATTGAAATGACAATCCATATATTTAAATATATTGTATGTCCATATTTTACTATATTCCAAATACATACTTTTCAAATAATATATCTCTATTTATTTACATCAGTGAACTATTGTTTTATATTGTTTGTTTGAATGGCCTATGCAAAGTTCCAAGCGACATACTTGCCAGGAGAATTTTAATGACTTGGGACAAAAATGGTTTGCAAGAAAAATCTATCAGAATCTGTCATTTTCAATAACAGTGTATATTTGATAGGCTTTTTAAAATAGTTCCCATTACACCTAATATCAAATAAAATTTGGGTATTATATATGATTTTTAAAAATACATATTAGGGCTTAATACTGCACCCATTGAAATCAATGACCACAGATAATTACCTGGACTTGTGGATTCTTAATGGAATAAAGATCCTCCGACATTCATATAGAACTGTAATGGTTGCAATATAAATATATGACAAAGATCTATTGGTCAATAATTTCAATCCCTGAAATGACTTAATGAAATCAGTGTAGTTTCTTGTAGCCAGGGATCCATGGCACACAAATAGTACAACTGACAACTGTATTGGCTGTCCCATCACAATGAATATACTCTCATTCTTAGTGAAAGATTCCTTCAGGCCTACGTTGAGGCTCTGTTGGGTTGGGGTCAGGTAGCTTCTAATACCTGGTGTGGGTTTATTCAAAAGTACTCAGCATTGGCCTAATTCTCTTCCCATTGAATTAAATGGCAACAATTACATGGATTTCAGTGGGATCAGGATGAAGCAAGTGCTGAGCACTTTTGAAAATTTCTCCTCAGTGGATACTGCTCTCTCTCTCTGGCTCTTTCCACAAACACTGAGATTCATTTGACATTTAAAGTAAAGAAAAATACCACTCTGTTCCGTTCTATGGGAGTCCATGATAGTCTGTGGAAAAGTTTTTTTTACAGAGTAACGTGCTGCGGAAACCAGAACTTTGTTTTTTTTAATTGAATTGAGTTCTTCGGTTGTCTTTTTAGCCCCAAACATGATGTCAATGGGAGTTTTGTACAAAGATTAAAAGGTAGGCTATGTGTCTGATTCCATTTTTTTTTCAAGGCTAGAATTGTTGCAAGCAGAAAAACATGCCACTTTAGTGCAAAACAGTTCAAAACATCACTAATTAAAAGGGACACTTATAGAGTAATTAGTGCCACTTTATGAAAAGTTTAACCAAGAACAACATATACTGTTAAGCAAACCTGCACTGCAGTGGCCTAACACAGAAGAAAAACAAAGATCTTTGAAATTAAATATCATTCCAAGAAAATAAATGAATCTACCTGTCAATGAATCTATAATATTCAATCTTATTAATGTGATCACTTTTGAAAATAATATTGGGCTTCTTTTTATATAATATCTTTTAAGGAATGTAAGAAAAGTGTCCTATACATTTCAATGATAATTACAATCTAGATATCATAGCCACATGCTCTATGTTTGCTGTAGATCCTCACATTTTATACTCTTCATTGTCCATGCAGCTTTATGCACTATTTAATTTCAATGAAATAAACATTTGCCATATGTAAAAACTTCAAGTGTTGGACAATTGGCCTCTATTTTCATCCATTAATTTCAGGCTTTGGACTTTGTAATAAATTCTCAATATGTTCTTTCATTACCTTTCTAAAGGTGCCAATGGCTAAAAAGCTGCATTGCAACAGGATGCTAGAAAAGGTTCATTACTTCAGCACAAAAATAATAAAGTGTTCAGAAGCCACACTATATGCAGCTCACTTCTCTTATTTTATGTCTTAACCAGTATCAAATGCATTTTATAGCTTAGAAATAAATTGAGTATTATATCCACCACACTGAAATTATACTGGCCATAGGCACAAATATAAATGCAAATATAAATACAATTCTTAAGTTTACTGAAATCAATAGAAATATTGGATATTTCAAAAAATTGACTCTTCCCTCCTTCCCATCCCATAATTAAAGGAAAAAAAAAAACAAAAACAAAAATCCTCTCTGTTTACAGGAAGTGGGAGGAGGAATTTAAGCAGCAATGTACACTCCATGAACTGGGGAAAAAGTGATTTAAGTGATCTGCTGAAAATGTTGTAGCTATGATACATCCCCTATATCTTATTCCCTTTGTTCAGTATTATCTGTTACATAGTTTACTATTTGCTTTACTAGTTTCAGTAATACTTAAACATGTGAGAATCTATGCCTAAATAGATTAGAGATATGTGGCTTATGTGGAGCCTGGGAAAGAAAGTAAAAATTATTAGGATTAGAGGAGGGATATACAGAAAATGGTATGAAATAACATAATACTTATGGGGAGGAAGATATTTAAATTTTGGCAGGCACTTAACCTTTTGTGAATTGGTTTATACCTTCACTGGAATTTTGTGCAAATCCAATTAGTGTGCATTGTTCCTAAAGTCTTATAGCATAAGTACCATCTATTTCCAGGATCTGGGATAGTCTTTTCTGTGACTCCTGTTATTTTATATCGCTTCTCCCTTAATAAGCAGAAATATGGTAAGTTTTGAGTGCTAGAAACCCATGGTATTTGTGCATGGATTCACTAGTAGCTGAGCATTCCAGTGATGAGAAGCCAGTGTCAGCATTGCAGCTGGACCAAAGTCCTCCAATGGGCAGCAGGGAGTGCTGTCCCTGGACAATGAAACTGGTTTAATGAGTTCTGTAGTAAGTTTAGCTAGAGCAAAACATTTTCTGGGATTGATTCTTATATGCTACACATCAAGAGCAGCTAGCCATTTGAACAGGCAAATGCCTAATACTTGTGACACCAATGTGATAAGCAAAGTAGCATAAACATGGTGTCAGATTGCTGTTATTCAAAAATCATCTTGACAACTATATAGGTGACTTACCTGCCTCTGTCACTGCCTCAGATTACACATCTCACTGTGCACCATAAAGTAGTTTAATTAAGCTCTCCATCTTAATAAAACCAAGATACACCTGTACTGGGGTAAAAGAAGAGCCCAAACAAATATTGGTTCCAATAAGCCTTCTGCTTCTCCCTCCCCCACCCCAAATCTAGGCCATAGACCCTTTTGTAGGGTTAATGTGACCTTTCTTCTCTAGCAGATGGGGCTTCCAGAAGTCCTTCTTCCCTTAGAATCATAGAATCATGGAAGACC
The DNA here is from genome assembly GCF_965140295.1 of Lepidochelys olivacea. Lineage (NCBI taxonomy): Eukaryota > Metazoa > Chordata > Testudines > Cheloniidae > Lepidochelys > Lepidochelys olivacea. Next base: position 73,535,997 of record NC_140411.1, on the reverse strand, counting down.
AGTGTTGGAAGACACCTCAGGAGGTCATCTATTCCAACCCCCTGGTCAAAGCAGGACAAACCCCCAACTAAATCATCCCAGCCAGGGCTTTGTCAAGCCTGACCTTGAAAACCTCCAAGGAAGAAGATTCTACCACTTCCTTAGGTAACCCATTCCAGTTCTTCACCACCCTCCTAGTGAACAAGTTTTTCCTAACATCCAACCTAAACCTCCCCCACTTCAACTTGAGACCATTACTCCTTGTTCGGTCATCTGCCACCACTGAGAACAGCCCAGCTCCATCCTCCTTAGAACCCATCTTCAGGTAGTTCAAGGCTCTTCTCTTCTGCAAACTAAATAAGCCTAGTTTCCTTGGCCTCTCCTCATAAGTCATGTGCCACAACTCCTAATAATTTTTGTTGCCCTCCGCTGGACTTTCTCCAATTTGTTCACATCCTTTCTGTAGTGGAGGGCCAAGAACTGGATGCAATACTCCAGATGTGGCCTCACCAGTGGTAATTAGAGGGGAATAATCACTTCCCTAGATCTGCTGGCAATGGTCCTACCAATATGCCATTAGCCTTCTTAGCAACAAGGGCACACTGTTGACTCATATCCAGCTTCTCATCCACTGTATTCCCCAGGTCATTTTCTGTAGAACTGCCGCTTAGCGAGTTAGTCCCCAGACTGTAGCAGTGCATAGGATTCTTCCATCCTAAGTGCAGACTCTGCACTTGTCCATGTTGAACCTCATCAAATTTCTTTTGACCAAATCCTCCAATTTGTCTAGATCACTCTAGGACCCTATGCCAACCCTCCTGCATATCTACCTCTCCCCCCAGCTTAATGTCATCCACGAACTTGCTGAGGGTGCAATCTATCCCATCCTCTGGATCATTAATGAAAATTTTGAACAAAACCGGCCCCAGGACTGACCCCTGAGACACTCCGCTTGATACCAGCTGCCAACTATATATTGGGCCCTTAATCACTAGCCTTTGAGCTCAAAAATCTAGCCAGCTTTCTATCCACCTTATAGTCCATTTATCCAATCAACACTTCTTTAACTTGCTTGCAAGAATACTGTGGGAGACCATATCGAAAGCTTTGCTAAAGTCAAGGTATATTACGTCCACCACTTTCCCCATATCCACAGAGCCAGTTATCTCATCATAGAAAGCAATCAGGATGGTCAGGCATGATTTGCCATGTTAAATCCATGTTGACTGTTCCTGATCACCTTCTTCTCCTCTAGGTGATTCCAAATTGATTCCTTGAGGACCTGATCCATGATTTTTCCAGGGATAGGGGTGAGGCTGACCAGTCTGTAGTTTCTTGGATTACCCTTCTTCCCTTTTTAAAAGATGTGCACTATATTTGCCTTTTCCAGTCATCCGGGACCTCCACCATTTGCCATGAGTTTTCAAATATAGTGACTAATGGCTCTGCAATCACGTCAGCCAACTCCCTCAGCATCCTCGGGTACATTGCATGCACCCATAGACTTGTGCATGTCCAGCTTTTCTAAATCATCCTTAATCAGTTTTTTTGGCACTGAGGGCTACTCACATCCTCCCCATACTGTGCTGTCCAGTGCAGCACTCTGGGAGTTGACCTTGTCTGTGAAGACCGAGGCAAAAAAATCATTGAATTCTTCAGCTTTTTCCACATCATCTGTCACTAGATGCATCCCCCATTCAGTAAGGGTCGCACACTTTCCCTGACCTTCTTCTTGTTACTAACACATCCTCATTGTTACCCTTCATATCCCTTGCTAGCTGCAACTCCAATTCTGTTTTGGCCTTCCTGATTACAACCCTGCATGCTCAAGCAATATTTTAATACTTCTCCATAGTTATCTGTCCAAGTTTCCACTTCTTCCTTTTTGTGTTTAAGCTCACCGAAGATTCAACTGTTAAGCCAAGCTGGCCACCTGCCATATTTGCTGTTCTTTCTGCACATCAGGATGGTTTGTTCCTGTGCCCTCAATTAGGTGTCTTTAAAATACAGCCATCTCTCCTGGACTCCTTTCCCCTTCATTTCCCTGAGGGAGTCAAAGTCTTCTTTTCTGAAGTCCAGGGTGAATATTCTGCTGCTCTCCTTTCCTCCTTTTGTCAGGATCCTGAACTCAACCATCTCATGGTCACTGCTGCCCAAGTTGCCACCCCACTTCTACTTCCCCTACCAATTCTTCCCTCTTTGTGAGTGGTAGGTCAAGAGGAGCATGGCCCCTAGTTGGTTCCTCCAGCACTTGCACCAGGAAGTTGTCCCCAACACTCTCCAGAAACATCCTGGATTTTCTGTGCACTGCTACTTTGCTCTCCCAGCAGATGTCAGGTTGATAGAAGTCTCCATGAGAAACAGGGCCTGTGATCTGGAAACTTCTGTCAGTTGTCTGAAGAAAGCCTCATCTACCTCAGCAATGATTTTTGAGTGAGTTCTAAATTAGGTCTTTCAGAATGATGGACATTGTGAATAATCATAGTTTATACAGTTAATTGCAAATATGAGAAGTCACCACTCCTGCTGCTGTGCTAGAGATGAGTACAAGTGGGGATGGTTTTGTTTTTGCAAAGCCTTGTTGATTGAGTTGCTGGTTTGAAATATCAATACCAAGAGGCGATCCAGATCCATGAGCAATTGTATCTGCCTCGCCTCCATTATACTAGTCTTTGTTATTGTCCATCTATAGTCTATTCCCAGTATTTAAGAATTAACCTACCTACTAACTGCATTGGGGAGCACTCACGTTTAACTGCACTATGATTAGGTGTGAGTACATGAATGTAAGTGTGAATAAGAGTTGAGCAATTGGGTCCATGGAGTAGATATTAAAAAAATACATAAAACCAACTTCATGTTTTTATGTTATTTTTTTTCTTCTCATCCTGACTTTGTTCCAGGTACATATGCATTCCCCCCCCGCCCCCAACTCATCTCACTGTTTCTTCTGGGATGTTTCTTCTTCTTCTGCCATGATTTTGGTGTGAATCAGGAATGTAATTAACAGGATTTTTGGTGCAGAATGAAATGAAGGGCAAAAAGTCCTGAGGGGAATAATAGGAGGAGATGTGACATAAGCAAAATAATTCCATTTAATATCTGTTGTGTTACAGTTGAATAGCTTCATCCTGCTCATAAATATACTTTATGCTTCCTAGCTTTAACTCTGAGCCAAGTGAGTTAAAACAACAAAAATATAAGTAAAATGTATAGTGCCTTATGTAAACCAAATGATTATAGCTGCAGTTTATTTACAAAGTGCAGTCGCAATTTGGTGCCATGCAGTTAGTAGACTAGCACAGATAGCATTTGCAAAAGTATTGCTAATTAATTGTTAATAACCTTCTGGAAACATAACCAAGACAGACACTAAATTGTGAAACTAGTTATCAAGGGCAGTGGAGCAGAAATGATTTAAAGATTTTAATCAGAATTCTGTGTGCAACTTTTTTTTGCTTGGCTTCCTACATGTATTGTACAAGAGAGAAATCCTATGCCCAAAAGGGAACTTAAAGTGAAAGCAAACATGTGATTGTTTGTGATTATCTACAGTAAACAAGGGCGTCACATATTTGTCTATAATTAATAAACTTTAAAGTAAAAATCAGTCACTGAGACACTGATTAATGAGATAGCCAACTGCTTTGAGTCTACTGGGTGGGGAGGAAGGAACAGTGCATTGTTGGAGAAGATAAAGAGCAGCACAAGAATTTTAAAGTGATCAGTGATTGAATTTTTGAACTTGTAAGGATATGGTCAAATTGAGGCAAGCATCCTCTTGCATTTAATCTCACATTAACCCTCAGTGCTTTGCAAATAAGTGATATTCTCATAAACCTAAAACATTTAATGGAAAAGGGAAGCATTACTGTGAAGAACATCAGCTATCTGTGACTGGAAATAGGTTGGAGCTGTAATGCAGGTACAAAAATAATAAAAGTATCTTTGTAAATGTGTATCATTGTTACATTGTCATAGAAGAACAACTTTTAACCTTTGAACGTGTTTAATTTGCAAAAGTACAACAGAACCAGCCCCAAGGAGGAAAGAAATATGGCAACAGGTCTGAAAATAGAGTTGCTGGGTTTTTCTGTTTTTTTTTTCCCTGTTGAAAAGTATTTTTCTTTTAATAATATTCTGTGAAAAGTTTCAACTTGTTGGTAAAATTTCAAAAACTGAAACACATTGGCTAAAAATTATTGATTCAAAATAGCAACACTATGCCGCATGGAAGTTGTAATGGGAGCATAGATACCCAAGCTACTTCTATGGGCCAGGATCTCTGGAGCCAGCTTTTTGGGGAGTCTAGGAAGAATGTGATCTCAAACAGGAGCAGCCGGGGCCTACACGTGCCTCCCTTCCCCCATTTGTTTAATCTCCCAATGCTCCATAGCGTGTGTGTATTGGATGGGGGAGTGTGCTACTTATTTCTTGTTCCCTCCCCATGCCATGTCTAACCTGTCTAGCCCTCATCTTCTGCAATTGGACAGCAGGGGCACAGGGGTGAAGGGAAGGAGTGGTTGGAAGTCTTTTCTAACCTTGTCTAATTAAGCCAGGTGAATAGGCAATATGATGGCATATGAAATTCAGCATTGAAATATACAAGATACTGTACATTGGAGGGAATAATTTCAACTATTAATCTTCATAGCTGGGATATAAGTTAGCTGTAACCATTTTGGACAAAGACCTTAGCCTCCTTGTAGGTAGCTCAAATAAAACCTCTGTTCACATAAAGGGGTAGTTACAAATAAAAATTAACCAAATGTTAGATTTTATAAGGTTTATAATAGATATCGGAATACTAGAATACTACTGACATCCAATGAAACTGAAAGGAACAAAATTTAAAACTGATAAAATGAAACACTTATATAATTGGCATCAATGGTATATTGTGACAATGAGTTCCACAGGCTAAGAGTTCAGCATCAGTTAAAAGATTAGCCAGTAAGAACATGCACAATTATAATCAATATTATTTTTAAATATTTGGAAGGAATAAAAGCCCTAATGATTCAGAACATATACCAGCCAATAACTGACCGGAATCAAGAAGAACCTTTCTTCATAAACGGGTATTCTCTACTTGTCCGCTCTGAATTTTCTTGCACGTTTCTCAAAAGGATCTTGTTTGTTAGAGACCGAAGAATGGACTTGATGGATCCCTGGTCAGATGCAATAAGGCAGTCAAGTTACTAGTAGTAATTTTATGTATGTTATAAAATCTTTTAGTGGCTCCAAATAGCTTTTTAAGAACACTTGTAATTTTGATGTGTATCTTTTTTTTTCTTTTACAGCAGAAAAGGTCACATATTCAATAAAGTGTGGATAATAGTTTATTTGAAGTAGACCCATAGCTTTTGGAGAAGCAAGCACGAAAGAAGAGAACATTTTGGGTCACATGATTTTGAAAGCTATACATATTTGGGCCAGGAATTCATTAAATCTATAATGGCTAAAATGGGAGAGTAGTATTGACTACATTACCTTCAAACCTGATAACGTAATTTCCAAGTTTGAAGTAATTTAATCTCTCTGTTTCAGAGGATTTGCAGTATATTTGGGCTGAGACCTGTCATATTGCATGAAATATGTTTCTGACCTGGAAGAAGAAAGGGGCTTATTGCAACCAAGCCAATCTTAAAATGAAAAATGAAAACAAAACTGGGTCTGGTGAAAAAATATTCATGTAGTGGGTCATGGTGAAGCTCTAAAAGTTTATAGATGAAATCCTGGTGCCATTGAATCCCTATTAACTTCACTGGGGCCAAAATTTCACCCTGTAAGTGGTGAAGTCACATTCTGGGTGCCACATGCACAGTAAAGTCTAATTCCTTGAATATTTTGATGTTTATCATTTTCCAATCTAATCTTTTTATTGCAGTGTTTTCCATTACTTGTTTCCAGATGATCCAACTCTTCCCTACAATCTTTTGTTCACCTTTTCCCAACTTAAATCTGTAATATAGCTCCCTTTCTTGATATTAACATATGAGAAGGTCACAATGGACCAGGTTTATGATTGGTGTAAATTGTGTTATATTAGGGAAATTCAGATTTAGCATGATCTATTGTCAATTATTTTTCACTACATGGATGCACTTTTCAAAGAGATAAAATACAAATCCAGCAGGTGAAATATCCTGTGCTTTAAATGCTTAATGAATAGATAAGAAGTTTTCAAGAAATATCTATGTGCTTCAGGAAGTGGTGATGGTAACAAACTGAGATCTTGGTAATGTGTACCGGTTTAACAAACTGAGGGGGCTTTTCTCAAGAACAGTCATATTACAAATTCTAGCCTGCCCATATTCTGCCCACCTAATCTTCCCCAGTGATTCCAGCCTTCACTTCCTGTTCCAAACTATTGTGTATGTTATTACTGAACTGTTGCTGTATTTAATCCAAGAGTGATTTATTTTTTCTTGTGGATGATGGGCTCCTTGTGTATAGTTTGTATACTTGTTTGTAAAGTGCTCTGGAAATAGTTTGGGATTATAGATGCTATATAAATGTAAGTTAATGTTTTTAGAATGTTTGACTGCTGTTTGAGAAATCTCTATTTCTATTTTTATGTTAATTTGCTTGAATATATTGTATAAAGGAAATTTTAGCTCTTAATATTCATGAAATTACTTATTAAAATAAATGAAAATCAAGTGTATTTTAAAAAGCAGCATATTTAGAACAGTGCTACAATAAATGCATTTAGTTTAGGAAAAGGAGAAGAGTTGATACAAAGATGCAGATCCTTTCCTTCTTGGTGCTGTATACCATTGTGGAAAACAGTTAATTCATACTAATAAAGTGCAGCTCTCTTCTGAAAAGTGACTACGGTATGTAAAATGGCCCTTCTTAATACACATATCTACTTTTTGCATATAATCAGAGTCATATCTGTTGATTTCAGTGATAAAAATAAGTTTATACTATATTTTTACTCCTTAGAGGTACTGCAGAGCCAACACAGCTATGGGAAGAGCAAAATGAATTTTATTCTGTAATGTGCTTCATAGCTGATAAAGTTCCAATTGCAGAAATAACAACTATAATAATAAAAGCATATTTATTGAGTGCAATGTGCCTGAATAGGTGTAAATGGGAACATTTTTTTTTATATTGGTAATGATACATTACTAGAATATACCTTGTATTTTAAATCTTAGGGTAAGGGCCAAATTCTAATCTCACTGACATTTCTATGATGTAATTGAGTGAAGAATTTGGGATAGAGTTTATAGTGCAGGAAACTAGAAGAAACATCTTTTACATAATCACTCCTCAGATTAGAATCATACATTAATGAAAAGAATCAAAGTTTTGTTATGTATCCCTTTTTACCTAGTTTCCACATATAGTAGAGATATAAAAGAATTTTTACATGCAAAAAGTCAAGTAATAGAGATTAGCCATAGATCTCAGCCTTGATAGTTTACCTTAAACTGGGAGCTAGATTTTGTATCTAGGGAACATTTAGATTACTATACATTATTGATTAAAATCTATTATACTTTCCACAATCAAGAGAAAATATTTTGTTTTTTAACTTCTAGCTCATTTAGCCATCACCCATGCTCCCCAACCCCCGTTGCTCTTATTTTATTCTGTGTATACCCATAAAGAGAGATTTATTTTCTTTTTTTATTGTGTAGTATAACTATGCGGTTTACCTTGTTGTTTAATTTGGCTTCCTTTCAAGCCTAGTACATACACCTTAAATTTGCTTGTTCAAAGACATTTCATGAATGCATTGAATAGACAAGTACATGTAAAATATGTGGAATATATTAATTCTCTGAATGATTATTTCCACATTGTCCCTGGGGATGGAGACATTAAACGTATTCTGCGGTCTCAGTGAAATGCCTTTACAGTAATTCAGAAGTTTTACTTCTCACGCATAATTAATTAATAACAGAGATACATGGTGGACCCAGAATGATTTTACAACTCAGCAGCAAAATACATTGAGAGGAGCTCAGATAGTATGATGAGGAGGGCCATATATGTACCTACATAGTTATACATAATTAAATGGACTCCTAATGCCAGAAGTAGACGCGAATTTCTTGAGATAACTGAGAATAAAAAATCATTTGGTTTTGCCAAACAAAAAAAAATATATAATAAACATGCCAAGTACTTTTTCATTTTTGTAAAGATAGATGTCTTGGCAATCTGAGTTCCCTGCTTCATGAGCCAATGATTTTGTTTCAAGAAACCCTGAAAATATTTCAAGTCTTATAATCTTAATGATCAGTCTTTGCACTATATAGAACAGACAATACTATTTTTTCCCCAAAACACCTGATTGCTAACAGGGATCCATAAACTGTAATGAATTTAGCAAAATCCCAAGACTGAAACATGACCTGGACAATCTGAGGGCATATGCCTTTGACAGAGTTAAAAGCTGAAATTCCTGCCAATTCTTGAACGTGTATTTTCATTCCTATTATGCTGCCATCCATCTTTGTTCCATGGTTTTGCCTGGATTTATTTTGACCAAGCTTCCTTTTATCAAGAGTCTAATTTCATTCAGACACTGGGATAAGTATCAAACATCAGTGTGGTTTAAACTAGAACTGTCAACTGATCAAAAAAATTAACTGTGATTAATTGTGCTGTTAAACAATAGAATACCATTTATTTAAAATATTTTGGATGTTTTCTACATTTTCAAAGATATTGATTTCAATTACAACACAGAATACAAAATGTACCGTGCTCACTTTATATTTATTTTTTATTACAAATATTTGCACTGTAAAAAAAGAAATATTATTTTTCAATTTCCCCATTACAAGTCCTTTAGAACAATCTCTTTATTATGAAAGTTGAACCTACAAATGTAGAATTGCATACAAAAAACCTGCATTGAAAAATAAAACAATGTAAAATTTTAGCACCTACAAGTCCACTCAGTCCTACTTCTTGTTCAGCCAATCGCTCGGACAAGTAAGTTTGTTTACATTTGGAGGAGATAATGTTGCCCGCTTCTTCTTTACAAGGTCACCTGAAAGTGAGAACAGGCACTCCCATGACACTGTTGTAGCCGGTGTCACAAGATATTTACATGCCAGATAATTAAAGATTCATAAGTCCCTTCATGCTTCAACCACCATTCCAGAGGTTGAGTGCATGCTGATGATGGGATCTGCTCAACAGTGATTCAAAACAGTGTGGACCAATGCATGTTCATTTTCATCATCTGAGTCAGATGACACCAGCAGAAGATTGATTTTTTTTTGGTGGTTCAGGTTCTATAGTCTCTGCATTGGAGTATTGCTCTTTTAAGACATCAGAAAGCACCTCGTCCCTTTCGAAGTTCCACACCTTGTCCCTCTCAAATTTTGGAAGGTACTTCAGATTCTTTCCTGGTGCCTCTCAAACTTCTACACCTCTTCCCTCTCAAATTTTGGAAGCATGTCCTCTGGAATGGTGGTCAAAGTACACAGGGGCATATAAATATTTAGCATATCTGGCATGTAAATACCTTGCTACACCAGCTACAAATGTGCCATGTGAATGCCTGTTCTAACTTTCAGGTGACATTGTAAATAAGAAGTGGGCAGCATGATCTCCCTTAAATGTAAACAAATGCAAACAAACTTGTTTGTCTTAGTGACTGGCTGAACAAGAAGTAGGACTGAGTGGACTTGTAGGCTCTAAAGTTTTACATTGTTTTGTTTTTGAGTGCACAATTAATTTTTTGAGTTAAACGCATGAGTTAACTGTGATTAATCTACAGTGCTAGTTTAAACTATACATTTAAGCGATTCAGGCTTATGCAATGGTGGTTCAGGAATGTAGAATAGGGCCGTAAATGACTACTGTATAAGTTACAATGTCTAGAAGAGATGTTGTCATAAATATAAAGGGAAGGGTAAACCCCTTTGAAATCCCTCCTGGGCAGGGGAAAGCTCCTCTCACCTGTAAAGGCTTAAGAAGCTAAAGGTAACCTCGCTGGCACCTGACCAAAATGACCAATGAGGAGACAAGATACTTTCAAAAGCTAGGAGGAGGGAGAGAAACAAAGGGTCTGTGTGTCTGTCTATATGCTGGTTTCTGCCGGGGATAGACCAGGAATGGAGTCTTAGAACTTTTAGTAAGTAATCTAGCTAGGTATGTGTTAGATTGTGATTTCTTTAAATGGCTGAGAAAAGAATTGTGCTGAATAGAATAACTATTTCTGTCTGTGTATCTTTTTTGTAACTTAAGGTTTTGCCTAGAGGGGTTCTCTATGTTTTTTAATCTAATTACCCTGTAAGATATCTACCATCCTGATTTTACAGGGGGGATTCCTTTATTTCTATTTACTTCTATTTTTATTAAAAGTCTTCTTGTAAGAAAACTGAATGCTTTTTCATTGTTCTCAGATCCAAGGGTTTGGGTCTGTGGTCACCTATGCAAATTGGTGAGGCTTTTTTATCCAACATTTCCCAGGAAAGGGGGGGGTGCAAGTGTTGGGAGGATTGTTCATTGTTCTTAAGATCCAAGGGCCTGGGTCTGTAGTCACCTAGGCAAATTGGTGAGGCTTTTTACCAAACCTTGTCCAGGAAGTGGGGTGCAAGGTTTTGGGAAGTATTTTAGGGGGAAGGATGCGTCCAAACAGCTCTTCCCCAGTAACCAGTATTAGTTTGGTGGTGGTAGCGGCCAATCCAAGGACAACGGGTGGAATATTTTGTACCTTGGGGAAGTTTTGACCTAAGCTGGTAAAGATAAGCTTAGGAGGTTTTTCATGCAGGTCCCCACATCTGTACCCTAGAGTTCAGAGTGGGGGAGGAACCTTGACAGATGTGTATTTGGAAACTTCCTTTTCTTTCTGCAATAGACATTCTACATCCATAAACAAAATTCTTTCAGAAATCAAAGGGAAAAATCTGATAGAAGTTTGGCAGCTTTTGCATAGTGCAGAAAGTTGTTGAGCATTCCCCTATAATATTGAATGCCATAGCTCCCACTGAAGTCTTTTTGAAGTTGAGGGAAATCAGCATCGTATAGGGATACTCAGCAACATGCAAGATAAAGAGCCCACAGACGCAGGGATGCACCCAACATTTTTTCATTGTGTTTGCCTTTTTTTCTATCCAGGGCAAGACTGTCCAGAAGTTTAGCCTCTGAATATTTTGCCTCAAATACTTCCCAACTTTATAAATTCTTTCACAAGTTAATTACCATTTATTAAATATGACATCTTAATGTCACTGTGTTCACATTTTATCAAAACGGTGACAGCTCCAAATCCATAATTTATAATTTTTATTTTAAGCTACTTAGGAAAGACATAAGACGTGGAAACAATATTGACAGTGCTATGCACCTCAGATATCAACAATAATAAATCAGTGACATTACTTTGATATTAAAATTATATTACATTAAACTAATATATACCCCACTTGTGTTTATAAACTAGCTATCCTTTAAGACACCTTTGTCAGGTTGTTAGATACCACTGGTATCATTATCATAAATATTGGGACCATAAATACATTGATAACTAATAACCCATTTTCTATATATTGCGCTGACATATATTGATGTGAAACGGTTATTGTGTTTTGTTTAACATTACAGTGCATTTTGTACCATGTTTAGCAAATTGCCTTCAGCCCAATGACGTGTGGTGCTGGGAAAGAGATTCTAAGATGAACAAGGGAATCTTGGGTTGCTGGAAGGTACAGGCACTTCTCTTTAAAGTAGCAAATATGCTAAATCAGCTTATGGGGAGCAGGCTTTGGGATATAACAATCTTACAGAACCCCCTGGTAGTAGTTATACAGATCAGAATTTGCATCCTCTGTACTATTGCCCTTAGATAAATGCTATGATTGTGATCAAGCAAGAAGGTTAGAAAATAGGAAAGCAAAATTGAAAAAAACAACAACCCCTATTCTTTCAGCCTAATTTCAGAATGAATAATGATATTCTTCTCTTACAATGATCTCTTCCCTTTATCCCAGAGGATCCACAAGGGACTGACAAATCTAGGCCTTAGTCTAGCAAATACCTAGCACATACTTAACTTTCTTCAAATAAGTAGTTTAATTAAACCATAAATGGACAACTCAATGCAACCACTGTCTCTCAAGAGCACAAACCACATTCTCTCTCTGGGAATATGACCAGGAGCCAAGATGTCTCTCCTCCACATTTTACTTTCTCTGAAGAAAGAGAAAAGAACTGATAACTAGAAGAGATCAGTCAATACTGGCAAAAATTAGGCAACTATGACTTTGTTTTACATACACCAGTGATTCTCAGGCTGGTCTGTGGAGCTCTCATTATCTGCAGAATTAATTCTGAGACCCAAGGAATGGGAAGATTGAATGGGGAAGAGATCCACAGGATTATCTCCACTACAAAATGATATTAGTATTAAGACAACACCTGTTACATGGATGAAATAGCTTTTTATATAAGCTAAAGCTACAGTGCAAAACTGTAGAGAAAATAAACCACTTTGCTCAGGCCTATACAACTCTACCAATCCTTCGGCTCTGAACAAAGATTATAACTATACAAAAGCATGCATGAAACTGCTTAGTAGCTGTCTTCTTTCTGACCAAAAGTTGCATGTTGAGGTCACACCATTTTGGTGTAGGCAGGAACCTCACTTACCTTGTATATCACTCCCCCGGCAACAGCCGTCTTGGGGTGTGCAGTATAACCCTGCAGATGTATCCCTTAGCAGGGGTATAGAACAGCCCAAACAAAAATGAAAATAGTTCCTCAATATTTGGGTGGCCTCCCTCACACAAAGGAGGGGAAGAAGTCATCAGACCCCACAGGAAATCTCAGCTCCCACCCTCCTGACTGTCTAAAAGACAAGAGTTGAACCTAGGGATTAAAAAATAAATAAAATAAAAAATAAAAGAAATGGACCATCATATCTGCAGGGTTATACTGCACACCCCAAGACTGCTGTTGCCTGGGGAGTGATATACAAGGTAAGTGAGGTTCCTGCCTACACCAAAATGGTGTGACCTCAACATGCAACTTTTGGTCAGAAAGACTGGCAGGGCATTCAAGCCATTTCACCAGCAAGTAACCCAGTACTCTGGTCTGAAAGCTCAGCTTGCTTCAGAAAACCTCCCTTCACCTAAGCTGACTCCCTTGTGGTATGTTTGGTCAGGACTAATAGAGACCCACAGAAGGTCTCTAACCACTTCTTGCCTATTGGCAGTAGGATATATCTTCCCCAGCAATATATAGAATCCAGTACACATTTTAAACATATTCTTTTTTGGTTAAATTCCTACTTGTGCCAGATGCTTCCACATTCTTTCCAAACCTCCTCTGAATTGAAGAAATTCAACAATAAACAAAGTATATACTCATGTCCTGGTTTCACATCCACTGTTTTCCTCCCAAATAGTTATCTTTTAACATTTCGCCATCTTTTTTAATGGGTGCGCTTAGGTTAATTTTGGGAAAACAAACAGATTTATTTTAAAATGATTAGTTAGTATTCAAATATGATCACTGTAAAGCTGCCTGCAATGACTCAAACACGTGAGAACCAACCTCAGGGCAGATTGTTAAGAAGCAGGGCACAACCCCCAAACTGATTGTGAATTCTGTGCTTAGATTTCAACAACCAATTATCGAGTGTCAACTCCTCAGGCACTAGAACACCCTAAACATGGAGTTGCAGACAATATCCTTGGGTACTCCAATCTATCTCGCAACCCTGATGAACATAACTTTGTGATAAATTGTCTCTTATACCAAGAATCACAGCAATATTCAGGTTACTCCCACTTCACCCAGATCGATTGTACCATGGATCTCACAGCAAAGACAACACTCCTAGCCAATCTTATAATAAACTATATAAAGATTTATTAAATAAGAAAAGGAAATGAGAGTTCTTTACAAGCAAACATAGATACACAAAAAGAACGAGGAGTACTTTGGGCACCTTAGAGATTCTCTAAGGTGCAACAAGTTCTCTTCTTTCTTTCTGCTGATACAGACTAACATGGCTACCACTCTGAATCCTGTCATAGATACACAAATGATTTCCAATCTTAAGTTTCAAAATGTAATAGAAACTTCTATGCAAAGCAAGCTCTATATGTCCTTTAGGATAAGCAGCTCGAAAGTGCTTGCTTATGCCTAGAAAACCTTGCTCCCCAGAGTCCAAGCAGCATAGACATTACCAGTTTCTTCTGCTTGGGTTTTTTTTTATCCCTCTCCTTCCATGTGCTCTGAGCTGCAAACTCAGCTGATGGGGGGAATTTACTTGCATGACTTATCTTTGTTTGTGTGGAGGGGCAGGGGGAGCAAGACAAATCTTTTGTCCTCTGTAATGTTCCATAATCGTGTGTCTGGTGTAATGGGCCATCTCTGTTGGGCAGAACATAACACTTCCTGTTGGAGACCAGCACTTTACATTAGCTAATGTCTCTCTCCGGTCTGGTGATTTACATATTCCCAGAGGTTTACAATTACAGCTGCTCAAATATAATCTTAGAATAGTGGAGTACAGATGATATAAGTGAGATTAATGCATGAAGCCATTCACAGGCATTCAATAAAATCTAAAAACATTCTTATAATTCAAATAACTGTTTTAATAATACTAATACACAGGTGAGCCGAACTGATTCCAGACATGGATTTGTCAGTGTTCCACTGAGGCATGGGAACCTTGGCCTGAGCTATCACCTGGTCTGCCAACATCATCGTCATCAACTCACGTGGATACTAAAATCATAGACTATAACTATCACTGAAAAAGGTTCTAAGGGTTTCATTGGAGCTTACTGTTTTCAACATCATATTTAGCAATAGTCTCAAACAGATAAACACATTTTATATAGGACTTTCCATCTAGAAAGATCCCCAAATCCTTTACAAGCTGTGGCTGAAGTCCTATACTCCTTATTCCAAGCAAGACTCCCATTCAGGCAATACATTTTGGGAGGTTCCACCTGAGGGGGTTCTATTAGAGGAGAGAAGCCTTTAAATTCCATCCACTGCTCCAAGGCAGCTGATCCAACAGAGGCTGCCCAGTGGTTGCACATATTCTAACTGCTGTGTTACCATCCCTGAGCCCTGCTGACCCATCACACCTATTTTATTTGTGTGGTACTGATCAGCTTCAAACTCTTTTTGGGTTGTAAGGCTTGGCGGAGTTGCACCCTACCACAAGCAGACTTGCTGAGACCAGGGTCTCAGAACCTTGGTTCTGCCAGTGCAAAAGGTGAAGCCAGCCATTTAGCTGAACAAAGGGATAATATAAAAGCAATTCTTCTTCTAAGCCTTCATCTCTGGTGTCACTGTTGTCAGGACAGGAAGTAAAATCAAATTTCTTGTAAATCAGTCCCTCCCCCCCCCGCAACTATGCTTCATTCCTCTAGTAGACAGCTTAATGAAATTTGACTCTGTAACCTGTCCACTTCATCCTTGTAGCATTTATGTCATCGGTTGCACAGCAGCAATGATAAATCTTATCCTACAGCCTACTGGATACACTTTTCATGGCAATTTAAATGACTGTTTCTTATGCTTCCTGCACAGAGCTTATCCGGTATCTGTTTCTTTCACTGTTGCTAACCGAATACATAAAGATAGCATCAAGCCACTACAGTGGAGTGGGAAGTAAAAAGCTTCTTATTATCCTAGAATGGTCAAATAATTGAAGAGAAGGTAACAATATGCTATCATCTGCCTACTGTTCAAAGAAAAAGTTTATTTCAAGATTAATGCCTAAAAATGCTTAAAGGTAAACGGAAAGGCATTTTATCTGCCAAGACCTGAGTTTAGCGTTCAATATTTGAAATGCAGCAATTATGACAACACTAACACCTACAATAGGGCAGGGTTCCTAATTTCCTCTATTTGTTACATGGGTTTTGATGTCACTGTTGTTACACGTGGCATCAGGGGGAAACACACAACCCAGAAATCTTATCTGGACAAGCACTAAAAGAAGAAACAGCTTTTCAGTTATTTTTTGTCCAGGCATATATGTATATGTAAAGTGTAAGTCTCCCTGTCCTGTGAGCTTAATAATTTTTAATATGTCCTTTACCCTTTTTATCAGTATGTTAGAGCACTGACAGTAGAAAATTCTATAGTGGAAGTTTGCCTTTCAGTTCTAAATGCATGCAAACACAAAAGAGAGTGTTTCCTCGAACATTCATTAATTGCTAATGCTGAGAGGTATTTGTTTGTTTTCTTTTCTTATTTTGTTCAGCACTGTAGTTCTTGTTCTCTTTGAACATTTTGACTTTGTGCCATAATCATTTTTTCAGCTTGTGGACTATTCAGTCTATTTGATCAGCATTAAAGACCCATTATGATCTTTGTACTCTTCATTTTAATTCTAGAATATGAGGCTCTTAATAGACAACATTAATATTTATGGACCTTCTCCTTTAAGGTGCTGATCAGCTACTCTGATTTCAGATTCACAGGAGATTCTCAGCACTTTATCATGCCGAATATTAAAGGATCCTGCTTAATGGAGACACTGTTACCCAGTGTAAAGTTGTTAAGTGATGTTGATCAATGTGTTATATAAATATGAAATCCTAACATCCATTTTTTTGATGAGAGAAGTAGTCAAATAAAGATTAAAAAGAGAAGAAATAAAGGACAACTGCAATGACCACTTTGATTCTTAGGGAAAAGGTGGGTGAGGTAATATCTTTTGGTCCAATAAAATATAGTACCTCACCCACTTTGTCTCTCTAATATCCTAAGGCCAAGAGGGCTACAACAACACTGTATACATTGATTCTTGTTCAGTGTTGTATTTCATTTCACTTTAAGTATTGTTAAGCCCTTATAATTATCTCTTCTCTTAATGGAACTGTTTACTCAGGACAATATGCAGCTGACAATTTGTGATTGTCATCTACCTGTCAACTCTACAGCCAAAAGGTAGACTTAATAATCTTCTGCACTTTATGTATCAGCCACCTTGCTGGCCAAGGTCCTGAATGCAGCATTGCTTCACCTATGAAGCAGTGATAGCTAGCAGCCCACTGCTTTGTTTCCATGCATCTTTGCATTTCACCCCTTCCCACTCTTTCCTCCTTCTGAGCCAGGGCATTTTCTTTTTCCTCCCTCTGAATGTTGCTTCCTTATGGCTACCTTATTTCCATTTCATTTCAGGTTTTATATATTGTACCTGATGGAGTAGTGCTAGGAAACATCTAAAATATAAAATAAAAACACTTTAATAAATAATCTTAAATTGACACAATCTCAACCGAAAAAGCTCTCTTATTTGCAAAAAAACTCAGAACTTCCCCATTCAGTTTTCCCCTCATTAGAAGAGAAAAAGGTGAGCTTCAAAATGTAGCTGGTCAAAAAATGCCAATTATTTTTCTTGCAGGAAATTTTGAAAAACATTTGGGCTTTAGTCTTACTATTTTATGCCATTTTTTTTTATGAAGAACCGAACCCAAACCCCAAAATATTTTGTGGGGTTTTTTTGTAAATCATTCCATTTTTGGTTAATATTTACAGTTTCAAAAACCAAAAACTAAAAATGTCTACTGAAAACTGACCATTTTTGCTCAATAATGTTACATTTCTAGCTTTTCTTTTAAAAAGTATACAGTGTCTACAGAAATGATAACACTTTTTTTGGTAAAAATTTACCATTGTATTATAGAAGACACTTTTCCTTGAAAAATGTTTTGAAGAAAGTACTTTGACCTTGTCTACTATAAAACATCCCCAGTATTCAGAAATAGGCTTCAGGCACTGAGGTCATCCTTACTCAGGCTATTACTTTGTATCAATAGCTTCCTCATTCTTATTATTGTTATTTATTGGTATTACATTAGCATTGGGATCCCTAGTCATAGACAGGACCCTGTTGTGCTAGGTGCTATAGAAACATAGAACAAAAAGATGATCCCTGCTCTAACTGGCTTAAAGATTAAGTATCGTTGGAGGGTAGGGATAGGATACAGAGGGACCTAGACAAATTAGAGTATTGTGCCAAAAGAAATCTGATGAGGTTCAACAAGGACAAGTGCACAGTCCTGCACTTAGGACGGAAGAATCCCACACACTGCTATAGACTAGGGACGGAGTGGCTAAGCAGCAGTTCTGCAGAAAAGGACCTAGGAGTTATGGTGGATGAGAAGCTGTATATGAGTCAACAGTGTGCACTTGTTGCCAAGAAGGCTAACTGCATTTTGGGCAGTATAAGTAGGGTCATTGCCAGCAGATTGAGGGATGTGATCATTCCTCTCTATTTGACATTGGTGAGACCTCATCTGGAGTACTGTGTCCAGTTTTGGGCCCCACACTACAAGAAGGATGTGGAAAAATTGGAAAGAGTCCAGCAGAGGGCAACAAAAATGATTAGGGGTCTGGAACACATGACTTATGAGGAGAGGCTGAGGGAACTGGGATTGTTTAGTCTCCAGAAGAGAAGAATGAGGGGGGATTTGATAGATGCTTTCAACTACCTGAAAGGGGGGGTTCAAAGAGGATGGATCTAGACTGTTCTCAGTGGTATCAGATGATAGAACAAGGAGTAATGATCTCAAATTGCAGTGCGGGAGGTTTAGGTTGGATGTTAGGAAAATCTTTTTCAATCGGAGGGTGGTGAAGCACTGGAATGTGTTACCTAGGGAGGTGGTGGAATCTCCTTCCTTAGAGGTTTTCAAGGTCATGCTTGACAACGCCCTGGCTGGGATGATGTAGTTGTGGATTGGTCCTGCTTTGAGCAGGGGGTTGGACTAGATGACCTCCTGAGGTCCCTTCCAATCCTGATATTCTATGATTCTGTGATTCTTTCAATCCCATCTTTATTACTGATATGGTAGGTTCTGTGAATCTCATCCTATACTCCAGGGGACTGAGAGAGGAAACATGTGGGTATCCTAAAACGCTCCATCAGGTTCAGAATTAGGTTGTTTAGAACACATCACCCTCAAATTACTGATCTCTCCATTGAACACAGAGTTCAGTTTGATGTTTCTGTCTTAATGTTGAAAGCCCTGGTGCTAAATAGGTAACTGCTCCTAACCACATGGTTAATATTCAACTTGAAGGGATATAGAACTGGGTGTGCTCTCCCTCCCCCCAGCCCTTTGCCTCTAGTGGGCTTCAGGAGAAACCCCAATGTAGGGCCTAATGTACATGATAGAAATCCCTTTTCTCTTCTCCACAGAAGAATTCCCTTAAAGTTCTCCTCTGGTTTTCTTTTCATAGCACAATCTTGCTTTTTCAGTCACACTTGCTGAGTTAATTGGTGATCTTTCCTAGAGGTAAATATCACTGATTGAAATTAATGATTTTAAAGGCTTTACTCTCATTATCAATTAGCCCCAAGTGGACTGGAGTTTCTGGAAAGTTAAGTTACCATTATATGGTGAGCTGTGCTGGGGTCAGAAATGTCTCCCAAATAATTTGGCAGAAGACACCAAGAATGTATTGTATTTGAACAGTGTCTAGGCATTCAGTATGTTATTGCTTGAAGAGGTCAAATCTTTTTGAAATGATAGGTTACAATTATTAAATTACATTTCCTTTTCTTTCAGAAAAGGGGTTTCAAGTTTGAGATCAAGTATTTCTACCTGAGCATTTAATACATGAGCCATCTACTGCATTTCTTATATATTTAAAACACATTTTAAAATCCTCTCTTATATGAGTTGTCTAAGCTCTTCTGATCCTGATGCTGCAATGAGCTCTGCATGAGCACAGAGGTCTTCCCATTTGGAGCTCACTGAAGATTGGGACCTTAGTATGTAATTTCTTAAAAAGTTGCCTTTGTGTGGTATATTATGTGAAAAAGAAACAGGTACGTGGCATAGATCTGTTTGCAGTGAGCATCTTCTATTCCTTTCTTACCCTTGCATTACAAAAAGCAATAGCTCCTAAACACTTCTTAACTAGACTTTTTTATATGTATTGATAAAATTATCACAATAGTTCACATTTGTATAGCACCTTTCATCCCCAAGCATCTCAAAAATGTTTCATAAACTACTGTAAAACTCTTTTTAAGACAGAAGGACGTGTGTACAAGCCTAAAGTGAGTAACAAAACAATCTTGTTTCCATCACTCATTACCAAGTATCTAACACTAGATTATACAATATACAAAGTATAAAATGTGTCTCTCTTTGTTCTGTTAAATATATAGTAGGTTTTGGGTAATAAGAGTTTTCATTTTTAATTTACATGCTTTTAGTATTGCTTCATATTTGTTCGTGATTAGTTTACACAAATCAAATCAACAATTGCTGGAGGTGGGGAGAGCACCATGAGGAACAGCGTTGAAGATGCCTTTTGATAGATAGCAACAGACAATGCGTCATATCCTGCACACACACATACACATAAGTAACTGTGCTCACCTCAGTAGCCTCACTTATATGCTCAGAGGCTTTAGAGGTTCAGGTCCAGTGTGAGTACCTACACTCTTACTGAGCAGCATTCACCTTGACCACAGAGGCTTATACCACAGAGGCAATCATGCTACTATTCAGGTTACCTGCTGCTAAACAGTGGGAATGCTTCCAAGTGGCCACCTTTTAATTGCTGTCAGCTAATTTTAACAGCCTTTATTTTAAATAGAAGTTATGTCAAGTTCTACTGTGGATGATTCAAAAATAACCACGTCTAAAGATAGAGGGCTATCTAATTGCTGTATATTTGCTAATTACCTGTAAATTGACCGTTATTTTGGTGATAAAAAATTGTCCAACCAGAACAAACAAACAAAAGTGTTTTTAAAGTGAACTTCTGTCCACCTTTTTTATTTGGAATCCATGGCTGAAGTTTTACATATTATTGTGCCTTTATCTAGTTGCTGGTTAATTGACCACTTCTCTAAATTTGCTGCCAGGAAAATACAGAATGACTCGTGTAGTTTTGATAGCATAAATGGAACAAATGGCCAAGTCCAACACAAAACAACATTATTTTAACAAGCACAGTAAAACTGCATACTACACAATTCAGAAAAATCACTTGTCATTTGCAAGTGTAGGCTCCTGAGTGTAGAAATTGCCTATTTGGTGCTGAGTCAGAGACAGTGGAATCTGTACCTAGCTTTGAAAATTAGTTCCACATATACCTCCAGGTGTCAGGTTTGCCTGCTCAGACTCAAATTCTCACTGCAGTTCATTGTCCCAGACACTGCAGGAAGAAAGGCAAAATATCAGGAATGTGGTTTAATCAGGCCGCATCATTTTTAAGTAAAACATCTGGGAAATATCCAGCAATAACTTGTTCTGTACAGGTCACCCATCCTTTGTAATCATAGAATCATAGAATATCAGGGTTGGAAGGGACCTCAGGAGGTCATCTAGTCCAACCCCCTGCTCAAAGCAGGACCAATCCCCAACTAAATCATCCCAGCCAGGGCATTGTCAAGCCTGACCTTAAAAACCTCTAAGATTCTACCACTTCCTGAGGTAACCCATTCCAGTGCTTCACCACCCTCTGATTGAAAAAGTTTTTCCTAATATCCAACCTAAACCTCCCCCCACTGCAACTTGAGATCATTACTCCGTGTTCGGTCATCAGCTACCACTGAGAACAGTCTAGATCCATCCTCTTTGGGGAACCCCCCCCCCTTTTCAGGTAGTTGAAAGCATCTATCAAATCCCCACTCATTCTTCTCTTCTGCAGACTAAACAATCCCAGTTCCCTCAGCCTCTCCTCATAAGTCATGCACTCTAGTCCCCTAATCATTTTTGTTGCCCTCCGCTGGACTCTTTCCAATTTTTCCACATCCTTCTTGTAGTGTGGGGCCCAAAACTGGACACAGTACTCCAGATGTAGCTTCATCAATGTCTAATAGAGGGGAATGATCATGTCCCTCGATCTGCTGGCAATGCCCCTACTTATACAGCCCAATATGCCATTAGACTTCTTGGCAAGAAGGGCAGACTATTGACTCATATCCAGCTTCTCGTCCACTGTAACCCCTAGGTCCTTTTCTGCAGAAATGCTGCCGAGCCATTTGGTCCCTAGTCTGTAGCGGTGCATTGGATTCTTCCGTCCTAAGTGCAGGACTGTGCACTTGTCCTTGTTGAACCTCATCAGATTTCTTTTGGCCCAATCCTCTAATTTGTCTAGGTCCCTCTGTATCCTATCTCTACCCTCCAATGTATCTACCACAGCTCCTAGTTTAGTGTCATCTGCAAACTTGCTGAGGATGCAATCCATGCCATCCTCCAAATCATTAATGAAGCTATTGAACAAAACCGGCCCCCCAGACCGACCCTTTGGGCACTCTGCTTGATACCGGCTGCCATGGAGCCATTGATCACTATCCGTTAAGCCCAACGATCTAGCCAGCTTTCTATCCACCTTATCGTCCATTCATCCACCTCATACTTATTTAACATGCTGGCAAGTATACTGTGGGAGACCATATCAAAAGCTTTGCTAAAGTCAAGAAAAGACACATCCACTGCTTTCCTATCATCCACAGAGCCAGATATCTCGTCATTGAAGGCAATTACATTAGTCAGGCATGACTTGCCCTTGGTGAATCTATGCTAACTGTTCCTGATCACTTCCCTCTCCTCTAAGTGATTCCAAATTGATTCCTTGAGGATCTGATCCATGATTTTTCCAGGGACTGAGGTGAGGCTGACTGGCCTGTAGTTCCCTGGATCCTCCTTCTTCCCTTTTTTAAAGATGGGCACTACATTAGCCATTTCCCCGTCGTCTGGGACCTCCCTCGATTGCCACGAGTTTTCAAAGATAATGGCCAATGTTTCTGCAATCAGATCTGCCAACTCCTTTAGCACTCTTGGATGCAGGACATCCGGCCCCATGGACTTGTGCTCTTCCAGCTTTTCTAAACCGTCCTGAACCACTTCTGTCTCAACAGAGGGCTGGTCACCTCCTCCCTATGCTATGCTGCCCAGTGCAGTAGTCTGGGAGGTAACCTTGTTCGTGAAAACAGAGGCAAAAAAAAAGCATTGAGTACATTAGCTTTTTCCACATCCTCTGTTGCCTCCCTCATTCAGTAAGGGGCCCACACTTTCCTTGACTTTTTTCTTGTTGCTAACATACCCGAAGAAACCCTTCTTGTTACTCTTAACATCTCTTGCTAGCTGCAACTCCAAGTGTGATTTGGCCTTCCTCATTTCACTCCTGCATTCCCGAGCAATATTTTTATACTCCTCCCTTGTCATTTGTCCAGTCTTCCACTGCTTGTAAGCTTCTTTTTTGTGTTTAAGATCAGCAAGGATTTCACTGTTAAGCCAAGCTGGTCGCCTGCCATATTTACTATTCTTTCTATACATTGGGATGGTTTGTTCCTGCAGCCTCAAGAAGGGTTCTGTAAAATACTGCCACCTCTCCTGGCTCCCCCCCCCCATGTTAGTCTCCCAGAGGATCCTGCCCATCAGTTTCTTGTGGGAATCAAAGTCTGATTTTCTGAAGTCCAAGGTCCTTATTCTGCTGCTCTTTTTTCTTCTTAGTGTCAGGATCCTGAACTCGACCCTTTCATGTCACTGCCTCCCAGGTTCCCATCCACTTTTGCTTCCCCTACTAATTCTTCCTGGTTTGTGAGCAGTAGGTCAAGAAGAGCTCTGTCCCTAGTTGGTTCCTCCAGCACTTGCACAGGAAATTGTCCCCTACACATTCCAAAAACTTCCTGGATGGTCTGTGCACCGCTGTAGGTCTCTCCCAGCAGATATCAGGGTGATTGAAGTCTCCCATGAGAACTAGAGCATGCGATCTAGTAACTTCTGTTAGTTGCTGGAAGAAAGCCTCATCCACCTCATCCCCCTGGTCCGGTGGTCTACAGCAGACTCCCACCACGACATCACCCTTGTTGCTCACACTTCTAAACTGAATCCAGAGACTCTCAGGTTTTTCTGCAGTCTCATACCAGAGCTCTGAGCAGTCATACTGCTCTCTTACACACAATGTAACTCCCCCACCTTTTCTGCCCTGCCTGTCCTTCCTGAACAGTTTATATCCATCCATGATAGTACTCCAGTCATGTGAATTATCCCACCAAGTCTCTGTTATTCCAATCACATCATGATTCCTTGACTGTGCCAGGACTTCCAGTTCTCCCTGCTTGTTTCCCAGGTTTCTTGCATTTGTGTATAGGCACTTAAGATAACTCGCTAATCGTCCCACTTTCTCAATATCAGGCAGGAGTCCTCCCCTCTTGCGCTCTCCTGCTTGAGCTTCCTCCCGGTATCCCACTTCCCCACTTACCTTAGGGCTTTGATCTCCTTCGCCCAGTGAACGTAGTTTAAAGCCCTCCTCACTAGGTTATCCAACCTGCTTGAGAAGATGCTCTTCCCTCTCTACATTAGGTGGAGCCCGTCTCTTTTTAGCACTCCTCCTTCTTGGAACATCATTCCATGGTCAAAGAATCCAAAGCCTTCTCTCTGACACCACCTGCGTAGCCATTTGTTGACTTCCACGATTCAACAGTCTCTACCTGGGCCTTTTCCTTCCATGGGGAGGATGGACAAAAACACCACCTGACTCAACACCAAATAGGCAATTCCTACACTGAGGGGGGCTTCACTTGCAAATGACACATGATATTTCTGAATTGTGTAGTATGCTGCACTTCTAAATGCAGTTTTATCGTGCTTGTTAAAATTGGTATCACCTGTCAGCCCGCCATCCCACTAAGCTGCTCTCTGCCACCTGCCCCTCATACAAGAGTTAAGGAGGTAGAGAAGAGAGACAGTTTGTCTCCTCACTGCACCAGACATTAGGAGCACCATTCCCCACCTTCTCCAGGAATGATGAAGAAGAGTGGTGGTGCTGGAGTGTCCACTGACTCTCTGTGGCTGGGTGTGGCATAGCAGGTTTTCTCCTCTCTAGTTATAGGGTTACCATTATCCAAATCTTGCCAGAATCATCCCTTTTTTGAGATAGCTGCCCTGGGAAATCTGTAAGGGTGATGAGTACACACTACCACTTGTCCAGTTTTACAGACTCAGGATCATCCTAGATGTCCCGGGTCTTTTGCACCTCAGAGATGCCAATCCTGTCTAGCATCCCCTGCTGAGAGTTGCTCTGGGCCAATAATGGTCTGCACCTCTCATGACTCCTGCCAGGTCACATTTTAGTCCCACCCCTTAACAGGAAGTCCTGTAAAACAAGTGTCCAATCCTTCTATCCGGTCTGTCACCTTTGAGTCTGAATCCAGTGTCTGTACACCTTTTTCCTCAAGGCTTCTAGTAGCCCATATTCCTTTCTCTGGGATTCATATCATCTTACTAGTGGTTGGTAGGGGAGCTCAGTGCCCACCCTCTACACTGGGTTTCTAGGACAGTCAATCAAGATTCACTCCACCAGATTTCTTGCTGCCACCTCCCTGGACTTCTTTCTACCAGGCTTTTCCAGGGGATTTCTTCTCTCCCTGCAAGAGCCTTCCCTTTTCTGCAAGTCTCTTCATTACTTAATGCGAGTCATCTTCACCATCATCTTATTCTTTTATAGCATAGCAGACTCACATTCTGATTCTGTGGCCACCAGGTACTGGATTTCCTGATATATAATTATAGTCTGTCACTTTTACCAGTATTTTTTAATAAATTGTAATATTGCTTTCTTAATAGTGCCCAGTTTTCCTTTTGCACTTACCAGGTTTGTTAGCATAAATTTTGTCACATTTAAGTCCCTGAGTTGGTCATATAAAAATCCCCCTATCCCAGGGGATGAGATCAACAGTTTCTTTAATCTTGCAAATTTCACACAGCCTATCTTTGTTTATTAATTGAGTCCAAGTTCTGTTTATACCTAAGTGTCCGGTAAGTATTCAGAGTAGAGTTACCTCATTCTTTCTCTCAGTATTGTTGCAGTATGTCAGTGTTTTCAATTCTAGGGAATGTTTCATGAAATCTTTTCTGGTTTGTTTCTTTTGTCTATACTTCCTGCCACTCCTCTCTTATTTCATTTTTAATTAGATTTTTAAATTCTTGTTTACTCAGAGGGATCCCTCTTTTTTTTCTTTTTACAGCATTTTTTGCTGCTTAATCTCCGAGCATATTTCCTACTCTCTCAGCACATGCTGGGATCCATGCTATTTCTGTGTTTACTCTCATCTGTGCCAATTCTGTTGTTAGTAACAAAATTTATATAATTTCTGCTATCTGAACTCCCATTTTTGATTGCCAGTAGTCCTGAGAGTGAGTCTTACCAGATGACAGTGGAGGTAGGCTGCACATCCAGTATTCAATATAACACCAACATTATTCCTGCTAGTTTGGCCATCATAATAGCTATTATTTTTTATAGTTGAATGGATTTCTTTATTCCAAGTGTTGAAACACAGAATGCTGTCCCCATTCTCCCAGTTCTCATCTTTAGAGCCATCCAGATATATTGGGAAACAGGCCCATTTATCAGATACACATAGCTCTCTTTTCCCCCTTTTAATTTAATTATTTAGTTCCACATTTATATGGCAGGGTGTGTGTGTATGTGAGAGAGATTTCCTCATATAATGAATTTTCCCATGGCTACATATGCTCTTTTTAAAAAGTCTCTTTTCTCTTAGTTCCTTTGTCCATACTTTAATCCTATTAACATGAGACATTTTTGTTTTTTTCCCTTCCATGTTGTCCTCTGAATTACTAGCATTCTTCATATATTTGTTTAGTATTTCAATTTTCCCTGTTTCCTATGATATTTGACCAAAAGGTTAAGTTCAGTAATTTCATTAATGCTACAGGCATTTTACCAGCAGCTATCTGCATTACACACAAAGGGGTCATAATGAAGACATCACAGTAATGTTTAGTGCCTGGCTTGAATTAAGTCTAGCTTCTTTAGGTTCAATTTTGAAGCTAAACTAAATGTTTGGCATCTGTACTCAATGGCTGGTCTTATTAGTGCTCTATAAAGTATTATCCTTGCTTTATTATCTGCACCTCAAGTGGTTCCAGAAATACTTTGAAGTAGATTGATAGCTACAATATTTTCAGTGTGTTCATTTCTTGTTAGCTTGCTATCAAATGTCACACCCAGGAATTTGTAGTTTTTAACTATACCTATTTGCTTTCAATAAAAAATCAATTTACAATCTTTTTTTTTTAAATTTCCTCTTAGTGAATATCTTTTTTTTTAATTTTGAGAGTTGAAAATTTAAAGTTGCATGTTCCCCCATTCCATACCTTTCCAAAGTGCTTCATTAATTCACTTCTCAGCCTCCTGGGTTCTGTCTTTAGTCCATATGTCATATGGCACAGTCATCTGCAAAAAAGGAAATGCCTATCCCTGCACTCAGCTTTTCAGGAGATTTTTGAATCATTACATTGAATAAGGTAGGGCTGATGACACTCCCCTGTGGAGTGCCATTTGTGATTGTATATATCCTAGAGTAGGGAAAGCCTACTCCAACCTGCATAATTGTTTTACTTAAGACATCCTTTATCCACCTACATATTCTTACTTTTATGCCCCTGGATACTAGTTTATGCAATAAGTCCTCTCTCCATAGCATATCCTATGCTTTTTCAATATATAGGAAAGCTACTGTCCTATATTCTTTATTTCTCATATTTTTTCTTATTCTGTCTCTACTCTTACTATATGCTCAACTATACTCCTTCCTTTCCTTAACCCACTTTGCATGTTGTCTATTTCTCTCAACATAAGTTGTTATTTTAATAGGCAGGAGGTTTAAAACAAACACAAGGAACTATTTTTTTCTCATAACTCATAGTCAACCTATGGAACACCTTGCCAGAGGATAAGACTATAACAGGGTTAAAAAAACCTAGATAAATTCATGGAGGATAGGTCCATCAAAGGCTATGAGCAAGGATGGGCAGGGATGGTGTGCCTAGCCTCTGTTTTCCAGAAGCTGGGAATGGGCAACAGAGGATGGATCATTTGATGATTACCTGTTCTGTTGATTCCCTCTGAGGTACCTGGCATTGGCCACTGTTAGAATACAGGATACTGGGCTAGATGGACCTTTGGTCTGACCCAGTATGGCCGTTCTTATGTTCATCTTTTGGTCACCATTCTTTCCATGGCTTTATCAATTGGCAATTGGCCTGTATGCATCAGGTCTTGTTTGCAACATACCTTGTTTCCACACTTGGAGTATAACTATGTTTCCACTTGGAGTATAACTATGTCCACAATTGGTAGCTCACCTTTCCCCTATATACTGTTGTGCAGTTTTACAGTAATATTTTCCGACTCCCTTCATCCAGGTGTTTTAGCATTTTATTATGTACACCATCCTTGCCTGGTGTAGAGTTTTGCTTTTATCTATAGCTTTTTGAAGTTCCCTCATACAGAAGTTTTCACTGAATATTATATTCTCATCTTCCCTCCACCTCTTCCATTTCTCATGATTCTCTTTAATGATATTTTCCCCTCACACAGATTTCTAGATGATATTTTTCAACATTACTAATGCTGTGGAATATTTCTACTAGGGCTTCCACTTCTTGTTTATTAGAGCTTTTAGTCTTTAGCCTTCTACAATGAGGTCTGGTACAGCATTGCTCCTACTCCATATTCCATTCATTGTTTTAATCTGCCTGTATACCACGATATTTTAATATTTTTATTCGTTTTCCCACAGTACTTTCTCCAGCTTTGTTTTTGCCTTTTTAATAGCCCTTTGCACACTTGCCTTCTTTCTTTTATCTTTTATTTCAGTAAGTCCTCACTACACATTGGGTTTTTTTTGCTTTCTTATATGCCTTGTTACTTCCTTTAATTGTTTCTTTTACACTTATCATTGTGCACATTGTTTAGGGTAACTTGGTGTCTTAGTTTCAGAGTAGCAGCCGTGTTAGTCTGTATCCGCAAAAAGAAAAGGAGTACTTGTGGCACCTTAGAGTTAGGCATGTTGCATCTGATGAAGTGAGCTGTAGCTCACGAAAGCTTATAGCTCAAATAAATTTGTTAGTCTCTAAGGTGCCACAAGTACTCCTTTTCTTTTTTTGGTGTCTTAGGTATAGCTAACTTTGCTGCCACCATGATTCCCTTAGTTATATTGCTACTAAACTCCTCAGTGTTAACATTTATGCATTCTTCATTAATATTTTCACTACATTTGCTTATAAATATTTCACAGTTTGATTTTTTTTATAGTAGGGGGTGTTAGGATATAGAAATTCAGGCCTGTCTGTAAAGGCCTATACTCTAAGAATTTAGGTGTAATTTATCACTTGGCTAGTTAGAGGTATAAAAGAAAGAATCAAAATCACTGTCTGACGGTGTATGAGCCTTCTCTTACTGTGACAGTCTGAGGCCCTGTTCTTAGGCTAAGGCCTTTGGCTAAGCAACAGAGGCAGCCGTAAACTGGGAAGCGAACAGTCAGTTACATCCTCACGTTCCAACCAAGTCACATTGAAATAAGGTGTTATTGGGCCATTAGGAATACAATCCTGTCCTGATATTGCCTATCGCCTCCAGAGAAAGGGAAGGGCCTAGAAAATGTAAAAGGAATCTAAGTTTGATAGCATCCTGTCTGGCAAGAACTCACTTATCAATAGCTGGGATGTGAAATCCTCATTTCTGTGTTTGTTCTATCACTGTAGTCCCCATTTCCCTATTGTTTGTCTGCATAATCTCTGTCTGGTTCTGTGATTGTTCCTGTCTGCCGTATAATTAATTTTGCTGGGTGTAAACTAATTAAGGATATAACTGGTTAAATAATCATGCTACAATCATGCTACAATATGTTACGATTGGTTAGTTAAATTTCAGTAAAATTATTGGTTAAGGTATAGCTAAGCAGAACTCAAGTTTTACTATATAGTCTGCAGTCAATCAGGAAGTGAGTGTGGGGGGGGGAAATGGGAACAGGGAATGGGGTTGGGGAATTGGAATCATGTTTTGCAAAGGGAGGGAATGGGAATGGAATGGGGGTGGGGAAATTGGAATCATGTTTTGCTAAGGGGGGGAATGGGAACAGGGACACAGGTGTAAGGCTCTGTGGTGTCAGAGCTGGGAAGGGGGACACTAAGGAAGGAAACTGGAATCATGCTTGCTGGAAGTTCATCCCAATAAACATTGAATTGTTTGCACCTTTGGACTTCGGGTATTGTTGCTCTCTGTTCATGCGAGAAGGACCAGGGAAATAAGTGGCTGAAGGAATAAGCCCCCTAACAGGGGGTCTTTCTCCATCCTCAACATTTCCTTTACCTTGATGTACTGTACATTTTGGGTAGTGATAATTTCCCATTCCCTCCTCTTTAACAACTTTCCAGCTGCATTTGTTTGCTATACTAGTTGACAATTCCCAGATCTAGACAGGAAAGATTTCCTTTGGCAGCATTAAACCCAGTGGGTGTACTGTCATTCAATATTACTAAATTATTTTCATCCTTGAATTGTTCTAGACATGTGCCATTCTTATCTTTTTCCTCACTTTCCCACAATTTGTTATTGCTGTTTAGGTCTCTACATATAATACCAGGTTTCAGAGGAGCAGCCGTGTTAGTCTTTATTTGCAGAAAGAAAAAGGATAAATAATAAATAAATGGAATAAATAGATAAAAGGATAAACTAATAAATTTGTTAGTCTCTAAAGTGCCACAAGTACTCCTTTTCTTTTTACATATAATATGTGGCCCTTCTGCATCTTCAGCTTTCTCTGTCAAATACAGAATCTTCAGTTTTCCAGAGGAGTTGTATACATTATATATTCTAAAAGGTTTATTTTGTATTGGAAACCCAGTAGTGTTATACTCCATATTTAGTTTCTTCACCTCAATCTTATGATAATTTAGGTTTCCCTTCATTTATGTTTTTCCCCTTCCTACTTCTCTGTCGTGTTTATAGTTGCCATATCCTGGGTTTAGAAGTCTAATTTTCCAATTAAATATGTTCCTTCTCTGCAAAATATATCTGTTTTAGTATCCTTATCAAGGATACTTTCTTCAGTTCCTGCCCATGTGCTATCAGATTATGTGCATTCTAACACCAAATAGTTATTACCATTCTATTGATCATTCAGTATTTCCTTCACTTAAAAATGCTTGGAGTCATTCTGCTAATAAGTTGCTAACATTTAGGTACTTTTCTTCTGCTTTAACTATAAAGTTTCATTATTTTGTTTTGCTATCTGTGATGAACAGTTTATTACTTTAATCATAAAAGTTATAAACCTTTCTTTGATTATAGACAACGTCTTCTTTTTTCCTTGTATCGCTCATTATAGCCTTTGATTTGTTCCGGTGAGTGGTTATCTCTTTCTCCTTCCTAAGCTTCTCCTTCTCCTCTTCTCTTTTTAGTCTTAGATGTTACCTAGTAGCTGTTTCATATGATATGCTATTTGTAGTCCTTGTTTTTTTGTATATTTTGCTTGCTTTGCTGCTATACAACCTCTGTATGCTGCACTGTGCTTTCCTCCATGGTTACTAAACTTTAATTCTGTTCCTTCCACACATTCGTCATAGAAATGTTCCCTTCCACATTTACTGCATCTAATTTTTTCCTTTACCTAGATTTGCCACATGTCCAAAACCTTTGGCATATGTAGCATGTTACTGTGGGTGGGATATATGGTTTTGTCCAAAAGAATCTGGTAATCTATTGTTACCCTATGAGGAAGGGTGTCTCTTTTAAATGTAACTAGCAGAGCTCTTGATGTCTCTTTCCCCTCCTCTCTTGTTAATTAGCAATTTAGCATATAGCACTTTATCATCCCTTATGGCTTGCTTTATTTCATCTTCAGTCATTTTGATCAACACCCCATATACAACTCCCCTTGATTACATCAGATACTTAGGCAGTTTACAATCAGTTTCCCTAGCATTTTGATCTTTAATAGTTTCCACACTTGTTCCTTATTTTTACATTCAAATAATATCTCCTCCTTGTAGCTTTCTAGCTCTATATCTCCAGCATTTTTTAAAACTCCTCTGCTACTTCCAGTCTGGACAGTCCCTATATAAAAGATAAATGGACACAAATCGGATCGTAGGAATGGCAATGTACAAAAACCTGTAGGAGAACACTTCAATCTCCCAGGACAAACTACAGCAGATTTAAAGGTAGCCATCCTGCAGCGAAAAAACTTCAGGACCAGACTTCAAAGAGAAACTGCTGAGCTTCAGTTCATTTGCAAGTTTGACACCATTAGCTCAGGATTAAACAAAGACTGTGAATGGCTCGCCAACTACAAAAGCAGTTTCTCCTCCGTTGGTGTTCACACCTCAGCTGCTAGAAGAGGGCCTCATCCTGCCTGATTGAATTAACGTTGTTATCCCTAGCCGGATTCTTGCTTGCATATTTATACCTGCCTCTGGAAATTTCCTCTATATGCATCTGACGAAGTGGGTATTCACCCACGAAAGCTTATGCTCCAATACGTCTGTTAGTCTATAAGGTGCCTCAGGAGTCTTTGCCAATTAAAGATATGAAACCATTAACAATATAATATGCCAAATAGCAAGGAGTTAATAGGCTAAACTCATCCTACAGCCCTTCATTTGTTATAATAGTTTGTCCACTGCAAACAACCTGCACATTCATGCTATGGTAATGTTTTCTATTTGTATAGATTTCTTCAGTGGCTACAGGTGGCACAATAGATAAGTGTCTTGTAATGTGTTTGTGAATCCAACCACAGCATAGAAGTCTTTCCTAACTTTCTACTGACAATATGGCCTTTTGGGAAAGTTAATGGAAACCTATGTTTGTAGTTCAAAGCATCTAGAAATTGTCTAGGTCACCTACACATTGAAAACTGATTCTTTTTTTTTTTTTGTCCTTTGCAACTCTTTAGTTAGAGAAACAACATAGCCTAATATAGATTGGAAAGAAGGCACAGTATGTAGGACAGGTATACAATGATAGTGCTTTCTCTTACTGGAGCCAACCTTGTTCATGTTGAAATCAATGGAATTTTTTCCAATGTCTCTAAAGAGAGCAGGAGCAAGGTCCTAAACCCAGAAAGAAAAGATGGCAAGTATGTAACATGCATCCACTTTTCAGGTTGTTATAGGGAGTTCCCCAACATATATATATATATAATAAAGTTTGTTCAGCCAAATTCAGCTAAATACTTGCAGGAGATAGAGACCACATTCCGATTTTAGTGAAACTGATCTAAATTAAGAATATCTTAATCAAACACTTTACATTTTTCATATCTCTTTTCCTTTAACATCATTGATTACTTCAGTGGAGATACCTGGGAAAAATTGGGCTCTCTCTCCCTTCCTTTTATTAGTTCCAAAGGAGATGAATTTTAGAAGAATTCACAAACATCTATTATAAACTTCAGTGTAATCATTTATTTATTTATTTAAATAGAACATTACCATTTGCTAATATGAAATGTACAAGTAAAATGGACCTTAAGAGCACATAGCTCTGGGTCTGTTTGTATGTTGTACAAGTATGAATTTATTTGCAATATTTGTGTAGTGCATCTGTTTATTTGTCTCTATTTTTCTTTATTTCTCTGATCTCACTTCTCTAGCACTTAAAATGTGTTTCCTTCTGCATTTTAAATATTCATAAAAATGCTGATAAAATATCAGTACTTTTTCTCATTTTGGGTGCTGATGGATTACCTTTTCCTCATAGACAGAAGGTAATTTTAATTATGATTTTTTAAAAAAAAATCCATTCCATTATTTCACTGGAAATTCCTATGATGAATCTTAAGAAATGTAGAAAAAACAAGTCAAATTTGTGTTCTATTCATCCAGAAAAGTCATAATTCATACAGAGTGTTACTGGTAAAGAAAATTATGAAACTATAGAGAACTCTATATAGTGTGCTATGGGTGGTTGTCATTAAACAGTTGAAAGTTACCATTTGCAGGTAAAATTAAATTTAATGCAGTATTCAGAATATTTCTGTAATTAAAACATGGACTAATAATGTAGAATACTAAGGCAGTCGTTTTAGTATAATTATTAGTATCTAACGATGACACCTGTAAAAGGTGAGAGTGTGTATGTATATAACACACACACACACACACACACACACACACACATGCACACAGAGAATACTGGAAATTAGGAAAATGCCCCTTTCTAAATTGCCTGGATTAGATAACTAAAAATAACTATATAATCATATTTGACACTCTCTAATATGCACACACGCACACACTGTCAAAGATGACAGTAGAATAATTTTTAGCCATTTAGTACAGGCAAACTAGAAAGGGGTATTTTTCTAATTTCCAGTGATCTATTTTGAATGTATATTAATGAGTGGATGAAGTTATAAAAGGATGTCATCTGGGGTGCAATCCAGAACAGTGAGGGGCTTTGCCACTGCATATCGTTAAACAACCATAGACAAAGTATAACTATTAATAGAATGATGTCGGATTGGAGGGAGGTCTGAAGTAGGGTTTCACAGAATCTGTTCTGGATCCAGTGTTCTTTAACATCTTTAACACTATGTGGATGTAGTTTTAGGGAGTAATTTGCAGGTGACATTAAGCTGGCAGGAGGAGGCAGGAGGGAAGGTTTGCCAATACTTGGAGGTTAAAGCTAAAATTCAGAAGGATCATGATAAATTGGAGAACTAGGCCATAACAAAATGTAAATCAACCAAGACAAACATAAGGTGCTACTCTTAGGGAAGAAAAAAACAAATGTAAAAATAGAGAAGGGGGGGGAAAACTGGTTTTGGCAGCAGCAGTTGTGCTGGATCACAACCTCAACACGGAGAAGAATCATGGAGTTGTGGTGGATCACAAACTCAACAAGAGTCAGCAATGTGATGCTGTTGCAAAAACGAAATAAAAATGCAATTGTAGGTTGCATTAACAGAGGCATAGCACAGCAATCACGTGAGCTGATAGTACAGCTCTATTCGGTACTGGTTAGGCTCAGCTAGAGTACTATATCGAACTTTGTTCACCGAAGTATAGAAAGGATGGAGAGAAACCGGAAAGGATCCAGAGGTGAGAGACAAAGATGATTTAAGGAATGGAATGCAAGCCATATATGATGAATGGCTGAAGGAACTAGGTATGCTAGTTTGGAAAAGAGCAGATTAAGGAGAGATATGATAGCAGTCTTCAGATATTTGAAAGGCTGCCATAAAAAAGATGGAGAAAAGTTATTCTCTTTTGCCATAGAGGGAAGGACAGGCAATGGGTCCAAACTACAGCATAGAAGATTTAGATTAAATCTCAGGAAAAACTTCCTAACTGTAAGAACAGTAGGACAATGGAACAGACTCGGGACGTTGTAGAAGCTTCTTCAGGGAAGGTTTTCAAAAGGAGACTGGATATCCATCTGTCTGGGATAGTTTAGACACAACAAATCCTGCATCTTGGAAGGGAGTTAGATTACCCTCTGACCCTCGCGGTTCCTTATAGCCCTATAGTTCTATGATTCTATGCCCTGTAACCCTGTGTGCTTTGAATGCTGAGTTGCTGTGGCCCACAGCCTTGCCACCAACAGACAGAGGCAAGCATGCACTGAGTGACTGTGTGTTAAGCAGTTCTGGCTCAGCACTCTGATTCCAGCAGCCTGCTTGATATACCCAGGCACAGTCTCTTATCTACTGGACTTGGTTCCTACTAGCCATGTGATTTCAACACACTCCCAGTCCCGAATTTCCCCCAAACCACATGCCTTGCAGTGTTCAACTTTTCCCTGGACCATTGTGTTTCATGAGTGACAATAATACAGTTCTGATAAAGCGACATCCCAATAGCCGATCAAATTTAAAAGCTTGCTCAGGTGTGCTGTAAAATTGGAACTAGTATTTTGAGGAAAAGCCCCCACATAGGCATTGCTAGGTAATGTAATACAGGTAATGTGAAAACACCCTTCAGTAATTTTCCCCCCTTTAATAGAGGTCTTGAAATTGAGATGCTTTAACCTAGCTGTTACATTTTTCAGGCCATCCTCTCCATTTCACAAAAAAACCCCATCTTTCCTTCACCGGCCTTTCTTCGCTAGAATCTTTTCTACCCTGTAAGCACGGTCCTGGTTAGGGCTTACTTTTTGTAATTCTTTGGGAGTAAAAAGATCCCACGACTTCCTCTTCTCCGTAATCTTTTAATGCATACACAGGCCTCTGTCCTCGTAATAAAACCCCAGATGTGATAAATATTTCATTGGTAAAGGGTTGCTGATATCTCTTTTCAAAAGTACTCTTCATTTTAGATACCCTTACGTGATCCCCTTTTTTAAAAATCACACGTGGTGCATTTATTTTAAAACTATTCCCATAGACGATTTTCCCCTAGGCTCAGCACATTAGCATGTGTTACGTCAATTGGGCATCCTCTGATAATTCTGTGATAACTTCTGTTGTAACTGTCTACGAAGACCTGCAGCATGTGATGTATTGAAAGGTACTACGGGTGGTAAAATACCTCTACATCTTTGATTTTAAAGTTCTGTTAAACCTCTCCATGACCCTGGCCTTGACTTCGTTATTGGTTACAAAATGGTGTACCCCATGTTGCTTAAAAAAAGTCTTTAAAGCTTTGTTTAAAAACTCTTTTCCTCAATCAGTTTGTCATTTTTGAGGCATGCGGCCTTGTCTAAAAATCGCTGTAAACACCTTTGTAACTTCTTCCCCTGTCTTATTTTTTAGGGACACTGTCCAGGTATATTTAGACAAAATATCCATCTATATTTTAAAATATATTTATGACCATCATTGTGGTTAGAATAGGGGGCCATGTCGACCAAATCCGCATGCCATTGCACGTCCACATCAGAGAGAACCATTTTATTTCTTTTAAATTTAATTCTTGCAGGTTTTTGTAAAGTATAAGCATCTTGATCACAAGCCAAGCTGCAACCTACTTTCTGGTCAAAGTTTTACAGTGCCTTCTGGTGGCCTGAAATATGTGGGTTACACCCCCAGAACTCCCAACTTCTCTGAGAGAGTAATACATTTTCTTTAGCAACCTCACCATGTCTAAACTCATAGAATCATAGAATTATAGAATATCAGGGTTGGAAGGGACCTCAGGAGGCCATCTAGTCCAACCCCCTGCTCAAAGCAGGACCAATCCCCAACTAAATCATCCCAGCCACGGCTTTGTCAAGCCTGACCTTAAAAATATCTAAGGAAGGAGATTCCACAACCTCCTTAGGTAACGCATTCCAGTGTTTCACCACCCTCCTAGTGAAAAAGTTTTTCCTAATATCCAAACTAAAAACTGTCTTACTTTAAAACGCCTGTATACACAAGACCCAATTTTTGCTTTTGTTTTTATTGAATACAGAAGCAGCTATATACATCTTTCTTTTTAAAAGACAAGCTTTTAATACAGAATCAAAGTAATATAGGATACAGTTATACATATTTATTTAATGCAGAAGCAAAGTAATATAGGAAATGGTTATACAGGCTTTTAAAAAAAATTACATTGCATCTTAATCAATATTCAGGCTTATTTTTTTTTACGCTTTAAGAGAAAGAGTTT
This sequence comes from Lepidochelys olivacea, assembly GCF_965140295.1. Lineage (NCBI taxonomy): Eukaryota > Metazoa > Chordata > Testudines > Cheloniidae > Lepidochelys > Lepidochelys olivacea. The sequence continues at coordinate 73,498,681 of NC_140411.1, read as the reverse complement.
TATAAAAAAGTTTTATAATCCATTTTACGAACATTGCTACCACACCATTTGGCCAAGCTTTGCTGCCACCTTATTTGACAGGTCTACCAGCAGTGCCACCAGGTCTGATGTCTCTGCTATCTCTCTGATCATTTTAATAACTTTGTTACAGTTTCAGTGGTAATGTTAAGCCTTTTCAGATTGTAGCCTTTGGTTATAATTATATGTAGGACCTGGGCCACATTTAGTTTAGAAGAAATATGTCTAATCTGGTGAAATACTTCTGAGCAAGCTCAAAAGATACAAAAGTGACTACATGGATTGGGAGCATCTACCACACATACTGTACAGTTTTAAAAAAGCTGTTCCTTCAAACAGTGGTAAATGTTATTTAATACAACAGCCCTAATAATGTTGGCCATAATGTCATCTTCTCAGCTCTGCTGGTCACTTACTTTTTATAGTCTTTTTAAAAAAATCTTGCTTCTTGCAAAAACAGCAGGTGCATATCATGGTTATTTTTCTCAAAGGCCATCTCTTTTTATCTTCTTCATCCTCTGAAGTTGTCTGTTAAAAGCACAGGAAAAAAAGCATATTTTAAAATTCTTTTTTTCTCTTTTACAACTGGCAGTGACCCCATAAAGTCTTCCTGTTTCTTCGGTTCAATTTCAGGATGAAATGTGGGGTTTGGCACCGGTTCTGTCTCTTTCGCAAAATAAGTGTAAATGGGTCTTCTCTTCTGAACTTGAGCTGGAGCATCCATAGGCAATTCCAGCTTCTTGGCGTCTCTAGGCATCTTGTAAAAGGACTTGGCTGTTGTAGCAAGGCTTCCGATTTTAAAAATGCAGTTCACAAAAATGCATGGTTTATACACACGGTCAAATGCTCATTGGATAGAGTTTTTCAAACAAACCACTCTGTGATAGCCCGTTTCTGAAAGGCTTTTATTTTAAAATCTTGGTATGAAAGGATTCGTTCAAAAAGTGCATTCTGTGACAGAGCTGTAAAACAGCTTCAAATTGACCTACCAAGAGACAGGGATAGTTCACAAGATTCGCCGCCCAGAACAGCTATCATTTCACTGCTGACAGCCGCTGGGGTAGGATGCTTCGCTAGGCATGTGTTCAGTAACACAGACTCTCTTATAACTTTCTTTATTTTTTTGTTCTCTAAAACCTTTTTTTTTTCCTTTGCCCTGTGCTTATTTTTTCCTCTCTTTCTATTCTTTAAGAATCATCTTTCCTTACTAAACCTAACAAAACAATTTTTCTTCTGTTTAATAACCTTTCTTTTTTTTTCCTGCTTACTTTTTTGTTAATATTTAAGACCTCTCTTTCCATTCTTTCAACCTTTTTCTCTAAATGTGGTCAAACACAAGCATGCAATAATCCTCCTATTCAAACATAAAAAATAATTTAAAAAAATTCATTTTCAAAATGGCCGACAACACCAAATCTCAACACCAACAGAAATGGGAACGGAGGGTAGGACATAAGTCCAAAATGGGGCATGGAAACATGGAAACATGGAAAAATACATGGTTATGAGTACTATCGAGGTATATATTACATCTATGTGTATTAACGTTATGTACCTGTCTGAAGCATTTAAAAAATCCTTAGACAGGAAAAAATAAACATTTAGCAACATCCCTACTGCCTAAGTGTGTTTCCTCTTTAAGCTGCACATCAGGTAAAAGAAATAGGTGTGAATAAATGTTTATGCTGGGACTCCTAACCACTGTGGCAGTTAATAATTAATTGGTGTTGACAAAAAGGGGGTCAGAAAAAACAAAAAATCTGAGTAAGTATCTTTTGTTCAAATCCCATTTCCATTAAATCTTTCACACAGAACTTCCTTTGTGGAAAATTTATAAATCCCACTTTCCCCTTTAAAACAGTAGGTGTCCCTCATACGATCTATAACTCTTGCATAATTGGGCATTCTAGGACTCTTTCCAAATTTTCTGTGACAGGCATAATTTTTCAAAAACACATCTGCCATAAGTTCAAAACAAAACAAAACTAGGAACAATTATCCAAAAGACCTAAATCATGTGATTTATACTGTGCATGTAATATGCATTGCAGAAGCTTGTTTTGTATTTTCTTTTATTTCACTAAGTATTTTTTTCTGTCAGTTTTCACTTTAATTCCCTTGTAATAGGATCTGATATAGGCTTCTTTCTGTTATTCCTTTCCTCATGCAGTATTTAGTCCTACGTGTAAAATGTTTGAGTCATCTGAAGATACAACTTTAAAATGTTTAAGATACAACACTTAATGCTGACCTATACTAAAATGTATGTAGTTGAAGTGCGCTAAATGTAAAAGTATATCCTATGAATATTCTGAATATTCCCCATTGAGTCTTTGGTAATTTTGGATGGATATTTTGATACACACACTAACACATATTCCAAAGCTCATTAACATAATTAGGAGTCTTTCCACTGACTTTGTTAACATAATGTCCACTGCTATATAGTTCAGTTGTCATCTGTAGAACTATTCCCTCCTCACAAGTATTGTTCCTGGAAAGTTACAGGATGTTCAAACATTCTTCTTCACATAATTGTTTTCATTTATGCTTAGTCTTTCTTGAGCTTCTTCTATTCTACTTCTACTATTATTAATTATTATTATTAATCATTCATGTTCCAGTAATGCTCAGGAATGAACTAGGCACTGTTTACACAAATGGACTGAAATCCTGGTCTCACTGAAGCCAGTGAGAGTTTTGCCACTGATTTAAGTAGGGTCAGCATTTCACCTGTGCACAGGAAAATACCCTGGCAATATGGCCTGATCACTGATGTTTGTCTTTTTTAGCAGATATTCAAGCAGGCATACAATTTCCTAAGATGAGAGTTTTAGCCACAGTGGTAAGCTATCAGGTAAGAGAAGGCAGCTGTAGAAGTAATGGGAAATGTCTAGGGAAATAAAACACAAAATAGTCTAATCTTGCAGTTGAAGCACAGATCTGGAAGCTAAGTTTTATTGGGTTCTACTCCCAGCACTGCCAGAGTTCCTCCTTCACTGTGGGCACCTCATCTAACCTCCCTCAGCTTGTACTGTCCTCACTTTACAGATGGGGAAACAAAACTTACCGAACTCATAGGGGCACAGTGACTTGTTTAATTAATATTTACAATTTGTTTTGCAATCTTTGGAAGAAGGGGTTACCTACATTCAAAATATTACTAAATTATTAAGGCTGTTGCTTCCTTTTGGCAGGAAATGGCTTTTATTTAATTGTGCAGATAAGGCACTTCCACCTTAGTTGGAGTTAGGGTGACCAGATGTCCCGATTTTATAGGGACAGTCCCGATTTTGGGGTCTTTTTCTCAAATAGGCACCTGTTACCCCCCACCTCCTCTCCCGATTTTTGACACTTGCTATCTGGTCAGCCTAGTTGGAGTTGACTAATTTTTCTGATAAATAAATTAGATATCATCATTATTATATTTTAGTGTTAGATACAGTTCTTTGCAACAAGTTGCTATTAATTTAGTAGAACTGATCTGACATCAGATATAAATTTTATTACAGAAAAGATGTCATTTAAACCACTCTTGACCAAGGAGTCTTAAAATAACTTCAATCTGAATGCATCTGAGGTCCAGTTCAATTAGTCTCAGGCTGTTTTCTTTTGTGGATAGAATGACTAAAAGCAAAACAAACAAACCTGAACTACATTAATTTGTCAGCAAGAGCTCTAGGGTAAAAGAAACAAACAAACAAACAAAAAAAGGATGAGAAATGCAATGTCCCTCACTGAACCACTGTCAAGAGCTGAAAATTCTGCAGTCCTTACTGGTGCGTTACAACAAATAATATGAGCTATTACTAAGAGCAAGTTAATCTAGGCATTTGTATATGGTATCATAAAAGAGCTATTTTTGGTTCCAAATAATCTTCCTCATGTTTTAAGACAAATGTTAAAAAAATCTGGTGTGAAAAGATGGTTAGCAGATGTAAAACTGTCATATATAATCTATAAAACATTGTATCAGTGACGGGGTCCTTGTTGGTAAAATGAATGCTGACTGCTTGGATTTTAGCTAAGTGTCCCAGTTCTGCCAATTACAAGGTGACAAAGTTAATTCCCTTAAAGCCAGTACTTGAAACACATTATTGTAATACCATTAAAAACCATTCAAGTCCATATTCCCTGGGAAGTGACAGAATTATGAAGATTTGAATTCTATGCAAGGATCGGCTTTTATAGTGAATTAAAAGTGCCCTATGGGGATTTTAAAACTCAGAGGCTGAAAGTGACATCTCCCATTATTAGGAAATCCCACCCCTTCTGTATCCCATTAAAGGTAAGTGATATATTGACTCACAAGCTGTCGTGCTTTTTCCCCAGTCACTCTGAAATCCTAAAATACTTAAAGGTGCATGATAAAGAAATCAAGGGGGAAAAAAATCAATCAAAGCAATTAACTCCTCAACCTCTGCACTAATTTGCTAAGCCCATTGTTACATGTTCTCCAAATCAGTGAATAAAACACTACCAAAAGGTCCGAGCAGCCACCATGCTGATACATTGTACTACAAAGAAATGGGAGATTGCTAAATATTTGATGACATGGCTTTGCATACCTTGTTTAAAGATCAAGTTATCTAAAGGAAATGATTGTTTTCCTTTTGGTTAAAAGAAAATCTCTTTTAAAACCTCCTCTCTTACTGTAGATAAACACAGAATCATAGAATTGTAGGATTGGAAGGGACCTCAAGAGGTCATCTAGTCTAGTCACCTGCTCTCATAGCAGGACTAAAACCATACTGAGAGATGTTTGTCTAACCTTCTCTTAAAAATCTCCAATTATAGAGATTCCACAACCTCCCTAGATGATTTGTTCCAATGCTTAACCACACTGATAGTTAGGAAGTTTTTCATAATAGACCAGAAAGACAAGAATTTAAATGTGATACAGCTGTTTTTGACAAACTATGGATTACATACCTGAGTAAAAGGTAGTCAATTGCTGTGCCACCCCAGGAGCAGCCATGAAGAGGCTACAGGTCTCTCTCCCCTAAACCCTAATCTTGCTCTTGTAGTGCATTGGCTTTGGTATTATGCATTTACTTCAACAAAAAACTTCAAAAACAGACTCCAATGAGAGACTGCTGAATTGGAATTAATTTGCCAACTGGATACAATTAATTTAGGCTTGAATAGAGACTGGGAGTGGATGGGTCATTACACAAAGTAAAACTATTTCCCCATGTTTATTTCCCCCCCCCCCCTCATTCCTCAGACATTCTTGTGAACTGCTGGAAATGGCACACCTTGATTATCACTACAAAAGGCTCCATCCACCCCCCCTCCCCGCTCTCCTGCTGGTAATAGCTCACCTCAAGTGATCACTCTGGTTACAGTGTGTATGGTAACACCCATTGTTTCATGTTCTCTATGTATATAAATCTCCCCACTGTATTTTCCACTGAATGCATCCGATGAAGTGAGCTGTAGCTCACGAAAGCTTATGCTCAAATAAATTTGTTAGTCTCTAAGGTGCCACAAGTACTCCTTTTCTTCATCCATTTCTGCTACTCCCCACCAATCTTCAAGGGTGGAAGGACCAGGCACACAATCTTGGCCCTTCCCATGCACAATTAGTCAACTTTGGGGAGACTCTGTAGAGAGTTTTCAGTCCTATTCCCATGTGTCACCATGTAACAGCTAGCCAAATATTATTCTTGATTCATAAACACAGTGATAAAATTCATGCTTCACTAAAAGCAAGACCTACTACTGTGGTGAAAAGCTTTTTGTCTGAGGATATGTCTACACAGCAAATTATAACTCAGAGCTGTCCTATGCCAGCTGATTTGGGCTTGCAGGTCTCGGGTTAAGGGGCTGTTTAATTATGGTATAGATGTTTGGGCTCAAGCTGGAGTCTAAGCTCTGGGACCATGTGAGATAGGAGGGTCACAGAGCTAGGGCTGCAGCCCAAGCCCAAACATCTACACCATAATTAAACAGCTCCTTAGCCCGAGCCTCACAATCCTGAGACAGCTGGTACGGGCCAGCTATGGGTTATTAATTGCTGCGTAGACATGCCCTGATAGGGACAAATAAAACAAAGACAATACTCGGAATGACGTTTCAAGTAAGGAAGGGTGTGGGAATTATTCCTGAGGAGAACAAAGTGAGATGGGTGTCAAAGTTCATGGCAACTATACCTGTACTGCCCCTTTGTGGCCCAGCAAGTGTAGCCACTCTCAGGGTTCTAGCTTCCCATCTGTGGTCTCTCTGGATAGACACCCATGTCCCTCTCTCTTCTGACTGGGGCCTGTCCAGGCTTCACACTTCCCTGCCTACATTGTGTATTACCCAGCACAGACAGATTGCCCAGGCACAACTCTTTGCTTTCTCTTCAGAGACAGTTAACAGATGTAATTGCTCCAGTTATCAGTAACCCCATGGCAGTTCCTAATCAAGCCTACTTTACTCTCAGGACTACTCTCTCCTCAACAGCCACTTCCCTGATCCTGTGATCACTACATTGAGTTTCAACCACATACAATTTATTAAACAGAAACTGTAAACACATAAGGAAACTATTGAAAAGGTTAAAGGACCCAGAAAGCCTGCAGTATGGTCATGGGGAGCTCAAGAGAATTCACAGCCTATTGCTTTCACATTCCAGCTCTGTTTCCCAGGATCTGGCTGTGCTGAGGTGATACCAAGGGTAAGACTCTTGCTCTGGTGGTAGCTAATGCCCTCAGGATCTAGGTGACAGGACCCTTTGTCAAGCTGTCCTGCAGTGGCTCAAGAGCATGATTACCAACCTCAGGGCACAAATCCCAGATTGGCTCTGAGTTCTCTACTTAGATGTCACCAACCAATTATAAAGTGGCACTATAACAGCCTTAACATGGAGTCACAGGCAGTCCTCCTGAGTACCCCAATCTATCTTGCTACCCAGATAAGCTTACCTTCACTATAGATGGTCCCATACACAAAGTATCACAGCAGTAGACAGGTTACTCCCAGACCTAAAAGACGAATCACTTACTGTGGGTCAATTGCACTTTAGATCTCACAACAAAATCCTATGATAAACTATCTAGTGATTTATTATATAGGAAAAGGAAACAACAGTTATTTACAAGATTGCAAAAGGTAAACACATATACACACACACGACTTCTAATCTTAAGTTTAAAAAAGTAATTGAAGCTTCTGTGATGAGCAAGCTCAGTATGTCCTTTAGGAATAACCCTGTCTAAGCACTGGAGAACTTTTGCTTAAGCCTGGTAATCCTTGGACTCCCCACAGTCCAAGTAGCATAAAGATACAATTCCTCCTTGTTAGGGGTTTTTAGTCCCTTCCCTCAATCTGCTTTGAGCTGCAAACTCAGTTGATGTGAGGAATTTACTTGCAAGACTCATCTTCATGGGGAAAGGGGATAAACAACAAAGGCTTTTGTCCTATTTAATGATCCACTTGAGTATAACCCTGTTGGGCAGGACATAACTTTTGTTGGAGACCAGCATTTCACACTGGTTAATGTCTCTCTCCTGTCTGGTGATTTACATAGTTATAAAGGCTTACAATGCAACTGTTCAGATATTACCGTAGAATATGGGATACAGTCATTAAATGTGAGATTAATGGATGCAGCAACTCACAAACATTCAATAAAGTCTAAACACTAAATACATTCTTATAATTCAAATACATATTTTAACAATACTAACACACAGCTGAGCCAGATTGATTCCAGCCATGTATTTGTCAGTGTTTAGTTGAGGAATGGGATGTTGGCCTGAGCTGACATCTGTTCTGCACCCTTCTCTACCATTGGGCTCATATCCCACCCCACCCTCCGAGTCCAGATTAAAGGCCCTCTTGTCTGGTGATGTCTACCTCCCTTGGACCAACTCTGCCCAGAATTCCCAACTTGTTCTACCTAGCTGCTCAGCACAATAGACCTTCCGTTATTCCAGCTCTGGTTCCAGGGGTCTCCAGTTTAGCTCAGTCTGGCTCACCATCAGCGTGGCTGGTCTCCTCAACTCCAGCTTGGGGCTGCTGCTCTGGCTCCTAGACTCTCTTCAGTTCTGCACTGGGCTGTTACACTCTCCTTCTGCCCTTACTCTGCCCAAGCTGCCCTAGCTCACGTGAAGAACAGGTTTTGGTCTCCCAACTACCTTGTGGTCTGCCCACTTTGTCAATCTGGCAGACTTGCAGTGCTGACCTCTCCCTGTTGGCCCTTAGGGTTAGAGCTCTTCTGATTTGCCAGGGGACCTGTCAGTATCAGGATCCTGACTCCTCTTTAGCCCTTCCCCTTCCTCCTGGTATTGGGAGAAGGCCAACCAACCCCACTCCCCCCAAAACAGTAAGTGTTAGTATAATGGGGCTGTTGGCCCCTTACACTAACATGGCCTATGGCAGCATCAGGCCTTCAAACCCCCACCCCCACCCTAAGGGGTTCCTTGTGGTTCATCACAGCTTCAGCTCAAAACAAGCACACAGTCTTATGGGGCCCAGTAGGCCCAGTCCTTCCAACTACACCCTAAGGACTGTGGCCATCCATGGATCAGGGATCCTGTCAGTTATCTGATTGAGGAAGAAAGCCCTGAGACCATTTAAAACCAGGCTATTTACACAAAACCCTTACTTTGTCTGTTAGTCCCTGAAGAATCCAGTTAGGACTAGTATATGAGTATCTTTCCCGGGGAGTGGTTTGAAAGGACTGACAACAGAGGAAGTAGATTAGCATTCCCATCCTACTAGAAAAGGTAGACACAATGTGACAATAACACATACCCAATTGCATTTTTAATACAATGAACTTCAAAGATGTTAAAATTAATTCAGTAGGATTCAACTTAATTCAATAAAGTCAATTCAGGATATTGCAGGAAATTGTCAGTCTAGCACAGCGGGTTTGGAGACAGAGCAAGTGCGAGCTTGGTGGACAAAATGGGGCAAGCTATTCCTGGCATATGTGGCAGCATGAGTGAAGTTAGGCAGGCAAAAATGGGAGGAGACCATGGGAGTTGCGAGGAGAGAGAGCTGTAGATAGAGTGAATGGAAGAATAAGGAGAAAAAAGAAAAGTTCATGGGACAAGATTATGAAAAGATTTGAATGTGAAGACCAGGAACATGGTGCGTTAAGAGATAGGGGAGGATAAATGGTATCAAGGAGGTGATGATGAGGTCAGAATGGCAGAAGAAGAAGATGATTTTAGTAGCTGTGTTTTTAAATAGATGAAAGTGCAGCATGCTGAGAAGAATGGACGCTGGAGAATCAAAGGTTACAGTAATCAAGGTGAGAGATGACCCAGATGAACATGAGTAGAGTTCTGACTCATCTGAGGATCTGCACTTTACTCTGTGAGTATTTCCACTGAAATCAGTGGGATTACTTGCAGAGTAAGATTCTGTTTAATATGAGCAAAGGTGGCACAATAAGGCTCAGAGTTAGCAATTTAATTTTCTGAATCCTTGTACTGGTTATTTTAATAATAACAAAAATATGAAGCTACTTCCTAAGTACCTTACATTAGCTTTTAAATTATGTGCTCTACTGAAACAAAGCAATAATAATATGCTGAATATATGAAATAAATATTCATCCTATAGCTACTTGTCTGCATTTTGGACAGCTAGATAGTGATATATGTATTGGAGGACACATGGAGCCTCAGACAGTAAAGAAAGTTTTACAGAACATATACAGGTTTCTTAATTACTATACAAGTGCCCAAATGTATATTACAGAAATTTCTAAGACTTATGGAGTCCTATTTTTTTTCAGAAGGCTGCAAATTGGTGTTCAAATGCAATCAACCATGCAGCAGACCTAGAGGCATTGCAATGGCTCTAAATCCTCCAAGGAGCCAGATGCTGCCTTTGGAAGAATACTTTCCTGGCCCTTGCATCTGAGATCTGTGATGCCATCCAAATGATTCGTATACACTTTAAAAGCTGACATTTTCAAATAACATGCTATCCATATTAACTACACTGCAAAGAAATTAGGATTAGATGAAGTTTAAGGCATAAATGGCCTATTTTTGCATAGAAATTGCAATACACATTAAATCTCTTAATTTTTGGAAGTGGTTCCTTACAAATAGATGCTAATTCTCCATAAAAGGAAATGTATGTATTTGTTGTACCTAAGGCTGTTCCTTTAAAATGGCATCCTAAGCAGAGTCAGGGACAATCATGGAAAAATCAAAATCTGTAAGGCATTATTTTCTACCCCAAGCAAATTATACTTTTTCTTTTTAATACAGTTAACTAGACTTGGTCATGCCCGGTGATAACATTGTAAAAAGCTGAACACAGCATTTGGAACTGACCACTGAAAAAACAAGCTAATCACACACGCGCGCGCACACACACACACTTTAAATCATTCCCTTGGTTTAGAAAAATAACCTTCTTGCCCACAGAGGAATTAAAGACCTGCTGCTGTAAAACATACACAAAAGGGAGTGCACATTGGTTGAACTTTTGGACAACCTCAACGTATATATTCCACAGCGGTGGTAATTTTTAGACACTCCCTGCCCTTCCTGGTTGGAGTTGCTGAGGAAATTTTATTTTGGAGCCCTGTTTTCACACAGACCTGAGTCTCTGCTCTTTGTTAAAGGTTTGTGCTGTGTGTTTGTATGGACTGAGGTCATAAAGAATCCTGTGTTTTCGAAGGACAGAAGCTACATTTTGAAGCATGTCATACTCCTGTATCCACTGAAGTTAATGGGAGTTTTGTCACTGAGTTCAGTGGGAGCAAAACTAGTCCATAAAGTTCCCCTTAAGAGTTCACTGGACTGCTCCTTTGTGTTGCTTCATGTCCTCTAATAATCTTTTACGTAGTTCAGTGCTTAGCTTAGTTACATTCTGTAGAGCTGGGTAGGAATTTTTCAACAAAACATTTTTATTCTAAAATAGTTTTACCTTCAGAGCTGGGTTTGAATAGTGTTCAGGAAATAAAGTGAATATATATTGTATTGGTACTCACCAATGTGAGCAAGATTTCACAACCCATCCTTTAGACAGAGATAGCTTCCCAAGTCTGCATTCTGTTCTACAAAAAGTGAGCTAAGCCAAGGATAAATAAAATATGAGGCTGCTTGCCCTGAAGAGCTTACAACCAAAAAGCACTAACATATACATTTCAATACAATGTGAAGAAATGTACACCAGAGTGGTGTGTAGCTTTAAACTCAGAATGCTATATAGAAGAAAAGAGCTATTGGATATTTTTTTATGAGAAGAAGAATAGATATAACTAGCAAAATATGGCTACAGTAAGAGTGCTGCAGTATCATGAAATCATTTTTTTTTTCTTGTTAATGACGAGTTATGATTCAGCCTTTACAAGGAAGGGAATACTGGCAGAACCATTGCTGGGGATGGTCAGGCCAAGGGGTCAGAGCCATAGCTGACATGCCTTGCAGTCAGAGCTGGAATTAGGAGGCCAGAGCAGGATTGGATCAAGTCTAGGAATAGGGCTGGAGAAAGAGCAAGTCTGGAGAACGCTAAGTGTTGTGGTATCAGTTACCACTATCAGGCAGAGGAGATTTCCAAGCCATAAAGTGATACTGAGCAGAATGAGCTGCTGTTTCTCCTGTGAGCTTATGCACCTGCACTGAGAGTTACCAAACCAGCTCCTGGTTTGTGGATTGGCTGGAGCCTAGCACACGAATGACTCATTAACACATGTGGCATACTCAGGCTCTAGTTCAGGGATGATTCATCACCTTACAAGTATAATCTGCTGGTTAGAATAGAGGACTTGGAGACCAGACGTCATAGGTCTATTCCTGGCTTTTGTCACTTATATCACAGGGTTAAAGTAGGCTAACATCTTTGTGCCTCAAGTTACCAATAGATAAAATGTATACAAAAATACTTACAACACTGTCCTCAGAGGGGTATTATGAGGGTCAATTAAGCAATGTTTGTAAAGCACTTTTAGTTCCATAGATAAGAGGCAGCATGGTCCACTGGCAAGGGCACTAGACGGGAAGGGCACTGGCAAGGGCACTACTAGTCACACTGACTACAGTGTGCCCTTGAGCATATCACTGCATATATCTTATGCTTCAGTTTCTGTAAAATGGGATAGTGAATATCACCATCCTTTTTAAAGGTCTGAGATTTATGAATGAAAGATACCATACAAGAGCTAAATATTATTATTAAAATTACTACTTTTAAATCATCTTCTTTGTTCTTTAAAGGAAACATATTTTCATCCATATTGCTTTTTCAATTTCCTTGACTTCGTAATACAGTCCCTATAGATTGCCACCATCAGTATCTTACTGCTGTCATTTTATATTGGTATCCAGAGGCTTGCATTGTCATTGTTCCCAGCGTCTTGATACAGTACAATAATGTGCCCTCTTTAGAAATACATAGCTTCAGCCATTATCAAAGTTGATTGTTTCCTAAATGGCAGTAGTATAATTAAAATGGTAGGCAACAGAATCATAGAAATTAGCAATGGAAAAGACCTATTAGGAAATCTAATCTATCCCCTACCAGAACAGGATAGTTCCTTACAATATATTTTCTAGTGTTTTGCCCAATCTAGTTTTAAATGTCTCAAAAGATAGGGCTCCCATTACTTCTCCTGGATGAGACTTCTACAGTGTTTTTAAAAAGGTGGAGTTTTTTTGTATGTGAACTATTGCACCTACAAGTTAACATATCTTTCCTGAAAGGTATGAGTATACAGAATGTCTAATCACTGTATCTGATTACATACTGAATAAGTGGAAATGATATTTATTTGGACAAAGCCAAATTAAAAGGTGAATTGTGAATAAAGTAATACATTATTTATGCACACTTTTTGAATTATATAAGAAATAAAAAAGTCAATAGGAAGTTAACCTGTGAACTTTAGAAAACTGGATATATTAGTTACTATCAATGCAAGTTTTCTTACTATATATTGATATTAATTTATTATTGTCATCAAGCATTATAAAAAGAATCACAGATTTATTTATTTATTCATATTATAAAGCTGTACTGTATCAGAGGTTTGACCCACATCTAAGCACAAATAAAGAGTTTTATTCCCACTTTCGAGGGAATCAGTTAAATCTATTCTGGAAAAGAATCACTTTTTTTCTTTTTATAAACTGACAGCTTCAGTGGCAGGGGAGCCAGCAAACAGAGCTGTAAACAGGGGAGTTTAAGTGGGAGTTTCTAATGGGAGTTTGTGGGAAAGACTAAGAGAACCAGACAAAGGAACAGACAGGCTAGTGAAGGGAGTGTGTGGTGTTCTCACAGTGTTTTGCTGCTCGTTGCAGGTTTTTTTTTGCTGTGGGTGGTGGTGTTTTGGTTTGGTTTGTGTTTTCTGGACTAACAGGACTTGTGTGAGAAGGCTATGACAGATAGAGAGGCAGCAGTGGTAGTGACCCAAGTAGTGGAAGACATAATGAAGATGACTGGATGTGGAAGCTGTGGCACAGACATGATCCTGGAGGGGGTACCTGAAAAGAGTTTCGTCTGCATGAAGTGCCACCTGATAGAGCTGATGGAAGAAAAGATCCGAGGATTGCAGATGAAGGTGGAAACTCTGGTTGAGTTTAGAAGGGGGTTCAAGCAGATGATGCAGCAAAGACATGCGGAGGCTGAAGGGGAAAGCTCAGACTTGCAGATGGAAACAGGAACAAAGAACCCTGAGGGGATACTGCTGGGTGAGGAAAGCGGACAGTGGAAGTATGTGACTAAGAGAACCAGGCAGAGGAAAAGATAGACCAATGAAGGTGAAATAGAGCTCAGAAACAGGGTTGAGGAGTTGGAAAATGAAGAAGGGGCTTAGCAGGTGGTCACTGAAGGTGAGAGGGCAAGGAAGAAGAGAAGAGTGGATAGTCCTATAGGAAGAGGGCAAGAATCAATGGAGATAACCCCAAATATGAGCCCCAGGAGGATACGGGATGGGTTGCGGAGGATTGCAAGGGACAATAGGAATTGAAAGGACTTGCAGCCAGAGGGAACAAGGCACAGACTGGAGAATCGCACCATCACCAGGAAAAGGCAGGTCTACATGATTGGAGACTCCTTACTGAGAAGAATAGACAGGCCTGTAACAAGAGCTGATCCAGAGTACAGAAGGGTGTGCTGTCTGCCGGGTGCTAAGATACACGATGTGGATCTGAGGTTGAAGAGGATCCTAACGGGAGCAGGAAAGAATCCACTGATTGTCCTTCATGTGGGAACAAATGATACAGCTAGATTCTTGTTGTAATGTATCAAGGGAGACTATGCAAGTCTGGGGAAGACGCTTAAGGAAATCGAAGCTCAGGAAGCATTCATGGACAGAGGACTGTTCTCTCGGGATGGACTTCACCTGAGTAAGGAGGGAAATAGACTTCTAGGATGGAGGAAGGCACAACTGATCAAGAGAGCTGTAAACTAGGAATTTGGGGGAGATGGTTGGGAGATGTCCAGGTAATCTCCATGCCAGATTTTCTCTTTTCGAGGGAAGAAAATGAAGTAAGAAAGGATACAGTAGGAGAATGGACATAAGGAGGAAGGGTGGTGTACATACCAATTCAATAGGTAATACTGGTGGTAGAATGTCTGTGCCCCATTGGGTAAAGAATGTGAGCAAAGCCAAACAGCAAAAATTAAGATGTTTGTACACTCATGTGAAGAGCCTAGGTAACAAAATGGAGGAACTAGAGCTACTGGTGCAGGAAGTGAAACCAGATATTATAGGGGTAACAGAAACATGGTGGAGTCATGACTGGAGTACGGGTATTGAAGGGTATGTGCTGTTTAGGAAAGACAGAAATAAAGGCAAAGGTGGTGGAGTAGCATTGTAAATCAATAATGAGGTAGACTGTAAAGGAATAAGAAGTGATGGAATGGATAAGACTGAGTCTGTCTGGGCAAAAATCACATTGGGGAAGAAAGCTACTGAGCCTCCCCGGGATAGTGCTTGGGGTGTGCGATAGACCTCAGGGATCTGATTTGGATAGGGATAGAGACCTCTTTAATGTTTTTAATGAAGTAAATACTGATGGAAATTGTGTGACCATGGGAGATTTTAACTTCCCAGATATAGGCTGGAGGACATGTGCTAGTAATAATAATAGGGCTCACATTTTCCTGGATAAGATAGGATTATACAGCTGATGGAATCCTTCACCAACTAGTTGCTGAACCGACAAGAGGGGATGCAATTTTAGATTTGTTTTTGGTGAGCAGTGAGGACCTCATAGAAGAAATGGTTGTAGGGAACAACCTTGATTCGAGCGATCATGAGCTAATTCAATTCAAAATTAATGGAAGGATAAACAAAAATAGATCTGTGACTAAGGTTTTTGATTTCAAAAAAGCTAACTTTAAAACCTTAAGGAAATTAGTTAGGGAAGTGTATTGGACTGAAAAACTTGTGGATCTAAAGGTGGAGGAGGCCTAGAATTACTTCAAGTCAAAGTTGCAGAAATTATCAGAAGCCTGCAACCCAAGAAAGGGGAAAAAAATCATAGGCAGGAGTTGTAGACCAAGCTGGATGAGCAAACATCTCAGAGAGGTGATTAAGAAAAAGCAGAAAGCCTACAAGGAGTGGAAGTTGGGAGGGATTAGTAAGGAAAGCTACATCATTGAGGTCAGAACATGTAGGGATAAAGTGAGAAAGGTCAAAAGCCATGTGGAGTTGGACCTTGCAAAGAGAATTAAAACCAACAGTAAAAGGTTTTATAGTCATATAAATAAGAAGAAAACAAACAAAGAAGAAGTGGGACCACTTAACACTGAGGATGGAGTAGAGGTTAAGGATAATCTAGGCATAGCCAAATATCTAAACAAATATTTTGCCTCAGTCTTTAATGAGGCTAATGAGGAGCTTAGGCATAATGGTAGGACGACAAATGGGAATGAGGATATGGAGGTAGATATTACCACATCCAAGGTAGGAGCCAAACTTGAACATCTTAATGGGATTAAATCGGGGGGCTCAAATAATCTTCATCCAAGAATATTAAAGGAACTGGTAAATGAAATAGCAAGCCCATTAGCAAAAGAAAATTAATTAATCTGTAAACTCAGGGGTTGTACCGTATGACTGGAGAATTGCATAGTTCCTAGTTTTAAGAAAGGTAAAAAAGGTGATCTGGGTAACTACAGGCCTGTTAGTTTGACACCTGTAGTATGCAAGGTCTTGGAAAATTATTGAAGGAGAAAGTAGTTAAGGACATTGAGGTCAATGGTAATTGGGACAAAATACAACATGGTTTTACAAAATGTAGATCGTGTCAAACCAACCTGATCTCCTTCTTTGAGAAGGTAACAGATTTTTTAGACAAAGGAAATGCAGTGGATCTAATTTACCTAGATTTCAGAAAGGCATTTGATACAGTTCCACATGGGGAATTATTAGCTAAATTGGAAAAGATGGGGATCAATATGAAAATTGAAAGGTGGATCAGGAACTGGTTAAAGGGGAGACTACAATGGTGCATACTGAAAGGTGAACTGTCAGGCTGGAAGGAGGTTACTAGTGGAGTTCCTCAGGGATCGGTTTTGGGACCAATCTTATTTAATCTTTTTATTCCTGAACTTGGCACAAAAAGCAGGAATGTGCTAACAAAGTTTGAGGATGACACAAAGCTGGGAGGTATTGCCAATACAGAGAAGGACCGGGATACCATGATGATCTTGTAAACTGGAGTAATAGTAATAGGATGAAATTTAATAGTGAAAATTACAAGGTCATGCATTTAGGGATTAATAACAAGAATTTCTGTTATAAACTGGGGAGGCATCACTTGGAGGTAACAGAGGAGGAGAATTGGTTGATCACAGGATGACTATGAGCTGCTAATGTGATATGTCTGTGAAAAAAGCTAATATGGTCTTGGGATGCATCAGGCGAGGTATTTCCAGTAGAGCTAAGGAGGTGTTAGTACCATTATACAAGGCACTGGTGAGACCTCATCTGGAATATTGTGTGCAGTTCTGGTCTCCCATGTTTAAGAAAGATTAATTCAAACTGGAACAGATACAGAGAAGGGCTACTAGGATGATCCAAGGAATGGAAAACCTGTCTTATGAAAGGAGACTCAAAGAGCTTGGCTTGTTTAGCCTAACCAAAAGAAGACTGAGTGGGGATATGATTACTATCTATAAACATATCAGAGGGATAAATACCAAGGAGGGAGAAGAATTATTTAAGCTCAGTACCAATGTGGACACAAGAACAAATGGATATAAACTGGCCATCAGGAAGATTCAACTTGAAATAAGATGAAGGTTTCTAACCATCAGAGGAGTGAAGTTCTGGAACAGCCTTCCAAGGGAAGCAATGGGGGCAAAAGACATATCTGGCTTCATGACTAAGCTTGATAAGTTTATGGAGGAAATGATATGATGGGATAGCCTAATTTTGGCAATTAATTGATCTTCAACTATTAGTGGTAGATATGCCCTGTGATGGGATGTTAGATGGGGTGGGATCTGATTTACTACAGAGAATTCTTTCCTGGGTGATTGGCTGGTGAGTCTTGCCCACATGCTCAGGGTTTAGCTGATCGCCATATTTGGGGTCAGGAAGGAATTTTCCTCCCGGGCAGATTGGCAGAGGCCCTGGGGGTTTTTCGCCTTCCTCTGCAGCATGGGGCACGGGTCACTTGCATGAGGATTCTCTGCACCTTGAAGTCTTTAAACCACGATTTGAGGACTTCAATAGCTCAGACATAGATTAGGGGTTTGTCAGAGGAGTGGGTGGGTGAGATTTTGTGGCCTGCGTTGTGCAGGAGGTTAGACTAGACAATCATAATGATCCCTTTCTGACCTTAAAGTCTATGAATCTATGAATCTATTCTTTTCAGAAATAAATTTTAAAAATACATGAATACAAATATAAGAATTAAAATAAAATAGATGATGCACTCTGTAAAGATGAGTTTTTTCTCCTCCTATATTTTCTTTAACTTGTATTTTTAGCCTACAGGGTTTAGGTCTTCAACTCTTCATGATGATATTCATATTTATTATGTCTAAGCAATATTTGTTGGTAGTGGCAATACAATGGTTTTAAACTACAGATTCCAAGAATGAAGAATGAGATTGGTAGCAATCTACAGAGACTGCAAAGGAACCTCATATCTGTAGTATACCTGGGCTCCTGAATTCAATCCTGAGAAAGAGGTAATTGATATGAGGAAGGATTTGTGAAAGGAAAATTATTAATCAGGAGAAATAGGAGAGTGGGTGTACATGGTGGGGAAAGGTAGTCTGAGGCCTTCCATGCACTGGTTATGAGGAAGAGGAAGTGGAATTAAAGGACAAATTGGAGGATTGGGCCAAAAGAAATCTGATGAGGTTCAACAAGGACAAGTGCAGAGTCTTGCATTTAGGACGGAAGAATCCAATGCACTGCTACAGACTAGGGACCAAATGGCTCGGCAGCAGTTCTGCAGAAAAAGACCTAGGGGTTACAATGGACAAGAAGCTGGATATGAGTCAACAGTGTGCCCTTGTTGCCAAGAGGGCCAATGGCATTTTGGGCTGTATAAGTAGGGGCATTGCCAGCAGATTGAGGGACGTGATCGTTCCCCTCTATTCGACACTGGTGAGGCCTCATCTGGAGTACTGTGTCCAGTTTTGGGCCCCACACTACAAGAAGGATGTGGAAAAATTGGAAAGAGTCCAGCGGAGGACAACAAAAATGATTAGGGGACTGGAACACATGACTTATGAGGAGAGGCTGAGGGAACTGGGATTGTTTAGTCTGCGGAAGAGAAGAATGAGGGAGTTTTGATAGCTGCTTTCAACTACCTGAAAGGGGGCGGTCCAGTGAGGATGGATCTAGACTGTTCTAAGTGGTAGCTGATGACAGAACAAGGAGTAATAGTCTCAAGCTGCAGTTGGGGAGGTTTAGGTTGTATATTAGGAAAAACTTTTTCACTAGGAGGGTGGTGAAACACTGGAAGGCGTTACCTACGGAGGTGGTGGAATCTCCTTCCTGAGAAGTTTTTAAGGTCAGGCTTGACAACGCCCTGGCTGGGATGATTTAATTGGGGATCGGTCCTGCTTTGAGCAGGGGGTTGGACTAGACGACCTCCTGAGGTCCCTTCCAACCCTGATATTCTATGATTCTATGATTCTATGGTGGAATTAAAAAAAACCCAAAAAACAAAAACCAGAATCTCCTTATAATCTTCCATTATCTCAACCAGTGCTGGGCCATCATCGGAAGAGAGGTGGTGGTGAGGAGATGCAACCAAGATGATCATGGCACAGATAGTAGTTACCACTGGGGTCCAAACCTTGCTGATCTGACTCATGCATGCATTTCTATTGAAGTTAATGAGTCCTATTCTCAGTTCTAAATTATGCTCAGTTCAGGAACTGTATTCTAAGGCTAGAAGGCAACCTGCCTACCCACCCTCGGTGTAGGTGACAGCAGTGCTAAGACTGTTTTAACTTTCATTTAGTTTCCCATGACCTTCAGTCACATTCCTTTTTATCCAGCCACCTGCACCCTATGCCCTGGTATTCTCCATGGATAGAGCTAGTCAGAAGATGGTTGACCAAAATGCATTTTCATTAAATATGCTGTTTTGTGGAAGTTAAAACATTTTGTGAAGATGTATCAGTTTTGACAAAGTTTTTGACAGGGAGGTTTCTGAGGTCCATGGCTTTCTAGTCACATCTGACCAGAGGACAGGCAGGGAGAGAGAGAGAGAGAGAGAATGAGAATGAGAGAGAGAGAGAGAGAGAGAGAGAGAGAGAGAGCAAATTCAAAAACCTGCCCTTTTCTATTCAGAAGCAGATGGTTTGAGACAATACCATTTCATGTTTTGTTTTGTTTTTCCAAATGCTCAAATAAATTGGTTAGTCTCTAAGGTGCCACAAGTACTCCTTTTTGTTAAATTTACGGAGGTTTAGAGTGCTGGGAAAGTAGTCCTTTTGCATCATCAATTGGCCTTGCACACATATATTGTGAGAATGTGTTGAGGGCCTTCCTCTCAAATAAGGAACAAACTCCTCCAGCCACAGGTCACTCAAAAAAAAAAAAAAAGAAAGAAAGAAAAAAGATCCATGGGACAAGGCAGTCCAGCAAGCTCAGCAGCAGTCTGATTCCCCAGGAGAGCACCAGAGGCAGTTACACAGCCATTAGCACAGCCATCAGAGGAGTCACAGACATAGCAGAGCCAACCAAGCAGCCAGCCAAGAAATCAGCCAGGGGCTTTGCGACAGACACAGATGTTGCTGCTAAAAAATTTATTCTAGACCTTGGCATCTGAGCCCTTTATCTGTCAAACATGTCCTGTATGTGGCCCCAGCTGTTGAGTTTGTTGCTGAAGAAAGAGAGAGAGAGGGCAAAAAAAGCCCAACAGCATTTGGATCATTAGCAATAGGATGCAATCTAAAAAAGTTAGACATAAAAGTTGTACTCATTTACTTTTATCTGCTGTAGATATTTCAGTTAAGAAAATATAAATCCCTACATGTACAGAGGTAGCTGTATGGAGTTACCAATAAAGCCATTTCCAGACTCTTAGCTGATTGAAACAGGGACTGTCACTTAAAATATGTTTGTACAATACCTAGCACAATGGAGCCCCAACCTCGTCGAGACTTCTAGTGGCTACTCCAATGAGAATTGCAGTAAAAATACAATGGGGACTTATAAAGTCATATGCTACTCTGAAACTTGAAAATGTTTTCTATGCAGAATTGTATATATGTAGTCATTCTGTGAAGAAGAATATTTAAATTTCCTGAGGACTGAAGTGGTGAGGAGACGATTCTTAATATAGTGGCCTTTCCCTTCCACCCTTCCATTACATTTGTTTACTTGAATGAGCTGGCAGCTAGAACAATACAGAATTGAATTAAGAGAAAATGTTATTAATATATAGGCAATAATTAGTTCTAAAGTTATGATTCACTCTGTTATGGGTATAAATGAATGAGTTCATTAACGTTAGTGATGTTTACATGTGTGAATATTGGTAGCAAAATAAACTCCATTAAACAATATGCAAGAGGATAGGGCAACAGCTAGAAAAGGGTAAATATAAGCTGTGTAGAAATAGAAATGCTCAAGTAATCCAGGTCTGGCACGGATGAGAGCAAAACTAAGCACAAGAGAAGACCAGCTTATCTTATTTACTTACCTGGATATGAGCTAAAAGTGAAAATGGTGTTATCCAGACGAGTAATTGTTCAATTCCACAGGTTACTATTATAATTCTGCTCAATAACACTTTCCAGTAGTATCCATAAGGCTGTGGTGCTGTAGCACTTGCTAGTGGAGTCCATGCTTTAGTGTATTTCAAACAGTTAATATAAGAAAATAGAGAAGGACCCTATCACTCCAGTGGAAGTCAATCACAATATGTCCCCTGGCTTCCATGTGCTCAGGATAAAGCCTGCTGGGGGAAGGAAAGCATCAGTGAAAGGAGTCTTATGGGACAGCAGTATCTGAATGTGATTACCTCATCTATGAAGATAGAATAATTTCCAAGGAAGGAAAGAGGGGGTTGCATGACTGCACAGTCCTATCACTCCTTATTCTCTGGTCTTTGGGAGGTCATATTTTGTTTCTCATCCTACTGTTGACCCAGCTGTCTCATCTGTGTAATAAATTAGATCAAGAGGCTTGACACTCTCCTTTCCCTGTCTGCAAACATTTGGCTTGGATTACTGATAGCTGTTTTGGTTTTGCAGACATAAATGGATATTCCTGCCTTACCTTTCCTTTCCTGCTGTACTACAGAATGTAATAAGCACCCTTCTATGCTTACCATTAGCATCAATTCTATAACTTTACAAATGTGCCCTTTGGTTTCAACCACCAGCTCTCCCACATCTCTAAAATAAATAAAATAAAACAAAAATAGTTTTGACTTCTAAAAATGATTATTACCATCCTTGTGTAATCATCTATCATCATTTATTATCATACATTATTATGGGGCAAACCTCACTCAGGTGGGTAAATTGGTGTCAGTGGATCTGCGCATATTTACAAAGAAATAAATATAAACACATTTTGCTCTTGAATCTTAACCAAACTTGGAAAAAATGTATAAAAAGGATTCTCTTCCCCTTCGCTCCCACTTACCTCTAAACAACAGAACCTCAGGACCAATTCACAAATTATAACTTTTTCACCCATATGCTGTATCTTGAGGTAATACCTATTTTTGCTCCCCGGCTAGCTATGACTTTTATTGATTGTACATCAACTCCCGCACTCTTTCTTAATGACACAACTGCTCCTTGACTCTTCTAGCCTGACATTTAGCTGCTCTTTCTTATCTTCTGAAGAAAATCCCAGGGGGAAGGTGGAGAAGAGACAGGGCTTGATGACAGCTGGTCTTTTCTTATCGAGACTGATGTCCAGGCCTGTCAATGTGAGGGGGAGCAGGGGGCAACTGTCCAGGGGCCTGTATGATTTAAAAGGGCCTAGGGGCCCCCAGCCGCTGCTGTGGTAGCGGCAACAGCAGCCGGGAGCCCCAGGACCTTTTAAATCATCCAGGCAGACCACAGGGCTCCTAGGACAGGCATGTGGAAGAGCACACCCAGCAGTGCAGCTGGCAGCTCACTGGGCACCTGCAGCACAGCCCAAATATCAGGTGGACCGTGGGCACATGGGCACAGGCACCAACTTCTCATGGTGCCAGCGAGTGCTTTGCCCCCCCGACCTGCCCCCATTCCAACACCTTCCCCCAAGTCTCCGCCCCAACTCTGCCCCCTCCTTGCCCCTATTGGACCCCTTCCCAAATCCCCACCCAGGCCCTGCCTCCTCCCCTGAGCGAACCGCATTCTCCCTCCTCCCCCCTCCCTCCCAGCGCTTGCCATGTGAAACAGCTGTTTTGCGGTGGCAAGCGCTGGGAGGGAGCAGGAAAAAGCGGGCATACGGCATGCTCGCAGAGGAGGTGGAGGCAGAGAGAGGCAGAGGTGAGCTGTGGCGGACAGGTCAGGGGGGAGCTTCCAATTTTTCTCCAGGAGTGCTCCAGCTCCAGAGCACCCGCGGAGTTGGCGCCTATGCACACGGGCATGGCTTGTGCTTGCCTGCACCAGCCACCACACATCCAGTTCCGTGCCCATTGGCGACACCATGCTGGGACAGCAGCAGTGTGGGGCCCAGCTCCAGCCCGCCCTGCACAAATCAAACCTCAGCCAACTCTTTCTAGGAGGCCCATTCACTGGAAATTCTGTCAGTAGGCCTGTTGTCATAAGCTCCTGCACTGTGTTGTCATCTTAACTAGAGCTGCTCCAGAATACATTGCACACCTAGGTGGTGTATTGTGGAGTACACAATTACATAGCAAACCTGGAGTAAGTTGTGATTCAAGGAGCAACTTCCAGTGCAGACAGCAGAGCACCACACGATACAGTTTCTCCCATCTCAGTCAGAAAGAGCCTCTGTTTTGGCTCACACAATAGAGCTATTTTTTGTAGTTCAGAGTCCATCTAATTCAAGTCATGGCTTTGACAAGCTTCGGGACAAAAAACACAGTGTGTGCAGCGACAGGTGCCAGCTTCAAATTTTCCCTGGGGGTGCTCAAACCCCGTCAGACCCAAGCCCCACCCCACTCCACCCCTTCCCCCAAGCTCCCTCCCGTGCTCCACCCCTTGCCATGCCCTCACTCAACCCCTTCCCCTGAGGCTCCACCCCAACTCCACCTCTTCCTGCCCCCATTCCACCTTTTCCCAGTTTCTTTCCTCCCCATCCCTTAGCATACCCCTTCCTTGCTCCTCCCAGTGCCTTCTGCATGTCACTGAACAGCTGTTCCAGGGCCAGGAGCACTTAAAGACTTAGTTGCACTGATACCCAGAAGGGGTCTGAGTTGTTTTCCACATAGGCTGTGTCTGATTTGGCCGGAGGGTTGAGTCACTAGAAACGGCCAGAAAGGGTCACTACAGACTGAAAGAGTTGCAGGCACACACCTGAACAAGGGGGCACTCGCAAGAGGTGGGTGCCATCCCACTACATAGCCACTTAATTTGATGTTCCTACATGAGGAGTCAGGCCCTAAGTATCTGATCCAGTAATCGTTGAGTTCAATTAAATGACTGGCATCATGAGGTCTGATCATGCAGCTGCTCAAGTCAACAGAGACTCCTGTTGACTTACATGGTTTTGGATCAGAGCCATGAGGAGAAGACTTAAGGAAGGAATGAGCCTCGGGGCTCCAGAGAAGGTATCTGAGGTCTCCAGGAAAAAAAAAGTGCTTTATTTATTAAACTTTTAAACAAAAAGTTCTCTGTAGTTCCTTTCATTAATTCAGCAAATTCATTCATTTGAGGTTGTGGTCCCATAGGAAACAGTAACATTATATGCAAAATACTGTACTAAAGTCTTGATCCAAAGCCCATTGAAGTGTATAGCAGTCTTTTTCATGAACTTATATGGCCCTTGGGTCAAGCTCTAATATAACAAATCAATAATAGGAAAGAAGTTATAAATAAAAATCCTGATCCTGCAAAGACTTACACACATCAATAATTTTATGGGTAATTGTACCACTCACAGTGCTTAAAATGAACTCTTTCTGTACGTCTTTGCAGGATCAGGGCTTGAATGTGCCAGCACACATTTGTCTTGTACTATTGCTGCTCATGTGGTCTATGTTCTAGACTCTTAGGACAATGAGTGATTTGAAGAGCCATCTCTGAGCCTACTTTTCTTTTCTTGTTCATAATCTGAAAAAAATCACACACAATCTTATGACATTCCCTGTTAAAAAAAATCTGAAAAAAATGTTCCATGATCTGCCTCCTATAGTAGGTTGGCAACATTATATTAATGAGGAAAAATAAGAAATATGTTCTTATTTAACAGCCCATATGACAGAAGAACTTTAATAAAAATCTGTGAATGTATCTCTTTTAATGGAGTGGTGTTTACATTAGTGTCATTATTATATAAATGGTACTGAACAAAAGAAAACAATCAGCAGTAAAGAGTGTAGATAAAGCTGAAAAATGGCTGCTACAGCATACTCCGAGATTTATTGGCTATGATTGCCTATTTGATCATGTGCTGCATGTATGCAGAAGGCATTCTGTTCTTCAGACATGCTACTGAATCACTACAGATACACAAACCCGTTACAGGAATTGCCATACTCTCTCTCCTCCCTCCTGCCCATACACACACACCTTCCATAGCCTCACAGGAAGGGATAGAAAATCTTGGCCCTCAGTCCCATTTAAGAATAGTACTCTCTTCTTCCGCTCACCTTGCTTGCAGTTAACCTGCTCATGGATGTAGAAAAGAGATGATTGGGAGGAGCTTCCTAGCTTGCTGGCTGGGTTGATACATGTAGTGGAAGCCACTTGACACCTAAGAAGCTGAGGGAGAAGGCTGATAAGCTTTTCCCTTTCCAGGGCACTGTATGCCATAGAACAGCAGTTCCAAACTTCCCCACATGGCCTTAAAGCAAAACTAGATTTCTAGGTCTTGCAATCGGAATCACACTACTTGATTTTATGGGGCTGGCAAAGAATTTTTCTCTCACTGCCAGATTAGCCTGGTTGTCTGTTTTTTGGTTTTGGTTTTTTTTTGTTGTTGTTGTTGTTTTTTGTGGGGGGCGGGGATGTGTTGCCTTCCTCCCAGCACAACAGACATTCAGTAAGCTGCAAAGTGTTCATGTTCTTGTGACATGGGAGGTGTCCAGTGAAGATACTTGTTTATTAGGGGTATGGCTTACTGATAAACTTCAACTAGACTCCGGATTGGGGGAGGATATCTCCTAACGTAGTTGGGGTGAGTTTGTGTCTCTTAATTTCTGGTGGAGCAAGGGACCACTCCTTATTGCAATTCCTCAACCCTCGTATGAGGTGTGGGTGGTGGGATCTCAAATTTATTGGGATTAGGTTAAAGTTTCTTTGGCAGGGGGACAGCCTACCCTAGGTATTACAGATTATCCCCAGGAAGAAAGGTGACTTGTATGGTATGAGTTATTACCAAATAGTTTCCCAAATGTGTTCAGTTAATAAAGTTGCTACCTAGATAAATCACATTACTGCTGTCTTGTCTTTCTTCCTGAGATGTCTAGGATAAATTGACTTTTTTCTGTAAAACCATAAGAGAAGTTCAAAATGTTGTTGTTTCATTGCCAATAATTACAAAAGTTTTAAAGAGCTTTAAAATCTTTCTTCTACTCCATCACTTGAATGTTCCTTTCATATTATTAAAAAAATCTAAATGTGTGCTATGTCCTCCTGCTAGCTTACAAGGTCCAAGAACAAGTGATGAGAAAAATGAATTTGAAGTCCATCTTTTTTCCTATCATTATATAATCAATATCTAAATCCAGTTTTAAAAGCCAATTTTAATTATCTTTCCTATGAGATCATATTCAGAAATGCATGGCTTCTCCATTACCATTCAAATATTTGATTGGGTTGTCAAAATAATGATAGATAGGACAGCACCCACTAGTTAGTTTGCACAAAACTTTTTATGTAGTCTCTGGAGATTTAAAAACATAGAAGATATGAAGTACCCAGATGCAAAAATGTTTGGCTCCCCAATCCTGCAGTCACAGTAAATTGAATGTGTATGATTTGTCTTTATGGGCCCATGAGATAGTCTTTGTTCTTTGCTTAAGAGGAAAGCAAAAATGAACCATGGTTACTGCAAGCTACACCATATGGGAATGCTTTTTTCCTGATGCCAGATTAGATTTAATTATGTGCATGTAACCAGGAATATGTAATGCTGCTATGCTAGTGCAGTAGTTCCCAATAACTGCACAATCTCTCAGGGACTTTTTCCAACAAAGATTTATTCCTCACATTCTTTAGTACACTGAATTTAGGGACAGATTCTGATACTCTTATTCATACTGACATGGACCTCACTTCACTGGGATCTCTTGTGCAGTAAGGTACTACTCAACATGAGAGAGGCTTTTGGTACCCTACACTGAGCATGCTCCCTTCTTTACCCCAGCCCATGACTAAAGGGGCAGAGTACTATATAAGTTATCCTGGGAACTTGTCTTCTGGGAACTTCTGCAGTTGTTTTAAGTCAACATATTCTAACGTGGTCTTTGATTCTGGGTGACTGAATCAGATTTTAGCTGTTTCAAGCCAAGCACTGAAATACAGAGGCTCCCAAATCAATGGACGCTTTGGAAATGTTGATGTTATTGACCCAGAATACATGCAACAAACACACCACAGTAACAGACAACTATCTAATACTATAAATGGTCTACAATTGGTGTGGGTTTGGTTTTCTAAAACATAGTCAATTGAGGCTCAATCCACAAAGCTACTTATGTCCTAAATCTCATGTTTAGGCACTGTAGTCCCAGCTGTAGGCTCCATGGTGATCTACAAAACTCCTGTTGAATGCATTGTGCTCCTAAAACTACTCGGCACCTAAATTTTCAGTGTAAAATTGCCTACGTGCCTAAGACTATGTCTACACTATGAGCTAGTTGTGAGATTCCCCTGCTTATGTACACTTACTCACATTAAGTGTCATCAAGCTAGCACAAGTATAAATAGCAGTGACTCTGGAGGCACACCTGAGCCATGCTGAGTACAAAACCACCTGAAAACAGTGTGTATGTACTCAGCCTGGCTTAGTCATGTTTCCTCTGCTGCCACCCACGCTACCACGTCTATGTTGCTTATTTATACTCACACTAGTTAGAGGAGAGCTACCTCTAGTATGTGTTCTCAAGTTGGGGAAACATACTCCTAGCTTGTAGTGTAGACACAGCCTACCTTTCTGTCTCTGGGCACATAAGCTGCTACCTTGCTATATGTGCCCAAGTGCCTTTCTCCCACATAAGACCCAGAAAAATCCAAAAATTGGGGGAAGATAGGTGGACGAACTTATCTTGTGGGTGGGGCCCGATATGGTAGGCATGTTCAGAGGCCGCCTACCAGACTGAATTTTATTCAAAATCTGTCTGACAGAGGGGGGTTGCCCAATTAATAACAGTGTTCAGAGCCCTCATCTAGGATGTGGGGGGACCCAAGTTCAATTCCCACCTATCCTAACCACAAAGTCATTGTCATTTTCTCTCTCTCTCTGGTCCAGTGATTATTTAAGTATTTATCCACAGTGGATCAGTCATTGGGCCAGAGAGAGAGAGAAATAGTAATGCCTCTGTGACCTGGTGGGAAACTGAGTCCAGTCCACCTGCTCCAATCATTCTTTCATTATTTATCCACAGTGGAACAGCTTCAGCAGGGGAGACAGAGGCAGCACCACATCAGAATATCCTACAGTGGTTAGAGCACTGATCTAAGAGGTAAGAGATCCCTGTTCAAATCTTTTTTCTCTCTCAGGCAAAGAAGGGAATTGATCCTGCTTCTCCCACATTCTAATTGGGTGCTTTAACCATTTCGCTAAAAATTATAGGGTGGGTGGCACCATCACCTCTTCTTCCTTTGGGTTTGTGTGGCCCAAGGGAGGCATCTGACTCATTCCCACAAGAAACTACTTAGGCGCCTAAGCCCCTTGACTCCAGGAGAAGGGATTTCCATTCATGGATCTCTGAGCAAAGACAGATACCATCTCTGTGAGAGGTGCAGGGCTTAGCACAAACCCCTGTCCTCCACATCTCCCGTTGGCTGTCATAGGCAGCTTCTTGCCCAGCATTCAGGATTTTTAGGTCACATTCTAAGGTGCCTATCTTTCCCCATGCATTGTATAAGAGTACCCTGTATAAGTCTACCCTGCAACAGGAATCATGCCTTCCAGCTCAGTTAGATAGACATGTGCTACCTCTGCTCAAGTTAGAATGCTAAAATATCAGTGTGGATATTGCAGCATAGGCAGCAGCTCTGGCTACCTGCCCAAGTCCAAGCCTGCTCCACTCCCTGGGTTCATGCTCAGGTGGCAAGTCTATGTCACTCCTGTCCCACAATGTCCACCTTGATATTTTTAGTACATTAGCTCAAGCAGAGCTAGCACAAGTCTATCTACCAGGATTGAGAGACACACTCCCAACTGCAGTATAGACATACCCTTAAAGTTAGGCTCCACAATGCTCAGTATCGCAATATCAAAGTCCCTTTGTGGATCCAGGCCTTGGGCTTTAGTTTTGCTAAAGCAAATGCAGAGATGATCCAATGTTAAATCCCATTTCATACAAACCTCCAAAATTATAGAGTGGTATGTTTGGAGAAATGGTTTTGGTTTAGTCCCATCGGAATTCCTGGGAAAAAACACCCCAAAATAATTATGGTTTTGCAAAACCTTGTTGTTCTACTTTATTATTAAATACAACACACAAAATATCAGACAAACTGATGGACAGATAGATGGAACAAATATAAAAACAGCACAGGCTAGAAGTCAGTATGAAATTAGTCATCAACTAATCAATTCAAGTTTCTCTGGGACAAGATCCTTTCCTTCTAATCTTTGCTGCTTTATCTTTTGCCTCTTCCTAAATGTAAAAGGTTCCTTCATCTATCTGTAATCAGTAGGGGAAAAAATACTCAGGCTTTGTCTTCCCCAAATTCTTGCACCAACTGGAGATGAGAATCTCCCAGGAATTAGGTGAAAACGTCAGGTGTTTCACCTTGTTTTCATTTTGCATGTAATTTCCTTTATTTTTATTAACACATTTTAGTGAAGTAAAATCCAGGGCTGCAGTCCAGGGCATTTAAACTGAAGCTTCTGAGTTTAAACGATTTAGAGATTTAGTTAATCCCCATGATTATTTATATGGAGATCAGATGTGATAACATTGAATCAAGCTTTCAGAAATGCATATTTAAAAAAAGAACAACACTGCCATAACCTAAAAGCAACCCATTTTTATACCCTTTTGCTGTTAGTCAGAGAAATCAATGACTGTTATAAAAATAACACCTAGCTACTTTCACCTATGTTATTAAATGATTTGTAACACTAAGTCTTGATCAAATTTAGTAAGGTGAAATTGACACACAGCATCATTATTCGGGTCTTGTAATTTTCAAGGCCCATAGTGTTCCTCCATTTCCTAGAACTTTCCATTACATTCACATCTATTTTTTTTAGACACTGAAGGTTTTTAAACCAGTCTCAGACAATACTAATGGAATTGTTCTGGGAGACCTGTTCCTTGTCAGATCCTGATACACTGTGTTGCCAGGGCCAATGGTGATTTCTTATTTCTGTTTATCTCCAATTTGTGTTCTCACTGTCTTCAATATTTCCCTTTTCTTCTTATACTCAAAACTCCCTCCTTCCTTCTCTGTCCTCTTCAGGCTGTAGTGTGGCAACTTCACTAATGAACTGATTAATAGAGATTAATAGAGATCTCCTTTTTTGACCATGAACAAAGCTGACCCTCAAGACCCTGAATGACATCCTTGAATTGTTCAAAATTTGTATACTTATGGCAGACACATGAATTACGAACCACATTCAGGAATGCATACATTGGACATGGGGTGCACAACACAAACTGATCCTGCTTCCTAATGGCTGACTCATCCTTATCTTATGGAGAAGTCCTATAGACTGTAATAGATATGAAGCTAATAGGACTCCATATGGTCACAATAATCTCCACAAAGTAAAGTGATAGGTTACCTAAATATAGGGGCTGCTAATGCCACCCCTTTATAATAGTTGGTCATCATTTTCTATTAATTTCTTTAGGACTTTTTCATAAGGAATTATTTCAGTGGGTCTTCCCCCCCCCCCCCCACACACACACAGAATAGGTAGTTTGGTAGCTTTGCAATATATCAAACCTCTTTTTGTACTGAAGTTGTAATTTTATTATAATAATTCAAAAAAGTAATATGATGCTAGTTAGATTAATTATAGCATGACCTGTTAACCAGGCGGCATAACCATTCAGATGTTAATGGGCAGGACTACTAACTTTAACACAGGCACAATCTCTTAGCTACCTACATTCATTCCAATTGTTTTAAACAGCATTTTGCTCTCTCACAAATAATTTATACATTTTTTCTTGGTCACCAGTGACACACAAAATCAATCACTTCTGTGGAAGACCCTCCCCTCCACTGTGCCAGAACAACACATATTCTTCAGTGCATTTTGTCACAAACATTGATGCTTGTATGCCACAAAAATAAAATCTCCACAATTGAAAAAAGGAGGACATAAAATTCACAGACACTTATCACAACCAATAAGAATGATTTTTATGGCAGGAGGTGGCTTAGAAGCCAATGAAAGCCATTTGGAATGTCAAAATATATATTGTACAACAATAAAATTGTCCCTGCAATCATTCTGTTTGAAGGCAATCCCAAGGCAGACAAAAGCAATAGGGGACAAACTAAACCATAAAGGAATGAAACCAATTGAGCCCAAGATGCAAGAAGTACACAAATGGGAATAACAGCAGCTACCTAACGGCCCTTAACTTTGAATGTTCAGCAGCAAGGTGTGTAAGGGTTTGACCCTCTTTACTGTGAAGAAATGCACAGAAAGCATTGGTAGGTCTTGATTCTGGAAGAGAAATCTCTTGTCGGTGTAAAGAATACCGCATTAAAAGCTGAGGAAAAGAAGATCAAGTTTTTTGTCCTAACATTACAATGTTCCATATTAGAAAAGAAAATTAGCCAAATGGGTTGAACTTTGAAACCATCATGATACAAAGTCCAGTGACTTATATTATAAAAGTATTTTTTACCTTTAGAACTGATAAGCCCGGGGGGAATGTCATTTTTTTCTGCCCGTTATTCGCAGTATTTCATTGTGTTCCACATAAGCTGTTTGGAAGCTTGTGGAAAATTTTATATGCAAAAAGAAAGTGACAAAGTCTGGCATTGTGAAGAATATTTTTGATAAAGCTAAAAACATGTTTTACTATCCTGTTATAATATTAGCATGACACCCCTGTATTTTTTGCTACTCAAGGAATTCATTTTAGTAGATACATCTCTCTGGCTCAGTCTTATCTCACTCCTTTATCAAAGACATATTAGCTAGATTGTAAATCTCTTTGGGCAGGGACCATCTTTCTCTTCTGTGTTTGCACAGTGCTAGCAGTGTGGGCTCCTGGTTCATGACTGAGGCTCTAAGGCATTACTGCAATACAAATAATAAACAATAACAATACAGGCAAGAAAGAAGATGAGAGACAAATAGCACAGAGACACACAAAGAGTACCAGCAGTAGTACTAGCAGCTCTCAAATATTTATGAACCTAATATGTTTCATCTACATTGTAAAAGTTTAACATTTGGGTTTTTTTTTCTCTCCTTTTTATCAGA
Organism: Lepidochelys olivacea; assembly: GCF_965140295.1. Classification (NCBI taxonomy): domain Eukaryota; kingdom Metazoa; phylum Chordata; order Testudines; family Cheloniidae; genus Lepidochelys; species Lepidochelys olivacea. The sequence goes on along the minus strand of NC_140411.1, from coordinate 73,466,520 downwards.
GTAGGGATAGATGAGCTTTTTAATCCGACAACTATTGTCCTTTTGAAGTGAAAATGAGTCGTTGTTTTTTTATTTGAGAGAGGAAGGGAAATGCATCTGCTACTACTGTAGCCACTAGTAACTTTTTTTTCATTCAACAGCAACATTTTTTATTTGAGTCTTTCTTCTAGTTTATAAAAATGTTGAAGTTTTCCTGCTTCATCTTAAGAAAAAGGGAAAAAAAACACCTGAGTTTGCATTCTCTGATTAAAAACAAAACAAAACACTACTTCTTTCTAGCATTAAAAGATATTTTCACAACCACATTAAAAGATGTTTCATTAAAACGACACTAAGAATAAGACTAAAGATGGGGCTAATTCTTGGCCAAGTCTTCATAGATTTTATTGGCTGAATGAAGTGACTTTTCAAAAGCATAGAGTAGTGCAAAATCCTAATGCAGCAGTGATTCCCCCAATTCTTAAAAAAATATTATTAGTCACATTTTTGGTTCAGAAGATTGTGCAGGTATGATGGAGAGAGACCATGTTGCTTTATATATCTACAAAGGATTGTAAAAGTGACATGTCTCACAGGGAATCAATAAAATTTCCTCAACACTGGGTTGATATATCCAGAGATTCTGACTTTATTAAGTATTTTGGAGGCAAATTCTTTGTATGTTGAAGACATTTCAGTAGACTAGCAGGGAAAAGTTTCTGTAATACATGTGGGAACAGCTAGACAGTGGACATCTTTCACACATCTGGAACTCTGTTGAGTGTTTTCTTTTTGGTTGTTTTATTTATCCGGGTGTTTTCCTGTAACTTATCCTCAGTCATTTGTGGGGTTGAGTCATAGAATAATATAGATGAAGGAAAATTTGACTGGGATAGATGTGGGGAGATTGGTCACTTGGAAAAAAGGAGTGTCATGGGACAAGCATGTCCCATCCCTTTTTGGGGCAGGATAAGGGTTGTTGTAGCCGCTTGTCTAAGTCTGTCCGATCACCCTTAGTCTTCGGGTAGTATGGTCGAAGGGCCAAAGTCAATATGGCTTCCCTCTTTCTTAGGGCTGTGTGGCCCAATGGCCATAGTCAGTATGGCTGCTCTCCTCATCAGGGCTGTGTGTGTGTCTTAGTACCAGTTGGGAAAGTGGGCCACCACTTAGCAGCTGGGGTAGAGAATGCCAGGCCCTCCCTACTCCACCAGGCAAGTGTCCTCGCCACTGTGTCAGCAGTGATCCAACTGAAACACACTTACACTGCCCAGCACAATGGCTAGTCCACCTGGGCTACTTGTCCCTGATGCAGTGGTCTGAGCATCTCCAGGGTCTCTGGGATCCTTGGCCTGTGCAGCTCTCAGCAGCTCCAACCTTACTTGGACATGCATGGGTTCTTGGGTGTCCACCTGGGTCTTGATGCCTCTGGCTTCGGTTGTCAGGCGCTTGAGCAGCTCCTGGGCTGGAGACTGCAATGTGCAACCTCCCTCCTTGGTGGTCAGGCCCTACTGACCTGAGATGCTCCCTTTTATACCTGGTCTCTAGCCAGAGCATGCCTAACAGGGCCAAGGGGGTGTGGCCTCCTGGGACCATAGGGCAGAGTTAACCCCTGTGGGATCAGTGCAGGCAAGCACAACCTATCATAATGAGACATAGAGGAGGTGACAAGAAATAAAATAGGCAGAAAGCATACCAAAAATCTACACAAGTTATGGTACTGGCATGGTGCCTATCATCACCTTTATTAGTTTGCTTATATGTTGCAGCTCCTTACCCCATCTGAATTCAGATGTTTGTAAACTGTAAGTAGTGAGCTCCTTGAGGCAAAGACTGTGCCTTAGCATTTGTTCTACGAAGTACCTGCCTCCCTTCAGAGCACTGGATACAGAATAATAATAAACAAATATGTATGACTTGTACGCATACAAAACTACACAGGTCACATCATGAAAAGATTCCAGAGGCAGTAAAGACATGATAGTTTGGTAACTTTAGTGCTGTCTAGCTAACACAATGGTTAAGACAAAGAGCTTTTGATAAAATATAACGCTGAAACTACACATTTTGAGAACATAATGGATATGTCTATTATCAGAGGAACCATCAAAGAGAACAAAAACAACTTTTGCTAGGGGAGAGCAATCAGAAATAGTTCAGTCTCAGCATTCCATTTAAGAAAATCCAAGAAGACATCTACTCTGTGACAGAACAAGGAGCAATGGTCTCAAGTTGCAGTGGGGGAGGTCTAGGTTGGATATCAGGAAACACTATTTCACTAGGAGGGTGGTGAAGCACTGGAATGGGTTACCTAGGGAGGTGGTGGAATCTCTATCCTTAGAGGTTTTTAAGGCCTGGCTTGATGAAGCCCTGGCTGGGATGATTTAGTTGGTGTTGGTCCTGCTTTGAGCAGGGGATTGGTCTAGATGACCCCCTGAGGGCTCTTCCAACCCTAATCTTCTATGATCTATGGTCTAAACACGGAATCACAGACGGTCATGATCATGAGGCTATAACTGAGGGTATGCAGTTCTTGACCACCTCCGGCTGCTGCACATGGCACTTTTCCCACTCCTGGAGCCCCCTGTAGGTGGTCCTCCTTGCCTGGCCAGTGTTCAGTGGCTCAGTTCTCCAACCAGGTCACATAATCAAAATGAACCCATTCTGGGGTAGCAAAGAGTCCAACAAAAACTGTCTGGGCTGTGAGCCCCAGCTCTGGGTATTTTAAATCCAGCCCTTCACTTGGGCTTCTAAACAAGCCTTGTCCCTTGGGGACAATTCACTGGTGGACAGTAGGGGAACCTGGATTGACCCACTACTCTAGGCTCCAACCCTGGGACCCTATAAACAGTGACAATGTCCTGCTTCCTCTTATTTGTTGCTGCTTTTTCCCTGGGTCTCTTACTATCTGGCCCCTTTATCTTCACCCCTACCTCAGGGTTAAAGTTCTCAGGTCCTTTCTCTCCCAAGCTAAGCAAACTCAGCCAGTCAAGATCCTCTGGTCAGAGAGGAGCACCGTGCCCTGTCCCTCTGGTCGCAGCCAAGGACTGCCCTGCTAAGGCCCTACATCTCCTTTTACCTAACTCTGCTGGGCTGCTTCCATTCAGACTCTCTAAGTAGGCCTGGAGCACCCACCTTTCCTGCTCCTTGCCTGGGATACAGTGTAGTAGGACCATGAAGGCCTGGTAATGCAGTCACAGAGGCACAATGGCCAGGTCAGTGGGGAGTAAGTGTCATATCTGACTGCCACTAGTTCTGTACACATAACAGTGAAAGCCACAAGCAGAAATGCTGCCCATTTGGGTAGCCAGTATGTAGTGATGCATTTAAAAATGTATTGTTTTCTCTGACTCCTTTTTTCATGTAAAACGTTCTTCTAAATTCTGCTGGCAGTAGAATATTACTCCTAAGGGTGCATTTAGCTCTCTAGGAAATTTACCAGTTGTTATCATCTGGAAAAATGCTGTGATGAGTGTCTATTTCCTGAGTCTTCCCCATTACCCATTTGTTAAGGGCTTCCTGTGAAGATCTACCCACAAGAATCCATTTGCAGTGCACAACAAAAACAAGTTTAATCAATCCTAAAAATCCGAGGAACTATGCTACATATTCTTGATCTCCATCTACTGGAGCCTTATCTATTAACTATTTACATATATTCAGACATCTCTCATTTTACCACACTCTTATAACAGCTGACTTCATACCTGATTCTGTCCCAGATGAATTCCCATGTTGCTGCCATAGAAAGTCTAATAATAGCTAGATGATCAGTGCCTGCATGTGAACCTTGTATGCCCACCTAATTCTGGAGGCTCCCATGCTCCTTATCAGTACATATCTTGAAATACTGTGACAGTAGCAGGTATCTTCCTGTAGCCTTTTGCATTATTTGGTTTCTTTGCACAGTTCTCTTCTCAGGGCACACATACACTCTTAAAGCTGGGACACAGTTTCCCTTTTTTCTTTCCATGGGGAAAAATAGTAATTCATGACATCCTGCCACTTAAACTCTTGAGACAATTTAAGGCAAGGAAATCCACTCTTCTCCAGGCACTTTGAAAATGAGTTCAGCTCTCCTCTCTGTTGGGAATTCTTCTCTTTTGTAAGTGTACTGTATGTATAGATTCAAGGTTTTGAAAATTAGTTGATTTATTCCTCTCTCCAGAGATTAATTTCCTCTACCTTTAACAGAACCTGCTTTCCTGAATTAAAAGTACTTTAATTTTTATCATTTTTATTTGCAGAGGTTTGTTCTTGCCAGAGATTTTCTCTCATCAATTTTTTCCTATTATATAATTCTAAGTTTAGGTGAGTCAAAAATTTTCTAGATGAATGTTTCATTATAATTGGAATAGGGAAAAAATGCATTTAAAGGTGTCATTCAAAGGGGATAAAACAATGGGATTGTGACTTCTTTAGGGTGCTTTAAAAAGGCCTGAAATCTTTTATTATAATAGGTACATAGGGTTTTTTCCTGTTTGTTTTATACTGTAGAAGTTCTGGTCCAATCTACTTTGTTCTTCCTGAAAAATATGTGGAATGTTACCAGGTTTATGAGATAACAGATATCAAGCAAGTGAAACCTGACTAAGAGGGAAAATTATTTTTATATTGACTGACTATTATTGTGACACTATTAGTCTTTTCCTAAAACACAGTGTTTTAGTCAAATGCCTGTCAAATGTTTGGAAGAAATGCTCTTTTGTTAGGGACCCAACATCCACGTTCCCTTCAATTAATGGGTGTCTGATCTCCTGGTTTGCATTTCTGAATCCTCCAAATGAGAACTCCAGCGACTGAAGTTCCTGATGTCTGTAAAGTGACAGAGAAGCAGAGACATTTTTGTTAACAAGTGAACAAACAAAATTGTAAAGAAAAATAACACAAAATGTTCATGACTTCTTTGTATAGCATCAAGAATTTTAAAAGCAGGTTGACCCCCCTTTTTTTTTCTTTTTAGGTCACTAGGCCATCTTCATAAAACCTAAGATCCTAGTAGGTCTATTATATTCCCAAAGGCAACATCGTCTCTCAATACTTTGTATTGCATCCTAATTTATCTTTTAACTTTCACAGTGAGATAGATCAAGATACCAGCAAACTGCTAGTCTGCATCAGCAGCATCCACACAGACAATCAGGACACAGTAGGCTAGTGGGGGGTAGTCACACCCCATCTTGCCATAAACAAAATGCCCCACTGTTGGTTCTAGCAAAGAAACATGTTACAGTCTGCCAGGGAAATGGCTGTACATTTTAAAAGGTGGCACTTACTACCACTTACACTGTCTCTTTGGACTTCTCTTTGGGACATTTGCTCTTTGGTTTCCAAACACTTAATGCATCCCATTTAATTACAATCAACCAAACCACCTTTGCCTGAAAAAAACAAACAAACAAACCATCAATAGACTAAAATATTGTCCTAGGTTAATGGTCTTTACTGATTCTCAAATGCTTGGAGACATCTGTCATATTTATTTCCAAAGCAGAAGACACAGATCCTATGACAATGTTCTGTAAAAGTGATTTTTTCTCCATTATACTAAATGACTTGTAGATGTAGTCATTTTGTCTGACTGATGCTGGTACTTTAGACAACAGTTGCTCACTACTTTTGCTGAAAAGCTGAATTATAATTGACTTATAAAAACATATCAGTTGTATGTCAGAGTAATTTATCCATAAAATCAAGCTATCTTTATTAATAATCTGGTTTCTAATATACTCTCATTACTAGGGCTGCAGTTCAGATAATAAGTTCAGTGAGGAATGAACAGCAGTGTGTGTGTGGGATGGGGGGATCCTGTATGTATGTTTTTGTTTCAGGTTTTTGTGTTTACATTTTAATGGTCTCAACAACATCTCAGGTAGCCAGACTGAGGCTTCCTCAAAAGCAGAATAGACAACATTTCCTGTTGTCCCTTGTGGAGAATAGGTTGATATCATGATACCCCAAGCCATGAAGATAATTTGCAGAACACTGGACTTCAGGTACCACTCATAACTCTGGGAAAAGCTCCTGCTGAGATGAGATGATTCTGGGCAAATGATTGGCTATTGGAGTAATACTCTCTTTGATGTAGAACTACAATAGCCTGATCGCCTCTTGGCAGAGAACCCTGGAGTGTGCTTCTCCTTGCCTGTTCATAAGAGTGGACATACTGGGTCAGACAAATGGTTCATTTAGCCCCGTATCCTGTCTTCTGACAGTGGCCAATGACAGGTGCTTCAGAGGGAATGAATAGAACAGGCAATCATAGAATGATCCATCCACCGTCGCCCATTCCTAGCTTCTGGCAATGAGAGGCTAGGGACACCTATAGTATGGGGTTGTATACCTGACCATGTTGGCCAATAGCTATTGATGGACCATTCCATTTTATCTAATTCTTTTTTGAACCCCATTATAGTTTTGGCCTTCACATCATCTCCTGGCAACAAGTTCCACAGGTTGATTATGTATGGTGTGAAGAACATCATTTTGTTTTTAAACCAGCCCCTTATACATTTCATTAGTTCACCCCTTGTTCTTGTGTTATGTGAAGGAGTAAATAACACTTTCTTATTCACTTTCTCCACATCATTCACAACTTTACAGATCTCTATCATATCCCCTCTTACTTATCTCTTTTCCAAGCTGAAAAGTCCCAGTCTGATTCATTTTCCCTCAAATGGAAGCTGTTCAATACTCCTAATCATTTGTGTTGCCCATCTGTGTACGTTTTCCAATTTGGATATACACAATGACTCCAAGATCTCTTTTTTGAATGGTAACAGCTAATTTATATCCTATCATTTTGTACATATAGCTGGGATTATGTTTTCCAATGTGCATTACTTTCCATTAATCAACACTGAATTTCATCTGCCATTTTGTTTCCCATTCACCCAGTTTTGTGAAATACCTGTGAAACTCTTTGCAGTCTGCTTTGTACTTAACTATCTTGAGTAATTTCATTTTGTCTGCAAATTTTGCCACCTCACTGTTTTCCCCTTCTACAAGATCATTTATGAATATGTTAACAACACAGGTCCCAGTGCAGATCTCTGGGGGACACCACTATTTACCTCTCTCCATTCTAAAAAACTTGCCATTGATTCCTACCCTTTGTTTCCTGTCTCTTAACCAGTTACTGATCCATTTACCAGTCACCCCATGACTGCTTACTTTGCTTGAGAGCATTTGGTGAGGGACATTGTCAAAGCCTTTCTGAAAGTCCAGGTACACTAAATCACTGGAGCTCCCTTGTTCACATGTGTTTTGGCCCCCTTAAAGAATTCTAATAGATTGCCGAGATGATTTCCCTTCACAAAAGCCATGTTGACGCCCAACAAATTTTGTTCATCTACATGTTTGATATTCTGTTCTTTATTATAGTTTCAATCAGTTTGCCTGGAATGAAGTTAGGCTTACGGGCCTGTGATTTCCAGGATCGCCTCTGGAACCTTTTATTTAAAAATTTGTGTCACATTGGCTCTCCTCCAGTCATCTAGTACAGATGCTGATTTAAATGATAGATTATATAACACAGTTAGTAATTCTGTAATTTCATATTTGAGTTCCTTCAAGTTGGGTGAATACCATCTTATCCTGGTGACTTATTACTGTTTAATTTATCAGCATGTTCCAAACCCTTCTTTATGACACCTCATTCTGGGACTGTTCCTCAGTTTGGTCACCTAAAAGAATGGTTCAGGTATGGGAATCTCCCTCACATCCTCTGCAGTGAAGACTGATGCAAAGAATTCATTTAGCTTTCCCGCAATGCCCTTATCTTCCTTGAGTGCTCCTTTAGCACCTTGACCATCCAGTGGCTGAAATGATTGTTTGGCAGACTTCCTGATTCTGATGTACTTAATACATAATACATCAGTGGTATTGTCAGTATGTAAACCACTGAACCTTTGCTGTGGTTTAGGAAAGCATGACAGGCATTGTAGATGGCCCAAGGCTCCAGGAAATTGATGTGCAGTGAACCTTCAGCAACCTTCAGCGAACCTTCAGCAACCTTCAGCAAACCCAGATGCATGCCCCAAAGTATCAGGGAGGCATTGGTGACAATAGTCCTTGCTGGTAAGGGCCAGGTGACATATTATGCCTTGACATAAATTCCCAAACTCCAGGATCAAAAGAAGGAGGCGGACTAAGCTGTCCAAGGGAGAAGAATTGGTTGGTAAACTTTTCTGAGCCACATTTGAACAGGAGGAAGATGACGTCTTGGAAATTGAACCACTTTCATGCTTGTGGCCATGTGGCCAAAGAGCCTCAGGCACATGCACACTATCATGGAAGGTTGAGACTGAAAATCAAGTAAAAGGTGATGAATTGTTTGTAAACGGTGATTTGACAAAAACATTTATAAACTTGTAGAGTCTATTAGGGCACCAATGAACTCGATCTTCTGAGTAGGGACCAACCTTGACTTTCTGATGTTTAGGATGAGAGCCAGACAGTGGAATAAGTGCAATGTAATGAATATACGAGAAAGAATAACTTACCTGGACCTGCCTCCTAGGAGCCAGTCATCCAGATACAGGAAGACATAGATTGCCCAAAACAAAGGAGAGACAGGCACCAACAGTGGAAACAGTACTTCTGGCATCGATTAAGCCTCCGTTGCACCCAGTGCTGGGAGTGGCATTAACCCCAAAATCAGTGGTGGCACCAAAGTAGATGTCAGTGCCGAAGGGGAGAGCAGTAAGAGCTGCCACGGTAACATTGGCAGTGCCAAATGCAATGGTGACAAGGAGTTTCCTGGTGCTGAGGAGGTCCCTTGCACCAAGCTCAGCACTGGTCCTGCTTCCACAGACTATGTAGGAGGAACATTGGGGTGCAATGCCAAATAACATAGGCCTGGAAAGTCCTGGACCAAGAGGGAGGACGAGGATGGAAAAGCAGATGAGGTCCGTAGATGCTTGGTACATCGCCAGTGTGAAAATAGCCAATTCTGGCTTCACCCTCATTGGTACTGGACTCAACGAATACCCTGGGGCCAGAGATGGAGTCAACAGCATAGGGTCTCTGACCTCCCTCTGATGGTACTGGGAAGTGGTTAGAGGCACCCATACTATCCTACACACCAGCACTAGTACCATGCTGGTCCACACTCTTCTTTGACAAGGCAGAGGAGTTTCCATGAAATCTGGAGTAGTCTAGTCTTATATGACTTTTTCCTTGGTGCACTCGATGCAGAATGAGTCCTGTCTCTTCAGAGAGGTGCTGGCTCCAGAGGGTGAAAAGACTTCACTCTTAGATCCTGAGAGTGACCTCCAATCTGATGAGGGCCTGGGTTCTGAAACAGGCTACCTGGCCTGTTCGAGCTGGTGCTGCTTTAGACAAAGTTTGCTTGTCTGTTTTGGGAACAATCTACAAATTGCACACTGCTCCTTAATGCTGGCCTCACCTAAGCACAGCAAGCACAGCTTGTGGGGTCATTGTTGGGGATCACTCCCCCACACAATGGACAAATGTTTAAACTCCTGTGATGTTATCACAGGAGGATAGTTAACTAAATGTAACTACCAATAAATCTAACTAACACTAAGGGTACAACTAATTAAATACACTGAGAAAGAAAATAGAAAATAGAAAAAGACACTGAGAAAATAGTGAGAGACTGTGAAGTCAAGAACCGCACAGAGCTCTGACTCCAGCTACAGTGGTAAGAAGGAACGAGGGGGGTTGGAGCAGTGCCTCCTCATATAGCCGGTAGTGGGGCTATGGCCACAAGGCGTGAGCTAGGCAAGACTCTGGGTACTGCTATGTAAAATTCGCCAGCTCCAGTGCACTTGGCATGCACGCACCTAAGCGGAATACACAGCTGCATCTACTTGAAGAAGAAAAGAGGTACAGAGTATCTAGTCTACATGTTGGGCTGGATTGTGCTTTATGCTACTGACTCACAAAGCTGTGGGAGGCATTGTGCCACAGAGAGACCTACCTAGTAGTGACCTCCATTGTGTAGAAAGGAGGATAAACTCTGTCTCCCCATTCTCCTCCACTCACAGAGGATCTAGTATGTGCTCCTTTTTGCCTCTGGTCAGTACTGAGAGGGGCAGAGGCATGTCTCTGCCTCCCTTTCATCATATTTCCACATCATATACCCACTTTCTGAGGTTAATGACACTAACCACTCCAAGTCCTTCTTCTTGAGAACCAGGCTAGCACTGGGTTCTGTAAATGCAGCATTTGGATTGTGGGGCTTCCTTACACTTTCCTCCCTACCCCATTTTTACACCTAATTAGGTGCAGGACACTATCTGACTTATGTTGTAGATCTCCACTCATATACATGTTAATTCTTAGGTTGAATGAAAGAAAAATTTTCAGCCTTTGTCACTTCCAAAAGGAAATTATTGCAGTCCCTTAGAATGGCTTCACCTTTCCAAATAGCAAGAGGCAATTAAAATATTTTTTAAATTGTGTACCCCAGTCTTATGCCTGAAGTCAATGGTCAGTGCTGTTATGTATAGGCATACTGTGTGACTTTGCATAATATGAATAGGCCACCTCATTGGTGTACCATAAAAATAGTGGGATGGAAGCAACTATCTTAGATCTGTCTTTTTGTAAAAGAACTTAATAAAAAGAAGAGTTTGTTGTTGCACTGGTCTTTTTATTAATGTAAAAGGCTGAATTACAAAATCAATTGTCGGCACAATTAAATAAATTAAATAAATACATAAATATAACAGATGAATTGTTCCTGCAGTTGATTGCAGTTGCATAATTGATTGCTGGTTCAAAATCAGAAGCCTAGTGAGGATCTTTGAGAATGTGTCAATAAGTATTCGGTTTTAGATGAGATGAGGGCTTTAAGAACCATATATTTTTCTTGTGTAGTCTTATTTGTTAGTCAGTTAATCTCACCAAGCACGATCAACTCAAAATCTGATCCGTAAACCTGATGTAAAATTAGATTGATCTTGGTATGTACCTCCATCCAAGCCTATACCCGGGGGCACTTCTTTTTCCTGGACACAAGTGTACTATGTAGTCTTGTGGTGTGACATTTCCAGAAAGTGTGTGAGATCAGAAGGTGCCTCTTCTACAGCTGTACTGGAGCTTAATATGCCTTGTGTATAACTCTGTACCGTGCAATCCTAGACCTCAATACCACAGAGGACTTTCTGGTGAGTTTTTTGAACGCTTCTCACCTTTTTGCCCCACAACTTTGATAGTTTATTTAATTTGTTAGCATTTCTCCTCAGTGACCCACAATATGGCCTGAGTCGTGTCCTGGCACTTTACATCTCCATATATCCGGAGCTACATAAGGTGATCCAGGGCACTAGAATCTCCACGACACAAGCCCCACCAGCTCCATGTCTGTGACTATACTCCCACTTGGAGTTGCAGTGGCAAGGCCTCCCTCCTCTCCAAGAAGGGCACATAAGGCATGAGACCACCTCTTCCCCAACCTCAAAATATCAGCAGGGCCCAAGGCAGCAGCAGAAGTGGCATCAGAGTGAACTGCTGTCTCCAATCCCTACCTGGAGTGGCCTGGGTGGCAGCAGTGGGCCCCCAGAAATTACTCTAACAGCCAAGGTATTTCTACTTGACCACGTGGGCTGGACCCACTACACACATCTCCCACTGCCATGGACCTAGTTCCCTCACAATGTGGTGTTGGCAGGGTCCCGCACAGCCAGTGATCCTTACAATCAACACCCCATTGAAATGCATGGGGTAGATCGCCTGAATCAGAGCTACTTTTTTTCAGACTTCTGAAGACTCAGGAAGATGTCCCTGCATCAGTTACACTTGGATCACATTTCCAAGCTCTTCTTCACAGCCAGGAGTGCTAGAAATGTCCTGTTTTAAGCCTCTTCTGTCTGTGTGGGTGGCACTTTTCTTGCTATGCATGGGGGAAGTGTAAGGTTGAAGAGAGTGAGAAACGTGTTACAGGAAATGCTTTAAATTATAGCTGTTTGAGATAGTTATTTTGGGTCTAATCTGATGTTCACTGAAACTAATGAAAATGCTCCCACTGACTTCAAAGGGTTTTGTGTGGAGTTAAACTAAACTCATAGGAATTCTCCATTTGAGCTATTTCTAAACTATCCTAGGACATAGTACAAGGGTTGGTCACAGGGAACCAGTTGCACCTTGTCCAACTAGCCTTTGTGGAAGTTATAGAAGCAAAAGGCTTGGGGTGTAAGGTGGCATTGACTGGTGTAATCTCATCTCCACCCACACCTGATCCCTGGGACTCCACACATATGCCTGCTCCCTCCTCTGTGGAAAGGATTTGTGTGATTGGCTCCTGCAGAAGGTGGCTGAACTGCACATTTCCACTGCTAGAGAGCTCACTGATGCAAGGGGAATTCTCCAACAGCTATCTATAGATACTTTAATCAAAGTAGAGTGGACAATGCAATTCTTAGAGTTCTCAGTCCTCTAATTCCTGGAGAGCACCAGTATGTATTATGTTGTAAAGGGACTATTAAGTTTGACAAAAATAACACTTTATTCAGAGGACTGTAGGCTGGGAACTTGCTATTTTATTCAACTCCATCAAAACAGAGTGGGAGATCAAAACTCCCACTTTCAAAACAGGAAATAAGGGAAGAGTGGAGCATTACTACAGTTCATAATATTTTAGGTTACCCTGTTAACCCACAACTGTATGTTACATGAAGGAATTAATAAAAGGAGGACTGTTAAGTAGAAGGTCATTCTCTATTTCTCTGCATATGATGTTTGTTGTGTCTTTGGGCCCATGATACTGTAGACCAGGCCCTTTCTGAATAAGCTGACTGGCCACAAAATTAAGATCCATGATATATGATTCAAAGGCCAAGGTAGTCATGGATATTTTCGCTGGATCAAGTCCTACTAGTTTTTTAAGTCAGCAGCTCAAGGAAATATATTTCTAAATATATTTCATTTATAAATTAAAGCCCCTAGAATAGTGTGGTTGTTATGCAAATAGAAAAGCTGAAACATTTGCACAGCATACAGTTGTTAATTAACATGAAAGCAAAAAAACAGTAGTAATACAGCTCTCAATATCATATATGAAAATAATTTCATAGCACTTTTTAAAAGTTAAATTATTATTACAGTAATTCTGTACAATTCAGGGTAAAATAATTTATATTTACTAGCCTTTCAGTTTGCAGCAAAGGCAGAGTCCATGTGGTCAGATTTTGGCAGACAAGATCTAACTATCAGTAGGCTAACAGAAAATCATGATGAAGGAACAGATGAAGAGTAAAAAATTCTATTAATAAAATTGTCAGCAAATGAAGAGTTAGACTCTGAATCTTAAAGACAAAACATATCTGAGCAGATAAATTATGCCATAATTCTGCAATGCAAGACACAGGTATAGAATTTTCTCATGGGTAATGAAAAAAGATGGAGATGAAAACAATAATATAGAAATGATATCATATAATAATATTAGGTAAATGTCACTGGTAGCATAAAATAAATAAAATAGTAATGAAAATTGAGTTGTGCTCTGCTAGATCTCAAGGTAATACTTCAGAATCTGTTCTAATGAGGACACCGCAACAATTAATTTATTCTAATGAGATGTTAGTGAATGAATTAAGATGATTAAATGATTTAATTTAGATATTTAATAAGTGAATTTAGAAGGGAAAACAAAAAAAACATTATAATGAATTGCTAAATATTCAACATATATTTGATAAAAATGCTGAATGGTATATTTAATATCCTGTTTGATATGAGTGATACAAAAACATTAAAATCCACAGACACACTTTTTTGAAAAATATCTACCAATGTTTGATTTCTATGTCACAGTATTTTGAAGTCTTTATGAAAATCCTACATGCAGTGACTTTGGCATGATATACATTCACTGTTATATCTGTCTAGAAAGCTAGGAAGGAATGGAATCAGAAAAGTGAAAGAACTTTGCCTATGATAAACAAAAATATTTGCTGACTATACATTAATATTTAAATATGTATATTTATATAGAGTACAATATAGAAAGCTGTTAATTGATTAAATTGATGTGATAGGGTAAAGTAACAGTATTCTACTGGGTTTATCTAGATGTGTCAACCTAATTTTTAAGGAAACCAAATAGTTTATTACTCTAATTGCCAGCCTGATATATGTTACTGATTTAGGGCTTCTAAAACAGAATATATAAATTTATTGATACCCTTGATAGTAACATGCCTTTCAACTATGATGTTTGTTATAGTTGTCTAAAATGAATCAAATATATAGTAACAAAATGCATAAAGCAGTTGTCATATTTAAGACTTCATATGTGAGAAACCATGGATGAAACTATGGCTCATTGAAATCCATGGGGATTTTTCCATTGAGTTCAATGTGGCCAGGATTTTATTCTATCCCCCTTTAAATACTTAAAGAGAACATCTACACTTTCCTTGTTAATTAAGTCTGGCCTGAAAACAACATTTCAGTTTTGCAAAAATGCATAGTTTCAACATTTATTTTTGTTCCTCACCAGAATGAACTGAGACCTTTTGAATTTTTTTTCATAAGGAACAAAAAAAAGAAAAAGAGTGAGACTCCCCCCAAGAATAGACAATAGGCCAGTAGTTAGGGCATTTTTTTCTTAGATGTAGTAGATCCATGTTTAAGTCACACAGCAGGCAGATGAGAAACCTGAAATTGGATCTTTTACACCACATGAGAGAACCCTATGCACTGAACTATTCAGGATGGATTTTTGACAAAAGACTCCATCATGGACCTGAAAAAACCCTCCTGATGAACATTTCTGACATGGTTCTGTGAAAAGTTTTCGTTTTGACTGTGTCATTTTTCCAATGAATAATATTTAATCAAACAGTAACTATATTGTCAACTCCCCTCCTTGTGAATAGTACATGTGCCACGGACTCTAATGCAAGGCAAAAAAAAAATGTTTCTATTACATTAATGTGAAGAAAACATGTGTTCCACAAAGTGTGTCTTGAGCCTCTTTTGAATTGCTTTTGGAAAATAGAATCAAGTTTTTATTTATCTAATTCATTCCTTTCTGAAGAAGGGTTAGGGTCAAAGGTACAGAGGAATAAGAGTGAAGTGCAGTGGAGCGTTCTGTTTTGGGGTGGTGTTTTTGTTTTGTTTTGTTTGTTTTTTTTTAAAATAACTATACCTGTTGCTATGTGTTTACACTAGAGAAGGCAAAGTCAAAGAAAACACCTTGCATTTAGAACAGAAAATAGTGTGGTTTGTTGCGGTCCTTAGTTTATGGAGGAGTTTGCTCCATAACCTCAGACCACAGTTATGCCTTCCACACACATGAACTTTATTCTTGTTGGTCACTTTATCTGTAAGGAAAATGACAGAAAGCTCACAACTCAATACTGTCCCTTCAGACCTATAAACATATTAGATTTATTTATATTGCCTTAAAAATTGTCTTGGGAGTTAAATATTGCAAAAAGGCTTTATTTTTCCCTTAATAAGGCAAGCCTATACTTCGAAGTTAGATTCACTTTGATTTTAGACTTTCTGGAAAAATTGGAGTATTTGTGGACATTTGCACTAAATTAAATGTCAATAGAAACCCACATCATAAACTTTCCTTAGTGAAGAGCAGCTTAGTCTAAGCAAAATTGAAGGCTAAACTGTGTTACTATGGAATGGGTACTGCAGAGGTCATAGATATGGACCCTATGTGGAGATACTTGTGTTAGGGCTTCCCACGCAGTTTCTAGAATCATGTCTGTAGACAAGTAGAAATCTGGTGAAGTCTGCAGGACCATTTATAAGATAAAGAGCCTCCTACAGGTGTGGATTTCGGAAGTGATCCAACATGATGTTTTCAGGTATATCATAAGTGTTTTTCTTCCTTTGTTTAAAGAAAACAATTAAAGTCTGGATGCTTGGGGGGCAGGAAGGGAGAAAGCAAATGTATATGAACAACGTCAAAGAACAAGACTGGAAAATTAAAAACCTACTGAGCCTGGAAAAAAGGACAACGTCAATACCCAAGCTGGTGATTCTGTACCTATTTACTTTTTTTTTTTATTTGCCCCAAGATCGTAGGCAGTTTGTAAATTAGAGGAAGAGAGGCACATCCATCCTATTAAGCAACTAATTCTGTGCTCTCTTGCTTTACAATTAATGCCACTGCTTCCCCCCTAAACAAGGCTGTCCGGCCAAGGCATCATTATCATGCTTATGGCCAGGCCTGTATATGCTTGTGAAATCATAGCACTGACATTTCTCCAGCCACTTGGGAAGCTTCCCCTCAGGATTCCTGAATGTAAGGAGGCATATAGGGAAGCATCAGCTGTCTTGACCATACAGTTTCTCCCATATAAATAGTGATGAAAATGTTCTGTAGATTTAACCACTTGATGGGAATTCCTTTTGGGTAGTGGAATAATTTCACGAAGGAGAACTAAGACTTTTCCTATAACTAGCTCCCGCCCTCTCAAGTTCCTTGTGTTTTTGTGTCAGTTGTGCCTCTAGCTCTTGTTTCAGGTCAAGTTTTAAATCCCACTAGTTGTGATTTCTGCCACCAGATCCATTATTTGTTCCACTTCAGTTCAACAGGAATACCAGCCCACAGTCTCTCTCCTTGGAAACTGAATTCTATCCCTGACACCAGTGTTGCCCCTTTTCGACCCAAACTGAAGTCAAATTTTGGGGCCCTGGAGATGTTCCAGTTGGAAATAGAAATTGCTGGAGTCTGGTATTCTCTTTGAGGCAATCTTGTTTATTTACAAAGAACGGAAAAAAGTTCTGTTTGTCCAAATGCAGGAACAAAAAAAAAAATAAAAGCAGTTTCTTAGCTTACTGCTGCAACTCTCACTATCCAACAGCCCCAAATGCTCTCTCTCAAGTTTTTTTCTTGTGACCCACTGTGCTCACAGACTATACCAAGGTTTAGTCTCATTCATAACAACATTTAGCACTTTTGCCCACAACATCACACTGGGAGCTCACATTCAGCTGATCATCCACTGTGAGCCCCAAATCTTTTTCAGAGTCACTGTTTCCCAAGATAGAGACCCCCATTTTTAAGTATGACCTTCATTTTTTACTAGATATGGCTATATATCTACATTTGTCTGTATTGAAACAAATGTTTTTTGCTTGCATCCAGTTTCCAGAGCATCTGTCCTCTTCATTATTTAACATTCTCTCGACTTTTGTGTTATCTGCAAACAGTAATGATTTTATGTTTACTTTCAGGTCATTGTTAAAAATAATAAATAGCTCAGGGCCAAGAACCGATTCCTGTGGGTCCCCACATAAAAGACACTCACTTGATGATGATTCCCTGTTCAAAATTACATTTTGAGACCTCAACACCATAGTTGTAGCCATGTCAGTCCCAGGATACTAGAAAGACAAAGTGGGTGAAGTAATATC
Source organism: Lepidochelys olivacea (assembly GCF_965140295.1). NCBI lineage: Eukaryota > Metazoa > Chordata > Testudines > Cheloniidae > Lepidochelys > Lepidochelys olivacea. Next base: position 73,449,189 of record NC_140411.1, on the reverse strand, counting down.
TTTACTGAACTAACTTCCTAACAGAAGTCACTTCTTAAGTAAAAGATATTAGCTTAGCCACCTTGTCTAATTTTGACAAGTTAGCCAGCTAGCCAGTTTTCAATTCATTTGATGTGTGTTATGTTCATTTTATATTGTTCTAGATTCTTAATTAAAATATTGTGTGGTACCAAGTCAAAAGCCTTACAAAGTCTAAGCATATTACATCCACACTGTTACCTTTATCAACCAAACCAAATTATACACACAGAGATAATTACTTTAAATAGTCAATTTCCAAATATACAAAATACTAACTGTAGTTCATCTTATACAGCACAAATGTGAAGAGCGACTCCACTTCTGCAGGAGAGTAACTTTTCATATGATGAGTGCAACAGGGCTATTCATATGAGTAAAGCTGCTTATGTATATAAGCATTTGCAAGAATTAAGCTAAATAAGTAATATACTAATCACAATCATACCAAATTATTATTTTTTAAATTAAAAGTAAAGACAGTGATCATGTGTTTGATTAAATGAGCTTCTTTTTGTAGGATCAATGCCAAACACATGCCCGCATATCTTCTCTCCCATTATTGTTCAATGGAATTTTAGGATTGATCCTGCTAGATGCTGAGTAGGTCCCAGGTCTGTATCCATTAAAGTGAATAGGAGTTTGAAACTGACTTCAATGGGTGCAGGATCAGTCCCTTCCACCCCATCCATCTTCCATTTACATTAATGGCAAAATGCCTGTTGACTTCAGCAGTGAAGGATCTTGGTCTAGTAGTGATAAGAGTTTTCCTTATGACACCCTTTCATGTGAGAATTTGCAAGGTATTAGTTCCTGTGTGAGAGCATTAAACATTCCGTGTCTGCATACTTGAGAAGATTGTAAAGTTCCCTTGGTAGGAAAGTGTAATGTTCATATTTAAAGTCGTGATTTCCAGCACGTAATACTGATGGGAAACCATTTTGTTTTAATGCCTTTATTGTTCACCTGTCTTTCTTAGAATTTGATTCTAAACATACATTATAGATTATACATTGCTACCTGTGATCCTCAATGGGAAAAGAAATAATGTATCCCAGGACTCACCTCTTAAGAAACATATAAAATAGCAATGAAACATGGGTTGGAAGATATGTACATCTATAGTTATGCAGTATGTTTCTGTTTTGGAATACAGGCAGGTAACTTTGATTTTTTTTATCAGTTTTTACATAGTGAGTTACTGATTTTTTAGAAGTAAATGTTCAAAGCAGTACTGAAATTTAGCCACTAGATATAGATGGGAAATATTAACACATCTTGAGCCCTGTGCTCCACTTTAAAAATATAGCCCTCAGAGACTAACTTTATTTTTTTCTTTGCAGATCAGTTTTTGATGCACTCCTTTTCCAGTTTTACTTCATATTGAAGATTTTCTTTTATTTGCTGAAAACTAGATGATAAAACTAAACGAACAGAAAAATCACAAATGCCCAGCTTGATTTATTGAAATTTAATTAGAAGTCACAGCTGTGTACAGTTTTATTTTTGGCTAAGAATACATAATGCGGGAGGGGGGAGGAGGTGGAGGAAACTGTTCTACAAAAAAAAAATGGACACAGCTATCCCCTGCCAATCCAAACAAAAACCAAAATTTATGTATTCTTGGTTTTGGTTTGTAGCCTTAATCTTATATAACAAGGTTAACAGGCATACTGTATTGTTTCAAGTGATGTACTGTTTTAGCAAGACCAGCTCAAATAAGTACCTTCACATAAGATATGGTATTAATATCATTTAAAAATGTCTTTCTTGTTAGTTACACACTTATAGTGTATATCATAAATCTTTGCCAGTGTTTTTTCCATTTTTATCTGTCACATAAGCAAAAGAAAAACATTCAGTTTGACCATTTTTGTGATTCCATTTCTTAGACATGCAGTTTGGGACAAATTCACACAGTGGAGTAACACCAGAGAAGAATTTAACCATTTTGTCTAACATATTTTATTTGTTATATTGTTATGTAGTGACAGATTTTGACGAATTACAGGATGGTTAGTATTAGCCATTAAGGGTATGACTTCACCTCAGGCTTAATTGGGCCTCTTATATGGATTTTAACCCAAATCCCTCTATTCTCCATACACAAAACTTTTAAACCTGGGTTTATCTATGCTTTGACCCTTAGCTTGCTTGCCCAGCTGAGGGTATAGGTTAGAACCCAGTTTTCACTGGAGGACAGGTTCAAACCTGCCTACTTCACAGTGGGAATACATCTGAAGCCCAGGTTATGGAAGTTGGGTTTTGATAGTCCTCCAATGTCAGCCCATAATTCCCAAGCCTGTATATTCTGGTTGTTCTGCCTACTCACTTCCCACTCATTCCCTATATACCAGAAGTTACAATCATCCTGCAATTGCTCAGTGTGTAATTAAGCCTTCTTCTCCCAGGTTCTCTCATAGCACAGTATGGTGTCATGATCAAGAGCTGTAGAGGGCAGACTGGGCTGCATAAAAAAACAGTAAGCACAGACACCTGATTTATAAGCATGCTATTGGGAGGGTATAAGGTCCCTTCTTTCCAAACTAATAAACCTATGGCAGTCTGGGGTAGCCAGTTTCCAGATAGCAAGAGCAATCCATTTCTGTACTGGTAGGGCCTCCTTCATTTGTGGGTCCTGGCCCTGAAAGTTCAGGGCAAGCTCTTCAAACAGCTTTATGAAGGAGACCTCCCTCATGCAGATGTAATGGAGACATTGCTATTAATCCAGGTCTGCATAATGATGTTGCCCTGCACCGAAGTGCCACTCTGTATATGGGGAATCTGAAGTGACTGTAAAAAGTATCATCTCTCTCTACTCTACCATGTCAGGATCCAGCTTGCATAATATCCCAACCAAGGCTTGCCACTGCCTTCTGAGGATCAGAAACTAATGCTAAAATATCTTCCACTGTGCTCCATCCTGTCTAGCTACATCCTGCTTTATAACAACATAGCCAAAGCAGGAACAGCATCCAGCTGTGCTGGCCCATTCCTTGACACTAGCTAGAAAAGGCACATGTGATGAGCGTATAGAGCTGGAAGTGCATCAGCTAAATATGCAGGCAGGCTAAAAAGACTTCCATATAGGAGTCTAGGAAGGACAGAGAAGTTCTGCAATCACTATGAAACAATTCCTAGAGCATCTCAAGTCAGTGAGATACTAAAACCTCTGGGAAACCCAAAGAAAAATCTTTGTGCCAAAGCATTTCTGCAGTGTGGATATTTGCAGGTGGACTTGGCAAGCCTAGATGCCCAGACCCAGATAAACTCTGCAGTGCAGACATACCCTAAGAGTGAAACTTGCTCTTAGTCACTGAACAAACTTTTTGGGATTGGGAAGGTAGGATATGGAGGAGCAACATATTCTGTTTTCACTTAACAAGGCTTCATTCACTATATGTAAAATGTGTTGTTATGAAAGGAACATGCAGCCATGTCATTGTTTTATGGTGAAAAATGCTAGTGTGATGCATGTTATGAGTGGTTGGTGTATAAGCATTCAGGATGAAATTCTCACCTCACCCAGACAGTTGTTAAAGGGATTGGGTAGGTTAAAGCATTCTCAGATGGGAAATAAAAACTTTTCTATGTTTTCTTTGTGCTGCAGACTCAAACCAACTGGATGTGAGTGCCACAGGCCAGGATACCTTTCAGGACCACGTAATCCAGAAGACTCGATCCTTTACTGATGAGACCTATTCACCCTAAGGATATGTCTATAGTACAGTTAGACACCTGCAGGTGACCCATGCTGATTCAGGCTTGCAGGGTTTGGGCTAAGGGGCTGTTTAACTGTGGTATAGACATATGGGCTAGGGTGGCAGCTCAAGCCTTGGGAACCTCCTACTTTGCAGGGTTCTAGAGCCTAGGCTCCAGCCGGAGCACAAATGTCTATACCTCTGTCATAACCGTACAGCTAAGGGTAGCCTGGAATTCCTCCTTACCTGTAAGAGGTTAAGAAGCTCAGATAACCTATTTGGCACCTGACCAAAAGGACCAATGGGGAAAGAAGATACTTTCAAACCTTAGGGTGGGGGGCGGGGGTTGTTTTTTGTGTTCTCTTGGGAAGCAGAGAAACATCAGGTCAGGAAACTCCTTCTCCTATAAACCATCCTAAAAGTCTCTCATATTACAAAAATTGTTAGTAAAAAGCCAGGCAAGGCATGTTAGATTATCTTTTGTTCTGCTTGTGAATTTTTCCTTTGCCAGTGGGAGGTTTATTCGTGTTTTTTGTAACTTTGAAACTAAGCCTAGAGGAAGTTCTGCTGTGTTTTTGAATCTTTTGTTGCCCTGTAAAGTTATTTTCCATCCTGATTTTACAGAGATTATTTTTACCTTTTTTCAAAAAAATAAAATCCTTCTTTTAAGAACCTGACTGATTTCTCTATTTTCCTGAGACCCAGGGGTTTGGGTCTGTGATCACTTTGTAACCAATTGGTTAGGATATTATTCTCAAGACTCCCCAGGAAAGAAGGTGTAAGGGCTTGGGGGGATATTTTGGGGGAATAGGAACTCCAAGTGGTCCTTTCCCTGATTCTTTGTTAAATCACTTGGTGGTGGCAGCGTACCCTCTAAAGGCAAAGAATTTGTGACTTGGGGAAGTTTTAACCTAAGCTGGTAGAAATAAGCTTAGAGGGTCTTTCATGCGGTTCCCCACATCTGTACCCTAGAGTTCAGAATGCGGAGGGAACCCTGACAACCTCATTTACACAACCCCTTAACATGAGACCCATGAGCACGGGTCTGCTGGCATAGGCCAACTGCAGCTTTTTAATTGCAGTGTAAGTGTGCTCTAAGTGAAGGCCAGGGACTGAGAGAGGGGAACGGTGTGTTTAAGCGGTGAGATTCTGGAGAACCCAGGTGAGACAGACGACCAAAACATTTGCTTCTTAGTAAAGGAGCAGTGATGTTTAAGATGAAGTTGCTACAAGGAGTCACTTGTATGGAGCTTGTGACCACCTCAGTTCCAGAAAACAGGATTTATGTACATTTTGTAAACAAACAAATCACACTAAAAAATACCCGGACTCGGTGACACTCATTTCTCCTAAAACAGTAAATGAACCTGAAACTCCACCCCACCCCAAATCTACATATGTTCAGCAAAAGGACAATACACACACACACACACACACACACACATATGTGAGATAAGCAAGAAAGAGAATGGGGGGATGGGAGGAGACAAGTACTTTCTTTTTAGTTTCAAAATTATTTTTTTCTGATTTTACAGATCCGTATATTGAAGTACAAATAATGGCTGCCTCCAATATTACCCTGAAGGGTACAGTTTATTATCTCGCTACTAAAACAAAATAGTGATGTATGTTGGACTATGTACATAATTCAGCAGGTTTTTTGATTTTATAAATAAATTACTCCATTTCATTTTCCTCTTTTCACACGATTTTTTTTATTCTATTTTGGGTATGTTAAAACTATATTCCACAGTCTGAATATTGAGCTATAAAGAGGTATTAATCTCTAAATGGGGTTTTGAGTACTAATGGGTTTTTCAGAATTTGTGTGGTTTATTACTAATTTAAGAGTAATTACATGTGCTGAACGGGAAAAAAACAGAGACACAACAAGCACCCAGAATTCCCATTGACTTCAGTAGGAGTTCTAAGGTGTTAAACACCTCCCAGAATCTGGCACTATGTTATGAATCTGTAACAAAATTAGCCTAAATCAAGAAGATCATAGTCTTTGATCTTGCTATTGAATCTTTCCTGGGCAGCTGTCTTAATTTTACTCTGTAATTTTATTTTTCCTGTTTCTGCTTGAGTAGCAATTTTAATGGAAGGTGCACAGAGTGCTATATGGAAACCAGAAATTATCTGCTACTGTGGGTTGTCTAGCTTTGGTCACCACATAGGGTTATTTCAGTGGATTCTTGCATAGATAGATATTACAATTTCTACTACAGATAGTAGCTCCAGTTTCAATTGCCATGTATATATAGAAGTTGCTATATTGTTCAAGGATACGGTGTCCAAGCTTGTTCCAACAATACACAATGATATTGTTATTTGCTTAAATTATTTGCCTAAATACCATATTATTATATGGCTTTGTTATGTATTTGTTATCTATGTATATATGCATTGGTGTGACTGTCATCCTTATTACACCAGAGAGATGAACAACTATACCCCAAGCTCCTGTTATTTTCCTGCTCTGTTATATCAGTGTTTAACAAATATTTTTATTCATCCTGCTTATTATGATGCACATGGATTCCAAACTATTTTAAAGGGCAGATGGAATGCCCTTCTGTGTATATTTTTATAAGATAGAAAACATCTCATTTAGACCAATATATGGTTAGACCAAACAGAAGGTCATATTTAATTATCAAGTTTATATTCATTGAGCATCTGGAGCAGTATGTCAGCTTCATAAAATATATGGAAGCTGATCCTAAGCCCTTGAAAATCAACAGGAGTCTTTCCATTGACTTTAGTGAGCTTTGGATCAGGCCTATGGGGAAAAGTCCTCAGTTGCAACACCTTCTTGTAGGCAGTCTGGGTTGTTGTTTTTTTAATGGTATCAGGTGATTCTGTGTTGAGGACAAATAAATGAGGAGTGTGGGAGTCAACAGCTCTGCTAAATAATTCAATATAGGTAGAAATGAGCTGTTTTATCTGGATTCTTCTGATGCAGGGCCAGATTTTGAGACTCCCATTCATGTTTGGCAGCAGGGGAGGCAGTGTGTCCTAGTGAACAGGGAACAAGGTTGGTATCTAAGAGATCTGAGTTCTATGCCTAACTCAGCCATGGTCTGCTGGGCGACCCTGTGCCGGCCACTTCTCTGTTTTGTTCCTCACTTTTCCCATCTGTGGTTGGGGAGATAATTATATTGACCTCCTTTGTAAAGCACTTTGAGATCTACTGATGAAATGCACTATACCAGAGCCAGGTAGTAGTAGCAGTATCAGTTTAATCCTCAAATACTTCGATTGGATTCAGGGAGATTACCTGAGGAGTTAGGTACTAGTAAATGCAAATAAGCGTCTCCAAATCTGACCTTAAATGATCCTTATGATATTAGAGAATCCAGGAGGGTGAGGAATATCTTTTATTCACCAGCTTCTCTTGGCGACAGAGACCAGCTTTTGAGCTTACACAGAGCTCTTCTTTAGGTCTTCAATTCTAAAGCTTGTCTCTGTCACCAACAAAAGGCCTGGTCCAATAAAGATATTACCTCATCCATGTAGTCTCTCTAGTATCTTGAGACCAACATGGATACATTTACCTCATGATATTAACTGCTATACTTAAAGGAAGCTGCATTTTAGCCTTAAAACTCCACTTTCAAATGTTCATAACATATATTTTGAAAAATGAAATAAAATTGAATTTAAAAATAAAAAGCCCCCCACTGCAGTTATTTGTTTATTTGTTAGAGAACAATAAACGTCACAAGCTAGCTGACAGAATAATTTGTTATTTCCCAGCAGTTATCACATCTAGGTATATGACATTGTCATCTTTTTTCTCTATGCTTTGAATAGTAGATATTTGTGATAACTGGTAAGTATTCACAAATATGGATTTTTAATCTTTCTATAGCATAGTATTCACCCTGAAAAACTTTCCAGTTGTGTCTTAAATAGATTCAGCTCCTTGGTGTTTTACATCCTTACACTTACCAATCGTCTTCTCTACCTTAAAAATGACATTGACAGTGAAATCAATGTTATTTTGTTTTTCAAGTACCATATAAAGTAGTTTTCTGAAAATTATGATTCATGTTCCTAGTATGCTTGGTCTAGCTTTGCTATATTTGGGACAATGGTATCTAGAGGCAATATTTGTCACTATTATTTCAGTGCCAATATTTATTGTTGACAAAGACCTATAACAGATGTTCTTCCTAGGATTTTTCTTCTCTTTTGTTAGCAAGATGATTCATTTAGCCAGGCAGGGACCATTTTATGTTTATGGGCTTTGTCATATATTTTAGGCAAATATGGAATTAGAATTTTTCTGCTGCAGATGAAGCACAATTTCTAGATACTATTTTCTCTTATATTCTGCTTGCCTCAACACAACTCTCAATGCATAGTAAGTAAGAGCTATCTAAAGACAGAATGAGACATAAAAATGCCTTAATGCATAATGTGCTGTATGTCGTATAATGATTAATTAATATGCAGATGATAATATTAATTTAATCTGATTATTGGAGGCTTTCCTACGCTATCTAATCTATCTATCTAAAATGCAGCCACTGTTTTGTCTGTTATTTTACATGAAATCAATATAAAACATGATCTCTGTGATCAGGAACACTATTTTTGCTTAAGTATGGGATGTTTCCTCTATTTGTTCTGTTTCTCTTGAGGCGAATATACATGCAGAACAAACATGCTTTATTTCCAGTTGACATTTAAAGTGCACTTTTGCCTTTTGTATTTTTCTGCTTGAATAAAACAGTTACCCAATAAAATAATAGAAATTTTTCAATCTCAGTCTTGCTGTGTTTCATTGGGACTATAACAGAAACTGTCAGAAAAAATGAAAGTAAGAAAAATAGCACACAACAGATTGCAAAATAATTGGTGAGAAAAATGTATAGGATAAAATATTTTAAAATTCCTGGCTTTATAAAAGATGTAGCCAAACTGTCAATCTTTCACTTTTTATAACACCATACAATGAAAAAATTAGTTAAAATAATGAGCTATAAATTTCAAGAATTCTCTTTTCCTGTGAGTTGCTGCAAAACTCTTTTTTTAAAGACCCAGTCATGCTTTCAGGTCAGTTGAAAACTCCCTTTGATACCAATGGGAGCTTCAGTCCCTGGTATACAACAAGAGGCAGATGGAAGACTACATTTTCAAAAATGCCAATTAAACTGGGGTGCCTGTATTTTTGGTTGATCAACATAAGACACCTAACTTTCAGGTCTGCTGAGAATATGTAGGCCACGTTCACTTCCCCCACACCCCCCAAATCTGTACAAAATATCTCAGTATTGTTTATCCTGTCTTTGCATGGAGTTGCACTGCATGACTGATATAAATATATACATACACACAAATAGATCATATAATCATAGACATCAGAGGTGGAAAGTTCCTATCAGTCCTGCAGTGCATCTCCATACAAAGACAGGATTGATCTCCACACTTCTAATGTGTTGTCTCCTCTTTGTCCATTCTCAATTCAAAGTTCAACCCCCTCAATCAAGTCCTCGTCATTTCCCATCTTGATTACTAAATTACCTATTCTATACAGTTTCTTATACTGCACTTATCACCATAGTATCCTAGTGCCTTCAAGTAGTGTGTTAAGCAACATGAGTGTATGTCTGTCACAGGTTGCTTTTTCCCACAGTGGTCTCCCTGATATCTACATTGTTCCTTCCACACCATTGAAAATGATGCTGATATGAACGTTTTACCAAATTGCCCCCTACACATATTCCGCTGCTTTAGTTTTAAACTTCTTGTTCTCACTAAAGGAACTTCACAGTGATACCACTCATTATTTATCTGTTCTTGTTTCTTGATGCCTCATGTTCCCCATCTCTGCCAACAATCACAGAGTCATAGAATTGTAGGACTGGCTAAGTAACCAAGTCATAGATCAGCTGAAGTGTGTCTACACTGGATAACTAATGTCTTTCAGGGGATGATTAAAGCTAGCAACAGAGGCATGATCACCTCCTTAAAAAGACTGTAAAGAGGAACTTCCCTTGCAGCTACAGAAAAGCCTAAAAGAAAAGGAGGACTTGTGGCACCTTAGAGACTAACCAATTTATTTGAGCATAAGCCTACACTCCCTGTTGATTGGTTGACAATGAGGAACTCCAAAAGGAGTACAGAACAAGAGGTAACCTTATTGCTGCAACCATGCTCCTGGAATCAATGAACTCCTCTAAATAAAAATGATAGACAAAAGTTATGCAGAGCCTAGAGTTCACCCACTCAAGCAGGAAAGCCTGGAGGCTACTCCATAATATCGCTGGTGCTAATCCTCCCAAAAGCAGAGTGCCACATGTCACACCTGGTGCCATTGCTACCCAAATACTTCTGAATTTCAAGTCTCAAACAGATCATCATCACAAAAGGAAAGTGAAGAAAAAGCTTTATCGCTCCCTACCCAACCACCCATTAACATAAAGTCTATCAAAGCCATTCACAAGAGAAGACGTGCACAAAGCCATTACACTCACCAAATTTGGGAAAGCTGCAGGCCCAGATGGCATTTCTGAAAACCCTAAATTAGCATGGCCAAGACTGGCCAATGCACTTCTTTACCAATGCACAAACACCCATGGTATGGAACAGGAAAAGTTCTCCAACGCCATGAAACTAGGGAAAGCAGCGGATGATTAGAGAAACTGTCAGTTGATGTTATTGTCGGAGAAAACCACAGTTCTCACTCTCAGGTTGGGTGCAGCAAGTCAGATGCACTTTATTATCTCAAGCAATTGCACAGAGGAAGAGAGTGCACTAGGACACAGGGTTTCCCCCACCTAGGCAGGTCTCTCAAAAGATAAACAATTAGATCAAGCATTTATACCTTTATTACAGACAACAATAAGCAACAGCTGCATATTGTTTATACATATTCCTTCATGATATCTTATTTTTCTCACCAATTTCTCTTATAGTCTACATTCTATTCTTATCTAATACTCGGTCACAACAGCCTCTTTCACAGTTCTTTTCCTACTCGCTTTGCACTATCCCCGCTTCTACAAATCTCGCATTATTAAAGCTAGAGTTAGCCTGACTCCTGCTTATTTCAGAGGCCTGCATCCAAATTCCCTTTATCTACTTCCACATTATTACTATATATAATATGTAACCTCTTAGAAAGGATACTATTTCAGTGGCTTAGACACATCTTTGAGAACTAAATCCCTGAAGAGCAATCTGGGTTTAGACTGGGATAAAGGTATTGCACTGATGACCTACATCAAAGCTGGCTATCAATGCAGGCTCAAAACAAACAGCAGTGGCCTTAGTGAACCTGTCCTCAATATTCTGGTAGGATGGCCTGCTTCTGTAAGTGTCAAAAATAGCACAGTTGCTGAAGAACACTGCACTTACTGACAGTCATGCTCATCATTTGGAACACTTTATCAAGGGTTGTGGTGGATTCTCCATTACTGACTGTTTTTAAATCAAGGCTGGATATGTTCTAGGAATTATTTTGGGGTAGTTCCATGGCCTGTATTATATTCAAGAGGTCAGACTAAATGATCACAATGGTCCTTTCTGGTGTCAGAGTCTATGAAACGGTAAGTTTCACATCCATCTAATGGAACAGACCACCAGACCTCATCTACTGAGAATGGCTTCCACAGGGCTCAGTCTTGGCACCATTACTCGTTAGTATTTATATCATTAATATGCCATACACCCAGTCAATGGCATTCGGAAGGTGTGGATGGTCTTGCACTCTCCATCCATGAGAGAATACAATGCTATTTGATAACGAAGTCAGACTTGTCCATCTATGATTATCTATAAATGCACCCTTATCTAAAAATGCACCCCGAGAGATTCCACCTTAAGGGTGGGGACAACTTCTAGTTAGTGGCCAAATTCCTTAAAATGTCAGGACTGTCACCAAAAGACAAATGACAGGGTCAAAAATCAAGACCTGATCACAGATCCTACAGAACAACCAGTTGGCTTCACTTAGGGGAATGGAAGAGCTTCTGTATGAGGAAAGATTAATAAGACTGAGACTTTTCAGTTTGGAAAAGAGACAACTAAGTGTGTGTGGGGGATATTATAGAGGTGTTTAAAATCATGACTGGTGTGGAGAAATTAAAGAAGGAAGTGTTATTTACTCTTTCTCATAACAGAAGAACTAGGGGTCACCTAATTAAACTAATTGGCAGGATGTTTAAAACAAACAAAAGGAAGTATTTCTTCACACAACACACAGTCAACCTGTGGAACTCCTTGCCAGAGGATGTTGTGAAGGCCAAGACTATAACAGGGTTCAAAAAAAAAAAGAACTAGATAAATTCATAGAGAATAAGTCCATCAGTGGCTATAAGCCAGGATGTGCATGGATGGTGTCCCTAGCCTTTGTTTGCCAGAAGCTGGGAGTGGGTGACAGGATGGATCTCTTTGTGGTTATCTGGTCTGTTCATTCCCTCTGAAGAATCTGGCATTGGTCACTGGCGGAAGACAGGATACTGGGCTAGATGGACCTTTGGTCTGACCCAGCATGGCCATTCTTATGTTAAATGCCACATAAGATATGGATCACAAAGAACCATATTTGAACCTCACATGGATGTTGAAATTACCTATGTCACAAATGGAAAATGAAAGACAGCCCAGTATGCAAATGTGGAGAAGACATCCAAACTATGGAACATCTAGTGAACCACAGCCTTCTAATGTCCTTCTCCAAAGGGACAGCCTTGTTTCATTCCAAGTCAATGGAAGCCATAGAACAGATGACAAACTTGAACGTTGACCTTTATTATTGCTTTTCACGTTGCAGTATGAAAGATGAAGGAGATAGGGAAAAACAGAAATGAAATATTGGGATACATGAGGAATAGGATGAAGAATAATAGAAAAAAATATTATGACATTATGGACATCTATTGTATGCCCTAACCTGGAATACTGTGTTCAGTTCTGATCACCCCAGAAATACAGAACTAAAAACAAATTACTTTAAAGAGGAGGTGGATAAGAGGGGACATGACAGAAGAAGTACATCAATAAAGAATGGTATGAAAATAGATGGGGAACTTCTTTCAGGCTTTGTCATAATCAAAGAACAAGAAAACAGTCAATGAGATTGAAAGGTGGCATATTGAAAACTGACAGAAGGAAATAAATGTTCAGGTAAGTTGCCCCCTTTTCCCTTTCCCGGAGAAAGGACTGGAGGAGAAGCATAGAGATATTCAGGAGACTACAAACTTTGGGGTCAGCTCTCAGAGGACCAAAACACCTTGTTATGAAATAATAAGAATATCAAGAGTTTGTATAACAACTAGGGCTGTTGATTAATCACAGTTAACTCATGCAATTAACTCAAGAAAATTAATTGTGATTAAAAAAATTAATCACGGTTAATTGCAGTTATAATTGTACTGATAAAAATAGAATACCAATTGAAATTTATTAAATAATTGTGGATGTATTTCTACATTTTCAAGTACATTGGCTTCAATTACAACACAGAATACACAGTGTACAGTGCTCACTTTATATTATTACTTTTATTAAAAATATTTGCATTGTAAAAATGATAAACACAATAAACAAAATAAACTGTATTTTTCAATTAATTTCATACAAGTACTGTACTGCAATCTCTTTGTTGTGAAAGTGAAACTTACAAATGTAGTTCTTTTTGTTATGTAATTGCACTCAGAAATGAATCAATGTAAAACTTTGGAGCCTACATGTCAACTGAGTCCTACTTCTTGTTCAGCCAATCACTAAGACAAACAAGTTTGTTTACATTTACGGGAGAAAATGCTGCTGGCTTTTTATTTAAAATGTCACTTGAAAGTGAGAACATGGGACTTTTTTAGCTGTCATTGCAAAGTATTTATATGCCAGATAGGCTAAAAATTTGTATGCCCATTCATGCTTTGGCCACCATTCCAGAGGACGTGTTTCCCTGCTGATGATGCTTGTTAAAAAAATAATGTATTAATTAAATTTGTGACTGAACTACTTGTGGGAGAATTGTATGTCTCCTGTTCTGTTTTACCCACATTCTGTGATATATTTCATGTTATAGCAGTCTTGGATGATGACTCAGCACATATTGTTTGTTTTAAAAACACTTTCACTGCAGATTTGACAAAACCCAAAGAAGGTACCAATGTGAGATTCTAAAGATAGATACAGCACTAGGCCCAAGGTTTAAGAATCTGAAGTGCCCTCCAAAATCTGAGAAGGATGTAGTGTGGAGCATGCTTTCAGAAGTCTTAAAAGAACAACACTCCGATGTGGAAACTACAGAACCCGAACCATCAAAAAGGAAAAACAATCTTCTGCTGGTGGCATCTGACACAAATGATAAAAGTAAGCATGCATTGGTCTGCACTGCTTTGGAATGTTATTGAGCAGAATCCCTCATTAGCATGGACGCATGTCCTCTAAAATTGTGGTTGAAGCATGAAGAGACATATGAATTTTAACGCATCTGGCACGTAAATATCTTGCAACGCGAGCTACAACGGTGCAATGTGAACACCTGTTCTTATTTCAGGTGACATTGTTAACTAAAAGTGGGAAGCATTATCTCCTCCAAATGTAAACAAACTCATTTCTCTGAGTGACTGACTGAACAAGAAGTAGGACTGAGTAGACTTGTAGGCTCTACTGTTTTACATTGCTTTATTTCTGAATGCAGAGTTTTTTTGTACATAATTCTACATTTGTAAGTTCATCTTTTATGATAAAGCAATTGTATTACAGTACTTGTATGAGGTGAATTGAAAAATATTATTTCTTATGTTTTTATAACACAAATATTTGTAATCAAAATTAAATATAAAGTGAGCACTGTACACTTTGTGTTCTGTGTTGTAATTGAAATCAATATATTTGAAAATGTAGAAAACATCCAAAATATTTAAATAAATGGTATTATATTATTGTTTAACAGTGCAATTAATCATGATTAATTTTTTAATCACACAATTAATTGCAATTTTTTAAATTACTTGACAGCGCTAATAACAACTATTACAAATAACCAAGAGTTTTAGAAAAGATAAACCCCCTCATGCTTCAGGGCATAAGCCAATCTTTAAATACTGGGAATTAGGAAGAAACTATCTTTGGGAATAGATTATTCCTCATCTGCCTTTGGCAGGGTTTCTTGCACCCTCCTCTGAGTCATACTGGTAAGGACATTCCTGCCTTCCTATGTTTCAGTTGTAGCTGTGTGCTTCAGGTCATTGTCTCAACAGAAAAGAAAACATAGGATATGATTAGTGATTGTGCTCTTGATATTCATTCACTGCAGCAGAGTAACCATATTTTAATAAGAACACGAGTACTTGTGGCACCTTAGAGACTAACAAATTTATTAGTCTCTAAGGTGCCACAAGTACTCCTATTCTTTTTGCGGATACAGATTTACACGGCTGCTACTGTGAAACCTGTCATATTTTAATGTCATTGGTATAGAATGGTACAAATGTCATTAATCAAGAATGATGTACAACATGTTTCATTAGAAATATAATCCATAAAGGCTTTGTCTTTATGAAGAAGACTGGTACAAACAACTGTGAAAGATTTTTATCTTCTACAAACAACCAGATGTCATAGGCATTCCTTTATATCTATTAGAATTTAATAGGGTGACCACATATCAAGTGTGAAAAATTGGGACGGGGGTGGAGGGAAATTGGCACCTATATAAGAAAAAGTCCCAAATATCGGACTGTCCCTATAAAATCAGAACATCTCGTCACCCTATAATTTAATATAGCAATACTTAAGCAGGTAGAAAAACAGAGCTGGAAAAGATGGAAATATAAATGAATTTTTAATGTGCCTACCATGAACAAAAATCTGTGAGGGCTGAATACACTTATGCAGGGCATCACAGCATTGTAGATGATTTTCTGCTCAAGGTATGTGAAATCTACTGTATCATTGTGCGTAGCATAGAGTTATGTCAACCTGTTGATATTAGTGTTTGACTTGTAAACAATTGTAGAAAAATGTACTTTTTTGACTGTTTGATGTGTACCAATTAATCCTGAAAACTTAATATTAGAGCCTTTTAAAAAATGTTCACAATGTTCTAATGTGACAAAAATAATAACAAGAAAATTAAAGGGCACACACTATATCATGCCTTCAGACTCATTGAAAGTTTGTGATTTGTGCCATCCTGTTTGCCTATCCTCAAATAATTATTTTTAACAGTAAGTACAACTCAATACATATTGATTTTTGTAATACATTAAAATTAATCTGTCAGATTTCTTCATTACGTAAATTAGTGAAGCTGCTTCTGGTAGATCCACAATTTTATATTAAATAGGTTGTTAATATTGTCTTCAAACTCTTCTTAAATTACAGTATTGGTCTCCAGTCCTGCAGACAAGTATGCACATATTCAATTTTAAGCATACGAGTCATCTCAATGTGATGACTCACATACTTAAAAGGTAACCATGCACGTAAGTGGTTTGAGGATCATATGACCAAGCCTTTTTTAGTGGTGGTTTCAAACCTATTAGATTCTATTTCTTCTAGCACTAAGTACTATTAATGTTCAGGTATCATCAAATAAACTTGACAAACTATTGTAGTTTTATGATGAAAATGGAAAATGAATTCAGAAATAAACTTTTGAATATTGAATGTCACATCCATCTATTTTAATCAAATCTGTTCATTCCCTTAATGTATTTTTCATCACTTCAGTTTGTGTCAGATCATGTGCAGTGGCATATCTATTTATTTATCTATAAAAATGGGACAGTGGAACTCATCATAGAAATTAATGCACATTCAATAATAAAAGTTTATCATTACATGTAGGTAGTTTATGAAATCATTTTTCACATGTATTAAAGTGAATGAAAAATTAAATAATGTACCCATCACAAATATTAAGAAGGAACAATTTGGTTTTATGTTTTGGAAAATAAACTGGACAACTTAATGCACTGGGCCACACAGGGTTGGACTTAGAGGATGTCATTACAATAGAAATATGTTACAGTGTAAACAGTATACAAGGATCAAAATGTGGACTGATAAATATATTATGACAGTTGAGGCTGCAACCCTTGATTATCTGAACATTCCTCACCCAAGAAGATGCACACATGAGGAGAAACAAGGAAATCAATGTAAGGACAACTCATCTGAGTAAGGAAATTTAGGATTAGTCCCCTGATTAAGTCATGAGTGCCTGAAAACATTAACATTCTAATATTATACAGAACAAAACAAAAACATTAAAGTATTGTAAAAATGTTCGCAAAAAGAAAAGAAGTACTTGTGGCACCTTAGAGACTAACCAATTTATTAGAGCATAAGCTTTCGTGAGCTACAGCTCACTTCCTCAGATGCATATCGTGGAAACTGCAGCAGGCTTTATATATACACAGAGAATATGAAACAATACCTACTCCCACCCCACTGTCCTGCTGGTAATAGCTTATCTAAAGTGATCATCAGGTGGGCCATTTCCAGCACAAATCCAGGTTTTCTCACCCTCCACCCCCCCACACAAATTCACTCTCCTGCTGGTGATAGCCCATCCAAAGTGACAACTCTTTACACAATGTGCATGACAATCAAGTTGGGCTATTTCCTGCACAAATCCAGGTTTTCTCACATCCCCCCCACCCCCATACACACACAAACTCACTCTCCTGCTGGTAATAGCTCATCCAAACTGACCGCTCTTCAAGTTTAAATCCAAGTTAAACAAGAACATCTGGGGGGGGGTAGGAAAAAACAAGAGGAAACAGGCTACCTTGCATAATGACTTAGCCACTCCCAGTCTCTATTTAAGCCTAAATTAATAGTATCCAATTTGCAAATGAATTCCAATTCAGCAGTTTCTCGCTGGAGTCTGGATTTGAAGTTTTTTTGTTTTAAGATAGCGACCTTCATGTCTGTGATTGCGTGACCAGAGAGATTGAAGTGTTCTCCAACTGGTTTATGAATGTTATAATTCTTGACATCTGATTTGTGTCCATTTATTCTTTTACGTAGAGACTGTCCAGTTTGACCAATGTACATGGCAGAGGGGCATTGCTGGCACATGATGGCATATATCACATTGGTGGATGTGCAGGTGAACGAGCTTCTGATAGTGTGGCTGATGTTATTAGGCCCTGTGATGGTGTCCCCTGAATAGATATGTGGGCACAATTGGCAACGGGCTTTGTTGCAAGGATAAGTTCCTGGGTTAGTGGTTCTGTTGTGTGGTATGTGGTTGTTGGTGAGTATTTGCTTCAGGTTGCGGGGCTGTCTGTAGGCAAGGACTGGCCTGTCTCCCAAGATTTGTGAGAGTGTTGGGTCATCCTTTAGGATAGGTTGTAGATCCTGGATTTGTGCTGGAAATGGCCCACCTGATGATCACTTTAGATAAGCTATTACCAGCAGGACAGTGGGGTGGGAGTAGGTATTGTTTCATAATCTCTGTGTATATATAAAGCCTGCTGCAGTTTCCACGATATGCATCTGAGGAAGTGAGCTGTAGCTCACGAAAGCTTATGCTCTAATAAATTGGTTAGTCTCTAAGGTGCCACAAGTACTCCTTTTCTTTTTGCGAATACAGACTAACACGGCTGTTACTCTGAAACCTGTAAAAATGTTGTAATCTAAAACCTGGAAGTTGAATTTAGACCTAGGGTGAAATCCTGGCCCCGTTAAAGTCAATGGTATTTTTGTCATTGACTTAGTGGAATCAGGATTTCACTAGGTGACCTTCCATTTGTCAACAAAATTTAAGGGAAAAAAAAAACCCTACACAGACAAACAAACAAACAAAAAACCCACCCTACACCTGTTTCTTTTCAAGACCTAAGTTCAGGGTACTATATTTCTCTCACCATGGATAATGCCTTCATAAGGTAAGGCAAATCAGGAACTAAATTCCTTACACTGCTTTAGGTATTACTGGTGTCTCACCTATTGCAAAAGTGATGCTCCTCTAATTGTCAGTAAGGCTATATGAACCCTGCATTATTCAGTCCTTAGGAATTGGCAGAGATTCAAACTCTGCTGATTTGCTTGCAGGCTTGAATTTGACTAATCCAAATGGCTGAAGTTCTCTTCTCCAAACAAGTTCTACCAATCTGCTCTGCATAACTTAGAAGTTTTAAGGAGATCTCAGGGAATTTTACAGGAGGAAACTGAGGCTGTTAAGTGGGGGGAGAGGAGGGTCATCATTTGTGAGGGCTGAAGTCCAAAACCTAGGGGAACTCAAGGCAAGGTTGATTTTGAGTACTTTTGCAGTATGAATTAAACATTGCTCAGCAATTAATTTATGTCATTTTTAACTGCCTTGTGTAATGCCAACAAAGCTATGGATGAAATCCTGACCCCAGTGAAGTCAATGGCAGTTTTGCCATTGACTGACTTCAGGAGAGACAGGATTTCACCCTAACTTTATAATGCAAAGTTGAAAAAAATGTTTAATTTTGTTTAGTTTTAATAACATGTGAGAACACTGCATGTTGTCCTCTGTAAAAATGCTGCATCAACTCCGTCACAAAATAACAGTGGCCTCTGGAGACAGGAAAGTGATAGATTTTGTAAAGGCACTGTACACAGAAACTATTGCATAGCTCCTTATACCACATACAATTAAGGTGATTATACCATATATTCTATTCATTACAGTATCAGATTATAATGTCAGATAAATGTGGATATTTATGATGAGTCCTACTGCACAAATATTAAAGCTGAGAGGGTGCTGGGTGTTCCAAGTTCCTGCTGCTGCATATGATTATCGTTAGTGATTATTTGATCAAAAATTTAAGAACATGAGAAGAGGAATATGGGAAGAAAGGAACGGTTAGACAAGAATGAATGTATGATATACTTGGAATTGATCATACTGCAGTTGATTTTGGTAGGCTAGCGATCATAAATTGGACTATTTTTCTGAATTCACTCACTACCTGCACAAACTATTTGTTGACAACCTTTGAATGTTTTGTTGTTTTCTCTAAATCGATTTCCAATGAAATTGTCACTCCAACTGATGAATTTGTGTAGGTATATGAGCAAATATGTTCTCTTTTTTCTTCCTAAGGTGAATCCTGTATAAACACACTTGTCCCACAATCACAGGACAATAGGGAAGAAAGTCAAAAAGATGAAAAATAATGGAGACCAGAACATCCAAGAGGGAAGGAGAAACAAAGGATAAAGAGATACAAAGTGGAAAGAAGCAAAAGGGAAGGTTTCACACTGTTATATAGATATTTTAGTGAGAGCAAGGAATCATTAATTTTGTTCAATGTAAAGATTTTATACTCTTTGGGGATTTTCTGATTTAAAAATTGATATTTGTTCTAGGTTTGTATGTCTGTTTTAGAAGCATCATGTAGTGATATGTCCTACTGTCTAATCCCGAGCCCAGTAAAGTCAGTGGCAAAGTTTCCATTGACACTGATAGTGCACGATCAAGCCCTAGTTGTTGTAAGACTTAGGCTATGGGTGATCTTCCTTTTCAGACACTGTAGCATAATGCAAGTTTCATACACTGCTAGTCCTTCATTTTGCCACTCTGAATTCAGGCCCAACCACAAAACTTTGAAAGGGGAAAGTGCATTCCTAATGCTAAATAACTGTGAAGATATTGCCATTTTTAAAGAAAATTACAATGCGTAAACTTGAACATAAGTGGTTGCAGGAACATATGAGACAATACAGATCTTCAGATTTCTGAGATAATGACTGATTTTCATGAATACTTTAAATGTTTGTAAGCAACTCAGTCACTTGTTTCTTACAATTTCTTCAAAGCTTGAGTGTATAACATACAGTCTTGGTGATTTATTGCTCTTAAATTTTTGAAGTTGTTCCAGCATCTCTTTTTTGAAACTTAATCTTCTCACAGTATACGTTAAAAAAAAAAAAAACCTGAAAAGAAGCCTTCATTAGGCATCCCTACAATATCCTCTGTGGTGAAGATTAAAGGAAAAAACTCATTTAGCCTCTCTACAATGTCGTTCTTCTTAATAGCTCTCTAGCAAGCTAGCAGATCCACAGATGCGCTCACAGGCTTCTTGCTTTTGATATAGTTAAAGAATTTGTATTGTCTTCATTTGATTTGGTTTAGATTGCCTCTGCCTTTGAAAATGTACCCTTTATCTTACTGTTGCATATTAACAAACTTAAAAAAAATGGTTTCCAACACAAAGAATCACCAATATTTATTAGGTCACATTCTCCTTATGTTAGTCTGCAATATTAATACTTTAGACAGTAGAGACTTGTTCATTTGTTTTGCTTGGAAACACATGGCTGCTGTCTCATTAAGCACTTCATTCTGTTAATCTTTGTTTTATAATGAATGCCTCTGCACCACAGTCCATCTCACATTACCTGTTATATCTTCTCTCAAAGCCCCACCTTGAGTTCTCCCTTTAATAGGACAGTCTGGTCCTGAATCCCAATTCTCAATTCTATAATAAATGTTTAGCTTGTCTTTTTCTGCTTCATTACCAAAACCTTTCAGCTTCCTAGCCTATATACTCAGGCGGGTCAGCAGGAAACTTTCTGACTCATTGTCTCAGTGGGAAAGTGCTGTCTCTGAGCCAGTCAGAAGGAAAAAAAATCCTCATGTCTGGTATTCTTCTTGTATTTGAGATTCTAATTAAGCCTCACATTTAATATTAGCATGCACTGTCATTATACAAAAGCTATATCCTGCTAAGGTTTTGTTTTGTTCTGTTGTGGCATAAGAACTTTCCTGATAAAAGGCTAAAATATGCTATATATTCTCTCATTTAGAGAGAAAATATAAATAGTCCCATTCTTCTTAGTGTATGCTTCTCAGGTGGCACATGACCAGGATTCATCACCGAATGTGGTCCACTGGTTGGATCATTAGGTTCCCCGGCTTGGGCCAGGTATTGACAGGGAGTGTAACGTGAACGTTGACCCATGCCTCCTAAGTACTTGCCAACATGAGTAGAGTAGGCACAATTATAATTCAAAATCAAGAGGGTAGACAGCAGTGGATGCAACTGAGGTGGTTCTACATGCAGAAGGAAAGGCATTTCTCCAAAAGAGACAATGTTATCAAAGTCTGCAGCCAATTGTATGAACAATGGCTACAGCATGGTTTCTTCTGCAATGTTCATCTATCCTCTATGCAGTCCTCTGTCTGCAGTTCTCAGAGAGCTAGTATGTGAAAAATTAGGTCTAACGGTGGGATAAACGAAAGTTATTTAGGTGCCTAAAACCCAGATTTAGGTATGTAAGTCTTGTACCTAAACCCTAGTTTTAGCCCTCCTGTGATCCACACAAATCCTGCCCAACCCTGTAAGCACCTAACATCACAAATCCTGAATCCCTTTTGAGCATCCAGGCCTAATTTACCATCCTTAATAGGAGAACCAAATGATAAGAGAAATTACTGCCAGTAACAGTGGCTGGAGCATCAATATTCCACAGAGAAAAAGCTGCTGCACTAAATTTGGCAAAGAAGAATTTTCTGATACATCATTTCATCTGTAAATCTGTAGGCCTGGTTCCAAAGATTCCATGAGTTATAGTGGCAGGAAGGATTACTAGGACAATGAGGAAGAGAGTTGATGAAATAGAGGGGAATCCATCTTCTCTCAGAGCATACTATTAGGACAAGTGCTTCCTTTGATCAGTAGGCAGAGCACCTGCAAAATTCACACTGAACTACTGTATCTGACAATGCTGAGGCTTTTACACTAGTGTTGCGGTTTGCTGTCTCAGTTGTTATGGTTAATAGTGTGGTACTACTTAGGGACAAGAGCAGTGAGGGGGACTATTCTGATGTGGCTATATCCTCTGTAGATGTTCTGTATGTGCAATTGTGTATGTAGTTTATCTTCTAAACTCTTTCTGCTTTTTAAATCTTGCTGATGCTTTTATTTGCCCGGCGTGTTTTTCTGCTATTCTGTACCCTACTGGGCTGGCACAAATTCTACCATGCCAACTACTCAAGCCTCTTGTTTTATATCAAGGTCAACAAAAATGCTGAGGCTCTGTTTAATGTAATCTCATGTACTGTCTTTTAGAAACATGTGGAAAATATAATCCATAACAAGATACTTCTAAACAAATCTGAGGAAAATCTATGTCCTGTTGAAGTCAATGGCAGAATTCCTGTGAACTTCAACTGGGTTAAGGTTTGGCTTTATGTGTGCAAGCCCTCAGTGGGACAATTTTGGCAGTGGAAACATCGACAGGGAGAAGAGGTAGGTAGGGGTTTGTATCACAGCGTAAGCAAGGAGTAAAATTCAGTTTACAAAAACCACTATACTGTATTGCATGCAATCTGTTGCACAATTTGAAAGAGGTGATTAAATGAAAGGTTGACGAGATCCTTCTTTCCCCTGGGTTTGTCGGTTCAGGAACAAGTCCATTTTGTGACCAGAAAATGGATAGCTGCCGTTTTGGAAAGACTTAATAAAAAACTTGATCTCACAGAATTACTCACATTCATGGGATCATTGTAGCCATTCAGTTTTAGGCCAGTTTGGATACAAGAAACGTCATGAGAAAGCAATATTTCAGTGCACCCAAAATGGAGAGGTGTACATTTTCATGTCAGTTTTTGCTAAAACATTTTCAAACACTTTTTTTTTTAATTCACCTTTTTCTGGTAATGAGAAATTTTCAAAATGTGGATTCCTCAATATATTGAACTATTATATTAGCCCCAGAAGGGCTGGTCAGAAATTTTCCATCAGAACTATTTTACAAAGGGAAAAAATGGGTTTTGACAAAATGAAAGTTTTCACAGAATGGGTCCACTTTCTGCCAAAAGTTTTGACTTTTTGTCAAAAAACTCGATCCCCACAAATATGTCCAAAAACTCAGAACTTTTCAGCTAAAAAAACATTTTTCCATATTTTAGAGGGGTTTTTTTCATTAAAAGTCAAATTTTCTGTAAAAAAAGAATACTTATTTTCCAAAGAGATAGTTATCTTCCAAAAATATTGGCTGTTAAAAATCATAACAATAAATGCTTTTTGTTAGTGCTTAAAAATACTTAAAATCTGAAGTGCATGCATTTTCTGTAATTTCTTTGTATTCTGAGTTGTTTGCTTTAGCAAAGGTTTAACTACAATTTAATTACAAAAAGGGTGCTTTGCTTAGAAGAAAGAACTAATAGCATATATGTTCTGCACAATTTCAACCTTATGTATTGTCATGTTGTGTTATATCAGTCACATCACAATCATTTCCATTTCCAACAGTATGATGATGAGACACACTAATAAAACTGCCTAGGAATAAGAGATCCAGTTACAATTGTGAATGATGTACTGGAGGGAAAACTCAAGGTGTTTTAATACTGTTTTGGACTGTTTGTAAATAATACATTAATAATATATTTTTGAGGATAAAGTGCTGCCAGCAAAAAAAAAAAAAAGAACGAGTTGTTCACTTCCTTAATTATATTGCTAAGGGATTCTCTGAGGTTTCGTTCTGTTGATCACAGATCCATTCAGTCAATTATTTTTCAATCTTGGCATTAACTATCTTTAGGAAATTATTTTAAATATAAAGCTCGTGAGCTCAGCAACCCAATGAAGACATTTACAGCTAATTTCTGCCCTTAGGTATGCATGCAAATTGCTGTGCATCTGATACAGCAGCCTTTACTCAAGGAAAGCTGCAGGACAGAGCCCACTGACTCCAGCAGGATGTGTATGACTGCTGGATTTCTGCTTGTTGGATAATTAGAGATACAAATAATCAAGAAAGCAGCTTTTTACTTAGGGTGTTCTGGATCCAGCACATCTCAAAAATAAATATCATATGCCAGCATATAAGGAATAGGGTATTTGTTTTCCTGATAAATTACCTGCTTACAAGCTAGTTCTTCAAACTTTCAGATGAGTCAAACATGTGAAAACCTGACTCATATTTTCAAACAGAAGATGTTTCAATGTAGAATCCTTACAGAAATTAATTTTCATGCAACATGACAATCTCACTTGCTTAAATAGCTCCTAACATTTTGGGTTTAGTGTTTACCACCTACATTATTTTAGTATCTGCTGAAGAGTGCTTTTATCACAGGTATTAGCACAAAGTCAGGTAATAAGTTTAAAAGCTTTAACGTATCATGAATACTAATGGACCTATGTCTGATCTTGCTTACCTTTCAATTTATAGTGGTGTAGCTCTAGTAACTTCAGTGGTGTTACTCCTAATTTACATCATTATTAGTAAGTTAGAATCAGGCCCAATATAAAGAAAATAAGACCTTTGGGACTCGAGTTAAAATGGATGTACAAATGCATGTATTATTATATATTAACAGAATGTCACGTTCTCCATCTTGTAACTAATTCTACAAATGTATGGGGTTTTACTCCCATTGGCTGACGGAACTGGGATAGTGATAAGAAGCTCAGCTGCATCCCAAATTACATCATTCAGAAAAATGAGGGAAACGTAAATTGAAAATGATTTAAAGAAAAATAGCCTTTATTCAATTTACATTTTAAAAAATATTCTTCTCATGAAAAACAGGTAAAGGTTATGAAAAGGTGACCCAAAGGTATTTTAAATAGTCACTTTCCAGAGTAGAACCTTAGTAGAAATAACAACTCCTTACTTGACAGATCTGTTCCATATGTGTATGTATAGTCATTTGCTGACTTAGGTGACAAAACTTAGTTTTAGCTGCTTTTTATTTCTACTAGCCCTACCCAGCCATTACAGCTAAGAATGACTAAGCTGCCGTTTCTATTCCATTTTGTGCATCATCAACAAAATTGTTTACTAAATTCCAATTAGTTACGTCTGTGCAAATCCTTTGATGGCAATGGGACTTCCAGCTGTTACTAAAGCCGTAATTGGAAGACAATGGGGTAGCTCACAGCCTGATTTGACCTTCTGAAATTTATTACTGGTGATGATATACATGATAGAAAGAACACTGTTTGAATCTCAGAACCTCAGATCGACTTCCAGGGCTGCTGGTTAGAAAAGAAATCCGTTGTATTTGTAAACTGAGCTCAGAAATCACTGCGGGAGGTGGGTTCCCCATAATGTTGTGTCACTATTTGGAGTATGGATGTACTTTAAAAGAATATACTCCTACTTACTACTCACCTTCTTAGGACAAAATCTCCATGGAAATGTCCTAAGACATACTCTGCAAATGGTACCCACCCATATCAATGGGTGTGGGAACTTGATGGGACCACTGATGAAAGGGGGGCAATCCCAACAGTAAGGGAAGGAGACACTCACCAAGGGATGATAGGGTGCTATTACCCCTGGGAGTCTCTGAAACCCATTGACCAGCTGCGGGAGAGGCATGCTGATTGGCCAGCATTCCCCATCTCCCAGGTTTTAACCTAGGTACATGTGGAGCATATTTTGGTTCTGTTCCAGCAGAGAAAGGGTTACTCACCAGCTCCCAGGAGCAGCAGTCTTCACGATTCAGAGGAAGACGAGTAAAAATTCTGGGTCCCTTTTCCACACGGGCAGAGGCCCTGGTGTGTGTGTGTGGGTCTCTGTCCCTCTGTGGGGTTTGTACCTCTGTTGTTCCCCCCCGAATGGGGGCTCTGCCCACTACCACAGGAGGAGCCCCCTCAGGGAGGGATACAGTGCTGACTCCCCCGGTCCTCCATACGGGTTGGGCAGGGGTCACATAGTACTGCTACAGTGGCTGGGCATGGTCCTGATAGAGCTAGGTTTATTGCCACACACTCCTCACTCCTACTGCTCAAAGGGAAGGTTGGCTGTGGTGGGGGGTCAAGCCATACTGCTTCAGTGGCTGGGAAGGGCCCTGCGTCCCTGGGTGGTTCTGTTAGAGCCAGGCCTTTAGCACTGCCCCACATAGCCCTCCCACTACTCTCTGGGAAGAGGGATGGGGGTCACATGGTGCCACTACAGCGGTCAGTGGGGGCTTGGTTCCTTGCATGGCCCTGTTGAAGCCGGGTTTGTTGCCTTGGCCTCCACGCCTACCCTTGCACAGCAGAAGAAGCCGTGGGAGTTCACGGTCCTTGTATCCAGCTGCACCCTCCCTCCTGTCCCCCAACTCTGGCTTCTGGTGCTGGGGAAGGGCTCATGGGGCTTCAGGCAGGGTTATCGTCAGCAGCCTGTAGGGATCAGCTCCAGGAGCTGCTCTGAGGGTGTCAGGGAGAATATCTGGTCACTTATGACATGTCCCTTACATCCTCCCTCAGAATAAGGTGGCAGGAGTTGGTGCATAGGTAGTAGGTGTGCCCTCCTGCAGGAATGAGGGGGACGTTGCCCTTCCCTAATGGAGGTACTGAGACAGGTGGCTTCAGAGGTGGGTGAGGGTTAATTTTGGCAGCTTTGCTGGGGAATTGTGGGCCTGGGTCTGCAGCTTTGTGAGGGAGGATTTAGGCAGAGGGTTTCAGAGGAGTCTGATTACCCAGGGATAAAATAGACCAGGAAGGAACTTTGGATAGAGATATGACTCCTTATCACCTTGCCCAGCTGGCATTCATGGACAGCAGGTTACCAGACCCAGACCTCATTTTCAAACTACAGATATAAAAGTCAATGTGTACTTTGCATTAATGATGGAAAATGTTTTTGCTCCCAGTGCAGCTATAAACACTGCACTTAAGATACAAGGGTTATAGAATTTGCTATTGGACTCCCACAGCAAAAAAGACAAGGCTTATTTGTGGAATGGATTTTCGGCTGGCTTTCAAATCCTATGGGAGGACATGAGATGCCACTTCGGGGCAGAGAACTTGAAGTCCACCAAGGCTTTGAGCATATTGGGAAAGCAAAATTAACCTTAGAGGTGGCAGCAGAAACTGTGGCAGGACCCTCCCCTTGCATTCCAATGCAAGAATTGCACTTTTTCCCCTGGGTGTGGTTGTGAAGAAGTCAAAGGGGGAATACAGGCTTATCCGTCACACGTTGTACCCCTGGGTAAAATTATCAGTAAAATGATTATATTGACCCCAGCTGTGTTCAGTGAGACACTTGTCATTTGATGCTGCAGTAGCTGTGTTTAAGGAATGTGGCACTGGAGTGATGTTGGCACCACCTGACATCAAGCCTGCATTCAATTGCCTCCAGTGCATCTTAGGGACTTTAACTTGCTTGGGTTTCAATTTGAAGGCTACTACTCTTTTGATAAAGCCATGCCTGTGGGGTGCTTGATGTCATGTGCTGCTTTCAAAATATTTAGTTCCATGTTGTGCAATTGTGTGTGAAACTGCCCTGCATCACACAGTGCACTACCTTGATGACTACTTATTTGCAGGAAGATTCGGGACATGCAGCTGTGAGTACATGCTTCAGGCATTTCAGAATCAAGCTGAGTGCCATGGAAAAAACAAAAGGCCCTGCCCAAAGTTTAATGTACTTGGGTATCAAACTGGACACAGTTTGGCGGTGTTTCTAGATTACCTACAGAGAAGCTGGAATCAGTCAGGACACTGATATGGGCTCTCAAAAATGCAAAGAAAATTACTCTGCAGGAAATATAGGTGGTCATGGGGTACCTAGACTTTGTGTGTTGGGTGGTGGCTCCCAGTCAGGCAATTTGTGTTCATCTGGCATCTACCTCCTCTGGAGTGTGAAAACCCCACCACTTCATCAGAATGACGAGGGGAATGAAGGAAGATTTAGAAGTGTTGAAAAGATTCCTAGAGGAGTTTAATGGAGGTTTCAATATGTCATTTGGACTCGTTGCTCAAGACTGAGCTGCAGGTACAATCTGAAAGCTTGGCAGATATAAGATTTTGGGGTTTACCTTCAAGGTGAGTTGTGTGCACAGAGGTGACCAGAAAGCTGTGTGGCTAAGGGTATTACAGGAACATCACCTTCTTCATCTCCCCACTATCCAGTAGGGATCTGCAGGTGATGCCCCAAGAACTCTGGAACTTTGGCTCATAACAGATGTGAGACTAGTTGAGGACTCTGCTGACCTGCAGATTCTGAGGGCCTATAAGGCAAGCCTTTCAGAGTTTGTGGGATTTAGGGGATAGGAAGGACTTCATTGTGGGCGACACATAACCGCACAACAGATGGTGCAACGTGTTGCCTTTGACCCACCATGGGTGCTCCCTCCACTATCTCTGGCTGGCTAGTGGGCCTGTCCTCCGGGAGTAGGTTGGTGGCTTTCCCAGGGCATTTCATAGTACAGAAATTCTTGATTTAGAAGGTTGGTCCAGAAGTGTTGGGTACTGAAGGGATGTCAGGTTATCCATAACACTGGAAACCTCATCAAAGCAATCAAAGGCTCTGCCTCGGCCTGCAGCTTGAGGGGAAGGGCTGTGTTATTTCAGGTGACATTTGTTGTTGCCATGTTTGGCACATTGAGAGTGATTGAGTGAGCTGGTGTCTCTGGAAGCTGTGGACAGGTCCAAGCATGCATTCAATGTAACAGACATGCAACTACCTTCTGAAGTAGTATCCCTGAACTTAAGGTCTTCAGAAAAACAGACTAGAAGGGAAGAGAGGCTTATGTGGTTTTGAAGGAATGTGCAGATGAGCCTTATAAACTTGTGCCCTATAAAGGTGGTAAGAGCCTTACTACAAATCTGCAGCCAGGACCACCATTCACACATGGTGATGGCAGCTTCCTGACAAGGTGCCAATTCAGTGTGAGACTGAGAAAAAACCTTGCACTACTGCAGTCTTGACCTGCATAAATTTGGTACTCATTCTTTCAGAATTGGGCAGTGATGTCAGTGGCTGCAGGGATTTTGGCCCACAACAGGTGCAGGCAATAGGGCACTGGAAAACAAGGTGTTACAGGACTTCCATCTGCACCAAGGAATAAATGGTAGGGTATGGCAAAATGTAAATAACCCACTGTGCAATGTTTGGATTTGCTGGCATTCTGTAGTGCACTGAGCTCACAAGACAGCAGCCAGGATGGCAGATGGATCTCAGCTAGGTTTCAGGACTGAAGCTGTTCACATCCAGAAGAGGCATGCAGTGGGATCCGCTTATGCCACTTCTGCACTCACTGACAGGGAAGGGCTGGGAGCATACCCAGCCCATGTGAACAAGGCTAGAAAGAAAGTAAATAGGGAAGTCACTAAGTATTCCTGGAGACATGGGGTTCAGTGATACAAAATAGGGACACCCATTACAATCAGCCAGAAGTTTTCAGGTTTGATGGCGTACATATGGCTGTGAAAAGTGAGGGTAATGGGTTGGGCAGGTGTTGTGATACCAGGCATTGTGGTTGGGGTGGGAGATTGGAAAGTGACCAGGCTAGCTGCTAGCACCCCCTGTGGCCAGTTTCCAGTGTGATTAAGAGAATAAAATGAATATTTCCCAGAGGTAAAAGACCTGGGATTTTGGTGATTGGGTCAGACCTTGTATCCCTCGCAGGCTGAGGTGTCCATCCTCCTGCACCTTCTGTCCTCCTCATGGTGGGGAGGGTACTAGGACTCAGATACTTGAGTCCTGTTGGTAGGCTGAGAAGAGCCTACCCTGTGTTATAGGTTATAGGCAAGAAGTGTTATAGGCAAGAAGCCCTGTGATCCCCACATTGGAACCGATTAAATGCCTGGTATAGGAAAGGATGGGTAATGGGCAGGTACCACATCTCCTCTTGTGATAAAGTTTAATAAAAGTTGTAGCCTGTCACTTAATTCCATGCATGTGTCTCTCCTCATTTTGCTTTTGTGCCCACATCAAAGGGATTAGATACCAAACTGCCAATTTACTCGCCCAAGTCCATAATCTAATTTTTAGCCTCCCTGATCATTTGCAGCCTAATCCTGTAGGTGCCTAAATTTCTACCGGTAAAATTTATTAGGTGCCTGAATTTCTATTGCTGAGCCTGCACAAAGCTGCTTCTGTCCTCAAACCTGGTGCCTAAGGCCTGGAGGGATCCTCAAATTAGGTGTTCCATTGCCTATTTCATTCTCAGGCCCTGATCTAGTAGGCAGTCTCAGAGCATGTTTACCAGATTGAGCCATGCATAAAGCACTGCAGGAGCAGAGCTGTGCACCCCCCAACTCTTAACCCAGTGGTTAGCATACTCACCCAAGTTGTGGGAGATCCAGGTTCAAATCACCTCCCCCACTCTTCTGAAGCAGAACAGGAATTTGAACACAGGTTTCACCTCTAGTATGAGAGCCCTACCACTGGGCTAAAGATTATAAAGTGGCCCACCACCTCCATCTCCTGTGCTATGTTTTATTCAAGCCCCAATATGTTGGGCCTACACCACGCATGCCTTTCTTCAGTATTTCCTAGTGGTTAGCTTAGGTGGTTCCCTGCTCCGTTTGCTGGCTTTTGTGGATTTCATTCTTTGGTATCTAGCAATCCCCCTGCACTGCATGGGATGCCTAATACGGGGCTGGGGATTCCACTAGACAGCAGGGCAACTAAACATTAGGCATTGCAATGTTTAAGGGTTGGTCTACATGTTGTGTTAGTGTGCACCAGTAGGAGTGTAAATTCTAATGCACACCAGCATGTCATGCACTAACTGTCCATGTGGACCCTGCCGGCATGCTCTCAAAGTTCCCTGGTGTGTGCTGACATAATTCCATTTGAAACAGTCCTATGTCATTGTGGACAAGGGAACTTGCAGTTAGTAGCAACACACTGATGTATACTAAAATTTACACCCCACGTGGTGAGTATTAGCATACCCTGTAGACATGCCCCAAGTCACATTTGTGGATCCAGCTCCAAGATAAATCCCTACTATCACTGCCCTCGGACAATGAACAATTAGTTACAAATTTCTGTGTACAAATACAAGCACCATGTGACATATATATTTGGAATATTTTGAAAACATGTTTCAGGAAGTCAAGCTATCATGTACACTGCATTGAAATATTTGTTACTCCACAAATGGTGGTTCTGAATGATATTGCAAGGGAGAGAAAGTCTCTATTGGCCATGATAATAAGAAAGGTGACCATGAATAGCTAGGGAGAGGTGGAGGAAAAGCATACTTGTAACTACCACTTTTTATTCTAAGTGGAGGTGGATGAATGAGAAAGACATACTATTTAAATAAAATCCTGCCTAATTTTGCTATTTTATGGGATATTGCTTCAATTCCTGCTGTAATCAATGAGTAAAAAGCATCAGCACTTTGCAGGATCAGATTCTAAAAATTCCCCACATTGCAATCTGCAAAAATCTCACACTGGGGAAAACAAAACATTTGATTCTTCCCCCCACCTCCCACTCCCAGACTTCACCACAAACAGCTTGTCTTAGGAGTTACAATTCTGTTATTATGGAGTCACAGTAGCAACTTCATGTTTAAGGTTGCAATTAGCTTTCCCCTATAAATCCAGGCCACACACCCACTGCTAACTTCTTAAAACACCTGTGTTTTCTCCTTGAAATTTCTCATATGAGATCTCTTGGAAAACAAAGTCACCATTCTACTGCCTAGAAGAGCAAGACTAAGTCAACAGAAAAGCCGACTGAAAGAACATTCTCTTTTGTTAATTCAGTTTCAAATTTAGTTCATTGATGTGTACAGTGTAACCAGTGAATGGGCAGTATATAGCAAAATTTTAGATAGTGTTCCTTCTCCTCCTATCCAACACAAGAATACACCTCAGTGTTTAATTCTCTTTCTTTCCTAAAAAAAATCACTTCCCCTTTTTGAGCAGCTGTTCAAAGCCACCAATGACCCTGGCCTCTCTTGTGGGGTTAAGATTCTTAACTCTAATTCAACCCAGCTATCTTGTCTTCACCTTGCCAATTTGCAGATCTCTAACCCTTTGGTAGACTACTAAAATGAGCCAAGGAAAGTTCCTAGCATCTGTATTAATTGCCTGCAGGCTCCATAAACTATTTTTAAAAGCATAAATGTTTCATATTTCCAATGGCCATTGGGGCTTTATTGTTGAAGAGACATATTTAGGATTATAGCATTTTGGGGGGGCACAATTAAAAGGAGGCCAATATACATACACTGCTCAACTGTCTTCTCCTTAATTAACTATTTCTGTTGCTTAAGGTGGCATAGTTATTTCACATCTTTGTTAGCAAGATCTGAAACTCAAGCATTCACATTTGTAACCTTTTCTTATGGAAGGTGTCCTACTAAAGTCAACGAGGTAACACCCATTAGTGAGGATACTGCTGTAAGTAAGAATTGCAGACTGGGGCCTTGAAGGGTATCTTGCAGTTCACAACGTTAGGCAACCCCATGCTGAGTAAAAGTTTCTCAGTTTTAATGTGTAATTCTACAGAAGATCTTTACACACTGATCCAATATTTGGGATAAAATCTTAACATGACATACTCTATAGAGAACAGTAAATAGGACATGCTCTTCTAATATGTTTGCATCCTGGAAAATACAAACACTGTAGAAGAAAGCATATGTCATGGGGAAGAGTGGGAATCATTTGTTTCAACAGACTCACAGTACAATCACTAGAGTGGATGAAAGGGATATAATCTTCATTTTTACTGTCTTGTACCAAGATCATCACTGTAGTATGTGATCACCTTCCAGTACTGCGTTAAGCAATGTAACTACACATCTGTTACATATTGCTTGTTCTCTCATCCTCTCCATAGGGGAGAAGTGTGTGTAGTGGAGTCAATTGTTTTGGTAGGTTTTTTTTTACTAATGTATATGTGCTGCAATTCCTTTGACAAGTCAAGGTAAAAAAATGGGCCTTGTTCTTGGTGAAGGTGCTTAATGACACCTTGTGACCGTGCTTGTGACAGTGCTTAATTCCTAGGGGAGTTCATTCCAGTCTCAGGCTAGCCCCCACAAAACCCCTGTCTCCTGCACAGACAACCTTAACCACATTGTAGAAAGTTTCACTGTGCCAGAAGAGTGAAGTTGTCCACCATTGTCTTCATCCTGGAGCTTTAGGATACATCTCTTGGATATCCTGAGTTCAGGCCATTGGGTACCTTGAAGATAAGGAACTTGATCCTTATTTGATATTCTCGAAGAAGCCAGACCAGAGGACAGGTTTAATTTGTCTGAAGTAGCCCATGTTGCTGAGGAAACATGCAGCAGAATTTGGAACTTGTAAGACTTTCCTACATGGACTTCATACTTGGATAGAACATATTGCTATCATCCAGCCAAAAGGTGATGAAGGAGTGAATAATTGAGGCCAGGTCATCATCTGCCAGGATGGGACAAGTCCCTGACTCTGCCAAAGATGACTTTTATTATTCAACATTACTCACTGCTATGCTGCTGTGTGAGAGCTTAGCAGCAATGAAGAATCCAACAGTACTCCTAAACTATAGACTGAACTGGCCAATTTTGGGCATTCACTTTAACCAATCAAGACGGCACTGTGGATGCAAATGCTTCGAAATTCTTCCCTCTGCCCACTAGCATAACGTCAGTCTTGCACAGGTTTAGCTACAACCAGCTGTTCTTCATCCATGAGCTGATCTCATCCAAGCACTGGTCAGTCCTGTGGTCATCTGTGGTGAAGGATAAGTAGAGCTGTATGTCAACAGTGTTTAGCGCTCCAGAGGATGACAATGGATGCCTGCCCTCTATTCATTGACAGCAGGAGATCATTCATCAGTGCCACTAAAGTGGTTTCAGTTCAATGTCCTGGCCTGAATCTAGATTGTGCAAGGTTTAGGATATTAGCTCTATTTGATATCTCTTTAAGGCAATTATGTGAATTCTTCAGTTTCACTGCTAGTTGTCTCCCACCAATGTGTATATATATATTCATACACTGTATGTAAGAATGGGGTCATAGCTGTGTTCAGATTGTATGCCTTCTTATCCCAGTTAGCCATCTAATGAATAGTAGTGTCATAAATATAAAGGGAAGGGTAAACCCCTTTGAAATCCCTCCTGGCCAGGGGAAAGCTCCTCTCACCTGTAAAGGGTTAGGAAGCTAAAGGTAACCTCGCTGGCACCTGACCAAAATGACCAATGAGGAGACAAGATACTTTCAAAAGCTGGGAGGAGGGAGAGAAACAAAGGGTCTGTGGGTCTGTCTGTATGCTGGTTTCTGCCGGGGATAGACCAGGAATGGAGTCTTAGAACTTTTAGTAAGTAATCTAGCTAGGTATGTGTTAGATTATGATTTCTTTAAATGGCTGAGAAAAGAATTGTGCTGAATAGAATAACTATTTCTGTCTGTGTATCTTTTTTGTAACTTAAGGTTTTGCCTAGAGGGGTTCTCTATGCTTTTGAATCTAATTACCCTGTAAGATATCTACCATCCTGATTTTACAGGGGGGATTTCTTTATTTCTATTTACTTCTATTTTTTTATTAAAAGTCTTCTTGTAAGAAAACTGAATGCTTTTTCATTGTTCTCAGATCCAAGGGTTTGGGTCTGTGGTCACCTATGCAAATTGGTGAGGCTTTTTATCCAACATTTCCCAGGAAAGGGGGGGGTGCAAATGTTGGGAGGATTGTTCATTGTTCTTAAGATCCAAGGGTCTGGGTCTGTAGTCACCTAGGCAAATTGGTGAGGCTTTTTACCAAACCTTGTCCAGGAAGTGGGGTGCAAGGTTTTGGGAAGTATTTTGGGGGGAAAGACGCGTCCAAACAGCTCTTCCCCAGTAACCAGTATTAGTTTGGTGGTGGTAGCGGCCAATCCGAGGATAACGGGTGGAATATTTTGTACCTTGGGGAAGTTTTGACCTAAGCTGGTAAAGATAAGCTTAGGAGGTTTTTCATGCAGGTCCCCACATCTGTACCCTAGAGTTCAGAGTGGGGGAGGAACCTTGACAAGTAGAAAGGACAGAAAATGGAAATGACAATTAGTGAACCCTTAAAAAAAACATCCACACAGTCTTATTAAGAAATAGACATTAAGTACCTTTTCCAAATATCATCAGTTTGTATGACTGGAACATCATTTTTATACTAAAATTTCAGTCTTTCCTATACTGTGTGTTAAATTCTCTTTAATATTTTCTTTTTTGTAAAGGCACATTTAATTTTTATTTTTATCTGCATATTACTCTTTGAAAAATGTGCATTCTTTCACAAGGATTTTATAATCTGTCTCGTAAATGCTGATTTCCTTTTAAACTATATGCAAGTATTTGTCCGGCAGTGGAGAGTCAGAAGTGACACAAGAATTATGATCTTCACAATCATTTATAATAACAGAAGATATAGAAGATATATCGGTGCAAATAAGATTCCTTTTAACAACTAAATTTTTTAGGTATTGCAGAACAAAATAATTGTAAATTCATTACAGAAAAAATCATAAGGTAACTGTCTAACAGAGAGGCAAAAAATCTCACTGAGTAACCATGAGAATGAGATTTTTTTAAAAAATATTCAAACATAAGGTCCTCCTAATAATGTGTTTTCACAAAAATGCAACAAAGCGTTAATATTTTATATTGTCTCTATTCTATAATGTATTTCCTTCATTTTTGAGTAGGCACCTGACATTCTCTTTTCTCTTTTTCTTCTTTTAACTGAGTTATGACATCACATGGAAGCATTCAAATTTCATGATTTTTTTTAAAGTACCTGTGAATTTTTAAAGAGATTTTCTTGTTTCAAACTTAAGCCAAAGACTGAGTTGTCCACTCAGAAACACAAAACATATTGTTAGTTCTACATAACCTGTGTACATATGTACATGTTAGGCACACAAGCAGATATATTTCAAACACATTTTCCTGTATGTAAAAGTGTCTTGAACAGAATTGCAGCAACTCTTTTAAAATGAAGGGTTTGGGGGGAAGACAACCTTGTTTTGTAGTTCATTTATTTACTAGATCCTGCAATTTACCGTGTGTGAATAAACTGCTTTACCTACCTGTTTCAGAGTGACAGCCGTGTTAGTCTGTATTCGCAAAAAGAAAAGGAGTACTTGTGGCACCTTAGAGACTAACCAATTTATTTGAGCATAAGCTTTCGTGAGCTACACTTCATCGGATGCATAGAGTGGAAAATACAGTGAGGATGTTTTTATACACACAGACCATGAAAAAAAGTGAGGATGTTTTTATACACACAAACCATGAAAAAATGGGTGTTTATCACTACAAAAGGTTTTCTCTCCCCCCACCCCACTCTCCTGCTGGTAATAGCTTATCTAAAGTGATCACTCTCCTTATAATGTGTATGATAATCAAGGTGGGCCATTTCCAGCACAAATCCAGGGTTTAACAAGAACGTCTGAGGAACAGTGGGGTGGGGGAAAGGAATAAACAAGGGCAAATAGGTTACTTTTTATTATGACTCAACCACTCCCAGTCTCTATTCAAGCCTAAGTCATTATAAAAAGTAACCTATTTCCCCTTGTTTATTCCTTCCCCCCACCCCACTGTTCCTCAGACGTTCTTGTTAAACCCTGGATTTGTGCTGGAAATGGCCCACCTTGATTGTCATACACATTGTAAGGAGAGTGATCACTTTAGATAAGCTATTACCAGCAGGAGAGTGGGGTGGGAGGAGAAAAAACCTTTTGTAGTGATAAACACCCATTTTTTCATGGTATGTGTGTATAAAAACATCCTCACTGTATTTTTCACTTTATGCATCCGATGAAGTGAGCTGTAGCTCACAAAAGCTTATGCTCAAATAAATTGGTTAGTCTCTAAGGTGCCACAAGTACTCCTTTTCTTTTTTACCTACCTGTGTGTTAAACTGCTTGATTGAGGCCTTAAACAAGTTATTACTTTTACTCACATTAACTTCAAATGAAGTCTCCATAATTTGCTAATTCTTTACATTAATCTCAGATTGTTCATTATTTATGAATTTTATGTTAATAAAGGCCACAAGAATTGCCATGATTTTAAATTTTAATAACTGGAGTGTAATTTGTTGTCTCATTTAAAATGTAATAAAGTACTCCTCCATATTTTAAAGTTAATATTGCTTTTCTTTGACAGAGAGAGAGAGTGTGCCTATCCATCCATAAAGCTATGACCCAATGGAGTGACTCTCAACCTTTTCCATAGTGGGACCCAGCATGCCCTTCAACAGCAAGAAATCTAGCAATATGGGAAGAAGGGTGTTCACAACATCTAACACTTGTTTATAGTCCCCAGATTGAGAATCCATGTACTACTCTAGTTATTGGTGACAGATTTCAGAGTGGTAGCTGTTTTAGTCTGTATCAACAAAAACAGTGAGGAGTTCTTGTGGCACTTTAGAGACTAACAAATTCATTTGGGATAAGCTTTCGTGGGCTTATGGGTTTAAACCCACAAAAGCTTATGCCCAAATAAATTTGTTAGTCACAAGGACTCCTCGTTGTTTTTTTTTCTAGTTATTGGTAATGTTATTAATATTATTTGTGGAGACAAGTGACAGGTCTAGAGAAACTCGATGGTCTTTCTCTCTCTGTCCATCTGTAATATGCTAACTTTTGAAAACCACAAGTGATCCATGCCTACGCTTCAGGGAATGTTACAGGAAGGAGTGAGAAGACCTCACTGATTTTGGTGAAAACTGGAAAAGCCTGCTTTCCACTAAAATCTCCATTTGGTCACTCTGGATAAAGGGGTTAGGCATGATCTCAGAGAGGCTTCTGGCAGGGAAGCAGCCGTTTGTTCTACATAAGCAACAAAGTGTGTGACCTTTTAGTGTGTGTGTTATTAGTGGTGCCTAGGAGTCCCAGCTGTAGAGCAGGTCCCCATTGTGCTAGATGTTGTACAAGCAGATGACCAAAAGATGGTCCCTGTGCCAAAGAACTAACCATACAACAAGAGATAACTGGTGTATCATATTCATGCAACACCTGTCACCAAATCAGCTTGTATTGTTGTTACCATTGCAACACAACACCAGTGGAAATTTTGGGATGTGTTCAGGGAAGCCCTAGATATGCAAACAATGATAAAAAGGAGATGCTGGCCTCGTGAATGCTTGGGCCAGCAATCTGATTTTAATACAAGTTAGCTCTCTGTGAACACAATGAATAATGAGACTTAGTAAAGGATCTATTTTCTAAACTCAGGATCAGGTCCTCCTCTAGTGTAAATCAGAATAGTTCCACTGATTCAATGGAACAGCTCTGATTTGCAACAGCTGACGGTCTGGCCCTGAACATGGACCTCATCTGCTATGCTGAATGAAGTAAGAAAAAAACTCTCTAAAATATAAATCAGTTTCCTCATGAAAAACTGCCTTTCAATTTTTGTCATATTGTCACAGAACAATACATCATTATTTTTTCTTTTCATATTTTTTAAAAAAATGCTTGGGGTAAACGGAACGCACCTGGAAATGAAGGACAAAGAGGTCTGAGTGTAGAGTGGATGAGTGCTCTGAATGTACTCCCACACTACACCACCGATGTATCTCATTCATACCCTGCCACACACTTCAGATTCTGAGCAGACACATTAATGTCATATTATATGATGCATAGTAAGTATCAACGAGGTTCCACTGTATCCCTTTTCTTATGTGAACTCATCAGCTTGAACATAGCTCTTTTGCGGGGAAAGCCTAATTACTTGTCCACTTTACCATTTCCTGTAGCCCCCTGCCCATTAATCATAACCAATTAACTGTAATTGTCAGTTGTGCACTTTGTCTAATCACTCTGTTATTTCCTTTGAACTGCTGGCATTGTCCTCCCTGCTCCCCGAGCTTGCAGTTACATACACACACCCCTGCATTATTTTGACAATCATTTATATATAAAGTAGTTGCTGGGTCAAGACTCAGGGGATTAACGGAAGCCTCTGTTGATACAGCTGTTGAATCTTATAACAATATCTTGTGCAACATCATAAATGTAGATACTCCCACAACATCCCATGTGATATAGTGCAGTTTAGCATGTACATTTGACAAGTTTTAGAACTAGTCTGAATTTAACAATCTTCTAGAAGTCAGGACAAGGCATTGTAAACCATTATCCTGAAAGATTAATCTCCCCTACAACAGATTACTATTCCGGTTTGATACCAGTAGGGAAAACAGACATTTTGTGCCAGGTACTCAGTTGTAGTCCATTCCCATAGTGCTGCCTGAGTAGCACAAAGGAGACCCCCCCAAAAAACACACAAAGGTGGGTTAAGGCTAGCTAGGAATTTCCAAGAATGTTATAGCTGGCTCCTTCACCAGCCCCTGACTCTGCCCTGGATGACAGACATAACGTAATGAGGAGGAGAAGGCATACATGGATTGTGATGCACTGCAGCTAACTCCAGGTGGTGTGTGATCCTTTAGCTGGCATGATTTAGAGGAGTTTCAAGAGGCTCTAACTTACTCTGGGATCAGGGTAGCAGAAAGGAGCCCTGAGAATCAGGGAGCTGTACCTGACCCCATGACAGCCCCACTCACTGCTCTGTTAAATGGAGACTTGGAGCAGCAGAGAATGTGGGCCTTTTGCTTGTTTAAGACCATCTAAGACATTTTAACTGCCAGCGCTTTCTCATTGATGCAACTTGTTCTCCAAATGTTTACATTTTAAGGACATTTGTAAGTAAACTGATTATCATTTATTTCTGTTTTAGCTCAGACTCTGCCCTTGTGTAAGCCCTTCATTTCAACCATTTGATTACACGTGATTGAGGAGGATGAGATGAAGTGGATCAGTTGTCTCTGTGCCCCACTACAGAATACTGGCTAATCTGGCTTCTCAAAAAATTTAGTGACTGTTTTTTTAGCTGCTGGAAGTATTCTAGCACAGTAAATAAAAAAGTGGAAGCCAAGCTGGTCTACTGACCTAGTAATGTGCTCTGCATGGTTTATTTGGGTTCATAGTCACAGTTTACAAAGGTTGAGATGCTGTGGCAGAGCATGCTTTGACCCGGAGCAGCAGGGCAGGAGAAACAGAGTGTTTTACATTATTCAAACAGCAACTTCTCTTTCTGATCAAAGAGCAGCTTTAGCAAGCTCTGAAGGGTTCTCCCTTTAATTCTCCCCAGACAGAAGTATCATAGCTGTGATGCAGGCCTTGAACATGTAGAATTTGCTATACCTGATCAGATCAATGGTCCATCAAGGCCACTATGCTGTCTTTGACACAACCAATAATGCTTCAGAAAACCTTGATAATGCACTTAGCAAGTTGTGCAATGCTTTACAAAGGGGGTAAAATTCCTTCATGACTCCTGTGGTAATCATTTTAAATCCTGCAGAATGGTTATTCCCAATGTAGCATGCATAACTACAATGCTAACAAGGGAAACAAAAGGAGGACATTTAGGGCTCCAATGCAAAATAGCAGAGAATCTCATTGGGGTTAGAAGTGGGAGGGGGCGGGAGGTTAGCTCTCAAGGCTCAAAGAGAAATGCCACAGAATGCCAGTGAGTAAAAGAAAATGAAGCCAGGCCTTCCATCTAATCAAGTGCTGTGTTTTATTTGATAACTGGGCCAGAAATAACATATCATTCCTGTCCCTTTTAGACCCATTCTGGAGGTGACTATGAAAGGCATTTACCAGATGACCATACCATTAGCAATTTAACTATTTCCTATCTGATCAACAGTTGCTAAAATATTGAGTGCTGACTGTATCCCAACTAACTGACTTAAGTCTGGAAGTCCAAAAGATAGGATACTTTGTGACTCCTCTCTGTCATTCCATTTTTTGTTATCTATTATTAATTATTATTATTTATTTATCATCATAGTGTCTAGGAGCTCTAGGCATGGACAAGGACACCATTGTGATGGGTGCTGCACAGACACAGAAAAAGACAGTTCCTGCCATATTGTAGATGCTGCTGGGATTGTCACACTTCTTTTTCTTCTATTCCAGACTGTGTTTTCTACTTAGCCATGAAAAAAAAAATGTCCATCTGCCAAGTGGCAAGCTGCCTGCCAAAATACTGCACAACAGCTATGGATCAGGATTCCTACAGACATTAGGGTAACTGTTCCATTGTAAAAAGAAACCCAGGACACCTTAAGTAGTAACATTTTCTTTTTCCTATTCTTTGTTTATCTTGTCTATTAAGATAATATACTTCCTGGGGCATGGGTGTGGCCTCTTCACCAGATATTTGTATGGCTCCAAGCAAACTGAGTCCCCCATCTCAGTTGGGGATTCTAGGCACCATTGTATAGCAAATAAATAATGATAATAATTTAATCCATGTTTTAACTATCTGAAAACATGTTTGCAGTGACAGTGGGTGTCAGAACTGATACACTGGGAAAAGGCATATTTTCTGACAGATACCTCTAATTTAGTGAAAGCATCAGTAAAAATCCTATTGGGACAGAGTAATTATTTTCTTTCATTATATGCATGGTTGATAATGTAATGCGAAATGTTTTCCTGGGAATAGGACCAATATAAAAACAAGGTAGTTTGTCACCTCATCACAGCTGTTTGGGGTGAAACTTGGAGAAAATATATACACTCTGAGAAACTATTGATGCCATTAAGATAACACACATATTGTGATCAGCCGCATCAGCAATCCTGAAATACCTGACAGAGATATTTTCATATATCAATCAAAACACACATGCATGCACGTGCACAAACACACACAGTGCCCGAAACACCTAATGCTGTCTTTCAAACATAGCTCTAAAAAAATGCTGCATTCACATCTCTGCTTCACCGCTCAAGCAGGCTGCGTTATTTTGTTATGGGTGCAAATGAGGCATTTAAATGAGTTTGTTTGGACGTAGCACACAGCAAATTTTGCTTCACCTGTATTTCCATGTTTACCAAACTTACACTCAGCATCACTGTACTCTCATCCAGGAAAGAGCCAAGCACAAGCACATGTTTTAGGAACACATGTTTAGAAATGAAACAAGTTTCATTGTGGGAGCAAACAAGAAAAAAAATCAAACCTAAGTCCCCACAGAAAGGGCATATATTAGAGGTCCTACAAGATGGGCTCTCACTGTGTCCCAAGCCAATTCCCTTAGTGTATGTCCACACTTCAGAATTAATTTGAGTAATTCAACCTTGCGTTATTTCCCTAACATGACAGAGTGCAACCACACTGCAAGATAATAATCCAGATCAGTGGGGTTGCAGTAATATCCTGTATCCACAGTGGCACAGAGTCCCGGGTCACCTCAGGCAACAATGAGGAGGACATTCAGGATGAGAAAGAGAAGAATGGGAGACTGGTGAGCAGTGGATCCATTCTCCCCAAGAGCTAGGAGCTGTTTTTAACCTCGGAGCCCAGCTAGCCTCAGGACAGCATGGTGACTGAGCATGACGCAGGGGAAGGCAACTCTGGTGCACATACATTTCCAATCAAACTGTACAGCTTACATGCGCTGATATTTTATGCTTAATCTGAATAAAAAATGAGGTGCAGTGGGTATCTGCTTCCTTGTGGCTGCTTTAGCTACACAGAGGGTGCTCCCTGGAAAAAGACTGTTTATGTGCACAGGGACGGCTGAGGAATCCTCCATGGAGATCTGTAGGAAACTTTCATGAAGGTACTATGCAATACTTTGCAGAAGGTTTCTTGGGGGGGGGGGGCTGTCTTATTTCTTCCACCATGGTAGGACACTTTCCCACACCACTCCAGTATCAACTCTGCTGGTATAATTGGGGTACACAACTTAACAGCGTAAGGACCAGGCTTGCAGCTTCTGCTCCCTTGCCGCTGTCAGGAGACTGATATCACATACAGTCACCTATGGGAAACAGGGAAAATTTTCATTACAAGTGCTCACGCTGCAACAATGGAGAATGTGATCAATCCCCCTATGATGAATTCTGGGTCCCTCAAACCATGCTTTCCCTAACATGCTGTTGCTTTGGTTGGCAGGGATCGGCGTCTACTACCAGCAGTGTTCAGGGAAGGGGGTATGGGCTTCCTTTGTTCTCCCTCCCACCCCCTTCTCGAGTTGCCTGAGAAATAGACAGCAATTTGGGAGACTTAACACTTGTCCCTGATCTCAAAACTTACATGCTGTTAGGGGAAGGGGGAATTGTCCAACTGCCCACCTGTGCTCCTGATGTGGGTTTGCTACAAGTTGCAGCACAAGGCCTGTCACCAATGCCGTGGGGCCATACTCTCTATATCTGGAACAGCAAACTGGTTCACTGAAAAGCTAGGGATACTGATTATGTTTTGGCTTGCACGTACATGGAATAAGGGGAGTGTGTTTTGTTTAAATTAGCAATCTTGCACTAGAACCAGGGTATATGCTGACAATGGTTGCCTTGTGCTTTGCCTGTCTTACATCAGAAAGCTTATCCTTTGGTGCATCTTCCACACCAGGGGAGAGGCTTTCACAGATTAGAAGGCTGGAAAGAAAAAGAGGACACAGGATGACATGTTCAGAGAGATAATGAACACCTCCAGGACAGCTGAGATGGAGCTCAGAGCCTGGAGGATTTCACTGTTTGAGAAATTGGACATGGACATGGACATGGACATGGACATGGAGAGCAGAAGAACATCTCAGGAGCAGGGTTCTTCTAATCCCAGGAGATCAGTAACATAGCCAAGCCAATATATAACTTAGATCTTATCCAATAATCACACTGCTGCCAATCCTTTAATACATAAAATCTAAAGGTTTATTGATAAAAGAAAAGAAGAAAGTTAAAATGGTTAATACATCTGTCACGGTTCCTCCCCCACTCTGAACTCTAGGGTACAGATGTGGGGACCTGCATGAAAAACCTCCTAAGCTTATCTTTACCAGCTTAGGTCAAAACTTCCCCAAGGTACAAAATATTACTCCCGTTATCCTTGGACTGGCCGCTACCACCACCAAACTAATACTGGTTACTGGGGAAGAGCTGTTTGGACGCGTCCTTCCCCCCAAAATACTTCCCAAAACCTTGCACCCCACTTCCTGGACAAGGTTTGGTAAAAAGCCTCACCAATTTGCCTAGGTGACTACAGACCCAGACCCTTGGATCTTAAGAACAATGAACAATCCTCCCAACACTTGCACCCCCCCTTTCCTGGGAAATATTGGATAAAAAGCCTCACCAATTTGCATAGGTGACCACAAACCCAAACCCTTGGATCTGAGAACAATGAAAAAGCATTCAGTGTTTTACAAGAAGACTTTTAATAAAAAATAGAAGTAAATAGAAATAAAGAAATCCCCCCTGTAAAATCAGGATGGTAGATATCTTACAGGGTAATTAGATTCAAAAACATAGAGAACCCCTCTAGGCAAAACCTTAAGTTACAAAAAAGATACACAGACAGAAATAGTTATTCTATTCAGCACAATTCTTTTCTCAGCCATTTAAAGAAATCATAATCTAACACATACCTAGCTAGATTACTTACTAAAAGTTCTAA
This sequence comes from Lepidochelys olivacea, assembly GCF_965140295.1. NCBI lineage: Eukaryota > Metazoa > Chordata > Testudines > Cheloniidae > Lepidochelys > Lepidochelys olivacea. The sequence continues at coordinate 73,404,371 of NC_140411.1, read as the reverse complement.
GACTCCATTCCTGTTCTGTCCCCGGCCAAGACGACTACAGACAGACACAGACCCTTTGTTTCTCTCCCTCCTCCCAGCTTTTGAAAGTATCTTGTCTCCTCATTGGTCATTTTGGTCAGGTGCCAGCGAGGTTACCTTTAGCTTCTTAACCCTTTACAGGTGAGAGGAGCGTTCCCCTGGCCAGGAGGGATTTCAAAGGGGTTTACCCTTCCCTTTATATTTATGACAACATCATATACATACAATAATTGCAATGTTCTTATATCAGGTTTATAGCTGTGATGTTAAAGATTGCTGCCTTTCAAAGTCTCTCTGAAAACTTCCAAAAGACTGAAAGGTTCTCAGTCCATAGTTCAATATGCTCCTTTTAGTTGTAAATTCACAGGCCAGGGAACCAGAGCAGGAAAGAGGCCAAATGGTATCATGCCAGGGGTCTTTTATATCCTTTGGCATGTGTCTGGAAATTTTCTGTTTCAAACAAAGCTCACAGCCCAGTTTGTGGAAAGTTACTGGCACAAAGTGGAGTCCAGGGTCACATGAATACATCACATGTGCTTACATGGTTTGATGACTCAAAGGGGAAGCCACTGGCCCCTTGGAGGCTAAGGCATCTGCAGGAAGAGATATCTTGGCAGAATGAGTTTCTCCTATGGCCCATTGTGAGAGCTAAGTGTCTTTAATGGGCCATCAAGCTGGAGTAGTCCATTCCCAATGTGCTAGCGAGACTGGATGTAAACTACCTTGTGGGTGTTAAAATATCTATTTTAAATATGGATATATAAAGCCAATATTCATAACTTCAGATACAATGATGATACATGGATTTAAACAGGATTATCTTATTTAGCAAAATCATATTTTTTCCATTAACACTGTACATGATCAACTTTGTACAAGATTTGTCACAATTGTCCAACAGTGGCAAAATCCATGATATACATGGTGATATTTCAAACATACATCAACACAAGCACCCAGCCATTAATCTGGAAAAATAAACAGCAATCCCTGGGTGACTCTAAGGCAATACTTCCACTCCTGGAAGCACTGAGAGTTTGTGTACACTTAAATGGCTAAAGCAGGATGTGTCCCAATGTGTCCCTCATGATGTATTTTATCTCTTTCCATAAACTATACATTTATGTTCATACATATTCATGACAGACACTTTCCATGTGAGCTTTAGGCATAGAAATATTTATAGAAGCATGTATACTAAATACATAGTTGTTTTATGTTTGATTGCTAAAGAAAACTGGCTAATTGAGTCTACTGCGGCGATGCAGATGGCTTTAGGGCAAATACATATATTTCTGTTCAAAGCACGGCCATGACTTTCTACCATAGAAAGGGCAGAATGATGAGGATCCTGAGGAAATGCAAATTAATCTCATCTGAAACACACAGTGCAGAATAGCAAGCAAAAGTTTTATCATACTCTAAGTAAGGATATTAAAATGAAGTCAGCATCCAGATGGTTAAGAACCCATAACTTACTGTTCCTTTGCTAACTTGAAAGACATTTCACACTGACACAAGTGTCAGCAGCAGAATAATAAGCTACCCAGGTAGCTGACCACAGACTATTACACCAGTAAGGGAAAAACAGTCCCGCTCCCCCCCCCCACTTTTTTGTATCTCGCATCTGCCATGGCCAGTGAATGGCTGTAGTGCTGTCCCCAGTGCAGAAGGAAATTTAGAAGGACAGTAACATGGAATAACGTCATAACCACCATTAATGGAATAAGGCAATGTCAAGAAGTCAACCTAGAAATAGCCATTCACAGCTTCAGCCACCTTTTATGCATATTCATGAAGAAATTACCTTAAAAATAACATTCCAAACTGCATGCGCACAAATTGTTCTTCTAGAGGCAATCAGTGCATTTGCAGATTCATCTGAACCCTAAATAATGCTAATGAAAAGAGTCTCAAGTGCCAAGCTATTTTTAAGTAAATATACACCAATAGATTTTGAACTTGAGAGCATCTAGGCTCATGATGAAACCCAGTTTCTGTTTGGGTTTGCATTGTTAAGACTCTTCTTTTATGCAAATAAGTAACACTTTGACATCCCTTGGAGCTACATAATTGAATCTAGGACAGGTGACCATAGTCTGCACATCTCAACATTATGCCTAGCTGACGAAGAAGCATCAGCATAAAGATATCAGTCTACTTCAAAACAAAAAGCATATGTATATTTTCGAAAAAAAATTGCAATACCTTTTGCAAGGAACACATCTCAGATAGCAGATCTGAACATGCAGATATATGATATTACCTTGGCCTTATGAGACCATAACATAAAGCTGATTTTAACTAGAAAAAAAAGTCATAAACAAGAGCGTCCAATGAAAAATATTTGGAATAATAATTATTTACAGAGCATGATGAGCATGTAGTAACTAAAACAACATCAGATATTGGATCTATTGCTCTGTTAAATTTACATATGTGGAGACTAGCAAGTGATTGTGTATCATATTTAAAGTGAATAACTAAGGGATGCTGCTAGTATGTGGGAAAGAGTACTATCCAAATACATATCCACACACAGTATTCAACAAGAGGAGATGTTAATGTTTATTACATACATGACACAAAATAATGATTCTTAAATATGTGATATTGTGTTATGTGTGTATGACATTAATGTTAAAGGAAGGGTGCTGCAATATGCAGAAAGAACTGTTTGAATATGATTGGGTGGGAAGAAGAAAAAATGTTTAATGAAGTTTCTGGATCTATCTTATCTAGACTAGGGATCAGCAACCTTTGGCCAGCGGCCCGCCAGAGTAAGCCCCCTGGTGGGCTGAGCCAGTTTGTTTACCTGCTGCGTCCTCAGGTTTGGCCAATCGCAGCTCCCACTGGCCGTGGTTTGCTGCTCCAGGCCAATGGGGGCTGCACATCCTTCGGCCTGCGCTGCTTCCCGCAGCCCCCATTGGCCTGGAGCAGTGACCTGCGGCGAGTGGGACCTGTGATCAGCCAAACCTGTGGACGCGGCAGATAAACAAACTGGCCCAGCCCACCAGGGCGCTTACCCTGGTGAGCCACGGGCCAAAGGTTGCCAATCCCTGATCTAGACTATTCATTATTTTATATACCTTTATCATTTTCCCTTTTAGTCATCTCCTTTCTAAAGTAAACAATCTCTTCAAACCCTCTTCATTGGAGAGGTGTTCAAGGCCCTTGATCATTCTTGCAATACTTGTGTGAGCCCCCTTTCAATGAGGTTTGTCAGGCCTTCTCTGCCCTGTGCTGGAGGTATCAGCACCCAGATACTCCCCACCCAGGGAAAAACCACTCAGATCCAGGTGACCAACAAAGCCTAGAAAGGCCAGGAGGAAATATTGACCAATCAGGAACCAGCAGGCCAGTAAAGAAGGCTTGCCTGCTTTTGCCTGGAGCAGAGCTGGATGACTCTGGGACAGAGAAGGAGCTCCTCATGGTTAACCCAGAACCCAGGCCAGGGTCTTGCCCTTGCCCAAAGTGCTGCATATAAGTATGTTTCGAAGAATTTTTCCCCTCTTTGATTAAAGCCTCAGACTGCCAAATCTTGAGTTGCTATTTTGCTATTGACTGCGTAGAGACTGATTCCAAGCTTACGGTACCAAGCTATCCTGCCCTAAGGAAGCCTTCTGCCACACCCTTCTAGTTCTGCAATATCTTTTTTTGAGATGTGGTGACCAGTACCACACACAGCATTCTAGATGGGGCCACATCAGTGATTTGTATAAAGGTATTATAACATAATCCATACTATTCAGCATCCCATTCTTCTGCATCCTAACATCTTTTTAGCTGTTGCTTCTTTTTTTTTAATCCTAGCTGTGGGAGGTATGGATCAGCATCCATATTGCACTTCCCATCAGTACCCAGCCTAGGCCGGGAATCTAATGATCCAATCAAAGCACCAAATTTGGTGATGAATCCTGGTCACATGCCAACTGAGGCACGTTGTGCATAAGCAAAGAAGAACCCAGCAGCACATTGAACAGAAGAGTTCATTGAACTATCTACAGAGGTGCCCAGGTCCCTTTCCTAAATTGATATAGTTAAATTAGAATCCTGTAAAGTGTATGAATAGTTTATTTTTTTACCCCAATGTGCATCATGTTGCATTTGTCACAAATGAATTTTATTTGCCTAGTGATACCCAGTCACCTAGCTTATTTAGATCTCTGTGAAGTTCCTCACAGTCCTCTCTGGACCTGATTACACTAAATGATTTTGTTGTTAATTCTGCTACCTCACTACTCAGCCTCCCTCCTTTACAGCTCAGACTAGCTGGCTATGTGCAAGGGTTGAGGAACAGACATCACAAATTGCCCTTTTACACATACAGTGCTCTGGACCCACATGTCCTTTGCTATAATCTATAGTATATCGGAAATGGCTAATAACCTTTTAAATAGCTTGTGAGCCCTCTAGTGGCCCTCTTCCATGTTTCAGAAGCCACCAAAACCCTTCCAAAGCAGTTTGTATTTACCTAGGTCTTGAGTCCTGTATGTAGTTAGTAAACATGGTTATTTGGACCCCACTGTGCCCATTTGATTCCTTCATATTATATTTGTTGTGTAAAGAGCAATAGACACAACACAATTCTTTAATTTCCTTCTCTCCTTCTGCTGAAAAACAAGACAGGGAAAATGCATTATTATTTACCACTTGAGAGTTGCTTTCACTCAGCAAAGACGATCTGATTTCTTCATTGTAGTTAAGAGAATAAAAGAGGACATTTTTTTCTCCTTTAAAAATATTTTCTTTGGGTTTTTATACTGATAAGTCCCATTTTCAGAATGTCAGTGATTCTGGATAGCTACTGGGCTAAGAACAAGTTATGCAGTCATTTGAATTTAAAGACACTGCAATATTTGGATTTGCTTACAGCAAATTTGTGTGGCTCATGTGAGGGAAAGGGACAGTTTTGCATTCTTACTGAATCATTCAAAAGATGACTATTTTATGCTATTTTTCTCCACCACTTAAAGTGCTTGGCCAAGGAAAGGCTGTTTGTACCTAATGCCTTAAAGATTTATGGCCTTCTCAACTTCCTTCTTCCTCTCATGCCCCACACTCTCACCCAGGTGATGGTTCACTTTTTGCATGTGAATAATAGGAATCTTTCATAAAGCCAGATTCTAGTCTCTGATATGGAGAATGTATCACTATATCTTGGAAAAACAAACTTAAAAACAGTAGAATAGTCATACATCCAAAATTAGAATTTGTTCTATAGTATGACAGCTTTTAATAAACTGTACCAGCCCTTGGGTTAGACCTAGAAAACTTTTACTCACATTAATAACCCTTACTCATACAAGAAGGTTAATGGGGCACTCACTTGAGTCAGGATTTAGTGTTTTTGAGTAGCTGTCTTCTTGTTATTTAACTACTGTCTCAGTTAAATAACAAGAAGACAGCTTGTAAATAATCCACTAATCTATTTTACAATTGTTACTTACTATTTGTATTTCAGTAGTCACACATATAATATGCCATAAGGTCCACTCCAGACTGGGGACACAGAGCAGTAGGGCCTGTACAAACACATAGGAAGACATAGTTACTGCCCAGGGCCTGATTCAAAGTCCATTTATGTCAGTGGAAAGACTCCTATTCATTAAAATAGGCTTTGGATTAAGTCACTGAGGCGTAGATTCACAACAGGACTTAGGTGCCTAAACACCAGATTTAGGCTCTATCGTGATTCACAAAACTCCTGCCAAACTCTGTAGGCTCCTGAACTCACTTAGAATCTAAGTTTTTGCAGTAAAAATAATTCCCTCGGTGCCTATGTTTCTGCCTCTAAGCATGTGCATGGCTGTCTTCCACTAGACACCCAGGCGCCTGTCTGCCACCTCAGCCCCAGAGCGATTCACAAACCAGGGATGAAAGGCATTCAGCCACCTATGTCACATGCAGGGCCCAATCCAGTAGTCACGTTCAGAGGCCACCTGCTGGAATGGGTCTCTCAGGTGAGTTCACACAAAACAGCTGGGGAGGACCTCCCTCATAAATTTTAACCCAGTGGTTAGGATACTCATGTGGGATATGGGAGACCTATGGTTCAAGTCCCCCATCCACCTGGGTGGGGAGGAAAAAGGGATTTGAAAAGGAATCTGCCACCTCTTAGGTACATGCTCTAACTACTGGGTTATCAGATATTCTGATGTAGAGCTCCCTCAGTCTCTCCTGTTGAAGACATTGCACTCTGGATAAATACTTTTAAAAAGTCATTTGAGCAGGGGGACTGGATCCTGGTTTGCCCATATCTTGGTAAGTGAGCTAACCACCAGGCTATTTACATGCTCTCTCTCTCTCTCTCTCTCTCTCTCTCTCTCTCTCTCAATTATTTTTTTTTAATTATGTATTCACAGTAGAATAACTTCAACAGTACAGACTGAGGAAGACCTACACCAGAATGTCTGATAGCCTGGCAGCAGTTAGAACAAGGATTGGCAACCTTTGGCATGCAACCCATCAGGGAAATCTGCTGGTGGGCCGAAACAGTTTGTTTACCTGCAGTGTCCGCAGGTTCAGCCGATTGCAGCTCCCACTGGCTGCAGTTTACCGTTCCAGGCCAATGGGGGCTGTGGGAAGCGACGTGGGCCGAGGGATTTCCCTGACGGGCCATGTGCCAAAGGTTGCCAATCCCTGAGCTAGAACATGCACCTGAGAGGTGGCAGGCCACTGTTCAAATCCCTTGCCCTAAGCAGGAGGACGGGGGACTTGAACCAGGGGTCTCCCACATCCCAGGTGAGTATCCTAACTAATGAGATAAATGTTATGAGGGAGGGCCTCCTCCCCCTTACAAAAACATAGTAGGCACCTAATTCCAGAAGATACTTCACCACAGAGAATCTCTGACAGTAATAGGTGCCTATATTTGCAAGGGGCTTAGCACCCCTCTGTTTGGCATCTTCCAACCGGCTGCCTTAGATGGCTCCCTGCTTAGCATGCTGGCTTTTGTGAATCATGGTCTAAGGAACCTCTCTCTTCCAATTCATTATATAGGGAGCCTAGGCATCTAACTCAGGCTTTGTGAATCTCAGGGTGCTCCTAAGATTTTCTTTGTTTCTCAAGCTAGGTGCCCTAATGCTCAGCCTCACAACACCTAACTCCTTTTGTGTATCCATGCCTGAAGAGTTTACAACTCAGGGCCCCAATACTATAACTGACTTCAGTTGCAATTTTATGCAGGCAGTATCTTGCACCTCTACTCCTAGTCAACTAAAGGGGATTTTGTCTGGGTGCGTAGACCTGCCCACATGGATTTGATTGCAGGATTATGGCATAAATTTGCATGCAGTATCCATTTAGGAGTGAATGAAGATATTTACACTTAGACAAAAATACCCAGATATATTAAGATAATAGCTCAGTCTATTGGCTAAATATATATATATTTCTTTATATTAACTCTGCAAACATCTATTATTTCTCTGATAAATTGTATTTAGGGAATTTTTACAGAGCAGACTTTTGATTTTGATGAGGAAGAGGACTGCTCTGGAGCCATTACAGTCTGTTCATGTAAATCCTTCTTAGTTCAGGGATCATTGACTTGATAGACTGTAATGACTCCCTCAGAGTGCTCATGTTCTAGTTCTTGCAGGTGCATACACAGCGGATTTATGTGCTGCAAAATGTTACAAAATTCTGAGTTGTTCTTGTGCATATGCAGTCCTCCTTTAGATACATTATTAGTTTTATTTGAGTATTTTTGTTAAATAATTCAAAGTTCATGCATATCAACCCTAAGTAATTATGTCTGAGAAGCCTGACATTACATTTTAGAGTATGAGCAAGCACAGCATGGGGGCTAGCTTAGAAAGGCACCCAGGTTACCAAAATACAGGAAGCATCAATAGATTTATAGGTAATTAATGAGAACCAACTACTAACTTTTTTGTAGAGTGTAAAATTCTATCTCTCCAGGGCACAGTTTGACTCAGACTTCAATGTGTGTGTGTGTGGGGGGGGGGGGATATCCCTCTGGCTGATTTATTTAGTTTTTTGCACATTACAACCCTCCAATAAACCAGTACCTATTGCTTAAATAATTGTTAAGCAGGCACTGGAGGAGGATTGAGGCAGTTCAGGATGGGATTCCCCTTTGAGGAAATAGTGATGTGGGGTGGAAGTTCTAATCTGCACTGGATCTGCAGACTGCTGATTAGTACAAGATGCATTTATTGAGAAAGGAAGGACAGGAAAGCTTCTGCTGCCTGGATATTGTTTTGTAAATCCTCTTTACTGTATTCCTAAATTTTGGTCCAGGGTGCTCCGAAGATGGACGTATTTTTGGTGTGGAGATTTTATATCTAAAATATAAATTAAAAGGAACATTCTGATTAATTTATTTTCCCTCTGCTTGAGATGTTATAGGAGAAAAATGTTATGTGCATCATGTAAGGACTGAATTGGTTGGCTCCCTTTAACAGTAACAGGAGTCTATGCCACAGAATACCCAGATGCTGCACTAAAAGAGGACCCCACTGTGTCAAGATTCAACCTGGGGTAAATTTTTACTGCAAGTTGTAAATCTCAGAAAATAGGATTTTAATAGAACGGCTGACACAACCTTAACTATAGCAGCACGACTAGCACAGTTTTAGTACACCAAGTCCTTTATTTCAGAATGTGTGGGTGTTTATGTTGCCTTTGGATAAAAGAATTTATGTGGAAATTACTTCTGCTTGGTGAATTGCATGGTAATAAAAAGAAGCAGTCTTGCTAAGTAGAGGCCTAGGCAGAATAGCTTGCAACAAGACTCAATCTTCACAACAATGCCCTTTGAGAAGCCTTATGTTTTATTGTTTACATTCTACAAAGCCTACGCTCACTATCATATACCAGTTTTGCATTTTATATGCAAACCTCCTCGCTATACAGAAATCCTATGTATGACACTGATAGAGCCGTATGGTTGCCTCTTCACAAGATGTTTGCTTGTACATCCTAAGGCACAAAAGAAGTTAAGGGAATGCAAGACATTCATGGCCTTACAGCTGCACAAAAAAGCATGATTTTTGTTGTATTAAACAATCTTCTCATTGTTTTCTCTGTGACAAGACTATATTTTAACTGTGCATGACCTATCTGAAATGTCCATTTTTTGGCTGATTTTTCCCCCCTACCTTTTTGAAAGGCACATATCATCCTTAAGAGAAATTTGATTGCACAATTTACAAGATGTGGACTAATACATTATTGAAAAGGAAAACCTATAGAAAATAATAGTGTGTTCTATATTGATACAGTCTTTTTCATTAAACTCAGGATTTTCCAAGAGTTTCCACACAGTGGATACACCATATTTTTCTCCCTGAACTTAAAATATGAAACAACTGTAGCTACTGTGTGGTATTTAATGGCAAATATAGGACTTGATTTGCTGCTGTTTTACTCCAGTTTTATGCCCGTGTAATGAAGTGGTAAATCAGCCCCCCTGTTTTTTGTTTTTTTTTAAATGGTGACCATTGTACACATCTTGTAACAAAAATGGCCTAATTTTAGGAATAGGATCCTGAACTTTACTCATGTCTATAAACACCAATACAGCTGGATGTGCTGCTGTCATAAGTTTAATATCACATCACATAAACAGATGGCATCACTCTCCTTCCTTACTATGGAGAGTTGGTGTCTACAGGCCTTATCCAATACACTGTGAAGCCAGTGGAAGTCCTTTTATTGATTCCCATAGGTGCTGATGGGTTCTTATGTCACTTAGGATTAACACTTGTCAGCTGTTAGTTAAAATGACTGTAGCAAAGAAGTTAACAACTATTGACTGTACCTTTGTGTGTGGGCCGGGAGTTAGTAATAGTATGTACATCTTAAAGGTTTATCATTTGGATTCAGTTTGCATTAGCTCATCTTTGAATAGGGACTCTTGTGATTTTTTCAATACTTAATGTTCTGGTTGTAGTTGAAAATTGGAAGTAAAAAACCACAAACATTTCCCTAGAAATTTCATAACCACATTGGTTTGACTTTGGCTCAAAAAATAAGTGAGTGTGTGGGATATTTGTTACTTTAATAGAACCAGTTTTCTTGTGCTTACTTGGAAACATATAATGTGGTGATTGAAAGTTTTCTTGTTTTGCGTGATTGTATCCCTTTGTGGAAAAAAATACATACTGAAGTGCAAAACCCTATTCAGTGGTCTCTGTGTGGTAACTTAAGGCATTTATTTTGAGACCAATGAACATTTTCATGTACAGAATTGGGATGAACATGCCTAACATAGCTGCAAATTTTACATGTATAGAGATAGCGCCATTTATACACTCCCTTTTTGGTTTTTTACAATGGGATTTTATTATGTTTGCAAAGTGTAAAAAAAGCCAAACCAAAATGAAGAACAAACCACCACACATACAATTTTAAAATATAAAAAGAGTTCACTGTACCAGCCACCTGCTCTGTACCTGCAAAATAAAAATTCTGTATTCTGCTACTGGAAGTTATCAATATTTAACTAAAATTGACAAGACACAGGCAAACCAAGTGAACCAACACTTATTATTGTGAATCGGCTAGTCTTATATACCTGGAGTATATATATTTAATAAGAATCACTCATCTATCATATACCATTCTAATGGGCTTGGTCACTTCAACTAATTGGGATACAATGATTAACTCTGTTTCCTGACCTCAGACATCTTGAGCCAGAAAGCGTGCTTAATTTATCAGAAGACATATCATGACTATAGTATGATGATATATATACCCCTCTGAATATGACCATTACTCTGGATAATTTTGCCAGATGTTAGGACCAGAAAGAGAGATTGTGTGTCTGTATCTTAGCTATTGTGTAAATCCTTGTGGAACCATAGTTTAATCCCAGCAATCTGCAGTACTCTAACAGATACATTTTTTTTTAAAAGCAGCTTCTAAGAAAGAAATGAATATTTCCATATTTCATTAAAATATGGAAACCCATTTATTGACTTGTATGCTAGCACAGAGAGTCAGTGATATACTCTCAGCAGAGCTACTTATTTCTACATTGTGACATACCAAATGACAACTGTCTATGGGCCAGATTCTGAATTTCTTACTCAGATTGAGTAGGATCTTCCTCTGCCAGCTGTCCCTTTGAAGAAAAATGAAATACTTGTGGCATATGGTACTATTATATATGAGTCACAGTGGGAAAATTATGTCTTATGTTCGTATAGCTTCATATTCCTTCCCTACGGCCCTCTTCTCCCTGCCCTGAATAGTATTACACTAAAAATTAAAGTAGCCAAAATGTCTGTTTTTATTCAAACACTGAAAAACAAGAACATTTTTTCAAAATACTTATTAATTATTCAGTTCAATCAAAAACAAATCTCGGTGTTTAAAAACAAAAGTATGATGTTGCAAAGAAGAGAGAGGCTGCTCACGAAGGGTCAAGAGATGAGCCAGATACATCCTGCAGTCTCTTATGAAAAGAGTGGTGCAAGCCACCAATGGCTTCTCACTCCTGATCTTTAAAGTGGTTAGTGGACCCAGCACTAGGATCCTACCATAATCATAGAATCATAGAATATCAGGGTTGGAAGGGACCTCAGGAGGTCATCTAGTCCAACCCCCTGCTCAAAGCAGGACCAATTCCCAACTAAATCATCCCAGCCAGGGCTTTGTCAAGCCTGACCTTAAAAACTTCTCAGGAAGGAGATTCCACCATCTCCCTAGGTAACGCTTTCTAGTGTTTCACCACCCTCCCAGTGAAAAAGTTTTTCCTAATATCCAACCTAAACCTCCCGCACTGCAACTTGAGACCATTACTCCTTGTTCAGTCATCTGCTACCACTGAGAACAATCTAGATCCATTCTCTTTGGAACCCCCTTTCTGGTAGTTGAAAGCAGCTATCAAATCCCCTCTCATTCTTCTCTTCTGCAGACTAAACAATCCCAGTTCCCTCAGCATCTCCTCATAAGTCATGTGTTCCAGTCCCCTAATCATTTTTGTTGCCCTCCGCTGGACTCTTTCCAATTTTTCCACATCCTTCTTGTCGTGTGGGGACCAAAACTGGAAACAGCACTCCAGATGAAGCCTCACCAATGTCGAATAGAGGGGAACGATCATGTCCCTCGATCTGCCGGCAATGCCCCTACTTATACATCCCAAAATGCCATTGGGCTTCTTGGCAACAAGGACACACTGTTGACTCATATCCAGTTTCTCGTCCACTGTAATCCCTAGGTCCTTTTCTGCAGAAATGCTGCCTAGCTATTCGGTCCCTAGCCTGTAGTGGTGCATGGGATTCTTCCATCCTAAGTGCAGGACTCTGCACTTGTCCTCGTTGAACCTCATCAGATTTATTTTGGCCCAATCCTCTAATTTGTCTAGGGCCCTCTGTATCCTATCTCTACCCTCCAGTGCATCTACCTCTCCTCCCAGTTTAGTGTCATCTGCAAATTTGCTGAGGGTGCAATCCACACCATCCTCCAGATCATTAATGAAGATATTGAACAAAACTGGCCCGAGGACCGACCCTTGGGGCACTCCACTTGATACCAGCTGCCAACTAGACATGGAGCCATTGATCACTACCTGTTGAGCCCGACAATCTAGCAAACTTTCTATCCACCTTATAGTCCATTCATTGAACCCATACTTCTTTAACTTGCTGGCAAGAATACTGTGGGAGACCGTGTCAAAAGCTTTGCTAAAGTCAAGGAACAACACGTCCACTGCTTTTCCCTCATCCACAGAGTCAATCATGACAGCCATATCCAAAAAAGGAGGAACCAGCTGCCATTTACCACGGAGGAATGAAGAAAGGAAGTCACCACAAGAGAATGGTTTCTTTAAAGATGATTGTCAAAATGTGGTTGCTCACTGAGAAAAATTCTCTCCCAGTTTAGCGGTGGAGTCCATAATAAATATTTTTAGTTTTATAAATTAAATTGAATGCATGCAGTACTTATAGGTTGTAGAATCTCTTACATAGAGTGTGGTCTTTCTTTTTTTTTTAATAGAACTCCATTAGTCATTATTTTGTATGTTTTTTTTTTAATGGAGAAAAGTTTCCCATCACAGGTTAAAAAAGGCATTGTCTAGGGTGGTAGGCTAGACAGACGAACAGTCAGACACTTTGTGTAGTCCTACCCTACAATTTCAACATACTGTTTAAACCCCCTACCTCCAATCAAACAGGAGGAATAAGAGTCTGAATCTGATATTTTTTCACATTTTTAAATATATTTTTAAAGGTGGGAGGGGAAGAAATCACACTCCCAAGTTATAAACTCTTGCAGAATCATGAATTTACAGTACAGGTGCTGACACAACTGAGCTCCAAAATAGCACTCAAAAATAATTCAATTTAATTGACAAGTCAGCAAAAATGTGAAATTAACATATGTTCCTTTAAAGCCACGCTTAAAGGCATAAAAGTATACAACTACTCTTACTCCACCATGGATTTACACAATTTTGTATAGAAGTTTCTACCTAAAATCTATTTTCCTGTGCAATAAAATGCTGCTGCAAGAATCGATTAAGGTCTGATTTTTCAAATAATGGGCATGCACAATTGCACACACCTAATATGCAAAACACAACAACAAAACCAGAAAAAGTAAAAAAACAAAAACAGACAAACAAACAAAATATCACTTGCATGAATGCAACATTGATTCTTATCCTACAGATATGGCCAATTAAAAGCCAATATGCAAATTCTGTGTACTTGATACTGAGCATGTATTTTGACATGCGTGAGTCTGCATATTCACCATTCAAAGTGAAATGGCAAGGCCGTGGACAATTTCTCATAAATCGGATTTGGATCATGGTTTCTACATTTTTCCCAAAGTCTTAGCCTAGTTAAAAAATCTCTCTTGTTACCTATCAAACACATTAAATATATTTCAGTAAACAAGCCATATAAGAGTATATAGCTGCATTCTCATTTTCTGACTGCTACAGAACAATAGTGTTTCAAATCTGCAAACAACTTTTCCCTCTGACTGATGTCACTACTATTTAGCCCTCCGAGGTTAGCATTTATTGATTCTGCTTTTACTTTGATTGGATCTTACCTACTTCAGTGCTTCAGTAAATTGAAACCTTCTGGAGTTCATGGAAGAAAGCTAAAAGCAAGGCTAGGAGAAAATGTACACTGACCTCAATTTGTTTCAGCCTATATTGGTGAAATCATTGTCATCAGGTTGCAGAAATGACCTCAGCTAGCAATGTGCAAATTCAAACCTCAAGATCCTAACAAACACTACAAGAACAGTTTTCATAATTACAGGAACACATACCAAAGATTTTATTTTTTCATATTTTAAAAATATCAGAATATCATTATTAACAGGTATCTTCCTCAGATTTTTTATATATAGGAACAAAGCACAAATACCATAACCTGCATATTATAATTACCCTACTGTGAGACAGCATGACTGAAGAAAAAAAAATGTTAATTAGCTTTTGTAAATTATAATTCGGGAGAAATAAATAATATGGTGCATTAATATAGCAACACATTTTGAAATAAAAAAGTCTACTTTTGTAATTGTTATTAATTGTTGAAACATAGGTAAAAGTATATTTTGGTTACTATTTTGCCATTCAAGGTTTAGTGGGTCTATATCAGGGGTCTATTTGGTTAGCTTGCAAGTCAGTTCACCACTCTGTGCCTCAGTTCCCATCTGTAAAATTGGGATAATCATACTGACTTCTTTTGTAAAATGATTTGATATCTGCTGATGAAAATTGCTATAAGAAATGGGTATTCTTAATAATCCATTTTGAATGCAGCCCTCATTGTGCTATCTAGTAAGCAAATACCAAATTAAGAATCCCACTACATTTTACTACTCTCAATCCAGCTGATCTTACTTGGTAGGAGTTGTCTTCTGTTTAATTTCATTCACTTTCCATGAGAAAAAAATAAAATACATAAAAGGAATTGCCAACAGAAAACTTTCAGATTCCATTAAATCAGGATCTGATCCTGCCAAGTAATGGTTCTTTGAAAAAGCCTTCCTGCTATAAGAATGACACTTTCATCACTTAACACCCCTACTGTTATTGATTTTACATGGAAGGCACTCAGATACTAGAGTGATGGGTAGCAGTATAAATTCCAAACATTAGACAGATAGATGTCTGTCTTTTTCCTTTCCCTCCCCCCACACATTTCCACTCATTACTTCACAGGAGCAGGTGCCTAATAGTTAATATTCTTTCAGCAAATAACACATATAGGGTTGCATCCTGCAGATTCTCACTTGTGTAATTAAGGACTAGTAACATGACAACATGCAATCTAGAGCTGGTAGAAAGGAAAATGTGCTGTAGACAACTCATGAACTATGCAGTTAACTTTGCAAAGGCCAAGGGCAATGACACAAAGCCCAACAATAGTACTCCCCTCTTTTCCTTCCATACCCAGTTCACTACTTTCATAGAGGCAACTAGGTAACGTGGATTTGAAAAACTATTTTTACCCTTGTGCTTTTTTTCCCTTTCATACATGCTCTTCTTCCAAATGTGCAACTAGCACAAGTTCAACCTTTCATGTCCTTCTCCTCCTCTTCATTCCTCTTTTCCCTAAGGACAAAGCCTCTGCCAACAGAAGAGCAAAGATTTCAGAAGTTTTTCCACCTGTGTACTTCCCATGTTATAAGTTAACATAAACCCTGTAGAGCGTAAAGGGTGTCCCCGCACACCACAGAAATGGCAGAAAAAGAAAAATTGAGAGGGAAGAGTTTTCCCTTAAAACCAAAGTGTTTTTTAATGCTCCAAGACAAAAATGTTCTAATGTACAGACCTGCCTTCCAAAGTGTAAAGTAACAAATATCCCAAGAGTATCTGTTAAGACCTGCATGTAAACACCTCTTTGTAACAGTATCTACAAGACATCTGTTGTTGAAAATCAAACATTTATCCAGGAAGACAAACACATCTAGGACTCTGACCGTCCCTTCTCTCAGAGCTTCAGTCTCAAGCCTCAAACAAAAAGCAAAGAGGGAAAGCAAGTCTAACTCGTTATTAAGCATGGAGACATTCTTCCTCAAGATCTTTTCCTCATTTCCTAGTGACAGCTTGCCCTACCACAGGTATCCAGTGAAACTGGGGGGCAATATTGACTCAAAAGAGTGTTAAGGGAGCTCAGCACCACACAAAATCAGGCCCAACACATATTGTATTTCCAGTTGAGCCAGTAAGTTAACACAAACATTTCAATAAGTTCCGTCAGGTGCTAAATAACACCAGTTTGAGCCCTCACCCAGAAACTTGGGAATCTGTATATACCACCATAGGTGCCTTTGATAGGCAATACTTGTCCACTCACAAGCACTGAATCCAGAGAGTTTAAAACAGAAAAGCTTACTGAGGGGAGGAGAAGGAGGTGGAAGACAGATACACAATTCTGTATTAACTCTTTAATATTCTTCACTGCCCCCCCTCCCCGCCCTCAGCACACATATATACATGCACCTTCTTGTTCTTCATATCAGATTTCTCCAACACATACTACATCTTTGCTGCCAAGCTGAAACAAAGATGCTCAGAATATTTTGGGTTCACGCCCTGTGTTAACATACCACATGGGAGATGTATCTATGGAACAGTAGTTCAATTCAGCTACCTAGTTGCCACAAACAAGAATCCAGAGTTTAAAAACTCAGCATCAAATTTCCCACTTGCACTTAAAAGCTGTCCCTCTTTAACTTAAAAGCTTAACCACACTATACAGTTGTTGTTGTTTATTTGTTCATTTGTTTTTGTTTTGAATTTGACCTTATGTATCACATTCTGGTATGTCAAATCAAGTAATGCTGACATTCTGAAATTGGATCATGTCTCACATGCATCAATTCGATTAATGAAACTTGACACGATATATCAAATTTTGACACATCCACTTCAAAATCAGAAATAATGTGGGCCTCTGAAAACAATAGTGTTTGTTAATCATTTCTGAAAGATTTATTTTCTCTTGGGGATAAAAACAAACACCTATTCAACAATTCAAAGAAATGTATTGGTTTGTAAGCAGGTTCATTAGAGGAGGGAGAGAGAAATAGATATTTTTGTTCCCTTTCAGGTAGACTAAGGGCATTGCCCTCCCAATCTCTCCTTTAATTAAGTTATTTCAACAATATTTTGTTTTACAAAGAAATTGGATTTTAGGCAAAAATATACTTGAGAAAGGAAACGTTTTTTGTTTTCCTCTAAACACTTTTCATATCATGAATTACACAATGCTATACCACAGAGCGCACACATGTCAACAGAGCTACTAGACTGTGACCATCATACTCACATTAATGAGTGGTTATTCACTGAAGTCATGTGTGTGAGTAATTGCTCATCAATAGGAGTAAGGGGGTTACAACCCAGCCCTATGTGAGTAAATTGAGAAAGATTTGCTCACATGATATTTGGGCTTCTATAAATTACTATGGGCTAGATTTTGCCATGTTTAATCAGCCTGAGGAGCACCCCCCTTTACAATTCAGCCCACTGAAATCCAAGAAAGCACTTGTGAAGTAAGGTATTAACCAACCTGAGTAGGAGGGCAGAATTTGGCCCTAATGCTCCTGAAAGAATGATGAATTTTATAAATGTTTTATAAGTGTTTTATAAATTAGAATGATTCTTTACCTGTAAAGAATTAAGGCCTGGATTGCAATTTCAATTACACCTGTTATAAATCTGGATAAAATGTAATCCACATTTATAACAGGTGTAACTTAAACCTGAATCCAGGTCTAATGCTTTACATATAAAGAACTCTATTGACTTCCATGAAGTTACTTGGGATTTATATCAGTGTAAATGAGATCAAAGGCTTCTGCTAGAATAATATTTTTTAAAATGACAAAATGATAAAAAAATATTTTGTCTGAAATAGTGGCATGTGTATTTATCGGTATGTTCCTGTGTTTAGAAACCTACAGTCTTTAGTATTCTACAATCCTATAACATTTTCAAGTAACATCTTTTCCAGGTACAGAAACTGACTGATACTTAGATTATTTCAAAATGAGTTGTCCAACAGGAAAAGTTACCATGCAAATAGATAGTGCTTGAATTTGTTAGGAATGTTATCATCCAGCACACAGAAAAAAAGTAACTGAGAAAACATTACTGAAGTTGGGGAAAACATACTTTTCTGTCAGGTTTTTTTTCCTGCTGGGATCTTCTCTAAATAGATGCTCCAGAGCATTGTTTTTTTTTTTTTCCTATTGTAGTTTGTTATCTCACTTGTGTAGATACTGCAGCATAAGTGTAACTTAACTAAAACTGATAACTGCAGACAAAGGAACTACATACAGCACCTGGAACTCTGTTCCCGTTCTGACACTATACATGTAAAAATCTGTCAAGGCAGCTGAAGAAGAGTTGGATACAGAAAGATAAAAAGCAACATGGAGCAATGTGAGTGTGGCACTCTGTACCTCAAAGCAGCACCTTGGAACCCCCATATTCATCACTGTCATGTAATTTATGTTTTGTACAAAGTATGTCACGTAAGATGTCATAGAAAAGGTCATTATCTGCTTAAACCCATTGTTCTGTCAAAATATGTATATCATTAGTGTATTTGAAGTTATGAGATTTTGCTGTATGGTTGTTACTGAAATATGTTGTAGGTTTGAGAGTCTCAACTGCTAGGTGGTGAACCACTCCCAAGAAGGTGTCAAATAATAAGCAGGGGAGTTGTAATCAAAGGATTTACAATTGAATGCCCATTGCACAAGACCACACCAGGCTGATTGCTCAACTATCTGACTCAGCAAAGCCCACCAGGACATGTCTGAGCTAGTCTTTTCCAGGCACATGGATTGAGGGTATAAAATAAGGGACGGTGGCACCATGCCTTGCCCTTTCTCTTCCCCCACTTTCTCTGGAAGCAACAAGAATGCTAAGAAGACAAAGACCTCAACTGAGGAGACTGGTCCCAGGCTTAAGGGAGAAGCCTGTGCATTAAGAACAGTAACTTAAAGCCTGTGCATTAAGAACTGCCAGTGGGATAAGAAAACTGCTTGATCCAAATACAGCCTAGTGTAATAAGATTTAAGATTTAGTCTGTGAACTTAACTTTTATCTTATTTAGTAACTATCTCTGACCTTTTATGCCTACCACTGATAATCACTTAAAATCTACCTTTCCGTAGTTAATAAATCTGTTTTATAGTTTACGTAAAACAGTGAGTTTTGGTTGAAGTGCTTGGGGAATCTCAGCTCAGTTTACAAAGGCTTGTGTATGTTCTCTCCACATTGAGGGAGGGACAGACTGGGTAATAAACTTACACGGGTCAGAGCAAGACAGTATATGGGGTGCAAGGCTGGGAGCTGGGGCAGGGGAGGGGTGGGCAAGAGATTGGCTGGTGCTACTCCTTGTATAATTTGTAAGCATTGGTGGCTCAGGGAGCATTCATGCAATCTAATGGGGTGTGGGACTCTACATGCTGTTGGGCTAGGTGATAACAGCCTGGAGGGGTTTGGTGCTTGTCACTAGCAAAGCACTGTGAGACACAGCCTAGGCTGGAGAGTTGGGGGGCACAGTGGTACCTCAGTTCCTGGTTGTACCCTGGGGATTCTGTCACAGTGAGTTTCTGACATACCGTCAAAGGCAGTGTACCTTCGTGCTATGCATAGTAAAGTAGAAGATGTTCTGTTAAATCTGTTCTTACATCAGGTTTTATTCTCAAGATAGTTTTTTGCAATAGTTCATAAGCAAACTGAATGTCCAGGAACATTCTCCTAACAGTTTTCCACAACTGTAGCCTGGAGATGAAGGATGACAATTGAATATGGTTGTCCAATTTAATTCTTGATTACTGCTATATGTAACATTTGCAACAAACCTCATAGAGCTCCTCTCAGTGGATTTGCAGAGAGTTTCTATGATGTTTATGTAACATTTTGCTGCTTTCTCATACTTTCCCCTCACATATTAGTGCTTCTCTTCCTTTCACCTCCTATCTCTGGCATGGTCACCCCACCAAACAGGGCCTTTTTGAGCTTCTGATTTGGAGCTCCTCATGCCCATAGGTAGCTTCTCACCCATCCAATGACCTTTCAGCATTTCTTTCAAGGTTTTGTTGTTTTTTTTTTTTCCCCACGGTGGGCCTCCCACACCATTTTATTTTGTTTGGCTTTAGAACATGGGTGGGCAAACTACTGCCCGGGGGCCCCATCCGGTCCTCCAGATGTTTTAATCCAGCTCTCAATCTCCAGCTGGGGAATGGGGTTTGGGGCTTGCCCCACTCCGCATGGCTCCCAGAATCAGTGTCAAGTCCCCTCTCCAGCGCCTACATGTAGGGGCAGCCAAGGGGCTCCACACACTTCCCCCACAGCTCCCATTTTCTGGGAACCATGGCCCTCAGGAGTGCAGGGGCGGTACCTGTGGACAGGGTGGCATGTAGAGCCACCTGGCCACACCTCCACGGAGAAGTTAGAGGGGGGACATGCCGTTGCTTCTGGGAGTTGCTTGAGATAAGCGCCACCCAGAGCCTGCCCCCCTGCCCCCCTCCTGCACCCCACCCACCTGTCCCAGCCCTGATCCCCCTCCCTCCCTCTCTCTGAACCCCTCGGCCCCAGCCCAGAGAACCCTCCTGCACCCCATCCCCTCATCCCCAGCCAGAGCCCTCACCCCCCCCATGCACCCCAACCCCCAATTTGGTGAGCATTCATGGCCCACCATACAATTTACATATTCAGGTGTGGCCGTCGGGCAAAAAAGTTTCCCCACCCCTGCTATAGAGGAAACTGGATCTAGATCTTCCAATACCTCATCAGCTTCCTCCCATTAATGGATCCACATGTAATACTTCTTTGGCTGAGCATGATCTTACAATCTGTTGCTGAGAGAAAGACACCTGTGAGAGTGGGAGGTGGAGCATGAGAAGGCATAAAGGAAACACACTCTTGCCCAGATTCATCCTTCTGCCCCAGGAAGCTTAACTGTAGGACTTTGGCAATAGTAAGTCCACCTGGGATTGGAGGAGGGGGATTGGAAACTCCAGCAGTGTAAGTGGGAAAGGAAAAGTACCAACATCCCCTAAAATGTGAGTGTCTGGCCCAGGAAGGAGATGGGCAGATTCAGCACATCTGTCAAGATGGGGGTGCATTTGCAGGCAAAAAACACCAGCTAGAAATTAAAACTCCTTCCTCCTGGAAGAAAACCTAAAGGAATGGGGCAATGGTCTGAAGCCTGCCCTCCCCCATGAGTGAATGCTTTTCTTCCAATTCAAGTTCCCCTGCAAGTGCAGGGATGTGCAACTTTAACTTACTGATGCTCATATCTGTGAAGGGAAAACAGAACAAGCAAGAAGTAAGTTCACATTGCAGGGAAAATAGGGCAGTCAGATTGCTGAGTGAAATAATAGAGGTGAGCGATTTCCCTGACTGGACCTATGACAGCAAGGGGCTGCTGCATCAGAACACCCAGCTAGAAAGCGCACTACCACAGCCAGAGCTGGATGCAGCCGGCCAAAGACGTTAGGGATGCTTTTGCTCCCACCTTAAATAGTACCTGTATAAATGTGCTGGGGTGGGTGGGTATGGGGGCTCATTGATTCCGGGAGGGGTGAGGTGCTGGGGTGGGTGGGTATGGGGGCTCATTGATTCCGGGAGGGGTGAGGTACTTAGGGAGGAGTGTGCATAATAGGGTCGTGCAACATATTTATGAACGACAAGACCTCTTATGAAATGAGGGGAGGGGAGTTATTCACAGTATGGAGTACTGTAAGGAAGTGACTGGAGTATGAGTTGCTATAGATAACTATATTGAGGGACAGTCGTTGCATACGAATTCCTGTCTACTAATTCCACATGTATCATGTGTTTACCTTTATTATTTTGAATACACATCTTATGATGTGAAGCAGTAATAGCAATACACTTTATTGATGAAATAAAAATAAGCGTTATTTCTAAACATGTATTAGAAAAATACAAGATTTGCCCATCGCCAGGCAAGCCAGCTGCCATTGCAACATCAAAACACTAGTAACACAAGACTGGAAAACAAAATAAAACAAAACAATAAAGATAAAGTGCATGAACAAGTGCAAACAGTGAAACCATGTACAGGACAGAACCCCTCTACTATGGTATGTCTCCTGGCCACTGGTTCTTTCCCTTCTTTCCGTGTTTTCCATGCATATGAACTGCGGGAGGTAGGTGGAGGCATCTACAGGGGAGTGGATCATTATGAAAGACTTCATGAGGCCAGGTTGCTCTGCCTAGGCACTTATGGGGCCTAATATCAGGTTCCACCCAGCTATGGAGTTTTCCAATCTGCTTCTGAACTGCAGCACAGGATAGTGTGGAGGGAACTCAGCCTGTGGTGTGCGCGATGCAGCAGGAGCTTCTAGTCTTGTAATCATGAGTGATATGAGCCACTCAAACAGCTCTTTCTGCTGAGCTCTGCCCTCCTCCCTTAGCTACAGTTCCTGGTCCAGAAACTGTGAAGCAAGCGCCTGTTCCCAAGCTGAAACCCTGACCTCAAGCTGTGCAGCCAGCCTGAGCCTTTCTTCCTGCCCTTGCAGCATGCCTTTCCTCCAACCGCAAGTTCCTCTGTCATTGATACTGGACCTGCTTGTTGGCTCTGTCCAGAACTTCAACCATAGGTTCGTCACAGAAACTGTTCTTAAAGGAACTAGGTAACTGGAAAAAAGGAAAACCCAGGTCACGGAAGTGACTACAGGGAGTCTGACCTGAGACTGCTACTCCATCCTCATCCAGAATCCTGCTGTTTTTCCTTTTTTGTGGTATCTAATGCTTCAATTTAGGTAATCCAGGAATTATCCAGATCTGGAGGTTTGTCAGGGAAAAGTCCGAGGAAAGCCATGGTGAAAATCTCAATTCAACCTGATCTGCAGTGTCCCTCTGTGTCCCATTTATGGGTGTACCCCCCAAGTCACACCACTTTCTACTCCAGTACTACCAATGCATCTAACCTATTGCATCATCCTGGATGATTTACTTAATGCCGCTCTCTCTCTCTCTCTCTTTCTCGCTCATTTATCTGGGATAATGACACATAATGTACCTACAGATCATGGGGGGAAATTAATGTTTGTAAAGTGTTTTGAGAACCCTGGATAAAAGCAGCCATCAACACACAAAGTACTGTAATGAACTGGGTATGATATATTTGCAGCATGTCCTTTTTTCTTTTTTCTTTTTTTTTGAATGGAGCCAAAACTGTTTGATTGTATGTCATAGGCCCTCTGTTGCCCACAGCCACAAGAGATTTCCTTTAGCTCCAAGAACATTCAAGTCCTATCTCCACAATTCTGAATGACCCATAGTGCACAGAGTTTTAAAAATCTAGCCCTGTTTGTACAGCTCATGTAATATATAACCACCACTCTTTAGCCTCAGTGTCCCATATGAATTATACTCTTCCACTACTACCATATATTCAATAGAATTGACTTCCGTCTCTTCCCACCTTGTTTCTTAACATTAAAGGGAAAAGTCCCTCCAGGTACTTCAAGACTTACCCCCCAGTCTCCAGAAGTCCTATTCCATATATTGATGCCTTTGTCTGACCTTGGGGGATGTTTCTCACGATGCTCCTGCCAGACTCACTTTCTCCCTTTACTGAGGGACCACTTGGGACGCAGTCCCTTTTAAAGAGGATTCATCATTAAATGTCTCATAACCAAATCATTATAAATAGGTTACCCTGTTAGTTTCACTTTGCCATATTAGGAAAACGACCTTGGTAAGTGCTGAATGAGCCGTGTGATTACATATGGTGTTTCCGTACCATGATTTCCTACAGTCACCAGGAAACCCATCAAGCACAGATACAGGTTAGTTTCTGTCCCAGTGATGCCCTTTCCCCTGGAGAAGCAGCAGGGTTAATATCCTTCTTCATTTCTCCCCAAAAGCAGGGTTTTCAATGTAACCCAAAGATTGAAAAATCAGAACTAACAAAGATATCACTTTTTTATATGCAATGCACATTTAAACTGTGGAATTTATTGCAACAAAATATCATTGAGGCCCAGGAGTTTAGCAGGCTTCGAAAAGGGATTAAACATTTTACAAGAATATCAAGAGTTATAATAGCTTGTTACACTGCTGTTGCAGTCTCAGTGAAAATTTAACTTTATATAATTAACAACAATGAACTACATAAAAATCTATCTAACGTGCAAAAAATATTTTTATACTGGTAACTTTGATAACCGTCCCTATATTTATGCATTAAAATGTCATTTTCCCATTATTTTCTCCTTAAGTATTATTTCTTCTTATGTCTATTTTCCTGTTACTTCTATTGTTCCTCGTGTGGCTATTTCTTTGTTTACAACAGTTTTTTTTCTTCATGGATGTTCCCTTTCATTGATTTTTGTACTTTATAATGATTATTTCCTTTTCTCAAATGTTGTACCTTTTCGTTATTCTTTCTGTTATCAGACAGACTTTTACTGCTACATTACAGATTCACAATATAAACATTTTCTTTCTTGGGAAGATGAAGGGCTAAAGACTACCATTAATAGGAAAAAAAAAAAAGCCCTTACATTTCAAAAATGAACTAAATACTCTGTAGCATTTCTCCAAGAAATTCATGTGTCAGAAACTGACTCAGAAAAGTTATCCGGAAAATGGTTTCTGAAGGAATCTGTTCTCCATCAAACGATTTTTCAAAGACATACTTGCTGTTTTTAGCAAACATGTAGAACCAAATTCTACCCTGAGATACACACATGTGCGGCACTGGGAGTTGTGTATATGTATCTTAGAGAAGAAGTTAGCTCTAACATGTTACTGTCATCTCCCAGCCCAAAGACACACTAGTCAAGATTCTGATTTTAGACAGTCCTGAGCAACACATGCTATGAGACCTGCAACAATCCAGAAGTAGCCCTGGGAGGCACTGTAACTCACAAAAATACCTCTGAGTCCTTGTGTTGTGTGCCTTAGTTAATGATGACTCAAGATTGTTGAATAACAGGCTCAATTGGAATTACTTAATCAAAGTTTATCAATCAGAGATTAGTGAAGCAACATACAGAATATAGAAAGAATAGATATATTACCACCCTTTGCTGTCAGATCAAAAGCTGGCTCTGTCTCTCTCCTTCACTGTCTCTGGAAGGACACACAGTTTCATTCACTAACTAAGTTCCCATACTAGTGTCACTATATAGGGTTTTAGAAAAAGAAATGCTCTTTGCCAAAAGAACATACAATCTGATGTAATTTCTATACATACACAGTTTACCTAATTTACGTGTGAAGGCATAATTACTAACAGCTAAGAGGACTAACAATTCTTCAAGATAATATATTTCAGTGAGTCCTTCTTCCCCCAGAATCAATCTTCCCTATCTGCTGTGACAATCATCCCTTAACAGTTTCCCATGTTTATACATACTTATTTAATCAATAATATATATGTTAAGGGATGGTTTCTCAGACTATTTGTAGTTCTATGGAAATAGAGGTGCAGAGGAATATTAGATACAGTCTAATGGATAAAATTCCTGAATAGGATTAGTTATCGGTCAAGGACCAGTGTTTTGGGCCTTAGAATTCAGACATGCCCTTTTTGTAATATCATAAGGATTCTAAAGAATAGGCAATAAATGAATAAATCAAATATACAGAAAGAAAAGACTAAAAGGGTTAGTATTTATTAACAGATACTAACACTTTGTTAAGTAAAAAAAGTTAAATATGAAACAGTTATGTCAACCGAACCAAAGTCAGGCTAAGAGAAGCTGCTGGGAAAGTCTCTGAAAGTAGAATGAAGGGATATTTGTTAAAGTTAGAGGGAGTAAGAAAAAAAGGGGAGGCTTGCATTCCTGCATGTTTTTACCAGATGTTCTGGCTGGGAACAGTCCTTGAAATACAGAGGTGCTGTTTTCCACTCCCTGTTCCTGTGTTATGTCTGTTTTAACTCCTCGTCTCCTGGTTGACACCCATACCGATAAGATAGTTAGTGCAGCATTGTAATTTGCTAAAAGTTAGATACAATAGGGGGTAAAAGTGCATGCATAATAGAGTAAGAGGATTTTACCTAATATAGGGGAGAGGTGGGCTGCTTTATGAATAAATTTGTGACGCAACGGAACTGTTTATAAAAACCTATTCGTTTTAATTAGAGGCTGCTGGTTCTCCTTGGAAACGGGCTGCTCTCTATTGATGTGTACACTCTTCAGTAAAGAGCTTTGTGTTCGGACCTTGCTGGTGTCGCCTGTCTCTCTCCGGTCAGACAACGAACCATGCCGTCTGGGGTTCAAGTCCTCAACAACTTGTTTCTTACTCAAATGTTCAGATACTTTTCTACAAAAAAGAAGAAGAAGAAAGAAATGAATAGTGAAATAATCACTTCATTTGATTTACTTGTGGACTATGAAATTACTGAAGACATTTTGAATCAAGCCCTTGGTCAATACAGTGTTATTTAAACAAATATATATTTAAAATCATACGAGGGAGCAAGTCCCTTTAAAAGAGGATTCATCATCAAAACCCCTTCTGACCAAATAACTATAAAAAAGTTACTCTGTTAGTTACAACTGTTTATATTAGGAAAATGCTAGCTCTTCCACATTTAAATTGTTGTTTAAAGCTCTTGAATTGAAAAATAGCCCTAGGGCTCATCACTGAAGCAATGATTACTTTAATTCCAAATCCAGATTTAGGGAAGTGCTCATTTGTGCCATCGATCACCCTGTTTCTCTTGCTGATTATCATTTCATGCTATTAGTTAAAGTCTTAGCCTCTAGAATAAAACTTATAATTTCACTATATTATCTCTCATTCTTAGGTCAGATTTATTAAACTTAAAACACAGATTCTGTACTGATACCTTAGATGTATTATTCAGTTAGCCAGCAGTTTCTCTTCCCTGCAGTGGAGCTTTCCATTAACAAAGGAAAAGCATTTGCTCAAGTTGAATGGGACTACTTATTTTCTACCCTTCAATGGTTTCGTTTTGCTCCCCAGTTTATTAAACTAATTGCCATTCATTACAGAAACCCAGCTGCAAGATTCTGTTAAGTCTTCAGATCCACAGAGGTATGAGACCTGACTACTTATTTACATCTCATTTATTTTTCAAAACATTAGAATATCTTGACAGAACTGTTCAACATAATAGAAGTATTAAAGGTTTTTATACTGAATATCCGAGGACTCACTTAGCTGTCACTAAGATCTATGTTTTCCAATGGACTTCCATGTTACATTCTATTTAGATAACCCATTTATCTTCTTTGCTGATTCCTTCGTGTTTACTAAACACACATTTGAGCTTATACAAAATGCCCTTCTATGAAAAATATGATTCTTGCTTAACAAATGTAGTTATTCCAATATCTTTTGAATCTTTTCTATCTAAGGAAAACTCCAGAAACATTACCCAATTTGGGAACTAACTTTTCAGACAAGACAACATATCTCTCTGTTTAATCTTTAATCTTTTCTGGTGGGGTAGATCAGGGTCCAGGGATACAGTTTGGTCATTTTACTGATACCTAATGTATCTGGGGTAAAATTCTATATTCATTTCTACCAGTGTAAATGCAGAGTAACTTTAATAAAGTCAGTAGAGGTATTATCGGGATACCAATAGAGGTATTATCGGGATATATACTCATGGAACTGAAAGCAGAATTTGGCCCAAAGCAACACACACTTCCTTTGCTGCCTTATCTTCCCCTGAGTCACCAGAAATTGCAAGCAAGATATTTGACAAAATGGAGCAATAATTGGATACAGTATTGCAAAATCCACCACAAGAATATATAGGAAACCCTTGTCCCAGTTTAGCAAAGAACTTAAGCACACCCTTTATTCTAAGCATTTGAATAGTCCTATTAAACTAAGTGGGGTTGTTCCCTTCTTTTAAATTATGTAGGTGCTTAAGTAATGCCTCGTTGAATCACAGCTTCACAGCTTGAAGGAAAGTCATTAATTTACCTGTCCACTACTTGAGAGTAACCTAAATAGTTGTTTTTTTTTTAATTAGTTAAGTGAAGTGAGGACTAATACTCAACTTGAGGGCAATTCCTATATTTCAGGTAATGCTCTAGGCATCACTGGGAAGAACACTATTGATTTTTGATGAAAATCAGAAAACTAGAACATTGGAAAAAGTCTGATTTCCACAGAGCATGCCTATGGTGCAGAAGGCAATCATCAGTGGTACCACAACAAGTCATCACAGTTTGTTTGTGTACTTCACCTCCAGTTAATTTGCATGCCTCAATCCCAGAATAGAGCTAGTTAGAAATTTTGGTCCCAACAGTTTTCCATAACAAAATAATAAACAAATAGAAATCAAAATATTTAGAAAACCTGGTCAATTCTGGCATAATGAAGTTTAGGAAAAAATAAACTAAGCATTGTGTTAATGTCAAAGTATCCCATTTCCAGAATGGAAGGCTTTGATTTTTCATTTCAAATGACTTTTCAAAACTGAATTCATTGTTTTTATACAAAACATATATTTTTTAAAATGATAAAAGGTGAAAATAGGAACAAAATGTTTCAATTTCATTGAAACTTTACATGAAGATATCAGGTTACCAGAACCATGTTAACAGGTTTTAGGATATTGGAGGGATGGTTTCTATCAGGTCTAATAAGACGTTCAGTAAGGAAAGGTTTAAATAGGGCTTTGGAACTTAGAGATCTTGTGATGGGGGCGTGAAAGGGGAGGAAGAGATCTGACACCCTGACTGAGGGCTTGTCTGCACAAACAAACTCCTTCACACTGCTCCCTCCCATGACTGGAGGGGTGTTAATGGGGTGTTACTTCACCTTGAATGGTACCTTGGCATCAGCGTTCCCTCTAATTTTTCCCACCCATGTGTGGAATGAATTTTATTATGTGCACCAATATGGAAGTGATGCGTGATACATGACCTTTGTATTGGTGCACATAACAAAATTCATGTGGTGGGGGTGGGGCTGAGGGGTTCCGAGTGTGGGAGGGGGCTTAGGGCTGGGGCAGAATCATAGAATCATAGAATCATAGAATATCAGGGTTGGAAGGGACCCCAGAAGGTCATCTAGTCCAACCCCCTGCTCAAAGCAGGACCAATTCCCAGTTAAACCCCAGAAGGTTGGGGTGCAGGGGTGCGAGGGCTCTGGTTGGGGATGTGGACTCTGGCGTGGGGCCGGGGATGAGGGGCTCAGGGCTGGGGCAGAGGGTTGGCGTGGTGAGGTGAGGGGACTCCAGCTGGGAGTGTGGGCTCTAGTGTGGGGCTGGGGATGAGGGTGCTCCCCGGGTGGTCCACAGGTGGGTTGCTTGAGCACCTTCACAGCACTAGATAGGCTGGTGCGTGGCCATGTGGTCGTGCAGCTTACAGGGAACTTAGCTTGGAGTATGTGTTTACTTATGATAAACAATATGTTCCACCTTGTATTTAGCTGTGACATTCTGAGTACATTTACTAGACCTGAAGAACATCTCTGTTTAAGCTCAAAAAAATTAACTGTGAAATCTGTCTCACCAACAGAAGTTGGTCCAATAAAATATATTAACTCATCCAGCTTGTTTCTGTAATATCCTAGAACCAATATGGTTAAAAGAAAACTGGAAGATACTGAATGTTGGCATCTGAAATGGAAACACCACAACTTGTAGAAAAAGGAAGAAAAACTTAACAGAGACATCAATCTACTTCCTAAGCAAATGCAAGAAACAAAACATCATCCCCAGATGTCTCACCATCTATAAACCTCTGACTACTAGATACATCTCCAAAGATGCTGAACAGCTCTGCAGAAGGACTTCAGAAAAACTGAGGGACCACTTACTGTACTTCACATAATCCAGAAGGGATCATCTCAAACAAGGAATTATCACATGCTCTCATACACTGGAAGAAACAAATCAGGTTACCTATCTGGAAATCATGAAAGAAACACAAAACCACTGTATAAAAATACCCCTGATGATGTCTATTCAATACAAAACCCAAAAGTAGAACCACCTACAACAGCTCCACAACCCACAGAACATCAGCTCCCAGAGAAACCATGGCATGGACCCACCACATGGACACTACACAACACTGCAACATCATAAATTTATCAAGACTGTCCTTAACTGGAACTGAATTAACTGTATTCTCCAACGGACTGAACTTGTGCCCAACCACAGAACTTGATACCAGAATAACGTGGATAACTGGAACAGTTCTTCCACCAACTCGGCCATAAAGCTTTTTTTCATAACAATTACATCACCATCCACAATAACTACGACCACTGTTCCCTCTAAGCTGTGTGTGTGCGCGCACGCACACAGATCCTAAACCCCGCACACACGGTGAAACACCATGCACACAAAAATTTGCACAGAAGCACAACAATTTGCAGAGAATAAATTTTTTGTGCACACGGCCTGTCAAAAATTTGCACAGAAGAAATTTTTTGCACACACGTCCTGTCAAAAATTAGAGGGAACATTGACTACAACCCTACCAACAGTCATAAGAAAAACTAATCATCTGCCTGGAGATTTCCCAGTGTATGAAACCACACTCTAATCATTACATCAATTGCTTCAGGAAAAAAAAAACTGTGAAATCCATAACAAACATCACATCTGCCACAATGTCTCCACTGCTGAGAGGACAGCTATACAGTCCCTGAGATACAACCACCAGATAGTGATCAAACCATCAGACAAGGAGGTGCCATCCATGATCCTCAACCACCATGACAATGTTCATGGGGCCTGCTGACAATTTTTCAAGACCACCTACTATCAAGAACTTAAAGAAGACCCCACACCACAGTTTACCAAGGAATTTAAAGACATCATCAGATCCTTCTCCAAACAACTGGCAGATAAAACTCTACCACCTCATCCCCTACAAACCCACCCCAGGGACCTTCTTCATGCTTCTTAAGATTTCATGCTTCTTAAGATATACAAAGAAGGGAACCAAGGCAGATGTATCATACATGGTCATGACACTTACTGAAGGAATACCGGGACTCATAGAAACCATCTTCAAACAGCTCACCATACAAAGGGCCAGGTTCCTCCAGGACCCAACTGACTTCCTCCAGAAACTCTGTAACATTAACAACCTCCCTCAGAAAACCTTCCTTGCCACCCTGGATGTTGCCTCCCTATACACCAACATCCCTCAACAACAATGACATTGTTGCCTGCCTCAAATATCTACAAGACAATGGACAACACTCAGATATCCACCCCAAAGACATTCATCCATTTTATCCTCATCCATAACAATTTTACATTCAACAACAAACATTTTGTTTAAATTATGGGAACAGTCCTGGGTACTAAGATGGTTCTCTGGTATGCCAGCCTCTTCATGGGCCACCTTCAGAAAGAATATCTGGACAAATGCACCACAAAGCCAATGATATACTTGAGATATAGCAACCATATTTTCAGCCACTGAACAGATGACCTCTTAATTCTCATCCTCAAAAGAAATCTGCACAATGATTTCAAAAGACAAGTCTATGAGCTTAAATTCATAATTTGCTGGACACTAAAAACCATGGACTGAATAGAGACACTGGATTTAAGGCTTACTACAACAAACTATAAGCCATTAACAACCACCACCCCCAGCTACCCTTTCCCCCTATGACTGAAGTAGTGTTAACAGTCCACTTCACCTTGAATGATCTCTTGAAATATGTGCTTACTTATTCTAAACAATTTGTTCCACCTTGTATTTAGTTGTGACATTCTGAGTACATTTCCTAGACCTGAAGAAAAGCTCTGTGTAAGCTCGAAAGCTTGTCTCTCTCACCAACAGAAGTTGGTCCAGTAAAAGATATTACCTCACCCACCTTGTCTCATTGAACATGTAAAACATTTTCACAAATTATAGTCTGGAATTTTCAAAAGGGTATTCAGTACCTAACTTCCATTGAATTTCAACTGAAGTCTGGGACTTAACTGTACTTTGGTCCCTCTCAGAATCACAGCTGAACTTTCCAAAGCCTCATTCTTTTCCCTGGATTCATTAAGGTACAATTAGAATCATGCTGGATTTTGGAAAATATGATTTTATATCACCAACATACTTTTTAAAACCTCAAATTTTCATTAAAAAATTCTAAATGAGATATACTGAAAAATATTTTCAACCTTATAACAACACGTTCAAAACGTGAATATTAAAGGATTTCTTCCGTTAAAGGTTAAGAAGAATAGGGGTTTTTTTATACAGAAAGATCTGCTTGTGTGTACAAGATGTGCAAAATCAATGATTTGGTTCTGTGGAATGTGTGCCAATGATAATAACCAATTTCAGAATAGAACAATCTATGATGTGAAATACAATTGGTATTTTTTAACTTTCTATTTTTATTTTCTTTGTTTTCAAAGCATCAGTTTAGTTAAAATATTGTTTATGTTTTACACCTTATCAGCAGGAAGACAAAAATGTATTTTCTCAGTTGTCATAAATATAAAGGGAAGGGGTTAAGAAGCTGTGATACAGTATTATAAAATCATCTTACCTGTAAAGGGTTAAGAAGCTCAAGTAACCTGTCTGGCACATGACCAAAATGACCAATAAGGGGACAAGATACTTTCAAATCTGGAGGTGAGGGAGGGGGAAAGGCTTTGTCTGTCTGCCTGTGTGATGCCTCTGCCAGGGACAGATCAAGAAAGCAAGCAATCCAACTCCTATAGAGTTAATAAGTAATCTAGCTAGAAAATGTGTTGGATTTTCTTTTGTTTTTGGCTTGTGAAATTCGTTGTGCTGGAGGAAATGTGTATCCCTGTCTTTATGTCTTTTTGTAACTTAAGGTTTTGCCTAGAGGGATTCTCTATGTTTTGAATCTGACTGCCTGTGAGATTATCTTCCATTCTAATCTTACAGAATTGTTCTTGTATCTTTTTTTGTTCTTCTAATAAAGTTCTGTTTTTTAAGAATCTGATTGGGTTTTTAGGGTCCTAAAAACACAAGGCTGGTCTGTACTCATCTAGTTTATTCTCAAGCCTTCCCAGGAAAGGGGGTGTAAGACTTGGGGGGATATTTTTGGGGAAGACATCTCCAAGTGGTCACTTCCCTGATTCTCTGTTAAATTGCTCGGTGGTGGCAGCACACTGAATCCGAGATATGGGAAATTTTGTGTCTTGGGAAAATTTTAACCTAAGCTGGTAGAAATAAGCTTCGGGGGTCTTTCATGCAGGTCCCCACATCTGTACCCCAGAGTTCAGAGTGGGGAAGGAACCCTGACATCAGTCATGGAAAAGTAACTAATGATCATAATCTCTTCCTAATCAACACTTATTTCTCCTTTCATTTACTATGCACATACACTACACACCCCAAAAAACTGCAACGGGAATAGCTTTTTACTTGGTAATAACTCAGTTAACCATAGGAAAAGCTCCTAAACTGCATTTCTTCATAGGTAGACAATGAAGAGAAGCATGAGGGTAGAAAGAGGCAAATACATTGGGTCTTATACTAACGGTCGAACATAAATAGTCTGTGAACTGGTCTACAGTGATACACAAGGGAAGCCTCTAATGTGATTATCAGACTGAATAAGGCCAACTGAAACCAGGAATAGAGTAAACAGTGTGTTAGGATAATAGGGTACTGTCAGGCTGGATGTCCTCCAGCAGAATCTCTCCTGCATTCCTGGAAGATTTTGTAATGGAGAATTAAGCATTGTCTACCTGCGGCTTACTCAGTCAGAATGCATTTCTGCAGATGAGACTGCTGATTTGACAAGTAAAGGCACAGTTATAGTCTCAGTGCTTGCAGGCATGAGTCCTGTACGTTGAACAGGCAGGTTAGTTCTGCATCTTCTAGACAGCAACAAATAAAAAACACCATGTAGGCATAGAACAAAATTTGATGGGAAAATAAGTCAAGCATTATACTGTAGTGCCTGGTAATACTATTGAGAAATGAATTCCCTAGGGACTGCAAAGAAATATATCAACATGGAAAACTGTTAAATCTGTGGAAAATATATTATTTTGCTGGATTATTCTCAGAAAGGGGGAGGCATTAGGTTCATTTTTATACAAGAGCTCAGTGGCTAATAACAAGACTAATAATTAATAGAATACATGTAATAGCAAATGGTAAATCAGGAATAGCAATCCGTTAGGATGACATTTAGTTACATATATTCCAAAATCAGTTCACACAGGCAAGCCAAAAAATTGCACTCTCCGGGAAAAACATATTTGCAATTTCACTGATTGCAGCTTTATAAACATGCTCCCATCATGAACAAGTAAGATTTAGCGATTTAACTAATTTTGTAATGATTTTAATTTCTCCCCTTGTGCTTGTAAATGAGCTGGAAATTGGTGAGGATTTAATACAAAACAAAATGTACTGAGCTAAAAAAGTTGCAAATATTGTTATGTACTAATGTGTCTTTATCACTTGCTAACAGTAACTTGTCAATTTTTTTAAAAAAAATATAGAAATATTGTAACATCAATTTTAGTTTCCAGTCAGTGCAAATGTTTGGTTTTCAACCATGCAAGTTTTATGGATTTCAATGGCTTCAAACTCATGAAAACAATGGACTTTATATTTTCATATAAAACAGATATTATTTTTCAGCAAGCTAATTTTGCGATGTTTTGCGCTTCCAGTCTTCCCTCCCCTCCCCCTATACCTATAGATCAGCATCAATTCTGAGCATGTCTACCCAATTTGATAAGTAATCTCATCAGATATCTAGGAGTAACATTAAAAGTTCTCTAAAATCAAGCTTTTTTCATGGGACATGCACTGCCCTCAAATCATAGACAGGGTTATAACCTGGGATAATCTGTGACAGATTATTGTCTTTGTATCTTTGAGTAATGGCCTCCTCATGTTTCCAAGGTTTTAGGAGAGAGAGTAAATCAGTTTCTGTGGGAATGGACAGGATGTAAATATGGATCAAACTTGTACTACTGATTTTAGACAATATGACAAATTCTGCTCTGTTACAGCTGTACTTGAGTCATATGGACTCCACATGTTTACATATGCACAAAATTTCCCCCAATATATGTAATTTGAAAAAATAACCTATATTTAAAACTAATCTCCTATAACCTTCAATTATGTTTTACTTTTATTAGGGGCATCTGATTTAACCCTATTAGAAGAAATTGTCTTGCTTGGACTCACATAAACCTTTTCCCTTATGAATGACGTGATTTAGAATTTACTAATCTGAATCCTTAACCAGTTGTGGAGGTGACATACTTATTTTGAGGAGTGAATCCAGGCTTTTTTTTTATTTTACAGAGGCATCATCACATGTAATAGCCTTTCTTTATACTACTCTAGTATCACTGCATCTAGAATCTCCCACTAGACAGGTTGTGCACCCACAAATCAAAGGCCTGGATTTGGATCTGAAATTCTATCGCAAGTGACTGTTTCTGTCACGTTTATAACTAGATGATAATTCTCAAGAAGCATGTGATTAGTTTTACTGTGCCAAAGTTGTATGTGAAAAAATACAGGCCACTTGAAAATTTGGCCAAACAATATTTTCAATCTTGAAACTTTAAGAATCTCAGCTCACATCACAAAACCGATCTGTCGCACTCACATTTTTTTAAAGTATAATCAGACCAAAGGAACCAAACCAAGGGAGGGTAAGGGGAATGAAGAATTTAATCAGTATGGGTAAAAAATTACAAGGGTTAAAGAAATAAGGAAGAGTTTATATTTATAAAGCAATCAGTAACTATCCAGCAAATTTCTAGCATATATGGGACTTATAGAAATCCTTAAATTTAACAAGACTTTCCAGAGTTTCTTCCCCCCTGATTTTTTGTTATGAAGCAGCTAAGTAAGCATATGGATTCATACCCTGGATTAAAAGATACAGAAACCAAAGATTATTTTCTAATGATTCTTTAGTTTATTGACCTGACTCACACTTTCTGAAAGAAGGGAGATCTAAAAGCAGGCAACAAAAGCAGTGAAATATAGATGTGGTGCTGGAATAATGCTAAAAACAATAGCAATAAGATATATAAATAAAACCCCAATGTATCTAGAGATTGGAAAATTATGAACAATGAGGAACATGAAGGCCAGTTTCTCTTTGAACATCTTCTGATTGATGGTCTCTTTTTGAAGGATTCCCTGCAAGTCAAGAAAAAAGGGAAAGGAAAGTTATAAAAAGAAAGTACATGAGTATAATGAATTATGGTGAGGATGTCAAAAAGAAGAAGAAGAAGCCTATTCCTACACTTGACAGAATTCATTGAAATAAGACTAATAGTGGTGAGACAGGAAAGGCCTGTAATGCTAGTCCAAAGTTTCTGTGTCCTTGACACAATAGATAGAGATGGGAAAGAAACAAAACATTTACAATCAAAGGATGTGATCTCTCTGTGTGCTGAACACCCTCACCTCCACTGACATGAAGAGGAGTTGAGGATGCTCAGACCAGAGAATCAGAGAATCAGAGAACTGAAAGAAACATTGAGAGGTCATCTAGTCCAGTCCCCTGCACTCATGGCAGGATTAAGTATTATCTAGACCAGCAGTTCACAAAGCCGGTCTGCCGCTTGTTCAGGGAAAGCCCCTGGCGCGCTGGACCGCATCCGCAGGTTCAGCCGATCACAGCCCTTCCTGCAGCCCCCATTGGCCTGGAGCAGTGAACCGTGGCCGGTGGGAGCCACGACTGGCCAAACCTGTGGCCGCGGCAGGTAAACAAACCTGTCTGGCATGCTAGGGGCTTTCCCTGAACAAGCAGCGGACCGGCTTTGAGAACCACTGATCTAGATCATCCCTGACAGGTGTTTGTCTAGCCTGCTTTTAAAAATCTCCAATGATGGAGATTCCACAACCACCCTAGGCAATTTATTCCAGTGCTTAACCACCCTCCCAGTTAGGAAGTTTTTCCTAATGTCCAACCTAAACCTCTCTTGCTGTAATTTAAGCCCATTGCTTCTTGTCCTGTTTTCAAAAATTAATGAGAACAATTTTTCTCCCTCCTC
The DNA here is from genome assembly GCF_965140295.1 of Lepidochelys olivacea. Lineage (NCBI taxonomy): Eukaryota > Metazoa > Chordata > Testudines > Cheloniidae > Lepidochelys > Lepidochelys olivacea. The sequence goes on along the minus strand of NC_140411.1, from coordinate 73,367,418 downwards.
CTTGTAACAACCTTTCATGTACTTGAAAACTGTTATCATGCCCCCTCTCAGTCTTCTCTTTTCCAGACTAAACAAACCAGATGTTTTCAATCTTCCCTCATAGGTCATGTTTTCTAGACATTTAATAATTTTTGTTGCTCTTCTCTGGACTTTCTCTAATTTGTCTACATCTTTTCCTGAAATGTGGCACCCAGAACTGGACACAATACTCCAGTTGAGTGTGGAGTGGAGCGGAAGAATTACTTCTCATGTCTTGCTTAGAACACTCCTGCTAATACATCTGTGACGGGGCACATGCCCTGCACTCGCCCTGAGAGGGATAAAACAGGTCTAGGGAAGCTGAGCGGTAGGCAGCCAAAGGGGAAACAGCCAATTAGGGCAGCGGCTGCAGACAAATTGGGTGGTGGCTGGAGCAACCAATCAAGCACAGCCGGCCCATATAAAAGGAAGCTGCAGACCAGAGTGAGAGAGTCTGCTGCAGGGAGCCCTAGGGAGAAGACTGGCTTTGTGGATAGCTACACAGAGATCAGCACCTCGGGAAGGGCTAGTAGGGACCCTTAGAGCTTCTGATGGGCTGCCAGTATTTACTGGTGGTGGCCCACAGAATAGAGACAGTGAGCGGGAAGGAAGGGACAGCAGGAATTTGCTGTTTTCAGGGTCTCAGGGTACTGAGCGGGCCTGCCCCCCACCCACTAGCCACTGAAGGAGCGGCCCAGCTGTGGACTGCCAAGCCGCTGCAAGGAGCGGCTGGACTCTTATTGGAGGAGTCCCCCAGAAAGGGGCGGGGTGGAGATGGATGGTCACATGGCCGGAGGGCTGTGCCACGAAGCAGACGCTGAGAGAAAGGAGTCATAATGGGTTTGCAGGCCGAGGTGAGGACTGGAGAGCCACCACCACCCGAGGTACACCTGCTGGGACTAAGCTAATTCTTGGAATGCCCAGCAGGAGACACCGGTGTGGTGAGTGACCCCGTGACAACATCCCAGAATGGTGTTCACTTTTGTTGCAACAGTGTTTCACTGTTGACTCATATTTAGCTTATGACCCCCAGATCCCTTTGTGTAGTAATCCTTTCTAGGCATTTTGTATGTGTACAACTGATTGTTCCTTCCTAAGTGGAGTGCTTTGTATTCGTCCTTATTGAATTTCATCCTATTTACTTCAGACCATTTCTCCAGTTCGTCCAGATCATTTTGAATTATAATCCTATCCTCCAAAGCACTTGCAACCCCTCCCAGTTTGGTATCATCTGCAAACGTTAGAAGCATACTCTCTGTACAAATCATTGATGAAGCTATTGAATAGAATCAGCTGCACAACTGATCCCTCTGGGACCCCACTCATTATGCCCTTCCAGCATGACTATGAACCACTGATAACTATTTTCTGGGAATGGTTTTCCAACCAGTTTTTCACCCACCTTATAGAAACTCCATCTAGGTTGCATTTCCCTAGTTTGTTTATGAGAAGGTCATGTGAGATACTATCAAAAGTTTTACTAAATTTAAGATATCACATCTAGCGCTTCCCTCCTATCTGCAAGGTTTGTTACCCTGTCAAAGAATGCTATCAGGTTGGTTTGACATGATTTGTTTTTGACAAATCCATGCTGACTGTTACTTATCACCTTATGATCTTCTAGATGTCTGCAAATTGATTGCTTAATTATTTGTTCCATTATCTTTCCGGGTAGAAAGATTACGCTGACTGGTCTGTAGTTCCCTGGGTTGTCATTATTTCCCTTTTTTTAGATTGGCACTATATTTGCCCTTTTCCAGTGTTCTGGAATCTCTCCCATCTTCCATGACTTTTCAAAGATAATCGCTAATGGCTCATAACTTCTCCGTCAGCTCTTTGAGTATTCTAGGATGCATTTCATCAGGCCCTGGTGACTTAAAGACATCTAACTTGTCTAAGTAATTTTTAACTTATTCTTTTCCTAATTTAGGCTTTGACCCTACCTCATTTTCACTGTCATTCTCTATGTTAGATGTCCAATCACCACCAACCTTCTTGGTGAAAACTGAAACAAAGAAGTAATTAAACACCTCTGCCATTTCCATATTTTCCATCATTATAACCCCACATTCATTGAGTAATGGGCCTACCCTGTCCTTGGTCTTCCTCTTGCTTCTAATGTATTTGTACAACATTTTCTTGTTACCCTTTATGTCTCAAGCTAGTTTGATCTCTTTTTGTGCCTTGCCTTTCTAATTTTGTCCCTACATATTGTGTTATTGGTTTATATTCATCCTTTGTAATTTGACCTGGACCATGACAGGATTGTGCCCCTAACTTTCTAGCAGCAAATGAAAATAACTGATATACTTACTCACATAAACATTGTCAGGCTAATACATTGAATGTATTGTGTAAAGTCCAAGGAGAAGTACAACTTTGTATATACTTATGATTCAAAAGAGAGAGCAGAAGGCTACTTCTTTATCTTCTATTTTTGTCAATCTTACATTCTTGTGTATGGAAGATTGGCATCTACCAAGTTGGTCTCTGAGGGCTAAATATGTGAGGGGATGCCTTGTTTGTGAATCCCAGTGCGACTTAGGTGTGAGTTAAGTGTAGAGCTGTTGGGAGGTGTCAGGATTTGGGTGGCTGTGTGCATGCTCAGCTGCTCAAATGTAGGCACCTTAGTGAGTTAAATGGTGGAAATGTAGGCACCTACTTTAGGTGTCCACAGGGTTAGGCAACACCTGAACAGGGACTTTGTGAATGTCCATGTGCTTAAATGTTCAACTTTGGTGCCTAAGGGGATAGGTAGGTGCCCAAGCCCTGCTTGTGAATTCTACCCCATGTGTTTAAATGTGCATAAGTTTCATTGGCTGAAAAAATGAAAAGTCTCAGGGAAATCACGTACATTCAGGTGTTGTATTAGCTATTCATGCTTATTATAATAATGTAAAAGTGTGAGTAATTGTACATTTAGAGGGAAATCAAGAGCATACCAAAAGCCCCATAACAGAAATATCAGAGAAAAACATGTTTCCTGTGGACTACTTACAGTACCAGTGACATGAAGTGAATACAAATTAAAGTAAGAAGATTTTTGAATAAATCTCACTTTGTATAATGTAAGACTGTACTTTAAACTACAGTTAAATAGATGCAGTCAGAGATTCTGATCTCACAGCACTGTAAGTGAGAAACAATTTATTTGAATTCAGTGGAGTCACAGTGGTGTACATGAGAGGAAAAAAAAGGCCTAAAATGTGAAAAATATATTAGTGAATTTGAAGAGACTATTAAATCCCATCAAGTCTACCATAATGTGTCATGATTTATAGCTATATCATCCTATTTCCACACTACACTATGCATACTTACAACAAATTTTGATATGCAATGACGCTTTGACTCTCCCTATTATTCATTCTTTACCCCACTGAGACAATTAGGTTTGGATAGAATACAATTGTAGGCTGTTGATAGGACTGATCTTTTTAGGACTTGTGTCAATGCTTACTTGGAGGGCACCCATCACTGGCATTTGTTCTCGCTGGAGCCTGTATTTGATGGACTTCAGGACACATTTCTTTGGTTTATATTTAGATTGCTTTTCTCCTTTTTTTTTTCCCGCCCAGACAACATGGTTATGAACATTTCTTAGAGCAATAGCAGCGGTTCTGGTAAATGGCAAAATACTTTTTACCTTATTTATACAAACTTTTCATTCAAATACATACAATTTTAAAGTTAATTGGGCAAATCCTAGTTCCACTGAAGTCAATGGGAGTTTTGACATTTATTTTATTGAGTACATTTCCCAGTACTGAGTTTTAGGTGAATAAAGTGAGTAGTATTGGCTCACATGCAAGGTGCTGTGGGCAGACTGATTTACTGTGTGTTTCTTTATTTCTTTATTTCTTTATTTACTTTTAAAAAGGAAAACCAAACAAAACATAAAAAAGTTGTGGCCTTAGCCACTTTATAAGCTTTTAAAGAAAATAATTTTAAGCTAATCACCATCAGGAAAAAAAAATCTGCTCTGTTATGTCCATATAAATCTGGAAAAACTGCTGAAATCGGTTGAGGTAGATTGTTATGGAGAGCAGAACTTGGCTAACATGCAGTCAGATTAACTTTAGTCCTATAACAATACAATTGTTTTCTACTCTTTTAAAAACAATTTGAGGAGAGGTAATTGTGAAAATGTCTTCTTGAAACTTAGTCTTTGTTCAATATTTTTGTTCAATATATTTAATTATTCTATTCCCTCCCTGGTTTTGAGTGTACAGAACACTTTGGCCTTGCTGCTCCATAGTCCTTTTCATTTGGTTTAAATAGTTTTTTTCCAACTCAGATGCAAGCTGATAAAAATGTGAATAATTTATATGAGCTAATAGCAGCTTCTGTGCTAAATTGTCACTGCCTGAGAACCTGCTGCTTTCAAAATGTGTTAGGCCTGACATAAATGTTCTCCGCATTTGTGTCCAAAGATCCTCGTAATGAGATATGGCTTGGACAAAAGGGGTAGGTCTCATTACTATGCACAACATATAGGGATCCTGCCATTTAAAACAGGTATGTCTCAGGCAAATGTGAGCGCCACATACTTCACACCTTTACCTGAATAATAAATAAAGCAGCTGAGCCTCTGTAGTTGCCTAATCAATAAGGAGTTGTCTCTACTTGTAATTTCACACATCTTTCAGCTACTGTAATGAGAGATCTAATGCAAAATTTACCACACATGATATCTGGATTTCTGGTACTCGTTGGGAGACTCTTGGTCCTAAAACTATGCATGGATTACACGCATCCAAATATGTAGTTTTATTTTTTTCTCCCTGTGAGATTTGTATAGTAATATGATAATTAACTAGTTCAAAACATTATGCAAGAATTTTTTAAAGTTTTATGGATAGTGCAATTTCAACTGAGTATTGCTTTTCCTCTTGCATAATGTTAATTAAAGTTACAATATTGGTCTATAATTGTGGCATGTACAATTTTTCTTCTCTTTGAAAAGATTCCGCCAAGCAGAGAAAGAGTCACTAGACATGCATGGCTGAGAGTGGGGCATGGAAAAGAGGGAGCAGGCTATGGCACAGTCCAAACAATGGGATGGAGTGTGTGTGAATCAACCAGAGATATGGCAAAGATTATACCACCCACTCAGATAGAGTGGGGTGTCCAATATTTGTCAGACATGTTTCAAATTGGGTCTTTTGTTAAACTCCCCACTGACATTACAAGATCTGCCACAGTGACCAGAAAGGTTTTTTGATCAGTATCTGATCAGATGTTTACCTTATCTATTTCTTTGTTTCATAAAGAATGCAACATGCTCTACATTGTTGTATATGCATTATATTACCTCAGAAATGGAAGCCAGTGCACAAGTTGATAGCCTGCTTGTTAAAACGGTTTGCTATTGCTATTTGTTTGGGTTTTGTGATTTTTTGTCAAGGACACTCAGAATCTGCATGGGAGTCCTTTGTGTGTTAAACCAAAATAAATAGTTACAAATATTAACTAAAGAGACAAGCCAAGTTGTCAGTATCATAAGTATAGACCAGCCCACCTCACCATATGTCTGGTCTTCCCAGTGACTTCTGTGGGCTTTGGTTCAGCCCCATCTGAGGTAAATGATTGAATAAACAGATTGGCCATGCTTTCTGCCCATTGCTTTAACAAAGTCATCCTCAATTTATCTAACAGATAAAGTAAATTCCAGGGCAAAGACCCATCCACGGAACACTCCCTGTCACCTCTGCCCAGACCTTTAGATTTCAGATAGTCAACTAGTGATACAAGTGAGGCCACACCTGGGCCTGGAATATAACAGATAGGTGTAAAGGAAAATGAGTTATCTAGATCCCGCTAGATTTTACCTAGAACCACCAATACCACCCCACCTTACTCATAAAGGAATATTTGAAACTGGACAAGCATAAGCAAGATCATTAATGACAAGCAATAGCTTTTTTGAGGAAGAGCTGAATGGTTCCTCTTTTGTGGAAATGTGACTGTATAAGTCAGGGGTGGCCAACCTGTGGCTCCGGAGCCACATGCAGCTTTTCAGAAGTCAATATGAGGCTCCTTGTATAGACACCGACTTCGGGGCTGGAGCTATAGATGCCAACTTTCCAATGTGCCGGGGGGTGCTCACTGCTCAACCCCTGGCTCTGCCACAGGACCTACTTCTACTCCTCCCCTTCCCACCCCCTCCCCTGAGCCTGCCGTGCCCTCGCTCCTCCCCCTCCCCTCCAGAGCCTCCTGGACACCAGGAAACAGCTGATCAGGAGGGAGGGGGAGGCGCTCATTGGCGGGTCTGCTGGTGGGCGGAAGACACTGGGAGCAGGGTGGGGAAGAGCTGATAGGGGCTGCTGATATATTACTGTGGCTCTTTGAAATGTACATTGGTAAATTCTGGCTCCTTCTCAGGCTCAGGTTGGCCACCCCGGTATAAGGGATACCATTCCTTTGGGGTCAGAGGCCTGCAGCTAGCCTGCTGGATGGCTGATTATACTTGCCTACTGCACCTGAGGAAGAGTGGGTACTTAATTAGCTGACCCTTATAGAAGGGAGCAGCAGGAAATGGCTTGAGAATGTACTTTGTTGGATGCATTCAGTGGAAAATACAGTGGGGAGATTTATATACACAGAGAACATGAAACAGTGGGTGTTACCATACACACTGTAAGGAGAGTGAGCAGGTAAGATGAGCTATTACCAGCAGGAGAGCGGGGGTGGGGGGGAACCTTTTGTAGTGATAATCAAGGTGGGCCATTTGAAATAATGATAATCCTTGATTATCACTAAAAAAGGTTCCCCCCATCCCCGCTCTCCTGCTGGTAATAGCTCATCTTACCTGCTCACTCTCCTTACAGTGTGTATGGTAACACCCACTGTTTCATGTTCTCTGTGTATATAAATCTCCCCACTGAATGCATCCGACGAAGTGAGCTGTAGCTCACGAAAGCTTATGCTCAAATAAATGTGTTAGTCTCTAAGGTGCAACAAGTACTCCTTTTCTTTTTAGGTTTTCACTGAGCATGTTCAGGGCCCACAGCATTCATCTCAGGGTGGAGTGATTTTTGCTTATTCAGAATACACATCAGAAATACAAAGTAGAGACTTGAGAATTTCTCTACTAATAGTCTGATCAACCCAGATTCAGGTAATAAACTTAGAAACAAATACCAATAAAAGAAATACTTTATGATCAATAAAGTTAAAGGGAAAAATGTTCATTGAGTTTTGTTGTGTTTATGATTTACCAAATCATATTATGATTTACCAGATCATGAGTACGGTTATATTATATACAAAATCTACCAAAACAAAATTTTGCAATTTTCAAATGTATACAGCTTTACTGCTTCTATTTTTAGGTGATGATACCCTAATAATGATTTCTCTGTGAGAACTAGTTTAACCATTTATCTATCTTGAATTGTGTTTTACCCAGTCTCATTCACTGAAGTTCAAGCTCTGCTAGGGAGCATTGGGCCTGCTATTGCAACCCTGCTCGTGGTTTGTAAAATGTGTAGCAGAGATAGGTTTTGGCTTCCTGTAACAGGATTAGAGACTACCTTATAGTGCCCTCCTACCAGACCAGGCTTTGCTCTTGATGAGTCAGCTCACTCACCCTTCCTCAAGTCTGTTCTTCATGCCAGTAACTTCAGTAACCCAAATTTCCTAGTTCCTCCCTCAGAGCCTCAGCAATAAAGGACTCCACACAATAAAGGTCTCCTTTCTGTTCATTTGGTTTCTGGGGCAATTCCTTTCTCCAGTAGCAGCCAATTGGGAGCACAGCCCCAGCCGCTCAGTTTTCTGGAAGGCATTGCACTCCTCCAGCCATTTCCTGCTGCTCCCTTTTATAACGGTCAGCTAATTAAGTACCCACTCTTCCTCAGGTGCAGTAGGCAAGTATAATCAGCCATCCAGCAGGCTAGCTGCAGGCCTCCGACCTCTCTAAGGAAGCACAAGTCCTCCTTTTCTTTTTGTGGATACAGACTAACACGGCTGCTACTCTGAAACCTGTCACAAAACACAATATTCTCTTTTCTTTTATCTAAGCCTGCTGCAGAAATTGCCTGTGAACTTTCTGTGAATTGAGAGCATCTGCTGTACTATAATCATATTATAATAATTTTGCTATTGTCAAAATGATGACTGGATTTTTCCACTTTGTAAGCAGGAGCTAGTATGAGATAATTCAGTGGTTCTCAACCAGGGGTCTAGGGATCCCTCGGGGGTCACAAGTAGATTGCAGGGCGTCTGCCAATATAAACCAGAGAGCAGGGCTGGCTTTAGACTTGCTGGGACCCAGGGAAAAAAGCTGAAGACTGAACCATGCCACCCCGGGCTAAAAGGCAAAGCCCAAGCAACTTAAATTCATAGGGCCCCCCTTTTGGTGTGGGGCCCTGGACAATTGCCCATCTTGTTACACCCCCCTCCCATGCCAACCCTTGCTTTTAATTTACTGGATATGCAGAAAAACACATGTGGCATATGTGTGCCATGGAGTTTTATAGCATGTGGTGGGGGGCTCAGAAAGGAAAAGGTTGAGAACCCCTGAGATAATGGTTACGCACCAAAGAAACTCTGCTAAGAAGGTTCTGTAAAGAGAAGTAATGCTGCAGTGGTGGAAGAACAGCTAATAGCATAGATGGGAAGGAACTTGAGTCCATAGCGTAGCATTGGGCTTTGTTTCAGTCAATGGTAGATCAATAAAGACACCGTGAGACAAGTAATAGATCCACAACAGCTTGGCAGAATTCTTAGCACATTCTTGCAGAATATTACCTCAGGAGTTAATGAAGAGTTAATAGCTGAAATAATTGCCAGCAACCCAGGACATGATGATCAGTCCAAAAATCCATGGTCTGATCATTTGAAGTCAAGGAACCCACTGAATATTCCAGCAGGTGAGGCAGAGAAATCTGCTTAATCTAGCAGCTTGTGGTATGATGTTATCTCCCTTGGTAAAACTGAGGCATGCATCAGCAAAGACATGTGACAATAGAAAGCAATTCTCCTGCTACCTCCCAAACAGAATCTGCCAGACATTTTAAAACAGAAACCATGGAAAAAGTGTTACTGTACTTATTTCAAAATTGGGAGGTGGAGTAAAATGATTAATGCAATCCTGTTCATTCTGGATAATGTCCTTTTCTGTGGGTTTGTCTGTAATTGGGACTTCATTTGATATTCATAATAGTGAATTGGTATATAAGATAGTTCAAGGGCCCTGTAGCAGTCTGTGACCCTGAGGTCTTTTCTCCCAGTCGGCCCTTTAAATTACCTCCATTCAGCTCTGCCTGTATTGGCTGCAAAGCCTCCCAAATAAACCAAGTGTTCCCATCCAAATGTCTTTCTCCCTTTCCCTTGCCATTCCTGCTGAGTTGAGGAGCTTTCCACATGATACCTCTGCAGTTTGGATGCAGGGTCAAAAAGTTCCATTTCATTCTCCCTGGCCTTGGAGAACTTAGTAAGCAATCCTCTTCATACCACTATTTTTGTTATCAGGGAAGAAGCAAATTATATGCTGTTCTCCTTCCCAGAACTGGAGCTGGATGGAGAATTTTGATGGAATGTTTCCTGCCAGTTCACCTGCTCAGCCTGTGGCTGGGGATGTTATACCAATAAAATAAAAACCAGCAGGATCTTATTAAAGGGGAAAAGGCAAAATACCACATTTATTGTGAATACAGAAAGAATCATAGTAAGCAGTTAGTTATAGCTATAACATTCCATTCAATTTCATATTTATTCACATATTCATTCATACACACACACACACACACACAGGTTCTGTAAGGTTGTTATCATAGTTACCAGCCTTAGAGTTGCTCATGCCAAGCCACTGGTCAGGTGGCCTGGACATGAGGAGGGAGCAGGGCCTTGTCAGATGCTCATCTGATGCTCTTGGAAGTTAGTTTGCAGAATCAGACCCCAAAGTTCTCACTTTCTAGAGTCCATTTTTATAGGAATTTCTTCCTATGCCAGTCTATGGGAATTGCTTCATCATGCTGTTGCTGAATCAATCAGCAGATGTCACATTCCTGACGGCTCCGTGCTGCCAGATCTTTTTCTTTGGTTCTTCCATTCTTGAGGCTGTTGGGTGGATTCCAGTCTGCCCTCCGGGGGTCCTCTGGTTATTTCTACTTGACGCCTTCTTCAGCCAATGGACACTGCATTCTTAGGCTGGCACCTCCCTGATCATTCAGTTATTATCCACACCAAGCATGCAGCCACATATGTGCTCTATCTCTATTTTAATCACAGTTGTTAACAAAGCGAGATGAATACAACAAAAGGGCTGGGAGTCTCTGAGTGCTGTTTGTGTTGTTACAGAGTATTGCTTTGAGTCTCTCTCTGTGTGAGTAGTTGTTGTTACAAAGAATTGATCTGAGAACAGATTCTGTCTTAGAATGTACTAACACAATTAGCAGCTTGCAAGTTTTACACATTGAGGGAGAGAAACAGTACCAAAAACCAAGAGACCTCTTAATTAGTAATACCCTGGAGTTTAAACTATGGGGAATCAAACTCATTTGTGATTTTAATGCAGAACTTTTTAAATAACCAACAGGGAGACCAGCTTTTCAGCAGATCAGTTGATGGGGAGGTGGGTGCCTGGAAGTCCTGGACACAACGGGCTCTCAATCTCTAACTCAGCCAGGGTTCCCAGAGCTTCCAGACTACCAGCTTCTCTGCAGCTCACCAGGCAGGCTTCTGAGGAACTGGGTTCCTGGAAGCCCAAGCTCCAGAGCTCCTGTCTCAGTCAGGGTTCTAGATCCCCACCTTCCTTTAGCTTGTCATATAGGATGACAAGAAGCCTGGAAGTACTCGTGCCCGGACTCAAGGCTCCTCAGCAGCCCACCAGACTTTCACAGAGCATTATGAAATTGTTGGTTTTCATTCCAAATTGTTGTTTAGGGCCATGCACTTATACAGATTGAAAATCCAATTATAAACCAATTGAGGACTAAGTTTTTAGTTGGGTTTACAATATGGTGGAAGCAAATTAAGCATCTAGATTCATTGAAATGTAATGGGAGTTGGACATTAACTCCCTAAGACTCCTCTAAAATCTTACTCAAGAAATTGTGAATGGTCTCTCTACTGAAAATAAGTCATTCCTATTTCTTAACAATCTACAAAAATTATGTTCTTGGGCAAAGACCATCACCTGTGGATTGTCAGACACAACATAGCTGTCTCAGGGAGCAAGATGGGGCCTAAAATACTTTTGCACCCACAATTATATGTGCAAAATGTAAGGATCAGTTAATCAAGGTTTAGTGCCTTCTTAAGAATTATTTATATATTCCATGAATAATCTTTACATCGAGCATGTGATTGTTGCACTTTCACCTGCATGGGTAACTGGTCTAGATTTTTGGTTCAGGCAGTACCTGAGCACACTCTAACCCAGGGGTTCTCAAACTTCATTGAACTGCAGCCCCCTTCTGACAACAAAAATTACAACACAACCCCAGGATCAGGGACCAAAGCTTGAGCCCACCCAAGCCCCATCAGCCGGGGTGGAGGACCAAAGCAAAGGCTTCAGCCCCAGGCAGGGACCCTGTAACCTGAGCCCCACTACTCACAGCTGAAGTCCTCTGGCTTTGGCTTCCGCCGCGGGCCCCAGAAAATCTAAGCCAGACCTGGTGACCCAATTAAAATGGGGTCCCGACTCATAGTTTGAGAACCGCTGCTGTAACCTAAAGCAGAAGAGCTGCAGCACACCTTATCTTTAATGGTGCAGTGTATTTAAGGTAAGTGATCATATATGTAGAACATTTATTCTGTACATAATGTAACATTAGGGACTGGACTAGGTGACTTCTTGAGGTCCCTTCCGTTTCTATGATTCTTCTGGTCCACCAAAATTATAGAAAAATAAAAGTAAATAAAAATACTTTCACACACTGCCTGGAGCATTAGCAGCTATGACCGACAATGTTTTGAGATAAAAATGAAATTTTAAACTGTATGCAAGGGACAGAAAGTATAAAAAATTGCAGGCAATTTTCACTTGCATTAATCTAAGATGGCATCTCCTATTACTGCTGTAGCTCTGCTGCTGGCTGATAAGAGGGTTACCATGACCTTATGAGCTAAAATACAGAAGTCAAAAATGGAAGTAGGTGTATTAAATATTTTCAAGAAGAGGACAGTAAAACTAATATAGACAGAAATCTTTGGTGTATTGGAAATCTATTAGCGATTGGATTAAAAAAATGATCTCTACTTGGCCATAATATTTTCCATTGGTAGCTTTGGGCATTGCTGTTGGTCACTTTTTCAACCTTCAAGACAATTTTAGGTTGTTAATCTAGCCTGCTGTGTGTAATTGATGGGATGCATTATTTTACCATACAGATAATGGGCCTGCTCCTGCTCCTAGTGAAGTTAATGGAAAAACTCCAACTCCCATTAACTTCACTGGGGCAGGACCCGGCATGATGTCTTCACAGTTTAGTCAATTGGTGGTCATCACATATGGGAAACTGAAAATCTAGAAACAGTTAAAACTATGCAAAATTCAGAATTTGTTTCACCAGACTCTTGAAGGAAGATGTTTTTCATATTATGTGATTTGTTTTCACTCTTCACTACTCTGGAATTTTTACTTTATCTGCAGTTTCAATTAAATGGCTATTTTTACAACAGAAACTTGTGAAAACTATTTTCTTCAACAAAGAGGTTCTTTTTACCAATTTTCTCATTTGTTCTATCCAGTCTCTTTACATAATAGTAATGTTTTTTTCTTTTTCTGCTCTTCTGCCTGTATAAACAGAAGGGAGAGGTGATAATCCCCTTTCGAACAGAACACTTAACAGTGAATTGTGCAGCAAACATAAACTTTCTTTTCCCTTTTATTTCCCTTTTGAAGTCAGATTTCCAAAGAGCTCAGCTCCAGTTTAAGCTAATTAAGGTGGCCTGACTTTCAGAGTCCTCGCTGCCCACCACCTCCCGTTGTGGTTTTGTTTGTTTGTTTGTTTGTTTGTTTGTTTTTTAAGTATTGGTGCCATTGATTATAATGGAGGGGTTTGCATTTACACCAGATGAAGAACTAATACTTGACATGCTCTGCCTTTATTCTGTCTTCAAGCAAAATCCTCCTGCTTTTCTTTTCCTTGCAATTATAAGTATCCTTTATCTGGCTGGGAAGTAATTATGGAACTCATTTTTAAGCAAAAATCCTAGAGAAAGATCATAGGTCGAGTTGTGTAGATAGCTTAAAATGATCAAGGGATTGATTCATTTAGCAGAGAAAACATTTTTTCATACAGTCGTATCATTGTTTTTGATGTCAGAAGATAAAAATCTAAACAGGGCTGTCTAAACATTTAGTCTGCATAGAATAGGGGTAAATTATAGTCTAAAATGAGGCAATGAAAAGGTATGCTAGTAAGAAGACATAGCTAGCCCTGTGAGATTTTTCTGGGCACCACTTTGTTGCCTAGTTTTTATGCTTCTCTGTTTATGCAAGAGGCTCAGAAGAAGCTCCAGGAAGGAATGTACCTATAACATAGTGAAGCCTGTTCCCCAAAATTGCACCTAGCGAACAGAATAAGCCAGTGGAGAAGCAGACCAAGACATGGATTCTATTCTGCCCTATCCTCCTTTGTGATGATATCTTTTCCCAGGGCAGTCCCTGTGCTCCTTTTGCTCTACCAGACTTGTTCCGCCACTTGTTCAGGGAAAGCTCCTGGTGGGCCAGGCCAGTTTACCTGCTGCGTCCTGAGGTGCGGCCGATCACGGCTCCCAGTGGCCGTAGTTCGCTGCTCCAGGCCAATGGGAGCTGCTGGAAGCGGCACAGTCCGAGGGACGTACTGGCCGCCTCTTCCAGCATCCCTTATTGGCCTGGAGCAGCGAACCGCAGCCACTGGGAGCTGCGATCGGCCGAACCTCAGGACACGGCAGGTAAACAAACCAGCTCGGCCCACCAGGGGCTTTCCTGGCACAAGCAGCGGATCAAGTTTGGGAAACACTGCTCTAGGAATTGCAGTTGTGACTGGTCTTTACATGAGTCACACAACTGGGACACCTACACGAGAGGCAGTCACAGCTGGCCCTCCAGAGAGTACTGGTTGCATTTGGCACTGCTCTGGCACAATACTTCATATTGTGAATAGTGTATAAAGATATTTTCTGTCATTTTAGTTGGAACATCTTAAAATCCTCCCAGGAATGGGAATATTTTATTTGTCAATCATATTATATTTTATTTGTCACCGCCTCCTTCCTATCCTCAAGCAGATTGAATGTAGATAGTTTGAATTATCATACTAGTTTCAGAAAAGAGGATTAGGTAGGATTTTTAAGCAGAGAAAAATATACGTAATGCCATTAATAAACCTTGAAAACAGCAGTTGCACAGCCATTGCTGACTGGAGAAGCAGAACCAAACCCTGTCTCCCAGAACTCTCAAGATTCTGTACATAAGAGACAGGAACTTTTTACAAGGGAAACTCTCAGCTCCTTCCAGAATTTAATACAGTAGCAAGATATTAGAATTTTTTTCTGCAAAGTGCCACTGCACCAAAAACTGTACAGTTTCCTAATTCTAGGGAGAAATAAGCTGATACTGTGAAGTTGAATCAAGTGTCTGGAGCTGACATTGTACCTCAAGGCATTTTGGAAATCATCAGCTAACACAGCAGACAGCTGCCTCCATAAGAATGATGAATTAACACACTTGAGGCAATGGGGAAATAAAAAGGCAAAAAGAAGAGACTAAGCAGGGTTTGGTAAGGATCCTGGATTAATAAATATGATGGCATCACCACTTGCTCACACCTGCTAGTTAAGAAGGGTACTGGAGAAATTAAAATAGATTTGTATTAACTGACTTTTTGTGGTACCATCCTCTACTCCTCTTTCTATATCATACACTATCCTAAAGTTTGTCTGTTCTCTTCCACCAGAACTTCTGTCATTCTCCAGCTTACCTTGCAAGCAGCACATTTTAAGGATTTAATCTATAATAGAAGCATTTAATGAATAATTTAAACAATTCCAACTCCTTGGAATATTTAAATTTCCAAAAGGGTTCTTCTCAGGAAGATCCCCACACTCACCATAATGTGTGCCTGTACTGAGAGTTAGCCCTTAAAAGTGGGTTAGTCAGGCTACAGAGCACATCATGGAATGGAAAATTATTTCAGATGCTTCCCTTTTCAAATAAATTAAAAAGGATTTTGACTGCAGCTGAAAATGTCATTATCATCAAAGCCTTATTCTGTCACAGCAGAACAAGATCAATTTCTTATAGACACTGCAGTAGGTTGGCTGCTGTATATAGTTCTTTTTTTTCCCTCAAAGCTGCAAGCAATCCTTGACAAATTCACTCGCCTGCTTGCAAGTTAAAAACAAGGATGATGAGTGCTGTGGCAGAGCAGTATTGAAACAGGACTGCTGGAGTATAGCCGTTAAGAGGCAAAGGGGCCTATCTCCTGCAGAACTAAGGAGCAGGAGATGGTAAGAGAACCTTTTTCTTGCAGAGTGTGGGAAAAGCAAGGGGAAGGCAGCAGTGAAGGACAAAGGGAAAAGATGCCAATGCACTTATAGCATGTGGAGTTTTGCAATGTGCAGAGGAGAAAGAGCAAGATATTGAAGAGGGTTAAAAATATGGGAAACTTTTTTGGTGGCTATTTTAGTGTAAAAGGTCAAAATTTGAAAATGTTATTATTTCTAATAATAAGTTCTAGGTAGATGACTGTTGAGTGATTTCTCAAGGGTTGACTTCGAAAGCCATTATTTTTACCAAGTCAATGTAAATCATCACACTAGTACCAAACACCTTTAAAGGGCTTTTAGCTGGGGCACTAGCATAGGGTTTGGGAAACTGAGGTTCAGTTCCCTGCTCTGCCACAAACTTCCTGAGTGACCTTAGGGAACTCACTTACCCTCTCCAAGCCTCAGCTCTCCATCTGTAAAATAAGGATAACTGATCCCCACAAAACCCCTGTGAGGAACTATCTATTTAAGTTTGTGAAGTGTTTTGAGAGCTAAAGATGAAAAGCGATATCTAGGACCAGGTAGTAGTATTACTATTCAAGACTCTTTGGATAGTTCATGTGTTCAGTCCAAGTTCATGTGTTCAGTTTTATGAGTCAACAGTGTGCCCTTGTTGTCAAGAAGGCTAACGGCATTTTGGGCTGTATAAGTAAGGGCATTGCCAGCAGATCGAGGGACGTGATCGTTCCCCTCTATTCGACATTGGTGAGGCCTCATCTGGAGTACTGTGCCCAGTTTTGGGCCCCACACTATAAGAAGGATGTGGAAAAATTGGAGAGTCCAGCGGAGGGCAAAAAAAAAGTGATTAGGGGACTGGGACACATGACTTATGAGGAGAGGCTGAGGGAACTGGGATTGTTTAGTCTGCAGAAGAGAAGAGTGAGGGGGAATTTGATAGCTGCTTTCAACTATCTGAAGGGGGGTTCCAAAGAGGATGGATCTAGACTGTTCTCAGTGGTAGCAGATGACCAAACACGTAGTAATGGTCTCAAGTTGCAGTGGGGGAAGTTTAGGTTGCATGTTAGGAAAAACATTTTCACTCAGAGGGTGGTAAAGCACTGGAATGTGTTACCTAGGGAGGTGGTGGAATCTTCTTTCTTAGAGGTTTTCAAGGTCAGGCTTGACAAAGCTCTGTCTGGAATGATTTAGATGGGGATTTGTCCTGCTTTGAGCAGGGGGTTGGACTAGATGACCTCCTGAGGTCCCTTCCAACCCTGATATTCTATGATTCTATGTGTATATTAAAATTAGTATGCTTCTCTGATGCATTTAGGCTAGGATTTTCAAAAGCACCTAAGGAAGTCAGGAACATTTGAATGGGTCAAATCTCATTAAATTTTCAAAGGGCAATAGGGACAACATTTTTCAAAACACCTAAGCGATTTAGGAGACTTAAGTCCCGTTTTCAAATGAAATGTCAGAATTTCCCACAGGACAGAAACTCAGAATTTTGCTCAGCTCTGACTTTGTATTAGCTTTCATCCAGGTGCTGGAGTGAGAAAAGTTATAGGCTGCAACTCTATGCAGCACGTTGTAATGTGATCTTGCAAATCTGAGCTACACAGTGTTAATTTAAACTTGCCAAGTTTTGCCTGGGAGACCACACAAGAACGTCTTGGGAGGTACTGGCTGGATTGGCAACTAGCATTCCAGCCTAAGTAAGGTACAGCATGTAGCTGAGCTGACCCAAAAGTAGGACAGCGAGTGAATTCTGACTATTAGTTATATTTCTATTGCTGCTCCCCCTTGCTCTATGGAGGAAGTAAACTATGCCAGCCTTCTACCTGCAGCCATTTCCTTCTCCACCAACGCCAGCTCAACTGCAACACCCATATAGAGTGTTGCAATGTAAGTAGTCCATGCAGATGAATAAGGGGACTCTTTAAACCTTTTCTCTGAGCAAGTATGCAGCCGTGATTGAGATGGCTGTAGACAACAAGTAGAACACAATGCTGTTAGAGCAACTAAAACAATTTACTAATGTTTTCTGGAGTTGTTTTCTCAGATTCCTGGGCTTTTTAAGTTGCAAGCATAAATTAGTGGGACACAACTTTCACTTCAGTTTCTTGTTGAAGTTTGTGGTCAAATTGGTCTTAAATGTATGATTATATTTTCAAGTGACTAATGAAACTAAGTACATAAAATTGGGTGGGCCCAACCTGAGACATATGAAAGGGGCCTGATTTTTTAGGGGTTGGATTCTCAACACCTTTTGCCCCCTCAAAAAAAAAGAATCCTTTTGGGGTGCCTTGTTGGAGACGCCTTAAATTACTAATCACATGTCAAAATGGAGGTAATGCAGATTACTTGCTGACCTAGCAATTACTAATACTGCATCAGTGACTTTTGTTTAGTATGGTATAAAGTTATCTTATGATACCATCTCTTGGCATTAACAATGAACTCTTCTCTTACTAGAGAGACAAATCAAATATTTTGTTACTGCTAGCAAAGGTAGCCTTTTATTATCTGGACTGTCCACTATAAGAGTGTGTTTAGAGACAGAGTGCCTTTTCAGCACTACTGGAGATATGGTCACAGAAAAAGAACATATTAACTGCCTGAAAATGTGGGATGACTTATCAAAATACATCATAAAATGTTTTAGTACTCTTTTGAAAGAGAGGTGCAGAGATCCAGGGCATGGAGACCTTGAAGTGGAAGGATAGTCTTTTGATTTACTTGGGTGACTATTTTCTTGGCGGTACATCATTATCATGAGTGTAAATTGCTTATTAGGGAGTGATTATAATTTTTTTAGCCCTTATTTCAGATTATGAAGAGATTGCTCCATGCTTGTCAGTGTCTATTACATAAAGTTGTGTCTCCATCCTTTGGTTATTCAATATTGCATTGTTTCATTTTGCAGTGTAACATATCCTACATATAAACTCTGCATTTTTCTATCCAGGCCCTGAAGTATGTTGTTATCCTCAACTCTAGGGCACAATTCAGAAAATCTTCCTCTCTTTTCATTAATCCATTTTCCCCCCATTCCTCTTTTTTAAATTTTCCTGTACTAGGCTTTTGAATTCCTGTTTATTTAAGCATATTTTTACATCAGTCTATGTAAAAATACATCAGTGTTTTTAGTTGCTTTGTCTGTCATTTCATTCCCTGTTATCCCAATAGCTGCTGGGATCCAAGCTAATGCTACATGTATTCCAACTGTACTAATTCTGTGTAGTTAGAAATATCATTTCATTGATTAAATCACTTATACATACCAAGACATCGCCATAAAGCCTGAGATTGAATCTGAAAAAAATAACTGCTATGGTGTACATCTGAGATCTAATTGAATACTAGCATAATTGGTATTAATTTATCTGTCATTACAGCTACAAAATCAGATGTACTAATTCCAAATTTTGGTATGCCATATAGTGTTCCTACTCTTCCTGTTTGTTTTTTGTTTGGTTATATCTGATAAACCAATGCCATTTTTCATCCATATACTGGTACGCTTCATTTTTAATACCTACTATCTTTTTTTGTCGGTAGTGGGCATAGTGGTGTTGTAATAAACACACAGCATGCAACTCATAGTGGCTGGACTTGTATTACATGTAATTTTTTAAGTTCTGATTTTGATGCTAACCTAAAAGCTTGGTAGGCATACTCAATTAATTGTGATTTAAGAATCTGTAAGCTGTCACTGGTGTTTTCTTATCCACCCCTCCCAGCCACCGTCCCTCAGTGCCAGCAAGACTTTTAAACTGCTTAATCCTTCTTGAAAACTTATCTTTAATATAGTTTATATGCTCTTTCCAGTATAACTTAGTATCAAATATTACCCCAGGTATGCAACCTTTTAACTATCTCCTTTTGTTCTCCATGCACACACAGCTTTCCTTTTTGTAAAGAATAATCATTTGGTTTTGGCAATGGAGAACATGAAACTCCTTGCATTTCCGCAGGCAGAGTTCTCTTGTAACATTTTATTGATTCTCTCTTCTGCCACCTCAGTCATCCTGCTCCTAACACATAGAGCACAATCATTTGTGAATAAAGTGGCACCTAGCCTGGTACTTTGTTTTAGGAGATCATTAATCATAATATTAAATAATATCAGGCAGATAACACTTCCCTGTAATATACCACTTTTAAATATACATAACTTTCCCAACTCTGACTTGAATGGACCTTTTTACTCAAAAAAGCCTCTAATCAACCCATGCATTCTTCCCTTTATTCCTAGTGCACCTAGATTGGTACAACAATCTACCCTTCCATCTATTCTTCCATAGTATGTCATTAACCATTTATATATTTAGAAAGACTGCTATCATGAAACCTTTTACCTCATACTTTTTTGTATTTCAGTTTCTAACTGAACAGTGTGACCAATGGTACGTCTTCCTCTTCTAAAAGCATTCTTCACCTTGTCTATAATGCCATGGTTTTCCACTGCTTCCTACAACCTTAAAATCCTTCTTCTGAGTCACCCCATTGGGATGCACCCTTAAATCAGCCACCCAGCTCCTCCTTAGCTGGGCTTAATCTTAAATTGGGCCTGGGCCACCCTTCAGGTGCAACTAGATGCATTGATTACTCTCTGGGTCGGTTAACTTGGTCTCTGCCAACGTGACGTATACATCCCATCACACTGACAACATGCCATGTGTACATCTAGTGAGAGCATGTGATGCTAGAAGCATGGAAGGGTATGGATGGGGGTAAAATGCTTTTATCCTGAGGTTCCCCTGTACATCTATTAGATTGTTAAGTATTTTCCTAACGTTATTTAGAGCTCAGTTTTAAAAAAAAATACCAATACTGCCAAGTCTCATGATTTTCTCATGAGTCTAGCCATTTGTGGGTGTTTTATTATCTGCTTCATGGAAACACGGTGAAAGGAACCAACTCATGATTTTTATCATGACTAGAGGATTTGGGGGTGTATTTTATTTTAGAAAAGGCATCAACTGATGAAATTTCCCTTATTCAAAATGGCCACCAATTCCTATAACTGGGGGGGACGCCAGAAAGATGGTCAACATTTCCCAACAACCTATCTGCATGTGGACGTGAGGCTGCCCTTTATAAAGTTGTCTGCCACTTCCCACTCTTTTCAGTGAGATTAAAGCTATGTCCACAGACAAAATGATTGCCACTCTAGGAGTCAGGGGGCCAGGTAGGACACAGGGACTGTGTGGAACAGCAGAAATGCTGTGACTGTGGGGGAGAGAGGAAGCAGACACTGCAGAGAGCAGAAGGCAGATTTAGGGTTTCAAGGAGATGTGGGGCAGGAGAAAGAATGAGGGGGTTGCAGTAGATAGTGATGGGGGTGGGAGATGGAGGGATCACATGGCAGCTCCCCAGGGGGTTGAGGAGGTTAAGAGAAATCCTGTTGCAATAATTTGGCCTAAAAATTTACCCTGGAGAGGATCCAAAATGACAATCACCCTCATTGGCTCCAGCCAAATCCTGAACACCAAATAGGATGTGAGACTTAGGGCTTGTCGTCTTTGCTGACAGGAGAAGCTCTTGAGAGACGGTAGCTTTGTTGACAGGAGAAGCTCTCCCATCAAGATAGTGCTCTCTACATGGAGAGGTTAGGTCAGTATAACTATGTCGCTCGGGGGTGAGCAACGTGGTGATACCGATATAGGTCCGTAGTATAGACCCTGGTCTGAGTTATTCCCACTCTCCTGTCCTTTTTTCTACTCCACCATATTTCTTCTCTTTTTCTATCCCTCTCCTTTTTCCTTGTGTTGTCTAATAAGACTCTGGCTTAGCCAGCCAATACCATATATTTTGCAACACTGCTGTAAACTTATGACCAGAAAGAGGCAGCTGATAGCAATGCCCTAAACAGACCAATGATGGTACATGCTTGCCAGGTCTTGACACTGCTGATAAGACCATGTCCTGTGTCTGTGTTTCTCCAGCAGTGAGCATGCAAGTAAAAGTCAATACCAGAGAGGGAAGCTGCATTTTCTATCTTTGCTGGGTTTTTTTTCCTCTATCCTTTTGTGAAAGTTTGTCTTGTGTCTTTAAACTTGAACAGCAATAGTGATAACAACAGTTTCAGCCCACATCAACTAACTTTTCTCTTTCCCCCTCAAAAAAAGACAGTTATGCCATCTAAACCAGGGTATTTTCAGTCAAAGGAGTCTCTACCATTGAAGGAATAGGGATCAAGGAATATTAAGATAAAAGCCTTATTTCATATTTTACATTTCAAAAGCTCTAACTGATTTTTCCTCCTTGTTTGTATCTCTAATAAAATGTTAAACGATTTTTTTTTGTTGTTTGCCAAGGTCTTCGTACTCAGAATCCCAAACCTTTCTTAAAATGATTTTTGTTGTACAGTAACAGGACCATGTTAACATCACTGGCTTTCTGGACCCATTTGTTCCATCAAAATTAGTATAACAGTTGACTCTGAGCAGCTGGGGGAAGGCAATGTTGCCATCTCTCACAAACTGGTTGTGAGTCATAGGATTTTGGCAACTGCAAAGGAGCTCTTTTAATGACACAAGAAGCTCCTCTGAGATTATGATTTTCAGGGCTCTGCATGTGGACAGAGCATTGTGAGAACCTCAGAGCTAAAGACTCAGACCTGTCCTACCTCTAAGCCCTGCCTTCATGTATAGCCATATAGCTGAGAGAGTGTCCAAGGGCAGCAGGAGAGAGTGGAGTCAGGGAAGTGGTGCTGCTGGGTTCTACATAGAGAAGTCCTTGGCAGCAGGAGACAGTCAAGACAATAATAGGGAATGAATGGCAGTTTCCCGCTCTTAGGGGTGAGGCGAGTGTAAATGGAGTCTCCATCTAAATAGCCAGGAAAAAGAATGATGCGGTCTTAGTTTCAGGTGAAAAGACAACCTTGAATACAAACATCACTCGTACGTTGCCGAAGCATAGAGTGGAGTTAAAAAGTCAAAAGACAATCGGAAAAAACATGTTTTGATTTTATTTAAATCATGAGTCAGACCCCCAAAAACCATGATCTTTGATTTCTTGAGGTTCTTGAGATTTCGTAATATTGACACACTCAAATGCCATGAAAATTGACTGTAAAAATGGCACTCAATAGATCTGTTTCTTCAGAGTCCTATCTCATTACTGTATTGGCAAAAATAAGTTGTTACTGCTTTTTAATCCTATGAATTGCTATTGTTTTATTTGTATCACTTAGAAGCCCTAATCACTTAGTATCTCATTGTGTTAGGCATACTGTGATCACAGAACAAAAGATGGAGTCTCTGTCCCAAAGAATTTACGTTCTAAGTATATTGATATTTTTATGCATTTGCTTACTTTACCATCTTCGATTGCTTATGTGACCATTCTTGAAAATAGAAAAATGTGGAATTTTGTTGTTTTGACTCCTTATGGGGTTTTCTTTTCAGACTTTATTCTATGAGTGAAATTCTTACACTATGCTGGTGTTCAAAAAGATGACCTTTAAAAATGTTTGTTTATCTGATAAGCTAAACAGAGCAAAAATGTGCTTCTTTATAACTCTGAAAGCCATATTTTATGTCTTCTCTCTATTGAAAAGAGTTGAATGTTGACAAATATGCAAGTTACAGGTTGATTAATTTTCAGCTGATGCATAGAAGTTATATTACTTGAAACTATATTAAACAAGAACGAGATGGTGAAATATGTTACAAATGTCAAATCTGAGAAGGGATTGTATTTCATATACTATAGGAATAGTTCACACTAATAAATTCTAGAAAAGTTATGACTACAGGGTGTTCTTGGATGTTCCAGTAATTTTGATACTTGGTATTTTAGACTTCATGTTAATTTTAGCATTAATAAACCATTATACATTGCTTTCAAAGTCTTGAAGCTGAATTTTTATATCATTCAAAATACAGTTTATCTGGACATCGAAACCTAGATATCAAATCATGAACAACAAATTATATTTCTTGTTTGTTAATTCAGAATTTGCAACTTGATTATTTTAAAGTAAAAATATTTTTACTGATTTATATTACAATTCTCAGTCTCGTATTTATATGTATATAAACTTAGGCTAGTCATCCTATCTGTATTCTTTCCCATCAATTTTGCAAATCTTAGCAAAAATGAGAAAATAAAAATTCTATGGATTAATAGATGCAGTATCATGTTTCCTATTTACACATGCAGTTATTTTATTTGAATTTTTGCAGTCTTTATTCATATTTAGTAGAAATAATGTATATATTTGGAAAGATGAAGTCTAGGAAATAGATCCATGTTCCATTTTCATTTGCTGATTTCACTAGTATACATAGGTGCCATGTACTATGTACACTAATATACTTACATTCAGTGGCAAAACCATGATGTATGTGGCAGAATTGTACTGAATTACGTGGCAAACTGGGAATGGTGGCAATATTTATTCTGTATGTAATCATTTAGCTATTTTACTGAACAATTATAAAAGGAATGTTTAATATCTAGATTCTTTCTCTCTAGCAGTCCCCACACTTTCAGTTTTTGATCAGTTTTGGTATTGATAATATATAGTGGTTTTCACAGGAAAAGTTGGGAGTTTTGATATGTAGACACATGACAGCTGCAGCTTTTGCAATTGAAAATGGAGACAGGGATATTGGGGTTTCAGCAAATGAGCTAGAAATGTATGCTCATATTATCAGCATTGAAATAGTTAATCACGTCGACAATTAAGTTGTCATTTTCATGTGCCAGTATAAGAACCCATTGCTTTGAAAAAGACAGCTGACTCCTCTCAAATCCATTGTCGCTGGTTTTGGAGATCAAGCATGTTTATACCTTTTCATATTTCCATTGTTGTCTATACAAACATGAGAGCTAGAGCCAGTTTATTTAAAATATTAAGAGCTCAGATTAAGGAACATAATCTTGCAGCAAGGTCTAAAAATTGATCTTGTCAGAACACAACATCCTATTCATAGCATGCAATTTACAGTGCCTGCACCAGCAGGGATGAATTTATCCAATGAAATTGCTTTTAAAACCTATGTTAGTATTTTGATTGTTTGATTTTTTTTTCCGAGTTGGGGTGGATTAAGGAAGTAATTTGATATCTAAACCTGGTAGTCTGAGTGTGTTTCACTCAGTAGTAAGTAGTGAGACACTAAGGCCCTGATTCCCATATTGACTAAGGCAGTTTTACACCACTCTAGCAGTGTAAAAGGGGACTCAAAGTTGGCATGACTATAATTTAGAGGTCTAAAGTGGTCTTAGTATGAATGAGAGACTCTTGCAGCTGGGTTATCTGGCAGGAGTGGGGTCTGGGACAGCAAGATTGTCAGGGTTCTTTCCCCACTTTTTGAACTCTAGGGTACTGATGTGGGGAGCCACATGAAAGACCCCCTAAGCTTATTTTTACCAGCTTAGGTTAAAAACTTTCCCCAGGCACAAACTTTGCCTTGTCTTTGAACAGTATGCTGCCGCCACCACCAAGTGATTTGTGACAAAAACAGGGAAAGGACCACTTGGAGTTCCTATTTCCCCAAAATATCCCCCCAAACCCTTACATCCCCTTTCCTGGGGAAGCTTGAGAATAAACGAGATGAGCACAGACCAGTCTTGGATTTTTAACACACAAACAACCCAAGCAGATTCTTAAAAAACAGAACTTTATTAGAAGAACAAAAAAAGATAATAGAACAACTTTGTTTGATCAGAATGGAAGATAATCTTACAGGCAGTCAGATTCAAAACATAGAGAATCCCTCCAGGCAAAACCTTAAGATACAAAAAGACACAAACAGGAATACACATTTCCTCCAGCACAGCAAATTTCACAAGCCAAAACAAAGAAAACCTAATGCATTTTCTAGCTAAATTACTTACTAACTTTACAGGAATTGGAGGTCTTGCATCCTTGATCTGCTCCCAGCAAAGGTATCACACAGACAAACACAAGCCTTTTCCCCTCCTCCAGATTAGAAAGTATCTTGTCCCCTCATTGGTCATTTTGGGTCAGGTGCCAGCCAATTTACCTGAGCTTCTTAACCCTTTACAGGTAAAATGACTTTGCCTCTGGCCAGGAGGGATTTTATAGCACTGTATACAGAAAGGTGGTTACCCTTCCCTTTATATTTATGACAGATCAAGAAGTGCATTGAGGAGCTGGGAGGAAGTGTCTGTTTGGGAAGGGTTATTTAAAAGACAATTACATTTCTGAAGGTCGAGGGAAGAATGCCAATGTATTGGGATGAGAGGATCAGGAGAAGAGTCTGTGGAGATGGAGACTGATAATTTTCAGAGTTATGGGGAAAATTTTGGTACCTTCAGGGCCCACTGTTTTAAACCACCTTTTCTACTTTGACTTTGAGTGGATTGCTCCACATTCTGTTCCTGTCTATATGTGAAAATGAATTCATTTGGTGCATGATTCTACAATCTCTTAAGCATGTGACAAACTTATTCATGGTAGAAGTCCTATTGACTTTGGTGGATCTACTCACATAAGGAAAGTTACTGACATATAAAATGTTTACAAGAATAGGTCCTCGGTGCATGGTCTCTCTTAAAAACATATCTTTTTTTAATTTATTTAAACTTTGTTCAAATAGCTTCTGAAATTGGCATTATTGTGTTTTCCATCAGATATACCTTTTTCATTATTACCAGAAAGATAATGTGGAAATGAAGAGGAAAAAAAAGATAATATTCAACTGTCACTTCTCTGACTTTTATGTCCAGTTTTTGCTTCCCCCTCCCCCAACACCTTCACTTCCCAATGAGTGAATCATTGATCCCTTATTCTTAAATAGCCGGGTTTTTCAGCTGTCTGGTAACACTGCATATAATTTTTGGATAAATGGAATGAAATAATTTCGCTCTACCTTAAAACATCATAAACCCAACACACAGGTTATAGAACATATAAGAACAAATTGCTTGTGCCTATTTAAAAGTGGCAGTAGTGCTATACAGACAGAATGTGGGTTAAAGTAAATTTCCTTCTACCAGTGTTTTGTCACTTACCCCGTAATGTCATCTTAGTACCTTGCAATTGGCAGCCACCCAAGGGCACCTTCACCTTGGATCTCTCCCATTCTGTTCAGACTCAAAACTACAATTGTCTCCTGAAATATCTTTGTTGAATTAATACCATCAATGCCAACACAAAATGTCAAAACAACAACAAAACAAACAAAATATAACCTCACTTTTCCCCAAAAATCCTCCCTCTTCCTCCTTGCCCCTTCACATCGTCCAAAAGAGATGAGGAGGAGAGGGTAGTCCCTGGAAAGAAGTAGAGGAGAACGGGAAGTCCTGGCACAGTCAAGAATTATGATGTGATTGGAATAACAGAGACTTGGTGGGATAACTCGCATGACTGGAGTACTGTCATGGATGGATATAAACTGTTCAGGAAGGACAGACAGGGCAGAAAAGGTGAGGGAGTTACATTGTATGTAAGAGAACAGTATGACTGCTCAGAGCTCTGGTATGAGACTGCAGAAAAAACCTGAGAGTCTCTGGATTCAGTTTAGAAGTGTGAGCAACAAGGGTGATGTTGTGGTGGGAGTCTGCTATAGACCACCGGACCAGGGGGATGAGGTGGATGGGGCTTTCTTCCAGCAACTAACGGAAGTTACTAGATGACAGGCTCTAGTTCTCATGGGAGACTTCAGTCACCCTGATATCTGCTGGGAGAGCACTACAGCGGTGCACAGACAATCCAGGAAGTTTTTGGAAAGTGTAGGGGACAATTTCCTGGTGCAAGTGCTGGAGGAACCAACGAGGGGCAGAGCTCTTCTTGACCTGCTGCTCACAAACCAGGAAGAATTAGTAGGGGAAGCAAAAGTGGATGGGAACCTGGGAGGCAGTGACCATGAAATGGTCGAGTTCAGGATCCTGACACAAGGAAGAAGGGAAAGCTACAGAATATGGACCCTGGACTTCGGAAAAACAGACTTTGACTCCCTCAGGGAACTGATGGGCAGGATCCCCTGGGAGAATAACATGCGGGGAAAGGAGTCCAGGAGAACTGGCTGTATTTTAAAGAATCCTTATTGAGGATACAGGAACACACCATCCCAATGTGTAAAAAGAATAGTAAATATGGCAGGCGACCAGCTTAGCTTAACAGTGAAATCCTTTCTGATCTTAAACACAAAAAAGAAGCTTACAAGAAGTGGAAGACTGGACAAAAGACAAGGGAGGAATATAAAAATATTGCTCAGACATGCAGGAGTGAAATCAGGAAGGCAAATCACACTTAGTTTTGCAGCTAGCAGAGGTGTTAAGAGTAAGAAGAAGGGTTTCTTCCAGTATGTTAATAACAAGAAGAAAGTCAAGGAAAGTTTGTGTCCCTTACTGAATGAGGGAGGCAACCTAGTGACAGGGGAATCCATCCTGAAGCACTTAGAGGAGAGGAAAGTGATCAGGAACAGTCATCATGGATTCACCAAGGGCAAGTCATGCCTGACTAATCTGATTGCCTTGTATGTCTGTGTCTGTCTGTGTGATGCTTTTGCCAGGGACAGAACAGGAATGGAGTCTTATAATTTAGCAAATAATCTAACCAGGTATGTGTTAATTATGATTTCTTTAAATGGCTGAGAAAATAGCTGTTCTGAATAGAATGAATATTCCTGTCTGTGTGTCTTTTTTTGTAACTTAAGGTTTTGCCTAGAGGGATTCTCTATGTCTTGAATCTAATTACCCTGTAAGATATCTACCACCCTGATTTTACAGAGGTGATTCCTTTTTACTTCTATTAAAAGTCATCTTGTAAGGAAACTGAATGCTTTTTCATTGTTCTAAGTTCCAAGGGTTTGGGTCTGTGGTCACCTATGCAAATTGGTGAGGATTTTTACCAAACCTTCCCCATGTTGGGAAAGACAGGTCCAAACTATGTTTTCTTAGGAACTCAGATAAAGTTTGGTGGTGGCAGTGGAAGTCCAAGGGCAAAGGGTAAAAAATAGTTTGTACCTTGGGGAAGTTTTAACCTAAGCTGGTAAAAGTAAGCTTAGGAGGTTTTCATGCAGGTCCCCACATCTGTACCCTAGAGTTCAGAGTGGGGAAGGAACCTTGACAGGAGGGAAATAGAAATATCAATTTACTGTATAAATTATCTTTATACTACTATATACCACAATAATCACATCCACACTTTTTGGCTTTTACCAGTAGAACTATTTTGCTAAGAAATCACAGCCCCAACCAAAATAGTTATACCAGTAAATCCTTAAAGTGGAGCCATGGCCTAACATTTATCGTGAATCGCTTTAGAAATTTATAACTGTGTAATATTTCACTAATATATTGTGTAAATTGTCTAAATTTAAGTGGCATTCCTACCACAAATGGTTAGCCTATTTTTGTAGAAAAGCCACTGTATTTGATAAAATTTGTATATTGCATGTGTTTTCTAACTGCTTCATTCTGCTTTACTGTTACTAAATACTACTTATCTTTTGCTATATATGTTGCATTATTTAAAAGTCCTTGACATATTTACTGCTTTCAGAGAACTAATTCAAAAACAAAATTGCTTTTAACATGCTTTGATTTTTTTTTTAAAGTTCAATTATTTATAGACTAATTTTCAGTTTGCTGTCTCCTGGATGGCAATGTGAAAAGTTCACAAATCTGGCTATATGACACTTTCCTCCTCATACGCTGGGGTATTGACATTTCTTGGTGGACTGACAGTAAATCATAACTCCCTAGGCTGCTCGTTAACTTTTAGAAGTTGATATAGTAACTTATAAGTTTGGTCTCTCTTGGTTGGCAATGAATTCTGTTTATGGATACAACAGTACATAAAGAAAGTACTCAAGACTGTAATAAATATTGCCTCTAAGATTAAAGTTATCTATGGCAAATGTGAACCATAATCACCACAGTGTTGCTATTTTCTCTCCATGTGGCATCCACATGACACTTCAGAGGCTTTAGGGATCAGTGTATTTTTCACACCAGATAAATTGTATTTTCACTTCAGGCAATGTCATGATCAGACTTGTGGACAGCCATCTTATGATCTTAAAGTCATGGATCACAGCTGTTAGGATCTTACTAGATTGTGGTAAAGAAAAAAACACTGAATTTCTTTGGAGATGACATTTTGCCTAGAGAAAGATAATACAGTAAAGGAAGCTATCAACAATAAATGGACCAAGAATACACTTTTGAAACAAAATCTAATGGAAGAAGAAAGTAAACCTGCAGTAAACAATATAGGGTACTGGGTGCTCTTTCTTATTTATTTAGTGTTTGTTTTTTCCCTTACTTAACACAATTGAAAGCTTTTGGTAAAAACCTAGAGGGATTAAGCCATCTGTTACTTTATCTACTGTTGCTACACAGTAATACCAATATCTTTTGAACCATTAGAAATCACAAGCATAAGTCACTTATTCTTGCATTTGTTTGTAAATACTTGTATGTGGACAGCTGACTTAATAGCCGTAATCTAAGACAGACATTTATCAGTTTTGTATTATTTCATTTGTTGCCTCCATGAAAATACTGTTGTGGTAAAGCAAAAAGTCACCACGGGGGGTGTACTATGAGATTAGTGTTACATGTCTTAGTCAAACACTAGTTGGTTGCGTGTACAACACACAACCCAGAGTACATTGAATTTGATTAGAGAATGGCTGCTTAGTTTGAAATTTCTCCCCCGTCCCCCCCCCAAATTTAATTGAACAAGCAGTGTGGGGGGAAAGGAGGGGGAGAGGAAGTTAAAGAGGGAATTGGGTGCAGAAGGGAGAGAAATTATACAGTTTGTTTCCACTATGAAAAACCATTCTTATGGGGCCTAATACAATACAAAGTGAAACCAATGGAAAGTTTTTCCATTGACTTGAGTGGGCTTTGTAGCAGGTCCAAAGGAAGGATGAGATTAAAAAATAAGGAAAATAATATAAACATCCTTACTGTATAATTTTGACTTTACTGTTTAATTAGTTGGTTAGCTTTTTTTTATGTATTCTAGGTTCCCTGGGCTTAAGCTTCTGTTTTTCCCCTCTTTCATCTCCCTATAATCCCTGCTATTCTTTCAGTTACAATTGTGACCTAACAGCCTCTTTCTGTTCACTCCTTTCCAGTGGTGGTGGGGGGGAACCCTAAAGTGGGAATGGTAATAATTCCCAAATTAATAACAGAAAGGTGAATTGAGAGTGGCCAGGAAGATCAGGTCAAGGGGTAGGAGTAACAAGGGCAGATTCAGGCCTGCTCTAAATACAGTTTTTGTAGTAGTATTACAAGTTCAAGTAGTGATGTTATTACCATTTTTTTTAACCAAAATAGTTATACCAGTATGACCCTTATTGTGGACACAATTATATTGGCGTCAAAGTGCTTACACTGGTAAAACTCTTGGGGTGAATGAAGCAAGTAATGCATATGGATATTTACTGATTGGCCCCAATCTTATAAGCATGACCAAATGTAATACTTAATGTCATGTGTAATTTCATTTACTTCATTTGTAAGCATTACATTTACAGTATCAGGATCTAAAATGTTATCATTCCAGTTATAGCTATCCAGTGAATACCGATTACTCATAACCACTTTGAGTCTTGGTTACACTGCAGAATTGTTGCATATTAACTGTTAACCGTAACTGAGGGGTCGGCAACCTTCGGCACGCAGCCCATCAGGGTAATCCACTGGTGGGCTGTGAGACATTTTGTTTAAGTTGACTGTCTGCAGGCATGGTCCCCCGCAGCTTCCAGTGGTCACAGTTCAGCGTTCCCGGCCAATGTGAGCTGTGGGAAGCAGCAGCCAGCCCGCGCCGCTTCCCACAGCTCACATTGGCCAGGAATGCCTGCAGAGAGTCACTGTAAACAAAATGTCTCATGGCCAGCCAGTGGATTACCCTGATGGACCGCGTGCTGAATGTTGCCGATCCCTGCCCTAAATCAAGAAGTGCATACAAACAATCCTCTGGAATCTATTTTGGCTGCCCAGAAGTCTCCCAATTGAGATTTTAAAGTGTTGGTTATAAGCTGTAAATCCTTACGTGGTTTGGGACCTACCTACCTGAGATTCTGCCTTTCTTCCTATACCATCCTACCATAGTTCTGGTTAGCAGGGGCAGCAAGATGGACCTCCCTTCATTATAAAAGAGAGGAGCAGCTGGTAGGGCATTCTGAGGATTCTGATATGAGAGAACTTCCCCTGCCCCAAGTCTGAAATAACCCAAATTTGGTGACCTTCTGGACAACCTGCAAAACACATGGGTTTGATACGGTGTATAAACACCACACCTGTGATAAAGGGATTAAATAGCTGCTGTGGGCAAGGCTGGCCCAATTGCTACAGCCCCATCAATCATGTCAGGGGTGGAACAAGGATTTAAAAAGCAGGATATTCCAGTAATTTGCTAGACTGCTTTGAGAGAGACCAGGCAGCAGCTCCCAAGAGAGACTCTTGGAAGGCTTCAGAGAAACTGTCCTGAATAAGGTCATACTGATCCTACAAGGAGAAAATAGACACCAGCATACTGGCTGGGCAGGACTTATTCAGTAAGCCCCAAGACAAACAGCCAAACAGTCGGTACCACTATTCTCAACCCCTCCCAGGATTAGGGAATCTGAGAACGATATTGAAAAGACTAAGGGAGTGGGAGCTAGAGCCCCATCCCTCCATATACGGTCAAATTATTCAGCTCTGAGATTCCTATTTATACAGATGGGCGTGTCCTACAGTTTTGCAGTGCCCAAGGAGCAAGATACACCCACCAGTAATCCAAAAATTGTAACAAATGGTGGTGAACGTGGGCAAGAGATCACCCCTGAAGTTAGGGGAGGTTGTTGTTGTTTGTTTAAAGCTACTTACACCCATGGGCAGCATAAGCAAGATGATCTTGGACAGGCTTCTGAAATGTCTGACAGTCAACAGCAGCAAGCAGTGCAACAGCAGCAGCAACCACAACAACAATTACCTACACAGCAGCAGCACCAGGTGATGCAGCAATAATCACAGCTGCTCAGGGAAATAACAGGAAGCAGCAGGATCAGCAGGAACAAATAGTCCAACAAACATCTTTTTTCCAAGCTGGCGAGGATGGCTTGACAAATCCCACAATGAAAGCCCCATCCATACTGGTAAATTGGGTGAAAATGGGCCTGGATGATGACACTGAATCATTGCTCAGACTATGTAAGTGAGTGACTCAGCCAGCCCCATGATTGCAGGAACATTGGGCCATCCTGCTGACCTTTTTCTTCACTGGACCAGCCCAGTCAATGTACCAAGAACTGGATGAGACAGCTGCACAGAACTACCTGAAAGTCAAGATGGCTATCCTTGACTATTTAAATGTTACCAAGGAAACCCACAGCCAGCACTTCCAAAAGGAAGGGTATCCCGTGCCCCCTGCCCAGTAGCATGACCCAGAGTGCTAGCTTCAGAGATCATTGCTGTAGCTGGTTAAAGCCAGCAGTCAAGGGTACAAATAGCTGAAGTTGTGGTTGTGGAACAGTTATGCACATCCTACATGCTGGGGGAAGGGCCTGGATGTTAAATTATTGCTCAGAGATGGTAGCCGAGGTGGCCCTCCTCATGGAAAATTATATGATGCTAGCACTGGCAAGCAGTATACCATGAAACAGAGGGCCTGACTGAGCAGAGACTGGGACTGGGAGATTGATCACTTTGCATGCACCCCTAGAAACGGTCTGGGGGTGGCAAGGAACACAAGCAAAGGAGTTGGGTCATGGTCTGGAGTTCCTGGGAAACTCTGGTGATTTAGAGGGGTTCTATCATGCAGACCTAGAGGCCTCTCAGACACAATGGAACCATGTACTTCCAAAGGACTTCTTCAGCAAGAATTATAAACCCTAAAACAGAGCCTGATTCCTCTGTAGTCCCAAAGGTATGCTTTTCATGTGGATAGCCAGGGTACTTCCATTCAGACTGCCCCATGTGGAATGTAATTACGGGCAAGTATGCACAGCTCAAGCTCAGAAGAAGGGGATGGCCAAACAAATGGTGCCTATATGTGTCAATGGCCTAGTACTTCAGATGTGGGCATACTCGCTACAGGAGTAATTAGTGAGACAAGGTGAGGCTGGAAAGATAGCCATGCTGCAATATACACATGTAGATGTGAAGCCCTACCCAACATGAAATATTCAGCTAACTGTGTGTGTGGGTGTGTGGGTGTGTGTGTGGGTGGGTGGGAGCATACAGCCAATCTTCTCACCTGGTTAGCACCTGACTTGGCATACCCAATTATACTCGGAAAGAAATTGGCAATATTTACAAGGAACCCTAGCCAACTGGGGGAGAGAGTCCTTAAAGATGGTCACCCCCTGTTGGCAGTTGGAAACAAAGACTGGTCAAGGTGAATTGTTTGAGGTAGGCAAACAACCTGACTGAGGGAAAGGTCCCTTAGGTCTTGGGAACCCACTACCCACCTTCCTAGGTCTTGATGGCTGATTAATCCAGCACTGACATCCTCACCTGGAACACTGACTTTGTACGGGAACAGTTGGTGGATCCCAGGCTTAACCAGGTCTTTGATCAGCTTGCCTCATGAACGACAAACTGCTGGAATCCTAACTACTCAACAGTGGCCTGGTTTTGAACTCCAGAGCAAGTGGGTCTACTGCATTGAGAGAGACAAATAGATGTGCAAAGTCAGGCCCAAATTCCTGGTCTCTACAATATATAGGAAAGAGGTGATGAGATTAGTCCATGAAACACTGTGCACAGGATACTTGGGGAGGAAGTAAATAATCAACTGAGCCATGACCCATTTTTATTGGCCCAGCCTTCATAAAGGTTTGAGCTTCTACTGGGGATCTTGCTCAATGTCAGTTGAAGGTCCCAGGGTGATCCGCAATGAATCCCTCATCCCCTGCCCCCCACTTGTGGATGTGCCCTTTGAAAGGACAAGAATAGATTTGGTGGAGCCCCTTGAAAAGAGTGTGCTGGCTTTCATCAGCACATCTTGGTCATTCTAGATTATGAAACTTGGTACCCTGAGACTATTCTGGTATGGTCAACAAATGCAGCTACCTTAGCAACCGAGCTTGTGAAACTGTCTGTCTTCTTACACAGAACTCCTTACAGAACTCCTCACAGATCAAGGCTCTACTTTCACATCCAGTTGATGAAGAAACTCTGCAACCTATTGAATTGGAAGATGTTATGAACATCGGTCTACCATCCACAAGTAGATGGCCTCGTAAAATGGTTTAATAAAATTTTAATAGAAATGTTAGAAAACTTGTGATTGTAGACTTGAAGCTTTGGGATAAACTACTCTTACCTCTACTAGTTGCTATTCAGGAACTCCCACAGTCTTCCATTAGCATTTCACCTTTCAAGCTTCAATATGGGAAGCAACTCCTTGGCAGCCAAGGCCTGTTGTAAGAGTCCTGGAAGAATGGGGCCCAACGTGATCCTATGTTCTCTAGTTACAGAGATGATTTACAGAACTGGGGCATTTGCCAGAGAAATCCTCCTGTAGTCCCAACTCAAACAAGAAAGTTCCTATAACCATGGAGCTCACTCATGTGAACTTAAGACAGATGATCAGGTACTATTACTGCTACCCTGCTCAGAGTCTAAATTGTTAGCCTTCTGGAAAAGGCCCTTTGAAGTGGTTAGAAAAATGGGGCCCATTTAATTTTCAAATCTAGCACCCAGGCAAAAAAGTAAAGAAACTACATTTCTCATGTAAATCTTCTGAAGATCAGGGAGGGGATTTTCATCAATCCCTCCCTGTCAGGGCTTGGACATGCATAGC
Source organism: Lepidochelys olivacea (assembly GCF_965140295.1). Taxonomy (NCBI): domain Eukaryota; kingdom Metazoa; phylum Chordata; order Testudines; family Cheloniidae; genus Lepidochelys; species Lepidochelys olivacea. The sequence continues at coordinate 73,332,248 of NC_140411.1, read as the reverse complement.
TTATGCACACCAGTCAGTTACAAAGGTGCAGCTGGGAGACAAGTAACAGAGTCAGGAGCGAGGCAGGTCAAGATACCGGGAAGTCAGGGTCAGGTACTGGGTTACAGACAGCAGGAAGTAGCAGAGTCAGGGACAAATTGGGGGCAGAAGCCAGAGTCTAACGTCCACAGAAAGGCAAGGTGTGGATCAGAAGCATGCAGACAGTTTGCAGCATTGCTCAGATAGCTCCCTGTGATGGCTTTCTGGTTTATATAGCATCATGAACCAATCAATGGGCAGTGGTGGGCAAGGGCACCACTCAGGTAGAGAATAATTCCTGCAGTTTCTAGCTTCACAGGGTCCGCCAGTGAAAACATGTCCTAAGCTTCCGATGGCAAGGTGAAAGCATCAGTTGCCTAGAACCCCCCTGATTCCAAATTCTAATCCCACAGGATCTTACACTCTTTCCTTTCCCCTGCCTCCCAGAACCTGAACTGGGACTTGAGGCCATGATGGGAAAACCTGGAGGTTGTAAAGATGTGTGGGAGAACTATACAACCTGATCCACAACAACTCATGGACTTGTTCCCTCTAGCATTCTCATATGCTTCAGGAAAGATGCACTTGCTCTTCCATCATATTGAAATGGCTGCAGCACAGAATGTGAGGGAAAACCCTCATCCCCTGCCCTGGAAAATGTGGGACTTTGTCTAGTAAGAATGTCAAGCGATGTTAGATCTGGGAGTGGTAGAGGTATCTTAGTGAGTGGAGGAGCCCTATTGTCCTGGTCCAGAAGCCGAATGGGACAATGTGTTTCTGTATTGATTTCTGCAAAGTCAATACTGTATCTAAATTCAGTGCCTATCCCATGCCATGGATGGATGAATTACTAGAATAATTAGGGGTGGCTGAGTATATATTTACCATCTACTTTACCAAAGGATACTGGTTGATCTCCCTTCCCCAGACTGCAAAGAGAAAATAGCTTTTTCACTCACTCCAGGTTGTACCAATTCTGTACCATGTGATTTGAGCAGCTGTGACCTTCCAGAGACTGGTGGATAAAATTGTGTGATCTCTCCTGGGCAGTATGCTGCAGCCTATCTGGATGACATTGTCATCTATAACCAGAGTTTGGTATGTCACCCGAAGCAGGTAGAGGTGGTACTTCAATCGCTCACAATGCAGAGTTGATGGCCAATCCAGCAAAATTGGGAATTGTGAAGCTACATATTGGGGGAGATAGCTCAGTGGTTTGAGCATTGGCCTGCTAAACCCAGGGTTGTGAGTTCAATCCTTGAGGGGGCATTTAGGGATCTGCGGCAAAAATTGGGGATTGGTCCTGCTTTAAGCAGGGGGTTGGACTAGATGACCTCCTGAGGTCCATTCCAATGCTGATACTCTACGATTGTACCTAGGATACACAGGAGGTGGCCAGTTGTGACTTAGTGGACAAAGTCCACACTTTGACTAGCTGCCCTACACCTTCAATAAGAAAAACAAGTATGATGATTCCTGGGATTAACAAGGTACTATGGATATTTTATACCAAGGTTCACTACTATTGCTGTCCCCTTAGCAGACCTCAAAAGATACCTGTGATAGACGGGCACCTGTGACAGACGGGTACCTGTGACAAAGCCTTTAAGACACTCAGAGTATCTATGGAGATAACTGGTCCTTTTTAACCCCAATTTCTGAAAAGAGTTCCTTTTATAGACTGGTGCCTCAAAGGCGGATCACAGGGTTGTGCTGTCGCAAAAGCTCAAGGGGGAAAAACATCCAATACTTTATATCAGTAGGAAGCTACTGCTTAGAGAAAGGACACTCAGTCATCGAAAAAGAGGGGTTAGCTGTGATATGGGCTGTGGACTCCCACACCCAACTCTAACACTTGAATGCAATGAAGGAGACCAATGCTGGAATAATGCATTGGTACCTGTCACTACAACCCTATATGTTCCAAGTCCACCACCAAACCAGAAAAGCTCATACAGATGCTGACTTTTTTGGCCATGATGTGGTAACCCCCCAGGAAACAGACACCACTACTGCAATCCTGAGGGGAACAGTGTGAAATGGGGTGCATAAAGCACACACCAGTGACAAAGGGATTAAAGATCTGCTGTGGCCCCTCCAGTCCTATCAGTTGTGTCACAGGTGGAACAAGGGTTTAAAAAGCATGACATTTCTCTCAATTGCTGGGCAGCTTCGGGAGAAATCAGACAGCAGCTCTATAGCTCCCAAGAGCAATTCTTGGAATGCATCAAGGAAACTGCCCTCCAGAATGTCATATTGGTCCTACAAAGAAATAGTAGACTCCAGCATACTCAGTGGGCAGGATAGGATTTGCAAGCCCCAAAGTGAGCAGCCAAGAAGCGGTGCCATTATTCTCAACCCCTGCCAAGTTAGGGAATCAGGGAACTGTACTAAAAGGACTAGGGGAATGGGATCCAAAGCCCCATCCCCTTCAAATGCAGCCAAGCTATTCAGCTGTGACACTCCATATGAGTGCAGATGGGGGTTCCCTACAGGTTGTGCAGCACTCAGGCAGCAGGAGGTGCCTGTCAGTAACCAATAGGGACATAGGGATTTTGGACTGGGGTGAGGGAATGATGCGTCCCTAAATCATGAAAGAGTAGAAAGGAGTGTCTTGCTGACTGAGTTCCTACAGGCTACAGGCTGGGGACCGACTGGCTAAGCAGCAGTTTCGAAGAAAAGGACCTGGGGATTACAGTGGATGAGAAGCTGGAGATGAGTCAGCAGTGTGCCCTTGTTGTCAAGCAGGCTAACAGCATATTGGGCTGCATTAGTAGGAGCATTGCCAGCAAATCAAGAGAAGTGATTATTCCCTTCTATTCAGCACTGGTGAGGGCACATCTGGAGTATTGCATCCAGTTTTGGGGGCCCCCAATACAGAAAGGATGTGGACAAATTGGAGAGAGTCCAGCGGAGGACAACGAAAATGATCAGGGGGCTGGGGCATATAATTTACGAGGAGAGGCTGAGGGAACTGGGATTATTTAGTCTGCAGAAGAGAAGAGTGAGGGGGGATTTGATAGCAGCCTTCAACTACCTGAAAGGAGGTTCCAAAGAGGATGGAGCTAGGCTGTTCTCAGTGGTCGCAGATGACAGAACAAGGAGCAATGGTCTCAAGTTGCAGTGGGGGAGGTCTAGGCTGGATATTAGGAAACACTATTTCACTAGGAGGGTCATGAAGCACTGGAATGGATTATCTAGGGAGGTGGTGGAATTTCTATCCTTAGAGGTTTTTAAGGACCAGCTTGACAAAGCCCTTGCTGGGATGATTTAGTTGGTGTTGGTCCTGCTTTGAGCAAGGGGTTGGATTAGATGACCTTCTGAGGTCTCTTCCAACCCTAATCTTCTGTGATTCTATTGAAATGATCACTTAATGCTGTTGGGATATTATTTTATTGTGTTAATGATTCTAAGGCACCTACAACCTGGAGTAGGCATTTTTTTATTTAAAATTCAAATTTAATTAATTAATTGTAATCCTGTTGTTTGTTGTAATAGCCCCATTACTTGAAGAACTTCTGTGAACTTGTCTGAGTCAACAGTGTGCCCTTGTTGCCAAGAAGGCCAATGGCATTTTGGGATGTATAAGTAGGGTCATAGCCAGCAGATCGAGGGACGTGATCGTTCCCCTCTATTCAACATTGGTGAGGCCTCATCTGGAGTACTGTGCCCAGTTTTGCGCCCCGCACTACAAGAAGGATTTGGATAAACTGGAGAGAGTCCAGCGAAGGGCAACAAAAATGATTAGGGGTCTGGAACACATGAGTTATGAGGAGAGGCTGAGGGAACTGGGATTGTTTAGTCTGCAGAAGAGAAGAATGAGGGGGGATTTGATAGCTGCTTTCAACTACCAGAAAGGGGGTTCCAAAGAGAATGGATCTAGATTGTTCTCAGTGGTAGCAGATGACTGAACAAGGAGTAATGGTCTCAAGTTGCAGTGGGGGAGGTTTAGGTTGGATATTAGGAAAAACTTTTTCACTAGGAGGGTGGTGAAACACTGGAATGGGTTACCTAGGGAGGTGGTAGAATCTCCTTCCTTAGAAGTTTTTAAGGTCAGGCTTGACAAAGCCCTGCTGGGATGATTTAATTGGGGATTGGTCCTGCTTTGAGCAGGGGGTTGGACTAGATGACCTCCTGAGGTCCCTTCCAACCCTGATATTCTATGATTCTATGATTTTCTTGTGAAGGAGAAGAAGACTGCTGCTCAGTTACAGCAACAACAGTGACAGAGTTATATTTGCTTTGTAATTTAAAAAAGAGATCTCTTATAATGGTAAGAACAGCAAAATAGCTATACTAATGAGTTGACATTCATCACAAGTTTGCTGCATCTGCCATGGTAGTTGGCAGTCCACTTAAAAAAATTCCCAGGTGGCTGGCAGTGCTAGACTCACAAGACAGTTAGTCATGTATATTAAATCATCATGAGAGCTACAGTACCATATAAATCGGTGGGTCATGATCTGCCATTGTACAGGTGCATGTTGTAGCACCATATATCAGTGGAGTATCATAAAGTTACACTTGGTGGTATATTTAGACCTTAAACAGTTATTGCCCATCTTCCTAAACAAACGGATTTATGTTGCTTTTTTAATGACTGTTTTCTGAAAATGAAATGATGTGAAATTCAATCAGCAATTGAAAAAAAAAAACAGTTTGGACTTTTTTGGACATTTGTAGGTCACATGTTTACATTAGAACTGTGCATAATTTCAAGTTTTGTTTTGTTTTTTTTTCAGGTTTGCAAGGAGGAAGCAATTAAAAAGGAGAGATAAAATATGCTGTGAAAGTCATTTAGCTAATTCATTCTTCTCCTCCCCCCCTTATATACATAAATCAGGCTATTTAAAGAATATATACAGCATTTTTGCATAAGGCACAATAACATGAACAGATGATGAATGTTCCACTGGTACAAGCCTCAGATGTTATGAGGTATGAAGTTGTTTACAGCAATTGAATATATGTAGTAACGGGCCATTCCCAGGCCACCTGGAAATACTTTAGGGCTGATCATGACCCTTGCTATGTGATTACTCAGTGATGTAAGGAAGTAGAAGATACCGCCCTGCAACCCTCCTGGAGCAGCATAGGGAAGAGAGCAGCCACCTTCAGGCCACTAGTCCCATTCCCACACATGTGGGTGGGGGAAGTGGGAAGACTGGTGACTCCTTTCCTCCGACTCAGTGTGTCAGCAGCTGAGCTGGGATAGTGGAGAGACAGAAAGGGTGCACAGCTTGCTTCACCCATATAGTAAGTAGAAAGCAGGGACTAGGGATCAAACCGTGGCTCCCAAATTGTGATGTGTTCTCCCTCAGTCAGTTTTTCTAAGCATCACAGACAGCAATGGAATGGACCAGAAATGTTGAGATTTCAGGCCCCCCTTTTTGCTCTGGGTCTGTACAAAAAAAGAGGTAGAGTTTTATAGAAGTAGACTGCTGCCCATTTGTGCCAAATTGTGACAAGGTCCTAATATAGATGGGCAGGAGTAGAAGGAGTGGGGAGTATGCAAGGATCCTTCCCTCTCGAGCATGCTACACTGCTTAGTTAAGGATTATACTCCAAGAGGCACAGTCCCTTCCTAAAGTGCCAGTGGGACCGTGTAAGTCTTATACCTATATAGACCACTGGCAAATGACAATTTGGCCCTAAGTGCTCTACAAGGCCCAACCCTGGCTTCCTATACCACCTGCAACATCTACCAACAAGCCTGTGGCTCAAGGATCAGACTCCTCAGTCATCAAAGGACCCATAAAAAATAAACACCTGCAAAAGAGATCATCCTTGACCTCAAGGGATTACCAAGAAATGACACAATTTGGCCCTAAGTGCTCTACAGCAGGGTTTTCAAACTTTTTTTCTGGTGACTAAGTTAAAGAAAATTATTGATGCCCATCACCCAAAGGAGCTGGGAATGAGGCGTTTGGAGTGTGGGAAGGGCTCAGGGTTGGGGTGCGGGGGTGAGGGCTGCGGGGTGGGGCTGGGAATGAGCGGTTCAGAGTATAGGACCCTGGGCTGGGTCAGGGGTGTGGGGTGTGGGAGGGCGTAAGGGCTCTGAGCTGGGAGTGCAGGCTCTGGGGTGGGGCCGGGGTGAGGGGTTGGGGGTTGTGGATTGGGGGGGCTCAGGACTGGGGAAGGGGGTTGGGGTGCAGGAGGGGGTTGGGGCTCAGGACTGGGGAAGGGGGTTGAGGTGTGGAGCCTAATGCTGCCCCTCGCGCCACCTTCCCCACCAGGAGTTGGACCTGTTGCTGGCCGCTTCCGGGGCACAGCATAGTGTCAGAACAGGTAGGGACTAGTCTGCCTTAGCCAGGCAGCAATGCTAACAGGACTTCTAATGGCCCGGCTGGTGGTGCTGGCCAGAGCCACCATGACCCAGTGCCTTACATTCCAAGACCCAGTATCGCGACCCACAATTTGAAAACCACTGCTATACAGATTAGAACAAGGATCTTGAAATAGTCTGCCTATTCTACAACTGCTCTGTGTAGAACACAGCTAACTATTGTGATGTGGTTTTGTTGGTCTGCCTTAATCAGCAGTGAGATGCTGCATCTTGAAATGGAACAGCTAAAGTTGCCAGGTAGTGTTAATGGTCAGCCCAAAATAGAGTGCACTGCTCTAATATGCATTGAAATTGTTCTGTTTGGAGGTGACAAAAGCATGGATCACTGTGTGTGTGTCTGCATCCAAAATGAAAGGGGCAAGTGTCCTGGCCAGATGACAATGGAAAAAGCATTTGGCCACCACTGTTGCAAAACCATGAGTAGCAATCTCCAGTAAGACTAAAACTGTATACCATCTTAATGATGAAGGAACCTTCTATAGCAGATGATGAGGTCACAATGTCACTCATTTTCTCAAAATATTTCCCTCTGTCTGCCAATATCCCTTTTGTCTTACCCAGATTTGAGCTATACCAAGCTATTTCTCACCCAGACCATATTTCTCTCAGGTATTAGTACAGAAAAAAAATAGAACTTTCCATGTTTCATTAATAGAAGGTTTGGTATCATTGATGGCATTGCAGTTAGCAGTGTCATACCTCAGTGGCAACTGATATATGTTAAATCAGAGGGACAAAACAGAGACCTGCAGGATTGTGAGAGACAGCAGCTACCCTCAAACCCTCTGAGATCTGTTTTGTCAGAAAGAAGCCATCTTAACCCAAATCTATCCACATTTCTAAGGAACTATATGCAAATTAGGATTACCTCATGACTTACAGTGTTAAAAACTGCTGCTGGTGCAAGTCATATTTAAACAGATGCTTGATGTTCATCCTGTCCAAATACTGCCATCAGTATGCTGAATCCAGACTGCAAGAGACCTAAGAAGAAGAAACTAAAGGGAAGTCAGAATATGTAATATTTAATAAAGATATTTTTCCCATATAGATTACAATTACTTTAAAGATACACTTATCTATCTGTTAGAGAAGATTGAAAATAATTGTCATCAAAACTATTTTTCCATGGAACATTGGGTTTTAATTTTATGATTTTATTTTTTAGTAAAAACTGTCCACTTTACACTTATATACACACACACACACTATCAAAATACTTAGGCTGAAACCTTTTAATTCTGTGTCTAAATATTTTAGGTTTTTGTCAAAGTATTTGTTTTTTCGTTGAAATATTTGTATTTAGTGATGAAAAAAATTATTTTTGCAGAAAACTCAAAGCTCAGAAATGTAATCAATTAGATTATTGTCCATTTATCATTGTGTTAAGTGTTATGGTCAAATCAGATGCTATTTCATATGTAATCAATGTCTGATAAGTAGATCACAAAACTGGGTGACTGGGCAGCAAAATGGCAGATGAAATTTAATGTTGATAAATGCAAAGTAATGCACATTGGAAAACATAATCCTAACTATACATATACAATGATTGGATCTAAATTAGCTCTTACCACTCAAGAAAGAGATCTTGGAGTCATTGTGGATAGTTCTCTGAAATCATCCACTCAATGTGCAGTGGCCGTCAAAAAAGAGAACAAAATATTGGGAATCATCAAGAAAGGGATAGATAATAAGACAGAAAATATTATATTGCCTCAATATAAATCCATGGTACGCCCACAACTTGAATACTGTGTGCAGATGTGGTCACCCCATCTCAAAAAAAGATATATTGGAATTGGAAAAGATTCAGAAAAGGGCAACAAAAATAATTAAGGGTATAGAACAGCATCCGTTTGAGGAGAGGTTAATAAGACTGTGATTTTTCAGCTTGGAAAAGAGGCGACTAAGGGGGGATATGATAGAGGTCTATAAAATCATGAGTGGTATAGAGAAAGTAAATAAGGAAGTGTTATTTACTCCTTTTCATAAAACAAGAACAATTTCACCAAATGAAATTAATAGGTAGCAGGTTTAAAACAAACACAAGGAAGTATTTTTTCATGCAATGCACTGTCAACCTCTGGAACTCCTTGCCAGAAGGTTTTGTGAAGGTCAATACTATAACAGGGTTCAAAAGGGAGCTAGATAGATTCATGGAAGATAGGTCCATCAATGGCTATTAGCCAGGATGGGCAGGAATGGTGTCCCTAGACTCTGTTGCCAGAAGCTCGGATTGGGTGGCAGGGCACCGATCACTTGATGATAACCTGTCTGTTCATTCCCTTTGTGGCACCTGCCATTGGCCACTGTCAGAGGACAGGATACTGGGCTTGATGGACCTTTGGTCTGACCCAGTATGGCCATTCTTATGTTCTTATGATTTAAGTTGTAGGATTTTAGAAGTATAAGATTCACAAATATGGAGTGCTGAGTGAGTAGGTACATAAGTGAAGCATAGCTGGAATGCAAGGCCTACAGGTTGAGACCTGTAAGATTTTAGCTTAGCCAAAATAGGCTGTAGGCTTAAGAAGGCATGACATGAGTGAGTGACCTAGCAATAACTCTACACAGGTAAGGTTACAAAATTACTGTAAAAGATGTGTCAATAGGTGATGTTATGGAAGAGTTACTTACTAGCTGGAGGTTCTTTGTGCGGTCCCTATCTGTATTCCACATGTGTGTGCTCACGCATGCCAAGCTCCTGAGTCCAGAAGTTTTTCCAAGCAGTGTCAATTGACCCAGATATACTCAGTATCTTCCCTCATACTCCCGACTGAGAGTATAAGGGGAGGTGTGAGTCAACACCTCTACATTCAATAGGGGCCAAAGCAGCAGAGAAGGAGGGCAGGTAGTGGAATACATCTCAAGGAACCTCCAGTTACAGGAAGTAACCTCCTCCTCTTCTTTGAGTTCTGGTCCCTATGTGTAGTCTACATGCAGGTGATTTGCAAGCAGTGATCAGTGAGGAGGTGGGTGTGAGGAAGCTGGTAGCAGAACTGCTTGTAATACAGCCATTCCTACTGCTGCATCCGCAGCTGCCACTTGAGTCAGGGCTTAGTGTGCTGTAAATATGTAGACAGATTACCAATCTGTGGCTTTGCAAATATCCTGCAATGAGATGTCTCATATGGGTGCCATGATGGCTGCTTGTGCTTGCATGGAGTGAGCTGTAACACCACCAGGAGAAGGAGGTTTTCTATTTTATAGCATTCTAGTATGCATCCCAAAACCCACTCTGAAATTCTCTGTGAAGTTATGGATTGTCTCCTTGACTTGTCTGCTATGGCTACAAAGACTCTAAGACATTTCTTAATGGGTTTGGGTCTCTGCAGGTAGAACACCAGGGTATATTTGACATTGAGGGAGTGCACTTTCTTGTACTCAGGAGAAGCATAAAGTTTTGGAAAAAATACAAGTAAGTGAATTGATTGATTGATGTGGAATTCAGACACAATCTTGGGGAGAAATTTTGGGTGTAGCCAGAGGGAGACTTTCTCTTTATGGAATAGGGTCTAAGGCAGGTGTGCCATCAAGGCCATGAGTTCACTGACCCCTCTAGCCAAATTGATGGCCCCTAAGAACATCACTTTATGGACAGGTGGGTCATGGCACACATTGCCATGGGCTCAAAGGGTGGGCCTGTGAGTGTTGACCAGATGAAGTTAAGATCCCATTGGGGCATAGGTTTCATGACCAGTGGGAAGTTCCTAATCAAGCCTGTCCTAAAGCATAGTACAGTCAGGTGTATGAAGATAAATCACTTCACCACTGGAGGAAGAAAGGTTCTAACTGCAGCTAGGAGAACATGAACCCATGTGTGGAATACACACACGGACCAGCACTCAAAGAAGAAAAATACAATGCAATAGACTGCAGTGTATTGTCCAAGATCACAAAAAACTGACTGTAGCATCACGGAATGTTCTGCTCTGACTTCAGGTTACTATGGATATGTTGTCCAAGGATGCTAATGAGAATAAGGGGAACTAAGAAACAACCTATGAAAAACTGGGCACCCCAATATTCATGGGGTGTGGATGTATAGATAAGGAAAAGAGGGTTGAAACAGCATATTCATAAGGTGTTAAACTTGGACAGAACAACAATTTAAAAAAGGTTTCCTGGTTGGGTAAAAGTGGGAAGACCCCAACGGAAACCCCAGCAGGGACTATTCTCTCTCGATGATTGCTTGTTTGAGAAAGCCATTAGACCCTAGAATACCCTTGAGGATGTGAGTATGACTAGAGTCATTGCATGGGCTTTTGTAGGATTTGTATATGGATGAGTAATTGTAACTTTACTTATTGCTTTAATAAAACTTGTAGTACAGAGAAGACTTTGTACTTGTGATTATTTCTGTGATCAATGTCCTTGGTCTTCACATGTTCCTGGAGACTCCAAATTTGAGAAACGCACCAGAAGGTGATTTTTCACTCTCAGCTTGAAACTGTAGCAACAGGAACTGAACCCTTGGTAGTTTAATACAAAATTGCTAAATTCAATTTAAATTTAAAAAAGGCTACAAAAATTCCCATTGAAAATTTAGTTGAAAATGAATTTTTACAGAAACAAATATTTCAGACCAGTTCTGCTATCTGTATATTGGAGGTACAGCACAGAATCTGACTGAAAATATACAGAATTTCAGCATGCTTAATACCTATTTGACAAATAATATTGTCCTTGTCCAACTAACCTGAAGTTAATTCTAATGTAACATATATTATATAATGTATATCACATACACCAAATGAGTTCTAGAAAGACTCTGCCAAAAAAACCTGTTGACTTAACACAGTATTTGAGATGATTTAAGTATTGAAAATTTGCTGGGGCACACCCCTCATCATTCCTCAGAGGAGAAGGTTGAAAAAAATGAGATACTTTTGTACCTGTTTACACCCAATGCTTGTTTCATTGCTGATGGCTGATTCTCAAAGAAAAAAAAATCTGCTCATCCTCAGAAAAATTACTTTTGTAAAGGCCACTGATAACTGCTTATTATAGTGCTGATCGAGGAGAAAGAAGGCCTGGTGGACTAGTAAGAGCTGCAGAAACTATAGTAAAGTGTTTTTATAACACAGTACAGTACAACACATCTCTATTGATATCCAATCAAATTCAATATAATAAGTGGCAGGAATAGAAAAACTAGTATTTTGCCAGCCACACAGGTCTAAAGTTGATATTTGAGAACACTAGCAAGTCTCTCATGGTGTGTGTAATAATATATTTTATAATCTCATATGGGCCTCTGTAAGACTCTATATTGAGAAAGCATTTTGTCAACCATACTAAACAGGATGTTGCCGTTATAGAACACACAGAAGAATATTCTATTTTTGTCATGATACCAATATGTGCCAATCAAATAAAATTAAACAATATGGATCTGGCACAAACATTTTTGGATGTGTGTGATTCACACAAAACAAGGAGTATTCTTGATTTGATCTTAAGGTGCACCTAATGGATACCGGACTGAGCTTCTTTTAAAAGATTAAATACAACTAATTGACAAGAGTGCAGTTCCTTACTATTGTCTCAGTATGCTTCATTGTACTAGCGTAGACAGGATGGCATTATGAACAAATTCACAGTGGGGTAGTAGTCCTATTCCCTAATAGCTAACTTGAGTATTTGTATCAGAGTTAGAGCTTTCAAAATTTCACATCAAAAGGAATGAATGGAAAAAATGATATTAAAAAGACAATGGCAAAATATATTTGATCTGTACTTTCATTGATATCCTACCAGTTAAGTTGATCCACAAAAATGTCTTCAGGATATGCAGTGTTTTGTTCTCTGATTACATGGAGAAGATGATTTTGGAAATATCTTTGTCAATCCTGAATTGAGAAGTATTAGAGAGAGTTACATTGGTGATCTTTTCAGATTTGAGGGAGGGAAATATTTAGTGACCAGTACCACATAGTAATTGTATCTGCTGACATTCCATTTTTGTGATATCTGGGCCCCACTAAATAAAGTTGATATGTGCTCTGTGGAGCAGAGGTCATGCCTTCCTCTGTGTTTGGAGAGTGAAGCCTGTAAGGACACTTAGGGTGCTACTACCTTCTAATTAAACCAATTAATTACTGCTGACAGTAGGACACCTGCAAATGGCAAATACCAATATATTTGGAGGGTTGCTTATTGATCATCATTCCTAAATCTGAATAACTTGAAAAGCTGTTTCTTCATTTTTTGAACATCATGTTTAATTGTATATCATATTTTAATATATCTGTAGCCTTTTAGGATATCATGGATGTCACAACGCTGCACACCATGATTGTTCAGAAGTTCATGGAAGCAGATCCCAGATTTTCTTGCTCCAGTAGTGTAAATTCCTAACATTTCTGCTAAGGAGAATCTCTATTAACTATTAGCTGTAAAGTACCTCTGACACGTACATGAACTGTTCTGATCCTAAACAGCAGAGGACAGCAATACATAGACATGCTAGCTAGTTTGTGGTATAATACTGCAGCAGCACTGAAAACCTTTGGGGGAAAATAATTGCTTTAACTTTGGAAAATTTCCTTTGGATGCCTTCCTTTCTTAGTGATAATATCTGATTTTACCCGCTTTGTCAAAGAGGTGTTCTTAAACTGATAAATTTAATACCACTTTCATTTGGAAAGGACTATGCAGTTAAAGTTTTAATGGAGTGTGATGCAACAAGCAAATGCATCTTGTAGTAATTACACACTTTCAATTGGGTCTACAACAGATGCATCTAAACAATCAAACTGCAAACCTCATACCATTATTTTTACATTAAACAGTAAGAGATTCAACTATAATATGTTAATTTGTTTGTACATTTGTTTTCTTTGGTGCTTGTCTCAGGCTAGTCAGAATGCATCATCCTGAAGTTCTGAAGTAGCCAAATAATGTTCTGTTTCCTTGCACTTATATGTGAAGGGTCCTTTATAGATTCAACAAAGTATGTTAAGAATAGAGGTGGACCTTAATCAGAACCCTATATATGAACACCCTGAAGATTGTGGTACTTCAATTCCAGATCCAAATCTATGATTGGCTCCTTTCAAACATGGGTCTGAATTTCTACCAATTTGAAAAAAATGTAAATCTGTATCGGTACTTTGCTGCTCAGACCTTTCACTTATTATGATGATCAAGTTTGCTAAATATCCAGTAATATTTAAGGTAGTGTATGTGTGTTACAAAACAGCTCATAAGAAAGGGGAGTGGGTGGTGGTGTAAACTGTTAGTGTGGCTTGGTTTCCCAGAATATGGAAACTTCTGGTTGATGGGAACTACAGTTGATAACCTGGCTAACTTGGCTGGCTAGCTCATCATACTTTTCAGGCTTCACAGTGTGGAATTTCGTAGGTGACTGCTTTTCATTCTAACTGTAGAAAATGTGAATCATGAAGACAGGTTGAGTGGTGATTACATCAGTATATTCAGTGTATTTAATTTAGTAAAAACTTCATGTTTGTTTTCACTACCTTCTCCCCAAGAAAAACAAATTCATTTTGCTTATGCTTCATCTGGTAGAGGTACAGAATACCCTCCTAATTTTATTATTTTAAAATATGGCACTTCTAAGAGTGCAATGACTTTCACTTCAAACTCTCCCAGTATTGCATCCCAGTGTCAGCTTTGGTATGAGTGTTAATAGATTCATCATATAAACATGTAAAAGATATATGTATACATATCACTATAATTAGGCATACATACATATTTCTCAGCAGTCAAAATTCATAATATAAAAAATAAATTGCAGTGATGCTATAATGATCTACACCAGCTGAGAATTGACCTTGAGAAACATAGGTCCTGAATTTCAGCTCCTGACCTGCATGTATGAACATAAAAAATTACACATACACATACCCTCAAGACAATGGATTTTTGTAGACACAGGAAACATCTAATCTACCTGGATTTCAGGAAGGCTTGTGATACAATTCCACATGGAAAAGTATTAGTTAAATTAGAAAAGATGGGGTTTAATATGAGAATTGAAAGATGGATCAGAAACTGGTTAAAGAGGACACTATAATGGGTCATACTGAAAGGTGAACTGTCAGGCTAGAAGGAGGTTACTAGTGGAGAACCTCAGGGACTGATCTTAAAACCTATCTTATTAAACATTTTTATCAATGACCTTGGCACAATAAGTGGGAGTATGTTAATAAAATTTGCAGATGACACTAAGTTGGGAGGTATTGACAATATGGAGGCGGACAGGAATATCTTACAAGAAGATCTGGATAAACTTGAAAACTGGAGTAATAGAAATGGAATTAAATTTAATAATGCAAAGTGCAAGGCCATGCATTTAGGGACTAACAATATTTTTTTTTGTATAAGCGGGGAACTTATCAGTTGAAAGAGCCACAGGAGGAGGAAGACCTAGGTCTATCGGCTGATCACAGCCTGACTATGATCTATCAATATGATGTGGCTGTGAAAAAGGCTAATGCAGTCCAAGGATACATCAGGAAAAGTATTTCCGGCAGAGATAGGGAAGTATTACTATGATTATACAAGGCACCCATAAGACCTCATCTGGAATACTGTGTGCAGTTCTGCTATCCCATGTTTAAGAAAGTTGAATTCAAACTGGAACACGTGAAGAGAAGGGCAACTAGGATGATCAGAGAAATGGAAAACCTACTGTGAAGGAAAAATTTAGTAGGCCTAAACTAATAGGCCTAAAAACTTTGGTCAAGCTAACTGTGTATATGAAGCATAAGAAGAGAGTGAGGAAAATTCCATTAAGGGGCAATTGCAACAGCACAGCTTAAGAAATGTAACCATAACTGCTAGAAGTCAGAAAAAAACGTTAACCGCAAAGGAAACATATGTCAATAACAGGTAAAGCTTGTTTTGGTAAACTCCAAGTAAGGCAAATCTACTGTTGAAGCTTGCATAAATGCCAAATAAGGAAAATGCTTTTGAAGGAAGTGGGCTTGACAAATTGTGGTTTTCAGCAATATAAGCTCCTGTATTTCTGTTTATGCCAGAGCAGCTCCAGCTGATTCTCTCTGTATGCACATGCTTGAATAAAGAAGCCTCAGGTTTGTTCTGATCCAAACACAACACGTGGTTAATTTTCCACCACACTACCTTAAGAGAGGATATTCAAAGAGCTCGATTTGTTTGTCCTAACCAAAAATAGGGTGAGGGGAGACATGTTTGTTTTCTATAAATACATCAGATGGATAAATACCAGGGAGGAGGAGGAGTTATTTAAGTTAAGTGCTAATATTGGCACAAAAACAAATTGATATAAGCTGTCAATCAGTACGTTTAAACTTGAAATTACAGTAGTGAAGTTCTGGAACAGCCTACCAAGGGTAGTAGTGGGAGCAAAAAACCTCACTGGATTCCAGACTGAGCTTGATAAGTTTATGGAGGGGATGGTCTGATGAGACTGCCTACAATGGCATGTGGCGATCTGCAACAGCTAGCAGCAAATATCTCCAAAAGCCAGTTATGGGGCACTAGATGAGGAGGACTCTGAGCTCTTACAGAGCATTCCTTTCCAGGTTTTTGGCTGGTGGGTCTTGTCCTCAGGCTCAGGGTCTAACTGATCACCAATATTCCCTCTAGTTTTTGACAGGCTGTGTGCACAAAAAATTTCTTCTGTGCAAATTTTTGAAGCAGAGTTCAAATTTGTGCAACATGAGGCAAATGCACCCAAGCAAGTAAAATGCTTATACATTTAAAAAGTTTTAATTTGCAATTTGTGTCAATTTATATGGGTTTTCAGACTGAGACATCATAAGTAAAAGAAGAAAAACAAAAGTTTGTGTTTTACATTTAAAATTTTCCTAAAAAAATATCAATAAATGATTATCAGCCAAGAATAAGATATGGAATTACAAATGCATTTTAATTTCCTTATTGGTCAAAATGTCAAAGACTGCTAAACTAAACTTACTGTTTTTCCCTGCGAACTTTTTCATTTGTCCATTCAATATAAACTCTGTCCAGATCTATCAATCCTCCATCCAGCGGGTACTCTTAATACACATCATCATGTCCAAATTATCTACTTGTAAATGATTCCGTAGTTTGTTTTTTAGAGTGTTCATTAAGCTAAAGCCATGCTCACAGTCTGCACTTGATGCAAGGAATGTTCCTCCAATATCCATCAACTTTGCAAGATCCTGAAAGTGTTTATTCTGGTGAGGAAATATCACCATATCCGGGAAACTTAAATCCAATTGGCTTTTGATTCTTTCGGCTACTGCAAACTTGAAGTCATTGTACTGACTGACTATAACGATCTCTTCAGCAAGAAGGTCTTTGTATTTTGAACATAGGGATTTGACCTCATGAATTCCAAAATTGAAGTCACTCTTAACTATTGCTGCACAGTCAAAAGCGGACCACTCATGGACTTCATCCTCTGGTAACCTGCCTGCCAAATGTGCACACAAGATGTTTATGAAAGTTATTATGAAACTGGGATCAATTTCATTATTTTCTTGAGAGCTCATATCTAAGAGAGCCTTAACTTTGTCACTCCATAAGACTGAATCTCCAAGGTACTGTCTTCTGATCTTGTTCAGTTTACCTCGCGCAAGGTGAAATGCTTCAAGAGGTGTAAGGCTCCGTTTCTGGAGCAGCGTGAATTGTGAAGCCAGCTCAGACAAAATATCATTCAAAACTTCTAATATTATTTGGTACTCCATGGTATTCAGCTTTTTGTGGCAGTATTTAGAAACTGGATCAGTATCTTTGTCTTGCTCAAAATATTCCAGAAGAGGATTATAGTTGTGAATAATTGCTAGAAGTGCAAAGTGCCTAGATAACCATCATGCTTCACTGAGTGGCCTGAAAGCCACTGACTCGCATTCAGAAGCATCCATTATTTCCTGAACATTGCATTTTCTCCTGGATGACCAACAGAACACCATGTAGATAGTTCTCATTAAGGTTTCAATATCTCTTACCAGCTTGACCTCTTTCCATATATTGGAAATCCCCAAGTCTTCCCAGTGTGCAATGCAATGTTTCTGGACTAAGCGTGGAATATCACATTTCAGCGGAGCAGCCATGTCATTGAGTTTGTCCAACATCATGGAAGCACCATCAGATGTGAACATCACCATTTTCATTAGATCAAGTTGGTGTTTTTTATAAAATTCTTTGATTTCAGAGCCTATTGAAACAGCATCACATTCTTGCAATCGTAATAGTCCACCAAACGAAGTTTTATAGTCTACAGAATTTATGGATCTATATTTAAAGTAGAGTATCAAGTATCTGTTAATGGATATACCAGTGCTTTCATCAACAGCTAGAGTATGAAACATTGCCAATGCTATTTCATGCATGAGGTTATTTTGGACAATGCAGTTGATAATTTCAAGAAATTCAAAAGCATAATATTTACTTCTCCAGCTTGCTGGTATGCGCACATACTTTCCATATGGTCATTAATATCCTGAACAGAAAACACTGAGTTGTTCATTTTAATAGCCAATAACACGTTGTCAATAATTACCTTGATTTCTTCTGAGTTTGAGCTCTTGTGTTCAAGATTAATTTGCTTCCTCTGTTTTTCAGCTGGACTTTCAAGAATCATGCTAAGCAATCTGCTCTGTAAGGAAGGGGTTTTGTTTCTAAGTCTTGTTACACCAGCTATATGAGACTTATTTGACAGATGACACTTTAAGAAATCCAACTTCCATACATGGTTCCATATTCTTCCTGTTGAAAATTATCCCAGAGCTCTGGCATCTCAACAATATACAAAAAACACTCCGTTGTCCTCATCATATGTGAATATTTCACAAAGTTTAACAGGCATTACACTATGTGACTTCAGTGTAACCGTCTCTATAGTCTCATCCAGCCATCCATATTTAAATGAAGTCGCTGTTCTTTTATGCTTTAGACCTCTACACAGTGACATTTTGGGATTGATTTTTTACCAGATTGATATATTTAAATTAATACTTTAATTATATGGCTATTATTTCAATGTGCTTAACAACATGACTCGACAAAAGGGCAAATGGGAGCTCATTCAGATAAGGATATCAGAAGTTTGTACATAGCTCCGATCACGTCCATGTATTTGCGGCAAAAAAACGTGGGGAAATGGTAAAACATCACGAGTCAATGTATGAAGTCCAATGCCTCGGAAAGATTTTAGTCACGACAACAACACTTACCTTTGTTCATTTCTGGGAAATCTTTGCAGTTCCTTAGCAACTATGGCCAGGCATTTTGACTTATTCGCACATACGTGAGTTTGTACACGGCCAAATGAACAGACTACAAGGAGATGTGTGGGACCCCTACTCCCGACTGTCCCAACATGATCAACGTTCCACTAGGTTTAAACTAGTGTAAATGGTGGATTCCCTGTAACTGGGAATGGTGGATTCCACATTCAAAATGCTGGCGGAGAGGGGTATGATTCATTGCCTTCCTTTCCCTTTCCCCCGCTTGCCAGCTAGTAGAATCTGGCTGTGTTGAAAGATGGCGGGCGAACAATGTCAAAAGTCGCCTGTAAATAGGGTGACCAGATCACAAGAGTGAAATATCAGGACACGTTGGGTGAGCAGAGGGGCGGGGAAGAGGCGAGGAGAGCCACACAGCTCCCCTGGCCTGCATCCCCTGAACCCACTATGCCCAGAACCCCCCCACAACTCCCCACATTTGACACAAATGCACAGTGCTGTGCAAAACCACCACCCCTGCCCAGTGCCCACCCGTCCACAGCCCCACCACAGCTGCCCAGCACCCCAAACAGAACCCCCACACTCACTAGTTTCCCAAAACACACATATTTCTCCTCCCTCCCTTTCTCCTTCCCTCCCAGTGCCCCTCTCCACAGCCCCACCACCACAACTAAACTATGCCCCACACAGACCCCCGCTGCTCCGTGCCCTGACACACACATATCTCCCCCACTGCCCAGCACCCCCAACAGGCCCCCACTGCCTAGCACCCCAAGACACACAAACCTCCCCCACTGCCCAGTGCCCTTCACACCCTCACAGCCCAGCACCCCCCCTACACACACACCTCCTAGACACTCACTCTACCACACCCTGCCCCTTTCCCTGGCTGCACTCACCAGCCTTGCTGGGAGGTCTCTGGCTCCTAGGGTCAGAGTGGTGAGGGGGGTCTCCACTCTCCATGTGCTGTGCCCACCACAAGCACAAGCTCTGTGGCTCCCATTGGCCAGGAAAAGTGCCAATGGGAGCTGCTGGAGCCATGGAGTGGGGCTTGCAGGTGCCGGTAGCATGCAGAGATCCTAAGAGCCAGCGGGTACCTCTGGCTCTTAGGGTCGGAGCTGGTCAGGTCAGGTCGGGTCAGGGGGCACCTGAAAGCCCAGCCCCACAGCTCTGATTGGGCAGGAGGGAGCCACCTGCACTGCAGGCTCCTGTCGGCGGGTGGGCATGCCACCGGGACCTTCCCCAGGAATCGCTGGCACGCCAGCCCCGGGACTTTGGCGGTGATGATGAGCTGGCATCCAGACCGATGTGTGGTGAGGATGCAAGACAAATGTGCACGCGGTGTTTCCCCATGTGCGTAGGGTTTAGAATCAGTGTACACGCACACAGCTTAGGGAACAGTGCTGATCACCATATTTGGGGTTCGGGAAGGAATTTTCCCTCAGGTCAGATTGGGAGAGATGCTGTGAGTTTTTTGCCTTCCTCTGCAGCATGAGGCACGGGTCACTTGCAGGTTTAAACTAGTGTAAATGGTGGATTCCCTGTAACTTGCAGTCTTTAAATCATGATTTGAGGAATTCAGTAATTCATCCAGAGAATTACTGGATGGGTATGTATTATGGGTCTGTAAAAGGAGTATGTCAGTGAGCTGGTGAGGTTCTATTTCCTGCAAATGTACAGGAGGTCAGACTAGATGATCATGATGGTCCATTCTGGCCTTAAAGTCTGTGACTCTGAGCCAACACTTGCAATTTCAAATACTTACAGGCAATGTTGAATAAGTCTAACACCTGCATGAGCATTTTAATAGTATTGTCTCTTTTCCCAGCACCAGTGTTCTATTATCAACCAAATGTCACTCCTCTGACAATTGATAGCAGAACTTGATTGTCTTGCAGGTCAGCTTCCTGCGGCAGGAGAAATCAGTCACTACCTGAACACAGGCAATCATCTCTTTCAGAAATGTCAACCCACAAACCAATGTACAGTTCCTATGATGTAACTTTGGATCAAGAACTGAGTCTAGCAGAAAACAAACTTTGTAAATTAAAAGAGCTTCTTCTATGTAGAACTTTGCAAACAAAGAAACAATTATTCAGGCATTTCTTCAAAGACTAAAAAATTTCTCATATGGAGTTGTTCCTAATTTACTCCATATGTGCTCATTCCTTATTCTGGAATAAGAATGTACACTCAAGGAGTCACTCAGAATAGATATTGCACTTTAAAGTAATTTAATCAGTTACTTTATCAGTAAAGTAAAATAACTTAATCAGGGAAAAAAAAACTTTCAGGAGTAGACAAACCATAAGAAAAAGAACTTGGAAGACTGTGTAACAGGGCCACCTGGTGATATTGACCATAACAATAGTGTAACTTTGATGTATGTGTAAGTGTTAAAATTTATACTGACAGAACCCATTTCTCCCATTGAGTATGACAGGTAAAAATTCTAATGCTAGTGGGCACATGCTTGTTAGTGAATTCATAGTACAAATGCTTCTGATACCATTTTTCAAGAGTGCATGCACACATTTACACCTGCAATGTGCGTGGGTATGTATGTATACATAAAGGCACAAACAGCAGTCACTAGACAATAGTAATGATGAAATAGATGGTAGGCTAAAAATTAAACTCAGAATATCTATTCATCTATGATGAAGTTGATCTTATTACTTTATCCTCTATACCAGTTGCTGTCTCTGAAGTAATTAACATATAGTCTCAGGGTCCTCCCATAGATCATCTGGCCAATTAGACTGGCTTTATGTTTTTTCTCTTATTTTAAAATGAAATTCATTCTCCTCCTCAAGGCCTGAATCTTGTCTCTCACCATCATAAAACATTAATAAAATAAAATTATCTTCTCTGCTTATTGAAGGGTATATTATCTGCTTGATTCATGTGCATTATTCCCATTAATGCTAATAGGAGTTATGTGTCCATCTGGGGAAGAGAATATGCCCTTAATCCCTTAAATTAAAAATAAGAGTGTCTGCCAAAGTAAGAAAAGCATTACTTTTTGTGAATGATTCCCTTTTGAATAAAGGATGATAAAAAGAAAATTATAGTGTTTATTCCTGTCTATCATTTTTATTTTAAAAGACAAGGGAAGTCATACAAATTCTGTCAAGTATGTGGGTAGCCAAAGAACTCATAGGGATATATATATATATATATATATATATATATATATATATATATATATATATATGTCTTCTTTTATAGGGTTGCCAGGCGTCCGGTTTTCAACCGGAATACCCAGTTGAAAAAGAATCCTAGTGGCTCCAGTCAGCAAAGTTGACCAGGCCGCTAAAAGTCTGGTTGGCCTCAGCGCCAGCAGGGCAGACAGGCTCTGTGACCAGCTCTGTGCGGCTCCTGGGAAGTGGCTGGCATGTCCCTCTGGCTCATAGGTGGAGGGGCAGCCAGGGCATCTCCGTGCATTGCCCCCACCAGCAGACACCACCCTGAGTGCCAGCTCCACATCTCCCATGGGCTGGAAACCACAGCCAATGGGATCTGTGGGGGCAATACCTGCAGGTGGGGGCAGCGCCAGAGCCCCCCTGGCCACCCCTCCACCTAGGAGCTGGAGGAACATGCCAGCCACTTCCCAGAAGCTGCCTGAGGTCAGCGCCATCTGGAGCCTACACCTCAAACCCCTTCTCACACCCCAACCCCCTGCCCCAGCTTGGACCCCCTCCCACACCCAAACTCCCTGACAGAGCCCTCACCCTGTACCTCCTCCTGAACCCCAACTACTGCCCCAGCCCTGCGCCCACTCCTGACTCCAAACCCCTCAGCTCCAGCCCCACCCACAAGCCCCCACCCCCAGCCTCCTGCCCAAGCCCATAGCCCCCTTTCACACCCCGAACCCGTCAATTCTGTCCTCACCCCAGACCCTGCACAGCCAGAGCCCGTACCCCCATCCCAACCACCTGCCCCAGCCCAGAGCCCCCTCCCACACTTCGAACCCCTTGGCCCCAACCTGGAGCCACCTCCTACACCCCTCATCCCTGGCCCCTCCCCAGAGTCCGCACCCCAGCCCGAGCTCTCACCCCCGCCCCAGCCCAGTGACAATGAACGAGTGAGCACAACGGGGGGGAGGGGGATGAGTGAGTGGGGGGGCCGGGCCTCAGGGCAGGGGCGAAGCAAGGGTGTTTGGTTTTCTGCAATTAGAATGGTTGCAACTCTATTCTTTTGATGCATGAATTGGAATTCAGCATTCACTGAAATACATGCAGGGATAATTAATTTGAGCAGGATAGGGCCCAGATGATTGACACTCTAGAAATTTTTGTAAAAGAAAGCTGGAAGAGGGGTTGACTTTAAAGATTAAAAGCACATTTTAGGGACTGCTGAGGACACAAAAAGAGCTTCAACTGTCAACTGAATAAACACCACAGTACTAGTGCAACAAATGACAACTTTCGTATGTATATTCTGTTACACTTATCTTTTTTCTGGGATCTTGTGTGTTACTTGCTTACATACTATTATTATGACAGACTGAATGGTAGTTCTGAACATTTATATAGAGAAACTGAAACATATTTGGAAAATTTTACTATCTAATGGTACTCATTCTTCAAAACTAGTCAAAAGCTAAAATCAAAATAGTTTTGAATTATGAGTGAAATTGTTAGCAAAACTCTTAGCATCTTTCATTATTTAATATAATCCAGGTTCTATACAAACATGTGGTAAATGCAATTCCTTCCCCAAAATCTCATATTCTAAATGACAAGATATAACAGGTGGCTCAGACAAACAAGCAGGTGAAGTGAGGAATGGGGTAGATGGAGTAACAAAAACTAAAGGGAATTATCAATTCCCTTTTCTTGAAGAAAAATTTAAGAGTACAGCAATAGTTACTAATTTTGTATGCTATTGTACAAAGTGCTACCCTTTCAACTCATGGCAATGGAGACACAATTAACGGTAACATTTTAATTGGTTTTTAGTGGCTTCAATTCTTCTCTGAAAGATGATGCTTGATATAGCTCAAAGAGGGCTTCTGGAAAATTAACTTCTTCAGTAAATGGTGGTAGTCAACTAGCTTGGACTACCACACAGAAAAAGCAGATTTTAAACTATTTATTTCACTCTACTTGCCTAATGACCAGAGCTCCACATAGGAGTCTCTAGTTCAAATCCTTATTGGTTCTTGGAATTAGGGTGTTAAACAAGATACCACACCAGGATCTTGCTAGGTGGCAAGGATCCCATGGCTTGGTATCAGCAGAGAGAAAAGAGTTAGTATGAAACATGGAAAAGTATAGACTCTTCAGAGTGGTATAGAAATGTATATGTTCAAATGTGACCTACAGAACTTGAGTTATTCCTAAGGAAAAGTCATGGGAGATGTAGGGCTGATGTATACAACTAGGGAGCAGAGTCAGTGATGGATGAAGCCCTCCACTTCTCAGAATCTCTTCAATGAAAGTGTGAAAATGGGGTCAGGAAGAGTACATAGAACTCTTTAGCTTCTGGAGCAGGAATCAACAACCTTTGGGATGCGGCCTGCCAGGGTAAGACTCCTGGCGGGCTGGGCCAGTTTGTTTACCTGCCGCATCAGCCGATCGCAGCTCCCACTGGCCATGGCTAGCTGTTCCAGGGCAATGGGGGCTGCAGGAAGCGGCGGCCAGCACATCCCTCAGCCCGTGCCGCTTCCAGCAGCCCCCATTTGCCTGGAGGTGCGAACCGTGGCCCCTGGGAGCTGCGATTGACCGAACCTGTGGACGTGGCAGGTAAACAAACCGGCTCAGTCCACCAGGGGTTACCCTGGCAGGCTGTGTGCCAAAGGTTGCCAATACCTGGCTGAGATTCTCAAAGGTTTTTAGGTGCTTAACTCTCTTTGAAATCAGTGGGAGTTAGGCATCTGAATACTTTTGTGGATCAAGGTCCTAGAGATAATTTCTTGCAATCACGATTAATCATATAGTATTTATAGCTCAAATGACACTTAAGTATACTGTAATGTAAGTAGAGCTGAATATTTGGTTCAATGGCAATTCTAAATTGTAAAAAAAAAAGGTGTGAAACAAACAAACAAACAAACAAACAAACAAACAGGCTTATTTTGGTGAATCAAAAAAGCCAACAAACATTATATTTCAGGTCCAATAAAATCTTTTGTTTCTGGACATTTACAGCTTAAAATAAAATAAAACAAAAGCAAAGGAATCAAGGGATATATTCACAAAACAAGTGAAGGAGTATGTTGTGGTGCTGCCGTACCTCCTTATACACGACAGCTAGGACAGTCATCTGGGATGTGAGAGAGCAAAGTTCAAATCACCAAATCTGAAACATGATTTGAACCCAAATCACCCGTTTCCCAAGTGCATGCCCTAATCACCAGGCTATTGTGTATTCTCAATTTTTCCATTTGAAGCTGCTCCACTTTGTAAAACTAATTAAATAATCACTGAACCAGAGTGTGAAAGTGAGTGAGAATGACTCTATAGTCTGATGATTTGGACTCTCATCTGGGATGTGGAAGACCCAAATTCAAGTACATGCATTAATAATTATTTAATTAGTTTAAATAATATGAGCAGAAGTATATGAACAATAGCAGCTGCTAAATGCTCAGCACTTTTGAAAACCTGGTCAATTTTGCAAGGCAGTAAATGTTTTCTATTCTCTTAAATGTAACATATCATATTTCAAATTCCAGAAAACAACTTGACCCTCACAGAATCCCACACACAAGTATTTACTGAAACCAAACTTGACGATAAAAGATGGAAGTGCTTATGGACAGATTTAGACCTTAATACAGCTCCCCTTGAAGTCAGGGAGAGCCTTCCTACTGGTTCCACAAAGAGAAAGATGAGGCTTCCACTATGACTGACCCAATGAGTCACAATTAAGCACAACCATTCAAATTTTGACTATTTACAATAAACTGCAATCAATCCTTGAATAAAAAAAAACAAAATAAATCAAATTGGGGACAATTAGACTACTTTAAATTACTGAAGAAAACATGATCTAAGACATTCTTCAAGAAGAAAAAAATACTAAATTCATTGGGCCAGATGCTTTGCAGCTGTGAATCAGTGTAACTCCACAGAAGCAAATGGGTGCACATTTAGTATTGACTGGTATTTTGTACCACCTAGATTTAGATATATATATATATATATATATATAATTGGGAACAGCTGATGTATTATTCAGTGGTTCATATTTCTCAGTGTCTCTCTCTCTCTCTGAGAATTTTAAAAAATCCCCAAATGAAGGAAAAATACTAGAGCTGGTTAGTAATTTTCCATCAGAATAATTTTCTGATCAAAAAACAAACAAAAACTCCTTGTCATAAAATCTAAAGTTTCCACTGGAAAATTTCTATTTTCCACCAGGAACACCAGCTCCCTGGCTGCCATTCCTGAAGGTTCTTGTTAATTTCATTTTCTCCCTGCAGAAGAGCTTAGACAAGAGCTTTCCAGCCAGGCTTGGAGGAAGGCTGAGCACCCTGGCTCTCTTCCTGCCCCACAGCTTGTCTGGTGTGAGCATTTCCATGTTCACAAGTAAAATACACAAACATACATCCTCTCTGAAGCCTCCTGGATGAATGGCATTCACTCAAAAAGCAGCTTTCTAGAGTCTGATGTATGTATACTATGCATCTACTAAAATCAGGGGATACTTTTGAGGGGAAATCAAAAGGTGGGTGTTTTGTTTTGTTTTTCCACAGAAAATACTTTGCCACAGAAGTTATTTAATGAGCCATGGGCAGGAGCTTATTGAAACTGCAACCTCTTTAGGTCCTGATCCAGAAGAGTATGTAAATATTTACACTGTTTAACTGGATCAGTGCCTTAATGAGAGAGATGGTAATGGTGGCAGATGACAGAACAAGGAGCAATGGTCTCAAGGTGCAGTGGGGGACGTCTAGATTGGATATTAGGAAACACTATTTCACTAGGAGGGTGGTGAAACGCTGGAATGGGCTACCTATGGAAGTGGTAGAATCTCCATCCTTAGAGGTTTTTAAGGCCCAATTTGACAAAGCCTTGGCTGGGATGATTTAGTGGGTGTTGGTCCTGCCTTGAGCAGGGGGTTGCACTAGATGACCTCCTGAGGCCTCTTCCAACCCTAATCTTCTATGATCATATGATTCTTCTATGTAAGAGGTTGTTAAACTTAGTTTTCCCCTTGTGATGCAAAATGGCAGTTTTGTCCATCTCTAATTCAAACGGAACCAACTATATTTGCAATGTAGAAGGCATGTCTCTTTTAAACCTATTTTTTTTCTTATAGAATTGTAAATAGTTGACCATAACTAACACTGTCTGGAATCTTCTATATCTGGCTTCCTTAAAAAAGGACAGGTGTTTCTCCTCCCAAAAGATTTTTGGACAGCAGTTTAACACCTGAATCAAATACCTGACAGAAACAGGGAAACATAGAAGGATATATATATATATATATATATATATATCCTATCACTGCTTCTACATTTCATCAGGCTCCCTTACTACACTAACAATTTTGCTGGAAATGTAAAAGAGGAAACTGAAGTCGATGAGTCATTAAAAGCCGTAGGTGACAATCTTAGTATTATACAATTTTCTAGGATGCAGTGAATTGCAATTACCATGGCTACTAATCAAATCTACTTGTTGCTACTCTCACATGTCTATCTAGTCCCCTTTATCTACAGTTATGATGGATTTGTGTTGCCAAACCTGTCCTAAAACATTTAGGATTAAAGTATTAGATAAAGTTTTTAGCAGACATATATAGGCTCAACAGAAAGATTTATGATTTATTATAAAGAATTCTATCAGTTGACAGATGACTGTCACTTAAATTAAATCCTGCTTAATCAGTTTTAGGGGGACTGTCAATAAGTGAAATAAATGATTTATTTCCTGCAGAAATTTTGAAGCATACAACATGGATTTCTACTTCTAAAGTTTCTCTATTGCATCCCGTAACCGTAGTTGGTAACTAGGAAAACACACTGACAGTATGCAATAGTGTGAGTCAACTTGTTAAATAAACCCATCTCCAGATGAAAAAGATGATTTGTAAATATATTTTCCCATTTTCTAAGCTTTTGCAAGACAGGAAAAGTTTCCTATTATGCAACCAAAAGTGGGTTTTGTTATCCAAATTTTAAGTTATGGTGACTTACTTTTAAAAAAAAATTCTGAGCAAATCATATCACATTGAGTTAAAAGAGATGCACCAGTTACTTTGGGTTTCCATGGAAACTAATGCAGTGCTTACAAAAAATACAGTGCACATTATTTTCTTCATAAAAAAGCCTCTGTTTTGTGCTTAATTGGCTCAACTGCATTGCCCTCTGAAAATGAGCTGGAGAGTTTCTAGCCTCAGGAAATATTCAGGATTAAAACTCCCTGAAACTTCAATCCCAGCACAAATATTCTGAAATTTATTTGGAACTTTTTCATTCTATTGAGTTGCTTCTCACACAAGAAGAATAACCAAGTGAATGACTTAGTCCTGAATCTCCAGAAGAGGAAAGATATATGTTAAAATGGAGCAGAGTTAATAAGGCAGGGAGGGATAGCTCAGTGGTTTGAGCATTGACCTGCTAATAAACCCAGGGTTGTAAATTCAATCCTTGAGGGGGCCATTTGGGATTTGGGGCAAAAATTGAGGGTTGGTCCTGCTTTGAGCAGGGGGTTGGACTAGATGACCTCCTGAGGTCCCTTCCAACCCTGGTATTCCAATGAAAGAGAAATGTAATGAATACAGAATACCTGTTCTGAAAAAGAAATAGTATTTAGGCACAGAATCTCTGCATCAGTGGAGCTATATCAATTTATAGCAGTTGAGAATCTGGCCCACATCTGGAAATTCCCCTGTGAATTTACTTCTGTTAACAAATCCTAAAAGTGATGTTTATATTTTAATTAAATATAAAAATGTGGTTCAAAGTTAATTAGTAAATAAAATGACCTATTAAGGGCCTGAGATCGAAAGCTTATTGAAATGAATGGGTGACTTCCAAATTATTTCAGTAGGCTTTGGATCCGGCCCTAAGGGCTTGTCTTCATTATGGGCTAAATCGGTGCTTCTGCGATCCATGCAGAGGGCATTGATTTAGCTGGTCTGGTGAAGACAGGATAAGTAGATGGGAGAGGGCTCTCCTGTTGACTTCAGTACACCACCTGAAGGAGAGACAGGAACTATGTCAACGGGAGATGCTCTCCCGTCGACACAGCGCAGTGTAGACACTGCTGTAAGCCAATGTAAGTTACGTCGACTTAAGTTTCATAACTGACATAACTTAACTTACATCGACGTTCAGGGTTAGTGTGGACAAGGCCTAAATAACAGTATTTCACATCTCACATACTGTGAGAGTGTAACAGGCAATGGGCTGCTGAGGCGGAAGTATGTATATTCTGTTACACTCATCTTTTCCCTGCACTTCAATTTACCTCTCTGCTGATGCACAGGCCACAGTTTTGTCTTTCCAGGACTTTTCAAGAAAAACAAAAAATAAAAACAAAAAACAATTCACAAAGTGAAATCTCTGAGCTATGTTATGCAGAAACCTAAATGTACGTGTTAATCAGCTATCAGTCAGCCTCAGAGAAAGAGAACCATACGATTTCTGAGTGAATAAATGTTTAATACTTCCACACACATGTGCAGACAGATTTGGACTATTTCTGAATAATCAAAACTACTAGGCAGTAAATCTATTGGTATTCTTTATGCCAATTTCTCAATTTATTGTTGTTACATATATTTTAGTGCATAGTTGCAACACAGCATATGCACTTTTACACATTAGTGCACACATAGGCTACATCTATGCTGTGAGCCGGCGTGTGAGTCCCCTGCTTGTCTACACTTGTGCTAGCACAGCAGCGTAGCTGGAGGCAAGGCTGAGCTGTGCCAAGTGCAAACCTGCCTGAAACGGATAGATACACACTTGGCACAGTCAGCCATGCCTCTGCTTCCACGCTCCGTGCTACTGCAGCGACACTGCTATTTATATTTGCACTTGCTCAAAGAGTGTTAGCGTGAGTATGCGTACACAAGCAGAGAATCACACTGCTACCTCATAGTGTAGACGTACCACAGGCACATTTCCCTCTGATCGTCTCACAGAGATGATTTTTCAGTCATGGTGCATGTGTGTCATGTTAGGATATAGATATTCAGGCCTGTCTGCAAAGGCTTGTACTTTAAGAATTTAGGTGTATTCTTATCGCTTGGCTAGTTCTAGAGGTATAAAAGAAAGAAATCACTGTCTGCCGGTGTAAGGGCCTTCTCTTACTGTGACAGATTGAGGCCCTGTTCTTAGGCTAAGACCTTTGGCTAAGCAGCAGAGGCAGCCATAAACTGGGAAGCGACCAGTCACAGCCTCACATTCCAAACTAGTCACATTGAAATAAGGTGCTATTGGGCTGTTAGGCACTATCAGGACAGGATTGTATTCCTATCACCTCCAGAGAAAGGGAAGTGCCTAGAAAATGTAAAAGGAAACTTAGTTTGATAGCATCCTGTCTGCAAGAACTCACTTATCAATAGCTGGGATGTGAAATCCTCACTTCTGTGTTGTCTTGTCATTGTAGTTCCCACTTTCCTATTGTTTGTCTGTATAATCTCTGTCTGGTTCTGTGATTGTTCCTGTCTGCTGTATAATTAATTTTGCTGGGTGTAAACTAATTAAGGTGGTGGGATATAATTGGAAAATATGTTAGGATTGGTTAGTTAAATTTCAGGAAAATGATTGGTTAAGGTATAGCTAAGCAGAACTCAAGTTTTACTACATAATCTGTAGTCAATGAGGAAGTGAGTGGGTGTGGGTGGGGGTGGGCATGGGCATGTGGGTGAGGGAAATGGGAGCAGGGAATGGGGGTAAGAAAATTGGAATCATGTTTTGCTAAAGGGGGAAATGGGAACAGGGAATGGGAGTAAGGAAGTTGGAATCATGTTTGGCTAAGGGTAAGAATGGGAACAGGGACACAGGTCTAAGGCTCTGTGGTGTCAGAGCTGGGAAGGAGGACACTAAGGAAGGAAACTGGAATCATGCTTGCTGGAAGTTCACCCCAATAAACATTGAATTGTTTGCACCTTTGGACTTCGGGTATTGTTGCTCTCTGTTCATGCGAGAAGGACCAGGGAAGTAAGTGGGTGAAGGAATAAGCCCCCTAACATGTCACCTGGATTTTCCACAGCCTTAGGACAGTGGCAGCCAGAGATGCCCACTTTCTAATGTGCGGGGGGGGGGTGTTTGACCCTGCTCCCACTCCACCCTTTCCCCAAGCTCCCGCCCTGCCCCCCAAACCTCTACCCCATCCTGCTTCTGCCTGCCCCACCCACGCCTCTTTCTGCCCCTGCTCCACCCCAACCCACCCTCACTCCTGCCCTTCCCCTCCAGCACATTTGCATACTGTGGAACAGCTGATTGCTGCTGGTGGGAAGTGCCTGGGGGTGGGGGAGCTGATTGGCAGGGGCTACCAATGTGTGCTCAGCAACCACCGTTTTTTTCCCATAGGTGCTCCAAGAGTCAGCACCTATGGTGACAGCCTCTCGGTTCCCCTTGAAACACTCCAGAATCAACTCAGCAAGCAACAGTCCAAAGATCCTTACAGCCAGCAGCAATAACAGTTCCTTATCCAACAGTCAACTGTCTCCTAGGATTTTACTAAGAGTGGGAATCTGCATCCTGTATATAAAGTGGTATAGTTATTGGGATGCAGCCTTCACAGAAGACATTTCTTGGTCCTATGTCAACCAGACACTGAGTCAACTGAAGCTGTCATCTATCTCCCATACTTATAACCTTTATCCTCTGAACTTCAATTGGCTCAGCTCTTTGATGATGAATATGTGGTATCTGCAAGACCGCCTGTCCTGAGTGGAACTTTGTACAGCTTCAGAAAGAGCTACTGACCTCGTGTAGGACACCACACCCTTCTTCTAGATGTCTCCGGGCCCTTCTAAATTGCCCTGCCCTGCATATGTGTCCAAAGACACAGAGGATTCATCTACATTCCATGTCTCTCCCCACAACTGCTTCTCTCATTTTTTGGACTAAAAACCAACCAACCAACCAAACAAGCTGCAGTATAAGTATATGGGTTACAAGTGCATGCACAGTCTTATTCTTCTACGAAAATTATTAAACTGTAATGATGTAGTTCTTGTGATATGAGTGCTGTACCATTGTAGTAGGAGTATGTCATCTGTGAAACGTGTGAGAGAACTGTAAATGCCACAACCGCTCAGATTCATTCATGGTGTAATTCGGCAGAGCAACACAAAGCATCATTTGGCTCAACATGTGAGCCAAATTTTTGCTTCCACTTCCTTTTCAGTATGCAAGCTCAGCTTTGTGAAGATACCATTGTAAGGGGTGAAATCAAAATACGTAGATGGATAGAAAAAGTTGTTTTTTTTTTCTTTTTCCTCTTTACATAAAGCAAGGGAAGGAAGAATTTGCAAGTTTTGCTTTAAAAGAAAAAATTTCTATTTAATTTCATAACTTTTCTTAACCATTTTCTTGATGCATTATTTAATTCACTTACTGTGAACCAAATCGTATTGTACTCCACAATCAGTCATGTATCTTTAACTTTGTGTGTATGTGAACAATTAATAATGTGGTGGCGTGGGGATGTTATTTATTTATCTATTTCTTTGTTTGTTTATTTACTTATTTATTTTTGCAAGTAAAGAACAGCAAGGCAGATGGAAAATAGTTAGAAATATTAAAAAAAAATCCTGAAAAAAAAGATTGATTACATTATGAATATTTGATTACAATATGAATAAATGATTACTTAGAAGTATCTTACATTAGGGGTTCTCAAAATTTTTCTTTCTGAGGCCCGTGAAACTTGCTATAAAAATTCCACAGCCCATCTATGCCACAGCAACTGTTTTTCTACATATCCAGTAGACTAAAAGCCTTAGGGGGTAGCAAGCAGGGCAATTGCTCAGGGCCCCACATCACAGGGGGCCCCGCAAAGTTAGGTTGCTTGGGTTTCAGCTTTCAGCCCTGGCGGCAGGGCTCAGGCATTGGCTTTGTGCCCTGGGCACCAGCAGGTCAAACACCAGCCCTGCTCTCTGGTTTATTTTGGCAGACCCCCCTAAAATCTGCTCGCAATCTTCCAGGGGTGCCTGGATCCCTGGTTGAGAACCGCTGCCTTAAATAAAATACCAGAAACAGCAGTCACACTATTAATAATCCTTTAAAAGTAATTTTAGGGATTTGATTAATGTGTGTGTTGGGGGGAGAATGATCACTGCAGATTCAGTTATAATTTGTGAACGTAAATAAACATATTCCTAAAAATCACAGAGGTGAAAATTAGCTGACTACCTATTTTATTTGCTATATGAACCAAAATACTGCAGCTGATGTACCACTTACATAAACATAAGGGGCCAGGTTTTCTAAAGAGTTCAGCTCTTTCCACTTTGACACCTACATGAAATGGGTAGACTTCCAAAGTGTTCTGCACCTTTCAACCCTCGTTGTTGTCAGTGTAAACTCCTGAAAGCTGAGCATTTTTTAAAAAGTTTCCATTCCACCTAAGTGGCTGAACGCCATAGAAAATCAAGCCATTGATATCGATGCCTAGCTGAGAGTTGTTTAGTGCTGTGCTGTTTAGAAAATTGAGTGAAAAAGTTATAGAATAAAAAAATTATATTATTTATACATCAAGAAATAATTCAGCATTATTTTCCCCCATTTTCCTTTTAAATTATGGGATCCAGTGAGAGTTATGAGAACCTGGCATCTCTCTCTCTCTCTTCTATATGAACCATTTCCTGTATAAACAGGGCTGATATCAGTTCCTTACTGTTTTATGCACAGAATGCTCAATGGTACCAGTCTCAAGAAAATCATTCCTCCCCTCAGCCACAGAGTCCAATGTACTTTCACCTGCCATTCTGTTTTCCTTGAGGATCTGCCAGATCTTGCCAAAATTGATTAGCAGGACACAATCTGAACATGAACTAATCAGAGGACAATTCAGTGATGGAAAGGGGGAGAAGATGCTTTCAGTAGAGATTGCCTATGCTTTATCGGGCATGTTCTTCTTGAAACTCCCTTCCCAGGACCTGACTCTGGAGTTGAAGACGAACCTTAGATAACAGAAGTGACCAATGACTATCAGGGAGCACTCCTAAACTGCATCCTTAAGGAAAGACATTTTCACAGAGAGCAGTAAATTACTATGGAATGATGCTTGAGCTCAAGGATCTACCATTTATGTAAAAGTCTTGTAGAAGTTATTAGGGATGAGACCTAAAAATAGTTAATGGGGTGCTACAGTAATTTCTATTTTTCTTGTTTGCAGGAAAACTGGGGAATATATTATCAAGAACACTAAGGTCCATATTTTCCCAGATAATGACAAGCCTATAAAAATACTGGTATCTTTAAAAAGATAAATTTATCTGATTCAGTATGACTGTGCTGTATCCAGCAAAAGTGACAACTGTATGTGAAGGTCTGTACATTGTATTTTATTAATCTGGTAATGCCAGTAGATTCTGACACTACTGTCCTAAAGAATGAACAAGACATGGAAGGATAATATGTTTTATGGGAGTGAACTTTTGTGTAATTCTGTCATTCCTGAATTTTATGGAAAAACCTTAATAGGTGGCTTAGTATAATTTATTCTCCTTAATCAATAAATCAAACTAAGATTGATTCCAACATCATATCTTCCCATTCATTTTAATTTCAAATAATCTTTGTCACAATTTGTGGCTTAATCTGTGACTTTACTATATATTGCTTTTGCTTTGTGTTTACTTTAGCATTATTAGTAATTAACATAATTACTCAGTTTCCATCAATTACAAGCCCTTTTTTCTTTTCTTTTTTTGAAATATTCTCTTTCTACCTTCAAGAGGTTTATAGAGACTGTGAGTAAAGTGATTATTAAACTGTGATTTGGGATGAATAAAGATACACAGATAAAATTTAAAAATGACTTCAAACTTTATGGGTTTTTTTGCAGGAATGAGAACTCCTAAAACATTTCAATAAAATCTATGACTTCTGCTTTGGTTAATTCTATAATCTATTTACCCTTTATCACCAGCGGTGCAGTTATGGTTTGTGGGTAAAACATATTCCTAAAAAACACAGAACTGAAAATTAGCTGATTACCTATTTCATTTGCTACATCCTGTATGTGTATATGTAGAGATACTGCAACCAATGTGCTACTTATTTGAGGGCCTAGATTTAGGTAAGCCCTATTTGTGTGCTTAAATTTGTTTCATGGCCAGTTCTGATCTAGAGACATGTACAAAAACAACACTAAGGTGTCGGACAAAATATTTTTTTAATTATAATACAAGGTTTTAATACAAGGATTAATATTTTCAAGTGAGGAAAAATCTCCTAAAGAAGTAGAAAATAATAAATATAATTCTCGAACATGATCAAGCAATTCTTACTTGTGTGTCCATTCCTTACTCATATCCAGAATCAAATTGAAGTCAATGGGACTCACCATGTAATAGAGTAAGGAGTAGGCCCTAATTAGAAATAGATGTTTAGACAGAGAACTCCAGTATTAAATGAAAAGAACTCCAGAAAGAAAACATATTTTTCTTCCATATATGACCAGTTATGGCAGTGCTACTGAGAACTCCATAGCCAATGTTGACTTCCATTTTAAAATGTGAATTTGACATCTTTGTTATGTATGAAAAAATACAGCATATCCTCCCCAAATTTCCCATGCCCACTCTTTGAATATGGAATGAATTGTCTGAAATATTATAAGTAAATCTGATAATATGAGTTAAAATTAATTAATAACTGGATTCTTGACAAAATTTAACATCTGTGTCAGTCTTTTCTTCATCCTTAATGATCTTAACAGTGGAATAGTACAGACTTTAAATTTCTATATATCTAATATAAATTGAGGCCTCATGAAAGAAGAAACTAGGTAATATTTAAGTTATTAATGATTATATATATAATTATTACAACTATATAAGCTAAAGATAGGCTGAATTAAACAGCACTGGTAACTATTAAACAATTACCAGTATGATATCAGAAGTAACTCAACCAATCACTGTCATGATTCCACAGGTAATTTGTATGCAACAATTCTATTGGCTGTAGTGACTTAGTGATATGAAGGAGACTGGACACGTGTCAAAAAGTTCTTACTGTTAAATCACTTGGCCCAACTGTTATTGCTCTTTAACTATTCCATTAGCCACATTCGAGCTTGGACATCAGTGCTTGAAAGGCTGCTCACAGCACTGCTGCCTTGTCTCCAGCACTTACAGAATCACTGCTATGGGAATCAAAACAGGAGTATAGGAGAAGCCCTTAAATTGCACAGACTTAGGACTCAGGGCTTGTCTACACTAGCCATCGGATCAGCGGGCAGCAATCGATCCAGTGGGGGGTCAATTTATCGTGTTTATTATAGATGCGATAAATCAACCGCTGAACGCTCTCCCATCTACTCCGGTATTGCACCAGAACGAGAAGTGCAAGTGGAGTCAACGGGAGAGTGTCAGCTGTTGACTTACCGCAGTGAAGACACCACAGTAAGCAGATCTAAGTACGTCGACTTCAGCTACATTACTCATGTAGTTGAGTGTTGTATCTTAGATCGACCCCGCGTGGTAGTGTAGACAAGCTCTCAGAGACTTAGCTCTCTACACCACCCACTTCTCCCATGTAGCATTGGTCTTATGACATGGTCTTTTAAACCAAAAACTCAGCTGCCAATTAAGGGCCAGATTCACCAATACACTTAGGCTGCTTTGAACTGTTCTGACAACACAAATCAGCTAAAAGTTGAGCTTAAATGGCCAACACAGTCTTTCTTTGCATGCTGTGGTGTACCAGTGAATCTGCCCCTAAAAGGTTTCGGAGTAGCAGCCATGTTAGTCTGTATTCGCAAAAAGAAAAGGAGTACTAGTGGCACCTTAGAGACTAAGACTCAAATAAATTGGTTAGTCTCTAAGGTGCCAATAGTACTCCTTTTCTTTTTGCCCCTAAAAGGTGTTTTTAATTTTTTTTTACATTTAATAAAAGATTTAAGGTTTATAACAGATCACTGGAAATATCACATGATAACAGTTTCTTTGGGTTTCTTGTTTAGTGAACATGTATGCAACTTTAAGTGTTTAAAAAAAAAACCTAAAACTAAAACACACAACTACAATGGCCTTCCCAGGCAAGAAATCCAAAAATATTAAAATGGAGTTAAGGTTGAGAGTATGTTTTAGTAACTTAAGGGTAAAAAAACAATAAAGAGATTTTGTAATTATGCCTAAACACAGCATTGCAAACCCAGAAAGTTATTGTTATGATTAAGGCTAAGATATTATCTTGCATATTTTTAGTAAAAGTCAGGGATAGGTCATGGGAAATAAAGAAAAATTCATAGAAGCCCTTGACCTATCCATGACTTTTATTAAAAATGTTCATTACAAAATGGGGAGCTGCAGGCTCCCCACAGCACCCAAGGGTGCCTGGATTGGAGCTGCAGGGTCTCCAAACACCAGGGGCTCCAAGCTCGGGGTACTCCCACCACCTGCGGTGGCTCTGACTCAGACCTCCAGGGCACCCCCGCCAGCCACAGTGCTCCATGCTCCCAGGTGTAACAAAGTGGCCTTTGGTGGGACACTACTGAGAGTATCAATTCAGGACAAATTGCTTAGAGCAGGGCAGTCATAGCCAAAGGCTGGGGGTCTTTCACTACTAAGGCACAACAAACCAGCCAAACAGAAAGTACTTCAGTTTTACCCCACTGGCTAACCAGAAGTCATACAAGCAATTCCCTCAGACCTCCATTTTCCCAGTATGACCACCAGCACCACTTCTTATGGGGATGAATGGTTGTGAAAACCAATACCCCTGTAAAAGAAAAAAGGTTCTCCAGATCCCAAAGGAGCAAGCCCCAGACCCAGGTCAATAAATAAGTCAGATCTTACCCACCAATTACGCTGTTACCAATTCTTTACAATCTAAAATCTAAAGGTTTATTTATAAAAGGAAAGAAATATAGATGAGAGTTAAAACTGGGTAAATTGACTTAATTACATACAGTAATGGCACAGTTCTTGGTTCAGGCTTGTAGCAGTGATGAAATAAACTGGTGGCTTAAGTTAAGTCTCTGGAGTACATCCACAGCTTGGATGGGTCATTCAGTCCATTGTTCAGAGCTTCAGTTTGCAGCAAAGTTCCTCCATAGGTAAGAAGCGGGATTGAAGACAAAATTGAGGTATTTCCAGGGCCTTTTATAATCTCTTGCCATGTGGCTTGTGCTTCCTTTGTCTCAAACACAAGCGCCCCAGCACATGGCTTGGAAGCCTTGGAGTTCTCTCTATAGGCATGTCCCTGCATGCCTTGCTGAGTCATAAGGTGTATCTGCCTTTAAGCAGATCTGCCATTAAGCAGGCCAGGCAGTGCTTATGCCAAACTGTTTGGGGTGTCACCCAGAAGCATAGCACAAGTTTGAAATATAGACATAGATACATACATATCTTTAACTCATAATAAAAGGTGATACAAACATATAAAAAAGATTATCATATCTGGAAAATTATAACATCTTTGCAGATATACTACATGGCATATCTGGCTAATTACTTTATGGGCATTACCCCAGGAGCCAACCTTTGAAACAGGTATAGAGCCAATACTTATAACTTTAAATACAAAAATGATACATGCATACAGATAGCATAATTATAACCAGCAAATCATAACCTTTTCATAGACTCCTTACTTGACCTCCTTTGTAAAATATTTGGTGCAACTATAGGACCTCAGTTGCAACAATGATCTATATGGTCACAGTTCATGTTAATAACATCACATCAGGCACCCCCGCCAGCTTCAGCAGCTCCATGCTCCGGGGCACCCCTGACAGCCATGGAGGCTGGGAGCTCCCAGGAGCCCTGCTGTCCATGGAAACAGGGATATGTGCAGCGGGCCCACTACCTACAGCGGCAGGGAGCTCCTGGGGCCCTGTTCCCCATGGTGGCGGGAAGCTGCAGACTGGCCCCGTGGTGGCCAGGAACTACGGACTGTCCCTACTGCCTGTGGCGGCTGGGACCTGTGGAGCGACCCCACTACCTGCAGCAGCTGGAAACTGCAGAGTGGCCCTGCTGGCCACAGCAGCCTGGAGCTAGGGCCCCACAGTTTCCTGCCGTCAGGGGTGGAAGGGACCATACAGCTCCCAGCTCCCAGCTGCTCAAGTCATGGAGGTGTCTGGAAGTCACAAATTCCATGACCTCCGTGACAAAGTCGTAACCCTAGTTACGATTACACTTGAAAAAATGCAGACATGTTAAGGAATGAGAAAGAACAGCTAAGGCACATAAACAGCCATAACTCTGCCCTGTAGTGACATCATGAAGGGGGGGGAAACTATGTAAAAATATGATTTTTTTTTTAATAATCAATGTAATCTGATCTGGGAACATAATCTCTAACATGCATTATAGCTTTGCACAACTGGACATGTGTATTTATGGAATATTTCTTTTCTTAAAGCCATGAGCTGTTGACCACTAATAGAATAAAGATACCAGACTTAATGATCTGAACTGATAATGGAAATCCTACAGTCCTAAATCTTTCAGAAAAAAAAAGTATAAACTATGCAAAGATTATCTAAACTTTAGAACGTTTTCCAGAATTTTAAGGACATTTGTATCAATAAATATTCACCATGCAAATCGTGGACAGTCTATGATCTTTATTTTGCTTAGATTTCCATTTATAATTCACACCCTGAGAGCTTACTTTTTCCTTAGATGTATATTTTCAATTATCCATTGGTAAATAGTATCCAAACAGTTACTGAAATTG
Organism: Lepidochelys olivacea; assembly: GCF_965140295.1. NCBI lineage: Eukaryota > Metazoa > Chordata > Testudines > Cheloniidae > Lepidochelys > Lepidochelys olivacea. Next base: position 73,292,863 of record NC_140411.1, on the reverse strand, counting down.
TTCAAGAGTGCAATCTTGCAAATTATTATTGCAGCAAGAATTCAAAAGTGATGTCAAAGTGCCCTTAATTTTCCTTAACAAACTCAGCCTTCTAGTGTCTGTAGTGCAAAAGCATAAAATGAAAGGGAATTTCCTATAGAATTTTAAAGCAATTAAAACATCATGGCTATCTATCTCTCAGTTAAGAGATTGCCTTTTGATCTTTCACAGAAATACCAATTCTTTCCTTTACCATTATTTGGGTAAAGTGTCCCCATATAATTATCAGCAGAAATAACTACTTGCATGAATCTAAGCGTATATAAATAACCCTAAAAGTAGAATTTGTCCTTCTTCAAGAATAAAAGAAAAATAAAACCAACAAAACCAACATTGCTCTTTTGTCACAGAAAAAAAAAAGGAATTTGGAAGATTCCTTCCAACCATGTTAAAAAAATATATTTTTACTGACTGTTGACTATGTCTTTCTGACAACAAGCCCATTCTCCTACATTCCTTTTCACTTTTTGCATAAGAATTTCTCAATTTTTAACATCGTGCTCTTATCCTGTCCTCTTTACTCTTTCTGGACATGGAACTCTTATTGTCTTCAATGGGAGTTTCCTGAGGGAATGGACTGACAAATATTCATTGTCCGGCTATACCAAAAGAAGGACAGGAGACACTTCATATAGATTTAATTAGGCCACAACTTTATTATTAGATATCTGGGACTACCTGGCAGATAAAAGTGTACAGTGCAGGCAAATACATGTTAATTCAAATAAGTACCCAGGGCTTCCACCAGATCCCCTTCATTTTCCATTCGGATCACCCAGTCAACCTATGGCTGGGACATTATCATCCATCCCTCTCATAAGAGGGTTAAGATAAGCTTTAAGAAAGGTGAGTTGTCTCCCTGCCATAACAATCATAGGAGCCCTCCTCCCATTTTCTTCCTTTAACCAGCACCTCCTTTTAAAGTCCTTTATGAGGCAATTTTTTAATGCTTTCACTATAGAGTACCTGCACTGGCCATCTAAATATTCATTTGTGTTCAACAAATAATTTATTCCCCAGCATGTTCACAACCCTTTCATGTTTGCTTTCTGTGAGCATTAGAACCCTCAACCTTTATTAGTGCCAAAAGGGAATGGTAGAGCAAATACTTAAATATTTGCTGAATGCAAAAATTGAATTGTAGATTCATTTATAAAATTCCTAATTGCAGTGAAGTGGTTTGTTAAATAGGTTATCTAGTCACAGAATAGAAATACTAGCACATGATTTATAGGTTTAACCAACAGAAAACAAAGTGTGAGTATTACAATCAGATATACAATTCAAAATTTGTGCTCAGTTCATACAATTCCCTGACTTGATGATCTATAAAACTACTGAACACAATGAAAATTGTGCATTGTATATTTAGATATAGTATTTGCACTTCAAGTTCATTGTTTAATAAATAATTCAGTCAGGGAACAACACTACATAACTTATGTAATTAAACCAGCTGGAGTAAATTTTGCATTGCAATATTGAATATTTGCTATTCTCAAATGATCTGCAAAGCAAGGATAACTTTGGACAACACGTACAATCAATAACTTGACAATCAATAATTGGTGGGCAATTCTCAAAAAGAAATTACTTGCTGTGAATTACTTGTACATCAGAGCTGCTCATCACCCTTTACCTAAGAGTTCTGAGCACTGAAAACATCTACTAACCACTGAAGGAGCAATATACTCTTTGCTTCAAATGTTATATTGTAATGGTTCCAAATAACAGTTCATATATATGGGGTAGTAATCTTATTCCTTCTACTATTTTTGGTTTTATTTAATTTAATTAATTTATTTATTTCCATTTTATTAGAGCTGGGGACCTTTGGGCCACAAGGTGACACACATGGTTTCTAAGTGGAAATCTAATCCATGGACTGACAGTGAGATTTTTCTTGCATGGCCTAGTGAATCACAATTCCAGCTAAGTGGAAAGGATTTAGGGGTCTACTCTGCTGTTCTTGCAGGAACAAAGACACTCTTGAGCTCCTTCATTTTGTGTATTGGTACATAAGTGGAATTAATATGTTTAGTCTATTGATGTTTCTCTTGACACTAGTCCTAACCTAATTGATGAAATATGCTGTTTTGCTCCTATGGATTTTTTTTCCTTTGCGAGGACATATGACTAATAAACTATAAATCAGTTGGAACTGATATATGGATGAAAGAGAAAGTAAAATATGAAGCATGAAATGAAAATATGAGACAGAGACAACCAAACATCTCTTAGCATTGCTTGTGTTTAACTAGCTAGAGATACTACACAGTTAGTGACTCAGTCTGTCATTTTTATTTGTAACTTTATGACTCTTTTAATATCAAAGTTTATATTTTGGATGGCAAAGCAGTTCAAACCCATGACTGAATAGAACTCCATTTGCATTGCACACAAATTGTTATTCTATCAAAGTATTGGCATGGAGATTGATGGGAAATTATTTGTGATTACTTGAAACTGATCATGAAATGGGAAACGACTGCCTAGGAAGGAGTACTGCGGAAAGGGATCTAGGGGTCATAGTGGACCACAAGCTAAATACGAGTCACCAGTGTAACATTGTTGCAAAAAAAGCAAACATCATTCTGGGGTGTATTAGCAGCAGTGTTGTAAGCAAGGCACAAGAAGTAATTCTTCCACTGTACTCCCCCCTGATTAGGCCTCAACTGGAGTATTGTGTCCACTTCTGGGTGCCACATTTCCGGAAAGATGTGGACAAATGAGAGAAAGTCCAAAGAAGAGCAACAAAAATGATAAGGTCTAGAAAACATGACCTGTGAGGGAAGATTGAAAACATTGGGTTTGTTTAGTCTGGAAAAGAGAAGACTGAGAGGAGACATGATAAGAGTTTTCAAGTATATGAAAGGTTGTTACAAGGAGGAGGGAGAAAAATTGTTCTTCTTAACCTCTGAGGATGGGGCAAGAAGCAACAGGCTTAAATTGCAGCAAGGGAGGTTTAGGCTGGACATTAGGAAAAATTTTGTCACTTTCAGAGTGGATAAGCACTGGAATAAATTGCCTAGGGAGGTTGTGGAATCTCCATCACTGGAGATTTTTAAGAGCAGGTTAGACAAACACATGTTATGGATGGTCTCTAGATAATACTTAGTCCTGCCGTGAGTGCAGGGGACTGGACTAGATGACCTCTCGAGGTCCCTTCCAGTCCTTTGATTCCATGATTCTATGAAATACTTCTCACTAATCTCACTTAAAAAAAAACATTAAACATGTCAGAATGAAGAATATGAATCCATGCTAACCATTCTTAACCACTTGACTGTCACTTTTGCAAACACTATAGATGATCTGCAAAATGGCATGAATTTTATTGTGTTTGACAGTATACAGAACTTTCTGAAAAAGTACAAGACTTTTAAAAAAATACGGTTTTAAAGTCACATTTGATTTTTATACGAGTAATATCAAATACAAAATATAATGTCTTTTTATAAAAGGGCAACATGCTTTAATGTACAGTCGAAGAGGGAGCAGAGAAAAAAAGAGCTAGAAATCCCATTGGCTAAACCCTTACACCAGTTTTTATATGGATGTAAAATCAGGATCCAGTTCTCTTTTGTAATACCTCATTCATGTTAAAATACAAAAAAGGGGAAAAAACCGTAAGTAATTGCCAAGTTTAAAACCAACCAAATCTAATGTAAACACTGAAATGACTGAGCAGTGCACAGAATAAACTAATTTATTATATACTACTACTTCTACATATTGAAAATGGTGAATTTGTCAATGTCAAGTTATATTACATTAAGCAATACTGAAAAAAAATGAGCAAAATAATACTTCACACTTAAAATTATATTTACCATTTTTAGGTACTCAACAGGTCAGCATTAGGAAGGATGGTCCAGTGGCTAGGATACTAATCTGGCACTCAGAAGACTTGGGTTTAATTTCTGTTTCACCACCAACTTCCTATCTGACATTGGATGAATCACTTGACGTCTCTGTGCCTCAGTTCTTCATCTGTAAAATGTTTGTTTCAAATACAAGTTCATCACTAGTATTCCAGATCTAAGGAGCATCACTGGTCATTATATGAAAGCCAAGGTACACAAATAATTTTTTTATTATTATTATTTTTATAACTGTAGCCTTTCAGCTGAATAGTAACACCATGGAGCCATTGCAGGGCTCAGGGTAGGAGGGTAGCTACACCACTTGCTGCCATTCTTTCAGACAATTTGTGATTTCTTATTACTGCATGCAGCTCCCTTTGAAGTCAGAATTTGGGCATGGATGTTAATTACATTCTGGTTTGGGTTCTGCATACTATTTGAAATAGTCAGCAGGGAGAATAGTTAAATCTAAAATAAATTAGTTAAATAAATAGTTAAATCTAAAATTATATATATACATATAATCTTATTTTATATTTAACTATTCTCCCTGCTGACTCAGAATATATATATATATATATATATATATATATATATATATATATATATATATATATATGTATGTATTAGCTATGTGCAGTTTAGTTTGATTTTGTTTTTTGTGTTTTAAATTTTTCAAGGGTGTGAGTGAATTATAGCTCTCGGAGACAAATCTGTCCACCCTATGATTAGAAAGCCACTACAGATGAAATAAATATAAGTGTAAGATGCAGCATACAAGGAGGGAGACTTTTGCTTAATGCTGATTCAAAATATTTACACCTCCTAAAATAACTTGTGTTTGCATGTGGTATGCTATATTCCTCAGTATCTGTGTCAAAGCAGAAAAGAGTAAACAAACTGTCAAATCTTTTACGTAGTTTCACAATTAGAGTTCTTAGATGCCTTGGGAGAGGTCCACCCTATTAATGTCATGCTGGACACATACCCGATTATAGTTGTTTTTTATAAATGCGTTGTCCCTTTATTGCTGGGATTGTTTATGTCTCTCTAAGGGTAAGTCTATGCAACAGAGACTATACTACTGTCAAGGTTCCTCCCCCACTCTGAACTCTAGGGTACAGATGTGGGGACCTGCATGAAAAACCTCCTAAGCTTATCTTTACCAGCTTAGGTCAAAACTTCCCCAAGGTACAAAATATTACACCTTGGACAGGCCGCTACCACCACCAAACTAATACTGGTTACTGGGGAAGAGCTGTTTGGACGCGTCCTTCCCCCCAAAATACTTCCCAAAACCTTGCACCCCACTTCCTGGACAAGGTTTGGTAAAAAGCCTCACCAATTTGCCTAGGTGACTACAGACCCAGACCCTTGGATCTTAAGAACAATGAACAATCCTCCCAACACTTGCACCCCCCCTTTCCTGGGAAATGTTGGATAAAAAGCCTCACCAATTTGCATAGGTGACCACAAACCCAAACCCTTGGATCTGAGAACAATGAAAAAGCATTCAGTGTTTTACAAGAAGACTTTTAATAAAAAATAGAAGTAAATAGAAATAAAGAAATCCCCCCTGTAAAATCAGGATGGTATATATCTTACAGGGTAATTAGATTCAAAAACATAGAGAACCCCTCTAGGCAAAACCTTAAGTTACAAAAAAGATACACAGACAGAAATAGTTATTCTATTCAGCACAATTCTTTTCTCAGCCATTTAAAGAAATCATAATCTAACACATACCTAGCTAGATTACTTACTAAAAGTTCTAAGACTCCATTCCTGTTCTGTCCCCGGCCAAGACGACTACAGACAGACACACAAACCCTTTGTTTCTCTCCCTCCTCCCAGCTTTTGAAAGTATCTTGTCTCCTCATTGGTCATTTTGGTCAGGTGCCAGCGAGGTTACCTTTAGCTTCTTAACCCTTTACAGGTGAGAGGAGCTTTCCCCTGGCCAGGAGGGATTTCAAAGGGGTTTACCCTTCCCTTTATATTTATGACACGCCCCCCAAATCTCAGCTAGGGTGAAACACTGGCTGGGATTTCTTCCTGGAGCTCTAGGAAAACAGAGTTAATAAGATACATGCATCTCTAAATATACTACCAAGTACATAAAGACTAACAATATTTTCCACATCTCAAGGACGATTTTAACCAGTTGATTCTGGGAAACTTTCACGGGAGAGTGCATCAGCCACTTTGTTAGAAGCTCCTGAGATGTGTTGGATGTCGAAATCAAAATCTTGGAGAGCTAAACTCCACCGAAGAAGTTTTTTGTTAGTTTCTTTGACGGTGTGAAGCCACTTTAGTGCAGCATGGTCGGTTTGCAGGTGGAAACGCCGTCCCCAAACATATGGGCGTAGCTTTTCCAGAGCGTAGACAATGGCATAACATTCTTTTTCAGTGACTGACCAGTTGCTTTCCCTCTCAGACAGTTTTTTGCTGAGAAACACTACAGGGTGGAATTCTTGATCAGGTCCTTTCTGCATTAAAACTGCTCCCACACCACGCTCGGATGCATCTGTGGTTACTAGGAACGGTTTGTCAAAGTCTGGGGCCCTTAGTACAGGGTCAGACATGAGTGTCGCTTTAAGCTTGTTAAAGGCCTTCTGACACTTTCCGGTCCACTGAACAGCATTTGGCTGTTTCTTTTTGGTTAGGTCTGTCAGTGGGGCAGCAATTTGGCTGTAGTGCGGTACAAATCGTCTGTAATAACCGGCCAAGCCTAAGAAGGATTGAACCTGTTTCTTTGACTTTGGGACAGGCCACTTTTGGATAGCATCCACTTTGGCCTGTAGGGGGCTGATAGTTCCTTGACCCACCTGGTGTCCAAGGTAAGTCACTCTGTTTAGGCCTATTTGACACTTCTTAGCCTTAACAGTTAGTCCTGCCTCCCTTATGCGCTCAAGGACTTTTTGTAGATGTTCCAGGTGGTCTGCCCAGGAATCCGAAAATATGGCCACATCGTCAAGGTAGGCGACTGCATATTCTCCTAATCCCGCTAGGAGACCATCTACAAGTCTTTGGAAAGTGGCAGGTGCATTTCGCAGCCCGAAAGGGAGTACATTAAATTCATACAGCCCGAGATGTGTGATGAAGGCTGACCTTTCCTTGGCAGATTCATCTAGCGGTACCTGCCAGTACCCCTTGGTTAAGTCCAAGGTAGAGATGAACTGGGCCCTTCCCAGTTTCTCTAATAGTTCATCTGTGCGTGGCATGGGATAGTTGTCTGGGCGAGTTACAGCATTTAGCTTACGGTAGTCCACGCAAAAACGTATTTCCCCATCTGGTTTGGGAACTAGAACCACTGGAGATGCCCATGCACTTTCAGAGGGGCGGATTACACCCATCTGTAACATATCCTGGATCTCCCGTTCTATAGCAGTTTTAGCTTGAGGAGACACCCGGTAAGGTTGGACCCTAATTGGGTGAGCATTACCTGTGTCAATGGAGTGGTATGCCCGTTCAGTCAGTCCTGGGGTGGCTGAGAACGTTGGCGCGTAGCTAGTGCACAGCTCCTGGATCTGCTGTCGCTGCATACGCCCAAGGGTCATGGAGAGGTTCACCTCTTCCACACCACCAGCACATTTCCCTTCGTAGTAGACACCTTCAGGCCACTCAGCGTCGTCTCCTCCCTGGGCTGTAAACTGACAAACCTTTAATTCTCTGGAATAAAAGGGCTTTAGAGAATTAATATGATACACCTTAGGCTTTCGGTTGGAGGTGGGGAATGCTATGAGATAATTAACAGCTCCCAGGCGCTCCTGGACCACGAATGGCCCTTCCCACGATGCTTCCATTTTATGGGCCTGGAGCGCCTTTAAGACCATGACCTGGTCTCCTACTTTGAAGGGACGCTCTCTGGCATGTTTATCATACCAGGCTTTTTGCTCTTTTTGAGCATCCTGTAAGTTTTCTCTAGCAAGGGCTAAAGAGGTTCGGAGGGTGTTTTGTAGGTTGGTTACAAAGTCCAGAATGTTAGTTCCTGGAGAAGGTGTAAATCCCTCCCATTGCTGCTTCACCAACTGCAATGGCCCCTTAACCTCACGGCCATATACAAGTTCAAATGGGGAAAACCCTAAACTGGGATGTGGTACAGCTCTGTAGGCAAAGAGCAACTGCTGCAATACTAGGTCCCAATCATTGGAGTGCTCATTTACGAATTTACGTATCATGGCCCCCAAAGTTCCATTAAACTTCTCCACCATGCCATTTGTTTGATGATGGTAAGGAGTGGCAACCAAGTGATTTACCCCATGAGCTTCCCAAAGGTTTTTCATAGTTCCTGCCAGGAAATTAGTCCCTGCATCTGTGAGGATGTCGGAGGGCCAACCTACCCTGGCAAAAATGTCTGCTAGTGCCTGGCACACACTTTTAGCCCTGGTGTTGCTTAGAGCTACTGCTTCCGGCCATCGGGTGGCAAAATCCATGAAAGTCAGTATGTACTGCTTTCCTCTGGGTGTCTTTTTCGGAAAAGGACCCAGAATATCCACAGCTACTCGCTGAAATGGAACTTCAATGATGGGGAGTGGCTGGAGAGGAGCTTTGACCTGGTCTTGGGGTTTTCCCACTCTTTGGCACACCTCACAAGACTGGACATAGGTAGAAACATCCTTGCCCATTCCCTCCCAGTGGAATGACCCCCCCAAACGGTCTTTGGTCCTGTTCACCCCAGCATGGCCACTAGGGTGATCATGGGCTAAGCTCAAGAGCTTGGCCCGGTATTTAGTTGGAACTACCAACTGTCTCTGAGGATGCCAGTCTTCCTGGTGTCCCCCAGAAAGAGTTTCCTTGTATAAAAGTCCTCTTTCTACAACAAACCTGGATCGATTAGAAGAGCTGAGAGGCGGTGGGTTGCTCCGTGCCGCCGTCCAAGCTCTCTGGAGGCTGTCATCTGCTTCCTGTTCGGTCTGGAACTGTTCCCTTGATGCTGGAGACATCAGTTCCTCATGGGATTGTGGACCTAGGCTTGGGCCCTCTGGAAGCGATATAGGGGGTGGAGCTGTTTCTGTTGACTGTGAACCGCTCTCCGCTGGTGTACTATGTTGGGATTCAGGCTCCGGCTGAGCCTCTTGTGTAGGGTTATCGGCTGCTGCCAGTTCAGGTTCGGTGGGGCCCTCTGGTGTTGAGGTTGCAAGTACTGGATTCAGTGCTGACACGGGGTCTGGTGTTGGTTGTTCGGCTGGTTCCGGTTCTGGGACTGGTTCCGTCTGGGTCTCTGGGACTGGACCCACTACTGCTGTTGCAGACATTGGCCTGGGGTCCAGGTCCATCACCTCTGACTGGGTCCTGATAGAAGTTTCCGGAACAGAGCTAGGCCTCACGGCTTGTTTAGCCTGGTTGCGGGTGACCATTCCCACCCTCTTGGCCTGCTTCACATGATTGGCCAAGTCTTCCCCCAACAGCATGGGGATGGGATAATCATCATAGACTGCAAAAGTCCACATTCCTGACCAGCCCTTGTACTGGACAGGCAACTTGGCTGTAGGCAAATTGAAAGAGTTGGACTTGAAGGGTTGAATCGTCACTTGGATCTCTGGGTTGATTAAATTGGGGTCCACTAAGGAAGCATGGATAGCTGACACTTGTGCTCCGGTGTCCCTCCACGCGGTGACCTTCTTCCCGCCCACACTCACAGTTTCCCTCCGCTCCAAGGGTATCTGGGAGGTATCTGGGCCTGTGGACCTCTGGTGTGATTCCGGTGCAATGAACTGTAATCTGTTGGGGTTCTTGGGGCAGTTGGCCTTTACATGCCCCAGCTCGTTACACTTAAAACATCGTCCAGCTGACGGGTCACTGGGGCGAGGAGGGTTGCTGGAGAACGGGGTGGTGGGACGATAAGGGGTCTGGAGGGTTCTTTGGGAGGTAGGTGGGGCTTTGGGCGGCCCCCGGTAATAGGGTGTGGTCTGGGGTGGTCCCTTCTGGTCTCCGCTCCAACTGCGACCAGTTTTCTTCTTCTCTGCCACCTCCACCCATCTGGCTCCAATCTCTCCTGCCTCAATTACAGTTTTGGGTTTCCCATCTAGGATGTATCTTTCTATTTCCTCAGGAACACCCTCTAAGAATTGTTCCATTTGCATTAGGAAGGGCAAATTTACTGGAGATTCAACACTTGCTCCTGATATCCAGGCATCCCAATGTTTTACAATGTGGTAGGCATGTCGGGTAAATGACATGTCTGGTTTCCACCTTAGGGCTCTGAACCTCCGACGAGACTGCTCGGGTGTTATCCCCATTCTGACTCTCGCCTTGGATTTAAACAGTTCATACTTGTTCATGTGTTCTTTAGGCATTTCAGCTGCCACCTCAGCTAAGGGTCCACTGAGCTGCGGCCTCAGCTCTACCATGTATTGGTCAGTAGAGATGTTGTACCCAAGGCAGGCCCTTTCGAAGTTTTCTAAGAAGGCCTCAGTATCATCACCTGCCTTGTAGGTGGGGAACTTTCTGGGATGGGAAGTGGTACCTGGAGAAGGATTGCTAGGGTTTGTTGGTATATTCTGCTGGGCCTTTATCCTCTCCATCTCCTCCACATGCTTCCTCTCTTTTTCCTTCTCCTCCTCCTTCAGCCGCATGAGTTCTATCTGTCTTTCATGTTCCCTTTGTTTTTCCTCAGCCTGAAATTTGGCTAATTCCAGCTGTAGTCGAGCTGAGGATTTGGCCATTCTAACCTCTCTGTTTTTAACTAACTTTACACCCGAGGTTTAGAAATAAACAAACAAAACTTGGCTGTAAAATTTTGCTGTGCTGGAATAGAATACCTATTCTCTGATAGTGATTGTCAGCCTACAGAAAAAGACAATTCCCTTGTCTCTGCTCTGGGCCCAAATTAAAGCAAAAAACCTCCAACTACTTGGAAACCTGCTTACCCAGCCCAAAGAAGAAAAAAAATTTCTTTTCAAACCTGTGCTCCGTGTAAAACAAAAAAAAAATCAAAATCCTAAAAAAAACCCTGCCACTTTTGTCTCCAGGCAAATGGGTAGAGCACACACCCCCTATTTACTTTTAGGAAGAAAAGAAAAAAAAAAACCTCTGGGTTGGAAGACTGTGAATTTCCCTGCAGGAGTTAAGTACTCTGCCTCCAGGCAAAGAAAACCTGCAATTCACAAGATAATCCCCTTTTGTCTCTGCTTGGCCACAAAGCAGAGAGAAACCAAGCTGCTTTCAGTTTCAAAGCTGCTTTCTGGACTTCCTAAAAATTCCTTTTTAAAATCTGTATTTCTAGTTCAAAAAATCTCAACTGGATCTCAAAATGATTTCAGGTTAATCCCACCACTGTGCCACCATGTCAAGGTTCCTCCCCCACTCTGAACTCTAGGGTACAGATGTGGGGACCTGCATGAAAAACCTCCTAAGCTTATCTTTACCAGCTTAGGTCAAAACTTCCCCAAGGTACAAAATATTACACCTTGGACAGACCGCTACCACCACCAAACTAATACTGGTTACTGGGGAAGAGCTGTTTGGACGCGTCCTTCCCCCCAAAATACTTCCCAAAACCTTGCACCCCACTTCCTGGACAAGGTTTGGTAAAAAGCCTCACCAATTTGCCTAGGTGACTACAGACCCAGACCCTTGGATCTTAAGAACAATGAACAATCCTCCCAACACTTGCACCCCCCCTTTCCTGGGAAATGTTGGATAAAAAGCCTCACCAATTTGCATAGGTGACCACAAACCCAAACCCTTGGATCTGAGAACAATGAAAAAGCATTCAGTGTTTTACAAGAAGACTTTTAATAAAAAATAGAAGTAAATAGAAATAAAGAAATCCCCCCTGTAAAATCAGGATGGTATATATCTTACAGGGTAATTAGATTCAAAAACATAGAGAACCCCTCTAGGCAAAACCTTAAGTTACAAAAAAGATACACAGACAGAAATAGTTATTCTATTCAGCACAATTCTTTTCTCAGCCATTTAAAGAAATCATAATCTAACACATACCTAGCTAGATTACTTACTAAAAGTTCTAAGACTCCATTCCTGTTCTGTCCCCGGCCAAGACGACTACAGACAGACACACAAACCCTTTGTTTCTCTCCCTCCTCCCAGCTTTTGAAAGTATCTTGTCTCCTCATTGGTCATTTTGGTCAGGTGCCAGCGAGGTTACCTTTAGCTTCTTAACCCTTTACAGGTGAGAGGAGCTTTCCCCTGGCCAGGAGGGATTTCAAAGGGGTTTACCCTTCCCTTTATATTTATGACAACTACCATATCCCCATAGTGCAGACACAGCCTACACTGACAGAAGGGGGTTTTCCATTGGTGTAGAAACACCACCTCCCCAAACAAAGTTAACTATGTCAATGGAAGCCTTCCCATAACCTGGGAGTTATGTCGGCACTGATACACTGGTCAAGAGTGTGGTTTTTTTTCCACACCCATGAGCGATGTAGCTATGCAGATATAACTTTCAAGTATAGACCAAACCTAAGTAAGTGAAAACACCTCATTTTTGAACTCTCACAATCTTGTATGATTTGCTGTAAATTAACCTCCCTCAACTCTCACTCACTTAATTCCCTTCTCCCCAGCAGAAAAGATCCAGCATGTGAAATCTCTTGCATATTATTTTAGTTTGAAGAAAGTTGGAGTAAGAACACAAATTTAGGTCTATAAAGGGAAATTACCTTCAATCTTAACTAAGGAGGGATTTGTTTCTCTTCATAATAACTATTTAATAATGATACTACTACTATTAATAATAAAATCCAACTGATTCCCCTGCAATGTTACGTGGCTTATATTCATAATGGTTAGGGATATGATAACTGTTTCTTAGAATTAATTTCAAGAAATATTTCCTTGATTCAACTATTGTGAAAATTCTAGCACATCAGTAATTTAAAAAAGTATTTGATAAAGGACTAGAATATGTATTCACTGCAACTGAGTGGTGGGTCTTTGTCTAGATGGCAGGAAGAAAAGGTGTCACGGCCCCTTTAAAGATCCCCACTCTCCTGGGTTACCAGGGGGAAGCAAACACCTGAGCAGAGCAAGAGGGAACCAGAACCCCAGTTCCATTAGCGGCTTTGCCCAATAAAGTGCCCTGGGGGGAAGAGTATTTTTACCCTGTGCCCGCCAGACAGAATCCTCTTTGACAATGGAGGAGGCAGCCAAGCTAATTGCTGGCATCTCCTTGTGGCAGGTGTGCAGGGTAGGAACTTGTTCCATAGTGTGTCTGGTTCCTTGATAAACCAGAGTTACAAGTGGCTGTAAGGGAAGAGATGGATAATGGGGCTGGGGCTCCTAGATCTATTATATGAGAGAGACACCTTTCCCTTCTGCCAGTGTCCCTTTAATGCTCATATGAAGGGAGGGTGACAAGTTCCCATTTGGGCTGGGACCAGGTTGGGAAGTGGGAGAGCTGATGGAACGCTCCTGAACAGGTGGAAACAATTAAGAAAGGAAGGATGAGCAGTATAATTTATTGAGGAGCATTCCCAGGCATGTTAATAAAATGGTGGCCTAATTAAACCACATCCACTACCTCTTGTCTTTGTTCCTGCGTGGCTGAGACAATAAGCACTAGGGGAGATTTCTCCATGGGCAGAATGATGGATTAGGTGACCTAATATTTCTTTTCCATTTCTAGCACACTATATAACATATGGACTGTGATGCCTTCATACGTGATATCTCAAATAAATAAGCCTGACACACTTTACTCTGAATATCCTTGTTTTTCTGGGCTAAAGCAAGGCTTTAAAACCTGTATCTAAACCATTTTGTATATCTTTTGTTTAAGATTTGTTTTAATACAGATTTCTGGGAACAAATCAAATTTTGCACTAATACCTAGAGTCCTTTTCAATTTCACTGCTCCCTCTATGTTTATTTTGTCACTGAAATGTGAGTTTGATGACAGTAAGTGCAAGCCAGAGGCAATGGTGCTTTGATTTATCTCCTAAAACATTATTCCTAAAATAATAGTGTCAAGTCTATGTAAACAATGTTTATAATTGTGCTTAGCTGTTATTGATTAAAGACAAAAATATCAAAGGCACAAAAAAACCCCTATTTTGTATATTTTGTTGACTTATTTCAACTGAATTGTAAATGTGTACTGCTATGTTAGAATTACTGTACTTTTTTAAAGGTGAAATATTCATACACTGTCAAAGTCATGCTGCTTTTTCTATTATAGAAATAGAAGAGAATTAACCCTATAATCACAGAAAATGTATAGAAGCTTGCCTCTGGGTTTTCTGAAATGGCTGTTGTGATATTTTTATTTGTTAAAAAGGAGAAAGAATGTACTTGTCAACTGGGATATGAAATCAATAATGTTACTGAAATAAACACCAGAAAAGAAACTACCAGCAAATGGATAAAACAAGAAAAACATTGCAGAGACCTTCCGAATAATTAATAACTCAAAAGCTTAAAGGCAGCTAAGCAACAAATAGGTGAGATCCACTAATAAGGAGCTAACAGCTACAATTGAGTTTGTGTTGAAAGGGGGATTGTTAATTTAGTTGGGCTTTCTCTAAAGTTGCAAATACATTCATTTCTATGAGGCCAGGGGACCCCATGGCCTTGAGTTTGGCAGCTGGGGGAAGAGAGGGAAATAGAGAGAGATACTACTATTTAATTTGTCTGGTTATTGCAAGGTGCTTTGATACTATGGTGCTGAGTCTCGTGTCAGGGATAGGGTGACCAGATGTCCAGATAAAATCTTTTTTTTTTTGCTTGGGCAAATCCGGCCCCTTATTTATTTTTTTTTTTTTGCTTCCCCCATGTGTCCTGATATTTTGTCCGTTTCCTCTGGTCACCCTAGTCAGGGACTAGGTAGAAAGGTTAAATTTTACCAGTGACCAAAAAGTGGACTTGTCTTAACTCTACACTGTGTAGACCAGTGGTTCTCACCCAGGGGTATGTGCACCTCTGGGGGTACGCAGAGGTCTTCCAGGAGGTACATCAACTCATCTAGATACTTGCTTGGTTTTACAACAGGCTACATAAAAAGCACTAGAAAAGTCAGTACAAACTAAAATTTCATACAGACAATGACTTGTTTATACTGCTCTATATATTATACACTGTAAATGTAAGTACAATATTTATATTCAATCAATTTATTGTATAATTATATGGCAAAAATGAGAAAGCAAGCAATTTT
The DNA here is from genome assembly GCF_965140295.1 of Lepidochelys olivacea. Lineage (NCBI taxonomy): Eukaryota > Metazoa > Chordata > Testudines > Cheloniidae > Lepidochelys > Lepidochelys olivacea. The sequence continues at coordinate 73,277,836 of NC_140411.1, read as the reverse complement.
TCAGTAATAGTGTGCTGTGACACTTTTGTATTTTTAGGTCTGATTTTCTAAGCAAGTAGTTTTTAAATGAAGTGAAATGTGGTACAAATCAGCCTCCTGAAAGGGGTACAATAGTCTGGAAAGGTTGAGATATATGTCAATAGTGCAAAACCAGGATTAATATACATATATATATTTTGACCTAGCCACAGCTCCAGTCAGATAGTTCATGCCAGAGGCAGGTGTAATCTGTACAATATATAAAGCAACTAAACGAGGAGAAGTCCATTGTAAAATTCTCTGGTTACCTGTCCTGATGCCAACTTTGGTGTTACAAAGGATAGCTTAAAAATCTGCAGCAGAAGATATAGCAAAACCTTATGGCCAGGTACTTAGCTAGTTTAAACTGAGATAAAATTATTACCTTCAAGGGGTTATACTGATTTGCATCAGTGGAGGATGTGGCCCCAAGAGATCTTGGGTGAAATCCTCATCCCATTGAAGTCAATGGGAGTTTTGCCCTTGACTTCAGTGGCTCCAGATTTCACCCATGAACTGTGTAAGGTCTACAGACCCAGAGCACCAGGTAAATAAATGCCAGTGCAAGAATCCACAATCTAATTGTACACAATGGAATAAACGTTTTGGGAGGGATTCCATAACAATAAAAAGAAACGGATAGTAAAACAACTGAATGATGCATGGTGATGACAGGTGTATGATGCATGTGAAGATTGATACTCGTAGCGTGCCAGACTATGAAATGCATACTCCAGCAGAGGGCTTTAAAGAAGCAGCAGGAATTCAGCGAACACCCACACATCAGATAACAGCTAGACTGTTCTTTTCTCTCCAGATGTGCATCTGTTCACTTGGACAGTACTGATGCTGCCATTTGTCTTATGTTTTAAAAGTGCTTGAGAGACAAGGTTGGAAGAAACATTTGTGGCACACAAGTTCATTCTCTTATGCTGTATAAAATTCAGATCCAGGTCTGAGAGACTGCAAGGATCTTCACATTTGTGAGAGGCGTTATCACCCTGCTTTCAACAACTTTTTTAAATGCTTTAAATAGCAAATGCAACATCTGAGGATAGTTACTCCAAAACCAATATAATTGCCATGTCCTGCTACAAGTAAAGTAAAGGCAATACAGTCTTTTCTGGGCCAACCGTACTGCATTTTGATACGATTTCACTGTTGCCATTTTTGTCTTATTCTCTGTTTTAACTCTGAGTATGAAGTGTATGATACTGTAGATAGTTAATGGGTAGATTTCATCCATGTTAGAGACTCTGATCATATCTTACATTAACATGAGTGTTTACTGAAATGTATACTAAGTGCTGGCAATGTGTTCTGCTTTGTAAAAGAAAAAAAGGGTCTGAACCTGCAAACCCTTACTCACCCGTCCTTGGGAATATTCCTATGAGTAAGAGTTAGCAGGATCAGAACCAAAATGAAGACAATTCCTGCTTAAAATGATAGGGCAGATTGGAAGAATTCAGAGAGAATAAATTGAGAAATTAGTTTGTTGTTATTAACTATATTATTATTATTTTATTTATTGCCACACTTTCCCTAGGGGTAACCTGGGAAAAGGAAATATTTCTTGAGATTTAAATGAGAATAGAGTGGTGGCTTTGGTTTAAGATTGTTACTTTCTCCAGCTAAATATTCCAAAAGCAAATTTATTTACCATATTCAGAACTAAGGCACAGGTAGTTTTCTATGCAGTAAAATTGCTAGAGTTGGAAAATCCTATTGAAGTCAATGGGAGTTTCAATACAGACTACTTTTAGAACACATGAAAATGATACTTTTGTTACCAAAAACTTTCCTAGTAGATTTTGTGAAACATTTTCCACACTGCTTTTCACCCCAGATAATTTAATCCCTGCATGACATGTCTAAATTGTGCATAATTCTCCAAGGTTTAAACAACAAATTTCACATGACAGAAATCAGTTTTGCCTTAAAAACTATTTAAAAAATGAGATTGATTATTAAAAGTAAGTGAAGCAAATCAAAAATGGAAGAATTTATGTCTTTTGGTGTAGGTGCTTTTCTCAGATCCTTTCAGCCTGTTGAAGTAAGATCAAATTCTGTGCCCACTGCTTTTTCAGTTGTGTGTCAGGTAAAACATAGCAAGGGGTGAAATAAATTCATCTTTCTGTCTTCAACTAAAGTAAAAACAATTTTAGTCTTCCCATGTGGTCACTTGAGGTGCTTGTCATGTACAAGCTAATGATATCAGGCACCCTCAGGTTGTTTAAGTATTCATGAAGTAATTAAATTCTCATTAACATATAAATAAAAGAAAACTGAAAACAAGTTTAGCAGGCACCTAACATCTGTTCTAATGCTTTTAAGTATTAAAATGTGCCACGTACATAAGGAAAAGTGCATTCTGTTCAGAGAAGTATTTGCATGTATTATTTATAGAAACTGTAATTAAACTGATTTGGCATATTAAGCAAAGTTAACAGCAAAACATTATTTAGGTAGTTTGTAAGTCTCTGGCTCCTAAATAAAGAACTAAAAGTAGGAAAGGGAGAAGTAAAATTAATTTTTGTTTGTTTTGAGATTCAGATAGAATTAGAAGAATAATTATAAAAAACAGTCCTTCCAGAATTAGGAGGCAAAAAATCTGCCACTGTAGGCAGTTTTTCAACTTTTCAAGTGAAATAACTTGATTTTTGAATGATAAAATATTGATAATACTTTGGGGGGGGGAATTCCACACCGCCCTATACATTAACCCCACCCACATTTCAAAATAGTTTTGTCACAGCCCTACAAACTCAAATGCCCTTATGTCCTTCTGATATTAATCTTCCCATTCCATTGTTGTCCAAACTTTAAGCTATATAAATACCTGTTATCATGCATTGTTCATTTGCTATAATTACTAGCATAAATACATTTCCTTTATCAGTTATATGCACTTCGATTGTTCCCTAACATATTAATGGAGAGTTCTGTAAAATAGAAGTAGCCAAATACAATTTAGTAATCTTGTATTGGTGGGTTGAGACTGGTAGGTTTGCAGATAGAGAAATCCTCAGAATAAGTTAAAACATTCATTTTATCAAATGGTGGCGGTAAAAGTAGAGTGTATTTATGACAGGTAACCCCTTTAAAATATAGCTTACTGATGCAATACACGTAATCATTTAGATTACTTTTTTTCTGAATAGCAATCTTCCTAACCTATATGAAAATCTACTATACTTGAATTACTGCCTTCTTCATTCTAAAAGGCACACTGTACTCTTGAAATGCATTTACTTTTTAATTACTCTTCATGGGAGAAGCATGTGCACCTTGAGAAGTGTGAATATTCCTTAAGGTCTAAGATTTTAATTTAATTTTCAAAGTAGTACTGCATGACCCATCCAAATTCCGCATGGTTGCTATATTTCTTCTACAACTTAGGTCATAACTAGGGGAACTTATGCCAGTTACATGATGTGATGGGTGCATGCTCCAAAGAGTGTATTGTGAAAAGACAGAAGAGATACATGTCAGAAAGCACAAGCTATACATATTCATCTCTTTAACTTTGAAAACAATTGGAAGACACTAGTTATGTCAATTAAAGCTACCTGTGGTCAGGTGTCATTTACACATACAGTGGTCCATTTGCCCCTTTCATCAGAGTGCAAACTCTCACCATTGCAAACAGATATTCTGTATATGCGGGGGGGGGAAATAGGTTCATGACTTTTTGGACAACTCAGATAATATAATTTTAAATGCCCCTTTGTACCACTGTAAATCTCAAAAGAAACAAGGGTGCTAACACATAATGCAAAACATGTGCGCATTCCTTTTTGTCCCTGACCTGTATTGATGGTCATGAGTAAAATAGGTTTCAAAATAACTCTTCTTATGAGACAAGATTCACCAGAATGATAACATATCAGTTCATCTGGAGCGGTGTTCAGTTGGACATAGGATGCTGGCCTGCAGATATAGGGGTCCCACTTCTCCCCTCCCAACTCTTTCATCCAGGGAGCATAAAGGGGAAATGCCTAGTAGCCAATAGAATGTTTCAGGTAATGGGAGAGGCAAGGAGGCAGCAAGAGGCTGGTCCAACACATAATTCATGACAATTTAGGGGAAGTAGTGAGCAGAGCTAAGTATGAAGTGCTGGTGTCTTCCTGCTGCCTCTTTCCATTCTCCACTTGTGAAAATGGCCTGGTTTTACTTCATTCCCCATGTCACAGACTTTTTTTTTTTATTATTCAGACTACTATTTTGGCATGGAGCTCATCTTGTTCACAGTAATAGTGTATTTGAATAAAGGACATGACCATTAAAGCAGTGGTTCCTTTCCCCTCTGGGTATTGCATCCTGGTCCATGTGGTTGCAGTGCCCTGGCCCCTCTGTGGATGGAGGGGCTGACATGGCAAACCTGAGTGATGTTGTGACCCCGTGCCCTAGGTCACAAAAACAATTACAATTGCCCTTGTCTCCCTCTACGGAGGGACATAAATGCCAAACCTGAGTGGTGCTGTGACCGTGTGGGCCAGGTAACAGCGCCCAGAGTGGGGAGCTGGACCCAGCCCTCCAAGACAGGGCGAGTGCAGGGTGGGCATTCTGTCCAACCCTCCCTTCCCAGGGGTGCCCGCTTCACCTCTTTCTAGGACATATCCTTGTTTTCACACACTCTTGCCATGAAACCTTTTAATTTTTTTCTGTGAAAAAAGAACCTAGCCTTATTTATTATTTTATTACATGCATTCCCACAGCATTCATTATTATAGTAATTGGGCACCCTGCCACACACATTTTAATGAACAGGGAAAGCCCTAGAGCTGGCAAAACTCTACACTTTCTTGTCTTCCTTCACAAACTTTCTCATTCGTAGAAGAATTAAAGAGGAGCCTGAATGAACACACTCCTCTCTTTGTAAAACATTTGCATGACACCGCGTGAAGCAAGTATCAAGACTTAGTTTCCACCTGCTCTCCAGAGCAAGCAAGTTTAACTGTTGAAAGCCTCTGTCCCTTGACACTCTTAGATGTGCCTTGGCCTTTGTCTGCCTAGGTATCACTTCAGATCTGAGCTTCCGTGCTAGAGCACAAAGAAAGAGGGATGGTTTTTATGATAGATGGCCTATACAAAAAAAACAGGTAGATAAATTCATGGAGGATAGATCCATCAATAGCTATTAACCAGTATGGACAGGGATGGTGTCACTATGTCTGTTTGCCAGAATCTGGGAATGGGTGTTCATTCCCTTTGGGCACCTAGCATTGGCCACTGTCAGAAGACATAATACTGGGCTAAATGGACCTTTGGTCGACCCAGGATGGTGGTTCTTATGGGTGTAACTACTTTAGGGATTTGGAAATAAAGATGAGGACTTTGAATGGTACTCACCCCAGATGACCAACGACTGTGTAAATCATAAATCACAAGCATTGATTGAATGTGCTCTTGCTGGTCTACCCCATATAGAAAGCAGGCTGCTGCATACTGTACCGCCTGTAACTTCCATGTTACTTTGATGCTAACACAGGTATAAGTATGTTTCAATAGTCTCCAGCTTCAATAATAAAGGTCTGAATCAACATGGCTATGTTCTTATCTGATAGGAAATTGGGTGCAGTTTCCTGGCCAGACTGTAGAGGGAACGAAATTATTTTGACCATCACTGCTATCTGGGATTCCAGGAAAATAGATAAGTCTAGCAGATCATAGACCAATTTATCAATTAGGGATATATGCCCTTAGTGAGGTTGTGATCAGAAATGACCAATACTTTGAAGTATTTCCCTCTGCCTTCACTTTTCCCGGGACTGATCTAGGATCCTACTTCACTCAGAGTGTGACTTCAGAACTGTCTGCATCCAACTGTCTGCATTCAATAAGCACAATCCTGATACTCATTTCTGCAGCTGAAAATTATCTACATATTTAAATAGTGTACAATTGTAAAAACAATGTGTTTTTGCTGGTAATAGAAGAATACTAATTAAGAGATGGATGATCACAGAGAGCATTGTGCTGTTGCTCAGATTAAATAAAGTATCCTGTTAGAGATAGGCCAAAATTTCATTCCAAACCTGAAACTTGTGTCTGTTGTGCCAAGGTTTGCAAATCCTCAGCAAACCTGGGTTAAGTTTCAAGCAAGCTTGTGCACAATTTTGAGGCAACTTAGTTTTAAATAAACCTGGACCAATTCATTGTTTAGGTAGAAAACATGCAAACCTCAATCATTTTGGCTGAGGTTTTCTTTGAGTTTGGATGTTTGTGCTAACCTCAGCCACAAGGCCATACCTCATAGGGTATGAATCACATGCACTGAAGCGTAAAAATACAAAGTTTGCATAAAAGCCTGAAAACCAAAATCACTTGATTCCATATGACATTAGTGAATATTTGCTGTTATTTTCAGTAACAGTAAAGGAAGGGGTCATGATCCCAATGGTTATTGAGACCACCCTCCCTTTTTATACGTAGATGTGAGGAGGGTCCCAAAATTCTTTTTTTGCTCTTGTATTGTGGAGTCACAACATGACTTAGAGAGCCAAGAAAGAACATCTAGGGACCACTGCCTAGGAATTATGATCAAGTACTGTGTCCAATGCTACTGTCTAGAAAAAATAACATTTTATATTTTTCATATCATTCCAACTGGTCACCTGGAGAAAAGAACTAGCCAAAGTAATCAGAATAACTCTTCTCAGTAGTAATAATCATATTTCCAAAGGATAACAGGAAATATGAAACAAACTGAGCTTGTTTACTTTATTCTCCAAGCACCTTTCTGATTATCCAGATGCCATGGTAGAATTTATTCAGTTTGCAAATATTACACAACAGCAACAGTAATTTAAGGAAGGATTCTGAACCATTGAGGTTTTCTCCCATGGACTAGGAGTGAACAACTGTATTCCTCTTCCTTGTGGCAACCACCAGATAATGGGCAGGTATATTGGCACAGGTAGCATTTCTACAGTATGAACACTAGCTATGAGAGTTATGGCAGTCATTTCACTCTTCCACTCCTGCAGATTCATGACACAGTTCCCTTTCAGTGTTTTAGTTACATAGGAGCCTGTGGTGCTTGCCTCTAAACCAGCATTTCAATTTAAACTTCTGCGTTTGGAGACTAGGATTACTTCTCTGATTTACAGAATATCCTCAGTTTGTCCTGAAATCTGCATAGACGTGAAAAGCATGAAAGACAAAAATACTCCTTTCACAGAAAACGAAAAATAAAGCAGCAGAACTGATTTGTGTAGCTGCTGATTTTTTTTTTAAGTTGAACCACAATGTGCCTATTCTCCTCTCCAAACTGTATTGTGGTTACAGCCGGAGACCCAGATGCAATCCTTGGTTTTGTCACTGTCTTCCTTTGTGAACATGGACCAAAATTTTCAAACTTAGGTTCCTAAATCCATACTTAAACACCTAACAAAACGGGCTTATTTCAGAGATACTGAGCACTTTTTGGTCTAACTTAGCCCCGAAGTTCGGAAAGGTTTTCAGAAAACAATCTCCCCTTCCAGGCTCCATATCCGACCCCTTATGACCCTGGGAGCATAAATTCATAACTTTGTTAGAAACTAAACATCATGGACTTTAAAAAATGGGATTTATGGCTCATTACAACAATCTATAATCCTCTAACCCTCCATTGTCTAATAACTGCAGAGGCATTAACTGCACACTGCACTTTGAATGGTCTCTCATAACATGTTAACTCCTTACGCTAAGCGATCTGTTCCACCTTGCATTTAGCTGTGGCACTCCGAGTGCCTTTCTCAGATCTGAAAAAAAAGCTCTCTGTAAGCTTGAAAGCTTGTCTCTTTCACTGACAGAAGTTGATCCAATAAAAGATATTTCCTCACCCAACCTGTCTCTCAAATAGTGAATACATTTTCAGAACTGACAAGGGAAATGTGGATTGTCCATCTGTTGAAGTCTTCAAACCAACATTATATGCCTTTCTGCAAGAGACGCTTTAGTCATACAAAGTTACTGGGCTCAATACAAGAATAACTAAATTACATTTAATGTAATGTAATACAGAAGGCTTCACTAGATAATTTAATGGACCTTTATGGCCTTAAAAGCTATTCATCTAGGAACATTTGGAAAAAACGGTGTCTCTTCATAAATGATTGACAAATTTTTTAAATGGCTAAGTACATCGAATAATTAAAACACAACAAGTAAGTTGATCAGGTCTCCTTTGCAATCTCTGAAGTAAAAGATTTAGAGTGAGATTTCCTCCCAGCCTCAAATATGTTTGTGTTTCTCTTCCTGCTCATAAAAGAAAGTTGATATGTTCAGTACTTTTTATAAAATAGTCCACCACAAGAAAGATCATTCCTTTGCTTTGAATCTTCCCACCACCATACTAACAAGTTTGCAAAGAATAAAAGAGGACTGATTGTTTAAGAATTGTTTGCCTTCATGTAAGCCTGTTTAATTTACCTTTGTTTTTCCTAAGTAGTAGTCCTTATTAGAGGATCTTAGCATTTGGAGAGTTATTGTCAATTAAGGGACACTGGGAAATTTTAAAGGCAAGGGAAACCATGGCACATGGAACAAAAACTGAGATAAATACTATTATAAAATTATTTAAAATCTAATGAATTATTAGAATTATTACAATATGATTGTTTGGATGGATTTCTTTTAAATACTTTTTTTTTCTGTTTTATTAAAAGAGGGAAAAGATGAGAGTGTAGAATTGGAACAGGCAGAAAATATATTTTTTATTTATAATATTGATTTATATCTTGGAAGAGCTTCTAAAGAATATGTATAACAACAAAATCTAAGCAGAAGATCACTTTGAGAAAGATAGTAACTGTATTAAACAGATAATTAAGATGAGAAATCTATTATCAAAGAAGCCCCAAATGTAAGAAACTGTTCAGGAAGCAGGGAGTTAGTAAGTCTAAATTTAATACTGCAGCCAAAGAAGCTATATTTATCTGGGGGGCGGGTTAAGTGCCTACTGCCATGGTAAGTACAGTAAATGTGATTTTTCACATTTTAAAGGAAAATAAGTTACATCAAACCACAATCTTTTTTGCCAGGAACCATGAAAAGTAGGCCGGATAAGAACAGTTTACAACATTTTCTGAAGCTCATTAAAAAGCACTGTTTCAGCAATAACAGCAATATCCCCTTTTTCATTGTTGCTTCTGGCTACCCAGCAGAAGGAAACCATGATTCCTACTGGACATAAATCTGGGGCTTAGGTCACTATGAAGTCTCTCTTTGCCTCTGATATGAAGAATACATGTGTTTCTTAGAAGAGTGATGGGAAAATCTCAAAAGGTTCAGAAGCTTTGAGTCCTGTTCCCTACTAGGCTCTGCTATGACTGTGTTCAATAAGACTCTGACACAGAAGGGCCTATGACCAGTGAGTCTTGCTTTGTTAACCAGGTCTCCTTCAGAGGCTATGTGACCCACTTCCCTCATCAACATTCTCCTCTTCAGGAAAAGGATGGGCAAACATCATCCTCTGGGTAAAATATCCTCTTTACTGACTAGCTAGAGAATCTGTCTTTCTTTACTAGGGAAAGACTTCTTCAGGAGATCAGGTTACTGTCCCTTTTATTCAGCAAGTAGCTGTCTGTAGGCCCAACTAATGCCTCTAGTGACCAATTATTGCAAAACAGTATTTTTCTTTCTTATGTTATAGAAATGTAAGCATTGATGCATTAAATAAATGATTTTACTGTGGCATGATAAATACCAAACACAACAGTATAAAATCAGTAACTGAATCTTCATTTGCCTATGATATTCATTTTCAAGTGAGAAATTATTGCTACTTAGGAAGCATCATTACAGAAAGTGAAAGATTGGATACTGAAGTCAGTGCCAAAATAGCAAGAGTGAAAAACATTCTGGAAGAATCAACATGTGATAAAAGGGACATAAATCTGAAGACTAAAATCCAACTCTTAAAATTTTGCAGTTGGTTCTGTGTTAAATTATGTCTGGGAAAAATGGACATTCAAACAAACAATCGATAATAAAACTACAGTTCTTCAAATTATGGTGTTATAGAAGAATTCTGAAAATATCATGCATAAAACTGCATAACCAATTAAAAGGTATTGCAGGTTACTCAAACTCAGCAAAAGCTAGTTGGAGATTTTATGAAAAGAGATAATTGATTTCCAGGGCATGTTAAAAGGTTCAGCAGGCAATGCATGTTTATAGAAACTGGAGGAAAAGTTGATGGCAGAAGAACCCAATACAGAAAAAGAAGATCTTTGGTGGATGATATGGTATCCCAGATAATTTTTCGTTCGATAAACAGAATGAGTTACCACGGTTGCAGACCTCCACTAATGGACATGCCCCATAAGAAGAAGAGGTAGTCTAACATTTTTGGTGACTGAGGTGTGCTATTTCCTAACTGTATTTAATGTGAACTCCATAGAAACTTTTTATTGCTTCAGTCTTTGACAAGCCCAAAGCAGGTTTTCAGCTACTTCTATCTCAGGGTTTTGTTTTTGCAGTAACTCTGTTTCCCATCCTTAAAATTCCTCATGTAGGTTGTATTCTCTAATTGCCCAGGTAATCAATCAGCAACACCTATACAGATTACAATTTTACCAGTTTATTTGTAGAAGACTACAGTTAGTTCCCATACTGATTGCCTTTATCCTTCTTTTTACTCTGACTGTGTCTCCTTTAGCCACTTTGTATATTAGACTTTTGTATCTCAGATTTTCTGGATTAGAGTTCTATCACATTCTCTTATTTATTCTGTTGTTTTTGAGATTTATTTGATCATTTGGTCTGAGCTTGCATCCCCTCAGCTTTGGATGCATATCTGAATTGGGAACTGAAGTCCATGGCTTGATCCTATGTCTAAATTTTTGGAAGACTAACACAGATTTTGATTTTGATTTGCAAACCATTAGTCATAGGGAATGACTATAGTTCAATGGCAAACATTTTTATGGTGCCCCTAAAGCTTTTTGCTTCTTGATAGTTCCTTGTCTTTGGCAAAATGGAGCATGAATACCTCAGAATGTTATACATGAACTTCAAAACGACCCTCAGCGTGTGCATGGAAGCACAGTTTTTAATCAAGCAATTTGATTAAGGTACTGAATATTTCTGGGATGTCATCACTAAAAATAAGGCTGGTCAAAATTAATGACTTTTTAAATTGACTTCTTCACAAAATTTACACGAATTAATTTCTTTTATGTGGTATAAACAACACTTACAGATTTTTCTCTCCAGCAGAAGCAACCCTCACTTTATGTTTGTTTGAAACACAGCCAAAGAAAGCCTAACAAGACTTCTTCTCCCCTACCTTTAAAAGGGGTAGTTTCTTGGTTTATTTACTTTATGATAGAACATAAGACAGGTGTTCAGACTCTGTTCATGCATGACAATCCTTGCTTGATCAATCCTACTGAGTTCAGCCTAGCACAGTGTACCCCACCCATTGCTGATCTTTAAGACTTATAACAACATACCTATCAGGGGGAAGTGTTCTTAAAAAAATAACATAAAATAAAAATGAAAATCTCAGTATTAAGATAGCTATACAACATGTGAAAGTAAGTACTTTGTAAACCAGCCATGCTATAGCCAAACTATATGCAACAGAGCGTTGGAAACCAGAATCATTATGGCCAAAGTACATGTAAAACTAACTGTGGACTAGAATGAAGTGAAAGGGGTGCATCAGAAAGACTGTAAAAGTATGGCAATTTAGAGCTGAAAGTGTTAGAATGTATTCTGAAAAATCAGCTGCACAAGTTATACTGTTGCCTTGAGGTAGGATCAGATTTGTCAGGGCACAACATTTAAGCAGCCAGAGCCACAATGACCTTTCCAGCCTTATAGGGATAATATTTTCATTTAACCAACACGCTTGAACTATTTTCTCAATGTATTATAGGCACAGATATTTTTCTTGAACATCAGATATACCCAAAAAGAAAACTGTTTATAATTCTTCCTTGTTTTCTCAATATCTGAGTCCATCAGATGAAACAAATCCGCTAAAAACTGACAGAGTAGTTCTGTGGTTTTTCATTAATCTTTGCATTTCAGGTGATTCCACTAGGGATTAATGTTCCACGATATAACATACATATATAAACTTTGGCACGTGGCCTCTTGGATGGCTGTTACAGCACATTGAGCTGCTTTTGTTTATTATGGTATTAAAAGCAGTGGTTCCCAAACTTGTTCCGCCGGTTGTGCAGGGAAAGCCCCTGGAGGGCTGGGCCGGTTTGTTTACCTGCTGTGTCCGCAGGTTCGGCCGATCACGGCTCCCACTGGCCGCAGTTCGCTGCTCCAGGGCAATGGGAGCTGCTGGAAGCAGCGGCCAGTACGACCCTCAGCCCACACCGCTTCCAGCAGCCCCTATTGGCCTGGAGCGGCAAACCGCGGCCAGTGGGATCCGTCATCGGCCGAACCTGTGGACGCAGCAGGTAAACAAACCGGCCCGGCCCGCCAGGAGCTTTCCCTGCACAAGTGGTGGAACAAGTTTGGGAACCACTGTCTTAAAGGAATTAACAGCTGATTTTGAGATACTTTAAATTATACTGACCTGGGTTGCCTTCACATTTTCATTTGGCTGCTTAGTTAAATAGAGTGTGCAATGGGATATATTATATATTCATATAGTTTAACAGCATGTGCCACTAAGTCATGCAAATATACATTCCATAGCAGGAAGTGTATTTTACATCTAGCACATGTTTCAGCCACACTACTGGCCAAAATGTTAGGAATACTTTATTTCATTGGCAGAAACACTCACTAAAACCCCAGAAACCTAGTGCTCTTATTATGCCTGATTCTAAAGTTTATATTTTAAGCTTCAGAAATTGTGTGCTGGGTCTTGTGCCACACAGAGAATATCTTCAGTTAAAAAAAATGCCTCTATGTTAACAGCCACACAAATAACTGAGACAATTACCTTACTCCAGCTATAGGCACCCACATGGCCCCACAATATGCCAACATCTTTATGGCTGACCTGGAACAACGCTTCCTCAGCTCTCATCCACTCACACCCCTTCTCTACCTATGTTACACTGATGACATCTTCATCATCTGGACCCATGGGAAGGAAACCCTGGAAGAATTCCACCACGATTTTAACAGTTTCACCCACCATCAACCTCAGCCTGGACCAATCTACATGGGAGGTCCACTTCCTAGACACCACAGTGCAAATAAGTGACGGTCACGTTAGCACCATCCTATACTGAAAACCCACCGACCACTATGCCTACCTTCATGCCTCCAGCTTCCATCCTGGACACACTGCATGATCCATTGTCTACAGCCAACTGCTGAGGTACAACCGCATTTGCTCCAACCCCTCAGACAGAGACCAACACCTACAAGATCTTCACCAAGCATTCTCAAAACTACGATACCCACACGAAAAAATAAGGAAGCAGATCAAGAGAGCCAGACGTGTACCCAGAAGCCTCCTGCTGCAAGACAAGCCCAAGAAAGAAACCAACAGAACTCCATTGGCCATCACATACAGTCCTCAGCTAAAACCTCTCCAATGCATCATCAGTGATCTACAACCCATACTGGACAACAATCCCTCACTTTCACAGGCCTTGGGAGGCAAGCCAGTCCTCGCCCACAGACAACTTGGCAACCTGAAGCATATTCTCACCAGCAACGACACACCACAACATAGTAACTCAGGAACCAATCCATGCAACAAACTTCAATGTCAACTCTGCCCACATATCTACACCAGCGACACCATCACAGGACCTAACCAGATCAGCCACACCATCACCGGCTCATTCACCTGCACGTCCACCAATGTAATATATGCCATCATGTGCCAGCAATGCCCCTCTGCTATGTACATTGGCCAAACTGGACAGTCCCTATGTAAAAGGATAAATGGACACAAATCAGATATTAGGAATGGCAATGTACAAAAACCTGTAGGAGAACACTTCAACCTCCCTAGACACACAATAGCAGATTTAAAGGTAGCCATCCTACAGCAAAAAAAAACTTCAGGACCATACTTCAAAGAGAAACAGCTGAGTTTCAGTTCATTTGCAAATTTGACACCATCAGCTCAGGATTAAACAAAGACTGTAAATGGCTAGCCACCTACAGAAGCAGTTTCTCCTCCCTTGGTGTTCACACCTCAACTGCTAGAAGAGGGCCTCATCCTCCATGATTGAACTAACCTCATTATCCCTAGCCGGATTCTTGCTTGCATATTTATACCTGCCTCTGGGAATTTCCACTAAATGCATCTGACGAAGTGGGTATTCACCCACGAAAGCTTATGCTCCAATACGTCTGTTAGTCTATAAGGTGCCACAGGACTCTTCGCTGCTTTTACAGATCCAGACTAACACGGCTATCCCTCTGATACCCCAGCTGTAACAAAGGAACAAATTTGGATTGTTTTTCTACCCTGTTAGAGAATGCATTTCAATTTCACTGTAAACCCTCTCCATACATGTACAGAAGGGAAAATGTTTGAATAATATGCAAACACTAACTGTGGTTACTGTTCACCAGGAAAGGGGGGAAAAGCAGACCAGAAACAAAGATCTACGTGACTGAAAATCAGGGTATCTTTCAAATGTATCTTTACTAATATCAGGGGTGCTGGAACAATTTATATAATGTGGGGGTGCTAAGAGCCATTGAACCAAACTGTATACTCTGTATATGATAGAAACCACTTCAAGCCAGCGGATGCAGCATCAACCCCAGTTCCAGCAGCTATGACTAACACGTCATCTGCAAAAAGACGTGTACTAAGAGCTGTAGCTGCAGTCATAGCTGAAGTATTTAGGCATTTGTCAATGAATAAGAATCATAGAGTCATAGAATATCAGGGTTGGAAGGGACCTCAGGAGGTCATCTAGTCCAACCCCCTGCTCAAAGCAGGACCAATCCCCAATTAAACCATCCCAGCCAGGGCTTTGTCAAGCCTGACCTTAAAAACTTCTAAGGAAGGAGATTCTACCACCTCCCTAGGTAATGCATTCCAGTGTTTCACCACCCTCCTAGTGAAAAAGTTTTTCCTAATATCCAACCTAAACCTCCCCCACTGCAACTTGAGACCATTACTACTTGTCCTGTCCTCTTCTTGTCCTAAGCTCCTTCTCTGTCCCCAGGAGAGTACCCAGAGCCTAAGCTAGTGTCCAAACTCACCCCTTTCCTAGAGTTTAGTTTTAGTAGTCACTTATAAAAAAACATAACTGTCATAAATATAAAGGGAAGGGTAAACCCCTTTAAAATCCCTCCTGGCCAGAGGAAAACTCCTCTCACCTGTAAAGGGTTCAGAAGCTAAAGGTAACCTCGCTGGCACCTGACCAAAATGACCAATGAGGTGACAAGATACTTTCAAAAGCTGGGAGGAGGGAGAGAAACAAAGGGTCTGTGTCTGTCTATATGCAGCTTTTGTCGGGGATAGAACAGGAATGGAGTCTTAGAACTTTTAGTAAGTAATCTAGCTAGGTATGCGTTAGATTATGATTTCTTTAAATGGCTGAGAAAAGAATTGTGCTGAATAGAATAACTATTTCTGTCTGTGTATCTTTTTTGTAACTTAAGGTTTTGCCTAGAGGGATTCTCTACGTTTTGAATCTAATTACCCTGTAAGGTATCTACCATCCTGATTTTACAGAGGGGATTTCTTTACTTCTATTTACTCCTATTTCTATTAAAAGTCTTCTTGTAAGAAAACTGAATGCTTTTTCATTGTTCTCAGATCCAAGGGTTTGGGTCTGTGGTCACCTATGCAAATTGGTGAGGCTTTTTACCAAACCTTGTCCAGGAAGTGGGTTGCAAGGTTTTGTGAAGTATTTGGGATGAAAGACGTTTCCAAACAGCTCTTCCCCAGTAACCAGTATTTGTTTGATGGTGGTAGCGGTCAATCCAAGGACAAAGGGTGGAATATTTTGTACCTTGGGGAAGTTTTGACCTAAGCTGGTAAAGATAAGCTTAGGAGGTTTTCATGCAGGTCCCCACATCTGTACCCTAGCGTTCAGAGTGGGGGAGGAACCTTGACAATAACCATTCACTTTCTCCTCAGGTTTGACTGTTTTCCATTACCCACCTTCCTCAGCCAGTTCTATTCTAACAGCCAGAGTTTTGTCTACTCCCTTTATATCCTGGGTGTAGTTAATTGAACCCTCCTGTAAGAATGACTCAGCAATAATTCATCTGCTTCTTAACACAGAGGTTTAGCAATTTATGTTTGGTTGCCAAGGTTTTGGCTTCACTTGTTCAACCATTTTTATCCAACACGTATTAAAAAGAAAAAAAAACCTAACAGGTGAGTTTTCAGTGTAAGAGCTTATCTTACACCCTTCCTCTAATTTTATGGACTTCTAAAGGGAAAATTTGATTCCTAAGCTACTATGAAATGTCCTTGCTGGAAAAAAGGGAAAGTTCATTTTAGATTGTACCTTTCAATTTTTATTGTTCAAGTCAGACCCTGTATTTTTTTTTAATACAAACACATATAGAATGGAAAGAAGGGAGGCGGGGGGAAGAAACAGCACAAGATAGAAAATGCAGTTTCTATCTACAATACTTGCAGTTATGGGAACACCACAGGGTACAGCAAACAGCATTGCTTTTATCTTGCTAGACTGGTCACAGTAATAGTGTTTCAAGGTAAAATCTGCCCTGGTTGGCCATGCAAGTCTCTTATTAATCAGAAGGAGAAATATATATACTTGAGTTATATATGTGTGTGTATATATAATATATATATATGAGCAACAGAAGCCTGGATTATCACTTACGTGCGTATGTGTATACACCAGGATAAATTTTACCTTGAAACACTTTTGTGGGTGTGCATATATATATATATATATATATATATATATATAAAATGCACACACAGAAAGGTAAAGGTAGGCAAGCGTGTGTGTTGTACTGGCAGACTTTGTGTTGAGTTTGAGTGGGTGGTGAATAAGGGGCGTGAGCTGTGGTGAGGGGCTGTGTGTGTTTAGGGTTATTGTATGTGCTAGTTGTGGTCTTGTAATGAGAGATTCATGTTCATTTCTGTCTCGGTGGTTATACTGGTAAATGTGTTGATTTCTGCAACTGGCGAATACTCTGAGGGGCTATGTTTATTTGTGGTTGTTGTGTGTGCTGGTTGTGTGGTTTTGAGGGTGGTTGTGTTGATTTTTGTGTTGAGGGGTTGTATTTGGGTATTTGGTGTTATGAGGAGGTTGTGCTGGGAGATTTGTGAAGGTAATTAAGGTTTATGTGTTGCCATAAGGGTCATATGTTTTTGGTGTTATTGCTTGTGCTACTTGAGTTGTTGTCTGGGTGGTTCTGAAGAACTGTGACAGTTGGGCCAAATAATCCACCCTCAGTGCAGTCTCCCTCATACAACTACTTTAATTGGCTGTAGAGTAAGGGTGGTGATTGACTGAGTTACCTCTGATATCACAATGGTCTAGGGCTCTTGGCATAGCATAGGTACAGGCCTTGATGTCACATCCGTGTAATTTGTAAAGTCAAAATGGGTGAGAAACTTAAAAAAAATGGATGATAACTGACTGCAAATCCCAATGATTGATCATGGCAATACTCTGAACAAAAGGAGCTGTCAGTCATGCTTGTAACTGTTTCCATTGTTTCACATTGACTCAGACATTCTAGGCTTCAGAGTGACACACAAGTGACACTACTGGAATCTTTTTTGTGTATACCTCTTGTGTATACCTCCTGTTGTTCAGCAGGAGAAGTCCTAGCTGCCACAAATAAACAAACAAACAAATAAATAAATAAAAAGCAAACCAAAACCCAACAAACATAGCACCACTAGAAGAAAGCACCCAGGGTGACTTCTCTGCTCACTCAGCCCTAGAAATGGCCCTTTTGCTCAGGACATTGCCATGGAGATGGCAATGTCTTCTGACTCTTCATTGGCTCCAGTGAGAATGTCTGGATCAGGAGCAAGGAGGGCCACTATTGTGTAAGGAAAGTAAATCTCTTCTTACCAGTGTGCAGTGGTGTAGGCAGCAGTAGGCATTATAGATATTTTGATTCTATCTGATGCAGTGATGATGGATGTGGATCCTTGACTTCCCATGCCATCCTCCAAAGCTACTGCCAAATATCTAAAAGGGTGGGGGGGAAGCCTTGTTTCATTGGACATAACCAACAAAACATATTTCTCGTGGCCCATGTATGTACATTTCTTCTTGTCTTAAAAACATTTTGGCTTGTTGCTATGACAACTCTAACCTCACAAAGAGTTCTAATTCACATCACTATTTTGACTTCATTCTGTCCATTCTTTCAATAGCAATTTTACATACTATATCAGTAGGATAAGATTAGATTCCTACCATCTTTCATAAGGATGGACAATTCAAGATTTTGGCTTATTACAGCGTTCAAGATCTTTGCCACCCTATCCCCAACGGGCACCTTCATTTTGGGATTCAAATAATCGGAAGGAAGGGTGTGTGGAATTTGATTTCCATAGACCAACAGCCATCTGCACACTCTCCCTCTCTTTCTCCCCATCTCAATGAAAAACATGTATTTAATTTGGAGTGTAACCAAATATTTATGGTATATATGCTACATTATCGAAATGGCTTTCCCTTCCCCTCTAACTGTGATGAAAGTGGGTGAGATTTGAGATAGAAACTGGAGGAATGGAAATTAAAACAAAGTATTCTTTTGGTGGGCAGTCCTACTATTTTCCAGTTTTATAGAAGGCTGCCATTGCTGTGTGAGGGCTCATGCTGTGTTAAAGTTTGTTGGATTTTTAGAACATCTAGTCTTGGCTTATTCCTTCAGATAACCCAATGCTATAATTTGTTTAGTTAGGTGTACCGCAATTCTGGATTTCCTATGAGACTATGCAAAGAACATAGGGGAAAATTTTCAAAAACATCAACATGACTTAGGAGCCTAAGTCACATTATTAAAAGTTTATAGATTGACAAAGGCATTTAGGTGCTTGAAAATGCAGATAGGCACCTAGTAAGATTTTGAAAATGGGAATTAGGAGCCTAACCAGTTTAGGTACTTTTGTAAAATCCCACTGAAGCCCAGATCTTCAAAAGGTATTTAGGTGCCTAACTCCCATTAATTTCAATAGTAATTAGGTGCCAAAATACCTTTGCAGACTGGGCCTAAATGTCTATATCACCCTTTAGAGAAATAAATAACTTTGCAAATCCAGCCTTAACCACTTAGGAGGCAAGGCCCCATTGATTTACAGTGAGATTTAGGGTGAAATTTTCAAAAGTTCCTAAGTGCTTGCTAGATCCACAAAGCAGATCTACCTTTAGGTGCCTCACCTCCCAGAGGAATTCACATCCTTGAGTTAGGTGCCCAGGGTCCCTATACATTGCACGGGGAGAGATAGGAGCCTAAAAAAGGGGATCACAGAAACCAACATGCTGAGTAAAGAGGTAGCCAGGAGAAGGAAGATAGGCCATTTCAAAGTAGGGAAGCACTTACCTCCCAGTCAGATGGAGGTATCTATTTCTTCTTCTCAGCCATGAACCTGAACCTGGAGTTAGGTGGGGGAAACACAGAGAAAGAGGTGGTAGTACCCAATAGCCAGGTGATTAGAAAACTCTCCTGGGTTGTGGGAGATAAGCATTCCAGTTCCCACTCTACCTGATTTGAAGCAGAGACTTGAACTCAGGACACGCACATGAGTGGCCAAACCACTAGGGTAGGTCTTTCTCAACCTCTCCTGTTGAAGCTGTTCCACTTTGTGTGAAATACTTTGTGTGAAATACAGACTGGCGAGCCTAGATGGACTTCCTCTCTTGCTTATCCCTCCTCCCCCACAAGTTGGGGGGTTGCTGCCACATATGGTGCCACTGGATAGGGAAGGGGTGCTGCGGCTATGTACCAGGTCTGAGGTGGGTGTGAAGGGGTTTTCAGGAAAAGCCAACCTGGCTTTCTCCTCCTGCTATAGACACTCAAAGAGTTCCCTGATGTTCCCCATAGAGTTCATGCTGTGGCTGCTGTTGCTATGATGGGAGCAGAACCAGATCCTTTTGAATGTTCCATGGTTTTGGAAGGCTACAGATGTTTCCCTGACTAGCCTGTGTCAGGCTTGGTGTACAAATAGATTTTATCTGGTTTAACTATTTCAATTAGGGTTGTGATTTTTTTTTTGTACAAAAATATTCAAATTGACCACCAATTGACCCATTGATAAAGGTGCTTTATGACAGTATAGTTTCTTTGTGTTTTTTGAACACTTTTTAACTTGGTAGAATCGGATAGGTATTTCAAAGGACATGGAGCCTGAGGGACTTCTCCCTGTGGAATATCAAAGTCCCAGTGCAAACTTTGCAGGTTTTAATGCTCCTCAAAGAAAAGGTCACAAGAATCCTTTGTAATCATAAGTGTTAGGCAACTTTAACACAATAGTTTCTACCAGTTCATCCTACAGTAGGACTATTTTCGTGTGTGGAAAACAATAAGAGTTCCACCATAACTACATTTTCTGAGATGTTTAATAAAATAAACATAAAATCCAGACTGTATAGGAGATCTTAAGCTCACATTTTGTTCAGTTAGAATATAACACTCTTATAACTGATTTTTCCTATCCAATGATAGAAAAAGTAAAGCCATCAAAACATACTGTGACAGTCTGTACCCCTATGTTCATCCCTTGTTCAAGACTATGATAAATTTTATACAAAGTATGCCTTGTGTGAAATCATTTGAAAACTCATACTTTGCTGATCATTATTTTCCTGGTAAAATATGTGGTGCAACATTGCATATCAAGTTATAAAATTCCTCTGTATGGTATTACTAAGATAAATTCCAAGTCTGGGGAGTAGCCAAAAAACAGTTCCTCAGAGACAAAAGGAAGCTTACACCTCAGCCAGGCATCAACAAAAACAAATGGACCATCACCAAGTTAAGTGGCCGCTCTTTAGCGGAAAAGAGGGTGTGGGATGAAAATCTACATCTTGGTAAAGAAATAGGTTGGGGTTCTCATCACATAGACTTTCTGTCTCCTGAACCTCAGGTGGAGATGATTCTTGAAGAAGAGAAAGAATTATAAGAACGGAGAGCAGATGTCCCAAAATATTCCTCCCTTTCTCTCTATCCACAACACCCGAAGAACAAAGGAAACAGCTTTGGACTGGGGGAGGAATCCTGACTGAAAGAAATTCAATCAGTTAGGATGTCTACACTGGCATAGTTACAGCACCGCTCAGAGAGCATTGAAGGGAAACTGCTATTGTGTGTTCACACTGTCAATAGCGTATTCATACTTGTGGCACTTGCATCAGTATTCAGAGCAATGCACTCTGGGCAGCTATCCCACAGATGATCGCTTCCTCTTCTGCCACTAAGAGTTGTGGGAAAGTGAAGAGGGTACGGGGCATCCTGGGTCCTGTTCCAATGCCCCATGATACATTGCTTTGCATCCCAGCAATCCCTGTGCTTCCGTATGAATTTGGTGCCATCTTTCAACTGTTTGTATACTGTGTGCTCTGTCCCTTTGGTCTGCAGGAATGGATCCCACACTATTGACCAATATGCTGCTTGTTATGACTAACACATCGCAAGTGACAGTGGAGTTATTCCTTAAACTACAAAGGCAAGAGGAGTGTGACATTGATCTCGCCACACATAGTAGCTACAACACGAGAATGCTTGTGGCATTCATGGAGGTGCTGACTACAGTGGAATGACACTTTTGGGCTTGGGAAACAAGCATTCAGTGGTGGGATCGCATTGTCATGCATGTCTGGGATGATGAGCAGTGGCTGAAGAACTTTTGGATGAGGAAAGCCATATTCATGGGACTGTGTGATGAGCTTGCCCCAGTCCTGAAGCTCAAGGACAAGAGAATGAGAGCTGCCCTGTCATTGGAAAAGTGTGTGGTGATTGCACTGTGGAAGCTGGCTACTCCAGATTGCTACCGATCAGTCGCTAACCAGTTTGGAGTGGGAAAGTCAACCGTTGGACTCATGTTGATGGAAGTGTTCAGGGCCATTAATTGCATCCTACTCTGAAAGATTGTGACTTAGATTCATAGATATTTAGGCCAGAAGGGACCATTATGATCATCTAGTCTGACCTCCTGCACAATGCAGGCCACAGAATTTCACCCACCACTCCTAAAAAAGACCTCACACCTATATCTATGCTATTGAAGTCCTCAAATTGTAGTTTGAAGACCTCAAGGAGCAGAGAATCCTCCAGCAAGTGACCCGTGCCCCATGCTACAGAGGAAGGCGAAAAACCTCCAGGGCCTTCCAATCTGCCCTGGAGGAAAATTCCTTCCCGACCCCAAATATGGCGATCAGCTAAACCCTGAGCATATGGGCAAGATTCATCAGCCAGATACTACAGAAAATTCTTTCCCGGGTAACTTGGATCTTACCCCATCTAAAAACCCATCACAGGCCATTGGGCCTATTTACCATGAATATTTAATTACCAAAACCATGTTATCCCATCATACCATCTCCTCCATAAACTTATCGAGTTTAATCTTAAAGCAAGATAGATCTTTTGCCCCCACTACTTCCCTCGGAAGGCTATTCCAAAACTTCACTCCTCTGATGGTTAGAAACCTTCGACTAATTTCTAATCTAAATTTCCTAGTGGCCAGTTTATATCCATTTGTTCTTGTGTCCACATTGGTACTGAGTTTAAATAATTCCTCTCCCTCTCTGGTATTTATCCCTCTGATATATTTATAGAGAGCAATCATATCTCCCCTCAACCTTCTTTTAGTTAGGCTAAACAAGCCAAGCTCCCTGAGTCTCCTTTCATAAGACAAGTTTTCCATTCCTCGGATCATCCTAGTAGCCCTTCTCTGTACCTGTTCCAGTTTGAATTCATCCTTCTTAAACATGGGAGACCAGAACTGCACACAGTATTCCAGGTGAGGTCTCACCAGTGCCTTATATAACGGTACTAAAACCTCCTTATCCCTACTGGAAATACCTCTCCTGATGCATCCCAAGACAACATTAGCTTTTTTCACAGCCATATCACATTGGCAGCTCATAGTCATCCTATGATCAACCAATACTCCAAGGTCCTTTTCCTCCTCCGTTACTTCTAGTTGATGCGTCCCTAGCTTATAACTAAAATTCTTGTTATTAATCCCTAAATGCATGACCTTACACTTCTCACTATTAAATTTCATCCTATTCCTATTACTCCAGTTTACAAGGTCATCCAGATCCTCCTGTAGGGTATCCCTGTCCTTCTCTAAATTAGCAATACCTCCCAGCTTTGTATCATCTGCAAACTTTATTAGCACACTCCCACTTTTTGTGCCCAGGTCAGTAATAAAAAGATTAAATAAGATTGGTCCCAAAACTGATCCTTGAGGAACTCCACTGGTAACCTCCCTCCAACTTGACAGTTCACCTTTCAGTAGGACCCGTTGTAGTCTCCCCTTTAACCAATTCCCTATCCACCTTTCAATTTTCCTATTGATGCCCATCTTATCCAATTTAACTAATAATTCCCCATGTGGCACAGTATCAAACGCCTTACTAAAATCTAAGTAAATTAGATCCACTGCGTTTCCTTTATCTAAAAAATCTGTTACTCTCTCAAAGAAGGAGATCAGGTTGGTTTGGCACGATCTACCTTTTGTAAAACCATGTTGTATTTTGTCCCATTTACCATTGACTTCAATGTCCTTAACTACCTTCTCCTTCAAAATTTTTTCCAAGACCTTGCATACTACAGATGTCAAACTAACAGGCCTATAATTACTTGGATCACTTTTTTTCCCTTTCTTAAAAATAGGAACTATGTTAGCAATTCTCCAATCATACGGTACAACCCCTGAGTTTACAGATTCATTAAAAATTCTTGCTAATGGGCTTGCAATTTCTTGTGCCAATTCTTTTAATATTCTTGGATGAAGATTATCTGGGCCCCCCGATTTAGTCCCATTAAGCTGTTTGAGTTTCGCTTCTACCTCAGATATGGTGATGTCTACCTCCATATCCTCATTCCCATTTATCATGCTACCATTATCCCTAAGATCCTCTTTAGTCTTATTAAAGACTGAGGCAAAGTATTTGTTTAGATATTGGGCCATGCCTAGATTATCCTTGACCTCCACTCCATCCTCAGTTTTTAGCGGTCCCACTTCTTCTTTCTTTGTTTTCTTCCTATTTATATGACTATAGAACCTTTTACTATTAGTTTTAATTCCCTTTGCAAGGTCCAACTCTACTTGACTTTTAGCCTGTCTCACTTTATCCCTACATATTCTGACCTCAATAAGGTAGCTTTCCTTACTGATCCCTCCCTTCTTCCACTCCCTATATGCTTTCTGCTTTTTCTTAATTACCTCTCTAAGATGCTTGCTCATCCAGCTTGGTCTACAACTCCTGCCTATGATTTTTTTCCCCTTTCTTGGGATGCAGGCTTCCGATAGCTTCTGCAGCTTTAATTTAAAATAATCCCAGGCCTCCTCTACCTTTAAACCCATAAATTCTTCAGTCCAATCCACTTCCCTAACTAATTTCCTTAATTTTTGAAAGTCAGCCCTTTTGAAATCAAAAACCCTAGTTGCAGATTTATTTTTGTTAATCCTTCCATTCAATTTGAACTGAATTAGCTCATGATCACTTGAGCCAAGATTATCCCCTACAACCATTTCCTCTATGAGGTCCTCATTACTCACCAAGACCAAATCTAAAATGGCATCCCCTCTAGTCGGTTCAGCAACTACTTGCTGAAGGAATCCATCAGCTATCGCATCTAGGAAAATCTGAGCCCTATTATTATTACTAGCACTCATCCTCCAGTCTATATCTGGGAAGTTAAAGTCTCCCATGATCACACAGTTTCCATTAGTATTTACTTTATTAAAAACATTAAAAAGGGCTCTATCCATATCCAAATTAGATCCCGGCGGTCTATAGCACACCCCAAGCACTATCCCAGGGGAGGCTCTAATAGTTTTCTTCCCCAATTTAATTGTTGCCCAGACAGACTCAGTCATATCCATTTCATCGCTTCTTATTTCTTTACATTCTATCTCATCATTGATATACAATGCTACTCCACCACCTTTACCTTTATTTCGGTCTTTCCTAAACAGCACATACCCTTCAATACCTGTAGCCCAGTCATGACTACTATTCCACCAGGTCTCTGTTATACCTATAATATCTGGTTTCACTTCCTGCACCAGTAACTCTAGTTCCTCCATTTTGTTACCTAGGCTCCTTGCATTAGTGTACAAACTTCTTAAGTTTTGCTGTTTGGCCTCACTCACATTCTGTACCCTATTAGGCACGGTTATTTTACTACCAGTATAACCTATTAGACTTGTATCTACACTGCCCTTCCTCCTACCTACAGCTGTATCCACTCTTACTTCATTTTCTTTCCACTCTATGCCAAATTCTGGCGTGGAGATTACCTGGACATCTCCCAACCATCTCCCCCAAATTCCTAGTTTAAAGCTCTCTTAATCAGTTGTGCCAGCCTCCATCCTAGAAGTCTATTTCCTTCCCTACTCAGATGAAGTCCATCCCGAGAGAACTGTCCTCTATCCATGAATGCCTCCCAATGGCCATACATCCCAAAGCCCTCCTTATAGCACCACTGCCTAAGCCATCTATTGATAGTCATAATCTTGTCACACCTTTGTTGCCCTTCTCTAGGAACAGGCAGAATCCCACTAAAGATCACCTGAGCCTCAATTTCCTTAAGCGTCCTCCCCAGCCTAGCATAGTCTCCCTTAATACTTTCCAGCGAGAATCTAGCCGTATCATTTGTTCCCACTTGAAGGATAATTAGGGGATTCTTTCCCGCTCCCTTTAGAATCCTTTTCAACCTCAGGTCTACATCCCGTATCTTAGCACCTGGAAGACAGCACACCCTCCTATTTTCTGGATCAGCTCTGGTTACAGGCCTATCTATTCTTCTCAGTAAAGAGTCCCCCATCACATAGACCTGCCTTTTCCTAGTGACGGTGCTATTCTCCAGTCTATCCCCTGTTCCCTCTGGCTGCAAGTTCTTTCCATTCCCATTCTCCCTTGTAATCCTTTTTAACCCATCCTGTATCCTCCTGGGGCTCATATTTGGTGTAATCTCCATTAACTCTTCCCCTGTTCCTATAGGACTAACCGCTCTTCTCTTCTTCCTTGCCCTATCACCTTCAGTGACTACCTGCTGAGCCCCTTCTTCATTTTCCAACTCTGCAAACCTATTCTGAAGCTCTATTTCTCCTTCACTAGCCCGTCTTTTCTTCTGCCTAGTTCTTTTAGTCACATGCTTCCACTGACCACTTTCCTCACCCAGTCTCCCCTCAGAATTCCCTAGTCGTGCTTCCATCTGCAAGTCTGAGCTTTTCCCTTCAGATACCTCATGTCTTTGCTCCATAATCTGCTCAAACCCCTTCCTAAACTCTACCAGACTTTCCACCTGCATCTCCAAACCTCTGATCTTTTCCTCCATCAGCTCTATCAGACGACATTTCATGCAGACAAAACTCTTACCAGGTGCCCCCTCCAGGATCATGTACATACCACAGCTTCCACATCCAGTCATCTTCATTGTGTCATCTGCTACATGGGTCACTCCCACTGCCACCTCTGAATCTGTCATAGCCTTCCCACCTAAATCCTGTTAATCTGGGAAACACAAACCACACCAAAACACCACCACCCACAGCAAAACCAAACCCCACACAAGCACCACAAGACAAACTCCCCTTTCGAACTCCCACTCAAACTCCCCTGTTTACAGCTCTGTTTGCTGGCTCCTGTGCCGCTGCAGCTGTCTGTGCCGCTGCCGCTGTCTGGCTGCTACCTTTATAGGACCCCTAGTCAGTGAAGCCCCGCCCCCTAATCAGGGCTCAGCTTCTCTCCCAGCACAAAGCCCCTACACATACAGATACTACCAATACAAAACCAAACACACACAAATACCTTCTCCTCCAACAGAACTCCCACTCAAACTCCCCTGTTTACAGCTCTGTTTGCTGGCTCCTGTGCCGCTGCAGCTGTCTGTGCCGCTGCCGCTGTCTGGCTGCTACCTTTATAGGACCCCTAGTCAGTGAAGCCCCGCCCCCTAATCAGGGCTCAGCTTCTCTCCCAGCACAAAGCCCCTACACATACAGATACTACCAATACAAAACCAAACACACACAAATACCTTCTCCTCCAACAGAACTCCCACTCAAACTCCCCTGTTTACAGCTCTGTTTGCTGGCTCCTGTGCCGCTGCAGCTGTCTGTGCCGCTGCCGCTGTCTGGCTGCTACCTTTATAGGACCCCTAGTCAGTGAAGCCCCGCCCCCTAATCAGGGCTCAGCTTCTCTCCCAGCACAAAGCCCCTACACATACAGATACTACCAATACAAAACCAAACACACACAAATACCTTCTCCTCCAACAGAACTCCCACTCAAACTCCCCTGTTTACAGCTCTGTTTGCTGGCTCCTGTGCCGCTGCAGCTGTCTGTGCCGCTGCCGCTGTCTGGCTGCTACCTTTATAGGACCCCTAGTCAGTGAAGCCCCGCCCCCTAATCAGGGCTCAGCTTCTCTCCCAGCACAAAGCCCCTACACATACAGATACTACCAATACAAAACCAAACACACACAAATACCTTCTCCTCCAACAGAACTCCCACTCAAACTCCCCTGTTTACAGCTCTGTTTGCTGGCTCCTGTGCCGCTGCAGCTGTCTGTGCCGCTGCCGCTGTCTGGCTGCTACCTTTATAGGACCCCTAGTCAGTGAAGCCCCGCCCCCTAATCAGGGCTCAGCTTCTCTCCCAGCACAAAGCCCCTACACATACAGATACTACCAATACAAAACCAAACACACACAAATACCTTCTCCTCCAACAGAACTCCCACTCAAACTCCCCTGTTTACAGCTCTGTTTGCTAGCTCCTGTGCCGCTGCAGCTGTCTGACTTTGGGCAACATGTTTGACATTGTGGATGGCTTTGCACAGATGGGCTTCCCTAAGTATGGAGGGATCATAGATGGCATGTGTATTCCAATTCTGGTACCACACCACCTAGCCATTGAGTAAATTAATTGGAAGGGGTATTTCTCAATGCTTCTCCAGGCATTTGTGGATCACCATGGCATTTCACAGACATTAACGCAGGCTGGTCCGGAAACGTGCATGACACATGCATCTTTTGGAACAATGGCCTGTTCAGGAAGCTGCAAGCAGGGACTTTCTTCCCGGAACAGAAGATCAGCGTAGGGGAAGTTGAAATGCCCACTGTGATCCTGGAAGACCCTGCCTACCCTTTAATGCCATGGCTTATGAAGCCATACATGGGGCACCTTGACAGCAGCAAGGAGCAGTTCAGCAACAGGCTGTGCAAGTGCAGAATAACTGGTGAGTGTGCTTTTGGTCGTTTAAAGGCCCACTGGCACTGCTTCTATTGGAGGCTGGACCTGGCCAATGACAATATTCCTATGCTTATAGATGTGTGCTGCGTGCTCCATGATATTTGTGAAGGGTAGGATGAAAACTTCATTCAGGGCTGGACTTCTGGAGGTTCAGCACCTGGAGGCTGAATTTGAACAGCCAGAGACCAGGGCTATTGGGGGGGGGGGGGCAGTGTGGGACCATAAGGATCAGGGATGCCTTGAGGCAGCAATTTGAAACTGAAAACCACTACAATTTGTTGCTATGCTCAGGAGCGCAGTGCTTGTAAAGACAGGAGGTGATTCTGATTGATGCAGACGATGCACGATGAAGCTGTAAAAATTTCCTGTTGCTTTGTAGGGCTCTGTTTTCAATTAATGGAATAAAGATCACTTTCAAACCAAAACAATTGTTTTATTAAAAAACAACAACTGGAGGAGAGAGACAAAAAAACACATCAGCACTGTGGGGGATGGGGGGTCCCAGGAGGAGGGGGGAGGTCCTGGGACCGTTAAAGATTTGTGTATATACAGATATCATATGCAACCTTCTCCCTTGGAGTACAGTACAGTGGGTACTGTACTTCAGCAGGGCTAAATTGCAGAGGGATGGGTACCGGGGGTCCACAGGACTGGCCTGAGACAGGGTAGGAGTGGAATGCAGCAGGTACACGCTGGAGCCAGGAGGTTGATAAGAGTGTGTTGACGGTGTCTTGGGCGTGCATGGGAAAGAGTTTTGCAACAGTGGCTGCAGGGGAGGGCGGGCGCGGAGCTGCTCAGTTTGCAGTGCTAGTAGTTCTTGGGGCATGTCTGCTTGGTGTTCCATAACATTTAAGAGCTGCTCCATGGCCTTGTTCTGGTGCGCCACATTCTCCTTTCGGTCCCTCTTCTCACTGTCCCGCCACTACTTCAATTATTGTTTTTCGGACACAAAGTGCATCATGACCTCACACAGAAAGTCCTCTTTAGTTCTTTGTGGCCACTTTCTAATTCTGCACAGCTGTTCAGCATTGGTCCCAATTCCAGCGTCGGCAGAGTGGCACAAGAAAGTTACCCTTAATGGGGGCAAGAAACAAAGCAGCTCTGCCAAAGAATCTGCAGCAGGAGATTGCCCAGTATCTCCATGAGAGTTTCCTGGAGATCTCTGAGGCAGATTCTTGTGAAGCGAGAGAGTCAATCAACACTCTGTTCCACTGCTCAAACTAGGTGTGTGGTGGTATGCACATCATACAGACACAAGCCTGCTTTCTGCAACACCTCCTTTCCCCAACAACTTATTTCAGTGATTCCCAAAATTAAAACCTCTTACCAGGGGCCTCCTCTCCCGTTGGCTCTTTGCCAAGATCGGGCAGCTGTGACTGGCTAGCCTCCTCCGGGGTAGAGAAGAGCTCCGGGCTGCATGCATCTCTGACCTCCAAGTCGTCCTCTGCCTCTGGGTCCCCCTCCACATCCTCGTCCAAGATTTCCTCCTCCTGACGAATCTACAGTGGACTTCATATTGGCGGTGGGGTTGCCGTCCAGTATCGCGTCCAGCTCTTTGTAGAACCGTCAGCTTGTGAGTGCAACACCAGAGTGATGATTTGCCTCCCGCACCTTGTGGTAGGCTTTCTGCAGCTCCTTCACTTTGACCCTGCACTGCAGTGTGTGCTGCTCATGCCTCCTTTCTACCATGCATTGTGAAATATGTCTGTAGGTATCATTATTCCTAAGGCTGGAGTACAGTTGGGACTGGACAGCCTCCTCTCCCCAAATGCTGATGAGGTCCAGCAGCTTGGCATTGCTCCAGGTGAGGGAACTGCCTGGTGCATGAAGCAGGCATGGTCACCTGGAAAGATACGATAAGAGCACTGCATGCATCATGGACTTTAAAAATCCCCAAGGAATTTAAGGGTGGGGATGAGAGTTGGTCACCTGAGGGCAGGGCAGTAGAGTTCAAACCGATGACCAGAGAGGTGAGAATAGGCAACATGGGACACTTCCCAGGGCCAGTTGCAGCGCTGTAATCATCCAGGGTGTCTACACTGCCACTGTGGCTCTGCACCCCCAGGTGCAGAAAGATCTAAACAACTTCTTGGGGTGATTTTTTTACAGCACTGCAACAGTTTCTGTGCACTAAGGGACTTGGCAGTGTGTACACCTCAGGAGTTACAATGCAGAAAGCTGCTTTACTGTGCAGAAACTTGCCAGTGTAGACAAAGCCTTAGACTGCTGAAACATGTGGTAAGAGAGACTTTGCTTTGAATTCACTTAGCTTGTTAAATTAGGCATTAGATGTATTATACTTTTACTTTTCTCATAACCTATTCTGAATCTTATATCCCATTAGCTGTATTCACTTAAAATCTATCTTTTTGTAGTACAAAATTTGTATTATTGTTTTATCTAAACCAGTATGCTTGGGAAACTCCATTTGGAATGGCAAGATTTGTGTTTATCATTTTCTATTAATAAAATGATGGACTGTATATGAGCTTTTATTGTCCAGGAGAGTGGAAGACATACATTTCTGGGGAAAGTCTGGGACTGGGAATTTGCAGGTGTTACTCTGCAGTGTAATTCAAGAGTGTCTTCCTATAACACTCATACAATATAACTGGGAATAATTTATATGCTGGAAATTGTGTGCGAGTAGACCAGGAATTTGTAGCTCTGACAGCAAAGCAGTGTAAAAGGTTTGGAGAACTGAGGGGACACAGCTGTTTATCAGTCCAGATTGTACCCTGGGTAATGTCACACATACCTTAGTCTGTTTTAGCAAACACAAGCTGTATACAAGAAAAAAAATGTAACAGATATAAGAACACAGGTGTAACCTACGTAGAGAGGGAGGTAAGTCAATGTACTTACCAGTTATGTGCTACAGAACTTCTCTAGCCAGCTAGCAAACAAGGTGCAATGAACAGGAGAGATTGAGAGGGAGATCCCTTGATGAAGAAGGAGTGAGTACTGATTGTTGGGGTGTAGAGGTGAGTTTGTCTGTGTGTTTTTTCTTTTAGCTTATTTAAAGTTTACAGTGTGTTCTGTTGGAGATTGTGTGTTGAGGACTGTCTCGAAGGGGGGGAGGGACAGAGGACAACTAGCTGTTAGCTGAGTGGACACTAGCAAGGCTCAGCTTCCTGTCCTTTGATTCTTGATCACCTTTCCCCTGTGTCAGAGTAACAACCGTGTTAGTCTGTATTCGCAAAAAGAAAAGGAGTACTTGTGGCACCTTAGAAACTAACCAATTTATTTGAGCATAAGCTTTCGCTCATGGTCAAATAAACTGGTTAGTCTCTAAGGTGCCACAAGTACTCCTTTTCTTCCCCTGTGTGTTAAGAAGGGGGCAGAGCTAACCTAAGAGAGAAGGGTTTAAAAGCCAGATGCTGTGACCAAGGAGAGCTAGCAAACAGGGGTGTTTGAGAGGGAGATCCCTTGCTGAAGAAGAAGAGAGAAAGGCAGCATTGCCAATGCCAAAATTGCTCCTGGCTGCCCTGCCTGCTACTATGTTTAGATGGAGAACTAGACCATAGGTCCTGCCTAGGTCCTGGTGTGGATTTGAGAAGACTGGCCTGCATTTCCCTGTCATAGAAAGCCAGGCTGGGAGACCATCAGGTGTGAGAGGTGTCTACTGGAAGAATCTCTCAGAAAACAGGTGGGGGGAGTTACAGGAAGAGGTATCTTGGCTGAGGAGCATCTGTGTGCACAAAGAATTTTTGGAAAACATGCATACTGAGACCTCCAAGTTTGAGGGAAAAAGTCAGACTGGAGAGGACTGCAGTAGCACCTCCAGGGGAGGTGGAAATGGTTCCCTCACAGGGAGGAAAACTGGCTGCTGGTTACTTTGACAGCAGGCAGTGCTCCATCCCTGCTGCCAACCCCCTGTCCATATAGTTAATAAAACAGTATGCTGCCCTGGCAACAAGGGATGATGAATCTCCCCCAAAGGTGGTGGAGCAGAAACTATTTACCCCAATGCTCAGAGGATTTCAGCCATCACTCCTAAGAGGAAATGAAGAATGGTGACTCCCTTCTAAAGGAGATGGAAAAACCCATCTGCCAGCCTGATCTCTAATCACGGGGGATATGCCACGTGCCAGGGGCCCATATCTGTACCATTATGCAAGGAATGCCAAGGATCATCCATCCGATTACTATCCCATGCTGCTAATGATACTGCAAGGTATACATTCTTCAGATCAGTGGTGATGACAGGGCACTGGGAATGAGGGTGAAGGAGTTGGGAGCACAAGTGGTGGTTTAATCAAACCTTCTTGTCAAGGATAGGGGCCCTGGCAGAGACAGACACATCCTGGAGGTGAGTTCATGGCTGCATGGATCGTGTTGCCAGGAGGGCTTTGGCTTCCACAACTAGGGGATCCTTTTCCAAGAAGAAGTACTTCTGAGCAGAGATATGGTCCACCTATCAAGCAAAGGGAATAGTGTTTTTGTATACCGACTTGTTAACCTAGTGAGGTAGGCCTTAAACTGGGTTCAATGGGGGCAGGAGACAAAAGCCCACAGGTAAGTCTAAAACATGGAGACTGGGTTGAAGGGTCAGAATCTCAGGGGAACATAGGCAACAACAGGAACAAAGGAGAGCTGAGGTACTATAGAGGGGACATGTAATAAACATCTTAGATATCTGTATATTAATGCAAGATGAATGGGGAATAGCAGGAGGAACTATCAATCACAATTATGACATAATTGGAATCACTAAGTGGGATAATTCACATGACTGAAATATTGGTATAAAAGGGTACTGCTTATTCATGAAGGACAAACAGGAAAAAAGGGAGGAGGTGTTGCCATCTATATCAAAGATGTGAGTTCTATATCAAAGATGTGAGTTTGTGGTGGGGGGGGGGTTGGGAGAAAACCTGGATTTGTGCTGGAAATGGCCCAACTTGATTATCATACACATTGTAAGGAGAGTGATCTCTTTAGATAAGCTATTACCAGCAGGAGAGTGGGGTGGGGGGGGGGGAGAAAACCTTTTGTAGTGGTAAACACCCATTTTTTCATGGTTTGTATGTATAAGAACATCTTCTGTTTTTTCCACAGAATGCATCCTATGAAGTGAGCTGTAGCTCACGAAAGCTTATGCTCAAATAAATTGGTTAGTCTCTAAGGTGCCACAAGTATTCCTTTTCTTTTTACATTTGCACTGTGGAAGTGGAAGCAGACCTGTTGAAAGTCTCTGCGAAAGGATAAAAGCGGTAAAAAGAAGGGTGATATCATAGTAAATGTCTACTACAAACCACCTAGCTGGGAAGAAGAGGTGGATCAGGCTCTTTTTAAACAACTAATAAAATCCTCCAAAACGGTAGTGATGGGGGATTACAGCTACCAGAAATCTGTTGGGAAAATAATGTAGCAGGACAGAGATTATACGAGTTTTTGGAATGCATCGGAGACTACTTTTTTATAACAGAAGGTGGAGAAAGCAATTAATGGAGAGGCTACTCAAGATTTGATTCTAACAAATAGGGAGAAACTAGTTGACAATTTGATAGTGGAAGGCAGCTTGGGTGAAAGTGATCATGAAATGGTAGAGTTCATGATTCTAAAAGATGATAGGAGGGAAATCAGCAGAATAAAGACAATAGAGTTTAAGAAAGAAGACTATAGACACTCAGAAAATTGGTAGATAAGATCCCACGGGAAGCAAGTATGAGGGAAAATGATTTCTGGAGTGTGGGCAGTTCTTTAAAGAAACATTATTAAGGGCACAGGAGCAAACTATCCCAACACATAGGAAAGATAGGAAGTATGGTAAGAGACGATCCTGGCTTAACCAGGAGACATTCAGCAACCTGAAACACAAGAAAGAGTCATAAAAAAGTGGAAACTAGGTAAAATTACAAGGGATGACTATTAAAAAACAAACACAATTGTGTAGGGAGAAAATTTGAAAGGCCAAGGGAAAAAAATAGATTAAAGTAGCTAGGGGTCTATAGAGTAACACATACATTTTACAAATACATGAGAAGCAAGATGAAGACCAAGGACAGGGTAGGCCCATTATTCAATGGTGGGGGAAAGACAATAACAGAAAATACAGAAGTGGCCAATGGGTTAAGTGCCTTTTTTGTTTCATTTTTACCAAAAACATTGGCACTGATTGGACAACTAACATACTGACCATCAGTGTAAATGGGGAAGGATCTGATGCTAAAATAGGAAAAGAACAAATTAAAAATTACTTAGACAAGTTAGAAATCTTCAAATTGGCAGGGTCTTATGAAACACATCCTAGAATACTTAAGACACTAACTAAGGAGATCTCTGAGCCATTTGCCATTATCTTTGAGAATTTGTGGAGGACAGGAGAGATAGCTGAGGACTGGAAAAAGGCAAATACAGTACCTACTTATAGAAAGGGAAATAAAGACAATGCAGGGGATTATAGACCATTCAGCTTGATTTCGGTATCTGAAAAGATAATGGAGCAAATAATCAAAAAATAAGTTTGTAAACGTGTAGAAAATAAGTAACAGTCAACATGGATCTGTCAAGAAGAAATCACGTCAAACCAACCTTTGACAGGGTAACAAGCCTTGTGGATGGGGGAAGTAGCACATGTCATATATATCAACTTTAGAAAGGCTTTTGACACGGTCTCACATGACCTTATCATTAAAAAAAAAAAAAAACTATAGAAACATAGCTTAGACAAACATGCTAGAAGATGGGTACACAACAGATTGGAAAACCATACTCAGAAAGTAGTTATAAAAGGTTCAAAATTAAGCTGGAAGGGCATAACAAGTAGGGTCTCACAAGGATCTTTCCTGGGTCTCTTTCTATTTAATATCTTCATAAATGGTTTGGATAATGGCAGAGAGTATACTTATTAAGTTTGCTGATGATACCAAACTGGGAGGGATTGCAAGTGCTTTGGAGAACAGGATTAGAATTCACTATCATCTTGACAAACTGGAGACATGATATGAAGTTAATAGGATGAAAGTCAATAAGGACAAATGCAAAGTAATAGACTTAGGAAGGAATAATCAATTGCACAAATACAAAATAGTATATGACTGCCTAGGAAGGAGTACTACAAAAAGGATCTGAAGGGTTATAGTGGATCACAAACTAAATATGAGTCAACAGTGTAATACTGTTGCAAAAAAGGAAACATCATTCTGGGATGTATTAGCAGGAGTGCTGAAAGCAAGACTCAAGAAGTAATTCTTCCAGTCTACTCAGCACTGATAAGGCTTCAGTTGGAGTATTTTGTCTAATTCTGGGTACTTTGGGAAAGATGTGTACAAACTGGAGAAAGACCAGAGGAGAGCAGCAAAAATTATTAAAAGTCTGGAAAACATGACCGATGAAGAAAGATTTTTAAAAAAAATGGGTTTGTATAGTCTGGAGAATAGACTGAAGGGTGACAGGACAACCATCTTCAAATACATGAAAAGATGTTACAAAGAAGAGGGTGATAAATTGTTCTCCTTAAACACAAGGACAGGACAAGAAATAAAGGGCTTAAATTGCAGCAAGGGATATTTAGGTTAGACATTAGGAAAAATTTACTAATGGTAAGAGCAGTTAAGCACTGGAACAAATTATCTAAGGAGGTTGTGGAGTCTCTGTCATTGGAAGTTTTTAAAGAAAAGGATAGACAAATACCTGTCTTAGTTACTGGACTAGATGACCTATCAAGGTCTCCTACAGACCTATATTTTCTATGATTCTCTCTGGCTCAAAGTATTTGCACAGACCATGAATTCATATCCTTGCAAGACACTATAGCTGGATTTTCTGTAGGAACCCTCTAAATACTGGCAGTGGAAATTATAATAGGATTCAGTTTTTTATCTTCTTGAGAATACAGTACCAGTCTTAACAATAAGACAATTAAACACACACAATTGTTTCAAATTTCTTTTTTTAAATGAATAACACTCCAATGATAAACCATGACAGTACAGCAGTTACAACACACCATCACTAGACTAACATCACTAACTAGAGATTTGTAATCTTCTTTAAAATGAAATATTAACACAGGGCCTAAACCCTAATATATATAAAACTTACAAAATAAATACAGGGATTAGGAGTTCTGACAATCAGATATCTTCTGCTTTCATTATTGCTCACCCTGTATATCAGTAGTGGGCAACTGGCACAACAGGGAAATCTGTTGGCGGGCCGCCAGACAGTTTCTTTTACATTTCCACAGCCGCCCGCAGCTCCCAGTGGCTGCAGTTCGCCGTTCCCGGCCCATGGGAGCTGCTGGAAGCGCCACGGGCTGCAGGGACGTGCTGGCCACTGCTTCCTGCAGCTCCCGTTGGCCAGGAACGGCAAACCGTAGCCACTGGGAGCTGTGGGCAGACATGCAAATGTAAACAAACTGTCTGGTGGCCTGCCAGTGGACTACCTTGATTGGCCGCGTGCTGCCCACATGCCACAGGTTGTCCACCAGTGCTTTATATTATATTGATAATTAGATAAATCATTTAGTTGCACCACATAACCAATTGTTTCAGCAGCTACACTATTGAGCACAGACACAATTTCAAATGAGAAAATCTGACCATTACTGAAGCTGCTAGACTCACAGGTCTTTGTTTCAATGATGTAATACAAATGACAAAGACATTTGGCCTCCTGGTTATGATTCCTCATTTATGGTGTTTTCCCCACTCAAACCCACTGATTTCTGTAAAATTACAGAGATCCTTCCCACATGTTCAGGCTGGGTTATCCCTGGCAGCTCTTTTCCCTGCAGGGCTGGGCTGAATCTGACTGGTGCTGAACACAGCTGCCAGTTTTGTACCCCTGACAGCACTCAATACTGATTGGCCAGGAGCTTCCAGCTTCTAATTAAGGGGATGTGTGTGTATGTGCAGGAATGTCTGCCCTTATTAAAGCCTTCCACAGTCACTTCAGAACAGCTACTGAGCATGGTTAACAACTTCCTGCACTGCTGCTAATGTACTGAAATAGCAACTACTTGTTTCAGTCACTCAAGCCGATATACTGCCATCTTGCCTGGGAATATTTCCATGTCAATTCAGAGCAAATAGAAACAGTAGCTGTAATTACAGCAGTAAGGTTTTTGGCTGAGCACCAGGAAATAAGAAAATGGAAAGGGGGTTACATTTGCTCAATGTATCAGACAAGGAACCTTATAATGGCACAATCAAAGAGACAAATTCCCCTCTCATCATTATTATATAGTGGGAAATACTAACCCTTAATAGACACAACAGTTTGTATCTAATAATTATTAAACTAGTATCATAATCTTAATTTATTTTCTCTTCAGTGATTGTGTTGGCATCAGTTTACTCCTTTTGTTTTCTGCAGATAAAATCTGAAAAATCTTTGCCTTACAATTCTTAATTGGGATTATCTAATACTAGAAGCATAGGGCACCTTCCCGTGCTGTGAAATACTTACCCTAACTAAATATTGTTTAGAATGGGTTTTCTTGAAATTTTCACGTAATGAATCAATTTTTATTGGAAGGTGGGAAAGAGAAAATAAAATAAATAATGTGAAGTTAGAAAGTTTGACTTCTTTCTTGGCCTTTAAAGTTCTTGAAATGAATAAGAGAGGTAGAGAAAGAGAATATATAACAATTGCAATACTGGATAAGACGCGACATCCATCTAGCTCAGTATCCTATTTCCAACAGTAGAGAGTACTATGGAAATGTGAAAGAAACAACCCTGAAATAGGCAGGTATGGAATAATCTGCCCATACACTCTGCAGCATGAGAATTTACATCTCTTCCAAGATTTTTTTTTAATTAATCCTTACTTCTGTAACTCTGTAAATTCTTGTTATTCCCATAAATGGACAGAGCCAGATGTTAAACCTTTTCCCAGTTCCAGTTTAAAGATAATCAATAACTGATTTTTAATATGCTGAATATCTTTTCCATTTTTGTGAAAACTTTTTTTTACCTCCGGGAAATGTCCCAGAACCTGTGAGCAGAATCCTAAATTTTGATTTACAGACTGCAGCAGAGTCCTAAAATTGACTCCCAACACAACGCATTGCTATTTTTAATATCTTTTAGAAAGTTTTAGGCATTCATTGTTAAAAATATAACCCTCCATTTATTTCCATTCATTTTCACTTGACACTGTGACACATTATTCATGGCTTAAAAATGAAAGCTAAATAGAGCTAGCAAGCCAAATACACAAGGGCCAAGGAGTCACTTCCCTGGCAAGAAGAAAAGGAGTACTTGTGGCACCTTAGAGACTAACCAATTTATTTGAGCATAAGCTTTCGTGAGCTACAGCTCACTCCCTGGCAAGGGGGATCATGGAAGAGTATTTGGAACAGATCTTTCTTCCTGCTCATGTTTCTTTTCATTGTTTAATGGTTTTCTAGTGAAAGATTTGAATGCTCAGTAGCTGGCTTGAATTTTAATAAGAGCTGCATGGTAGCAACACTGAAAGCTTCATTGATTCTGTGGCAGTAATCACCCAAAGCCCCTTATTGTTTGGATTGTCATAGAAATAATTATTGCTTCAGTAAAAAACAAAACCAAAACCAAAACCCTTTAACATTAAGTACACATTTTAAAAGGAAAATTGTCTGAGTAAAAATGTTCTGGACTGGAGACATATTTTTTATTCTTTGTCAGTGAAGCAAAATTTCAGGTTGAACAGGGTTCTGCATACTTCCAGGTATGCAGCTCTATCTATCTGGCTTTGTATGTGGTACCATCACCACAATGTCTGGGCATCTCATAATATGGTGCCATAAATACACACACTACTTTATCCTTGAATTCAGGCCACTTATTCATGACTCTGATCATGGCTGCCCTTAAAATCAGAGTTCAGTTTGTTCCTGAGGCACCCTTTGGTGATGTTTGGTATACTGTCTGCTATGCTAGAATAATAATGGTCAGTTTTGAAATGAGTAATTTTCTTTTATCTTCCCATAATTTCAGCATGTTATAAATCCAAGGATTATTTCCTGTGCATTTTTAGGGACAGATTGTGATGTCATTGGTACTATATAAGCGAGTAATTCCTCACCAGAGTGAGTGAGGGGTTCAAAGTTTGTCCCTTACTGAGTAGGTTAATCAATATGTAGTAGGTTTCTCTAGTCTCTTAGCCAGCATACTCATCTAGTCTCTGCTGATAGAAATGAAATTAATTTGTCACCACAGTATCAGATATCTTTACAATGTATTCAATGCAATAGTATCTTTGCATTTAATTAACTTTTGCAGATAGATTGCTGTAGGATAAAACAGTGGATACACTGGCTATTTACACAGATGTAGTCTGAAGGAGACTGTTGGATATGTAATGGAAGCTTGTTCATTTGTTAGGTATAAAAATGTGCAATGTAAGACTATGAATAAGCATGAGGTTAAAAATAGTTTGCTAATGAATGACCCTGAGAAGAAGCTAATATTCCTCTGTTGTTGCTGTCTTTTTTTTCCAAAACCAATAAAGGTTCCACTAAAAGTAATGTTTAATGTATTTTATAATATAATATCTTAGTAGAATACTTAATGCTTAAGTAACACCTGGTGCATATTTGGGCATTAAGTGATCAATTATAAACTGTCACTCAAGATATTTAAAGCATTTTACAAACAATGTGTAATGTTTAATTAAACCAGAAAACCACTCTCTTAACTAGAGATCAGTAAGCATTATTACATTTGTTTTATTGACAGGAAACATGAGCTACAGGAAAGTTAGGTGGCTTGCCAAATTCCTTCCCCAAAAACTAGATACTGCAAATGGATCAACCCTGGCACATCCTTGTGCCGTGGCACACCTATTTGCAGTAGTGAGAGCTCCAAGTCAGTGGAGAAGCCTGGAATAGAAACCAAGAATCCCATTTACCAGTTTCTACCTTTAACCACAATACATACTGTATTCTCATAGATCAGATACAGATCAAAATATTAATTCTTAATATTTATGGGTCTGACTCTGCCACCCTTACTAACACTAACTCTCAAGGAGTCCAACTGGAATGACTTTTAATAAATCTGTAAACTCAGGGGTTGTACTGTATGATTGGAGAATTGCTAACATAGTTCCTATTTTTAAGAAAGGGGAAAAAATGTGATCCGGGTGACTACAGGCCTGTTAGTTTGACATCTGTAGTATGCAAAGTCTTGGAAAAAAAATTGAAGGAGAAAGTAGTTAAGGACATTGAGGTCAATGGTAATTGGGACAAAATACAACATGGTTTTACAAAAGGTAGATCATGTCAAACCAACCTGATCTCCTTCTTTGATATGGTAACAGATTTTTTAGACAAAGGAAATGCAATGGATCTAATTTACCTCAATTTCAGTAAGGCATTTGATACAGTTCCACATGGAGAAAAGGAGTACTTGTGGCACCTTAGAGACTAACAAATTTATTTGAGCATACGCTTTCGTGAGCTATAACTCACTTCATCGACTAACACGGCTGCTACTCTGAGTTCCACATGGGGAATTATTAGCTAAATTGGAAAAGATGGGGATCAATATGAAAATTGAGAGGTGCATAAGGAATTGGTTAAAGGGAAGACTACAGTGTGTCACACTGAAAGGTGAACTGTCAGGCTAGAAGGATGTTACTAGTGGAGTTCCTCAGAGATTGGTTTGCGGACCAAACTTATTTAAACATTTTATTACTGACCTTGGCACAAAAAGCTGGAATGTGCTAATAAATTTGAGGATGACACAAAGCTGGGAAGTATTGTCAATACAGAGAAGGACCGGGATATCATACAGGAAGATCTGGATGACCTTGTAAACTGGAGTAATAGTAATAGGATGAAATTTAATAGTGAAAAGTGCAAGGTCATGCATTTAGGGATTAATAACAAGAATTTTTGTTATAAACTGGGGATGCATCACTTGGAAGTAACAGAGGAGGAGAAGGACCTCGGAGTATTGGTTGATCACAGGATGACTATGAGCCACCAATGTGATATGGCCATGAAAAAAGCTAATGTGGTCTTGGGATGCATCAGGCAAGGTATTTCCAGTAGAGATAAGGAGGAGTTAGTACCATTATACAAGGAACTGGTGAGACCTCATCTGGAATATTTTGTGCAAATCTGGTCTCCCGTGTTTAAGAAAGATGAACTCAAACAGGAACAGGTACAGAGAAGGGCTACTAGGATGATCCGAGGAATGGAAAACCTGTCTTATGAAAGCAGACTCAAAGAGTTTGGCTTGTTTAGCCTAACCAAAAGAAGGCTGAGAGGAGATATGATTGCTCTCCATAAATATATCAGAGTGATAAATACCACGGAGGGTGAAGAATTATTTAATCTCAGTGCCAATGTGGACACAAGAACAAATGGATATAAACTGGCCATCAGGAAGTTTAGACTTGAAATTAGACAAAGGTTTCTAACCATCAGAGAGTGAAGTTCTGGAACAGCCTTCCAAGGAAAGCAGTGGGGGCAAAAGATTTATCTGGCTTCAAGACTAAGCTTGATAAGTTTATGGAGGGGATGATATGATGGAATAGCCTAATTTTGGCAATTAATTGATCTTTGAGTATAGCGGTAAATAGGCCCAATAGCCTGTGATGGGATGTTAGATGGGGTGGGATCTGAGTTACTATAGAGAATTCTTTCCTGGGTGTCTGGCTGGTGAGTCTTGCCCACATTCTCAGGGTTTAGCTGATCGCCATATTTGAGGTCGGGAAGGAACTTTCCTCCAGGGCAGATTGGCAGAGGCCATGAGGGTTTTTATCCTTCCTCTGCAGCTTGGGGCACGGGTCACTTGCTGGAGGATTCTCTGCACCTTGAAGTCTTTAAACCACAATTTGAGGACTTCAGTAGCTCAGACATAGGTTAGGGGTTTGTTACAGGAGTGGGTGTTAGGGAGCTTATTCCTTCACCCACTTACTTCCCTGGTCCTTCTCGCATGAACAGAGAGCAACAATACCCGAAGTCCAAAGGTGCAAACAATTCGATGTTTACTGGGGTGAACTTCCAGCAAGCATGATTCTAGTTTCCTTTCTTAGTGTCCCCCTTCCCAGCTCTGACACCACAGAGCCTTACACCTGTGTCCCTGTTCCCATTCCTGCCCTTAGCCAAACATGATTCCAATTTCCTTACCCCCATTCCCTGTTCCCATCTCCTCCACCCACACACACCCCACTCCCACTTCCTGATTGACTGCAGACAATATAGTAAAACTTGAGTTCTGCTTACTATACCTTAACCAATCATTTTCCTGAAGTTCAATTAACCAATCCTAACATATTGTAACATGATTATGTAACCAATTATGTCCCACCACTTTAATTAGTTTACACCCAGCAAAATTAATTATACAGCAGACAAACAATCACAGAACCAGACAGAGATCATACAGACAAACAATAGCAAGTGGGAACTATAATGACAAAACAATACAGAAGTGAGGATTTCACATCCCAGCTATTGATAAGTGAGTTTTTGCCAGACAGGATGCTATCAAACTAAGTTTCCTTTTACATCTTCTAGGCATTTCCCTTTCTCTGGAGGCGATGGGCATTATCAGGACAGGATTGTATTCCTAACAGCCCAATAGCACCGTCTTTCAATGTGACTAGTTTGGAATGTGAGGAGGTGACGGGTAGCTTCCCAGCTTATGGCTGCCTCTGGTGCTTAGCCAAAGGCCTTAGCCTAAGCACAGGGCCTCAGACTGTCACAATAAGAGAAGGACCTTACACTGGCAGACAGTGATTTTGATTCTTTCTTTTAGACCTCTATAACTAGCAAGTGATAAGAATACACCTAAATTCTTAGGAGTACAGGTCTTTACAGACAGGCCTGAATATCTATATTCTATCAGTGGGTTGGTGAGATTTTGTGGCCTGCGTTGTGCAGGAGGTCAGACTAGACGATCATAATGGTCCCTTCTGACCTTAAAGTCTATGATTCTATGATTGCCATAAAGTACATGTTTAAATGAAATTTTATGTTTATAATGGATGTATAATGATATATAGTGTATATAAAACACTATAGAATGGAAATGCTAAGTATTACTATTTTGATGATCTGTTCTTTATAAAGCATATGGCAGCAATTACTCACGTGTGTAGTGGTTTAATATTTTCTGTGTTTTTCTGCACATAATAGAAACTTGCTTAATGTGGCATGACAGTTGAACTTTCCCCGCAAGGGTATGTTTTGAAGAATAAGATATGCTGTCTGCTTCTTTGACCCTCACTTTGAATGGGTCCCAACTTCAACTGACCTACAGGCATGAGGAATAATGACTATGGTGGTATGTTTTCAGTTTCCTGAGCAGCTGTCTCACTCTTAAAATATCCCAAAGGCATAGACCTCTTCCAGATCCTGTATAATTTCCCATATTCCTGGCAGTATCTCCTTTTAAATTGAGTCCCTAAACATTACTTGGTAATGTTTCATGAGTTTTTCATTCACTTTTTGGCATGTGAAGACCTTAATTATAGCCCTCTGAACTTTTGGGCCAGGGCCAGATACTGAGAAAGGTGCACTTAAATAACATCTGCATATCAGCAGCAGCAGGAGAATTAGGCTTTAGGAAGTCCTGCTAAGGGGAATTCTGCTCTCATTTATGGTGGTGTAACCCCACAGAGAAGTGAATTTGGCCTAGTATTACTTGTATCAGAAATCAGTTATTTACAGGCTTTTAAACACATGTATAAATAATAAGAAAGTAATAATTAGGTAAAATATGTAATGGAGAAATAGAAATGTGCTTGTGCACGAGTCTGACAATGCACATATTCTCCACATGCATCCTAAAAGGACACAGTTTGGTTGTGTGTGTGTGTGAGAGAGAGAGAACAGGTACAGAGAAGGTCTATTAGGATGACCCGAGGAATGGAAAACCTGTCTTATGAAAGGAGACTCAAGGAGTTTGGCTTGTTTAGCCTCACTAAAAGAAGGTTGAGGGGAGATATGATTGCTCTCTATAAATATATCAGAGGGATAAATACTGGAGAGGGTGATTAATTAT
Organism: Lepidochelys olivacea; assembly: GCF_965140295.1. Lineage (NCBI taxonomy): Eukaryota > Metazoa > Chordata > Testudines > Cheloniidae > Lepidochelys > Lepidochelys olivacea. Next base: position 73,233,546 of record NC_140411.1, on the reverse strand, counting down.
TTAAGCTCAGTACCAATGTGGACACAAGAACAAATGGATATAAACTGGTCATTGGGAAGTTTAGACTTGAAATTAGATGAAGGTTTCTAACCATCAGAGGAGTGAAGTTCTGGAACAGCCTTCCAAGGGAAGCAGTGGGGGCAAAAGACTTATCTGGCTTTAAGATTAAACTCAATAAGTTTATGGAGGAGATGGTATTATGGGATAACATGATTTTGGTAATTAATTGATCTTTAAATATTCACGGTAAATAGGCCCAATGACCTGTGATGGGATGTTAGATGGGGTGGGATCTGAGTTATTACAGAAAATTCTTTCCTGGGTATCTGGCTGGTGAATCTTGCCCATTTGCTCAGGGTTTAGCTGATCAACATATTTGGGGTCAGGAAGGAATTTTCCTCCAGGACAGAATGGAAGAGGCCCTCAAGGTTTTTTGCTGTCCTCTGTAGCATGGGGCACGGGTCACTTACTGGAGGATTCTCTGCTCCTTGAAGCCTTTAAACCACGATTTGAGGACTTCAATACCTCAGGCATAGGTGAGAGGTTTTTTGCAGGAGTGGGTGGCTGAGATTCTGTGGTCTGCGTTGTGCTGGAGGTCGGACTAGATGATCATAATGGTCCCTTCTGACCTTAGTATCTATGAATCTATGAGAGAGAATGCACATGCAGCTGGGGAAAAATGGAAGGAGCTTGTATCAGTAAGCAGATACAGGGGAACTGCTATGAATAGGTTGTTTCTTTTCCCCTGACCAGACAGGGAGCTACTGATGGGTAGTGTCCTTATGGATATTAGGCTCTTCAGAAAAGAAAGGGATAGGAAGATATGAGACCATGGCTTCTCTCCACCTTCTTACTGGCCAGTGGAGCTGCTACCTTTGAACAGAGAACAGGCTGCAGACTCCTCAGTGGCACAGTGCCTTCCGGAGTGACCCCCTTTAGTATGCCTTTGAATCTATTCTTGGTTATGCCTTATTAACGCAAACTATTCTGTATGATAGTACTTGTGATTCAGAAAAAAAATAATTGCATACACTACTTGAAGGCTCTGTGCTTTTTTAAAGAGTTGCAAGTGGAGTATACACTGGAATCCTTATTAGCCATCAACTGAAAGCTGTGATAGCTCTGCAATTTTTGTAACAGAAAACTGAACTCCTAATCTTCCTTCCCAAACATTTTCCATTACCTCTGTTCTCCATCACTGTCAACATCACCACAATTCTTCTTGTTGTTTATCCAGCAATCTGGGGATTACTTTTGATAACTTACTCTTCCCTGTGCTACACCTCCAGGCTATATACAAATCCAACCACTTCTTCCTGCTCACCATCACAAGATGTGTCCTTTTCTTTCCATCCTCAAAGCAAAATCTCTTATTTAGGTCCCCACTTTATTGTTCCTTGACTACTGCAACATCCTCCTCACTGGCCTCTCCAACACATCACACCTCTCCAGAACATAGAAAATACAGTCAATAATATAATCTTAGTTGCCTGACAATTTGATTATATCACTCCACTTTTTGGATCTCTCTATTGCCTCATCATCACATCAGATTTAAACAACTGTTCACCTCCTACAATGTTCTACATAAAACTGCCCATTCTTGCTTATCCTCCATTGTCAAGCTTCATATCAATTCCCACCCACTCTGATTGTCAATAGTCCTATCCTTCATTATCCATCTCCAAGTCTCTCAGACAGTCTGTGCTTTTTTTTACTTGGCTCTTACGCATGATTCAGCGTCTCTGAATTCATTGGCAAAGCCCCTACTCTGTCCACTATGAAATCCCCTTAAAATAAAACAACACTTCTGTCATGCTTTCTTTAGGGAATTCTGTTGATATCTATATACAATCCCTTTTGCTATTGCCCGACCCTGACATTTGTTGACATACCTGTCTGTCTTTTCACTCTCAGGTTCTCATGACTAACATTATTTTCAGTCTCAAGTCTAGCAGGATGTGGTAACATCAATATGAAATAAACTGGTAACAAAGCACAAAACACAAAATTATTAGTGACTTGCTCTCAGTTCTTTATGGAACTACATAAACCAGATAGACATGATAGATGCCATCATGTGCCAGCAATGCCCCTCTGCCATGTACATTGGTCAAACTGGACAGTCTCTATGTAAATGAATAAATAGACACAAATCAGACGTCAAGAATTATAATATTCAAAAACAAGTTGGAGAACACTTCAATCTCTCTGGTCACTCAATTACAGACCTAAAAGTGGCAATACTTCAACAAAAAAACTTCAAAAACAGATTCCAACGAGAGACTGCTGAATTGGAATTAATTTGCAAACTGGATACAATTAATTTAGGCTTGAATAGAGACTGGGAGTGGAAGGGTCATTACACAAAGTAAAACTATTTCCCCATGTTTATGCTCCCCCCATCCCCCACTGTTCCTCAGATGTTCTTGTCAACTGCTGGAAATGGCACACCTTGATTATCACTACAAAAGGTTCCCCCTCCCGCCCCCCCGCTCTCCTGCTGGTAATAGCTCACCTTAAGTGATCACTCTGGTTACAGTGTGTATGGTAACACCCATTGTTTCATGTTCTCTATGTATATAAATCACTGTATTTTCCACTGAATGCATCCAATGAAGTGAGCTGTAGCTCACGAAAGCTTATGCTCAAATAAATTTGTTAGTCTCTAAGGTGCCACAAGTACTCCTTTTCTTTTTGCAGAAAGACATTAGTTCTCTAATACTCTAATCCATCAAAGACTTACTCATAAGCCTTGATTTCAACAGGACTACTGTAATTTCAGGGCCTAAGAGTGTGAACAACAAGAACACAAATTTAAATTTAGAATACTCACTCACCTCTTTCCCTTCTTGCAACCATAAATCTGGCTTACTTGCAAGTTTCATGTAAAGTTTTCAGTATTTCCCATGTTTTGAAAGCCTTTCATGGTATTTCAAATTGCTGTAAGAACTAGAAATGGGCCAAAACCAAAATCTTAGATTCATGTCATAGCTCTGAGTTACAATTCAAAGTCTCAGCTCAAAACTTACCACTATAATGGTCTGAATTTGAGCACACTGTTATTTCAGAAAGTTCAAATTCAGGTCTGAGTTGGGATTCACAATTTTAGTTTAAAACTGTCCCAGATTTAGAAACATCCCAGGAAGCATGAAAGCAGAGACTATTTTTTCCTTTAAGTCACCAGATTTTTTCCTAATGGTTTGAGGGATTTGTGATAATGTTTATTGATTCCTATTTTATCTTTTAGACCCAAACCTTCAGGTGCTTATAAATGTCAGGGGTGAGATAAATTGCTAAAGGGCATATTTTGATTGCTATAACATGTTTACTTAAACTGGTTCAATACCCATTTGGATATCATCACACACACAAAGTCTTACAACAAGGAAAATGTGGGGTGGGAGGGTGCTCATGTATGCATATTATAAAATCCCTAGTCTCTCTACAGACATGAAGGAAAGCTTAGAGCTATAGATGTTAATATTATAAAGACACTTAAGACTACAAGAGGTAGAATCCCCCTTGGTCACTGCTTCTTGTTTGAGCAGGTGCAAGGAAAAGCTGTCTTGATTCTGCAACTTTGAAAAGAAATGAGAGATTTAATGAGCAGATAAGGAGACCACAGATGCATGCATAACCAGCAGTTTTTCCACATTTTAGTATTTGCATCAAAAATCATGGAAACATGCCCAGTGTCTTATGTTTTGAATATTTCCATAATTTAATTTTCCATGGTTTCATAGGGAAACACAAAACTGGCCCTGATTAGCTTGAACAATTTGTTGTGTGTGTGTATGTTTGTGTTACATCTGAGGACTTTTTATCCTCCCTCTCACCAAGCCTGCCTATGACTCTAGCTACCCACCTAAGTACCAACCAACCAACTCTGTGCTTCATGGATTTTCTCCCCAACTAACTTTTCCCAATTTCAGTTTGCAGGACACAGGGCTATTGTTTTAAACATCAGGGAGTGTTACACAGTTAATAAGTTCAGGAAACAGTAGCAAAATGTGTAGAACTGGACCTATCCAGAACTTGTTCTCTGCTATTTATGGGCAGGCTATCTGTAAGATAATTCTTGAAGATACAGACTGATGCTGAATAGCTATAAAATGAAATCATATTCCTTTAGAGAAGATTTGCCCTTTTTTATCCTTTATACTGCCTCTTCCCATTCTGAGTCTTATAAGGTATGGAAACTAATAAGAGATAATTACACTATTAGAGGGCTTCCTTTGAAAGATAGTAGGAATGAGAGAAAGCCAAAAGAAAAAGATGGGGTGGGATGTGGAATACATATACATTATGGAAGACTAGATTAACTATATCGCATTATCATAGAATCACAGAACTATAGGGTTAGAAGAGATTGCAAGGGTCATCTAATTTAACCCCTGCCAAGATGAAGGATGTGTTGTGTCTAAACCATCCAAGACAGATGGCTATCCAGCCTCTTTTTGAAAATCTCCAGTGTAGGAGATTCCAGGAGTTTCTGAGGAAGTTTGTTCCATTGTCCTACTGTTCTTACAGTTAGCAAGTTCTTCCTGAGATTTAATCTAAATCTGCTCCGCTGTAGTTTGAACCCATTGCCTCTTATCTTGCTCTCTGTGGCGAGAAAGAACAACTTTTCTCCATCTTTTTTATGGCAGCCTTTCAAGTATTTGAAGACTGCTATCATGTACCCCTTAATTTCCTCTTTTCCAAACTAAACATAACCAGTTCCTTTAGTCTCTGCTCATATGTCTCTTGTATTCAATCACCTTGATCATCTGTGTCACTCTCCTCTGGATACTTCCCAGTTTCTCTACATTCTTTCTGTACAGCAGTGACCAAAACTCAACACAGTACTCCAGCTGAGGCCTAACTAGCACCAAGTAGAGCAGTACTATCACCTCCCACGGCTTGCATGTTTTGCCTCTGTCAATGCAACCCAAAAACCCATTTGCTTGTTTTCCAACTGCATCTCATTGTTGATTCATGTTGAGGTTGTGATCCACCACAACTCCCAGAGCCTTCTCAGCAATGCTGCTGCCAGACCAGTTATCCCTCATTCTGTATTTATACATTTGTTTTTTCTTCCCTATGTGTAGCACCTTACATTTGACTTATGGAACCATAAGTCTTAGTTTCTGGACATGGGGAGAGGGAATTGTGGGAGGCAGGCATGATCTCAAATACACAAGAGTCTGGGTCAAGATTTCTGGTTTGAATGTAGTGTACTGCACCAATAACAATGGTAGAGTGCAGGTTGTCGTGATAGTCATGTAAAAATGAGCATTAGCTATATTCTCCAATCTCGTTGGTTGACATCAGCTGTAACTCAGTCAAAGTCAATGGAGTTACAGGTGATGTAAATGAGGAGAGAGTCAGGTCTGTATGTCATTATGTCTTCCTGTTCCTCATGTATGTCTATTCTGGAGGAAGTTAATTTTAAATTAGCCTTTGTGATCAATTTCCATGAACCCCTTCAATAAAGCCCAGAAGGATACTTAAACTTGCCATACATCCTGTGGACACTATGCAATACAACATTGCACATTGGATTCATACAAATTCTCTCTCTTTCTATCTCTTACACACATACAAACTAGCTGCAGGCAGTGAGGCAGTCAGTGCAGCCAGGCCTAATGCTTGAGTAGGAAGCAGTGATGTATTCATTTCTTATTTCAGAGAGGTAGCTGTGTTAGTTTGTATCAGCAAAAAAAACCGAAGAGTACTTGTGGTGCCTTAGAGACCTTAGAAATCTCCAAGGTGCCACAAGTACTCCTTGTTGTTGTTGTTTTTCATTTCTTATTGTTATTAAAATACACATATTATTTTGAAATCAGCTTCAGTCCTCATTTTAATAGCAGAAAAATCAAACCACAATAAATATCATATTTTCATTTTGTGTGTGTGTGTGGGGGGGGGGGGTGTTACTGACTATTATCTCCATTAGTAATCATATGACTATATCAAATTAAAATATTTTAGCATATTTATATGAACAATTGACCTAAATGAAACCATACAAAGAGTCAGAACAAAGCAATTCTGAGCATCTGTGTAATGCAAACAAAAATACACATATTAGTAAAAGCAATCACAAAATCCAAGGCTCTATAATACTTCAATGCTCAACTTACACAATGATATTCATCTAACACATAATACCAGCTAACAAATGTTTTATGTTTCACACGAGTGCTATTTCTAGTGCAAGTAATACAGCATTTACTTCAGGGAACTCTCCTAAAACAGTCTAAAATCCAATGCATACAGTAAAATCTAGTCATACTAACATCACGGAATAGGTTAATTCCCTGACTCTCAACTTTTCCAGACAACTGTACCCCTTTTAGGAGTCTGATTTGTCTTTTCTATCCTTAAGTTTCACCTCACTTAAAAACTACTTGCTTACAAAATCAGACTTAAAAATACAAAAGTATCACCGCTCACTACTACTGAAAAATTGCTTCCTTTCTCATTGTTACCATAAAATTATAAAATAAATTAATTGGAATATAAATATTGTACTCACATTTCAGTGTATAGTATATAGAGCAGTATAAACAAGTCGTCTGTATGAAATTTTAGTTTGTATGATTTCACTAGTGCTTTCTATGTACCCTGTTGTAAAACTAGCCAAACATCTAGACCTCTGAGTACCTCCAGGCTTTGTAGATCCCATTGTTGTTCCAGTGATTTTCTAGGTGGCTAAAAGTTAGATGTTCCAATGCCTAGATCCCTTTTGGATCAGTACATAGAAATCCATAAAAGCCAGCAAGTTGGCCAGATGAGCTAAAAGTTGCAATGACTAGTGCAGCAGGTCTTCCTGCAGAAAACTTTAGGGCAGGGGAAGAAAAGTAGGGCTAGATTAATAAGTTTTGTAATTCTAAATCTGGAGGTTAGAACACTCTCGCAGGATATGCGCAACTGGGATTCAAATTCCCCCATCTGACTGATTCAGAGCAGCAACTTGAACCCTGATCTCATATTGCCCAGATGGGTGCCCTACTAACCAGTCTAGTAGGTGTGTTCAGGAGCTGTCTGAGGGGACCAACACAATTATGTTGTCTGGGAGGCCTGATTCAGTAAGTGTACTCTGAGGTTTGACTTCATTAGGTTTAGGTTACACTCCAGATGAGTATAGCCCTTATGTTTTGGATGGTAATACTGGATGTTATTAATTCAAAATTCACTTGATGAATATTCTCCAATATTTGATTGAAACATGCTTTTTTTGCAAGCATTCCCGAGTAAACTTGCACTAGAATAATTACTAGAAAGAAATCCCAGAAGGCCCTGAATACAGAGGAAGTAACTGAAAAAAAAATCAAATTAATGTTCAGATACATCATTTTGTTTTTTTCACCCATCTCTAGGGCCTGATCCAGAGTACATTGAAGTCAATAGAAAGATTCCAAATGACTTAGTGAACTTTAGATCAGGCTCTGTATGCTTTAAATATTCATATTACACATGACTTCAGTGCTAAAAAATATTCAGACAGAAAACAGGGATAGGAATACAGCAGTCTTTTGTCTACAAATGCAGTTATAATGAGTTTGCTATCAGCAAATAAAAACTAAGAACTGAATGAAACAATGTGTGGGACTGAATAACATCCAATGTGGTAAAAGTATTAGTGTTATAAACAGGAGATGTCATAGGAGGCTTTTGCTTTACTGTGAATTGTCTATTAGAATATGGAAAGTGCAAAGGATTTGAAAGGAAAAGTTCATACTTAATTGCAGGCATCTATACTTTGACTCAGAAAAGAGTTATATTTATTTTTTGAAGGTTTCCTTCTTAAATACATGTGATAATGTGCTCCTAAAACCAACAAGTAGGGAGAAGTATTAGAATCTCTGCTTAGAGTTGATTTTTTTTTTTTTGGGGGGGGGGCGTGGGGCTGAGTTAAAAGGCACTCTCCAAAGAAAAGATTAAGGGTGTGATATTATGTCCACTGAAGTCACTGGACAGACTTCTATTGACTTCAGTAAATTTTGAATCTGGCCCCAAATCCGGGTCCATTGAAATAAATGAGAAAAATTCCATCGGGGGTCTGGTTCCATGATAACCTAGAACTGGACACAGATGAGGAGAATACATCTCCTAAAGAGGGTGGGGAATGGAGTTGAAGCACCTAACATCTAGTACAGCAAGGAGACAACCCCCTTGTCCTACTCCTTAATCCTAATATGAGGAGAGGTTGGTGGAATTCCAGCAATGATTTTGGGAACAGATTACTGGTGTGTGTATTGGAGGAATGGGCTGATGACATCTCTCCACCAGGTGATACAAATTACAAAAGAAGGGTGACCTGCACTAGACAAATCATTATTGGATAATTCCCATACTTATTACTTAACAAAGTTGTGCCCTGGTTAAATCACATTCCTGATGTCTTGACTGTCTTTCTGCAGTGTCTGGAACAAGGAAAATGGACACATTGTCAGCCAAATATGCAAAAAATACATATGAAATGTATATATATATGAAAATATGTAATACTTCATAATGCATTAAATTGTTACTCTATATTAAAGAAAAATCAATGAATTATTCTGTGATACATAATAATGTTACAATACTAAGGCCCTGATCCTGCAAACACTTATGCACATGAGTAACTTTATGCATTTAGTAGCCTGACATAGTTACTTACATGTATAAGTTTTTGCAAGGTCAGGGTCTTAGTTTTCATCCTAGAACGTGTTACGCCATGATAAATGTGCATTCCTGTCTCTGAAGCTACTCATCAGTAGATAAGGCAAATCTCTACTGACTCTGGTACCAATCCATTTCTACTGAAAAAGAGTAGCTGCTACTTACTAAAAAGGCCCTGCATACTTTTCTCTTCAATGGCTGACAATCTGTTGTTTTGTTTTTCCGGTTGAAAATACATAGCTATTAAAAATCATACTTTGCATATTCATTTATGGGCCCATAAATATGGCAATTCAACATGACTGAAGGTAAGCAAAAACAAAATTTGCTAAACATGTTGAAAGAACCAGATTCTCAGCTGGTGTAAATCAGCATTAGTGACATTAAAGGAGCTTTGCCATTTTACAGCTTCCAACAAATTGGCCTGACATTTCTCCCCCAAAATGTGGGTTGCTTTCTATAGTACTTATTTGTTATTCCTACTAAATACAGCACAGAAATAACTTTCTCATGAGTATAATCATATGACAACACATGCTTTTTTGGCCTATAGCAAAACTAGAGGGAATTTTTCTACAATCATTTGTTTCATTCTAGTAGTTTTGTCTTACATAGGATTTTCTGTCATTCTATATTAAAATTATCTATACTGCTCCTTTCAATAACGGTACATATAGCACCATCTAGGGATACAAAAATATTGTTGTCAAATGAAAAACTATAAAGCAACTAGTCTACAAGATGACTGCAATTTAGAATTAATGTGCAAATTATATTTTCAAATGATAGGCTGTATGAAAATCACACATGCCTAATTGAAAGCAAATACTTGTTTAATGTTGATTCTCTGCTTGACTTTTCCAAAAATACACTGATTGAGCAGCTTCTGACTATAATTTGCATTACATGGCAAATTATTAAGATAATGAATAGATTACTCAGTATTTAATGATATTCTTAAAAGCCTCTTATGTTGAGTAGACATTTTAAATAGCCCCTAAATAATAGGTAGGTAAACACAGAAATTCAGACTGGTAAAATTAATATGTAGGTTATTTCCCTTAAGAAGACACTGATTTTGGCATTGGCACAGGGATCTATAAATGTGCAGAAATGTACAGTGAAAGAGTGGGTCTCTCAGGCTTCTAGAGGATTTTTCTACTTCTACTTTCTATGTGGTGGAAGACATGATTAGAAACTGCCTAATTTGCATTGCAGGGAAGATATACAGCCCTCTGGTTTTCATAGTAGAGGAATCAATTGCTTTTCTGATTGTAAATCAGTGATGAAGCTAGTGTACAGTTATAATAGCTTTGACTATACAAGAAGACTGTTTGGTTGATCTTTCCACTAAAGTCAATGGGTGATAGAAAAGGAAAGGGTACGAACATGGATTTTAAGTTGACAGCAAAGGAGTGAGCCCAGGGGAAAGCTCTGGTGACATTCTTTTCCTGCCCTTGACCACTATTCTTCTGAAATCATCACAGAGCCATTCAGTCAGGTCATTCCAGAGCAATCTATTGGCCTGAAAGGTGAGGAAGACAGCCCATGGGGGCTACTGAGAAAGGATAAAAAACTATATTGATCAAACCTTACTTTTTGGACAAAAGAGGTAGGTTTAATCTTCCATTATTGTGTCCTGATATTATCGAGCAGTGTTAAATTAGAAGTTAGTTAAGTTAAAATCTAGTTTTAAAGCTCATACTCCAAAGGCTTAAGAATTCTTTCACACTGGGGTAAATCAGGAGTATTTGCAATGAAGTTAGTAAAGTTACTCTGGTGTAGAATGGAAAAAGAAAGGAAGAATCCGGCCCTAATAATTTATAGTAAATAAATTAGTTTTAATAACTTTAATTATTATTAGAAATGTGAAACAGTCTAAGGTACTATAAGAATTATTTCAAGCAGCTGGGGATATGCAGTTAATGATGTCTTTTGTCCAACACTACAGTATATGTCTTGTAAGCCATAGATTAAAAAAAATAATTCTGCCAAAAGTGTTGAAAAATGAGAGCTTTGAAGCACAGCTGAAGTTCTGATACAGATTATTGCCTTTTTAAAATTAATTACTTCAAAGCTCATACTTATCCCACACAATGTGCTCAGTAAAAGTCATACTTGTATAATATTAACACAATATGATACAAGATAGCATTATGGATCAGTGAAACAATGAATTTGTATTAGAATGAAAGCTACCTTTCACATCATTTGATGATACACGACTTGAATCCAATATATCTATGAATTTAAAAAACATTTACAACCAAAGATTTAAACTGTGTAATCCCAGTTTTAGGAATCATTGCTGAAATAGCTTCAACTTTGATTTCATGTCTGGTCAGTAACATTGTCTGAGATCAACATTAGGAAAGGCTATAAAATAATCAAGATGAGATTTTATTTATCAAGGGCTAGAGACCCCTACCTTTACTTACACTGAGTAGTGCACAGCTGCAAGTAGCTCCATTGAAACCACTGTGAGTAAAGGTGGCAGAATCAGGCAGAAAGAGATTTATGATTTAGCATTATTATTATTATTAGTAGTATTACTGTTCAGCAGGTCACCCGATCGTAAAAGTATACCAGGCTAGCTTTTCACTAGATTTAATGAAAACTGTCTAACATCTGCATGCATTGTTGCCCTGGAGCAGAAATCAAGTAAGAATGTTAATTATATCTCTAATAGCTGAAAGCTAACAAAAGGAATGTACTAAAATTCACTGAAGTGACTAAAAGATATGCACAGGAAAAGCATTTTTGGTTTCATTTCTTAGGTACACTTTAACTAGAATGCTGTGAAATATGAGGGAATAATAGTTTTTGCTGTAAAAGAAAGCAGATTAGAGCACACTGCAGATAGAACTGTTTTTTCAGCTCTGTGATTCGATCGCATACAAAAAACCCTCATATCTAATTAAAAGGTGCAAAAAGTGTTTTCTCTAATAATCTGTTTTATGATTTTCAAGGATCAAATACAACAAAGAAGATAAATAAAAGATACTCTTTGACCTCCCTTTGGAACACCAAAGTGTTGTGAACAGAACATATCTGTATGCAGCCACAGCAGACCTCATTAGTTTGCCATCTGCCATGGTGGATAGATGCTAAAATGTTGTTATTGCAAGGTTCATTGAGAAGTAAATTATAATATTTTAAAAATATATATTTTAAGTAAAAATCCCTTGAAAGAAACCAGCTGCCAAATGATGAGTGAGGCTATGATTCCATTGAAAAGAAAAGACATCAAACAAATAAAACAAAATTTAGAAATAGTTATATCAGCCTCCTCTATCCCCTAGCTCCAGTAAGAATGCTGAATGGCTTTAGAGATGAATGGGTAACCTTTTCAAAAGGGTGAAATTTTCTACAAGCCAATATTTAAATGACACAGAAGATAGTATGTTTTCTCCTAGTTATTTCTGTTCTAGCACATCTTTGTTTGTTATGTGGTAAATGATTGGAATTGTCAAAAAAGTTGTGTGCTGTTTCATTACAGAAACTTTTCTGGACTATTTCTATTCATCATCAGTCCCAGAAATTTCTATATGAAGAAAGGAAAATTAATAGCTCCAGAAAGTCTTGTTAGTTGGCACAGTCATCTGTGAAAGTGCAAAGATAGCTTTGGAAACATTTTTTTTTCAATTTATAAAATGCACCTATTGAGACTTCTAGATGAATGTCCTGTACAAACATATAAATCACATCTGTTACTGACAATACATATTTGAATACAGCTGTAAATCACCTGGATGGTCTAGATAATACTTAGCCCTGTCTTGAGTGCAGGGGACTGGACTAGAAGACCTCGATGTCCCTTCCAGTCCTATGATTCTATACCCATATCTTGTTGGACCCATACCTCCACCAGGCTGAAGCTAAAACATCTCCTGATGGCAAAAAGAGGTTCAAACTACAAAACAGGGTCTTCTTGATTTTTTACAGATGAACAAGTTTAATACTATGACCACTTATGTTCATCACTATTGGTACAGCACCAAAGCACCCCAGCTATTACACCATCACCAAAGATCACCCTGTGGTTCAAGTGGCAGAAAAAACAGTGAAGGATAGGGACTCAAATGATGCTGGTGAAAGCAGACCTGGATAGGTTGTATCACAGCAACTTTGTAAGATCTGCTCCAAGTTCATGGAAGTGACAGAGTATACCTTTTTTTTTTTTTTTTTTGACATAGCAACTGCAAAGTGATGCCCAGAAAAGCTATTTTGGATAATCAATTGATATCAACCTGGACTAGATGCACTCTTGTCTGCGCTACTAACCTCTGCAGTGAACAATCAGCCTATTTTCCGGAAAAGATCATCTGAGTCAAGGATGGTCAACTTGGAGCCAAGACAAAAAAAGCAGCATACAGTGTCATTACAAGGTCACTTTTGCTTCACTTTGAATACCAACTGTATCATCCTCTGCCTGTCACAGTGACCAAGAAATATCAGTACCTGAGTGAATAGCAGCTGTTAAAAGTTGAACATTGTAAAGATGGAGGTGAAACTGGGTCATAGGAGAAAATATTGAGACGAGCTTGTAAACAACACATCATCCTTAGAAAAGCATGTGGTCACTGATGGAATGCAAGCTTCAGCCCTCAACATTCCAGGCTGGTCTCTGCTACTGGACACATGAATAGATACAGTGGTCAGAAACACTTCCTACTACCTTTTAGATAGCCAAGAGACTTGGCCTCTATCCTGATCAATGGGATTTGCAACCGTGATCCACATGATATCCCTGTTTGACTACTTTAATATACTCTTCTTACTTTAGTGCACACTATTTGGAAATGAAGGCTGCAGCCCTGAAGAAACATGCAGCATCATACCTAATAGCTTACACTTCCGTACAAACATGTCAATGCAGTGCTCTTGTCACCTCACTGACTTCCCATAGAATTCTTAGTTTGAATCAATTTAAAAGTCTTAATCTTGATCTTCAAAGCTCTTAATGGGATGAGTACAGGCTCATGCCCCTTCATCATCAGTTGGGGATAGATGGACAGCCACACTCATGTTAGGTTTCTGTCTCTTTCTTCAGGGCTCTCTTTATTGTCCTCCTCCAAAAAGCAAGAAAAGTATACAAAAACAACACTAACAACAATCTGGTCGGGGGGTTTAACTGGGGTCATCTTGTCTCTGGTTGCTACCAGGTAGGGCTCTTCCCAACCCCCGGGGAAGGTGTTACACAGCAGGCAGTCCTGTCTGCAGTCTCTTGCTCTGTTTCCCAGAGAGTATCCTTTTTCCTGACTTCCCTCCCAGCTTCATGCCTTAGCTCTCCTTTAAATCCCAGGTGAGAGTGTGCGCCAGTCATGAGGGGCTGCTCAGCTGTGTCAACTGATTCCTAGCACCTGACTGCTGTGCTTCCTTGTGGAGTAGGGTCAGTTGCTCCTTGTCAGCCCTCCTCCCAAGGCCATTAGGGGGGCAGATCATGCTGTGACAATGAGTCTGAGGTATTTCAAGAGCTTTCCCTTCCTGACCAGGACTTTACCATGTCATGTGAACTCATCCAATAGAATAGAACTACTTATCACAAGAACAAAATTTGGTTCTTTTTTTCATCTGCTCCATGACAAAACTGGTGTGGAAATGTATTTTCCCATTGAAAAAATGACCAATCTTTTTCTACAAAAGTTTTGAGGATTTCACCAGAAAACAAAAATGTTTTTAAAGAAAATTTTGAACAAAAATAGTTCAGTGCTTTCTTTCAGCATAAGACAAGTGAACAAACTCACCTTTCCCAATATTAAAACCTTTTTAGACAGTTTCAGTTAAAATATGTGAGGAAAGGAAGTTAGCTGGCTAATTGTCCTCAATGAGGAATAAACACTCTTGTGTAGACCATTTCAATTTGGTTTTGATTTGACTGAGTTCTTTTGACCGTCATCTCTTTTTACAGGTGCACTACAATTGGTAGAATCCTTAGCATTATTCAGAGTGAAGGTAGGCTGCATTGCATGTGTGCTTAATTTAACATCAACTCTTTAGTCCTCTGAATTGGAACAAATGGGCCACTTCCAAGTATTTCTGGAAAAAGCTAGTTATGACAAAGTCTTCTTCTTAATCTGTTCCCAACAAAATGCCTCTAAGAGTGAAAGTCTATAAATGATTAACTGAATGGTATCTCAAAAGACTTGGTATAGAAGCAAAGAAGTTTTCAAGTAAGCATAGTCGGACCATACAACATGTTAGAAGTACTATGGTTAGATGATAGTAGCCTGGAGGTGCAATGGATTAATAGGTAGGGTGATTTCAGCAATAGAAACCAGGGTGAGAAAATCTAAATTGCCTTTTAGAATAAAAGAATAATCTTACATACTGTACCTATGTTTTTTTCTTCAAGACTAACACACTTAACTACATAGGCTACATTGTGTTTTTAAGGAACAGGTCTTTATTTAGGCTTTGTGGAATGGGTCACATTGCAGTGGGTGCCCAGATAGGTATTCTAAATGTGTCTGTATGTATAATCATTACTATTTTCACTGGGAGGTCAGTAATGTGATGACCAGTGGCCAGCTGACGACATTGGTATGAATGGTATGAGGGAATATGAAAGGATCATAAGAACATAACATAAGAACGGTCATACTGGGTCAGACCAAAGGTCCATCTAGCCCAGTATCCTGTCTTTCAAAGAGGCTAATGCCAGATGCTTTAGAGGGAACAAACAGAACAGGTAATCATCAAGTGATCCCCTGTCACCCAGGAGCAGCAACCCAGATAAAGCCGCTGTGTTGCTTGAGTCCTTGCATTCGGTATACCTGGAAAGGTGGAAAGAGTGTTGAAAGCCTTGATTTCACCCATTCAACCATTAAAGCACGGGCTCTATTATGGCAACTTGGAGGATATTAGCTAGTTACACATAGCCCGGCAAAGGTGACCACAAATGCTGTCACCTCTCATCTTCTTTCTAACAGCAAGATGCCAACAGACAAGATTACATACCAGGAGGGTCCAGCCGAAATTCCACAGAAACCATCACCAATACACTGAGTAATCTCCATTCTCCTCTCCATACTTTGTTGAGGAGATCAATGTTGTGCTGTTGGAAACCAAAAGATGGAAAGCTGTGGGGGCTGATAGCGTTCCTCCAGTGTTTCTGAAGACCTGGGGAGACAGGAACAGGAATGGCTGGCAGCACTTTTTACCAGTGTGCATAGAACTGCAGAAGCACCAACAAGTTGGCAAGAGTGGTTGCCCTACCAAAGCTCAAGGGCCTCAAGGGGTCAGATGGTCCCAGAGCTTGGGCTCCAGCCCAAGCCTGGAAATGTACACTGCAATGAAACAGTCCTGCAGCCAGAGCCTTGCGAGCCCGAGTCAGCTGGCTCAGGCTAGCTGCAGGTTTTTCTTTGCTATGTAGACATACTCAAACACACGATCTCCAAGAGATCACACTGTAAACTTTAAGCTAAAAGAAAAACCAAACAGACAAGCAAGCTTACCCACTCACCTCAAGTATTACTGTTTGCTTTTTCCTCAGCAGGAGATCTCACTCTCAAGCTCCCCAGTTTGCTACCATCTGCTCACTATTTCTTCAGAAATCAGGGGGTCTGATTATAGCCACACTTTTTATTAAAATTTAGTAGTTGCATTTAAACAGGAGATCACCTTTATTATTACATTCTGTAGTCATCCCTTAAATGGGCAACACATAGAGGATGTGGGTCTTCTGGAGCCAAAGCCAAAAAAAGGCTGCATTAAAATGAGTTCAATAAGATCAGCTATCTAAAAGGTAAAACGAAGTGCAGATTAACTAATGTACAAATTTAGTAATGTGTCAGTAGGTTTTGTTTAGCTGAATAGAATAGAATTTCTTGGGGGATGGATGTAAATATGATGGTCTATAAACTGATTGAGAAAACAAACATTGAGCACAGGTGAAATCCTGGACCCACTGAAGTAAATAAAAATTTCTCTGTTAACTTTCATGTGACCAATATTTCATCCCAGATACTGTACATTAACTGAGCAGGTGAATAATATTTCTACGAAGACACTCATCATTGTCCACTGAACGAGATGGCTTGGAGTTACTTGTGAAATTCATCAACATTATGAAAGAAAGTTGAGCATGAATCTGGTATATATTATGGGTTTATGCATGTTTGATCTTATAGATAACCTCTATATCATGTGCATCATCTAGCATTGGGTAAAGAAATAGGTTTTATGATGGACTATATGGAACACACTAATTATAGTTTAGTGTGACAAACATTATTAGCCAGATTGTCAAAAGATAATGTAATCTTAATACCCTACATTACATGAGTTACCATGAAGAGGTGTGATTATTTACCCTAGAAATAGTAACATGAGGTACTTAAACCCATCATAAACTCTTATGGGAAATGGTATGAGATTTTTAAAAGTGGAATAAATTATAACCTATGTCAAACTGTACCTTGAAATTTCTAGAAGCATGAAGAAATTGTGAGTACAGCTAAATTTTAGTGACAGTCATATATAAGATAAAGATTAAGTGAATTGTACATCAGTCTACAATATGTCATTTTAATGCAAACAGCTGTGCTGTAAAATATAACGCTCATCACTCATCAATTAGGTTATTGATCAAAAATCATATACTATCATTAACGTGGAATGGTGCCTGAGATTAACAGTTATAATTAATAACATTATTTATTATCTGAATTGTGGTAGTCCCAAAGGTCGCAGATAGGAGCAGGGCACTATTGTGCTCTACAAGGTACAAATACAAAAGAAATTATTATACCTGCATCAAAAAGCTTACATTTCAATTTGAAATGAACTTCAACAAATGAACTTAACAAAAAGTAGAAGGGTAGTGTAAAAGGAAAGATGAGTAGAATTAATAAAATCATGTGGTCCTTACTATTGCTCAGCCTAGAATCATAGAATATCAGGGTTGGAAGGGACCTCAGGAGGTCATCTAGTCCAACCCCCTGCTCAAAGCAGGACCAATCCCCAACTACATCATCCCAGCCAGGGCGTTGTCAAGCCTGACCTTAAAAACTTTTAAGGAAGGAGATTTCACCACCTTCCTAGGTAACGCATTCCAGTGTTTCACCACCCTCCTCGTGAAAAAGTTTTTCCTAATATCCAACCTAAATCTCCGCCACTGCAACTTGAAACCATTACTCCTTGTTCTGTCATTTGCTACCACTGAGAACAGTCTAGAGCCATCCTCTTTGGAACCCCCTTTCAGGTAGTTGAAAGCAGCTATCAAATCCCTCCTCATTCTTCTCTTCCGTAGACTAAACATCCCCAGTTCCCTCAGCCTCTCCTCATAAGTCATGCACTCCAGTCCCCTAATCATTTTTGTTGCCCTCTGCTGGACTCTTTCCAATTTTTCAACATCCTTCTTGGAGTGTGGGGCCCAAAACTGGGCACAGTACTCCAGATGAGGCCCCACCAGTGTCAAATAGAGGGGAACGATCACGTCCCTAGATCTGCTGGCAATGCCCCTACTTATACAGCCCAAAATGCCATTGGCCTTCTTGTCAACAGTCTGCCCTTTTTGCCTCATATCCAGCTTCTCGTCCACTGTAACTCCTAGATCTTTTTCTGCAGAACTGCTGCCTAGCCATTCGGTCCCTAGTCTGTAGCTGTGTATGGGATTCTTCCGTCCTAAGTGCAGGACTCTGCACTTGTCCTTATTGAACCTCATCAGATTTCTTTTGGCCCAATCCTCCAATTTGTCTAGGTCCCTCTGTATCCTATCCCTGCCCTCCAGCATCTCTACCTCTCCTCCCAGTTTAGTGTCATCTGCGAACTTGCTGAGAGTGCATTCCACACCATCCTCCAGATCATTTATGAAGATATTGAACAAAACCAGCCCCAGGACCGACCCTTGGGGCACTCCACTTGATACCGACTACCAACTAGACATGGAGTCATTGATCACTACCCGTTGAGCCCGACAATCTAGCCAGCTTTCTACCCACCTTACAGTCCATTCATCCAGCCCGTACTTCTTTAACTTGCTGGCAAGAATACTATGGGAGACCGTGTCAAAAGCTTTGCTAAAGTCAAGGAACAAAACGTCCATTGCTTTCCTTTTATCCACAGAACCAGTAATCTCATCATAGAAGGTGATTAGATTAGTCAGGCATGACTTGCCCTTGGTGAATCCATGATGACTGTTCCTGATCACTTTCCTCTCCTTTAAGTGCTTCAGAATTGATTCCTTGAGGATCTGCTCCATGATTTTTCCGGGGACTGATGTGAGGTTGACTGGCCTGTAGTTCTCTGGATCCTCCTTCTTCCCTTTTTTAAAGATGGGCACTACATTAGCCTTTTTCCAGTCGTCCGGGACTTCCCCCAATTGCCATGAGTTTTCAAAGATAATGGCCAATGGCTCTGCAATCACATCCGCCAACTCCTATAGCACTCTCGGATGCAACACATCTGGCCCCATGGACTTGTGCACGTCCAGCTTTTCTAAATAGTCCCGAACCCATTTCTTTCTCTACAGAGGGCTGGTCACCTCTTCCCCATGCTGTGCTGCCCAGTGCAGTAGTTTAGGAGCTGACCTTCTTCGTGAAGACAGAGGCAAAAAAAAAAAAGCATTGAGTACATTAGCTTTTTCCACATCCTCTGTCACTAGATTGCCTCCCTCATTGAGTAAGGGGCCCACATTTTCTTTGACTTTCTTCTTGTTGCTAACATACTTGAAGAAACCCTTCTTTACTTTTAACATATCTTGCTAGCTGCAACTCCAGGTGTGATTTGGCCTTCCTGATTATACTCCTGCATACCCGAGCAATATTTTTATACTCTTCCCTAGTCATTTGTCCAATCTTCCACTTCTTGTAAGCTTCTTTTTTGTATTTAAGATCAGCAAGGACTTCACTGTTAAGCCAAGCTGGTCGTGTGCCATATTTACTATTCTTTCCACACATTGGGATAGTTTGTCCTTGTAACCTCAATAAGGATTCTTTAAAATACAGCCAGCTCTCCTGGATTCCTTTCCCCCTCATGTTATTCTCCCAGGGGATCTTGCCCATCAGTTCCCTGAGGGAGTCAAAGTCTGCTTTTCTGAAGTCCAGGGTCCGTATTCTGCTACTTTCCTTTCTTTCTTGTGTCAGGATCCTGAACTTGACCATCTCATGGTCACTGCCTCCCAAGTTCCCATCCACTTTAGCTTCCCCTACTAATTCTTCCCGGTTTGTGAGCAGCAGCTCTGCCCCTAGTTGGTTCCTCCAGCACTTGCACCAGGAAATTGTCCCCTACATTTTCCAAAAACTTCCTGGATTGTCTGTGCACTGCTGTATTGCTCTCCCAGCAGATATCAGGGTGATTGAAGTCTCCCATGAGAACCAGGACGTTTATAGCCTAGCTATCATTTGCATGATTCCCCATGTATTTAGAATATGAGATATGTGCAATAAGAGTGTGGTAACTATCAAGACTGCATGCAGGTTTTTCATTATCATCTATTCTCAATATATTGCAGGGTAAACTTATTTCATCATTGTGTTGAAATTTTGTTGCCAGAACCTTACTATCCTTAGCAAGTACAGCACAGGAAGGGTATGACTAACCAAGGTTAATGAGGTATTGCACAACTCTGATCCACGGATCTTACCATTCAGTTTGAGCCTAAAAAGACTCATCTTTCTCTGAGGTTCAGTTTTTTGAAACTAGATTTGAAGTTACTGTCTAGCAAACAGTGTGCGTGTGTGAAAATTTTATTTTTATATATAGATATATATATATATATATAGAGAGAGAGAGAGCGCGCGCCAAGGTACTAAAAGATTATTTGTCCATTTCAGTATAACAATTGCCACACACACACACACACACACACACTGTCAAGAGATTAAAAAAAAATTGTGATTCAGCACACCGTTAAACAATAACAGAATACCATTTATTTAAATATTTGTGTATGTTTTCTACATTTTCAAATACATTGATTTCAGTTACTATTAATTGTAATTAATTTTTTATATCACAGTTATTTTGAGTTAATCATGAGTTAACTGTGATTGACAGCTGTAATATATATGGAGTATTAACTCCTGTCTTAAAAGATCAAAGATAGTAGATAAAGTAGTTGTCTAATCATGTAATACTGAATGAAACCAGACAACAATTTAGATGTGATTACAACAAATGCTAGATACTCAGGTAATAGTTCCCAAACTGAAAAAAATGCTAGAGCTGACAAATAGTATTTCTGTACTGGTAGCCTGATTATGGCGGTGGCTAATGTTGAATGTTTCACAGTAGGACATAAGTCACCCATCCACAAATAATTTCCCATAACATGACATTCTTCTCAGAATCCCAGCTACTGATAGGTTTATGCCCTGAAGCATGACTGATAGCCTTTGTAATTTTATCTTATCTCATCCTCTTTTAATACCTACACATACAGTATGGTGTCACCAGCTGCTTTTTTCCTCTTTAATTTGTCAATCACATAGCAGCTGTTCAATGGGAACCAGTTTAAAGAAAATATGGGGCACTTTTGGGAAGATCTGCACAATCCAATGGCAAGCTGAAATTCTAACGTAATCCTCTGAATAAATGCTTAGTCCAAGTATGGATTTTGTGAGACAAAATATGGAGTCAAAAGCAGGTGCCAAAGGCTATATAAGTGAGTTTGAGAGCCAGAGAGAACAATAAGGAATCTGGTTTCAGCAGCTTGTGTTGCAGATAACCATTACATACATTACAATGAATTTTTCCACAATGGAGAAAAGACAAAATTCCAACAGCTATGCTTTTCAATTGCTACTTTTGTATTATATATATTGTATACAGTAATTATAAAAATATACAGCCTGCATCACACCACATTAATTTTATCTTTCATATTGGCGGGACAGAGGAACATCTGATAAATACAGTAAGTACACTTTTATTTAGTTGGTAGTAATTATGAGGAGAATGGTCTGGGAGTCAGGTAACTTGGGTTCTGGTCCATACTCTTGAGGCTGACTTGATGTGTGACCTTGGGCAAGTTTTCCTCAGTTTTCTGATCTGTATATTTAAATGTTGTTATTTTGAGTAAATCTGCATGGGGTTATTAGTTGTTGTATAAATGTGATATGAGAGGCAGAGTGGGAGGTGTCCAGGTCTGGTTGTTGAGGATCTTGGGATGCAGACTGGGTAATATGAAGTTGTAGTTTATGAATGACTGGGACTGGGGGGAAAAGTCAGAGGCATGATAAATGAGGCCATATTGAAAAACGCTCATCATCATCATCATCATCTATTGGCAGACATGTTAAGTATATATTATTTATAAATACATTTCAGTTCAATTTCTATTAAAATTGCCTGACTCTTGTAGAAATTCATTTTTATCTGAAGAATCATCTTACATATTGTAACGAAACACCCCAGCATAAGATATCACACTGTAGAACAAATTGCCAAAAAATATGTGAACACAGACAGTACACAGAAACACAAAGGAATAACATTGTCTGACTAAAAAGCAGCAGCAAATGCAAATATAAAATCATCATATACATAGATCACATTGGATACCACCTAAATTAACTACTACAGGAAAAAACAATGAATGCTGAAAAACAAAATACAATCAAGGTTACTTACATATATTTTGTGCATATTAGTAAACAAAATAATTTGGGTTAATAAAATTTCAAATTAAAATTAATAATACAGTGAGCTCTAAAATGATGTTCTTCTGCCAGGCCATTGTGCATAGGAGGTAAGGGGAAAAGTAGAAGAATAATGAAAGAATATAGAAAATGGATGCATACACAGTGGTCTAGTATCCAGGATGGAATACCTAGAGACCGTAAAACTGCGTATCTGGTTCTGGAAGATTCATTCTACTCCTTCTGTGATAGATGAATGAAAAACAAACAAAAAGAAATCCCTTTACTTCTTCAACTTGCTGACAAGAATACTGTGGGAGACTGTGCAAAAGCTTTGTTAAAGTCAAGAAACAATACATCCACTGCTTTCCCTTCATCCACAGAACCAGTAATCTCATCATAAAAGGCGATTAGATTAGTCAGGCATGACCTTCCCTTGGTGAATCCATGCTGACTGTTCCTGATCACTTTCCTCTCATGTAAGTGCTTCAGGATTGATTCCTTGAGGACCTGCTCCATGATTTTTTTCCAGGGACTGAAGTGAGGCTGACTGGCCTGTAGTTCCCAGGATCCTCCTTCTTCCCTTTTCTAAAGATTGGCACTACATTAGCCTTTTTCCAGTCATCCGGGACTTCCCCCGTTCGTCACGAGTTTTCAAAGATAAAGGCCAATGGTTCTGCAATCACAGCCACCACTTCCTTTAGCACTCTTGGATGCAACTCGTCCGGCCCCATGGACTTGTGCACATCCAGCTTTTCTAAATAGTCCCTAACCACCTCTTTCTCCACAGAGGGCTGGCCATCTATTCCCCATGTTGTGATGCCCAGCGCAGCAGTCTGGGAGCTGACCTTGTTCGTGAAGACAGAGGCAAAAAAAAAAAAGCATTGAGTACATTAGCTTTTTCCACATCCTCTGTCACGAGGTTGCCTCCCTCAATCATTAAGGGGCCCACACTTTCCTTGGCTTTCTTCTGGTTGTCAACATACCTGCAGAAACCCTTCTTGTTACTCTTAACATCTCTCACTAGCTGCAGCTCCAGGTGCGATTCGGCCCTCCTAATTTCATTCCTACATGCCCAAGCAATATTTTTATACTCTTCCCTGGTCATATGTCCAACCTTCCACTTCTTGTAAGCTTCTTTTTTATGCTTAAGATCTAAGGGCAAGTCCACATTACAAATTTACATCAGTGCAGTTGCACTGATTAGCTGCACCTCTGTAGCACATCTGGAGAAGACACTCTGAGCCAATGGGCGAGAGAGAGAGAGAGAGACATGCCTGTTGTCTTAAACCCACCTCCTTAAGACATGTAGCAATGTCGGTCGGAGAAGCTGTAGAGCTTCTGCCATAGGGCCGTCTAAATGGGGGGTTACACTTAGCATAACTATGCCATTCAGGGGTGTGGATTTTTCCCAGCCAGAGCACCACAGTTTATTTAAGTATGTAATGTAGACCAGCAGTTCTCAAAACTAGGGCTACTGCTTGTTCAGGGAAAGCCCCTGGTGGGCCGGGCCAGTTTGTTTACCTGGCGCATGCACAGGTTCAGCCGATCACGGCTCCTACTGTCCACGGTTCGCCGCTCTAGGCCAATGGGGGCTTTGGGAAGCGGCACGGGCTGATGGATGTGCTGGCCACCCTTCCTGCAGCCCCCATTGGCCTCGAGTGGCGAACCATGGCCAGTGGGAGCCGCGATCGGCCAAACCTGTGCATGCGCCAGGTAAACAAGCCAGCCAAGGCCACCAGGGACTTTCCCTGAACAAGCAGTGGCCCTAGTTTTGAGAACCACTGGTTTAGACCAATCCTGAGAATGAGGGGAAAAAAAACAAAAACCCCCACACCCCTCATATACCACAGTAAATTTAACTACTTGTGGTGTGAAGGGTGGCATTCACAAAAGCCCTCTAAGCATTTTATGTCCCATTGAAATCAATGGAAGTTGGCACATAAATACCACTGTGACTCTCACCCCAAAACATGCAGTTTTTAATGCTCCCCCACTATGCAGTGAGAAATAAACCCAATATTATTCATGTTTGCATAATGTAGGGTAAGGCATCAGGTTATAACAACAAATTCATACTTTTGCCTTTTAACTATAAACAAAAATAGCCATATGTTTGCAGGAGGAGGAAGTCAAAAGTAAACAAAGTCCAAAAGTTAAGATTTCTCTGGTAATGTTACTCCATGACGTTGAATTTATTTTTCAAGCACAGATTTGTTTTCTAACTCTGATCCAGAAGTTAACCACAAAGAAACCCCCTATATTTAGGCACAGGAATAAGCCTGATTTTCAGAGTTACTGAGCTCTAGTAGCTCCCACTGACTTCAGTGGGAGTTCTAGGTATTCAGTCACTGTGAAAGTCTGGCCATTTATTCTGGTGCCTAACTTATAGCACAGAATTTGAAAATATTGGCATGGTTGCTACTTTTGAAACAGAGTTTTGAGTTCAGGTCCTAAGAGAAAATAATTTTTCAAAATATCTAACATTTTGGAGAGGACTATTTTCTTATGCAACCAAAGAACTCAATCATTTGGATTTTTGCCTGATCTCATTCTTTTCCATGCTAAATTCAGAATGCTCTTGTAAGGCATGAGAAAGGTAAGAAGCAAGAACAGAATCTAATCTACAGATTTGCTCTCTGCTGAGAGGGAGTACAAAAGCAAGCATTAAAAAAAAACAAAAAAAACTTACTGGGTTGGTAGAATTTTACACCTACTTTGACTCATTTTATACAGATGTAAATGCAGTAGCGAATTGGGCCCTGAATTTTTGAACATGCAAAAAATAAACTCTTGAATATAAGATCATTCTAGCTAACTGAATTATAGAGCCATCCTGGAGTTTGAGACCCAAGTCAATCATCTTTTTAAAAAAAATAAAATTCTAGATTTTGGCTTATTTCAAATGCTGGTTTCCTAATGTTTGGTTTCATGTTATAGTGAGCAATAAAGAATCAGTGGATGAGGCAGGTGCATCACCTTTCATGATCTCAAATAAAAATAAGGGATGACAAATCCAGCATTGTCTACATAATCTGTCATTTAATAGAGACAAGGCTGCACTACGTGTCCATATTAAATAGTGGCTTAAATCAAGCTTGACTAAATATTATTTGCTAGTATATAAACACAAATCTGTAGCGTCTTTGTTGCATTCTGTACACAAACAGAAGCTAAAAAATGGTAGTAAAAAATTAAGCAGATAGAAACCAATGTTACACAGAAGTTCAAATCCAGAAACAAATACTACATAGTTATTTTAATAATAGTCCATGATCAGCAAAATACCAGTTACTGAAATAAACACTTGCAGAAATCTCAACTACCTAAAGTAGATTTGTGAATCAAATGCAAACATAGGCCTGACTCCTTCATCCGCTCCATGTGGTGGTTTCCTGCAGCTGTGAGGAGTCCTACTGGTTTTCTTGTAGTTCCATGAAAATGTGGACCACCTGTGTGGAGCAGTTTGTAGGTTGAGGGCTAACAAAGGCATCCAGCAAACACAAGGTAGGTGAGGTAATATCTTTTAATGAACCAACTACCATTGGTTAAAGAAACAAAATTTTAAAAGGTACACCAAGCTTTTCTTCAGGTCTGGGAAAGATACTTTGACCTTATATTTAGCTGTGACGCTCCAAGAGATTGTTTAGCATAAGTAGTCATCCAAGATACTTCCATCTTCTGTTCTCTACTTCCACCCCCACATACTTAAATTTGCCAGCTGTGGAGCTCCTAAATTTCACAAGGAAGGTCTTTGAGAGAGCCCCTCATGCAGGGCTGTCCCTAGCTATTCTGGGGCCCTACGCAGCCCCCAAGGGGGTGTGTGTATGTGGGGGGGGGCAGGGCTCTGCGGGAGGGAGGCTGGCTTGGAAAGGGGGGGGAGAACCACCCCCCAGCACTTAATGGTGGCACGGCTGGGGTGCGGTCGCTGCACTTCCCGCTGCCGGTGAGTGCAGGCCTGGCCCTGCTTCAGTCCTCAGGGGAACGGGGGCTGAGGCAGAGCAGGGGCGGGAAGAGGCAGGGCTGCGGCGGAGGCCATGGGGAAGAGGTGGGGCAGGGGCTGGAGCAACACAGCTGTGCAGGGCACCAGGAAGTTTGGTGCCCCAAGTTTCCTGGTGCCCTACGCAGCTGCATACTTTGCGTATGGGTAGGCATGGCCCTGCTTCCATGGGACAGTGATGAAAACTATTCTCTAGGCACATTACAAAGTTCAGTATTTCTAGATTAGGACATTATAGAAATCATGGGCAATTTTTTGCAAGCAAATAGAGTTTTGAAATTTTCTAGGATTAAGACACTGCATGTTACTCTATTTTCAGTAGTTAAAAATAAAATTCTGGAGAAATTCTACAGAAAAAGACGAACACCCCCCCCCCGAAATACCCTACCCTATGATCTTGGCCTCCCCATCGTTTAACCAACAGAAAGAGGTGAAGGGTGAGAAATTTCAGTTTTTTTCCTTGTGTAGAACGTTCCAGACTTGTACCTTTGGAGAGGAGCAAGAATTTGTTCCTTGCACCTCATGGAGTAGGCTGTGAGATGTCCAGAGGCATCACCAATCTCATGTGAGAAGTAACTCTTACATTTATTGCTTCTGTGATTCTTAGAAAAAACATAACGTTACACAAAGACGGTATTGTATGTAATATCCAACAATTTATAAAGCAGTTTGCAGATGAAATGTTCTACCATATATAGTGAATAAACATTCATGAAGTATTATTTAATTATAAGAGGATATAACTTTAGAAATAACAAACATCACTTGCTGGTGGGGTCTATTTTTCCTCCTCTGCTCCACTGAATATTCACATGTTTTTTCCAGTTGTGATATCACTTAGTATCAAAAAAGAATGATCCACATAGAGAGCAATTGATGAAAGAAAGTCTCAAATAAAGGTTTATGCTTCATTTTAATTCACAAAACTGGCCGTTTCCCATTGGTTGGCCTACCTTTTACTGTCCTCTTGATTCAAAGATATTTGCAAAAAACAATTTTCCCAATGAATTAGTGACTCTGAATAATATGTTGATTGGAATTAGGCCACAACATTGTTTAGTCCTTTTATCTGCAAAATACCCAGCATGCAGCTGTGCTCAAGTAAATTCTAGTATAAACTAGCACTGTGTTTATTTGATTGATTGTAATTAAACTGCAGTGACACTTCATCAGAAGAGCTCTATCATTTAGTGTTTCAATGTTTCACTCATCTATTCTTGTAGACCAATTTATTTAGCAAACAAACCAGGCGGCTCTTGAATACTACTTTTCCTTCTATAGGCTGAAGAGTAATATTCCTCTGCCCCGATTACTAGGTGTATTTTTGCAACGGGCAAACAGTTATACTGAAAAATGCCATTCAGCTTAAAAATGCTTGTTTGCTTTACTATTGTGCTTTTAGAAGTTTTTTTTTTTTTTTACTGTAAATACTCATTCTTACATAGGCTGTTAGAATAGTGAGGCTCTTGAATTAAAGAGATGAGAATGAAAGTGCTTACACAATGTGCTTACACATGCTTTGCTAGATGAGTGTTCAAGCACCTTCCCTGGAGAATAGACATTCCTGTAGTAGAGTTTCAGGATCACTCTCTGCTCAGATGCTGGTAGTCTTAACTGCATGAGCAGGCCAAAGAGCATGTTTTGTTTTATTGTTAAATAAAAAATAGCTTGATAATGAGGGAAGTTGTTTTTTGAGGTCTCATCCTACTGAATCTTAATCCTCTTTCAAAAGATTACCACCTGCAGATGCCTCAGACTTGAAATACTAATCATTCATAATTCCCCTTTTCAACGTGCTCACGATTTTTATAAATTCAGGAAGCATCAGCGCTACTGTAGTTTTACACACACTTTATTTCATGTACCATGAGAACAGAACTCCATTTTCCTAAAAGTAAACTAGCTCTTTATTAAAACAGCATTTAAGCCAGAGTGTCTTCCTGGTTGCTCCTACAAACTCTTCCCTTCTACAACCTGTACTCCTAAATTCCATGCAGGTTGCAACACAGCAGACCCTTAATTTTATATTAAAAACCATAAAAAGGAAAAATGTGTAAAGACAATACAGTAGGCCTATTTCAGCACTCAAACAAGCACCATATCCCACTGATATCAGTGGCAATACTGCTTATATTTCTAAGGGCAAATTTTGGTCTGGTATGTTAATGTCTATAAAATAAAATGGAAAGGTGCTTATTAGCACAAATATGTTGCTACTATAATACAGATCATAAGTGTCTGATCCAAAGCCTATTGACATGAATGGGAAGATGCTCATTGGTTTAAACGTGTTTTGAATCAGGCCCCAAGTCTCTCATCCAGCAAAGTAATAAGGAATGAATCAAAAGGAGTTAGGAACCTAAACAGAAATCAGAAGCCTAATGCCTGTTAGCCTCTTCAGGAATGTAAAGAGTGTCATGGAACTCATTCATCACCTCTTAAATTTGAGAATCCACCACAAGTCTAGTTACCCAGTTTCAATGGTTCATTTATCCTCACTGTTAAAATATGCATCACTAATATTTTGAATTTGTCTAGCTTTAGCTTCCAGCCACTTGGGTCTATTACCAGAGAAGACTTTCCAGTCTTTACTTTGCATTTCTGATCTCTATTCTGAATAAGCAAAAATAATTTTACTCTGAGGTAGATTCTGAGAACCTGAGCATGCTCAGTGAGAATTTAGGATTTCTCAAGGGAAGAAAAAAAAAGTTTGTGAATGTGGCTCAGCTGAATCAAAGCTCTGAAGTAAAGGACATCAGTGATCTTATGAAAGATTGGCAATTATTGAGCATGAGTAAAGCATGTCTAGGTAAAGATCAGATATGCCCAGGCAAAGATCTGACAGTCAGCCTAGTACTATTGAGCATGTGCATAAAGGGAGGGGTGACAGGAGTCAGTCAAATAAGCCTATAGTTGGTCAGAACCCACTCAACTTGTTTTAAAGGTCAGTCCAGTCAATCAGAATTCTGAAATAATGGTCAGGACTGAGCATGTGAGAGTGAGGTAAGCAATGCAAGAGAGCTGCAATGCAGCATAAAAAGCCAGCTGCCAGCAGCATTTTTGGTAGGGTGAAGGCTGCATCTGAGAAGGTAGGAGCTGTGCAGGAAGAACCAGAAAATCAGCAAGAGAAGCTAAAAACAAATGACTG
The DNA here is from genome assembly GCF_965140295.1 of Lepidochelys olivacea. Classification (NCBI taxonomy): domain Eukaryota; kingdom Metazoa; phylum Chordata; order Testudines; family Cheloniidae; genus Lepidochelys; species Lepidochelys olivacea. Next base: position 73,204,160 of record NC_140411.1, on the reverse strand, counting down.
CAGAGAGAGAAAAGGAAGGTAGAGAGGAGCAGAACTGACTCACCAGGAGCCAAACGGTGGCAGTGATTTAATTTTTAGAAGAAAGCAGCAGTGGATTCTCAGAGTAATCCTAACATTCTTTAGAGTTTGGTATAAGTATGGTTTAGGATAGGTTTTACAATATTTAATGTGTATGCTTGAAATGTGTATTGTAATTGTATTTTATCTATGTGAACTTTAAAGCAATTTAAGAGATGCTGTTGGCAATTTGTTGGAAACTGGCCACTTCCAAAAAAAAAAAAAAATTGTTTCACAAACTGGTTCTGGTTCTTCCTGCACAGTTCCTACCTTAACATATAGTTCAAATAATACTGAGAAGTGTGCTTTAACTTGCAATAAGGGATTTGTGTCTCAGGGATTCTTGTGCTTTATTTAGCATTTTTAAAGATACTGTATTGGGATTGTTATTTTAATAAATAGACACTTTGTTTTCATAAGATCACTGCCTGTTTCAATTACTTTACTGAAAGGTTATATCCATGTCCTTTAAATGTTTCTTTAGCAACGCAGAGAACATTTACCTTGGGAAGAACAGATTACGGGGGCAATAGGCAGGTTAGTGAAGCAGCGCCCCAAAACTCATTTTTGGGGTAACAGATCCTATTAGAACTTTGTCTGCAGGCTTAAAGAACCCTCTGCTACCAGAAGCTATAATGTCCATATCATTTACATCAGAGAAATTGGCAACCTTTGGCACATGGCCTATCAGGAAAATCTGCTGGCAGGCCAGGCTGGTTTTGAACCTGCAGCATCTGCAGGTTCAGCCTATTGCGGGTCCCACTGGCTGCGGTTCACCGTTCCAGGCCAATGGAGGCTGGGGGAAGCAGCGGCCAGCACATCCCTTGGCCCACACCACTTCCTGCAGCGCCCATTGGCCTGGAATGGTGAACTGCAGCCAGCGGGAGCTGCGATAGGCTGAACCTGTGGATGCTGCAGGTAAACAAACTGGCCTGGCCTGCCAGCGCATGATGGAAGTTTGCTCATTTCACATGTGAAATGAGCAATGTATCTGCTCTACAGATAGAAAATTCACTGTAAGGGTTGGAGAGAAAAAAAAAAAAGGCTTAAGACACTACATACCACAGGACAATGTATTGCAGTGAGGATAGAGAAATAAGGAGTTCTAGGAGTAAAATTTCATAAGCAAAAGCATGTAATTACTTAAATGATATTAAAGGGAAAAACAGGTAGGAAGAAAAGGGAAGATAAGGGAAAAGATAGAGACTAATTAACAGTGAGCAAATAAATTGAGAGCAGTAAAGGAGTGAATTGTTAAATAACTATTTTGCTTTGGTCTACTAAAAAAGACTAGTGAGGAGTGATTAATTATTTTAGGAGCAAATGAAGAAACACCAGGACTAAATTAATATTTTTAAAATCAGTCTGGCCAGATTTGGCCCTTTCAGGTGAATTTATGGTATCTGCCACCAGATTCTTAGAACAATTAGCAACAATTTTGGAGAACTCCTGGGAGACCCCAGAACAGACCTAACATCTGAACATGCACTTCCAGGAAAGACAGAGCAGCTAATCAGAGAGTCAACATGTGACTATTAAGTGTCACAGGGTGTCTAACTCTTTAAAGGAAGATAGGCCCCAAACCACCTGGGACATAGGCTATTTGCCTCCCTAGATGGAGGAAATGAATTGAATCACAAGTCAGTGATGTGACTAACATCAGGCTCTGGGGGGTGAGAAAGACCTGTGGACAGCTGGAACAGATAGTAAGAGTGTAGACCCTTCAAGTCTCATGTCTAAATTGGGAGATTTATGAATTCAAAAGCTGTAAAGATATTGGGGTTCATTAAATAAACGAGTTAATGAGAAAGGGTTAAAACAAACTGGAGAGTGTGTCTTTGGTGAACTACTGCTGCTAGCCATGTAAGGTTGCCCATTTTCTAATCGCACAAAATGGAACACCCTTGTCTCACCCCATGCTCTGAAGCCTGTCCTCCGCTCAATCCATTCCCCCTCCCTCTGTCACTCTCTCCCACACCCTCACTCACATGGGGCTGGGAGGGGCCAGAAATGAGGTGTTAAGGGTGTTGAAGGGGGCTAATCTAGGCTAAGGTGCAGGAGCAGGTTCAGGGACAGGGCAGGATGTTTGGACATCGGAGGGGGTAAGGAGTATGGGCACTAGGAGTGTGTTATGGTTCAGGAGGGGGTTCCAGCTCTGGCTGGGCAGTCCTTACCTCATGTAATTACTAGAAGCAGCCAGTATGTCTTTGAAGCCCCTAGGCAGAGGCACAGCCAGAGGGGCTCTGTGCAACTGGTGCTTGGGGCAAGGACAGTGTGTGGAGCCCCCCATGGCAGTGCCTAGGGACTGCAGGAACATGCTTGCTGTTTCCAGGAACCATGAAGAGCCTATCTTAGTCCTGCTGCACCGCTGACCAGACTTTTAGTGGCCTGGTCAGTGGTGTGACTAGAGCCACCAGATGCCTTTCTGAATGGGTGTTCCAGTTGAAAACAAAAGTCAGACACATGGCAACCCTATAAGCCACATGGAGTTCCTAACCCTCCAGCTTCAGGGCACCTCTCCAAAATCCTATGTTCATATTACTGTCTCTTCTGAGGGAGTCTCTCTAAATTGTAATCTTCTACAAAACCTGTCTCAGATACTCACACTTACCTCATAGCACAGAGCCCAGAACTAGGAGCAGAAGCTCATGTGCCATCTCACAGTGCCAGTCAACTTTTCATCTGTCCAGCATGCCTGAAGGTAAGGAGCTTTGTTATACCACCCAGCTCTGGTTACTCCCTCCCCATGGTGGGGGTGTGTCCTGCCCACTGCTGGGTTGGGGGAATAGACCAGAACCTTACTGCTTGGGAGCTGAGAGCTAATTAGACAGTGGGAAGACAATTGGATCTGGGTGGTATGGGGCAGAGTCCAATCCTGTGATGAGAAAGAACTGATTGGAGCAGGAAGAGGTAGCAGCAGCTATGCTGATTGAGGGGAGGCAGTCAATCTCTAAAACTAAATTTTTATGGGTCTGCAACACCATCTTTGTGAAAGACCATTTGGAAAAGAGGATTTGGACCAGTTGGAAACTGGTGTTAAGATGCTGCAGGGAGTAACAAGACTCTTTCAGGGACCCTGGGAAATCAGGAGGAGGCTAAGGAAGTCAGAGGGGTTTTGCCTCCTGACCTCTTTGAGTCAGCGCAAGTTTGACAAGTCAGGCAGAGACCTGTGGAAGGACTATAGCTGGGAAAAGTCTAGTAGATGCTTGAATTATTCTGGGACTGAGAATGGTTTGAATTTTGAACTTCGTGTTAATAAACCAGGCCCCAGAATGGCTGTTGATCACCTCATGAAAGCCTGTGGTGAGCAAATGAGTCAAAGAAGGGAAACCAAGGCAAGGCTGTGCAGAGCCACCCATGGCCAAAAAGAGTATTCAGGAGGCAGCCAACCCTGTTACACTGAGGAAGTAACCATAGGTTGCCAAGTCATAGAGTATATCAAATGTCCTTTGATAAGACAACTTGTTTCCTAGAAGTTACAGTCCCTGGCTAAGATGCCTTTGAGATCCTGTTCCAGTCCCCTACCTACCCAAGTATACCTTTTACAAATGGCCAGCCCATGCCACCACTTCTTTATGGGATGGGATCCTATGATCCATCCACTCGCCAGCCAGCTCTGTGGCTTACAATCCCCTAGTTGGGCCTGCTAGGTACCAGTTAGTGAGCTTGGCACCTGCAACAATTTACCTTAGGAACCTGTTGACAACAGCATGCAGTGACACAGAAGCACCTTCTTTAAAAGAAAAGTATGGTTTATTTACCAAAGGTATACAACACTCAGAAATGGACTTAAAGCAAAGAGCTCTATACACATACCGTCTTACATACGCTGGGCATTCCCCTCCAGCCACTAAGGGGACAGGATTTATCTTGGGTGACCATTTTTTGTGGTCTTAACTTACAGCCTACTTGCTAGAGACCATGGACTCTGTCAGCATGAAGTAGTTAATATGGAACTTCCAGACTTGGAGAAACAGCAATTTGACTAGGGTTGTGGCCCAGTAGTCGTCATCTCTTAATAGGGGTTAACTTGGCTACTCTGTTTGTTGGGATGCTCTCTGTTTAGGCAATTGTGTTGGCTTTGCTGCTTGGTTTCCCTGACAGTCCTGTTTACTTTAACTCTATAGTAGGTAACCCAATTTCAAATATACCAAGGCAGGCACAGATCCATAAAAAAATATTTCCCAGTTCCCCACACTAAACACAGGAAATGTAAATATGGCAAAACATATGAAAAATACTACAAGTGAAGAGCCAGTCTGTGAAACAAATCCATGGTGGCTGATATTAGACAAAGAATTATGCCCACGACTCATGAAGTCAGTCAATGTTCCCTATCTCGGGGGGAGGGGAGGTGGGGATGGAGAAACACCATGCAATAATTTGCGTAATCTTCAGTGAGTCAACATTAAACTATGAGGACTTCAACTACTGTCCTGCCTCTAGCCTCCTATTCCACAGACATTGGAAATATCTTCAAGCTCATACTGCTGGACATCTGCTGCCTTTGGTGCAATGAACTACAAGAGGCTACTAACACGCCTACATGACATAGCAGGAGTAGATGGCCCAGCGCTACAGTGGCTTCAATTGTTCCTCTCAGGGAGTGGTCACATAACTGTTTCTCCATTCCAAAGGCCCTCACCTGTGGGATCCTGCAGGGATACATACACTTTTTAATATACACACGTGACCACTGGGAAAGATATTGAGATGTCATTGGATTAGCTTCTAACATTTTTGAAGTGTCAGTGTACTGTCAGAATGCCTACAGGAAATTAGCTTTTATATGAGGAGCCATTCAAGTGAAATCCAGGCTTAACGAAAGCGATGTGGTAGGAAAAAGGAAACTGAAGAACTGGTAGAGATGTGGTCTCCATTTTTCATTTAAATGTAGACCCCATCATGAAGGTGGTACAAAGCCTCAGGATTTTGTTAGAGTCTTCACTAAGCTTGGATGACCAAAATTGCATCAATTTCCAAAAATAGTGTCTTTGTTCACCTTCTGCTGCCAGGAAAGTGTTTTTATCCCAAATGAAGGCCTATTCACAATAACCCATGTATTTGCCAGCTGCAGGCTAGATGACTGTAAGGCACATTATCTGAAGTGAATGGAAGACAATACACAGGCTCCAGCTGGTATAGAATGCTGCTACCCACCTTAGCCATGTCTCAGGCCACTGTGAGCACATCAGACCTCTGCTCAAGTCTGTATCGACTCAAACTGCTATTGGAAGTAGCAGAGTGTAAGACCTTGGTCCTAATTTTCATGGCACTTAATAGATCAAGCTCTAGTGCTCCTCCATGACAATGTTGATCACAAACCAGGATGAAGCATGTATGAGCAAAGGACAAAACTTTGTTAAAAGGGTGCAGCTAGGTAATGAGCTTCTAGAAGAGACTACATAAATCCAGACTCACCATCTTTAGGACACACTGAGGGAACAAAACAAAATACACACCACACACCCTTCTTAAAAGAAAGATCCTTTCCCTCATAAGAGTGATACTTACAACACTTCTACCTGTTCTGCCTCTAAACCTGCCCCCACCCTAAAAAAAGGTCAATCAATATTCATATGGGGAGAAGATTTCCAGTAGAGGGCTCTTTACTCTAGCAGAGAAATGCTGAACAAGATACAATGGCTGGAATTAGAAGCTAAAAAACACTGCCCCCTTTAAAAGCAAACACCACACCCCCACACAGGGAAGTTAAATACTGAAACAGCTTAAAGTTTAAACTCAATTGAATTTTTCCTAATTATACCAGGTAAACTTAGCAGCTCCTTTTACTTAATTGGGAGTTATTTGGGGCTTATTACTTTTGAAAATCAGGCCACATTTTAGGTCCCTAAATATAGACCTTTGTACAGCACTCAATTCTGAGCTATTTGTATATCTAGGGATTGAAATTAATAGAAAAAAGCTGTAGATCTAAGCAAACATCTAGTCAGTAAGAAAAAACCCACAAAATTTCCTAATACCTTGAATTCCCAAATGAAACCAGAGATCAAAGGCTTAAAGTATGCTCATCCAGGCATGGGACAAACACATGCTCTATCTTTAATAAGCCCCTTATGTTAACTCATGATATAGAGCTGAATTAAATCACATGCTAATTCTCAGTACAATATATATCTTTTCCACAGTCTAGGTCTTGATTCATAGACTCCAAGGCCAGAAGGGACCACTGTGATAATCTAGTGTGACCTCCTGTATAACAGACCAGTGTTTCTCAAACTGGTGTCTGAGCCCCTGGGCGTCCCAAGGGTACTCCAGGGGGTCCGCAGGCCCCCTTGATCAGCTCCTTCTTCCACTCCCCAGTGGGGGAGGTGCTGGCAGTAGGGTTGCCAACTTTGTTTGGATGAATTCCTGGGGATATCACATCACAATCTTTAAATATTAAAGATCAATCATTAATTCCTGGAGGCTTCAGGACAATCCTGGAAAGTTGGCAAGCTTATTGGAGAGGGGGAAGAATCATGTCTGGGGCACCAGGCCCTCTGATCAACTAAGGTTGCCAACCCTCTGTTTTGCCAGGAGTCTCCCAGAATCAGGCTCTTTCCTGATGGCTACTGAAAGCAAACCGGGAGATTTTAGGTGCTAAAAACCTGGTGGCACAGCAGGGCTAAGGCAAGTTCCCTGCCTGACTTGACTCTGTGCCACTCCCAGAAGCAGCCTGCACATCCCTACAGGGAGGTCAGGGAGTCTCTGCCTGCTGCCCTCGCTCAGAGAGCCAACTCCACAGCTCCCATTGGCTGGGATCTGTGGCCAATGGGAGCTGCGGGGGGTGGTGCCAGCAGGCAGGGGCAGAGTGCAGAGACACCCTGTCCCCTCCCCACCTCAGAGCCACTACCAGAGGGATGTGCTGGTCACTTTCAGGAGTTGCCCAAGGCAACCACTGCCTGGCCAGAGCTTGCCCTCCTGCATCCAAACTCCTTCCCAGAACCCATATCCCAGCTCCCTACCGCAGCATGCGGAAAGTGAGGGAGGATAAAGAGAGTGAGTGACGTGGGCGGGGGGGGGGGGGAGGAGAAGAGAAGGGAGAGAGAGAGAAAGAGAGAAGAAGAAATGGAGTGAAGTCAGGGCCTGGAGCTCCCCCCAAATTTTAAACCAAATGGGGGTCTTCAGGTGGCTAATGTTTGAGTACCGCTGACAGACAATATTTTGGAAAGTTCTATGGCCTATAGAATAGCTTTTAGAAAAATATCCAATCTTCAGCGATTGAGAATCCACTGTGACCCTTGGCAAGTTATTCCAGAGGTTAATTACTCTCATTGTTTAAAAAAGTGTATGCCTTATATTTCTAGTCTGAATTTGTCTAGCTTTAAATTCTAGCCATTGGTTCGTGTTATACCTCGATCTGCTACATTGAAGAGCCCATTATTATAAATTGTTCCCAAGGTAGATATTTATAGACTAATCAAGTCACCCCTTTACCTTCTTTAAGAAGCTAGATTCAGCTGGTTGAGTATCACTAAAGCATGTTTTCTAATCCTTTTAATAATTCTTGGGCTCTTCTCTGAATCCTCTCCATTTGATCAATATTTTTCTTGAATTGTTGACACAAGAACTGGACACTTTATTCAAGCAGTGGTTGCACCAGTGCTGAATACAGAAATAAAATAACCTCCCTATTCCTCCTTGAGATTCCCCTGTTTATGCATCCCAGGATCAGATTCTCTCTTTTGGCCATAGCATCACATTGAGGGTGCATGTTAGTTGATTATCCACTATGATTTCCATATCTTTTGAGGGCATCACTACTTCCAGAATAGAGGCCCACATCCTGTACATATGTCCCACATTCTTTGTCCTTATCAAGAAGGAAAAAAAACACACACATATTTGCATTACTCTCCTTTAAATGCTTTGTTAATCAATTCCTGTATCAGCTTCTCCATTATCATATCCAGGATCCATGTCAACTAGCAGAGCATTAGCTTTCTTCCACTCTTCTGGAACTACCAGAGTGCTCCACATCAGCCCCCAGTAAGCTTCTTAGCCAGCTCTTTAAAAAGAAAAAAAAAAAAAAAACCACTAAACAACCCTCACATATGGGTTATCTGGACCTGCAGATTGGGAAAAAAAATTCTAACTTTAGTAGCTTCAGTTTAACAAGCTCCAGGGATACTAGTGAAATGGAAAGATCTTCATCATCTGATGAGACGACCTAATCTTTCTCCAAATATTCATGTTCTTAATTATGAATGTATCAAACACTTCTGCCTTTTCTGCATGGTTATTGTTAATTCTACTATTTTCATCTGTTAGTGGACCAATACTACTGTCAAATCTTTTATTTATAATATATTTTAAAAATCTCATTGTACGTAACTCTGCTGGCCAGAGATTTCTCGTCCCACTTTGGAATTGTAGAAAAATTGATGAGAAACAAACTTTGATTTATATTCCATATCAAATTCCTTGTGTCCATTTGTTAAATATTTTACAACTGTCCCATTAAACCAGGTCAGCTTTCTAAACCAATACAGCCTTCTTCCTTGATTGTGGCTTTTTGGCTACATAGTAAGGTATAGTCTTAAGTGATTCCTAATCACTTGCATTTTTCTGATTAAATTTTTCATCTCAGATGATTTGGCTTATTTTTTTCCAGTTTGTGAAACTGGCCTTTTATAAAAATTGGTGTTTTAATAACTGGTCTGGACTTGCACATTAGAAACATGATCAAGTCAGTCACTTGTACTTGAGCTATCTTTCTTCAGTTCTCTTATATGTTCCTCCTTTCTGTTAAGACTGTAATAAAGAATTACTCTGTGTTGGCCGCAATACTTCAGGAAATTAGCATTTCTAAACATAGATGACAAATATGGTTTAGCAGTGGCAGCATGAGCCCTCCTGCATGTCACTCAAATTTAAATAAATGTATCTTACAATCTGATCTGTACAAGCAGTGTCCTGTGCCCACACTGATCTGGGCTACTTCAGTGGGACTCCATGTTGGAGAAGGGCATTTAAAGGTTCAGAGCCGAAAAAGATTGGTCAGAGTCTTAGTGACTTGACATAGGCCATAGATCCAGGGGGTGGGGGCAACCTTTTACCCATCTATGTTTTGGCTGGGCCAAACCAGAGTGGCAGCATGACCCATGCACCAGCTCTCAATGCAACTCATTCAGATTCAGAGCATATAGGTATAGGGGCTCATCGGCTAGGGGAAGGAATCAGGCTGCTGGTACAGGGCTGTCTGAGATAGGAAGGGGGGTCCAGATGGAGGGGGGAAATCTGTGCCCCCTGTAAGACAGCACACTCACCATTTGTAGTGTGACCTTGTGTCAGAGTGTGATGCTGCAAAGGGTCTCTCTCTCCATGTCTCCTGCTGACTACCTGCCTCATACCAGGTCTTCAGTGACTCACATGAAGTTCAATCACTTTCCTAGGTAACAAAAATGTCCAAATGAAAGTCCAAACACAAAGTGGCCTTAAGGTTTTGCTCCTTCAGGCACACCGCTGTTTCTCTGGGCCACTTATCCCCAACCCCACTTGGGTTTTTACATTCACCACATTGAGACCATGGCTTCTTGTTCTGTCATCTGCCACCATTGAGAACAGCCTAGCTCCATCCTCTTTGGAAACCCCCTTCAGGTAGTTGAAGGGCTGCTGTTAAATCCCCCCTCACTCTTCTCTTCAGACTAAAGACAAATTCCCTCAGTCTGTCCTCATAAGTCATGTGCCCCAGCGCCCTGATTATTTCTGTTGCCCTTTACTGGACTCTCTCCAATTTGTCCATATCCTTTCTGTAGTGGGGGACCCAGAACTAGATGCAATACTCCAGATATAGCCTCACCAGTGCCAGATTGAGAAGGAAGTGATTATTTCCCTCTCAATCTGCTGGCAATGATCCTACTAATGCAGCCCAATATGCTGTTAGCTTTCCTGGCACCAAGGGTACACTGTTTACTTCTATCCAGCTTATTGTCCACTGTAATCGCCAGGTCCTTTTCTGCAGAACTGCTGCGTAGCCAATTGGTCACCAGTCTGTAGCAGTACATGGGATTCTTCCAGCCTAAGTGCAGGATTCTGCACTTGACCTTGTTGAACCTCAGATTTCCTTTGGCCCAATCCTCCAATTTGTCTAGGTCATTCTGGACCCTATCTCTACCCTTCATCATATCTACCTCTCCCGCCAACTGTGTCAGCCATGAACTTGCTGCAGGTGCAAACCATCCCATCATACAGATCCTTAATGAGGATGTTGAATGAAACCAGCCTCAGGAGTTACCCCTTAGAAGGGAGTCTCCAACCACCATCACTGATCTCCTCCTCCTAGGGTTTGGGGTTCCATGCCCACCACTTCCAGAACAATGCATCCCATGCCTTCTGGGAAATGGGGTCTGAGCCCTTCCCTCAGATGACTCTTCCAAACCATTCTATGCCATAGTACTTGTGCAGAGTGTCTGAAAACAGTTTATTACCTCTGTCTGCATTGAGGGGGTACATGGGTTCTCCTTTTTCTTCTGGAGGAGACATGCTGCCAGTTTTCTTCCCCATCTTGCACTGTCCTCTGATTTTCCCCCACCATGCTGTGCCTGCAGTACCAAAACACTGACTTCTATCCAGAAGGTCTTCATTTTCTCTGATGCAAGGCAGGGCTGATACTTGGGTCTTCTCTTCCAAGATGGAGAGCAGCTTGCACTTCATAAAAGCAAAGTTGCTTTTAGCCTCTGGGCATAGGCGTGGACTTTTGGTTTTGCTGGTGGTTACTTTCCCTAAGACCCCACCTCTTCCCCTGCCTGCTGCTCACTCCTTTCTTACCCTCCCCCCCAAATGGGGTGGGGGGGTGGATTTTCAGCCTATTTATACACTTTTCATATTCTAGTTATTGAATTTGATCATTGGTATTGTAACAATCATTAAAATAGTAATGAACTACATAATTACATCATTAATTACAGTACATTAAAATCATTGCACGCACAAGCTGTCTTTAAACTGGGATGTTAGTGAAGACATCTCACTGTGGCTTTCTGGATGAAATTGTCAATTTACATCTAGTTCACTGGTACAGTCTTGATGCATGTTAAGGACAGCTACGTTATTCAGTCACATCTGTCTTATGGATGTCCAGAGATAATTTTTAACTCTGAGGCTGGAGAATGAGTGTTCCACCATACAGGATGATACAGGCACAGTGAGAAGCATTCTTATACATTTGCAGTACTCTGTTTTTATCAGAAGCTCTCCACTATGCTTCCAATCAACTATGCATTAGAGATAAGGAGTTCCGAACAGGCTGGATTTGTTGCATCACATCTTGTGCAACCAGATTTGCTGTGTGCCATACAGCACATACAGTGTACATACACAGCTCTTGGTTCTCCATGCTTGACCCTAGCTTGTCCACCAGGCAGTACACCACTGACATTCGTGGCCCCATCGTAACGCTGACCTTGACAATTTCTAATGGCAAAACTGAACTGGAGCAGCACATCCTTCACTATAGTAAAGAGCGTATTAGCATTGGTCAGATTTTACGAGATGCTTCTAAAAAAATCTTTAACAATTTTGAAACAGATTGACTAAACAGCAGACAGTTCTGTTAAAGTATCAGTTATAAGTGCATAGTAAAGACTCTCATAGAAATGTGCATAGCTTTCTCAGCACATCATTTGCCATCAGGGTGAGTATTTCGTTGAGGACTTCCATGAGACATCCATTTATAAGACTTCGCTGTAGCCATCTCTTAAGCTTGGGTATATGTAGTGGTTTAACAAAATTCAAATTTTCATGTGTGTCCATGAAAGGCCACTCCCTGTGCTGCTAAAAACTGCAATGAAGTTATAATTTTCAGCAATGAAATCCTTGCATGCTGCATATCATGTTCTTTGCCTGCCAACATAAGGCTACCTACATGTTCTCCTTTTTCAAATGCAGATAGGTTTTCATCACATGAAAAGTCTTCTGGACACTGAACTGCCTTTCTAATGCTTTGTTCCATGAGCAAAACCAATTACTCACAAAAGCTAACGATTGTCGCTACTTGTAGATTGGAGGGGATGTCCAGCCACAGCTGCTTTGCAACATAACAGAAAACATGATCCTTTGCATTACTATATTCTATCCATTTATACTGCACTCCCCAGCTCTCTTGAAAAGATCTCCCTTCGTCTCATTTTTCTATTTTGTTTGGTATCAAAACTACTGGTAGCTAATTTCATGGTCTGATTGTCCACTGTTACAGCAGATTCAGCTGTATTTGCTGAAGCACTTCAGGTTCTTGAAAGTTTCCCACTGTTGATTTTCAACAGAAATTTATCCATCTTTCAACCTGGCCCTATAATTATAGTACAGGCAAAAAATAAAAAAACCTTTAGTCCCTTCTGCAGTCTTGCACTCTAGGCCTGCCTCACTGCTTACCTCTTGACCACAGCACCCTCCCATAAGACCAGCCCTGCATTCACCTTATTTCCAAACTACACTGCTTTCATGGATTGGCATGTGTACCCATGTCAAAATTAAAACTCCCAGGCTCAGAGTGGAGTAAAATCTAAACAGCAGGCTACTAGCATCAAGATTTACACACCACCTCTAGTGTAGAAGAGGCATACTCTGTATATTAGGATGCACCCAACATGGGCATAATGGCAGGATTCACATTAGAAAGACAAGGGGGGTAATCTTTTATTGGACTAGCTTCTTGGGAGGGGGGTGGGGGAAGGAGAGAGACAAGGTTTTGAACTTTCACAGAACTCTTCTTCAGGAAGAGCTACTCTGTGAAAGCTCCAAAGCTTGTCTCTCTCACCAACAAAAGTTGCTCCAATAGAAAAAGATATTACCTTCTCTCTCTAATTTCCTGGGAGCAACAGGGCAACAACAATACAGCATACACATGAACAGCACAGAGTGACCATCACACCAGGGTACTATATTCAGGATTCATTGTAGCATAAGGTCATCATTACACCAAGAAATTAGCACTACCAGCATAATGAGATAAATATAGCCACGTGTCCATGCCAAAAATTCACAGTACAAGCACACTGGTATCCACACAGCAGGATAGTAGTGTCAGTTTAGTGGGGATTGGACTCAGTCCCTGAGTGTAAGGATTCAGCTAAACTAGGGGGAACCAGATAATAAGTGTGAAAAATCAGGACAGGGGGTGGGGATAATTAGCACCTATATAAGAAAAAGCCCCAAATATCATTACTGTCCCTATACAATCACGACATCTGATCACCCTAAGCTAAATACAAGGGCACTTGCAAATAGCTGTACTAACAGTAGGACCTACACAATTGGCCCAATAGGAGGAGTTGCATGTCAGGGCACTAATTCCCATATGGGGAGGGGTTTCAGTCCCCCACAACAGACCACTTCTTCTTTGAAATACACTTACCGGCTGCTGCCGCCACCTTTCATTGGGTGAGGTTGAAGCCAGGCTGGGAGGTGCAGAGCCACACAAAACACACCTGCCCAGAAGAAGCAGGTAGGGCAGCACCACTACTGGGTGGTGGCTGATGGGGTCAGTCAGCTCCTGCCACAGGAGCAGGTCCTGGTCACTGAAATAGCTGGCAGCCAAAACAGGAGATGCATAGCCAGAAACAGCTGTTTCTGGCCATGCTGCTGGAAACGGCTGATCAGCAGGTCCTGGCCCTGCCAAAATAGCTGATGGGGCTCACAGGCCCCCTAGGTCCCATTAACAGCTGACTGGTGCCAAGGGGTGCTGAGCACCCCTATTTTTTCCCCAGGGGGTGCTCCAGCCATTGAGCACCCACAAGTCAGCACCTATACCTCTAGGAGAAAGACAAACAGGTGACAGCCCATTCATGTCACAACAGCTGATCACTCACTATCCATATGGTCTTTCTTCTAAGAACCTCTTCAGATATGGTAATTACTGTTCACAGAAGCTTGAAAGGCAAAAATTCTGTGGAAAACTCCCCACCTTGGCAAACTCCCTGTGTTGGCTTCTCCTCTGTTCCCAGCTCAGACACTTTACACCTGGCTGCTTTTTTATAAGGCTGCTGGCTAGAAGCAGTTTCCCCAGCTCAAAGCCTTCCCTCCAATCAACCACTCAAGGCCCACCTGGAACAAGCACTCCCAAGTCACACATTCCAAACAAACAGTCACACTTGTCAAACAAACACAAGGTCAAATAGTCCCTGCCACTAGTACCAGTCAAACAAATGGTCACAGTAGACAGACACTCAGATATTCATTCCACCAGTTCACAACACAGCCCCCCAATGCAGCACTCACCAAAGCTTCTCTTGGATGGTTCCTAGGCAAACTCCCTCTGTTTGCTTCTCAGTTCACAACTGACTGCTTTTTTTATAAGGCTGCTTTTTTAAAATCTGTTCCCTGTGGGTCAGTCTGCCTACCTAGATTTTCTCTACAGACAAGACCCACCTCCTCTATAGGGCCCTTCTGCTCCTTATAAGGCCCAGTGCCTAATAATTCTTACCTAGCTCCGCTCCCTCTTCCCAGAAGGCAATCAATCAATCACAGATGGCCTAATTGGCTCTTAACCCCTTGTATGACAGGTGATGTGAGTAAACTTCATCACATACACCCCACTTTAAATGTCAGTAATTAATTCCTGCTCTAACTGGCTTTGGGTCAGAAACTGAGCTATGACATTCCTTCAGTATCCTTAATGACAAAACCCATTCCTTAATTTTCCCAATCCTATTCAATCACATCCTCCTAATACCATGTATAATTTTAGCCCTCATCATCAGAATAACAAAGGCCCAGTGACTTTACCCTCTTTATTACAGTTCCAGTCCCTGAATCAATACTATGTGATTAAGATGGCCAGTCACACACAGTGATTGTATCAGTTAGCAAGCAACAAATACATTTCCTGAATGACTTTTAAGCTGAAGTACATTCCCATAAAGGGCCAATTGTGATACACTTACTCACACTGAATAGTACCTTCGGTTATAAGTGATCCCCTCACAGTCTACAAGATCACTTCTAGGGTAAGGTAGTAATCAGTTTGGGTAAGAATATCTTTATCTAACCCAGAGTTTTGTTGAAAAAATTTCAATAATAAACAATTTAAAAAAAAAAAATTAGTCCCTTTGTGAGCAATTCACAAACAGAAAAGAATCCAAACTCCTTTGGAGAAACTGTTTGCAACAAAGATGTCAACCAGATCTAATTATTATGCAAAATCAATAGTCAAGTCAGACTGAAAGTATCAGACTCCTCTTGGTTTAATCCTGCTCCTAATGAAGTCAGTGGCAAAACTACCGTTGACTAATGTGGGAGCAGGATTGTCACCCTAATGCAGTATTTAAACAAGGGAATTACACTGGGGAATATAGATATGTTATGAGGTACCCTGTTACAGTGCTTTCAGGGAACATATATATGGATTACAGACTGTCTCTGGTATTCAGAGTATCATACTGAATAATTTTAAGTGCGTGTGTGTGAGTCTGTATGTCCTCCCCACCCAATGTTTTTTTCTTCATGATTGCCTCTGACACAATGAATCATGATTTATTACAGATATTGGTAATGAGCAGCCTGAGCTCGACCAAAATTAATCTTTATAATTCTAGAGTAAAAAGAACATTAAAAAAACCCAACCTTTTTTTGTCTCATTTGTAACTCTCCTATGCAGACAACAAAGTGTCAGCAGTTACCGATGGTATAGGAAACTGCAAATATACACCAGTATTTGCATAGGTTATTTTGATTTTTCATTGCCAATTTTTCATTTTATACAGATACAGGAATCAAGTTATAGGGCATGGCTACACTTGTGAGTTAGAGCGCATTAAAGCAGCCCCAGGCACCCTAACTCATGATGCGTCCACACTGGCAAGGCACATAGAGCATACGGACTCTGCGGCTGGAGCGCTCCTGGTAATCCACCTCGACGAGAAGCATAATGCTTATTGTGCCCTGGCTGGAGCACTGCGGCGCCAGTATGGACACCCTGGGCTATTAATGCACTCTGATCGGCCTCCAGAAGTGTCCCAAAATGCCTGTTCTTGCCACTCTGGTCATCCCTTTGAATTCTACTTCCCTGCCTTCAGGTGACCAACCGTTAGACCCTCCCTTTAAATTCTCTGGGGATTTTGAAAATCCCCTTCCTGTTTCATCAGCAGGGCACAGAGTGCCCTCAGCAAATCTTTCCAGGTGACCATGCCTCCCCGCGCCAAGCAGTTCCAGTATAGAGCAATGGCGAGGTGCTGGACCTCATAAGTGTTTGGGGGGAGGAAGCTGTCCAGTCCCAGCTGCGCTCCAGCCGTAGGAATTACGATACCTTCGGGCAGATATCAAGGGACATGATGGAAAGGGGCCAAGACTGGGACGCACTGCAGTGCAGGGTTAAAGTGAAGGAGCTGCGGAATGCCTACCACAAAGCCCGCTAGGCAAATAGCCACTACAGTGCTGCCCCTTTGACCAGCTGTTTTTACAAAGAGCTGGATGTGATACTTGGGGGCGACCGCACCTCCACTCCAAAGACCACCAAAGACTCTTCAGAGCCCAGTCCAACAAGGCAGGAGGAGGAGGAAAGTGGGAGTGAGGGTGCTGAGGAGGAGGGGGACAGCATCCTGGCATCCCGAGATGCATGCAGCCAGGAGCTGTTCTAAAGCCAGGAGGAAGGTAGCGAGTCACAGCGGGAGGTGCTTGGGGAACAACAAACACCAGAGGAGGTGCCTGGTAAGCGGCTTTTATTTTTGGAAGGAAGTTGTTCGGTGCAGGTTTTTGGGGTGAGGAGGGTTAGGGCTGCATGCATGCCTTAATGTGGAATAGGCCATTGATGTGCTCTCTCACCTCTCGGTAATCAGCCTCAGTGATCTCTTCAAAGGTCTCATGCAGAAGCTGGGCAATCCATTTGCGCAGGTTTCTCGGGAGAGCCACTGTGTTCCTTGTCCCAGTAAGGCTAACATATCTGCGCCACTGTGCTCTGAGGGGCGGGAGGACCATTGCTGCACACTGGCAAGCTCCATATAAGCCAGGGCGGAAGCTGCATTGTAGTAGAAGACCCTCCCTTGCTTCTCAGGTCACCCTCAGCAGTGAGATATCTTCCAGGATGAACTCTTGTGGAAAATGTGGGGACAGAGTTCAGTATAGGGGCCCCCAGCAGCTGTTGGGTCTCCCTAAGGCACAGAACCCTAGAGGACAGTACAGCCGTGAAACAATCAATCCCCCTTACCCCTGTGCTTACTCACCATTTTGGAGCTCCTGTGGGTTATGTGTGCTCACTTTAGGAAGGGCAATTCTGCTATTGTGTAGACTGTGCTTGTCTACTTTAAGTACTGCCGAATCATTGCTCTGTCTGGTGGGAACAATGCTGCCTCTGTTAAGTGTTCCATTTTGGCTTTACAGATACAACCTTGAGATCTCAGCCGTCCTTGTAATCAATGGCCGAAAAACTTCAAAGAATTAGGAAGAGTCCACGTAGAAGCAAAGAGGACATGCTGCGTAAAGTCATGCAGCACTCCCTTAATGAAAATCAAAAAGTGCAGGAGTGGAGGGAGATTGAAAGGAGGGTCCACCATCAGAATGTGGATTGCCGGCAACAAAGCACGGAGCAGCTGCTAAGCATTATGAAGCACCAAGTGGACTTGATACAGGCGCTCGTAACAATGCAGGTGGAGCACTTCCGCGCCCCCCCCCCATGCAGCCCTTGTCCAAAACCTCTTTCCCTTGTGCCCCCATGTCACCTCCAACCCACCTTCCCCAACATCTGGGTACTTATCCAACACCTGTAGCTTCACCACCCAGCCCAGCAAACTACGACCCTTACCCACTGCACTCAACCCCCATCCCCATGCATTTTAGCCAGCCAGAAGTGCAGCACTCATTGCACAGCACTCCAGACAGGAAGGCTGAGTATGATAAAAGGACATACACAAATCTGTGATTGTATCATTCCCCACCCCACCCCCTTGTCCTTTCTGTTTCCCAAGCAGTTGTGTTTCTTTTCAATAAATGGATTTTTTGGTTTGAAAACATTCTTTATTATTGCATTAAGTAAAAGATACCTTAGCCCAGGAAAGCAACAGGCACTTCAAGTCAGTGTAGCAAACACAGATTCCTACTAACTTTGGAACCACTGCACTTCACGCCTGTGAAGGGCATCAAATATTACT
Organism: Lepidochelys olivacea; assembly: GCF_965140295.1. Classification (NCBI taxonomy): domain Eukaryota; kingdom Metazoa; phylum Chordata; order Testudines; family Cheloniidae; genus Lepidochelys; species Lepidochelys olivacea. Next base: position 73,186,020 of record NC_140411.1, on the reverse strand, counting down.
GGTGGCTTTCAGCCTCAAATTGCTCCCTCAAGGCATCCCTAATCCTTGCAGCCCCACGCTGGACCCCTCTAACAGCCCTGCTCTCTGGCTGTTCAAATTCAGTCTCCAGGTGTTGAACCTCCGAGGTCCATGCCTGAGTGAATTTTTCACCCTTCCCTTCACAAATGTCATGGACAGTACAGCACCCAGATATAACCGTGGGGATATTGTCATCGGCCTGGTCCAGCTTCCCATACAGACAGCGCCAGCGGCCCTTTAAAAGGCCAAAAGAACACTCCACAGTCATTCTGCACCGACTCAGCCTTTTGTTGAACCACTCATTGCTGCTGTCAAGGCTCCCTGTGTAGGGTTTCATGAGCCACAGAATTAAAGGGTAAGCGGGGTCTCCAAGGATCACAATTGGCATTTCAAATTCTGGTCTGGGAAGAAAGCCCTAGCCTGCAGCTTCCTGAACAGGCCTGTGTTCCGAAAGATGTGTGCATCATGCACCTTTCCGACCCAGACTGCGTTAATGTAAATGAAATGCCCATGGTGATCCGCAAGCACCTGGAGAACCATATAGAAATACCCCTTCTGATTAATGTACTCAGAGGCTAGGTGTGCTGGTGCCAAAATTGGAATATGTGTCCCATCTACCGCCCCTCCACAGTTAGGGAAACCCATTTGTGCAAAGCCAGCTGCAATGTCATGCACGTTACCCAGAGTCACGGTTCTTCTGAGCATGATGCAATTAATGGCCCTGCAAAGTTGCAACACAATTCCAATGGTTGACTTTCCCACTCCAAACTGGATAGTGACTGATCGGTAGCTGCTTGGAGTTGCCAGCTTCCAGATTGCAATAGCCACTGGCAGGGCAGCTCTCAATCTCATGTCCTTGCACTGCAGGGTGGGGGGCGAACTCATCACACAGTCTCATGAAAGTGGGTTTTCTCATCTGAAAGTTCTGCAACCACTGCTCATCATCACAGACTTGCATGATGATGTGATCACACCATTCAGTGCTTGTTTCCTGAGCATGTCCGTGAATGCCACAAGCAATCTCGTGTCGTATGCGTTATGTGAGTCGACATCATCGCAGGCTCCTCACTGTCAGTTTGTAGCTTGAGTAACTTGACTGCTATTTGTGATGTGCTGATGAGACCCATTAGCATATTCCTCAGCCCTTCAGGATCCATTCACGCAGACCAAAAGGGAAGACAGAGCATGCAATACAAAAAACATTGAAAGATGGCTCCAAATGTGGATGGAAGCACAGGGATTGCTGGGATGCGAAGCGATGCATCACGGGGTGTTGGGACAGGACCGAGAATGCCCCCACTCCCCACCCCCTTCCCACAAGTCAGAGCACCAGAATCGGAAGAGGTGCTCTGTGGGATAGCTGCCCATAATGCACCACTCTCAATGCCGCTGCAAGTGCTGCAAATGTGGCCACGCCAGTGCGCTTGCAGCTGAGAGTGTGAACACATTGCAGCACTTTCCCTACTGCGCTCTCCGAGGGCTGGTTAGTGCTCTACATCTGCAAGTGTAGCCATGCCGTTAGAGTCACCGAAAGGCTTAACTGTTTCTCCCTTTCTCTTGGAACTTGTCTAGCTAGAATAGTGTTTCAGTTTTGTCACACAATCTTATATTATAAGGTGGATGACATAAGGCAATGGCATTGAAGAAATACAAGTCACTGCCCTGAACAACTTACAATCTAATAAAAAATGTGAAAGAGAAATGTCTGTTATTTGTATTTATCATTTTTAATGACTAAAAAAATAAAGATTCTTTCTCATAAGGCTTGGAAGTAATTGGCACAAGTACAAGCCATGTGAGCTTTACATAAAAATTTCTACATTCAAAGAATTTTAAAATTTTGCAAAGTCAAGCACTCAAATGTTAGGAAATCTTCCTACCCAAAATTTTCTACCTAGATCTTGCCTCCCGACACTCTTCATCTATATACATCTAGCCCCCTCCCCCACAGTGCTCCTATCCAGCTCCTTCATACCAGCTCTTGTCCCCCTCCCCATCTACTTCTACTCCACGCCATTTTCCCCATTTCCCTCTGTGACAAACTGTACCCCAAAGTTGCAGCCTATAACCCCCATATTCATCATTCATATATGGTTGTGATATTTCATACAAAGCACGCCATGTAAGATATCATAGGAAAGGTCCTGACCTGCTGAAACCAATTGTTCTGTCAAAATATGTACGTCATTAGTGTGTACAAAGTTATGAGATTTTGCTGTATGGTTGTTATTGAAATAGGTTGTGACTTTGGGAGTTGCCCAATGCTAGTTCTCCAGTGACAATAACGAAGGAGGTGACCAACACCGGGGGTGGGGGCAGGGCTTAAACAATCATTAAACACCTGGGGAGTTGTAAACAAAGGATTTACAATACTCTAAGAGAGTTGTGCAAGTACCACACAATGGGGCTTGCTCAACAATATGATTCAGTTGCACAACACCACACCAAGGGGATTGCTCAAATCTGGGACTCAGTAAAGCCCACCAGGACATGTCTGGGCTAGTATTTTCCAGGCACATGTACTGAGGGTATAAAATAAGGGACGATGACATCATGTAATTAGCTTTCTCCTCCTCCACCTCTACTGATGGCAACAAAAAAGCTCTAGGGACAAACAAACTTTAACTGAGGAGACTGGCCCCAGTTGAGAAGGAAAGTCAGCCTGTGTATTAAGAACTGCAACCTACCTGCAACATCCAGTGGGGTGATAAAACCTGCTTGATTCAAATACTGTTCAGTCTAATAAGGTTTAAGATTTAGACTGCATGCTTACTTCTTTATTTTCTTTGGTAATTATATGTGACCTTTATGTCTGCCGCTTATAATCACTTAAAATCTATTTTTCTATAGTCAATACATTTATTTTAATGTTTTATCCTTCCCAATGAGTTTGTCTGAAGTGCTTGAGAAATTGGTTCAGGTTACAAAAGCTGGTACATGTCCACTTTCATCTGACGAAGTGGCGAACGAAGTGACAATCTAATAAGTTTGTACTGTTAAAAAGGAGGTCTTGAGCAGTGCAAAATGGTAAATTTCTGGGGTGTGAAGCTGGGGGCTTGGGAGACTTGTTCGTGTTTCCCTGCATATAGTTCATGAGTGGCTCAGAGAGCATTCACGCAAAGTAGCTGGGTGTGCCTCTGCATTCTGGTGGCTGAGTGATAACAGCACCTGGAGGGGTTTGCTGCTTGTCACTGGGAAAACACTGTGAGATACAGTGCAGGCTAGAGAGTGAAAGGGGCACAGCAGTCCCATAGTTCCAGGTTGTGCCCCAGGGATCCCATCACATCCTGTTTCCCCCTCCCCATTCCTAAATCCTTTGCTTTCCAGTCAGGGTACTCCCCCTTTTGTGCCTCACATCCTGAGCACCAGCAGCCAAAGCATTGAGAGCACAGAAAAGATTCTGGTGTCCAGCAACACAGCATTTCCCAGCATTCAGGAGAGGCATTGACAGGGAAAGTCCTGTTCAGCCCCTAAAGCCCTGCAATGAGTCATGCTCAATCAGACAGAATCTTCAGAGAATTTAGCTGTTGAACAGTAAACTGAGCATGTGAGATTTTTAGGAGTCATACATCTTGGCCAAATTTGGGTATGTTTCACAGGAAGTTGCAATTTGTTAGTGTCCAAAAAATCTTCCAGATGGGATGATACAGCATGATTACATGCAAGGCAACATCTAGGAACTTACAGAACTTTGCTTTCAGGAATTGCTTGATAATAGGAGAGAATATGTATGGAGGAACAAAGTGCAACTTCCGGACATTATATCTTAGCTCTCTCTCTTTTTATGTTTGCACACTGAACTTGGTGTCAGAAATGAGTCAGCTCTTGTAGGTATGTGAAATCAGAAACTAAGAATATTGAAAAAAAATAATAAAAGAGAGAGATAAAACAATCATGTCAGCAAGATTCCTATCTGCAGGCAATTGGGCATTCTTTGGATCACAATGGGAAAACTACACAATTGCAACAAGGCTGGATAAAAAGGAAAACAAAACAGGAGCAGCCACACTATTAGCTGTAATGGGCAAAGGCTGCCACATGCTCCAACAACATTTTGGTATGTGGACAGTAGACTGATACGATTCATTTAAAATCCCAGGTGTGCGCCAAAAACATTTCAACTCACAAAAAATGTCATATGAAAACTTTGTAAAAATCTTATATTTGCAACACGAATAATCAAGAATCTGGAGAAACAATAAGATCGCTATCTTGCCAAACTATACAAAAATGGCTGACTCATGTAACTGTCAATACTTAAAAGATGAACCAATTAGTGATAGATTGGGACAGATGATGCAGGAGCATGAAAAAGAGTCCTCGGAGAATGCCCACACTTTACCAACAGCGACAGATTTATGAATAGCTAGTGATGAAGTTGACATCCAAATGCAGAGCATAAGTGGAGCAGACACAAATAATTGACCAGGTATCACAGGGAAAGCATAAAATACAAAGGAAAAATACACAAAAAAATTGTTCAAAAGCAAATGTCAAATACAAACAGATAAGATAAACAAAATGCAAAGGAAGACCTGCGGCTACTGTGGAAAAAATCATGTGACTGGACAATGCCCCACATATTGGGTAATGCATAGTAATTTTGGCAAGGGCAATAATTATGCCAAAGCTTGCAGACAAGAAAAGGAAAGAAGAAAATACATCATATTGAGGAAGGTAGCAGTGATTCAGAGGATGAGATGTTGCACATAAATGACATTAATGCAGTTCAAAACAGTGAAATAAAGCTTTATAAATCTCAGACTAGCACCAGAGGTAAAGACATGGCAGCAGCACACAAACAACAGGAAACTGAATGACAGATAGATATAGTGGTGCTTCAGTGAATGTGGTAGGCTCCAAAAACTTCATCAGCATTATGCAAAACAAAGCAAAACTGCAACCAGGCAAAACTACATTAAAATTATATGATGGCACAATCATAATTCCACTAGCACAATGTAAATTGAAAGCAGAATACCAAGGAAAAGCATGTAGACTGAATTATCACCTTTTACAACAACACAGAAGCCAGTTCAGATAAAACTTGTGAGTGCATGAATCTAGTACCACTAAACTTGATACAAACTGTTCATACAATAGAACACAAGCAAACAAACAAACAAAAAATATATCCAGAGCAGAGAATGTGCTGTGCCATCCTTTCAGCAAAGCTGCTAAAAATTATCATGACGTTTTTTGAATAAATGAGATATTTTCCAGGCCTGTTACTCCTGGAAATAGAGAAAACAATTCAGTTAGTACAGTAAGTACTTCACAGAGTTCCCATTGCATTCAGAGGAAAAAATAAGGGGGCAATACATCAACTGGAAAAAGGAAGGCATCATTATTTAAGCCACTGAGCCTAGAAGTTGGATAAAGAGCATGGTAGTCATTGACAAGCTGGGCAAGCTGCACATTAGCATAGACACAAGCAATTTAAACAATGCACTAAGAAGAACTACTACCGAATGCCTACAATTGAAGAGATATAATCTTACTTGGCAAAAGCAAAAATAATCTCAGTTCTTGTTGCCAAAGACAGATATTAGCAAGTGCTGTTGGATAAGGAAATATGCTACCTCAACACCTTTTGGACATCAGCAGGTGATTGAGATGGCTGAGAATGCCATTCAAGATCAATACCATTAAATATCCCATCCTGAAATATTACAATGTGACTGAAGGGATAACCACTCAATGTGATGTCACTGAGAAAGGGCTTGAGGCATCACTCTTACAAAAGGGACAGCTGGTAGCTTTTGCAGCAAGGTCACTATTGCCAGTGAAATAAAGATACACCCAAACTGAAGAGCAATGTCTTGCAATAGTGTTCACAAGAGAAAAGTCTGACCAGTCTGTTCAAGAGAGGAAAGCCATTCCAGGAGACAGTAAGCAGTAGAGAACATTTTTAAAAGAGCAACTGCTAGAGGCCTCGGTATGCCTTCAACCTATACTACTTAAACTGCAACACTGCAACTTGTACAAGAAAGGGACTGAGATGTACATAGATGTGTTCTTATCCAGAGCAGTCTTACAGCAAGAAAATATACCAACCAAACAAGAATATGAGATCCTTAAAGGGATAGAAATACATAAAAACAGGTTGACACAGAAAGTATCAACCAGGCCAGTTATGTGCCAGTGTCAAGGCAGGGGTTGAAAATAATCTGATAACTAACTATACAAGACAAAGATTAACAAGTGCTCACATCCATCATTCTGTCAATTGTAAAACACAGATCACTGATAACAGAAATTCTTTCAAGAATACATCAAAGACATTCCAGAATAGAAATATGTATCCCGAAAGCCAGAGATGCTGTATACTGCCCAAATGTGACTAAGGATATCTGAGACCTGGTGAGCAGTTCTGATACCTATGGGGAAATATAGGCCAAGCAGCAAAAAGAGATACACAATTTCCAAAAGACCTTGGAATGATAGGAATGATTTTTTTTCATGGCAAGCCACAAAAAAACCTCATTATTGTATACTATGATTTAGATTTCTGGGAACTATACAAACTTTAAACACTACTGCAGCAACTATGATAGACAAAGCAAAGAAACATTTTCAGCAGATATGGCATTCCAAACTGTAGTTTCAGACAATGAATCCCAGTTTCCTTACAGTGAGTTTGTGCAGTGCACCCAGGAGTAGGAATTGAGTCATTCCACATCATCACCATATCACAGCCAGTCAAATGGCAAAGCCAAATCAGAGATTAAAAGTTCTAAAACTATATTGAAGATAGCTGCGCAAAACCAAAGAATTTTGATAACTTTACTTTCAATAAGTGTTTGATGAAAGACAGTATATGTGGAAGAATAAATCAAGTCTGAATAATGCATTTTCTTAGCTCTCTTTTTATTCTTGTACACTGAACACCCAGAAAGACTGCTGTGCTTGTGCATTGTCAATTGCAGGACCAGAGCTTTAATGTTCAGATAAGTTACCTTACAATTTTTTATAGTAACAGTTATCCTCCTCTTCTCTCTTAATCTTTGTTAATCTCACTCATATATTTCATATTATTAGACTGCAAGCACTTCAGAATAGCAACCTTGATATACCATATGTATATTTTTCCAGCACCTAGCACAGTGGAGTCCTTAGCCAGTCCCACAGACAGTATGCAAATCCAAATAAATAATAATCACAATAAATTTGTAGCCACTTATACAAATCTAATGCGTGTATGTATTCTCCCTCTCCCTGGCTCTTTGCAATGCTCCTACAATACCAGCACTATAACTGTCATGTTGGTTTTCTTTTATTCTTCTTGCTTTGCTTTAACATTTATACGACGTGGATGGACCCAGTTGTGAAATTCTAAACTATTAGTCTGCTCAATTTAAAAAAAAAAAAACAGAACATATACAATGAAGAAAGAAAATCTAGATGGGTCTCACTCAGTTCTTTCAATGCTCATTTCTGAGTGATAAAATAGCTATGATCCATTCTAAAGCCAAGAGAAGCCTAAATATTGCTTTTTAAAATTGTTTCTGTTTGGCAAGATTTTCACCAATAATGTTATAGGGAATTCCTTTTCTATCTTCTTGATCTCTTTAAAAAACTGCAGTAGCTCTTGTTAAGTATCATTGATTTATATTTTTCAGAAGTTACATGGATAGTGATATTTCTCATAGCTTTCTTTATGATGATAAGATTATTTTAAATAATATTTTTATTTTGAATTGATAGACATACAAAGAGAAGCAAATTTCAAAAAGTTATAATTAAAGAAGCAGTATAATATGATTACTAGAGTTTAACTAAGGAAACAGAAACGAGGAACCTAGCATCAAAAGTTACTATTATTTCCTAAACAAAGATTTTATTAAAAATGCAGTCTTTCAATTAGTTCAATTAACATCCCACCAAAAAATATACTTTCCTTACAAGATTTCTACAACTTCAAAGAAACCTAAATGTTTTAAAGTTTAGAAACTAATAAAAACTAATTCCCTTATTTTTGCCCCAAACTTTTTTTGGGGGGGAAATGCGCAAAGTTCACTATATTGAATTACTAAGACATTATGACATTCAATTTCTTATTCAAAAGGACAACTTATAATATACTATTATACTTATTTATAATACAAGATTACTCAAAATATCAGCAAAGCTACACTAATATCATTATTTATCTTTAATACAGTTTTCAGAGTAACAGCCGTTTTAGTCTGTATTCGCAAAAAGAAAAGGAGTACTTGTGGCACCTTTAGAGACTAACCAATTTCTTTGAGCATAAGCTTTCAAGCTACAGCTCACTTCATCGGATGCATACTGTGGAAAGTGTAGAAAATCTTTTTATACACACAAAGCATGAAAAAATGGGTGTTTACCACTACAAAGGGTTTTCTGTCCCCCCGCCCCACTCTCCTGCTGGTAATACTTTATCTAAAGTGATCACTCTCCTTACAATGTCTATGATAATCAAAGTGGGCCATGTCCAGCACAAATCCAGGGTTTAACAAGAACATCTGGGGGGAGGGGTGGTTAGGAAAAAACAAGGGGAAATAGGTTACCTTGCATAATGACTTAGCCACTCCCAGTCTCTATTCAAGCCTAAGTTAATTGCATCCAATTTGCATATCATACACATTGTAAGGAGAGTGATCACTTTAGATAAGCTATTATCAACATTAGAGTGGGTTTGTGTGTGGGGGGGAGAGAGAAAACCTGGATTTGTGCTGGAAATGGCCCAACTTGATTATCATACATACTGTAAGGAGAGTGATCACTTTAGATAAGCTATTACCAGCAGGAGAGTGGGGTGGGGGGACAGAAAACCTTTTGTAGTGGTAAACACCCATTTTTTCATGCTTTGTGTGTATAAAAAGATCTTCTACACTTTCCACAGTATGCATCTGATGAAGTGAGCTGTAGCTCACGAAAGCTTATGCTCAAATAAATTGGTTAATCTCTAAGGTGCCACAAGTACTCCTTTTCTTTAATACAGTGAGGCTAAAGTTCACCCCAGTTCAACACAAGGCCAATTTATCAGGGAAGTCCAAGGTTAAATCTTATTTCAGGACATGAAATATGACAGAAATGATGTATAGGAATTTCTGCAGTCTGTCTGCACATGGACAAATTTCACCCGGACAGAGTAGGAATATACTTAATTCATAATAGAGGGAAATGTAATGATTTCATCATTTAATGGCTTTTGCATTCAGGAGTTTGCCACCTCTCTCTCCATTCTGCAGTAAACATTAGAAAAGCCTATGCCAATCTTCATAAATCTAGTCATTTTCTTCTGTAAAAAATAAATGGAGGAGATTGCTGTTGTGTGTCAGTTAGAGATCACTGTTTCGATGAAATAGCTGTTTATTACAAGCCATTGTAGGAAGTTGGCTAGAAGAGAAAATTGGTGCTCTCTATTCGACTTATCCTCAAGCAATGACAATCACATACTATTTTTAAAAAAAGCAGAGTCCTTATTCTTTCATCCAATATAAATAATTTTGTGAATTATAAATGTTGATTGTGAGTCCCATGGATAGTTTTAGCATGAATTAAATAGATCCCAATCATATTACGTGTTCTCCAGGTACCCATTTCACTCCAAAAAATACAGTTGCAAATCTACACTAAGTTTCCTACTTGAAAAGAATGATGATGAGTCTCATGTTGTCAATCAGTCTGCATGGCTTGAGATTTGGCTACATGTTGTGATACAACATCAGAACGTAAGATCCAAACAGGTAAGCAAAGATCACTTCAAAAACAGAGTTACAGATGACTCTTGGGTAGTAGCATGTAGTGTGTTCCTGTAGACAAACAAGAAACTGTCCACTTTCTGTCAAAGCATTCCACTAGTTCATTTATAGCAAGATGGTGTGGAGCAGAACATATGTGCTGAATTCCATTTTCAGCTAGTAACCTCTGAAATTCATCAGAACAGAACTGGCGTCCATTGTCAATCACCATCTGTATTCAAATTGGCTAAACAAGGTATGAAGATATCCAGTGGTCTTAGTAGCTCTCGTAGATGTCTTTCTATATACTTCTGGTCACTTCAAATAGGCATTGACCATGACGAAAAACATATAACCTTCTAAGGATCCAACAAAGTCCAGGTGAATGCATGTCCAAGCAGTACTGGTTATGACCGAAGGTGTTGATGAGCTGGGCCAGGATCATGCTGAATTTGCTGACATGTAGTACAGCACTTGACCTTCCTCTCAATGACTTTGGTGATCTCTTGCCATCAGACCTGACTCTGGCATATAGTCTTCATCAATATAGAGCCAAAATGACCTTCCTGAAGCGCTTCAAAAATATGAGATTAAAATAAGTTTGAAATGATCACGCACATTGTCCATAAAATGCAACCTTGATTCACAAATAATTTACTTTGATGTAACACAAATTGTGTAAACTGGGGATTCTTATGATCCAGCACTATATCATGCAGTATCATTCCCTTCACTATCTTTAGTAGTTTCTTTGTTGATGTCTGTGCTACTGACAGGTAATCTACCTATCAAATTAAGATAAAACACATTGTCCAAAATATCTTTTGGTTGGTGGGAGCTTGGGCATTGCCAGCTCAACAACCATCAGCATTGTTGTGCTAATTCTCTTTAAAGAATTGTATGCTGTAGGAATGAGCTGAAAATAGCAATGCCCATCATTGTGTACAACCAGTGGCTAATGATGAAATTCCATGTTTCAGTACAAACATTGAAAATAAAAGGAAGTAATTAATCAGCAAAGAAAATTATCTATCTGTAAGAATCCGGGAACTAGAACCTGACTCTGTGGGTGGGCTGGTAGTCCCACAGTGCCACCAGGAAGCCATGCAGAAGCACAGCCAGGGAACAGTGTGGAGGGTAGGCACCACAGGAAGTGCCACCCAAGAGACCCAGCCTGAAGATACCCTATAGCCCTCTGATCGGCTAATCCCCCTATTTAACTCCAGGGATTGGGCCCAGGACATTCTCTGGACAACCACATAGACTTTGGCCTGCTGCAATGCCAGATCTTGCTTGATCTCCTGATCTCTAGTCTGATTCTGATCCTGATTTCTGCCTCTTGATTCTAATCTGGTACTAACTCTCTGGTCTCCAACTCCAGCCTGACTCTGACCCTGACTCTTGTTTATGGAATCTGGCTCTTGAGATCCCTCCAGCTCCTGCCCAGCAACTACCATCCCCGGTGGGCAGACGTCAGCCCAGGTGCAACCTCTAGGCTAGACTGCCTATGCTCCAGTCCATTACACTACCATACAGATATATATGGAGTGTTGCTGTAGCCATGTCGGTCCCAGGATATTAGAAAGACAAGGTGGGTGAGGTAATATCTTTTTTGGGGGTGGACCAACTTCAGCTGATGAGAGAGACAAGCTTTTGAGCTTAAACAGAGCAGTTCTTCAGGTCATACAGAAAGGTATGGAACTGACAAATTCCAAAGATAATGCTGAGAGCTTCTTGCTCTATTTGAGCATAGTTCTTCTCAGAGGTGGTGAGAATTCATGAAGCATAGGCAATTAGTTTCTCCCTGCCATCAAGAAAAATGTGGGAAATAATTGCACCCATTCCATATGGTAAAGCATCATGAGCCAGTTGTAAGGGTAACAAGGCATAAAAGTGTGTAATAACTTTGGCTGATGTCAACAGTTTCTTTGCTTCCTTAAATGCACAATCACATTTTTTTTTCTTTTGCTTGTAATAGTTTATGTAAAGTGCCAGTACTGTTGCCAGATTAGGCAGAAATTTCCAATAGTAACTAAAAGGAAAAGGAATAAATTGGTTAGTCTCTAAGGTGCCACAAGTCCTCCTTTTCTTTTTGCGGATACAGACTAACACGGCTGTTACTCTGAAATAGTAACTAAGCAGTTCCAAGAACTAACGGAACTGTGACAGGTTCTCTAGCAGTGGTGCTTCAAGAATCACCTTCTCTTTCTTTGGTGATTTTCTTAAGCCCATGCAATCAATTACACATCCAAGGTAGTCAGCTAAAGATTTGAATAACTAATGTTTGTTTCAACATACTTTCAGTACATGGTTTTCCAAACATTGCAAGGCAGTGCCCAAATTTCCAAGATGAACCTCTTGATCCTTGCCTGTAGCAAGGCTGTTGTGCAAATAGCACTGAACATTGTTCATTCCTTTCAGGGTCTCATTCAGGGCTTTTTGGAACATAGCAGGAGTCAAGATGATACCAAAAGGCAACTTGTTGTAGCAAAATAAGCATTTTTGCATGTTGACTGAGATTTGGAAGATGCCGGATCATTCTCCATTTATATTGATCAAATCCAATTTGCTGAAACACAGACATCCATTACAAGTAGTAAACAAATCTTCAATACAAGGTAGTGGATACAGGTCTATACATAAAACTGGATTCAATGTCACTTTGAAATCTCCACAAATTCAGATGGAGCCATTCTTCTTGATCACTGGTACAATGTGTGTAGCATACTCATTGTATTAAACTGGTGACAAGACTCCAGTGTTCACTAAATGGTCCAAATCAGCTTCCACCAGAGGCTTCAAAGCATAAAGCACAACTCTAGCTGTCAGAGTTAACAGTGAGCTTCACTGTCCTGTTGCTCAGCTGTCCAAGTACTATTTTTCAAAAACTATTACTATTCTTCCAAAACTTTGCAGTGTCTGTCTGATATTTCTTGATGGTTTTCACGTGCTTTTGTAATCACCCTCTTCTTGGTCCAATTCATCCTGAGCTTCTCAAGCCAAGTTCTGCCAAAAGACGTGGGTAGCTTTCTTCAGTCACACACAAGGGTAAAATGACTGATTGCCCATCAAGATGATCTTTCTCCTGGAATATCTCTTTTGGGACTAATTTTTCCCCCTCCTTGCTAATTCTTCAAAACCATGGAGGTTTCTTACAGAGGAACTTGTGACAAACTCTGTTGATAGGTAGATGCAAAAATTAGTAAGATGGCAGCTCCAGTATCAAGCTCCATTCTTACAGGAACTCCTTTGATTCAGGGTGTGACCCAGATGCCATCTCTGACTACAGCTTCTGATAACACCTGAACTGCTAGGTCTTGATCAGTGTCACTAGAGTGCTTATCTTTTTCCATATTATGAATTTTTGACTTCCATCCTTTCTTAGCTTCAGTCTTCAAGGTGTTGTCTTGCATGGACAGTTAGTCTGCTGCTGATCATGGAACTGTGAAACAGGTCACAGAAATGTGTCCTTTCTTCTGGTCACTTCTTGCAAGTAACCTGGTATACTCAGCAATCCTTCTCAGCATATGTAATTTGTTCACAATAACCACACAGAATTTTCTTATGTTCCCATAGTCCTCTGTCTTGTTGATTGAAGAGATGTATTTCTGAGTTCACAATAAATTCCAGAGAATCCTTCTCTGCAGTTTCCATAGCAATAATTACCTTAACAGCCTTCTTGAATGTAAACCCTGATACAGTCAGTAACTTCTTTTGAATCTGGTCATTACATATTCCAGAGACAAACTGGGTCATGCAAGGCATCACTTAATGTTTGTCTGAAATGACAATGCTCTGACAACTTCCTTAGAGCAGCAACAAACTGTGCTACTGACTCTCCACATTCCTGATGTTGCTGATAGAACGAATATCATTCTGCTATCATTGATGGGATAGGAGAGAAATATTCATGCATTGCTGCAGTAATTGCAGTGTACATGGCATTTCCACAGATAGCTGGCAACAATAGGTCACACACTGATGGATCCAAAGCCATGCTGACTGCTGTGAGCAAGATTTAAACTGTTTGTCTGTCTGGAATAGAGTTGCAAGCTACAAAATGCTCAAAACATTACATACACCACCTATGCCTCAAAGTTATTGTCAAATTCACCAACATTGCCCACAAAAGTTGCCATTTCATGTCTCTCCCATTGAACTTTGCTCCCTCTCAGATGTCTCTCTTCCCCAGGGAACTTTTTTTTTTTCTTTTCTAAATAGCTCTGCAGCTTTTCTCTGCAGGTTGCACTTTTAACTGCACATGGTGCTTGATCTCACTCTGCTGGTTGTGTGCTTACACTGCAGACTGCAAATTCCCTCTGCTGGCTATAGACTGTAAGTACAGGCTTTCAACTCTGCCTCTGTTCTTGGCCAAAATGGCTGCTTTCTTTTGTCTGCTGTCTGGCACAAGCTTTCGTGAGCTACAGCTCACTTCATGGGATGCATACAGTATGCATCCCATGAAGTGAGCTGTAGCTCACGCAAGCTTATGCTCAAATAAATTGGTTAGTCTCTAAGGTGCCACAAGTAATCCTTTTCTTTTTGCGAATACAGACTAACACAGCTGTTACTCTGAAACCTGTCTGGCACAGTTCTCTTTTCTTTTAGATAACCCCCAATACTAATAAGCACCTTTTCTAAGGAATTAATTTACTGACATATGAGATCAGATCCATGAATCATGTTTCTTTTGCCTTGTGGTATTTTCACATTGCTGCCACCTCCTCTTTTGTTTTATTCTTATTTGCGTACTCTCTCTCTCTCTCTCTCTCTCTTGCTGGCTGACCCATGATTACCTGATAACCAAAAAGCAGAAGTCAGTCACCTTGTGTTTTATTTTTAATTATTATTTGCTTACTTTTTTCTTCTCTTTGATCAGGCAGTGGGAGTACTGGACACTTGTGGGCTAGAAGCACCTTGTCACCAGTGTTATATTTGGACCCAACTGTGAAGCCGTGGGGGAGCCGATTTAAATACAGCTGTGGTAATTTTATTGTTCTGTCAGCAGAACAGAAACAAAAAAAAAGTGAGGCTTTGCACTAGGGAGGATGAGTAGAAAACACACAGACATTTGGGATAGGACATCACACTACTCATGACAATAGATGGTCACCAATAGACTTGTGGAATTCACAATCTGGCCCATACTCTTGGTCGGTATCATCTAATACAAAGTGCTATTAGGCTTAACAGGAGTTTGATGACATATCCACTATGAATGTGTTGTTGTTTTTTCCAAACCAGTATTTAACTTTAAAAGTTTATCACTGCAGTCTCAAAATCATACTTTGTAACCTTAGCAGTGCTTGATGTAGTTCTTTAGTGAGAATGGCCTTGAATGGCTTCTGATCTATTTTCACCTTTACAACTTGGCTGTACATATGCTGGCAGAATTTATCACAGCCAAACACATTGATAGTTATCCTTTGATCCATGTACAGGTTTGCTGTGACCTAGTTAGGTGTTTTTTATTCCCTTAGCATATGCTCCCGATCAGTTGCCTTGCAACAGCAGCATTCCTAGACCATTGGAACTTACATCCACTGAAAGTCTTACAAGACTATTTGTATTAAAGACTTCAATGGACTGGGAGCTAAGGTGATTTAAAGGCACTTTTATGCCCTTACAAGACAGGGCTGCTCCAGGGCTGCAGTGTAACTTAGGGAGCCCTGAGGATCTGTCTAGGTTACAGCAGCCTCCCCAGGTTGCTCTAGAAGTCACAGTGCTGTCTGGAATCTCCATAGCACTGTGTGATGTAGCTCCATGCCCCAACCATGCCTCCCATTCCCAGCCCCACCACTGCACAGTTCCTATGCCAGGGTTGTTGGAGGTGTCTTCAAAAGCAGCCTTATGGCTGTAATGCACAATCCCAATGCCAGTGAAATCCTTCTTAGATACCCTTTATGCTTCACTAATCTTCTTCATGTGGCATACAGGAGCTGGATCATGTATTAGTATGTCATTTGTTTTCTTTTAGATAGCCCCCAATATTAATAAGCACCTTTTCTGAGGAATTAATTTACTGAGATATGAAATCAGATCCGTGAATCATGTTCCTTTTGCCTTGTGGGTATTTTCATATGCATCTTTCAAGTTTAGCTTCAGATCATGTTTACTGAATGTGTCCTATACAGATAATTAGCAATAATTCAATTGGTACTTTGCTTTGTTTAACTTGCTATCTTCTCTTCTTATTTCCTTTAGTGCTATATCCAGTCTTTGTTTTGCTGTGTTCTCTCCATATTAGATCATATAATGACTTCCTCATACTGAGTGAGGATTCAAAAATTCAGCAAATTGCTGAGCAAAACTACTTTGGTAGACTTCCAGTGACAATGCAATGCCAAATGGCAGCTTTTAAACCTATATCTTTCAAATAAGGTATTAAATATCCTCAGATTGGCATTTTCACATCCTAACAGCATACAATAAATGCCTTGACAAATATCTAGAACAAAGATGTCCTTAACAGCGTTCAAAGGAAAGTGCTCACATTGAATTTTTTTCTGTTTAGATGTTTAGAACTGAGACAAGTAAAAGTTTTATTTGGTTTAATCACCATCACCATAGTGTTAGTCCAATTAGTAGGGTCTGTGACATGATAAGCAATGCTATTTTATATCTGTGTTGACACAAAATACTTAAATTTATGTAAGGCATTTGATTTAGTTCAGGATGGCATTCTGATTAAAATAGTAACATGATAAAAATTAAAGCAGCACATATTAAATGTATCAACTGGCTAACTAAGAGATCTCAAAGTAATTGTAAATGGGAAATTATCTAATGATGGCATTTCTAGAACAGATAGGTTCCAGAGCTATCTGTTCTTGGCCTAATACTATTCAATATCTTTGTCTATGATCTGCAAGAAAATACAAAACCATTGTTAGTAAAGTTTACAGAGGACACCAAAAAACTGGTGGAGTGGTAGATAATGATAGAGGCAGGTCTATTCTACAGAGCAATCTGGAACACATAGTAACCTGCACTTAGTTGAAGACTGACTTAATGCAGCAAAATGCAAGGTTATACTATCTAGGAACCAAGAATATGGGTCAAACTTATAGGATGGGGGGGGAGGGAATCTGTATTCTGAAATGCAAAAGATTCAAAATTCAAAAAAAGGATTCAAAAAAGGACTTAAGGGCCGTGATTCAAAAAAGGACTTAAGGGCCATGTTGGACAGTCAACTCAACATGAGCTGCCAGTGTGATGCAGTGTCTAAGATAGCAAATGAAATTCTTGGATATATAAAAGGGGAATATTGAGTACAAGTAGGAAGGTGTTATTTACTCTGTATATAGTACCAATGTGATCATTACTGGAATATTACATTCATTTCTAGAGTCAAGACTTTAAAAAAAGGATGTTGACAAATTGAAAAGTGTTCAGGAAACAGCTACAAGAACGATTCAGGGTCTGGAAACCTTGCCTTACAGGGATAGATTAAAGAACCTCAGTTGATATACTTTAGATATGACTTAATCACCATCTATAAGTACTTGGGAACATGATTTCTGGTAGTAGAGTGCTCTTTAATTTTGCAGAAACATTTATAGCAAGATCCAGTGGATGCAGCTGAAGTAAGACAAATTCAGATGTGAAATAAGGCACACATTTTTGACAGCAAGGGTAATTCACCAGTGGAATAATCTGTTACTTGCAGTCTTTAAATCAATACTGGATGTCTTCCTAAAAGATATACCTTAGCTGAATCAGAATGCATGGGTTTGATGGTTTCATGGTGTGAAATCCAATAGCTTGTGTTACACAGGATCATAGAATCATAGAAGATTAGGGTTGGAAGAGACCTCAGAGGGTCATCTAGCCCAACACCCTGCTCAAAGCAGGAGCAACCCCAACTAAATCATCATTTTAGTTGCCCTTCACTGGATTCTCTCCAATTTGTCTACATCCTTTCTGTAGTGGGGACAAGAGGATGGAAAATGATAAAATACAGGCAGGGTCTGATCAGAAACAGTCAAATAAAAAAAAGTCCCATTCAATTACATTGTGTTATGGCAGACAGCTAAAAGGAGACAAGTTTTTAAAGTGCTTATATATCAATACTAGAAATCTAAATAATAAAATGAGTGAACTAGAGTGCCTCGTATTAAATGAGTATATTGATATAATAGGCATCACAGAAATTTGGTGGAATGAAGATAATCAATGGAATACAGTAATACCAGGGTACAAACCATATCGGAAGGACAGAACAGGTCATGCTGGTGGGGGAGTAGCATTATATGTCAAAGAAAGCAATTCTTGCTTTAGTCCTAAGTGGAGCACAGGATCTGGTCCAAGAGGTGAATATAGCTGGACCCCTTGGTAATAGTGACCATAATATAATTAAATTTAATATCCCTGTGGCAGGAAAAACACCACAGAGGCCCAACACTGTAGCATTTAATTTCAGAAAGGGGAACTACACAAAAATGAGGAGGTTAGCTGAACAGAAATTAAAGGGTACAGTGCCAAAAGTGAAATCTCTGCAAGCTGCATGGAAACATTTAAAGACACCACAATAGAGCTTAACTTAAATGTATACCCCAAATTAAAAAAAAAAACATAGTAAGAGAACCAAAAAAGAGCCACCATGGCTAAACAAGAAAGTAAAAGAAGCAGTGAGAGGCAAAAAGGCATCCTTTAAAAAGTGGATGATTGAGGTGCTAAAGGAGCACTCAAGGACGATAAGGCCAGTGTGGAGAAACTAAATGAATTCTTTGCATTAGTCTTCACAGCTGAGGATGTGAGGGAAATTCCCAAATCTGAGCCATTCTTTTTAGGTAACAGATCTGAGGAACTGTCCCAGGTTGAGGTATCATTAGAGGAGGTGTTGGAACAAATTGATAAACTAAACAGCAATAAGTCACCAGGACCAGATGATATTCACTCAGGAGTGCTGAAGGAACTCAAATGTGAAATTAAAGAACTAGTAACTGTAGTCTGTAACCTATCATTTAAATCAGCTTCTGTACCAGATGACTGGAGCACAGTTAACGTGACACCAGTTTTTAAAAAGGGCTCCAGAAGTGATCCTAGCAATTACAGACCTGTAAGCCTGACTTCAGTACTGCGCAAACTGGTTGAAACTAAAATAAAGAACAATATTGTCAGACATATCAATGAACATAATTTCTTGAGGAAGAGTCAACATGGTTTTAAGTAAAGGGAAATCATGCCTAAACAATCTACTAGAATTCTTTGAAGGGGTCAACAAGCATGTGGACCAAGGAGATCCAGT
Organism: Lepidochelys olivacea; assembly: GCF_965140295.1. NCBI lineage: Eukaryota > Metazoa > Chordata > Testudines > Cheloniidae > Lepidochelys > Lepidochelys olivacea. The sequence goes on along the minus strand of NC_140411.1, from coordinate 73,167,042 downwards.
GGATATAGCATACTTAGATTTTCAGAAAGCCTTTGACAAGGTCCCTCACCATAGGCTCTTACGCAAAGTAAGCTGCCACGGGATAGGAGGGAAGGTGCTCTCATGGATTGGTAACTGGTTAAAAGATATGAAACAAAGGGTAGGTATAAATGGTCAGTTTTCAGAATGGAGAGAAGTAAATAGTGGTGTCCCCCAGGGGTCTGTTCTGGGACCAGTCCTATTTAACATATTCATAAATGATCTGGAAAAGGGGGTAAACAGTGACGTGGCAACATTTGCACATGATACAAAATTGCTAAAGATAATTAAGACCCAGGCAGACTGCAAAGAGCTACAAAAGGATCTCTCAGAACTGGGTGATTGGGCAACAAAATGGCATATGAAATTTAATATAGATAAATGCAAAGTAATGCACATTGGAAAGCATAATCCCAACTATACATATAAAATGATAGAGTCTAAATTAACTGTTACCACTCAAGAAAGAGATCTTGGAGTCATTGTGGATAGTCCTCTGAAAACATCCACTCAATGTTCAGTAGCAGTCAAAAAAGTGAACAGAATGCTGCAAATACTTAAGAAAGAGATAGATAATAGGACAAACACTATCATGTTGCCACTATATAAATCCATGGTATGCCCACATCTTGAATACTGTGTGCAAATGTGATCACCCCATCTCAAAAAATATATATTGGAATTGGAAAAGGTTCAGAAAAGGGCAACAAAAATTATTATGGGTATGGAACAGCTTCCATATGAGGAAAGATCAATAAGACTGGGCCTTTTCAGCTTGGAAAAGAGATGGCTAAGGGGAGATATGATTTAGGTCTATAAAATTATGACTGGTATAGAGAAAGTAAATAAGGAAGTGTTGTTTACATAACACAATAACTAGGGGTCACCAAATGAAATTAATAGGCAGCAGGTTTAAAACAAATAAAAGGAAGTATTTCTTCACACAATGCACAGTCAACCTGTGGAACTCCTTGCCAGAGGATGTTGTGAAGCCCAAGATCATAACAGCGTTCAAAAAATAACTAGATAAATTCATGGAGGATAGGTCCATCAATGGCTATTAGCCAGGATGGGCAGGAATGGTGTCCCTAACCTCTGTTTGCCAGAAGCTAGGAATGAGCGACAGGGGATGGATCACTTGAAGATTACCTGTTCTGTTCATTCCCTCTGGGGAAGCTGGCACTGACCACTGTTGGAAGACAGGATACTGGGCTAGATGGACCCTTGGTCTGACCCAGTAGGACAATTCTTATGTTCTTATGTTCTTAGTGGGGGGGGCACAAAACTGGACACAATACTCCATGTTTGGCCTCACCAGTGCCAAGTAGAGGGGAATAATCACTTCCCTCAATCTGCTGGCAATGCTCCTACTAATGCAGCCCAATATGCTGCTAGCTTTCTTGGCAACAAGGGCACGTTGTTGACTCATATCCAGATTCTTGTCCACTGTAATACCCAGGTTGTTTTCTGCAGAACTGCTACTTAGCCAGTCGGTCCCCAGCCTGTAGCAGTGCATGGCCTTCTTCCATCCTAAGTGCAGGACTATGTACTTGTCCTTGTTGAACCTCATCAAATTTCTTTTGGCCCAATCCTCCAATTTGTCTAGGTCACTCTGGACCCTATCCCTATCCGCCAGCATATCTACCTCTCCCGCTAGCTTCGTGTCATCCATGAACTTGTTGAGGGTGTGATACATTCCATCATCCAGATCCTTAATGAAGATGTTGAACAAAACCAGCCCCAGGACCGACCCCTGAGGCACGACACTTGATATTGGCTGCCAACTAGACTTTGAGCCGCTGATCACTATCCATTGAGCATGACGATCTAGTCAGCTCTCTATCTACCTTATCGTCCATTCATCCGATCCATACTTCTTTATTTTGCTGGCAAGGATACTGTGGGAGACCCTATCAAACACTTTGCTAAAGTCAACGTATATCACATCCACCACTTTCCCCATATCCACAGAACCAGTTGTATCTGGTTGTATCTCATTGTAGAAGGCAATCAGGTTGGTCATGCATGACTTGCTCTTGATGAATCCATGTTGACTGCTCCTGTTCACCTTCCTCTCCCCCAAGTGCTTCAAAATGGATTCCTTGAGGACTATCTTCATGTCAGGCTAGTACGTCAAGCCATGTGACCATAATGGTCCTGTTTGGCCTTTTGGCTTTGAGAAAAAAAAATCTGGCCCAATAAGGTACACTTTTGGTTTCAATTTAAGCACAATCAATCATAGATTTTAATACAGTCTTTACAATGATACTTTTTTCACTTATGTTTATCTTCAGTGGTATCCTGAATTTTTAAGGGAAAGATTTGTATGCCATAGTTGCTGACTATCACCTGTGTTCCTTTGTTCATGAACCAATAAAGTATTTTGCATCTTTGATTAATATGGTTGTGTTTTACTGTCTTGTTCTGCTTCTTCCTCTTGCAGCTAATTACCTTATATGATCATTCAATTTTGTTATATACTATTGTGGTTACTTCCCATGTAATCAATGTGTGATGAATAGATTTAAGTTGTAGATATAAATGTAGGAATATGAAGGATAATATTATACCGGGATAGGATTGATAAGTATATATTATTGGTGAGAGAGTGTTAAGTATATAAGTAAAGTTAAGCTGTAAACCAAGGCCTACAGGCCTCAGACCTGTAATATATTCACATTAGAACATGATCTCCTTAGCCACACAAGGCCTTAGTCGTGAACCAGGTTGGCATGATTAGTTGATTGAAAGATAATCCTGTACCGTAAAGTGTAACATTACAGTAAAAGATGTGTTGAGTGCTGATCTTCTGGAAACTATGCAGCAATAGTCTAGAAAATATGCCCCAGTTTATCAGTTAATATCTCAAGATGACCGATAGTAATGTCTTGGAGAATTTTTGCTTGTCCACAAGTTGCTATGGTAATTATTTGTCATAAATGTGAATGAAAATAAGGGGAACTAATGGGATAGCCAGTGAGAAATTGACACCCCTAAATTAGTGGAAAGTGGAGATAAGGATAAGGAAAAGAGTTGGTATTTTTAATGCATATGTATGAGCCTTAAGAATTGTTAGCATAACTCAAGATAAAAAGGTATTGACAGCCTGTGTGCTGGGGGAGCAAGAGGAGGAGAATACATGGGGAGACACCAGGATGACCACAAGTGGTGGTGATGATAAGGAAAATAATGACTGACACGAGTTCATAGAATCATAGAATCATAGAATATCAGGGTTGGAAGGGACCTCAGGATGTCATCTAGTCCAACCCCCTGCTCAAAAGCAGGACCCATCCCCAACTACATCATCCCAGCCAGGGCTTTGTCAAGCCTGACCTTAAAAACTTCTAAGGAAGGAGATTCCACCACCTCCCTAGGCAACGCATTCCAGTGTTTCACCACCCTCCTAGTGAAAAAGTTTTTCCTAATATCCAACCTAAACCTCCCCCACTGCAACTTGAGACCATTACTCCTTGTCCTGTCCTCTTTCACCACTGAGAATAGTCTAGAACCATCCTCTCTGGAACCACCTCTCAGGTAGTTGAAAGCAGCTATTAAATCCCCCCTCATTCTTCTCTTCCGCAGACTAAACAATCCCAGTTCCCTCAGCCTCTCCTCATAAGTCATGTGTTCCAGACCCTTAATCATTTTTGTTGCCCTTCGCTGGACTCTTTCCAATTTATCCACATCCTTCTTGTAGTGTGGGGCTCAAAACTGGACACAGTACTCCAGATGAGGCCTCACCAATGTCGAATAGAGGGGGACGATCACGTCCCTCGATCTGCTCACTATGCCCCTACTTATACATCCCAAAATGCCATTGGCCTTCTTGGCAACAAGGGCACACTGCTGACTCATATCCAGCTTCTTGTCCACTGTCACCCCTAGGTCCTTTTCCGCAGAACTGCTGCCTAGCCATTCGGTCCCTAGTCTGTAGCTGTGCTTTGGGTTCTTCCGTTCTAAGTGCAGGACCCTGCACTTATCCTTATTGAACCTCATCAGATTTCTTTTGGCCCAATCCTCCAATTTGTCTAAGTCCCTCTGTATCCTATCCCTGCCCTCCAGGGTATCTACCACTCCTCCCAGTTTAGTATCATCCGCAAATTTGCTGAGAGTGCAATCCACACCATCCTCCAGATCATTTATGAAGATATTGAACAAAACCGTCCCCAGGACCGACCCCTGGGGCACTCCACTTGCCACCGGCTGCCAACTAGACATGGAGCCATTGATCACTACCCGTTGAGCCCGACAATCTAGCCAACTTTCTACCCACTCATCTGGGTCCCCCAGCAAGAGATGAGAGATGTGAGTAATGCCAGTCATAGGGCTTAACGCTTTGCACTATCTCTGTTTGCTATTGTGTTTCATTGTTTGTGGGGTTGTTTATCTGCTTAGTAGATTTGTTACTAAAGGGACTTCTGATAAATTGCAGTTGTTTCTCCTGTGCTTCTAGGGTCCCTTATTCTAATGATACAAATAATATTCCTGATGCTATAGAGCCCAGGTGACTGAACCTTTATTGACCACTGTGGTCTAAGAGATCAATCAATATTAATTAATTAATCAATTAATCACCAATTCATCAATAAGGCTACATTCTATTGAATGTACTTGTACTCTCCTATGTGAAGTATGAGTTCTTTCATGCTTACAACAGGACTTAATTGCAAACTGATTTGGCTTGCTGTGTGCTGTATACGTCTTTTCATGTTCCAGATCCTTTTTTGGTATGGCTATTGCTGCCTCTGACAGATTACTGCTGTATGCTGATACTTGTGCTTTTTCTGATTTGATTTTGATTGGTGTTTCACCTGGCCTTGGCTTTTGCTAACTGCAACACTATCATCCTGATCACATGCTTTAAGCTGTCCATTGCTTGCTTCTTTATATCTGCTGATGTCAATTTCCTAAATCAAATTCTCTTAATGATCTTACTTTTATATTTGTATTTATTATATACCCAAATTTTGTCTTTAATTGAATTGTCTGTGGGTTGTACAAATTTGCAGGCATCTGCTCTTGATTCTTAATTCAGCCACATAATGATCAATTGTTTCTCACATCTTCTGATTTCCACTAAATAACATGCACCTTTTGAATATCAAATTTTCTCTGGGATAGCAGTTAAAGCTGGGAGAACAATTCACAATGAATAATTTATTTGGCATGTTTAGCCCTTTTTCTTGTTCTCAGATTGTCCATATACAGACTGTGATTTTTACAAGTTCTTTTACACTTCAAATATGTTTAAACTTTTGTACAAACTAATTTTAGACTTTGGATTTCACATTGTGAACTGATATCTGTAAATATACTGAGAATGATAATGTATGATTCAGTATATGGTTTGTAATCTGCTGTGAGTATTCCTCTGAGTTTCAATATTTTGTGATCCATCATCTGTGTCACCCGGTCTTGTTTCTTTTTTCTTATATGATGATCTAACTTTTGGATTCCTCCTCCTTGTTCTAACCTTAGTCCTGTCAATATGGGGGTGGCTTTTTGAGTCCTTCTCCATTCTAGTCTGTCTTGAAGCAGTTGCTCAGAAACTCTGTACCCAGGCAAATTCTTGTGTATGATATCCATCCATCTGTTTTGGGGTCCTTCAAACCTTCTTTTACCCTATACTCCTAAAGTTTAACATGTTTTCTATATATCTTTCAATCTTGTTTTCACATGCCCAAACAATCTAAGCCTGTATTCCTAGAGCTTTTCTAGAAAAGTTCAGGGAATTCACCCTTCCCCTAGTTCATTCATTCTTAACATGGTCCATTCTTGTAACTCCAGGGATCCATTTTAACCTTTTCATATTTACTATATTCAAGATCTGCTCCTGTCTCTTCCTCAGTGCCCAGCTTTCAGAGCCAGACAAAGGTGCAGGCCTAATTACCATCTGGTAGACTATACCTTTAAATTTGATAGGTTTTCTCCTATCGCAGATTACTCCACGAGTATGCTCTACCTTTGGGATGACACAGAGCTAATTGTCCGCTGTGAGTGTTTGATATTTTGTGACTGCTTGTATAAGTCACATGATATTTTTTTTCAATTTCCCAGTAAGATATCAGCTGTTTCTGCTCTTAATGAAATTAATTTGGTCATAAAATTACTTTTGTTGCATGATAAAATAAACCTCAGGAATGGGCTTGAAATTCATTTTCTGCTGCCATTCACACCACCAAATTTCACTCATACAAATGTGCATAAAGAAGGAATAAAAATGGAAGGCTTTGACACAGTCAAAGTGAAATTAGAACGTGATGAAATATTGTGTGTGTTATAACCACAACATATTACTTTTTCTCTATTCACTCAATTGCAGCTACAATATTGCTGAAACTTTTCAATTATTTTCTTATATTTCAACTTCTTTTCCTTATCCCAATACTAAGGCTCTCACTGCATCTCATTACTGACTGAGCCTAGTAGCACAGCTAAACATATTAAATTTTCAGTCTTTTGTTCCATTTTTCAGCAATATGCTTCCAAAAGTAAATGCTCTTGGTGGCTTGAGGGGCTTAGTTTAAAGGCAACTACTTTCCGTTCAGTTACCCACTTAGATATACAAAGTAGGGTAAATTCTATTCTGTATTAGACTTGATATAGATTTCAAGTAATTTCATAGATGTCAGTAATGCTACTCCAGATTTACAACAGAGCAAAATTTGGGCTCTTATGTATAGACTGTTTGGCTCATGATTTGTATGACGTGTTGACTGGAATTAGGAAGCTCCTTTCCTTCTTTTCTCTAAACAGCAAGCTGAGAATTTAGATAGGATTTTCAAAAGCACTCAGTTCTGGCCTAACTCTGCTCCCATTGAGTTCAATGGAGTTTAATCATTCACTTCAATGTGAGCAGAGATAGGCCAACAACACTGAGTGCTTTTGAAAATTACACTCTTGGGACCAAAGGGCCAGATTCCTATCTACTTATTCGCATTGAGTTTGATTTTATGTAACAAACAGTTGCACAAAGTCACGGTTTACTCAAAGTGAAAAATACTACTCATTGTGAATACAGGTATCAAAATCTAGTCCAAGCATCACAAAAGCAGCTTTGCTTCTCACCCATATCAGATTTGTCTTTATATTTTGAAAGTTTAACCAGGTCAATCCAGCATTAGACTTGCTAAAAATGGTACCTTTATTAACCAAAATGCTAAGTACAGTTGTTCCACAATACCCATGCATATTAACAATAGCAAAACCCCATTTGGGGGTTAGAATTACTGGATTTTCAACTTGTTGGGTTTCTCTGTATTTTTCAGTCACAGCTAAGAACTGCTCCTCATTGTGGAAGGAGCAAGGGGTTTTTGCCCCCAAAAATCTGTGGATGTCCTAAAATCTATCTACATCTGTGCACGTTCAAAAATTCTCCTGAATTCTTTGAGTAATACCAACTTAAAAGCTAGATAGACAGAGAGTCAAGGGTGGGGGGAAGTGCAGTAGTATCTTTTATTGAACCAACTTCTGTTGGTGAGAGTGATGGAGTGTTCACTTTCCCTGAAAAGGGTTAATGTAGTTTGGGGGCTAATTAACCCAACAGGCCACAGCTGAGAGGAATCAGGTGGCTATGTAATCCCCTGACTCAGAGAGTCAGCCCAGCTGTGGAGGAACAAGCTGCACTGGATGTATAAAGAGAGGAAATTGGAAGCCGAGGGTGCTGCTGATGAAATCTGCAGTCCCTCCCTAGGAGAAGGGAGGTGTGTCTGGAAGCTGAAGAGGTAGGTAGCCTACAGTTATTTCCTGGGAGAAGGGAATTGAAAGATGCGGGAGTGTCAGATGGTAAGGAGAGGGCTCAGGGAAAGGCAGCAAAGTCTAGGACAGACCTTGGCTGTAGACTAAAGAGTCCTTGATCAGGAGCCTGGAGTAGAAGGTAGACCGGGGCTCCCCTGCCAGTCACTAAGGAAGTAGCACTATGAGGCAGGGAATTGGAAGACTGCCCAGAACTGCTGAAGAAAGAATTTGGTACCCTGGAGGGGAAAAATGCAAATAGTGACCTGGCTGGATAGCTGAATCACACAGGCGGCAACAACTTGTGGAGCAAGATAGGGGCTGTAGACTGAGATAGAGATGGCATACAACTGTGGGAAAAACTAATCCCTAGAATGGCCAGGAGGAGGCATCATAGCAGTGAGTTGAGCATCCCATCACAGTGAGAGAGACAAGAGCCAGAAGTTTGTCCAATAAAAGATAGATAGGAGTTCATAAAATTGAACATCTCAAAATGACAGTAGGTATAATGTATAAGTTGCAGTATGGTGCACTGCATCAACTCCCTCTTATCATTCAAACCACTGCAAAGTGATTTCCAGTATATTGGAGGAATCAGAATGTTGACTTGTTCTTTGATTTTTTTAATCTGATTTTTTTCCCCCTATTATGGAAAAATGATTCGTATACCTAGTCATGTGTCAGTTTGGTGTTAAAAAACAAAACAGGTTCTACTGTAGATAGATTCACTATTGGATTAATATCTGTTATACATACCTCTCTCCCTTGGGACTTATTCTCGTACTCCTCGCCAATCAACAACTCCAAACAACTGATATTAAAACAAAAATGGGGTTGTGTCCTATCTTGGCTAATACACATTGATGGACGTATCCTCCATCAACTTATCTAATTCTTTTTTGAAGCGAAGTTATACTTTTGGCCTTTACAACATCCTCTAAAAAGAGTTCCACAGGTTGACTGTGCAGTGTGTGAAATACTACTTTATATTTGTTTTAAACCTGCTGCCTATTAATTTCATTGGGTGACACCTAGTTCTTGTGTTATATGAAGGGGTAAATAACACTTCCCTATTCACTGTCTCTACCCCAGTCATTATTTTATAGACCTCTATTGTATCCCTCCCCACTTAGTCAACTCTTTTTTTCTAAGCTAAACAGTCCCAGTTTTTTTAACTCTCCTCATATGGATGCTGTCCCATACACTTAATCATTTTTGTTCCCCTTCTCTGTACATTTTCCGATTCTAATACATCTTTTTTTGAGATGGGGGACCAGATATGCACACAGTAGTCAACTGATGAATGGACCATGGATTTATATAGTGACATTATGATATTTTTCTATCACTTTCTTAATGGTTGCTAATATTGTTAGCTTTTTTTACTACCACTGCACACTGAGGATGTTTTCAGAGACCTATCCATGATGAGTCCAAGATCATTCTTGAATGTTGACAGCTAATTTAGACCCCATCACTTTGTATGTATAGTTGAGAAGTTTTCCAATCAACTTGTAAAAAAAAAAAATCTTCTCTGACTGGAGAATAATCTTCCAAAATTACAATGACTCGTGGACAATATTTAATCCTGTACTAGTGACAAGTTTAAGGTCCTGTGTCACATTTCTACCTTTCAGGGGGTAGAAACAGGAGCTTTATACAGGTGGAAAATGGAGAAACAAGTGGGACTACTCATATAGGAAGGTTCTACTCATTGTGAGTAGAGGTGTCAGAATCTGACCCATGTATTGTTAGATAATGCTTTTTACATTTAAGAACAAGAAAGTTAAGATGTACAAGTCATTGAATTCTGTATAATCAGTGAAGAGTGTAGTTGGCTTGGACTGAAATAAGTAAGGAATCCTGCCCCCAAATACTTGAGAGAAAATTAAATAGATTGAAAAATAGGAGCTAGCTACAAAATCTAGCTCTAATTTCTCAAGCCCAATTTAGCTCACATTATGTTTTATTTTATCTGATGCATCATTGTTATACATTTAATTAAGGGGAAAATACTCTGAATGGAAATCTGTCTGGAAATGACTTAATATCTAATTATGTCTGTGCAACTAATGTTACCAGTGTCCAATTTAACTCACTTTTTCTAACTGACTAGCAGTTAAATACAACTCATAACTTCATATTAATACATTTTCAGAACAATAAAAAAAGTTTGTTTTTAATTCTTGAGTCTAGCAAAACTAAAGAAGTTATGCTGACAGTCTTAATATTAAATGATATATAGTACAAACATTAGCAAGATGACGAAGACTAGGAGAACTGTGAAAAAAACATTGATTCATATACCATGCCACATTAAAAAAAGACACAAGGACGAGGCACTTTAATTTATCAATCTCTTAACATCCAACTAAGCTACCCAAATAAATACATGCATAAATAAATAATGCTTTACAAATTCATTATAGCTACCCCAAGCCCTTTTTAATACAAATCTAGCAGATATATGGATTTCATCATAACATCTGGGACCTAAATACAAACAACTAGATATCTGTTCAAAGGTGACACTATTGATCCTATCAGCATGAACTAGAAATCTAAGCATCAATCCTATAATAATTAAAGGGTATGGTCTCCTCTTGATGTGTTTTCCTTATTTCCTTTCATTCAAATAGGAGTTAGGCATATCCAGCACGAGGGAAATAAGTATCTTCATATGTATGCATAGCTAGAACCATCAGTTAACTTAATAGATCCTGCTCTCTCCTTGTGCTTCTTTGTAGATAAATTAAGCTTCCCTCTTTGTCCTCCACTGCTTCTAGAGAAAAAGGGTTGTAAATGAGCGCATCCAGCCTCTAGATAGTAATTCTTGCAGGTTCCGTAAGTCTAATGCCAGGGAAATGATTTCTTTCTCTGGAGTTGAGGGGGAAGCATCTCTTTCCACAGAATAAACCCCACATTCTCATTGTTGACATGTTTTGTTAGCGTCATGGTATTAGATCACATCCTTAACTCCTGGAAGTAGAACATTAACTCTACAACTCATTTTTAGCATCGGTGATATTAATTTATTTTACAAAATTGTATTTTTATTAAACAATGTTTGAATACTTTCTAAACAGCAATACCCATTAGTCTGCAGAAGGGCTAGTTAGATCTTCTGATCAGTGAGGGTTTTAACATATTAAACCACTAAAACTTTTATAGTATTTGAAACAATTGTCATTTCCTTAGACCCTTTTGTGACGTACAATGGAACCTCTACACAACAGTACTCTTCTGCTCTGAGACAACTCCAAAGTCCTGGAGAAAGTATGGAGTACAATTCTGTCCAATTTAGAAAATTACATGCTTTAATAAACCATTTTTGTCTGTTCCTTGAGTGTCTAAGACAAGATACATATTGTATAGCTGTCCTGGAATTAACTATCATGCAGAGGTGATCACAAGCAAATGTTATATAAAATCTGTACTAGTAAACAGGAGGCTATCTACCAACCTACATGGAATTTGAGTTTTTCATATCCTGGCTGTTAAAGTATGGCGCACATCTAATATGCTTCTGTTGCATAAGGAGTGTGTGGTTTGTAAGATATTTTCTCTAGTCTTGATGTCATACATGTTTAAGTGTATTCTCAGTATTACTTTTCTATCTAGTATTTTTGTCAGCGCTGCATGGATGAATTATTTATACACTAATATTTGTTTTAAATCTAAATACAATACAAAATGAAGTAAAAGTAGCAGAAAAAGTTTAGATATCTTTCTGTCCAAGGATATTGTTCAGTTCTTCTGTAACTTTCCCAGATAAAAATTTAACACTTAATTAATTCAACCATATAATTTAGATTACAATGTTTATTGAACACAAAATACAAAACATTTTAATAAGGTTTAATAAAGTTAAATAAGTAATGGTAGGTAATCCCAATGCGGTATAATTAACCCAACTATGCGAGCCATTAATGTGCTATTGCACCGTAATTGATACATTAAACTTGCAAGGACTTTGAGGATATCACTGGTGTTTAACAAAATAACTGTAGTGGGTTGATTGGATATCAATTAATTGCCAAAAATTTGCATGTTAGTTGGCATTTATTTTACCATAGTGGTAGTTATCTAATCAATTGCTAATGAAAATACTTAAACTATGCCTTTCAATTTCAAAGAATGAAATTATCTAAAAATTTAGTAGATACATGTATAATGAGGTGGCAACTAAATTTGTCCCATATTTACTGAAGCTCAATAGCTGCAACAGATATTTTATTATCATTGAAAAACTTTTACTAAGATTAAATTGTGTACTTACGACACCGAATGTACTAGAAAACTTTTAAATCTATATTACACTTTGGAGGATGCAAAGTGAAGTGATTGATGTTTCTTGTTCATTCCTATAGTATACATTTTAGGCTTGCTGTTCTTTGTTTTTGTCCTGATAAGTATGCTGTCACATGCTTGATAATGAAATACTACACTATAAAGATATAGCAGATAGCGGCATAAAGTTCCTTTATAATAACTCAGTTGCATCTACATAAAAAATATAAAAGTAGATAGAAAAGTAATTCCTTTCATTGGACCACCTTCTGTTGGTGAAAGATAAGCTATTGAACTTAAGGCTTGTCTTCACATACAGTGGCACAGATGCACTGGTGCAGCTGTACCACTGTAGCACTTTAGTGAAGATGCTATTATGCTGATGGAAAGTTTCTCCCATTGGCATAGTGAATCCACCTCCCTGAGAGGCAGTAGTTAAGGCTATATCTACACTACAAAGTGGATTTAAGTTATGTCAATGTCCAGCCACCACCATAATTAAACTGCTGTTGCATGTCCACACAACGCTCCTTGTGTTGGCAGAGCCCATCCACAGCAGCAGCTCTTGCATTGACAGAGCAGTGTACTGTGGTTAGCTATGCCACTGTGCAACTGGCTGCCGTGTGTTTTGGGAAGGGTTTGCAATGCCTCATGAGGACATGTTCAGCATCACATGACACAGGTTTCTCAATTCAATCTTCCATGAGCGTCATACTAGGTTTCCAGCTGCTTTTCAGCTGCCCTGGTAACCTGCGGGCCAGCCATCTTTGTCAGAAAGCATGGATCCTGCACTGATCTTTAGTATTGTGCTGTGCATTATGAACATACAGCTATAAGAGGAGCTCAGTAGGGGGTGGGCTTATTCTGCTGCAGGAAGCCTTAAAGGAGCATTTTATCACTGATTCACAGTACTGTATTTTGCTGTAGTGTGCTGATCCAGGTATTGTTTGTTTGTATTGTGCTATGTACCTTCCAGCGACTGCTGTGTGTGCCTGACTATAACAATGCACATGTGCCTATTATTATTGTCTTGAATGTTAGCAACAGCCACTATGTGATGGAAAATAATAAAGATAAATTCAGTTTCCATAAGTAGATTTGTATTCCCCATCCATGCAGACATACCTATATAATGCTGAAGTAAACTTCATACATACAGGGGAAAGTTTCTTAAAGGCAATAGGAGCAGAGAATTCACAAACACATACACAAACAAGGCTCTGACAGCTGGTTGTTTGTGCGGCTGTCGTGTTTAATCTCCTGTGCGGTGGAGTGCCTTGGGTACTGCTGAGGCTCTAGAAGATACGTGGAGAGTATAGGGAGGTCCTTGTGATTCTCTTCCATTGCCTCCTGTCCTAAATATAAAAGGAAGGGTAAACCCCTTTAAAATCCCTCCTGGCCAGAGGAAAAATCCTCTCACCTGTAAAGGGTTAAGAAGCTAAAGGTAACCTTGCTGGCACCTGACCAAAATGACCAATGAGGAGACAAGATAGTTTCAAAAGCTGGGAGGAGGGAGAAAAACAAAGGATCTGTGTCTGTGTGATGCTTTTGCTGGGGACAGAACAGGAATGGAGTCTTAGAACTTAGTAAGTAATCTAGCTAGATATGCGTTAGATTATGATGTCTTTAAATGGCTGAGAAAATAGCTGTGCTGAATAGAATGAATATTTCTGGGTGCCTTTTGTAACTTAAGGTTTTGCCTAGAGGGGTTCTCTATGTTTTGAATCTAATTACCCTGTAAGGTATTCACCATCCTGATTTTACAGAGGTGATTCTTTTTTACTTCTATTAAAAGTCTTCTTGTAAGGAAACTGAATGCTTCTTCATTGTTCTAAGATCCAAGGGTTTGGGTCTGTGGTCACCTATGCAAATTGGTGAGGATTTTTACCAAACCTTCCCCAGGAAGTGGGGTGCAAGGATTGGGAGGATTTTGGGGGGAAAGATGTTTCCAAACTACATTTTTTCAGGAACCCAGATAAAGTTTGGTGGTGGCAGTGGAAGTCCAAGGGCAAAGGGTAAAATAGTTTGTACCTTGGGGAAGTTTTAACCTAAGCTGGTAAAAGTAAGCTTAGGAGGTTTTCATGCAGGTCCCCACATCTGTACCCTAGAGTTCAGAGTGGGGAAGGAACCTTGACACCTCCCTACAGTGATTTCTCCCGACAGCCTCTTCTCACCATAGACCCAGGAGATCCACCACCTCCCATGTACTCTAGCCAGAAGCATGTTTGCTGCATGGAGCTGGCATGCTCAGATGGGCAGATATTATGTGAGCTCTCCACACTGAGCAAACAGGAAGAGCAATTTCAAGATTTCCAGGGTTTACAAAGGGAGGGGCACATGCCTGTGTACTGGCAACAGGGCAGCGGAGTCCAAACTGGTGACCAGAAAGGTCAGAGTCAGCATTATGGGATACTCCTGGAGACCAAAGGGTGACATAAGTAATGCAGGGTCTACACCAGTGGTTCTCAAACTTTTGTGCTGGTGACCCCTTTCACACAGCAAGCCTCTGAGTGCGACCCCCCTATAAATTAAAAACATGTTTTAATATATTTAAGACCATTATAAATGCTGCAGGCAAAGCAGGGTTTGGGGTGGAGGCTGACAGATCATGACCCCCCATGTAATAATCTTGTGACCTCCTGAGGGGTCCCAACCCCAGTTTGAGAACCCCTGGTCTACACTGACATTGCATCACTCTAACTATGTTGCCTTAAGATCTATGCCTCTTGTCAAGGTGGCTTTATTATGTCTGCATAGGAGGAGAGTTAAAGCAGTGGGAGGAGCATTGCAGTGTGTATGCCTCCATAGTTAGGTCAATGTAAGCTGCCTTTTTTCTGTGCAGACGCCATACCATGGCAAGTGTTCAGCCTGCTCAGCTCAGCTCACCAACACCACTGCTGTTGTGTCCTGGGTGCTGCTGGTAGTAGATGGTGCAGTTGGTCTGCTAACCATCGTCATCCACCACTTCCGTTGAAACTGTGCTCTCCTGCAGCTCAAGGGATCTGTTCTGGTCCTCCTGGGTGCTGCTAACACTCGTCATACACCACTTCCACTGCAACTCTGCTCTGCTGCTATTGTCTCCAATAGCGACTTTCTCAGTGTTGTCTGTCGTGGGTTCCCAGGTAGGTGTGTTCTTCCTCAGGGAAACGTGCGCAGTGCTAACCATCATCCTCCACCGCTTCCACTGCAACTCTACTCTCCTGCTCTCATGAATCCACCTTGCAGGTCCTTTCGTCATTCTCTATAAATATCTATTCTTGTGGCATCCGTCTTTAGCCACCACTTCTGCTGCAACTCTGCTCTCCTGCAGATGCCATACCACGGCAAGCATTGAGCCTACTTAGATCACCGCGGCAGTTATGAGCATTGTAAACACCTGGCGCATTATCCTGCAGTATGTGCAGAATGAGAACCTGCAAAAGCAGGTGAGGAGGTGACAGCAGCGTGGTGATGGGAGTGATGAGGACATGGACAAAGACTTCTCTCAAATCATGGGCCCCAGCAATTTTGCCATCCTGGTGGCAATCGAGCAGGCTCATGCTGTGGAATGCCAATTCTGGGCCTGGGAAACAAGCACAGACTGGTATGACTGCATAGTCTTGCAAGTATGGGATGATTCCCAGTGGCTGCGAAACTTTTGCATGTATAAGGGCACTTTCATGGAACTTTGACTTGCTTTCCCCTGCCCTGAAGCGCAAGAATACCAAGATGAGAGCAGTCCTCACAGTTCAGAAGCAAGTGGCGATAGCCCTCTGGAAGCTTCCAATGCCAGATAGCTACCGGTCAGTTGGGAATGAATTTGGAGTGGGCAAATCTACTGCGGGGGCTGCTGTGATCCAAGTAGCCAACACAATCACTAAGCTGCTGTTCATGTGCAGTTCATTTCCCAGATGATTCACAAAGCCAATGTGCATAGTGAATGGCTTTGCTGCAATGGGATTTCCTAACTGTGGTGGGGCGATAGACGGAACACACATCCCTATCTTGGGACTGGACCACCTTGGCAACTAGTACATAAACTGCAAGGGGTACTTTTCAGTGGTGCTGCAAGCACTGGTGGATCACAAGGGATGTTTCGCCGACATCAGCGTGGCATGGCCAGGAAAGGTACATGACACTCGCATCTTCAAGAACTCTGGTCTGTTTGAACAGCTGCAGGAAGGACCAGACCAGAAAATAACTGTTGGGGATGTTCAAATGCCTATAGTTATCCTTGGGGACCCAGCCTACCTCATAATGCCATGGCTCATGAAGCCATACACAGGTACCCTGGACAGTAGTCAGGAGCTGCTCAACTATATGCTGAGCAAGTGCAGAATGGTGGTAGAATGTGCATTTGGGCGTTTTAAAAGTGTACTGGCACAGTTTACTGACTCGGTTAGACCTCAGCACAACCAATATTCCCATTGTTATTGCTGCTTGCTGTGTGCTCCACATTATCTCTGAGAGTAAGGAGGAGATTGAGGCAAATTTCCTGGCCACTGATTACGCACAGCCAGACACCAGCATGATTAGAAGAGCACAGCAGGGTGTGCTGCACATCAGAAAAGCTTTGAAACCCAGTTTAATGACTGGCCAGGCTACAGTGTTACAGTTCTGTTTGTTTCTCTTTGAAAACCCACCCCCTTGGTTCACTCTACTTTCCTGTAAGCCAACCACCCTTCCTCCTTTGATCACCATTTGCAGAGGCAATGAAGTCATTGTTTCAAAATCATGTATTCTTTATTAAATCATCACACAAATAGGGGGATAACTGCCAAGATAGCCCAGGAGGGGTTTGGGAGGAGGGAAGCACCGGGTGGGGTGGTGGATGAGGGGAGGAGGGAAGGACAAGGCCATACTGCACTTCAAAACTCATTGAATGCTAGCCTTCTGTTGCTTGGGCAGTCCTCTGGGGCAGAGTGGTTGGGTGCCCTAGTGCCACCCCTCTGCATTCTTGGGCATCTGGGTGAGGAGGCTATGGAACTTGGGGAGGAGGGAAAGCGGTTACACAGGGGCTGCAGTGGTGGTCTGTGCTCCTACTGCCTTTCCTGCAGCTCCACCAGACGCCGGAGCATATCCGTTTGATCCCCTAGTAGCCTCATCATGCTGCCGCCACTTCTCATCACTCTGCTGACACTTCTCATCGTGTTCCCGCCATCTCTTATCTTGCTCGTCCCGCCTGTCCTTGCATTCATTTTCTGCTTCCCTGGACTCTGACACTACTTGCCTCCACACATTCTGCTGAGCTCTTTCAGTGCGGGAGGACTGCATTAGCTCAGAGAACATTTCATCGTGAGTGTTTTTTTTCACCTTCTTATCTGCATTAGCCTCTGGGACGGAGATGATAGGGGGAGCATTGAAACATTTGCAGCCGTGGGAGGGGAAAAAAAAGAAGAGTAGTATTTAAAAAGACACATTTTAGAGAACAATGGGTAGACTCTTCCACGGTGGACCAAGCTGTTAACATTACATAGCACATATGCTTTTGGTACAAGGTTGCATTTTGCCTCTTATATTGAGGGCCTGCCGGTTTGGTGTGAGAGATCACACACGCAGGGCTGGGCAACAGAATTCGGCTTGCAGGTAGCCATGGTAAGCCACAGTATTTCAGCTTCTTCAACCTTCATAACGTGGGGATGGTTTCAAACAGCAGCGCCCTCCGTTCCCATACCAAGAACCCATTGGGTTGGCCATTTAAAAGGAGGGGCTGTACTGGCCATGAATGCATCCCAAGGCTTCAGGGCAAATTAATCATTAAACGCGCTTGCTTTTAAACCATGTATTATATTTACAAAGGTACACTCACCAGAGTTGCCTTCTCCGGCTTCATGGTCCGGGACCCCACCTTGGGAGGGTATTGGCTCCAGGGTGATAAACAGTTCCTGGCTGTTGGGGAGAATGGTTTCTCCGCTTGCCTGCTGTGTGCTATCCTCATCCTCCACCTCATCTTCTTCCTCATCCCCATAATCCTTGTGACTGTTGTGTGAGACTCCCTCCTTGCAGGTGTCCACGGAAAGGGTGGGGCACTCCCTAGAATTGCATGCAGTTCATCATAGATGCAGCATGTCTGGGGCTCTGACCCGGAGTGGCCGTTTGCCTCTTTGGTTTTTCGGTAGGCTTGCCTGAGCTCCTTAATTTTCACATGGCACTGCTGCGGGTCCCTGTTGTAGCCTCTGTCCATCATGCTCTTGGAGATTTTTGGCAAATATATTGGCATTACGTCTTTTGGAATGGAGTTCTGATAGCACGGATTCATCTCCCCATACAGTGATCAGATCCAGTACCTCCCATTCGGTCCATGCTGGAGCTCTTTTGCGATTCTGGGACTGCATGGTCACCTGTGCTGATGAGCTCGCCATACTGGCCAAACAGGAAATGAAATTCAAAAGTTCCCTGGGCTTTTCCTGTGTACTTGGTTAGTGCATCTGAGTTGAAAGCGCTGTCCAGAGCGGTCACAATGGAGCACTCTGGGATAGCTCCCAGAGGCCAATACTGTCAAATTGCATCCACACTACCCCAAATTCGACCCAGCAATGTCAATTTCAGCACTAATCCCCTCATGGGGAGGAGAACAGAAATTAATTTTAAGAGCCCTTTAAGTTGATAGAAATGGCTTTGTCATGTGGATGGGTGCAGGATTAAATCGATCTAACGCTGCTAAATTCAAACTAAACGTGTAGTGTAGATGAGGGCTAAGTTTCAGATTCTCTCCTGCTTCTCCCTTACTCCTATTTACTTATGCCATCTGCAGATTACTATTCCCCCTCCCCCTCTACATTGGTAGTCATGCTGTAGGAAGAATATAGTCAAGGTTCCTCCCATTCCCCAACCTGCCCTGACTATTTCCCACCCACCTGCTTCAGGGAGGAAGTGGGTAACTAGCCTCACAGTTTACTCCTTTATGCCTGGACCAAAGATCAGCTAGCTCATTTAGGGACCCAAGGGAAAGTTCTTTCTCCCTCTCATCCTCATAATTCAAGTCAGAATCTAATCTAGAGGTAGCTTCATTTCAGTGGCATGTGAACTGGTGTGTGTGTGTTTGTAAAATGTGTTGGACTTCTTTGGCTGCATAACTGTGATCATAGTACCTATAAGCAATAATAACATTTACAATATCAAAATGATAGTGATATTTTTCTCAGCATTAGTTTCTTGTTTATTTCTTTAATCCCTGCTTCTGCAGCAGTTCAGACTCTGGCCTGGAGGGTGCTAATGCTCAGCTATGTTTTACTTCCACAGTCTAATAGATTAAGAACATAAGAACGGCCATATTGGGTCAGACCAAAGGTCCATCAAGCCAGCATTCTGTCCTCTGACAGTGGCCAATGGCAGGTGCCACAAAGGGAATGAACAGTCAAGTTATCAAGTGATCCATGCCCTGTCACCCAATCCCAGCTTCTGGCAAACAGAGGCTAGGGATACCATTCCTGCCCATCCTGGCTAATAGCCATTGATGGACATATCTTCCATGAATCTATCTAGCTCCCTTGTGAAGCCCATTATAGTATTGGCCTTCACATCACCCTCTGGCAAGGAGTTCTAGAGGCTGACAGTGTGTTGCGTGAAAGTATATTTTCTTCTGTTTTAAACCTGCTACGTATTAATTTCATTTGGTGGCCCCTTGTTTCTGTATTATGAGAAGGAGTAAATAACACTTACTTATTTACTTCCTCTATACCACTCATGATTTTATAGACCTCTATCATATCCCCCATTAGTTGCCTCTTTTCCAAGCTGAAAAGTCCCAGTCTTGTTAATCTCTCCTCATATGGAAGCTGTTCCATACCCATAATTTTTGTTGCCCTTTTCTGAATCTTTTCCAATTCCAATATATCTTTTTTGAGATGGGACAACCACATCTGCACACAGTATTCAAGGTGTGAGCATACCATGGATTTATGTAGAGGCAACATGATATTTTCTGTCTTATTATCTATCCCTTTCTTGATGATTCCCAACAAGAGCTACTGTGGAGGCTTTGGGGAAACAATACTAGTTTCAAGGCCAATGCAATCGGACTGTAGGGTCATCACTGCTAATATGAGTGCCAGATATGATGTCTGGATCCTGCCCTAGGAGTGTACTCCAGGTGCAAAGTCTGGAACAATGTCAAAACTCTGCCCAGACCCAGCAAGTGAAGGACATGTGGGATTTAGTGTTTGGATCTCCTCACAGCTGCCTGTCAAGTTTCTACCAAGGGGCACTCAACCAGATCTGTGACACTGTCCCTTTAGATCAACTTGCATTGATTACTTCCTCTTCCCTATTGACATTTATCTGTTTAAAACCTATCTGGGGAGGAGGCGGGGAGGCAAACAGTTTAATGGAATGTGAGCTCCCTGAGTGATGCTATGTGATAGCCATTTTCCACCAAACTTTTGATGTATAAACAGTGGAATGTCGAGTAGGATGAGGAAGTGATATTAGTTCTGCATAAGGCATTGGTAGAAACATTTCTTGAACAATTCCCTCCACTGTTGGAATTTCTGGGTGAGATTCTATGGCCTTTGCTATGCAGGTCAAACTAAATGATCATGGAACCCTTGTGGTCCTTAAAATACCTGAATTTAGATTTTTATACTTATTAGAGAACAGTTTGCTCATGTGTCCTGAATCAAAAAGTGTGCATGTTACTATTGAGAAATACACTTATTTTTCTTATTATAACTGACTGACCATTCTTATTACATGTAGCCATAGATGGTTCTCTGTATTAAACGGAGCAAGGTTGGGAAGGTGATAAAAGTTTAGATGTAATTTGGTACTATAATTTTATAAGGTAATTAAAAAAATAATTGTACATATACAAATATTGCAAATTAAAGTGCAGTGTTGTGTCCATTATTTAACTGACAGGAGTGGCCTGTAGTCAGAAATGACTTGTAAAGTGGAGTAAGTTTTGTCCCCTTACCCCAACTTAGATTGTCTTGCCCTAAAACCCTTTTAGATCTACCAGTGCTTAATCAGTTTCAAATTCATGTAACTTACACACTGAAAAGACAGAAGGTATGAATTTAAGCAGCCCTCTACAGTAATTCTATCTCCTTGAATAGTAAATTGTACCGATTTACATGGATTTTATGGATTTACCATAAACATGGATTGAGTGCACGTAATTAGGTCTAAGGGAGTTGGAATGTAAGAGGTTTAAGATAACATAGAGGGGAAGAGGAAAGGTGCTAAAAATGCACCAATTAATATATCAATTCTGAATTTGGCCCTTTGTTTTTTTTTTAAATAGAAATTGATCATATACAGACCTGAATCTTCAATTAGGTTTCTCAGCTCAGATTTGTCCCTGACTTTATATAAATATAAATTTGATATAAACAAATAATCTGTATGCTCATTGTCACTATCTTCAGTGATGATGCCTTGAAAAAATATTAGTTTTGATGAAGCATGACCTTTCATTGATTAGCTGTTAATTGCCTTTTGTATTTCTATCAAATTTGCAAAGTTGCCGACCTTTTGGAGGATAAGGAATAACTGTCAAGCAAGTCCCGAAATGTCTTCATGAAAGCACACAAATATAATCTTCCAGCATGTTTCTCCTTACTTTGTTACTAAGTATACATAGAAAATGTCCAATTAACTATAATCTTGCATTATTAAATATATCTTCTTGATCCTTCAGTAACTTCCAGGTTTGTATGTTCAGAGGCATATACAATGGGCACTGTACTCTTTTGATTAAGTAGCGGTCTTTTGTTGAATGATCTGAAATTAAGACAAGTAGCCTCATATAGTCACTAACTGCTGCATGTAAGTATTTAAAGTGAGTAAAAACTTTATGCTTCATTTAATATTTTCTAGGGTTTTTTGATGTTTGTTATTTAGAAACACATACAAGCAGAGAGCTTTCACCTGTAAAGGGTTAAGAAGCTAAAGATAACCTCGCTGGCACTTGACCAAAATGACCAATGAGGAGACAAGATACTTTCAAAGCTGGAGGGTGGAAAAACAAAGGGTTCTCTGTCTGTGTGATGCTTTTGTCAGGACCAGAGCAGGAATGCAGGTCAGAACTCCTGTAAAAAGTCAGTAAGCAATCTAGTTAGATATGCATTAGATTGTTTTGTTTAAATGGCTGATAAAATAAGCTCTGCTGGAGGGAATGTATATTCCTGTTTTGTGTCTTTTTGTAACTTAAGGTTTAGCCTAGAGGGATTCTCTGTTTTGAATCTGATTACCCTCTAAGGTATTTACCATCCTGATTTTACAGAGGTGATTCTTTTACTTTTTCTTTAATTAAAATTATTCTAAGAACAATGAAAAGCAATCAGGTTCTTAAGATCCAAGGGTTTGGGTCTTTGTTCACCTATGCAAATTGGTGAGGATTTTTATCAAGACTTCCCCAGGTAAGGGGGTGTAGTGCTTGCAGGGGATATTTTTTGGGGGGGGAGAGACTTTTCCAAGTAGGCACTTCCTCTGTTCTTTGTGTAACACTTTGGTGGTGGCAGTGTTTAACCTAAGCTGGTAAGAATAAGCTTGGGGGTCTTTCATGCAGGTCCCCACATCTGTACCCTAGAGTTCGGAGTGGGGAAGGAACCTTGACAGGTGACTATTACCATAATATCTGAGTGACTTGTCAAACCTTCTGCAGTTGTAGAATAGTTAGAGCTTCATCCCAAGTCAACTGAAGTCAATTGGATTCCCTCCATTGATTTTAATGGGTTTTGCGTCACACCCTATATGGAACCAATACACTGGCTTTATGATCCTGGAGGGCCTTTAGAATACCAGGCATGTGCAATGGTGTCTTGTTTATATTCTTCAATGTGAGCATATATTTGTCTTGGTCTATGTGTGGACAAGCAGGTGGGCAATAGCTGAACCTACAAGGGCAATAGCTGAATCTACAGGATACACAGCCCCACAGACTGCTTATGGAATAGTAGGACTGGGCCCATAAACAAGCAGTTGGTCAAGAATCCCTTAGAAACTTCTAAAGAAAAATAGAACATATTCTGAACAGTGGTGTCCTTTTCAAATGTTAGCTCATCTTAAAATAGCATTTAATATCAGAAAAGAAATTAATCTGTATTTTGGACTGAAACACAAGGGTTTTTAAATAAATTGTTCCATTCTGGAATCCTCTAAAATAGAGAATTCCTATGAAGGAGAAGTGGGATGAGGGACTGAGTGCTGGTGGGTTATTGAGATGAAAGAGAGAAGCACTGAATACTAAAAGTGGGTAAATTCCTGACTCCATTGTAGTCAATGGCAAAACTTCAATGGGGCCAGGATTTCTCCCTCTTGAACTCTATACATAATTTGGTTATTTTTGAAAATGTCAAGTAAAGTGGAGAGTATGTATTATTCTTGGGTAGGGCCATAAACTTGCATGCATTCACAGAGCATCCACAAAACCCCCTGGACATCTTGGGTTCAAACCAATGTTGTGATATGGTTTTAAGTCTTTTTCTATCAGTATTAGAGACAACAGGGGGGGTGGGGGGGAGGGAAGAAAAGGGGGAATGGAGAATGCTGATAGCAGCACTTTCCTGAGAGCTTGGCTAGAAAATAGCATCACTAATGTTTGTAAGAACTGTTCTTCATTGCCTTACAATTAGGGCTGTTGATTGATCGCAGTTAACTCACGCGATTAACTCAAAAAATTAATTGCGATTAATTGCGGTTTTAATTGTTCTGTTAAACAATAGAATACCATTGAAATTTATTACATATTCTGGATGTTTTTTTCATTTTCATATATATTCTGTATTGTTGTTGAAATCAGTGTATATTATTATTACAAATATTTACACTGAAAATGATAAAAGAAATAGTATTTTTCAATTCACCTCAGACAAATACTGTAAATTGTTATCAAGCAGAACCTGTCATCAATATGGATGCATGTCTCTTGGAATGGTGGCTGAAACATGAAGGGAAATATGAATTTTAGTGCATCTGGCACGTAAATATCTTGTGACATCAGCTACAACAGTGCCATGAGAATGCCTGTTCTCATTTGACATTGTAAACAAGAAGCAGGCAGCATTATCTACTACAAATGTAAACAAACTTGTTTGTCTGAGCAATTGCCTGTACAAGAAGTAGGACTGAGTGGACTTGCAGAGCCAAAACACTGTAAAATTAATTCTGAATGTAGTTTTTTGTACATAATTCTACATTGTAAGTTCAACTTTCATGATAAAGAGATTGCACCATACTACATATGTTAGGTTAATTGAAATACTATTTCTCTTGGGTTTTTTACAGTGCAAATACTTGTAATCAAAAATAAATATAAAGTGAGCACTGTATTTTGTGTTATAATTGAAATGCATACATTTGAAAATTTAGAAAACATCAAAAATATTTAAATGTTCTGTTTAAAAGTGTGATTAATCACACAATTAATTGTGATTAATTTTTTTAATCACTTGGCAGCCCTATTTACAGTGAACAAAAATATCCCTGGAAACGCCAAGCACAGTATATTGAATATCCACAACTTGAGTAACTCTTCAGCAAGAACTAATCCGTGCTGGTTTCTTCTGTCAGATACAACCCTTAGGTTCCCCCCTCCCAAATAAGTGAGATTCCACCACCATTGTTAGGCTTCCCTGCCACCCTTCTCCTACATGAAAGTTGACACAGTCCCCTATATACGTATGTCCATATTTGGGTTTACCTAGGAATTGAATACTGCTTTGCTTAGGCACTTTCTCTGAACATATGCCAAACTGCAACAATCAAATAAGTCATGAACACAACCCTAACCTTCCAGTGGGCCTCCAGGTTACCCTGAAGTGGGAGGAGAGGGAAACAGTGTTATGACCAGTGCAGCAATGAAGGAGCAAACATCCCTGCCCTAGAAAGGCACTGGCTTAATGCCAAGAAATCAAGCCCCTAATACAAATGGGGTAGATGGTGTACACAACCGATCCTGACACCCCTGATCTAATGCTAATTAGAGGAAATCTGTATGTGAGAGCATCCTTAATTGGGTGACAAATGGACAAAGGGAAGGGGATTTACCAATTTGGCCAGGCATTCAGGAGCCAGTCAGCCCTTCAGTGCATTTCAAAACAACCGGTACTCCATGACTCCGAAGAGGAGGCCTACCCACCTTGCAGTATCTGTCACATGGATACAGGGCACATCTGAGGGTAGAGGGAAATAGACGACGCTGTGCATCCACAGCTGCACTAGGGCAAAGGGGCATCTTTCGTCCTGACTGGCCTGATTAAAGCACCCTACCTTGAGATGGGAGAGGGTAGTTCTTCAGTTTGTCTAGTAGATTTTGTATCAATCTAAAGTAACTAGAAATATTTCCATTAACGCTAGTGGGCTTCAGATGAGGCACACAGTACATTTGAAAGTGCTTTGTGTACAGTCACTTTCATTGTTTCTCTTGTGTAGTCAGTTAAGTTCTAACCTTGCAAGCACATGAGTTAGGGTTGCCAGATGTCTGGTTTTCGACCAGAACGCCCAGTGGAAAAGGGACCCTGGCGGCTCTGGTCAGCACCACTGACCAGGCCATTAAGTCTGGTCAGCTGCGCAGTGCGGGTGGGGATCAAGCTGCAGCCTGGATCCCCCTCCTGCCCTCCTGTCAAGGTTCCTCCCCCACTCTGAACTCTAGGGTACAGATGTGGGGACCTGCATGAAAAACCTCCTAAGCTTGTCTTTACCAGCTTAGGTCAAAACTTCCCCAAGGTATAAAATATTACACCCGTTATCCTTGGACTGGCCGCTACCACCACCAAACTAATACTGGTTACTGGGGAAGAGCTGTTTGGACGCATCCTTCCCCCCAAAATACTTCCCAAAACCTTGCACCCCACTTCCTGGACAAGGTTTGGTAAAAAGCCTCACCAATTTGCCTAGGTGACTACAGACCCAGACCCTTGGATCTTAAGAACAATGAACAATTCTCCCAACACTTGCACCCCCCCTTTCCTGGGAAATGTTGGATAAAAAGCCTCACCAATTTGCATAGGTGACCACAGACCCAAACCCTTGGATCTGAGAACAATGAAAAAGCATTCAGTTTTTTACAAGAAGACTTTTAATAAAAAATAGAAGTAAATAGAAATAAAGAAATCCCCCCTGTAAAATCAGGATGGTAGATATCTTACAGGGTAATTAGATTCAAAAATATAGAGAACTCCTCTAGGCAAAACCTTAAGTTACAAAAAAGATACACAGACAGAAATAGTTATTCTATTCAGCACAATTCTTTTCTCAGCCATTTAAAGAAATCATAATCTAACACATACCTAGCTAGATTACTTACTAAAAGTTCTAAGACTCCATTCCTGTTCTGTCCCTGGCCAAGACGACTACAGACAGACCCTTTGTTTCTCTCCCTCCTCCCAGCTTTTGAAAGTATCTTGTCTCCTCATTGGTCATTTTGGTCAGGTGCCAGCGAGGTTACCTTTAGCTTCTTAACCCTTTACAGGTGAGAGGAGCTTTCCCCTGGCCAGGAGGGATTTCAAAGGGGTTTACCCTTCCCTTTATATTTATGACACCTCCAAACTCCTAAGACCCAGTCTGGAGCTCCCTCCTACACCCCAAACCCCTCATCCCCAGCCCCAACCCACACTCGGCATCCCCAGCTGGAGCCCTCACAAATCCCTGCACCCCAAACCCCTGTCCAAGTCCAGAGGCCCCTCTGTCCTCCAAAACCTCTCAGTCCCAGATCAGAGCCCCCTTCTGCACCCCAAATCCTTCATCCCAAGCCCCATACCAGAGCCTGCACCCCCAACCAGAGCCTTCACCCTCCCACAATCCAACCCCCTGCTCCAGCCTGGAGCCCCCTCCCCTACCCCAAACCCCTCATTTATGGCCCCACCCTGGAACCCACACCCCCAGTCCAGAGCCCATACCCCCTCCATACCCCAACCCCCTTCCTCAGCCCAGAGCCTCCTCCCATATTCTGAACCCCTCGGCTCTAACCCCCCAGCCCAGAGCCCCCTCATGCATCCAAACCCCTCATCTCCAGCCCTACCCCAGAGCCTGCACCCCCAGCCAGAGCCCTCACCCCCTTCTGCATCCTACCTCAGCCTGGAGCCACCTCCTGACCCTGAACTCCTGATTTCTGGCCCCAACCTGGAGACTGCACCACAGCTGGACCTCTCCTCTCACCCCCCCCCAACCCCTCCCCCAAGCCAGCCCGGTGAAAATGAGCAAGTGAGTGAAGGTGGGAAATGCAAGCAACAGAAGGAGCGGGGGATGGAGTGAGCAGGGGGCAGGGCCTAAGAAAAGGGGCAGGGCAGGGGTGTTTGGTTTTGTGTGAGTAGAAAGTGGCAACCCTAATATGAGTAAACATATGCATGTGAGTAATCTTTCTCATGCTGACTAATACCTGACTCCATAAATAGTCCTAGCTATTTCAATAAAGTTCAATGGAGAGTCTAATATATATACATAATTACTTGCATGTATAAATATTTGCAGGATTGGTGTCTCAATCAGTTTCTTCCTTATTAAAAGTCCCTTGTTATACAAATCAACAGGGGAGCAGAATAACCTTTATAACTTTCAAAGGAATTTTAAAGGTATCAGGGCATACTACTTAAGAGCTGTCATAAATATAAAGAGAAGGGTAAACCCCTTTGAAATCCCTCCTGACCAGGGGAAAGCTCCCTTCACCTGTAAAGGGTTAAGAAGCTAAAGGTAACCTCGCTGGCACCTGACCAAAATGACCAATGAGGAGACAAGATACTTTCAAAAGCTGGGAGGAGGGAGAGAAACAAAGGGTCTGTGGGTCTGTCTATATACTGGTTTTTCTGCCGGGGATAGACCAGGAATGGAGTCTTAGAACTTTTAGTAAGTAATCTAGCTAGGCATGCGTTAGATTATGATTTCTTTAAATAGCTGAGAAAAGAATTGTGCTGAATAGAATAACTATTTCTGTCTGTGTATCTTTTTTGTAACTTAAGGTTTTGCCTAGAGGGGTTCTCTATGTTTTTGAATCTAATTACCCTGTAAGATATCTACCATCCTGATTTTACAGGGGGGATTTCTTTATTTCTATTTACTTCTGTTTTTATTAAAAGTCTTCTTGTAAGAAAACTGAATGCTTTTTCATTGTTCTCAGATCCAAGGGTTTGGGTCTGTGGTCACCTATGCAAATTGGTGAGGCTTTTTATCCAACATTTCCCAGGAAAGGGGGGGTGCAAGTGTTGGGAGGATTGTTCATTGTTCTTAAGATCCAAGGGTCTGGGTCTGTAGTCACCTAAGCAAATTGGTGAGGCTTTTTACCAAACCTTGTCCAGGAAGTGGGGTGCAAGGTTTTGGGAAGTATTTTGGGGGGAAAGACGCGTCCAAACAGCTCTTCCCCAGTAACCAGTATTAGTTTGGTGGTGGTAGCGGCCAATCCAAGGACAACGGGTGGAATATTTTGTACCTTGGGGAAGTTTTGACCTAAGCTGGTAGAGATAACTTAGGAGGCTTTTCATGCAGGTCCCCACATCTGTACCCTATAGTTCAGAGTGGGGGAGGAACCTTGACAAGAGCCTACCAGACACTTATTTTTTCTGAAATAAGTGAATTAAAAAAAATTAGGTCTGAAACAGACAAAAGAAGTTAAGTGCCTAAGTCCACCTTTCAGGTACTTAATTCCCCGTTTGGGGACCACTGCCATACACAAAATTCCCACTGAATCCTGTAGCTACGTAAACTCACTTGCTTAGAGTCATTTGGGAGGGAAAGTAAGGGAGAAAATGTGCTGTAGCCTAGTGGCTACTACACTCACTTAGGATGTGGGAGACCCAGGATCCTGCCCCTCCCTCTACTGCATACCAGGTGAGTATCTTAATCACTGGACTAAAAGTTACAAGAGAACTCTTCCTGCTCCTCTGCTGCACAATAACACCACAGGCACCTACTATCAAGAAAGAGTTTGGAGCTGAATATCTCAGACACATAGGTGCCTCCCTGCAGCCATGAGAGGGTCAGTGCTTAGTACGGGCCATCCCCATTGTTGCCATCTCTCATTGGACAGCATCTGTGAATTATAGCCTAAGATGCCTATCTCTTCCCATTCATTTTTTAGGAGCTCAGGCACCTAACTCAGGCTTTGAGAACTTCAGTCATTTTCTAGTATCAGAGGGGTAGACGTGTTATTCTGGATCTGTAAAAGTGGCAAAGAGTCCTCTGGCACCTTATAGACTAACAGACATATTGGAGCATAAGCTTTCATGGGTTAATACTCACTTTGTCGGATGCATGTAGTTGAAATTCCCAGAGGCAGGTATAAACATGCAAGCAAGAATCAGGCTAGGGATAATGAGGTTAGTTCAATCATGGAGGATGAGGCCCTCTTCCAGCAGTTGAGGTGTGAACACCAAGGGAGAAGAAATTGCTTCTGTAGTTGGCTAGCCATTCACAGTCTTTGTTTAATCCTGAGCTGATGGTGTCAAATTTGCAAATGAACTGAAGCTCAGCAGTTTCTATTTGAATTCTGGTCCTGATGTTTTTTTGCTGCAGGATGGCTACATTTAAATCTGCTATTGTGTGTCCAGAGAGGTTGAAGTGTTCTCCTACAGGTTTTTGTATATTGTCATTCCTAATATCTGATTTGTGTCCTTTTATCCTTTTACGTAGGAATCGTCCAGTTTTGCCAATATATATAGCAGAGGGGCATTGCTGGCACATGATGGCATGTATTACATTGGTGGACGTGCAGGTGAATGAAGCAGGTGATGGTTTATCTGGTTAGGTCCTGTGGTGGTGTTGCTGGTGTAGATATGTGGGCAGAGTTGGCATCGAGGTTTGTTGCATGGATTGGTTCCTGAGTTAGTTACTATGGTGTGGTGCATAGTTGCTGGTGAGAATATGCTTTAGGTTGGTGGGTTGTCTGTGGGCAAAGAGTGGCCTGCCTCCCAAGGCCTGTGAAAGTGAGGGATCATTGTCCAGGATGGGTTGTAGATCACTGATGATGTGTTGGAGAGGTTTTAGCTGAGGATGGGGAAGGGATAGCTCAGGGGTTTGAGCATTGGCCTGCTAAACCCAGGGTTGTACGTTCAATCCTTGAGGGGGCCATTTGGGGATCTGGGGCAAAAATTGGGGATTCTTCCTGCTTTGAGCAGGGGTTTGGACTAGATGACCTCCTGAGGTCCCTTCCAACCCTGATATTCTCTGACTGTATGTGATGGCCAGTGGAGTTCTGTTGGTTTCTTTCTTGGGCTTGTCTTGCAGCAGGAGGCTTCTGGGTACACATCTGGCTCTGTTGATCTATTTCCTCATGTGGTTATCGTAGTTTTGAGAATGCTTGGTAAGATCTTGTAGGTATTGGTCTCTGTCTGAGGGGTTGGAGCAAATGCGGTTGTACCTCAGCGCTTGGCTGTAGACAATGGATCGTGTGGTTTGTCCGGGATGGAAGCTGAAGGCATGAAGGTAGGCATAGCGGTCAGTGGGTTTTCATTATAGGGTGGTGTTAACATGACTGTCACTTATTTGTATGATGGTGTCTAGGAAGTGGACCTCCCATGTAGATTGGTCCAGGCTGAGGTTGATGGTGGGGTGGAAGCTATTGAAATAGTGGTGGAATTCTTCCAGGGTTTCCTTCCCATGGGTCCAGATGATGAAGATGTCACCAATGTAGCGTAGGTAGAGAAGGGGCATGAGTGGATGAGAGCTGAGGAAGCATTGTTCCAGGTCAGCCATAAAAATGTTGGCATATTGTGGGGCCATGCAGGTGCCCATAGTGGTGTCACTAGTCTGGAGCTATATATTGTCACCAAATTTGAAAGAACTGTGCATGAGGATAAAGTCACAGAGCTCAGCAACCAGTTGTGCTGTGGCATTATCAGGGATACGGTTCCTGACAGCTTGTATTCCATCTGTGTGTGGTATATTTGTGTAGACAGCCTCTATATCCATGGTGGCTAGGATGGTGTTTTCTGGAAGATCACCAATGCATTGTAGTTTTTCTCAGGAAATCAGTGGTGTCACAGACATAGCTGGGAGTGATCCTGGAGTAGGGTCTGAGTAGAGTCCACATATATGGACAGTCCTTCAGTGAGAGTGTCAATGCCCAAAATGATAGGGTGTCCAGGATTTCCAGGTTTGTAGATCTTGGTAGTAGATAGAATAACCCCGGTCGGGGCTATAAGGGTATGTTGATTTGTTCCTGTGTTAGTGTAGGGAGTGTCCTGAGTAGATGGTGCAGTTTCTTAGTGTATTCCTCAGTGTGATCTGAGGAAAGTGGCCTGTGGAATTTGGTACTGGGGAGTTGTCTGGCATCCTCCTTTTGGTAGTCAGACCTGTTCATGTTGACAACAGCACCTCCTTTATCAGCCTCTTTGATTATAATGTTAGGTTGTTTCTGAGTCTGTGGATGGTATTGCGTTCTGCACAACTTAGGTTATGAGGCAAGTGATGTTTTTGCACAATTTCTGCCTGTGGACGTCAGCGGCAGCATCCTATGTATAGGTCCAGACTGTCATTTCGACCCTCAGGAGGAGTCCATGTGGAGTTCTCTTGGCACTCAGCAGCATAATGACTAACTTCTTTTGTGCATTCAGGCCTTATCCTTTCAGTTCACAGAATGTCTGAGAATAGATCAGGGTTTTGGGTTTTTTTGTCAAGTTCTTTTGTTGTTTAAATTTACTTAACAACTCACACACACATACATATGTTATACAGTAAATATATATAATACACACACACACAATAGGCTGATCAAAAAGAGTTTGGGTCAAGTATTTCAAACTCAGTGATCACATTTTGAGTGATGTCAGCTAGGAGTGACTGGTTATATAAACATTTTCTGATGATAGCAAAGCTAAATGTAAATCTTATAATCAGCCTGAGAATTTGAAGAAACCATGGGAGCTTTGAATCTCCCAGAGAGGGGAATCAAATTTATGGAGAAGTAAGAAATAAGCAAGACTAGGAATTGTAGAAAATGTTCAATTTTTTACTTTCTGGGCTGTTGAGCCCTTGCCCAGACCAGCAATTGTGGTAAAAATAATAGGCTGCTTTAAGATTACTGGCTGGGTGCAGAATTTAAATTTACTTTCCACTCATTGCATGCTTAGAAAGTAATTTCTGTGTGTGTGTGTTTGTGTTGGTCAGATAAAGAAGCAGCTCACAACCAGGAGAGTCATTTTGCACATTTCATGAATAAGTTTCATAATAATCTTTATGCACATGAGCAAAAGCCAATGCATCAGAAGCCTGAATATAACCTACAACATGAACACTATATTTGAATTTCTTAGTTTAAAAAAATCAATATGGAGAGCTTCCTATCAGCTTAATAAATGGCTTAAGTAAACATGTCCTATTCTTTAACTTTTAGGAAGATAAACATATGGCATTACTATGGAGAATTCTGTGTCTCACCAGTGTAGCATTCACAGTATAAATAAGTTATTAAAGATGTACTTGCTAACTATGCTTCCACCTTCACTTCACTCATACTCTACACATCTAGTTCACTCCTTGCTCAGGCCAAACAATTTGGTTTCAGTGGTAGATTTGCCTGAACAAGAAGTGAAAAGATCCCTGCATGACCATTTACCTTGAACAATATCAAGGCCCAGATTTTTCATAAGTGTGAGAGTACAATTGCACATGCAAGACTGAGCATGTCTGCACAAACAATTATAACAGTCATTGTGCATGGAAATTATGCTTGCAAAGCTTTGTATGTGCACTACTGAACATTTGGGTGCATGTGTAGAATACATAAAACCTTCCCAGGAGAGTTGGGGTAAAGCATGTGGTTGTGTGTGGCAAAATTCTACAAAAAAAAAAAGCTGCCAAAATACATCACCCTCCTGCCCTGTGAGACAAGAGCAAAATTATAAGGCTGGAGCTGTCATATAGGCTCAGATGCCTTTGTTAGTGTGTTGATCTGAAAGGGCCTATATTAGTACCCACAGAAGGCAACAAAGACATTTTTCAGTACTTCAGTAAAAAAGTGCTTGGGAATGGCAAACCGCGGCCACTGGGAGGTGCAGGCAGTCGTGAAAATGCAAACAAACTGTCTCACAGCCCACCAGTGGATTACCTTGACAGGCCTCAATTTGCCCACCACTGACAGATAGTATAGTGATTTGGGGGTTACTTGATTTTAGTAATTGCCAGTAATGCAGCAGCTGTTTTCAACCATGCTGAAGTTGAGCCAAAATTTTTGTCAGGCAACCAGCCAACAATATTTCAATAGCTGATTCTCAAGGCGAGAAAAGGATAAGTCAACAGTTATGGATGCTAAGTGTTAAGGCAAACATTAGAATAATTTTATCATTATTATGCAAATTGGAAAGGGAAACCCTAACACAATAATGTCTGAGTTTTTGAATGAAGGTCAAATGACTTGTTTTCCCTCCACTGTCCAGTTTTCTATACTCAGATTTCATGGATATCAGTACCAAACTTAATACTGTTCATGTACTGTAAAAGATCCTTTTTTAAACTGTGGAGGACCCAATTATATTTAATGTCTGATTTATTTGTATTTATCATGAAGAAGTTTTGTTGTCTCCATAGTTTTGTCTCCATATTTTTGGCTTTGACACTGGCCTTGATAGCAAAACATAAATCTAGATATCATCTGTATATAACTTGAGTAATAGCTTCACGTTGGCAACTTTTAATTAAATGACTGTACATGTTTTGAAGTGTTAGAGGTACATCTCAATTAAACATAATTATGCTACTGTAGTAAAATCAATAAACAATATGATGAGACTATGCTTGAAGATGTGTCCTCAAATGTATGTTGGCTCTAACTCATCCTGACAAAACCCAAACTGTTTGATAGCTCCAAAAACACTGAAGCCACATTAGAATAAGGCAAACATGTTAATTTAGTAATTAACTAAAACATGGATTTAGTAACAGTGGGGCTTGAGGCTGGCATTATCGCTGGGAAGCCCTGATATAGAAAGTGGAATGTGCCATGCTGCAGAGGACGGGAAGATGGAGCGGGAGGTTTTGCTGGGGAAGCTGCTTGTAGCACTAGATAAATCACATCACAGGTGTTCATTTGTTAGGAGAGAGGCCAGCCTAAAACCCAAATCCTGGCACTGCTTCATAACTCTAGTTTTACTTCTAAAAACAGCAGACTGAAAAATAATACTTTTTATCATCTGGTCAAGGGGGTAATAGACAGAGGTAGTTTTATTGTGGTTGCTTCTGTCAATATTTTGTCTTCCAATCCTCATGTTGTGTTCTGAGGGTTTTTTACACTTAATCTTTTATTGGTGTTTTTTGAGACATACAAAACAATACCATACACTGGATCAACATTAATATAGCACTTCAATCCATGCTCCAGATGTCTCTTTTCAGCTTATTGTAAAATAAAAGCTGGGTATAAATGTATTGACAATTAAAACATTCAATGCATTTACTCCCTGTTCTGCACACAAATTATCCACAAATATTATGATTTTCTTGTGTTGATTAAGTATTCAAATATTTTTGCAAATGATTCTGGATCTGTAACATTAGTTCAATACTCATATCAACATTCACATTTTGAACTATATTTATTGAATACATAGGTCACAGTATCTTTCTGTAACATGACTGGAGTGTAATTCTGAGATTAAGTATTCTAGTATGAATAAATCAATAATACAAATTTGACGTTTGCCTTTCGCAAAAAATTCTGCTGAAAATTTTATTAAAATGTATTAAAATTTTATTTCCAACAAATATTTCTGCCAATAAACAAAATCAGTTTATTTACAGCAAGTGAATACAAATGGGATGTAGACACAGTTGAAGGAAATATATTTAAAAATAGAAACAATTGCAGTTTCCCCCCACCCCACCCCTTTGGTGCATTCCCTCATATAATACATGCTAGGATCATCCAGTCATATCTCACTTAATTTCCCTGCCGTTGCAGGGGCATCTGGTGTTGATGTGCCCTGGTCCCTCCTGTGATCCACAATAGTCTCTTTGGGGATATTATACTTTAGTCTAATTCTGGTTGTTGGGCTGGTTGTGGAGGTGACGGGTGGTGTTGTGGCCTGTGATATATACAGGAGGTCAGACTATAAGATCTGGTGGTCCCTTCTGGCCTTAGACTTTGACTCTATGCAGTCTGAATCTATCACCTTCATTCTGACCATTTGTATTCCTCAAATGCCTGCATTTAATAAGGACATGGTTCTGAGAGACCCATCCAGTGGAGCTGTCTTACATATTTTGGGTGTAACAACAATAATACTAACTTGGGCCAAATCAGCTGGGAACTTCACCTTGATCGCTAAACTGAAATCCTTTGCAAAGAAAGGTCTACCCGTATCTGGAATGTAAAAACAAAACAAATCTTTCAGTTGCCAGCTTCCAGCGTTTAAATCACTGGTCTATATGTCATCCATTATAACAGGAATATCTATGGCTATGTCTACCCGTGGAGCTGGGGGGTGGGTGATTTTCAGCTTCTGCCAACATTGTCCCACTAGCTGTTATCCATCTAGCACTCTAAAAACAATAGCATAGTCATGGTAGCATGGACTAGTCATCCCAAGTACAAAAATGTACAGACCCCATGGGTTCATACTGCAGGCATCTAGCTCATGCCACGGCTTGCCAGACCTAAAGAAGAGTTCTGTGTAGCTAGAAAGCTTGTCTCTTTACGAACAGAAGTTGGTCCAAAACAAGATATTACCTCACCCACCCTGTCTCTCTAATATTTGACATACCTAGTAATAAATTAAAATTTAAAAATGGAAATTCATTAAAAATATATTGGATGCCTGAAATAAAATTGCAAAGATATTCACAGATAATGAGTAATCTTTCTAATGCTGACATTATTTACATACAGGGACCAATCCAGAGCGCACTGAAGTCAATGGAGAGATTCCCATTGACTTCAATAGGCTTTGGATCAGGCCAATAAGGCTTAATTCCATTCCCGTTGAATTTAACTGTTGGGTTTGTTTGTTTGTTTTTGTTTTTCCTCTTAATGTCACAGGGAGTGGGACCTATCCCATAAGCCTCTGCCTGACATATGGTTTCATATCAACATGCTCAGTGGTTTCTCAAGGGGTGGAGAGAGTGGATTTCAAAGGAATAAAGAAAGTTGAAAGTCAATGGGAAGTGAATGCAAAACTCTTAATTGTGCCTTGGAAAATCTCCCTCTGGATTGGCATACCCTTATTCACAATGAGTAGTCCCTTACTCTGAGTAGACATATTGAATTCTATGGAAGGATTGAGTGAGCACAGCATTATTCATGAAAAATAAAGTTAGGAGCAGAATCTGGTATGGTGAGAAGGTAGTAAATGTGCATTTTTTTAAAAAAAAATATGCCTAAAGTTTGGCTACTCAATCTCAATTTAAACCCTTAAATAAATGGACTAAATTGTCAAGAACTCAGAATGTCATGGACTTCAATATTTGAAAATCTTGACCACAATCAGAGCCATGCAAGCCACTACTTGTATAAGAAGAGCCACTGAAGTTGTTTATAGCAGCACCAACAAAAATAACATTATTCAGCTATTTCTTTGCATTGTTTGAGCAGATATATATTTTTACAAATCCAAAGAAAATAAGGCCAGATTTTGAAGCGCTCAGCTCACATTCTCAATGAGAGTTGCTGCGTGCTGAAAACTGCTGAAAATGTGGACCTAAAGAAATAAATTACAAATAGGGCAGGAGGGGTGGTGATGTCACAGTGAGGAATGTCACTATGAGAACAGCCTGTAACACTGAAATAGTGTAAACACATTTAAGAGGTGGATGAATTTTTAGGGTTGTTCAAAGGATGTATCATGGAAAAATGGGACAAAAATGAGCAGATTAAAAGTGAAGAATATTAAGAATCTATAAGACTAATAAAGTTAATCAATGATGGAACAAAATCCTTAGGGAAATGGAGGAAAGCCCAACACTTGAGTCAGTTAATGCTAGACTGAACAAAGTACTCAAGGCTATAATTTAGGGCTGCATCGGCAAGGGGCAGACTAGGTCATCTAATAGATCCTACCCATTTGTAATCTCTGTCTCCGTGGGATGTTAATTATAGTACATATCAATATATCATGGCAATTATACTACTGTAAATTATTGTAACAATGTATTATTAAGAGTAATTGTTTGAAAGTATTTACATACTTCCCTTATTCCATTAAACACTTAATTAGCTTAGTATAATAGAAAATTATCCTACTATACATAGCAATGTTCTACTATATCTGCATTTTTTATTATTATTCAGGATGGAGGGAGTCCTTCATAAAGGAGGTGAAGAAGGCAGCAAACAAAGGCTTATGAATCAGTCAAGATTTTATGCAGATTAAATATAGTACTAATCAATAGAACAAATAGACTAAAAAATCCAGGATGATTGAATCAGATTATTTTTATTCTAGAAATTAAAACCTGTTTTTTGTAATACAAAAATAGGTTAAATGATTGCATTAAGATGCAAACTATTATAGGTAGAGAAGTTGTCAAAATTTGCAAATGTTATAGAATAATGCAATTGACATATGAAAAAATTGCCTTGATTTAAGTAAGAGAATGCTAATTATTACCAATATCTTTGTTTTAGCATTGCATT
This sequence comes from Lepidochelys olivacea, assembly GCF_965140295.1. Classification (NCBI taxonomy): domain Eukaryota; kingdom Metazoa; phylum Chordata; order Testudines; family Cheloniidae; genus Lepidochelys; species Lepidochelys olivacea. The sequence goes on along the minus strand of NC_140411.1, from coordinate 73,129,523 downwards.
TTTGTATTCTGGAAAAAATGTTTAATATATATAGTAATATAGTACCTCCTGCATGACAGACATATGCAGATGTTCACCTAATGTTAGCCTTGCAATACAGTAACATTTAATAATGTTTTTTTCTGTTCAAAATTAGAATGCAAGGTCTTCTTTTAAAGCCTTTCTATACATCAGTGATGTGACCTAAACAAACAGAACTTCTATTTTACAAAATAGATGCAAAATCTCATCATATTATATTTGAAGTACCTTTATTTAAATACTGTACATTTTTTTCCTTTTCCAAAGCATTGGAGTCAAGTAGAACAACACATTAACATTTCCCATAGTATGCATTTTCTAACAATTCCCCCTCACCCTGATTCTCTGGATTTTTTTCCCTTTGGAAAGGCTGTAGGAAGATGCAGCTTTTAAATTATTAAGATTTCTTTAACCAGATTAAAAAAAACTCCTATAAACTGGAAATTAGATGAAGTATGTGGTTACCCTATTCTGACCAATCAGGTTAGACTATTGACCAGTCTATTCCATTAGCTATAAAGGCCAGATTACAAATGCCTAACTCACCCTGAGCTGTTGCTCATATAAGGAGTCTCACTGGGGTTAGTGAGATCATTCATGTCAGTAATTGCTTATTGTGAATAAAGAATTCAAAATGTGGCCCTTAGTTAATTCAATCATAGTGTCTGTTACAATCTTCATGGTCCTGCTGCTGACTGGTGGCTTGTACAAAAACCCATTGAAACCAATAGAAGTACTTCCATGGATTTCACCGTGCTTTGGATCAGGCCCTGATTGTGCCACCCTTAATTTATAGTCATATTTTTTTGCCAATATAGAAAACTAATTTGAACTGGCTGATACTGCAAATATTTCTATTTTAATTCATTAGAATTTTGATTTTGCACCACCACAAACTAAATCTTAACCCTTGGGGGTTTGATTTAAGTCTATCCTTGTTTCTCTTTCATCATTCCATTCCCAACTTATTTCCTCCTCTGCTTAATTTGAATTTGATATAATTCAGGTCTCCTTTCACTCAGTTTTCTTGTGGTCATTATTTTCCTTCCTCCTCTCAACCCATCTTTCTTTCTGGAGATATATTCAATTGAATTATGCCATTTTTTCCATCCAATTTCTCCTTATTTTGTTTCTGGATGGCTTTCGTTTTTCCATCTTCCTCACCTTATTCCCATCATCGCAATAATAAAGCACACACAGGATGGTGGAGGAAAACTTCATGGACAACTTTGTGCAATTATAAGACAAACAGAGGCGCCAGGATATAGTAATGTGCGACAAAGTATAGAACACCTGTTTTGTGCTGTGAACAGCAAATTATTTCTTCCCACAAAACCAGCATCTGTTACTCTGCTGGTGTTACCTCAGATATGCTCAGTTTACAACCCCTTCTAGTTCTCTGGACCCCTTTCTATGTCCAATTATGAATAAATATGTGGATCTTTCACCTGTTAATGCCACTTTGAGAATTATGGGACCTTTTGTGGAAGAGAACAGGGGGGTTGATTTCTACCTTGGCTGGGTGGAATCATTATATGTAATCATGAATGTTAAAGGGACAGCATTTGTCTTCAGACAGAAGATATGGGAGAAAGGATCCAGATTTATATGATATGCAGAAGGTTTGCTAGCAAGATGGTACAGAAAGTTGGGGAGGGACAGAAAATGCCTATTTGACACCAAGTGAAGTCCACTTAAGAAGTATGAGCAACACTTGTAAGGATAAAAATGAGAAAGCAACATGATCTGTATATTCTGTATGTTGCAATAGGTTCCTTGTTTCTTTCTCTTGACAATATGTATGTTTATTTATTTACAGGATGGATTGATCTTAATGATGATTTACAGTAAATATTATTGTGACAATATTTAATTTGTATGCAGAGCTGTAGTTTGTCCCAAGATATTAGAGAGACTGTAGACAAGCTTGTCTCTCTCACCAACAGAAGTTGGTCCAATAAAGGATAGTACCTTGCTCACCTTGTCTCACTCTAATATTTAATTTGGCATTCATCTTGATATCTGAACTCAAAATTGAGACATTCCAGATTTCAATAAGAGAAATGAAACACCACGCTCCCCTGCTGACTGCAGCTTTGCTAGTCAGGTAAGAAAAGAGGATTTAACCCTTTAGGAAGGCTTGGGCAGAAGACTAATGGAAGACTGAATCTTTAGTTCACGGGAAAGAGTTCTGGAGGTTTTCTAAGCATGTAACAGAAGAAATAGCTCTTGATTTTTTCTGATAGGTGGTTTAGTATCTTGGATGCTAGATAGTGTCATTCATGAGAGTCACTTTGTGCTATTATAGCATCTTCTAGGGAAAACCAATACGACTGAGTAAACATAATTGGAGATTAGCATAAAGGAGTTATCCAGAACAATGGAATTTCTGTTGAAGACTGAAATCTCTTTGCTTATTGTCATCCAAGAAGGATTAATGAAGGGAGGTTAATATTATTTTGCCTATAATGTCATCTTCCAGTTAGCAAATGTCCCCTTAAAGTATATTTCAAAATTAACATACACTACAGTATATGTCTGCATTGTTAGCTGACAACTTGGACATGACATTTTAAAATTTTAATTTTCTTATTCTCGTTGCGTCAGCCTCAATCTGACAATAAGTATATCACAACAGTATGAATTTCATGTTCATGAAAAGGGTTAATCCCAGCCATACTGCATCTCTTCAGAGAAATATAGAGTGTAATTTGTGGTAAATGTAAAACTTTAATTATTTCAGGAAATGGATTTTTGAATAGTTTTTTCTCTTGAATTTACTTTTTACATTGTTGGTTGTAAAAACAGTAATTTTAAATGACAAGGGATTAAATAATAACAAAGTCTGTTAATCTACAGGTAAACTCTAAAAGTGGAAAGAAATGTGGGATTTTCAGAACTGTTTCGCTAATCCACTTTTATGATGACCTAGACAGACCACCATTCCCAAAAGAATAATTCAATTTCTAGGAGACAGTTGTGCTAACATATACAAGATGTATGTAGTACACCACTATCATAAAGGGCTGTTTCCAAAAAGAAATCAGCTGAGATTAGCAAGATGCTTTTATTTATAGACTAAGCCATAATTCTCTCTGATACTGTTAGCATCTCACTGTCAATTTATCAGAATAACTGTCCAAGTAGTTATTATTGTAATCATTTTATCTATTTATCAGTATTTACCTGTGTGAGTAGGATTTACCAGAGGTCTGAGGGAATTCTAAAATCAGCCATGTATTATATTAAGTGCCTAAAGGAAATGTTTTCACCCTTCCTTCCCTTTTTTTTTTTTTTTTTTTGTAAATAAGGGAATCTACTTTCTCCTTTTTCCAATAGTATTCTTTGCTTTCAGTTTCAATTACTTAGCATACTGTCAACTATAGTTTCTGCAACTCAGATGACAAATTGTGTTCTAATTACCAGCTGGGATGCAAAAGAGTGAAAAATAAAATACAAAGAGTGCTTTGCATCACAGTTAAATACTGTTTGAAAAGAGGATATTGGAAAATGAGGGAACAGGTATATGTTTTCCATATTGTGAGGATAGGAAAAAGTACTTGAGGAATTTTTTTAAAGAAAACAAAACCTTGGAGCAAAACAAAACAGCACAAGAACAAAGAAAATGTGAATTTGGGATTTGCAGCTCTGCAGCATGAAGTAATGCCATGTAAAATGTTTCACTTCCATTCTTTACAGTCTCTTGAAAGCACAACAGGCCAGATCTTCAACTGATGAAAATCAACATAGCTCCATTAACTTCAATGGAGCTACAAGAATTTATATCAGCAAAGGATCTAGCCCAACTATTACAGAGCAGTGGCATAAGATAAAGCAAAGCCAGAACCCGTCAATTCTAAAGGCAACAGGGAAGCGGTAATCTCAAAGCTAAAAAATAAATGTATGTACAAATTTCAAAAAGACAATAATAATTCGGTTTTAACAGATTCTAAATCAATTTTCAGTGGTATAACTCCATGGAACTCAATAGTACTTTATACCCATTTACACCAACTGAGGATCTGGCCCATGGATGATTTCCCCCTTCCTCCTCTTCTCCTCCCTCCCCCTGAACCCCCTGCCCCGTGCAGAATATAGAGAGAAATTTGGGGAGAAAGATACGATGGGACTTAACTGAAAGTTTTGCTTCAGTATTGACTCTATGATCAGTCCCTGTATGTGCACAATATTTTGACAAACTCAACTGAGTGTCTATCAATGCATTTATATACAGGGCCAAATTGATAATCTTACTTACACAAAAAATCCCACTGAAGCTTTGTTCCAGCAAGGCCTTGTGTGATGTACACTAAAGTGTGCAGGTCTGTTGCAGTACAGTGAAAATGGAGGCTTCCTGTGTGTGCAAAATAAATGTAAGCACAGTGCTCCTCATCAATCAGTAGCAAGCTGCAAACCCCTGAGAGCTACTCTCAGTATGTAAGTGCACAAAGTAAAATGGGGTAGTGTATGAATGGAGAAGAGGTATGTTGAAAGAACAGAGGTTTCTGAGTGATTATCAACACTCTAATGAAGTTATTAGCTACACATTTTCATATAGGCTTTCTTCTGCTGCTAAGCAGGAGTAACTCTGTGGTCACATAGCAGCACTCTCATTAATGCAAGACCAGATATCTCTGCACTGCCAATACTGCTCACCAGATTTTAGGTTGCATTTACATGTGAAACACCCCACACTGGTTGCGTTTGCATCTATAGGTTACCAGTTAACTATCATATCCTAACTCCGTCTGGAAGTGGAGCTCACAATTCTCCTTCCCCATATAGTTCTCCCTGGTTTAGAGATGGGAAACTTCAGACAAATGGATTGTAATTTGACTGAGGTCTGGTCTACACTACAGAGTTAGATCAACGTAAGGCACCTTACATTGACTTAACTCTACACTACGATGTTGCTCCTGCCGACGTAAGTCATCCATTACTCTTAATAACTGCACCTTTATGAGAGGTGTAGCACTTAGGTCAGTGTAGTTAGGTCAACCCACTGCCAATGTAGGCCAACTGACAGCCCAGATGGAAGCCTGCTGGGCAGGACTGGGGCTGTCAGTGCCACACAGTGTCCCACACTGACAGCCGGTGCAAGCGTTCCTGGTGCGGACACTCACTGCCAACAGAAGTAGCTAGAGTGGACATAGAAAACCAATTTAATTACTGCAGTAGCTATATGTTGATGTAACTGAAGTGGACTTAATTTTGCAGCGTAGACGTGCTCTAAGATCAAAAGGGAGTACTTAGTGCCTGAGTCAGGATTTGAATTCAGGGGCCCATTGCTCTCACTAACAAGCTTAGTACATTATCCCACACTGTCTCTCACAACATTAGACTGCTTCTTCTTCTAGGCAGTGGAAGAAGTGGCTCAGCTACAGGCAATTGGCTTGAAGAAAGTTTACAAGGCCCTAGGGCTATATGTGGCCACATGTATGGCATTGTTCTCTACAGCTGCAAACTGATACCTGAAAATCAAGAGACCATGGCACAGACCTGAAAGCCTTGGCTGGCCCTGAGGAAGGGAAGCAATAAGGAGCCTGTGATTCATAGGAAAATAAGTGAGAAACTTTCAACATTTGGATTGGTTTGTGTAATTTTACTTTTTCAAGGATATCTTCACAAGGAAAGGACCTAGAAACTTTTTCTAAAATAAAGCTGAAGTTAACTCTGATGTTTCTAGGTCCCCCAAATCAGTGGAGATTTCATGGCCATGAGTCTGGGGCTGCCAAATCCTGCCACTACCTTGTGTAACATTGCTAAAATTTTTCAACAGTTTGGTGAGATGATTCAGCATGGCCAGAATTTTAAATCTTTTATGTATAGTTAACTATTGTTAAATAATAAAAAGAGAAGATTTAGGCCCAGTGCTGCAAACTGCTGGATGTCTCCTGTCAGGTACGAAGAGCTTGCCACTCCCTTGAAGTTAATGGGAATTGAGGGAACTATGAACCTCACAGAAGTAGCACATCTTGTGGACCAGATTGTGGTACCCATATTCACTACATGGTACCTTATTCCACAGAAGTTAATGGGACTATTTGTTGAATAAGTTGCTACTCAGTATGTGTCAGAATTACGCTCAAAATGATATTTATTATTTTCAAGTGAGCTCCTCAGACACTGTGCAGAAAGAAATACTGTTCATCTATCATATAATAGATCATACTTTACATAAGAAAAGATCAGGAAACCTATGAAGCATATTGCGGAAAATAGAAGACTAGAAGGTATAAGTATATATACTTCTAAGGCCATGCTGATACATTTCTCAGATTGACTTTGTGGTTGGAAGCTGTCAGATCTATTTAGAGTACTTTTTGTATAAGGGGGAAAGAATTCTAGGAAGCTTTCAATTATGACCTCAATTCATGCTAATTTTAATACCTTCACTCTATTATCCCATAACAGTAAACAAGGATCTTCTTCCTTTTAGCATACTGTGCAACTCACTCACTTTCTCTTCCCTTCTTTCCTACAGGGGGGCATTTCATCTAAAAGGGACTGATGTAAAGGTCTAGGCATTTCACTGTATCTAAATCAACAGAGCTGGTAATGTCAGATCATAATGCAGCTGGCAATGAGACAAAACAAATGGCCATAAATAATGTATAAAGAATGAACCCTCCTCTTATTGCTGCAGCCCAAAGTACATCTCCAGGCAATCCATCCATTTACCAATTAGAGAGCACTTTTCAGTGCTCCTGCATTAACCTGGAGAGTAGAGAGCTTATCTAAGAAATTGTTAAACTTCATCCTAGATATTAAGTCAAAAAAATTTCAGTTCAACATAAGGAATTAATTATGCATGTTTCCATGCATTAAAGAAAAAGATGGGTCTCAGCTGCACCCACATTTTATTAAAAAACGTTGTTGTAAAGTACATTACATTACCAGGAGCACTGACATACAAAAAGCTGGGGGTCTATACAACATTTTCATTATTTGTACAACAAAAAATGCTGAATTATTTTCTAAATAAGGAGTATAACATACAGGGTATTTGTGGTTAAACATAGTGTAATATTCTCATCACACAACTTTGATGAAAAGTGAAAATAAACCTCATCAGATCTCAATGTGAAGAACATGACTAACAACATGCTTTTTACTGTGATTCTACTCTTGAGTCAATATAGGTTTATTGTGTGACTTAAGGCAAATCTTTAAAGATGTGTGGTCTGATTTTCCTCTCCCACAGAAGAATCATTGAGAAGGATTGGGAGGAGAAGTCTAGTGGGAATTCTGTAAGGTTCTCTCTCCTCATAGAAAGAAAAGGAGTACTTGTGGCACCTTAGAGACTAACAAATTTTCCACTGAATGCATCCAATGAAGTGAGCTGTAGCTCACAAAAACTTATGCTCAAATAAATTTGTTAGTCTCTAAGGTGCCACAGGTACTCCTTTTCTTTTTGCAAATACAGACTAACGCGGCTGCTACTCTGAAACCTCTCCTCATAGAGTTTCCTTCTTATTTTGCTCTTTAAGATGAAACTTTTCCAGCCTTTCACTGAGGGTGCGGGTGTGGCCTGGACACATGACAGACCTCTAGGCTCCAAGCTCATAAATCCTGGAGATACTACAAGAAAAGTCAGTGGTGTTCCCTAGGACTCTATCTGCTCCCAATGAACTGCATGGGAGACTATTTGTCTACTTCAAGGGCAGGGGCAGATTGAGCACTGGCAATTACCAAAGGGAGCCTGACACTTCTCCCTGAACCTCTCCTCAAAAGAAAAGACCTGTTGACCTTCTATTTCTTTACCATCCATCAGCTCTGTCTCCTCCAGCCCCTTCCAGGGAGTCAGAAGTCAGGGAAGAGGAAGTAATGGAAGCTTGTTGCAGACTGAACTCTTGGATGGAGATTTTTGAGAATTATACACCTGAGAAGATCAAATAGGGTTTATGCTTTATTCTTTCAAATTGACTACTACCCTTCTTATCAGGCTCTTCACTCACTAAATCACTAAAACATAATATGTTCTGTTTCCAAATACAGGCTTCCCTAGGGGAGTATGTAAACGTTCTGACAAATTTCCATCCCTACACACATTAAAGCCATTCCTGATTCATTCCCTTTTTTGTCCCAGCCTAGCCAGCATAATAGTGAGAGAATGTTGATATTAAATGTCTAGCTCAGTTGTTCCCAAACTTGTTCTGCCACTTGTGCAGGGAAAGCCCCTGGCGGGCTGTGCCAGTTTGTTTACCGATCGCGGCTCCCAGTGGCCATGGTTCACTGCTCCAGGCCAATGGGAGCTGCGGGAAGGGCAGTCAGTACGTCCCTCAGCCCACGCCGCTTCCAGGAGCCGTGATTGGCCGAACCTGCGAACGTGGCAGGTAAACAAACTGGCCTGGCCTGCCAGGGGCTTTCCCTTCACAAGCGGCGGAACAAGTTTGGGAACCATTGGTCTAGATCATACATTTTGATCCCAAAGGTTCACATTCTTTTTCAGAACTACCAACAAGACAGAAGAAATTCAAAGCTTCTCAGAGTCTACTTTTTATATATACCTTCAGTTGAGACTTTTCATAAAATTATAGAAGTGTGATGTATATATTGCCCTGTTTCATTCACTCCTGGAATCTAATCAATACACCTGAAACCTTGTAAATGTCTATCTTCCATCTACACATTATTAAATGAAAAAGGAATAGTGGGAATACATCCTGGAACACTATGTTGATAAATAATGGTGGAATGAGGTAGTACAGGTAATTCCCAAAGATTTCATCGCAGCTGATGCAGGAGAAACAAAGTAGAAAATCCTATATACATTGAGCATTGACTAACTGTTGAGAAACAAATTTATTCCTAGGGCTGAGTTCACATTTCTTAGATGTGTTACACAAGTAGCAGATTGGGTCTATTGCTGGTGGTTGTGTTCCAGGATGGTCTCATACTAAGAAGAAACAATGTCAGTATAGGTGTAGTAATTTTAGTACTGAAGTCTCTAGACCCTACGGTACATCTGCCTGGACAGGTCCTTCAGTCAAGTGATGCCTCAGGCTGTCATTTTTTGCATCATAGAAAACAGTTCTGCTAACCTGGATAAAATCTCCCCACATTCATTACTGCTTTGGAAATCACTGATTTCGGGAATCCTGCTCATGAAGAATAAATAGCAAGAATGAAAAATGAAACTGACAGTTACTATAAAGTCTGGAGACATTTTCAACTCTCTGCCTGAAAGAACTCGATTAAGAGCTTGATGGTGAATTAAGTGATGAGTCTTTGAATCTTCCTCCAACACTATTTAATTGACAGCAAATTTACATGAGTTTAGAGGGAGGTTTCTCATACCCCAAGGGGTTAGGATGGGTTTGGAGGGTGTTTTATGTTTGTAATTAGTTTACATACTACTTTGGAGAGTGGGAAGTGAGGAGGGATTTTGGCAGAAGAAAGGAATTTAAAAAAAACCCTCTAAAATTATATTATATACTTATTATGCTTGCGTTGTCAGAAAAAAAAAACTGCCTGACAAGTTTTGTTGGTTGCTGTTCAATGGTATGTACCCCCTCCCGTTTTACTGTGCAGTGTAGATATGCACATTAATAAGGAGCAAGGATGTCAGCCTTTTCTGGGCTTAGCACACTGTACATCTCCAATAATACACAGAAGTTGATATCAATAAGTAATATTAAAATTAAACGTTTACACTCAGAAGTGTTCAAACAGGAATAAGATTGACTGATTTTTGGTTCCATGTCTTTGCTCCTGGACAATGCCCTTCCCTACCCACAAAGCCCCAGTTGTGTAGTGTACTGTAGATGGGAACTTTTCACGTTTGGGGCAGGGAAATCCAATGCAATAGAACTGTTGTTCTCCCCCTTCTCCACCTACTTCTTGGTTCCACCAGTTGTAGCATCCAGGAACAAAATAGGGTGCATCCAACCCAGGGAAATGAAAGTAATTAAAGACAAAAGTTTGTCAAGGACTTACATTATGATAACAAAAAGAGTTTTATTTCTAGAAGGAGAGAGATGTTTTGGAAAAAATAATCACTCCAAATGGGCACATTATAGCTTTTGGATGACAACTTATAAGAACCCTAACCTTCAGTATTTTAAAAGCATTTAGATTTTGTTAATAAATATCAGTATTCTTTTTGTTTGAAAAAATGAAAAGAGTAATAGGTATATCAATATAACTATTTAATGTCCATTCTTCATTATTATGTTGGCCTTGGAATAAATGTAACTTTTAACACTGAAAATCAAGAAAAGACAAGGGCATTTTATTTTAAAACTAAATCATGGGGGAAAAAGTCTAAAAGTTAAATTCACTTAAGAAAAATATATTATTTTGGAAGCTTACACACAACAGCCCAGCTGCCCACAATGGAGTCCCTTTGCCAAGTGCACTTGGGGTGGATCTCTTTATTATGCAAGTCACCTTGGCAGAAAATCTATTGTTTGCATTATGCTAGTCTCCTAATTCCAATTGATTTGTCACCACTCTTTCAATTGCAGATGTAGGTGACCAGTTTTATTCTTTTTAATGAGGAGATAAAATTATAGGGAACACAGATGGTTTCTAGTGGTACTAGCTACTCAGCTGAAAATCAAAAAACTTAGAGATGAAGTGAAAATGAGGCTTACCTGTTTGTTTGTGTAATTGTAAGGTTGTGTGTGTCTGCATATTAGGACTCATTGAAGTTTTCTTTTTAAATTGATTTCAATAGGTTTTAGATCAGGACCATAAAGCCTCTTGGCCCTGATCCTGCAAGCAGCTCCTGGTGGTAGGGTTCCCAGGTGGTAGTGTCCACTTATTCACAACAGCTGACAGAACTTGGACCTACTGTTATGATGATGGTGGTGGTGGTGGTGGTGTCAGGAATCAGACCCTGCAGCAGAGCCTGTCTGGAAGCAGGGCCTGTAGCAGAGGCAGTCTCCAGGCAACCTAACTAGTGCAGCTGGTCTGTAGTAGACTGCCTAATTGGCTACACTGCCTGATTGGCTGGGAGAGTCAGCAATTCAGCTCTTAAGCTCTTAACCAGAGGCAATAGTCGTTCAGCACCTGTTCAAAGCATTTGCCCATGACTGCATTAGTGCCTGCTTTGCTACACTCCATGTAATCCAGCTCTCATTCTCAAGTCTGTTTGCTCACTTTTTGACTTCAACTCTGATCATTGGCTCTGGCCTCTGACTCTAGCTCTGACCTTGAGCTCTTATTTTTGGCTATTGACTCCTGCTCCAGACACTAGTTGTGACTACCAACATCCTGCTTCCTGACAGATGGAAAGAATCTACCCTAACTGTTCCTTTATTTTTTTTTACTATAGCAAAAAGACATTTATAAATGTATCTCTAGACTAGGGGTGGCCAAACTGTGGCTTGCAAGCCACAGGCAGCTCTTTTACCATTAAAGTGTGGCTTGCGGAGTCCCCCACATACTCCACCTACCACACTCGGGGGAGAAGCTCAGGATCTTTGCTTTGTGGTGGATAGGGGCTTCTGCTGATGAGGATGGGTGGTGTCAGGGCTCTAGCCCTATGGGGTGCACCTCCAGGGGCTTTGGACTTCAGAAGGAGTGGGGCTCAAGCCCTGAACCCTGGCAGGTGCGACTCGGCTCTCAAATGCCTAAAGTCTGTCATAGGCGACTTGGAGGGTCAGTAAGTTTGGCCACTCCTGCTCTAGACTGTGCAGGCACTCAGATAGAACAGCAATGGAAGCAGTGTGAGAAACTAAACAGAGTAAAATTGAATAGCGCATATGTTGTACCTTGATCTGTACGTAGAAAGGTGATTCCATTTGGTGGAAGATCTCAATATTTCAAAATTTGGTTTAATTCTGTTTGGAACAAAACCCAACAACTCTGAAATTCTCCGCAAAATGGAAAAGAGCCTTGGCTCTACGACATTCCACCTGGTGGATCCTGCTAGCCCAGGCTACCAAGGAACTCAGAGCAAGGATTCCCAAGGTCCTGCCTCCCCATCATCCTGCCTGGTGAGCTGAGTCAGAGATGGTAGACATGACTGAGTTGGGAGCTTGGATCTGGATCTTCCAGGTCTTCCAAACTCTCAACTCTCCATCAGGCCACCAAGTGTTGGGTGGGCAAGCTGGCAGGAAACAGAATAGGCTTCAGAACATGCCTGCTAGGCAGAGTTACATCAGAACTCTGGTAGGTTTCATCATAACTTCATTGAAAATCAAGTTTGTCTCTGAAATATTTGGTTTTGACAAATCTGCCTTTGCCAATGGAAAAATGTCATCCATGAATTTCTGACCAGCTGATTAGGTAGCTAATATTCAATACTGTAAAAAAAGAAAAAAAGAAAGAAACAGCTGGATAGTTTTTATAAGTAGAGATGGGAGAACAACTGATTTTTTTCAATTGGGTGGCAATTCTGAGAAGAAAAAAATGATTCAGATCAAACTGATGCTCACCTCTTTTGGTCTGTTTTAAGTTGAACAAAATGTTTCATTCAACCTGAAAAGTTTTGTTTCAAAGTATTTTTAAAGGGCTATATTTACAAAATGGCAGTAAGAGACGACATGGTGGTGTTTTCCTTACACCCTTTAGCCCAGCAGTCAGAGGACTCACATTGGGTGTAGGAGATCTAGGTCTGAATCATTGTTCTGTGATCTGTTGAGTGCCCTAATCACCAGGCTATATGGTATTCTGGAGCAGATTTCTCTCAGGCTGTCTTGTTGAAGCTGTTCCACTTGATACGAATAATTAAATAGTCATTGAAGCAGGGGTATTAAAACCTTGGTCACCCCTCCTTTAGGTGACTGCTAGAGCCACCAGGCTACAGCTGTCTCAATTTCTGACTGTTCAAGTATTTCAGACTAAATGAAACTGCATCACCAGAAGAGACTGAGAGAAATCTGCCCCAGACTACCCCATATTCTGGTGGGTAGGGCACATTCCTGGGCGGTGAGAGACCAAGTTCATATAATTTCTTCTCATGAGGCAGAGGGGGAACTGAACCTGGGTTTCCCACATCCTTTGTCAGTGCCCTAAGTACTGGGCTAAAAGTGCTAAAGGAGGCACCTGCATCACCTCCTCCTTCTCTGTTTTTCTGAGAAAAAAGGAGTGACCTGGCTTAGGCACCAAACTCCAGGAGCTGGTTCAGAGCTGAGAAGCCTGAGTGGAAATAGATGCCTCCTTCTGGCGTGGATTTAGCCACCGGACTCCCTTTGAGGGGTGAGGCTCAGGCCACACCCCTCTCCTTGGCATTTTCTACTGCCTAGCTTAGGTGGCATCCTAGTCAGTGTGATGGTTTTTTTGTGGATCCCACTCCTTAAGCACCTAACTCTCCCTGTGCATCCTATAAAAAAACCTAACATGGGGTTGTGAATTCCATTAGGAGGCAGAGGGCCTACAAGTTGGGCACTGCAACACTGCACCTTGCAGTGCCTAAATCCTTTTTGTGAATCCCATTCTAGGCAATTGCTGAACATCATACTCATGAAGTGGAAATACTGGATGCGGGATCCCTTGTGAGAAGTGTGGACTCCTGCATGCTGCGGAACTGACATTTTTACAGGGATCCCTTTGCCACAGCACGAAGGGGAGCTTTGGAGGCAGGTCCACGGGATGTGTTTCTACTTGATTCTGTCACCAAAGCCCCTGTAGAAAGGGAAGATAACACAAGCCTTCATAAATGGTTTCAGAATGGCCTGAGGGATTTCTAGTTCAATCCCTTGCTTTTCAGTTTACAGGTAATGTATATTTCTTTATTATATTTTCAAAGTTTACTGTAATCACAGTATTTAACATGGGCATTGCTCAGTTTTACTGAAATTTTGTCAATCAACTTCTTTTAATACTAATTGAAGTTGTTTGGCTAAAGCTTGATCTAACAATATACAGTTTTGAGACCATTAAAATTACTTGTCAAATGGTTGTTTTGTTTGTTTGCCTTTTTTTGTTTTTGTTTTTTCTTGATGCTCTGGAAATGCACAGTATTGTACAAAGGGTAATGGAGGAAAATACATCATGATCAGGATCACTATGACGGTTTTGTTTCCTACCTATAACCTTTTTATACAGAAAATAAACCTTTTCATGTGCAAACTTTCTGATATTTATATTTAACCCTTTAAAATCTGACCCTTACCCATAACTTTCACATATCATTGCTTGTTTGTAAATGATGATCAACTTTAAATGAACAGTTGTCAAGTAGACAGCAGCAACGTGGCCATTCAGAATGGATTTAGAAGCAAGTCTCTAGGTAGGAACATTTTCTTCAATTTTTTCTCCTGAAATAAACACAACGTATTGAATGCTGCACAGCCATTTACAATTTGGAATGGCCAGAATTGTGGCTGACCATTAGGGATTTGCACTGCAATAGAAACTAAGTCTCCTGACTGGAAAACTCCATTTAATTTTTCCTCTCTTCCCCAGAAATACATGTTCCAATGCTTCTAACTTGTGACCTTAGGGACTGACCTGAAAGTCAAAGTTAAAGGAGGCAGCAGTGTAAAAGAACTCATTGCAGCTGTTTTGGAAGCTAACAAGAAAAACCAGTATGATGGAAAAGAATGGAACCTTTCTCTTATGTGTCATTAGGAAGAGGAACTAGCAAAACAGATACCATGACAGAAGGAAACTGATAACTGTCTGAGTATCTTAAATGCAGGAAGACAGATTTAGCAATTTAAAGTATATATTCAATCGCATTAAAAGCCTAAAGAACACAAATATTTTTCCTTCCCTCTCATAATCCAGTTGTCTTGGTACAATCTGAGATAGTGCTTAACCAATTATTAGGCCTTTGGATCCTTAAACTATCTTAATGCTTAATTCTTGAGTTCATGAGTTTTTGAGTGTCTCCTAGGCCTCTGACATGTAGGACCTGAGAAACTGGCTACATAACACTGCAGTGATCCATACTTCTCTCTTTTATCTATTGATATTTGCTTCTATTTAGTTAAGAACCATAACCAATGAGATATATGTTGCCCTGGAAAGGAACTCAAGCGATTTGCCAGTACAGCTTTTCTTATACTGTTTCCTTCATCTATTTTATACACTTCTATTGAGATAGTAACTTATTACTGAAGATCTGAATGAAGTCAAAGGTGCCATTTGTTGACTTCAACTGATATTGAACTAAATTCCAAATGTCCTGTCATTAATCCCACAGTGAGATCTCAGCTGCACCATCAGTTAACTGAACTAATCAACTATTCTCAGAAAGGTGCAAATCAGATGGTAAAGATACTATCTCAAAATTCTGCATAGTTTTTTGAAGAGAAACTCTCTGTCTAGTGCAGTTTCTTCCTCAGATTCAAGTAACTGAGAGCCCAGAATGAAATACTCCTTCTTCTTCATGAGAACCATCATTTCCAATCTTTCTTTTCATTTCCCAGCTTGATAAACAGAGAGAGAGAGAGAGAGAAAGTGACCTAGTAGTGTTATCATAAACCTTTATTCCATTAACTTCTGATCTAATCCTAGTTGGAGTATTGACCTCCTCTGTGGCCAGGGTAGCACAAAATATTTTTCAATTTCTGAATCTGTGAAATGGAAATAATATTTTGAGGAAAAATCATATTTTGATGATTATACCCAACATTTATAAATTGCTATGTACTAAGATCATGTTTAGGTGAGTTTAAAGAGGTTCTGAAGTGTAGAATCCCAGATACAATATGCTCTTGATATTCAATATTTTTTGTTAAACCCATGTTGCTGTGGCAAAGAAAATAAAAAGCAAACAAACAATAAATTATAGTTATGTATGAACCTATTACATTTGTGCCCAATTTCTGTAGAACTACATAATTTGTACTCCCTGTGCTGGCAAGTTTATTTAACAAACCTTGTTTTGGAATTGTGCTGATGGTATATAATTGCATCATTTATGAGACTGGCACAGGATAAGGGAGATCCATGTTAACTTGTGCCATACAGAGAAACAAAGGAAGGGGAGAAAAATCAAAGTTAGTCAAAAGGAAAAGAACAAGATGGCCTATGAATGAAATGATTTTTCAAGCTTCTAAGACACTATTGCAAACAATGAAGAGCAAAACACAAATATTTATGGCATGAAAGAATGATGAAAATTGATTGCTTAGTATAAGGAACTTGATGCTAATAAGTACTTTTTTATTCTATCTTTTCTTCCTTCCCCTTTATCTTTGAATATTCTTTCATCTTACACATTGCATTGAAACATGCCTTGTTTTCTCTTATGCTGAACAATGTTTTTTTTTTCAACCAACTTTGCTACCCTATACTTTTCTACCTCTCTTTGCCTTAGAGTTTCACTCCCCTGAGATTTCTTTTACTACCAATGAAATCCCTTCTTAGCTAAGTCTATGGATCTCTTTTCATGCTTCATTTTCTTTGACCTGTCTTTTTCCTTTAACAAAAGATCTGGCTACGGCACAGAGACTGCACTTGTCATTTTGGTTGAATACCTTCTGCTGGCAATAGACAGTGATCAGATGTCCATAGTGATGTTGGTATATCTATCAGCTGATTTCTGTGTCAGGAAACTTGAGGTATTACTGATACAACCATAGTCCTTGGCAGAGTAGATGGAATATTTTGATAAATGTAAGAAATGGAAACAAAGTGGAAATGAAGTTTTGATGAAAAATAGAAAGAGAAACTTTTTTTTAAAAATCACTCTTTTTCTTTTCTATTTTCTGTTCAGCTGTACCATGTTCCACACATCGGGTCACCTAGATTTTATTATTGCAATGCACCCTACCTGGAGCTACACATACAATCTAGTTGGAAGTTTAAGCTATTTCAGAAGGTGACAAGATTCCTTGTTAAATAGATTGTGGCATTGTGAGAACATGTCAACTTGCCATCATTGCTTTGGATCTGCACTGGTTTTCAGGAGGAATTTGAGATGTTGGTTTTGTTAATTTCCTCCGGATTTTTATATGTGTCTTAATGCCATAACTGAGATCAGCAGAAATGCTCAAGGAGCAGCTAGCTCCTAAAGTAAGTAACAGCCAAAATTACTGGTAGGGCATTCTTCTGGAGCTCTTGATCACAAACCAAATGCGTTGACCTTCAAGCAAGTGCAAAAGCCCACTTGTTAGGAGGGTTGAGGCACTTGCAGGACAGTTTGTCAGGAATGTGATGGTTGGGGACATTTGGACTTAACTCTTAACCTTACAATGCATGCCACAAGGAGCAGACCTCTGACGATGGAGTTAGGGGCACCATACACCTGGATGGGTATTCCTGCACTGAGTTAATGGAAGAATGAGACCCTATATCTGAAATATGTTCTTGCTGAGGGGTTTCTGGTACCTGGTGGTAAAGCGAATATGCTGCTGTTTTGGTTTTGCAATATTTTATATTTTTAATAGGCAAGTGTACCTACGAGGAAATATGTTTTATCATGTTACTTTATTTGCATCAAAATATCTAAATAAATAAAGCAGATAAATCAGTACTAGTCAGGTTGATCTCACTGTTCTACAGAAAACAGGATGGAAGGTGCTAACAAGCTTTGTTTTGGCAACTGCAACAGAAATATTTGGAGAGCTTGAATGACTTCATTTCTACTTTTCTGTCACTCTGATACCCTCAAAGTTTGCTGATTGATTTAAATATATGAATGTTAAATTCAGGCTGGCAGAATTGTTTTGACTCATTGTGGTATTTTTCTCCTTTGAATGCCCATTATTTGAGTGATCTTGGAGCTTCTTGATTATATTTGATTGCAAATCGGCTGATACTGGGTTAAGAAGGAGTTAGGTATATTGGTGAAAACTTTAACTGCTCATATAAATAAAATGTTTTATCTTTAAGACACAGCCCATAGTCTGAAGCAGTGCTCAGCTGCACAACTTGAAGAGGAGCACCAGGAGACATTCTGACTCAAGGGGGCAAGTGGTCTCTCAGTGTGATGGGAAGTACATCCATTTCTGTATCCTTTTGTAGAGTGCAACTTACTCTTCTATTTGTGCTGTCTTCACTCTGACTCTTCTCTGCTTCCTCTAGCCCTTTTGAGGAACCATACACCCTCTTGGGATCAAGGAGAAAGCAGTAGAGGAGACCTTCCGACTGCAAATCTGAATTACAGGTATAGTCACTACACATATTGCGCAAAAGGTGGGGGTAAGCTACTTCTCCCTTCCACCCTACCCCACTTTGTACTAGAAACGCACATACAGGCCAGACAAAATCTTGTCTTAAGGAAGGTTGCAAGGAAGAGACAGAGGAAGACACAATGGCATGGAAGTGCAAGTAGATGGGAAAATGGGTTGTTCACGCTATAAAGATGGCCCCAAAACAGAGACCTGGTGTGATCTCTGTCTTCTGGTGATGATAATAAATGGGGGTAGCTGGCCAAGAGCCCTGCAAAACAACACAGTGGTAAAGGCATCTGGAAAGTTTTATAAGATCCTTGAGATAAAATCTATCAATATAGATTAGCATCCAATATTTTGGATCTCAAATTCAGAACAGTTCAAGATTCTCTCATGGTTTTATTATTATTATATTTTATTATTCATTTATTATTTTAGAGGTTTGTTTCTATCTTGAGGCTTTTATAACACTGCATTATTGTGATGAAATATCATTATGTACTGATGCAACATTAAAATGAAATATGAAATAGATCACACAGGATTAATAGATTTTTGCTATGGTGGGGAAGGAGCTATTTAAGAACAGCTGGAAAGCTGTATCCATTTGGATGCAACAGTAATTAAGATAATACATTCAGAAAACCTATATTCACCCTTCGGTTATTTGGAAAACAGTCCCTTTGACAAACATTGAAAATATCAGCAACTGCTTATGACACAGCAATAACATATAAGGTCACCAGCTCTTTCTAATTTCAGTCTTGGCTCTGAGTGAGGGGGAAGTGTGCCCTTTTTTCTCCCTCTTAATACTATCTATCCTGCTGAAAAGGAACAAGAGAAAGCAGATCATCCTTGTGCCGTTACTTATCCCCCCTCTGTTTAGGATACTTGTTTCTTTCTTTAATTTCCAATTTTCTTTTTCCTCTTGCTGTTTTTTTTTTTAGTTAAGTAACAATAGCTTCCCATGCCCAGAAAGTTGCAGAAAAAACACTTAACGATCGTGAGACTGAACAGTCATAAAAGTGAACGTCCAGCTAGGTTTCTGTCATGTGTATACAACCTCAGTGGCCATTTAAATGATGAAATACTGAAAGAAAAAACAGGCCAAAGGATTCTGAATTCAATACTTAAACTTACTTATCCTCAGAAAATAACATTAGCAAACAATCTACTGATCCATCCTTTAACAAAAGTAAATTTAAAAATAACACCACTAAATAACACTTTCTGATCACGATAACTTAAATATCAAGTTCTCTACTATTACATATCTTCCTTTCTGTTTCTAAAGGCCAGACTTTACTGCACTTACTCCCTTGAGTAGTCCACAAGTAGTCCAAGTAAGATAAGAACTCATGAGGCATGAGTAAGGCTGCGAGTCTGTCATGGTGTCGCAGTATGACTTCTTCAGAGGCTGGTGCTGGCTCAGGGTTGCCCGAGCTGGGGAGCCCTTGGGCCAGCAGCAGTACTTTGGGTGTGTGGGAGGTTGGGGTTCAGGGTGGCACTTACTTCTGGGTGAGGGGCTCCTCACCTCCCACAGGCATGGCCCTGAAGCTCCTAGGTGGTGGAGGGGCCGGGGGCTGCGGTTCCAGGCCAATGGGAGCTGCGCATCTGGTGCTTGTGGTGGGGGCAACGTGCAGAGCCCCCGGCCCCTCTGCTGCTTAGGAGCTACAGGGACATGCAGAGCCAGGTAGGAAGCCTGCCAGGCCCGCCAGCCCCCGCTCCTCCCAGCACCAGCGGTGGTCCTGGGCCGCAGACCACCCGCCTACCCCTGAGCATCAGCAGGATCCTGGGCCATCTCGAGCAGCACCTGCGGCACCCACAGAACCCTGCCCAAGTTTTAGTTAGGGGTATATAGTAAAAATCATGGACAGGTCACTGGCCATGAATCTTTGGTTACTACCTGTGACCTGTCCATGACTTTTACTGAAAATACCCATGACTAAAACATAGCCTTAGGCATGAGTAAAGGTAGCAAAATCTGGCCCTAAATTTACAATTGCTCTCAAATGTCGTATTCTCTGATAAAGTATTTCAGAAACATAAATTTACTAGATATTTAAATGTCTGTAGCTCTGACAGTGTTATCTCATTTAATTTGAAATCTCTTGGGCTTTGAATTTTCATAGAATTCCTTTACGATCACACTTTTTTTTTTTTTTTTTTTTAAGGTAGGGCCAAATTCTGCCTTCATATACACCTGGGATACCCCCATTAATTTCAGTAAGGTTGCAAGGTTGAATGTGAGGGCAGAATCTGATTCTAATTTTTATTTCAGACTTTGGGTGAGGAGAAAATATGAACGAAAGAAATATTTTGAATAAAATTTTAGAATCATAAAACAGAAGGAAAAACAGACCCAAAACATTAAAACACTTTTATTTTGGAAAACAACAAAAAATACATATATACATTAAGTATAGTCTACACTAGCAAAATTACCTGAGGCTTCCATGGGATTGAGTCTAATTATGGAATGTACAGTAAAATCAGAAATCCTCTCCTCGAACTGTGCATCCCCTTTGTGACATAGGACTCCTTCTCAGATAAAGACTATACAGTGGGTGTAATGTGATTTTAAAATGGTTTTGTCTTATAGTAGGGATAGATTTGGCCCTGCAAGGAGGTTACATATCAGTATGAATTTCTATGGCTGAGTTATATACACCTGAAAATAAATGTAACAACAGACACATCCTTTATCATAATTGAGCTAATGACACTACTGTAATAACCCAAAGGAATTTAGTAGCCTCCATTTTGCTGCAATGTAGGATGGTGAATCCTTAACCTAAGATAAATATTCTTAGGGGGCTTCTGTTTCCTAGCTGTCAAAACCTGTGTGTTGGGTCTTCATGATTAGCCGGTTTAATATATGGGCCTCAAACAGAAAAAGGCAGGCTGTCTGGGCTATAAGTCAAGACAGCTTTTCATCTTCATATTAGGAATACAGAGGTAATCATCCCAGAGTGATAGACACAACAGAGACTCAAACCAGGAGAATGTGCATGCAATTGGATGTGTGATTCAGTCTGACAAGAATTCAGTTCAGTTTGACAAGAAAATTATTTAAAATCTGAAAAAAGTTGTTTCTGCTGGGAGATAAAGGCCTCACCAAGGAATAAACAACCAAAACTTTTCTTGTAAAGAATCTGCTGTCATCTAGTTGTTTAGTCTAACACAATATGTCTTCATTATAAGGCCAGGGAAAGAAATGAATCACACACCCAATTTCAGCTAGATTGTGACTCTTGTAGCCACAGCTGTATTGTGGGTGCATGACAGTTTGTTGATTCATTCTGCTTATGGACAACAAAGGCAACCCCTCCTCTCCTCCCAAAAAACAAACCAGACCAAAACAAAACAAAAAACCTAACTCTCTGGGAAGTTGCTCTAACATATCCTGGAGGGGTAGCTTTAAAAAAGTGTGCAAGCAGGTGGAGAAGTCTGCCTCTTGGCACACATCCCACCTCATCCAGCCACATTACCTTCAGGCTCTGGAGTACTTCACATGCTAGCTTTATATTCAGGGAGTGCAATATATTTTAAAGCATATTTTATATGTATGGCGTAGTACTGTGCTTCATATTTGTGTCTCTATCTGAAAACACCTAAAACACCTTAAAACATCTCTCGCTGTTGAGGAGAAAAAAAAGATTAGGCTTGATTTGTCCTCCAATTTGTATAAAGCTCAGTTCTGAATATCAACCAGAAGGGTAGGTTTTGCTCTGAGAAAACTGCTTTTCTGCCTTGCTAACTTCTTTGTCCTGTACTTTAGACCCATGCCAGAAACATAAATCAAATCTCACCTGAGGTCCCATTCCTTCCCATAGGTCCCAATTGCTTTTTAAAAAAATATAATGATTCAAACCCCAGCAGTAGGACTGTAGTGTCTGAGGCTAGTGAAATACTGTAATAGCTTTATTGAGATTGGTATAGTGAGCCAGCTGCTCCTACAACACGCACCATGGCCATTGCCATTCCAAACACTAAACCTCCTGAGTTGTAGTGGGGGGTTATCATTTCCATGGGGCTTCTGCTTTACATCTGGGGGGGTTGAGTAGGGAGGGGAAGCTCCCTGTGAATGTGAGATTGGAGGGACCGGAGGGGGAGTGAGAGGAGCTGCTAAGATGGGGTTTAAGGGAGGAGGTGAGGAAAGCTGGCTCCATGTTGGGAACGTGTATCCTGGCAGTTTCCACTGCCATTCCTATAGCACCCCCTGGGCACCTGGTGCCCTGTGCCCTACCCCCCTTGTAACCTGGCACCCTGTTCACTAACTTACCCTGCCCTTCACTCAGCTGCTGATACCCTTTCCTGTCCTTCACCTCACCTTGGTGGCTGGTGTACATGCTCCTGCTCCTCTGCCAGGCCAAATGTCTCTGATGGGACCTGCAGTGGCTGGAAGGTGGGACCAGGATGGGTTGGGGGATCCTATCTGTTCCCCAGTGGCTGGCCTAATGATGTGCGACACAGTGTATGCTCCAGCCCCACCCTGTTCAGGTCCCTGCATTTGTCTCCCCCCATACCAACCTTCCAATGTGTGCATGGGGGAGAAAACATAGCCAGGTCCTACTCTTGCCTCTGCCAGATATTGTGAGGGCAATAAACATTGGGGGGAAGGCTGGAAAAAACAATCCTTCCCCCCCAATGTTTCCAATGCAGAGACACAGTGCCCTGAGATAATCTTAGTTTTGCCTTGCTGTGATGGGGTATACAAACCCCACATACCTCAGGTGGGGGTTAAAGAATTACTAGAGACACTATAGAAAAAGTCTGTCATTTCATTATTAGAAAACAATATGCACAAACCTTGTTATTTCAAATGATGTTTCCCAATCTTAGTTTTGCCTTGCTGTGGTGGGGTATACAAACCCCACATGCCTCAGGTGAGGGTTAAGGAATTACTATAGACACTATAGAAAAGGTTTAGAGTAACAGCCGTGTTAGTCTGTCTTTGCAAAAAGAAAAGGAGTACTTGTGGCACCTTAGAGACTAACCAATTTATTTGAGCATGAGCTTTCGTGAGCTACAGCTCACTTCATCGGATGCATACCGTGGAAACTGCAGAAGACATTATATACACACAGAGACCATGAAACAATACCCCCTCCCACCCCACTGTCCTGCTGGTAATAGCTTATCTAAAGTGATCATCAAGTTGGGCCATTTCCAGCACAAATCCAGGTTTTCTCACCCTCTGCCCCCCCCCCCCACACACACACACAAACTCACTCTCCTGCTGGTAATAGCCCATCCAAAGTGACCACTCTCTTCACAATGTGTATGATAATCAAGGTGGGTCATTTCCAGCACAAATCCAGGTTCTCTCACTTTAGATAAGCTATTACCAGCAGGACAGTGGGGTGGGAGGGGGTATTGTTTCATGGTCTCTGTGTGTATATAATGTCTACTGCAGTTTCCACGGTATGCATCCGATGAAGTGAACTGTAGCTCTCGAAAGCTCATGCTCAAATAAATTGGTTAGTCTCTAAGGTGCCACAAGTACTCCTTTTCTTTTTAGAAAAGGTCTGTCATTTCAGTAATAGAAAACAATATGCACAAACCTTGTTATTTCAAATGATGTTTCCCAAACACTTCAGTCCAAACACACAAGAGTTTAGATAACATGATAAAACAAGTTTATCAGCTACAGAAAGATAGATAGATTTTAAGCGATTACAAGTAATGAGACATAAAAGTCACAGTTGGTTACTAAGAAATAAAAGGTAAAATGCAAACTAATATCTAACTTAGCAAGCAAAATGCACTTAAAGCAAAAAGGTTTCTCTTCCCACATGCTTACAGCAGTCTGGCTGGATCTTTCAGCCAGAACCCCTCCCACAGGTCAATGATGGTTCTTTTGTCTCTCAAAGGTCCATCTGATTTTCTTGACACCTGGTTGAGGCATCAGTTTGCCTTTTGTCTCTGAAGAATTGGTTTGGGCTGCTTCCCCAGATTTGGAATAAGCCTTAGTAACGTTATAGAGAATCTTATAACATTACATACAATGTTGCTACACATATTTTACCAGGACAAAAATTATCAGTGAATTATGAGTTTTCAAATGATACCGCACAAGACATACGTTGTACAAATTTATCAGAGTCTTATAAAAGAGGTGAACATAGGGGTACAGTCTGTCACACTGATCTTTTGGAATCCTGCAGGGGACAATCTTGGATTGGACACCATTCAATATTTTCATTAATGTTTTGGATAATGGAATGAAGAGTACAGTAGAAAATTTGTGTGTAACACCATGCTGGGATGGTTTGCAAGCACTTTGGATGAAAAGATTAGAATTCAAAAAAACCTTGAGAGACTGGAGAATTGCTCTGAATTCAACAAGATGAAATTCAATAAAGAGAAGTACAAAACACTTCACATAGGAAGAAAAAATCAAATGCTTAACTATAAAATAACTGACTAGCCAGCACTACTGCTGAAAAGATCTGAGGTTTATAGTGGATCACAAATTAAGTATGAGTCAACAACTATAAAATAACTAACTAGCCAGCACTACTGCTGTCATAAATATAAAGGGAAGGGTAAACCCCTTTGAAATCATTCCTGGCCAGGGGAAAGCTCCTCTCACCTGTAAAGGGTTAAGAAGCTAAAGGTAACCTCGCTGGCACCTGACCAAAATGACCAATGAGGAGACAAGATACTGTCAAAAGCTGGGAGGAGGGAGAGAAACAAAGGGTCTGTGTGTCTGTCTATATTCTGGTCTTTACCGGGGATAGACCAGGAATGGAGTCTTAGAACTTTTAGTAAGTAATCTAGCTAGGTATGTGTTAGATTATGATTTCTTTAAATGGCTGAGAAAAGAATTGTGCTGAATAGAATAACTATTTCTGTCTGTGTATCTTTTTTGTAACTTAAGGTTTTGCCTAGAGGGGTTCTCTATGTTTTTTTAATCTAATTACCCTGCAAGATATCTACCATCCTGATTTTACAGGGGAGATTTCTTTATTTCTATTTACTTCTATTTTTATTAAAAGTCTTCTTGTAAGAAAACTGAATGCTTTTTCATTGTCCTCAGATCCAAGGATTTGGGTCTGTGGTCACCTATGCAAATTGGTGAGGCTTTTTATCCAACATTTTCCAGGAAAGGGGGGGTGCAAGTTTTGGGAGGATTGTTCATTGTTCTTAAGATCCAAGGGTCTGGGTCTGTAGTCACCTAGGCAAATTGGTGAAGCTTTTTACCAAACCTTGTCCAGGAAGTGGGGTGCAAGGTTTGGGGAAGTATTTTGGGGGGAAGGACGTGTCCAAACAGCTCTTCCCCAGTAACCAGTATTAGTTTGGTGGTGGTAGCGGCCAGTCCAAGGACAACGGGTGGAATATTTTGTACCTTGGGGAAGTTTTGACCTAAGCTGGTAAAGATAAGCTTAGGAGGTTTTTCATGCAGGTCCCCACATCTGTACCCTAGAGTTCAGAGTGGAGGAGGAACCTTGACAACTGCTGAAAAAGATCTGAGGTTTATAGTGGATCACAAATTGAGTATGAGTCAACAATGTAATGCAGTTGTGAAAAAGGCTATTATCACTCTGAGATGTATTAAGTGGAGTGTTGCATGTTACTCCTGGGAGATAACTGTCTCAATCTACTCAGGATTCGTGAGGCCTACTGTGCCAATTTAGGAATCCCCCCTTTAGAAAAGATGTGGACAAACTGGAGACAGTCCAGTGGAATCAAAGATGGAACAGGGGAGCATGGCCAACGTCAAAAGTTCAAGAACAATTAATTAGACCCCACAGAGTCATGAGATTTCTTTAAAAAAATGATTATCTCATGTTTATTGGTCTGTCTCTTGATTTTATATATATAACTCTAACTGGCCATAGCCAATTTGTGTGTGGCAGTGAATGTTGCCAATTCTCCCAGATTTGTAAAGTAAGGTGGTTTTGGCCCTGTCTGCGGGAGCTCTTGCTGAAATACCAAGCTGAGATCAAATTACATAGATTTGTATAAAATACTCCCTGGTGGTGGAGAGCTGCTAGTTTCTCCCTAACATTTTAATTAATTAATTCTGTGCCACACCAGCCCCAGATCTACCTGTCCCCCAGCCCATTCGTTAATTATGCACGACCCCAGTCCCACCTCAATGCTGCCATCCTCCACCCACAGCTCTACATCTGCCCCTTGCCCCTCAGTGCACCTCTGCTCCCACTGCAGCTCCAGGGTTTCCTTATCTATCCCTCTCAGCCTGGAGGGCTGAGGCAGGTTTCTCTTCTTCCCCTAGCCAGGCCTGGGAGAGGGGTAGTTCCGTGAGTTCTTTGTCTCCTTCTGCCCTTTCCCAGTCCTGGTGTTGCAGGGATGAAAGGAGAGGGGGAGAAGCAGAGAGCCCATTTTTCATAGGAGGGAAGGGAGAATCAGGGAGCAGGGTTAGCCTGAGCTGCTGCTGGGATCTTTCTGGTCCCTCTTTCCTCTTCCCCTCCTGTAAGAATAGTGCTGGCTGCTCCCTCTCTCACTGTCCTTACTCAAAACCCCTTCTGGGCTCCTGAGGAAAACCCCTGCCTCTTTCCTGCAACAGTCCTTCTTTTTCCTAGGAGGTGGGGAAGTGATGAAGGCAGCCAATCAGAGGAGTTTCACTTTCCCTCTTCCCAGGACTGACTATCAAATGAGAGCTGGTGATTCTCATGCCAGACTGGTTTCCACAGGGGCTAAAATCATGCTAGTTGCAATTTCATCCCAAGAGTTGGCAACATGGAAAGGGGACAGTGCAGATTGCTGAGTGTGGCAGGCTGTGGCTGTTGGAGAGAGAGGGCATTCATTCCAAGAGTCAGAAACATCCTTCTACAGCTGTGGAGCCCAGGAGACCCATGGAAAGTCAAAGAACCGACAACCGTTGAGGTTCTTCTCAGCTAGACTGAACCCTAGTTGACCTGCCATAGGCCCCTGCACAACCCTAGAAAATGTTGTGTGCAGAATTGACTTAATGACAGCTCTGCTTCTCCCTTCTACCTTTCTCCTAACATCAGTAATGAAGTAACTGAGACTCAGGCCCTGAGTCCTCTTCCTTAGTTACATACAGAGTGCATACTCCCCATCTGAAGCCCCAGAACCTATGAGGTTTAAATATTCTACTGATAGTTGCACCCAACCTGATTATCTGTGTGTTTCAGTCTCCATATGCCACATCCAAAATATACCTCTCACACAGATTCCCCCCACCCCGTTTAATTCAATTGGAAGAAAAAATACTTGTAAGAAATAGCAGTTTTGTACATCCCTATTTCATGGGATCAAATGTAGCATTCATACTTATCTGTATGTGCATTGCTTTTATAAAATTAAAATCATAGCTGTATAGTTACAGTGTATTTACTTAGCTGTTAAAATTAACATTTTGTGATGAAAGATATTTGTGCCCTTTAGTAAACTGTGTAATTTAAACGTCTGCCAAAAACTTACCAATTATGCCTTATAAAATTGGGTGTGCCTGAGACGTTATACCTAAATGTCTTTAAAAATCCAACCTAATAATAAAAGGGAAAGAAATGTTGGAAAATATCATGTTTTAAATTATGCCTACCTACCTACCTAATATTTTTATAATGCTGCCCATCATCTTAGTATCTGGGCAGCTTCCTGTTAAAATCAATAGTGAAGTCCACAGTAGAGTTCATGGATTAAATTCAAAACATTGCTAAACTTGCATCTAATGTATGGCTAGTTCACCATAGACACTTGAGATCAGTGATAGGTTTCAGAGGAGCAGCCGTGTTAGTCTGTATTCGCAAAAAGAAACGGAGTAGTTGTGGCACCTTAGAGACTAACCAATTTATTTGAGCATAAGCTTTCATGAGCTGTCCGATGAAGTGAGCTGCAGCTCACGAAAGCTTATGCTCAGATAAATTGGTTAGTCTCTAGGGTGCCACAAGTACTCCTTTTCTTTTTGAAATCAGTGATGTAGCCAGTAACAGTCACAGTCTGTTTTCTGTGCCAACCTCATAGGATTTCTAGCCACAGCAGGTAGCAGTTGATAGATACTCACAATTACTCTGTGCAGCAACAGTAATATAAATTATTACCCAGCAGTGGGTCTGCTGAAACATATACTACCCCTACAGGTAATAATGGAATTGATAATAAATTATATTACCTATAATTCATAGCTACTGACATCAGCTGTCATCATACTATCTATCCTCTTATCTTTGATATCCCATATTCAGAAATGCCCAAAGTTTGCTACTTGTTTTTATAGTTTACAGATTTTAAACAATTTCTATTTTGATATTTATTGTAAGTTTATTAAATCAGTAACAGCATTTAAACTGGTTTCAGAGTGGTAGCTGTGTTAGTCTGTATCAGCAAAAAAACCAAGGAGTACTTGGGGCACCTTAGAAACTAACACATTTATTTAGGCATAAGCTTTTGTGGGCTAAACCCACTTCATTGGATGCATGCAGTGGAAAATACAGTAGGAAGACTAATATACACAGAGAACATGAAAAAATGGGTTTTGCCATACCAACTGTAAAGAAACCAATTAATTAAGGTGGGCTATTATCAGCAGGAGAAAAAAAAATGTCTGTAGTGATAATCAGAATGGCCCATTTCAAACAGTTGACAAGAAGGTGTGAGTAACAGTAAGGGGGTGGGAATTAGCATGGGGAAATAGTTTTTACTTTGCATAATGACCCATCCACTCCCAGTCTTTATTCAAGCCTAATTTAATGGTGTCCAGTTTACAAATTAATTCCAATTTAAATTTAAACTGTTTCTGGTATCAAGAGCCACACTTCGGCTATATCGTGCATTGCTGATCTAGAGGCACATACAAATCAGGCTATTACTCCCTTCCCTCTTCACAGCCCTGCACTGAAGTGGGGCACAACTGCAGTCCTTGTGCTATCTAGAAAACAGGGAATGCACCCACCATGTATGTCCGGAAATATATGAGAAACTACATATTGGACAACAGCTAAGGCACAGGCATGCTCTCACTCTTATGTATATGCCAGCAGTGTGTGTGAATGTGGAACATCCTGAAAGGATGTAGGAGCATGCACGCTACCTAACAATCCAGGTTGTTCAGGAAGGAATTTAGCTTACCTGAGGCTGAATTCCATCTGGAGCTCACCTCAGGGCAGCATGGATCACTGGCCCTAATGCAAAAATGTGCTTTAAGGTGGCAGCTAATTAGCAAGATAACTTCGTTACCGCAGCAGTCTTGCATGTGCTAAATTTCCACATTTCTGGAGAGCGGGCAGAATGGTGGCTTGAAATCATCTTTCTGGTCCCCTGATCCTGTTCCAGCAGGAGCTAAAATGGCCCACAGTGTAACTTTGAGGACCATAGGGGTTTACTCTGAATTAATTTGGCTACACTTGTCCCATAGGGATCACCTAACTGGCTGAAGATCAGACAGAGTGCCTTGTACTCTTCCCCTTGCTGCCCTCTGCATGTCCATTTCATGGAGGTGTGGCAAATGGGTGGCATAAAGCCAGCTATGCCAGTTCTATTCCATGCTAATATTTCCCCTGTCAGGCAATACTCAATGTCTACAGTTCTGGCCAGGGGTCTGCCCCCTGAGACTGATTCTCCACTGCCTTTCTCTTTATGCAGTCATGTGGAGCTGCGCAAAGTTAACACAATGTATGTGTAAACTGCTGTCCAAGTTTAGAAGAAGAAGGAGAAGGTGGCCCCATATTTCACATTTCGATTCTCCAGGTGAGCTTGGATTTGCTGGAAGGCTTTGTTTGCACTAACAACTGAACCATTCAGAGGAACACCACTTACAGATTTCAGCAATTCTTCCTTAGAAATTGCTGGGTGCCACTCAAAAGGAGTCAGGAGTTCAAGACGTAATGCTCTAATAAAGCTGTACATCCCAAAGTGAGCCATCTGCAATGATACTGCATCATCAGTAAAGTGAATCCAGCAGATATCCTATACATTACAGTGAACAATTTCAAATCTCATCTCCCTACAGCGCTCCAAGTGAAATGAAGCTGAATAGAACAAATCCTGATTTTTTCACATTTACTGTTATTAAAGAAAGGAACAAAGTAGTGCCAAGGGGAATAAGAGAATAAAGCTATGGCTATTCAGTTGTGAAGAAAGTAAATTAATAAAACTAACCTCATTTCTTTGGTACATGCTTTCAGTAGATGCCCCTGGAGAACAATTCCCTTTATAGAAAAGAGTAAGGTGGGGAACAGACTTTATTTTTCAGCTATAGCTTTCTCCAGTGCTATTGACAGACTTTGTGTATCATCAGCAGCTAAGTGTTGTCATGTTTGTTGTTAGATATATTTTGAGCTATATTTGGTTTTGTTTCTTCTACTATTGTTTATAACTTTTCAATGATGTTTGCTGGAAACTTTTGAAAAACCATAATATTCACATGCACATTTTAAACTCTGGCAGACAGAAGGTTCAAATGTTGACCATTGGAGGCTGATCTTTTTGTTGAGCTAATCTTCAAAAAGCATTACACTTCATGTGCATATGAACTATTAAATCCATCTTTAGCTTTTCCTGGGTGAGAGCTAATGCAGTTGTGTTAAAAAGCCTTTATGTGTTGTGACAAACGGAACAACCTCCAGGGCGCTCATCTGCCATGGAGCTGATTTTTCATTTCAGTAGCTATCTGAGTGATGCATGGAGAAATATTTTAAAGTTGTTCTACTTGGTGACATTATACTTAGGTGGCACAGTTTAGACATTAGCACAGTTCCATTAAATGAAGTGGCAGGAGACAGGAATGTACTTACACTAGTAACTTACCACTACTCTCCCCATCAGAATATCCCACAGACCAAGGGGTCTCAACCTTTTTTTTTCCTGAGGCGCCCCAACATGCTACAAAAATGTGTGGTCATGATACTGAATTGTACATCTCCAGTAGCAACACATGGAAAATTGTGCCTCGTGGAGCTTACAGCTGTACAGCAAACTCCAGAATCTCCCTACTTAAGGGAAGGAACTTGTGTTGACTTCTACAATTAACTAGCTCCATAAGCCAGCCTCACCTCATCCCTGCCCCCTTTTTAGACACAGGGCAGATCAAGAATGGCAATTATTGCTAGTCCCTATCTGTGGAGTGCTCAAGTATCTTTTTCTTCCCTTTGTTCATCCTTGCAGGAGATTAACACAATCTGTCAATGTCTTTATAAATGACTTTGGATTCTGGGCTTTTCCAGATTTGCTAATCTACCACATTTTGCAGCTCAGATCTTCTCAACTGTTATGAAAACAAAAATAAACCACATTTATGCAGTGTACATACCATTGAGTACTTCCCCCCCCCCAACCCCATTCTGAATAACCATTCTTCAGAAGTAGGATCTGAACGATGAACATCAAATCTATCATTCCAGAATAACCTTAAAACTTGAATACCCTGTCTGAGAATACAACTATGTTATCTAGATAACCAAGTCAAGATGGAATTCTCCTCTGTATGTGCAAAATACGATCTAGGAGATTTTTTAAAAATGTTCTCCCCTTACTTAGATAGTGATTCAAATAATTTATAAAGGTAACTCTAGGAAACTATACCTCCTAACATTATTTTATAGGTAAAATTAAGTAACCTGAGGAAATATGAAATAATTTCCCCTGGGAAGATACTTGTACACTGTAATCAAGTTACCTCTTGATCTTCTTTACATAAACTAATTATCTTAAATCTTTCACTGTAAGACATTTTTCTGGCCCTCAAATAATTTGTGTGGCTCTTCTTGGTACCTGCTTCAATTTTTCAACATGCTTGTAAAAATGTTTACATGAGTACTATACGCAAAATTCCAGGGTGCTTCACACCAATGCTATTTACAGAAGTAAAATGACCTCCCTATTTCTACTCCCCATTCATGCATTCAAAGATTGTATTTGCCCTTTTCCCCACAGCATCTCAGTGGAAACTCACATTGAGTTACTGGTCTGCTATGACCCCTAAATCCTCTTCAGTGTCATTCCTTTCCAGAATGTAGTCTCCCATTCTGTAGGTATGGCAGACATTTTTGCTCCTTGATATATGACACTGCATTTGGCTATATTAAAACACATTTGGTTTGATGGGACCCAGTCTATCAAGTGATTCAGATTGCTCTGTATGACTGCCTTGAAATCATCATTATTTATTGTACCTCCAATCTTTATGTCATCTGAAAATTTTATTAGCATTCACTTTGCATTTATTTCCAGGACATTAATAAAAATATTGAATAGTCAGGCCGAGAACTGGTCCCTGCCAAACCCCACTAGAAACACCCCTATCTGATAATAATTTCACATTGACAACTAATTTTTTATATCGGTCAGCCAGTTGCTAATCCATTTAATGTGTTTATTGATATGTATTTTTAATCATGCTGTCATGCGGTATTAAGTCAAACATAGGAAAGGCTATTCTGGATCAGACCCAAGACCCATCTAGTCCAATATCCTGTTTCTGGCATTGGCCAACACCAGATACTTCTGCAATAGAAAGATGTGGAGTAGTCTGTCCCCACATAGGTCACCTCCTGGTCTCTGATAGTTAGAGACTGGCTTCAACCCTGAAGCAGACGGTTTAATATCCCTTCCAAAATTTGTTGTTATTCATTATGATAACTCTGGGTATTTTCTCATCTCTATATAAATATCCAATTCCTTTTTTAATCTTATTAAGTTCTTGGCCTCAATGACTTCCTATGGCAACCAGTTCTACAGTCTAATTATTCACTTTGTGAAAAGGTATTTTCTTTTATCAGACCTTACAAAAGGTATATTATTTATCAACCAAGCTTGTTTGTGTGACAAGACCTGTTCCATAAAAACATTGATTTTAATGTGCTCTGTGTTGGTGGTAGGAATACAACTGGCATGGTGCGCAAATGTAATGGCTGAATGTTTCAGTTCTCTTCTATTTATTTTCCCAACAAGAACTTTAGAAACCAGATTTACACTTTCCCACAAAAATTAAAACAAACACTTTTATAGGTTTCACTCTTGCTTTCCAGAGCACCATTTATGAGAATTAGCGAACCACTGCCTGGTTCACTAGTTCTTTTCATTATAAGCTCAACACTTCTTCACAAATGTATTTTCACAAATTGTATAAATCTAAATAGCACTGTAATACCAAGATTGGCTGCTTAAAGACAAAAAGTACGTTTTATAAACTATTGAAAAATGGTTGAATGCCAACCTATTTATCAGTTTCTTAGCATTCTCTTAATGATCACTATATGAATTCAACAAACCAAACAGGGCTGAAACTGAAAACAAATCACAACATCCTCCTAGAAATTTCTTTTTTTAACAAAGCTGTACCAAAATAATATAGATGAATGTTAAATAGACAATTGTATTGTTAAGTGGTGTACATGTTACAGAATAAATAAATGAAAAGAATATAGCTCTACTGTATCAATCTGTTCTATAATATCCATACTGGACTCAAGGTTAATACATGATACAATAGTTAATGGAATATTGAAAATGAATTTAAAGAGACATGACTATTTAAGAGATCAAGAACACAGCTTTATTGAACAGACAACAGTAAAAGTGTGCACACAGTTAATTATTCCTTAATGTGCCAAGCTAAGCTATATCTCAAATTCTGCTTAAATACTGAGCTCCCACTGCCGATTCGCTTACTCTCCATTGTACAGTCATCTTTCATTAGGATCAGTTTTTATAGAAGCATGGCCTCTCTGTGCCTCCAAACCACTATCTTTCAGGATCCCTCTCTTTTACTCTAAATTCTCAACTGCTTCCTCAGTGAGATTGAGGGACCACTACTCTCCCCATCAGAATATCCCACAGACCAGGGGTTTTCAACCCTTTTTTTTCTCAGCCCCCTCCCAACATGCTATAAAAATTCCACGGTCCATCTTATGTAAATAGGGAATGTGCTACTTAAACTGAGAATGTGAACATGTTGGTTTCCACACATGCTTAGATATTGAAAGGTTTCAGCATATCATTATCATGCAGGAAAATTAATACACTCTCTGGGTTTTTTTATTTTTTTGTTTGTTTTTGTTTTTTAAAGCAGTGTGTCCAAATAGCACAAGGTGAAATGGCTTTTATTTCTTGTATGCTCTCTGGTTTATTTTGGAGGACCCCTTCAACCTGCTTACAGCCCAACAGTGGGCTGCAGACCCCCAGTTGAGAACCATCATCATAAACAAATGGTGAAAGCACTCACAGGAGAGGTGGCAAATCTCTATTCAAATCCCTTCTCCCCCTTACATGGGGAGGGGCTGGGGAGACACGTAAACCAGTGTCTCACACATTCCATCTCACTGCCCTAATCACTGGGCTAAAAGTTATGAGGGAAGTGTCCCCATTCCCGCCACACACAATCTTAGCTTACAGTAAGATAAGTGCATCTGTGCAACCTGAACCGTGACACTTACCTCTGAGAGAGGGGTGGGGCTTAACACATGCCTCTCTTGTGTTAAGTGTTTCTCCCACTAACTAGCTTAGGCAGCTCCCCATTTAGCATATTTCCTTTTGTGAGTTGCAGTCTGAGGTTCCTATGTTTCCCCATTCATTGTATAAAAGCTCAGGAACCTGAGGGTAAAATAATACGTCACACTATGAATCTGTAACACACACACCTCCTGGGTGTGGTGCTCTGTCCCCTCTAGTGGCACCGAGACCACTTAGAGATTAATGAGTCTGCTACAGCCTTAGATAAGGGTCATGTGGCTTTTAGCTCAAGAAGTAGAGGCTCATACACTGAGCTCTAGAAGTCCCAGGTTTGATCCTGCCTGCCGATGACTGGTGTCTCTTGGCGTTACAAATCCATAAACAAAAACTATGTTAAAAGAGAGGCAGATGTTACCTCCATGTAGTCTATATCGAGTTTCAGCCAAATACCTCCCATCCAGACCTAGATCACAACCAGATACACTGGGAAAGCAAAAAGAAAAGGAGTACTTGTGGCACCTTAGAGACTAACCAATTTATTTGAGCATAAGCTTTCGTGAGCTACACCTCACTTCATCGGATGCAAAAATTCCCCACCTTCCATGTCTGATTAAAAGAAGACATGGAACTGAAAACCATTAGCATCTAGTATACTGACAAAAAATTACAGGTTTATACATTGAATTTGCTAGATTATTTGCTAAATACTTTCCAAAAGTAATGCACATGTCCATGTAATCTGGAAGGCAGAATTTTCATACTTAACAGCTGTGAAAGAACTCTTTAATATGCACATTCCTCATTTTTGTCTGTAAATCATGTTTTTCTTTTCACTCTATAAATGATTATTCTGAACACACTGAAACTGGAAATGTATAATTCCACATTTATATTCTCTGTTTCCCAGGCTGAACACAAATGAAGAGTCTTTCTTGTAACACTTGATCAACAGAGGGATGCAGAATGAGAGTAAAACAAATTGAGAGGAAATGTACTTGAATTTGCCTGTGAAACTTGCCACTGTAACCTGCATTTCAATCAAGTTTGCTTTTATCTGCTAACATCTAATTATACAGAAACAATTTTTTCCTGGGTTTTGATCTTAACACCACTGTGTACAAGTCAAAGGTCAGTCAGCTGCTACCTTGCATTAGTTGTCTTTCATTAGGCTAAGTGAATGTGCTTGGCATATTAGCTTTTGGCAATAAAAAATACAAGATAAAGGGGGAAAAACATGTGAATGAAATACATATACAAACATAACTGCTAGGTATTCAGAGGGGAAAATAATTTGGAAGCTATTGGGAGATAATTTAAAATACAGACAAATTGAAAATGTGCTGGAACAATAATTCATAATATCAACCAACATGGCATAAAAATGTTCCAACTGTATTACTTAAAGAAAAGGGGAAAAGCTTCTAGCT
Source organism: Lepidochelys olivacea (assembly GCF_965140295.1). Lineage (NCBI taxonomy): Eukaryota > Metazoa > Chordata > Testudines > Cheloniidae > Lepidochelys > Lepidochelys olivacea. Next base: position 73,093,675 of record NC_140411.1, on the reverse strand, counting down.
CTGCAGCACACTGGATTAAAATACAACCTCCTTATGAAATTACCATGAAATTGAGTTGAAGCACATGCAGAACTAAACAGATTGCTTGGAAAGCATTCAGCTACAAATCTGTTCTTTTTTCATGCCTGCTGAAATCTAAGCTGATTTCAAGGGAACTAGTTTCACTTATTTGCTCTGGTGTTTAAGCAAACCATATCAAAGCCTACTGTGGTATACAGTGTACATCTATGAGAGGTATTTGTTGACTGAGACGACACAGGCTGTTGACATTTCTCAAAAAAATTAGGAGAAAGTAGATTAGCTGAAGCCTAAGTATTTTAAGAAAGCAAGTAAACCCAAACAAAAATTATTTAGGATGCTGAAATGCTTCCGCATTTGGACTCTTGGGTTTGTACTCTGCTTACTATTTATTTTATGTTAGTTGATTTGGCTTTTCTGAGATGTAGAATGGGGGAGGAGGTAAGAAGGGAAAAATGGACATAGGTCAGAATATTTCCCCCCAAAATATAATACATACTAGCAAACAAGGTGTGCATAATGGTGAAGACCATTCCTGGCTCTTACTGAAGTCAGCATCCGTTTTGCCTAATTTTATCTTATTTTGAGCACTGCAATTAATGAACCTTGGATTTTACTTCATGTTCTTTTAGATACTCAAGGACTTGGGTCTGATTCTGTTCCTATGCACAAGAGATTCTTGCTACAGTTACTGAAAGCCTATTCCTAACCCCATGTCTCTAAAATGTGCAATAGGGATTTCATCAGAAGTACAGTGCACAAGACGGCACCACCTAGCCGTACAATTACAGTTCTTTCAAAGCTGAGTCATGTGCCAGACATTGTGGTCTAATCCAATTCTATTTAGTAAGTCATTTCCTCTGAAGAACATCAAGCAGGATTTTTCAGTGTTCCTTTTGAAATTCACCTCACAAAAATAAATCAACCAAAAAAACCAACCCAACCAAAAAAATACCACCCAAAACTATACATAGTCCATTTAAAATATTTATTTCCTTCTCTATGAGTAAGGGCTTCCATATGTCTGCTGTTATTTTTTTTTCTTTTTAACTTCCATTTAGGACCGCATGTTCAATATTCCCTACCATGTTGAAAAGTAACCCAGGCTGACATTTTCTAGACCTTATATACTTTTCTATGCTTCTATCAAAATCCTCCCCATGTGGCTTTTATCTGAACTGCACAAAGTAACATCTTTAATCTGCCTTTGTAACGTATTCTCTTTAATTATGGGACTACTTTTTTGCTTTTTTACTGTATCTTTTAAAGAGCTATACATTCTCATTGAGATAGCCTCTGGGAACTGAAACACTAAAACAAACAAACAAACAAAAAGCAATCCAAAACAAAAACCCTCCAGCTTCCAAAAATGTAGATTCTGCTCTTTAAATATAATGGGACGAGCTGAAAATGAAGAAAACTGCTATGACTACAGTACAGTGGCAATGTTTATGATTTTATTTAAGAGCTGCAGGCAAAATGCCATTAAACTATGACTAATACTGCATATGCATAAGGTATTCATATATATATATATATATATATATATATATATATATATTATAATGCAGGAATTGGTTCAATTATTGTACTAGCCATTTACAAAATGTCCCACTAAGCCACTTCCCTTCTTAATGGGATTTAGGCAGAGGCCAACTGTGTGTATAGACATTTTTTTTTTCAAATTATATTGTATGACTTAAAGTGTTATGGCTCTTGCCCCATTCCTTCAACTTGCCAACCCTTGAGCTCACAGTGAAGCCAATTGCGGTCAGAGGGACTTCATCCAATTGTAGAGGTCTGCTCAGGCACAACAAGCTGCAGGATCAAGAGCTTAAATGATTCTTTATCTACCTATCTATCTATAGCTAGATATATAAAATCAATCCTCATGCTTAATTAAATAGACTGATCAGCATTGGATTGAGAAAAAAATTCTCACTGTGGGGTGGTATTTTATGAAGTTGTGATATGTATGTCTAGCTGGTCCAGTTTTAAAAGTGTATGTGTGTGTGCACGTGTGTGTGTAAATCCTACCTAATTTACTTATGATCCTCTTACTACTGATGTCTTACCGTCAAGCATTGTCAGTTGTGACTTGCCCAAGTGATATCTTAAGACATGCCTCAAACATATTGTTTTCCGGATCATTAAAAACAGCAAAATAGTGTTTTGTTGTTTATTCTGACTAAAATACATAGGATCCTCAAAAGAAATATTAGGAACACATTGTTTGGGAAAGGCTGCATTTGAAAGAAGTCATTGGAAATGAGTACTTAAAGAATTATTATCTAATAGCAATTATATCTAATGAGACATACATAAGGGCTTTTTCTACTAAATCAGATTCCAAGAATATAGGTGCTACTTTCTATCTAATCTGTTGCCAATATAGTGATATTTTCCATTTAATTCATATTGACACATTTGGTTTTGCCTATCTTTTTATTTTATTATTTGTTCTCTAGGTCTGGTATTCACCAGTAAAATATTATTTTCTTTAAGAACACATAAAATGGGTATCTGACCTACTAGCTGGAGGTGGGGGGCATAGTTACAGTCTAGGGGACTTTAAGAAGGTAAAAGTTTTATGAGTTCTTTAGGAAGACAGAGAAGGATGTAGCTACCTACCTGAGTGCAAGATCATGGGAACAGAGGTTGTTGTCCTACTCTAAGAGTATTACAGTATATATCATGAGGGTCTTTTGCTGGCACAGGAAGTGCTGTGTGATATAAGGAGTACCAATCACTGTTACAGGTGCATTTGAAGAGTTTTACAACTTTCTCTGAAACATCTAGTATTCACCACTTTCACAGGCAAAAGGTATGACTGTATGGGTCATTAGTTTGTTCTGGTGTATAAATTCTTATTGTGTGTAGTCCTTGCACCCAGTCCAACCATTATTCACCTTCTATGAGAAACTGACTTCATAAGGACCACAGTCCTGAGTAAATGATACCTAAAATACTTAAGACAATTTCTTACCTTCTATAATTAATACATATTACAACTAGGATTGGATGGACGGTGATCAAGCCTGTGAGGCACTGAGTAACTATTACAAACTAATGTTTTAATAAGTATCTTGCCTTACTGTAAGATTCTTATGGTAAGAGCAGAAAACTTGATAATTAAGCCTCAGACCTACTTCTGAAATCTCCTGGATCTTAGGGCCCCATCCAAACCCCACTGAAGTGAACAGAAGGACTTTATATCAGAGCCTTAGTACACAGACTTTAATGGGATGAATTTATTGTTTTTTCTGTGAAATCCTGCACTAACAGCCTTTCAGAAAAATGTGACGGCCCTCAAGAATTATTCATAGACCAATCACACTTAGGAAATTTTCTCAAAATCATGCGTTCCCTGTCACACAATGTGTTTTCTGAATACTACTTCAGTATTAGTAAGTGGTGCAGTAATACAGTGGGTTTTCTCCTCCTTCCCTATGACTACTGCTCAAAGAAATAACTTGCTAATATGACTAAAACATAAAGCTGTTTTGTAAGTAGATGGCAGTTTCAGAAATTGAATTCATCCCTCATTTGCTCTCCAATGTATTTTATAAATCATTAGTTGTAAGTGCACTGGATACAGTATATACAGGAGACCTTTTTATGCCATTCATTTTTCTGTGTTAGTGAAATAGTTATCATATGTTACAACAAACATAAAATCCTCTGGCAATCCAGTGTTCACTCAGTCTATACAGTAAAGTATGAATTTACGCAATTTATGAACGTATACAAACCATACTTAAAACATTGATGGCTATATCCTTGGCTATTTAGATCACTGTTGCTCTGTGCAGGTTGCTTCTCTCCCCGCCCCCTTGCAGTGTCTTAGTGTAGCCTAAGGGTGTTGAAGTTGAAGAGAGGAATCTTGAACTCAATGTAAGTAATTGGGAGGACAGATCAAAAGTTCTGTTTTGACTGTGTTAAGTTTATGTTGACAATGTGGCATCTAGGAGATATCAGAGACAGGCTATGATACAAGATTGGATGAAGGGAGGAAGAACAGCTTTTAAAAGGTAGATTTGTGAGTTATTGGCATAAAGATGATGATTGAAGATGTGGATAGATGAGGTTGCCCACAGAAAGAGTGTAAAGGGAGAAGAGATTCAGACGAAGGACAGAGTTCTGTGAGACCTCCATAGAATATGCAAAAAGGAGGACTCACTGACAGTGATCTTGAAGGGAAAAACAGAGAAGAGGGGTGACAAGGAGTTGACAAGATTAGCAGCGTCAAGAGCAGCAAGTAGGTCACGGAGAATGAGATTGTAGTTGTAGTCCTGCGATCTGAATACAAAAAGGTTGTTAGAGATCTTATTGAGAGTTTCCATTGAGTGAGTAGTGTGAAAGTCAACTAGAGGGGATCCAGGAAGGAATAAAAGGAGAAGAACTTCAGGTAGCCATTGTAAGCGGTGCATTCAATGAGTTTAGAGGTGATGAGGAGAAGGGAAAGTGAACAGTTGTTGAAGAAGTGGTGGGGTTGAGAATGGTGGAAATCAGAGCATATTATCATTCTGCAAGCTAGAAGAGAAAAATGTTGAGGGAGAAGAAGGAGCTGAGATTGGCGTCAGTGGTAGAAAAAAATTCAGAAAGAGTGTTAAAGGGTTGTAAGGGGGGAAGAGGGGAAGAGAGAAGGCAGAGAAGAGATCTCATGGTATATTGTGTAGCTGGTATCAGAGAAAAGAGTGAGTGTTTTTTTTCTCCATCCTCAAAGGTAGCTACGCACCTAATTCCCATTCAAACCAATGGGAGTTAGACACCTAAATAGCTTTGAGGATTTGGGCCTAGATGCCTAAGCTTCCACCAATGAACATGCTTAAAACCATCTAAGTCTTGATGCTGCTGAACTGCTTGGTGCCTTGGCACCAATAGGATTCTGAAATTGGGGGTTCCTCTGCCTTTCTCACCTACAGGGCCTTATCTGGTAGGTGTCCTGAGAGCAAATCTACATCACACAAAAGAAAGCCAGGTGTGAGTCTTTTGAGGAGTGTGTGTCATTATACCCATGGTTAGAGTATTCACTCACTTGGGATGTGGAAAACCCAAGTTTGAATCCCCACTCTACCTGGTTTGGAGTAGTGACTCAAACCTGACTCCTCAGTATCCCAGATGAGTTTCCCAACTGCTGGATTACAGAGTCAATCTCTTACTTTTTTCTCTCTTGCCCAATGAATATTTAATTATTTATACAAGTTGGAACAACTTGAACAGGACAGATTGTGTGGGCCTTCCTGTGAAAACCCAATAGACAGGTGGTTAGGGAGGCCTTCTGAAAAATAGCAGACCTGAGTTCAAGTCATTGCTGCAACTCAGGGAGAGTAGGGGTTTGAATGTAGGTCACCTCACATATCAGATGACTGCTGTAACTACTGGGGGCATCAGCTATACTGGGGTGGCTCTTTCAGTGGGAAAGGACTTATGTGGCTTAGACACCCACCTTCACAAGAAGGTTCACAACTATGAATCCTGAGCAGAGATAGGCATTTCTCTCTGGCCTGAAGTTAGGTGCCTAACTACCTTTGAGGGGTGTGGCTTAGGTCCTGCCTCTCTCCTCAGCATTTCCTACTGGCTAGCCTAGATGGCTCCCTGCTAACTGTGCTGCTTCTATGAATCCATTTCTTGGTGATTAGCACTCCCCATACAATGCATGGGCAGTCAGCGTGCATATCTCAGGGCTGTGAATTCCTCTGGTTGGAAGGCTGTTTAGGCCTTATACTGTGCCATGCTGAGCAATGCAATGCCTAACTGCCCTTTGTGGCTCTAGCCCTAAGTTTCATTGAAAGTCAGTGAGACTTAAGTGCCTAAGTTACGTTTCAACATGACACACACTTCTAAATCATTTAGGCACTTTTGAACATTTCAACTCCCGTCTTTTTTGTTTGGCTTAGAAAATTTAAAATAATATATTTATCTGCTCATGACACATTGTGTTCTTTACATGCAATATATTGCTGATCTTATATTTGATTCATTAGAATATCTGCAAATGGCAAGTTGTATAACCAACTGTAATTTTTTTTTGGGGGGGTAATAGCTAATATGTTCTTCCAACAGTTTCTTTCTCTTTCTCTTTTTTTGGTCCCACGTGAACCCTATTAACATTCAAGGTCATATGAGAACACACACTACAAAAGCAATGCAACAATTTGTGAAGTGTCTAAACTTAGAAACTTTTCTGAGTTAATAATGCTCTCCCTCTCATCCCATCCTGTGTCCAGGCTGCAGCATTCTGTTTTCTGCACCCTGTCCTCTTCAAAGCACCTGCACTGGGACAGTTATTATTTGGTCCTCCGAACGAATATGCTTGTTACAAAAGATACTAAAATGACAGCTAATTTGGTTACCATGTATTGTCCCTTGAGAAAATAGTGGCATTTCTCCATTCTCTTATTCTCTTTCTTGGGAAAAATTAACACAGTTAATCTTTCAAAAATAGAGATCTGAAAAATTTTAAAAAGAAGTAGGTTGTATTTACTATTTGACCATATATGAGTCTGCCACTTTGGCATTGCCTGAAATGCACCACTATCATAGGGTCTGATCCTGCAAAGACGTATGCAACTAACCCTTACTCAATTGAGTAGTCCCATTGAATGAAATCCTGGCCCTGTTGAAGTTAATGGCAAAATTTCCATTGACTTCTAGGAGGTCAGCATTTCTCCCATTTTCTTTACAACTTTAGTTCATTACTTGCACATAGAGGGCTACTTGTGACTTGTGAGTAAAGTTTGCAAATTTCGGCCCAAATTCAGCAATTTTGTCTACTTTAAAATCAGAAGCATAATGCCCACAAAAGGTGAGAATTCCAATACTCTGGTTCAATCCAAAGCTATTGGGCTCAATGCAAGAATTACAGGTTGAAATTCTGTGGCCTGGGTTATATAGGAGATTAGAATAGAGGAACAGAATGGTTTGTTCTGGCCTTAAAATCCTTGGACTAGAATCACAAAAGGACTTATGCATTGTAATGCTGAGAATCACCACACCTAACTTTTAGGCATCTACGAAATCACTCAGATTCACAAAACCTGAGTTGGATGCTCAGGCTTCTTAGACAATGAATGGAGGGAAATAGGCACCTAAGACTGAGAATCACAAAAGCCAGCATGCGAGGCAGTTCCCCACCTCAGCTAGTAAAAAGGAGATGCCAAGGATGAGGGGAAGGGGGATAGCTCAGTGGTTTGAGCTTTGGCCTGCTAAACCCAGGGTTGTGAGTTTAATCCTTGAGGGGGCCATTTAGGGATCTGGGGCAAAAAAAATGTAGATGATTTAGTTGGGGATTGGTCCTGCTTTGAGCAGGCGTTTGGACTAGATAACCAGCACTGATATTCTGTGATCCGAAGGAGAGGAGGGTTTCATAAGCACCACCTCCCCAGGATGGCCATGCTTAAATCCAGTCTGGAGGGAGTCTTTGTTGGGATTCTCAGCTGTGAACCCTCCCTTAGAGTTAGGGGTCTAAGGCATTTCTTTCAAGAAGACAAGTAGGAGGACCATCTCCCTCATAACTTTTAGCTCAGTGGTTAGGGCACTCACTGGAGATGTAGGCATATCTCTCAAGAGCCCCAGGTTTCATGGGACTGTTCCCCTTTAACCTCCCAAAACCTCCCATTGAAGTTGAAGCAGAACATTTCCTGCATTAATGTTACTACCTTAAGCTTTAAACTGAGCCTCAGTGACTCTCAGGGCAAAAAAAAGGAGCTTCCTTGGGGCTTCACTTTCTTCTCAGGCATGTGCAGGGCTCCCGCACATACTCCCTTCCACAGCAGAAATTGGAGTTACAATCCCCAGTGCAGTAGTAAGAGCATGAGCAGTTCTGGCTGTCCCTGACTGGGGAGTGCTGGGGCCATTAGCTGCACTGCAACCCTCATGCACCAGCTTGCAATGATTCTCTCTCACTGATGGTGGTAGGGGGGAGGTCAAACCTGAATGGGCAGTAGGGTGGTCAGTGCTGCTTCTCTTTCCACTGCCAGGTGGGTGGCTCCTGCACCAGTACCTCAACCAAACCAGCCTGAGATTTCCAACTATCATCCAGGCACTGAATGGGGAGCTCCCCATAAGGGAGCTGGCAAGGAGGGTTTGGTGGGAAGTCCAGGATCGGAGGAGGGGGCTACTCACTCTTGGACTCTTGAAATATTGGGAGGTATGGATGTGGGAGACCACTGGTTCAGCTCTCCCCTCCACCTGCCAGGGAGAAGGGATTTGACCAGGTATCTGCCACCTATCAGGTGAGTGCCCTAACACCTGGGCTATTCTGATGTGGGTTTGAAGCTGTTCCACTTTGAACAAATACTTAGTCATTGGGTCTGAAAGAGTGAGCGAGCACACCCAAGCATTGGAATGAATATATAGCCTGTTGGTTAGAGCACTGACGCAGGATGTCAGGATATAGCCAGTCCCCCTGCTCCAATGATTCTAATTATTTGAAGCAGGTGTCTCCAACATCCCAGGTGAGTACCCTAACCACTGTAATAAAAGTTTATGAGAGAGATCCATCACCCTGCCCCCTTCATTTATGTGTGGAGATGGGCAAGCTCACCTGTGAGACCTGATCTGGTTGGTGTTCTCAGAGCACACATACTGGATTGTGCCCCAAAAATGCATTCACTGACTGACCACCTGTCTTCCCTGGTTCATGAATCACACTGGGACTTAGGCAGGAGATAAGTGTTGGGATGCCTAGAGTGAGGGAGAAATGCACCTGCATGGAGGGAGAAACATAGGAACTTAGGGAACATTTACTGCAAAAATTTAGGTCCCAAATTAGTTAAGGTGTGTACAGGATTTGGTGGTAATTGGGTGGGTTTTTTGTGAATCTCACTGTGGCCTGGATCTGGGATATAGACACCTAAGTTCCAGTTTAGTGCCCAGGTCCCTTTATAAATCTATTTTCCTGAATCTAAAAGAAGTGGGAGGAATATAATTTTAGTATTTGTGTTAATGAGTAGGAGCGCCCGGACTGCATTGTGCTCGGTGCTGTAAAAACACAGAATAACAAAGTGGTGCACTCCTTAAAGTTTACAATCTAAATATAAAACAAGAGACAATGGGGATACAGACCGATGAGGGAGCACAAGTAAACAATTAGACAATATTGGTCAGCCTGATGGAATTTATGATGTGAAAATGTACAGGTACTGTCAACTATCCTGCTAGAAGGCTATCCTCATAAAACATTTATAGTAAGTGGTGTCAAGAAGGATTCTTCTAATATGACTTTGTGTTTCCTGGGAAAATTGGAAAACAGCATTCTACTGGCTGAAAGCAATTATCCTCCCACACAGAGAGTGTTATGGTCTCCTTGGCTGGCTTAATGTAATAGAGCCAAATACAAGCCAATTTTTATTTTCCATCAGCAAAGGTCTTCCTGTGCCACGCTTGGTATTACTTTCTCCATTTTTAATTTCTAAAGCTGATTGTTTAAAAATTTAGAAAGAAAACTAGTGCTGGGTCAGCACCTAGGCTGGAAAAGAAATGGAAAGAAAAAAAATGGGAAGGGAAATGAAATATATGTAGAAAACAGCAAACTGGATTGTAGATCTAATTCTATCAAGATCGTTCTTGAAGCTTTAGAAACAATTGAATACGTTTATGAGAAAGGCAACAAAACCAGCAAGAGATATACTGTCTATTAAATGTAAACAAAAACTTGTAAAAAAAAATACAATAGAGCATTACAGTTCAGATTTCTAAAGCCTCAAAAAAGAACATTCAGAATTACATTCCCAGAGTAACTCTAACAGTTGTACCTTGTAGGCAGGCAATAGAGTTTTCATAACCCTGACTCATAACTGGTAATTAATGGTAATCCCCAATAGGGATTTTTACATTATATAATTATGAAAAGCAACCTGAGAAGTAAACCATTTGTTTCAGATCCATAACTGTAATTACGGTATAAGAGAGCAAAAATAGCATATGCAAATTTTCAGCTACTCTGCATCATAACTGCTTTAATATTAATATTGTCACCATGGTCGACAAACACTAAGCTAAGACAGAGTTAAGGGTGAGACTATATTGCATTTGCATTTTGCTTCTAAACACAACTAGGAGATCTTCTAGTATTGTAAATTTCTGAACAGCTTTCGAAGGGCAATTTTCACTACTAAATCCATTTTTCCCATCAAATTTGGTGGAGGTGAAACTGACACCACTGTTAGGTCTAGGAGAGGTAATTTTGTACTGGAGTAGAAAGAAATTTAAGAGTTAATATCTTACAACTAGCAGGGACAGAAACAGCTTTTCTCTCCCAAACATGAGCAGGAATTACTGTCTTTCAACTGATTCATGTCAATCCTGGTGAATCATGAGATATAAGGGATGCCCTCAACTGTGGATAATAATTTGAGAACTTTTTTTTTTTATATTTTAAAAATGTGTTCTAATTTTATGTCACTGAGTCCTGTATTTGATAGGCAAGACAACTGGAATTTTAAGGCTACATGTACACTGCAGCATGGACTGTGCTTCCAAATGTGAGCAGGCAGACATGTGCTAGTTCTGCTTCAGCTAACATACTAAAAATAGCAATGTAGTTGTCATAAATATAAAGGGAAGGGTAAACCCCTTGGAAATCCCTCCTGGCCAGGGGAAAGCTCCTCGCACCTGTAAAGGGTTAAGAAGCTAAAGGTAACCTCGCTGGCACCTGACCAAAATGACCAATGAGGAGACAAGATACTTTCAAAAGCTGGGAGGAGGGAGAGAAACAAAGGGTCTGTGTGTCTGTCTATATGCTGGTCTTTACCGGGGATAGACCAGGAATGGAGTCTTAGAACTTTTAGTAAGTAATCTAGCTAGGTACATGTTAGATATTGATTTCTTTAAATGGCTGAGAAAAGAACTGTGCTGAATAGAATAACTATTTCTGTCTGTGTATCTTTTTTGTAACTTAAGGTTTTGCCTAGAGGGGTTCTCTATGTTTTGAATCTAATTATAGATATAGTATATATATGGTACATATAAGGTATCTACCATCCTGATTTTACAGAGATGATTTCTTTACGTCTATTTACTTCTATTTCTATTAAAAGTCTTCTTGTAAGAAAACTGAATGCTTTTTCATTGTTCTCAGATCCAAGGGTCTGGGTCTGTAGTCACCTAGGCAAATTGGTGAGGCTTTTTACCAAACCTTGTCCAGGAAGTGGGGTGCAAGGTTTTGGGAAGTATTTTGGGGGGGAAAGACGCGTCCAAACAGCTCTTCCCCAGTAACCAGTATTAGTTTGGTGGTGGTAGCGGCCAATCCAAGGACAAAGGGTGGAATATTTTGTACCTTGGGGAAGTTTTGACCTAAGCTGGTAAAGATAAGCTTAGGAGGGTTTTCATGAAGGTCCCCACATCTGTACCCTAGAGTTCAGAGTGGGGGAGGAACGTTGACAGTAGTCATGAGAGCACAGGCAGCAGTTCAAGCTAGCTGCCCATGTACAAACCTTCCTGGATGTCCTGGATATGGACTCGGACAAGTAGCCTGAGCTCCTGCCCCTGCTATCCCTGGCTATGCAGCTATTTTTAACACACTAGCTCTGCTCAAGCTAACATATGTCTGTCTACCCAAGTTGGAAAGCACACTCCCAGCTTCAGGGAAGACGTAACCTTAGAGGTAGAGGGTTATGAAAATTTTACTAAGGAAATCTTAAACTCTATAAAATTATTTCTAAAATCAGATCTTTAAAATGTGACATGACAAAATACACACTTGTTTGTGAGAGTATAAAGATTTTGTTGGTAGTAATTTGGGATGACCTGTAGCATTCAATTGTGGATTCTCCACTTATAAATAATTCAATCATCCCAAACTCATAGAAATAAAAGTTTTACAGTACCACGCACCATCTGTATAGTTCTGATGAGATTGTTTATATTTTTAATGGGCAACTCTGCCATGGTCAAATCATAAGCCTAGCATTTCAAAATAATTAAACCAGTTTTTACATAAAAAAAACAAATAGGTCTTTGACTGTAAATAATGAACAATTAAAGGTGTCGATGAACTAGTGTATGCTTACACCAAGGCTGAACTTAACTTATGTTGTTCGAGAGAGTGATTTGGAGTTTGCTTTCCCAAGGCATCCTGGGCCAAATCCTCAGTTGGTGTGAATTGGTGTTGCTCCACTGAAGCTAAACTGATTCACATCAGTTGCGGACTGGGCTGCCAGAACAAACAGTTTCCATTTAGATCTCCTTTAGCATACCCCATAAGGGAATCTGTAACAATAAAGGGGATGGCTGAAACCAAGGGAGGAGTAATTTGCCTAATGGATTAGTTCCCGAATTAAGCTATTTGAATGATGTCCAATGGCTTAGGGAAAGAATGCAGTCAATTTAAACTGAGAATGTGGCACACAGTAAGGTTTGGTACGTTTTATATTTGAATAGTGAGAAGATGCTGCAAGAAAATTCAGACAGGCTGTTCAGAAAGAAAACAAAACATTTTTCTTATTGGCTTTAACAATGGACACTTAAACAGTTAGATTCTGCCTTTTATAAGAAAATTTATCTTGTATATAAAAAAATCCCTATAAAAGCATAATTCTCATTTTTATATTTCGTTAGGATTTAGGAACAGATCCCTTATATGCTACTTTGTAAGGTCTGACTATTTGTAGAGATTTTTGTATGTATATTATTTTCGTATGTATATGTATATATTGTATGTATATTAGTCTGCAGAAGAGAAGAATGAGGGGGGATTTGATAGCTGCTTTCAACTACCTGAGAGGTGGTTCCAGAGAGGATGGTTCTAGACTATTCTCAGTGGTAGAAGAGGACAGGACAAGGAGTAATGGTCTCAAGTTGCAGTTGGGGAGGTTTAGGTTGGATATTAGGAAAAAACTTTTTCACTAGGAGGGTGGTGAAACACTGGAATGCATTACCTAGGGAGGTGGTAGAATCTCCTTCCTTAGAAGTTTTTAAGGTCAGGCTTGACAAAGCCCAGGCTGGGATGATTTAATTGGGGATTGGTCCTGCTTTGAGCAGGGGGTTGGACTAGATGATCTCCTGAGGTCCCTTCCAATCCTGATATTCTATGATTGTATATGAGAAAACTCATGTTCCTTATTTTATTTGTAAATTAACCAACTCCAAAACTGAGTTTAAGTTTACATGGGCCAATATATTAACACAGAGGTCGGCAAACTACTGCCCGCGGGCCACATCCGGCCCACGGGACCGTCCTGCTCGGCCTCTGAGCTCCCGGCTGGGGAGGCTAGTACCTGGCTCCTCCCCCGCTGTCCCCCCTCCCCCACAGCCATGCTGCCATGTGGGCAGTGCAGCTTGCACCCGCCCACCTCCCAGGCTTTCCAATAAGCCTGTCCTGCCGCTCTGAGCGGCCTGGTAAGGGGGCGGGGGGTTGGATAAGGGGCAGGAGGTCCCAGGGGGCAGTCAGGGAACAGGGACAGTTGGATAGGGTGGAGGTTCAGGGGGTGGGGGGGCAGTCATGAGACAGGGAGCAGGGGGGGTTGTATAGGGGGTGGGATCGTGGGGGGGCAGTTAGGGACTGGGGTCCCGGGAGTCAAGGGTCAAGGAGTGGGGGGGTTGGATGGGTCAGGAGTCCTGGGGGTCCTGTCAGGGGGTGGGGTGTGGATAGGGCTCGGGGCAGTCAGGGAACAGGGAGCAGGGTGGGGGGGTGTATAGGGGGTGGGGTCCTGGGGGGTGGTTAGGGGTGGGGAGTCCCGCGAAGGGGCAGTCAGGGGACAAGGATCAGGAGGGGGTTGGATGGGTCAAGGGTTATGAGGGGGGCAGTCAGGGGATGGGAAGTGGGAGGGGGCAGATAGAGGGCGGGGGCCAGGATGTTTGGGGGGCACAGACTTCCCTACTTGGCCATTCATATCATTTTGCAACCCCGATGTGACCCTCGGGCCAAAAAGTTTGCCCACCCTTCTTATAATAGCTTTTCCATGATTGTATGTAACAATAATCTAAAATCACATGATGAGCATCACATAAGGTGGGAAAGAGGGGAAAAAAAGTAAACTAAGAATGTGAAAAATATGACTCGGTGTAAAAGATGCAAGAAGAGATAAAAAGTATAAAACCTAGGCAGTGAATAAAAAGTAAAAAGACACGTTCTGAAATTTAAACTCAGATAGTCTAGATAGATGATTAGACACATAAGAGATAAATAATAATAATAGTTTAAAAATTACAATAAAATATTTTCTTGTTTCAACAACTGCTGCAAACTTGGCATATGCTACTACTTTAAAAAAAGTTTTTATAAAAATGTAGCAAAATTGGGAGAAGCTATATTAGTGCTTGCCTTTTCCTTGGTTATTTTTTTTACATAAGCCACCAATTTATTTTGAGCTTTGAATTACCTGGCTGGTTAATTATGCATGCAGTGCAAAATAATGCAGAGGCTGCTTTCTTTGAAAATATGCTGTATGTTTAAACAAAATCCTGTTGTAGAAAAACAAACTGATGTCCAAAGACCATGCTCTTTTTGTTTGCAATTTGTTTCTTCATAAAAATATGATCTTGATAACATACAAGATTAATCAATTCTAATAAGAATCAAGGGATAACTGCATGGCCTGATCTTGGCTTAAGTATGCACAAAAAACTACAGAACTATCATCTTCAATTGTACTTCTTCCAGAATAGTGGCAGGATCAGACTTTAGGAGCCAGATAATTAGATCTGTGTAAGAACTTTTCTTAAAGTAATCTGAAACTATGAAATCTGATGAAAGAGGAAATTTGCCTCATTTTAGTCGCTATTACTGTCATAGAGCAGGGCTGGCTCTAGGCACCAGCAAAACAAGCAGGTGCTTGGGGCAGGACATACCTAGGGGCGGCATTCCGGAACTGGCCATGCCGCCCCTAGAAATGTGCCCCCGCCACACCAGCTTGCCTCCACCTGCTCCCCTGAGAGTGCCGCCGTCACCCCATTTCTCCCCACTCCTTCCCAGGCTTGCCGAGCGCCAAACAGCTGTTTCGCGTGACAAGCCTGGGAGGGAGAGAGGGAGGAGAAGCCGAATGGCGGCGCACTCGGGGGAGGTGGCGGTGGTGGAGCGGAGGTGAGCGGGGGTGGGGAGCTCTACCCCCCCACAATTACATCCTGTGGTCCCCGCCTACCCTCGCTCACCTCCACTCTGCCTGCTCTCCTGCATGCACTGCCTCTCCCTCACCTGAGAGGGAGGGGGGAGAAGAGGACCGGCAGCGTGTTAAGGGGACCAGGCGGAGCGGAGGTGAGGGAGGTTGCGGGGCGGGGGAAGCCGCAGGAAGCGATGGGGGGGAAATGTGGCACACCCCTGGGAGGAGGCGGGGCCGGGGATTTGGGGAAGGGGTTGGGAAGGGGCGGAGTTGGGGCGGGGCTGGGGGGCACAAAAATAAAGTGGAGGTGGCCACAATTTTTTTTGCTTGGGGTGGCAAATATCCTAGAGCTGGCCCTGGTCATAGGGCAGCCACATCCAGAATCTCTGCAGTGAGGACAGCCTCCTTACCCTGCACCCTGCTGTATGCACCCCTCTTGCCATGGGATGATCAAAATACTTCTGTTCTCCACCATAATGTCATAGGGAGGCCCCTCTTCGGGCACACCCCACCATCAGGCTACAACATGACTGGTGTTCTTGCCTCAGTTTCCCCCTTTCTTCCCTAGACCCCACTAACTCCACACAAGCGCTCCATATATTAATAGCTCTTTCTAGGATTAATTTATTACAAAAGTTCCACACCCATAATCTAGAATTCCCCAGCACAGTCCAAACAGTACATTTTGTCTTTCAAGTCCCAACAGTCCATCAACACATCAAGTAAATTCCATCATCCCTCACTGTGGTCCAGCTCTCAGGTATGACTCCGGCATCCCTCATTATGCCTTGCCCCAGCCCCATTAGAGGGGGTGCTTCTGTGCCCTGTTTCCTTCCTAGTTATGGTTCCAGTTCCTTCCTGGAGATAGCAGTGGGCTCTCCAGCTCAGAAAGCCAGTAGGCATCTCCCTCTGCTGCTGTCAGCCCTCTCCAGCAATGGCTCTTAGTTCTGAGGACAATATGGAACTCTTACCACTCCCTCCTTCAGGGGCATTCCCTCTCTAAAACTCTCAACCGAGCTCTGTTGTTCTTGCGAGCTCTATCTACTTCTCTGGATACCCTCAGCTTTTCTCTGTTTGGATACAGGGTTGTCTCTCTCTTGTAACTCCTGGGGTCACCATGCCCTCCACATTACACCAAACTGGGATGCAGCTGGACTGGAGTAGAAGAGCAGGGTCTAATTTCATTTAAGGGGCTAGCTATGCTGTTACAATTACAAACACACAAGTTGTCCTAGGTTCACCAAAGCATTCACTTAGGTCCATGAATAATTTTACCAAACCTGGGCTGAATGTCTTCTAACTTTGCTGTGAAAACGTGGAAAATGTCCAACTCTGTCAAGTTTTCAATGAATTTTTTTTCAAAAAATAAATGAGTACAATTTCCAACTCAACATGAAAAGTAAAAATCCTCAAATTTCATAAGAATTATGTTGTCCATTTCTCTGCCGAAGAGATTATCCTGTTTCTGGAACAGCCTTGTAAAGAAAAGATACTGTACAAAACTACACTGATGTTGTCTGAACACATGCCAATATATAATTCAGTTCCAACATGGTAGCAGATGGAAGCAGTTTGGGAAGTGATGTATCTCAGTACTAGAACTTTGAAAGTGCCAAATTGGTATTAATAACTACTGGGCAAATACTGCTTCCTCCTTCCTCCTCACTCCTTCACACTTGCAGGAGGCAACAGGTGCTTCAGGAGTGAGGCAGTTTTACTCCTGAGATGTGGCCAGATATGGACATCATGGGTAGGGGGTGCACACCCTGTTCACCGGGGGTCTCAAACGACCATGAGGGCTACATGAGGACTAGTACATTGGCCTGAGGGCTGCAAC
Organism: Lepidochelys olivacea; assembly: GCF_965140295.1. Taxonomy (NCBI): domain Eukaryota; kingdom Metazoa; phylum Chordata; order Testudines; family Cheloniidae; genus Lepidochelys; species Lepidochelys olivacea. The sequence goes on along the minus strand of NC_140411.1, from coordinate 73,076,779 downwards.
ACTGACCCCTCTACCCCACTGCCCCGGCCCCGCCCACACTCCACCCCTTCCATGAGGCCCTGCCCCTGCCCCACCTCTTCCCACCCCTTCCGTGCCCCCATTCCAACCCTTCCCCAAAATCCCCACCCCAAATCTGCCCTCTCCCTGCCCCCAGGGGGGGCAGATGGGGTGCAGGGTGCGGCAGAGGGCTCAGGGCAGGGTGTTGCTCTGGCTGCACCTCCAGGCACCACCCCCGAAGCTCCCATTGGCCAGGAATGGGGAACCATGGCCAATGGGAGCTTCGGAGGAGGTACCTGGAGGCGCGCTGGGCCAGGCCAGAGCTGATCTAGGTAAATGGTGTGAGGGCAGAGGGCCGCGAGGAGCTGGCAGGCAGTAGAAAATAGCCCAGCGGGCTGCATGCAGGCCGTGGGCCGCATGTTTGAGATCCTGCTGTACACTATGGACTCTAGGTCTGAATGCATCCCCTGCACATTCAAAGGGAAGTGGATGTGGTTTGAAAGCTCTGGGTAGAGTTGGATCATGAAGGGACTGGAGTGGGACTACCAGACACTTCTTTCTGGAGGCTGGTGGGGGGTTGGGGGAAGGAATGACTGTAGGGAACTTGGACTTCAGAAGAGGAATAGTGGCTGCTGAGTGACTCAGATGGTATTCTCCAGCCTGTTGAAGAGGATTCCTTTTCCTCCAACCCTACTAAAGTTACCCTTTGTACTTAATCTTGGTGCAGGGGAAAGGATTTAGTGCCACATTAATAAAACATAGGTGGCATGGTGTATCTGTAATCCTTGAATTTTGATGAGTTGCTTTCTGCCAGCCCTCCTATTAATGCATTTTTGCTGATATGATGTACTGCTTACATTCAATCAAATTGCCTGGATTTGAGATACAAAATATTGTTCATACTGCAATGTTACAATTTACAATTGCATTCAATGTGGTTAAGCCAGGGTTCCAAACTAGCCAATTGAAAAACAGCAGATTGCATTAAAGTTCTGTGGGCAGAAGTCTGCAAAAACTACCAAGTACCATGTTGGAGCCATAGACTGAGATGGACATCTGTCCCAGGCTCATACATCATACTTTTTACCATCTGCTTTCTTCTCATTGCTTCCATCCCTATTATTTGATGGGCTTGAATGTAATTATCAAACACAACACCTTCTTACATGTGAGTCATTAAAATGAAAGCACTATTCTTTTGGTATTTGGGACTTGTTATCAAACAAAGAAAGAGCTTTCAGGGGTCAACATGGCCCGTCTGCATAGTTATTAAATTAGGATTTTTAAAATATGAGTTTCATAGTATTTTATTGTTCTCCCAGGACTCCACTGTTTAAAAGATGAAGATCTTCCCCCAAATGTAATCAATTTAAACACTGTGTATATGCCAAAGTATACAATACAATGTGACAGTGTTCTTTAAAGACTGAGTATGTCATGCAAGCTGTGCAGATTCAGTGCATGTTGTTTATTCTTGAAATTTTCAAACAATTTGTGACCAAGTATCAGCAAAAAGAGGTAAACTTGTCTTCTTTCTCATGAATGCACTCTCAGTAAAACACCTTAAAAAAAAAAAAGACCTCTGCTTTCACTGAAGACTCTACCTTGTGGAAATGTTTGCACTTCTCATGGACTTGCGCCCATGCTGAAGCTGCATCCTTGTGAGACAGCAGGAACTTGAGCCCACTCATAGTCCTGCTTTTCAAATAAGCATGCTAGCTGCATGCACCCTGGTAACAGCAAGAAGCACTACCCTGAACTTGTGAACTTCCTCAGCATTATTACAGTCTGCAGGAGAATCTAAGTGATAAGTTATATTCAGTGTACTACTGAAAAGGGGTTATTAAGTAAGGGCTTATAAAACAAACTCTAGCAGTTCACAAGGAAGCCAGTAGGGGGGGGGGAGTTAAGAAATACAAAGAAAAGAGTATCATTTTTTATAACTCCACTTCTACAATCTCAGTGTAATGCAGTGAGAGAACTATAAAAATCAAAGAGCTATTTTCAGGTTGAGGGAGGCCCAGGTGAATAGAGGTGGTTGCCTTAGAGGCTTTCAATAAAACAGCTAAAGCTGCTATTTTCGTAAGGGAATGGAATGGCATTTAAAGAGCTTTTACACCCAGATAACTGCCTTAGGCTCTTTGAGAGCCATTAAAGAGAGAGAGAAAAAAAAGTTTCAGCTCAGGGATAATAATGATTCTGGCTTGTGCTAGAATATACAACATATCCGAACTTCTCTATACCCCTGGGGTGGAATCCTGGCCCTATTGAAGTCAATGGGAGTTTTGCTATTGACTTCAATAAAGCCAGGATTTGACCGCATATATTTAGTTTGGTAATATTTTTTTTCGAGACTTGAAACATTCAGGAATCTATGAATGTTCTTCCCAACAAATAGAACAGAAAACCATTTTGCTGTCCATTTCATTACTGACTATTCAATGTGGAATTTTGTCTCTCCCAATACTGACTGCCTTTTCCAATAACAGTAGCATCTCTGTCATGACACAGTAGATGCCCTTATAATTTTAACATTGATCCACACCTATGAACTAAGTCTCCCAACCACCAGGGACATGAGACAGGATCGCTGTCCCTGTTGTACAGAGGTAGAATGTAAGGCAGAGAGTTGGGAAAGAGCTATGTGCAAGGTTATAGAGCAAGCCAGCACCTGTGGTAGGCATATACCCCACTCTCACTTCTCCCCTCATCCCCATTCTAACTGCTATGTGACACTTACCTTTCCCCACCGCTATGTCGGTCTCTGAGATTTCTTACTATCTTTCTATATTTAAAATAAGAAATAACTGTTAACTTTTTTATGGTGACTGCTGCACTTCCTTAATGTTCATCATCATCAATCATCATCATCACTCCCATAACCGCATTGGTCATTGGGGCACCATCATTGATGAGCAATCAACCAATTGTCTCCACCTCTGACGATTGCGTGTCAGTGCTTGAGTCTCCGCAAAGTCCATTTCTGTCCACTCTTTTATGATGTCAGTCCATCTCTTCTATCTACCTCTTCTTTTCTTCCCTTGTACTGTCCCTTGGAGGATGAACTTGGATAGGACAGATTCTCTTGTTACATGGCCGTACCACTTCAGCTTGCACTTCTTCACGGTCAACAGGAGGTCTTCTTATGTCCCAGAGCATTGGGTGATGATGTTGTGGACCTCTTCATTAGTGACGTGTAGGAGATGCCCAGGATTGAAGTAGGAGATGCCCAGGAGTTACAGATGCCTTAATGTTACAGTGTGGTAAGTTAAGGGTTAATAGTAAAAGAGACAGCCAAGTGATAGCTTTATTTTATCTGCACTTCATTCATCTAGTCACAAATGTAATGCCATTAGTTTGCTCATAGTCTATCAGAATATACATTTTTTTTTTTTTTGGTAAGTCACTCTCTAAAGCATTGATTCAGCAATGTGCTGAGAATATCTTGAGTGCAATCGGTTTCTGTTTGAAGCCAATGGGTTGTCAGCATCCTGTGACATTCCCACAAACTGCATTCCCGTTGTAGCTCAGTACCATGCAGGAGGTTCTCAGGGCCAATTTTTAAAAGGTATTTAGGTCCCCCAAAAGGCAAATAGGCACCTAATGAGATTTCCAAAAGCACCTAGATATGTAACTCCCACTGGTTTCAATTGTACTGATTGCAATTGAAATTATGTATCTAGGCACTTTTGAAAATCTCATTAGATGCCTGTCTACTTCTCTAGGGACCTAAGTACTGTTAAAAATCTGCCTCTTGATGCCATGTAGGATGAAGCCCTTTTGGGTATGCTTTTAATTTCTCTCCCCCAATTTTGACGTGGCTACATAGCCTAGTTGTAATTGTCAGATAATATCCTTGAAACAATTCCTCTATATATTTGCGACATCTGCTGTAAATGTTGGCACTGAAAGGAAAGCTCTTTGTCCCTCTTAAGCTTAAAAAACACAGACCTGACGGGTGCAGTATTAGACTAACACAGAGAGGGGCATGTGTCTTCTTGGCTTCCATCTGTCAGACACACTCCTTTGAAATATTAATGGACTTCATTGTTCTGTCAAGTATAAGGCATCCTTGTTAACATTAGGACATAATTTAGGGCATATTTCATAAGCACAACTGTGAAATATTTATGACTAACACTCATTACTTAAAAAGCACATCACATAGACATACCTGTTTTCATTATTAATGCAGAGAGTTTGGACAGACCTTGTTTTTATTGCTCTGCACTTCTGCAAATTAACTTTTCATATATATCTGTATTAATATCCCAAGGCTATTATCACATTGTTTAAGGAATGTATATTGAAATGCCTCTTCCTCTATTAACTCCTCACATACAAGGCTTATGCTGCGGTGGTGAGGGGTATTATATCACACCCAGGAGAATTTTGTCCAGTACCTACTGTGCCCAAAACCAGCAGAGAGACCTGGATATCTCTGAGCAAGTGTCTTCTTCATCATTATCCCACTACAGTGGCCTTAGGTGTGTGCCTCGAGATAATCCAGCAAATCTACATAAGCAACAATTCCCCCTTTTCCCTCAAATGGTCATGCTGTACTAGAGTTTGGGACTAGAAATGAATGTAATAAAGAATGCAGTGATAGCATAGTGGTGGACATGGTATAAATATCTAGATAGATATATCATACATGGCCACCCCCAATTCTATCTACAATAGCTCATTTCCTACATTATATAGTCTAACCCAATGGTGAGTGTTTATTACAGGTCCCTTTATATGGCTGATCCATAGAGAATAAGAGTCTGTTACAGCCCCAGCTGCAGAGATTCATGGTTTTTGTTATGGTGGCCCCCAATTCAATCCCTGGTAGTAATCACAATAGCATCATGCAAACTCAAGAAGACTTAGAGACAAGTATCACCAAAACCCAAAGGAATGCACTCAGGATGAGGGATGACAGGGTTGTATATATGGTCTTGACACACCTGCTGTGGTTGTTACTTGTGAACCGCAGCTGCTATTAGAGAGGTCAGGAGTCTTTGACAATGGAAAAGTTGAGAAAGAGGCTGGATTTGGGCTTTGGGTAGTTTTTAATAACTGTACCTGATAGCAGTGAGTTCAAAATAATGCTGTTATGGATACAATTTGATAATGGCTCAATCAAAATATACAACAGTAAATGTGCCCCATACATAAAAATGTGAACAATGCATTGGTAATTTCATAGCTATTGTATTACATTAGTTGTGTCATTTTATGTTTTTCATCTTTAAGATTTTATAACAATATTTTTTGTGCCTTTTGGCATTTGTGCCTTTTTGTGCTTTTTTGGCATAATACTGTTCAATCGGACACTTATTGCCCTGTGAAATCCAAGAAACCTTAGCAAATTTGATACTTTTGGATTCAGATATAGATATTTTTGGCATTGAATCCAAAGCAATATTGAGACCTTGTGTTTCCTCACATCGTCTCGTGAATTAGAAATTTGCCTGCTACCTAAAATTACCCCCCCAAAAATTGTTTATTAGTCTGTTTCTTTAGATTCGCTAACACCTGAATACAGCAGAGACTTCAAAACTATTTTTACACAGCAACAGAAACAGCAAACTAACTTTTACTTACTTAAGATAGGAAAAAAATATAGTCAACAATTAAACAAGTAACATGCGCATTTGAACACCTTTTAGACATTTACTATATGTCAGTACACAATAGCTATATTTCAAATATTTATTTCTACACCATTGCAGACCACTTATGTTGTTTCAAAATGTTCAGTGCATAGACTGCATAGACTTATACTCTGGGATGCCCTCCCACTAGCGCAAACACTAGTAATGATTAAATTAATAGCAATAGTAATAATAATAATAATATATTGTAAGCAGCATATTAAATGGATGCTTAGACCACCTCCCTCTCCTCAACATTTCCTATTGGCTAGCTTAGATGGCTGACTCAGCATGATGGCTTTTGTGTGTCCCACTCTTAGGTGACTAACTCTCCCCACGATTTCTCTAGGTAACCTGGGCAGGTAACTAAGGGCTATGGATTTCACTGGGTGGCAAAGCACCTAAAAGTTGAGTGTCCAAAACACAGCATTGCAATGCATAAGTTTGTTGTGGTTCAGGGCCTCACTCTCCCTCACGCGTATGGTATAGGTATTGTCAAAGAAGAGACAGTCAAACCACAGCCCTAAACATAATAGTCTAAATCACATGTAGGATTTACTTGGATGTTATGCCTCCTCTTATTGTCCATAGGCAATGTGATACAGCTTCAGTTTAGGAGAAGAAGGTAGGGAAGGAGAAAATTACCATGGTTTACACTGCAGAAGTCAACAGCATCTGCTTCTTCTAGTAGGTGACTGGCTTCAAGCATCACTGCTGCTTCTTTAACAAAGATGGATTGATGTCAGTTATACGTAAGCAGGGATGATAGGAGATTACTACACAGAAGATTTTCTAGAAATAAATTCATATATTCCAAAACAGTTGTCCAATCAAATTATCTATAAGCCCATTCCTACCAATATCTTTGGCCAAAACAACGGTAGACTTATAACGTGTACAAATTAAATTAAGTCTTGTCTTGACTGGAGATATGGCTCAATCACAGGGGAAAATATCTGGATGAAAAATGTCTTTACAATGTATTTATTTATTTTTAAAATGTCCAAGCTCTAATTAAAGTCAATTCCCATTCTGCCCCCTTGGGATATTAAATAAACTAAGGCCTTCATTTAACTCGTTCTGAATTCAATGGAAAGATTTGCATTTACTTCAGTGGGAGCAAGATCTTCTGTCCAAAATGAGAGAAAGCCAGACTTCAGCCAGGCTTTGTCTTATATCAGAGGTAGGTGATAAAAATATAGTCACCTTTTCTGCTTTCCTACAAAAGACTAGTGGTTTATCAATGTCAAATATTACCATTCATTTGTGTCATGGGGGGGGGGGGGGAGGGGTGAGTCTCAAAGATTTGGATAACTTTCTTAAGCATTAGATAAGTATCCAAATTTGAAGACCTTATTTGAAGTATAGGCTGAACCAAAAGTGAAGAAGCTGCAGTCCTGAAATCTTTACTTCAAAGATTCAACCTACAATATTTATTTCAACAATGTTGTCTACTAGGGATGTACAAACAAACATCTCTGCTAGAATCCCACAGAACTGAACAATTCACATTTCTAAGCAGAAGAATATCATTCATAATAAACAGTTGCAATGAGAGATGCATAATGTCTGTGAAAGAATGAAGATGGGATCATTATACATGGACAGGCGGAGTGATTAATTATAATTCAGGACACAAATGTAAGTGTACCTGTAGATTTATTATCATTAATTAAATCAACATTTATATCTAGTGTTATTTAAAAATTATGATCTGGGAAATCTTAGGATTTTCTATATCTTTTTGTATCATGCATTTCTTAAACACATATGCAATTCTTCACTACTAGTAAACTGATCTGCACATTAGCCTATATACTGTATATTGGATGTACATTAGTTCTCAGTTGGCTGAGGCTCAATTTCCTATAGGAGATATGATAGTGACAGCTATAAATAAGATGCATAATGAATTCCATTTTCAGTATCTTCCCTAGAGGTAGTAGGAAAAAAATTGCCCACTTTTTTTTTCTGATGGAAAATGAATTTTCAACTAAATGGAATTTTTTATGGAAAAGAAAAAGATCTGTTTTCATAAAAAAAAATCATCTTATTGCAAACCTATATATATATATATATATATATATATATATATATATATATATATATAACCTATAATTCTATGTATATAAACCTTGAAACATTTCAAAGAAAAATTATGATTTATAGATGCATAGATTTCTTAGGCCAGACGGGACCATTATGATTACATAGGGTGACCTCTGGTATAGACCAGTTATTTCTGCATCAAACCCATAACTACTTTTTGAGTTATAGCATATTTTTTTAGAATAATATTCAGCTCCAGTTAAAGACTTCACATCTCTTGGTAACTTATTCACATGATAATTACTCGCATTTAATAAAAAAACAAAACAAAACATGAGCATGATTTCTAATCTGAATTTCAACAACTGAATTGCATTATATCTTTTTCTGATAGATTCAAAATCTATCTATCAGAACTAGAGTAACTTCTTAAGTCTCTCATTATAAGGTTTTACAGGCTATGACTTCTAGTATTTATTTTTTAACCTTTTTCAATTTGTCAAAATCATTTTTAAAGTGTGGGGTCCAGAGCTGGACTCAGTTTAGTTTTCACTGAATTCTTTAGTTAAAAAGGGGAAAAAATACTGAACCATCTCTCATCAACACTTGCTGAAATTTTCAGCCTTTTGGTTTAAATTGTTCGGGCTTGGTCTCTGCATGAAGATGTTTTGTTTTTAAAAGTTTGAGCAAGAACAATCCTGAGAAATTCAGGTGCTATTCTCCAGAGAAACATGAGGATCTGAAGAGGCTAAGGATGTTTAGCAGGACTATGGCTCTGTCCCCACTGTGCATTGGTCAGATCACTGGCTGTCTACGCTGCAGGTAGTAAACTGCATGTCACAAAGGGATGCAGTATTGGGCATGGCCAGGACATATACTTGACAGGTCTAGGAGGTATTCAGCCTCCTCAAAGCAAAAGGTATCCCCAGTCTCCCTTCTGGGACTGAGAGGCTCTACACCAGCTGTCATAAATATAAAGGGAAGGGTAAACCCCTTGGAAATCCCTCCAGGCCAGGGGAAAGCTCCTCTCACCTGTAAAGGGTTAAGAAGCTAAAGGTAACCTCGCTGGCACCTGACCAAAATGACCAATGAGGAGACAAGATACTTTCAAAAGCTGGGAGGAGGGAGAGAAACAAAGGGTCTGTGGGTCTGTCTATAGTCTGTCTTTGTCGGGGATAGACCAGGAATGGAGTCTTAGAACTTTTAGTAAGTAATCTAGCTAGGTATGTGTTAGATTATGATTTCTTTAAATGGCTGAGAAAAGAATTGTGCTGAATAGAATAACTATTTCTGTCTGTGTATCTTTTTTGTAACTTAAGGTTTTGCCTAGAGGGGTTCTCTATGTTTTTGAATCTAATTACCTGTAAGATATCTACCATCCTGATTTTACAGGGGGGATTTCTTTATTTCTATTTACTTCTATTTTTATTAAAAGTCTTCTTGTAAGAAAACTGAATGCTTTTTCATTGTTCTCAGATCCAAGGGTTTGGGTCTGTGGTCACCTATGCAAATTGGTGAGGCTTTTTATCCAACATTTCCCAGGAAAGGGGAGGGGTGCAAGTGTTGGGAGGATTGTTCATTGTTCTTAAGATCCAAGGGTCTGGGTCTGTAGTCACCTAGGCAAATTGATGAGGCTTTTTACCAAACCTTGTCCAGGAAGTGGGGTGCAAGGTTTTGGGAAGTATTTTGGGGGGAAAGACGCGTCCAAACAGCTCTTCCCCAGTAACCAGTATTAGTTTGGTGGTGGTAGCGGCCAATCCAAGGACAAAGGGTGGAATATTTTGTACCTTGGGGAAGTTTTGACCTAAGCTGGTAAAGATAAGCTTAGGAGGTTTTCCATGCAGGTCCCCACATCTGTACCCTAGAGTTCAGAGTGGGGGAGGAACCTTGACACCAGCCTTCTCTATAAACTGTGTGTAGTATTGTGGAAGTATAACATTGTATAAGGGGACAAGCTGGATACATTGTATATGAGAGGGCATGCCAAAACATGTTACAAAGTATCTGAGGGAGCACACTGTAGGGACAGTTAGCTTTTGAATGGAGAAGCAATTAAGATAGAGCCAGCACGTCTAAGAAGCAGGCATCAGAATGGAAGGTGTGAAGGGTAATTCGTTAAGTTAACTGGAAGCTGTTAAAGGACATTGTTAAGGGTGGCAGGTAATTGAAGATACATGACTGGTATCAGGGATCTCAAAGGGTGGTGACTAAAATCTTTTTCTTCTTTTGTCTGTAACTTCTCTCTAACTTGTTCTCCAAAAAACTGTATAAATTAAAAGACACAAGCCCCACTCGGGGGGCTCACTTCTAAGTGTATTAGCAGAGCAGCTTTGCTAATAAAACAGAGTGGTCTGATAAATTGTGAGTCTGAGTCAAACTTTGACAGTATGTACAACCTAGCCTTTGATTATTTACAACAGGTTTTGCTGAGTAGTGGAATAAAAATGTCACAGTGGCAATGATTGTGTGTTCTTTCTCTCTCTTCCCTTTTATATCATTTTCATAGTTACATATACCTTACAGATGTAATATTCTTTTCTTTGCTGTTTTCAGTTAAACATATTAACATTACTATGTATGCTTTACGAAGACAAATACCTGTAATTACATTAGCAACATACTGACAAGTCAGGAAATAGAAATGAGCAATTTAAATAACTGCATTCAAAGAGTTTTATAGAGGACTATTGACTATATTTAAACTGAAGAGAAGGAGCATGGAATTATGGCAGTAAAATTAAAATAAGATTTTTCAAAACACGGCAGTGAATAGTTTATATAAATTTATTTCAGTATACAGAAAGGGGTAATTTTCTTTCATTTCTAAAAAAACAAATCAAACAAATACAAAGCCAAGTATGAGTTGATCTATGTCTGTATTATAAGCAAATTGGGGTAGGGACCAAATCTTTTTCTGCATTCTGTAGCGCTGCAAGGATTCCACTGGCATACAACAAATAACAAATAGTGTTCTGTTTGTAGCTAGTTATTACTATGAGTGTTGTTTTTTTTTTGGCATGCCCCATATTTACATGTCTAAGGAGTCTTTCTATCTGTCTGCTTGTCCTGAACAGTTTTAGTTTGAGGTGGCTGTTGGTACAGACTCAGTCACACATTGTGGACATTAGTAATTGACACCATTACAAAGTGAATGAAAATTTGGTGTACAAATCAGAATTCTCCACTCACTTACCCCAGGGGTAGCAATAGCATTTTGCATCGACTATGCAACTCACTGGTCAGACCTCAGTTGCACCAGAGTTCAGTTTGGTGTAGCTATTGGTGTGGAAGTGAAGACATTTTTAAACCACCTTTGAGGTCTCCTAGCTGTCGGAGCTTCTAGGGCAGTGGTTGTCAACTGTGGTCCACCGCTTCTTCAGGGAAATCCCCTGGTGGGCCAGGCTGGTTTGTTTACCTGCTGCGTCCGCAGGTTTGGCTGGTCACAGCTCCCACAGGCTGCAGTTCACCGCTCCAGGCCAGTGGGGGCTGCGGGACGCGGCAGACAGCACATCCCTCGACCCGCGCCACATCCCGCAGCCCCCGTTGGCCTGGAGTGGCAAACCACAGCCAGTGGGAGCTGCGACCGGCCGAACCTGCAGACGCTGCAGGTAAACAAACCGGCCCGGCCTGCTGGGGGCTTTCCCTGAAGAAGCGGTGGACCACAGTTGAGAACCACTGTTCTAGGGGCTCCTCTGGCCCCTGGCACAATTTAGAATGATCACAAAGATTATCTAAATTAATGCCCAGTTGCAATGGTCCTCAAAGGGACTGTCCTACAGTCAGAGATTTCTGGCTCACAGTGTGTGTTGACATTTCATGCCTGCCAGACCCACTTTGCTTGAGCTATAAGGAGTGGTACGGAGGATGGATAATATAGTCAGGCAGTGTGTTTGTGGTTCTTTTCCTTTTCTCTCCTACCTAATTTTCAGTGGAAAAAAATGTGATTTGTATTACATATATGTTTTAAATTAAAGCTGATTCTTTGAAGAAAATAAAATAAAGTGTTTGTAAATTACTCAAACCATCACAAACAATTTGCAATAGTTCAACAGGACAGCATAATGACAATATAAGTTAAATTAATTTCCATGATTTTTTTGTTTCTAATCTTTGATTAAACTTAACAGGCGCACATACAAATATACACATCCTGCCCTGATGAGAACATCCCTTATTTTTAAAATATATCACATTTTACATAATTTTTAAACTGAATTAAGATTTAAATGAAATCACCTTGAAGTTAATGGCAAAATTCCCATTACCTCTAATGTGAGGAGAAAGAGAACTTTAAGGCGTGCTGTAGCACATTTTTGCTAGAAGGCTTTCCCTTCCCCTGTTTCCTGTCATGCAGACAGAAAGCAGAAGACCAGAAGTCCAAAGTGCAGCCAATGCAATGTTTTTTGGGATTAGTTCCAAGCAAACATATCCATAGTTCTACCCACCAGCAGAGTCTGTTTTCCAGTTTTACACTCCCAGCTCTGACACTGCAGAGCATTTACCCCATATCCCCCTTCCCAGCTCTGATGCTGCAGAGCCTTGCCTGTGTCCCCATTCTCATTTCCCATTCCCCATTCCCCATTTTCCATTTCCCCACCTCCTCCTTCTTAGCAGGCCCAAATATACCTGCAATGCACACCCACAGTCCCACCCCTTACAACTTAGAGTCATGTTCCATTTTGGGTCTGGGGTCTTCATCCCACCCCTTTTGTACCCCTTGGGAGGGGTAAGGAGTCAGGCTGTGCTCTGGTCAGGGATGGGCATGTCTTTGGTCTTTTAGTGTTTTATACCTTCCCCCACAAGCCCCTTTGTACCTCCCAACTGGTTGCTTGACTTTGCCTTGAGATAGAGGTTGAGGCAATCTTAAAGTGTGCTCTGAGTAACACTTTAATTGCTCTTATCTAGTCCCATTGTACTAACAAATCCATCTGACTAGGCAAAAGCAACATCACAATGTTTTAGTCCCTTGTTTACACATTTTAGTATAAGAGTATCACAAAGTCAAACCCAAAATTCTATCCCAGGCTAACAAACTGGCCTATATATTAGCAACTTTTTCTACCTACTTCCCAATAACTATCAATTTCTGTGTAACATAACAAAGGCCTTAAACATATGGAAGCCTCACACACAATCATGCATATATAATACAGGGCATGAGGGAAAAAGATGAACACATTTTAATTCTATACATCAAGCTTGTAGACAAAGTCAGCAGATTGTATTCCAAGTTACCTGTTAGATTCCTTTAAATATGATCATAAGTATTAAAAAAGTACTGCCATCCTTTGATCTTCAACTATGCATAGTATAAAACCTTAAGAAACTCATTCATTTTTGTATATTTATTTGAAATACAGATCAATATGTTTAAATTGATTTTGTTATCTTTGCTCTGCCAAAATGTCTTTATTTTTACACTTCAAGGAGTGGCAGTGTAAATTATAGAGTTTGAAGTCAGAACTAAGATCTTTTCACTGTCTTTGGTGGAAGGCCACTGACAAATAGGCTGAAATAAATGGAACAATTAAAATGCATGACAAATTCAGATTGGGTCCAATTAAACAGTACCTCAGTCAATTATGAAGATAAACTCCAATGCCCCAACTTGTTTGAAATGTCATTATAAAAAATTAATTGTATCTAAATGTATTTTCCCTATGGTTAGACTTAAAATACATAGATGAGTTTTTAACTTGTATTTCCCAAATCAGACTTTTTCTTTCCATTGTTTTCATCTTTTCCACCTTTTATTCCCATTTATTATTGCACACACAACACTCAGTGCTAATAACTGGTGTGAATTGTGGATGATTTTTTGGTGGTTTGTTTGTAAAGCTTGAGGATATCAGAATACATTAGGTGTCTGATCCAATTCTCACTAAAGTTAATAGCCAAACTCCCACTGACCTCGGTGGTGCAGGATCTAGCTCAAAAGTGGGTAGCAAAACAAATCAAATGTCAAATCAAATCGGTAATAGATAAATAAAAAAGAAACATTAAAATATCTGCAATTTCTGCTTACCTGGATCCCAAAGTATTGCTAGCTGCAGCCCATATACTACATTAGGTGTACATATATAAGATGCTGAGGGGATTTTGGGATGTGCTGAGTCACTTACACTACCATTATCTTCAATGAGGCTTGAGAGTGCCTCACAATATTGGGAACTGGATACAAAGTGTTTCCACTGACTTCAGTGGGCTTTGGTTCAGGCCACAGGTCGTAGTGCTTCTCTAGACAAGGGATCGTAATCTAACACGTTATTAACAATTTTTGGCCAATCGTAAAGACAAAGTAGGTTTTTTGTTTGTTGTTTTTTAGTTTTTCCATAAGCTTACAGTGGTGGCACATTCAACTTTTCATTTGAGAGATATCAGTTCTACCAGTATTCTCTATTCTGACTGGGGATGACCTCTGAGTGGTAGAATCTTTAAAATGAAAAGAAAATTTTTAAAATATGCATATTGTCTATTTCCAGCTCCACAACTTCATGTATAACAGTTAGGGAAAAGAAAATGTTCTAAGAGGTTCTGCACTAATGTGTTTGATAACAATTTATCACAGATACAAAAACCAGACCAGAATCTGTACCTTATGGGCCAAATTCTCAATTATTCCTCAGGAGCACATAGCACAAGTTAAAGCAGGGCCAGGTGCAAAAGTGGGTGTAATGCTCATCATTGCAGTCTTCCAGTTCTGAGACTTCTCTGTGCAGGGCCTGGCCTCATGAGAATAGATGCTGTAAATTACATAGGCTGCTCTAGGGAGATGGCATAGGAGCCTAAACAACTCTGTGCCATGTCAGGATCCTCTTGCACTAGGGTGATAATCTCAAGACTGATTACACTGGCCATAGGACCAGAATCCACTGGTGTTGCAGTACAAAACAGCCACACTTTGTCCTGATGCTTTGTCCATACATGTTTAATAAGATGAGACCAATTCCTTCACTGCCAGGTGAAAAATAGGTTTAGTCATTAAAAGAGATCCAGATGACAAGCTGGGTGTGTTAGCAATATAGCAATACCTGAAGCAGTGCAATGGCCTGCAACCTGATCAATGTGATAGATAGATAGATTAGATAATTGCACTGCTTCAATTGCAAAAAAATCTGATTATTATTATTTATTATTATTTACCAAGTACCCAAAAGTGTGTTGGACTCTTCACAGACAAAAATGTGTCGAACTCCTCACAGCTTTTGCCCTGAAGTGAGTGCATTCTAAACAGTCAAAATAGAGGGCAGGGGAGACCACTGTAATACACAATAAAAACTATTAAGACTAAGTTTGGCACAAAGCTTGTTAGATTCACCATTTTTCTTCTCCTTTTTATCTGATCCAGCCACCCACGCAGAACTCCTTCCTCCTCCTTCCCCTCACCGCCATCATAGACCATATTGCTTGTTAGAGAGACAAAGTGGATGAAGTCATATTTTTGATTTGACCAACTTCTGTTGGTGAGACAGACAAGCTTTTGAGCTTACACAGAGCTCTTCTTCCAGTCTGGGAAACACACTCAGAGCGTCACAGCTAAATACAAGTGGAAAAGATTGTTTAGCACAAGTAGTTAACACATATTTCAAGGGATCATTCAAGGTATTTGGGCCCCTAATGTCCCTCCAGTAACAGGGAGGAAGGAAGAAGGAGGGGAGAAAGGCAGGTTGTGTGTGTGTGGGGGGGAGTTGTTAGTGGTTATAGATTCAGACGTCATAAATCCAGTGTCTCTATTCAGTCTATGATCTTTTAGTGTCTAGCAAAGTACACAGGACACACTGCCCTTTAGACCCCTTTTCATCACTTTCAAATGCATTCCTCAGGTGTTGCTTCAGGTGAGAGGCGTAGCTTCCCCTGCCTCTGCTGTGAGCCAGGGACATATCACCTGTGTTGATACAAAGGGCTAATCATATTCTCTGGGCCTATATTGTCTTGCCCAGCTCAATATAATAGGCTTTGACGTTTTTATGTTTTCAAGGGCTACAGATATACAGATAACATTCACAACATTAAGTATGACAGTCTCAGCAAAACCTTTGTTCATCATATCTGCCACGAATATCACACAAGTAAACCGAAGTGCACATGACAGTTATAAAAATAATGCTCTTAATTCCTTCATTTTCCTCACTTACCTATGCGACTTTCTTATATGAATCATTTGCTTATTATAGGAAACTTCTTGGCATATAATTGGCGTGCTCCTGTATAAGAAACAGGAACCCAACTAGTCTGGTTTTCACTGCATTATTCTCCCTCCCAATAAAATATCAATAAAAGCAGTAGAGTGTTCCATTCCCAAAGTAAAACTACATATGTATCTAAAGGCTTTACACTAACATTTATCACTGTAGAATCTAAGGAGTTCCACATTCAATTCTACTGCAATAGTGAATTCCCTAGCGGATTATGTGGTGTTGATGGCACATCTTTTGGGGGGTAACTCTGCGCATCGTAAGGTTTTGTTTTTTGTTTGTTTTTAAATTACCTGTTTTGTTTTGCATTCGTTAGGCTGATTAGTTTCAAGGTTTTCTGTTTGTTTTTCTTTCCTTTTGTGGTTGTAGGGTTGTCTTTTTTTCCCTTGATTAGGTTATTTTGGGTAGAAGCAGGTGTCAGTATTATGACTGCCATTCTTATGGTGAAAAAAAAAATCTTTGTAATCTTGTAATAATCTCATTGAAATTCAAGGGACACATTTTCTGATCAGGGAGGCCTATTGAAGTCAATAGAGTGATACCAGTAAAGATTTCTGCCCAATACTTATTTAATATTTCTCACTTATATTAATATTCCCAGGATGAGCACAAAGTAAAACTATTTCCGCAGTTTATTCCATCCCCCCGCCACCCCCACCCCCCCGCTGTTCCTCAGACGTTCTTGTCAACTGCTGGAAATGGCCCACCTTGATTATCACTACAAAAGGTGTCCCCCCCTACCCTCTGCTCTCCTGCTAGTAATAGTTCACCTTACCTGATCACTCTCGTTACAGTCTGTAAGGTAAAACCCACTGTTTCATGTTCTCTGTGTATATAAATCTCCCCACTGTATTTTCCACTGAATGCATCCTATGAAGTGAGCTGTAGCTCACGAAAGCTTATGCTCAAATAAATTTGTTCGTCTCTAAGGTGCCACAAGTACTCCTTTTCTTTTTGCGGATACAGACTAACACTGCTGCTACTCTGTAAGCAGTTTAGTAATCTTCATTCTATAAAAAATGCAAAGTGAGTAAAAAAAATAAATGGAAAAGAAAAAGGTTATAATAACTACCAATGAATATTTGAAGTATAGTTGTAGTTGTGTTGGTCCCAGGATATTAACAAGACAGGGTAGGTAAGTTAACATCTTTGATTGGACCAACTTCTGTTGGTGAAGGAGACAAGCTTTTGAGTTTACAGATTTGAAAAAGAGCTCTGTGTAAACTCAAACACTTGTCTTTTTACCAACAGAAGTTGATCCAATAGATATTATCTCACCCACAACATTGGTGAGCAGGAAAAGTGGAAAGATTGCATGAAGCTTGTTTTTGTGTTCCCCTATCTTGAGGGTATTGTGTGTAATGAGCATCCTAAAGACTGCTCCAACTCATGTCTGCTCCCAGTTTTGGCTACATCAGCTGCAGAATTGTCTTCCTTTTCTTTACTATATGTAACACAGTAGTGTTGAGGGGGCCTCAGTCAGGAACGAGGCCTTTTTATGTTAGGAGCTCAACATATATAAAGATACAATCCCTGTCCTGAAGAGCTGCAGTTTAAGATGATACTAGTTCTTGAAAAACATTTTTTCTTCAAGAAATAGGGAAATAACAGTATTTCTTGTATGAATAAAAACCAGTGTCATAGTACAATAGATGATTTACCACTTGATGGTAAATTTACCAATAGATTTACCATTACCCTTGTATAATGAAGCATTTTCACTTTGTTGAAACAGTTTGGCTCATCTCTATTCTATAGGTTTGGACTTTCAGGGTATGTCTACATTGCAATTAAACACCCTCAGATGGCCTGTGTCAGCTGACTCAGGCTCATGGGGCTTGGGCTATGGGGCTGTAAAATTGCAGTGTAGACATTGAGGCCCAAATTGTACCTGAGCTCTGAGACCCTGTGAGAGCCGGGCCAGACAGAATGTCTACGCTGCAATTTTACAGCCCCTCAGCCCAAGCCAGCTGACAAGGGCCAACTGAGAGTGTTTTATTACAAAGTAGCCATACCCTCAAAGACTTATGCATTGGAATCTAGGGGTGGTTGAAATTTTTTTCAAAACTGTCTTTCAACAGATAATTGGGTTTTCAACAAAACAGTTTTTGTTTTGTGAGCCAACCCCTGAAATGTTTCCAGCTGAAAACCCAAAATCTCTCAATTCTGAAATGATGCCAGGATATCTCATGGTAACTGTACTTTTGGTGCTTGATACACCTGTCCTTCTCTGTGGACCAGGTTCCCCCTGCCACTTTACACTCACTTTGAACGGGTGTAAATGACAACACAATGTGCAAGGCACTCGAGGATCAGCCGTATTATTTTTGAGTTGACAGATCCCCTTTAATTATCCCAAACTATTTACAACATTTTTATATTTTATTCTGTTAACAATAAAGCCACAGATTTTCAAGCAGCCATTTTGCATTTTATAAAGAAATAAACTAAATCAAGTTTTACCACAACACAAATAATTGCTACAAGCCAGAATTTCTGGGCATCACATTAGCATTCAGAAAGGGCTGCCTCATGAGATCCAAATATAGCTTTCAAAAAAGGGTACCTTCCAATAGCTTGCAGGTGCAGAGACCATCTGCACAGATAAATTCGCTGGCTCTGGTCCATTGTAATGTTACCATGCAATATCTGTCACTAAATTACATTGTCACGTTGGTAATATACTTTTCTCACATTTGTAAACTTTAATTGTCTGATTGTTTGATTTTATATGGTAATATTTTACAAGTAAACACAATCAGGAGAGCATGTACTGTAGATGCACAAATAATTTGAACAGTGAAGCTGTGTTATGTTTAATTGTGTTATGTGTAAATGTTGTTTGTTTGCAACTTTATAGATATATAAAGCTCCATGGGCTGGGATATAATATACACAGTGTTCATTTATTCCAAGAATAATAATTAAGTCATAATTAGACAAACAATAGTTTGAATAAATAAATAGACTATAAAAACAAACTGTTCTCTTTAGTCCTGAAGCTGCCTGGTGTGCAAAACAATTCTGCATGTCTGAGATAATTTCTAAGGAACTCAAATAACTACAAGACACAGATGTTCCAATGGTACAATGGGCAAAATTAGTCCTGGGAGTGACTCCACTGAAGCCAGTGGAGTCACATGAGGGATAAATATGTCCATTGGAGTCAGTTATGTAAATTATCAAAATGATTCTCATTGTTACTCCCTCTGCAAGAGTGTTATATATATCTGTGTATCTATCTATATATCTATATTGTGATTTTTCTTTTCCTCATCTTGAAATTAGAGATGTCACATTGACTAATGTCAATAAATTGGTACATACGATGTTCCTGCATACAAAAAGGGTGATGTTATGGAATGCCAGCAACACTTATCTCTGACCAATAGTCTTTGTAATGGGAACTGATGAATGTTCCAATGTCGTACTGAGTTGCATGTAGGCAGCTGGGTGCCCAGGTGCATCCATTTGTAGGATTAAGCTATAGGTTACCACTTTTAACTACATACCCTGCCACTTAGTACAGTCAAACACCAGGCTTTGAAAAAACTATTTAAAAAACATAATAGAAGAGATCATGGTAGCACGTCAGATAGACACCAACGGCATATATGGAAAATACTTACTTTCTATTTATAATTTGGTAGGAACTCAATCCATTTTCATTGGTACTCATGTTGACAATTCAGATTGGAAATAAGGCATAATTATTTATTTATTTTTTGACAATGAGGGTAATTTACCATTGGAACAGTTAAACAAGAGTCATGGTGGGTCAATCACCGACAATTTTTAAGGCAAGATTTTTTTTTTTCCTGCTCTGGGAATTGGGAGGGGGAATTCTGTGGCCTGTGCTATACAGGAGGTCAGACTCTAAGATCATAATGGTCCCTTCTGCCCTTGGAATCCGTGAATCTATGACACAGCTGGGTATCTGTGGGTCACATACACAACAATATAATCAAGATTTTTTCATCCAACCCTCTATAAGATCACTTTTTCAAAGGTTTATAATAATATTATAAAGACTGATTCTTTTCCAAGAAGCATCTTGGAATGTCTGGTCTGAGCACTATTTTTTTTTTTAATCTCACAGGAAAAAAGATCTTTAGTTTTGTTTCTATTTGAGACAAGAAATGCTTTTTAGCTTCACACATTATATTTTTTCTAGCAATACCATCCACTCCATCTTATGATTTTATAATAATGAAATGTGAGAGGTACTTCATCTTCATCATATATTTAAGATTTCTAAATATGTTTTTCATAAAACCAGAGTATTACAATCTAAAAAAGTACCTTCTACTTAAGAATTGTGAATAATAATAATGTAATTAATAAGCTACCCTTGTAAAGAATTTAGAGTTGGGTATGTTCTATGTCTAAGGTACTTATATAGGCCCCAGTACCCTAATGACACACAATCCTTAATATATTTTTCCCCACAACACCTCTGTGAGATAGGGAAATACATCATCCTCTTTTTACAGATGGAGAACTGAGGCACAGAGGGACTAAAACACAGATCGACAAAGAAATTTGGGTGTTGCAAAGCCTAACTGTTAGGCACCCAGCCACCCAGCAGAATTCATAAACCTTGAGTTAGGGGACAGGGCTACCTATACAATGCAAGGGGAGAGATAACATCTGAGAATGGGATCCACAAAAGCCAGCCCTCTAGCAGGAAGCCACCTAAGCTAGCCAATGCAAATGCTGATAAGAGGGGGTGCTGATGAGAAGGGGTCTGAGATGCAAGAAGTCACCTCCCTCTGCTTGGGATCCACAGACTAAGTAGGGTTGCCAGGTGTCCAGTTTTCAACCGGAATACCCTGCTTCTGTTTCCAGGAGCTGCTTGAGGTAAGCGCTTCCCAGAGCCTGCACCCCTGTCCCCTCCCATGCCCCAAACCCCTGCCTCAGTCTTGATCCCCCTCCTGCCTTCCGAACCCCTCGATCCCAGCCCAGATCCCCCTCCTGCACCCCAAACTCCTCATCTTCAGCCCCAACCCAGACCCCACACCCCCAGCCGGAGCCCTCACCCTCTTGCACCCGAACCCCCTGACCAAGCCCTGGGTCCCCTCACACAGTCTGAACCCCTCATTTCTGGCCCTACCCCAGAATATGCACCACCCCAGCTCAGAGCCCGTACCCCCTCCCACACCCCAACCCCCTGTTTAAGCCCAGAGCCCGCTCCCATACTCCACCCCACAGCCTGGAGTCCCTCCTGCACTCTAAACAGCTCATCCCTGGACCCACCCCAGAGCTTGCAGCCCCAGCCAGAGCCCTCACCCCCTCCCGTACCTCAACCTCCTGAGCTAGCCTGGTGAAAATGAGTGAGTGAGGGAGGATGGGGAGAGCAAGTGACAGAGGGAGTGGAGGATGGAGGGAGGGAGTGAACGGGGCCACAGAGGAGGGGAATGATAGGGGGAGGGCAAGTGTGTTTGGTTTTGTGTCAGTATAAAGTTTGCAGCCCTATTCCTAAGCTGTTTCCTGCAAGAATGGCAGTGTCACAGGCCTAATTCCACAAAACAGCTGGTGCGGGGGAGTGGAGGAGGGGGAGGTGGCCTCATTTCTAACCTTCAGACCATTGGTTAGGGAATGCACTTGGGATATGGGAGATGCTGGTTGATGCAGATGCTGTCTGATAAGAAAAAGAGATCTAAACAGGGGTTTCCTCTCTCTCAGATGAGCACCTTAACCACTGAACTATAGGGCACTATAATGAGGGTCTCTCTCATTCTCTCCTGTTGAAGCTGATCCACTGTGTATAAATAATTAAACATGCATTGGGCCAGAGAGAAAGTGAAATTACAGTTCAGGGAGAATACCAACTTCACTCTCCTCAGGGGCCAAAGCCATCTCAAAGGGGGCAAAAAAAGTGGGGACATCTTTCTCTTTGTGCTGTTGGCCAGCAGAGGTATCTAGGTGTGTAGAAACTTGTACAGAACTATGTGGGAAGATTCTGAGTAGGAAAGGGAACAGTTTAGTTGAAGCACCAGGAAATCTGTGGGGAGATGGCTAGGAACGTTAAGCTGCAGCTGGAGTAGCCACTTCATTTAATTTAAGAAGAATGGACTCCTCCCATGTTATCACACAGTACTTGACACATGAAACAAGGGGTGCAGTGAGGAATATGCTGCATCATCCTAAGGTGAGCAGTGTGGAAGACATACACCCCTCTCCTAATGGTTTAAGACTAGTGCATATATGGATCACTGTGCCATCTCTTTGAATTTCTAAGGCCTTGGTCCTTCAAAGAGCTCTGCAGAGGCACAGGGATTTACCTGTGTGATTGTGATGTTTTGGGGATCACCTAGACAACTGTGGTGTTAAGTTACTGCTTGCTCTGTAACCTTGGGGTGACTTTATACAGAATCCCTTACTGGTCTGGGTGATCCCCAAAGTGACATAGTTGTGTAGTCTTTAGAGAAGTTGCACCCCAATATCACCACACTCCAAACATCTTCAAAACAGACCCTAACAGATCCAGAACAGAGGGACAGTCTTGAAGGTAAGAGGCTGTCTCTGAATGACAGATCCCCTTTAGGAGGCATGCTGGGATACTCTTCAAAGGCAATAGGTAATTTGTATTTGAAATGGGAATATATCTAATATGGAAGTGTAAAGCCCGAAGTTGTGTCTTTATGTTTATTTTCTGTGTAACTTGTACATGTTTATTTTTCCTAAATATTTCATCATTGAATCTGTGGTTTTCTATTAAATAAATGTTGTGTTTATTGTTATCCCAAGCAGGTATGTAGTGTGAAAACTGATGGGGTGTGTGTGCCAAAGTGAAACTGGGAGCTGTTTTTACTCCTTTGGGGGTGATGAAACAGAGGTGAGACGTCTGAGTCTCTGGTAGTTAACTGGAGAAGGACAGTTTTGGGGAGACTTGAGAGACCAGAAGCATCTCTTGAGACAGGCTCAAGGCCTAAATAATTAATGGAATCTCTAGTCAGGTATCCAGGTGGCATAACAATGTAGACTAGAATATACAGAGGACCAATGATGGTCTATTTGGTGCAGGTGTAGGATGTATTCTATTGCCCAGTAAAGAAACAAATAAAAATTCAATCTACAGCTTGCAAAATTTATTGCCCAAAGAGATATTTGATAACTGAGGGTCATGGTCAAAATTTTGCAACAGGGAATTCTAAATTAATGATTACCCAATATGTTAACCAACAATTTCATGAAAAGAGAAGCATAGATGTTCACATGTTTCAGATGCATAACACTTGCTAAAACTTTGAACAAGTGAAACAACTCTAGACCTGTTCTCCTACTAACAACAGGGCTGAACCCTGCTCCTATGGGAGCAACATAGGTCATAAACATAATATACTCCAAATCAGGTTAACTATAGTTTAGTGTATGCACACTGTACTAGATTAGCAGCTTTAAATAAATGTATTTGTCTAGCCACATTTGTCGGACAAAGCTTCTCCACCTCATAATTTTTTTCTCTTTCTTTCCTTTAACACCACCCCCCATATCCCAGTAAGAACATCAAGGATATATACAAGTGATGTTGCATTTTTGGAGTCTAGAATACGGTAGATCCAAAGTTTAGTGCAGCAAGTGGCTGGCAACCCTCACAATTCATTCATAGGGGAATCATGTTTATCGCTGACATATTTGCAAAACGTCATGGGCCTGCATGCACTGTTCCCTCTAAACTGTGCACGTGTGCATGCGCACAGATCCTAAACCCCGCACACACAGCAAAACACCATGCGCACAGAAATTTGCACAAAAGCACAACAATTTGCACAGAAGAAATTTTTTGCGCGCACAGCCTGTCAAAAATTAGAGGGAACATTGACTGCGTGGGGCACCAACAGAGCAGGGATTATATGCCACACTCTGAAAACATTTTGGAATATTGAGCATAATGAAACAAACTGAATCTCAATTTTATGTTTCAACTGTATTAAAAACTAGCTTAATCTGAGGAGGAATTGGACCAAACTACTGCTCCCACTTTTATTATAGTTAAATGGTTTAATGTGCTCAGTAAGGAAAACATTAAATGGAAGTACTCTTCCCCTTGTTAAACTTTCATCATTTAAGTAACTGTAAGGGCAACTTATAATAAACATTATATAACAATGTCTATAAACTGTAATTAGGTAATACATTGGACTTCCAGCTACATCCCATTACAACCACAGTACAAATTTATTCTACAAAACTATTTTTAGTGTGTCAGGAGCCTTAATTGAGCAGGAAATGTTTCTTTCTTCTGGGAGTTAAAGAGTGAGAAGCATACCAGGTTCCCAATTTTCACTGCAAGACTATGAAATCTCCTATTTATAGCATTTCATGTACAAATTAGATGTTGCTATAACAAGCAACTCCTTACTTCAAATCCTCAAAGAAGTACTTTAGACCTTTAAACTTCATCTCAGAATAATCAATATAAATGAATTATCTTTAATACCACTGCAAACAATTTTTAAGATGAAATTGTATTAGTAAAAAAAAAGCAATCAAACTGTCATGTCTATAATGTTATGTGATAGGATGCAGTACCAGCATGAATATTATGTTATGTTCAAATGCATAGTCAGCTTAGATATTAGCCTTACCAACTAAGCTAATGTTGCAGTTTACACTTAATTTCACTTACACTGAAAATACCATTATTTCCAAGTGGTTTGCAAGTTATGCTATTACTAAGTTAGGTATGGGAAAGAACTTTTAGGTTTTTGTTTCTGGCTGGAAGTGGTTTCCTGAAACGCCTCATTCTGTTGGTCCTGTTGGGAAAGGGTTAAGTGGATTATGTTGACTTAGCTAGATATAAGGTGAACAGGAGTGGGTCCCTGGAAGGGGTGGGTTATGGGTAGGGCCCTACCAAATTCAGGGTTCATACTGATCAACTTCACAGGCATAGGATTTTTAAAATCATACGTTTCATGATGTCAGCTATTTACGTCTGAAATGTCACGGTGTTCTAATTGTAGGGCTCCTGTCCCAAAAAGGAGTTGAGTGGGGGTTGCAAGGTTATTGTGGAGGAGGTTGCAGTACTGCTATCCTTACTTCTGTGCCGATGCAGACAGCAGCGCTGCCTTCAGATCTGGGCAGCTGAAGAGCAGTAGCTGCTGGTGGGACCCCAGCTCTGAAAGCAGAGCACAGCCAGCAGCAGGGCAGTAGTAAGGATGGCCTGGTATCGTATTGCCACTCTTACTCGTGCGCTGCTGCTGTGGGGCACTGCCTTCAAAGCCGGGCCCTCAGTCAGCAGCCACCTCTCTCTGGCAACCCAGCTCTGAAGGCAGAACAGAAGTAAGGGTGGCAATACCACAACCCCCCAAAAATTAACCTTGTGACCTCCCTGCAGCTCCCTTTTGGGTCAGAAAATGCTGGTCTCCTCCGCAAAATCTGTACAGTATAGGGTAAAAGCACACAAAAGAACAGATTTCTCATGGGGAGACCAGATTTCATGGTCTGTGACGTGTTTTTCATGGCCGTGAATTTGGAAGAGCCCTAGTCATGCGTGTAGAAGTAGCCAAGTCTGGTGAGAAAGCTTATCCTGAACTTTATGTTATAACACATCATATTGCTAATTCCTTGTTATTAAAGCTGGGATGGCAGAAAAAAGATAAGTTGTTGCCTCAACTCAGTGTTTGGACTTTTAGAAGAAATTTGTAAAGTCACCTGCTCACAGGCTTACTGCCCTTTCAGAGTCCTTCTCCATTGTTATCTCTGGGCGTTTTGTATACTGTCTTATACTCCCCAAATGCCTCCTTATGCCAGTCTGCTTTTCTTGTCTTTCCATCTTCAGTTCCTACCCTGGTACATACTTGTAGAAGGAGGCCTATAAATCACAAGCAACCTTCCCCAATGAAAGTAATGAACACCTTCTAAAAAGTACCAAACCCAAACAAAATCATTGTGG
This sequence comes from Lepidochelys olivacea, assembly GCF_965140295.1. NCBI lineage: Eukaryota > Metazoa > Chordata > Testudines > Cheloniidae > Lepidochelys > Lepidochelys olivacea. The sequence continues at coordinate 73,050,998 of NC_140411.1, read as the reverse complement.
AATTAATGAATCACAGTTAACACACCATTCAATCACAGTATATTTCAAGCATTTATTATTGTTTGATTGATAACTCATAGATGCATAGACTTTAAGGACAGAAGGGACCATCACAAGCATCTAGTCTGACCTCCTGCACATTGCAAGCCACAGAACTTCACCCATACACTCCTGGAAAAGACTCCTAACCTCTGATTGAGTTACTGAAATCCTTAAATCATGATTTAAAGACTTCAAGTTACAGAGAATCCACCCTTTACACCAGTTTAAACCTGCAAGTGACCCATGTCCCATGCTGCAGAGGGAGGCAAAAAACTCCCAGAGTCTCTGCCAGTCTGAGCTGGGGGAAAATTCCTTCCCAACCCCAAATATGGTGATCAGTTAGACCATCAGCATGTGGGCAAGACCCACCAGCCAGAGACCTGGGAAAGAATCTTACTATGCCTTGATCCTGCAAGTGACTATATGAACATACCTCTGTGTGGAGCTCCATTGATTTCAGTGGGAGGGGTCTTTGAGGGCACAGGGCTGGACCCACACACAATCAGTTACAGGAATGACTCCTTAACCTGTAAAGTCTTTGAGGCAGGAATACTGTCTCTCCATTCATCTGTAATGCACCTAGCATCCTGCTGATGCTATACAAATAGGGTCAGATTGTACCTGTTCCTTGTACATGAAAGGGAAAGTTGCAAGAAACAGTCTCCATTTGCATGCACCTTACACAAGTTCATTTCACAGTTGTAAACTCTGTTCTAAGGAGTAACTAGAGATCACATTCTAAATATATTTTCCCTATAACACCTCTGTGAAGTAGTGAGGTACTGTCATCACATTTTACTGTATTGGCCAAAATCTTGCTTTTATTTATTTGCTTCTTGTTATTGCCTTTATTTCTATTGCTAGAGTGCTCAGAGCTCTGGATGGATGTTATTTGGTGTGGAGGATTGTAAGGGACTGCGAAAGACTTTTTTACGGCCCAGCTAGGGAACTTCTGCTTTCTTGAGGCTTCCCGGTTACTGTAGAACATGAAAAACCAACTCTAACCAGCTTTAGGCCGGTTTTGTCTGCCCTGTATGGCCCTGTGCCAGGTAGCGGAAAGCCCCTGTTGGGAAGTACCTTATTATATATTCATGAGCTTATTTTGCGTACTGCTTATTAGGGCTCACTGTTTTCCCGTTTGTTGGACTCTGTCCCAGGCAAAGCTCCGGTGTGCTAGGTTCTCCGCTTCCATGACAGCAACGCTTGGAGTCCCCATTGCGAATGTGTCACTAACCTTCAATAAAGTCAATAACTTGCTGCTTAGCTGCGTGTGGGTCTCGTTTTCTCAGAGTACCTCTCCCGGCCTGCGGTGCTTCGAACACCTTGGCCCAGAACAAGGATCTACATCTAGATAAATATATGCTTTTTAATTTCATCCCATTACTCTTAATTATCCCCCCTTTGTAAATTCCTTAGTAATTTCTCTCCCTTCTTTTTGGCCTGAGTGATTAGCCAACATTTGTAGCTTTGTGGGTGGTTTCTGTTAGGAAGACAGATTGATGATACAAATCAGATATTTCTTTGGTGCAATCCTATTTGTTTACAAAGACGGTGCACAAAGTGCTGTTTCCCTGAACACAGCAGGACTAAACAACAGGAGGCAGTTACTTTTCTCTCAGTTCTAAGCCTGCCTTTTCCAGCCAGCATTCTGCACGAAAAGCTCTCTCTTGCTCTCAGCTTTCTCTTTGGACAACACTATTGCTTTTCTTCATGTCTCTTCCCTTTTCTTTTCCTCTTTGCCTGCATTTTTGGCTGTGTCTGTCCATTGACACCCCCACCAAATAATACACAGCGCACTGCAGTTGCATTTAGCCCAAGAGAAATTCCTCAACCCACATAGCTCAGCTTCTAACCAGCCCTACATGTTGCCTGTGTTTGGGGCACTGGCTGCAATCATCTTTGGTATCTTATGCCAAAAAAGAGCTTAACTGCTTTTTACATTTATCCTGAGTGAAGGATGGCCATCATGCCCACCAAATGCAATAACGTTTCACTCAAGTGCTATTATAACAATATAGTCCAGTGATAATTAATGATATAAATCATTTATTTTTTCTTTAAAAAATCACCTCAATCTTTAGGAATTAATCAAAGCATATAAAAAGAAGCTCAAAGATATATAGCTATACTTTAATAAAACAAGAGAATTATTTTTTCTTGTTGTTTGCTTTTGGAATCTAAAAAGTAGTGTGATTTCCTTTTTAACTTCATTTTTACCAATATGTAATGCTGGCAATATCTAAACTAATTAAAATGCAATGTTCTAGGTCTGCAATATTACCAAACTATCAAAAACAGCCAAATGCCAAGAATTTCAACAATCACTCCCTATTGCTCAACTCTTTTCGTAGTGAACAAGACTTTATTGCAATTTTTTAAAGAAGCCTGAGACTCACTTGTATACAGAAAAATGCAAATTGACATTGTGATGCTATATATAAGAAAGATGACTATTTGTATCATTGTTGCTATCTCTGTTATACAGTTACAACAAATCTTGTACAAAGTACGTCATATAATGTATCAATGGAAAAGTTATGATTTGCTAAGTATGATTATCCTGTTCATGTTCATGTATCATTGTTGTATCTAAAGTTAGGAATATTGTTATGTACTTGTATCTTACACATGTACTGTATTCCTGAGTAACACCGCACAAATAAATTTACATCAAAGCTAAACATATTTTGATGGCTCATTAAGAACACTTCACTCTAACAATGGGCCACTGAAGAAACTCATCCCACCCAATAGGTCTTCTTGCAGAGTCTCATGTGACCCCAGACTCCATCTTGGGTCAGTGACTGAACAAAGAGGGACTATGGACTTTGTTTGGGACAGTACATTTACATGCACATGGCAGAGGATATAAAAAGACACCTGAGACAGCTCCATTTTGTCTTCATTTCCTACTTCTTTTGTCTGGACTGGATTTTTAACAAGGAAGCTTTAAACAAAGATCAATGACAAGAGCTCTGAGTGGATATAAAATTTATATTCACATAAATCAGTTTCCGTGGAGTTGCAGGGCTCTACCGGGAACTGCAGCAGCAAAAGCAGCAGCATGTCGGGCCAGCACTCCCAGGAGCCAGCACCCCGCATTGGCAGCTCCTCCTGCATGGCCGTACGGCCATCAGCCCTGCCCACAGGCGGGGTAACAGGTTCACCGGCAGCTGTCCCTGGTCATGATAGTGTGTGCAAGTGGATTGCAGGAGACGCAGACCCCTTCATAGAAGGGACTCTAGTCTGGGAGCTGTTGGACACACAATTCTTGTTTTGTTAATATGGTTAATAAGAGCTTCTGACCCTGACCCAAAGGCCATTTTTGGAATTTAGATAGGTCCCCAAATGAGACCTAATAAAGTGTCCTATCTACCATGTAAATCTACAAAAATAAATGTTTTTAAAGTGGAGTTTTCACATAAGAATTATTTAGGCTCCATCTTTTAACTAAGAAGCAAATATAAGCATCATTAGACAACATTAGGAGGTACATAATTATAAACATACACATACCATTGTTTTAAGTCTCCAAAAGACAGGTGGAACTGGTGAGAGCTTGGTGCTTTTTACAGGCACATCATTCAAAAACATCCAAAGTAATTTGTTTTTTAAATTTGAAGTGAAAATTGCCCCTGGGCTGGAAACTGGTATGCCAAGTGAAATTTCACTGAAATGGGAGTTTATAAATACTGACAGGACCTTAACTACAGTGGTGTTAAAGATCACTATAATAAGAACACTATCAAAACTTTTATAGCCTTAACAAATTCCCTACCCAATCTTCATTTACATTAAAAAAAAGTTTCTCCTCTGTGTCTGGACAAAGACAAAATTTCTGTCTTGGGTGAAGAAATGAGATAATATGGAGGACATTTTATGTCAGGAAATATTAATGAAAGTTCTAATATATCCTTGTAGTGTTACAGATATTCATGGGAATATGGCAAATATGAACTGTGCATTGTGGTGCTCAATTTGCACTGTTCATTTTAAGCAGCTTGGAATAAATCCTGGCCCCACTTGAAGTCATCTGAGTTTTGCCATTTACTTCAATGGGACAAAGATTTCACCCTTGATCTCTAACTCTGTAATATATGAGAGTCTTCAATATAAGCATTAGAGAGTTGGACATTTATTGCAAGAACTGTAGGCATATGGAGCAGATGAATGGAACTCTGGAAATAGTGCAAATTAAACTTGTACATCTGTGTGCGCCAGGATTTCTCTTCAATACCGTACAAATGCTGGGAATTGTGTAAACCTGGTAATTTCAAACTTGGACAAGCATGTACAGACAAGCATATGAGGCCATATACGGGAGGGCATTGATTCTGCTAGTTTACATCGTGCATCAACTGAAGTGAAGTGCTTACAATGTCTAAAAGGAAATAACAAGCCAAGAGTACTATGATATGTGAAATTATCCCATATATAATTACAATCAGAATAAAGGACTTTAAGTTACCAAACAAGGTGAGAGAGTTTAGCCCTTTCTAATTTGGTACATTGCCTCCAGCATAGGTCAGTACCTCATAGTTCAGAAGAAACTAAGTACCCGCTGTTTCAAGAACACAGCTAGCCAATTTTGTAATGTTGTGGGTAGTTGGCGGGAGTGTGTGTTTGAGACCATTTCCTTACTGATCTCTGTTGTAGATCATCAGCTTATATCCACATGCTAAAATTACAATATTGCATTAACTAAAGAATAGCCCTTTCTTTTTCCTCCGCTGCTCCATTGCTACTAGAAGAAATAGTTTCCTGCCATTAACCGCATGAAGACATGTGAACATAGCAAATGGCTAATTATTGTCCAACATCAATCAGAATGAAAAAATGTTGGCGTATATAAATCCTGACTGGCACTCAGGTTTAGAAACTTAAACTAGCATTTATGTAGCACTAACAGTATAACTAATGTTTTCAACACCACCTAGCACTTAGACAGCATGCTTTTGATCCATGGATCTCAAAGTATCAACCTTCTAATTTTACAGATTGGGAAAATTAGTCATGAACAGTGGAAGAGATTTATCCAAGATCATCTGGCAGGCTAGTTGCAGTGCTGGAAATAGAAGCTATGTCTCTCCTGCCTCAGGCCAGTGCCCTCTCTATTGGGCCACATGCTCTCCTTCTCTTTTTTCCCCCTATAGTTTATGATAAAATATATAATTGTGCTAAATTGGTGAGCTAGTTACAAAATAAGAGGCTATGAGAAAATGAGTTTACCACTGCTAAGATTTACAACACCATTTCATGGAAAATGGACTGAAGAGAACCAGATAAATGCCAATGTATTCAATAATACCCTGTATGCCACAAAACAATCTGGAAAAAATAGTTTAAAACTTCTTTTGGAAACAAACTGGCAAATTTAGATTTCTGTTTCAAATTTATTTATATCTTGGCTTGTAGCCTTCTGTTTTCTGGCTGGATACATATACCTATAGTTCTTACCTTTCCAACAGCATTTTCCCATTGCCATAGCAATATTCATGTGTGATTTCCCTTCTGATTATCTCACTGCTGCCACATCTCAAATAATAATTCTTTCCTGGCTCCCTATTTTTATCTCTGACAATATACTGTGGGGGCATAATTATTCTTAATTATTTGTTAAGCATTGGTAATGGGATCAGGGCTGTAAAAAAACAGAGGGAGATATAGATCCTATTGCAAGAAATCCTGCTGAGTCTAAATAGATAGAGGAAAATGCAGGTAGAAAAGGCCCTGGATGACCCAGAGTATGGGTATGTCTTGCATCATTCCAATGTTTGTGTGTATCTTTATTTTAGGTTTCTGGCAGCACATCTTTCTTAGGTGGGTTAAGAGGAGACTTCACAGAAAATGTGAGTTGTCAGGAGGGACTGGAATGAAGAGAGGATGCTCACCAGTAGTCCAGGTGAAAGGAAGCTAATGCACTGCATAAAGAATGGGAGAGACATAGTCTGTACGACAGATTCAGTTTCCAGGCCAGTTCTCTATCAAAAATGTTCAAATGTTTGAAAAAAATAATCTTGAATAATCTGAAATTTTTCATGTGAGGAAGATTCTCAAAAAAAAAAAAGTGTCTTTTTCAGGTGAATCAAAATGGATTTTTTTCAGCTGCTTCCCAGGCTGTTCAACTTCCCATATAGCTGGCTTCCCAGGCTACTCAATTTCAAAGGCATCAAGGAGCCCAGGCAGCTGGGCAGCCTGGTGCATCAGGGAGCCAGGTCACCTGGGGCGCAAGTTACTCTGGAACACTGGTCTCCTGCTACTCTGCCAGATAACCTGGCTACCCTGGCTGTCTATCAGAGAGCCCACCAGGATGACTGCTGAATAGTGAGAGACTCTCAGGGAAGAAGGCAGCAGGAGGAGTTTAGGGAGCCCAGGGAGGTCCGTCCAGCAGGAAACCAGAGGTAGGCAGGCTGGCCAGCTTGCCTGACTTGCTTGACCGCTTGCATCAAGGGTTTAGCTGAAATGTTCTACAGAAATGTGTTGATTCCAATTCCATCAACTTTTTTTTTCCAAATGGAAAATTGTTCTGCTGGAAAATTTGCAACCATTTCTAATGATATGTGAGGAAGATTGCTTTTGTGGCCCCATTTTGGATAGACTGATAGGTAGCAAGGTAGGAATCTGGGAGGTCAGAAAGAAAGTTTTTACTGCTAAGTGCAAAAGACATCCTGTGGGAGGTCAGCAGAACATAAAAGAAATCACGAAAACATTGGGAGCTGCTGGTATGGATGTATGAACGGTGCAGGCACAGCATGCTATCTTTTGTCTCATAGCTGCCACAATTTGGAATTGACTTTCTTTCTACAATAGAACAAGAGGGCAGGTGTGTGAATGGCTTCAGGAGAGGGTAACGGAATGGAGAAAGGAAGAGTCATTGAAAAGCTAGCGCACACACACACATGGGATTCTTGAGCTTCCTGTAAAAGCTATAGGGAAATCCCATAAGCAATAGCTAATACAAAAAATCCTGGCAGTGGGTAGAACCAAAGTGGAGGACTATAGGGCTAGATTATTACTTTAATCATAGTCCTAAACAAGGTGTGGGGCATAACCTGTTACATCCCAGAAATTGCCCGGTGGCTCAGAAACACCCTACTGAATCACAATTACTTCTCTGCTCCAGTAGTTTTTTGCTGCTCTGTAATAGCAACACCTCCCATATCACCAGGGCTCAGCTATACCGGCCAACAAGTAGAGAATGTGGAGCCAAGGGTTTGCTTATTCCCTTCTCCTCCCATCCAATCTCCACTCACCTGCTCTGAGGGGCGTGGAAGGGTGCAGTAAGCAGGCATTCAACCTTTTTTTGTACTGTACTCCCAAAACAAAGGTCCCCATAGCCCATGTAAGGGGGTCGCTTATTCATCAGATGTCCTTGTGCAGGTTTGTAGGCCAAGTAACAATCTAACTCATAGTCAGGAAAGGGAATACACATCTTTCAGCAGAGAATCTTGGCCTGAATATCACTTGCTTGTTATGACTCTTGGAAAAATAGTGTCCCACATCTACCTCAACACTCTGTTTTCTTCAATAATGAGGATCAATAAGGATGACAAGGAATCACATGTAGTGCTACAGAAAAGTAGGCTTTATGAAAATCTATTATTTACTACACTCTCTCATCAATCAAGGAACTGGATAGCAGGGTCATATATTACTTTTCCTCCAACACTTTCTCTGTCATGAGCATGTTTTCTACTCATTTTGAACAGCTGATACCCCAATTGCTCTACTACATTTAATAACCTTGATGTGGCTATTTGCATCTAAAGTTATTTAAGAACATCCTAACCACAAGGAAAAGTGTTAAATTTAATAGATGGCTCAATGACAAAACAGGAAAAATTGTGTCTTTAAAATACAAATCTCTGGGTGAACTTCTGTTCCAGAAATCCTTTTTTTCACAGCTGGTCCCTTTTCAAGTTTGCAATTACTCAGAAGAATGAAAAACAGTGGATGTATCATCTTCTTTAATAAAAGTAAAGAAAGAGAGAGAAAGATAAAAGTGGCAGCCAGACCTGCTAATGATGCAGATAACAGAGTCATAGGAAGGTTACCAGTTTCTATATTTGAAAATGAAAAGAAACAAACAAAAAAAACCATATAAACACAGGAAACCAAATAAAGGCCTCCAGTCCTGGAACAGTGTCTGCTAACAGGGAACGCCAGCCCATGCAGAGTTCCATTGAAGCTATAGGTATGGTCCCCATTCAGGAATGTCATACTTTGTGTCAATCTTAAAGTCTATTGACAGTGTGGCCACAAAAAATCTGAGTTTGGCTCTCTCAGCTATGTGGGTGGCAATACAGAGGCTGGTCCCTGCGTCCATGACTAAAATGAGGAAGCCAAGGAGATTGCTGGCTACAGGGGATGTGGAGGCAAGGAGCTCACAGGCTGCCGGAGAAGAGTGGGGGGAGCAGAGGGATGTTATAGCAGGTTGATGCCTGCAGGGAAAGGTGTAGTCTAAGAACGTAGTCTGGTAAACTGGAACTATCGGCCAAAAGGTTAGTAGACACTGTTCTGCAATGCTTTAATATAAACTAATTAATGCTCTGCTAGTTTTTTTTTTATATATATTTTATTTGTATTTGAGAATCCCATCTCAGTTAATAATCTGATAAATAAGAACAACAAAATGCTCTGGTGGTAGAAAAAATGAACATAAGCTCTTTTAGTATGTGTATAACAGTTATAGAAATCAATCTATTCTGTACCTACACCTACAGTATCAGGTGGCTCGTAACATATATTTATCACCATACACTGTGTTTTCCTCTCTGACAATCTCAAAAAAGTGGCTCAGAAACAAGTAGAGCAGAGTAGCAACCCAGCCCACTGAAATGATCAACAACCTGCCCATTACACGCAAAGATGATGGATGAGATGATGATGACAGATGGATCCTCACTCCCATTTTAAATTTTATCTACTAAATAAATTAGTAATGTCATCAATATGATCATTAGCAGTACATTCACCTTCTGCGACATCTGTTGCTTTTTCCTGATTTTCCTTCTCTGATAGCACCATCTGACTCAGTGTTACAAGTCAGTAAGGGCATGACATACAGCAGGTAAAAGTCTGGTGGATAATTTGAGTGCAGATGTATACGTTGCAAAGGCATGGTTAGAAAACTGATGCCATTTTGGCATTAGTCATGCTCTTTGATAGAGAAACTGCAGGGGGTTTTAGTGTGGTAGTCTCTAGATTGTAATATTGCTATTGAGCCATAAGCTAGAATGTGTGTGTGCATTGTGTCCTTCTGGTAGCTCCTAGAGGTGTGCCCAGTGAAGAAGGGAATACATGGAGGGTACATACAGAAGCTACTATTGCTGAAACCTTTAACAGTAGCAGTGATCATTCCCCCTGCACTGGCTTAGCTTGCCCAAGTGGTGCAGAGTGATCTGGTCATGGATCTATTCTCAGCATCTTAAATCTGTAGATGCTGGGAACCAGAGTAGATCTCAGGGGATTTGCTATTGGCCAGGGTCACATGTTTAGAAGTCCTGTGCCTCTGCACTGTATCTTGATCCCCTAAACCTTTGGGCCGGGATCCAAGTCACAGTTCCAGTAGCTACTGCCCTTCAGTTGCCCAGTGGGTATTCATGGTGTGCATATTGAAAATACTGTGTAAGCTAATGTTGAAAGGGTCACCACAGACTATCCTCTAAATTGTCCAAGGCTGGTGGGAAAATGTTGCCATGGAAAGTAGTCATTAGTTCAGCCCCTCTTAACATACAGATCCCAAATCCCATTGAGAACTTGCACAGATTAATGCAAACTCCATTAAATTTAAACACCTAAGTACAAGTGCTTTGTAAGGTTCAGGGCCTGAATTGTTATTAAGCTAAGTTAATTAGCAGCCATGAAGTACTTTGAGATCTTTACAGAGAAGATATATATATATATATATATATATATATATATATATATATATATATATATATATATTAATAGTTATTTTATACTAATTTTCAATATTCTAATCCATATACCCCATAATAGCAGCACATAAATATGCTGGTCTCTTCCCCACTTCTCAGCAAAAAAATAATAACAAATGCTTTAGTGGGGTTTCAGATTACTAAGATTTAATTACAGTACACTTACACAATGTACTACAGAACATGTACTAGCAATCCATGAAGGATTATCATAAATAATTAAAACTGAACTACACTTGTCATATAAATAAAGTATACATTGCCATGGAGTATCTTTCCTTCTTAAATTGTGTTTGTTAGTTTTCTTGTTCATTTGAAAATGCAGCTATTGCAATGGATGGCTGAGCCACCATTGTGAATTAGTAAAGGTCTGTTCTTTGTTTTTGCCTAGAATGAAAATGTTTATTGTGAAAAATATTTTTGATCTCAAGAAATCAAAGATGGTTGAGCCTCAAAATATTAGTTAAGTTAATCACTTAAAGCTTTGGATGTTGCTCTTTGAGCCTTGTTTAAACTATGTGACAATTCTGAATCTACAACATTATGTTTAAAATGTCATAAGAACAAGCTTTCTTATGATATTTCTGGAACCTTCGTCTTCTGGCATGGACAGAAATATCACTAAAGCAACTTCTCTAGCAATATTTGGCACTTCTGACATCATCTCATCTGAGGGTTGGAAGTGTTGAACTGTGTGAGAATGGAAAATGTTCACCAAATTGTTTAACCCACAAAAAAGGTAAGAAGGAAATAGGTCCTCCTCAATTTTTTTCTGTCTTGTTGATGGTTCCCTAAACTGAGCTAACATATTCTTTAGGAAGAGAAGATACTTTAAATCTTAATGGTTCACAAAATTAGACTGCTCCATATATTTTATTGATATTTGTGGGACCCTCCTGCACAGCACATTGCTGAGGACCATGGAGTCAGAGGCTTAGGGACACCCAGAACATAGGGTTGAATAGTGAGTAGTAGCCATTGATGGACCTATCCTCTATGAACTTGTCTCATTCTTTTCTGAACCCAGTCATAGTTTTGACCTTCACAACATCCCCTGGCAATGAGTTTCACAGGTTGATCATGCATTGTGTGAAGAAGTACTTCCTTATCTTTATTTTATACCTGCTGCCTATTAATTACATTGTGTGACTGCTGGTTCTTGTACTATGTGAAGGGATAAATAACACTTCCTCATTTTCTTTCTCCACACCATTCACAATTGTATAGACTTCTTTCCTATTCCTCTCTAGTTGTCTCTTTTCCAAGGTGAAAAGTCCCAAGTCTTTATAATCTCTCCTCACGTGGAAGCTGTTCCATATCCTTAACTATTTTTGTTACCCTTCTCTGTACTTTTTCCAATTCTAATATAACTTTTCTGAGATGGTGTGGCCAGAACTGCATGCAGTATTCAAGGTATTCAAAGTATGGGCATACTATGGATTTATATAGTGATATGTAATCACTAGATCTATATCTATGTATCTATTATGAAGTTTTCTGTCTTATTATTGATCCCTTTCTTAATGGTTTCTAACATTCTGTTAGATTTTCAGACAGCTGCTGCACAATTAGCGGATGTTTTCAAAGAACTATCCACAATCACCCCAAGATCTCTTTCTTAAATAGTAAGCGCTATTTACACACCATCATTTTGTATATAAGGTTGGGATTATATTTTCCAATATACATTACTTTGCATTTATAAAGACTGAATTTCATCTGCCATTGTATTGCCTCATCAATCAGTTTGGTAATATCCCTCTGTAATTCTTCACAATCTGCGTCTTAAAAAAAAGGTATAACATATAATTATTGACCAGAAAATTAGAAAGGAACATTTATTCAAATTATACTAACATGGCATTATTGAAAAAAGAAAAGGAGTACTTGTGGCACCTTAGAGACTAACCAATTTATTTGATTTATTTATTTTTATTTATTTATTTATTTGTAGCTCACGAAAGCTTATGCTCAAATAAATCAGTTAGCCTCTAAGGTGCCACAAGTACTCCTTTTCTTTTTGCGAATACAGACTAACACGGCTGTTACTCTGAAACCTGTCATAGCATTATTGAGTAGCATTTAGCAAGTGTAACTTCTGGGCCAAAAGTAAGTGAGATGCAAGTGAGAGCTCCAAAAGTAAGTCTCTCCTATTCTATAAACAACCACCTCAGTCTGAGATGAGAAGTATGTTTTTTGAATGAGATCTTAACTTGCCCAGGAAATATATTTTGGGGTGTGTAACAATCGCGAGGCTGATCAAGAAAAGTGGTTTCAGTAGCCTCTTCCATTTTCACAAGATAAGCACAGGCAGGAAGGGATTTGGCCACTTGAAATAGTGTGTATATTTTAGAAATTAAGAGGACTGAAATACTGAGGAGGAATTAGCAGTTTGCAACAGTCAGAACATACAAGTTAAATTTTCAAAAGCATCTGTGTGGCATAGGGTTTGTCTACACAGCCTATAGGAAATGCAAGTGAAGCACATGTAGGTACACCTGAGCTAGTTTTGATCAATCTAGCTTGCTAAAAATGGCAGGAGCACAGATGGTAACACGGGCTAGCTGTTTGAATATGTATCCTGGGTCCAGAGCAGTTTGTAATTGGGCAGCTACAAGTGCTGCTGTGGCTTTACTAATATTTTTACTGAGCTAACTTGATGAAAACTAGTTTGTGTGTTCCTACATGTGCTTCAATCACACCTCTCAATTGCAGCTTAGACATACCCTTTCAATGGAACTTATTTGCATTGGGAAATTTTTCTTTGGTAACTTGGAATTGCTTAAAACTGTTTCCAGTGGGATCTGTGGAATAGAAACTGGTTCCAGATGTAAAACTTTCTCTGAATCTCCTTGAAGTTTGGAACATTTAGAAATGGATGGAAATCTAACTCCAGTACTCAACTCTTTCTCTGTCGTGAACCTGAAGTGGAAACCAGTTTACAAACTGGTGCATCCGATGAAGTGGGCTGTAGCACTGTAGTGGGCTGTAGCATGAAAGCTTATGCTCAAATAAATGTGTTAGTCTCTAAGGTGCCACAAGTACTCCTGTTCAGTTTACAAACACCACTGAAGTTCATTGGTCAGATACACAAGTAGATTCTAACTGCACTATGCTCATTCTGTCACTGCTTTCCTTCCTTGGAGAAGTTCAAAGCATCTGGAGACGACCAGTGAACCTGGTTGTATGATCAGATTTGTGTATTAAATGAGATATTTTGCTTGACTCATCAGAATTTTCATCACTTTTAATTTTAAAGTAATTGATAACCATGTCTGTCTTTCTCTCCTAGAAAAGTACTTCTGCTTGAAATTCATAGTGGCAGACATGTCATGTTGTGAACCGTCAAGTCCACATCTAGCAAGCATTTTGCAGGTAATGTAATATGACTGACTTAACTAGGTGCTTTATATTGCAGCAGTGATGTGTCAGCAATTAGACTAGGACATCTGAAAACCAAAGTTAAATTAACCAAAAAAATAGTATTCAATATTCAAACTTTTTTTCAAAAAGTCATCCAGCTGTGAAGATACCCAAGTTTCCTAGACTAATTTTTTCCAGGTAATAAGTCATTGGAATAAGCTGTGTTAACACTGTTTTCCCACCATCCTCAGATGCTCACAGGCTGGCTGTGTTTTTTCTCCAAAGAACTGTATTAAAACAAAGGAAGTATTGCACATATATACCGTGAGTAAAATTCACCCCGTGCAAAAGGCCAGCCAAAGAATTATCCATTACTGAAGTCCCACTTGAGCCCTATCAAGTGGGATTTAAGTTATGCATAAGCCTTGACCTGAAATTCTATGCAGGTCTGGATTTTGCTCTGTATTAATATATTTTAAAATATTAAAAAACACACAAAACCCAAATTTGGTTAAAGGTATATGTATATTATACGCGTGTGTGTATGCATAGATCATGTCTATGATATGGGCCAGATTGTTGCAGGCATGCAAGAGAAGAAGATAGTGCAATGAACCTCTCATCTCCTTGAGGTGATGTGTTATGCATCCTCTTCTGTGCCTGATCCACAGACTGTATAAACCTGTTCAGAGCCTCGTTCTTTTGCTGAAGTAGAATTAGTTAGAGACTCATGATTTTAGGTCTGGAGATTCCATATGTGTCCACCAAGATCATGGCCATCGCACTTTCATGCAGGTATTGGGCACAATAAAAGCATTGCTTTCAGGGAGCAAAATGACTCAGCAAAGCTTCTCCAAAATGGGCAAGGGAGAGAGAGGAACAGGGTACAATCCCCAACCTCACTTCACCAGCAGAACTGCAATCCTTTGGGGTCTCATGGAAGGATTTGTTGTATTAAGGCATTATCTTTCAAGAATCTCCTACTGCTGTAGCTTGTTCTGCACTTTCTCAAAATGCAGGGCTCTGTTTATGCCACAGTTTCGCCTTAGTAAAGGTCAAAAAGTAAAATACCTGAACCTTCTTCAGAGAGCCAGATGTAATGTCTGATTTTATGCATATCAATTTCTCTTTCCAATAAAATTCTTGAAGTTACCTGTCAATTATTTTGTTTGCTTACTTGCATAGATTCCAGTTCTGTGCCTGGGAAGAAGCCAAAATACTGTATATTTTTAGAATCAATGCAGATATGCAACATTATTTGTAAATAGACTCTGAAATACTTGTGTTTTATGCTGGTGCAATAGTCTTACACACCTGTAAAACTGGAGTAATATAGAGGTGAATCAGACCCAAAGGTTAGCAAAGCTAGTCCCAAAGTATATCACTTAGTAGAACCCACATAAACATAAAGGTAGATGGATTCTGGGGAAAGGGGTGTTTGGGCTGAAGAGTATATTCTGTATCCTGTGAAAGATATACAGCTATAATATGGATTGAAAATACTCCAATAACAGAGCTGGAATAAATCCATACAAGACACCAACCACCATGAAGCAAGTGCAATGCAGAGATGCCCTATCTGTCAAGAGTGCTAGTGGGCAATTCAAAATTTGCCAATACTGTTATGGACATACTCCAAATAAAAGATATCTTATATAAGAAGAGAAGAAGATGGTGCAAGGAACCTCTCATCTCCTTGAGGTCAGTGTGTGTTATGCATCCTCCTCTGTGCCTGATCCACAGACCTGAACAAATCTGTTCAGGTGCAATCAAAAGCAACAGGAAAGACCAGGGATCCCTGTGAATTTTTTGGACGTGGTTTCATGTGGGAAGTGAATGGAAGCTTCTCAGAATAAATCATCCTCTCCCACTTTCACAGTGTGCTGACAAAAATTACATGACATGGAATGCCATAATAGCATTGGCTATTTAAATTAACTATCATAACGAACCACTTAAAATCTATTGCTATGAACACATGATACAGGGACCAGGGAAAACACGACAATCACCTATAACACAGTATAAATAGTACAGAAATACATTGTACACATGGTTTAAACAGGGTTCCCGCTAAATCACAATTCACTTCCCATCGAGACAAATAGTCAGCAAAGGCCTTGTGACAAGAAAAATTAGTTAACAGCAACAACAACTGTGTCCTGTGACATGTGTACTAACACTCAGAACTAGATATCTTGTTCCTTCAGAAAAAAACAAAAAACAGAAAACATGGACACGGTATAGGACCTGCAAACAAAATAGTAAGCATCAATCAAACTTCTGTTCTCACACCGCTATTAGAGTCTACAGTTATATTGTTGTGGAACATATTCACAGGGGAAGCATGTTTCAGAGTAACAGCCATGTTAGTCTGTATTTGCAAAAAGAAAAGGAGTACTTGTGGCACCTTAGAGACTAACCAATTTATTTGAGCATGAGCTTTCGTGAGCTACAGCTTACTTCATCAGATGCATACCGTGGAAACTGCAGAAGACATTATATACACACAGAAACCATGAAACAATACCTCCTCCCGCCCCACTGTCCTGCTGGTAATAGCTTATCTAAAGTGATCCTCACACTCACCTGTGCCTTAATCTCTCTGATACATTTCAGAACAATTCTCAGAATTCCATATGCTTTTGGAGAGCACAAGAATTACACCAAAGTCTCATTCATACTCATGAACTCCACAAGGTTACTCAGACACATCTCCCAATAATAACTAAATCAGCACTTCAGAAATTTGAATTCTACCCAGCAGCCAATAGGCAATGGGTGCAGATTATGAAGTACCATTGCAATGCACTCCCATTGCAAATACTACATTAGCTGTAACAAGCCCAGCAGCAAATTTGACACTTGATTTGGGGGGGGGGACTCCTGTTCTTGCCTCTCTTTCCCACACTTACCTGCATAGAATCTCTACCTCATCAGCACATGGTATAAATTAAAAGTATCTTATAGACTTAATCAGATTAGAACTTTTGAAGTTCACATGCTTACCATCCTGCTAGAGAACACCTAGGACTCAGAGGACTCCTCTCCCACAATCATTGCTGACAGCAGTGATGGCTGACAATTTCAAGAACACACTTTAAATTCAAGCACACAGACACACTGTACTAGATAAAAAATATTACACAAACATGTTACTGATCGCCACTTAGTTACAGACCATATTAGACTTAGCTTTAAGTATGTAATCATATCATATGGTACCTGTAGATTCAGCCAATATTAGTTTTGGCCTTTCGCTTGAGAGGAAATCTCAGGACAGGGTTGATCTGTTCTTTAATGTTGTTTTTATTCTCCACTGTCAGCTCTGGAAAACACAGAGTCAGATATTTGGTGATTTTAAACCCTATATTTCTTGGGAGTGCACTCTTCCCTTTTAAACAAAAAAAATATTTACCAACATTTACCAAAAGCTGTGGGTTTACTTGGTGATAAAACACTGAGTGAGAAGGAAAGCATAAATATAGGATCTGATGTGACTTGCCTGGAAAATCAGCAGCTCTTGGATTGTATCGCTATTCAAAATTAAGACATGCGGGGGGGATGGGGGGCAGAAGAAATTCAGTAGTCAGCATTCAAGAGGTGATAAATAATATGACTGAAATACCTCTCCTGCAATAATAAATGAAAGAACCCTAAAATACAACATAATAGAGCAAAAGAGAAAACTTATGTTGAGTTAATAATTCCCTTAAAATAAACTTTATGTGAATGCTAGATGAGATGTAAAATATGATTTTTTTTAACTCTTAGTAAAACAGAATCTCACAGCTTTCTCATAATATTTTTGTAGAGATGACCAGTGAAAGACAACTCTGTTTCAAGGTTTCAAAGATTGTGAAATTTCTTTTTGTTCCCCTCTGGGACAAAGAGAAAACCTTTTGAAAATGTTTGCTAAATGGAATAATGTCAAAAGGTCCATTTTTGGATAGAAAAGCTCAGGTTTTCAGTTTGGGTCTTGCTGGTTCTCTCTCATCAAAAGTGACCAGAAAGACTTGGACAAAAAATCCCTTCCTGATGAAAACTCTGTTGAGTCCAATATGTGTCCATAAAACATTTGGCTTTGACAAACAGTGCAAGTCAATAAAAATTGATTTAAAACTGGTGTATGCTACAGACTTAAGTTGACTTAAGGCAGCTTATGTCAACCTATCTCAGTAAGCGTCTACACTAAAATGTAGCCCTCCATCCCCAATGTTACTTGCCCATGACACCCTGTTAATAACTCCACCTCCATGAGAGGAGAAGCTCTTAGGTCAATGTTGTTAGGTCGACACAGTGTCAATGTAGACATTGCATTGTTTATATCAACTGTTGCTGTCTTTCACAAACCATCCCACAGTGCCTCACACTGACAGTTAAATTGATGCAAGCACTCCTCATGAGCATTTGTGAACATACAAGGATCACAGTGCGAACATGCAAAAGCAATTTAATTACTGCGGTGGCTGTATGACGACATAACTTAGGTTGACTTAATTTTGTAGTGTAGACTTGCCCTAAGTCTTAAGTGTTTTGACAGCTCTGTATTTTTGTAACAATTTCAAACCTTTTTTTTTTTCTTTACCAAGGAGCAAAATTCAGAAGTTCCTGGACTGATATGAGAGAAATCACATCAGATAATTTACAGGCCAAATTGTTCCACAGCCGTCGGATGGTAACAGCATTCTCATGAGGATTACTAGTCTCCCATTCATTTCTCTGGCTTTTGTTACTCTATGAAAAAACGCAACAAAAGCACTAACAAACTGTTGTGTGTGGGTAATATGCTCAAATGGCTGGAGTGGTACATTAACAGTTGTCCAGATGTGCAAAAACTGGTGGATCCCATGCAAAAAATAGCGGTGTTTTGCATTAACAACATGGATAGTATTGGTTTGGGAAATGGGAAAAGGAGCCACCCAGGAGTATTAAGAGAATGCATAATTTCTGGCAGCATCTATCGGTGTGAACTGCAGTAGTCCTACATACGTACGGCCTATTCACTCACAAATCCTTGTATTTTAAAGAATGACAAACCCTCCCAAGACATTTACACAAATACATCCAAATCACATTGCAAGTCACATTTTGTGAATTTCTTTGCAAGTAAGTTTTCTGTTGTTCATCTGGCTCTACTGATTTCACGTCACTTTACTTTACCATTGCTATAAGTGTCTGCTAAGTTCCCTAAAGCATTGTGACAACTGAGCCTACCATTGCTCATACTACACACACACACATTAGCCTGATAGCGACTCTGTTATACTGGTTTTTTTCTGGTCTAACTCTACAGAACTCACATCTGTTTAATGGAGTGGACAGTCAGGCCCACCGTTTCTAATTACACAATGTAGCAGCTGCGTTTTGGAGAGCAGTGAAGAGATTCCATGGAGTTTATATATTAACCTTTTAGCTTCTCCAGATATGTTATATCAGTTTTTGGTCTGAATTATCCATTGTTTGGATCAAGAACACCAGCACCTATACTCACCGAAAGAAGTCAGCAACAGTACTAGAGATGCAGCAGTCAAGAGTGGTAAAACTTAGATGCTTCTATCCTGCTGTGTGGATCATGACAGCTGTTCAATCCTTGTCATGGTGGTTTTAGTGATAATCACTGCAAGGCTGACACATACCACCATAGGTGATATATTTTCAAAGCCCAGGGTACCTGCCGTATTCATGAGATTTGAATTGTGGTAAAAAATCTGTTGTTCTACCTAACATTGTGCTGCTACTGTGGATTACAAACTTAATTCTATGAACAGCTTTAACATGATTGTTCTATTACTATCATCATGGACGGGTTGACAGGGCCAAGCCTTCACTAACCCGGGTGACTGTAATCATATGACCTGCCACTGTGAGTGAGTGATGAGGATTAATATGCTAATAACATTCTTTACCAATCTGAAATGAGGTACAGCCGTCTTTTTCACCTCTCCTCTGGACTACAGCCAGGTGGCTGAACCCATCAACCCCAAAGCAATTCCAACTAGTACAGAATGCTGCAGCCCCTCTCATAAGAATACAGGATACCTAAGTACATCAGACTTGTCTTCCGCTCTCTACGCTGACTTCCATAAAAGATCAAATCAAGTTTAAGGTCTTGATCCTGACCTTTAAGGTGCTGAATGGCCTGGGCTCAACATAGCTAAAAGATTGCCAAAAGCTAGGGGATAAAGAATATGATCCATAACATTGCTCCTCAAGAACAATGGAACCTTTGACCATAAGGGCATAGATTATCTGAGCAAGAAACAGAGGTTTATTGGAGGATGGCTGAGAATGTGGCATTAACTCATATAGGAACTAAGGAGCCTCACAAACCTCATGAGCTATAAGGTGCACATCTTCAACCTGACCTTGCAGTATGTACATAAAAATAAATAAATAATTAAAATCCTTCCAAAGGAAGACTCAGCACTGCACACACACGCCAGTGAGAGAGAGAACAACCACATCATACTGATGTTAGCCATGTCACATAATACATTATTAGAATGGGCTCAGATACTATGGTGATGAGATTGATATAAGAACCTAAGTAGAAGAGAATAGAATAGGAATTCCTTAAATCCATAGCATTCTGGTAATGCTTTCCCGTAACACAGAGTGACTACGTGGACAGCCTTTACGGTGTGTCACATGACAAACATGGAATGAATGGTCTGTCTTGCTGTTCTATGCACAGCTGTACATTTTCTGCATAGTGTCATATATATGTCCTTCCATCGTATTTGCTCCTATCTCTTCTCATGCGTGTACATACATTTACAGTTACATATTCTGGTTGAATGTCTGGGTATGTAATGTGGGATATGGTTCAATTATAGCGTTGCTTAATTGCTATAAACTCTCTTTGGTGCACCAACTATTCAACTGTAGGGGTTATGTTTTTAATGTCACAGACCCTGGTTTTATTAGGCTGTATGTTGCTCAAGGTTATTGTTTTTTTGCATCATGTTGTGGCCATATTGGGTACTAGATCTTTACAGAACTCATCTGTGATATAGTGTTTGCTGATGATTCAGTTTTTCTTCTGGGTGCTATTCGTCCTCTCTATTGTCATGGCTGATTGCATAAAAAACATCTGTGCATCAGATATGCTATACATTTCAACCCTCAATTTCAACACATACACTTCATTAGTCTTTAGACCTACACAAGCAAATAGAGTTTGGACATTTCCACAGTAGCCAGTTTCTTTTCTAAACCTATCCTTGCTACATGAATGGGTTTACATGAATCTGTGTAACCATTGCTACTTTGTACAGATCGACATATATTATATTAGAATGTATGAACAATGCATTTTTTATTCTTAACCGAGTATAAATTTAGTATGAATTTTCACTCCATGCATCTGCAGAAGTGTTGTTTTTTTATTACCCATGAAAGCTTATGCCCAAATAAATCTGTTAGTCTTTAAGGTGCCACCAGATTCTTCATTGTTTTTATAAATTTGTGATCATTAAATTATTCATATTTGACCATTTCCGATGTAATAGCCGAGAATGTACCTTGGAACACACCTGTTCAAAGTTTTTGAATCAGTTCAGCCCAATTTCATTGTAGATGTGGAACAAGAATAATCTTAGATTTTATTCACACTTTTTGAGCACTAAGACACATATTCTAATAGGGGATTTGAATGTGGTAGAAGTGTAGCAAAGCAGTTAGTTCTGCAAATTAGATAAATGTTGTGGAAAGTGCATCTTCTACCACCCTGTGGCAGTTTGGAATCATTGCATATTATCACACCTCATTAAACTTATTCAGCTTAATTGCTACTTCCCTAATGAATTTATGCATCAAGTGGTATTAAAAAAAAGTCCACTTCAAATTATGATTAAATACGTTACATAAACATAAAATGCTGGGGGGTCAGCCATGTTATCATACTTACTTTTAATAAACCTAGTGGTACTCATTTTAGACAAAGGATCATAAATTGATCTACAATTATTCTGTATTCTTCTTTTTGTAGCTATAAGTCTATATTTTTGTAGTATAAGTCTATATAATCAATAAAAAGCTACTTTCTCTCCAGAAAGAAATTAACTAAACTGAACAATTTTCTTTCAGAAATTTACAACAGTGACAATCAGCAGCTAAGTCATTCTTCCATTATGAATAACTCATGTGAAATTTCCATTCCTTCAAATTTTAAGATTGATGGATTTTATTTGTATGCATTTGATTTGAGTGAATGATATATCAAATGTTAAGTAAGTGCAGTCAGGGGGCAGAAGTTTTGTAGTTTCTTTTTTTATACTTATATAATATGGTTCTTTTATTAAACTGATCAGTGATCATATAATAAAATGAGCTATTTACTTATTTTTAGGACATATATTTAGTTTTCATATAGTTTAATTCTTGTCCATTATCTATCTTTCATGGAGGTTAATAATACTACAGCAGTTTAATTTCAGTGTATAATTAGCACCATTTACATTTCTACTCTGTTTTGATCAGAATACTTTGGATAATTCAGAACTATGATAATCAGCTCTGCCGACATGCTAATGTACTCTCTTCCTTAACATACCAATCTTTCACTGTCAAAAATTGCTAAGAAAGGGATAGCAATTCAATCAAAAAACTGCTCTGGAGAAAATACTCCTTTTCTAGAAATGAAATATAGACTGCACTTGAGACCAGTTCTGGATAGAAATTAAATCAGCACTAGTGTGTCTGAAGGTATATTACCTGCATTTTATCACAACAAAGGGAAAGGTTTGAGCCAAAACAAAAAAATGTTACCACCTAGCTGTTCTGCCATTTTGACCAAACTGTGTGTGTATTCAGAAGGTTAAATCAGCCATGATATGTACTGTTATGTATATAAGCTTAAAAGTTATGTGAGGTGCAATGTAAATCTAAGAAAAGATCATTATAAAATTGTGTTTACAGGAAGAAAAGGATATTTTTACCTAAGCCATATAGTTTCGGATAATCACATGCAAATCTAGCAGTTAATGTAATGTTAACAATGAGATTTTAATTGCAGAAATAAGGACAGTCAAAGGTAAGTATTCCTAGCAACCTTGCACGTATTATATTATAATGATAAGTATTATTATGTGTTTGCCCACAGTGTTCTCAGTTCACGTGCACTGTACACAGGGGTGAGTTAATCTCCTGAATATTAAGGTTTTTGTGAACCGCCAACTACTTTTTGTATTGGCAAAACTACTTTGAATTCATGAATCCTTTTCCTCTGATGTAAACCCATTGTTTTTTCCCCCTAAAGGTAATTGAGGTGTTTTTTTATTTTTAAAGATGTTTTCCTATAGCAGCTAAAGTGAAGTTTGTGGTTTATATTAGGGATTAAAAAACAAAACAAAACTCTCCCTTTTAGCTAGGCTGGCACAAGTGTCTGGCTTCCCTATATGTGTCTCTCTCTACTACACATGGAGTGAAACTATCCATGTGATAAACTGCAGAACAATGTGACAAATTGCATTTATCATGCACCTGTGACTGCCTTACCTGCTTTCTGCCCACTAAACCATCACCACCAGGATTTATTCTACCATTCCAATTTTCTAAGCAGCTTCAAACAGCTGTCATATTACATATATAAATGGTACCTTGCAGTATTTCCCCACAGATTTATTTATCCTGGCCTGCAATACAGGATGGGAAATATTTAGTCCTACCCATTAGCAGGTTTGAGGTCTCATATCTCACATTCCATTGCGGTTCATAAATGGTTGTTGTATGTCTATAACAAAAGGAAGAATCGTATCTTTCATAAAAAGAAAAGGAGGACTTGTGGCACCTTAGAGACTAACAAATTTATTTGAGCATAAGCTTTTGTGAGCTACAGCTCACTTCATCGGATGCATTCAGTGGAAAATACAGTGGGGAGATTTATATACACAGAGAACATGAAACAATGGGTGTTACCATACACACTGTAAGGAGACTGATCAGGTAAGGTGAGCTATTACCAGCAGGAGAGCTGAGGGGGCGGGGAAACCTTTTGTAGTGATAATCAAAGTGGGCCATTTCCAGCAGTTGACAAGAACCTTTGAGGAACAGCGGGGGCGGGGAGATAAACATGGGGAAATAGTTTTACTTTGTGTAATGACCCATCCACTGCCAGTCTTTAGTCAAGCCTAACTTAATTCTTGATGACTGATTTGTGTCCACTGATTCTTTTATGTAGAGACTGTCCAGTTTGGCCAATGTACAAGGCAGAGGGCCATTGCTGGCACATGATGGCATATATCACATTGGAAGATGTGCAGGTGAACGAGCCTCTGATAGGGTGGCTGATTTGATACTCACCAGCAACCACACACCACACAACAGAACCACTAACCCAGGAACCTATCCTTGCAACAAAGCCTGTTGCCAGCTGTGTCCACATATCTATTCAGGGGACACCATCATAGGGCCTACTCACATCAGCCACCCTATCAGAGGCTCATTCACCTGCACATCTACCAATGTGATATATGCCATCATGTGCCAGCAATGCCCCTCTGCCATATACATTGGCCAAACTGGACAGTCTCCACGAAAAAGAATCAAATCACAAATCAAACATCAAATGACAAATCAGACGTCAAGAATTATACCATTCAAAAACCAGTTGGAGAACACTTCAATCTCTTTGGTCACTCGATTACAGAACTAAAAGTGGCAATTCTTCAACAAAAAATTTCAAAAACAGACTCCAAGGAGAGACTGCTGAATTGGAATTAATTTGCAAACTGGATACAATTAACTTCAGCTTGACTAAAGACTGGGAGTGGATGGGTCATTACACAAAGTAAAATTATTTCCCCAGTTTATCCCCCCCGCCCCCCGCTGTTCCTCAGAGGTTCTTGTCAACTGCTGGAAATGGCCCACCTTGATTATCACTACAAAAGCTTCCCCCGTCCCCCCAGCTCTCCTGCTGGTAATAGCTCACCTTACCAGATCACTCTCCTTACAGTGGGTATGGTAACACCCATTGTTTCATGTTCTCTGTGTATATAAATCTCCCGACTGTATTTTCTACTGAATGCACCCAATGCAGTGAGCTGTAGCTCACGAAAGCTCATGCTCAAATTTGTTTGTCTCTAAGGTGCCTCAAGTCCTCCTTTTCTTTTTGCGGACACAGACTAACATGGCTGCTACTCTGAAACATATCTTTCATGTGTCCCTGGAGGATGTAAAATACTGGCTATTAATATTGCAGCATGATTATGTATGGAAAAGCTTTTTCCCCCCTCTGTTCTCTGGCAGTGATGATATCCAACCCTTGACTTTGGATCCTCCCCACCCACTAAAAAGTTGCATTTACTAAAAAAGCTGATTCATCCATCTCCTGCCTAGCCCACCTTTCCACATACACAGATCTCTGAATTGGGACTGTATAAGCGTAAACTCCCTTCTGCCCAGAAAATAGGAGATTTGAGCATGGAGGTTTCCTTCTGTGCTGGGATTTTTGGGGTGATTCAACACTTTTTCATTAACTGTCTACACAATACAGAATGAATGCAGTAATAAAAAAAACCCAAATATTTAATATAGATCTCAAGTAATAGAGGAAGCTTCAGTTTATGTATAACATAGTAGCAGGCAATTCAACTTTAGTCACCTACTGGCATGCAGCAGCAAATGGGAAGGAGGATTCATGGAGTTGTAGGTTCCTGATCCCGACACATATGGGAACATGAGATAATTGTAAGATTTTGAGCATCCATCAACACAACCACACGGTGTTGCATCATTATCTTCCTTATAGTTAGCCAGCATTCTACATCTTCCACCAGACAGACTCTTCTTTTGTGAGTGGCATAGAGACTACCTTTCCCCATTACCTGCTCAGATATTGCACAACTAGTGACACTATTTGGAGCTCCTGCCACAATCCAGTTACCTTTGCCCTCAGCATGGGCCTGCAGTTTGATTCTCACTTCACTCAGCACTGGGGATTCTATTGTTCAGATGACACGCTTGCTAAAAGAGAGAGATACTGTCCCCGCATAAGGATTGTGCAATTCCTTTTTCCTTTTATGGGTCCAAACCATGCCTTAAAGAGAAGCAGAGACATTCTATCCCACAGGAAACAGGAATTTCCATATCACTTCAAACCAATGGTCCATAGAGTCCGGTGTCCTGTCACTGGACAGCTGTCAGAATCAGATCTTTCAGAGGTAGGTTCAAGAAATAACATAATGGTCAA
The DNA here is from genome assembly GCF_965140295.1 of Lepidochelys olivacea. Classification (NCBI taxonomy): domain Eukaryota; kingdom Metazoa; phylum Chordata; order Testudines; family Cheloniidae; genus Lepidochelys; species Lepidochelys olivacea. The sequence goes on along the minus strand of NC_140411.1, from coordinate 73,025,459 downwards.
CTATGGAATGCCTTTACCATCTGGAAATTTCTTCCCACATTTAAATTACTTAATAACTCTTGGAGCTCCCAGTGTGTTCAGGGGAACACATTAACTACTACACATCATTGTTAGGTGCAGTCTTCTCCTCCCTGCATGCTAGTCCCTCTCCAAAGAATAGTGTGCCTTGGGTGGAAGGGAAGGAAGACATGACTCCATCTCATCACCACCCATTCCTGCTCCTTTTCGCTGTGCTGGGCACATTAGGGATAAAGAAAAAGCTGTGCTTCCTTGAGCCCTGGGACTGTGATTTTGTCTAGGTCTTATACAGGCTGCATATATGGAAAAGATCCCTTGAGTTTCCCTCAAAACTTAATGCTACAAAAGGGCAAGCAAAATCTGGACCTCTAGTCACCATACTCTTCCCGATCCCTACTTTTCACCATTCTGAATAACTTGTATTAATTTTTATATATTTTGAAGTTGGAAATGGAGAGTTCCTGAGGGAATTTCAGTTAGCAGGATATATGTACCCAAATTCCGATCAAGCTATGCCAGTGACTGCATTGATAATGGTTCCACAGGGGCATTAATGACAATAGGTGGTCTGAACTTCAGTTTTACATCTGAAATGAGGAAAAGAATATACCTCTACATAAAGTATACCTGATCTAGATGAAGGTTAAACACAATAACCCAACCCAAACTAAGATTATTTACCTAAAACAAACATTCTGATATGAAAGGATTTATTCAATCTGACTGATTTCTGCTGGAAATTATTAAAATGGATGCACATCTTGTCTGTGGGAGTATGGGTTTACTGAAAAATACTTTTCTGCCCCAAATCAGTAATTGCCTAGAATTAACGATCAATTTATTAATTAACAACCAGCGGCAAATCTCAATTTCAAAGGAATTAACTATTTCAAAATATTTCTTTGGGCTTCCTAATTGCATAGTAATATTAATTAATGAAGGGGGAAAAGATTGATGTTATAAAACATGCTAAGTGGATTTCAGCTAGATATAAAAAGATGATGAGAGAGCAGCAGTTCAAAAAATTATTAATTTCCTGATACTTCAGATGGGATTTTTAGAAAGTCCTCTACATTATCTTTATTCTACCTCCCTTGAAGTCAGTCTTGATTCCTGAGGCCTGATTCTTATTTACACACTAGCCCTTTTACACTGCTGTGACAAGATAAACACCTTTTTACACTTCCAGAGTGATGTAAAGGAGCCTGAGTATAAATGAGAATCAGTCATTTAATGTCTACTTTTTTCAATCAGGAAGCAGGATGAGGCTTGTAATTAAAAGGTATTAAGAAGTTGAAAACCGTAACCCCACCATATAATAACCCCCTAAGAAATTATTAGTTTCATTGCAAATAACATTTATTTTAATCCTGTATGTGCTACAGTGTATTCCATTGTCTGTTTGGGATGTGTTTTGTTTTGTTCTGAGTTTTTTTCCTTGATACTTATTGGGAAATGGCAAAGTTTCATTGCCACTTTAAACTTGTTAAGCTCCTTAGGTTGTGCAGTTTGTATTCAGCAAATGAGTACTTCTATGGCTCTATGAACATAATGGCAAATTTCTACCCTGGGCAAATGTTCTAAGAAAGTAGTTCACTTCAGAAAGCCACAAAGAGTGATGAAAATTGGCAAATTACACCCTGGATCAAATTTCTGAATACCCATAGTGTGGAAAGTGGATAGGTTAGAATGGCTAAAGACATATGGAAGGGATTAATACTTAAGAAAAAACACAGCATATATCAGTTACAGGCATGGATAACTTCTTTATATTGTACCTACCCTGCAAGTAGACTATTACACGAATGGTTTACTATTAGCAAGCTGACAGAGAATAATTTTGAAAGGGAAAAGAACACAGTGAACAAATTTCTTTAGGACCTTGGTTTGATCACCATTGTTTAGGAACTGGATGGTGGGAGCTTCTGAGTGCCTCTTTGGCTTCTACATAAGTAGAAGGTGCTCATCACCTCCTGTGCAGTAGTGCTCAGTATTTCCTAAGATCAGGTCTTCACTGGGGACTGGCTTATGTCTGTCACTGAGCCTAAAATCAATGGAAACACCTGGAGCTGGATAATGATATCATATCAGCACATGCATAGGCATTGAAAATCAAAAATCATTGTGGGAACAGGAGTAACTCCTGCTTAAAACTGGATCTATTTTGAGTCATTCACCAGTATTTTCCAAAAGGTGTGTTAGGACAGATACATGTGGCTAGTACATCAGTGCTTAGATACTCCACACATGAGATGTGGTTTGATTAAGCCAGGGGAGATTTTAGCCCAATACATCAGTTCTTTGCCTTCTCGTATTTCAAACCTACATATATGGGATTAATTTGATGAGCATGTTAATGTGGAATTAAGATCTTTGTGGCTATTTTATTCTGCATGAAAGATGCTACACGTTGATGTTTAGAACTTGCCACAGTGGCAGTTAGCATCAGAAGAAGGACTGTTGCCTTTTGTTTGTTATTTGTCATCCATAGACAGCCCAAGAACTCTCATTCTGTATAATGGGAGGTGGCAGCTTTGGCTGGCATTGCTGTCTAACAACCGGAAGCGACTGCGTTCCACACATGGCTTTAGACAGGGAGAAGAGGGTAGAATAGAAGGCTGTGCTCTTAGTGGGCAGCAAGAGGAAAAAGTGGCTTTGGAGCTGAGCATGTGTCTGTTGCTGACTTGCAATAGGCAAGAGACAGTGCTGCTTGGGTATAGTCTTTGACATTAAATTGATGCGGATTTAAAAGTAAATGTGACTTTTTGCCATTTTATAAAAGTTTCAGATATGATAGTTGCTCTGGTTCCACTCGCAGTAATTTCCCCCTATTTCTCTGAAGCAATACACAGTTATTGACATGATGACCTGTACTAGCTCCTTTGGAACCATTGTGTCATACACTGACAAGGTCTGTTCAGGGATTCCCTAATATGCATGTTATTGTAAATAGACCTTTTTGATCTCCTTCAAAGACAGCATGTTCTACTGACCTAATGAGACTCTCATGCATGTGCATTAAATCCTCATACTAAAAATCTTCATAAAATGTTTGATGGAAGTTTGTTACTGTACTTTTATAGTAGCTAATTTTAATAAAAGCTCTGAATTTTTGTAAAAACAAATCTTCCATTCTAGCACAATTTTGCACCCTCATTTAATTATGTTTGTAAATGTAGCATTTAGACACCTTGAAAATAAGGTAGTGTGATAACGAAGTGGTAGCATTTTTGTCTACAATTAATGGTGAGAGCAAAATTGCACCCCTTTTTCTTCACTTGAAACTAACTTGAGGTTATTTACCAAATTAGTGTAAAAAAAGTAGTTTCGTATATATGTGTGTGTGTGTGTGTGTGTGTGTGTGAAATGTGAAGGTTTTTTATATGATATACCTTTTTTGATATACCACATTTTTATGCTTTGATTGGTCAGCAGAATGACACCAAAACAGAATTTGACCTAGTAAAAAATGGTGGTGGATTGGAGAAGGAAGTAGGTGGAAAGAACTTAAATGGAAGTGAGTAACTATAGATATATGGGAATAACTAACCAAGGAGACAGTTAAAAACAGTAGGACAAGTTAAACTGAGAGCTTAGCTATAAGTGAGTAGGAAGGATATATACATGGAGACAAACCAATTAACATATTGATGGCGTAGTTCAGAGAGTTTTGGTTCACAGTTCCTTGTTGACTTTAAGCCCTGTTCTAATGCTTTAGGTATAGAAGTGTTTGCAAAACTATTTTAAAAACTTTTAAGAACATAAGAGCGGCCATACTGGGTGAGAACAAAGTCCATCTAGCCTAGCGTCGTGTCTTCTGACAGTGGCCAATTCCAGGTGCTCCAGAGGGAATGAACACAACAGGTAATCATCAAGTGATCCATCCCCTGTCGCCCATTCCCAGCTTCTGGCAAACAGAAGCTAGGGACACCATCCCAACCCTAGCTAATAGCCATTGATGAACCTAACCTCCATGAAATTATCTAGTTCTTTTTTAACCCGTTATAGTCTTGGACTTCACAACATCCTCTGGCAAAGAATTCCACAGACTGACTGTGAGTTGTGTGAAAAAATACTGCCTTTTGTTTGTTTTAAACCTGCTGCCTATTAATTTCATTTGGTGGCCCCTAGTTCTTGTGTTATGAGAAGAAGCAAATAACACTTCCTTATTCACTTTCTCCACACCAGTCATGATTTTATAGACCTCAATCATATCCCCCTTAGTCATCCCTTTTCCAGCTGAAAATTCCCTGTTTTATTCATTTCTCCTTATACGGAAGCCGTTCCATACCCCAGATAATTTTTGTCACCCTTTTCTGAATCCTTTCCAATTCCAATATATCTATTTTGAGATGGGGCGATCACATCTGCATGCAGTATTCCAGATGTGGGTGTAGCATGGATTTATATAGAGGCAATATGATATTTTCTGTCTTATTATCTATCCCTTTCTTAATGATTTCCAACATTATGTTTGCTTTTTTGACTGCTGCTGCACACTGAGTGGATGTTTTCAGAGAACTATCCACAATGACTCCAAGATCTCTTTCTTGGGTGGTAACAGCTAATTTAGACCTCATCATTGTATATATATAGTTGTGATTATGTTTCCCAATGTGCATTATTTTGCATTTATCAATACTGAATTTCATTTGTCATTTATAGTGTGTAGTTTATGTGTCCCCCACTTCTGTGACTGATACTATTAAACTGTCATTTACTGTGCAACAACACGCAGTGCTGAAAAGTTAAAGCAAACTCTTTCTCTCCTTAATTGTTTGAGTCTTCAGTATGTAGACATGTCACTCTGTCAGAAGAAATGGCATATTCTTCTGTGATTTGCAATGAAGGATGTTTTTCCCTTCAGTTTCCTGAATTAGCGAGGTCCTTGGTTACAAAGTGGATCTGAGACAGAGACATGTTGTTTGGACACATATGTAGATGCGGATGAAATATCTAAACTGATTTTTTTCAGTGAAAAACGCAGATTTGTGTCGAACATACAATTTACAAATTCATGTTGACTTCACAAATTGTTTCAGTCAAAAAAATAAACAACCCTAAAACCAAAAATTCTGAAAACATTTAAATGTTCTGTTTTTTTTTAATTCAAAACAACTTTTTGTTTCAAGATTTCCTTTGATTTTTTTAAAATAAAAAAAAGTTTACAATGTGCCAACAATTGAAATAAAACATATGAGTTTCTGGCTGTTGAATGGGTAGGAAAGCTTATAAGCCGAGAGATATGTTCACTACCCCACATTTTGTACCACTTATCATACTCAAAAATGTTCTTGGCTTCCAGTTTACACTTCCGTAAGTGTAGCAATCATTGTTTTGCAGAATATGGACCCTAATAACCTTTCATCAAATCCCAAAAGCACACTGAAATGAGGATGGGTGAAATAAATATAGTTATGAGTGAAGTGGTATCCTCATATAGTCCATATCTCAGTGCAGGGCACCCAGAACTGATTAGCAAGGGACCATTACTTTCCTGTTCCATATCATAAGGCCTCTGAGTATGCAGCCTAACATGTAATTGTCCTTTTTGCTGGTACATCACATTGCAAAATTTTGTCTACCTTGATGCTTTGACACCAAAATGATAAATGACTTAGAAATACCTTAATTGTGTGGGTTACAGAGTGACTATATCTTGGCTGGCCCAGATAGCATTTGTTATTAAACTCCTGATTGGAAAGATTTTGAGTGACATGGATTATTTTAAAATATACTTAAAGCAAATAAAATCGCTTTTTGCGATCCTTTTTATGATGGATTAGTTGAAAGAATAATGATGGGTCATTTGAAAGAACAGCTAACATTCCAATAGTTCAACAAAGTTAATTGGCTGCCTCTAATTGTTGGAGACTAGCAAAATCATCAATGTCAATGCAATGATGTAAGGGGTCAGAGGTGTAGTTGCACAATGGCCTCTCATATGTACTTTGCCATTATGAGTCTCATATGCCATGACCTTATTCCTTTGTACTTCAATGGTATACATTTTGAAGGCATTTCTATTTCATTTCCTTTTTATCTCCCACTTGTGTGCTGTGTAAGCTTCTATCCTTGCTACCGGCAAAGACACTTTTATATAATACAGCTGCTGCTTCTGCTAAATTTGTTCTGAAACCAGGGTCTGGTTTTGAGTTTACATCAGGATCATTTGCTTTGTTTACTTCACAACTATATTGTCTTTTATGTTTGCCAAGTTCTCTTTTGATCATTATGACATTATCTCTATTTGTGGAAGTTTAGTAGCTGTACTTGTCACTTACTTCCATATTTTGCATCTGTCACACTATCCATATTTGTTTTTCACAGTACCTGCATTTACTTTTCACAGTTACACTTGTCAAAGTCTCTTACGCTTGCTGTTCGTCAACTTTTTGGTATTTGTTTTATTTCTATCGTGGTTAGATCCTGTTGCAGCATCTTCAGGATATGTTTTTCCTGTATAGTTTTATTAATAAGGGATGATCAAACCAGTTCAGTGAAAAATAAGAATCTGGCTGACCCACAAATAAAACATCTTTTAAATTTATTGAAAATGTTTTGCTAAATATCCAGTTCCTTCCCCTGACCTCCAGATTTCTATCTTTGTTAATTTCTAACTCAGAGACTTAAAAGGTCTAGTTGCTCTCTTCCAATCTTGTGAGTCTGGAGACTTGTCCCCTCACCTCCTGTGATTATGGAGAATGCACCCAAAGGCATCTCTGACTTTGGAACCTCTGGAACACATAGGATTTGATTAGAGAATTTGGTCAAATCCCTGCAAAGTGCTAGAACTGAGGAATCACATAATACCATATGGCTGGAAAGTGGTGCTGAGGAATTTCTTTATGGATGGAAAAAAGGGAATTTGGCAATTGAGAATGTAGGGATCTGTAACCGTGGCATCCAAGAGGCATATGATGATCTTGATATCAACACAGACACCCCAACTAAGGAAGAGATCATTCATGCCATCAAATCCTTAAAAATGGGAAAGCTCCGGCAAAGGGTAACTTGATTACAGAATTGTTCAAGGTAAATACTGAGTTAACAGCATCTATGCTGGCCCCTTTATGTACATCAGTCTGGGAAAGGGAAAAAGTTCCAGATGAGTGGACCAATGGGGTTATAGTGAATATACAAAAGAAAGGAACTCTCGGTGATTGTAATAACTGGCGTTATAAGTTTTATCTGTGCCAAGCAAAGTATTGTGTAAGATCATAGTCCAGCGTATATCAGACACAGTTGATAGCATTCTCAGAAAAGAACAAGCTGGTTTTTGGAAAGGGTATGGATGCACAGACCAGATCTTCACTCCACGAAACATAATAGAACAATGCTTAGAATGGCAATGGCAACTCTACATACATTTCATAGACTTTGAGAAGGCTTTTGATAGCATTCACAGGATCTGCAGGCATATGGAATCCCTCTCCATATAATCAACATCATCACATGTTTTTATTTCAACTTTACATGCAGTGTTGATCACAATGAGCTCAGTTTTGAAGTCAAAATGGGAGTACCTCAGGGGTGCGTCATGTCTGCAATCCTCTTCAATATTGCCATTGACTGAGTAACACAACATACAACAGAAGACATACCAAGAGGCATTAAATGGACACCCTTCTCATTCCTTTTAGATCTAGACTTTGCAGATGATCTCAGTCTGCTATCACATAGCCAACACCATATACAAGAAAAAAACAACTTGACTCAATGCATTCAGCCAGCAAATTGGACTCAAAATCAATTGCAATAAGACAGACATCATGACCTTAATATTGCCTCACCATCACCAGTACAGATAGAGAATTATGTTCTCACCAATGTAGAAACTTTCACATACTTGGGCAGCACCATCAGCCAGGATGGTGGAACAAGCCAGGACATGTGGAACAAAATCACTAAATCCAGGAACACCTTCAGGAGTTTAAATACAGTCAGGAAATCATCAACATGAAAAAACAAAGATTTATGAGAACTGCATACTTTCAACATTACTTTATAGTACAGAATGCTGGGGAATAAGAAAGTATGACTTGTCCAAACTGTCTTCATTCCATACAACCTGCCTCAGTATCTTTTGGCCCAGAACAATCTCAAACAAAGATCTATTGATACAGTGCAGCCAAGAGGATATGAGCACCATCATTGCCAGGAGACATTGGAGATGGATTGGCCATGTGCTTCAGATGGAAACTGATTCCATCACCAGAGTAGCAATAAGATGGACACCAGAAGGCAAGCAAAAATGAGGCCTCCCGAAAACAACATGGTGAAGAGCTGCGGAAGCCGAGCTGAAAAACCTGGGGCATAGCCAGGGAACCATTGAAAGACTTGCCAGACACAGAGAGGAGTGGAGGAGCTTTGTCACTCCCCTAAATGCCACAGGCATAATGGGAACATGACGATGATGAACTGTGCCTCGGTGGGTCACAACTGAGAATACCAATTTCAGGACAAACTGCTGAGAAATAGGGCAGATAGAGCCCAAAACTGGATGTTATTCTCCCATGAGACATATCAAACAAGCAACAAAAGTAAACTTCTGTTTCACCGCACTGGCTAACAAGAAGTTAGAACAGCAGTTTCCTTAGACATTTCAGTCCTGGTATCACCACCCAAAACACTAGAATTAGAGATGAGTGGTTCTTTAAAACTAATTTAATCAAAAAAATGTTCTTCTGATCCCGAAGAACCAGCCACACACCCAGGTCAATATACAACTCTGATCTTACCCAAAAATTACACTGTTGCTAACCCTTTAGTATCTAAAATCTAAAGGTTTATTTATAAAAAGAAAGAAAGGTTAGAGTTAAAATTGGTTAAAGGAATGAAATACATACAATAATTGCAAAGTTCTTGGTTCAGGCTTGTAGCAGTGATGGAATAAACTGCTGGCTTAAGTCAAGTCTCTGGTTGCTTTCAAATCATTGGAAGGTCCTCAATTCCTTGGTTAGAATGCTCCCATTAGTATAAGTCCATAGTCCAGAGGTTTGAGCATGAAAGAGGCTGGAGCCGGAAAGAGGCAAAATGGAGATGTTTCCAGGGCCTCTTATAGCTTCTGCCATGTGGAGGGAAATCCATTGTTTCAAACAAAGCCCTCAGCAGAGCTAGTGGAAAACTGCAGGTAAAGATGGAATTTGGAGTCACATGCGCAAGTCACATGTCTATGCATGACTTTGCTTAGTCATGGCAGTAAATTCCATTAAGTGTAAATAGGTGTTTCCCATGGTCCATTGTTAGTTAAGTGTTCCTTGATGAGCCACTTAATTTGAATAATCCCTCCAAGATGTGCAGGCTAAGTACCTTGTGGGCATTACTCCAGGAGCAAACATTTGAAATCCAGGTATAGAGTCAATACTAATAGCTTCAAATACAAATAAATAAATAAATACATACATTAAAAAAGATGCATACATGCAAATAGCATAATCATATTCAGCAAATCATATCCTTCCACAGACTCCTTACTTGACAACTTTTGTACAAGATTTGTTGCAAATATTTAACAGTGGTGGCAGCAATGATCTTTATGGTCATATTTTAATAAGATAATGTCACAGGATCAAAAAAGGAAGATGGTGATGCAAGTGGGACTAGAAGGATGAGCTCAGGGAGGAGGAAGGATTGGAGATGGGGAATGTGGCCAGGTAGAATGGAGATCTCAAAAGGTTTAGATAACAGATATATGTTCTAATGATGTCTGCATAGGACTGGGGACCATAAATTCTCGAGCTCTATGACAGCAGTTGTTCTCTCTTCACTGGTCGTATTTTTAATATTTACTGTTATGGGGATTAATTAGCTAATGTCCATAAAGCACTCTGAAGCAGGAAAGACCTATTCTATTTGAGTACTAAGTATTAAGTATTTTTAATTGTAAGATTTTGATAAAATTCTGGATAATTAAGGGCCTATCCGGATCTAATGAATGAACATTTTGAATTTTGGCTATCACTAGAATTCATGTTTTCCCATCGCTCATGTCTGTTTTATTCTGTATGCTCCTGTTTTTAGCCCTCTTACAATGAATTGTACTTTACAGCATGAGTAATTACACTACTTATTCCAATGGGAGCATTTGCAGAGGAAGGTAATATTTGATATCAATAAGGATGGCAGAATCAGGTCCTAAAATAATTATGGTCAAATTTGAAATAGTGCCCAGCTCAACACATCTATAACATAATTGGGAAAGATGCTGAACTTCTTTTAGGTGTGAAGAGTTCATGTAGCGTTCATGCACCTGGAAACAGTCAGGGCACACCCTGACTGTTGTTTAGGAGCAATGCACACATTGCTCTGCTCTGTCCAAGGACATGGACCATGGGAACATGGACCATTTGGGAAGTCAAAATAAGGACATCAACCGTGGGAAGCTTCCTTGGCCTAGGCTCAAGGCCTGAGAACAAAGATTGTAGTAGATAGAGGCTGGTAAATAAGAATATTAATCAAAGTCATATTATTTCCTTTGTTGATGCCTTTTGCGGTCAGAGTATATAATGTGCAGGGGGAGAGAAATAAAAGAGAGGTGGAAAAGCTGACAGGGAAGATCCCGTCAGCAGACCAGCCTGTTTGCTTGCCTAAAGCCATGTCCTGTCTTGTACTGAACCGCCACAACTGGCGCCCAAACGTGGAGCCCTCAGCACTCACCTCGCCCGGCAAGGGTTTCAGATGCGTCACTCATCCGCTTCGCGGATCCTGGTGAGTATTTTTCATTGTGGTAAGTATGGGAAGCTCCATCTCTGCTTTGCAAGTGCAACACCGCAATGAGCTACAGCATTTGCTGCGTAAGGCTCAGCATGACTGTCCCGCTCAAGAACTCACTCTCCTGCTACAGGAGGTGAGTGCCCAATGCCCGTGGTACCCTGAAGCTGGAACCCTTAAGCTAGCGGACTGGGAGCGGTTGGGCCAGACATTGCACAAGGAGCCTCGGGCGCCCGTGCAGGCTTTACATGCCTGGCAACTCTGCCGCGACGCGATACAGCGTGTCGCTTCGGACAGGCCCTCCCTCGTGTCGCTGATGCTCTCGCCACTCCCGTCCGCTCCTGCAGCTGTCCCCCCTCCTAGCGATGCGACACAATGTGTTGCCTCGGAAAGGCCCTCTCCCGCACCAACAGAGGGGCTGCCGATCTCACCATCCCCGTCTGCTCCTGCAAGCATTCCTCCCCCTGCTTCGCCCCCAGTGCCTCTATTACCACCGCCTCCCTGGCCTTCCCCACTGGAGCCGGTGTGTGATCACCCTCCCCCCGTGGGGCCCCATGCTCTGGGGCCCCCTGGGGGTCGTCCGCGTCTGCTCGGAGGCTTTGGCTGGTGCAACAAATGGTTCATGCAGCAAAGACTCGCTCAGATCTTATAGCAGAGGAGCTGGCTGAGCTAGTCTCAGTCTGTCCGGTGACCTGGCAGGATGATGGCCAGGGCAACCAGGTTGCAAACTGGGTCAGTTTGCCGTACTCGGTGATCAGAGAGGTAAAGAAAGTGATTCGCGAGTTCGGTCTGACTAGCACGTATGTGCGTGGTCTCATTGAAGGGCTAGGTTCTGGGTACTCTCTGGTCCCTGAAGATTGGAAGGCGCTGTTGCGCATGATGCTGACACCTAGTCAGTATGTTATTTGGCTTAGTGAATTTCGGCAGATGGCAGAACGCTAAGCCCAGGTGTGTAGAGAGCAAGGTGTCATTTATGAGCACTTGGCAGGGGAGGGCCAGTTTGCTATTGTCCAGCTGCAGTCTCAACTCCCTCCGGCCTACTTCCCCATTATTTCCACCTGCGCCCAGCATGCTTTCCGGAAGGTCCTGGATTCAGGCAAGCCTACCAAAGCTTTGCCAGTATCCGTCAGGGTGCGTCAGAGTCCTTTATGGATTTTACCAACAGATTGCAGGAGGCTATCCTCCGACAGGTGGACAGCCCTGCAGCAGCTCATGAGATCCTGTTAAAAATGACAGTTGAAAATGCGAACGAGGATTGCCGTCGTGCTCTCCAAGCGGCACAAGCCTTTGGAATTCTAGAGCTGTCAGACATGCTGCGGGCATGCCAAAACATCGGAACCCAAGCCCATAAGGCTGGAGTTCTGGCTGCCGCCCTGCGGAAAAGCGGGAAGGAGGGGAAGCGTTGTTACCGCTGTGGTAAGGAGGGTCATTTTCAGTGGGAGTGCCGCTCATCAACGGTGCCTGCTCGCCCCTCAAAGAAGTGCCCCAAGTGTCGGAAGGGCTATCACTGGGCTAATCAGTGCCGTAGCGGGTCGGGAAACTGCACGGCGGGTCCCCCCGAACCCAGGGCCAAACAGGGGTGTTTCCCACTCAGACAACTGTTCCTCTGCTTTAAAACCCATAGACTCCATGAAGGCGGCGACTGCCGGAAGTGCAGGGCTTGATTTGATTATGCAGGAGGACGCTGACTTTCGGTTGCCGGGGGAGGTTTGCGCCATACCTACCCAGGTGACGGGACCTCTCCCTGCTGGATTTGTGGGTCTGGTTCTTTCTCGCTCACACTCTGGGAAACAGGGTTTTTTTGTCATCCCAGGAGTCATTGATGCCGACTACACCAGCGTTATTAAGGTTCAGGTATGGACCCATCTTCCACAGTCACTCCGGCGTGGACGGTCAATTGCGCAATTGATTTTAGTCCCCTATCAGGTGCCAGCTGCAGAGGATCGAGCCCGGGGCAGAGGCGGCTTTGGATCGACGCTGGCTCAGTCGCCATCTCACAACACGTCCTCTCCACTTGTTGCTCTAACAATGTTGGTCTGCCCCTCAAAACCTCAGTTAACATTTCTCTTAAATAATGTTCCTTTTACAGGGCTGGTGGACACTGGAGCTGACGTTACTGTGATTCGCGATCAGGAGTAGCCGGTCAGTTGGCCAACAGTTCCTTCTAAAGAGTTGTGGGGGATCGGGGGTAGTAAACCCGGGTGCCAAAGTTTGTCTTGGGTCACGGTCTCTAAACCAGGAGTCCGTGCCCTTGCTACAATCCGTCCTTTTGTGCTCCCTGTCCACCTCAATATTTGGGGCCGTGACTTACTTACAAAGCTGGACACCACCCTCAATATTAATATATAATGGCCCAAAACCTTCCCACACCCACCTTGCCCTCCGCATTACCATTGGTGTGGCAATCCTTAGAGCCCGTATGGATTGACCAGTTGCCCCTCCCTTCAGAGAAGCTGAAAGCGCTTCATTCGCTTGTGCAACAACATTTGCGTGCACAGCGCTTGGAACGTTCCACTAGTCCCTGGAACACCCCGGTGTTCGTTATTAAGAAAAAATCTGGTGCATGGAGGCTGTTACATGATTTAAGGGAAATAAATAAACGCATACAACCCATGGGCCCCTTGCAATTTGGCTTACCGAACACAAATTTAATGCCTCAAACCGATCAGCTTTGTATGTTAGATTTAAAGGATTGTTTTTTTACCATCCCCCTTTGCCCACAAGATCGCGAAAAATTCGCGTTTACTTTGCCACAATATAATAATCAGCAACCCTCTCATAGGTATCAGTGGAAGGTCTTGCCCCAGGGAATGCAAAATAGTCCGACCTTGCGTCAGCTCTTTGTGGATCGGGCCCTCGCCCCTTTTCGTGCCCGATACCCCACACTAAAAGTCTACCATTATATGGATGACATTTTGCTTAGTGGTCCCCAGATCACGGCAGAACAGCTTGAATCCTTGTCCCAGATTCTCGGCCAAAATGGCCTATTAGTGGCACCAGAAAAAATCCAGCGCTCTTATCCCTACCACTACCTCGGGCATAAGGTTTTACAAACCTATGCCACCCCTGTTCGCCCAGAACTGGTTCTACCTCAACCCCAACCCTTGTTAAATTACAACAGATTTTGGGTCATTTAAATTGGATTCGACCCTACTTCCGTCTCCCCACATCAATGCTGCAGCCGTTGTTCGAGCTCCTACGTGGAGCTCGGGCACCGGGCGCAGTTATTGCCATCACTGAGGAGCACATTGCCTGCATTCAACAGATCAATGCAGTGTTGAGTCAGCAGTTTGTGGATAGACTCACTGAGGTCCGTCCCCTGCGGTTGGTTCTCCTTGCCACCCCTCATACGCCCACTGCGTCTCTGTTTGTACCTCGTACAAACACAGCCGTCTCCATCATAGAGTGGATATATTTGTCATCCACTCCTCCTCGGAACATTTATCCTTATTTAGATGCCTTGTCCGATCTTGTTCGTAAAGCCCGCCACCGTGCAGTGCAACTCACGGGTACCGATTTAGTTGCCATTGTGTTCCCCTTGTCCCGTATTGAATTTGATTCCTTGTGACACGCCTCCTTGGCCTGTCAGGTTGCTCTTTGTGATTATGTGGGAGAGATCTCTTATAATCCCCCAAAAGATCCCCGATTGGTAATTACCCAACAGGTGCCCCTAGTTGTCCATCGTCTTAGCCGCTCTCCACCCATTGTTTCAGCTGTCACTCTTTTTACTGATGGCTCTCCACGTCGAGGTGTGGTCACCTATCAATTAGGTGACCCCCCTCGTTGGCATTCTCGTTTTACGCTGCCTCAGCATTCCACGCAGCTCTTAGAACTGGCTGCTGTTATTTTGGCCTTTCAACTTTTTGCTGATTGTCCCTTTAATTTGATTGTGGACACCCATTATGTTTATCAGGTAATTGATTATTTACCCCAGCCCTCATTACCCCACAGGTCGATGAGGACCTCCTTCACCTGTTTTTGTCTTTACAGTATCTCATCACCACTCGTAATTTCCATTATTTTGTTGCTCATATTCGCAGTCATACCCCTCTGCCTGGGCTACTTACTGAGGGCAATGCGCGCGCCGATCACGCGTTACGTGGTGAGGTAAATTCCCTTTTTTCTGACCCCATTGAAAGCCAAGCCTTTTTTCATCAGTCTGCCTCTGTTTTGGCCCGGCAGTTTCACATTCCTACTGATCATGCATGTTCTATTGTTCGCTCCTGCCCCCACTGTGCCGCTGCTGCCCCTACCCTTTCTGATGCCGTTAACCCCAGAGGCACCGCAGTGAATCAGCTGTGGCAAATGGATGTCACTCATGTGCCACAATTCCATCCCTATTCATTTTTACATGTTTCCATTGATACCTATTCGGGATTCCTCTGGGCGACCCCACAGCGTGGGGAAGCCACTCCCAAAGTTATTCACCATTTGCTAGCCTGTTTTGCTGTTATGGGTCACCCGAGCCAGATAAAAACGGATAATGCCCCAGCCCATTGCTCCACAGCCCTCTCCACCTTTTGTGCCCAATGGGGCGTCTGTCTCACACACGGGATCCCTTATAATTCCACAGGCCAAGCTATTGTTGAACGTGCAAATCGCACACTAAAAACCTTCCTCGACAAACAATTAAAACAAGGGGAGCTGCGTCTCCGAACCTTAGGAGACATTCAGCAGCAATTGCATATCCTTTTGTTCACTTTAAATAACTTAACGCTGAACGCAGATCAGCAGACCCCCGCGGATTGGCATTTTCATAAATCCGAGGTACTGGAAAGACCGCGTGTCTATTACCGTCAGCTGCCCGAACCGCAATGGCTGGGCCCACTACCTCTAATCACTTGGGGTCGGGGATATGCTGCTGTGTCTCTCCCTACAGGACCCTTGTGGGTTCCGGCCCGGTGTGTGCGACCGGCACTGAAGCAGCATGGCATGGCACCAAGGACTATCGAACCCCATACCGGAGTTTCAGCTGACCCTGGAGGAGAGCGCGGTGCCTCCCGGGTAGACAACGAAGGGACGGAAATGGAAGAGGCGTAGCGTCCCAAGCCAGCCCGTGACATGGGGAGCAGTAAAAGCATTGGTCGCCGCTGCTCAACGACGACTGGCAGCAAACCAACAGCCAGAGACTCCTGAGACTTTGTTTGTGGCAATTCTTGCCCAAATTACTGCTAATTCTGTATTGATTGTATGCCTTTTGTGCCTGCTATTTCCTGTAGGGGTTGGCTCGGAAGCGCTTTCTCCATTACGGGCCCGAATGACATATAACCTATGGGAAAGATTGGCTTCAATAGCAAATGTTACCCACTTTTGTTTATCTGATTCTGTAGCAGCCGGAGAATTGTTAGGTACATGCCTTATTCCAGTATGTCATCACCCTGAGGAAACCGGGAATGAGACGATGCTCGCTGCTTACGCGAATCTCTCTTCCCAGTACTCTGGCATGGCTAATTGGGGCCCGGCCAACTATACTTTGCCTCACACGGCCATATCCCTCCACACACCGTACCCGGCCGGGGCCAACAATGTCACCTGTGCGTGTGTGGTTAACTGCACTAGTACAAAGGTGCTCTTGTGCTGTTGGTAAATTTCTCAACCCTTTTTAAATTGTTCCCACGCTGTGAATATTTCGTACAATTATGGCCATATCATCCTACCATCAGGGTGTTTTTTTACCTGCGGCTCACGCACCTTTAGTTACATTCCCGCAAATTTAAGCGATGGCACCCTTTGCTGCCTCAGCAGAATGACACTCATTCTGCCTTTTGCCGGCCAAAAGCACAGTAAAAGAGGTGTACCCCTTTCAGAAGACTGTGTTGCAGATGTCGATCTTTTCAGCCATTCTGAGTATACAGCCTTAGCGGCCTCTATTGTTGGAGTTCCCGGGCTTGCCACTTATACAGCCAGAACTTTAAATAACCTGGCATGCTTTGCGGCAAAGGCAATTAATACAACATCCCAGGCAATTGCCCTACTTAACACAGAGCAACACGAATTAAGGGATGCAATTTTGGATAACAGAGCAGCCATTGATTTTCTGCTCTTGAAACACCATCTAGGCTGTTCCATGTTTAGGCATATGTGTTGTTTTAATTTAACTGATAATAGTTGCCCCATAGAAACTAGATTGGCCGAATTGGCCAATCTTACAGCACACATACGCCAAGATCTGGGGTTTGAGGGCTTTTGGAATTGGCTTACAGGATGGTTGCCCTCTCTAGGATGGCTGCAACAATTTTTCGGTTATGCTCTATTTGTAATTGTTGGGATTATATTTTGCTGCTGCTGTATACCATGTATTCCCTCTTTGCTAAGGCTTTGTAGAGACCCGCCCTGGCAGGCTCCCCGAGTTATGTCCTTGTCAGTCTGGAAGTTAAATCGCTTGCAAAAGCAAATTGATGGCTACCATGAGATGGCCGAGCACAAATAACAGAAAAAGGGGGGATGAAGAGTTCATGTAGCGTTCATGCACTTGAAAACAGTCAGGGCACACCCTGACTGTTGTGTAGGAGCGATGCACACATTGCTCTGCTCTGTCCAAGGACATGGACCATGGGAACATGGACCATTTGGGAAGTCAAAATAAGGACATCAACCGTGGGAAGCTTCCTTGGCCTAGGCTCAAGGCCTGAGAACAAAGATTGTAGTAGATAGAGGCTGGTAAATAAGAATATTAATCAAAGTCATATTATTTCCTTTGTTGATGCCTTTTGCGGTCGGAGTATGTAATGTGCAGGTGGGGGAGAGAAATAAAAGAGAGGTGGAAAAGCTGACAGGGAAGATCCCGTCAGCAGACCAGCCTGTGTCTTGTATTGAACCTCCACATAGGTGCAATTTTTTTTTTGAAAATATTAACCACCAAAAAACCCCCCAAAACAGTAACAAACCTTTTAAAAGTTACAAAATTATTGTCCATTCTCTGATCAACTGTATTATTCAGTGTAATCCTTCTGCCAGGTGTAGCCTTCAGCAACCAGGGATGGATTCAATATCCAGGAGTTCCTTTTCAACAAAACAATACAGAACTGGCTCGAGCCCCCCACCCAGTAACCTGGGGAAATTACACATCACCCCTGCATGCCTCTGAGAAGCAATATTTCACCACTCACAAACACAGAGTCTGAGTGTAGAAAATAAAATTTTAATGGAAGGAGAGAAGGCACCCGACATTAATTAGGGAAAATTCCATAAGCAGAATTCATAAACATAAAACTGTGAGCAGGACACTCACCCCAGAGTAAGTGGAGAAGAGTCTTCTGCTTCATGTTCTTGAGTTCTGTCAAGGTTCCTTCCCCATTCTGAACTCTAGGGTACAGATGTGGGGACCTGCATGAAAAAAACCCCCTAAGCTTATTTTTACCAGCTTAGTTTAAAACTTCCCCAAGGTACAAACTATTTTACCTTTTGTCCCTGGACTTTATTGCTGCCACCACCAACCATCTAACAAAATATAACCAGGAAAGAGCCCACTTGGAAACATTTTCCCCCCTGAAAAAATCCCCCCAAGCCCTATACCCCCTTTCCTGGGGAAGGCTTGATAAAAATCCTCACCAATTTGCATAGATGAACACAGACCCAAACCATTGGATCTCAAGAACAATGAAAAAGCAATCAGGTTCTTAAAAGAAGAATTTTAATTGAAGAAAAAGTAAAAGAATCACCTCTGTAAAATCAGGATGGAAAATATCTTATAGGATAATCAGATTCAAAACATAGAGAATCCCTGTAGGCAAAACCTTAAGTTACAAAAAGACACAAAAACAGGAATATACATTCCATTCAGCACAACTTATTTTATCAGTCATTTAAACAAAACAGAATCTAACGCATATCTAACTAGATTGCTTACTAACTCTTTACAGGAGTTCTGACCTACATTCCTGCTCTGGTCCCGGCAAAAACCAACACAGACAGAGAGAACCCTTTGTTTCCTCCCCCCGCCCCCCTCCAGCTTTGAAAGTATCTTGTCTCCTCATTGGTCATTTTGGTCAGGTGCCAGTGAGGTTATCTTTAGCTTCTTAACCCTTTACAGGTGAAAGGTTTTTCTTCCTCTGGCCAGGAGGGATTTAAAGGTGGCTAGCCTTCCCTTTATATTTATGACAAGTTCTACAACCAAAATTTCCTTTACTGTGCCCCCCTCTGCTCCCTCACCATACCCCATTCACAGTGGTTGTACTTGGTCAATGAAGACCCTGGGTTCAGAGCTGCATCTGTGTGAGTTCATTTCCCACCCAGGAAAAAAGGCACCTGGCTTGCTCTACCATTTGAGCACTTGCTCTAGCTGGCCGCCTCACCCGCCGGTGTTCCTCCCTGCTGTCCACCTTGCCAGCCGCTGTTCCTTGCTTCCTGGACACTCCACTCTCCACTGTTCCTCGCTGCCTGGATGCTCATCTACTCACCACTTTCTCTAGCCACCCATCAGTCACCTTCTGCTGCCACCTGCCTGTCTGCTGTGACCTCTGTAGGTCAGTCTCTTAGTGATTTTTAGCTCTCAGCAGGCTGGGCAGAAACACTGCCCCACCACAAGTGATTTCAGCTCTTATTGAGTACTTAAAATACAAAAGGTTCCTAATGAAGTCCGTTTAGCTCAGTGGTTCTCAAACTAGGGCCGCCGCTTGTTCAGGGAAAGCCCCTGGCAGGCCAGGCTGGGCTGATTTGTTTACCGGCCACATCCACAGGTTCGGCCAATCGTGGCTCCCACTAGCCGCGGTTCGCCACTCCAGGCCAATGGGGGCTGCTGGAAGGGCGGCCAGCACATCCCTCATCCCACACCACTTCCTGCAGCCCCCATTGGCCTGGAGCGGTGAACCACAACCAATGGGAGCCGCGATCGGCCAACCCTGTGGACGCAGCAGGTAAACAAATAGGCCTGGCCCGCCAGGGCTTTCCCTGAAAAAGCAGCAGCCCTAGTTTGAGAACCACTGATTTAGCTCTATCTTTGAACATTGGGAAGGAACAGGTCAAACCAGACCAGGGACCCTTAGGAAGAGTCCACATCTCCTGGCTGTGATATCTGTTCCCACCCCTCTTACTTTCACAGGAGCTACACAGCTCCTGTCTGCTAGATACCTATGCAGAGTAGGTGTGTTCATGTAAATTCAGTTTGCTCATGAAGTCTCTCCCTCTCCCCGACTAGCTGTCAGGGGAGAGTTCATTTAGACCATGCTTATATCAGTACTTTTGAAAACCATATCCTAGGTGTGTCAAATTTGGCACATATGAATTAGGGCCTTCAAATTAAGGATCACTTTAAAAAGTTACAGCTTTTATTTTAAATACTGACCTTATTCAGATATGTTTATGAATTTTAGTTATCCATGCAAAGACTCCATAGCTCTATACAGTTTACAAACTATACATAAGCACTTCACCCATCCTTGAAATACAGACAGATCTGCAGCTGCAGGCAGCAGCTGTCTAATTCTACACAACAACACTACACAACAGATCAGAATAGAAAGCAAACAACGCTTTGGGATTTGTCGGCTTCTCACCAGGATTTTATCCACTGATTCTGCTGCTGCTGTTCTGGAAGTAAGGGCCTAATCTGATATCCTTACATTTACTCCAGTGAGCTCTGGATCACAGACTATGAGCCATTCCAGACAAAGAATGATTGACTAGCAATCAAGAAGGTCAGAGCTGAGGGACATTCAACTGTTTTCATTTGCAGTTGTTTGTCAATATATTTTCCTCATTTAGTTACCTCAAGTTTCAGATTCAGGTTCCTAAGTGCTTAAATCACTTTTAAAATGGGACTTAGGAGCCTAAGTAGGGCTATCTGGTAAACAAGAATTCCATTTTGTGAAAAATTGAGGTTTTAATATTGTTTTCATTCATTGTCATATAGAACAAAAATTATACCTGTCTATTTCTTATTCTTTGTTTTTTAGCACAAGAGAAAGAGGCCTGAGAATAGTCAATAGTCCAATGGTTTGGGCACTCACTTGAGATGTGAGAGATCAGCCTCAAGTTCCTGCTCTGCATGATTCAGAGCCACAACCCGAACCAGTTTCTCAAACATCACAGACAAGTGAGCTGTAGAGTCAGTCTCTTGATTTCTCCTACTGGATCTTTTCCAATTTGTATAAATAGTTAAATATTAATTTGTCCAGAGAGAGACTGTTCTTTGTCTTCAAAGAAGTATTTGGGACTCTGAATTTCAAATATTTCCCTTTTGCATTTTGTTTTCAAAATGTCAAATATGGCCAATAGTGTGAGGCTTAAGAATGTTTAGTGAAAGTCAGAAGTTATGGAATATATTACATTTGCTGTTGCTTAACCTTTGTTGTTCCCATTTCTCCAGTCTCACTGGAATATTTTCACATAAAAGAACCCCTTTCCATTAATCATTCTATGTTCATATTGATTACTAACTAAAAGAAGACTATCGCAACTGTAGAGAAAACAAAGATTCTATTGAATAATGCAAGGAAGGAAATGTATTGCTCACTGAAAGGTTATTGGGACCCTTATTTCTCCTCTCAGCAAACAACAAAAATGCAGCAATAAGACTAATAGAAAGGATAGGATTTTCAAAAGCACTCAACATTGACCTAATGCTGCCCCTATTGTAGCAAATGTTAAACCTCCCTTAGACTTCAGTGTGACCAGGGAGGCCAATGTGAAGAGCTTTTCAAAAACACCATCCTTATGGAAATGTTGGTTCTCTAGAGCAGCACTTGCAGAGAAAAGACTCGTATAGCTTAGATGGAAGAGAAAATTGCCTTCACAGCTGGAAGTTTGCCCAGTGACATGGCTGGTCTATCAGCAATGTTTCAAAGAAGGGGGACCTCAGAAAAATTTTAAAAGCTGTGGTCTAACTTTTTAGAAACCTTTGATGTTTAGACACCCAGCAGATGGAAACCGAGGTGTCACTTTCCCCTCCCAGTATCCCTTCCTTCCTCGCTTTTTCCTCCCCTCCCATTCTTTCGACTTTCCATTCTGCTGTCTGCCTCTCAATCCTTTCTTATTTTGGGGATTTTATTTTAAATAAAATATAAATAAAAAAGCCCCCAACCCCACCCATGGTGGGTGTCATTGCATATTAAGCTAAATAAATCTAAAAGCAATCTCTGCTAATTTCCAGAAAGAGAGGAGCGAGTTGAAGAGCTATGAACAATTATATGAGCTCAGACTCTATTACAAAACTGCTTTGTCATTTGCTCTCCAGTATTGTCCAAAATATTTTTAATTACCTGCAAATAACTAATCAAACCCCAGTATGTTAGCTATGTGCATCTACATACCATATGGTAATCTCCTGGGCTGTGAAACATCCATTAGAAAGTCCACAGCACAGAGAAGAAGTGCTTTCCCCATTTCACGCTTTCCTTTTATCTCCCCCTTTGTTTTATGCATTTTGGTATTCTTCTTCGTTTTGTGCCAGAGGTACTACATACTAATGAGATGTTTGGCTTAACTCCAGCTGCCAATGACATGCAAGTTACTGATTCAGGTCCTGAACACCCCATTTATTTTTTGTAGCCAATCTGTAGGCCACGTAACCTGTCTTCTAATGAGTAAATGTTACTCACTGAAAGTACTGTAGGCAACAAATCTTTCAATTTCAAGCTACCTCTAAATTAACATAGCTGGATTGACTAAATGGCAAGTTAGCAATAATCTCCACAAATAGTGACAAGTATGAACCTGTGCACGAGAAGTAAATCATTTCAATGAGTAACTGTAAAAAAGGGGCACTCTATAATCGGTGGGCAAGATAACAAGCCTACTCATCTTCAATAATAAGCAGCAAGAATTTCATCATGTTTTCAGTCTATTTGAAATAAACTGTGTTAAAATGTCTGCTGCTGTTCTCCTCATGCTCAAATCTCTCCAAGTTTCTTCTGTATATTTATGATATTGATCTCCAGGAGATTTCTACTCTGATTAAAAATTTCAGGCAAGCCTCCTAGAATAGCAAATAAATCTAACTATATAAAAAAATCTGGTAGGCTCAGATAGAGGAACTTCTCTGGCTATGTTAAAACCTAAATTTTCATGCATAGTTAAACACTGAACTCAAACATTGGATAGCATGAGCCAGTATAACACATTAGAAATGGTATTTCCCCCAATGGATCCATTCGCACCCATTGGCATTAGGTATCCTTTGCATTATCAATTATGAATTAGGAACTAGAATTAGAATTAGAAGAGTAGACAATATGCACCAGTATGCCAGATTCTTTAGTTGGCACAGGGTTGGCTCTTGCAGGATGTATATCGGAAGTAACAAGCATTTCATTGAAATATATTGTAACTTTTTATTGAGGATATCCATAGGGATTTTTAAGAACCTGGTAAATAGCAGGAGAGCTTGGCTGCAGCCGGCTATAATCTTGCATGCTGCCACTAAAATCTCATTTGAGCAAAAAGGATGATATAACTTACTGAAATATATTGCATATACTTTTACCTTTAGTTGAGATAACTAAACACTTCAGAGTGGTAGCTGTGTTAGTCTGTATCAGCAAAAAGAATGAGGAGTACTTGTGGCACCTTAGAGACTAACAAATTTATTTGAGCATAAGCTTTTGTGGGCTAAAACCCACTTCATCGGATACATGCAGTTGAAAATACAGTCGGAAAATATATATATACACACAGAGAACATGAAAAAATGGGTATACACACTATAATGAGAGTGATCAATTAAGTGTTCTCTGACACTTCAGTCTCCCTGGTCACTCGACTACAGATCTAAAAGTTGCAATATTACAACAAAAAAACTTCAAAAACAGACTCCAACAAGAGACTGCTAATTGGGAATTAATTTGCAAACTGGAAACCATTACATTAAGAATAAAGACTGGGAGCGGATGGGTCATTACACAAAGTAAAACTATTTCCCCATGCTTATCCCCCCCCCCCACCACCGGTACTCTCACCTTCTTGTCAACAGTTGGAAATGGGCCATCCTGATTATCACTACAAAAGGTTTTTTTTTCTCCTGCTGATAATAGCTCACCTTAATTGATCACAATTGATCAAGATATCTATCTATCTATCTATCTATCTATCTATCTATCTATCTATCTATCTATCTATCTATCTATCTATCTATATCTTCCTACTGTATTTTCCACTGCATGCATCAGATGAAGTGGGTTTTAGCCCACGAAAGCTTATGTTCAAATAAATTTGTTAGTCTCTAAGGTTCCACAAGTACTCCTAGTTCTTTTTGCGAAAGTCTTTGGTTTGTCATGAGAGGAGATGATATGTGTTATATCTGACAAACTGGCAAACATTTCATTCTCATAGGCTTTGTCAAGTAACAAGACGGAGACATCACAACAGTCTTTATTGTACAATCCCAGTACAGGTATTCACAAAAACACACTCATGGAAATCACGTATTTGTGACATTACAATGAATACAAATCCAACATGTTTACAATATTTTGGCCTGGAGATAGTTTTTCAAAGCTGCCAGAGTCTGTTGAGGGTTTTCAGAACAATGACGATATCTTACACATAACTAAGGAATCTAAGAATATCAGTTTCTTGACTAGAAGGAAACTTTAAGAGAATGAGAACTGATAACCCACAAAAAGCATATTTATTTCCTCTGCAGAGGATTAATACAGCAATGAAATAATTGCCAGTTCATTGATTGTCATTCAATCACTCCAGGATACTTGGAAAAGGTAGACAAGAACCCACAGAAACCATTATTTGTAGACCCAAAAGGTCAATTACTCATGGACCGCCTGAATTTTATGTGATTCTATAAAACTCTTTCATGGATTAGGGGAAGCTAACATCCACAATGTGGATAATGGAAACTAAAAGCTTTTGTGTAACTTGTATTTTGTTGTTGTTTTTATTTCAACTTGTAAGTAGATATGGCATAAAATACATTGAGAGCTCAGTTTTAGTTCCATATGTTTTGCCGGTAGCTTGATCGCAATGTTGTTAAAGCTATTTTATGAACTAAAATTTGTTGTTCTGCGGCACGGGGGGTGGGGAGTTATAAGTAGATTTCTGTACTGATTTGTGTACAGGATCACATTATTTTTTCTATGACAAATGAATGAGATTGCAGCTGCATTAAAATCTAATCACATGCTTCACTGAATATAATACATTCACTTATTTTCCCTTTTTTTAATCTTCAAAAGGTGCAGATCACCTTACATTTAATATAATTGCACTGAACTGTCTAATTAAAAAATAATTAAACTAGTAGCAAGAAAATTCATCACTATTTACTACTTTAATTGCATATAACAAAATGTGTAGATTTTTTAAAATGTATTATTTTGTCATAACAATACTTTAAAACACTGTTGTAAAATGTATTTTTTTTATTTATACATGCAAACATAATATGAAGAAAGCTTTAAAGTAGGCCTATGAATATTGCATGTGTATATTAACAGTAAAAAATGTAGATGGTGTATACATTATTGAAGACTATCTTAGCAAGAAGTTGCTCTTTGAATAATTTTTTTTCTCTTCAGATTCTTCTCATTTTCATGTTAATGTCTTTGGAAACGTCACTTCAATACTTTTGCTGTTACAAACTTTTGAACAAATAGACATAAATAATGCATTAGTGGCAATATTGTTCTAATAACTTATTTAGGGCATAATTATTTCACAGCTTTAGGCATATTTAAATAAGGGTCTGCTTTTAAGTTTGCAGCCTTTGACTGTGCTTAGCTTAGACTGGTGAACACAAAAATCTTGAGGGGGAGGGAAGGGGAAGAAAAACCAAAACTCAAAACTTGTGCATTTCCCATTGTTTAATTTTGGAAACACTAATCTGTATCAAATATATGCTACAAAATAAATTACCTATAATATTTGAGCCCACATAGCATATTTCCCCCACTTTAACTTGCTCTAGAGTTTTTAATAGCCATCTATGGGTTCTTTCTCTTTATTCCCCAACTCCCACTTTTCATGCAGAGAAGTTAATGGGGTTATAATTTTGTAATTAAAGCACATAATTTTAATTTCTCTGATGACTCTTTATTATGATAATCTTGTTAAGATTATGGCGTTCATTTGTTGCTGCATATGATCATTGGGCTTTTGTAGAGGCTGTCTGTGCTACCGAGTCACTAAATAATTAAAAAAGCAGAACACTCCAGCCAGCAAAGTCTTGCTGTTAATGGAAGACCAACGTTAGATTTAACTCTGTAAACCTATTAAGGGATTCACACAGAGAATAGATCACAGATTTTCTGTCAGTCATCAAAAGCTTCATTAACTGAGTATCTAATTTCTCATTTAATGAAGACTTGTCCTTCCAGATTGGACATTGGTGTAGGTATCCCTGAGACAACAAACATAAAATGAGATGATTCTCAACTCAATTAGCTAAAATACTCAAGAAAGTGTATGTTTGTAGAGAGTTCAACACAAGTAAGAAAATTCTGTGAAAGTGTTCCAGGCACAGTACTGTGTAAAGTACACTTGAATTCATTTCTTTAAAACTCTTCTGCAATATAGCATCATGCATATTGAAAATTAAAAAAATGAATCATTTCCCTTGATTGCGGTTTTCTGCAAAGTTTGTGTTTACATGGCTGACCTTTATTTTAAAGCTTGCAGTCAAAGCCAGTTGAATTAATAACTCTGGAGTACTGCAGTGTGGCAATATATGCTCATGTACAATATATAGCAAGGGCTTTTATAAGCACTAAAATATATTGTATCAGTGTAACTACTTCTATTTATTTAAAGGGTTTTTCAAAGTAAACAGCTGGGTGATTTTTATGAAGCTGTTTTTATGTTTTTGGAGGTGCAAACCACACAAAACATAAGCCATCCTGACATATTAACTGTGTATTTTCTGGTGTGGGATGCTTTAGATTGATCCAATTTTTCGTTGAGAAACATATGCAACTAAATTAATTAGTCTGTCTACAAGAATAGGGGGTAACAGGACATGCTATAAGGAAAATGAAAATGAAGGAAAATGAAATGCTAAGATGTTTTGTGTTGGTTTGCTTGTTGGACAAACCCATTTCTGATCATTTTAACTAATGTCAGAAATTAAGGAGAAACTATTTTCACAAACCTGAGATGAAGTTAGCATGTTTGTTGCAATACTTTTTTAATACATCAGATTATTGCTTGTGTGTGCGCTAAGATTTTATATAAAGTTGCCCTCTCCATTCCCCCTCTTTTTTTTTTTAATACACTTGTGGTAAAACAGTAGATAGTCCTTCTCAGAATGAAGTCAGACGACTTCACTTCTTCAGGATGAAAGTGGAATTTGATAAGATAATGAGCGTCTAAAGCTAGAGTAAGCACTAGAATCCCTAGCGTAATTTCAATATATAAAGTTGCTTGGTGATGAGCCTACCCTACCCTACATGTTGTAACTGGATGTGGCTTTCCCAAGTTGCCAACCTGGACATCTAACTACTTTGCACTGGGATTCCTGTAATAAGCTTAGGAAGAAAAAGAATACAAGACCATATAATATACACTTTAGATAAACATGTTTCCTGAGCATCAGCAAATATTTTATTAGTTACACACAAATAAAGATGAAATATATTTCCCTGCAAATTTTTATGGCTGCATATAAAACAGCTGAGGTTCTGTGAAGAACCATACCAGAAAGAAATTTAATCTGGAGATCACCCCTTTCATGTAGCATATATCTTAAATGTTATAACACCAAAAGCCCTAACTATGGACATAAGCATTTTCTTAGTTCCTTACTGCTTGCCTTGAAACTTCTACCTAAAGTGCCTCATGTTCCTAATGAGGCTATCAAGTGGCAGTGTTTATTGCCATCTTGAGCACAGTATCTGTTTTCCTGTGTGATACTAGTGTGCTCTATGTAGCCAATATCCTGAAATCCCTTCCATGCCAAAAAATTCCACCAATCATTCAGCAAATTAAGAGCCTGGCTGTGGAAAAAGGAATGTTATATTGATGAGCACTCAAATAATAATAATTAATAATAACAATACCTAGTTCTTAAATAGTGCTTTTTATCCATAGAGCTCAAAGCGCTTTTCAAAGGAGGTCCTTATCATTATCAGTTACAACAATGGGACTATTTATATAAGGGCTTACCACTGCGTGAAATAGAGGGCATCCCAAAGCCTTTACAACACTTTGGATCAGGGTCAGAGATTCTGGAGACTGAAAATATCTGTTCTGAAGATTTAAGAGGTGCAAAATCCCTGTGCTGGCCACCTGCATAATAATTCCACAATTGGGCCCTTAAATAGATACAGAAAACATTCTGGATAAGAACAAAATTTGGATATGCCAGTGCCATTTTTAGCGTAGCCAGGCATACACTACAGCTAAATGGGTATGTATTATAATATGGAGAACTGCTGATTTTAATTGGGGGAGGATTAGGGGCAGAAACCGTGGAGCAAATTGCCTCTATCAATATTACCTCTACAATTTATGTCCAGAAAAAGACCAACGGAAGGGACAAGAAGAAGGGAAGATATCTGTAAGCCACTGGCCTGATTTTGGGGCTGCAGGAGGCAATTGGTGCACCTTAGAGCAGCCTAAGGATGCTCTCTGGCACCCTGATGCCCAGGTTTCCCCAGCACACTTCTTCATACCACCACCATACTCTGTACCCAACCAGAAAGCAGGTGGTATCAAGCCAACAGAGAACCAGTCTAAAGTCCATTCTGGAGCAATCAGCTTCACAGGGATGTAGCATAAAAGGGACTTAGGCAAGACTGAGGATCTGGCCCAACAATTTATTTCCACAAAAGACCTAAATGATGCATGTATAAAATTTTAATGAGTCTGTGAGTTTATATCCTTATTTGACAGTGCAGGATTCATATGACATATCAGATCACAATATCTGGCTATTCATCAGGTAATGAATATTTTTCATTTAAAGGCTAGATTTTGAGTCCCTTCTTCATGTGATATAGTGAAATAAATAGAAATTCTCAGAAAGCAAGGTACCGCTCAGCATGATCAGAATGGTGTTCTTAAACAAAACCTTTTTTTTTTCTGTATAAACTAGTATAAACCAAAATCTGTGATAAGAAGCTTTACTTTGTTTTGTACTGTTTGAAAAAAAAAGTCACATTGAAAGACAGACAGTTGAAGCTTAAGCTCGTCTTAGCACATGTCTGTGAGGAATCTCTCCTGTCTTCAGGAAGAAATTCTACTACCCATGCTCTGGCAATGATGTTCCCAACCACTGAGTCCAGTGTGCCAGCTTTTAGAGAGCTCCATTCTAAATCTGACATTAGGAATCATAACATTCAAAAACCGGTAGGAGAACACTTCAACCTCTCTGGCCACTCAGTAAAAGATTTAAGTGTGGCAATTTTGCAACAGAAAAGCTTCAGAAACAGACTCCAAGGAGAAACTGCTGAGCTTGAATTAATATGCAAACTACATACCATTAACTTGGGTTTGAATAGAGACTGGGAGTGGCTGGGTCAATACACATATTGAATCTATTTCCCTAAAGTTAAGTATCCTCACACCTTCTTGTCAACTGACTAAATGGGCCATCTTGATGATTACTACAAAAGTTTATTTTCTCCTGCTGAAAATAGCTCATCTTAACTAATTAACCTCTCACAGTTTGTATGGCAACTTCCAACTTATCTGTATGTATATATATATTTCTTCTTACTATATGTTCCATTCTATGCATCCAGTGAAGTGGGCTGTAGCCCACAAAAGCTTATGCTCTAATAAATTTGTTAGCCTCTAAAGTGCCACAAGTACTCCTGTTCTTTTAGTGGATACAGACTAAAACGGCTGCTACTCTGAAACCTTACTTAGAGTAATCCCTTTCTCTGTAAGTAGCCCCATTCAGCTTGTGAAAGAGTTTTCAAACTCTGGAGATAAAGTCAAATAATAGATAATTGTACTGGGCTGACATTGCTCTCTCTCTCTCTCTCTGTCTAATCAGCATTACTAAATCGTTTCCTACCATAGGTGTTAGGCACCATTAGGGGCCTCTTTTTTAATGTACCTTAAATGTATTTCTAACTAAACATTTATTTCTCACAGGTACTGAGCAAATCAAAAGGTTTCACCATGCTTGTGTTTGAACAGATTCTTCCCCCCCCCCCACACACACACGCATACTATCTTTTAGACACAAACTAACTCTCATATCAAAATCTATTGGCTTATATCTAATTAATTCTGATACCCCTGCTCCTGTTCAGTAGTCCTTTATTCTTTGTGTAGCTCCATTCATTTCAATGGGATTATTTGCACTCTGAGGGATTACTTCATGAGAGTAAAAGTGGCAGAATCAGGTCCACAATGATTTAGTACTATACATATTTTTTGGCCTGGAACAGTTACAGGGAGCTACTGAGTTAACAGCATCAGGCAGAGGTAGACCACAGCAGACAACAATACATGAACAGTTAGCTAGCAGATCTAAAAAAAAGTAACCAGTCAAAGCCTTTATGGAGGCTTTGCCTTATTTGTATGAAAAAGGGGCATATTGGAGAGAGTAGAGGAGCCTCAGTGCACATCAGAATTCATTGGCTTGATGTAGTACATTCAGGTGAACCACTCTGAAGAGGGAATAAGATTCAGAAAGGTATATTCATCTAGGAAGAGAGACACCATCAATTTTTAAAGGAAAGTAGAGACGAGTCAAGCTTTGTGGTCATTTTAATTAGTGAAATGAAACTTGTGTCCTTAAGATGTGTGATTAGAGTGAACTAAAATGCATAATTAAAATCTAGTCATGTTTGTAAGGTTTGAGATTTTTGTTTCTAAATAGACAGGATTTACTGTCTTCTTGTTTGTTCGTTTTCTAAAATGAATGTATATTTCATCCACCCCCATGACAAATAAAATCCAATCACTTATTAAACAGGGGCAGCTAATGGCCAGAGGCACTGTCACGACTTGACAGGCAAGCTTCCTTTCTAAACGCAGAAAACAAAACAAACAAACAAAAGAAAAAAAACGGTACTCCCATCAAGCTTCGAAGGAGGAAGTGATTAGACAAAGAAAAAAAGAAGAAAAAGAAAGTCTAACACAGGGAAAATAGAGGAATAAAATAGGATTAATATTCAACAGAAATCAGAGTTATTTTTTGTGCAATTTAACAGACATGCTTCCATTGCAAAAAGCTGAAGCTGATATGTGCTTATATAAATACTAATCAAATTTATCTCTAGCTATTTTGAGTTTTAGATATCAGTAGATATGGAGAAAGAGCTGTATTTTATGTCTGCTGTATCTGGACCTGAGCCTGAACCCACTGAAGTCCATGGGACCATATACTATCGTTGCAGAGTTTGTTTGTTTGTACAGGGAAACAGGCAGCACGGGACACAGAGGGTAGAAGAAAGGTCATTGGCCACAGTTGTTGTCCTGAAAGAGGGAGAGTGAGACAATCACAAGAAACCTTCCCACACCAAGCACTGTTTTTGGGTAAAACAAAATCAATTAAATTATAGGTCTTTTGTGACGGGTTGGATCACAGAAACCCCTTTGGGACTGCCCACTGATGGGCCAAGACTACTTCTGCCCCTGCCTTCCCTGCCAGCTTGAGACTCCAGCACCTTGTCTTGCTGAGCCAGACACACCAGTCTGCTCCAACAAAAACCCAGGGTCTGAACCATGTGCCCCAAAGCTTCAGACTTAGCTGAAAGCAACTTAAGACGTGTTCCTGCCTTTTAACACTAAGATGCCCAACTCCCAATGGGCAAACCAAACCCCAAATAAATCCCTTTTACCCTGTATAAAGCCTATACAGGTAAACTCATAAATTGATCACCCTCGATAACACTGATAGAGAGATATGCACAGCTGTTTGCCTCCCCCCCCCCCGGTACTAAAACATACTCTAGGTTAATTAATAAGTAAAAAGTGATTTTATTAAATACAGAAAGTAGGATTTAAGTGATTCCAAGTAGTAACAGACAGAACAAAGTGAATTACCAAGCAAAATAGAATAAAACATACAAGTCTATGTCTAATACAGTGAGAAACTGAATACAGATAACGACCTCACCCTTAGAGGAATTAAAGTAAGCTTCCTTTTAGAGACTAGTCACCTTGTAGTCTGGGTCCAGCAATTGCTCACACCCCCTGTAGTTACTGTCCTTTGTTCCAGTTTTTCTCGGGTAACCTTGGGCGTGGAGAGGCTATGTCTTGAGCCAGCTGAAGACCAAATGGAGGGGTCTCCCATGGGCTTAAATAGACTTTCTCTTGTGGGTCGAGACCCCCTCCTCTCTCCTACACAAAGTCCAGCTCCAAGATGGCGTTTTGGAGTCACATGGGCAAGTCACACGTCCATGCATGGCTCAGAACTTACAGGTAGCAGCCAGAGTTCACATGATGCATTGAACGTCCTCAGGTAGACTTCTCATATTGATTAGAGCCTTACAAGATTCATTGTCCTTTAAGTGTTTCTTGATTGGGCACCTAATTTGCACTTTCCTTTCTCAAGAAGCTGACCAAATGCTCCACTAAGGATACTTAGAAATCAATCCAGTACACAGCCAATATTCATAACTTTGAATATAAAAATGATACATGCATACAAATAGGATTAATAGATTCAGTAGATCATAACCTTTACAGAGATATGTTACATGGCATATGTAGCATAAAACATATTCTAGTTATGTCATATATACATTCATAAGCATATTTCCATAAAGGTTTATGGGGGGGCACAGTCACATTTTTATTCCTAATGGAGTCTTCATTAATGGGTGCAAGTAGTCATTTGCTTGTGTCTTTGAGGAAAGGTTTTCATATAACATATGGAACTAGACAGTGAGTTGTTCTGTTTCCTAGGGGGTAAGTTCTGCATGTGACACTAAGGAGTTAAGCTATTATGTAGAAAAATTATGAGAAAGAACTGCACAGTGGTTTGGCCAAGGCCTTAAATAACCACAAACAACCAATCCTCTGAGAAGCTGAATTAATATGAGACTCAGTGATTCCTTTCTTCATTCCCCTTTGTTCATGAAGCCCTGTCTACAAGCCACAACAACAACAACAACAACAAAACAAAAAAGTGACTTTACACTCTATATTCTTTATGAAAATATGCTTATGATATGGATATGACATAACTGAGATGTACTTTATGCAAGATGGCTGAAAGCAACTTATGGTTTACTGAATGTGATTATCCAATTTGTATGCATGTATCAATTCTGTATCTAAAGTTAGGAATATGGACTATGTAACAATTACAACTGGGTGTGTATTGGGAAGACACCGACCAGACGACAGACCATCTGATTTGATGGGCCATTAGGAAGAAACAACAAGACTGTGAAGATACTAATCTCTCTCCATCCTGGGAGGGGTCCTGGGATGTAACTGTGACACTACTAGATCAGGTGGTCTTATCACCTGATACTAAACGTTATCTGGGACTTCTTGTAACTTTCCTCTAAAAGGGAAGGGGGGTAAAGTTTGGGAAACAAAGGATTCCCACCTTATATAAATCTTATTTAAGGGTGGGGAGGAAGGAAAATGGGTCTCTCCTCCATTGCCTACCAAAGAAGAATGACTGCTGAAAGAACCTGAAGGGACAAAGGAACTAACCTGAAGGGAAAGGCAGGGAAGAGTCCAGACTGAGACAGATGACATTTCTCACCCTAAATGTTGAATTTAGGCAGGATGCAGAGTTTCTGTAGCTCAGAGTTCCAGTTATTTCTTCTTGCAGATTGGACCCCTGTTTCTTTAGTGAATCAAGCTTAGTTTATGTGTTTTGTTTTATTTGCTTAGTAATCTGCTTGTTCTGTTTGCTATCACTTTAACCACTTAAAATCTACCTTTTATAATTAATAAACATATTTCTTGTTTATAATATAACCCAGGTTGTGCAATTCATAATTGGGGGCAGGTGAAGAGGCTGTGCATACCTTACTCCACGCTGAGGGAGGAGGTAGATTTCATAATATACCTTTCGGTCTGCACTCCAACCTTAGTGCTGGGGCACGTCCCTTCAGCTGAGTCTTTCCAGAGCTGATCTCAGTGTCTGTGTTGTTCTGCAGTTGGGTGTGGCCTTGCCTGTGTGTGTGCTGGAGGAGGCTTAAGAGCCTGGCTCAGCAAGACAGGTAAAAAAGGGGCCCATGCTGGCAGAACAGGCGGGCTTAGTAGTATCCCAGCATGTCATGTGGCGTCTTAAAGGAGGGGCAACCTATCACAAAAAAAAAACAGAGTGAAATTCACCCCTTTAATGCAGGGCTACTTAAGGCCTGTACTCTACTTCAGTCCTACTGTGAGATTTAAATGATGCATTGTTTTGTGGTGGTTTTCTTCAGAGAGTGGATTTCTCTGACATGTAACAAGATATTGATTCAATTATCTCAATTGTAGCTAATTGAAGTCTCTGTTACTCCATTGCCACATTGGCAAAATTTTTATTCTTAGTGATAGAATCAAATTGAAACTTAGATTCTGAAGTTTTTGGTTTGGATAAAATGGGATTTCAGTTCCTTTGTAAATTCCGCCTAGTTTTCATTTTGTAAAAAACGTGTTCACCTTCCCTACCACACTTGCTTGCTTGTTAGATTTTGTTTTTCCAAAACCTTTGACTAGCTTTGAACAATATCTTATATTATCTGAACTCACAAAATTTGGATGGTTGTGGGCAGGTCAGACAAAATGGTTCATGTTTGCATCCTTGTATGTTAATTTCATTTCAAGAATGAGATCGTTTACATTATGATGATCTTCATGTGTCTTTTTGTTTGTTTGTTTTCTGTATGTGGGCTGAGCCTTTAGCACCAGAAAAGACTATCAATAGTAAAGGAAGAAAAAGGAAGCAGGGAATAATGTATTACCTGTATTCTTTCAGCCTTTAACTTTTCAAGGGAAGTGCTGCTGACATCATTTAAGCTATTTATTATATCAGCCTTTTTCTCTGAAGCATTGAAACATGTGCTGTTTAGTTTTCCTTTTATTATCTCTTCTCTTCTGTCTAGGTTTGAATCTACTCCCTATTACCATTGTATCTGAATGAGCTGTAGCTCATGAAAGCTTATGCTCAAATAAATTTGTTAGTCTTTAAGGTGCCACAAGTACTACTTTTCTTCTTCCAGCAAGTAGAAAACTTCAAATTGGATGATGCATTTTTGGTACAGTTTTCTTCCTTCCTTCTCACAGACAGATGTTGCCTTTGCAACACCAAAAAACAAACGATGAGATTTTGGAAAAACAATACCTAAACCGATGTCTCATCTTTGTATTCCCATTGGATCAGAAATGCAGTTCTGAATAGATTTCTTTTAAGGTTTTCTCTCCAAATATGTGTTTGATGAAGGGACTATAAAGGACATTAGTTTAAAATAACTTGTTTCTGCTTTAACATACATGGTACTAGATTTAGATATTTGCTTTTAGTGGTCTTTATTAAAATAATAGACCTTAAAGAATGACCAAAATAAATGTGTAGATATATCAACCTGGATTATATTTACAGGAAAATTTTGGTTTCTAATTTGTCAGCACTTAACTATGAATCTAACTACCTACAGTGGATATTGTCGCCTGGAGTCTTGGGTAAGCATCTTGAGAACTCAGGGGTTGGCTTGTCTGAGTTATCCAGTCAACAAAAGCAACATATCTGATGCACACACTACAGAATGCCATTGATTCTAATTGCTGAGAGAGAATTTACCTTTGTGGTAATATTGTGTTTATCATAAACAGTGACATCAGTGGTTGAAAGCCTAGGAGTTATCCACAAATAGAACATTATGTTGCTGAAGATACTTGTATTCATTTGTGTGCTCTACTTAATGGACCATGGCAAGTGACCTGGGGAGGCAAGCAGCCCTGCTATTGTGTATTGCTTAGCATTGTTAAACTTGCAGAGAAGAAGATTACATTTTTTTAAAGTCAGCAATAAACAATGCATTGTACAGGGATGAAGCTATAAAGTCTCCTACTCTGACTAAAATCAGGAAATATATATGCTTTTATGCTCTTGCTGGGTTTAAATATTAATATAATGCAAACTGTTTCTGTGTAAAACAGAGAGACCTATTTAGAGTAAATGAAATTGCAAGTATGTAAAATGCTTTCTGTAAACTACCATCAGTTAATATTTCATAAAGAAGTTAAACATAACAAAAAATTCTATAATATTTTAAAAGTAAGTTGTTATGCCTAGAGAGGAAAAGATATAGAATATCTATAGAGGACAATCACTTCTACCTATGGGGGCATGAACTATAGCTACTTCTAGACGTATGTCTAAAATTTTGCTGCGTCATTGATCTGATGGGGGTATTAATGAAACAAAATTCTCTAACCAACCTTCTAAGTGTGAAAACAAGATTTTGTGAGTTCGCTACTAGATTCAAGAGACGTGAGATCTTGTTTCCACTAAAATACTGACTGTGACATTACAGAATAAATTGGAGAATTTGTAATGCCTGTGTAACTCACTGCTTCATTCCTATTAATTCATATAGTACATATTGCACACTCTTCACCATATATGAGGATTACTTCTACCAGTTACTTACTCCAGTTAGGCTCACAGTGGCTATCAGTTAGGCTTAACCCTTTCAGTAAAATTGATTCATTTATTTAAATGTATAAAGAAATGTGTACAAGCCAACAAGCACTGGACATCCTGGTAACAGTTACAGTTACGACCTTATCAATAGCATAACAATAAACGTTTTCTCCTGCCATATATTCCTCACTCCTACAATGCCACAAATAACAAATAATGTTCCTAATAAATACAATAAGTTGTTTCAGTTATTTCTTGCCCTCTGCCAGCTTAATCCCCAACATATCTGGCTGACCTTCAGTTTATCTATTTCTAATCCAAGCCTTCATCTGCAGTAAACATTGATTGGTCAATGATCAGTCCTACTGCATTCTGAAGATACCTCATCCCTGCAGTCCACCACATGTGAGAGTCTCCTGACTGGACACCAAACTGCCCACAATTATCCCTCAGAAAATAGGGGTGCGATCATAAGTGTACCAGTAACACATCAGGATCAATTATATTAAAGGCAGCTCTGCTTAAAAAAAATAAAATAAAATAAAATTCTTGTCCATTGCTAGGAGAAGATCAACAACTAAGACCACCAATGCAGTCTCAGTCCCATGCCCAGGTCAACAACCAGACTGAGCGGTAGTCAAGGATATCTGAAATCTCTAGATATTTCCAGACCTGCTGTGCCACCACTTTCTCTATGAGTCATTCCCCCAAACAGAGATATTAACAATCTACCCAAACAATATCTCCTCACAGGCCGTAACAGCTCGACAGGCATTGGCCAAATTCACCCCGAGGGTTTTATTTATACATTCAGTATGCTTTTATTGGTAAGTTGTTATCTTTCTCTATGTACTCATTTCTTTTCAGCTTTTTGCCTCTCCCTCTGCTTCATACTAGTAAGAAGGAATGAAGAAACTGATTTAGAAAAAAAAAAGAAGAGACATGCCAGGCTTTTGTCTATCCCTGCCCTCAGCTCAATATTTTGCTAAGGTTTAGATTCGTTTGGAATTTACAAAGGAACCAAAACCAAGAAGAAATGCAAAAGATGGAAAATAAGATTTGTCTTTTCTCTGGTTTAATTATTCCCACCTTGCTTGGATAATTCCGATATTTCTTTGTTAGTTATGCAGCTGAGCCACATTTTTAGGGAATTTAGAAATCTAATGGAGGAACTACTTTAAGGTTATAAGGTCAGGTTTTTTTGTCCTGCAGAGAGTGTTTGTATGCAGTTGTAGCCTTTTACATCCTGTTTTGTGCATGCTTCAGCATCTTAAATGATATTTACATAATACCTATAAAACCATTTTAATAGAATTATGTCTAAAGCATTTTCTCAGTTGCTTTCTGCACTTAAATGCCTAAGAAATGATCTAAAGATTACCAACTAACCAGCAAAACCCAAGTTCCAGTAAATAGTAGTAATCATCTCTTTGGATTAGATATCACGTCTTCCTCTATTTCAGACCACTGAAAAGTTGGCAGGAGCAATTTTACTTGGAAAGTGAAAAAAATGTAATAGGAAGGCTGGAGCTGTTTCACCAGGAGTATGATTTAACAAAAATAAAAAATAAAAATGGAAAATTTTTAATTTGACATTTTGGATGCCCAGTAAGCAACATAAATAACTTGTTTAAATAAAGTTTGTTAAGTCTACAGTTCCATGACATAGCTCCAGCCCATCGAGATCAATGGCTGGAAGATCAACAAGGAACATTCAAGCAGATCTGGGCAACTGACTGAATTTCTGGTTTGGTGACAGTTCGAAAAACACAAACCACACACCAGAAGAAATTTTTGGCTCAGGTCTAATCAAATCTGAAAGTTCTCAGGATTTTTGGTAACACAAAACCTCCCTCCATTTTGGGTATGACAGAGAGTAGGGATTGGAAGCTGGATCTCCCACATCACAAGTGAGTGCCTCACCACTGTGCTAATGGTTATTTTTTTTTGGGGGCGTGGTTGAATGTTGTGGTGGCGGCTGCGGTGTTGGCGGTCCCAGTAGCATCACCCTGCATCCATTTTGTGAATAGCCAAAACATTTTTTGTCAAATTCACAGATAGTTACAGGTTGGCTGAGAATGCATTTTTCATTGTATAAACTATTAGTCTGAAACATTTCACCCAGCTCTATATTCTAATACTAACCTAAAAGGAAACTGGAAACTACACAATATGGGCTCAATCCTACAAACTCTTTGTCACAGTTACTGGGTGAATTTAACTTTTGATGCTTTCTAGTCTTGCAAAGTGCACCCTGTCTAGGTTTCAGGCCTCTTGCCATTTTATACTGTCTCTCAAGGTACCCGTACACTGCACACCACTGACAGCGGTGAGTAAGGTATGTGTAGCTACATGCTGCAATGAAAAGCAAACAGCATCCACACTATGGGGTGTATCTACATTTTGCAGTGAAATACTCTAGCAGTGGGAGGCAGCAAGAACAGTTCTGGCAGAGAGGAGCTGCTGGAGACTTTTCCCACTGCCTCCCACTGCCACAGTTTTTCCCTGGTGCCAGATTCTTTCACTCTGGGGTGGTGGTGGGGCTCTGGCAGCAGGGAGACAGCAGGATATTTTACTCTTAAATAAGCCATATAGATGGGGAGCCATTACTAGGGTGTGTAGAGAGCCAAGTAGGGTACATACCCTAAT
Organism: Lepidochelys olivacea; assembly: GCF_965140295.1. Classification (NCBI taxonomy): domain Eukaryota; kingdom Metazoa; phylum Chordata; order Testudines; family Cheloniidae; genus Lepidochelys; species Lepidochelys olivacea. Next base: position 72,986,638 of record NC_140411.1, on the reverse strand, counting down.
GGTTCATAAGAACATAAGAACAGCCATATTGGGTCAGACCAAAGGTCCATCTAGCCCAGTATCCTGTCTTATGGCAGTGGCCTATGCCAGGTGCTCCAGAGGGAATGAACAGAACCGGTAACCATCAAGTGATCCATCCCCTGTTGCCCATTCCCAGCTTCTGGAAAACAGAGGCTAGGGACACCATCCCTCCCCATCCAGGCTAATAGCCACTGATGGACCTATCCTCCAGAAACTTATTTAGTTCAGGCACATCTTTACTCACCTAAGCAGTGAACACTGAGAGGGGACATGCTAACAGTTTTCAAGTACATAAATGGTTTTTACAAGGAGGAGGGACAAATTGATCTTCTTAACCTCTGAGGATAGGGCAAGAAGGAATGGTTTAAATTGCAGCAAGGACAGTTTAGGTTGGACATTAGGAAAAACTTCCTAACTGTCAGAGTGATTAAGCACTGGAATAAATTGCCTAGGGAGGTGGTGGAATCTCTGTCATTCAGGATTTTTAAGAGCAGGTTGGGCAAACACCTGTCAGGGAAGGTCTAGATAATACTTAGTCCTACCTTGAGTGCAGAGGACTGGACTAGATGACCTCGGGAGGTCCCTTCCAGTTCTATGATTCGATGACTCTATGATTTTACCATTCATTTCTTTGTAACCAATTATGACTTTTATGCCTCATTACTTAAAATCTACCTTTCTGTAGTTACTACACTTGTTTTATCTAAGCCAATGTGTTTGGATTGCAGTGTTTAGGGAACTCCATTTGAGATAACAAGGTTTGTGCATATCATTTTCTATTAATGAAATGACAGACTTTATATGAGCTTGTACTGTCCATCTTGGTCCGTACAAGACACACATTTCTGGGGGAAAGTCTGGGACTGGGAATTTGCTGTTGTCATTCTGTAGTACAATTCAAATGTAGCAGGACGGCTGGCTGAAGCTCTCTTGCAGTAGAGGTGGGGGTAATTTACATGCTGGAAGCTGTGTGTGAGCAGGCCAGGAATGATTGTTCTCACAGCAAAGCAGTGTAAAAGGCTCCCCAGGTTGGAGAACTGAGGGGACACAGCTGTGCAACAGTCCAGATTGTATTCTTGGTAATGTCAAAGTTATTTAAAATTATAAATAAATGTAAAGTGAATTTAATGCTTAAGAAATGTGTCAGTTTGATAGCCAGGGCAAGGCAAATTTCCCTATATTATCCCACTGTCATGCCTCAATCATTAGTTGGAGGTATCACAACAAGGTATAAATTGGTAGTTCATTCTCCTAGTTCATTTAAGCCATGGCATATTAGTGACAGCTTGGATGTTTTTTAAATTATTTGTACAAGGAAATGGACTGAGTACCAATTCATTTCTCATTAATTATTGAACAGTAATTTCTGACACTCACTGTATATCTGGGCTGCATTTGATCTGGTGACTCAGAAGTGAAAAGCAGTAAGTTGAGGTAGCACGTCCCAGGATCCAAATCCCTGTTCATTATTGTTATTGATTTTAATTTTACTTTCTTCATAACTTTGAACTAGATTGCTGCTGATTCAATTTCAGATGGATGAATAGTTAGAATCTAGGCTAAGTGAGCACTTGTCCAAGCATGAACGGGTGGGAAATGCTTATTTCTTACATCATGCCCACCTTAGATTTCCACTTTTCTTCTGATTTAGACATGAGAGATATTAGTACACTGCACCTTCATCCTAGGTCATACAAGATAGATGGAAAGTAAACTGGTTAGCAATTGATTAAAATATTTTTACTCCCCCAACAATTTGGCACATACATAATTAAATATATATTAGCCCTGCCAGATATCCATGTTTCAATGACTTGAGCATCTTACTCTTCTTTAGTGATGGGCAATAATTATAAATAAAAATAGCAACTCATTTCCTTTGATGTGCACCAAGGAGATATGACTGCTGAATTTTGTTGATATTGGCCAAGAGCATTCTTGGAATTTCTCATTATCAAATAAATCATGAATTCTTTGTGGAATACAGGTTAATAATGGAATAAAAAATGAAGCCTTCAAAGCATCCAGTGCATATTTTGAATGAACTGCTCATACAACCTTTATGAGATAGCTGGATAATATTTTCCTCAAAAGGTGACAGCCATTCTCTTATATTGATCCTGAGAAATTTTATGGAATGGAGACATAATTAAAATACACAAGTAGTAGAACTATCCTAAGCAGTAAATAGTCTTCAAGTAGTGATGCCAATTACATTACTGAAAACTGCACTTGAGCAGAGATATGGAACTCCAAAGCTCCAACATCATCAACATTGAAGTGACCTTTTTTGTTGAAAAGATATTCCGTGCTCTGAGCTATTTCCACACATATTCTGCCCCAGGTTCCTATAGAGAATTGGGGATAGTATTGTATGAAAGAATGCAGTGCCACCATATGCCTAGCAGGTTAAAGATGCTGAAAACTTGGTTTGTGGAATTCATTGGAGTAAAACCTGTTTTAGCCCATCCTGGGTGAATACCAGCAATAATAAAACAGCTATGGTCCCAAACTACAGGAGGGTAATTTTCTCTTCATTATGAGCTATAATTGGTGAATATATTTATATTTTCAATTTGAAAGAGAAAGAACTATTGCTTGTTACTAGCTTCACAAATACTTGTAACGGCTATACAGCCTTCGCTTGGATGAAATGTATGACATTTGAAGGCCATGGAGTAGAAGAAATAAATGTAATATTGTTCTTAGACAGAAAACTAAATGTTCCCCTAGCTAAAAGGATTATAGCCAGGAATCTTTCCCAAGGACAGCATTACAGCTGCATAATCATTTATCAGTGAGAAGATTTTCTATAAAGTGTGCCTCTCCTCTATAGGTGGCAGAGAATGCAATTAATTAATTCCTAGCATTAAAAAGCAGCAGCCTTTTATTCAGGAGATTAATAAATAGCATGCAGCCTTGACGCACAGCCAAAGTTTACTTTATTCTTGAATGATATGCTGCCTTTTTCCCATAAATATGTAATCATTAGTAAAAAGCATTAAACAAATGTACAGAAATGAAAACAATTCTGTTTCCAAATTGGTTATGCTTTAGGCAAATACGAGGATTTTTTTTAATAGAGTGGCACTAGTATTCCTGCTGATTTCATTTTCATTTAAACATTTTACTGGCTGTCTTAATCTGCGACATGTGCCTAGTGGTAATAAGAAAAAAAAGCTGTAGTTTTAATAATTGCTTATATGATTTATGAAAGAGTTATTCCAGTAACTGTTTTTAAAGCACAACCTGCCTTCCTTGGTTTTCCCTGTAAATTAGCAGTAATTTGTGGCACCACCATTACATATTCTCTGAATGTTGATGCGGTTTATAGGAATTTGCATTTTCCAAATACTCTGCTGGCAATGGATTTCTTGGTTCTGATTCCAGCCAAATTCAGATAAAAATCCAATCCCATAGGTAAGCAGAAAAGCCTCTTTCGTCTAAATGTCAAGTCATGCATGCATCTGTTCCATTCATTAAATTCATTAGGTTAAGGTGGGCAGGGCAAAACAATCTAAATGAAATATAGCAGTATTCATCTGCTATATATCCAAGTATGCCCATTTGTTTATTTTATGCCAAGCACAAACTGTAGGACCTATTCAATGGTGGTAAAGAATTGCTCAGAAGGAGCCCCTTTCCCTGAAGACTGAGATGGTATTTGTCAGTCCGCCACACTCCCTTCACTAGCTGTGAAGAAAAGAAAAGGCTCAAATGAATTAAGAGCATTTGTAAAATTATACACTAAAGGCTTTTAATCCACAAGAAAATATTTCCCAGCTTCTAGAATGGCTGTACTGTTAGCTGGCTGAAAAAGTGAAAAGTCAGCCAGCCAAGAAAGTGCTAACTATGGAGTAGGGCATAGCAAGTGAGCTCTCATCCCACTGTGGGCTGCAACAGGCATTTTTGTGAAACATTTATCCTTCCCTGGTGACTATACTCTGATTATTATTTTCTTTAAAAAAAAATTAAAATATTATTTGTCCTGCTCTTGAAAAAGACAGATGTCCTTTCTCAATCCATGGGAGGCCCTGTAAGGTTCCTAGACATGTTTTTTTTTTCCTGGTCTATTGCTTTTTAAAAGTTCCTTATTGCTTAGCTAATTGGTAGGTCTATTCCTAATATTAGACCAGGAGTACTATAGACAGTGAGGTATCCTAAATGTGTGCCTATATGCTTCACTTCCTATAATATTCACACTGTTTCTCTACAGCTCCAGTGGAGCCCTCTGCTAGCCAGCCTAAAGGTACGAGATCTGGGAGATCTCTTTTAGCTCGAATGGTAGAGGACTGAGGTTTTGGAGGTGAAGCTCCAAGGTTCTAGTCTCAGCATCACAGATCTGAGACTGTTTGTGCCCTATACTGACTGTCTCATGGAGAAAACACAGGACCTACAAATACTAAATATTGGAAGTTTTTTTTAAAGCGAATGTAAGAGGATTCCGGTCAATCAAACCATTTTTTTTCTATAATTCCAAAACACTACATTGGTTTAGACATTTTTTAAACATTTCTACAATTAGTTTAAATTTCTAAACAAAAAAATCTTTCAAAATGAAAAATTCTAGTTTTCTAGTTCAGAAGTGTCAGAATGAAACCTTTCGACAATTTCAATTTCTTTTCTTTTCTTTTTTGGGTAAAAACTTCTTCCAGACCAAATCTATTCTGCCAAGAAATTCAGTTTTGACAAACTGGTATTTTCTGACAAAAGGTGTTTTGTCTGAAAACCCCAACAAATCCTAAGCTGCAGCTCATATATTCGTTACTCTTCCCTAGAGTACTGTACTGGGAATGTAGAGCCACACCCAGGATATAATCATCAGTTCGGCTGATCCCACCACTCGATTAGGTTCTCAGGGAGAGTCTGTGAACATGCATGCTGTAGACCAATAGACTTCAGAGGCAGTTAAAAATCAAGCTATACAGGTCTATGTTCTAGAGAGATTAAATACTTACGATGCTAAGCATCCACAAAATAGAGAGAAATACAATTAACTTGTAAATTGTACCACCAAAGAGACTATTAAACACTTTTTTGAGAACTGGTAGCTATGCACCCTGATTTTATTCCTGTACAAGCTGCAACTTGTGGGAGGAAAGAACCCACATGGTTTTGTATCAAACAGCAAGTTCAGTGCTTTGCTATAATTTGGTTTGTTACATAGATACCAGAGTGATAGGACTGCCTAGGACCACAAGTATTGATGGGAAATATACCTCTATTTCCATCCTTTATCCCTGGTTCATTCCTACTGAAGTGCCAATGTTATAACAGATCGTTGGCCTTACAAGATTGATGCTGCTATTCAGGCAGAAGAGCAAAATAGTTAAGAGTATCTACATTTAAAATAATTGTGCCTATAATGAAATTGGCCTTGGTACAAAAGGAAAGTAAGATCTTACATCTGCCTGTGACGGGTTCAGTCACAGAAACTCCCTCAAGATTGTCACTAGATGTGCTGGGATACCACTGAGAACAAATCCCCCTGCCAGAGAAGGCTTCCCTCCACTCCTGTCTTGCTGTAAGACACTCCAGTCAAATACAGCACAGACCAAGAGGTTTGGCCATGCCACCCTGCAGTTCACTGAAACTGAGATCCACTCAGCTCAGGGACTTCTAAGTTAACAGATACTTTACCAGCACCCAGTATTCAGTCTTTCAGCCTAAACCCCAAATAAAACCATTTTACTCTGTATAAATATTATACAGGGTAAACTCATAAATTGTCCACCCTCTATAACACTGATTGAGAGATATGCACAGCTGTTTGCTCCCCCAGGTATTAATAACTTACTCTGGGTTAATTAATAAGCAAAAGTGATTTTATTAAGTATCAAAAGTAGTATTTAAGTGGTTTCTATAATTCTATAATGTTCATGTGCACAAAAGTGTTGCAAGGAATTTGCATTGTGGAGATGGAAACTAATGTGATGCCCATTTGAAAATTTGACTAATGATGATTATGTATTATGTTTAGGTCAGTGTTGACTTTAAAGGAAAGTGTATTATTGTAATGCAGTCACAGGAATAAAAGAAGCAGGATCCAGCAGAGGTATGGTAAGTCTTAAGTAGATCTAGCTATAATTTTTTTGTTGAAACATTTTTTAGAAAATGCTGATTTGTCAAGTTTTTTCACAGAAACGTAGCTCTTTCAATGGAAATTTCATCAGGAAGGTTTTGCAGGTTCAGGATGTAATACAGAGAGGAAAACACACATCACCCTTGAATACCCTTGGGGTTAGGTCCCTTACATGGGATGTGGGAGAGCCCAGTTCAAGTCCCTATTCTGAATCCGGCATAACAGATATTTGAACACAGGTCTCCCTGATCTCAAGTGAGTTCCCGAACCACCAGGTTTTTGCTCATTCTGGGGTCTCTGTAATTTTTCATGAACAATTTTGAAGGGTATCAGTTTTGTTCTGCATAGGAACAAAAAACAAATGTTGTAACCTTGAAATATTTTGTGACATGGAATTATTGTTTTCTGGCTGGCCTTAGTCTCAAATGAGACCATGCTCCCTTCTATAGTTATGACATTTGGGCAAATCTTTCAGTTGTTTTGTGACTTGAATTCATCTCAAAACTGAGTAAAGTAAAAGACCACTATAGAAGTCTATTGCTGTAGTAAAACTGTATTTTCTTGAGTGACTAAAAGAAAGCTATACCTCCATTAACAGTCTTGCAGAATGTTCCCAGTACAAATTCCACATTGTAATAAGACTATGGTTTTACATATCCAAGTTTGATTTCCATATAATGTGTTCTCCAAAACTTTGCCTTTAGCTTTACTGATTTCATGGTCAGACCTTGTTTCTGAAGCACCCATGACACTTGCATTGTAAACTGAATTAAAAATACTATACACAAAGAAGATTCATATATATATAGTATTTGCATTAGTCAGACTTTTTGAGATTTTAAGACAGGAACTCTTTTAAAAGGGTGTAATATTTAAATATAGATTCTGTCATCTACACTTCACATTCTTGGGTTTATAAGAACACTGATTGGGTTCTCCTATAGTGTAAAATGAAATTTAAACTCCTAATTTAAACAAATGTCCCAGGTAGTATAATACTATTGCATGAAATAGGAGGTTTTAACTTACCCTATATATATATATATCAGTGCTGTACAGTACATAAAGACAACTTAAGAGTAGTTTTTCATTAATGATTAGAACTCTGTGAATAAGTGTTATAATAAAATTCTGCCTAAGGTAGGTCCTGTAGGATTTTGGCTGTGTATAGAAGATGATGTTATATTTTTGGATGGTCCTATACTGAAATAAGAGAATAAGACAAAATGTGAGCATTGACTTGTACCTCTCATGACCCCTTGACAGTGTGTGTGTGTGTGTAAGTCTTACAGAGTTTGATCCATTACCTGTAAATCGGCCATTTTCAATACTTGTCTCTCTTTCCAGTTTCATAGCCATTCCTTTGTATATCCAATATTCAACTATGAAATGGTATTGAACAGTATGGGGAGAACTATGAGTCTTTAATAACTAATTTTTGTGATATTAAAAAAAAATTAGTGTCACTGTTAGAGTCACACTTCTAACACTCTAGGCCAGGTCCTCAGCTGGTGTAAATTGGGTTAATATTGAAGTCAATATTAGTCCCCTGTGTTCTGCCTAAATTCCAATTTTGTTAATTGTATTTCCCCTAGCTAGCTATATTCTCCTTCTAGCTGTACTTGATCACGGTGTTTGCATTCTGTGCCAGACTGTTATGTCATGTGGACCTGCACTGTTAAACAGTTGCTGAGTTCCACTCCAGAAATGGTTGTATATATTACATAAAACTGTGTCAATCACATCTATAAATCAAGGTTATCTATTAATTAATAATATGCATTAAATTAATGGAAGTGAACCCTCAGCATTTGCCTCTTGTGAATCACTGTCACATTAATTCCTTTTCTTCTTCTACATCAAATTATTTAACTATAAAAAGATTTTGATGCCAAATTCAAAATGTAGTGAAAAAAGATAGTCAGTTGTTCAGATTGCAGCTTGTATTATTCTTCATACAATGTACTATACATAAAATATATAGATGGGAGTGAACACAAATTTATTTATGTGTTGTCCGTGCTGTAGACGGATACAGAAAATGTGAGTGGATGTAAAATGTGTTGTTTCTTGATTAGTTGTGTTTGTCATCTAAAATATTAATATCAGCAAAAGGAAATGAACAATAAGCAAACAGATGGACATTTCCATTATCAAACAGTAGGAAGTATCTGAAGAATAGAGTCTTATGTGATGACACATAATATTTCCTCACTGAATCAACAATAGTAAAGTTGGCTCACTATATGACTACTGGCCTTGGGGATTAAAGCACTTTGCTTCTGAGAGATTTTTCTTGAATCAGTTAGACCACATTTTACCTTAAAGTACTTACCTATTTATGAAGAGATGAAAAGATGCTCTGGGATTATTTATCATTAGTTCTTAATGATTACATAAAATGCAAACCCCAGACTCAGCTGGCTGAAGTGCAATGGAATTTAAATATTACCCAGTGTTGCCATTTATATGCTTGCACAGCTTGAGAGGTCTCTCATAAGAACTATTTGTGTAACAAACTACAGAAATGAAATAGATGCTTTGTCTATTGCTATATATTTTATCAAAGGCACTTTTGAAATAGGAGCCAGATTGTCCCTAGCTTTTGTGCAGGGTGGGAGGGTGCAAGGAGAAACACCCACCTCCCTAATTTTGTACAAGGATCAGTGATAGCCACACTTTCTGTGCTCAGGGGAATAGAGGTACTGCTCAGTCAATGCACCCCGAACTGCAAAGGAGTAGAGGATAGAGCAGCACCCTGTTTTCCAAACTGAGTGCACTAGACTGCTGAGCGGTCTGGCCACAGGAAGTGCAAGCATGGGATGATGCAGCATGTATCCTTTTTCTGCACACTAGGAAGAGTGAGGAAAGGTAGCACCTTGTGAGCTGCACCCCTCCCCGTGCATCCCAGGATGGTGCAGCAGCACAACTTACCCACTACAAGCCAGTGATAAATGGCAGTCTGTCCCTATTCTCTACCAGTACTTTAGCTGAAAAGTTTCAGGGTGCAAATAAGATGTTAAGAATTGTCTTTATCTACAGTGTTATGTTTCTTTAAATGCAAGTTGATTCAGGCCTCCATATGGGATATGGATCACATTTCAAATGTTTGTGTTGAGTACATACACAATCTCACTTTTTGAGGTTCCCCGCCTCCCACATCCCACCCTTAGGAAACCATTGTGTTTTCAATTTAAGAAGGATGACAGCTAGTTAACTTAACACAAAGTGCATCCTCTTCTATTAAACAACAGGCTAGTGAACATTACAGGACAAACTTCTTTTTCCTATGCAGTTTGTCTTCAAAATTTTCTCCCTACTTCCATTGTTATCAGAAGCCAAACAAAGGACAGGGAAGACAGAATCAAACAGGAACAGTTTAAGAGGTTAATGATTTGGAACAGTGCATCAAACTCTAGAAATTTTGAATCTCTGAATCTGTAGTGATGCAAACTGACTAATAGCAAATATTACTTGACACATTTCAGACTTGTATTCACTGTTGAGATGGTTGCAATGCAACCATTATCAATGGAATCAAAATAAAGCAATATTTTGTAGAAAGTTTCCATTTTTTATCTGAATATGAAGCATGATATATTTGCAAATGGAATACAGTGACAATGTCATATAAGAGTAAATATCATAGTTTGCCCTTTTAATCATAGTTTTTTTATGACAATGTGTATAAAATGCTAATAAACTAAGGCCTCAGTCATTTAGAGACTTACACACATTTATAAGTCTTTGAGCAATCACGCTTTGAACACCTCATCCTCTAGGAGCTACTAAAATATCTGATATCATATCATAAGTGAAATTTTACCACATACATTGTTAGCTGATCTCCAATTGGTGATGGATGAAGAAGATCAAGTGTCCATGTTGATACTCATAATATCTATCAGCATACTTTGATACCATTGATCATGAAGTGTCATTTACTAGTCTGTAGTATGCAGCAGGACTGGAGGATGGCTTCATGCTTTCTCATCTTAACACTCCCAGAAAATAAAATGGAAACAGCTTCTTTTACGGCACTATCACATGGAGTTCTTCAGGAATCTTCCCCTCTTCTCTCCAATATCTACGTCAAATTATTGGAGAGATGACACCCAGGTATCTATCTCAAGATCAACTGATGCAACACTGCTACAACTAAAACGGGAGAACACCTACAGGAAATTAGCTTTTGGATGAAAATCAGCTTGTTCAATATGAACCCAGGAAAACTAAAGTTACACCAGTCCAAAAGGGAAAATTTTTCAAAGAGCTGTCCAAGAAATCTCTCTTCCTTCCATTTGTCAAAGGGAAGCAAAGCCTCTGGGTCCTGTTGATATGAGAGATTTTGAACTGTTCTATTCTGTTTCCTATGCACAGCACTGAAAACATTGCTTTGACCCCATTAATTGCAAAGAGGGGAAGAAAGAACTAACATAAAATTAACTAAATAGGTAAGAAATAGAATGGCACCGGTAGAACTTAACATTAAAGATGCATAAATTAATAATTTAATTCATATTAAAAGGGATGAGGTAATTGTTTACCAATTAATAATTTGGTAATTCGGTACATGTAAAATGTTGGCACACAGCCAAGGAGAGTGAGATAGCAGTTTCAGTTTTAGCCTATAGCTAGTATGTTGACAGGCAGACAAACGTAGACTGGGCCGAACAAATGTCATTCCAACACTGCAGGGAGGGGTCAGTCAGGCATGCTTAGTCCAAAACTAAGTAGGAGTCACAAAATCACAATAGTAAACAGACCACGATACTAAGAATTGTTGTGTAACAGGTGTGATTGACAGATATAGCAGATGTGACTGGATTATAAGCATGGACCAATCAGAGAGGGTTTTAAGGTGATTGGAGGATACAGTATGCCAATATCAGGACTGGGAAACAAGCCAATCTGAAAGGGTCGAGTGCGGTGGTGGGCAACCCGTGGGATTGCACGCGGGGATGCAGGCGGCCCATCAGGGTAATCCACTGGCGGGCTGTGAGACAGTTTGTTTACATTGACCACAGGCATGGCTGCCCGCAACTCCCAGTGTCCCACCGTTCCCAGTCAATGGGAACTGCGGGAAGTGGCACGGGCCACAAGGACATGCTGTTAACAGGAAAAAGTTAGTTAATATAGGGAACCAGGAGCAGAACAGTTCAGAAGAAAGAAACCTAAAAGAAAGAAGAGAAGCGAAGAAGAAGACCTGAAAGAAGAAGCAACCACAGGGTGACAGCAGCAGCAGCGGTGCTGCTGGGACAGAACAGAAAGAGATCTGGACAGAAGAGAGGGAGAGAAGAGTACAGAGAATAAGCATGCCAGCTATAGTGCACAGTATAGATAGAAATAGGATTAATGAGTTTGTCTCTGTATGTCTCGGTTAATAAAAATGTGTGTTTGTGTTATGAATGTTACATTGTTCTATATGTAGAAAACTGTAAGATTCAAGATTGCTGTCAGAGACTGCAGGCGATTGATCACCTCATGCAGAATGCAGCCACTTAGTGTAACTGATATGCATCTGAGGAAGTGAGCTGTAGCTCACGAAAGCTTATGCTCTAATAAATTGGTTAGTCTCTAAGGTGCCACAAGTCCTCCTTTTCTTTTTGCGAATACAGACTAACACGGCTGCTACTCTGAAACCTATATATTTATGGTTCAGGTATTTTTAATCTGTACCCAAGGACTATGCCAAGAGATTTATGTTTATGTTTTGATTTATGTTTAGATTAATTGTATCAGAAAAGACTGGTTAAAGAAAGAAAACACTTTGTTTTGGAAAAAGAAAAGGAGTACTTGTGGCACCTTGGAGACAAACAAATTTATCTGAGCATAAGCTTTCGTGAGCTACAGCTCACTGCATTGGATGCATTCAGTAGAAAATACAGTGGGGAGATTTATATACACAGAGAACATGAAACAATGGGTGTTACCATACACACTGTAATGAGAGTGATCAGGTAAGGTGAGCTATTACCAGCAGGAGAGAAGGGGAAAAAAACCAACCTTTTGTAGTGATAATCAAGGTGGGCCATCCAGCAGTTGACAGGAACATGTGGCGAACAGTGGGTGGGGGGAAAAAACATGGAGAAATAGTTTGACTTTATGTAATGGCACATCCACTCCCAGTCTTTATTGAAGCCTAATTTAATGGTGTCCAGTTTACAAATTAATTCCTATTCAGGAGTCTCTCATTGGAGTATGTTTTTGAAGGTCTTTTTGTTGTAATATTGCCACTTTTAGGTCTGTAATCGAGTGACCAAAGAGATTGAAGGGTTCTCCGACTGGTTTTTGAATGTTATCTCTGATTTGTGTCCATTTATTCTTTTATGTAGAGACTGTCCAGTTTAGCCAATGTACATGGCAGAGGGGCATTGCTGGCACATGATGGCCTATATCACATTGGTAGATGTTCAGGTGAACGAGCCTCTGATAGTGTGGCTGATGTGATTAGGCCCCATGACGGTGTCCCCTGAATAGATATGTAGACACAGTTGGCAACAGGCTTTATTGCAAGGATAGGTTCCTGGGTTAGTGTTTTGGAAGTGTACTGCGTTGGTATCAATCCCCTCAGTGGAGGGCTGTATCCATGTCCTCTGTTCTGGGAAATTTCCTGAGTCGCATACAGAAATAATTGGTAAATCCTGATAATTCTACTAGGGCAGGCCCTCTTCTTTAACTTTGCAGGAGCAGAACAATAGGTTAACATCTGGGGAACCTGGAAGTAAGCAATACAAGGGTTATTCTGGGATCCCTGAGTCTCTTCTTGCGGTAACACTGTATGACCTCTCACCAAACTTGGATGACCAGGTAGCATCTGTTTCCAAAAATGCCTTCTTTCACCTCTGGCTTAGTAGAAAACTTTTTCATTTTTTCCTGTGCAAGGACCTGGACACTGTAATCCATATATTTGTCATACTTAGGGCTGGATTACAGTAGCTCATTGTATCTGAAGAAAAATGTGAAGATGCTCAGGCTCCTTCCAGTACAAAATGCAGCTGCCCACCTTCCCTGTGATTCAGGCTGCTGTAAGCATACCAGGTCTGTGCTTAAGTCCCTTCACTGTCTCCCAGTCAGCTTCCAATGCAAGTTTAAGGCCTTGGTCCTAATTTTCAAAGCAGTTAAATAGATCAAGTCCCAGCTACATCCAAAACAAAATTTCATTCTATGAACCTCTCGGGCAGCTGTCCTCCCCTGGGATAATACAGACCTCAAAGCCCGGTACTAAGACCTCAAAGCTGGTACTAAAATATCTTCCTAACTCAAGAAGTGTTGCATTCAACATAGGAGAATTCCTTGTTTTGACAGATAAAGAGGAACTAAAAAAAATGGGAATTTAGGCAAAACCAGACTGCAAATAAGGCATAATTTTTTTTGCAGTGAGAGTTATTAACTGTTGGAACAATTTATCAAGGGTCATGGTAGATTCTCCAACAATGAGAGCTTTTTAAAATCAAGACTTTATTTATTTCTAAAAGCTATGCTCTAGGAATCATTATGGCCTGAATTAGACAGAAAGTCAGACTTTCATTAAATGATCATAATGGTCCCTTTTGGCCTTGGAATCTGTGACTAGTAAAAAGAAAGGGGACCAGTGATTGAGCATTCTTCAGAAGTGTCCTCAGCTCTGGTTCAAAATAGTACAAGTTTTTGACCTTCAGAACAGTCTGCAAGGAAACAGACTATGTAAAATTTTAGGAAGAAACTTAGAATACCCAATCTTGTCCATTTTACAAAGCCCAGAGGCAGCAGCCTCTTTTATGAGAATGATAGGACCTGCAGTTTTACTTTTTAAACATAGAAGGTGTGCATCAATACATGCATGGATTTGTGATTGGACTGATGGTTTATATAGCATTCATGGTCTGACCCACATTTGCAAGATACTACTGAGACAGTGAGACAATGTGCATGTGGTGCTCTGGCTCATTCCCTGTGCATATGTTATTCAACATACCTTAAAGCACAATTACTGAAACACCATACCACTGTCTTCTAATATCAATGCACAAAAAGAAAATTTCAAGTCTTATAACTCATCCAAATCAAAATCAATTTTCATGATGCACGTCAAAATATATCCTGTTAGGAAGGCCTTTTTCCCTGCCAATTTTTAGTTATATATTCCCAGATATTTTGGCCTGGGATCTGATAAAAACAGCCAAAACAACAACAAGAAAAGGTAGCACATTTTTTTAAAAAAATCTATTCAAGTGTATATTTTCCTACTTGCATATTCACAACCAACCAACCAGGGCTATCTGGAACACATTTTGCAGAACATCACACCCTAAGACTAATCTGTTAAAGTTTCAGCCCAATAAGTGACATTTCTGGACAGTGAGAAGTGAATGAAAGAAGTGTTTGAAATTAAAACACTTATGCATCAATAGCTACAGTTAATATCTCAGCTATACTATACTATATACTGATTACACTCTGTGAAATGCAGGAGTTATATATAGGTCCTGGTTGCTAGCTAATTATCTATCTACAGCTATGTAAGTTCAATTAAACCAGAAATATAGACTACTCCATCATTTCTGATATATTCTGTAAATGTTTTCCTTACTACACTAAAAGGAAATAATAAGGTATTTAATTGGCATATAAAACAGTTATATTAAGATTAAACGGCAGTACCACCAACTGACAATTAGTAAGCATGCTAAATATACGATGGCACCTCTTTTGAAAGTACTACTTGTAAATAAAAATATAATTAGATCTTTTGTCTGCATTTGGAAAGGATAAAACCATTTAACTAGTTCTTGCCTTTTCTTATTAATTTCACTTTATTCAGATTTTTCTAATAGGGACAAAAGGCTATACCATGTATTAGCTAGTGTGGTGTTTATCATCACTGCCTTATTATGGATGCAGTGTCTGATGTGATCAAGTGTGTGTGTGAGATAGATTATGTTACCTTGAAGTGACCAGTCTGCAAGAAAGATGTATTAGTTATAGTATATATCTCTGTAAATAGCACAGGCTTGTGTTTTGGAGCAGCTGCACTAGTGTTATGTACTGCCTCCATCTTTAAGACCAGACTGTATGAATTGGCAGGCCAGTGTAACAGTAGGCAACTGAAATTCTGAAATTTGTCATGACCCATGGGCTTCAAACCTGGGTATGCAGGAACAGCCATGTTTCAGTCCTCCACTTGGCAGCTTGCTGACAAGTCCCGACTCAGGACCCATGAAGCCCTGCTCTAATTTGAGGGTCCAACCCCGATGTCCCATTGGTGGAGTCCCAGAGCAGCCAGAAACAGGAAGATGTCCCCTTAAGCCAGAAAGAGGCAGATGTCTGAACATATGGTATCCACACTGCTTGGAATATGTACCTTGTGCCTCCCACTCCAGCTCCCCTGGGTTGACTTTCTGGTGTCCTGACCTCCCAGGTATTCTGACCCAGTTTACTCTCAACTCCTGACTGTGGACTCTGGCTCAGTCCATGACCCTCCCTTGATAAAAAAAAAATAAAAAATCAGAGTTCAAATTTTCCAGTTTGTGGAGCATTGGTCATTTGCAAACATTTCCACAATGCTCTTTGCAGGGGATTTGAGTTATGAACAATGGCTGGGAACATTCTGGAAATCCCATGAAGACACATGGCAATTTCCTGTTTAGTTGATTAGTTGAGCTAACCTCATGTGTTTAGATGATGCAGCAAGAAACAGTTTTCCATACTTTTGCAGGGGGCAGTGGCTATGTTCTGAGGCCATGCCTTCACTACAGGGACTATAGTGGAATACTTACAGCCCTGCAGCTATGCTAGCATAACCCTGAAGTGTATTTGCAGCTCACAATGACAGAAGGGGGGTTCTCCATTGCTGTCAAAACTCCACGTTCCTGAGTGATGGAAACATTCTTCCATAACCTAGCTGCATCTAGCAGTGGATTTTTTACACCTCTGAGCTATGTCAACTTAAGTTTTAAGCATAGACCTTGTCTGAGTTTTCTATCTGAGCCACTTAGAGAGGGGGAAAGAAGGCCAAATTCATTACTAATGTTTGGGGGAACAACATCAGTTATTTCATTAGAGCAATGCTTATTTATATTAGACCTGAATTTAACCTCTCAGTCCCATATATGCTATGAAAACCAACAAGCCTCAACTCCTGAAGACCCTTGTCTATTATCTTTACTTACATAGGTAGTACCATAGATTTCAATGGGATTACTTGCCTATAGAAGGACTACTCGCCTGAATTGGCATTTGCAGAACCAGAAAGGATGGTTTTCCGATGAAGGCACTGGAGTGGGACTCAGGATTTTGGGTTCTCTTCACAGCACTTCTATAAATTTGTATGTATCCTGGGACAAGTTAGTTAACATCTGTGTCTCAAAATAATAAAATGGGGATAGAAATATTTCCCCACCTCAAAGAACCGTTGTGAGAACAAATTCATTATGTGTGTCAAGTGTTCAGCTACTATGGTGGTGATGAGTGTCACAGAAAATTCTATAAATAAATGAACAAATGAAAAATATTACAGGTGTCTTCTATTCCATTTCCACTCAACATTTCACAAACATGAAATTTCAAGTACAGTTGGCTATTAATATTTTTCTGTGATTCATGGTGGTCAGACACATTGAGAGAAAAGGAAATTTCCTTTCTAAATACACACATTTAAGCTCTTTTCCACAGCTTGGTAACAACTCAATGGTTGCACACAAAAAGTTCAGGACATTAAGGGGAAAAATCTTTAATTCAGATAAATTTAAAATAAAAATGCTCATTTTGCCAATAAAATGAGTTTTTGTGAAATATGAATATGTAGAGAACAGGTAAATTAAAACCTGTGTTTCTTTGAAGTCTACACTTAGTGCCTCTAATAGCATGTATAATTAGTAACGTGTTAAAATCATTTAACTTCACAGCAAATTGCAAATAAAAAAATATTTTCCAGGAATCATTTGGTCCATTCTCATTTTTATGCATTTACTCTATTAATTACAAACACTGGGGAAAACAAACCTCAGTTTTGTCTTACAAAAATGACAGAAAAAAATAAAGAGACTGTTCTACAATAAGTCATGATTAAAAATACATATGTTACAGGATTCAAGAAAACCTAGAAAAAGAGGCTTACAAAAAGAGACTGTTATCATGTAAAATCCCCAGAATTAGGCTCAGTGTTCTTTATTTATAAGTCACTTGTTAGCCCAAATAGCCTACATCTTACCTGGGAAAATTATGTTTGTTCTGGCAACCTAAAGGTAGCTATTGTATGCAAATGACCCATAGCAGCTCAGAATACTTTACTAAACATTGCTTTTCTCAGAGGACAGAAGAGGGGCAGAGGCTGAAGAGAGAACAATTTTTACTGCATGGGTGAATAAGAAATAAAAAGTGATTCAATATATCTGTAACAAGGACTCATGCATAAGAAATAATAAACAAATGCAAAGCCCCTGTATTTCCCATGAACACTTTCATGGGGAAACAAACAATGACAATAATGATCATTTATACAGATAGATAGCATAGCAAGAAGCATTTGGTTATTGCTTTTCTCACATTGTTCTATCTTTAGTACTCAGTAAGGAGTGATCGCTCATCACCATCATCAGTACTTAGTAATAGTTGTATTGCAGTAGCACATAGGACCTCCAGTAATGGACCAGGACCCCATATTCCTTGCCCCAAAGGGCTTACAAGCCAAAGAATATATGACTCCCATTATTGTAATATCCAAGAACCTAAAAACCTTTAATATAGTTATCCTTATGACTCCAGGTAAGGATGTATTATTATCATTGTTATTTGCCCACATTTACATAGGACGTCTGTGTCAGTACAGAGAATTAAACCCATGTCCTTTAATTTGCAAATTAGTGCCCTGAACACAGGAACATTGTTCCTCTTCATGTTGCACTTATTTATTGTCTGCGACTGAGAAAGCATGCCATTTTACATGCTGTGGGGACATATTCTAACCAGCTCTATGTTGGGATCTCATTTATTTTTTGATATATCTACAGTAACTTCTCACTTAACGTCATCCTGGTTAACATTGCTTCATTGTTAGTTGCTGATCAATCAGAGAACATGCTTGTTTAAAGTTGGGCAATGATCCTTTAAAACATTGTTTGGAAGCCGTCTGCTTTGTCCACTGCTTGCAGGAAGAGGAGCCTGTTCGAGCTAGCTTGTGGGGCTTGGAACCAGGGTGGACTGGCAGCTCCCCTAAGTTCCCTTTGCAGCAGCCACCCAGCAGGCTATCAATTGCTGGGCAGTTCAGCTGTCCCTCCCCCCACTGCCATGTGCTGCTCCTGCCCTCGGCCTTGGAGCTGCTCTCGGGAGCCTCCTGCTTGCTATGCGGGGTGGGCGAGAAGGGTGCTAATGTCAGGGTGTCGCCCCACCACACATCTCTCCCCTGCTCCTTTACTCCACCTCCACAGAGCAAGGAGTGGGGAAAGGGGGGGGAAGACAGGGCTCAGGAGGGAGGAAGCTTGCTGGCAGCAGTTGCTATCTCAACTTGCTGATCTACTTAAAAAGGCAGTGTACTTAGAGTGGGATCAGCGAACTTAAAGGGGCAATGTGCGTCTCTCTCACTCGCAGTCTCTCTCTCTCTCTCTCACACACACAGTGTGTCTCTCTGTCTCTCTCTCAAACTCATGGTGCATGTCTATGTCTTTTTCTGTCATGTTGTGTCTCTTCCCTCCATTCCTGCTGCCTTGTAGAGTGTGAGGCTACATTAACAACAATGTGTTAACCCTTGAGGGCTCAGCCAAGTGTGCGATCATCATTTAGCAGTAAGGCTTTCCCTTGGAAATAACCCACCCTCTTCCACCGTCTGACTCCACCACCTCAACCAAGCTTCACAATCATTATTGCTGTGTACAGTATCTAATTGTTTGTTTAAAACTTATACTGTGTGTGTATGGATATATAGTCAAAAAAAATGTCTCTGGAACCTAAACCCCCCTATTTACATTAATTCTTATGGGGAAATTGGATTCGCTTAGCATTGTTTCGCTTAACGTAGCATTTTTCAGGAACATAACTACAACGTTAAGTGAGGAGTTACTGTATCAATGAACAAAAAGAAAAGGAGTACTTGTGGCACCTTAGAGACTAACCAATTTATTTGAGCATGAGCTTTCATGAGCTACAGCTCACTTCATCAGATGCATACCGTGGAAACTGCAGCAGACTTTATATACACACAGAGAATATGAAACAATACCTCCTCCCACCCCACTGTCCTAACACGGCTGTTACTCTGAAACCTGTATCAATGAACATTACACACCAGAGACTTTAATCTGTTCCTTTAAAGTATATGATGCACATCCTCAGATTTTCTCAGTGCTGAACACTTTTGAATGTGTACCCACTTATTCTAGGGCCTAAGCCAGGGTTTCCAAAGGGACCTAAATGAGTTTGACACCCAACTCCCTTTGAAAACCAAGAAAGTTGAGCATCAAAGTGGGAGTTGGGTGCTTAACTCCGTTAAACCACTTTGAAAGTACATGCCTAAATGGGGAGCTGAACTTCAGACTCCATTTTTGAAAATCTTGGTTCGTAGGTGTCAGTTAGGTGCTTTAGGTGACGATGAGAGATTTCAGGGTTGTTTTTTTTTAAATCAAAGATGCTAATACAGATTTATGAATAGTTGTCCAGAATCTCACCTGGGGACGGGGGTAAATCAGCATTGCATCATTGAAGTACACCAGAACTATGATGATTTACATCATCTTGAGAATGTGGCTCATTTCATTTAGATGAATGTATTTCAAGTTGAAAAAAAGAAGTCTAACATATTTATACCAGCTTTACTTTCAACACCCATCGACTATGTGGCAAAATGATTATAAAGCTTCCCTGAATTTGATACATAACGTCATTTAAATAACTCTCTCCAAGCCAGGTTTTGAATGACTGCTGGCCAGCTGTGGGAGGAGCCAATGTACAAGGAGCCTCCATTTCCTTCATACACTGTGAAGGTCCAATCTCAAAAGCTGTTTCTATTCCCCAGGGAAATGACAGCCCTACAAGGAATGGGAGGTTTAGAGGAGTGAAGAAGCATCATAAGGTGTAAGTTGCACCATTTTAAAGAATGGTGGATCTTGCACAGTTCCCATGTACACCAGGAAACTCAGGGAAGGATTGTGCCCCATAACATCCCCACCCAGGTCCAGCTGTTAGCTTGCAGAATTTGACCCTCAGTTACATATGGTGGCTACAATTAGCACTGAGCGAACAAACTCTTTTTTTGTGTGTGTTTGAGCATTATCCTGGAACAGAATCACTTAATGCATTTATTTATTATTTGTACAAAATTACAAACTGATTATGCTAACATAGCTCAGCCTATGGGTTGTTCACAGACTATGTACTTCTGTTATGACTTTGAACACTCATTTGTTATGTGTGGCATGTGACTGCTCATCTGAATCACATGGGATTGTTTCTGTTCCTGTCTGGATGGACAAAACTGTATACATTAGGAGAGAGCCCTTCTGTAAGAAAGAGTGATTTGCAAGTGCCCATATCTGTGCATAAAAATCTCTTGTTCACATTATATTGTGGACATTTGAATGAGGAACCAACACTTACCAAATTCTAGGTGAACAAATTTGCACTCATCTGAATATTCACGGCAAAGCGAACAAACAAGATCACCGATTTCATCAAACCAAACACTTTGAAATCTGAATGCATCCGATAAAATGAGCTGTAACTCATGAAAGCTTAGGCTCAAATAAATTTGTTAGTCTCTAAGGTGCCACAAGTACTCCTTTTCTTTTTTCAAAATCTGAGTAACTTTTTGTGCATGCTGTTTAGCTGAATTGGCCAAGCTTTGTTACAGTGACTGTCAATGCCAGTTACACTCCAGGGTCCAGCAGCAGTCCCTTGGAAATGGTTCTTATTCTTCTGAAGAGATCTTTCTGACGACCAATTAAACAAGATGCTTATTCAAGTATGTAGCTCTTAAGAAATAGGTTGAAGAAAATGGAATAATTAAAAAAAGAGTTGGAATATGAGCAGCAAACATTACTCTAAATTACAGTGAATGAAAATGAATCTAAATCTTTATCTGTATTTTCATACTTACTGAGATAATAATGCTGCCATGTTCAAGTGAGGTCACTTCAAAATAAAGTCATATGTAAATGTCTCACAGAAATGCTGTCAGGTTAAATGGATCTGTGGTTGGGTATCATGATGTTTCTTTCACTGAAATAATGGAGAGATTATTGCCATTTCTTTTTACTTGCCATCAGAACAGTGCAAGGTATGCTAATTTTCTCTGAAAAGTAGGCAGCATAGAAAAGTGTCAGCTTTAGGTAGGGAACCAGGAAATATACAGATCAAAGACATCTGTACAACAAGGGACTGCAATTACTAGCCACATGAAAAGAATACAGTTGGAAAACAGGAGATTTTTTTTAAACCTGCTTTTCCTAAAAAAAAAATAATAATAAAACCCCATAAACTTGAAAAAGCCTAACAATATCACACGCTGGATTGCCAAAGAATGGCAGCGTCTAGAGTTGAAGTTCTAATGAAGTAGATGCATCCTGAGACTGAGCAGAGAAGTTGTCAGACCTATTGAGCTATGCTTGACAAAAGCCAGGTACGGAAGATGTGGAGGAATAGGATCCAGGGACTCGTGGAAGCAATAGGTTGGCCAGAATGAGGCTATTAAAGGGAGAAAGAGAAGACAAACTTCAGTATTCTGGGACTGGAATATTAGCTCTGACACTGAGCTCAGAACACTGTGATAAATACTATTCAGTCTTTGTTATTTTGGTTTATGAACTCCCTGCTGCCCAGTGCTTCTATTCAGAGTTAGAGTAAAATATCTCTGTCAGAGTTCATAAAATCTCAGAGATAGTATGTAGTTATGTTAATAGTGAGTTTTCAAACAAATTTGACATATTTTAACATTATTATCCATACTTGGACCCCATTACCATTATACCTCACACTCCAACATTTTATTATGAAAACAGTCTCACAAAACCGCTATGAGGGAGGAACATGCTATTATCCTCATTTTACAGAATTAAAATTTTACAGAGATTAAGGACTAGATCCACAAAGAGATTTAGGGACTTAACTTCTACTTTAGGCACAAAAGTACAAAATGTAGATGCTGTCTAACCCTGAAGTCCCTATGCCCCTAAGTTTCCGCCAATAAAGTTCTTTAGGTGCATAAAAATTTCTGCTGGACATGTGCACAGCTGCCTCAGTCCTGACCCCCAGTTCATGTTGAAACCTTAGTGAGATACTTAGTCCAGGTGTTTTCCCACTTTCCCAGACAGCAGGCATGATCTGAGGCTACCTAACAGATCAGGCCCAACACAAAGCACAGCCTGAAGAGTAGGGATCCCTACTACAGCTCAGTGGTTAACCCACTCACCAAGGACAAGGGGCAGGTTCAATTCCCCCACTCTGCCTACTTTGGAACCACAAATCCTACTTCTCAAGAGAGTGTCCTAACCATTACACTATAGAATATGCAGATGTGATGTGTCATTCCACTTTGCACAAGTGATTAGAGTCACTGGTTCGGGCAGTTGAACTTGGGTCTCCAACATTACGAGAGAGTGCCTTAACCACTAGGCTATATAGCAGGGGTCGGCAATCTTTGGCCTGTGGCCCGTCAGGATAATCTTCTGGAGGGCCGCAAGACATTTTATTTATGTTGATGGTCTCTGACACGGCCCCCTGCTGCTCCCAGTGGCCGCGGTTCACCGTTCCCAACCAATAGGAGCTGCGGGAAGCGGCAGCCAGCACGTCCCTGAGGCCCGCCACTTCCCATAGCTCCCATTGCCTAGGAACAGCAGACCCCAGCCACTGGGAGCTGAAGGGGGCCATGCCTATGGATGGTCAATATAAGTCTTGCAGCTTGTCAGTGTATTACCCTGATGGACCGCGTGCCAATGGTTGCTGACCCCTGCTATATAGAGTTATTTTCTTTTTGTTGTTGTTTCTGGCCCAAGGAATATGTAATCTAGGAGTAAATAGCAGGCCATCCGAGTTCTAGGGCCAACCACCAAAGAGAGATATGATCACAAGAATTATGCCCACTGATTCAACCCAGTTTTGAAAATATGGTCTTCTATATGAAGATTACTGTGTGTTTGATGTGTGAACAGAGATGCTAGAAAGCCTTAAAATAGAAAGATAATGTAAACATTGATTTAGGCTATTACTGCAGTTGTGTCTATATTAACTTGCATAAAGTCCCTTTAAATATCATCAGTAGGTCCCTACCAAATTCACGGCCATGAAAAATGCATCACGGACCATGAACTCTAGTCTCCCACCATGAAATCTGGTCTTTTGGGTGCTTTTACCCTATACTATACAGTTTTCATGTGGGAGACCAGTGTTTATAAAATTGTGGGGCCTGACCCAAAAGGGAGTTGCAGCGGGGTTACAAGGTTATTTTAGAGGGGTTGCGGTATTGCCACCCTTCCTTCTGTGCTGCCTTCAGAGCTGGGCAGCCAGAGCGTGGCAGCTGTTGGCCAGGCACCCAGCTCTGAAGGTGGTGCCCCACCAACAGCAGTGGAGATATAAGGATGGTAATACCATGCCAGAGCTGGGATCACAGCCAGCAGCCACCGCTCTCCAGCTCTGCCACCATCAGCAGCACAGAAGGATAGCAGTACTGCAACCTCCTCTGCAATAACCTTGTGACCCCCCCACCACACAACTCCATTTGGGTCAGGACCCCTACAAGTACAACACCATGAAATTTCAGATTTAAATAGATGAAATCATGAAATTTATGATTTTTTAAATCCTATGACCATGAAATTGACCAGCATTCGGTAGGGCCCTAATTATCAGAGAAAGAAAGCATGTAGGTGGACTTCATGAGAAAGAGGTACAGGGCCAGATTCACCAGTATACTCAAGCGATAAAAAGCACCCACAAACCAGGGTCTTCTACTGCAAACTCAGGTCTCATTTACAGCTATTTTATTTTGTCAAAACAGTGCAAAGCAGCCAGAGCGTCCTGGTGAATCTGACTCACACAGCATAAAGTATTCATTAGATTGTTCGGCGTGAATCAGAAAATGAAATCAAGAAACTGATCACAATGGAAATTAAGCTTTTGTGCACCAATTAGATTTCTCAATAAAGGAACAAAAGATACTGTTTTTCTGCATCTGCGTCTTTTTCACCAAAGAATACATATTCAACCAAATACGTGTTGCTGAGTTCATCTACAACAGTGTTTCCCAAATTTGGGACGCCGCTTGTTCAGGGAAAGCCCCTGGTGGGTCGGGACGGTTTGTTTACCGGCTGCGTCCGCAGGTTCGGCCGACCACGGCTCCCACTGGCCGTGGTTCGCTGTGCCTGGCCAATGGGGGCTGCAGGAAGCGGCGGCCAGTAGGTCCCTCAGCCCGTACTTCATGGAGGAGTCCACACATTGAACTTCAGGTTGAGTGACCCTTTCCAACCTGGTTACTGGGAAGTGCTGAATAGCTGCTGTGTCCATCAAGCTGCACTACAGAGGAGGGGGAACATGATATGCTTCTCCCTGAATCATACAATATCTTCTTGGGACAGAACAGGATGTGGTCTGCCTCCTCTGTATAGCAAAAGCAGCTGACTGCCTGCTTCCACTGGAAGCCATTGGCTCTGTTAAGTGCAGGGGCAGAGATGCCATATTAAACCTAGCACACAGGAGGTGTCCTGAAGTTTCCCGAGCAACCACACACCAGGATTTTGGGAGCCTCTTAGCCCTGCACTTAGAAAAGAAGGTGGTTGGCAGCAACAACACCCCATCTGTAGTTAGTACTGACTAAAGAAGGCTCATGATAGCAGTTCATTATACAGGCAGTTGAGGGCATGAACAGTATGTCTTACTGAAGGATGGTGGATCTGATCACCAGCCTCACACAATCAGTCCTATCCAGTTTGGATTGTTCACCACACAAACAAAAGGAAGTGTGACTTGATAACAAAAAGCAACAGTCCTGTTCTTGAATGAGATTGTGGAGCTCTCTGAAAACTAAAGAGGCTTGTCCTCCCCCAATTAAAGTTGTCCACAAACCCTGCTTGCCCACTCTCAGGCTTCTATTGCAGCCACAGGAGAATCTAATCCCAGATTCTAATGATGCTGGGAGCCTCATTGATATGCCCTAGTTGGGACTCAGACCAAGTCACTAGACGCTGTCTAGATGGGGTGGCTGATCCTATCACTTGCCTGCTAGGTTTCTCTCCAGAGCTGGGCTGGCTGCTCCCTTTCCTTTTCTTGAGCCTTCCCAGACCTGAAAGGGAAGACCACCCTGTTACACCTACATTCAGCACAGCATTTAAGCATGTGCTTAAATTGTTCAGATAAAACTCATACTAAAGTCAAGTTGGATCTAATTCACAGCATTTCTTATTTTCCTTTTAGGGACTGTATTGAGTCTGGAATGATTTGCAAGTTTATAGTACAAATGTTGTCCACCATTTTGTCTCTCACACCAGGGATCCGCAGTGCTAAAAGCATGAGGTGATACAGGTTGCGCTAAAGGGCCAGTGCTGTCTAACTGGGGATCTAGCAGATTCATATATTCTGTGGTTTGGCAGAGAAGGAACTGGTGACACACACTCACCAGTATATTGCATGTGTGTGTGATTTGGGGGTCCCCATCAATCCACCAGTTGCATAATTTATTCTGTTGTGTTTATAATTTATGGTTAAACACACAGTGAAAATGTAGTTTGTGACTTCATTAGGTATTCTCTAGTATCTTTTACTAAAACGAGAAATACTCTTATATTGTCTCTACTTTGAATGTTTTGTGGCAAAATGTGAAAATATGTCAGACTTCTAGCTGAATGTAAAATCCTTGATTAGGGAAATCTATGAATGAATGAGTGGCATCTAAAAAATCTTGATGAAATACTATGGGGAATAAAGACAGGTTTCAGAGTAACAGCCGTGTTAGTCTGTATTCGCAAAAAGAAAAGGAGTACTTGTGGCACCTTAGAGACTAACCAATTTATTTGAGCATGAGCTTTCGTGAGCTACAGCTCACTTCATCGGATGCATACCGTGGAAACTGCAGCAGACTTTATATATACACAGAGAATATGTTTCATATGTTTCATATTCTCTGTGTATATATAAAGTCTGCGGCAGTTTCCACGGTATGCATCCGATGAAGTGAGCTGTAGCTCACGAAAGCTCATGCTCAAATAAATTGGTTAGTCTCTAAGGTGCCACAAGTACTCCTTTTCTTTATGGGGAATAAAGTTAATATTATATTGAAATGTGTGGAAAGACTTATCAAATAGACAATGTATACTGGGTACATTCCAGCAAAAATAAACAATACAGAGAAAAACAAAAATACCCTCCCCACAAACTACTCTGCATTTTTACATTTTTGATAATGAACACATTAATACATGAAAAACAAAATAAAACAAATTAATTAATTAATGAGGAAGCTCTTGTGACAGACTGATAATATCCTGTAATATTCTGAACAAACCTTATGGAAATAAGACAAACTTCATTGAATTATATTCAGTTTTACTGAGCTAGGATTAATGCTTTTGTACATTGTATTAAAAATGCAATTGGCTATGTGTTATTGTGGCATTGTATGTACCTTCTGTAGTAGGAGGAGATGCTAATGTACTTCCTCCATTATCAACCCTTTGAAGCCACTACCCTGGAGAGATATGCACACACCAGTTCATTCTGGATTCTCCAGGACCAACAGACAAAGAAAACATTTTTGGATAAATTAACTGATTTTAAACTGGCTCAGTGCCTTCTTTCATATCCAACAAATGGACAGGACCTCTGGTCCATGAAGGATACCATCCTTATGGGTAGGGTTGGAAGGACATGGCCTGCTGAGACCCCATAAGACTATGTGCTTGTTCTGAGCTGATGACCTCCTGAGGTCCCTTCCAACTCTGATATTCTATGATTCTATGAAGCAGTGATGAATTTTTGACCACAAGGGAACCCCATTAATGGGGTGTTGAAGGACCTCTCCTGCCAGAGCACATGATATGATTTGTGTGAATTCAGGTAAGCTTAATAATATTCACATAGATTCTTGTATTGTTTTTAATGTTTTCTATGTAGTGCTTTTACCTAAGAATAAAATAGCTTACATAAGAAGGGCTGGGTGAGAAGTTTATAAATGTAGCAATTACACCTATAAAAAGACAGCAAGCAGATGTACTTTAGTAGCCTGTCTCTTCTGGGAAATATGCAGTGAAGGCAGGGAATTGTGCAGCCTTGAAACACCACAATAAGAAGGGAGTGAGATGCCGGTCTCTAGCCATGAAAGGCAGCGGCTGGGGAACTAGAAGCCTGAGAGTGGGTGCCCATTCTGGATCACAAATACAAGTGAAGTTGTCCTGAACTGTGACCATTCAGATACTTACCATTCTTACCATTCAGATACTTACAGTTGTCACTCCTGGATTTTGTCAACATTTCACACTGTTCTCAGAGGGAATGGATCGGCATTCACGTCACACTCCCCATCAGTACCCGGCCTAGGCCGGGGAAGCTAATGACCCAACCAGTGAACCAAATTTGGTAATGAATCTTGGTCACATGCCACCAGAGGGACGTTGCACATACACTGAGAAGACTCTGTCCTCAAATGTGGGGAAATTTTGCAGAGATCTGCAAGGCACATGGGAGTGGCTTATTTGATATGAAGTTCTGGTTTTTCAAAAGTTATGTGCTGGCAGATCTTACTACAGAAATGCTATCTCAATTAATTTGAATTTATTAACTAATTTTTCAGCTTAAGTGTTAATCTTTATAATATGTTTTTTACCTTTGTGGTCTTGCTCCTACAATATATGGGACTCATATAGAAAATAGACTTCCTAGTCATTTGTTTACTTGTAGCTACATTGACCCTCTTGCTAACAGTGAATAGGATTATCTGATGAAAAATCAATATTTGGCTAAAGCCCTGTGGTCCTAGCAGCTAATCCTCGGGAACACTAGTTAACAGAGAATCTTGGAATGTACTTAGAATAAATGCACAAATTTGGAATTAAGACAAATTCTTTGGAAACTTTGTTCAGGATCTTCTGACAAGTAATATTCTGTAGAATATGCTCGAGACCCTGGTGTTTTAATTGTGTGTTGATTGTTTTTTGGATAATCCTGCTCCAGTCAGTAAGAGGACAACACAACTGCATGTAAATATTTGTCAAGTCAGATAAAGGTAGACAGCTAACACATGCATTATACTGAAAAGATAAATGTCTGAAAATTAAGTTTGCTTAATGACTTTACAACAAAAATGCAAATCAACATGATTCACCCTTCCTTAACAAGTATGGAAATGCAAGTTTGGAAGAGAATATGTGTTTGAATTTCTCAGATGCTAATCAGATCTGATTACAGTTTGAAAGAGTGAAACTATTCAATATACATTAATTCTCTTGATTACAATATTCTCTAGGATCAATAGTTTGATAAAACTGCTGCTATTTTACTTACATTGCTTTATTACAGTATGTAGATTTAAAAAGGAAACAAATGCGTACCTTAGATATAAATTCTAAGCAAGGACTCACACGTAAGGAATTTTTATAATCAGGAACATAATGCTCCTCTAGAAATTGCTATGCCACAATGGAATTTTGGTGAAATCAATATATATTTTTGGATAACATATAACTGTATGAACTGAGTCCCCACTAATTTAATTTTACCATAATAATAAGGACATTCAGGAATAATGGGTAGGAGATATAAGGGCATATATTTACCCTGATTTGGATCATGCTTACAGAGGTGTGAATCAGGAGTTAGCCCACTGAATTATTAATAATTATATTTAATTAATCATATTGCCTTAGCTCCTAATCTTGTGCCATTAAAGTTAATGGGAGATTTGCCATTGACTTCAATGGGTGTAGGGTCAAGTCATTAGTGCCCAAAGGTCCCAGTTGTGATCAGTTGCATGTTGTGCTGGGTGCTCTACAAGCACACAGGAAGACATGATCGCTGATCAGAAGAGCATGAATTGAGGGGGAAGGACGGTAACTGAAATAAGATCAAGGGGGTTATGGAGGCTAATAACATGCACAACTAGATAATTCTGAATAACTGATTATTTATGTTGTTGAATATAATTTCAAAATATGTCTGTCAAACTGTAATCTCCTGGGCTCCTTACTGTCCCATTGCCTCTGGGAAAGGGGACCTCCATCTTACTGTTTGTTGTTGGGTTTTGTATTTACATATACACTATCCTCAGCTGCCACTATTGGTTCCTTTTTAAAACAGAAATGGCGCTCAGAACCTCCTTTCGACAATGGGCCCCCTCCATCTATACCAGCCTCCTGCCCCAGGATGCTTTTCCTGTGTCAGTCTGGAAGGCTGCTAGGAACCTCCTGCTGTCTCTCCTGCTATCCAGTGAGCAGGGGAGGATATCTGATAATTTCAGATGATCTGTCTGGGAAAGGATTTATTTCAGGTATTTAACCCTTTAAGTTCAAAATATTTTGAAAACATGACGCTTGTACTGTAGAAATGTATTCTCTCATGCTACAAATTATGGGGTAATTATAATCAGGATTTATTATGCTGTCTAATTTCTCCATTTCAGTCTTTCAAATATACAAGGGTAATATGTTTATAGCACACACTTTGGTGTTCTTTTAACTTGCTGAATGTCACTGACTGCCAACTCACACTTTTCCAGTTTGCCCAAGCAAGTTAGTCAATTTTCTATCATATTATAAGAAAGGCTGCCAAAATCACTTAAGGTATTGGCACCTGCTGTAGCATCACTCAAAACAGTGTTTCTTTGGAGGAACATCGTCTGTAGGACTATAAGTACATCTTTGGTGGCATATTACAAAGCGATTCTGTAACTACATGTGAGAACTGTTATACTGCAGGATATATATTTTCATGCAAAAGAGATCTAGCTGGTTACCTAAGATTCAGGAAATAAATCCTCACTTTCTCCTCCTCTAAATTGTAAATAAGATCTGAGAAATATAGAACTGGTTTTGTCACAAATCTCAGTTGCACTAATCCTTCAAGGTTCCTTTGTACTATATCTAACTCATATCTACTTAATACGTACATGGGTCCAGAGATCAAAAAGTGTTAACATGACTCTATCACTGTACAATACTAAACAATAAATAAGGTTCTGGATTTCAAATAGAGAAACATTGGCCTGCTTAGTCCCACACCATTAAAAATTGTTTAAACCTTTTATTTATGACACAGAAGAAAAGAAGGGGAAAAGAAAAAGAAGAAAAAAGAAGAGAAAAACAAACAAACCAAAAACAGCTAAAGCATTTCAAATATAAAGTATTGAGTAAGGCTTTCATTTTAACAGTATCTCTAATTCTCTTTCCCATTAGATGCAGAGAATTTTTAGAAGGATCATCTGTCTGACAGTCTCTAAGATTATATTAAAGATACTAGCAACTGTCTTTTTTGGGGAAAAGAGAAGTTGTTACTTGAGATAGGCTGGAGCTGTTGTTGCTATTGTAATTAAAGTCCAATCCTGTTTCCCAGAAGACAAAACAAGACAAATACACACAAAAGGGGAGAGAAAAGAACAGCATATATAGCAAATGTAGCTTCTGTCTCAGGTGCTGACTTTCATTTCTAACCTCATTGCTTGAGAAACATAGACACAATCCATAACTTTATCAGTCACTTCGAGAACTGGCAAACATGTACCAGTATCAGGCTGCTTGGTGCATTCCTTTTAGAAGCCTCTTTGGTCTCAGGCTTACAGCAGTGTTGCAAAATATACAGTCCTGGCTGGCAAAACAAGACTCCTATTTAGACAGAATGCAAAAGGAGGGGGATAGAAAAGGGAAGAAATTAGGTCGGGTAGGAAAAGAACACATGAGGGAAAGGGTGACATCAGGAACCAAACTTTCACATCCCAGGTTTGGAATTTAGCCAGAGCTGGTGGAGGTGTTGATGTCATCTGGGTTCCTCTTACTGGCCTTATCTGATCAGGACATCTCTCAGGATCAGGAGAACAAAAGCCCAACAATGTTATGGTGGATCTCAGGAAACCTAGAGATGGTGGGGGTGGAAGCCATTCTGGTGAATATCGCTTCCTCCTTTCCACCCATCTCACAGCTAGCAGTCATTATTCCCTCCCACTCCCAATGACTTCCAAAAAGGAAGTGATGGGCAAAATCGCCCATCTCTTCCTTTTTCTGTCCATCAATTAGACTTAATGTCTAACTCACAAATTTTGTTTCATTGGTTTCCAATCCTACATTTCTCTACCAGACTTAGTCTTAACTCAGCCCTTGAGTTATATCAGTAGACCTTTTCCTTTTGATTAATTCAGTCTGTCTGCCTTCCCTTTTTCACCTCTCCCATCAATATTTGTTGTTATAAGTGATTGGATCATTTTATAAACTTCTATCCACTTTCCCACAATTTAGTTCAAAATTGGGGAAGGTGTGCCCCATATAGTACAACACAATTCTCATAAAGTATTTAGTCTGTACAGCCAACCTTTATTCAGAATGCATTTATAACTATAGTACTGCCAAGGAATATTATTTAGTATTAACCAACGGATATTAACCACTGACTCTCCCCGCTGGCATGTAATGTATATCTCTGTAGAACTGGGGAGTTTCTTTACAGAGTGAATAATCTGTCTGTTTAGTGAATGCTGCTATTTGATTATCCAGTGTCAGGTGATGATCCCAGCATGACACTGAGTCTCTATCTTAACAGTAACTTACGCTATCTTAACAGTAACTGGGCATATGAGGGAAGTATAACTTTATGGGCCCTATTCTGCTATTCTTGCAAACCTAAAACTACCATTGATGTTACCTGAAATTTTGGGTGCACAGTACAGCAAATTCAGACTGGTTATGAAATATTTTTTAGTTGGTGAACATGGAACCCTCCCTTATAGTGTATGTTCATGATGCTATTCAGACATTCCCACAATCCAATGGGAATCAACCAAAACACCTGTTGGTGTCCATCAGAGCTTAACCTAAGGAGTGCAAGCTCAGCTTCATTGCCTCTGATATGGCAAAGAGAGCCAGGCTATAAATTAGCCTGGACAATTCCAATTGGGAGATTTCCAGCTAAAATATTAGTCATGAAATCAATTAATGTATTATTAATGGTGTGAAGAAACTAAAAGTAAATCAATTGGTAGCTTTTCTCCTAATTAGATTAAGTCTTATTTTTTTTTAATATATAAAGAGGGAAACATTTGATTTACATATCTTTAATGTTAATTATTACTTCATTCCCTTAATTTCCACAGTTCCCCAGTCCCCTTCACCTTTCTTCCCCATTCATTCACGAACTTGCCAGACAGGTTTTCTCAAGCTCTAGTAATTTTTAAAGTAGTTCACATGCACAAATTCCATTAACAATAATGGGATCTAATGAAGATTTGCCTGTGGTGGTAAAATATTGATGAATAAGACCCCAAGATTTTTTTTTTAAATTGTATTTATACTTATATCAGGAACATTGTTTTAGGTCACACACAAAAACAATTTTAAAGGAGATAATTAGATACACAGATATTTAGGTCAGAAGGGACCATTATGATCATCTAGTCTGACCTCCTGCACAACGCAGGCCACAGAATTTCACCCACCACTCCTACAAAAAAAAAAAAAAAACCTCACACCTATATCTGTGCTATTGAAGTCCTCAAATCGTAGTTTAAAGACTTCAAGGAGCAGAGAATCCTCCAGCAAGTGACCCGTGCCCCATGCTACAGAGGAAGGCGAAAAACCTCCAGGGCCTCTTCCAATCTGCCCTGGAGGAAAATTCCTTCCCGACCCCAAATATGGCGATCAGCTAAACCCTGAGCATATGGGCAAGATTCATCAGCCAGATACTACAGAAAATTCTTTCCTGGGTAACTTGGATCACACCCCATCTAATAGCCCATCACAGGCCATTAGGCCTATTTACCATGAATAATTAATTACCAAAATCATGTTATCCCATCATACCATCTCCTCCATAAACTTATCGAGTTTAATCTTAAAGCCAGATAGATCTTTTGCCCCCACTGCTTCCCTTGGAAGGCTGTTCCAAAACTTCACTCCTCTGATGGTTAAAAACCTTCATCTAATTTCTAGTCTAAATTTCCTAGTGGCCAGTTTATATCCATTTGTTCTTGTGTCCACATTGGTACTGAGCTTAAATAATTCCTCTCCCTCTCCGGTATTTATCCCTCTGATACATTTATAGAGAGCAATCATATCTCCCTTCAACCTTCTTTTAGTTAGGCTAAACAAGCCAAGCTCCCTGAGTCTCCTTTCATAAGACAAGTTATGTGAGCAACTTCCATTTAAATTATTCTAGCTGTATCTCTCTCTTCCCCCCCCCCCATTTATATTCTAAAGGTTATTAATTAGGTAATGGAATAATTTGTTAATGTTACCTATGATTTCATACAGAAACGTACCTAACCTTAATAATAGACAAGTCCAAATAAAGTTAGCCCCAGTGTAGTAATGACCAGGGGGATGGTGAAACACTGGAATGCGTTACCTAGGGAGGTGGTAGAATCTCCTTCCTTAGAGGTTTTTAAGGTCAGGCTTGACAAATCCCTGGCTCGGATGATTTAACTGGGAATTGGTCCTGCTTCAAGCAGGGGGTTGGACTAGATGACCTTCAGGGGTCCCTTCCAACCCTGATATTCTATGATTCTATGATTCTATGACAATGGCCAAATGGGTAAAATCCTACAGCTCTTATTCAGTACTTTACTGAATAACTTAGGCAACCTTCCTATTAAATCAAAGGGCCAAATTCTGTACTGCTTACACTGGCAAAATCCCATACTTTGGGCTGAAATCAATGGAATTACAGTGGTGTAATGAAGAGCAGAAATTGGCTCAATGTATATTGAAGTAACTAGAATAAATCTGTGCCTCACATAAGCAGGAACAACCTGCTTTCTCTAATACCTTCCTGTTAGCTGCTCCTTCCACTTCTTCAGCATGTCATTCACACCCATTTCTAAACCAGATTCTGATCCCCTTACTCACACTGTGAAATCCCTTACTTTCATGGCTAAGGTCAATAGGCCAGATTCTCACCTTAATAGTAGCTTATTCTGATCCCTTTACTCAGATAAGCAACATCTTACCTACAAGTAATCTCATTGATTACAGTGGGAGTAGTAAGGTATTACCAAGGTAAAGGTGGAAGAATTTGGCTACTTGCAAAGTAATGTGATACCAAACATGACTAACAGTAGCAGAATTTGGCCCTATGGTAATATCCATAAATGTATTTATTTTTTACATTATATTTCTTCTTCAACTTTTTTCCTTCTACTCTATTCCCAATAACCCCTTTGTGGTTTTTTTTTTGTTTGTTTTTTATTCCACCTCTTCTATCATCCAGTCCTCTGGGCCTGATTATGTTCCCATCCTTCCCTGCAACTATAATCACCGACTTTGTCTGAGCTCTTTAGTTTGGACTCAGAGTCCTGCTGTCTCTTCTCCCAGGCTCTGACCAATAGAATTCTCTACCTTTGTTGATATAATAGTAGATTGAACAAAAAGGTAAATATCTGTCTCTCTCTACCCACCCACACAAACTTTTCTTTATTTCATTTCAAATTTCACTGAGATTTTGTATTCTTAATACGAAAAAAAAATCCCAAAAGATTTTTTTTTCAAATTTTCAACATTTTTTAATTAAAAAATAATTTCAGTGAGGGGAAAAATCATAGACATCTTTACATTTTCCCACTGACAACAAGGATGAGAGAGAGTAAAAAGGACAGGAACTAAAACAAAACTTGTCCTACATTACTGTTATCATCAAAAAGCCCCAAAATGATGAATTGTTCACAACATGTATTTGTTTATATTTGTGAAAAGTGTTCCAGCTCTATTAGTTAGAGTGTCCTCTCTTTCTCAGGCTTTTACTGTTGGTTTTCTGGGAAGTCCAGTACAGGAGTTTAAAGACAGAGTGATACAGAATATAGTGCAGCCACATTTTCACAATACTTAAAACATTTCTAAAATAGTTTCTTTTCCCATTGTAAACTTGTAGCAAAGCCTTCAATTTTGTCAGAATCTAACCTTACATTTCTGCTCCAACCATAATTCTAGCCCTATAATTTCACAGATAACCTTTCAAATATAATTAAGCATGAATTAATGTTGTATGGAGAGTAGCTGTTAGACATCAGCAACAGTGTGAGGAAAGGAAGAGTTTCAAGGGACCATGTTGAATCCTCCTGGCCCAGCCTAGGTCCAGGGCATTGAAGCCTTTTCCTGAGGCTGATCCCAGCCCTTCTCCTCCCTGTCAGGGATGAGCATTGGCAGTCTGGCTCAATGGTTAGAAACAGGCTGAGGGAGCCAGGAGTTGGAGCCAGACCAAGAAGCCAGGAACCATAGCCAGGCATCAGAACTGGAGACATGAGCTGGCAATGAATGTAGGGCTGGAGAAAGACAGGCCCAAAGCAGGAATGGGCAGAAACAGGGACAGAGCAGGACCGGAAAAGGCAGGAGAAGAGCAGGGCATAAGCAAGGCAGGGACAAGGGCTATCACAACTACAGACAGAAGCACTGAGCTGCCAGTAACCAGCTTAAAAGCAGGCCTGCTGTCTCTCTTCTGCCAAACAAGTATGCCAGCCAATGAGGTGATCCTACCACAACCAAGCTGAGCTCATTAATCAGCCTGGAGGTTGGCCTATATAGTCCTCTAGCTCAGCTGAATGTCCTCAAATTTGACACTTCCCACACTCAGCTCCAGGTCTAGGGAATGTAGAAATTTCTATATCAGATTAGTCCAGCAGTCCAGTCAAGTGTCCTGTCTCCAACAGTGGCTAGTATCAGATGCTTAAGAAGTTTTATTAAATTCCATATAGGACAATGACGGAATAACCTGATCAGAGAAGAATCAGATTAGTTAGTGGTGGTCTCATGCTCTAAAGCATGATGATTAATATCCTTTTTACAAAAATGAATCCTATATATTGTAAGTGTAAATATTCTCATTATCAATGGCAAACTCAAATCTTTTTTTTTTTTTTTTTTGGAATCCTACTAAACTCTTTGTCTTACTGATACCTTGTGGCAATGAGTTTCACGGGTTAATTGCACACTGTAAAGATCCCTTTATGTTTGCTGCCTTTCAATTTTATAGAATGTTGCATTGTTCTTGTGTTAGTAATATGAATTCATGATTAACTTTTTCTACACCATTCATTGTTTTATATAGTTTGATCACAGAATCACAGAAATTTAGGGCAGGAAAGAACTTTGAGAGATCATATAGTTCAGCCCCTTGTGCTGAGGCTGGGCCAAGTATACCTCGATAATCCAGTGATGGGGATTCCACAACCTCCCTTGGAAGATTATTCCAGTTATCAACTATGCTTATAGTTAGAAAGCTTTTTCCCTATTATCTAACCTAGTTCTCCCTTGCTGAAGATTCAGCCCATTACTTCTTGTCCTACCTTCAGTGGACATGGAGAACAATTGATCACCATCATCTTTATAACAGCCCTTAACTTATTTGAAGATTCTTACTGGGTCGCCCCTCAGTCTACTTTTCTCCTAAGAACATAAGATCAACCATACTGGGCCAGACCAAAAATCCATCTAGCCCAGTATCTTGTCTTCTGACAGTGGCCAATGCCAGGTGCCCCAGAGGAAATGAACAGAACAGGTAGTCATTAAGTGATCCATCCCCTGTCACCCATTCCCAGCTTCTGGCAAACAGAGGCTAGGGACACCATCCCTGCCCATCCTGGCTAATAGCCATTGATGGACCTATCCTCCATGCACTTATTTAGTTCTTTTTTGAAACCTGTTATAATCTTGGCCTTCACCACATCCTCTGGTAAGGAGTTCCACAGGTTGACTGTGAGTTGTGTGAAAAAATACCTCCTCTTGTCTGTTTTAAACCTGCTGCCTATAAATTTGATTTGGTGACCCCAAGTTTGTGTGTTATGCGAAGGAGTAAATAACACTTCCTTGTTTACTTTCTCCACATCAGTCATGATTTTATAGACCTCTATCTTATTCCCCCCTTAGTTGTTTTTTTTTTCCAAGCTAAAAAGTCCCAGTCTTATTAATCGCTCCTCATATGGAAGCTGTTCCATTCCCCTAATAATTTTTTTGCCCTTTTCTGAAACTTTTCCAATTCCAATATATCGTTTTTGAGATGGGGTAGCCACATCTGTATATAGTATTCCAAATATGGGTGTAGCATGGATTTATATAGAGGCAATATGATATTTTCTGCCTTATTATGTATCCCTTTCTTAATGATTCCCAACATTCTGTTCACTTTTTTGACTGCTGCTGCACATTGAGTGGATGTTTTCAGAGAACTATCAACAATGATTCCAAGATCTCTTTCTTGAGTGGTAACAGCTAATTTAGACTCCATCATTGTATATGTATTGTTGGGATTATGTTTTCCAGTGTGCATTACTTTGCAGACTAAAAATGCTCAGTTTTTTTTAACCTGTCTTTATAGGTCAGGTTTTCTAAGATTTTCGTGATTTTTCTTACTTTACTGACTCTCAGATTTGTCCATATATTTATTAAAGTGTGGCACCCAGAACTGGATCCAGTACTTCAGTTGAGGCCTAACCAGTGATGAGTAGAGTGGGACAATTACTTCCCGTGTCTTAAATATGACACTCCTTTTAATATACCCAAAATGATATTAGCCTTTTTAGCAACTGCATCACACTGTTGACTCATATTCAATTTGATGCGCTAGTGGATTTGTTGGTCTCTGGGGTGCCGCGGGTACTCCTGTTCATATTCAATTTGTAATCTGCTATAACCCTAAAATCTGTTTCAGCCTTACTGCTGCCTAACTAGTTATTCCTCATTTTGTACTTTTGCATTTGATTTTGTCTTCCTTATACTTTTCACTTGTCTTCATTGAATTTCATCTTGTTGATTTCAGAACAATTCTCCAGTTTGTCAAGATTATTTCAATACTAATTTTGTCCAACTGCTAGTAACCCCTCCCAGCTTAATGTCACCCAGAGATTTTATAAGCATATTCTCAACTCCATTATCCAAGCCATTAATGAAAATATTGAATAGTACCAGACTCATTACAGACCCTTGGGGGACCCCACTAGATATGCAACCCCACCAAGTCAGAATATGAAAGTGATAATTACACTGTGAGTATGGTCTTTCCATCAGTTTTCCACCCACATAATAGTAATTTCATCTAGACCGCATTTCCCTAGTTTCCTTATGAGAATTAATCTGGATTAAGTTTAGAAGTGTGTGCAACAAGAGCGATGTAGTGGTGGGAGTCTGCTATAGACCACCGGACCAGGGGGATGAGGTAGATGAGGCTTTCTTCCGGCAGCTCACGGAAGCTACTAGATCGCATGCCCTGATTCTCATGGGTGACTTTAATTTTCCTGATATCTGCTGGCAGAGCAATACAGCGGTGCATAGACAATCCAGGAAGTTTTTGGAAAGCGTAGGGGACAATTTCCTGGCGCAAGTACTAGAGGAGCCAACTGGGGGGGTGCTTTTCTTGTCCTGCTGCTCACAAACCGGGTAGAATTAGTGGGGGAAGCAAAAGTGGATGGGAATCTGGGAGGCAGTGACCATGAGTTGGTTGAGTTCAGGATCCTGACGCAGGGAAGAAAGGTAAGCAGCAGGATACGGACCCTGGACTTCAGGAAAGCAGACTTCGACTCCCTCAGGGAACGGATGGCCAGGATCCCCTGGGGGACTAACTTGAAGGGGAAAGGAGTCCAGGAGAGCTGGCTGTATTTCAAGGAATCCCTGTTGAGGTTACAGGGACAAACCATCCCAATGAGTCGAAAGAATAGTAAATATGGCAGGTGACCAGCTTGGCTTAATGGTGAAATCCTAGCGGATCTTAAACATAAAAAAGAAGCTTACAAGAAGTGGAAGGTTGGACATATGACCAGGGAAGAGTATATTAATATATAATATATATATATATATAATAATAATATATAATATAATAATTATATAATATATATATATATATATATTATATATAATAATATATATATATATATAATATATAAATATTGCTCGGGCATGTAGGAATGATATCAGGAGGGCCAAATCGCACCTGGAGCTGCAGCTAGCAAGAGATGTCAAGAGTAACAAGAAGGGTTTCTTCAGGTATGTTGGCAACAAGAAGAAAGCCAAGGAAAGTGTGGGCCCCTTACTGAATGAGGGAGGCAACCTAGTGACAGAGGATGTGGAAAAAGCTAATGTACTCAATGCTTTTTTTACCTCTGTTTTCACGAACAAGGTCAGCTCCCAGACTGCTGCGCTGGGCATCACAAAATGGGGAAGAGATGGCCAGCCCTCTGTGGAGATAGAGGTGGTTAGGGACTATTTAGAAAAGCTGGACGTGCACAAGTCCATGGGGCCGGACGAGTTGCATCCGAGAGTGCTGAAGGAATTGGCGGCTGTGATTGCAGAGCCATTGGCCATTATCTTTGAAAACTCGTGGCGAACGGGGGAAGTCCTGGATGACTGGAAAAAAGCTAATGTAGTGCCAATCTTTAAAAAAGGGAAGAAGGAGGATCCAGGGAACTACAGGCCAGTCAGCCTCACCTCAGTCCCTGGAAAATTCATGGAGCAGGTTCTCAAAGAATCAATCCTGAAGCACTTGCATGAGAGGAAAGTGATCAGGAACAGCCAGCATGGATTCACCAAGGGAAGGTCATGCCTGACTAATCTAATTGCCTTCTGTGATGAGATTACTGGTTCTGTGGATGAAGGGAAAGCAGTGGATGTATTGTTTCTTGACTTTAGCAAAGCTTTTGACACAGTCTCCCACAGTATTCTTGTCAGCAAGTTAAGGAAGTATGGGCTGGATGAATGCACTATAAGGTGGGTAGAAAGCTGGCTAGATTGTCGGGCTCAACGGGTAGTGATCAACGGCTCCATGTCTAGTTGGCAGCCGGTATCAAGTGGAGTGCCCCAAGGGTCGGTCCTGGGGCCGGTTTTGTTCAATATCTTCATAAATGATCTGGAGGATGGTGTGGATTGCACTCTCAGCAAATTTGCGGATGATACTAAACTGGGAGGAGTGGTAGATACGCTGGAGGGGTGGGATAGGATACAGAAGGACCTAGACAAATTGGAGGATTGGGCCAAAAGAAATCTGATGAGGTTCAATAAGGATAAGTGCAGGGTCCTGCACTTAGGATGGAAGAATCCAATGCACCGCTACAGACTAGGGACCGAATGGCTAGGCAGCAGTTCTGCGGAAAAGGACCTAGGGGTGACAGTGGACGAGAAGCTGGATATGAGTCAGCAGTGTGCCCTTGTTGCCAAGAAGGCCAATGGCATTTTGGGATGTATAAGTAGGGGCATAGCGAGCGGATCGAGGGACGTGATCGTTCCCCTCTATTCGTCATTGGTGAGGCCTCATCTGGAGTACTGTGTCCAGTTTTGGGCCCCTCACTACAAGAAGGATGTGGATAAATTGGAGAGAGTCCAGCGAAGGGCAACAAAAATGATTTGGGGTCTAGAACACATGACTTATGAAGAGAGGCTGAGGGAGCTGGGATTGTTTAGCCTGCAGAAGAGAAGAATGAGGGGGGATTTGATAGCTGCTTTCAACTACCTGAAAGGGGGTTCCAAAGAGGATGGCTCTAGACTGTTCTCAATGGTAGCAGATGACAGAACGAGGAGTAATGGTCTCAAGTTGCAGTGGGGGAAGTTTAGATTGGATATTAGGAAAAACTTTTTCACTAAGAGGGTGGTGAAACACTGGAATGCGTTACCTAGGGAGGTGGTAGAATCTCCTTCCTTAGAGGTTTTTTAGGTCAGGCTTGACAAAGCCCTGGCTGGGATGATTTAACTGGGAATTGGTCCTGCTTCGAGCAGGGGGTTGGACTAGATGACTTTCAGGGATCCCTTCCAACCCTGATATTCTATGATTCTATGATTCTATGATTCATTGTCATTTGGTATTGTGTCAAAAACCTTACTAGAATCAAGATGTATCATGTCTACAGGTTCCCCCTATCCACTAGGCCTTTATCTGTCAAAGAAGGAAATTAGGTTGGTTTGCCTTGATTTGTTACAAATCCATGTTGGCTATTACTTATAAGCCTATTATCCTCTTGAGCCTTACAGATTGACTGTTTAATAATTTGTTCCAGTAGATTTCCAGGTATTGAAGTTAGGCTGACTGGTCTATAGTACCCCAGGACCATTTTCTTCCTCTTTATATGGATAGGCTCTATGTTTGCCCTTTTACAATCCTCAGGGACCTCACCCATCTCCCATGAGTTCATAGAATCATAGAATCATAGAATATCAGGGTTGGAAGGGACCTCAGGAGGTCATCTAGTCCAACCCCCTGCTCAAAAGCAGGACCAATCCCCAATTAAATCATCCCAGCCAGGGCTTTGTCAAGCCTGACCTTAAAAACTTCTAAGGAAGGAGATTCCACCACCTCCCTAGGCAACGCATTCCAGTTCTTAAAGATAATCACGAATGGTTCCAAGATTGCTTCAGCTAATTCCTTAAGAAACTTAGGATCAATTTTCATAAGGCCCTAACAATTTAAATACATCTAACATATCTAAATGTTTTTAACCACCTGTTCTTTCCCTATTTTAGCTTGTTTTTCTTCCCTCTTTTTGTTAACATTATTGTAAAAATAACTCCAGAAGCTTGATATAAACATGAATCATTTGAAATATGGGGTCATATTTTACAAGGCAGAAAAGTTAATTGAAATCTCTAAAGAGAAGGAGACAAAACCTTCATAAAGTCTCAGAAAGAACATAGGATTATTTTAAATCAGACTATCCTTCACTGTCAATCACATCTATGAATTCTAGTGTCATATCAGATTGTAACATTTTTGTATATTAAATAGAGATTATAAGTTCTTTTGTGCTTTAAAATAAGTTATACTTTATGCCCTTACATTTGCTTAAGGTATTTGACCATTTATTAGAGATGGAGTCTGAAATTCAAAATGGTGTGCTTGCCAAACAACAGCTCGACTGTATCTTTTTTTAGCTTCTTATTGAATTTTTCCACACCTTTTTGGAACTTTGGTGGGAAAGGCATCTAAGAGTCAGCACAGAACTGGTTCAAACAGGCTCCAGCTGGGGAGCTGCCAGTTTTACCGCAGAACGTTGGCACGCTTGTGCCTATATAAACTCTGAGTGCCTGCTGCCAAGTCGCTGTCCATCCTAGAGGCAGCCACGGTACCATTGTGTTTGCGCAGCGACATGGTCCAGAAGATCAGATCATCACCTGCAAAGTAAAGAAAGACATCGGTGTTAAGAACTGTGACTGTGCTTACCAATCTCTGAATTCCACATCATTTTCTGAGAAAGGTATAGAGGTCCTCTTGATCGCTCACCCTTGGGTGATTGCAGAGCCAGGCCTCTCTTCAGCATCAGCAGATCCTATTAATCTCCCACGAAGAAGCAGTTGAGACCCAGAGTCCATCAGTTGCTGGTGACAGCGGGGTTGTACCATCTACTGCCTATCAACACCTAGAAACGGTGTAGTATCTGGGGTATTTTTGTTTTAGGTTTATTTGTTTATTGCCAAGGTACCTATTTGTTTTGGCCTGGGTTTTAAACCCAGACTGTCAAATCACATCTCACTGTTGTTTCTTAGTAAGTTATCTGTTTAAATAAAAGTTGTTATCTGTTTACTTTATTCTTCTCTCTTCTTTACCCATTTGCATCACGGGATCGGGAGGTATACTATCTTTCTCTTCTAACCCCCGGATGAGAGATACTGAATAAGGGTCCAAGATCCTGCTAATTAGCGGCAAGATGTAGCTGGCCTATACCATCCTCACCAACGTAGTTAATGTTTCAGGGTTAACAATTTGTACACCAGCAAAATGATTCAAATGCTTTTTACCTTTTGCAAAAGATATAGTATATAATCAGGTCTCAACTCATGCAGATCTAGAGTGAATCGTTTGTAATGTTAACATCATCAAAATTCTCATAGGAATAAACTGTTTCATTCCAACACATTTAGATCTCATTCTCAAACAGAGTAGCTACTGTATCACAGATGATGAGAAAGTGATGGTACATTTAAACAGCCATTGTTTGAAAAATGAATGAGGGAAATATTTTTGTGATTTTTGTCAGTGATTACAGAATCAACTGTCATTGGAAGAGGTTTTTTTTAATATATATATATATATATATATATATATGATATTTTAACACTGAATAAAATCGGAGGATTACAATGCAGGCAGCATAAAAACAAGATAGTATGACATGAGTTTGGGACCGTTAAAGCAGATATGTAACTATGGCAGAGTTGCACTTACTAGTAGGAGAGCCTGTCTCTAATCAGGGTAAGTGTGTTGGAATGTTAAAATAATTCCTTCCCCAGTTGATCAGTCCCATTTCCTTATCCTTACACTTTTCCAGTTATGGGATTTTATTTACACCACTGGAATTTTTCTTGTTCCTGTTTTGATAGATGCTGCCAACACTTGTTTTAAAAAAAATACATTCTTGTTTTGTTTGGTGACAGAAGATAATTTAATTCTGTTGGTCTGGCTTAACTGGTAACACACTCTTCTACAGGTTACGATGCTGTGTAGGTTCGTGTCCCACACCAAGAATTGAGCTAACCCCTGACACCAGCACAAGTAGAACAGTGGGGTGTACTATTAGAAGTTGAGTTCTTTAGATGAGACCATAACAATGTAGGACATGTTTGGCAAAATTTAATAGTCCTGTGTGGGTGTTAAAAAGTAAATGATCCTTTTTCAAACAAATATAATAATAGAATAACCCCAGTTTTAAGTCAATGTTCACTTTAAATAGAAAAATAATAAATAAATAAATAAATAAATAAATAAATAAATAAATAAAATGAAAGGTTCTAACTATTGAGCCTCATTCCAAACTATTCAGCAAAACTGAACAGGGCTATTTTTGCTTCCTGATCCCAAATAAACCCCACTTTTATTCATATTAACCCAAAGAATTAATTATTTTAACTTTTCATGACTGTCTCTGTTATGGCAGCTATTTCCTTCAAATCTGCTATGTGCCAGGGCATCCCTGGAGTCATGAGCAAACAGTGTATTCTGTGGCAGCTTTTCATCAAAATGTTGACAACTATGTCTATAACTTCATCACATATTTTCTGTATCATAATATTCTGCACAAAATGAAGTTGCAGTAACCTGGAGCCTTCCTACAATAGTCTTACAACTGGGAACAATGTAATTTTGAGGGGAAACTCCATATTTGAAGTAAAATATAAAACAAACAATTGATTTAAAGCATAATATGTACAACAATGGTCACCATTATAAAAGTTATCATTGCCAGTGTTTACCACAGAGAGGTATCTCTAATATCACATTTTCCCTGTATGCTTGGAACTAGAAGTAACAGCAGTAAAAAGAAAGAGAAATACAGAAAGTGGTAGGATGATTAAAAGAGAGAGAGAGAGAGAGAGAGAGAGAGAGAGAGAGAGAGAGAGAGAGAATAGATATTGGCATATAAAAACAAATCTGAGGACCATATTGTACCATTGATTGCAATATTTTGTAGTTATTTTTCAGTCTTTGGGTCATCTACAGTAGTGTAGTAAGCTCTGATTTACACTGGAAACTCTTTGAGGCTTGGACCATGTCTTTTTATGTTTTGTACAGCACCTATAACAATATGGCACTGATTGTGACAGGGGCTTGTAGATGGTACCCAGAATGGATGATGGGTAGAATTTCTGTAAAATATTGTGCATGGTTTAGTCAGGAGTGAAAGTAAAATTGAACTCTTACCAGTACGAATACCAGCTCCGCCCCGCCCCCCCAGAAGGGGCAGGACCTTGGGCAGAAGGGGCGGGGCTGGGGGGGTCAGCGTTCCCCAGCCAGCCCATCCACACTGCCTGGCCCAGGCCGCCCGGGGCTCCAGAGGTGATTT
This sequence comes from Lepidochelys olivacea, assembly GCF_965140295.1. Lineage (NCBI taxonomy): Eukaryota > Metazoa > Chordata > Testudines > Cheloniidae > Lepidochelys > Lepidochelys olivacea. The sequence continues at coordinate 72,941,645 of NC_140411.1, read as the reverse complement.
AAAGGGCCTGCAGCAACAGCAGCCCAGGGCCCTTTTAAATTGCTGGCCCCGGGGCAGCTGCTCCTCTTGCCCCCACTGTCTCCCATCTGCAGCCCGGGCCTCAGCAGTGCTTTAAAGTCAGCTGTACAGGCTGGTACCAGTGGCCACTTTTTACCGGTATGCCGTACCGGCATGTACCACCTTACTTTCATTCCTGGGTTTAGTAATGAAGACAAAATCTTCTTCCTCTGCTTTCAACATGATAAACCTGTAACTTACAACATGGAAAGATCATGAGAGGTGTCACACACCAGCAGCTTTCAGTGATTTCAGTACTTTTCAAGATTACAAAAAGTCAAATCTTTTCCCCACCAAAATTAAAGGTAGTTTTGCCCTGACTTCAGACGTACCATTGTTTGCCCCATAATATACAGACTTAAAACAGCAGTTCAGATTAAGAAAAAAATGGACTTCTAAATTGTGTGGGAAATAGAGCCTCATCTAATAGTACTCCACATAACAAATCTGCTGATTTACTTTATGCAGCCCTAATGATTTTCATTATCTCCTTAGTTGATAGACTCCATTTCAAAAACCAATAATCTCTTGAAATCGACTGAGCCACAAATTACTCATTAGAGAAAATTTTCAAAGATCATTACCTTTCCCATGGATTTTAGCTTTTCATTTCCTGGATACTCACTTGTAATGTTGTTCATAATAAGGGGAGGAGAGATTATTCAGTCACGAAAGAATGATTCTAATATAATCCACACTATTCATTTGTTGATTATTAGAACAACTACATTTTTATTAAAGGTCAACACTGTATCATTTTTAACCTTGATTTTATGACCTCATGCTATTATGTTATAATGAAATGATAAATGTTATCATCATTGTACGTGTGCTGCAATGAATGACTAAACTAGAATTTTATATATTAAATATCACATTTCTTTTATTAACTATCAATACCATACACACACACACACAAATGACAAGTAAAAATCAAAACATCTAATCAAATAAATACCTGCATTTGAATTCCTTCACTGACAGGAGTAATATCAGAAAAAAAGCCAAAGCAAAATAAGACAAAAAATAATCCATTTTTGTTCTGTGATGTCAGATGTGAAAATCTATGCAGGATTAATTTAAAACAGTATTAGCTATATTTTAATCCATGGATCTCAAAGTGCTTTATTAAAGAGGTCAGTATTATTACTCTCAATTTACAGATGGGGAAACTGAGGCACAGAGAGGCAAAATGACTTGCCCAAGGTCACCCAATTGCAGATCAAGGAACAGAACCCAGGTCTTCCCCCCTCCTAATGCAGGGAATCTATCCACTAGTGCCACTATCCAAAATAGATAAAGTAAACCAGAAATAGGGTGAATATAGGAAAACAAAAGAAAAAGAAAGAACAGGAGTTCTTGTGGCACCTTAGAAACTAACACTCTAAGGTGCCACAAGTACTCCTGTTCTTTTTGCTGATGCAGACTAATATGGCTGCTACTATGAAAAGAAAAAAGTGTTACTTATGTTAATCTTTTTGTAAAGAACATGTAGTAAAAAGCATTTTCTTGTAAGTTGAATCACTAGCAAAATGTAAAGCACAAGCTGGCATTCTGCTAATTATATATTTTAAAGATATCATGTATATTAATAGTCTCACAGAAAGCAGATCTTACAATGTTTTAGTTAAAAATGCCATCATCAGATATTTGATACTTTAATTTATGGCTGCTAACTGTTGCTTTAAGTTTTACTATAAATTATGAGTTTAGAGAATGTGAGCTATTTATAGTATACTGTGTGATTTTTCTCACAGAAAGAACAATGTAGAGAAGATAGATATTGAAAATGTTTGAATGCAGTTCCTCTTTTCTACAGAAAGGGGACACACTACAAAGAGCATTTAAAGATGATGTCCATTTTGTTTGAAACACTCTACAGCAGTCTATGAATCTCTACTTTCATTCAAATTATTCATGGGTCATGGATTGGATTTCACACAGCTATGGGGATCTCTGAAATTGAATCAGGAAAATAATTTTGAATCTTGCACCCTCTATACCCAGAGCCGAACAAAAATAGTGTATCCAAACAATCCTGCACTTCATGTACGGGTGTGTCCGACATTAGGATCAATTTTTTTATGACTTACTCCATTAGCTCTAGTTGGAATCCTTCAGTGGTTTTAAAAAGAAAACATCTTTTGCGACTCTAAATCAAAACAATTAACAACTATGAATTATTGACAATTGAATTATTAACAACTATGTTTGGCATGTACTATATGGGAAATAGAAGTTTGTAGGGCAAATTCTGCTGTCACTTATTCTGATACAATCCTGTTGTTTTTTTGTGGGGGTACTTAGAAGTAACTGAGGACTGATTTGGTTTCTATACTGTTACATATGTTATGGAAACCTTTATTAGAAAGTTCCACAAGTCTGAACAATTCTATGGACTTCCCCCTTTTAAAGATTGGGGATTTTAAACACAGGATCTGATTCATTATCTCTGGAATCAATGGAACTTTTAAGGACATTCACTGTAGCACATTGATCTTGACATAATAAGTAGGAATAGGTCAAAAAATGTATAACTCCAAGTCCATTCAAACATCATGAGTTTGAAATTAGAAGCAACTGATCACATTCAGGCTCATAACCCAAATGGGGTTCCCAAATCATCTCCAGGTGATTTCCCACACAACAGCAAGGAGAACAAAAGAAGCCCTGTTGAATGCAGATCTCACAGCGCACGCCTCTTCTTGGAGCTGTATGAATACCTGTTTTAAGGTGTGTACTGAGGGATCTCAAAAAGCAATGGCCAATATTTTCAAAAATCGTCTGCCATTTCCACTGCCTCAGTCTTTGGAAGCCTATCTCAAGAAAAGTTAAACCACATTTTAGGAGATGCTGAGCATCGGCAGTTCACTTTGACTTAAAGTGGGTGATCAGCACTTGTGAAACTCAATCAGGTGGTTCAAGTTCAACATCCAAAATCAGAGGCCATGTGTAAGAATTCGAGCCTGTATATGCATCTCTTTCTATAGGAATCCTGGGAGCCATATTCTCCTTGCTGCTATGGGATGGATTGGTGTTTGGTGTTTGGTGAGGTGCAATGAAGTTAAGAGAGTAACAAAGGGTGATACACAGTTTAAACAGCACAAAATGGTTCACTTCTATCAATAACAGACTGCATATCAGTGTGAGGAATAGTCCCTCCAGAAACAATGCAATATTTTGAATCCTTTTTATTTTCTTCAAATTCATGCTTAGTTTATTTATATTCCTCTATAGCTGTTGAAAGTCAATAAATAGAATCAAGTTTCAGGGGTTTCTCATCTCACCTAGTGAGTGTCTCTTTCAATGAGATTATAAATGTGTCTGTCTCTTATCTTTTGAAATTTGCATGCATCACATTTACATGATAAGCTGTATTCTACTGATAAGTCAACAGCCCTCCAGAATTTCCAAATCTTATCAAACAATGCTGCTTCAGAAACCGAATCTCATAATTGTTTAAAAAAAATCAAAGCAGCTGCCATTTTACTCCAAGTGTTATATATCATCTGAAAGATTTCTAATTCAGGTGTTTTATTTTTAAGTAGCTCTTTTTCCTGTTTTCTTCCTTCAACAATGTTTTCCTGGTATCTCCATCTGTCATATTATTACATACTGGCCAGTTTATTTATGACCAACAGATGTATAATAAATTACATCCTTCCTTTTACAGTTCCATCCAAGTTCCACTCCTAGTGAAGCCACTTAAACCTGCATATTAATTTATAACTCTCATTTGACAATGGAACACAATACTGATTTATAATTGGACCAAAGGTCTTCTGCCAGTGCTACTAAATTTCAAACCTTCCATACATTATATAACATCACACACAAATGTAGTGTATGGTGATTACAAAATATAGGCAAAGTTAAGGGCCACTACTAACCATATGTCTGTAACTACAAAACTCTAAAGATGTACTTTAACACCAGAAGTCATCTCACTGGGTGGATTTCTAGATTGCTTGGACTTCCATCTCTTTCTCACGACTGACAGTTTTGGTCCTGCTACCTTGATTAAAGTACAGGTGGAAAACATGTGTTTCTGATAGCAGGGCCGACAATTTGGAGATGATAAGCCATTAGAGAAGCACCACATCATCTTTGTTTGAAACTTTTTTTTTTTACTATATGCAAAGTTCTTCCTATTGGTCTGTCAAGTCCTTTTAAATTATTCTATCCATGCTGTAAAACAGTACATATAACAAGATGTTGAATAGAGAGATAGTTAATGATCTTGACATTTAAATTGTCATCCTTAGAATTCACAGTTCACACCACTCCTAGAGTTGCAGTGTCATTCTGTTTGCCTGCAGACTTAGGAAAACAATACAACATTGGTTCATATTAGAAATAATATCTTCACAACTATAATGTCTCTCTTTAAGAAAGAATTTGTCAAAAGTGAAAAAAAAAAGGAGGGAAGAAGAATATTTTGTAAATTGAAGTTATTGTGTGATCAATGAAGTAACAACTATGAATAAGCAATAAGTACTTGTCTGGCTATCCCCTAAAAAAGGACAGGAAACATTTGATATGGGTTTAATTAGTCCGCAACTTTATTATTAGATGTCTGGGACTACCCAGCAGATAAAAGTGTACAGTGCAGGTAACCCCATGTTTATTCCATAATTATCCAGGTGGCCTTTAACCAGCTCCCCCTCCTTTTCCATCCAAGTCCTTCCAGCAAATTTATTGCTGGGACCATACCATACTGTGGGGGCTCCCACCAGCTTCCCCTTTCTTTTCCATCCAGGTCCCTCCGGGGTGGATAGTGTAATGCCCACAGCAGGTCTTGAGCAAACCTGATATTTTACCACATAACGGGGAGGGAGGGTGGGTTCTGCTTCAGACTGTTCCATGTAAAAGGGAGCTTCAGGGCTGCTCCTTTTAAAGCCAGCATTCCTAGGGGACAAGTCAGCGACCACGGTGTGCTCTTTTCAACAGTTTTCACCTCCCCTGCAGCTGTAAAGTACCATTTCTTTCATTCAACTAACCAGATAAACACCCTTTCGCTCCACTTAAAGGTGCAGGGCAGTCATTGTCTGGGTATACTGAAAGAAGGACTGGAGACATTTTACATGGGTTTAATTAGGCTGCAACTTTATTATTAAATGTATGGGATCACCCGGCAGATAAAAGTGGACTGTGCAGGTAACCCCATGTTTATTCCATATTTATACAGGGCAGCATTTACCATATCCCCCTCTTTTTCCATCCAGGTCTCTCCAGCAAATCTATTGCTGGGACCTTACCATCCACCCCCCTCGTAGGATGATTAAGGTGGGATACAAGAATGGGGGTTGGCTCCCTGCCATACCAATCCTACCCCCCCTTCGTTCGTTTAAAAAACACCTCTTTTTAAGTCCTTTTCTAAGCCATTTATCTGGTCACTGTATACCTTTCCTATGGAGGACCTGCACTGGACATCTGCCAGTTGGAGGCTCCTGCAATTAACTTGGCTGCCTCCGCCCCCAAATCCAGTTGGGTTCCCAGATATCTTTTACTCCCCCCGCTTTTATGTTGGCCAAAATAAATGCATTACAAATCTTTACAGCGGGACCCCAGACTCCCTGAATAATTTGGTGCCCCAGGATGCTCAAATTGCTGAGCCTTTTATGACCCCAAGGGATTTGGTGACCCCCCTGTTAGAATTTGTCGAGCCTTGTCGACCCAGGTGGCGCTCCATGGCTCTCAGCGTGAATGCATGTCTGACAACACAGATCTGCATCAAGTCCCTTCTTGTCCTGAGCAGTAATTGAACTCATTTACACATTCCCAAACAGTGTTCTCCAGTGTGTGCCACGTCATGTCAGTGACTGCTGACGGGCCCCTCAGTGCACAGCAGTGACATGAGCTGGTCCAATAACATGACCAGCTCATGTCATGGCTGGTCCATGCCAACGCAGACTTGCCCCATCACTGGACCCCGGTTGCCAAACCTTAAGGCCACTAGGATATCCATGAATGTGCATAAAAAAACCCAATCCTGTGCCAACAGAGCCACACCACCCCCTTCACGGTGAGTCTGCCAACATCTGGAATGGAATCACAACACATTAGTGGCGACGGACCACCTGAGGTTGCACACCGTATTCTATGCTTCCGAATTCCAACATCCAATTGTCAGAATTGCCTGTGTCCCTGTACCCAGCTGCACTACTGCTATTGTGACCACTGACTGTGAATGACTGAGAACCAAATTCTACAGGGAAGAACCAAGGTCTCAGCCTTTCCGGAAGATAACAATTGCTGCCCAGTCTCTATGATCATCGCCAGTTTAATATCCCTGCTTGCCCCTCCTGATCATCACCCAGTTCCAAGCCCCCCCCCCACCTTGACAGTGCCCCTACATACCCCAGGCATCAGCTTCCTGATTCAAAAAGTACTAAAACTGCTTTTAGGAATGCTGCTCTGAGCAAGGCCATTCAGATTCCTGAGAATGTTAACTGTGACGTGCCCGCATGACTACTGCATGGGGCCATTGGCAAACAACCATCCTACTAGCAAACTTTGAGTTAAGAGTGCTGCGTGGATATGGATATCCATTTAGCCCATTGACAAATGTAACCATTTAGTCTGGGGATCGACAACCTTTGGCACACAGCCCGTCAGGGAAATCCACTGGTAGGCCAGGACGGTTTGTTTACCTGCAGAGTATGCAGGTTTGGCCGATCACAGCTCCCACTGGCTGCGGTTCACTATTCCAGGCTAATGGGGGCTGCGGGAAGTGGTGGCCAGCACATCCCTCGGGGGGGCTGGAGCCGCACACAGGGAGTGTCACAGCAGGGGGTGGCGACACGCCTGGCTGTTTGGGGAGGCCTATGCAACTTGTTGCTCATGCCCTTCCCCATTTCTTACTGTTCTGCTTCCATGTGGAGCCATGTGGCTGAGACCAACTGAAGTGCTTGTGTTGCCTCCTCTTCCTTCAGACTGTTCCATGTAAAAAGGATATTCAGGTGCAGGGCTGCCCCCCTGTAAAACCCTGCATTCCTAGGGGAAGAGTCAGCAACAATGCTGTCGCACCCCCTGCCTCACCAGTCATAAAGCTGTTCCCTTCGTTTGGCTAGCCAATCAAATACTCCCCTCCCCACACACACATGCTTAAAGGTGCAGGGCGGTCAATCTCTGGGCTTTATTTCTTTGTTCAAACTAATATTGATTACATACCAGAGTAACTCCACTGAATTCAATAACTTTACTCCTATTTTCATACCAGTTTATATAAGATCAGAATCATGTCCAGGAGCAGGGAGATGTTCACATCATAAAACTCTTGAATTTCCTTCTTGTGGTTACCATGATGGCACATATCACAGTTAAGGACAACTATACCTGTATTCCCCTCAGTGGGTCAGCAATGGCACCGACATGGCTTCCAACTCCCCAGCCATTGCCTTTCTCTGTGGAGACCCATTTCTCTCTCCCTTCTGACAAGGGTATTTCCAACATGCACAGTTCCCTGCCTTCACAGTGTATTTCCCAGCACAGACAGGTTGCCCAAGGACATCCGCTTGTTGTTTTTTCAGAGACTATTAACACGTGTGATTGCTAAAGTTGAAAGGTACCACATAGAAATTCCTATGCAAGCCTACTTTATTCTCAAGGTAAAAAGAATGACAGAGAAAACAGATTAAAAAAACAATAAAAGAACCTACACACATGCTAATAAATTTACCAGAATTAACCCAACCCTAACATCGATTCTGGCTGGAGCAATCTTTCAATCCGCATCCCCAAGAGTTTTCCTTTGTGGTCACAAGTTCATCAAAGCTCCAGCTCAGAAAAAAAAAAACAGTCTTATGAGGCCGTATTAAACCAAGTCCTTCCAAACCTATCATAAGGATTGAGACCCTCCATGGATCAGACATCCTATCCATTTGCTGGATCTGGAAGAATGTCCTGTGCCAGTTTATAATTACACAATAGATAGATAGATAGATAGATAGATAGATAGATAGATAGATAGATAGATAGATAGATAGATAGATAGATAGATAGATGCTGTCTGATCCATGGAGGGTCTTAATCCTTATGATAGGTTTGGAAGGCCTTGGTTTACTGAGGCTTCATAAGACTGGGTGTTTATGAATATATATACCTTTCTTTGTCTTTTGGTCCCTGGAGAATCCAGCTTGAACTAGTATATGCATATCATTCCAGATGATGGCTTCAAAGGTTGATAATGGTGGAAGACAATTTATATTACCCTCTCCCTTATGGGGAAGGGAATGCCATATACACAGTCATATTTTAAACAGATTGTATCCCAAAGGTATTGACGCTAACTCAGGTTTCAGAGTAACAGCCGTGTTAGCCTGTCTTTGCAAAAACAAAAGGAGTACTTGTGGCACCTTAGAGACTAACCAATTTATTTGAGCATGAGCTTTCGTGAGCTACAGCTCACTTCATCGGATGCATACCATGGAAACTGCAGTAGACAGTTTCCACAGTATGCATCCGATGAAGTGAGCTGTAGCTCACGAAAGCTCATGCTCAAATAAATTGGTTAGTCTCTAAGGTGCCACAAGTACTCCTTTTCTTGGCGCTAACTCAGTAAGGTTTAACTTAATTCAGTTAAGTTTATCTTAATTCCATAAGTTTTGTCCAAGATATTATAGGAAATTGTCAAATCTGTCACAGCATTTATGGTATGTTTACGTGTTGCTTTTGAGCTGATAGTTATTGTCACTGTGCCTCCATGGGTCACAACTGAGAATACAAAATTCAGGACAAACTGCTGAGAATGGGGGCAGACACACCCCAAAACTGGTGGTTATTCTCCCATAAGTTATACCAAACCAGGAACAAAAGTGATCTTCTATCTCAACACACTGGCTAACAAGAAGTCAGAAAAGCAGCCTCCTTAGGTTTTCCAGGCATGGATTCAACACCCATACATGAGACTTAAAGATGAGTGGTTATTTAAAGCAAATTTAATCAAACAAAAGGTTCTTCTGATCCCAAAGGAACAGCCACGTACCCACATCAATATATAACTCAGATCTTACCCAATAAGCAAGTTGTTGCTAATCCTTTAGTATCTAATATTTAAAGTGTTTTTTTTTTTATAAAAAGAAAGAAACAAAGGTGAGAATTAAAATTGGTTAAAGGAATCAAATGCATTACAATAATTGCAAAGTTCTTGGATCAGGTTTGTAGCAGTGATGGAATAAACTGCAGGCTTGTTAAGTCTCTGGTTGCTTCCAAATCATTGGAAGGTTCTCAGTCCCCTGGTTAGGATGCTCCTATTAATACAAGCTCATAGTTCACAGGTTTGAGCAAGAAGATGCAAAATGGAGATGTTTCCACGGCCTTTTATAGCTTCTACCAATTGAAGGGTTGTGGAATTTTCACTGTGGAAAATTACAGGTAGCAAATTTGTGTTTGGGGTCACATGGGCAAGTCACATGTCCATGCATGATTTCGCTTAGTCACAGCAGAAGCCATTACCTATACTCCAGATGGAATACGAACATAAAAGCGTAAGAACGGCCATACTGGGTCAGACCAAAGGTCCATCTAGCCCAGTATCCTGTCTTCCAACAGTGGCCAATGCCAGGTTCCCCAGAGGGAATGAACAGAACAGGTAATGATCAAGTGATCTCTCTCCTGCCATCCATCTCCACCCTCTGATAAACAGAGGCTATGGACACCATCCCTGCCCATCCTGGCTAATAGCCATTGACGGATCTATCCTCCATGAATTTATCTAGTTCTTTTTTTTAACCGTGTTATAGTCTTGGCTTTCACAACATCCTATGGCAAGGAGTTGACTGTGTGTTGTGTGAAAAAATACTTCTTTTAGTTTATTTTAAACCTGCTGCATATTAATTTCATTTGGTGACCCCTAGTTCTTGTGTTATGAGAAGGAGCAAATAACACTTCCTTATGTACTTTCTCCACACCAGTCATGATTTTATAGACCTCTATCATACCCCCCTTAGTCGTCTTTTTTCCAAGATGAAAAGTCCCAGTCTTATTAATCTCTCCTCATATGCCAGCCATTCCATGCCTCTAATCATTTTTGTTGCACTTTTCTGAAACTATTCCTATTCCAATATATCTTTTTCGAGATGGGGTGACCACATCTGCACACAGTAATCAAGGTGTGGGCGTACCATGGATTTATATGGAGGTAGTATTATATTTTTCTGTCTTATTATCTATTCCTTTCTTAATGATTCCCAGCATTCTGTTAGCTTTTTGACTGCTGCTGCACACTGAGTGGATGTTTTCAGAAAACTATCAACAATGACTACAAGATCTCTTTCTAGAGTGGAAATAGCTAATTTAGACCCCATTATTGTATGTGTATAGTTGGGATTATGTTTTTCGATGTGCATTAGTTTGCATTTATCAACATTGAATTGCACCTGCCATTTTGTTACCCAGTCACCCAGTTTTGAGAGACCCTTTTGTAGCTCTTCGTAGTATGCCTGGGACTTAACTATCTTGAGTAGTTTTGTATCATCTGTAAATTTTGCCACCTCACGGTTTACACCTTTTTCCAGATCATTTATGAATAGGTTGAATAGGACTAAGCCCAGTACAGACCTCTGGGGGACACCACTATTTACCTCTCTCCATTCTGAAAACTGACCATTTATTTCCTATCTTTTAACCGGTTACCAATCCATGAAAGGACCTTCCCTCTTATCCCATGACTACTTACTTTGCTGAAGAGTCTTTTGTGAGAGACCTCATCAAAGGCTTTCTGAACATCTATGTACACTATATCCATTGGATCCCCCTTGTCCACATGCTTGTTGGGCCCCTCAAAGATTTGTAGTAGAATGGTGAGGCATGATTTCCCTTTACAAAAGCCATGGGTGTTAAGTCCATTAATGGCTATTAGCCAGGATGGGTAAGGGGTGGTGTTCCTAGCTTCTGTTTGTGAGAGGGTGGAGATGGATGGCAGGAGAGAGATCACTTGATCATTACCTGTTAGGTTGACTCCCTCTTGTGCACCTGGCATTGGCTACTGTTGGCAGACAGTATACTGGGCTGGATGGACCTTTGGTATGACCCGGTATGGCCATTCTTATGTTCTTATGTTCCAAACAGGAAATTAAATTCAAAATTTCCTGGGGAATTTCCTGTGTACCTAGCTAGTGCATTAGAGTTGAAAGTGCTGTCCAGAGTGGTTACATTGTAGCACTCTGGGTTAGCCCCCAGAGGCAAATTATGTCGAATTGCACAACACTGCATCTGCACTACACCAAATTTGACCCAGCAAGGTCGATTTTAGCGCTCCTCCCCTCGCCGGGGAAGAGTACAGCAGTTAATTTTAACAACCCTTTAGGTCAACGGAACAGGGTTGGTTGTGTAGCTGCATTGCTTATAAAATTGACCTCATGCAGCTAAATTCGACCTAACCATGTAGTGTAGAGCAGGGCTAAATTATAGGTCTTGAAACAAAATTCTAATTATAGAATCATAGCAGTGTAGACTAGAAGAGACCTCAATAGCTCATCTAGTCCAGTGTCTTGCCCTCAAGGCAGGACTAAGTAATATGGTAACTCCTCACTTAACGTCCTCCCGCTTAATGTTGTTTCAAAGTTACCTTGCTGCTCAGTTAGGGAACATGCTTGTTTAAAGTAGTGCAATGCTCACTTATAACGCTTGGCTGCCTGCTTTGTACACTGCATGTAAGATTTTGTGGAAGAGCAGTGACTTTACAAGGGAGCTTTACAAGACTGCACAAGTTCCTCTTCTCCTCCTCCTTCTCCTACCTCCCAGAGCTTCCCCCACTGCCAAACAGCTGTTTGGCGGTGCTTAGGACTTTCTGGGAGGGAGGGGGAAGAGCGGGGAAGCACCACATCTCCGCTCCTTACCCTCCCTCCCAGAAAGTCCTATGCGCTGTCAAACACCTGTTTGGTGGCACTTAGGACTTTCTGGGGGTGGGGAAGCAGCGGGGATGTGGTGTGCTCGAGATAGGAGGTGGAGTGGGGGTGGGAAGAGGTGGGCCTGGAGTGGAGTGGGGATGGGAAGAGTCAGGCCTGGAGCATCCCCAGCAAAGTCAGCACCTGTTCTTCTCTGGGTAAGCTGCCACTGATGCTGCGAAGGTGCTTCCTAGCATCCTTGCCTGCAGTGGGCTCTGCCTGTGAGGGATAAGCCAGGGGAACTCCCCAACCACAGTACAGTACAGTACTGTATAGTATATAATGCCTTTTGTTTGCTCCCCCCCCAAAAAAAATGTCCTTGGAACCTAACCCCCCACATTTACATTAAATCTTATGAGAAAATTGGATTTGTTTAACATCATTTCACTTAAAGTTGCATTTTTCAGGAACATAACTACAACATTAAGTGAGGAGTTACTGTAACTAGACCATACCTGATAGTTGTTTGTTTAACCTGTTCTTAAAAACCTCCAATGATGAAGATTCCACAGACTTCCTTGTCAATTTGTCCAGTGCTTAACAACCCTGACAGTTGGAAAGATTTTCCTAATGTCCAACTAAAACTTCCTCATTGCAACTTAAGCCAATTGTTTCTTGTCCTATTCTCACAAGTTAAGAACAATTTTTCACCCTCCTCCTTATAACAACATTTACTTAGTTGAAAACTGTTGTCATGTGTTTCCTCAATCTTTTCTTCTCTAGACTAAAAAAACATTTTTTTTCAATGTTTCCTCACTAAATAAGGAAGTCAGACTACAGATGATTATAGTGGTCATTTCTGGCTTTTTAATGAGGACTTCTGTTTTTCAGGGTTTATTCATTTCATCTGGAGGGTCATTTTTATTAATGTTTGAGTTTTACGTATATGTGCAAAAATCAGGGGTTTAGGCGGCTTTTTCTTTGTATGTACTCTAATGTATAATCTTTTTGTAATATTCTTTAATGTGCTTCAACATAGTACTTTTTAAGTACTATGTTAAAGTGCACTTTGGAATTTTAATGGACACCAGCATGGCCTAAATGGACCAGTCAATGTGCAACAAGTGAGTGTGCTTAAGAAGCCACATCCCCATAATCTTCATTGCTTCTCCATATAGACATGCCCTTAGACACAAGTAACCACTTCTGGTGGTTTTTATGGGTTTATTGGAAAAAAAACACTGATTTTTTTTTGTATTGGGAGTGTTTTATCCATATTTATCAATCAAAACTGAAAAGCAGAATCCCTACTTTTAATCTATGAATGTCCTGTCTCCCTTTACTTTTCATTCCATTTAGTTTGTCCCTCTGGGGAGGGGGGAGGGCTGGGGAAGGAGTAGGGGGACAGTTCATGGAACTAACATGATGTTTGCCTCTATCACATTGTTGACTCTGCTTATGCGTGTTCTTCCCTTTTCCTCATCCTCTCTCTGCCTTGTTTATTTAGATTGTAAGTTCTTTGGGGTAGGGACCATCTACTGATCTGTGTTTGTTCAGTGCCTAGTACAGTGGGACACTATTCTTGTTTGGCCCTCAGAAATTACCATAATAAACATGATAAAAATAAAATAATTATAACAACAAGGTCCCTAAGGTGTAATAATAAATGGGTTTGTGCATCAGCAAGTTTTCTCAGCAAGCTGGTGGAGCTTTTGATGGAATTCACTTGCCCATTCCTTCTCTTCTCACTACAAAAAAACAGTAGGACTATGTCAAGCAAAAAGACCATTAGCCTATTGCAGTGTTTTTCAACCTGTGGTCAGTGGACCCCTGGGGTCTGCAGACTATGTGTAAGATTTCCAAACGGGTCCACACCTCCATTTGAAATTTTAGGGGGTCCTCAAATGAAAAGAGGGGACAACCACTGGTCTATTATAACACAGGACTTGATGGATCAGAGTTGCCAGTTCATAGATACGTATATGAAATTGGGAAGGTGCATGATGCATAGGTTCTGAAGAGGTCCAGATTTTATAGGAAAGCACAGAAAGGAACACTATTCCAACCACATTCTAGAGAAAAAAACAGGGTCTCTATTCTAAGGTGATTATTGAGGATCCTGCCTATGTCTTGGCCTGTTAGTTATTGAAAGTTTATCTGTATAGTGGAGATAGATGTGGTGTCAACAATTGCCTCAGCTAGAGTAGAATGATATTAGAAGATGTCTATGGAAGTCTGAAGAGGAATTAGAGATATCTTAGGAACCACAATGAGTGTGAGAAACATTGAACTCTTATCTGATCTTATTTTATTCTGTTGTATATTTTGCACAACTTTTGAAGAAGGTTTTCTGCAGGCAGTGGAATAAAGATACAGAAAAGGCTACCGTATCTTAGCAACCAAAAACAGCCTGGGTGAATAAATCCAGAAATACATTGAGTGTCAAGAAACCTAATGATATAGGATATCCTCTGCCAATACTTTGCAACTACAACAAGAGATAGAATATAAATAAATAAAGTAACTGAAATCAAATGGCCACTAATGAAATTGTGGCCCAAAATTAAAGCTTTGCATTATTTCATTTTAGATAACTGCTTACCTGATTATATACTGCTTGATTTTTTAAAGAAAACTTTTCATATGCACACACAACAAGTAGAGCTCAGGGAATAACCTATAGTCTATAGGTTCATAGAGTGATGATGGATATAAATAGGGAAGACTAAGAGGGTGTGAAGGTGATAAAGGATCAATGGTTGAAGGTGATGCTTGGCTGATGTGCCTTGTCTGTTTTAGCCTGAGGAGTTAGTGCTATCTTTCAGTGTTCATCCACCTGACGTTCTCCTGGTGATATGTATGCATCCTACAATACTGGTCCTTTTTTCTTCACCAGCAGATGCAGTCTCTTAACTTCTTGCATTTCTCATACTCCAGCCTCTTTATATGTCCTTATCTCATTCTGCAGATGAAGGAATATTTACTCTTCAGTCATTTTTTTTCCTCCAGTTTTTTAAGGGGCTTGTCACTCTTCCTTTTCTGTCCCCTTGAGATGTCACTGCTGAGGTATGGGTGATGGCTCAGGAGATCCATTAAAACTTTCTTCATTTTGCAATCTAGTGGGGAAGCAGCAGATAAGAAATCATCATTATATTTTGCATCTGAGCCATACCTGTGTTGTAAGTCTGGAATGCAGCGATGTAATGTACAGATAGGGCTTTACAGAACACATTGTTAGTGTTATCCTTTTAATATAATCCATCTTGTACATTTTTCCCCCTGTAACTAACACTGGCTTTTAGGAAGAAATGTGGGAAACAAACAAGCAAAAAAGAGCCACTAAATACAGATTGTTAGTGTAAATAAATTGTACTTACCAAAAATTCCTTTTTTCCTGAAATTTAATGTTTTATTATAAATATAGGCCCTTAAATAATATCTGTGACATTGCACTCCATATGTTTTATGGAAATATGCTAAAGAGTGTGAATATAATGTAACTGGAATATGCTTCATGCAAAAGATCTCTTGTAAGATATCATTACAAAGCTTATAATATACTGAGTATGTTCATCCTATTTGTATGTATGTATCATTTTTGCATCTGAAGCTACAAATATAAAGTATAACTCTGAGGTACTGTTGTAATTATGCAAAGTGTGGGCCATTGATGATGGTTTAGAATCTTGATGGCTCCCATTGACTAGGACAATTGGTTGTAAATGTCTCTGTTTACTTGCAACCCTCCCTGGGTACTTGCAGGCCAGCCCTGGAAGAAGGAAGAATGAAGTCTCACAGGACATGTGACCATGTCACAGGATACTGGAACCCATCTTAAACCTGGTGCTTCTCCCATTTAGAAGGAGGGATGGGAATCCAGAGAGACAAAAGATTCCTGCCTTGTGCCAAAGCTATAAAAGGGGGTGGAAGAGAACAAAGGGGGGCGCCAGTCATGAGAAATCCCCTAGTTACAATCTGAGCTGGAACTAACAAGGACTGTACCGGGGAAAGGATTGGGCCCAGACTAGGAAATAGTCTAGTCTGTGAAAGAAGATTATTGGAACACCTCTGATGGTGAGATTTTCCTGTATTCAGTTTCTTAATGTATTAGGCTTAGACTTGCATGCGTTTGCTTTATTTTGCTTGGTGACTTACTTTGTTCTGTCTGTTATTACTTGAAACCACTTAAATACTATATTTTATACTTAATAAAATCACTGTTGTTTATTAAGGAACCCAGAGTAAGTAATAATACCTGGGGGAGCAAACAGCTGTGCATATCTCTCTATCAGTGTTATAGAGGGTGGACAATTTATGAGTTTACCCTGTATAAGCTTTATACAGAGTAAAACAGATTTATTTGGGGTTTATATCCCATTGGGAGCTGGGTGTCTGGATGCTGGAGATAGAAAACCCGCTGAGTGGTTTTCAATTAAAGCCTGCAGCTTTGGGGGCGTGGTCAGGGCTGGCTCTAGGTACCAGCTAAGCAAACTGGTACCTGGGGCAGTGCTGTTGAAGGGGCAACACTCTGGCTGTTTTTGGGGTGGCACTCCAGCAGCAGCCCCAGTGGCAATTCAACGGCAGCTCATCTCCGTTGTTTCTCACGGCAGCAGCAATTCGGCGGCCACTCTCTCCGATGTTCCTGTTCTCTCCGGCTGTGGCGTATTCAGCAGGGTTTTTTTTTTGTTTTCATTTGCTATGCAAAAAACAGAGAGCCAGCCCTGGGCATGGTTCAGACCTGGGTCTGTGTTGCAGCAGACTAGCATGTCTGGATCAACAAGACAGGGTTTTGGAGTTTCAAGCTGGCAGGGAAAATGAGCTCAGAGATAATTTCAGCACGTCAGATGACAATCCCAAGGGGATCTCTGTGACTGAACCCGTCACAATAGCTATATTGGAACAACAAATGGAATTGAGTAGTAATAAGAGCCCATGGCAAAGATTTCTGAATATTCCCTCCTGTACTTGAAAGTACCATTTTAGCACAGACAAATTACATTTGGATGTAAATATTTTAAAATGATGATCATGGTTGCTTATAGTAACAATGACAACAGTGCATATCATGTTCAATGACACACCATGAAAGGCTGCTTTGCCATGTAATGTGCTTGTGGATCTTGAAAGAGGAACATCAAGAGGTTCATTGAGATGAGAGCAGGAGAATGGAAAGAGATTAAATGTAGGATAAACTTTTACATTAGGTGCTAAATATCAATTACAATCATTCATGCCAGTGAAAATGAGCCCATTATACTGATTAGCTGTAACTGAGCAGACTATGAGTGTTGCCTGTAGAATTTAGTTCTGTGACAGAGTGCTGTTATCTGTCAATAAGTAATATTTAATATGGTTAAATGTATGGTAAAATGGAATTATGAAAGTTAAATGACTTTTCTGAACCTAGTCTAAAACTGTGGAAGGAAGTTCACCTTGCAGACAAACAAACAAACAAACAGACAAAACCCCACAATCTACTGGAGCCATATACTAAACTTTTGTAAGGTGGTGAATTAGCACCTGTAATATCAGTCTTCCCCAGAGTGAGGGGATAGGCATTTTAGACAGCTATTGTATTTTTAAGCCTGCAAAGTATTGTTTCAGGGGTAAAATCAGAGACAGCAAAGTGGGGAAACTGCAGTAATAACAGATATACAGGGCACTTTACAAAAATTTCCTCATTTGCATATTTTGTACTTATTATTATTACTACATCTTTCACACCTCAGTGTTGGTGTATAGGGTGGAAACCAGTCTCTTTCATTCTTCTCTCTCATTTGCTGTTGCTTCTATTTGCCCTGTGGTGTTGAGATAAATAGTTCTGCCCTCCCAGCTAAGAGTTCTTCTTAATGCTTCTCTTGGGTGACCTTGTTTCCTCACTCCAGCTGGCTTCCGCTTGACAGCTTCATGTAGGAGTCTGTGTGTTGGCATCTGAAGTATGTCTCAAGTATGTCTAGCTCCTCCTTCTGATTCTGGTAGAAGAGCTTCTGGTTGGTGATTTCTCAGATCTCTGGTTGGTGATTAAATCTTTCCAACCAAAGCCCAGAATTTTTCGCAGGTACTTGTTTTCAAAGATGTCTACTTTTCTTCCTACTATTTTAGTAGCTTTCCAGTTCTTACAGCCATAAATTAGCACTGAGATTACATTTGAATTAAAATGGTTGCCAACCTATCCTTGATGTCACTTCTTTCTTGAGGTCCCCACTGATTAATACAGTGCTGCCCAGGTAGATGAATTGTTGTACTTTCTTGATATTTTTGACTTCTAATGTGATATAGCTGCTCAAGGATTTTTGTTTTAGCATAACTAATTTTGAGCCCTTCTTGGACTGCTATTTTTGCAAGGTTGTCTGTTTGTAACTTTTCAGGGGTATCAGTAGTGCAATATCAACAGCAAAATATAGGTCTTCTATGCATTCGCCATCTACCCATGCCATTCCAGTTTTTGTGTTGTTAATACACATCTTCATTATCCAGTCTATTACAATTCCAAACAGTGGGGTTAAAATGCAGCCCTGTTTCATGCCAGTGTCCACACTGAACCACTGTGTTGTCTGGTTCTTCACCATTACAGAGCACTTCCCATCTCCATACATGGCTGTGATGTTGATGACAAACTGGAATTTTATAGGACTGAAGAATATTTCAAAATATATGTCTGTGGAGGTTGTCAAATGCCCTTTGAAAAATCAGTGAAACTGATTAAGAGGGGATATTTCCATTATATAATTCACTTACCATCCTTCTCAGTGCGAATATCTGATCTTCACAGGATCTCTTGGGCCTGAATCCAGCCTGTTCTTCTGTAAGTTTTGCATCCACTGCCTCTTTCATCCCATATAATACTGTAAGAGGGAGGGAGAGCCTAGAGCACTGGTCCTGGTGTAAGACCTGAGGCCTGAACCATAGTCACCAAAGTTAGGCCAGACCGTGAACCAAAGTCAGGCCATGTATTAAAGCAGATGCTTACAAGTTAACTATCTGATACATGAATTTGCCAAGGGCACTGCTAGCATTGCTAAAACACAGACACTCCTAAGAAGGAACATATACTGGGAATGTATGTGAACAAAATCCAAAAGATTAGCCCCTGACCTACCACCAGATAAGAGGGTTCGTTAGAAGTGATGAATAGGGAGGTTTTGCTTGAGACATTTGGAGCAAAGTACAAGGAGAGGTAACAAGAAGGTGTCATGAAACACGTAAGTTGCTTGTCTCAGTCTATAAATGTTGGGGTACCTCACCTTAACTTTTTGTGAGGTCTAGGGGACAGCAGAAATTCTCACTGCTGACTGAGCCATTCCTTGCCTGGGGCACTAAGGTATTAGTGTAACTATAGCTCCTATGCGATGCTAGGACTGTGCTTTTAGGGCAATAAACCTGGCCAAGTGCCTTTGTCACCAAACTGTGCTTGTGGTCTTTCTTTATGAGTAACATAGAGGTCTGCTGAATTATCAGGCTGCATTCTAATAACACTGGAGCTCCAAGAATATAAGCACCGACAAGCTGTAACAACCTATTGTCCACATTCTGCAACAGCATTCTTAACAGTATCACAGTGCAGAAGGTTTTCCCTACAGCAGAGAGTAATGTAAGTCCTCTCCAGTTGTTACAGTCAGTAAGATTACACTATTTTGGGTATTCTGACAATGATTCAGTATTTTCATTGGTCAGGATAGGGTCTCTTTTCTCCACAAACATCATTTAGCACCTCTGTCAATTTCATTAGGATGGTGGTATCAAGTACTCTGAGCATTCCTGCTGTAATCTGATTTTTTCTCATCACTGAGATTTTTTTTTCAGATTTCTGATTGCAGCCTGAACTTCTGACGTCTCTTTTGGACCAATTTTAATGTCAAGTTGATCAGGTTCATGGCTTTCTTCAAAGTCTGGTGCTGAGGTGAGGCTAGGGCTAGTGAGGACTGCTTTGAAATACACTGCCCATCTGTTTTTTCTGTTATACCTAAGTTGTAAGCATTTTTTTTCATTGATTTTTATTGGCCAATGCCCTGTTTTGAAATGTCTACACATGGTTTTAGTCACTAGGTAAACACTCTGTGGTTTCTATCATAAAAGCAGATTCAGCTTTTGATGCTAGGTCTTTATCATATCCCTGGTTTGTCTTTCCAGGCATTGCTTTTCATACTCTGTTATACTCGTCCTTTGTCCCTCCCCTGCTGGTAATAGCTCACGTTACCTGATCACTCTTCTTACAGTCTATATGGTAACACCCATTGTTTCATGTTCTCTGTGCATAAAAAAATCTCCCCACTGTATTTTCCACTACATGCATCTGATGAAGTGAGCTGTAGCTCATGCAAGCTTATGCTCAAATAAATTTGTTAGTCTCTACGGTGCCACAAGTACTCCTTTTTTTTTTTTTTGTTAATGCACCTGTATATCTTGGACAGATGACCTTAATCTTGAGCTGATGCAGTTGTGATTATTTTTTTTTCTTTTTTTCCCATCTGATGAATTCCATGTTTCTTTATGTTGATGGTTCCCAACCCATGCTTCCCCATTGCTCTTTCCATTGCTTGGTTGTCACATACTTCTTCAGCATTAAATTCATTCATCACAAGGAGTAAGTCATGTTTAGATATTCTGTCAATCACACTTCGGAGGCAATTGTGGAACTCATCTTTATCCTTATTGCTGTGTTCCTCTGTTGGAGCATAACATTGTATGAGTGACATGTTTAGGAATGTGGTTTGTAGTCTAGTGCCTATGATGAATTGGCTAGTAAGTTCCCAGTTGAGGAGTGATTTTTCAGCAGATTCTGTCATAATGAGTGCTACTACCGCTGAGTGTTTGTTGTCACTATGATCTGAGTAAATCAGATGTTTCTTCTCTTGCTTGAAGAGCTTCTTATCTGCAACTATCAATCTGCTCTCGCCGATACCCAACATTTCAAATCTATAGCTGTCCATCTCCCTTATGGTCTGCAAGATCTTGATGTTTGAAGCATTGTTCTCACATTCTAATAACCAATTCTGAAGTGTGTTCTTGCTGCCGGCAACAAACTTTCCAGAATCCTCACATTCACCTGCAACTGGCTTTCACCAGGAGCCTTCATGCAGCATGTGGGGTTGGCAGTGTTTATTTTAACTGAAATGGTATACTGGTTCTGTTTTTATAACAAGTGAGGTGTTTTTACAAGGCTATTTGTAGGTGACTAGCCTTGTGCTCTACCCTCCATAGTTTATCCAGGATTGGGATCATATCGAAGTGCAGCAGGCAGAGAAGAAGTGATATAAGGGATAACTGACAGACAGGGAGGAAAGGTGCTGGAGGTCCCTTGTAGGAAGTGCTCGGAGTAAAACCTGAGGTACTGCATATTAGGATGAAGCTTCTGGGTGAGAAAGCACAGAACAGCTGAGGCCTAGGTGAGCCCCGCACCCAAGGGTACACAACCAGCTAGGACAACGAAATGCTACTAACATGCCTGGAGCAGCTGTTAGGTTTGCATATGTAATAGAGACTTGATGGCTCAGGAGGCCTAGTGGTTAGTGTCCTTAGTGCCCCTTCCCTGTGGATAGGTCTTGCAGTCCAGTCCCTCTTTTAATCAGAGGTACAGTGAGGTGGGCAGGAGATTTATGTGCCTCCTGTAGTAGGGGCAGTTGGTAGGGGAGTCTGGCCTAACCCACTCCACCGGGCACTGACCCAGGGCTCTTGGAGAGTGACAGTGCCTGGCCCGCAAAGGTGTCCTCCGAGTTACCTTTCCTGGGTCTCTTCTTACCACCAGCTTTTCTCTAAGAGTCTCCAGTCCAACAGAAGGCAAAAAGAAAAAGAAAAGGCAAGTAAACTGTCAGCCCTAACTGGGCTCAGCATACAGTCTTATTCATTTGGGGAGGCTTCTCTGTTGGCCTTGTCATGAGCCTTGAGGGTAGGTCTGTCCTCCTTCCCAGACTTCCTTGTGGGCCTGGGCTTGTATGTAATTCCTCCAGAATCTAAGAACTTTGAGTTGGGGGTTTAGGCAAATTCACACCTACAGAGAGATACCTCTAGTTCAAACTGGATTCTCCAGAGACCAACAGACCAAGAAAGGAATTTTGGGGGGAAATCCTAACTTTAAACTGATTAGGACCTTCTTTGTTGGGGTGATCTCTGGTAAGCTTATTAGAATGTGTGTAGGCTCTTTTATTGTTTTAAGAGGTTTACTCTGTAATGCTTTCATCTTAATAATAAATGTGCTTCCTTAGAAAGAGTTGTGTGTTAACTTAATTGTGGGGAATTACACTGTTTACAGCCTCTGAGGAGAAAGCAAGGCAGTCTGCCTTGCTGGGGAACTCACAGTGTAGGCAGGGAACTGTGCAACCTGGAAATGGCCCAGTCAGGAGGGAGAGACGCATGGGCCTTCACCCACAGATGGCTAAAGAGGTGGAAGCCTATAAGTGGGCACCTGGCGGGACCACAGAAGGGGAATACACGTGTCATTGCCCTGAACTCTGAAACTAGTAATACACTTTTTTAATCTTAAATGAAATGTAATAGGCTCAGCATTTAATTTTGTAAATTCTGTGGCATACCATTAGTATTTTTCTTCTTCACTGAAGCTATGTTTAGATTTATTTTTGAATTCGCATCTTTCTTCACAGTTTCAGCAGGTCTTTAATCTTATTTACATTACAGTAAGACTAAAAAAAAAAACAACCTCTCTCTCCTGAAACCACTTCCCTTGTTATCTTCTTCCATTCACAGAATGACAGACAGATGATAAAGAAATCAGTGACATTTTCTTTTGATTTTTGTACCATACAGAAAATGTAATTGTTTTAAACAGTGTAAAATAAGCCTCTTATATTTATTACATTAGACATTGATGTGAAAACAAATCTGTGTTGTACACAGTACATTTAAGGTCATTCATTTATGTGGCAATATTAAATGCAGCTTTAGAGTCAATTTAAAATATAAAAAATAGAACATATTGCTCTATCATATTACTGTATTGCTACACATAAACAGTTACATTTAAATTCTAATTAGAACATGAGTTATATGGGATAGTGTTTAATTATCAAATTGAAATAATTCCAACAAATTTTATGGAATTTCATATAATTTGCATAAAATACAATCATTGAGGGAGAGAAACTATTGGTGTCACCTTACTAAAATGCCAGTTTCTGCTGTTTCAAATTCTTGATACACAATTTAAACATTATGAAAGCAAATTCTTAAGCCCGTTCAATTCCACTGAAAACAGTGGGATTGTAGCATGGGTGCCAGCACAGAATTTCACCCTGTGCCCAAACTTAAAGGACTGAATCATGTCTTTGCCCTATATGAGGGGACAATATGTTGTTGCAGTGCCCCTAGAGCAGCCCAGAAAGGAGGCTGTGACTCTGAGGCCCTGTCTTGCTGGGAAAAAAATCCTGTTAACTCAATTAAATTATCTTCACATGACCAAAAATACCCACTGAGACATTAGTTAACATGTTTGAAGCCATGTTTAGCCTAACCTTCCTCCTATGGTATGCTTACGCTGCAGCTTGGAGGTGTGATTCCCAGCATGTATACAGGGACTCACACTAGCTCAGCTGAAGCTAGCATGCTAAAAATAGCAACGCATGTGTTGCAGCACGGGCTACAGCTTGGGCTAACCATATGAGTCCAAAATCACCTAATCCCCTAGGTTTGAGCTCAAGATGGTTAGCCTGAGCCACCACCCATTCCATAACACCTACTCTATTATTTTTAGTGTTCTAACTCAAGCTGACCTAGTGTGCATCTTTCTACTTGCACTGGAAATCCAGCCTCCCAGCTTCAGTGTAAATATACCCTCTCTGGAGCCGCAACTATTTTATTTGTGTAAATAGGTTCTGCTCCTTTTGCCTCCAGCACTAGCGTTCCTGTGCTACTGTATATTCTCTCACTCCACCCAATTTTGCCTCTTTGGGGAGGTAGAGCACATTCAGGCCATATTTGCCTGCCAAACCTCTATGCTTAGTGAATGTGAACATTGTTTTCTGCACTGCAGCAATTGGAAGGGCTCCCTGAACTTTGTGTTCCATCATTCACCTGGCAAAAACAGACACAAGGTGACCCTAAGTGTGTACAATCATATACAAATTGGATGAGATTTTCCAGGCCAACTAAAGGATTTAGACACACAACTTCCATTTACATTTATATTGTTTTTAATCAGTATAAAATGAGGTTCTCTCATTTAAATTATTGGACAATACAATTAGAGTTAAAGAGAATTAATGGGAATTGTGTATCTAAATCCCCTCATTGTTTCTGAAATTTTCCATAACCAATCCTCTAGGATACACAAACACTAGCCCAGATGGACAGGGATAGTGAAGCCTTGTTTGTGTTCTCAGTGATGTCTGATGGTGTGGGAAGGATTCAGATTCTCAATCTTATAATACCTTGGTTACTCATGGTACTTTGTTAGGGAATATTTGTTCAATAACTAGCTAACTTCAATACAATACTTTACAAAC
Source organism: Lepidochelys olivacea (assembly GCF_965140295.1). Lineage (NCBI taxonomy): Eukaryota > Metazoa > Chordata > Testudines > Cheloniidae > Lepidochelys > Lepidochelys olivacea. The sequence continues at coordinate 72,917,305 of NC_140411.1, read as the reverse complement.
CTGTGCAACAATGTTATTAAAATGTAAGGTTCTCACCAGTAAACTGTGCTGTCTGTGTCTTACACAACCTGTTCAATGAAGTGGAGAGTTTGAGGCTTTTGGGCTGGGAAGTACCCACCCCTCTTCTTGCCTCACACTCACATAGTGCTAAGCTGCATTGGCAGCACCACCACAGGAGGCTGCAGACCTATTCCACAGCCCCTCAAAGTGCTGTATTCCCTGTGAGAACTATGCAAATGTGTGTATGAGGAGCTGCTCTAAGACTGGATACTGAGCAGGAGAGGTGGGTAGAAGCATCTGCCAAAACACCAAAGCCAAAGAATAGATGGAGAAGAAGGAGGCTGTTCCTTCCATCTGTCCAAGTTTCTACTGAATCCTAATGACCCAGGAATTGTGATGCTCTCGAAACCTGACTCTTGCTCTGCTAGGTTTTCCCTGTTCTAGGACACAGACAAAAAATACCAACACATGTCCTGGTTATTCTTTTCATTTAAGAAATTAGATAGGACTATTTTGTTTAATCTGGTCATCATCATCGGCAATCCCTTGATTTAAAGAGGATCTCTACCACAGATTAACATATAGGTCTGGAGATGATCCTGAGATGAGATACTGGAACCACAGATCTGTCCGCAGTAGGTACAGACATTTCCTGGTGGGTCAGCTGCCTGCTGGGAGAAAGTTCTTGCTTTTTCCTTCCTTCTCTCTCCATTTTCAGCTTCGAGGGCAAGGTGCTTCTCTTTGAACCAGGCCACTGCCGGATGGAGGATGACACGCCATTGAGGTCGGTTGGTGGCTTGTTCCTCCCAGTTTGTGATATTCACATCCGTTTTCTTGAGATACGCTTTCACAGTAAATGCTTAATCTGGTAGCACACCTTGCAAAGCACTGCTGGGCCACTGACTAAATAAAATACATTTATTGAGTTTAAAGCTAGCCTGTTTAGGATGAACCTGTAACAAAAACAATCCACCATAAGGCAAGCACACTAATAATTCTATCACTCTTTAAAAACTATGATCAGTTGCTATATACAGGAAGTCCAACCTATAAATGGAACTGAACATTGACATTCAAATTCCTGAAAACAGGCTAAATTGGGCCAGATGAGTGATGAGTTCTGTAAAATAGGGCCAAAACTAGATTAAAAATAGATACAATAATTATGGGTTTCTTATTGTATTGGCTTGTTGTTTTCTTTTCTATTTAAACTCGTAATGCAGTAAAGAAACTTTCCTGCATTCACAGTAAATCCTTGCTGTCTCTAGAAATGGATTTGTATTTCTTTACTGATTAGATTCACTGATTAGGTTTCTGTGAGTGATTAGCTTTGCAGGGCCAAATGTAGGTGAAACCTGTATCAGCAGAGCTTGTAACATTTAACTGCTATTGTAATGCAATTAGTTTAGAGGGTATTATTTTATGTTCCAGAGCATTAATAAACTGAAATTAACAGTGGTAACCATAGTAACAAAGTAGTGATTAATGACAGCTACTCTAATTGCCATAGAAACAAATCTAAAACAAATAAATTGCTTGCTTTTCTCTCTACCAAAGTCAAACTGAGAGCTACAGAAAACACAATTATCAATGAATAGCTTGCTGGTTCTGTCAGGGAAAATGGTAGTTTTCAGTGTTATTTCCAGACATATTTTATCTTCTTCCAGAAGCTGGGTCTCATCTAACTGGTCAACACAAGAGACTAGGATATTTTTATGCAGCTTACTATTAGGAATAAACATTTTGGCATTCTAAGTGCTGAAGGAACTATTAGGTTCTCTCTGATCTGGGGCACAAACAATACCAACACATTTCCAGGTTATGGTTTTCATTTAAGAAATGAGATTGTACTTTTTTAAATATATTGGTAGAACCCCTACATTTAACCTGTACTTAATTTTTTTCTTTACTGCCCTAGACTTATTTGGGTAATTATTAGGTAACTTACCAAGGAGTACGCCTCTCCTCTGAATGTAATATCGTATTATTAAGGTGAGGCGAGGTAAGGTAAGGATCAGTTTTTCATTTCAAGCAGGGAGTCAAAGTCTTTCAGTAGTATGAAGAATACAACGTATCCTCCCCAAATTTATGGCATAATCAAAAGTGCACACACAATCTGTGGGTAAAGACCGAGGGCTAGATTTTCAACAATTGTAAAGCAGCGTAGTTCAACTGATTTCAGTGGAGCTGCACTGGTTCATTTAATGTGAGAGCTAAATCCACAGAGGGCTTAGGTATCTAACTGCAACTTTTAGAGCCTACGTTCAAAATTGAGATCCTCAAAACCCCCGCTTAGCTGGTTCCTAACCCTATAGGTGCCTAAATTTCCAGAAAAATCCCCTAAGTGTCTGAATTTCTGCCAGTGGACATATACAAAGACACCTAACTTGTAACACCACTGAGCAGCTCAGCAACGAAGCTCTGGAGGGTCCTCAGACTAGGTGTTCCCATTTCCCACTTATCTTGCCTAATCCAGTAGGCATGCTCAGAAGCCACTTACCAGACTGGACCCAGCACAAAACACTGCCACTGAGGAAGTGGTTAAAGTGTTCCCTCCTTACCCCAGTGGTTAGAGCACTTGCTGGAAATGTCAGAGACCAGGCTTGATTCAGAGCAGAGTTTTGAACCCAGGTCTCTGAACTCCATGCTCTAATCACCAGGTTATACAGTATTTCTCAGCTGTTGAAGCTGTTCCACTTTGTATGAAATATGTAAATATTCATTTGAGCAGAGGCTAGAAAGTGGGTCTCCTGGATGAGGGCTATCCAACTGGAATAAAGAGTTATTGTTTCTGGCCCAGTGATTATCAAAGTAATAATTTCCAACGTCAAGTTTGCAGAGTAGCCGCCGATGCTGTGGGCCTGATCCAAAGCCAATTGAAATCAATTAGAGTCATTTTATTGACTTCAGTAGGCTTTAGATCTGACTGTACAACTATAGATAATTCTGCTTTGGATGATTTCATTAATTTTGAGGCTACCCTGTTCATTTCTGATTCATTGTGTTACTGTTCTATGGTGTCACTTTCTTATTGTTTGCAATCTATGAATAAACCATAGTTTTATGTGGATTGAAAAGAAAAAAAAAAACACACCAAGTTTAGCTCCTTTAAGATACCCACTTGTTAAAATTGTATGAATTATTTCCCAGTAATGATCAGGCTTTATAATTTAACTGGTGTATGCGAGTCTGGCCCTTGTTCTTTCATTTATGTTTGTACAGTATGATGCTTTGAAAAAAATGTCAATTATTTTTATTAATATTTATTACATTTTTATGCTTTTTAAAAAGATTTACGGAGCATCTACAGGTTTATGTAGTTCAGCTGAGCCAGAGGCAGCACAAACAGTAGCTTCCAGTGTGCAGATGAACAAAAAGAAGAATAGCTGGTGCTTTTTCATGTTATCTGTATCCCTTGAACTCTCATGAGCTGTGAAACTAGGCAGGGTTCATGTGAGAGAGTTGCTTCAGCAAACAGGTCCTGATTTTCTGCCTGGTGATGGCTTGTTCCTGGGTACTCTGTGCTGGCAGATGGCATTTCTTGTTGCTGTGTAAAGTGCTCAGACTGTGTTCTGAGGTAAAATACACACAAGCTATAGTTTTTTGCAAAAAAAATTGTACCACAAAAATAGATTTTTGTAAAGCTTTGCTAAAGCAAACTTTCTCCTAGAATAATCACCACTGATTGAAAAACCTAATGCTGCATCAGGAATCTAAACAGAACCTGAGTTTGCAAAGCATTTGGACAACAGGTGGGCAGAACTCCTCACATGAGTGAGCAGATTTTGTCTTTGCCAATTCTTCAGAGTGTTTTCTTGTGCCAGTTTAATTTCCATCTTACCGGAAATGAGCTTAAACTAGTCATCTTTTAATCTAAATTCCTGTCTCTGACAAGCCTTTAGGGAGAAGGGAAACAATGCTGTTAGAACCTGTTAAAAGAGTCAAAGCTGAAAGTCATCAGCATAATGATGATATTAGCCCATGGATCTTCGTAATGTCCTTAGTGGTTTCTGATAAACACCAAACTGCTCGGGCATGCCACAACTAAAAATCCTGGAGGAGGAAGAACAGTTACCTTGAGCCACCTTCTTTGATTTCTCTGAAAAGAAAGAGTGGGACAACTTGAAGGCAATTCCTTAAAAAGGAAAAGATTCTTTAGAACTGGACCTAAAAACACTAGAAGCCTTTTTTTCAAGCAGTTAAAGCCAAAGTCTCAAAAACACTGGTCTCAGTTTTCCATTGGAATAATGCCAAGGCCAAGAAGATATTAAACATCAATTTCTGCGGGTCACTATGATGCACGATCATAATTTGCTGTACCTGGGGATAACCCTGTACCACACACTCAGCTTCCATCGCCACCTTGAACAAACCAAAAGGAAAACAAAGGCCAGGGTCATCATCATACAGAAGCTTGCAGGAACATGTTGAGGAAGCAACACACACATGCTCTGAATATCAACATTAGCTCTGGTCCACTCAGTGAAACACTGTGCCCCAGTTTGGAGCGGAAGCTCACACACTATTTTGGTGGACACCGAAATTAGCTCCGCTCTCTACATAGTTAGCAACACCGTCCCATCAATATCACTTCCACGGCTATTGGTACTGGCTAACATTGGGCCAGAAAATATCTGACGAGATGCTGTGACAGTTAGGGAGTCCATAAAGATTATGGCAAATATTACACTACTGCTCCACTGTGACCTAAAACATTCTCTTTGCTCCCACAACTAAATTCAATTGAAAGCAAGGGAATTGCCGAACTGTGACGTGGTGCAAACTGTCAGACACATCATGGACAATTGCCCAATCTATTCTGATTGTGGAGGTGCCGGTTCACGTGGCTACTCCCACTTCTCTGTACTGGATAAGAAACCTTAAGATCTAACTGTAGTCATGCCATTGCTTTCACTGTTCCACCATAACCATACGAATATAGAAGAAGGTTTCATAGTCAAGTGAGTAACATCTTGGTCTAAGAGGTCATTGGCAGATCTAAAAATTTCAGCCTGGATGTCTACCCTCTGTTAATTATTCTGAGGTGATAACTGACTATCGTAGTTATTGCTGACTCTGTGACAAAACTTGGACTGAAGTCTGAAAATATCAAGTATTGCTGGAGTTGGCAGGCTATCACTTTCTCAATGACTTTTTCCTGAAAGGGAAGGCTATATGCTGGATGGCAGATAGGGAAGTGAATTGTTAACCAGAACTGGGTTTTGAGTAAGCACCAGCATATGGTATGTTTTAGAGTTCAGCAGCTCATTTTTACAATCTCCCTCCATTTTGAATTTAGCCTCTGTTTTTAACCAAGGGATGCATAATATATCTCACATATAGCGGGGGCGGGGGGAAATCACTAGATGCAACAAGAAGTTTTGTGACTGACTGAAATTTAGGCAGTGCGGGACATATGTTCTCTTCAGCATTGACCCTGGTCCCACAGATTAAACCAAACCAATAAATATTCTCTGAGATGTATTGTCACCACTTGCTTGTTGCCCCAGGTAGGCCTGAGCCTATGGAGTACAGCTGAGCAGAGGATGGAAGTTCCGTTCTATGAAAGACTTAAAGATTTCAAAATTTGACTTGATTCCAAATCATACTGAAAAGAGAACTTTTCAAAATTCTTTAGGACATTTCCAAAGAAAAAATATTTTCAGGTAGATTAAGATGTTTCAATAGGACAACAAAGTGGCTCCTTTTGATTTACACTTATTATAATATACAATTATTGCAAAATGAAAAATCAAAATGTTTCATTTTGAAAGTGTCAAAACAGGGTATTTCAAGGTTGTTGGATTTTTTTCCCTCCAATTTTCTTTCAAAATGAAATTTCAGCAAAATCAACTTCATTTTGTGAATCAGTTCAATTTCAATGGAATGGCAGAAGAAGGTTCCATTAAAATTTCTTCAGTGAGGACTGATGCACAAAAATTGGCTAGAGTCTGCTACAGTATTATGAGAGCTCTTTGGAGAAAGAGACATCTCAAATAGATGATGGAAACAATTGTGGTTCATCCAGCAGTTCTTTACCCTTTGAGACATCACAGATTATAGAATAAGGGCAAAAAACATCTTAGCCTTCATCACTAGTAAGCATTAGTATTATAAAACTTCCCTGCCACATTATTGCTAGTCTTCTGATGCTGAAAGCAGATAGGACAGTGTTAGGCAGGGGCCGAGCATATGCCTACCTTCTTTCCTGACACTGCTCAAACATTTGATTGTTAATTTGGATGCACAAATTGATACAATGGTATAATAAAGTGGGAAGATGAACCTTGGGCAGTTCATCTCTAATCAGTCATTGAGATCTCAGTAGAAATGGTAAACCTGCACTACTTCACTTCAGGCCATGTCAGCAAACAGGCATTGGAAATGAGTGACATATGCTGTGACAGGTTGGGGCCCTCGTTTGAACAACTGCAGGGGACAACTTCAGTAGATTGGGTACAGTTTGGGTCATCAAACCTGAGTGAAAAGACATGAACAAATTCATCAACATTATGAAACATCTGATCTCCCCACTCCAATCCAGTGTTTCACTCATCAATAAACTGAAGATGATCCATACCTTAGTTTGGTCATTCAGGTACATCACTGGCCAAAACAGGAACAGCTGGCAACACTGATTGAGGAACCCAAAAACTTCCAACAGTTCCCATCAAATCTCTCTGATAGCAGGATCTTCAGGTCTATATCTTGTGCTGGAACAGCTAATGGGGGTGGGGAGGAAAAGGGCTGGGATCTGCAAGCACAAGAAGGCATTTTCCCATTGTAGTTGGGTCACTTGGTTTGGAGACCTTGACCTACCTCCACCACTTCAGTGATGGGAGTGCCTAGAAATTTCATTTTGACTGTAGGGGGCATCTGTTGGGGTTGGTACTGCTTTGAGCAGGGGGTTGGATTAGATGACCTCCTGAAGTCTCTTTCAACCCTAATCTTCTAAGAATCTAGGAGATCTTTCTTGGCCACTGAGCCTGACAGGTCAATCTGCCCAAACTGTTAGATACCAAGACATGAAAAGTCAGACCTTGTGGTTGGAACAGTAGCTGTTGGCCTAGTTGTTTTTATGGTGGCAGTTGTGCTGTGAACCAGAGCCAGCATTAAAAGCTGGAATCAGTAGTCAAGAGCAAGGTTAGAACAAGGCGAGCATAGGACAGAAAGCTAGGCTGTCGTGAGGTCAGGGCTGGAGTAGGAGCAGGGCTGGTAACAAGCCTGGAGCCAGGGCAGGGATGGAGCATCCTAACGCCTGTAGAGTCTGTCACAACTATAAAACAGGGTAAAATTCCAAGCCATGAAGTGAAATTGGGCAGACTGAGCTGCTGTTTCTCCTTTGAGGCTATATACCTGGTCTGAGAATCATCATCACCTCCTGGCTTGTGGATTGGCTGAAGTCTAGCACAGGAATGACTCATCACCAGGTGGCTTAATCAGGCCTTAGCTCAGGGATGACTCATCACCCCCCAGATGTCTATGAGTTTCAGCTTTCCATGTAGTTCAGTTACTATCATCTTGCTTTTGAAAAGAAGAGATCTTGGCCACTGTTTTCAAGATTTGTCCATGTATCTTTTCGTACCAACATATCATTTATATTGTTTATTACCAAAGTGACTCATGCTGCCATATGTTTCCTTATTCAGCATGCTGTTTGTGGGTGAAGTCATTCAGCACATCCATAAAAGATCTGCCAGCTTTACAACTATGTAAAAAGTGGGGTTATTGTTAGACAAGTGGAATCTTCCATTTCCACACCTTGGCCTCCTATCTGTCTAGAGAGAACTTTGCTTAGCTTATTAACAAAAACAAATCTCCCTACTCTGAGCAGTGCAGCACCAAAGTATCTGAGGCAAAGTGTGTGATTCTCCTTTGTGTATCATGAAAATAATTGCTCTTTAAAGTCTGATTCCAGAATATTGTAAGGACTGGCTGTGGTGATGATGCAAAATGCAATAATTGCACCAATTGATTTTCAGAGATTAAATTGAGCTCGAAGTGCTGGAAGACAGAAACATTTAATTTTGATTTGTAAACTGAACAAATTTGATGTGGGAGCCATTTAGAAAGAACTAAAGTGGAACATCAAAATATTATTCTTTGCAGAGTCACTTTTCTGACCATAGCCTTACTTCAGTTCATTCCAGTTTATGTTCAGGTAATTAAAATTTCCCATCAGTACTGTTTTCCTTTTTATTGCAGGCCCTTTTGATTTCACAGGCCATTTCCTCATCTTCATGCTGCTTTTGATCTGGTGGTCTATAACAAATATCCAATATACATTTGGATCTATTATAACATCCAATTTCCTGCCAGAGTGATTCTGACTTACCTTCAGTATTGTACTCCTCTCCCAACTCAGTTACTTTCAGCCCTTTCCCTATGTATATAGGCCTAATATTTACTCAGCCTTTCTGCTTCTCCCAATGAATCTACATTCATGTTGTTATGACAATGATATTACCTACAATATAGTGGTTATTCCATGAGTACACTTTCCATTTCCCCTTGTTTCTCAATAAAGCAAATGGGATTTTTTTCTATTGACTTTAATGGGAACTGGGTTGGGCCCTAAACTCCGGTGTAATCAGATATTTAGTCATCTGAACAATATCAGCTGCCCTTCAATAACTTTTATCCACAAACCTAGCAGCTAGGCTGAGGCTGCTCTGAAAATCTATGATCCAAGCATTATTCTATGAACAGTATAATAATCCCATGGATTTCAATGACAATTTCAACTCAAGTCTTGGTTCTGTTGTGTATGGGTATTATGGCATAAGGTTCAACCTCAGCCTAGGCACAATGGGGCAAACTGAAGTCTATTCATAGACTTACATTTGAATTCTCTTTACAAGCCTGTTTGACACACACTTAAAGTTGTTTTAACACACTTTATTTATATTTAAATTTTTATAGACTATAAAATATATTTGTCTAACTTTTCTGGAAAGAATTGCAGAGAAGGATGACAGACAATTCTGGCATCACTCTAACTGTCATTAGCCTGCCATTTCTCTCTGGAGCAAGTACAAAGGCAAGCATGAAGGGAAATGGGGATGAGGGCGGAGGGAGATTTACTTGGCAATCAAAATATTTCCATGCTGATTTAATAACTTTCACTAGGCACATTCAATTTACAAATAACAATGTCTATGTAGGGTATCTATTTAGGTCCTTTATATGTCTATATACATTTATTAGTATGAAAACATGCAGCAGTAGTAAAATATCCTTCTTTCACAGATAAAGGAATCTGCAAAACTTTTGTCTGTGTATTTAATATGAGCAAGACACTGAGATTATTTCTGACATCTAACTGGAATTCCTTTACATTTACATTGGAAAAAAAAATCAGCCATATTGTATGCAAATAAAATCAAAATAATTCGTTCTCAACAAATTAAGGCCTATATCCTATAAACACTTAATCATTATTGTCTTGCATGAGTAGTCCGATTGATATCAGGGGAACTAGATATATAGGGGCTGATCCAGTGCCCAATAGAGTCAGTAGAAAGAATACAACTGACTTCCATGAAAGTTGGATCACATCCATAATGATTGCAACTGCCCATATGCATATGTGCTTACAAGATTGTGCGTGAGCCACCCCAGCTGATATTTTTAGTAGTGTAGTGTCCCACTCCCTCCCTGCTGCCAGAGCCTGTCACTGCTATGTGTAGGTAGACACCACAGTGATACACCTTTACAAACCACCGCAAGTATAGACATAAACTTAGAAAGGCCAGAACAAACAAACAAGTATTGTTCCCCCAGTCTCTGTCTCACACACCTTCATTTTATCTTATTGCTGTTCATCAGTTCTTGAGATCTGTTACCCTGGCTGTTCCTGGTTCAGGTGATAGGCACCAAGAGTGGAATGGCAAAGTGCCCATCCCATGGCCATCGGAAACCTTTCCTTCAGCAGTACCCACTGGGCAGCTTGAGTCATGTGGAATGGGCATGTGCAACACATCTGGAAGAAAAACAATTACAGAACAGGTTAGTAAGCATTTGTTTCTATATGTTTTTTTTTCACACAGGTTTCATTGCTCAGATGTATGGTAGTTGTGTTCATAATAAAATTTCCCCAAAAAGCCAAACCAAAGAATTGAAGAACAGCTGCTTTTCTGTTCAAGTTTATTATGCCATTAGAGCACAGAGTTGTGTAAAGGGTGGTACAATGTTACACCCCCTAGACAGAACTGCTTGGCTGAATTGGGAATGTTAGTCAATGCCTCCTTATTCTTTTAAAATACCAGGGAAACCACACCACGGCTAACCTGGTGGCTGAACTTTGTGACTTTGTCCTTACCCATAACTATTTTACATTTGGGGACAATGTATACCTTCAAATCAGCGGCACTGCTATGGGTACCCGCATGGCCCCACAGTATGCCAACATTTTTGACTTAGAACAATGCTTCCTCAGCTCTCGTCCCCTAATGCCCCTACTCTACTTGTGCTATATTGATGACATCTTCGTCATCTGGACCCATGGAAAAGAAGCCCTTGAGGAATTCCACCATGATTTCAACAATTTCCATCCCACCATCATACTCAGCCTGGTCCAATCCACACAAGAGATCCACTTCCTGGACACTACAGTGCTAATAAACGATGGTCACATAAACACCACCCTATACCGGAAACCTACTGACCGCTATCCCTACCTACATGCCTCCAGCTTTCACCCTGACCACACCACACGATCCATCGTCTACAGCCAAGCTCTGCGATACAACCACATTTGCTCCAACCCCTCAGACAGAGACAAACACCTACAAGATCTCTATAAAACATTCTTACAACTACAATACCCACCTGCGGAAGTGAAGAAACAGATTGATAGAGCCAGAAGAGTTCCCAGAAGTCACCTACTACAGGACAGGCTTAACAAAGAAAATAACAGAACGCCACTAGCCGTCACCTTCAGCCCCCAACTAAAACCCCTCCAACACATTATTAAGGATCTACAACCTATCCTGAAGGACGACCCAACACTCTCACAAATCTTGGGAGACAGGCCAGTCCTTGCCTATAGACAGCCCCGCAACCTGAAGCAAATACTCACCAGCAACCACATACCACACAACAGAACCACTAACCCAGGAACCTATCCTTGCAACAAAGCCCGTTGCCAACTGTGCCCATATATCTATTCAGGGGACACCATCACAGGGCCTAATCATATCAGGCACACTATCAGAGGCTAGTTCACCTGGAAAATCTACCAATGTGATATATGCAATCATGTGCCAGCAATGCCCCTCTGCCATGTACATTGGTCAAACTGGATAGTCTCTACGTAAAAGAATAAATGGACACAAATCAGATGTCAAGAATTATAACATTCATAAACCAGTCGGAGAACACTTCAATCTCCGGTCACTCAATTTCTGAACTCAAAGTGACTATGCTTCAACAAAAAAAAAATTGAAAACAGACTCTAACGAGAGACTGATGAATTGGAATTAATTTGCAAATTGGATACAATTAACTTAGGCTTGAATAGAGACTGGGAATGGTTGATTCATTATAAAAAGTAACCTATTTCCCCTTGTTTAGTCCTCCCCCCCCCCCACTGTACCTCAGATGTTCTTGTTAAACCCTGGATTTGTGCTGGAAATGGCCCACCTTGATTATCATACACATTGTAAGGAGAGTGATCACTTTAGATAAGCTATTACCAGCAGGAGAGTGGGGTGGGGGGAGAGAAAACCTTTTGTAGTGATAAACACCCATTTCTTCATGGTCTGTGTGTATAAAAACATCTTCTGTATTTTCCACAGTATACATCCGATGAAGTGAGCTGTAGCTCACGAAAGCTTATGCTCAAATAAATTGGTTAGTCTCTAAGGTGCCACAAGTACTCCTTTTCTTTTCACACCATCCTATGACAACGGAGAGCACTATGGTGCTGATTCAAGAAAGCACTTCAAAACCTGTTTATGGACATGCTCAAGCACAAGTTTAAGTGTAAAGACTGTTAACTTATCCTCTCATGCTTCTTCTCCACCATGTGTCTGTTATTCACCTGCTGCACATTGTCTAAATCCTAGATGGAGAGCAGTCTGGGTTAAGGACTGTCTTTGTGTTGACTGTGTCTAGCAGAGTAGGGTCCTGATCCACATATGGGAACCTTAAGTATTTATAGAAATCATAAACAAAATGAGAATTAGCCATCACCTGATAGAGGTACATATCTTCTTGTTTCCTGTTGCTTCCACTTTCACTCTGCCTCCAGGGTTGGTTCCAAACTACCTCTTAACAGATAGGTGAATTTACCTCTGGATTATGTTTATCCTTCACCTCAGTTTTCATCCAATATTTTTAATTTATTTCAAACATTTTGCTTTTTCACCCATTAAATGTATTTGTACTTTCTGAAGCATGGGCCAAAAAAATAATAAATAATAATAATAACCCCCAAACTCTGATCATACAATTAGTAAGTAACACATGCTGAGTCCAAATTAGTGAGGAAAAGAAATACTATTTAGTCCCCTTTGCATCTGATAAGACCTGTTCTTGTCAGGAATTTTGCTCTCTTCCTGTAATCTGTTTGTATGTGTAATTCAACTCATTTAAACACTGGTGAGACCAAATCCCATTACTCACATAACAAGGGGAAGCAGGTAAATTTCACAGTGCCCCTCCTCCTGTAAAATATTAATAATATGCTTCAGCAGTCTTAATTACTTTGGGTGACCTTCTTAATTTAAGAGATTCGACTTTCTCCATTTGTAATTTTTCAGGAATAATTGGATAAATAGGCAGTGCATGTACCTAAACAAATTAGGGCTTTTTTAAATAAAACTTGATTATTCACAGTTCATTAGACAGAAAGATGCATTTTATTATTAATTGCAATCACTATTGTAGAATGTCGTTCAGAATTAAATAGTAGGCTCTCTTATTTTTCAGGTTTAATTATGTTCAGAAAGTGTATGTATGCTAAGCTCTCTGAAATATAATTTAATTTATGTTTTGGGCCCCAAACATGCACCTATTAAAATCTATGGGACACTCCTATTGGTTTCAATGGTACAGAGTAGGCTGGTTTGTAAAGTTGTTTCTATGAATACACATACATATATTTATAATTCACTTCCCTCCTAGTCACCTAAACTTTTCCAATTCTTTTGGCTGTGAAATTGGCATATATGATGTCCTTGCCTACTAATATTGAGATTTAAAGTAATAATCTATCAAAGGTTTGTCCTTTTAGGATGGGATTTTTAAAAGCATCATGTATACAATGTACACATTTTTAACACATTATGTTAATACAAGTTGCTGTCTTGCAGCTATACCTTCAGTGAGCACAGAGAATAGTTATATAAGATATTGTGTAGGCTGTAAAACTGCAAAATAGATTGGCAACTGTTTAAAGAGCCTCTAAACTAAGCACTAAGGAAGGCATTTGCAAAAGCACTCTTGCTAGCCTAAATCTACTCCTAGTAAAGTCAGTGTGCCACTTTTTAGAGGTTCTAAGAGTCCACAACTCCCAGGTGAATGGGAGGTAGAGGCTGTCTATAAATTACATAAATTTTTTTGGCGATTTTCCAGACCCACACACCTCTTGTAACACTTTGTAACACTGAACCAAACACACAAAATTAAGGACCCATCTCCACCCTCCAATGTGCTATGTAATTTATGGATTGATCACCTGTACAGGTGATCAGCATCTCTTAAAATTTGGTCCAAGTCCTTGGAAACCCCCAAGAAACATCAATCTGTAAGACACAGATGACTTTTAAATATTAAATACTATCAAATATGCAGAGATTATTAGCTGAAATCTGTCATATACCATACTCCCATGCCATCTGAAATGCTGAAAATCATTGGAGAGACTTCAGCTGAATTCAATAGCCTGGTGGATCAGTTGCTTTGTATCGACACCCACTGTTCCTGATAGAAAAAAAAACTTTTGTTCTTATTTTGTTATATGGTGAAGCACTTTTATACCTCTGCTTAACTAGTCAAGCATATTTTGAGTACAAAAAGCACATAACATCTGGGGCTCTCGGGGAACTTTTTCCACTTGGAGAGAAGTATTTAAACAGAGCTCACCAAGTTGCTACTGAAATATACTAATTATTTTTCTGCTAACCTTACTTTTCTGTGAACATTCATATTAATGAAGGTGAAGGGTCAGTTGCATTCATGACTCAATTACAGGACATTTCCCCCTCCCCCCCCAGATCCAGACCTAATCAGTCAGCTGAAGTGTGAGCATATCTTGCTTATCCCTGACCTAGAATTTCTGACTGCTGTATGAGGGAGAATTAGTTTGGTCACCCTGTACTAAGCCCAGGGCATATTCTGACAAGAGATTTCTAATACACTGAGCAGCACTTTACATTAAGTGGCACTAATTACTGGGGCTGGGTAATCAGTTTGGCCAGAAGTTTGAAGCATGACAACTGCCAGTTTGAGAATTCCAAATGGAATCTCTAGCATAGTTCCAATCATTTATTTTCTATTCGTGAGTTCCACAAGAATGGGAATTCTTAGAGCCAAAATCTTTCCTGTCTTACATCTTGTGCAATCATATTAAAATCAAGAGATTAGATATTGTTACAATAAATAGTGCATTTTTGTATGTGTTGATTTGAAACAAAATCTGGAACAACCTTTGCAATATTTACTAAAATAAACCCTAGAAAAATTAAACAGGAAGTTTTTACCCTCCAAGATTGAGACCATCATGAAGCAGTGCAGCTTAATATAGAAAGAACTAATACATTTACAAAACGGGGAGACAGGCAATGTGGACTTACTTTCCAGCTCTGTTCCTAACTGCATACATGACCTCAGGAAAATCACTTTGCTCTGCCTCAGTTTCTCTATCTATAAAACTGGGATGGTAATACTTCCCTACTTCAAAGGGTATTGTGTTGATAAATTCATTAATGTTTGTAAAGAACATTAAGATCCTCAGATGGAATGTGCTATAGAAATTCAAAGTATAAGTACTATGTTAATTTGGGTCTCCTGAAGACAGAATGAATGGCATAAAAGTATACCTAAGTTGGTGGCTCCTACTTGACGGCTTCCTCTTAGTATAACCTTTTTTTGTGGCATCGTGCACTGTGGCAAACCTGAGAACTGTGTCCTTTCTTCCCCAAACTTCTTGCAATTGAGCTTATTAAAGACTGCTGCTACTGGTGTGAAGTCCTGAAACAGTGGGGACATGGCTTCCTCCATTGTTTTTGGATCCTGTGAGAGGTGCTGACCTGTGTCCTCATCTTTTTCATCCCTGGTCTGGCTTTCCTTCTGAGACATGGCATAATGGGGTCAGTTTAATTTCAGATTGTGTTGACTCAAAGAACAGAGCAAACTCTACAGCTCCCTGTAGTGGCAGGTCCTTCTTCTACACAACATTCAATTGCCTCTTTCTTAATTCAGGGTCTTTTACTCCAAAAACAAATACCTGTGAGAGCCTCTTACAGAAAATTGCTATAACATCAAGTAGCAGGGAGGGTTTTTTTTTCCAAGCTTGCCAAAAATTCAGAGGTACTTTCACCTTTCATTGATTTTTTCGATGAAACTTATATTGTTCTGTTTAAAAGTTTGAGGTAGGCAAATAACATTTCTTTAAAATCTTCTATTATGTCCTTATTCTCCAGCTCAGCAGGTCTGTGTGGAAAACATAAGCCTTTAAGCACTGTAAATGTGTTTTTATTTTTTTCCCTGCCAGTGTTGGGAAAACAGCCATTTCTTTATCAGTATTTCCATAGTGTAAAAATACTGCTCAAGACTGAGTATATGTTGCAAAAATCTTCCTTTCATTAAAACAGAAACTGTCCATATTGCTATATGCAGAGATTTCATCTTTATTCTTTTGTGTTGTGTTGTTTAATAATTCCATCCTGATCACCCGTTTTCTCTACTATGTTTTATGGCAAACAAACAAAGAAGTTGGATAAAAATACAATTTCTTTCTGGAAGGTTGCAAAATAACACTACTTTATTTCTTAGAATTCAGAATGATAAAGCACAAACCCCCCAAAACAGAGAGACAAAAAGCAGGCTGCTCCCTAAAGAAGAGAGGCACAACTCAAGCCACCTTACTCAAAGCTGGCTGACTACAAAACTAACTACTTCTAGGCTACAATCATACACTTCCCTACATATGTTCTTGTCTGCATCCAGAGCCTGGAAAACCCTTAAAATTTAATGTGACAACTTATCATTTGTCCACAGTTTTAAAAAAAACCACAGTGATGGCCACTTCTATTAACTGATATATCTATCACAGCCTGACAAAAGCCCATAAAGCTGGTATAGCAGGTGTGCCTAGTCAGTAAAAACGTCCTTATGGCATACTGACTTTCCTAGAACAATTGGAAAACAGAGATATGTAAATGTGTTGTCTTGGGTTTTTTTTTTCCCTTTTTCAGAAGAAAATGTATTTTCTGCCTAATATTTGTCCTCTGTTCCCCCTCTAGTACCTTAGCATTCTCTTTTTTCCTTTTTAATGGAATTTTTCTCACCTATCTTAGAGCACTGTGGTTCTAATTCTGCCATCCTCACTCCCCTTGAGTGATAGTCTGTAAGCGGTCACACTAATTTCAATAGACTTCTTGCAGTCTAGGGGACTGCTCAGCATGAGGAAAGGCTAACAGAAACAGTCCTGTGTATAGATCGGGGTGGGGTGGGGTGGGGGGGGTAAATCATTTGAAAGTTTTGGGGGGCAAATTTGGCAGTACCAAAACATTTTATGAAATTGTGATAATTCCACTGAATTATTATATTGGGGAAAAAAAAAAACACATTCTGAAAAAATTAAAACATTTTCTTTTGACATTTGGAAATTAGATGTTTCAAGTTTTTCATCTGAAATTACTTTGTTTTGAATTTTCCTTTAATTTTCTATTAAAAAATAAAAGTTAAAAAATGCTTACAATCAAAACAAAATGGTGTGCTTCATGTGAAATAAAATGTTTTGTTTGACCTAAAATTGTTAATATTATTTTACTTTTCAATTCACCCAAAGGCCGTTTTTCACCCAAAATCTAACTGTATAGGCAGCTGAGTTAATATGAGCATGGTGGAAGGTGACTATAACAAATCAAAGGTCATTATTCTCCATGGAGAGATGTGGAATATATTAAATCCCTCTTGTTCTCACCTATGAACTGGAGGCTGTAGTTCAACAGTCAGTCAAGTTATTGAGTGTGTTGCATGTATTCATTTTAAAAGTTATTTGTTGAAAATAAAGGCCTGGATTCACAAAAGGTGTTTGGTATTGTGAGGCTGAGTATCACAGTGCCTAACTTTTAGACACCTAGAAAAATCACTGGCATGCACTGCAATTCACACAGCCTGAGTTAGGTGTGGAGGTTCCCTATAAAATGCATTGGAATAGTGTGATAAGGTGAACCCATATCAGATACAAGAGAAAGAAAACATGCTTCACACCTGTGGGGCAATTGATGTCTTGTCTCCTGCATAGAAGGGTTGGAATTAGCTAAGGAGCTATTAGGCACCTGGGCCATATAAATAGGTTAGAAGAGGTCCATCAGGAGCAGGTGAGGCTCCTGTGTAGTCAGCCTTGAGACAGGGTTTGTAAATGACAGGGAGATCCTGGATGTTAAACTGCCAGAGTCACTGGGGAAGGAAGGCAGTGTGGGGAATCATGGTGGGGAAGAATCAGCATGTGAGGAACTCTGCAGGGTCCAGAAGTAGAGGCAAAGCAGAAGATTTTAGAGAATTTCTGGAAAGGGATAGAACATGGATGTTATTAATTCAGACAACTTTTTTGGACTTAGTTGAACCCTGGTTTAAACTTTTACATGAGCTGGCTGGAGGGCCAAGCCACAAGGTGTCCCAGAAAGAAAAAAACAAGATATTGCAGGGCTGAAAAAGTGACTATGAGGGGACTCCAGAAATGAAGATCCCTGGTAGCCTCATATCCTGACACAAGAGGGTGCTATGGGTGATGAGTATGCTATGATGCAGAGAGAGAAGTGTCTTAGAATGCAAATCGCAAAAAACAGCATGTTAGGCAAGGAGTGGCCTAGGCTAGCCAATGGGAGATATGTGCTAAACCATGGAGATTAAATCCTCCTTGCAGCCTGGATTTAGGTGACTATCATTTCTAGTGATTCATAGCTGGGAACCTTCTCTGCAGTTAAGTGCTAATATTGTTTCTGTAAGGAGGAGAAGCAATTCCCTCATAACTTTTAGCCTAGTAGTTAGAGCACTCAGCTGGGGCACTCAACACCCCCTTTATCCCAGTTGAAGTCCTTCCTCTGCCTGAGGGGGAGAAGGGATTTAAACAAGGATCTGCTACCTCTCAGGGGAGTGTTCCAACTATTGGATTATGGAATTCTTAGATATAGGGCTTCCTCAGTCTCCCCTGTTTAAGATGTTCCACTGTGATAACTAATCAAAGTGTCATTTGGATCAGACAGAGAGCATGTGAAAGCATAGTCATTCTTATGTGGGGATTAGAGAACTCACTCAGGAGGTAGCAGATCCAAGATCCAGTCCCCCTGCTCAAATTACTATAATTATTTCTGCAGAGTTCAATAGGAAGGATTGGGGGAGCCCTCCAGCAAAAATAACCTCAGGTGAAAGGGGGGACTTGAACCTGGAGTCTCCCACATTCCACTCTAAAAGTTATGAGGGAGGTCCTCCCCCTCCCCAGCTGTTTCATCTGAATCCTCCTGAGGGGTCTGGTCTGGTAGGCACTCTCAGAGGGCATGGATCAAGGTTGCTTGCAACTCGGGTAGTAGAACACCTGTCTTCCTCTGGTTCACTCTGGGGCTTAGGTGAGGGATGGGTATCTGTATATCTACATGAGGTAGCAGCCTTGCATGCTCAGAAACAGAAATATAGGCATACTATAAAAACCTAGCCACTGACTGAATTTAGGTGCCTAAGGGGTTTAGTGGGACCTTTGTGAACTCCAGTGGAGCCTAAAACTGATACTTAGGTACCTCAGTACTTTTGTGAATCTAGTCCAAAGACATCACATTCATTTTGGAAAGAGCAATACACTATATGCTTCTGGCCCACTGAGTCCTACCCACTTCTTCTGAAACAACTAACAAAGTACCTTTCCAGCAAATGAGTCACCTCTTCAACATAAGTGTGGAGTATTTTTTAAAGCTAGGATTCAAAATCACACTCTCTCTTTATCCTCTAACACAGCGATCGGCAACGTTTGGCCTGCGGCCCTCCAGGGTAAGCCCCCGGCGGGCCGGGCTAGTTTGTTTATCTGATGCATCTGCAGGTTTGGCCGATCGCGGCTCCCACTGGCTGTGGTTCACCGCTCCAGGACAATGGAGGCTGTGGGAAGTGGCGCAGGCTGATGGATGTGCTGGCTGCAAGCTTCCCACAGCCCCCATTGGCCTGCAGTGGTGAACTGTGGCCAGTGGGAGCCGCGATTGGTTGACCCTGTGGACACGGCCCACCAAGGGGCTTACCCTGGGGGGCCGTGTGCCAAACGTTGCTGATCCCTACTCTAAGATGACCTATCCAGTGTGACTGATCTTTTGAATGTTAAGAAGGATTGTTAAGGGATGGGGACAGTATAACCTGGGTTCAATTCCTGCTTATCTGCAGAAACCCTGTATGATATTGGGGCAAGTCACTTAGTCTCTTTCTGTCTTCATTCCCAATTGTAAAATGGAGATATAGCACTTCCCTACCTCACATGGATGTTGTGAGAATAAATACATTAATACGTGTGAGGTGTGCTGATAAATACTTAACAAAGAAGAAGGTGCTCAGACATCACAAGAAGGGCTGTAGTATACATACTAGAATAAGAGTTTTGTCAGAAAACTATATTTGAACTTTGACCAGCAGCTTTACATTCACAGCAGTAAATACACTGCCATTGTTTTCAGGAACAGAAAAGATTTTCAGTTTATGACAAAACTCGTCAAACTTTTCCATGCAAAACGGGACACTGCCTGACACTGAAAAGGGATAAGGAAATGTGTATTTGTTTTTTTTAAAAACACCACCATTTTGTTAACTTAGTATTTTAATCAGACTAGACTTCTTGCTTGTAAGTTGATCATCACAAAAGATTTGTGGCACACTGGCAGAATTTAGGAAAAATACCCACACATTCAGAGTTGTTACAAAATAAATTAATTTTCCTCAGTCAGATCCACTACTTTCACATGAATGGAGGCAAAGATCTTGTGAAATTGGTGCTCCTTAAAAAAAAAAAAATAATAAGCTGAGCAATTGGACTCATTTGACAATTTTCATGAAAGTATCAAGTTATACTGATGCTTCAAAGAAAAAAGAAAAGGGCGGGGGTGGGGGGGAGAGGAAGAAACCTAAAAGCTGCTCAGAGGGCATCCCTTGAACAAGTGAGAAAGTGTAAGGTGGAAGGGTTGGAGTAGGTGTCCTTCCACCTCCTGAAAATACCCATGCCATAGCTGCAGAGCCTCTAAGAAGAACTGAAATTATAGATAATTAGTGGAAGGTAGGAGAATGGTAAGAAAGTATAGAAGCCATTTTTGGAAATCCACACGACCATTCGCTTGCAAATGAGTGTTGGAGACATCTGTTTAACTGAATACTTTCGAAAACTGAGAAATGACTGGGCTGGATTGAGTGTGATGGCTGGGAAAAGTTTTAGAGGGGTTTATTTTTTAACCACTTTACCTAACTCTAAATAGCAAGGATATTGTTTTAGAAATGAAAATGCAGAGATCTGTCTCTAATATTTGAAGCACATTGCTTTATGTTTGATGTTTTTCCTTGAAAATAGAAAAAAACATCTCTTTAATCTTACAGTAGATCCACAGAGTTCAGAAACAGTAGTTTTGGGATATTGCAGTCTTTGACATGATACAGAATGTGATGGTGCCAAAGACTGATGTGGGAAAACCCACTATTCCATTCTGGAGACCGTGGCTGCTACATCTTTGGACTCAGCAATTACTCAGCACACACAAAAATATGATTTCTTTTTATGTTTAAATAAAAGTTCATAGGGTCTCACAAACTACCATCTTTTATCCACTGCTTTCCATGTAAAGTGTATGGCATAAATAGAACTTTATTTATTATAACTTGCATGTTGTCCAAGCACGAGCTATTTTGAGACTTATAAAACATTTTGCTTCTTTCAGAGACTTAGGGTGCGAAACACAGGCACTGATAGAAACATTTAAAAATATGGCTAACTCATTGAACAAATCTCTGTGATTTACAAAGGTAGTTTTTCACCTCTAGTCAACATAATGGATGAATTTAATCCAGCTACAGTAAATGAAGGACTGTTCGTGTGTCTAGAAGTAAAGGAGTTTGAATAAAGGAAAAAGTTGAAGCACAAAGGTGAATGAAGTTTAAAAACAGGCTAGGTGAGAGAAATCATTTTGAAGTAGATTTTTTTTTTGTTAAAGGAAACAATTTTAAATAAGAAAAAAAACTTTGAGTTCTTGGATCTGGAGAGGTGTGCATTCTTCAGACTCAACTATTTACCCTTGCTAACTTGACCTACTTAGAAAATAATCCTTGATGCTAGAGCTCAGTGAAAGAAGACCTCCAGTAGGCCCAGTGCTTAATTTGTAATAAAAGAGAGTCCAGGGGTCAAGCAATTATTTTTTACTTTCATAACTGATGCAGAGAGAGGTGCCAGAACTCAGCCTCGACAAGCTCTGGCACAAATGAAGCCCTGATTAGGCCTAATTTTAGCCAGTTATTTGGAAGAACTATGGGAAGACACACCTCAATATTTTTTTCTTCATTTTAACACTCTCACATTATTGCATAGAAATCCATTCATCTACAAGATAGCACTCTTCCTTGAGGGGAATCCCCTTACCACTGACAATGTGCCTATGTATCTTCCATCTTAGGTTTTCCTATAGTGTCCTTTGCATTAGTATTTAGGTATTAGTCTTTTCAAAGACTGCGGCCTTTTCAAGCTGGAGAAATATATACACAAGTCACTGTAATCGCCATATTTGCGGAGGCTCCGAGTTAAAGATCTTTGAGCAATTTCTCTGAAACTCACCTGAGTTTTCATTATAGTTCTGGATAATCAGCTATCCATAATCTCACTCCACTTGTCCTTTTTTAGGACAGAGACCTAGAATACCACATCACTCTGAAGTATAATTCATATATTATTTCTGTCTAATGATTCTTCAGAGCAAGAAAAATGACATTACCTCTCATATGTATCTGCTAGACAATGTGGATCTATAAAAGGATACAATCAAGGCTAGATACAAAATACCCCAATAATAATTTATGTTTTTGTTCCTGAGAATATCCATGACATCTCCACTTTTCATGCGTAATAATCGCAAGTATGGCATATCACTAAATGGATTCCTGTTGTAATTACCATGAAGTCTGTGAAGGCCCCTGTATTATTACTAAGTACTACGCAGAACTGGCCATCAGCAAATACAGAACTAATGACATTCCACCACTCTCCCCACCTACACCACCCAAAAAACCGAACAAACATAAAACTCTCAGACCCCCTACCACTTGAGATAAAGGAAATCTCTCATAGGATAGAAGCTTATCTTAGTTATTACCATTACCCTATATGGGATGGAGTGCTGGCCTACACAAATATTTGTTTTTCACTTGTTTGTGGCTTATCCACACCAGAAATAAGCCCCCAACAATTGACAGTTAATATACATTCTGTGTTATCTCAGAAGCATGCTTTTTTGGAGCCAAATGATCTGTTTGTGGTTCTAGATGCCACGATTTTGTCTGTAGTTCAATAACACCCTTGAGCAAGAGCCTCAAGGATGAGCTTTGTCTAATAACTGAGTATGTTGTGTCCCTGGGTACCATTGCCCTCTATTGGATAGAAAGTTAATCCTACTCCACAAGTAGTTCTGTTGTGAGCCACTAGAGGGCAAAATGAACACACAAGCACTGAACTGAGGTAATGTTCAATCCAGTAGAGCGAGAAAAGGGTGGCATAAATACACTATTCAGGCAGTGAACCATCTTAATACAGTCACACAAATCATGTCAGAGGCCACAATCCCTTTTGAAACTACAGTATACCTTAACTTTTTTTGACTCTTGCTCTTTTCTTGATTCTTTTTTTATGAAATAAGCTGAAACTTTTCAAGAAGTTCAAAGAACCTATCCAGTCAAACTATTAATATCAGTATGACAGCAACAAAATTTCACTGTGTCATATGCAAGGGAAGATTCACAGAAGGAGACTGGATCCTGAAAAGCAGAATATATGTGTATGCATGTTTACTTCTCCTTTGGATTATTTGCAAATTCCAAACATGAACCAGGAAATATAAATACAAATACTGGGGCTGATTCAACACTGTTGTTCTAGTTTTTATGCGCATGTCAACCTGTTGATATCAATGGTGTTATTCTCACGTAAAACTAGAGAAACAAAGTAGTAAATCGTGTCTCTAAAGTACATTTGAGAAAAATCTCTTTATGCTACTGTAGGCCTAATATGACAGATTGTCACATCACACAAATAGAAAGGTATATGACCACAATGAAAACAATGGCAGGACCATCAGCACATCTATATGTGGGAATTGTAATTCACTCTTAAAGAGAAGTGTACTTCAGTGAACACACTGGCACTTGCCAGATATGCTGGGGTCTAAGGATTCTTATTTGACAACTTTTTTGTTTGTCAGTCTGTCTTTTTCTGAGCCCAGTGTTGGAAGCTGATAAGTGCGTCCTGAAAAGACCTGAAATGACATATCTCCTATTGATGATACTATGAGTTGTGGGTGCTAGATACCTCCCAGGAGATGCTTAGTATCTCTCAGGATGGAGACCTAGATCTCTCTGGGCTAGATTCTTACCCTATTAACACAAGAAGTTCCCTTGTTCAGTGTAGGGCTGAGGGAAGAGTTATGCTTCTTCTCACAATTTGGCCCTACATTGGGAAATATTTTGTGTATAAATCCACCATAAAGTCTTGCTCTCTTTTAATGAAACTACTACTTTTAATAGTCTGCAGTTACACATACAAGGATCCCAAGACAGGTTTCAGAGTAGCAGCCGTGTTAGTCTGTATTTGCAAAAAGAAAAGGAGTACTTGTAGCATCTTAGAGACTAACCAATTTATTTGAGCATAAGCTTTCGTGAGCTACAGCTCACTTCATCGGATGCAATAAATTGGTTAGTCTCTAAGGTGCCACAAGTACTCCTTTTCTTTTTTTTTCTTTTTAAGGATTCCAAGAGGCTCTGCAAATGTTACAGACTAAAAAAAAAAAAAAAGTGTGAAAGTCATGTCTTCAGTGTTTTCTTAAATTCTGTCAACATAATATTTTAAAGTGTTCCTAGAATGAGTATTGAATGAGAAGTACAGAATTACTGTTTAATAAAATATGCTTATGTTATCATATTTTACATTATTTTAAATTATGCAGCACTATAGAGAGGTGTGGAAGCCTATTTTCAAAGTGCTCAGGACTGGTCTAACTCTGCTCCTGTTGAAGTCAATAGGAGTTTTACCATACTATGTGCTTTTGAAAATCCCACCCACAGTAAATTACAAATATCTCAGTCGTTTCTAATAAGATCTTCAACCATTTAATTAAAAACAAATAATGATTTATAGTCTAATGAGAAATAAAGACAAAATGTTATACAAGCTTCTTATAAATAAATTTATCTGGGGCATATCTACCACTGAATATGAAAACAGGTTTAATAAGTATTTTATGGTTACCTGTGTTTTCTTTAACTCTGTTAATGTAAATTAAAACAGATTTTATTAAACATGGGTTGCAGTTTTACAATTTACATTTTTTTTTTGGCTTTTTAATCAAGTTGCTAATCAGGAAAGCTCATAATCAGTTTCATTTCTTTTACTTTTATTCTTTAACGAAAGTGGAAAAGCAATCATTGAATGAGAATATTATGCAACTGAACGCTTTAGGCAGAAACTGGCTACCTTAGCATAAGCTTTACACTTCAGCTCATTTACTTACAATCCTGTTTCCCAAAGGCTAAAACTTCTAACCCATTATTAAGATTTTTAGTGCCCTTGCCAATACTATATTCATTTAGAGTTCCCATGATGCAGTTCTGCTTCTTCTGGAGGCAAAGTCTAACAAGGGCAAGCTTTCAATTAGGGCCTAGGCTCATGGATCTTACCAGAGAGAAATAAATTTCACATACAAATAACATAATACTTAAAACAATGAAAGCCAGGGGATTTGGGATTCCAAATATATTGTCTCACAATGACTCCATGTAAATGAGCATATTTAGTAAGTAAAATAATTTATTTTTGTTTCCCCCCACCCATAACTACCAGTCCCATAAATTCAATTCAAGAGCAGGCAGTCTAGCTGGGGTCTTCACTTCTCCTGGATCATCATCAGTAATAAAGATCTTGCAGGGCAAATTCTGCCTGCAGTATTCAGAATCATAAGATAGGGCTTCCAGATTGGGAAAATTCCATTCCTATGGGAAAACTCCAGCTGGGGCCGTCCCTCTACTGATGACCAGTTGGAAATGCAGCCATCAGACCTTAACAATATTGTTAAGTATCGGAGTATAACTATATTTGTAACTTGTGTATAGGTCTTCATAGGATTTCTATATTCTTGGGTAATCAGAACCTTAATTGTAATTTTAATAAAACTTGTGAATGCATGTGTGGTCACTATCCTTGGTCTTTGTGTGTTCCTAGAGACTCTAAATCTGAAGCAAGTAGCAGAGGTGACTTTCACTCTGTTGAGCTTAAAACTTTAGCCACCAGAGCGGAATCCACAGTGATGCAATACAAAATTTTAAATGCACTTTAAATAAAATAAAGGACTGCAATATATAATAAGGAAGTACATATGACTACATTAACTTGTCTGCCATTATCATTCTTAGTTGCTTTGCTCTCATGTGTTACCTCTTCAGCTGTACACCATTTGTTCCAGTCTGAATCATAGGGTAGAATGTCCATATGATTTATTTTAATCACCACTGCAGTACTGTGAAATGCTGTGTATTCAGAGACGTCACTACTCTAAAAATCACATGGAACTTAATTAGTAAACATTTTCTTTCTTTTGGACTGTAACAGGCCATTGACTCACTGGTGCGGTGCCTCCTGCTGATCGTCCGGGAATTAGCTGAATTCCAGCTTCAGAGCACTCTGCTGGCCAGTGTCTTGTCTGCCTCAGGCCCCCATGTCCCTCCAGGATCCCAGTGCCCTTTACTAGGGTTCTGCCCTCCAGCAGTACCCTCACACTCTGGGTCTCCCCCCCCCCAAACTTCTAAACCCACCTTGCCTCAGTGATGACTGGCAGTCATCATCTAGCCCCCTCTCACTTGGGCAAACTGCAGTCTGTAATGGCCACTCATCATTGGCAAGGGGGTTGGACCAGCTGCTTCTGCCTATCCCCGGTCTATACCTCTTCAGCCCCGGTACCTCTTTAGGACTTATACAAGGCCGCAGGCTGGAGCTCCCCAGTTCCTCTTGCCTTTCCCCAGTACTGCAATTCATTAGCTATCCTCTGTTCCCAAGCAGCTAGGTCCTTCCCACTCCAAGGCTAGAGAGAGACTCTAACCCAGCTCCTCCCATAGCACTTCTTATCAGGGCTTGCTGTGGCCTGATTAGATGTGGCCACAGCTGTGGCCGCTTCCCCAGTCAGCCTACCCTTTCTCCCAGGAGCAGGGTGACTGCCCTACTACATGGACCATCTTGAATCACAGGCCTAATTATACTGTTCTGGGTTCACTACGCTGGCAGTGGTGAGCTGGAGCTGGTTCACAGCAGTTCGCTGAAACTGGTTGTTAAATTTAGAAGCCCTTTTAGAACCCGTTGTCCTAGGGAGGCGGAGCGGAGGTAAGCTGGGGTGGGGGGGCATCAGGAGGGCCGCCTGCATCGCACCGCACTGCAGCAGGTAACCCAGGGGGGCACAGAGGAACCGCTCCCCGCCCCAGCTCACCTCCGTCTCCCTGGGCCAGAGCGCGAAGCCGCCACCTGCTTCTCAGCCCTCCCAGGCTTCCCGTGCGAACAGCTGATTTGTGGGAAGCGGGGGGGGGGGGGGGGAGGGGGGCATGGAGAAGCAGAGCGGGGGGGGGGAGGCAGAGGTGGAGTGGAGGTGAGCTGCGGCCGGGCGTGGGGCGGGGAGCTGCCGGTGGGTGCTCTGCACCCACCAAATTTTCCCCGTGGGTGCTCCAGCCCCGGAGCACCCACGGAGTCGGTGCCTAAGGGGCCACTTTTGATGTCATCAGTGGGGGGAGCAGCCGCTCCCCCTGTTTCCCCCCTAGCTAAGATACCCTGCCCCTAGGAGCCAGAGCGACCTGCCGGATGCTTCCTGGGAACCGCCCCAGCTAAGCACCACCGGGACATCCCACTTTTTCCCCTGGCAGGTCCCTCTGGCTCTTCGGGGCGGGGTGGGCACCCACTACGCTGGCCCACGAGACCCTCCTGCCTGGTTCTGGGGGCATTCAGGTGACAGGGGAGGGGGGTTGGATGGGGCAGGGGTTCTGGGGGGTCGGGGTGCGCCATGACCCCCTAGTGGGCTGAGGAGGAAACCAGTTGTTAAGATTTTGGCAGCTGATGACTGTATCCAGGTATCTGCATTTGCAGCATACTCCTCTCAGGTCGGGAGGCCACACACGTACAAACCATAAATGGTGTTAAATGAAGGAATGTAATTACAAAAAGAAAAGGAGTACTTGTGGCACCTTAGAGACTAACCAATTTATTTGAGCATGAGCATCCGATGAAGTGAGCTGTAGCTCACGAAAGCTCATGCTCAAATAAATTGGTTAGTCTCTAAGGTGCCACAAGTACTCCTTTTCTTTTTGCAAATACAGACTAACACGGCTGTTACTCTGAAACCTGTAATTACAAAGACAATATAATCTACATTTTAGTCTGAGTTGGTGAAAAATACTATTGATCCATGCTGTAAAGATTATATTATTCCGAGTCTTAGTTATTAATTGCCCCTGTGTTTGTTTATACCTCCATTCAAAGAAAATTTCAGCTGACAAGTATGGTGCAATCATGTTGGGGTCTTGATCCCATCTCACTTGTTCTTGGCCCCCAATCAATGTTATTATCACATTAGGGATCTCAATATACAATTCCAAATTACAAAGTAACATCTGATTAGTATCTATTGTCTTTGTGTGATGGGCTGTTCACCGCATACCAGCCCTGAAAGGGTTAAGGAAGCTGAGAAGGCCAGTTAGTGGGTTTTTTTGTTTTGTTTTGTTTTTTTTGAAGCAGAAAAGAATTTTATTTGTGTAACACTTACAAAGAATCACCAAAGAGGATAAAGCAAAACTATGCAACAAAACAAGAGCAAACAGAAGGTATAACACAGCAGCCTTCAGGAGGGAGAAGTGTTCAGGCTAGCCTGGGCCCAGAGCGGGGGGGCTTCCTCGACACTCGTGGTCTTCCACCCTCCTGAGTTAAGGCCAGTTAGTGTTTTTTGTTTATTTGTTTTGTTTTTTTTTTAAATATAAAAGAATTTTATTTGTAACACTTACAAAAAATTACCAAAGGAAACAAAACAACTATGCAACAAAAACAACGCAAACAGAAGGTATAACACAGCAGCTTTCAGGAGGGAGAAGTATTCAGGCTAGCCTGGGCCCAGAGCAGGGGGGCTTCCTCAACACTCGTGGTCTTCCACCCTCCTGAGTTACCTGGTGGCCTACAGCGGGGGGGCTTCCTCGACACTCGTAGTCTTCTACCCTCCTGAGTTAAGGCCAGTTAGTGTTATAAGCCATGCGGCTTAGGCTGGAGGAGCAACCACTGATGGGAAGATGAAGCTCAGCTGAGAGGTGTAGGCTGAGCTAGTATAAAGCCAGGAAGCTGGCAAAGTGAGAAACTGCCAAAGAAATGGCAACAGTGAGGAAGTCTGTAGCCACCCTCTGTGCATGAGAGTTAGAAAGAGAGAACCCAGGGAAAGAGTAGGATCCTGGGAGCCTGTTCCTGAAGGAAGGGTGTACACAGAAGGGTGGAGAAGAAAGTAGAAAGTCTGGGGACTAAGCAGACTTGTCTGTGTGTTGCAAGCTCCCTGGGCTGGATCTTGGAGTGTGTGAGCCTCTGTTCCCCTACCAGCAACTGATGGAGTGGCATTGCTGGGACAGCAGGTCTAGTGAGACTCTAGATCATGAAAAGGGAAGTTACATAGTGATCTGTTCAGGAAGCCAAGTCACAAAAAGGAAGCTGCATCTCCTGAATTAAGAAAGAGGCTGCAGAATGAGAGAGAGAACAACATGTTGGGAGACTGCAAGGAGAGACATTGGACCTGGAAGAGAGCAGTTCCCCAGAGCAGCTAGGAGGAGGTGCCACCTGCAGTCAGTGGTACCCCAATGACACTTTATTTCTTTTATTTCCGGAATAGTCTTTTGCTGATGCACTTGGATGTAGTACAGAAGTGATCATTTCACTATCCCTATGTTTGTGCATAAGGGAAGTGGAACTTATGGTTTTAATTAAACCAAAATAATTAAAATCAATTAAAATATTAACTGAGGATGCACCACAAAATTCCATTGCACAAGTCATTCCCACCAATTCAGTGTATTGGTCATAATCTATTGTGCAGAATATGGCCCTTTTGCCACAACTTTAATTACTTGCCCTTAGCTGAATCAACCTATAATTAACAATACTAGACACCTTAGCATATTGAGTACAGGCTGATTCAAGGTAGATCTTTCAAGATCAGATCCAGGGTGTATACCTTGTCATCCCTTTTGTGGGTGATAATTTGGATAGCTACCCCAACACCATGTTATTTAGCTGAGATCTGATTTTTTTTATTTGCATTAATTTAACTATGTTTAACAATTTAACATAGATAACCAAACAGCATATATTGTTATATTATAAAATATTGGAGCCACGCTAAAGCTGTTAATACTACACTAATACTGAAGTGGTTTGTTTTTAATGAACCCACTAATTTTAACCTGGATACTTCCAAACAACTGGATACATTGCTTAACAAATCCCAAATTAAAGTTAACAACAATGTTTCAAATCAAATTATTTATGGAGGCATATATGTCTGTATTTACGACTGACATTTGCAAAAGAATTGAACCATCATTAGTATATTATAACAATGGCAGTTATAGTTATAATAAAATAGTGTGGCACCACAGAAATTGTTTTAATATTATTTTCATATCTTTGTGCACAAAAAATGTTTTTGTTAAAACAAAACTAAAAACCCCAAAATTAAAAACCCAGTAATATAGTCATATGATATAAAAGGTATAAGCAAGGGACAAATAATTCTAACATTGTTATATATAAACATGTAAATTAAACATTAAAGAAAAACCCAAAGAGTTAAATACATACAACAAACCACTAAACAAAGGATTAGACCGTTGAAGTTTAGGGCAGGTCCATGAAATGTTAGGATTAAAATTACTAATTGCCCTTCACTATAGTTAACCTCTGCATTGGCCAATAAAGCAGATGGCACTGGAAATTTGTTTATTTTTAAACAGAATGACACCTAAAAAAAGTTAAGACTCCTTTTATATCTATATTATACTTCAGTTTTGCCTGTCAAAATAAACTAAAAGTTTAGTTAGGAGAAAAGGTTAGTTTTCCCTTGAATATTTGTATGCTGGAAGCCAAAACAAATGCTTTAAAATGCAGTAATATTGTTTTTTATCTAGGGAAAGTAAAAAGGAAAATAAGAGTTTGCAAAAGTTGAAACACTTTCACAGAAATGATGAAATAATTATTCTGTGACTCTTGTTTTGTGAGTAGGAGAGGCAGCCATGTCGTCTTTTGTTGTTAAAATAACAACTCCTATTTAAAACAAAAAGATTATAGGTTGCTGGTTTCCCTTGCCTCAACAATGGTGGGCATGTCTGAAATCATAACTAACTTGACGCTTATCTTTGGAATAAGAACACACAATAACCAATTGGTTACATTAAAAATATGTCCATTAAGAACTGAAAACTTCTTGAACCCAACAAATTTTATGGCTGGTAGTCTGATCAATGAGACATGCAAAGAACAGAACAATATATATATATATATATATACATTATGTTTACTTAAGGGTTTTACCTTTGCTCCTTTCTCTACTTTCTCCACACTGCCATACCTTTACTTAATAATTTACCTTTTACATTTACATTAGGCATAGCCTTATGCAAAGAGAAACTTAACTTTATATTTTAAATTAGATGCCCTTAAACAACTCTCTGTTTTTTCTTTTATTCAACGCAGACAAAAATGCGAGGGAAGCCACTTCCTCTTTTGTATACAGCAACATAATTGGCTGCTGACCAAAGAGTTTTAAATAACATTTTACTGTCTCCTGTGTTACAAATTACACCTGGTAGGACAGGCACACAAGTGCTACGAATTATACCTGGTAGGACACGCACAGTTCGAATCTAGGCTGAGGCACAGAAATAAAGTCCACAGCTGCAGAGTTCCCAAAAAACACTAAATTTATTACGCTCGAGCGTGGTGCCCCCCTGCTAGCCAGGAGGGGACCCTGAATGCAGATTATACAAAGGTTATATACTTTTTAGCAAAGCATGTTGCCCTCATGCATCGGAAACCTTAGCCAATAAGCCAACCCTTGTCTTATCTACCACCTATCCCTGCTTGGTGCATTCCTCATGCTATACCAGTATGTTAATTACACAGCATGGTCCTAAAGCCATGCATCAGTAATTTTTATTATCAGGATGGGAGGCCTCACATCAAGGCCAAGAGACAGGGAGTTAGAGACTGACAAAAAACAGATACTGGGAGTCAAGGCAGGCTGGAGACAAGATGGAGGATTTTCACAGGGATTCAGTATTTAAGGATTACTCCTCCTGGTGTATGATGTGCTGGCATTTAAACAATGGTGGGCCCCAAACCAAAATGAAGTCACATGTGCTAACTTTTTCTTAACACCTGTTAGCTTTGACTACAAATCACTCAAGAATTACTCCACAACATTAAATACCTTTAAACTTAAATTTACTTAAGTTACATAAATAATGATTTACCTTTTAATTATTAAAACACAGATAATTTTTTCAACAGATCCTTCCAGGGATATAATTTACGGAAACCCTATTGGCGTCGGTGGGTAGTGCTGCTGGCTCCACCTCACTGTCTAAAAGGGAGGAAACTTGATTAACTGACTCTCTGCTCAGCCATTGCAACAACCCATCAATGTGTCCACCCATTTCATATATTCGTCTCTCTAAATCAGAAATTCTCTCCTTAAGGTGATAGTTTTCTTCCTCCAACTCCACACAGCTGAAAGCTTCTTGAATGTGGTCTTCCCCTCTGAAAAGGGAATGTGCCCTTAATTCAGATAAACCCTTTCACTTCTGTGATCTCCAGTATTTTCACTGTGTTCTTAACTTCCTATTGTCTTCTATTACAGATTTCTTTTCAGTGCTGCATTTACTCAATTTACATACAAATCCTAGCTTAACAGTCAAAACCCTTGGATTACTGCCACTTTGATATTGCCAGATTTTAATTTCTTATTGTTTATAATGTTGTTTTACAGGTGTTGAGTAACCATTTGATACATCGACAGTAATTCCTTTAATAATTCCTCTTTAAAATTTCCCTGCTTAATTAGTAATCCACTTGCTGACCACATGAGCCATTATTTACCTATGCATTGTTTTGTATAGATCCCAATTCCTCTATGCAACTTGCCTGTCTGGGATCTCGTACTGGCCACCAAAATGTAAGCATAGTTCAGGACCACCAACCAAACCTATAGGTTACCTTACTAACCTAGCAAAGTAGACAAACTCTGCTTGCTGTAGCAGACAAAATCACTGCTAACTCCAACTTCAAATCCAAGGAACAATTTTATTTAAGCATGGGTACAGAATGCCACACCTCAGTGATCAATTGGGATGTAACAGGCCAATGAGCTGGCTACATGTACACAAAGGCAAAGTTTAAATCTCTGTGTACTGTTTTTGTACCTAAAATGACACCCTATTTTTATCAACACCCTCTGCTCAGATTTGTTATATAATAATATTTATGATCATATATAAAATTCCACCTTATACACTTGATTATATAACATGTTTATTTACTTATTAACAATAACAAAGGTGTTGATCTTATTAGACAGGGATATCAATTGTTTCCCCTGATTGTGTTTGACAAGTCACAACGACTTCTCATTGTCCTGTACCCAAATTAGGGACAGTCCAAAAACTGAATAACAGGATATTTAGTAAGCCCAAAAGGCTTTGTTTGCACTCCTTGCCAACAGGATTATTCAAAGTTACTGACTAAAGTCCCTTCACTTCCTGCTCATACCCATCTTCCAGGCTCTCTCTCTTGCTCTCACAGATGGTATACAAAATAAAGCAAGCACTTACAGCATGAGGCAAATAATGATAAGAAAGATCCAGCCTTGTCATGAGGCAATTTAACCTTTCCTTCAGTCTTCCAAAAGCGCATTCCACGGCATACAGTTAAACAGCTCCCTTCTACTATCTAAGTCTCCACTAAAAGGCTCCAGAAGTCAGGGAAGCAGAGGGCAAGCTGCTTCAGAATGACAGGAGAAATCATAACTCCATTAATATCCATATTGGTTTGGGAAGCAAAAAATATTTCCTCTTTCCAGCAAAAAGCCATGCATTTCCAAAGATTCTGGCATCATGGGCCTTTTTCGACTACTCCACATTAATATTGGTGAACCTCATATGGTGATCAATCAGGCCTTGTACTGTAACCTCCTGGGTATGGTGTTGTGTCCCATCTAATGGTGCCGAGACCACTTAGAGAGAGAGTTAAATGAGTCTGTTCTACCAGCCTTAGTTAAGAGCCTTAGATAAGAGACATTCCTATTGATAAAATCTCTAAGTTGGTGTGGGGGGCAAAGAACAGATTTGTTTGTCCCATCAATAGCTCCTGTACACCTCAGGAACCTCATCTGTTCAAAACCATCCATGACCTCCTGTACACTACCAAATTTGATGACACAGCACAGCAGCCCCCTACTCATAGCATTGCAAATCTATGTGATAGCAGTCCTAACAGATGATCTACAACACCGAACCAGTCAGCTACTGATCAGGAGCAATCAATTTGGTAAGCTTCCAGATAGTAACGGCAGCATGCTGCTCTTTTGCTGCACTCCAGGGTGAACTCTGCACAGAGCTCCAGGAAAGGAATCTTGCACACCCTGACGTTCTGCAGCAATTGCTGGCCATCTCAGTTCTGAATCACTGTCCTGTGCCACCAGTCAGTGCTAGCTGATCAAGCTCAGAAGCAGTGCTTCAAGTACAGCTGCTCCAGAAAAATGCCTTGCAAAGTGACAGCTTTATTTCATCTTCCTGCAACCATATTGCTGAGGCATCCAAAGCTCTTCAAAGCTGCCAAGCTAAATCCATCTGGCTGTGTGACTCTTCTAATACATGTACATCAACCAGTTCATATTAATGATTGCCATGAATGTGTTGCTCACTTTGTTCTCCATACTGCCTGAAACAGAAATTGCACTGACAAAATACAGATGAATTACAGGATGCCAAGAGAGTAATCATGGGAGTTTGTAAGTTTGATCCCAAGTCCCAGAATTCCTATAGGTTCCAGTAGGCATCTCACAGGACTCAGCAAGAAAAATCCCAGAGCATATAGTTGAACAGTAGAACAAAACTACTTTGTAAATCTGCCTAGGATGCTGAGTAGTTAATTTAAACAAGCACAGAGTTGGGTGGATGCAGTGATTAACAAGGAGGATACCTTAAACTTGCATAACAAAGTTGTGTGGACACTTAAATATAGTTAAATTGCTGCAATTAGAATGAACAAACTGATCCAATGTAATCCCTGGTGTAGAGAGGCCTTGCAAACTCCACAATCCTGTTCTTTCACTTTCTCACACACACTCAAATACATTCTTCACTTGTGCTTCCCCCACCGTACTTTCTATTATTTATGCAACAGATCCATTGAAAAGTTAAACATCTCTGTGGATTACCTGCAAACAGAATAATGAATCTGCCCAGATCTGAAACGTGGGTCATCTAATCAGATGGGAAAATAATAGCATGTGACAGATTACCAATCATAAGCGTAAATAGCAAACAACACACACAAATAATGATCAATTTGTAGGAAAAAAACAAACAAAAACATCTAGATTTCAGTGTCTTATATTTCCCAAAGTGTTCACCAAACAATTATTAATAACATATGATTAATCATAATACTTTTGTGGATAATTTGCAACCAGGAAAAAACCAAAAACAACAAAAAAGAAGTCTACATTCATTGGATAAATTATTTGCAATAAATAGTTCAACCAGTTCTGTCCAGAAGTATATATAGTTTAAGATGATAATTTTACAATTTGTGAAAAATTAATGGATTAGATTCTTATGAAGGTGATTTAGAATTCATATTCTAATGAGCTTTAGATACTATCCACCTGTTTAGCTTATTATACTTGCTTTCAAAGGTCATTTAAAGGTGAATTGGATTCACTGGTGGTACAAGAGATGTGCATAATACAAATTACTATTTTTAATGAGCTTTCACTAATAATGTTGACACAATGAGAAGAGTAACTATGACTTTGAGATATACCATAATTATTTTAGCTCTGTTCAGATTTAAAAGAGCCATTAGTTTAGTGAAGTTAAAACACAGTGTATACTAAAAAGAAATTAATATAATCCATTTCTTTGAGTACCTGACTACCCCCAGTTCACAGTCTGCATTGTACTCTTTTTACTAATACTAGGTTTTTGATATTTACCATTCAGTATGCCATTTGACAAACTTGAATGAGCTTTATTTTTCCCCTTCTCAAATGGGGTTGTAGGCCACCCAGACCTTAAACTTGAATTATTATTTGCTCAAAGGGGATCTGTTTAGAAGCCAGCTCTCCTAATTATATCACCATAGCAATAGCAAGTGTGACAGCTGAGTCTTTATCCTATCCCCTCA
The DNA here is from genome assembly GCF_965140295.1 of Lepidochelys olivacea. Taxonomy (NCBI): domain Eukaryota; kingdom Metazoa; phylum Chordata; order Testudines; family Cheloniidae; genus Lepidochelys; species Lepidochelys olivacea. Next base: position 72,881,397 of record NC_140411.1, on the reverse strand, counting down.
AGGTGAGTCACTACCACCCCCAAATACACTATTTCAGCCTATCAGAGGATAACTATGAGCTAGACTTTGGAAGCAAAGAGAACCATCTTCCAGTAAATAATAGAAAAGCCATAGCTACTCAGATGTTATGTTGATGGGTTTCATTATTTAAACAACATATACCTCCTCAGAAATAAAAATAAAAGTTATTTCCTGCTCTTCCTAAGAGAGATGCTCCTCAGCTACCCATTTTCATCAGAAATGTTTCTTACTAGCCACCAGTGTACCAATGCAGTCTCCGAAGGTAGAGAGGATCTGCTGCATTCTAGGGATCAGGCAGGATGGAAAAACAGGAGTTGGAGTAGAGTGAGCTAATAGTGGTGTTTCTCCCTCTCTTCTTTTCTTCTTGACGTAGGGCATTCAGGTCCAGGTAAAGCACTTTGAAATCTATGGACTAAAAGCATTATATAGGAACGAGGTATATTTTTTTTGCCATGACAGTAGGATTAATGCTACATAAAAGAATAGTGAAATGTCAGTCAAACTACTCTTGCCGGTTTGTTTTTTTTCCAGAGCATCCTCACTTACTAATGTAAACATCATAAAGTAACATACTGTGATGTATAAGTCTAGTTTGTTTTAAAAACTCTTCTCTTTTTACAGTGACTCAAAAGGCGACATTTTATTTGTTAGACTTATATTCTACAATTGATTACAATTTGTATTGCAGTTGACAGTATTACTTCTCTCTGTGAAGCCTGTGTTTAAGTGCTGAGCACATGTAAGTTATGTCAATTTTACAGTGCATAGTACAGTATATAGTAATTTAGTGCAAAATGTAGATGTTATTTACAAGTTAAGTGCTTTTTTGAACTGTAGATAAATACACTGTTCACTATGAAACATTTTAAAATGAGTTTTTAACAGTTTCTGAAGTTAAACTATCAAGCCTACAGAAATGTAAACCATGACCTGCTTACACCTCTGAGAGAATTACCTTTATCACCAGACCAAGAAATAGAATCAATAACTGTGTCTGAATCACATGGTAATATATTTATATCTACCTATAACTCCATCCTGATCTCCAAAATGGAGATAGTAAATCAGAATTAAATCCTGTGTTAATTGCTGTCCATATTGACACAGATCTGCAAACAATTTTAAATATGGGTTCATTTTTCTGGATCTACATTACGCAAGTGGTTATTACAAGTATGGCCAATCCTACATTGTTGGTACACCCTATGACTCTGTTGGATTTTTTTTTCCACTTTAACATTTTGAGATAGTCATGCAATATTGGATTTGTTTGTTTGTTTTATGTGGTAGCAATCTCTTGAGTATTTTCAAAAAGGATAATATATTATGCTTTTTCATAGGAAAGAAGCTCACAAAATAGCTGCCATGCACTCTCATTTCATGTGGTTAAAACATAGCATGTGACTTCCAACAGAATTAATCTTTTCCTCTTCATAAGCACAGATGTTCATGTATATATTTTAGTTATAGTATTACTATGCAAAAATAAACTATAACAACATCAACTAATTATACATAATCTAAACTTTTGTAGCTATATTAAGAACTTTTGTAGCTATATTATATTAAAAATTAAAACTATAATTAATGGCAAGGATTTTTTAGAACTTCCCTCACTTTCTCACCTTTTAAATTGCAGGAACAAATAATTGTGGGTGCAATATTTGACACAATTATTATGGAAGAGTTTTGGCAAAATTTTCAAAATTGTTACTGACATTTTTCCAGGTGAGATGTCTCCTAGCGAAATATGCATCTGCAGTTTTGCACTTTCACTTGAATTTATGGGGGCAACCACAGCTACAGAAGTAATTCAGATATTTGGGAAGCGCTTGAACTGGCCCCAGCAATTTAGCTGTAGGTACAAAAATGCAGATGAAAAAATTCACCTGTGAAAAAGGATTGTGATGTGGAAACAGAAACAATGAAACACAGAGAAACTATGTTATGATTAAATGCAGAGCCTACAACTTTAATTAAACCTGTTAGTGTAACCAGGGTAACCACCCTAAACTACCTGGCAGGGTTGTTCCTGTGAGGTTCTCAATGGGCCCCGATAGACTATAACTCTACACATCAGGCCTACCAAGAAACCCTGATTGGAAGTTGTAGTTGCAACCTACTCTACTTCTTCATGCTCAGAGATAGGAGAGATAAGATGAGGGAAACCACAGACTGCATGAGACATAAAGGCAACCCCCCTGCACCATGCCTTGACATGCCCGGGGCCTATCCCCAAGCAGCCCACTGAGCTACGGGAACCTTAGTTTGACATGTTCTAACCTCCTAACTATATGGGAACCTGTCAAGGTTGAAACTATAATTTAATACACAGACTAGAAAAACAGAATTTCTGGATGCCAAATGAAGATAAAAAGACCCCCCACAACAGTTTATCAATTTTGTTATGTGGGACAAAAACTCCTTCAGACTCCAAACCTAGTGATCAGCCAAGACCTCAGCATCATCAGAGATACAGGAACTAAATTAAGGACAGTAAGGCTGACATGGGGAATCAACAATGGCTACCCCATGTAATCAGCAAATTGTGTCAACTTCCATCATGCTCCACAAACAGAAGCCAATCACCTGACCCCAGCATCACCCCCACACCCAGTGGAAGCAGCAGTGAGTGTTGAATAACTTAAAGGGAGCAGGTTAGATCTCAGTGAGGAAAATATCCCCATGGTCAAAGCAGCCGTCTGTGCTCTGCATAACATTTGTGAAGCTAAAGGGGAGAAGTTTCCACAAGGATGGAACGTTGAGGTGGATCAGCTGACTGCTACTTTTAAGCAGCCAGATACCAGGGCTGTAAGAGGGGCTCAATGGAAGCTATTCGAATCAGGGAGGCTTTAAAGAAGACTTTTTTCAATGAGCCACAGTAATGTGTGTTGCTGTAATGCATTGAACCAGGCATTCTTTTCTTGCACCATAATATGAACCTTATCATGATTTCTGTGTGTGCGGTAATGTGAAAATACAATTGGCACAGTCTATTAATTTTAGCAGCAACTGCCATATGTGAGAGACAAAGATTCATTCACTTTCTAGAAGTACATTTTTATTCCACACCCATGAAAACATTTCTATGTTCTGGTAGGAACATGAAAATCAAAAGCACATTTGCCAGTGAGGCTCTCACAGCTGGGTGTATATCCAGCTATCATTGTGAAAAATCTCCTTTGGGATGGTGTGCTTGGGGTACTGCAATGGCCCTTGAAGATGCAGGGAATATGGGGATGGGAGTTGGGGGAAGGCCTGAAAGGCAGTTCTGTATGGGTTGAAGGGGAAGAAGAGCATGGATGTATTCTTCCTGAAGTTCAATCAGGGACTGCAACATGTCCATTTGCTCCTTGAGAAGCGCTATTATCTGCTCCTGCCCGTTTCCTATCCATCTGCATGTGGTTCAGGAGACCACAGAAGCAGTGCCTGGTGGTGTACAATGGAAGGATCCACAGGACCATGGGTATACCTATCAATTAACCATAATTGGCACAGAAAGGCTGCAGCCATAATTCCAGCCAATAGACTAGAAGGAAACAATGGATGTCTGCTTTATAACTCTATGCCCTGGTTCCAGGTTGAGAGTAGGAGGCTTTATTCCCACAACTCTTGCATGTCACCTGGATGAAGCCTAATTTCTTTGGCTTTATATAGGCAAAAATATATCTAGCTAAGCAAAACTACAGGATAGCCACAGTCATTTTTTAAAAAAAATCTGCAGATAGACAAAGAAAAATAAGGTTTTTGGTGATCTGTATCTACTTGATTCTTTTATTTTTCAGAGTACTTAAGTTCTACATGTAGCAAAAAGAATCAGAAATTCACTGCGTGCTCTTGACAACGTTTCCTCTCAAAATAAATACTACTTTTCAGGACTTTGGTTTGCATGTGAGCAATTGCTGAGCAGATATTGCCTGCGGTGTCTCTCCAGTACTAGTATTTAAGTCATTACTTTTTAAAGTGCTTCTAGTCCCTTGAGTATGAAAAACGTTTCTGCTCATACAAGAAATATTATTATATTTCTTTCTTCTGAATGGAATCCTGCATGAGTAACATTGTTCCTATTTATTTTTCAACTGTTGCCATTTTGTTCAAGCACAAAGGTGCCAATCTCAGCACAGCAGCATATCCCACTGTAGTTCATACTCTATAAGAAATCATAGAAATGTAGGTTTCAGAGTAACAGCTGTGTTAGTCTGTATTCGCAAAAAGAAAAGGAGTACTTGTGGCACCCTAGAGACTAACCAATTTATTTGAGCATAAGCTTTCGTGAGCTACAGCTCACTTCATCGGATGCATACTGTGGGGAACAAAAGAAAAAAAAAAGCTTTTTTTTTTTTTCCCACAGTATGTATCTGATGAAGTGAGATGTAGCTCACAAAAGCTTATGCTCAAATAAATTGGTTAGTCTCTAAGGTGCCACAAGTACTCCTTTTGTTTTTATAGAAATGTAGGACTATTCCAGCCCCCTGTGAAAAGGCAGAATTAATATACCTAGACCATTCCTGACAGGTGTTTGTCTAACCTGTTATTTAAAACAACCAATGACAGGGATTTCACAACCTCTCATGGAAACCTATTTTAGTACTTAACTATCCTTAGAGTTAGAAATCCCCCCCACCCCAATATCTAACCTGTATCTCCCTTGTTGCAGATTTAGCTCATTACTTCTTGTGCTAACTTCAGTGGACATGGAGAACAATTGATCACTGTCCTGTTTATATTAAATAAAAAAATCTTTGAAAACTTTTGTCAGGTTCCCCCTCAGTCATCTTTTTTCTGAAGAGTAAAAATGCCCGTTTTTTTTTTTTAAATGTTTCCTCATAGGTCAGGTTTTCTAAGCCTTTTATCATTTTTGTTGCTCTCCTCTGAAGTCTCTGCAGTTTGTTCATATCTTTTTTAAAATGTGGAACCCAGAACCAGACCCGGTACCTCACCAGTGCCAAGTAGAATGGAACAACTTGCACCTGTGTCTTATATATAATACTTCTGTTGATAAACCCCAGATTGATATTATATATATATATATTTGCAACCCCACCACACTGTTGACTGATATTCAATTTGTGAGCCACTTTAACCCCAAATCCTCTTCAGCAGTACTACTGCCTAGTGTGTTATTCTCCATTTTGTAGTTCCGCATTTGATTTTCTCCCAAGGGCAGTACTTTGCATTTATCTTTATTGAATTCATCTTGTTGATTTCAGATCAATTCTCCACTTTATCAAGGACATTTTGAATTCTAATCATGTCCTCCAAAAGTGCTAACAACTCCTCCCAGCTTGATGTCATTCACAAATTTTATAAGCATACTCTCCACTCCTTTATCCAAATCATTAATGAAAATATTGAATAGTACTAGATCCACACCAGACCCCTGTGGTACCCCACAAGATGTGTGTGTGTGTGTGTATATATATATATATATAAAATCAGGATGGTTTGCTATTATTTAATATTATTTCACTGAGCAGCTGCCAGCTCTCCTGAACTCCTTTTCTTTAGATTTTCTTCCAATAGGTCCTTAGCTATCAGTTCTCTTCCTTTGTTAAAATCTCCTCTTTTTTTTTAAGACCATTGTCCTTATTCAGCTGCTCTCACTCCTTCTTTTTCTTGGAATCATGAAATCTAATTTTCTGATGAATTTCACCAGAATTGACTTCTACCTTCCAATTTTCAACCAATTCCCCTGTTAGTATCAAGTCTAAAATGTCTGTCCCCTGGTTACGTGCTCCACCTTTTGAAACAAAAAGTCTTCACCAATACATTCCAAAAATTACTGGACACTTTGTGTTTTGCTGTATTATTTTTCCAGCATATGTCTGGGTAGTTATTTCCAGGTCTTGTATTTTGGTTATGTCTGTTATTTGTTCTAGAAATGCCTCATCCACCTCCTCCTTCTGATTTGGTGGTCTATAGTAGACCTCCCTACCATGACATTGCCCTGTTTTCCTCACCTATTATCTTCACCTATAGACTTTCTACGGGTCTGCTTCTTGATTCCTTCTGTACTGAATATATTTTTGATGTATAATGCAACATCTCTGCCCTTTCCTTCCTGCCTGTTTACCCTTTATGTCAATATTCCAGCCATGAAATTTGTCCCATTAAGTCTCTGCATTACCAATTAAGTAATAATTTAGCTTATGTACTAATATTTTCAGTTCTTCCTGTTTATTTCACATACTCCTTGCATTTGTAGTAGACAGCTAAGCTGCTGAGCAAACTCCTCCATTGTTATCCCTCTGGTTGCTTCTATGACCCTATTGTAATTTTCCATCCCCCCCACTCCCAATATCTAGCCCTCTATTAAGATCACCTTTTTATATACCTATCTATACACTTTTGTCACCTGTCACCTTTGAACCTAGTTCAAAGATGCTCTTATGCTTCTTGGTCAAGTGAACCCCATTTCTTCCAGCTGTTTTCCTTCCTGGAACAACATCCCATGGTTAAAGTGTGGGAGATGTGTCAATTTTCTGCAATATTTTTGGGAGTTTTTATTGAATTAAGTTGAAATAGCTTTGGAGTGCCTTGTATTATAACTTTAAAGTTTATGTATTATTATGGGAATGTGCATAACTTCTCTAGTGTGGAGACATGGCCAATGTAAACCCTGGGAAATGTTATGAGCTTAAAAGGACTATTTTAAGCAATGGGATTTCATGCTGTATGCCTCACTACTTTCACAAACGCAGACCACACTGCGACCTTTCTTGTAAACAACTCTGTGTAACTTGTTTACAGTGTTTTAATCAATCCACCAATACATAGCAGTGTCTCCACATCTGTAGAGACTGCTCCTCAATTTTCTAACCCTTTCTCCAAAAGGATCTCTCTACTCGGAAGACCTCCTTTGTCAAGATCTCCTAGCCTTGTTTTGTTTTCTGTTGTTTTGTTTCTTTCCCCCTCTTCCTCCCCCCCCACCCTCCATCATGTAGCCTTTTGTACCTGGTCTGTTAATGGGCTAATTGGCTCATTGACTCAGCAGCCGCAATCTGGCCTGGTAATCAGGGACACATCTCTCCAATTAGGTCTTCTTACTCAGCACTCTATCACAGTAAGTAAAGAGGGAAATTCTGGGACAAACAAAGTTAAGTGGGTTTCCTAGGAGATACAAAGGAAAGGATAATGCAAATTCACACCTCTGGACCCAAGCTTTTGAAGCTAATTCCTGGGGAGGGAATCATTGTCTGACTGATTGCTTACTCTCAGTTGCTGAAGATCAAAGACCCAGGCTGTATAAAGGAAAGGCTTAGAAATGCAGATGTTTTCTGAGTAAAAAGGTTTATGAACTTGTAACCACAGAGGTGGCGGGAGCCTGTGTGAGTTTGAGGGACTGACCACCTACCAGAGCCCTTCTTGGAATTTGTGGTGATCTCTTGTGAGCATATTAGCATGCATGCAGGTTCTTTTATTATTTTTACTAAGCCTTCTCTGTAAGGCTTTCACTTTAAGAATAAATGTGCTTGCTTAGAAAGCGCTATGTGATAATTCGTAATTGTGGGCAATTATGCTGTTTATTGCCTCTGGGAGAAAACAAAGTAAAGAAGCTGGCTGACTGGCTTCCTGGGGAACTCACAGTGTAGGCAAGGAACTGTGAAGCCTGGGAAAAAAAACCCTGAGGAGAGAGAGAGATGTAGGTCTCTGCCCAAAAGAGGTGACAACTGAGGAACTGGGAGCCTAGAGTAGGTGCACTTGTTGGACCACGAGTGGGAAATACTGGTGTGGGTGTGGTTGCCATTAACTGTGAGACAGTTAGACCAAATTCCTGCTATTGACAACTATACACAACTATACATTCACCTCCAGCATGCATGTGTCCCGGTCTGGGCCCTTATCCTCACTAGGAGATTTCCTAGACTGAAGACTGGATGCAATTATTTTAAATACTACCCAGCACCAGTGAAAAACATCACAAGCATGAATTTTCATATTCTTCCCCTTCCTTTTTCATAGGGCTGCAATAGAGGAACAGCTCATTAATGAGTGTCAGGAATCTGTAGTCAGTTACAGTAAGTGAGAGGTGAAACTAAGGGCAGTGGGGGAGTTCTGACCCCAGTTATAAGTAATTGCTCATTGGTTATAACTCAACCTATTGATAACTGGTGTCATTCTGGCATCATTAAGGGCCATAGATCTAATAAGCAAGGAGCACAGGAAATACAGAGAATCAAATAAACAAGATAATAACAGATTATATTGTTCTTATTTGTTGTTTTCCTGTGTGATAAGCAATACAAATAAAGAAGTATTACTTTGTATGACACAGTCAACTTATAATTAGAATTCAGGGCATCACTGAATTTTTGATTCACCGATAGATCCAAAACACTGGGAAAAAATCAGGAGCAGAATCCAAAAATTGTAAACAAATAAAAATAAAATAAAAAATGGTCAATCAAAGAATACATTTTGGGGAAAGAACATGTTCCATGACTCACAGTGTTTTTTTTTTCCCCAGGCATTTGAAAAGGGCTAAATTCACAAAACGGTGATGGTCTGATTATAATTTTTAACCCAGTGGTTAGGTCACTCAGTGAAGATGTAGGAAACCAGGCTTAAATTCCCTTGACTACACCTGATGTGGAGAGGGGATTTGAACTTGGGTCTCCTATCCTACAATAAAGCAGTCTAATTATAGTGCTATAGCATATTCAGAAGTAGGTTGCTTTTAATCTCTCGTGTTGAAACTGTTCCATATTTTATTAAAACAAAAAAGAACGATCATTGGCACACAGATATGAAGTTGGGTCTCCCGTCTCCTAGGTGAGGTCCTAACTACCAAGCTTTAGAGTTATTCTCACACTTTTTTTTTTTTTTTTTTGCCAACTGACTATTTTTTGTTATGTGCAATGGCAATTCAACATCATTCATAATGAGCCCCTGGCTATGAAAGGCCCCTTTTCGCCTCTCTTCTGAATAATGTGTCATTCCTCCAAAAGCCCAAGACTTGATTCCTCCTGTAAATCTTTTTTAAACCCCTGATTTGTCACTTCTGTCCCTTTCGCCTCTCTGGGGATTTTCATCTCTCCATTTCCCCCTACCTACAGAGAATCTGGAGGAACTAAGAATGGTCATACTGGTCAGACCAAAGGTCCATCCAGCCCAGCCTCCTATCTTCTGATAGTGGCCAATGACAGGCACCCCAGAGGGAATGAACGGAACACGTAATCATCAAGTGATCCATCCACTGTGTCCGACTCCAGCCCCCAACAAACAGAAACTAGGGACAATTCAGAGTATGGCCTTGCATCCCATCCCATCTCAACTAATAGCTATTGATGGACCCTTCCTCCATGAATTTATCACATTCTTTTTTAAACCCTCTTATAGTCTTGGACTTCACAACATCCCCTGTCAAAGAGTCCCATAGACTGACTGTGTATTGTGTTAAGAAATATTTCCTCTTGTTGGTTTTAAACCTGCTGCCTATTATTTTCGTTTGGTGACCTTTAGTTCTTGTGTTATGAGAAGCAATAAATAACACTTCTTTATTTACTTTTTTCACACCAGTCATGATTTTCTAGTCTTCTATCATATCCCCACTTAGTCATCTCTTTTCCAAGCTGAAAAGTCCCAGTCTTATTAATCTCTCCTCATATGGAAGCTGTTCCGTATCTCTAATAATTTTTCTCATTGCCTTTTTCTGAAACTTTTCCAGTTCCAATGTATCTTTTTTGAGATGGGGTGACCACATCTGCACACAGTATTCAAGACGTGGGCATACCATGGATGTATATAGAGACAATATATATTTTCTGTCTTATTATCTATCCCTTTCCTAATGATTCCCAGCATTCTGTTTCCTTTTTTGACTGTAGCTGCATATTGAGTGGACCTTTCCAAAGAACCATCTACAATGACTCCAAGATTTCTTTCTAGAGTGGAAACAGCTAATTTAGACCCCATTTTTGTATGTTTATGGTTGGGATTATGTTTTCCAATGTGCATTACTTAGCATTGATCAACATTTTATTTCACCTGCCATTTTGTTGCATAGTCATCCAGTTTTGTGAGATATCTTTTGTACTGTCAGTGGTCTACTTTGGACTTAACTATTGTGAGTAGTTTTGTATCATTTGCAAATTTAGCCATCTCATTGTTTACCCCTTTTTCCAGATAATTTATGGATATGTTGCATAGGACTGATCCCAGTACAGACACGTGGGGAACACCACTATTTATCTGTCTCTTCTGAAAACTGACTATTTATTCCTACCCTTTATTTCCTATTTTTAACCAATTACTGATCCATGAGATCCATGAGATCCATCCCTCTTATTCCACGACAGCTTACTTTGCTTAAGAGCCTTTGGTGAGAGTCCTTGTCAAAGGCTTTCTGAAAATCTAAGTACACTATATCCACTGGATCACCCTTGTCCACATGCTTGTTGAGCCCCGTCAAAGAATTCTAGTAGATTGGTGATGCATAATTTCCCTTTCCAAAAGCCTTGTTGATTCTTCCCCAACACATCTATGTGTCTGAAAATTCTGTTCTTTACTATATTTTCAGCTAATTTGCCTGGTAGCGAAGTTAGGTTTACTAGCTTGTAATTGCTGGGATCACCTCTGGAGCCTTTTAAAAAAAATGGCATCACATTAGCTATTCTCCAATCATTTGGTACAGAAGCTGATTTAAATGATAGCTTAGATACCACAGTTAGTAATTCTGCTATTTCACATTTGAGTTCTTTCAGAACTCTTGGATGAATACTATCTGGTCCTGGTGACTTATAGTAATTCTAATTTTATTTTTCCTTGATGCATCCATCTGAATACATTTAATCATTAAGATTTAACAATCCACCATTGTTCCTGCTCTGACAGATATATGACACAGCCCCTGTCAATTTGTGGCTTACTCACTAAACATTGAGTCATTCCATGACGCAGCAATTTTATAACATCAACATTAAATTACATATAAACAGATTCCCCAAATTGTCACACAAGCCATTCATTTATTCTGTATTTTTTTAAAAAAAAGTAGGGGTTGTTGCTAAACTCCAACACATGTTATATCAAATGGCACTGTACAGAATTTTAGCTTCACAAAATAGGAATTCCATGGCAAAAATAAAAGTTTCAAAATAATTTGTATTAAATTATCTCAAAAATACCAGTGACTTCCCCTCACCCTGGAATTTAATAAATTCATGTACATGATTATTTAAATGTAATTTAGTAGAAAGCATTCGTAAACAATAACACTCAGAGCTGTTTTTGATTAAAAGTTGTAAGGCAAAACCTAAGGCACTAATTAGATATTCAGTAGTACAAAAAAGGATTTTAAAAAAGCAATGGTTCCTCAAATGAAAGTAAGTAAATTTACAGAGGGTAAGTTACATAGTACAACTGGGCTAGGAGCTTTCTCAACACTCCTTAACTGATTAATCAAAAGAAATAAATCATTAATGGAATAACATGACCCTCCAGAGGAGGTAAAGAATCGGAGGACAATGCTTCCCCCAATCCTCTTCACTCATTGCATGCTTAAGGCTGGAATGACAGCAAAATCAATGTTGTTTTATTGGATGGAAAAGCAGTGGGGACATGAGCACACACTGGAGGATTTACAATCCCTGTATGCTGCACAGTACTTTAATTTACACTAATTTGGAAGGGGTTTCCGGAAGAGAGAGGACACTGGCTCTGAGATAATGCAAGCCATCTGCAAATACCCTCCTCCACTTCTTTAGTGTCGGGCACAGCAACTTCAGTCTATGGGCTGTAGTAGAGTCACAAAATGGCTGTGCTACTGCACCATGGCCTACTGGAGCGGATTCTGTCCCCCACAGTGCATGCAGAAAACCCTTGTACAGAGTTATTTGCCCTTTGTGGGAAGGAATATATTGCCCTTAATACCTTAAGTGATCTAGTGACCCTGTATTGGGAGGGTATTTTTCAAAAGTGATTGACTCTGAAGCCCAAATTTGCAAACTTGTGCATGTAAAAAGCATAATTTAGGCAGAGCTGAATGTGTGCACTCTATTGCAGGTCTGTGTGCATCCTTCAGGGGCTTTTTGCACTTAACATGGGCCTGAGTAAAAATATGCATGAAGTTTTGCTTCCACTCATTTGAATATTTTGGCTTGAAAGTAATACCTAGTGGCATTTTTGCTATCTTACCAAAGCAAATAAGAAAACTGGCAGCTAGAACTTTAGAAGTTGTTCAAGTGGTGGCTATTATAAAGGACATACAAGAACTAATTAGTATGTATTACTTAATTATATTTTTAGTAGAAAAGTCACTTACTATTAGACACAAAAATGTAAAGTATCAGAATCTAAAATACCATCCTGTGCAAGTTAAACAAATAACAGTGTTGAGCAATACCAATTAATATCATGTACCCTGTGCCGAGCACTTCATTCATCATGAGTACATTCTGGGTGGAATGGGGGGAACTCAGTCAAAACATCTCTTAATTGACATATTTTCCACTGCTGCTGCAGTTGCTCTTGCCCTGCTTCTCCAGTTTGGCTCCACTCCTTGATTTTCAATATCCAAGCTTCCTTACTCTGTGCCAGTGGTACTAAATAACATTTATTAACATGTCAGTACAAGGAAAGAGATTGACTTAGGCTAACAGAAGCTGATAAATGACACATCCAACTATGCAGAAACTGTTGGCGGAAATATTGTCAAAGCTGACTGCGTGTGTATTCTCTCTGCATGATGCACTGGCTCTGGCCAGATAGCCTGTACAGCAGGCTCCAATCGAACTGCAATAAGACCACAGGACTTGAATTAATAGAGAAATCACCCAACCATGTTTATTGTTGATGAAGTACGGTCCTAGCTCTCCAGATCAATGTCTACAGTTACAGTAGCACATGTATGCCTGTGACAATGGACTCAGCTCAGTGAATGGTGGGACATGCCATTCCCTCATCAGCTGGCCAAAGATACTCCCTCTGAGTCTACTTTTTTATACCCTGATACGAACAATTTACATATAGCCCCTCTGACGTGGTGAGTTACCACCCTTTACCTTGTACTTGTTGGTTCAATCAAAACATCTTTATCCATCATGCTGTTATCTGAGCTTATCTTTAAGAGGGGGTCAATATGTCCTTGTATCATCTTCGGGGAATGTGTTCGTACCATACTTGGTACCACCCTTCTGGAATGTGCTTGCATGAGTGCCCCATGCTTAGCACTTAGGAATATGTGTGTTTTTGTAATGCCAGCCCTGTTCTTGCCAGGTGCTGTGAGCCTGCACACAGACAGATCCTGACATCTGCTCACAGCCTGGCTTTTCGTAAATTTGCTTTATGTCAGAAAGGCTTCACCACTACTTTAGTTCAGGCCTCAGGCCTCATACCAGGTCTCTGATACAAGACCTCATGTTTCAGGCTCTCTTTCTACTACAGTAACTATATGCTTTTTGGATACATTATGCTGTTGATTCGTTTGAGAATAAGGAATTAAACACTATAGGTGTGTAAGTTTATCTTATTTAAGCAAGAATATTCTCCCTCTAATCTGCCCTTGTCTCTGATAATATAGCTCTGGTTAGTAAGAGGAAAGCAAGAAGATGATTTGATGAACACAGTTACTGGCCCTCTAGCTGCCATACAGCATGTGCCAGTTCTACTGTTGCTCTCGTGATTGCTGTCTAACCGCAGTTCTGAGGTGGGCTTGCTCTCTGGCCTCATATAAGTCAGTTGAATGTCTCGTTGCCTCAGTTTCCTCATCTGTATAATGAGGATGACAATTCTTCCTATATATACATCACTGAATGTTGTGAAGAGTACTTAATAGTTATGGAATTATTTATTGGCAATTATACAGCTCTCATCACAATAGTATGTGAGATCTTTTCAAGATTAAAGGTACAACTTGAAGCTTAAATTATTCTATACTTGCTAAAACTGGCTAGCAACCTCCCGACAGAGCTAATGCACAAGTAGCTGAGGAAGTATAATGTCCTGGTGACCCTGGAAGATCGCTGTGATCAATACAAACTGAAGGTTGCATGCAGTGCAAACTTGGCTCTGTTACATTGTACATTAAACCCTTGAAAAGAGCCTGAAAGGAAAAACACTACAGAAATCTTAGGTATTAGAGTGCTAAATGTATGTGCTTTTGCCTTTTTTAAATCTGGAAAAAGCCTGTTTCAAAGGCATTAGTGGACATATATTTATTCCTCTTCCAAAATCCTGGAGTCCAAATCTTCAGCTGTAAATAAGCATATTTCCATTGAACTTCACGGGGATGTAGCATTTTACGCCAGCTGAGGATCTGGTTCCAGATCTGGACATCCCCAATCTTTTGGGAAACTGGTCCCTGAATTGAACTAACCTAAAATATGGGAAAGATTAGATTCAGCTGCAAATACAAAGCTTGGATGTTAACCCTAATTTTAAAAGTATAGTCTTATTTAAGTGTATCATAGTGTTGTTATATAGGTTGCAAGGTAGCTTTCTCTGTCTTTTTCATTCTATAGTCTTGTATCATAGCAAAATTCTATGATAGTACCTGTATAAAATTACAATGTCCTCTTTCACTTTGTGTCTCAAACACAAATAATGCTAGTGCCCTTCAGATCAACAACTACCAATGCTCTTTTAATTTCAATGGAGACTACTGCAATATGAGTGCTACTTAATATGGCTCAGTCCGAAACAATTATTTTTAACACCAGCCCTCCCACTTGTTTATTACTGGCTTCCGAGAAGGCAAGGTGCCCTTAAAGGGTACAGCATAAAATGCCTCCAGGATGCCCAGCACAACATACTGTTTATAGAATCATAGAGTTGGAAGGGACTGCAAGGGTCATCTAGTAACCCCCTGTCATAAATATAAAGGGAAGGGTAAACCCCTTTGAAATCCCTCCTGGCCAGGGGAAAGCTCCTCTCACCTGTAAAGGGTTCATAGAATCATAGAATATCAGGGTTGGAAGGGACCCCAGAAGGTCATCTAGTCCAACCCCCTGCTCGAAGCAGGACCAATTCCCAGTTAAATCATCCCAGCCAGGGCTTTGTCAAGCCTGACCTTAAAAACCTCCTCTAAGGAAGGAGATTCTACCACCTCCCTAGGTAACACATTCCAGTGTTTCACCACCCTCTTAGTGAAAAAGTTTTTCCTAATATCCAATCTAAACCTCCCCCACTGCAACTTGAGACCATTACTCCTCGTTCTGTCATCTGCTACCATTAAGAACAGTCTAGAGCCATCCTCTTTGGAACCCCCTTTCAGGTAGTTGAAAGCAGCTATCAAATCCCCCCTCATTCTTCTCTTCTGCAGGCTAAACAATCCCAGCTCCCTCAGCCTCTCCTCATAACTCATGTGTTGCAGTCCCCTAATCATTTTTGTTGCCCTTCGCTGGACTCTCTCCAATTTATCCACATCCTTCTTGAAGTGTGGGGCCCAAAACTGGACACAGTACTCCAGATGAGGCCTCACCAATGTTGAATAGAGGGGAACGATCACGTCCCTCGATCTGCTCGCTATGCCCCTACTTATACATCCCAAAATGCCATTGGCCTTCTTGGCAACAAGGGCACACTGCTGACTCATATCCAGCTTCTCGTCCACTGTCACCCCTAGGTCCTTTTCCGCAGAACTGCTGCCTAGCCATTCGGTCCCTAGTCTGTAGCTGTGCATTGGGTTCTTCCGTCCTAAGTGCAGGACCCTGCACTTATCCTTATTGAACCTCATGAAATTTCTTTTGGCCCAATCCTCCAATTTGTCTAGGTCCTTCTGTATCCTATCCCTCCCCTCCAGCGTATCTACCACTCCTCCCAGTTTAGTATCATCCGCAAATTTACTGAGAGTGCAATCCACACCATCCTCCAGATCATTTATGAAGATATTGAACAAACCCGGCCCCAGGACCGACCCCTGGGGCACTCCACTTGACACCGGCTGCCAACTAGACATGGGGCCATTGATCACTACCCGTTGAGCCCGACAATCTAGCCAGCTTTCTACCCTCCTTATAGTGCATTCATCCAGCCCATACTTCCTTAACTTGCTGACAAAAATACTGTGGGAGACCGTGTCAAAAGCTTTGCTAAAGTCTAGAAACAATACATCCACTGCTTTCCCTTCATCCACAGAACCAGTAATCTCATCATAAAAGGCGATTAGATTAATCAGGCATGACCTTCCCTTGGTGAATCCATGCTGGCTGTTCCTGATCACTTTCCTCTCGTGCAAGTGCTTCAGGATTGATTCTTTGAGGACCTGCTCCATGATTTTTCCAGGGACTGAGGTGAGGCTGACTGGCCTGTAGTTCCCAGGATCCTCCTTCTTCCCTTTTTTAAAGATTGGCACTGCATTAGCCTTTTTCCAGTCATCCGGGACTTCCCCGGTTCGCCACGAGTTTTCAAAGATAATGGCCAATGGCTCTGCAATCACAGCCGCCAATTCCTTCAGCACTCTCGGATGCAACTCGTCCGGCCCCATGGACTTGTGCACGTCCAGCTTTTCTAAATAGTCCCTAACCACCTCTATCTCCACAGAGGGCTGGCCATCTCTTCCCCATTTTGTGATGCCCAGCGCAGCAGTCTGGGAGCTGGGAGCTGACCTTGTTAGTGAAAACAGAGGCAAAAAAAGCATTGAGTACATTAGCTTTTTCCACATCCTCTGTCACTAGGTTGCCTCCCTCATTCAGTAAGGGGCCCACACATTCCTTGGCTTTCTTCTTGTTGCCAACATACCTGAAGAAACCCTTCTTGTTATTCTTGACATCTCTGGCTAGCTGCAGCTCCAGGTGCGATTTGGCCCTCCTGATATCATTCCTACATGCCCGAGCAATATTTTTATACTCTTCCCTGGTCATAAGTCCAACCTTCCACTTCTTGTAAGCTTCTTTTTTATGTTTAAGATCCGCTAGGATTTCACCATTAAGCCAAGCTGGTCGCCTGCCATATTTACTATTCTTTCGACTCATTGGGATGGTTTGTCCCTGTAACCTCAACAGGGAATCCTTGAAATACAGCCAGCTCTCCTGGACTCCTTTCCCCTTCAAGTTAGTCCCCCAGGGGATCCTGGCCATCCGTTCCCTGAGGGAGTCGAAGTCTGCTTTCCTGAAGTCCAGGGTCCGCATCCTGCTGCTTACCTTTCTTCCCTACGTCAGGATCCTGAACTCAACCAACTCATGGTCACTGCCTCCCAGATTCCCATCCACTTTTGCTTCCCCCACTAATTCTACCTGGTTTGTGAGCAGCAGGTCAAGAAAAGCACCCCCCCTAGTTGGCTCCTCTAGCACTTGCACCAGGAAATTGTCCCCTACGCTTTCCAAAAACTTCCTGGATTGTCTATGCACCGCTGTATTGCTCTCCCAGCAGATATCAGGAAAATTAAAGTCACCCATGAGAATCAGGGCATGCGATCTAGTAGCTTCCGTGAGCTGCCGGAAGAAAGCCTCATCTACCTCATCCCCCTGGTCCGGTGGTCTATAGCAGACTCCTACCACTACATCACTCTTGTTGCACACACTTCTAAACTTAAGAAGTTAAAAAGCTAAAGGTTAAGAAGCTAAAGGTGACCTCGCTGGCACCTGACCAAAATGACCAATGAGGAGACAAGATACTTTCAAAAGCTGGGAGGAGGGAGAGAAACAAAGGGTCTGTTTGTCTGTCTATATGCTGGTTTCTGTTGGGGATAGACCAGGAATGGAGTCTTAGAACTTTTAGTAAGTAATCTAGCTAGGTATGTGTTAGATTATGATTTCTTTAAATGGCTGAGAAAAGAATTGTGCTGAATAGAATAACTATTTCTGTCTGTGTATCTTTTTTGTAACTTAAGGTTTTGCCTAGAGGGGTTCTCTATGTTTTTTAATCTAATTACCCTGTAAGATATTTACCATCCTGATTTTACAGGGGGGATTTCTTCATTTCTATTTACTTCTATTTTTATTAAAAGTCTTCTTGTAAGAAACTGAATGCTTTTTCATTGTTCTCAGATCCAAGGGTTTGGGTCTGTGGTCACCTATGCAAATTGGTGAGGCTTTTTATCCAACATTTCCCAGGAAAGGGGGGGTGCAAGTGTTGGGAGGATTGTTCATTGTTCTTAAGATCCAAGGGTCTGGGTCTGTAGTCACCTAGGCAAATTGGTGAGGCTTTTTACCAAACCTTGTCCAGGAAGTGGGGTGCAAGGTTTTGAGAAGTATTTTGGGGGGAAAGACGCGTCCAAACAGCTCTTCCCCAGTAACCAGTATTAGTTTGGTGGTGGTAGCGGCCAGCCCAAGGACAACGGGTGGAATATTTTGTACCTTGGGGAAGTTTTGACCTAAGCTGGTAAAGATAAGTAAAGATAAGCTTAGGAGGTTTTTCATGCAGGTCCCCACATCTGTACCCTAGAGTTCAGAGTGGGGGAGGAACCTTGATACCTCCCTTGCCAAGATGCAGGATTTATTGTGTCTGTCTGTCTATCCATCCAAGACAGATGGATATCCAGCCTTCTTTTGAAAACCTCCAGTGAAGAAGCTTCTGGAACCTTCCAAGGCAGTCTATTCCATTGACCTACCGTTCTTACAATTAGGAAGTTTTTTTATGAAATTTAATCCAAATCTGCTTTGCTGTAGCTTGAACCCATTGCCTCTTGTCCTGCCATTTTTGGCAAAAGAGAACAACTTTTCTCAATTTTTTGTCATGACAGCCTTTCAAGTATCTGAAGTCCACTATCATATCCCCTCCTTAATTTCCTGTTTTCCAAATGAAACATACCTAGTTCCTTCAGCTTTTGCTATTATGACTTGCATTCTATCCCTTCAATCATCCTTGTTGCTCGCCTCTGGATCCTTTCATAAAATATCAATCATAGAATATCAGGGTTGGAAGGGACCTCAGGAGGTCATCTAGTCCAACCCCTTTCTCTACATCCTTTCTATACATTGATGACTAAAATTGGCAACAGTACTCCAGCTGAGCCTAACCAGCGCTGAGTAGAGTGGTACTATCACCTCCCGTGACTTCCATGCTACGCCTATTAATGCAACCTAAAATTGCATTTGCTTTTTTTGCAACATCATCACATTGTTGACTCATGTTGAAGCTGTGATCCACCACAACTCCCAGATACTTCTCAACAGTGCTGTTGCCAAGCCATTCCCCCCGCCCCTTCTGTATTTTTGCATTTGGTTCTTCTTCCCTAAGTGTGGCACCTTACATTTGTCTTTGTTGAATTTCATTTGGTTTTCTATAGCCCAATTCTCCAATTTATCAAGATCCCTCTGAATTTTAGCTCTATCCTCCTGAGGTAACATTGATAACCCCCACTAGCTTTGTGTCATCTTCAGACTTGATCAGTACGCTCTATATAGCTACATCCAGGTCATTAATAAAGAGGTTAAACAACACTGGACCCAGACCTATATCCCTCAGTGTTGATACTCCAATCATGGGAGTTGTCCCACCAAGTGTCTGTGATGGCAATTAAGTCATCATTTTTTTCATGTACCCTGACTTCCAGTTCATCTTTCTTGTTCCCCATACTCCTTGCATTTGTATACAGGCATTGCTATCCCCCTTCGACTCAGCCCCCTTGGAACCAGAACAGAACCTCACTTGAGACCTCGCTCCAATCTGACATCATTCCATTAATATTTACTCTTTGTTTGTGATTGTTTAACCAATTATATATCCACTTAATGGTAGTTCTGCCAAGCCCACATTTCTCCAGCTTACTTATCAGAATGTTGTGTGGGACTTTGTTAAAAGCCTTGCTGAAATCCAGGTATATTATGTCCACTGGATTCCCCCTTTCCACCAAATCAGTTATCAGGGAAGGTTCTCCTCTCCATCCCCTCAGGCATCCTCACAATGCTATGCACAGTCAATCACTTAAAGCAGTTTTCACACCCTTTTACATATTTTTATTACAGACAATATCTTTGAAGGTAATATTAGCAACTCTCAGTGGTTATAATTACTCTGAGGGAGACAAAATCAAGGTCCTGTATAAGGTCACAGAGACACAAGACAGGGTCTGGCACCAAGCAGACTAACTGGAAAGCAAGTCCAGTATAGACACTGATACAAGAAAAAATAAAGGGGCAAGACAGACAACAAATGCTTTTCATTTGTTTGATAACTCTTGATACAAATAAACCCAGGGCCTGATCCACTTCCCTTGGTACATGGGATTTCCCCCTCCCTGCAATTCCCCCCTCCCTGAAACAGTGAGAGCAGTTGCATCCAGAAGGGATTCAACCCACTTCAGAAGGGAGGGCAGAAGAAGTTACACCACTGATTTCTCCCAGGGCTTCCATCAGCCAGAATAATGCTTGTTTAGCAATCCTTCTGGCAGAGGCTCCCTAGTGGGTATGCTGACTACCCTCCATCTGCAGCCAGCTCTGCTGACTCTTGGTGCTGTGATAGCTGGTTCCAGGACCATAGCTTCCCCATAGGGGATGCTATAGTGTGAGTATGTATAGGAACTTAGAAAATTCTACTTTCAGCTCTGCTTGATGAGAGAGGCCAGTAGAGGTGGAGGAAGGAATAAAGTCTGAATGTTCCATTGTCTTGGCTCTATCTCTAATTTTGCACACAGAAAATATACCACTTTGACTTCCCCCTCTCCCTTTGGATGGACTTTGTGCTCTCCAGAGCCTACAACCCAACTTCCAATATATCCTGGTGTGACCATGTCTCCAGTGTATTTTCAATAAGTATCAGCTTCTGAAAGGGTTCCAAACAGTTAACTACATTCAATCACTGATACTCCCTGAATATACGAACACTCCAGGCCGTATAAATTTATGTCAGAATATATTGGTTACATTTCCTTGTTTATCTTTCTGCCACAATAAATTAACATGCATATGTGTGGAGTTCTTACTGGTGACCTCTTCAAACTAATAAAGCTTGACATTTTAATAGGAAAAACAAATGTTTTATTTGTGCAGCATGGCGTATTTTACCAATGATCAGATGTGTGTTTGTTAGCTGTTTGTTCTTTATATACTGTAGGTAGAGCTCATGTTTGCTAGATGACCTATTATTCTGCTGATTCATTGGATTGTGTTATAATTTAAAGGTCAGGTCTATCCATTAAACTTATCAACACAGTGCAGGATACTTTAAATCAAAAATGTTCCTGTCTGTGCTTCATTAATTCTATGACATGAATGTTAAAACAATAGTCAGGGACTACAGTCTGCAGGACTTCAACAACCTGGAGATACAGGTAGAAAACAGATGCCCAGACTCCCCACTGGAAATCATATTTCCCCTCCTTAATCATTGTCATAAATATAAAGGGAAGGGTAAACCCCTTTGAAATCGCTCCTGGCCAGGGGAAAGCTCCTCTCACCTGTAAAGGGTTAAGAAGCTAAAGGTGACCTCGCTGGCACCTGACCAAAATGACCAATGAGGAGACAAGATACTTTCAAAAGCTGGGAGGAGGGAGAGAAACAAAGGGTCTGTGTGTCTGTTTATATGCTGGTTTCTGTCGGGGATAGACCAGGAATGGAGTCTTAGAACTTTTAGTAAGTAATCTAGCTAGGTATGTGTTAGATTATGATTTCTTTAAATGGCTGAGAAAAGAATTGTGTTGAATAGAATAACTATTTCTGTCTGTGTATCTTTTTTGTAACTTAAGGTTTTGCCTAGAGGGGTTCTCTATGTTTTTGAATCTAATTACCCTGTAAGATATCTACCATCCTGATTTTACAGGGGGGATTATTTACTTCTATTACTATTTACTATTTACTATTCTATTCTATTTACTTCTATTTTTATTAAAAGTCTTCTTGTAAGAAACTGAATGCTTTTTCATTGTTCTCAGATCCAAGGGTTTGGGTCTGTGGTCACCTATGCAAATTGGTGAGGCTTTTTATCCAACATTTCCCAGGAAAGGGGGGGTGCAAGTGTTGGGAGGATTGTTCATTGTTCTTAAGATCCAAGGGTCTGGGTCTGTAGTCACCTAGGCAAATTGGTGAGGCTTTTTACCAAACCTTGTCCAGGAAGTGGGGTGCAAGGTTTTGAGAAGTATTTTGGGGGGAAAGACGCGTCCAAACAGCTCTTCCCCAGTAACCAGTATTAGTTTGGTGGTGGTAGCGGCTAGCCCAAGGACAACGGGTGGAATATTTTGTACCTTGGGGAAGTTTTGACCTAAGCTGGTAAAGATAAGCTTAGGAGGTTTTTCATGCAGGTCCCCACATCTGTACCCTAGAGTTCAGAGTGGGGGAGGAACCTTGACAATCATATATATTTTTTTAATGTACAATCCATTAAAAAATGGGTTCCAGGGATGTGGGATTTTAATCCAAGTTTTATGCTGTGTGGCAGATTGCACTACGGGATAGAATAGGGGAATAGGTTTCAGAGTTAGGCACTACTTCTGACGTGGAGATTGACTTGATGTGTGACCTCAGCAAGATACTCAGGTTCTGATTCAGCAAGGTATGTAACCACTTGCCTAATTTAAGAACATGAATAGTCCCATGAAAGTCAATGAGATTACTCATGTATTTAAGGTTAGGCATATCTTTATGATTTCCTGTACTTGGACCTTAATCTCGCTGAGTCATACTTTACCCATTTGTAAAAGAATAAATATCTAAGGCCTTAATATTTCAAACACTGCTGTACTTGAGTGTCTTTAGTCACATGAGCTGTTTTATTAAATTGCAATGGGGTTACACACATGCTTACAGCTGCTCATGTGTAGTTGGAGCATCAGGAGCCCAGTTTTGTAATATGGTTGTGGATCCTCAGATGGAAGGCAAACTAGACGTGTTTTGTTGTTGTTAATGCTAAGCAATTATTGCAAAACATTTCCTGCAACTATTCATTCAAGTTTTTGCAATTGTTTGCTTTCATTGTGATTTAACCGATAGCATGTTACCTTTTCATGGATATTTTAACAAATGAATTTAGTGGCAAAACAACCAATTTTGAGCACAATCTTGAGAATATTCACAGAAATTAATTTTGAATTAGTCAATCACAAATATTTGCTTTGACTTTTATTCTAAGACTTACATTCACCCAAACACAAAACAGAAATGTGCCCCATGTTCTATGTGTCCAAAGAAAATTAACCAAAGCTGCTCAGATTCTGAATTTCAGATTCTTATAGTGAGATGATTGTATCGTCTACAAGATGACTCAGTATTTAAGGTTATTTGGTATGACGGGTTCGGTCACAGAGACCCCCTTGGGATTGTCACCTGATGTGCTGAAATTACCTCTGAGCCCTTTTTCTCTGCCAGTTTGGGCCTCCAGAACCCTGCCTTGTTGAGCCAGACATGCAAGCCTGCTGCAAACACAGACCCAGGGTCTGAACCGTGCCCCCAAAAGCTTCAGACTTAACTGAAAACAGCTCAAGAAGTACTCCCAGCACCCAGACACCCAGCTCCCAATGGGATCCAAACCACAAATAAATCCGTTTTACTCTGTATAAAGCTCATACAAGGTAAACTCCTAAATTGTCCACCTTCTATAACACTGAGAGAGAGAGATACACAGCTGTTTGCTCCCCCAGGTATTGATCACTTACTCTGGGTTAATTAATAAACAAAATTGATTTTATTAAGTATAAAAAGTAGGATTTATGTAGTTTCTAGTAATAATAGACAGAACAAGGTAAGTTACTAAGTAAAATAAATCAAAATACGCAAGGCAAACTTAATACACTAAGGATCTAGTTACAAATACTAACTTCTCACCCTAGATGTTATCTCAGGTACAATCCTTTTCAGACCAGTGTTGTAGTTTATGGCCTGGGTCCAGCAATCACTCACACCCCCGTAGTTACAGTCCTTTGTTCCAGTTTCTTTCAGGCATCTCTTTGGGGTAGAGGGGGCCATCTCGAGCCAGCTGAAGACAAAATGGAGAGGTGTCTAGGCCCTTTTATATTCTCTCTTGTGGGTGGAAACCTCTTTGTTCTTCTTTGCAAAATCACAGCAAGAAAATGGAGTTTGTAACCACCTGGGCAAGGCACATGTCAATGAATGATTCAGCTTTTTGCAGACTGTTTACATGTTTCAGAATAGCAGCTGTGTTAGTCTATATCCGCAAAAAGAAAAGGAGTACTTGTAGCATCTTAGAGGCTAACAAATTTATTTGAGCATAAGCTTTTGTGAGCTACAGTTCACTTCATCGGATGCACGAGCTGTAGCTCACGAAAGCTTATGCTCAAATAAATTTGTTAGTCTCTGAGGTGCCACAAGTACTCCTTTTCTTTTCACTGTTTACATGTTAGTTTGAACATTCCCAGGAAAGCTCAGATGTGGACTGATGTCTCCCAAAGTCCATTGTTATTTAAGTACTCCCAATTACTTGAATAGCTCCTTCACAATATATTGGCCAAGCCAATGTGTTTCCTACAGCAAACACTTCAAATACAAGCATAGAGCCAACGCTCGTAACTTCAGATACAAAAACGATACATGCAAACAAATAGGATAAATATATTCAGTAGATCATAACTTTGCAAAGATATGTCACATGGTAAACCTAGCATAAAGCATATTCAAGCTATGTTATATTTGCACTTATAAGCATATTTCCATAAACATATACAGTGCAACATCACATTTGATTAATAATGCATACAAAATAAAGAAAAGCATAAGCTATTCCTTGATAATCAGCAAACAGAAAGAGGTGAAATTCATCAAGTAAAGTATTTACTATGAATTACTGGCTCAAATCTAAATACTACAACCCGTACTATCTCATTTGATTGGTTAAAATATAATTTCCTTCCTTCTGATTTAATTTAATAAGGCTTTCCACTCATGGATTCAAACATTAATGGTCTGTTTCTTTGTAAATTACAGACCATGGTGACTTTACTAGATGCTTCCTTACTGATTGCTAAGTCAATATTAGTTTACTGGGCATTAAAAAGTTTTCTTTTCTTCTTAGCAATTCAGGCTACATTTAACTTGCTATTAAAATAAAAATATTTTGCTTTGTATTACACTGCTGGTTAAATGAATCTCAAGATGAATCTTTGCAGACAATTTTTTAAGTAGAAAAAAGTAGAAACATAGTGCTTTCATAAGCTCTATTACTCATGAACTAGAAGCACAATTAAATAATTTGCATTGTAAAACATTATAGCATTGCATTTTAATTCAGTAACTAAATGGTCAATTATTCGATAATGTATGCACCTGGAGACCCAATAAGTTTCTGTGTTCCAATTGTTTGGAAGATCCAAACAGTTATACATTGCTTCAAATAATATTTTAGGATCCATCCTTATACAGCTAGTCTTGAGGTTTTAACAGAGCTTTATATGATTCCTTTTTGTAGAGTATATGCTTTAGCCAAACTCCAGATACTGGATTCAATATAGTGGTAAACAAGTAAAATTTAAGGATCTGTGATTACAGAAGGTCAGATTAGATGACGTAATGGTCCTGTCTGGCCTTAAAATCTATGAAAGTTGGTTAGACTGCTATGCTAATTTCAATATACAATCAAATGTATTTTATGTTTAAATCAAAGATTAAATGTAAAAGCACTCCTGTAACTTTTTTCAATGTATAAGTTAGTGTGAAATATTTCTGAATGTAGGTGAAGCTCCATGCCACAAGCCAATGGTAGTAATAGCCTGGCACTTGAATAATCTCTAGCAAAATTTATGTAGGGGTGACATTTAGGAAATATCTTCTGCCTTCCGGCACACGTGTTATTTATGCTAAACCACTTAAGTTTCACTTACGGTTTCAGTGTGCAGCTGCTTACCCTAGAAATCACCTTCGGCCTTTGGACTTCATTTCTCCATTCCAGACTTTGAATTGGCTTCTGATTTCAGCCACTAATGGAGCAATCCTGACCCATAAATATTAGTGTGAGTTTTGCAATTGATTTGAATAAGAAGTTAGAGAGGGGGATGTCTCAAACAGGCTTTGCAAATGAGTCATTTAACAGTATAACATATCCACAAGAAGGGTGAGGGTGAAAATGTTCCATTCTCCCCAATGGATATGTATCTTGGTTGCTGTTGATGCTTCCGTGGTGTTCTTTTAAGAACAGGTGTTCTTTTAAGAGAAAAAGATGACGTATTCAGAGTTTCTTATTATCATTAAGAAGCAGCAATATAAAAATTGGTTTTGGTACTACAGTCTAAATTCCAAGAAGGGTTTATTATTCTGTTCTTAGTACACAAACAACAAAACTCTCATTAGTGCTAATTGGAGCTATTCATGTTCAGTCAGAGGAGAATCCTGTGAAAATCTCACAAAAACTGCGGAATTTGCATTGAAGAATATAATAAACACACAGAGATACTAATATTGCCATTTAACCAATATTTATGAAAGCAATGTTTTATGATATGAAAATAAATGTGCATTCTCTTCCAATGATAATTATGAATGTGTCTTTTCTATGATATACGATATCTAATCTCAATGTTTTCATTACCTGTTAACTTTCTAGCAGGACACTTCTTGACAGATCCCTGGTCCTTCCCATATTCTGCATCATCCTCAGGGATTTACATTCCCCATCAATATTTTCTCAGGGAGAAACCCAGCAAACACTGCTTCATAAAAAGGGCTCCCAAGTGACTCAGTAGGCCAGTTAGCCCTATAAACTGGTGACACAGCTTTTTTGATGACAACACACTGAATGAGGACCTCAGGACTATACTCTTAAGAAGTGATCCCTGCACTGTACTGCATGATACACCAGTAAGTGCAGGGATACATTCTCAGGGACAAAGCAAACAGTTGGAGAGTCCCCCCCCCCCCAAATGTTCAAATTTGAAAACTCATTTTTTCCTCAGCATCACTGTTTCGTTTAATTATTTTTTCTAAACAGGCAAGTGTTCAGGCTTTACTACTACAACTACTGGTGAAAAATGAATATTTTGTTTCAGTATTCAATGGAAGCCAATTTCAAATGTATTTGGTTGTAAATTTCAACTGCAAAGTTTGCAATTTGTGTTGTGTTTGCTTAGTTATATAAATCACATGGTGTTGACATAGATTGGGTGGCTTACTATATAAATTTACCAGCCTGGGACACATGTTTAACTTTACTCATATAAGTTGAGTAAAAATTCTTGATCTTCATATTGCACAATTTGTAAATATTTTAGTCAATATGCAATTTAAATTTTCCGCTGTTTCATAACTTGTAAAATAATCAACATAGCCTGAATTTTGTGTTCAATTGTAACAATGTCATTTTTCAATTTGCACTCTGGACTTCTCACCTGAATAAAATTAGATATGTGCATATAGGTAAATAGTTTCTTGGCAAAGGTCTGAATTGAAAATGCAAATATTACAACATAATATTGAATTAAAAATTAATGATGTTTTGATTACATAATTTAGAGACTTAGGAGCAGACCCTCAGCTGCTATGAATTGTCAGAGCTCCATTGACTTCAACAGAACTCTAATAATTTACACCAGCTGAGGAACAATAGAATTAATTCTAATCTACACTAAGGTCACTTTGTTCCACTCTGGCAGTGTATCATAGAAGCATATAATCATAGAAGATTAGGGTTGGAAGAGACCTCAAGAGGTCATCTAGTCCAACCCCCTGCTCAAAGCAGGATCAACCCCAACTAAATCATCCTAGCCATGGCTTTGTCAAACCGGGCCTTAAAAACCTCTAAGGATGGAGATTCCACTACCTCCCTAGGCAAACCCATTTCAGGGTTTTACCACACTCCTAGTGAAATAGTTTTTCCTAATATCGAACCTAGACCTCCCCCACTGCAACTTGAGCCATTGCTCCTTGTTCTGTCATCTGCCACCACTGAGAAGAGCTGAGCTCCATCCTCTTTGGAATCCCCCTTCAGGTAGTTGAAGGCTGCTATCAAATCCCCCCTCACTCTTCTGCAGACTAAATAAGCCCAGTTCCCTCAGCCTCGCCTCATAAGTCATGTGCCCCAGCCACCTAATAATTTTTGTTGCCCTCTGCTGGATTCTCTCCAATTTTTCCACATCCTTTCTGTAGTGGGGGGCCCAAAACTGGACACAGTATTCCAGATGTGGCCTCACCAGTGCCGAATAGAGTGGAATAATAATTTCCCTCAATCTGCTGGCAATGATCCTACTAATTCAGCCCCATATGCCATTCACCTTCTTGGCAACAAGGGCACACTGTTGACTCATATCCAGCTTCTCATCCAGTGTAATCCCCAAATCCTTTTCTGCAGAACTGCTTCATATCCAGTCGGTCCCTAGCCTATAGCAGTGCATAGGATTCTTCCATCCTAAGTGCAGGACTCTGCACTTGTCCTTGTTGAAAAATGTTGTGGTTCAAATACAAGACAGCACAAAGCTTTAAGCAAGCAAACAGGCTGGTCTGCCAACGGACTGGTCCTGTCAGCTTTCCACCCTCTCCTTTATTCTTTCTCTCCCCCCGCACATTACATTCTCCAACAGATAAAAGGAATACACTGGTTTTGTTTAACATTCTAATTTACCAATTTCTATCTACCTCATTCCTTGCTCTCGGGCCTTGAGCCCAGTCCTGGGAGGCTTCCCATGGTTCATGTCATCTGGGTGAGATTCCAAGGTTCATGCCCTTGAGAGGAGCTGTGTGTGCACTGCTCCTACACAACACTCCGGGTGTGCCCTGAATGTTGCCAAGTGCATGAACCTTGTATGAATCCTATATCCCCTCCTTTTTTGTTTGTTTGTGCTCGGCCATCTCATGGTAGCCATCAATTTGCTTTTGCAAGCCAATTAACTCCCGGACAGACAAGCTCATAACTCGTGGAGCCTGCCAGGGCAGGGTCTCGACAAAGCCTTAACAAAAAGGAAATACGTTGCACACAGCAACAGCAAAAAATAAGCTTAAGAAGGTAAAGTATAATTGGCCGGGCCCCAATTAGCCATGCTAGAGTACTGGGAAGAGAGGTTCGCGTAAGCAGCGAGCATCATCTCATTCCCAATTTCCTCAGGGTGATGACATACTGGAATAAGACACGTACCTAACAATTCTTCAGCTGCTACAAAATCAGATAAACAAAAGTGGGTAACATTTGCTATTGAAGCCAATCTTTCCCATAGGTTATATGTCATCCGGGCCCGTAACGGAGGAAGCGCTCCCGAGCCAACCCCTACAGGAAATAGCAGGCACAAAAGGCATACAATCAATACAGAATTAGCAGTAATTTGGGCATGAACTGCCACAAACAAAGTCTCAGGAGTCTCTGGCTGTTGGTTTGCTGCCAGTCTTCGTTGAGCCGCGGCGACCAATGCTTTTACTGCTCCCCATGTCATGGGCTGGCTTGGGATGCTACGCCTCCTCCGTTTCCGTCCCGCTATTGTCGACCCGGGAGGCACTGCGTTCTCCTCCAAGGTCAGCTGAAACTCCGGTATGGGGTTCGATAGTCCCTGGTGCCACGCCATGCTGTTTCAGTGCTGGTCACACACACCGGGCCGGAACCCACAACGGTCCTGCAGGGAGAAACACAGCAGCATATCCCCGACCCCAAGTGATTAAAGGCACTGGGCCCAGCCATTGTGGATCGGGCAGCTGACGGTAATAGACACGCAGTCTTTCCAGTACCTCGGACTTATGAAAATGCCAATCCATGGGGGTCTGCTGATCTGCATTCAGCGTTAAATTATTTAAAGTAAACAAAAGGATATGCATTTGTTGCCGAATGTCTCCTAAGGTTCGGAGACGCAGCTCCCCTTGTTTTAATTGTTTGTCGAGCAAGGTTTTTAGCGTGTGATTTGCACGATCAACAATAGCTTGGCCTGTGGAATTATAAGGGATCCCGTGTTTGAAACAGACGTCCCATTGGGCACAAAAGGTGGAGAGGGCTGTGGAGCAATAGGCTGGGGCATTATCCGTTTTTATCTGGCTTGGGCGACCCATAAGAGCAAAACAGGCTAGCAAATGGTGAATAACTTTGGGAGTGGCTTCCCCATGCTGTGGGGTCGCCAGGAGGAATCCCGAATAGGTATCAATGGAAACATGTAAAAACGAATAGGGGTGGAATTGTGGCATGTGAGTGACATCCATTTGCCACAGCTGATTCGCTGCGGTACCTCTGGGGTTAACGGCATAAGAAAAGGTAGGGGCAGCAGCGGCACAGTGGGGGCAGGAACAAACAATAGCAGGTGCATGATCAGCAGGAATGTAAAACTGTCGGGCCAAAACAGAGGCAGACTGATGAAAAAAGGAATGGCTTTCAATGGGGTCAGAAAAAAGGGAATTTACCTGACCACGTAATGCGCGATCAGCACGCGCATTGCCTTCAGTGAGTAGCCCAGGAAGAGGGGTATGACTGTGAATATTAGCAATAAAATAAGGGAAATTACGAGTGGTGAGAAGATACTGTAAGGACAAAAACAGGCGAAGAAGGTCCGCATCGACCTGAGGGGTGATGAGGGCTGGGGTAAATGATCAATTACCTGATAAACATAATGCGTGTCCATGATCAAATTAAAGGGACAATCAGCAAAATTTGAAAGGTCAAAATAACAGCAGCTAGTTCCAAGGACTAGTGAAGCTCTCCAAGCGCTGTGCATGCAAATGTTCTTGTACAAGTGAATGAAGCATTTTCAGCTTTTCTAGGGGGAGGGGCCACTGGTCAATCCATACGGGCTCTAAAGATTGCCATACCAATGGTAATGCGGATGGCAAGGTGGGTGAGGGAGGATTTGGGGCCATTATATATTAATATCGAGGGTGGTGTCCAGCTTTACAAGTCACGGCCCCAAATATTGAGGTGGACAGGGAGTACAAAAGGGCGGATTGTAGCAAGGGCACGGACTCCTGGTTTAGAGACCGTGACCCAAGACAAACTTTGGCACCTGGGTTTGCTACCCCCGATCCCCCACAACTCTTTAGAAGGAACTGTTGGCCAACTGACCGGCCACTCTGGATCACGAATCACCGTAACGTCAGCTCCAGTGTCCACCAGCCCTGTAAAAGGAACATTATTTAAGAGAAGTGTTAACTGAGGTTTCGAGGGGCGGACCGACATTGTTAGAGCAACAAGTGGAGAAGACATGTTGTGAGATGGCAACTGAGACAGCATCGATCCAAAGCCGTTCCCGCCCCGGGCTCGATCCTCTGCGGCTGGCACCTGATAGGGGACTAAAATCAATTGAGCAATTGACCGCCCACGCGGGAGCGACTGCAGAAGATGGGTCCACACCTGAACCTTAATAACACCAGTGTAATCGGCGTCAATGACCCCTGGGATGACAAAAAAAAACTATTTCCCAGCGTGTGAGCGAGGGAGAACCAGACCCACAAAACCGGCAGGGAGAGGTCCCATCACCTGTGTAGGTATGGCGCAAACCTCCCCCAGCAACTGAATATCAGCGTCCTCCTGCATAATCAAATCAAGCCCTGCACTTCCGGCAGTCGCCGCCCTCATGGAATCTATGGATTTTAAGGCAGAGGAACAGTTGTCTGAGTGGGAAACACCCCCATTTGGCCCTAGGTTTGGGGGAGACCTGTCGTGCGGTTTCCCGACCCGCTACGACACTGATTAGCCCAGTGATAGCCCTTCCAACACTCGGGGCACTTCTTTGAGGGGCGGACGGGCGCCGTCGATGAGCGGCACTCCCGCTGAAAGTGACCCTCTTTACCACAGCAGTAACAACACTTCCCCTCCTTCCCGCTTTTCCGCAGGGCGGTGGCCAGAACCCCAGCTTTATGTGCTTGTGTGCCGATGTTTTGGCATGCCCGCAGCATGTCCGACAGCTCTAGAAAGCCAGTGGCTTGTGCCGCCTGGAGAGCACGGCGGCAATCCTCATTCGCATTTTCAACCATCATTTTTAACAGGATCTCCTGAGCTGCTGCAGGGTTATCCACCTGTCGGAGGATAGCCTCCTGCAATCTGTTGGTAAAATCCATAAAGGACTCTGATGCACCCTGACGGATACTGGCAAAGCTTTTGGTAGGCTTGCCTGAATCCGGGATCTTCCAGAAAGCATGCTGGGTGCAGGTGGAAATAATGGGGAAGTAGGCCTGAGGGAGTTGAGACTGCATCTGAACGGTAGCAAACTGGCCTTCCCCTGCCAAGTGCTCATAAATGATTCCTTGCTCTCTATATACCTGGGCTTGGCGTTCCGCCATCTGCCGATACTCACTAAGCCAAATAACATACTGACTGGGCGTCAGCATCATGCACAACAGCGCCTTCCAGTCTTCAGGGATCAGGGTGTACCCAGTACCTAGCCCTTCAATGAGACCACGTACATATGTGCTTGTGAGGCTGAACTCGCGAATCGCTTTCTTTACCTATCTGATCACCGAGTAAGGCAAACTGACCCAGTTTGCAACCTGGTTGCCCTGGCCATCGTCCTGCCAGGTCACCGGACAAACTGAGACCAGATCAGCCAGCTCCTCTGCTGTAATATCTGAGCGAGTCTTCGCTGTGTGAACCATTTGTTGCACCAACGAAAGCCCCTGAGCAGACACGGACGACCCCCTGGGGGGCCCCGGAGCAGGGGGCCCATGGGGGGATGGTAATCACACACTGGCTCCGGTGGGGAAGGCAAGGGAGGTGGTGGTAATAGAGGCACTGGGGGCGAAGCAGGGGGAGGGATGGTTGCAGGAGCGGACGGCGGTGGCGGGATCGGTAGTCCCTCTGTTGGCGCGGGAGAGGGCCTTTCCGAGGCGACACGCTGTGTCGCATCGCCAGGAGGGGGGATGGCTGCAGGAGCGGACGGGAGTGGCGAGAGCACCAGCCCCGCGAGGGAGGGCCTGTCCGAGGTGACACGCTGTATCGTGTTGCGGCAGAGGTGCCAGGCATGTAAAGCCTGCATGGGCGCCCGAGGCTCTTTGTGCAATGTCTGGCCCAACCGCTCCCAGTCTGCTAGCTTAAGGGTTCCGGCTTTAGGGTACCACGGGCACTGGGCACTCACCTCCTGTAGCAGGAGAGTGAGTTCTCGAGTGGGGCAGTCATACTGAGCCTTACGCAGCAAATGCTGTAGCTCATTGCGGTGTTGCACTTGCAAAGCAGAGAGGGAGCTTCCCATACTTACCACAATGAAAAATACACACCGGGATCCGCGAAGTGGATGAGTGACGCGTCTGAAACCCTTGCCGGGCGAGGTGAGTGCTGAGGGCCCCACGTTTGGGCGCCAGTTGTTGCGGTTCAAATACAAGATAGCACAAAGCTTTAAGCAAGCAAACAGGCTGGTCTGCCAACGGACTGGTCCTGTCAGCTTTCCACCCTCTCCTTTATTCTTTCTCTCCCCCCGCGCATTACATTCTCCAACAGATAAAAGGAATACACTGGCTTTGTTTAACATTCTTATTTACCAATTTCTATCTACCGCATTCCTTGCTCTCGGGCTTTGAGCCCAGTCCTGGGAGGCTTCCCACGGTTCATGTCATCTGGGCGAGATTCCAAGGTTCATGCCCTTGAGAGGAGCTGTGTGTGCACTGCTCCTACACAACACTCCGGGTGTGCCCTGAATGTTGCCAAGTGCATGAACCTTGTATGAATCCTACAGAAAAATTTAAAAATTTGTAAAATGATCTTAGACTGTAAATGTAATTCATGTAAACTTTGTACTAGAAGATAATTCCCAGTAAAAATTGTCTGTTTCACTGACATATTTGCAATTCACGATTTTAAAATTTGAAAACAGAACAACAAGGTTAAATTCTGGATCTCTTACTATTTTGAGTAGTGTCTTACTCTAGGAATAGTCCAATTTATATTAATATGGAGAAAGGCACAATTCAGCATGAGCAAGAATGGCAGAATTTGGCCCTGAACAAATTGGCAAACTGAAATTAGAAATACATCCAAAGAATACATCCAGCTTGGCTTAACAGTGAAATCTTTGCTGATCTTAAACACACAAAAAAAAAAAGCTTACAGGAAGTGGAAGATTGGAAAAAATGACCATGGAAGAATATAAAAAATATTGCTCAGGCATGCAGGAGTGAAATCAGGAAGGCCAAATCACACTTGGAGTTGCAGCTAGCAAGAGATCTTAAGAGTAACAAGAAGGGTTTCTTCAGGTATGTTAGCAACAAGAAGAAAGTCAAGGAAAGTGTGGGCCCCTTACTCAATGAGGGAGGAAACCTAGTGACAGAGGATGTGGAAAAAGCTAATGTACTCAATGCTTTTTTTGCCTCTGTCTTCAGCTCCCAGACTACTGCACTGGGCAGCACAGCATGGGGAAGAGGTGATCAGCCCTCTGTGGAGAAAGAAGTGGTTCGGGACTATTTAGAAAAGCTGGATGAGCACAAGTCCATGGGGCCGGATGCGCTGCATTAGAGAGTGCTAAAGGAGTTGGTGGATGTGACTGCAGAGCCATTGGCCATTATCTTTGAAAACTCATGACAATCGGGGGAGGTCCCAGACAACTGGAAAAAGGCTAATTTAGTGCCCATCTTTTAAAAAAGGGAAGAAGAAGGATTCTGGGAACTACAGGCCAGTCAGCCTCACCTCAGTCCCTGGAAAAATCATGGAGCAGGTCCTCAAGGTATCAATTCTGAAGCATTTAGAGGAGAGGAAAGTGATCTGGAACAGTCATCATGGATTCACTAAGGGCAAGTCATGCCTGACTAATCTAATTGCCTTCTATGATGAGATAACTGGCTCTGTGGATGAAGGGAAAGCAGTGGAAGTATTGTTTCTTGACTTTAGCAAAGCTTTTGACACAGTCTCCCACAGTATTCTTGGCAGCAAGTTAGAGAAGTATGGGCTGGATGAATGGACTATAAGGTGGATAGAAAGCTGGCTAGATCATCAGTCTCAACGGGTAGTGATCAATGGCTCCATGTCTAGTTGGCAGTCGGTATCAAGTGGAGTGTCCCAAGGGTCGGTCCTCAGGCCGGTTTTGTTCAATATCTTCATTAATGATCTAGAGGATGGTGTGGATTGCACCCTCAGCAGGTTTGCAGATGACGCTAAACTGGGAGGATAGGTAGATAAGCTGGAGGGTAGGGATAGGATACAGAGGGCCCTAGACAAATTAGAGGATTGGGCCAAAAGAAATCTGATGAGCTTCAACAAGGACAAGTGTAGAGTCCTGCACTTAGGACAGAAGAATCCCATGCACTGCTACAGACTAGGGACCGAATGGCTAGGCAGCAGTTCTGCAGAAAAGGACCTAGGGGTTACAGTGGACAAGAAGCTGGATATGAGTCAACAGTGTGCCCTTGTTGCCAAGAAGGCCAATGGCATTTTGGTCTGAATAAGTAGGGGCATTGCCAACAGATGGAGGGACGTGATTGTTCCCCTCTATTCAACATTGGTGAGGCCTCATCTGGAGTACTGTGTCCAGTTTTGGGCCCCACACTACAAGAAGGATGTGGACAAATTGGAAAACGTCCAGTGAAGGGCGACAAAAATGATTAGGGGACTGGAACACATGACTTATGACGAAAGGCTGAGGGAACTGGGATTGTTTAGTCTGCGGAAGAGAATAATGAGGGGGGATTTGATAGCTGCTTTCAACTATCTGAAAGGGGGTTCCAAAGAGGATGGATTTAGACTGTTCTCAGTGGTAGCAGATGACAGAATGAGGAGTAATGGTCTCAAGTTGCAGTGGGGGAGGTTTAGGTTGGATATTAGGAAAAACTTTTTCACTAGGAGGGTGGTGAAACACTGGAATGCGTTACCTAGGGAGGTGGTGGAATCTCCTTCCTTAGAAGTTTTTAAGGTCAGGCTTGACAAAGCCTTGGCTGGGGTGCTTTAGTTGGGTATTGGTCCTGCTTTGAGCAGGGGGTTGGACTAGATGACCTCCTGAGGTCCCTTCCAACCCTGATATTCTGTGAATATCTACAGGCAATTTGCAACAAAAAAAAAAGAAAAGAAAAGAAATTATTTTTTGCTCAACATATGACACACCTCATATATCACAATCTCTATCAAATATGAGTTATCTATATAGGCAGAACAATTATCAGATGCCAACATGTAAATCTGATAGAGGAACAAAATGCAGGGACTTCTACTCCAAAAGAGCAGTCTCTATGCCATGATCTAACTGAGACATTCTGTTCACTGTCAGTAGAAAGAAAAGACCAACAAGAGAGTTTACTACCTTCCCAGAGCCAAGATATAAGATGGTACTCTAAGATTGGAAAGGCTCTTGAAGTGAACAGGAAAGGATCCATTGGTGATTGTTCATGTTACCATTAATGACATTGTGTCATAGGATATCACACACATAATAAATGACTTCAGGGAACTTAGAAATATATTGAAGAAGAAGAATGTCCAAATGATTTTCTCTGAGATGCTTCCTGTCCCACGAACAAAATAAGACAGGAGGCAGAAGATTCTGGAAGGGAACCACTTACTAGATGGAGGGTTTGATTTGTGGAACATTGGTCCAACTTCTATCAGGAGAGGCTGCTGTGTAGTTTACATGGCCTCCACCTCAGTAGAAGGGGATCAGTCATCTTGGGGACAGGCTGGCTAGAGTATTCAGAAGGGCATAAACTAATAACAAAGGGGGGTGGTAAAAAGAGGTAAGAAATGAGCAATCAGAAAAAAACTGAGATGTTGACAACAACATTCATCAAGGAATCAAAGGATATGAAGAGAAGAAATTCTTGAATTGCCTATACTCCAATACCAGGAGCCTGGGTAACAAACACGAGGGATTGGAATGGCTTATTCATGACCATAAATTTGATCTTGTTGGTATTACTGAAACCTCTTGGAATGATTCCCATGATTGTAATATTAAAATAAATGGTTATAACCCAGTTAGTAAGGATCAAGTGGGCAAAATGGGAGAGGGAGTAGCATTTTGTCAAAAATGTCATTACCTGTTGTCAGGTCACTGATAACTCAGAAGAAAATGATCTTCAATGCTTACGGATCAATGTCCTAAAAGATAAAGCACAAGATGAGGTATTAGTTGGTGTCTGCTACGGACCACTAATTCACACTAGGAAACAGGATGACAGGCTTCTTATGCACCTAGCTAAAATGTGTAGGGTAAAAAAAGCTGTGTGATCATTTGGGACATATATTGGAGGTCTTATGCTGTCAGTACTAAAACATCCTTGGAGTTTCTATATATTATAGAAGACAATTTCCTAAATAAAACATTATTGCATACAACACAGGGGAATTCTGTATTAGACCTTGCTTTGTCAGATAAAGAGGAATTGAACAGAGAACAAAAGTGACAGATAACTTAGGTACAAGTGATCATGACTTGATCACCTGTATAATGTGCAAACAGAATACAGTGTAGACGAATGTTACATAAAGGGCTAATATAAAGGGTTTTAAAAGGGCTAATTTAACAAAGCTGAAAACAACTATGAGCCAGATCAGCTGCGAGGAAGAATTTAATCAGAAAAAAAATTGAATAATAGTTCCTAATTGTTATAAGCATTTCACTAGATGCCAAAAAAGCTTCATTGGTTAAAAAACTGACCTAGACTAGAAGACAGGTGAAGCGAGATATATAATATAACAAATGGAAAAAAGGGAAGTTGATAGTAATGAGTATAAAGCAGAAGCTATGAATTGTAGAAAATTAGAAAACTGCAAAGGGGAACTCGTGGCCACCAGCATAAAGGACAATAAGAAGAAGGGCCTTTTTTAAGCATACTAGAAACAAAAAGAACCCTAACAATGGTATTGGTCCATTCTAGTAATGGAAACGGTAGAAGAATTATCAGTAATAATGCAGAAAAGGTACAAGTGTTTAATACATATTTGTTCTGTACTTGGAGATAAACAGATGATGTAGTCATGTCATATAATAACATTCTTTCCATTCCATTAGTATCTCAGGAGGATGCTAAAGAGCAGCTACTAATGTTAGACATTTTTAAATCAGCAGGTCCAGATAACTTGCATCCTAGTGTTTTAAAAGAACTGGCTGGGGAGCTAGTTGGACTCTCAATATTGATTTTCAATAAGTCTTCGAACACCTGGGAAGTTCCAGAAGATTGGAAGAAAGCTAATGCTGTTCCAATATTTTAAAAGGGTAAATGGGATGAGCCAGGTAACCATAGGCCAGTCAACCTGACATCAATGCTGAGCTAAAATAATGGAGACACTGATATGGGACTCAATTAATAAAGAATTAAAGAAGGGTATGTAATTAATGAAAATCAACATTGGTTAATAGAAAATAGATTCTGTCAAACTAACCTGATATCCTGAAGTGGTTATAGAGTTGGTGGATAAAGGTAATAGTGTGGTTGATGAATTGCACATAAGACTTCTGTGAAGCACTCGATCTAGCACCGCATGACATTTTGATTAAAAACCTAAAGCAATATAAGAATTACGATGGCACACATTAAATGGATTAAAAGCTGTAAATGGGGAATCACCATTGAGTGGGTGTACATTTAGCCCCATAGGGTCTGGTCATTTGCCTTATTCTCTTCAACATTTTTATTACTGATCTGAAGAAAATATAAAATAATCACAAATAAAATTTGAAGATAACACAAAAATTGGGCCATGGTAAATAATGAGAAGGACAGGTCACTACTACAGAGTGATCTAGATTGCTTGGTACTCTGGGAGAAGCAAACAATATGGGTTTTAACATGACTAAATGTAAATGTATACATCTACGAATAAAGAATGAAAAGGACAGGTCACTACTACAGAGTGATCTAGATTGCTTGGTACTCTGGGACAAGCAAACAATATGGGTTTTAACATGACTAAATGTAAATGTATACATCTACGAATAAAGAATGAAAAGGACAGGTCACTACTACAGAGTGATCTAGATTGCTTGGTACTCTGGGACAAGCAAACAATATGGGTTTTAACAAGACTAAATGTAAATGTATACATCTATGAATAAAGAATGTACGCCATAATTACAGGTTGGGGATTCTACGCTGGGGAACAATGACCCTGAAAAAGATTGGAAGGCGTGGTGGATAATCAGCTGAACATCATCACACAGTGCACCTCTGTGCCCAAAAGACTTAATGCAATCTTTGAATGGAGAAACAGGGAAACCTTGAGTGGGATGAAAGAGGCTATTTGGCCGGCTATTTGGCATCTGTATTTGACACTGGGGAAACCACTGCTGGAATACTGTGTCCAGTTCTGGTATCCAACATTCAAGAAATATGTTCATAAATTCGACAGTGTTCAGAGAAGAGCCAAGAGAATGATTAAAGGATTAGAAAAGTTGCTGTATAGTGAAAGACAAAAGGAGTTCAATCTACTTAGTTCACCGAAGAGAAGGTAGAGGGGTGTCTTGAGTACAGTCTATATGCACCTACAAGCAGAACAAATATTTAATAATAGAGTTCAATTTAGCAGAGCAAGGTATAACAACATCCAATAGCTGGAATTTGAAGCTACACAAATTCAGGCTAGGGAGGCAGGGATAGCTCAGTGGTTTGAGCATTGGCCTGCTAAACCCAGGGTTGTGAGTTAAATCCTTGAGGGGGCCATTTAGGGATCAGGGCAAAAATTGGGGATTGGTCCTGCTTTGAGCAGGGGGTTGGACTAGATGACCTCCTGAGGTCCCATCCAACCCTGATATTCTTACAAAATAAGGTGTACATTTTTAACAGTGAAAGTAATTAATCTTTGGAACAACTTACCTACAGTCATGGTGAATTCTTCATCACTGACAATATTTAAATCAAGATTGGATGTTTTTCTTTTTTTTATTTTGGGGAAGTTCTATGGCCTTTGTTATATGGGAGGTCAGACTAGATGATCACAATGGTCCCTTATGGCCTTGGAATCTATGAAGCTATGAGTCTTATAAGGTTCAAAGTTGTTATCTTTGTATGAAACAGAAGAAGACCTGGACAGACAAAAGAATATGTAATATATATACCAGGGGTCGGCAACCTGCCACATGCGTGCCGATGTAAATTACATGTAAATTAGTCCATGTAAATTATATTACATTAATTACATGTAAATAAGTCCATGTAAATTACATCTATTGGATTTCCCAGCAGGGATGTCCACCAAAGTTAATACCAACACTCTCCGTATTAAATTTAATGTAGAACCCCTGTGAGGCTGAATGGTGCTTGGAGAGCACCACGCTCCTCAGACCTATTCCTTCCCCATGCAGGGAACCCCAAACCACATAGGGATTACCAAATGATGGTGCATAATGGTGCTCTTATTTCTGTATCCACTGGGTGAATGGGATGGAAGGAGGGAGAAAAATGTGGTATGTGGGAAAATACAAGAATCACTTCATCTACTTCTGACTTTGCAGGGTAGCAGTAACGTGGGGAAACATGCAACAGTGGTAACACTATTGGAAAATTTAATTACCTCCTGAAATCATGCACAACTTTCTTCTTGTTTTTTCTGGCATTTGTAAGCACTTTCTTGTACATTCTGGCATTTGTAAGCACCTAACAATGCATGGTTTATTGGACGCAGACACAACAGGACACAGATATAATAATATAGTTACATTCAGAGGCTGCAACTTTATTTAAAATGTTACCTACCTTGATTACCATCCACAGGGTTGTTCCAGATGGATCTCAACGGCGCAAGTAGTCACGATGAACTATAATCTGAGAGAGAGTGTGATGGCCTTGCACTTTCTTACCCTCAATCCTTCCCAGGTCAGTGTCCCAACCGACTCCCATCCTTCACATCAGAGAGTTAAGATGAGGGAATCCTCAAGCTGTGCAAAATGCTAAGGGAATTTGCCATACTCAGGACCAAAGCCCAGGCAGCCCACCGGTTACAGGGATTTCTATCAGTTGCTTTCTAATCTTCCAAACCACAATGGAACCTGCCAAAATTCTGACAATTGTAATTTAATCCACCAAACCATACCTCTTGGATGCTGGATGAAGGTGAATAAACCCACACAGCAGTTTGCTCCCTTTCCCATATGGGAAAAATCCTTACCAAAAATATTGCAAATATTAGTAAAAAAAGTACCATCCCCGCTTCTCAATAGCAGCAGTGGTTTGGACAGACCATGGAATTTTGGCCCCCAATGCAGTTTGTGACTCACTCTCCCACATATATACTGCCAACAGCAGAAAGAAGTGGGAGAAAAGAGAAGCAGCATCTCCTGTATTGTGAAAGTGAGAGTGTGGAGAGAAAGAAGAGATGTGTGAGCACACAAAACCCTGCCTCAGCTACTCCCAGTTGAGATTTCTGTTCCGTGCCTCTGATGGCATCTCCACTGCTCCAGGCTGCATCAAAGTCGCACAATGACTAGTGAGGTAAGCATTTTGAATGGTGTGTCCCAAATCTGCATAATAATATCTTAATTTAAAATAATATTTATGTTATATAGGAAAACTGTCATATCAATTAATCAGGAAATGTTATGTTGAACTTCTACTATATGTTTAGCATGAACACACAGCCCTTAAACATTAACATTCAGTTCATATTACAATAGTTTAAGGGTTTTTTTTAAATTGATATGATCCAATGCGACATGAAACACCTGATTTATAGGCACAAATTGGAATCTGCACACACCCATATCCAAATCACCTGGCCATATTATACATGCTTTGGAAAATCTATGCCTTTCTCTTTTTATGTTATCAAGTCATTGAGTAGCATTTTAATTATATAAAATTGCCCAGTTTATCCTGTTTTGTCAGAAGGGATGGGGGGTTTATTTTGGAACTTCAGAATTCTTAGGGTCAGATTCTTATCAGGTGTAAATCAACATAACTCCATTCAAGTAGATGAAGTTATTGTGATTTATACTTGCTGAACATCTGGCCCTAAAAGCCTTTATGGTTTTTGGACCATATTACGTCAGTGTCAATACCTTTTCTTTTCACAAATGACTTGGTAATTGCTATCAACAACTCTTTGCTTTATTTTCTAAACTGCACTAACTGAATGTAAACATAGCCATGTTTCTAAATACTTGTATACTAAAATCTGCATTGTTGTTGAATACCTGGGGGATTTGGATATGGCTGACCATTGAAGAGGTATTAAATTATAAAATTGCCTAGGGTACTCATGGAGATAACTATCAAATATTTTATCACTAATTCACATATCAGTCAAATATGATGACCTTCTCTTTTTCTGAGCACTTGTGTGACTTGGCAGTGTTGCTTCAGAATCTATGGGATAACCTTTCTGCAAGGGAAGGAACACCATAATGTGTATTTTTTTTTCAGGAAAAAATGATGAAAACTATAGATTGCAACAACATCAATTCATATTTTACTTCTGACGTGTTCCAATTCTAAGGATATACTTGGTTGACTCAGATTGTATTTGGTTTTCAAGGCCAATTTTTGAGGCAGGCAGTTATATTTTGAGAAACAATGAGGGTACCAAGGTAAAGTGTTGCAATTTTCCGCACTCTCTGAAAACCTTTTGTGGTATGTGGGGACATAAACATCCCAAAGTAGAGTCTTCAAACTGCTTAGGTCTCAGCTATGCTCAGCTCTGCACAGGTTTGTGAGTGGGGATAGGGTACAAGGAGGCTTTACCTGCTTGTGCACCAACACAGAGGATGAATACAAAGACACATTGTATTCCCCTGATGGCAGGGACTGCTCCAGGCTAGTACTGGAGATAGATGGGATGGAGAGGATTGGAATTGGATTTATATACTGGTGATGTATACTGCACCCTGTGAAGGGTGGTGTATCAATTGCTTGTACCCTGCACAGTTTGAGGCACTGCTTCCCTTGGGTACAATGCCTCTAGAAATTCTAGCGCAGGTGCTGTGCTTCCACATTGTTCCCTACCACTGGATTTATACTACATTTAAACCCTTAATATTGGGACTAAGGGCAATATAAATGATCCAAGGGTAGGTATTTATATTTAAAAAAAGATCCATATCAGTAATAAAAATGGAAAGAAGTCAAAAATTAATCTATTGCGATGGAAATTTATGAAACCTCTAATCAAAGACATAACAGACAAATGACAATGAAAAGTTGCCACAACTGCAAAGTCATTTTAAGAGAATAAATTTAAAAAGTAAATAGCAAATTAAAAATGTAAAAACACCAGATAATTGCAAGATGCAGTTATATAAGAAAGCACTAGAGAAATGAACAAATGCACCACAAAACCAGTTATATACCTGAGATACATCAAGGATACTTTCATCCTCTATACGGACGACTTTAACTCCCTCATAGATTTTCACTAGAACTTTAACAACCACCACCTGTCCATTAAACCGTCTCTGGAACACTCCTACATTAGCATCAGCTCCCTGGATATCATGATCAGCTTCAACAATAAAACCCTACAGACAATTACATACAAGAAACCCATGTATCACCACACCTATCTTCAGAGATTGAGTAACCACGCCAAACACACCAAGAAATCTGTTATCTACAGCCAGTCACTCAGATGCCACACAATATGCTCCAAGGAGAAAGTCCAGGATATACACCTAACACACTCAAAACTGACTTCACCAACAAGGACACTCCACTAGAGAAGTAGATTGCATCATGGAATAGGCCTCCAAAATACCCAGTGATAACTTGCTTCAATAGAGTAATAAAATCCCCTTTGACTGCACACTCTTAGTTTTCACCAACCAGCCCACACTGGAACCCATATGGGATATCATCAAACAACAACAACCCATAATTGATGGGGAACCCAGGCTGAAATAATTTTTTTCCTTCACCCCCTTTTCTGGCCTTCAAACTATCTCCCAACCTGTCCCACTGCAAGCTCCCCACATACCAGGACACATCAACTCAAAGTGGCACTAGACCCTACCAGAACAACTGATGAAAAACCTGAAGACTTATCTCCCTGCTACAATAATCAATATCCCCGACAACACACCTTTTGAGAACCATGCATCCTACTCATGCCTATCACAACTTGTGGTGTACCTCATCCAGTGCACTAAATGCCCCCAAAAAGCATGTGGATGAAACCAGACAATCAAATGAGCTCATGCAGGAAAAAGATAAAAGAATAACAGCACATCATCTGTGGGTGAATACTTTTCTCAAAGTAAAAAGAAAAGGAGTACTTGTGGCACCTTCATGAGCTACAGCTCACTTCATCGGATGCATACAGTGGAAAATATAGTGGGGAGATTTTATATACACAGAGAGCGTGAAACAATGGGTGTTACCATACAGACTGTAACAAGAGTGATCACGAAAGGTGAGCTATTACCAGCAAGAGAGCCGGGGGACGGGGGCGGACAGAACTTTTTGTAATGATAATCAAGGTGGGCCATTTCCAGCAGTTGACAAGAACAATAGAAGGGGAAATAAACAAGGGGAAATAGTTTTACTTTGTGTAATGACACATCCACTCCCAGTCTTTATTCAAGCTTAAGTTAATTTTATCCAGTTTGCAAATTAATTCCAATTCAGCAGTCTCTCCTTGGAGTCTGTTTTTGAAGTTTTTGTTGTTGAAGAATTGCCACTTTTAGGTCTGTAATCGAGTGACCAAAGAGATTGAAGTGTTCTCCAACTGGTTTTTGAATGTTATAATTCTTGACGTCTGATTTGTGTCCATTTATTCTTTTACATAGAGACTGTCCAGTATCTGACCTATCAGTCCTCGTCTTTAAAGGAAACGTGTGCAATACTTTCAAAAGATGACCCTGGGAGCTTAAATTTATAACTTTGCTTGACACTAAAAATCGTGGTTTTAATATAGACATGGGATTATGGTTTATTACAACAATTTGTAACCCATTAACCTCCCTTTTGGTCCTGTGGGGACAGGGTGTTCAGGGGACAGGCCACTTCACCTTAAATGGTCCTTCAGAATATGTGCTAACTACTTATGCTAATCTATCTGTTTGATCTTATATTTAGCTGTGACACTGTGATCTTGTATTTAGCATTCCCAGACCTGAGGAAGAATTCTGTGTAGCTCCAAAACTTATCTCTCTCTCCAACAGAAGTTGGTCCAATGAAATATATTACCCTCACCCACCTTGTCTATCGAGTGAGAGGAAGACATTCTGACAAATGCAATCTTGTCCCACTCATATTCATTCAGGATGAAGCAGCAAAGATCATTTCCCTAGGCCCTCTCTTTGACCATGTCACCCTTTTCTTTGCATACTTCCACTGGCTTCCCCTGCTTTATTGTAACAAACAT
Organism: Lepidochelys olivacea; assembly: GCF_965140295.1. NCBI lineage: Eukaryota > Metazoa > Chordata > Testudines > Cheloniidae > Lepidochelys > Lepidochelys olivacea. The sequence goes on along the minus strand of NC_140411.1, from coordinate 72,836,460 downwards.
ATGCTGCTAGTCGTGACTTTCAAGATCCTTTTGACCTAAGCCTACCCTACCTATCAACTCTCATTTGCTATTGCAGTGTCAACTCCTGCCTCTGATTTACCAATGATGACAGTCTCCATTACCCACTTGTTAGAGTTTCAAGCAAGTACCTTTGTGCTTTCTCCCACGCTGCCTCTCATGCTTGAGAGGAACTCCCTGTTAACATCCACAAAGCTATTTAATTATCCTTCTTTGAAACCTTCATTAAATCTTTCCTTTACTGTCATGCCCACAAAAAAAAAAGGGGAAACAATTAGGCTGCGGGTGTGCTGAGACCACTGCCCATCATGCTGACCAATATTGCCTCCTTATTTTCTTGTACTCCCCTCTCTGCCTGTATTCATCTGTTTTCTTACATTTAGATTGGAAGCTTTTTGAGGCAAAGACTTGCTTTTTGTTCTGTCTTTGTACAGTGCTTAGCACAAGGTAGTACTGGACCCTGACTAAAGCTTCTACAGCAATAGAAATATATATTTTTTAAAAGAATATTTTTTAAAAAATTCTCCTTCTCCTGTTCACTAATAGAATGCAGTATATTTTATGACATTATATTTTGCACTTACATTTAGTAACTACTTCCATGCAAGAATCTCAAAGGTCTTTAAAAACACTACTTAATTTAACATGATTATCCTGTGTGAGGTAGGTATTATTATTTCCATTTTGCCAGTTCATGAAATGGTATAAGGTGAGATAAGGTCCTGTCCAAGAGCCCACAATGAGTCAGTGGCAGATTAGGGGTGGATCCCAGGAATTCAGAGGCCAAAGACCCCGCATTAACCACTAAACCACACTTTTGATCCTAATTGGGTTTATAACTGATAATCTGTTTTTGGAGATTATAAAGAAGTTTTTATGAGACAAACACATCTTGTATCACCCGTGGGGGAAATTGCTGTTAACCTTGCTGTTGAAACTGACCCCGTCCCATTCTGTGGCAAAAAAACTATATGCAACATATGCAAGAGCTGTAATGCAAGAGGCCTACAGGCCTGTATCCTGTAAGACTTGGCTTAAGCTAAAGCATTTATGTATGCTAAGCTGTGGCACTTGACCCAGATAATGGACTAGGCCCATCTCTAACTAAAAGAACCAAAAGGGCCTCCGGAAGAGTCCCTGCCTTCTTCATTATATGCACCTTCCATCCTGCAAAAGTCCCTAGTCAAAACGCTGCCACAGCAAACCGCAGATCTTAATAAGATCTTGATAATAACACTGTGCGTCAGCACTATGCTAGTTATGAAAGTGCCCTTCCATTAATTCCTTATGAGGCTTTATTAATAATGCTTGAGTGGTAAGGAAATGTATCATTTGGCTTGAATTTGGACCTATATAAGTCTGGTATTATAGGGGCAGGGCAGAGAGAGACCAGGGTGGCACCTGCGTGTGACCATCTCTGTTTCCTTCTCCCTGCATGCTTGTATTCAATAAAGGACCTCAGACTGTTTGAACCAAACAGATGGTGTGACTCGTTTTCCACAACACACCCTTAATTGAGATCCTGATACTGTAAATAAATCCTGATAAATAAATAGTCCCATAGAAGTCAGTGGGGACTGCTTGCATGATTAAGAACTACCTGATTGAGCAAAGTTTGTAGAATCAGGCCCTAAAGCATTTCTGAATTTACCATTAATTAAATTATATCTTTGTGTAATGCACACACCTTCTGGGTGTGGTGTTCTGTCCCATCTAGTGACACCGAGACCACTTAGAAATTAATGAATCTGCTCTACAGCCTTAGCTAGATTACATCTGAAATGAGCTAATTTGCATCAGAGCACTTTCCTGCATATTTTTTTCCATTCGTGTTCAAGGAGATCAAAACATACTTGTTGTATCAGTGCAATTGTCAAATTATGTGTTTGAGTTATTGATCAAAAGAAAACCTAGTGAAGCCTTAACCTTGCTCTCCTGATTTCAGACAATTGAGAAATGCCATGTCTACTCTCAACCTTCATTAAAAATAAGAAGTAAATTAGCCTTTTACAGTGAGCTTAGAGGTATAAATAACTACACAAAGCATAAGGCAGCGTTGAAGCTAATCCATGGAGTTTAAGAAACTTTCAAATTTTTCTTTAAGAATACCAATGTTTTCCAAAGAACCACAAACTTGAGGGGAACTTCCTACTGCAGACATAAAATAAAGGGTGTGGAAGAAAGCTAATGCCCAGGAGGAAGAATTGTCCAATAAGCATTCATCGTTTGAGTGTCCAGTTTTGAGAGAGAAAGTCAGTAAAGAACAAGAGACATGCTTCCATAGAAAGAGGGACATGGCACTGATTACATTTTTGAAGACTTGACGTAACAGTCTCTATTCCCATCCGGATGCCCAATTAAATTTGTGATATATGCATGTAAGAAAAGCAAGGCGTTTGTTCCATTGTACTGCACTTTGTAAAAACAGAACTCATAAAGACTGTGGTGGCACTGAAACCCAACATATATGGAATGCTGAAAATTTATGTAAAATAACTATTAATCCTGAACATCCAGATGAAAACAATTTATTATTATTGCTTATTGTGAATAACATAATGGAGCTCCTTATTATTTCATGTGTTTAAAGACCTGGTCTTTTCCAAATGTCATGCAAATATGTGTACAAGTTACTAAGCCCAACTGCATATAAAGTAAACTCAAAGGTTACCCACATAGCTTGATTACTGCCTGCTATAAATCATTTGAATGGTATCAATTTGTTAAATCTTCTGGAATGGAATCCTAATTTATTCTGAGTTCATTAGAAACATGGATAGCATGCATTGCTCTGCATAAAAACAATGTCTTGTTACTATACAATATGCCCTCAAAATCCTTGAAATTATTTATGGATAATATTAGTCTATTTTTTCTCAATGCAAATTACCTATGTTGGTAAAGGGGGTAATGTTAGATGATGAATCACTTGTCTCTAAAATCAAAAATATAACAGTTCACAAAAAAAGAACAGTTTACTCTAATTAATCCACTAGAGCTAACCCCCTGAATTCTGCATTAAAATAATACATAACTTCATAATAACATTGAACAACTTTATCTTCATTATTTTCAAAGTTTAACAATTCATTTATTGAACCTCAATGTCTAGTTTTTAAATAGGTTAATTTTCCAGACATTTTTTCTTGCTGTTTCATCCACACACAGAATCCAAAATACAAAATTCATCCTACAGTCTATAATTGCTGGCTTTGCTATAGCATACTTCATGAACACAGAGGACGAGATGTGCCCTGTCACTAGTGGTTATTGCCACTAGCTACCCTCGCTAAAGTTTCACAGGCCACTCAAGGCAAGGTCCCAAGGCGCAACACTGGAGAGCACACACAGCTACTTGGAGCCACTCCTCAGATTTTAGTTAGTAACGGGACCAACTGCAAGCAAATCACCCCTTGGGGGTGCATTTATCTACTATGCACTATTTATCTACTACTTTTTGAACTCCCCCCACACATTGGTGGAAACAGTGCTGGAACAAGCTAATGGAGAGCTCAGAGCAGTGTTGCCGATGGATTACGATATACTGGTAGTCCACAAAGCCAGGTAATCATGCTCAAACACTGGGCAAATATTGGGACATGGAAACCAAATGTAAAATGGAAAGAGAAACTAAATCATGGTGGCTTGGTCATCACCCAGATACATTCAACTCTAAGAAAACAAGTTGGGGTAAAAAGTATGAAGTCAGAAAAAACACAATTATAATATGCAGAACAGGTAATTACATTATGAATTCTAAGGATATAAGACAGTTACTGGAACATGGAATGTAAGAACATTTTATCAGGCTGGAGAACTTGCAGTAATGATACATGAGTTGAAAAGATATCAGAGAGAAATCATCAGTCTATGTGAAATGACATGGGAAGGCACAGGAGAATTCTACTATGATGAAGATAGGTTACTGGCATCAGGAAGAGATGGTAGATATGAGAACAGAGTTGCCTTGGCGGTAAAGCTGAAGGTATGTCAGGTTTTTATAACATTTAAGCCAATATCTCCTTGTATGTTGAAGGTGACATTCAGAATCAAATCTGGTGCAGTCACAATACTACAAGCACATGTGCCAATCTCAGCAGTGCCCAGGAAAGAAACTGGAAATTTGTATAATGATCTACAGAAAGAAATACAACAAGTTTCAAGACAAGTTGTTCTATTGCTGATAAGAGATTTTAATGCAAAAGTAGGATCAGACTGGAATTCCTGGGCTTGAACAATAGACATGTTCAGACTGAGTGAAGAAAACAGAAGATATGAGAGGCTACTAAAGTTCTGCCTTGGTAACCACCTGGTGATAACAAATCCATTATTTCAGCAAAGAAAGCTTTCAGAGGAAGTGCACCTGGATTATATCATCTGATCAGGAAATAAAGAACATGATAGCCTTTGTACTTGTAAATCACAGATGGAAATCAAGTGTGTTGTCATTCAGATCATCAGTGGCCAATATTTGATCAGATCACAAAATAGTGCAGGCATCAATGAGGTTGAGGTTGAGAGCTTCTGAAAAAGTGCTGAGTATTAAGGTTGATGACATGGACAAATTGAAAGAGCCAGATATCAGGAAAGAATACAAAGAAGCCATCTGGAAAATCATCACATGTCTGGTGATAGGAGATATGAACATTGAACAGACGTGGAACAGTGTAAAAAATGGGATTATGAGAGCAGCTGAAAAAGGTATTGGATACAAGGCCAAAACAAAGAAACTAAAGTGGATAATGGATGAAGTGCTGCAGTTGAGTGACAAGCATAGGAAGCTGAAGGAGAAAAAAAAAGAAGACAACTCTAAGTGCTGGCCTACATGCCAGGGTTAGGTTGAATTTAGCCGTGTTAGGTTGATTTTATAATGAATGCGTCTACACAAGCAACCCTGTTCCGTCGACCTAAAGGGCTCTTAAAATTGACTTCTGTACTCCTCCCCGGCGAGGGGAGTAGCACTAAAATCGACCTTGCTGGGTTGAAGTGCAGACTCAAATCAAAGTTATTGGCCTCCGGAAGCTATCCCAGAGTGCACCAATGTGACCGCTCTGGATAGCACTTTCAACTCCAATGCACTAGCCAGGTACACAGGAAAAGCCCCGGGAACTTTTTAATTTAATTTCCTGTTTGGTCAGCGTGGCGAGCTCAGCAGCACAGGTAACCATGCAGTCCCCCCAAACTTGCAAACGAGCTCCAGCATGGAACGAATGGGAGACACTGGATCCGATTGCTGTATGGGGAGAAAAATCTGCGCAGACAGAACTCCTATCCAAAAGAAGAAATGCTAATATATATGCCAAAATCACACAGGGCATGATGGACAGAAGCTACAACAGGGAAACATAGCAGTGCCACGTGAAAGTCAAGGAGTTCAGGCAAGCCTACCAAAAGGAAAAGGATGTAAATGTTCGCTCTTTTGTCAGAGCCCCATACATGCCGCTTCTATGATCAGCTGCATGGCATTCTGGGAGGGGGCTACCACTACCCCACCACTGTCCGTGGACACATGCCAGGGGGGAGATTCATGCAACACTGAGGAGGATTTTGTGGATGAGGAAGAGGAGGAGGAGGAGAAGGAGAATGTGCAGCAGGCAAGCGGTGAATCCGTTCTCCCCAGCAGCCAGGACCTTTTCATGACCCTGGAGCTAATACCCTCCCAAGGCAGGATCCCTGACACTGAAGGCAGAGAAAGCACCTCTTATGAGTGCGCATTTGTAACTACAGTACAGGGTTTAAAATCAATAGCGTTTAATGTTTGATTTGCCCTGAAGAATTGGGATGTATTCGCAGCCAGTACAGCTACTGGAAAAGGCCATTAACATGTTTGGGGATGGAGCGGGAATCCTCCAGGGACATCTTCATGAAACTCTGCTGGAGGTACTCTACAAGCCTTTGCAGAAGGTTTCTGGGGAGGGCTGCCTTATTTCGTCCTCCACGGTAGGACACTTTACCACACCAAGCCAGTAGCAAGTAGTCTGGAATCATTGCAGCACAAAGCATGGCAGCGAATGGTCCTGGGTTTTGGTCGCATTCAAGCAACATTCATTTTTTTATCTTTCTGTGTTAGCCTCAGAAGAGTGATATCTTTAATGGTCACCTAGTTGAAATAGGAGAATTTTTGTAAGGGAACAGTAAAAGGACCTCGTTCAAGCTGGATTGTTTGCACTTGGCTAAAAGGGATCATCCCCGAGAATAGCTACACGGCGGGGGAAGGGGTGAAGGGATCATCCCAGTTAGCCACGCGGAGGGGTGTGGGAAGGTGTGTGCTGCACATCCACCCAGAAACCGCAGCTCCTCCTTTTAAATGCAAACACAACCAGCATTGCTTGCTATGGGAAAGGAGGACGCTGCAGTTTGAAAACATTCTCACATGTTATGAAGACATTAGAAACCAAACCTGCATACCCTTTGGCTTACCATGGCTGCCTGGAGACTGAATTCTGTTTCCAGCTGTGTGTGATGTGTCACCATTGCGGCAGGTGCTCTATATAAAAGGCAAAATGCCACCTTGTACCTAAAGTACATGTGCTGTCTGCTGTGAATTGCTTGATTCACTGTGAAAGAGTCTCCTTTTTGTTCTCAGAAATGTGTCATCTTAAACGTTACTCTCTCTTTATCCCCCTGCATATGCAAATGTTCTATGCTCACCCTATCGTTTCCATCTCTGAGGTTATCACAGATTAGAAGGCAAAAAAACCTCACTTGCAATGACATATTTTCCGAGCTCATGCAGTCCTCCCGCACTGATAGGGCACAGCTGAATGCATGGAAGCATTCAGTGGCAGAGTCCAGGAAAGCATTAAGTGAGTGCGATGAGAAGAGACAGAATGCAATACTGAGGCTAATGGGGGAGCAAATGGACATGCTCAGGCGTCAGGTGGAGCTGCAGGAAAGCCAACAAGAGCGCAGACCGCCATTGCTTCCATTGTACAACTGCCTGCCCTCCTCCCCAAGTTCCATATCCTCCTCACCCAGATGCCCAAGAACGTGGGTGCGGGGTGAGGCTCCGGGCCCCCAGCCACTCCACTCTAGAGGATGGCCCAAGCAAGAGAAGGCTATCATTCAAACAGTTTTGATTTGTAGTGTGGCTACAATAAGCAATGTGTCCTTGTCCTCCCCTCCTCCCCGACCCTGGCTACTTTATAAGTTATCTCCCTTTTTTTAATTAATAAAGAAAGAATGCATGGTTTCAAAACAATAGTGACTTAATTTCCTTTGCCAGCTATGATAGAAGGTGGGAGGGTGGTTGGCTTACAGAGAATTAAAATCAACAAAGGGAGCGGGTTTGCATCAAGGAGAAACACACACAACTGTCACACCGTAACCTGGCCTGTCGTGAAACTAGTTTTCAAAGCCTCTCTGATGCTCAGTGTGCCTACCTGTGCTCTTCTAATTGCCCTGGTGTCTGGATGTTCAAAATTGGCAGCCAGGCAATTTGCCTCAACCTCCCACCCCACCATAAGCATCTCCCCTTTACTCTCACAGATGTTATGGAGCACACAGCAAGCAGTAATAACAATGGGAATATTGCTTGCGCTGAGGTCTAACCTAGGTCAGCAAACAGTGCCAGTGAGCTTTTAAATGTCCAAAGGCACATTCTACCACCATTCTGCACTTGCTCAGCCGATAGTTGAACTGCTCCTTACTACTGTCCAGGCTGCCTGTGTATGGCTTCATGAGACATGGGAGCAAGGGGTAGGCTGGGTATCCAAGGATAACTATTGGCATTTCAACATTGCCAACAGTAATTTTATGGTCCGGGAAGTAAGTCTCTTCTTGCAGGTGCTCAAACAGTCCGGAGTTCCTAAGGTACAAGCGTCATGCACCTTTCCTGGCCATCCCATGTTGATGTCGGTGAAACGTCCCTTGTGATCCACCAATGCTTGCAGCACCATTGAGAAGTACCCTTTGTGGTTTATGTACTGATTGGCAAGGTTGTCCGGTGCCGAGATTGGGATATGCATTCCGTCTATCACCCCACCAGAGTTAGGGAAACCCATTGCAGCAAAGCCATCCAGTGTGACCTGCACATTTCCCAGAGTCACTACCCTTGATAGTAGAACATCAGGGATTGCATTGGCTACTTGAATCACAGCAGTCCTCACTGTAGATTTGTCCACTCCAAATTGATTCCTGACTGACTGGCAGCAGTCAGGCATTCAAGCTTCCACAGGGCTATTGCCACTCACTTCTCAACTGTCAGCGCAGCTCTCATCTTGGTATTCCTGCGCTTCAGGGTGGGGGAAAGCAACTCACAGAGTTCCAGGAAAGTGGTCTTACACATGCAAAAGTTTCGCAGCCACTGGGAATCATCCCATACTTGCAAGACTATGTGGTCCCACCAGTCTGTGCTTGTTTGCTGGTCCCAGAATTGGTGTTCCACTGTGTCAACCAGCCCCACTGCCTCCATGATGTTCCAATTGCCACGTCCCGTGCTTTCAGGAATGTCTGTCCATGTACTCCTCACAATCGTCCTCATACTGCTGTCTCTTAGCCAGGTTCTGCACATACTTCAGTATAATACACAAGGTGTTTACAATGCTCGCAACAGCAGTGGTGAGTTGAGTGGGCTCCATGCTTGCCATGCTATGGCGTCTGCATGGGTAACCTAGGAAAAAAGGTGTGAAAAGAATGTCTTCAGTTGCTTTCGCGGATGGAGGGAGAGGGGGAGGAGAGACTGATGACATATACCTGAAACCACCTGCAACAATGTTTTTTGCCCCATCAGGCATTGGGAGCTTAACCCAGAATTCCAATTGGCAGTGGAGACTGCGAGACCTGTGGGATAGCTTCCCACCATGCACCGCTCCGTGAATCAATGCTAGCCACAGTAGTGAGGACACACTCCACCAACTTAATGCGCTTAGTGGGGACATACACAATCGACTGTATAAAATCGATTTCTAAAAATCAACTTCTATAAAATCGACCTAATTTTGTAGTGTAGACATACTCCAGAACACAATAGGCTGACGAGAAAGAAAACAGAAAGTGAACAGAGACAGGAACAACTGGATAAATAAACTATGTAAAGAAACAGAAGAGTATCTGAAGAGAAATGAGACACAGGGTTCTATTGCAAGATAAGATAACCAGGTGAGACATATGAGTTGAAGTTATCGGGAGTGAAAAACAGGCACAGACAAATAAATGAGGATGAACAAACATTGAAAAAGCAATGTAAATAATATTTTGAAGAGCTGCACGACAGGCAGAAAATAGTAGATGAAATGGTCCTGGCAAAGCTTCCAAGTACAAATAGGGAGAGTAGATGCTGGAGTTCTTAGAAGTCAAAATCTTGATAGAAAGGTTGAAAAAGTAAAAGGTGCTGAGATGTGACAACAGAACAGCAGAGTTACTGCAAGCTGGTGAGGGACACGTGGTGAAGGCAACAAGATTTACACACAAGAAGTGCTGAGTGAATAAGAGAAAGTGATAATCGTGTCCATCTATAGAATGGAGATAAAAGTGCTTGGAAGAACTATAGAGGTATCAGCTTATTGAACATGCTGGGAAAAGAGGAGAATGAAGAGGTACATAGATATGGCATTTGCAGAGGAACAGGCTAAATTTAGACCAGGTTAAAATATAGTAGATCAGAGAAGTACACAGAACACAACTGAATTTGTTACAACAGCTTTAAACATTTATAAATTTCAAACAGGATTCTGATAGCATTTCATAGAAAGAATTATTGTCAATATATGGCATCCCCGAGAAAGTGATCAAGCTGATAGAAAATATCTACAGCAAGTCAATGAGTGTGGTGAGAGTAGACAAGAAGCTGATGGATTGGTTCAGGATGCCTATAAGAGAGAGACAAAGATGCACGTTATCACCAGATTTGTTCAACTTGGTATTGGAAGCAGTAATGGCTGTAGCACTGAAAGAGGAAATGAGAGGAGTCCTGTTATGTAGGAAGACAATAACCTTGGATTCCCATACAATATTAAGCTCATAGTATTTACCAAGGAGAATTTTCAGAGCATAAGTGACAAGGTAGACTGATAAACAAGGTGTACAGGGAGTACTAGTAGCAGAATGGAAGTTGTGAAGATGACATAAGAAGACGAATCAGACTAGCTACCATGAAAAGGAATACTTGTAGCACCTTAGAGACTAACCAATTTATTTGAGCATAAGCTTTCTTGAGCTACAGCTCATTTCATCAGATGCATACTGTGGAAAATACAGAAGATGTTCTTATACATAGAAACCATGAAAAATGGGTGTTTACCATTACAAAAGGTTTTCTTTCCCTCCACCCCACTCTCCTGCTGGTAATAGCTTATCTAAAGTGATCACTCTTCTTACAATGTGTATGATAATCAAGTTGGGCCATTTCCAGCACAAATCTAGGGTTTAACAAGAACGTCTGAGGGACGGGGCAGGGCGGGGTGGGTTGGAAAAAACAAGGGGAAATAGGTTACCTTGCATAATGACTTAGCCACTCCCAGTCTCTATTCAAGCCTAAGTTAATTGTGTCCAATTTGCAAATGAATTCCAATTCAACAGTCTCTTGCTGGAGTCTGGTTTTGAAGTTTTTCTGATGTAATATTGCAACTTTCATGTCTGTAATCGCGTGACCAGAGAGACTGAAGTGTTCTCTGACTGGTTTATGAATGTTATAATTCTTGACATCTGATTTGTGTCCATTTATTCTTTTACGTAGAGACTGTCCAGTTTGACCAATGTACATGGCAGAGGGGCATTGCTGGCACAAGATGGCATATATCACATTGGTAGATGTGCAGGTGAACAAGCCTCTGATAGTGAGGCTGATGTTATTAGGCCTATGATGGTGTCTCCTGAATAGATATGTGGGCACAGTTGACAATGGGCTTTGTTGCAAGGATAGGTTCCTGGGTTAGTGGTTCCGTTGTGTGGTATGTGGTTGCTGGTGAGTATTCGCTTCAGGTTGGGGGGCTGTCTGTAGGCAAGGACTGGCCTGTCTCCCAAAATTTGTGAGAGTGTTGGGTCATCCTTCAGGATAGGTTGTAGATCCTTAATAATGCATTGGAGGGGTTTTAGAGCTTGGCTGTAGACAATGGATTGTGTGGTGTGGTCAGGGTGAAAGCTGGAGGCATGTAGGTAGGAATAGCGGTCAGTAGGTTTCCGGTATAGGGTGGTGTTTATGTGACCATTGTTTATTAGCACTGTAGTGTCCAGAAAGTGGATCTCTTGTGTTGACTGGACCAGGCTGAGGTTGATGGTGGGATGGAAATTGTTTTTTCCTACCCACCCTTCCATCCCCCCCCCATTCCTCAGACTTTCTTGTTAAACCCTGGATTTGTGCTGGAAATGGCCCACCTTGATTATCATACACATTGTAAGGAGAGTGGTCACTTTAGATAAGCTATTACCAACAGGAGAGTGGGTTTGTGTGTGTGGAGAAAAAAATAAAAGGGGGGGGATAAAACCTGGATTTGTGCTGGAAATGGCCCACCTTGATTATCATACACATTGTAAGGAGAGTGATCACTTTAGATAATCTATTACCAACAGGAGAGTGGATTTGTGGGGGGGGGAGTGGGGAGAAAACCTGGATTTGTGCCAGAAATGGCCCAACTTGATTATCGTACACATTGTAAGGAGAGTGATCACTTTAGACAAGCTATTACCAGCAGGAGAGTGGGGTGGGGGGAGAGAAAACCTTTTGTAGTGGTATACACCCTTTTTTTCATGGTTTGTATGTATAAGAACATCTTCTATATTTTCCACAGTATGCATCCGATGAAGTGAGCTGTAGCTCACGAAAGCTTATGCTCAAATAAATTGGTTAGTCTCTAAAGGTGCCACAAGTACTCCTTTTCTTTTTGCAAATACAGACTAACATGGCTGTTACTCTGAAACCTGTCATGGAAGGCACTGCATTTAGCCATATGGAGTGGAAATCTATCAACTGCATGAAAAAACTTGTACAGATACAGAGAGACATCATCTTCCTTTCCAAATGCAAGCAGATGGACATCGTACCAAAAGGACTGAAGCTAAAAAATCCATTACAATCTACATACCACACAGACTATGCTAACAGCTTGTGCCACACGCTCTCAAAGAAACTGCGGAACCACCTGATCAACATCCTCTACAACAAACAGGGAAAGATAAAGAATGAGCTCTCAAAAATGGATACTCTCATAAAAAACAACCTTCCACACAAAGTTCCTCGTGGCCGGACATTACTAAAACTAGACAAGCCATTTACAACACACACTTTGCTTCTCTACAAAAGAAAAAGGACACTAAACTTTCTAAACTACTACATGCCACAAGGGGCCACAGCAATGGTTCCCTCAACCCACCCAGCAATATTGTTAACCTATCCAACTATACTCTTAGCCCAGCAGAAGCAGCTGTCCTATCTCGGGGCCTCTCCTTCTGCCCCTCCACCCCCACGAACATGACACAGTTCTGTGGTGACCTAGAATCCTATTTTCGACGTCTCCGACTCAAGGAATATTTCCAACACACCTCTGAACAACATACTAATGCACAGAGACCTCCCTACCAACACCTACTGATATCAATGGAATGCATCATCACATAATTTGGTCCAGAATTCATATAGATCTCAGGGGTAAAATCCCAGGTATGTTGAAGACAATGGCAATTTGCACCTTAGATGGTTTATCATGGAACATTATTGTTACAATGATATTAATTGACTAGACAAACACAGAATAAGATAACAGTCTTTTTTGGCTTGGATTTTTTATTTTTCCCTCCTTCAATTGACATGATATTTGGCATTTTTTGAGCAGCTCAAGTTTTGCTCTCAATTTCAGTGTAGTTTCATTAACTTCTGTGGAGTTACTCCCGATTTACACCACTGAGACAAGAGAAGCATTATTAGGTTCAGTATTATGCAAATCATAAAATTCACAAATGTGCAGATTACTGTAGCCAAACTGGCATTTATCAAGATGAGGAAAAAATTTTTGGCCAGCCATAAATGGGAGAAGACATTTCTAGTAGTTGTTACCTAAAAGCTTATTATTAGTGGAGTCCCAAAAGAGTTCATGCAGGAATTGGGGATAATAGGGAGCGAGTTTGTGTTACCCTTTAAATAACTATTTTACTTTGGGGCCCAAGAAGCCACTAGACTTTAAAGACAGTATACTATGGTGAGTTGATCTCTTTTATGTTGAATATGTAGGAAGGGAAATGGGACAGCTCTGTTCTCCCTACCCACAGAAGAATTATATATTGTTTTCTGTCCCTAGGCTTATCGGGCTAAGTGCCATTCTCTCTTCCTTTGATTGAAATCCAGAGTCTGACTCAGATATTTTTAGCTAGGCTTGTTGGAGCTGGAGATGCTGAACCAAATAGAATTTTTTTTCCTAGAAAAATCCTTTTAATCTAAAATATTTGGGCTTTTGATCACCAAAAATCAACAAAAAAAAATCATCAAATGTGGAAAACATCTTGCTGAAGAAGGGAGTGTGTGTATGGTGGTATGTGTGTGTGTTGGCGGGGGGCTTTGGCCCTAATTTTCCAAGCATGCTGCAAAGTTCATCCTTTTGCACAGGCAATTGGGGCAGGCTGGAGACAGTGCAGTGATAGACGACAAAGGTTGGGGATAAAGGTCACTCTTGTTGGGGAAAGTGGAATGTTCCTTTTGTTTTGCTCTTTCAATGCTGTATTTTTCATGTTGCTTGGCTGATCCCATTTCTCTTTGTGCAAGGTAGAGCAGGCTGCTGGATTTATTATACATATAACTCATATTTTAGTGGTTACTTAAGGTGCCTAGAGCACCCTGCAGGCACTTTTATTTCATATTTTAAAAAATGTAGAAATCAAAATAAATTGTAGAATAATTTGTTCTGCTTGCACTAAGTTCATGTATTGAAGCAAGCTCTAAAGTATAGTTTTAAAGTGAGAAATCAAAGTTCTAGTAAAAATATCTGTACTAAGAAGGCATTTATTTGAGAGAGCCCAGAGGTTATGCTGACTTTGTAAAGGCTATTTATACACCTGTCAATTTCTCTTAACAATGTAGCTCACTGATTTATCACAGCTATGTTAGCATTCATCCACTATTAGATTTTTCTAGCACAGTCAGGGAAGACATACCAGGCTGAGTGGGTATTTTATGACCAAAGTCAGAGTATTCTATAGCATCAATAATTAATGCTCCAAGATTCACAGGCCTGATCTATACTACAGAGTTAGGGCAACATAAATCAGCGTACGTCAGCCTAATTATGTCAGGGTACACACCACAGCCTTGCTCCTGCTGATGTAAGTGCCATACTACGCTGACATAACTCCACCGAAGAAAAGGCTTATGTCTGTGTACTTAGGGCAATGTAGTTGTAACGGGTTGGATCACAGAAACCCCCTGGGAGCTGCCACCTGATGTGCCAAGACTACAACTTCCCTGCTTTCCTGCCTTGGCAGCTTAGGACTCCAGCACCCTGCCTGGTTTGAGCCAGACCTGCTAGCCTGCTGCAAACCCAGACCCAGGTCTGAACCATGTCCCCTAACAGCTGTAGGCTCAATAGAAAGCAGCTTGCAGAAGTGTTCCTGTCTTTAACGCTCAGATGCCCAACTCCCAGTGGGGTCCAAACCCCAAAGAAATCTGTTTTACCCTGTATAAAGCTTATACAGGGTAAACTCATAAATTGTTCACCCTCTATAACACTGATAGAGAGATATGCACAGCTTTTTGCCCCTCCCCCAAGTATTAATATATACTCTGGGTTAATTAATAAGTAAAAAGTGATTGTATTAAATACAGAATGTAGGATTTAAGTGTTTCCAAGTAGTAACAGAGAGAACAAAGTGAATTACCAAGCAAAATAAAATAAAACCCACAAGTCTATGTCTAATAAAACTGAATACAGACAAAACCTCACCAGTTCCAGTAAGCCTCCTTTTACAGACTGATCTCCTTCTAGTCCGGGTCCAGCAATCACTCACACCCCCTGTGGTTATTGTCCTTTGTTCCAGTTTCTTTCTTGGAGGTGGAGAGGCTCTCTATTTAGCCAGCTGAAGACAAAATGGAGGTGTCTCCCGCGGGCTTAAATAGACTTTCTCTTGTGGGTGGAGTCCCCCTCCTCTCTCTGATGCAAAGTCCAGCTACAAGATGGAGTTCTGGAGTCACCTGGGCAAGTCACATGTCCATGCATGACTCACAGTTTCTTACCAGCCATGGGTCGCATGCTTCCTTGAACATCCTCAGGTAGACTTCTTATGTGGATTGGAGCATTCCAAAATCCATTGTACTTTAAGTGCTTCTTAATTTGCACATTCCTTTCTCAAGAAGCTGACCAAATGCTTTACAAAGGTTACTTAAAAATCAAGCCAGTACACAGCCAATATTCATAACTTCAAATACAAAAATGACACATGCATACAAATAGAATTAATTTGATTCAGTAGATTATAACCTCTACAGAGATATTTTACATGGCATATGTAGCATAAAACATATTCTAGTTATGTCATATATGCATTCATAAGCATATCTCCATAATGCCTTATGGGGGGCGCCATCACAGTAGTGTCCCTGTAGACACTGCAAGTTATGCACATTGGCTGTTGGCTGTCATTCTTGTAAATTTCATGGCGTCATGCTGGAGCTGTGAGATTGACAAGAAAGACGAGTTACCTACTGGGCTCCTGCTCCCAAATGGGCTGTGCCTGGCTTCCTGCTCTCCATTTGGAGCTGGGCTGCTCCCTGAATCCTGGCTTCCCCCTCCCATCCCAGGTGCTGCTTGGGCTTCCCACACCATCCGGCTCCCCACTCCCAGCCAGGCTGCTGCCTGGACTCCCAGCACACAGGGAACCCGTCTGCAGTCCAGAGGCTCCTGGCTCCACACTCCTTGAAGGGAGCCCAGCTTCACCAATGGTCCCAGCTCCCTACTGGGAATCCCTGGATAGTTTCCCAGCAGTGGGGAGCAGAGAGCCAAGAGTCCGGGGGGAGTGGCAGCTGGTTTACTGACGACGTGGCATGGGGAGCCAACAACCCAGGAGGGCATCCAGGCTCCTGGTGGCCGGGAAGGGGAAGGCAAGAGCCTGGGTGGGGGGCAGCCCCAGGGGACAGCTGGGATGCCAAAGAGGAGTTGTGTGCAGACCTGAGAAGCTGGGCTCTCAGCCCACCACACTGTCACTCTTAAGTCAGAGGAAGCATTCCTGTTGAGGACATGCTCCACCGACAGATGGGGGGTAGTGTGTAATAACTGTGGTGGTTGTAAATTGACCTAACATAGATCAACTTAAGTTTCTAGAGTAGACATGCCCACATTCACAGCATCATCCTAAATTTCAAATATATTTAAATTGATCAGGTTATATACAAAAGGTCCCTTGTATTTATAAACTAGCAAATTGCAAAAGACCAACAGTCCTGGCCTCCTATTCTCCATTCATCATAAAAGAATTGTGTATCTTTTTAATGTACAGTTTCATGAATTAAATTTTCCCAGCTGTGTAGGAGATTTCAGTTATATAATACTGGTGATTCCAGATGGCATCAGGTCCAATCCTTTGTTACATGACTGGTTTCTGAAGTGCTCAAAGAACCATTCATGTTCCCTATTCAGCAATATTATACCATCACAGCTAAGAAGATATATTTGACAGAAGGTGTAAACCTTGCTGGAGTCCTAGGCATGGCTACAAATACAGACCAAAGTAGGATGTGAACCAAAGTAGGCCTCCTTAGAATAGTAGCACTAGTTACGAGTCCAGCTAACCACATGAATACATTCCTAAGAAGATGGTACAGGAACACACAGTCCCCTTGTAAGATAAGGATGGAATAACAGGGTAATGGATGAGCTAATTTAATTACATCTGGAATGTAGCATGTAACTTGTTTGAAATGATGTATAAAAGGAGAGTAATAGGAGGGGCAACTCTGTATTAGCCTAGGCGACAACACTATGTTAATTTAGCTGATACCTTGTCCTAGGCATACTTGTGTTATTGTATGCATAGCCAGCTTTACGGGGCACTAAGACCAGGTTACCAATTAATCACAGTTAACACTTGGGGTTAAGTGAAAACAAAATTCTTATTAATTTTTTTTAATGGTGTTAATTGCATACCTCTGGGTGGGGAGGGAGGCATTGGCTGTGGAGGGATTTGAGAGTGTCCAGTTAGGTGCAGTAATCCAGACTACCTCTGGAGGGCGGGAAGAGAAGAGGAGAGAAGGAAAGAGAAGAGGAAGTGGCTCCCATCCTGGCTCTGGTGGAGAGGTAGGGATCCTGACCCCACCGGGCCCCAATGCCCCCAGCCAGCCCTCACTCTGAGGACCGACCCTCCCCTGTGCTGTCCCTCAATGTCCTCACTCCAAGGAGGTTCAAATTGACATAATCATCAATTGTATATGATTTAATGAATAAAAGTGATCACTTTGTTGGTTTACTTTATTCTCAGGTTTAATGTTATCAGCTAAAAAAATGTCTTCTTTATAGTTATCCAGTGTTGAACAACTGGTATGCATATCACTTCCAAATGAATTAGCAGTTAATTCCTGTACACTTTCTAATATTAGAAATAATTTTCTTTCATTTTATGAGCTTAGAATCATGGTCAAGTCTTCCTTTTTTTAAAGAAATTAAAACTGTTAACAGTTAGCATCAGTGATTAAACTCTGATCCAGCAAAGCACTTTAGCATGCAGTTAACTTTGAGCACATGGAATGACTTCAGTGAGACTACTCCCCTCTCTTAATTTAAGCATATGTGTAAATTTTTGCAGACTCGGAGACTTAGGGGCACTTTTTTTTTTAATGTATTAGGCACCAAAGGATGCAGAAGAGCAAAGAGGGGGATTTTCAAAAGTGCCTAACTCCCACTGATTTCTTTAAGTGCCTAATACCTTTAAAAATCTGGGCCTTAATGACTATGCTGAATATAAATTCAATCTCCTTGTTTCATCCTCAGCCAAGATTTAGGCTCACCGAATCACTGGCTTAGAAAATACACTGTGACACAGACCTGTGTTCACTTCCTAATTCTGGCATTAAACCTGCAGAGTTAACTTGGACAAGTCATTTCATTACTGTTTCTCCTCCTCCTATTTGTTTCTCTCCTCTGCTTACATGGTAAGCTCTGTAGGGTAGGGACTGTCTTCTACTTTGTGTTTGTACAGTGCCTTGCACAGTGAGCCTGCAATCATGGTGGAGGTGCCTATGCACTACTATAATACAAATAATTAATTATGACTCTAAACAACTCTAAAGTTGTTCCTTTTTTCATAATAAAGTCAAAAATAAAACCATAGTATTTCATAATTATTATATTATAGTGTACATTTCTTATCAGTATATTACCAGATTAATCAAATAGACATCAAAAGGATGCATAAATTGTATACAAGTGCACCATAATCTTTCTCTTTCTCTTTCTGCACATTTTGACTATAAAATGAGGTTTTTTCCATGAAGATAGAAATAAATTACTGACATATACAAATTTAAACCTAATCCGTAGAAATCCAATAATTTTAAGATACAGTCAATTACTTGAAATTATAGCTTTCCATACTATTTTTGAGTCTGAATTGGATACCATAAGCCATGATAAAATACAGTGATTAGCCTAGTTCTTTCTTCAAATTTAATTTAACAGGTACAGTACATTTTTTCTTAGTTCCTATCAAGCACATTATATAACTGCCAATTAACATCATGCGGAACCATCTGATGTGAGAAAAATCTAAAACAGAAACTTAAGTTTGGAATCAATTTGAATCTGGTAATTTCTTATGTGACCCAAAATAACAGGGATTGAAAAATGTAGATACAGCATCATCCCTCCCCCAGTGGGAGTAGGTCAAGAATCTGTAGAGTTTGAGACTCCGTATGGGGAAGGGAGAGGGAGAGAGAGAGAGAGAGACTGGACCAGGGAGACAGCCGTCAAAGAGAAGTGGTGACAATGGAAGCATAGAACATTATTTCCAAACGTGGTGCCTGAAGACAGGTCCCTAAAAATTTAGGCATAGAAAGAAAAGATGGTACCGTGGTTGGAGTACTAGTCTGGGCCTGAGAGAGCTGGATTCAGTTCCCTGCTCCAACACTAACTTCTGTATAGTTTCAGAGTAGCAGCCGTGATAGTCTGTATTCGCAAAAAGTAAAGGAGTACTTGTGGCACCTTAGAGACTAACCAATTTATTTGAGCATAAGCTGAAGTGAGCTGTAGCTCATGAAAGCATATGCTCAAATAAATTGGTTAGTCTCTAAGGTGCCACAAGTACTCCTTTTCTTTTATCTTCTGTATGACATCCGTCAAATCATTTAATTTCTTGAAGCCTCAGTTCCCCATCTCAAAATAGGGATAATAATCCTTCCCCAGTTTACTGCGGGGTTGGGAGGATAAACACAATACAATGTCATGAGGTGCTCAGATACTATATTAATGGGGACAATGTAAGAAACTAATGAAAGAAAATAAAAGCATTCAATTTTCCAATATTGAGCTACCTTGGACTGTTAATTGGCGATACAATGTTGCATTTGTCAGGCGGGTTTGTTAAATGAGGCTGACAGCTGGGATTTCACATCTTTTTCCCAGGGGGAAATCCAAGTATGAATTCCACTTCAAGGTTGACTCTTTTATAATTTTAAAGCTCAAATAGCATGGAAACAAATCTACCCTCTGTCTTCTGAAGACTCTAGAGAGTTCTTTGAAACTAGCTCCACTCTTCCCATCCCAGCCCACTCTACATTTCCCCCTATCATTTTATGACTGACTTTCACTAGAAGTTACATGTACCCTAGAAGTGTTGTTATTAATTTTTCATTTAAAGAATCATAGAATCATAGAATATCAGGGTTGGAAGGGACCCCAGAAGGTCATCTAGTCCAACCCCCTGCTCGAAGCAGGACCAATTCCCAGTTAAATCATCCCAGCCAGGGCTTTGTCAAGCCTGACCTTAAAAACCTCTAAGGAAGGAGATTCTACCACCTCCCTAGGTAACGCATTCCAGTGTTTCACCACCCTCTTAGTGAAAAAGTTTTTCCTAATATCCAATCTAAACCTCCCCTACTGCAACTTGCAACTCCCCCACTGCAAACTATAGAGAGCTGTTATAGGCACATTGGGATATATATCAGTGTGAAGGTGATGTTATACCCCAAAGCACAAAGGCCCAATCAGATTGTTTAAAAATGGGACAGTCACCTTCCTTCATTTATTAATTGTGAACACAGACCACTTAAGATCAGAAAACATAATCCCAACTACACATATAAAATGATGGAGTGTAAATTTGCTGTTACCACTCAAGTGAGAGATCTTGGAGTCATTGTGGATAGTTCCTGAAAATATGCACTCAATGTGCAGCAGCAGTCAAAGAAAGGGAACAGAATGTTTGGAATCATTAAAAAAGGGATAGATAATAAGACAGAAAATATGTTATTGCCTCTATATAAATCCATGGTACATCCACATCGTGAATACTGTGTGCAGATGTGGTCGCCCCATCTCAAAAAAGATATATTGGAATTGGAAAAGATTCAGAAAAGGGCAACAAAATGATTAGGGGTATGGAACGGTTTCCGTATGAGGAGAGATTAATAAGATTGGGACTTTTCAGCTTGGAAAAGAGACGAGTAAGGGGGGATACGATAGAGATCTATAAAATCATGACTGGTGTGGAGAAAGTATATAAGGAAGTGTTATTTACTCCTTCTCATAACACAAGAACTAGAGGTCACCAAATGAAATTAATAGGCAGCAGGTTTAAAACAAACAAAAGGAAGATTTTTTTTTCACACAGTGCAGTCAATTTGTGGAATTCCTTGCCAGAGAATGTTATGAAGGCCAAGACTATAACAAGGTTCAAAAAAGAACTAGATACATTCATGGAGGATATGCCCATCAATTGCTATTAGCCAGATGGGCAGGGATGGTGTCCCTAGCCTCTGTTTGCCAGAAGCTGGGAATGGGCAACAGGGGATGGCTCACTTGAAGATTACCTGTTGTGTACATTCCCTCTGGAGAACCTGGCATTGGCCACTGTCAGAAGACAGGATGCTAGGCTAGATGGACTTTGTTCTCACCCAGTATGGCCATTCTTATGTTATTATTATTGAAGATTGCATCTGGGCAAAGTTATCAGTTCAATGAGAAATAGAAAAAGATGAAGCAACCATGAGAAATCTGAAAATCACAGGAAGGTGACTTTTGGGGCTACCTTAATCCTTCCTGTCCAAGTAATAGTAAAGTTCATAGAATCATAGAAGATTAGGGTTGGAAGAGACCTCAGGAGATCACCTAGACCAACCCTCTGCCCAAAGCAGGGCCAAACCCAACTAATCATCCCAGCCAGGGCTTTGTCAAGCCAGGCCATAAAAACCTCTAAGGATGGAGATTCCACCACCTCCCTAGGTAACCCATTCCAGTGCTTCACCACACTCCTAGTGAAATAGTTTTTCCTAATATCCAACCTAGAACTCCACTCTGCAACTTGAGACAATTGTTCCTTGTTCTGTCATCTGCCACCACTCAGAACAGCCTAGCTCCATAGAATCATAGAATATCAGGGTTGGAAGGGACCTCAGGAGGTCATCTAGTCCAACCCCCTGCTCAAAGCAGGACCAATCCCCAGTTTTTGCCCCAGATCCCTAAATGGCCCCCTCAAGGATTGAACTCACAACCCTGGGTTTAGCAGGCCAATGCTCAAACCACTGAGCTATCCCTCCCGGCCATCTTCTTTCAAACCCCCCTTCAGGTAGTTGAAGGCTGCTATCAAATCCCTCCAGCCCACTCTTCTTTTCTGCAGACTAAATAAGCCTAGTTCTGTCAGCCTCTTTGCATAAGTCATGTGCCCCAGCCCCCTAAACATTTTCACTGTCCTTCTCTGAACTCTCTCCAATTTGTCCACATCCCTTCTGTAGTGGGAGGCCCAAAACTGGATACAATACTCCAGTTGTGGCCTCGCCAGTGCCCAACAGAATGGAATAATCACTTCCCTTGATCTGCTGGCAATGCTCCTACTAATGCAGCCCAATATACCATTAGCCTTCTTGGCAATAAGAACACACTGTTCTCTCATATCTAGCTTCTCATCCACTGTAATACCCAGGTCCTTTTCTGCAGAACTGCCACTTAGGCAGTCGGTTCCCAACCTGTAGCAGTGCATGGTATTCTTCCCTAAGTTCAGGACTCTGCGCTTGTCGTTATTGAACCTCATCAGATTTCTTTTGGACCCTATCCCTACCTTCCAGCATATGTACCTCTTCCCCCAGTTTAGTATCATCTGCAAATTTGCTGAGGGTGCAATCCATGCCATCATCCAGATCTTTAATGAAGATGCTGAACAATACCAGCCCCAGGACTGACCCCAGAGTTACTCCACTTGATACTGGCTGCCAACTAGACATCAAGCCGCTGATGATTCCCAGTTGAGCCTGACAATCTAGCCAGCTTTCTATCCACAGTATAGTCCATTCGTCCAATCCATACTTTTTTAGCTTGCTGGCAAGAATACTGTTGGAAACCGTATCAAAAGATTTGCTAAAGTTAAGGTATATCATGTTCACCGCTTTCCCCATTTCCATAGAGCCAGTTATCTCATCATAGATGGCAATCGGGTTGGTCAGGTATGTCTTGCCCTTGGTGATTCCATGTTGACTATTCCTGATCACCTTGTCCTAGTCTCATGTGTTTTTCAATATATTTTATTCATAGTTAAATAAAATAAATCAAAATAAATAAAATAATAAAGCAAATATATATAGTGACAAAGGTCTGTCCTTACCTCCGTGGGTCCCACATTTCCTGGCGAATTTTGCTAGCCTCAGAGGCTCACTGTGACCCTCCACGTAACCCTTCTCTCTTTAGAGACAAGGGTCACAGTCTACTGAGCCATTTTCATCATATGCCAGCGAGGGAGGTGAGAAGAAGCTATCCTTCCTTGCACAGTCTCTGTTGTCTCCCAGTCTCAGTGATTAATCAGGGGGCAAAGCGGGGAGAGCCCGGGCCCACCCTCTACTCCGGGCTCCAGCCCATGGACCCTAATAGTACCAGCTATGATAGCTGACCTTTTAGAAACATGACATGTTCAATTCCCTGGGCTACTTCCCCCACAGCAGCCCTCACTTCCTCAAGCTCCACTTCACCCTTACCTCATGGCCTCCTTCCTTGTGCCTGATATGGTGTGTACTACTCAGCCTCTCCAACAGCACAACTTCCTCCTACAGCTCCTGACATGTGCGCCCACCTGACTAACTGGGAGGCTTTTAACTAATTTCAGTCAGCCCCTGATTGGCTCCAATTAACCTAGCATTCTCCGTGCCTTCTGGAAAGTTCTTAATTGGCCCCAGGTGTCTTAATTGACCTAGAGCAGCTGCCATTTCACTTATCCTGGTACCAGGGATTTGTTTAGCCTGGAGCTAATATATCTATCTCCCTCTACTCTTCTATAGCCATCTGGCCTTGCCCTATCACTATATATATATATAGGCCAGGCAACATAAAAGTTGTTCGTCTTTATTTTGTTACTTCATATCATTAGCTAAAAGTGCACACCTCTAAAATTGTACATTGTACTTTACTGTTGGCATGGATATGCATTTGTCTATTTTGATCTTCAAGACAATCAGGCTTCCCACTGAATGTCCCATTCTGACTATTACAGTAACTGACTTTGTCACCCATGACAGCAGCTATGGTCTGTATATAACATGTGATACCACTCACTCCCTCCATCCTGACAGGTTTCAGAGGGGTAGTTTATTTTAGAGTAGCCTTCATCATTTCTCTCATGGAAAAATATATATCAATATCTTATATCGTATATCAATCAAGAGAGGTGACAGTAAAAGCCCTGTATCATAAGTGTGCTGTAAAATAAGACTTTCTAATTTTTATTCATTGACTATGACTGTAATTTGACTATTACTGTAATTTGCACCTAGTTTTTAAGATTGTTCCTTGTTTAAAATGTACAATACTTGTTCAAATCAACCATCTGACCATAGGATGTATTGATCTATTCACTACTGGGATTTTACCTCAGATATCAGTTTCTGTTATTTGGCCAAATACAATGATTATACATGCAGACAAACTCTACTGCATACTAGGGGACTTCACTGTTCACCAGCATCTGTGATGTGATATGTTTGTTACCACCGCTGCATAGATAGATCTGGATTAAGTTAATTCTATCTAGCCAATTTTCTTCCTTTCTCCTGACAACAATAAACTCTATAAATATTAATTAATTAAGTTCCCAGAATGATTCTAGAAATATAACAGAACTTTATGTCCTTCTGTGTACCTCCGATGTCAGTTTATTATTATTTAAATAAAATGAAGGTAGAGACAGTCCCAAGCCACAATCTCATCTCCTGTTTTTATGGTATCCATAATCTAAAACCAGATCAGAATCTCAATTTGCAAATAGGCTCCAAATGTATGATGGTCCAACTCAAACAATTATCAACCTAGAAGTGTATGAAGTTAGGATCCAAATCTGGCAACCCATCTCTTATACATAGCAACACAAAGGTGGAATTCACAAGGTCAGCTTTTTGTTTAAATTATGCTCCCTTGTGGAACCAAATGATTTCTTGTAGATCACAACACAAATTTTGTATCTGAACTTTATCAGCTACAGCTAGTGCTAATGGTGTTAGGCTACCTCCCAGTAAGTCACAATGTGCACAGTTCTTCTTTCTAATAAGGCAACCTGCTCCATTTGATTGTACTAGTGTATGCAAATATTGTTACCCTAGAGGGTATCTGCTGGATTAGCTATAGAATTACCAGCAGAGGCAGTATGAAGAGAAGAGAAATGCAGATTTTTTTCTCTAATGCTTAGAGCTTGAGGGAACATGTAGATGCCTTTTGATGTTTAAATCTTAGTGTTATGTTTATCAAACATGGACAATCTATTCATATGAGAATTTGAAACAACTGATTATTTATTTGAAGCTGTTCATCATTAACATGCAATGTTAATGACTAATAAGAAGGTTCACTTTTAAAAGTATATACGTTTTATACGTTTAGCAGCTTTTGGGATTTCTGAAAACAATATTATACTAATAAATGCTGTAATTCTCTTCCAGTTCATGTAGGAGGTGACATTTCAATAGACTAAAATCAAAGCACTTGTTTAAAGTTAAGTATTGTTCTTAGTCTTAGATCAAATACAAACTGCAGTGCATTAACATATGGCTTCATTTAAAATTTGAAAACTGAACACTGCACAAAATTAGAATAGTATTTCAGCCAAGATCATTTTATGTCAATCCAAAATGCAAGCAGAAGGATATATCTGGCTACATTTGTTACCCATTCTAAAACTGTGAAGTTAAAAAATTAGAGATGGAGCCACACTGTTTAAAAAATTGGCTGTTTTAAGGTTCATTTTATAACCAAGTTCTGCAAGTCATTTGGAAGTGCTGATATTGTTTTTTTTTTTTTTTTAATCACCAAAGCACTGGATTAACACTGAAATCAAATGGTTCCCTTCCTAAGCAAATCAAGCAAGGTCTGGACTGCAAATGGAAAACGTGGGAGCCAAAAGTGTCTGCTGGGGTGGGGATGGAAAAGGAATCAAAGAAAGAGAGACCTGGGGACAGAAAGTGAAGGAGAGAAGAGGACAGGAGAACAGATGCAAGAATATGGAAAAGTGGGGAAGAGCCTTAGAAAAGAGAATAACAGGTGACTGGTAGGAGAGTCCTGTTGCAGCTGAGGTAGGGTTTCTCGTGCAGAGAGGTGCTTAACTTAGGTTTGATTAGGTCTTAATTTTTAATCAAACTGAATTGTCGTTTCATATATTCACACCACTTGTTGAGGTAAAAAGAGGACATTAGTTACTTGGCTGATTGATGGCACTTTGATTCATGTGATGCTGAGCAACTGAGGATTTTAGTCTACTCACACAAAATAAGATCTCAGAGGCATGGAAATGTTAAGGGAAATGCCACTTAACGATTTTCGAGTCTACAGTAAGAGTGTGTGTGGGGGTTGTGATGGGTTCGGTGACAGAGACTCCCTTGGGACTGTCACCTGATATGCTGAACTTACCTTTGAGTCTGTTTTCCCTGTCAGCTTGGGACTTCCAGAACCCTGCCTTGTTGAGCCAGACATGCTACCCTGATGCAACACAGACCCAGGGTCTGGGTCATGCCCCCAAAGCTGCAGGCTTTAAGTGAAAACAGCTCTGCAGGTTACCTGACTCCAGAACCCAGACATCCTGTTCCCAATGGGATCCAAACCCCAAATAAATCAATTTTACTCTGTATAAAGCTTATACAGGGTACACTCTTAAATTGTCCACCCTCTATAACACTGGTAGAGAGATATGCACAGCTGTTTGCTCCCCCAGGTATTAAGCACTTACTTTGGGTTTACTAATAAACAAAAGTGATTTTATTAAGTATAAAAGGTAGGAAAGTAAGTCACCAAGCAAAATAAAGCAAAAACAGGCAAGTCTAAGCCAAATACATTAAGAAACTGATTACATGTAATATCTCACCCTCAGAGATGTTCCAATAAGCTTCTTTCACAGACTATACTTCTTCGTAGTCTGGGCCCAATCCTTTCCCCTGGTACAGTCCTTGTTAGTTCCAGCAGACATCTTAGGTGTTAAGCAGGGGCTTTCTCATGACTGTCCCTTTTATAGCTTTAGCACAAGGTGAGAATCTTTTGTCTGACCCTCCTTCTAAATGGAAAGTACCAGATTTAAGATGAATTTCATTATCAGGTGACATGCTCACATGTCGCTGTAAGACCCCAGCCTCCTTTCTTCCTGGGCTGGCCCACACATACACAGGAAGGTTGGCAAGTAAACAGAGCCATTTATAGTTCATTGATTTTGAAGCACCCTTAATGGCTTCCACTTAATATGTTTATGTCTGTAATACAAGTTTGTATCTTATTCTCCTAACTCCAGACATATAAATAATACATGCAAACAAATAGGGTGAACGCACTCAGTAGATTATAAACTTTGTAAAGATACCTTACAAGATACCCTTTGCATAAGCATATCCCAGTTACATTATATTCACATTTATAAGCATATTTTCATAAAGCATATGGAGTGCAACATCACAGGGGTGCTATATTAATATTGCAGATTTCAACAGGTTTTTAGCTTCCTTTTAGTGAAAGAATGTTTCTGATTCTAAATGACAGCATGATTTCTTGAACTCTCTTTCTACAAAGTCAGAATACCTAATATTGACATGGTTGTATGCTGTTGCGAGGTTAGAATTCTGTGGCAGCCTGTTTAAAATACAATTTGTCTCCTCTAGTTCAGAAACTGCAATTTGACTTCTAGCAGTGTAGTGTGTTACTGCCTCTATCTGAACCTTCCACTGTATAAATACAGAGCCAGACCCTCAGCTGCTATAAATCAGCACATTCAGTGGAGGTACACTAATTTGCACTTCCTGCAGATCTGGTCCAGGTAAAGTAACAACCTCTCTGGTAGAATACAGTCTTTGAGAGGTCTGAGCCATTCGAAGTCAGGAAGTATTCAACATCAGGAACCACTGTTATCACTGGCAATTTTCTGTTCAGCATAGCAAACTCCTGTTCAACACCAGCTACATCTCATTCTGAAGTATGTGATCTGTGAACATTATTGAAGGCTTCCCTGATTCTTCATTTTGCAGTGCTGTTCAACATTTACAATATCCCACCTTTACAGTAGTTTTTCTCCATCATTTTAATGACACACTAGTAGCCTTCATGAGTTGGTGGTGAGAGTGCTGTCTTCACAAAACACTACATTTGTCCTTTTCCTACTAGAAAATAGAGAACAAATTAGAGAATTGCCTGCTTTTTTTTTTTTGGTAGTGGTGATGGTAATGATGTGACCCCTCTGACGGATGTCTTTTCTCAACTCTGGTGGAAAATCAGACTTGGATACTCTCAGTATGTTTCCAGAAGAGAAGGTATTACACTAATGAAAAACAAAATAAACAAAAGTCAGATAAAATCCACTTTATGTACTGGTACAGAGTCCTCATATGGTCCTGCCCAGGTGGCAGAGTCACGGCTGCATTGATTGATGGAAGTGAAGAGTCTACTCCCCCATCTTGTAGATAGATCCCTGAACTAATGGAGCTGTGTGGAACACTGGATACTTGCCAACAATCTGTGTGGTTCCAGTGTCAAGTGCATGACTGAAGCAATTGGAATCTATTCTGTAATGGACCAAATGACTGCAGTATTTATCCATTTGAATGCCTCAGTGATGAAAAATTGCAAGGGCATAAGTATGGAAGATGATAAGGAAATTGGGATTGGCCAGCATGTACCATTTGACTGTAAGTCTCACATCTTTGATGGTTCTCCACAGCATGCAGGAGTACCCGGATTTTGGATAGAGTACTGCCACTTCTCAAAATAACTGGGGCTGCGGCACAGCTGTTTTCCCCAATAGAAAATAGGGAGTAACTGCTCTGGATCTTTTTATGTCCTTTGTGCTCCTGACCATCATTTTTTCCCCAATAGGCAGCAGCCCTATGGAGTGGATTTTGTTCCACTGAATAAGCTCTATGTGTGCTGGAAATGCAGTATTGTACATGTGGCCTGCTTCCACAGATAAGGAGTGCTTATTTCTGGTGAAACATGAACTAAATTTGCACCATTTTGAGCAATGAAATGTCATCTAGCACAGTGTCATTTTGAAAATGTAAAACTGTATAAACAACAACATTGAGCTCCACCTGAGCCATTCAGTTATTATTTCCCCATAGATTATAAAGGGAAATTTATATTTCCAATCACACAGACCATTCTGGTAGGGAACACAAACCTAGTGCATGTGTAAATTGTCTAAAAAAAAAAAAGCTATTTTTGAAATTGCATGTATATATCCAAGTGGAGCAATGGATTATATAATGTACGGTTGCATTTAACAAGGAGTTATAATGGAGCTTTTAAGAATTCTGAGGGA
Source organism: Lepidochelys olivacea (assembly GCF_965140295.1). NCBI lineage: Eukaryota > Metazoa > Chordata > Testudines > Cheloniidae > Lepidochelys > Lepidochelys olivacea. Next base: position 72,807,558 of record NC_140411.1, on the reverse strand, counting down.
GCGTTCATATTTAACTGCTTGGGTGGTACTAAGTCTGAGGGGGAAAAAGGCACTGTGTTTCATGGGAAAATATACTACTGTACCTTCCACTAATGAAGATATTGGAATTTAGTTTTGTAAATATGCAGTAAAATAAACACCTCCCAAAGTAGATAACCTGATTGTGAGGAAAGATGGAGCGGTTTTCTCTCTCCCTTTCATTTTATGTATTATATACCTTGTGGAGACATCAGTAGCAACTCCATAGTAAGGCTGTATTTTGATTTCTACTTAATGGATAATTATCTTCCTCCCTCAATTTATGTTATACTGAATTATTGTTGTCTGACAATATTCAAATATTATAGACAACAAACATCCTAAACATATATCCTTGATATAACCCATTTCCAGTTGGAAAGTCAACAGGTTTTCACTCATGGAACAGACAGGAGAATTAGACCCTTAATCTCCTGTTCTAGGGCTAGTTGTCTTTCAGGTACGTTATTTTTTTTACTTTCATTTACAGCTATATGCCATCCCAGTCCTGGTGCTTCATCTTCTTTAAGTGCAACTACCTGTTTATATAGCCAATTCTGTTATCTGAAGATTAACATAGCACTTCCTGTCAGCCAAGTGTTTTAACATGCTTTGAAAACTAAAGCAAAAAGATTGGCAATCCCCTCCGCTCCCTCCCTGTACAGGGAGATTTTGATGGACTAGTAAAAGTCCAAGGACTACTACTGATTGATTATCATACTTGTTGCTGACAGCTGCCAAACTAGTAGATGTTTTTGCAGGCCTGTGACGTAGCTTTAGCCTTAACATGATTAAGCCAGGAAAGCATGGAGTTTGGGCAACCACAGAGATGGGAGCTTCTTGCTCAACCTTTGCCTGACCCTGCATCCCTCCCTGATTGCTCAACCTTTGCCTGACCCTGCATCCCTCCCTGATGAAGTCTCTTTTGATGCTGCAGTCTGTGTTTTTAGGAGAAAAAACAAGCTCATCTATATTTACCTTCTGTCGGGGCCTCAAGGCATGGAGACTCTGTAAGAACACATCTGGCTAATTAGAAATCTGAGGAAACCTCTTGCTTAGCTTTTGAAACTGCTTGCCTAACAAGTTTTTTTTTTTTTTTGATTGACATGTCATTGTCTACTAAGAGGGATAAATAAGGTGGGAGGAGAATCTGGGCTAGTTGGATCTCTTCATGGATGCATCTTGGGGTCCCCACTGGTAGACAGAAGACTGGCAGAAGGCTGCCACTGTCCCACTCGAGAGCCACACCAAACTTCAGTAATTATTGAAGATTGGGGGTGTTTTACTAATCTGTTATGGACATGTGTAAGTGTATGAGATGAAATAAAGTATAGCTTTAAGGGAGTGCACTCTTGTATGGTACTGTTTGTGCCAGCCATCTATTGGGAGGATGGCCATGTCTCCATTGATTTATTTCCTGACACCACCTCACACAGAGTGAAGTTATCCCAGGTAACTTCCTCAGTACCCTAATTCCTGGCACTAGTGGTGGTGTGGTAACAAACAAAACCAAAATAAAACACCTTTCTGGCTGCACATTGAGCTGTCTCAATGTTAAAATAATAAGCTCATGCTTAAGCCCTTATTTATTATAATAGATTCTGACATGACACATGATTCTCAGTGTCAATGCATTTTACTTATAAATATTTTAATAAATACCATCTCCCTTCTTAATCATCTTGCTATAATTCATTTTGGTTTGACAACAGAAGTGATTAGTTCTCCCCAGTATTTCACAGTATGTAAATGATGCAATTATCACCTTAAACAGACATCACTCCTTTTTGCATTACAGTTTGCTGTTGTAAAAGGAGAAAATAGTAGACACTTCAGTGACTTTAATGGTTAACCATTTATGTGATGTGACTTCTATTACATGAACAGGAGACCAAAAAGATTTTTTTACAGGTAGCATGTCATCATGAGATAGCCACTGCATATTTCAAGCTGCGCTCCTCAAGCAAGGTGCTGAAGGCACTTGGCATGTTCTTTGTTAGTTCAGTGATTATAGGGGAAATCATTACAGAAGGGTGCATCCAGCTGCTTGCCTGTTTTATCAGTTTGTTTGTGAGAACAAGGACAAAGGCTAGTGTTCAATCTCCTAGTCAGCTTGGCTTAGTGTTTATCAGCTTCTGTCAGATTGTAAAGATTCAGTAGGGTAACTCAGTCTGACTTGAGAAATGGCCTGGTCTTGCAGCAGGATGAATATTTTAACCAAAGGTTTAAAATGCTTCCAAAAGAGCCCCTTAGCAAATATGACAAGGTGCAAATATAAAGGATTAGTCTTTGGTGGGGGGGTGAGGGGGCAAATCTTCAGCTGATGTAAATCAACATAGTTCTGTTGACTTCAGTGGGGTTTTACCCATTTACAGCACCTGAGTATATGTCTCAAATTATTAGTAATTTTATTTGTTTATTGTGTAAAAGGAACCTACACCTTTTTAGCCATGCAGGTTTCTTAGTCAATATTGTGACCATCTATCACATACATTTTAGGATTGCATTTTATATGATGTAATTCGTATTAATCATAGGAATCAATGTGCAGTATGGCATAGTAATCAATCCATATTACATTATCTACCAGCAATATGCAGGCACTTCTAGGCTGGAATGTGGCAGGAACTCATAAGATTTGAAGAGGGGAAGTGAATAATAGCTTACCCACAAGCATCCTAGAGCACCATGAAGCAGTCCACGCATTTCTTTAAAGACATCATGACAGCTGGTTAAGATTTTTGTTTTTTTCTGAATCAATAAAAATACAACTCTAATTGCTATTAAATACTTCTACATATTTAATTCTGCCTCCCCTTTCAAAGAAACATTCACGACCTTCCATATCTCTCAGTCAATATAATAGCAACGGTAATAAATGTATCAGTTATAACTTAGTGAAAATACATTGTTCAAATACAACTATTATACACCAACTGTTATAATTCCATGGTGGTACAAACATCATGGCCATACCATATTTTGCAGACAAAGGCAGTACTTCCAATAGTGGGGCCTGAAGCCAGAGTGGGAGAAAAGGGAGTTATGAAGGAAAAGTCAGGGGTGTAGAAAGTTTGGACAGACCACTCAATTGTTCTCCCCTCTCAGCTTTCATTTTTTTTTAAGAAGAGCCAGATCCACAAAGGCACTTAGGCATCTAACGGTCACTTTAGGCACATAAGTAAAAAAAAAAAATCAGACCTTCAAAACTCAGCTGCCCCCCTAGCCCTGTAAGCACTGACATGTCTTCTGGTGGTCATGCACAAAGCTGCTAAAGTACTGATGACATCTAAGACACTGCAGGACCCTCCAATTAGACAATCTCTAATTTATCTTGCCTGCAGGGCAGCAGCACCAGTGTTTGGAGCACTCAGGCAGGATGGGGAAAACCTAGGTTCAAATACCCACTCTGTCTCATCTGAAGCAGGGACTTGAACCTAGTTCTCTCACCACTCAGGGGAGATCCCAAACCATAGCTCTTAGGGCATTCTGGTACAGGGTGTCTCTCCCAACCTCTCCTGTTGAAAATTTTCAACGTTGTATACATACTTATCATAGAATCATAGAATCATAGAATATCAGGGTTGGAAGGGACCCCAGAAGGTCATCTAGTCCAACCCCCTGCTCAAAGCAGGACCAATTCCCAGTTAAATCATCCCAGCCAGGGCTTTGTCAAGCCTGACCTTAAAAACCTCTAAGGAAGGAGATTCTACCACCTCCCTAGGTAACGCATTCCAGTGTTTCACCACCCTCTTAGTGAAAAAGTTTTTCCTAATATCCAATCTAAACCTCCCCCACTGCAACTTGAGACCATTACTCCTCGTTCTCTCATCTGCTACCATTGAGAACAGTCTAGAGCCATCCTCTTTGGAACCCCCTTTCAGGTAGTTGAAAGCAGCTATCAAATCCCCCCTCATTCTTCTCTTCTGCAGGCTAAACAATCCCAGCTCCCTCAGCCTCTCCTCATAACTCATGTGTTCCAGTCCCCTAATCATTTAAATATTGAAATATTCTTTAAATATTCTTTAAATATTCTTTTCAGTAGGGACTGGAAACTGGGTTTCCCAGGTGAGTGCTCTAGCTACTGGGCTATTGGGGATAAGCGGGCAGGGCATTCCCACCACTACTACTCATTGTGAGAAATGTGCCTACCCATATCACCCCTAACTACTGGGGAGATTTTTTAGTTGTCAATCCCAAGTGAATGAAGAAAATTCCCTCTGGCTCCAAGTTAAGTGCTTAACTCCCTGGGAGGCATGGAGCAAGGTCACACCATTCTCCTGGACATTTCCTATTAGCTTATTTAGGCAGCTCTCCATTCAGCTTCCTGGCTTCTGTGAATCCCATTCTCAAGTGCCATGCATTGTATAGGGAGCCTGGGTGCCAAACTCAGGGTTGTGCATTCCATTAGGCAGCCAGACACGTAAATATTAATGTTGCAATGATGAGTTTTAGTCTCCTTTGTGGATGTAACCCTAAGGCTATGTCTATACTATGAGCTAGGGGTGTGATTCCCCTGCTCATGTACACATACTTGTGCTACTTGTTACTGAGCTAACACAGATCTAAATAGGAGTGTAGTTACAACAGCATGGGTAGTGGCAGTGGAGGTGTGGCTGAGCCATGCAGAATACAAACCTGCCTGGAGCCTGCATGTGTTGACTAAGAAAGAAGTTTAACATAAGGTGTCAAAATAGATACCCACCCCCACACCTGAACACTAAGATATAATTCAGCCCAAAGATTTGGCTTATATCACAAAGATCAACAGTACAGTTCAAATGGTTTATGGAAGGCCAACCCCAACCCTCCCTTGACTTACAATGCAGACATTAAAGATTGCACTTTCATAGATTTTGTGCAGTTAATGCTAAAATGAATTATCTTGTATACAAGTATCCAAAAATGGGGACCATCAGAAAAGTTTATATAAGTTGAGAGAAATAGCAAAAAATATATTTATCTAGAGTTGTTTTGAAGACTTTACATGATCTGAGAACTAAGTGAAATCTAAAAAATGAAGCCCATAACTATATTACAAAAATAGGAAGTTTATAATATTATTGATATGAAAAAGCTTCTAGTTACTTACTATGAAAGGCATCCCTTTAAAGTAGTTAGTAATTATGATTGATAAATTAATGTGAGAAAACAATAATTTTTCTGACTTCACCAGAACTTGTATAACATTTGATGAGAAAAATTGAATTAAATTAAATAACATTTAAATACTCTTTTAATCATACTGATCTTTAACAAGCAAGTACTATTAAATCCTTCTATTTATTTTTCATCCAACAACTGATTTACAGTTTCACACATTATGAAATATCTGACTGACAGCAATGGAATGTGAGGTTTCTCATCTTGGTTCAAAGCCAAGCCACCATGCTATTGCCACCAAAGTAGTAACTCTGGTAGACAGTGACTCATGGAAAATAAGCTGTAGGTGGCAGTCCAGTTCCAGACTTTACAACACATAATAAGAAAAGACACCAACATAGTAACACTTATCTGGCACTTCTGAAGGCTATCTCTGCTGAAGTTGTTAACTGCGTTCTTGTGGAGACTGGCCGACTATTTTACCCTATACGAGCTGCCTCCATATTTTTTTCAGAACCCAAAGCAGTGGTAACTTAACTGTTTCACTCCAGGTTGGGGGTGTCAGGAATAAATCAATGGGAACACAGTAATTCTGTCTGATAAAATATTAATACAAGTAAGCGTGCTCTTATTTAAAATGATAATTTATTAGATTTAAGCACACAGAGAGATAAAAAATAGGTTTAGAACATCCCAATTCATTACCTAGAATCTGGGATGATATTGAGTAATTTACAGCAGTTCCACTATAGCTGGTTACTTCCTCACCAGGGAGTAAGCTGTCAGGAAAAAGGTCTCTCAGGGTAGCTTCAGAGGACTGCTCCAAAGTACACTCTATTATCTAAAAAGAAAAGGAGTACTTGTGGCACCTTAGAGACTAACCAATTTATTTGAGCATAAGCTTTCGTGAGCTACAGCTCACTTCATCGGATGCATACTGTGGAAAGTGTAGAAGATCTTTTTATACACACAAAGCATGAAAAAATACCTCCTCCCACCCTACTCTCCTGCTGGTAATAGCTTATCTAAAGTGATCACTCTCCTTACAATGTGTATGATAATCAAGGTGTGCCATTTCCAGCACAAATCCAGGGTTTAACAAGAACGTCTGATGGGGGGGTAGGAAAAAAAAAGGGGAAATAGGAAAACCTATGTCCCCTTGTTTTTTCCTACACCCCCCCCGACGTTATTATTACCAGAAGAATATTATTGGTAGTGTGGTATGGACAAGTGTCAAGGCTGATTCCCCATTCTGGCACTTTGAGTGCAGAAGATGGGGGCCCGCAAGGATTTTAAAAATTAATATTTGCCACTCCAGGCTTGTATTAAACCCCCAAGTTACAGCTTTTCTCTGACCTTGGCTTGGTAAACGCTGCCACCACCCAAGTGAAAAACTGCCTCTTGCAAATCCTGCAAAAACTCACTTGGGAAGTTTTCCCTGAGGCCCCTCAGCTTTTCCACCCCTCCCTTGGGGAAGCCGAAAAGAAAACAAATAAAAGGGAAACCCAGCTGTTGCCACCAGCTAATTGAAAATTGTATGTAGAGACCTTTTAAGACACAAATGCCAATCAGGTTCTTAAAAGAGGTAAATTTTATTAAACAACAAAAAGAAAGAAAATACATCTGGAATTTAGGATTTTGCTAGATTTCAAAAGAGCAATTACAAAAGCACCCAAAATAGCTTTCTTGGGGGTTGAGCTTAAAGGTTACAAGCAAACAAAAGCATCTGGGATTAGCACAGAGGAATCCACAAGCCTTACAAAAACTAAAAGAAATAACCCTGATCGTGTCTATCTAAACATTCACTGTCCCAATGAGTTCTTCTAGGTATGGACGATGAATTTTCATACCTGGTCCAAACTTTACACAGCATTCCAGCTGCCCCTGTCTCTTCAGCCCAGAGAGAACAACAGAGAGACAAAGGGAAAGCATTTTCCCCATTTTTTTTAAAAGTTCTAGCCTTCCCATTGGCTCTTTTGGTCAGGTGCCCACTCCCTTTTCTTTACCTGGGGACTTTTTAACCCTTTACAGGTAAAGCAAGCAGCCACCAAGAGGGACTTTATAGCTATCTGGCTGGCTGGGTGTCTATCAAAGGGAGATATCCCCTCATTCATTTATCACAACAAGCTTGTACAGCCTCAGATTATTAAGCTTCAGTCACAAAAGCTGTAGCAAGCTCTAAATCCTTTTAACATTTCAAGAGAATGAAAATGCGACAAAAGTACTGAAGTCTCCATTGAAAGAGCACTTATCTTCTGAGGTACATACAAATCCAGGGTTCTAAAAGTCATAGAAGTTAGAGATTGAAAATACCTGTGATGTCATCTTGTCCTTCCCCAGTCCATTAGGTTTGTTCTCGACACAGTCCACTTCTAGTGCTTTGTGCTGTTTGAGTAGCTGTGTGTTATTTTAAACTAGTGCTCAAATATCATGGTGATTATTACTGTGTAAGAACCTGCCTAGAATAATACGACTGAGAATAGCTTTATCCTGTCGAGCCAGATGCTCATTTTTGATAATGTTTCAATCACCCTTTTTTGCTGTAGTTTTGATTCATATATATTTTTTGTGAAAACTAGAAAAGTTTGTGAAACAAAATGTGGGTATGTTTTAGCCAGAAAATTGCTACAGTTACTGATCAGTGCAACCACTGTTCTGCTTTCTTTTCCAATAGTGGTTTTCCATCACTTAAGCCTAAATTCAAGGGTAATGAGGTGCCGAAACTCCTCCCTTGGGGGAGTTAGTTGCCTAAGTCTCAGTTTTATGCTCCACTATGATACACAAAACTCCTGCTGACCCATGAAGGTGTCTAAACTCTCTTGGTACCTAAGTTTTTTATAATTAAATGTTCCCTCAGAACAGATATTTCTGCCTCTGGGCATTCACACTGCTGCCTCATTCTAGGTGTCTGGATGACAATATCCTTCCTAAGCCCCAGAGCAACTCATGAACTGGGGAAGACAGGTAGGTATTCGGACACCTAACTCACGTGCAGGGCCCAGTCTGGTAGATGTGCTTGGGAGAGGAGTGGGAGTTGTTGTGGGGGATCTGCCTCCTCTCATATGAGTGCTCTAAACATTGGGTTATAGGACATTCTGATATGGAGCTCCTTCAGCAGAGCTTTTTGAAGTAGTTGCATGGTAAAGTCATTGGGCCAGACACAGAACAGGAATGAACAAGCACAAGCATGAGAAAGACTCTGGAGCCTGGTGTTAGAGCACTCACCCAGGATGTGGAAAAGCCAATGTCTAGTCCATCTACCCCAATGATTCTTAAATTATCCCCAGTGCAACAGCTTCAACCGGAGAGACAGAAACACCCACATCAAAATATTCCACAGATCAATGGTTAGAGTAATCATTGAGAGGTGGTACACCCCTGTTCAAGTCCTTTCTCCTCACCTGGCAGAGGGGCAACTTAAACCAGTGGTCTCCAATATCTCAGGTGAGTATCTTAGTTACTGGGCTGAAAGTTAGGAGGCAGGTCCTCCTCCTCCTTCTTCTCTCTTTCCATTTCTTGTGGAAAAAAAACACCTTAGGCTGCTAACTCCAATAGAAGATTTACAACTGAGAATCACTAACAGATATATTGCCACCTGCAAACAGGACCTAGACACTTATCTCAGTGAGAGTGGTGGGCTTAGTGAACACCCCTCTTGTCAGCATCTCCCATTGACTAGCTTAGGCAGCTCCCTGTTTAGCATGCATGCTTTCCTGAATAGCATTTTAAGGCACCTAACTCTCCTCATTCATGGTATAGTTAGTTGCTTCAGGCTTTGTGAATCACTCTGTTGTTCCTGTGATTTTCTAGGAGCCTAAAAGTTAAGTGTTAAAGTTAAGCACTCAATATCAAAATGCCTAAGTACTTTTGTGAACTTAGGCCTTACACCTTTTATTTTATTGCTGTGAGCTGTTCAGTGGGAAAACTGAAATTTAGTCTATTTAACAAGATATTTTGTAGGCAAGCATTGTAAAGTGGGCACCCTTTGAGAGCCTAAACATTTTCTACTCTACATTTGATACTATGTTATCTCTGGTCCTAAACAGAAGAGGATATTCAGGTTTCTGAAAGCATCTAAAAGAATAATTATTGCTTAATGTTTAAGAAGCGGCACTATATAGGATCTCATTCTCCCTTGTCCTATGTGTTTGGCAGCCTTACGTTGATTTTGAAGTGAGCAGCATGTCATGCTGTCTGGAGTAGATGACAACTCTGAGTGCCAGTCTCAGAGCAGACTGTTAAAAAGAGGGCAGACACCCCAAACTGGTGGTGTTGATAGTACAGATTGCTGAGCTGCTCTATTCTGTTTCCTAAGCACAGAACTTGAAAACATTGCTTTGCCACTATTAATATGATTTTCAATATGGGAAGAACTAAAATAAAATTAACTAAATTGATAAGAAATAGGGTGGTAACAGTAGACCATAACATTAATATGCATAAATTAACAATTGGATACATATTAAAATAGGAAGTAATTGTTTACAGTTTAATTATTTGGTAATTTCGTATGTGTGAAATGTTGGCACACAGCCAAGAAAAAGTAATTAGCAGTTTCAGTTCAGCATATAACTTGTGTGTTGACAAGCAGACAAATGTAAAATAGAGTAAAGTAAAGGTCACCCCAACACTGCAGGGAGAGGTCAGTCGGGCATGTTCAGTCCAAAATGAGGTGAGGGTCTCCAGACCATAATAGTAAAGAGACCACAATACTAAGACTTGTTATGTAAGAGCTTTGATTGACCGCCAGATTTAGCAGTTGTGATTGGACTATAAGAATGGACCAATCAGAAAGGGTCTAAATTTGTTTGGAGGATAAGGAAGGACTTAAAGAATAGCTAATCAGAACAGGTCAAAAATCGTATAAAAAACAAAGAGTCAACTTGCAAAATTTAGGATGGGCAGGAGCAGGAGAAAAAGGCAGCTGGGAGAAGAAGCAAAAGAATCAGAAACAGAGAAGATTGAGGCCAGAACTCTGCATTGGGTTTTTGCAGTGGAGCAAGGAATCACCACAAGCAGTAGCTGTAACAGTAACCACAGGGTGACAGCAGCAGCAACAGTGCTGCTGGGACAGAGCAGAAAAGGACCCTGATAGAACAGATGGAGAGAAGACTACGGAGAGTAAGCATGCTAAGTATAATGTAAAATATAGATAGAAATAGGATTAATGAGTATGTCACTGTATGTTTGGGTTAATAAAGGTGTGTGTTTGGATTGTGAATGTTACATTGTTTTTAGGGCTGTCAAACAATTTAAAAAAAATAATCACGATTAATTGTGTGATTAAAAATTAATCATTATTAATAGCATGATTAAAATTAATCACAATCATGTGATTAATTGCACTGTTAAACAATAATAGAATACCATTTATTTAAATATTTTGAATGTTTTCTACATTTTCAAATATTTTATTTCAATTACAAGACAAAATACAAAGTGTACAGTGCTCACTTTATTTTTATGACGAAAATTTGCACTATAAAATTGAAACTTCAATTCACCTCATTGAAATACAGTAGTGCAATCTCTTTATCAAGAAAGCTGAACTTACAACTGTAGAATTATGTAAAAAGAATAACTGCACTTAACAATAAAACAATGTAAAACTTTAGAGCCTACAAGTCCACTCAGTCCTACTTCTTTTTCAGCCAATCACTCAGACAAACAGTCTTGTTTACAGTTTTAGGAGATAATGCTGCCTGCTTCTTGTTTCCAATGTCACTTGAAATTGAAAACAAGTGTTTGCATGACACTGTTGTAGCTGGCATCAAAAGATATTTACGTGCTAGATGTGCTAAAGATATATATCCTCCTTCATGCTTCAACTGCCATTACAGTTGAAAGAAGAAAGCCAAGGAAAGTGTGGGCCCCTTACTGAATGAGGGAGGCAACCTAGTGACAGAGGATGTGGAAAAAGCTAATGTACTCAATGCTTTTTTTGCCTCTGTTTTCACGAACAAGGTCAGCTCCCAGACTGCTGCGCTGGGCATCACAAAATGGGGAAGAGATGGCCAGCCCTCTGTGGAGATAGAGGTGGTTAGGGACTATTTAGACAAGCTGGACGTGCACAAGTCCATGGGGCCGGACGAGTTGCATCCGAGAGTGCTGAAGGAATTGGCGGCTGTGATTGCAGAGCCATTGGCCATTATCTTTGAAAACTCGTGGCGAACCGGGGAAGTCCCGGATGACTGGAAAAAGGCTAATGTAGTGCCAATCTTTAAAAAAGAGAAGAAGGAGGATCCTGGGAACTACAGGCCAGTCAGCCTCACTTCAGTCCCTGAAAAAATCATGGAGCAGGTCCTCAAAGAATCAATTCTGAAGCACTTGCATGAGAGGAAAGTGATCAGGAACAGCTAGCATGGATTCACCAAGGGAAGGTCATGCCTGACTAATCTAATCGCCTTTTATGATGAGATTACTGGTTCTGTGGATGAAGGGAAAGCAGTGGATGTATTGTTTCTTGACTTTAGCAAAGCTTTTGACACAGTCTCCCACAGTATTCTTGTCAGCAAGTTAAGGAAGTATGGGCTGGATGAATGCACTATAAGGTGGGTAGAAAGCTGGCTAGATTGTCGGGCTCAACGGGTAGTGATCAATGACTCCATGTCTAGTTGGCAGCCGGTATCAAGTGGAGTGCCCCAAGGGTCGGTCCTGGGGCCGGTTTTGTTCAATATCTTCATAAATGATCTGGAGGATGGTGTGGATTGCACTCTCAGCAAATTTGTGGATGATACTAAACTGGGAGGAGTGGTAGATATGCTGGAGGGGAGGGATAGGATACAGAAGGACCTAGACAAATTGGAGGATTGGGCCAAAAGAAATCTGATGAGGTTCAATAAGGATAAGTGCAGGGTCCTGCACTTAGGACGGAAGAACCCAATGCACAGCTACAGACTAGGGACCGAATGGCTAGGCAGCAGTTCTGCGGAAAAGGACCTAGGGGTGACAGTGGACGAGAAGCTGGATATGAGTCAGCAGTGTGCCCTTGTTGCAAAGAAGGCCAATGGCATTTTGGGATGTATAAGTAGGGGCATAATGAGCAGATGGAGGGACGTGGTCGTTCCCCTCTATTCGACATTGGTGAGGCCTCATCTGGAGTACTGTGTCCAGTTTTGGGCCCCACACTACAAGAAGGATGTGGATAAATTGGAGAGAGTCCAGCGAAGGGCAACAAAAATGATTAGGGGTCTGGAACACATGACTTATGAGGAGAGGCTGAGGGAGCTGGGATTGTTTAGCCTGCAGAAGAGAAGAATGAGGGGGGATTTGATAGCTGCTTTCAACTACCTGAAAGGGGGTTCCAAAGAGGATGGCTCTAGACTGTTCTCAATGGTAGCAGATGAGAGAACGAGGAGTAATGGTCTCAAGTTGCAGTGGGGGAGGTTTAGATTGGATATTAGGAAAAACTTTTTCACTAGGAGGGTGGTGAAACACTGGAATGTGTTACCTAGGGAGGTGGTAGAATCTCCTTCCTTAGAGGTTTTTAAGGTCAGGCTTGACAAAGCCCTGGCTGGGATGATTTAACTGGGAATTGGTCCTGCTTCGAGCAGGGGGTTGGACTAGATGACCTTCTGGGGTCCCTTCTAACCCTGATATTCTATGATTCTATGATACAGACCACATATATCTATTCTGATGGCGGGTTTTGCTCGATAACAATCCAAAGCAGTAGGGACCGATGCATGTTCATTTTCATCATCTAAGTCAGATGCCACCAGCAGAAGGTTGATTTTCATTTTTTGGTAGTTCAGATTCTGTAGTTTCTGCATTAGAGTGTTGCTCTTTTAAGACTTCTGACAGCATGCTCCACACCTCATCCCTCTCAGATTTCAGAAAGCACTTCAGATTCTTAAATCTTGGGTCTAGTGCTGTAGCTATTTTTAGAAAGCTCAGATTGGGACTTTCTTTGCATTCTGTAAAATCTGTTATGAAAATGTTCCTAAATCGAACAACATATGCTGGATCTTCATCAGAGACTGACATAACATGGAATATATGGTAAAATGCAGGTAAAACCATGAAACAGGAGACATGCAATTCCCTCCCCAAGGAGTTCAGTCACAAACCTTCAGGGCTCAAGCAGTGTTTCTAGCTATTGCAGTTTTTCAAAATCCTTATCTGTTGGCACTGATAGATAGTGCTTTTGAAGAATAAATGTAGATGTGATAGTGGCTTTATTGAAAAGCAGGCACTGAATCATGGCCAATGTGGAGTTCCATCTGATTGAAATATCATGTACAAGAGGTTCTTGTTTCTGTCCGTTTGCAGCTTGTCGTATTCCTAGCTCTGTCCTGTTAGCTGGACTGTGTTTGAAATGGCCCACAAGTTTTCTACATTTTTCCAGCACGTTTTCAAAACTACCATCATTGAGCGCTACTGTAATGGATCATGGAATATCAGCACTGGAAGGGACCTCAGGAGGTCATCGAGTGCAACCCCCTGCTCAAAGCAGGACCAACCCCCAGTTTTTGCCCCAGATCCCTAAATGCCCCCCTTAAGGATTGAACTTACATCCCTGGGTTTAACAGACCAATGCTCAAACCACTGAGCTATCCCTCATTATAAGAAATGTGCGTCATGTATTCAAAAGGGAAGCGACTGGCTGCTGCTACCATATTATGTGCATTGTCAGTACTAACTGTTGTTACCATTTCTTAAATATTCCATTCTTTTGCAACATCCATGAAATGCTCTGCACATGCTTCAGCATAATATCTCTCTTCAGTATGTGTTACCGTTACAGTAGATGACTGCAGTGTCCATGCAAGCATCAGTAAGGTGTGCCATTACGTGAAGATAGCTATGATTGCTCAAGGATGTCCAGTGATTGCCAGTCAAAGCAACAGCCAGTGCATTTTCAGAAGTAGTCTTTTTTTGTAGTCTTCTTGTTGTCATATCGGTCAGTTATTCATTATTAAATGCTTCCTCAGGAGGGCAAGATATGTGACTGATTAGAAGATGCAATTTCAATACTATCACTTAGCTCTCTGTCATTTACAATTGTCAAGGTTCCTCCCCCACTCTGAACTCTAGGGTACAGATGTGGGGACCTGCATGAAAAAACCTCCTAAGCTTATCTTTACCAGCTTAGGTCAAAACTTCCCCAAGGTACAAAATATTACCCCCGTTATCCTTGGAATGGCCGCTACCACCACCAAACTAATACTGGTTACTGGGGAAGAGCTGTTTGGACGCGTCCTTCCCCCCAAAATACTTCCCAAAACCTTGCACCCCACTTCCTGGACAAGGTTTGGTAAAAAGCCTCACCAATTTGCCTAGGTGACTACAGACCCAGACCCTTGGATCTTAAGAACAATGAACAATCCTCCCAACACTTGCACTCCCCCTTTCCTGGGAAATGTTGGATAAAAAGCCTCACCAATTTGCATAGGTGACCACAAACCCAAACCCTTGGATCTGAGAACAATGAAAAAGCATTCAGTGTTTTACAAGAAGACTTTTAATAAAAAATAGAAGTAAATAGAAATAAAGAAATCCCCCCTGTAAAATCAGGATGGTATATATATCTTACAGGGTAATTAGATTCAAAAACATAGAGAACCCCTCTAGGCAAAACCTTAAGTTACAAAAAAGATACACAGACAGAAATAGTTATTCTATTCAGCACAATTCTTTTCTCAGCCATTTAAAGAAATCATAATCTAACACATACCTAGCTAGATTACTTACTAAAAGTTCTAAGACTCCATTCCTGTTCTGTCCCCGGCCAAGACGACTACAGACAGACACACAAACCCTTTGTTTCTCTCCCTCCTCCCAGCTTTTGAAAGTATCTTGTCTCCTCATTGGTCATTTTGGTCAGGTGCCAGCGAGGTTACCTTTAGCTTCTTAACCCTTTACAGGTGAGAGGAGCTTTCCCCTGGCCAGGAGGGATTTCAAAGGGGTTTACCCTTCCCTTTATATTTATGACACGCCCCCCAAATCTCAGCTAGGGTGAAACACTGGCTGGGATTTCTTCCTGGAGCTCTAGGAAAACAGAGTTAATAAGACACATGCATCTCTAAATATACTACCAAGTACATAAAGACTAACAATATTTTCCACATCTCAAGGACGATTTTAACCAGTTGATTCTGGGAAACTTTCACGGGAGAGTGCATCAGCCACTTTGTTAGAAGCTCCTGAGATGTGTTGGATGTCGAAATCAAAATCTTGGAGAGCTAAACTCCACCGAAGAAGTTTTCTGTTAGTTTCTTTGACGGTGTGAAGCCACTTTAGTGCAGCATGGTCGGTTTGCAGGTGGAAACGCCGTCCCCAAACATATGGGCGTAGCTTTTCCAGAGCGTAGACAATGGCATAACATTCTTTTTCAGTGACTGACCAGTTGCTTTCCCTCTCAGACAGTTTTTTGCTGAGAAACACTACAGGGTGGAATTCTTGATCAGGTCCTTTCTGCATTAAAACTGCTCCCACACCACGCTCGGATGCATCTGTGGTTACTAGGAACGGTTTGTCAAAGTCTGGGGCCCTTAGTACAGGGTCAGACATGAGTGTCGCTTTAAGCTTGTTAAAGGCCTTCTGACACTTTCCGGTCCACTGAACAGCATTTGGCTGTTTCTTTTTGGTTAGGTCTGTCAGTGGGGCAGCGATTTGGCTGTAGTGCGGTACAAATCGTCTGTAATAACCGGCCAAGCCTAAGAAGGATTGAACCTGTTTCTTTGACTTTGGGACAGGCCACTTTTGGATAGCATCCACTTTGGCCTGTAGGGGGCTGATAGTTCCTTGACCCACCTGGTGTCCAAGGTAAGTCACTCTGTTTAGGCCTATTTGACACTTCTTAGCCTTAACAGTTAGTCCTGCCTCCCTTATGCGCTCAAGGACTTTTTGTAGATGTTCCAGGTGGTCTGCCCAGGAATCCGAAAATATGGCCACATCGTCAAGGTAGGCGACTGCATATTCTCCTAATCCCGCTAGGAGACCATCTACAAGTCTTTGGAAAGTGGCGGGTGCATTTCGCAGCCCGAAAGGGAGTACATTAAATTCATACAGCCCGAGATGTGTGATGAAGGCTGACCTTTCCTTGGCAGATTCATCTAGCGGTACCTGCCAGTACCCCTTGGTTAAGTCCAAGGTAGAGATGAACTGGGCCCTTCCCAGTTTCTCTAATAGTTCATCTGTGCGTGGCATGGGATAGTTGTCTGGGCGAGTTACAGCATTTAGCTTACGGTAGTCCACGCAAAAACGTATTTCCCCATCTGGTTTGGGAACTAGAACCACTGGAGATGCCCATGCACTTTCAGAGGGGCGGATTACACCCATCTGTAACATATCCTGGATCTCCCATTCTATAGCAGTTTTAGCTTGAGGAGACACCCGGTAAGGTTGGACCCTAATTGGGTGAGCATTACCTGTGTCAATGGAGTGGTATGCCCGTTCAGTCAGTCCTGGGGTGGCTGAGAACGTTGGCGCGTAGCTAGTGCACAGCTCCTGGATCTGCTGTCGCTGCATACGCCCAAGGGTCATGGAGAGGTTCACCTCTTCCACACCACCAGCACATTTCCCTTCGTAATAGACACCTTCAGGCCACTCAGCGTCGTCTCCTCCCTGGGCTGTAAACTGACAAACCTTTAATTCTCTGGAATAAAAGGGCTTTAGAGAATTAATATGATACACCTTAGGCTTTCGGTTGGAGGTGGGGAATGCTATGAGATAATTAACAGCTCCCAGGCGCTCCTGGACCACGAATGGCCCTTCCCACGATGCTTCCATTTTATGGGCCTGGAGCGCCTTTAAGACCATGACCTGGTCTCCTACTTTGAAGGAACGCTCTCTGGCATGTTTATCATACCAGGCTTTTTGCTCTTTTTGAGCATCCTGTAAGTTTTCTCTAGCAAGGGCTAAAGAGGTTCGGAGGGTGTTTTGTAGGTTGGTTACAAAGTCCAGAATGTTAGTTCCTGGAGAAGGTGTAAATCCCTCCCATTGCTGCTTCACCAACTGCAATGGCCCCTTAACCTCACGGCCATATACAAGTTCAAATGGGGAAAACCCTAAACTGGGATGTGGTACAGCTCTGTAGGCAAAGAGCAACTGCTGCAATACTAGGTCCCAATCATTGGAGTGCTCATTTACGAATTTACGTATCATGGCCCCCAAAGTTCCATTAAACTTCTCCACCATGCCATTTGTTTGATGATGGTAAGGAGTGGCAACCAAGTGATTTACCCCATGAGCTTCCCAAAGGTTTTTCATAGTTCCTGCCAGGAAACTAGTCCCTGCATCTGTGAGGATGTCGGAGGGCCAACCTACCCTGGCAAAAATGTCTGCTAGTGCCTGGCACACACTTTTAGCCCTGGTGTTGCTTAGAGCTACTGCTTCTGGCCATCGGGTGGCAAAATCCATGAAAGTCAGTATGTACTGCTTTCCTCTGGGTGTCTTTTTCGGAAAAGGACCCAGAATATCCACAGCTACTCGCTGAAATGGAACTTTAATGATGGGGAGTGGCTGGAGAGGAGCTTTGACCTGGTCTTGGGGTTTTCCCACTCTTTGGCACACCTCACAAGACTGGACATAGGTAGAAACATCCTTGCCCATTCCCTCCCAGTGGAATGACCCCCCCAAACGGTCTTTGGTCCTGTTCACCCCAGCATGGCCACTAGGGTGATCATGGGCTAAGCTCAAGAGCTTGGCCCGGTATTTAGTTGGAACTACCAACTGTCTCTGAGGATGCCAGTCTTCCTGGTGTCCCCCAGAAAGAGTTTCCTTGTATAAAAGTCCTCTTTCTACAACAAACCTGGATCGATTAGAAGAGCTGAGAGGCGGTGGGTTGCTCCGTGCCGCCGTCCAAGCTCTCTGGAGGCTTTCATCTGCTTCCTGTTCGGTCTGGAACTGTTCCCTTGATGCTGGAGACATCAGTTCCTCATGGGATTGTGGACCTAGGCTTGGTCCCTCTGGAAGCGATATAGGGGATGGAGCTGTTTCTGTTGACTGTGAACCGCTCTCCGCTGGTGTACTATGTTGGGATTCAGGCTCCGGCTGAGCCTCTTGTGTAGGGTTATCGGCTGCTGCCAGTTCAGGTTCGGTGGGGCCCTCTGGTGTTGAGGTTGCAAATACTGGATTCAGTGCTGACACGGGGTCTGGTGTTGGTTGTTCGGCTGGTTCCGGTTCTGGGACTGGATCCACTACTGCTGTTGCAGACATTGGCCTGGGGTCCAGGTCCATCACCTCTGACTGGGTCCTGATAGAAGTTTCCGGAACAGAGCTAGGCCTCACGGCTTGTTTAGCCTGGTTGCGGGTGACCATTCCCACCCTCTTGGCCTGCTTCACATGATTGGCCAAGTCTTCCCCCAACAGCATGGGGATGGGATAATCATCATAGACTGCAAAAGTCCACATTCCTGACCAGCCCTTGTACTGGACAGGCAACTTGGCTGTAGGCAAATTGAAAGAGTTGGACTTGAAGGGTTGAATCGTCACTTGGATCTCTGGGTTGATTAAATTGGGGTCCACTAAGGAAGCATGGATAGCTGACACTTGTGCTCCGGTGTCCCTCCACACGGTGACCTTCTTCCCACCCACACTCACAGTTTCCCTCCGTTCCAAGGGTATCTGGGAGGTATCTGGGCCTGTGGACCTCTGGTGTGATTCCGGTGCAATGAACTGTAATCTGTTGGGGTTCTTGGGGCAGTTGGCCTTTACATGCCCCAGCTCGTTACACTTAAAACATCGTCCAGCTGACGGGTCACTGGGGCGAGGAGGGTTGCTGGAGAACGGGGTGGTGGGATGATAAGGGGTCTGGAGGGTTCTTTGGGAGGTAGGTGGGGCTTTGGGCGGCCCCCGGTAATAGGGTGTGGTCTGGGGTGGTCCCTTCTGGTCTCCGCTCCAACTGCGACCAGTTTTCTTCTTCTCTGCCACCTCCACCCATCTGGCTCCAATCTCTCCTGCCTCAATTACAGTTTTGGGTTTCCCATCTAGGATGTATCTTTCTATTTCCTCAGGAACACCCTCTAAGAATTGTTCCATTTGCATTAGGAAGGGCAAATTTACTGGAGATTCAACACTTGCTCCTGATATCCAGGCATCCCAATGTTTTACAATGTGGTAGGCATGTCGGGTAAATGACATGTCTGGTTTCCACCTTAGGGCTCTGAACCTCCGACGAGACTGCTCGGGTGTTATCCCCATTCTGACTCTCGCCTTGGATTTAAACAGTTCATACTTGTTCATGTGTTCTTTAGGCATTTCAGCTGCCACCTCAGCTAAGGGTCCACTGAGCTGCGGCCTCAGCTCTACCATGTATTGGTCAGTAGAGATGTTGTACCCAAGGCAGGCCCTTTCGAAGTTTTCTAAGAAGGCCTCAGTATCATCACCTGCCTTGTAGGTGGGGAACTTTCTGGGATGGGAAGTGGTACCTGGAGAAGGATTGCTAGGGTTTGTTGGTATATTCTGCTGGGCCTTTATCCTCTCCATCTCCTCCACATGCTTCCTCTCTTTTTCCTTCTCCTCCTCCACATGCTTCCTCTCTTTTTCCCTCTCCTCCTCCACATGCTTCCTTGCCTCCATTTCCCTCTTGTGGGCAGCCTCTTGGTGTTGTTCTGCCTCCCTTTCTTGTTCCTTCTTCAGCTGCATGAGTTCTATCTGTCTTTCATGTTCCCTTTGTTTTTCCTCAGCCTGAAATTTGGCTAATTCCAGCTGTAGTCGAGCTGAGGATTTGGCCATTCTAACCTCTCTGTTTTTAACTAACTTTACACCCGAGGTTTAGAAATAAACAAACAAAACTTGGCTGTAAAATTTTGCTGTGCTGGAATAGAATACCTATTCTCTGATAGTGATTGTCAGCCTACAGAAAAAGACAATTCCCTTGTCTCTGCTCTGGGCCCAAATTAAAGCAAAAAACCTCCAACTACTTGGAAACCTGCTTACCCAGCCCAAAGAAGAAAAAAATTTCTTTTCAAACCTGTGCTCCTTGTAAAACAAAAAAAAAAAATCAAAATCCTAAAAAAACCCTGCCACTTTTGTCTCCAGGCAAATGGGTAGAGCACACACCCCCTATTTACTTTTAGGAAGAAAAGAAAAAAAAAAAAAACCTCTGGGTTGGAAGACTGTGAATTTCCCTGCAGGAGTTAAGTACCCTGCCTCCAGGCAAGAAAACCTGCAATTCACAAGATAATCCCCTTTTGTCTCTGCTTGGCCACAAAGCAGAGAGAAACCAAGCTGCTTTCAGTTTCAAAGCTGCCTTCTGGACTTCCTAAAAATTCCTTTTTAAAATCTGTATTTCTAGTTCAAAAAATCTCAACTGGATCTCAAAATGATTTCAGGTTAATCCCACCACTGTGCCACCATGTCAAGGTTCCTCCCCCACTCTGAACTCTAGGGTACAGATGTGGGGACCTGCATGAAAAAACCTCCTAAGCTTATCTTTACCAGCTTAGGTCAAAACTTCCCCAAGGTACAAAATATTACCCCCGTTATCCTTGGAATGGCCGCTACCACCACCAAACTAATACTGGTTACTGTGGAAGAGCTGTTTGGACGCGTCCTTCCCCCCAAAATACTTCCCAAAACCTTGCACCCCACTTCCTGGACAAGGTTTGGTAAAAAGCCTCACCAATTTGCCTAGGTGACTACAGACCCAGACCCTTGGATCTTAAGAACAATGAACAATCCTCCCAACACTTGCACTCCCCCTTTCCTGGGAAATGTTGGATAAAAAGCCTCACCAATTTGCATAGGTGACCACAAACCCAAACCCTTGGATCTGAGAACAATGAAAAAGCATTCAGTGTTTTACAAGAAGACTTTTAATAAAAAATAGAAGTAAATAGAAATAAAGAAATCCCCCCTGTAAAATCAGGATGGTATATATATCTTACAGGGTAATTAGATTCAAAAACATAGAGAACCCCTCTAGGCAAAACCTTAAGTTACAAAAAAGATACACAGACAGAAATAGTTATTCTATTCAGCACAATTCTTTTCTCAGCCATTTAAAGAAATCATAATCTAACACATACCTAGCTAGATTACTTACTAAAAGTTCTAAGACTCCATTCCTGTTCTGTCCCCGGCCAAGACGACTACAGACAGACACACAAACCCTTTGTTTCTCTCCCTCCTCCCAGCTTTTGAAAGTATCTTGTCTCCTCATTGGTCATTTTGGTCAGGTGCCAGCGAGGTTACCTTTAGCTTCTTAACCCTTTACAGGTGAGAGGAGCTTTCCCCTGGCCAGGAGGGATTTCCAAGGGGTTTACCCTTCCCTTTATATTTATGACAACAATGTTGAGTGGTCTGCAGTCCATAGCTATCCACTTTGCAATAGCATTAGTTAAGGTGCTGTACTTTGATCCATGGGCTTGTAGCGATCCTGAAACTCTGAAGTTGTACTCTGTCGCGGCTGGCTGTATTCATTTGCTTGTGGTGGGTTATCTCTAGCACAAGATCTGGAGGCAAAAGCATGCTTAGAACATAGCTGGTACTCCAGACTTAGAGTGCTTCTTGGGAATTTGAACTCAGCCTTGCAATAGCTACAGATAACAGTCTTTTTAGCCAAAGAACCATCTGGAAGTATTTTAAACATAAATTTCCCATTCAAAAGACCTGAACTGTTGCTGCTTTGCTCCATTAGCTTTTTCTGACATTTAATCACTCCAGATCATAAAAACACAGTACAACTGTGACAATGTCTGGAATAACTCAATAAATTCTTTTATATAACCAAAATATATTTGTCTCCTGTTCAAAAGAGTCCTTGCCATGGATACTGAAAGAGTTTACCTCAGGATCAACATTCAGTAGGGGAATGAATGGTGCAGGAAGCTTTTTTTCTCAGCTGCTGCTGGGTTAGCCTTTTGTATATGATTTTGTACATGTCCTTTAGAGGAGTCTTGGCTTATTAAAGGGTAAGATTTTTTTATCTCAGAAAGTCAGTACTCTGGAGATGAGAGCGGTGTGAGTTGTGCAGGAGAAAGGTGAATATTTGATGTTGCTCCTTTTGGGTTGGGTTTCTGAGCTCACCAGGTTGACCTCCTGTCCAAAGAGAGTTTCATCTTAGAAATCTGCATTCAGTGTTGGGGGAGGACAGGGGAGGGGGGAAAGTAAGCAATGACTTGTGCAGGAGAAGGGTCTGGGAGGACGTGGGGTGTCAACAGGGAGGAGCAAGCAATATCTTATGCAGAAGGAGGGTGAGGAAGGTGTCTTGCTGCTGCTTCTGGAAGGGTGGTTTCTGGTACTGGGCTCACCAGGCCCGCCTCCTTTTACTGAGCTAGGTGGGCTTTCTTCAGCTGAGTGAGACCTTGTTTGCAAAGGAGGGTGGATTTTACCTCAGGGACTCATCATACTGCAGGGGAGGAGAGGCTGTTGCAGGGAGGCTGAGCTCGCCAGGCTTCATGTTCTCTATGGGGTTCCCCTGGACCAAGTGGCTGGCTTGGGGCAATGGGCATGATGCAGGGGGGTTGGTCTCGGGAGTGAGGGGCTGGCAGCCGGGACAGAGCTGAGGACTACCCTGGCCATGCAAGGTGCAGACTGGCTAGGGTGACAATATGTCCCATTTTGGCCAGGACAGTCCCCTTTTTCAGCTTTGTCCCAGGTGTCCCTACTTTTTCACCAAAACTGAGCATTTGTTCTGTCTGTGGGTGACACAGAGAGGGTTGTGGGGCAGGGGTCAGCCCCGGCCCCGGCCCCGGCCCCAGCCTCGGCCCCAGCCCCAGCTGTGGGCGGCACAGGACTGCGGGGGGGTAAACCCCAACTTCAGACAGCATGGTGCTCAGCAGGCACAGGGCTCGGGGTGGGGGTGAGCTCCAGGCAGCACAAGGCTCATGGGGGGTCAGTTCCCAAGCTCGCGTGGGGGGGGTTAGCCCCTGGCAGCATGGGGCTCGGAAGTGGGGGGTCAGCCCCAGCCTCAGCTGTGGATGGCTCAGGGCTGGGGTAAAGAGATCCCACTGGGGGCAGTGCAGAGCTCATGGAGAGCAGGGCTCAGCCACAGCTGCAGGTGTCCTGGGGCTCAGGGGTGGGGTTCAGTACCTGAGCTCGGTGGGAGGGTCAGCCCCAGCTGGCATGAGGCTCGGGGGGGGGGGGGGGGGATCAGCCCCAGCCCCAGCTGCAGGCAGCACAGGGCTCAGGGGTGGGGATGAGCTCCCAAACTCAGGGTGGTGGTGTGAACTCCAGCCCCAGAAGTCACGGGGCTTGGGAAGGGGAGGTCAGCACCACCTGCGGGTGGCACAGGTCTCAGGGTCAGCTCCAGCCCCAGCTGTGGGTGGCACCAGGCTGGGGGGAAAGACCTAGCTGTGGGCAGTGGGGAGCTTGGGGTGGGGGGCTTAGCCCCAGATGCGGGTGTCAGGGCGTGGGATGTGGGTCAGTGCTTCATAGAATAATCCCCTCTATCCTTCCAGGTTAAAGCTTTACTGTCCACTGGGTCACTGGGCTAGATTGCAAGTTACTTTTCCTCATTGCTGCCATCCACTTGTCATTTTCCCAGCCAAATCCAGACCCCTCTAGGACTCTACAGCTGAAGAGCTTCCCAGAAGTTCCTTTCATATCTCTCACTGGTTCCCTTTTCCCTGGTAGTCTCCTGAACCATGAAACATTTCTCCAGCTTGACTGTACCACAAACAGCCTTCCTGCTCCTGGCAAGTATCTCTTACTGACTGAATGGAACCACAGGTTTCTCTTTATGTACTGCGGCCCTGTCACATGGCTCTCACTGACCCCTGGACTCCAAGTTCTATAACCAGGCTACCAGATTAAGCCACCCACAAGTGAAGAGGGGAGAAGTGTGAAGCCACGATCAGGACGGTAATAATGAGAACATGTGGATAACAATGTGTAAAACATAAAAGTTATTTGTTTTTTTTAAAGGTTTTGCCTATTTTTCATTTTTTAATACAAAACTATGTCTAAGTAGGTAAATTATTTATCAGCAATCCCCACTAGCCTGCAACCTAAGATTGACTCTTTTTTTCTCTGTCACTCTTAACACAGACTCTCATTGACTTTAATCCTTGAGTAGAGGCTGATTCAAAAGAGAGTAAATCTCTCAGGATATTATTAGCATTGCTAACAGCGGTAATGGGCAATATTAATAATATTACATTGCTTTTTTGGAGTTCCCGTGTCACATTTTCAACACTAATATTTCTACTACTTCTAAGCTGTGTCCCATAAACATTTTTAAGTTTTGACTTTAATGATTAGATAATCTTACAGCTATATTTTCAGAATTCCTCTTTTGGGAAAAATACAGAATGTGGACATTATTTCGTCATTAGCATCAGCTGGTAAATTTCTAAGTGTACATCAACATCTGAGCATGGAGGTGTGGTGCCCAGATCTTCTAGGCATACCTGCACTAACTCTGCTTGAGCTACCTTGCTAAAAATAGCAATGTAGCTGGGTTAGCATGGGAGGCAGCTTGGGCTAGCCACCCAAGTTTTCACCCAGGGTGCTTTAGTGGAGGTGTATGTGGATGGCTAACCTAAGCCACACCTTATGCTGTCATAGGTACCCTGCTATTTTAGCATGCAACCTCAAGCAGAGCTACAATGGGTGCACCTACAAACTTCTATATGTAGATGTGCCTTAACTGTACTCCTTTTTTACATAATCCATCCCATTTATAAATAATGATCACCACCAGATGAGACTTGTTTATCCTACATTATTTGCTGGGGTTTGTCCCTGTCCCAGCTGGAGTTTGCTCATCAGATAGTTTAAAGGTTTGCTAAGCTCTGCATAAACTTTATCTCTTCAAAGATTTTTTTAACTAAAATTTCATTTTATATATAAAAACCAGGAAGGATGATGAGTCAGCTTGACATGATGGATGAGTTTATACCATGCTGTCACTTAAATCTCAAGGAATAAAATGAAAGATGGATACTATAATTAAGTTTCATAATTAGCAAGCCTATCTGGTGTGCCTACCAGCATAATTTTAAGAAATTTGTGTCTTCCTTAAGTCTAACTTGTAAAATATTTTATTTAATCCTAGAGAGCTGAACAATTATGAGCTATAGGAGTGAATACTGAAGAAAAACAGTCTTGTTCCAGTGTCATTAATGATGCTGTCCTTTCTAAAGGAAACTACAAAAGATTTCATTTCTGAATTGTCAGTCAGACAAAGAAATCATTTTATGAGTCCAGAAGGATGTCAGTACCTTTTCGTTTCCCTTACTTCAAAGTGCCCTACATATACTGATGAACAATTAGGTAATAAATAGGCAAGCTTTCTGTAAAGATGAACCAGGTCAGCTCAAAGAAATGTCAGTACCTGTATAGGCTGTCATCAGAATATATATTTTGTATAACCAGTTGAAAATTTTCATCAAAACTGTTTTTGACAGAAAATTGGGATTTCAACTAAACACAATATTTTGTGATAAATTTTCCATTGAAAATTTAGATTTTGTATTGATAAACTGCATGCCTGAAAACCCAACATTATCAGCCAAAAAGCACAACTATTTAGGCAAAACATTATATATTTAGAATTGGAAATACTGCTACTATGCCTTATGGGAATGGTAGTTTAGTTGCCTCATGTTCCCATTTTCCCCAGTGGGCCAGGTTCCCCAGCCATACTTCATCTCACATTCACAGTTTCCATGGAATACCAAAAATGTACTGCCTTTCCTCACCAAAAATCACTGTGCATCCTGGGAGAACCATAAAGCATGTCACTCCCAGTCCCTACTACTCTGGACGAATTCAGTCAGGATTGGTGTATATTTATTTTCTTGCTCAGGTCTGCATTTGTGTTACCTACAGGTTGTATTTCATTTCACAATTGCAAGGGAGCCCATCTGAAAGTACTGAGTAGACATATGCAGTTGGAACTTCTTGCTTTCTGCAATGTTCCCCATGATCCTGTGGAAGATTTTGTTTATAACAGATTAATCAGTGGCTATTGGCCTTGTCATGTGACAGTTGTATAATTATTTGCAACCCTAACTTATGTCACGTTAAAAGGCCAGGCAACAAAGCAGTGTCTCACTAGTACTCCCGTGTCTCCCCTTTATTATACTCCATGCTGAGACTTTGATTAGATTCAGAAGATGGGCTGGGAATAGGGGAGGAAGGAGTCAGTGAGCAACTGTTCTCCATAGCATGCTCCCCTGTGAATCCCACAGATATCTAATCAGGCATATATCTGAGAAGTAATGCTACTCCAAACTGCATTAACTCCTCCTTGGCTGTCTCTATGGATGCTGCGGCATAGCTGAAGTGGAAGGCTGAATGTTATACATCATCCCTGGATGCAGGTTGCTGTGGAGCTGGCCTCCAAAACTATAGCAGAAAGGGTCTGGGATGTGCTGGTTGTAAAGCTGCATCCTATCTAGATCCTGGGATCCACAGATTTAGTGACTCAAGTCCTATATGCTTCCCATACTTCATAAAGTTTTTCACAATAACTCATTCTGTTGTGCCTTAAATTAGGGCCTGAGCCAAAGCCCATAGAAGTCAATGGACTTCAGTGGGTTTGGGATTAGGTCCTAAGATTGCAAACACTTGATGGAAGGGGCCAGGACATCCTATGTGTTTATAACATGCCTTGCACAATGACAGCCCAATCCTGTTGGTCAGCTAACTAATGCCAGAATGTAAATAAATAAACAACAATAATAATAATAATAATAATAATAATTAATAATTGGTACTTGGTATGTAGGGTAAAATCCTGAGCCAACTGAAGTCACTGAAAATGTTGCCATTTACTCCAATGGGGGCTAACATTTCACCAGTAACAACTTTAATCATAGACATATAGGACTGGAAGGGACCTCAAGGATCATCTACACACTGAGGCAGGATTACTTATACAGGTGTTTGTCTAACTGTTCTTAAAAGAAAAAAAAAATCCAGTAACAGGGATTGCACTGATGAATCATGACTAGAGACTTCCATGATATACCACAGTAGCTCAAGAGATGCATTGTGGGAGATTTAGTGCACCCAGGGAGCCCAGCCTGTAATGAGAATGGGGGCATCAGATGCCCATAATACAACTCCCTCAAGGTACTGCATCAGCATTTCCAAACAGAAATTTTATATTTTAAACTGAAGGGGAAAAAATAATTTTTTAGACTTTTTTTTGTATTGTCCAAAACTGTGTTTTCAATTAAAAGTCATAGAGCTCTGTGGAAAATGTGAATGAAAATGAAACACTTTTATTGAAATATTCCATGGGTAAAAAAAAAAAAAAAAGCATTTTTGATCAGCTGTATTCAAAGTCTTTTTATGTGTTGTCAGAAAATCTGTAGTCAGGTTGGTTTAGGGCACTTTTTCTTAGTCCCGACAGATATAATCTTTCAGTTTTTACAAATTAAGTAATAAAAAACTACCCACACAGTCCAAAATGTTTTAGATTACCATATTGTTTGTCATAATGAATGTTAATGTAACAACATTTTTGAATGTGGAACAATTCTACAGTTTCAGAAAAGTACATATAGAGCTTTTTCTAATATGATATTCTAAAGATTTGGAGTTTATATAATGGTTCAATAGATCTGTGTTTTTCCAGCTACACTATTTGGTATGTCTTATAGTATCCTTTTGCAAGCAGGATGAGCATTTTTTTGATACATCAATAGCATGCTTCATTTGGAAGAGGTCAACTATTTGTATGTTGTATCTACTTATTACTCTTAGCATTTAAATTCACATCATAGCTATTCTAGGACTGCACAAATCTTTGGCAATAAACTCTGAAATCATTTTCATGTTAGCTTGTTTCAAGTAAGTTTTTGTTTCTTCACAAAAGGTATAATTGTTTGTCACACTGAAGTAGAAATGGACTAAAACTATTAAGTTGAGGTGAAGGTGTAACTTATCCAGGATCTAGAATTTCAGATCTAGGATTTGATACGGTTTACACAATACGCATTTGATTCAAAAAGAAAAGGAGGACTTGTGGCACCTTTGAGACTAACAAATTTATTTGTTTGATTCAAGCAAACCCTGATTCCAGCAGCATGTGTAAAGTGTATGAAACTCACTAGTTTTGTTCAGGGTTTTTCCTTCACCATGTGCAGTTTGAAAACAAAATATAAAGAAAAAGTCAAAGGGTGCATCTACTCTAGAAAAAAGTTGTATTCTTAGTTCAAATTAATGTAAGATAAGTTAGAGTATAATGTGGCGACAGAGAATGGGCGACAGGGAATGGATCACTTGATTACCTGTTCTGTTCATTCTCTCTGGGGCATCTGGAATTGGCCACTGTGGGAAGACAGGATACTGGGCTAGATAGACCTTTGGCCTGACCCAGTATGGCCATTCTTAAGTTCTTATGATTCTGTGGTACAACAATTGGCGCTGGCTTCAGGCCAGTTCTGAGTAAAATCAGTAGATGATGTTTCTACTGACTTCAGTGGGAGCAGGATTAGATCACTGGTAGCTAGCTACTAATATCTTATTATTAAATTAGGGCTGTCAAGCGATTAAAAAAATAACTGTGATTTATCATGCAATTAAAATATTATCATGATGAATCATGTGATTAATCGCCCTGTTAAACCATAATAGAATATCATTTATTTGAATTTTTTTTGGATGCAGTCTATGTTTTCAAATATATTGATTTCAATTACTACACGGAATACAAAGTATACAGTGCTCACTTTATATTTATTTTTGATTACAAGTATTTACACAGTAAAAAAAAACAAAGAAATATTATTTTTTCAATTCACCTAATAAAAGTACTGTAGTGTAATCTCTTTTTCATGAAAGTTGAACTTACAAATATAGAATTATGTACAAAATAATTGCATTAAAAATAAAACAATGTAAAATGTTAGAGCCCGGAAGTCCACTCAGTCCTTCTTCATGTTCAGCCAATCGTTCAGACAAAGAAGTTTGTTTGCATTTGCAGGAGATAATGCTGCCCACTTCTTGTTTACATTGTCACCTGAAAGTAAGAGCAGACATTATCATGGCACTGTTGTAGCTGGCATCGCAAGATATTTCTGTGCCAGATGCAATAAAGATTAATATGTCCCATCATGATTCAACCACCATTCCAGGGGTGATGCTGATGATGGGCTCTGCTCAAAGCAGTGTGGACTGATGCATATTCATTTTCATTATCTGAGTCAGATGCACCAGCAGAAGATTGATTTTCTTTTTTTGGTGGTTCAGGTTCTGTAGTTTCTGCATCAGAGTGTTCCTGTTTTAAGACTTCTGAAAGCATCCTCCAAACCTAGTCCCTCTCAGATTTTGGAAGGCACTTACAGATTCTTAAACCTTGGGTCGAGTGCAGTAGCTATCTTTAGAAATCTCACATTGGTACCTTCTTTGCATAGTGTCAAATCTGCAGTGAAAGTGTTCTTATAATGAACAACAAGTGCTGGGTCATCATCTGAGACTGCTATAACATGAAATATATGACAGAATGAAAATAAAATGCCTGTTCTCACTTTCTGGTGACATTGTAAATAAGAAGAGGACAGTATTACCTCCTGTAAATTTAAACCAACTTGTTTGTTTTTGAGATTGGCTGCACAAGAAGTAGGACTGAGTGGACTTGTAGTCTCTCAAGTTTTACATTGTTTTGTTTTTGAGTGCAGTTATGTAACAAAAAGAAATCTACATTTGTAAATTGCACTTTGATGACAAAGAGATTGCACTGCACTTCTTATCTGAGGTGAATTGAAAAATTCTATTTATTTTGTTAATAATTGTTACAGTGCAAATATTTGTAATAAAAAATAATATGCACTTTGATTTCAATTACAACACAGAGTACAATATATATGACAATGTAGAAAAAAATCCAAAATATTCAATAAATATCAATTGGTATTCTATTGTTTAACAATGAAATTAAACTGCAATTACTCATGATTATTTTTTTAAATCGGGATTAAGTTTTTGAATTGATCACATGAGTTAACTGCAATTAATTGACAGCCCTAAATTAAATAATGTATGTAATGTGAATTAATTCATATAAACTTAGGATCATTATTATGTTTTCATGTATTTTCAGTCCCATTACATCTTATGTTTGTGTTTTATTTTTCTGTTTTCAAACAAACAAACCCCACATCTCTTCCATCCTACATTTGTGTGAACTTTAAGTCATTTTGGGTGTACTCCATTTCCATTTGTCTCATTTGTTATTAATGCAGAAAACAATAGCCTCTGGATTTGTTGCGCAGTTTCAAATTTACCGAATAACTTACTTAGTGCCACCAACAGTTCTGGTTGACTTAACATAGCGGAGTGATAGGGAAAACCAAAATATTTGTGCTGTCACAATGCAGAACACAAGAATAATGTGGAATATAAAGAAAATGTGGTTTAAATGCATGGTTTAAAAAGGAAGTGAAGTGATTGATTGCCTTTTTTAACTCTAGAGGGCAGTTGAACAGTTGGGATTTTCCCAGCAATTCATTAGCATATACATATTATTATTTGCCTATGTATATTATACAGGACAGCCTGATATATAAAACATTCCACCTAACAGTGCATGGTCTTTACAAGATATGACAAATGACTTTAAAATGTTCTTTCTATTGGTCCTATAGTAATGCACCAGTCTGACAATGTGTTTCACATGGTGTAACTTTTCAATCAGATGCCCTACGTTTGATATATTAATAGTTTAATATTCACTTGATTTAGGGCTCAGTCTCAGAAGTTGCTCAGTGCTGTCAACTTCCACTAATGTCAGAGGGGGTTGGGGATGCTTAGCACCCTGAAGGACCAGTCCCTTTGGAAGTGTACCTATTGAATATTTAATTACCATGTTTATAGGGAACAACTCATCATCTAGGCATATTAAAGGTATTTATGATGATGTGCCTCAAAGGATCTAGTATCTTCAAATTGCCACTACTACTACTATCTCCTATGGCTAGGCCCAGGCCTGAACGCCTTTGTTATTCCTGTATGTTTCACTCCTGGGAATGAGAAGGAGACAGATATATGGCAACAGGAGAATACTACCAAAGTATGGGTTAAAAAAATAAATAAATGAAGGCTCCCACCCTGCAAACAGAAATGCGCTTAACTTCAATTACATCAGAAGTGTCATTGCAGCCAATGGGGCTGTTTGACCACTTAAAAGTTAAGGATATATATGTTTGCAGGATTTGGTCTTAAAATAATTGCATTCAAATCTTCAGAATCCTTCCACCTTTCTCCTTCTGGATGTTATAGAAAGATGGATATATATGAAGAATTCTTATCATGTATTGAGGACTGTGTTAGAATTGCAATCTATCACTTAAAGAGGATGTCTTGGGGCAGAATTCCTAGGTCAGGGTAGAGGGCTAGGGGGAATCCGTAGTAGTAAAGCATGCAATCAGAGTCAGTTATAGAAAGAGTCAGTTTAGAGCAAGGTATGCTGAGTTATTTCCCTCTGCCTTAGAATGTAGCCTGCCTCCTCTTTCTCTGTTTTTGTGTTCCTGTGTGTAATTGTTCTGAATTCTAAGAAATAAAATCACTTTAGGCTGCGATCTTCCCGAAAGGCTACTTTATGTTTTTATCTAACTTCTCTTTGTGTTTGCCGTGAAACTTGAGTTATCACCAGAGAGGTAAGTTTTACTGCTACAAAGATTTGTGGTGTAAGTGTTCTCCCCCCAAAATGCTTCTTTGAGAAAAATATAAGTACAGCTCACCTGGGCTTGATCTTGCTCCATTTAAAGTGAATGGGAATTTTGCCAGGGGAGGGATTTTCAGAGATACAAACTTGAAATAACAGACTATTTACAGAAAAATAATTATCTCTGGACATCCTTTTTTTCTGGGTTGCAGTTTCTATTTGTATCTGTATCAGAGCTCTCCCTCACAAAACTGATTTTTTCTTCAGTGTCAGAAAACTTATTATCTCTAAAGGTCTTTCCAGAACTAAACAAAGAGTGAAACAAAATCAACATTTCCTGATTTTTTTAAAGGAAGTAAGCTTGGATAGATCCACATTGTTCATAAAATACAGGGTGTATGGGGATTACTTTTATAACTTGCCTATTGCTTTCAGTCTGATCTACACACAAGATTGCCGCAATGTAGCTAAAACGGTAATGTTGCACCTCTGCATCTTAGTGTGTGGACCCTATTCTATTAATTTATAGTCGGCCTATATCAGTTTAGCTTGCCTCTGATATTTAACATGTATCTTTTAAAGCTGTTATTTGACAGGGACAAGCTAAACCGATATAAAGCAGCTTTAAATTGAGTCATTGTCCACACACAAAGTTACACCAGTTTAACTAAATTGGTGCAGCATCACACTTTTAGTCAAGCTGGTACAACTTCTCAGTGTCAGCAACCCCTTAGATAATTAAATAAAATTGCCTCAGGGTTTGCCTTTTTCCTTATAGTAAATAAGATGAAGTAACCGAGTCCATGACAAGAATAGCAAGCTTTAAGGGCAATCAATGTAAAGTTCAATATATGCATATTTAACAATAATTTATATACACGTAATAGCACAGTGTATATAGTGGAGTAGAAATATATCTCCAAAGAAGACAAATCTCAGTTTTGCTGCAACTGAAGTCAATTGCAAAATTCTCATTCACATCCCTGAGATCTGGATGTGTCCTTTCCTGTGCAATTTATCTTCTTATCAGAGCTTTGAAAATCATTTGGGGAGATTTAAATTTTTGAAGGACAGAAACAAAGGTAGAAGTCCAAAAATAAAAGATTAAAAAGATGATGTCAGCCTGTCAATTGATTAACTGTTCTGCATACCGAAAGAACATAATTCATTTCCACAGTGTAAAGAAGGATCGGGGGAGATAGAGTTGAGGTTTACAAAAGGCTTAATGGAAAGAATAATATGAATACAGATACATGTTTTAAGTGGAAGGAAACTACCAAATTAAAAAAAGTAAGATTGTTAGGGCTAACAAAGTAAGCAGGAAAATATTTATTTTTCCTCTGGGCTTTCAAAGTAACAATTAATATACATTAACAGCAGTTTTTGAAGCATCATACTTAGCTTTTGTTAGCTCAGTTCTGATAAAGATGTAGCTTCCAATTATTCTTAATTTAACTAATTGTTGAAGAAAGTGAGGCTTTATGTGAAAGTAACGGTTAATGAAAAAAATTATTCAAATTACTGCAGTAGACCAGAGGTTTATAAAGTCCCAGTCTACTATCTGTCAGTCATACAATGAGCTCTCCATGGAAGGACCTCTGAACCTGCACAGAGTCCCATTGAGATCAGTGGAGCTTCTTGTGAACAAAAGGGTTTGCTTTCCTAGAGCTCCTTGCAAGATTGGAGCTTATCATCCCTAAAAGTCTTTGAAGGACTGAACAATGAGAAAAACACAAACCACACTTCCTGATTTGTTGAGGAAACTAAGCTTGGATGGATCCATTTTGTTCAGCATACACTGCCTGAAATACTTGCCTATTACTTTCAGTATGGTGATGGCTTTCAAGTTCCCTCAGTGCGCTGTGGAATTGAAGTCTTCAATCTCAACTCAGTCTTCAGATATGTATATGTGCATCATTAAAATAAGGGTAGAAGTTAAAGGAAAACTGGTCATTGAACAAATATAACTGGCTATGCCCTCATTTATTATAATTAATAATTATTACCATAGTGTGACTAGAACCCCATTATGCTAGGCATAACACAGAACAAAAGACAGTTCCTGCCCCAACGAGCTTACATTCTAAGTATAAGAGGAGAGACAACAGATGGATTCAGACATCTGGGTGAGTACAAGAAAAGAATAAGACAGTACTGGTCACCATGACAGATAGTGGTCTCAGCACACCAGCAGCCTAACTGTTCTTATTTTTTTTGTAGACATCACAGAAAAGGAGCTTTAAGTCTGAGATTTGAAGGTGGATAATGAGACTGAGAATGTTTACAAGGAGCTCCTCCCAAGTGTGAGGAGCAGCATGGGAGAAAGCACAAAGGTGTTTGTTTAAAAAATTAACAAGAGGGCGATGGAGGCTAGCATTATGGACAAATCAGAGGCAGGAGCTGACATCTCAGTAGTGAACGAGTTTACGGGGGAAAAGCAGTTTGAAAAATTCTGGGCAACTTGAGTGCAGTGCCCTGGGGTGGAGGGAGAAGGGAACCAGGCTCCAGCAGTAGGAGGATCTGGATGAATGGAACACCAGGACAGAAGTGTCTTTGGTGTGCTTGCAATAGGACCCCAGTTAGGCAACTAGAGTGTGTTGCCCTAGGGTTGCACTGGGAGGATCTTGGGGCGGGAGACACCAGGACACCAGAGACTCTCTGATGTTTACATCAGGACCCCTGCTAGGTAGCTGGAGTGCATTGCTCCAAGGAGGGGGAAGAAGGCAGAGGGGTGTCTGGATTCAGTTCTGGATGCAACCAAATCTATAATTCAGCATCTCGATTTTTATGAGAACCATGAAAGAAGCCTAGATTGAGATAGAAACCAAAATGGCAGAGAGAACATTTGTTCTTGCAACATTTCCACAACTCCTTCCCTCCTTCACTCGAGCAGCCCCCAATTTCCCTTTACCTTCTTATGAAGGGTTCTGTTCAGGCTAGTCCAATTCAGGGTGCCAGAACCCTGGTTGGATTGGCGACTGGTCTACTCCCACTACAAATCCCAGAAGCCCTTAACTCTAGCAGGCAGCTGCAGTAGTAGGGAGCAGAGAAGAGTACTCCCAAATGCAACTCCATCTTTGACTCAAACGTCCCACTTGTCTTGTGTTCAATAAACTTGGTGGCATCCTGACAGTGAACTATTGTCCCCTGCACCAAGCCTGGTAGTGGCCTGGGTGTGGTTTCTTTTAGGAACAAGGTGGCTTCCAGCTGGCAGCTAATTAACCACAGTTCAATCTATTTAGTTACAGCACCTTAAAGAGGAGTTGGGGTACGTGCATCAGAGACAGACAAAGATAGGGGTTTTGCTGATCAGAAACAGAACTGGTGGGGGGATAACAATTGCATTTTGTGGAAACTTCTGAAGTTTTAAAATTTATTTTCATTCCAATTTGGAATGAAAATAAAACCTTTTGAATATTTTTGGGAAAACAGTATTCTGTCAAAATGTCCATTTTGGGATCAAATCCAGAGATTTTTGATTCAGGGAAGGGTGTGTGAAAGTGAATTTTTCATCCCTGATTATTGCGAATCAGGCAGACCAGGGACTTGAAACTCGGTCCCCTACACCCCAGGCTGGTGTCCTAAACACAAGGCTATAAAGTGTGTGTGTGAGAGACCCATAGAAACCTTATGTACCCCAATATGTATTCACTACATGTTTTGGCTTTGATGACGTTTCATTTCAGTGAAAATGTTCCAACAAGCTCTAAACAGAAAAGAAAGCAGGGAGCTTTGGTGAAGAATAACTCTGTCTGCCTATTTATTTTGTCATATACTGACCGTAAAGCTATGTGGCAGGAACACCCTATCTTTTGCCAAATTTTTTGCTATGTTGGTTAAACCAGAACTCCTGCAATAAACCGCAAACCTCAGACTGGGTATTTGTTATGTTAAAATTCGGGGCTGTTGTTAACTGTCTCTGCTGTTTGACCCCCTCTGTAGCCACCACTGACATACACCATCATCCAACTAGTGCTCTGATCTATCAGCACTATGGCCACCTGGCAAATTATTTTAAGATGACTTTTTTCCCAACATGTAGCACACAGTGCTATTCTGCAAACACACATTATAAAATTTGGATCTAGTTATATTCAGTAAGCACTATATTATAGTATATGTTCTGTAAGTGGGTTCAGCTCCCTAATATTCTGTCTCTAGATGACACAACAATTCTCCTTTATATATCAATGGAGATTACAGAATATAATCAGAGATGCCACACTTCTATTTCTTAATGGAGCTATGTGTTGGTATTTTTAACAGCCTTGAATAAATGAGGGCTTTTTGCCACTCCCACAAAAAATAAGTGGTTTAAAATTCTTTTGTGTAGGGGGGTTTACCATATAAAAGAGCACTAGGTCTGAATAAAATTAATAATATCACCATAATTAATTCTATTCATTAAATCATTCACAAATAACATCTAAAATTTCAAGAAATTGGGTGGATTTTGCAAACAGCTTCACAGTAGTTTTCAAAATAAAAGTTAATTTCAGTGCAAAGATCAAATATTTTGAACAATTCAGCTTACTCATTTCTGTCTTTCACAAATATCTTATTTACTTCCAGATAAAGATGATTGAAGTTTCATTAATATGGATCAACAGTGACATCCAGTGGGAAAGGAAACTAATCCAGTTTCTGATACACTCCCCCAAAATATCATCTGTTCTAGACATTGCATATGGGTATATAGACCATTAGTTGTCTTTTAGTTTTACTTGTTAAAAATCAAGTGGGCATTAGCTAGTGATGTCCTGAACTATATGATATTATTAAAATTAACTCATGTTCATTACTTATTTCATAGATCCTGAACAACATTAAATACTTCAGAACTAGCATTGCCATATGTTATTGGCCTATAGATAATTGCTATTCACTCTCAAAATTAGGCAAAGTGATTTAATACTGCTGAAACCTACATTGCTAATAAACAGATCACTTTATGATAAGATGATATGTCAAGCAGATAAGTTCATGTTTACTGAGCACATGGCAGCAGGAATTCTTGAATGAGTTTGCATTTGATCTGACTTTGAAAATCCCAATTTAGCATTGGTTGACATTTTCCCCCAGATTCTTTAGTACAGTACATTGACATGTATATTCTAAATTGTTGTGGCATGTCTTGCAATAGTCTATTTGAAGTCTCCCACAAAACAGTCTCTTGAAATATTAATGAATAACCTCTAATGTATACATTTTAACGTGTATATGCTCTCAATCTTTAGGAATATGATAAATACATTATTAAAAGTTATGGGACAAGATTTCTTCAAATAAGAGTTTAAAGTTGAGCTCTTTACTCCATATGTAGGTACCATCTGGATTTTCAAAAATGCTAAACACCCAGCAGATCCCAACTGAAGACAATGAACACAATTTTTAATACAGCCATTCAAATAGATACAGTGTCCTGGGTCACTTATCAGAGTAGCAGCCGTGTTAGTCTGTATCCGCAAAAAGAAAAGGAGGACTTGTGGCACCTTATAGACGAACAAATTTATTTGAGCATAAGCTTTCATGGCTACATCTCACTTCATCGGATGCATTCAGTGGAAAATACAATGGGGAGATTTATATACACAGAGAACATGAAACAATGGGTGTTACCATACACACTGTAACGAGATTGATCAGGTAAGGTGAGCTATTACCAGCAGGAGAGCAGAGGAGAAAAAAATCTTTTGTAGTGATAATCAAGGTGGGCCATTTCCAGCAGTTGACAATACCCACCTGTTGAAGTGAAGAAACCGGTTGACAGAGCCAGAAGAGTATCATCACTCTTGTTACAGTGTGTATGGTAACACCTATTATTTCATGTTCTCTGTGTATATAAATCTCCCCACTGTATTTTCCCTGAATGCATCCGATGAAGTGAGCTGTAGCCATGAAAGCTTATGCTCAAATAAATTTGTTCGTCTCCAAGGTGCCACAAGTCCTCCTAGGACACTTAGACACTTTTGAAAATGTTACCCAACTGTGCAACAGTTAAGATATGCCATCACATTCATTTGAGGTCAGTGAGAACTTGTTGGTGCTGATTAATTGTGAAATTCAGGCAAGGGACTAATTATGGATTTAAGAGCCTATTTTTTTTTCTTATTTTTGAAAAAATTGGCCCTGTCTCTGTTTAATAGAACTGATGCTGCTTAGCTTTCTTCATATCTGTAATCCTTTGTCACACACATAATCCCATTGACTTCAGTTACAATTACTCAAGTGACTAATAATGGCAGGATCAGCACTACATTACAGACTATTTTGACAGAAAGTGCATAATATTGCTTGCACATGTGTGGTGGGATGGCTGCCCCACACATGCAGAAGGAGGGTTAAAGCAGCCTGGGGGAGACTGCACAGAACCCAGCCAATTAGAAGAGGGAATATTGAGCCAGCCAATAGGGAGAAGACTTAGTGGAGCAGCCAATCAGGGCCAGGCTGGCCCATATAAGAATGGCTGCTGAGCAGAATGGGGGTAGTCTCTTCTTGGAAGCCAAGAGAGGAGGATGGGCTGTCCTGTAGGAGGGTTGAGAGTGATAGAAGCATGAACAAAGCAGTGCTGGGCAGGCTCAGGGGAGCAAGAGAGAGCTTCAGCCTCATGGCTGCCAGACTGAGGCCCTGATACAAGGACAGAGAAGGTGCTAGAGCTGTGTGAAAGTGGCCCAGGGAAACAGATGACAGAGTAGGAGGAGGGACAGTATGTGGCTGCTGGCTATAGGATTTCTGGGATGGGACCCAAAGTAGTGGGTGGGCCTGGGTCCCCCACCCCTTTTTGCCCTCTTCCCCATTTGCCACTGAGGGGAGTGGCCATTGCATGGGCTGAAGTCTGCTACTGAGGTGAGTGTGGAGACTGGAGTTTGCCACAAAGGCAAGTGATTGGACTGAGGACTGTTGGGTCTCCTGGAAGCGGGGAGAGAACTGAGTGGGACACAGCAGAGGGCTGTGTCCAGAAGAGGATGCTGCAGTCTGGGGAGCGATGTGCCTTCTAGAGGTGGAGGCAAGAGTGATGATGTGCAAGACACCACTAGATAAGGGTGCTCTGGTAAAATGAGAGCTAATTCCCAGGACAGACAGAAGGAGGTGCCATGGTGGTGAGTTCAGCCCTGTTACATGTAGTGGAGAATGCAAGCATGCAGTCACCCTGATACAAGGGGAAGCTAGGAGACTGTGGAAACTATTGTGTGGTTCAGAGACTGATAAACAATGGAGGTGGAGAAATGGATTTGGACTACTTGAGAGACTGTGTGGCATAGCTAGCCAACCAGCAGATTTATATGATAGAGGGTCCATAGATGCTACAGAGAGCAAGTAGAGAAGCAAGGCCCCAAGTGTGGGAGGCCAGAAGCCCAAGTAGGACAATGGTATGCATGTAGACAGAAGGGCCACTTTAAGAGGGAGTGCCCATACTAGAAAGCGGGACTGTGGAGGAGAGAATACCCCTACCAGGATGGGGAAAGAGACCCCACTTGGAAAATGAGAAGAAGATGGAGCCCACAGGAGTCCCCCCTGTGAAGCAAACAGGGAGGCTATGGGCATGTTGGACCTGTGAGCAAATGGGACACCTGAAGAGGTAGTGCCCAAATGGGACTTGCAGGGCCCAGGCTAGCCCAAAGAGTGGGGCTGAGCCAGAAAAGGACCAGGGGAGGTCTATGGCCTAGGAAGGACACAAAATGTGCTTCCAGTGCCATAAACACGATCACATAAAGAGGCATTCCCCCCCAGAAGAGAAAGTGGGTGGGGATGTCTGAGAAACAGGCTCAGATGGAGACTAACCAGAGCAAAGAGACAGTGACAACTGAGGTCTAGGCAGAAAGCCATCTCCCACATCCAGTAGTGGGAAGTAGCGAGATGGTAGAGCAATTGGGTGGGGGCAGACAGGACCCAGAGAAACAGGGGAACCCTCTTGGGAGCAGGCCAGGCTTCTGTGGGAACCCATACCCTAGAGGAGGGAGGAAGGTTGCTTCTCTTAGTGGAGAGCCTGTGGCAGGAGAGAGACCCTGCAAACCCAGCTGTGAGGGAAGATAGAGAATCTCCCCTGGTGTGTGGTCTTGAGGAGGATATATGGTGGGCAGCTGCCCCGCACAGGCAGAAGAATGGATAAAGCAGCCTGGGGTAGGCTGCACAGAACCCAGCCAATTAGAACCCAGCCAATAGGGAGAAGGCTTAGTGGAGCAGCCAATCAGGGCCAGGCTGGCCCATATAAGAATGGCTGCTGAGCAGAATGGGGGTAGTTTCTCCTTGGAAGCCAAGAGAGGAGGACTGGCTGTCCTGTAGGAGGGTTGAGAGAGACAGAACCATGGACAAAGCAGTGCTGGGCAGGGTCCGGGGAGCAAGAGAGAGCTCCAGCCTCATGGCTGCCAGACTGAGGCCATGATACAAGGGCAGAGAAGGTGCTAGAGCTGTGGGGAAGCCAGGCTGCTGAACGGAACAAAGGCAGTCTGTCCCTAGAAGCCAAGGGAGGAGGACTGGCTGCCCTGAAGGAGGGGTGAGAGAGATACAAAGGTGGAGAAGGTGCTAGGGCTGCAGGGAAGTGGCCCACGAAGGAGATAGCAGAGTAGGAGGAGGGACCGTATGTGGCTGCCAGCTATAGGGTCCCTGGGTTGGGACCCAGAGTGGTGGGTGGGCCTGGGTCCCTCCCACCCTCTCTTCATGCCTCTCCCCACTTGCTACCGAGGGGAGAGGCCAGTGCATGGACTGCAGTTTGTCAGTGGGGTAAGTGGCTGTACTGAGGACTGTTCGGGAGAGAACCGAGTGGGACCCTTTGGTTATGTCCAGAAGAGGATGCTGCGGTCCAGGGAGCAATGTGGGTTCTAGAGGAAGAGACAAGAGTGATGACGGGCGAGACACCACTAGACTAGGGGGCTCTGGCAAAACAAGAGCTAATTTCCAGGATGGCCAGCAGGAGGCGCCATGGTGGTGTTTTCTGCCCTGTTACAAGACAGTACCTATTGTCCCTCAAATAATGGATTTTTATATTATAATACCTAAGTATAAATAGGTAAAGTAAATATATAAACAACTGAGCATTTTTAATAATTTTTAAAGCAAACACCGTTTATATAAGCAAGAGTCACTGCATGCTGCTTCTAAATGTCATAAAATGAACTGGTAATACAGGAAGTAATGATGGGGGTTCTGTGTGGACATGTGACTAAATTACTGTAACTGTAAATTAGTATAAGGTTTTGCAAATGTCAGAGAAGGATCTGGGGATACAGGAATTATTGAATGAGGTCAGGGTGGAAATGAGTAAATAAATTAGTGCAAGCTTCTAAAAATGAAATGTAAAAAAAATGCTATTCACCTGCCTCAATGGGTGGGGAAACATAACAGGGCTAGAGGTGAAGGGAGACAGTCCCAGCAGCAAGGGTAAGACAGAAATTCCCAGGGAAGGAGAAGCTGGCACCCATTGGCCAGCTAATTGGCCACCACTCCCCTGCTCCCAGAATTTAACCTACATTGGGGTTCATGTGGAGCCTCTTTTGACTCCATGCCAGCAGCCTTGAACTAGGAATGGGAACTCAGCCTGACAGATGTTGCAGGTCTAGCTGATCACCTGTTTAGGAAGGATTTTTTTTCTCCCTGGACCTCTGACAATTGGTGCATGGGAGTTGTTTGCCTTCCTCGCAGCAACTTCAAACCACAGTGGGTTGAACAGGAACACGCTTAATACCTAACTGAAGTACTT
Source organism: Lepidochelys olivacea (assembly GCF_965140295.1). Classification (NCBI taxonomy): domain Eukaryota; kingdom Metazoa; phylum Chordata; order Testudines; family Cheloniidae; genus Lepidochelys; species Lepidochelys olivacea. The sequence goes on along the minus strand of NC_140411.1, from coordinate 72,766,234 downwards.
GGGTTGAGTAGTTAAGTCATCACAACTTGCAGATGGTATCCAGTGTAATTAAAAGGATAAAGTGAATGGTTTCCACAGATAAAAGACCTGGAATTGGTGTTGGGCCTTGGGCTCATGGGATAGAGTGAGACACTGTGGCCTTTTGCAGCCCCAAGGTCAGACCTTCTGGCCCTTGCAGGCTGAGGTTTTCATCCCACTGTACTGTCTGTTTCCCTTGTGAGAGAGGGAGACTGCTAGGGCATAAACTGAGCTGAGTCCTGGAGGGTGAGCTAAAGAAAGCCGACTCCGCTTTATGAGTTATATGGTAAGGAGCTCTGTAACCCTCACACTGGCAGCAATTAAATGCCTGGTATGGGAGAGTGTGGGCAGGTAGAGCCCCTCCCCCTTCTGAATTTCAATAAAAGTTGCTTAATTCTATGCATGCATCTGTCCTCATTTTGCTATTGTGTCCACATAAAATGATTGAAATTAAAAGATTCATATGCTTTGTATTATCTACATTTGAAAGCAAACAAGACAATTACTGCATGCTAAAACTACTTACAGTTACTACCATTGGATGGGTCTTTGGGAAGAACACATATGAATTGAGCTTGGTCATCTTATTCCAGTTCCCGGTGAAAAGAAACACACTGCACTTGGGACTGGTTTGCATAAATGTTAGCAATCTCTATATAAGCCCCAGGGTGGATAGGATTGGAAACTGAACTCTCACTCTGAGTCATATTATGGGGTGGTTCCTCTAGGCACTCCTACTCATGGTATGTCTGTGCAATATACAGAGGAAAGCAGCCTCCAGGGCTATTAATCCAGCAAATGGACCAGGGCTACATTTATTTTAAAAATATAAACATTAAGAAGCACTCAACTGCTGAGTTTCATCAGTTTTCTTCCATTAATATCATGGAACATGCATTCAAGTAATTTTAACAAATGAAACAATAAAACTAATCTTTATTCTTTTATTCTTATGAAAAGGATTGCATGTGTGTCCACTAGAAAAAAAATGTAGGACATGGGGATAGACCTTTAATTTTTCTAACTTTATGGAAGTGGCCGTATGAGATATGTCCCTGAGTCCTTGAAATATTTATTCACATGAGATGACAGTTATTGGCAAATACTGATTTCTTTTTTCTGGCAACCAACAGATGTTAATTAGTTCATAGACTAGTTCCTTCTCCCATTGAACTCAATGGCAAAACTTTCATTTACTTTAATAGATGTAGGAATGGGCCTGGAAGAAGTAAAGGATTATGTAAGTGCTAAGTGTTAATATTTTAAAAAGAGGGAATGCTGCCACTTCTTAAAAAAAAAAAAACCCACCAAAAAACAACAACAACCCAGTATAATACCTTAATGGGAAAACTCACTGTCACCATTTCATAGGTATGAAGGTGTCTTTTCTAGTTTAAGATATTCTTATGGGAATAGCTAATGGAATATATATGTATACAGTATTTTAATGTTGAACCTTTCATAACAAAACCCAGAACTACGAGGGAGAAGAAGCTTGTTAGCCTCTGAAGTCTCTACTGACATATCCAAGCCCCTTTCATAAGAACGGCCCTACTCGGTCACACCAAAGGTCCATTTAGCCTAGTATTCTCTCTTCCAACTACGGCCAGTGTCAGGTGTCCCAGAGGGAATGAACAGAACAGATAATCATCAAGTGATCCATCGCCTGTCGCTCATTCCCAGCTTCTGGCAAACAGAGGCTAGGGACACTATTCCTGACCATCCTGGCTAAGACCCATTGATGGACATATCCTCCATGAATTTATCTAGTTCTTTTTGGAACCCTGTTATGGTCTTGACCTTCACAACATCCTCTGGCAAGGAATTCCACAGGTTGACCATGTGTTGTGTGAAGAAATACTTCCTTTTATTTGTTTTAAACCTTCTACCTATTAATTTCATTTGGTGACCCCTAGTTCTTGTGTTATGTGAAGGAGTAAAGAACATATCCTTATGTACTTGCTCTATACCAGTCATGATTTTATAGCTCTAAATGGTATCTCCCTTTAGCCATCTCTTTTCCAAGCTGAAAAGGCCCAGTCTTATTAATCTCTCCTCATTAGCCATTCCATATTCCTAATCGCTTTTGTTGCCCTTTTCTAAACCTTTTCCAATTCCAGTATATCTTTTTTGAGATGGGGCGACCACATCAGCACACAGTATTCGAGATGTGGGCATATTATGGATTTATATAGAGGCAACATGATATTTTCTGTCCTATTATCTACCCCTTTCTTAATTATTCCCAGCATTCTGTTCACTTTTTTGACTGCTGCTGCACATTGAGTGGATGTTTCCAGAGAACTATCCATAATGACTACAAGATCTCTTTCTTGAGTGGTAACAGCTAATTTAGACCCCATCATTTTATATGTATAGTTGGGGTTATGCTTTCCAATATGCATTACTTTGCCTTTATCAACATTAAATTTCATTTGCCATTTTGTTACCCAGTCACCCAGTTTTGAGAGATCCTTTTGTAGCTCTCTGCAGTCTGCCTGGGTCTTAACTACCTTTGGTAATTTTGTATCATCTGCAAATTTTACCACCTCACTGTTTACCCTTTTTTTCAGATCATTTATGAATATGTTGAATTGGACTGGTCCTAGAACAGACCACTGTTTACCTCGCTCCATTCTGAAAACTGACCATTTATACCTACCCTTTGTTTCCGATCTTTTAACCAGTTACAATCCATGAGGGCACCTTCCCTCTTATCCCGTGGCAGCTTACTTTGCGTAAGAGCCTTTAGTGAGGGACCTTGTCAAAGGTTTTCTGAAAATCTAAGTACACTATATCCACTGGATCCCCTTGGTCCACATGCTAGCTGAACCCCACAAAGAATTCTAGTATATTAGTGAGTTATGATTTCCCTTTACTAAAACTATGTTGACTCTTCCTCAACAAATTATGTTCATCTATATGTCTGACAATATTGTTCTTTATTATAGTTTCAACCAGTTTGCCCGGTACTGAAGTCAGGCTTACTGGCCTGTAATTGCTGGGATCGCATCTGGAGCCCTTTTAAAAAATTGGTATCATAATAACTGTCCTCCAGTCATTTGGTACAGAAGCTGATTTAAATGATAGGTTGCAGACCACAGTTTGTAGTTCTTCAATTTCACATTTCAATTCCTTCAGAACTCTTGGGTGAATACCATCTGGTCCTGGTGACTTACTGCTGTTCATTTTATCAATTTGTTCCAAAATCTCCTCTAATGATACCTCAATCTGGGACAGTTCCTCAGATCTGTCACCTAAAAAGAATGGCTCAGGTTTAGGAATCTCCCTCACATCCTCAGCCATGAAGAAGGATGCAAAGAATGCATTTAGTTTCTCTGCAATGGCCTTATCATCCTTGAATGTTCCCTTAGCAACTTGATCGTCCAGTGGCCCTACTGGTTGTTCAGCAGGCTTCCTCCTTCTGATGTACCGAAAAAAAAATTACTATTACTTTTTATTTTTGGTGTCTCAGCACAGAGCAAGGACAAATGGGTAAGGAGAGGGAACTAATCTCACACCCTTAGATGTGGTTGCTTCAGGTAAGGACTGAGACTGTGTGGGAGAAGCTTACTCTGATGTTGCCTGTACTGTGTCTCTTCTGCACCTGTATGTAAGAGACTTTCTCTCCCCAGGGATATCAAATTTGTACCTAACACTGCAACATTTTTTTCCCTTTCTTTTAAATAGATTTCCACAATTTCCCCCCACTATTTACATTGACCTAAGGCAACTCTTAATTATACAAAATACTTAAGGAAAAATATGTTTCACAGACCCTCAACTGTGATCTGACTTTAATCTAGCCTGAGACTGTCTCACCAGAGACAGTGACAGGGTGGCCAGTGACCAGCTGTATTTCACAAAGCACAGTACATTTACTTTGGGATAAAAGCATCACGGAAAAAAAACATATAATAAAAAACATTCACATGCTAAGCTTACCAGGAGTTACCTATCTTCCACAGACCCTGGCAGGTTCCAGTCCTTCAAACTTTCCAGCAGGGCTTTGCCCTTTTTGTTACAATCTCATGTCAGGTTTTGGACCAAAATGAGGGATCCTCCATCTGTTTATGCTGACCCTTTATACCAAAAGTGCTTTTGTATGTTCTGAGTCTCTTGGATGAGGTCTGAGTCAGTGTATGCAACTCTCTCTAGGGGATAGTATTTTTTCTGGAGATGTTTACCTGTCTCAGGATTTGCAGTAATTACTCCCTACTGAGTTTAATTCCTAGGAAAAGCTCAGCAACCCTCTGTCATGTAGGCTAGAATACAATCCCTAGCTCACAAAGAAAGGAATGCAGTGTAGTCATGTTGGTCCCAGATCCCTTGTCTCTCTAAAGATACATATAACATTTATAGATACAAGAGAGGCAAGGTGGGTGAGGTAATTTCTTTTCTTTTTTCTTTTTCTTTTTTTTTTTTTTGGATCAACTTCTGTTGGTGAAAGAGAGAACTTCACAGAGCTCTTCTTCAAGTCTGGGAAAATTATTCAGAGTGTCATAGTTAAATACAAAGTGGAGCAGACTGTTAAGCATGACTTAACACATGTTGCAGGGTACCATGCAAAATTAAGTGCTGAGAAAGCAGCACCAGACTCTGCCATAACAATAGACGCAAACCCTTCAGCCATAACTCCATGCTGTGATGTTCAATAATTCCCACAACTCATCTTCAAGATCCAGGGGTCCTACACTGGATGAGGTACACCGCGTACTGTGATAGCATGTGTATCAAATACCCCAACAACGACTATGTAGGTGAAACAAAATAATCAATATGCTTTCAACCGAATTCACACAGAAAGATGATAAAAGACAATCACCCATCACTTTTCATAAAAAGATCACTTCATACCTGACTTCTCAGTCCCTGTCCTCAAAGGAAACCTGCACCACATCTTCAAAAGATGAGCCTGTGATCTTAAACTCATAACTTTGCTAGAAACCAAAAATCATGGCCTCAATAGAGATACTGGTTTTATTGATCAGAACAAACAGTAACCCACTCACTCTCCATTGTCCTGTGACTCGAGAGGTACTAATTGTCCACTTCATTTTGAATGATTTCTTGCAATGGAAGTTGTCATAAATATAAAGGGAAGGGTAAACCCCTTTGAAATCCCTCCTGGCCAGGGGAAAGCTCCTCTCACCTGTAAAGGGTTAAGAAGCTAAAGGTAACCTCGCTGGCACCTGACCAAAATGACCAATGAGGAGACAAGATACTTTCAAAAGCTGGGAGGAGGGAGAGAAACAAAGGGTCTGTGTGTCTGTCTATATGCTGGTTTCTGCCAGGGATAGACCAGGAATGGAGTCTTAGAACTTTTAGTAAGTAATCTAGCTAGGTATGTGTTAGATTATGATTTCTTTAAATGGCTGAGAAAAGAATTGTGCTGAATAGAATAACTATTTCTGTCTGTGTATCTTTTTTGTAACTTAAGGTTTTGCCTAGAGGGGTTCTCTATGTTTTTGAATCTAATTACCCTGTAAGATATCTACCATCCTGATTTTACAGGAGGGATTTCTTCATTTCTATTTACTTCTATTTTTATTAAAAGTCTTCTTGTAAGAAACTGAATGCTTTTTCATTGTTCTCAGATCCAAGGGTTTGAGTCTGTGGTCACCTATACAAATTGGTGAGGCTTTTTATCCAACATTTCCCAGGAAAGGGGGGGGTGCAAGTGTTGGGAGGATTGTTCATTGTTCTTAAGATCCAAGGGTCTGGGTCTGTAGTCACCTAGGCAAATTGGTGAGGCTTTTTACCAAACCTTGTCCAGGAAGTGGGGTGCAAGGTTTTGGGAAGTATTTTGGGGGGAAGGACGCGTCCAAACAGCTCTTCCCCAGTAACCAGTATTAGTTTGGTGGTGGTAGAGGCCAGTCCAAGGACAACGGGTGTAATATTTTGTACCTTGGGGAAGTTTTGACCTAAGCTGGTAAAGATAAGCTTAGGAGGTTTTTCATGCAGGTCCCCACATCTGTACCCTAGAGTTCAGAGTGAGGGAGGAACCTTGACAGAAGTTGTTCCAATAAAAGATATTACCACACCCATCTTGTCTCATTCATATCCTGGGACCAACACACACAATAAGACTGCAAAGATGTATAGATACAAACATTTATGAGAATGCTACTGTCCATAGCATCCGGCACACTTTAATATAGTAGTCATTTGAAGTTTCCACACTTCCAAGGTCTCAAATCTATCCCAGCCACTGTGAAAATTCTTCTTCTGCCTATCCTGGAGATCGATAGGCACCTGAAGTAAAAATCATGGCAACATTTCTTCTGTGGCTGCTGCTAACTAGAGATAGCTCTTGGGAAACAAATTCTGAAGTGTTGCACCTGTCGTATGGCAGGCTAGCACCAAAGATGAAGACATTCATGTGAGATCTGTCCCAGTGCATTATTATTGGCAGCACAGGTAGCAACACCTATATAGAAGGTTGCCTGACATTTTTCATTAAAGAACCCTGTTTTCCGCTGCTGCTAAGTTTACCAAACTTAACTGTTTAGTCTGAAATTTTCTATGCTGGGTTTATGCCTCAGTCTGAAGTTTCTTGGAAAGTTTCAGCTAAAACATTTCAAGAATGAGATTAAGAAAAAAAATATTGTTTTGTCCAAGTTGCCAAAAAATTAATCATCCAACTGTTTTGTTAAGAAGAACTAATGCCTTCATATGTTGAAGCAAAGATATAAAATGTGTCAGGGGCTGCTATAGTATCAGAGAGGAGCCTTTTGCCTTTTCCATGAAAATCCATCCAAATTTGGGCAAATTATAAACTTCTGAAAAATCTCTATTCTCACATTCTCAGTACTGACTTGTTAGCGATTGGTAGTTAAATCCTTTGAAGACTCTGTATACCACTGAGCATACCTCCAGCTCATGGATGTAGGGACTGAACAGGACTTTCCCTGAAATTGTTCCAACCATTTCTGAGGACTACTCTGCTTCCCAGAACACAGTTGTGTGAAATATTATCATTTTGCATATGTGCAAGGGGACTAAAATTCAGGCATTTCCTAACTTTGGTATGTTTGATTTTTCAACCTTTTTTTTTAATGTAGGGTTGTTTTTTTTTGTTTTGTTTTAAAAATCTATTTTTAAAAAAAGGCACTGGGCTGAAGACGACTGAACGTGTAAAATATAGGCACTTAGCATTATACTGCTACTGGAATCTGCACCTAAAGTCAGTGTCATCTGCCACAGGAGGATTGTATGTCACAATATATCTGTCCCCCTCACTCTCCATGGGGTCCCCTGGGTAAGTGGATCAGCATTGTATATTGCTAACTCTTTTATGTGCATTGGAATGTATTTTGGGAAGGGCTGAAGGTGTAAGTGTGGAGTGAAATGTTCCTTTGCACGTTGTAAGAGGCTGAAGGGGGAGGAAGGGCGAAAAGAATGGGTTAACTCAATGATCCAGCTAGGCCTGAAGATAAGAAATGAAACTGTCGTCAGCCCAAAGCCAGTGCACGCAAACAAACTCTCTCCTGCCAAAAAGCCAGAGGTCTGTATCTCAACCAGGCCAGCCATGAGAAAAGAAAGTTGAGCCAGACAGAACTGAAAGAGTGGCAAAACTAGCAAGACTGTGAAGGTCAGCTAGTGGGAACATAACTGTCTTGTGACCCTGAAGCCAGTGTGTTTTGGGGAAGCTAAGGAAGCCACAGAAAGCCAGTTTGTACTGGTACCGAGAGCACGGGGGACAGAGGTCTCTGTATGAAATGCCCCCAGAAGAACCCAGGGCTTAAAACCCTCCTGAGAGCTAAAGCAAGTCAGAGATCAACAGCGGACCCTAGACGACCTGTGCACAGGACAGAATTCTCGTCTACCCATCCCCCTCTTCTTCTTATGTTACACCCAGGCTTGGCCAGCCTTGGGTTGTGCATGTGTGAGTATGAAAGTGGGTTAGGGCTTGGGCACTAATGCTTTCTTCCTTCCTTTGAGTGACATGTGGCGCACCCAGCACTCACCCGCTGTTATTTAATTAATAAAGCTTTAAACTTAGTCACTTGGTGTGCTCTTTCATCTACTCCCTTAATGATCCTGCAGCCTCAGCCTGATCACCAGAAGACCCAGGCATATTGGTAACATAAATCTGTCAGACTTCCCAACGTAGGAAGATCCTGTGGTGGCGTACAGTGAGCATAGTGGATTTTTCCCCACATCTGCCTGATAGCGGAGAGGACATGGCCAAGACTTCTTTATCCTACACATTTTTGGTTACAGTATCAGCCCCTTAGAACTACTGTCAACCTTCTGGCTACTGTTAGTATTCCAGGGCTCTAGCCTAATACACTAACAACCCAGGATCAGGGAAGCATAAAAGTCAGCTTCACAACTCCCACTTGAGCTGTGCTGTGTGCACCTCAGTCATAGCTGAGGTGCTGGTCTGAACCATGATATTTATCTTAAATTTTCCTTATTACAGTATAATTAAATGGAAACTTATAGAAGCACATCAACAAAAGTACGAGTTACTATATCACCACTCTGATCTGACACTGCTGCAATATGAATGCATAACTGATAGTCCAGATGTTAATTATCATCAACAGCTAAAATTATCCTGCTTATTAAAATATCATTGCCCTTTGCTTTGGAGCATGCTAATTTTTCTTGTAACAAATTGGACATTTTTGAAAATTATAATCATCCTACATCAAAAAATGATATGGAAACCCCATATATAAACTGTAATTTCAAAAAGTATTAGAATAGATGGGTACAATGGTTAATAATGGAATTCTAATTTTAAAAGTCCATTTGTGGTAAGTATATCATTATTACTTCACAATCTAAAAATTAAAATGTATTTTTATGTTATCTCTTACTAATTTGCATTTAAAATTAGATAACACACTATGCATAGTTAATATAGATGAACATATTTAACCTTTATATACTCAATGTGTTTTGCAGCTGCCTAATCAAAACATGTTCCAGATATATAATTAAATACAGCTATTTAATTATTTTATAATTGTATTTATTATATATATTGATAACAACAGAAGCCTGTGTGGCCTATCAACAACTAGAAAACATATCCATACCTAAATGAGACTCTGATGTTTATTACTCTCTGAAATGGCAATTATTGAAGAAGATTAACTTAATAGAAAATCATCTGCTCAGCATATTAATAAATAAAAATAATCAGCTAACACTGCAATAGGATATTCCTTTTTCTAAATAGATGCCCTTTAGAAATTTCCTATTCTCCAGACATATACAGGAGGCTCAAAATTACTTATGTAAATGTGATGAAATTCAAAGCGCAAGAGTGCCCAGTTATTCTGGAAAAAAATATCATGTTTAGTTTCATAGAAACCTTTCAAGGCTGGACTGTTTTTAACACATAGTATAAAAAAGGAATTAAAGGGACAAACTTTGCATATGATTCATATATGTATATGGTACAAACATAGGGTTAACTTCAACTCTCATATAATCCCATTAAAGTCAAAGGGATTTCATTGAGAATGAATTTGACCTCCCAGAATTTACAGAAGATAACAAGATTGTCAGTGCACTTGATGGGAAGGGTCAAGCCAAATATCATTTTACACAAATCTACATTATGGGTAAAAGGTCCCTTGTTAAGATCCACATCTACCATGATATCAGCAAGAAATTAGTAACATTTTATGGCATGCAGGATAGACAATTTAGGGTCAGAAGGTATTTGCTATTTGAAGAAAAGGCATACATTCTGAATATATTTATACATCCCTAACTCTTATCTATTTCTTGCAGTTCATCCTGCAATCAGATCCGTGCATCCTTTGCTCCTTCAAAAAGCCCCATTGACTTTATAATTTGGGACTTCCTCCTTTCTGTGACGGGAAGCAAATTACTTCCACCTACTTGGTACAGGCCGGCCCACCTGAGTGTTAGAGGGCCCAATAGCAGCTGCTCTTCTTTCTCTCCCCCCCCCCCACCCATATAGCCTACACAGGAGAGTATGCATGGGCACGTAATAAGGCTCACAATTGAGCGCTATATGTGTTTGTACATTGCCTAGCACAATGGAGGCCCAATCTCAGTTTGGGCCTCTAAGTGTTACTGTAATGCATGCAAAATAACTAATAATATTTGTATTTCAGTAGCTAACAGAGGGTCCAAGCAGATTGGAATAGTAGTCACTGCCCTTCCATATCTCCTACATGTAGTTTTGTATCCTCTGGCTGGTACAGAGCCACTCCGAGGATGTACAGCACACTGTTATGCAGGTGATCTGTCCACCCACTAGGCACAAGGATAAAGTGGCACTTTACAGTAGGACCTCTTCTGATGGATTCCTTTTCTTCTCCTTCTGTAACTCATAGAATGTATTAATCACGGGATTTACCTATGCATTTACTCTCTATGTACACTTTTACCTTTATATTAAACACTCTGCTGAAGCCCCCCATTGTTAAATAAAAGTTAGTTAGCTTCACATCACTGCTTAAACTGATCAAATATGCAAAATGGATTGGGGTAGCACTGTATAGATTAGGGGTTTAGGCCATACCCTTTAAGGGGTCTTGTCAAGCTTAGGAACAACCAAAATGCATTTCAGTTTTTTCTGAAGCCCTTTCTGTAGTCCTTACCCATTCCCTAGAGCACTATCTTCTGCCATTATAAAAACAGCTACATAGGGAACCTTGTTTGCAGTCCCTATAGATGGGAATACGGAGCTAACCTCTCACCCCACTATTGGTTGTTCCTCCAATTCAGCTTTGGGCAAGCTTTTCCTGTCCTTGTCCAAGCTCTGTCTACTGAGTTGGCAGAGGACTGCAGTGTGTAGAGAAGCCAATGTGGCACTTTTTCAGAAGCAATACAGTTAATTTAAAAAGGAAAAGAAACACAAACAGTGTCCTGATCCTTTGAAGTCAATGGGAAATTTTCCATTGATTTCAGTGTGCTTTGGATCAGTTCTCTGGGCCAGTTGGAAATGCTGGATGTCCAAGTGTGAATAAACTTATATGAGTAACACAAGATTTCTTTTTTTCCTAATACCATGATCCATTTATGTGGGAGTGGGGGGAGGGAGGAAAGGGTGGTAACAGGGGAAAGCAGAGAACAGGAGGGAGTGCATTCTATTTTTGATCATTTTCATTGCTTCTGCTAGTTTTATATGTAAAACAGATTGCATCCCTCCAAGTTTGCTTCAGAGTTTTTGTGTTTAAGAAGGGGATCACATGGGTTTGCATCTTCTGAAGACAGAAGGACTTGCACATGTTGGAATACAGTTGAAAGGTGACAGGTTTAAACAGTCCTTGCTGCCAGTGACCAATTTGATCTAAATAGAAAAAGCTAAAGAAATTACATAATAAACTGGAGAGGGTGAGGCATGAGAATGAAAGCAGCTGGGGATTTGCTCTTCTTATTTTAATAGATATATTGCTAAAATGGGATTTATTAAGTGTGTCTGTTTAAATGTAAGTGGTTTGAATTTCTCCCCTCACTGACTCTGGTGTAAATCAAGAGTAACTCCACTGAAGTTGCTGGAGTTATGTTAGTGTAAAACCTGTGGAAGTGAGCATAGAATAAAACTGGGTGTCTTTGATTTGCCTGTCACCATTTTTTAAACAATCCCATGAGTAGGATTCCAGCTGAGATGAAACTAGTCATTCCCTTGGGGCAAATAAAAATTGGTACTAGTGAACAGAGGGTGGGTGTTTTATTTATATCAAACAGGAAGAGAAACCTGTGTAACGAGAAGTTTCTAAAAATAATTCCACTTTCTCATGTTCTCTCCAGCGGCTGAAAAAAAAAAGCCTTAGCCTTTGTGCAATCCTCTAGCTACCAAGATTTCCCTGAGCTTGGCAAAAGTGACTGTTAAATCCAGGGATATGTGGAAGTTACTATGTCCTAGAGACAAAATCCAATCAACTGCAATCAATCCTTTCAATTGTATAATAAAGTGTTGAGAAGATGATGCTTTGCCATCTGAAAGTGACATTGTTTTCCATTAAATAATGAAGCCGTCATTGTCACAGTAAACCAATGTCAAATAACTGAGTAAGGACAATGCTTCATCTATCATTATTTTTAGTTACTGCATTTTACAGTTTTGAAGGGCTCAGTACGGTGGACAACATTATACATAAACCACAGCACTTGTAATGTTGCAACGAATTTACTTTTGCGATGAGAAAATGATTTACTCTGCTCTCATGTTCATTTGCATTTTCATATTTCATAAGTGATTAAATGGTTACAAAAATTCCCTTTTTTTTTTTTTTTGCTTTAAAAGCTGTCTTAAAGAGACAGGTGAAAACTTCAGAATATACAGTGAGGCACACAAGGGAGCAATTACAAGTTAAATGAGGCTGAAAAGCTCTGAAGGTATGAGTGATACCAGTACTTTGGTGATTTCCCTGGGAGCCCATAAGAAGCCTTGTGGAATCAACTCCATCTATCTGTTGTAGGTAAATGTCTGCTATTGCTGTAGTCTCTGAGCTCCTCACAATATTTAATGGATTTCTCCTCACAACATGCCTGTGAGGTAGGAAAATATTATCCCCATTTTACAGGTGGGGTATAAGGCAGTGAGACTAATTCTTCAAAGTCACAAAGGCAGTTTGTGGTTGAGCAGGGAATTGAACCAGTCTCCTTATTCCTAGAGGCTTAATGACTCTGAAGTTACAGATGCACTTGGAGGTTGAGTGTGTGATTCCCAGCTCAATTAGACATCATCACTCTAGCTCGATTAGAGCTAGCGCACAAAAATACGTGTGTAGGTGTGGTAGCACAGGCAGTGGTGAGTGGAAGAATGGGCTGGCATCCTTGAGTACGTACATATTGGGTCCAGGAGGATTTGTACTTAGGATGGTTAGCTTGGCCTCAATCGATGCTGCCCATGCTTCTGCAAGTACACTACTATTTTTTGCAAGGTAGCATGAATGTGTCTACTCAGGCTGAGAATCACATCCTCAGCTCCAGGAGTACAGATAGCCTGAGAGGGAATATGTTTGGGGCAGGAGGGGTGAGGCCATACCATAGCTTCCTGTCATGAGATTCTCCCTTGCTAGATATGTTGATATCCACACAGGAGTTAATGAGACTCCAAGCACTGTTGACATCTAATTGCTATTTAAACCTGTCACGGTTCCTCCCCCACTCTGAACTCTAGGGTACAGATGTGGGGACCTGCATGAAAAAAACCTCCTAAGCTTATCTTTACCAGCTTAGGTCAAAACTTCCCCAAGGTACAAAATATTCCCCCTATTGTCCTTGGACTGGCCGCTACCACCACCAAACTAATACTGGTTACTGGGGAAGAGCTGTTTGGACGCGTCTTTCCCCCCAAAATACTTCCCAAAACCCTGCACCCCATTTCCTGGACAAGGTTTGGTAAAAAGCCTCACCAATTTGCCTAGGTGACTACAGACCCAGACCCTTGGATCTTAAGAACAATGAACAATCCTCCCAACACTTGCACCCCCCCCTTTCCTGGGAAAAGTTGGATAAAAAGCCTCACCAATTTGCATAGGTGACCACAGACCCAAACCCTTGGATCTGAGAACAATGAAAAAGCATTCAGTGTTTTACAAGAAGACTTTTAATAAAAAATAGAAGTAAATAGAAATAAAGAAATCCCCCCTGTAAAATCAGGATGGTAGATATCTTACAGGGTAATTAGATTCAAAAACATAGAGAACCCCTCTAGGCAAAACCTTAAGTTACAAAAAAGATACACAGACAGAAATAGTTATTCTATTCAGCACAATTCTTTTCTCAGCCATTTAAAGAAATCATAATCTAACACATACCTAGCTAGATTACGTACTAAAAGTTCTAAGACTCCATTCCTGTTCTGTCCCCGGCCAAGACGACTACAGACAGACACAGACCCTTTGTTTCTCTCCCTCCTCCCAGCTTTTGAAAGTATCTTGTCTCCTCATTGGTCATTTTGGTCAGGTGCCAGCGAGGTTACCTTTAGCTTCTTAACCCTTTACAGGTGAGAGGAGCTTTCCCCTGGCCAGGAGGGATTTCAAAGGGGTTTACCCTTCCCTTTATATTTATGACACGCCCCCCAAATCTCAGCTAGGGTGAAACACTGGCTGGGATTTCTTCCTGGAGCTCTAGGAAAACAGAGTTAATAAGACACATGCATCTCTAAATATACTACCAAGTACATAAAGACTAACAATATTTTCCACATCTCAAGGACGATTTTAACCAGTTGATTCTGGGAAACTTTCACGGGAGAGTGCATCAGCCACTTTGTTAGAAGCTCCTAAGATGTGTTGGATGTCGAAATCAAAATCTTGGAGAGCTAAACTCCACCGAAGAAGTTTTTTGTTAGTTTCTTTGACGGTGTGAAGCCACTTTAGTGCAGCATGGTCGGTTTGCAGGTGGAAACGCCGTCCCCAAACATATGGGTGTAGCTTTTCCAGAGCGTAGACAATGGCATAACATTCTTTTTCAGTGACTGACCAGTTGCTTTCCCTCTCAGACAGTTTTTTGCTGAGAAACACTACAGGGTGGAATTCTTGATCAGGTCCTTTCTGCATTAAAACTGCTCCCACACCACGCTCAGATGCATCTGTGGTTACTAGGAACGGTTTGTCAAAGTCTGGGGCCCTTAGTACAGGGTCAGACATGAGTGTCGCTTTAAGCTTGTTAAAGGCCTTCTGACACTTTCCGGTCCACTGAACAGCATTTGGCTGTTTCTTTTTGGTTAGGTCTGTCAGTGGGGCAGCGATTTGGCTGTAGTGCGGTACAAATCGTCTGTAATAACCGGCCAAGCCTAAGAAGGATTGAACCTGTTTCTTTGACTTTGGGACAGGCCACTTTTGGATAGCATCCACTTTGGCCTGTAGGGGGCTGATAGTTCCTTGACCCACCTGGTGTCCAAGGTAAGTCACTCTGTTTAGGCCTATTTGACACTTCTTAGCCTTAACAGTTAGTCCTGCCTCCCTTATGCGCCCAAGGACTTTTTGTAGATGTTCCAGGTGGTCTGCCCAGGAATCCGAAAATATGGCCACATCGTCAAGGTAGGCGACTGCATATTCTCCTAATCCCACTAGGAGACCATCTACAAGTCTTTGGAAAGTGGCGGGTGCATTTCGCAGCCCGAAAGGGAGTACATTAAATTCATACAGCCTGAGATGTGTGATGAAGGCTGACCTTTCCTTGGCAGATTCATCTAGCGGTACCTGCCAGTACCCCTTGGTTAAGTCCAAGGTAGAGATGAACTGGGCCCGTCCCAGTTTCTCTAATAGTTCATCAGTGCGTGGCATTGGATAGTTGTCTGGGCGAGTTACAGCATTTAGCTTACGGTAGTCCACGCAAAAACGTATTTCCCCATCTGGTTTGGGAACTAGAACCACTGGAGATGCCCATGCACTTTCAGAGGGGCGGATTACACCCATCTGTAACATATCCTGGATCTCCCGTTCTATAGCAGTTTTAGCTTGAGGAGACACCCTGTAAGGGTGGACCCTAATTGGGTGAGCATTACCTGTGTCAATGGAGTGGTATGCCCGTTCAGTCAGTCCTGGGGTGGCTGAGAATGTTGTCGCGTAGCTAGTGCACAGCTCCTGGATCTGCTGTCGCTGCATACGCCCAAGGGTCATGGAGAGGTTCACCTCTTCCACACCACCAGCACATTTCCCTTCGTAGTAGACACCTTCAGGCCACTCAGCGTCGTCTCCTCCCTGGGCTGTAAACTGACAAACCTTTAATTCTCTGGAATAAAAGGGCTTTAGAGAATTAATATGATACACCTTAGGCTTTCGGTTGGAGGTGGGGAATGCTATGAGATAATTAACAGCTCCCAGGCGCTCCTGGACCACGAATGGCCCTTCCCACGATGCTTCCATTTTATGGGCCTGGAGCGCCTTTAAGACCATGACCTGGTCTCCTACTTTGAAGGGACGCTCTCTGGCATGTTTATCATACCAGGCTTTTTGCTCTTTTTGAGCATCCTGTAAGTTTTCTCTAGCAAGGGCTAAAGAGGTTCGGAGGGTGTTTTGTAGGTTGGTTACAAAGTCCAGAATGTTAGTTCCTGGAGAAGGTGTAAATCCCTCCCATTGCTGCTTCACCAACTGCAATGGCCCCTTAACCTCACGGCCATATACAAGTTCAAATGGGGAAAACCCTAAACTGGGATGTGGTACAGCTCTGTAGGCAAAGAGCAACTGCTGCAATACTAGGTCCCAATCATTGGAGTGCTCATTTACGAATTTACGTATCATGGCCCCCAAAGTTCCATTAAACTTCTCCACCATGCCATTTGTTTGATGATGGTAAGGAGTGGCAACCAAGTGATTTACCCCATGAGCTTCCCAAAGGTTTTTCATAGTTCCTGCCAGGAAATTAGTCCCTGCATCTGTGAGGATGTCGGAGGGCCAACCTACCCTGGCAAAAATGTCTGCTAGTGCCTGGCACACACTTTTAGCCCTGGTGTTGCTTAGAGCTACTGCTTCCGGCCATCGGGTGGCAAAATCTATGAACGTCAGTATGTACTGCTTTCCTCTGGGTGTCTTTTTCGGAAAAGGACCCAGAATATCCACAGCTACTCGCTGAAATGGAACTTCAATGATGGGGAGTGGCTGGAGAGGGGCTTTGACCTGGTCTTGGGGTTTTCCCACTCTTTGGCACACCTCACAAGACTGGACATAGGTAGAAACATCCTTGCCCATTCCCTCCCAGTGGAATGACCCCCCCAAACGGTCTTTGGTCCTGTTAACCCCAGCATGGCCACTAGGGTGATCATGGGCTAAGCTCAAGAGCTTGGCCCGGTATTTAGTTGGAACTACCAACTGTCTCTGAGGATGCCAGTCTTCCTGGTGTCCACCAGAAAGCGTTTCCTTGTATAAAAGTCCTCTTTCTACAACAAACCTGGATCGATTAGAAGAGCTGAGAGGCGGTGGGTTGCTCCGTGCCGCCGTCCAAGCTCTCTGGAGGCTTTCATCTGCTTCCTGTTCGGTCTGGAACTGTTCCCTTGATGCTGGAGACATCAGTTCCTCATTGGATTGGGGACATAGGCTTGGTCCCTCTGGAAGCGATATAGGGGATGGAGCTGTTTCTGTTGACTGTGAACCGCTCTCCGCTGGTGCACTATGTTGGGATTCAGGCTCCGGCTGAGCCTCTTGTGTAGGGTTATCGGCTGCTGCCAGTTCAGGTTCGGTGGGGCCCTCTGGTGTTGAGGTTGCAAGTACTGGATTCAGTGCTGGCACGGGGTCTGGTGTTGGTTGTTTGGCTGGTTCCGGTTCTGGGACTGGTTCCGTCTGGGTCTCTGGGACTGGATCCACTACTGCTGTTGCAGACATTGGCCTGGGGTCCGGGTCCATCACCTCTGAGCGGGTCCTGATAGAAGTTTCCGGAACAGAGCTAGGCCTCACGGCTTGTTTAGCCTGGCTGCCGGTGACCGTTCCCACCCTCTTGGCCTTCTTCACGTGATTGGCCAAGTCTTCCCCCAACAGCATGGGGATGGGATAATCATCATAGGCTGCAAAATTCCACATTCCTGACCAGCCCTTGTACTGGACAGGCAACTTGGCTGTAGGCAAATTGAAAGAGTTGGACTTGAAGGGTTGAATCGTCACTTGGATCTCTGGGTTGATTAAATTGGGGTCCACTAAGGAAGCATGGATAGCTGACACTTGTGCTCCGGTGTCCCTCCACGCGGTGACCTTCTTCCCGCCCACACTCACAGTTTCCCTCCGCTCCAAGGGTATCTGGGAGGTATCTGGGCCTGTGGACCTCTGGTGTGATTCCGATGCAATGAACTGTAATCTGTTGGGGTTCTTGGGGCAGTTGGCCTTTACATGCCCCAGCTCGTTACATTTAAAACTTCGTCCAGCTGACGGGTCACCGGGGCGAGGTGGGTTGCTGGAGAACGGGGTGGTGGGACGATAAGGGGTCTGGAGGGTTCTTTGGGAGGTAGGTGGGGCTTTGGGCGGCCCCCGGTAATAGGGTGTGGTCTGGGGTGGTCCCTTCTGGTCTCCGCTCCAACTGCGACCAGTTTTCTTCTTCTCTGCCACCTCCACCCATCTGGCTCCAATCTCTCCTGCCTCGATTACAGTTTTGGGTTTCCCATCTAGGATGTATCTTTCTATTTCCTCAGGAACACCCTCTAAGAATTCTTCCATTTGCATTAGGAAGGGTAAATTTACTGGAGATTCAACACTTGCTCCTGATATCCAGGCATCCCAATGTTTCACAGTGTGGTAGGCATGTCGGGTAAATGACATGTCTGGTTTCCACCTTAGGGCTCGGAACCTCCGACGAGACCGCTCGGGTGTTATCCCCATTCTGACTCTCGCCTTGGATTTAAACAGTTCATACTTGTTCATATGTTCTTTAGGCATTTCAGCTGCCACCTCAGCTAAGGGTCCACTGAGCTGCGGCCTCAGCTCTACCATGTATTGGTCAGTAGAGATGTTGTACCCAAGGCAGGCCCTTTCGAAGTTTTCTAAGAAGGCCTCAGTATCATCACCTGCCTTGTAGGTGGGGAACTTTCTGGGATGGGAAGTGGTACCTGGAGAAGGATAGCTAGGGTTTGTTGGTATATTCTGCTGGGCCTTTATCCTCTCCATCTCCTCCACATGCTTCCTTGCCTCCATTTCCCTCTTGTGGGCAGCCTCCTGTACCTCCTTCTCCAGCCGCATGAATTCTATCTGTCTTTCATGTTCCCTTTGTTTTTCCTCAGCCTGAAATTTGGCTAATTCCAGCTGTAGTCGAGCCGAGGATTTGGCCATTCTAACCTCTCTGTTTTTAACTAACTTTACACCCGAGGTTTAGAAATAAACAAACAAAACTTGGCTGTAAAATTTTGCTGTGCTGGAATAGAATACCTATTCTCTGATAGTGATTGTCAGCCTACAGAAAAAGACAATTCCCTTGTCTCTGCTCTGGGCCCAAATTAAAGCAAAAAACCTCCAACTACTTGGAAACCTGCTTACCCAGCCCAAAGAAAAAAAAAATTCTTTTCAAACCTGTGCTCCTTGTAAAGCAAAAAAAAATCAAAATCCTAAAAAAAAAACCCTGCCACTTTTGTCTCCAGGCAAATGGGTAGAGCACACACCCCCTATTTACTTTTAGGAAGAAAAGGAAAAAAAAAAACCTCTGGGTTGGAAGACTGTGAATTTCCCTGCAGGAGTTAAGTACCCTGCCTCCAGGCAAAGAAAACCTGCAATTCACAAGATAATCCCCTTTTGTCTCTGCTTGGCCACAAAGCAGAGAGAAACCAAGCTGCTTTCAGTTTCAAAGCTGCTTTCTGGACTTCCTAAAAATTCCTTTTTAAAATCTGTATTTCTAGTTCAAAAAATCTCAACTGGATCTCAAAATGATTTCAGGTTAATCCCACCCCTGCCACCATGTCACGGTTCCTCCCCACTCTGAACTCTAGGGTACAGATGTGGGGACCTGCATGAAAAAAAACCTCCTAAGATTATCTTTACCAGCTTAGGTCAAAACTTCCCCAAGGTACAAAATATTCCCCCTATTGTCCTTGGACTGGCCGCTACCACCACCAAACTAATACTGGTTACTGGGGAAGAGCTGTTTGGACGCGTCTTTCCCCCCAAAATACTTCCCAAAACCCTGCACCCCACTTCCTGGACAAGGTTTGGTAAAAAGCCTCACCAATTTGCCTAGGTGACTACAGACCCAGACCCTTGGATCTTAAGAACAATGAACAATCCTCCCAACACTTGCACCCCCCCTTTCCTGGGAAATGTTGGATAAAAAGCCTCACCAATTTGCATAGGTGACCACAGACCCAAACCCTTGGATCTGAGAACAATGAAAAAGCATTCAGTGTTTTACAAGAAGACTTTTAATAAAAAATAGAAGTAAATAGAAATAAAGAAATCCCCCCTGTAAAATCAGGATGGTAGATATCTTACAGGGTAATTAGATTCAAAAACATAGAGAACCCCTCTAGGCAAAACCTTAAGTTACAAAAAAGATACACAGACAGAAATAGTTATTCTATTCAGCACAGTTCTTTTCTCAGCCATTTAAAGAAATCATAATCTAACACATACCTAGCTAGATTACGTATTAAAAGTTCTAAGACTCCATTCCTGTTCTGTCCCCGGCCAAGACGACTACAGACAGACACAGACCCTTTGTTTCTCTCCCTCCTCCCAGCTTTTGAAAGTATCTTGTCTCCTCATTGGTCATTTTGGTCAGGTGCCAGCGAGGTTACCTTTAGCTTCTTAACCCTTTACAGGTGAGAGGAGCTTTCCCCTGGCCAGGAGGGATTTCAAAGGGGTTTACCCTTCCCTTTATATTTATGACAAAACCCATTTTAGAGAAAAGGGAATTGCACAGGAAAAATGGAGTAGTCATGGTGGCTTGGAGGTTGTCCTCTATTTCAATAGCACCAATTAGGGGATGGTGGAGGGGAAGAACAAATGACCCACCCCTCCAAAGTTTTTGCACTTGCTCAAAGTTCCACAGGCTGCAGAATTATGAAGAGAGGGGAATGGCCCTGTCAAGGTTCCTTCCCCACTCTGAACTCTAGGGTACAGATGTGGGGACCTCCATGAAAGATCCCCAAGCTTATTCTTACCAGCTTAGGTTAAAAACGTCCCCAAAGTACAAACTTTGCCTTGTCCTTGAACCCTATGCTGCCACCACCAAGCGTGTTAAACAAAGAACAGGGAAAGAGACCACTTGGAGACATCATCCCTCAAAATATCCCCCCAAGCCCTACACCCACTTTCCTGGGGAAGGCTTGATAAAAATCTTCACCAAATTGTAAAGGTGAACACAGACCCAAACCCTTGGATCTTAAGAACAATGAAAAATCAATCAGGTTCTTAAAAGAAGAATTTTAATTAAAGAAAAGGTAAAAGAATCACCTCTGTAAAATCAGGATGGTAAATACCTTACAGGGTAATCAGATTCAAAACATAGAGAATCCCTCTAGGCAAAACCTTAAGTTACAAAAAGATACAAAAACAGGAATATACATTCCATTCAGCACAGCTTGTTTTACCAGCCATTTAACAAAAGGAAATCTAACGCATTTCTAGCTAGATTACTTACTAACAGAAGTTCTGAGACTGCATTCCTGATCTGTTCCCCGCAAAAGCATCACACAGACAGACAGAACCTTTGTCCCCCCCGCGTCCCCCTCCCGATTTGAAAGTATCTTGTCTCCTCATTGGTCCTTTTGGTCAGGTGCCAGCGAGGTTATCTTAGCTTCTTAACCCTTTACACGTGAAAGGGTTTTTTGCCTCTGGCCAGGAGGGATTTTATAGCACTGTATACAGAAAAGTGGTTACCCTTCCCTTTATTTTTATGACAGGCCCAATCACTTTTAAGCAGTGGTCCAGTTACAAAATCACTATGCCTGCTGCCCTACTGATGGAAGGGTGTTTCTGTGGGTGGTGTTAGGACCTGGAGCATGGGTGTGCTGTTCTTGTGTAACAGAGGGCAGGGGAGTCTGCTGAGAACTCGACCTCTGGCAGCACTGGCTCATGAACTGTGTGGGTGTGACATTCCCCTCTGGTGTTGTCTGGACCAATGATCTGCTAGGCCACTTGAATCCTTGACTCTGCTTCGCAGTGAGAACCCCCCTCCTGGGCTGTTCACACACAGCCTCTGGCATGTAAGCTGCTCCCAGCTACTTGCAAGCAAATGGCATTCGCCAATATCTCCAGTCCCAGACAAAACCCTGGGTTTGTCTTGCAGTACCCATTTATGCCTGCTGGATGCTGCAAGCTTATGTGAGTTTGTCAATTTAACAAAGAAATTGAAATGTACCAGGCTTGTTCTCCCAAGGGGAGTCTCTGACACGCTGCAAACCAAACACACTGCTTCAGGCAGAATAAACAAACAGATGTATTAATTATAAAGGTAGATTTAAGTGATTATAAGTCAAAGCATAACAAGTCAGATTTGGTCAAATGAAATAAAAGCAAAACACATTCTAAGCTGATCTGAACACTTTCAATACCCTTACAAACTTAGATGCTTCTCACCACAGACTGACTGGTTACTTTTCAGTCACAATCTCCCCTTTGATCAGCGTTTCAGTCGCCTGATGGTGGTGGTGTCTGTAGATGTAGGTGGAAGAGAGAGAGCATGGCAAAATGTCTCTCCCTTTTATCATGTTCTTTCTTTCCTCCTGGCTTCCCGCCCCTCCCCCCACCACCTTCAGAGTCAGGTGAGCACTACCTCATCACAGTCCCAAACTGCCCAAAGGAAGGAGGTGACCCCCTCGAGGGTCCAACAGATTATTTTGTTGCTGCCGAAGCCACTGTCCATTCTTCCTTGAGGCTGGGCTGGGTTTGTCCCATACCTGCCCTGATGAGGTGTGAACTGCCTCTCTGTTCTTGGAGAGTTTTTGCATGGGCTTGCTTTAAGCCATGAGGATACATTTTAAGCCTCATAACTATATACATGAAATTATAACCTATAACATTACTATAACATTACTGTAACAATTACCATAACAACCATGCTCAGTACATTATGAGCCTTCTGAAAGCACCCAACAATTGGATACCACACAATCATTTTATAAAGATGAACATGGGGTATAAGTTGTTCCCCGAGCGTCACAGTGGGTAAGAGAGTGGAGACTCCCTTGCCCAGAGGAATGAGTGGAAAGCAGAACGTAGTCACTCCTGGAGACTGGGGGCAGGGACTGTATTTTCCGTCTTCCCAGAAATATCTGAATTAGTGCCATGGCTCTACTCCCTCTGGGATTAACCCATATCCCTAAAAGGAGCATGTAACGGATCCTTTTTGAAGCAAACCTTGAAGAGTTTTCTGATTTCCCCACCCTGTAGGCATCACCTCAGAAAAAGATATGATCTGATCCTAGAGGGATTAATTTTTGTCATATTGGGCTCAATTACAGTTTTGTCACTAACTTTAATGGGAAAAGGACTGAGCCATAAATACTTCTAATATAGTAATAATATTGAATTAAATTATAGAAATACATCATGGAATCAATATGATGCAGAAGTAAGGGCTTCATGGTTAAGCATGCACAAGTCAAAAATGACAAAGTTAAAATTGCATGTGCTAGGTAATAGCCAGGCCTCATTCATTACCAGTCTTGCAAGACAGGCTGTGAATATGGCAGGAGATCTTTTGGAGGCCTTGTCTCATTCACTGTATGCCTTTAATGTATTTTTCACTGCATAGCTAAGGCACACACACACAAGAATCTTCCTTAGCTGCATATGTTATGGATGGTATTTTCTAAAATACCTAAGTATGTTTCAATGGAAGTAGGGTGCCTAACTCCCTTAGGTGCTTTGGAAAATTTTGCCTTCAAGTTTAGCAAGAAAAGAAAGATATAGAACATACAGCGGTCAAAGGGCCAGATTTTTAAAAAGTATTTAGGTGCTGAACTGTCTTAGGCACCTAAATACCTTTAAAACTTTGGCCCAACAGGATCAAATCAGTTTTCATCAATAAAGGATCAAAGTTTATTCTAATTAATGAGAGCTTTACCCCTGCTATATTTCAGTTTCCTTTCCTTAGCCATTTCAGCACTAGAGTTATGGTCAAAGTAAATAAATAAATTAAATAAATCATAATTCCTCTTTTTTGTAGTAATAGTAGTAATGGCTTAGCCATTTGTACTGAATTTTTCCTGAAATAAATCACCTTTGATCAGAGAGCAAGACTGAATAATTTCAGCCCACAAAGGAATGGTTCAGAAATTATGAACTTTATATTTCATATATAAATGAAAGATATTATGCAACCTTAACTTCAGCAATTACGCGTGATCACAGTGTTAAAGCAATATATGAGAGAGGAGAATCTGGTCTTATATAGCTATTATTTGTGCTTTAATATTTTTCATCTATGTGATTGTCCAACATTTTATGAATATATTAATGACTGTAGTCTTTGTTAATGGCTTTAGTAGATTCAAACACAAAATTGGCTGAAACTTGTCCTTAATGCCTGGTAAAGATAGAGCATTATTAACAACAGTAAGAAATTACATGAAAGGAAAACTGGCTTTTCCACCATAAATGCTGCCAACTATGACAAACAAACAAAAACTGGTCTCCAAGATAATAAATATTGATAGCTTCCAAACTCGATTTCCAACATCATTACACAGGTGTATGTGAAAAGATTTATGAGAAAAAAAGGAAGAAAAAGGCCTGTCTTTTAGCCACACAAACAAAATCAGAGAGAAACTCCGCAAATGGCAATAAGCATCCTGGAGAAAATGAAACAGAAAATACTATAACAATTTCTGTCTCTTTCTCTTTGTGTCCATCTCTCTACCTGTCAGTCTGTATATAGACCAAGACATCAGCATTATATCTGAACATGATTTCCAATCAAATGATGACTGAGTGTGTTAAAGACCACAGGTTTTATCCCATTTATTACCAATTTAGTAATGGCATAAAGAAATATATAGAAATTGCAATTTGGCAATAATATAAAAGCTGCAAAGGAATCAAGGATTTTTGTTTTAGATTTCATTTTTATATTTATGAGACTACAGAAATATCTGTAGCTTGGGGGCAGGGGAAGTAAACAGAATGTCTATTTGTTACTGACAGATTCCGGTTAATCCATAGCCCCAAAGGCTGATAATTAAAGGATTTTAGATGTGTTTCCAGTGAATTCA
The DNA here is from genome assembly GCF_965140295.1 of Lepidochelys olivacea. NCBI lineage: Eukaryota > Metazoa > Chordata > Testudines > Cheloniidae > Lepidochelys > Lepidochelys olivacea. The sequence goes on along the minus strand of NC_140411.1, from coordinate 72,741,642 downwards.
ATTTGACACATTAGAGTTTATAATCCCTGTGACCTCAATTATTGAGTATGAATGATGGCAAACACTACTAATCCAAATGACCAGAGTCTTAATTTCTCAATAAAATCCAATACTTAGTTAACTAGCTATGAATGACCGTTATCTGAATTGCAAAATACCCCATCCTTCATCTTTCAAAATGGAAAAAAAAATGGTCTGTCTATGAAGGTCATTTCTTTTAACAATTTGCACTGCCAGTATTCTGAATTGCAGAGAAGATAAGGCATCAAGATTTTCTTTCTAATCTGCCTGTAAAGAAAAGCGGTAATAAAAAAATGTTTTCAGGAAAAAGGATACCAATTCCATACACTTAGAAATATAAACCTAAAAAAAAAACAATCTGCAGTGGGCATCGGCAGCTACCCCATATACTTATCTGCTATCATACCTTACATCAGATAGTTATGGAGGAATTTTCAAAGAAATGAGGGAGTTGGTTCAATTAACCACTCAAACACTGGGGACCATATCATCCTTAGATGGTACGTGATGGCATTGTTCCAATTTAATTAACTATGCCATTGTATATAATTTGAAGATCTAGCCCTGGTTGTTTAACCAAACTTCTTATCTTGCAAAACTAGTCTGGACATTTCACAATAACAGGTCCTCTTGACAGATTTTTAGTATCCCATTTGTCCAGTGTGCCTGAAAGTACCTGAGAATATATAATAGAGTATGGGTCCTCTGTGAGGTCCAGGAAGGGGGGCAGGAAATGAAGGGAGAACAGTGGGGTTGCCCCCTACTTTGTGTGGAAGAATAGATATTTGCATACCGGGGAAGCCCTCTGCTCCTGGATCATGGGGGTGGAGTCAGGATATTCCTCCTATGTATTTACTGTGTAATCACAGTATATGGCACTTATTACAAGTATATACTGCTGATTAGATGGTTCTTACTATGAGATCAATAACTACCATATAAATTATGAATACTGGCATTAAATCCATGCCTACTATCAGGGTAGAGGCTCTGATGTGACTACTAACTTCATGGCTCCTGCCGTGCATGCTCCCTACCGCTGTCCATTAGTGCTGATGAGAGTTGTTGAAGGCATCCTATTCACTGACTTCTATTGCCCTTGTGCATGGGGAGATGAACCACATACTTCCTTGTTGCTACTAGTCTACACATAATGAGAATATTCAGTGCCCCGATGGCTGCAGCTCACTACTTCAATGATAACCCACCTTTTCCCATTCAACTTTCCCCTACTTGTCATAGCTCAATATATGGTGAGTCCTCTCATCAGTCCAGATTGGTTGTGACTGGATGTACACTTGACAGGAATGCCTGTGATCCTAGACTGGATCTTCATGGCTCCTTTATGAAAAGAACTGACCTCTGTGCACACATACACACATACATTGGCTTTACTCCTACTACTACTTCTAACTCTTTGCATGACCCCTCACCCTTTCAAATTGTCATCCACTGGCTCTGCATGTAGTGGGACCCCAAAACCTTCCTTTTGGATCTGTGTCTGGGAGATACCCTTCTCCCCAATTCTCTCATATCATCTTCTGATGGCTCTGCTGATGGCAAGATCACCCTGAGCTCCAACCCAGCTCCTGTTCACTCCACGTACCGAAGGTTTCTTCAGGCTGTTTTGTCTGTGCCCGGTCATTGTTATCAGCAAAAGTGGAAAATAAGAGGGGGAAATGCTAACTAAATAAATTGTTTTAAAGTGCGTGGGAATCCACCCCCTTGCCTATCACTTGGGCATTGCTATTTATCACCACAGCTATTGTTCCATACTGCTGAAGTTCACAGCAAGGGTAAGGAGCAGGAGCATAAGGAGCAGGCTATATTCCAAAGCCCATTGAATCAATGGAAGTCTTTATATTGACTTCGGTAAAATTTGGATCAGACCAAAAGAACACAATGTTGACATTGACTTAAGTAAATAATATTGATAATAATAAATAATAGTAATGGTTTCTCTGTTCTGTCATTATATTTACTTCCTGCAGTATACTCATTTAGTAATAAAGCATTGTCTTCCCTGTTATGAAAAACATATTTAAAAATTGCTTTTGCTTAGATTTGCTTAGATAAAAGCAAAATGGCTTTTGCTTAGATATTGTTGTTTAGAATATAAGGCTAAATCATTTAATATAATTTATTTAGTTTTCTCTCCATGATCTCATTCTGTATATCATTTGAATCTTGCAATTTGTGTGTCTTTTGTTTGTAAATTATTTTTAGAGGCAAGAGCCCTCAGGCACCCAAAAATGGTTTCTCCCTCTCCCTGCCATGCCCAGGCTGAGTGACAATCAAATAACAGAAAGAACAAGCAACACAAACACTTTGGAGTGGCGTGAGTATGGATGGAAAGGTTTGTACCCACCTTTTAATGCAGTCTGCTGTTCTGCTTCTCTCTCCAGTGTGATCCACAGCTAGTAATAGAAGTGTGCCTCAGGAGGGGAGGGTGCAAAATATGCTTAGTGCTTTCATAATCATGGGCTGCTTCCACACCAGACCATACCCAGGATAAATTAGAGCAGACAGAGAAGTCATCTGCCAACAGCCCCAAGTTGCTGTTACAGTAACCAGAGATCACCAGAGCACAGGGATGTGTCAGTATTTGGCTTCTTTCCCTTAGCTGTGTACTCTATGCCAGCAGAAGAAATGGGTACACAGAGCTACTTTTTTAGGTCCACATCACCCATAGATTCTCATATGCAGGGCTGCTTTGCACTGATGGAGAAGCATAAAGTTGCCCCACAGGGCTGATGACTGGGGGGTGGCACGCACACATACTACTCATGAAGACTTAATGAAGTCACTTATTTGCTGTGAGATGACTCAAAGATTGCAAAATAGTTCCACAAACAGGGACAAGAGCTATATGGATTTCTCTCCACTGAGAGAGAGAGTATCTTACCTCAGGCATAAGGTTCACACACATGCACACACACACGCATGCACACACAGACACACACACTTGTCGCCTGCAAGGGCTGTCAGCCCATACCTCTTTAGGGAATGATAGTACCATCCAATATAATAAATATGAATCCTTTGTATTGATTTTTATCAGTTGACACAAGCTATTGACTTTGCTCTTTGTTTTTCTATTAGTTTTACTTTAAATTAACGGCACATGTTTACTACAGAGAATCTATATCTGTTTCAGAGCTTTCTCTGATTTAATACCAAAAACTGAAGAACCAAATACTAGCACAAAGTGCGTAATCTCTATCTTTGATTTTGAACATTTTAGTAAGTGCGGTTGGATAATTAACTTGACATCCAGATAAAACTGCCTTTTAATCAGCAAGAAAGGCTTGTTTAAGATTTGTTAGGGCCAACATTCTGTGTTCAAGATTGGGTTGCAGTTTTGTTATACTGGGTGAAATATATCAAATATCTATGATACTCTGTTAGTGCCTGTTCAAACTAGCATTTAAGTATATGTTTAATGGCCTATATTCATTAGTTCTGGATCTGCAGTGTTCAGGGGATATGTACAACACACCTTAAGTATTGTAGCTTCATACATGTTTCCCATCCATACTACAGAGTTTGGAGGGGATTATCCCTTTCTGAGGAAGATTTCCTCTGTGAATTCCTTCAGGGGCAGACTATGGCCCTTTTTTAAAGGCTGTGAAGAATTTGCACAATCAGTGAGCAGAGCATTGATGAATATATTAGTGTAGTTATACTTGGCTATTTTCTTTAAGATTAAAATTGGCCCTTTGGCCAAAATTCAGTCCCTTGCGCTGTAGGTGGGAAGAGCTGCTTGCCTCTGTAACTGGTGTAGTTTTACTGTATTAGAAAGAGCAGGACACAGGGGGAGATAATATAGTAGGGGACACACTCCAGTGCAGATTTGAGCTCTGTGAAACAGGGAGCTTCTGTCAAGCAATGAGCAGAAGGTGGAAGAGTCTGGAGCATGTGTCAGCTTGGGGGAAGTGGAAGAGTCTGGAGCATGTGTCAGCTTGGGGGAAAGACTAGACTAGAGAAACCACTGCTTTGAGATCTTCTCCTTTCCAATGGGGGATGGGTAAGGGACTGTGGAACCTGCTCCAGCTGTTGGGCTGAAGTAGTCTCTGCAATGTGGCTCCATAACCGTACATGATATATAGAGAAAGAATCTTCCTACTTCTTCCCTTTGCATATGCACATATGTAGGCTTGGCTACTTGGGCACTGGGCTGTGGATTTTGGTCTTTAGAATATTGTTATGTACAAAGTATGTGTGTGTATGCCACATTTTAATACCTATTCATATTTGATGCTACTGAACAGTTAGTAAATATACAGGTTCAGGTCCTCAGCAAGTGCAAATCAGAACAGCTCTTTTGAAGTAAGTTACTAATATGGTACACGCTCACTGACTTCAACGTGGGTGTACTGGTTGTGAATCAGAGCTGAATTTGACCCATATGATACATGCATAGCAGCACAACAATTTCCAACCATAACTATTATATCTTTTAGGTAAACAGATAGGGATGGAATATAAGAACCACCTAAGAGTAGTAGAGAAAAGTGTTGAACTCTTTTGGAAAACTGCTTAAAGATCATTTGAGGTAGAAATAAAAAGCAGTCTGAAAGAAGCAAATGCTGATGTTGGACTCTTATTCCCTTTGTTTGAGCAGCTGCACATTGCAAATAAGAAAGGTATATTGATTTTTTTGAAATACATTTGTTTTTTGAAAATAATATTGAAGATTGTAAATATATGCAATTTACAAATATTTACATTCCATAATTTCTTTCACAAAACACTGGAAAGGTTGAATTACACTAATTCATTTTTTCTTCTGCAAAGAGCAGCAGAATTTTACCTATTGTCTTTTCGCACTATTCAGCAGCATATATGTGATCTCTGATCACACCTCCAGCTAAAAAAAAGACTCAAGTGTGAAACAAGCAAATGAACTAAAGCATAATAAAGTAAATAAATAACCACAAACTTTAGATAATAGGAATTCCTGAAAATACTCTGAGCCATTAAAAAGGTGCATGCCATAATGGATTGTTAAGCAGTGCTCGATTTATCATATTTGAATCTCTGATTTAGATTTGTAATATAGTAGTTATGAATATATTTTGATGGCATTTAACACAAATTACACATAGCTAGGAAAATAGAAAGTTAGCCCTTTTGTTTTTATTAGACAAAGTATAACTACATGCACAATAAATATTTATTAGTTTTAAAAATTGATGTCATTAGTGACTAAAAAGTGCTTCCTTATGCACAATGATGTATGATTCATTTGGAATGAACATCTCTTGAAAGCATCATTATTTCAAAAAAGCATGGCTAAAGTTGAATAAGAAAAATTCATATGATTGGTTTCGCAGCATATTCTATATTGATTTATGAAGGAATTAATTTACCATTTAGCTTTTAAAATTAACTATTAATAATTCTTGACATTCAAAAGAAAAATTCTCTTTTTTACAATTAAAACAAATCTTGTGACATTCTCAAAAAATCTGATTGTGTGTGTATGTGTATGGATCTTTTTTTAAGACAGAAATGTATTTTTTCAAACTTTATAATGAAAAAAAATTGCAATGAGTTTAGAGAGAATATTTTAAATTTCCAATCTGTTTTTTTTTCAGAGAAAAGTTTATTTTAAATGGATTAATACTATCTAAACTACTAGTCCTCTACAACATATCATAATCTAAATCAGGGATCGGCAACCTTTGACCTGTGGCCCACTAGGGTAAGCCACCTGGAGGGCCGGGCCGGTTTGTTTACCTGCTGCATCCACAGGTTCAGCTGATTACAACTCCCACTAGCCACGGTTCACTGCTCCAGGGTAATGGGGGCTGCGGGAAGTGGCAGCCGGCACATCCCTTGGCCCACGCTGCTTCCCACAGACCCCATTGGCCTGGAGCAGTGAACTGCTGCCAGTGGGAGCTACAATCGGCTGAACCTGAGATGTGTCAGGTAAACAAACCAACCCAACCCACCAGGGGGCTTACCCTGGCAGGCCATGTGCCAAAGGTTGCAGATCCCTGATCTAAATAAGTGTCATTAAAGTGTCAATTAAAGTGTCAAAATTTTATTAAAATCCCAATTTGAAGAAACATTGAATTCTTCTTTGCCATAGTTAGTTTATATTGGCTAATATATAGTAGGATTATTAATTCAAAATAAATTCAGTCTATTAAGAATACTGAGTGACCTTACATAACTTCCATTCATAAATCTGTACTGAAATGATGCTAAAGTGTAAAATTATATATTATTTTTCTATATTTTCACTAAAAGTTTTATTTATTTAGATTGTGTTTTAGATAAGACAGAAACTCAATCAAGCTGAATTAAGGAGTGGGTCGAGATACGATAAAATAAGAAAGTATATATAATGAGGGATTATCTATCTATCTATCTATCTATCTATCTATCTATCTATCTATCTATCTATCTATCTATCACCAATATACATGTATAGGCAAGATGAAGATGAAGAGAAGATAAATGCATAAATTCAATTATCTTGGCCATTGTGGGCAGTCAACAAATAGATGGGGTTAACAGGTTTATAATAACAGATATCTTGTAACATCAATGTATGGAGAAGAGACAATATTATAGAATTCTGTAGCATTGTTCAAAAATCTTTATGCTCCCCCTTCACTAACCAAGTAAATCTCATAATACCCTGGTGAGGCAGATAAAGAAGGAAAAAGTGCATTTGTGCCTCTCATAAAATAGAATAATCCGAAAAGCATGTTTGGGAGTCATTTTAAAAAAAAAATCACACAGTTGTTCCTTCAGAGAAGGAGTAAGAACACTTCTCTTGTAATCCAGTTAACATCTGGGATTCAAAGGAAGACTCGGGAATCTATGAAATGGAAGCCTGGAAACAGGGATACCAGCATTAGGCCAGAGTATTAGGAAAGGAGGGAGATAATAGAAGAAAAGGTAGGACAAACACTGAAGAAGCAATGTGGTCCAGTGGATAGTGTATCAGCCTAAGTTTGACTCTGTGGAATTGGGTTCTGTTCTTGGCTCTTCACTAATGACTAGTCACTTTGGACATGTCACTTCACATGTCTGTGCTCCTCCTTCTCCTCCCCATAATTTATCTGTATTTTATTTACATTTTGATCATTTAGGGATAAGAATTCTCCATAAATAGTGTTTATAAAATGCCTAACACAATGAAAATATTGCTTTGGGCTGCTAGATGCTAAAAAGGCAACTATAAAGAAGCAACTAGTTCTCAAAAAGTCTTAGAAGCATCTTATGTTGTGGCCATGGGAACTGCAAAAGGCCAACAAACACACACCATTAGCAAGACCATTCTACTTCCAGCAGCAATAGACATATGTAGAATTATTTTTGGTAAACAAGCAGCCATGGGACTGAAAACCATTCTTATACCAAATGACCCTGTCCATCAATGCGAGCAGAAAAAATCTAGGACCAGTCGATAGAACAAGTTAAGAAGGGTCAGTATTTTACACTGTTTGATGAATCCAGGGACTTAGTCAACATGGCTCATCTTATGTGTTATATGAGATTTGTCAAAGCAGGTACAATAGCTGAAGAAGTCTTATTTAACAGGCTCATTCTTCTCACTAAAATCATAGGCTGTATGTAGTTGAGTAAAAGTCACAAAAAATGTCTGAACTCTAGTATCTCTCTTCAGTGTAGTGTCCTGAGTAGGAAGGAAGAAAGGAAGGAAGGAGGGAATGTAGATATGTGTTAGATTTTGAGGAGCCACCAATTTTGAAAATATCTGGAAGGGAACCACAATACTAAAAGTTGTGGAAACCACAGTACTAGAGAATCAGTTCTGAAAGTGAAATTTGAAGACCAGTGTCCTACCGCCATGATCAAAATGATTTGCCCAAAAACTCACTATAGAGGCATCAGACCAAAACACTGATAGAATAGGCAAAAGAACACAGAAGTGTATTACTGAGCAGTAAAATAACTAGTGAGAAAGGAAACCTTTTGCTAATTGGGAAAAATGTGAAGCCTCAAGCATTCTGTAAAATTTGAATTCCAGAGCTGTCAGTTACGTGGGGCCTGGATGACATCTGCCAAAAAAGGGTGAATTTCTAATTTATTTTAATAGAAAGATGAAGTTATAAAGGTTCATGCCATGTTTTTCTAAAAGTATACCCCCACTACTCAAGTTGACTTGAGTCTTTTAAACAGCAACATAAAAAAGCTTCTAGTAAACCACATCTTCTCTGAGCACCAATGGATGGTGAGATAAAGAAAACATTGTAAGCCTTCTGCCATCTGTTTAATGACAACTCTGATAGCTAAAATGGAAAACGCAATACTGAATAGAAAGCACATCAACCTGCTTGACCCTTTGTACTGTGGTTGCTGAAAGATGACATGCAGTGAAGACCATGGCAATTCCAAAAGTGTTTAATTAATTGTTTTTTCTTATTGTTATTTGACAGTGCTTAGCACTCTCCTCTCCCAGCCAACAGTGGGAAATCTGCATTGCAACACCCTAATAAATAGCATAATAAATAGCAACATACCAAACAAAATGCCTGCTAGTGACAGTGTTACTGATGAAGACTGACTGCATCTTTATTAGCAACTTTGAGAAGATTAGAAACAAAAGTTTGTCCTCAAATCTACAGTCCAGAACTTAGATTCATATAATGATATGAAGGAAGAGCGGCGAACAGCAGAGAGGCTAACAGAGGGAGTTTACCTGGGATCTGTCTGAGAGGAGGTACACGAAGTGCTGCATTAGGGGGGCTGTGTTGTTGAGTATGTGAGTGTCTGTTGTGGGGACAGTTTGTCAGTTTGACCGTGTGCTTGATTGTTTGAAAAGTGTGAATTGGGAGTGCTTTTTTCCAGGTGAGCCTTGAATGGGCCTGACTGTTACAAAAAGCCAGTCAGCTGCGAACCAGCTGAGCGGCAAACAGCAGAGAGGCTAGCAGAGGGAGTTTGCCTGGGAGTTCACCTGGGAAGAGCCCAATGAGGCTTACATCTTGCAGGCTTCTCTGAGTAGTTACTACAACTCCTGAGGAAGTTTGTAGAAGGAAGGTAATATGGATGGTGAGCGTTCAGCTGTTGTGACCTGCACAGGATGTGCCATGTTTCTCTTTCTTCCACAGGACAGAAGGGACTTTGTCTGTACAAAGTGAAAGCTGGTCTCCATATTGGAAGAGAAGGTTCAAGGTCTAGAGAAACAAGTATCTACCCTGCGTTGCATACGACAAACTGAAGATTTCCTGGACAGACATGAGGATATGCTTCTACGGACACAACGTTCTGAAGATTCAGGCTGCGCAGCAGGGACAGATGGACGGTGAAGAAATTTGGCAGCATGTGACCTCCAGAAGAAGAAAGGGAAGTGTTCATGTATCAGCAATGCAGATACCGGAAAGCAACCATTTTCATGTTCTCTCCACAGGTACGAATGTGGAGAGTGGACTAGATGATACATCTGAGAGAAGGGAACAGAAGGAGACTCCACCGATTGGAAGGCGTGAGATGCACTGTCCTAGGGATGGGGTTCCATGACCACCGCTTCCAAGAGAAGGAGGCAGGTGGTGGTGGTCAGGGACTCTCTCTTCAGGGGGACTGAGTCATCTATCTGCTGCCCCAACCAGGAAAACTGAGAAATCTGCTGCTTGCCCGGAGCTAGGAGTCATGATGTGACGGAGAGACTGCCAAGACTCTTCAAGCCCTTGGATCACTACCCCTTCCTGCTTCTCCACTTGGGCACCAATGATACTGCCAAGAATGACTTTGAGCAGATCACTGCAGACTACGTGGCTCTGGGAAGAAGGATAAAGGAGTTTGAGGTGCAAGTGGTGTTCTCATCCACCCTCCCTGTGGAAGGAAAGGCCTGGGTAGAGACCGTTGAATCGTGGAAGTCACCAAATGGCTAGGCAGGTGGTGTTGGAGAGAAGGCTTTGGATTCTTTCACCATGGGATGGTGTTCCAAAAAGGAGGAGTGCTAGACAGAAATGGGCTCCACCTAACGAAGAGAGGGAAGAGCATCTTCGTAAGCAGGCTGGCTAACCTAGTGAGGAGGGCTTTAAACTAGGTTCACCGGGGGAAGGAGTCCAAAGCTCTGAGGTAAGTGGGGAAGTGGGATACCGGAAGGAAGCACAAGCAGGAGAATGCAAAAGGGGAGGGCTCCTGCGTCATACTGAGAAAGAGGGACGATCAGCGAGTTATCTCAAGTGCCTATACACAAATGCAAGCAGTGAGAACTGGAAGTCCCGGCACAGTCAAGGAATTATGATGTGATTGGAATAACAGAGACTTGGTGGGATAACTCCCATGACTGGATACTGTCATGGATGGATATAAACTGTTCAGGAAGGACAGGCAGGGCAGAAAAGGTGGGGGAGTTGCATTGTATGTAAGAAAGCCATATGACTGCTCAGAGCTCAGGTATGAAACTGCAGAAAAACCTGAGAGTCTCTGGATTAAATTTAGAAATGTGAGCAACAAGGGTGATGTCGTGGTTGGAGTCTGCTATAGACCACCGGACCAGGGGGATGAGGTGGACGAGGCTTTCTTCTGGCAACTAATGGAAGTTACTAGATCACAGACCCTGGTTCTCATGGGAGATTTCAATCACCCTGATATCTGGTGGGAGAGCAATACAGCCGTGCACAGACAATACAGGAATTTTTTGGAAAGGGTAGGAGACAATTTCCTGGTACAAATGCTGGAGGAACCAACTGGGGCAGAGCTCTTCTTGACCTGCTGCTCACAAACAGGGAAGAATTAGTAGGGGAAGCAAAAGTGGATGGTAACTGGGGGGCAGTGACCATGAGATGGTCGTGTTCAGAATCCTGACACAAGGAAGAAAGGAGAGCAGCCGAATACGGACCCTGGACTTCAGAAAAGCAGACTTTGACTCCCTCAGGGAAGGATCCCCAGGAGAATAACATGATGGGAAAAGGAGTCCAGGAAAGCTGGCTGTATTTTAAAGGATCCTTATTGAGGTTACAGGGACAAACCATCCCAATGTGTAGAAAGAATAGTATATATGGCAGGCAACCAGCTTGGCTTAACAGTGAAATCCTTGCTAATCTTGAACACAAAAGAGAAGCTTATAAGAAGTGGAATATTGGACAAATGACCAGAGGGGAGTATAAAAATAGGGGCAGAGCTCTTTTTGACCTGCTGCTCACAAACCGGGAAGAATTAGTAGGGGAAGCAAAAGTGGATGGGAAACTGGGAGGCAGTGACCATGAGATGGTCGAGTTCAGGATCCTGACACAAGGAAGAAAGGAGAACAGCAGAATATGGACCCCAGATTTCAGAAAAACAGACTTTGACTCCCTCAGGGAACTGATGGGCAGGATCCCCTGGGATAATAACATGAGGGGGAAAGGAGTCCAGGAGAGCTGGCTGTATTTCAAAGAATCCTTATTGAGCTTACAAGGACAAATCATCCTAATGTGTAGAAAGAATAGTAAATATGGCAGGCAACCACCTTGGCTTAACAGTAAAATCCTTGCTGACCTTAAACACAAAAAAGGACCTTAAACACAAAAAAGAAGCTTACAAGAAGTGGAAGATTGGACAAATGACCAGGAAGGAGTATAAAAATATTCCTCAGGCATGCAGGAGTGAAATCAGGAAGGCCAAATCACAATTGGAGTTGCAGCTAGCAAGAGATGTTCAGAGTAACAAGAAGGGTTTCTTCAGGTCTGTTAGCAACAAGAAGAAAGTCAAGGAAAGTGTGGACCCCTTACTTAATGAGGGAGGCAACCTAGTGACAGAGGATGTGGAAAAAGCTAATGTACTCAATGCTTTTTTTGCCTCTGTCTTCAGCTCCCAGACTACTGCACTGGGCAGCACAGCATGGGGAGGAGGTGACCAGCCCTCTGTGGAGAAAGAAGTGGTTCGGGACTATTTAGAAAAGCTGGATGAGCACAAGTCCATGGGGCCATATGTGCTGCATCCAAGAGTGCTAAAGGAGTTGACGGATGTGATTGCAGAGCCATTGGCCATTATCTTTTAAAACTCATGGTGATCGGGGAAGGTCCTGGACGACTGGAAAAAGGCTAATGTAGCGCCCATCTTTTAAAAAAGGGAAGAAGGAGGATCCTGGGAACTACAGGCCAGTCAGCCTCACCTCAGTCCCTAGAAAAATCATGGAGCAGGTCCTGAAGGAATCAATTCTGAAGCACTTAGAGGAGAGGAAAGTGATCAGGAACAGTCAGCATGGATTCACTAAGGGCAAGTCATTCCTGACTAATCTAATTGCTTTCTATGATGAGATAACTGGCTCTGTGGAAGAGGGGAAAGCAGTGGACATGTTATTCCTTGACTTTAGCAAAGCTTTTGACACAGTCTCCCACAGTATGCTTGCCAGCAAGTTAAAGAAGTATGGGCTGGATGAAAGGACTATAAGGTGGATAGAAAGCTGGCTAGATCGTCAACTCAACGGGTAGTGATCAATGACTCCATGTCTGGTTGGCAGCTAGTATCAAGCAGAGTGCCCCAAGGGTCGGTCCTAGGGCCTGTTTTGTTCAGTATTTTCTTTAATGATCTGGAGGACGGCGTGGACTGCACCCTCAGCAAGTTTGCAGATGACGCTAAACTGGGAGGAGAGGTGGATAGGGATAGGATACAGAGGGACCTAGACAAATTAGACGATTGGGCCAAAAGAAATCTGATGAGGTTCAAAAAGGACAAGTGCAGAGTCCTGAACTTAGGACGGAAGAATCCCATGCACCACTACTTACTAGGGACCGAATGGCTAGGCAGCAGTTCTGCGGAAAAGGACGTAGGAGTTACAGTGGACGAGAAGCTGTATATGAGTCAACAGTGTGCCCTTGTTGCCAAGAAGGCCAATGGCATTTTGGTCTGTATAAGTTGGGGCATTGCCAGCAGATTGAATGATGTGATCATTCCCCTCTATTTGACATTGGTGAGGCCTCATCTGGAGTGCTGTGTTCAGTTTTGGCCCCACACTACAAGAAGGATATGAAAAAATTGGAAAGCGTCCAGCGGAGGGCAACAAAAATGATTAGGGGACTGGAACATATGACTTATGAGGAGAGGCTGAGGAAGCTGGGATTATTTAGTGTGCAGAAGGGAAGAATGAGGGGGGATTTGATAGCTTCTTTCAACTACCTGAAAGGGGGTTCCAAAGAGGATGGCTCTAGACTGTTCTCAGTGGTAGCAGATGACAGAACGAGGAGTAATGGTTTCAAGTTGCAGTGTGGGAGGTTTAGGTTGGATATTAGGAAAAACTTTTTCACTGGGAGGGTGGTGAAGCACTGGAATGCGTTACCTAGGGAGGTGGTGGAATCTCTTTTCTTTGAGGTTTTTTTTATGGTCAGGTTTGTCAAAGCCCTGGCTGGGGTGATTTATTTGGGCATGGTCCTGCTTTGAGAAGGGGGTTGGACTAGATGACCTCTTGAGGTCCCCTCCAACCCTGATATTCTATGATTCTGTGATTCGAAGAGAAAGAAGACAGTATTGTATCTGGGACACTGCCCACTCCAGAAATCCATACTAAATCTAACCCTTCCACAATCAATATCCTGAGATAACTTAGAATTTTTTTAGCGGTTTATAATTCTGCTCTGATATTGCTAAATTGCAAATGGTATTGCTGAGAAACAGGAAGAGTGTATTTTTCCCATTCACGTTGGTATAGGTGAAAGTGACTTTGGATTTCCATAAGTAAAAGAGTTGTGGGTAATATATAATTATATTAATGAGACAAAATGTATGTCTCTTATGAATAAAATAAAATGATTTGTTATAAAATTCAGATAAAAGATGCATTCTGTTATGTCGGCTCATTAATCTGAAGCTGGGTGTATTTAGAAAAAAAGTGTTTTTTATTATTTTATTTTTGTTACATAGTTAACATATGACAAACCAATATTGTCTCATTGTTTCTTTGTACAACCTTCTCTGTCTCTCTGTATCCATCTTATACTTAGACTGTAAGCTATTTGGGGTAGGGAACTTTTTCTGTATTTATACAACACCTAGCATAGTAGGGTCCTGGTACACAACTAGAGTTCCTCGATATTATAGTAATACAAATAAAGAATTGGGACATTATTATTTTGTGTAGTTCTTTTTAGCAAACCTTTTCTTTCTTTTCCATGGTATTTTCCTCAGCAATTCATGTGTTTTCCTAAAACTTCCAAAATAAGGGTAAACATCTGCTGCAGATCACCACTTGCATATCACTCAAAACCACAGCATATTAATGGAGAAATACATCTAAGCAGATATTTGTTGATAAAATACTACCAAATATTCATGAGAGAGCACTTTATTGAAAACAACTCCACTGGGGAGAGGGTGAGAGAAAGAACAAACTGCATGTGACAGATAGAAAAGGAGTACTTGTGGCACCTTAGAGACTAACCAATTTATTTGAGTATGAGCTTTTGTGAGCTACAGCTCACTTCAGCTGTACAGCTCACAAAAGCTCATACAGCTTCAGCTGTAGCTCACAAAAGCTCATACTCAAATAAATTGGTTAGTCTCTAAGGTGCCACAAGTACTCCTTTTCTTTTTGCGAATACAGACTAACATGGCTGTTACTCTGAAACCTGTCATGTGACAGATGTTAGTCATGACAAAGTGGGTGAGGTAATATATTTTATTGAACCAAATTCTGTTGGTGAAAAACACAAGCTTTTAAGCTTACACAGAGCTTTTCTTTAGGTCTGGGAAAGGTATTCAGAGTGTCCAAACTAAAAATGAGGTGGACCAGATTATTAGCCTAAGTAGTTAAGTTGTATGTAATGGTGAGAGGGTCGTAGATGTTAGTCATGTCATTTAATGCACTACTGCAAGTTGCTCAAATACTATGGCGATGAGGGTAGTACAAAAACCTGACTCGAATATCACTATATGCCCCTGAAAGTAGAAACTTCAACCACCAAAGCTATTGCTCTTACCAAAAGGTAGAAACTGAGTAAAAATGGGACAAAAAAGGGAAGACAGTGACCAAGAATTATATGAATTCAACACAGAATGTTGTGATTTTATAGAACATAGCAGTTTAAAGGAATTTCATTTTAACAGAGAAAAATTTGGGGGAAATTAAGAAATTGAGTAAATACAGTATCATAGGAGCCTATTGTGATTGCCTTATTTATGGTGTATTTTAGGCTTTTTCCCAGCCTTCTTTCTCAACATAATAAAGACAAAACAGAACACAATTCATTTGAAAAAGATTATTAGTGATTGTGAAAAATTTGTGAAAAGACAGTTAATAAGATGCACAGATGATGCTACACAGACAATTGGAAAGAATTGAAGAGAATGAAAATATAAGAAGAAACCCAGATAGATTAGAAACATTGGATGAATATCACAAAATGAGAATCATTTTGGAAATATGCAAGGTATTACATCATGGGGAAAATATCCAAATTACAGATATTCAATAAGTGGGAGAAATCTGAAAAAAAAATCAGAAATGCTAAGTGAGACCTAAGATTGATAGTGGACAGCAAATTAGGCATGAACTTGCAATATTGAATGATGTCAAAAAGTCAAGACATTATGGTATGGAGTGGAAATTACACAGTAATCAGTGAGTATTCTTTATGTATTAGTCAGTGATTACTCTTTATCAGTCTAACTATTCCAGGAAATATGCATTCATCTCTGGCACCATTTTGCCAGAAAGATATTGAAAAACTGAACAGTGTTTGAAGAAAAGATTGGGTTTGGCACCTTTATTGTGATCAGGGGAATTAGGTCTCAACCCAGGAGACCAGTGTTATGATTTGGTGGTTCACCAAATGAGGATGCCTTCTTGTATTTCCCATACAGAATAGTCCTCCATTTTATTTTACTAGCTAAAGATTTGTGTGTGCTGACTTCATTTGTATACTTCATCTTGTCATTCATTAGGTGTGAAAATCAAATAGTCAGATTTACATTAAGTTGGGTCTAATTATTATTTATAGAGTGATGACTGTGGGACCAGTAATATGCAAACAATTAGGAATATACAGTGAGTGTCCTAACAAACTTATGATCTAAAGGATCCACATGGAAGCAAAGTGTGCCATCTAGCATCCTATCAGGTATAACAGGCTGCCTGTGTGGATCCCTCTGCAGCACTGGAGCACTAAATCAGACATAGCTGTTACACTCCATAAATCCATATACTTTAAACATCCACACTACACATCAAACATACAGTGAAGGCTGGTTCAACAATAAGACAGAAGTTGATGTGCCAATTGTTTTGACACTTCACTGATTTATATGATATATTTCAGTATTTATTCAGCCATATAATAATTGTTTAATGGAAGTTTGATGAAAGGCCTCAAAGAAAGATTTGAATAAGAAGAAATCTTGGCAGGAATGAGTCTCTGGCAGAGCAATAGGCATGAGGAGGAATGGAACAGGACATAACTACAAAGATGTATCTCAAAGAGTTGTGTCTTGCCTAAAAGTTGAGGAGAAGCATATATTTTTTTTTCTGCACCCTTAGTAGAAATGTTGGTGCTTAATGTCAGTCAGCAAGGAACCCTTTTATTCTGATGCTGGGGGGTGCTCTGGGGACACCCAAGCAATATTCACTGACTGTCAATCAAGCACTTCCATGAGAATTCAACTATTTTTTTAAAATGATGATTAGATTCACAGGAATATCTTCATAGAAATTCAAGGGGATATTCAGAGGAGGGATATTGATAGGGCTGCTTTAGTTCTAACAGCTGATAGATTATTAAACACAAACAGAGATAAAAGCTAGCAAGTTCTACATGTCTAGCTTCAAAATAATTATGTTGTTTGCTTGTGTAGGGTGATATTGCTCATATAAGATGTTTAGATGATACAGTCATACTGTACAGATAAAGAAGGTAAACTCTGTTTCCATATTTCCTAAAAACTGCTGTTAAGACAAGTGTATTGTACAGGGTAATTGAACGTCCTGCAATGTTGTAGAAGTGTGGACAGAACTGTAAAAGGCAGGAGAAATGAATTATTAATATTATATGATTATCTGGCAGATGGTCAGGACCGTAGGGTGATAATGATCAAAAGTACAGGCATCCTTCCCATGTCAACATTCTCTTTATATTGGAAGGATGAGAGTTTGTGAAAAACATAGTGAAAATGAATAAAGGCTATTGCAATAGCTAATGCTGATTTAACATTGCTGGTTATTTAATTTATTTATTTATTCTGATTTAGGGAAATAATGATTCTTTGTACTTATGGTAGAGTATGTGCAAAGATAGTCTAAAGAGAAAATATATTGTCTTGAATATTAATATGTTAGGCTAACCAATCTATACAAACCCAATTTTCAGTGCTACTGAAGGCTGTGATTTTAAGAGTATCTATTTCTGATTCATGTTAGTAACTTTATAAGCAAAAGTATTTCAGAAACCACCTCCATTACTTTCCATACATACCATATGCTGTGAATTAGCACTAGGTTAACTATGTGTATAAGCAGCAGCATACAGTGTAACTGATGACTAAGGAGAATATGATGATATTCAAGTATTAGAAATTAGACAAATAAGACTGAGGCAATGGTATATAACTGTGCAATGGCAAGATATTGAGAAAAGGAAAGTTTCAGATCCTGGAAATTTTAGCTAACGCCAATGAATATGCACTTTGAATGAATTTGCTCCAGTTCTGAATTTTGCTCCAGTTCTTATCACTAACGGCTATTAGAATGCTGAAAAGTCTTCCAAAGGAAGTGATAGAAGCCAGTCCTGGACATCAGGCAATTTCTACATGGGTTAGTCCCTTCAGTATGCCTCCTGGTTTGCGTGCACCCTCCTACAAGCACCACGGCCTGATAGCACATCAGCCTTAATGTGGCAAGCTGTCAGACAGTTTACCCTTTGCTGCTAGAGGTGCTCAAAGCAAGAAACACAGCATGAACCTATGCCAACATTGCACAGAAGGAATGGAGGCTGAACTGAGATTGGAACTGGGACTTCCTCTTCCTCCTGTTCCCCCAAAGTAAGGCTACCTCCTCCACAAGGATCTACTAAGGATCTTCACCTGTTTTCAAACCATAGATTCATAGATTCCAATGCCAGAAGGAACCATTGTGATCATCTCATCTGACCCACTGTATAACACAGGCCATAGCAATTCCCCAGAATAATTCCTAGACATACCTTTTAGAAAAATAAAAATTAAAAAAACAGATCCAGAAGACCTGAAACCTGCCTGGCAAAGGAGAAGGCCCTGGAAGCTGGAGCCTAGGCAACACATGGTAGGGAAAGCAGAAGGCCTTAAGGGCAGTTCATGGAGTCACCTTATGTAAAGCCCTGGAATAGTGGCAAAAGACCTTTTTATCCTCCAAGTAGCTTCAGCTTCTTTCCCCTGCCTGGGTGTAGGGGAGAGATCAGATGTGCATGTGTGTGAGGAATAGGTGTGGTGTTGTGCTAGGGCAGTCACATTTACTACAGACATTACAATAAGTGCTTGGGCTAAACTCAGTGGTCTTCAGTGAAGTTAATTCTTTGAGAAATCAGGGAACTGTGAGAGGACAATATATGAATAAGCAAATATCCTTCCTCTCTCCCCCGACTTTCCTGCTCAGAAGTCCAACTGTGATGCCATTATGATAACAAAGTTATTCCTCCCCTTCCCCCCAACCTCCCCCCCCTCATGAAAATAGGTAATTATATTTAGGTATGTTACATTCACAGGAATCTTCATGTAACTTTATAAAGAAGCAATGTGATTATTATTCATTGAAAAGTAAGTCAAAAATTGTTAAAGTAGAATAAATTATATTGTTTTTATTACATTTCATTGTCCCTTGTTGAACTGTGTTTACCACAGTCACTAAAAACATTTAGATTATAGCAAGAATATAACTTCTTTCAGAGAATAAAAGAACATTTGGATCTCAATATCTTTTAGCTGATGTTTTCTTTTCAAATTTGTCCTACAATTCTGTCCATTCTCTCCCATTAATATGATGTTAAGAATTGGAAAAGAGAATAAAATGTTGGGTTCAGGGGAAGATGAAGAATGAAGAGCACGTGATCCATGTGCTACTTTTAAGCTCAAATGGCAATTCATTTTCTCATTTCTGAGTATTAAGGTTTCTGGGAATCTCAATATAGTTCTTCTGAAACAGCTCATAAATACACAGTAAAAATTCAGAAGCTTGTTTTCCTTGGAAACATTATTCCCTTCGACAATATGGTGCTTGTGTAACTCCTCCAAATAGTTTACACAATGATAGAAACTTTTGTACAGAACTAATTGGAACTGATTAGTTTGGAATATCAGTTTTTATCAATGCCAGTTGAGTAATGTAATAGTTGATTACCATGTGTGTGTAATTATGTTACTTTTTGATAGCTGTATGCAGCCTGCAAAGAAGATACAGTAGTAGCTACAGGTAATGAAGTTTCTCTGATAGCTTAAGTAGTAGATGCTTGTGGGTTTGGGAAGCAAAGGAAGTGAAATCCTGGCCCCACTGACTACTGATTTCAATAGAGACAGGAGTTCACCTCTAGGCTCCATATCCAGTGACACATGTTTGTGGTTTATCTAGCAAGTAGATTTTTGGGCCAGATCCTTAGTTTATTCAAACTGGCATTGTCAGTAGAACTATTCTGACTTGTACCAGCTGAGGATCTGGCCTGTTGTTCATATAACCACAGTTTAAATATGTTTCTGTAACAGGCCATCAGGGCATATCTTAAATCACTTTCAGTAACATTATTTTATTAGGTAACTCATTGTTTACATTTGGGGTTAATTATTAAGACTTTTCAAAAATATTGTGGTTTTGAAAATCTTCATGGGTCTCTGACTCTACAGTGTTAGGTGGTCCACAGAGATTTTTGTAATGAGTCATCCCTTAAAAAAACTCATTCTGAGATTTCCCTACTACTTTCATATAAACTTTAAAAGTAACACAAAATGAAAGGTGTTTTCCATTCCTTTTATGTTAGAGGGATAGAACACAGTATTTTACTAGTTAAGTATCTATGGAAGCAACACTGCTAACATCAATCTTCTCCCCCTCCTAAGCCCACTAGGGGAGATTGTGAAACAACCAGGACTCCAATGCCACCCATAATGTATGCTGACAAATCCCAGCACTAGGTTTTCTTCCTAGCAGGTACATACAACAGTCTGATCTAGATGTCATTCTGCTTGGGCATGGTGAACATACGAAAAGCAGCTGGCTCAAACTTAAGCTGATGCTGGTGGGAATTTGAAAATATTCTGAAAAGCTCGTGAGAACATTAACTTCTCCACATATTCAGGGCATCTATCCTGAAATAAGCAAAGTAGTGCTTAATCTGCTTTTAGGCTACTTTTACACTGAGAGCTAGGGGTGTGATTTCCCAGCTCATGTACACATACTTATGATAGCCTGGTGAGACCACCACCTGGGGCTGGTCTACACTATTCAGTTAGGTAGACATATGGCAGCTTATGTCAACCTAATTATGTCAGTGTCTACACTACAGCCTTCCTCCTTCTGATGTAAATGCCCTACTACACCGACATAATCATTCCACTGCCATGAGAGGCCTAAGGCTTATGTCAGTGTAGTTAGATCTTATGTCAGAGTAGTCCCTTACATTGGCTGTTGGCTGGCTTGTCAATTTCATGGCAGGAGCCATGAAATTGAAAAGAATGCCAGGCAGCTAGAGCCCAGCTGTCCTGGCTTCTCTAGAGAGCTTGGGGACTCGACTCAACTCCCAGCTGGGAGCTGGGGCAAGATGCCCCTGTGGCGTTGGACCCCGGTTCCATCTGGGAACTCAGGTGAGAAGGCCCGGCAGCTTTGGACCCGCGCCTAGCTGAGAAGCCCCAGGGACTTGGGACTGTCTCCCAGCGGGGAGCCGGGCAGCCTTGTCAGTTTCATAGCTATGTAGCAGTGGGAGCACAGGCACTG
The DNA here is from genome assembly GCF_965140295.1 of Lepidochelys olivacea. Lineage (NCBI taxonomy): Eukaryota > Metazoa > Chordata > Testudines > Cheloniidae > Lepidochelys > Lepidochelys olivacea. Next base: position 72,720,776 of record NC_140411.1, on the reverse strand, counting down.
ATAGCATAGCTTAGCTGTCCCGAGTACATACCTATCCTGTTCAGGAGTGTTTGTACTTTGCCACTGCTGACCATCCTACCGCAGCTACACTTCTATTTATACACATTGAGCTCTACTGAGCTATACACACATATACTCATTGAGCTACAAGTATGTGTAGCTACCTGGAGATCACACCCTAAGCACCCAGTGTACACGTAGCCTTAGATCCATTACTGGTCTTGGGCACAGATTGCTACAGTAGCAAAAAATGCCCTCTTCCTCTTCCAGCTGGAAAGGAAATTTCAGCCATTCCAATCAGATGAGATCATAACCAATATGCTCCATCCTGTAACTGACCAGCTCAAACTCAATTATTAAGTAATGAGATGTTGAATGGTTCATCCTAAATTGGTGTCTTAAATCAGGTTGCCCTGAAACAGATATGACAGCCCACATACAGAATGGCAAAACTTACCTAGGTATCAGGCTGCAGGTCACTCTGACCCAAGTTGTTTTACAATCTGATAGGTAGTTTTAAGCCACACGGTTATTTCTTATTATAATATGTGGTTAATTAGGTAGCTGGTATAATCCAAATGTCATCTTATTGTTAACATCTTACAAATTCCACTATTTCCAAAGTTTCCAGCAATAAAGAAGCATAACAACTTGACCTAATTAACAGTAGTGCTTGCACAAGTTCAAAACAAGAGTCTCAAACAAACATTTCATTTTGACATTTTAAATTACACTGATATCACATCTGTGATTAACATTTTCTTTACACCTGCAAAATTTCAGTTTTGTTCCTCTTACACTCTTTACTTGTGGTTTCAATTGCATCCTATAAAGAACTATATTGTACTTAGCAATCATGTTTGTGGTTAAAAAACCCCAACCTTATATGTTGCTCTTATAATCAATATATCTCTCCTTAGTGAATTTTCATTTTCTCTGCTTAGCAGAGCTTCACAAATTTCCATGGGTACTCTGGCAAATATATTAACCATTATTTTTACATAACTGTGATGGACAATTGGAGTGCTAAACCCATCGGACTATAATCTTTTTATGACTGCAACTCATGCTGCCTGCGAATGCAAGTAAAAGCCAAAAAAAAAAAAAAGATAATTTCTATAACATTCAGTATTTCACTTTCTAAACAAAAACAGCAGGTTGGCACATACAATAGTAATGCATCATATACCTCATAGTCTCATCATTCAACACCCAGCCAAATTCATGATCTATGGGATAGAATCTCACTAACATAAAGCCTGATTCCTTAAAGTGAGACCCACTATGATATATACAACAAGATCAGATTGACAGGTTCATGAAGCCTGAGCAATATTTTTCAGCAACCCTCAAAGATATTTGTGTGTGTGTGCGTGCACACACAAATGCACATAAATATGCTATAATAATGTAGACAGACTATAAAATAGCATGAAGGTGTTACTGGCATAATTTTAGGATACTCTGTTTAACTGACACATAGTTCCCCAATTTTTATATTGCACCAAAAAAGAATATAAAGACTACAAGACAGAGATTGAAGTGATTCATTCTGCAGCATCCTGGATCTGAAATGAAACTTAAAATGGCAGCTGCTTCACACTCTTTGAGGTAGGGTAAAGCTGTAGGCAGAGAGATTTATATGCATCTAAATGTGCATTCCAAAAAAAAAAAAAAAGAGAGAATGACCTCTCCTTTTTAATTGCTTATGTACATGCATCACAAAATGGAATCTATAAACAGAATAGCTAAGTAACTACGGCTTAATCAAAGAGTGAAGAGAATAAATGTTCTTGTAGTCTTGTGTATGTGTGTGTGTGTGTGTGAGAGAGAAAGAGAGAGAGAGAGAAGTTTGGGAGCAGACAGAAAAGAAGAAGAGAGACAGATAGAGGCAGAAGAGAGGTAATAGGGGAAGGTGATAGATACATAGAATAATTACCCTTGATGACTTATATTGCATTTTTCCATGTTGTTATTTCCTAACATCTCTAAATCCCCATGGATTATTTCTTTTTACTTCATTGGAGCTTGCAAAACTTTCCGCTGTAGTATCATCTACCAATTTCAATTTATGTGCTATTTACCAGCTCTTCCAGATCAGTAATAAAGATGTTCAATTAGATCTAATATGTCTAATATTAATCCAAATGGCCCTCCATTGAATACCTCCTTGCAACTTGAACTTCTGCTTATCACTTTGCTTACTGTCCTGCATCCAGCTTTTAGTTTACCTGACAGTGCTCATGTCCAAGTCAATTTGTCAAGTCAAATTTTGAGATATATTATATAAACTCTTCATCTGCAGCTGTTTCATTCTCTTAATCTTTGGAGAGTAAAAAAATGTACTGTAGTACACAACTTTGATGTTCTGTTCCATCCAAATATGTAGGTCTCCCAAAATATCTGTTGAACCCACCAGAAAGGTTAAAAGAAATTCATACATATTAAAGTTCACATAGTGAGTGAGAGATCTGCTCACCTAAAGGAACAGAATAATAATAATAATAAATCAACAGTATTATGCTTAGGGCTGGATTATGACATTCTGAGGCCCTAAACCAGTGGTTCTCAAACTAGGGCCACCGCTTTTTCAGGAAAAGCCCCTGGAGCGCTGAGCCAGTTTGTTTACCTGCCGCGTAATATCTTGTCACAGAATATCAGGGTTGGAAGGGACCTCAGGAGGTCATCTAGTCCAACCCCCTGCTCAAAGCAGGACCAATCCCCAGTTTTTGCCCAGATTCCTAAATGGCCCCTTCAAGGATTGAACTCACAACCCTGGGTTTAGCAGGCCAATGCACAAACCACTGAGCTATCCTTGTCCGCAGGTTTGGCCGATTGCAGCTCCCACTGGCCGCGGTTCACCGCTCCAGGCCAATGGGGGCTGCAGGAAGGGCGGCCAGCACAGCCCTTGGCCCGTGGCACTTCCTGCAGCCCCCCTTGGCCTGAAGTGGCAAACCGCGGCCAGGGGAGCTGCGATAGGCCGAACCTGTGGACGTGGCAGGTAAACAAACCGGCCCGGTGTGCCAGGGGCTTTCCCTGAACAAGCGGTGGCCCTAGTTTGAGAACCACTGCCCTAAACTATGTCAATTGTAAGAGGCCCCATACCATAAAAAATGAATTTATTATTTTCACAAAAAGGACACTGGATATATAAACACAAAAGCATATATAAAAAGACAAAGTTGTAAAAATGGAATAATAATCTTCATTTTCAACAGCTCTCGCTATAATGATGACATTATGACAGAAATAAACTTTAGACAAATTCTTTGAACTAATTGTGTATGTAAATAACATAGAAATAAACAATACAATATAAAATATACAAATTTTAAAAAATTACAGTAAATAATAACATTTACTAGAAGAGTTCTCGGGAAATTTTTCTTCTCTGTTGGGGTGTCTAAATTGTGGAATTCCTTGTCTGAATAAGCAATGAGACTCCTAGAGGATAAAAGATGGCAATAGAGAAAACAAGAGGCAATAGAGGATATAGGATGCAGATAACCCACAAGTTTAAAGCTCAACTATTAGTTGTATTGATATGAATTACACCCAAGAAATAATCAAACCATCAGAAAATTGTATGCAGGTTGTATTTTCTTTACACCATGAATAAGGAAAATTATTCTTCTTTTCATATGAATAAAGGGAAAAATGTTTGAATAATTTTGTTAGGGAAATACAAAGTTTATCCAGACTTTATCTAAAATATATTTACAAATGTTTATTCCAATTTAATTTTTGCTACAAATCAATGAGTTGTTAGGATTTTTCTTTTGCCATACTATAAAAATACAATGTAATATGAATATGTGATTTATAAGTCTATATAAGAAAATTTTACATAGCATACTACCTATAATAAAATATTATCTTGTACCAAAATCCCAGTCTTTTTCTAGGCAGACATTTCTCTTCGCATTTGCTTCTCTATCCTCTGTCTCCCCTAGGACCAATAATTAATCTCGAGTAAACACCTTGAACACACAGAGTGACAACAAACTATATGCAACGAAAGAGAAAGAAAGAATTTACCAGAAAAAAAAAGACTGGTAATCTCTAGACAGTCATTGAGAGAGTGAGAAAAACTAGCCTATATTCAAGCATATTTAATGAATATTATAGTTTTAATAGCCTGTAAATCGTATATGCACATAGTTTGAAATAACTTGCTCACCAAGTACTCAGAATATTCTGACATATCTATATCTTCCCTCACTTCTCTCAAAACCCTCTATTTATCCTTTCATCAGCCCTAGCTGATATTTACTGTGAAGGCTCCTGAAACTGATGGATGAAAGCCAATACAAATGTATCCTCCACACAATCCACTCGATCTAAGTACATAAGACGATCACCTGCAAACTCAGTCATGTGAAGCATGGATACTACATGAAGCAGAAAGCAGCGTGCACACTAAAATACACAATTGTATGTGTGTACAGATCAAAAGAAGAAAGAACACACTAACACACGAGTATGAGCTTGGCAGGATTGCTTCATGACACTGCCATCTCCATCCTCATATTTTTCCTGATTTTATCAGCTGTGAGATTATTTATGTATTTAAATAAGTGATTAAGGCACAGTCTGAATTTTACCAGTAGCTGCTGGCCAACAAAACACTGCCTTAGGAGACTGAGCAGACTTACTCAAAGAAACACTAATTTTACAAGTACAGTTATCCTTTTTCTTCTCAGCCCTGGCATCCCACCTGTCAATAATGACCAATTAGTGAAGGGTAAGGGTAGGGTAAGAGTATTTCTGTAACCAAATGTGTATATTTTTGTCATATTTGAACAAAATATCTATATTTAAAGATAATCTTTTTCCTACATCTCCTGTATTTATCAACTGATTTTGACAAAATTTGAAATGGGGTCAGTTTTTTTCTTTTTTAGAGGACCCTCCTATTGTGAGGCCCTAAAATGTAGCTTAGTTATCTTATACCTTAATCCAGTATTGATTATACTGGTGCCAGAAGAAAATGCCCTCTTTGTAAGACAGACTAGTGTTCAGACATTAAACATTAGTCTTTAGAATCCTTAGCAGGATAATTTTACCCCCACCTATTATAGAAAACATTACCCCACAAATCTACATGACAGATTTCTGCCTTAATAAAAGAGATTTTTTTCCCCTATCACATAAGCGCACGAGTATAGTTCCTCTGAACGAAGCGTACATTCTTCCTAATGTGGTAGTAGAGTTAGGCATGGGAAAAAGGAACAAAAGCAAAGCTGTTGGTGAGCAATGTGATCGAGAACTTCATGGAACACCATCTGAAAAGTCCCATTATAATATAACAACTTGATGTGTATTATTCTCAGTGCTGGCATATAGCAGATAAATGTGCTACATATAAGTGGAGAAACATTTTGAGAAATAAAGCTATAGTCACTGGCTCCAAAGTAACCAGATGGTAACATTTTAATTATCAAGAATATGAAAATGCCAGGAGGAATTAGATGGGTGAAGTGGTGAATAAGTTTTTACCTATGGGGGTTCATGAATTTTCAGATCTTTTCAGAAAGTCACTTACTTCGATGGCACTTGAAACCCCTGCTTTAAATTCATTGCATCAGAGAAGAGTCTTCTATCCAAAAATCCAAGCTGTTATGCAAAATGTTTCATATTTCATTTTCATGAGGTTTAATACAAGGCATTTATTTGTGTTTGTCATAAAGCAAAGCAGATAGTCACTGACAAAGAGTACAGGGGGAACAACAACAGGTTTTTTTCTGACTATAACCTGGGTTAGTGAAGAAATGTTCAGAAGTCATGTTAGATTCACATAAAAATGAAAATGACAGACTCTCAGAACACATTTGGAGGCTTGATACTTACTATACATACCATCTGTTTTTACTCTATATTAATCTTTCAGCTATATGGTTTAAAAACATTATATTTTGAAATACACCTACAGTTGAAACTGAGTGAAAACACTGTGTGACAATAGGACACCTTATTTCATAATGATTGTCTGTTAGCACCAACATACTTGCAAAACATTTGATGCAATATTCAGAAAACAAAGTCAAACTTCTTCATGCATTACTTTAAACTTAGTACAGGTATTTCGCTATTTGGAAAACTGACACATTTAACTAGCATAAAACATAGAAGAGACTGGGTTCCTGGTTAACGGGATAAATGGGATCAAACTCTTCACAGAAGTGAAGACAAGAGGGCTGGATTCTCCATTGCGCTGAGGTCAGCAATAGCAGCTATTGGCCACCTGTTAGTGGTTCAGTTTAGATTATCGACTAACAAGATGTCAGATAACGTGGCTCAGTCAGATAACGTGGCTCAGTCAAATAAATCAGCACAGACAGAGAGGTGAGAACAGTCCTGCAATAGTTTCAATCTGTTTCAAATTGTGAGCTCAACTCGGTTCATATTTTTATCCCCCTTATTTATGACAGATAAAAAATTCCACAGATTCCACAGTATTAGTACAGACCTTGCTCCCCTTTTCTTTTCTAGTTTAACAGTTCACAGGGTACAAAAAATGGCTGTACCAATCCTCCCTAATACAATGTACCTAGCATACAATAACATTCCAGATATCAGTAGATCATACAGACATTTACACTGACCGTAGCTAGCATACAGTTCATATTTGGCAAGTCTCAATAAAATATACAGACAGATTTGACATTGTCATAAATATAAAGGGAAGGGTAAACCCCTTTGAAATCCCTCCTGGCCAGGGGAAAGCTCCTCTCACCTGTAAAGGGTTAAGAAGCTAAAGGTAACCTCACTGGCACCTGACCAAAATGACCAATGAGGAGACAAGATACTTTCAAAAGCTGGGAGGAGGGAGAGAAACAAAGGGTCTGTGTGTCTGTCTATATGCTGGTTTCTGCTGGGGATAGACCAGGAATGGAGTCTTAGAACTTTTAGTAAGTAATCTAGCTAGGTATGTGTTAGATTATGATGGTTGAGATTAGAGTAATTAGAGATTAGAGTAATCTAGCTAGGTATGTGTTAGATTAAATGGCTGAGAAAAGAATTGTGCTGAATAGAATAACTATTTCTGTCTGTGTATCTTTTTTGTAACTTAAGGTTTTGCCTAGAGGGGTTCTCTATGTTTTTGAATCTAATTACCCTGTAAGATATCTACCATCCTGAGTTTACAGGGGGGATTTCTTTATTTCTATTTACTTCTATTTTTATTAAAAGTCTTCTTGTAAGAAAACTGAATGCTTTTTCATTGTTCTCAGATCCAAGGGTTTGGGTCTGTGGTCACCTATGCAAATTGGTGAGGCTTTTTATCCAACATTTCCCAGGAAAGGGGGGGTGCAAGTGTTGGGAGGATTGTTCATTGTTCTTAAGATCCAAGGGTCTGGGTCTGTAGTCACCTAAGCAAATTGGTGAGGCTTTTTACCAAACCTTGTCCAGGAAGTGGGGTGCAAGGTTTTGGGAAGTATTTTGGGGGGAAAGATGCGTCCAAACAGCTCTTCCCCAGTAACCAGTATTAGTTTGGTGGTGGTAGCGGCCAATCCAAGGACAACGGGTGGAATATTTTGTACCTTGGGGAAGTTTTGACCTAAGCTGGTAAAGATAAGCTTAGGAGGTTTTTCATGCAGGTCCCCACATCTGTACCCTAGAGTTCAGAATGGGGGAGGAAACTTGACAGACATATACAAAAAAAACCCAGGTTATTTGTACAAAGTTTACCTATGAACAAATTTCCACTACAAACCTTAGCGTGAGAACAAAGCATTCTGGAAATATAGTTCATATTTATATAACTTAACATAAATACAAAATCTTCTAAAATATATAATATTAGGTAACACAGCTATACTCCTTTCCTGAGGCATGGATCCTGATCCTGAGCTAAGCCAGCAGCTGAATTGTCCTAATGTGCAGGTGAGAACAACCCTGTGGCTGCTTATATCAGCCTAACTATCTCCGAGGGATAAAAACCTAGATTTACAAAATCTAGTGGTGCCTGAATCCCAGGTTTAGGTGTCTAAGTCTGGGTTTAGGATCCTAAATCCCAGGTTTAGGTTCCATTAAGATTCATGAAACTCCCATGGAACTCTGCATACATGCATTTGGCACCTAAATATTTTCAGAGAAAAGTTCCCTCAGCACCTGTGTTTCTGCCTCTGGGGATGCACACTACTTCCTTCCTCTAGGTATCTGATTGTCTACGCCCCAGAGAGTTTGCCAAATCAGGGAAGATAGCCATTTGGCTGCCTAATTCATATGTGGGGCTTGATCCAGTAGGTGTACAAAGGGGCCACCTACTGGGTTGGGTCCCCAAAAGTGAGTCAGATAATGACCAGAGGAGGACTTGCCTCATAACTTTTAGTACAATGGTTAAGGTGCTCATCTATGAGGTACGAGACCCAGGATCCAGTCCCCCTGCTCCAATTATTTATACACTGTGGAATAGCTTCAACCGAAGAGATTGAGGGCAACCTACTCTAGAATATCCAATAGCTAAGTGGTTAGACACTCTCCTGTGAGGTAGTAGATCCCTCCTCAAATCCCTAATCAGGTGGAAGGGTGACCTGAAGTAGAGCACTCCCATGTTCTAGCTGAATCCCTAAACACTCGACTTAAAAGATAAGGGATGTGGTCCTCCTCCTGGTTTCTTGCAAAAAATAATTTAAGCACCTAATGCCAAAGAGGGTCCAGAGCTGAGTCTGGCTAGTAGAGATAGGTGCCTTCTTACAGACTGGACTGAAGCAATTAGCTTTATGTCAGGGTTTAGCGTGCACACCCCCTCATCGGTATCTCCCATTGGCTAGTTTAGGAGGCTCAAGCTGTTTTTTGTGAATCACAGGTTAAGGCATCTATCTCTTCTCATTCTCTTTCTTGCAGTGTGTTCCTGTGATTTTCTAGGGAGAAGCTAAAAGTTAGGAGTTGTAACACTGACCATGAGAACACACAAATACCATTCTGACTTTAAGCCAAAGTGACTATATTTTCAGAATAAGAAAACACAATACAACTCTGGGAACAACATTTTTTTTTAGGGTTGTAATATACTCAAGAGCTCTATGTTCTGGCTCCTTTCTTTAATCTGCTGTTTCTGGGTCAGAAAATTTCTGCCCAGGGAGCCACAGCAGGAGTTTTAGTTTTCATTATCTAGACAGGGTCATTGAGTCGCCTGACTCACATTGCACTAGTGAGTTATGAGTGAGAGTTATGACAAGCTTTGGTTTTGGTTGAAGCAAAACCTGTGATATAAGTGCAACATGGTACAACATGCTTCATTTTAGTGTAGAAATGCATCTTGAACAAACATTTTTTGTAGTAATAAACAACCTGAACATTGTCACTGATTAAATGAATAAAACCCAGTACAGTTCAGGCTCCCGAAAGACGTTCACAGGACAGCAGGAAATCATAGGACATAATGGTACTGTCCAAGTAAAATCAGGACATATAGTCTCTTTACCCAAGGATCATTCCACTGTATCAGGATCATTGGGGTGTCTTACACTTCAGCTCTATCCCTGCCATACTCCCTATTTGACTTGTTGGATTTCTCAGCTGCCTCGTTAAGGAATCCATAAGTCTTCTTTGTGCATCTGTAACGGTGATTACTCATAGAATAATGCATTACTCAACATGAATAAGTATATCAATAGGGCTCTGTGCCGGGGAGAGAGACTAGTGGGAGTGAGGAGATGTTTTCCCTGTTATTTTTCTTTTATGCTCCATTTTATCATTGAAATTATTGAGTAAAGAAGAATCTCGATGAAACTTGTTCTTTTTAATGTCACATTTGGCCAGAAGTTTTACCTCTTGAAGTTATTTTTGCCATTGATAGCAGTAAATGCAGGCCCGTTATTTTGCAGGCCTCTTACTTCAGCATTTATATGTATATAAGTATATTTCCATATGCAGCAAATATATCAAAATACCAGATTAGAAATCTTGATGTATTTCTTCTTGTTAATATTTATTACTTATGTTCCAGGGTGACCATAATATCCTGGGAGAAGGCAGCAGCAGCACTGCTGGAAGGAACTCACAGTGTAAGGGCTTGTGTACAGGGGGGGAAAGCTCAGAATAGCTATTCTACACATGAAGGTTCTTATTCTGCAATGGGTACCTTGGTGGGTATGTGTACACTGAAATAAAATATCTGCAACACTGTGTCTCAGAGCCTAGGTCAAAATTGACTCGGGCTTGTGGGGTTCAGGCTGCAGGGCTAAAAATAGCAGTGTAGACATTTGGACTTGGGCTGGAGCCCAGGTTCTGAAACCCGCTGGGGAATGGGTGTCTCAAAGACTGGTCTCAAGCCCAGATCCAAAAGTGTACCCTGTTATTTTTAGCCCTGCAGCCCAAGTCCAAGTCAATGCACCTGGGTTCCGAGACTCAGTGCTGCGGGTTTTTTCTTTGCAGTTTAGACATACCTTGTATGACTTAGGTTAATACACTTTGGAATTGGATTAACCTAAATAGCAAGAAGGTACTCTTAATATGGAATAAGAATGTTACATGAGGGGTTAGTGTGGAACAGCTATTGTGCTTTTAGATTCTCACCCTAGCTATTTCATTCTAACTTCCCTATGAACTCCCTGTGCAGAAAAGCCCTAAGGAAGTATCATAATCATTCCAAAAAGAGACCTGTAGTGCGTTCCTCCCCTGATATACAGCAGACTGCTGTAATACTGTTTAAAACAGCTAAATTGTTCTGAGGTATGAGGTGCTAATAAAATATACTTTGAATTATTTCCTAGTTCTCATATTTCTCTTCTTGTAAATTCAGATGGGTAGATATTAGAAATATATTTTACTACCTTAATCATCTGAGGCAGGTTGGAGGGCAGAAAGGTAATTTCTAGTAGATAGTTGTCCCTGTGCTTGGAGGTATCTTCATTAACCTTTAAACTGTTTAGCATATCTTTATTTTTTCCTCCTAGCCAGATCCTGTCTTTAATTTTCAAATTTGATGTTTCAGCTTAAAAAGGTGCAATAACTTTTCTGGTGTGCCTCCCACCCCCATGCCTCTTGGAATGCTTACAAATTCATATTTTTTTTAGCCTTGAAAAAAGCACAGCTTGGCACACGATCTATCACCTTGACACATGCTTTTAATAATGTCTGTAATGATCTATAGGAATTATTTATTTAAATTTCATTTTCATTAGAGAAATATGTTTACTATGCAAATGCACAAAAAAACAATATTCTCCACTACAACTGGTCCCATCAAACTCCGTATAAATCACATCAGTTGTTAAGTAAGATAATTGAAAAGTCTCAAATTAATATTGGTAAGTAGCTCTTGGTCTGGAATTCCTAAAAAGGAAAAAAAAACAATAAATAAAACCATGGACAACATGTTTAGAGTGCTTGCAGACCCTGGAGTGAATTCTGCTTTCAGTTACAACTGTGTAATATCCAGCAGGATTTGGCCCACTCTTTTTAAAGCTGAAAGCAAGGAGATTACATTAAAACCAATTCTTTATTTGCTTAAAGTTAAAAATATTCCCTCGGGTTTATTCACCACCTTTTCGCAATAGAAGAGAAAAGAAACACACCTAACAATATAATATTTTCATCCTCCATTTGCTTTCCAGAACAGTGCAGGAAGATCACTGTGGTACCAATCCTGGACCTAGTTCCAGGCAGGCAGATTCCTGTGCCTACATGGCCAGGTAGATTCAAGGGTCTGACCATGTGAATCCAGCTGCAGCAACAGGACCTGTACTTAGCATGGCAATTAAAAACAAGGGCAATATATTGTAATGGGTGTAAGCCTGGAGACTGAGAAGTGTTATTTCACAGAGATTACTGGAGTCAAAATATGTCAATAACTTTTTAAAATGTATGCCTTTTAGATGTAAATATTACAAAAATCTAAATTAAATAATAACATTGCCACTAAAATATCTTTTATTTTCTACAGATTATGCTTTTGTACTATTTTATCATGTTTCTGAATAACTCTAAGTAATAGATGATTATTGTAAAGAGATTACGTTTTGATCTGTTTATCCATATTAAAGTCTATCTATAATCCATCACCAAGACAGAGATAATGAATATGGAATATCAGAGCCCAAACATGTTCTATGCCTCACCCTTACACACAAGAAGGAGTGATTTAAGATTCAGAAGCAAAGTACATGAGTGTGTGGGACTACTTCTATACAGAATGGCTCAGGGTTGCCTGGAACTAATGTCTTTGATGGCTTTTTGAAAGAAATATACAATGTCTTTTATCACAGATTGATAAACATAAAATTAATGCTCTTTTCTATATGGCCAGGAAAAGCACAATTTTGTACTGTTTCCAATGTAGGAGAAAAGCCAGGAGGTTACATATTCATGGGTCACTATGCCCAGATGTGAACACTAGGATGGGATGCAGACCACTGACTACTAGCAAATGAGAAGAGGCATTTATTATCTCCATGGTGATTTAGGCATTGAGTAGAAGTGAAGAGTCCACAGATTAAGATGATCTGAAGAGAAAGCAGAGTATAAAAGGACACCAAGGCCTTGTAAGATACCTTCAATAGTAGGGGAAACCATGGAGTCCAGATCAAGGTCTTAATATTCAAATACCTCCATGGTCCTAATTACCTGAGAGATTGCCTATTTCTCCACCACCATTATCTTCCTTAATAACTCAGTTTCACTGGACCAGTTAAGGATTTGGTACAGAGTACATTGGGTCTTTTCCCCTCTTTGATGGCATCATCCTAGATGTGTAGAAATTCTTTGTGTCTGAATCTGCTGGTATCAGAATTATGTTTCTACTACCGGCCCTTGAGTTTTCTTCTTTCCCACCAAGAACCATGACAAACTGTGTGGTCAATGACATAAGAGAGGGTGTTGTAGTGCTAGAATAGTCATCTAGTGGTCTCACTAGTTTTGTGAATTATTGATCTCTTGTTTGGGCAGCCTTGTATAAGTAAATTTTGGAATAGGGTAAGGTCCCAGAGGCTTTAAGTTTCAGGAGTGGAGCATGGCAATAGTTTCTTCCTGCCTTGTAATGAGGAAAGTTTGATTTCTGCCTGGAAGAAGAAATGATCTCACTCCGTTAAGGGGTGGGTTCTTGCATTTATATTAATGGCCATACCCACCTAAGGATGATGATACCCACCAGATCATGGCTAGCTGTGTCTGTGTCTCTGGAGATTACTGGTGAGAACACAAAAATAGACAATTTGCTTATGTGCTTTAGGACTATTTAATGACAGGCACTGTCTCAATTAGCTCCTCTGGGAATCCTTTGATGTCAAAATATGGCCAGTGTGCTCATCACCCCGAATATTGTGCTGTTCTGGGAAAGGGCAAAACTGGTGAATCTCTTCCTCAAATGGAAAAGATTATTCTTTTAATGATGCAAACCTTTGTCTGTTCATAGTTGGGTAAAGGAAATGCAATTATCAGCCTACTTGATGTGGTGTTAGTACCCTACTATAGCAGGTTCATCGTGGCAGAGTGAAGACCTTGCTCTGCTTTCTGCTGGAAGGGGGAGGCTCTCCTTTGTGTTGGTAGTGGGCAGAAAGAAGGTGGGAAATGATGTCACTGAGTCAAAACAGAGCTTTTTAAGTTCACTTCAGATGTGCTACCTTTCTTTCCGGTTCCCTGGTGTGAGGAACGTGTCCTTTCCTTTGTGCTGTTTCTATGAGAAGGAAACAGATTCCCTAAACATGCCTAATCATCCTTCGATCCTCCTCCAGCCCCTGGATCTTCTTCTGTAGGAGCTAGCACACAAAAGATCCCCAGCCACCCTTCTGCCAGCTTATTTTTCTGCCTTGAGTGGATCCTTCTCTGACGCCACCAACGAAAAAGATCTTCAGCCAGAAAGTGGTAACATCTATTGTGGAAAGGAAACATAACAATACATTCAACATACTTTAAATTATAGTTTTCAAATAAAAGTCCAAAGGTGCTGTTTCTTTCATTTTGTTTTTTAACTTTACAGAAATCTTCATATTAAAAAGAAAAAGTTGTAACAAAGGGTTTTAGATGAATATTTTCTGTGTGATGACCAGAATTTTAGCCATGCAATCTCATTAAAGTTAATGGGACTCAGACAGCACAGCTAAATATCAATGCACCCTGCAGAAAGCATGCCCTGAAGCATCAAATATAAGGCAATAAGAAAAATGGCTTAGGAAACAGGCAAAAAGACAATTAGATAGACGACAGAAATACCAAATATGAATAGATTCTTAAAAGTTATGGCTTTTTCTTAAAAAAAAAAACCTGCTCATCTCCAAATTTAGGGTTATATAATACCCTTCTAGGGAGAATGTGTAGAAAAATCAAAGCTTTCTTGCAAAACAATATCGTATTATATTTGTGGAAAAATCATCATATGTTCCCTTAGAGCAGTGGTTCTCAGCCAGGGGTACATGTACCTTTGGGGGTACACAGAGGTCTTCCAGGGGCTACATCAACTCATCTAGATATTCACTTAGTTTTACAACAGGCTACATAAAAAGCACTAGAAAAGTCAGTACAACTAAAATTTCATACAGACAATGACTTGTTTATACGGGTCTATGTACTACACACCAAAATGTAAGTATAATGTTTATATTCCAATTGATTTACAATTATATGGTAAAAATGAGCAAGTGAGCAATTTTTCAGTAATAGCATTCTGTGATACTTTTGTATTCTTATGTCTGATTTAATTCCTCAAGGGCCTCCTTCAGTGGCATTGCTATGGGTATAGGCCTGCCCAAATTTTGAGGCCCTCAAAATGCACTGGTAAATCCTTGCCAAACCCTTCCCTAAAGCGCCTTACAGCAATACTAATACAGATTTCCCCTGTAGGAGAACTAAGGTTACAGACTGGGAGTGGATGGGTCATTACACAAAGTAAAACTATTTCCCCTTGTTTATTCCACCCCATCCCCACTCCCCACTGTTCCTCAGACATTCTTGTCAACTGCTGGAAATGGCCCACCTTGATTATCACTACAAAAGGTTTTTCCCTCACCCTGCTCTCCTCCTGGTAATAGCTCACCTTAAGTGATCACTCTGGTTACAGTGTGTATAGTAAACCCATTGTTTCATGTTCTCTATGTATGTAAATCTCCCCACTGTATTTTCCACTGAATGCATCCGATGAAGTGAGCTGTAGCTCACAAAAGCTTATGCTCAAATAAATTTGTTAGTCTCTAAGGTGCCACAAGTCCTCCTTTTCTTTTTATGAAAGATTCAATTCTTCCTTTTGTTATAGACATACAACAACCATTTATGAACTGCAATGGAATGTGAGATATGAGACCTCAAACCTGCTAATGGGTAGGACTAAATATTTCCCATCCTGTATTGCAGGCCAGGATAAATAAATCTGTGGGGAAATACTGCAAGGTACCATTTATATATGTAATATGACAGCTGTTTGAAGCTGCTTAGAAAATTGGAATGATAGAATAAATCTCCCCACTCTATTTTCCACTGAATGCATCCGATGAAGTGGGCTCTGGCTCACGAAAGCTTATGCTCAAATAAATTTGTTAGTCTCTAAGGTGCCACAAGTCCTCATTTTCTTTTTGTGAATACAGACTAACACGGCTGCTACTCTGAAACAAACTCTAATGTTACACAGTTACTGAGGTTAATTGTTCTCATGTCTCATTGTCCTGTTGTTTGAGAGGAGATGTATATTTTTGGTGACAATAATGGTTAGGTTTTCATCATAATTCACAAGGAATTACTGTCACTCAGATTTATATTAATCAGAATTTGTGAAGATAATCCTTATTCAGGGGCTGTCTAATGTTTTTTGAAGTATTCTCCCCAATTTAAATAATTTGGCCTTGCTTCTGATTTTTTTCTTTAATAAGAAAATGAATGACTGTTTACATTTGGAGGTATCTATTTTCTCCGATTGTATGCATAACTCACATTGACATTAATAGGAATTAAACATACATCACACTGGGTGCACGATTGTTGTAGCTTTTTATGTTTTGTTTTGTTTTGAACTTTTATTCAGTTTCTTTTCCCCCCTATTGCTTTGTGCTCATTCCAATATGGCCCAGTTTCTCCAATAGTGTCCTTATTCCTATGAAATGTTTTCTCTACACTTCCAGCCCCCTGCTGATTCTATCCTATTTCTCCCTCAAGGACTCACCCACTTACTCAAAGGCTGACCCCAACTCTTTTTCACCTTCTGTCTTCTCTTTAGCCCTTAGCTAAACTTTCACTCTCTATAGCTGTATTTGACCCTCCTCCCACTTCCCCCCACCAACTTATTACACCATCCTATGGTCACCCATCCCACCTCCTGCCCTGCTTCCCTTTGACCAGGATCTCAGAAACAACCACACACCATCCTCACCCAACCCAGGATTTAGACTTGGAAAAAGTTGCACCAACATAAGACCAGCTGAGTCATCCAAACAGGTCTTGGTATGAATACAAGGCTCAGTGCCTCCTCCATGATTCTATTGTGGATTAGTGTTTGAGCCTGTATTAAACAGCATGAAACAAAAGCTAGGGTCCTAAATAAGGCAATAGGTGATATTGGGAGACAGGAAATAAATGCTGACTACCTGGCACATGCCTCTTACTCAACCCATATTAGTAAGGCAGATATCAGAGACTTCTGAGAACAGGCTATCTTCCTGGTATGCTAGATACCTAATGATTAGAAAAGCTTTTTCACTATTGTGGCCACCATGGGCATGTCATTATAAAAGAGGTGTAGCTATTGAACAGAGATCACAAAGAGGCTCCAGCATAGAATGCAAAAACCATGACAACACTTGTACCAGTGATAAAATGATGTGATAAAATGTGTCCCAGATACCTTTCACCCAATCTAACACTTCTTTTCCCTTGATAGGTCCTAATAGTGGGACGAAAACAAGAAATGATCCAGCCTCCTCATCTCTCTGATACATCGCAGCTCAGCTGGGAGGGCATTCTGACTCTTTGTACTGTTCCATGGAGTAAGGTAGCAACCACAATTGATGGAAGCAGCTAAGATATAGGACAAAAGCCTATACGTTTGCCCATGCTACATCTCCTCAGTGATGTGAATATTGGAAATAAAAGTGAAACACAGCACTGTGGTTCAAGCATAAACTGAAAATATATATGTACACTGTGACAGAGCTCATACAAAATAGGAGCCAACTCAGTACTGCAATGCCAAGGTGTCCCAGAAATGATGCTGCAGTAGAATTGAAATTAGACAACAGTAATGTGCAATCATAGTTATATTGCATGTGTAACTCTCTGTGCCTACTCTGTTGATTTTTGTATCTCTTCACATTCAATTTAAAAAAAAGGAAGAAAAAAAAGAAACAAATGCACTTCAAGGTCTTCAATAAGGAGTTATAATTTCACTAAAATATTAATATTAAAAAGTGAATGACCGATGTGAAGAACATAAGTTATTTATTTATACTACAATACAGTATATATTCAGCTGCTTTAGAATAGCAGATTAGTTATGATTTTAAATAAATCTATCATTTATATTTCTACCCCAAGACTATCTCCTTTTTAATAATGGAAGGTTATAAATTTTTCAGCCATAATACACATCTGTGAAGTCCACTTGAGAGATTACCAGGTAAACATTGCACCTTAGAACAATATAAGACACTTTGGGGAATCATTTTACGCTATGATGGATTTGTAGAATACATTTTTTAACTAATTTAGAGCAGTAGATGGTGCAGCGAGTTAATGCATCTATGAAGATTTGAGCTCAAATTAGACTTACGTTACAACACATCAGAGGAGTTTGGCATTCTCAGTCAGTTCTCGTGGATATTTTCCCACTGTGATAAAAGAATTATTATTTATAGTAATACTACTACCACTAATAAAATACTACTAATAAAATACTACTACTACTACTACTAATAATAAATAAATAGTACTGCAGGATTCCCCATAAGTACAGTGAGGTACAGCTCCTGCAACAAAGAGCTTGCAGGATAAAGTTATTAAAGAATGAACTAGGAGCATAGGTCACCTTCACCTCCAGTCCGACTAAGATGTTTTTTAAAAAATTTTACCCACAGTCTAAAGTAAAAAAAAAGTAGGCAAGGGATGGAGTGGGGAAGAAACATGGCAGCCAAGTGAATAATATGAACTCTTAGTGGGGCCACAGTTGCGTTGCCTTTCTTCCTCATTTTTTTTTCTCTCTCTTTCCTGTAAAGTTTTGAGCACCTGACCCTATAGGTAGCCGTGGACTTTGGAATACAAGCAGCTTTTCCAATGCTTAATTGCAACACCTTTTTCATCTGAACAAGCACATTCTTAAAACAAAAGAAGGGTTCAGAATATTATAGTGTCCTAGCTCAAAACTGTGCCATCTCTTTTTAGGGACTCACTAGTGAAATTAATTGTAAAACTCTCAGTGTCTGAAACTAAAATAGCAAAATGTCAATTTAGGCCATTTTTTCCCCACCTACTGATTTAAGGAGGAAATAAAAATATGTGGGTTTGATCTTGGATCCTTGCATGGACACCACATGTGCTAATAGCATGCATACGTTAACTGGCTTTACTAGAAAAATGTATCAGCATGGATCATTCCGTAGTCATTCCACTTTTTATACATATCCACTTGTTGTGACTCAGCCTCTCATGCTGATTTTTTAACAATATATTTCAAACATATATGTTTCAATATTAAACTAGCTTTATTTCCAGGCAGGTGTATGATACAAGGTGGATTCAAAATGATTGTTAATTAGGTTATTTTACTTATGCCTTTACTCTTAGAAGCTCTAGTGTACAAATTTAGATTGGAGATCTGTAGTAGCAGCTACCCTAATTTGTAGTGCAAGTAACAAGAGCCATACGTAGGACAGAACACTCAAAGATTAATACACATTTTAGGCTACATCTGGTATTATTTTTTTCCAAATGTGGCAAAATATGCCTGGTATTGTGAAGGCAGGAGGTAAGACTCTGAAACATGAATTCTCATTTTAGATTTTTACATTTTTAATACTGTATATCTTCAAAAAATGAAGCACATTATTTTGACCCCTGTGACAGGGTTGGGCCAGATGCTACAGGAGAGTAATAGAAGGCAGATATAATAGCCCCAGGTTAAGTAGGTCCCTTTCCCCTGGGTAAGGTAACAGGGAAGGTTTTTTTTTTTTTTTTTTTTTAAGGTAACAGGGAAGGTTTTTTTTTTTTTTTTTTTTTTTTAAAACAGAAAGGAAATTTATTTGTAACAATTACAGAGAATACAAAAGGAGAAAGAAAAACTTAGTAACAAAACAACGCAATCAAGAGGTATAACACAACAGCTTTCAGGAGGGAGAGGTGTTCAGGTTAGCCCGGGCCCAGAGCGGGGGGGCTTCCTCGGCACTCGTGGTCTTCCACCCTCCTGAGTTACCTGGTGGCCTAGAGCGGGGGGGCTTCCTCGACACTCGTGGTCTTCCACCCTCTCGAGTTACCTAGTGCCGCGCCCAGGGTCACCGACCCTCCCTCTCCTGAGAGTGCCCAACAAAATGGGCACGGCTGCGGGGTGGGTGGTTGGGAGGGAGGGGGGGTACACCCATGTATTATAGGACCCCTCCTAGAAAACAATAATGATGGTATTCACAGCAACTAACGGCTGTGACTGGCGGCTCTCGCTCTTTCCCTCAATCAGAGGGTCAGACGGAGAGAACCGGACGGGGTCACCGAGCAGAGAACCCCGGACAGCGCCCACCGCTCCTCGAAGGTGTCAAGGGAGTCGGTGGACGTTGCCCAGAGGAACTCCGCCCGGATACGTGAATGTACTGAGAGCCGGAAAACGGCCTCGCAATCGCAGGACGCCTCATGAGCCAACCTCCGCTCTCTGGTCTTATAAATGGCTGTTTTAGCCAAGGCTAGGAGGAGGCTAACCAGGAGATCCCGCGACTTGGTGGGGCCACGGATGGGGAGTGTATAGATAAAGAGGTGGGGGGAGAAATGAAGCCAAAAGCGCAAAAGAATATTTGTGAGGAGCCGAAAAAGAGGCTGCAATCTGGCACACTCTAAATAGACGTGCGCCAGGGTTTCCCTCACATTGCAAAAAGGGCAAGTCTCCGGAAGGGAGGTAAAACGTGTCAAAAACACGCCCGTGCTCACAGCCCCGTGAAGGAGCCGCCAACTGATGTCCCCGACGGGCCTCGGGACCAAGGTGGAGTACAGGCTGGCCCACCGAGGTTGCTCGCCCTCCAAAGGTGGTAAGAGATCTCGCCACTTTGTATCGGGGCGGGACACCAGGGTGCGGGCATGAAGGGTATGGAGCGTGAGTGTATATAAATATTTCCGTGATGCAACTTGAAAACCGACCGGTTGCAGTTCATGCAGCCGGCTCGCAGTGAAAGGATGAGGGGTGTGTTGGGATCGGCAGGGTAGGGGCCCGATGGAAAGGTCCGGCGGGCCTGGGGTAAGGGATGGGCGGGGCGCGCTCTCGCACAAGGCTCGGCTAACATAAGCCCGAGCGGCGGGGGTCAAAGCGGCCTCCACCTCCTGAAGCACGCGCCGGGGGGTGCGAAGGCTGGAGAGCCCCATGCGTCGAGCGAGCGTCAGGGGATCCAGCCAGTCCCCCCGGTCGTAGTCCAGGAGGTCCCCGACCCTCGTAACTCCCGCCAGGACCAACCTCTGGCGCACCGTGCGGGACTCCGCCGCCTGCACACAAAGTTGGGGGTTGTGTAGCAGGGGCTCCGTGAGGAGATCTGCCCCCACGATGGCCGCCACGGACCTGGTCGTTGAGAACAGTTTCCAGGCCCGGAGGAGGTCCTGGTAGAAATCCGGTAGCCCAGAGAGGTCTCGCGGAAAACCTCTCGGACAAAGATAAAAGAGCTGTCGGTCATATCGGAGCCCATGGAAGCGGCGTAAAAAGGCATGCGCCAATATGCTCCACGTCGAACTACCTGCACTATAAAGGAGCCTCTGCAGGGCCTGGAGGCGGAAAACGCGGACCTGAGTGTACAGACACTTCAGGCCCTGCCCTCCTTCCTTCAGGGGCAAGTGGAGAACCCCGACAGGGGCCCAGTGCAATCCTGACCAAAAGAACTCCAGAATCAATCTCCGGAGGTGGGACAGGAAACCCGGGGCCGGGGCTAGGGTGTTGAGCCGGTACCAGAGCGTGGACAGGACTAGTTGGTTAAGCACCAGTGCTCTCCCCCGAAGGGAGAGACATCGGAGTAGCCTCGTCCATTTCCTGATCCGCTCAATCACGCCGCCTTCCAAATTTTGCCAGTTCTCCGGCGGAGAAGGGTGCGTGGCAGAAAGGTAAACGCCGAGATAGAGCAGAGGGCCGGCACTCCACCGGATGGTCTGAAGCGCGGGTGGGAGGGGGCTTACCTGCCGCCAGCCCCCCACCGCCAAGCCAGAGCTCTTGACCCAGTTGACTCGGGCGGAGGAGGCTGCCGAAAAGATGGCTTGGCATGCCTCCACTCGCGCCAAGTCGCCCGGGTCCTGGACCACGAGGAGGACGTCATCGGCGTACGCCGACAGGACCAGCCGCAGCTCCGGCTCCCGCAGCACCAACCCCGTCAACCTCCTGCGGAGGAGACAGAGGAAAGGCTCGATCGCCAGAGCGTACAGCTGGCCTGAGAGGGGACACCCCTGCCGCACCCCTCGCCCGAAGCTGACCGGTTCGGTCAGGGTCCAGTTGAGCCTAACCAGACACTCCGCGGAGGCGTACAGCACCCGGAGAAAACTCACAAACTGAGGTCCGAATCCAAACGCTCGCAGGGTGCTCAGGAGGTACCCATGATCTACCCTATCGAACGCCTTCTCTTGATCGAGAGACAGGAGGGCGAACGACAGACCGTCTCTCCGCCCGAGTTCCAAAAGGTCTCGGACTAAAAAGAGGTTGTCAAAAATGCTGCGACCCGGGACAGTATAGGTCTGGTCTGGGTGAATCACGTCCGCCATCACGGACCCTAGCCGCAGCGAGATTGCTTTCGCTACGATTTTGTAATCCGTGCTAAGGAGTGAGAGGGGACGCCAGTTTCGTAAATCGCGGAGGTCCCCCTTCTTCGGCAGCAAGGCGAGCACCGCTCGTCTGCACGAGAGAGGGAGGGCCCCGCTCTGCAAGGACTCGGCCCAGACAGTGACTAGGTCTGGGCCAAGGATGTCCCAGAACGCGCGGTAAAACTCCACGGTCAGCCCGTCCATGCCCGGAGATTTATTGGTGGGCATGCGACGGAGGGCGTCCGAGAACTCGGCCAGGGTGAGAGGCAGCTCTAGCCGGTCTCGGTCGCCCACGCTGACCGTGGGGAGTTCCTCCCAGAGCACCCCGCAAGCGCCAGGATCGGTCGGATCCGGGGAGAAAAGGTTTGCGTAGAAGTCACGGGCCCTCCCACACATCTCCTCCGGATCCGTGAGGGGGGTGCCGTCTTCCGCTAGAAGGCAGGTGACGTGTTTTTTGGCCCCCCTCGTTTTCTCCAGGGCGTAGAAGAAGCGGGAGCCGCGATCCATCTCCTGAAGGAGGCGGATGCGGGACCGGACAAAGGCACCTCGGGCCCGGTGGTCCTCGAGGGCTCGAAGTTCCTCCCGCTTCTCCCGGCACGCTCCGCAGAGGGACGGGTCCCCGGGGCTGGCGGCCAGGCGCCTCTCCAGCTCTAAGACCTCCCGTTCCAACTGCTCTATCGCCGCATTTCTCCGTCGGCTGGTGCCCCGAGTGTAATTGCGGCAGAAGAGCTTGGCGCGCACCTTCCCTAAATCCCACCAGCGCCGCACCGAGGGAAAGGCACGCCACTGCTCCCGCCAGGCCAGCCAAAACTCCCGGAAGGACATCACAAAGCTCTCGTCCTCCAACAGGCTGTTGTTAAAATGCCAGTAAGCCGGCCCCGGTCCCTCTGCACGGAGGGAGACCGTGACGGCAACCAAATGATGGTCGGAAAAAGGGGCCGGCCGAATGGTGGAGGAGTGGGCCTGTGAAAGATGGAGACGGGATAGATAAATACGGTCTAACCGAGAGCGGTGCGACCGACGGGCCTCCACCCGAACGAAGGTAAACGTGGAAGTATCATCTGGGTGATGGTCACGCCAGACGTCCACTAGGGAGTGATAGTCGACTATGTCTCGAAGAATGGTCGCGGCGGCCGGGCTCGGCTCGGCCCCCGAGCGGTCCCGTTCCTCGAGGGTGGTGTTAAAGTCCCCTCCCAGGATCAGGCACTCGTGTGAATCCAGGGTGTCGAGAAATTCGGACACCTGCTGGTAAAATTGCGGCCGCTGTGAGCTCACTTGCGGGGCATAGATATTAACAAAATTGACCACGAGCCCCTCCAAACGAACTCGGAGGTGCAACAAGTGGCCCGGCACGGCCTCAGTGACTCCGAGCACCTCGGGCCGCAGGGTGGGGGAGAACAGGGTCGCCACTCCAGCTTGCCAAGCCGTGCAGTGGCTAAAGTATACCCCGTCCCCCCATTCCAGCCGCCACCTATCCTCGGCGGTTGGGTCCGTGTGGGTCTCCTGCAGGAAAACCACAGAGTACCTCCCCTCCCGAAGGTAGGAGAGCACCTGGGACCTGCGGAGAGCCATCCTACAGCCCCTGGTGTTCAGGGTTACAATGATGAGAGGTGTCATGCGGAGGGCTGGGGGGGTGGGGAGTTCTCAGGGGTGGGGGTACTCATGGCCCCCGGCGGGTCGCGTAGCAACCCGTGTCCCATCCCGTGAGTAAGTAACTCTTTCCGGAAGCTGCGGGCCCGCTCGTAGGCCGCGGCACCGCCCTTCCCTTGCCCTCTACCCTCCCTCATAAGGGCTCTCGCGGCCCGAAGGAGTCGATCAAAGTCCCCCCATTGCTGGAGAGCCAGCTGTGCCCTATCGCGGGCACCACGGCATCGTTTCAAGAACTCCCGTAATGCATGCTGCAGCTCATGGGGGGGTAGGGTTACAACTCCCAGAGCAGTCCCTGGTGGGGCTTTTGATGCAGCTTCGTGGTCCGCTAAGGCGGGTAGGCAGGGTGCGGACCGCCGACGGGGTGTCTGACAGGCTGGGGTTACTAACTCCATCTCGTGCCTTGGGGCGGACGGGGATGGCAGGGGGAAAGGTGCAACTCCTGGGGAGTCGCAACTAGAAAACATAAAGACTGCTCCCTGGGGGGAATCTGCAAAAGGCGGAAAAGAAATAACCCCAGGGGCGGCGGTAGCCTTGCAGGAGGAGGGAGACTGAACCGGAATAGGGGTGGGGGCAGGGGCAGAGGTAAGGCCCTGGGCTTCAGGAGGCGCACAGCGAAAAGAAGGCGCCTCCCGAGCAGGGTCGGGGGTGAAGGGGCAAGGGAGGGGGCTCCGAGGAATGCTAGGTACTGGCTCCGGGGTGGTCGTGGCAGCCATGGCCCCAGGCGGTAAACCACTTTCCGTGGGGTGCTCACCCGGAAAGGCAGTCAGGGGGAAAGGGCATGGGGAGAGGGGGCCTGGGGTGAGATTGCCCAAATCGAGGCCGGCCGGCAGTAAATCATCCCCTCCCTGGGTGACCGGGGTCAAATCCAGGGCTTCAATCTCTGCGTACACAGAGGAGAGGCCGACTCCCACCACCCCAGGGGCCTCTCCGCTAGGGCCCGCCTCGGCGGTCACGTCGGGGTTCGTTGGGAGTTCAGGTGGTATCTGGTTAGAAGGGGCTTCCCCCGGGGCTTCGGAGGGGAGGGTCCCCCGCGGAGGGGGGATTCCACCCTCCACTGCTGGTCTATCTTCACCTCCCGACACCAGCGAATGGATCTCACTCGTGGCCGAGGCGGGAGGCTCAGGGTCGGTACCTCCCTTCCTGGTCTTCCGGGGGGCTTCCGCGTCAGATGAATGCAGCGGAGCTCGAGCCCTCCGCTTGCCTCGCTTCCCCTGGACTACAGTCCAGCCCTCCATGGCGTCGTCCGGGGGTGGAGTAGCAGGGGACGGAGCGGGGCGCGGAGGCAGAGGTTCAGGGGTTTGGGGGGGTAGCGGTAAGGCAGCATTAGGGGCGGGGGGTTCTCCTTGGGGCGAGCCCTCTCCTGCACCCGGTAAAAGCTTTGCCACACCCCCCTCCATAGGCTCTGCCGAGGTGGTTACGGCAAGAGTGGGACTCCCGTGGTCGCCCGGGCGTTGTTGGAGGGGTGCCTCTTGGGCCCGGACGGGGGCAGCGGTGGATCGGGTGGGAGGGGGGGTGGTGTCGGGTGCCGGGTGGCCAGGGGTGTCGGCAACAACAGGGCCGATATCCCGCCGGGTCTCGGGGGTCTCAGGTGCCCCTCTCCCCCGGGCCAAAGGGCAGTCCCTGCGGACATGCCCTGCCGAGCGGCAGAGGTAGCACCGGGCCTCTCCGGTGGAATAAAAGACCCTATAGCGGGCTCCCTGGTAGGGAACTAGGAAGGACCCCTCGAGCGCCTCTCCGTCACGCACCCCCGCCGGCAGTAAAATCTGCACTTGCCGGCGGAACGATAGGACGTGACGGAGGGCGGGGTCCTTGCAGCCTAACGGGAGAGGGCTAATAACAGAAACAAGCTTCCCCAGGGCAGAAAGAGCAGGTAACAGGGCAACATTAGGTAAAAAGGGAGGAACGGAGGTGAGGACGAAGCGAACGCCCAGATCTTCTAGCGGTTCCAGGGGGAGAAACACCCCCCCCACCACTAGGCCCTTCTCCACCGCCTCCTGGGCGGCAGTCTCCGAGGCCAGAAAGAGAACGACCTTCCCATACATCTTGGAGGCCGCCACAATGGCCATGGGTCCTACCACTTTCGCCAACGCCTGCACGTATGCCTCCACGTGGGGCGAGGCGGGTACTAGGAGGCAACGAACACCGTGCTTCCTGGTCAGGGCGGGAAGAGGGCCCCGACTACTAGTAATGGCAGCGGAGGCAGTGGGAGGGCGAGATGAGGAGGCGGCAGGTGAGGGGGGGCCTGTCGCCACCCGGGCATACGTCCTGGGGGCCGGGGGAGGAATGGTCGCAGAGCTGGTGGAGGGAACAGCTGGGAGGGGTGCCGCGATCGATGACGAGGCCACTGTGGTGGGGGCGGCTTCTGCCACGGAGGGTCCAGCGGCATTAGCGGGGCCCTTCCCTTTTGGCCCGCTTCGATTTTTCCGTCTAACTGGGGGGGGGTTCCTAGAATCTAGTGGGGCAGGAACCAGAGCAGCAGTAGTAATCGCCCCGGTGCCTCCCACTGCCGATGCCCCAGCGGGGGCGGTGGCAGGGGTTCTAACAATGGAGGCGGTGGGGAAATCTTGAGGGGTGGGCAGGAGGGTAGATGGGGAAGGGGCAACCAATTTCGGTGGAGGGGCCTTGCGTCCCTCCTTCTCTGCCATTGTAAGCAGGGAGAGACAGGGAAACACTGGGAGGGGGGGGGGGCAAAAATCGGGGTCCGGTAGTAGGGGTAGGCTATGGGGTAAACAATCCGGGGGGGGGGGTGGGGGGAGGACAACCCACCACAAGTGTCCAAAGAGTCTCGCTTGGTTGGTTGTTATGCCTGGTCCAAAAGGCAAAGTCCAAAGCAAATAGCTGGATCCGAAGGCAGATGGCAGATTGCCAGCAGGGACGAAGCAGCGGGGGCCGTGATAGTTGTAATAGTGGTGGGGGGGGTTGGGGGCACCGATGGATCTGGGGGTAGCTCCCTGCTACACCCCTGTGCCGCCGCAGGCGCAGCTGAAATGCAGTCAACTCCCCCCCCCCGAGGGTAGAAATTCAAAAGAAATCCCTCAGTCTTACGGCCTCTCTCCACGATGATTCATAGCTGCCCGGGAGTTCTCCGGCCTCTGGCGTCTGCTACAGCTGTTGGCTCTGTCCCAAGGCTCTCGGAAAAAGTCCAGGCAAAAAGCAAAACAGCTGGGTCTGGGGGGGTCCACTCCCCTCTCCGGACAGCAGGTTGGCAGTCCTCCCCCCCTCCTCCGGGGGTTTCAAGTAAGCAAGGAGCAAAGTCCAAAAGCAGGCATCGGGGGGGGGGGGGGTGCTGGCGACTGGCCAGCACACTGACGCAGCTCAAAAGAACGAAAAAAAACGAAACCAAAAAAACAAAGCGTCCGGCCCAAACGCGGGGGGGGAAACTAAGCAAAAGGAAAAGTGTGAAAAATCCGGGCCGGGGGGCTTTAGGAAAGAAAGGAAAGCAAATAGCTCAGGAGCGAGTGAAGAACGATTCCGGCTCCTTAACAGGGAAGGGTCCAGAACAATCAGGAACCTTCTGGAGACAATTAAGACAGACAGGCTGATTAGAACACCTGCAGCCAATCAAGAAGCTGCTAGAATCAATTAAAGCAAGCTAAACAGGGCACCTGGGTTTTAAAAGGAGCTCACTTCAGTTTGTGGTGCACGTGAGGAGCTGGGAGCAAGAGGTGCTAGGAGCTGAGAGTGAGAACACATACTGTTGGAGGACTGAGGAGTACAAGCATTATCAGACACCAGGAGGAAGGTCCTATGGTGAGGATAAAGAAGGTGTTGGGAGGAGGCCATGGGGAAGTAGCCCAGGGAGTTATAGCTGTCACACAACTGTTCCAGGAAGAAAAGGAGTACTTGTGGCACCTTAGAGACTAACCAATTTATTAGAGCATAAGCTTTCGTGAGCTACAGCTCACTTCCTCAGATGCATATCGTGGAAACTGCAGCAGGCTTTATATATACACTGAGAATATGAAACAATACCTACTCCCACCCCACTGTCCTGCTGGTAATAGCTTATCTAAAGTGATCATCAGGTGGCCATTGGCCAGGTGGAAATGGCCCACCTAATGATCACTTTAGATAAGCTATTACCAGCAGGACAGTGGGGTGGGAGTAGGTATTGTTTCATATTCTCAGTGTATATATAAAGCCTGCTGCAGTTTCCACGATATGCATCTGAGGAAGTGAGCTGTAGCTCACGAAAGCTTATGCTCTAATAAATTGGTTAGTCTCTAAGGTGCCACAAGTACTCCTTTTCTTTTTGCGAATACAGACTAACACGGCTGTTACTCTGAAAACTGTTCCAGGAGACACTCTAGACAGTTGCATTCCACAGGGCCCTGGGCTGGAACCCAGAGTAGAGGGAGAGCCCGGGTTCCCCCCAAATCCTCCCAACTCCTGGTCAGACACAGGAGGAGTTGACCTGGACTGTGGGTTCACAAAAACGGCCAAACTGAGAGCTGCTGTGAAGCTCCAAGGCGAGCAAATCCGCCAATAAGTGCAAGACCCACCAAGGTAGAGGAGGAACTTTGTCACACCCCCTACCTAATTTATCTGTGATATTTAAAACTAGTATTAGGCCATAAAATGAACACTTTTTCTCTATTAATTTACAAGAGTTCAAGATATTTACCTAAAGCCATTTACTAAATAACTAAAATAAAGAAGAATTCACTTCCATTCCAATATTTAAAGTGACGATTATGGTTATTGTTTCACTCCTGGAAGTCAAACTTTATGGATTATGATTTCATTTACGGTTCCAACTTCATTCATTTGTAATTTACACTTTCTTCCACAAATTAAACTGACAATTTGTTACTACTGTTGAGGATTATTCTGTAAAGATGAGCCTTGAATATGTAATGCTTATCTGGAATTTGTAAACAGAGCAAATCTGATCTGGAATCAATGAGACCCAATAAATATTGAACCCCACAGTCCCTTTTAACAGAGCTATTTTTAGGGAAGAACCACACTTTAAGCAAACAGAATGTTATTAAAGGTAAGGCATCTTTGATTCCAAACCAGTTGGCAGGTTTATGTTTCTCAGCTGGGATGTTTCTTATTGGTTTAATTTTTTTTTTACTGGTTTCACCAGCCCTGGTAGCCTGTTTTCAATAGAGACATCATAAAAAAGGCTCTTCATGGCTGTGATTCTTCCAGGACTCCTGCCTGTAGGAGTTTGGGCTAACTAAGTCCTCAATGAAAACTGAGTAATATAAGGATGTGACACACAGGTGGGGTTTTTTTGGTTTATTTTTTCTCCTCACAAATCTTATTGTTGAAACATTTTTTTTTTATCATTTACAAGTTGTTTTAAAGTATATTCGTATAGAATTGTAAAAACAATTGAATAGTTTAGGGGTCACCACTGTACATGACTGGTATCTGCCCATTAATTAACTAGCAACTCCAATGAGAACTCAAACAGTGCATTATGGTGAGAACTGACAGAGTAGTGCAAAAACATGTCAGTAACTATTCAGTCACATGCAAGAGAGAATTTTGATTCACTCATATTTGCTGTTCTTTCATGGCCATTTTCTGAGAGCAATCAAACATTCCAATATTTGCTGAACATCATTTTGAACTAAATATTTGTGATTCATGCTGTATCTATTAGTTCCCGTATCTAATCCTGTGCCAAAAATTAAGAATTCTGAACCAAAAAAATTAAAAATTCTGCACATATTTTAAAATTCCGCACAATTTATTTGTCAAAATAATACACCATAATCACACCATTTTCAATTGTTTTGGTAATCTATTTCACAATACCTGTCATAAGTATGTCTATAACAATATAGACAACAAAAAAGGTTTTTCCCACGAGGAGAGAGTTAAAAAAATTCCTATGACAACCCAGTTCCTGTTCCTCTGTTATGACTTTGCTGGGTGTCTCAGTCTGGGTGTGTCACATGTGCCAGCTGGGCACATCTTGGGTGAAAACTCAGGTCTCAACCCCCTCCCCCAGATCCCTTTTCTCCTAGAGCCCAGACGCAGGATGTCCCCCAGGCCAGAGACCCGCATTCCCCTAGCTTTCAGAGCCCAGCTCTGGGGCACCTCCAAGCCCAGACACTCACACACTTTACACCCAGATCCCAGCCATGAGGTGTCCCCCAGCCCAGAGATCCACAGTCTCTCCCCTCTAGAGCCCAGCCACGGGGCACCACCCTGCCCAGACACCTACACCTCTTGCCCCCAGAGCCTAGCCATCAGGTGCCCCCCAGCCCAGTCACCCTCATCCCCTACTCATGCTCCCAGCTCTGGGTACCCCACAAATCAGAAATCAATACACCCCTTTGTCATAGAGCCCAGCAGCTGGGCATCCCCAGCCCATATACCTGCACCTCCCTACCCTCAGATCCCAGTTGCTGGGCTCCCTACCAGCCCAGATACCAGCACCCCCAATCCGCCAGAGCCCAGCCGTGGGAAATCCCACATACTAGACACAGGCATTCCACTCCCTCCCAGAGCACAGGGATCCAGAGAGAAAAACAGCCTGATTCTGATTCCTAGGCTTGTACAGAGTTACCTGCATGCCT
The DNA here is from genome assembly GCF_965140295.1 of Lepidochelys olivacea. Classification (NCBI taxonomy): domain Eukaryota; kingdom Metazoa; phylum Chordata; order Testudines; family Cheloniidae; genus Lepidochelys; species Lepidochelys olivacea. Next base: position 72,690,702 of record NC_140411.1, on the reverse strand, counting down.
CCTGCTTCCTTCTGGGAGTGCTGGGAACTGCAGCCTCCAAGAACTCTCCAGCTTTCTCCCACTCCTCGGCAGCATCCTGTATTTGTAAGCTGAAGAGCTGGGCTCTTCTGGGTCCAGCAGCCCGTAGTGGCAGCCAGCAGCTCTGCAGCACCAGTTCTGCCAGGAAATATGAATTTTTCCCAGAACTTTAATTCTGCACAAATTCTGCATTGCACACTGGTGCAGAATTCCCCCAGAAGTTGTTGTTTAATTCATCCAATCAGGGAATAGAAAAATGTTGTACGATGTAACCTACAAGCAGAAACTGTAAACTTTGTATTGCAAATTCTCACAGTGAACTGTTCTGGAATGATGTGCAGACCAGTTCTGAATAAATTTGCAAATAATTTCCAATAACAAATACATTTTTAAATTTTAAGGCTGAAATCTTGGCTACAGTGAAGTCATTGGCAAACCTCCGATTTCCTGACTTCAGGATTTCCCCTTAAATCTGTTTCTGAGCAGAAAATCTGGCACAAATAAATTGTTGACAATTATTTACTCAACTCTACGTAGCATAGATATAATGGTTTTGTTCTAAGTTGTAGCTCCCAAGCTCTGCTGTTATAGTGAAAATGCAGTTTAATATTAGTTGATGTTTATAAAACATTTCCAACATGTGAAGCAGTACACAATTGCTAAGTACTAATTTATTATATCAATTATTTAAAAATCAGTTTACAGTTGTAGACAGACGTGTCAGCTATTTTAAAGTAGACTGATGTTTTCCAAAAACCTGAACTATATATCCTGAAATATATATATTATTTCCAAAGACCTAATTCTGCACTACCTTCACCCTGTATAACCCAACTGACTGCTCATGAGAAAACCTGTCTCTGTTATACTCATTGACATTCATTAGGAAAAAAATATCCTGGGACTAAAATCAATGGGACATCAACTTCTAAGTGCCGAATGGTATGTCTGCACTCGTGTTGGAAGATGTAACTTCCAGCTCCATTAGACCTACCTGCACTAACTTTGATAGAGCTAGAGTGCTAAAAATAGAAATGGAGCCATGGCAGCATGAGCAGTGGGAGGGGCAAGCCACCCAAGTATATACTTAGGGTCTCAGGCAAGATTGTACTCAGGGCAGCTAGATCAACCTGCTGCTCATGTTACCACAACTACCACAACTACCAAAATTACATCTTCCAGCTCCATTGTAAATCTACCCGGAGGCACTTTTGAAGATGAGACTTAAGCTCCACAGAAGCTTTTGAACATGTTACCCTAGTTAATATCTAGCAAGTTCCCATTTCTAATCTTATTCAATGGGCTAATTCAAGTTTCTTTCCCCAGGAACTTGAAATTAATGAATATGAAACCCAAGAAACTATACTCTGTCATTATTAACAATAGACTTGTAATAATGAGTGATAAAAACTCAGGCTGATAGACTGCTTCCCTTTACCTGATACCATTTTGGCATTTTTAAACTGACATATAGTTTCGTTGTCTGGGTATGCCGAAAGAAGGACAGGAGACATTCGACATGGGTGTAATCAAGCCGCAACTTTATTATTAGATGTCTGGAACTACCCAACAGATAACAGTGTACAGCACAGGCGCTGACTTTTCAAAGTGACAAGAGGTGCTCAACCCCAAGCCATTTATCTGCTCACTGTATACCTTTTCTATGGAGTATCTGCACTGGACATCTGCCCTACACTTAAATAATGAGTTGCAACATATGGTCTTCATGCCATGCATGAACAGAGCCCTTCCTGAAACCCACGTTGTGGAAGGTGAATAAACCCCAACTGCACCCAAGCCAATATGGCGGTAAGGGAAAAATTCCTTCCTACCCTCCTGAAAAAGGGGCAGCTAGAATAATGCCAACAGCAGTGTTGACTAAACCTGGTATTTTGCCACCTAAAAGGGAGGGAGGGAGGGCCCTGCTACAGCCTTGGTGTGTGTAACCAAATTGTCCCTTTTAAAACCCTGCATTCCCAGGGGATGAGTCAGCAACCATGCTGCCCCTTTCTGCAGCAGTTCCCCCCCCTTCACTCAGCCAGCCAGAAAAACAACACCCCCCACCCCTGTTTAAAGGTGCAGGGGCGTCGTTTTTCTGAAACAAGAATACTTTACACATATATAGTGCCTTCCCTGATCCAAAGATCTCAAAGTGCTTTATTAGCAACTGTCAAGGTTCCTTCCCCACTCTGAACTCTAGGCTACAGATGTGGTGACCCGCATGAAAACCTCCTTAGCTTACTTTTTCTAGCTTAGGTTAAAACTTCCCCAAGGTACAAACTATTTTACCTTTTGCCCCTGGACTTTTGCTGCCACCACCAAACGTCTAACCGGTAGTATATTATTAGGAAAGAGTCCATTTGGAAACGTCTTCCCCCCCAAATCCTCCCAAATGTTACCCGCCCTTTCCTGGGGAAGGATTGATAAAAATCCTCACCAATTTGCATAGGTTACCACAGACCCAAACCCTTGGATCTTAAGAACAAAGAAGAATTTTAATAGAAGAAAAAGTAAAAAGAATCACCTCTGTAAAATCAGGATGGTAAATACCTTACAGGGTAATTAGATTCAAACCATAGAGAATCCATCTAGGCAAAACATTAAGTTAGAAAAAGATGCAAAAACAGGAATATCCATTCCATTCAGCACAGCTTATTTTCTCAGCCATTTAAAGAAATCAGAATGTAACGCATATCTAGCTAGATTAATTACTAAGTTCTAAGTCTCCATTCCTGTTCTGTCCCCAGCAACAGCATCACACAGACAGACAGAGAGACTTTGTTTCTCCCTTCCCCCAGCTTTTGAAAGTATCTTGTCTCCTCATTGGTCATTTTGGTCAGGTGCCAGCAAAGTTATCCTAGCTTCTTAACCCTTTACAGGTGAAAGGGTTTTTCCTCTGGCCAGGAGGGATTTTAAAGGGGTTTACCCTTCCCTTTATATTTATGACAGCAACAGTAAAGCCTTCACTATTCAATAACATCTTCTTTTCACTTTGTACATTGTTTTCTCAGTCTTCTTTCTCATTCATGCTATTACGTTTATGTATGTTGTTTTGTTTTCCTTTATAAGCTGCACAGACCTTATCTACATGATTTATAGCATATTTCTCTTTCTATTTTTATACAGAGTTAACTACATGCACACCAACACATGCACAAATTAAAATATTATTGTAGGGTAACTTTCTCTATTTTAAATAAATAATCTCAACTGGATAATAAACAACAAAGTGGTAAAATAGTAAATGTAGCCTTTGAAAGGCATGTCAGCAAGCTCCTTCTATTAAGAGCAAGAAAAGGCAAAGGTAATCAGACTGCTGATGACAGTCTAGCCAGGGGTGATAATCCCCATTATATCAGATACATTTAAAAAACTGTGTTTCACATCCCTCCAAAGCAGGTTTGTACATGTCACAGCACAAATTAGTGAAGTCTAAATTTCAGCTCAAGGCTCCATGTGTCATTTAATAGCATACATTTGCTAACCGTAGCCAAAAAGCAGGCTTCCATCAGGGACCTTGAAACTCCTCATTTACATAAGAATGGGAAGTTAATTGTGTTACAGATATTCTGACTTCCCCAAGGAGTTCATTAAGCATGCTGAACATGCTGAGAATATAACTTAACTGTCATTTCTGAGAAATCTGGAAAATTCAACTTCAGATACACTACCACTGGAACTAAAGTACAGAATACAAAAAACACTTGATTCTAAAACAGAAATGGGGTAAGATTGAAATCCACCCAGACTCTTGCTGGTATTTTCAATATATTAGCTGTTGTTTTAGGGCAACTCTTTCTACCTTTTTATTACCATCAACTCTAAATGTGGGTCATGCACCTGAGAAGTTATCGAAAGAATTTGCTTACGTTGATATCGGATATGGCCTCAGCAACATTCAGTACCATTGCTATAACAAAAAAAGCAAGAAACAAAACAACAAAAACATCAGAGAAAAGAGAAATCATATTTATTCTTATCTCAGCTGGCAAAAAAGAAAGGGAGATGACATGAAATGCAGCTCACACTTTTTTGATAACATCTTTCCAGTGATCCATCTCTGCCCTGGTTAAAGCATGGGGCATTTCAAATTTGTTTTCAATATTTGGCTAATCCGGTGGAAATAATTGATAACTGGTTTTAAGCCATCACTGTTGAAGGTGTGGTATATGTATCTTATCCTTTATTGCATAGCCAAAGCAATATGTTATCACAATTCTTTAGTGAAAAATTTTCTGTTTGCTCTGTTAACTTCTCTTTTGTCCAAACAATGAAGATAGCTAGATAGAATGCTACTGCTACTCATCGATCCAAACTGAGAGTGAGGTTTGGTGGATGGGTGAAGTAGTACACTCAAGGGACTATTAATTGAAGGATGTTCCTACCAGCAGGTGGGAAGGGAGTCAGGCAGACTAACACCAAAGTGACTGGAAGGAGGGGGTATTGTACTCTTTACTTACATATATAGTCTGTTTCTGTGTTTTCCCATGTTTATCACTGTACTTCTTTTTCCTAATAAAGATTCCCTTGTCTTGTACACAGTGCTGGTGTGTAAGAAAGTTCCACCTGTTAAGGGCATCAAAAGGAGGGTGCATTTATTTGCCCCAAGTTTCTGGGGGGGAGGGGGCTTGAACTGGTTTCATTATTTGTCAAGAGGGACTTGAGATATATTGAACCTGACCTTTTTTGCTGCCGTTAACCACCTGGTAGAATAGTTACACTTATATTAATTCCTGTGGGATAAAAATAAGAACATTCTGAGTGAAATTCTGCTTTCATCAACCCTGGGACACACTCATAGATTCACAGACTCCAAGGTCTGAAGAGATCACTGTGAGCACCCAGTCTGACCTTCTGTATAACAGGCCACATAATTTCCCTAAAGAATTCCTGCAGCATAGCTTTTAGAAAAAGCCTCCAGTCTTGATTTAAATATCAGTGATGATGAATCCACCATGACCCTTGGTAAATTGTTCCTGTGGCTAATGTCAAAATGTCATGCAGTACCATGTCAAACTCCTTATATAATCTAAGTATATTACATCAACACTATTAGCTTTATCAACCAAACTTGTAAACTCATCAAAAAATATCACATTAGTTTGACAGGATCTATTTTCCATAAACTCATGTTTATTTACATTAATTACATTACCCTCCTTCAATCCTTTATTAATGAAGTCCCATATCAGCTGCTCCATTATCTTCCCCAGGATCTATGTCAGGCTGAGAAGGCTATAACTAATTTGGTCCACCCATTTACCCTCTTTTACTTTGTTTTTTTTTATTGGGGTATTCAGCACATTATACTACAGCAGTTTGTGAATATTTAGGATACCTGACTATGGTCGCAAGTCACCTTTGAAGAAATATAGTGGGTAATATAGTCAGGAGAGATAGTAATGTGGCAGTGAAATGTTATCAGGGTATCAACTTCTGTACACAGAACTTTTAAATAACATTATCATACTTTTCTTGATATTAAGTCCAGCTGAGAGAATAATTCACAATGAATAATGTATTTGATACATTTAGTCTTTTCTTCTTTTCTTGAATATCCATAAGGAGATTGCAAATCATGCAAATTTATTCATTATACTAATTTATATAAAGTTATATAGTAATTTTACAATCTTCCTTGGATAAGATACTCTCCTGTTTCCCATTTGCTCTGTGTGTGATGTGGAGGGACAAATTCTGATCTGCTAGTAGCCCATACCAGGACAGTTTACCAAGTCCCCTCCACTACATGGAGGAGATGAAACAAAGGATCCACCCATTCTTGTGAGGTTTAAGGGGCAAACTAATCCACAGGCAAGGGAGTTCTAATGGGCCAGCTAATCCACAAGCAAGGGAGTTCTAAGGGTCCAGCTGATTCACAAGCTAGCTGACCGCAAGGCTCACCAGGTGACGTCAAGCCTATTATATAGGCGCCTAATGAAATCAGCCAGTCCAGTCTGCTCAACGTTGCTACAGTGTTAGGGATGCTCCATGCTATCTGGTAACAGATACTCCAGACTATTTCAGCTTCAGCTCCTGCCAGGCCACAGCTGATTGCCCTGACACAGAGAGGGTGTGCAAGAGTAAGGAGGGTCACTGGTGCATAGAGAAAGGAATGATGCCTGTCTCAACAGAGAAGTCAGAAAGGAAATGGTTGGGGTATGGAGACTGCACTACTCAGTTGCCTCCACAGTAGTAGTCCCTTGGATCAGGGCAGGGTTGAGTCACATTGACAGCATAGTTGGGGAAATTTGATCTCCAATTCTATATCTGATCCTCATGTTAATAGAGAGTGTCACATCTAAGGATTTCACTCAAATTCCTTTTATGAGAAAACCAATCACTTTCAAAAATATTTTTAAAAGCAAAACATATAACTATTTGGCAATTTGCATTATGATTTCAATTCAGTTTTAAAGATTATACTTGTCTCTATGTATCCCTCTAATGAAAATCTTAGCTAAAGTATAATTTTTTTAAATGATGCCTACATTTATATTTGCAATTTTGCTTACAAAAACAGTGTTTGTGTAAGCAAATTGGGTCCTCTCAGCAGCCAACTACCTCATTGGCCCACACAAATGATGTATGAAATTGAAATTGCACTTTTTTTTATCAACAAGATTGTGGGCACAAATTTGGAAGATGGATTCAATTTCCTTTGAAAGTTTGCTCAAAGTGTATACTTCATGAACACTTAAATATCTGTGTTATGCAGTGGGTTAAAGATCATTCATCCATGAATGCTTGGCTTCACATCTGCCTTATTTAGTTTGAAATCAGTTTGGCAGTCTCAGCCCAGATCCCATTGGAAATGTGGCAATATCACAAATGTGGCACATGTGTCCAGTCTAGCACAATTCAGCACATGTACCAATCACTCCTCCAAAGGGGCATAACATGATTTGCAAGGGAATTCCAGACCAATGTGTTATGAACACACTATTTCTTATTTCCGTCAGATAGCAAAATGAAATTGCATATGACTGTGCTGACAAGTCTTAGCAATTCAAACCTTTATCATCACATACAAGCAATCAACAGGAAGAGAAATACTGCCATTTCTGGAGGCATAGTACTGTGATGGACAAGACGTAGACAAGTATTATTCAAATATTTGAAGTAAAATTGTGTGAGTTTGTTTTATTTTGCCTATTTATATCTTTATTATATTGGTTGTATTTGTGCTTACATTACAGTACAGTCTTTGTGCATTATAGTATCACACTTATTTTGTTTGTATTCAATAATATTTATGCACATCTCTAACAAATTGAGAATATCTTTATTACACAATGTGGTGCAGGCAACATATTTTTTGTTCCAGAGAACAAAATAGATCTTAAATTTTAAATAGAGCACTCGCTTAAATACATACATTTGGTATGTTTTTGGAGGGGGTTTTGGAAAGGATTTTAACTGAAATATGTTTTATCAGTAGATTGATTCCTTTATATCCATGGTTATAAAACTTAACCTACAGACAGCATCTCTCTTTGCAAATGTAACATGGGGCTTAGCATTGGGGATGCATCAGTGCTGCATCCTTATGTGGACTTCACAGCAGGAAGGAGAATGAGTTGTCCTTTCTCCCTTCTACTTCTCTCAGCAACTGTATAGGGCACAATCTCGCCCATAAAATCAATATATCCATAACATTTTTGAAATAACTTATCCTATATTAATGACTGACCAAATTAAATGCCAGAAGAAACTTATACTAGATGACTTGGACACCTTGCAGTACAAGATGTGCAGACAATAGTTACTTCCAGTGTCATTGTTTTTACTTTCTTGTTTATAATTCAATAAATTGTACATAAAAATACAGTCATATGCTAGGTTAGCTGCTGGAGTAGGTATATAGAGTCCTGGGTTGAACTGTACTCAAATGGCTGCTCTGTCCCACTGTTCATGCTCCTGAAGCTGCACTTCTGTTTTTAGTGTACTAGGTCTCTCAAAACTAGTGTGAGTACAACTATTTGGGCTGGAAATTAGCTTGCTGTGTTACCATATTCCTCTGAAACAAAGGCAAGCAAAACAAAATTTCAGTGCATATAAAATAGATGATTTAAAAAATCACCTTATTGATTTCCAAAACAAACATTTTTTCTTTTATTTGCCTTTCTGTAATGTCCTGCTTTGAATTAACCAAGAGTTTCAGTTACCATTTGCTAGCATTATTGTAGAATGTCTTAATTAGATAATTTAAAAATTTACCTCATCCTGCCACCTTTCTGTTGCTGCATTTATATTATGCTAACAGATACGAAAATGTCAGTTATGCGCCCAGAGTAGAGATCACATGAGCACAGAGAACTCTTGGTTTCATCATCTTAAAATCAGTATAATCCTTCCTGAAGGTTATGAGATATAAACTAAAATATCAACATGAATATTAATATTAACCTTATAATATTCCCTTTACACTAAAATTGTTTACTAATTTTGAAAAATTCCTCATTTTTTGAAAAGTGAATTTAAATTCTTCTGAAAAGCCTTGATAGTCCAGGAGGCTGAAGACCTTTGTTTAGCCATAAAACAAACACACCACAATGATAGTGCAAGCTTCACCCTGTTGTCATATATATGGTGTCACAGTCCCATCCTGGAGTGACCCCCACCTTCAGTTAGTCTTCAGACCAAATTTTCTAAAGGCCTTTACCTACCTTCCATTCATGCATTATCACCTGTACACACAAATTTACAAACACAAATCCCACTAGCACTTGACTCATACTCCATTTCTATGTGTAAATGGCTTTGCATGTATAAATTCTATCATCTGTGCACATAAATTATACTAATGCACACTGAAATGTGCATGCAGGATATGGAGAATATTGTTTTCTTGGCCTGTTTCCTGATATAAAGGTGCTAGTTACCTGCTGGATACCGTGATATCGATATATCTCTTTCCAGAATAAGAACAGGACAGAAGCAATTAAATTAACTTCATATAAACCACTTCAGAGCTGTTAGTAATTGATTTGTAAAATCTACTCAGATTTAAGACTGAGTGCTTTTCACACAGTTGCTTTTCTGTGTTGGTGCCCATCAGACTGAACCATCAGATTTCATTATTAATTTATTCTTGTTATAATCACTTTAGTCCATTTATTTACTGTCAGCAGTATGAATTGTGTCCCAGTTTTGATATACGGACTCTGGACATGACCATAATACAACTAAGCAATATTAATAATGTTACCCTTTTTGATCCCAATCTTGTTAATTTACAAGAAAAGTACAAAGTCCTGCTTCTTAGACTTCAGAAGAAACCAAAGACAGCAGATAACTTTTTTTGCTTACAGCTCAAAGCCTCTTTAGCCAACATCAAACCCACAAAATTCTCTTTCTTGCTTTTCCAGGGTCATACACTGTGTTCATAAGCAGCTGCTTGACTTTCTTTCTTTTTGTCTCTCTCTCTGTCTCTGTTCTGTCTGTCTCAGTTTCTGTGTTTTTCTCACACCCTTTCTGCCACTGGCCAGTGCCAATCTCAATGGAACCCTCTGCCAACATAGGAAGACTCTATCAGGCTTTGTTATAAGTGAGGCCCCTTAACTGTCTCTTACAACCATTTTAAGTGAAGGGTTCATTCATACATAAGTTTTAATGACATTTTCACTCAACCCATAACAAGGTTTAACCCATCTTATAACAGTAACAATAACAAATGTTTAGCAGTTCACAGTAATTTAAGATGGGAAGTGAAGAATACTATATCCAATTGAAAATACATTCTGCTTATGTAAACTCTCCCTGTGATTATATAAGATGAATGAAAAAAGAAGACTACAAAGAGTGGAAAGGGTTACTGGCCTAATGGATGGGGGGAAGGACTAGACATAATATATGTTGATTTTAGTAAGGCTTTTGACATATTTCCACAGGACAGTCTTTTAAACAAACTAGGGAAATGTGTTGTAGATGAAATTACTGAAAGGTGGGTGCACAATTGGTTGAAAGTCTGTACTCAAAGTGTAGTTTTCAGTGGTTCACTATGAAACTGGTAGGACATATGGGTCTGATATTATGCAAAATTTTCATTAATGACTTAGCTAATGGAGTGGAGCTTATACTTATACAATTTGAAGATGACCCCAAGCTGGGCAGGGTGCAAGTATTTTGGAGGAGAGGATTAGAATTGATAAATTGGAGAAATGGTCTGAAATGAAGAAGATGAAATTACACCTACGAAGGAAAAATCAAATACACAACTACAAAATGGGGAATAACTGGCAAGGAGGTATGTTTAAAATGATCTGGGGATTATAGGGGATCACAAATTCAATATGAGTTAACAAAGTGATGTAGTTGCAAAAAAACCCTAATATCATTCTTCAATGTATTAACAGGATGTCATATGTAAGACATGGGAGGTAACTGTCCCATTCTTCTCGGCACTTGTGAGGTCTCAGCCAGAGCATTGTGTCCAGTTCTGGTTTCTACACTTTAGGAATTATGTGGAAAAAGTGGAGAGAGTTGTGGATAGACCAAAAAAATAATAAAATGTTAAAAAACCTGACTTATGAGGGTAGGTTAAATAAAACTGGGGATGTCTTGAGAAAGGAAGACTGAAGGGGGGACCCAATAAGAGTCTTCAAATATGTAAAGGGTTGTTATAAAGAGAACTGTGATCTATTGTTCTCCGTGTCCACAGAAGGTAGCACAAGAATTAATGAGCTTAATCAGCAGCAAGGGAGATTTAGGTTAGATATTAGGAAAACCGTTTTCCAAAAGGGTAGGTAAGTTTTGAAATAGGTTTTGAAGGAAGTTTGTATCATCCCAGCATTGGAGGTTTTTAAGAACAGGTTGTAGAAGCACCTCTCAGGGACGTGTAGGTTTATTTGGTCCTGCCACAGCACAGTAGACTGGACTTGATGATTTCTCAAGGTTCCTTCCAGACCTGCATATCTATGGTTGTATATGAAACATGGCACCTGCCAACAGGAGAGCACTCTTTAACACTGTGCTGGTGCATTAATTCAGCTCTGACTCAGTACTTTGTTTTGTTACGACTGATGAGAACACAGCTCACATTAGAGTTGCTGTGAGGCCAGCTAAATAGAGTTAACTGTGGTTTTCTTAAAGTCTCATATTGCTGGGGGGGAGGTTCTATCACAATACCAACATACACAAATATTTTCATTATTTTTAGTACACCACCAAGGAACACAAAAACACTTCTTAATATCCGGTACAATTTGATAAGTTTTACATTTGAGTGAGTGAAATATGTTGACCTTTAATAATTGTTTTACAACTGAAAATTAGAACTAATATTCTGAGGATAAACAGGAAAATTATTAGAAACAACCTAATACTTCATGAATCAGTGTGAATGAAATATGATTCTCTCAAACTACCCTTTTCCTAATTGAAAATCAAATCTAATGCATTAGAGGTGTGTGCGAAAAATATTGAAGAGAAAATAATGTCAATAGAACAAGTGGAAATGGCATATGATTTCCACAGTTATCACTTTTATTTATAATTGAAAACCAATTAATGTACAGTACTGCGAGCATGTCTAAACAATACTGATTACTTGTTCAGGTTTAGTGAATATAAATTTGTTACACACAACAATCTGAACAATAATAACTCTCTCAGTCATATGCACAAAGCCCCAGTAAAGATCTCATCAAAAATTTCAGTCTCTCCTCAATGGAGAATCATTTAGCTAGATGCCTGTCAAGGTTCCTCCCCCACTCTGAACTCTAGGGTACAGATGTGGGGACCTGCATGAAAAACCTCCTAAGCTTATCTTTACCAGCTTAGGTCAAAACTTCCCCAAGGTACAAAATATTACCCCCGTTATCCTTGGAATGGCCGCTACCACCACCAAACTAATACTGGTTACTGGGGAAGAGCTGTTTGGACGCGTCCTTCCCCCCAAAATACTTCCCAAAACCTTGCACCCCACTTCCTGGACAAGGTTTGGTAAAAAGCCTCACCAATTTGTCTAGGTGACTACAGACCCAGACCCTTGGATCTTAAGAACAATGAACAATCCTCCCAACACTTGCACCCCCCCCTTTCCTGGGAAATGTTGGATAAAAAGCCTCACCAATTTGCATAGGTGACCACAAACCCAAACCCTTGGATCTGAGAACAATGAAAAAGCATTCAGTGTTTTACAAGAAGACTTTTAATAAAAAAATAGAAGTAAATAGAAATAAAGAAATCCCCCCTGTAAAATCAGGATGGTATATATCTTACAGGGTAATTAGATTCAAAAACATAGAGAACCCCTCTAGGCAAAACCTTAAGTTACAAAAAGATACACAGACAGAAATAGTTATTCTATTCAGCACAATTCTTTTCTCAGCCATTTAAAGAAATCATAATCTAACACATACCTAGCTAGATTACTTACTAAAAGTTCTAAGACTCCATTCCTGTTCTGTCCCCGGCCAAGACGACTACAGACAGACCCACAAACCCTTTGTTTCTCTCCCTCCTCCCAGCTTTTGAAAGTATCTTGTCTCCTCATTGGTCATTTTGGTCAGGTGCCAGCGAGGTTACCTTTAGCTTCTTAACCCTTTACAGGTGAGAGGAGCTTTCCCCTGGCCAGGAGGGATTTCAAAGGGGTTTACCCTTCCCTTTATATTTATGACAATGCCAAATGTGTAAGAAATTAGATAATAGCAGAAAATCACATAAATTTCACATCATGTTTGAAGAAATTGTTTAAAATAAATGAGTTGATAATGATGATACTTTTATAGATATGCCATATGGAAATAGAGACCTTAATATGTAAATTATAGAATCAGCCTATTATCACCAATTTTTTTTTAAATTAAGTAACAAAAAAGTATGTTAGAGCAGTATAATTATTACTCCAGAGCTTCCAGAAATTCAGGACTTACATCTCTATTCTGTTGTAATGACAATATGTAAGTGAGGCTAAGAGAGGGAGTTTGCCTTACGTCTTGCAGGCTTCTCTGAGTAGTTACTACAACTCCTGAGGAAGGTTATAGAAGGAAGGTAATATGGATGGAGAATGCTGTTCAGCTGTTGTGACCTGCACAGGATGTGCCATGTTTCTCTTTCTTCCAAAGGACAGAAGCAACTTTGTCTGTACAAAAGTGCAAGCTGGTCTCCATATTGGAAGAGAAGGTTCAAGATCTGGAGAAACATGTATCTACCCTGCGTTGCATAAGACAAACTGAAGATTTCCTGGACAGATGTCAGACACATGCTTCTACAGACACAACATTCTGAAGATTCAGAGCAGGCTGTGCAGCGGTGACAGAAGAATGGTGAAGAAATTTGGCAGCATGTAACCTCCAGAAGAAGAAAGAGGAGCGTCCATGTACCAGCAATGCAGATACAGGTAAGCAACCGTTTTCATGTTCTCTCCACAGGTACTAATGCGGAGAGCGAACTAGATGATACATCTGAGGGAAGGAAACACAAGGAGACTCCACCGATTGGAAGGCATGAGATGCACTGTCCCAGGGATGGGGGTTCCACGACCACTGCTCCAAAGAAAAGGAGGCGGATGGTGGTGGTCAGGGACTTCCTCCTCAGGGGGACTGATTCATCTATCTGTTTCCCCGACCAGGAAAACCGAGAAGTCTGCCACTTGCCAGGAGCTAGGATTCATTATGTGATGGAGAGACTGCCGAGATTCAACAAGCCATTGGATTGCTACCCCTTCCTACTTCTCCACGTGGGAACCAATGATACTGCCAAGAATGACTTTGAGCAGATCACTGCAGACTACGTGGCTCTGGGAAGAAAGATAAAGGAGTTTGAGGCGCAAGTGCTGTTCTCGTCCATCCTCCCTGTGGAAGGAAAAGTCCCGGGTAGAGACCGCTGAATCATGGAAGTCAACAAATGGCCAGCCAGGTGGTGTCGGAGAGAAGGCTTTGGATTCTTTGACCATGGGATGGTGTTCCAAAAAGGAGGAGTGCTAGACAGAAATGGGCTCCACCTAACGAAGAGAGGGAAGAGCATCTTTGTAAGCAGGCTGGCTAACCTAGTGAGGAGGGCTTTAAACTAGGTTCACCGGGGGAAGGAGACCAAAGCCCTGAGGTAAGTGGGGAAGTGGGATACCGGGAGGAAGCACAAGCAGGAGAATGCAAGAGGGGAGAGCTCCTGTCTCACACTGAGAAAGAGGGACGATCAGCAAGTTATCTCAAGTGCCTATACACAAATGCAAGAAGCCTGGGAAACAAGCAGGGAGAACTGGAAGTCCTGGCACAGTCAAGGAATTATGATGTGATTGGAATAACAGAGACTTGGTGGGATAGCTCACATGACTGGAGTACTGTCATGGATGGATATAAACTGTTCAGGAAGGACAGGCAGGGCAGAAAAGGTGGGGGAGTTGCATTGTATGTAAGAGAGACGTATGACTGTTCAGAGCTCTGGCTTGAAACTGCAGAAAAAACCTGAGAGTCTCTGGATTAAGTTTAGAAGTGTGAGCAACAAGGGTGATGTTGTGGTGGGAGTCTCCTATAGACCACTGGACCAGGGGGATGAGGTGGACAAGGCTTTCTTCTGGCAACTAATGGAAGTTACTAGATCACAGGCCCTGGTTCTCATGGGAGACTTCAATCACCCTGATATCTGGTGGGAGAGCAATACAACAGTGCACAGACAATCCAGGAAGTTTTTGGAAAGTGTAGGGGACAATTTCCTGGTGTAAGTGCTGGAGGAGCCAACTAGGGGCATAGCTCTTCTTGACCTACTGCTCACAAACCAGGAAGAATTAGTAGGGGAAGCAAAAGTGGATTCTAACTGGGGGGCAGTGACCATGAGATGGTTGAGTTCAGAATCCTGACACAAGGAAGAAAGGAGAACAGCAGAATACGGACCCCAGATTTCAGAAAAGCAGACTTTGACTCCCTCAGGGAACTGATGGGCAGGATCCCCTGCGATAATAACATGAGGGGGAAAGGAGTCCAAGAGAGCTGGCTGTATTTCAAAGAATCTTTATTGAGGTTACAGGGACAAACCATCCTGATGTGTAGAAAGAATAGTAAATATGGCAGGCGACCAGCTTGGCTTAACAGTAAAATCCTTGCTGACCTTAAACACAAAAAAGAAGCTTACAAGAAGTGGAAGATTGGACAAATGACCAGGGAGGAGTATAAATATATTGCTCAGGCATGCAGGAGTGAAATCAGGAAGGCCAAATCACACTTGGAGTTGCAGCTAGCAAGAGACGTTAAGAGTAACAAGAAGGGTTTCTTCAGGTATGTTAGCAACAAGAAGAAAGTCAAGGAAAGTGTGGGCCCCTTACTCAACGAGGGAGGCAATCTAGTGACAGAGGATGTGGAAAAAGCTAATGTACTCAATGATTTTTTTGCCTCTGTCTTCAGCTCCCAGTGAATGTGCCATTGTTGCCAAGAAGGCCAATGGTATTTTGGGCTGTATAGGTAGCGGCATTGCCAGCAGATTGAGTGATGTGATCGTTCCCCTCTATTCAACATTGGTGAGGCCTCATCTGGAGTATTGTGTCCAGTTTTGGGCCCCACACTACAAGAAGGATGTGAAAAAAATTAGAAAGTGTCCAGCGGAGAGCAACAAAAATGATTAGGGGACTGGAACACATGACTTTTGAGGAGAGGCTGAGGGAACTGGGATTGTTTAGTCTGTGGAGGAGAAAAATGAGGGGGGATTTGATAGCTGCTTTCAACTACCTGAAAGGGGGTTTCAGAGAGGATGGATTTAGACTGTTCTCAGTGGTAGCAGATGACAGAATGAAGCGTAATAGTCTCAAGTTGCAGTGGGGGAGGTTTAGGTTGGATATTAGGAAAAACTTTTTCACTGGGAGTGTGGTGAAGCACTGGAATGCTTTACCTAGGGAGGTGGTGGAATCTCCTTCCTTAGAAGTTTTTAAGGTCAGGCTTGACAAAGCCCTGGCTGGGATGATTTAGTTGGGGATTGGTCTTGCTTCGAGCAGCGGGTTGGACTAGATGACCTCCTGAGGTCCCTTCCAACTCTGATATTCTATGATTCTATAATTTTATGATGATAATGCTCCATGAATGCTATGGAATAACTGGGTAGAGAAGACCATCACAACTGAAGGCTTGAGAAGACTATGCCATTTTACAAACTAGACTCGATATTACAGTTTCTTAATAGAAACGTGTTAGGAGCTTGAAAGGCTAAACCAACCATGGGGGAAAAGGTTGTGTGATAAAATGTTTTATGTTGCATTTTCAAGCTTTTAGCTGATACTGTGTTTGCTACCAAATAAATGAAGTATTCATGCTGTTTATTTACAATCATGCTAAATAAAGAACAAATGTCTGCGCCTTTTGTTTTGCCTGCGCCTTCTCTGCTTAGTATGAACATAATATAATTTTATCTGTTGTACACAAAAGAACTCTGTTGCCAACCCAAACATTAACACACATATTAGCCTCTGAGGTCTTTTCTATTATTTGAAAGAAATGTATGTGTACATTTGTATGTATTACTATCATTTATTTCTTTTACCAGATGTTTCTCATGGCACTTAAACAAGGTGATATCCAATGAAAATTAAAAGGCAAGTGATAGAAGGAAGTGATAGAACCAAAACTATGCAGGCTGCAAGGTTGTTATAAGGTTATAAGGATTAGCCTCAGGCAGAACCAGTAAGAGTTGATCCGGTGCCTACAAGTTCTGGGAGCAGACTAACCTGTGCCAGTGGGTCTGATCAAAATGGGTGTCTGCTACTAAGGACCAGTTCTGGGTGAAGCCAAGACAGGGAGAGAAGGATCTCCCTGCCATAACCAAAATAAGCTGGCCCAGTCAAGGGCCAAACCTTGACAGTATTTACCTTCGATCTCTGACATGTCTATGTTATGGACTTTATAACCCATGTGCCTACTTTGAGTTCTGCATTAATTCATTTCTCTGTAAATCTGAGGCAAGCCTGCTCAATGGGGAATTCGGGGAAGACAGATGATTAATGGATATTGGATAAGATAAAAAATGTAAGTGGCTTGATAGATCTGTTTAGAGAGTCCAATGTGTAGAGAAAGCAGCATGGAAGAAGGCACTAAGATATTTGTGACAGAAGCTGTCAAACAGGTAGATGAAGTTCAGATTTTTGTCCAAGCAGACGAGGAAACAACAGGAAATTTTCAAAGGCACAAATAAGTGTTATGCACTGAACTCCAATTGTCTGCTAAAGGGAATTAGGCATTTTGTAAAGAAGCCACTCAGTGCACAGGAAGCACACTTCACATACAGTACTGAAGGCTGGGAATGTGTTTCTTTATTCAAGTACGTAACAGAAAGGGAAAACACACACTAATTAAACAGGAAGCAATGGAGAGGTGGCTCCTGGCTTCAATCAAAAATACTCTGAATAATCCAGTTAACACCTTTATGGCTACTTTACTACAGGGCACAAAACTGCCCTTGTGCCATTGGAAAATCAACCCAACTTCTCAATCCACATTTGTTCAGATTCATATATTTTAAGGCCAGAAAGAACTGTTAGCTCAAATAGTTTGATCTCCTGTAAATCATGGTCCATTAAATTTCACCCAGTTACAATCTTCTTGTATTTGTTTTTTTTACTCCCTCCAATACAACTGATGGCTCTGACTCTTCAGTGAAGTCTGTGCAGCCATATTTTGGTGACGACACTAAAGGTGCCCTTTGAGGGTAATGGAACCCCATATACACACAAGCATTTGCTTGTACACACCTCACAACAGGGTTGAATTCCCTTTGTATATAATTGTTTTATTTCCCCTCCTATATGATTGCTTGACTGAAAAATCTGACTGCAGAAAGAAAGCATTCACTGAATTTGTCCCACGAGCCACCATGGACTTCAATGGGGCTAGAATTTCAGCCATATTGTTTAAAATGTAACTGCAGAGATTTGAATATAAAACAAGAAAAAAGTTGTTTGTATGATCTAAAATTATATATAGATATAGATATAGAGATAGAGATATATAGAGATATATAGAGATATAGACATAGATGCACACATACAATAGGTATGTAAAAATGCTTTTAAAACTATATTTTAACAAAATTTTAGACAAGACATGAGAAATTTCAATTTAAAATATTGAGAGTTTATGATAGTTTGACATTTAGAAGTGGAGAATGGAAGAGGTCTTTTAATTCAATTATTCTTATTGTTATGTATTTGCCAAGCAGTAACAATGTGTCTGGTGACATAAATGACATACACAAAAAGATAATCCCTGCCCCAAAGAGTTTACAAGCCCTCATTCATTTGATAGTTTTGAATGTATTGCTCACTGCTACAGAGGAACCAGAACACTGCTCAGATTTCTCAGGATTTATCTATCATCTCCAATTCTGACAAAACTGAGAGATATTAAAAAGATCATGCTGCTTCTGTTGAAGTCAATGGGTCCTATTTATCTATCTGTGTTAGCAGATTTATACCTGAGTTGAATTTGTCTCATTGTCTTCAGTGGAATTAAACTTGTATGTATATACGTAAAAGAGAAAGTATATGACAGTAAGGTCTAATAATGAAGACTTTGTTAAGCCTATAGAATTTCTATATGTGCTCAGATGAAATGGATGTTGCAAAAAATTCTCAATGAGCCCAATTTAAATCAGTTTGTCTAAGAAACAAGATCAAATTAAAATGAAAACACGGAACTGTAGGATCCGTTATCACAGTTTAGAACAGGATAATGTTACTCTGTATCAAAGGTTGGAGAATATGAAGAACATATACAGAGCCTCCAAAATTCACAAAGACTTGAAGGATCAGAAGGAATTGATCAAATTATCACTTTACCTAATTTACTTTATGGCATTTGTTTAAAGAGAAAGATTTGGCTTCCCTAGTTCTCACACATCATTAAAACAAAAGGTAGCAATAGTGAAAGTCTACAGAACTGTTTTGATTATTTTTGTTAGATTCTGAGAGAGTGAGTATTAAATAAGAGGAGAAAACAAAAAATGTATTTCAGATTAATTCTGCTTTAATTTGTTCTGACAAAGCAAAAGGAATTCAGATCAGTTGATCTATATTTTGACCATGAAAAGGTGGTTACAAAAGTTGGAGTTGTTACGGAACTTTGAAACGTTATTCCTGAAAAGGTATGTGCAATGTTAGATTTTATTGATAGATAGATAGATAGATAGATAGATAGATACGTGCAATGTTAGATTATATATATAAATATATATTACTGATGTTATTGAGCCCAGTAATTTTTTATCCCGTAATAAAAATGCTTCATCAGCGTCTGCACCTGAGATACTAGAATCTTATAAAGATTTTGCAACTGAGAAAAGAAAATCCAGTACCTTTGAAGCTGAGTAAAGAGCCTTTTTTTTTCAGAATCTTATAACATCTATGGATTTTCCTTGCAACTGGAACATTTAGTGCAATTGAATAGCTTCTGACAACAATTCCTGTAATTTAGAGCTAGATTCACAAGTTGGTGACTTAGGCACCAACATTTAGGTTTAGATGGCCTCCCAGAGCACCCCTACCAGATCTGGCTCTGCACAAATCACAGCTGGAGGAGCAGATGATTGTGGTACTCTTCCACATCTGCTTATAACTTTTAGCCAAGTGGTGGGAGACTTGGGTTCAAATCCCCACTCTGTCTGATGTAGAGCAGGAACTTTAATCCAGGTCTCCCAACTCCCAACTCTAACTACTGGAGTGAGCATTGAAGCCCTAAGTCCTCCTTGTGAATCTAGCCCTAATTGTCAATGTTTCTTTTTTTATTTGATTTTTTTTTTGTTATGACCACTGGCAATTGTGTTAGGCTTCTTTTCTGGTGGTTTGCAATTTTAAAAGACTATAAATAAAACATATTTTAAAACATAAGAGAAATCTGATTACTAAAAATAGTAAAAAAATAAATAAACTGCCAAATGGATTCCCCATTTGTGTCCTAAAAGTTTGGATAATAACAGTATGGTAATACTAGAAATATAAGGATAAAATGAGAGATAGAGAGGGATACAGCTCACTAACAATGTAGATTGGATTGCATAGGTCAAATCATTCTTTTCTCTTACGTAAATTTAGGAAGAAGCCTCCTGATGCACAGGGTGATGAAGTAGAAGAATATCTGGAGCCTACATGGGGACTAAGAGTCATGCTGTGCTAGTCCATGCAAAATTAATATCCGTGTTATATTATTATGCCACTTTCATTTTTCAAACACCTGCTGGGGATTAGCAAGGATAAGCAAATCATCAATAAGAATGTTTTCATACTAGGTAACTGTTGCTTTGGTCAGGCATTTATTTGAGTCAGTGAGTTAATTTCCTATGTTAGCCTTAGCAGACTCAGAAGCAAAAAAGAAAATGACTTCTATACCCAAACTGGTTATAAAGTGATCAACACATGGTTCAGGCCGTTTTTCTATAAGGAGGGCTTTTGGATGTTTGACCACACTGTGGCATTCATGGACAGAGGACTGTTCTCATAGGATAGACTCCACCTGAATCGGATGGGAAATAGATTTCTCTGATGGAAGTTGGCACAACAGATTAAAAAATATTTAAACTAGGAATTTGGAGAAGACAGTTGGGAGATGCTCATGTAATCTTGGCTTGTTTAGCCTAACCAAATGAAAGCTGAGGGGAGATATGATTGCTCTCCATAAATACATCAGAGGGATAAATATCAGGGAGAGAGAGAGGAGTTATTTAAGTTAAGTGCCAATGTTAATTCAAGAACAAATGGATATAAACTGGGCCTCAATACGTTTAGGCTTGAAATTAGATGAAGATTTCTAACTATCTGAGGAGTGAAGTTCTAAAACAGCCTTCCAAGGGGAGCAATCGGGACAAAAAGCTTAACTGGTTTCAAAACTGAGCTTGACAAATTTATGGAGGGGATTGTATGATGAGATTGCCTACAATGGCATGTAGGCCATGTGTGACTTCTACTAGAAAACATCCCCAATTTCTGGGGCACTAAATGGGGAGGTGTCTGGCTGGTGGGTGTTGCCAACATGCTGATGATCTAACCGATCACCACATTTGGGTCGGGAAGGAAAGAAATATCTGAAGGCGGGGGGGTTGCTTTTCTCTGCAGCATGGGGACAGGTCATTTGCTGGGTTAAACTAGAGTAAATGGTGGATTTCTCTGTGACTTGAAGTCTTTAAATCATGATTTGAGGACTTCAGTTATTCAGCCAGAGAGGTTAGGGCTGTATTATAGAACTGGGTGCATGACGTTCTGTGGCCAGCAACGTGCAGGAGATCAGATTACATGAGCATGATGGTCCCTTCTAGCCTTAAAGTCTATGAGTCTATAATCATTGTTGTCAGTAGCTGCTTCTCCCAAGGGAGTGTGGAAGGACAATCTGTGTTCTTCCGTCCCTCATTCTCTGGATGTCAGAAACTTATAAAACATTCTTTAAAATATCATATCATGTTTTCCACACCAGTAACAGTACTTCTGAGAGTTTAACCATGGTTTAAGGAGGAATAAGAGAAATGACCGATGACTGATACAAACAGTATTTTTGAAGTATGCAGTGCAGTTCCAGCCATGTCAGTCCCAGGATATTACAGAGACAATGTGGGTGAGGACTAACTTCTCCCTGAAGAGGAGCTCTGTGTACCCTTAACTACTTGTCTCTCTCACCAACAGAAGCTGGTCCAATAAAAAGATATTACCTGACACATTTGGTCTCTCTAGGATCTAGTATAATTTTCTGTGTTGCATAATTATGACTTCATTTGGAATACTCCTGTGAATAAGTACAGTAGAAGCAGGTCCTAAGTAGAGCTGGTCAAGAATTTTTTGACAAATCATTTTATTTTGTTGTGGGTTTTTTGGTCAGAAAATGCCTATTCATCAAAATGGAGAGTTCATGGGAAAGGGTCCCTTTTGATGAATTTCCAATTTCAAAATTTATATATATATAAAATTATATATATAATGCCAGTTTTAGTTTGAAGCAATTTTTCTTTGAGAAATGTAAATTAATTTATTATAGTAAAATGTAATAAAAATAAAATAGTCATAATAAAAGCCTTTGAAATTATTAAAATAAAATGATTAAACAGATCCAACTGGATTTTTAGTTTTGTGAAAAAAAAATGAGATTTTGTCTTTTTGTCCTGATTTGTGTGGGACATTTTTTTTTCAAAATCTCAACAATTCTTGCAGACGGAAAAAACAATTCCTCACCCATGTCTAGCTTTAGGTGTTAGGAACAGCCATAAGTGGCACTGGATAATTGAACTCCATACAACAAAGAAACATTTTTTTTTGAAAACTGAACCTGTATTGAAAAAAAAATACAGGAAGAAAATTTAATTACACTTTATCTTAAGATGATACCCCAAAACATAGTTAAAAACCTACTTAATATTAAGCATCATAACACCGTATAGCTTGCCTGATACTTTTCATGAAATATCATGGATGAACACACTGTGCATGGTTTAAATTATATCACCTTTTATAGTGTGCTGTATAACAGCTTTTGATGACATAATCTGGTAGACATTTATAAATAATGCATTTTCTAACATGCTTTATGATAAATTATTAAACAATGTAGCTGCATCCCCTAATTATTTCATAAATATGAATATGAAAACATGTATAAATGTCACCTTCATTTTGAGTTTTGAACTGAAAATACACTATTCTAAATTTCCAACCTGTGCATATTTGCTTTATCATTCACCACAAAGTTCAGATGTGTTAGTGTTAACCCGTAGGAAACCAGCCGGTATACATGGGAAATGGCTACTTTTCTTGGTTTGAATCCTGACCCTGTCACATTCTATAACATGGAACTGGCAGGAGCTCCATGTCCTGGCTTAACTCCATGAACCCTGAGGGGGAACGAAAGCTCATCAGGGACATCAGCATAGCAGCCATATGGTTTTCAAATCCCACTCCCTGTCTGGAGGCCTATGCTTGTGACTAAACTCCCCCAGCAGACCCTTGGAGGATAAAACCAGAGCGATTGCCAAATCTACCCCAGGGGAAAGGTTGATCTCAGCTGCTGTCAGTCAGCCCTGGAGTAATTTTAAGGTTCTGTGCACCTTGAACAACAGTACAAGCTGATAGCGCCACTGAATGTCCATACGGTCAACATAAGTTCTCCAAAGCCCCTGATTCCTCCTTCTGCAGAAACTCTAGCCCTCACAACACTACTGACCACTGCTGCTTGGAAGATTAGTTGTAGAGCCAGAAGGTATGGCAATTTTCTTTAGAGCCTTAATGGCATTTCTTCCAAATTTTCCAGCACTCTTGTGTTTGCCGGTCTAAGAAGCATAACGCACTAGGCAATTTAACTAGCAGAGTGATTGGCCAAAAATCTGATAGAGCAGGAGTCTTAGGGAACAGCAGAGAGGCTGCAAGATTTGCTACTGCCTCTATCTATCTCTAAAGATAGATAAAGTAGACAGGAGCCACAGGGAGTGTGAGAAACAGCCAGGAGTTCGGAGTTAGAGAAAAGGGAGCTGGAGTCCAGGGCAACTTCACAGGGAGAGTAAAAGCTAGTCTTATGCCTTTTAGAAAGATTGTGGTCAGAGAGGAACAGCTTCCCGGTGTTTGGTTACATTCAGATAAGCATCTGGAAATTTGGATGCGCACCTGAACAAAACCAAACCTCTGAACCTTTTGAAGTTCATCCTTCACTAGTTTACGCAGTAGAATCTTACAGCTCTTGATACCAGTGACAAATGACCTTCATCAGAAGTACTTGCTTTGCATATGCATAATGTAATTTGAGTACTAATGGTTGTGGCTACTGGGAATTCTTGATATAATTATGTTAATTTCCAATATGTTTCTCAATGTTCTTTCAATACCAGAGATTGCTGAAATGAAAGTTAATATATTACATTTAAAATGAAGTGTAAAATTAGATGTACATTGCAGTGTTTTATATAAGCTACAGTATATTAGAAAACATGATTACAAATTCTGAGATGTGTTTACTTCTTGTGGTTTATTGGTGTGCATTAATTTTAAGTTCCCAGTCCTTACTCTGATTTACCTCAGAACAAACATACCATAACATTTCTAGGACAGACACATCATTAATTTATTTATACTCTATCTGTTAGTCAGCTATAATCAGTGATGGACAAGGCATGATATACCAGATAGTGGTTATGCATCGAGGCTAATATCATATTCATATTCATTCTGTGCTTAGGAGTCAATTTCAATACATGGATATGAATAATGCTAACATCAGCTGCTCCCACTCTCTGCTTCACAAAAAGACAATGTGAAACCCACGTTTTGTAAAACAGACACAATAAACCAGCTCTCCCTCCCTCACAAATAACCCTTCTGGTCCCCCTGAACCTTCTGACTTCCAAATTTTCCTTGTTTCTGGGACATGCATTATATTAAATATTATTGACCAAATACTTTCCTGAATTACACCTGTGAAAATGCTTTGATTTCAATGTATACTGGACCTTGTGTCATCCACAGGGGCTTGTGCCTTCACCACCACTGATTCCTACTTTTGTCTGTCCAGTCAACTATCATCGAATCATTTGCAGCAAAAATAGCTGCCCAAGGAAGAATATACTACAATTCCCAGGCACTTTAATAATAGTGTTTATTGTGACTATACACACTTGCTGATGGAAGATGTAGAAAACTCCCTGACAGCTAGCAAAGGCAGCCAAATACTAGGTGACAGGGACTGACAGAGGATTGGATGAACAGTTGAAGGGGATATAGAGTAACAGAAATTATGTGTCAACATTTTAGCTTACCTCATTCTACAGTGCTCACACACGTAAAGGTATTTTGGGGATGCAAAGTAGAAATTTGAAGGTGTATTTTGCTGAATGGTTGCCGTTTTTCCATGAAAAAGACAACAACATTAAATTGTGATTCAGGAAATTGTTTGCAAAATTAACCAGTCTCTCTTTTTATTCTTTTTCATGTTTGGCTTATTATTAGGATCCAACTCATATTAAGGCCCAAATGAATCAAGTATTTGCAGAACTCCCCTTCCCCCACCTCCACACACAAACACACCCTCCCCGCAGAAAACCACACACATAGATGGATTCATATTCAGATCTGATTGTGAAGTACAAACCTACTAATAGGTATTCTAACCTCTGTTATATGGGCATTTTCCAAACTTTGGGGATCTAACACTTCCACATCATTTTCATCACTGTAAACTTCACTTACTCAAGAGTGCAGATAAGAACAAAGCCAAACTGGAAGTAGTACATATAAAAATCAAGTTGATAGTGTCCACTGATTTATAGGTAGATCATCTAGAAAATAATACTCCAGGATCTCCAAACAGCCAAAGTTTTGGAACAGCATCAAAACTGCCCATTTCAATGTAAGATGTGTTTTATCTGCAGACGCCTCTTTTATTTATTTTCCCATACTGTACCTATGGGTAATTCATCTTTAAAATGTAAATATTTTCATATTTTCTGGCTACAAATCTCTCATAACTCTGCCTTGTGGTCTGTACTACAAGAAATGCCCTGTCTAACTCAGTGTTTGAGTAGAAGAGGAAAAATTGTCAGCATCAATTTCTACATTATAAACTTGACTTCTCTTGATAAACTAATAAAATATAAGGTCATAACTGAGAAGAATTAGATCAGATTCATTTCCAGAGTGCCCCTTTTATATCAACAAATTGACAGAGAACTCATCATTCAGCTGACCACATTCCACTTCAGATTTGCAAATTCCAAGGTGTGAACCAATGTCAGTAAAGTGTTAAAAAATGACAGTTACGGCTACTGGGCAAGCGGAATGTTACATTTTGCAAAAAGAGTCAATGAGATGGAATTTAACTTCTCAATCTTATAACCTCCTGCAATAAAGGATGTTAGTCATTTTAGTGATTGTTATTTATTTATTTTTCACTTTGTGGATCCATCCTTATTTTTTTATTTTATTTTTCATCTTACAAAAGAGAAATAAAAAGGGTGGCATGAAAGAAGCCTGAGCACGCTAAATTTCAAGAATTTTTAAAATAAATTTATATTTTTTTAATATAGGCTTATCAGAGGATTATTTCTGGATAATGACCACCATCTTTATTAAACTCCCATTGTGCACCTGGCATGGCAAAAACACAAATACAATCCCTGCCCTGAAGAATTTATGTTCTACTATGTATTGACTATATCTATCTATCTATATATAGTACCAACAAAATGTCTTATATAAAAATACATAAACATATATACATACATATACATACACACACATCATCATCATTAGGGAAAGAAAGTAAGTAAGCAATCTTTTAATATTATGTTATAGCCAAGAGCTTAGATGGGGGAAAAAAAAAATCTTGTCTGTCTCCACTAAGTTGTACAACTAGGAAAGATAATGCAATGATACTTCATTTAATTTAATATAATGACCACGTGGCACATGTTTTGCTGTTGCTCGCTCTAGATTTACAAGGCTTAATTCGGATCATACACCAGGGAATAGGAGTGAGGGAGAAAGAGAGAGAAATATGTTTTGCTGTTATTAGTACAGGTTCAGAATGGAGTTTCAAGTTCATGTGAAGCTAAAGGGTTTGAGAACACTTGCAAATAAAACTGTTAAAGTAGGTTTGTGACACCCTCATGAACTAAAACGGATGGTTTTCACACAATTCAATTTCATTCACCCTTTGACTTCTTAGGACCAGATACCGATTTACTGACTAGCAATTTACTCCATGAGTAATACAATCAAAGTTGATGCAACTAACTGCTAGTAAGGTTCTATTCAGTGTAAGGGTATCAGAGTCTGGACTACATGGTACTTTTTTATACAACATCTCCATCATCTACATTATCATTCAAGTGGAAATACTTCCCACAATTTCCCCCTGCTCCATCCATTTGTTCATCCAAAAACACAACTACAATTTCTTTCTAACCAGTTACAAGCTCATCTAGTAAACCCTGTTAATTTACTTAGCAGCTGATACTTTCACAGAATAGCCACAAAAGATGACTGAGGGCACTTTCAGAAGTATTCTTAAAAAACGAGCACAAATGCACAAGTACAGCACTCAGTCTGCTTCCAGAATCAGTCATTTTCTTTCTTCACTCCCACTTGGCACTGGCAGGATTGCAAAGATGATGAACTATGCTGACTCACACAACTTCAGTTCCATTTCCAGCTCCTGTAACAAACACGTCAGCTACTTGGTGACACCCAAAGTCACATACACAAACAGGAAAGTAGTTCACAGAATCATGAATTACTGGGTTCCTTTCTACACAGTTTACTTACACTTTGCTTGAGTTCAGCCACAAAGATATATGTATTAGGTAACCAGGCCCAAATACATCCTCACAATACTATAGTCTTTGTGAGCTTCAAACTCTTACAGTATGCACAGTTATCACATACCTGCCTTACTTTTCCTTTTTTCCGAACACCAGTTACTTTATCCCAAAATATTATAAAAATATAAATAATTACTAGCATTTTTTAAAATCTTCCTTATTTGTTTCAGAGTAGCAGCCGTGCTAGTCCTGCTTTGAGTAGGACTAACTAAATTTGTTAGTCTCTAAGGTGCCACAAGTACTCCTTTTCTTATTTGTGTTGCCGATCAAAGACATTATGGGTGAAATCCTGGCTGCCTTGAAATCAATGGCAGAACTATTATCTTGACTAGAACTTAGGCTTTCACTCCATGGCCTTTGATTACAGCTTTACTCTGGTGTGTACTAGACTCTACAGACTGCTAGGACAGCTAACACACAAAACCCTTAGACCAGCAGTACCCAAACTGTGGGTCACAACCCCAAATGTGGTCATGCCATCAGTAGATGGGTTGTGGGTCTGATGAACCAGACCAGGGTTGGAAGGGACCTCAGGATGCCATCTCATCCAACCCTCCTACTCAAAGCAGGACCAATCCCCAACTAAATCATCCCAGCCAGGGGTTTGTTAAACCTGACCTTAAAAACCTCTAAGGAAGGAGATTCTACCAACCTCCGTAGGTACAGCATTCCAGTGTTTTACCACCCTCCCAGTGAAAAAGTTTTTCCTAATATCCAACCTAAACCTCCCCCCTGCAACTTGAGATCATTACTCCTTGTACTGTCATCTGGTACCATTGAGAACAGTCTAGATCCATCCTCTTTGGAACCTCCTTTCAGGTAGTTGAAAGCAGCTATCAAATCCCACCTCATTCTCCTCTTCTGCAGACTAAACTATCCCAGTTTCCCCAGCCTCTCCTCATAAGTCATGTGCTCCAGTCCCCTAATCATTTTTGTTGCCCTCTGCTGGACCCTTCCCAATTTTTCCACATCCTTCTTGTAGTGTGTGGACCAAAACTGGGCACAATAGTCCAGATGAGGCCTCACCAATGGCAAATAGAGAGGAATGATCACACCCCATGATCTGCTGGCAATGCTCCTACTTATACAGACCAAAATGCCATTGGCCTTCTTGGCAACAAGGGCACACTATTGACTCATATCCAGCTTCTCATCCACTGTAACCCCTAGTTCCTTTTCTGCAGAACTGCCGCCTAGTCACTTGGTCCTTAGTCTGTAGCAGTGCATGGGATTCTTCCATCCTGATGCCGTTTGCACCCTAACATGTCCAGACCAACTTCACAAACACCGTGCCAGAGGCCTCTATTTTGATCTAGAAAATGGCAGCCTCTGTGCAACATGACCTCGCACATAGGTCTATGAAAGGTCACACTGAACAGATGCTGGCCTTTTGTAAATCAAAATGACAGCCTTCTGGTGTGGTGTTTTTGGAGTAGGTCCAGACAGGTTGGCTATTTTGATGCCACTTTGCCATTTGCCCCATCCAGCTCTGCAAGCATCCATCTGCGATATTTGAATCCAAAAGTTCCTTATCTCTGGGCAACAGCCCTATCAACAAAGCATCCTTTCTTGCTGAGCTGGAAGGAGCCTGTGTTAGCCTTTTTTGAGGTGGTAATCTGCAATGGCTTGTAAGCTCCTTAGGGCAGGGTTACCAGCTTCTTTTATACCACCCTGAGTACCCAGTTGGCACTCAATAATGAATCACTGTAAGTCACTGTCTTTGTACTGCTGCTTTATTATCACCACACTGGGCCTTTATAAGTTCTGTTATTTACTTAACAGTGAATTCCTGTTTCTTATTTATTATAAGAGGCATAATGGACTCATTTTTGTGCAGACTAGCTGCTTCAACCTCCAATGAGTCTACTGATGCAGTTATGAAAGAAAAACAAGAGTGAAAGAAATGTGCTTACGCATATGATAAGGCTTTCTCTAGGTATGGCTTCAAAGGAGTTTTTGTCAAGAAGAAAGGCTAAAATGCCTGCAATATGACATGGTGTTATTGAGTGCTATTAAACTTAAAGAACACTTGGAAACCCATAACAAAGAACACATAGGAAAACCCAGGTCATTTTCCAGACCGGAAAGAAGAACTTTAACATCAACAAGTGCAATTCAAGAGACCCACATCCATCTCTGACCATTCTCAAAAGGCATCATTTGAGGTGTGTAACCACATCCCACTGGCCGAGAAGCCTCACACAGTTTGAGAGACTTTCCCTTTTTCTGCTGCAATTGATAAGGTGTGGATAATGTGTGAAGAAACCATGGCAAACAAACTCAATGCTATACCACTCTCCAACAAAACAGTGAAGTGAAGGATAGCAGCAGCTCAGGAAAATACATTGGTGGAGTGTTTGAAAACATGAATGCCTTTGATCTTCAAGCTGATGTGAACACTGAGGGTCATGATGCATATTTCTTGGGTTTTGTGAAATACAAAGGGAGGTGAAGGTCTTGAAGACATTCTGTTCTTCTCCCTCTTTTTGGACACAAGGTGGTATAAGGAATGTTTGGTGTGATATCTGGTTACATGCAAGTCAAAAATATCCCATGTGATGTCATGGTGGGCTTTTGCACAGATAGAGCTCCGTCTACAACAGGCCACAAAGCAGGTCTTTGTACCTTGGTAAAGAAAGTAGCTCTGTCTGCTATGTGGACTCACTGCGTGATTCACAGAGAACATCTAGCATCTAAATCTCTGAGTCCAGAGCTAGGTGAAGTTTTGCAGCAGTTTTCCTCTGTTGTGAATTACATCAAGACTCAGCCCCTTCACACACATCTCTTTGCAAAACTGTGTAAAGACATGGGGTTCAATCTTGACTTGCTCATGTTCTACTACTGGGATGATTTTTTTTTAATAGAGAGACAAGGTATGTGCCTATGCAATGGAAATCAAAAAGTGTGAATTCATTGATTTTTTATGTGACCAAAGGAAGATATGCCTTCTTGTCTATGTCACAGATATAGTTGGGAAACTGAATAAATTGAGTACAGGTCTGTAAGGAAAGAACACCCTTATAAGGTGGGTAGAAAGCTGCCTAGATTGTCGGGCTCCACAGGTAGTGATCAATGGCTCCATGTCTAGTTGGTAGCCGGTATCAAGTGGAGTGCCCCAAGGGTCGGTCCTGGGGCCGGGTTTGTTCAATATCTTCATAAATTATCTGGAGGATGGTGTGGATTGCACTCTCAGTAAATTTGCGGATGATACTAAACTGGGAGGAGTGGTAGATACGCTGGAGGGGAGGGATAGGATACAGAAGGACCTAGACAAATTGGAGGATTGTGCCAAAAGAAATCTGATGAGGTTCAATAAGGATAAGTGCAGGGTCCTGCACTTAGGACGGAAGAACCCAATGCACCGCTACAGACTAGGGACCGAATGGCTAGGCAGCAGTTCTGCGGAAAAGGACCTAGGGGTGACAGTGGACGAGAAGCTGGATATGAGTCAGCAGTGTGCCCTTGTTGCCAGGACGGCCAATGGCATTTTGGGATGTATAAATAGGGGCATAGCGAGCAGATCGAGGGACGTGATCGTTCCCCTCTATTCGATATTGGTGAGGCCTCATCTGGAGTACTGTGTCCAGTTTTGGGCCCCACACTACAAGAAGGATGTGGAAAAAAATAGAAAGTGTCCAGCGGAGAGCAACAAAAATGATTAGGGGACTGGAACACATGACTTTTGAGGAGAGGCTGAGGGAGCTGGGATTGTTTAGCCTGCAGAAGAGAAGAATGAGGGGGGATTTGACAGCTGCTTTCAACTACCTGAAAGGGGGTTCCAAAGAGGATGGCTCTAGACTGTTCTCAATGGTAGCAGATGACAGAATGAGGAGTAATGGTCTCAAGTTGCAGTGGGGGAGGTTTAGATTGGATATTAGGAAAAACTTTTTCACTAAGAGGGTGGTGAAACACTGGAATTCGTTACCTAGGGAGGTGGTAGAATCTCCTTCCTTAGAGGTTTTTAAGGTCAGGCTTGACAAAGCCCTGGCTGGGATGATTTAACTGGGAATTGGTCCTGCTTCGAGCAGGGGGTTGGACTAGATGACCTTCTGGGGTCCCTTCCAACCCTGATATTCTATGATTCTATGATTCTATGATTATCCTTCAGCGGAGTGATCAAGTCACAGGATTAATGAAGAAAAGTGTTTTCTGGAACAATAATCTATTAAGACAAACTATGAATCCTTCCCACAGCTTTGCAAGTTCCTGGCTGACAATGAAATTATTCATCTTCCCACACAGGTGATAGCTGAGCATTTCTGCCAGATGGAGGAACAGTTTGCATCCTTTTTCTCCAACTTGGACAAGACAAAGTATGATTGGGTGCAAAAACCCTTATAATACAAGTCTGATGCCATGGATTTGCCAGCAGCTGAAATCAAACAGGTCATTGAAATTTCCTGTGATCAATTCTTGCGAGGAACATATGCCCAACATTTTTTTCTGGTTCACTGTTGATAATGAATATACTGCACTCTCTATACCTGCCTTGAAACTGATGGTGCCATTTGTGGGCACATATTTGTATGAAGCTGGACTCTATGTACTTGTGTTCATCATATCTCAGTTTTGATCTAACATGGATGTCACATTGCAGATTAGATGTGCAATTTCTCCATCTTGCCAGACTTTGAGAAGCTATGATACAACACTCAAGGTCATTTGTCACATTGAGAGCATTAAGTAACATACTCAATGTGTAAATTCCTTGGATTCCTTGGTCGCTATGTAGCTTTGTTGTAATCTGGGATCACAGGGAAGAAGTAAGTCTCAAAATGGGGTCATGCAGACAAAGAGTTTGGGAACTCCTCTCTTATGTGTTAGGATATAGATATTCAGGCCTGTCTGTAAAGGCCTATACTCTAAGAATTTAGGTGTATTCTTATCACTTGGCTATAAAAAGATATATAAGAGATATAAAAGAAACAATTAAAATCACTGTCTGCCGGTGTAAGGTCCTTCTCTTGCTGTGACAGGCTGAGGCCCTGTTCTTAGGCTAAAGCCTTTGGCTAAGCAGCAGAGGCAGCCATAAACTGGGAAGCGAATGGTCATATCCTCACATTCCAAACTAGTCACATTGAAAGAAGGTGCTATTGGGCTGTTAGGAATACAATCCTGTCCTGATGATGCCTATCGCCTCCAGAGAAAGGGAAGTGCCTAGAAGATGTAAAAGGAAACTTAGTTTGATAGCATCCTGTCAGGCAAGAACTCACTTATCAATAGCTGGGATGTGAAATCCTCACTTCTATATTGTTTTGTCATTATAGTTCCCACTTTGCTATTGTTTGTCTGTATAATCTCTGTCTGGTTCTGTGATTGTTTCTGTCTGCTGTATAATTAATTTTGCTGGGTGTAAACTAATTAAGGTGGTGGGATAGAATTGGTTACATAATCATGTTACAATATGTTAGGATTGGTTAGTTAAACTTCAGGAAAATGATTGGTTAAGGTACAGCTAAGCAGTCAATCAGGAAGTGAGTGGGTGTGGTGGGGAATGGGAACAGGGAATGGGGTGTAGAATTGGAATCATGTTTTGCTAAGGGAGGGAATGGGAATGGAATGGGGATGGGGAAATTGGAATCATGTTTTGCTAAGGGGGGGAATGGGAACAGGGCCACAGGTAAGGCTCTGTGGTGTCAGAGCTGGGAAGGGGGGCACTAAGGAAGGGAACGGGAATCATGCTTGCTGGAAGTTCACCCCAATAAACGTTGAATTGTTTTCACCTTTAGACTTCAGCTATTGTTGCTCTCTGTTCATGCGAGAAGGACCAGGGAAGTAAGTGGGTGAAGGAATAAGCCCCCTAACATCATGCACTATATTTTGACCAACACAGCACTTTTTGATGTACTATATAAAGCAAAAGCAAAGGACATGTTATGCTACACACACATAGCTACAAAAGCGATTTTAGCCTCCATACTCCTAATGTAAACATCTCATATATTCCATGTACCTTCCATTTATTCATCTGCACAATAGTCGTCAATAGTACAGATAGAAGATGTGAATGAATTAAATGGACCCAATTTTGCCTTAGCAGCCTCTGAATAACTCCTATTTACCTTAATTGGGGGAATATGTCTAAATAACTGAAATCTCAGGAAGCCCATGGAACTGGTTCTGACATCTAAGGCAGCTGGACTGACACAGTTTGATACAGACAGATATCTGATCTGTCAAAGGTACACTATATTCAGTACACATTTTCATTTGGCTATTTTCCATTTCTTCCCTTTCACTACTCCCTTTTTAATAGTCTCTATTTGTTTTTTGTCCCCTCTATTTTTCAGCCTATATTTTCTCTCTATTTGTTTCTCTCCTTTTTCTTCTTTGGTACTTTTTCACAATTTCTCTTAAATTAGAATGTGAACTCAATAATGCTCAAGTCTGAGTTGGGCTTTTGAACCTACAATGTTGCAGAGAGTTTAAAATTAGGCAAAACTAATTCACCATCTCTAATTGATTCATATAAGATCTGACTCAAGCCTTAGATGCACAAAGTGCAAGCCAAAAAAACTCCAGTAACATAATGTAATATTAATGTTATAATTTCTTTTAATTACAAACAATAAAAATAAGAAATAGACATATTTTATTTAGTTAGCTTTAAGTTTCATGGAAGCAGGAAGATTCTATTTAAATTTACATTCTCTCCTATTTTTCTCCCTTAGAGAGCTTTCACAGATTTTCATTTGTGTTTTCATCAAGATTTTCCCTGTAACATAAAACTTTCCATTTGCTAGAATGAAGATTCCACAGAGTAAACTTCTGAGAAAGACAGTGAGAGTGTTCGTCCCCGCTGGCAAACATGGATTTCCCCTCCCTTTTTGTTTACAGCATAGCTGAAATGTTCATGACTATTTTCAGCTTTGCTCGATAACTTAATTGTCTTTGAATTATCATCACAGATGATGAAATCTGGTTTGTCAGTTAAAGCATGCACCCTTTATTGTCTGTTTAGTAGAGTATGCAACACTGCAGAACCTGCACATAGAATTATAGGCCACGATTCTCCTTTGTCCTATACCACAAGTAGTTATTTAAACCAGTGCAAAATAGATGTAAAAACCTATTACATCAGAATAATTGACATTCACTTTTCATTGGTGCGCTTACACAATGATGTACTAGGCCCACAGAAATTAAAGATTGATCTTTAAATCCCAAAGAAACAGTTCTCACAAAAAAATCATTGTTCACTATGCCGCACCCAGACTGCATCTTCAATACTGTGGCTGCTGCATGGTATCTGTGCCACTGTAAAGAATGCACTTGGTTTAAATTAGGTTTTGGGGTAACAGTGTCTAGATGGCCCATTTTTAAGTTAGAGTCCCTTTAAGATAACCTGCTTTGATATGGGTGCATAAATGGAGTGAGGCACAAGAAACTATATACTCTTAATTATGCTTTAGTTCTTCCCCATATAACATTTACCCCTAATGTTAAGAATAGTATTTCTCTAAAAAGTGTGTGTGTGGGGGGATACCTATTGACTTTATTGGGCTTTTTCAGGCCCTAAATCCACAATACCAAACTCATTTCTGTTAAAGATCTCTCCCTCTCTAAGGCAAAAAAACTGGCAATAATTTCCTATGCTTATATTCTTTAGCCCAAACTTATATGCAAGTCACTTGCTATTATCCATTGCTTAAACATGCTTGGGGCTTGTTTTACATTTTTCTTAGCTGACATATTGTTGCAGATCATTGCTTTTTCCAACAGACAATTCTTAAATAACTTGTACTAGTTTTGCAAAAAAGCAGATCCAGGATCAGATTTATTCCCCATCAATCATTTAAAGGGCTTTTCAAGCCCTCTAGAAATGTTGCTTCTTTGCCAGGATAGAAGAATTGTGTGGCATATAAAAGAAGGGAAAGTTCCATAGTAAATTAAAATTCTACCCAATAGAAATGTTTACCTTTTTAGTAATGTTTACCAGCTAAAATCCAGTTATGCCAATTACCCTGTTAAATGTCTGGGCTTCAAACCAGAGAAGATGTATGTATTAACTTGAATTATGTGAGGTTTTGTATGGTTTCATAATGAACTCTTTATATCTTAGTATCACAGACAAAGGGACAAATCAATTACATGATACTCACAGACAGGATTATAAACTAAGAATGTATTTACTATGAGAGAGAGGGCCTAATTCTGCTTTTTCTTACACATGTCATGAGCAGGGATCCTAGTAATCCATTTGTCACGGAAATATGTGGAATTTGCGGTTTTACAGAGAATCTTTAGTTTTTACATTTTGTGAACAAATAAAAACATTTATTACTAAATTTTACTGAAAGTACCAGTGTTACTTATTCCAGTGGTGCCCAACCTTATTACACAGGAGGGCCACATAAACCTAAGCACAACCTTGTGTGGGCCAAACAGATACTATATATTTTTAACGATTTCAGCTGACAATAGGAGCTCCGCCACCTGGGGCTGACAGCGATTCACCAAAGCTGTGACCCCCTGCAGATGGAGGGAGGAGGTATATTTTCAGGTAGACCTTAGTCTTTGTAGGCCAGTGCAGGGTGCGAGTATGGACTTATCTCCTCCTTTTCCTTATCCTACTCTCCAGGCAGAGGAGGGTTGATCAGAACTTGAGAGTCCCAGAGTGTAGCACTTGCTTTTGTAAATAGCTCCTGAATTGTCTGACAGGGTTCCCCCAAAATGTGGGCCTACATATATGGATAGACACCTTTAGCTAAACCACCAAGTCAGGTCACTAATTACTCAGTCTTTGAGTCCATCATGATTTAACATCTCATCACTTCATTTGAATTTACTCTTTGTCTGTGTCTGCCATTTCCCCAAACAGATAAGGATAGACATAGGGTAGTAACAGCAAGTGACTTGTCACCTCCCAAGTCATGGGGTGATTTTTTTTCTTCCCAGATTCAGAAGCTCATGTCCTCCCAATCAATTCCATCAGATCTCAAAAATGGAACCATCCATATTAATTCAGAAGAAGTGAATACCCTCTTTGGATCATAGGTTTTCAGTATTGTACACAACTCCTCATGACCCTTTTACATAATGAAGGTCAAATTCTGCCCTCAGTTACTCCTGTGCAACTGTTAACATGGGTGTAGTTGTATGAATGAGCACACTGAAGGAGTTAAACTTCAGTGAAGAACCAAAACCAATTAATCATTGGGACAATAAAAAAATAAAAATAAATACTTTAAGAATTAAGGATAACATTTTCAAAAGCATTTTATTGAGATTAAGTCACATTTTCAAAAGTGAATTAGGCATTTAGGAGACTCAATCCAATTGACTTTTTATAAGAGATGGGCTCCTAAATGCTGAAATCACTTTTGAGAATGGGACTGAGTCTCCTAAATCATCTAAAAAGAAAAGGAGTACTTGTGGCACCTTAGAGACTAACCAATTTATTAGAGCATAAGCTTTCGTGAGCTACAGCTCACTTCATCAGATCTAGGCCATTTTTTAAATACTCTAAAATACTCAGTTGCACTCAAGAAAGAAATTTTAAATACTGTATAAAATCCCAACAGTTTGCTTGAGGGATCAACACTGAAATAATACCAAAGGTGACAAACAGCAGAGAGATCCAAGAACCTGTTGAGGTTGGCAGAACACCATGAAACGCCCTCATGTATTTCTCAGACCTATCTCTCAACCTCTCGAATATATTTTAGAACCAAATTGTTCAGTTTCTTTTTTATATTTTCTACATTTTATTGACAGATGGCACAACTATACAAATATGAATATTCATGATCTAATTGACATTCTAGACTCCCTACTGGGAACGTTCACCTTTGAATAGATCAGTCATTGCACTTTGTTTACATGATCAAAATATGCAACTATTGTCTTTGGAAAAGAAATATCAAATGAGAAAGCCTGTTTTATATTATGAAAACCCCAGTTCCCTGTAGGGATCTTCTGGAGCTTCCTTTTGAATGTGAAAATTATTGAAGGAGAAGTTTTTGTTTGTGCAGATACTTTTTCAGGACCTCTACTGTGAAGTCTTGACAAATATCTCAAAATGTTCATTCAAAGACAGAAGCTAACTTTGGATTTTTGGTGAGAAACTTTATAAAGGTTGTTAGAGGCAGAAAAGATACTTTTAGCAAACAAGAATTGTTAGGGGGCTTATTCCTTCACCCACTTACTTCCCTGGTCCTTCTCGCATGAACAGAGAGCAACAATACCCGAAGTCCAAAGGTGCAAACAATTTGATGTTTATTGGGGTGAACTTCCAGCAAGCATGATTCCAGTTTCCTTCCTTAGTATCCTCCTTCCCAGCTCTGACACCACAGAGCCTTACACCTGTGTCCCTGATCCCATTCCTGCCCTTAGCCAAACATGATTCCAACTTCCTTACTCCCATTCCCTGTTCCCATTTCCCCCTTTAGCAAAACATGATTCCAATTTTCTTACCCCCATTCCCTATTCCCATCTCCCCCTTTAGCAAAACATGATTCCAATTTTCTTACCCCCATTCCCTGTTCCCATCTCAAACACCCACATGCCCACCCCCACCCACACCCAGTCACTTCCTCATTGACTACAGATTATATAGTAAAACTTGAGTTCTGCTTAGCTATACCTTAACCAATCATTTTCCTGAAATTTAACTAACCAATCCTAACATATTGTAACATGATTATGTAACCAATTATATCCCACCACCTTAATTAGTTTACACCCAGCAAAATTAATTATACAGCAGACAGGAACAATCACAGAACCAGACAGAGATTATACAGACAAACAATAGCAAAGTGGGAACTACAATGACAAGACAATACAGAAGTGAGGATTTCACATCCCAGCTATTGATAAGCGAGTTTTTGCCAGACAGGATGCTATCAAACTAAGTTTCCTTTTACATTTTCTAGGCACTTCCCTTTCTCTGGAGGTGATAGGAATACAATCTTGTCCTGATAGTGCCTAACAGCCCAATAGCACTTTATTTCAATGTGACTAGTTTGGAATGTGAGGATGTGACTGTTCGCTTCCCAGCTTATGGCTGCCTCTGCTGCTTAGCCAAAGGCCTGAGCCTAAGCACAGGGCCACAAACTGTCACAGTAAGAGAAGGCCCTTACACTGGCAGACAGTGGTTTTGATTCTTTCTTTTATACCTCTGGAACTAGCCAAGTGATAAGAATACACCTAAATTCTTAAAGCACAGGCCTTTGCAGACAGGCCTGAATATCTATATCCTAACACTCCACCCTTTTTTTTTCCTTTTTCTTTTGGGATCCTCCTGCCCAGGTATCCCTGGAAAAGCATAGGATATATGGCGACACATTTCTTGATAGGGCCAGGCATCAAGGTGGAAGGTGTCGATATTCCATTTGTCCCACTGCCTCTTGTGTAGTATAGTGCCCTGCACCTTCTCTCGCACGGGCATACCACACCTATTCCAATTAGTGTTCCAGACTTCCCATTATAGCAGGCCCGAGAAGGTTGGGTCCGGGTTGTCTAGTACACTGCAGGGTTTGGAGGGCTTATTACATTACTTATAGGTTTTCTCCCTATGCAACGTAACACAAGTACAGTTAACAATACAAAATTCACAGCAACACCGTGTCCTGACCACTACAGTATGGTCCAACATCCGAGACACCCCCAAAACACTTCCTCTCCTCCTTCGACGGGGTCACGATCTTGTGTCCAGTTGCTGGCAGTTGCAACAAGCTGCCCCTGCAGGTTTTGCTTGCTTTTGTCCATATCATAAGTCCATTGAATGTTCACAGAGAAATGGGATATTGTCCAAACCAGCTTGCCCACTTGGTATGGAATCAGGCAGTAAGCCCTGGTTTGATTATTCACAGCAATAAGATTCACAGATCCATTTGTGCACCAAAGTCCAGATAGCAGCATGTAAATGTGTGTAGTTTGGTTATGGGCTGGTGTAATTGTGCACCCAGTAATATGTACATTCCCAGCAAAATACCTTATACACAGTACACCCAATTGTCCACCCCTTGCATAGGCCATTGATCCTGCTCCTCCATAGTCATAGGAGAGGGGCACATCCAAACATCTTCTATTGATTTACACTATTTTACACACCCCTCCATTGATTCCCAGTGAGCTCCTCCCCTTCTCATTATTTCCATAGGGCTTGTGGGGGCCACCTTAGTTGCCATTCCATTTCTAGCTATTGCACAGATGCTGGCCTCCTAGTTGAGCATTTTGCATTCCCATACACATCTCCCCCCCCAAGGTCAGCCTTTTGAAGCCACCCCCACCCATATCATGAGGTTTTCTGTTCATTAAAACACAACAATGCTAGCAACAAGACAAACACCACAGACAAACAACACAAAACATAGATCCATGGTATTCTGAATTATTCTTCCGCTGGCGCCAGCTTGCTTGTAGAGTGTCTGAAAAACAAAAGAAACAATTTCCACCCCCCTGGTGGGGACAGATTATTGCTTAATAATAATACCATTTTCTTTTACAAATGTCCTTGCTACTTGCAGGAAAAACAGAAGAATTACCTCCAGACTGTCCTTATTTTGTTCTATAGTCAGGCTAGTGAATTACCCCACTCACTGGTCATTTATGAAATTCATGAGATGGTGTACCTCAGTTTCCCCTCTTGTACAACAGACCAAGTTTGCAATAGTTTCTCTGCTGTACCAAGCTTTAAGTTTATTCTCAGGTAATAGCTGAGACACAGCTTCAGATTTTAGCACTGTACACACACACACACACACACCCCTTAAGGTTAACCTGTCCCCCTTATTTTCAGGCTTGACTTGTTTTTTTCACCTCCCTTTCCTGAAGGGCCATAATCTGAGTCTTCTAGTAGCTTGTTTGCTGACCAGATGTATTTGTTATTTGCAGCTCCTTTGTGCCCATCAGCTAGGTAATTTGCATTTACACAGAGGATTACTAGCTTGCTTCTGGATCCAAAGCTGTTAGCAGCTCAGACACTGTCTTAAAAGGGAAGCATTTTACTTCCACCAGAGTTCTGATTACTTTCCACTTTCATCTCCTGCTCCAAAACACAGCGATCTGAAAAAGAAAGCACAACCTATTGTGGCTCCTTTTGGAGCCCTATTAGGATTTTAATGAAGTACCATGTTTTATTTGCATTTCTTTTACTCCTTTTCCAATATACACTGCACATGTCCTGGGAAAATGCAAATTCCTTCCATATAGTTTAACCTCCATAACATCATATTAGCCAAATTAATTTTACACAAGGTATAACTGCCTCCCCCATGCCTACAGAGTTTTCATGCACACCCACCAAAGCAACAATCTAATCCCCCAGAGCCATCCCAAGGCTCAGTGTTCCCATCATTCCTCCCCTTTTCCTTTTCTTTTACCTGTGCACACACACACAAAATTCTGTTTTGCCTAACATCCCTTGCACTGTGATTACTCTTTTTTACACAATTGTACCCCAATTACACTTCCATCTTGTACAACTAGACACAACTAGGGGCAGCCAAGTTAAGTTCCAAAAGAAACCTCTTCCATCCTTTAGTGATTTTGATTACATTACCCAATAGTCAAATAATTTTGCTCAGATTCTCTCTCTGCCTGCAGCAGTCCCTTATAGACCATTTCTGTGGGAAAAGGGCCCATTTTCCCTCAGAATAGCTATAAAGGCTTCTGGGGACAGAAGCGTAGTGGTGGTAGTAGCCACTCTACCTGACCCCCTTGGATAATTTAATTACCAAGCTTCCATCCAATGTGACTGCACAGAGTTGCACATACAGTTACATTTATATAACTGGGTTTTATCATTAAACAAAAACTTCCTTCTTGACATCTCACATAAGTATCCAAAGTACCCTCCATTAAAACTTCAGAAAACCAAAAGAGTGTGGAAAGGCAGGTTGCACTTTGAAACTTTTTTTTTTCCCCTCCACTCCCCCAGGACCAAGTCTCAGATCCAGTCTCTAAAGGTGGTCTGTTAACTCTGCTTTTGACCTTAAACCCTTTTGTGCCAAATCATCTTTCACTATCCCTAACTAATTTACAACCCTTCAGCAGCCCTTGCTGAAGCAGCACCAAACTTGAAAGATTACTGGCAGCTTCCCATAATGCTGCCCTTACTTCAAACCTCTCAAGCAGACTGAAGTGCCTCTTTTCCCTGGGAGGCATTCAGTCCCCATGGGCAGGAACCTTCTTCCCCTACCCATATACCAAGGAGGGTGGGCTCCTCAGCCACCCCCCATACTTCTGGGTCCCCTAACACTTCCTCCATTTCCTTTTTAATCTTATCCCAGGTTGACCCCTGTACCTGATATGGGCCCTGGTCCTCCCTTATCCATTTATCCAAAAAATCCTTTACCCTGGCTTGCCAGAACCCGCAACTACCATCGCGAGAGTTCGCGATACCCCCTCCAAGCAGCTGCGCGGACTGTTGGGGAGGGGGACTTACAGGCTGCCACTCACCTATCCAATGCGATGCATCCGAGTCACCGGCACCAAGATGTTAGGGGGCTTATTCCTTCACCCACTTACTTCCCTGGTCCTTCTCGCAGCCCAATAGCACCTTATTTCAATGTGACTAGGTTGGAATGCGAGGCTGTGACCGTTCGCTTCCCAGCTTATGGCTGCCTCTGCTGCTTAGCCAAAGGCCTGAGCCTAAGCACAGGGCCACAAACTGTCACAGTAAGAGAAGGCCCTTACACTGGCAGACAGTGGTTTTGATTCTTTCTTTTATACCTCTGGAACTAGCCAAGCGATAAGAATACACCTAAATTCTTAAAGCACAGGCCTTTGCAGACAGGCCTGAATATCTTTAGATGATCATAATGGTCCCTTCTGACCTAAATATCTATGAATCTATGAATCTATGAATCTATATCCTAACAAGAATGCCCCCCCCCTCCCTCATGCCTCTTGTCATACAATGAATTGAACATGTACAACACATTGTATTAAATTTAGAAGATGACGTTTGTTTCCTCTGCTTCTATTCTTGGTTTCCTGCCTTCCTGACTCTCACTTCCCCTTTAGTT
Source organism: Lepidochelys olivacea (assembly GCF_965140295.1). Taxonomy (NCBI): domain Eukaryota; kingdom Metazoa; phylum Chordata; order Testudines; family Cheloniidae; genus Lepidochelys; species Lepidochelys olivacea. The sequence goes on along the minus strand of NC_140411.1, from coordinate 72,648,451 downwards.
TAGGGCCCTGTGACACCAGTCTCAGAAATGTACTCTATGTGGATTATGACATTCACATAAGCACTGAAATGAGGAGTTTATCCATAATGGCATGATGACAGTACAGCAAAAAGAGACTTAGTGGTTGCTTCCATCTTCAGCTCTTTTGAGATTCTCAAGGGGGAGGTCAAAAAGTAGGGATGTTCAAAAGTCTTCTTTCATTTGGGCTGAGTCACATACCTCTAGGCTCTAGGCTTTGCAGAATTTATATATATATATAAACATCAAATATTATCCATCAATATATATATATATATATATATATATATATATTTTGATGGATAATATTGATGTTTATTTTCCGCATGTTTTGGGATTTGTATCAACTTCACATTTTCACAGTTGCAGGAAATAATGGAGGAGGATCAGACACTAATTATTTAACGACAGTAGGTGTTGAAATCAAAACATTAAACCATTAAAACACAAATTGTCCACATCACATGTCAAAATGTTCAAATAAATACCCATAAATCGAGCTCTAATAAATTCTCAAGCAGCATTTTTCTTGTTTTGCCTATTTGTAAAGATTGATTATTATCTATGGAAATATTTTTAATCAGTTTCTGTGCGTGGTAAAATTGACACCTACCAACATTCACCATTAAAAATTGAATCTGCCAAGCTCAGATATAACCATATCCAATAGACAGCTGCTTCAGATCATTTATGATTAGCATTTTCTGCTATTGGTCATAATCTTGTATCTCACTTCAAAATGCCATTTATATTTAATGACCTTGCATTGTGGGAGAACATAGATTTCCGGATAAGAATGTCTTAGAAACAGAGAAGCTAAATGGAAAACCATGCCTAAATATGATATTCCAGTTAGAGCTGGGTGAATAATTGTTTTGGGTTGTTTTTTTTTCAGTTTGACTGCCCTGCACCATTAAGCAGGGCGGTGTTTGGCTGGCTGGCCAAATAAAGGGAACAGTGCTTTAAGGATGGAGCGGCGGGGAAGATGAAAACCGTTGAAAAGGGGACAGTGTGGTTGCTGACCCATCCCGTAGGAATACAGGGTTTAGAAGGGGCACACTTGTGCCTTAAGCTCCCTTTTACATGGAGCAGTCTGAAGCAGGATCCACCCTCCCTCCCCTTTATGTGGTAAAATACCAGGTTTGGTCAAGACATGCTGTGGGCATTACACTAGCCACCCCCTTTTTACAGGTTTCAGAGTAGCAGCTGTGTTAGTCTGTATCCGCAAAAAAAAAAAAAAAGGAGTACTTGCGGTACCTTAGAGACTAACAAATTTATTTGAGCATAAGCTTTCATGAGCTACAGCTCACTTCATCGGATGCATGCAGTGGAAAATACAGTGGGGAGATTTATATACACAGAGAACATGAAAGAATGGGGGTTACCATGCACACTGTAATGAGAGTGAACAGGTAAGGTGAGCTATTATCAGCAGGAGAGCGGGGAAAAAAAAAACCTTTGTAGTGATAATCAAGTTGACAAGAATGTGTGAGGAACAGTGTGGGGGTAAGGGGGGGGTAGTTGGGAAGGAATTTTTCCCTTACCACCATATTGGCTTGGGTGCAGTTGGGGTTTTCTTGCCTTCCCCACAGCAGGTTCAGAAAGGGCTCTGTTCTTGCATGGCATGAAGGCCATTTGTCACAACTCATTATTTAAGTGTAGGGTGGACGTCCAGTACAGGTACTCCATAGGAAAGGTATACAGTGACTGGATAAATGGCTTGGAAAAAGGACTTAAAAAGTGATATTCATTAAAGAAACAAATGGGGGGTGGTTGGGTACTCCTATGATTGGTCCGGCAGGGAGTCAACCCCACATTCTTATAGCCCACCTTAACCCTCCTATGAGTGGGGTGGATAGTAAGGTCCCAGCAATGAAGTTGCTGGAGGGCCTGGGTGGAAAAAGAGGAAAGCTAGTAAAAGCCCCCTGGTTAATTATGGAATAAACATGGGGTTACTGCACTGTATACTGTTATCTGCTGGGTAGTTCCAGACATCTAATAATAAAGTTGTGGCCCAATTAATCCCATGTCAGATGTCTCCTGTCCTTCTTTTGGTATAGCCAGACAATGGTGGCCAAACAAACAAAAAATTCTGGAAAATAGTCACTTCAGGTTGACCTGAAACAATAATTTTCAGCTTCTCTTGCTGAAATGAAAAATCAAAGTTCATGTTTAATGAAAAATGTTATGTTCAGTCCAAAAAAAGATGTTTTTAGGATTTTGGGCGGGGGTGGTGGTGGCAGAATTGTGTGCCTTTTTTGTGGGGGGGTTGTTTTTTGTTTGTTTGTTTCATTTTTGTTTTTGCTTTAGTTAAATCTAGCTACATTTCAAAACAAAACACTATTTCAAAATGAAAAGTCAGAAAATTATATTTTTAAATGTTCCAACTTTTTCAGAATTTCTCCTCCCCCCCTTTTTCAGGGGGGGCAGAAACTATTTGTCAGTTCCACTCAAATACATGAAAAGGATTGGTCAATCCTAAACTGTATTTTTGAGGAATACTCTATTCACTAGAGAGAGAAAAAAATTCGGCCAGCTCTAATTCCAGTTACTGTTTGCTGCTGCAGTAAAAATGTGTACTATTCAAAAATGCTATTTATATTTCAGTTGCTTGTGTATTTTTCTTCTACATTTATATTAGGGTATCATTGACCATTATCAGAGGCAGTGTGGTCCAGTTAATATGGCATTAGACTGGGAATCAGGAGACCTGGCTTCTATTCCTGAGTTTGTCACTGATCTGCTGTGTGAACTTGGGCAAATCAAGTAAACTCCCTGCCTCCGTTTCACCCCCATCCTTTTTCTGTCTTGTCTATTCACACTGTAAGCTCTTCACAGCCAGCACTGTCTCTTGCTATGTCTTCATACAACACCTAGTATGAGGGTCCCTGATCTCACTTACTGCCTGAGGTGCCACCATAGTGCAAATAAGCCTCTCTCTATATATGCATCCAACAATAGTTTAATTTATTAAAATTATGCACTATATTTGCAACTAACATTAGCTTTACCATAGGATGTAGGAGGAGCTTGAGTTTTGCCTGGTTTGAGTTTTTGTTATAAAATTTATACTGAGCTTATAGATCATATGCAGATTTTTACAGATTTTCAGCTTCTTTTATTTCTTACTAGGACTGGTCTATAATACAATTGTAACCATTTTCAGCAGACCAAATTGCAATGGTTTCCTCTGAGTCATTTGAAATAGAGTTCCAATTTGTAATGGAGTTGGCACTTCATCTTTTAATTGTGGCTGAGAAATAGTGAAGTAGTAAGTACCATGCTGCCCTCTGCGCCTGGAATACTGTTGCAAAACAAAATAACAACACTTGCTTCATTTAAATCCCTCTGGTTCTACAAAGTCTACAGTAACTAATCTGATCAAACTAATTTGCCAGAAATATATACACTAAATGTACAGAAACTAACAGAATCACCCACATGACTGCACTTAAGTAACTCTATCCTTTGTTTGTTTTCACCTTTTGCAGTTTCTGCATGATGTCTAAAATCTAGATTGTAAACTACTGGGGCAGTGACATTTTCTATTATCTATTCTGTGAGACTCCTGGTATATTTTTAGCACAATAAACATAGTGAATATTATTATTTTTTTATACTTGTACTTTGTGTTCCAGGTTGATTGACCTCACAGCATTTACCATACAACAGCTGCTGGAAAAGAACCCCAAAAATAAATTACCAAAAATAATAATTCAGAACATGTTCCTCCCCTGCCCTTCTCACAATAGTCTGTTGCTTCATATCACTACTTATTGAGGTGTTTCCCTTTGTTTCTGAGTCCCTCTACTCTGCTGCTTATGCATGTAAGATCAGACGGGAAAAGTGAACAGATATGACAATGTAGCCCGTGGTTACAACTGGTTAGAAAATTTTCATTGAAAATGCCATTTTGACTACTTTTTATGCATTAAATCATATCAATGTTGACATTTCATTTTGAAAAAGATGAAAAATATTTTTAAATATTGACATTTTTGGTATAAGAAATTTTGATTTTTTTTCATTTTGAAATTTATTTTATTTTATATGAAATAAATAAAAATAAAAACTTGAAATCAAAACAATATATTTTGTTTGGCTCAAACTGATTTTTTTTTTTAATAATTTTGTTTTGTGACAAATTTTGAAATGTTGGCTTTTCAATCTGATTTGGAAACTTGAAATTTGTCACCACTGAAAATCCGTTTTCTGTCCAAGTCTACCTGTCATGATCTGGAAGCAAAGAAGAATCTGGGCTAAAGAAAATGCAAACTCTAGATTCTGATATAATATTTCATCATGATAAGTCTCTCTTTTTTCAGGGGCTACAAACATGTTATAATCATAATAGAAATATAGTAAGATTCCAAGAAAATTTGCTTGTCATCATGTATTCGTTACTTCATTTTAATCTCTTCATTTCAATAGTCCATGTTGGTATTCCCTCTGAGACCTTTTTTTACTTGGCTCCCCAAGAGCTCAGTTCAACTCCAGACTTCCTCACTCAGGCATCTTTATTTGGCATTTGGCAGTGCTATGCTGAGTTGATCAGACTGAAAAGCAAGGGGGATGGATGAAGGGTACATCACAGCTCCAAAGTTATACAAAAACCTTCTCCCTTTATATATATATATATATATATATATATATATATATATTACCTCTCCATGGATCACCACCTTGTAGTGGTAGGAGGCTTGTGTGTCTCAATGACCCTGAGAGTGATGCTGCCTGGAGTCATGTACTCCCTTAGGGTGACCCATAGCAGAACGGTCAAGGGCAAGGTTCCAGATAAAGTGTGATCCAAGAAGTCCCTAACAGAAGAGCAAACAGAGGATAACTGAACAATGGAGGTTAAACTGTTGTGTAATGTTACAACAGCTGTGAAGGTGGATGAAGGCTGCAGCAGATAGAGGATCTCCAATCATCATGGTGTCCATGCCACTGGTTTTGAGTCCTCTATCTGTCAAGGATAGGGTGGTGACTGTTGTACACCAGTCTCCCCACTTTAAAAGAAGTCCTGCACAGGCAGTTCCAGTTTTGGGAAAATAACATTTTCACAAGTCAAAAGTCCGGTGGCTATCAGTGAGTGGTGACGGGAACAGGACAATGAAATCCGGAAGTTCCTAGTCACAGACTGACACACAGATGGTGAGTGTGTGATACAGTCATCTTGCTCGAGGATTGAGGCGGGTTGAGCATCTGACAGCTGCACCCACGACTGAGCAGTCCTCTTTAGGATCCACTCTGCTCACCCCACATTGGAGGGGGTTAGAAAAGATACCCTAAAAATAGTCTTGCCTCTGTTTTTCCTGGCTGTATAGCTGCATCCAGCAGGATCACCACCTCAGCAGCTGAAAATGTAAGAAACTTTTCAACTTTAGAACTTGGAACGTACGTATCCTGATGGACAACTCAAACAGCGACCACGCAGAGCAGCGTACAGCCATTATTGCTCAGGAATTGAGTCAGTTTAACATCAATATTGCTGCTTTGTCCAAAACTAGAAGAGCTGATGAAGGACGGGTGAGGGAGGAGAAAGGAGGCTACATTGACTTCTGGAAGGGAAAGTCTATAGATGAACCCTGATGGCATGGAGTGCTCTTTGCTATAAAGAACAAGCTCATAAGATGCCTCTCTGAGGTACCAATTGGCATCAATGAGAGGTTTATGACACTCCGATTGAGGCTCACCAAAAATCAACAGGCAACTATTGTGAATGCTTCAGAGTAACAGCCGTGTTAGTCTGTATTCGCAAAAAGAAAAGGAGTACTTGTGGCACCTTAGAGACTAACCAATTTATCTGAGCATAAGCTTTCCTGAGCTACAGCTCACTTCATTGGATGCATACTGTGGAAAATACAAAAGATGTTTTTATACACACAAACCATGAAAAAATGGGTGTTTATCACTACAAAAGGTTTTCTCTCCCCCCACCCCACTCTCCTGCTGGTAATAACCTGGATTTGTGCTGGAAATGGCCCACCTTGATTATCATACACATTGTAAGGAGAGAAATCTCTTTAGATAAGTTTTCTCCCCATCCTCCCCAACAAACCCACTCTCCTGTTGGTAATACCTTATCTAAAGTGATCACTCTCCTTACAATGTGTATGATAATCAAGGTGGGCCATTTCCAGCACAAATCCAGGGTTTAACAAGAATATCTGAGGAACGGTGGGGGGTAGGGGGGGAGAAGGGGAGGGGTGGGGGGAGGTGGGTATTGTAGTTGTAAGAAAGCTTGTTAGAGATCTTGTAGGTGTTTGTCTCTGTCTGAGGGTTGGAGCAAATGCGGTTGTATCACAGAGCTTGGCTGTAGACAATGGATACCCACCTGCTGAAGTGAAGAAACAGATTGATAGAGCCAGAAGAGTTCCCAGAAGTCACCTAATACAGGACAGGCCTAACAAAGAAAATAACAGAACGCCACTAGCCGTCACCTTCAGCCCCCAACTAAAACCTCTCCAATGCATTATCAAGGATCTACAACCTATCCTGAAGGATGACCCAACACTCTCACAAATCTTGGGAGACAGACCAGTCCTTGCCTACAGGCAGCCCCCCAACCTGAAGCGAATACTCACCAGCAACCACATACCACATAACAGAACCACTAACCCAGGAACCTATCCTTGCAACAAAGCCCGTTGCCAACTGTGCCCACATATCTATTCAGGGGACACCATCACAGGGCCTAATAACATCAGCCACACTATCAGAGGTTCGTTCACCGGCACATCTATCAATGTGATATATGCCATCATGTGCCAGCAATGCCCCTCTGCCATGTACATTGGTCAAACTGGACAGTCTCTACGTAAAAGAATAAATGGACACAAGTCAGATGTCAAGAATTAAAACATTCATAAACCAGTTGGAGAACACTTCTATCTCTCTGGTCACGCGATTACAGACATGAAACTTGCGATATTACAACAGAAAAACTTCAAACGCAGACTCCAGCGAGAGACTGCTGAATTGGAATTCATTTGCAAACTGGATACAATTAACTTAGGCTTGAATAGAGACTGGGAGTGGCTAAGTCATTATGCAAGGTAACCTATTTCCCCTTGTTTTTCCCTCCCCCCAACCCCCCCAACACCCCCATTCCTCAGACATTCTTGTTAAACCTTGGATTTGTGCTGGAACTGGCCCACCTTGATTATCACACACATTGTAAGGAGAGTGATCACTTTAGATAAGCTATTACCAACAGGAGAGTGGGTTTCTTTCTGGGGGGAGGGTGATGGGAGAAAACCTGGATTTGTGCTGGAAATGGCCCACCTTGATTATCATACACATTGTAAGGAGAGTGATCACTTTACATAAGCTATTACCAGCAGGAGAGTGGGGTGGGGGGAGAGAAAACCTTTTGTAGTGATAAACACCCATTTTTTGTGTGTATAAAAACATCTTGTGTATTTTCCACAGTATGCATCTGATGAAGTGAGCTGTAGCTCAGGAAAGCTTATGCTCAAATAAATTGGTTAGTCTCTAAGGTGCCACAAGTACTCCTTTTCTTATTGTGAGTGCCTATGCATCAACACTGGATGCTGATGACAATGTAAAGGAAGATTTTTATTCTCAGTTGGAAATCTTTTTATCAGAGACCACTACAGAAGACAAGATCATCCTTCTGGGGGATTTCATTGCACGTGTTGGAGGAGACTCAGACCTGCAGAAAGCAACAATTGGGAAAGAAGGAGTTGGCAAAAGTAATTCAGATGGAATTCTGCTCCTGACCAAGTGTGCTGAACATGAACTTATTATTATGAACACTCTTTTCCAACAAAAGGAAAAGTTCAAAACATCTTGGAGACACCCACAGTCAAAGCACTGGCCTCTCCTTGACTACAGCATAGTTTGTGCCCGAAATCATAGTGAAGTACTTCTCACAGGAGCAATGACAAGTGCTGATGAATGTTAGACTGATCATCGCCTTATTCAATCCACAATGAAAATTAAAATCACTCCCAAATGGAAGCTGCAAAAGAAGCAGGTAAGGCATAAGTTGAAGATTCAAGATGTGAAGAACCCTATTAAATGTGACCACTTCCAAGCAGTCCCAGAATGAACCTTTTAAAGTACAAACAGGAGTCAAACAGGGCTATACCATTGCTCCAACCATGTTTGTGTTTTTTATCATCATCATTCTTTACCTAATTGCTGGGAAGTTTACAGCCAGTGTTGAAATCATTTACGGAATGGGCAGAAAGTTGTTCAGGCTTAGCAGGATGAAAGCCAAGAGTAAGATCTCCACAACATCTATTGTGGAAATTCAGTATGCTGATGACAGTGCAATCTTTGCCCACTCTGAGAAAGATCTTCAAACTATCTTGAATGTGTTTGCCAATGTTTCCGCATGTCTTGGTTTCACTCTTGATATCAAGAAGACTAAAGTGCTCTTGCAGTCCTCTCCAAATAAGGTATTATATGCCCCATCTATCAAAATCAATGGAGTGGCACTGAAGAATGTTGATCATTTCCTCTACCTTGGAAGTCATCTTTCATCCAAGACAAATATTGATGCAGAAATTCAATGTTGCCTGAGCTGTGCCAGTGTAGCTTTCTCTCATTTACGGCACAGGGTTTTTGAAGATTACGACATTCAAAGAGACACCAAGCTTCTTATTTATCAAGCCATTATTCCCCCAACACTGTTGTATGGGTCCGAAACTTAGACACCCTATAGACACCACTTGAAGGTCCCTGAGAGGCACCATCAATGCTGCCTTCGTAAGATTCTGAAGATCAAATAGGAAGACAGACACACCAATATTAGTGTTCTGGAAGAGGCAAAGACCACCAGTATCAAGGCAATGATCATCCATCAGCAATTCCACAGGACTGGACACATTGTCTGGATGCCAGACCATCACCTCCCAAAACAGGTTCTGTTCTCTCAGCTGAAAGAAGGGTACCGTAACGTGGGTGGACAATGGAAGGGTTATAAAGACAACCTACAAAAGTGTAATATTAGCACTTGGGAGACACTTGCCCAGGATTGCTTAAAATGGAGTGAAGTCCTACGTGATGGTCCCCTGAATTTTGAACTTGCTTGCCAACAAGCTGAAGAGGAAAAGAGGCATAGGAGGAAGGAGAGGATGGCTTCCAGTCATGGCCAACAGCCTCCTGCTGATACTGAAAACATCTGACCACATTATAATAGAACATGTGATTCAAGGACTGGCCTTATTACTACCCATAACTCCCATGGAAGATGATCATACTCGGTAATGAGTGATCACCAATCATCATCATCATCATCACATTAATTTCATTGCATTTGCTATACATTGCACCACACATTTTTGGCTTGGCTTGGTCACTTTTCAGGAACCAATTCCTGTGCGCCATGTGCAATCCATGCATTGACCATGGTTCGACTTCCTCTTTATCTCATCTACACATGCCTAACTTCCCTTGTTATCTAGTTCATAGTACATAGTTCCTTGCCTGTTCTCCCTTTTATCCTGATGAAATGCATCCTAGAATACTCAAGGAGCTGACAGAGGAGATATCTGAGCCATTAGCAATTACGTTTGAAAAGTCATGGAGGACGGGAGACATTTCAGAAGACTGGGAAAGGGTAAATATAATGCCCATCTATAAAAAGGGAAATAAGGATAACCTGGGGAATTACAGACCAGTCAGCTTAATTTCTGTACTCGGAAAGATAATGGAGCAAATAATTAAGCAATCAATTTGCAAACACCTAGAAGATAATAAGGTGATAAACAACAGTCAGCATGGATTTGTCAAGAACAAATTGTGTCAGACCAACCTGATAGCTTTCTTTGACAGGGTAACAAGACTTGTGGATAGGGGTGAAGTGGTAGATTTGGTACATCTTGACTTTAGTAAAGTTTTTGATACTGTCTTGCATGACCTTCTCATAAACAAACTAGGGAAATACAACCTAGATGGCGTTACTATAAGGTGGGTGCATAACTGGTTGGAAAATCATTCCCAGAGAGAAGTTATCAGTGGTTCACAGTCAAGCTAGCAGGGCATAATGAGTGGGGTTCCACAGGGATCGGTTCTGGGTTTTGTTCTGTTCAACATCTTTGACAATGATTTTGATAATGGCATAGAGAGCACGCATAAAGTTTGAGGACCATACCAAGCTTGAGGGATTTCAAGTGCTTTGGAAGATAGGATTAAAATTCAAAATTGTCTGGACAAACTGGAGAAATTGTCTGAAGTAAATAGGATGAAATTCAATAAGGACAAATGCAAAGTACTCCACTTTGGAAGGAACAATCAGTCACACACATACAAAATGGGAAATGACTGCCTAGGAAGGAGTACTGTGGAAAGGGATCAGGGTGTCATAGTGGATCACAAGCTAAATATGAGTCAACAGTGTAATGCTGTTGCAAAAAAAGCAAACATTATTCTGGAATGTATTAGCAGGAGTATTGTAAGCAAGACACGAGAAGTAATTTTTCTGCTCTACTCCTCGTTGATTAGGCCTCAACTGGAGTATGCGTGTCCAGTTCTAGGTGCTACATTTCAAGAAAGATGTGGGCAAATTGGAGAACATCCAGAGAAGAGCAACAAAAATGGCTAAAGGCCTAGAAAACATGACCTATGAGGGAAGATTGAAAAAATTGGGTTTATTTAGTCTGGAGAAGAGAAGACTGAGAGGGGACATGATAACAGTTTTCTCAAGTACATAAAAGGTTGTTACAAGGAGGAGGGAGAAGAAATGTTTTTCTTAACCTCTGAGGATAGGACAAGAAGCAATGGGTTTAAATTGCAGCAAGGGAGTTTAGGTTGTACATTAGGAAAAATTTTGTAGATGTCAAGGTGGTTAAACACTGGAATAAATTGCCTAGGGAGGTTGTGGAATCTCCATTGTTGAGGATTTTTAAAAGCAGTTTGGACAAACACCTGCCAGGGATGGTCTAGATCAGGGATCAGCAAACTTTGGCACGCGGCCCATCAGGGAAATCCACCAGCGGACTGGGAGGGTTTGTTTATCTGCAGCATTCACAGGTTCAGCCAATTATAGCTCCCACTGGCAGTGGTTCACCGTACCACGCCAAGGGGGGGCTGCAGGAAGCAGCGTGGTCCAAGGGATGTGCTGACAGCTGCTTCCTACAGCCCCCATTGGCCTGGAATGGTGAACTGCAGCCAGTGGGAGCTGAGATCAGCTGAAGCTGTGGACGCTGCTGGTAAACAAACCATCCCGGCATGACCAGTGGATTTCCCTGATGGACCATGTGCCAAAGGTTGCTGATCCCTGGTCTAGATAATACTTAGTCTTGCCTTGAGTGCAGGGGACTGGACTAGATGACCTCTTGAGGTCCCTTCCAATTCTATGATTCCATGAGTCTATGATCTTTGTTGGCTCAGACATTCCGTCTTCTTGGCCTACTGACCTATTTACTTATCTTATTTAGCACAAACATTCTGTTTTCAACCTGATGATTCATTTTCTTCACTAATTCTCTCTTCCAAAAAATGAGGCCTTCCTTCCTGTGTTAATTACTCATGCTAGGTGAGGTGTCAGCTACTGTACATGGTGCTGTGTCACTGTTTGTCAACAGATGGAAATGATTTTTATTGAAACCTGAAATCACTTTGAATAAAAACCCCAGTGCTACAGGGTTTAAGATTTCTGTACTAAAAACCAAAGTTGACTGTATGAATCCTCATTGGCTTTCTACAAACAGCTTGCTGAAAATAAAGAAGACTTTAAATGGAAAAGACTGTCTCTTTTTTTCATTTTTTACCTTATAAACTATGATGGAGAGTGATATACAAAAATATTAAATATTCAACGTTCATTATTCACAATACATTGAAAACGAGAATCCATAAATCTTTAGCACACGGCTGCTATAAGTATTTAAAAATACAAACCTGAAATGAAATGTGTGTCAGCTTAATGACTGGTATGAACAGAATGATCTTAAAAATACTCTTCTCTGATTTTCACCCTGACAGTTTACCATGATTGATACTGAATATGTTGGTCTTATTTCCATGAATTGTGAACATTGATAAATAGTATGTCCTTGTGCTCTCCTTCAGGAAATGGAACATTGCTGGACCCCCCTCCCCCCCCCAAAAAAAAAAACTTGAAATCAATCATAGAATGAATCTCCATTAGCAGAGTTTACCTCAGAATTTATATTCAACCATTGAACTTGTCTGTCAAATCTAGTTCCCAGATGCCTTCATTTAGTCACTATTTCACTGAGAAAAGTTTTAAGGTCCTGATTTAGCAACCCATTCCTATTCAATAGAACACTTTGACTCCAATGGGTTTTAAGCATGTGAAAATGCATCATTACTTGTAATCATTTAAAATCTACCTTACTGTAGTTAATAAACTTGTAATATTGTTTTATCTAAACCACTGTGTGTTTGGATTGAAGTGTTTGGGAAACTTCATTTGAGATAATAATGTTTGTGAATATCATTTTCTCTTAATGAAATGAAGGACTTTCTATGAGCTTGTGTTCTCCAGGAGGGTACTTGGCAGTACAAGACACACATTTTTAGGGACAAGTCTGGGACTGGGAATTTGCTGGTGTCTCTCTGCAATATAATTCAGGAGTGGCTGGCTAAGAATGCTGGGAGTAATTTACATGCTAGAGGGTGTGTGAGCAGGCTAGGAGTGGTTACTTTCCCAGCAAAAACAGTGTAAAAGGCACCCCAGGCTGGAAAATTGAGGGAACACAGCTGTCCATCAGTCCAGATTTTACTCTGGATAATGTCACAATGTGAAAAAAGAAAAGGAGTACCTGTGGCACCTTAGAGACTAAACAATTTATTTGAGCATAAGCTTTCATGAGCTATAGCTCACTTCATCGGATGCATACTGTGGAAAATAGAGAAGATGTTTGTTTTCATCCAGACAAATCGTGAAAAAATGGGTGTTTATCACTACAAAAGGTTTTCTCTCCCCCCACCCCACTCTCCTGCTGGTAATAGCTTATGTAAAGTGATCACTCTCCTTACAATGTGTATGATAATCAAGGTGGGCCATTTCCAGCACAAATCCAGGTTTTCTCCCAACACCCCCTGCCCAAAACAAACCCACTCTCCTGTGGGTAATAGCTTATCTAAAGTGATCACTCTCCTTACCATGTGTATGATAATCAAGGTGGGCCATTTCCAGCACAAATCCAGGGTTTAACAAGAACTTCTGGGGGGAGGGGGGTTAGGAAAACAAGGGAAAAGACTCCAGCGAGAGACTGCTGAATTGGAATTCATTTGCAAATTGGATACAATTAACTTAGGCTTGAATAGAGACTGGGAGTGGCTAAGTCATTATGCAAAGTAACCTATTTCCCCTTGTTTTCCTAACCCCCCTCCCTTCAGACGTTCTTGTTAAACCTTGGATTTGTGCTGGAAATGGCCCACCTTGATTATTATACACATGGTAAGGAGAGTGATCACTTTACATAAGCTATTACCAGCAGGAGAGTGGGGTGGGGGGAGAGAAAACCTTTTGTAGTGATAAACACCCATTTTTTCATGATTTGTCTGGATAAAAACAAACATCTTCTCTATTTTCCACAGTATGCATCCGATGAAGTGAGCTGTAGCTCACGAAAGCTTATGCTCAAATAAATTTGTTAGTCTCTAAGGTGCCACAAGTACTCCTTTTCTTTTTGTGAATACAGACTAACACGGCTGTTACTCTGAAACAATGTGAAAATAAAGCACTGAGTCAAACACAATAATAAATTAATCATAGTGTACCATTGAATCTCTATGTATAGAATGTCCATGCTTGAATAATAAGAATATATCAGTAGGAATATACAACTTGACCAGGATGGTGATGGTGAAATACTCTGGGAGATCAGAGAGACTATAAAAATAGAACACTCTATGGGGGTTTCAACTATATCCATTTTGACTGAATAGTTGTTACCTCAGATTGGGATGCAGAGATAAAGTTTCCAGACACCATTAATGAACAGCTTGTCCTGGAACCCACAAGGGGAGAGGCAATTCTTGATTTAGACCTAAATGGAGCACAGGATTTTGTCCAAGAGGTGAATATAGCTGAACCACTTGGTAATAGCAACCAAAATATAATTAAATTTAAAAGTTTTAGGGAGGGGGGGAGAAATAACAATGAAGCCCATTACTGTAGCATTTAATTTCAGAAAGGAGAACACCAGAAAAATGAGGGAACTAGTTAAATTAAAATGATAAGGTACAGTCACAAAAGTCACAAGCTGCATGGAAACTTTTTAAAAATACTACAATAGAGGCTCAATATAAATGTGTACCCCAATTTTTTTTAAAAAAATGATGAGGACCAAAAAAGGGCCACCACAGCTAAACCACAAAAAACTCAAAAACTAACAGCAAAAAATAAAAATAAGTACATCAGAAGCAGGAAGCCTGCCAAACAATTAGTGAGGCCACTGGATGATGAAGGTGCTAAAGGAGCACTCAAGGAAATTAAGGCCATTGAGGAGAAGCTAAATTAATTCTTTGCATTGGTCTTCTCTGCAGAGGATCTGAAGGAGATTCCCACAGCAGAGTCATTCTTTTTAGGTAACAAATGGACTTGAGAAACTGTCCCAGATGGAGGTGTCAGTAGAAGAGATTTTGGAACAAAAGGATAAATTACAGTAGTAAGTCATCAGGACAGATGGTATTCACCCCAAAGTTCTGAAGGAACTGAAATATGAAATCGCAGAACTACTAACTGTGGTATGTAACCTATCATTTAAATCAGCTTCTGTACCTGATGAAGGGCGGATGGCTAAGAGGATACCAACTTTTTTAAAAGGCTCCAGAGGTGATCCTGGGAGTTAAGAGCCAGTAAGCCTAACTTCAGTACCAGGCAAATTGGTTGAAGCTATAGTAAAGAACAGAATTATCAGACACATAGATGAACATGATTTGTTGTGGAAGAGTCAATAGGGCTTTTATAAAGGGAAATCATGCCTTACTTATCTCTTAGAGTTCTGTGAGGGGGTCAACAAATATGTGGACATGAGTGCTCCAATGGATACAGTGTACTTGCACTTTCAGAAAGCCTTTGACAGGTCCCTCACCAAAGGCTCTTGAACAAAGTAAGAAGTCATGGGGAAAGTGGGAAGGTACTTTTTTTGATCAGTAACTAGTTAAAAGACAGGAAAAAAAGGATAGTAATAAATGGTCAGTTTTCAGAATCAAGGGAGGTTAATAGTGATGTTCCCCAGGGATATAAACCGTGATGACTGCTGTTGAATATATTAATAAATAATCTGGAAAAAGTGGTAAACACTGAGATGACAAAATTTGCAGATGATACAAAATTACTTAAAACAGTTAAATCCAAAGCAGACTGTGAAGAGTTACAAAGGGATCTCACAAAAATGGGTGATTGGGCAACAAAATGGCAAATGAAATTCAGTGTAGATAAATGCAACGCAATGCACATTGGAAAATATAATCCCATCTAGTCATACAAAATGATGGGATCTAAATTAGCTGTTACCACTGAAAAAAGAGACCTTGAAGTCATTATGGATAGTTCCTGAAAACATCTGATCAATGTGCAGCAGTCAAAAAAGCTAACAGAATGTTAGGAACCATTAGGAAAGGGATAGATAATAAGACAGTAAATATTATAAATATAAATCCATGGTATGCTAACTCTTTGAATACTATATGAAGTTCTGGTCACCTCATCTCAAAAAAGATATATTAGAATTGAAAGAGGTAGAGAGAAGAGCAAAAAAAAATGATTAAGGGTATCAAACAGCTTCCATAAGAGGAGAGATTAAAAAGACTGGGACTTTTCAGCTTCGAAAAGAGATGACTAAAGGGGGGGATAATATAGACATCTATAAAATCATGACACGTGTGGAGAAAGTGAATAAGGAAATGTTATTTGCTCCTTCCCATAACACAAGAACTAGGGGTCACCAAATAAAACTAGTTGGCAGCAGTTTTAAAGAAGTATTTTTTCCACACAATGCACAGTAAACTTGTGGAGGTCATTCCCCAGGAGCGTTGTGAAAGCCAAAACTATAAGTGGGTTCAAAAATTAGATAATTTCCTGGAGGATAGGTCCATCAATGGAATTTTAGCCAAGATGGTCAGGGATACAACCCCATGTTCTGGGTGTCCCTAGTCTCTGAGTGCCAAAAGCTGGGAAAGGACAATAAGAGGATGTATCACTCATTGATTTCCTGTTCTGTTTATTCTCTCTGAAGCACCTGACATTGGCCACAGTTGTAAGAGAGATACTGGGATAGATGAACGATTGTTCTGACCTACTATGGACATTTTTATGTTCTCCAGTTCTCTTCCATTCAGGACTACAGGTTCCAGACCTGATCTGGTCTTCTCCCCTATGTATATGTCTGTGCTTGTGTGTACATTGCATTTGCACAATTTAATTATGAAAACCTAACCAACCAAACAAAAAACAGCTAAAGAGAGTCACTGGTGGGGAGAAGAAGCCTGGAAATCAAGACACAGTTTAATATAAGATTTTAAGTGTTAAATGAAATGTAAATACATTTTATAATATTTGAAAAAAGCCATATATATTATCAAATCACATTCTGCTTACAGAATTTACTTTTATATTCAAAGGAGTGCAGAATAGAAAGTTCATCAGCTCTCCAGCAGAAATATAACGTCATATTTTGCCTCAAATTTATTTTCACAAAAGATACATTGCCAACTTGAGATCTAGTCAACTTTTAGAAAATAACTTTTAAAGAGTTTCAGGTCTCCCTCATTAATTCAATTTCAGTGATTTTCCGATCATATTTTACTATTTTTAAACATGATTTTTTATTCCTATTTTGCTAAGTGAAAGTTTCACACATGTAATAGGGAAAACTGAATGTTAGAGAAACAATGAAACTG
The DNA here is from genome assembly GCF_965140295.1 of Lepidochelys olivacea. NCBI lineage: Eukaryota > Metazoa > Chordata > Testudines > Cheloniidae > Lepidochelys > Lepidochelys olivacea. The sequence continues at coordinate 72,631,582 of NC_140411.1, read as the reverse complement.
ACTATACATAAAGTGCTGTCAAATGCACAAACTACCACAAATTCATTGAAAAAAACATAGGGATATATGTTTATTTCTTCCATTGTTTTTAAATTATATTAGTCTTAGGTACTACCTTTAACAATTGTAGGTAACATATTTTAAGAAAGAGGAATGCTTCTTAAGATGGGTTTCATGTAAGATTAATTTCCTTTTCTCTTTCCATGTTTTTTTCCTACTTTAACCACTGCATTATTTCTAAGACTATATAGCTAGGATTTACCATACTGGCTCTAACCATTCATCCATCAAATCCATTGTCAAGGTTCCTTCCCCACTCTGAACTCTAGGGTACAGATGTGGGGACCTGCATGAAAGACCCCTAAGCTTATTCTTACCAGCTAAGGTTAAAAACTTCCCCAAGGTACAAACTTTGCCTTGTCCTTGAACCCTCTGCTGCCACCACCAAGCGTGTTAAACAAACAACAGGGAAAGAGACCACTTGAGACGTCTTCCCCCAAAATATCCCCCCAAGCCCTACTCCCCCTTTCCTGGGGAAGGCTTGATAAGAATCCTCAACAATTTGTACAGGTGAACACAGACCCAAACCCATGGATCTTAAGTACAATGAAAAATCAATCAGGTTCTTAAAAGAAGAATTTTAATTAAAGAAAAGGTAAAAGAATCACCTCTGTAAAATCAGAATGGTAAATACCTTACAGGGTAATCAGATTCAAAACACAGAGAATCCCTCTAGGCAATACCTTAAGTTACAAAAAGACACAAAAACAGGAATATACATTCCATCCAGCTCAGCTTATTTTACCAGTCATTAAACAAAAGGAAATCTAACACATTTCTAGCTAGATTACTTACTAACTTAATAGGAGTTGTAAGACTGCATTCCTGATCTGTTCCCAGAAAAAGCATCACACAGACAGACAAACCCTTTGTCCCCCCGCTCCAGATTTGAAAGTATCTTGTCCCCTAATTGGTCATTTTGGTTCAGGTGCCAGCAAGGTTATCTTAGCTTCTTAACCCTTTAAACTCTCAGCTCCCAGTGGCCGCGGTTCGCCATTCCCGGGCAATGGGAGCTACGGGAAGTGGCCACTGGGAGCTGCAAGCAGCTGTCCCTGCAGACGCTCAGGTAGATAAAGCACCTCACCAGGGGCTTACCTTGAACAAGCCGAGAACCAAGTTTGGGAACCCCTGGTCTAGTTTGAACGCCTCTATGTCACATGCAATGGAATTCCACCCACCTACTCCTATATTGAACCCAATTACTTTTGTGAGACCAAAACAGGCATAAAGATACTGTAACGGTGGTTGCTGTACAAGAATCTAAATAGATATGATAGATATGACAGAGAAAGGAAGAGAGACTCCAGTTGTGGCTAGTACCTGATGATCTAGAGTAAGACAATCCAGAGTAAGACAAGCCTCCCACCCCCTCCAGATAAAAAAAACCTGTGAACTAAGCTCTCAAGCTTTGGGAAAGTGTGGATCTACATCTGAAATTTGTTGCTGACTCTAATATCTATAACTGGCAGAAGCGAGGCCCAGGTTTTAACATCCCCAAACTTTGGGGAAGATACATTCCTGTATCACATTTTTGGTTTTCAGGTTTAAGGGGCCAAAGCTGAGACCAACTGCATCTTTCCAACCTTATTCAGAGACTTTATTGTTAACAAAGATAGAAACTGACTGGTTAAGATTGTCCACCCAACAAAAAAAAGAAATAATGGAAAGTGAATAGTGGAAATGAATAGTGACTGGATAAATGTAGAAGGTACTTTGTCAATAGCCACATGAAACAACTATCAATTGAACAGTCTAATGTTATTTTTTACAGCCTATAAGAAAAGCTATAAAATGTGTTCTTGAATTCATGGAAGCAAACACTACAATCCATCAAACAATTATACAGTTTTCCTGCTACTCTATAGTCTACTGAATATACAGAAGTTACAACATCAACATGAAATGTGGTTTAGTTGAAAAGAGTGAGCTGAGCAAACAGGTTTATTTTCAATCAAGGAAAGCAGTTTTTCAATTGCAAAAACTACTAGCATAGTCCAAAACACATGAAATGAAACAGGTAATCAATAAGCCCCAATGATCAGATACTTCACAAATCACTATAATAAAGCAAACCATGAGTTTATAACACACATAATGCCTTGTTCAGAAAAAAAAATGCTTCTCTAGGCGCTGGTTATGCAGCATTTGCTGATTCCCAAAACTTAGCACAATGCCTGTTTTTCATTCAGAAAATATTTATGACAATGATCAAGAAATAACAACTTTGGTATTTTCAAAAATCGAAGCCTACAGGTAGGCATATAAATCTATATTTAGGCACCTACACTTATGAAAATCAGGCAAGTGTCTAATTGTAGAATTTAGGAGCATGATTACAAAATCTTATTTTCTGAAAGTTTTGGCCTTGGTTATCATGATTTTGTATACCTTAATAACCATATATGTGGGGTTGCTAACTTTAATTCATTTCAACACTACCGAATATAGTATTTACAGGCGGTCTCCAATGTTCATACTGTGGCAAGAGGAGAGGTGGGAAAGTATCACAGGGAGCTCACTGAGACCAGCAGAAACCAGATGTCTGAGAAGCAGCCTCAGAAATCATTAAAGAACTTTCCTTTCATGTTGTACAGAAGAAATATGATGCCTGCAGTTACATATTATGTTACTATTGATTTATAACCTGATAGGTGAAAAAGAAAGGTCTTATGGAAAAAAAGATAAATACATTTTTAAAGATTCAGATCAGAACCCATCTGGTGTCCAGTTTGGAACAAAAAACAATTACTTGAAGTGGGATAAGTGTGTTACACTACATTCCTATGTTTAGGATAATCGCGTTTAAGATTATAAAGTAAATTTCTACTTGGTGTTATCATTCAAGCCTTTCTGTCATGCAGTATAATGGTTTTGTTGCTGGTTCAATTTTAAATTGTACTTTTTAAATAGTGGGATCCAAGTGGTTGCATTAATGACTTCAGTGACAAGGATGGTGATCATATGTGAAAGATTTCTACCAGTTTGAAAGCTTTTCCTAGTCCCAGCGATATTTCTTATACAATAGACCTAGATTCTGCTCATATTTTGTGTGTACACCATGTAAATGTCTGGCAGAGTTGCACTCCATACATTCTTACGATGTGTAGAGGATTCTCTCCCCTACTTCCCAGTGCCCAAAATGTGATGGGGACATAGGTGGCTGATGAGACTATTCTTTGGGGGACAATTGTGCTCCTGTCCTGTCGGGATCCCTGCTCCAACCTGCTGGCTCACATTGCTTTCAGATTCAAAGGAACCCACCACAGTGTCACTGGATGAAAATGTCCATGCATAGGTGGGGACCAACCCTCATGATGACCTACCTCTCACTCTTCCTGGTACTGCCAGATACAGGATGTCAGCATCTCTCCCCTCCTCCCCCCCCAAATCACTTCAGCATCCCCTTTCCCCTGGTTCTGCCCTTCCCCACCATCACTTCAGGATCTCCCCACTTCCCCAGGGACTCCTATCCTATCCCAGAAATCCTTCCTGAACACTGCTGCTCAGGAGCTAGCAACCACTGCCAGACTGATGAATCTAGCTCCTGCCAAGAACCGAGCACACATGCGGGGCCCTCCCTGCCTGACACCTGGCCCCTCCTGGCTCGGGTGCCACTGGACATGCATATAGGCAGTGTGGCTCAGAAAATATATTGCAGGGGGGCTAGCCCTAATCACCCATTGCCTATGGATGGGGAGGAAAGGAGACAGGGCCATGGCCCCACTCCATGTCCACTGGCAAATAGAACTGGCTAGCCAAGCCTGGAGCATGCCAGAGGCAGAGGCTGCATGCTAAGGATCTCTAGGGTACATTTTTCAGAATGTTCTGTAGTATTCCTCCTTAGTTGCTGCAGCTCCACACCACATCCAAGGATTGCATCAAAATGAGGCACAACAATACAATTGGTAAAATCTCTCAAAGCAGTGGAAATGTTTCAAGTGAGAATAGTGTATAGGAGTGAATGATGGCAGAATTTGTCCCTGGCCAGGTGTAATGTTTGGAGAAAGGAAAACCATGAACTTCCATTATGGGCCAGTATTGTATATGTTTACTCATATTAAATAGCACCTTACTACATAAATAGTCCCACCAAAATCAATCTGTTTTGTTTAATATGAAATATACAGTGATAGATGCCTTTAAGGAATATATTGCCAAATATTCTACAGATATTTTCATGAAATCAATTTCTGTTCATATAGCTTCATGCCCATTGAAGTTCATGCCACTAAGTTCTTTTTTGAAAAACATATAGTTCTAGATTCTAATACTCTTACTCACATTAAATTGACTCTGTCCTATAATAATATTACGCACACACGCACACAAAATATGTGTTCATGCGTGCACAGACACACACACACACACACACACACAAAGTGTATTGAACATTTTGGAAAAAATAAAGGAATAAAACTAAAAACAAGCTCTCACTTTAAATTTCAGGGGATTTCCTGCTCCTGCTTTCAGGCCAAGGGACACAGTAGAGAAGTTTCTGATCAGGGCCTAGCAGCACTGGTCAGTTTGGAAAGAAACAGCTTAAAGAAAGGAGGAGTGAGTTCTGTCTTAGGGAGTAGCCTGTTTTTTCTCTCTGTGTTTTTTTGTGTGTTCTTGTGTGTTTTTGTTCTGAATTCCAAGGAATATAGAAGCATTATTCTTAAACCTTCCAGCAAGAGCATTTATATATTTTTTATTTAATTTGTTTGTATGCTGGGAACAAAACAATACACACATCAGAGCTAAATTCATGAAGGGGACTTAGGTGCAGTATCTAGTGATAGTCACAACTCTGAGTTAGGCACCCAGGCTCCCTGTACAATGTGTGGGGAGACCTAGGGCCTAAATGAACAAAAGGACTTAGGTGTTCTGATGCTGAGCATTATACTGCCAACTGTTGGTGGCTAAAAATCACAGGCACAACTTGGGATGCTGAAAGCCTGAGTTAGGTGTCTAGGTTCCCTGTAGAATGAAAGGGAGGAGTTAGACACCTTAGAAAGTCAAGTTCAAAGGTAACCCAGATGAGCTGGGACCTGCTCAAGCCAGCCTTGAAGCTGGCAGGCACAAGACACACACACACCCCCACTCACACACACTGCTTCCAATGGTTGAGTGAAAAATAGGCTCAGTCAAAGTCAGTTCTAAGGAGCTTCTCATGTTGAAAACACAAGGACACACACACTAACTTCTGAAAAGAACTATCTTAAGAAATGGATTCCAAGGACAGAGACTCAGCAGAAACTTACCCCTCTAAAAATCTATAATTTCATAGGCCCCTCAAGATATCCACGGGACAATATGCACCCAACACAACTGCTCCTAGGACTCTGGACATATAAGCCACAAACAGCGCAGAAGACGAGTTTAGCACTCCCACTCCCTCCGAAGGGAGGTGGGTGGTCCAAGCAAGGGGAAGGGAGGAGAGAGCAGAGCGGTACTGTCACACACAGAGAGATGCCATATTCCTTTTTCACAGGCTCAGGGACCTGCCAGACTCCACCAAGGGAAATCCTCCCAGAAGTCACCCTCAGTCACATTCCAGAGCACATCACCCTGGGTATATGCCCTAGAACTCCCAAGAACTCATCCACACATGGTGAGGACCAGTTTTATATTATGGGAGACAAAACAGGGCTGCCCTTCCCCTGGGCATCATTACCTCCCTACAGGGCATGGTGATCCAAACGTATTCCAGGGTGCTGCTGGCCACTGGGGAAAAATTAGATCCACTATAAACATTTTCCTCTGCTGATACTCTAGGACCAGACAGCAGCCCTGATCCAGCACTGAAGACAGCATCCCATTCCCCCACTTCACGCACCAAAACAATGCCTGCTCACCCCTCCACCATCCCGACTCGTGCCACCTACCCACTACCCTCCACAACACACAGGTCTAACAGAACAATATCAAAGTACAGAAAACACTTGAAATGCATCCAGATGCCCTGACTTCCTGAGTTACTGGGGGAGTGCTCAACCCCCACTCTGCCCCAGGTAATTAACAACCATATGCTACCTTGCACAGGCAAGGACCACAGCCATAAGGCAGCAAGATTCCATTTTTCTTCACCCTCTGCTGAACCCCCTGTTTTTCCTTCCCCTTCCAATTCCCAGGAGAGCAGGTCTTCAGGGGGGTCTTCAAGGTCAGCACTCTGGGGCCTCTGGTGAAGATGCACACCTCTGAACAGAAAATTGTAAGTAACACTGGCTTTTGTTCACATGCAGCACTTCATGAGGTGACAGCTCCCATGTAAAGATAGAACCACCCTACACTAGCCAGACTACACTTATCAGACCCTCACCTTCAACCCACACCTCAATGTTCACTGGACCCTCTGGGGGTACGCAGACATCTTCCAGGGGTACATCAACTCATCTAGATATTTGCCTAGTACAGGCTACATAAAGAGCCCTAGTGAAGTCAGTACAAACTAAAATTTCATACAGACAATGACTTATTTATACTGCTCCATATACTATACACTGAAATGTAAGTACAATATTTATATTCCAACTGATTTATTTTATAATTATATTGTAAGAATGAGAAAGTAAGCAATTTTTCAGTATTAGTGTGCTGTGACATTTTGCATTTTTATGTCTGATTTTGTAAGTAAGTAGTTATTAAGTGAGGTGAAACTTGGGGGTACACAAGACAAATCAGACTCCTGAGGGGATAATTATTCTGGAAAGATTGAGAGCTACTGTCCTAAGCTATACAGTATAAAATGCAGAGGAGACCAGTGTGGCCTAAATCCCACCCCCCTCAAAGGGAAATAAGCATCTACATTGAGGTTGGAGAGAGGTGTCTATTTCCAGTCGGTATTCACAGCTATGAATCCTCCTCTGGAGCTAGACGCCTAAATCATGCAACTCTTCATGAAGAGAGAAAAATAGCCTAGTGGTTAGCACACTCATCAAATATGTAAGATGTTCAGACTACTCCTCTGCTTGATATGAAGCGGGGCCTTGAACTCAGGTTCTCCACCTTTGAGGAGAATGCCCTGTTCACTGGGATATAGGATATTTTGGAGTGCATTTTCTCCTGTGAGGTGGAAAACCTGGGTTCAACTTGCTGTACTATGATCTGAATCTAAGCTTTTGGGGTGATTGCTCTAACCACTGGGCTATCTTTTGTGTCAGATTAGGTATGCCCTTTGCCTACCAGGTTGGGGGAATGACTAGTTTGTGAATCATGCCAGGGTTTAGGCCTAAAATAGACACACTAAGCAGCCTGGCAGTACCAAGACTTTGGTGGTTGTGTGCTTTCTCAGCAACAGAGATGTTGGGACTTTACCAATGGAAACTTAGGTGCCCATAAGCTTAGGAAGCATCTGAACAGTGGTTTTGTAAATGCCAGCGATACCTAAATATTAGACCTAGCTACTGAAAGGGGTAGTTAGGCACATAAGTCCCTATTATGAATCTAGCCCCTAAAGCCTCAATGGCATAAACAGAGTGACTTGAAGGAATTTAAAACCAGATTGGCTTAGAGGACTACATTGAAATATTTTTAGCTATTTGACAGTACGTTTCGTCAACCCATCTATCACTGTATATGTATCAAATGAAACTAAATAGATTGTTGCACAGTTGACATGTGTATAAAGAAATATGAAAGGGAATATGAGAAGTCAACATTTCAATCAAAGAACAGTCTACAGTGTACTTTAAACCTTTGTATTATTAAATGGTTTGCCATTTCTTTTGTTGACAGAAAGAAAGCCGTTTTTCACACAATAATGTGTATTTTCATGAATTAACTAGTACATAATGGATGAAACACGGACTTGTGTTCAATTTCATTCCTAATGCAAATCAGAAATGAGCATTTCAGTGATTTACAGCAAACTAACCATCTCTCTGATATTTGTAGACCTAGCTGACTGAAAGAATTAAAAAACAAATGTAAACTAGAAGAAACCCTAAAACAAAGATTGAAACATTTTCAATTCCTCAGTTCCCAATTCTATCTTTCCACTGAAATTGCTCTGATAGATTGGTTATTACAGCTGGGTGAATTTTTTTGGCTGAATAATTTATTCCCCCCAAAATATAATTTTGGGTCAACGGAAACTATTCATGAATTCATGGTGAATTTTCAGCCAAAAAAAGTTGTATTTTAAAAAAATATTGTTAAAGCTGAAATACGTTATATCAACATTCTTCAAATGAAACATTTAAAAATGAATTTAACTAGATTTTAAAAATACCCCCAAAAAGCAGTTCATTTTGGGTCAAATGAAGCATTACATTTGACATGAAACAATTTTTTTTACAAGAAAAAAAATCTGTTTTGGATCAGCTCAATACCATTTTAATTATTTTAAATGTTTGGTTTGGCCACTGAACTAAAAAAAAAAAAAAAATTGTTCAGTCTGTAGGCAGGACAGGAAGAGATACCTCTGGTTAAGGTTGTCTTACACTTTTCATTATAAGACAGTTTTTTTCAGTTGATTATAACTTTGCAAAAAGTAAACTGCTTGAACTGAATTGGGCCGTGCTAAGTGACTGTTTATGGCTTGCTTTTTAAGGCAACCTTAATTGACATTTCCTAACAGTTGAGGGCTTGATTTTGCAATCTTATATTCTCTTTTAATGGAGTGGGGGATTTTTGGTTAGGTTTTTAGATATAGTATCTCAGTACAAGTCATTTTGAGATAGACTTTGCTTCAACGTCATACAGGTGCTAAGTAAGGCATTTTCCCATCCCTTTCTAGCTTAGTTTGTCCTGGTCTACATAAGAACAAGGCAGAAATGCAGTCTCACTCAGAATGGAGGGACTACTGCCTAATTATTCTGAAAAGTGCAGGGAGTAGACTGAACAATGGTTCCTTATTCCATCCCCTGGCTGGTTGAGTTGGCCACGGGTGCACACCTCATGAAGGAGGAAGCTGTCAGCACATTGCCCCCTGTGCGTACTCTTGGCAGCACTTCCAAGATACAAACAAGTTCTCAAGGAATTTGAAAATAATAATTTCAGAATTTCACAAACCAGTTTGTTCACAAGTCAACGGAAAAGCAAAAGAGGTGAAATTCAACATGTGCATTATTCTGTACATACAATTCATCCAGGTCTAATAAGGATACCACCTCAGTTAGGATGTTCCCATAACAAACACTAGGAATCCTCAGAAACATATGACCTTGCGAATTCAAACAATCTCACCTTCAAGACTTTGGACTACAGCTGGGTTGAGGAAGCTGGATTTTGATTTTGCTTAGCTTGTCCGTTAGATTTTGGATCTGAATTTCAGTATCCTGATCCCTTTTATTCCCTTTTCTTGCATTTGTTGGTCATACTAATTTCTTGCGTCTTGCCTCCAATCAGACTGTACATCTTTGAGGCGGGTTTCAGAGTAGCAGCCCTGTTAGTCTGTATCCGCAAAAAGAAAAGGAGGACTTGTGGCACCTTAGAGACGAACAAATTTATTTGAGCATAAGCTCTCGTGAGCTACAGCTCACTTCATCGGATGCATTCAGTGGAAAATACAGTGGGGATATTTATATACACAGAGAAAATGAAATGAAGGGCGTTACCATACACACTGTAATGAGAGTGATCAGGTAAGGTGAGCTATTACCAGCAGGGGAGCCGGGGGGGAGGGCATTTTGTAGTGATAATCAAGGTGGGCCATTTCCAGCAGTTGATAAGAACGTCTCAGGAACAGCGGGGGGTGGGGGGGTGGGGAGGGAATAAACATGGGGAAATAGTTTTACTTTCTGTAATGACCCATCCACTCCCTCTCATTACAGTGTGTATGATAATACCCTTTGTTTCATGTTCCTTGTGTATATAAATCTCCCCATTTCTACTGAATGCATCCGATGAAGTGAGCTGTAGCTCACGAAAGCTTATGCTCAAATAAATTTGTTAGTCTCTAAGGTGCCACAAGCCCTCCTTATCTTTGAGGCAGGGAGTGTGTCTTCCTGCATGGTTATACACCATCTAGGACACTGGGCCCTCAATCTTAACTTGGACATCTAGGCATGAACACAGTACAAACAATACTAAGAATAAGAACAAAGTAAGAAGTTGTGACTCTTAGTGCACATAAGGAACAGATCTCCTGAGTAAAAAGATGATGCTTTTCCATCATCGTATTTTGAAGCAGAACTGTACTTTAACTACTCAGTGAAATTACCGGCAGCACATTTATTTATTTATTTTATCTTTTTTAAAAAACTGGAGGAATGTTTCACTTTTCACTTATCCAGGTTTCTGAGTTCATCATCAAAAGGTTTCTCCTGAAGCCCTTATTCAATAAAAGATCACACTGAAATCCCTACGTATTCAGAAGTAGATTTCCTGCAAGAAAAGATAAAAGTCTAGTCCTTTCTCTTACTGTTAATAGATCATGCAAAAAGGACAAAAAGGGGGAAATACCAAGTATTCTGCTTGATAAAGTTTCTGAATGCACTGTATATCCATTCCAAATGTAAATGGTTGGGAGTATTTTGACACAGATTTGAAATCAATACTTGGAGCTAAGAACCTAGCATCACCTGCTGTTTTGGGACAAGATATTACATCACCTGAACTTGACTGTATCTGCAAACTCACTGAAATGCTCTTTATAGACAATTCTTGTACGGTGTTTGGAGCCCTCTAGAATTAGAATTGGTAAGCAATTTTTAAAGCTGTGTAGACAATTCACAGAGAACAATGTATTCAGTACTTTTTTTCTCTATTTGTCAAGAGTCTAAGAACACACTGATATTTTTTATAAATGTGATAGTTATAAAATATTTTGGAAAAATGTCTTGGTACAAATGAATTTCTAACTTTTGTTTACTTACCAATGGTTCACTGTTTTCCTTCAGTCATTTAATATCCAGGGTTCAATTTACCAGTTGAATTATTGGTCATGTAAGTCACTTGGCATCATTTGCACTTCCTGATTGAATTGCCTAACCTTTATCAACTAGTTCCACCTGGAGCAATTAGTAAATTCTGTTTTCTGAATGGACAAAACTTCCCTACAAACTAAAAAACAAATGAAAAACAAAAAACACTTTCTTTTAACGTTTGTACAAACAAAACTTGCTGGCACAAGTGTTCATGGAAATTAGATAAAGGTGTGGATACAGTCAGTGGTGAGCTGGAGCCAGTTCGCACCAGTTCGCTAGAAATGGATGGGACAACCGGTTCTAAAGGGCTTCTAAATTTAACAACTGGCCAAAAGCAGCACCTTAGGTGCTGACTCCATGGGTGCTCCAGGGCTGGAGCACCCACGGGGAAAATTTGATGGGTACAGAGCACCCACCGGCAGCTCCCTGCCCCGCACCCGGCCCCAGCTCACCTCCACTCCACCTCCACCTCCTCCCCTGAGCACACCACCCCGCTCTACTTCTCTGCCCCACCCCCACGGCTTCTCGCGAATCAGCTGTTTGTGCCGGAAGCCAGGGGGTGGGACGCTGAGAAGCAAGCGGTGGCTCCATGCTCAGGCCCAGGAGGCGGAGCGGAGGTGAGCTGGGGCGGGGCGCGAGGAGGGCCGCCTGCACAGCAGCAGGTAACCCTGGGGGTGGAGACTCCCCACCCCAGCTCACCTCCACCTCCCTGGGCCTGAGCGCGAAGACGCTGCCTGCTTTTCAGCCCTCCCAGGCTTCCTGCGTGAACAGCTGATTCGCGGGAAGCTGGGGGGAGGGGGTTGAGAAGCAGAGCTGGGCGGCTTGTTCAGGGGCGGAGGCGGAGCGGAGGTAAGCTGGGGCCAAGCATGGGGCGGGGAGCTGCTGGTGGGTGCTCTGTACCCACCAAATTTTCCTCGTGGGTGCACCAGTCCCGGAGCACCCACGAAGTTGGTGCCTAAGGCGCCACTTTTGATGTGGTCAGTGGGGGGAGTGGCCGCTCCCACCCTAGCTATGCTCCCCTGCCCCTAGGAGCCAGAGGGACCTGCCGGATGCTTCTTGGGAGCTGCCCCAGGTAAGCACAACTTGGACTCCCCACCTCGCCCCCTGGCAGGTCTCTCTGGCTCTTAGGGGTAGGGTGGCCACCCACTACGGTGGCCCATGAGACCCTCCTGCTCAGCTCTGGGGGCAGTCAGTGGACAGGGGAGTGGGGTGGATGGGGCAGAAGTCCCCGGGGGGGCGGAGGTGGGCCATGACCCCCTCGTGGGGTGAGGAGGGAACTGGTTGTTAAGATTTTGGCAGCTCATCACTGGATACAGTTGTAGCAAAATTGTATTTAGAAATTGCCACTATACATATATATTTTTCTAATTTTTCCTCACTGTTTGTGTCACTGCTGATTATTGTAGATATGCACCATGGCATTTTCAGGACCAGCCCTCTGGTCTAAAATCTATAAGGTAGGCCACATTCTCCTCCACTTCTGCTCTCCCTCCTGCCCCATCCATTTTGTGTGGATTCCAGCATGAGCCACCACCATTCTTGAAAGAAAAAACGTATGCATCTGACTCCAGGAGAGAGTTCCTCACTTTGGATCACAAGCAGAAATAAGCTTCCCCGTGGGTGCACCAGTCCCACCCAGATTTAGACACCTAAGTCCCTGACTCTTCTGCGTGGCATCTGCTACATGATACCTTAGATGAGTCCCCTCTCAGTGTGCTGACTTTTGTAGATGCCATTTTTAGGCACTGTCTAGGGGTCCTAGGCACTTAACTCAGGGTTTGTGGATTCCACTGAATATGTCAATAAAAATCCCATGGCAGCAAGTCTCAGAACCTGGGTCAACTCATTTGTGTTTGTGCTATGTGACTGAGTAGAACAGTGTATATTTGGGCAGGGGATTCAGAGCCTGAGTTCCAATCCAAACATAGTCTACACTGCTATGTTTAGCCCCGCAGCCCTACCCCCATGAGATTGAGTCAGCTGACCCGGCCCTGAGATTTCCTGTCACAGGTTTTTGATTGCGCTGTAGACAGAGTAGCTAGGTGCTAAAGATTGGGAGTTGCAATGCCCAAGTCCTTTTGTAGATTTGGGCGTTGCTAATCATCCAGACAGGGAATAATATAATGCTATAAATATGTCTTAATTGATCAATCCAGCACAACTACACTTCTCAAGTTTCAAATATTTGTGATCAGGTCATAGTGTAAAAAAAAAAAATCAATACATTACTTAGGAAATATATGTGAATAATGAATGTTTGAGAGAAATTTTATTCATGTGTAGGTATTTCTGGAACAGACAGACTAAATTTGACAAATAAATTATTTGTTACAAATTATTCTCTTAATTTAAAAATTATCTTGTGTCTGCACTAAAGCTAAGGTATTGATCGAATGAGTGATCGAGAAGAAAATCAAAACAACTCAGAACTTTTAAGTTGATACATTGATGAATTTTCAGGTAATCATTGTCACAAAATTGTGCCTTTAGCTGTATATGAAATATGTATTTAACTAAGTGCTAAATTACACAATTTTAGATTACTATAATTATTTAATAGTTTTTTTTTTACTTTCTCATTCTTCATAAAATTATAGTCAAGATCTTCAATATGCTACTCTTTATAGAACTTTATTAATGTGTCTTCCACAATAGTAAATGTTAATTATCTATATTTTGCATGTCCAGTGTGTCAAGCATGCAAACTTGTATTTTATTTTCTTAACTCTTCTCCAAGCCACTCTTGTAAACACAATGGCTAAACTGAAATATTATGGTTTAGATTTTTACCTAGCTTTCAATATTCAGAAATTAATAGTTTCAGGGTTCCAAAAAAGAAACAGGATTCTGTATACTTTTTCTAATTAGATGAACAGTCTTCCTTTAGGGACAGCAAAGCAATCCTGAAGCATCCTACTCTCTTATCAGAAATTGATTATCTAGAGATGAGTCTTTTTTTCCCCCCTGAGATTCCTTGGGCATAGCAATTACAGGGGAGCTGATCTTGTGATTTGGCAATGGAAGAAAAATCAAATGAATCCGTTATATTATATTTTAGACTTCACACAGAAAATGAAAATCAATGTAATTGGCAAAAGAAAGGCCTATGAGTTCTTTTATATTCTATATATTAGTGAATTATTAAACTACCCTTTGCTCTTACTAAAATTATTTTTGAGACAAACTGTAATAATTAAAATGTCAGTCTACGTGACTCATTGGACGACTTTAAAGTTAGCAACCACAGTCTTATCTAAAATGAGGAGGATTTGGAATTCATGCAAAATAGGCTTAACAGAACAATGGGGCAAATAGTGCAAGAAATTATTCTCTTGCATTTTATTAGTTCTGAATTGCATTTCAATTCAGCCATGCTCAAGGTTCTTTATATTTGCTTTTCCATCAGCTTTCATGCAACATTTGTTTGTTCATAATATTGTTCGGGGAAGGTTCCTGTGCCTCTGTTAATATTTATTCTTGTGAGATCAGTATACTTATGAACATTTACACATTGTCATGCGAAAATATAGACTCACATTTTATGCCCTCATCTAGCGTTGGGGCATAGAGATTTGGGATTGAGGGTAGTAGGAGGAGTCTGTGACAAGGAGTACTTGATAGTTAAAACAAAACAAAAAAGATAAATCTGATCACTATAGCGTTGACTCAAAAGGCACTGAAGTCAATTGAAAGACTGAAGTAGACTTCAGTGAGCTTTGGATAAGGCCATATAAGAAAAAGGGAGGAGACAGTGGGAGGAAAGAGGGCTAGGGGCATGAGTACTTCAAAAACAGAAAGGTCTCTTACCTGAGGCCCCCCTGCCCATGTTCCAGCTGCAGAGAATATAGTTAGATATCTGGGATGGAGCTATATTAAGTACATTCAGATTGAAGGATCAGCAGAATAGAGAATTTCAGACTCCAGATCCAGTATCTTTCACAAATACCAACATCTCTCACAGTACTTAGTCAAAATCAGACTCGAATGAGTATAATCTGTCAGACACTTGTAGTTACTATTAATTGTTCATTTAAGTAATATTATCATGATTATAATCCTCATCATATGGACCTGCAAAATTAACTAATTGTGCATCTACATTTAATCTGGGTATTTTATAAAAACGTGTCACACAAAATAGAAGCATATGTTTACTCATCTTCATTATTAAAATGATGAAAAGTTGAATATGTAAGACCATACAATAAAAAACATAAAATACACCAAGGTCAAATATTTATATATGGCAATAAAGCTAAAACTTCCAAATCCAGTATTTCATATAGTAACATACTGATCACTATTGAAACCTGCCTGTGCTATTATATGTTTTTTTTTTATAAAATTATCTTCAAAATCATGTATTAAAGAGTGTTAGGGAAAGGAAAATGGGTGGTCTTGCCTAGTGGTTGTAACGGAAGTCATGCTTAGTTGTCAGAGGAGGCATGCAATGTGGGGAAACAGAAGTGAGGTGCAGTACCAGAGTCAGAGATCAGATGCCAGAGCCAAGGTTCAAGGCACAGTCAGAATCAGAGGCAGGAACGAGGCTGAAACACAGAAGGAGCAGAAACTAAGGTAGCCAAGGGCAAATGATCTGAACAGCCAGCATGCTGCTACTGCAGTTGGGTTTAAAGGCAGATGTGCTCATCCTCTCAGCCAATCAGGCAGTTGGGCCCATCAGGTAGCTTAGTTGGGGCCCAGCTATCAGGTAAGAAGACTGTCTGTGGGCCCTTACTACAGACAAAGGGTATGTTAGTAAAGGAAGTGTGGTCTGCTGGATGGAGCACGGGCCTGGAGTTCAGGAATCATGGGTTCTTGTTCTGGCTTTGCCACAGGCCTGCTGAGTGACTTTAGGCAAGACATTTCACTGCTGTCTGCTTCAGTTTCCCCACATGGAAATGGGGATAATTATACTGACCCTCTTTGCAAAGCACTTTGAGATAACAGTATATATGATCTGAGTAATACTACATATTGAAGGAGTTAGACAACTAAAGATTATACTTTTGTCCACCACATTGAAAGATACACAACATAATAATAAAACTAAATCTTGCTCAAACAAATGTCAACTAAAGAAAAAAATTATGGAAGGACAATTTTGTGTGCATTAATCATTAGTTTAATATTCCAATGCTCTATTACTGACTAAAATCTTTTGTTCATACAATACAATGGTATGATTATATAGTTATTCTATTTAGCATTGACTGGGACATAACATAACCTAAATATTGCTAAGAGCCTGATCTGATTTAAGTCAAAGGCAAAGCTTCCATTGACTCTAATGGGAGCAGCACCAGGCACTAACTGTGCAAATGGGTAGCACAGAAAAATATTTTCTCCAGGGCAGTTTGTGCTCCAGAGCAAGGTCTCATGAATAACATCAGTGATAGCTCAAAGACTATGGCTTAGCTTGTTCCACATTATTATTGTGCATCAGCGTTCATCAAGAAAAGATAGCAAATGAAGATGCAGTTGTTAAAGAAAGTCATTCAACTGTAAATACCAGGTGACCAATATACACCCATGAGAATTCATGTCTTCTCATTGACATATCTATCTTACTCACAGAACAGACCCTGGTTAAAGACCAGATTATCTTCTGCAAAACCAGTCATCCTAAAACACTATAAAGACATATGAGAAGTAGATTTCATTAGTAACTCATATGGCAATATGTCAGGGAATGATGTGTTAAGAGAACAGATCTATTTACAGGTAGGAAAAAATCATTCCTGAAATATATGAATAGAAAAAGACGTGATTGCAATGATACACAAAAATAATAGGTTATTTTGAACCAGATTTTCAGATAAATACATAAAGTTTGAAGGATATGTGGGGACTCTATTGGTTGTAAACTGTCGGTTGTTATTGTTAACAACATTAGATGTCATACATCTTGTTATAAATGACAGAGTACAGTATACTGCTTAGAGTCAGGGATTGTGCATTCTTTTCCTCACATTACTACTCACTTGATGTCTGGCCTTAGGCTACCCACCTAACCTCTCTCACCCTCTATTTACCCATCTGTAAAACGGGTATAGTTAGACTTACCTACACATTACAGGCACATTGCAAGTATTAAATCAATATTTATTTTAAGGATGATTTTATATCCTTGAGTGAATGGTGCAACAGAATTGCAATATGTTGTTGTCATAAAGAAGTTCTGAAAATCTGTCGTAAAGTACATGGAGAGTATTTTCTAACTAAGAAAATGAAAGTTTGTTCCCTGGGGAAGAGTTCTGTTGGCTCTTTTAGTAGAGCAGCTGCCTGTGTATCACGAAGATAATAGGTTCAACTCTCACAGCGATAACCTGCAAGATACAAATATGGAATAGTTATTCCATCTACCTTTGGGGACTTTTAATTAGATACAACCATTCTAGTGTCTAGCCAACAGTTGGGAGGTAAAACAGCTGACAGGAGTATGACCTGAAATAACTTAAAGGCACTTCCAAAACATGAAAATAAATGACAAAACATTCTTAACAAAACTAGTAATAGAAAATTATGTATTAGTTGAGATAGTCATGCTGGAAAGCAACAGAAAAAAAAAGAAGTTAGACTAGTATCTAAGTGTATGTCTACACTGAGGGATGTGATTGCAGCATGCATAAACATATCTTAGTTTACTTTAATCTAGCAGTTTGGGTATCAATAGCAGTGAAACTGTGGCAGCATGGGCTTCAGCACAGCTGAAGAAATCCAGCCCACACCCTGAGTGCTTACTTGGGTAGCTAGCCCACGATGAAGTCTATGCTGCCATGGCTTCACTACTATTGGTACTTGTTCTAGCTATTGGTACACATAGGAATCATAGGGTTGGAAGGGACCTCAGTAGGTCATCTAATCCAACCCCCTGCTCAAAGCAGGACCAATCCCCAATTTTTGCCCTGATCCCTGAATGGCCCCCTCAAGGATTGAGCTCACAACCCTGGGTTCAGCAGGCTAATCCCTCCTCCACACATGCTGCAATTAAGTCTCCTGCCGCAGTGTAGACATACCCATAGTTGCTTTGTCACAAGAGAGCATAAGCATGGCATAATATGAAAATATATAATGCTGACTAACTATGGATAAATGCTGTTGGATTTGGTTCCATATGTTCTCCCATTTTTTAAAAAAAATCATCAAATTACAGAGCTTCAGTACTTAAAGTTACCAAA
This sequence comes from Lepidochelys olivacea, assembly GCF_965140295.1. Classification (NCBI taxonomy): domain Eukaryota; kingdom Metazoa; phylum Chordata; order Testudines; family Cheloniidae; genus Lepidochelys; species Lepidochelys olivacea. The sequence continues at coordinate 72,613,494 of NC_140411.1, read as the reverse complement.
CTTCTGAGATATCAATGTGTGACAAAGACAGGCCTAGACCTAAAAATGTGTGGCAAGGGATCACATAGTATGGTATTGCTACCATTAAAGTCAATAGAACTTTGCCATTGATTTCAGGGGGAGAATGATTAGATCCATAATGAGAAACTGTGTATAACAAACAAGAAAACAAACAAACAGCAGAAGAGAAGTTTGAAAATGATGTGCAGTTCATTTTGTAGTACTGTATGAAAAGTTTTCATCCTTTCAATGATATTTACAATGGTATTAAAAATCAAGAGATGATGGTCAATTTGGGTTCTGAAACGTAGTCCCTAATAAGATATAATTTAGAATCAAGCTAGCTGACAATTGTGGTATTACTTGGAAAGGTTAGAGTCACTGTTCCAGGTGTTTGATAAAGGGAATATAGCAAGGAGGTGACAATCTGTGTGAACAGGAAGCAAAAAAGTCTTACCTTCATTCTGACTTTGGTGTCATTGGTCTTTGTAATTTGTACACCAGTTATTCACCACATCTCTGTCGGCCCCTGTGCCATCCTGCTGATGTCACAATGTTGGATATGGCCTCTGGAAGATAATTCTTTTTCACCATTCTATCTTATTTGGAACAACTGTGTTTTCATCTACCTGAAATTAACAAGATGAAAAACTAAACAAATGATAATTTCACTGGCAATTCTTTTCATGAAAGTTCTCAAATAGGTTATTGCTTCAAATCATACCCCTGCCCCCCACCATATTGTCATTTAAGATGGGTTGATATTTAAATTCTCTACTGCTCAATGTGTCTATAGGTCCATTTAATCCCTTCACATTCCATTTTACTGGATAAAGTGTATATGCTGCAAAAAGTCCTATTCACATAAAAGTTCAAATTCTGATCACACTTACATTGGAGTAAATCTAAAATAACTCCACTGAAACTACTTCAGAGTTATACTGAGGTAATTGAGAGAAGAATCTTGTCCCACATCTTCCTAATTCACTGTGGCATTTTGAAAAGAAGGGCGCCTGGTGGGAATGGTTTGGCTCTGACAGGGTTAATAACAGTGTCTGATTTGCTAGATTGATTTTATTTTAAACTCAGGACAATAGTTTAACTGATGCAAGCAACTTTGTGGGAACTTTTTTTTTTTTTTGCAGTTTTTTAAACAGTCTGTTCCCTCCAGTGATTTCACATGCTTTCCAGTGGGAAAAGCGTTAGCAATTTAAAGCAATGTGAATTCGAGCAATCAGAAAAATATATTGGATGATATGGCTGCCATTATAGAGAGTCACTGAAGGATGAGTGTAATGAATCATTCTGATAAATTGTGATTGGCCCTTAAAAAGACAAGGAAAAGAAGTAAATTCAAATCGGTTAGGGAATGCTCACAGTACTAGATAATACTAGATTGTAGCCTTCTACTGTATATCCTTCTGTGAAGCTGATCGCAAAGTTGGGATGTCATCAGGGAAAAGATAAGTTTTCTTTCAAAAGTATATTTAAAAAAAAAACTATTTACAAAAAAGTAAGTTGTGGCCTTAAAGTGAAAAAAAACCCAAGTCACTGGTGACAATAACAATATAATATAGGGCATGGTCATCAATTCATAATCTGTTCACAGAAGGGGCCGCTCCAAGAGCGGATCTACTAAACACTGCCCACCTGTGCAGGAAGGGAAGCAGTTACCTCACAGAGGCTGCTCTCCCGACAGAGCTGTTACCGATGATACAGATAGTGTGCGTAACACCGACAGACCCCGGTCGTCGTCGGGATCGAACCTGGGACCTTTGGAGCTAAATGCATGAGCCTCTACTGCATGAGCTAAAAGCCAGGTGGCTGTTAGCTAAGGCTGTAGCAGACCCATTAATCTCTCTCTAAGTGGTCTTGGTGCCACTAAAATGGACAGAGCACCACACTCAGGAGGTGTGTGGGTTACACGTGCACTTGGCAGTAAGGAGGTGCTGGCCTCATCTTCCCCTGTGCTAGTGTGTAGGGCAAGTAACAAGCTCATCCATCATTATAAGACAGCTTTAACCCAAAGACTACTAAACTATTTTATGAACTCAGGATCAGGTTGAGGCTCTAAATCACTGACTACCATGGGGTAAGGGCCACCAATGAGGGGCTGAACACCAGTGAGAACCTCCAGAGGAATATTGGCCAGAGTGAGCCTTGATTTTTATTGGGTGGATCGATATTCCCTACTCCAAACTTAGCTGACTAAAAACCCAGCATGGTCACATCTCTGTGCACAAGGCCAGTTCAGGATTTTAGGGACAAGTAGCAAGGCTATTCTTTGTAGGTATATCCCAAACTTTACTGACTTGTTTTACATGAAAAGCATGTCTGATGTGAGAATGCTTAGGTTTCATCCAGAAGCTTCTATTGGAAGGGGAGCTCACCTGTCCTGTGTTCTGATCAATGTGTAGTTGCCAATGCCCCAAAAAAGTTTTGAAATGGACATTTGTACGAAAATCTTGGGGAGCACTGTGTCTGCGGCTCTCTCCAATCAAGGGGGGGGGAGGGATTCTGTTTATTCTTTTTAATTTTAGCACATATGTTGGTGCCTTACTTAATCTCTATGCCTATCTCTGTGTCATAGGTTAACTGTATTTTTCCCATTATACAGCAGGGTTATATGAATTGGCGAGGGCCACAGGAAAATACACTACCTGAGCTGACATTAGAATACAGGAGTCCCATGTTCTTAGTTGCATGCTTAGTCTACTAGATCATACATCAAGAACCCTTGTCAGATAATTTATTAACAGGGAAAAGGGGCCAAACTGACAAAAAAGAGAGGAAAAAGCATTGCAAATTGTTCATCCAACTCTACTCACCTTTGCTATCTCTGCTGATTTTTCTGCAGCATATGTTTGCTAGCTGCTCAAATATTGAGATATTTAAACAGAATGGAAAGGACACTAGGAAATATATTGGTAACAAATGTCACTGATAGGGCTGTGAGGAATAGAGAGATGACTCATATGCCTTCCCCATTTCTGATTCCTATCATTCCACAGTTATATGAAGTGAATTGGAAAACCAATGAATAAGAAAATTCACAAAAGGATTAAGGGACATTAGCCTTGATTCTGCAGTCCATCTGAGCTGCGATGAGGAAATGTGGATATGAGATGCCAGCAAAGAGTTGGTTGTGATCCCTTTGCTTTAGGACCTACAGTACCAGTGCAAGGGTTAGTCTTCAGGGATTTTATGTCAGTGGAGTTCTGCTCTACCATGTCCCCTTGGTTACCTGATCTTTCCAGGCTCCTGACATTCTGGGGTGGGGGGCAAGATTTTGGCAGGCAAAAAGTTCCCCTGCCAGAGTGAATTACCCACTAGTAATTACCCACTAGTTATTACTGAATTATCCCTAGTTATTTCTGGCTAGTTTATGGCCACTTTTACTTTTAGACAAGCAAAGTCCAGCCCAGAAGACACACACAGTTTACTGCTCTCTTTTTCTCTTCTCCCTTTTCACCAGAAGATGCTGATGTAAAATCTAAGTCACTGCCTATCTAGTCATAGTAATAATACTTGCTGAGCTTGCTAAGAATTAGTTTCCTACCTTCCTCCTCACACCTCCTTTAGGTTATATTTATTTGCGTGGAAGGGAATACTTATATTTTACAGACCCAAGAAAAATGTGTAGTGAAATAATATAAATGTATACTGATATGCTATCTCTAGTCAAGGCTATCAAAGCGCTATACAAAATAAATTTAGCTTTGCAGAACACTTGTGAGGTAGGTAATTATTATTATCCCAGGTTTAAATTTGGATAAAAAAACACAAAGGAAGAGAAATTGTTCACAATAGAAGTTCTTGACACAGCCAGAAATAAGAAACCAGATCTCTTTTGATTCCTAGGTTTTGGCTTTAACCAAAATCAGACTTCCTCTCCTCATAGTGCTGGACTTTTTGGACATTCCTGCCAACAATATTAATGAACAGGTGACAGCCCAAATATGGCCTACCTTTATTTGTTTTGCAGCTATGGGATGGCAGGGTAAATCATCCTCTTTTCTCAATAAACCCATGATATTTTCGGTTCTTGATATACACCATCCTTCTCAAGTAAGTAATCATTGATATCAGGAACCTTTGCCATTTGTTGGACTGGTCTAGCTGAAGCTTGCATTCATTTTATTTTTGTTTCTTGCTCATGGAGGTAGAGTTTCTGGAATACTCAGAAATATATTGTGATTCTCAAAGAATGGGTAAATCTACAGATCTCCTTAATTCCTTTTAAGAAATGACCAAGTGTGGTATTTAATAGCCATATAATGTAAAACTACAATATGTGGAGGGATCATTACTTCAGAATGTTTTCATAGATGAAGGGACAAAGAGACAGACTAAAACCTATTCAAAACTGTATTGTTTTTCCCTGAGTAATTTATATTCATCAGCTCCAGGTATTTAAACAGTAAAGAAACTAATGAAGCACTGGTGACTGAACACCTGTTGGTATGTTCCTTATTATTTTTCTCCTTAAACCTTAATGAAGTGTAATTGCTGTTTCTCGTATTTTGTCTGGGACATGCATTATTATAACAAAGAGTAGTGACAAGTAGCTGTGTCTCACTTCATGAACAGCAAACTTACTGCAAATATGTAAATGAGGAGCAACAAAGAAGAGCCTGGAGATATTAACATCTGTGTGAATGAAGCAACCATTTCACAACTCAGTGGACCTTAAACAAAGCAGACACTGAAATCTGTTCAGTACATGGGGTGGATTTTTAAATATGTTCAATTACTGCTTGTCGCCCAGCTGTCACTAGAGCACAGCGTCAGTAACACTAGGGATTCTGCTTTGATATTACCAGCATATAAAAATGGTGTTTTTGATAAATAGTTTTCTGGCATAGTAAAATTCCCATTTTTCACTCATGTATATGAATTGGAACTTTACTATTACCATTATATCTCTAACAGTTTAGGGAGTGGAAATCGAGAAGCATCTGCTCAGAAGAAAATAGGTATTTCTCACCAGACCAAATAAGTACCTGACTAAATAGTAGAGCTAGTTGAAAATGCTGTTTTTGTTTAATCAAAACAGTATCATTTTGACAAAAATTCTGACTGGAAGGTTTCTCAGGTCCAGGATGGAATTTCTGGTTAGAGAAAAAGAGAGAACCTGGGTTTCCCACATCCCCAGGTGAAAGCTCTCACCACTGGGGAGATTGGCTTTTCTAGGGTGGGTCGTTCTCTGACTCTGTTTCTCATTCTTTCTGAGCAAAAAAAAAAATCAAAAAGTGTTTTTACATATCAATAGACAATGTCAAACTGGGTGAATTTTTGTTTTTTCACTAAAAAAAATATTTTTTGGACCCTGAAACTATTTGCCAATTTCAAGTCAAATGAAACCTTTCAGTTGACAGAAAACATTTTTTTTAGATTGATGACAAAATTAGGAAAAATAAAAACATTTTGAATGAAAATTGGATTTACTGGGGAGGCAAAGGGGTATTCCACCCCTGCCTAACCATAGAATCACAGAATCATAGAAGAGTAGGGTTGGAAGAGACTTCAGGAGGTCATCCAGTCGAACCCCTGCTCAAAGCAGGACCAACTTCAACTAAGTCATCCCAGCCAGGGCTTTGTCAAGCCAGGCCTTAAAAACCTCTAAGGATGGAGATTCCACCACCTCCCTAGGTAACCCATTCCAGTGTTTCACCACCCTCCTAGTGAAACAGTGTGTCCTAATATCCAACCTAGACTTCCCCAACTGCAACTTGAGACCATTGCTCCTTGTTCTGTCATCTGCCACCACTAAGAACAGCCAAGCTCCATCCTCTTTGGAAACCCCCTTCAGGTTGTTGAAGGATGCTATCAAATCCCCCCTCACTCTTCTCTTCTGCAGACTAACCATTACCATTACTTGTTGTTTGTGATTACAGATGGATTTTTTTCTGTTCCCTGACTGGCTGGCTGAAACATTTAAAACAGAATAATAATGAATGACAAGTAGCGAATAAAGAAGAGTGAATATTGGGCACTTTAGTCTGTGCCTTAGAACACTTGTTTACAAATGAATATGGACAGCAAACGTAAAATGCAAATTGGGTTTCCTGACAATCTTTGGAAATTTAGGGCTGGATTCTCCCATCCAATAACTTCACTTTGCTCCGTGTAATTGTAAAGTGGCCAGAGATGGTCAATGAAGAATTTCCCTTGTGTAAGGGGAATCTGAGTTGGTATAATGCTGGCATATGCTGCCTCACTGACTCCTGTGCTGAACTTCCTCATATCCCTGTGAAAGGGTTGCAGGGAGTGCAGAAAGGGCATTATTGGGAATGGGAGTAATGGGGAAGAATGAGGCTCCACAACAAACACCTTTCACTCAGGCATCTTATGTTAACTGTGTAGGGCAACCCTCTCTCCTTCCCCTTCTGCAGTTTTAACTTGCACTCAGATCAGTTGGCTGAGAATCAAGGAGCTATACTCATGGGCGGCGGGTATCAAAGGTAGGGGTAGACTGTGCCTTCCCAAACAGCCTAGCGTGGCACCGCCCACACTCTGCTCCCAGGCCGGCTAGGGGAGAGGAAGGCCTTGGGCACAAAGGGAGGGGCCGGAGGCTAGCCTCCCCCAACAGCCAGGTCACTGGCCACCCATGGCTATACTGTCTTCCTGATAGTCTCCCCTCTGAATTGCACCCATGAGAGTTTGGGTGCAATTGAGAATTAAGACCACAATTTCCTGTTAGAGGCCTGATCTGAAAATTAACTGAAGACAATGGAAATACTCCCCACTGAGCGTGCCTTAGACAACCGGCACTACTCATATGTGTAAAGACACAGGAATTGGCCCATAAAACAGCCTCTTTTTTTTTTCCTGGTTTTATATCACAGGCTAAGTGAAATAGAATAACCCATGAAGATTAGGTAATTTTCTTTCACCTGTCTGCAAAATATATTTTGACACAATACATCTATGTTTCCTGAACACTTCATTAGCAACCAAAGTGTCAGTGCTGCAATTTACAAAGGCATTTGAAAGCACAGTTTTCTCTACTCTTTTTCCTTATAATTGTGGCACTTGGTAGTAGTGCCACAAAAGCAAAGGGGATGACAACAGAATTATAAGAAAATTGATTTTTCCAAGGGTTTAAAACGAGGCAGCCCAGGAAATGAACTATTTATTTCCCTTTACAAACCAAATTTCAGACTTTATGGAGTATTACTGTGGACTATTGATTTAACTCACGTTTCAAATAACATATACTGTGTTTTATGTTAGACATAGTCTCTATAACACTTTTTAAAAATATGTTTCTACAAGATATATTGAAAACCCTCTGTGTAAATTCTCTCTCTTTTAAAGTTCACTTCAGTTAATTGTGAAATCCACATTTATTTCTAATGAAAGGAAATTAAAAAAAAACAAAAAACAAAGCAAAACTGACGCTCTACTATACACTACAATGAAATAGGGCAAATTATTCATTAAATATAATATTCATTGTAAGTGTAGCTTTTTCCTATTAACAAACTATTTGCAAACTAATCCTGTTTTCTGAAATTGAGATAGTTATGCGTAAGTACATGCCAAATACTCTGGACAAACAATCTGTAGCCTGCAGGTTGGTTGCAAATTGTTCTTTTTTAATCTTTACCATTTGTTTTTTTGTCAGTTGTGGTGTGAAATACGCATGTTCTATTTCTGATCCCTGATTGGATGACTGGACATCTCCTCCCCCTTTTTTTAAGCAGGAAAATTGTGACTAATGAAATCTGAGCAACAATTGAGGAATAACAAATGCCATGCTTCTGGCTTGAATTTTTGGATGAAAATTTGTGAGACTGCCTAGCACAGAGGGCACCCAAACTTTTGGGAGAACTCTAGGAGCTATAGTAATATAAATAAACTTCAATATTCACAATATGAATATTAAAATTAATAATGATATTTATAATCTGTGTGAGTCTTTACTCCTTCTAACATATTTCTTTAATGACTTTCTTGGCTTATTAGCTGTCTTATTTTTTAATTCCTTCAATATGAAGCATTTTTATTTCAGGCCTTTTGTGGATTGTTAAATTAAATGAAAGGTTTAGTGAGAAATCAGTTGAAGTTAATATGCTGAGTAAAATTTTGGAGAACATGTGTAGGCAATGCTGGATTTCAAGGGCTTTAAACTAATCATAGTTTCAGAGCTGCAGCTGTTGCATGTGTTCTGTATGATAGAGAGGATGAACAGCTGATTTGTGAGACAATTAGGCACCAGTACAATATACAAATTCCAGTTAGCTAAGAAAGGAAAGGGTATCGGGGGGGAGGGAATCATAAGCTACTTTAGGAGGTGTCCATGTTGTAAAGTTTCTGATGTATGTGTGTTTTGGGGTGGGGGCGGTTTCCCCATGGATCAGTGTAATGAAAATATTGCTGGAAATTAAGAAATTGATAGGGGACCAATCAGTGTCTCCTGTAGGTGTGTTGAGCATCATCTGCATCTCAAACAAAGCTCTCAACATCTTTGACCCAAATGCATAAAATGTAATACTGTGGCATTCATTCATTAGTGGATGTATTTCTTTCTGATTAAGAATGGGTAATGGAATTTTGAGCTGAATTCTGCACTGAAGGTAGGATAGCAGATACAGGCCTTAATATTGCAAATAACTTAAAGAGGGGCCTATCTTTAACCTTTTGACATCCGTGGGATGACTGACTTGATTAAAATTAGTCATCTACTTAATTACCTTCCTGATTCAGAACCACAGCAAAGCAGAACTATATCACTTACCTATATATAGCTAATTAGAGAGTTGAGACTGACTAAATCATACATATATTGCATGAACCAAACCAGTTAAGTTGCATATTTCTTTACTAACCTACAAAAGATAGAGAGTAGAAGATGATTAAAAATGGTAATTAAGATTAACTTGGCATTTGGGCAACAAATAGTCCAATCTATTCCCATTAATTTCACAATCTCTGTGCATGTATAGTAGAGAGAAGGAAATTGGCCTCTGTGAAACACAATTCCCACTCTGCTTCCCTCTTGTTCTGGGGTCTTTGGATTATTATTGGCTGCTGGTTTAGACTAGCAACATATTAGAGCACTTCAGAAGACCAGCTCAGCTGCATTTGTCATCTCCTTGGTAATGTGGTCTGTCAAGGTTCCTCCCCCACTCTGAACTCTAGGGTACAGATGTGGGGACCTGCATGAAAAACCTCCTAAGCTTATCTTTACCAGCTTAGGTCAAAACTTCCCCAAGGTACAAAATATTACACCCGTTGTCCTTGGACTGGCCACTACCACCACCAAACTAATACTGCTTACTGAGGAAGAGCTGTTTGGACGCGTCCTTCCCCCCCAAATACTTCCCAAAACCTTGCACCCCACTTCCTGGACAAGGTTTGGTACAAAGCCTCACCAATTTGCCTAGGTGACTACAGACCCAGACCCTTGGATCTTAAGAACAATGAACAATCCTCCCAACACTTGCACCCCCCCCCTTTCCTGGGAAATGTTGGATAAAAAGCCTCACCAATTTGCATAGGTGACCACAGACCCAAACCCTTGGATCTGAGAACAATGAAAAAGCATTCAGTTTCTTACAAGAAGACTTTTAATAAAAATAGAAGTAAATAGAAATGAAGAAATCCCCCCTGTAAAATCAGGATGGTAGATATCTTACAGGGTAATTAGATTCAAAAACATAGAGAACCCCTCTAGGCAAAACCTTAAGTTACAAAAAAGATACACAGACAGAAATAGTTATTCTATTCAGCACAATTCTTTTCTCAGCCATTTAAAGAAATCATAATCTAACACATACCTAGCTAGATTACTTACTAAAAGTTCTAAGGCTCCATTCGTGGTCTATCCCTGGTAGAAACCAGCATACAGACAGACACAGACCCTTTGTTTCTCTCCCTCCTCCCAGCTTTTGAAAGTATCTTGTCTCCTCATTGGTCATTTTGGTCAGGTGCCAGCGAGGTTACCTTTAGCTTCTTAACCCTTTACAGGTGAGAGGAGCTTTCCCCTGGCCAGGAGGGATTTCAAAGGGGTTTACCCTTCCCTTTATATTTATGACATGGTCTAAGGTTCCTCACTCTTCCCTACCCACTTGTGCAAGAGGGGAGAACACACACCATGTAAAACTCTCAGAGAAGTTTAAAAAGGTGGTGCTTTCTTACTTCCCCTTACTAAATTTGCCCAATGGCCTGTGATGGGATGTGAGATGGGGTGGGATCTGAATTACTACAGAGAATTCTTCCCTGGGTATCTGGCTTGTGAGTCTTGCCCACATGCTCAGGGTTTAGCTGATCACCATATTTGGAGGAATTTTCCTCCAGAGCAGATTGGCAGAGGCCCTGGAGGTTTTTTGCCTTCCTCTTCAGCGTGGGGCACAGGTCTCTGGCTGGAGGAATCTCTGCACCTTGAAGCCTTTAAACCATGATTTGAGGACTTCAGTAGCTCAGACATAGGTTATGGGTTTATTACAGGAGTTGGTGAGTGAGATTCTGTGGCCTGCGTTGTGCAGGAGGTCGGACTAGGTGATCATAATATGGTCCCTTCTGACCTTAAAGTCTGACTATCCTGGGCAGCCATATAATTCAATTCAAAATGTAGCCCTAAGAAATGAAATAAGATTACAGAAATTCCACCTTTCTAGAAAAGAAATCTGAACGCGATCTGTGTTCCATTAGGGGAACATTACATATACACAACATCCAAATCTTACCCCAACTATTTGGTTGCTCTTGGAGCTGCAAATTTAAGACAAGTGTCTTACAAATATGAGCTCTTGTGACATTTCTGGTACTTCTATTTCTGCATAAATCATGTATTCTCAAAGAACAACCAACCTTTCTACAGGCATTTCAAAACTTCCACTTCTAATCTTTGTCAGAACCTGGAAGTGTGTGTGCGTGAAAGTAGTTCCAGTTCTACCATGGCAAAAAGAATCTCTCACACTATTTTTTCCTCAACTTGTGCAAGCAGAGGGGAAATTTTTGACAATTGTCTCCGTTTAATTCTGTTCACAGCTTGCAATTGGTAGAGGTGAGTTCAGAATAACAGCACATCTGTAGAGGTAGTGCTGCACTTTTGAAACAGATGTACCTGCTCCTAGTTTAATAAACAAAACAAACAAATAAATAAAGCCTTTTTGAAGGTTCCTTTGAAAACCTGCCCTTTGAAACAATAGTCAAACAATAATTACAGAAGGACTCAATGTTATTGGTGTGACATGGAGAAACTAATAGAAAAAAAAGGCATGTGAATTCCAAAGGCATGTGAATCAGTGATACTGACACTTGTCATTCACAGAAACTTCAGCAGCATCATAAAATTAGGCTCTTTGCACAGATTAGGTTGCTTTCTTTCTAATGTAAACTTCCATTTAAAAATGGCTTGTTCTAGCCTTTCTGATGTGAAGATAATCTTCCCTGCTGTTTGAGTCTCTCTGACTGCCCACTCAGAAAGGCAACAACACTAAGGGAGGCAAGAACGTCTTCCATTCACACATAGCGCTGTTCAAATATTCCAAAACCAAACACCGACATCCCACCACTGTGCAGTCACCTCAGTTTGCAAAAGAATTTGCTGGCACAAATGTTTGCCAAATTATTGAAAATGTTTCAGAATAGTTGCTGTAAGTGGATTCTGGAGGAGGTTAATTCAGATGCAGTGGAATCTGGGGCCTGATGGCAAGTTGGCTTTGAGTCCCTGATTCTGTGCTCCCCCAACCCAGCAGCAGGGGATCAGTTTGAACTAATTCTCTTGCCAGAAGAAAATTGCTAGTAGTGGAATCTTGCTCCAAACCCTTATTCCGCCTCATCCCTCATAATACCCTCTCTCCACCACTGTTATGCTCCTTACATTTAGCTTGGATAGCACACATCCAGTATAGGAAGCAGGAGCATAAAGATTCTCCCTACACAAGGGGTCTCTTCAGCTGGTCCAAATTCACTTTGTTCATAGAAGGGCTATGAGCTTTGTCCTGAGTTACCTCCATTGCAGACACAGAGAACGGTTTCATATAGAAATGAATGGGATAAAGAAATCAATATTCTAGCATAACAGAGAGGCAGGCAGACTAACTCATGAAATGGCAGCACTGACTTAGAGATCAAACATTTTAAAAATACTTATTCTTCAGTCCAATCAGGGAAGGTTTGAGGAGATGCATGGAATAAAGGAGGGTAGGGAATGGGGAAGGTGGATAGTATATTGTGTATTACCACTATAAAAATTAACTATACCTGACTGGCATCTGGGTGTTTCTAACTTAGAGAAGACTCCAGCTGTGGGCTGTGTCTGAGGAGTTACAGAGCATGCCTGTTACGTCAGTTCTAATCAATACTATATACAATGTGTTCAACTGTATACTAGTGAGTCCTTTCTGAGTTCGTGGTGCCATATCCTAGGCTTCTGTAAATTGGAATAACACAACTGACTTCATTCAGTGGAGCTACACAGATTTTCACCAGCTGAGGAGCTGATGCCTGATCTCTAATCACTGCAGCAAGTTAACCCAGGATATCAGCGTACATGACAGCATGCAGGGAGAAAGCAAGAATGTAAGACATCTTTTAGCAGACAAAATCCTATTAAGTGTCTTTACAATAGCACCTAGTGTATACATGTATTTCTTTCTATTAATAAATGTATTTGTGTAAAAAGATATTGGGTAAAATTCACTTCACCTGTATAGAGCTCATGCAAGTGGAATGCAAGGAATTGCATGGGGATGCAGTACAGCCTCTATTTGGATGCTACCTGCAACTCCTTTCCACTTCGATTAGGACTATTGGATCCACATAAATTCACATGCCATGGCCCCAGAATGGACTGATTTAAATCACCAATATTAATAATGATTTACCTCAGAAAGCCTAAACCCTTCATTTAAATAATCAGTTTTAATCCTGTTTTCTTTTTGTACCCTTTAGTTATTGTCCAAAAGAACTGTTCGTTTGTATTGGTTGGTATAACCATTAAAACACGTTCATTTGATTCTTTACAATTAAATGAAGTTTTTACACTAGATTTGCTACTTCTGTTTGCTAAGCAGGGTGATACCCTATAGCTATACACTTTTTATTTAAGAAATTATATAATTTAACACATATGTATTAAGAGTCTTTTCCCCCCCATTATGTTGTAAAATGAATTTTTTTCTTAATAAAGAGTTAATTTTTTACTCATGATTTCTGTCAAGTTGCTTTTGGATGGAAGCTGAAATTCAATTAAAACCAAGCATTAATAGCATGTTTAATTGTTTTTTAGTTAAATAAAATGACCTTTAATGTTTGGTCTACATGGAGAAAAAAATCAAATTAAGTATATCTGCTAGCTTTCTCTGCAAGTACTGACTGCAAATACTGGCATTTGGGAGAATGGGAAGAGCAAATACCAGCATTCATTCCATTGTAAAGACTGAAAATGATATAGTTACTTAATATAGTTCATGACATGTTGTACCATAATTATAAAGCTTCATCACACAACCAGTACCTAATAGCTGGAAGCTGATATCAGATAAATTCAAATTAGAAATGAGGCAGATATTTAAAAAAAAAAAAAAAAGGAGGCGGATGAAACCACTCGAACAAATCTATCAAAGGAAGTGGAGGATTTTCCATTTCTTGATGTCTTGATATCAACACTGATTAACTTTCAGGAAGATATGCTTTAGCCAAACACAAGTCTTGATTTCGTCAAACAGAAGTTATTGGACTCAGTACAGGGGTAACTCCGTGAATATTAATCGTCTGTGAGATTGAGGAGCGTAGACGAATTGATCTAATAGCTGCTTCTGGCCTTAAATGCTATGGCTCTATGAAAAGAGTTCCCCTCTAATTCTGATCGTTTCCTCTCTGAGTCACTATATTAAAAAAAAGCCTTTAATGCCTTAAAGTTTATGGGGAAGGCTGTTTCGATTTTAATAGATTATAGAAAGTTTAGGCCCTTACATAGGTTTCTAGATATACTTTTAAATAGGTTTATTTTGAAAAATAAAAAAAAAATAAAACTTCTTTAAATCTTTTTTTTTTATTTGAGTTACATAAAACAAATCTGCTATTTTATTTTATGATTTTTTAAATCACTAATTCTAACCCAACTTGCATGGCCCATCCTCTGATCAAGCCCCATTACATCTCCACCATTTCCCCATTGCTGTTATCAGCTGTTACCAGGCTGATAGGGGTCGGCCTGAGTTCAATGGGTGGGGATTTCCCACATCATGGCCATGAGTGAGTCCCCACACTGCCCCAGTTTAGATCCTAGGACTGTAGAAATTCTTGAGCTGGTCCTCCACATGGTGGGGGAGGGGGGGAATAAAAGGAAAGCACAGGGGTTAAGCATGCTGAAATTCCAATATAGGATTTACATGGGGCTATGTACTATGTACTACCCCTCCGCAGAAAACTGAGTTTCAATCTATGCTCTTTTTCATCTGTAAATAATAACATGTCACTCGTGAAATCACAGAATATAGTTTATATCAGACACTGGTATTCTCACCTTAATGAATCTTGTTAACAGAATGTTTTTATGTCATGTATTGTAAATCAGGACCACCACACTATGTATTATTCAGGTGTAGGAAATGTAGTTCTTTCTGAACATGCTACACTGCATCAAAAGGTATCAAATCATAAATAACCCTTTTGATGTCAAAATAATGCAGCCCTTTACGAGTATTTAAAAAAATGTTTAGGAGTATGTACTGTACAGAAAGGCACAAGCAGGCTTTGAATGAAGTTGAACTATGAATCATCCCTCCTCCACAAAAAAAAAAAAAAAAAAGACTATGGACAATAAAAATGAATAATCCAAAATCAAACAATGGATTTTTCATTCCTGCTGTCAGTCAGGCCTAAATTCTGCAAACGTTTGTTTTCTTTTGAAATATGTAAAACTCTTTTGGTTATCAGGAAGAAGAGGAGCTGACAGAGGAGGGAAGGAAAGGACCTGAACAAGAAACATGATAAATTGAGAAATACGGTAACAAGAAAAAGAAACCGAGAATGCTAAAGGAGTTGGCGGATGCGATTGCAGAGCCATTGGCCATTATCTTTGAAAACTCATGGTGATGGGGGGAAGTCCCGGATGACTGGAAAAAGGCTAATGTAGTGCCCATCTTTAAAAAAGGGAAGAAGGAGGATCCTGGGAACTACAAGCTAGTCAGCCTCACCTCAGTCCCTGGAAAAATCATGGAGCAGGTCCTCAAGGAATCAATTCTAAAGCACTTAGAGGAGAGGAAAGTGATCAGGAACAGTCAGCATGGATTCACCAAGGGCAAGTCATGCCTGACTAATCTAATTGCCTTCTATGATGAGATAACTGTCTCTGTGGATGAGGGGAAAGCAGTGGACATGTTGTTCCTTGACTTTAGCAAAGCTTTTGACACGGTCTCCCACAGTATTCTTGCCAGCAAGTTAAAGAAGTATGGGCTGGATGAATGGACTATAAGGTGGATAGAAAGTTGGCTAGATTGTCGGGCTCAATGGGTAGTGATCAATGGCTCCATGTCTAGTTGGCAGCCGGTATTAAGTGGAGTGCCCCAAGGGTCGGTCCTGGGGCCGGTTTTGTTCAATATCTTCATAAATGATCTGGAGGATAGTGTGGATTGCACCCTCAGCAAGTTTGCAGATGACACTAAACTGGGAGGAGAGGTAGATACTCTGGAGGGTAGGGAAAGGATACAGAGGGCCCTAGACAAATTAGAGGATTGGGCCAAAAGAAATCTGATGAGGTTCAACAAGAACAAGTGCAGAGTCCTGCACTTAGGACGGAAGAATCCCATGCACCACTACAGACTAGGGACCGAATGGCTAGGCATCAGTTCTGCAGAAAAGGACCTAAGGGTTACAGTGGACAAGAAGCTGGATATGAGTCAACAGTGTGCCCTTGTTGCCAAGAAGGCCAATGGCACTTTGGGACGTATATGTAGGGGCATTGCCAGCAGATCAAGGGACATGATCGTTCCCCTCTATTCAACATTGGTGAGGCCTCATCTGGAGTACTGTGTCCAGTTTTGGGCCCCACACTACAAGAAGGATGTGGACAAATTGGAAAGAGTCCAGCGGAGGGCAACAAAAATGATTAGGGGACTGGAACACATGACTTATGAGGAGAGGCTGAGGGAACTGGGATTGTTTAATCTGCGGAAGAGAAGAATGAGGGGAGATTTGATAGCTGGTTTCAACTACCTGAAAGGGGGTTCCAAAGAGGATGGATCTAGACTGTTCTCAGTGGTAGCTGATGACAGAACAAGGAGTAATGGTCTCAAGTTGCAGTGGGAGAAGTTTAGGTTGGATATTAGGATAATCTTTTTCACTAGGGGGGTGGTGAAACACTGGAATGCGTTACCTAGGGAGGTGGTGGAATCTCCTTCCTTAGATATTTTTAAGGTCAGGCTTGACAAAGCGCTGGCTGGGATGATTTAGTTGGGGATTGGTCCTGCTTTGAGCAGGGTGTTGGACTAGATGACTTCCTGAGGTCCCTTCCAACCCTGATATTCTATGATTCTATGAATCTCTCTGTGAATGTATGCCAACATTTAAGTTGTTCTTTAGACCTTCCCAATCCAATTGTACCTTAGTTAAAGGTGCAGTCGTTTCAGATCTTCCCAATGAAAAGATTTTTACATTTTCCCTAGGGAGCATGTCTGCTTCCCTAACTGTGCCAGCGTGGGCCCACTCTGTATCACCTTGCACACCCAGTATCAACCTCCAATGGGTCAGACCCTACAAAATTCACCAGGGTCCCCTCACGGTCCTATGTTTAAGACTAGCATTAACATAAATGTTTAACATTAACCTCAGCTGGACAGGATTTGAATTTGGATTCCCCTTGTTTACAGAATTCTCTTCTCAGTGAAGCCATATGAATAGTAATTTCGGGGGAACCTCTTCTTGGGTCAGGGACCAATAATTAGTGTTACTCTGAGGAGTCTGTTATTAGAGTGGAGAACTCTTCTGTCTCCGACCCCTTCTCTTATTCCCAGGGACAAAATGGGGAGCTGCTTTTACTCCAGGGTTTTGCCATTCTCTTTGTGGATTTTGCTCCCTGATAAGGCTTGCCTGTATGTAAAAAGTCAGCTGATTCAGCAGTAGCTTCTGCTGATCCTGGACTTCTCTCCCACACTGCAGTTCACATTTCTTCACTGCAAACCTCAAAGGATTGCTCTTGAGCAATTAAATCAACCAAACGGTGTTTGCCCCTTTACTCTTCATCCACTTTTTCAAACAATCCACCATTTTATGCACAAATCCCCCATGATTTATCTTATCAACCTTTCTAAAGTTCCTGAATTTGAGATGATATATTTCTGGTGTAATCTGAAACAATTTTAACAGAGACATTTTTAAAATATTATATTTCATTGCTTCACTTACATCCATATCATTAAACATCTGTAAGACTTTATCCCTCAGCTTAGAGATCAGGACAGTCATTCTTTGGCTCCCAGGAATGTTCTGAATGCTGCAGAGTCTTTTAAAGGTGGTCAGATATTCCTCAGTACAATCAGTTTCCTTATAACAGGGCACAATTTGTCCCAGCTGACTGGGTTTTGGAGAGGATTGATTAATGCTTGAGGGTTTTGAATCTGTGCCTCCAACAATCTGTGTTCATGTTCTCTTTCCTCACATTTAATGTCTTCCAGCTCCAGAGCTCCTTGGCGGCTGCTTCTTGCACTGATCTCTCAGCCTCTTTCAGTTTGGCTTTCGGTTCAGCTTCTCACCTCAGGTGTTCCTGTTCCTTGTCCCCTTTCTCTGTCTCCAGCTTCTGTAACTCAATCTCAGCCAGTTTAATTTGCATGGCTGTCTAGCCAGGGTCTGTGTCTTTGACCTTGAGTCCTTTTGATAGATCAAGTTGTTCTTTTTGCTCTTTAGTAAGCATACTTACCTTTATTTTATTTTATTTTATTTTATTTTATTTTATTTTATTTTATTTTTTTCATTTCTGTCACCTGTAATAAACATAAAAAAAAAATAAACTAACTTTCTTTTATTTGTTCCCAACCGTCTCATTTTTGAGTCTCTTAAAAACCTACTTTATCAGTGCTTGGAGTGTGACATTCAGCTAACCAGCAAACTATATATCTATAACTATAACTATATAAGTATAAATCTTGCCAAGACTACACCACTGTGACACTTTATTGGAGTGTCCAGGTCTGCGAGTCACTGTGGTACCCACCACCCTCTTCATTGTGAGGGGGAATATTTCTTATGGCAGGTAGTTATCAGCTCCCTGACACTGCCAACCAGTGGATCACTCAAGCACTCTCCTCTGGACTCAGCCAGCCTCTACTTTGCGATGCATAAAAACTCTTCATATATCCCACTTTCCAGACTCCTTAAAAGAATTCCCCCCAGCTCCTTCACTGGACACTCACAGTAATTACCAGGTTCGCTATTCCCAAGAGAATAGTATACACCACCCCGCAACTTGTTTGTTTCAACTGAGTATTAGTTCCAATATAGCAATATCCCATTGTCAGGGAAAACCAGTTTGCCAACCCTGCCTGGGACTCAGATTCTAAAACACATTCTCAAGACATATATACAACTTATTAAATATCACCCATATATACATCACCCAATGATTATGAGGATCAGTATAACATAAGCTTCCATTAGACATTTCACACAACCCTTTTTGGGTAAATACTATGACAGAAGCGTGTTAGGTGTAGAGAATGTGTTAGTTTCTCTTACAAAACAATTTCCTTTTATCAGTTTTGAATTTCCCACATTTAATTTCATTGAATGTTCTCTTGTAACCATTATGAAACAGCAGCTCTCAGTCTACCTTCTCTAAACCATTCATTATTGTCAATATATTTGTCATGTCCCCTTTCATTTATCCATTTTCTAATGTAAACATTCCCAATCTTTTAAATCTCTCTTCATATAAGAGGTTTTTTTTTCCTTCAGGCCTTTGATAATTTCATTACTCTTCGCTGATTTGAACTTGTTTATTTTACTAACCTGTCCCTGCCCCCATCACAGAGCTTTCTTTATCAGTCACCAATTCTGATGCGCTTCTTTCCACATATGCACATTCAGGTGAACAGGACAGAAATTTATCAAGCTATCTGTACTCCAATGGATAGGACCTGTATGGGTCTAAAGATAGCAGGCTTTGGTTATAAATCTCTGAAAGAGGAATGCAAACATTTATTAGAATGTTTTATTTTCCCTAAAATGGTATCGACTGTATTTCTGATTACATGTATTCTGAGCTCTAATTCTTAAGTGGACTTTCTGAGATTAAGTGAATAATAGGTGCAACTAATGTGAAAATAACTCTTTCTTTGTGTATCAGAAACAGGTTATTTCTCTGAAGATACTTTGTACAATTCTTATCATTTATATAATTACATTTAATTTACTCTCCACAAAATATATTTTTAGAGAGCAGGTAACTCTTTTAGAGCATCAAATGGCGCTAATCCTAAATCCCCAATAATCACTTTCCTGCGTCTTGTAAAATTCTTCTTGTTCTTGATTGAACTAAGGACTAAGGTTTCAAAAGTTATTTTGAACAGGTATAACAAAATTCTAATGTCATTTCAGCAACTCATTATACTCATTATAACATTCAATGTCAAAATCATATAGAAAAGGATTTAATGTTAGGTCACATTATTTCAGATTTTTCATATTAATGTAAATTTAAGGCTGAATTCACAAATAATATTAGTTTTACATGGGCACTTACTGACATATAAACAGCATGGTACTAAGTAACTTAACTGTGTCTGTAAATTGGACAAGATGAAAAATGAAAAATTAATGCAAATAGTTTTAAATTATGTTTCACTTTGAAATCTTACCTTATATGGCCTCATTTTTTGTTATTTTAAATGTGATCTTTCTGCTAATCCTTCCTCACCCCTGCCTTTCACTCCTGTTTGCCACTTCCATGGAAAGACTGGCCACTCTGAATTGGAACAAAAAGTTGAAATTTCAAAATTGACTGGAAAATGAAAATTCCAAAATATTTAGTTTGGGAAACCAACAAAACATTCCATTTCAATCTTACCATTTTGACTGTTACGTTATATTATAAGTTAAAATAATAAAGTTAAAATGAAATGTTTTGACTTTATCAAAATGAAATGTTGGTAATTTCCCAACAAACATTTCAATGAAATTGATACAGTCGTGTGAATTTTTTTTGATTTGCTAGAATCAACATTTTACAAAAGAAAACTCCTTTGGTGATAATTTTCCAACCTGCTCTGCTTAGCATACAGATGTCCCATGATCACCAAAGTACTAAGATTAGCTATATGTCACCATTGCACTTCACCCCAAGCATTCTGTACACTCCTCAGCCATAGATGATATTCTAATCCACTGAGTCTTGCTTCCTTCCTCAACCCCGAGGTGATGTTTGATGTTTTATTTCATTTTATAAAATGAACTACAGCACAGATGACAAAACAGAGGGGGACAGCTCTTAGTGTAAATTTAACTAAAGAAGACGGATTGACTCACAAAATGTGTTATTTCAACGTGATTGTTATTAAAAATAGCAATTTATAGGGTAAACAAATGTACAATACAAAGATGTGCAAACACATTCAGTCACAATGAGGTCTAGCAGGACAAAAAATTGCTTTCTTTATTGTAGTACTCCCATAGACAGTAATATGTTCATCTGGAAATGGCTCCAGTAAATTGATAAAAGATTGCAGTATTCTTTGTAGTTAAATTATGCATCAGTGAAAAGGGAAAGTCTGGAAGTCTGGAATTAGTTTTCTGTTCTAATTTTGCAAATTATCAGCAGGGATATGTTTTCTATTGGATTTGCAAGTACTATAAATTTATGCAATCAGCATAGAGCCATCATGCACAAAACAGCTGAGAAGCGCAATAACCTGTAGATTAATGTTCAATATCGCAATTTCATCTATTTTTTCCTTCTACATAAGATTCATGCTTAGTAATAGTTAATCAGCATCTGATGTGTTTTATGGATGCTGTCTCCTGAAGCATCCCTTTTAAAGAACTGTTCATTTAATCTCCAGTCCTCGTGGGGAATTATAATTCTATTTTTGAGAACACTGGAAAAAAAATTCAGCTCCTACTTAACAGAATCCTTTAATGTTTACAAATGTTTTCAAAGCATTAACATCCTCCATGGCTCATTATTTAACACTGTAGATGTACTTGTGCTAATGTTTCCATCTAGGTGGCACAATTCAAGATTTCATCCCGTTTGAATGCAGCTGGTGTATTTGAAAATGTTGCCTAACTTTTGCACATAACTAAATTCAGTGTGTGGAGTCTATGGCACATTACAAAAGCAAACAGGATGTTTACAAGGGTACTACAGCATAAACGTATGTTTTTAATTATCTATAAATGAAGGAATATTCTTTCAAAAGCAAGGCCTGTGTCATGCCATCAGTTCTTGAGCAAAACTCCCCACTGAGAATTTTGATTAAAAATTGATAGCATTATATGGTCTCCCCTACATATTACTTGTTAATATACTAAGTTTTAAAAGCCTATGCAAGTATGCATAATAAATAGAATTGGGTGAAAAAACTCTTAGCTTGAACCACAAAAGCTGGGAGAAAGCAAGGAACAGACTGTGTTAAGTTAAATTGGACTTACCCAAAATATGTAACTTTTGGAAAACTAGATACATATAGGGCCAGAACCCCAGTTGGTGTACAGTCAATAGATGCTGATTTACACCAGTTGATGATCTGGCTCTACCTTTATGTAATTGTGAAACAACAAGATGAAGCAACCTCACCATCTGCGTTGTTCTGTGTTGGTAGTTTTGTATTTGTTATTGTAGGCCAAGCTTTATCAAACTATGGTCTAAGAGGCAAACCTAGTCCACTTCCTTTTTAAATGTTGCCTGTATAGTGAAGGGAGCATAATCCCCCTCTTCTTCCACCACCGTTCCCTTCCCTCCCCTCCCTTCCCCTCCCCATTTTCCTCCTCCTCCCGACCCCCTGGCATTTTCACTCCTGCTGACATTAACGTTGGTCCACAAGCACCTTCACACTTTTTCCCATGCCATCCCTTATGCCCGGGAAAAGGTCGCAATTTTTATAAAGCCAACACCTTATTTACCATCTAGTCCCTCCTCAAACCGTACCTCTGCCATCATTCATAGAGAAAACTATCATCTGATAACAGCTAGACTGGGGGCAAGTTGAAATTATTGCTTTTGGTTGGCTAACAGTATGCCCACAACGCGGGCCGTCCTTAGGATTTATGGGGCTCTATGCAGTATTATTAAACTAGTGCCCCTATGCATGAGGGCAGGCCGGACTTGCAGCCCAGGGGGTGGGAGGGACGAGCCAGCAAAGGATAATGAGTGACCCGGCCGGCCTCACGGCAGAGGAAAGTCACTGTTTCCCGCAGAGACCCCCTTACCCTCTCCCTTACTCAGAATGTGTGGCGCCAATACTCCACCCCTACTCTGCCCCAGGCCCCGCCCCTACTCTGCCCAGGCCCTGCCATCCCCCCACTGTCTCCCTCTTCTCTTGTCTCCCCCTCCCTTTTCACCCCCTTCCAGCCTAATCCCTGAACCCAAATGAAACAAATGATATTTGAAAAAAAACACTCTTCTGCAATTTCTTTCTAAAGAAAATGGACCATTTTTTCCACTGCATGCCAGATGGTGAAGACTGGACATGCAGACAGTATAATTAAAAGCACTAAATTTGGGAATAAAAAATGTCAGTCACAGGTTTTTTGATATATCCTGAGGTTTGTCACTAATTTATTTGCAAAAACTTTGTACTAAAGTCAGCTGTCCTGCTGATTACAACATTAAATATTATAGAATACATGCTGCAGCTCTTCTGTTTTACATTTTCTTAATCAGTATTTCTAAACTGATTTTATATTTTAAATGTACTCTTTAGTCTTCATAAAGTAATCATTCCAGATTACTATATATTTAACTCACTGAAACAAAGACATTAGTTTAAATTAATCAGTTACAGAGGTTTAGTGTGTTCATAACAATGTTCATTGCTTTTAGAAAAAGGGAACACTATTTTTTTTTGTGTGATCTCTGTAACAATAGACATGTTTATGAAATTTTGCCAACTTTGAAAAATATGTTTCCAAAGATTTTAGGCATAACAAAGGATTTTATATCTTACTAAGGTATTGATTTTGCTGGAGGGGTCTCTTAAAACTAGTTAATCAAATAGTCAGAAGTAAAAAAAGGGAAAGGTGTTTGTCCAGCTATCTGGATGGAAAGCGGTGTTCTCCCTTTAAGGGATCTCTTCAACAGGGGGGTGAAGGGAGAAAGGGATGGACAGAAAAGACAGGAAGACTTTGAAGCAAGTTTTTTGTACTATAGTCATTAAAATTAAAATGTGTTTTAGATAAGGGTGGTCTTGTGAAAGATTTATTTAAAAAACTATATGTTTGAAAATCCAAGCATTTAAGGCTAAAGATGAATACTCATATTGTGCATCTAAAAATCTATGCAAGGACTTTTTAGAGATGTGATTTTATAATCTTCAGCAACACATTAATGAAATATTGTTTAAGCAAATTTTAAACTAAGGTCCTGTAGACGAAAATGTTCTGAGTAAATATTACAGTAATGCACAACTGTTTTTGTCAGTAAAGTCAGAAACTGACAGTATATACCTGGGGGTTGGCAAATGCCTGTGAAATGGCTTCATTACCACTTGAATGGCTCTTTAACAGTTTCAGTGGTTTGCTAATAGGTCTGGCAGGCTAGAAGACTTTTTCACTTTTTTAAGTTACTAGATCCCCTCTGTAGGTGCCTCAAATACTCCTTTTCTTTTTGTGAATACAGACTAACACAGCTACTACTCTGAAACCTCTGCAGGAAGACTCACCAGGCTGCAGCAGCTAACTGTGGGAGCCTGCAGGAAGGGTCAGAACAGCCATGTATGCTGCACATGTCTCAGGACAGCCGTGCACACAACTACCCTGTGTTAAATCATATTTTTGGTACCTCTCCTTTCCTTATTCCACCTACTTGTTTGTCTCATGCATCTGCTATGTCTTGTCTGTTAGACAGTCTGGTCTTTGAAGCAGAGACTCTCATTTACTCTGTGTTTATAAAATGTCCAGCACTACAGGATCCTGACCTTGGGGATGCCTCTGGATGCTCCCATGATGAATTAATAATAACAGCAATTGATGAAGCAAAATAATGTTTTAACAGAATAACAATTACGTCAAGAAAACCAATACAACTGTATGACAGTGACACTACTATAAAAGGAAGAAATATGTGGAAGGAGAGTGTGCATCAGGAAAAAGGAGCTTGAACAGGGTGTGTGCTCCCCTTCCTTATAATTTTAGTCAAAGCACATGGGGAAAAGCGGGATGGAACAGGTGCTGAAAAAGTTGGGGAAAGTCTGAAACCAAACAAATGAGGAGGAAGAGGAGAAACACTTTAATATTAAGGCCATCTTTACATCACAGGCTACTGAAGACCAACCGCAGGAAATTATTCTTCAAGATCTCATACACCAGACCTGGAACAACAGAGAACATTGTGTCACCATCCTCTCGAACATCTTGAGATTATGCAACAGAATTTGTGTTTTAAAAGGGCTCTGAATTACCTTAATCTTTGGTTTTTGTCTGCTGCTTTCATAGGCATATCACTAGATTCAAATATGGGAGTTTTCTAATATTTCATTTCTATGTGTTGGATATTCAGTTAGTGGAACTGCACCAGGAATTAATTTCACTTCTGATTCAGATTTAGCCTATGGAAAGGGATATATATCTTGGTGTCTAGTAGAGTTTTGAATTTAAGTTCCCAGGCTTACTTTTTGAAGGTGTTGCACAGGACTCCTTTGAGCACCGGTGTTGAAAGAACAGAGATGGAGAGATTGCTTTGTAAAAAAGTGTTGACCCACAGGTGATGGGGAGTTTTTGTCTTTTATCATTTTTCTGTGTGAGTTCATTCAAGAGCATAGTTCATTTGAGATTGTCTGGTTTCATCCACATAGCTATTATTGGGACATTTGATGCACTGGATGTTGTGATAACCACATGTTGAGATATACCACATGTGTAGGGCTCATAAATCTTGAAGGGTGAGTTCTGTATCTTCCATCAACACAAGTTGCTCCAATGACAGATACTACCTCACCTGCCTTGTCTTGCTCACAACCGTGGGACCAAAGTGGCTACAACAGCACTGCAAACAAAGTTGAGATATGTTTAGAACTAAATATTCATATATGACTTGGGAATATGATGGCAATATTTTAGGATGAAAGAATTATGAAAAGCTATGGTTTAGTAATGACAGATGCACCATCAGAAAGTGTAGCACACACAGCTTGATGATCCTGCAAAAAGCAGAACCCCTCCTCAGCTTCAAGTGACTGCAGTGGAAATTAAGAGGGCTCTGAACCTTGCAAGATTGGGCTCTGGAAAAGAGGAATAATAATCTAAATTTAGAGCTAAAGATTTGCCATTCCTAACTCTGTTCCAATCATGTGGAAGACAATAGAAAGAGGGACGAATATCTAGGTTCAGTGAGCAAGGGATTTTTATGGCATTTGCACTGCAAAGATAAGATCAAGAAAAATATATTTCCCAGTCAGTAGATCAAGAAAAATTCAGAATGGAGAAAAGTAATCATCCTAAATTTTGCTGCATCCTTTGATTTTTTTCCCTGTTGCTTTGCATCAAGGTAACTGAAAGTTCATATGAGAATACAAGTTGCTGTGTTCAAACATGTACACTTCTCATTTTCTAAATGTAATCTCTTTGAATTTAATGTCAAGTCAGAAAATGTCAAGAGAGAACAAAAGAAGACAAATAAGTTGTGCTTGCTTTTCCTTAAGGAAGGAATATCAAAGAAGGGGTAAGAAACCCTACTATCCCTAAAGAAAGGCAAACAACACAAAATGGTAAAGCCGGTAGTTTTTTTCTTGTATGACAAGAGCTCAAAAATCTGCTTTTGTATCAAAGTGTCTCAAGACAGAAGGCTTTAGTATTGTAACCCAGACTTTGGAAATGCTTTCAAGGGCTCTTTTTCACAATAGTATTGTTAGTCTACATCTGAGAGTTCATCCCATATTTGAACAACATGGGTCACTTGGTGCATATGAAATTCAATCATGAATATATTAGCACACTGCACTATTATCACTTCTACTACCAATAATTATTTATTGAGTGCCAGTAGAGTGTTTGGCCCTAAACAAACCAAGAGGAAAACATGGTCCATACCCTGAGGAGTTTACAATGTAATGCAAACACAGAAAATAGCGTTTATTATCATTATCATTATCATACATGCAATGTGCATTCTCCCAAATTTATCATACATTAGGGATGGCAGGAAACATAGATTCAAGTTCTGAGTCTGATCAGAGCGCAAAACAAGGACCAGAAACCTGTAATTTAGCACAGAGGTAACAGACAGACAGATAGGTGTGTCCAGCTTTAGGTTGTGCTAGGTGTCTCCTATGAGGTGCTAAGTACCATCAGCTCTCACTGACTTTTTATAAGGAGTACTTGTGGCACCTTAGAGACTAACAGATTTATTTGAGCATAAGCTTTTGTGAGCTAGAGTTGTAACTCACGAAAGCTTATGCTCAAATAAATATATACAGCTGTAGCTCACGAAAACTTATGCTCAAATAAATTTGTCAGTCTCTAAGGTGCCACAAGTACTCCTGTTCTTTTTGCGGATATAGACTAACACGGCTGCTACTCTGAAACCTGACTTTTTATATTTTTTTTTTACTTCTGAATCAGGGGGCTAGACTGAGACTTATCCTGAAGGCCATCCCAGAAGAAACTCCAGGAGGGTATTTTGACACAGAAATTGCACTCTGAGGAACAAAAAGAAAAGGAGGACTTAACACGGCTGCTACTCTGATCTCTGAGGAACGATTCCCAGAGATACTGTTTTGTACAAGGGGAGAGAAAGGAGTCACAACTGAGCCCTAGAGTATATTTGAAGAAACCACATTTTCTTGATCTAAAATTCCTTTGTTTTCAATAGATGGGAAAAGGTAACATATGACAATGCAAGGATTACATTTAAAAATAATATTCAACAAGAAAAATGTAGAGGAACATATTAAAACAAGTCTGTGACTGTGTGGCTGATGTGTAAATATCTTTAGTTTTTCTTGGATGGTAAGAAGTAGTGTGGGTCTGTTCTCTTGTTCACCACACAAACCTCATTCAATTATTTTTCCTAACTGGAAAATCCCTTACAACTGGTGCTCCTATGCATGTTTTCGCTCTCGTGCTGAAGTTATAAAATCACGATTTACATTTAAATATTTAACTTCAAATATGCATGAAGCTGTCAAGCTTAATCTAAACTAACAACTAAATTGTGTTACTGTGATTCTGTCTGCTGTGGATTTGTATGTGAATGTGGCACTTAATCTCACAAAGTTTCCATTTTTGCTTTACACACTGGCCACATTAGCCAAGCTGAGGCTGAACCTTCAATCTCCTCCATAACAATTGGCCTCATTAATTTTACAAATTACAAGCAACAATAGTATTCAATGAACTTTTGATATTGTTATTATTACTTATTTTATGGGCTAGATTGTGACCAGTGTTTATGCAAATAAAGCATGGCATTGGCTCACTTGCCGAGCTCTGTAAAGGGTACCCAGAACTGTAGATTTTGTGCTTGAGAGGGTGCTGGAGCTACTACTGAGCCGTTCCCTGCCACAGTGTGGCTGGCCATTCTAAAGGGAGACAGGTCTCAGCCCACCTGTGATGTAACTGATTTACCTCCCCAGATGAAGAGAGTGAATTAAGTCATGTGACTGATGCTCATGTAACTAAACCAGGCCATAGGTGCCAACTCTGTGGGTGCTCCTGGGCTGGAGCACCCATGGGGAAAAATTGGTGGGTCCTCTGCACCCACCGGCAGCTCCCCACCCCACCCTCCTGTCCCAGCTCACCTCCACCTCCCGCTCCGCCTCCTCCCCTGAGCATACCTTCCCTGCTTCTCCTCCCAGCGTTTGCCACCACGAAACAGCTGTTTCACGGCATAACAAGCTGTGAGAGGGACGGGGGAGTAGCGGAAACGCGGCACGCTCAGGGGAGGAGGTGGGGAAGAGGTTGGGCCAGGGCGGGGATTTGGGGAAGGAGTAGGGAAGGATCAGATGGCAAATGTGAAAAATCGGGACAGGATGTGGGAGGTAATAGGTGCCTATTTAAGCAAAAGCATCAAATATCAGGACTGTCCCTATTAAATCAGGACATCTGGTCACCCTAGTAAGGAGTCCAATAGGGGCAGGGAAAGGGCGAAGTTGGGACAGGGACCTTGGGGAAGGGGTTGGAATGGAGGCGGGGCAGGAGTGGAGATGGGACAGGGCTGGGGAATGGGGGCATGGCCATCCAACAGTGCCAGGAGAAGTTGGTGCCTATGAACCAGGCCCCTGTGGGGAGTAGAAAAACAGATGTTTGTGGTCAGCCAAAGGGGGGATAGCGGGGTGAATCTGCAGAAAGACAGTGTCTTCTTCAGTGATCCCTGAGGACAGGAGCTGTGGCTGGGTGGAAAGCCCTGACTGCAAGCTGCAAATTTTGTTTTCTTTTTGGGGAGAAGGCAAGAAAGGCGAGCTAGGTCTTATATCTTCTCCAGTGGCTCAGGGAGCAGTAAGAGACAGTACTTCAAGGAGGAGGGGCTATATCTAGATTAAGGCTAGGATGGAAGACTTCTTGTGTTTATTTTTATGTTAATAAGCCAGACCCGAGGGAGGGCTGTTGTTATTTGATTGGTGAAAGAAGTTTGTGTGTGGAGCCTAGAAGATGAGACAGTGAAGCAGGATGCTGCGGAGCCACTGGTGACCACAAGGGGGCATTTGGGAAGTGGCTGCTTTTGTTTCACACCCTCATAGGAGTAAGTCAGACAAAAGCAAGTTGAGAGGGGCAAAGAAATGCAAGGACCAGGAGGAACCATGACTTCATCCCCAGTATGTCTCCCCATCTGCTGGCCTGCAAAGCTGGTTGACTGTGTGTAGGGAGGTGTGCTTTACTTCTTAAAGAAAGGTTACCTATTACTATCTGTCATGAATATAGAGGGAAGAGTAAACCCCTTTGAAATCCCTCCTGGCCAGGGGAAAGCTCCTCTCACCTGTGAAGGGTTAAGAAGCTAAAGGTAACCTCACTGGCACCTGACCAAAATGACCAATGAGGAGACAAGATACTTTCAAAAGCTGGGAGGAGGGAGAGAAACAAAGGGTCTGTGTGTCTGTCTATATTCTGTCTTTGCCGGGGATAGACCAGGAATGGAGTCTTAGAACTTTTAGTAAGTAATCTAGCTAGGTACGGGTTAGATTATGATTTCTTTAAATGACTGAGAAAAGAACTGTGCTGAATAGAATAACTATTTCTGTCTGTGTATCTTTTTTGTAACTTAAGGTTTTGCCTAGAGGGGTTCTCTATGTTTTGAATCTGATTACCCTGTAAGGTATCTACCATCCTGATTTTACGGGGGGGGGGGATTTCTTTATTTCTATTTACTTCTATTTTTATTAAAAGTCTTCTTGTAAGAAAACTGAATGCTTTTTCATTGTTCTCAGATCCAAGGGTTTGGGTCTGTGGTCACCTATGCAAATTGGTGAGGCTTTTTATCCAACATTTCCCAGGAAAGAGGTGTGCAAGTGTTGGAAGGATTGTTCATTGTTCTTAAGATCCAAGGGTCTGGGTCTGTAGTCACCTAGGCAAATTGGTGAGGCTTTTTACCAAACCTTGTCCAGGAAGTGGGGTGCAAGGTTTTGGGAAGTATTTTGGGGGGAAAGACATGTCCAAACAGCTCTTCCCCAGTAACCAGTATTAGTTTGGTGGTGGTAGCGGCCAATCCAAGGACAAAGGGTGGAATATTTTGTACCTTGGGGAAGTTTTGACCTAAGCTGGTAAAGATAAGCTTAGGAGGTTTTTCATGCAGGTCCCCACATCTGTACCCTAGAGTTCAGAGTGGGGGAGGAACCTTGACACTATCCCACAGCACAACCAGAATACTGCAGGAGGCAATCTGCCTTTATGAGACAGAATACTTCTCTGTGCTCCACTTGGAGTTATGTGGCTTCACACCATCCCTTACTAATAGCTATGGCTACCTACCACAGTCTATCCTGAAAAAGCCTTAAAGCAACATTCCATTATGTTACATGCTATACAAACATGTAGGGGGACAGCATCCCTGCCCTGAAGATCTTACACTCTAATATAATCCTTGGAGAAATGAGATAAAACTACTAGACTCTGATCCTGAAACTACTATTTGGAAACCAAACTCTTCCAATTTTTTATGAAAATCTTACTTCAAGGCCATCAGCTTCTGGAATCTTAATTAAGTCTATGGAGAAATTGCCAGAAATGAAAAGCACTTAAATGTGCTACTTTTGCTCCAGGCTGACAAAGTTATTATTTCGCCTTTATTTGAGTAATTCTCAGATGAAGCGTGTGAATCAAATATACAAATAATGCTGTGTTCGGGTTCGACTTTCATCAGCATGAGGTGAGTGGCAGGAAGTTTGCAAGTTTTTTTCTAAGTGTAATTACAATGACTTGGTCATCACAGTTGAGATCTCTCGAAAACAACCTCACTGTCATTCTAGATAGCACCAAATTTTATAGCAGAAACAAAGACAATTTTAAAACACCCACACCCACACACCATTGATATACCTGAGGGTAATTTCAGAGTAATTGTTCCCAAACACTTTTAAAAACTGTGATTTTCACTAAAATGATTCCAGACACAAAAATTAGAAACAGACCTTCTGTACTGACCTCTATTTTTTATTTGCTTGAAAAACCAGGATCTCACAATTCTCCCAACATGCTCTGTGAGACAAGTACCTCTGATTGAGAATCATCTACCCATTTCCTTAAATCACCACTTCTCACAGATTTCAAATGAAGTGACTCTCCATATTGTTTTCTCAGAGTAAAGGATTCTTGGAAGTAATCTACTGACTCAAAATAGCTGGTAAGATCATAAATATGAGTTTGTGATCACATTTCTAATATGTGAAATTTAGGACTCAAACCTTAGGATGTGTTGAGTGCCTAAGATAGGATCACAACCTATGACAAGCTAGGGATATGATTACCAGCTTGCATACACATATTCACGCTAGCTAAATAAGAGCTAACATAAGTATGTGTATATGGGCTGGGAATCACACTTCTAACTCATAATGTAGATGTAGCCTTCCTTGTTGCTGACATCTTAACTCGTAGTGTCCCAAAAGAAATAAGGAACACATACTAAAAGGGTCCCTTTCATTTTCTGCAAAGAAAGCATGACAGAATGTAGCTCAGTATATTAGTTATGATAATATTTGGAGATGCTTATTACAGAGAAATTTTAATAACATCAGAAAGAGATGGTGTGTCTTAAGCCTACCTCCCAACTATTTTTAAGAACATGTAAAGCCACATAGGACTTTTTTCATTTATTTAGCACTGTATAATATCTAGATAATTATGATTCAAATACATTTATTAAGAACAAAGAAAGCACAAGCAAATTAAATAGTGGCAGAAAAATCAACTTAATTAGTGTATATATAATAATTCCAATACCAAAAATAGTTAATTTACAGTAATGGTTGCTCAAATACACTTCTTTATCGAGACAATCATTGAAAATTCAGGGAATCGGTAACTGAACCAAGATTCACCTCCACAGAAACCTCAACTCACATACCTTCTCCTCAAACACACTCAAAAACTCTGCTGTTCCTGTAAATAGGCCCAATGGCCTGTGGTGGGATGTTAGATGGGGTGGGATCTGAGCTACTATAGAAAATTCTTTCCTGGGTATCTAGCTGGTGAATCTTGCCCATATGCTCAGGGTTTAGCTGATCGCCATATTTGGGGCTCGGAAGGAATTTTCCTCCAGGGCAGATTGGAAGAGGCCCTGGAGGTTTTTCCCCTTCCTCTGTAGCATTGGGCACGGGTCACTTGCTGGAGGATTCTCTGCTCCTTGAAGTCTTTAAACCACGATTTGAGGACTTCAATAGCTCAGACATAGGTGAGAGGTTTATCGCAGGAGAGGGTGGGTGAGATTCTGTGGCCTGCGTTGTGCAGGAGGTCGGACTAGATCATCATAATAGTCCCTTCTGACCTTAGTATCTATGAATCTATAAACTCTTTCAGTTGTAGTTTTCTACTCCACATAATACACACATCAAATATCCATAAACATACTCAGATGAATTCTGATCTAACTAATTTAAAACAAGTTATCTATATACATACATGTAATGGTGAAGTCTGTAATATGTTATTTTTAAAGGAGAAAACATGAAAGTGGAGTGAAGGTTCAGTGAGTGTGAGGAACCATATATGCATATTTTAGAACTGAAAGGGATTTTCTTATACTCATGGAAATGTAGGGCTGGAAGAGACCTTGAGAGGTCATCTAGTCCATCCTCCTGTGCTCAGGTAGTACACAATTTTATTGTTTAAGAATAAAAATAAGAGCTCATTGAAAGTTTTTGATTGAAAAGTTGCGGAAGTTTTTTTTTGTTTGTTTGTATGTGTTCTTTATTTCTCAAAAATGAAAAAAAAAAGAATTATTTTAAACACAAAATTGTTAATGACAAAATTTTTAATATTTGGAAATATCTAGAAAAAAATCCTTCTGTTTTCTTTTTGGTATTATCACTAGCAATATCAAAAAGGTTATTGAAATTTTCCATTTACTAAAACTGGTTCTCACATTAAACAAAAATCTTTCATAACAATTTTGATAGTATATTCCAGTAGTTTCAATACTTTTAATTGCAAAAAAATCTGAAAAAATTGAATAATTGGTCTTCAAGCACTTTGACATGAAATCAACTTCAACATTTTGTAATTATTTCACAAAAATAGGTTTTTATCTTTCAACCAACTCTAATAGGAGTCCAAAAATATGAGTCTCTCATAAAATATCAGAAATAAGTGACCCTGAAATGCTGATAGTTTTAACAATAAGTAACTTCTGAGTTTAACAATACTTTAGAAAGTTGAAGTATGTTAGAAATGTTTTAGAAATGTTATAAATTTGGAAAAATCCATGTTAGATTTCATGTTAACTTATAGAATGTAATCACTATTTAAAGTGGAAAATGCAATGCACTATGATAATAATGAAACAATAATAACAATTAGGTCTTATATTGTGATTTTCCTTCATAGGTCTCAAAGTGGTCTACAAAAGAAGGCAAGTATCATATCAGCAAAATGTCCAAACACTCCAAATCCAATCTATGTGTACAAGTAGCATCTCCAAATGGTGACAAGCATAACAATCCAGATGGACAGAAAACAAATTATAATAATTTAGAATATTTGCTATATGGCCAAGTATTCATGACATTGATTTGAGATACAAAGCACCCAACCCAGTAGATACTATCATCTAATAATGAGCTAATATATTAAATCAAACAAATCAAAATGAAGATAATAGAGTACACTTATCAGTCTTGCCCACATGTAACACTAAACCTCAGAGATTTACAAGTCTCTAATAAGCCATGAAACCCAAATATTAGGCTTAAAATATTATGAGAGAAGGTTACTGGAGTAAACATCAATTAGATAGACTGGGATAATATATTTATAAAATTCAGGGATGTTTCATGGAGCAGCAGATAACTATCGAGTATAATTCAGTGCACAGAGTGTAATACACATTTTAGTACTCCCAAATTGGGTGCTAATTAGATTATAATCTCTTTGGGACAGTAACTGTCTCTTATTCTGTGTT
Organism: Lepidochelys olivacea; assembly: GCF_965140295.1. Taxonomy (NCBI): domain Eukaryota; kingdom Metazoa; phylum Chordata; order Testudines; family Cheloniidae; genus Lepidochelys; species Lepidochelys olivacea. The sequence goes on along the minus strand of NC_140411.1, from coordinate 72,579,782 downwards.
TGTAAAGTGTCTAGAAGAATGGGGCCCCATTCTCAGTTGGCTCCTAGGTGCTGCCACAGTAAACACTATTAATAATAAAGTATTAACACAAATAGCTGGAGATGTATGACATTCAAGACTACTATTGCATACATGGTTTGTGATAGCCCCAAATGACTCCTTTTTAGAAAGTCATTAGAAGATAAGCCTTGATTCTTGAATTTTTAAATATCTGTTTTTACATGGAAAAGTGGTTTTAGAGAGTCATAGTGATGGTTAAATGAATTTGTATGCATGATTTGGGAATCCAAATCTATTCCACACATGAAAGCTTGGATCAATGTTGCATGCATGGTGCAAATGACAAAAAAAACCAAGTCCTTCTCTTTCCCAGGAAACAACTGGAAGGCTTTGTTCTCATATGGGACTGGATTGTGCCTGGCCCTTCCCTCAGAATGCAATATGAGGATTCTATCCCCATCCCAGTTCAAAGTCTGCATTATTGTCAAACAGAATTTCAATCCTCACACTTAGGAGAGTGGAGGGCTGCTTCAATTCCTTCACCCACTGCACCAGCCCAGGACTCAAATGCAGGGCAGAACTACCTGCGCCCCATAGAAGGGAAGAATAGTAGACACATTTCCCCTGCCAGGCCTTTCTGGGAGGCACTATGCCTCAGGGAGTCCAGTATCCTGGTGCTCAGCCCCTGTGATACTGAGACACCATGTCATTTAGCAAGCTCTGTGCCCTGGGAATCATTCTGTGATCTCTGCTTTGAGTAGCTAACTAGTTACTGAGTGCTCTATACATGCAAAATATTATTGCTATAACATTTTATATTTGGTGTGAAAATACAGATATAATTGAATGTTATTTTTATTAAGGCTATAACATAGTATCTGACAGACATTTATCTATTCATCATTCAATGAAGTTTCTAGCAAATTAGAACAGACAGACTGCTGTTTGCCATAGTTTTAAAAAAATTCTCATCATTACCTGAAACTGGTAATGCAATTGATCTAAAGAACTGTGGTCCTCATTATTATATTCAGCTGGTAATGTAGTAACTCCTCATGACAGATTAACTGCATGTGTACTAATGACAGCTTTGCACACGTAATTGCAGAGGCCAAAGTTGGTTTACACTCTTTTCCCTTTCATTTGTGTTTCTTGCATTTAACATATGGAAGGAACAATATTTCCCACCCTGAGAGCACCTGCATACTTCAGGTGATGGTGTCAGACAAAGGAGAAGATTACTGTGGGTGGGCAAAGCTACAAAACCATACACAGCCACAGACACACTGCAAATTGGCTGCTACATCTGCAGGTGGCTGCTCTTCACTTTCCTTTCAAACCCGCACTTGTCTCCCCTAAGGAAACTAGGTATGGGAACAGCTCACGTGTACAGGGCTGCAAGCTCAGTCAGCAGACCATCCACCCAAGATTCAGTTCTCAGCTACCCACTAAGCCTTATGTGGAACCAAAGGATTCCCATCATCTCAGCAGCAGCTAATCTTCCTGTGAGTTGTGTTTGGGTGGTAGGAGAGGAGGAGTCAGACCTAACAGATGCAGGTGGGAGAGGAAGAGTCAGTGTACATACACACACACACAGAAAATCCATCAAAAAAGAAAATAGAAGGGGAAAGGGAGGGGAGAGAAAAAAAACATAAAAAAGAGATAAGAAAATATAGAAATGGAATTGAGAGATAGAGAAAACAGGCAGAAAAATAGATGGCAGCCCTGACTCAGAAACTCTAGTTTGATGGTCTCTGGATCAGCACCTCCAATCTGCTGGTCAGGAATCAAGGGAAAACGGTTGCAATATCAGTGACTCAGCATTTCCACCTTACTGGGCTGACCTTTGTGAGATTGCGATTTCAGTTCCTTTAGCTCTCTGGGCTGACGGTGAAGCAGGGGACTTTCTGAAGTTACTGATTCAATATTTCTAGTATTCTGGTCTGTTGTCAGGACTCCGGATTCTGTGAAGTCACTAGCTCAGCAGCTTTCACATGCTTAGATGATGTCAAGGCCCAAGCCTCTGAAATTACAGGCTCAGTTCCTCTCTAATGTTGGAATGATGCCTAGGCACAAGCTTCTGAATGGTTTCTTGGCATGAAATGATTTTCTCATTCCATTAATATTCTTGGGATTTCAGAATGGTTTCTTGGCATGAAATGATTTTCTCATCCCATTAATATTCTTGGGATTTCAGAAGAGTTTCCTGGTCTGTACTGAGATGAAACTGAGACATTTTAAAGTATTCTAAAAATACTTCAATTCACCTTTAATAATTCACCTGGGATGTGGGACACCTAAGTTCAATTACCTGTTCCAAATCAGGCAGAGCAGGAACTTGAATCCAGGTCTGCCCTCACACCAAGTGACTGTTCTATCCACCAGGTTGTAGGGTAAGTGGCTCTCATGTTTTGATCAGAAATGCCAACCTGAGAAAATTTTCCCGTCAAAACTTTATTTGAACCCATTACGGTCACACAAAAAGTTTCACTTTTCACAAACTGGAATTTCCCAATTAAAAACAAAAACAATAAACCATTTAATCAACAATTTCAGGTGAGCTACTCTATTAACAAGTGTTTGTGAGGTTACTGGCTAAGCATCTATATGTTTCTGGGCTCTTTGACGTTACTGGTATCTTTAGCTTGCTGTCTGATGTTTCAAGATTTAAGCCTCTTGAGAATACTGTCTCAACATTTCTATCCTGCTTTGCTGATGAGAAGGCACAGACACTGGTTGGCTTACTGGTTCAGTACCTCTAGTTTCTTTAGACAACGTCAAGACACAGGTGTCCAGGAGCTCATTAGTACTACAGTTCTAGTTTGTTGGTTTCTGTAAGTTCTCTGGTTGAGTATCTGTAGCTTCCATGCCTGATGTCAAGTCACAGGCTTCTAACATTCGCTAAGCACCTCTAGCTTGTTGGACTGATTTCAACACACAGTTTTCTGCAAGGTTACTGGCTCAGGCTCAGCGTCTCTACTTTTCTGTGCTTTTGTAAAATTGCAATACTCTATGAAGCTATTAGATCAATACTTTTAACTTGCTGGGCTAATGTGAAGCTTTTGTCATGTTTTTGGCTCAGTACCACTAGCAGGCTGGTTTGCTGCCAAGGCACAGTAACTTGTTAGGTTGCTGGTGCAGAACCCCTAGCTTGCTGATATATGAAGTTTAGGGATTGACCTTTGTAAATCACTGATTCAGCGTCTCTAGCTGGCTGGCTGATGATCAACAGAGGACTCTCCAATGCTACTCTTGTAGGGTGACTTGGGGAGGGGCCTACTCCAATCCAAAAAAAGTTTGGAATCACTACACTGCCCTTGCTAATTTGCATTAGTGACTGGGAAACTTGTTACAAATTCTTCACAGACACATTTACCAGACCCTTAAACAGGTATGCATGGCCACATAAGAGTCCATCAGAATTGCAGAACTTGTAGTCAGAGGAGCACATGTTTGCTCCCTCCCTGCTCCCCAGGGAGGTGTAGAAAGGAGACCCAGCCATGGCTCCACTGAACCCTGTTCATTCTATGTAGCTGGCAGACAACTGGTAGACAGTAAGCTGTACCCCATGAACGGTGTAATAGTAGGAGAAATAGTTGGAGAGAAACCACTGCATACCTCCCGGTACCCTGTTTGTAAGAATGCCACAGTAGGCCGATGTGAAATAATCTGCCTTCTTATAAATTCTCTTCCTGATCTCTAATAGTTAGAGGTTGACTTAAATAAAGGCCTCATAATATTGTTTTGTATTATCCACAAATCCCATTCTTCATAGACTCAAACATCTTGTTCATTTTTTTCTGACTGCAGCTGCACACTGAGCACAGGTTTTCCTTTGGCTGTCTACAGAGATGCCCAGGACCCTTTCTTGGATCACTACTGTTAACTTAGAACCTTGTAAGGTGACTGAATAGTTTAAATTTGCCCCCCACCCCAGTGTGCATCAATTTGCATTTACTAGCACTGAATTCAATTACCATTTTATTCACTTGGCTCACTGAAGTTCATCACCGTTCTCTCTTGTCCTGATTAACCTAAAACCAATTTTGTCATCTGCAAATTTTGCACCTACCTATTCACCCCCACCACTTTTGAGATTCTTAATAAATATATTAAACCACATGGAACCTAGTACAGAACCTCAGGCCCCCAACTGCCAACTTTTTGCCAAGATGAGAATTGATAATTTAATCCTACTCTCTGCTTTCTGTCTCCTAGCCAATATTTGATCAAAGACAATATTTAGCCTCTCATCCCATGTCTGCTTAGCTTCTTTACTGTGGGATCTTATTAAGGGTCTTTTGAAAATCAAAATAAATTATGTCAACCTGTTCACAATTATCCACTACATGATTGACATGTTCAAAAAAATGTATGAGTTTAATAGAACAAGATTTTACTTTTAGAAATTTGACTGGTAGGTCCAAACAGATCATGATCTTCCAAGTGTTTTGTTATTCTGCTTTTAATTATCATTTCAACCAATTTGCCATATTGAGCTTTAAGACTTACAAGCTATAATTATCTGGATTACACCAGAGACTTTTAAAAAATACACACACAAAATTTCCTACCCTCCAGTCTTCTGGAATTTGTGGCTGTTTTTAATGACTGCAAATTTTGATTAAAAGCTCAGCCGCTTTGTACTTAGGTCTTCTCCATATTATTGGACGTATGACATATGGGTTGGAAGATTTATTGCTTTTAATTATCAGTTTGCTCTTCCTCTGACATCTCAGTCTTTGATAGTACCTCATCTGTGTTACCAGGAAACATTAAACCAGAGCAGGAATCTCCCAAACATCTTGACTGGTGAAGACTGAAACATAGAAATCATTTAGCTTCACAGCAATACCATTATCATCTTTAATTGGTCTATTTAATCCCTGGTGATCCAGCGGTACCATCGTTTTTCAGGCTTCCTACTTCTGATATACTTTACAAGAATCTCTTGATTATTTTAAACGATTAGCTATTTATTCTTCTAACTCTGTTTTGGCCCTTCTAATTTCCTTCTTACAAATTGTAATATCGGCTCCTGTTTATTGATATCACTCGGATCAGATTTCCAAATGTGGAAGGATTTCTCAAACCTAGCCATATTAGTTTACTCCTTACCTTCGTGGGTCCCTTATTTTTCCTTGTCTTCCTGGGTTCCTTTACATTATTCCATGATGGACCATGCAGTACTAGAAAAAGTAATGTCTTCTGCTGAGTAAAATAAATACAGTCTTACTAATATGTGACAACACTACAACATTCTACTATTAAATCGTCAAGGGAAAGAGAAAGAGAAGACTCTTGTGGAGATTATAAATTGTATAGACTATCAACACTCTACTGTATTATGTGAGGTTAGCAAATTCTACTTCTCCATGAAGTCCATTAGGAACTTCAACGTGGTCAATCTGTTTTACATGGAAGGTACTCAGATAATATGGTAATGAGTAGTATTATAAGACCATAAAATAGATCATCTAATTAACGAGTCTGTAGTGAATTGAGGTTCTCCTATGTTATCAAGGTTCTTAGAGTTATAGTTTTTAAATAGACTTACAATATTATAACAAACAAAAAACCACATTTCGAGAAATGGCTGATAGCTGTATAATTTCATTTCATCTACAATTTTTAAATACCCAACACCATAGAAAAGAAAATTATTTTAATGCCTACACCATTAAATTATAAGACTATGGGAGTTTGATTGGTTTCATTTCTTGATTCACTAAGCAGCAGGGAGTTAACAGCTGTAACTCTGTGAAAAGTATGAGTAGTCCTATTATAAAATTAACATTTGCTGACTCTGATAATGTGGTATACTGTAGGTCAAATGCATCATCAGTCTTTAGCTGTGTGCAATAATTGCTAACTCTATTCAAAATCATATTCTAAGCAATCTACTCTGTTAGGACCTTCATTAGGTGATGCACAGAAAAATAGCTGCGACTTTAGAAAATTATGGCTTTAGGACAAAACAATAGTCAGTTTGATTTCAAACAAAAAAAATTGCAAAATATAAGTATCATAATGCTTTGCACTTATACAGGAGTGTATGTCTGAGGATCTCAAAGCACATTAAAAGCACTGATTAATTAAGCTCCTTTACACTTCTGTCAGATAGATAGAGTAAATGCCTTTTAAAAATCAATATACTACATTAATATTAAATTAAAGCATTGCACAGTTCCCATAGTTGTTTCTTATTCTAAGAAAGGAAAAAACAAATTTCTTGTATCTCAGATAACTTGTGAATGCACTATGGAAAATAATGAAAAGTGGTAGAATCAATCTTCAAAATAAGGGACAAATGAGAACCATACACGAGGCTATCTATCAATATTTGTCTAAATCTAGGAGCTATTTTAAATAGGGGACAGGCTTGTTAGACCATTGTCTGCAAATTATAATGCTTCCTTCACCATTATTCTCAAAAGAAACCATACACTGCTAGCTAAGGAAAAACTGAAAATAAAACTCCAGCAGCATGTGGTTAGCTCATGGAGATCCCATATAACTGCTCGAGTGGGCTAAAATGACATGCATATAACAATAGTGCTTTCTTATATTTACATATATTGAATATTGAAGGTAGGCAGTACATCGTAAGAATATCATTAAATCGTTATCATTTATTGAATATTTACATATAATTGAAAGCTAAAAGCAACGGAAAATGACGTTTCATTGCTTATGGGCATTTAGGCACTGAAATACAAATTCTATGTGTTTAGCAATATTTTTCAAAGCAGTTCCAGGCTGTTGGTTTCTTGTATGTTTTGGCAGTGCATTCTTCCAGACAGAGCACTTCATTTCTGTATTTCACTTTGAAAGCCTTGGCATGCAGCTGACCCTTTGGTAGTTCTATCACTCTGCTGGCTCTGAGCCGCCTGATAAGCAGCAAAAGGGACTGAAGATTTGATTGCCTGACAAAAGACTATATAATGTGAATGCTGTCAAGCATCAGAAGATGGAGGCAATAAAAAAAGACTGAGATTAAAAGCTTTGCCACATATTTCTGGCCCACTGGGAAAAGAAATGCTAACAGGACATAAACCAAGTATATAATCTAGGGCAAGATGTATAGACTCCATGAAAAGATTATCTTGACAAGTTCCTCATCAGCATCATTTTGAGATGAGAACCTAGAGAATCTATGAGTCATTGAATCCAAGCTTTCTCCAGATTAAATCTACTGGTCTGTGGAAGATGATAAACATCAGTATACAAGTTCTGTCATATTTTGCCTTTTAAAATTGGTATAATATCCTGTTAGTAGAGATACGACACATGTTTTGAAAAATGTGGCAATATTGTCACTTTTATCAGTGTAGCAGTCTGGAATTTTCATTTGTAAAACTAAGTAACCTTTCCAAAAATCTAACAAAGAAGGACAATTAGTTTACAAATCAAATTAACAGAGGAAACGTTCTCAGATCATTATACTATTTGTACTGGAAAACATTCATGTGAGATGAAAATAAGATATTGCAATGTAACATTATTAATTTCAATGCTATATAAGAGCCTATATTATTTACACATACCACTATATGAGAGCTCGTTTGCAGGATGTAGTGGACTTGTCAAAGAAAGAGTTGAGTACTTCTAAGTTTGGAGATGTAAGAATTTTTCCCCCTCCAAAAAGGGAAACTATCTTAAAATAGCTGATTGTCCGGTAATGTTGGAAGGAGGGCAGAACCACAGGATGTAGTTTAATTAGGTTGGAACTTTATTCCTAAATGTCTGGGAGTACCCAAAAGATAAAATTGTACAGTGCAGGCAACTCCATAATAATTTACAAATGCCTGAGGAGTAGCTGACAGCCCTCCCCCTTACCAATTGCGGAACTGCAGAACTATTAACAGGGTTTGTAACATGTCTTTTAAATCAGCTTCTGTACCCAATGACTGGAAGATAGCTAATGTAACACCAATATTTTAAAAGGGCTCTAAAGGTGATCCTGGCAATTACAGACCGATAAGTCTAACATCAGTACTGGGCAAATTAGTTGAAATAATAAAGAATAAAATTGTCAGACACATAGAAGAACATAAATTGTTGGGCAAAAGTCAACATGGTTTCTGTAAAGGGAAATCATGTCTTACTAATCTATTAGAGTTCTTTGAAGGGGTCAACCAACATGTGGACAAGGGAGATCCAGTGGACATAGTGTACTTAGATTTCCAGAAAGCCTTTGACAAGGTCCCTCACCAAAGGCCCTTATGTAAATTAAGTTGTCATGGGATAAGAGGGAAGATCTTTTCATGGATTGAGAACTGGTTAAAAGACAGGGAACAAAGGGTAGGAATAAATGGTAAATTTTCAGATTGGAGAGGGGTAACTAGTTGTGTTCCCCAACGGTCAGTCCTAGGACCAATCCTTTTCAATTTATTCATAAATGATCTGGAGAAAGGGGTAAACAGTGAGGTGGCAAAGTTTTCAGATGATACTAAACTGCTCAAGATAGTTAAGACCAAAGCAGACTGTGAAGAACTTCAAAAAGATTTCACAAAACTAAGTGAATGGGCAACAAAATGGCATAATGTAAATTTAATGTGGATAAATGTAAAGTAATGCACATTGGAAAAAATAACCCCAACTATACATAAAATATGATGGGGGCTAATTTAGCTACAACTAATTAGGAGAAAGATCTTGGAGTCATCATGGATCATTCTCCACACAGTGTGCAGAGGCAGTCAAAAAAGGAAACAGGATGTTAGGAATTATTAAAAAATGGATAGAGAATAAAACAGAGAATATCTTATTGCCCTTATATAAATCCATGGTACGCCCACATCTTGAATATTGCTGTCATAAATATAAAAGGAAGGGTAACCACCTTTCTGTATACAGAACTATAAAATCCCTCCTGCCCAGAGGCAAAACCCTTTCACCGGTAAGAAGCTAGGATAACCTTGCTGGCACCTGACCAGAATGACCAATGAGGAGACAAGTTATTTCAAAGCTGGAGGGCAGGGGGAGGGGAACAAAGGGTCTGTCTGTCTGTGTGATGCTTTTGCCGGGAACAGAACAGGAATGGAGTATTAGAACTTGTTACTAAGTAATCTAGCTAGAAATGCGTTAGATTTCCTTTTGTTTAAATGGCTGATAAATAAGCTGTGCTGAATGGAATATATATTCCTGTTTTTGTGTCTTTTTGTAACTTAAGGTTTTGCTTAGAGGGATTCTCTATGTTTTGAATCTGATTACCCTGTAAAGTATTTACCATCCTGATTTTACAGGAGTGATTATTTTACTTTTTCTTCAATTAAAATTCTTCTTTTACGATCCTGATTGCTTTTTCATTGTTCTTAAGATCCAAGGGTTTGGGTCTGTGTTCACCTATGCAAATTGGTGAGGATTTTTATCAAGCCTTCCCCAGGAAAGGGGGTGTAGCGCTTGGGGGGGACATCTCCATGTGGGCTCTTTCCTTGTTCTTTGTTTAACATGCTTAGGCAGCATAGGGTTCAAGGACAAGGCAAATTTGTACCTTGAGGAAGTTTTTAACCTAAGCTAAGAATAAGCTTAAGGGGTCTTTCATGCAGGTCCCTACATCTGTACCCTAGAGTTCAGAGTGGGGAAGGAACCTTGACAACTGCATACAGATGTGGTCCCCTCATCTCAAAAAAGATATACTGGCATTAGAAAAGGTTCAGAAAAGGTCAACTAAAATGATTAGGGGTTTGGAACGGGTCCCATATGAGGAGATATTAAAGAAGCTAGGATTTTTCAGCTTGGAAAAGAGGAGACTAAGGGGGGATATGATAGAGGTATATAAAATCATGAGTGGTGAGGATAAAGTGTATAAGGAAAAGTTATTTACTTGTTCCCATAATATAAGAACTAGGGACCACCAAATAAAATTAATGGGAAGCAGGTTTAAAACAAATAAAAGGAAGTTCTTCTTCACACAACGCACAGTCAACCTGTGGAATTCCTTGTCTGAGGAGGTTGTGAAGCTAGGACTATAACAGGGTTTAAAAGAGAACTGGATAAATGAATGGTGGTTAAGTCCATTAATGGCTATTAGCCAGGGTGGGTAAGGAATGGTTTCCCTAGCCTCTGTTTGTCAGAAGGTGGAGATGGATGGCAGGAGAGATATCACCTGATCATTACCTGTTAGGTTCACTCCCTCTGGGGCACCTGACATTAGCCACTGTCAGTAGACAGGATACTTGGCTGGATGGACCTTTGGGCTGAGCTAGTATGGCCATTCTTATGTTCTTATATTCTATCCTGGTCCCAGACAGCCCACTGTTGGGAACTTGTCCCCACCCGTGAATGAGAGTAAAGGGAGGGGCTATGAAGGAGGGGTGGGGTTTGACTCCCTGCTGTACCAGTCATAGGAGCCAAAACCCTCCACTCCCCGTTTCCACTCCTTTAAAGAATATATCTCCTTTATATACTTTCTATTTTATCTGATCACTGTATCCATTTTCTATGGAGTACAAGCACTGGGCATCAACCACAAGTAGCCATCAGCAATTTGCTTGGCTGCCTTCCGTCTCTATACCTAGCTAGTGTGACAAAGTTCCTCCTCTGCCTTGGTGGGTCCTGCACTTTTTGGCGGATTTGCTCACCTCAGAGATTCATGGCAGCCCTCAGTTTGGCCGCTTCCACTAGAGGCTCAAACCTGCTGTTCACTCAGCTAACCTCATCATTGGCCAGCATGGAGGAAATGGAGAACAATCTCTGCAGTCTCTGTTGTACCACCTAGTGAGTCAGGGACAGGCCAGATCCCTTTACAAATTAGGCCTTCCCTTCTGGTGTTGCTCACAGACCAGGTCCACTCCTAATGTGGTTGGGGGGATGAGGGGTACCGGGCCTGCTCTCCACACCAGGTTCCAGCCCAGGGCCCTGTGGATAGCAACTGTCTATGTCTCCTGTATCACCTGTGTGACAGCTACAGCTACAACTCCCTGGGCTACTTTCCCATGGCCTTCCCCCAGCACCTTCTTTATCCTCACCGCAGGATCTTCCTCCTGAATCCTGATCACGCTTATACTCCTCAGTTCTCCAGCAGCATGCCTTCTCACTCCCTGCTGCTTGCACGCCCTCCACTAACTGATGGGAGGTCCTTTTTAAACCAGGTGTCCTCATTGGTCTCCCTGCCATAATCGATTCTAGTATGCTCTTAATTGGCTCCAGGTGTCTTAATTAGCTTTCTTGTCTTCATTGTTTCTAGCAGGTTCCTGATTACTCTAGTGCAGCCCCTGCTCTTGTCACTCAGGGAACAGAAAACTATTCATCCAGTGCCCAGTATATTTGCCTTCTACCAGACTCCTGTACCCCACTGATCTGGGTCTGTCACACCAGGTTCCCAGACATCTCCTGATGCCTTCTTTAATATTGGCCAAAACATATCAGCTCCCAAGTTGGTGCCCTGTATGCTATGTCTGGATGAGAAATTAGCAAACCTGGCCCAGATGAAAAGACGTGGGCATAAATAGTCCCCTCTCTTCTGGTCACCTGGAAGGAAATGGGTCAGCAGCCCTCTGCTGACCTAGTATGAATCTGCCTACATGTGGCAGGTAACATTCTGGCTCTCGAGTCACCCTTAAAGGAATAAGACACCTTCTCCTGACACTTAATGTGCAGTAGGATCATTGTGTCACTTCATATAATACAGTGGAAGCAAAACATTGTTAATAAGGTAAATTAATCAGTAGTAGTTATTATGAAACTCTACTTTATATTTTTTCCTCTTACAATATTGATTGAATTTTACTTTAATTCACTGTAACTTTAAAAACAAATAATCAAACTATTCAGAGCTAGGATACAAAAAACAAACTGGCAAAACTCATTCAGCAGCTAAAATTATGTAGAAAAAATACAAATACCATTTACTTATGTTATGACTGTGTATTCTATATGCAAGTTACATGTGTACAATATATGTGTCTCACAATAGTTTCGTGAGGAGTCTGATATTATAAATATTATAAAGAGGAGCTAATAAATTGTATTCATTATAACTGATTTAAACCTTGATATGTGTAGGATATTGGCTAAATTTCAAATAATTCCATTCACAGCCAAAAAAACCCTAAATACTATCAAGTCACAAATGAGATAGTATAAATGCCCCAATCATCTTTCTGTTACAAATGTTTCAAAATGGTGAAATTCAATTAATTATCAGGAAAAAAAGAAGAAAAAAACCCTGGTGAAATGAAGCGCAGTGTCAGCCACATAACACTTTAACAGTCACTTTAATAAATACATATTCATTTTTAAAGACCCATCCTGAAACTTTATACAAATTTGTCATATTGTAAACTCCCCCTCAGTTACTTATTTATCTTCACCCTCAAAGTTGTGCCAATGGAACATACAGGAAATGAACAGCAGAAAATGCTGAAGCCCTCTGAGTAGAATACAATATATGTTTCTTTACTTTTAAAGTCTTTTATCATTTGTTGTATCCAAGATCCCAACTCTGTAATCATTTACATGAGCTTAACTTTTGTGTTTATTTTTTAAAGTTGAGCATGTGTATAAATGGTTACAGGATCGAGGCATGAGTTGAATAGTATGCAAGTGATAATGTTGGAATACATTTACAATAAATGACTTTTCCTGCTAAAAGTAAACTAAAACCTCATTCACACTTTGGCATTCACATGACTACAAAAATAATCTTATCGCCTGGCATATTGCAACAACATTAACTTTATCCTTTAACTCTCACTAGGCTGGGAAAAGAAATAACATTAGCTATTATTTTATAGTGCTAGGTGAACTGCAAAATTAATTCTAGGTGAATTCTTCTCTTCACCATTGCAGATTCTCCCCCCAACCTACACATATATGACCACCAAACAAAATGACCATCTCCTAAATCTCACCATCATGCTGGCTTAGTTATCATTTACTTAAGCTTTCCAGCCATCTCCTATATTGGTGAATTTTAATATTTTCTTCTACAGCACCTTGCTTACGAATGGTCTGACATTGGTCCAACTCCCACTGAAGTCAATGGGAGTTGAATCAGACTCTAAAGTCCAAATTGAACTCCCACTGAAGCCAAAGACTGGATATCTCATAAAGTACCCCCCGCAAGGCTGATATTTCAGACTGTTACTCCCAAAGATGGTTTTTACTCATGGAAGCAGTCCTATTCACAATATGAAATAAGTAACTTCATGGGGCTACTTGCATGAGAAAGCAGCAGTCACTTGGCTAAGGGTTTACAGGTCTTGTCCAATAATTAGTAGTGTTCATATCATTTTAAAATCACTAATAAAATAAAAAGTTAAAGTTATGAAATGCATATCCAGTCCAAAAACAGTTTAGATGAGATAAGCCAATGAATGAATTTTATTTCAACTTAATTGTTGTATTCAACAAATCCTCTATATGTTCTCAATCCCACGAGGTGTAAAACACCCTAACTTTCCATTGAACGTAATGGAAAATGAGACCAATCACCACCTCCCAGGGCAGGCTTTATATGTGAGGCACCATAACCCAGTGGACTGAATGAGGGACTGTGATGTGGTATGATTGAAATATGACCATGTATATCATTATTAGTACCACTGTTATACAATTGCAACAAATCATATATAAAGTATGTCATGTAAGGTATCAACTATGATTATCCTGTTTATATGCATGTATCATCTTTGTACGTAAAGTTATGAATATTGAGTGTGTACCTGTACTTCAAATGTGGTTTGCTCCTGGGGTAACATCCTACAAAGTAATTTACATCCAGTCTGGCCAGCACATTGTGACTGGACTATTCAAGCTGATGGACCATTAAAGAACAGTTAACGCTCACAATAGGTCATAGAAGAAGCTTGTCCCCCCCCCACCCCCGGTGTGCCTGTGGATGCTTTAGTAAGAATATGGGCAATGGCTACTCCTGTGAGTCTTCAAAGCATGGAAATGCATGTGACTTGCTCATGTGACCCTGGACTCCATTTTGTGCTTGTTTTCCACAAACTGTATTGTGGGCTTTGTTTGGGACAGTAAAATTTCATCTACAGGGGAGAGAGTATAAAAGACCCTGGGAACATCTCCGTTGTGTCTTCATTTCCTGCTTCATTTCTCTGGGCTAGATTTCTAACAAGGAAGGTTTAAACAAGGAATGATGACCCCCAAGCTGTTTGAGTAATTTCCAGAGAAAATTTTCCAAACTAGTAGTTTATTATATCACTGCTTCAAATCTGATATAAAAACTGTGTAATCACTTGCATGTATATGATTTCCTTAACCCTTGTAACTCTGTTCTTATTTTCTCCTAAAAATAAACCTTTAGATTTAGCTACTAAAGGATTCACAACAGCTTGATTATTGGGGAAGATTTGAGATATATATTGACCCGGCTATGTGGCTGATCTCTTGAGATCAGAAGAATCCTTTGTTTGATGAAACTGGTTTCCAGTAACTACACATCATAAAGTCTAGTGTCTGAGTGGTGAAATAAGGGATGGGATGCCTAAGGAGAATGCATTTATGACTGCTTGTTTCCCAGTATGGGGAGACAGTATGGTGCTACTCCCTCGGTATATCTAATGGTAGAGTAAACACCAGTGTGCCCTTTTTCCTCAGCAGTTTGTCCTGAATCTGGTATTCTCAACTGTGACCCACTGAGGCCTAGTGACAGGGACTAAAAACAATAATATCTGTTCTGTTACTAATTTACTTTGACTCCTTGGATGCTTCATTTACCTGCATCTAGGTTTCCTCACCTGACCTAATGATAATACCACTTACCTATCTCACAAGCATATTGTGAGAATTATTTAACATTTGAAAGCACTTTGGTGTTGTGAAGCACCATAAAAGTACTATATATTATCCTTAACTGGCTCATTAGAATTAATCTGCACACTCTTGTTTGCATGAAATTCCCCAAATTGTTTGTTTTGTACTCACATTCCATACAGAAGAACAATCATCAGTTGCAGCAAACTGTAACGCAAAGGGTGACTGAATAGATAAATCGTCCTGCTTCAGGCCTACCATATGTGCTTCTTCTAATCTTTGACACTGAGGCTCAACTCAATGTTAGGAACAAAGTGAATGATTTATTTTATTTTTTTTAATTTAATTTGCAAAGTGTACTTGGCATGCTCACTGGTGCAGGAACAATTTAAAAACAAATTAATTGCTAGAAAACCAAACTAATACAATGTTAAATAAAGATCTCAACAACCTCACGGGGTACAAACTCCATTCCCCAAGAACTTCTTTAAAAAGACGCTTTATAAATAGACAGACCTTGCAGTATATCAAACTCAAGTTATCAGATCACCTGGAGAATAAATTTCCACAGCCATCCAGGACTAATCACTAGGGATCCTAGTTTCCCGTGATTAAAAAATAAAATTCTCTAATAAAAGAAATCTGTGTTTTTTTATGATTAATATGAAATGCTGAACTATAGTTTCGCTAGCCAAAATATATATAGGTATCACTTGAACACAGTGTTTTATTGATATAATTACCATTTTTACGCTGACAGCAAGAGCACTGCCCATTCTCCTGATTATCCAAATTCTTGATTATCTGGCTCCAGTCCCAATTAGATCATATAATTGGGGTACTACTATATGTGTTTCTATTGTTTCACAAAATGTAAAAACTAAAAATTCTCTGTAAAAATACAAATTCTAATTTTTCCCATGGTAAATGGATTTCTCGGATCCCTGGTAATCACTGAGAATATCCTGCTTCCCAACATGTCAATATGGGGGCTGTAAGGAGGAGTGACTCAGCTAATCTGAACTATTAGGATTGCACATGAGTAGAGAGGAAATATCTAAGACAACCAAGAACCAGGGCCTAACCCATACAGGCTTGAACTGAATTGAAAGCCAGTGAAGTCTATGGAATGTCAGTATAATATGGCCCATACCAACCTGAGAGACACCGCTAAATAAATGGGAAGCCTTATTCTTCACTGACTGAACTTTGTCAGCAGTCTTCAGGTGTAGCTCTGTTCTCATATGCTGCTGTAATCTAATCAGAAAACAACATCTGTGACAAGGTGTGAATCAGCAAGGAAAGGATAGAATTTCATCATTTAGCAAAGCTGGAAAGAAGCATTTTTGGCTTCTGCTGCAAGTTGGTCATCTTTATAGCATCCAAGGCTATTCCATAGGGATGTGATAGATTACAAATCCAAATAAAAGAATCATAGAATCATAGACTATTAGGGTTGGAAGAGACCACAGGAGGTCATATAGTTCAACCCCCTGCTCAAAGCAGGACCGACCCCAACTAAATCATCCCAGCAGGGCTTTGTCAAGATAGTTATACCCATTCCATCAAGGGTGAAAGATAGCATATTAGGGTATTTCTACATTGCAGTAAAACACCCTCTGCTGGCCTGTGTCAGCTGACTCAGGGCTCAGGCTGTAGGGTTAAAAAAAATGAAGTGTAGCCATCAGTTCTTGTGCTGGAGCCTTGGCTCTAGGACCCTATGTGGGGAGACAGGGTTCCAGAGCCTGTGTTTCAACACAAGTCCCAATGACAAGTCCCAATGACACTGCCATTTTATATCCCCTCCGTCTGAGCCCGGTGAACCTGAGCAAAACTGGCATGGGTCAGCCACAGGTATTTTATTGCAGTGTAGACATACCCTTAGTTATCGAATCTGTATGATATGCCTAGTCAACCATAATCCAGTTAAATCCAGCTAGCCTGCATTCACATGTAATGAACCGTGGCTCTTTACATACAAACAGCACAGTCATCCAAATGAATAAAAATAGAGAATATCAGCATCAAAAGCCCAAACTCCTATCACTGGAGGGAAAAGAGTAATTCTGCCGGCTGTCTACAAGCTGTTATTATAAATTATTATTTATTTGTATTATGGTGTGCCTAGGAGCCGTAGTGATGGACCTTGACACTATTATGCCAGGAACTATACAAACAAAGCAAAAAAGACAGTCTCTGTCCCCAAAAGCAGTAAGCTCTTATCCTGTCTGTGGTCAGCCAACAGGAGGACACATGTTCACCTTTATTATGCTGGTGCATTACATGAGAACAACATATTTCAGCTAGACAATGGATAAACTGAGAGAATGGTCCATCCAGATTCACTAGGATTCTCCTAACCAGTGAATGACGCTCAGATATATGGTAATGTTTTATATATTAGAAAAAAAAAACAAAAACCCAGCTTAGACCATGGCTGTTTACAGAATAATGTATGGAATGAAACAGATGGAGAAAAAAACCCTAATATTGTTTCATCAGTGCTTCTGCTGAGAGTTGGACATTTTCTAGATAGCACATTAAGCAGCTTGAAAATCTCCTTATTAAACAGCCAAGAGCAATCATGCACATTGAATGGTACAATAAATTTAACATATAAACAAACAAGTATTATCACACATTTGATTTAACACAGAAGCTATGCTCCTCAAATTCAAATTGTGGTGGATGGCACATGGGATACATATGACTACAGACACCCCCAAAATAATGTTTTGCTCTGAGATAGCATCTGACAAAATAAATTTAAGTCAAGCAACATATGTAATTCAAAGAGATCTTTAAAATCCACCCCCAAACTTGGTACTTGCCTTTAAACTCTCACCTGGGGAAAAAAAGTTCTCAAATCTCCAATGGTATCATTTATGTATGACAATATTAGAAGAATCAGTTACTCATACTTAATGATTAGGGTGCTCATAACTTCACAGGACTGGGACCATAATGTCTCCATTATCATAGTACAAAGAAGTTCTAATGAAATAATTAGAATGAAATATTAGCCCTACTGAAGTCAGTGGGAGTTTTGCCATTGACTCTGATGGAGCCAGGATTTCTGAATGTGCATCCCACTAAGTAGAGTGAGGTCTGAAAATCTTAACTGTTTGGGAATAGTCTTTTCTTAAATAAATTTTAGAGAAAAAGAAAGGAAAAAACTGAACACAGAGTTAGACATTTTGTTTCCCAACTGAATATTGTTTAGTGTTTCCTTTTACCTTCAAACTTTATATCTTTTCTATGCTTATAAACTTGCTTGTTGACTATTGCACAGTGGTCATATTTTTTTCTGTACTTCTTTTAAGGGTATCTTCTGCATGGCTGGAGAAAGTCTGCATCATTGTGAAAATGTTAACTGCATGTCTAGAAGCAGTACTGGATATGTAAACCAGACATATTTCTTTTTTATGAGCATATGCTTCCATTGTATCACTGGAGATTATTATTTCAATATGACAAGGAAAGAATTCAGAATTCTAAGGGGGATTTAAGTACTGATTTTGGTAATCTCTATACTTTGTCTATTATCAATTCTTCTACTTCTTTCCTGCTATATTTCCTCGATTCTCTCAGGAAAATAAAACTTTTATGCTATTTTATTTAGGTCATAGAAAACATGAACACTTAAAGCAAAACATTTTTTAATCAAAGTTTGCACAGGAAAAACACAGGTTCCTAAGAAAATATGCCTAATTTGCTAGAGTTAGGCCAAAAGGAGACTGAAATGACAATGCCCAACTCATGTTCATTTGCTAATACATGGACACCACTAAAACACAGATAAAGTGGAGAAAGATCTTCCCTTCAAAGTTTTCAGGTTTATTCATTTAAGAAAGGCAGAAAATGACACATAGAAGCTTGAAAGTCAACGTAATAAAACAAGTCTGTAAATACTTTAACTGTGCATCTACTATGAACAAGCATTTATAAAAAATAGTAATTAGGGGTTTTATGTTTCCGTTGCCAATGACTTCTAGATTAATGGTCCAATCCTGCAAAGCTTCAATGCAATTGTTGGTTTATATGAGTAAAGATTTTCAGAATCAGTCCTCAAATTTGCCTAGTTTATAAGAAACTGGGTTAATTCCTTGTTAAAAACACACTTATTAGCAATAAAGATTTCTCAGGATAAATTCTGACCACAGTAAGTCCAGGAAAATAGAATGGATGAAAAATAAGAAAACATTTGTTGTGAGAAATATTTTTTTTTAAATTGAAGTTGCTTCCACATTACATGGTTTGAAATTAAATTATTTTCTGCTTTTTGAAATGTATACCATTTATTTCTAATTATTTATTTTCCAATTTTCAGTAAGAAAACAATTTTAGGTAAACAAAATATTTTGAAATCAGTTTTGAACAGGATTTTTTGTTAAAATGTCAGTAACATCAACAATGTTCATTTAAAAAAAGTGCTTGAAAAAAGCCCTTTTTCAATGAAAAAAAAACCTATCTGAAAAAATGTCAAGCACCTGTAATAGGAAACCAGCCCTTGAAAGAATCAGACTTTGATCAATTTACTATGCTGTCTGATCAACCTCAGGGAATGTATGCACTCTGTCCAAAATGTACAGTAACATGTTTTATAATTCCACTTATTCAGTGCTTTGAAATAAAATGCAATAGAAGTATACAAATGTATAAATATTGGGTGGAACTGTGTGATATGCCTCTATGCTATGCTACAGTCCTGCCCCCTCCTGCCTCCATGTACATCCCTGGTACATCCTGTGATGTTATTGACATGAACTGTGACCATATAGATCATTGTTGCAACCAGGGTCCTATGGTTGCACCAGAACTTGTACAGAGGAGGTCAAGTGGGGTGTCTATGGAAAGGTTGTAGTTTGCTAGTTATGATTATACTGTCAGTTTGTGTGTATCATTTTTGTATTTGAAGTTATGACCATTGGCTATGTACTTGTTTCTCAATGTGTTTGATTCTAATTAGCCTCAGTGAAGCATTTGGACAGCTTCTTGAGATAGGACTATTCCCAGTAAGTGCCCAATCAAGAAACACTTAACTGACAATGGACTTTGGGAGACGCCAATCGACGTCTGAGCTTTCCTGGGAACGTTCAAATTAACATGTAAACAAGGGTGTTAGCCTGCAAAAAGCTGAGTCATTCATGGACATGTGACTTGACCGGGTGGCTACAAACTCGATCTTCTTGCTGTGACTTTGCACAGAAGAACAAAGGGGTTTCTGCCCACAAGACAGAGAATATAAAAGGCCCTGGAAGCCTCTCCATTTTGTCTTCAGCTAGCTGAAGAAATGGCCTCTCCACAGCCAAGAGATGCCTGAAAGAAACTGGAACAAAGGACAGTAACTATGGGGGTGTGAGTGATTGCTGGACCCAGACTAGAAAGGAGTCTAGTCTGTGAAAGAAGCTTATTGGAACATCTCTGAACATGAGATTTACCTGTATTCAGTTTCTTAAATGTATTAGGCTTAGACTTGTGGGTTTTGTTTTATTTTGCTTGGTAACTTACTTTGTTCTGTCTCTTATTACTTGGAACCACTTAAATCCTACTTTTTATACTTAATAAAATCACTCTTGCTTATTAATTGACCCAGAGTAAGTAATTAATACCTCGGGGGCGGGGGATGGGGGGCAGCTGTGCATATCTCTCTATCAGTGTTATAGAGGGAGGACAATTTAATGAGTTTACCCTATATAAGCTTTATACAGAGTAAAACGGATTTATTTGGGATTTGGATCCCATTGGGAGGTGGGTGTCTGGGTGCTAGAGACAGGAGCACTGCTTAAGCTATTTTCAGTTAAGTCTACAGCTTTGGGACTCATGGTTCAGACCCTGGGTTTGTACTGGAACAGACTGGTGTGTCTGGCTCGACAAGGCAGGGTTCTGGAGACCCAAACTGGCAGAGAAAATGGGCTCAGAGGTAGTCTCAGCACATCAGGTGACAGTCCCAAGGGGGTTTCTATGATCGAACCCATCACAGATCCCCCATACCAGGCATTGTGAGGGTGCCTTCACAGGGCAGCCTGTCTTATGCAGTGCCCAAACTGGACAAATTCTGCTCCATGAGGCTAGGAAGTTTTATGATGCTCTATACACCATTGAAGCTATACAGAAGAGTATTAGTAGTATGTAGAATTCCATCACTGATCAACTGATTTTTCATCTAGTTGACTTTCCATTAATATTGGACCCAGGATCTTAACCCCCTTTTCCACCCAAAAAACTGGGTAAAGGTTAGTATTAAATATCAATAATAATTTTATGATGCTTTATACACCATTGAAGCTATACAGAAATATAGCTTTTCTATCCATAGATCTCTCACCCATAGGCTTCTACAACTGATATGATTTTCCAGGAATTAATAATAAATAAACCATTAAGGACCTAATCCTGCATTTCTTGTGCGCACAGAACTCCCTTTAAGCTCCTGCATGAGGAATCTAGAATTAACCCCTAGATGTTTGCCACTGCCATTTCACAAGGTGGAGCTGAAGTTAAAATGGACAAGATGGTCACTGGACTTTACCCATATTGTGTGTAGGGGTGGCTGTGAGAGAGAGAGGATCTTCTTTTCTGCAAGGGGTGCAGTAAGTCATATTTACTTAGCTCAGACAGCCCAGGGGAATGCTTTCTGAATCAATCCCCAGTGTTGGAAATTGCCCCCAAGAAGACAGGGAGGAGGGCAGGCATACCCAGCACTCCCCATCACCCCCCATTGGCCTGTAAGGATGACCAGACACAGATGGGGAGGGCACATGCACTAGCCAGAGAGATGAGGCAGAATGCAAACACACGTTGAGTTACAGAGAGATCAGCAAGAGACTGCCAAGTGCAATCCCTCTCTCACCTCCCTTTGAGATGGTGCAACTTCACAATGCCCCCAACATGGGCCAGTACCTAACTGTCATATTTGGCTCAGTGCTACCTACTGATTGGCACTGCTTCTTTCATGTATATATCTATTCTTAGATCCCTCAACTTACACAGAATATAGAATAATATTAATGTCAATTGTTAATTAGAAAGTAAATTTCACTCTCTTAAAAAGTGTACATAGCAGTGTACAACATACATACATAGTATTTTAATTTCCATTAGGAGAGTTTATTTTAATTTCCCAAAACACCTATTATGAAAGGTGGCAAAGTCTGCAGCCTACATGCCCCATACAGAGCTTCTAATAGAAAGAGCAGATAACAAAATGATTCCGAAGAATTGAAGGTTACCCAGACCAATTCCAACTTTGGAAATTACTGTGGCAGATGCTTTGCCCATAATCTCTGGCAGCACTGAAACATAGTTTGTAACTCAATTTGCTTCTGTATATGTCATACTTTCCTGGCATTATGACACACGATAAACTCCCAATATAAACAAAATAATTATTTTCTAAGCTGCAAAACATATATTTAATTCAAGTGTTATAGGAATGACAACACATTATTTAGCTACCTTTGCTTTCTATTTATTTCCTCTCTGATTAGATGCCTGTTCTAGTAATTACAAATAATTAGAGTAATTCCTTATGGAATACCCTCATTTTTGTGCTATACTGCTTACCTTGATTATGTCAATCTGTTATGGGACACTCCATTTACAAAGAATGGGACTTTAACCTGATCCATTTCTACTGCACATGACCAACTCCAATTAGGAATTTAGTCTACCATCAGGGAGGCATAGATTATCGAAATCAGTGATTACACCCAATGCTATAGATGATGCTACATACATGTAATACATACATACTCTGTTGGCAGTGGCTTCCAAAAAAATTAAACTACACGTTTAAAATACAAGATGATTTAAAAAATCTATTAAATATATAACAATACAATTATGTTATATTTGATTGCTATAAACATCTCATTATTAAGATAGTGTTCATGGTAGTGATAGTTTTCATGGTGTATTTGTTCTTTCACAGATTGTGATATTATACTGAAATGGCCTGTCACTATATATAAATAATTATTTTGTATCATCCATGGGGGTAACATGTGTTTTCTTTTTACTTCTTTATTGATTGCAATGAAATTTAATGTTGACATTTATAGTGCAAATGGTGGCAAATATTCATAAAAACATCAAACCTCCAAGCTTCATAAAAGGAACTATAAAATGAAAATTCACTAGGGCCTCATGAATTTAGTTTGCAACTATTTATGTAGCAGATACAAATAATCTATTAGGAAAAATTCAAATGTAAAAATGGTTGCACTTTGTAGAAAAATAATTGGTTCTTCTGGATTCTACAAAGTTCAGCTATTAGACTTCCAAAGCATCCTAATACTGAAAGAAAAATAGACCAGAGTAATGTTCCAGGAAAAGCTGTGACAATCAGGGTTGTTTTATTTTTTTCCCTTTTTTAAACTTTTGACAATTATGTTCCCCTAGCATGTAAAAATGTGCCAGGAAAGCAAAGTAAACTTTGCTCCTATGGGTTTGGCAAATGACTTACATTCTTCTAAAAAAAAAAACAAAAAAAAAACTACAGGACTGTCCTGGGGCATGGCCTTCAAAATGAATGAGGGGCAGGGACTAGTTGGAAAAATGACTTCAAACATTGTTGAATGTCAACCAGATGTGCAGAGGTTCTCTACCCCAACAGTACACTCATGCCACATTGCCTCCAGCAATGGTCTCTGTGCTACTGCTGGTATCCATATCACCGCTGCACTCTGTTTCCTTCTCCATGACCACAGGTCATACAGAGAGAGAGTTCTGCCCCAAAGAGCAACAGTTAAACAACTAAATAATTGGAAATATTGTCTTTGTAGTAAATCGGCCTGCTTACAAAATAGTAAATTATATTTACTGCTCCTGGTCCCATGACATGGGTCATAGTTACCCCATTGTTCTCATGTGGTAACTGACACAGTAGATGGCTTTGTTCAAATATTTTTCATCTATATGTAACCCTTGTGTCAGGTGGAGCCAGCAGCAACCAGGGCCGGGTTCAATATCTAGGGGTTCCTTTCCATTGATACAACACAGAACCAGCTCAAGCCCCCCACCCAGTAACCTGCGAAAATTAAACACCACCACTGGGCGCCTCTGAGAGGCAATACTTCTCCACTCACAAGCACAGAATCTGAGTGTAGAAAATAAACTTTTCCCCTCAGGTTCTTAAGTCCAGCAACCCAAAAGTCCCTTTCATATGCCTGACCCTTCTCTGCACTCCACTCATAGTTGCTGTCCTTGGTCAGTGACAACCCAGAGTTCAGAGGTGTGTCTGCAGAGTTCACCTCCCACCCTGGGTAGGGGGGTAAAGAGGCATCTTACTCACTCTGCTGGTTGCTCACCAGCCACCTGCTCAGTGCTCTCACCGCCCCCCTCCACCAGTCACACAGCTGGTGGCTCATCATGCCTCTCCGCTACCGCCCTACTGGCTGATCGTTGTGCCTCTCTGCCACCACCCTGCTGGTCACTCATTCACCAGCTGACTGTCAGTCATCTTCTGCCTCTCTTCTGTGACCTCTGAACATTACTATCTCATTGATTTTCAGCTTTTTTGTGGGCTGGGCAGAAACACTGCCCCATCTCAAGTGATTTCAGCTCGCAGTGATTTTAGCTCTTAGCAGGCAGAGCAGAAAAACAGTCCTACCACAACTGGTTTCAGCTCTGATTGAGCAATTAAAATAACAAAATAGGCTCCTAATGAAGCCTATTAATCTCTATTCTTTGAACAGTGGGGAAGAATAGGTTAAGCAAGTTTAGAGAGAACCCGGGGTGGGGTGGAGGGTTGTGAAGCCTCGTACCCAGGGTACCAGGACTCCTGTCCCCACCACTCTTACTTTCACAGGGCTCTGACATTTGAGCACCTGCTTAATGAAGTTCTTTCAACTGAGGTTCTTTCAACTCATTTGGGACAGGTTAAGCACAGTCCTGTTTTCCTGTATTCCTACAATAATTACAACATCAGTAACCATATTTCTCTACCCCTGCATTCATTACTAAGGTCATTTATACCCAACAAACATGTAATCTGGCAGTCTTATAGTACATTTGTGGGTTGTCTTGGTTTAATTCTGATGAGCAGTTTAGATTGAGGGCAGCAATACAAACTGGGATCCAGTAGGATATATCACATTATATGCTGTGGTTGGAGTGGATGACACTGTAGGGACAAGTAGCCCATACAGACAGTGGCCTATACATTCCATACCAAGATGGGTGGGGTCTGAGTCACATAATAATATTTTCTGGGCATATGACAGCAATTGTTTTCACAGTGTCTGTAAATGTGGGCATGCTTGCAAAAGGTGTTTTGGGGCCCATTCAGCCCCTTCTTTCCAGAGTGGTAGGTGAAGTTCCTTTTTTCGGTATAGCTGACAATCCTGTTAATCTGTTGATGTCTTGCGTGAATTATAGCATTTTTGAAATCTTTCAGTGACTTTGTCTAGCAGTTTGCAGTCATCTTCATGGGCCCACTGGGATGTATTGTGGATATCTAATCATGCCTTTAGAGCTTCCAGTGTAGTTGTATACACATTTTCATCCTCTCTAATATATCTCTAATACCACTAATACCACTTGTTTCCAGAAAACTTGTACAACTGCCTCCTCAGTTCATGGTTTCCTTCCAGATTGAGGCCTTGTCTACTCTGCTGGGGTAATTCGACCTAAGTTACGCTACTCCAGGTACATGAATAACATAACTGGAGTCAATGTAGTTGAGGTTGACTTACTATGGTGTCTACACCTGCACTGCATCGACGGGAGATGCTCTTCTTGTTCTGGTGGAGTACAGGAGTCTACCAGAGAGCGCTCTGCAGTCGATTTAGTGGGTCTTAACTAGACCCACAAAATCGACCCCTGCTGCATTGACTGCAGCAGTGTCAATTCCTGGTAAGTGTAGGCATGGCCTGAAGGATTCAGGTGGCTTAATTTGCTCTGTCACAATGTGCAAATTTCTATACAAACTCAGTAGGGTTCAGTTCTCACTACAACTAAGCTTAAGTTATGTTCATGTTAGGAACATAACATCATAATAATATTGGTTGTGAAACCCCATTTTGTATAATTTATCTTCAAACTTTCAGTAGAAAAAGTAGAGACACTTTGGTAGTTTTACCCATTTATTGCTATATTATGGGAAAACTGAAGCCAACAGGTAATAGAGGCAGGCTGTTTGGAAATTACAATATTCAGAGTTCGGAGTTATCAAATACAGTTGGTTTAATATTTTCTGACATTCCCTTGCTTATATATTAACAAAGGCTAAACTTTTATGAATTTGGCATGAGTTGATCTATTGTTTATGCAATTTAATACAGAGCAATGTAAATATATGTTGATTGGGTTGAAACATTTTTAAAGTATAGTCACAATTAAACACTATAAGGAAAATACTCTAGGGATAGCAATAGATAGAAACAAATGCATTATGTTTAACAGGCACTAAAAGAGAAATAGAATTCCCATGTCACAGATCTCTTACTTTTCCTGCTTTGGGACATAGCTGTTCCAGTTTCCCTACCTTTACACTTCATTTCCCCCTCAGAGTGATTTGGTGTTGTTTAGCCCTCCAGTGAAACCATTAAGTCCTCCATTTCCTGGGTAACAAATAGTCCAAATAAAACAGAAGATAGTCCTTGATCCTCCAGGGCCCACAATCCTCCTCCCAAACTGTCTCCTACCTTGAGGCAGTGAAACCTTTCTGGAACCCTAGACATGGGTTTCTCACATAAAAATGGATGCTCACAACAAACCTACACTACTTTTCTCTCCTGTCAGGCCACACAGTCCTTCTGCTTTCACAGCTGTTTTAAATCTTCATTTAGTTGTCTTTATTCTTCCACTCTGATGCAGGGCAGATAGTAGTCATTTGCTCTGGCTGGTCCAAATAGTTCCTTCATCTCTTGCCTCATTAGGCCTCAAACAGCTTGTATTTCCCTGGAGTTCCTGTCCCTTTAGCCCCCCTTCATTAGACTCCTTTCTCCACCTCTTTTAATGGAGAGTCTCATACATATCTTCCTATCCGCGATCTCTCTTCTTAATGAAGAGCAGGAATTTACTCTTCCCCACTCCTGTAATTCCCCTTCACAATAAGCCTTTGATCTCCCTTAATGGCCCAGCACCCTGTTACTATCAGGATGTAGCACAAGAAGGAAAGCAACATATCAGATAAGGTTATGACAACCTACTTGGAATATTGTGCATATTGTTGGATGAACTTTTATGTAAATATTATGAAAACTGAAGAGTTGAAATAGTATAACAGAGCATGTTGAATGCTAAAGAGTCTCATAGGTATTTGGGGAGGTTAGGAAAACTAGTTTTGTATTCATTAAAAAATGGAGATGAAGAGGCTATTTAATTGAGGTGCATACAATTCTGAAGTGCATAGAGAAGGTGGAGGCTAAAAAATGTTTTCAAAGGTGATAAGCTCAAAATAAAAAGGGCATGAGCTGATTCTGTAAATTATAGGTCCTTAAGGGCCTCTGAGGAACTTCTGTTTAGCTAGAGAGTAATTAATGTGTAGAAGTGCAAAAGGTAGCAACCTATTCATATATCATATACAAAGATACACAGAGCTACTTTAAACACACACTACAATAGCTAGGCAGTTTGACTGTGGTCCTTATTCCATCCCAAAACATTGCCATGTTACTACAAAACTGCATTTTTTTCTTTAAAGAAAGATGTCGGTTTAATCTTTTATGTTGTCGTGCTTGTATTTTATCTAAGATCATAAACCTTTTAAACCTGATACTTAAGTACAACTTGATTTGTTTACTCTAAGTACACTGAGGTAATATGAAAACATAAAATGAAAAACTTCTGTCATTTTTCATAATATAAGAAAACATGCTATAATATGAAAATAAAGGATCAAGCAGGGTCTGCAAAGAGTGCCTGCAAAATTGGCACCACAGAATAATGAAAGTTACCATCAGCCTGGGAACAAATATCAGTTTTTTATATTACCTGCTTTTTAAAAAAGAATATACAACACTGCACTGACCTCCATAGATATTAGAGCTAGTACGTCCAGGCAGCATACATGTAGCTCTGTTCAGCTCTTTACCAAATGTTTAGTGAGGGGCATAGATTTGTGATGACAGCTACTCCAGGATTTTGCAACCTGAAGTACTGTTATTTTAGCACTAAAACAATTCTTTGAAGAGTTTTGCCTCCAGGTCCTTGCAAAATATCATATTACAAACACGAGATGATGCACTAGTTAGCTCTCTGAACCAAGTTCATCCCAGAGTAACCATCACTTTTAACAGATTTCAGAGTAACAGCCGTGCTATTCTGTAATCGCAAAAAGAAAAGGAGTACTTGTAGCACCTTAGAGACTAACCAATTTATTTGAGCATGAGCTTTTGTGAGCTACAGCTCACTTCATCGGATGCATACCGTGGAAACTGCAGCAGACATTTTATACACACAGAGAACATGAAACAATACCTCCTCCCACCCCACTGTCCTGCTGGTAATAGCTTATCTAAAGTGATCATCAAGTTGGGCCATTTCCAGCACAAATCCAGGTTTTCTCACCCTCCACCCCCCCCCCACACAAACTCACTCTCCTGCTGGTAATAGCCCATCCAAAGTGACAACTCTCTTCACAATGTGCATGATAATCGAGGTGGGCCATTTCCTGCACAAATCCAGGTTCTCTCACCCCGTCACCCCCCTCCAAAAACCACACACACAAATTCACTCTCCTGCTGGTAATAGCTCATCCAAAGTGACCACTCTCCCTACAATGTGCATGATAATCAAGGTGGGCCATGTCCAGCACAAATCCAGGCTTTCTCACCAAAATAAGGGGGGGGGTGAGAGAGCCTGGATTTGTGCTGGACATGGCCCACCTTGATTACTATGCACATTGTAGGGAGAGTGATCACTTTGGATGAGCTATTACCAGCAGGAGAGTGAGTTTGTGTGTATATGGGGATGGGGGGTGAGAAAACCTGGATTTGTGCTGGAAATGGCCCACCTCGATTATCATGCACATTGTGAAGAGAGTTGTCACTTTGGATGGGCTATTACCAGCAGGAGAGTGAGTTTGTGTGTGTGTGTGGGGGGGGGGGGGTAGAGGGTGAGAAAACCTGGATTTGTGCTGGAAATGGCCCAACTTGATGATCACTTTAGATAAGCTATTACCAGCAGGACAGTGGGGTGGGAGGAGGTATTGTTTCATGATCTCTGTGTGTATATAATGTCTGCTGCATTTTCCACGGTATGCATCTGATGAAGTGAGCTGTAACTCACGAAAGCTCATGCTCAAATAAATTGGTTAGTCTCTAAGGTGCCACAAGTACTCCTTTACTTTTAACAGAATTACAGTGAGGATGACTTTGCCTCTTTTACTTTATCCATAGCAGGTTACAGAATTCAAATAGGTAATGCTAGTTAAACCTTGTCAACCATGACAGCTTATCATTTACCCCCTGCTCTATGTATTAATTTAGACATAATGGAAGCCAAGTCTTTTTCAGTGTTCCAGGAGAAAGTAAAAAATTACATTTAATGCTTCAGGTCCTCAAATGCACCTGAGTTCTGCTCAGTACATCTGAGATGGGTGGGAATTAAAGGTGACTCTAAGACACCTTTATGCTCTTTTAATCCCTGGGGGTGCCAGGATTTTGTCAGTGAGGAAACTTAGAAGAGTCTCAGGGTCCCATTCTTGGCCAATGGGAGCTATGGGTCCCATTGGCAGCCACTGAGAGCTGTGAGCGGCATTACCTGCGGATGCTCAGGTAAACAAAGCATCTCTCAGCCCACCAAGGGCTTCCCCTGAACAAGCCACGAACCAACTTTGGGAACCCCTGCTCTAAACTGTACCAGTTATTAAAATCCACCATGTACTGTTAGGTCACCAGAGATTGCAAGAGTATAGCACATTCTTGCCAGACCCTCCCCTACTCCCAACACATCTCTTCCCAACACCAGTATGCTCCCTGTGCTAAGGAGGAGTGGAGGGTAGGGTAGAAAGTGATGGGTATACTCATCATAGCAATCTCTGTGCCAGAGATTTCCCCCATGCTGGAGTTATGTCAGTTTTAAGACTGATTTCCTGCACCATTTTTACCACTCCAAAAAAGTATAAAACTATTTTTAATGGAGGCCTGTCTCCTATATTTATGGGAAATTCTTTGATAATATTGGCTAAATTGTTGCTGTCTGGATGTGGTGAGAGAAGAGGTCATGCGACAGCTTGAGGAACTGGAGAATTCTGACTTACTGAAATTCCCATACATGTACAGGTCCATGTTCTGGGCCTCCATTGAAAGTTCAGTATTTTTTGCCATTTTGTTGGCAGTCACAAATTATTAACAAAATACAAATTGGAAAAATAACATTTAAGTAATATGGTCTGGTCTGAGATGTTATGAGGTTGACTTCTGATAATTATTCTTATAACAAATACTCTGGTGCAGTAAACAATCAAATGTAATACACAAATGCGATCATTTGTTGTTCTCTACTTCTAATTTGGCTTTGGCCTGTTCAGCTGAATCAGACTGTGTACAGTCCTGTTTGGAATAGTTGTTACAATGATCAAAATAAATAAATAAACAAACTATATTCCTATAAAACAAGTGGATTGTTTTTTAACCTTTTAGTATTACTTAGTTTTACCTTTTCATTTTTGCATATGATTACATTGTTGGGCTAACTGAGAAAATATATTATATTAAAATGGTTTGAACTTGACTATTCCCAGGTATAACAGTCATTTGTTAATTTCTCAGAACATTTTAGTTCTTGCATGCAGAATGAGTGGAGAGTCGAAGTGTTCCCCAAATCCATTAGACCTTTGATCATTATCATTGCCACTCACCATCTGTTTTGTCATATTTCTTGTCCATTCTTTTGGGCATTGGGTGAGATATTACTGAACAGATGGGCAGGGATCTGTGCCACTAATTTCTGTTTGGTTAGCAGATTCAGTAGGAATTTAAAGCCCTGAAGAAAGTCATTTCTTGTTTGCCATTGTCCCAGATATTGAAGACACGCTATTACTTCCTGTCCCTTGTAGACCATTAGTTTATAGAATATTGTGATATATGATGTTTCAGTGGGAACTGTGGATACTCATCTCCTCTGCAAATGAGGCTTTCCATTTAGTTGCCTAAATATGCATTTATGTGGCTAGATTTAGACACCCATGTTTCAAAATGTTGATCTTTGCCTCCAAATTTTCCTGCAGTATTTTTTACATGTGAAAGCTTTTTCTCCATCTAGCTGGTGGGGGAAAAAAAACACTATGCAAGCCTTGTATGTTTATGGAGCTTTAGCTCAAACAAAGTAAATTTTAAAATGCAGACAACCACACAAAATGACCTCTTAAGGATGCCTCGTGCTCCCACATCCTACTTTGCTTGGTCTGTGGTCACTACTAAGTTGTTGTTGGGCAAGACGAGAAGTATCTAACGACAGTTTCAGCAGAGGTTCATAGGTTCAATTGCACCCATAGAAATCATGAAGTCAAGGATGCAAACATGTATGAGGAAATTTAGGAAGTCATATAAATCAGCTAATTCTGAAATAATTATTCCTAACTCTGATCTGTTTTACGAGTGCTTTCTGTCAATTAAGTATCTCAGCAAGTGCCATTATTTACTGCATATAATATGTTTATTCCCGTAAAGATTGATCAGTGCTCAAGCAATGACAGAAAAGAGATTTCTTTCTGCAGCTGATACCCAGAGTCCAATTTTGAACTATGCCAGCTGGACTTTCAGCTTAGCTAAGTTTATTTCCTGGCAAGTAGTATATGAAACAGTGTTGTTATTTCTACCTTAATTTGAAATAGTGCCTAAGTAATCTAAATTACTTTTATTAAAATTACATTTTATTTCCATATAGGTACCTCAAGTCCTTTTAACTTATTAAAATATACATTTTTACTTAATCAATATCAACATCTTCTTCAGGTGTATATTTACATTCTCCTGAGAATTTGCAAATGATTAAATGTGACTTTGAATTAAATTTAATACTCATTGTTACATATTACTAGTGTTTATATCTTGGGAATAACACTAAAGAGTAAATGTATAGTGAATTAAAACAGATTCTGGCTCATTATGATTACTCCCATTGTGTCAATCTGCTTCTATACATTGATTGATTGTGGATAGGTGATGTAGTATCCTGTATGGAACTTGAAGGGAGGAGCATATCCTGCAAAAGGGAAGAGTTTGGAGGAGGCACCAGGAAACCAGTCTGTGTGCACATGAATGTGAGCTGTGGGTGCAGCAGCTAGACCAGGGATCGGCAACCTTTGGCACACGGCTCATCAGGGATGGTTTGTTTACCTGCATTGTCCACAGGTTCAGCCCATTGCAACTCCCTCTGGCCACAGTTTACCATTCCAGGCCAATGGGGGCTGCGGGAAGTGGCATGGGCTGAAGGATGTGCTGGCTGCTGCTTCCCACAGCCCCCATTGGCCTGGAACGGCGAACCACGGCCAGTGGGAGCCACGATCGGCTGAACCTACAGATGCTGCAGGTAAACAAACCATCCCGGCCCATCAGCAGATTTCCCTGATGGGTCGTGTGACAAAGGTTGCTGGTCCCTGAGCTAGACTGTAAATAGATTGCTTAATAAAGAGCTAGTTCAGTTTTACAAACATGGAGTTTTACATACATGGAGTTTTACATACATGGTACATGAAAAATGGTGTCAGTGCCCAGTCTATTGAACCCCACAGCAAGGACAGGAGTGTGATTAACCGGAAAACAAAGCAGCAGCTAGAAACAGAGAAAACAGGTAGCATGAAGGGGCTCAGGTAACTGGAAATGCTGGATTTCCAGACAAAAAACCTTGCACAGGTATGGAAACAGTAAAAGCAAGAGTTGAGTCTGTACACAGAACTGACCATGGGGGATAAAGATGAGAAAATGAAGATAAAACTTTTTTACTATTTCATTGAAAAAAAAGGATGAGGAGTGAGTGAGACGCTGTTGCCAGGAATACTTTCCTGTAAAGGTGTTTGATGAGTACAGTGACTCCAGGCAGAATGAAACAGTAGAGAGTTACTGTTTTTTTTACCTGAAATAAAGAAGCAGTCGAGGGACTTTGTTATGTCTATCTGTGTTTGTCTATGTTACAAAGCAGAGAATTCTGACATTCATGTGCAACTTTGGAGACTTTAAAGATACAGGATCATTTGTGGGACACGTGATTCTATCTTACGGAAAAGATTGTTGGAAAAACAGATCTAACACTCAAGGAATGCCTCTAAATTACAAGACAAAGTGGGTAAGGTAATATCTTTTATTAGACCAACTTCTGTGGTTCAAGAGACAAGCGTTTGAGCTTCCACAGAGCTCTTCTTCAGGTCCAACTAGCAAGGGTAGCTGAACCGTACATGGAAAGGTTTAAAACAATAACAACCACTAGAGCAGAAAAAGTACACAGCAAGCTAAAGGAATCCAAGAAGCAGAGTGGAGACAGACCAAATGAGAATGCTGGCATCATGGTCCAATGCATTGATTGTAGAGATTATTATTATTAACTGTGGCTATTAAACCTGCTTTGCTGAGAGGTGGATACATTAGCCAGGTTAGTGGGTTATCTCCCACAATATTTGAAATTGTCATGCAATACTTAACTTTTACCTGGACAGCCAGTGGAGCTGAGCGGAAAATACCTTATCTTAACATTGTGTCTCATGATGGTATCACCAATACAATCAAATCCAGTCCCCCTCCCCACACATGCACTTAGTTCAGAATTGTGGAATCCAACACCTGCGATGGTACTCAAGCCTAGATCCATCTGTCCTACAGACAAATAAACAAGCAAGCAGACTGTCAAATTCAACGACAAAATTATTACCTTCACTCCTGCCCCTTCCCCATGCAAGTTGTCCAAAAGTAAAAGAGATTTAACACAAATGAATCATTCCTATCAAACTGCATAATTTTAATAAACAATATAAAATTGGCTTTCCCCCAACAACCAATTTTTGCATGAATCTATGTGATTTTCGTATCTCTCTTCACAGTATTCTATTTATAGTCTACCATGTCAGAGTTTAATCTATTTGAAAAAGTCTCAGATCCTGAAAATCTGGAAATAAAATGTTTTGATTTAACCATAACATTTTCATCAGTTTTATAATCTGTCATTCTTTGAGAATGGCTTTTCTGTCTTTCCAAGAATAAATCTGTTAATACCTCTTGTGCTTTTACTCAGTTCTTCCTGACATTTCAAAAGTTTATGCAATATTCCTTCTGATGAAATTTCACTGTGTACAAACAAATTCTTTACAATACTTAGTCAGTAAAGCTTGTTTTCTTCTGTTGCATTCATTCTCCTCTTGACAAGAACTCCCTTGACAGTAGAATTTAAGGCTTAGCAGTTGTGCTATAGCATTCACTTTGTTTATGTTGAAATGTTTCCAATTTATCTCTCCCTGGTGAATTTAACAGGGTAGGCATCCACTCATCCTCTTGAATGAGGAAATCTTCTTGTTCTTCTCTGCTTATGTATTAGCATTAATGAACAGCTAGCCCCTTCAGTATCAGTTGTTCCTAAAGGCCAGTAAAACACAGCTCAGAGAGTAATTCACAAAATAAAGTCTCATTTTCTGCTCACAGAATAGCTGAAAATACATAAAAAAAAATCTTCATGTTATTCATTCTTTGAAACTAGTCTTTTAAAAATAACTATTGTGATTTTTGCTGGGAGCATTTATTATTTGCAATATAAGCTGTGTTGCTTAGATTGGCCAGATAAGTCACATGGTATTTGTTTCCAGTAACATTCAATTGTATGAATGTTTGATGGAAGTGAATATAAAAGGGACACCAGCACGACTGCAGTAAATACACTGAAACTTTGAGAGAATACTAACTCCTACCATCCCAGCATTCTTTTAGGTCTATCAAATACAGAACTTTGTAGTTATACCTGGTTTTCTTCAACGTAGTGCTGAGTTTGTGTTGCATTCTCAGACATTCCACTGCTTTGATTGTGTCTATGTCAAAATGTAATAATATATTAAAAAAAATCTTACCTTCTTGAAAAATCACGGAATTCTCAGTGGCAGACTGAAGTCAATTATATATTAGTATCTTGTAAATTCCTTGTTTTGAAAAACACTGTTTAATTTTGTCACTTAACTGATCCCTCTTCAAAACATTTTGAATACTAGCCAGCAATGAGCAGAGAATCACTTTTGTCAAACATATTTTGAGAAAATGTTTGCCATGGTCTATCTTGAGTGGGATGATTAATTAAAGGATATTTTTGCTGCGGACTCTTGCAGATGATATAGGCTTTTAGACACAGTGCCTGCTGTCTAATGATTTATCCCTAGGTAAAATTTTAAAAAAGGTTGTTTTCCTTCCCTTGCCTTGTCTGTGCCTAGATGATTCTATCCATCTGCTTACAAGCATTTCTAAATCCCCCAGGTGCTGTACAGGATTACTGAAAAACAGAGAGATAAGTCCAGAGAGGTCAGTCATTTCACAGATTTCAAGGTCAGATCTCCATCACGGGCTAAAAAACTTTCCTGGAGTAATTTCTGTTGGAATTAGAGCATGTCTTTTAGAAAAAAAAATCCAGTCTTGTTTTAAAAATTGCCAGAGATGGAGAATCCAACATGACCCTTGGAACATTCTTCCAATGGTTAAGTAAATTGCCCTCACTATTAAAAATGTACACCCTTTTTCCAGTCTGAATTTGCCTAGTGTGACAGAGTCAGGCCAGATGGCTATAGGAGAGTAATATTTTTTTATTTGCATAACACACTTACAAAACAAAACAACAACTTATGCAATGTGTAACGCAGCAACCAATCACAACTGTTTTCTCATTAGCTTCAGGGGAGGGAAGTGTTCAAGGTTGCCTGGGCCCAGAGCTGGGAGGGCTTCCTCGAATCTCATGGTCTTCCACCCTTCCGAGTTACCTGGTGGTCCAGAGCAAGGGGGTTCATCGACTCTCAAGATCTGCCACCCCTCGAGTTACCTGGAGCCACGCCCGAGTGTCACCAACAATTCCCTCCTCTGAAAGCACCCAACAAAAGGGGCAGGCTGTGGGGTGAACAATCCGGGGGGGGTGGGGGAGGGCACCCCACGTGTGAAAGGACCCCTCTAAGGTGGTGGTGTCTGCAGCAGCAATGGCTGGGGCTGGGGTCTCTCCCCCAATCAAAGGGTCAAAACAAAGGGAGCTGGATGGGGACACTGAGCAGTGAGTCTCAGATAGCGCCCACGGCTCCTCAAAATCATCAAGGGAGTCGGTGGACGCCGCCCAGAGGAACTCCGCCTGGATATGTGAACGGACCGAGGATCGGAAGAGGGCCCCACAGACACAGGAAACTCCATCAGCCAACCTCCTCTCTCTCATTTTATAGATGGCCATTTTAGCCAGGGCCAGGAGGAGGTTAACTAGGAGATCCCGCAACTTTGTGAGGCCACAGATGGGGAGTGCATAAATAAAAAGGTGAGGGGAAAAATGCAACCAAAAACGTAATAAGAGATTTCTGAGGAGCCGGAACAGGGGCTGCAGCCTGGCGCACTCCAAATATACGTGCGCCAGGGTTTCCCTCACGCCGCAAAAGGGACAAGTATCTGGGATGGGGTTGAACCGCATCAAGTACGTGCCCGTGCTCACAGCTCCATGAAGGAGCCCCAACTAATGTCCCCGACGGGCCTCGGAGCCAAGGTGGAATATAGGCTGGCCCACCGGGGCTGCTCACCCTCCAAAGGTGGCAGAAGGTCTCGCCACTTTGTGTCGGGGCGGGACACTAGGGTGAGGGTGTGAAGGGTGTGGAGCACAAGCATATATAGATGTTTCCTTGGTGCGGTTTGGAAGCATATCATCTGCAGTTCATGCAGCCGGCTCACCATAAAGGGGTGAGGGGGTCGATTGGGTCTACGGGGCAGGGGTCCAATTAAAAGGTCTGGCAGGCCTGGGGTAGAGCGTGGGCGGGGTGTGCCCTCGGGCAGGACCCGATCGAGGTAAGCTCTAGCAGCAGGCAGCAAAGCGGCCTTAACCTTCTGAAGTATACGCCGGGGGGTAAGAGGTCTGGAGAGCCCCATGTGCCAAGTGAGTGTCAAGGGATCCAGCCAGTCTCCCCGGTCGTAGTCCAGGAGGTCTCCGACTCTCGTGACTTCTGCCAGGATCAAGCTCTGGTGCACCGAGCGGAACTCCGCCACCTGCACACGGAGCTGGGGGTTGTGTAGCAGGGGCTCCGCGAGGAGATCTGCCCCCTCGGTGGCTGCCATGGACCTGGTCGTTAAAAAACCATTTCCAAGTCCGGAGGAGGTCTTGGTAGAAGACTGGCAACCTGGAGAGGTCTTGTGGAAGACCTCCTGGATGGAGATAAAAGAGTTGCCAGTCATATCGGAGCCCTCGGATGCGGCACAGGATGGCGTGTGCCAGTATGCTCCACGCTGAACTGCCTGCACTATAAAGGAGCCCCTGTAGGACCTGAGGTGGAAGACGCAGACCTGAGTGTGCAGAAACTTCAAGCCCTGTCCTCCTTCCTTCAGGGGTAGATGAAGAACCCCTATGGGGGCCCAGTGCATTCCTGACCAAAAGAACCCCAGAATCGATGTCCGGAGGTTGGTCAGGAAACCCGGGGCTGGGTCCAGGGTGTTGAGCCGGTACCAGAGCTTGGACAGGACTAGTTGATTAAGCACCAGCGCTCTCCCACGAAGGGAGAGACAACGGATTAGTTCCGTCCATTTCCGGAGCCGCTCTATCACCCCACCCTCTAAGTTTTCCCAGTTCTCCGGTGGAGAGGGATGCATGGCAGAAAGGTAGACGCGGAGGTAGAGCAGCGGACCCATGCTCCACCGGATGGTCTGAAGCGCGGGTAGGAGGGAGCTCGCCTGTCGCCAGTCTTCTACCACTAAGCCAGAGCTCTTGATGCAGTTGACCCAGGCAGAGGAGGCTGCCAAATAGATGGCCTGGCAAGCCTCCACCCGCGCCATGTTGCCCGAGTCCTGGACCATGAGGAGCACGTCATCAGCGTACGCCAACGGGACCAGACGTAGCTCCGGTTCCCGCAGCAGCAACCCTGTTAACCTCCTGCAGAGGAGGCAGAGGAAGGGCTCGATCGCCAGAGCATACAGCTGGCCCGAGAGGGGGCACCCCTGCTGTACTCCTCGCCCAAAGCTGACCGGTTTGGTCACAGTCCAGTTGAGCTTAACCAGACACTCTGCGGAGATGTACAGCACCCGGAGAAAACCCACAAACCAGGGTCCGAAGCAAACACTCGCAAAGTGTTCGGAAGGTACCCGTGGTCCACCCTATCAAATGCCTTCTCCTGATCTAGGGACAGGACGGCGAACGACAGACTATCTCTACGCCCGAGTTCCAAAAGGTCCCGAACCAGAAATAGGTTATCAAAGATACTGCAGTCCGGGACGATGTAGGTCTGGTCTGGGTGGATCATGTCCACCAGCACAGACCCTAGCCGCAGAGAGATTGTTTTTGCTACGATTTTGTAGTCTGTGCTGAGGAGCGAGATGGAACGCCAATTTCGTAAATCGCGTAGGTCCCCCCTCTTCTACAGTAAGGCGAGCACAACTAGCCTGCATGAAAGAGGGAGGACCCCACTCTGCAGAGACTCAGCCCAGACGGTGACTACGTCTGGGCCAAGGATGTCCCAAAAAACGCAGTAGAACTCCACGGTCAGCCCGTCCATGCCTGGAGATTTATTAGTGGGCATACAACGGAGGGCTTCTGAGAACTCGGCCAGAGTGAGAGGCAACTCTAGCCAGTCTCGGTCGCTCACGCTGACCGTAGGGAGCTTCTCCCAGAGCACTCTGCGAGCACCAGGGTCGGTTGGATCCGGGGAGAAAAGACTTGCGTAGAAGGCTCGGGCTCTCCCACACATCTCCACTGGTTCCGTGAGGGGGGTGCCGTCTTCTGCCAGGAGGCAGATGACGTGTTTCTTGGCCCCCCTTGTTTTCTCCAGGGCATAGAAGAAGCAGAAACCGCGACCCATCTCCTGAAGGAGGCGGATGCGCGATCGAACAAAGGCACCCCGGGCCCGATGGTCCTCGAGGGCCTGGAGCTCCTCCCGCTTCTCCCGGCACGCTCCGCAGAGGAGCGGGTCCTCGGGGCTGGTGGCCAAATGCCTCTCCAGCTCTAAGACCTCCTGTTCCAACAGCTCTATCGCCGCATTTCTCCATCAGCTGGTGCCCTGGGTGTAGTCGTGGCAGAAAAGCCTGGCGCGCACCTTCCCCAGGTCCCACCATTGCCGCACCGAGGGAAAGGCACGCCGTGGCCCTCGCCAGGCCAGCCAGAATTCCTGGAAGGACGTCACAAAGCCCTCATCCTCCAACAGGCTGTTGTTAAAATGCCAGTAGGCCGGCCCCGGCCTCTCCGCACAGAGGGACGCTGTCACAGTGGCTAGATGATGGTCAGAAAATGGGGCCAGCCGAATGCTGGAGGAGTGGACTCGTGAGAGATGGAAGCATGATAATTAAATGCGGTCCAACAGGAAGTGGCTCGACCGATGGGCTTCCACCCTGACAAAGGTGAACGTGGAAGTGTCATCCGGGTGGTGGTTGCCCCAGATGTCCACTAGGGAGTGATGTTCGACTATCTCCTGAAGGGTGTCTGCGGCGGCCGCGCTATGCTCAGTCCCCGAGCAGTCCTGTTCCTCGAGGGTGGTATTAAAGTCCCCTCCCAGGATCAGGCACTCGTGAGAATCTAAGGTGCCGAGGAAGGCGGACGCCCACTGGTAGAATTGCAGTCGCTCCGGGTCCGATGTCGGGGCATAGACGTTAATGAGGTTAACCACGAGCCCCTCCATATGGACCCGGTGATGCATCAGGCAACCCGGCACAGCCTCGGCGAACCCTAGCACCTCGGGCCGTAGGTTGGGGGAGAACAGGGTCGCCACTCCAG
Source organism: Lepidochelys olivacea (assembly GCF_965140295.1). Lineage (NCBI taxonomy): Eukaryota > Metazoa > Chordata > Testudines > Cheloniidae > Lepidochelys > Lepidochelys olivacea. The sequence goes on along the minus strand of NC_140411.1, from coordinate 72,540,212 downwards.
CCTGTCGAACCATGGCATGGCTAAAGTAGACCCTGTCCCCACACTTGAGCCGTCAACTGTCTTTGGCGGTCAGGACCGTATGGGTCTCCTGCAGGAAAACCACAGAGTACCCTCCCTCCTGAAGGAAGGAGAGCACCTGGGACCTGCGGAGAACCATCCTACAACCCCGGGTGTTCAATGTTGCGATGGTGAGAGGTGTCATGGGGAGGGTTGGGGGGGTCCTCACTGGCAGGGATGCTCGCATCTCCCAGCGGGCTGCGCAGCAGTCCGTGACCCATCCCGTAGATGAGTAATTGTTTACGGAAGATGCGGACCCGCCAGTAGGCCATAGTATCCTGCTTCCCCGTCCCTTTACCTCCCACCATGAGGGCCCTTGTGGTCTGGAGGATTTGAGAAAAGTCCCCCCATCGCTGGAGAGCAAGTTGTACATTGTTGCGGGAGCCACAGACATCCTCTAAAAACTTCCTCAGCTCTCCTCGCAGCTCATGTGGGGGTGGGGTTACGGTTTCCCGGTTGTTCCCCAGCGGGGCCCTTGGTGCAGCTCTGTGGTCCACTAAAACGCACAAGCAGGGTGCGGACTCCCGACGGGGTGCCTGATGGGCTGGAGATTCTAGGTCCACCTCAAGCTCTTGGGTGATAGGGGGCGGTGGAGCGAAAATAGCAGCTCCTAATGGATCGGGGCAGGAGAACACAAAGGCCGCTCCCTGCGGGTCATCAGTTGGGAAAGGGAAGGAGACAGCCCCGGGGGCAGCAATGACATTGCAGGAGGTAAACTGAATAGGGGTAGGGGCGGGGCAGAGGCGAGGTTCTGGGTTTCGGGAGGCAAGCAGCTGGATGGTGGCACCTCCCGATCAGGCTCAAGGGTTAAGGGGGTGGGGAGGGAGCTCTCAGTGACACTGTGCATGCGCTCTGTGGTGGTTTAGCGGCCACAGCATCAGGAGGTGGATTATCTTCTGTAGGGTCACCACCCGGGAAGGAAGTCGATTGCTCCAAACCAATGGGGGGTGCCCCTGGCGACTCGTGCCCCGGCTGCATGGCACCAGCTGTCACCTGAGCAGGCTCGGTGGTCGTCAGTGGGGTGCCATCAGCGGCTGGGTCGGTGGAGGAGTCCAGGGGCTCCTCGGAGGTGGGAGCGGAAGCAACAGTTAAGGGGAGGGAGCATGCGGGGAGTGAGGTTGCCCAGATCGAGATTTGCTGGCAAAAGCTCATCCTCCCCCTGGGAGACTGGGGTCATATCTAAGACCTCGATCTCCTCGAACATGGAGGAGAGGACACTTTCCGCCACCCCGGGGTTCTCCCTGCTGGCATCCGCCACGACGGTTGCCTCGGGGTTCACGGGGGCTTCGGGTAGCATCAGGACAGAAGAGGCTTCCTTGAGGGTCTTGGAGGGGAAGGTCTCCCATGGAGGGGAGACACTACCCTCTGGTGCTGCCACGTCTTTCCCGACTGACACCGGTGGATGGGACGCACTTGTGGGCAAAGCTGAAGGTTCGGCATCGGTGCCCCCTTCCTGGTCTTCCGGGGGGCCTCCGCCTCAGGTAGATGAGGCAGAGCTCAAGCCTTCCGCTTGCCTCGCTTCCCCTGGACTAGGGCCCAGCCCTCCATGGCATCATCTGGGGGCTGGTTAGCAGGGGTCGTGTCAGGAGGTAAAGGCGATGGCTCAGGGACTTTGCGGGGGGAACAGTAGGGCAGCATAAGGGAGGGAGGATTCTCCCTGGGACAGGCTCTCTCCCATGCCTGGTGGTATCTCTGCCACACCCTCCTCCATAGGCACCACTAGATTGTCAGCAGCGAGGGCGGGGCTCTCCCGCTCATCTGGGCATTTTAGGAGAGGTGCCCCTTGGGCCTGAGTAGGAGTAGCGGTGGTCCAAAGAGGAGGGGGGGCAGGTTCGGGTATCAGGCAGCCAGGGGTGTCGGCAATGACGTGGCCAATGTCCTGCTGGGTCTCGGGGATCCCAGGTGCCCCCTCCTTGCCGGGCTAAGGGGCAGTCCCGGCGGACACGCCCTGACGTCCAGCAGAGGTAGCACCGGGCTTCCCCCGTGGAAAAGTTCACCCGGTAACGGGCTCCCCTGGTGGGGGACTAGGAAGGACCCTTCGAGCGCCACTTTATCACGCACCACCAACGGCAGTAAAAGTTGCACTTGCTGGCGGAAGGAAAAAATGTGACGGAGGGTGGGGTCCTTGCAGCCCAACGGGAGAGGGCTGATGACAGAAACAGGTTTCCCCAGGGTGGAAAGGGCGGGTAGCAGGGCAGCATTGGGGAGAAAAGGAGGGACAGAGGTCAGGACCAGGCAGACGCCCAGATACTCTAGCGGCTCTAGGGGGACAAACACCCCCCACCCCACCGCCAGGCCCCTCTCCACTGCTTCCTGGGTGGCAGCCTCCGATGCTAAGAAGAAAATGACATTCCTGTACATTTTGGAGGCCGCCACAATGGCCGAGGGCCCCACCACCCTCGCCAATGCCCGCGCGTAGGTCTCCACGTGGGGCGAGGCGGGCACCAGGAGGCATCGGACACCGGGCTTCCTTGTCATGATGGGAAAGGGACCCCGGCCGCTATTGATGGTGGCGGAGGCGGTTGGCAGGAGAGATGATGAGGGAGTAGGCGTGGGGGCTGCCACCGCCCGGGCATACGTCCTGGGGGCTGAGGGAGGGACATCCGCAGAGCTGGTGAAGGGGGCAGCGGGGGAGGACGCCATGGTCGGTGACGAGGCTGCAGCAGTGGGGGTGGCCCCTGCCATGGAGGGCCCGGTGGTTTGAGCGGGGCCTTTCACCTTCTTCTTGCCCTGGCCTTTCCCGCCGGCTGGGGGGGGCTTCCCTAGAGTCTGGGGAGGCAATGGGCATGGCAGCGGCGGAGGTCACCCCGGTGCCCTCCATTGCCGATGCCCCAGCGGTGGCGGTGGCAGGTGATTAACAGGAGTTGGGGTCAGGTAGAAAGGGACAAGCTGTGGGGTGGACAATTCGGGGCGGGGGGGGGGGGCACATGAACCACCTTCTGCTTGTCCAGAGAGTCCTGTTTGGTTGGCTGGTGCTTCTGGCCCTCGCGGTGGAATCAGGGCGAGCAGCTGAGTCCAGAGGCAGATGTTAGACAGCCAGCAAAGATGGTAGAGTGTGGGGGGTGAAGATCATAGTGTGGAGGTTGGGAGGACACAGATGGATCTGGAGGCAGCTCCGTGCCACACCCCCTGTGTCCCTACAAACACAGTTAAGACACAGTCAAGGCCTCCCCCCACACGAGAGCACAGTTCGAAAGTTACTCAGTCTTAGGCCCCCTCCACGGTGATTTGAAGATTCCCGGGCAGTGTTCCTCTGGTGGACGGCTTTTTCTCTGTCTGTTCCAGGTTTTCTTTTTTGCATTCCAGAAATGCCGGAGCTAGTGATAAGAGTCCTCTCGACCGGAGACGGGTCCACAGACAAACAGCAAGCGGCTGGGTCTGGGTTCTTCCACTCCCCCCCTCTGGGGAAGCGGGCTAGCAGGCCCCCCCTCTCTCGGGGGGGCGGTTTCAGCTGGAGCAGCAGCAGCATCCGAGGGTGGGCGGGGGTGGGCTAACAGCCGGCCGGCAGCCGGCCAGCACTCTAGTAACAGCAGAGAAAGAAAAAAAAAACAACAAAAAGAAAAGAAAGGGGGGAGAACGTCTGGCCCGGTCGGGGGGGGGGGGGCGGGAAGCCGAAAGCAGGGGCAAAAAGCAAGGAAAGCCCAGGCCAGAGGGCAGCGGCAGGATAGCAGGCTAAGTAAGTCCCTTTTCCCTGGGTAAGGTAACAGGGAAGGTCCCAGAACAATCAAGAAGACAGGATGATTAGAACACATGCAGCCAATCAAGAAGCTGCTAAAATCAATTAAGGCAGGCTAATTAGGGCACCTGGGTTTTAAAAAAGAGCTCACTTCAGTTTGTGGTGTGCGTGTGAGGAGCTGGAAGCAAGAGGCACGAGGAGCTGAGAGTGAAAATGCGGACTGTTGGAGGACTGAGGTGTACAAGCATTATCAGACACCAGGAGGAAGGTCCTATGGTGAGGATAAAGAAGGTGTTGGGAGGAGGCCATGGGGAAGTAGCCCGGGGAGTGGTAGCTGTCACACAGCTGTTCCAGGGGGCACTCTAGACAGCTGCATTCCACAGGCCCCGGGCTAGAACCCGGAGTTCCCCCCAAATCTTCCCAACTCCTGATCAGGAGGAGTTGACCTGGACTGTGGGTTCAGAAAAACGGCTAAGCTGAGGGCTGCCGTGAAGCTCCAAGGCGAGCAAATCCGCCAATAAGAGCAGGACCCCTCCAAGATAGAGCAGGAACTTTGTCACACTAGCTTCAACTTCCAATGACTGGATCTTGTTATATCTTTGTTAGATTGAAGTGCCCATTATCAAATATTTATTCCCCATGTAGGTACTTATACACTGTGATCAAGTCACTCCTTTACATTTTATTAGTTAAGCTAAATAGATGGAGTTCCTTGAGTCTATAACTGTAAGGCATGTTTTCCGTCCTTTAATCATTCCTGTGGCAATTCTCTAAACTCTCTCCAATTTATCAACACCCTTCTTCAGTCGCGGGGAGGAGAAGTGAATACAGGATTTCAGCAGAAATAACCAGTGCCAAATACAGAGGCAATATAATCTCTCTACTCCTGCTCATGATTCCCTGTTTATTGTAGGAAAGGACAGCATTAGCCCTTTTGGCCACAACAGCACCACTGGGAGCTCATGTTGAGCTAAGTTCCAGCATGTACCCCAATCTGTTTCAGAGTGACTACTTCCCAGGATAGAGTCCCCCATCCTGTAAATATGGCCTACGTTCTTTGCTCCTAGATGAGTAAATTTACATTTGGCCATATTAAAACACTTATTGTTTGCTTTTACTCAGCCTACCAAACAATCCAGGACCCTCTGTATCAGTCCTCCTTTTTCTTCACTATTTATGGTTCCCCTACTTTTTGTTTCATCTGCAAAATTTATCAGTGAAGATTTTATGTTTTATGTTAAATGGCATAGGACCAAGAATTGATCCCTACAGCATCCCATTGGAAACACACCTGCTTGAGAATGCCACCCTATTTACAATTACATTTTGGGACCAATAAGCCATTATTTAATCCATTTAATTCTCCCTCTTGCTCTTTGGTTTGCTCATTGGTTTATGTCTATATTTAAAATGCTGCTTTTCTTCTGCTCCTGTCCCTAGCGAAATGCTACCTGAAAATGTTGAGAGGTGGAATTTCCCTGATATTGGTCAAGTGTTGAGAAAGCTCAGCCACGGAGCTGTTTGACTTAATTTTGGTAGCTGTATTGTGCCACATTGTCACATCTTCCATGAAAGACCTTGTGTCATAAATATAAAGGTAAACACCTTTAAATCCCTCCTGGCCAGAGGAAAAACCCTTTCACCTGTAAAGGGTTAAGAAGCTAAGTTAACCTCGCTGGCACCTGACCAAAAGGACCAATGAGGAGACAAGATACTTTCAAAGCTGGAGGTGGGGGAAACAAAGGTTCTCTCTGTCTGTGTGTTGCTTTTGCTGGGACCAGAGCAGGAATGCAGGTCAGAACTCCTGTAAAAAGTCAGTAAGCAATCTAGTTAGATATGCATTAGATTCTGTTTTGTTTAAATGGCTGATAAAATAAGTTGTGCTGAATGGAATGTATATTCCTGTTTTTGGGTCTTTTTGTACCTTAAGGTTTTGCCTACAGGGATTCTCTATGTTTTGAATCTGATTACCCTGTAAGGTATTTACCATCCTGATTTTACAGAGGTGATTCTTTTACTTTTTCTTTAATTAAAATTCTTCTTTTAAAAACCTGATTGCTTTTTCATGTTCTTAAGATCCAAGGGTTTGGGTCTGTGTTCACCTATGCAAATTGGTGAGGATTTTTATCAAGCCTTCCCCAGGAAAGGGGGTGTAGGGCTTGGGGGGATTTTGGGGAGAAAGACGTTTCCAAGTGGGCTCTTTCCCTGTTATATTTGTTAGACGCTTGGTGGTGGCAGCAATAAAGTCCAGGGACAAAAGGTAAAATAGTTTGTACCTTGGGGAAGTTTTACCTAAGCTGGTAGAAATAAGCTTAGGGAGTTTTTCATGCAGGTCCCCACATCTGTATCCTAGAGTTCAGAGTGGGGAAGGAACCTTGACACCTTGAATTCCATGAAAGACCTTGAAAGGTGAGGTAGTCCTTATAACAACAACATGGACCTATCCCCACTACTTCCTCTCTTCACATTCCCTAAGGGTAGCCATTGAAGTTTGCAGAGCACTGCTATAATAGTTACACACTGGACTTTCTTGTTAACAATCACTTTGTGATGGTTCTTCATGAATGTTTTACCTTATCTGAAGTAGAATTAGTTTCAGTGGTTCATCCTGGAAGTGACAAATTGTCATACCAGCACAAGCAGGTCAACCTCATGAAGGAAAAGACAGTCTTCTTGCTAGCTAAAGATGGAAGAAAGTTATCTCTGGTGAAATCCATGAAGACACTTAGGCACTGCAATGCTCAGCATCATGGTGCCTACTTCTAGGCATCTAGAAAAATCACAGGAACAACATTGCAATACACAAAGCACAGCTGGGGCCCAGGCTTCATATAAAATGAATAAGGAGAGAGAGGTGCCTTAGAATGTGATCCACAAAAGCCTGCACACTAGGCAGGGAGCCACCTAAGCTTACCATTGGGAGATGTCAATGAAGGGGTGTATACAAAGCCCCTCCCCTCTCATTAGAATAGGTGCCTAAGCTTAAGTTGCAGGTTGCAGACACCTATCTCTGCTAATGACACAAATGGAAACCGGCAACCTGGAGTCAGGAAGTGTAGGCACCTAAGTAGTTGCTTGAGGGAATGAGTTAGGTGCCTACCTCACTCCACACAAAATGGACAGAGGAGGAAGTGGAGGTGCGAGTGCCCACCTTATAATTTTTAGCCCAGTGATTAGATCACTCACCTGAGAGGTGGAAGTCTCAGCTTCCATTCCTCTCTCCCTGTCAAAGGGGAAGAAAGAATTTGAACAAAGGTCTCTCACCACTCCGGGGGGTGCTCTAACTACTGAACTATTGGATATTCTGATGTAGGGCTCTCACAGTCTCTCCTATTGAAGCTGATCCACTGTGAATAAATATTTTAATAGCTGTTGTGCCAGAAGGAGAGCATGAGAATGACTCTGTAGTCCAGTAACTAGGGCACTTCCTGGGAAACCCAGGGTCCAGTCCCCTGGTCCAATAACATTTTCATACTTTATCCACAGTAGAACAGCTTCAACAAGGGATACTGAGGAAGTTTGAACCTTTGTCTTCGACATCCCAGGTGAATTCTCTAACCATCTACTCCTTTTCTGAACGGATTTTGAATGGGATCTGATTGGTAGACATGCTCAGAGGTTGCCTACAAGACTGGGTCCCACATGCAACCTAAGCAGCTGAATGACTATCTTCCCCTGTGAATCACTCTGGGGTTTAGGCAGGAAATAGACATCTGAGTGCCTAGAGTTAGGCAGCAATGTGCATCCACAGAAGCAAAAACCTCGGCATCTAGGAAGTAGAACATTAGGCTCCAAGTGAGTTTAGGTGCCTATAGGCTCGAGCAGCAGCCAAGCAGGAGTTTTGTGGATTTCACTGTAGCTGCATACAGGGACTTAGGCACCTAATTCTGGAGTTTAGGTGCCTACGTTATATAGACCTAAGATCTGAACACCTCCCTCCACATATTAAACCAGCCTTGGGTGAAACTCAGGGAGTTCACCACTAAAATTGAAAAAAAAGGAATGTTCTGCAGCTGATAAAACACCCCCACCTCAGGAATGTCCCTAAGGAGAGTTATAACCACCAAGGTTGTAAAGACGCTGGGAAATTAGGGAGGATACAGAAAAAGATTCAGCAAATGGTAAGATAAGCTCTGATCAGTGTTTTATGCTGGCCATCTTTACAAATAGAGAAGGTCACAACTAAGTGACCTTCTCTATTTAAGTGGGGGAGGTTTAGATTGGATATTAGGAAAAACTTTTTCACTAAGAGGGTGGTGAAACACTGGAATGCGTTACCTAGGGAGGTGGTAGAATCTCCTTCCTTAGAGGTTTTTAAGGTCAGGCTTGACAAAGCCCTGGCTGGGATGATTTAACTGGGAATTGGTCCTGCTTCGAGCAGGGGGTTGGACTAGATGACCTTCAGGGGTCCCTTCCAACCCTGATATTCTATGATTCTATGATTCTATGAAGTTACAATTTGGGCACGAAAGATAAAATGTAAATAACTTCGGCACGAAGGAGGACACATAGATGCCAGTGCGTAATTGGTTAATTTTTTTGTTATTTAGGAGTGTGGGATAATGTGATAAATTTAGAAAATTTGAAGGCGGGAGCTAGTTTTACCTATATAATGTAAATGAAAAATGCTCTTTGGGAACCATTTCCAGACTGCATTTCAACATCAAGCTGCTGGAACTCTGACACATCCACATGACGGTGACATGCAGAGGCATCGCTGGGAACCCCAGAATCCTGACTGGCCATCGGGTGAAATTTGTCTGTATATTGGGAATGGTGAGCATAAGAGATTTCCTTGATATTGGGAAAAGGTTCCACAGACCCATAGAGCCCTGAGCCCCGAGGGAAAGGGCAGGTACTTAAATTGACCAGATTTCTTCCTGAGCCCCATGGGTAAGGATAGGTGCCTTACACCCTGAGTCCTTGGAAGGGAAAGGGGGGGTGCCTTAAATTGACCAGGTCACACCTTGAGCCCACGGTAGGGTATAGGCGGGTTGCTTTAAATTGAGCAGGTAAGAGTTACTTCATGAATTATGATCTTGATGTCTAAAGTAATTACTTGGCATGTCCCCAATGCTACTTAGTATCACCAGTCAGTATATGCCACCAGCTGAAGGTGAGATATTTGTGTTTCTCTGGTGGTAATTTTTTAAAGTTCTTAGAGGTACCTGTATCATTTGCAGGTGTGATCAAGTACCATACTGATAAATATATTCATACATACCTGGCTATTTAAACACACTAATTACTTCAATCTTTCCCAAATTCAGCTTGAGTTAAGCATTGTTGGATCAGGTTTATATTTTCTTCATTTTTCTTAAACAGATGAAAGACCGTGCTGTCTGTGCTGGATGAGACTAACACAGACCTAACTTCTCAAAACTGACTAGTGATTTTTGTTGTGTCAATACTGAGATGCCTTAAGGCAGGGGTGGCCAACCTGCGGCTCTTCACAAGTCAATATGCGGCTCCTTGTCTAGGCACAGACTCTGGGGCTGGAGCTACAGGTGCCAACTTTCCAATGTGCCGGGGGGGTGCTCACTGCTCAACCCCTGACTCTGCCACAGGATCTACCCCTACTCCTCCCCTTCCCGCCCCCTCCCCTGAGCCTGCCATGCCCTTGCTCCTTCCCCTCCCACCCCCAGAGCCTCCTGCATGCCACAAAACAGCTGATTGGGAGGTGCAGGGAGGAAGGGGGAGGCGCTGATCGGTTGAGCTGCTGGCCGGCGGGATGGGGGGAGAGCTGATGGAGGGCTACTTACGTATTATTAAAAAGAAAAGGAGGACTTGTGGCACCTTAGAGACTAACAAATTTATTTGAGCATAAGCTTTTGTGAGCTACAGCTCACTTCATCGGATGCATTCAGTGAAAAATACAGTGGGGAGACTTATATACATAGAGAACATGAAACAACGGGGGTTACAATACACACTGTAACGAGAGTGATCCCTTAAGGTGAGCTATTACCAGCAGGAGAGCAGGGGTGAAAAAACCTTTTGTAGTGATAATCAAGGTGGGCCATTTCCAGCAGTTGACAAGAATGTCTGAGGAACAGTGGGGGTGGGGTGGGGGAGAATAAACATGGGGAAATAGTTTTACTTTGTGTAATGACCCATCCACTCCCAGTCTTTATTCAAGCCTAAGTTAATTGTATCCAGTTTGCAAATTAATTCCAATTCAGCAGTCTCTCATTGGAGACTGTTTTCTACATACCACAAGGACTATGCTGACAGCTTGTGCCACATGCTCTCAAAGAAACTGTGGAACCACCTGATCAACATCCTCTACAGCAAACAGGGAAAGATTAAGAATGAGCTCTCAAAAATGGATACTCTCATAAAAAACCAACCTTCCACACAAACTTCCTCGTGGCTGGACTTTACAAAAACTAGACAAGCCATTTACAACACACACTTTGCTTCTCTACAAAAGAAAAAGGACACTAAACTTTCTAAACTACTACATGCCACAAGGGGCCACAACAGTGGTTCCCTTAACCCACCCAGCAATATTGTTAATCTATCCAACTATATTCTTAGCCCAGCAGAAGAATCTGTCCTATCTCGGGGCCTCTCCTTCTGCACCTCCACCCCATGAAAATGATACAGTTCTGTGGTGACCTAGAATCCTATTTTTGACGTCTCCGACTCAAGGAATATTTCCAACACACCTCTGAACAACATACTAACCCACAGTGACCTTCCTACCAACACTACAAAAAGAAGGATTCTCGGTGGACTCCTCCTGAAGGTTGAAACAACAGGCTGGACTTCTACATAGAATTCTTCCGCCGATGTGCATGGGCTGAAATTGTGGAAAAGCAGCATCACTTGCCCCATAACCTCAGCCGTGCAGAACACAATGCCATTCACAGCCTCAGAAACAACTCTGACATCATAATCAAAAAGGCTGACAAAGGAGGTGCTGTCGTCATCATGAATAGGTCGGAATATGAACAAGAGGCTGCTCGGCAGCTCTCCAACACCACTTTCTACAAGCCATTACCCTCTGATCCAACTGAGGGCTACCAAAAGAAACTACAGCATTTGCTCAAGAAACTCCCTGAAAAAGCACAAGAACAAATCCGCACAGACACACCCCTGGAACTCCGACCTGAGGCATTCTATCTGCTACCCAAGATCCATAAACCTGGAAATCCTGGATGCCCCATCATCTCAGGCATTGGTACCCTGACAGCAGGATTGTTTGGCTATGTAGACACCCTCCGCAGGCCCTACGCTACCAGCACTCCCAGCTATCGTCGAGACACCACTGACTTCCTGAGGAAACTACAATTCATCGGTGATCTTCCTGAAAACACCATCCTGGCCACTATGGATGTAGAAGCCCTCTACACCAACATTACACACAAAGATGGACTACAAGCCATCAGGAACAGTTTCCCCAATAATGTCATGGCAAACCTGGTGGCTGAACTTTGTGACTTAGTCCTCACCCATAACTATTTCACATTTGGGGACAATGTATACCTTCAAATCAGCGGCACTGCTATGGGTACCCGCATGGCCCCACAGTATGCCAACATTTTTATGGCTGACTTAGAACAACACTTCCTCAGCTCTCGTCCCCTAATGCCCCTACTCTACTTGCACTACACTGATGTCATCTTCATCATCTGGACCCATGGAAAAGAAGCCCTTGAGGAATTCCACCATGATTTCAACAATTTCCATCCCACCGTCAACCTCAGCCTGGACCAGTCCACACAAGAGATCCACATCCTGGACACTACGGTACTAATAAGCAATGGTCACATAAACACCACCCTATACCGGAAACCTATTGACCACTATGCTTACCTACATGCCTCCAGCTTTCATCCAGACCACACCACAAGATCCATTGTCTACAGCCAAGCTCTACAATACAACCGCATTTCCTCCAACCACTCAGACAGAGACAAACACCTACAAGATCTCTATCAAGCATTCTTACAACTACAATACGCACCTACTGAAGTGAAGAAACAGATTGACAGAGCCAGAAGAGTACCCAGAAGTTACCTTCTACATGACAGGCCCAACAAAGAAAATAACAGAACACCACTAGCCATCACCTTCAGCCCCAACTAAAACCTCTCCAACGCATCATCAAAGATTTACAATCTATCCTGAAAAATGATCCCTCACTCTCACAGATCTTAGGAGGCAGGCCAGTCCTTGCCTACAAACAGCCCCCCAACCTGAAGCAAATACTCACCAGCAACCACACACCACACAGCAGAACCACTAACCCAGGAACCTATCCTTGCAACAAAGCCCGTTGCCAACTGTGTCCACATATCTATTCAGGGGACACCATCATAGGGCCCAATCAAATGAGCCACACTATCAGAGGCTCGTTCACCTCCACACCTACCAATGTGATATATGCCATCATGTGCCAGCAATGCCCCTCTGCCATGTACATTGGTCAAGCTGGACAGTCTCTACATAAAAGAATAAATGGACACAAATCACATGTCAAGAATTATAACATTCAAAAACCAGTTGGAGAACACTTCAATCTCTTTGGTCACTCAATTACAGACCTAAAAGTTGCAATTCCTCACTAAAAAAAACTTCAAAAACAGACTCCAAGGAGAGACTGCTGAATTGGAATTAATTTGCAAACTGGATACAATTAACTTAGGCTTGAATAAAGACTGGGAGTGGATGGGTCATTACACAAAGTAAAACTATTTCCCCATGTTTATTCTCCCCCCCCCCCCCGCACTGTTCCTCAGATGTTCTTGTCAACTGCTGGAAATGGCCCACCTTGATTATCACTACAAAAGTTTTTTTCACCCCCGCTCTCCTGCTGGTAATAGCTCACCTTAAGTGATCACTCTTGTTACAGTGTGTATGGTAACACCCATTGTTTCATGTTGTCTATGTATATAAGTCTCCCCACTGTATTTTTCACTGAAAGCATCTGATGAAGTGAGCTGTAGCTCACAAAAGCTTATGCTCAAATAAATTTGTTAGTCTCTAAGGTGCCACAAGTACTCCTTTTCTTTAACACGGCTGCTACTCTGAAACCTGATGTATTACTGTGGCTCTTTGGCAATGTACATTGGTAAATTCTGGCTCCTTCATAGGCTCAGGTTGGCCACCCCTGCCTTAAGGGGTAATGATTTTCAGAGAGCAAGCGCTCATCATTTTCTGAAAATCAGACCCCTTTAAAATATCTCTAATGGGACAACCAAATGTGAATGCACTGGAAACCACTAGTCATTTTTGAGAATGTATGATCCAGTTTTGCAGATCCCTTAAGCACATGCATAACTTTAAGCTTATAATTCCACTCCTATTCAGTAAAGCCATTAAACATGTGCTTAACTTTAGGCATATATGTAAGTTCAATTGGGTTAATTTAGCTACTCAGTTGGACTACTCATATGATTAAGCACTTTGCAGAATAAAGCTGGACTTACACGCTTACAGATGTTTAAATGGTTTGCTGAACAGGAACCTTAGGCCACATAGCTTTGTGTGTTAGCTGCATACTGCTGTCATCACAGGCCAGGGTATTTCATACTTCCCCTAGTTAAATAGGAGTAGTAAAAGAACTGGCTCTGTAGCCATCTTCATAAGTGAGAGCTTTTGTGGAAGAGGAATCCATCATGAATGTTTGGGATCTGTTACTACGGAATGATCATTATCAACTTAGCATGACCCCTTTAATCCCTGCTAGAACATACAGCCTTGTGACTTATGAGCTTATGACACATGATTGATGTATTTACATTTTATACAAAAAGAAACAACATTTTGCTTATGGCTAACAATTGAGTAACAATTTGTTCACGTAATTTCAATATCCTTGAGTTTCAGGTGCAGGTGACCAAATAGCAGGGAAAAAAAATGTTGAATATATTACATAGAAAATCCCATTTCTACTATTCAGGTAAGTTTTACCTATTCAGAGCATATATTATCTGATAAATTAACAAAACATACAAATACTGCTGTCTAGAATAGAGATTAGGGTATTGGATATCTGACAAATATTGCTATCTCTGAATCGCAGTGGTTTTCTTATCAATCACATGGCCATCATATTATTCTCAGAATAGTTTCTTGTTCAACGGCATACCAAATGCTGAGGTGAATTTTCTTCTGTCACCATGTAATAAAGGTGTGAAGTTCACAAAAGTGCTAGTTTGAAGGTGATCATTTTTCCTGCCCCTTGTTATATTACATATATTAAGTTTATAAAAGGTTGAAAGTATATGACATAGCAGAGGTCAGTATCCAGAGATTCCAGTAGCTACTGTTACAGGAGGGAGGGAGAAAGGGTGAAAAGCCTGAGGCTTTGTCCTTGGAAAACAATAACTGAATGACACATCTATTTTAAAACTAAAAACAGGACATGTGAGCCCATCTCTTAGATTCAGCCCCTAAAATGTATAAGCTCTTTATAAGCTTTTCATTTTGTATTTGTACAGCACCTAGCATATTGGGGTCCTGCTCCTCCTAGGTATTACGATCATTCAAATTAAAACAAACAAATAAATAAATAACTGTCTGTGTATTTTCCCCTCTGACATTTCCTCCTTTCTCCTCTGTGTGTACTTTTCTCCTTGTGAAGACGAGGGACATTTCCCAGGAGTAAACTATTTTTCACTTATGATTAAAAACTCACATAAGAAAAAGCTGTGTTTCTACCTTTTTAAAAAATGTTGGTACCTACAATTTTTCTGAAAGGAGCTTTTAAAAGACAGAGATCAGAATTAAGAACTCTATCCTAGGATTTTAATAGAAGCTTAGGGAACATGAAAATAAAATTTAATTTCACAGATAAGAAGGATTATTGTAAGAATATTCTAAGTATTAGGCTTAGTAATACATTTGTCTGGTAAGATATTCTTTGTATCCACAATAAGAGATATTGTCTAGAGATATTTCCCTTTCTTGTAAGTTAATTTGTTTTAAAACTAAAGCAGAGTTTAATAAATGGCTTTCAAGTGATTTTCAGGAGATGTTGATTTCACATCAATGTTTCTTCGTCTTTATTGATACTCTATTGGATTTAGGGGGAATAAAATATTGTTTAATATACAGAACAATAGTCCTATGATGGTCTCAATAAGATTAGTGAAAACAATTTCAAGATTATACTTCCAATTATTCTCCATAGCTAATATATTTTCTTTCAGTTCCATATTTCAAATATGTGGGGAACAATGTAAAAGAAATGATACAGAATTATTTTTAATTCTAACCTGAGAACTAGATAAGCCCCTTAACCCCTCTGCATGATAAAACATTACAAAATGATTATAAAATCTAGCAATAAGGGAGGAATGATAGCAGATGGAAAGAAATAATGATCAAATTCACCCCAAGACAGTGGTTCCATGCATGGTGCTACCTAACCCTTCTTAATATTTTTCTCTATCTCTCTATAACCATTTTAGTTGTCACTTTTAACAACATTATGTACAAAATTCACAGGCAGAAATATGATATTTAAACTGATGGTGTCTTTTTAAACCTTTCATTAAAAAGTAGAGCCTGCTGCAGTTCGCCAGCACTTGTGTGACTTGCATCCATCCTTTATAAGTGTTAACCATTATTATTATTTAATTATTCATGTGTGATGAACGGACTCAAGTTGCTCAACTTCTGGAGGGGAACTCTGAGGGGGAGTTGCCTCTCTTTCCTACCCTGGTAATGGATTGGGGAGATTAAGCCAGACAGTGGGCAGCAAGACTGTAAAGTGTAAGACTTGCTAAAGGCTCAAAAAGTTCAGTCTCACTAAACCCAGGAGGAATGCCCACTATCTCTGTCACTTCTGGGTTATTATTTTCCAAGCCCTCATCTCTGTTGTAATCAAATGTGCATCTTTCATCTCCTGATTCACCACATCCTGGCATTCTCAATACATGCGTATAGAGTTCCAACAAATGGGAAATCATAATTTAAGCATCCAACAGCTTTTATACTTTGTTCTTTTAACCATGGTGTTTTAATAAAATTTAATAAAATTCAATACTTCTAATACTTTTGAGCATTACAAATTAATTAGCCCAAGCCCCAAATTTTAAAGCAATCTCACAGCTGAGATATTTCCTCAGCCCAGATACAGTGAATTACTGCCACTATTTTAACAAGGGGCTCCTACAAATAATGTTTCCCTTATCCTTTGATTGTCCTGCATGTCAGGATTATGGAAAACTGGAGAATCTATGCTGCTGTTTAAAAACGTTTCTCATAATTCAAAAAGAAGGAAGGACGCATAGTCACTTGGCAAAAACACTCCTAGTAAGTGCATTTGTTGGGAATTTTTATGGTTTGCTCCTAAAATTATACTGAGCTTACTGATGGTATGGCCGAGGGTTCAAATCATCATTTACAGTTCAGGGTGGGACTGAAGATCTCAGAGTGAGTGTCTTTGACTGGGATATTTATTTATTTTATCTCATGCAACCTCCCATGTATTGCTGTAATTTTTTATTATTTATATTCCTATAGCACCTGCAGACTCCACCTGAGATGAGGGTCCCACTGTCATAGACACTGTAAAAACACCCAGTAACAGTCTCTTCCCAGAAGATATCACTATTCAAATAGACAATACAGCAAAAGGATTGGAGAATGGAAATATTATTATCACTAATATACAAATGATTTAGCAGTGTCCAACAGAGACGTGGGGAAATTGCCTGAACTTCTTCTGTGATTCAGTGTCAGAATTTTAATAAAGGACTCACTGCAGGATATCACTGTGTGAAACAATCCACTATTGAATCTATTTGAATCTTTCCTTCAGATTTTGAGATATTCATAGATTCATAGATATTTAGGTCAGAAGGGACCATTATGATCATCTAGTCTGACCTCCTGCACAATGCAGGCCACAGAATTTCACCCACCACTCCTAAAAAAGACCTCACACCTATCTCTGTGCTATTGAAGTCCTCAAATTGTAGTTTGAAGACCTCAAGGAGCAGAGAATTCAAGAGACTGAGACAATCTGAAATCCCAAATCTGAAAAGGCCAAGGATTTAGATAGCCCAATACTCTAAACCACTGAAGCTTTGATTCTGTCTTTTAAAAAAAGTCAAATGAAAATGTTTCAGCTTGCTAAATTTGAAGATTCAGAACCTGAAATCTAAACCACATTTATTCAGATGTGACTTGTTTTCTAGTTTTTTTTTACGTTGTATATTAGCCAGATGCACTCAGAACATCTTGAGAGAGATCACTGAAAATTAAAAGTCAAGCTAAATCAGAAGAACATATGTACTGAAAAGTGACTTAGAGCCTGATCCTGGAGGGTGTTAAGTACCTGCTGGAAAGGTCCCATAACTCCCATTAACTTTTGAAGTAACCTGTCCCCCATGTATGAATAGAAAAAATCCCCGCTCATTTCTCCTTCATATGATTCCATCCCATCACCCTTCCTGTATTAAATAATAAATATTATATTTTAAAAAACAAGTTTTGTACTTATTTTTGTCCCTGCAATTTGGATTAATTATTATTATTACATGCATATGACATTCAGAGAGTGAGAGCTGACAATGAAACATGGTGGTTTATTCTGAGCTTTGTTACAATTCACCATGAACTTTCTTCAGAACTCGTTTCATATTCACCCTTCTCATCATGAGAATACAGAATCTTTTTAAAACCAAATTTTACCTCCTAAAAAAAGGCTAGGGATAACCTATTATTAAACAGAGCTAGGCAAAAGGCTAGGGACATTTCATGGCAAAATTGGGAATTTTCTGTTACTGTGTTGCAATCTAGATTTGGAGTAACCACTGCTGGAGTGAAAGGAGAGTTAATTCTGCATGGCCCATTCATTCCTGCAGCTCTCTGCTTAGTACTAGTGTCCAATGTGGTGGACGTGTTTTAAGATGTAGACTCCACTATGGTCTGCATAGAAATCATCAACTCACTCTACAGAAGCCACTGACTAACCATCACAAGGCAATACATTTCAACCACAACTCAGAAGTTTTGACTTAGAAGTGAAAGACTCCATTACCATTTACCTGAGCCACCAAATGAACCCATTTTTATTTCCTTAGCGTATTTTACTCCAGACCTTCTTCATTCTAAGATCTATTTTTTTCAGCAGGAATTTAAAACAAACAAACAAAAAACCTCATCAGGGTTTGCATTTTTTAATTCACTTCACGGTCATTCAGATGTTCATGGAACAATATTCCCTGCTAACACGTGTTGTTTACCTAAGTGCAGTGTATCATGTGAATCGCTCTCAAGGGCCATCAATCAGGACTGTGGTGAGAGATCCAGCACAGCCAGAATTATTATACTAATATTAACTACTGAATTAAAACAAATTCACTTGTAAATACAATTTAATTTATTTCCTCAATTAAATTACCATTTCACACAAATATATTAGTATTCCTCTATTGGGATATTGCTTGCGGAAAAGGCTGTAGAGTAATTTTAGCTAGTCACATTAACAAAGCTTACTAATATATATAAAACCTTGTTAAGACCACAGAACAAGCAATATGTTACGATAGTATATAAAACCACTAAAATCATTCAGAGCCCCCTGCCATAAGTGACAAAGTTGCCTACAAGCAACCTCTATTTTTTTTGTTGTTTTTTTGTTTTTTTTCTATTTATTTTATTTTGTAACTTCACTTAACAAATAGTTTAACTTAAAACAAGAGTACCTTTCTATTTTTTTTAATTCAAAACCACATAGAATGGACCAGATCTTCAGCTGGTGTAAGTCAGCACAGCTCCATCTCAGTCAATGGGAACTGATTCTGTTGGGAATGTCCAGCAAAAAAGCCATTATTAATGTAGACATCAGTTAATATAACTACTACATAGGACATTTAGATAACACTTCACAGTATTACATTTGAAGGATACATACAATGATGCTCAGAGGATGTCAGCACTCATTACAAGTGAGTCTGATTTATTTTGATGCATCTTATAGTCAGTGTAAAACATGGGCTGTCTACATATCTGGACTTTGAGCTGAACGGAAGCTGCTCAGTGTATTTGTGTGTGTAGTGATTATTGGCCATTTTTAATACTACCTTTAAAAAAGCTTAAGTTTAAACCACAATAAGGTAATATTAAGGTTGAGAAATGCACTAAGGAAAGGAAATTCTGATTTATGTTTAAAACATTGCCATGAATTCACTCCATTGTGTAGAAATATTGAATAACAAAAGAATAAATGATCTTGCATACTATACATGCTGCAGTAGTAGGCAAAATGAGGTTAGTTAAGTATGGTGTTTCAACCTTAACTTCAATCTCCCTGCTTTTATGGATTTAAGCCTGACCATTAATGCACTTTTGTGATTTAATTTCCTTCACAATCATACTTAAATGCTTACCATGTCGTATAATGTTCAATAAAGCAAAGCAATGAAGCATAAAATATCAGGGCCTCTTACAAAGGTTAAAATGAAACTCTTATTAGGGCAAGAGTGAATAACACTTCAGTGCTAATTACCATTGTATAGCCAAAGCCCATAAACAGTGAAAAAGCTCATTAAGCTCTATTAAAATGTACGCTTAGAATTCATCTGGTCAGATAGATGAATAAAAATTAGTAGTTATTTTATCCCTTAATACCAACGTTTGTTTCTCAGCAGGGTGAATTCTCAAAGAGTTTGGATCACTGAAATAATGTGCAGTGAATGCAGTTTCCCTTGCCAACTTCAAATAAGAATAAAATACGGTATGTCGAATCCAGATAACTCAAAAAGCAAAAAAAATAAATAAAAAAAAAATCCCCTGATATTTTTATCTGGGCTTACAGAAAAAGGTGCTGGTGAATACATGTTTAATTAAAGAAATATTTGGGAAGTATATGGATAGGGCATAAAACTGAGTCAGGAGACCTGTAGTGGGTTATTTCCCTCCCCCACCCCCCCAGTATTGGGTAAATGGCTTAATTTTTTTTATGTCATATATTCCCCTATCTATACAATGGAGCTAATGGAGCTTATCTAGCTTTGCACATCACTTTGAAATCTACAGAAGCAAAATATTCTAAAAATGCTAAGTATTATTAATTAATATCACTTCACTCTGTGGCTCAGTTTCCTTGAACAAAATGTGCTGCGGCAGTACAAATACTGTATATTATTATTAATTCACATTCCTTAGTACTTTCAAAACCTATTTTCCCCTGATAGAAGGGCTATGGCCTAGGTCCTCTTCTTCCCATCCAAAATTTGCCAATGAGGATAATTTACAATAAAACTTCCACAATTTGGAGGTTCCAGAAAATCAGTCACATCTTCCCCTCTGTGAGAGAAGGCTTGCAGTGATACTGAAAGGACAGAGGTGCTTGATCTGGCAAAAGTGTAAGCCAAAGGTTTGTGGGAGAAAATGGTGAATTGTAGGCCAGATGTACAGATAGGCCACAATCCTGCAAATACTTATGCCCATACTTAACTTTACACAGTGAGTAGTCCATTTACTTGAGTGGAACTACTCACAGTGGGAAAAATTAATCATGTGCAAGCTTTGTAGCGTAAGGCCATAGTCTCTGCATACACTCCATTCCATCTCTTCCCCAAATACTGGTAGTACAGATGACTTCATTGCTATGCTGCCATTGTCTCTACTCGTTTGTGAAAACACTCATAATCCCTTTAATGGGGACTACAGAAAGTATCTAGGGAATTAATGCTGCATTTTACTCTGGAAGTGAACCTGCAGGGACTGCCTTGCTGCTTGTGTTCAGACACTGCAGTGTTCAGACAGTCCTATTTTTATCAGCATCAAAGTGTTAAAAATTAGCATGTCCCTCTTGCAGCAACACTACTGACTGAAAGCCCAATCCTACAAAGACTTACACAAATGCTTAACTTTACTCACTGTGAGTAGTCCCATTGAAGTCAATATAAAATTAAACACATGCAAAAAATCTTTGCAGGATCATGGCCCATGCTGCCATTGGCTAACTCTAAATACCTGCCTCATACCCATCTTTCCAACACAAGAAAGTGTTAATGCATGGGGACAAGAGGGCAGAAGGTGTGCGGGCAGCATTACTTTTCTTGAAGCTAATCTCTTCCTGTATGCTGAATACTAGTCTGTCCCCGCCCATTCAGAGTTAACGTGAAAGAGGTTCTGGGAACTTCCAGGTGCGGCACATTGTCCTTCCTTTCTATTAGCTCAAGGATGATACTTTCTGTGTGTTATTCCTCACAATGAGAAATAACTTAGGTACCTTAAAGAAATAAACTTCACCACCAAACGTATAACAGAGTCAGACCCCTGGTGTCCTTTAACTTCATGAAATACACATTACTTTTGCATTTTATAAAGGAAAAGAGTTACATACAGTATTCATGTAAGCTGTTTGACTTTAAAAAGCTCCTGTTTTGTCCCTTATGTAAAAATTTAAAATACAGCTAGTACTATATGTAAGAGCCAGTTTTTCTTCTCCTTTTCTTTGTGTACAACAACAAAAACTATATAAATGTAACTATTAGTTGCATGTGCTTCAACATGAGAAAAAGTTCATAAACCTGGAGAAATTTTCAATTTTCAAGATTTCAGTGAAAGGAAGATGGAGTACTTGATCCTGCAGATTGCTGAGTAACTCCTGAAGGTGCCAAGTACTCTCATCTCTTACTGAAGACGACAGGATTGAAGACTTGGAATAAAGAGATGATGTTTAAAAATGAAGTCATTTTTAAGGTCACACAATTGAATGAACTGAGGTAATAAAATATGATTGTTTTGATTTAAAAAATAAACAAATTTTTACTTGATCCTGACTCATTTCAGAATCTCATGTTTTCAGTGATTTTTCTGCCAGGGAATATGATGCAGGATCAACTCCTGGCCACAGAATTATGCTACAACATTTACACTTCCAGGATTATTTTTGTTTTTTCTTTTAAATTCTAGCCAACACAAGCAAAGAAAATGCAAGGAACCTCCTTTATGCTTTTGCCAATTAAATAGACAACAGGGCTCAAGCTAACCTGTTTTCATATTCTTAAATTTGGTAATTTAGATAAATAAGTATGAAATGTGGATATTTAATTCAGTCAACACCTATCCACCAATACTTCACAATAAAAAAAAATCTTACAATTTGATGTTATTTGTTCTTCATGCAGAAACCACATTTTTTTGTTGATGAAGCTGTATTTGTTTAGAAGTGAGCAATAGCACCCTGTAGATTCACAGCGGAGTCTTTTATCGGAAACAGCCTTTAGGCCGCAGTTTGCAATCAGTGAATATTTATATTAGTAGCAGTTGCACCCGACAGTAATTATCTTATCACAGAGGAAAAGGTTAGAAAGAAGCTTCTCCACTGGACACCTGCCGTGTGAATAATTAAGTATCTACATGGTTTCTTTCATTACTACATTCAATAATAGTTAAATACCAGGGAATCCAGACATAATCAGACATGATTTGATGAGATATGAAAAGAGACAGGAACAAAGAAAATTATTCTCTAAAAATACCCAAAAGAAATAGCAAATGTTTCTATAATATAGGTTTGTCACCTATTAGTTTCAGAATATATTTGAGCTATATGACCCAATGTGAATATGAGAGTTTAATAATAACTTACAACGTTCAGTACAATGAATGAATGAAGATAAAAATAAACGTAAGGACAAATTACCTTCTCTAAAAGCACATAGTGAAATAGAGTTTAAAAAAATATTTAAATCTGATTATATTTTAATATCAATCTAATATGTAGAAATAAAATGGAAAACATCATTTGAATTTGTTCACAGATCTCTTTTTTAGCTAAAGATACTTTTGCATAGTGATTCAGGAAAAAAGAGTTTGGCAATCAGAGGCAGTTACTTAGAAAGATTAAACATTGCCAGATGCCAATAAACTTTATGGGACAGGGTGGCCAAAAGTTTCAAACCTTGGTTTCAAAGATAGAATCCCAAATCCATATGTGGGAATCTAAATAGAAATGGCCTGATTTTCAGAGATGCCCACACACCATTAAAAGTCAGGACAAACTTTTATTTAAATGTTATTTATTTTATTTAGATTGGCTGTGCAATCTTAATTCTGCCCCTTTATGCATGTACATTATGATACAGCCATTATTATTTTTTCCTGCAGTACTCATGCACCATTCAGTGCATAGGATGGACTGTGCTCAAAGGATGAGGCTGTTGTTCAATATTTTTATCCTCACTCAATGAGCAGATGCAGACCCTGCCTTATTTATTGTACATAATCCAACATCTGCAATGTATAAATAATTAGTGATTTTCTCATGTTTTTTCTAAAGCACTCATCACAGTAATATCTGCGTGCCTCATAAATATTAATTTATCTTCACTGCACAAAAAGACAACATTGTTATTCCCATTTAACAGAAGGGGAAATGAGATAGAGACACTTCTGAGGCTGCATAGTGAATCAGTAGCAGACTGTGGTGTTTAGATGCTGCTTGTAATTATATGAACTGGGAGCACTGGCTGTTGGGAGTCTGAAAGAACAGGAAACAGGAAGGGGGCGGGGAGTTGAGGAGGTGGAGTGAGAGCTACCGAGAGTGCAGCAGCAGGTTGGTAAAGAGATTTCCACTTTAAAAATAAAGTTGAAGTTTGTTAGTACCTTGCCTGGTTGCTACAACACAGACTCCATATTAGAACTCACAATCAGGACTCCCGCCCCATGCTCAGTCCTCCAGACCACAATGCCTTACTGTCAGATGTGAGGCTCAACATCTTCAGTTTTCACTGATTTCTATTGCCACTGCGAGTAGTCAGCACTTCTGCAAATCAGGCCCCAGGTTTCAATTTGGGCACCAAAAAAAAAAAAAAAGTTCCACACACAATTAGATGCCATCATTTTGACTTAAATGAGTTGCTCGGGAAGACTAGCAAATGCAAGTTCTCCTACGTGATATTCATCAGCTTTACCACAAAATCATCTTTTCGCTTCCTGTAGATGTATGCCTTGTTCTTTTCACACTTATGAATCTATAGCAAATGAGTCAGGTACCCTACAAACTGCCTCATTCTCTTCACCACTCTGATTCATTTACTGAACACCATCCACTTTGTGCACAAAATGGCAATTTTCAAAAGTTTATATACTGTATCAGCCAAACCAGAATGGAATTTCATGGGACAAAGAAAAGGCACTTCTCTGGCCCAGGACTGTCTCTCTGCTGAATGTCAAAGACCTGGTGCCTTCAATGGAGGTGTTAGAGAATCTTTTATAATGGAAAGTGGTAGGGAACCTAAATATTAGCGTTGCTACCAGCTCCCTGTAATAAAGTGTCTTAGTACAGCTTATGCTTCTGTTTTAAGATAAAGCTAAAGGGGTAGAAGTCCAAATTTCAAATTTTAATTAAATTAAGCAATCTTGTTTCCTGGGGAAAAATATCAGTCTCTTGCTGTGCAACAGAAACCAAGAAAAACAACAAAAAATGTGTTGTATCTAACAACCATTATACAACAGCTACACATCAAATACTTTTTGATTACCCACTTCAGGTTCTAAAAGTGGTCCATTAACCTTCAGCAGTCCTCTTACTATAATTAAGTAACAAAATGTCAGTATTTAAATCATACTTCCTTGGTGGTATAGCAATTTCACTGTCAACGTACAGTACCAATAAAAATGAAAGGTTTTGTTTTTGATTGCAATACCTATTATTAAATATATTTAAAATGTGTCAAGAGAATAGAATCAGATATGCTTTAAGTCATATGATCCTGTAACTGCCTTACTAACCAGATCTAAATATGATATAAATAGATCCAAACATGAGATTGAAAAAGAAAAAAAACAAGACTTAGATAAATATTTCTACCTATCTGTCAGTCATACTTACTGACAGATGTGAGGTTTACTGATAGCCTTCAAGAGAATTAGCTGCCTTTTCCATTCAGAAACTGAGCTTGTATCAAACAAAGCACAACACTCTCCTCTTCATTTGGTAGAATGAATATCAATTCAGATATTCAGTTTTTTTCACTGAACACAGTACTGAAGATGAGATCAGCCATGATGATTCAAAGCAGAATTTTTCCATAAATAATGTACTTGAAATAATGGTGATCTTTGACCCAGCAGAGTCAAAATACAGCCTGTAAATAATAATGATTGAAATCATTAAGCAGTATTCCTTTCAAGTATGCCCAGACTCCTTAAATGCCCAGAGCATTAAAGGTATCTTCTAGATAATCACTTTTTAAAAACTGATAACAAAGATTACAAAATGGAGTTAATGTTGATAGGTTAGCTATTGTTACCGAGAGTGAATATGGTAACAGAGTGATGTACTGCTTGTACTAAAGTATGTGGTAAATGTCTGTGAGCAAGCCAAGTGTGCACTAGAAGTTTCCAAAAGCCACATCAGACAAAACCATAGACTCCTGAAGCTACAGAATTATGCCTTCTTATAAGAAAGATGACTGAGTCTGAGGGTATGTCTACACTACGAAATTAGGTCAAATTTATAGAAGTCGGTTTTTTTGAAATCGGTTTTATATATTCGAGTGTGTGTGTCCACACAGAAAATGCTCTAAGTGCATTAAGTGCATTAACTCGGCGGAGCGCTTCCACAGTACCGAGGCAAGCGTCGACTTCTGGAGCGTTGCACTGTGGGTAGCTATCCCACAGTTCCCGCAGTCTCCGCTGCCCATTGGAATTCTGGGTTGATATCCCAATGCCTGATAGGGCTAAAACATTGTCGCGGGTGGTTCTGGGTACATATCGTCAGGACCCCGTTCCCACCCTCCCTCCCCCCGTGAAAGCAAGGGCAGACAATCATTTCGCGCCTTTTTTGTCTGCTGCCAGCCAAAGATGTAAAGGATCGATGGAGTGGGTCAGAACAAGAAATAGACCAGATTTGTTTTGGACTCATTTTCCTCCTCCCCTGTCTAGATCACACTGCAGTCAGTCACAGAGAAGGCGCAGCGAGGTTAATCTAGCCATGTATCAATCAGAGGCCAGGCTAACCTCCTTGTTCCAATAACAACGATAACTTTGGTGCACCATTTCTTATTGGAACCCTCCGTGCAGTCCTGCCTGAAATACTCCTTGATGTACAGGCACACCCTTTGTTGATTTTAGCTCCCTGAAGCCAACCCTGTAAGCCGTGTCGTCAGTCGCCCCTCCCTCCGTCAGAGCAACGGCAGACAATCGTTCCGCGCCTTCTTTCTGTGCGGACGCCATACCAAGGCAAGCATGGAGGCCGCTGAGCTCATTTTGGCAATTAGGAGCACATCAACCACCACACGCATTATCCAGCAGTATATGCAGCACCAGAACATGGCAACACGATACCGGGCGAGGAGGCGACGTCAGCGCGGTCCCGTGAGTGATCAGGACATGAACACAGATTTCTCTGAAAGCATGGGCCCTGCCAATGCATGCATCATGGTGCTAATGGGGCAGGTTCATGCTGTGGAACGCCGATTCTGGGCTCGGGAAACAAGCACAGACTGGTGGGACCGCATAGTGTTGCAGGTCTGGGACGATTCCCAGTGGCTGCGAAACTTTCGCATGCATAAGGGCACTTTCATGGAACTTTGTGACTTCCTTTCCCCTGCCCTGAAGCGCATGAATACCAGGATGAGAGCAGCCCTCACAGTTGAGAAGCGAGTGGCGATAGCCCTGTGGAAGCTTGCAACGCCAGACAGCTACCGGTCAGTTGGGAATCAATTTGGAGTGGGCAAATCTACTGTGGGGGCTGCTGTGATGCAAGTAGCTCACGCAATCAAAGATCTGCTGATATCAAGGGTAGTGACCCTGGGAAATGTGCAGGTCATAGTGGATGGCTTTGCTGCAATGGGATTCCCTAACTGTGGTGGGGCTATAGACAGAACCCATATCCCTATCTTGGCACCAGAGCACCAAGCCGGCGAGTACATAAACCGCAAGGGGTACTTTTCGATTGTGCTGCAAGCTCTGGTGGATCACAAGGGACGTTTCACCAACATCAACGTGGGATGGCCGGGAAAGGTGCATGACGCTCGCATCTTCAGGAACTCTGGTCTGTTTCAAAAGCTGCAGGAAGGGACTTTCTTTCCAGACCAGAAAATAACTGTTGGGGATGTTGAAATGCCTATATGTATCCTTGGGGACCCAGCCTACCCCTTAATGCCATGGCTCATGAAGCCGTACACAGGCAGCCTGGACAGTAGTCAGGAGCTGTTCAACTACAGGCTGAGCAAGTGCAGAATGGTGGTAGAATGTGCATTTGGACGTTTAAAGGCACGCTGGCGCAGTTTACTGACTCGCTTAGACCTCAGCGAAACCAATATTCCCACTGTTATTACTGCTTGCTGTGTGCTCCACAATATCTGTGAGAGTAAGGGGGAGACGTTTATGGCGGGGTGGGAGATTGAGGCAAATCGCCTGGCTGCTGGTTACGCGCAGCCAGACACCAGGGCGGTTAGAAGAGCTCAGGAGGGCGCGGTACGCATCAGAGAAGCTTTGAAAACCAGTTTCATGACTGGCCAGGCTACAGTGTGAAAGTTCTGTTTGTTTCTCCTTGATGAAACCCCCCGCCCCTTGGTTCACTCTACTTCCCTGTAAGCTAACCACCCTCCCCTCCTCCCTTTAATCACCGCTTGCAGAGGCAATAAAGTCATTGCTGCTTCACAGTCATGCATTCGTTATTCATTCATCACACAAATAGGGGGATGACTACCAAGGTATCCCAGGAGGGGTGGTGGAGGAGGGAAGGAAAATGCCACACAGCACTTTAAGCACAGCACTTTAAAAGTTTACAACTTTAAAATTTATTGAATGACAGCCTTCTTTTTTTGGGGCAATCCTCTGTTGTGGAGTCGCTGGTTGGCCGGAGGCCCCCCCCACCGCGTTCTTGGGCGTCTGGGTGTGGAGGCTATGGAACTTGGGGAGGAGGGCGGTTGGTTACAGAGGGGCAGCAGTGGCAGTCTGTGCTCCAGCTGCCTTTGCTGCAGCTCAACCATACACTGGAGCATTCTGGTTTGGTCCTGCAGCAGCCTCAGCATTGAATCCTGCCTTCTCTCATCACGCTGCCGCCACATTTGAGCTTCAGCCCTGTCTTCAGCCCGCCACTTACTCTCTTCAGCCCTCCACCTCTCCTCCCGGTCATTTTGTGCTTTCCTGCACTCTGACATTATTTGCCTCCACGCATTCGTCTGTGCTCTGTCAGTGTGGGAGGACAGCATTAGCTCGGAGAACATTTCATCTCGAGTGCGTTTTTTTTTTCTTTCTAAGCTTCACGAGCCTCTGGGAAGGAGAAGATCCTGTGATCATTGAAACACATCCAGCTGGTGGAGAAAAAAAAAGGGACAGCGGTATTTAAAAAGACACATTTTATAAAACAGTCGCTACACTCTTTCAGGGTAAACCTTGCTGTTAACATTACATACATAGCACATGTGCTTTCGTTACAAGGTTGCATTTTGCCTCCTCCCACCGCGTGACTACCCCCTCAACCCTCCCCCCTCCCCGTGGCTAACAGCGGGGAACATTTCTGTTCAGCCACAGGCAAACAGCACAGCAGGAATGGGCTATACTGAGTGTCCCTGAAGAAAAGCACCCTATTTCAACCAGGTGACCATGAATTATATCTCACTCTCCTGAGGATAACACAGAGAGAGAAAGAACGGATTTTGGTTGAATGCCAGCAAACATACACTGCAATGCTTTGTTCTACAGTGATTCCCGAGTATGTGTTACTGGCCTGGAGTGATAAAAGTGTCCTACCATGAAGGACGAAATAAGGCTGCCCTCCCCAGAAACCTTTTGCAAAGGCTTTAGGACTACATCTAGGAGAACCGCAAATGCCAGGGCAAAGTAATCCTTTCACATGCTTGCTTTTAAACCATGTATAGCATTTTAAAACGTACACTCACCAGAGGTCCCTTCTCCGCCTGCTGGGTCCAGGAGGCAGCCTTGGGTGGGTTCGGGGGGTACTGGCTCCAGGTCTAGGGTGAGAAACAGTTCCTGGCTGTCGGGAAAACCGGTTTCTCCGCTTGCTTGCTGTGAGCTATCTACAACCTCCTCCTCCTCCTCATCTTCTTCGTCCCCAAAACCTGCTTCCGTATTGCCTCCATCTTCATTGAAGGAGTCAAACAACACGGCTGGGGTAGTGGTGGCTGAACCCCCTAAAATGGCATGCAGCTCATCATAGAAGCGGCATGTTTGGGGCTCTGACCCAGAGCGGCTGTTCGCCTCTCTGGTTTTCTGGTAGGCTTGCCTCAGCTCCTTCAGTTTCACGCGGCACTGCTTCGGGTCCCTGTTATGGCCTCTGTCCTTCATGCCCTGGGAGATTTTCACAAAGGTTTTGGCATTTCGAAAACTGGAACGGAGTTCTGATAGCACGGATTCCTCTCCCCAAACAGCGATCAGATCCCGTACCTCCCGTTCGGTCCATGCTGGAGCTCTTTTGCGATTCTGGGACTCCATCATGGTCACCTGTGCTGATGAGCTCTGCATGGTCACCTGCAGCTTGCCACGCTGGCCAAACAGGAAATGAGATTCAAAAGTTTGCGGTTCTTTTCCTGTCTACCTGGCCAGTGCATCTGAGTTGAGAGTGCTGTCCAGAGCGGTCAGAATGGAGCACTCTGGGATAGCTCCCGGAGGCCAATACCATCGAATTGTGTCCACAGTACCCCAAATTCGAGCTGGGAACGTCGATTTAAGCGCTAATCCACTTGTCAGGGGTGGAGTAAGGAAATCGATTTTAAGAGCCCTTTAAGTCGAAATAAAGGGCTTCACTGTGTGGACGGGTGCAGGTTTAAATCGATTTAACGCTGCTAAATTCGACCTAAAGTCCTAGTGTAGACCAGGGCTGAGAGCATTACTAAACATTACAAAAACACATGATGTCAGAAACAGAACTATGCAAATGCTAGAGCATTCTCTTTCTTGTGTACTGAAGCTGTGTTACAATTACAAGCTATCACTTTATTTGTAAAGCATTTCCAGTTCCTGCTTGCAGGCTAGAGTTCTCTGTAGTAGGGAAGCATAAGATCAGAGTCAGGCTGCAAAGAGCCAGCTTAGATAAATAAAGTGGGTTTAGTTGTACCTTGCTGTTTTAGGGAGAAGCTTGCTTTCTCTCTGCCTTGGAGTTCTTGTTATCATTCTGAGTGCTAAGACATAAAATAGCATTAGACTTCAACCTTTCATCAAGGGCATTTACTATTTTTATCCAACTTTTATATGCTATGAACAGAATATGGTTCATGAGCTGAACTGTACAGGTTTGGAATGCGGGATGGGAAGGAAATCAAACCCAGCAGACACATTTGAAAGTTCAAGTTAAACTAATCTCACTTTACTCCCAATATAGACAGTTAAGGGAGGTCTTCAGGGATTGCAGATTGTATCTGTGAACAGCCTCGCCCACTATTCGTGAAGTTTTTGCAAACCTAGGCTGAGATTCACAAAATGCCTCAAGACTTTAATCAAGGCTGGACTCAAAGCTCAGTGCAAATAATTTGCATAACTCCAAGCAGAACAGTGAATTGCTACTGCAAGCTAAACTTGTAAAATATGTCAGTTTTAGCAACATGAACATATTCTTATTGCTAAGAGAAGCCTGCACATAGCAACAGAAACAGATGATTATGCAAGGCTCAGTACCACTAGCGGTATACAATATTTTGCATGGAAAGAAGGAAATTAAAAGGATTTGCAACAGTTTATGGATTAATTTGAGAGGTACTATGATTTTAGTGAAAATGATAATTGAGAGACATTTAGGTTTCTTTATCTGAAAATAAGGACAACTCAAGCTAGCTGATCCATACATGACTAAATTAAAGCTAAAATAGGTGAATTATACAAAATATTTTGTAGAACAGAAAAGGCAAAAAGCACACTGTTTTGAAAGCTGTTTTAACCTTATTCCAAATAATAGGTACTTTGTATCTGATGCTGGAAGGTTCTGAGTGCCTTGTACAACATGCCAAGCGTGTCCAGTTCCTTTGAAGTCAATGAATGCTGAGGGTAGGTCCAGCATTCATTTTACTACCACTGGCTCCGGATTCTTGAATAGGGAAATGTGTTTTTATTGTTGTTTGTTTGTTTTTAATTAAACTGTTTTTTTTTAAGTACTGTGTGATCTCAGATTAACCAATAAATGTCACTGCTTGGTTCAAAATGATTGTTTACATTATAGACAGTCATAACATATTATTTATTCATACTAGAGGCTCCAATCAAGATTGTGTGACGTGCCATACAAATATGTACTGAGAGAGATCCCCTTAACGACAAGAATACCCTGCCTTCCTCTCCTGGTTAAAATTCTAATAGTATCATACTTAATTATTGAGAAATTGATGTGGGACTGTTAAAATATTGTATAAGTATACTTTTTGAAATATATTAATTATAGATTCATTAAAGTGCCACTTTATGTGACAAATAAATGAGAAGAATTTCTGTGTTTCTTAGTAAACATTTAAATACATGAAGTGATTTTTTCCACAAAGAAACGCAGAAAAAAGATCCTGATAGTTGGGCCATGTACAACGTTGGTCTTTAATATTATTAATATTTTAAAATGTATTAAGTATATACATGTAAATGAGCTAGTCATGTATTATGGATAACATATTCATGGCCATCTAATATCTTACAAAAAAGAGTCATATGCACCTCAAAAAACCTTCTCTCAAAGAACTTTATTTATAGAATTGTGTTTTCATAATTTTCATTAGCTGATTCTCTGAATTTAAAGATATGTACTCTTGTTTTGGCAGCGAGAAGTACAGATGACATAAGTGCAGTTCCTTTTAATGTCCTTCTTCCCATTTTCAAAAATGGTTTCTAATTTGAGATGCTTTAATTCTGAATGCCCAACATGGTACTTAAGACCTGATTTTCACAGTTCCTGAGCACCTACAATTCCCGTTGCACATAACAAGAGGTGTAGGTGCTAAGTACTGCTGAAAATCAAGCCCAAAGTGTCTCAAGTTGAACACCTAAAGTTTGAGATACACAGAATCTAAAGGGTGCTCTAGAAATGTCCTGTGTAAATGTACCAGTCTCATCTTTGCAATTCTATATTCAGACACAAAACAAGAGTAAATATCTTAAAGCTCAGAGAACCATGCACTTCACAATGATTAAAATATAATTATAAAATGTTAAAACAGTGAAATTCTCGGACAATTCCAACCCTTCATATGTGAAAAATTCCTCTCTCAATTTCCACCATAAAAAATCTACACATGGATGAAATGGTCACTCAGAAACGCAGTGGTGTTGGGGAATTCAGAGTGGAACTGAAAATCAAGCTTATAACAGGAAACTAGTTGCAATCTTATGAATGGTGGGACTAGAATCAGTCCATAATTGTTATTTTGCAATCCATTTGCATTATCAGTAGAAGCATCATCTAATGAATTATGGTGCCAACTGCATTTGCATCAGGATCTCTAAACAAGAAAGAAAACAGTTACATCACAGAAGAGAATAGATGATGACAATTGTGATTAATCGTACTAAGTTTCATAAAGTACATGCATTCTGATGTACGTGCACATGGCCAAAGTGAGCCCTGAGACATCTGCACTCAGAAGTCCGTGATTTCAATTGGAGATGCGTTCATATGTTGATATAGAATTTGATCCTTTGATTTTAGCACTTTCTCAATTTAATGAATAGATGCTGAAACTAGGGGTGGTGGGGGTGCTGCTGCACCCCCAGGCTTGAAGTCGTTTCCATTATACATAGGGATTGAAGTTTGTCTCAGTGACTCTCAGCACCCCCACTAAATAAATTGTTCCAGCACTCCTGATTTAATGTATGATGCTGAAACTGTAACAAATATTATATTAATGTGGAATCAAAGATGTTACTACACCCTGGGTATAGTATAGCTGTAACCATGCAAAAACAGTATCCCGAAGCAATACTGATAAAAAATAAGTCCATGTAGGAAGTATATTCTTCCTACTACCAGAAAACTGAAAAAAAGGAAATGTTTTGTTGAACAGACAGAGTGACAGTTCTGAGTTAACTTAAACAATTATGCAAAAGTGACCTAAAGAGAAAGCAGAAGTAGACCCCAAACTGAGATCATACTTGCCATTTCTGGAAGACATAAATGATGAGAATGACCTTTTGTTAATGGAAAAAGAACAAAATGTGATCATTTCAGCAGTGGAAATAGGAAACTTGCTAAAATATGCAGAGAAATCCTCTACAAGCTTAGATATTGACAAAACTGAAAAGGAAGAGAGCCATGTTTTACTGGCCAAATATGAGCAGCAAGATATCAAACATGATAGTTTCCTGTGATACGTGTAAATTATTCAAAATCATGGAGTCTCAGAGACCATGACAAAGCTTTTGAATGTGACAAAAGCAATTTTCTATTATTACTTTAGATTCTGTAGATTACTACTGTGAATTTATGGAGATTTTTTTTTTAAAAAACATACAAACAGTTGATCAGAGATTAGCCATATAAAGCATTCAAAGTCACAGCATGCAAGGGATGGCATAAGACAAATTCTTACCACTAACAGTTGTACCCTTCATGGTCAAGCATGGACTTTCAGACATTTACAGATACTGGTATCCAAACACTACATCACCCAGAGAGAGAGAGAGAGAGAGAGAGAGAGAGAGAGCTCTTCTGACTGTGAAAGACTATTAAGGAAAGCCTGGAGATTTTATGGGTATTTTGGAAATGCCGGCACTCTGTATCCACTTATTATTTTTAATTAGGAGCTCAGGATTGGGATGGTGTGTAAGGGTGCAGTGAGGCCATTCTCTGAAAATAAACTGTGGATGGTGCCTTTCTGTAAAATATTTATGCAGCAGAACACAACATGGAGAGTGCAATATAAAGCCATTACTGTCAGAACAATAATTCTTACAAAATTACTTATTTTTTCCAACAAAGTTTTAAAAATAATTAACCTTTAGACTGGTGAAGATGAGCACATCAATCTTTAGTGTTCTTCACAGAGGCACTGAGAAGGAATAAATTCATCTTACCACCCCCTACTTCTCTCTGACTTCCAACAGCATCCTTCTTTTCCCCTCCCCCTAAACAGAGTAAGATGCCTTCCAGCTCCTCATCCCCCATTAAGAGAGATCATACCCCCTCACCTGCTTCACACTTACTTCACTTTGCCACTAATTGATGTTTCCATCCATGCTAGTTTGTTTTTTTTTCCCATTCTCATCCTCAGTGAGACTTGGCTCTTCCTGGAGAGTTTTCCCCAAAGTAAAAAAGAAAGGTGAGATGCTGTAGTTAGTTGCCGCAGGGTTTTTTTTTTTTTTTTTTTTTGTGACTTAACAGAGGTGTCTTAGCATTTTTAATTTTTTGGGGGGCAGTGTGGCAGTTATTGACAGATGAGGAACTTTATGAACTATATAACAGCTACCTGTTCAGTTGGCTGGCAGCATTTTGTAAGCCTTTTGGCCACACATCAAAATAGTGACCCTGTTGGGCCCAGTAAGGACTGTTTTTTAAGGAGATTCCTGGGATATTTAAGGCTGCTTTGGCTGCTTTTTCAAACAGTTCATATGCCCCTAAGGGGGCATTCCATCCTTCTGATTGGGTACAAGTGGGGGCGTTTTTAATTATGCCGTTTAAATTACACTTGCCATAGGGACCACTACAAACCCACCATTGGCTTGCTACATTGGAGATATTAACTGGACGGCAAGTTATATTTCCAAACCCTTTTTTTGTGGTAAGATTATTTGTAAGGGTTTTCCTAAAAGGGGAGGAACCATTACACCCACACTGTTGGCCTCCCCTTTTGGTCTTTATTCAATACCCATCAGCCCACTGTGTAATAACACAGGAGCTTTTTTCCACAGGATGCCCATAATGATTAGATTGGTTTTGGGTAAAACATAACACTTCCTTAGTAAGTACTGCAACTGAATACTTTTAGTCCTGATAGGTGGCTTGCTATAAAGAGGTCTTATTTCAGAACGGTGAGTTCGTTCTTTCCTGCTCTTTGGTGGTGGCTAATTTTGCTAGGGTCAAGGGCAGCATGTCAAGGGGCATTCCCGTTTTGGGGGACAGTGGAGTCGGAGCACATACGCAGCAATCAGTCTGGTTTGTTAAAGTAGCAACATGGTGCGCAAGAAAAACAAAGGAGTTATGCTCCCGATATGCACAGTTTGGAAATAACAATACAGAGAATAACAATGTTACCCAATTAATTATTACCAGAGTCTTTTTAACCCAGGGTTTTCAGTTCCTGGGTGGGCCCACTATTTGTGTTTTTTAAACAGTAGCTTTAGCCCGAGATCGTCACTAGATGAGGAGTCAGCAGGTTGGACGGTCCACTGTTCTGCTGACGAGGGGGTGGGTACTGCCTTCAGACGAGAGTGATAGATCCAGTTTTTGTGTCCCTTGATCTTTGACGCTGTATGGGAGATCAGCAGGATGGTATAGGGTTCTTTCCACTTTTCCTGGAGAGGCTCGTCTTTCCAGGTACGAACAAACACGGAGTTACCGGGCTGTAAGGAGTGGACGGGAGAGTCCAAGGGGAGAGGCTGGGAATCCTTGATATACCTGTGAAGAGACAAGAGAACAGCAGACAGGGGACACATATACTGTGACAAAAAATCATTACCCAACTCCCATTCCCCTGACAGAACTGGGGTGCCATTTATAGGCCATGCCCTTCCAAACATAATTTTAAAGGGACTAAGCCCTAATTTACCCTTAGGGAGAACGCGGATACGAAGTAGGACGAGGGGCAAAGCATCAAGCCATCGCAGTGAGGCTTCTTGGCACACTTTTGAGAGATGCCGTTTAAGGGTCTGCTTGGTACGCTCCACTACACCACTGGCTTGCGGTCTCCAGGGCGTATGGAGTTTTCAGGGGATTTGTAAGGCATGTGAGATGCTTTGAACGATTTTTTCCATAATCAGATTCCATTCACCGGGGGAGTCCAAAGCGAGGAATGATCTCCTTAACAAACTTGAGGGCCACTGTTCTGGCAGTGCAATTACGGCATGGGAAGGCTTTTGGCCATTCGCTGAACCGATCCACTATGACAAGGAGATATTTGAACCCTTGGGTCCAGGGAAACTCAGTAAAGTTTATTTGCCACACTCGTCCGGGGCCCGGAGCGGGTTTTAGGGCAGCTGGTGGCACAGGATGTCCCGGTCGGGGGTTATTTTTTTGGCAGACTAAGCAGTTCGCTTGTACCTGGGCAGCCAGGGGTCGGAGTCCGGAAGTGATAAAGTATTTTCCCATTAGCTGGATAAGTGCTTTCCTGCCAGCATGAGTGGTTTGATGTAGTTTTTGCAGCACTGGCCAGATCAGGCCCTTTGGTAAGAGGACTTTCCCTTTTGGGGAATGGAGCCATCCCTCCTTTTCCCGGAGACCGAGTTTGTCAGTTAGCTGTCTCTCCTCCCCAGAGTACTGAGGGGTTGGAAGTTCCCCTACTGATGGGATAAGGGCATACATATGGGCGTTCTCAGTCTGAGGGGATGGCAGGGTGGCAGCATGCTTAGCCGCTCTATCTGCCCGGGCGTTACCTCTGGCCACATCTTGATCCTCCCTTTGATGGGCTTTACAGTGTACCACTGCCACTTCCGAGGGGAGTTGTACGGCTTCTAGGAGCCGGAGGATTTGGGGCCCGTACTTGACTGGGGAGCCTTGGGCTGTCAGCATTCCCCTTTGCTTCTATAGGCCAGCATGAGCATGCAGCACACCAAAAGTATACTTTGAATCAGTAAAAATGTTGACCCGCTTTCCTTTTGACAGTTCAAGTGCACGGGTCAGGGCTATTAGTTCGGCAAGCTGGGCAGAGGTCCCAGGAGGCAAACCCTCAGCTTCCACAGTATCATGGAGGGTTACAACAGCATAACCCGCCCTCCTTTGCCCATTTATTACAGTACTGCTACCATTAGTGTACCACTCATAATCTGCATTAGGGAGGGGTACATCCTTTAAATCCAGACGGCTGGAGTACTGGGCATCTATGATCTTTAAACAGTCATGTTTCTGTTCCTCTGTTTCTGGCAAGAGGGTGGCTAGGTCAAGGGAGGGGCAAGGCTGTAAGGTGACTTCAGAGTTTTCTAACAGCTTAGCCTGGTACAGAGCAATTCGAGCCTGGGTGAGCCAAAGCCCTCCCTTTGCATTCAATAAGGCTTGGACCATATGGGGAGTATAGATTTGCATAACCCCTTTCAATGTTAGCTTCTCGGCTTCCTCAAGCACTAGGGCAGTAGCTGCGACCACCCGTAAAGATGCCGGCGAGCCCTTTGCAACCTGATTCAGTTGCTTAGAAAAATAAGCCACGGGAAGTCTTCATGCTCCTAACAGCTGTGTGAGCACTCCTAGGGCCACCCCCTTTCGTTCATGTACATACAACTGAAACGGCTTAGAGAGATCCGGCAGGCCCAGAGCCGGGGCTTCCATCAGTTTTCTTTTCAGGATTTTAAATGCCCTGTCAGCCTCTGGGGTTCAATAGAAGGGGTCATGATCCACCCCTTTTACACAGTCGTAAAGGGTTTTAGCCCACAGTTCAAACTCTGGGATCCATATCCTGCAAAAGCCTGCCATACCCAGAAATGCCCTGAGCCGCTTACGATTACTTAGGGTAGGAACTTGACAGATACCTTCCTTTCTTTTTTTTTTTTGTCACTTGAACGCTGACACTCCCCTTGCCTTAGCTGTAACCTGATTCCTTTACCTCAGACAACAGGGTTCTCAGGAGGATATTACAGTCGTCTTAATCCGGCTTGTGACTACTGAGGCACTCCTCAATGACTGAAATAAACCTGCTTGGGTTTGTTGAGAATTCTCCAGCCTGTGTTTTAAAAGCTGCTAAGTCTATTGGATTGAATGGCACATGGGTGTAACCTTGCATAGTGGTAGCCTGACGTCCATTTGCCCCTGGGCAAGCCACAACAGTCTCGGTAAGCAAAGGATAGAGTCCCACCGAGGGGGCAATTTTTGTAACCCGAGGCATCCTACCCTTATAAGGTGGGGGTTTGGGGGCCAAAGGGAACACCGGCTCTGCCATTACAGTGGGGGTGGGGTCTGGGGACTAACATTAGCTACTACCGAACCAGTCGGAGTCAAATACAACTTTGCAGAATTACAGCTTTATTCTATTTTTTTAAAGCCATAAACACTTGTGCATACAAATGTTCATTCCATTTACCCATTCACTGACAAAACAAAACTAATTGGAGGATCGTGTTGTAATTAATTGACCCTCCTGGTGGCCACCACTCCTGGTCCTCTAGTTGATATTGAGGCCAGTCAACTGTACAGAATTGTTTTAATTGGCTCTTAGTCGTTGGATCCACACCAAATACCTTCCAGTTTTCTAGAATGCATTCTAGGGGCGTACACTGTGCCCTAACCCCCGAGCTCTGTTTCTGTCCCATACCTACAGGGTAACTCTGGGCATCCCCAGGTTCCAACAGAGCATACAATTTGGATTTTAAAAGGTTCCTACCTTATCCAAGGGACCAGTTCTTCACCGTCGCCTGCAGCTGCTCCTCCCCCATGTCTAAGGGACTGGTTCCTCACCGTCTTCCACAACTGCTTCTCCACTATATGAGTGCGTTGCACCGTTGTGCCCTCTGGGGTCGATCAAATCGAATCTCCTCTGAGGCCCCCGATGAACTCACCGGTGCGCGCTGGGCGTCGGTTTTCGCCGCAATCCTCGACCTCCAGGAGGGGTCCGGGCAAGGCTAAATAGCAGCCTCATGGCCCACCCAGGGACACCAAAAGCTGTTGCCGGCACCCAGTGCTGAGAGGCTAAACAACAGCTGGAGTTGGTTCGCTACCCGGTGTGCTACACCCAATAATTACAACAGGGTAGAGAAGCAGAAAAGTTTATTTGCAGCTGCAAAAAGGTACAGGGAGAATAAAATCTCAAATCCTGCGCACAGATCAGGAAGTTACACAGGCTTTTATACATCCTTTTTTCCAGCATACTTATTTAATAGCAAGCTGCCCTAAGTATCCATATAGCCAGCCAATTCAGTTTCCAGCTAGTTTTCTTGTTTTTTGTATCATTTGTTAAACCATACATAAAGCTGCTTTATTCAGCATTTTTCTTTCATATTTGCCCTGTTTGGCCTTGTTTAGTTTCAGGCAGTCTGACTCTGCAACATATTGTTGCAAATTCTTAGCATAACTGCTGTGAGTGCCTTCAGGCGGGGGGGGGGAGGGGGGAAGGACACTTGGGCTAGTACGCAGAGCTGCTGCGAGTGCCTCCAGGCGGGGGGGCCAAGGACACCTGGGCCTAGTGCGAGGGGGCTTTATTGACACTCGTGGTTTTCCATCCCCTTTAGTTACCTAATGGCCATGCCCCAGTGTCCCCAACATTGGGACACAGAGGAAAGAATGATGAAGGGGAATGAGAAGAGTGAAAGAGGAGAGATGCTGGAGGAAAGAAATATAAGATATATCCTGATGGGAAATGTTTAGCTAAATCTATCATGTCTCAGCCTAAGGCATCTACAAAACTGAAGTACAGTAGTAACCTGGTGGAAATAGTTTTTATTTTGAGATTTCTAGTAATTCCCCCATCCATTCAGACCAAAAATGTTCAAAACCAGCCTCTCCCATGATATTTCGGTGCTTTTGACTGTGGCTTGAACCTAGAAAGCCGGGGTGCATGCAAATGTAAAAAAGTTAACAGATATTTATCAAACACTAATATTTGGTTCAGGCTCAGTTCACATTTTGGATTATGGTTTGTATCAGGTCTTATTATTTCCTAAAATGGTTCACCCATTCCAAATTACGCACCAGTCATTTGTGGAATAGGCTTATTGGTCCTGATCCAAAGCACAACTTTGTTTGTGGATCAGGCCCTGGGTCAGAATTTCTAATTGCGGGAAAAGTCTCAGTATCCATCCCTTCATATGCATGCTGTAGCTGTGTAGCCAGTTACTACTGCATTCCCAATAGGCTGACTCACTGCACCAATTTGTAACTGACTAGTTAGGCCCAGATTTTCAGAAGAGCTCACTTCCCAATAGCTCCATTGAAAAATGTTAAGCACTTTTGAAATTTGGGCACTTCACTTAGGTGCCTAAATGACAGCTGAGCCTTTATAAAAAAAAATAACTTTTAAATTGTAATCTCAAAAAGCCTAGCTTCTAAGAAGTAGATCAGTTCTTAGTTAGGGTTACCATACATCCATGTTTTCCCAGACATGTCCGGCTTTTTGGTTCTGAAATCGCCATCTGGGAGGAATTTTTAAATATCTAAAAACGTCCGGGATTTTGCCATTATTATTTTTCCCCAAAGAAGAGTTGATTATTTAATAAAGAGAGTGAATGTTGATCATTCGAGAAAAAAAGTGAATGTTGATCACTCGAGAGAGTGCCCGCTTTTTCCGCCTAGCTCCCAGCGCTTGTGCTGCAAAACAGCTCTTTTATGCTGCTGGGAGGGAGGGGGGAGGAGGGGGAATGTGGTGTACTCAGGGGAGGAGGCAGGGCCAGGGCAGGGATTTTGGGTAGGGGTCCAATGGGGCAGGGAGGGGGCGGAGTTGGGGTGGGGACTTTGGGGAAGGGGCTGGTATGGGGGCGGGGAAGGGGTGGAGTTGGCGTGGGGCCATGGGCATGGGGTCGCGAGCAAATACTCCCCCTTCGACCCCCCCCCATGGAGTGTCCTCTTTTTTGAACGTTCAAATGTGGTAACCCTATTCTTAGTTTAAAGATCCATTGTGGCAATCCAGGAAGAAACTGTCCCTATAAGCAGCAAACAGAAAATCAGAGAGATTACCTGTACTACACTGAGATAGATTTTATGGTATATAGTGCTTTACTTTATTTGCAGAGGAAATGAATTACTAAGTTTTATTAATTTCAGCATTTGTGCAATGCTTTTAAATTAATTGATATAGTAATTGCTTTTAACTTCTGTTTTTAACTACCTTTTAAGTGCCATATGTGCAGTATTACATGTCATAAACTGTTGGAGTTATGACATAATAAATATCAACCAAATAAAATAAAATTATTTTTAAATTTGTACATGGAAATTGAAGAGCTGTACATGTTCATCTGGATTACTAGGGTACCAAAGAGAAAAGAGAGAAAAGGCCAAAAAAATATAGACAGGGAGGAAAAAGTGGGGAATGGAAAATAAAATCAAGGAAATATACAACTTCAAGAAATGTTAACTATTATATAATTTATTCATATTCTTGAACTCTGGATTAAGATTTAGAGCTGCCCTCCACATTCTGAAAGTTCAGCTCTGGAGTCTTGGTTCAGGCTAATCTCTAGTCCTTATGTATATTTCTCTGTTAGCAGTCAGAAAATTGCTAAATGTTACTTCTGTAGGGATTTTAACACAAAGCTGAACTGTACAAACAATGTATTTAAAAAAGAAGGTTGTGTGTACATTGGAAATTTTTGCTCTGTGGTAACTGCCAGTCCAACCTCCCAGTGCAAATTCATTGCACCTATGTAAAATGTGGCTTGCAGCTGTGTGACTTGCCTTTAGGTAAAGTGCAACTTTGCAGTGAATTTTTGCTAACGAATAGCTGCAAAAATGAAAAAATAACAAAAGTAGACTAGCCTTACATGTAGAAGTAGGTGTGAAATGTCCCCAAATAACCAATGCATGTTTTTTCTGCAACAGGCAAGAACAGGGCTTATATTGCAGAAACATACATTCCTAAGAGGTGCTAGGCACAGAGCACTCTCATAAACACATTCCAGAAGGGTGGTACCAAAACACCTCAATACCAACACACTCCCTAAAGATAACAGGAACATGCTGACCCATCATAAATATAAGGCCAGAATGACAGTGTAATGGATAGAGATGTAGAAAGTGATGTGTGGTAACTGGCTATGTCAGAGGATGTCAACTAACTATGTCAGAGGGGCAGTACATAACTTGTTTGCACTGATGTATAAAATGGAGTCTCAGAGGGAGTATCTTTGGCCAGCCAATGGGGGAATGGAAAGTACCGCCATTCATTGAGCTGCATCCATTGTAATGGTCATACATGTGTTAGTGGTCATATAGAGCCTGCGGGATCCTAGGACCCATGCCTCATTGACAATAAACTTGGCTGGGTGCCTTCGTTCCTTAATGGATCTTGTGGTCATTGAGCAGTTTGCTTGAGGTCTGCTGTGACAACTGCTTGTGCAGAACTCGGACAGCACACAGGGAGAACACACACATGCATCCATGGATTTTTATGCATTTATGCATCCCAGGATTGCATTAGTTCTTTCGGCCACAGGGTCACATCTGAGAGCTCATGTTCAATTGATTATCCACACAATCGCCACATCTTTTTGGGGAGGCACTACTTCCCAGGATAGAATCCCTTATCCTATAAGTACAGCCAACATTCTTTGTTCTCAGTTGTATTCATTTACGTTTAACTGTATTAATATGCATATTGTTTGCTTGTGCCCAGTTTACCAAGTAATCTGAATCACTGTGAATCAGTGACCTGCCCTCTTCATTAATTTAATTATCCTTCCAGTTTTGTGTCATCTGCAAAATTTATCAATGATGATCTTATGTTTTCTTCCAGGGTATTAATAAAGATGTTGAATAACATAGAGCAAAGAACCGATCCCTGTGGGATCCCACTAGGAACATACCAGATTGATGATGATTCCCCATTTACAGTTACATTTTGAGACCTATCATTTAGCTAGTTTTGAATCTATTTAATTTGTGCCATGTTTGTTTAAAATCATTCTAGTGTTTTAATAAAAATGTTGTGTGGTACTAAGTCAAATCCCTTTCAGAAGTCTGAGAATATTATGTCAACATTACTCTCTTTATCAACCAAACTTGTAATCTCATAAAAAAAAGTTAGATTGACAGGATCTATTTTCCATAAACCCATGTTCATTTGCATTAATGACATTACCATCCTTTTATTCTTTATTAACTGAGTCCAGTGTCAGCCACTCTATTATATTTCCTGAGATAGACGTGAGCCTGACAGGCCGACAGTTATTCAGGTGATCCCATTTACCATTTTTTAAAATTGGCACAACTTTAGCTTTCTTCCAGTCTTCTTGAACAAGTGCTCCAAAACCTATTGAAACATCATATTAATGGTCCAGTGAGCT
The DNA here is from genome assembly GCF_965140295.1 of Lepidochelys olivacea. NCBI lineage: Eukaryota > Metazoa > Chordata > Testudines > Cheloniidae > Lepidochelys > Lepidochelys olivacea. The sequence goes on along the minus strand of NC_140411.1, from coordinate 72,497,482 downwards.
CCTCAGCCAGCTTTTTCTAATACTCTTGAATTAAAGTTATCTGGACCTGCTAATTTAAAAAAATGTCTAACTTTAGCAGCTTCCATTTAACATCCTACAGAGATACTAGTGGAATGGATGAGACTGCATCATCTTTTTTTCCCCAAATACACAACAGAAATATTTATTGAACACTTCTGTTTTTTTTTTTCTGCATTATTGATCATTCTAGCATTTTGAACTGGTAATGGACCGATACCATTGTCAGGATTATTTTTGTTCATAATATATATTTAAAAATTAGACAAAACTTATTATTGTCCTTAGCTTTGGTGGCCATAGATTTGTCCTTATGCCTCTTGGCTTATGGGGGGAGGGATAGCTCAATGTCTTGAGCATTGGCCTGCTAAACCTAGGGTTGTGAGTTCCATCCTTAAGGGGGCCATTTAGGGATCTGGAGCAAAAATTGGGGAATGGTCTTGCTTTGAGCAGGGGGTTGGAGTAGATGACCTCCTGAGGTCCCTTCCAACCTTGATATTCTATGATTCCCATATCAGTTTTCTACAATTCCTAACTTCTGATTCATATTCATGACTGTCAACTTTCCCTTTCTTCCATTTGTTTCAATATTACTGCAGTCTTTACTTCCCATCTAAAGTAAGTTGTTTTTTAACCAGCACAGCCTTCTTCTGAAATTGTGGGATTGCATCTTTTGGGGCATCTAATAAAGTGTTATTAAAGCATTCCTAATTGTAATTCACTTTTTTCCTGATTGCATTCTTCCTCCCAGCTGATTTGGCTCATAAATTGTTTTTCAGCTTTGTGAAATTGTCCCTATTAAAGCACCAAGTATATGTATTACTAGTCTGGACTTTATTCTTCTTGAACATTATAAATATCATTAAGTTCTGATCACTTTTCTATAAGCTACCATTAACTTTTTTAGTTTCTGTAACCAGTTCCTCTTTAACTGTTAGGACAGTGTCTAACATAGAATTCCCCTGTGTCAGCTGCAGCACTTTCTGAGTTAGGAAATTGTCATTTCTCATGTTCAGAAATTCTAAGGATCTTTTACTACTGGAAGCATGAGACCTCCATCATGTCACTCAAATTCAAGTCCCCCATGATCGTATTTTCTTTCCCCCTACAAGGTTAGATAAGTGTGTAGGGAAATAGTTATCCTGTTCCCTAGTGTGATTTGGTGGTTTGTAGGAGACAGTAACTAGTACTCAATCTTGTGCTTTATCTCTTAGGATCCATAAGCATTCAATGTAATTTTATATCAGCTATTCGAAAATAGGTAATGGCTTTTTTTTTTATGTAGCATGCCACTCCCTTCCCCCTTTGTCTACTCGATCCTTCCTAAATAGGTTATAACCATTGATTTTACCATTCATTGTGCAAATCATCCCACTACATTTCAGTGACTGAATTTATTGAATTGAATTTATGATCATAAGTGAATAATTTGAATTCTTCTTGTTTATTTCCCAGGCTCCTAGCATTAGTGTAAAGGCAATCCAGAAATTTCTTTTCTTTGTGTCCTTTAGTTTACTGATTATTTTTTTCCCCAACATCTTGATTTTGTGCTGAGTGCTAATATCTTCCTTCTTTTTACCCTCTCCTTTTGCTATTCATTTAATCCCCTCCTGATTACTTTTGGCAGCCTGTCCCCAAGAATATTACCCCCCCTTCTTCTGAGGTAGAGGCTACACAAACTATACAGCCCTCTCTCCTGCATAGAAGAGGAATCGTGAAGGTTTTGGAGAAAGAGTTTTGATATTTCCTTTCTCCCATACCATGTCAGATCTCCAAGGACTTGAAGGAGACTCCATTGCTTCCAGGCCTAGGAATTGGAGTAGAAACATTTCTGTGATCAACACTTGTTTTTCCTGGGCTCACACAGAGATATCACTCTCAGGGGACTGACCCCGTTTTCACTACTGGGTTCAAGGAGAAAGGAAAATGAAACTTTTAGTAAGGGGACAATTACTTATGAATGCCCTGTTTTGAATTTTCTTCAAAAATCCTCTGTTTAGTACTCTACTTTCCTTCTCAGATGACTTCATAAACCTCCCTTGTAACAAATTTTGTTTGTTTGGGGTTTTAATTTATTTTTAGTGAAAAATGATAATTTTATCATAATAATATATGATAAAATTAATTCACCTTGATAGTGAGAAAATTCCAGTTAAGTCTCCCTCCCCCCACCCTGGGCACTTCTCACTTTTTGATGCTAGAATCTGGGCCAGTTGCTGCTGCTTGTAAATTTTTTGGTGGTGCAGTTCTAGAATACCAAACTCCTGTGAAGACCCAGTATGGAACATGGGGTTTCTATGGTGCACTGTGCAGTTAAATTGAAAAAGGGCAGGAATAGGCTCAATAACTCTCCATGATAGTGGTGAGAGTGGAAGGATATCCTCACTGGAAAAATGATCTTGGTGGATGGAAGACACACAGTCTGATACAATCCAAAAAAGGACTGATGCAGAGGAGTGCTATGGAGCCTTTTGCCAAGAAAAGTCCTGCAAGTGGGGTGAAGTTACCAAGATTCCCTTGAGGAATGTTGTTAATGTCAGAAAGGAAGGAAAAGTCCTCCCACAGCAAAATATATGGGTCAAGAAGGAAGGGTCACAGAAGAACAAAGGACTTGATTTATTTGGATAAACCTTAGATAAGCATCTGGTACAAAATCCTAGGCCCATTGACGTCAATAGGAATGTTGCCACTGATTTCAATGGAACCATAAGTTCACCCCTGAACTTTATTAATATTTATCCAAAAGTGAACTAAATAACCCAACCTTTCAACACATTGGAAACTCCATCCCATCTCTCATTCTTAAATATTTCTAATATGCTTGGTTCATGGAGGGATAGCCTCCTTTTTCTGGGCTTATGGGCACAGATACCCTCAATTGAAACCCTAATTTTATAGTTATGTGTGACACACAGACATGCACATGAGGTGTCTTCTTTAGTAGAATGAAAGAAAAATAGCATAGGCATTCAATGGCCATTTCTAGTGCCATTTAAACTAACTGGTCACATACCTTGAGGGAACATGACTGCAAACTAAAAACAAACACAAAGACTAACTATATGGGTATACACCATTGTTGTGATTGATTTCAGCTGCCTTAAAATTGTAAGTAGTTAATTTTAGTTCTTTTGTCTAACATTGGCTTCATTAAAAACTCAGTGTTTGTAGATTCTACTATTATATATTTTATCACCACATAGTCACGGGTTTTTAATATATGTAATCGTACAACCACATAGCAGAGAAAATGAGATTACTCAAATATATTTCTCCACCTCAGAAAAATTCACATGAATATTACATATATACCGACAACCACATAGTAAAAATAATGAGATTCCTACTCACACTATGGATAATAAGACAAAAACTATATTCTACATGATTACATTTCTGAAGTAATTGTGAAGGACAAAGGAGACTATGGCTGTCTAATAATGAGGGTGCAGAAGATTCACTGTTAAATCATTCAATAGTAGCCCCTACAATGTACCATCAAACTGCATGAAGAGAAATTGAGATATTCCCCATTATATTTTCTTACTACCCTAATGAAAATACATGGAGAAAAGAGCTTTAATGGCAATGTTCATTTCAGCAGTAACTACAGTATTCTTACTATAACTATTGGAAAGAGAAAAAATCAGGACTAAATCATGAATGCCCCTGTTAACCAAGGTAAGATATTATTGTCTCGAGGTTGGTGTGGGGCATACTGTGAATTTATTGCATCTCTAGAAGTGAATTTATTATTAATTACATAATTTATAATAAGCCTTTGTGAGGGACTGAGTTTGGAAGCATCATTGGATCACCCAATAACTGTTATTGGGTCTGCTCTATCTCTGAAGAAATACTCTTCCCATAGAGTATTGTGTGTAAGGTGAATCACCTCACGTCACTCCTTTCTTTCCCCTTCTCCCACCCAGCAACTGACCTCAGCAGTAAAGCTGGGCAAAATGTTCCAGTCAAGAATATTTTTTCCAGAAAATGCTCCCTGTTTGGCGTGATTGAAGCTATTCACAAATTTGGGCCAAATTCAGCGAGTAGTTATGATAGAATAAAACATGAGGGATCTTTTTAACGTTAAAATTTGTATTTTGACACTTCTAAAATAACCTTTTCAGCATTTCATTTTAGAAAAAAAACCTTTTGAATTGACATTCCATTCTGAAAATGTAAATTTGAATCCACATTTCATTTTTTTTAAATGGCTTCTCAAATCGACATTGAAAACATTTCATTCGACCCAAATGATTTTGGGGGAGAAAGGAGAGGTTCCGTTAAGGCAAGAAAAGCTGAAAAAAAATCAGTTTAGATTTGAAACTCACCAACTTCCACCACAACCCCCCAGTTTGGACACTGAACCAAAAAAATCAATTATTCACTCAGATATATGCAGCAGCTGTATAGGTATACTATTCACTTATTCTTGCAAGTGGATTTGTTAAGTGACAAGGTGGCAAAGAGAATAAAGGTATCATCAAATGGAGGAATCATAAGAAAAGCAAAAGTGTTGTTGCTATCTGGCTGCCAACATACACACATTGAAAGAGCTATTTGGTCCGTCTTCATGTTTTTCATTCTTCTCCTTTTTCTTCCCCGTATCCCATCAGTTTGTTTTCGTGTCTTAAATGCCACCCAGGTATGCACACAACAGAATGAAGAAGGATTAATAGTATGAGGAGCCATGAAAACTGGAAAACATGGGATGAGTAAGTCAGAGTGTAGTATGCAGCCACTGTTCACCACTGACATTATTTAGTGTTTAATGTATACATCCATAAAAAAAATGCAAAGAGAAAGTAATGTATACAGAAATGTTTTGGATATAAACTGGAATAGCCACATTTCCTCAGCATATGAACTGCATCTCTAATCTGGTTTAGGCATCTCTCCCTTTCTCACTTGCAAGCAAACTAACATTGCATATAAAGTTACTAAGTGTTAAGAGGGACATAGATTATCATGATCAGTGGAACTGGAGACAGAAGGCTCAAGTTCCCTGGAAGGACTGTTATTGCTGGATGTGATAGGGTATACAAACTCCACACTGGAGAGCAAGGGGTTAAGGAACAGCTTTGGGCCCGGTGGCCCCACCCAGCCACACTTGTAAAGCCTGCACAAGCTGGAGCATGGCTTTAAAGTGGGGAGCAGAGCAGCTCAGAGTTAGATAGTGGATGGAAGCAGAGGCTGCTCTGAAGTCTGAGACCTGACAGCACAGACTGGTGCAAACCTACCAAGGATAGGCAGGTTATTGTGCATGCGGGTCAGATACTTGATTGGAGTGATTTACTCCAGGAAGCTAAAGGAGACTGAAGTAGGAATTGGTTGGGGGTGCAGCATCTTAGTACCCCAAGTTGTTGAGTATAGCTGTCCACCATTGAGCCCTGAACTGAAACCTGGCAGAGAGGATGTGCCTGGTATCCCCTACTCTGAAAGGATGTTATTACCCCATGAGTCTTCACCTAGGTGTGAATCCAGCTGGAAAAGTCCTTGATTGTTCAAGCGCCCAGTCCCCCACTTCCCCCCAAATATCCCTGTGCTAAAGGAGAGGATAGGAAACATTTGAGACCGGGGTGCTGAAGAACCAGACTGTGCTTTTAAAGGGAGATGCCCTGCCAATCCTTGCCTAACCACTGTTCATTGTTGGTGGTTTTGCACCTATAATGGGACATTTAAAAAAAAACAACAACAGGAAATGTGGGGAGTTAGGGTGGAAGCAACAGAGCCACATGGAGAAAGCAGTGCACAGGGTTTAATAAAGTTTCACTCACTCGGCTTAAACTGTATTCAGGTTCACTCCTTGCAAATGAGACAATGGACACAGCTTTCATTTTCTTTCACCTGCAACTTCAACTGATAGTAAAAATTATTCATGTGAATAAGGTCTGCAAGACTGTGCATTTGTTTATTTATTTTCCAAGGAGTGCCTGGGGAATGAAAATATTAAAAAGCTTATTTTAGGTGTTTAGTTATCAAAAATCTTTGTTGTTAACTGCCGTTCCACCCTGCATTATAGGAGGTCAGGCTGCCATATGCAGAACCATGCAGACAACTTAACACTTCCACTTACCAATTATTTCTATTCCTAGCTTGTTTGAAGACTTTTTAGGTAGTCACAACGAGTTGGAGAGAGTGGAGTTTGCATTAATCAAACTGTCAACTATCAGGAAATCTCAAAGTTGCTTTATGAAAAATTCATTACAGTGAATCTTAGTAGTATAAAATTATTTCATGTTTTCTACCCTGAAATCTGTATCTGTTATGAAACATTACACCAGACTTTGATTCAGTTTTCATAATTGTGGTCAAAATAGATCTCATGACAGGGCTCATTTTTAGACTTGCCAGGAATTAATTGCTTTCAGAACAATGTATCCTGCTATTCTGGAATCTGGACCAAAAGTTCCCATTGTTCCCATTTTCCAGCTAGCTCTGCTTGTCTTAAAGTCTCCGTTTATAAACATCCAAGGAAAGGAGAGTATTTAATCCTGGCTCCCCTTAAGTCAATGGTAACGGTCATATTGATTTTTATAGGGCCAAGGTTTTACCTGAGGTATCTGATTATTCTGTTTCTTACACTGGGGTAAATAAGCAGTGGCTCCATTAAAGTCAATCAAATTTCACCAGTATAAATCAGCTGTAAGTAATAATTAGGCCCACAATTTTCTGGAACTGGTCCATTTCCAAATCCATGAGGTGAGGAGAAAGTAATTGGTCATAGATGGAAATGATCTGAATGTAACCAGTAATGTCACAAATGTATTTCAAACACTATAGGCAAACTAAACTTAAACACTTACCATTAGAAGTCAGGAAAAAAATGTCTTTGCTGGTTACATTCAGTTATTTTTTCCCCTGTATATTCACATTGTCTTCGGTTTCCTCTATAGCATCTCATGGGTGTAGAGACTGCAAGCTTTGCTATGAGCTCATGGCCATCAACTTCACCGTTACTCATTTCATTTTCATCTTTTGATAGCAGAAAGACAAGTGTAACATCCTTTGCAAATGTCACATAATTAGTTTTCCCAAATCAAATTCACTACAAGGTTGTTCCACTGAGATAAGTTTATGATGTATATGACCCAAGGGCTCTACAGTGGCTTTAGGTGTTTTATACAACTTAGTCTGGATCACCCTAATCATGTTACAAGAGGTATAGACTGATGTATAAGAGACAATATGTTTTTCGGACTGACAATAATTAACATTAAGCTTATAATACAGTCTACTCTAGCTCTTCTGTCATCTCTAACTAATTATATCAAATCAATATGATTTCAACCACTTTTAAAGATAGGCAGCTCTCTTGGTTAAGATTGATCATAGTTAATGTTTCTGGGAATAATATAAGAATTACTCAGGGAAAACCATTTGTTATACTAATTAGGTCAACCAACTCCACAGAATCTACAGTTACCTAATGTGAAACACAGATATACAGTGAGAAGGGATATCATAGTAATATTCTATAAAACAACAATATAACAACACAGATTTAGCACTTGACTTCTTTCCTGATCATTTTGGCAGTATTTTATTTCTTGCTTAGCTTTGTCACTTTGAATTAGAATGATATGAAGCCACTTCAGCAGTCAACTATCATAGTACATTGTTTGTGTATTAGTCAGGAAGAAAAGCTTTTAGTTAGTTAGTGCTGGATTCTAGGACAGGGGCTAAGATGCAATCATTTGTCTTTTTGTTTAATGCAAAATAAAAATGAATTTGTGTACATCATCCACCAGTTTTATGGCACCTTTTATCTGAAAGATTTTAAATAAACCCTTGAAGAAGATTGGTTGAAGAGAGTATCTTCATTTAAAACACAACATACTCAAAAGTCTACAGAATCTGAAAAGAATAAATCTAAGAATAAAAGCACTGATTAGCGCTCTTTGAGCATGGTACTGAGCATGTGCTACCATTTTAGGCTTTTGTGCCTCGCTCATAAACAAAGTATTTGAGCACCTAGCACAAAGATCTTAGAACTAATGTAAATTAATGAATGAATTTTTAGATTTTAAGGCCGGGGGAGCCATTATGATCATCTAGTCTGACCTGCTTAACACAGGGCATAACTGCTGATTGAACTAGAGCATCTCTTTCAGAAAGACATAAAATATTGTTTTAAACATCTCACTTGATATAAGATAATAATATTCTATATGTAGTACACACTGGCACCCACTGGGAGCCACTTGAAAACAGTGGATCAGCTTATTTATGAGGCAGTTCTGCACTCAGTCTCAGTATCTTTGCTCAGCACTGAAGAGTTCTGAGTAGAAAATCATTGAGTAGAGCTGATCAGGAAATTTTTGACAAAAAAAAATTGTTTGTTAGAAAACGACTTTCAGGTTCTGAAAATTTTTGAAATTTTGACTTTTTGTGTCCATTTAGGATGGGGTTTTTTTGCAATCTTGGACAAACAGACTTCTCAGCATTTAGTTCTGGCCTCAGTGCATTCACGGTAAAAATCTCTCTCCTACAACTCTGTCTGCTAGCAGCATCACTTATTGTGAAGAAAACAGACCATATTCTCTGGTCTGACCAACCAATCCGTGGGCCCCCGATTCTGGCACTGGTCTGGGAGAAGTCGGGTCTCCAGCAAGAGTTGGACCAGTCCCCAAATCACTTTAACTTATATCCAGCATTCAGGAATTACTAGAGCCCAGAAATGACCTATCCATGCCCCATTTTTTGCTCTGGAGCATCTGTATGTTGGAGACTAAGGAGGGGCTATCCAGATATCTGGTTAATCAGACTTTTAGGCTGTTCTGTGCCATCTCAGCAGAGGCCAGAATCTGACTCACCTTACCTCTGTCTATAAGAGTACTCTTTGAAAGAAGGACAATGGGAAAAAAAGATGTGTCTTATCTACATGCGGAAATTTACTGGCATATCTAGACTGATATAATTATCCCACTCTTACGAGCGAAGGTTAAAATTTCCCAAAGCACTTAAATTCCATTGTCAGATGTGCCTAAGGGCTTGTCTCCACAGGAAAAGTTAATGGTATAAATATACTGCTATAGTTATACTGATGTAATTCTTGTTCTAGTTAAGCTTACATTGCTTTCAAAGTGATTAAAGCCGAATTGTAAAAATTTACTATTACTCCAGAATAAGAATGCCTACATGGAGAGTTATGCTGGTATAACTATAGCCGTATAATTATAACAGTATAGTTATGCTAATACATTACTCCGTGTAAATCAATCCTGTCACTTAAGAGCAAAGGGTACATTTTTTGAAAGTACCCCAGTGACTTAAAAGCCTCAGTTCCATTTTTAAACATCTCACTGACAGTCAATGGCTTATAGAGGTTTTAATGTTTTTACCAATATATTAGAAGCAGAAGTATCTGTTTTGGGAAAAAACCCAAACCAAAACACCTAAATCACAGTTATAATGGTGACTGACAATGCTACGACTACTAGTACTAATAATGATGCATAGAATAATTTTCTCAAGTGATCTCAAAACTTGCGCTCCGAAAAAAAAAATGTAGGTAGTTTTAATTGATGCTAGCAACTTACGCTAGACAGCTACTGGCACTGCTGTCAGAAGAGTAGCTCTTTAAATCTAACCGTAGATCACAAATATGGAGGTATGGAAGGGGTTAAGGTAAAACCAGCAAAAACAAACAAGTTATACAGGATGTTGAGGTACAACTTTCCCTAACAGACAGTTTCATGTGAATGATGTAAAATGCTGTCTAACACTCATTAGATCAACAATGACAGTTACTTTTGTCCAAGATGAATCAATCCTAGACAGGGAAGGAATTGAATTTCTAGGTATATTAATCTCTAACTGCTTGGATCAGTCATGACTACTCAGACTTTTCTCAGATGATCAGCCATAGAGTTCAAGGTAGATAATAGGGCTTACTGAACAGTTTAACTAGAAATATGTTTCCTTAAAGCGCTGAAAACAAATGAAAAATGTTTTATCTATTGCTGTTAAAGATAAATGCTTTGGGCCAGATCCTCAGCTGGTATAAACTGCCTTAGCTCTATTTTCAATGGAACTATGCCAAATTACATCAGCCTACAATCTTTGCGTACATGTCCACTAAAACAGATACTTTTTTTTTTTGGTAAAGGTGTTTTGTGATGCTGTCTTCAACCATCTAATCATTTAGCCGTTCTGGCTTGGTCTTATTGCACTGACAAGAGTATTTTATAAAATGTGCTGCCTCTGGGGACCAGTTTTCACTTATAATTCATTGACATTTTTTGTAAGACAGTAGTAGCTAACATTAAAGACTATTGTCAGGATATTTATGCATTAAATCACCAAGGTTTGAATACTGTGGGCTAAAATGTCTGGAAAATGTTATCCATTAAGTAAAGGTAACCACTAAAAAATTAATTGAAATTACCAACATTGTTTTTCCAGAAGTTTAGTAAAATAACAGTTGGAAACGAATTCAGGGGAAAAGCCTCCAAGGCCAGGATCTTTGATGTGGTTTCAACTGAAAGCAAATTATAAAAGATACTTTGTAAATACTAAAAAATGAAATCACACTTCCCTGCTGTACTTCATGGACAGAAATCTCATCAGAGCCCAGTCCGATCATGGGTTCATTTCTCGTGCTGATGGGCCATATCCTTAGCTAGTATATATCTTCATTCAAGTCACTGGAGCTATATCTGAGGAACTGTCCCTCTATCTTTTGCACATATGAAACAGTTACGCTGATATACAGCAAGTACTAAACTAGTTTTGTGTCATTCTCAAATAAAATAAATTATTTCAGTTGAACTTCCACTAAAAATAAATGTATTGAAAGTAGAAAAGCAGGTAAATATTTCAGCAGTTGTCTATATAGCTGCAACTTTAATTATATAAGTTCTCACAGATTTTTTTTTAATTGTTTCCTTTTACACTGATTAAGTGCTAGCATCCTCTTTATAGCATTTATATGTTATGATGAAAGTCTCACATCAAATTTCAGTCTGCCTGTGTCTAGAATAGAACAGAAATAAGAAAAAAAGGTGATGCATATTTACTAGTTCCAGATAAATAATTTGTTAACCCTGTTTACTTTAATATATAATCAATTAATTGTAGTATAAAAGGGACACAGAAACATCTTATCTGTGTATGATAAAACACAAAGATCTAGGTATTCCTTTCCCTTTCCTCACAGCAAGAATATCTTGCTATTGGAAAAGAATACTTAGCTATCTGTTTTGATTCCAAGTACTAGTTGAATTAAAGTTGTGCCAATATACAAAATAATGAATGGCACAGAAAAGATTGACTGGGAACTTCTGTTGCCCTTACCTCATTACACAAAAACAAGGAAAGATGAAAGATGGGAAGCTCAAAACCAGTAAAAGGGCAAAAAAACCCAAATCTACAGTGCGATAAAACTGTACAAATTGCCACAGTACAAAAATGTATCAGTTTTCAAAAAGGGATTGGACATTTATATGGATAAAGAATATCCACAGTAATCATAATTAAGGCCAAGATTTTGTCATGGATATTTTTAGTAAAATTGGGCAATAAAGAAAAATTCTCGGAAGCCTGTGTCCTGTCTGTGACTTTTACTAAAATTATCTGTGACAAAATGGGGAGCTGCAGAGTCCCCACACTACCCGCAGCCACTGGGCAGCTGCAGGGACACTGGTTTGGAGTTCCGGAGTCCCCCCCAACCTGCGATGGCTGGGAGCTCATGGGAGTCCCCACTGCCTTGGGCGTCGGGGTACCCCACAGCACCCAGCAACCATGAGCTAAAGTCACGGGGGTCTCTGGAAGTCATGGATTCCATAACTTCCACAACCTCCATGACAAAATTGTAGCCTTAATCATAACTCATGATAACACATTTTTGTGCTTCAGGGTTTAAGTCAATCTCTATCAGAAATAAGGATGAATCCCAATGTGAAGGCAGATTATTCCATATCTGCCTACTGCAGGATTCCTACCGCTTCCTGTGAAGCATCTGGTACTGGTCACCATCAGAGACATGATACCGGACTAGTTGGATCTCAGGTCTGACCCCATATGGCAATTATAATGTTCCTGTGCCAACTGCTTCCACAATATTTCATGGCAGATTATTCTGCAGACATTTTAATAATTGTGTGAAAAACACTGGGAAAAATATCACTGAAAATAAGGAGTATTTAGTACATTTAGAGTGGTTACAGAGTCACTACTATTGTTACCAATCCATAAGGGATACTGCTGTGCTTTCTATAAACATTACATCTGGTAACATCATACGAAAGTTATGTCCCCAGTTTATGTAGTAGTGAGTTTTGCCAGGACTGTAACATAATCCCTCTTAGTATACCTGTCCAATGTAGTGCTTTCAGTGCATCTAAGGCTACTGTGATAATTTTCTATGCCTGTAGGCATAAATATGTATGTACTGGACAGCTCATTTTTTTGTTGAAAAAAAACAGCCTGCCTTTCTTATGGTCATTGATGGCCTCCTTGATTCATGTTAAAATAGCTTCTCAGAAGCCAGAGTTATTACTGAGAACAACATTGAACTCTAAGCAAGTCAAGCAGACGCAATCAGTTAGCCAACTGTTTGGAAGGCATTTTTCTAAGGTGTTGGCACTGGAAGTCAATTCTCTTCTAAATTTAAACAGAAAAACATTATATGAAAATTATGGGATATATTAATAAAAGAACATTCATAGGTCAGATTATTTCAGCATTTTTTAAAACAATGTGTGAATCATGGTATGGATTCCAAATGCAATTCCTTGTGAAAAATTGCTGATTTTTGTGAAACCCTGATCATTGGGTAAAGCTTCAGGATATGGATTTCATTTCCAGCAAACAAATACAGACATAAATAAAAGCTAATGTTTAACCATGAAGTCCTTAATCTCATAGCCAGGAACTGGAAAAATACTTGGGGTCTTTGGTTAGTGAATTGGAAACAAAGATAATTTTACAACCATTTTCTTGCCTCTAGTCGTTTTATATGTCTATTCAATAATGTTTTAAATCAGTTAAACATGACAAGTTTAGCATACTTATTGTGTCAAATCTAGACAGTTTATTGTATAGTTACAAGAATTGCCCTTACTTTCTTCAAGTTAATTATTCAAAATTATTATATATTTTCACCAGCTGAATTATGTGTAAGCTATCCTGAAACTTCAGTTTAATACTGATCAGAAGAATTCTGAGTATAAAATCATAGAAATATAGGACTGGAAGAGACCGTGATGGGTCATCTAGTCCATTGCCCTGCTCTGATGAAAGATTAAGTATTACCTAGACCAGTGGTTCCCAAACTTGTTCTGCTGCTTGTGCAGTACGTCCCTCGGCCCGCGTCACTTCCAGCAGCTCCCATTGGCCTGGAGCAGCGAACTCTGGCAGGGAAACAAACCATCCCGGCCCGGCAGAGGCTTTCCCTGCACAAGTGGAGGGAGCCAAGCTTGGGAACCACTGACAGGTGTTTGTCTAACCTGTTCTTAAAAACCTCCAAAGGTGGAGATTCCACAAACTCCTTAGGTAATTTCTTCCAGTGCTTAACTATCCTTACAGTTACAAAGTTTTTTTTTTCCTGATGTCTAAACTAAATCTCCCTTGCTGCAACTCAAGCCCATTACTTCTTGTCCTATACTCCATGGTTAAGTAGAAAAATGTATCACCCTTCACTTTATAACAATCTGTTATATACTTAATGACAGTTATCATGTCCTGCTTCAGTCTTTTCTTCTCCATACTGAACAAACCCAGTTTTTAATCTTTCCTCATAGGTCATGTTTTCTAGAGCTTTATTCATTTTGTTGCTATCCCTCTGAATCGTCTCCAATTTGTCCACATCTTTCCTGAAGTATAGTGTCCAAAACTGGACACAATGCTCCTGTTGTGACCTTATCAACTCTAAGTAGAATGGAAGAATTACTTCTTGTCTCTTGCTTACAACACTCCTACTAATACAACTCAGAATGATGTTTGTGATTTTTGCAACAATATTCCACTGTTGACTCATATTTAGTTTGTGATCCACTATAACCCTCAGATCTTTTTCTGCAGTACTCCTTCCAAGGTAATCATTTTCCATTTTGTATTTGTGCAATTGATTATTCCTTCCTAAATGTAGTACTTTGCATTTGTCCTTATTGAATTTCATCCTATTTATTTCAGGCCATTTCTCTGGTTTGTTAAGATCACTTTGTTATCACCTACAAACTTTATAATTGTACTCTCTATGCCATTATCCAAATAATGTATGATGATATTGAATAGAACCAGACTCGGGACAGATATGCCTTTCCACCTTGACTGCGAACCATTGATAACTGCTCTCTGAGTATGGTTGTGTAACCCACCTTATAGTAGGTTAATGTAGGCTATATTTCCCTAATTTGCTTATGAGATGGTCAAGTGAGACAGTATCAGAAACCTTGCTAAAGTCAAGATGTCACATCTTCTGTTTCCATTCCTCCATCCACAAGGCTTGTTATGAATATTAGATTGGTTTGACATGATTTCTTTTTTATAAATCCATGCTGACTCTTGCTTATCACCTTATTATCTTCTAGGTACTTACAAATTGATTGTTTGATTATTTGCTTTATTATCTTTCCAGATACCAAAGTTAAGCTGACTGGTCTATAATTCCTTAGGTTATCTTTATTCCTCTTTCTATAGATAGATACTATATTTTCCCTTTTCAGTCCTCTGGGATCTCTCCAATCCTCCACAAATTCTCAAAGATCATGATTAATGGTGAAGATATCTCTTCAGCCAATTATTTAAGTATTCTAGGGTGTATTTCATCAGGCCTTGCTGACTCAAAGACATCTAACTTGCCTAAGTAATTCTTATTTTTTTCTTTACCTATTTTAAGCTTAGATCCTACACCATTTGATCCTATTAGTTGTCCAATCACTACTAAACTTTTTGGTGAAAACTGAAACAAAAAAGGCATTTAGCACTTTGGTCATTGCTGCATTTTCTGTTATTGTCTTTCCCTTTGTACAACAAAAAAGAAAGTAAAAGAAGCAAATTTAAGTCTGATAGACAAATGAAGGATAACACTTGTGTTTGCTTGTGTATGTTTTTCGTTATACTACAGGAAAAGCCTTTTGTAAGGAAAGAAATTGCTTAATGTTACACATTGATAACACTATCTCTATAAAAAAATGAGTTGAGACGTATGCTTACCTCATGCATTTCTCTCTGAAAGGTAGAGCATTTAATGCATGATCAGTTTTCTACATTGTTATGAGATACTGCTAGAGATTGCAATGCGGAGTCTTCTGATTAGTTTACCTGTGATGTTTCAGAGTATTTGTAGATATATGTGCATGCAGTGTAAATCTATGAATCAACCTTAAAAAGAGACATATGTCTTGTTTAAACATATTTTAGAGAATTGAAGAACTCCGTAATACAGTGATAAATTTAGAAGTTGCATTTTCCTCATGTTTGAAATTTTGGTCCCCTTGAAATCAGTGGTAAACTTCTTGACTTCTGTAGGGTCAGGGCTTACCTCTGTTAAACTGAATAAATAAGAATGCTTCAGTTTCACTGCAGTCTACCTCTCTTGGATTCTCCACCCTCTACTTGTTAGTGGCAGAAAATATGACAGTAACCTATTGCAAAATAATAGAGTGTGGAATATGATATAAAATAGTTTTTTTTTTCTTGAATAATGAAACAATTTAGATTGAAATGTTTTGGTCTCACTTACACAAATATAAATGGATAAATACCACAAACAGAAGATGCTCTGCCATGTTTCTCAGCTCCAAATGATGGAAAGTATCTCTGTGCATATGTCTTGCAAGCCCAGCTCTATTGGACAGCTGGTGCTGGCCACAAGTGCCTCTAAAGTTGAGTGTGCTGGCCATTGAGGAGATTTGCACCTGAATTCTATGGAGTCTGTACATTATCTTCAAGCTTCCTTCTGATGATGACACCCTTGTTGGAGTTTGACAATGCAAACACAACTTGCCCTCACCAGCCTTGAATCTCCCTATGTCAAAGAGACATGTTCACCCCTAATGTGCTTTGCTATATATAGTCCTTTGTTTCATGTAACCCAAAATACTTTGCTAACAAAAAGAATAATTTGATATTCAGACCAAGAACTCAGTCCTCCTCTCCTTCAGTCCTCCTCTCCTTCAGTAGCTCACAAAAGCTTATGCTCAAATACATTTGTTAGTCTCTAAGGTGCCACAAGTACTCCTGTTTTTTTTTCTGCCAGAAAGTTGCCGCAGTTCTGCCTTCTGCCCTCTAAAGGTCACTATGCTGCTACAACCGTACAGCCTCAGCAGAAAATAACTTTAGCTGGAAAGGTTTCAGAGTAGCAGCCATGTTAGTCTGTATCCACAAAAACAGTGAGGAGTCCGGTGGCACCTTAAATACTAACAGATTTATTTGGGCATAAGCTTTCATGAGTAAAGTGTGGGGGGGGGGGTTTACCCACAAAAGCTTATGCCCAAATACATCTGGTAGTCTTTAAGATGCCACAGGACTCCTCGTTGTTTTCATTTGTCTGGAAAGTTGCTGAAGTTCCACCTTTTGCCAACCACAGTGTGCTGTGGTGATAGAACAGAACAGCAGCTCCCACATAGCTAGGGAAGAGAAAGAGTCTGCCTTCTTCACAGCACCTGTTGGGTCAGGTCAAGAGACAGGGGATATGAGGAGACCAACTGTGGGGCTGCTGAGAGGTCAGGCAGGGGCTCAAAATGGCTAGTGAGGGAAGGCAGACTGGAGTAGTAGCTGAATGGGAGTGGAGGCACAGGGCTATGGAGGGAGATAAGTTCAGGGCTACGTAAGGACAGGGGGTGGCTGAATGGGGGCACAGAGACACATGTGGATGGGGGAGTGGGTGCAGGGCCACATGGAGATGGGGTAGTCTGAGTGGGGATGGAGGGTCACATGTGGAAGGGGGGGTACAAGGATTCATGGGGATGTAGGGACACATGGGGACAGGCACATATGTGCCTGACTGAATGGGAGAGGCTAGGGATCAGCCAGGGTCTGCATTGGGGATGCTCCCTAACAATCCCTCTCCTCCGCTCCAAAAAAACCTCTTCCGTACTTTTCAGACCCATACCCAACAACCCTCCATGTTCACACCCAGGCTCCTTCCCAGCAATTTACATCTCTCTCCCTCAGCTCCTCTGTTACCCCTGATGCCCCAAACCTTTGCACTGCTTCTGAAGAGTGCAGGAAATATGGTTCTGTATTGTAGTTTAAATGAATTATTACTCAGAATTCTGTATTAATATGCCTAGTAAGGAATCTATTTGTCAACAAACATTTCCTGAATCTTTTTTGTTGTCTGTATTGTTACAGACATACTTGCTGACAGGTATTTTGAAATAAATGACCAAAAATAATGGAAACTGGTGTGATTATATTGTGTTATTTTGACAAATAAAATTAACACAATACTGGCTGCAGGGGCTGGGGGGAGCCGGGCCCCCATTCCTCCTGCCCTCCCAGTCCCCCTGTAATTGCCCTCCCACCTGAAATCAGCTCCCCTCTCCCCCGCAAATATCCCATGCCTGCTATGCCACTCTCCTAAAGCCTAGATTTAGGAAACTATCTCTGAGAAGGGTAAGTCTTGGCACACACCCCTCAGCTTGGCACCTCCCATTGGCTATTATAGATAAGGCAATACCTATGTTGCTGCCATTTCTGAATCCCATTCTGAAGCCTCTCTCTCCCCCCATTCATTGTATAGGGAGCATAGGCACTGAACTCAAGCTTTGTGCATCCCAGTGATTTTCTAGGTGCCTAAATGTTAGATGTGATCATCATTATCACCATGCTCAAGTTTCTTTGTGAATCTAGCCCTTAAGAGCCAAAATGTCTTTGACAATTGGCTCCTAAATCCCTTTTTAAATATAGGCTCCTAAGTTAGTTAGTCATTGCAATGTTGATCACAGCAAAGCATAAATACCTTTTTAAAATCTGGCCTTAAGTATTTCTGCCTCGCTTCCTCATTTGTAAAATGGAAATAAAAATACTTCCCTACTTTTAAAGGATTTATCCCCCAACATTGTGATGATTGTAAAGAGCTTGGCTACTATGTTAAAAGGAGCCATATAAGTTCTTATGACAGATGCCATATCCAGGTTTCACAAAGAGCAGAATGCTAATAAATCTCAATACATGTTGTATGACAAATTGTTAATAAATGAAGATAAATAATATTTGCAGCAGTAGTGTTCACTCATTTATTTTAATTATGTGTGCTCCTGGTTGTTCAGTTAAAAAAATTGCTGCTCAGCAAAATAATTCTCTGCTCATGACATAAAATGGCTTGCTCATGTCCCCAAACATTGAGCAACCATTCAACCAAATCCTGATACCCTAGTAGATATTTATATTTCATTTAAACATAAATATATATCCCCAAGGAAGCTAAGAATAGAGGTCTCAATACTTGGAGGGGTGGAAATACTCAGAATTATGCATTTGTTCATCCTACAAAGCCCATTCTTGTCAATGGGAAGAGTTTTGTTGACTTCAATGGGTTTTGGATTAGGTTTTTTAATGATGTTTTTCATACTGTATATGCACATTCTAGTCCTTACACCTTTTTCCACACTGAGGTACCTACACAGGCCCATGAACAGTCTGACTCTTTATGTTAAGCAATCATAATATCTTTTAACTTTCCCCAAATTGTTTCCTCTTTTCGTCAATCACTAACATTAAACACAAACAACATATGAGCTAAGAATAAAACTGTGTGTGTGTCTGGGGGCAGAGGAAGGAAACATCCTTTCCTCATTTTTTCTTTATCTAATGAAAAGCAATAGACTGATAGTTATTCTTGATACATGCTTCAGATATCAGGAAGGAAAAAAAATCATGAGCTATCATGGGATAGAACTGTGTTACCTATTTGCAATACCAGGACAGCATTTCACTGTTAATAGTATAGGTATTTTTTAGTGATGAATCTGATTTTCCCAAATTGATGAGGAAATGGCTGATTATATTTAGCTTCCATATTTAGTAAATATTAATGTAAATCGTTTGCAATGATGAATTGCTAACATAGTGCATTGAGTATGCAATCAAATACTAAATACATTATTCACTCGTTCACCTCAAACACACACACAAAAGAAAAATTATACTGACATTCTTGGGATCTGATTTAATGTCCATCCATTTTCATGGCAGAGTATGGATCAGATTGTAATGCTCCACCAGAAAGGGCCCAATGTTGAGGGCCCAATGTTGTTAGCTGTGCAATGTGAGGTGCACTGCTAACAGTTGAGTGCTCCCATGATCTCACAGAACTGGGTTCGATGGCAGGGAACATTAGGGGGAAGAAGGCGGAAGGAAAACATTCTAAAAAGTAGTTTTGCTTCGTATTTTTATAATCTTATTCATATCATAATATCTTTTTGTATTCACACTGCACTATTCTATCAACAACATAGCAGGGGGAAACATTTTAATAGGACCCATACAAACAATAAAAGTGAGATTTTTTCTGAGCATGATTGTGAATTTAGAAACCCTCCTCTATTTAATCTGAATGGAAATTAAGTGTCCAAATCCCTTAAATGGCTTTGAAAATCATACCCTAAATGTCCACTTAGAGTTTACTGTGCCTTCATCTGAATGGTCTCATGCTGTCCACTATCAATGAAAGGAACTTGCCACTGATTTGATCCATCATTGCAGTTCCTTTGTTCCTATGAATAATGTACCTAGCGACTCTACACTTAGGACTAATTGACTGGCAATATTCCTTACTGCAGCAATCCAGCTTTGCTTGCTGTCTGGAAAAAAAATCCTTAAACAAAGAATCTGAGCTTTGAGTGATTATTCAAATTTATATTTTGTGACTGGAGTAAAGTAAAGATATCAGGGCTCCTTCATCTCTTTGTTTGCTAAGAAGATAATTATGATCATGATGATACATACACCAGAAAAAAATTATTTGGCCCTGAATTATGTTTATCTTAATATCCAATTCTTAGGGTATTGCAATTTTGCTACTCATCTATCCTTCCTATTGGCACCATTATAGTGAGATAATCACTCACTGTTGCTAAAGAAATCCAACTGTGATAAGCAGAAAGAAGTGTAATTATACAGAATTCATGTGTTGCAATTAGTTATTCTACCACAGATAGCAAATACCAATTACAATGGTTTTTCATTTTACTTTTAAAACCTCTCCAAGTCCCCCCAGCTCCCTTCTGGCTCCACTCTATTAGCATCATTAATATACAATCCACTGAAAGACTAATGTCTCTTCTGCTACTTCTATCTTGGATTTAGTACATCTAGGCAACTACAGAACAGGCCTCAAATATGTTTAACTAACCTTTTTTCTAGGGACCATTGATATAGTTCTTAGATCTTGGTCACCAGGAGACTGATCCAATTGAATGATTTCCATTGACTTCAGTGAACATTGGCTTGGTCCCAGTTAGTTCTGTTCAAATTGAACTGGAGCTTTTGGGGTCGATTTTTCTGTTCTGTCCCTGAACAAAAAAATCATTATTTGCTACATTAATGTTATCAGTGTTGTATTGGTCAAACTGGGAAGACACTTCTAAGTGTGGTGCCACAGGGGTCTGTTTTGGGTTCAGTATTATACAATATTTTAATTAATGACTTGGATGATGGAATTGAGATTATGTTTATACAATCTGGAGATGACACCAAGCCAGGAGGAGTTGCAAACCCTTTGTAGGGGAGGACTGGAATTCAAAATTACCTTGATACATTGTCTAAAATCAGTAAGATAAAATACAGTAAAGACAAAGTACTACACTTAGGAAGGAAAGATAAAATGCATAAATATAAAATGGAGAATAAATAGGTAGACAGAAGAACTACAGAAAATAATCTGGGGTTCACAAATTGACATTGAGTCAAGAATGTGTCATTCTGGGACGTATTAACTGGACTGTCATAAGTAAGACCCAGGAGGTAATTTTTTCTGCTATACTCAGCACTAGTGAGGCCTCAGCAGGAGCACTGTAATCAGTTTTGGGCATCATACTTTCAGAAAGATGTGGACAAATTGGATACACTCTGCAGGAGAAGAAAAAAATGATAAAAGGCTTAGAAACTATGACCTTTGAGGAAAGGTTGAAAAAATTGGGCACGTTTAATCTAGAGAAGAGAAGACTGAGTGGGGACTTGCTACAATCTTCAAATATGTAAAGGACTGTTATAAAGGGAACAGTGATCAATTGTTCTTAATGCCCAGTGAGAGTAGGACAAGATGTAATTATTGTAGCTTGCAACAAGGGCGATTTAGGTTAGATATTAGGGAAAAAATTCTAGCTATAAGGATAGTTAAGCACTGGAACAGGTCCACCTAAGGACGTTGTAGTATCTCTTTCCACAAGAACAGATTAATCAAAGGTATGCCAGGGATGGTATAGCTGCAGCAGTGCAAGAAAGTCACTAGATGACCTCTTGAGGTTCCTTCCGACCCTACATTTTTTATGTTATCTATATATAATCTACTCCAATTTTAATGTGTCCTATTCAGTGCTTACTATAGCTAATAAGGTACCCATAATTAAATATGATTTTCATAAGTAAAAAACAAATGAAATGCTAGTCTTATCTTTTATTTACTGCCCATTAAATATCAAGAACAATAAGGGTATTAATGTAACTAAAATATAAATCAGACAATGAGCTGTTTTTTATTAAATTGATTGTTTATTTTTTTTTCAAAGAAGACTGGGAAAAATGTTTTTTTCTAAGGTTTTTGTTTGTTTTGGTTTTTAATGTAGTGAATTTTTAGTTGATATTCTGTAATGCTTGCTGTTTCCTTGATTAAGTATTTATGATCTCACATATTTAAATTAGGGGCTGATCAATGGGAGTTGTTGGGCTCTCTGAACTTTTGAAAATCTTGACACTCAGATAGATGCCTAAATATGGATTTAGGAGTCTACCTTCAGGTACCTATTTAAAATAAAATGGCCTTGGCTTGCACCACCAATCAAAAGAACACTGTCAACAAAAATGTAAGTAAAATTCAAGAGTAGTATTCAAGAATGAAACCAGTAACTAAAAAGCTGATATTCCAAGAACGAAAAAACATTCAAAAATTAATAGCACCATGCAACAAATGCTACACCTCCTTACATTTTCCTCAAAAAGGGACAAATTGCAAAGACATAATTAATCTGTGGTCATGTTCCGACCACATAAGATGTGACAGCACCATCCCTGAATGACTGTCCAAGATTATTACTAACACTGGTCCTGACTGAGGAAAGCACTTAAGTATGTGCTGCCGTCTATCCCTATTCAGGACAGCACTTAGGCACATATTTAAAATTAGGAACATATGTAAGTGCTGTTCAGACTAGGGATAATTTCCTAAACTGCGACCACCAAGAGAATGAATAAATGAAATGTGTGAGGGTGCACAGAGATACCAAGGGGACAAAGGACATTAACTCCATTACTTGACAGAATGAGAATTTACATCAGGTTGAGACTGTAGAGCATTAATTCCACTGATTTGTGGGAACAAGAACAGGGTTCACTTGTTATATACTACAATTCTTCTTCCAGGTGAGGATATCTGATCTCATTTGTAGCTCAGGATTTCAATCCAAAGAATGTTCAACCTCAAGTAACTTCACAGTTATTGAAACTCATAATGTAAATATTGAAAACAATATGGCACTTAAAAACACTAGCATTTTCCAGCTCAACAATTAAACTAAGAATAATATACATCTGTGCTCACAGCCTCAAAAGGTTAATGTGAATGAAAAGGTGGAATAGTTTATAGAAACATCGCTGGCATATCTGGATGTGCTGTATGATTACTAAGCAGACACCATTGTGATGGGTGCAGTATAAACATGAGATTAAATCCATGTTCTCTCAATGTGAATGGCTAAATTCCCATTGACAACAAGTGGGTCCAGGATTTCAGCCCTGGGAAGAGAGAAATCTTTCATTTGTACATGTAACCCTTCTGTTCAGTCATTCAGAGCAGCAATAAGGGCTAGCTGGGCTCAGTCTATCTACCTTCCCTCTTGACAAATACCCAAACTGCTGAGCCCCAAGCTACAAACCTGGCAAATTAAACACACCTTTAAAAGGCAGAACTTCTCTACTAAACAAGCATTCTGAGACTGTACAAACACAGAAATCTTCATTTGGGGAAAGGGAACATAGTGATGAAGTTGGGAAAACACAGCAGCAGAATATATATGCAAAAGAAAAAAAGAGCAAGACACATCTATCTTCAAGTAACTTTGACAGTAGTCTAACTCTCTTCCCACCTTGTGATGAGAATGTCCCATGAGTAATAGTGCCTTAGCCACACCACCTCACCTATACACCAAACCCCACTCACAGTTTAGATAAATGAATAGCAGTCATCCAGGTGTCTTTGTGCAGGTCTGTCTCCATCTCTAAAGGAGTTGCTTGCCTGGACTCACCTGAAGATGTCACCATCTAACCTAGTTAGTAATTCAAATGTACTAAGATGCTGCATAGGCCAGATCTCATCAGAGTCCACTGCATCATCTCTTGCCATAAAATCCTCTGCACCATTTCTTGCAGCAAAATCCTCATTCCATGTTATCTCTCTCAGAAAAATCCTCTCCGGAGGGGAGCCAAAAACACTTATGACTGGAGCTGGGCAGTGGACAGAACTTCTGTTTCACAAAGGATTTTGAGACTTTGAAATTTGGCTTCCTTCCGTATCTGAACAAAAGTTGAAAATTGTGGAAAATCTCTGTAAAGGAAAATTCTGAAAACCCTTTTTATTTCAGGTTGATCAAAATATTTCATTTCAACAAAACTAAATGGTTTATTTCAAATTTGACTTTTTATTTCATTTATTTTTATTTTATATTGTAAATACAAAAGAAAAAAAAGTTATTTCAAAAGAAGAAAATCAAAATGTTTCATTCCAAAGATATCAAAATGGGTAGTTTAGATATATGTTGGAATTTTTCCCCTTTTTTTGCTCTGAAACTAGATTTTGGTGAAATAAATATGATTTTGCAATACTTTTCAGTTCTGACAGAATTACATATTTCAGTGGAATATCGCTCCATCAAAGTTTTTCATCTCAGCTCTACTTGGGAGCTTTGAGCAGAGTCCTGGCAACTTGGAAATGGGCTTTCTTCCACAATATAATGGGCTTTCTCTCCACTCTCTGAGTCTCTCTGGGAGCTCACTATACCTCAAAAAGCCAAATGTGTGTACAGTTATAGTGACTCCCCAGCAGAGATAGTAGAGAGAGTTCCATTTTGTGGTAAATATTTTAAAAGGTATGTATCCAAATGTGTTTACATAATAAATAGGGCAGATTTTCTGAAGTGCTCAGCACCCACCAGATTGCATAAAGTATCAAAATAAGTGGGCAGATTTTCCATAGTGCTTAGCACCCAGAACCTCCCTGTGAAAGTGAAGAAAGGGGCGCACTGCTAAGCACATTGAAAAATCTCTGCACCTCATTTAGAGCAGAGCAGAACTCTTTTGGAAATCTGGGTCCAGTTGTGAGTGCTGAGCACTTTGGAAAATGTGTCCCATAATATACAGTGCTTTTGAAATACATATGGATAAATAAACACACATTTACTATTATTATTGGGTCTAATACAGTTATATATTTATGGAATACAATTCAGGAAATTAAGATATAACAAATTAGCCTGGAAATTTAAAGTTACATCTCAGGCTTTATTCTTAAACTGAACATACATCACAGTAGCATACAGAGATGAAAACAGCAGGCCGTTTTAAAGAGCCTTTCCCCCTCCCCGCACCTCCTTCCCAATGTTGCCTGTCTCTGGGAAACAGAGTAACACCAAAGTAACTGGAAAAGAACAGGATGACCTACTATAGAGTGTAGCTGGCCAATTGTATTTGCTGCTGTAATTAATTTATATTCAAATAAAGTTATAATGAAATAGATGGTAATGTGAATGAATTTGGCTTTTGGCTTAAGGCTAGGTGAAATTGTTCTTGGAAATTAGATACATGCATGAAGAGTTATCATAATAGCCAAATGTATCTTCACATCTGTCTCTTGTTGCATTATATTTGCTTGTTAAGATACACAGACAGTATTGATGTTGAATATCCTATGGTTTGGGTTAAGTGGTTAGTTACTGGAATTTACTTCAAAGAATTAAAAGAAAAATCTTTAGTGGAAGTTGATTGATTTTTAAACAAATATGTACTCAAGACACTGGAGTAGCTCCCTCCCGTTAAACACATACTTAAGCAATGTAAATACAAGTGATGGGATAAACTCATAAGATTTAGATTTGGGGGAATTGTTCAAGATGGTTCAGTTCTTATTTTATTCAAACTGGTTCACCCATTCCTTTTCAGGAAATATTTGGAATTAATTACATAGATAGTATGTTTAGACATATTAATAGACATGCTATTATTGACTACTAAGCATTGGATGGGAAATGGATTATGAAAATCCAGGGCAATACGGCATTCCACTCCTACTACTGTAGGTATAGTGCAGTGATGGCAGTGGCAGACAATTGCAAGCAATTCCTGATGGTTTCATTTTCCAACCCAGAGACTAAGATTCTACTTGCGATGGGCTGATCTTCTTTTCTGAATGGGAAGAAATAAAGAGAAGAGGAGTGGAGGAGTGTTGGAAATAATAACGGAACAGAAGACAGACAGAGGCAAGTGGTAGAGAAATGGCAAAGCCAAATTGATAGATTTCAGCTGAGCTAGTGTCAATTTATGTAAGAGCCATGTGAGTGATCCAACTGTCACATACAGATATGAGCCACAGGAATACTGCATTTGGGAGAATAGTACAAGTGAAAGAGTCCATGGTGCAAGTCAAAGTGTGGTTCTACAGCTGGTAGAAAGATGTCTCTTGTTGCTGTACTCTGCTGTTTCTTAAAGGAAGATGCCTTGTGGGGTTCGAATGGTGTGGCTTGTGGTTCTCCATGGTGACATATGTAAAATATTATTTCAACAATATCACACTGAACATTTTCTCCATGATATCTTAATCATTGGGTAGTTGAAGCAAAATAGTGTTTCACTTTTGTGCTTGGAAGTAAAAAAGCTATTCGCCACACCTTGATTTCAGGCATCACAAAGCACAGTTTTACGGTGTTATTAAAATACCCACAATATTAACAATAATGACTAAAATGCTGTTCAAGAATGCTTCAATGGGATTTACAACTTAATGAATATCTTTAGCATTGACTAAAACTAACTTCTGTGATGTAGTGGTGCAATGTCTAAATAGAATAATATACAGTTTTCTATAACGCATTTAAGTTCTTCAGCATGTACATTGTGTACGTGACCAATAAGATTTGCTTTGTGATTAAAAAAAAATCACATTAACCTTCTAATGCATCCTTTGCTTCAATAACCTATTACCACTTCCTCCTATTCTTCATGTGATAAAAGATCTGCAGGCTGACACTCTTCAGGGATTTCATTTAAACATTTTTGTGCCAAATTCATCCTGTTTGTAAACCCATGGAAGTCAATGGTGTTAGACCCTGAATAGATTTGATCCTTTGTGTTTAATAGAGCATATATTGTGACAATTGTCCAGAATATCAAGTTATCTTACACTGTAGTGTGCCTACAATATGTGTAATAACAAAAACATTTGAAAAATTCTGCACTGTGCACCTCAGTCATGTAAAGGGGAACATTTAAATACTATCAGTGCTTTTTTACCCCGTCTGTGCTCAGTCCTGTTTTTTTCCAATCACGTACCTTTACTTTGAGCCTCCCTGGGTTTATGTTCAGTCAGCTATTAGATTTGTTCCTTCTCACAATATTAAGGCCATTGATTGTGTTTAGGATTGCTGCTATGAATTGTCGTCTTCTTACTAATCATGAGACTAGCTTATCCTCTTTCTTATCCTTCTATGAGTCTATTGATTATTATATTGATCTTTCTATTCATTGTGTGTTTGCTCTTTTATACTAGTTTGCACCATTAACAGAATGTGTATTTTCTTCCTTGTTCCCTAAGGTTTGCTCCAGAGTTAAGCATTAGAAAGAAGCAATGTGTTTATCATAAAATAAACCTTCTAAACTTTGCTCTGTGATAAGCAATTGATCCCCAGTAATGAGTGGTTTCTGTTTACCTGATAAAAGAAAAGGAGAGATTGGACTAGAGGAAAAGAGAAAGTGTGGAAGTCAATAATGAAGGAGAGTTGAAAAAAGACAGATACCAGAACAGTTTTAATATAAACAAATATTTTAAACAACAGTTAAGACCAAGGATCGGCAACCTTTGGCACACAGCCCACCAAGGTAAGCCCCCTGGCAGGCTGGGCCTGTTTGTTTACCTTCAGTGTCCACAGATTTGGCCAATCGCAGCTCCCATTGGCTGTGATTCGCCGCTCTAGGCCAATGGGGGCTGTGGGAAGCAAATCCCTTGGCCCGTGTCTGTTAATGTGTTTCTGTGTTAGTTTGTTGTGTGCTTGTTTCCTTGCAGATTATCGTGTGGTCTATTTTCAAAATTATATCATGAGCCTAGTTAGTAATCTCTTAGCTCTAGCCTGCTGTCCTCTGATCCCTAACCCCTTTAAGATACCTTAACAAGGGGTCCGGGTGAATAGGGGTTTAAAAAGCCAGTTTCTAAGTGACCAGAGGAGCTGGTAAATAGGGAAATATTGCAAGGGAGTTTAGAGTAAGAGAACAGAAGAACATAAGAATGGCCATACTGGGTCAGTCCAAATATCCATCTAGTCCAGTATCCAACAATGGCCACTGCCAGGTGCCCCGGAGGGAATGAACAGAACAGGTAATCATCAAGTGATCCATTCCCTGCAGCTCATTCCCACAGAGGCTAGGGACACCATCCCTGACCATCCTAGCTAATAGCCATTGGTGGACCTATCCTCCATGAATTTATCTATCTCTTTTTTTTAACCTTTTATTGTCTTGGCCTTCAGAAAATTATCTGACAATGAGTTCCACAGGTTGACTGTGGATTATGTGAAGAAATACTTTCTTTAAAAAAAACAACAACCTGCTGCCTATTAATTTCATTTGGTGACCCCTAGTTCTTGTGTTTTGAGAAGGAGTGAATAACAATTCCTTATGTACTTTCTCCACACCAGTCATGATTTATAGACCTCAATCATATCACCCCTTAGTCGTCTCTTTTCCAAGCTGAAAAGTCCAATTATTAATC
Source organism: Lepidochelys olivacea (assembly GCF_965140295.1). NCBI lineage: Eukaryota > Metazoa > Chordata > Testudines > Cheloniidae > Lepidochelys > Lepidochelys olivacea. The sequence goes on along the minus strand of NC_140411.1, from coordinate 72,469,323 downwards.
TCTCCTCATACAGAACCCATTTCATACCCCTAATCATTTCCATTGCCCATTTCTTAACCTTTTCCAATTCCAATATAACATGGAGCAAAGCACCAAGACCCCCAGTAGACTCCTCACTCAACCTAGATGATCAGATGGCATCAGTGAAAAAGAAAATGCCTTCTACTACCTCTAGCTTGCTAGGAAACTTTGCTCCTTCTTCACGTATGAAGAGCGTGAGAGACAAATATAGCTAACAAACGTACTCTAAACTTAGGCCAATGACTTCCTGAGTGTAAGGGACTGCGGAAGATTTTGTTACGGCCTAGCTAGGGAACTTCTGCTTTCTCGAGGCCGGCCAGTCACTGTAGGACATGGGGAACCAATTCTAACTGGTTTCGGCTGGTTCTGTCTGCCCTGTGCAGGGAGTGGAAAGCCCATGTTGGGAAGTACCTTATTATAAATTCATGAGCTGATTGTGTGTACTGTTTATTAGGGTTCAGAGTAACAGCCGTGTTAGTCTGTATTCGCAAAAAGAAAAGGAGTTCTTGTGGCACCTTAGAGACTAACCAATTTATTTGAGCATAAGCTTTCGTGAGCTACAGCTCACTTCATTGGATGCATCACATTCATTGGAGCAGGTGGCATTCAGTGCAAACAGTTCATGGTCCTCAGACACACAATACAAGCTCTTGAAGCCAGAGTGACTGAACTGGAAGAACTAAGGGACACTGGGAGGTATAAAAAGGAGACTTTCATGGATAGAACAGTGTGGTCCTACCCGCAGTCTGACAGCCTCTGTGCTGTTAAGGAAGAGGAAAGTCTCAGGAAATAAGAGCATCAAGCTGGAGCCAAGAAAACAATCCCATAGTTGGCACCCTCCTTCCAGATGATGTCATGGAATCCTCTCACATTCATGATATCCTTGTCCTGGGGAAGGAATCCCACTTAGTAGGAAGAACAAGGTAATAGTAAATGGGGGATTCAATTATTAGAAATATATATATAGTTGCATTTGTGATGACTGGAGGAACCACATTGTGAATTGCCTGCTGGATGCAAAGGTTGTGGAGCTTACTTGCCATCTAGACCAATATATGTGCAGAGCTGGGGAGGAGCCAGTGGTTATGGTACATTTAGGTACCACAGAGATAGGGAAAGGTCAGAAGGAGGTTCTGGAGGCCAAATGTGGCTGCTAAGTAGGAGACTGAAGTCCAGGACCTCCAGGGTAGCATTCTCAGAAATACTTCCAGTTCCATATCTAGGGCCAGAAAGACAGGCAGAACTGCAGGGTCTCAGTGCATGGATAAGATGATCATGTAAGGAGGAGGGTTTTAGGTTTATTAGGAAATCGGGAATCTTTTGGTAAAGGAGGAGCCTATACAGGAAGAATGGATTCCACCTAAACCAAAATGGAACCAGACTACTGGCATGAAATATTTAAAAAGTCTGTAGATAATTTTTTAAACTAAGGGTGAGGGGCAAATTGACAGGTGCATCAGATCACACAGTTTGAGCAGAGACATCCCTATTAAAGGTGGAAATCTATATCCTAGTAAAGATATAGTAAAGAGTAAAATTAAAGTAAAAATCTGAAATGAATCTAATTATGAGTAGAAATTCCAATACTATGATCTGATAAAGATCAATTGATGCCTCCTGGAAAACTTGGCAGTAAGTAACAGTCTACTGCAAAAGAAATTGACTTCTTTATAATAGATTCTCTGTTTGTTTCTTCCCTTATTTCTTATTGTTAGGAGCATTTGTATTAAAACAGTACCTCTAGATTTGCTTCTGCTCCCACTGAAGACAAAGAGAAAACTTCCAAATGACAGGACTGAGTCTTTTGTCTCTTCAAAGTTCAGCTATTCCCCCTGCTTTTTCTTTGCCCTACATAACAACCCACTCATTGTGACATCATAATCCTCTTTAGTATATCTATAAACAGCGAAATATTTGCCATGCTAAGAAAGACAAAATATTTTATTCATCACTATGCCATTTTCAAAAATAACATAAAAATGCACAAAGAAATAAGTATCCTACCACAGTGACTTTCAAACTTTCCAATCTACTGTACCCCTTTCAGGACTCTGATCTGTCTTGTGTACCCCAAGTTACACCTCACTTAAAAACTACTTGATTACAAAATCAGACATAAAAATACAAGTATTACAGCACACTATTACTGAAAAATTGCTTACTTTCTATTTTTTACCATATAATTATGAAATAAATCAAGTGGAATATAAATACAGTACAGTACTTACATTTCAGTGTATAGTATATAGAGCAGTAGAATCAAGTCTTTGTATGAAATTGTAGTTTGGTCTGACTTAATTAGTACTTTTTATGTAGTCTGTTGTAAAACTAGGCAAATATCTAGATGAGTTGATCATACCCTCCCGGAAGACCTCTGCATTCCCCAGGGTTATGCGTACCCCTAGTTGAGAACCATGGCCCTATCATATACTGGCAGAGCTATTTCTAACCAGGAATATATTACAATGTTTTTTTTATTTCAAAAGAGGCATCTAAAATGCTTAATGTGAGATAAAAAGTTCATATATATAGGAAAGTGGTACTATGTCAAAGATGAGAAAATGTCAAATAATTTCCCTCCTACTTCTATCCTTCTGCCGTAAAATTATGGATACATAAAAACAAGCTTTTTTTCCCCTCTAGTTAAAATCACTCACTATTTTATAAACACAGCAAGTCACTCCAGGGCATGAATTGTGTTATATTAATTCATTCCTAGGTACATTGATGGCACTCAACCTTCAGCCTCATGCTTAGCAACACAGTAGGTGTGAAATATTATAATACAATTCACACCCTGTCATATCTTATTGCTTAATTAGAGGTGTTTATGATCTTGTTATTCATACTTTGTCAGTAAGAGACAACTTAAAAAGAAACAAGGGAGCATTATAAGAAAACTGGCATCATAACAGCACAAGCAGACTGCTCAAATAGTGGATCACTTCAGACTGGGAACGAGTAACAAAGGAGAATAACCACTTAACTAGCAAAGCAGAAATACAGTGTTCATATAAATAATTGGAAAGAGACTTAGCATTAAGCTTTTTTTTATTTTCCTGTGTCAGGAAGATAGCATAAAAGACAGGAAGGAACAAACAGTTCCTCAGATTCTCTATCTTGACTTTTAGGAACATATGTTGTTTCACACAATAATAAATAATGACTACAATATACTTGAGAGTTATACAGCAGAATAGATAAAAATGGCAAGTTTTGGCAACTCTGTGGTCTTCTCTTTCAGTAGGATAATGGAGTCTTCTTAAATCCTTCTACTGTATCATATAGTGTGGCTATATTACAATGGTGAAAGATGAGGAATAGGAACATGAACATCAGCAGACTGACTACAGTACAATAAATTATTGGCTTGTTAAACTACATAAAAGTTGTTAACAATCTGACTTTTAGAAGATATACAGGAAGCTCCCCAGATTCCATCTTGAAAGCACAACTGTGCTGGATTTTTCAGTCCTTCTAAGATAAAACCTTTAAGCGCTTAGCTTTTACTTTTCTTTTCCATGTTTTGTTTCTTTATGTTCTCTGTAAGTGCAGAAGTATATTAGGACTAGTTAATATCTAGGAACTGGAAGTAGAACTTAAGAAATGGGCAGCAATTATTCTACACAAATAGTATGCCTAGGATTATCAACAAAGATTTCAGGGGGAAGTAAAAACAAATTTCCAATTTCTAGTTATTTGATTCACCTTACACAGGTTCTGTTTTGTGTTATACATCATAAAAAAATCTCTAAATATCCTTGTACCTTTTGTATCTCCATTAGCAATGCCAAACAAGAATAATTGTTATAGCCCTGAATGTAAAAATCAATGGTGAAGACAGAAGAGTAAGAAAAGGCAAAGAGTGCAAGTAGGAAATTAAAAATAAAGCATCTGCAAAATTAAGCCATCCAGCAAAGTCCAAGAATGGACAAAGTGAGCTGGCAAACTTGGCAACTGAACATTAAGATAAGAATATCAGAGAAAGGATAAATAAAGATAAGGGTAAACAAAGTGTAAAGGGTAAACAGGATAAACCACATAACACAGTGCTATCAAAGATGAAGCAAAGCAAGCTAACACCAGTGTGGAAGGAGAGAACACAAATAACAACACAAAAAGCTGTAAAATGTGGACCTATAGCATCCAAAGCCACAGACACTCAGAGCAGATGCATCATTTACTACAACTGACTGCAGATTTAGGTGGGCTATATGTGCTGTACTAAATGTTGTTTGTAGTATTGTTAGTAGTAAGCCACTTAATAGGAGTCATCACCACGTATTTTTGACAGGTTTTCATGCACTTTTTTGCCATATGTCCCACCCTCCAGTTCTGTATTTGTACCAGTTCACGTTTGGCACTTTCAGCCATTTGGGAAAAAAACTTTTTTTTCTTTTTCATGGGGCATGTTGTATGTGTTTTTACATGTGACGAGTTGGGTTGTATTTTTTTTCCTGATGAATGTTGTGTGTGTGTTTTTACATGTAAGACTGGGTTTTGAGAGAAAAAATAAAGAAAGAGAGAGAAATTAAATAAGAGAGAAGAAAATAAAGGTAAGTTATTAAAGAAAAGAGGAAAAATAAAGAACAGAGAAAATTAAGAATAGAGATAAGGATGTTACAGAAAGAATCCTTTGTTAGGCCAAGAGAGAGAAAAAAATAAAGAAAAGAGGAAAATAAACAAAAGAGTTTTAGAAAAAATAAAAAGGTTTATTTTGAAATAAAGAACAGAGATGAGGCTGTTACAGAGAGAGAAAGAAGCAGAGAGAGAGAGGGAGAAAGATTTTAAAGCACCTGGCAGAAAGAGAGTCTTTGTGACTGACCTCATGGCAAAGAGATTTTAAAGCACCAATAAAACCTGTGGTACTGAGCACGTGGCAGAGAGAGCAAAGCAGCTTACCCTAATGGCTGTAGTGAAATGATAGCTATTCTGGACTGCAAGCCTTGGAAGCAAACCATGCCCTCTATTGGACCAGTCAGAAGAAGAATTCATGTTCCTGAACCAATCATATTATCCCAAGAGGCATAGCTTTTGATTGGTGGTTGGTTTGAACAAACAAACAAATCACACGCCAGGTATTTTTTAAAAAGCATTAGCTATTTTTAAAAATTTAAACCAAGGAAACTTTTACCAAAAATTAATGTAGATTTAGGTTTGTACCTTTCAACGTGATGGAAAATTATATCAAGCACCTTTTTTTCATTTAATTAATGTTTTACAGGAAATTAGCAATTCAGATGTAAGCTCTGAACATGCCACTAAGAAAACAGAATTTTACAAGAGGCACCCCTTCTAACTGTTTGAAAATATAAGATAAAGACTGAACCTGCTCACCCTTGTTATCTGAAGAAACAGTCCCTTTTCTTAATTCTTTTGCTAACATACAGTTTTTAAGCTTCACATGAAAAAACAACACTGTGACTGAGATGTAAAGATCTGTTTTGTAGTGAAATAAAAGATTCAGCACCCTATCCGTTTAAAAATGTTTAATAAAAGCCATTCTACTTATAAACTGTAAAGAATGCCTGGGTATAATATAAAAAAAAAATCATCAACTGAGGAGGATTTATAATACAATGTTATTTTAAATATGTTTCAATAAAAATAGCATGCTTTTACAGCCTAAGGAGATGCCAAGTTTACTTACTTTTCCACAATGTGACACAAAGATTTTAATCTATAAGATTCAAACCCAGTTTACAGCAATATAAATTGTGAAGTAAATTCAATATTACCCAATTGACCATAATAATAATAATTTAAAAACAACCAGACAAAAATGGCTTTACTTGTAAATAGTAAAGAAAGTTTTAAAATTTAGGGTAACTAATTCATGATTTTTACAATAAAAAAATTAAAGGACAAAAGCCATGGCTTTGTGGCTACATAAAGTTCAGATATAGCCTCCGACAGGGTTATCTGAAGAAACAGAAACCCCTCCCTTCCTGATTTTTTTCTCACTTTAAAACTTTCATGTTCTATTGTTAAACATAAAGTGTTTAATCATATCAAACAAAGGGTTTTTTTTAAAAAAGTTTGAAAATGAAAACTGAAACTAACACTAAAGTGAGCCTGTGCACTAGGGAGGGGAGAGTGATCAAATATTTAGAGGCATAGAACATCACATTCTTCAACCCTACATTAAAAAACGTCCTACACACACACACACATACACACACACTCACTCATTATTTTTCACATGGCTAAAATGAAACACTATATAACCTAAGTAAAAGTTGCAGGTAGAGACTCTGAAATTGCAAGGGATTATTCTACCGTGGAATAGGCAGCTAAACAATTTATAAATTCAGGTTCTCCACTGCTTTTCGCACTCTCTTGTGATAATGTGATGATGGTGCTGTGGAAGTGTCCTGAACAACAGGAACAGTCGGTGCTAAGAAATCCACTGGATCTGGTACCAAAATTTCTCCCAACAAGTCATTGAAATTAGGACTTGCAATGGAAAAAGCTTCAGTCAGAGGAACAGGAAGTCCCATTAGAATATCTCAGACTCTGTTACCTATTGAGGCTACAATTGGTCCAACTGTCATGTTCATAAAACACAGTTGGATAGTGTTACCAGCAACAGAATAGGATCATTAATTTTACAGTTTTTCCAGGTACTCATTTCACAACAGAACAATTACAACAGTAGTTGTAATTCTACTATAAGTCTCAGACTTGAAAAGAATAATTAAACATCTAACATCATCAATCAATTTGCATAGCTTGGGATTTGGCTACATGTGAGGCAATATCAGGCCAAAGTTATGCAAAGATCGCTTCAAGAAAAGAGCTGCAGGTGACTCTTTGGTAGTAGCATGTGATGTATTCCTGTAGACAAGCAATAAATTGTCCAGTTTCTCCTGATGACTCAAAATAGACCTTTCGGATTTAAGGCACAATTCAGTGCTTGTACAAAGCATTCTGTTAATCTATTTTTAGCAGGATAGTATAGAGCAGAGATGAATTCCACTTGAAGCCAGGGGCCCCTGAAATTATTCAGAGCAGAATTGAGGTATATTGTCACTCACTAACAGTAGCAATAAACCAAATTGGCTAAACAAGGTACGAAGATGTCCAATGATCTAGGTAGCTGTTAGTAGAAGTCATTCTGAAAACGTCTGGCCATTTTGAATGGGAGTCGACAATGACTAAGAACATATAATCTTCTAATAATCTGGCAAAGTCCATGCAACCAAGGGTGTAGATAAGCTGAGTAAGGATTTTGCTGAATATGCTGACATGTAATACAGCACTTTGCCTTCCTCTCAATATATTTGTCAATCCCTGGCCACCAGACATGATTCTGGGCTATGGCTTTCTTCTGCACAATGCCAAAATGACCTTCATGAAGAGTTTTCAAAACCTGAGATTGAAGTGATTTTGGAATGATCACTCACATTCCCATAAGATGCAAACATGATTCACACACAATTGACATTAGCACACAATGTATACATGAGGAATTCTTTTGATCCAACTTTGTACCCTGTAGTACCATTCCATTCAGAAGAGAAAGCACATCATCCTTAGCGGTTTCTTTGTTGATGCCTGTTCTAGTGATGGGTAACCTATCTATTAAAATGAGATAGAACATTTTATCTGAAATTTCCTTGGGTTGACAGGAGCTTGGGAATGGCAGGTGCAGAAGCCTATTAGCATTGCTGTGTTGAGTCCCTTATGGAATAGAATAGTAAAAGAATGAGCTGAAAGTAGTAACACTTGTTGCACATGAGCAGCAGCTAATGACAGAATACCATGTTTTGGATCAAAAATTGAAATTACTAGGTGATGATCAATCAGGAAGGTAAAATATCTACCCTGTAGATCGGTATGGAATTTTTGAATTCTGAAGACGATGCTGAGAACTTCTCACTCTATTTTTGCATAGTTCTTCTCAGATATAGTGAGTGTTCATGATGCAAAGGCAATTAGTTTCTCCATGCCATTAGGAAAAATGTGGGAAAGAACTGCACCCACTCTATATAGTGAAGCATTACAAGACAATTGAAATGGTAAGAAAGAATCAAAGTGCGTAACCATTTCTGCTAACATCAACAGTTTGAAGATGAGGACTGATAGGTCAGACACAGAGTGATCTCTCTAAGAAAAGTGTTCACCCACAGGTGATAGGGTGTTTTGGTCTTTCATCATTTTCCTGTGTGAGTTCATTCAAGAGCATAGTGATTGTCTGTTTTTACCTACATAGTTGTTCTTGGGTTTTGTCCCTTTGTTCTGTCCTGATATGTAAACTGAGAGCACTCTGGGGAAGGTATTGTCTTTTCTAGACTTTTTTTTTCTTTATGGCACCTGAAAGACTCATCCTATGTGATAACTATAAAATAAATAAGAAATAATCATCATTATCTCAGCAGTCCAGAAGAGGAGCATTATCCAGTTTGTCGTCCATATAGCTTTCCTTCATCATAATTAGAAAAAATGAACTCCGAAGTATCCAAAAATGAAATAGCCTAAAATCTGTCTCTATCAAAGCTAATATAATTAAAAATATATATATAAGACCATATACACATCACAGTGGTTCAAATCCTTGAAGGCTGGCAAACACTGCAACAGCAGCAGATAAATTAAAGCACCAAGTCCAATGAGACAAAACTTAGTGGAACATCACATTTTTGTGTCTCCTGGAAATTTATAGATTTAATTTCTCTTTTTCACTGGATTCCCCCTTTTGCTTTATAGTACTCACTGATTACCTTTGATTGTTATTACCACATCATTCCTTAGTACTCTTTCTTCACTCATTTCAAACCCACTCTCCATTTGCTCCCTTTCTTCATCTTCTCCCTATCTTTGGAATGAAATTATTTCTTTCCAAACTCTTTGCCACTTTAAATTCCACTTTAACATTTCCCTTTTTTCTGCTGCTCAGGGTGCTTCTTAGGAAAGTCAGGAAACCTGGTGAAAAATACTGGCCTCACTGAAGTCAATGGCAAAACTTCCATGAACATCAATGATGTCAGCATTTATCCCTGGATTCTGCCACAGATTCTCTCTGTGACCTTACAACAACCACTTCAAACAAAATGTTCCAATGTGGGGTATTTGATTAGCTTTTATACTCGAAACAAATTAATGGTAACATGGAAGTGTCTAGTCTCAGATGTTAAACTTCCAGCTACATGGGACAAAACCTAAAGCCTCATCAGATCTTACTCAGTAAAGAGGACCTTGGGAGAGCCATAAAGACAAAGACTACTGCCAAGAAAGACTAGGAACAATATAACCTACAAACTAGCTGGGACTAGTTGGCAGCAGACACTCACACCTTGTCTCTCATCTTCTTAGCAGCTATTTCTCGTTAGTATGGTCAGGTAGTATACATGTAAAACATGATGGTGTGCATCTGAACACTGCAATGAGACTTGTCACAGGAGTTCTGAAATTAACTATGACATTCTGGCTTCCTCCTCTCACCCATATTTTACCACCATACCACCGAAGAGAAACAGCAATAATACAACCATGTGATAACAAACCCATCTGGAATACTGTGTAGAGTTCTCATCATCCATGTTAAGAAAAGATGAATTCAAACTGGAACAGGTGCAGAGAAGGGCTACTAGGATGATCTGGGGAATGAAGAGCCTATTTTATGAGAAAAAACTGCTTGGCTTACTGAGCTCTCTATAAATACGTAGGGAGGATAACACAAGGAAGAGAGAACTATTTAAGTTAAAGAAAAAAGGTTGGCATCAGAATAAATGGGTATAAACTGACCATGAGTAAATTTAGACTGGAAATTAGAAGAAAGTTGCTACCCCTCAGAGGAGTAAGGTTCTAGAATAGTCTTTTGATAGTTTAAAAGTGGGAGCAAGAAATCTATTTTTTTTTAATATGGAGCGTAAAAAAAAAATGAATAGGATTGTCTGATGGAGTCAGCTTAATTAGAAAGGGTCTGGATTTGGTGACCTAGGAAGACCTTTCTGGTCCTATTTTCTTATTCCTTATTTCCAGTAGCCAACTGGATTGGGAGATTCCTTACAACCAATGGTAAGTAACTCCACTGAAGTCTATGGAGATCTTGGAGACCATGTAGATTAATGCCATATAAATGAATATGTCAGATCCATTGTCTGAGGAATGAGGATTTTAAAATGAGCTGGTCAAATAATGGAGACATATGTTCACAAATATTTAGTCAGTGGGGAAAAAAATCCACCAAAATTTGCAATGAACATTATTGGATTACAATGTCCTCCATTTTCTTGCTGGACATACCACTCAAGGTAACAATGCTATGTGATTTTTTCATAGCTTTAATTTTAGATGAACCTTTGTGAATAAAAAGGTTAGTCCCAATTGAATGTTTTCTTGCTCTTGAGACTTTTCATACAATAAAGTCTTTACTCTCTAGTGCAGTTTTTCTTGTTTTTTTGTGTTTTGAAATATGAAAACAATTAAATATGATGTCATGGTTGGTTGATGGATTGGATTCTACCATCACTTCAAGATATGAGTGTTCAGCTAGTGTTGATTTGATTTATGAGTTTATTTGTTTTATGGCTTCTCACATGGGAAGCAAGTCCAATCCTGGATTTGCAAATTCAATCATATTTATAATAGTATTAAAAATAAAATCTGTGTTATTCATATTAATTATGAAAATGTTGAAATAAAGAAGGTCATTTTATAGAATCTTGTATGTGTTTCTTTTAGAATCTCTTCATACTGAGCTCTATAACTTGCATTTCAACACTTTTCTGATTTATTAGAATTTAGACCTTTGTAGATGAGAAAGTTCAAGCATATTTTTTTCATATTTCTTTTGATCTAATAAGTTAAGTGGTCTCTGAGGAGCTGTCTGTAGTATTTTAATAACTAGACGTAAAAATCATTGGAAGAAACTTTACAAGTTCAGTCATGTCTACAATTTAGACCTTAAATTATTAACATTCTCAAACATCGCAATATTGCCAGGCATCCCAACACTGCAATATTACTGACATTAAACTTTCCTACTTGCTTATGTGCATTGCATTTTTTTCCTACCACAGGTATATTTGGTTTATGTTAAGTTTTGTAAATTAGTGGTCAGTACTAACAATTTTTTGTGCATCCTAATCACATAGAGTTTTGAACAAAATCCTTTCAACCATGACAATATTTTAAAATAAATAAAAGCATGCACAGACCAGACCTTCACTCTACGAAACATAATAGAACAATGCTTAGAATGGCAATGGCAACTATATATAAATTTCATAGACTGAGAAAAACAACAAGGAGTCCGGTGGCACCTTAAATACTAACAGATTTATTTGAGCATAAGCTTTCATGGGTAAAAACCTCACTTCTTCAGATAGACTTTGATAGCATTCACAGAACCAGCCTATGGCACATTCTGCAGACACATGGAATCCCTTTCCATATAATCAACATAATCAAAAGTTTTTATTTATTGTAGTGTTGATCACAGCGAGCTCAATTTTGAAGTCAAAACAGGAGTACGTCAGGGGTGTCTCATGTCTGCGATCCTCTTCAATATTGTCATTGACTAGGTAACGCAGCTGTCATAAATATAAAGGGAAGGGTAAACACCTTTAAATCCCTCCTGGCCAGAAGAAAAACCCTTTCACCTGTAAAGGGTTAAGAAGCTAAGACAACCTTGCTGGCACCTGACCAAAAGGACCAACGAGGAGACAAGATACTTTCAAAGCTGGAGGAGGGGGAATAAAGGCTTCTCTCTGCCTGTGTGTTGCTTTTGCCGGGACCAGCGCAGGAATGCAGGTCAGAACTCCTGTAAAAAGTCAGTAAGCAATCTAGTTAGATATGCATTAGATTCTGTTTTGTTTAAATGGCTGATAAAATAAGTTGTGCTGAATGGAATGTATATTCCTGTTTTTGTGTCTTTTTGTAACTTAAGGTTTTGCCTACAGGGATTCTCTATGTTTTGAATCCGATTACCCTGTAAGGTATTTACCATCCTGATTTTACAGATGTGATTCTTTTACTTTTTCTTTAACTAAAATTCTTCTTTTAAGAACCTGATTGCTTTTTCATTGTTCTTAAGATCCAAGGGTTTGGTCTGTGTTCACCTATGCAAATTGGTGAGGATTTTTATCAAGCATTTCCCAGGAAAGGGGGTGTAGGGCTTGGGGGGATTTTGAGGGGAAAGACGTTTCCAAGTGGACTCTTTCCCTGTTATATTTGTTAGATGCTTGGTGGTGGCAGCAAAAAAGTCCAGGGACAAAAGGTAAAATAATCTGTACCTTGGGGAAGTTTTAACCTAAGCTGGTAAAAATAAGCTTAGGGTTTTTTTCATGCAGGTCCCCACATCTGTACCCTAGAGTTCAGAGTGGGGAAGGAACCTTGACAGCAGCGTACAACAGAAGACATGCCAAGAAGCATTAAATGGACACCTTCTCATCCCTTGAAGACCTGGATTTCAGAGATGATCTCGCTTTCCTATCACATACCCAACACCATATACAAGAAAAAACAACTCGACTCAACACATTCAGCCAGCAAATTGGACTGAAAATCAAACACAGTAAGACAGATATCATGACCTTTAAGATTGCCTCACCGTCACCAGTACGGATAGAGGATTATGTTCTCACCAATATAGAAACATTCACATACTTGGGCAGCAGCATCAGCCAGGATGGTGGAACAAGCCAGGACATTCAGAACAAAATTAATGAAGGCAGGAGCACCTTCATGAGCTTAAATACAGTCTGGAAATCATCAACATACAAAACCAAAACCAAACTCAAGATTTATCAGAGCTGTGTACTTTCAACATTCCTTTATAGTGAAAAAGACTGGGGAATGAGAAAGTATGACATGTCCAAACTGTCTTCATTTCATATAAACTGCCTCAGAAAAATCCTCCATATCTTTTGACCCAGAACAATCTCAAACCAAGATCTATTGGCACAGTACAACCAAGAGGATATGAGCACCATTGATGCCAGGAGGTGATGGAGATTGATTGGTCATGTGATTTGGATGGAAACTGATTCAATCACCAGAGTGGCAATAAGATGGACACCTGCAGGCAAGCAAAAATGAGGCCGCCCGAAAACAACATGGCAAAGAGCTGTGGAAGCCAAGCTGAAAAACATGGGGCACAGCTGGGGAACCATTGAAAGACTTGCCTGAAACACACAGGAGTGGAGAAGCTTTGTCACTACCCGAAATGCCAGAGGCGTAATAGAAACATGATGATGATGAACATATTTATACGCATGACTTAGTTAGTCCTTTCATCACCAAAAGCCAAGATAGTACTCAAGTTCTGGTAGTAGATGATTTTTCCATATCTTTATATGATATTGTAGCAAGTGGGCACGAGCTGGAAGCTAAGTATGAAGTTTTAATACTAACTCAGTTTCTTTTTGTTGGTTTAAGACAGTAACGTTTTACGTTAGTTCATATTTGCTGTTTTGAGAATGCCTTAGAGGAAAATGGAAATACAAGAATCTGTAAAGGTTCCTTTGTTGCAGGTAGGTGTAGGGCCATGTGTCATGTTGCTTCCTATGTCAGCTTGTTCTTGTTAAATGAAAATTAAAGGGGAAAGAAAGTGGGTTAAAACAGTGAGATACATGGGTTTGATTCTAACCTTTATCCATGGTTGGGAAGCTAAAACAATCAAGATATCGGTAGGCAAATCTTATCCCTTACCTCGTAGCGGTGGAATGTGCTGCATGACTAGCACAGTTCATAATCAGAAATGGCAAAGGGAATGAATTGGATATGTTTCCCAAGTGGATAAGTATCTAAGCATGTGAAAACTTGGGGCTTAGATGGGTCATGCCTCTATCTAATCCTTCCGCATGGCTGATAGAGCTGACTGTATATGTGCCAGAGAGGATAAATTGCACTCTCCTTATATACAGAGTGCCTTACGTGCTGAAGAACAGAGAGGCAGAATTCTCAAAGAGTACACCTGCAGCAGTGTGATTATACCTTGAAACTTCTCTTTTTCATCCAGCTCCAGCCTTTTGAGCAAATTTATTCTACAGTGGATGTGAATGGTAGTTCCTCCATAATTTGTAAAATTACTTCAATTTTAACAAAAATCTACTTTTATGTGTTCATAATTCACTACAGGCTGAAACTTCACAATAAAGTTTAATCATGTGAGATGATACCTTAAGGGCTCATATATGCATCTTATTTACAGCAGTATGAAACCAGAATTGGGCCTAAGTGCCCATTATTCTATTTTGAATAAAATTACCCCCCAGTCAAATAAATAAATAAATACATAAATAATTAGAAGCTAGAGTAGGATTTTTTTCTCAAAAACTTATTTGTACTTTAAACTTTAGAATCAAGTTTGCTGTTTAAAACTAAATTTTGCAAACAATAAACCACAAAAGGATTAGGTATTTTTGTTATTTAAAAGAAATATATATTATACATGTAATATATATTACTAATTTTGAAGAAAATGTTATTTTTAAATGTAGTCGCTGAGAAATGAAACTTTATAAATTATCTCCCACTGTATGCATTTATGTTTTCCCCCCAAAAGCTCTATTTTTTATGACAAAAATCTCAGTCCCACTCCCAGAATGCAATTCGGAACTAGTATACAGTCATTTAAACTAAATAATCAATTCTGGGGCCAGGAAGCATAGAGGAGAATTGAACCAGCACAGATATCTGTCAAATCTCGCTGGTAAAGACAGAAGTGGGAATGGAGCTTATAGTGTTCACCGAAACAGGAGCTAAAATTAAAAGTGGACCAAATATCTCAGTCTCAGGTTCGCCTCCTACCTGTATCTGTCTCCAGGGACTTATATTTCCACATAAAACTCAAACAAAATAAAAGTACAACACAATTTACTAAAGGGGTGGCAAGGACTCCCAGAATAAACAAGGTAAAACATACAGCAACCAGGCAGATACTAAAACAAGGCAGGCTGTAACAATAGGGGGACTATGCACACAAACAAAGTGACGATCACAATACAATCTCTAGCAGCTTGATTTACTGATGTTTTCTCCTTCTTAGGGTGGCACAGCAAAACAGGACTGCTGGATCCCTTAGATGGAAGTAGGACCTTGAGGCAGGATCAGATGAGCATCCTTTCAGGTAAGCTGTTAAATCTCTCCCACTCCCTATACCTGTGTCATCATGCGTGCAGTAAGCAATTCTACAGAAGATGGTTCAGATGCATGTAAGTGAGTATATCCACTATTCCAAGTAACCCTTGTGGGATGAATGGCCTACCCTCAATTACCTGTTTCGTCTCAACCAGACGCTACCACTCAGATGGGCAGCCCCTATCTGATCTGAACACCTCCTTATATAGACACTAGGTCACTAGGCAGATTAGATGATTGACAGCCACTGTCTTTCCCCGCTAACCAGAAAAAGGCACCAAACTGGAACAAGGAGGGGACAAAAAGAGCTCACAAAAAAAATGGACTCCTAGCTGTCCTTTAGATGATCCAAGATGGCCTTAGGATTTTTACCTCTATACTAGGACCTATCCCTTTCAATTCAAGATTCTGGAAACCAGAATATGCAGATCCTGGGCAGCTGGACATGAACTTTATGCATGGCTGGAGTGGGAAACTACAGCCTTCTCTAGAAGTATCTCTCCAAAATGGAAAAAAAATCCACAGAAGCTGCTGAAAGCAATACCTACAACTCCTTGGCATTTTATATCCAACACTGTCCGCAGCTGCTTCAATGCATTTTTGTCTATGCCACTATGGAGAATGAGGGAAATAGCTGTATTATTTTCTATAAATATCATGTGCATCAAGGTTCCTTGTTAAAAGAGTGGGGGGAATTGTTTATTTTGCCATTCAGGTCAGCAAGGTTTACTTTTTCCAGGCCATTATCTAGGGTCAAAGGGAATATTAAAATCTTAAAGGCATATCTACTCTGCACTCTAATCCCAAGCTCTGAATCAGATTTGAGCCAAAGGCCGCCTCCTGTCCACACACAAATCAGCATGACTTGGTCAGCAAGCACTCAGGACCTGGATCCTAATACTCTGCTGGAGGGGGTGTGTCAGGGTTCCTTCCCCACTCTGAACTCTAGGGTACAGATGTGGGGACCCGCATGAAAGACCCCGTAAACTTATTTCTACCATCTTAGGTTAAAACTTCCCCAAGGCACAAAATCTTTGCCCTTTGATTAGGTAAAACGCTGCCACCACCAAGTATTTTAGACAAAGAACAGGGAAACGACCAGTTGGAGTTCCTATTTCCCCAAAATATCCCCCCAAGCCCCTTTCCTGGGGAGGCTTGAGCATAAACAAGATGAGCACAAATCCCCAAGACCCAAAAAAACCAATCAGAACTTTATTAGAAGAACAAAAAAAAAAAAGAGAACAACTCTGAAAGATCAGAATGGAAGATAATCTTACAGGCTGTCAGATTCAAAATATAGAGAATCCCTCTAGGCAAAACCTTAAGTTACAAAAAGACACAAAAACAGGAATACACATTCCCTCCAGCACAGCAAACTTACAAGCCAAAAAAAAAAAACCAAAGAAAACATAACACATTTTCTAGCTAGATTACTTACTAACTCTATAGGAGTTGGATTGCTTGCTTTCTTGATCTGTCCTAGGCAGAGGCATCACACAGACAGACAAGGACTTTCTCTTCCTCCCCCCCCCCCACCCGTCTCCCCCCGATTTGGTCATTTTGGGTCAGGTGCCAGCCAGGTTACTTGAGCTCCTTAACCCTTTACAGGTGAAAGGATTTTGCCTCTGGCCAGGAGGGATTTTATAGCACTGTATACAGAAAGATGGTTACCCTTCCCTCCATATTTATGACAGAGTGTGTCAGAGACCAAGTCCCACTGTGAGTCAGGTCCAAGCCCTGTCATTTTGCAGTTTGGTTGCAGGTCAAGCTGAAGATTCGAGTCAGAAGGTCTGTGTGGAGATCAAGTCCCAGAATGTCTGAGACCTTGAGAAAGGTGAAGGAATCCAGGCCTGTCACATGAGTGGTCTATTTGAGAGGCACAAAAAAGGATGTACAGTGCAGCTCATTCTGTAACTGTGATAGTCACCAGTGGCAATGTGTCTCCTGACTGAGCTATGCTGCTGTATTGGAGAGAGATGAAAGGAAGGAAATAGGAGCAATACATAGAATCATAGAACCATAGGGTTAGCAGAGATTGCAAGGGAGCTCTTAGCGCAGATATGGATTTCCACATGGCTCTTGAGGCATCAATGTAGTTAATAGCTCACTACCACTGTTTTCTCTGCTACCCTATCCAAGCAGCTGCAGATCACTTCCCCCAGGATGGGATAAAGAGCATTTCTCAGATAAATTATCCCCTGTTTTGAGTTATTCCTGAGGAAAGTATGATAGAATCCCTCATATGTAATGTACTTACCCAGAAAGGTCATCTCATATACAACTTCTGGGTTTTAGTGCAGTTCCACTGTTTATCTAATTTGCCAGCTGGATGAGGCATAGGTAGACTAGCCCAAATTCACATGGACTGAGTCATTTGTTCAAAAGTGATTACAAAACAGGATTCTCGTATCTCCAAGTTCTTTTCTCCAAGCTCCTCTGAGCAGTGCAGCTTCAATAATTTATTGAATGGTCAAGAGTTTCTGTTGTGACCAAGATCTTTTGAGTTCAGCAGGGCCAAAAGGAAACTGATGCTGGTTCCTTCATTCTCTACTTAACTCTGCCCCAGACCTAACACAAGTTAGAGACGTTAGGAATGGTTAGTCCCTAATCCTCACTGTGCTGGGGCTCTGGAGGAGGGGTGTCATAGGACCTGACTAAGTCAGTTCTATGTCTGTTAGGGACTGATTCCCTGCTGGGGAGATATAATTATTTCTTCTTTCTTTATGTGCCTTAATGGCACAGAGGGAGCACATCAGATCAGTGATTCTGCTCCTAAAGATATTTTAAAATAAGCAAGTTTAAATTAATATAAAAACATAGGTGGAAATTGATACAACAAAAAACTATATGAATGATTTAAAATTGAGTGAACCCAATAAAAGCAATCACATGAAATTAAACCCCAACTCCTGGTGGACTGAATATCCCAAGGCATGGACAATGAGACACAGAGCCTTTCAAATCTAGGCTGTTGATTCAGAATAATATACTATATATCTCACCAGAGACTTCATTTCTTGGGTGAGGAGATGATGTCTTCCAAAGTGTTTCTCAAAATATTTATATTTTTGTAATATGCAGTAGGTTTCGTAGATGATTTTCCAATAAAATGGATTATTGAAAACCTGAAATAAAAGCCTCCAATGACCTCTGTAAGTTTCATGAACAAAAGTCTATTGTATGTCCGCACTGTATGTGAGATTTATGTATGTACCTATCATTAGCTTTGCCTGAAAGTCATAGAGGCTTATTGTCAGAATTCAAATAAAAATGCTCACCTTAACATCTGAGGATCATATTCTGTAACCCTTATTCCTTTTGTGTAGCACCTCACTTAGGAAGTACTTCCAGTGATACAAGTGGGACTATGTGTTGAAGACTGGTCCTATTCAACACAAACAAAGCTGGCAAAATCTGGACCCTAAAGGAGTGGGAGAGCTTTTGAGCTTCCTAGCTTATCCATTTAACTATCTCTTTCCACAACTTTCTTTAGCTTCTAGTCAAGAATTTCCTCTTAAAATAATTTCTTTGCACAGCATATAAAAAGACTATGCTGCCCCTCTGAAGTTGTCTGGAAACCTCCTTGGGGCTGTTTTTTTCTCATTTGTTTGTATATGCCGAAGTACAAGGCTGCTACTTAAACAGTAATAGTATCAAAAGTATACTCTTCACAAGAGGACTGAAAAAAGGTCCATCTTGAGCCTTCTGTTCCTTTTAGCTATCATCCTGATGATGTACTACTCCAAGGCACAGAAGTGATCAGAGCTGTCACTGATTATGCATCAATGGCATACATCATTATAATACATCTACTCTATGGATGTGCCATTATAATACATCTTCACTGCAACAGCTGGCAAAAAAAATACCTCAGGGAGACATATTTAAGAAAAAAAGTCAGATGGAGAAGATGCTGGCAGAAGATTAAAGATACTGTAGAAATGGGTAAAATTGTACCTACTGGTTTTTAGAAATAGACTCAAACCAAACCCCCAGGTCCAAACAGCCCACCTGTGTGGGCTGAAATAACAGAATGTGGATTTTGATTATTTTTATGTCCTCTCTCTAAGGAGCCAAATCAAAACCATGATTTTGAACAAACCACAGACTTGAGAGGGGTGGTTAAATCATAATCCCAATATCTGATGAAATCCTCTCTCTAGTTATTTCATTTGGTTAAAAATGCAAAGGGGTTGCAGGAAGTGAGAGGGTGATCTTGTGTTTAAGGTAGTTGTCAAGGTTTCTTCCCCACTCTGAACTCTAGGGTACAGATGTGGGGACCTGCATGAAAGACCCACTAAGCTTATTCTCACCAGCTTAGGTTAAAATTTCGCCAAGGCACAGATTTCTTTCTTGCCTTGGGAACCAGCTTAGGTTAAAAAACCTGATACACTGCCACCACCAAGAGATTTAAACAAAGAACAGGGAAAGAGACAATGTGAGACTTCTTCCCCCCAAAATATCCCCCCAAGCCCTACACCCTATTTCCTGGGGAAGGCTTGATAATAATATCCTCACCAATTGGTACAGGTGAACACAGACCCAAATGCTTGGATCTTAAGAACAATGAAAAATTAATCAGGTTCTTAAAAGAAAAATTTTATTTAAAGAAAAGGTAAAAGAATCACCTGTGCAAAATCAGGATGGTAAATACTTTACAGGGTAATCAGATGCAAAACATAGAGAATCCCTCTAGGCAAAACCTTAAGTTACAAAAAGACACAAAAAACAGAAATACACATTCCCTCCAGCACAGCGAATTTTACAAGCCAAAAAACAAAAGAAAATTTAAGACATTTTCTAGCTAGATTATTTACTAACTTTACAGGAGTTGGAAGGCTTGCATCCTTGATCTGTTCCCAGCAAAGGTATTACACAGGCAGACAAAATCCCTCCCCCCACTCCAGATTTGAAAGAATCTTATCCCCTCATTGGTCATTTTGGGTCAGGTGCCAGCGAGGTTACTTTAGCTTCTTAACCCTTTACAGGTGAAAGGATTTTGCCTCTGGCCAGGAGGGATTTTATAGCCCTGTCTACAGAAAGGTGGTTACCCTTCTCTTTATATTTATGACCATAGTTGACTGCCATACAAGAGAAGTCCATTCTCCGTCTTGTCCTACCAGAGATTTTCTATGTGTTTCTGAGCTAGTCATTTTAAGCAAAAGTTTTATAGGTAGCCTTTTGTTGTGTATTCCTCATTTTCTGAGTTCCAAATTGACACCTAAGGCTTGGCACTGCAGAAATTCTGAGCATTCATGTCAGTAACTGAAGTCAGTGGATGTTGCACAGAATGTCTGGTAGTTAGGCTGTGCAGTCTAGAAGAATGAGCATCTGGCACTCCTGAGTTCCAGTCCTGGATGTGCCACTGGCTATGTCTGTCTGTGAGGAAGTCTCTGCATTTCTGTCTCAGTTTCCCAACTAGTAAATACTTTTTCACTGCAGACAGAATTCATTTATTAATATTTGTATAGTGCTTTGAACCTGTATAAAATATAGCACTATAAAATGCTAAGTATTCTGAAAAATCAGACCATACATGTCAAGATGGACACCCGAAATTAGCGGACAATGGACAATTTTTTATCTTAATCCCTGTATGTCTCAATTCCCAAGGTGTAAAATGGGAGTAATAATACTTTCCTATCTTCTAGACTTGTTGTGAAGATATATTTGTTAATGTTTGTCAGACACACTCATATACTACGGTGATCTGCACAACAGAAAAGTCCATGAGGAAATTAATATTTCCAAATTCAGAGTATGGTTTGAATAGTGTGCAGTAAAATAAGGTCTAGGGCCATACACTGAGTGATGTGGATGTAAAGAAATATTTAACAATTGTCTCATTCAGTCCTGTGCACTTAACAAGGCAAGAGTCCCGTGGAAAGAATGGTATGTGATCATGTAAGTAATGACTGTACCATGAAGTGTATGCATGAAAGGCTGATTTAAGGTTATCTGGCCAACCTATTATTAGCATTTCCTAAATCTTCAGTACTTCACTTTGCAACTTTAATACACTGTTTTTATCTATACTCTTTTGTATATAATATGTACATAGATCTCTATCTTTTAGTGCTGGGAAATTATTTTGCCAGAGCTAAGTATGATTATTTTGCCAGTTCTTTAGTAAATATATTTCTTCCACCTCATGTCTACCAGGAGAGAGTATTTTTCCCCTTGGCATCTGGGGCAGACATTGAGGGAAACTTGTGTAATTTAAAATGGACAGAACTGTCAGCCAGTGCCATCTACTTATTGTGCTTCTGTTTAGCTCTCATGATATGCATAGTGGCCACAGGCTCTGAATGCAGATGCTACAAAAATGTATATTTCATCACTTATTGCTGGAGGGTGAATCAAGCCTACTACAAGTAGTTACCTATACAAGAGGTTCCTTAGAGTTTCATGAGTATTAAACTGCTATTAGGCCATTTAAACACTATAGCAGCTACAGCAGCAAAGGCCAAGTTCCACAGGATGTAAAAAAAGGACCGTCTGTGACTCCATGACATCGTGTTTTAGGAGTTCACACTTGTTACTGGGTTGCAGAAATCTAATTATAGAACATATAACCAATTTGGGGTTTCTGTCCTGTTTTATTGACAGTCTGCCCTGAGATTGGCACACATTGTCATGAGCAACTCCAGACAGCGTAACAGGGGTTATTCACACATGATGGTATTACTTTGTGTAAGGATTTCAGGATGATGCTCATATTCAGTATAAAGTTCTTCCCAATAGAGAAGTATCCCTGAATGATTTCAGCATTTATTATATCAACCAGCTGGTTGGTTGGTCACATGTTATTGCCCAAATTTTATCTATAGTACATTTTACTGCTTGTGCCTGTAAATTTGTTACATAATCATCTTTTAGGTCCTGTGCACAACAGATGGAAAATACAGCCACTGATGTGTGAATGGGAGTTAGGCACACTAGCCAAGTATCAGAGTAGCAGCCGTGTTAGTCTGTATCCACAAAAAGAAAAGGAGTACTTGTAGCACCTTAGAGACTAACAAATTTATTTGAGCATAAGCTTTCGTGAGCTACAGCTCACTTCATTGGATGCATGCAGTGGAAAATACAATAGGGAGATTTTATATACACAGAGAACATGAAACAATGGTGTTACCATACACACTGTAACAAGAGTGATCAGGTAAGGTGAGCTATTACCAGCAGGAGAGAAAAAGAAAAAAAAAAAAACTTTTGTAGTGATAATCAAGGTGGGCCATTTCCAGCAGTTGACAAGACCGTGTGAGGAACAGTAGGGGGGAAAAATAAACATTGGGAAATAGTTTTACTTTGTGTAATGACACATCCACTCCCAGTCTTTATTCAAGCCTAATTTAATGGTGTCCAGTTTTCAAATTAATTCCAATTCAGCAGTCTCTCCTTGGAGTCTGTTTTTGAAGTTTTTTTGTTGTAATATTGTGACTTTTAATTGCATGTGAATTATAATATTTCCTTGTATAATGTTATTAACACAAGTTTTTTTGTTGTAATATTGTGACTGTAATCGAGTGACCAGAGAGATTGAAGTGTTCGCTGACTGGTTTTTGAATGTTATAATTCTTGATGTCTGATTTGTTGATCTACAACCTATCCTGAAGGACAACTCATCACTCTCACAGATCTTGGGAGACAGGCCAGTCCTTGCTTACAGACGGCCCCGCAACCTGAACCAAATACTCACCAGCAACCACACACCACACAACAAAAACACTAGCCCAGGAACCTATCCTTGCAACAAAGCCCGTTGCCAACTGTGTCCACATATCTATTCAGGGGACACCATCATAGGGCCTAATCACATCAGCCACACTATCAGAGGCTCGTTCACCTGCACATCCAACAATGTGATATATACCATCATGTGCCAGCAATGCCCCTCTGCCATGTACTTTGGCCAAATTGGATAGTCTCTATGGAAAAGAATAAATGGTGTGTGCTGTAGCTCACGAAAGCTTATGCTCAAATAAATTTGTTAGTCTCTAAGGTGCCACAAGTACTCCTTTTCTTTCTACTCGCCAAGTACTGCAGGATGTAAAACTAAGTCTGCTTCACAAACTAAAGCATTCTGTAACATTGCTAAATGCTAGGCCACAACTTTTACTGCAAGAGTTTTGAGGCAATTATACAAACAAATTCAACCTCTATAGTAAACACAGGTGAGGTTTTTTATACTCTCCTAATCTAGAGACTATAACAAAACATTTGTTGTTTTCCTGTCTTTCTCCAGAAGAAAGGAATCATTTGCAAGTATAATTGTTTTTTTTTTTTTTAGTTGTGTCTTTTGACAGCACTGTAGTCACTTTAAAAAATGCTGGTGGTGTACTAGATACTAGATATACCTGTAGTACTAATTTCATCTAAGAGCACCAGGAAAAGTATAGTGCAGTGTGTTTACACTGTCTGCCCGAAGCGCAGTGGATGGCCACATTAGCACCTCTTGCATTGTGATAGCTTTCCCAGCGTGCAAGAGGCTGCAGCACGCTTTTCAAATGGGGCGGGGGGTGGAGTGTGACAGGGAGTGTGTTGTGTATATATGTGGGGGAGACAGTGTGTTTTGGGAGGCAAAGAGTGTGTCAGCATGCTGTCTTGTAAGTTCAGATGGCAGCAGACCTCCCCCGCCTCTCTCTCTCTCTCTCTCACACACACACACACAAATGCCTGCCTTGGCAGCAGCAGCAGCATTCCACTGTAATGGTTTGTTTTGTCCCGGAGCTGATAAGCAACCGGCTGTCAGAAACGGAGCTTTGAAAGGGGATATCCCCATGCCTGCAGCCGAGTTCAAATCAATTACCAGAGTGGCCACTTGACTTCAGGGGATTACAGGACATTTCTGGAGGCCAATCACAATGCAGTAATGCCACACGTCATCCACACTTTCACCCAGGCATTTCCACTAGGGTGCAGCCAGCTTTATGCTTCTCGTGGATGTGGATTACTAGGAGCACTCCAGCTGCAGAGTCCAGGTGTTCTAAGTGCCTTTCCAGTATGGACACCTCAGGAGTTAGGGCACCTGGGGCTGATTTAATGCGCTCTAACTTGCCAGTGTAGCCAAGCTCTTAGAAGTTGACCATCATGCTATTTGTATTTGGAAAGTTCCCCACCTGTGCAATTAGAGATTAGATTTAATCTGTAGTCTCAATAGATCACTTTCATTTGTAATTTTTTAGTAAACTAGTAGTAATAGTTTTTATTATCTTAGTGTTGAAAACTGTAGTTCAGAAATATATAATTATTACATCTGAAACATACCACTATGAGAGAATGTACCCGTCCACTCCCTACACACGGTTGTAATAATCTTTGTACAAATATGCCTTACGAGGTGTCATCTGCAAACTCATGACATTAGAATCATAGACTTTAAGGTCAGAAGGGACCATTATGATCGTCTAGTCTGATCTCCTGCACAACACAGGCCACAGAAACTTGCGCACCCACTCCTGTAACAAACCCCTAACCTATGTCTAAGCTATTGAAGTCCTCAAATCGTGGTTTAAAGACTTCAAGGTTCAGAGAATCCTCCAGCAGGTGACCCATGCCCCACACCGTAGAGGAAGGTGAAAACCCCCCAGGACCTCTGCCTATCTGCCGTGGAGGAAAATTCCTGCCCGACCCCAAATACGGCGATGAGCTAAACCCGAGCATGTGGGCAAGACTCACCAGCCAGACACCCAGGAAATAATTCTCTGTCGTAACTCAGATCCCACCCCATCTAACATCCCATCACAGGCCATTGGGCATATCTACCGCTAATAGTTGCTGGTGAGTATTATTTAGATAAAATATGTGTGGCAACATTGCATGTGAATTATAATATTTCCTTGTATAATGTTATTAACACATGTTTCAAACCACAGCAGAAGTTGGCAAGCAGGTGTGTCTCAAACAAAGGAATGTGTGCCTTTGGAAGGGTAGACAAAGTAAATTCAAACAGGTGAGAAAAAGCAGCAAGGAACATCCTTCTCCATAGACTTTTTGCCTCCAGAATATCAGCTTGAAATATTTTTCAAGAGGGGATTGACACTATAAAAAGGAGGGACAAACACCCCCAGGCATGCCCTCCTTCTTCTCTCTCTGTCCATTGATTTATTGCACCAGAAGGGATAACGAAAGCCGTCACTGAACTGGCCTAAGAAATTTTGTCAGTAAGACTCCCTAGAGCATGTGGTGAGAAAAACTTTGCTTTGAATTTAACATAGTTTGTTAAGTTAAGCAGCAGTTGTATTTTATCTTTAGTATTCTTGTCACAATTTCTGACTTTTATGCCACATTACTTTTACTCATTCAAAAACTCTCTCTTTATAGTTACTCAACTTGTTTTTATTGTTTTATCAAATCCAGTATGTTTAAATTGAAGTGCCTTTGAAATTCCATTTGGGGTAACAAAGTGTGTGCATATTATTTCTATTAAATAAATACAGATTTTATATGAATTTGTAAAGAAGTCAGCCACAGTTTTATTACTGTTGAGTTACTCAATCTGTTCTGTACCACAGAAATGTGGCTGACCAACAGAAGAGGACCAGTGCTAGATCTCCTTGTAACTGCAGAAAACCCTATTTGTCACATATCCAAAGAGGCCAAAGGTAGGCATGCAATAACCATTCTATTCATTTCCAGGCTCAAATACAAGAAAAACCTCTTGAAACAAAATCACTTAAGTGCATCCTCATAATCTGTGAGTCTAGAGATAAGAATCCAGCTGCTCTACAAAGCTTCAGACACCAAAGGCTTCCCAGAAGCTCTGACTACTATATTTTATGGTGATGAAGCTAAGGAGTAGAGCTGGATAAACTTTTTTTAACTAAAAGTTTGTTCACAACCAAAAATACAGTTTCACTTCTACCAAAACTATTGCAAATGCATGTAAAGTTCACAGAACAGTATGAACTTAACCAAAAACGTCAAAATATTTTGCTAAGGTTGAAATGAAAGGTATTGTTTCTACTAAAACAATGTTATATCTTTCAGGCATTTTGACAACAGAAAGCAAAGGATTCACAAAACAGCAGCGTCAGCAGCAGGAGAGGGTGGAACTGCTGCCGCCACCACCACCTCTCTCATAAGCATCAGTCCAGCAGTGAGGGCGCTCCAATGTGACATTTTCGGCCACTCCTTGCCACTGTAATTGACCCAAGGGGAACAGAACTGCAGAGACAGAGTCAATCAGACCTGCAGAGGGAACCATGGGGTCTGTAACCTAGGACCTGGATCTATGTGGAATCATACAGTTGTCCCACTGTCATGTCCAGGTCCTGGGTTACAGTCCCTATGGTTTCCTCAGAAGGTCTGATTGACTCAGACCCTGCAGTTCTGTTCCCCTTGGGTCAAAAATGTCTGAAAGATAAAACATTTTTTTAGTCATTCCATTGACATCAGTGAAGCTACATCAACGTACATCAGCTAAGGATCCGGATCACAGTAATCCCTCCCCGATAAATCCCACTTGTGTATCAGCAAGTAACGTATGTAGATATTTAGGAGCATAAAAAAGGCTGGATCATTTCACATCTGCAAGATTTCTACTCCTGAACTGAAATACCTGGGCTATTGCCTTAAAATTATATTTTGCACTTTGACTAAATACAATGTGAAGGATCTCAGCCCTGCTTTGGAATCAGAAGAAACATATAGTTAAGTAACTCTTGCATGCAATTCAGAACGTGTCTGTTACCAAATAACAGTGGAATAATACAAAGAACTTAAAAAAATATCATGGGTAGATAAAGCTATTCAGATGTGAATAACACATTATCATCAAGTGAATAACAGAATGGAATATCATTTATCATTGTCAGTAACTGACAATTCATGCACAATGCAAAAGACTGTTGATTACTGAATAATTTTGAATAATTTTCAAATATAACTTTACAAACTGCCTTAACAATCCCGTTATATTTATGTTAATAATGTAACACTTTATTTTGCTTTCCCACTGCCTTTGCACAAGTTTTGTCTCATTTCCTCATTATTTTTTAATTTTCAAAATAAAAAATAACAATGTAAATAATTCGCAAATGCCTGGTAAAATCCTTTGAGATGGATT
Organism: Lepidochelys olivacea; assembly: GCF_965140295.1. Lineage (NCBI taxonomy): Eukaryota > Metazoa > Chordata > Testudines > Cheloniidae > Lepidochelys > Lepidochelys olivacea. The sequence continues at coordinate 72,442,148 of NC_140411.1, read as the reverse complement.
TTACCTGGTGCAGAATGCTTCCTATATAGTACTGAATGGTTTCAATTTCCAGAGAATCCAATGGATGTTCTAGGTACTCAGCACCTTCTTAACAAGGTACTGAGTACCTCATTCACCTCACATAGAGCTTTATTCCTATCAAAAGAGAGCGTATTTATTTTAGATTTGTTCTTGTGTTAACGAGAGTAGCACATCCTAATTCTGTTTATAAAAATAGTAATCTCTAAAACCAGGTGCAACTAACTAAAAACTGCAAATTACAAAAATATAAATTCAGCAGCTCTAAGGTTGATTGGGTTACTGTTAGGATTACTATTATAAACACTGTTTTCTGGGATATATAATTGAACTATAAATGTTTTACAAACATAAAATTCACGTACATACAACATACAAAGCTTTAGCCCCAGAGATAACTTCCTTTCCAAATGTGATCAATTTCATGGAGTTAGAGTTGCAAAATTACCCAGAATCCCTCCCATTGGAGTTCATGTTTTAGGATGCTTTTAGTGTATCTTTAATTCAGGATGCACAAAGAGAAAAGCATTAATAGAAATTGAAAGCATTTCAATAATTTTAGTGACAAGTTCTGTCATCAGTTATGCACACATAAGTCCAGTTCAATTCAATGACAGATACATGCATGTATCTGCAAAATGATTTGGCCCTTATTGTTAGCTGGAAGGTGAGAGGAAGCAAAAGAATAACCCACAAACAGATACAGAGGATTAAAAATCTAGTTGCTAAATAAACACCCTCCGTGTTTTAAAAATAAATATTTAGGCTCCTTTCTTTGAATTATGTCGGATTCCCACTCTGTAGGAAACCCTAGAGCACCTATCATTGGCCACTGTCTGAAGACAGGACACTGGGCTAGATGAACCTTTGGTCTGACACAGTATGGCCATTCTTACGTTCTAGTATAAACTGACCCAAGGACCTCCTATTCTACCTCCAGCTTCTGGGCACTGATGCAGTAGGTATGGCCAGGGAAAAGGAGGTATTTTTCCTATACCCTTGAAAACCCCAGTTGCTGGAAGACTCCCATGAAATAGCATTGTCCAAAATTATATCAGGAACTCACCACCAGTTTGGATGGCCCCAAGACTGAAGGTGTATAAAGGTGACAGATTTATCTTTATAAAGTAATTACAGACTTCATAAAATATAACATAGAAGAAAATATACTTTCAGTCTAGATTTCTTTAAAATAGACTAAGGAAATCCAGAGACATAAAACAAAACAAGAGCATAGCACACCCTTACAACATCTCCCTCAGAGAGAAAGCAAAGCGTGTCCTTCAGTCTGCCTGTCCTTTGATCTTGAATCTTCTGAAAACTAAAGGTACAGTATGCACCCCCCAAAAAAGTCAGTTACATACACTACAAAAATCAGAAATTTAGTCTCTAGGACTGATTCCTGGGTTTGATTTAAGGTCATTAAACTGACATTTACAGAGTTACTGTATCTTGAACAATAGATATCGTTGGGGTATGACTAAGTTTGATTTCTATATGCATATACTTATCATGAAAGCTTTTTAGAAAAAATATGATTACAGAACTGACCAGTAGCCCCGATCTTTTGTAGTTTTTGCTGCATAGACCATTTGTGAATAATTTCTGCTATTTAGACCTTTTATGCCTGGAAACGTCTTCCTCCTCAAAGATATCCAGTCATCTCATTGCCAATATGCTGTCTTCTTGCTTCAATTCTGTTTCTCTATTGTAAAGTTCTGCCACATTTATGAGATTTAATGACTGAAAGCAAAGCAAGAAGAAAAATACCTTTTCATCTTAGGTTGGGTGGTTAGATGAGGAGCAGAACAGAATAAAGGGAAGACAAAGTTATCGTTGCATTTAATGATTTGGAAAATCAACTGGCCTCTAAAGAGCAAACCAGAAGGTTAAGAAAGAACGTAAGTTGTAGCACGTGAAATATCTTTTTAAATGTATTTGTGAACTTTTCTTTTTAAATTATGGGAATGGAATTGCTCTGGTTTCATACATATCACAAGATAAATTGCATTTTAAAAGAAAAAAAGGTCTTTGTGGAAAAGACTTTTCATTAAAAATATCTTTGTAAAGAAAACTTAGGAACAAAATATTTATTTTCAGTGTGTTAGAAATCAGACATCTTTGGAGTACACGAGAAGATGTCAACAACAGTAGTGACCACATTTAAAAAGTTTCTTTGGTTTTGCAAGATTATATTACTTTGAGAGATATTCTCTTTTCTTAAAATAGGCAATGCCAGTTAAGCAGGCATTTGTCTTTACTGCCGGATCCTATATCCATTGAAGTCAATGTCAAAACCTTCATTGACCTCAAATGTGTAGAATCGAGCCCTTTATTCCTTGTAGAGCTGATCAGCTTTCACAAACTGGTAGAACTTTTAAGTGAACTCAGTCACTACCTTTGATTTAATATTTAAAATGGAAATCAGCTCACAGTTTTAGAGTATAGTGACTGCAATATGTTGACTCTGTATGTAGTGTTGTAGCTGTGTTGGTACCAGGATACTAGGGAGACAAGGTGGTGAGGTAATACCTTTTATTGGAGCAACTTCTGTTGGTGAAAGAAAGAAGCTTTTGAACTTACACAGAGCTCTTCTTCAGGTCTGGGAAATGTAATCAAAGTGTTACAGCTAAATAGAAGGTGAGACAGATTGTTTAGCATGGGTAGTTAACACATATTTTAAGGGACCTTTCAAGGTGAAGTGTCCCATTAACACTCTGGCAGCGATAGGGGAAAAATAAGAGGAGGAGCAGGTGGGTGGGATGGGGGTTGTTAGTAGTATATAGATTGTTATAATAAGCCATAAATCCAGTGTCCCTAGGTTTTGACAGATCATTCTCCTTGAATATGGTTACACTGAGTTAAGGGGACTAGTTATAGATTATTGTATTGGAGCTTAGCTCTAAAAGAATTTAACATGGAAATCTCCATTATCAAAGGGAAAGAAAATGTAGTGGTGGATGCCTTATCGAGAATAAGGAGACTGTGGAATGTATTCAGGAGTGTTGGTGACACCACTTCCTACACCAGTCTTGTATTGAGGATGAGATTCTGGCAGACCAGGTGCCAGGTTTTGCCAAGGCTTTAGGTGTCAGCCAAGCACTGACTAATTGATTTCTGGACACCAGTCCATTTCACCTGTGTATTAGTATGATTAAGATGGGTATTGAACTTAGAACAATGTGTTTAGTGATTAGACTTTATTAAATGCTTGTAAGTTTCTGCATGCATTAATCTCTCTTATAATATCTTTATCACATGCTATAAGGTAGTATTTAAGTTTTTTGCTTTATGACTGTAAAAAATGTTTGCTCTGAAACCATGAACCTGTCAGGAGGGATTGTCTGTGGCTCATCAAGAAGGCCTATCAAAACTAACTTAGTCACTGTGGGACATCACTGTGCAAAGACTTTGTTCATTGCCCCTCACAACCATGAAGAGTCTATGTGCAAAAGGTCTCATCCCATCAGCTTGAATTCTGGAAAAAGGAAATAAAAATAGGCTGACAAGAATTTTTTTCATCTTTTTTTGCTGTTTGGACTTTTACAAGGCTGGAGCTAATGAAACATAAGCAGAATTCCTCATGGTCAACTTGGGTTAGCCTTAAAAGACATTCAGAGCTCACACACTACAATTCTGTGATCTTTTAAAACCATAGATCAGTGGTTATTAACCTGGGGCCTGTGGGTCATTTGCGGCCCAATCAGCACACAGCTGTGGCCCATGTTACATCCTCAGAGCCAAACTTTTAGTATATATATTGTATGGGTGCAGCCCACATAACACAGAGAGAGCTGCACACAGCCCACAAAGGTAAACAGGTTGAGAATGACCGCCATAGACTGTAACTCATTAGTGTATACATGTTTGCCTGCTTTGACCTTGTAATAACTCTCTCATTTCTTTTCTTGGTTAATAAATCCTTAGTTAGTTTACTTACTGTAGGATTGGTTAAACGTGTTGGTTTAAGTGTGAGGTCTAAAGTACAAATTGACCTGCGGTAAGTGATTGATCTATTGCAGCAGTTCCCAAACTTGGTTTGCAGCTCATTCAGGGTAAGCTCCTGGTGGGCCATGAGACACTTTGTTTACCTGAGCGTCTGCAGGTATGGCCACTCACAGCTCCCAGTGGCCACGGTTCACCCACTGCTTCCTGCAGCTCCCATTGGCTGGGAAGGGTGAACCGCGGCCACTGGGAGCTGCGAGTGGCCATACTTGCGGACGCTCAGGTAAACAAAGCGTCTCGCAGCCCACCAGGGGCTTACCCTGAACGAGCCGCAAACCAAGTTTTGGAACCCCTAGTCTATTGGGACTGGGAGCAACCTGAATATTTGTTGATTTTGATGTAAAGCAATCATCTATCACTAAATCCAGCTTGCAAGATAGACTGGAATGTCAAGTCTGTGACTCCATGGTAAGACTGTTATAGTGCTTCAGAAGTTAACACTTGTTAACTGTAACACTTTGTTACAGAATTGGTGAAATCTAAGTATAGGACATACAGTCAGTTCAGGGTCTCTGCCTTGCTTCTTCACAGTCCACCATGAGGTTAGCATTCGCTGTTGTGAGCCACTCCAGACAGCATGACATTTGGCATAGTCGGATTTATGGCTTATAACACCCCCTTCCCCCAGTTGCCTATCCCACCGCCTGTTTCTTTCCCGCTATGACAGGAGGAGTGTTAATGAGTCACTTCACCTTGAATGGTCACTGGAAATATGTGTTAGCTACTTATGCTAAGCAATCTGTTCCACCTCTTACTTAGTTGTGACATTCTGAGTACATTCCCAGACCGGGAACAGCTCTGTGTGAGCTTGAAAGCCTGTTGCTTTCACAAACAGAAGTTAGTCCAATAAAAAAATATTATCTCACCCACCTTACCTCTCTAATACATTGATTCTTTCAAAAATGTTTCAAATCATTAACATAGAGATAAACCCTGAAATCCTTGTCTCAAGTAAAGCAAAACAAAGTGTTACATTAGTAATAAATAAAATTTGAAGTCTACAGTAGTTTCATATGAGCAAAGACAATGAAAATGGAGTAAAGAGTTCAGAATTTAGCCCATAATTATGAAAATTTGTGAGATAGATGTACAGTGAAAACATCTGAATTTGGAACAGCAGATTAAAGAAGTAGCAGGTTAGCACTTAAATTGTCAAAGAACAAATTCTCTGAACAAATCCATTTAATGTCTCACACCCTGTGTCATAAATATAAAGGGAAGGGTAAACTCCTTTAAAATCCCTCCTGGCCAGAGGAAAAATCCTCTCACCGGTAAAGGATTAAGAAGCTAAAGGTAACCTCTCTGGCACCTAACCAAAATGACCAATGAGGAGACAAGATACTTTCAAAAGCTGGGAGGAGGGAAAAAAACAAAGGGTCGGTGTTTGTCTGTATGATGCTTTTGCCAGGGTCAGAACAGGAATGGAATCTTAGAACTTAGTAAGTAATCTAGCTAGGTATGCATTAGATTATGATTTCTTTAAATGGCTGAGAAAATAGCTGTGCTGAATAGAATGAATATTCCTGTCTGTGTGGTTTTTTTGTAACTTAAGGTTTTGCCTAGAGGGATTCTCTATGTTTTGAATCTAATTACCCTGTAAGGTATTTACCATCCTGATTTTACAGAGATGATTCTTTTTTACTTCTATTAAAATTCTTCTTGTAAGGAAACTGAATGCTTTTTCATTGTTCTATGATCCAAGGGTTTGGGTCTGTGGTCACCTATGCAAATTGGTGAGGATTTTTACCAAATCTTCCCCAGGAAGTGGGGTGCAAGGGTTGGGAGGATTTTGGGGGGAAAGACGTGTCCAAACTATGTTTTTTTCAGGAAACCAGATAAAGTTTGGTGGTGGCAGTGGAAGTCCAAGGGTAAAATAGTTTGTAGCTTGAGGAAGTTTTAACCTAAGGTGGTAAAAGTAAGCTTAGGAGGTTTTCATGCAGGTCCCCACATCTGTACCCTAGAGTTCAGAGTGGGGAAGGAACTTGACACCCTGTATGTTGTTTATGAATATAAAACTGTGTATCAGACCTTGTTACATAAATGATTTGCATCCTGTTATACTTTATTTTGAGAGACAGCATGTTCACAGGAATGAATAGGGGACCAGAATATCTGAGAAAAGCTGGTCGGGAAGTGTTTTTTATTCCAACAAAAATAAATTGATGAAAAGAAAACAAATGGTTTGTTTTTGTTAAAGTATTTCTTAAAAGTTTGGGGGTTCTCCCTAAAAACAGAAAAAAAATATTTTGAGATGAAAAACATTTTTTTAAATGGCCACAATTTTGTATTTTCTTAACACATACTGTCAAGGTTCCTCCCCCACTCTGAACTCTAGGGTACAGATGTGGGGACCTGCATGAAAAAACCTCCTAAGCTTATCCTTACCAGCTTAGGTCAAAACTTCCCCAAGGTACAAAATATTACACCCGTTATCCTTGGACTGGCTGCTACCACCACCAAACTAATACTGGTTACTGGGGAAGAGCTGTTTGGATGCGTCCTTCCCCCCAAAATACTTCCCAAAACCCTGCACCCCACTTCCTGGACAAGGTTTGGTAAAAAGCCTCACCAATTTGCCTAGGTGACTACAGACCCAAACCCTTGGATCTGAGAACAATGAAAAAGCATTCAGTTTCTTACAAGAAGACTTTTAATAAAAATAGAAGTAAATAGAAATGAAGAAATCCCCCCTGTAAAATCAGGATGGTAGATATCTTACAGGGTAATTAGATTCAAAAACATAGAGAACCCCTCTAGGCAAAACCTTAAGTTACAAAAAAGATACACAGACAGAAATAGTTATTCTATTCAGCACAATTCTTTTCTCAGCCATTTAAAGAAATCATAATCTAACACATACCTAGCTAGATTACTTACTAAAAGTTCTAAGGCTCCATTCCTGGTCTATCCCTGGCAGAAACCAGCATACAGACAGACACAGACCCTTTGTTTCTCTCCCTCCTCCCAGCTTTTGAAAGTATCTTGTCTCCTCATTGGTCATTTTGGTCAGGTGCCAGCGAGGTTACCTTTAGCTTCTTAACCCTTTACAGGTGAGAGGAGCTTTCCCCTGGCCAGGAGGGTTTTCAAAGGGGTTCCCTTTATATTTATGACACGCCCCCCAAATCTCAGCTAGGGTGAAACACTGGCTGGGATTTCTTCCTGGAGCTCTAGGAAAACAGAGTTAATAAGACACATGCATCTCTAAATATACTACCAAGTACATAAAGACTAACAATATTTTCCACATCTCAAGGACGATTTTAACCAGTTGATTCTGGGAAACTTTCACGGGAGAGTGCATCAGCAACTTTGTTAGAAGCTCCTAAGATGTGTTGGATGTCGAAATCAAAATCTTGGAGAGCTAAACTCCACCGAAGAAGTTTTTTGTTAGTTTCCTTGATGGTGTGAAGCCACTTCAGTGCAGCATGGTCGGTTTGCAGGTGGAAACGCCGTCCCCAAACATATGGGCGTAGCTTTTCCAGAGCATAGACAATGGCGTAACATTCTTTTTTAGTGACTGACCAGTTGCTTTCCCTCTCAGACAGTTTTTTGCTGAGAAACACTACAGGGTGGAATTCTTGATCAGGTCCTTTCTGCATTAAAACTGCTCCCACACCACGCTCGGATGCATCTGTGGTTACTAGGAACGGTTTGTCAAAGTCTGGGGCCCTTAGTACAGGGTCAGACATGAGTGTCGCTTTAAGCTTGTTAAAGGCCTTCTGACACTTTCCGGTCCACTGAACAGCATTTGGCCGTTTCTTTTTTGTTAGGTCTGTCAGTGGGGCAGCGATTTGGCTGTAGTGCGGTACAAATCGTCTGTAATAACCGGCCAAGCCTAAGAAGGATTGAACCTGTTTCTTTGATTTTGGGACAGGCCACTTTTGGATAGCATCCACTTTGGCCTGTAGGGGGCTGATAGTTCCTTGACCCACCTGGTGTCCAAGGTAAGTCACTCTGTTTAGGCCTATTTGACACTTCTTAGCCTTAACAGTTAGTCCTGCCTCCCTTATGCGCTCAAGGACTTTCTGTAGATGTTCCAGGTAGTCTGCCCAGGAATCTGAAAATATGGCCACGTCGTCAAGGTAGGCGACTGCATATTCTCCTAATCACGCTAGGAGACCATCTACAAGTCTTTGGAAAGTGGCGGGTGTATTTCGCAGCCCGAAAGGGAGTACATTAAATTCATACAGCCCGAGATGTGTGATGAAGGCTGACCTTTCCTTGGCAGATTCATCTACCGGTACCTGCCAGTACCCCTTGGTTAAGTCCAAGGTAGAGATGAACTGGGCCCGTCCCAGTTTCTCTAATAGTTCATCTGTGCGTGGCATTGGATAGTTGTCTGGGCGAGTTACAGCATTTAGCTTACGGTAGTCCACGCAAAAACGTATTTCCCCATCTGGTTTGGGAACTAGAACCACTGGAGATGCCCATGCACTTTCAGAGGGGCGGATTACACCCATCTGTAACATATCCTGGATCTCCCGTTCTATAGCAGTTTTAGCTTGAGGAGACACCCGGTAAGGTTGAATCCTAATTGGGTGAGCATTACCTGTGTCAATGGAGTGGTATGCCCGTTCAGTCAGCCCTGGGGTGGCTGAGAACGTTGGCGCGTAGCTAGTGCACAGCTCCTGGACCTGCTGTCGCTGCATACGCCCAAGGGTCATGGAGAGGTTCACCTCTTCCACACCACCAGCACATTTCCCTTCGTAGTAAACACCTTCAGGCCACTCAGCGTCGTCTCCTCCCTGGGCTGTAAACTGACAAACCTTTAATTCTCTGGAATAAAAGGGCTTTAGAGAATTAATATGGTACACCTTAGGCTTTCGGTTGGAGGTGGGGAATGTTATGAGATAATTAACAGCTCCCAGGCGCTCCTGGACCATGAGTGGCCCTTCCCACGATGCTTCCATTTTATGGGCCTGGAGCACCTTTAAGACCATGACCTGGTCTCCTACTTTGAAGGAACGCTCTCTGGCATGTTTATCATACCAGGCTTTTTGCTCTTTTTGAGTATCCTGTAAGTGTTCTCTAGCAAGGGCTAAAGAGGTTTGGAGGGTGTTTTGTAGGTTGGTTACAAAGTCCAGAATGTTAGTTCCTGGAGAAGGTGTAAATCCCTCCCATTGCTGCTTCACCAACTGCAATGGCCCCTTAACCTCACGGCCATATACAAGTTCAAATGGGGAAAACCCTAAACTGGGATGTGGTACAGCTCTGTAGGTAAAGAGCAACTGCTGCAATACTAGGTCCCAATCATTGGAGTGCTCATTTACGAATTTACGTATCATGGCCCCCAAAGTTCCATTAAACTTCTCCACCATGCCATTTGTTTGATGATGGTAAGGAGTGGCAACCAAGTGATTTACCCCATGAGCTTCCCAAAGGTTTTTCATAGTTCCTGCCAGGAAATTAGTCCCTGCATCTGTGAGGATGTCGGAGGGCCAACCTACCCTGGCAAAAATGTCTGCTAGTGCCTGGCACACACTTTTAGCCCTGGTGTTGCTTAGAGCTACTGCTTCCGGCCATCGGGTGGCAAAATCCATGAAAGTCAGTATGTACTGCTTTCCTCTGGGTGTCTTTTTCGGAAAAGGACCCAGAATATCCACAGCTACTCGCTGAAATGGAACTTCAATGATGGGGAGTGGTTGTAGAGGGGCTTTGACCTGGTCTTGGGGTTTTCCCACTCTTTGGCACACCTCACAAGACTGGGCATAGGTAGAAACATCCTTGCCCATTCCCTCCCAGTGGAATGACCCCCGCAAACGGTCTTTGGTCCTGTTCACCCCAGCATGGCCACTAGGGTGATCGTGGGCTAAGCTCAAAGCTTGGCCCGGTATTTAGTTGGAACTACCAACTGTCTCTGAGGATGCCAGTCTTCCTGGTGTCCACCAGAAAGCGTTTCCTTGTATAAAAGTCCTCTTTCTACAACAAACCTGGATCGATTAGAAGAGCTGAGAGGCGGTGGGTTGCTCCGTGCCGCCGTCCAAGCTCTCTGGAGGCTTTCATCGGCTTCCTGTTCGGTCTGGAACTGTTCCCTTGATGCTGGAGACATCAGTTCCTCATTGGATTGTGGACCTAGGCTTGGTCCCTCTGGAAGCGATATAGAGGATGGAGCTGTTTCTGTTGACTGTGAACCGCTCTCCGCTGGTGCACTATGTTGGGATTCAGGCTCCGGCTGAGCCTCTTGGGTCGGGTTATCGGCTACTGCCAGTTCAGGTTCGGTGGGGCCCTCTGGTGTTGAGGTTGCAAGTACTGGATTCAGTGCTGACACGGGGTCTGGTGTTGGTTGTTCGGCTGGTTCTGGTTCTGGGACTGGTTCCGTCTGGCTCTCTGGGACTGGATCCACTACTGCTGTTGCAGACATTGGCCTGGGGTCTGGTTCCATCACCTCTGACCGGGTCCTGATAGAAGTTTCCGGAACAGAGCTAGGCCTCACGGCTTGTTTAGCCTGGCTGCGGGTGACCGTTCCCACCCTCTTGGCCTGCTTCACGTGATTGGCCAAGTCTTCCCCCAACAGCATGGGGATGGGATAATCATCATAGACTGCAAAAGTCCACATTCCTGACCAGCCCTTGTACTGGACAGGCAACTTGGCTGTAGGCAATTTGAAAGAGTTGGACTTGAAGGGTTGAATCGTCACTTGGATCTCTGGGTTGATTAAATTGGGGTCCACTAAGGAAGCATGGATAGCTGACACTTGTGCTCTGGTGTCCCTCCACGCGGTGACCTTCTTCCCGCCCACACTCACAGTTTCCCTCCGCTCCAAGGGTATCTGGGAGGTATCTGGGCCTGTGGACCTCTGGTGTGATTCCGGTGCAATGAACTGTAATCTGTTGGGGTTCTTGGGGCAGTTGGCCTTTACATGCCCCAGCTCGTTACATTTAAAACATCGTCCAGCTGACGGGTCACTGGGGCGAGGTGGGTTGCTGGAGAACAGGGTGGTGGGACGATAAGGGGTCTGGAGGGTTCTTTGGGAGGTAGGTGGGGCTTTGGGCGGCCCCCGGTAATAGGGTGTGGTCTGGGGTGGTCCCTTCTGGTCTCCGCTCCAACTGCGACCAGTTTTCTTCTTCTCTGCCACCTCCACCCATCTGGCTCCAATCTCTCCTGCCTCAATTATAGTTTTGGGTTTCCCATCTAGGATGTATCTTTCTATTTCCTCAGGAACACCCTCTAAGAATTGTTCCATTTGCGTTAGGAAGGGCAAATTTACTGGAGATTCAACACTTGCTCCTGATATCCAGGCATCCCAATGTTTCACAATGTGGTAGGCATGTCGGGTAAATGACATGTCTGGTTTCCACCTTAGGGCTCGGAGCCTCCGACGAGACTGCTCGGGTGTTATCCCCATTCTGACTCTCGCCTTGGATTTAAACAGTTCATACTTGTTCATGTGTTCTTTAGGCATTTCAGCTGCCACCTCAGCTAAGGGTCCACTGAGCTGCGGCCTCAGCTCTACCATGTATTGGTCAGTAGAGATGTTGTACCCAAGGCAGGCCCTTTCGAAGTTTTCTAAGAAGGCCTCAGTATCATCACCTGCCTTGTAGGTGGGGAACTTTCTGGGATGGGAAGTGGTACCTGGAGAAGGATTGCTAGGGTTTGTTGGTATATTCTGTTGGGCCTTTATCCTCTCCATCTCCTCCACATGCTTCCTCTCTTTTTCCTTTTCCTTCTCCTTCTCCACATGCTTCCTCTCTTTTTCCTTCTCCTCCTCCACACGCTTCCTCTCTTTTTCCTTCTCCTCCTCCACACGCTTCCTTGCCTCCATTTCCCTCTTGTGGGCAGCCTCCTGTACCTCCTTCTCCAGCTGCATGAGTTCTATCTGTCTTTCATGTTCCCTTTGTTTTTCCTCAGCCTGAAATTTGGCTAATTCCAGCTGTAGTCGAGCTGAGGATTTGGTCATTCTAACCTCTCTGTTTTTAACTAACTTTACACCCGAGGTTTAGAAATAAACAAACAAAACTTGGCTGTAAAATTTTGCTGTGCTGGAATAGAATACCTATTCTCTGATAGTGATTGTCAGCCTACAGAAAAAGACAATTCCCTTGTCTCTGCTCTGGGCCCAAATTAAAGCAAAAAACCTCCAACTACTTGGAAACCTGCTTACCCAGCCCAAAGAAAAAGCAAATGGGTAGAACACACACCCCCTATTTACTTTTAGGAAGAAAAGAAAAAAAACCTCTGGGTTGGAAGACTGTGAATTTCCCTGCAGGAGTTAAGTACCCTGCCTCCAGGCAAAGAAAACCTGCAATTCACAAGATAATCCCCTTTTGTCTCTGCTTGGCCACAAAGCAGAGAGAAACCAAGCTGCTTTCAGTTTCAAAGCTGCTTTCTGGACTTCCTAAAAATTCCTTTTTAAAATCTGTATTTCTAGTTCAAAAAATCTCAACTGGATCTCAAAATGATTTCAGGTTAATCCCACCACTGTGCCACCATGTCAAGGTTCCTCCCCCACTCTGAACTCTAGGGTACAGATGTGGGGACCTGCATGAAAAAACCTCCTAAGCTTATCCTTACCAGCTTAGGTCAAAACTTCCCCAAGGTACAAAATATTCCACCCGTTATCCTTGGACTGGCCGCTACCACCACCAAACTAATACTGGTTACTGGGGAAGAGCTGTTTGGACGCGTCCTTCCCCCCAAAATACTTCCCAAAACCCTGCACCCCACTTCCTGGACAAGGTTTGGTAAAAAGCCTCACCAATTTGCCTAGGCGACTACAGACCCAAACCCTTGGATCTGAGAACAATGAAAAAGCATTCAGTGTTTTACAAGAAGACTTTTAATAAAAAATAGAAGTAAATAGAAATAAAGAAATCCCCCCTGTAAAATCAGGATGGTTGATATCTTACAGGGTAATTAGATTCAAAAACATAGAGAACCCCTCTAGGCAAAACCTTAAGTTACAAAAAAGATACACAGACAGAAATAGTTATTCTATTCAGCACAATTCTTTTCTCAGCCATTTAAAGAAATCATAATCTAACACATACCTAGCTAGATTACTTACTAAAAGTTCTAAGGCTCCATTCCTGGTCTATCCCTGGCAGAAACCAGCATACAGACAGACACAGACCCTTTGTTTCTCTCCCTCCTCCCAGCTTTTGAAAGTATCTTGTCTCCTCATTGGTCATTTTGGTCAGGTGCCAGCGAGGTTACCTTTAGCTTCTTAACCCTTTACAGGTGAGAGGAGCTTTCCCCTGGCCAGGAGGATTTTCAAAGGGGTTTACCCTTCCCTTTATATTTATGACACATGCCCTCAAAAGAAAAATCAAAAATGGACATTTCTATGGAAATGTTTGTTTTCACAACAAAAAGAAAATGTTGAAAAAACTGTTCTGAATGATAAAATATAATTCAGTTCTAATTCCCAGTTCTAATCCAAACTCTTTGTTTGATCTGGTTTCTATCCTTTGGCAAATTATATACCCAAACTTTGCATCAATTCCTGCTCTGTCATAGACACAGACATGGGCATAGATATAGAAATACAGAGATGGATAAACAGAGAAATAGATAGGGATAGAGATAGAAAGATAGAAGTGTTGTGAGACTTAGTGTTTCAAAAGTAAACCTAACAGCTCCAGGAAATAGCTTTTCACCTTGGTAAATTGCCCCTGACTGGTGGGACACCCTCCCCACAAACTTGTTCAACTTTGGTACTGCTCTTTATATAGCCCTCCAGCTTTTATGTGTCTGGTAACATTTCCAAGTTCTCTGTGTAAATGGATGAGGAGATGTGGATGTGTGAATGGGTGAGGAAGAGAAGAATGAGGTAAATTTAAAAAGAGAAGCATGGCACTGAAAGATCGAGATTTGAAGGAGGGAAGTAAGAGAAGAAAGAACAGAAAATACAGGAGAAGAGATAGAGAACATAATGTAGGGAACAAAGGACAGACAAATAAGGGAGTGAAGGGAGAGATAAGGAGAAGATGAAACTAGAGACTGTGAACGCAATACAGGCAAAGATAAACACTAGCCTGCTATTTAAAAAGTGTGAAATTGAAATAAAGCCAAAAAGGGAAAGAACGATAGAACAGAGAGAGGATGTAAGTTACATTAATAAAAGTACACTAAATAGGAAGTTAATTGACAAGTCCCCAATCCAGCATTTGATAGCATGTGTGCCTGACTCCACACACTACATATTTCAGGATTGCTACCTATGGGAGTACACAATAAACATGTATAAATTTAAATTTCAGAGGCATAGCCTTGGAAAAGTTTGGATATTTTTTACCCTGCTAGTAGCCCTAGTCTTTCCCATTAATAGATTTTAGGTATATTTTTCAAGCCTTAATTACTTACAACCTATAAATACCTAATAGATACCATGTTGGCTTGTGCTCCATAAAACACTGAAGGAACAAAGACATCATTGCTTATGAAAAATAGAAAGTTAAAAGAAAGTAAATACCATTTTAAATGCATTGGGATAATTTTACTAGCAAGACTTATGAAGAAAGCAAAGAGTTAAGAAGAATAAATTATTTAAATGGCTTTTAAATTTTCTTAAATGCATCCTCACCATCCTCAATATTATTATTTCTAATTATTATTTTAAATGCATTTTTCTATTTAAAATAAGAAGACTTGTTTATTTAAGACAGTTTCAAAAATGCATTTAACATAGACTACAGCTCTCATCTTCAGGATAAAAGAGAGAAAATAAGACTAGAATTTGTTTGTTCTTTGTGTACTGTATTTATCCTGGACTAACAAGACAATACAAACTGATAATTTGTAATGAAAGATAACACGCTGCCATTTTAAAGACAGAACACTTTGATAGTAAGTTATAACCAGAGAATCATAAGGATTTACAGAATGGCTCTTATTTCTTCTGAGGACCTGATGTTATTTTCAGTGGCATGCATTTTATATACATGACTAACAAGCTTAAATGCTTCATACTTGTAAGATTTTGCTTAATCTTTCTTTAGTATTTGTTTATAGAGATTGCATAAGTTTTGTTTGTTCTGGACTTTTTAATGAATACTGTACATGATCTAAAATTTAATGTAGTCAGCATAAGGTTTTCTGAACATATTTACTTATTGTGGGAAAACATACAGAATGCAGAGCCTCTGAAATTCTCTGTCATTTCTGATCTAGATTTTTCAGCAGAGATGTCTGCATATTTTCAAACAGATGAAAAGAGATTTCCTAAACAAAATATATCTTGGAATCCTTGAGGGATAAATATTTTGCATTTTTTTATTCAAAGCCAAATCAAGCCTTCCAAATGGAGGACCAGAAGATTCCTAGTAGAGTTCACCTAGTCATCTAGCTGAGGATCCTTGCACCTCCTCACAGCAAGCAAAGTCATGTTACTTTTAAATCCCAAGTCTGGACACATCTGCCAAGGTCTACTATATGTATGCAGTGGTCTAGAACATCCTATTTTACTCCCCAGGCTGTCCTAGTCTCCACAGAGGCAGAGGCTTCTCAGGCCCATATTTGTTCCTTGCCCATTCCTCAACCAACTCCCTCCCTTTTAAAAGTAATTAAGTAGTGAGGAAAGTGAGCCTGCACAAAACCCCTTTTCTTGGACAAAGATAAAGTCATGAAGTATGACTTTATTGTGACCCTAGCTCCAGATTATAGGCCCACACCTCTTCAAATGCACAGGGATCACATGCAGGGGCTTCCCTGTGATACAATTTGAGATGCAAATATGGGTTTCAACTCCTTTCATTCTCTTTATAGGGAAAAAAGAAAGAATGGTTTACTTCTTAGTCCTTACTAAAAACTGTATAATTGATTTTCAATTTGATGATTGGACTGAAAAATCAAAAAGGTTGCAGGTGTACACAAATCTTATTTTTTTCAGTTTCTCACCAAAATGAAAACACACACATACACAAAATTCATTTTGAGGTTGAAAACATTTAATTTATTCAAAATGATTTGTTTGTTTGCATTTAGTTTAGCTTCTGGATATGTTTTACCTTTTTATTTATTTGTTTAATATAAACCCAGCTAAATTTTGAATTAAATGAAATTTTGAAATAAAAATGTTTCATTTTGGAAATGTCATTTTGACTTGTTAATTTTTTTCCAACCAAACTATTTGCTGAAATTTGAAAATAGTTTCAGTGAATCCCAAACTTCAATTTTCGTGAATAAATTATACATCTGGAAAATTTCACCCTGCTCTAGTCTTTACTAAGGCAAAATTCCCATTGACTTTGAGCATTTAATTTCACTCCATGATACCCATCCGTGACTGATCCACTTACCAGTGTCCAAGACGCAGTTTGTCTTATATCAAAGCAGAATTTAAGAAGGGTGGTAGAGGAAATCATTCATTAAATGGTAAGGAAAATGTACACTTACCTGGACAGATATTGTGAAAGCTTTTAATAAGCAGGCCCAACATTTAAATACAGAATATTGAATAAATACTCAGAGCATGAGGATGTAGAATATTCTCAAAGAATGGCCACCATTAAAAAGTCCAAAATGACTAACAATTACTACTTTGTAGTAACATACATATGGCAGTCATTTCTGAGTGTTATTGTAGAGAAGTGCTGTGGTATTTCAGATAAGGTGATTGCCAATAGTTACTTCAGACAGCTGACTTATGTCTGCTCCCCCCTACATCCCCCATTTTTCATGTAAATATAGTACAGACACTACAGGATAGGCATAACAAAAATTACAGTTAAATAGATATTTCTATTTAAGTCTGAAACATTATGGGCCCTGTCATTCCCTCTCATTGAAAATCTTACAGGAGGGTGAAATGTATAATGGAAATTCCACATAGGACCTGTGAGAGCTCCTAATATAGCTCCTCATTAAAGAGCCTTCCATTGGTTTGAGTAGAAACTGGATGTGGCGCATAAGAAACCCTGTAGAGTTTCTAATGCACTATCCATTTCAGCTCAACAGAGGCATTTAGCAGAATGGATATTTTGAGTTCTACAAAGAAACACCCAATATTAGGACATCTTCACAGGGAGCCAGATATTTAATTTTGTAATCCCATCACCCACACATGCTGAAAGCATGGCTCATTTAGGAACTTCACTCACATAGAAAGACTGCCACCATCTAGGAAGGGAGGACTGATGCCTTTGTAGTTCTACCTCTTTTATGCTTATTAACCAGTTATGACCATTATTTCTGCTGTTTCCATAGCCTCTGCATCTTGCAGAGGCCACAACTCAATGCAGAAAATTTACCTACATGAAATCTACAGTACAATCTTAACACTGAGTTAGCACAGCACCTCACATTCATCAGTGGGATTTATGATTTTACACTGAGACTGTCATATTTTACCTAAGAAAATAAAAGACACCCAACAAAGTAAAGTTTAATTCTTGAGAAATGTATGGAGATTTTTCAGGAAATTAATAATTCCTTACATTTAATTCCAGTCTGGTAAAATATTTTGTCTTTGTTGGTGTGAAATTATTTCATGTTAAGTTGTGAAAACTAGAGTACACGTTAATTCTCTCACCACTAATGGAATATTATATTTTCAGATAGTTATTTGAGTTTACTAACCATTACTACAGTAAGAGTGAAGAAATACATGCTTTAATAACAAAAAGTTGCTTCTTGCTTATTTTTAAAATTCATGGTTCCAAAGCTATTTAAAGATGCAAATTATTGTAGCAAAGCATCATGGGGCCATAAAGATTTATAAGCTGTTAAATGATCTTCAGGGCAGTTGCAAATAACATGTAACACCTGGCACAGACAGTATGTCTAATGATAATACAAATCCTTTATGGTACATTAACACCTTCAGAAATGAATAATGTCCTAAGATCAACTCCACAAAAAGTTACAGATGAGGGTCAACACATAATGTAATTGCACCGAATAACATCAGCAAATAGAATTTATCTAAATCCTTTATGCAGGCTCTGTTACCATTAATATTTCCCAATGAACAAAATATAAGGTGTGTCTGTGATGGATGATATTTATTTCCTTTAGGATCTGGACTATTTTGCTATTTATCAGAATTAGAGCTATTATGCATCCTATTCCTCATTATGTGCCTAATTAATTTGCTGTATTAAAAATTCATCTTACTTTGTTCAGATCAGGCAAGCCAAAACCTTTTAATTTCATTGTGCTCAAAAGATTAATTTTCTCAGCTACTGTAAGGACTAATAATTCATTCATATTATCTGAATCAATCAGAAAATCACATTTTTTTCCTTGCAAATTTGTTTCAGAGCTAAAGGGATCATTTGATCATTTATTTTTCTGTAATTTTAAAATATTTAAATTATACTAATGGTGCTAAACTATACCAAGTCATCTGAACTTTTGAAACATGTATTGGAAACACACAATTTCTTTCTGGTGAATTCAAGACAGGAAAATGTCCTTTCTCCTCCTGCTTGTTGTCAGGATGTGACAGATTTGCATTACCAATCTGCCTGGGGTGTCAGTTGATCAGGCTGATGCCGCAGGATCTTTGGGGAGGAGATACGGAACACATCACGTGTCTAAGTTTTAAAGCTTTATTAATAAAATAATAAAATAACAGCGGAGAGTGATGGGTGCTCCCCACATCACTCAGAGGAAGGAAGGAAGCATTAGTGCCCCAAGCCCTAACCCACTTTCATACTCACACACATACTACCCAAGGCTGGTCAGACCTGGGTGTAACATAAGAGGAAGGGCGGGGGGGGAGGGGTGGACGGGAGTTCTTGTCCTAGGCCCAGGTCATCCAAGGTCCCCTGCAAATCTCCGAGTTGCTTCACCTGTCAGGAGGGTTTTAAGTCCTGGGATCCTTGGGCGTGGGTAATCCACTCAGGGACCTCTGCTTCTCATGCTCTTTGTGGCAGTCCAAACCGGCTTGCTGTGGCATCCTCGGTTTCTCAAAACATCCCTGCTCCAGAGACTTTGTGTTTCCTTCTATTGGCCTTCGCTGTCGCAGTCTCATTTGTTCTCACTGTTCTCACTGCTATCTCTGCAGCTCTGCTCAGCTTAGTTTTCCTCTTCTCATGACTGAGCTGCTGCTGATTTGTTGTCGAGGCCATGACCTTGGGCCAGGGCCAGCATCTTATCTTCACACAGAGCTAGCTGAAGTGTTGAGTTAAGCCATCCTCTGCTTTTTCTTCTTTCTCCCCTCTCCCATCCCCCCTGGCCTCTCGTATTCTGAAAAGGAAACTTCCACTCTCCACTCACACACCTTTGATCCTCCCCAAAATGCTTTGCGATGCTTGCAACAGTGTTAGCCACATACAGTGCTGATCTGCCTGCCCCAGAGACTCCCTGAGGGAGGGGGCCATTGGGGTGTGACAAGGACACTAAGAGGAAATACATTTCAAAACAAAAGATGATTCTTGCTGTATTTCTGACAAAAAACAGAATCAATCAAAGAGTGTTAGAGAAGTAAAGTTTTATTCATTGTCCACATTAAAGGGGTCATCTCTATCTGGGCCAATAGACACAAGAAAAGTTATACTGCATCTTAATTTAAAAAAGCGTATGACGCGTGGTGTGGCTATGTAGTTTTATTGAGAGTAGATTCTAATATATTGACAAATATGATCATTTACACAGAACTCACTGGTAAGCAGTCAAAATAATTGACAGCATTCCAGCAGCTGTAATAGAGTATGGATAATTTCAAGTATAGATGGGAAGATTTCCTTTTTAACAAGTGAAGAAAATAACTCACTCATAATATGTAGTTTATCATTTTGGATAATTTATTCATAAAATAGTAGCTAAGGCTAACTTGTAACCAACAAAACTAGTTGAATTTATGTCATTGTGTGGAGCTGCCTCATTGCTATCTCACAACGATGATGGTGTCTTAGCATTATGAATTCTAGTAAACATATAGCTTCAATCCTCACATTTAGAGATACATATCAAACCTTCCAAAATATTTGGAGGAGGTCAATTCCATTGTTTTCATTCAATCCACTATGATGATAGGGAACAGTTGCAAAATTGAGATCTAGAATATAATATCTCACAAAATTCAGGGTTATTTGTACCTGGAATTTTGCTTTTTGCCTTTTTGCACTGACAAAAGTGTGTACATTTAAAGTCGGCAGAAAGCTTCCTGTAGCAAGAAGAGCTGCAGCCACTAGAGACAGGAAGGAAGCCACCTGACCTCATATCAACGCAAAAAGGAGAGCAGACTTCTTGACACTGTTCCTGCTACTACGCACTGGTCTGCGCGGCTGTTGGCTGTAGTGAGCCAAGTTGCCTTAATCCAGTCCTGCCTACCTGCTAGTTAATTGTTAGCAGTGCTGGTCAGTAGTTTTCCCATGGAACATTTTTCTGTCAGAAAAGGATGACACATTAAACTGAAATCTTTCATGGGAATGTATCAATTTTGATTAAATATTGTTTAAAAATAAAAATTAAGCATTTTAATACGGTAGAAACATTCCATTTCAATCTTATAAGAATAGAACATTCCATTTTTCATTCTGAAATGACTTTTCAAGTAGAAACTTAATATGTTTATTTTATTATATTTCATGTTATTATTATACTAATTGAAATACATATTAAAAACCAATTACGAATTTGAATACCAATTACAAATGACCACTGAGAACACCAATTCGTAAAGAAAGTACCATTTATGAAACAAATTACAATACCAACAACCGTTAGAACACCAATTATATTTTATTGTATATTATCATTTAAAAATGATTAACATTTAATTGAAAATATAAAATAAAATACAAAAATAATATTAAAATAAAACTAAAAAATAAAGTATTTCTATTTTTTAAACAATTGTATTGCACAGGAAATGTCCAAATGTCAAATGTTCATTCTAATTTGGAATGAAAAAAAGTTCAAAATGCCAGAATTGCCCACAGAACAGAAATTCAACCAGCTCTAATTGTTATTAAATTCAGAGGTTAGAGGAATGCTCAAAGTCATATAGGAAGTGTGTGATATAGTTTTACCCACATACACCAAACTTTTCTTCAGCTGTTGGTCCTGCTCCATAGCCTTAAACAAAAAGGATAAGAAGCATACTCTGGGCCTGAGTCTTTGCTCATATTCATTAGCGTAAATCAGGCATATTACCACTGATATCAGGGAATCAGGTTACTGAAATCCATGCACAAATTTTTTAAATTAGGGGTGTCAAGCGATTAAAAAATTATTTGCAATTAATTGCACTGTTAAAAAATAATAGAATACCATTTATTTAAATATTTTTGGATGTTTTCTACATTTTTAAATATACTGATTTCAATTAGAACACAGAATACAAGGTGTATAATACTCACTTAATATTTATTTTTGATTACTAGTATTTGCACTGTAAAAAAATAGTATTTTTCAATTCACCTAATATGAGTACTGTAGTGCAATCTCTTTATCATGAAAGTTGAATTTACAAATGTAGAATTATGTACAAAAAAACTTGCATTCAAAATAAAACAATGTAAAATTTTAGAGCCTGGAAGTCCGCTCCGTCCTACTTCTTGTTCAGCCAATCACTCAGACAAACAAGTTTGCTTACATTTGCAGGAGATAATGCTACCCACTTCTTGTTTACAATGTCACCTGAAAGTGAGAACAGGTGTTCTCATGGCACTGTTGCAGTTGGCATTGCAATGGTTCCAGATGCACTAAAGATTCATATTTCCCTTCATGCTTCAACCACCATTCCAGAAGACATGCGTCCATGCTGATAACACGTTCTGCTCGATAACAATCCAAAGCAGTGAGAACAGATGCATGTTCATTTTCTTTATATGAGTCAGATGCCACCAGCAGAAGGCTGATTTTCTTTTTTGGTGACTTGGGTTCTGTAGTTTTCACATTGGAGTGTTGTTCTTTAAGACTTCTGAAAGCAAGCTCCACACCTCGTTCCTCTCAGATTTTGGAAGGCACTTCAGATTCTTAAACCTTGGGTCAAGTGCTGTAGCTATCTTTAGAAAACTTACATTGGTACTTTATTTTTGTTTTGTGAAATGTGCAGTGAAAGTGTTCTTAAAATGAACAAGGTGTAATGGGTCATAAGGAGACTTCTATAACAGGCAAATGCCTGTTCTCACTTGCTGGTGATATTGTAAATAAGAAGAGGGCAACATTATCTCCCTTAAATGTAAGCAAACTTGTTTGTCTTAGCCATTGGCTGAACAAGAAGTAGGACTGAGAGGACTTGTAGGCTCTGAACTTTTACATTGTTTTGTTTTTGAGTGAAGTCATGTAACAAAGAATTCTCTGTAGTATCTGGCTCGTGAATCTTGCCCATATGCTCAGGGTTTAGCTAATCACCATATTTGGGGTCGGGAAGGTTTTTTGCCTTCCTCTGTAGCATGGAGCATGGGTCACTTCCTGTAGGATTCTCTGCTCCTTTAAGTCTTTAAACCATGATTTGAGGACTTCAATAGCTCAGACATAGGCGAGAGGCTTTTCACAGGAATGGGTGTGTGAGATTCTGTGGCCTGCGTTGTGCAGGAGGTCGGACTAGATGATCATAATGGTCCCTTCTGACCTTAGTATCTATGAATCTATAAACAAAAAACCCCTACATTTGTAAGTTGCACTTTCAGGACAAAGATTTTGCACTACAGTACTTGTATGAAGTGAATTAAAAATACTATTTTTTGTTTATCATTTTACAGTGCAAACATTTGTAAGCAAAAATAATATAAACTTTGATTTCAATTACAACACCGAATACAATATATATGAAAATGTAGAAAAACATCCAAAATATTTCATAAATTTCAATTAGTCATGCTTAATTTTTTTTAGTTAATTGCGTGAGTTAACTGCAATTAATCGACAGCCCTAGTTTAAACTAGAGAAGAATAAAACCTTTTCTGTCTTCACAGATCAAGACAAAGATGAAAACATTCTATTCCCATCCTCAAAAGTAAATTTTCTGTTGCAGAAGTTTGCAAAATGCTATCCATTTCTCTATGACACAATGTAAAAGTAGCATTCTGGGGACATACAGAATATTCAGAACAAGATCAAGTATCACTGCTTTCGTGTACACACAAAAATCATTTCAAAGCATTTGTTTTCTTTGCTTTCATTACAAAATATGTCTGTACAATAAAAAAAGTTGCAAAAGAAGAGATCCATGCCTGATGTTGATGCTAATGTTATGTATTTCTAATATACTGAAGAATGGTTCTGCAACAGTTCATCCAAGTGAAAACAGTTTCCATGTAATCTGATGAAGATTGTTTGAGTTATATGCTGTGTAAATGCTAGCTATACAAGCTACACTTGCCTATGACATTCTGGATATGAATTTTTAGGGAATGGTTAGTACCTTTTGTAGTAGATAAACCATTTTTTACTAAGAATGTGCTCTGGTGACCTGGCTATTGTTACAGAAGGTATAAAAATATCATGACAAAATATATCTTAGCATAAAAATAATTATTTTGTTTTGTAGCTAAAATTTTTAGTTCATCTTTAATTCTTCTTGGAGATATTTTTAAAAATCATCTGCTTCTCATTAAGGGGTGAATTCTGCCCCGTCATCCCTGTTTCAGTGGAATCAGTGTGTTTCCACTCTGCAAGGGATGGGGTAGGATTTAAAGGCCATACAGAGAGATTTTCCCTCAACCAAGCTCCTTAGGAAGGTGGAGTGGAACAAGAGCTGTATATTCTGTTGCTATGGCTCTTCCATCTTGTAGAGCTTTAGACAAAAGGAGACTAGTCAGGATTATACTTGATAAAACAATTAATTTCACATTGTGTCTGGAGAGGGCAGAATTTCTTCTCCTGTCCCATTTTGGAGGTCCCAAACTCAGTTACTAGAGAGGATTTCTCCTACAGTGTATGAATCCTTTGCATCATCCTCTTATAACATCCTATTTTTGACAATACTTGAAGCCATTCTTGATAAACTTTACTTCTTTACACAGCACTTCTTCTGTGTAATCAGCTTATGTCGTTTTCTTCCTAATACTGTCTTAAATCTTGAAGATCATATTTCTTCAAACCAAAAAGCATCTATAAATCATTATACAAACAGTGTCTTCCCCATCATCTTCCCCAGTGTTTGTAATATTATAACTCAAAAGTGTTTTATCCCTGGGCAATCTAATTCAGGAGCATCATGCCAATCAACACTATTCTAGAAGGAGCTGTTCTTAAGTGGCTTTTATGCTGTTTTATGCTGGACTAAGAATGGCTGATATGACTGGATGGGTCCTTGCCTGTTAAAAACGTAGGCCTCCGCTTAACAGGTCATGAATGAACATCCTCAACTTGGAAAGGTTACAACATGTCATTAGATATGCCCTAGCCAGTGACTGCCTTGCAAAACTTGGATTTGGTAACTGACACAACAAAACCTAACCCTCAAAGCTCCATTATAAGCTGTCATACAATATTCATTCCATGTTTGTTCAATCAGGCCATTTTGTATTTTCTGTAATTCTAGCCACAAGCTAGCACATGCATTTCCATAAATCTTTGATTTTCGCTTCTTGTCTGAAAATTGCATAGTCTTCTTGCAGTCTCCTCCACCATTGCATAAACAATTCTTAGAAACATTATGATCTGACTGGGCATGTAATTTTTTATGAACAAAGCACTAAATATTAATTGTTTGGTTGGCTTAGTTGTATTATGATGCTTAAATCAATTATAATTGCATTGTGGCATACAGTAACACACTAGAGTGCAACTGACACAAAATTGCAGGGAGAAGTTTTATTTTGCTTTTAATATCAGATATTTACTAGTGGGTATATGTTTGTGTGTGTGTTGGGGGGTGACCAATGTGGTGTTTTGGGTTTTTTTTTTTTAGTTTCTTCCCCTCTAGAATAAGCCATTTATATGTACTCTACTGAAAGCAATGGCTACATTTTTCCGAGCTCTATATTCAACCAAAAATGACATATATGACTGCATATGAAATTTCACTTGACACATATTTTATGTATAAACAGCCCTGGTAATAGTCTCAAATGAATATAATGGTTTAGTCTACACCTTTACTATTCCTCTCCAGAGCCTTGTTTACAGTTCGGTTCAATCGGCAATTAGGCTCTTTGGTATGATGGATCTATTTTCTGACTAAAAGTCCATAACAGCAGTGCAGAGTGAAGAGAGACTATGTCTGATGTGTGTCAGGAAGGCTTGCCAGTGCACACATTTGTCAGGCTTGGTGATAAAGATAAAAACTTATGATTCTACAGCAATATTAAAATCCACCTGAATAATGACAAATTGCAATGATATGGATGCCGAATGAGGTAGTTACAACTGACAAGAAAGTGATAGTAGCTTTATGGAGGCATGTAGCGAGAGAGGCAAATAATTCCTTTAAGTGGAAGCAACTATCAATAATGTAGGGAATGACAGAAGGCAGCAGATTGCAGTGCTTAGGTTTGTGGGAACAATTTTTAGACATTTAATTTATGACAATGAAGCTCACTGTACACATTTCTAAGAGTAGACCATAAAATTAAAAGTTATTAAAGCTGAAAAATTATGATTACATGCCATCATACCTTCTACTGAAGCTTTTGAACAATTCACAGCTATTTTTTTGCCTAATATCCCATAAGCACTGACAGAACAAAAACAGTTAAATCCAGTTTGTGAAAACTTTACATCAGTTTCTTCAGTGGGTTCATTGTTTTCATAATATATTTTATAGAACTGAATAAAAAAAACCCCAAAACCAAAAACACTCCAACCCAAAAAGAAAAAAGTCTCACAAAATGTATATTGGCAATTCTCCAGTTGTGAGGAAATGCATAGGACAGAGTTAACAAACAGAAAATGAAACATTTACACAAGGCAATGAAAAATGTATGTGTTTCATTATATATCCTATTATATCAGCTGTGTTGTGTGTATTTTGTATATTTTGATTCCTTTATTCCTCTCATTTACTGTTCCACAGATTTCTTCCATTGGCAGAATTCCTGGATAACTTCATTAACTGTCTGTTCAGGCAAAAGCCTCTCTTTGGATGAAATCACTTGTTCTTCAGTGCACATTAATCGCATCAGTTAAAGGCATGGTTGTGTCTTTTTTGGAGGAAAGAGTAAAAATGACTGCATCATAACTAAGGTGGGGCAGAGTTTGTCTGGGGCTTACCCAGGAAGGACAGCTCTGCTTTATGGTGTGGGGGGGAAAGAAGGAGAGAAACTCCTGTATAAAAGGTGCTCGGTGGTCAGCTTTGCAGCAATCACAGACCCCCTCTCTCCCCCCACCCCCCATTCTCATAGCCCACCTTAACCCTCTTATGAGGGTGGTGGATGGTAAGGTCCAAGCCATGGGTTGGCTGGCGGACCTGGATGGAAACAAATGTGAACAATTTCCTGGCCTGGACTTGGTGGAAGCCTAATCTCGGCAGTGATCACTTCACTGGAAAAGCAGGCATAGGCCGAGCAGGTGTATCTCTATGATGACCTGTTTTCTCCCTAATGAAAATACCTCTGGTGTCTGGATGTTTTTCTCCAACTAATTTTCTGCTATGAAGATTAAGAAGGTTCCTCAGTGGCCACTTGCTTTAAAGGGAATGTGTGTGTGGTTGCAGATACTTCCAGGAGTAGGAACCTAGTAGAAGAGGGCAGATAGGCTGAGATCCATGTCCAGAAACCACTCAAGTAAGTAAGGAGGAGTCAAGTAGCCCATTACCATAAAGGCTAAGAAGGAATACCGGATGGGTCAAATGAGGTAAAGCCACTGCACCCATGTGAAGGACAGGAGATCAAAGTTCTTACTCAGAGAGTAAAGACCTGTGTTGTGTGGGGGAGCTGATAACCTCTTCCAGCAATGCTGAAGATGGGACCAGATGCTTAACACAATATTAACAACAAGGGGGAAGGAAAATAAGCCAGAATAGGGAAAGAATCTGGTAAAGAATACTTGGATAAGTCATTTATATTCAAATTGCCAGGATCTGATGAAATTCACTGTAGTACACTTAAGAAACTCACTGACACAATTTTGGAACCATTAGCAATTATCTTCCAGAACTCCATAAAATTGGAGAAGGGCAAATATAACACCTATCTTCAAAAAGGAGAACAAAGAGGACCAGGGAAATTATAGCCCAGTCAGCTAACTTTGAAACTTGGTAAGCTATTTTAACAAACTATTAGACACCCAGTTTGAAGCACCCAGAGGATAATAGAGTTATAACCAGTGATGAGCTGCCAAAATCTTAACAATCGATTCCCTATAAAATATTCTGATTTAAGGGATGTGCCCCAGCATGTATTTTTTGTACCAACAGGATTGCCATATGTCTGTATTTTCCTGGGAGGAACTTTTAAAATTTAAAAATTTAAGAACCAAAAAGCCTGACCTGTTCGGGAAAATACAGATGTATGTTAACCCTGCCTAAAATTATTTTCTAAAAAGATAGGCCTGAACTAGAAATGAGCTCCGTTTCACATGTGTGGGTCCCCGCCACTCCCTGGGCGTGTGCTAGGATGACCAGATGTGCCAATTTTATAGGGACAGTCCCAATTTTGGGGTCTTTTTCTTATATAGGCTCCTATTACCCCACCACCCTCTGTCCTGATTTTTCACACTTGCTGTCTGGTCACCCTAGGGTGTGCACGTGTGGGTCCCAGCTGCTCCCTGCCCCCCTCATTGAAGCAGGTGTGCAGGGTTACTGCCCTGGGAACTGCAGGGCACCAGTGGACGTGGGGTCAGCTGCAGACAGGAGGGTGCGGGGTTGGCTGGAGGCAAGGGTGTGCGGGGCTGGCTGTGGGCAAGGCAGGGTGTGCGGAGCTGGCTGGAGACAGGAGAGTGCGGGGTTGGCTGGAGGCAAGGGGGTGTGGGGCTGGCTGGAGACAGGACAGGAGCTGACTGGAGGTAGGGGCTGGCTGCGGGCAGGGCAGGGGGGTGCAGGGCTGGCTGGAGGCAGGGACTGGCTGTGGGTAGGGGGTGCATGTGGGCAGGGGGTTGGGCAGGGGCTGGCTGGGGGCAGGGAGTGCAGGGGTGGCTTGAGACAGGGGCTGGTTGTGGCCAGGGGGTGCGGGGGTGGCTGGAAGCAGGGGCTGGCTGCAGGCAGGAGGTGCAGCAGGGGCTGGCTGTGGACAGGGTGGTGGGTGCTCACGGGGAGAGCGGCTCGGAGCAGCCTGAGCAGCAGGACACAGCCCAGGCTCAGCAGAGCAGCCGGGGACCCACCAGGCAGCAGCGGGAGCCCCAGGACCAGGGGTCGGGGGATCAGCAGCAGCATCAGGGCTCGTGCCCAGGACCAGGCAGCAGCCCACATGGCTCCCGCAGCGCAGTGCCCCCGGCGGCTGGAGGAGGAATTACATCACTTCCTGGCCAGAGCCCATCAAAAGCCTCAGCACCCCCTGCAGGGAAGTTCTGGTGGAGCCAGTTCTAAAACTGCTTCAACACGAACCGGCTCCAGCTCACCACTGGTTATAACAAAGGCTGCAAATTCTATGGATTCTATGACTTTCCGTGACCTCCATGACTTCTGAAGTGGCCTGTGGCCTGGCTCGGGGCACCTCAGGCAGCACCTGTGCCAGTCAAACTGGTCGCTATTGGGGCAGTCTCGGGCCACCACACCCCTCCCCCAGCAGCAGAGTTTGGGATTGGGATGGGGTAGGGGGTTGGGCGACCAGATAGGGTGAGGCAGGCTCTCAGCAGTGCTTACCTGGGGGGCTTCTCAGAAGTGACAATATCCCCCTCACTCAGCTGCTAGGCATAGGCATGGCCAGGCAACTCTGAGGGCTGCCTGCGCCCAGAGTGCTGGCTTTGCATCTCCCATTGGCCTGGAACCTGCCTCACCCCATCCCGTGCCCCAACCCCCTGCCCTCTCCCACACCCTGCTGCTGCTGAGGGAGGTGATACGAAGCCAGGTAGGGAGCCCTGCCAACCCCTCCCCCCAGCACGAGTGAGGGTCCCAGGCCGATGCCCGTAGCCCCCAGTATCAGGACCATACACCACTGCCTGATGCCCCCCACTAAGCAGCAGGGCCGCCTTCCCACAGTATGCGGGGCTCCTGGGCAGCCCCCACCCAGTTTTATTCAATGGTATTTTTAGTAGAGGTATAGACAGGTCACAGTCCATGAATTTTTGTTGACTGCCTGTGACCTGTCCGTGACTTTTACTAAAAGTATCCGAGACTAAAATGGAGCCTTAGTTATGAGTAATAGCCAGCATGGATTTTGTCAAGTACAAATCATGCCAAACCAACCTAATTTCTTTCTTTGATAGGGTTATTGGCCTAGTAGATAGTGGGAGTAGGAAACATGATATACTTTGATTTTAGTTATCTTTATGACACAATCCCACATGACATTCTCATAAACAAACTAGAAAAATGCAGTCTACATTAAATTAGCATAAGGTGTATGCATAATAAGTTTAAAGACTATATTCAAAAAGTAGTTATCTATGGTTCATCATCAAACTGGGAGAATTTATCTAATGAGGTCCCGGAGAGGTGTGTTCTGGGTTCAGTAGTATTCAATATTTTCATTATATATATGGATAATGAAGTAGAGAGTACACTTATAAAATCTGTAGATGACATCCAAGCTAGTAAGGGTTACAAGCACTTGGGAGGATAGGATTAAAATTCAAAGTGACCTTGATATATTGGAGAACTGGTCTGAATCTATAAGATGAAATTCAATAAAGATAAGGGCAAAGTACTATACTTGGGGGAAAAAAATCAAATGCACTGATACAAAATGGGGATAGTAGTAGTGAAGGAAAGGACCTGGGGGTTACAGTGGATGACAAATTGAATATGAGCCAACAATGTGATACAGTTGCAAAAAAGACTAATATCATTCTGGGATATATTCATAGGACCGTTGCATGTAAGACACAGAGGGTAATCATCCTGCTGTACTTGGCACATGTGAAGATTCAGCTGGAGTATTATGCCCAGTTTTGGCACCACAGTTTAAAAAAAACGATGTGGACAAATTGGAGTGAGTCCAGAGGAGTAACAAAAATGATAAAAGATTTAAAGGAAAAGTTAAAAACTGGACACGTTGCGTCCCGAGAAAAGAGGGCAGAGAGGATCTGGTAACTGTCCTCAAATATGTTAAGGGCTATTGCAAAGAAGACAGTGATCAATTTGTTCTCTATGTCCACTGAAGGTAGGACAAAAAGTAATGGGCTTAATCTGCAGCAGAGGAGATATAGGTTAGAAATTAGCAAACAACTTCCTAACTATAAGGATAGTTAAATACCGGAACAGGCTTCCAAAGGAGGTTGTGGAATCCACATCATTGCAGGTTTCTAAAAACAGGTAAGCATGTATCAGGGATGATCTAGGTATACATATGTCAAGGTTCCTTTCCCACTCTGAACTCTAGGGTACAGATGTGGGGACCTGCATGAAAAAAACCCTAAGCTTATTTTTTACCATCTTAGGTTAAAACTTCCCCAAGGTACAAACTATTTTACCTTTTGCCCCTGGACTTTATTGCTGCCACCAGCAAGTGTCTAACAAATATATAACACGGAAAGACCCCGCTTAGAAATGTCTTTCCCCCCCAAATCCTACACCCCCTTTCCCGGGGAAGGCTTTATAAAAATCCTCACCAATTGGCACAAGTGAACACAGACCCAGACCCTTGGATCTTAAGAACAATGAAAAAGCAATCAGGTTCTTAAAAGAAGAATTTTAATTGAAGAAAAAGTAAAAGAGTCATCTCTGTAAAATCAGGATGGTAAATACCTTACAGGGTAATCAGATTCAAAACATAGAGAATCCCTCTAGGCAAAACCTTAAGTTACAAAAAGAAACAAAACCATTCAGCACAACTTATTTTATCAGCCATTTAAACAAAACAGAATCTAACACATATCTAACTAGATTGCTTATCAGCCCTTTACAGGAGTTCTGACCTGCATTCCTGCTCTGGTCCCGGCAAAAAAAAAATAAAACAAAACACACAGACTGAGAAAACCTTTGTTTCTCCTCCCCCCCCACAAGCTTTGAAAGTATCTTGTCTCCTCATTGGTCATTTTGGTCAGGTGCCAGCGAGGTTATCCTAGCTTCTTAACCCTTTACATGTGAAATGGTTTTTCCTCTAGCCAGGAGGGATTTAAAGGTGTTTACCCTTCCCTTTATATTTATGACACGCCTCCCAAATCACAGATAGGGTGAAACGCTGGCTGTGATTTCTTCCTGGATCTCTAGGAGAAAACAGAGTTAATAAGACACACGCACCGCTAAATATACTACCAAGTATATAAAGACTAACAATATTTTTCACATTTCAAGGACAATTTTAACTAGTTGATTCTGGGAAACTTTCATGGGAGAATGCATCAGCCATTTTGTTAGAAGCTCCTGAGATATGTTGGATGTCGAAATCAAAATCTTGGAAAGCTAAATTCTACCAAATAAGTTTTTTTGTTATTTCCCGTGGCGGTATGAAGCCACTGTAGTGTAGCATGGTCGGTTTGTGGAAACTCCGTCCCCAAACGTATGGGCGTAGCTTTTCCAGAGCGTAGACAATAGCGTAACATTCTTTTTCACTGACTGACCAGTTGCTTTCCCTCTCAGACAGCTTCTTGTTGAGAAACACTACAGGGTGGAATCCTTGATCTGGTCCTTCCTGCATTAAAACTGCTCCCGCACCACGCTCAGATGCATCTGTGGTTACTAGAACGGTTTGTCAAAGTCTGGGGCCCTTAGTACAGGGTCAGACATGAGTGTCGCTTTAAGCTGGTTAAAGGCCTTCTGACACTTTTCAGTCCATTTGGCTGTTTCTTTTTGGTTAGGTCTGTCAGTGGGGTGGCAATTTGGCTGTATTGCAGTACAAATTGCCTGTAATATCCGGCCAAGCCTAAGAAGGATTGGACCTGTTTCTTTGATTTTGGGACAGGCCACTTTTGGATAGCATCCACTTTAGCCTGTAAGGGGTTGATAGTTCCTTGACCCACCTGGTGTCCAAGGTAAGTCACTCTGTTTAGGCCTATTTGACACTTCTTAGCCTTAACAGTTAGTCCTGCCTCCCTTATGCGCTCAAAGACTTTTTGTAGATGTTCCAGGTGTTCTACCCAGGAATCCGAAAATATGGCCACATTGTCAAGGTAGGGGGCTGCATATTCTCCTAATCCCGCTAGGAGACCATCTACAAGTCTTTGGAAAGTGGCAGGTGCATTTCGCAGCCCGAAAGGGAGTACATTAAATTCATACAGCCCGAGATGTGTGATGAAGGCTGACCTTTCCTTGGCGGATTCATCTAGTGGTACCTGCCAGTATCCCTTGGTTAAGTCCAAGGTAGAGATGAATTGAGCCAGTCCCAGTTTCACTAATAGTTCATCTGTGTGTGGCATTGGAT
Source organism: Lepidochelys olivacea (assembly GCF_965140295.1). Taxonomy (NCBI): domain Eukaryota; kingdom Metazoa; phylum Chordata; order Testudines; family Cheloniidae; genus Lepidochelys; species Lepidochelys olivacea. The sequence goes on along the minus strand of NC_140411.1, from coordinate 72,409,893 downwards.
AGTTGTCTGGGCGAGTTACAGCATTTAGCTTATGGTAGTCCACGCAAAAACGTATTTCCCCAGCTGGTTTGGGAACTAGAACCATTGGAGATGCCCATGTACTGCCAGAGGGGCAGATTACATCCATCTGTAGCATATCCTGGATCTCCCATTCTATAGCAGTTTTATCTTAAGGAGACACCCGGTAAGGTTGGACTTTAATTGGGTGAGCATTACTTGTGTCAATGGAGTGGTATGCCCGTTCAGTCAGTCCTGGGGTGGCTGAGAACATTGGCGCGTAGCTAGTGCACAGCTCCTTGATCTGCTGTCTCTGCATACGCCCAATGGTCAAGGAGAGGTTCACCTCTTCCACACCACCAGCACATTTCCCTTTGTAGTAGACAACTTCAGGACACTCAGCGTCATCTCCTCCCTGGGCTGTAAACTGACAAACCTTTCATTCTCTGGAATAGAAGGGCTTTAGAGAATTAATATGGTACACCTTAGGCTTTCGGTTGGAGGTGGGGAATGCTAGGAGATAATTAACAGCTCCCAGGCGCTCCTGGACTCCATGGCCCTTCCCATGACGCTTCCATTTTAAAGGCGCTCCAGGCCCATAAGACCATGATGTGGTCCCCTACTTTGACAGAACACTCTCTGGCATATTAATCATACCAGGCTTTTTGATCTTTTTGAGCATCCTTTAGGTTTTCTTTAGCAAGGGTTAAAGAGGTTTGAAGGTGTTTTGTAGGTTGGTTACAAAGTCCAGAATGTTAGTTCCTGGAGAAGGTGTAAACTCCTCCCATTGCTGCTCCCATTCACCAACTGTAATGGCCCCTTAACCTCACGGCCATATACAAGTTCAAATGGTGAAAACCCTAAACTGGGATGTGGTACAGCTCTGTAAGCAAAGAGCAACTGCTGCAACACCAGGTCCCAATCATTGGAGTGCTCATTTACGAATTTACATATTATGGCCCCCAAAGTCCCATTAAATTTCTCCACCAGGCCATTTGTTTGATGATGGTAAGGGGTGGCAACCAAGTGATTCACCCCATGAGCTTCCCAAAGGCTTTCCATAGTTCCTGCCAGGAAATTAGTTCCTGCATCTGTGAGGATGTTGGAGGGCCAACCTACCCTGGCAAAAATGTCTGCTAGTGCCTGGCACACATTTTTAGCCCTGGTCTTGCTGCAAAGTATTTTCCATCCTGATTTTACAGAGATGATTTTTACCTTTCTTTTAAGAACCTGGTTGATTTTCCCATTATTCCAAGACCCAGGGGTTTGGGTCTTTGATCATTTTGTAACCAATTGGTTAGGATATTATTCTCAAGCCTCCCCAGGAAAGGAGGCGTAAGGGCTTGGGGGGATTGCTGAGGGAAGAGGAACTCCAAGTTGTCCTTTTCCGTGGTTCTTTGTTAAATTACTTGGTGGTGGCCTCATACCTCAGTCCAAGCATAAATAGAGATTTGTGCCTTGGGAAAGTTTTTAACTTAAACTGGTAGAAATAAGCTTAGGGGGTCTTTCATGCAGATCCCCACGTCTGTACCCTAGAGTTCTGAGTGGGGAGAGAACCCTGACACAGAGTGAAACCAAACAACAAAACTGGGAAAGCAAAATGAGATGGTAAGTGCAGTGGGGAAGTCACTGAAGGTATGGGGATAAACAAGAGGTTTAAAATAATGCTACAGTTTCTATTGCAAAGTGCAGCAGGGCCTGCAGACTTGCTAGATGAGGAAGAACTTCTTGCAGAGGTGGGAAGGTGAGGATAAAAGGTTATGGAAAACATTGGACAGCAGACATGATCACTGGCCTTGATGGACAACTCTGAAAACTGCCTCTGCAGCTGCTGAACAGGACATAACCCAGAAGTGAAGGATTGCACACCTGAAAGTGCAAAGAGAATTGAAAGAAAAAATCAATGTTTTTATTTTCTTCAGTTCTGAAAAAAATTAAATACATGCCCTGGTAAAATTAAAGCATACCATATGTAGCAAAAAATGTGTGTGCATAAGACATATTCTGTGCAACACATATGTTATAAATCCCCTTTGGTAAGCAAATTGAAGAAAACAAGGGCTCGTGTTGTGAAGGAATCGTAGATACGTAATTATGGGGCAGCTGATGTTTCCTGGTAACAATTTCTTCTTTCTCTAGGGAACAGGGAGAATCTTCACTTAATGATTCTCACTCTTCTGTATATGGTTTGTTACCTGCTTCGCACATAGTCATACCTCTTACATTAGTTTTCTTGGTAATAAATCACAGTATAGCATAGTAGGTGATTACAGCAGCTGCAGAAAAACATCCACTGATGGGTATTATATATTAAAAATAATACTGTTATTTTTCATTGTTTACATTTATAACTAGGAAGAAAAAAGTTCTAACGGGGCATATTTTTGTGTATCACAATGACATCTTGAATGCTCTGTAAAATGTACATAACAAAGAGGTTTTTTTTGTTTTTAATAAGAAACATTTTCCAGCTCTGTGTCCCAGCAAAAATATTGCTTTCCAGAAGATTTCTTCTTCTGGATCCTCAAGGACTTTCCAGACACCTGAGAAACCAAAATTAAACCTAATTAGGCTGCTATGCAACCACATTAATCTTACAGCTGCTATAAAAAATGGTCAAGCTGCTACAGGTAACAGACACTGCAATGATACTACACCTGCATCTTAAATAAAAAGGCACAAAATCAAAATATTTAATTTAGCTTCATGACAGTAAAGGTGCTTGTTAGGGGGCTTATTCCTTCACCCACTTACTTCCCTGGTCCTTCACGCATGAACAGAGAGCAACAATACCCGAAGTCCAAAGGTGCAAACAATTCGATGTTTATTGGGGTGAACTTCCAGCAAGCATGATTTCAGTTTCCTTCCTAAGTATCCTCCTTCCCAGCTCTGACACCACAGAGCCTTACACCTGTGTCCCTGTTCCCATTCCTACCCTTAGCCAAACATGATTCCAACTTCCTTACTCCCATTCCCTGTTCCCATTTCCCCCTTTAGCAAAACATGATTCCAATTTTCTTACCCCCATTCCCTGTTCCCATCTCCCTTACCCACATGCCCATGCCCACGCCCACCCCCACCCGCCCACTTCCTCATTGACTACAGATTATATAGTAAAACTTGAGTTCTGCTTAGCTATACCTTAACCAATCATTTTCCTGAAATTTAACTAACCAATCCTAACATATTGTAACATGATTATGTAACCAATTATATCCCACCACCTTAATTAGTTTACACCCAGCAAAATTAATTATACAGCAGACAGGAACAATCACAGAACCAGACAGAGATTATACAGACAAACAATAGCAAAGTGGAAGCTATAATGACAAGACAATACAGAAGTGAGGGTTTCACATCCCAGAGTGAGTTCTTGCCAGACAGGATGCTATCAAACTAAGTTTCCTTTTACATTTTCTAGGCACTTCCCTTTCTCTGGAGGTGATAGGAATACAATCCTGTCCTGATAGTGCCTAACAGCCCAATAGCACCTTATTTCAATGTGACTAGTTTGGAATGTGAGGATGTGAAAGTTCGCTTCCCAGCTTATGGCTGCCTCCGCTGCTTAGCCAAAGGCCTGAGCCTAAGCACAGGGCCACAAACTGTCACAGTAAGAGAAGGCCCTTACACCAGCAGATAGTGATTTTGATTCTTTCTTTTATACCTCTATAATTAGCCAGGTGATAAGAATACACCTAAATTCTTAGAGTATAGGCCTTTACAGACAGGCCTGAATATCTATATCCTAACAGTGCTTAATGCCTCTGTGGGCTTTATCTTCTTGTGACAGTCACTTTTATTAATAACCATTCACTATTAATTTACAGAGCAGCCAAAAATGTGCTAGGCACAGTCATATAAAAAGACAGAATCCTTGGCCCAAGAAGCTTACTGTCTAATTAGACAATTTACAGATCTGGAAACACCAGGGAAGGATATACCTATTTTGTGGAGAAGGGAAGATCCATTTGACCCATCGCTTATCATTTTTTTTTTTTACCCTTGACTCCATATTTAGCTGTCATGGCCTGGTTATAGGGTGTGATAGTAAACTTGGGTTAGTAATTTAGCCTTTGCCTTTATTTATTTATTTTATGCATAATGTTACCTACTTTAATATTTTCATGCTTTGCATCTGTTTTTTATTCACTTTTAACCTGTGCTCTTTATTGGTAATGAACCCTACCCAACTCTATTATAAATCTCTTTAACACTATTCTTTTCTCTTTTGCTTTTTATTCCCAGTGGACATTTATCTTGTCCAATTTTATAAAACAATTTTAACTCTTATGTATATATTTAAGATTATTTTTAATCTCTGTTTACTTTTTTTCCCAATTATTTGTAATTTACTGAAAACCTGGAAGACTCTCTTCCAACTTCAAGACATCCCTTCTTATCATCACCAGTTCAAGATAGCCCTCTACAACCCTACCCTCAGAAGATGACTCTCCTTCCCACCCAGACTCTCCACTCCCATCCAACAGAAATCAGTGCTGATTAAAGCAATCCATTCAAGTCGGCACCCAATCAACAGCTGTGTTAACTTGCTATTGTGCTACACCTTCACAGGACAGGATCTTGCTTCATGACCTTGGACAGCTGCTAGCTGGAAAAGCCCTAAAACCAGGCTAGGTTGGTAGATGAGACAGGGAATAAGAGGGGGACATAGAGCCTTGATAGAGATGGCCCTCACATCCCTGTTGCCAGCTTCCATAATTTTATCACAAATCCTGTATTTCTTCCGCTGCAGGCCTCAGGCTCGTCGAGTCATGTGGAGAAGACAGAATCTTAGTTTTCATTAAAAAAAAAGTAAATAAATTTCTAGTCCCAGCAGTTGCAGAGAAATGATTGAAAACAATAACATCTTAGAAACCAATAGGCAGAGAAGAAAAAAATCCAACTTTAAACAAAAATGTTGTCCGGAGAAGTCATCTGGCCCATAGAAGAGTAAGGAGGCATGAGGCACTTGTACCACAACTCCAATGAGACACCACTTTCCCAATTGAAATGTTTTGATTTGGGGCAAAAAGCTACTTTTTTTTTTTGGTTTGTTTTCAGGTGTTCATTCTCTCAGTGAAAAGGCAAACTTTGCTGTGGAAAACACACTTTCCGTTAAATAATTTGTTTAGTTAAAAACAGACATTTTGGTTGAAAACCAGTTATGACAGAAAATTTTGGAGCAGCCCTAGTGAACACCCCTCCAAGTGTATATCTACACTGCAATTAATCCTTGTTGGCTGGCCTATATCAGCTGGCTCGGGCTATGGGGCAGTTTAACTGTGGTGTAGACATTTGGGCTTGGGCTGGAGCCTGGACTCTGGGATCCTCCCCCCTTGTGGGGTCTCAGATCCTGAGTTCCAGCCCCAGCCTGAATGCCTACCCTGCATTTATTTAGTGCCATAGACCAAGCCCCACGAGGATAAGTCAGCTAACAGAAGACCGTCATGCTGGGTGTTAAATTGCAATGTAGACATACCCCAAATTGTCACCTTTGTCCCCCACCCCCCAGCCTGCCGCAACAGTAATTCATCCTCCTAACACAACAGCAAGCACCTTGGCTCTGAAGGTATGTGAGATCAGGCTTGGGAAGGTCCTGGGATTTGATGAGGAGAGGTGGAAGCAACTGAATAGAAAGGATCTAATTGCAGGTAACTTCTCTTGGAGGTTACTGTTCAAACAAACTATCAGCCAATTTGCAGATGAGAGTTCCCTTTTAAATTTCAACCTCTGCAAGATGTACACAGCTATGTTCTAACCTGCTCTTTTGTATGTTCCAAGCAGCCATTAGTGTTTGGTAACCTGACCAGTTTTATTGAAACTCATGGGAATTCATGCAGTTCAGGCATTTCAAGACTGGCTCATTTCCCTCTCTAAATTAGTCACAGAGAGCAACAAATACTAAATGAGGTGATGGGTGAACATACAGGACAATCTTTCATGCCAAACAAACATATTGCATCATATGATATTGAAAAAAATACATTTTGTTTGTTAAAAACTTTAAATGCTAACAAGAAACAAGTGACCAGCATACTTAAAGTTTCTTTTCCACTATGTTCCAAGTTATAGACACTATCTTAAACTTTTATTGTAGACCTTAAAATTTTAGTACTTGCTGTCCCTAGTGGATCTACAAGACACAACAACAGTTAGTGGTTTATTAAATCTGCCATTTACTGTAAGGGAAAGTTAATTTCCACATTGGTTTTTGGCCCCATATATCCCTGTACATAAAGTAGTGGTGATGTTTATTATTTCATTGTCTGTAAAATGAAACAAGATTTGTACTCCAATTCCTAAAAGTGTTTCAGATTAAATTCAATAAAATGTCCATCTTAATTAATACACACAAATGAATAAAGTTATCTATATTTACTGAAACTGATAGGAAATTATGCATACCACCTTAAAGCAAGTAAAAGCAAATGTCTCTGTCTCTTGAACTGTGTGCTGCATACTTGAGACAGGTGAAATTAGATTTTTTAAAAATGTATTTTTTGTGTTTTGTTGCTCCACAAAAATTTGTCAAGAGACCACTTACCTGTATAAATGTCAGCTCCTGGGAAACATCAGTCTTTCCCTAGAGTTCTGGGAAATTAGGGAATCTATTTCTCTATAGATATTTGTCATTCAAGGACAAACTATATTTGTCCAGGAAGGGAAGGGCTCTTTTCAAAGGAATTCCAGACCACAGTTGACTCTCAAAATCCCACATATCTCTTTCACAACAGCTGCTTGGTTCACCAGGGTAACAGCTTTTAATGTAGGTAGAGCCCCTAGCAGAATACCATTTATTGCAGTGGTCTTTACGTTCCATTAGCCTTATTTATGCTTAATAAAACTGTTTTGCCAGGCCAAGCTTTGAATACAAATTTCTAGTTTCCAGTGCAGTGACTCTATATTTTGCATCTGAAGAAGTGGGTTTTTTACCCATGAAAGCTTATGCCCAAATAAATCTGTTAGTCTTTAAGGTGCCAACAGACTCCTCATTGTTTTTATATTTTTTTCTACCTTCCCAGGATCCGCCATGCTGCATTTACTTTAAATGCAAATAGAGCCACTGCTCTTTTCACAACAGGTTGAATTGCACAGCTTTACTTGGCCGCATAAGAGAGTAAAGATTTCCCACTTCCTACTTTGATTTGAACCATTCAGACTGCTACTCTAGCTACAATGCCAGGGAGCAGGGCTCCAATCTGTGAGCAAATGGCTTGAGGGCATGCCTATACTGCAATGTAAACCTGGGATTAGCAGAACTGAGGATAGCAGATCCTAGGTTTATTAAACTCACTCGTTTGTAACCACAAGTTAGAAATGATTGAACCTTGGGTCCCAACCTGATGCTCCAGCATCTACACTGCATTATCTGCGCCTGAGTCCAACCACCCATATCCCAGACTTTCTAGTGCCCTCCCAAAATGTGGACACTCTAGCCCTTTGTTCCTGGTGCAGCATGGCAAAACTTGATTGTCCAGTAAACATAACAGTACAGAGGACAAAGAACATTGGCCAGTAGGACTATGGGGTATTTTTCATTGACTCCCAGAGCACAAGTCCAGTGGGCTCACATCTATATAGCAAAACAATTGGGCTTGAACGGTGGGTCCCAGCTTGACTCAGTCTCGGACCCTCCACCTGCCTGGCATCCTAGGATCCTGGGTCTGAATCCTGGCATAATGTTATTTGTGTGTAGACAGCAGTTTAAACCTGGACAGTGTTGTGTAGACATATCCTGAGAGGCAGCAGAAGTGGGTAAGGAGTGGGATGAGCTCTAGCTCTCTACCTAGAATCAATGACTGAGCTCTCAGAAAAAAAGCAAGGTTCTCTACAGAAAGACATGCAGTTACTTATACATTCCTAAAGCAAGGGAGGAGCCTCAGAGGAACTGTGATTATGCTATTATTCTGCTTCTGGGGAGGTGTAGTTATACAGGACAGATTGCAAACTTACAATGTAGCTCATTATAAGGGAGTCCATACTTGTTTTTCACTGTTGAAGAAATTGCCCGGTCATTTTCACAGCTCCTGTGATTTCCCCTGTAATAACTACCACCACTTACTTAACAGCAACACTGGATGAACTTCAGTATGTTTATATTTGCATCCAAATGTCCAAATGTTTACCCAAACTTAACGGAATCTCCTGTCTGAAAAGCAGGCTGAAAAATCCCATGAGATTTCCAGGATTTCCCATTTCCATACAGTTATCAAGCCATATGCATTTAAAGGCAAGTTGCTTTTGGGGAGAATGGAGGCAGTGCTTTGTCCATGTCTGCTATCACTCTGATGAAATTAAGAAGTGAATATGGCATGAAAAATAAAGTAATAATAATGAAGTTTGAACATCAAATACAAGTTTTTTGGTTGAACACAGATTGTTGTGATTTGCTTACATGATGTAGCTGAAGCAGATGTCTGTACCCTACAGTCATTCTTTCCTCAAAGAATCAAGAAAGTAGTAATGAGTACCTGCTCCTCTTCTCCAAAAGCCTTCACTTGCATGGTTCCTTCAAGGACTTATCTTGCCTCTTCTTCTTCAATATCTAGATGAGACTACTTGGAGAGGTGAAGAAACATCATAGGCTTTGGTGTCAACAATAGTTGGATGACACCCAGCTATGTATCACATTTTTGCATATGCAAAAACTAGTATATGTTTAGGAGAGCAGCACCTGGATGAAGAGCTGCTCCCGCAAAGTTAACTTGTGCGAGAACACTGCAGTGCTGATTAGAAAGGGGGAAATGCAATTAAGAACTAGTTAGCCTGGGTAGTGTCTGTCCATTCATCCAGGTGTCTGCCTTAAACAACAGTTTTAAATGGTTACATTGTCCAGGTATGATCAGTGGTGAAAAAGCTTTCTTCCACCTCCAGGAACAAAAGTCAGTAGTTAATGACTGTATTTTTCTAACAGAAAACTGAAAATGTAATTGTCATCTCAGCTTATAGTTTGGGGAAAGGGAAAACAATTATTTATAAAGGAAAGTTATGTCCATCATATGGCCATATCAACTTTTGACACTAAAAATGAGGGTGGTGATTATAGGGTCCACCAAAGCAAAGGGGCTGGGTAGCAGTTTGCAATTCCTGGTCCTCTTCCTTTCTTTCATCCTTCATTGTCTTTATCATTCTACACCTCCTTTGTCTTCCAGTCCTTCCTTCTCCCCACTCTATTCTTTAGCTCTCTTTTAGCTCCAGGTTGGACATGTTGCCTGCCTTCTTTTTACATCTTTCCATTTGCCCTTGGTACTTCGTTCTTCCCATATCATAGAAATAACAAAATGTGGCCCTTACTTACACTCATTCAACCCCAAAGAAAGCTTGGGTGAATGTGTGTACATAAATGTAGAATGTATTCCATATTCTGAAATGGGAATCAGTTCTTTGAGCCGACTGTGATTGCATTAATATTTCAGTGACTTATAGAGAAAAAAAACACATTTGATTTCTATTTTTAAAATGCTTGCATTATTTTAATTCAAAGCTAATAACAATTTAAAATTCTTTGTTAAAAAGCTCTATGTTGTGCTATGTATTACTGCTTCCATTGAACATTTTGTGACAACCCTTCAAATAATTACATTGTCAGCAGCTAATAACATCAAACATGGTATTTGCTGTTTGCCGTAATTGCCTCAGCAGGAAAAAAAAAAGTATCAATATTGCTATCTGGAGTTCAGTGCACTTTCCATTCATTGCACTCTTACTTTGATTTTCTAATATATTACTTTGAAATCTATGAAGCAGCAGCTGAGGCACTCATTACTTTTGACTACAAATGGCTGCAGAATTGATGGGAAAGCTGATTTAGACAGCACATTCAATAAAATGCCCCTTTTAAGATGTCTTAATGACAGACCTCAGTGACGAAAAATCCATGTGTCTTCCTGTATAATATAAAAACCAAATTTTGTTTTGCAGTTTAAGTTCCCAGGGATAGAAATAGAATGGTAGACTATATGCAGGTCTCCAACATAAATCAAATCGACTATGAAAATATCTGTACTTTTTGCTGCAGTATGTCTCTGAATTATTTGAATACTAATATTAAAGGTGTTCCTGAATGTCAGTCAATAAAGTCAAAAAGAGATACAGATATAGTCAAGTTCTAAAAATAAAATGTGAAAATATGAAGACAGAAATACAAAGGCACACACTACATATAGCCAACAGAGAAACTAAAATAAAGAGGAGCAGTACTTCAAAAATAATAAATATTTAAGTAAATATTAACACATGAAAAGAAGGCAATATTCATTGCAAAAGTTAGTTTACAAAACTGATTCAAATATTGGTTTTAGCTTGTTTGGACAATAGTCCCCTCCCCTTAGGCATTTAAGAATATTGGACCCAAAGGACTCAGTTCTTCATTTTCTGGACCTATCACATATCACTCTACACATAAACCTGATAAATTGCCCATAAATGAACACAAGGCCCGTACCTAAGATGGTAAAACATGATGGCCCCTCAAGGCCACTACTACCAGGGATAGAGGCAGTCATTGCTCATATAGTAAATGATTCCTACATTCAATTAATACTTAGGACTAAATTCACAAAAGGACCTAGGACCTAACTGACACTATAGGCACCTAAATCCCATAATCAGGCCCCATTGGAATTCCCCTCAAACCCTGTAAGCACCTAAATGTGGTTCCCAAATTTGTACAGTAAAAGTTGCCTAATCACCTATATTTCTGCCTTTGACTTTGCACACTGCATCCCTGTGTCAGGTGTGCAGATGCCTAAGTCCTAGAGCGATTCACAAACTGTCTGAAGGCAGGCATTCTTCCACCTAAATTGCATGGGGACCCAATCTAGTAAGTGTGCTCAGACCTTGCGTGGATCAGATTCATATAGACAAGTTTACACAAAATGGCTGGGGCAGAAAAAGGGGAATTAGATAATGAAAGAATCATTGGGCTACAGAGAGAAAGAGCAAGAATAAGAATGACTCTTCAACAGGAAAGATTAAGAGATACCCACTGCAGAACATCCCTAGTCCAGTGGTTGGGGGGGAAGGGTCTGAATCAGGGGTCTCCCTATATAGGCCCTATATAGACTTAACATGGTGTCACAGACAGTTCCTTTGGACATTTCGATCTATCTTCCTACCTTGGCAATCTTGATTCTGTGAAAGACAGTCACTTTACAATAAAAATCACAAAATATCCAGGTTATTCCCAGTCCCAAAGGACTGGTCACTTTCCGCAGGACAATTTGCATTTTAGATCTCATACCTAAGACAATGCTAGTAGCCAGTCCTGTAGTAAATTAACTAAGGGTTTTATCAATGAAGAAAAAGACATGAGAGGGTTTTTTTCTTCTTCCTGTTTTTCCTGTTTGGTGAGTTATATAAAACATTTTACAGTTCTAGAGCAAACACTTAAATATTACTTTACACCAACGGATAATGAGATATTAAAAGTAGGATTAATACATGCAGCATCCTACAAGCAATTCCATGAAGTCTAAACACTAAATACATTCTTATAACACTAATATCTGTTTTAACTACACTATTCACAAGTAAGACAGACTGGTTTGTAAGTGTTCAGTGAGGCCTGGGACCTTGAATGAGCTGGCACCTGGACTGCCAGCATCACAAAAGAGAGTTTGCAGCTGAGTATTCCCAGCTGAGTATTGCAGTCCAGATTCAGGTGCCTATATGTGAGACAAGGGGAAGGGCTTCTGTTTGGGAACTCTCACTGGTTAGCTTAGGAAAGGAGTCTTCTACCATCTGGCTTTTGTAAATCATTCTCAGGTGCCTAACTCTCCCCCTTCATTGTTTAGGGCAGGGATCAGCAACCTTTGGCACGTGGCCCACTGTGGTAAGCCCCCTGGCGGGCCGGGCTGGTTTGTTTACCTGCCGCGTCCGCAGGTTCAGCCAATCGCAGCTCCCACTGACCGCGGTTTGCCGTGCCAGGCCAATGGTGGATGAACTCAGGCTTTGTGTATCCAGGCACCTAAGTTTCTTTGTGAATCTATCCCTAAGGGTATATTAATTTTCACCCTATTATCCACTGGGACAGCAGAAAAAAATAATTTATTTCTCATATCAGTAGTGGATAGTAGGGATCAATCCTATGTTCCATTGTTAAAAATAAATTTTGCAACAGTAGGTGGTTCAACTTTTTGTTTTATGTTTCGTTTTGGTTTCAAAAATTCCAATAAAAGGGGGAATATTAAGAGAGACTCTTTCAGCATTTATGTGTTTCCATGATAAATTACAGTACACATAACCTGTATTTATGAAATGTGATGCATTATAGTATATTGATTTTCAATTCCATAATAGCATTTGTTATATCTCATGTCCTGCCTGGGAGGGGTAGAGAGAAGTGTTGAAAAATTATTCACTGTGGTCTAAATCTGATCAATAGTAGCAAACAAGAGAGTTAGGAGGGTTTTTTTTAATGTGGAAAACATCTCAAATATATTTAAATCCCATCCTACAGTCTACTCTTCATGGGCAACCTCTTATACTCACATGGAGTCCTACTAGAGTGAATGGGACTCCGCCAGAATAGAATCAAACCAACGGATCAGGATCATCAGTGTGTACACATCATTTTACATTATGTATTTCATTTTACATCTAATTATTCTTCATTATTTGTTAAGTGTTAACAGTATGATTGGCACTATGTAAGAGCATATACAAAATTACACCAATCCTGCAAAAACTTACATGTGCTGAAATTTGCATATTGGGAGTAGCCCCCACAGAATTCAGTGGAACTAATCATATATATACATTAAGCATGTGTATATGTGTTAGGAGTATACAGCTTAAATGTTGATCTAGCAAAGGGGAGAAATCACATATGTTTGTGATTGGCACCATGTGGTCTTTAAATAATATGTACAGAAAAAGGATGTTTTCAAAAACACATTGGGAATTAATAGGACTTTTTCTCTTAAATCACGTAGGCACTCAATCCCACTGAAAATTTTACATACACAAACATAAATAACTAACATATAGTTAAAAATTAATTATATCTACATGTTGAGTGTATCTTTGCAATTTAAAATGTTCTATCACAACTACAAAAGAAAAAAAAATATTGAGTTTGTTTTTATTGTTTATTTTGCCTGCATATTGTCTGCATGTAAATCATTAAAACTTTGATATAATAAATTAAATCCAGGGAACGATACCTTCCAAAAATATTTAATAATTCCAAACTTGTAATAGTCTAATGAAACCTCAAATACTATTTTGCAGGATTCAGAAAGACCATATCCACAATTATTAGGATTCTTTACCAAAACAAAAGTTATCTAACTATTTTTTTTTAACTTGACAACACCGTAGAAAATGTACATGTGGATGACGTATGCATATGATTTTAATAATTCAGTTCTCAAATAAAGTTATTCTAATTTGCTTACAGCCCAGTCTTTCATTATGAAGGAAAATATCATATGAACATTTTTAACTGACAGCCCAGATTTATAGTGGTAGAAATATATATATATATATATATATATATATATACACACACACACACACATATACATACACACATTTATAGTGGTAGAAATATATATATATATATATATATAAACACATACATACACACACACATATACATCCCAAAGAATGTATAGTTATATATTATGCATATATATGTATATAGAAAAGGAATACTTGTGGCACCTTAGAGACTAACCAATTTATTTGAACATAAGCATCCGATGCAGTGAGCTGTAGCTCACGAAAGCTCATGCTCAAATAAATTAATTAGTCGCTAAGGTGCCACAAGTACTCCTTTTCTTTTTGCGAATACAGACTAACACGGCTTTTACTCTGAAACCTGATATATGTATATGTACATTATGTTTAATAAGTGAATTAAGTGAATAATTTTGGCATTTTTTAGACATTGAAATTATAATTGGAGAAGTATTTTGTGATTTGAAGTCTACTGTCAGAATAACCTGTGATGAGTGATCTTTAATACCTAAAAAATGTTTTAAAAGTACCCTTAAGATCTCCCTGTAGAAGCTGAAGTATGGAGGCAGGAAGCTCAGCTCCTGGAGAAAGGACTTGAGGTTGTTGATTGTAAGTTACCCTTTCCTGCTAAAGCAAAAGCCAGCTTTGAAGTTGTAGAAAACTACATCAAGCTCTCTTTGGCTGGCAGGAGGGCTGCCTTCTAGGGTCGGTAAGGTAGAGAAGTATTATTATCATATAAGGGGACTCCAAAAATTGTACCATCACACAGGGAATCTGGGTTTAGTTAAGCTTCATTGTTTCTGACTCCCTGAGGCACAGAAAACCTGGAATTGCTTTTGAATGAATTCCCCTGAATGATACGGTGATGAGTTCCCAAGAGTCATCTATTTGGTTAGAGGGAGACTGTTACAGAGTGTATAATCCCCACACTGACGGGGAAGGGTCTTCAGAGGCTCTCTGTGCTAAAATTAGCCCCACCCCTCAGGCCCTGTCAATCATACATGGTAGGGAGGAGGGCTTTAAAAGGAAGAAACTGCAGTACATAAGAGAAGGGAGTGACTAGAGTAGTTCATGGAATATCAGGAGGAAACCTCATGCCAGAAACCTCCCAGCTGTGCCAGGAGTCCAGCAAACCCCAGGGGTAAACCCAATAGAGAGGGGATGACTTGGCTACCCAGTCATAAGAACGGTAACAAAGCTACTACCTAGGCTTCCTGAAGTAAGGTGGGCTTCAGACTTGGGTTGTTGGTGTTTTTTGGTTTTGGGGGTTTTTTGGCCTTGTTATTGACCCCAGGAGGGGCTTGGTTTGTGTTGAACTTTTGTTTTTCCCCCACCCAGAAATAATGTAAGCAGGCTCAAAAGGGCAAGGCCAACACCAGAACAAAGAGGCTGTGGCCTGTACTAAGCCAACCCCATGATGGAAATTGGGCACAGTGCGGGCCCCAGCCAAGCTAGGGAGACACCCCAGAGACTGTTTCCACAGAAAGACAATGAAATAACTATTCAGGAGAAAGTAAACATGGAAGATAGGGAACTATGGGATGACCATAAATATGGATTCATAATTGGTTTATGTTTTTTTCCTTCTCCCAAAACCAGTCATTATAGTCATACTGCTGTTTTTTTTATAGTTAAAAAAGTTCTTTGTTTTGTTTTGTTTTTTTTGTCTACTTAACTTTATAAACTTTTGCTGGGTTAAGAGCAAAATACTAAAACCCATTTCCAGAAATACTAGAACAGTTGTTTTTCCTCATTAAACATCAGAACCTACACCCACTTCTAAGAGAGCAGAAAAAAACAAACAAACAAAAAAAAACAACAGTAGTGATGTTCTTTCACAGAAGTCTATTTCTTTGAATTTGGAAGATACATTCAACATAGCATATCCACCAAACCATACTGTAAAACTAACTGTTAGGGTCCAGTCTTACAAAGTGCCAAGTACCTTCATGAAGACAGCAGATGGCACTCTCAGTGAAGTCAATGATACCTTGCAGGACTGGGTCTTTGGTTAGTTAAGGCCCAGTTAGCATTGAAAAGTAACTCTGTAAACACCGCATTATGGAATTGTATGTGCATTGCCTCTCAATGCCTTTTGTATCAAATTTGCGCCATTTACAACGAAAGTGAAAGTGTTTCTAACTGCCAGCTCTGCTAACACATTTGAGATATCTAACTTGAACACCATCACCTGTAATAAACGGCTTGTGTACAGGACTAGTTACGGTGTGGCAAGCTAGTGTACTATAGATTCACACTCCAGCTTACAGTGCAACAACCTGCTATGCAGACTAGTCCAAAGATTCTGCAGACCTAAATCTACAAATGAATTTGCAACCCCCTTGTTTACAAATTCTAGGTGAGATCCTGGCCCCAGTGAAGTCAACAGCAAAACTCCCTCTGTTTAATTGTCACCCTCTGTCCTCAGTTAAACCTGTGTGGCACCATTGTCTTCAATTTGGCCTTGCAATCAAATCTTGGTTTACAATTATGTTAATTAAATTACTTAATATCAAAATTAATATATGTTGCTTAGCTAAGCTATGTAACTTTTAGGGCAAAATTCTCATCTCCAATTCCTCATCTCTATTGTAATATGTCCATATTTTAGTAGTAGTGATTCTTCCATCAAAATGAATGGAAGTTCACCAGGAAGAATACATGAGATATAAATAAGAGTTCTAAAATGCAAATAGGAGATCGGTATTGGATCAGAGGAAAGAATTTAGGTCTAATTTCTAATATCAATTTCAAGTGGGTGTTCCGTATGTACAGTCTCTTTTTGATGTTGTACATCAATAATGAAGAGAAGTTTATCACACAATAGGTTGTCATTTTGTACTATTAAAATAAAACTGTAATGTACTTCTTCACCAAATGTCTTTCACCAATCACTTCTATAATGGTCATGATAAATTTGTGATTTTCTTTTTGAAGAATTCTCTGATTTATATTTGAACACTTTTAGATGGTCTTGCATAAAAGGATTTTTCAAATGTATAACCTTACTAATTCACCTTCTTATTCTCCCAAGAAGATCGTAAGTTAGTTATGTAGAAAACAGTTCTGCTTAAAAGATACATTCAGATAATAACTGGGAGAAGAAACTGATTGAAATTAAATATTAAGTGAGTTGTATTAAAAAGGTATCTACAGCTGGTATAATTAAAAACTTGACATAACAAAGCCGTGGTATTTTACTTTATCACAGTAGTTCCATACACTGAAAACAGGAATTATCACAATGTGGCATTTAACTACCAGAGTGTTTTGTTGTGTTTTTAAATGGTGCTCAACTTAGACAGTTTGTTATGGCTTATTTTAGTTAGCTATTTATATAATTTAGAATTTATTAGACATTTAAAAATACATTAACTACTTTACCCACCATGTACAGCATTGCCTAACTCAAACATGTTGATAATTGAGATGTTGGAAGACGAATGAAAGGTTCCTCAACTGAAGCTTGCTTAGAAGTAGAACTTAGATTAATTACAAAAAAACAAAAACAAAACAAAAAAAAAACCACATCAAAAAGAATTAGCCCAATACTCAAGGATGTGCTGGCCGCCGTGTCCCACAGCTCCCACTGGCCTGCAATGGTGAACCGTGACCAGTGGAAGCTGCAATTGGCCAAACCTGCAGATGCTGCAGGTAAAGAAACCATCCCGGCCCACCAGTGGATTTCCCTGATGGGCCGCGTGCCAAAGGTTGCCAATCCCTGCTCTAGAAAATCAACAATTATGTTCAGATCAGAGAGGGGAAAATTTAATAGAAGAGGCAGGGTTTTCAAGAGAGAGCACAAAGAGAGAAGGGATTGCTAGAAAAGGACTGAATGAGAAGTGAGAACTTTTTTTGACATAGAGAGGAGGTGACAAAAGGATGGGAGGCAGATAAATAAAATAAAGACCACAAAAGGGTCAAACTATAAATCATTTTCTGCTGTCCAAACTAAAAATAACTTTCAAAGAGTGAATAAGGCAATGAGGGCCAATATGCAAGTATGGTTTTAAAGATTAATAGTAGCAAGCAGTAAAAGACTTTTAAAATGTAAGAAGTTCAGTGAGGGAGAAGATAGAGACAATTATAAAAATGCAGAAGGAAGCCACAGTACAAATAATTAGCATTAAACTTCAGACTGTAAAGAATATTTTAATCCACAAATAAAGGGCTATTCAAGTATATTCACAGAAGACAGAAAGGAAGAGAGTCCAACTAACTAACAGTGGTAGTGGTGATGAAGTAAAAGTGGGGGACAAGAAAAATGACAGATCTAGCAAATACAGATCACAAAAAGGAGGAAGAAGAAAGATAACTGCCAAAGACAGTGACAATATTTCCTGTTTGGTAGGAAGTTACTGGATAGCAATAATAGCATTTAGGATGGTTGTGGAACCGTTCAACTTACATAAGGCTTAAAAAGCTCAGCTCCCGAACATATACGTGTTTGAGCTTAAATGGGAACTAAACATGGAAATATGTGAAGTAATAAATGTAATGTATAGCTATACTTTGATAAAATGTACTAAAAATGATAATGTAGCAAACCTGCCATATCGTTTCTTAAAAGCAATAAGCAATTACAGTCCAGAGCTTTTCATTCAAAAGTAGTTAAATATTAGTATCAACTTTTGGTATTCAGTGAAGGGAACTCTATAATTTGATTGGAGACAACAACTATAGAGTGATGGGAGGGAAGTCTTGTATAATAACTTGACTGAATTCTTTAAAGAGAGTGCTTTAAAACACCCTGGAAGTCACATAGTTACATTTTCAAAGTGGAAATGCTCATTTTTAAACTGACTGTGGGCCTGTACGCCAAGGTAACCATAGTCATATCAAATATATTTTAACATTGCTGTCACAAAACCAAATAAATAGTAAGTGGTGATAAAAGGAAATTTCCCTTTCTAAACTCAGGTAGCTAGTCGGGTAGAAGAGATACATTGACACTGGACAGATGCAATATATTGTAACAAGGAGCAGCACTGACTTAAGGAAAATTTATTTGGAAGAATGGAGGTTAAATAAAATGAGATGACTAAAAGGTGTCAAAATAGCAATATTCAAAACTATGAATAAATTTGATCAAGTGGAACATCATAAATCTGTTTATACAAATTTAAATAAATGAAGTTATACCAATTTTCACCACTTGAGGATCTGGCCCATACAATATTGTGTTATAGCTACTATGTTAGATATGGCATAAATATGAAACGATGAAGATCCAGGTCTTGTTGACCAAAACAGGCCAAGGAAATCCCTCAGGAATTCACTCAACTTGCTTGATATTGTACTTCATGAAATCAAATAACCAACTCTGGAAAAATGTGTACTAACAATTACCTACAAACATCATGATTAAGAATATGATTGTATGCATAGCTTAAACTTGTTAAAGGTGATGTTAGGGGTGTCTATTATATGACAGCAACAACCTAAACAATATAAATAGAAATGCAATCTTATTTTTAATAAATATTAATATTTTTTGCATTATTTTTGCCATTTTCACCTTTCCAGTATGTGAGGATATAGACCATATATAGATGCTTAACTACCCATCATCCTAATGCACCTAATGCTTTGGTCTAACTGAAGTCTTTGGGCTCCCTGATAGGGGTATCTGGATGAAATTTAGTGACCTTTGATATACACAATGTCAGATTAGCTGATTTAATGGCCCCTTCTGGCTTTTCAAGTCTATGAAATCTATGAAACTGTTATACTGATACAAACATCAAACAATTGTTCCCTCACTAATCTACACATGCCTATCTATTTTTAATCCAGTTTTCTCTTCAGTTCTGCTCAGCCCTGTCTCTCAGCTCCCCATAGCCTGGCTTTCCTTTCTACCCCAAGGACTGATGATTATTCTATTTTCCATGTCCTGCATCTTCCTTGTTGCTCAGTCCCCACCTCTTCACCATTTTCTTCATTTCTCCATTCCATGTTCCATTCTACGAAGTACCAGCTATTCTAGAAGTTACCAAAATGGAATAACACATCAGATTCCACTAAAAAAAATCAAAGCGACTGGAGCTGGCATGGTGACATTATGGTGCCTGAGAATTCCCTTACCAAGAGGGAATCCTTAAAGCGTCTAGTTGAATGTTGTGGCTGTTTTGCTCCACTAAGGCATCACAGGAGAATCTAACCCTATGTGTGGAGTGCCCCATGCACCACTTTTATAATCTTTTATTTATTGTACATGGGTGATTTGGGAAAATGGATTGAAAACAGTAAGATTTCCTGTTGGTATGAAAACTGGAGTCAGAGCAAAAGGTGAGGAACAATACAATCAGATTCAAAGGGATTTGGACTATGTATGTAATTGGGATAACAGGTGGCAAATGTAGCTCAGTGTAGACAAATATAAAAATAAATAACTAGTTTGACAACAAGTCATCATGCCAGGGAATATGTGCTAACTGGAACAGTCATCCAGCAGACTGATCAGTGAAAGGATTTGGGATTGTTATTGTAGAAAAATCTTTCAAGTCATTACCAGTCCATAACGGCACTAAAATAGTCAAATGGGATACTACTGTGGATTGCAATAATGAAGGAAAAAACAAAGGGTAATACTCTTACTATCCATGTACTTCTATGGCTCTCCTGTTGTAGCTGAGTGCCTCACAATTCTTAATTTATCACCAGAACACTCCCATGAGGTGAGGAAGTATCCCCACTTTAAAGATGAGGAACTAAGGCAAAGGTTAGATTGAGTGACTTGCCGAAGGTCACAGAGGACATCTATGACTGAGACAGGAACTAAACCTATGTCTCTAAGGGTATGTCTACACTACGAAATTAGGTCGAATTTATAGAAGTCGGTTTTTTTGAAATCGGTTTTATATATTCGAGTGTGTGTGTCCCCACAGAAAATGCTCTAAGTGCATTAAGTGCATTAACTCGGCGGAGCGCTTCCACAGTACCGAGGCAAGCGTCGACTTCCGGAGCGTTGCACTGTGGGTAGCTATCCCACAGTTCCCGCAGTCTCTGCTGCCCATTGGAATTCTGGGTTGATATCCCAATGCCTGATGGGGCTAAAACATTGTCGCGGGTGGTTCTGGGTACATATCGTCAGGACCCCGTTCCCACCCTCCCTCCCCCCGTGAAAGCAGGGGCAGACAATCATTTCGCGCCTTTTTTCCTGAGTTACCTGTGCAGACGCCATACCACGGCAAGCATGGAGCCCGCTCAGGTAACCGTCACCCTATGTCTCCTGGGTGCTGGCAGACGCGGTACGGCTTTGCTGCACAGTAGCAGCAACCCATTGCCTTCTGGCAGCAGACGGTGCAATACAACTGGTAGTCGTCCTCGTCGTGTCCGAGGTGCTCCTGGCCACGTCGGCTGGGAGCGCCTGGGCAGACATGGGCGCAGGGACTAAATTTGGAGTGACTTGACCAGGTCATTCTCTTTAGTCCTGCAGTCCTATTGAACCGTCTTATGGTGAGCGGGCAGGCGATACGGACTGCTAGCAGTCGTACTGTACCATCTTCTGCCAGGCAGGCAAGAGAGGAGGATTGCTAGCAGTCGTATTGTACCATCTTATGCCAGGCAGGCAAGAGATGAAGATGGCTAGCAGTCGTACTGTACCATCTTCTGCCAAGCAGCCATGAGATGTGGATGGCATGCAGTCCTTCTGCACCGTCTGCTGCCAGCCAAAGATGTAAAGGATAGATGGAGTGGGTCAGAACAAGAAATAGACCAGATTTGTTTTGGACTCATTTTCCTCCTCCCCTGTCTAGATCACACTGCAGTCAGTCACAGAGAAGGCACAGCGAGGTTAATCTAGCCATGTATCAATCAGAGGCCAGGCTAACCTCCTTGTTCCAATAACAACGATAACTTTGGTGCACCATTTCTTATTGGAACCCTCCGTGCAGTCCTGCCTGAAATACTCCTTGATGTACAGGCACACCCTTTGTTGATTTTAGCTCCCTGAAGCCAACCCTGTAAGCCGTGTCGTCAGTCGCCCCTCCCTCCGTCAGAGCAACGGCAGACAATCGTTCCGCGCCTTTTTTCTGTGCGGACGCCATACCAAGGCAAGCATGGAGGCCGCTGAGCTCATTTTGGCAATTAGGAGCACATCAACCACCACACGCATTATCCAGCAGTATATGCAGCACCAGAACATGGCAACGCGATACCGGGCGAGGAGGCGACGTCAGCGCGGTCCCGTGAGTGATCAGGACATGGGCACAGATTTCTCTGAAAGCATGGGCCCTGCCAATGCATGCATCATGGTGCTAATGGGGCAGGTTCATGCTGTGGAACGCCGATTCTGGGCTCGGGAAACAAGCACAGACTGGTGGGACCGCATAGTGTTGCAGGTCTGGGACGATTCCCAGTGGCTGCGAAACTTTCGCATGCGTAAGGGCACTTTCATGGAACTTTGTGACTTGCTTTCCCCTGCCCTGAAGCGCATGAATACCAGGATGAGAGCAGCCCTCACAGTTGAGAAGCGAGTGGCGATAGCCCTGTGGAAGCTTGCAACGCCAGACAGCTACCGGTCAGTTGGGAATCAATTTGGAGTGGGCAAATCTACTGTGGGGGCTGCTGTGATGCAAGTAGCTCACGCAATCAAAGATCTGCTGATATCAAGGATAGTAACCCTGGGAAATGTGCAGGTCATAGTGGATGGCTTTGCTGCAATGGGATTCCCTAACTGTGGTGGGGCTATAGACGGAACCCATATCCCTATCTTGGCACCAGAGCACCAAGCCGGCGAGTACATAAACCGCAAGGGGTACTTTTCAATAGTGCTGCAAGCTCTGGTGGATCACAAGGGACGTTTCACCAACATCAACGTGGGATGGCCGGGAAAGGTGCATGATGCTCGCATCTTCAGGAACTCTGGTCTGTTTCAAAAGCTGCAGGAAGGGACTTTCTTCCCAGACCAGAAAATAACTGTTGGGGATGTTGAAATGCCTATATGTATCCTTGGGGACCCAGCCTACCCCTTAATGCCATGGCTCATGAAGCCGTACACAGGCAGCCTGGACAGTGGTCAGGAGCTGTTCAACTACAGGCTGAGCAAGTGCAGAATGGTGGTAGAATGTGCATTTGGACGTTTAAAGGCGCGCTGGCGCAGTTTACTGACTCGCTTAGACCTCAGCGAAACCAATATTCCCACTGTTATTACTGCTTGCTGTGTGCTCCACAATATCTGTGAGAGTAAGGGGGAGACGTTTATGGCGGGGTGGGAGGCTGAGGCAAATCACCTAGCTGCTGGTTATGCGCAGCCAGACACCAGGGCGGTTAGAAGAGCACAGGAGGGCGCGGTACGCATCAGAGAAGCTTTGAAAACCAGTTTCATGACTGGCCAGGCTACAGTGTGAAAGTTCTGTTTGTTTCTCCTTGATGAAACCCCCCGCCCCTTGCTTCACTCTACTTCCCTGTAAGCTAACCACCCTCCCCTCCTCCCTTTAATCACCGCTTGCAGAGGCAATAAAGTCATTGCTGCTTCACAGTCATGCATTCATTATTCATTCATCACACAAATAGGGAGATGACTACCAAGGTATCCCAGGAGGGGTGGTGGAGGAGGGAAGGAAAATGCCACACAGCACTTTAAGCACAGCACTTTAAAAGTTTACAACTTTAAAATTTATTGAATGACAGCCTTCTTTTTTTTGGGCAATCCTCTGTGGTGGAGTGGCTGGTTGGCCGGAGGCCCCCCCACCGCGTTCTTGGGCGTCTGGGTGTGGAGGCTATGGAACTTGGGGAGGAGGGCGGTTGGTTACAGAGGGGCAGCAGTGGCAGTCTGTGCTCCAGCTGCCTTTGCTGCAGCTCAACCATACACTGGAGCATTCTGGTTTGGTCCTGCAGCAGCCTCAGCATTGAATCCTGCCTCCTCTCATCACGCTGCCGCCACATTTGAGCTTCAGCCCTGTCTTCAGCCCGCCACTTACTCTCTTCAGCCCACCACTTACTCTCTTCAGCCCGCCACCTCTCCTCCCGGTCATTTTGTGCTTTCCTGCACTCTGACATTATTTGCCTCCACGCATTCGTCTGTGCTCTGTCAGTGTGGGAGGACAGCATGAGCTCGGAGAACATTTCATCGCGAGTGCGTTTTTTTTTCTTTCTAAGCTTCACTAGCCTCTGGGAAGGAGAAGATCCTGTGATCATTGAAACACATGCAGCTGGTGGAGAAAAAAAAAGGGACAGCGGTATTTAAAAAGACACATTTTATAAAACAGTCGCTACACTCTTTCAGGGTAAACCTTGCTGTTAACATTACATACATAGCACATGTGCTTTCGTTACAAGGTCGCATTTTGCCTCCTCCCACCGCGTGACTACCCCCTCAACCTTCCCCCCTCCCTGTGGCTAACAGCGGGGAACATTTCTGTTCAGCCACAGGCAAACAGCCCAGCAGGAATGGGCTATACTGAGTGTCCCTGAAGAAAAGCACCCTATTTCAACCAGGTGACCATAAATTATATCTCACTCTCCTGAGGATAACACAGAGAGAGAAAGAACGGATTTTGGTTGAATGCCAGCAAACATACACTGCAATGCTTTGTTCTACAGTGATTCCCAAGTATGTGTTACTGGCCTGGAGTGATAAAGTGTCCTACCATGAAGGACGCAATAAGGCTGCCCTCCCCAGAAACCTTTTGCAAAGGCTTTAGGACTACATCTAGGAGAACCGCAAATGCCAGGGCAAAGTAATCCTTTCACATGCTTGCTTTTAAACCATGTATAGCATTTTAAAAGGTACACTCACCAGAGGTCCCTTCTCCGCCTGCTGGGTCCAGGAGGCAGCCTTGGGTGGGTTCGGGGGGTACTGGCTCCAGGTCTAGGGTGAGAAACAGTTCCTGGCTGTCGGGAAAACCGGTTTCTCCGCTTGCTTGCTGTGAGCTATCTACAACCTCCTCCTCCTCCTCATCTTCTTCGTCCCCAAAACCTGCTTCCGTATTGCCTCCATCTCCATTGAAGGAGTCAAACAACACGGCTGGGGTAGTGGTGGCTGAACCCCCTAAAATGGCATGCAGCTCATCATAGAAGCGGCATGTTTGGGGCTCTGACCCAGAGCGGCTGTTCGCCTCTCTGGTTTTCTGGTAGGCTTGCCTCAGCTCCTTCAGTTTCACGCGGCACTGCTTCGGGTCCCTGTTATGGCCTCTGTCCTTCATGCCCTGGGAGATTTTCACAAAGGTTTTGGCATTTCGAAAACTGGAACGGAGTTCTGATAGCACGGATTCCTCTCCCCAAACAGCGATCAGATCCCGTACCTCCCGTTCGGTCCATGCTGGAGCTCTTTTGCGATTCTGGGACTCCATCATGGTCACCTGTGCTGATGAGCTCTGCATGGTCACCTTCAGCTTGCCACGCTGGCCAAACAGGAAATGAGATTCAAAAGTTTGCGGTTCTTTTCCTGTCTACCTGGCCAGTGCATCTGAGTTGAGAGTGCTGTCCAGAGCGGTCAGAATGGAGCACTCTGGGATAGCTCCCGGAGGCCAATACCATCGAATTGTGTCCACAGTACCCCAAATTCGAGCTGGGAACGTCGATTTAAGCGCTAATCCACTTGTCAGGGGTGGAGTAAGGAAATCGATTTTAAGAGCCCTTTAAGTTGAAATAAAGGGCTTCACTGTGTGGACGGGTGCAGGTTTAAATCGATTTAACGTTGCTAAATTCGACCTAAAGTCCTAGTGTAGACCAGGGCTAAGACCTAATGTAGTGCTCTCACCACAAGACCATCCTGCCAACCCTCACTATTTGTGGCTCTTACAAAAGTCTGTCTAGAACACTTTTTAGACTATTCATTGTCATGGCATAGGGGAACATAAATTGCTTTAAAGAGAGTGCAATGTAGTGTTGGACAGAAGATACTGGGTCTCAGCTTCAAGAAGCTCATTCAAAAGATGGAGGGGAACTAGTATAGATAGTCTCTTCTAATTCTTAAATTGTTTTATTTTCCATCTAAGATCTTCTAACCAAATCACATAATTAGGCTAAATTCATTCCTGGTGTCACTCAATTTTACTGGAGATACACTCAGCAGGTTAAATTTGCCATAATAATTTTCAATTAGTCTTTCAATTTCACATTTCAAATCTGGCATAATTTCAATTTTAATAATTTAAACTGTAATGTCAATTTGGAATAAATTTTCCCATTTATTCTTTCCCATTACTTTTTCAATTCCTTAACACCTTCATTTCATTTGCCCTGAGAAATATATCAAGAATTGTAGTATTAAATTCTCTCTTGGGAATATCTATTCATTTCTCATTCAAACAAATCAATTATTTGAAAATTTACTGACAATGATTTCATTGTGATTGGTAGTTTCACTTATGTTTTCATGTTATAATGACTTATATCATTTGTAAACTCATGTAAAGGCACAATCTGCTCTGCACAATTTCATAGCCTCTCATGGTTTAACATGGGAGAATATGCAGACCTTTCACTTTTTATAGTAATTTAAAAGAGACAAACAGAAATTTAAATAACAATGTTCACACTTCCTAAATATATGAAGCAAATGCTTCCATGTGTTATATACACAAAAATCATGAACTGGAGAAGATGTGTAATCAGCAATTTTATTACAAAGGTAGACAGATGGAATATTTTTTTTCCATCTCAGGGCCTGTGTCTCTATACTGTACTTTGTGGACTTGCAGGGGAACTCAGGCCCACCATGAATTGTGGCCCAGGAACACTGTAGTCTGAAACACAAACTCCTGAGGTCTGTCTATTGGGACCCATTGCTTCCCTGGCTTCTTCTTACCTCATCTGCCTCTAGGCCTTTCCAGGTTCACTCCTCCACAGATCCAAAACAAAAATAGATCTATTATGGGGTACACGGCAAATGTGAAGATCCCGTGCTAGACACAGCTGCCCCAGGAAGACTCTAGCATCTAACAATCTCAGGATAGCACTTGTCCCCAGCCTTCCTTCAGGGGTTAGCAGATGCAGTCTAACTCCTGGTCAGCCGCTCCTGAGCTGAGCTTTTTATCTTTTAACTTCTCCCTTTAGTCTTGGCACCTCTGGAAGGTGTAACAGAGAAGAACTGATAATGCCCACAAGCTCCCATATAGCTCTTCCTTTTCATTTTGGGGTCTGTATAACCAAGAATACTGTAGAGTTATCTATACCATGATCATGTGTGAAATAAAGGTGTGATAGACAGGAGTGCTGTTAAGAAATTGCAAGATCATTTTTTTCCCTAGTCACCTGACTTGGGTCAGAGGTACAAAGATTAATGTTAACATAATCACAAAAAGGAGGTTCAGGGGTGAAGTTTGGAGGAGATTATTTGAAAATCCTCAGAGACAAAAGGAATACTCAGCCTCTGACTGGACGTTTGCCAGTAACTACTCTCTCTGAATCTCAATGGCTTTCTGATCACACTATCGCTTCATGTTCTCAAAATACTTATTTTTGCTTTGGCCTGTTCAGCTGCTAAGGTTGTTTTGTGACCAATAGCCTCTGTTTGCTGCTTCTAGTGTTCAGCAAGGCACTAAGGACATAAATTAATAAATGACACAGGGTTTTTGAAGTGTTAATTACAACTGAATACATATTAAAAATGTTAAGCACCATTTAGATTTTGCATGTCTCATGCTAATGCTAAATTCCATTTACCTTTTCTACGAGTAATACCTCATTATCTTCAAAGAGACTAACTTGCCTGAGCAGGGTTGGGCCTGAATCAGTTTCCATTGGTAGATCTCTGTAAATACAGAAGTCAACAGAGAGGGAGAAAAATTGAACAAGAACATTTCTTTTTTTTTCAAATGCTATATTTTTTCTATGAAGAAGAATCAAATTTATTTACAGATTAAATCAAATGAAAAGAATACAACCCTGACAGTGAACAGGTAATCCTAGTTTGTTGTGAGTTGTTAGTTATCTAAAAGATTACTTTCTAACAAACACTGTTATAACAAACCTTTCCAAATGAACTTTGAAGCCCCTAATTTATTGTACAGAAGCAAAACCAATATATAACAGATGGAAAGAAAAGCATTGCCCTATAAAGCCAAGGGAAGAAAAAAATATAAAAGATCAGAAATATTGGTGGAATGACTAAAGACCACTCAAACCACCAAACTCATCCCCTTTTAGCACTCCATGTCTCCTAGGATGCCATCTAATTGCTGCAAGAATGGTTCCAATGTTTTTGCCTCAACAACCCTGCTTCATAGGCCATTCCACATTTTTATGGGTCTCTGCATGATCAAATGTTTCTTGACATCTGTTTTCTTTTTTCCCCCAAATCCATTTGTGACCCATTGTTTTATTGACACTGTAGCACTGAAAATAGCAACACGATCTTAAAGTCTTCATAGCTTGCTTTTTATTTTTAAATGAAACTTAGTTTTGAAAAGCACTTCCTTACTACCTTTGTTGAATGTTATAGAACATTTTATTCGTTTATTTTAATCTTGTTGCTCTAGCTCATTAATTATTTTCTCTCTTATTGGTCAGTCTTCATAATTATATCTCCAAGATACTTCTGAATGCATAGTAAACTAGGCTCACGGAGGCTTTACAGACATCTTAAAAATCTTTTTTGAACTCTATAAACTGTTTTATGAATCTATAATTCTGATACTGAGAGTGACTATGGGCAAACAAGTGTTTCTACCAACTAGAATAGGATCGTTGAGAAATGTTTAAAATTAAGAATATGACACATTATTATCTAACAAAATACAGTAAGAATGAACATGGTATGAATAAGGAAACTGAAGTAAAGCCGTTGTGGCAAATGTAACTTTCATTACAGTAACAACAGAAAGCAAGAGAACAAGGATTTCCGCAGGAGCTGCTGCTAATGCATTATGGATGGCTTGTTAGGGGGCATATTCCTTCACCCACTTACTTCCCTGGTCCTTCTTGCATGAACAGAGAGCAACAATACCCAAAGTCCAAAGGTGCAAACAATTTGATGTTTATTGAGGTGAACTTCCAGCAAGCATGATTCCAGTTTCCTTCCTTAGTGTCCCCCTTCCCAGCTCTGACACCACAGAGCCTTACCTGTGGCCCCGTTCCCATTCCCTCCTTAGCAAAGCATGATTCCAATTCCCCACCCCCATTCCCTGTTCTCATTTCCCCCCCCCCCCTTACTTCCCGATTGGCTGCAGACTATATAGTAAAACTTGAGTTCTGCTTAGCTATACCTTAACCTATCATTTTACTGAAATTTAAACTAACCAATCCTAACATATTGTAACATGAATATTTAACCAATTATATCCCACCACCTTAATTAGTTTACACCCATCAAAATTAATTATAAAGCAGACAGAAACAATCACAGAACCAGACAGACACCATGCAAATAAACAATAGCAAAGTGGGAACTATAATGACAAAACAATACAGAAGTGAGGATTTCACAACTACATCTATTGATAAGTGAGTTCTTGCCAGACAGGATGGTATCAAACTAGTTCTTGCCAGACAGGATGGTATCAAACTAAGTTTCCTTTTACATCTTCTAGACACTTCCCTTTCTCTGGAGGGGATAGGCATTATCAGGACAGGGTTGTATTCCTAACAGCCCAATAGCACCTTATTTCAATGTGACTAGTTTGGAACGTGAGGAGGAGACTGGTCGCTTCCCAGCTTATGACTGCCTCTGCTGCTTAGCCAAAAGCCTTAGCCTAAGAACAGAGCCTCAGACTGTCACAGTAAGAGAAGGCCCTTACACCAGCAGACAGTGATTTTGATTCTCTCTTTTATACTTCCATAACTAGCTAAGTGATAAGAATACACCTAAATTAGAGTATAGGCCTTTACAGACAGGCCTGAATATCTATATCCTAACATGTCTTTGGACAGAACACTGGATTTTTGGATCTAAAAGCAAGCCACAGATTTTGCAAAAAGATCAGATTCTATGGAACTCAGGGCATGATTTTGAGAGATACTGAACATTTGCAGCTTCCACTGTCAGTGCAGTATTCCTGAATTTCTGTTAAAATCAGTGTTATGTTTACAGCGTACAAACAGGGAAGTGAGAGTAGTTTATATTTAATTCTTTCTGGACAACTGAAATGTAACACCACTTTATTTTTTTAAAATACAAAACTTTTAACACACAAGAACTAAAACCAAAGAGACAAAGAATACTGCTTCCTGGAACACATCATACCATCTCACTCAAGGCTGGCTCTCTGAGGACTGCCTCCAGTTCTTAAAGACACAGATTTCACAGTTTCCTGTAGAGCACCCAAGCCTGCAACCAGGATCAGGAGACCCCTTACAAATTAAAGTGATAGCTTCTCATTTTAACACAGTTTTCAACACATCTCACTCAGAACATGCCTATTACAATATGGAGACATCCCAGAGGGCAAACAGAGGGTCTGAATCCCAAAGAATAAGCAATTGAATCAACTGATTACATACAATATTATTGTACTATAAAAGTGCATTGATTAAAGTCTTTTATGAAAGACATGCTGGTCGTGAATATCATTGTGTGGCATAGGTATAAAGAGATCTGTATGTGTGCTAGAATATATTCATACAATATGCTGTGCAGAGAGTTGATAAACCAGCCTGATTTAAACAAAGAGATGTAGATTTACCTGTCTAGGTCAATCTTTGAAAGCCAGAGGACACTGAAAGTATATTTATATATGTCAAGGTTCCTTCCCCACTCTGAACTCTAGGATACAGATGTGGGGACCTGCATGAAAGACCCCTTAAGCTTATTCTTACCAGCTTAGGTTAAAATCTTCCCCAAGGTACAAACCACCAAGCGATTTAAACAAAGAACAGGGAAAGATCCCACTTGGAGAAGCCTTCCCCCAAAATATCCCCCCAGGCCCTACACCCCAGGAAGGCTTGATAATAATATCCTCACTAATTGGCACACAGGTGAACAGAGACCCAAATCCTTAAATCTTAAGAACAATGAAAAATTAATCAGGTTCTTAAAAGAAAAAAATTATTTAAAGAAAAGGTAAAAGAATCACCTGTGCAAAATCAGGATGGTAAATACAGGGTAATCAGATGCAAAAGATAGAGAACCCCTCTAGGCAAAACCTTAAGTTACAAAAAGACACAAAAACAGAAATACACATTCCCTCCAGCACAGTGAATTTTACAAGCCAAAAAACAAAAGGAAATCTAACACATTTTCTAACTAGATTACTTACTAACTTTACAGGAGTTAGAAGGCTTGCATCCTTGATCTGTTCCCGGCAAAGGTATCACACAGACAGACAAACTTTTTCGCCCCTCCAGATTTGAAAGTATCTTGTTCCCTCATTGGTCATTTTGGTCAGGTGCCAGCGAGGTTACCTTAGCTTCTTAACCCTTTACAGGTGAAAGGATTTTGCCTCTGGCCAGGAGGGATTTTATAGCACTGTATACAGAAAGGTGGCTACCCTTCCCTTTATATTTATGATAATATATAAAGCAAACAAAGCAATCAAGCTAGCAAGCAGCAGCTTGGTGAGCACACCAAGTGGGGACAGAGTCTGCCTCGCCACAAAGTCTTCCTGGCTCTTGAGACAAAGAAAATGCACTTTGGAAAATATAAAGGCGATCAAACGGACATTTTAGTTAACTAGTGTTGTGGAAAATGAGTTACACCATTTCTTTAGTTTAAACAGTTTGAGTTTTTTTTATCGAATACAAGCATGCAGGGAGAAGGAGACAGAGATGGTTACACACAGGTGCCACCCTGTTTGTTTTGTTTTGTTTTTTGCCCTGCCCCTATAGTACCAGACTTATATAGGTTTAAATTTAAGCCAAATGATACATTTTTTTTTACCACTCAAGCATTTTTAATAAAGCCTTATAAGGAATTAATGGAAGGGCAGTTTTATAGCTAGCACAGTGCTGACATACCATGTTATTTTCAAGATCTTATTAATGTAAGGGGACTGTTGCCCCCTTACTAATATTCATTGGGGGTGTTTTGGTTGGCCAGTACTAAAAGGGGAAGGGTCTATGGGAAATCAGGACCCTGAGACTCATAGTCCCTAGGAACAATGGGGAGAAGCCACTGATCCAGGTCAGCCTGAATGACAGGGCGGGCAGGCTAATCAGGGAGTCAGGAGCTCAGGGAGGTCCCGTCCTCTGTGTGAGCTGGATTTGCCTGGGTCAGACAGAGTGGGGCCGAGCTAAGGAAAAAACAGGGGCCCGAGCTGAGCTGGGGAGCAGAGCTGTGCCAGATCCAGAGAGAGCAGACCCTGTCCTGGGAGCAGAGCTGTAGCCCCAAAGCCAGAGGCACAGCTCAGAGAGAGCAGACTCGCCCTGGGAAGAAAGCTGCAGTAACCAGAGCCAGAGGGGCCAGAAAGGCAGCCCAGGAAGCAGGTCAGTGCTGGGAGCAGAGTCACAGAAGCAGCCTGCAGAGCAGACCTGTCCTGGGAGCAGAGCTGTAGCAACCAGAGGGGCCAAAGAAGCAGCCTAGGGAGCTGGAGGCAGAGCAGCAGTGGCAGTAGTGCTGAGACAGAGTGGTGGAGCTGGGGCTGGAGCAGTCTGGAGCTGGGTGTGGTGAGCAGCTGGGGAGAGCGAGGGGGACCCTGGGCAGCAGGCCCAGCACAGGGAGATGCCTCAGCCAAGAGGCTCTGCAGGCCAGGCTTGGATCGTAACCCCGACAGGGCGGGGGGGCGGGGGGCGACACTGGGCAGAAGGATATAGATATTCAGGCCTGCCTGTAAAGGCCTGTAATTTAAGAATTTAGGTGTATTCTTATCACTTGGCTAGTTAGAGGTATAAAAGAAAGAATCAAAATCACTGTCTGCCAATGTAAAGTCCTTCTCTTACTGTGACAGTCTGGGGCCCTGTTCTTAGGCTAAGGCCTTTGGCTAAGCAACAGAGGCAGCCATAAGCTGGGAAGCGACCGGTCACATCCTCACATTCCAAAGTAGTCACATGGAAAGAAGGTGCTATTGGGCTGTTAGGAATACAATCCTGTCCTGTTAGTGCCTATCAGCTCCAGAGAAAGGGAAGTGCCTAGAAAATGTAAAAGAAAACTTAGTTTGATAGCATCCTGTCTGGCAAGAACTCACTTATCAATACTGGGATGTGAAATCCTCACTTCTGTATTGTCTTGCCATTATAGTTCCCACTTTGCTATTGTTTGTCTGTATAATCTCTGTCTGGTTCTGTGATTGTTCCTGTCTGCTGTATAATTAATTTTGCTGGGTGTAAACTAATTAAGGTGGTGGGATATAACTGGTTACATAATCATGTTACAATATGTTAGGATTGGTTAGTTAAATTTTAGTAGAATGATTGGTTAAGGTATAGCTAAGAATATTACTATATAAATTAGGGGCAAACAGGAAGTAAGTTGGGATTCAGAAATAAGGAAAAGAAACTTGTATTTAAGCTTGCTGGAAGTTCACCCCAATAAACATCGAATTGTTTGCACCTTCGGACTTCGGGTATTGTTGCTCTCTGTTCATGTGAGAAGGACCAGGGAAGTGGGAGAGTGAAGGAATAAGCTCTCTAACACCACTTAGAGCCTGAAAGCGTAAGGTCACCACCAGAGCAAGTGTCCAACCCACAGCATCCCTGCATCACAGCCAGGGCCTGAGAAGAAGGCCTGGGACTTACAAGGAACAGACTGTGATCTGCCCTGACTTTCCAGAGACGTTGTTTGTGATGTTCCCTGCCGCAGAGCGGGTTGATGTGTTTCCTTTTACCTTTCTCATTTTCTCTTATTCTTTTTAAAATTAATTGTTGATTACATAACTTGCATTTGCTTTAACTTGTATGTAATGGTCAGTGGGTCAGATACAGAGGGACCTAGACAAATTGGAGGATTTGGCCAAAAGAAATCTGATGAGGTTCAACAAGGATAAGTGCAAGGTCCTGCACTTAGGACGGAAGAATCCAATGCACCGCTACAGACTAGGGACCGAATGGCTAGGCAGCAGTTCTGCGGAAAAGGACCTAGGGGTGACAGTGGACGAGAAGCTGGATATGAGTCAACAGTGTGCCCTTGTTGCCAAGAAGGCCAATGGCATTTTGGGATGTATAAGTAGGGGCATAGCCAGCAGATCGAGGGACGTGATCGTTCCCCTCTATTTGACATTGGTGAGGCCTCATCTGGAGTACTGTGTCCAGTTTTGGGCCCCACACTACAAGAAGGATGTGGAAAAATTGGAGAGAGTCCAGCGAAGGGCAACAAAAATGATTAGGGGTCTGGAACACATGACTTATGAGGAGAGGCTGAGGGAACTGGGATTGTTTAGCCTGCAGAAGAGAAGAATGAGGGGGGATTTGATAGCTGCTTTCAACTACCGGAGAGGTGGTTCCAAAAAGGATGGTTCTAGACTATTCTTAGTGGTAGAAGATGACAGGACAAGGAGTAATGGTCTCAAGTTGCAGTGGGGGAGGTTGAGGTTGGATATTAGGAAAAACTTTTTCACTAGGAGGGTGGTGAAACACTGGAATGCGTTACCTAGGGAGGTGGTAGAATCTCCTTCCTTAGAAGTTTTTAAGGTCAGGCTTGACAAAGCCCTGGCTGGGATGACTTAATTGAGGATTGGTCCTGCATTGAGCAGGGGGTTGGACTAGATGACCTCCTGAGGTCCCTTCCAACCCTGATATTCTATGATTCTATGATAAGTGCCCAGTGCAGAGAGAGTACCCTGGAGTTGGGACACCCTAGCCCCTGTCCTAGGTGACCACAGCAGGGTTGGGGTTCGAGCCCCCCAGGAATCCTGGGCCCAGCCTTGATGGGGTTACGAGGCGTCTGCCAGCCAGGAGAGTGGAAGGGGAGTCCTTAAGGGCAGGGAGTCCACTGGGTAAAGGAAATGGGAGCGAAGACTCAGATTCTTTCGCAAGCCCACTTCACGGGGTAGTGCAGAAGCCAGGAAAGTTCCCCACAATAGCAGGACTATTCCCAGGCTTACATAATTATCTGTGGTTTGCTGTGGCAGCGTTTTGAGTAGGGACATTTGCAGGGTGGAGGGTGCATATAATGGACAGCTAGGGACTCTTCCGGAGGTCCTTTTGTTTTTTTTTTAGTTAGAGATGGGCTTAGTCCATTATTTGGGTCAAGTGCCACAGCCTAGCATATGTAAATGCTTTAGCTTAAGCCAAGTCTTACAGGATACAGGCCTGTAGCCCTCTTGCATTTCAGCTTTTGCACATAGTGCATAGATTTTTGCCGCAGAATGGGATGGAGTTAGTTTTAACAGCAAGGTTAACAGCAATTTTGCTCACACCAGGAAACAAAGGGAACAATACTCTTTGATTCCGTGAACATTGTGTCCCCTTGCCTAGAGGGCTGGAGATACTGATAACTAGATGTGAGTAAGATAACTGCTTAGGCAAAGAAAGTTTTACTCACAAGAAATTGTTTTATTTGTAACCATACCTATCTCTTTTTCTCTTGCTTAGTATCACTTACATCTCTGCTCTTTGTTAATAAACTTAGTCTTGTTTTATTACAAATCCATCTCAAAAAGAAAAGGAGTACTTGTGGCACCTTAGAGACTAACCAATTTATTTGAGCATAAGCTTTCGTGAGCTACAGCTCACTTCACCGGATACATACTGTGGAAAGTACATAAGATCTTTTTATACACACAAACCATGAAAAAATGGGTGTTTACCACTACAAAAGGTTTTCTCTCCCCCCACCCCACTCTCCTGCTGGTAATAGCTTGTCTAATGTGATCACTCTCCTTAAAATGTGTATGATAATCAAGGTGGGCCATTTCCAGCACAAATCCAGGGTTTAACTAGAACGTCTGGAGGGGGCGGGGGATAGGACAAAACAAGGGGAAATAGGTTACCTTACATAATGACTTAGCCACTCCCAGTCTCTCTTCAAGCCTAAGTTAATTGTATCCAATTTGCAAATTAATTCCAATTCAACAGTCTATCGCTGGAGTCTGGATTTGAAGTTTTTCTGTTGTAATATCACAACTTTCATGTCTCTAAGTAAGTACTCCTTTTCTTTTTGCGAATACAGACTAACATGGCTGTTACTCTGAAACCTGTCATTATGCAAGGCACTGCATTTAGCCATATGGAGTGGAAATCTATCAACTGCATGAAAAAACTTGTACAGATACAGAAAGACATCATCTTCCTTTCCAAATGCAAACAGATGGACATTGTACCAAAAGGACTGAAGCTAAAAAATCCATTACAATCTACATACCACACAGACTATGCTGGCAGCTTGTGCCACACGCTCTCAAAGAAACTGCGGAACCACCTGATCAACATCCTCTACAGCAAACAGGGAAAGATAAAGAATGAGCTCTCAAAAATGGATACTCTCATAAAAAAAACAACCTTCCATTTCCTCATGGCTGGACTTTACTAAAATTTCCTCATGGCTGGACTTTACTAAAACTAGACAAACCATTTACAATGCACACTTTGCTTCTCTACAAAAGAAAAAGGACACTAAACTTTCTAAATTACTAAATGCCACAAGGGGCCACAGCAATGGTTCCCTCAACCCACCCAGCAATATTGTTAACCTATCCAACTATACTCTCAGCCCAGCAGAAGCAGCTGTCCTATCTCGGGGCCTCTCCTTCTGCCCCTCCACGCCCACGAACATGATACAGTTCTGTGGTGATCTAGAATCCTATTTTCGACGTCTCCGACTCAAGGAATATTTCCAACACACCTCTGAACAACATACTAATCCACAGAGACCTCCCTACCAACACTACAAAAAGAAGGATTCTAGGTGGACTCCTCCTGAAGGTCGAGACAGCAGACTGGACTTCTACATAGAGTGCTTCCACCGATGTGCACGGTCTGAAATTGTGGAAAAGCAGCATCACTTGCCCCACAACCTCAGCCGTGCGGAACACAATGCCATCCACAGCCTCAGAAACAACTCTGACATCATAATCAAAAAGGCTGACAAAGGAGGTGCTGTTGTCATCATGAATAGGTCAGAATATGAACAAGAGGCTGCTCGGCAGCTCTCCAACACCACTTTCTACAAGCCATTACCCTCTGATCCCATTGAGAGTTACCAAAAGAAACTACAGCATTTGCTCAAGAAACTCCCTGAAAAAGCACAAGATCAAATCCGCACAGACACACCCCTGGAACCCCGAGCAGGGGTATTCTATCTGCTACCCAAGATCCATAAACCTGGAAATCCTGGGCGCCCCATCATCTCAGGCATTGGCATCCTGACAGCAGGATTGTCTGTCTATGTAGACTCCCTCCTCAGGCCCTACGCTACCAGCACTCCCAGCTACCTTCGAGACACCACTGTCTTCCTGAGGAAACTACAATCCATCGGTGATCTTCCTGATAACACCATCCTGAACACTATGGATGTAGAAGCCCTCTACACCAACAATCCACACAAAGATGGACTACAAGCCGTCAAGAACACTATCCCCGATAATGTCACGGCTAACCTGGTGGCTGAACTTTGTGACTTTGTCCTTACCCATAACTATTTTACATTTGGGGACAATGTATACCTTCAAATCAGTGGCACTGCTATGGGTACCCGCATGGCCCCACAGTATGCAAACATTTTTATGGCTGACTTAGAACAACGCTTCCTCAGCTCTCACCCCCTAATGCCCCTACTCTACTTGTGCTATATTGATGACATCATCATCTGAACCCATGGAAAAGAAGCACTTGAGGAATTCCACCATGATTTCAACAGTCTCCATCCCACCATCAACCTCAGCCTGGTCCAGTCCACACAAGAGATCCACTTCCTGGACACTACAGTGGTAATAAACGGTGGTCACATAAACACCACCCTATACCGGAAACCTACTGACCATTATTCCTACCTACATGCCTCCAGCTTTCACCCTGACCACACCACATGATCCATCGTCTACAGCCAAGCTCTGTGATACAACCGCATTTGCTCAAACCCCTCAGACAGAGACAAACACCTACAAGATCTCTATCAAGCATTTTTACAACTACAATACCCACCTGCGGAAGTGAAGAAACAGATTGATAGAGCCAGAAGAGTTCCCAGAAGTCATCTACTACGGGACAGGCCTAACAAAGAAAATAACAGAACGCCACTAGCCGTCACCTTCAGCCCCCAACTAAAACCCCTCCAACACATTATTAAGGATCTACCACCTATCCTGAAGGATAGGACCTGAAGGACCCAACACTCTCACAAATCTTGGGAGACAGGCCAGTCCTTGCCTACAAACAGCCCCCCAACCTGAAGCAAATACTCACCAGCAACCACATACCACACAACAGAACCACTAACCCAGAAACCAATCCTTGCAACAAAGCCCGTTGCCAACTGTGCCCACATATCTATTCAGCGGACACCATCACAGGGCATAATAACATCAGCCACACTATCAGAGACTCGTTCACCTGCACATCCACCAATGTGATATATGCCATCATGTGCCAGCAATGCCCCTCTGCCATGTACTTTGGTCAAACTGGACAGTCTCTACATAAAAGAATAAATGGACACAAATCAGATGTCAAGAATTATAACATTCAAAAACCAGTCGGAGAACACTTCAATCTCTCTGGTCGCACGATTACAGACATGAAAGAAAAACTTCAAATCCAGACTCCAGCGAGAGACTGTTGAATTGGAATTCATTTGCAAATTGGATACAATTAACTTAGGCTTGAATAGACTGGGAGTGGCTAAGTAATTATGCAAGGTAACCTATTTCCCCTTGTTTTTTCCTACCCCCCCCCCAGACATTCTTGTTAAACCCTGGATTTGTGCTGGAAATGGCCCACCTTGATTATCATACATATTATAAGGAGAGTGATCACTTTAGATAAGCTATTACCAGCAGGAGAGTGGGGTGGGGGGAGAGAAAACCTTTTGTAGTGGTAAACACCCATTTTTTCATGGTTTGTGTGTATAAAAAGATCTTCTGTGCTTTCCACAGTATGCATCCGATGAAGTGAGCTGTAGCTCACAAAAGCTTATGCTCAAATAAATTGGTTAGTCGCTAAGGTGCCACAAGTACTCCTTTTCTTTTTGCGAATACAGACTAACACGCTGTTACTCTGAAATCCATCTCAGTGTTGTCTATTTAAGAGAAGTTTGAGTCTTCAGCTAAACTAACAGATGATATGTGCTCTGTCTCTTTGGAGGCAGCAAATAATAATAATTTTGGAAAGTGTCCAGTGAGAGGGACTAGACGCTACAGGGAGATGCCTCGGAAGAACTTGGAACTGGGGTTCACTGATTGTACCTTAAATGCTAGGTTCAGACTGGCAGAGACTTGAAAAGTTTGCTGGCAAGGCAGATAGGCTGGTGCGTCATGAAGATGACACATAGCTTAGCAACACCAAAGCGCTCACTGTGGCTAAGGCAGATTGGTAACAGTGGAAAAGTTCTGGGTGTCCTGAGCAGGACATCACATCCCCAAACCTGCAAACAGGAACAAAGAAAACATCACACTTGGAATTTTCTTACTACACACAATAAAGAGGAAACAATACACTTAAAGAAATCATTTTAATACCTCATCTTACCGTCTTTAAAAAAAACCTGACACTACCCTAGCCTACTGATCTTTTGCAAACAATACTCTCTCTCCACCTACCAGAAAAACCAGTAATGTAAAGCAAGCCTATAAGCTTTGTGAACACATTCTGTCTAAGTTTTTCTTCTTGACTAAAATGTTGCTAGCCCATTCATTGGCTCTAGATTCAGCCTCTTGGAGAAATATGTTTTCCTATTCATTGAGACAGTTTATACTGTCAGAAAGTATGGGATATTTTTTCTCTCTCTCTGACAAGCCCTCTTGAAACTTAAAAGCCTGTGGAAAAATCCTGTTATGAAAATTATCACTTTTCTTCAGAAGAGACAAAAGCCTCTGTTTTTAACAGTGGCCATGCTTTCGCTCCTCATGCTTCTTTTAGGTGACCTGCCAAGCTTAAACCTTTGAATTACTGCATTTTCAAATACAACTGAGAAAGTCCCTTTGAAGTCTGATGAGGAGAGTACTGGGAGAATCTTTTGCAATGTTTCTTTTATAGATTTCTCTTTGGATAATTGATCCATATTCACAAAACGGAATCCCCCTGTTGTCACAGTTCATGCAGTGCTTGCCATTAATTGTGTGTCATCTTTCCTAGAATTCGAAACCATCTCTTCCAGACAGAGCATGTTGCATGATTATTATTTTCTAGCTTGACAAAGATTTGTGGAACCTACTGTGGACCAAACTCAGTGACATCCCTGAAAATGAGAGCACAATGTATAAGGGGATTCAATTCTGTAATGCTTTGAAAATGAAGTCTATTTAACTGCTTTCAATGATTATATTGTTGTAATGCAGTTTATTTTTTGTAAATTAAAAAAAATATGGATGGAATTTTTGAAAACACCCAATTCCCATTGATTTTCAATGAAAGCACAGTTATTTACTTCCTTTGGTACTTCTGAAAATCTCACCGTTAATCTTTGTGGATATTATGAGTTTTGCTTTGTTTTCAAACAACATATAAACCCTCAAGGTCTCTTAGACATGGCAGCTTCAGGGTGGAATACATTGTACACACTGAATGGAGGTGGGGATTGTGGGAAGCAGCGGCCAGCACATCCCTCAGCCCTCACCGTTCCCGCAGCCCCAGTTGGCCTGGAAGGGTGAACCACAGCCAGTGGGAGCTGCAATCACCCGAACCTGCAGATGCTGCAGGTAAATAAACTGTCCCAGCCTGCCAGCAGATTTCCCTGATGGGCTGCGTGCCAAAGGATGCCGATCCCTGTTCTAGGATATTACTGTCTGATAAAACATGATCCTTGCAGAACAACCGTAAAGAGCAAATTAAATGATAAAGATCACTTTGGCATTTAGTTTTGTTTATTATCCAAAACTCCAACATATGAGGAGGAAGATTAGATTGTTGCCATTGTATATTAAATTCAAATGTTAAATTCCCAACATTATGACCGTACTTGTATCTTACATTGTGCTTCAGTGATCCATGTAAGCTGTTGACATGTTACCTTTGTATGAGGAAACAATTTATTTGGGGCCATTTTAACAGAATCTTGTTAACACATCTAGTTCTCATGCTCCAGTTAAGCGGGGATAAAATTGTGTGATTTCAAACAACAGGTAATCCTAGAGCACCTAGCAAGGAAACAACTTAATTGTTCATTTATCAGTCTTGGTGGGCAGTACAAGTTAGATGGTGAATTGTCATAAGGCGCACATGTACATGTAAGCAGAGTCAGGATGAGGTCTACCCTGACATCATCCTGGTGGCGAGTTGTGGCAGGTTGTGGAAAAGAACTTCAGGGGCTGATCTCATTTGCATAGGAACACCCACCCCACCTAGATGATCACTTCGGCTGCTGTAGAAGCCCCAGTTTCTCTGTTATTGGGGCAGGAAGAATAAACTGTTATTATCCTGATTATGTGAATCAAGGACAGTGGAACTGTACTTGGCCTTTTGTTATGAAGGAGGGACTCGCCACCAACTAAGCAGAACTCACTAGGCAAGGGTCATGGGTCCAAAACCCAGTGAATTGAGAGAGGCTGGGGACAGTTATTAATACCTGGTTGTGTGGGCCCCAAATGCCAATTGCACCCCCCTCTTCTTTCCCCCCACCCCCCACTGTGGAATATCAGAGCTAATTTTGATTCCATTAGCAGTCTAGTTACACGCTGCTGAGCTGAATTCACTTTGGGTCAATGGTGCACCAGCACTGAGGCTCCCCTACTACAAGCTGAAATCACTAAAGAGCTGAAATTACTAAAAGCTGAAATCACTGAGTGCTGTGTTAAGTAGTGTTGGGGGGGGCTGAAGATATATTGTGGAGCAAGTCACGGGATGGCTGGTGGAGCTGAGCGGCTGGCAGAGCAGAGCAATTCGTGGAACACTGGTGGAGCAGAGTGGAGTGGAGCCCCACGGAGAGGCGGGGCGGTCGGCTTTGGACCACGTAAGGTGCCCATTAACCCCCTCCCATTTCCACCCAGGCTGGGAGATAAAACTCTGCAGATAAACTTTCGAACTCTGGGGCTGCACTGACCGGGGACAGAGACCTTTGGGTTATTGGATTTTGGGACTTCGGGTGACTTTTGGGTTACTGGACTCAAGAACCAAAGGGAAAGGACATGGCCCAATTTGATTGGGGAGGGTTTTTGCTCATGGGTTGTGTTATGAATCCTGTTGGTGGTGTTTCCCAACATAATGCCACATTGTTTGTCTCTGTTATTAAAAGGCTTTTGCTACACTCAGACTCTGTACTTGTGAGAGGGGAAGTATTGCCTCTTAGAGGCACCCAAGGGGGGTGGTATTTATTTGTTTCAGGTCACGGGCTGGGGGCTCGAGCAAGTTTTGCATTGTGTTATTGGAATGGAACCCCTAGATACTGAACCTGGCCCTTGTTGCTGCCAACTCTGACAGGCAGAAGGGTTACATACATGTAAATCAGGAAAAAAAAAGTAGCAAAATAGACTGGGACTGTAATCCGCAATAAAGAGCGACTTCTGGCAGAGACATACTTATTGCAAGGTTTCCACTGAATTGGTGTAAATATTGCTGTCTTTACACTCATAGTATAGTGCTGATGGCAAAGGATTGGCAAGATGATTGAACCCTAAGATTAAAAAAATATATATAAAGTACAATTAGCTCGCTA
The DNA here is from genome assembly GCF_965140295.1 of Lepidochelys olivacea. Classification (NCBI taxonomy): domain Eukaryota; kingdom Metazoa; phylum Chordata; order Testudines; family Cheloniidae; genus Lepidochelys; species Lepidochelys olivacea. The sequence goes on along the minus strand of NC_140411.1, from coordinate 72,367,871 downwards.
AATATTCAAACTACCAGGCTAGTTGAACGTAAGAATGGCTATACTGGCTCGATCAAAGGTCCATCTAGCCCAGTAGCCTGTCTTACAAGTGGCCAATGCCACATGCTTCCGAGGGAATGAACAGAATACATCATCGTCAAGTGATCTGTTGCCCATTCCCAGCTTTGGCAAGCAGAGGCTAGGGACACCATTCCTGCGCATCCTGGTTAATAGCCATTGATGAACGTATCCTCCATTAATTTATCTAGTTATTTTTTGAACCCTGTTAGACACTGTGGGGGGTTAGCAGTGGCCCCTTGTCCTCTGGGTCAGTGCGAGGCTACTCCGCCTCACTACGTCATAGGGTGTTGCTCATGTTTGGGAAATTAGCTGAGTCACTCTCAGCCTGTAGCTCTGGTCGGCAGTCCAGGTAAAGAAAAAGGCAGTTAGGGTCTCTTGTCCATAATCAGTGCAGTGGCTTGGACCTGTATTCAGGGGCGAGTGGCAAATAAACTGTTAGTAAGCCAAGCCCTTAGTCGGGCCAGGGTGGTACAGAGTCTGGGTCTCAGGCCTGCATACAGGGCCGAGTAGCAAACAAATTGTTCAGAGTCCAGGCCCTTAGTCAGCGTGGGGCAACAAGTCCTTCAGACTCAGGCCATGATAGAGCACCAGAACACAGACTAGGGCAGGGTAGAGCACCCAAACACAGTCTAGGGGAACTTAGTTAGGGTTAGAGCCTAGTGTCCTCACTCGGCTTTTGGTAGATGGATGCAGATCCTCTGGCTTATGGAGGGGGAGTACTGCCACCCCCAGGGTGGGGTGGCAGGGGTGATGCAGGCCTGCCCAACTCCACCATGTCCCAGCCCAGTGCCCTAACAGTGTCAGAGGGATCCACCACTGGGTCCTCCCACAATATGCTGACCTGGTCGCAGGCCAGCTCTTAACCTGACGGTTGTCTAGTTCCCCTGGGCTACTTCCGATCTCCCCCTTGGGGCATACCTGGGTCTGTAAGGGATCCTCTGCATCATCCGGGTAGAAGGCCGGGGCAGTCCTGGCAATTTCCCCTCAGCTTGGTCACTGTGTGGCTCCGGCAGCAGTGGCCAGTCCTCAGCATCACAGGGGTCCGTGGCAGTCTCCCAGTGTGGGAGATGGCAGGAAGTGACTGGGTCCTTCAGCGGCTGCTGCCCAACTGAGCTTGCAGACCAGCCTTTTGTACTTCCTGTCTCGCTCACTGACTTCCACTGGGAGGGGTGAGCACGGCCTGGCTCCACCCACCGGGACTTTGCGAGTTGTCCTTCCCCTTCTGGGACAGTGTGGGTCCACTCTGCCTCACTACAGACACCAAAACTATTTGCAAATCAAGACAACTTTGCAAATTTTTCTGGTTGGAAAAAAAATGGAAATATTGAAATGGTTCATATCAGCATTTCCATCATAAAACACATTGACTCTGCTTTTCAGAAAGAAATATCATTTCAGAATTTTTCCTCAATTTTGTTTAAAAACATAAAAAAAAATTAAAAACCTCAAAATGAAACATTTATTTTCTGGTTCAACTGAAGCAAGACTTGGACATTTTTTCCACTGAAATTTCAAACAAACTGTAGTTTATGATTTTTTTATTCTGCCACCGAACTGAAAAAAAAAGATTATTCATTAAGCTTTTGTCAGGAACCCTGAAAACCTGCCTGCCGCTTCCACCAGTTTATACACACTAGCACCTTGTTCTCTACTTGAGGATGGATCAGGCAGTTTAGAGTCCCCCTAGAAGTGAGACCCTATTCCAATGTGCTCCACATTTCAAGATTATCATTTTAAAAGTAGACCATTCTCCAGTTTTTTGGACAGGAAAATCACTTAAGAATTTTCTGAATTCGTAAAACACATACACACACACTCTATATGAATAACATTCAGGTAACTCTGTCTAAGCCAGAGAATGCTGAGAGCACTCAACAACTTTACAGCATCAAGCAAACAGACTAGCAAACACACAGAGAGGCATACCTGGGGATGTAGCTCTGAACTTGGTCTTTAATATAAAAATAAGTATTCAAGTTTGCTAAGGATTTGTAAGAAACAGAGTGCCACCTAAATGGCTTCCTTCTAATAAGATTAATGAGTGCTGAACTTCATTAATTTTAAATATTTGCTCTGAATTAAGAGCTCTGCTCATACGATTTGTTATGCAAAGCTCACTGTAATCCTTAAGATGGAACATTTTTTCTTTACTTTATATTTCTTAGATCTAAGATCCATGTGTATTTTCCTGCCCATAAAACTTTATTTTTTTAGTGCAGTACGTATTTCAGCACCTGCATCAAGATTAATAATTATAATTAAACATGTTGTATACACTATCAAACAACTGCTGGCAAGAATTAGGTAGACTGGCAAAGATTGCAGAGATTTCAGATGTATCAACCATAGCTCATGGAACTAGTTTGTGACTTGATTCTGCAACAAATACTATTCTCAGTGAACCAAACTCTACACTCAACAATACCAGTGTAAATGACTTCAGATGAGTTAGATTTACATCACCGAGAACACAATTTGGCTCAATAACTTTATTCTTTGTTGTTCAGTGTAAGGATATTCTGCAGGGCTGGCTTTTGACTGGCTAGCATGTTAGGATACTGCTTGTCTGTGTGTATGGTAGAAGGTAGGGGTGCCCTTTAAGGGGTAGATTTCATATTAAGCCGACACAGTTGTAACTCACTCCAATGATAGACCAGGAAAGATTAAAATCCAGGCCACATTTCTAGAGAAAACAGAACAACCACCACCCAACTTTTCTAAACTCCCTGCAGGGAGTTCTTTGTGAGATGAAGTCAGAATACTGCTGCTGGCTCCCATTCATGGCTTCCCAGTTGCTGGAACAGTCCCATTCCCCCTCTCCACCTCCCATTCCTCTTAATATTCCAGCAGATTTAATTACCCTTCCTCTTTGGTCCCACCACAAGCCAGGAGCCCCACCAAAGATCATGGAGCCCTATCACTCCTTCCAAGATATCAGGCATGCCCTGTATTCCAACACCCTTCCACTTCTCAGGCACCTGCCTGACCCATTCTCCTCCCTAGCTTTCAGAGCCCTCCCATTCTATCCTGGACATCAGCCTGGATAGGGCCATTGCAGCTCATCCCAGAAATCTGTCCTGCCACACGCAAATAACTGGTCCAGCTTCCTAAACTCATAGTTATGTATGTGCACTGCACACCAGCTTGTGGGGTCTCCTTCTCCTCCATGGCCTATACCAGAGTCTCCTCCTTCCTGCTTCTTGACCCTTCACTGGACAGAGTGATATTCCCCCCAAAGTTCACAGATGGAAGATTTAAACAATTATTAAAACACTAAAATATAGCCATAAGTTAACCACATTTCAGCAGCACTAAATTCTGGCTCATTAAGTCCTGGTCTACACTACAGGGTTAGGTCGAATGTAGCTGTGTTAGGTTGATTTTATAATGAATGCGTCTACACAAGCAACCCCGTTCCGTCAACCTAAAGGGCTCTTAAAATCAACTTCTGTACTCCTCCCTGGCGAGGGGAGTAGCGCTAAAATCAACCTTGCTTGATCAAATTTGGGGTAGTGCGGATGCAAATCAACGTTATTGGCCTCCAGGAGCTTTCCCAGAGTGCTCCAATGTGACCGCTGTGATTCAACTCTGATTCACTAGCCAGGTACACAGGAAAAGCCCCAGGAACTTTTGAATTTCATTTCCTGTTTGGTCAATGTGGCGCACTCAGCAGCACAGGTGACCATGCAGTCCCCCCAGAATCAAAAATGAGCTCCAGCATGGAGAAAATGGGAGACACTGGATCTGATTGCTGTATGGGGAGAAGAATCTGTGCAGGCAGAACTCTGATCAAAAAGAAGAAATGCTAATATATATGCCAAAATCACACAGGGCATGATGGACAGAGGCTATTACAGGGACATACAGCAGTGCCGCATAAAAGTCAAGGAGCTCAGGCAAGCCCACGAAAAGGCAAAGGAGGCAAGCAGTCGCTCTGGGTCAGAGCCCCATACATGCCACTTCAATGATCAGCTGCATGGCATTCTAGGGGGGGACCCTACCACTACTCCACCACTGTCCATGGACACCTGCAAGGAGGGAGTCTCATGCAACATGGAGGAGGATTTTTTGGATGAGGAAGAGGAGGAGGAGAATGCACAGCAGGCAAGCAGTGAATCCATTCTCCCTGGCAGTCAGGACCTTTTCATCACCCTGGAGCCAATACCCTTACAAGGCAGGATCCCTGACTCTGAAGGCGGAGAAGGCACCTCTGGTGAGTGCACATTTGTAACTACAGTACAGGGTTTAAAAGCAATAGTGTTTAATCTTTGATTTGCCCTGAAGAATTGGGATACATTCGCGGCCAGTACAGCTACTGGAAAATTCTGTTAACGTGTCTGAGGGATGGAGCGGGAATCCTCAATGGTCATCTCCATGAAGCTCTCCTGGAGGTACTCTGAAAGCCTTTGCAGAAGGTTTCTGGGGAGGGCTGCCTTATTTCGTCCTTTAAGGTAGGACACTTTACCATGCCAAGCCAGTAGCAAATAGTCTGAAATCATTGCAGCAGAAAGCATGGCAGTGAATGGTCCTGGATTTTGGTCGCATTCAAGCAACATTCAGTCTTTATCTTTCTGTGTTAGCCTCAGGAGAGTGATATCGTTCATGGTCACCTGGTTGAAATAGGAGAATTTTTGTAAGGGAACAGTAAAAGGACCCCGTTCATGCTGCTTTGTTTGCGCTTGGCTAAAAGGGATCATCCCATAGTACGGTTTTATTCAATATCTTCATAAATGATCTGGAGGATGGTGTGGATTGCACTCTCAGCAAATTTGCGGATGATACTAAACTGGGAGGAGTGGTAGATACGCTGGAGGGGAGGGATAGGATACAGAAGGACCTAGACCAATTGGAAGATTGGGCCAAAAGGAATCTGATGAGGTTCAATAAGGATAAGTGCAGGGTCCTGCACTTAGGACGGAAGAACCCAATGCACAGCTACAGACTAGGGACCGAATGGCTAGGCAGCAGTTCTGCGGAAAAGGACCTAGGGGTGACAGTGGACGAGAAGCTGGATATGAGTCAGCAGTGTGCCCTTGTTGCCAAGAAGGCCAATGGCATTTTGGGATGTATAAGTAGGGGCATAGCGAGCAGATCGAGGGACGTGATCGTTCCCCTCTATTCGACATTGGTGAGGCCTCATCTGGAGTACTGTGTCCAGTTTTGGGCCCCACACTTCAAGAAGGATGTGGATAAATTGGAGAGAGTCCAGCGAAGGGCAACAAAAATGATTAGGGGACTGGAACACATGACTTATGAGGAGAGGCTGAGGGAGCTGGGATTGTTTAGCCTGCAGAAGAGAAGAATGAGGGGGGATTTGATAGCTGCTTTCAACTACCTGAAAGGGGGTTCCAAAGAGGATGGCTCTAGACTGTTCTCAATGGTAGCAGATGACAGAACGAGGAGTAATGGTCTCAAGTTGCAGTGGGGGAGGTTTAGATTGGATATTAGGAAAAACTTTTTCACTAAGAGGGTGGTGAAACACTGGAATGAGTTACCTAGGGAGGTGGTAGAATCTCCTTCCTTAGAGGTTTTTAAGGTCAGGCTTGACAAAGCCCTGGCTGGGATGATTTAACTGGGAATTGGTCCTGCTTTGAGCAGGGGGTTGGACTAGATGACCTTCTGGGGTCCCTTCCAACCCTGATATTCTATGATTCTATGATACGCAGTGGGGGGAGGGGATCATCCCAAATAGCCAGGCAGAGAGGTGGTGTGTGCTGCACATCCACCCAAAAACCACAGTCCCTCCTTTTAAATGGCAAACTCAACTGGAATTGCTTGCTATGGGAAAGGAGGACGCTGCAGTTTGAAACATTCCCACATGTTATGAAAGCATTAGAAGCCAAACCCACGTACCCTTTGGTTTACCATGCTTTCCTGGAAACCAAATTCTGTTGTCCAGCTGTGTGTGATGTGGCACCATACCGGCAGGCACTCAATATAAAAGGCAAAATGTGACCTTGTACCTAAAGCATATGTGCTGTCTGCTGTGAATTGCTTGATCCACTATGAAAGAATCTCCCTTTTGTTCTCAGAAGTGTATCATCTTAAATTTTACTCACCCTTTTTATCCCCCTGCAGGTGCAAATGTTTCTATGCTCCCCCTATCATCTCCATCCCTGAGGTTATTGCAGATTATAAGGCGAAAAAACCACACTCACGATGACATGTTTTCTGAGCTCATGCAGTCCTCCTGCACTGATAGGGCACAGCTTGATGCAGTCCAGGAAAGCATTAAATGAGCACGATGAAAAGAGGCAGGATGCAATGCTGAGGCTAATGGGGAAGCAAATGGACATGCTCCAGCATCTGGTGGAGCTGCAGGAAAGCCAACAAGACCACAGACCACCGCTGCATCCATTATACAACCGCCTGCCCTTCTCCCCAAGATCCATATCCACCTCACCCAGATGACCAAGAATGCGGGTGTGGGCGGGAGGCAGGCTCCGGGTACCCAGCCACTCCACTCCAGAGGACAGCCCAAGCAAGAGAAGGCTGTCATTCAAAGAGTTTTGATTTGTAGTGTGGCTATAAAAAGCAATGTGCCCTTGTCCTTCCCTCCTCCACCCGGGCTACCTTATCACTTATCTCCCTTTTAAAAAAAAATAATAAAGAAAGAATGCATAGTTTCAAAACAATAGTGACTTTATTTCCTTTGCCAGATGTGATCGAAGGGGGGAGCGTGGTTGGCCTACTGGGAATTAAAATCAACAAAGGGGACGGGTTTGCAGCAAGGAGAAACACACACAACTGTCACACCGTAGCCTGGCCAGTCATGAAACTAGTTTTCAAAGCCTCTCTGATGTGCAGCGTGCCTACCTGTGCTCTTCTAATTGCCTGGTGTGTGGCTGTTCAAACTTGGCAGCCAGGCAATTTGCCTCAACCTCCCACCCTGCCATCAATGTCGCTCCCTTACTCTCACAGATATTATGGAGCACACAACAAGCAATAATAACGATGGGAATATTGGTTGCGCTGAGGTCTAACCTAGTCAGCAAACAGCGCTAGCGAGCTTTTAAATGCCCAAAGGCACGTTCTACCACCATTCTGCACTTGCTCAGCCTATAGTTGAACTGCTCCTTACTACTGTCCAGTCTGCCTGTGTATGGCTTCATGAGCCATGGGAACAAGGGGTAGGCTGGGCATCCAAGGATAACTATTGGCATTTCAACATTGCCAACAGTAATTTTCTGATCTGGGAAATAAGTCCCTTCTTGCAACTGCTCAAACATCCCAGAGTTCCTAAAGATGTGAATGTCATGCATCTTTCCCAGCCATCCCACGCTGATGTCGGTGAAATGTCTCTTGTGATCCACCAGTGCTTGCAGCACCATTGATAAGTACCCCTTGCGGTTTATATACTGGTTGGCAAGGTGGTCCAGTGCCAAGATAGGGATATGTGTTTCGTCTATCGCCCCACGCCAGTTATGGAAATCCATTGCAGCAAAGCCATCCACTATGACCTGCACATTTCCCAGAGTCACTACCCATGATAGCAGAACATCAGTGATTGCATTGGCTACTTGAATCACAGCAGTCCCCTCAGTAGATTAGCCCACTCCAAATTGATTCCCGACTGACTGGTAGCAGACAGGTGTTGCAGGCTTCCACAGGGGTATCCCCACTCATTTCTCAACTGTAAGGGCAGCTCTCATCTTGGTATTCCTGTGCTTCAGGGCAGGGGAAAGTAACTCACAGAGTTCCAGGAAAGCAGCCTTATGCATGAGAAAGTTTCGCAGCCACTGGGAATCATCCCATACTTGCAAGACTATGTGGTCCCACCAGTCTGTGCTTGTTTGCTGGTCCCAGAATTGGTGTTCCACTGTGTCAACCAGCCCCACTGCTGCCATGATGTTCCAATTGCCACATCCCGTGCTTTCAGAAATGTCTGTGTCCACGTCCTCCTCACAATCATCCTCATACTGTCATCTCTTATACTGCAGTATAATGCGCAAGATGTTTACAATGCTCGCAACAGTGAGCTGAGCGGGCTCCATGCTTGCCGTGCTATGGTGTCTGCATGGGTAACCCAGGAAAAAAGGTGCAAAATGATTGTCTGCAGTTGCTTTCATGGAGGGAGGGAGAGAGGGAGGGGAGACTGATGACATGTACCCAAAACCACCGGCGATAATGTTTTTGCCCAGTCAGGCATTGGGAGTTTAACCCAATATTCCAATGGGCAATGGAGACCGCAGGAACTGTGGGATAGCTTCGCACAGTGCACTGCTCTGTGAGTTGAAGGTAGCTACAGTGGTGAAGACGCACTCAGCCGACTTAATGCACTTAGTGGGGACATACACAATCAACAGTACAAAATTGATTTCTAAAAATCGACTTCTATAAACTCGACTTAATTCCATAGTGTAGACATATCCTTAAGACATTTTCTGACCTAACTTTATTGCAGTGTTTGTAATTAAATCTTATAAGGAAATTAAACCCAAACTTGTCTTTCAATTTATATTTAGACTCAAATTTAAATCTAATCCTAACATGTAAACCTAAAATGAGAGAGAGAGAGAGAGACAGACAGACAGACAGACAGAGTGATCCATTCAATGCTGAGACTCAGCTTATTTGCATTTTCTTTTTTTTTAAATCACAAGGACAAATTCTGCCCTCAGATATGCCCATGTACCTCTTGCTGATGTCAACTGGAGATGCAGACAATTATCCAAGGACAGAGTTTGGTTCCAGGGACCTGTACCAAAGGCCGGATGAGCTCCTTGTTTTGCAGTCCATTTAAGAAGATTAGTTTGGAGGTAAAATTATGCCCCAAATGCCTTATTACATCATATGAAATATCCAATATGAAAATAAATAATTTAAATTGCGGTATTAAGTCTCATAATATTATCACAAGCACTTCAGACAGCATTCAATAAGTTGTTTACACATCCCACACAATACTCCGTTGAACCTCCATAAACTAACTCACAGTAGGAGAAGAGAGGAGAAGGAAGATGTTCCTTCCTGCTCCTGCCTAGGCTCCAGATGAATCCTAGCAATGTTGGTGCTATCTCAGTCGATTTGGCATGATCCAATGGGCACCTCGCTCACAACCAATTTCTGGATTATACTCCAGTGGCTGGGAACTATGGGCATAATGTGTCCTTTACATCCAGCCTTCCCATTGCCTTTACATCTCATTATAATCATCGAGGCCACTTAGATGCCTGGGCATATCTAGGTTCATGGTACAGAAGAGATTCATTTTTTCCTCTCATAAGACACAACAAGAACTTGGTGACATTGTCTTAGATCAATTGCTGTGTGGAGTAGCAATAGGATGTGATCACTTTGTATCTCGAAAAGCTACATAGAAAAAAGAAATAAATTCCTTCTTCTATTTAATACCTTATTCTACAAAGCTTTCACATAAAGGTACTTGTATAAATGGGGGTATCTTATGTAATGTTACCTCCACAGAGGGTTTCACTGTCTGACACACAGTTATTCTTTAATCCTTTTTCTGTTCTCTCATTGATAGTCAAACTGTATGTCCCTGTCTTCCCACCCTCCCCGTATCTTTAATTTGCAATAGACATCAGTATAAAACACAAACAAAAGAAATAAAATGTGCACTATCAGAGATAGGACTGCTGCATGAGGTACTGTATAATGAAGCTAGTCTAAACCACAATGAAAATTCCCTTAATCAGCACCATGGGAGGTATATAAAAACAAGGAAGGTTGAATAAATGTATTCACTATTGTGGAAATGCCCTGAACTATATCAAATAGATGAAGCTGCCACTTAACACAAGTGCACCAGATAAATCAGAAAAAAACAAACAACCCAAAAACCTTTGTACAAAATAATATAAAACAACTACTCAGTTAAGATTTAAATCATGGAAGGACATGGAATAGATTAGTGAACAAGAAGTTATGACTCTGTGGACAGAGACCCTTATTTTCCACAGCCACAAAATCTGTGAAATCCATCTTCACAGAAGAGCTGTACTTGAGAACATTAGCTTTAATTTTAAAGAAAATTAAGCTTCCAGTCTCTAGATCAGTGGTGGGCAACCTGCAGCCCGCAGGCTGTACACGGCCTGTCAGGGTAATTTGCTGGTGGGCCGCCAGGCAGTGCTTACATTGACTGTCTGAAGGCATGGCCGCCTGCACCTCCCAGTGGCTACAGTTCACTTTTCCTGGCCAATAGGAGCTGCGGGCCTTCACCACTTCCCACAGCTCCCATTGACCAGGAATGGCTCACTGTGGACACTGGGAGCTGCGGGTGACTGTGCCTGTGGACGGTCAATCTAGATTTATGAACAACCTTGATGCCCTTAAGTACTGGTCACAATAAACTCACAATAAACTCATATCATGATATAACTCCATGCCTCCAATTGGCCTCTAAACTGGGGTTTGTGTGGTCACCTACGCCAGTTGCTCTCAACCTTTCCAGACTACTGTACCCCTTTCAGGAGTCTGAATTATCTTGTGTACCCTCAAGTTTCAACTCACTTAAAAAAACTACTTGCTTACAAAATCATACAAAAATACAGAAGTGTCACAGCACACAATTATTGAAAAATTGCTTACTTTCTTATTTTTACCATATAATTATAAAATATATCAATTGAAATAAAATATTGTACTTACATTTCAGTGTATAGTATATAAAGCAGTATAAACAAGTCATTGTCCATATGAAATTTTAGTTTGCGCAGACTTCTCTAGTTCTTTTTATGTAGCCTGTTGTAAAAGAGGGCAAATATCTAGATGAGTTGATGGAAGAAATTTGCGTACCCCAAGGGGCATGCATACCCCTGGTTGAGAACCATTTATCTGTGCTACCCCTGTGCTGTGTGGGGAACCCTTCTGCGCTGAGGGAATTCCCAAGGGCCCTGATCCACCTGCAATTTAACACTGCAGTAGTGGCATAAAGGGGCTATACAGAGGGAAACAAACTCAGGATGAAAGCATAAAATACATTGATGTGCAGACCCCTCCCCCATCAAAAACTGTGTGCGTCACTGAAGTCCCACTTAATCTCTGTTTTGAGGGCTTAAGTGGGACATAAATAAACCACAGACCTTGTGTGACCTGTGCTTTGGGGATAAAAAAAAATTCTGTAGACATTTGGGCTCTGGCTGAAGCCTGGGATCTGGGATCCTCCCCCTTTCCAGGGTCCTAGAGCTCAGGCACATGTCCGAATCTGAATGTGTACACAGGAATTTTACAGCCCCAGAGCCTGAGTCCAACTAGCCTGAATCCGCTGACCTGGGCCAGCACGGGAGTTTAATTGTTCTGTAGGCATACCCTTTGGGAATGCCCCTCATGTGACATGGACCAGACAAGAGACTATCATTTAATTTTCCAAACAATTTCATACTTGGAAGTAACTTTTAAACCATGCTAGGATTTACAGTGCTATTAAAAGCTCTATGAAGTCAGTGGCAGTGCTGACCCATATTTGCAGCAATTAAGAAAATACAATTAAACACCAATTTTAATTAATCCTGCCTCCCCTCCATTTCCCACATATAGCACAAGTACAATTATTTTATGGTTCTTTGAAGTAGGAGAAAACACATTAACCAAGAGGGAAAATATAAAGTACAGCACAGTAGCTACATGCAGAAAGTCATTTTTGCATGATTATATAGAAAACCTCATGGCAAAAGCTGAGATATTAAAAACACCTTTCATTAGATTTCTCAATTCACTTTTATCTTTGAAAGTCTGCTTTCTTTCCCTAGGACACTTTACACAAAGATCAGCAAAAAATGTGCTTATTTGGAAACCAGCTTGTAAAAATTTCAAAAGGCTTGCTTGGTGTGAAGCTAGGTAGATCTTAAAACAAAACAGAACAAAATAATCCCACCACCTTTAATTATTCAGTCAAGTAAATTAAAATCAGCAAAAAAAAAAAAAATAGTGGGGAAATTAGGTCAAAGAGAACAATAACAGAAAAGACAAAAATAAAAAAGTGCAAAGAAAAATGTGTTATCTGAACATGCTGCTTCAGTGAATGAGCTGCCAACAGGCTGAAAGGGTGATCTTAAAAAAAAAAAATCACTAAAAACAGAAACAAAACAAAAAACGCTGGCAACAATGTTTTCAATATGAAGCCTCTATCAACAATTTGTATGGGAAAAGGAAGAGTTAATTGTGCTCAGCATTTAAATAGTAATGGAATCACCTTTCAACTGATTTACTCATGGAGCAAGGACTACTAGAAAAGCTTTACCAAGAGCAATTTAAAATTCCTTCATGCCCCTCTGAAGTAGTTATTATTTTGCCCATTTTACATATTAGGGCCAGAGTGACTTACCAGGGTTACTCAAGTGAATCAGTGGCAAAGTTAGGAAGGGAATCCAGAAGTTCTGAGCTCAAATCTCCTGCTACAGGTGTAGTAGCAGCCTGTAACCACTAGACTATGCTCCCTCCATTGATGGGACAACATAATGAAAAAGCTCTGTTCCTGGACTGAGGATAAACACAGTTCAAATGAGTAAATGAAATGCGGAGGTGGATATTTCAAATTGATCAGCAATAGCAGCACACACATCCAGACTAGAATCTTCTTTTGTGTTTGTTCTAACAACAAGACCAGAGTGGCAGAGATCCAACCATCAAAATCATTACAGAGATGGAAAATTCCCCTGGGCAATGATAATCAAGAGTCAGAAAATGGTTGAGGTCAAAATGTGAGGTTCTAGATTTCCTATAAATTATAGGTTTTGTGGGTCTTCCTCTCCCTTTTGTCCAATACATTTGTCTAGAAGTTTCTGGTGTTTTCTTTTTAGATCTAATTAGTTAGCAATATCTTCCTGGTATTTTTTTCTCACCTGTCAAAGCATGAAATCCAAATCATGTGTTTCTGTTACAGAAACTGAGATTTATATTATATATATTTAACATTTCCATCTCAACATACAGGGCAATATTTTCTTAAAATTAGACATTTATCAGGGGTTGCAGATCTTCAACACCAACACGTTTTCATCGCCAAATGTTACCTAGTAAAATCTTGATCAAAGGAGAAAGAAAACAGTTGGATCCGATGCAATTGTATGAAAATTGACTGAGTTTCAGAATAGTGCCATTTAATGTTAATGAAGTAACTGTACCTGTTACAAGCAGTCAGTCATCCAGGGGAAGAAAATAGAAGTCAAATTAAAGGGAAAGGGGAGGGACTTTGAAAAAAATGGCAAGGGCAAAAACACAGAAGATGGATGGTAGGAGAAGAGAAAAAGAATCTGAGGGGGTGGGGAATGGAGAGTTGGATAAATATTCAGCAGCAAAAATAGACAAAACAGAAGAGTATGGGAAAAGTTTCATAATTTAATGAGTATAACACAGATCTATGACACATATGCAAGTGTGAAACAATAGTAAATTTAATATAGTAATTAACTAGATAAATAATGGTAAATTTAATAGTAATTAACTATTATTTATCTAGTTTATTAATAATAATGTCATTATACTTGGTAGTCATTTTTATCCTAAGATCTCTAAGTATCTTTATAGTAATTAAAGTATGGTTCTACTCCATAAAATTACTCTCTGAAATTGGCACTGAATTTCCATGTTCACAGTGACTCACAAAATTTATGTCAGATTTACTCAGTGTCGAGATAAATAAAAATGTGCTTCTTCTAAATGCGGTTTACTCATGTTTGGTTCTCAGAATCAAGCTGGATATTTTCCTTCATCCTTTATCAAACACAAATATTGCATAAGTCTTGTTAGACTTAGTTCAACTTTTTCATCCATTCAAAAGAAAGAAGTTCCATTGAAAGAAATGATTCATGAGAACAAATAATTTCTTTTTTTTTTCAAAATTAAAAAAAAATCCATTTTTGTGTAAAATGAAAAATTTAAATTTTCCATTTCACTATAATAAGGTAATTTCCAGAGTGGGGGTGTGTGCGAGGTGGTTATTTTAAAAATAATTTCCTTCTCTTTTCCTGCTGGAGAAAAAGTAAAATAAATATTAGAAGAAATAGAGAAAAAAAAACCACTCTTGCTTGCCTACTTATTTGTTTTCATTGGAAAAGTGTGAAAAAAATAAAAGATGTGAAACAAAGTGAGTTTCTCTCTCTCCACATTCTCCCACTGAAAAACAAACAAACAAAAAAAAAACCATAAAATCCATTTTTTCCCCACTGAAGTGAGGGGAATATACACATTCAAAATGGAATTTTTCAAAGAGAAACATTTTTTGAAAAGTAACATTTTCATTTCTAAACAGTTTCATTTTTTCAAAAATCGAAAATCTAAAAAAAAAATCTGAAAATGTTCAAGTGAAATGAAAACTTCTTGGTTTTTTTTCCACTGCTCTCCAGAACCTAAAATGGAACTCAAGATTACTGCATCTCAACATTCCTCTGCAGTCAGCAAAAAGTCATGGAAGATAAAGGCAAGGAGAGAAGGTAGTCAATCTTTTTTTCAAATAAGTGAAATTCACAGAAAAATACTTAAGAAAATTCAAATTACTCATGTTCTATTATTCCTGATCCCTGCCACAATCAGATTCTGTCTAAACAGTTGCCACTTAGTACCCTGAAAAAAAGTAATATTCAATCTAGTCATCCCTTCCACTATTTTCAGTTGGTTAATCAATTGTACAAAAAAAAATAAAAATAATAATTTTACTATAGTAGAACCTCAATTGTATGAATATGAATCTTACCAACAATTAGTTTTGCAAGCCATTTTTCCTGACCCCAGGGGGTTCGGGGGTGGGGAGAAATAACAAAGAAAGTTATGTTGCATATAAAGAACAAGTCGCATCCCTGGATATTCAAATGCCTCACAGACTCATAGACTTTAAGGCCATAAGGGACCATCTTGATATTCAGTCAGACCCCTGCACATTGCAGGCCACAGAACCTCACCCACCCACTCTTGTAATAACCTCCGGATGAGTTACTGAAGTCCTCAAATAATTATTTAAACACTTCAAGTTACAGAGAATCCACCACTTTCAAGTTATCCATACCCCATGCTGTAGAGGAAGGTGGGGCGGGGGGAAAACCCAGGGTCTCTGCCAATTTGACCTGGGGGGAAATTCCTTCATGATCCCAAATATGGCATTCAGCTGTAACCAGAGCATTTTGGCATGACCAAATAGTGCCTTCAATGAACTCAACATATCCTTGCAGTGGTGCAAAGGACAAGAAGAAAGCAATGCAGTGCACCATACTGACACTTATGCATTGTTTCTATTGTAATTTTAAGATGTTCAGTGTTATGACCTTTTCAATTTTATGAATTTATCAATCCCCAATTAGTTCGTAAAATAATGGTTCTGTTGCAGTTAAACAAATTCATTTGTAAAAGGATTATTTGTATATGTTTATGCAACACTATGAATACAACTATTGATGGCTGTTTGCCATCTTTTGGTTATTTATTAATTATTATTATTTGTAATAGGACAGCACTTATGAGCCTCAATAAAGCAGGGGTTTGTTCGGTACTATACAGACCACCAACAAAGAAGAGAGTTCCTAACCCAGAGAGTTTAAAACCTACATGCCAGACAGACTGCAATATGAGGAGGAAACAGAAAATGAAGGGGGGCTAGGTTGGCAGGGTGAGATTACCACTCAGCAAACAGAATTTAGCACAAAAACCAAAGTTTCAGCTCACCAACTGTACAGCCAATGTCAAATAGGAGATGTGGGCTCAGAGCGAAGAGGATCCAGCAGATTCAGTGTCAGCCATTGTGCTTTTTGGAAAGCCATTCAACCTCAAGCAACTCATATGAAAATCTCCTGCTTCCATAGCGAGGTACAGAAATTCATAAAGCAATTAAAAATGCCTGCAGATAAGACATTCCAAACCCTCCAAACAACCTTTAGCCAGTTGTTTTACAATGGAAGGAGGGAGGTGGAGTATGACAATGAGTAAGAGACTGCTGAAGCCACACCCAAATGAAAAACAGAAGTCACCAATTACCTGCCCAGTTCTGTCATGCAATCATTCCCAAATGGCACAACCAAATTGTCGTCTAAATGATCAAAGCCCAGAGGTATTTTCTATGTCATGATATAAATGATAGATTTTGCCCTGACCCATTGACATAAAACTGAGTTAACAAGTACTATACAATTGTTTTTTTTGCATCTGAAGGTTTTGTATAAATACCTCTCACAGTCATATTCCCATATAAAAACAATGAAAAGAGGAATTAAAAGAATTGAGCCAACCTCACAGAATGTAAAGGAGTACTTGTGGCACCTTAGAGACTAAACATTTATTTGAGCATAAGCTTTCGTGAGCTATAGCTCACTTCATTGGATACATCCGATGAAGTGAGCTGTAGCTCATGAAAGCTTATGCTCTAATAAATTTATTAGTCTCTAAGGTGCCACAAGTACTCCTTTTCTTTTTGTGAATATAGTCTAACACGGCTGCTACTCTGAAACCTTTCACAAAATGTGTAATGAGCAGCAAAACGACACAATCAACGTGGAACAAAGTGGGTGCATTGTCTCTCAGATATCCTGGGACCAACATAGCTAATACAAGACTGCAAACAACAATCAAAGTGGGTCTCACCTGAAGACACGTTAGCTAGTTAGTTAGCTCCTGCCTAGAAAAAGAAAATAACTATCACAATACAGCAAACTCAGCCACTGGATAAATACATTTCCAGATCACAAACATAAAGAGCACATAAATATTCAAACTATGGAGGCTATTATTTTGCCAAGGCGGGGCCAGACCAATCACTTTAAGTATTATGTCTGTGTCATCAGTTCTTAATTTACTAGCTACCAGAAATGCAATAAGAATTAGCAGTACTAGAGACTGAACTAACGTTGCTCAAAACCAGAAGGCTCCCTCAGTGCACTGAGACATATCTCTGGCATTAGGCTAAAGTTTTAATGTATGCTATTGCTATCTGTGATATTCCAGGACTGCCTTGGGGATGGAAAAAATAAACAAACCCATACAGACTCATTATGCTGGTTCCAATGTGATGACATTTTCAACAACCAGAGGGTTTATATTTGCTTCTTTGTTTTACTGAGAAAAATGTGTTTGGTATAGCCTTTCCAAATACCAAACAATCACTTAACAACTTAAATTTAAATAAGATTGAGCTTATTTATAGAGCACTATTATTCAAGGTTGTTGTACATAGTATTTTCCTTTTTATTTGCAATGTGCTTTGTTATTACAAAAATGTGTTAAACTTACACTCCAAAACATTAATTTTGTAAAACTGGACTTTAATAAGCTGGTCAATTTCAAACAAGAAAAAATATGAAGCAGAAATATATATTGATGTCCTGATTTGTATGTACTCACCACAACCATGGTTATAACAATGCTTTGCACTTAACCGGGAGCTCTTTGCAAACATTTATCAAATAGCTGAGAAAAAAAAATCATTGGTTGGTGGGACTAGTAGCTCTGTGGTAGTTCCTTCTCATTCAACAGCTGCCCTCTAAACAAGCCCACCGTGGAGCGGTAGGTGCATTGACATCAGAAATACCTCCCCCTTCCCCACTGCCGCTCCCTCATCTCTCTTCCTTCTTCTCCCATGTTCCTTTTGTAACCTCTGCCCTCTGGCACCATTTCCCAGCATGCTTGACATTAAGTTGGGAGCAGAATGGACTAAAAACTCCCACTGAGGCCAATAGGGAGGCTTCTGCTGGGGTCATCTGGACAAGCAGTTTGCTGGGCCATAGATGAGCCAGAGCTGCTCAGCCCTTCGGAGTGACTGGGTTATGTTAACACCTTTAGCCCATTTATTCCATCTAAATTAATACAACAGAGGTCAGCCATGTTTCAGGTTCACTGACCTCACAGTAGAATTCCAACTATAAAAATCTGTGAGTTCCATCAATGCTTATCTGAACAGAGAAATTCATTTAAGTGTGTTCTATCACTCAACACCTACATACTCAAAATGGTTCCTGAACCATTAACAGTACGAATGGTCCCAGTAAGAAGTGGATGGTATCTGCCAAGAAGAGGTATATTCTGAGTGGAATGGTCCCATAACATCTCACAAGTTAATGGCAAAACAAAATCTGGCCACTTAAGGATTTGCCTTTATATCAAAGTCTGTGGGGTTATAGAAGCTAAGCAAAATCTTCAGCCTTAAAAAAAATTATTATTTAAGATTTTGTTTATAAATACCATTTTTAGTTTATACACAAATTCAAAGTTTTGTTCCTTAGTAAGAGTACGGACATTAGACAAGATCATATCAATTAGTTGCACTGTTGCTCATAAAGGAAAGAACAGCTTATTTGAACGCATGTATGACTTATTAATTATTATTTTGGATCATATTAATAGAGCTGGACATTCAAGAGCACACAATACTGTTTTTTGACCAACTCCATTCAATAAGTAAACATTTCAAAAGAAACAAAAAAATATTTATTTCATTCAGAATATTTAACAGATATTTTTGTTTTGTGTTGGGGAGAAATTCTTTCACTTTTTTTCCTCTAGAAAAAAGGATAGGCAATAATAGCTGAGAGCATGTTACCTCCCCTTTCTCTCTCTCATTTACTCCTTTCTCCTTTTCCAGTGGGGAAAAGATAGGGGGAAGGTGAAAGTGAGCCGAAAGGGGAATTTTCCCAGAAAATATTTTTTTTTAAAAGTTTGATTTCTTTTTCTATTTAAAACTTTATTTTTATGGTTTGCATATAAAATATAAACACATAAAACAAAACATATAAATATATGCACAAGATTGAAATATGATACAAACAACAACATTTGACATTCATTCTTAGTAAAAACCTGGAAAATTACAAAACAAAACCTGAACCCGTAGAGGTCATGCAGAGCATTAATTATTAAAGTGACTAAACAGATCAATAAGTGAGAACATAACCTATGAGTATCGGAAACTAATATATAGTAAACTGCAAAGGTCTGCAATAGTTTCATGTGTGTCCAGACCTCTTCATATTTTTTCCTCGCCACAGTCATTTTTCCCATTAATGCAGCAGTAGAGAGCTCACTAAGCCAGTCTGTTTATGGAGGAGGAAAACTGAACATTTTCATTTTGAAACTTTCTTTGAAAAAACAACAACAATAAAAGTTTAAAATGGAAATTGTCTTGTGAAGATTTCTATGTAATCGAAAAACCTTATTTCTTCTAAACAGCTTTTTGTTTTGTTTTCATTCCTTATATGTCCGGTTTTCTAATTTTCACAGTTTTGTTGCTGTCCTCTGGACCCTCTCCCATTGTCTACATTTTTCTTAAACTATGGTGTCAAAACTAGATGCAATACTCCAGCTAAAGCCTCACCAGTGCCAAGTACTGAAGGACAATTATATCTTGTGTGTTATATATAATACTGCTGTTAATGCAACCCAGAATATTAGCCTTTTTCACAACTGCATCACATTGTTCATTCATATTCAATCTGTGATCCACTATAACCTCCAAATACATTTCTGCTAAGCCAGTTATTCCCCATTTTGTAGTTGTGCATTTTATTTTTTCCTTAAGTGTAGTTCTTTGTACTTGTCTTTGTTTAATTTCATCTTGTTTATTTCAGACCAATTCTTTAATTTACAAAGGTGCTGTTGAATTCTAATCCTGTCCTTCAAAGTGCTTGCAACTCCTTCCAATTTGGTTTCTCTATAAATTTTGTAATGATACTCTCCACTCTATTATCCAAGTCATTAATGAAAATATTGAATGAAACATGACATAGGACAGAACCCTGCAGGCCCCACTAGATAGATCCTTCCAGTTTGATAGTGAACCATAGATAACTACTCTGAGTACTGCTTTTCAACCAGTTGTACACCCACTTTATAGTAATTTAATCTAGACCACTGTCCCAAAATACATCCTCATGTGAAATATGTCAAAAGGAAGTCTGAAGATGCATAATTTTCAGGGAATGGTACTATGCTCAACTTCTGTAGTTATGGAAAAAACAGTCATCAAATCCTCCCCACAAAAAATTCTAACCCTCACGATGGGAAATCTAAGTCCTACTGCCTGGACAAAGCAAAAGAGATGCCATGATCTTTAGGAGCTGTACACCACCACCGACCTTGTGTAACACACCAGCTAAGTGTCACCTTCTTCACATAGACATATGGCCTATGCAGAGAATAAGAACTCATTTAATCTGTCTGTATCCATCTGTGTTTCCTGTTTTATACTTAGATTATAAACTCTTTGGTCAGAGACTGTCTTTTTGTTCAGTGTTTGCACATTGCCTAGCACAGTTGAGTCATGGTCCATGACTGGGGCTCCTAGGTTATTACTTATAGTGTTTACTACCACCAGCTAATGGAGATACTACTTAATCTTTGATTTCAGAGTAGCAGCCGTGTTAGTCTGTATTTGCAAAAAGAAAATGAGTATTTGTGGCACCTTAGAGACTAACACAATACAAGTCCAGATTTCTCACTCCACTCTCAAACTTAGTGATAAGGAGATGTTTGATTTGCAACCAATTTTTAATCCTAATCTTTATTATCAGATTGAAAACATCTCCCTTGTACAGGAGATGCCCACCATCGTGATGAAAGAAACATTCAACACTTACCGATACGGGGGCCCAGAAGGGGCGGGGCCTCAGGAAGAAGGGGAGGGACTGGGGGTCAGCAGCCCCCAGCCAGCCCATCCTCACTGCCTGGTCCACGCTGCCTGGGGCTCCAACATCAATTTAAAGGGCTGGCCTCGGGGCAGCTGCTCTTTTTGCCCAGCCTCCATCAGTGGAAAGGCGGGGCAAAAGGGGCAACAACAGCACTTTAACATCACTGCCCCTTTTGTGCGGTTCCCCATCAGCAGCCCGGCTTACTTTCACCCCTGCCCACCATCTGATGAAAGATTGCAATACAGTCATAGGTGATGGCCTGCTGTTTCAGGCCCTTCAACACAATATGTGAAAGCCCTAACGGCCTGGTTAATGCAATTCCATAAACGGCATTCACTGACATTGTTCTGCAAGTGCCTCCCCAAACTTGCGGCATTAGCTTCGAGAATACCAATGTGGTTGATGAGAAAAACTACCTCAAGTGCAACCCTAATTCTGTTTCATGCATCCAAACAGCTCACTAACCTTGTCCCTGGACAAAGTTGTTGTCCCTAAAATGGATGAAGACAAAAAAGGCAGGAAGGGATATCACCATAGACCATACATCAAGGTCATTAGGTGGTCCAAACCTGAATGCTCTGATGACCTCAGCTGAAGAAACTGGGAAGTTGATATGGCAAACAACTACAAAAATCTGACCAGCAGCATCTTCTGAGGAGAAAGTTCATAGTAACCAGTCACAGCAGAAAGATTTGCATATCCACAATACAGCTAAGAAATAACTAGAGATTATTCAAATCAGACACCCACAGTCAACCAAAGTACAGGGAGTTGCAAAAGTGAGGAAAAAACTGTTGTCATAAATATAAAGGGAAGGGTAAACCCCTTTGAAATCCCTCCTGGCCAGGGGAAAGCTCCTCTCACCTGTAAAGGGTTAAGAAGCTAAAGGTAACCTCGCTGGCACCTGACCAAAATGACCAATGAGGAGACAAGATACTTTCAAAAGCTGGGAGGAGGGAGAGAAACAAAGGGCCTGTGTGTCTGTCTATATGCTGGTTTCTGCCAGGGATAGACCAGGAATGGAGTCTTAGAACTTTTAGTAAGTAATCTAGCTAGGTATGTGTTAGATTATGATTTCTTTAAATGGCTGAGAAAATAATTGTGCTGAATAGAATAACTATTTCTGTCTGTGTATCTTTTTTGTAACTTAAGGTTTTGCCTAGAGGGGTTCTCTATGTTTTTGAATCTAATTACCCTGTAAGATATCTACCATCCTGATTTTACAGGGGGGATTTCTTCATTTCTATTTACTTCTATTTTTATTAAAAGTCTTCTTGTAAGAAACTGAATGCTTTCTCATTGTTCTCAGATCCAAGGGTTTGGGTCTGTGGTCACCTATGCAAATTGGTGAGGCTTTTTATCCAACATTTCCCAGAAAAGGGGGGGTGCAAGTGTTGGGAGGATTGTTCATTGTTCTTAAGATCCAAGGGTCTGGGTCTGTAGTCACCTAGGCAAATTGGTGAGGCTTTTTACCAAACCTTGTCCAGGAAGTGGGGTACAAGGTTTTGGGAAGTATTTTGGGGGGAAGGACGCGTCCAAACAGCTCTTCCCCAGTAACCAGTATTAGTTTGGTGGTGGTAGCGGCCAGTCCAAGGGCAACGGGTGTAATATTTTGTACCTTGGGGAAGTTTTGACCTAAGCTGGTAAAGATAAGCTTAGGAGGTTTTTCATGCAGGTCCCCACATCTGTACCCTAGAGTTCAGAGTGGGGGAGGAACCTTGACATGGTGGCAGCGGTGGAAGGGCTGGTCAGGAATGTGGACTTTTGCAGTCTATGATGATTATCCCATCCCCATGCTGCTGGGGGAAGACTTGGCCAATCACGTGAAGCAGGCCAAGAGGGTGGGAACGGTCACCCGCAGCCAGGCTAAACAAGCCGTGAGGCCTAGCTCTGTTCCGGAAACTTCTATCAGGACCTGGTCAGAGGTGATGGACCCGGACCCCAGGCCAATGTCTGCAACAGCAGTAGTGGATCCAGTCCCAGAGACCCAGATGGAACCAGTCCCAGAACTGGAACTAGCCGAACAACCAACACCAGACCCCGTGTCAGCACTGAATCCAGTACTTGCAACCTCAACACCAGAGTGCCTCACCGACCCTGAACTGGCAGCAGCCGATAACCCAACACAAGAGGCTCAGCCGGAGCCTGAATCCCAACATAGTGCACCAGCGGAGAGCGGTTGACAGTCAACAGAAACAGCTCCATCCTCTATATCGCTTCCAGAGGGACCAAGCCTAGGTCCACAATCCAATGAGGAACTGATGTCTCCAGCATCAAGGGAACAGTTCCAGACCGAACAGGAAGCAGATGAAAGCCTCCAGAGAGCTTGGACGGCGGCACGGAGCAACCCACCGCCTCTCAGCTCTTCTAATCGATCCAGGTTTGTTGTAGAAAGAGGACTTTTATACAAGGAAACTCTTTCTGGGGGATACCAGGAAGACTGGCATCCTCAGAGACAGTTGGTAGTTCCAACTAAATACCGGGCCAAGCTCTGGAGCTTAGCCCATGATCATCCTAGTGGCCATGCTGGGGTGAACAGGACCAAAGACCGTTTGGGGGGGTCATTCCACTGGGAGGGAATGGGCAAGGATGTTTCTACCTATGTCCAGTCTTGTGAGGTGTGCCAAAGAGTGGGAAAACCCCAAGACCAGGTCAAAGCCCCTCTCCAGCCACTCCCCATCATTGAAGTTCCATTTCAGCGAGTAGCTGTGGATATTCTGGGTCCTTTTCCGAAAAAGACACCCAGAGGAAAGCAGTACATACTGACTTTCATGGATTTTGCCACCCGATGGCCGGAAGCAGTAGCTCTAAGCAACACCAGGGCTAAAAGTGTATGCCAGGCACTAGCAGACATTTTTGCCAGGGTAGGTTGGCTCTCCGACATCCTCACAGATGCAGGGACTAATTTCCTGGCAGGAACTATGAAAAACCTTTGGGAAGCTCATGGGGTAAATCACTTGGTTGCCACTCCTTACCACCATCAAACAAATGACATGGTGGCATAGTGGTGGGATTAACCTGAAATCATTTTGAGATCCAGTTGAGATTTTCTGAACTAGAAATACAGATTTTAAAAAGGATTTTTTTTTTCCTTTGGAAAGGAAGTCCAGAAAGCAGCTGAAACTGAAAGCAGCTTGTTTTTTCTCTGCTTTGTGGCCAAGCAGAGACAAAAGGGGATTATCTTTGTGAATTGCAGGTTTTCTTTGCCTGGAGGCAGGGTACTTAACTCCTGCAGGGAAATTCAGTCTTCCAACCCAGAGGTTTTTTTTTTCTTCCTAAAAGTAAATAGAGATGCATGTGTCTTATTAACTCTGTTTTTCCAAGAGCTCCAGGAAGAAATCCCAGCCAGTGTTTCACCCTAGCTGAGATTAGGGGGGCGTGTCATAAATATAAAGGGAAGGGTAAACCCCTTTGAAATCCCTCCTGGCCAGGGGAAAGCTCCTCTCACCTGTAAAGGGTTAAGAAGCTAAAGGTAACCTCGCTGGCACCTGACCAAAATGACCAATGAGGAGACAAGATACTTTCAAAAGCTGGGAGGAGGGAGAGAAACAAAGGGTCCGTGTCTGTCTATATGCTGGTTTCTGCCAGGGATAGACCAGGAATGGAGTCTTAGAACTTTTAGTAAGTAATCTAGCTAGGTATGTGTTAGATTATGATTTCTTTTAATGGCTGAGAAAAAAATTGTGCTGATTTTACAGGGGGGATTTCTTCATTTCTATTTACTTCTATTTTTATTAAAAGTCTTCTTGTAAGAAACTGAATGCTTTCTCATTGTTCTCAGATCCAAGGGTTTGGGTCTGTGGTCACCTATGCAAATTGGTGAGGCTTTTTATCCAACATTTCCCAGGAAAGGGGGGGTGCAAGTGTTGGGAGGATTGTTCATTGTTCTTAAGATCCAAGGGTCTGGGTCTGTAGTCACCTAGGCAAATTGGTGAGGCTTTTTACCAAACCTTGTCCAGGAAGTGGGGTGCAAGGTTTTGGGAAGTATTTTGGGGGGAAGGACGCGTCCAAACAGCTCTTCCCCAGTAACCAGTATTAGTTTGGTGGTGGTAGCGGCCAGTCCAAGGACAACGGGTGTAATATTTTGTACCTTGGGGAAGTTTTGACCTAAGCTGGTAAAGATAAGCTTAGGAGGTTTTTCATGCAGGTCCCCACATCTGTACCCTAGATTTCAGAGTGGGGGAGGAACCTTGACAACTGTACAGTAATTTTACAATATTCCTATGCTCCTTCATTCCATTTCAGTATGTTTCACTAAAACAGGAATTTAGATGAAACACATCACAGCTACAGTTTCCGCAAAAATGGTATAACAATTTTCAGTAATAATAAAATACATCCACACTTGTAATATTTTACCATAAATGTACAGCTTGGTGCCACCCCAATCCAATTTTTTTTCTGACCTAAATACACAAAAGCAAAGAAGCAGGCAAAATAGCAGTTAATCTACAGGCACAGAGTATCTGTCACATTTGGCTGAAAGTCATATTTAATGCAGTGGCTGATGCCTGGCCGCAAGGAAAGTATAATTGGTTGAAGAGTTTATCTTTGTGGGAATAGGGGGATAATGTGCTTTATAATGTGCAGTATTTTTTTCTGTTATGTAATAATGTGATACATACATTCTGATTAAAGATATGAAAGGATAACAGAAAAACTTATTCCTTTTGCTCCTCACTTATACCACATGAAAGTGCTAGGGGTAGAATACTTGTCCATAGAAAATTATGAGTAACAACAAAATAAATGGTGGGACAAAGTATTCCAATTTATGTGTTGGGATTATGGATTTCCTTCTATTTTTCATTGGTAGTTTCAAAACAGTATTCTTCAAGAGTCTTTTTCCTCCCCTTCATCTTCTTTTTTTGTTACCTTATTGAAAGATACTTCAATAATGATAATCCTCGGAAATATTTGACCTTTGTGAAGGCTAGAACACAATGTAGAGCAGGCATTTGCATATCTCAGCCTCCCTGTACTGAAAAGTAAACTAGCCAAAAACCAAGAAAATTAACATGTATGATCTTCCCTCACTCTCTTTAAATGGATCTTTAACTAATATTAGAAACTCTAAAACCTCCTTTTTGAATCTTTACTTTTCATCACAAGAGATATTATGGTGGTAATAATGAGATCAAAACATACCTGGAAACCATAGCAGAAATAACATTAGCATAAAGAAAATCTTCTCACTTTCCCTATGCCTAACTACAGTGCATGCATAATAACTGATGCTGACAGGAAAAGATATGGTCATGCGCATATGCAAGTAAGGGGAAATTCTCCCTTCTTTCCCTCTTCTATCCTGGTTAAACAGCAAGCTATTCCACATATAACCCCACAGAATTACTTGATCAAATTCTCATGTTGCCAAAAATTGGCAAGAAGTTGTACATACTATAATAAAAGCTCAAAAGGGAGGGATTGTCAAAACTATTGTTCTCTACACAGACTTTGTGTGTATGCATTATAGTGCATTTTCTTTAACTAGCTGGTCGCACAACTTATTCAAGGGCAGATGAAATTGAAGTATATAGGACCAGGACTATACGTGGCATGCTTAGGTAGGTTAAGATGTGGGGGTGGTTAGGCATTTTTGGGTGAAATGTTTTTTCAGTGGAAAGTGTGAGTTCCATAAAACCAAAAATGTCCACAAGAACATGCCAATTTTGCAAACAAATCTTTCTATCAGGAAAATCAAAATGAAAAGTTCACCTCCTAGTGTGGTTCAACCAAATTGAAACTTTTAATCAAATTGAATTAAAACATCTAATTTTCAGTCAGTTTGATATCAATCTGCATCTGTTCTGAAGATGTATCATGAGGGATGTAGTCTGGCCAGGGACAATGAGGAAATGAGGGACCCAACTAGAACTCCCCTGAGACACAGCATTGGATCAGGATAACACAGTTTAATGTTGAAGTGACCCAAAACATTTAGACTATTCTTACTGCTCAGGATTAACTATTGCACTTTATCACAAGAGTTTAGGGAATCCTAATCTTCCCAATTTAGTAGATTAGTGCTCCAAAACTGGCAGTTTTTTTATAAGAGTCAGTGACCACCAAAACATGGGAAAAAACATTACAAATATGTTTTGCTTGTAGTTCTGGCAAACAAAACATAAAATTAAATGCAATATACCTATACATTTGGGGGTTTGTTTGTTTGTGTTTTCATAATTAGTACGATTTATAGCCATCATGTGGCATGTTTGTTTATGACTTTGCTCTAAACACTATGAGTATAAGGATTATCCCAGAGTATGATAAATTGCACTGAAAAATATTGAATAGTTGTAGTTACCAAAGCATAAGAGTACTATGAAATGTCTTGCTCTATTTTATGAAGCATTAAACTGTTCATAGTAACTATGGCTTCTAGATGTCATCAATAAATCAAGCCAGGCCAATGGCAGCAAAGTGATGGATATCCAACTATCTAAGGGATTTGATCATAAGACACAAGCTAAAATGGTGACAAGGTGGAGATAAATGTTTGTGTTCAGATTAACATCCCAAGGTCAGAGTGCCCAAGCATATCAATGAGGAGTATTCAGACAACACTTTGAGAATATTAATCTAAAAAGGTACAACAGCTAAGTGGAAAAGAAATTGAATTTTAATGAAGTCTGTTATGATTGTCTAAGAAAACATTTATAGTAAATTACTCACAAAGAGATTGAGTTTGTTCATGCAAAGGGCTTGCTCCTTTAAAATATCAGACACTGCATGGTGATTATTTATTTATTTTATTTTAAGTAACTTTACAAGGACATTGATAAAACATTAGAAAAACACAGTAGCATATTCTTTATTTCTTTAAGGATGGGGAGGGGAGAAATGAAATGCAACTCATGCACAACTAATCCTCAAATGAATTTATTGGCACACAAAAACTTATTAAGGTTGTGCAAGATGAGTGTGTGATATTTCCATTCGCAAGGTAATAATGAAAGAGAGTGGGAGAGACACTGAAGCACATAGCACACTGGCAAAGTATCACACACAAGCTTTTCTAAAGCATTGTTTCATGTATCTACATTATGTAGTATTTTACTTTTGTATCTGAGATACTGTAAATATCATTTTCACCCTAAATATTAGAAAATTGGAAAATACACTTAGGACTTGGTCCTGATCTTAGATTCTCCACGTGTATGCCAGTGTAGCAGATGATTTAACAAGATGTTCAGCAAAGCATGTTTATCTATTTAAGATGAGGGTTAGACCCATAGGGCACATTTTTCTTCTTTCTTTTTCAAAGTAGTATTCTTCGCATTTGCTTCTGTGTATTCTACGAGCAGTGGCAGAGAAAAAATATCTGAAGTCATGAGTAATTCAATTCAATTCAATCTAGCAAAATTGATTTTGTGAACTAGACTGAACAGCATCACTTAAACCCTTTATACCCATAATCAACATGTGCTGGACTATTTAGACGTGGGTTCTGAGTCTTGTGTAAAATAAAGATGAAATAAATAGAAATACTTGCCTCTAAGCTTTCAAACAAAAAACCTTATCCTTAAATAATGAAATCAAAGTCTAAGTCCTATTATTTCTGAGCATAATGATTCATTTGTAACACTAGATTTCTATCTTCCAGGACAGTAATTCATTTTCAACACTTTTGACACTGTCTCATATGACCTTCTCATAAACTAACTAGAGAACTGTAACCTAGATGTACCTACTGTAAGCTGGGTTGCACAACTGGCTGGAAAACCATACTCAGAGAGTAGTTATCAATGGCTCATAATCAAGCTGGAAGGAAATATTGAGTGGGGTCGCACAGGGATGTGTCCAGTTCTATTCAATATCTTCATAGATTATTTAGAAAATAGCATAGAAAGTGCACTTAACATTTATAGATGATACCTAGATATGAAGTGTTGCAAGCACATTGGAAGAGAGGATTGGAATTCAAAATGATCTTGACAAACTGGAAAAGTGATCTGAAATAAATAGGACAAAATTCAAAAAGACAAATGCAAAGTATTTGCATGTAACAAGGAATAATCAGCTACACAAATACAAAATGGGAAATAATTGCCTAAGAAGGAGTATTGAAGACAAGTATCTGGGGGTTATGATTAACCACAAACTAAATATGAGTCACCAGTGTAATACTGTTGCAAAAAAAGTGATTATCGTTCTGTGATGTATTAGCAGTAGTGTTGTAAGCAAGAAACAAGATGTAATTCTTTCACTCTACCCAGCACTGCTAAGGTCTCACCTGGAGTTTTGTGTCCAGTTCTGGGAAGCATAAGTCAGGAAAGATGTGGAGACACTGGAGAAAGTCCAAAAGAGAGCAATTAAAATTATTAAATATCTTGAAAACATGACCTACGAGGAAAGGTCTTTTTAAAAACATGGGTTTGTATAGCCTGCAGAAGAGAAGACTGAGGGGGAGAGGGGTCTGATAATGATGTAAGCAGTGTCAGGATGAGCTCCACCCTGACATCTGGTGGTGAGGTGTGGCAAGTTGTGGAAAAGAACTTCAGGGGCCGATCTCATTTGCATAGGCACACCCACCACGCCTAGAATGAGACCATAGCTGCCCAAATGGTCACTTTGGCTGCTGTGGGATCCCCAGTGTCTCTGTTATTGGGGCAGGAAGAATAAATTGTTATTACCCTGATTATGGGAACTGTGCTCGGAACTGTACGTGGCCTTTTGTTATGATGGAGGGATTCACCATCAACTAAGTAGCACTCGCTAGGCAAGGGTCATGGGTTCCAAAACTGTGTGAATGGAGAGAGGCTGGGGACAAGTATTAATACTTGGTGGCATGGGCCCCTTGGTGAGGGCCTTACATGCTGATTGCACTTCCTCCTCTCTCCACTGTGGAATATCAGAGCTAATTTTGATTTCATTAGAAGTCTAGTTATAGGCTGCTGAGCTCACTTTGGGCTGACAGTGCACCAGCACTGGGGCTCCCCTACTATAAGTTGAATTCACCTAAAAGCTGAAATCACTGAGTGTTGTGTTAAGTAGTGGGGGAGCCTGAAGATATATTGTGGAGCAGTTTGCGGGACGGCTGGTGAAGCAGTTCGACGCGGAGCAGTGTGTGGATGGCAGGAGCTGCTTGTGGGCCGTGGAGCTGAGTGAAGGAGTTCGTGGGGCGGCTGGCGGAGCGCAGCTGAGCGAAGGAGTTCGTGAGGCGGCTGGTGGAGCGGAGCGCAGCTGAGCGAAGGAGTTTGTGGGGCGGCTGGCGGAGCGGAGCGCAGCTGAGCGAAGGAGTTTGTGGGGCGGCTGGCGGAGTGGAGCGCCGCTATGGAGCTATGGGGCGGTCAGCTTCAGATCACGTAAGGTGCCTCTTACCCCCGTCCCATTTCCACCCAGGTTGGGAGGTAAAGCTCCGCAGATAAACTTTCGAACTCTGGGGCTGCCCTGACCAGGGACAGAGACTTTTGGGGCATTGGACTTTTGGGACTTTGGGTGATTTGGGGTTGCTGGACTCAAGAACCAAAGGGAAAAGGGCATGCCCCAATTTGCCTGGGGTGGGGTTGTTTTTGCTCATGGGTTGTGTTATGAATCCTGTTGGTGGTGTTTCCCCAACATAATGCCACATTGTTTCTCTCTGTTATTAAAAGACTTTTGCTACACTCAGACTATGTGCTTGCGAGAGGGGAAGTATTGCCTCTTGGAGGCGCCCAGTGGGGGTGGTATATATTTGTCCCAGGTCACTGGGTGGGGGCTCGAGCCGGTTTGCATTGTGTTATTGGAATGGAACCCCTAGATATTGAACCCGGCCCTTGTTGCTGCCAACTCTGATGGGCAGAAGGGTTACAATATTCTTCAAGTACTAAGAAGTTGTTGTAAAAAAGGTGATAATTTGTTCTCCTTCAACACTGAGGATAGGACAAGTAGTAATGGGCTTAAATTCTAGCAATGGAGATTTAGGTTAGACAGTTGGAAAAACTTCCTAACTGTAAGGGTAGAGAAGCACTGGAACAAATTACCTGGGAAGGTCGTGGAATCTCTGTTATTGGAGGTTTTTAAGAACAAGTTAGACAAATACCTGCCAGGGATGGTCTAGATCAGTGTCTCTCAACCAGGGGTATAGGTACCTCAGGGGAAGGAGGGGGATACAAAGAGGTCTTTTACGAGGTACATCAACTCATCGAGATATTTGCCTAGTTTTACAACAGGCTACATAAAAAGCATTAGCAAAGTCTGTACAAACTAAAATTTTATACAATGACTGGTTTACACTGTTCTATATACTATACACATACATATATGTGCCCTTGGGACACATGCGGCCTATCAGGATAATCTGATTGTGGGGCGCAAGACATTTTGCTGATGTTGACTGCCTGCAGGCATGGCTCCCCGCAGCTCCCAGTGGCTGCAGTTCGCTGTTCCAGGTCAATGGGAGCTGCGGGAAGTGGCGGCCGCTCACAGCCTGCAAACAGATTACCCTGATGGGCCGCATACAGCCTGTGGGTCATAGGTTGTCCACCACTACTATACACTGAAATGCAAGTACATTTATTTTCCAATTGATTTATTTTATAATTATATGGTAAAAATGAGAAAGTAAGCTATTTTTCAGGAATAGTGTGCTGAGATACTGTGACTGGGATCCCAGGGGTCCCCCGCTGAGGTTGCTCGTTTAGGGCAAACTGCAAAGAATGGGGCAGACAATCCCCAAAACTGGTGGTTATTCCAATACTTAGATCCACCACCTAGACTGGAACTATTGGGTTACATTGTTCACCTCTAACCAGATATAAGTAAACATAGACTACTATAGTCACTATCTTCTAATTCTTTAATAATACAAGTTTACATTTTGAACTTCTAGCCTATCTAACGTGGAATGGCCCTAATTATAATTTACATACTTTTCTATAATGTCTCTAAAGGTTGAATCTGGGTCAAGTAGCAAGCAAGCTGCTTAACCCTTTCTGGCCATGTGTCACAGACACTTTTGCGTGTTTATGTCTGATTTTGTAAGCAAGTAGCTTTTGGGAAACTTGGGAGTACCCAAGCTTTGAAACTTGGGAGTACCCAAGACAAATGAGACTCCTGAAAGGGGTACAGTAGCCTGGAAAAGTTGAGAGTCACTGGCCTAGATAATACTTATGCCTGCCTCAGTGCAGGGGACTGATCTAGATCAGTGGTTCTCAAAGCCACTCCACCGCTTGTTCAAGGAAAGCCCCTGGTGCGCTGGACCGGTTTCTTTACCTGCTGTGTCTGCAGGTTCAGCCGATCGCGGCTCCCACTGGCCACGGTATGCTGCTCCAGGCCAATGGGGGCTGCGGAAGGACGGCCAGCACGTCCCTTGGCTCGTGCCACTTCCTGCAGCCCCATTGGCCTGGAGTAGCGAACCGCAGCCAGGGGGAGCCACGATCGGCTGAACCTGTGGATGCGGCAGGTAAACAAACCGGCCCAGCGCACCAGGGGCTTTCCCTGAACAAGCGGTGGACTGGCTTTGAGAACCACTGGGCTAGATGATATACAGAGATCCCTTCCAATACTATATTTCTGATTTCTATAAAACATAAGTTTTAAAATGTTGTCCTTTGTTTGAGGCATTTTGGATAAAGAAAGAGGAATGATTTGGTCACTGATGTTAGTCTGTCATGCTCAGTACTACAGTCCTGAAGCATAGATAAGTCTTATTGTAGTCAGTGGGGTTCTGTTCCCATTTTGTAGGATTGGTAAATAAATATATATCTATAGTAGCTACTGCAGACCTAAGCTTGAAGGAGAGCATATGTGCAAAACGTGCTTACAAACAAAACCGATGTACATGAGACAATATTAAAAGCATATATTTAAATACTAAAAATATAGGCCCATATTCTCAGTTGCAATCACAGCACAACAGTATGAAGGAACAACACGAGAGCCAATTGTTGCTATGGGAACCAGATCAATTCTCATTCAGGATTCTCACATTCCCTGAGGATTCACTGATGGTGAAATCTGGTCATTTTTGGTCTCCCTTATGAAAAAAGCACCTGAATTGGGCTAGGGAATCTATGTATAGAAAAAAGAAAGTCTTTCAGATGAAGAACTTTGGGCCTAAATCTGTAACTCTTACTCATATGTGTAGTCTCGGTGAGGATAGATGCATGGCAGCAGACTTCTCACGTAAGTAGTCAGGGATGGTGTCCGTAGCCTCTGTTTGCCTGGGAATGGCAACAGGATGGATCACTTAATGATTACCTGTTCTGTTCATTCCCTATGAAGCACCTGGCATTTGACACTGTCAGAAGACAGTATACTGGGCTAGATGGACCTTTGGTCTGACACAGCATGACGATTCTTATGTTTTTATGAATAACATTTGGGAAGCTGAGCCCTAAATTTCCTTATAAGAACTCTATGTTTCTCTTTTTAGTGGATTATTTCTTTGTTTTACTTTCTGTGCTTTACAGAAGGAGACATACTTCTACAAGCTGCCTGATTAGTTAATTTGACTCTGAATCCTTAAAGATCTTTATAGAGAAAATCTCTGAAACCTTCAGCATACCAGTTTTGCTGCATTAAACCAGTGCAAGAAGAATTTGGCATTAATTATTAATCATTAAGGATGGAAAAACATAAGCGGCAGGAACTAAACACTAACATGACTGCCCTCTTCCTGTCTATTTCATTACAATGCTGCAAGTATTTCTGAACATTTGGGAACTGTAAAAGAACATGGTGTTCAATGTTACAAGAAAGGGAAATTGGGTAGGACACTTGTTTCTATTAAAAAAAGAAGCATTGGTATTACTTTGTCTGCAGGGAGATCAATGAAATAATATAGTGCATTTAAATGTTTCATCCAAGAAAAAGAGAACAATATTAATTATAGCCTTTAGCTCTTTTCATGGAACTCCTTTGGTAATTATAGTGCAAGAGAAAGAACAGAAGTAATTTAAAGACATATTTCTTTATAAGAAATCTATTTTTTTTAAACTTACAAAAGGGTACATTTCAAAGGAGGACTTTGTCTTAAAGATGGATCTGCCTTATTTGCACAAAGCCAGTGCAATCATAAATTGTAAAAGGACTTTAAAAATGTTTCTGAGGTTACATTTTATAGCTGCATCAACAGTGGTAGACCTACTTATTGAGGGAATGTTAAGTGATACCAGCACAAATGACAGCTGCAGAAGACTTCAAAGTCATTGCTGGCAAATCATAAATAACAGAGAGAGCATTTTCTGCCATCGTAGTCCTAGGAAATGTTATCTTGAGATATGTTCTTGAATTAATCTTTAGGTGGAAAAAATCTTTTAAGAAGTGGTAACAAGCTCCAGAGGGCCTTATTCTACACATTTTTACATCAGTTTTATGCTGGTTACATTAGTGGAAAGCTGATTAACAACAAGGAGAATCAGTAACTCAGTGGAAAAAGAGAAATCCAGTTCAACTTCTTGAGCTCCGGTTCAACTTGTATTGAAATTAACAGGAGTTTGTTGTTGACTTTAAAAAGGGCGATTTATTTTTATGTGAAACAATTCCTCAAAACATTAGTGCAAAAGATTCCTTAA
Source organism: Lepidochelys olivacea (assembly GCF_965140295.1). NCBI lineage: Eukaryota > Metazoa > Chordata > Testudines > Cheloniidae > Lepidochelys > Lepidochelys olivacea. The sequence continues at coordinate 72,333,748 of NC_140411.1, read as the reverse complement.
AAAGATCCTCATTGGCTTCAGCTGATGATCACGTTTTGTCATTGGCTTCAGTGAAACAATTCATGTGACCAAAGACTACTCCCCAGATGAAGCTTGTCATTCTCCCTTATTTTAGGCTCTGGCTTAAAAGCTGCAATAGAACCTTCAGCCTGTAGTGCTAAAAGACAATACTTGCTCTTTGGCCAACTGGAATCTGTTACTTCATCATGTATATCGTTAATAACAATATTCATAAAGTGCCAGTTGGTCAACTGGTGTCTTTTGTGATGGAATTTAAGACTTCTCTGTAAGAAGATTCACTTTAGATTATTGATCAAGAAGAAATCAGATAACTAAGTTTAATCAAGATATGAATTAGAGTTTATACTTCAAAAGATTAACTAGCACTGTTACAGCAAGTGTTAATATAGTTTACACAATCTAGGGAGACAGGTTGCAGCTTCACTGGGTTCCAATTTTTATATCTCTCGAAGAGAGTTTTATAGCCTGCTTGTTTAGAATATTTCACTCACCAATCACATTTTGTGGTTGGTGGCACATTATCCAGTCATGTGTTAATGTTACCTTGTGGTCAATACAACTGGTACAGGTGATATGATTTACTTTTCAAATATATTTTTCCATGTACAATACAAAGCTAATCTGCAAGCAATTTTCCATTGTTCTCTTAGCATAACTATGCGAACTTTCAGGTATTTAACACAGTTTCTCCAATTACATTTGTGTCTACCTACTTATTACTTTCTTGTGGTTTTAGTTACAATTTCATAACTTCTTACTCAAATTGCAGAACCAATCACACTTATTTGCTATTACATATGCAGTTAAAGGTACCTTAGGTAGCTGTTGAAATAGGTTATGAAAATGGGTCATACCACATCATATTCTACATAAGTTTAATATGCTTAAAGTCATGAACACTTTTAGCTCTCTGGACATAACTTGCGAGGGATTCTGGGAGCTCTAGGCCTATATGGCAACAGCTCTTATTTCTTCCCTTTCTTTCCGATTACCAGTCCCCTCCCCCCAACAATTGGGAAATTAAACATGAACACCCCTTCCAAACCTAATGCAGCATTACAGTTGCACAATTAAAGATGGCAGGCCAGGAAATGCTAATAATACACATTTCCCCTCCCCCCCTTACAGGTATGCATTTTGAAACAGTCTTTAAATGCACATTTTATTAGAGATACCCTTTTATCTAAACCTGTGGACAAATGTGTTATGCTCTGCACATTAGTGAGCTATAATGTGTTTATACACTTAGAAGACTGATTCATAATGTAGGTGCCATGTGGATGCATATGTATACACACAGTATTAAAATGGTATGTTCTATTTTAATGTTCATATTCCTTGAAATCTGAATATCCAAACGTGCAGCCACAATGCTACTTTAAAGTATTTTTTGCATTTAATATAGGAAATATTTTATTTTGACTATTGACTGACCATATTTGCTTTCCTAAGTATAAAACCTGTACATTGGGTTAGATATTTGGAAATTTTAATGTATGTAAAGAGCAAATTGCAGAAGAGAAATTTAGTATGAGTCCCGCTGGATTAGCTACAAAGAGACTCCTTTTGGCTCACATGGAAAAGCTGTTGGCCACAAATTCTGGAACAAAACTTATATCCCTTATAGGCCATATCTTGCAGCGTGCAGATGCTTGTGTGTGCAGGAAAGCAACTGGCAGCCATACATTCCCTCACATTAATTGCCAGCTTCCTCAGATACCTGTCTGTAGTTCTTGAAAGGGGGAAAGGAACAATTAGTTGCAAAATAAAACGTTCACTAAGTACCAGAGACATGGTTTCTAGACTGGGAGTATGGTCACACACTCAACCACCTCCACATCTTCTTTTCTCCAGTGCCATACCTTCTGTGCCGCATTACAAAACACAGTACAACCTTCTGATGTATAGAGGGTGGGACAGGTGTATGTGTGTTATGTGGTTACCTCCACAGAATGTGGAGTGACAAACTGGGACTCAGTACTCTGATGTACAAAAGCTATGTTTGACTTTATACCAATTTCCCAACCATACCCAATTGTGGGGCCCACTGGAGCACTAATTTAGAATATTTTTACATTGGTAAGGAGAGCCTTTATATCAGTGGCATAAGAGGAGAATCCTCAGTTTCCCAATAAGTAATGATCCAAAGACTATTGAAATCTATATACTTTTCCCACTGACTTCAACAGATGTTGGCATAGGCACTTAAGGCAGCATTAACGTCCCCTTTAGCCACGAGAATGTGAAAGTGAGCCATAGATTGTGCTTGTATCAGGCACAAGGCCTGTTTGTTTGCTTATGCACCAAATATGGGTGAGGTAATATCTTTTAGTGGACCAATTTCTGTTGTGGCAAGAGACAAGCTTTTGAGTTACACAGAGCTCTCACCTACAGAGGTTGGTCCAATAAAAGATATTACCTCACCCACCTCATCGCTCTAATATCCGGGGACCAACACAGCTAAAACAGCACTGCATACAACAATGTATTTATTGACATAAGTAAAGCACCTCCAGCATCAGCACAGTATCTAAGCTTTTAAACTTTTCCTGTTTGAAATTCAGTGGTTATTTTGCCTGTTTAAGGAGGACAGAATCAGGCCATGGGGAAGTAGACTATTGGGGAGTGGGTTGGCCATCACTGAAACTTGGGTACTGTTTATACTGAATATAGCATTCATACTATATTCAGGCACCAGATGGGTGATGTTACTGATTGGTTAAGTGAACTCTAGTACTTAGCCAGAATATTTAAACCTCTTAACTAGCTTATTATCTGAACCGTGTATGAGGGTAATTTCCATTCAGAACATTTAAGACAGCTATGCTAACACTGGATTGAAAGCATTCCCTTTGAAACATGTACATGTTCCTAATTTAAGTACATATTTTAAACTAATTGCTGAGTGGTGCTTTGTAAACACCTTTAATTTAAAGGAGTACTTGTGGCACCTTAGAGACTAACCAATTTATTTGAGCATGAGCTTTCGTGAGCTACAGCTCACTTCATCGGATGCATACCGTGGAAACTGCAGCAGACTTTATATACACACAGAGAACATGAAACAATACCTCCTCCCACCCCACTGTCCTGCTGGTAATAGCTTATCTAAAGTGATCATCAATAGCCCATAGCTATTACCAGCAGGAGAGTGAGTTTGTGTGTGGGGGGGTGGAGGGTGAGAAAACCTGGATTTGTGCTGGAAATGGCCCAACTTGATGATCACTTTAGGCCCAACTTGATGATCACTTTAGATAAGCTATTACCAGCAGGACAGTGGGGTGGGAGGAGGTATTGTTTCATGTTCTCTGTGTGTATATAAAGTCTGCTGCAGTTTCCACGGTATGCATCCGATGAAGTGAGCTGTAGCTCACGAAAGCTCATGCTCAAATAAATTGGTTAGTCTCTAAGGTGCCACAAGTCCTCCTTTTCTTTTTGCGAATACAGACTAACACGGCTGTTACTCTGAAACCTTTAATTTATTAGCAGTGTCTGTTCAGAAAGTGCAAAGTCACAAGTGAGCGGGCAAGAAATCGATACTGCATTTTGTGCTATCCACATCACATTCTAGTGACAGACAAGTAAATATATGTTGACCTACTGAGAACTGTTCTGGACTAGCCACCATTGTATTCACTTGATCTAGGAAAGTTTAACTATCTATTACTAACTGAACACAAGAATACGTTTCCTGCCAGCTACTCACCTTCTTCAACAAACATTTCCTTATCAAATAATGACACCCTGCATGCATGCTAGTTTCAGTTGCACTTTGTGAGGTATTTTAGGGTTTTGTGATTTTATTATTTTTCTTGAAACAGTATTTTTTGATGGAAAATAGTTTGGACAAAAGTGTCCCAACTGGTTCTACTCATGGTGATAAGACAATAAATAAAGTACAAAGAACAACAAAAATGATGAAAGGTCTAGAAAACACGACCTAGGAGGGAAGATTGAGAGAACTGGGTTTGTTTAGTCTGGAGAAAAGAGGACTTAGACATGACAACAGTTTTCAAGTACATAAAAGGTTTTTACAAGGAGGGAGGAGGAAAAACCATCTTCTCCTTAACCTCTGAGGATAGGACAAGTAGCAATAGATTTAAATTGCAGAAAGTGTAGATGCTAAACTACTAATGGACTGATACAGCAAACCCTTACTTACGCAAATAGTTTTGCTGGCTTTTAGGCCTGCTAACATGACTGAGAGCTTGCAGGAGCAGGCCACTTGTCAAAACACTTTAATTGTGGTATCCAGGAGTAAAGAATTATACCTTTACATTTACTATATTGTGATATAGTATCCTCTACCAATATTTTCTCTACCAAACAACTACACTTTTACTATTACAGTGTCATTCTGTTCTCAAATTATTAGTCTCAATCTCTCAGACACACTAACCTCAAACATACGCATCAGTAGCAGGCATTAATACATAATTTTTTATATCATGTTTCAAGACTGCTCAGAACAACAAGCTAGTTAGTGCTGAATCCATTTAATAATGTATTTTGTAAAAGAAAAACAGTGATGGAAATAAAAATTGACCTTTAGTTCTTTGAATTAGTGTTCCTTTGCAGTACAAGTAATTATTTCTGACTCTAATTTTACTATTTGGTTTGTGAAACAGTACCAGGCAAATGTATATCTATTTTTTTCACAATGTTAAAAAATAAATAAGAACTAAATAATTCTATTACATAGTGGTTTAATGTTGTTATAATCACTCTGAGTTATGTTATTTCTGTACTGCATTTTTATTACTTGTTCATTGTTATTAAAATTGTTTATCCAAGTATGTTAGAATATTTTTCTATGTATCAAAAATGAACTATGTTCATCCACAGGTACTGATTAAAGATATGATCTGTACTCACATAACTTTACTTAAAAATTGGAGGTGAAGCTAGGTAAAAATGTGTTGCTATTTACAAGGAACAAAAAAACCCTTTTTGTCTTAATGAGCCCAACTACATTTTAGTAGAAATAAACATATTATATAATGCAAATATAAATGTATCGCACAACTGGAAGAACATTCCCAGAAGCCGATATCTTCTTATACATATCTTGCATAATCACACTTTCCTTGACTCATCACCATCAATACTAGAACGTTAGATAGCAATGTTCTGACTCTTTCCCTTAACACTCATCTGCTGCTCCAAGGGTCTGATCGGATACCACTAAAATAAGTTTGTTCATCTCTAAGATGCCACAAGTACTCCTTTTCTTTTTAATGGGAATTTTGTCATTCACTTTAAGGGATGCAGGTTTGAACCTTAAATGGGGTGCAGACAGAGAATCTGTCCATCTTTGGGTATGTCTATACAGAGGAATCTGTGCATGGGCTAGCCTACCTAAACTAGCTTGAATCTAGCTAATGACAGTAGTGAAGACAATGCAATGAAGACCTTAGAGCAGGCTAGTGAGTCAAGTGGTTTGGTGGATGTGATTGCAGAGCCTTCGGCCATTATCTTTCAAAACTCATGATGATCGGGCGAGGTCCTGGATGACTGGAAAAAGGCTAATGTAGTGCCCATCTTTGAAAAAGGGAGGGAGGAGGATCCAGGGAACTACAGGCCAGTCAGCCTCACCTCAGTCCCTGGAAAAATCATGGAGCAGGTCCTCAAGGAATCAGTTTTGAAGCACTTCGAGGAGAGGAAAGTGATCAGGAACAGTCAGCATGGATTCACCAAGGACAAGTCATGCATGATTAACCTAATTGCTTTCTGTGATGAGATAACTGGCTCTGTGGATGAGGGGAAAGCAGTGGACATGTTATTCCCTGACTTAGCAAAGCTTTTGATACAGTCTCTCACAGTATTCTTGCCAGCAAGTTAAAGTAGTATGGGCTGGATGAAAGGACTATAAGGTGGATACAAAGCTGGCTAGATCATCGGGCTCAACGATGATCAATGGCTCCATGTCTAGTTGGCAGCTGGTATCAAGTGGAGTGCCCCAAGGGTCGGTCCTGGGGCCGGTTTTGTTCAATATCTTCATTAATGATCTGGAGGATGGTGTGGATTGCACCCTCAGCAAGTTTGCAGAGGACACTAAACTGGGAGGAGTGGTAGATACTCTGAATGGTAGGGTTAGGATACAGAGGGTCCTAGACAAATTAGAGGATTGGGCCAAAAGAAATCTGATGAGGTTCAACAAGGACAAGTGCAGAGTCCTGCACTTAGGAAGAAAGAATCCAATGCACTGCTACAGATTGGGGACTGAGTGGCTAGGCAGCAGTTCTGCAGAAAAGGACCTAGGGGTTACAGTGGACGAGAAGCTGGATATGAGTCAACAGTGTGTCCTTGTTGCCAAAAAGGCGAACGGCACTTTGGACTGTATAAGTAGGAGCATTGCCAGCAGATCGAGGAACGTGATCATTCCCCTCTATTCGGCACTGGGGAGGCCTCATCTGTAGTACTGTGTCCAGTTTTGGACCCCACACAACAAGAACAATGTGAAAAAATTGGAAAGATTCCAGAGAAGGGCAACAAAAATGATTAGGGGCTGGAGCACATGACTTATGAGGAGAGGCTGAGGGAACTGGGATTGTTTAGTCTGCAGAAGAGGAGAACGAGGGAGGATTTGATAGCTGCTTTAAACTACCTGAAATGAGGTTACAAAGAGGATGTATCTAGACTTTTCTCAGTGGTACCAGATGACAGAACAAGGAGTAATGGTCTCAAGTTGCAGTGGGGGAGGTTTAGGTTGGATATTAGGAAAAACTGTTTCACTAGGAGGGTGGTGAAGCACTGGAATGGGTTACATAGGGAGGTGGTGGAATCTCCTTCCTTAGAGGTTAAGGTCAGGCTTGACAAAGCCCTGGCTGGGATGATTTAGTTGGGGACTGGTCCTGCTTTGAGCAGGGTGTTGGACTAGATGACCTCCTGCGGTCCCTTCCCACCCTGATATTCTATGATTCTGTGTACATGTAAGGGGCTAGGATCAATTCCATGCTTCTACTATCTGTGTTGAAGCCTAATCTGTGCTGTTTTCATGGCTATTACCCACATTAGTTAGATTTCAGAGTGGTAGCCGTGTTGGTCTGTATCAGCAAAAAGAATGAGGAGTACTTGTGGGACCTTAGACACTAACAAATTTATTTGAGCATAAGCTTTTGTGGGCTAAAACCCACTTCATTGGATGCATGCAGTGGAAAATACAGTAGGAAGATGTATATACACACAGATACTCACACCTTCTTGTCAACTGTTGGAAATGGGTCATCCAAGGTTTTTTTTGTTTGTTTTTCTGCTGCTGCTAATAGCTCACCTTAACTGATCACTCTGGTTATAGTGGGTATGATAACACCCATTTTTTCATGTTCTCTGTGATATATATCTACCTATCTTCCGACTGTATTTTCCACTAAATGGATCGGATGAAGTGAGCTGTAGCCCACGAAAGCTTATGCTCAAATAAATGTGTTAGTCTCTAAGGTGCCACAAGTCCTCCTCGTTCTTTCCACATGAGTTAGATTCAACTTAGTTTGGATAGGGTAGTCTGCATCTTTTGCTGGGTAGACATACCCTTTGTCACATAGCATCTCCTTCTCTTTCCACAACCCAGTTACTTCTTTTAATAACAATTAAATTAGGCTGCAGCTACGTATATTTAATTCTGCTTGAATTTTTTTTAACTGAACAGTTTGCTGTCAGAAAATGCAGTTTTGTCAAAATTGAAATGTTTCAGAGACAAATGTTGATTTCAACAACATTTTCCATAGGAAATATCAAAATAATCATTTTTATTTTCTCATTTCAACAACATCAGAATGTTACATTTCAATAATGTAAAACCATCTCATTTTGACTATTATTTTCCTTAATTTTGTTTCAACTTTTACATGATATTAAAATATATAATATTTTATATTTAATATACTATGTTTAAACATTATTAGAACAAAATGTCTCTACCTTATCAAAAACAAACACACAAATCAGTTACTTTCAAAATGTATGTTTCACAGGAAAAATCTAAATTTTGACCTTTTGTTATAATTCAGAATAATTCTCACAGAGTGGGGATTCCATTTTCCAAAAAGATCTACTTAATTTATATTCTTAATTTTTTAGATTATGAGTTCAAGATTTGTGTCTAAATATTTTCTCCAGTGTTTAACAACTTAGCTTTGAGATAAACCATTTACAGAAAGTCCACTAAATCATACTTTGTAAAAGGCCTGATCTAAAAGCCCACTAAAGTTGATGAAAGACAGTTGACTTCAGAAAGCTTTGGATCAAGCCCTTAATCAGACAGTACGTATTTTACCCATACCTTGAAAGATAGCTTATTAAAAAGAAAGAGAAGAACCAAGTCTGCTGAATGAACATAGGGGAATGAGTCACCAGCAGATTGAATGACTAGTTTTATCATTCAAAATGTATTAAATGTATTACCTGGAGGAGGACTTTGGTAGTGAATGACCCATATGTCTTTCTTTCCTGAACTATGGAGATTTTCTTTTTGTGGCACAGGACAGTCACTAGGTGTGATTAAGTTTAAGGATGCATGTGATGCTACTGCTTAAGTGATTGCGTGGATATAGGAATGATGCATAGAGATGGAACTTGAAGCATAATCAAGCTGCTCCTTAAAAAAAAAAAAAAACTTGCTTGGCAACCATGCACTAGGGCAAAGGCTCAAGTAATTTTTCAGTGGGCACAATGCCATCCTAACAGATTGGCATGAGCATAAGCATCTAAGTGACCGCACTATACACACATTAAGTATGGTTGTTGAGATCAGGGTTCCCACCTGGGAGTGTCTAAATGACTGCCTATCCTGAACTTTCCTGCCTGTGTTTCTGAGGATATGCAACAATAATTTAACAATCAATTTTAAGTGTCAAAATTATATCTTAAAAATTAACTTTTAGTTCAAATAAAAATCCACCTAAGTGTAAACTGGGGTAGAAGATCATCTGGACTCTACCTGCATTCTGTGGTCTGTGGACTATAAATGGCTGCTTGTATAGATGACATAATTATTGTATAGCATGAAAAATAATCAGACTAGCCATATGGAAGTTAAGACACATTATGTTTGGTCTCTGTTATGTTCTGTTGATTTTTAATCAGATTGTTTGGTTAATGTACGGCATCCAGATGTCTTAGCAATGGCAACAATAAAAAGTCTAAAAGAAAATCTATTTCAAATGATCTTTGTTCTGCCACAGAAACTACCTGGTGCATAAGACATATTTTTTAACGGGAGAACCACGTCCTCATTGCATCTCGGGATTGGCCCCATAATTTGTGAATATTCTGTGAATACATTTGTAACTATGAAGGACCAGATTTTATGATGGTGTAACTTCATTGCCATCAGTGGAGTTACACTAGAAAAGAATTTGAAGGAAAGGCATTTTGCTACCTGTGCTTTGTATCTGCAAATAATATTTTTAGTAAGAATTTGTAGTCACAGGACCAGGTTTGTTAACAAGTTAAATGGACAATTGTTTACGGAGATATGTATACAATGTATATGTATACTACTTCAAGCCAGAGGATGCAGCAGCACCCCCAATATCCTTGAGTTCCAGCACTTATGTGTGTACATGCATTTAACACAATTGTGGGTTTGTGCAAACAGGACCAAATGGATAATTATGGTCATTTTCACATAGCTACTTTCTTTTTGTGCCTAATCATAGCAATTGCATGCACATTTTGCACACACAGTTGTTGCATGCCTGAACGGTTTACAACTTTAGCTGATGGTTCTGGAAAAAAAGTCTTAAGAAATTGGAAGCTGACATCAGATTCCGCTGTGCCTTTTGAGAAATTGAAATATCAAGTTACAGAGGAAGCTCAACTGAAATAATTTAGAGATGGTAATTACCTTCATATTATTGTTATTATAGTTCTCATTCACACACCATGGAGCAGAAAATAAGAGTCTTAGACTCATAGAATCCTTTAAAGATATAGTTAAGATTTCCCACAGTGAGTTTCTGTGTGACACCTCATTGAGGAAATTAGTAAACAGATAATAGCAGTCATCTAGCTACACATCTGGAAGTCATAACAATTTACAAAACACTGTTTTTATATATAAGTGCACATTTAAATTTATATCTGGTTGATATCTACAAATCTCTGTATTTCATTAAAGAGTTATTTATGTGCCCCACAATGTCAGTCGACCTTTTTAGATACAAAAACTCCCTAAGAGTCTGGACTCTAATACTATCAAAAGTATATTTCAGATGCTCTAGGTGGAGCATGAGGTCAGGGCAGAAGCACAGGCAAAATCAATGACAAGTGTGACAAAGCTCGGTCCTTGTCTCCGTGGGTCCTGCGTTTCCTGGTGGATTTCGCTAGCCTCAGAGGCTCACTGTGACCCTCCATGTAACCCTTCTCTCTCTAGAGACAAGGCTCACAGTCTCCTGAGCCATTTTCATCAGAAGCCAGTGAGGGAGGTAAGGAGAAGCTGTCCTCCTTGCACAGTCTCTGTTGTTTCCCAGTCTCAGTGAGTAATCGGGGAGGGGGCAAAGTGGGGAGGCCGGGCCTGCCCTCTACTCCAAGCTCCAGCCAAGCACCCTAATGGTATCAGTTATGATAGCTGACATTTTAGAAACATGGCACGTACAATTCCCTGGGCTACTTCCCCACAGCAGCCCCCACTTCCTCAGGCTCCACCCTTACCTCAGGGCCTCCTTCCTTGTGCCTGATATGGTGTGTACTACTCAGTCTCTTCAACAGCGCAACTTCCTCCCACAGTTCCTGACATCCACCCCCACCTGACTAACTGGCAAACTTTTAACTACTTTCACCCAGTCCCTGATTGGCTTCATGTGTTCCAGGCAACCTAGCTTTCTCCCTGCCTTCTGGAAAGTTCTTAACTAGCCCCAGGTGTCTTAATTGGCCTGGAGCAGCTGCCATTTCACTTATCCTGGTACCAGGGATTTGTTTAGCCTGGAGCTGATATATCTATCTCCCACTACTTTTCTATAGCCACACAAACCAAAAGTGAGCATTAAAGTAGACTAAATGAATCAGGAAAAAAAAATCAGCCCTCCATGAGCCTTCATCTATTTGTAGAACCAAATCAAAACCATACCTTTGTAAAGATCCCAGATTATTCTGATAAACACTTTTTTGGTTTTCTCCCATTTTCTGTATTCATGCACAAAGAAGAGAGACAGACTAGACAATGTTTTGATAGCTTGTTCATCACTCTGCCTCATGTGGCTGTGGATGCTAGAGGGGAAGAGGAATGACAAGCTATTTAATCACTGGGGTTCTCCTCTGCTCCAAGAGACAAACAACATTTCCCACCTTCCACATTTTCCTACCTTCAAGTAGTATTTAATTCAGGATCACTTTATTGGAAGAACAAGAATTGAACATCGGTATGCTGGTGGCTGTGAAAACACTGAAAAGACACACCTCCCACTTTGAAGGGCTTACAGTCTGAAGTCTCCTCCCACATTATTGCTTTTTATTAAATTATTAATTACTATGTAAACAGAAATAAGGCACTCTCTTTTGCATCAATCCCAATTGTCTTGTATTATTTAATATAACAAGAATGTTAATGGATAGCAAAGGTGATGACCTTACTGGTAGTTCATCATCAAAGCAACAGACTTCAATGGATGAAACATCTAATTATATTAGTCACTATACATCAGATACTCAGTTTAATTCTGTATGATTTATAGAGTGAGAAATAAAAATACATATGCACTTAAATACCTGTCTAATTTAAGAAAACATTGTCTGGAAGTCAAACTTCCTAAAGTTGTGTTTCATTAGTATGGAGCTAGTCCACAAAAAAAAAAAAAAAATCAGAATTTCCAACCTGCAGGAAATTCACAGAGTAAAGATCTGTTTTAAACATAAATAAAGCTAAAAAAGTCAAAATATTTATTTTTGTCTTTGTATGGAAAGTTATGAAACAGTTCAATTAAAAATGTTTAAACATTTTGTTTCAATTAACATTTCCAAATTGAACTATTCCCTTTCAGCTTGGTTCACCATTACTCTGTGCTCCCATGAGGTGTCATGGTTTCATAGGAGATGTAGTTCTTATGCTTCCATTCTGTAGATTTATGCTCTCTTTCTCCTCTATGGGATGGGTTTCCTATCTGGACTATATCTCCCAAAATATGTCATGGTCACATGACTCCCATGATGCATTGTGACAGTTCAACCAGAAGGAATACCGTGGTGCAAAATAGGAGATATAAGCCAGACAGGGAGCTTGGACCCTTCAGGGGAACAAGGGTAAGAATCATCCAATCTACAGCTCTCATGAGGCAGCATGGCAGCTCAGGCACAGAGAGGTAGGTTAATGTTGGACTGACCTGAAATGAAACATTTAAATTTGGGTTGGCAAACCAATATGTTTAGGTACATGTCAACCGAATGTGAAAAAATATTTTGTTTAGATTTTCGTGACTGAAAACCTAACATATTTGGCAAAATCTTTTTTTTTTCAAAAGAAAAAGTTTTTGTTTGGCAGAAACTGCATTTTTGTTGAAAAAACCTTGATAGAAAATTTTCAAGCATCTCTGTTGCTAAGTGAAATCCTATCACATTCAGTATACAAGCCAGATAATATGTTATGTTAAATATGGCAGGTAGGATTTTCTTGACATTGATCTAACTCTGTTACCATTGAAGTCAATGGTTAAACTCCCTTGGACTTCAGTAAGAACGATATCCCAGCTCTCCTACTATTTCATCTCTTCTTTCCCTTTTGCAGCCAGCCCTGGTGACTGCCCTCTCCTCCTCAGTTACACCTATGGAATACTCCTCCCCCCAGTTCTCTTGGTACCTCTCTTTCCCCTGATATTCCTGGGAAGATGCTCTCTTCAGCTCCACTAATGTTGTCTGATGGTTATCTAAATTTAACACCGTACCCTTCTGTTCCCTCACAATCCTTAGTGGTTGCCACACATCATTTTATTCCCTATTTTCACCCACCTGGTAGCTCCTTGGAAAGGAGAAGCTTAGGTGAGCTTCTAAGTAAACTTTTCTAGGAGAGGACAGACATGCCCAGGGCTGGCTGGAAAATCAGGCAGAAAGCACATCTTATTACCTACATGTTATGTTAAGATTACAGGGCTTCTGATTCCCAAACACTCAATCTCAGTGCCATTTTCCAGGTTCTTACATGCAGTTCATTAGCTAATGTAGTTGTAAAAGGCAATATAAGTGTTACATATCTTATTTATTATTAATAATTCAGATAACCCTGTTAGCTCCACTAAGCTCTACAATATACCGAGTTTTAAAATGTGTAACTTTACAAAGAGGATAATTTGTTAGGAATTCTTCTGCAAGATGCTGAGAGACAGTGCAATTCTGCCTCACAGAACCCCTTCATTTGATGAGTGAAAAATCCATTATCTCAACTGTGAGTGATTGTATTATGAAAAGAATATCAAGAAAATAAATCGAGAGCATACTCATCTTTTTTTTCCTTCAGAAAACTGGTATCGCCTTTTGCACTGTTTTATCCATGCCTTTTCACACCCTAATAAAAATAATCCTATTTAAAAAAAATAATCACCTTCAGCTTGTAATATAAACTTCAAATAAGGGCAATTTGACACACATAATGTTGACAAGAGTTTTGTACAGCACAATTCTTAAATATAGTGAGTTGTACAGACACTTAGTCTCCTTAAGTGTGGGAGAAAGGAGCCAAACACTGAAGTATCATTCATCTCATTTGGAACCAAAAACAAGTTAGCCAAGTCAACCCTATTGAGTTTTCTGTAGGAGTTCTGACATATAAGCCCAAGTTCTGCCCTCAGTTGCACCTAGGAAATATTTAAGTGGAGTTGCTTTCGTGTGAGTCAGGGCGTAAATTGGCCCATAGAAACATATAAAAGGTGATGTAAACTCCATACTGGATTAAAGCTCATCAGAAAACAGATAAGTGGTTGCAGAAAGCAACTCACTAATTTGCCATATGCAATGTTGTAGCCATGTTGGTGCCAAGATATTAGAGAGACAAGGTGGGTGACATAATATCCTTTATTGGACCAGACTTCTTCTTCAGGTCAGCTCCCTCTGAAGTCAATGAAAGTTGCTATCACTTATGCCACAATTGAATTTTACCCCCGAAGAGAGTGAAATGGTGCAGATGTAGTTAAAGCATGATGGAGAATGAGCTGCTTTAGTTTATATATTCTTGCTGGGTCTATTTTCTTATTTCAGTACACTTTATGTTCCCAGCACATATCACAAATTATGCACCATTAATGTCAACAGGGCAGCTGAATTAAGTCACCCATAAGATGTGCATGCTTTGCATGCCCAGTGAATGCTGCATTGGTGAAAGGTACACTGCCTTGCCATTTACAGCTGTGTGCTGAACACCTTATACCTAATGGCCCCAATATTTAGGAAGGCTTTGCCTCATCTTCAGATTTTGTAAACAGTTATTACCACGTTTTGTTCTGCTTTAGACACCTAACAATCTGATTTGTGGGAGTAGTAGTTGGTTCATTAAATCCTACAAAAATGAAGAATTCTTCTGCAGCTCAGTTTTAGTGGATAAATAGGCTCGGCAGAATTCAATTTTTATTTTTGTAATAATTTTGTCAAATATCAATGTTTATTTTAAAGCATTTTTTGAATTTGTATCAACTTAAATTTTCACAGCTGTTGGCAATTAGGGGGTATGTCAGAAAATAAGCATTTAATGATAGATGTTGAGATTAAAAAATAGTTTTACAATGATTAAAGCATGAATTGTTAACATAACATCTCAAAGTATACAACATAAGCATTCTTAAATCAAACTCTAAATTCTTAAGCTGTATTTTTCTTACTTTGCCTACGTGTAAATTTTTATTATTATCAATGGGAATTATATATATAGTTTGTGTGGTTAAATTGATGTTTACCAACACTTATCGATAAAAGCTAAACCTTCCAAACCTATATATAACTTATTCCTGTGCTTCCCAAACTGAGCACCATGTATCCCTTGGGGAGCCACAAAGGGCTAATAAGGGAGCAATGAGTGTTTGGGGAAACATAATCGGATTTGCCTTTGTCAAGGTTCCTCCCCCACTCTGAACTCTAGGGTACAGATGTGGGGACCTGCATGAAAAACCTCCTAAGCTTATCTTTACCATCTTAGGTCAAAACTTCCCCAAGGTATAAAATATTCCACCCTTTGTCCTTGGATTGGCCGCTACCACCACCAAATTAATACTGGTTACTGGGGAAGAGCTGTTTGGACGCGTCTTTCCCCCCCCAAAATACTTCCCAAAACCTTGCACCCCACTTCCTGGAAAAGGTTTGGTAAAAAGCCTCACCAATTTGCCTAGGTGACCACAGACCCAGACCCTTGGATCTGAGAACAATGAAAAAACATTCAGTTTTCTTACAAGAAGACTTTTAATAAAAATAGAAGTAAATAGAAATAAAGAAATCCCCCCTGTAAAATCAGGATGGTAGATATCTTACAGGGTAATTAGATTCAAAAACATAGAGAACCCCTCTAGGCAAAACCTTAAGTTACAAAAAAGATACACAGACAGAAATAGTTATTCTATTCAGCACAGTTCTTTTCTCAGCCATTTAAAGAAATCATAATCTAACATGTACCTAGCTAGATTACTTACTAAAAGTTCTAAGACTCCATTCCTGGTCTATCCCCGGCCAAGACAGAATATAGACAGACCCACAGACCCTTTGTTTCTCTCCCTCCTCCCAGCTTTTGAAAGTATCTTGTCTCCTCATTGGTCATTTTGGTCAGGTGCCAGCGAGGTTACCTTTAGCTTCTTAACCCTTTACAGGTGCGAGGAGCTTTCCCCTGGCCAGGAGGGATTTCAAAGGGGTTTACCCTTCCCTTTATATTTATGACAGCCTTTTTCTGACAAAGACTATTAAAGTAAGCTTAAAAATCACCTTCATCTTATCCACGTGTCTTATGTTGTTGCTGCTGCTGCTGTTCCAAAAAGAGCCCTCAATAAAGAGACTTTCTTCTGGGGGAAGCACCAGCACTAGCAGATAGGGGCAGTGGACTGAGGGAAAGACAGGTGTGTCTTGTCTGTACAATAGAGCATATTTTTATGAAGTATTAAGCCTACATGTGCAAACATTCAGCTGAAGATGATGCTTTTAATAAAGTTAAACAGAAAAGGAAAGAATTGGATGATAGTTACATTGTTTGCATTTTCATGTCTCGGTATTACTGTGGAAAGTCCACAGCCACAATTTATCGTTTGTTTTCAACATTAGTAAACAAAAATATGTGACTAAGGAAACTACACCAGTATTTCAAAACCAAACCCCTACAATTCATAAAAAGTGTGACTTTTTTTCTCTTTGGAAACAAGAAGAATTAATATTGTAAAAAAGATCATGTCGAAAGAAGCAACTGTCCTCAAAAAGCCTTAGAAGCATCTTATGCTATGGCCTTGTGCATTGCAAAATGCAAAGAAGCATACACCATTGGTCAGACCCTCAGCAGCAATAGACACATGTAGAATTCTGACTGGGGAACATGCAACCATAGCACTGAAAACCATCCTTATGTAAAATAATAACATCCACAATGAACTGATGACCTAGGAGAGAAAATCCAGAACCAGTTCATAAAACAAGTTAAGATGAGTCAGTATTTAACACTGCAACTTGATGAATCCCCAGGCTTGGACAACATGGCTTAGTTTCTGTGTTATGTGAAATTTGTCAAAACAGGTAAAAGTTTTAAATTAAACTATTTTTTTTATTTCCACGTTTACTTCACATTTGAGCCAATGATTGACGATGCTTACTTTGAATCTCAGTGTCTAAAAAGTCCAGACATTTCTAAAAGAATATTTGACCAATAAGCAATCCCTTTAATGTCTGTCAACCAGTCCTGTTCCCACCCATGATAATAGCAAAACTCCTGTTTTTACTGATATCAGAGGGAGCAGCATTCAGCCTTTACCATTCATTTGATTCTTTGATTTCTTTCCCAGAGGGAGCAAGGATATATAAAAAAAATGCTAGGCCTAGAGTTGGTTGAGGATGTTCTGTCAGAAAATCATTCCAATGGAAAATGAAGTTTCCACAAAAATCAATTTTTTTTGGCTGGAAAATTTCAATTTTGCCAAAATGTTTTGATTTTCGATCACGAAAATCAAAATAAAATATATTGTTTTATGTTACACCAACCCAAGTCAGAATATTGTATTGTATTGAAGTGAAAAATAATATATCACATTTTAAATAAGTTAAAACCCCATTAAACTGCAATTCCCTAACATAGCCTTATGGGTTCTATAGTTCGGTTCACCATTGTCTCCTATTAGCTTGACTCCTTGTTGTTCTACATCTCCCACAATGCAATGTGGATCCAGCTGACCAAGCTGTGTGGTACTTGCGGGAGTTATAAGATTCTGGGTTTATCATAGAAATATAGTTCATTCTTGGAGCCTGTTGTCCCCATTCTCACATTCAAACTAGGTTCTCCGGTTGGACTAAATCTCCCATGATACACCCAGAGTCATATAACTTCTCCATGCATCACAAAACTCAGTCAGCTGAGGACATATTGCACTGTGGGAGATCATGTCCTCTTTTGGGTTGGGCTCCCTAGAAACCATGGGGGCCAGAACTACAACTCCTATAGGGCAAGATAAACAATTTAATGCTGAATTGACTCAACTTTCAGATCAATTCAACAAAATAAAATGAAATATTTACATTTTAGGAATGTCAACATATTTTGTTTCAACTGAAAACGACAAAATGAAATGTTTTGACATTTCCAAATTGAAACGTCTTGGATTTTCTATTTCACAAAAAAATATATAAAATTACAACTTTTCATCCACTTTTGAGATGAAAATAAATGTTGAAATGTCAGAATTTCCTACAGGATGGAAATTCCTAATTTCACTCAGCGTCTGTCTAGGATAGTGGTTCTCAAATCTGGTCCACTGCTTGTTCAGTGAAAGCCCCTGGCGGGCCGGCCCGTTTGCTTACCTGCTGTGTCGGCAGGTTTGGCCGATCACGGCTCCCACTGGCCACGTTTCACTGCTCCAGGACAATGCGGGCTGCAGAGGGACATGCTGGCCACCCTTCCAGCAGCCCCCCATTGGCCTGTAGCGGCAAACCGCAGCCAGTGGGAGCCGCAATCAGCAGAACCTGCAGACGCAACAGGTAAACAAACCAGCCCGGCACGCCAGGGGCTTTCCTTGAACAAGCGGTGGACCAGAATTGAGAACCTCTGGTCTAGGACATTCCTCTCCTCTAATTTCTTTTGCAAGATGTGTTCCAGGCTTGGAATGAATAACAAAGGTTCATATGAGCATTCCGAATCTCTACCAATTGCCTTTCTCTTCTGCTGTTGAGAGGCAGTAATTCAGTTTGGCTGGAGATGCTATGTACACTGTTTGCCACTGATTTAGTTTAATCACACAGGGCAAAATTTTCAAATGGACACAAGTGACCTAGGAACTTAAGTCCCATAGAAAATCAATGGGATGTAGGCTCCTAAGTTGCTTCAGTGCTTTTGAAAATGTTAGAGGACGCAATTATTTTTTTCCTATGAAAACAGAAAATATCCAATTAGTGTATATCCAGTCACACCTCTGTCTAATTAATTAAATGTTTATGAACAGCAGTTCTTTACAGAGGAGTAGGCCAAATTTGGGGTGGCAATTATTTACTTGTGTGCTGTATTCATGTATGTGGGGGGAGATAACAAATATTCCATTCTGAATTATCTTGTCCACTCAGCTTACCAGAGAACAGTCTGAGAAAGCAAACCAACAATGAAGCTAATCTTAAAATTAAGATTTCTAGTACAACAGAACTAAATGTTCATAACACCTAGCTATACTATTGTATGTGAAGTGACAAATGTTATAATGCAATTAGGCAGGAGGACAGTCTGAAAAATCACCAAATTCCTGCACTGAGTTTATTTTAAAGCTAACCTTTACCTTGGTTTAAGCACAGAAGATTACATGAACCTAGAGCTCAATACAGCAGTGTAACCACCAGCAGCTCTCAAGCACTCTTTTCACATAGCTCTGCTTCCAGACCAAGTGAAACTAGTTAAACACCTGTAGAACCAGAATACAGGATGCAACAATGAATCTCCTTTAGCACTAGCCTCATAGAGGTATAGTAAGCTAGTTCACATAGATTGTAGCCTATTCCCTGTGCCTACTGTTACACTGGCAAACCAGGTGACAGCTCATGCCAAAGTCCTCATGTCTCAACTGAACACACACAAGTACACAGCTGGAATCAGTCAGGCTCACCTGTATGTTAGTATTGTTAAAACAGGTATCAGAATAATAAGAATAGGTTTAGTATTTATATTTTATTGAATACTCGTGAGTTGCTGTGTCCATTCATGTCAGGTATAACACCTGCATCCCATATTGTAAGATAATATTTGAGTGGATGTACTGTGAGCCACTGTGACTTGGCAAATAACCAGACAGGACAGAGACATTAACTAGTGTGAAGTACTGATCCCCAACAGAAAGTGTTACATCCTGCCCAACAAGGACTATTGTGGGACATTAAAAAGGACAAAATATGTTGATTGTTCTGTCCTTCCCTGCCCTGTGAAGATGAATCATGCAAGTGGATTACTGCTGTCAGCTGAGTTTGCAGCACAGAGCACAAGGGAGGAGGGGAATAAAAACCCCTAGCAAGAAGGAACTCTATCGCTATGATGTTTGGACTTGGGGGTGGGAGGTGGCACAAGGTTTATTAAGCAAAAACGAGATCATCAGTGCTTAGATTGAGTTAGCCCTAAAGGATATATAGAGTTTACTTATTATAGAAGCTTCTGTTATTTTTTGCAATTTAAGATTGTAATTTATTGTGTATATATATTTACCTTCTTTAAACTTGTAAATAACTCTCATGTCTTTTTCCTACAAATAAATCTTTATACAGTTCATTATAAGGCTGGCTACAAGCTTTGGTGTAAGATCTATGGTACAATTGACCTGGGCTAAGTGACTGGTCCTTTGGGACTAGGAGTAAGCTGAATATTGATGTAAGGGACCATCAATCACAATGGTATGCTCACCTGAGTCGTGAGATAGATCAGGGGGACTGTCTGTGACTCCCTGTTTAGGCTCGTTTACTGCCTGAGGTGTTTACCCTTGATTATTGGTTAGTAAAATCAAGTATAGAACTCACAATCAATTTGGGGTTTCTGCCTTGCTACCTAACAGTCTTCCCTGAGGTTGGTATTCATGTTCTTGAATCACTGGCAGCTTCGCACATCCAGTATGAGATAGTTAACCCTTTGATTACAGGATCAACACACTATGCAAAGCACATACAAAATTTACTCAGTACATGGGCCAAACACAAGCAACCCTCTTTTTTCATATATATAAGTGAAACTTATGGCAAATGTGACCTCAGCATGTAAATACTGACATGAAAACAATCAAAAATATTATTTTAGAAAACAAGTACAGGCACAAGAACTACCGGGTATACATATGATTTTGTGTGTACAGTTTATCACTCTAAAAAAAGCTTTTAAAAGCTTGCATGAAAACAATTATTTTCATTAATACTACATGTTTACATGCACCAGTAATGAGCCTAGTTTTCAGTACTGCAGCTTGGTGAGTTACATAAATGGATTCTTGAAGGTTAGGAAACATTACCAGAAGCAAAGAAGGGGGGAGAGAGGGGAAACTGGAAAAGAGCTAGAAATAGTAGAAAACGGAAAAAAAAGAAAACTAAGGATACTTAAGGAAATGGATGATATTGACAACACTTGGTAGGTAAGTTTCATGAGTTAAAATGATATTGTGTTGAAGGTCTTAGGAGAAGACTAAGGTCTACATTGCCCGCAGGATCGACAGGCAGCGATCAATCCAATGGGGACAGATTTATCACGACTAATCTAGAAACAATAAATTGACTGCCGAGTGCTCTCCCATTGACTCTGGTACTCCACCGGAGCGAGAGGCTCAGGCGGAGTCGACGGGGGAGCGTCAGATGTCAACTCACCGCAGTGATCTAAGTCGGTTGACTTCAGTGAGCTGTAGCTCACGAAAGCTTATGCTCAAATAAATTGGTTAGTCTCTAAGGTGTCACAAGTACTCCTTTTCTTTTTTTGACTTCAGCTGTGTTATTCACGTAGCTGAAGTTGCATAACTTAGATCAATCACTGCCCCAGTGCAGACCAGACCTAATTCATGCACATTGTTACTTGACAAAGCAATCCTCTTTGTGAGTGTTGTGGATATCTCCCACATAAAAGGAGAAGGTCCCTAGTCCTAACAATAATAGAGTTCTTTTAAAGAAGATTTTGCTATTACTCCTAATCTAGGAGTATCTTCATTTAAATCAAATAGGTACTATTTAGCAAAGCAATTTAGTTCTCAAATAATTTTGCATGTGGGGACCAAATCTCCATGGAACATTTTTCCACATAAAAGCCACAGGTAGCTGTGATCAGTTCTATGCCAATTTGATGTGGTCCTCTAGTTCCTGGCAGGTTGTTAATGACACCTCTTTTGCTGTGTATGTTTTGTGCATGCTAAGAGTAAGGAGTTTTTGATCTCACAATATTGTGGGAGTTAACATGGTGTCCTTTTTTCCCTCTCATTTAAATAATCACTCTCAGCACAGGAATATCATCCACAAAGAGTCTGGGATACCGTTGGACTCTAAACCACCTGGGTAATAGGTGTAACCAGTAATAAGCCACAATCTTTCTGTTTTGTTACTTGTAATGTTCTCGTTCAAACTCATCCCTGGTGTCACTCCATTGAAATTATACCAGGAATGAATTTAGTTCATCATTTTCTCCCAGGGGGTCGCTAAAGCATTCCAATTTTACTTATTTTGTCCATATCATCTTACAAATCATAAATTAAATCCTTTTATCTCCCTGAAAATCATTCTGTATTCCTTCTCTAAAATTGTTTTATCTCTTTAAAGTAACAGTGGAACTTGGTGCACAAGATCATACACCACCTCACTTTGTGACTCAGGAAGATAATTGTTGTTTAAATGCTTCAACAATGGGAAAGACAGTAGGCCTGTTGAGAATAAGCAACTAATAGTTTCAAATACTGGCATAGAAAGCAAATGTAGCAATATTTAAAACCTAAGGCATCTGAAAATGTTGCATTAGTATAGATAAGTATATTTTGTAAATTGTAATTATTAGCTAAATATCTGCATGTGTTTGTCCAAGAGGCTCTTCCTTTAAATTACTTTTCTTAAAGTTGCTACTAAAAGAAATTCTACACATTGTAATGATTTCACAGAATACTTTATTCAATTAGTACTGCATTAAAATTTGGATAAATACTATCACTCTATTATCTTCACACAGAAAACAATGTCTGGAGCAATTTATTGGCTTTATTTATATAAAGCTTACTAGGAAAAGAAATGGCCTGAACAGTAAACTTTCTTTAAAGGAGGAAGTCCACTACTGAATCTGCACAATCTTTTCACAGGGAAATTTCTTTTGGGGAGGAGTAGATTCCTTAGTTCAAGCAGCAACGAGACACTCTGATACCAGACTCAGGAGTGAAGCATAAAAACCTTTGGATAATGAGATAAGCAGATAATGCCATTTGCAATATTTCTGACAGTACGCTGATTAGGTTGGCACCTTTGTAACATTATGCCAATACTGTTTTCATGATCCATTTTTGGTATCTGTCACTGAGAGAACTGAGATATTTTGCCACAGGAGAACAATATAACCCCAATTTATTAAGGACCTGATCCAAATACAACTCAAGCCAATCAAAAGACTCCTACTGATTTCAATATGATTTATATCAGGTCCTTAATGTCCCACTGTTCCCACCAGTATATTTTCAGTACATGCTGTTTTAAGGTGCTCAGCACTATACAACATGAACTCTAGTTACGCTCTGTAGAACAATATTAAACTTTTATTACTTGATTTCATTGACCCCCAACCCTTCTTATGACCTTTGATCTTTCCTAGTGTCCTATTCTGTGTTAAGGAAGTGCAAATTTGAAGAGATAGAGAAGTTTGACATAGAAAATTGTTTTTTAAAGAAACACTTCCTAGTTTCTCTTGGGAGAAAGGAGGAGCTAGTGCAGTGGTGGGCAACCTGCGGCCTGTGGGGCTGCACGTGCCCGTCAGGGTAATCACTGGCAGGCAGTGAGACAGTGTTTACATTGACTGGCCACAGACATGGCCGCCCACAGCTCCCAGTAGCCGCGATTTGCTGTTCCCAGCCAATGGGAGCTGCGGGAAGTGGTGCGGGCTTTCCCACAGCTTCCATGTACTAGGAAGCAATGGTACACACAGAACAAGACACTGTGGCTAGAGTTGTCTGCCACTCATAAGAAATTGGTTGTTTTGTTTTGTTTTAACTGCAAAAAGATGACTCCCTCATCTTAGAACAAATATCACAACTAATTTCCTAACTAACTGGCCACTTATATCAACTTCTCCCTTTCCCCCAGATAAGATGGACTCTCCAAAGGCCTTAACCTTTTATGAAAATATTATTATTTTTCATTATTATTATTCATTTTAATTTCATATAGATGTTATGATTTAAGTTCCTTACTGCATTTTTGCTACATATTATCAACTTCCTCAGCAGACTGAAACAAAAAGGCACTGAAACCTGTTTCCCTACTTAATATGAATCTGAAACCTTTCTTGTCAAGTATGTTCGTATTTAGTATTGTTTTCACTACGTCAGAAGAAATAAAACGATATAAGCAACTCCATTAAAAATAAATGTATTTTTGCAGATGGAGCTGATATTAAACAAGATCTTAGAGGAGACTGTGTCACATCCTGTTGGATTAATTTAAATAAAGTACCAACACTTCATTTAACCAAAATTTAATTAATTATTATATTACTTTCCATTGTGTAATGAGATTATTCTAAAAGGCTTCAGTAATTGGAAGCTAAAAATGCTGACAAAGGTAAAGAGCGAAAGAGAGAGAGAAACACAAACACACACACAAATGACTAATATATCATACAGGCCCTGAATAAAAGCCATCACATTTACAAAAGATGCCTTTTCCCTTCTTTTACTACCTTTGCCTCACTGCTAATTTTGATCAGAGTATCACTCTGGAGTTCTCCTCCGTCTTGTTGCTGCTCCATTATTTTTTTCTTCACCATCTTGATGAACAGCAGGTCTCCTACCTATAAAGATGCAAAATGTGGAAGTTTATGAATGACATCAGTTTATTTTTGTTGTATACATAATATATGTATATATAAAAATATTCTTCTTCATTCAGGGGCATTACGTAAATAATTTAAAATGTAAAGAAATGCATTATGATCTCCTTCCCTTACATCCTTGGGGCAATGGTGGATTGATGGCTTCGCCATAAAATTCAACCTATTGTAGACACTCTTATCTTAGGAAAAAATGGTGGAAACGATAAAGTAAACATTCATTACAGCACATGAGGATAGGTCTTAACTCCTAATAATTTTATGGGAACTTCGTGGGTAAATCCAAAAAGAAATAATTTTAGCTCAGTCCCTGTGCATCAAGATGTTGGAGTACATATGGTCTTCTGTCACAAAAGAAGACAGATGTTTAGAAGTTAGAACATGCAACTGGGAGTTAGGAAATATAAGATCTGCCACCAGATCACGATGTGAGTTTGAGCATATCACCTGAACTCCCTGGACCTCAATTTACCCTGAAGGCCTTGCAGGAGCCCGAGGCATAATTAACATTATGAACCAAAGTCTGTGAACAAAAGTAGGCCTGGCCTTGGCAGAATAGTAACACACCAGATATTGGTTAATCAAGTAAGCACATTCCTGACTGGAGAGGATGGTACAAGAACACACCAACCTCTCCAGAATCTATGACAGGTTTCAGAGTAGCAGCCATGTTAGTCTGTATTCGCAAAAAGAAAAGGAGTACTTGTGGCACCTTAGAGACTAGCAAATTTATTTGAGCATAAGTTTTCATGAGATACAGCTCACTTCACCGATGAAGTGAGCTGTAGCTCATGAAAGCTTATGCTCAAATAAATTTGTTAGTCTCTAAGGTGCCACAAGTGCTCCTTTTCTTTTTCCAGAATCTATGTAAACAAATTCCTAAGAGATGGTACAGGGACACACAGACACATTATAAGATAAGGATGGGTTGACAGGATAATGGACGAGGATGTTTTGTTTGAACTAGTAAGTACAAGGGATAAGGGTAGTAACTAACAACATCTGAAATGCAATACATAACTTATTTTTATCAATGTATAAAAGGAGAAGCCACAGGAGGGGCATGTTTGAACTGGTCTAGGGGACAGCATCCTGATAAGTCGATTGAACTGGTACCTTGTTGCAGCCATACATATGTTAGTATCCTTGTAGCTCCTATGGGGTACTAATACCATACTTTGTCAACAATTAACCTGGCTGAGAGCCTTTGCCACCGAACCAAGTCCGTGGTCTCTCTTAATGAACAACCTTGAGGTCTGCTGAGTCTTCGAGCTGCATCTCTGCTAGTGCAGCTAATACCAGTGTTCCAAGAACAACAGCACTAGCAACAATCTGCAGTACTAACAACATACCCATTCATAAAATATATGTGAAAGTCTTTGTAGGTTGCTTTGAGATCCTTAATTAAAGGGGGCTATAAAATGCAAAGTATGTGTGAGGAGCTGCGGAAAAAACAGGAGTTCCCAGAGGCAAGATGACTGATTCAGCACATTCAAAAGTGGAGAGATCCTTATTAGGAGTGCCTTGCCACAGCTCCCTCTACATCTAGGGAGCACAGGTTCACCACCTCTGCTGATCACAGCAACATTAATATAAAGAACTGTACGGTTCCTGGAATTTCCACATCACAGGACATTTGTTTTCATTCAGAATTTGAATTTCCTGTGAAACCATTTTTTTGAAGTATTTTGGGTCAAGCTAAATGATCTCTTTTGATAAAATAGAAATGTTTAGCTTAGAGTTTTACTTTTTACTTTACATTATATTATAAGCTATAATCTATATTTCAAACAAAAAGCCCTGCTGAAATTAAACAAATTCAAAATGAAGAATTTTGATAATGTCAAAACTTTCTATTTTGACTTTTTCAGAATGAAATTTAATCTATTTCATGTTCCTGAAAAAAAAAATAAAATTGTAGTTTGGACAAAATGGTTGTTTTCCAGTTTGAAAACACTCCATTGCAACATTTTTTGACCAGTTCTAGTAATCTGGAGGGAGCAGCAAGGTGGTACCTCAAGTAAAACCGACTCAATCCATTTAGGGCTTGAAAAATCAAGCCATGAACACCAACTCCACCTGAAAGCTTGTTTGTGTTACCCAGTTCAGTTCCCAGAGCAACTGAGTTAATTGCTCCCAACAAAAAGTGCCTCTAAGCGAACAAGTGGTAGCATTCTAAACTAACTTAAGCTATTGAGAGATTCCAAGAAAAGCACCAACTTAAGCTTGAGCCATACATGGGAAAATAATATTTTTTTCCCACTTCTGATAAGAGATAGTTCCCCTTTTACTACTAGAGCTATGGTTAAACCAAACTGAAGCTTTTAGAAATCCATTCAGTTTATCAAATGCTGCTCATTTAATCAAGAAAGTAGTCCCCCTGAAGTCAATGAGATCACCTGGATGAATAAAGTGAGCAATGATTGTCTAACTAATTATATCATTTAACATTTTTCTAAGGGTAGAAGACATGTTAAAGCTGATCAACTTCTCCATCTTAGATTGTAGTTTAATAACATGAGGTTTGTTACTGTATCATAAATGAAAATGAGCATTTAACTACACAGAAACAGAATTCCTTCTGCTTTGGGTGGTTTCTTCTAGACTACAGGTTATTACAACAACAGCACATCCCTTTCCATATTAAATTATGCTTGCAAATAAAAATGTCAGAGGTTTTTACCACAGCCCCAGTAATAAATTCATGTTCTTTGTAACATCATTGCTACAGTGAAAGATGGAGCCAAAGCCTAAACCTCTAACTCTAGAGCTCTTGAAACTATTTAATGCATTAAGTTACCCAAAAAATTTAATCTTGTTTTTCTGTTCTCAAATCATTCTCAAATTTCTACTAAGATATCCATTATTTTCATGCAAGCACCATCAGTAAAACTCTCATGACCACATTTTGGTTTAAAGATCTCTGACTGTAACTTCAAAATGTTCAGTCACAAAACCGTAATTCAAAATTAACCAATAGCTACCTGGTGACCCTAGTCCTTCCAGTCACCATCTCTCATAAGCCTTGAAAGATTAAGGGCATCCCAGTGTCCAAACACTTCGGGATTTCTGCCTCCCTGGACCAGAATCCCCATTAGCCTCCTTTGCATGTAGATAGGGAAGGGAAATGCATCCTTGTGTAAGAGTTATAGGGCTTAGAGAGATAGAACTCTGCTCCCTCTACGGAGAAAAGAGGAAAAGTTCTGGGCAGCTTCATTGACATGAATATGCTGCTTACCCATAATTCCACATACAATTTTTTTTGTTTTAGATGGAATTTATGTATGTTCTAATTGTATGAATACTAGACTGTTTAACTGTAGGTATGA
Organism: Lepidochelys olivacea; assembly: GCF_965140295.1. Classification (NCBI taxonomy): domain Eukaryota; kingdom Metazoa; phylum Chordata; order Testudines; family Cheloniidae; genus Lepidochelys; species Lepidochelys olivacea. The sequence continues at coordinate 72,306,229 of NC_140411.1, read as the reverse complement.
AAAAAAAAACATAGAAAGGGTTTGAGCTGTTTTCTGGAATTAGTGGGTTACCCTGAATGTACAGGTTGTGGACTCTGATTTGGAAATAGGATTCGTCAAGGTTCCTCCCCCACTCTGAATTCTAGGGTACAGATGTGGGGACCTGCATGAAAAACCTCCTAAGCTTATCTTTACCAGCTTAGGTCAAAACTTCCCCAAGGTACAAAATATTCCACCCTTTGTCCTTGGATTGGCCGCTACCACCACCAAACTAATACTGGTTACTGGGGAAGAGCTGTTTGGACGCGTCTTTCCCCCCAAAATACTTCCCAAAACCTTGCACCCCACTTCCTGGACAAGGTTTGGTAAAAAGCCTCACCAATTTGCCTAGGTGACTACAGACCCAGACCCTTGGATCTTAAGAACAATGAACAATCCTCCCAACACTTGCACCCCCCCTTTCCTGGGAAATGTTGGATAAAAAGCCTCACCAATTTGCATAGGTGACCACAGACCCAAACCCCTGGATCTGAGAACAATGAAAAAGCATTCAGTTTTCTTACAAGAAGACTTTTAATAAAAATAGAAGTAAATAGAAATAAAGAAATCCCTCCTGTAAAATCAGGATGGTAGATACCTTACAGGGTAATTAGATTAAAAAAACAGAGAACCCCTCTAGCCAAAACCTTAAGTTACAAAAAAGATACACAGACAGAAATAGTTATTCTATTCAGCACAGTTCTTTTCTCAGCCATTTAAAGAAATCATAATCTAATACGTACCTAGCTAGATTACTTACTAAAAGTTCTAAGACTCCATTCCTGGTCTATCCCCGGCCAAGACAGAATATAGACTGACCCACAGACCCTTTGTTTCTCTCCCTCCTCCCAGCTTTTGAAAGTATCTTGTCTCCTCATTGGTCATTTTGGTCAGGTGCCAGCGAGGTTACCTTTAGCTTCTTAACCCTTTACAGGTGAGAGGAGCTTTCCCCTGGCCAGGAGGGATTTCAAAGGGGTTTACCCTTCCCTTTATATTTATGACAGGATTCAAGTTCAAAATGAGGCTAAAGGCTCTGTCCTTGAGATCAAGAGCTCTTGCGCAGGAAGCAGGGACTCCATCCCAGGATTCATTTTGTGTTATTATATGTAACTCAGTCCAGTTTTTCTCTGGGTTCCAACCTAGAGATTCTGAACCCTGTGCATAGTAATTCTGCAGTATTGGCATAAGCTGAACTGTCAGGAGCAATGCCAAGCTGGTTTTGGAGCAGGGCCTGACCAGACCAGCAGTAGTGCTGTAGAGCTGAGTTCACAGCAAGGCCCAACCAGACTAGCAGTGGCAGAGCTGATGTCACAGAACTGGGCGAGGTAGGTGCACATTGCAGCAAGAGCTCGTGGTACAGATTTCTCTGAATTGGAGCAGACAGGTGACAAGCCACCCACAACACCCTCCTGAATACCAGTGAGTCCAAGTGGACCACTGAGTGGATTTTATGGGGTGGAGGTTGTTGTGTGAGTTCTGGAACCCAACAAGCCAGACAATTAATACCTGGAACTGTGCCATGACACATTAATTGGGTGGTGTTATATATCCATATCTCTTTATAATTATTGTGTTTCTTTTATTTGTTCTTTTCACTATTCCCACAAATAAAAAGTATTTGTGGATCCTCATTCCTAAGGACTGCTGAATACCTGTGGATGGGAATAACAGCTAGAAAGGTGAAAAGGGAAATGTATTTTAATTTTCCAGAGTCAAAGTAAGAATATGGTTCTGGGTAGGGACGGGAGCCATAATTTTATTTATTTTGAAAAGGGCCCGATTATAGACTGAACTCAGCCCTTATTTCTGTCATTAGAACCTACCAGAAGAGTTATACTTGAACAGAGAAAGACATAAGAAAGGAAGAGGGAGGTGCTGTGTTAGCGTTTAATGCTGACTGACTGATAATGTGAAAGCAGAATCCTATTTACGGTAATTACTGCATAAGGGAGTAATGTTTGGCAGAGTTCCCATGCACTGTTACACATGGACTTGTTTTTGAAGCATATGCCTAAACAAAGTGCTTTACTTAGCATATATGTTGCTATATTTCTTTTACTCTATTACTGAACTGAAACAACTAACCTAATTAGTGAACTCATTCACCTTTGAAGCAACTAATTAGTGGACGTTCTACAAAATGACATATATTGCTGTGCATCAGCTCCAATCACAAATTAACAAATCTTTCTCTGTCCCTCCCACAAAGCTTTCAAAAATAACTCATGATGTGCCTAAAAGGATAATACAACCTTGAATCTCTGAGCAGCTGATGCAATAAGAAACTTCATATAAGAAGTGGAATTAATGGCCTGCATGCAGGAGCAACCTCTATCATAAGATCATTATTCATGTCAGAATTTTAAATAGTCATTTCTTGGCACTTTCCGATGGGTCACATTCAACTCTCAAAATCCAGCCACAGATAAGGAGGATTAAAGTAAAGTTATACAGAACTGTCCTTTTAGTGAGGCATCTGAAAAACTAGCAGCACTGAAGAAGCTACAGTTTCGTTATTGGTAGCAGACAGAGCTCTTCCACCTTCCAGGACAGGAAGGTGCTGAACAACTCGCACTAAAATTGTATGCTCAGTGCAACAAGTGTAGGGTTTTGAGGGGACTATCTGACAAAAGTTATTTTAAGAATACATAGCTGTCTCATATTTTCAAGCATATAGCTCACTTCATAAGTGAATGTTATTCTTCTAGTTACTGGATCAAGCATGAATGTTCACAAAGAAAAACAAATGGCAAAGTTTCAGGTCTATGTGTTTGTGTCTTTATAAATAGCAAAGCTAGGGAAGGGTCCAAGATACAAAGTTCAGATCTGGATCAGTGCGGCTGCAGCCTCTGACTTGAAGTAGTAATAAAAAAACAAAATATATGGGTTCCAATCAGCACACCCACAATAAACATTGTTCCAGCACCACTGATCTGTATCCAGATTTCAGACTAACTATTGGGTCAGATCCAAGTGGTTAGTAACAGACAGTTTCTATCTATAAATACTCAACATTATGGATGTCATACTGGAAAAGTTTGAAATAGAGCAAAACTTAAAATACTGTTATATATAAACATTTAAACCTAGCCTGAAGAGCACACTAGGGAATATACTACAGGGAACAATCCTTCAATGGGGGGGGGGGGAGGGGTGCGTCAAATGATGTAATAGGTCCTTTGTATCTCCAATTCCATGATTTTATGAGAAATGTATTTATAGATTGGAGTATTTATTTTGCTAGCAGAACAGAATATTCTATATTTTGTGAATGAATACGGAATTTGACATATTCCATAATGCAAGAAATGGAATTATGTCTTTTTCTCTTCAAATACTGTTGTGATTTTGTTATAAAGGTTCCTTTTTTGCTCACTTTTCAGTGGCAGCAAATATTTGTAGCCAATTCACACACAGGGTTTGTCTACACTGCAATTAAACATCCATAGCAGTCCTGTATCAGCTGACTCAGGCTCACAGGGTTTGGAGTTTAAAATTGCAGTGTAGAGGTTTAGATTTGGGCTGGAGCCTGGGCTCTGAAACCCCACAAACACATACTCTGCAATTTTACAGCCCAATAGCCTGAGTCATCTGACAATGGACCGGCCATGGGTGTTTAATTGCAGTGTTGACATACCCATAATCTCCTGAGAAATGGGGCACATAGTGTTGAACTGACAGAACATTTAACGTTATGGTTTTGGTGGCATTAATAAGGTAGCACCGGAATATGCATTCAAGTTGTGCTAATGACAACAGGGATCTTTTTGTATGCCCACAGCATATATTCATTGTGCTACTAAAATGCTAGTTTCACACATATTTGTGAAGTTAACATTTGTTCAACAACTCCCAGATTATCGTCAACATAAGAATCCAATGTTTTAGACTGGCTTCCAGCACATATCGTATTCAGGCAATCACTCATCTCAATTTAAAAAACTCAGACTTATTCATTCAACTAAAACATTGTTACCAGAGCTTCACGAATTTGTTTGCCAGGAGTTCAAATTCAGGTGGACCATTCCCTTTAGGCTCCTTTGAAAAACCCTGAAAGATTAATTACATTTACCTGTTAATCTTAAAATAAAATGCAAGGCTTAACTATGCCAATGTTTAAATATTCAATCCATTCCCACCACAGTATCTGTCAAGGAAAGAAAAGAACTGTGAGACCCGAACAAAAATATCACATTAATGTATCTATTTCTTTTCCTCTGGAGTTCTCTCTAGTAATTCATCAATTGTCTCTAATGATTTGTCAACAATATGTTTAGAGCTGATTGAAATAAAATTGTATTTTGAAATTTTTCAGCAAGGAAAAGGAGCACTTTTAAAATTCAACTTTCTGAGAAAAATGTTTCTTCTTGTACTTTTGTAACTGTATTGCATATGCCCTGAAGGTGAAATGCAAAACAAGAATATCCTGAGAATAGGATACAAAACAAGAAACCCTTTAAAAATACTCAAGAAACATTTGGATCTTTTAATACCATTCTCTATTGTCCTGTTGGGCAAGTAGTTCTGACCAGACATGGGACTGAAATGGGGGAGATGGGGGAGTTTTGGAGGGGAAGGAAGAAATGGAGAGAAAGGAAAAATATTGCTCCCTGTCACAGATTTCAATCCCATGTCTGGTCAGCACTTGCCCAACAGGACACAGCCAGAAATATGTAATGGTAAGAGAAGGTCACATTACGGAGGAGCAAATGTCTCCTGAGTGTTTTTAAAGGGTTTTTGTTTTGTTTTTTAATTTAAGAGTTAAAATTAATTCACTATGATAATAATAATTCTCTTTTTTGCCCCAGCTAATCAGAACTAACATATCTTCCTGAAGTGGAAACATTGTTTTGTAATTCACCTTCTACAAGCATATTAAGAGTGAATTCCTTTAAAGAAAGTGCAATCCAGAAGGATTATAGGTAGGGCCCTACCAACTTCACAGCCATGAAAAATATGTCATGGACCAGGATATATGGTCTCTCACGTGAAATGTGCTGGGCAGGGGAAGGCTGGGGGTGCCATAGCCGGGGCTCCTACCACATGCCAGGCTCCAGCTGCTAGTCTTGGCAGGGTTGTGGAGGGACAGGATTTCCTATTCTCCTGCAGGGGCTGTTCCCAGAGTTGGGTCAGAACCACCTCCAGGAACTTCCCCCAGCATCAGGAAACTCCACTCACCTGCCCCACTTCCTGCCCCCATCACTTCCCAGCTGTGGTGGGAGGGGTCACTGTACAGGGAGCAGCCGCAGAGCTTCTTTCAGCTGGGGGAGGTTCCCAGAGGCGGGTCTGACCTAGGCCCAGGAGCAGCCCCTGCAGAAGAGGAAGTGCCAGCCTTCCACAGCCTGGCTGGGACTAGCAGCCAAAAGCCAGTGTGTGGTGGATTTGTATAGAACAGTGCTTCTCAAACTTTCTTTTTTCATAGACTACTTGAAAATTGCTGAGGGTCTCAGTGGACCACTTAATGATCTTTCCAAATCTTTCCAAAAACACTAAATATAAAAAAAAAAACCCATAATAATTAATTTTTTTTGTTCTACAAATAAAAGCACACAACTCATATTTTAATATCTGTAGTCTTACCATTCTAATGTGATGGATGTGCCCTCTCTCCCCTGCCAGAGCAGCCCCCGAGCTGGGGCGGGGAAGGAGGGAGGGGTCTCTCCCTGCCAGCCACAACCCTTGAGCTGGCGAAAGTCACCTCTTTCTCTGGCCGCCGCAGCCCTACACCTCCCAAATTCCCCCATCCCCTCTTCTCACCCACTGCTCCCTCCCTATCCTCTGTTCCCTGCAAGGCCACCACCTCACCTGACATGAGAGTCTTCTTCAGGGTCCAGGCACCTAATTAGTGGAGCCATGCCTGCGCGGCTCCACTAATTAGGTGGGTGGCCCTTCATTTTCTCGTGTGTGGCTGCCCAGGGAACTATCTGCTGATCACCTGAATGGAGCTCATGGACCACTGGTGGTCTGCAGACCACAGTTTGAGAACCTTTGGTATAGATGTTACAGTAATGAAATCTAGGTAAATATTAGTATTGAAGAAAGAAAAGTTAATTACAAAGGAGGAGATCAAGATATATTTACATCCACAATAGCCCACACTGGAAGTGGAATAGAAGCTGCAGTGCCCCAGTGAAAGCACGGGAAAAAAATTACCTCCCTGGATAATTTTGCTTTACATTTCACCATGAAGGCACATGAAAGACCGTTAGAAAAGTTTAAAAAAATATCAATTTTTTTCATTAAAGACATGTCCCTTTTTCTTGTTGAAAACATTTAAAATATATATTTTTTCAAGCAGCTCTAAATACACTGTTGACAAGTGAAAGGCATTAGAATGCACACTGGAAGGAATAATTTGAACTATACATATACATGGCTGGGTTCTAAATTGTCTGTAACCACTGAGGGAAAAGATGAATTTCATTGTGAACAGCTCATTTGAAATATATGCACCATGTGAACTGCTCATCCAAAAAGAAATCAGAAGAATAAGACAGAAAATATTAGTGAAAATGTTATCATGCCATCATATAAGTCAATGGTATGCCCTTACATGGAACAGAGTTAATTTGTGGTACACTTATCTCAGATAACATTTAGCAGCAATTGAAGGGATCCAGAGACAGATGCAAATGATTGAAGACACAGAAATGCTTCCATAGGAGGACAGAGAAAAAAAGATACGTGGTGAAATCCTGACCCCATCAAAGTCTAACAGAAAATTACCACTAACTTCTGTACGGCCCAGATTTCCAGCAATGTGGAGGGTAGGATTATAATTCAGAATGATCCTGATAAATTTGGAGAATTAATCTGAAATCAACAAGATGAAATTCAGTGAAGACAAAAGCAAAATTCTACACTTGGGAAAGAAAAAATCAAGTGCTCACATACAAAATGGAAAGTAACTGGTGACGCAGCAATACTGCAGAAAATGATCTGGGGTTAAAGTGGATCACAAATTAAATATGAGTAAACAGTGTGATGCTGTTGAGAAAAAGGCAAATATAATTCTGGGATGTATTGACAGGAGTGTTGTATGTAAGATACAGGACGTAAATTGTTCTGCTTCACTTGGCTTTGATAAGGCCTCACTTGAGTATTGTATCCAGTTTTGGGTGTCAAACTTTAAGAGAATCCATAGGACAGGAAAAAAAAAGATAAGAGGTTTACAAAATATGACCTATGTGATAGTGTATAGAAGAAGGTGGTGACTTATATTATTGATACCAATATTACAAAATTGCAATCAATCTGATATGAGATATGTCATCTAAGGTATCAGTGGAAAAGTTACGATTTGCTAAATATAATAATCATGTATATGTATGTATCATCTTTGTATTGTGAAGTTATAAATGTGTTGTATATTTGTATATCAAACTTGTGCTGTGATACCCCACACCAATTGGTATCAGCACCCTGCAGCTTGCTTGATGGCCCATCAAGGACAATCAGCTGTTACAATGAATCCTTTGAAAGAAACCAGTGGTGGGCAACCTGCGGCCCGCAGACCACACACAGCCCATCAGGGTAATCCGCTGGCAGGCCGTGAGATAACTTTTTTACATTGACTGTCTGCAGGCATGGCTGCCTGCAGCTCCCAGTGGCCGTGGTTCGCCATTCCCGGCCAACAGGAGCTGCAGGAAGCGGCGTGGCTGCAGGGATGTGCTGGCCGCCAGAAAACTCACCAGTGCTGCTAAAAACCTGATATACAGACTCTATCATATGTATGTATCTGATTGCTTTGACCATTTAACAACTCTCTTCTAATTTTTTCCCCTTTTATTATAAACCTTTAGTTTTAGATACTAAAAGATTGATGGCAATGTGGTATTTTGTGCAAGATCCAAGCTAGTATAGATCTGGTAATGTGACTGGCCCTTTGGGGATCAGAAGAACATTCTGTATAGTGAATAGAATTTTAAGTAACTGCTCACTTTACTGGACCTATTTGCTGATTGGGAGCCAGAGACTGGAAAGCAATAAAGGGGCTCTGTGACTATATTTTTAAGCTTCTTCATAATCAGTGTGAGGGATCAGGAGCATAGTTTGTGACTAGTGTTAACCACTACAGTAGTTAAAACTACAGTGTTAACCACTAGTTTGGGGAGAATTTGTTCTCCTTTTTGAAGCCTGCTCTGATCTTGGCATTTTTAGTGTGGGCTTCTTTAGGCACCTCGGGTAACGACCTATAAGGAAATATTAAAAGATGTGAGCTTGTTCATTCTAGAGAAGAGAAGGCAGGAGTAGTCCATGATAATGGTCTTTGTATATGTAAATGGTTAATATGAAGAGGATGGTGATCAATTGTTCTCCATGTCCACTAAGGGTAGGACAAAAAGTAAACAGCTAAGTTTGCAGGAAGGGAGATTCAGGTTAGATATCAGGACAAAACAAACTGTAGGGATAAGTAAGTACTGGGACAAGTTACCTAGGGATGTTGTCGAATCCCCATCCTTAGAGGAGTTTTAAGAATGGTTCTGACAAACATCTGTCAATGATGGTACAGATATATTTAATCCTGCCAAAGCAGTGGGGTGGGGTGGGGTGGGGTGAGGTGGGTTGAGGAGGGATGGACTAGATCAGTGGTTCTCAAAGCCGGTCCGCTGCTTGTTCAGGTAAAGCCCCTGGCACACCGGACCGGTTTGTTTACCTGCTGCATCCAGAGGTTCAGCCGATCGCAGCTCCCACAGGCCACAGTTCGCCGCTCCAGGCAAATGGGGGCCGCCGGAAGTGGTGTGGGCCGAGGGATGTGCTGGCTGCCCTTCCTGCAGCCCCCATTGGTCTGGAGCAGCGAACCATGGCCAGTGGGAGCCGCAATCGACCAAACCTGCGGACGCGGCAGGTAAACAAACCGGTCCGGCGTGCCAGGGGCTTTCCCTGAACAAGCGGCAGACTGGCTTTGAGAACCACTGGACTAGATGACTTCTTGAGATCCCTTCCAACCCTACATTTCTATGTTTCACCTAAGGATTGTTTAGTTCAGAGAGGAAACATAAGAGTTAACATGACACTACAAAATAGTGAATGATATACAAAAATAAGTGGGAACTCCTATTTTCCTTTTCATAATTGGTGAAGAAGGGGCCACACACACTGAAAGGCAACATATTCAACACTGATGAAATGAAACACCACACAACTAACTTGTGGAACTCTTTGTCACAAAGGGTATTATTAAGGTCCAAAGTTTGGCAAGATTAAAAACAATCTGACATTTTTATCTAGAGAGAATATAATTATCATTTACACTGAACACAGCAAGAGGGAAGAGAGAGATATCCTCATGGTTTACAACACAAGCCAATCACTAACTAAAAGGAGTTGGGGGATGGGGGAAAATTGCTTGGAAGCAGGATATTTTGTAATTGTCTGTAAATATCTTGCACCTTCTTCTGGAACATCTGGTATAGGCAACTATAGGAAATAGGACCCAATGTCACAGGGGAAGGAATCAAGGGTGCTCGGGGTTGGGAGTGCACCTGTCGTTAACCCACAAGGTGAAGTTAGGGTTTGCCTAGCTCCGAACAGAGTGCTTGAGTGGTGGAAAGGCTGGTGGTATTAGGGAGCTGACACCCAACAACTACAAAAATTCTCCCCCTGGGTTGACTCAGAGTCTTAAGTGTCCTGCGAACTGTCACACTGACCTAAAGAAGCAATTCCATGTTTCTAAGCAAAAATATCACGCCTACCCCTCCCTATACACAAAGTGCTTTTAAAACATGAGCAGGAATATTTCTGGTTCAAATTTGCACCACAATTTATTTGTGCTAGTATTTGTGGTGTTTTTGCTTTCTGCAAACATTTGTGTGAATAAAAACATGACTTGCTAAAATATTTGTGAATAAGTAAAAGGGGTAGCAATAGAATATCAGTCTTGGAAGGGACCTCAGGAGATCATCTAGTCCAACCCCCTGCTCAAAGCAGGACCAATCCCCAATTTTTGCCCCAGATCCCTAAATGGCCCCCTCAAGGATTGAACTCACAACCCTGGGTTTAGCAGGCCAATGCTCAAACCACTGACCCAGACAAACAAATACGATTTCACTCCTAAGAACATTTATAAATATATACATTTTTATTGTATTCCCCCACTTCTAAATGCAATATTAAGGTTATGAACTGAAATGCTCAAGAGCCAGGAAATGAAAAGTAAAGGTTCTCTGAATAACAGTATCTACATTGCAAATATCTTGTATTTTCTATTCTTGTTTTGCACAACACAGATTGTTGATAAAACATCAATCACAGATATCCATTCAAAACCACTACATGCACTAAAGTACTATAGGTATCATAGGAAAACTGTCTCTTTTTTACACCATTGTCATAAGTGCTAAACTTGATCAGCGGGGCTCTTTTGTGGGCCCCTTACTGAATGAGGGAGGCAACCTAGTGACAGAGGATGTAGAAAAAGCTAATGTACTCAATGCTTTTTTTGCCTCTGTTTTCACTAACAAGGTCAGCTCCCAGACTGCTGCGCTGGGCATCACAAAATGGGGAAGAGATGGCCAGCCCTCTGTGGAGATAGAGGTGGTTAGGGACTATTTAGAAAAGCTGGATGTGCACAAGTCCATGGGGCCGGACGAGTTGCATCCGAGAGTGCTGAAGGAATTGGCGGCTGTGATTGCAGAGCCATTGGCCATTATCTTTGAAAACTCGTGGCGAACCGGGGAAGTCCCGGATGACTGGAAAAAGGCTAATGTAGTGCCAATCTTTAAAAAAGGGAAGAAGGAGGATCCTGGGAACTACAGGCCAGTCAGCCTCACTTCAGTCCACGGAAAAATCATGGAGCAGGTCCTCAAAGAATCAATCCTGAAGCACTTGCATGAGAGGAAAGTGATCAGGAACAGCCAGCATGGATTCACCAAGGGAAGGTCATGCCTGACTAATCTAATCGCCTTTTATGATGAGATTACTGGTTCTGTGGATGAAGGGAAAGCAGTGGATGTATTGTTTCTTGACTTTAGCAAAGCTTTTGACACGGTCTCCCACAGTATTCTTGTCAGCAAGTTAAGGAAGTATGGGCTGGATGAATGCACTACAAGGTGGGTAGAAAGCTGGCTAGATTGTCGGGCTCAACGGGTAGTGATCAATGGCTCCATATCTAGTTGGCAGCCGGTATCAAGTGGAGTGCCCCAAGGGTCAGTCCTGGGGCCGGTTTTGTTCAATATCTTCATAAATGATCTGGAGGATGGTGTGGATTGCACTCTCAGCAAATTTGCGGATGATACTAAACTGGGAGGAGTGGTAGATACGCTGGAGGGGAGGGATAGGATACAGAAGGACCTAGACAAATTGGAGGATTGGGCCAAAAGAAATCTGATGAGGTTCAATAAGGATAAGTGCAGGGTCCTGCACTTAGGACGGAAGAACCCAATGCACATCTACAGACTAGGGACCGAATGGCTAGGCAGCAGTTCTGCAGAAAAGGACCTAGGGGTGACAGTGGATGAGAAGCTGGATACGAGTCAGCAGTGTGCCCTTGTTGCCAAGAAGGCCAATGGCATTTTGGGATGTATAAGTAGGGGCATAGCGAGCAGATCGAGGGACGTGATCGTTCCCCTCTATTCGACATTGGTGAGGCCTCATCTGGAGTACTGTGTCCAGTTTTGGGCCCCACACTTCAAGAAGGATGTGGATAAATTGGGGAGAGTCCAGCGAAGGGCAACAAAAATGATTAGGGGTCTGGAACACATGAGTTATGAGGAGAGGCTGAGGGAGCTGGGATTGTTTAGCCTGCAGAAGAGAAGAATGAGGGGGGATTTGATAGCTGCTTTCAACTACCTGAAAGGGGGTTCCAAAGAGGATGGCTCTAGACTGTTCTCAATGGTAGCAGATTACAGAACGAGGAGTAATCGTCTCAAGTTGCAGTGGGGGAGGTTTAGGTTGGATATTAGGAAAAACTTTTTCACTAAGAGGGTGGTGAAACACTGGAATGCGTTACCTAGGGAGGTGGTAGAATCTCCTTCCTTAGAAGTTTTTAAGGTCAGGCTTGACAAAGCCCTGGCTGGGATGATTTAGATGGGGATTGGTCCTGCTTTGAGCAGGGGGTTGGACTAGATGACCTTCTGGGGTCCCTTCCAACCCTGATATTCTATGATTCTATGAGCGTACAAAAATATCTGTTCATTGAAATTTTCAGTATTGTGGTAATTCTACTGATATGTGCCACATACAATATTAAACTGATTATGTATATTCATATTCTATTAAACATAGAAGCAGGTGATATGCCTCAGGCTAGCCTAAGATCAAAGCCATTAATGTGTGCTAAAACCATCAATAAACTATAGTTTTTATTATCTTTTAATTAAACTCACTGTGATAGTATATGAACTGTAAATTTGACCTTTGGTATCTATCTACCCTGTAATGTGGATGTGGCATTTTCTCACACACAGATTTAAAAATTAGAATTTAAAATTAGCTTCCATACAATATTTCAAAAGTCAAGTTCTAATTACAACAGGCAACTGTGTGTGCGCGCTTTTTTTAAATAAACCACAGTAATGTTTTACAGCAATGACAGGTGCAACATACAACACTTTATTATCCGACTGTGTGTGTATGTACTCTGTCTTTCCATATTTCATGTGTACATAGAGACATAATACATACATATGCAATATTGTATATTTTGCCTGCCACTTAGAATGTGCGTGTGTGTAGGGGTAGGGAAGTAATCTGACTGGGTGAGTTGGCTGACAGGAATTAGTCCATTCAAATTACCAGTATTAGCATTTTAAAATTCCAGGAAAGCATAAAAATCTTGAAACATGTGACAAATATAGAGTAGTCAAATTTAGCAATATGCCTAAATTGCAAAATTCAGACCACATTAACAGTGCACAAAAATTTAGGGGATTTGGATGTGGTGTTCAGTTTGGGGCACATTTCTAGCTATAGAAAACAGAGCTCTAAAAAATGTTTTACAATAAAACTGAAACACATGAAAATTGTGTGTTTTCAGATTTGGACAGAACAAGTCAGTAAAGTTTTGTCTAAGAAAGTTTACATCTACACATTCCTTTTGCTGCGAGTGAATGCAATTAATTAATTTCTCAGTCTAGGGACATGATAATCTTTAGAGGTGTAATTTGTAAATGTCTTCTGGGTTTGCTGGAGAAGAGCACATGGTCCAGTCCAAATCATATAGTAGGTTTTCTGTGACTGTCTGACTTTTCCCCTTTGTGCTTTGAGAAGGTCAGCTAAAGCCCTTCATATTTTGGTGAGGGAAGAGCTATATTTAGTTAAGTTCTAAAGTACTAATCATGCAATTTGCCCTTCTGAATGCATATGCCAGGGATTTGCAACCTTTGGCACATGGCTTGGTCGCCGCTTCCCGCAGCCCCCATTGGCCTGGAGTGGCAAACTGCGGCCAGTGGGACCTGCAATCGGCTAAACCTGCATACACGGCAGGTAAACAAACTGGCCTGGCCCACCGGGGGATTACCCTGGCTGGCTGTGGGCCAAATGTTGCCAATCCCTGGCATATGCCACCTTTGGAAATTGGGTCTGGCAGCTCGGCCTGGGGGCACCTTCAGGGGTGGGAGAGCCAAGCCGTCAAGGGGATCAGGCCCTGCGGCGTGGCACAGGGAGGCTGGGGAATGATGGCCGGGGGTTGGGCCCAGCAACATGGCCCGGGGAGGCTGGCGGACGCGTTGCCCAGCTCTCTGGGGCCTCGGTGACTGGGGCCTCGCTGCCCGGCGCTCCAGTGGGGATGACTGGGGGCACTATCCTGGGGCAGGGGCCAGTGGCCACAGTGCAGACTGGGCTCCGGTGGGCATGAAAGGGGGCAGGGCCTTAGGGGCCTCCCCAAGCCAGAGGTTCACCCACCACCCATGTATGTTACCATACAACATTTTGGATTTAACGAATTATCATTTTCTGATAAAATACTGTTTTGTCAAAAGTTTCTTGACCAGCACTAGCTATTAATGGTTCTCAAATAATAAATACTAGTACTAACATGAACAGCCACCTGTAAAAGTAATTAAAACTACACCTCAAATGTTTGGAAAGTTAGTTTCATATAAAACTGGAAATTTAAACATTTATCTGCAAACTTCCATCTCTCTTCAGTTTGCTGATACACCTCATTCTTCCTCTTCATGTAGTCTCCAAAAATATGATTGGATGGCCAGGTAGCAAGCCATTGCAGCCCTCCCCCACCCCATTGTGGCTTCCTACAGGCCTACCAAACTCCAGCTCTCTCTCCTTGTACTGAGTGGCATCCAGCTTCTCTGTTAAAGGGGAGCTGATGTTAAATGATGCTTTGCAGCTCTTGCAAACTGCTGACAAGCCTCAACTCTCACTATAGTCAGTGAAAGTGAAGGGCATGCATCATGCCCAAAAGGGGTTCAAACAGCTCAACATCAATCCCAAGGAATCCAATCCCATGGAAATAAGAGCATGTCCTAATCTTACCCAGCTCTCAGTCAGTCTTTCCTGCCCCCTTCCACCTGCCGCCACCCTCCCGATTTTAAAGATGGGCTTCAATAAACCCCTTCAACTAATTTTGAAAGACGGAAGCTGGTAAATATTTCATTCCTTAATGACTCTACCATTAAACAGAATCAGAGAAGCAAAGTGCATTTCCTTCTAATCAATGTAAATTCTGTGAAGTTTTCCTTCTCCCTCCTACGCTAAACAAAAATAAGAATCAGGCGAGACCTGGGAGATTTGTTAAACCACAAATTAAGCAAAAGAGTTTAGACTGCTTGAGATGTCAATCTGAGCTTGTTTGCATGTTGCAGACAAAATTGCTGTTCAAAGATCTGACCTTTACAGCAGATATCAACATTTGAACATGTTTTACCATCCCAAGATGCATACTTATTTGCAATGAATGAAGTCAGACAGGCTGCTTTGAACAGTTGCTAAAAATATGAGCTTGAAGTTCCTTAAATTAATAATGGAAATCATTTGGATGTGAAAACAGCCTTTAGTTCTGTACCTGACACTGCAGAGAGAAATAGAGAGAGAGAGAGAGAGAGAGTCTGTGTTCACCAACCTCCACTCAGATAATCTGAGTAATTCTGTGCTGTATCATTCATTTTCAGGAGAGGAATTCTTCTAATATAAAACATGGCAGCACAGAGAAACATTACAAAATATCACATAACAGCAAACTGCTTGGACATCCAAAATATTAACTTTGCTCAGTAAACTGGAAACAAAAGTTTGAAACAAAATTTTGATGAAAAAGGATGGTGGGCGGAGAGGAGGAATTACATTTGTCATTAGTTTCCTCCATCCATTTTGTGCTGCAAACAACAGAGTGAACTCCAGTTCAACGAAAAGAAAAGGAGTACTTGTGACACCTTAGAGACTAACAAATTTATTAGAACATAAGCTTTTGTGAGCTGTAGCTCACTTCATCGGATGCATACAGGTTGACAGAGTTTTTTCCCTGATTTGGAGTGTAAATGAGCCCTTAAGGATGGAATAGGATATGGCAACTGAAGCTGGAGATTGATATTCAAGGCAGTGGAGAATCAGGCTCATTATCTTTCCGTAGTGTCACATTATTTGCCTTTTTCTAACAATTTATATATGTTTATCTACAAGAAAGGACTTTTCAAATAAAAAGGAGATTTTACAAGTCTTGGAATGTTTGCTTCCTTCACTGATTTGAAGCATCTATTGTAATAATGAAAATAGCTAAGTACTTTGGCATGTTTCCCAGCCTCTGTTACACTTAAACTACCCACACTACACTCTTTTCATAATGGAGAGTAACTGTTGCTGAGAAGACTGGATTAAGACTCTCTAGCCCTAGTACTAACAACCCTCAAAAACAGCGATGGCAAATTAGGTATAGCCATTGTGTTTCATGGTCACTCTACCAAGTGTGGGAGAAAGCGGTTTTGTTCAGGAAGAGTTTTAAAACATAAATAAAACTAGTCACGAAAAGAAAAGTAATTCTGCAAATACTTTGGCTCCATTTTAATTAAATTACATTAAAATAATAAATAGACCTATTCATTGCCTCATTTAGGGTCTGATCCTTGGCCATCTGCAAAATTATGGCTCATTGATTTCAGTTGTGCAGGATCAAAGCCATATTGAAAAATCCATTATTTTATTTATTATTAAGTTATTGAAAAATGAAAACCGGCTTAGTACTGTTCCGAGCATAGAGTAGACAAGGCTCCTCTTACAACCAATGAAGTAGAACAGTCATATTTGGGTTAGATTCCCCAGCATGCTCTGGCTGCTTTCCTCCCCTTCCCCCCTCAACAGCACAAAGCAATCAGAAATTATTGGTAAATCAAGCCTTTGAGGTCAAATACTTATCTCCATTTCACTGAGGTAAATTGGAATTAACTCCAGTGAAGTCAGTGGTGCTAAACATATGTAGGAGTGAGGTACATGTGAGGCAAGAATAAGGCCCATCACTGCTTATGCATTTAGAATTTTATTAAGAGAGAGTCTTAAAGTCAGGCTTGACAAAGCCCTGGCTGGGATGATTTAGTTGGGGATTGGCCCTGCTTTGAGCAGGGGGTTGAACTAGATGACCTCCTGAGGTCCCTTCCAATCCTGATATTCTATGATCACTGTTTAGAGTGGAGGATGGACAGTGATAGATCCCATGCTAGAAGGTTGCTTAGAGGGAAGATTTGAATGAGAAGAAAATGGCAGCACACTGGGGTGGGGAATGAAGGTTAATATCTAGGGGACAAATGGAGGAAACCATGGAGATGCCAAGGAAGAGAAGGGTATAAAGAAAGTAGCTGCGTGTGCATGCAGAATACACATGGTATTTGGACATAAAATAGGATACTACTGTAATATGAGAAAATGTTGTTAGATATTTTCAAGGTAGAGAAACACAGTGGAAATAATCCTAAACACAAATTATTTAATTTCTAACTCCTAGTAAAATCTCTTCCATAGTAAAACTCACTGATTAAAATAATTTTAAGGCAAATTATACAGGCTATTGTGCAGTGTGGCTCTATCAACAAGTATGTCACAATTCAAACAGACGTTCCTGGGTTTTTTTCAGGTCCATTGATGTTCATGCTCAGACTCACATGGCCCTGAGGAACAAGGGAACAAATAGAATGTAGTTGCAACATTAGTTTGCTGAAAAATTACCCAGCTATGCTAGATATTTGCTTTAGTAACAAAGACTCTTACTCAAATTTGTATTTTCACAGTGATCGTTACACTTAGATATCCACAAATATCTCTGAATGACTCTAGAGTGCAAATGAAGAAAAACAACTAAAGACCTGACTTACATTGCAGCTCATTTCCCAGAGATGGAAAACAAACTTTTAAATATTTTACATATATGTTTTAATTAAAACATTTTAGAGCCTAAACATAATGTACTGCAAGCAAATCAAGGATTGGTTAATTCCCGAAACCACCCTATTCAAGGAATGAAATCCCATCGTGATGTTGGCAGACCAGGTGTCAGCTCATGCTGAAGCCCCAGGTCTATTCACTTGTGTATAAGTATAAATCAAACTAATTATTAAATGTATGAGTATATTTTATGAAAACTAATAGGATATTACATGCATTGTTTTCACCTATCATTGTCCTGTTATACTGTAATAGCAAACATTTTTATTTTGTATAACCCTTTAACTAAATAATCCATCAAACAAGAAAGAAGCCTTGTGAAAAGCAAATGAACTTTAACAGAAAAGTACTAATTTCAAAGCAAGTGGTCATTTTGTGTGATGATCAGAGGTCAAAGACTCAAAATGCATTCCTCACTCTCCATCGTCAAAGGATGTGGACCTGTCAGCTTGTTTTCTGTGAGAAGAAGCTATAAGTAAGGATTCAGCAAAGAGCCTTCATTTCTGAACTGTTTGGATTCTAACAGGGCGGAATAACTGAATGAGAAGAGGGAGATCCCCAGAGTTATTCTGGGCTGTCCTGAGAGACTTTTGGGAAACTGACAGATAACTACATTTCTGCCACAATTCAGAATGATAGATTGTGACTCACCTGTACATATATTTTAGCTACTTTAACCTCTCATTTACTCTCACTTCCTTTCTTAGCTAATGAATCATTAGTTAGTTTACTATAGAATTGGGCACCAGCATTGTCACTGGTATAAGATCTAGAGTACCAATTGATCTGGAGTAAGTGACTGGTCTCTTGGGATTGGGAACAACCTGACGTGGGGTGATTTTGGATTTACTTGACCCTATATCACAAAATCCAGTTTCTCTAGGTGGCAAGATAGACTGGAGAGTCTAAGGGGACTGTCTGTGACGCTATGGTAAGAGTGGCATAGTGATCCAGAAGTTCACACTTGTTACTGGCTTGGTGAAATCTAATTATAGAACACACCATCAGCTTCTAACAGACTACCCTGAACTGGGCACTCTCAGTCATGAGCCACTCCCTATAGCGTGACATACATTTATTGCTTTTGCTGCACATATTAAAGAAACCTCAAGAGCTACTTATTCCAAAGAATGGAACTCTTTTGCAGAGTGCCAGTCTATTAAAACTACTCACCTTAAAAGGGAACTCACTGTAGGGTAGAAAGGGAGTTGACTGAACCCTGGCGACACACCACCATTGACTTGAACTCTATATATGTGTCAATTGTGTTATCCAAAGACATGGTATATCTTGGTCAACAGACATAAAAGGACATTATGCCACCAGTTATTATTGATATTGTGCTACCATCTAGGAGACCCAGACATGGAGCAAAAACCTTTTGTACTAATTAACACAGAACAAAAAGATGGCACCTTCTCTAAAGAGCTTACAGTCTAAATAAAAACTATGTCCATAAACCTTTGCCTGGCAGATCTCTTATACATGAGAATCTAATTCAAAACTATTCATTCCTTGATCTCTCTGCTGAAACTGCCAATTGATCCTTTTTATGTTATGTGGGCACCTGACCATTAGGGATTGGATTGAATCCATTACCTAATTTTACGTAGGTCACTGAACCATCTGTCTAATAATAAGAGGTGTGGTCTAAACATCTGAACAGAAGATTGAGTGAGGAACACTGAGTGCTAATCCCAATTCTGATAATCACTTATATCCCAAGACTCAGTTTCCTGTATGCTTTTCTAACTCAGATGGGTGAAGACTAATAGTAAACACTTGTACAAGTCCTTTAACGATGAATAGGGCTGTACTGTAAGGTTACACAGTATTAATTCCTTTCAGTCACCACTAACCTGACATTTGAACACGTGAATTGAACTGGGTGAATTTTTTAAGAGTGTATTTGATGAAAAATGCAATTTTGCATGACCCAAAGCTCCTCATGAATTTGACATGAATAGTTTTGGCCATTCAAAAAATGGCTAGAGGAGAGGGAGGAGGAAGTGGTAGTGATATGGGACCACTGCTTCTCTCCATCCCTGTAACCTTTATCCTAATGGTTAGGGCACTCACCTGAGATATGGAAGGTCTGGGTTGAAATCCTTGCTCTAGAACAGACCCAAAATACACATTTTTGAAAATTCCCCTTCCCCCACAAAAAAATCAATCATATTCAGTTGAAACTGAACAATTATTTATTTTAATTCAGAACTGACCCCAAACCAAAAATATATTTTATTCATCCAGTTCTAAACATGATTAAATAGTGCAAAGCTCTCTCTTTCATACCCAATGTCCAATCTATAGAGCCATCTGGTCCCTTTGTAAATGCAATGATCAAGATTCAGATATAATTTTTTAGGATGTTATGAACTATCTTGACATATGATAACATAGTTAGAGGTTATTTTCAAAGGGGTTCAATTTTTTTGGAAAGTATATCCTTCAAAATAATCTTCTGAAGAACAAAGGTAGGCAGAAAGTAATACTATTGAAATTTAAGCAACCTTTAGTAAGAAACAATTTCATTATTCGTACCACAAATGAAATAACTTTCGGGAATCACATTTTCGGGAACCAACAGGCCCTTCTAATTCTCACTGGGAGATCTGGTCATCAATCTTTGCTGATTCTTCTCTACTTTTTGTGGTAGGAAAAACCAATGGCCTGCTACCTCCTTAGTCTTCTCTCTCAGAGAGTGCGGGAGAAAGGATCTCATGGCTGCTCTCTAAAAACAACTAAGGAGTGCAGATATCTTGGCTTCCTTCACAAGAATTAATAATCATAGAAGAGTGGTCCAGCATTGGAAAATGATTGGATCTACGCACCACACTCTAGAAGGGATGGTGAAAGCTTGCTCTTAAATACAAATTTCAGAACCTCAAATATAGTCAAATTGTGTTTAGTATAAGTGTAGGCAAATATTTGGGGTGGTGCACTGGGAGAGTGGATCTGTTTTTGGTCATTTCATTCACTCCTAATTTGCCAAATTTTATAGACTACATTAAAATGTTACATACCGTATGTGTTTGCTAAGTATTGTGCTCCAAACTCCACCTCTTAAGAAGATTATTTGTGATATCTGAGAAAAGAACAATTCCACTAAAAAGAAAATTATGTGTACATTTTACACTGTATAGACACATGAAATTTTAATTGTCACATTGCAAAGCATATGGCATCAATAGCAAAGTTGGAGGGGATAAGTTAGTTCTTAGAATTCCCTTAGGGCAATGTAGATGGCCCATTTAAAGTAAAGTAATGTTGTGGAACTTTTAGTGATTGATTAGGTACTGTTTGCAGTTGCAAATTAATGTACCAAGTAGATACGTGGAAATACTACTTTATCTAATTTACAAAAAGGGACAATAAAGATAATCCCATTAAGGAAGTTAAAAAGAATATTTAGGCTGAAAACAAGAGATGTTATAAGAGGATGTATTTTCATTACTGCATTTCAAATTACTAAATGGCAGCATTGCTTCTGACTACTAAAATGTAACTCAAAATACACATTTTGGGATAAAATTATAGATAAATGGTGATTACTCTAAATACTCATCTAGCCCATAACAACATAATATTTAGTGCGAAATAATCTAAGACTAAAAATATGGTATAAAAAAACCCTGTATGCCAAGTATATTTCTTTCCAATATTCTTCTCCGATTCACTCACCTTTACTTTTGCATGTGTCAGCGATAATAGAGATCTATGCTGATCTATGCACAAATGAATTCCAATTAAAATTCTATAATCTTAGGAATATTAGGAAGGTGATTTCCATCCTTCACTTCTCATAGGCAGTGACTTTAATGGAGCTGCATCTATTTATATCATGCAGAGAATTTGGACCCGTAAGAAGTACCCTGGGAACAAGATGAAGTATTACAACAGCCTCAAAGAATGGCTTAGGGGGAAAAAACACCTACAAAAACATTCCCCACCTATATATATATAAAATAACAAGCCAGTATACTGAATGCTAAATCCTGTTTTGGCCAGTACTGCACACAGGAACAAAAGATGCTATGTGATGCATGTTCTGCTACAGGAGTCCTTCTGTCAAAAAGGAGGATTCCACACATAGGCTGGAGGGATGCACTATGGGACACACTTTTCTATTACTCTGAACAGCAACAATGTCCATCCCCTTAACTCAGTGGTTCTCAGTGGCCAGCACATCCCACTTCCCACAGCCCCCATTGGCCTGGACTGGCAAACCGCAGCCAGTGAGAGCCATGATTGGCTGAACCTGCGGACGTGGCAGGTAAACAAACCGGCCCGGCGCGCCATGGGCTTTCCTTGAACAAGCGGTGGACCACAGTTGATAACCACTGCCTTAACTGCTCCCTAGCACTGTCTACTAACGGTAGACAAGACCACTTCCCCTTGGAGACATATGATATGAAATTATTCTGCCTTAGTGATAGTTTGGAGGAAAAGATTGTCCCTTCCCTCTTGCTCACTTGCACAGCAGATGGTAGGATTTTGGCTGATATTTAATAAATCTTTAATTATTTTTAGTGTGATAAGCAGGCCATTGCCAGTAAATCTTTGTGCTAAGACCTTTGAATAATCACAGGCAGATAGAAAGGAGCATGACTACAGTAGCCTGGAAGAGGCAGGAGAAGGGTAATAAATACTTGTATTGCATAAATTGACTATGTAAACAACTAAATGGTTTTGAATCATTCTCTGTTAGTTTAAATCAGTTCATCTTCATTGTGGTCAGTTTCACATAGCACATGTCTCCAGCAGAATGTGGTCTTCAGCAGGTGAAGCATGTCAAGAGATTTCCCTAACTATTGAGCTGCCATCAATAGAGTACTAAGCAACAGTCATATCTGCATTGCTTCTACTCCCATTAAGGTCAATGCAAATCCATCAGTTTAAACTAGTTTATTTAATATAAAAAATCCTGATAATCCAGTACTCCTCAACACATGTCAAGAACACACATTTAGAGACAAAACCTAGTTGCACACTTAGTCACTACTTTCATTTCCTTCATCCACTCTGATCCCTGAGCTTCTTCCATATAGATCCTGTGCATTGAACCCCTTTTCTGGTCTTCCCACTATCCCTGTACCTTTCTCTTTCAAGAATGGACTTGAAAGACTAATAACTGTAAAGAAGTTATAAACTCTCATCTGCCACTCTGAATTAGAGCTGGGGGAAAATTTTCTGACAAATACTTTATTTGCTGAAAAAATGCAGTTTCAGTCAACCCCAAAACTATTCAGAAATTTGACATGAATTCACCCAATAGTTTCAGAACACTAAAGTTTTGAATGGACTTAAATGGGTGGTGCTAGCCTCCCTTATAACCTTTAGCCAGTGGTTAGAACACTCACTGAGATGTTCCTGATATGTCGTGGGATTTGACCCCACATATTTCATCTCTTTGAGAGTTTCCTAGTTACTGGGCTGTGAGGTATTCAGGGGCAAGTCTCTCTCAAGGTCTCCTGTTGAAGCTATTCCACTTTGTATAAATAATTAATCATTGGAGCAGGAATGTGAACATAGGTGCCACTGCCAAACTACATCCCCCCCAAACAGAAATTGGGGCTTAAACCATAAATGATATTGTCATTCACAATGAAAACGAATTGCCATTATCAGTGACAATGAATAGTCACTGAGCTAGGGAAAAGAGTGAGAATGACTCTTACCTCAGTGGTTCATGAGCCAAATTACTGATCAGCATTACCCAAAAGAGCCACAGTAGTGTGAATTCATTGATTCATTTACTATTATATATAGAGAATTCTCACAGCCAAATAACCAAGTATTTTACTATTGGTTAATAACATAATAAAAGCATCCTTATTGGTTAATAATTAAATCATAGTGTTTTAATATCATAAGCTGCAAAGAGCCGCAGGAAACACATTACAGAGCCACTTGCAACTCCCAAGCCTCAGTCTGAGTATCCCTGCTCTATAGCCTGGTTTTATTCAACCTAAAATAGATGTTTTTGATTCCCCTTTTTTACAATTATTTGATTCAATATGGATTGAACCCTTCTTTTTTGGGGGAACTGCCAACTGCCCAAAAATTTGTTATTTGCCCAATTCTATTCAAAATAAAACTAATACATACAATTACGTTTAAAAAATTAGGTCTTTCTACACAGATTCTCACTGAAGATAAGATATCATATTTTTATAAACCTAGGACTACCATAACCTTAAGACACTAACCTGTGCTTGGTTTGTTTGTTTTTCATTTTTTTTTTGTCTTAACCTAGGTCCCAGTCTTGTTCCCAATGAAGACAATAAGAAAACTCCTTGAGCCAATTTATGCTTTCAGTTACACCAAAGACCCTCCACAGAATTCAGCAAAGTTTTTTTTCAAAATCAGTGTAATTGAGAATAGAATCTGACCCCTAGTTTGTAAACAGTTCAAGAAAGGTACTTTGGCCAAGATTGTAAAAAAGTGTCTTGTGATGTTGGGTGTTCTACTCTGTATACCTTAAAGGGGCCTACATTTTCAAAGGATGAATGGCTCCACATTGTCTGCAAAATCAGGCCTTTTGTAAAGTGTCTCAAATTGGGCATCTAACTATCATAAGGCATAAACATCTTGGCCTCTATTTTTCTCTGTAGAATGTCATGAACATGTATAATGCTAGATAAATAAAACTGTAATAATGTAAGTGTTGCTTAGACAAAAACAGTGCAACTGACAGAGAAAAATATAGTAAAACAATAAAGACCTCTGCAAAAATAAAGCAGAGGTCTACACTGAGTATAATGAATTTAGTGATTTTTCCCCAGATTTCCCCCTTTCTTTTCCCTCATATCTGTCTCTTACAATATACCATATAATTAATACTGAAAATAAACAAATAAAATGTCTAAAAGTATTTCTGCACGAATTTAAGGGGATATGTTTCTACTCATATAGGAAAAAATAGACACAGATTCCTTGTCATAGGAAGTCCTACTAATGTCAATGAGAACTACTTGTGTGGGTAAGGCAAGCAAGATTTGGCCCTGTATCTTAAGACAGCCCAGCCTTCCTATATTCACCAAACTCCTGATACACAGAGGCATGTTGGTATTGTTTGGTCTATGTGCCATCTTTGACTGAAATATTTACAGGAAATCTTCTTTCCTGATCCTGGGAAGGATTGAACAGTAGCTATAATATGGTTACTGGAAAGACAGCAGGAGTTGGAGGCAATTGTTTAATGAAACCATCAGAGGGTTTTCAGAAATTGTGTGTGAAATCTATTTCATGCTTGAAGCACGTGACTAGCAGCTGGGGAGGTTTTCTCCTAACAATTACATTACATTACAAAGGCTCTGAGAGAAACAAATATATTTTTCTTTCCCTGGTTGCTTTTTACTTTGGAGTCTATTCTGGCTTTTCCAGCTAGGGGCTATGAGGAGGAAGTGCAGAGATTACTGTGCATCAAAGACAATCAAAAAATCCCCAGGGGAGATAGGGGATCACATGCCAATGCAATGCTGTGACTCCCTTTGAAAGACTCCCCTCATCCCCTTGCAATGCCCTGTTCTGCTGACTAGATTAGAATTGGGCCTGGACCATGCCTCTGTATATACCCTCACTCACCTTATTCCATCCCACCATTTTTGCAGTGTCTAGTATCACTATGAGAGGTAGTGCAAGATACAAAATTGTGACTGCTCCTTTCTTTGGGGGGTATTTCTCCTTGCTGCTTCTCCTCCTGGCTCCTCCGGCCGCCCTTCCCGCAGCCCCCATTGGCCTGCAGTGGTGAACCATATAGCCAGTGGGAGCTGCAATTGGCCGAACCTGCAGACGCGGCAGGTAAACAAACCGGTCCGGACCACCAGGGGCTTTCCCTGAACAAGCGGTGGACCGGCTTTGAGAATCACTGCTATAGGTCACTGAAATATTGTGGGAACTGAAAGGCAGTATTAGAGAACATAAAAATATAAAACTAACCAATTCACTGTTTTGATCCTATTTGTATAAGCCTTTTTTTCAGTTACTTTGTCTAAATATCGAATTATATTTTCCAGTAAAAGGTAATTTTATTAATCTAGTTTTCAACAAGGTCTACTTTAATGAACTAAACCAGGAAGCCTGCTGAACATGAATGCATTGATGACTGTACTGACAGCTATGAATACTGAGAGTATTCTTGCATAATGACAGGTTTCAGAGGAGCAGCCGTGTTAGTCTGTATTCACAAAAAGAATAGGTCAAATAAATTTGTTAGTCTCTAAGGTGCCACAAGTACTCCTTTTCTTTTTGAGAATATTCTACAGATGTAATTTTACACATGAATGACATCAAACAAGTGAGAAGAGCATTAGTTCTCAATGAAGGGAAGTAGCTTCTTTACAATTAAAGTGGAGGAAAAGATCCAGATTTTCAAGTGACTTGTCATTTTGGGATCCCAACTTCCAACACCTTAAAAGGATTTGATTTTCAAAGGGAGATGGTACAGTAATTTTTAAAAATCAGGCTTCTTCAATGTGGATCAGGTTGAGTATCCAAAAATTAAGGTACTCAAAATCAGTAGCAACTTTTGAAAATTTAAGCCTACTGCATAGTTCTTGTGTCCTTATTTATTATGTATGCTATATTTATTTAGGATAATCTTACTGTTTCCTTATCTAAATTACTTAACCTTGCATTCTCTTCTTTGTATTCAGAAAATGTATTGTTCCAGGACACATCATTGTAGTATAATTTTCATTTAACAAATGCCATGACATTTGTCCTCCAAGCCGATTTGTATTTTCTGTCCTCATTAGCATTTCTACATAGTGACTCTTTGTGCTCTCCTACTGATTCCTGTGCCAACTCATGACACCTGGTCATGAGTTAACCTTTCAAACATTTTTTTTTTAATTTGGAATTCACCAGGTTTTGGATGATCTTGGTACACGGTTACTATCTTGCATAGTTGGATGTGTGCCCAACTATTTCATGCAATTCCACTATCCATTATAACTTTTAAATGTGAACATTTTTTAATCATTAAGGATGGGTAATATTTAGCACTGATTCTTGTAAAGATTAATGCACAGTCAATGTGATGCCACACAACATGTAGGGGTCCACTCTTGTACAAACTGTTGCAGGATCGTGACCTTAGATTGTAAACTCTTCAGATCAGGCTCTATGCTACCAGCACTCCCAGCTATCTTTGAGACACCACTGACTTCCTGAGGAAACTACAAATCCATTGGTGATCTTCCTGAAAACACCATCCTAGCCACTATGGATGTAGAAGCCCTCTACACCAACATTCCACACAAAGATGGACTACAAGCCGTCAAGAACACTATCCCCGATAATGTCACGCAAACCTGGTGGCTGAACTTTGTGACTTTGTCCTCACCCATAACTATTTCACATTTGGGGACAATCTATACCTTCAAATCAGCCGCACTGCTATGGGTACCCGCATGGCCCCACAGTATGCCAACATTTTTATAGCTGACTTGGAACAACGCTTCCTCAGCTCTTGTCCCCTAATGCCCCTACTCTACTTGTACTACATTGATGACATCTTCATCATCTGGACCCATGGAAAAGAAGCCCTTGAGGAATTCTACCATGATTTCAACAATTTCCATCCCACCATCAACCTCAGCCTAGACCAGTCCACACAAGAGATCCACATCCTGGACACTACGGTACTAATAAACGATGGTCACATAAACACCACCCTATACCGGAAACCTACTGACCACTATGCTTACCTACATGCCTCCAGCTTTCATTCAGACCACACCACAAGATCCATTGTCCACAGTCAAGCTCTACGATACAACCGCATTTCCTCCAACCCCTCAGACATAGATAAACACCTACAAGATCTCTATCAAGCATTCTTACAACTACAATATGCACCTACTGAAGTGAAGAAACAGATTGACAGCATCAGAAGAGTACCCAGAAGTTACCTACTACAGGACAGGCGCAACAAAGAAAGTAACAGAACGCCACTAGCCATCATCTTCAGCCCCCAACTAAAACCTCTCCAACGCATCATCAAGGATCTACAACCTATCCTGAAGGATGATCCACCACTCTCACAGATGTTGGGAGACAGGCCAATCCTTGCTTACAGACAGCCCCTCAAACTGAAGCAAATACTTACCAGCAACCACACACCACACAACAAAAACAAAAAGAAAAGGAGTACTTGTGGCACCTTAGAGACTAACCAATTTATTTGAGCACGAGCTTTCGTGAGCTACAGCTCACTTCATCGGATGCATACCATGGAAACTGCAGCAGACTTTATATACACACAGAGATCATAAAACAATACCTCCTCCCACCCCACTGTCCTGCTGGTAATAGCTTATCTAAAGTGATCATCAAGTTGGGCCATTTCCAGCACAAATCCAGGTTCTCTCACCCCCCCCACCCCCATACACACACAAACTCACTCTCCTGCTGGCAATAGCTCATCCAAACTGACCACTCTCCAAGTTTAAATCCAAGTTTAACCAGAACGTCCGAGACTGCCCAGTTTGACCAATGTAAAGGGCAGAGGGGCATTGCTGGCACATGATGGCATATATCACATTAGTGGATGTGCAGGTGAACGAGCCTCTGATAGTGTGGCTGATGTTATTAGGCCCTGTGATGGTGTCCCCTGAATAGATATGTGGGCACAATTGGCAACGGGCTTTGTTGCAAGGATAAGTTCCTGGGTTAGTGGTTCTGTTGTGTGGTATGTGGTTGTTGGCGAGTATTTGCTTCAGGTTGCGGGGCTGTCTGTAAGCAAGGACTGGCCTGTCTCCCAAGATTTGTGAGAGTGTTTAGGATAGGTTGTAGATCCTTTATAATGCATTGGAGGGGTTTTAGTTAAGGGCTGAAGGTGACGGCTAGTGGCGTTCTGTTTTCTTTGTTAGGCCTGTCCTGTAGTAGGTAAGTTCTGGGAACTCTTCTGGCTCTATCAATCTGTTTCTTCACTTGTGCAGGTGGGTATTGTAGTTGTAAGAAAGCTTGACAGAGATCTTGTAGGTGTTTGTCTCTGTCTGAGGGGTTGGAGCAAATGCGGTTGTATCGCAGAAATTGGCTGTAGACGATGGATCGTGTGGTGTGGTCAGGGTGAAAGCTGGAGGCATGTAGGTAGGAATAGCGATCAGTAGGTTTCCGGTATAGGGTGGTGTTTATGTGACCATTGTTTATTAGCACTGTAGTGTCCAGGAAGTGGATCTCTTGTGTGGACTGGACCAGGCTGAGATTGATGGTGGGATGGAAGTTGTTGAAATCATGGTGAAATTCCTCAAGGGCTTCTTTTCCATGGGTCCAGATGATGAAGATGTCATCAATATAGCGCAAGTAGAGTAGGGGCTTTAGGGGACGAGAGCTGAGGAAGCGTTGTTCTAAATCAGCCATAAAAATGTTGGCATACTGTGGGGCCATGCGGGTACCCATAGCAGTGCCGCTGATCTGAAGGTATACATTGTCCCCAAATGTAAACTGTGCCCACATATCTATTCAGGGGACACCATCACAGGGCCTAATAACATCAGCCACACTATCAAAGGCTCGTTCACCTGCACATCCACTAATGTGATATATGCCATCATGTGCCAGCAATGCCTCTCTGCCATTTACATTGGTCAAACTGGACAGTCTCTACGTAAAAAAATAAATGGACACAAATCAGATGTCAAGAATTATAACATTCATAAACCAGTCGGAGAACACTTCAATCTGTCTGGTCACGCAATCACAGACATGAAGGTCGCTATCTTAAAACAAAAAAACTTCAAATCCAGACTCCAGCAAGAAACTGCTGAATTGGAATTCATTTGCAAATTGGATACTATTAATTTAGGCTTAAATAGAGACTGGGAGTGGGTAAGTCATTATGCAAGGTAGCCTATTTCCCCTTGTTTTTTCCTACCCCCCCCCCCGGACGTTCTGGTTAAACTTGGATTTAAATTTGGAGAGTGGTCAGTTTGGATGAGCTATTGCCAGCAGGAGAGTGAGTTTGTGTGTGTGTTTTTTGGAGGGGGGTGAGGGGGTGAGAGAACCTGGATTTGAGCAGGAAATGGCCCACCTTGATTATCATGCACATTGTGTAGAGAGTTGTCACTTTGGATGGACTATTACCAGCAGGAGAGTGAGTTTGTGTGTGGGGTGGGTGGAGGGTGAGAAAACCTGGATTTGTGCTCGAAATGGCCCAACTTGATGATCACTTTAGATAAGCTATTACCAGCAGGACAGTGGGGTGGGAGGAGGTATTGTTTTATGATCTCTGTGTGTATATAAGGTCTGCTGCAGTTTCCACGGTATGAATCCGATGAAGTGAGCTGTAGCTCACGGAAGCTCATGCTCAAATAAATTAGTTAGTCTCTAAGGTGCCACAAGTACTCCTTTTCTTTTTGTGAATACAGACTAACACGGCTGTTACTCTGAAACAACAAAAACACTAACTCACGAACCTAACCTTGCATCAAAGCCCGTTGCCAACTGTGTCCACATATCTATTCAGGGGACACCATCATAGGGCCTAATCACATCAGCCACACTATCAGAGGCTCGTTCACCTGCACATCCACCAATGTGATATATGCCATCATGTGCCAGCAATGTCCCTCTGCCATGTACATTGGCTAAACTGGACAGTCTCTACGTAAAGGAATAAATGGACACAAATCAGACGTCAAGAATTATAACATTCAAAAACCAGTCGGAGAACACTTCAATCTCTTTGGTCACTCAATTACAGACCTAAAAGTTTCAATTCTTCAACAACAAAAAACTTCAAAAACAGACTCCAAGGAGAGACTGCTGAATTGGAATTAATTTGCAAACTGGATACAATTAACTTAGGCTTGAATAAAGACTGGGAGTGGATGTGTTATTACACAAAGTAAAACTATTTCTCCTTGTTTACTCCACCCCCCCCCCGCCCACCCCCACTGTTCTTGTCAACTGGAAATGTCCCAGCTTGATTATCACTACAAAAGTTCCTCCCCCCGCTCTCCTGCTGGTAAAAGCTCACCTTTCCTGATCACTCTTGTTACAGTCTGTATGGTAACACCCATTGTTTCATGTTCTCTATGTATATAAAATCTCCCCACTATATTTTCCACTGTATGTATCCGATGAAGTGAGCTGTAGCTCACAAAAGCTTATGCTCTAATTTGTTTGTTTCTAAGGTACCACAAGTCCTCCTTTTCTTTTTGCGGATATAGACTAACATGGCTGCTACTCTGAAATCTTCAGATCAGGAAACTGATTTTAGTATGTGTCTGTACAATGCCATCCTAACTGGAATCTTTAGCATTACCATAATAAAAACCAAGTGCTTTTATTGAAGTCAGTAAGAGTTTTGGCATTCACTTTAATAAATAAATAAAATAAAATAATAATAAATAATAATAATAATGGAAAAAGAATTAGCTCCTCTGATGTCATGAAGCAAAGGAGGTAAAACTGATGTCACTAGTGTTTTCATTAACAAATCTGTGGGAAACTGTAATACAATGTTACTTGTAACTACCTATACAAATGTCACACTGAAGAAGTCAGCAAAAGTAATGGGAATATATGTAAATAAAATATTTAAATATGAATTTATATCATTTTTATAATTTAATTGTGGAGACAGTTGCAACTCTACAGCTAAAGTTGAGTTCCATTTAGCACTTAAGCAGGGATTGAACCTCTGTGTTATGTATAAGAAAATATAATATTTCCTTTTCAGAATTATAGCACAATTCTTTCTTTAGCAGAGATCTAAAAGTATATCCATTAATTATTTCGAAACATAAAATTATTTTAAAAATGGGTTCTGTAAGATGATGTTTAACATTGTGTGTCAGTCTTTTCTTGGTGCCAAATCATCTTAATAATGGAATAACACAAACTCTTCAAACTTGCTATGTGGTGACATTATGAAAGGAAATATTTTTTTTTTAAAAGCAAACTTAATTTTGTCTTTAAAAATACGTTTAATTTAAGCTGTGAACACAAACCCTGACAAACCTTAATTATATTGAGATGATTATTTTGAGGTATCACTAAATGGCAGGGTTAAGATTGTTCTGGTGCCTTAAGTGTACATTTCCATACGTTAACATGGTTGGATTTCTTGTAAGTGTAACCTTAACTGTTAATTTCCTGGGTTTGTAATACTTGGTTTGGGATACAACATTCTGTAACTGTTTTACCCTCAAACAACATACATTAAAGACAATGAAGCAAATTTATCCCTTACATATCCACTGAAATAAATGGAGTTACAACAGAGGTAGACCTGCCCCCTCTGTCTTTAATCAAAAGCATAGCTCTGAACCTGAATTTAAAACAAGTTACTGTAGCACATCTCAGAAATGTTAATTTCGCATTTAGAGTTTGGGACTGATTTATATGTATACTGCCATTGTGGAGTTTTCAAACAAAGCATTTTGCATTTGAATTTTCCTTAAAAGTAACTGGGATGAACATCTGTGCCCTCCTCAAATTATGACATTATGAAAATAACATTCAAAAATGCATAAACAGATATGGTGTCTATAACAGATTGCTTGTTTGTAGCAATATGGTGACCCAGGTCTCTGACAAACTAGAGTTTTTTGCCTTTCTTAAACTCTGTAGTCTGTGTCAAAGAATACAAAAGACAAAGGACATGCAGAAATGAGGGTGTAAAGATATTAAATCCCAGGTTCCAAATTCCCATTTATTTTAATGGGAGCTAGACAATTCAGCATTTTTGAAAATCCCACTAAGCACCAATCTGCATTTTTAGGCACCTAAATACCTTTGAAAAATAACTATCTACTGTATATAACAGGCTTGATTCACTCCTGGTTTGACTTCATCAAAGATAAATTTGACCTATTTGGTCTTGCAAAATGGTTGACATGATGACAGTACAGTAATCACTTCACAACAGCTACTGATCTCTATATTGGAAAAACAGAACAACTAATGAAGTGTAAGAACTACCTATCTTACTATTGTAAGCAGGGTCTGAATGAACTGTCCCCTGTCACATAGTTGAGGAGGGGGAGAGGCTTCAGGAGCTAACTGTATTTACATGACACACATACACTGCTCCAATGCCTGACCCCCAGGAAGCGTGGACTCTCCCTCAGGGTACCCAGTCTGGTTTAACCTGCTTCTCCCCACTGTTCAAAGATAGAGCTAAATAGGCTTCATTAGGAGCCTTTTGTTATTTTAAATGCTGAAATCACTTGTGGTGGAACAAGAAAAGGAGTACTTGTGGCACCTTAGAGACTAACCTATTTATTTGAGCATAAGCTTTCCTGAGCTACAGCTCACTTCATCAGCCTGCTGAGAACTAAAAATCACTAAAGAGTTGACAATCACTAAGGGACTGACATACAGAGGTCACAGCAGAGAGGCAGGTGACAGCAGAAGGTGGTGGATGGGAGCAGCCAGCGGGAGGCAGCGAGCAGTTTGTATGATGGCTAATATGGCAGGCTTGTTTGGCCCTGACTCAGCAGCCCCAAGTTCAGGGGCTCCAGCCTTGGCTGATGAGTGGGCAAAAGCACTGGGGCAAGCATTGGAAAAAAGTGGTGTTATCCCATGCTACATTAAGCTCCTACCATAAGTTAAGGTTATTTGTTGGGGTCCCATCCCAATGCCTGGGGAAGAGGAGTTTGAACCCTGGTTGGAACATACCACTGAAATGCTGGAGGAGTGGGCCGTAGCAGATGGAGAAAAGCAAAGATGTCTAGTAGAGAGCCTCAGGGGCACAACATTAGACATGATTCGCACCCTGAAGCTCACTAACCATGGGGTCAGTGTGAAGGACTGCCTAGAGGCCCTCGAGCACACTTTTTGGAGAGTAGAGGGCTCTGAGGTAATTTACTGTACGTTCCTTAATTCTCGACAGCGAAGGGGCGAGAAGGTCTCAGCCTAGATACAGAGACTGGAGAGACTGCTTCAGTCTAAAGGGGAGCAGTGACTGCTGAGCAGATGGATCAGACCAGACTGGCTCAAATTGTAAGAGGAACTCAGTATCACAACCCAGTTCTACTTCATCTCTGGTTAAGAGAATGACAGGAAGTCCCCCAACTTACTCCCAGCTGATAAAAGAGGTCAGAGAGGAGGAAGAAAATAGCCAGAGCTTCGCGAACCAGCTGAGCCGCGGCGAACCGCAGAGCAGCTCACAGTAGGAGTTTGCCTGGGAGTTCGCCTGGAGTGAGCCCAGTGAGGCTTACGTCTTGCAAACTTCTCTGAGGAAGCTCATAGTAGGAAGGTGATATGGAAGGGGGGGGGGGTCAGCTGTTGTGACCTGCACTGGATGTGCCATATTTGTCTTTCTTCCACAGGACAGAAGCGACTTTGTCTGTACAAAGTGCAAGCTGGTCTCCATATTGGAAGAGAAGATTGAAGGTCTGGAGCAACAGATAACGACCCTGTGTTGCATACGAGAGACTGAGGATTTTCTAGACAAAACTCAGGATAGGCTTCTAGGGGCACAAAGCTCTAAAGATATAGAGCAGGTTGCACAGAGAAGCCAAGAGGCCAGTGAAGAATCTTGGCAACATGTGACCTCCAGAAGAGGTAAGCGGAATGTCCAGGTTCCAGTAACACAGGCACAGGTAACTAACCGCTTTCATGTTCTCTCCACAGGTACCGTTGCGGAGAGTGGACCAGTTGATATGTCTGGGGTGAGAAAGCAGAAGGAGACTCCGCTGGTTGGAAGGCATGAGATGCGATGTCCTGAGGTTGGGGGTTCCACGACCACCACTCCCAAGAGGAGAAGGCGGGTGGTGGTGGTCGGAGACTCTCTCCTCCGGGGGACTGAGTCATCTATCTGCCGCCCTGACCGGGAAAACCGAGAAGTCTGCTGCTTGCCGGGGGCTAAGATTCGCGATGTGATGGAGAGACTGCCAAGACTCATCAAGCCCTCGGATCGCTACCCCTTCCTGCTTCTCCACGTGGGCACCAATGATACTGCCAAGAATGACCTTGAGCGGATCACTGCGGACTACGTGGCTCTGGGAAGAAGGATAAAGGAGTTGGAGGCGCAAGTGGTGTTCTCGTCCATCCTCCCTGTGGAAGGAAAAGGCCTGGGTAGGGACCGTCGAATCATGGAAGTCAACAAATGGCTATGCAGGTGGTGTCGGAGAGAAGGCTTTGGATTCTTTGACCATGGGATGGTGTTCCATGAAGGAGGAGTGCTGGGCAGAGATGGGCTCCATCTTACGAAAAGAGGGAAGAGCATCTTTGCGAGCAGGCTGGCTAACCTAGTGAGGAGGGCTTTAAACTAGGTTCACCGGGGGAAGGAGACCAAAGCCCTGAGGTAAGTGGGAAAGCGGGATACCGGGAGGAAGCACAGACAGGAATGTCTGTGAGGGGAGGGCTCCTGCCTCATACTGGGAATGAGGGGCGATCAACAGGTTATCTCAAGTGCTTATATACAAATGCACAAAGCCTTGGTAACAAGCAGGGAGAACTGGAGGTCCTGGTGATGTCAAGGAACTATGACGTGATTGGAATAACAGAGACTTGGTGGGATAACTCACATGACTGGAGTACTGTCATGGATGGTTATAAACTGTTCAGGAAGGACAGGCAGGGCAGAAAAGGTGGGGGAGTAGCACTGTATGTAAGGGAGCAGTATGACTGCTCAGAGCTCCGGTACGAAACTGTAGAAAAACCTGAGTGTGTCTGGATTAAGTTTAGAAGTGTGTGCAACAAGAGTGATGTAGTGGTGGGAGTCTGCTACAGACCACCGGACCAAGGGGATGAGGTAGATGAGGCTTTCTTCCGGCAACTCACGGAAGCTACTAGATTGCATGCCCTGATTCTCATGGGTGACTTTAATTTTCCTGATATCTGCTGGGAGAGCAATACAGCGGTGCATAGACAATCCAGGAAGTTTTTGGAAAGCGTAGGGGACAATTTCCTGGCGCAAGTGCTAGAGGAGCCAACTGGGGGGGGGGCACTTTTCTTGACCTGCTGCTCACAAACCGGGTAGAATTAGTGGGGGAAGCAAAAGTGGATGGGAATCTGGGAGGCAGTGACCATGAGTTGGTTGAGTTCAGGATGCTGACGCAGGGAAGAAAGGTAAGCAGCAGGATACGGACCCTGGACTTCAGGAAAGCAGACTTCGACTCCCTCAGGGAACGAATGGCCAGGATCCCCTGGGGGACTAACTTGAAGGGGAAAGGAGTCCAGGAGAGCTGGCTGTATTTCAAGGAATCCCTGTTGAGGTTACAGGGACAAACCATCCCGATGAGTCGAAAGAATAGTAAATATGGCAGGCGACCAGCTTGGCTTAATATTGAAATCCTAGCGGATCTTAAACATAAAAAAGAAGCTTACAAGAAGTGGAAGGTTGGACATATGACCAGGGAAGAGTATAAAAAATTGCTCGGGCATGTAGGAATGAAATCAGGAGGGCCAAATCTCACCTGGAGCTGCAGCTAGCAAGAGATGTCAAGAGTAACAAGAAGAGTTTCTTCAGGTATGTTGGCAACAAGAAGAAAGCCAAGGAAAGTGTGGGCCCCTTACTGAATGAGGGAGGCAACCTAGTGACAGAGGATGTGGAAAAAGCTAATGTATTCAATGCTTTTTTTGCCTCTGTCTTCACTAACAAGGTCAGCTCCCAGACTGCTGCGCTGGGCATCACAAAATGGGGAAGAGATGGCCAGCCCTCTGTGGAGATAGAGGTGGTTAGGGACTATTTAGAAAAGCTGGATGTGCACAAGTCCATGGGGCCGGACGAGTTGCATCCGAGAGTGCTGAAGGAATTGGCGGCTGTGATTGCAGAGCCATTGGCCATTATCTTTGAAAACTCGTGGCAAATCGGGGAAGTCCCAGATGACTGGAAAAAGGCTAATGTAGTGCCAATCTTTAAAAAAGGGAAGAAGGAGGATCCTGGGAACTACAGGCCAGTCAGCCTCACCTCAGTCCCTGGAAAAATCATGGAGCAGGTCCTCAAAGAATCAATCCTGAAGCACTTGCATGAGAGGAAGGTGATCAGGAACAGCCAGCATGGATTCACCAAGGGAAGGTCATGCCTGACTAATCTAATCGCCTTTTATGATGAGATTACTGGTTCTGTGGATGAAGGGAAAGCAGTGGATGTATTGTTGCTTGACTTTAGCAAAGCTTTTGACACGGTCTCCCACAGTATTCTTGTCAGCAAGTTAAGGAAGTATGGGCTGGATGAATGCACTATAAGGTGGGTAGAAAGCTGGCTAGATTGTCGGGCTCAATGGGTAGTGATCAATGGCTCCATGTCTAGTTGGCAGCTGGTATCAAGTGGAGTGCCCCAGGGGTCGGTCCTGGGGCCGGTTTTGTTCAATATATTCATAAATGATCTGGAGGATGGTGTGGATTGCACTCTCAGCAAATTTGTGGATGATACTAAACTGGGAGGAGTGGTAGATACGCTGGAGGGGAGGGATAGGATACAGAAGGACCTAGACCAATTGGAGGATTGGGCCAAAAGAAATCTGATGAGGTTCAATAAGGATAAGTGCAGGGTCCTGCACTTAGGATGGAAGAATCCAATGCACCGCTACAGACTAGGGACCGAATGGCTAGGCAGCAGTTCTGCGGAAAAGGACCTAGGGGTAACAGTGGACGAGAAGCTGGGTATGAGTCAGCAGTGTGCCCTTGTTGCCAAGAAGGCCAATGGCATTTTGGGATGTATAAGTAGGGGCATAGCGAGCAGATCGAGGGACATGATTGTTCCCCTCTATTCGACATTGGTGAGGCCTCATCTGGAGTACTGTGTCCAGTTTTGGGCCCCACACTACAAGAAGGATGTGGATAAATTGGGGAGAGTCCAGCGAAGAGCAACAAAAATGATTAGGGGTCTGGAACACATGAGTTATGAGGAGAGGCTGAGGGAGCTGGGATTGTTTAGCCTGCAGAAGAGAAGAATGAGGGGGGATTTGATAGCTGCTTTCAACTACCTGAAAGGGGGTTCCAAAGAGGATGGCTCTAGACTGTTCTAAATGGTAGCAGATGACAGAACGAGGAGTAATGGTCTCAAGTTGCAGTGGGGGAGGTTTAGATTGGATATTAGGAAAAACTTTTTTACTAAGAGGGTGGTGAAACACTGGAATGCGTTACCTAGGGAGGTGGTAGAATCTCCTTCCTTAGAGGTTTTTAAGGTCAGGCTTGACAAAGCCCTGGCTGGGATGATTTAACTGGGAATTGGTCCTGCTTCGAGCAGGGGGTTGGACTAGATGACCTCCAGGGGTCCCCTCCAACCCTGATATTCTATGATTCTATGAAAGGCAGGCCATTGAGTTTTGGGAAGCCCAAGCATCTGAGCCAGCCAGCACAGCACCCCAGCGAACAGCCAGCATACTGATGGTGAGCACCAGAGAATAACTAGCCCAACAAGTGCAGGTCCCGACAGAACAAATAACTGAGCTGCAAAGCACCACTGACCAAGCTGAGACTTCCAGGCATAAGGAGCCTTTGGCTGTGGTGATGGAGGAGTCAGCACCATCCCAGCTGGGCGAAGGGGGAAAGGACAATACTTCTGTTACCAGTATGGACAGGTTAAGCACAGTTTTGCTCCCCTGCACTCAGTACTAAAGTTATTTGTAACCCAACACCAGCCAAAGTTGATCACTTGGAGCTGCGCAGCTCCTGTCTGCTAGATACCTACACACAGTAGGTGTAAAGGTAAATACGTGATTGCTCATGTAAATACGGCTTGCTCATGAAGTCTCTCCCCCTCCCCAACTAGCTGTTAGGGGAGAATTCATTATACTCTACACTGCTTAAGCTATATAGCAGTGGTGGGCAACCAGCAGCCCACAGGCCACATGTAGCCCATCAGGGTAATCCGCTGGCGGGCTGCGAGACAATGTTTACATCGACTGTCCACAGGCACAGCCGTCTGCAGCTTCCAGTGGCCACAGTTCGCCGTTCCCGGCCAATGGGAGTTGCAGGAAGCAGTGGCCAGCTGACACAGTTCCCATTGGCCAGGACCAGTGAAGCGCAGCCACTGGGAGCTGTCGGTGGCCATGCCTGCAGATGGTCGATGTAAACACTGTCTTGCGGCCCACCAGCGGATTACCCTGATGGGCTGTGTGTGGCCTGCGGGCTGCCCACCACTGCCATATAGCCATCTGGGTACTTCTAGGGAATTTGTCACTGTAGATCTAAAAGCCTAGGGTTTGTTGGCTGAAAAGCAAATACAAATGGTAACATACATACCCATCAGATTATATCTATATCTGTCATAAATATAAAGGGAAGGGTAAACCCCTTTGAAATCCCTCCTGGCCAGGGGAAAGCTCCTCTCACCTGTAAAGTGTTAAGAAGCTAAAGGTAACCTCACTGGCACCTGACCAAAATGACCAATGAGGAGACAAGATACTTTCAAAAGCTGGGAGGAGGGAGAGAAACAAAGGGGTTTGTGTCTGTCTGTAGTCGTCTTGGCCAGGGACAGAACAGGAATGGAGTCTTAGAACTTTTAGTAAGTAATCTAGCTAGGTATGTGTTAGATTATGATTTCTTTAATTGGCTGAGAAAAGAATTGTGCTGAATAGAATAACTATTTCTGTCTGTGTATCTTTTTTGTAACTTAAGGTTTTGCCTAGAGGGGTTCTCAATGTTTTTGAATCTAATTACCCTGTAAGATATCTACCATCCTGATTTTACAGGGGGGATTTCTTTATTTCTATTTACTTCTATTTTTTATTAAAAGTCTTCTTGTAAAACACTGAATGCTTTTTCATTGTTCTCAGATCCAAGGGTTTGGGTCTGTGGTCACCTATGCAAATTGGTGAGGCTTTTTATCCAACATTTCCCAGGAAAGGGGGGGTGCAAGTGTTGGGAGGATTGTTCATTGTTCTTAAGATCCAAGGGTCTGGGTCTGTAGTCACCTAGACAAATTGGTGAGGCTTTTTACCAAACCTTGTCCAGGAAGTGGGGTGCAAGGTTTTGGGAAGTATTTTGGGGGGAAGGACGCGTCCAAACAGCTCTTCCCCAGTAACCAGTATTAGTTTGGTGGTGGTAGCGGCCAGTCCAAGGATAACGGGTGTAATATTTTGTACCTTGGGGAAGTTTTGACCTAAGCTGGTAAAGATAAGCTTAGGAGGTTTTTCATGCAGGTCCCCACATCTGTACCCTAGAGTTCAGAGTGGGGGAGGAACCTTGACAATATCCTATATCCATCTATCTTATCTTAACAGCTCAAAAGGCAATTAAATAATCATGGTCACAATCTTCCCTCCCTCCACATTCCCCACCACAAAGGGTAAAAACTATATAATTAGACTTCACTTTTCACATACCAAACACTTACCAAACAAGCTTCAAAATACAAAGAGAATATCATAATGCTCCTAGTGCTGGAAAACCATTCCCTGTTTGAAAAAAAAAATGACCATTCCTAATATGGAAGATACAATTAACATATGGGATATTTTTAGGATTGAAGCTTTTTTACTGATTTCAAGAATTGCACTGTGATGCAGTATTTTCTCCCACAAATGCAGTAATTGTAGTGAGGACAGAAGCTTACCCTTATCTGAAGGAGTTCTATGTGGACAGAGCAAAAGTAGTTAGATTACAAGTAATTGGGGTGTTCAGTAACAAAACTGAATTGAAGTTATCCCATTCTAGAATAATTGCTATTTTTGTGGTAACAGATAACTGGTAACAGAAGAATCCCAATGTACGTTACAGACTTTGGGCCAAACACAATGAAGCCACAGTGGGTGTAATTCAGTGCAGACTTTGACCCATTAATAACAAATCATCATTTCTGTGTCTCATCTGAAAGATGGCATCAACAGTAATAGGGCTTTTCAAGACAATGCTGCAGGTGCTGGGTCCATAGTAACAAAGAGAGAAGAAAAGGAGTACTTGTGGCACCTCAGAGACTAACAAATTTATTTGAGCGTAAGGTTTTGTGAGCTACAGCTCACTTCATCAGATGCATTCAGAGAGAAGAGTGATACCTATTGAATCACTGACATCAACTTTTTGCAGCACTTTGGATTTTGTATCTGTTCTCTGCAAAGATATCACTTGAAAATATGGGAGAGAAAATGCAGTAGTATCACTTATTCTTCCAGATCAAATTTTGCAGAATGTTTGCTCAGAAGCGCTAAATAATTGTTTCCTTACTGTTCTCATCTGGGTCTGATCTGGTTTCCCATTGACTTCAGCGACACAAAATCTGGACCCCTGTTGGAAAAGCTATTCACCTCACATTTTCTGTATCCAAACCCAGAGTGTATCCCTCCCTTCATACATATCGATTACTCCCAATTGCTCATAACCTTTTAGCTTCCACTGCATCAGAACTCTTAAAATAAAAGTGGTGCATCCACCTATTTTTGGTCTTTTTAGAACACCAAACTGTGAGGCTGGTCAAAAATGCCTAAGTGCTTTTGCGTGCAAGTGTGTGTGTGTGTGTGTGTGTGTGTGTGTGTGTGTGACTGCACCACAACTAAAAGGGGGAAGAATTTGTCTGGGCTTACCCAAAGAAGGGCAGCTCTGCTTTGTGGTTGGGGGGTGGGGTTGGAGAGGAATAAGTTCAGAAACTGCTGTAAAAGGTGCTCTGTGGTCAGCTTTGCAGCAATGACTCACCTCCCCTCACCCCCCCAGGAATGTGCAAAAAGGTATGAAACCTGGATGGAGCAAGTCTCTATGTCCAAGCAGCGAGGAAGCCGGCAGTCTCCGGGGAAGCACAATCAGGATTGTTTAAGCAGCATGGCTCTAGGGGCACGGAGAAGGGTGAGCTTGGGAAAACAGTGGGCTGTTTCCTCCCAACCCTGGAGGCAGGTGAGGGCAGGCAGAATATGCATGTAGAACACATTGGGGGTGTCAAGGTTCCTCCCCCACTCTGAACTCTAGGGTACAGATGTGGGGACCTGCATGAAAAACCTCCTAAGCTTATCTTTACCAGCTTAGGTCAAAACTTCCCCAAGGTACAAAATATTACCCCCGTTATCCTTAGACTGGCCGCTACCACCACCAAACTAATACTGGTTACTGGGGAAGAGCTGTTTGGACGCGTCCTTCCCCCCAAAATACTTCCCAAAACCTTGCACCCCACTTCCTGGACAAGGTTTGATAAAAAGCCTCACCAATTTGTCTAGGTGACTACAGACCCAGACCCTTGGATCTTAAGAACAATGAACAATCCTCCCAACACTTGCACCCCCCCTTTCCTGGGAAATGTTGGATAAAAAGCCTCACCAATTTGCATAGGTGACCACAAACCCAAACCCTTGGATCTGAGAACAATGAAAAAGCATTCAGTGTTTTACAAGAAGACTTTTAATAAAAAATAGAAGTAAATAGAAATAAAGAAATTCCCCCTGTAAAATCAGGATGGTATATATCTTACAGGGTAATTAGATTCAAAAACATAGAGAACCCCTCTAGGCAAAACCTTAAGTTACAAAAAAGATACACAGAAAGAAATAGTTATTCTATTCAGCACAATTCTTTTCTCAGCCATTTAAAGAAATCATAATCTAACACATACCTAGCTAGATTACTTACTAAAAGTTCTAAGACTCCATTCCTGTTCTGTCCCTGGCAAGCGCAGCATACAGACAGACACAGACCCTTTGTTTCTCTCCCTCCTCCCAGCTTTTGAAAGTATCTTGTCTCCTCATTGGTCATTTTGGTCAGGTGCCAGCGAGGTTACCTTTAGCTTCTTAACCCTTTACAGGTGAGAGGAGCTTTCCCCTGGCCAGGAGGGATTTCAAAGGGGTTTACCCTTCCCTTTATATTTATGACACGCCCCCCAAATCTCAGCTAGGGTGAAACACTGGCTGGGATTTCTTCCTGGAGCTCTAGGAAAACAGAGTTAATAAGACACATGCATCTCTAAATATACTACCAAGTACATAAAGACTAACAATATTTTCCACATCTCAAGGACGATTTTAACCAGTTGATTCTGGGAAACTTTCACGGGAGAGTGCATCAGCCACTTTGTTAGAAGCTCCTGAGATGTGTTGGATGTCGAAATCAAAATCTTGGAGAGCTAAACTCCACCGAAGAAGTTTTTTGTTAGTTTCTTTGACGGTGTGAAGCCACTTTAGTGCAGCATGGTCGGTTTGCAGGTGGAAACGCCGTCCCCAAACATATGGGCGTAGCTTTTCCAGAGCGTAGACAATGGCATAACATTCTTTTTCAGTGACTGACCAGTTGCTTTCCCTCTCAGACAGTTTTTTGCTGAGAAACACTACAGGGTGGAATTCTTGATCAGGTCCTTTCTGCATTAAAACTGCTCCCACACCATGCTCGGATGCATCTGTGGTTACTAGGAACGGTTTGTCAAAGTCTGGGGCCCTTAGTACAGGGTCAGACATGAGTGTCGCTTTAAGCTTGTTAAAGGCCTTCTGACACTTTCCGGTCCACTGAACAGCATTTGGCTGTTTCTTTTTGGTTAGGTCTGTCAGTGGGGCAGCGATTTGGCTGTAGTGCGGTACAAATCGTCTGTAATAACCGGCCAAGCCTAAGAAGGATTGAACCTGTTTCTTTGACTTTGGGACAGGCCACTTTTGGATAGCATCCACTTTGGCCTGTAGGGGGCTGATAGTTCCTTGACCCACCTGGTGTCCAAGGTAAGTCACTCTGTTTAGGCCTATTTGACACTTCTTAGCCTTAACAGTTAGTCCTGCCTCCCTTATGCGCTCAAGGACTTTTTGTAGATGTTCCAGGTGGTCTGCCCAGGAATCCGAAAATATGGCCACATCGTCAAGGTAGGCGACTGCATATTCTCCTAATCCCGCTAGGAGACCATCTACAAGTCTTTGGAAAGTGGCGGGTGCATTTCGCAGCCCGAAAGGGAGTACATTAAATTCATACAGCCCGAGATGTGTGATGAAGGCTGACCTTTCCTTGGCAGATTCATCTAGCGGTACCTGCCAGTACCCCTTGGTTAAGTCCAAGGTAGAGATGAACTGGGCCCTTCCCAGTTTCTCTAATAGTTCATCTGTGCGTGGCATGGGATAGTTGTCTGGACGAGTTACAGCATTTAGCTTACGGTAGTCCACGCAAAAACGTATTTCCCCATCTGGTTTGGGAACTAGAACCACTGGAGATGCCCATGCACTTTCAGAGGGGCGGATTACACCCATCTGTAACATATCCTGGATCTCCCGTTCTATAGCAGTTTTAGCTTGAGGAGACACCCGGTAAGGTTGGACCCTAATTGGGTGAGCATTACCTGTGTCAATGGAGTGGTATGCCCGTTCAGTCAGTCCTGGGGTGGCTGAGAACGTTGGCGCGTAGCTAGTGCACAGCTCCTGGATCTGCTGTCGCTGCATACGCCCAAGGGTCATGGAGAGGTTCACCTCTTCCACACCACCAGCACATTTCCCTTCGTAGTAGACACCTTCAGGCCACTCAGCGTCGTCTCCTCCCTGGGCTGTAAACTGACAAACCTTTAATTCTCTGGAATAAAAGGGCTTTAGAGAATTAATATGATA
Organism: Lepidochelys olivacea; assembly: GCF_965140295.1. NCBI lineage: Eukaryota > Metazoa > Chordata > Testudines > Cheloniidae > Lepidochelys > Lepidochelys olivacea. Next base: position 72,262,487 of record NC_140411.1, on the reverse strand, counting down.
CACCTTAGGCTTTCGGTTGGAGGTGGGGAATGCTATGAGATAATTAACAGCTCCCAGGCGCTCCTGGACCACGAATGGCCCTTCCCACGATGCTTCCATTTTATGGGCCTGGAGCGCCTTTAAGACCATGACCTGGTCTCCTACTTTGAAGGAACGCTCTCTGGCATGTTTATCATACCAGGCTTTTTGCTCTTTTTGAGCATCCTGTAAGTTTTCTCTAGCAAGGGCTAAAGAGGTTCGGAGGGTGTTTTGTAGGTTGGTTACAAAGTCCAGAATGTTAGTTCCTGGAGAAGGTGTAAATCCCTCCCATTGCTGCTTCACCAACTGCAATGGCCCCTTAACCTCACGGCCATATACAAGTTCAAATGGGGAAAACCCTAAACTGGGATGTGGTACAGCTCTGTAGGCAAAGAGCAACTGCTGCAATACTAGGTCCCAATCATTGGAGTGCTCATTTACGAATTTACGTATCATGGCCCGCAAAGTTCCATTAAACTTCTCCACCATGCCATTTGTTTGATGATGGTAAGGAGTGGCAACCAAGTGATTTACCCCATGAGCTTCCCAAAGGTTTTTCATAGTTCCTGCCAGGAAATTAGTCCCTGCATCTGTGAGGATGTCGGAGGGCCAACCTACCCTGGCAAAAATGTCTGCTAGTGCCTGGCACACACTTTTAGCCCTGGTGTTGCTTAGAGCTACTGCTTCCGGCCATCGGGTGGCAAAATCCATGAAAGTCAGTATGTACTGCTTTCCTCTGGGTGTCTTTTTCGGAAAAGGACCCAGAATATCCACAGCTACTCGCTGAAATGGAACTTCAATGATGGGGAGTGGCTGGAGAGGAGCTTTGACCTGGTCTTGGGGTTTTCCCACTCTTTGGCACACCTCACAAGACTGGACATAGGTAGAAACATCCTTGCCCATTCCCTCCCAGTGGAATGACCCCCCCAAACGGTCTTTGGTCCTGTTCACCCCAGCATGGCCACTAGGGTGATCATGGGCTAAGCTCAAGAGCTTGGCCCGGTATTTAGTTGGAACTACCAACTGTCTCTGAGGACGCCAGTCTTCCTGGTGTCCACCAGAAAGAGTTTCCTTTTATAAAAGTCCTCTTTCTACAAGAAACCTGGATCGATTAGAAGAGCTGAGAGGCGGTGGGTTGCTCCGTGCCGCCGTCCAAGCTCTCTGGAGGCTTTCATCTGCTTCCTGTTCGGTCTGGAACTGTTCCCTTGATGCTGGAGACATCAGTTCCTCATGGGATTGTGGACCTAGGCTTGGTCCCTCTGGAAGCGATATAGGGGATGGAGCTGTTTCTGTTGACTGTGAACCGCTCTCCGCTGGTGCACTATGTTGGGATTCAGGCTCCGGCTGAGCCTCTTGTGTAGGGTTATCGGCTGCTGCCAGTTCAGGTTCGGTGGGGCCCTCTGGTGTTGAGGTTGCAAGTACTGGATTCAGTGCTGACACGGGGTCTGGTGTTGGTTGTTTGGCTGGTTCCGGTTCTGGGACTGGTTCCGTCTGGGTCTCTGGGACTGGATCCACTACTGCTGTTGCAGACATTGGCCTGGGGTCCAGGTCCATCACCTCTGACTGGGTCCTGATAGAAGTTTCCGGAACAGAGCTAGGCCTCACGGCTTGTTTAGCCTGGTTGCGGGTGACCATTCCCACCCTCTTGGCCTGCTTCACATGATTGGCCAAGTCTTCCCCCAACAGCATGGGGATGGGATAATCATCATAGACTGCAAAAGTCCACATTCCTGACCAGCCCTTGTACTGGACAGGCAACTTGGCTGTAGGCAAATTGAAAGAGTTGGACTTGAAGGGTTGAATCGTCACTTGGATCTCTGGGTTGATTAAATTGGGGTCCACTAAGGAAGCATGGATAGCTGACACTTGTGCTCCGGTGTCCCTCCACGCGGTGACCTTCTTCCCACCCACACTCACAGTTTCCCTCCGCTCCAAGGGTATCTGGGAGGTATCTGGGCCTGTGGACCTCTGGTGTGATTCCGGTGCAATGAACTGTAATCTGTTGGGGTTCTTGGGGCAGTTGGCCTTTACATGCCCCAGCTCGTTACACTTAAAACATCGTCCAGCTGACGGGTCACTGGGGCGAGGAGGGTTGCTGGAGAATGGGGTGGTGGGACGATAAGGGGTCTGGAGGGTTCTTTGGGAGGTAGGTGGGGCTTTGGGCGGCCCCCGGTAATAGGGTGTGGTCTGGGGTGGTCCCTTCTGGTCTCCGCTCCAACTGCGACCAGTTTTCTTCTTCTCTGCCACCTCCACCCATCTGGCTCCAATCTCTCCTGCCTCAATTACAGTTTTGGGTTTCCCATCTAGGATGTATCTTTCTATTTCCTCAGGAACACCCTCTAAGAATTGTTCCATTTGCATTAGGAAGGGCAAATTTACTGGAGATTCAACACTTGCTCCTGATATCCAGGCATCCCAATGTTTTACAATGTGGTAGGCATGTCGGGTAAATGACATGTCTGGTTTCCACCTTAGGGCTCGGAACCTCCGACGAGACTGCTCGGGTGTTATCCCCATTCTGACTCTCGCCTTGGATTTAAACAGTTCATACTTGTTCATGTGTTCTTTAGGCATTTCAGCTGCCACCTCAGCTAAGGGTCCACTGAGCTGCGGCCTCAGCTCTACCATGTATTGGTCAGTAGAGATGTTGTACCCAAGGCAGGCCCTTTCGAAGTTTTCTAAGAAGGCCTCAGTATCATCACCTGCCTTGTAGGTGGGGAACTTTCTGGGATGGGAAGTGGTACCTGGAGAAGGATTGCTAGGGTTTGTTGGTATATTCTGCTGGGCCTTTATCCTCTCCATCTCCTCCACATGCTTCCTCTCTTTTTCCTTCTCCTCCTCCTTCAGCCGCATGAGTTCTATCTGTCTTTCATGTTCCCTTTGTTTTTCCTCAGCCTGAAATTTGGCTAATTCCAGCTGTAGTCGAGCTGAGGATTTGGCCATTCTAACCTCTCTGTTTTTAACTAACTTTACACCCGAGGTTTAGAAATAAACAAACAAAACTTGGCTGTAAAATTTTGCTGTGCTGGAATAGAATACCTATTCTCTGATAGTGATTGTCAGCCTACAGAAAAAGACAATTCCCTTGTCTCTGCTCTGGGCCCAAATTAAAGCAAAAAACCTCCAACTACTTGGAAACCTGCTTACCCAGCTCAAAGAAGAAAAAAAATTTCTTTTCAAACCTGTGCTCCTTGTAAAACAAAAAAAAAATCAAAATCCTAAAAAAAACCCTGCCACTTTTGTCTCCAGGCAAAAGGGTAGAGCACACACCCCCTATTTACATTTAGGAAGAAAAGAAAAAAAAAACCTCTGGGTTGGAAGACTGTGAATTTCCCTGCAGGAGTTAAGTACCCTGCCTCCAGGCAAAGAAAACCTGCAATTCACAAGATAATCCCCTTTTGTCTCTGCTTGGCCACAAAGCAGAGAGAAACCAAGCTGCTTTCAGTTTCAAAGCTGCCTTCTGGACTTCCTAAAAATTCCTTTTTAAAATCTGTATTTCTAGTTCAAAAAATCTCAACTGGATCTCAAAATGATTTCAGGTTAATCCCACCACTGTGCCACCATGTCAAGGTTCCTCCCCCACTCTGAACTCTAGGGTACAGATGTGGGGACCTGCATGAAAAACCTCCTAAGCTTATCTTTACCAGCTTAGGTCAAAACTTCCCCAAGGTACAAAATATTACCCCCGTTATCCTTAGACTGGCCGCTACCACCACCAAACTAATACTGGTTACTGGGGAAGAGCTGTTTGGACGCGTCCTTCCCCCCAAAATACTTCCCAAAACCTTGCACCCCACTTCCTGGACAAGGTTTGGTAAAAAGCCTCACCAATTTGTCTAGGTGACTACAGACCCAGACCCTTGGATCTTAAGAACAATGAACAATCCTCCCAACACTTGCACCCCCCCTTTCCTGGGAAATGTTGGATAAAAAGCCTCACCAATTTGCATAGGTGACCACAAACCCAAACCCTTGGATCTGAGAACAATGAAAAAGCATTCAGTGTTTTACAAGAAGACTTTTAATAAAAAATAGAAGTAAATAGAAATAAAGAAATTCCCCCTGTAAAATCAGGATGGTATATATCTTACAGGGTAATTAGATTCAAAAACATAGAGAACCCCTCTAGGCAAAACCTTAAGTTACAAAAAAGATACACAGACAGAAATAGTTATTCTATTCAGCACAATTCTTTTCTCAGCCATTTAAAGAAATCATAATCTAACACATACCTAGCTAGATTACTTACTAAAAGTTCTAAGACTCCATTCCTGTTCTGTCCCTGGCAAGCGCAGCATACAGACAGACACAGACCCTTTGTTTCTCTCCTTCCTCCCAGCTTTTGAAAGTATCTTGTCTCCTCATTGGTCATTTTGGTCAGGTGCCAGCAAGGTTACCTTTAGCTTCTTAACCCTTTACAGGTGAGAGGAGCTTTCCCCTGGCCAGGAGGGATTTCAAAGGGGTTTACCCTTCCCTTTATATTTATGACAGGGGGTAAGTTAACAAGAAAAACTCAGCATCTCCTGCAGTCAGGAGACAGCATGGATTCAGGCTCTCAGCGTCCCAATCAAAGTGCATTGGGAGGGGGAGGGAGCAAGGCAAGGGACTCAGCATGGTGGGGAGGAAACCAAGCAAATGGCTGGTGCCTCCTTGTGGTGGATGTTCAGTGCAGGTACTCCATAGGGAGGGCAGCCAGTGACCAGATAAATGGCCTGGTAAAGGACCTAAAAGGAGGTATTGGATAAAGGAAAAGAACAGAAGGGCGTTCAGGGACTCCTATGATTCGTACAGCAGGGAGTCAACCACCCTCCCTTCCCCCATTCTCATAGCCCTCTTTAACCCTCTTATGAGGCTGGTGGATGGTAAGGTCCAAGCCATGGGTCGGCTTGGATGGTAAGGTCCAAGCCATGGGTCAGCTGCGGGACCTGGATGGAAACAAAGAAAGGCTGGTGGAAGTGCTGGAGAATTGATTTGAATAAGCATGGATTTGTCTGCACTGTACACTTTATCTGCCGGGTAGTTCCAGACATCTATATAATAAAGTTGTGGCCTGATTAAAACCCATAACAAGTCTCCTGTCCTTCTTGCAGTATACCCAGACAGTGTGTGCTTTCTTTTTTACCCATCTTGGTACTTTTTATGTTGGGGAGTCTTGAACATATTTTTGTATGCAAGAGCTAAAATGCACACTCTTCTCTTTGTTTCTGACTAGTCTCATGGAACTATTTACAAAGCAGCATTTCTGCTTTCTCTCTTACTTAATACAACAGCATCCTAAATATTTCACTAATTATGCTCAGTATAAAGAACTACATTGTGTCTTTAAGAAAGATCTTTGCAGAGGAGTCTGTGGAACAGATTGAACTGCACCAGGAGCATAGAAGGGATTCTGTGTGATTCAGACAGAGGTCTTCTGGGAATTTGGGAGACCACATGTTGCAATGGCAGCTCCATCATCTTCCAGCTTCACTCTTTTCCCTCCCTGCTTCCTTTGTGGAAGCCATATTCTGCCCTTATCCTAACATTGCACTTTTCTCTGTAAATTACACACACACACACACACAATTATGTTAAAAGAACACTAAGATTACAAAGTCGAGCACTGCAATGTTAGGAAATGCCAGAATTAAGATTGCCTGTGTAACCTTAATTTGGTCCTCTTGTGCATATGCGTTATGATAAAGTCTTAAATTACATGAGCACACACTATTTTTGCTATATGCTTTTCTGCCTCATTTAGTGCACAGTATGGATGGTGTGTTTACTGAATGAGCAATGGTTCAATATTTTATTATAGCCTCATTGTTCAATGTATAGTCCTAGGCCTTGTTACCACACACTGTTCTAATGTTGCTCTGAAGACAGAATTATTTTCCTCTTGGGCTTTTCGATTGTGCTCATTACTATAATATCAGAGTGCTTCACAGACCTTCATGAATTTATTTTGACGACATCCCTATGAGACAGTGATATTATTATCCCATTTGCACATGGGGAATTGAGATACAGAGAGATAAAAGTCAAAGGTATCAATTAATTTTGGGTGCCCCATTTGAGCTACCTACGATCTGATTTTTCAGACTACTTAGTATTATATAGCATTTTTTATATTCAAAAATATAATTCCCACTGACTTTATTTCCATCTATGAATGCTCAGTTTCCCTGCAAATTAGACCCCAGGTTCTCAGTTTGGGTACCCAGAAAATGAGGAACCCACATGTGAAAAGTTTTGATTAAGTGATTTGCCTAGTATCACATTAAGACCTCTGTGGAGGAATCAGGGATAGTATCCAATTATCCAGGGCAGTATGCACCTGCCTTAACCATAGGAGCATCTTTTCTCTTCTTGTATTTGTCTCATTTGATGCCTCATTCGCTACCCACCTTCCGCAACAAATGAGGTAAATGTCCTACAGACAATAGTCTCATGCACTACAAAACCTGATTCATCCTCATAGCATAGAGTCAGACAACCTTAACTGAAATAAACAATTACCATTTCTAACTAAAGCCCTAACGTTCTGCTGCCTAGCACCTTTTACAGTCCTTTGCACCTGTACAAAATGAGCAGAAAATTCTGTCATTATGACATGTCAACATTTTATACTCACATCATACAAGATTCAAGGCAGTGGAAAATCAGGCTCAGTATTCTTTAGCATGGCAAACACTACAAACACTGCTTCATCAAATTTCAAGCTTCAACTGTTGCTCCACTGAGACATTAATAAGTTTACAAGCATGCATTTCCAGAGAATTTGCTAGAGCTAAAGTGTCATCACAGTTGTTGGAGATCTTCCAAACCTATCTGAAATCCAGAGAAATAAGATCCAAACCTAAGGCAAAGAAAGTTAGTTAACTGAAACCTTTCAATAAATCTTGCCACTATAAGTATTTTGTGCTCTTCTGTAACATTTAACATATTAAAGTCTATTGCTTTGTCACACTCTTCTGTTCTCTATTTGGAAATGTTCTAACTACAGAAGTGAGACACAAAAATAATGCCAGCTGCATAAATGTTAGCTATATTTGCAGTGATTAGTGCCGACAGAAGGAAAAGCACAAAATTCATTCCAAACAGAGGAAAAAATTAGAGACAAGAAATCAACAGGAGAGGAGTGGGCAGATACAGCATTGTGGCATGCAAATGAACAAACAATCAATGTAATATCATTCATAGATCTTATAGCCAATCAGGCAAGACAAATAACTTTTAAACTCAGTGGAGTAGGAGTTTACCCAGGACACCTAGCAATTATTAATATACTTTATAGTTTGTAAATTCTCATCATCAGAATGATGCACCAATGCTATGCCTACATCACAATACATTTGGGGCCAAATTCTGCTCCTATTGAATTTATGGGAGTTTGATATCGACTTTAATAGAAGCAGGACTGAGCTCTCAGTAAAGGAATGAAACCTATATTTCTGCAAATTGTTCTGTAATCCCATTTTGCAAGCTCAGTGTACCTCTAAAGCAGACCCAGATTATTTATTCCCATATTGTATGGCTTGTCTACAGAGCAAGTTACCAACCTGTAAACCAGGGTGTGACTCTTCCAAGCAACAACTTCCACACGGTAACGTCTGATGTGGACACTGCTACAGTGCAGTGAAAGTCATCAGTGGTGTAAGATCAGATGGATGTGGTGGTAGAAGAGTATAATGGAGTCAGGCATGATGGAACTGTATAGAGATAGCAAAAGACCAGCCACATAAAAGTTGGACAGAGAGTTCAGGAGACAAATAGATTCTGTAGTGGAGTCAGAGTAGGCAATGAATATAATAAGAAGTGAATGAGGTGGGATGAGATTGATGGATTATAAAACATTACTAAACTGTGATTTCACTCATATTTCTTCAGTCTTAATGTCACATATCTAAATGATGGTCATTTGCATGCTAATTTTGAAGTTTCAAGGAAAGCCTATGTAAGTTATGCAAAGGCAGGTGAAGTATGAACAGTTTCTGAAGAGTGTAAAACTTTTTCCCCCACTCTAGCAGAAATAAAAAATGGCTGAACATGTGCTCAAACTTTCCAAAAATGATCAAGCATTCAGCTTACATCAAGTATGAGAGGGAAACAAAAGAAACTGTTGAGACATTAACAGCAGCTGAACAAAAGTTTTAAATGGAATGTCTATCTCACCTCTTGCTGTAGTAGAGCTAGTGTACTCTGTTAGTATATAGGTCAGTTTGTTAGCCTTGGATAGAATTTTGGGTTTGCCTTTTTGATACTCTTATACTAATATGTAATATGTGTAAACAAAGGACAAAGACACTGTGATGTTGCTTCTGCCCAGTCAGATGGATTTGTTGGTACAACGGGAATAGATAAGAGCAGTTAAAGTGTTACTCAGAGCACACTTTATGATTGCCTCAACCCCTATCTCAAAGCAAAAATCAAGCAACCAGCCCGTAGAGGCAAAGGAGCTTGGGCGGGGTGGGTGGGGGTGGTAAAAAACACTAAAAGACTAAAGAAATGCCCATCCCTGATCGGAGCACAACCTTACTCCTTACCCCTCCCATGGAGTACAAAGAGGTGGGATGACGTCCCCAGACCCAGAATGGCACATGACCCTAAATTGTAAGGGGTGGGACTGTGGGCATGCATTGCAGGCATAATTATGCCTCCTGAAGAGGGGGGAAACGAGACACTAGGAAACAAGGCCTGCGGTACCAGAGTTATGGTACCAGAGTTATACCACATGTTTGCTGGAAACTAACCCAATAAACATTGCATTGTCTACACTTCGGACTTCTGGTCTTCTGGTTTCTGTCCACCTGACAAGAACCTAACATACTGCTGAGCACCATATGCAATCACTGACAGCCATTGATTATATAGATTATGTTAGACCAAACCTTCGAGCTTCCTGATCACCTGTGTCTCACCATCGCTTCAGAAAGAGGTAGGTATGACTCTAAGTAAGAATTTGGCTCACAATTATGAGGTTTCAAATCCTGCCAGGTGCTAAGCACACTTAACTCCCATTGACTTTAGTGGGAGTTGAACGAGTCAGTATCTCAGAGTATCAGGCCCATACTGGATATTATAAATCTATTCTGCTTGGTCCATGAAGATGTTGTACATTTTCTGATGTCTTTTCCATGCACTATGAATGGACACTGTTTATATTTTGAGGAAAAGGTCTATTCCGGACATAGTTAGATTGACTTTGTATGGAAATGCAGAGGTATTCAAAACATATTCCACACTTAATTGATAGTTGTTGGCTTGGCAGTATACCAGTCATAATATATATTAAGGAAATATATCAGAACACCCCATGGCAATGAAAACAAAGGTTTTCAATTTCTCATCATACCCCTCAGCATGTCACAAGTCTTCTGGCTAATGGAGCTCACTTTATATGCATATTTCCAACTTCATCACCTGAAATTCACTGAGGACAATCACTATAGTATTTCTTCAGACAATATGACAATATATCTACCTTAGTAATCGCAACATCAACCAACATCCAAAGTAACCATCCAAGTTCATTTTTGCTACTATTTCTGACCTTACTTCCAAAAGGCAGACTCTGTGGCCTATTAAGCACCACTAAGGTTTGCCAAGACAGTTTCTTCTTTTTCAGAATGCAAACTACTGCCTAGCTTTTATATTTTGATATTCTGAGAAATTGATCTATGAATGTGCTAGGTGGAAATAACATCCAGTTATATGATAGGATTTTTTTTTCTTTTAAAGTAAAAGAATCGAGATTGACTAAGCAAGCAATCATATTATGGGTTGAAAGATTTCTGATCCTCTGAAGCCTACAGCACACTGGGCACTATTGTCTTTTCTTTTTCCTTTGTGCTCTCCTGTCTGTAGCTCTTTTTGTTTTATGTTAGTACAGCCTAGCCTCTGGGGTCCTAGTCCCATGTTTGGAACTCTTCGGCAGTATTTACTGCAATACTAAATTCGGGGTGTGGGGGCGTTAAGTGTAAATATAATATGATGTATTTCAAGTGGTCAAGAGACAGGTTATTTCATAGTTGGGAAAGAAATGAATTAACAGATATAAAGGCTTGTATCAGCTAGTCATAAGCAAACTAAGCTATTGCTTGGTTCCAGGGGACCCCCTATTATTAGTACATGTTGTGCATGTAGGGGGTCCCCAAATATTCTTGCTTATGGCTCCCAATGAGCTAGCTCCAGAACTGGATTGTATCACAAAGTTATTTATTTAAAAGTCTGTACATTATTCCAAAGCAGAAATATTAGTTTGCAAAGGCAAAACTCAGTTTCTAACTCACAGAAGCAGTACATCAGAACTCTAGGAAAACATCTCCAAACTCTGAGCCACACAGTTTCTTTCTCTGTCAAAAACAGTGTTCTAGTTACTGAAGTTGGCCCGTTCTAAGCCAACACATTTCTGTAGTTTGTTGGTGAGGTGGAGCTCAGAACATTGAAGTCAAAGAGCAAAACCAAACGGAACATTAGCTACATTTGTGACTGCACCATACTCACTCAAAGATAGTTTTAACAAGCTGCACTGATCAATTAAATATATACAGATGTATTGCCCAATGTAATCTACTGAAAAAAGAGTCATACAAAGTGTTAACAAGTTTCTATTGTTTACGAGACCAAAAAGAATTTCACAAATATTTGTGTTTCCATTTTCATCCATATTTTGTTTTTGATAAACTTTTCCAATTAGATGTATACACTTAGTATTAGTGGACAATAATCCTCAGGTTTGGCACATTATTAATCAATTTGTTCATATTTTCAAACAACTCTCTCCTGAACGATGATTTAAAAATATAAAAACAATATAAACTATTCAGGAAATCAGTATTGTTTCACTTAGAAATTTGTCTTCATCATCTTGTTATTTTTTTTTAAACGGGTTACTACTTTATAAATTCATGTGCATGATTTCCAAATACTTTTGATAACATTCAAAATCTAATACCAGAATGAAAGTTGATTTAATAAATATAAGTGGCCATATATTTCACTGGGAGTTGTACTTGCTTACACCAGAATATAATTTGGTCCATTAACTTCATATTTTAATATCCCTCAAGTTAAATAATGGCCTTGACTTCATGTTTGTAGATAGAATCTACCACTTGATATTCATCTCCACAGGATTCAATATCTACCTATAACTTATTTCTTGTGGACATCAAACAGCAATGATATCTTCTACTTCAGCAATATAATGCAGAGGTCTTGTATATCAAATCATATATAATGTCACCATATAGAGTTCTTTATATCTCAACAAGATATCAATGCTGTGGTTATTTAATTGTTGCTAAGAAAAACAACAACAACCACCAACCACTTCAGCAGCCTTAACTTTACAGAGCACAGCTTTACATTTGCAGAATTTTAAATAAATAAATAGTTTACATTTGCATAGTCTTAATACTTTCTCTATCTACTTTAAATCTAATATGAAATGAGAGGTTCTACATAAAGGAATCATCATAATTAACTAGCCAAGAAGCATGCCTCACTTCACTTTCCTTATACTGTTATCAATGCCACTATCAGCTCTCTGCACATGGACACTATTATTGCATCTATCACACAATTAAATTAAATCTTTTCAGCAACATCTGGCTCCTAGAAGGAAAATATGAATAATTTTGCCAGCTTTGCCAGCTAAATTCTAATTATGATGTAATGGAGGACATCAGCATGTGGCGGACTTGGTGATTAACCTAGGGCAGCTGAGAAATAGGTCTAGTGAGATGAGCAAGGCACTTGGATCAGCTCAATTAATTATCTTTTTTTGTAAGGCTCTTAAATACAGCAATGACCTTGTGATGGGTAACAGTAAGTTACACTTGAACTCATTTAGGAAGTCAGACATCTCACAGTACATTACAGGAGCTAAATGCTTATATTTTTAAATCCAGTATTACGAAAAACGTATATTATATGTACATCTTCTTGTCCTTACTTTACAAACTAATATATGTATCTGCTCTCTCTCTCTCTCCATCTCTCAGTGTATTTAGACATTTCCCCCTTGTATGGGCTGCTGTACTAGATAAGCTTCTATTTCCATATACTAGAGAGCCATGGAAGTAAGTAATGTGGGTCTTATGTTAAGGAAAGGGGAAGAAGAATAAGATTCCCAAAGGATATTCCCAGCCCTCAGTCACTGACTCACCCTATAACTATGGGCAGGTCACAAACATCTGCGCCTCAGTTTATGCATTTGTAAAATAGATTTAATTGTAGTGTCCTACCTTCCTGAGGTTATGAGATTTGATTAAATTTATATTGGGAAAACACTTACAGATTCCTGCATGGAATGCTCAATGCACACCCAAGCAATTATTCCTATGCAGCCATAAGGCTAGATTCAGTTATATGCTCTGGCTGTTTGCACCATACCAACAGCTCAAAACAGCTGCGGTGGGGCATGCATGTGGACGGTCAACATCAGCAAAATGTCTCGTGGCCCACAATCAGATTATCCTGATGGGGCCACATGCAGCTCGTGGGCCAGTTGCAAAGCCTTTATGGTCAAGTATGTTTCTGCCCGTTACCAGAGGTAACTGTACTGAAATTATCAAGCTGCGAGTACAACATTGCTCTTTTCTTTTAAGACTGGCTTGAAAGTTATGATCAAAATGAAAGTAAAGAGCAATATAATAAAATGAGCAAAATAAATAATTTAGCCCATTACCTGTGTAGGGAAGGAATTTCTCAAAATATCACATTTTGTTAGTTTAGGAATCTGGTCTCATGAAAATATATCCTGAATCTTAATGTAAAAATGTGATCAATCAAATTTTAAGAAGAGGGTGCTATTTTGGGTGCCTCTTTTTTTTCTTTTATTATTGTAAATAAGAAGAGCAGATAAAGCAGCTAATCTGAGTCTGATATTTCAGCTCAAAGAGAAAAAAAACATTGCAAGAAGTTTGCTGTAAAGAGTCTCTGGGAAAACAACAACTAATTTCCTTTTCACAGTTCCTGCCAGCTGTGCAACTAAAAACAGACATGCAAATTAATATGCAATTTTAGTTGGGAAAGGCACAGCTTGAATTTGTGGAGAACCTCTTACACTTTTGTCTTATCAGCAATATGCTTTTCTGTTTTGCGATCACAAGTTTTTTCCTCTGTCTCATTTTTAGTGAAAAGGCCTGCTGTTTTCTTCTCATACAGAGCAAGTGTTATGTCCCCCTAGGCTACAATATTAAACATACTGACACACGCTTGTTTTAGTTCCCTTGACGGTGCTTTAGACTGAAATGGGTTTATTGGGTTTCCGCCAAGCTTTACCAGCGTACTGCCTTTGAGCTTTTTGCACATACAGTATAATTAACATCTAAATTTTTTAAAGACCAAGGAACAGGCCAAAAGCTGATTTTTTAAAAAATAATAAAGCATTGTTTAAGATTTAATGAAACAGAAGCACCAGTGTCAACATTTCTATTTTAAATGAACTTTGTTGTTTCTCGACACCTTAAATGACTGCTTCTTGGAGCAGCTAGTCCCGGAACCCACAAGAGGAAAGGCAATTCTTGATTTAGTCCTAAGTGGAACACAGGATCTGGTCCAAGAGATGAATATAGGTGGACCGCTTGGTAATAGTGACCACAATATAATAAAATTTAACATTCCTGTGGTGGGGAAAACATCACAGCAGCCCAACACTGTAGAATTTAAGTTCAGAAAACGGGAGATCCAGTGGATCCAGTGTAGTTTGATTTTCAGAAAGCCCTTGACAAGGTCCCTCACCAAAGGCTCTTAAGCAAAGTAAGCTGTCATGGGATAATAGGGAAAGTCCTCTTATGGATTGGTAACTGGTTAAAAGATAGGGGGGAAAGGATAGGAATAAATGGTCTATTTTCAGAATGTACAGAGGTAAATAATAGTGTCACCCAGCGGTCTGTACTGAGCCCAGTCCTAGTTAACATATTCATAAATCATCTGGAAAAAACGGTAAACAGTGAGCTGGCAAAATTTGCGGATGATACAAAATTAAGTCCCAGGCAGACTGCAAAGATCTCTCAAAACTGGGTGACTAAGCTCCAAAATGGCAGATGAAATTCAATGTTGATAAATGCAAAGTAATGCACACTGGAAAACATAAACCCAACTATACATATAAAATGGCGGGGTCTAAATTAACTGTTAGAATTCAAGGAAGAGATCTTGGAGTCATTCTGGATAGTTCTCTGAAAACATCACTCAATGTGCAGCAGCAGTCAAAAAAGTGAACAGAATGTTGGGAATCATTACAAAAGGGATAGATAATAAGACCGAAAATATCATATTGCCTATATAAAATCCATGGTATGCCCACATCTTGAATACTGCATGCAGATGTGGTTGCCCCATCTCAAAAAAGATATATTGGAATTGGAAAAGGTTCAGAAAAGGGCAACAAAAAATGATTAGGGGTATGGAATGGCTTCCGTATGAGGAGAGATTAATATGTGGGGCTTTTCACCTTTGAAAAGAGTGATAGTTCAAAAGTTGAAGTTTGGTGGTTTTATTATATTATTATTTCTTATTCATATATTTATTTTCAAAATGGCCCGGGGGTCCTAACATGCAAATAGACTAGGCATGGCACACTTTCTGTCCTCAAGAGTTTAAAACCTATTTTTATACATGACACAATGAGTGGCAATAACAGAAAAACTTGGGCCTCTGGGTTACAAGTAATATCTACATATTATTAAATGTTAAATTATTGTAATGTTAAATTATCGTAGTTTCCCGAGACCCCTGATCACAATCAGTGCCCTTTTGAGCTAGGTGCTACGCAAGCAGGGATAGCTGTGTTCCCTTACCCCAAATAACATACAATTTAAGACTTAGAGTAACTCGTAAAACACAAAACAGTTACAGGACAAGTTTACAGCTAGACTTCCATTCTCAGCCATAGGACACAAAACTGCATATCCTCAGACATGGACATGCACATACCCACACACAGACAGACATGAAAATTCCTAAACTTCCTCTCCTAAAAGTAGTGGAATTTGCACCTTCCAAACCCACTTGTCCAAGTGGCTCTTGCAGATATCAGTGTTAGAATTTTTCAAGTATGCACACTGATGTTTAAAGACGAAATACAATGTAATCACCGTGTGCACAAAATGTACATACAAGAAAAGGCCAGGGGGTTTACTACTTCCAACAATAGGCAACTAATGGATAATAAATAAAGAACAACTTAGATTCCTAAGAAATGGATAGTAAAAATCCCTCAAGTCATTATGCTCTGGCTATGATGATCTTCAGAATAAATCCAGTAGTCATCATTATATTGTCAAGATTTAGTAAGTCACTCCCCATGGTATCTGATCTATCTCAGTATAGGGCTTTAGCGAAGTATCTCAGGCAATGCAGTGAAGTAACTTGGAAAGTGTTGACTATTTATTAATGACCACTGTAACTACTTCTATCATGGTATTCCCTTGAAACCAAGGTGTCACAAGACTGGTTTGTATATAAAAGTTTCCCTGGTGATGTCTGCATTGAGATCTAATGTTAGAGGCCCCTTTTGTGAATATGCAGGGTGCATTCAGAATAGTAGCACTAAGCTCTGGAATAAGAGTGCTGCTGGCTGTTGCTAAAAAAACAAAAGAACATCTCAATTCTTCCTCTTCCTTTTCAGGCTTTGAGCTCTACTGAAGTAAAGGATTAATGACAGAGCTATGGCGTCAGGGTAGTGCAGTGGCAATTCATACTGGGAGTGAGGAGTGTTATCTCCACTGCAGACAATTATAGTCTCTGCTTTATAAATCCCCCTTCTTCTGGTTTCCTCCTTTATTCATTCCTAAATCACCCTGTCACTTGCTACTGATTTCTCCCTGTATTCTGCTGCTGTCTTCCTAATTGCTCATCACTGCTGTTGGCTCCCTCCAGTATTTTTCCCCTTACATTGTTCCTGGCTCCCACATTGCCTCATCTTTGACTGCTTTGCTCACTTCTAGAAACTGCCGCCTCCAGGATCCAATGTGTAGTGCTGCAGTCCCAGGAGAAGTGCAGTTTAATACAAATCAAGATGCAACACTTGCTGGAGCCTCTGCTACATATTAGGGGAAATTTTTAACAACAAAAGAAATTTAGCAGTGCAAGGCTAACAGGAGAAGTTCCTGCAGTTACAAAACCATCCCCTAGGTTTGAGGAAGACATTTCCCTCATGAGATGCTATTGTATGTTTTGGTACATAATGGTGGTTTGTGGTTAGTTTCTGCCTCAGGCAAAGTCTTTTGTACAACTTCCATTCACTTCAATGGGAATTGGATGAGGCCCTTCATTTAAAAATTGCCCCTTTTTGCCAACAAAATTACATGGACAACTGACTACGGCAATTCCTGAGTTTCTAATGAAATAGCAAGTGGTTTGATACTTATATTATCTTTATTACATTTTTCCATTGTAGTAACACAGTGATCCCCACCAGAAACAGCGTCCCAGCATGGTACATGCTGTACAGATACATAGAAGGTATGATCCCCGATTTGAAGTGCAAATGCTCTAAAGTCCCAAGCCTGTAAACATTTATGCGTGTCTTCACTTTAACTGCCATGAATAGAACCACTTAAAAAAAAATCAATGGAACTATTCATAGTAGTACAGTTAAGCGTGTGCATAAAATGTTTTCAGTATCAGGCTTAATTGAAGATGAGAGGCTGCCAGAGAACATGAAAAAAACAATGGGAAGGATAAAAGGAGCTGGAAGCAGCAATAAGATTACACCAGTCCACCGACTGCCTTTGAGCACAACTTGCTTGGGCAGAATTATTTAAAGGCTTTTTTTAAGATCCAAAAGTAGCAGTCATTGATTGGGTGTTTTTTTTTTCCAGGGGTCATAATACAAGTGAACCTTAAGAGAGGATAAAAAAAGAGAGGGTTGTGGTTTTAGAGATTAGTACATACATTCCAAGCAGATAGTACAAGAAAGAGGAATGAAGACGGTTGTGCAACCGATGCACAAACATGTGGTTGAGACTGGTAGAACAGATACAATAGGTGACAAACTGATGAATAGGGAGAGGTAGAGCTGTGAACAGCCTTGAATATGGGGACAAGGAACTATAACATGATGTGGTGGAAGACATGAGATCAGTGGAAAACCCCAAAGAGGGGGTTGCGATAACATGGACAGAGTGACAGGCCAGGAAGATACTCTTAGCAGCTGTATTTTGTATGTACGGAAAGGGGAGTGGCATGACTGGCAGAGAGATCAGAGAAGATCACACTATGGTAATCAGAATGTGTGATGTACAGGGCCTGGAAGAAAGCTTTCGTACTGTTGATAGGAAACAAAGATTGGATTTGAGAAGTGGTATAGAAAAAAATAGCAGAATTTGGCCAGGGCACAGTTGGTTGTGGGTATTGCTTATTCCTCTGCCTTCTAACAGGATGGTTTGGCTTTAGTGGCATTTTGTGTTATCATCTAAAATTATGTGAAAGTTGGCCAATTAGCCAATCCTAATGCTTGTGACCATGCTCAGCAGCCTGCAAGATTCCCAAGGTTTCATTGTGTTCAATTCGTATTTGTAATATTCTTTTTCAAAATGTAACATTTATACTTTGGATTAGACTGGAGCAGCTAATCTCCTGAGTGTATGTTTTTGTTTATAGCAAGGTATTCTGTACCTTGCAAAACTTTTATTTGATTAAATAATCTGAAACAAGCAGCAATACAAAGTACCATATGAATATTATATATTTTAAACCTTTAGTCAATTCAATTCTCTCTTCCTAATTTGGAAAATGATTTGGAACGTTTTCAGATTGATTTGCTTTTATTGATTTTTTGCATTTTATCATCATATTTGGGATATACTTTAATCAGTTCCCTCAAACAGACAGGGTTCTTGTTTTTTTTTTTTAAAACTAACTCTTCCCATATACCATACACCATCCAAACTTACAATTAAAACAGAACCCTCTTTTTGAATGTTAATTGAATTACTATGAAGTATAATGTTTCCAGGCAGACAAAATATCTAGAATAATATCAGTCAACTTGCTGTACATTTTTTATAAGCTTTTCAATAAAACCTTTTAAATTCAAGACAAAAAACCTTACATTTATTTCACATTGCTGACTAACAAGCTACAGTACTGTTTGCCTTTGTATCAAATGAAGTTAATATTAAGTGCTATATTTTATACACATTTGACTTGTAGTGAACTGAAGACCTTAGGTGAGTTCTCTGATAAAAACTAAATGGAAAAATAACATTCAGTAGTAATTTTCATCTATGTCAGTTAATTGCAATGAGGATTATTTTTATGTTTTTTATACAAGTGTTAAAAGTACAAAAAAAAGAATAAATTCATAGAAAATGGATTGAGAAAAATAGATTAATATAGCTAGAAACCCTTTCAAAATATGAAATCCTATAAAAAGGTACTGGAGGCTGACATTTTTCTATTTTGTGAGCCAAATGAATAAGGTAAGAGGTATCCATAGCAGCTTTATTTTGTTTGTTTTGGTTTTTTTTAAAGTTTCAGTATGTTTTGCCTTCACTTGGGGGTCATTTTACAAAGTGTGTATAGGAGGGCTAGACATGAGTTCACCATCATATGAACAAAGACATGATTCAGCAACAAATCTTCCATAGCAGACTTCTCATTCAGACTTTGCTGAAGCTTCAAGTTTCAGAACTGTGAGAATATGCTATCTCAGAATTAAATAAGAAGGAAAACACAACACATATAGTACTTACCAGCATGAACAAAATCAGGAACACTTTGCAGCTGCCAGTTCCAAAATGTCTATTTTAGGCCTGCAACTGCCAAATTTAAAGGGCTAGCCCCAGAAAGGAATCATAGGGGAAAGTCCCTATAATGGGCAACCTTGTGCGTGAGAGAGTTAAGAGGGGCCTGAACAGTACTCCTGGGGCAGAGATGCATTGCACTTTTTCCTGAATAGAGGAATGGCATGCTTGTTGCTGAACTAAATCACTAATTTGTGATTTCCGGTGCCTTGATTTTTCAAAACTTAAACTTCAATTAATATTAGCTTATATATTCTATAATGGTAATATTTATGCATTAAAATATTAAAGACTACATTGTGGTTCTGAGATACAAAGTTATACTGAAGGTGATGCAGAGTCACATAACCACGATATGAATTTTACAGAGGGTGGGAAGAAATGTTTGTTAACAAACCATCATTTATTCCTGGGGGGTTATGTGGTTACTAGTATTACAAGCAGAAGAGCTGCTGCTTCTTTGTTGGGAAAACTGAAGCATTAAAAGCCAAGGCTGTACTTAGCATCTGTACTCATCTGTCAATGGTTCCCCAGAAATTCCTCAACCAAGCAGTGAGGAAAGCTAGTTGAAAAATGTTCAAGAAAAATCTTAGTCAACAGGGAGTTTTTATTTTTTTTCAGAAAAACAACAACACTCTATAAACTGCCTCCCCCTACCCCCAAAGCAACAAAATTACATGGGGGGGGGGGAGAAAACTGATAAAACTTTGCATTTTTTCATTGAAAATATTTACATTTCCAATCTGCTCAAATGTTAAGTTAAGAAACCGAGTAACCCTGGTAATTGAAAAGAATCTGGAAGATCTATTTGTTCTATGAAGCACTTAACTACATATTGTCTTTTGAATCAACTCATGTCTTTAGAATGTACTGACTTTTGGGCAGAGATTCATTATTTATTTGGAACAAGTTATATATTGAGCCCTAGGTACATATAAGATGTATTAATATTTACAATCCTAGAAAAAAGAACCTTGAAAACCTGGAGCTGTGTGTGACAACAAGGATGGTCCAGAGATTAGGGTGCTGACCTTAGACTTTGGTCCCTGCTCTATCACAGACTTCCTAGGTGACCTCAGGTAAGTCATTTAGGCCCAGCGGTTTAAAAGGTGACATTTAGATATTGCTCTACTCAGTGTTGCAAGGCTTAAGAGATTAAGACTGCATTGAAAGTCAGTAGAATTTAGGCTCCTAAATCAGCTGGAAGTTAGATGTCCACATCACTTAATCTTGTAATAGCAAACAGAGCAATTCATAAATATCTTTACAGTGTGAGCCTTAGTCCCCCTGTATCTCAGCTCCTTGTATGTAAAATGTGGCGAGTACTTCTCTACCTCACCAGGGTATGGTGAGGATAAATAAATAAGATTCATAGACTCTCAGAAACTATGGTCTTGGGGAGCATATACAGACATAAGATAGAAGACTTAATTTCCTAACCTAACAATTTATAGCTTTTGCATTGCAATTTGATTAATGACAGATATTCTGAAAATGCAGTGGAAGATGTTAACTGTAGTTAACTGTTTCTTTAGAGTAAAGAAAGAATAGGTGTTTAGACATTGAATGCACTACTGTTCATCTTGCCCACATCTGATGAATCTACAGGATTCTTTTATCAAGTGTGTCATCTACATTTTGATTAGCTTGGATGAAATTTCAAGAGTTGTCAATTTTCAGATTTCAGAACACAAGATGTGGTTAAACCCAATGGCACAGCATCACATACTTAGATACAATATAGGCATTTTTATGACGAGTATAGCATTGGCCACCATGGAAGAAGGATATTGAACTAGATTAATATTAACTGCCCCAAAACTTCATTAATGCAGAAGTAAAGTTGCCCAGTGATGACTGGTGCTCTTCTAGTCTCTTTATCTAATCTGTTCTTAAACACCTGTCAGGGATGTTCTAGATAACACTTAGTCCTGCTTCAGTGCAGGGAACTGGATTAGAAGGCCTACTGAGAGCTGTTCCAGTCCTACATTTTTATTATAAGTTTTATGTTATGATAATGTCCCTTATAACTTTAATGATCCTCTGCACCATTTTGAGAACCTCTTTCCAGTAACATGTTAGCACCCAGATCTAGACTTGGCTCTGGAGAAGCCAACCCTGGCCTCCACCTGTACCCCCTGATTTCAACAAGACTTTGTCAATGTGCAGAGCACACCTGTATAGAGTTGCTTTCCCCATTTGAGGCAAGGAGTTACTTTAACTTTTGAAAACACAGCATAATTCCCAAATATTGCTAATAGTATAAACAAAATGTCACATTTATGCAGACCACATGTTGTGCTTGTTAGCTGCATTATTTACACCAGATTGTGCAACTGTTCCTGTCTTGCATTTAATACCATTCAAGTAATCCAACTTCATTTCTCTCCACAGCTTTTTGTTTCCATTGCTCTACAGTGGATCAAATGCTTCAGTTAATTTTTCCAAGATTTCTAAAGAATATTTTTTGAATCAGTGTCTCTTTCTTCCTCCCTCCCCTACCCCATTTGTGTAGGTGAAATTAACAAACCCAAGCACTCCATTTTGCGATAAGAAATTAGAGTACCAAAAATTGTAGCCCTTGCAAATCTTTCCTTAGCAGTAGTTTTAGCTTCCTAATATAATGATTTCATCTGTCTGAGCATATAGAAAAATTAACTTGTTTCAGGGGAATCTGAGGAAAAAAATGAATAAATATTAGTTTCTATTACCATCATAGCACCTATGAGCCATAGCTATGGAGAAGGATTGCATTGTGCTAGGCATTGTACAAAGACAGAATAAAAAAAGTGTGTCCTGGCCCCAAAGAATTTACAAACTAAACATGAGAAAAAAAGACCCCATATGGATACAGGAGTACAGTGAAATAAGATTGGTCATCATAGTAGGCAGTGGTTTCAGCACTCTATTTCCAAACTACTGTACAGTGTTAAATAAAAAGGTGCAAACAAAATATGCTATGTAAAGATCTCAGGAACCTGACCATTCATTTACCACCAAGCTCAAATCACTACCGTTCAGTATGCCTCTCATGTATGCTAGATGAGGGTCAACAGGTTCGGCAGATATTTTCCTCCTATTGTCTTACTGCAATGCGTGGGATATAGAAGTATAACCTGCATTCAATCAGGTGCAATGTTTGAATCCCTCAGTGAAAATAGTCAAAGCCAAGAGAGCCATAACAAGAAAAGATGGATACAAAATATTAACGTTAGTTTTAGATACCTACTGATTTGCTCAGGACAATTGTGTAGATTGAATGGAATTGGTAAGTGATGCTGAATAGCATGTCATTTTGTTTCTCCAAAGCCATTTCTGTGTTACATAGTTTGGATTAAGATAATTCACAAAAATCATGTCAATAAGTCTATGGAGCAGTGTTCATTAGCATTTAGACTTAGGCTGCTCTTGTAGTTTACTTGCATAACTGTCAATGTTACGCGAGTATACACATACAGTAGCAAAAAGAAAAGGAGGACTTGTGGCACCTTAGAGACTAACCAATTTATTTGAGCATGAGCTTTCGTGAGCTACAGCTCACTTCATCGGATGCATACCGTGGAAACTGCAGCAGACATTATATACACACAGAGATCATGAAACAATACCTCCTCCCACCCCACTGTCCTGCTGGTAATAGCTTATCTAAAGTGATCATCAAGTGATCATCAAACTCCAGGAGAGTGAGTTTGTGTGTGTGTGTGGGGGGGGGGGGGGCGGAGGGTGAGAAAACCTGGATTTGTGCTGGAAATGGCCCAACTTGATGATCACTTTAGATAAGCTATTACCAGCAGGACAGTGGGGTGGGAGGAGGTATTGTTTCATGATCTCTGTGTGTATATAATGTCTGCTGCAGTTTCCATGGTATGCATCCAATGAAGTGAGCCTTAGCTCACGAAAGCTCATGCTCAAATAAATTGGTTAGTCTCTAAGGTGCCACAAGTACTCCTTTTCTTTTTGCGAATACAGACTAACATGGCTGTTACTCTGAAACATACAGTAGTAGTACAGTAATACTTTTGGGTTCATAAAAATCAAAGTAACGGAAACACTTTCTAATCTGAATTGCTTTCCTGAATCTCCATCCTGAGAGTGAAGTATTGCACATTCTTAACTCCTGAATTTAAAAAGGTTTCAAATACCCCCTGTGAATGCGAAAGACACACATACCCCATCATGCCCGGTGGACAGAGTCCACTGCAGCAGGCCCGCTCAGCAGCCAAGTAGGGAACTCAGGCCCTCCCACTCCACCAAGTTCCAAGTGACCCTCTTAAGCACAATAAGGATGGAGCTCACTACCTGAGATCTAGCTGACACCCTCCCCTGGGTTTCTTCCTACTGTTCTGTCCCTCCTTGGGGTGCATTATGGCTTATGGTTATCCCTTGCTACCTAGTCCATGGGCCTCTGCCAGCTAGAGAATCCCAGCATCAGGCAGCAGCCCTCCTCCTGGAGATGCACCCTCCTACTATAGTCCCTCAATAACTGTAAGTATAGGTCTGCCACCCTTCTGGCTATTCTGAAGAGCTTCCCTTTTCAGTCCCTCCAACAGGAACATGACCAGCAGGCCTAAGGGAGTAATGCTTCCCAGGCCCAGAGTTCTTGCTCTGTCTTTCTAGTGTGTTGTTTATCCACCCATCACACTCCCAAAGGAAGTCGTAACAGTTAATATGTGACACATTTGTGACTTTTGAAGATAAGATGACAGTCTCTTTTGTGAGAGGTGTGTGGACACCACACAGAATAGTAGGGAAAGAGCTATGTTCTCTATGAAGAGAGAAGAAACCACAAACTTGTCCTCATTGCAAGGATTATCAGGAATTGCAGCTTTGAAAAGCAGGTGGTAGGTATTGTACTATGAGGAACCTAGGAGGCAAGCTCCTGGCCAGCTGACTTTCTCTCTCTACGTGGGTTGACTAGGCTGGACTGAACAAGGGGACTCTTTTGGGAAAGAAGAACGGTTGGCTGCAGAAAGCTCATTAGAGTTCCTTGGTAATACCTGGCTGTAAGGAGAACTTAAATATATTTATCCTGATTGTATGTTTTTCTTGTTTTAGTTGTACTTAGCAATATGATTTGTGCAAATAACAAGAAAATGTTATTTACCTAGCAGAAGTGCCAACTTTGAGAGTTCCCACCCACACTCCAACCCTTCCCCTAAGCTGCCACCCAGCCCTGCCTCTTCCCGCCACAGGTCCTGTACCTGTAACACTGTTTAATTAATGCAACTCTAAATATTGTACAGTGTTTGGAAATACTTGCCAGCCCAAACATCTATGCTAAAAGCTCTCAGATATCATGCCAATGCTGAAAGAAATTAACGTATAATTTCTAATAAGCCTAATGAACTTTCTTCAGATCAAATTGATTTCTCAAATGTCATCTTAAAATGCACGTATAAAACTTTATTCTTGTAAATCCATTGTCACTATTTTTGTATAACAATCTTTGACAGGCAGAAGAATTTTAGGTCTAATTCTGCAAAAACTTATTCATGTTCTTAACTTTAGATAAAAGCGGTCCAACTGAAATCAAGCTAAGCATGTTTAAGCATCTCCAGAATCAGGACCTTCGTTTGACATTTTTGTGAAACTCTTACAAGATATGTATTACTGTCATATACACAGAGAACATTAAACAATGGGTGTTATCATACACACTATAACGAGAGTGATCAGTTAAGGTGAGCTATTACCAGCAGGAGAGAAAAAAAAACAAACAAAAAGCAACCTTTTCTAGTGATAATCAAGATGGGCCATTTCCAGCAGTTGACTCTTTGTTATTATTTATTTGTATTATCTTCAAGGGGCTCTGTGACCTGTGCATAGCATATGTAGAAAGGCTTCTGTCAAGATTCCTTCCCCACTCTGAACTCTACGGTACAGATGTGGGGACCTGCATGAAAACCTCCTAAGCTTACTTTTACCAGCTTAGGTTAAAACTTCCCCAAGGTACAAACTATTTTACCCTTTGCCCTTGGACTTCCACTGCCACCACCAAACTTTATCTGGGTTCCTGAGAAAATGTAGTTTGGAAACGTCTTTCCCCTCAAAATCCTCCCAACCCTTGCACCCCACTTCCTGGGGAAGGTTTGGTAAAAATCCTCACCAATTTGCATAGGTGACCACAGACCCAAACCCTTGGATCTTAGAACAATGAAAAAGCATTCAGTTTTCTTACAAGAAGACTTTTAATAGAAGTAAAAAAGAATCACCTCTGTAAAATCAGGATGGTAAATATTTTACAGGGTAATTAGATTCAAAACATAGAGAATCCCTCTAGGCAAAACCTTAAGTTACAAAAAAGACACAGACAGGAATATTCATTCTATTCAGCACAGCTTGAAACAGCTTTTGAAAGTATCTTGTCTCCTCATTGGTCATTTTGGTCAGGTGCCAGAGAGGTCACCTTTAGCTTCTTAACCCTTTACAGGTGAAAGGATTTTTCCTCTGGCCAGGAGGGATTTTAAAGGTGATTACCCTTCCCTTTATATTTATGACAGCTTCCTAAAATTCTGGGACCAATGTTTACAGCTTTGCTCCTCTAACGCAATGGAACTCCATAATAAGCATACATTTTTTTTCTTCATGGGAGACAGAACTTTCTCTGACGTCAATCTTAAATTGTGCAATGAACCCTCCCAGGCATTAAGGGCTATTGCAAACCTCACCCCTTTCCATTCCAAGTGCATGGTGCAAATCTTTGACCTTGTCCTCTCTAACATATATTATATGTTGATATATTCACTATAAATAAATAAATATATAAATAAATGCAAAAACCCTATCAAAACAAGATCATTCACTGCACACTCCTCCTGGGGAGACGAATGAACAGATAGGTGCCAGATGTTAGCAAAGTCATTTAATGCATAACTGGAAAACATTCAGATACCATGCTCATCACTGTACTATAAAAAACTTACTTAGAATAGAATAGACCATAACATCTATAATAATCTGCTTTAGAGTTCTGGGATCACTTTTGTTCTACAATTATAATGATTAAAACTGAATAAGCTACTGATATGATTTGAGCTGGGCTGTCAGTAATTAACTTACCTTTCCTTCATGTTCATTTTATTTCTGCCTTATTCTGAAGAAGGCAGATTCAGTCTTTCAGTTAAGCCACAGAATGATATTACACTTATATTTGCTCAGATCTAACCAAGCTGGTCTGCATTGAACACTGTTGGATTATTCCCATTAATAGATGTAATCTTCCTTCAAACACGTTATCAGTTATTTAACCTACTTTTTCTTTACCACCATTTTGGCAATCAATATTCTCCTCCTGTAAGCCTTAGAGATTTCTCAGATTGATGTTACTGAAGAAACTGAAACTCTATTGGACATGAAATCCTCAGTTTTGTTTTAAACTGTTTTTGAGCCCTGCATTCCCAAACATATAAATTTATCTTAATCTTACAGTTTTGAAGCCTTAGGTAATATTGACAAAGTTAATAACGCTTAGTACTGAGACATGCTTTTGATGCATTAATAGAGCTTGCCTGTAAGAAGCCATTGTGTCCACTTGTCTTTGAACTCTGTCTCTCAGAAGCTTTTTGCCTTAATTTAGTCAACTACGGCTGCAAAGTCCTTCATCTTTCATTTATTTTGAATCCCAAACCTTGGGTGTTTGACAAGTCATCCATTTTCCGTTTTCCTGTAATGTTTAATTATATGTAAGTTTATTACAAATTAAGAGTTGCTTGGCAAAAATATATATTTACACATGATTCAGTAGTAAGACAACAATATTGCATTAGGCTTGGCTAGTAACTTTACAGACTCTTTTTGTAAGCTTTTTAAGGGAAGAGAGTATCTTTTTTTCCTGTCTGTTTCTACAGTAGCTAGGATAATGGGGTTTTCATCTGACATATATTATGAAGGTCATAGAAGTTCACTCAGAAATTCCGTCATCATGTCCATAACTTCTGATTGACTTAGAGCTTTTTTTTTCCCCCCAGAAAGACACTATGTGATGAAGAATCTACCTCATCTCTTGGTAATTCTTTATAATGTTAAAAGTGTGTCCTTGTTTTTAGTTTGATTTTACGTAGCTTCAACTTCCATACACAAAATCATGTTATGCCCCTAATTACTAAATTAAAGAACCTTCTACTATCTGAAATCCTCCTCATGTAGGTACTTAGACCCAGATGCAGGAAGATATTCAGGCTCCTAACTTCTATTGATTTCAATATAATTATTCTTGCAGGTTTTTTCTGCATTCTTTTTGACGTGTAGACACAAGAACTCCTTTCTACGATATAGTGCACCATCCTGTCAATAAGAAAAGGAGTACTTGTGGCACCTTAGAGACTAACCAATTTATTAGAGCATAAGCTTTCGTGAGCTACAGCTCACTTCCTCAGATGCATATCATGGAAACTGCAGCAGGCTGTATATATACACAGAGAATATGAAACAATACCTACTCCCACCCCACTGTCCTGCTGGTAATAGCTTATCTAAAGTGAACATCAGGTGGGCCATTTCCAGAACAAATCCAGGTTTTCTCACCCTCCACCCCCCCCCACAAATTCACTCTCCTGCTGGTGATAGCCCATCCAAAGTGACAACTCTTTACACAATGTGTATGACAATCAAGTTGGCATTGGCATTGGCACCCTGACAGCAGGATTGTCTGGCTATGTAGACTCCCTCCTCAGGCCCTACGCTACCAGCACTCCCAGCTACCTTCGAGACACCACTGACTTCCTGAGGAAACTTCAATCCATCGGTGATCTTCCTGATAACACCATCCTGGCCACTATGGATGTAGAAGCCCTCTACACCAACATTCCACACAAAGATGGACTACAAGCCGTCAAGAACACTATCCCCGATACTGTCACGGCTAACCTGGTAGCTGAACTTTGTGACTTTGTCCTTACCCATAACTACTTCACATTTGGGGACAATGTATACCTTCAAATCAGCGGCACTGCTATGGGTACCCGCATGGCCCCAGAGTATGCCAACATTTTTATGGCTGATTTAGAACAACGCTTCCTCAGCTCTCGTCCCCTAAAGCCCCTACTCTACTTGCGCTATATTGATGACATCTTCATCATCTGGACCCATGGAAAAGAAGCCCTTGAGGAATTCCACCATGATTTCAACAATTTCCATCCCACCACCAACCTCAGTCTGGTCCAGTCCACACAAGAGATCCACTTCCTGGACACTACAGTGCTAATAAACAATGGTCACATAAACACCACCCTATACCGGAAACCTACTGACCGCTATTCCTACCTGCATGCCTCCAGCTTTCACCCTGACCACACCACACGATCCATCGTCTACAGCCAAGCTCTGCGATACAACCGCATTTGCTCCAACTCCTCAGACAGAGACAAACACCTACAAGATCTCTGTCAAGCTTTCTTACAACTACAATACCCACCTGCAGAAGTAAAGAAACAGATTGATAGAGCCAGAAGAGTTCCCAGAAGTCACCTACTACAGGACAGGCCTAAGAAAGAAAATAACAGAACGCCGCTAGCCGTCACCTTCAGCCCCCAACTAAAACCCCTCCAACGCATTATTAAGGATCTACAACCTATCCTAAAGGATGACCCAACACTCTCACAAATCTTGGGAGACAGGCCAGTCCTTGCCTACAGACAGCCCCGCAACCTGAAGCAAATACTCGCCAACAACCACATACCACACAACAGAACCACTAACCCAGGAACTTATCCTTGCAACAAAGCCCGTTGCCAATTGTGCCCACATATCTATTCAGGGGACACCATCACAGGGCCTAATAACATCAGCCACACTATCAGAGGCTCGTTCACCTGCACATCCACCAATGTGATATATGCCATCATGTGCCAGCAATGCCCCTCTGCCATATACATTGGTCAAACTGGACAGTCTCTACGTAAAAGAATAAATGGACACAAATCAGATGTCAAGAATTATAACATTCATAAACCAGTCGGAGAACACTTCAATCTGTCTGGTCACGCAATCACAGACATGAAGGTCGCTATCTTAAAACAAAAAAACTTCAAATCCAGACTCCAGCGAGAAACTGCTGAATTGGAATTCATTTGCAAATTGGATACTATTAATTTAGGCTTAAATAGAGACTGGGAGTGGCTAAGTCATTATGCAAGGTAGCCTGTTTCCTCTTGTTTTTTCCTACCCCCCCCCCAGATGTTCTGGTTTAACTTGGATTTAAACTTGAAGAGTGGTCAGTTTGGATGAGCTATTACCAGCAGGAGAGTGAGTTTGTGTGTGTATGGGGGTGGGAGGGATGTGAGAAAACCTGGATTTGTGCAGGAAATAGCCCAACTTGATTGTCATGCACATTGTGTAAAGAGTTGTCACTTTGGATGGGCTATCACCAGCAGGAGAGTGAATTTGTGTGGGGGGGTGGAGGGTGAGAAAACCTGGATTTGTGCTGGAAATGGCCCACCTGATGATCACTTTAGATAAGCTATTACCAGCAGGACAGTGGGGTGGGAGTAGGTATTGTTTCATATTCTCTGTGTATATATAAAGCCTGCTGCAGTTTCCACGATATGCATCTGAGGAAGTGAGCTGTAGCTCACGAAAGCTTATGCTCTAATAAATTGG
Source organism: Lepidochelys olivacea (assembly GCF_965140295.1). Taxonomy (NCBI): domain Eukaryota; kingdom Metazoa; phylum Chordata; order Testudines; family Cheloniidae; genus Lepidochelys; species Lepidochelys olivacea. The sequence continues at coordinate 72,233,133 of NC_140411.1, read as the reverse complement.
TTAGTCTCTAAGGTGCCACAAGTACTCCTTTTCTTTTTGCGAATACAGACTAACACGGCTGTTACTCTGCATCCTGTCAATGTGACCTGTATTCTTTGATCCTTGATTTTTGACCTTACATTTGGCTGTGTTAATTAGCATATTGATGAAATGAGCTCAGCTTGCCAAGTAATTCTGGGATAGATTTTGAAGTTTGCAGAGCACCTAGCAGTTCCCACTAACCCTAATTAAGAATTATAGGAGTTGCTGGGTGCTGAGCCCTTGAGAAAACTGGGCCCCTTTTCTCTTAAAAATTAAACACTTGAAGGATATTAATAGTCCTACAGTTACCTGACATGCATAAGCTACTCTATGAACTGTTTCTGCACATACTCCTACAAATCTTGTAGGAATTTAAGAGATTTCCCTGACTTATGCTGTATTAAGTCCCTGGATAAAGTATCTAATAAAATAGGAAGATACAGTTTATGAAAGATTGAGAAGGGTTATAAAATTTGATTTACTGTAAATAATTCATGATACTCCTTTGCAGCACTGAGAAATCCTTTTCCATGGTTCCAATCTTTGAATATAAATAGACATGCAGTGAATATAGAACACAGCTGGTGAGTTTCTGATTGTGTGTATTTGCACACAAATACATGTGTATTGGGAATGTGTAAAACACTCCAGTTAGCTGAGCAAGATCTATTGGAGTAGAACTAACAGCCTGTAACTCAGGGAAATTGTGTAGTGTACAATTTCTCCCAGTTTTAAAAATTCACAATAATTTCTCTAATGTCAGAATGTGTATGATATTTTGAAGACAATTCCATTTTGCAAATTTATCTTTTGCTTCTGGAAAATTAAGTTGTTCTATGTTTAGGGTTTTTTTCCTAATACATATAGAAATTAAGCAATAAACATCATTTTAACTGTATTTAATTTTCAAGACAGTCAAGGTGAGTGAATATATTTTTTGGGACCAACTTCTCCTGGTGAGAGAGTCAAGTTTGTTAGAGCTCTTCTTGAAGTCTGGGAAAGATATCCCCCATGTCACAGCAAAATGCAAGGTTGAACAAATTGTTTAGCAAGAGTAGTTAGCACATATTGTAAGGGACCATTTAAGGTACAGTGGCCTGTTAACATCTCAGCAGTTATGGGACAAAAAGATGGGGTTAGTGGGTTACAGATGGTTGTAATAAGCAATAAATCCAGTGTCTGTGTTCAGTCCATGATTTTTAGTGTCTAGCAGAGTAATGAATTTAAGCTTCTAGGCTCATCTTTTGCAAGTGTTGTGCAGGTTTCCTTTGAGAATGAGGACTGATAAGTGAGATATAGAATTATTGCTTTGTGAAAAGTGTTCACGCACAGGTTGACAGGGTATTATTTTTCTTTTATTATTTTCCTGTGTGAGTTCATTTGAGAACATAATGATTGTCTAGAATTTAGTGCACTGGATGACGTACACACATGTAATAGGCATGTGTAGGATCCATGGATCTTCAGAGGAGTGTTGATTGTTGAGTGTAGCACGGGAGAGACATCTGCAGGTTTTACATCTGTCAGGGTCTGATGCTCCTTTGAGTTGGTGTGTCTTGGTCTGTGAGGAGCTTAGGCAGCTTGAAGTGTGGAAGAAGAGGTGCAGGAAAGATTTTTTTTTTTAGGATTTGGTCTCCATCGAGTATGCTTGTAATTGTTTGATGATACCCCGTATGGGTTCCAATATGTGGTGATAGGGGACAACTGTGAGTGTGAGGTCAGAGAGGGTTTTATTTCTCTATTGAAGCAGGTTGTCTAAAGGTATTTGGATGGCTGGTTCCATGATGCTATCTACTTCTCTGGTGGCCTGTCCTTATTTGGTGAAAGCCATTTTAAGTGTGTTAAGGTATATATCAAGGACTTTCTCTTCAGAGCATATTCCGGGGTATCTTAGTACCAAGTGCCGGAAATGGCCCACCTTGATCATCATTACAAAAGGTTTCCCCTCCTGCCCACTGTCCTGCTGGTAATAGCACACCTTAAGTGATCACTCATTACAGTGTATATGGTAACACCCATTGTTTCATGTTCTCTATGTATATAAATCTCCCCACTATATTTTCCACTGAATACATCTGATGAAGTGAGCTGTAGCTCACGAAAGCTTATGCTCAAATGAATTTGTTAGTCTAAGGTGCCACAAGTACTCCTTTTTTTTGGTTGTAGGTAGAAGATTTATTGGTGTGTTTGGGGTGGTTACTTGGTTTCTGAAGGTAGGTTTGGTGATGCATGGATTTCTTGCATACAGTTGTTTGTAGGATTCCATTGTTGAAGCTGATTGTGGTGTCCAGGAAGTTGATGCTAGTGTGGAACCAGAGAGACTATAATGGATGGGTAACAGCTGGTGAAGTTGTGGTGGAATACTATGAGGGAATTTAAATCCCCTGTTACTTGTGGGTGAACACTTTTCACAAAGTGGTCACTCGATAGCTGAACCATCACTCCTCAACCTCAAAGGAAACCTGAACAACATTTTCAAAAGATGAGCCTGGGAGTTTAAAGACATTACCCTGCTGAACCCTAAAATTGATGGATTGAACAGAGACACTGGACTTAGGGTTTATTACAACTATCTGTAAACCATCACCCCCTCTCTTTTTGTCCTATAACTTCAGAGGTGTTAATGGGCCACACTACCTTGAATGGTCCCTTACAATATGTGTTCACTACTTATGCTAAGTAATCTGTTCCATCTGGCATTTTGCTGTGACACTGGGGCTTGGTCTACATTAGAGACCTTACAGCGGCATATCTGTAGTACTGCAGCTGTGCCACTAAGATCTCCAGTGTAGCTGCTCTATTTCGAAGAGAGAGCGCTCCCCTCCACATAATTTAACCATCCGCCAACAAGCAGCAGTAGCTATGTCAGCAGGAGATGATCTCCTGCTGACATAGCACTGTCCACACTGGTGCCTCTCTCCATGTAACAGATGTCACTCAGGGTGTGTTTTTTCACACCCTTGAGGGACATAAGTCTTACCAACAAATGTGCTAGTGTAGACAGCCTGGGAGTACTTTTCCCAGACCTGAAGAGCTCTGTGCGTCTCAAAAACTTGAATCTCTCATCAACAAATGTTGGTCCAATAAAAGATATTACCTCACTCACGTTGTCTCTCTAATATCCTGGGACTGACATGGCTACAACTACACTGCATTGCAAGACCGTGTGTAGTTGCTAAAACAAAATATATTTTTAAATGCCTTCTTAGTTTTGAAATTTTGCTCAAATACTTTCATATTTCAGATTTTCCCATTGTGGAATTATGGAATTTAAAACCCCAGTGGCATATAAGACTACAGTGAATTAGGTCGATTATATATACACACCTTCTACTGGATGGAATGTGAACTGCTAAACTACTCTCTACAAGTAGCAAAGTATACAGCTAGTAAAGGGCTAAGCTTTTCGAACAAGAGGCTCTGAGTTGTCAGCTCAGAGAGAAGAGTGAATTTCTAGGTCACTGTGAATTTGTTCTTATGCTCTCTTTCTTGCCCTATGAATATTCACAATGTGCTTTATTTACATATATTTGTAACGCTTCTACCAGGTGGAGTTGGCAGCAACAAGAGCTGGGTTCAACATCTGCGGTTTCCTCTTAACGCTACAAAAGAGAACCAGATCAAGCCCACGCCCAGTAATCTGGTAAATCTAAACACCACTCCTGGGTACCTCTCAGAGGTAATACTTCCCCATTCACAAGCACTAAGTCTGTGTATAATTAAAAAAAAAAAAAAAAAAAACTCCTTTTCTTAAAAGTGAAAGGGAAGCCAGCATTAATTTGGGATAACACCAAATCCCAATTCAAAAGCAAGTAACCTTAAGCAAACACCCACCCCATAATATCCACCTTGCATTTTGAAAGTCCAGTGAACAAATGTCCATTTACTACACCACTCCCCTTTCCCTTCACTGCACCCCACCCATAGTTGGTTATCCTTAGTCAGAAAAGACCCAGAGTTCAGAGGTGCATTCACATGGGTCCAGCTCCACCCCTGAAAAAGGTGGGCGAGGGCAGGCAAGTCATGCTTCTGCTGCCGCTATCTCTGTAACTGGCTCACCGCTGCTACCACTGTTACCTCTGCCACTTCTCTTGCTCTTATTCTCTGCCATCACCCATCTCTGCTGCTGCTAGTCACTCACTGCCACTCCAACGATGCTGAGTTCTGAGGTTCCCCTACTTACCCAGTAAAATCACGAAGAGCTGAGCTATCAGAGAGCCTTTATGCTGCAGTCTCTTTGCTGTCTTTCACTGCAATGCTGTCCCTATACCATGTTTAAGATTTAGCCCCTAGGCTGGCTCCTCAGTGATTTCAGCTCTAGTAATCACTGAACAGAAACAGTCCAGAGTCAGAGTCCAATCAGTTGTCTTTGAATAGTAGAGAGGAGAAGGTCAAATGTTGTCTAGGACTCTTTAGGCAGAGTCCACATGAGATAGGAACACCTGTCCCCTCCACATCTCTTCACTGGGATTTGGCATCCATATCCCCTTTTTAGCAAACGAGGGTCAGTTTAAGGTGACACCATCAACCAGGGCATGCTAAGCACTGTTCTGCTGCCCTTTACTCATATAATAAGGATTCCATGTCTTTTCCCCTGCATTCAATCCTGAAGTGAATTGTAATCTAAAAATCAGCCAAAACTGATCACTTTAGGCAGGCTGTTCTGTTTGCTGAACACCTCAGCAGAGTAGGTATGTCTATGCAAATATGGACAGCTTCTGAAGTCTTTTCTCCTAGTGTGTCACTAGATGTCAGGGGAGAGACTCTGCTCCCATAGTTAAGGAGTTGACAGATGTCTGAATTTAGCTGAGAATATTCAGACATGCTGCTGCCATGTTGAAAAAAAAAAGGAGTTTTCTTGTGTGGTGTTTCTTCCTCCTTTTTATTGGAAGGGTCAATAAAAAAAATCAGAAAATGAGTCACAAGCAACACTGAGCTACATTAGAACATTAAAGAACATTTAAGAAGTATATTAATGCTGTCCACAAGTAGGATAGCTTGAACTCTATCTTCCACAGCTCACAAGGCTCCACAGAAGTCTCTTTGCTCCATTTCTGCCTCACATGGGAGTTTGGAAGTGAGGAGGTCACAAAGCATCCAAACTCCCAGCACACAGTGAAAGGGTTTTCCATGTTGCCTTCAATAGGATGGTGCAGATTAGATGGGAGTGAGGTGGATATGTGGAAGTGTGATTAATACTTTAGCACCCCTATATAGGGAGCAACAACAGATTTCAGGTGTTCTAACACATAGACAAGAAGGGGCTGTACTGAAGCAGTGTGATCAGCCATGATTTAGGATTATCTAACTTTCCTACCCAGCTCACCATGATCACCATTTCTTTCACAATACAGGCTGTGTGTTATCAAAGGGTGATTTTCATCTTTAGGCCTTGGATACAATAGAGAATTTTTTTTAGAACTATACGTACCATACTCAAGGCAGCTCATGTCAACATGGAGTTTAAACCCCTATGGCAGCCAGAACCCTTCTATACTAGGGCTTCCAAGTCTGCTAGCACTAGAAGCACTTAAGCAGTGTGCACAATGGTAATGTCCTTATTGCAGCCTTAGGGAGATATCTGGTTACCTGTTTTATATTTGTCAGCTAAAATAGAGATCCACTTATACAAATCTATCACTGAGGAACATCTGGACTTTCAATGTTCACTCAAGAACTTTGAGTCCATACAACTACAAATTAGACCAAGTCAATATAGTATACTTTTTCCATCTATGAGAGACATTTGCTGCTTCTATACTGTTCATGCTATTGAACTAAAAACCATATCTATATCCCACGGAGCAGCACTCTGCATTGTAAAAGAAAAGTCTCTCTAAAAGTATCTCTGTGAAGCTGAGACAATCTACAATTAATTTGACATCATCTTTCAAAACTCCCCATTCTTCTGGGATAAGCAAAATGAGGATGATTTTTTCTTACCTACTGTGAGAGAACACAACATAATAGAAATTGATTACCTAGACTGTAAGCAAGCTATGAAGTGACAGGCAGCTATGCATATTCTTTTCAGCTGTGCTAGTGTTTTTGTATTAAACAATTGACTTACCACAGATAAAGAGCATATGTGTAACACATCACTCACCCTGTCCCTCGACTTCAGAGCCAGAGCATCAGTCCAAGCCACAAGAGAATGCTAGTGTGAGCTCTGCTAAGCCTGTCAATGCAGGCTGAAGGATTCGCTTCCATGGTCTCCAAATGCTGTATAGACATAACCTTTGAGGCCCAGATCAGAGGAAGTTAGGGACCCAAGTACCTTTGTGAATCTGGTCCTAAGCCCCACCACTTGCTTTTGCATTTCCCTCCTGGATAGCTTAGGCAGCTCCCCCCTCAGCTTATTACCTTCAAAGAATCCTTTACTTAGACTTCTAACTCACCCCGTGCATTGTCTGGGGAGCCTGGGTGCCTAACTCAGAGTTTAGGATTCCACAGGCAGCAGGGTGCACAGCAGCTAGGTGTTGCGATGCCTATGACAGTCTCTTGAGGCTCTAGAGTTTAACGTATAGAAAATTCTTGTTGGGATAGTAGAGCTTTGTATATCCTGATCCTAGCCTTACATTTTCAAAACACCACTGATGTTTACACGTTTTCTTTTCAGAGCTGCTCATACGCATATCTGGACTCCAGAGCAGATCCAATGTTATATTTTATCAGTGTTGTTCTTCTCTATCTTTTTATTAGAAGGAAGTCTGCATAAAGGTGATTTTCCCTCCTGATTTGAGGTTTTCAAATATGTTGTATTTCTTGTGGAAAAATGTCACATATTGCCCAGTGAAAGAAACATGAAATTACACAATTTCAACTAGACAGTTAAATGTGGAGTACTTCTCAAAAGTGTTATATGAAATATGTTTAATATCAAATGCACTTTCTGGGGGAAACTAATTTTTTTAATTGTCAAATTCAGTCTGGGTCTTCTGAATTTATTAAATGTTGTTCTTTCAAAAGTAAAGGCTTAGCCAATGTAAACAACAAAAGCTCACTTTCCTTGAAACGTAAAATAAGCTTCCAGAAAAGCCTGAGATCAGTATCCCAGATATCTTGGTCACAAGATCTTGTCTGTTTGCTTTCTTTCAAATTTTATCTTAAATGGGTCTGAACTGAAAAGGATCTGAACATAACCAAAAGTAGAAATTGTTCAGATCCAGAACTTTAAAGCCTGAAGCATTTTTTATTTGCTAAAAGAACAGATTATATCCTTTAGGTAAAAGGATTTGTTTTCCCTTGACATTTTATTCTGCCTGTTAATTATTAAAATAAACAAGAAGCATAATTTAACAGGCAATGGACAATTAGGGATTTTAAGCCTAAATACCAGGAGTCAGGTTTTTCTTTTCCCTCAGCTTCCAAACCATACTAGGTCATTTTGACTGCTTTTTAAAAGATGATTAAACAATGGATGTTTCCATATTTTTAAAGTGTAGATCACTGTAGTAACGCTTGATATTTGTTTAATATCTAGAAGGTAATCAGGATTTATCCTCTCTGTACTGAAAGGCTAACAAGAATTGATTAGGCTATTAACATTTTTGCTTTAGCTTAATTACTGTAATTAAGAGAATACTGTAAGAGAATACCTGCACTGAAGCACTGATCTGAAACTATGTATCCTTGAGGTGAGACACAAAGAAGAGGAGTGGTGGTTGTGGGGGCAATTCACTCACTCACAGTTCAAGTGGACACCAAAGGGCCTCAGACACTCCCTAACCTCACCCACCCCCCTTTTTTACACCGTTGTTACAGCTAGCATAATTGCTTGGACTACGAAGATCCCATCAAGGATTCTACAGGGCTATCTATTTACCACCCTCTAGCTCTCATCTAGTGTCATGGACGAGCTGTAGCTTGGGAGATGTTAATCCACCACTCTTTCATATATTATTCAGGCATTTTATTTCAAAGGTTGCTCCTTTGAGCATCTTGAAGACATTAGTGTTACTGCACAGAACTCTAGTAATGGTGCAGCCACCATTTTCCATAATAGGGCACACAATTCTTGCTTTACTTAAAAGGCCGATGTTGACCTTTCAAGGATAAATACCCCCAGCTGGCCCTCAGCTAACTACCTAATCATGATCCCTGCATTGGAATTAGGGTGTCAATCTCCTGCCAACTGTCTGTCTCATAAGGTTCTCCCACCTCAAATCTATATCTGGCAAAGGTTCCAAGTACTGAAAGACTCATTGGTCCCCTGAGTCTCCTGGTCATAACCTTCTTTCTAAATCCTCTTTTTTTATACCAAAATGAAATATTTAAGATATTTTCAAAATAAGTAAGAAATTATCTGTGGAAGAGCCCATTGTAGAGTTTATGACTAGCCCCCTACTGAGTGAGTATGGTACTAGCCAGTCTTGATTCAAGATTACCTCTCTGGTAATTTCTCTCTACCTTATATACCACACAGTGTCTTTAGTAAGAGAGAAGGACTTTCTCAGGCTCTAGATAGTTTTTGCCACTTCCCCCAGTTCTTTGGTGAATATTCATTCATCCCATATTCTAAGAGTGGTGTGTTTTTTCTGTCTAAGACTCTGAGATATGCAGTCATTCAAAGCAGCAGGTCAGAACCATCTGATCATACAGCTAGTAAGTATACCCCAGTTCAGATTGTGCACAGAAGTAACAATTGGTGCACATAACTTCCCTGCATCCCAAGACTTTTAGCAGAAATGGCCTGGTACACAGGTGTCTCATGGGCCACCAATAAAAAAAGCAGGACTATTGCCGCTCTATAATCACAGGGACAGATTCTGCCTGTCCCAATGACAGTGTTGGAGAGAGTACAGGGAACATTCCTCACTCTTGTGCAGCCCATGTAAGGCCTGGCACAATTGCAGGCCCTGTAATCATGGTACAGTTTCATCTCTATTCCCACAGAGCACTTAGCACCCCAAAGAGGCCCTAGCTAAGAGAAAGAATGAAGAGAGGGTTGCAATGGTTTGTGGAATAGACAGGAAACCTGGGAAGCTGATGCCACCTAGTACCATATGGAGGGACTGATCCTCCCTCCAGGCCTGTTAGTGAGGAGAATGCTGCTTCTGTTGAGGTCTTCACAGCTAGCATCACATCAGTGTAATTAAACCTCTGTGGGATCCCAGGCTTACATGGAAAGCAGTGAAGATGTCTTTGAATCTGGCCTCTGTGAAAGTAGTGGGGCAAAAAAGCCTCTACAGGCTATGGGTCATTACATAGTTTGCAAACAAGGTAGGTTAACTCACTGACATCAGCAAAGTCTTTGTAACTTCACAGACTTTGTGATGAAAAAAGATGATGTTGCTTTACGCAAATGGGCACCCATTCATCTTTCAGGATGCTTCCTCCACATTTAACCTACCAGCTTGACATTAGGTCATTGGTGAATTAACTGGTTTTGCTATTTGGAGGAAGTAACGCTTTCTGTCTTATATTGGTATGATCAGGGTGGTGTCTATGAAATGCATAATTGACTCAGTATATACTGTACACATTCTCCACTCAGAGTGTGGGGTCAAAGCTTTATCACTACCAAGAACCATACTCAAGGATGTCTTCATTTTGATAGCTTGCCCTGACCGATTATATTAAAATGGGTTTTGTGACAATTGATATAGAATCAGATAGATGATAGATCCCACCTTCCACTGGCCAGCAGCTCTACTTCCTGCCTTATGGGAATCCAGACTCAGCAGCCTCTGGATGTCAGCTGATGGTAAAAAATGGTTCCTGAATTCTCCAGGATTCTATAATTGTGACCCCCAATGTACTTCAGAAAAGATAAAATTTAAGAAAATAAATGAGTTAAGACCATCTAGGTGGATGGCTTTTTTGTCACAAGCTTTGTATTTGCTCAAGATCAATATGAGAGGCTTTAAAAATCCACAGTAATCACTGTATTCATGAAACTAGTTTGTGACTCCTTATTGCAGGTCTTCAAAGCAGGTCAAGAGGGTAAGGTCAGAAGCATATTTTTAATGTAGGTCTTTATCTCATACTCAGCTAACTAATTATATATTTGAGTTAATTTAGATCTCAGAGGAGAGAATTTTTTTCTTGGTAACTAATTTTGCTTTTTTCTTCTTCTCTAATCTACGTAGAAGAATTTAAATTCAATTTAAAGAGATTAGGTGAGCAATTATAGGATTAGCATAACAGGTCATGGAAAAATTATTTCTATCAGAATGGATACTGTATAGATACAGGAGAATTGCAAGCTATGCTTTATTAATTGTTTTTGTGAAACAGATTTTCCTGCTCCTTTTGTAGAGGAAATTGAAGTTACTGCATATTATTTAATTGAATGTGTTTGTGTATATTCAGTTATAACTAAGCATAGCATGAAGGACTACATCCTGCTCCCACTGAAGCCATGGCAAAATTCCAATTGCAGTAATGTCAACTGCAACAGGATAGTGAGTCCAGCTATCAAGACATCAGTGGCAACAAAGTTAGTTCCGAGGTTTAAAAAAAATACAAACAAAAAACTCCAAGATATTTTGTCTTTTCTATTAGAGCGCTATGATTATTATTAAACATTTATACTGCAGTAACATATAGATTATAACCAGGTTGAAGTCTTATTTTTTTAGATGGCTTACAAACATACAGTCAATGCCCCAAAGAGCTTACAGACTTTTTTTATTTGAAATGTATTAAAGAATTTTCAATATTAAAAAGTTGTAATGGTGGATGCTGTTTGTGTCACTGCGTGGTAAACAGGGAACAAAAGCTAACCTTCACCCCTGGGATTCTCTCTGGCTGGAGGAAACCATAGTAGGTGTAGAGCCTATAGCTGCCTCTCACATCTTTCTTTCTGTAGCTTCCAACGCAAAGGACATGTCAGGACTGGCAAAGAGCAGTCAAGAAGAATGGCTATGTTGGAATCCACTCAGACAATCCTTAAGTAGCAGAAGATCTGTGAAGGACATGTAAGCGTGCATCCTTACCTCTAGAGCACCTCCTCCTGTCTTAATGCAGCATTGTAGGGTACTTTGTCTCTTACACTCCCTCTGTTGATCACTTTCTTGGCCATGATGACAAGTCCTGGGCCATCTTTTTGCCAGTCTCCCTTCCTGGATCTTCTGTGGCTCAGTCCTGTGGCAAAGTCACACAACAGTTCAGTCTCCTTCCGGGATCCAGCTCTAAACCAAAGGTCCTTGCCCTGCTTGGGTTCAACTTCAATTTTTCCACTTATCAGGGTACTAACTCACCAGGTTTTTCCCTGCTAGGAGTTTAAGCAACACTTATGCTGTCCTTCTACCTATAATTGGCCTTTTGTTTTTCCCACATCCTCACAGACCCTAGCTCAGGGCTCTTCTCTGCTCTATGGCTCACTACAGGACTTAACCTTATTCCTCTAACTCTGCTTCCTGGCCACAGCCACTCCCAAACTACTGGACCTTCCTCCAGATCCATCCCAGGGAGAGACAATGCTTCCTAGCTCATCTCTACTAGCCTTCTCCCTCTCAGCTGACCTCCCTCAGCTCTTTATGAAGCCTGCCTCTGCCTCCTCAGGCTAGGATGGAATTAGTTAATTATCTCCTAGGTGCAGAGCATAGCTAATCAAATTCATTTCCCTGCCTTACAGCTGGTGGGGATTAAGCCCAATCACAGGACCACATCCAGCCCAAGGCTGGTGTCAGACAAACAATTAGGGAGCTGTAATTGGCTCCTTGAGAGTTCTCTGCTCTGGTGTAGCCTCCATAATATGAAGCAAGGTTACAGCACGTAGATACATTTAAACATTACACAAAGTGATTAACAGTACTTCTGTAAAATCTTTTCTTATGTACAATTAATTAATCTATTTTGGGAGCTTCTCCTGAAAACTTTTACTCTTAACATGCATCCAGAATATTTACACTGATTTCGGTGCGATACTTGCATGAATGAGGATAGCTGTATGAATGTGGTAAGTGTTTGCAGGATGGGGCCTGTAGAGACCATGTGCTCAAATACTACAATGTTAGTCATGCTACAAGAGCTCAACTAGAGTAGAATGTAAATAGGATGTGTTATAGATGCAGAACTCCCATTAAGAGGGCTTAGAGGGTTCTGGTATTAGCTACAGGCAACAACCCAGCTCAACTCATAGACAATTTAAAAAAATAGAGGACTTTTTATTTTAACGGTACTAACTTCTAAAGAGTCTCACTCTTGGGTATAAAATAAAAAGGAAGTCAGAAGGGGACAATTTTAGAGTATATCCATGTTTGGTGTTTTTGTTGTTATTCTTCATTTGTTTATTCTCAGAGTATCAAATGCCACATTGTTATGGCAGTAATGCTGAAAATAATAATGTAAAATCTCATACAATTTTAAAGGCTTTCACTTGGGAAATATGCTAAAAATCATAATTATAATGAATGTAACAGCAATAAATGAATGTGTTTAGCATCAATATCATCAACAACTAAAGGCCAGATCTTCAGCTGGTGTAAATCAACATTGCTTTATTGAAGTCAGTGGAATTATTTTGATTTATGGCAGCTGAGGATCTGGGCCTCTGTCTGGACTGTTTGAAATATATTACACACTAGTATCATGTTGTACAATTTAGTATTAATGTGTGTGGTTTCCTAAGGATTTTGAAGCTTGAGAATAATAAAGTTATCCCATATGAAATGTAAACATGAAATCATAAAACAAAGGAAGTACCATTGGGACACGTGTAAATGTATTTTAAAGCAGTGAATTGTGAAATATAATAGAAGACGACAACAACAGCCGTTATTGGGACTCCTTAATAATAACCTTACTTTGGCTGTTGCAGAAGGTTGGTACCTAATATAGTTTGATCATCCACAAAAATAACTAAAATAAGTTACTTACACACTACTTTAAATGCACTCTGATTTTATGTTTGCACTTTATGCTGCCAATACAATTTATCATATGCACTTCTGTTCATTTTATAACACAAAATAAAATGAGCAAATAAACCACTGCTATTGCACTTCTAGACATAGGCTTTTACTTATGCCTATGCACTTTTTGCAATCTGACTTTGAGCCTGGAAAAGAGCTATATTTTACCCCTCATCAAGACGCAAAACAGGCAGACTGCCTGCAGCTGTTGCATGTGTCACAGTATGCCATCTGGGTTGTGGTGCCAGCAGTGTGCTCATTGCTGTACAAAACGTAAGGGGAAGCAATGTACCTGCCCCATGTGGCTTACAAACAAAGTGAATAAATCATAACATTCTGCCCCCCAAAATGTTTTTTTCCACTGAAAAAAGTATTTTAGAGCACAGTTCAATGCACAAAGATTTTGTTTAGTTTTTAAAAATAAAAATGTAACACTGCTTCTTACCTTGGTGGATGGAAGTTGACAGGCTTCACTGAAAGACCATTTTAGGGATGGAAGAGGTCCAGCTAAAAAGGTGATGATCTGGGGAATCTGTGTGCTCAGCTTATGAATACTAGTTGATGTTATGAAATTGCTGTCTCATTCAGTGTCCCAGTGTATGTGGAGTCAGCCATATGCTATCAGGACTGGGTCATGTATCCCCCAGACCACGGACACTGTATGGATGATAAATCTTGATGGCTCCCATTCAAATGCGATCACCACAGCACAATGCAACGGCCACATCCTATGTGACACCAGATTTCTCCAACTTCTCTGCTAGTGCCACATCCCCAAACAGAAGAAGAAAAATCAGTTGTTAACACTGGGTCTTAAATACCACAGTGTCTGAGACACTCTGTGGGGAAGACTTAGAGATACTCACAGAAACAATGGAAGCTTGGGTGGGACAGAGGAAGAGAGCTGCATGCTTCTGTAGCATGACTAGCTGGGAGGAAATGGAGCTGGCTGCAGTGGAAAGAGAGACTCCATGATTTTGAGGAGAAGCCATGTGCAGGAGGAGAATCCTGTATTCCTTAGAAGTCTCTCACTTAAGCCCGAAGAATGCTTAAGAGCAGTGAGGAAACTGAGGCAGAGAAATGTGTACTGATGTGTGCCGGGCAGGGGAGAGTTTAATAGATTCATAGATATTAAGGTCAGAAGGGACCATTATGATCATCTAGTCTGACCTCCTGCACAATGCCAGCCACAGAAGCTCACCCACCCACTCCTGCGAAAAACCTCTCACCTATGTCTGAGCTATTGAAGTCCTCAAATCGTGGTTTAAAGACTTCAAGGAGCAGAGAATCCTCCAGCAAGTGACCCGTGCCCCATGCTACAGAGGAAGGCGAGAAACCTCCAGAACCTCTTCCAATCTGCCCTGGAGGAAAATTGTTTGTTTTTGTCTAGATCTGTATATTTCTTGTGCAAGGTAAACGAAGGAGTGATTCATTTTTGGGAACCTTTGCAAAGGGTATGTTTTTGCAACAGCTGGGAACTGTAATTTCCAGCATGGGTAGACATACTAACTAACATGGCCATGGCAGCCTAACATGGGTGGCAGTTTGGGCTAGCTACCTGAGTACAGTCCCATCCAAGACCCTCAAGACCCATGACACCAGGGCCACATTACAATTTTTAGCATGCTACCTCAATCAGAATTAACATCTCTACTTCTACCCTTGCTGGGAATTGCAAGTACCCATAGCCTGTGTGTCTGTTTACTTCCATTATTATAAGTTTCAGAGTAGCAGCCATGTTAGTCTGTATTCACAAAAAGAAAAGGAGTACTAGTGGCACCTTAGCGTCTTTAAGGTGCCACTAGTACTCCTTTTCTTTTTCCATTATTATGTGTCCCTGATGATGTGAGCTGTAAACCCAGAGTTCCCACCAGGTTGGAGATCTGGGAAACGGTATGTTTAAGCTCATGGGGAGTCAGCTGTGGTATTGGGGACCCAGTGCAGCTGGGCCTCAGGGCCCCATTTCCATGAAGGGGTAACAGACAGAAAAACTGTGCCCAGGAGGTATGCTAGAAAGGCCAAGAAAAGGGATAGTTCTGCAGCCTACTCAGGGCATGGGAAACTTGAGAATAATGGGTCTAGCTTTTTGGGACCCAAACACAACATTTTGGTGACCATTCAGCTGGGGGAGTTCTATCATGGCTGCAATGGGGGCACTATGGAAGTAGACAAAGGAAATTGTGGGAGAAGGATTCAAAGGGAACTTTGAGGCTAAAGGAAGTGAGGAGAGGAGAATGTGATAGAAGCAGAGATGAAGACCAGAAGAAAGCTATCCATAGTCTTGAAGAGTATGAGAAGCACAGTGAGCCACAGTTCCATCAGTTCCTCAGCTACTAAAACTCTGCTGGTTTCATTCTATTAGACCTAAAAGGCGTGCCAGTGCGTCTGCCAGAGTGGCCTACGGTGCCTGGGTAACTTCTAGTTGGTCTTCTCCCTACTAATTTCTAAAGTCACTTGACAACTATGTGAAAGAATCATGATTAAAATTCACAATGTTCTGCTTCATATGATTTAGTTTTAAATGGTTTAATTGTAGCTGAAATTCAAAGCATGGTGCTACCAAGTTACAAGTATTCTGAGCAGCTACCTCCACGGCAAGAAGCAAACATGAAAGTGTGATAAAAGAGTACAAAAGCAATTTAATTTTATTTTTCAAGTGCAGTGGAAGTGTTGGATATTCAGTCACCTGGTCAAAGGAGAAAACAGTGAAATGAATTACTTGTGCCATGATTCTAAGAATTAAAAGGAACATCTGGATTTAATTGAAGAAGGATATGGATGTGCTAAAACAGTAGTTAAAGTGGTCTAAATTAACATGGCCATGCTGGTGAAATTATGTTGTTTTTTTTTTAAAAAAAAATATTCCAACTTATGCTTAGTACAGAAAGTTTTTAATCCAAGATTCAGATGCAGAACAACTGATGGGTAAGGCTATGATGATAATCCATTAATATAATCTATCTAAAACAGTAACCTGTTGGCATAAAGGGGATGGATATTTAAAAAAAAATATGCTTTTTATTTAAATACATAGTGAAACTAGTAATTCTATATATTCATTTCTTTTCAGCAACAAAAGAAATGTTTGCTTTCTTCTTTAGACATGCAAAGATGCAAATATCCCCTCCAATGAAATCAAAAGGGGTTTAAAAGCCTGTTCTAACTATTCTAATCTGACTTTTAAATGGTTAAATGTCAAATATGTTGAAGAGTGAGTATACTTTTATCTTGGTTTGCCTCAGCAGTATCCACTGACAAACAAATCAATATCGACTTTTTAGTATGAGTTATTTCAGTTTCTGAAAACATAAAGGATATGCTCCCCCCTCAATGGCTTTGAAAAGACAGTCAGTTTTGATATATTTTAACTAGACTAACTTCTGGCAGTTGCAGTTACTAACAACAAAGGCAGTCTTCCACCAAGTGGTAATTACTTTGTCTTAGATACCCTTTCATGAACTTGGACATTTTCAGTTCTGGACTATTTCCAGGCTTTTTGGTGAAGACATGATTGGTATGCGTACACAGAAATTAGCCTATGAAGAGAAATTGTAAGGTTTTTTAGTCCCATCTAGTGGTAAAGAGAGGTATATGTTTTGTGTAACTAAATTGACAACAATGATTACGATAGACAGGCTAATAGAAGAAAATTTATGAAAGCTCAGTTAAACATAAAACTTTAGAAGTAAGGAGAATAAGCAACAAGAATTATGAATGGTCAGCCCCATTGTTGTTGTTGTTGTTTGCTTTGTTTTGTTTTTTTCTCTTTGTTTACATTTCAGGAACAATAGATTTTCACTTCTAAGCACAGGTATCTTAGAGGTATGCATTAATGGATGTTGTAACTCACGGTAATAGACTACTTTGTTTCATTGTAATTACACATCATGTTTGTTTGAAGTTCATTTTCTAGAAAATGAAAACACTCTCTGATCTCCGTGTTCACTGCTCTTTAATCATCAAAAAAAGCCGACTTCTGGACTGCAAATTGAACATATTTTACACAGATGTGCTAAAATGTATTGTTTCTCAGTTTGCTTTGCAAATGGCTGCATGATATCACTTGCAGTAAATTTTCCAACTGTCCTTTAACAACCTCTACCTCCCCTCTGTGTAATGGCTAAACTCATTTATGTTGTTTGTTTTTTGTCTGCTGAAATTAAAAGTACACACTAATAAGAATGTCCCTGGCTTAGTTATGTTAGAGCAAGAGGTGTGAAGCTTTCCTGGCCTTTCTACTAACCACATTGCTCAAAGGAAGAGAATAGCCACAGGAAGCTGAATATCATTAACTAAACAAGTACATTTGTAGAGAAGGAAATCAAGATTTGAAAATCATTAGTGAGTATTTCCATAACTAAAACAAAATGTGAGCTACACCTTACTGGCTGCAGGATTAAAAAAAAACCTCTAAAAGCCAGATCATACCCCCGGCTTACACAGTTATGCAGGGCAATATGGAGATGCATGATACCTCTAATGCCCCAGCATGGACTATTCATACCATAGCTATCAGTGCCGGGGGACATGTAAAGTTGTTACATCACCTCCACACATGTAGCAAGGACAAGATAGGGAGTGCACCAACACATGGGTTTGCCCTCACCCCCAGCTTGCCATAGCTGTATTGCAGCACTTGGAGGATGTACACTGCAACAGGAAGAAACCTGGCACAGAGTATGTCCTCGTTGGAAAAAGGGGAAAGCTGGGAGGCAGATTTTGACTCTCAATGTGCTCCAGGGCAGCAAAACAATACATTGTTTATTGCTCGGGGCATATGGTAAAACCATAGTCTAGGGAAAAAAAGGGTCAATTTTCTATTTCATATGCTTTATTGACTTCATAAATAAAATAATATGAGTTATGAACTGAATCATGAGAGTTTTACAGATGTGGCCTTTGTAGCTGGCTAAGGAATCATCTGTTACATACATGTCTGTGCAGTGGTGAAAGCTGGGAAAAAACACAGGTTGAATATGTTATATGAACTAGCTCTCATTACCCGATAATCTCATAACTAAGTCAATACACATTAAAAAAGCTCTTATTCTGTTATCTTTAAGAAAAGGGTCACATCTATACTATTCTAATTGGTGTGTGTTTGGAGGAGGGTATGCTAGAGATTATTACCATTTTAATTAGACCAAATGTCATTTGCACTTTGCTAATATATCTAGATGGTGGTTGAACTCTTTTGGAGATGTACACCCAATTGTATGTGCTGGGCATGTTTGAAATCTGGCCCCTGGCCCATAATAATCCATATAGTGCTTGATGGCATAGAAATTAGACTTTATTTACCAAAGTACCTAAACCATGTTTGAAAAAAATATATCAGAGATGTTTTGCCTCCTACCCTGAAACTCATTAGACTCATGCGCTAGCAAACTGAATTCAGAAACATCCATTGCATTATATGGTACAAACACACCATGCTAGTCTCAGATCCAGATGCAATTATTAAAAAGCTCCTCCACATTTCTCAGTCATCTAGACCACCTGTCTGTCAGAGCAGGATTATTCCTTGTCTTATATTAATTATTCAAAGAGTGTCCAATTCAGTATTCTACCACTTCCTTTGAAAGCTTATTCCATAGGTTGATTGTACTTTAAGGAAGATTTTTCTGATATTCATCCTAATTTTTCCCTTTCTATATTTTAATCTATTCCTTGAAGGCATATTCCCTTTTATTATGCTAAATAATTCTCCTCTCTTTCCTTAGTGTTCACATTCTACAAATATCTGAAGGGTGTAATTATGCCCCCCTCAGTCATCGCTTAGCCAAGCAACAGTATACGTATTTAGTTCTTTTTATCTCCTCTCATGAATCAATCTTCCAGTCCTCTGATCGTGTTTGTTGCTATTCTCTGAACTAATTCCAATTTGCCCGTATCTTGCTGGCAAAGAGATACTCAGAAATTAGCATAATAGGCCAAAGTCTGTGCTACCCCATTGTTTTCAATAGCATTGCATAAAGCATATTTCAGGCAGAAATTAGTCCAATATTTCAGGTACAATCATACTAAAGCTATCTGGGTCACTGCAATAAACTAACACCCTTTCTTGCTGACTTGATCATGTTTTTATTTTAAACTTTCGATTATGGTTTATTCAACTGGATTTTAGTCAATAGTGTTTACATCAAAGCTAAGATTAAATAATTTTGGGCCTAGCGCTGTCACTCTTACTCATGTTGCTGAGGTACATAGTAAGATATTTCACAATGGGTAAGATTTTCAGTAGTGCTTAAGCAGTTTAGGAGTAAAAAGTTTCATTACTTTTGTTATGTCTTCTGTCCTTTACAGAATAAACACAATATAATTGAGCTACATGTGCAAGGCAAGGTCCAAATGACCATGTTTACTGAATAGGTACAAACTGCCAGATTAGACAGGTTCACTGCACTGGGTGGATTCTGGCAGCTTCTAAAACAAACATGGTGAGTGACACTACAGGGCTTGCAAACTATTTAAAGGGATGCTACCCTATTCCTTGCAATATACCCTTCAATGGGAATTGTGCTAGGTGCTTTTGAAAAATTTACTCATTGGGAATGTTACAGTCAGGCCCACTGAGAAACATAGTCAGTGGTACACTTCAGAATATAGCAAACCTTTTGATAAATATACTTCACTTTCTCTTCATCTACTATTTTTAAAATCAGATGTATGACAAGATCTGCTCTGTATGAATACATGGTGCTTATCATTCCTGGTTTCTTTATCCTTCAAGGGCTAGATTTTCAAAAGTCCTCATCATTCACAATGAGAGCCAGATTTTCAAAAGAACGCATCCCCCATTTAAGCATTTAAATTCAGTGCTCATCGCTGCAGCACTCATTGAGACAAATGGGTGCTGAGAACCTTGTACAATTTGGCCACTTCATTTAGGTGTCTTAATGGGAGCTAGACCGTTTTGAATATCCAGCTATCTATTTAAGTGACTAAATAGGAGCTGTGGATTGTGGGCTTTTTGGAAAATCTAAGTCTTGATATTTAATGATTGTTTTTCCTAAATTTCCCCTTCAGTATCTGCACTGGTGTTTTACTCAGGATAGTGCAGGATGGTAACTGTCAGGATCACTGTACTTTTGCTTTCTGGAAAAGATACTACATTTGCTTTTCTCCAAACCTTTGTCATCTCTGCAACTTTTTCATGACTTTTCAAAAATAATTGTCGGGGGAAGAATAAGTTTGCTTGTTAATTCCCTTTGTAACTTTACAAGGAATATTGTCCAGACCACTTGATGTATTCCCTATTGGCTGACCCTCAGTAGCCATTACTATAAGGCCTTCCTCATTTGCTAATCATATAATTTTTTCCTTTAATTTTCCTGAAGACAAATTGTAAAAACTAGTACAGCATCTAAGCCACTTTTAATGCAGTATTAATTTCATCCCGTTCTTCATTTATGAATCAACCTACTTTTTTCCTCCATTACTTCTTTTTTGCTGATATTTCTTATGTCTCCTTACCATTTTATTGAAGATAAAGGGTTTTTTTTCTTTCAAATTGAAAAAGAGTATGTGTATTTTTTGTTTGCTTTTCCCTTTTCCATCTACATTACAGCTTACCCTCAGTTGTCGCTCATGAAGCAGTAGATGCCACTTGTTGTTCACTGTGTACTTATTTTTGTGGGGATAGGGCATATTTTAGGATTCCCCAATCTCCATCCTGGCTCCACACCCTCTATTAGTCACATTGGCATGCACTTTCTCCAAACTGGTAAGGAGTTGGTCCATGGTGGCTTCTCCTTTAGTTGGAGTGAATGTGGAAAAATGAGTTGTAGAGTCTGAGCTTGAAGAAAAAGTGACCCCAGTGACTAATGTTCCAAATCAGAGCTAGCATACTAAAAAGAGACGTGTAGCTTCAGCAGTGCAACCAATGGAGAAGCTAGCTGTCCTGAGTATGGCCCTCTCTGAGACCCTAGGCATGTACTAGGGGAAGTGATCCCATCCTTCGCTCATGCGGCTGTGCTTATACTTCTGTTTTTCGGGTGCTAGCTCAATCAGAGCTACCATGAGTATGTCTACTGGAGATAGAAATGTCACCTTCCAGCTCCAATGTAGACATAAAATGATAAAAAACGTTTTGGAACCTCTTTGAATCTAGTCTCCAAGGGGAGAAAACGGACATGTCCACCAACTTGATATGAATAAGGGGAAAACGTGATCTTATATTACAGATGATAGAAATAAATCTTTTCCGTGGCTGCACTAAAATCCTGATATTCAGTTTACCCCATCCCAAAAATAAATAAAAAAATCAATTCAGAATGTCATTAACAGTTGGACATCAGTCAAAAATCACATAGGATAATCCTGTAGATGTCATGGAGTAATATACTAGAGTCATTACCAAGGACAATAAAGTCACCCTGAACAAGAAATCTTGGTGATTCCAGTGGCAGATCTGTCAAGAGCTTATTAAGTTAATGTAAAGATTATAGCAAGCAAAGGTCTAGTGTACACTACGTGAATCCTCATCTTCCCTTTATCCTGGGACATGCATCTTTGGGATTAGGTATGGACTGAACTTGAAGGCAGATTCCAAAGACTCAGCCAACTCCTTTCCCGGAATGTTTTTTTTTTCTCATGTTGAGCTGAGTAACTGTATTGTTAAAGCTGAACTGAGATAAGAAGAGCTCAGTACTCTGGCGATCTTGCCCATTAATAAATGAACACTTTGTCCACTAATAAATAATGGATGTTGGCAAGTTTATTAGCAGATGACTATTCATTAAGTAACGTGAGTGGAAGAACTTTGGCACTGCTTGCCATTATCTCAGACCCTTGAGATAAGGCCTTAAACAGTAACAGTCAGACAGATGATAAATGTTGATCTCTGCCTCATAAATTCCCTTTTTATTACTTATTCTCCCCATATTTGTATCAGCTGGGACCTGAGAGTTCCCCACCCCTCGTATGGACTATGTCCACTCCATAATTTGGTTCTCATCCTCATTCCTCCCAGAGATCTGTAGTGCTGATCCAACCCCTCAGCCACCATTGGTAGTGGGTCATTGAAAAGACACAGATGATGAAGTTGAGAAACTAAGTATAAGCCACAAAGCAAGTCCACATCCTCCCATATCCTCTCTCAATCAAAAGCCAGCCACAGTTGCAGTCCCTCTACCCTCTTCAGTGCAGGAGCCACTGTTTGCTTGTATCCACTGGCTGTTAGTGGTTGACAAGGTGGCAGGACATGATTGGCCATGAAGAGATCATATGCTTCATCCTCCTTCAGGATGGCACAGCAAGGCACATCAGTCCTGAAAGCCAGAGTGCTCTGGGAGGCACTGTACCTCACAGAAGCACATTCGTTCCTGGAGCGCTTCCTCAGATTGTGTCGGCATGACCCTGGGTATGATTATGCAGTGTGATCCCCATATGGACGTTGCTTTATATCACTTAGAAACCCTTGCACATGTGGCACTTACTAATTGAGGCAGTACTCTTTAGTAGTAGTTTCCATTAAAATTGATGATGATAGCACTTTACTAGATATATCCTTATTACCTAGGATTTTTAAAATAGTTTTTGCTGAAATTAAAATAACTTTATATGTACTGTCACGGGGCATGCCAGATAGCTATAGAAAAGTAGTGGGAGATAGATATATCAGCTCCAGGCTAAACAAATCCATGGTACCAGGATAAGTGAAATGGCAGCTGCTCCAGGTCAATTAAGACACCTGGGGCCAATTAAGAACTTTCCAGAAGGTAGGGAGAATGCTAGGTTGATTGGGACACCTGAAGCCAATCAGTGACTAGCTCAAAGTAGTTAAAAGCCTCCCAGTTAGTCAGGTGGGGGTGGATGTCAGCAGCTGTAGGAGGAAGTTGTGCTGCTGGAGAGACTGAGTAGTATACACCATATCAGACACAAGGAAGGAGGCCCTGAGGTAAGGGTGAAGTGGAGCTTGAGGAATTGGGGGCTCCTGTGGGGGAAGTAGCCCAGGGAATTGTATGTGTCCTGTTTCTAAAGGGTCAGCTACCATAGCTGATACTATTAGGGTCCCTGGGCTGGAGCCTGAGTAGAGGGTGGGCCTGCCCCCCCCACATCCCCTTTGCCCTCTGATTAATCACTGAGACTGGGAGACAACAGAGACTGTACAAGGAAGGATAACTTCTCCTTACCTCCCTCGCTGGCTTATGATGAAAATGGCTCAGTAGCCTGTGACCCTTGTCTCTAGAGAGAAGGGTTACATGGGGGATCACAGTGAGGCTCTGAGGCTAGCAAAATCCGCCAGGATACGCAGGACCCACAGAGGCAAGGACAGAGCTTTGTCACAGTACACACACAAGAAAAAAAGCAACAACACAATAGCACTAACAGATGATGGACATAAATCTACTTGATGATACTCTGCACTATCCTTTAGTCCTCTCATGACAACTATGAGAATGAAGGAATAGAAGGAAAGGAGAAATATATAAATGAGAGAATGATCATGAAAGTAGAACAGACATCTGAGAATTTGTCCTAATGTAATTAGTGTGTTAGTTTTTTCCTTCATTTGGAATTGTTTTACTTTCCAAGAAATCTTCACAGATATTTTGAAACTGTATTTCTAATTACTTTTATTTATATATTTTCCACATTACAAAAGGAATAGGAAAGGAAAGTGATATTGATGCTTTGAGAGAATATTTTTTACACACAATCCTTTGCCTGGACCAAAGAAGTTACTTAAAATATTAATGTTTTCTTTTCTAATATCATCTGTGCACTGGAAGTTTGATTATTTAGAAGCATCTATTTTTAGTAATACTCTGATATTTGGGGATCTAAAGAACCCTGAGCTCATATAATTTCATCCACATTTCTATACAGTGATTGTATCCTTTGTGTTGTTTACAGAAACTAATTTCAGAATATTATGAAATTGCTATTCTCCTCCAAATTACAAATTTATTGTATTGCAGAACTGACAGATCCGCAATAGAAAGTCTTATACATACACAGCAAGGTTTGAGGAATAAGTGACATAGTGACCTTGAGCTACTTATTTCAAAGCAGGCAATATTGACCCTGTGACAGTGTCATATTGTAATAACTTTACTACCTTCATAGCAAATAATATAGTGAAATCCATTTTTGTGGAAAGAAAGGTGTAAGGGAGAGATAGTCATTCACTCATCTGTTGTTGCTATGGTTTGTTCAAAGCCATTTTAGAGGACAGCTCTTCAATCTATCAGAGGTTACAGTAGTTTAACTAGAATATGTTACTTGAGGAATCACTCAAGTGTTTTAGACCTTTATTTATGAATAATGGTTAGCTGTGCAACAATTTGTTTCACTGGTGCATATTCCTTTCTAAACACTGACAAATTCATGTAAGTAGACTTTAAATATCCGATCTTATATCAAAGTGCTAGCCACAAAAATCTTAAATCATTCTGAAGAAATCAGCTATCAAATCCCGCCTCATTCTTCTCTTCCGCAGACTAAACAATCCCAGTTCCCTCAGCCTCTCCTCATAAGTCATGTGTTCCAGACCCCTAATCATTTTTGTTGCCCTTCGCTGGACTCTCTCCAATTTATCCACATCCTTCTTGCAGTGTGGGGCCCAAAACTGGACACAGTACTCCAGATGAGGCCTCACCAATGTCGAATAGAGGGGGACGATCACGTCCCTCGATCTGCTCACTATGCCCCTACTTACACATCCCAAAATGCCATTGGCCTTCTTGGCAACAAGGGCACAAAGTCATTTTGAACCAAGAAAATAAAAATGTTTCATATTGACTATTTCAAAAAAGTAACATTATGATTCTTTCAGAATTCTTTGTGCTTCAGCCAAAACAATTTGATTAAAGACATGAATTTGCAGGATGTTTTGGTGTTGCCAAATCTGCCTTTTTTGTTGAAAAAAGTTTCAGATGAAAAATTTTGCCCAGCTCTAGTAATAACAATGGGCCTCTTCTGCCAGCAATATGATCTGTGCATAGTGGATTTGGAAGATAAAACAGAGAGATATGGAGGAAAATAAGAACAAGAAGAACAGAAACTGTGCCAGAGAAAGAGAGGGGGAAATCAAGATCAAAGAAGAGAGACCTAGAAGTAAAGAAAGTACTCAGTATTTCAGGGCTAGGGAACTAGTATTATAAAGAGAAGGATCAATAATGTAGCAGGAGTGTAACTAGTACTTATGTGGGAGGGTAGGGGGAATACCTCTAACCTGTGTATGAGAGCAGAAGATGATCATAACCCATTTGGCAATGAACATGGAAGGCTTTGGAATTAGGAAAATGATTTAGAAAAAAAGAAAAGTATCTCACAACACAAGAGAAGAGAGTTGTTGAGAGTTGAGGCAACAATGAGGAGAGAGACTGATATGTGAATATTGGGTTAAAATATGGTTGGCCATTGTGCGGGCTCACAGGGTATGTATGTACAAGAAGTCTTCCAATGCCTTTTTGTGGCATGTGAAAGAGCTACTCATAATGATATTCCCTATGAACAGTGATCAGTACCTCTTTCATCCATTGAGCAAATGGTCCAGATGTAGGTAGGGAGGGATAGCAAGGAATCAGGGCTGTGGGACATTCTCATCCTCCTCACTGATCTGTGATCGAGGACAGGTACACTGGGGGGAGTAATATATGCCAACCCAAAGAGCAGTGCCAATTATTCACTCTGTGTGTATACAGAGCAGTCCTGGGAGAGATTGTGCCTCCCCGAAGACTGTTGCAGTTCCACAACTCATCCACAAGTCGTTGTGAATATTACACAACTAACCTATAATGAACCTGGCAAGGGAGAATGGGAAGTAAGGAAGGAAAATGCGGATTTGCCTATGAGAAGGCAAATAGAATCCACCTGCCTGACCAAATTAAGGAATACCACCACAGTGAGGTAACCTCCAGCCAAATGTGGTATTAGGAAAATGTTTATTTTAATGTAAGAGTTTTTATTTCATCATTAAACTGTCACGAGAAATACCATTTCTAAACACTGCTTCCCAAATACACAATCTTTTGGGAATGTTCTAAAGTTATTTCAAACTCTCCTGTTCTGCCCTCTCATTTTTGTTGGAAGTAGATATACACAAGTTTGCATAATTTTCTGTCTTTTCTTCTTTTCTCCCAACATCAAATTCTACTAAGAAGAGTGTATGTATCTAACATAGAAAGCAAACAATCACATAACATAATTGTGCTTAAATATATCTAATTATGTTCTTATGGCTGATCTTCAGAATGGGACCATTTCACTGTGCATAAGGTACTTATTTTTAGTCAGAGAAACAAGTCATGAGGCTGTATTGTGATTGTGTGAACATTTAACTTCTCTTTAGTGATGTCTGTTTCTTCTGTTTTCTTTTGAAGCCTGCACTCTCCATGACATAACTTTCTCATGTGACAAAGCAGGTAATGTTGAGTTCAAGACCTATTGATTCAAGTAGCTCTATTTCAATTTTTCCTTTCAGCTACACCTCCATTGTGACATGAACAGGTTAGAATTTCATGAAGCCAGAGAAGGTTAAAATTTCAAGAAGGCAGGTTTTTTGGTTCTTTGTTTTAAAAGCAGTGAAGATTGCTTTTGTGCTTATGGTGAAATGAAAATGAAAAAAGACTCCCCGCCCCGCAATCAATTTCTAAACCAGAAAATAATGCTGACATTGATGAGAGTTTGGTTCAAGGCCTAAGGTGTCAAATTCCTCCTTACGTGTCAAATTCCTTCTGTGTAGGGGAGCAAATTCCATTTTTAATTGTGATCTATGGGCTGGTGTATAAATTTAAATTTATTACTGCATATTACCAAAGGGACCCCCGCTGCTGTCAACAGGAAGCTTGCAGAAAGCTCAGGGTAAACTATGGCATTAATGACAGGTTTCAGAGTAACAGCCATGTTAGTCTGTATTCGAAAAAAGAAAAGGAGTACTTGTGGCACCTTAGAGACTAACCAATTTATTTGAGCATGAGCTTTCGTGAGCTACTGCTCACTTCATCGGATGCATACAGTGGAAACTGCAGCAGACTTTATATATACACAGAGAATATGAAACAATACCTCTTCCCACCCCACTGTCCTGCTGGTAATAGCTTATCTAAAGTGATCATGAGGTGGGCCATTTCCAGCACAAACCTGGATTTGTGCTGGAAATGGCCCACCTGATGATCACTTTAGATAAGCTATTACCAGCAGGACAGTGGGGTGGGAGGAGGTATTGTTTCATATTCTCTGTGTATATATAAAGTCTGCTGCAGTTTCCACGGTATGCATCCGATGAAGTGAGCAGTAGCTCACGAAAGCTCATGCTCAAATAAATTGGTTAGTCTCTAAGGTGCCACAAGTACTCCTTTTCTTTTTTATGGCATTAATGGAATACCAATTGTTATTGTTATTTATCCATTGCCTCACTGTTGCATTCATTATCACACATTGGAAAAATATTCTCATTTTTGGACCACTGCTATTTCTGTCCTTTGTTTCTCTGTCTTATCCATCTCCCTTTCTGTTTCTCTTCCCTCTCTATGGCATGGTTTACACAGAGTTGTACCGATTTAACTAAATATGTGATTTTATAGCTATTTAGTTAAACACATGCAACTTTATGTAAGGACACTATCCTATTAAGCCTGCCTTCTAGCAGTTCAGCATGTGTTATTAATATACAGGTACAAGCTAAAACAATATAATCAGTTTTAATCAATATAAGAGTGTCCACACATGAGATTGCACTGAGTTAATTAATTCAATTTATGTTTAATCTGTGCCACTTTTATGTGTAGACGAGACTTGTATCTTTCCTCCCTCTGCATTCCTTCTATTCAGCAACATCCATTTTCCCTCATGACCCATGGGCTTTTCTTTAACACTGTTCCTGCTTAGGTTTCTTCTTCCCCTATTTAGGTAGGTGGGGAATGGACAGACAGGACCTTCCCTCCCCACCACAAACACCAGCAAGTACAGCTAAAACAGCATCCAGGGATTAGTATTTTACACCTAGTAAAGGGCTGGGACAAAGTATTTCTGCCTGGAGCAAGATGGGAACCAGGAAGGGCATCATGATTGTCCCATGACCCCGATGGTTAGCTTTTAGGACGCTGTACTCATTCTATTTGTTTATTGAGGCTGGTGGGTAAGGTAGATGATAGGGAAGCATGCTCTTTTCTTTAAGAACTGTCTAGGCAAAGGTTGGGGGATGCTATCTGGAAGTTTGTTTTTTGCTTTCCAGCACAATGAGAATCCTCCTTTGATGCCACCAATTGTCAGCAGCGTAGGTTAATTTATTCATTGTATTTTAACTGTATTTCATTGTGAACATGTCCAGAAGCTATGTGCTGGAGGTAAGTTTCTATGATTAAAACATTAAATAAAAAAACAAATAAAAGAAAGTTATAAACATTCTTAAATTTAGAATAAGATGTGCTGCTGTATTACAGCCTTGATAAGTTATAAGTGACACACCTTTTTTAACACAAGGAACCAAATGCAGTAGAATAAGGTGATTTTATTGGTGTTACACCAAGGATTAATTTAGCTCACAGAAAGCATTTTGTCCTTGTACTGAGAACAATAAAAATGTTTGCACAACAGAAAAAGGAATAGATGGAAAAAGATAACATACATACTTGATGATGATGGAATGAATGTTTGTGCTTAATACACTGGAGAAATTATCCAGTAACAGTTCACCCAAGTGAAAATATTACCCCATTTTGCTACCAAGGTCAATGTCAGCTTAGGTTATTGACTGTGTAAATGCTGAAAATAAAAGTTAGGACCATGCCAAGCTAGTCTGACTTGTGCATTCAACTTCTCAAGGCTTTTCAGATATACTTAGGCATTTGCATTCTTTCTCATTTATGCCACTGCCATCTTATTTGTCCTTGTTCTCCGCAACCTTTTCAGCTTGTACCTCCTAAATGTTAAAGAATGAGTGTCCCTACTACATAGAGGAAATATATATTCAAGAATAAATTATGCTATGTATGCAAGAAACCTGTATTACAACTGAATTAACAAATCTCTTAAATCCAGAAACAGCCTTAGCATTTTTGAATGGGTATATGAAGCAATTTTTCAAGCTACCCGATGAAATGTCACCAGTTCCTTCCTACCGCCATTCTCCTATTATGAGAAGGGCTGGTTTTTAGTATTATGGGGAGATTTTTATAAGCACAATTGAACTGGTTTATTTCATATTTTAAAAGGTCATTTTTGAGCCATCCCAAACTCCTGCTGCAAGAGAATTGGAGCCCAGCCTACTTCTCCTGCAGCGGTTTGAGTTAAATGGGACTACTCACCAAGTAAGAGTTTACTCAGTGTGAGCAAGGTTGGCAGAATCAGACCTTAAGTGATTTAATCAAGATCATAAAGGGAGTCAATATCAGAACCAGTATCAGAAGGAAGAATCCCAGTTTCTCAGTCCCACGTGTAACTCACCAGACGAGGTTCCCTCTCACATTAAGTAAAACTTGTTCGTTTTACTGTTTCCTCCCCTTCTACTTTTTCACTTCCATTTCATGGTTTATTTCGTTCCCCTGTTAAATAGGATTGTAAGCCACTATGAATGTGCCTAGCACAATGGGACTGATCCATGCCTGGGCACCAAAGATAACACTGTACACTTAAGAAAATATTAAGAATATTCCTTGTGGACAAAAGCTACAGTAACTGCTTAGCAGAGGCACTAATTCAGCTGGGAGGAAGCTTGCAACAGCCCTACACCATCAGCAGCAACCTAGGCTGCACTTGCATATTATTATGGGGGTTCTATGACCATGGGTTGCTATAACTATGCTGGTTAATAGCCATTAAGAGTAAGCTTTAGGACAAATAATAGTAAGAAAAATTCAATATGAGTATTCATTTGGATTCTCAAGGTTTTAGAAAGGAATAGAAAAATTGCTTTTGTTTGTTTTAAATAAAAGCTGAGGTAGTATCTTATATGTATAGCTCCTCCAGATCATGGACGACCAGATTCAGCAATGACTTAAATGTTCAATCAAATTATATACTAATAAGTATGTGTAAGTCTTATGGTTGTGGCACAGTGAGGTTGTAGCATGAAAAGCAACCAATAGATGGTTGCAAAACAAGGCTGGGCTTGATTCTTCACTGTGCCCCAGCCAGTCACAGCTCCCTGATTCTCAGCTGCCCATTTCTGGAGCAACTTAAAGCTGCAGGGAACAGTTTAAATTATGCCACTGGTGTTAGGTCCCTCAGGTCGGCGGGTAGTGATCAATCTATCGGTAGATGCGATAAATCGATCCCCGATCACTCTGCCGTCGGCTCCTGAACTCCACCGTGGCGAGAGGTGGAAGTGGAGTTGACGGGAGAGCGGTGGCTGTCGATCCCGCGTTGCGAGGATGCGAAGTAAGTGATTCTAAGTCGATCTAAGATATGTCGACTTCAGCTACGCTATTCTCGTAGCTGAAGTTGCGTATCTTAGATCGACCCCCTCCGCCCCCCCTCCAGGGTAGACCAGGCCTTAGAAACTTTACACCAGTGGCAAATCAGGTACAATGGAGTTGCGCTTTGCCATACTTACTCTCCTCACCTCCCTTTCCATGTTCTTTTCCTTTATACTGGGGGCATGGGTTTATAGCACGGGAGACTTATGGCATCTAAAGCGTCATCCTGGTGCAGATTCCCCCTAAACAGGAGGAACTTTCCCCATGGCCATCTCTAGCTACTTTAGGTTCACTTTGTGAAGTTGGAAGGCTGGAGAATCTGGCCCTAACTATTATAGTCGCACCCGATGCAAAAATTATCTTTCAGCTTCTTACAGTCTCCCATTGGTTCATATTCCATGTATAGTCACTCCTCTGCCACACCAGGTGAATTAGCCTACTGTAGAAAGGTGGACTTACCATTGCCATACCCCATGGCATAGCTGGCTCTCCTCTTCTACTGCCCCTTGCCAATGGTCACTCCAGTCTCAAGGTGGTCTGCCTCTTCTCATGACTTCGCTGTACAGCTGAGTCACATTTTAATCCTACCCCTTCTGGGGTAACAGAAAGTTCAACAAAACAAATGTCTGATCCCTCTGGACAGTCTACTGCCCTTAGTTCTGGGCCCCTGGTTCTTACACCCTTCTCTCAGGTTCTTAATGGTCCTTGTCCTCTTCTCAGGGGCTTCATGCCACCTTACCAGTGGCTGGCAGGGCAACCCAGGGTCACGCTCTACACTGGGCTCCAGTTCAGGGAATCCTAGGGCAGGCAGTCAAAGTTAACTCTTCCAGATTCCTTGCTGCCACCTCCCTGGTATTCTTGTTACCAAACTTGTCATAAAGTCTCTACCACAACCTTACTACATTTATGCTTCTTTTAAGGCTGGAAATCACACTCCCTTCCCCCTACCCCCACCCCGCTGAAATCTCTTATAAATCCCAAAACAAAAATATAAATTTAACCCCCCTGTAAGCCTCCTCAGTTTGGCCTTTCATCCCTCTCTCTGTTTCTCAGGTGAACACCTCCCAGAACTCTCTCCTGGGCAGTCCAGATCCTGCCCTACTATCAGGGCTCACCACAGGAGATTACTTCACCCCTGTGGCTGCTTTATGCTTCTTCTGGCCTCCCACCAGACTTTATTTCTCAGGAGAGGACACCAGGGCCAACTCTCCTGCTAGGTTTCCTCCTTGACCCTTCTAGTCTCTCTAGACTCAGAGAGTGACCTCAACATGTTTTTCCCCTCCTTCTATTTTATGGCAAAGCAGACTCACTTGCGGAGTCTATGATCATACAGCACTGGACACTATTGATAATTCATATTTCCTATCATTTTTTAAAGAAGTGCATTATTACTTTTTTATGGATACCCACTTTTCTGATACTCTTACTAGGTTATTCAGTGACAATGGGGATATTTTAAGGTCTCTATGTTCTTCACATAAATACCCCTTTTTGATGGTAACTTCTTTGCACCTCCAAAGGAGATGACCAGCTGTTTCCTGGACCTTGCACATTCTGCATAATGCATCTTTATGTTTGTTTATTAAAAACAAATAAGTATTTAAGCCACAGTGGCCAGTTAAAATTCTAAATAGAGTCACTTCACCCTTTGTCTCAGTGTGGAAGAATATTTCTTATTCATATGCCTTGGAATATATACATTTTCATATCCTGAGCAAATTTCATAGAATTTTTCCCCGATGTTTCTTTTCTCCATATTTCCTGTTATTCCTCTCACAACTCATTTTTTAATTAGATTTTTAAACTCCAGTTTACCCAAAGGAATATCTAAATCGATTTGGTCATGCTTGGCAACAGTTTTCACCATTTTTTCTGCCAGCTCATTGCCCACTATTCTTATATGTGCGGGGATCAATGCTATTACTGTGATTACACCCAACTGCATCAATGCAGTTGTTATCAGTAATATTTCATTAAGTGCTTCCTGAAGTGCCATTTCTACTAGGCAGAAGTCCTGATAAGGACACAGACAGGATGACCACTGGGCATACACCTATGACCCAGTTTAATGCCAGCAGCATTATTCTTGCTACTTCAACTGCCAAAACAGAAAACAGCTACAATTTTTTATGGCCTTACAGGTTTCTTAATCCCAAGCAACGGAACAGAGATGCAGTTCCCATTCTTCCTCTTTCCATATGCCAGAAAGTTCCAGAAATACTTTTGTAAGTTGGTTCTGCTTTTATACTTATCTTTAATATTTTCAGTATGATCCTTCCAAGAGAACTTGCTACCAAAAGTAACACCTAAAATATGAAGCTGTTAACTATGCTTATTTGCTGTCCAACTTAATTTCCTTTTAGTAAATATAATTCCTTTCATTTTGTCTATTGAGAATTTCAAACCCTGCATGTGTCCCCATTGTGCAGCCTTCCTTAGTGCTTCATTTATTCATTTAACAGCTATTGCAGGGTTTCTGGTTTGGGCCCATATGGCACAGTCATCAGCAAACAGAGTGATGCTTATTCTTACATTCATCTCTTTTGGAAGATCATTTATCATGATGTTGAATAAGGTAGGACTGATGACACTCCCCTGTAGAGTGCCATTTGTAAGTGTACATATACTGAGGTAGGCTTTCCTTACTCTGACCTGCATAGTTCTTTTACATAAGAAATCCCTTATCCATCTATCCGTTCTCACTTTTATACCCATGGGAGCCACTTTATGACATAACGTATCATAAGCTTTTTCAATATCCAGAAAAGTTACTATAATAAATTCTTCTGTTCTTATACTATGATGTGCTTCCATTTCTATCCTAACAATATGGTCAATCACACTCCTTCCCCTCCTAAACTTACTCTGTGCACTAAGTATGAAAACAATCTCTCTGTTACCATTTTTTTTCCACGGTGTCATGGGGTTTGCTCCACTCATTGCTAGGGCGCTTCCTTGTGGCCTGACTGATTTGACGTCTCCTCTTGTGGTTTCTCCTCCCCCTTAATCCTGTCGCTCATTTGGCAGCCTCTCTCATGTTGCATGAACTGCAGCACTTCCTCTTTGTGGCTTCGCCCTCCAACCAGTTCATTATAGTTTCCCTGCTTCGGGGTATCAAAGTCTCTGTAAGCAAACCACCTCAGGCAATTTCCAAAGTTCACTGCCCTGTCCTTTGCACACCCCCTGTGGCTGTTAGTGGAACCCAGGCCCATCCTCTACACTGGGTTCCAATCTAAAGACCCTACAATCAGCAGGTCCATGTGGCATCACCTTTGCTGCCATTTTCCTTAGGCTTCTATTTACTCCTTTTTCTCAACCCTGAGAATGACCGCTGACTCTCTCTCTCTCCCTGCAGTCCCTTTCTGCTGTTCACTCTTGGCTTTATAAAAGCCCCTCCTCTTCCTGCCCAGATAGGTTGAATATACTGGCTTAACTGAACCGGAAGCCTACACCTCACCTCAGCCCATCCTGAAAAGAAGCCCCTTCATAGCCATTTTAATTCCTTCAGTGGTCGTGTGGGGTAAACACCCCATCACACATGGTTTAACCCAAATGAGTTGTGAGGGCAATTGGACTGTATGCGTCAGGTCCTGATTGCAGTTTGCCTAGTTTTCTTACTGGAACAAAAACCATATGCTTCTAGTCCATTGGCAAACTCATCTTTCCATCACATGCTATTGTACGATTTTATTATCATCCTCAGAATTCTTTCAGCTAGGTCTTAAAGCATTTCAAAGCTTATATGATCCTTTCCTGGAGCAGAATATTTGCGGTTTATTATAGCTTTGAGAAGTCCCCTCATTCCAAAGTTTTCATTTAAAATAGATATTGAAGAGGTGGAAGGATGATGTGGAAACTCATAATTTTATTCAATGAATTGTCTTTTCCTCTCATGAATCTCTGCACTCGGTTGTCCTCATTATTCACTCTTTGGAACATTTCTGCCAGGGTTTTTGCTTTTTTTACATTGGAGCATCTTACTCCATGCCTTTTGACAACGAAGCTGAGTATTGTATTGTTTTTATTTCATATACCATTCATTTTCCCAACATTCACTTTTCTTTGATATATTGGTATCTTTATTAATTTTTTCCACAGTATTTTCTCCAGTTTTCTCTTTTTGCCCTTTTAAATAGTCTTTTATAGTTCTTTTCCTTTACTTCTTTTATAATTCATTGAGTCCTCATTATTCATTGTATAATTTGCTTTCTTATATGCATTATTCCTATCTGAAATAGCCATTTCACAATCCTTGGCATATCATGGTACATATTTTCTATCTTTAGGATAAGTCGGAATACTAGATATAGCTAGGTTTGCTGCCTTTAATATTTCCTTTGTGATAATACTACTGGAATACTCATTGTCCTCACTAATACATTGTTCATTTATATATTCAACACATTTGTTTCTAAAGAGTTACCAATTAGATGTTTTTAGATTCCAAGTAGGGAGACCATCATTATCTTCAATATTATCCTTTTCCTTGACATATAATGAGAGTTGGGAAGTAGTCAATACCCATTCCCTCCTCTTTATAGATTTCCCAGCAATATTTTCTTGCTATGTGGCTTGTTGCAATCCTCAGGCCTAAACAGGAGAAATTTCTATCAGCTGCATTAAACATAGGTAGGTGGTTCCCCAGTCAAATTTCTAAGTTATTTTCATCAATAAATTGCTCCAGACATTTTCCATTATCATTTTTCCTACTTTCTCACAACCTGTTCTGGCTGTTTAGACCACCACATATAATATACAGATTGGTGGCATCTGCAATTATCTATTTCAGTTATTTGGTCTTTCATATTCTGCATGGAGTGCCAAGGTTATATATTCTTAGTGACGTGGAATTATTTTGCATCAAAATCTCAAGAGCCTGATACACAATATTAAGCCTTTTCACCTTTACTTTAAAATAATTTAGGTTCTCCTTAATGAAGGTACATACACCCCAACCCTTCCTACATCTCTATCCTAGATATACACCATATCCAACCATTCTATCATTTAGGTTCCCTGTTGGCCTTGTGTAACAGGGCCCCCTTGGTCCTGCTTCTGTCTACAAACCATCTAGAGACCCTTGTGCTGCACCCTGTGTAGTTTATTTATAATTGAGTCCACCACCTTCACAGAATACCTAGCGCCTTTACAAGCAGGGAGAGAGCAATCTCTCTCTCCCTCTCACTGCCTGCTTTCCCCCTTCTCAGTTCCTTCCTGTGCCTATTTGTGGGCTCTGGCCAATGGCTTAATTAGCATTTCTGCCCTGCCCCACCCACAAATTAGGCACAGGTCTGCCTCATCACCTCCAATCTGCCATGCCTGATTGGAGCTGCTGAGAACAGAGTGCTGACTCAGGATTTCCTACCGAGCACTCTGTCACACCAGGTTTCTTGAATGAATATAACATCAGGTTTAGTTTTCATATGAACAATATTTTTCTTTACTTCCTGCTCACGTGCTAACAGGCGGTACACACTCCAACTAAAAACCATCACCACCAGCAACATTTCCTTTGCTTAGGAAAGCATGGAGTCATTCTATGGATTGGTTGCTAACACATAAATACTTTTCAACTGCTTTAACTATAATTCTCATTTTCTGTTTTTTCGCCATCTGAGATGAGCAATTTATTGCTTCAGTCATAAACCCTTTGAACCTTTCTGTCTTTGTAGACATTATGTCATCTTGGTTATCCCCATCATAACATACCTTTCCACTATTTGGTTGCTTTGTTATTTTTTTCCCTTTACTGAGCTTCCTTTCTTCCTCCCTTTTTTCCTTTGATATCTCCTAACAGCTTCCACATACAGTATGTTATTAGTGATCTTAGTTTTTTGTATTTCTCTAGCTTGCTTTGCCATAGTATGTTCCCTGAACACTGAACTATGTTTTTGTCCATAGAGGCTACTGTCCCTTCACACAATTTTTCGTATGAATGTTCTTCTCCACACTTACTGAACCTCATTTTACCTTTACAATTATTTCCCACACGTTCAAACCTTTGGCACCTGTAGCATCTCCAAGGGAGAGAGATGTACGGAATAATCCAGAAAATCTGCTACCCTACTATCAGTCTTCCTAGCAGAGACCCTCCTTTATGTGTGGCTAAGATGGTTGTTGAGCAGCTTCCTTCTAATCTATGCTTCCTTTCTTTATAGTCACCACCCACCTCCTTCCCCAGATGGCTTCATATTTAATTAGCCCTGGCTGAGGTGAAGCCAGGTAGCATAACTGGCCTTTTTAGCTGTAGCTAATACTTTTAGGACCACTGTGTGGTATCACACCTATTTACAACATTACGCTTATATTGACTAGCCAATAGGTAACCTATGGCAGCATTTACATCACCTCTGTATTTAGCTCAATGCCTCTGCATTTCTGAATACTGCTAATAGGTATCAGTAATTAAAATGATCATAATAATGTAGCTGTGTTTTCCAGGTAAATATCTCTCTGTAACAGAACAAGTGAAGTCTTTCTGCAGTATGTAACTAGATGTTGTACAACTGAACTACAATACCACAATGCCACTGGTGGCAGTAAGGAAAGGTTGACTCGGAGTATGTCTACAGTGCAATTAGAAACCAGCGACTGGCCCGAGCCAGCTGACTCAGGATCATGGGACTCAGACTAAGGGGCTGTTTAATTGCAGTGTGGACATTTGGACTCAGACTGGAGCCCAGGGTCTAGGACCTGAAAGGCAGGAGGGTTCCACAGTTCGGGCTGCAGCCTGACCAGAACGTCTGTACTCAATTAAACAGCTCTTTAGCCCCATTCCACGTCAGCTGGCATGGGCTAGCTTTGGATGTGTAATTGCAGTGTAGACACTCAAAGGCCACAGGAAGGAGGAAATAAATATTTTTCTTCCAGACTAAACAGAACTGGAAGGACTAAACACCTTAAGCTGTGTTACCGTGGGCCAGATGTTTGGGCCTGTTGCCATTTCTCTGTGCTGTTTCAGCAATACCCCAGGGGCAGAAAGCCAGCACAGGTTGTAATGTTTATAACATAAACATGGCCAGGAGGACATGGGAATAGCCAGATGCCATTGTTATTCAGTGACATCCAGTTGCTGTACCAGCCACAGAGCCAGCTGATAGCTGTTGTAAATTACAACAGGATTTGGCAGGGTGTAGAACCTGACTCAGAGACAGGGAGCTGCAAAAGTCTTCCTGTAGCTTTGCCCGGCTGAGGATTAAACCCTGTGTCTCCTTCTTTCTAGTCTTTAGCAGATTAGAAAGGTACAACAGACAATAGTGCAACCATTTTTGAAGCAGGAATTGCTAACTTGTGGTCATTTTAATGACCATGTCTTTACATTGCATTAGTTAAAAGCAGAAAGCATAAGAGGAGAAGCAGGTCTTTTTTCACAGCGTAGCATGTTGTCTCAGAGCACTGCAGCAGGAATTCTTTTGGAAAAGTCCACTATCACAGAAATACCCCTGGCTATTCAGATACTATGGCAATGGGCAACAATATAAGGACCTTGGTAGTCCTCCATTATAATAGGTGGATTTGCATGCAGAAGAAAATCCCCTAATTAAATTCTTCCTAAAGCAAAACTGTTTTTGCATTAACCAGTATATAGTTGATGGGGGTTTCACAATTCCACTGAATGGAAGAAGTAGTTGATCATTCCCTAAACCTAAAGTGGTGGGCAACCTGCGGCCTGCGGGCCACATGCGGCCCATCAGGATAATCTGATTGCAGGCCGTGAGACATTTTGCAGATGTTGACCGCCTGCAAACACAGCCCTCTGCAGCTCCCATTGGCTGCGGTTCGCTGCTCCTGGCCAATGGGAGCTGTGGGAAGTGGCAGCCAGAATATTTAGTTAGTTAGTCTATCTTGCCCTATCTAAGAGATCCTGTGTCAACAGTGAAATCAATTTAGCAGGTGTAGGTGTGACTGTCCATTTTAGTTTGTGATCCTAATGAAGGAAGATCACCCAGTGTGGTAAACTTCACTTAGCTCATCTTAAGGAAGCATAGAAGCCAAACTGGCTTATTTATCCCAGGACCTCAATGCTACTCAATACTTCCTCCTTAAATCTCAAAGTCGTTATTATAGCTAATACTCCCCCCTTCTTATTCCTCCATTCATAGAGCATATGAGTTTTAACAACTGACTTCATAACAGAGGCAGTTACTGAACAGTGTTTACAGCTTCACAATAGAAGCTACAAATAACACTTATTTAAGCAAGGAAACACTATATTGATGAGATTGCAGCTTGGGGTTTAGTTCTGAGGAACTATTAATGGAGCCATTTCCCCCCCAAAATATGCACACACTCCCATGCTTCCCTAGTGGAATAAGAAGGAAGACACTCTTTTTCTCTCTCTATTAGTATAAAATAGACAACAGAGGAAAAGGGGAAAATAAGACACTTACAGTTAAAAAGGAGTTTGAACATCTTCTACTTCGTGGTCTTCTCTTGTGATCTTTGGTTCCCACTACTGCAGTTATTGGAACCAGGTGATGGAGTAGCTTTTTCAGAGTGTTAGATGCTGGCCAACATCTCTCAGCAATAGCAGACTGTTCAGGCTGGTGTAGCCATTGACTGAAGGCTTTTCCTGCTCTTCTTGTGGATGACCTGCCCAAGGGAATTAAGAGAGTTACATGTCTCATATCTTGCAGGTGGACCAAGAAAGCACAATACACTTTTGCCTTGTCTTCATTTTCTAAGGGACAGCTCCCACGTACAATTCTTTAGGCACCATTTTCATAGCTATGGGACGAAATAAGTGATCTGCTTGATCTGATTACGGTCAATGAGGTCCAATCTTGTCACAGGCCTGAGGCCACTTGTGGAAGATCTCACTCAGGATGAGCAATGTCTGGAAAGATTGGCTGAGGCAACCGTAAGGTGTCTGTTTTATCAACAAGGCAGAAATATGACTTGCTTGGGGCCAACTCACAGGAAGCTGCTACCAGCCTTCCATTCTGCAATAAATTGACATAGGGCCCTCTCTTGCCTCCAACACTCATACTAGACTCAAGCTGTTTTCTTAAAAATAGCTAATGACCTAGTCACACTCATGCTCTCTCGTACATCCTCTTACATTCTCTTACTAGCCCATGACAGTTGCCACATCCATTCATCAAGCAAGAAAATTAGGGAAATAGCCGTGGTGTTTCAACTATATACAGATGTGTGATTGGCTCCAGCAACTTTTGACATAGAAACAAAGGGCTGTTTTTACATCTTATCAATATAAATTCCAGTTACTATAGAACAAAGTTTATACTAGGTCCATTTCACATTGGGGTTATTCACACAAGCAATCCCATTGAAGTCAATGGAACTGTTTGTGTGAGTAAGGATTGCTTATGTGCCTAAGAATTGTAGGACTGACATTGAACAGTAGCAAGTTTACTTAAGTCCTGACTAATCATTCCTAGTTCATCCAAAACTCCTGAAGAATTACTGAACTGTTGAAAGAAAAGGAGGACTTGTGGCACCTTAGAGACTAACAAATTTATTTGAGCGTAAGCATCCGATGAAGTGAGCTGTAGCGCATGGAAGCTTATGCTCAGATAAATTTGTTAGTCTCTAAGGTGCCACAAGTCCTCCTTTTCTTTTTGTGGATACAGACTAACACGGCTGCTACTCTGAACTGTTGAAGTTATTGAGAGATTGGGTGCACAAGGGATGCAACATCAGGACCATAGAAATATACCCTGCCATGTTCCAAATCAGATTGAACCCTATGGGAATTTTGATACATGGTGATTATGGTTATACTGCCAACGTGGGCCCCAGTCAGCAAAGTACATATGTAGCTCCATGCGGATTCAGTGAGCCACTTCATGTTGATGTCAATGCTGCTTATGTGCTTAAGCATGTGTGTTAGCATTGAGGTCTTGATGAAAAGATCTGTATGCAGTTCCCAACAGGATAAATTCCATCGGAGAGGCTAAATAACTGTTACACACTGCATGTACTTGCCAGGTGCTCATAACTATATCAGTCAAAAAATTCAGCAAAAGAGAGACTTGTTCAACCTTTTAAAGAAGAATAATTACATTTAAAAAGCAAGGATGGCTTCAAGAGTGAGTATATTTTGCCATAAATTGATTTGCTGAAAATATGATGAAAATGGAAAATGAAGTAGACGTTTGTCAAACAAGCACTTTATCTATTTAATTTTGCATGCATTTTATCTGTCCTTTTCCTCTTTTCAGTGTACTTTTTACTTGCATTTATTTTGTCCCTTATCCTGCTGTGTTTCAGTTTCATTCTTCCTCCATCTCTAAAATCAATATGGTATATATACCCTCTGGGCCCTTTTTTAATATCTGCCAAATGTCATCATTTCGCTGCATTCTCAGAATGAGGTTAAACAATTAGCTTTCTTTTTTAAATTATTTGAAAATTCAGCTCCCTTAATTAATAACACCTTTAAAGAGAAAGTAAAAATTACACACAGTATTCTCCTGTTCTGCTTTTCCTTTTGTAGTTTAATGTTCAATTCTGCTCTGATAGAAACTTGCATTGCTACAACTGGAGCATTCCTCTTACAGGTACATACACTAGTAGAAATATAGTCAGTCTTTGGCAGCACCTTGGAAGAGTTCATTCCCAACAGCCACAAATGGATCTTCTCCTTTACACCCAGGAGGAAAAGGGGAACAGGGAGGGAAGGGACCGCCAGTTCCACATTTAGTCATCCCTGGACCTTAAACTCAGTTACCTGTCTGTGGATATGGGGAGGGGGATGACTAGGACCATGGCCAAGGGGTTGCACATCATTCCCTCCATGCCCTGTGAGGAATCTACAAGTATCACCATTCTGGCAAAGGAAATGAAATAAGTCCAAGGAGCGAAACAAGAGTTGAATACAGCAGTTGTCCTTATAACAAGCATTGGATTTTGATATTGCTTTGAATGCAATTTCTATTCAGGAGGATCTGAGACAAGCATAAAGACTGGCTTTTTCCATCTGCAGAGTGTATGTAAGAGGCAGGAGATAGGCAGGGTATCATACTTTGTATCTAATAAGATTTACTTTTTTCGCAAAATGCAATAATGGGCTCTATCCAGCCTTCAGCTATTCAGTGTAGTATCTGATCTTCCAGAACAACCAGTGATACATGGTACATATCAAAGGCAGGCTCAAACCCTACACACTATCCAGCCAAAAATATCCATGGCCCTCGGGCTGAAGATACTATCTGTACACAGGCCAGTTTCTCTGGGAAAAGTTAGCATAGCGTGGGGAAAAAAACTGCCAATCCCTACAGCACCATGCTGTTAGGCTGCAGCTCTTCGGATCAAAGTCTGCTCCTCTTTAGGGTGAAGAGACTTGATACAGCCCTAGGAAAGAATAACATCTCCAAATGGGCCACAGAAGGGGAAATACTGAGTCCCTACAATTACCTGACAATCACGCTCTGGAGGACAGGAGAGATTTCACAGTGCTGCTAGAAGTGCTCTCTAATTTAGCCTATATTTTTCTCTTTGTTTACTTTAATCCTACTGTACATTTTGGCAGGTTTTCTTTAGTTTTTCAACAAAATCAAATGGTTTGTTCACAAGATGAATTTTGTGAAGTCCTGGCCTACCCTGGGACTACTCCTGACTTTCTGATAATAATGTCTACGGAATGCTATGCCTGTCTTGAGATGAAGGGTCTTGAGATGAACATGTCTTGAGATGAAGGGTCTTTTGTGCTAGTTCTCATAAAACAGATGGAAAAGAAAAGGAAAGGAAAGGAAAGGAAAGGAAGTTTCAAAACCCTCTTCAGATAAAGGCAGCTAATTATTCTTAACATGAATATATAGGCAACTATGATATTGCCTGGGTAGAAGATCTCTGCTGAAGGTAGTATTCAGACAATTATACCGGGAAAAAAAAATAGGTAAAAACTGATGAAGTCATTAAATTTTCAAAAGTTACAAATTATCCTGTAAAGCTTCACTGGCTGCAAATTAGCCTTTGCTATAGCCCTCTGCTAACAATCTATAGATCATTTTATTATTCATGAATTTTAGTAATTTCAGGACACCACAGGTCATCTTATGCTCATTTATTTGCTAAACACCTTGTGCTGGTGTGCCTTTGCTGAAAAATTGCTACTATTTACTTCCTGTGAGACAAGCAAGCAACAAAGTAGTGAATTTGGCCCCAGACATCCAGTATGCCAGGCAGCATATACATCTTGCTGTCAGTGAAATAAATGAGCCCTTAAATTGGCTGTAAAGCTTTAAGAACTGAAATTTATATGTCTAGTTATCAAACAGAAAGTTCAGAACACCTGCCAATATGAAACATAATTGTGACAAACTGTTACATTTTACCTTTAACTTTTCAGTTCTAACACCACAGCTTCATTATGAAAAATCTCATCTCCATTTCCAATCCCCTGAAAAATAAAATAAAATAAACAAATCTGTTATTTCTATTTAGTGGTATTTCTTTATGCTAAATGCTGAGTTACCATTTATACATTGGGTCATATATCAGGTGATGAGAAATATGTCTAATATGGTGAGCAAGTCCAAATTTACAGTGTGAAGAAAGAGAAACATCCACAAATTACCGGCAAGTGCTTACTGCATTTAGACATCTGACCTGCTTTATAACTTGTTTAGAAGACTCTACTGAGAATGCCAACAATGGTGAAAATGAGTATTTGGTACTTTTTAAAAATGTTCATCTCAATTAGCCTTACTTACTCCCATTAAACAACAATTATCTTTGTTTGTGCATCCCCAAACTCCTACTAAAAGTATGACTTCTTTTGGCCAATACAAATCCAATGCACGAAAAATCATTTACCTCATTTCTGGACAGTTTATAAACAGAAAAAACAAAAACAACAGACAAACAAAACATCCTACAGTACTCAACCCTTAACGCCCTTCACTTTCAAATTTATTAAATCACTCCTCTTTCCGATACGAACACATGTTAGTTATTAACCAATGATAAGCAAAACCAAAATGTACTGCCTGGATTACATTTAACATGATGAACTCAGAGTTATTAGAGTCTTATGATGCACCATGGAGAGCTTGGTGAGAGTGAAGTCTTCATCGCATTGTGGAAGATGTAGTCCTCTGGGGAGTTTGGCCTATAGGAGAGAATGGAACCCAAAGACAACTCCCATAAGGCTATGTGCTACTATGGAAACGCAATATTATGTTTTATTGAACTGATTCAAATTGAAACATTTGGGTCATATCAACAAAATGAAATATTCTGTTTCAGGTCAAATAAACCCCAAATGAAATATTTGATTTATATTTTCTCAACAGATTTAAAAAAAAAGTCACCAACATTGAGACTTTCCTGCAGAAAATTTTGATTTTGCAGAAACGATATTTTTTATTAAAATGTATGGAAAATCCCTGTCCAGCTCTGTTAGTTTCTGTTATGCTAAAAAAACCTTCATAAAGACCTTCAAGTGGAAAATAGGAGAAAAAAGTCTTTACAATATATATTTTTTTAAGCCAGGGCGTGCTATCTAAATGCCAGCAATGCCCCTCCGCCATGTACATTGGCCAAACTGGACAGTCTCTGTGTAAAAGAATAAATGGACACAAATCAGATTCAAGAATTATGCCATACAAAAACCAGTCAGAGAACACTTCAATCTCTCTGGTCACTCGATTACAGACCTAAAAGTGGCAATATTACAACAACAAAAACTTCAAAAACAGACTCCAACGAGAGACTGCTGAATTGGAATTAATTTGGAAACTGGACACCATTAACTTAGGCTTCAATAAAGACTGGGAGTGGATGTGTCATTACACAAAGTAAAACTATTTCCCCATGTTTATTCACCCCCCACACCACTGTTCCTCACATGTTCTTGCCAACTGCTGGAAATGGCCCACCTTGATTATCACTACAGAAGTGTTTTCTTTTTCTTTTTCTCTCCTGCTGGTAATAGCTCACCTTACCTGATCACTCTTGTTACAGTGTGTATGGTAACATCCATTGTTTCATATTCTCTGTGTATATAAAATCTCCCCACTGTATTTTCCACTGCATTCATCCGATGAAGTGAGCTGTAGCTCACGAAAGCTTATGCTCAGATAAATCTGTTAGTCTCTAAGGTACCACAAGTAGTTCTTTCCTGTATGGTTCTGCATCTCAAATTGGATTTAAAAAGTAATGAAACTTAGGCACCTTTAAAAAAATCAAATTGACAATATCCCTTTAAAATCCCATTTAAAATGTGCAAATAAACGTTTAAAAATCGTTACACAATTCCACTGAAAGACAAAGACATGATGTAGGGCTGCCCCTTAGATTCTTTCTGAAATAATTACTCAGAGCTCAACAAAAAGATAGCAATTACTATTAAACTCCACTCTTCTTAATTATATATATATATATATATATAGTATTTGCTGACTCCCCAAATGAAGGAACGTTTACAAGTTTATATATAATGATAATGCAGAAAGAAGTGCAAAGAATGCCTATATTTCTTTCTGTACTTTGCATATTTCTTTTGACATAAAACATGTCTATGGAAACCAG
Organism: Lepidochelys olivacea; assembly: GCF_965140295.1. NCBI lineage: Eukaryota > Metazoa > Chordata > Testudines > Cheloniidae > Lepidochelys > Lepidochelys olivacea. The sequence continues at coordinate 72,188,390 of NC_140411.1, read as the reverse complement.
GATATAAAAATTGCATTTATGCAGCTGAAGAAATATGCCTGTTATTGGCCCAGTGCACCCAAACTCCTCTTTGGGAGTTTGTCTGGGTAAAGAATGCAGAAAACAAAGTGTCACTCTGGAGTACCTCTTTAAATATTTAGAATATTGGGTCAGATGATAGTCCCTAGATATACATGCAGAGGAAACTCTTCACACACGGATCTAACTCTTACATCTCTGTCACTATATCCCCCGTTTTGCCCCTCATGGATGTCCATCCGCTGAAGCGCCACAGATGGGGCTGCAGAAGGCCACATCAATCACTCACTGACTCTGCAAACGGTCTGTCAGAAAGATAATACATTTGGAGGCAGTACTAACTTTCCCACAGAGCCCTCTCTGCATTGTGCAGCTTAGGAGGTAGAGTCATCTGCATGGAGCCATGCCCACTGGAATTATGCCGATAAGGGGATGAAGGGAGCCAGACCAGGCTGGCTGGGATATGGGAATTGGTGAGCAGAAGAGAGTCTCTGTGTGCAGGGCTCTGACCTGCAATAGTTTCCCCAAGGTCTATGCAGTTCTCTGGGATTCTGCAACTAAATTTTTGCCTATATTGTAATAGGAAAACTCTGTCTTACTCTATCCCCTATCGAATGACCTGAAGGAACTTCTGAAGTGAATCTGAACTGTAGCTTTCGTCCCCAGGGCCTCTTCTTTGCGTCTGCTACTGTTGGGGGAAATGGGCTATGGTGCAGAACTTTCACGCACACCAGTATTTGTTTGGTGTACAGTAAAGCATGTGCAAAATCTGAGAGAAGAATACAGCCTTACATTTGCAGAGTGTGCTTGGCAGAGATCTGTAAAATTGCAGACTTGATCAAGAGACGTCAGAGCTGTGTGCACAGCCAAATTCTGCCCGCTGTCACCGCAGAATAAATCCAGACTAAAGTTTTTGCAGGACCTACCCAAACTAGATCAAGGACCAGTACTTAGGGAGCAGTCTGAGGAAGTAACTAGCAGTATGAGGAAGTAACTGGCCTCATCTTCATCTTCATCCTCCCTGTGAGGGTGACAAAGAGTTCCTAGAGTTGAGAAATGGGGAATGTGGGTATAATATGCTTGTTACAAGTGAGTTGACAATGTTAGATGTTATCTATAAGCATAAAGATTGATTAAAGTTACTGGAGATTTCCTTTAATCCTGTACCATTTGCTTCTTCTTTCTTCTTCCTCTTACCACCAATCAGAAACTGGAAGCTATTTAATTTAGCTATACACACCATTGCCTTCAAAGAATGGGTAAATTTGTCCTATTGTAAAACTCACACAACTTCAGTGGCCATTAGCACGTTTTAACAATAGCATTACAATAATCAATGCATCCATCCATACTTATCTCCTTTCAGTTTTGCAGCCTGTGAGCAATGGCTACAGTAGTGTTCTGTTTTCCTAGTACCTTATTGTCTGCAACAGTGACATTTCAATTCTGAGAAATAAACAGACAGAAACATATATTTAATAGAGGGAAACATTACCACTTTCATGTTTTTGCTGTGAAAGTAATTTTTTAGAGGTTTAAAAATGCTTGGAAAAAATGGACAGAAAGAAACATCAAAGATAAATAATGCATACTGAAGGCACCTCATCCTTCTTCCTGCGATTTGTGCAACACTGTGATTGCCTGCCTTAATGGATTGATGACACCCCTTCTCATCTGTATATAAGTGCCTTTAATCTTGCAGTATTATGTATTACATAAACTACAATCAAACACACACACACACACACACACATATATATATATATATACATATAATTATATATTTATAACCTAATGGGCTGTGAGAACTCCATGCACACATTTTATGTTGTCTTACACACTCAATCTTTCTGAAACAAGGGCCATAGCAGACACAAATATCCAATACCTTTAAGTGACAGATACATCTAAAATGTTGGAGGATCAGTTTGGATAAACACACCATTGTTCAGATAAATGATGAACAAGATCAATGAGAGCAAGCTGTCCAATCCATGCCACTGTAGGACTGTTCCCTGAAGAATATTTGAGTGTTTTGTCCAGTTTTAAATGGGTGAGATGCTTATCCAAACTTCTTTCACCTTAAAATACTGCAAGAGCAAGTTTTCTTGTCAGATTTCTAGTATATCATGGTTTGGGCCATATGAAAGCAGCTTTTTTCATAGTATTCCCACTTCCAGACATGGGCTAAACTAACATTTATTTTGCCATAAGCTTTCATGGGTAAAAAACCCACTTCTTCAGCTGCATGGCACATCTGCTTATGCCCAAATAAATCTGTTAGTCTTTAAGGTGCCACTGGACTCCTTGTTGTTTTTGTGGATACAGGCTAACACAGCTACCGTCTGATACTGGGCAAAACTAGAAAATGGAAATGAGTGCAGAATTGATGAAAACACCAAGAGTGTTCATACAACTTCTTCAAGCCTCAAAAAAAAAAAAAGTTTTTGGGGATCCCAATGTATTAAATCTTTTCTTTGTTCTTGTTGTTTATTTGTTTGGATTTTTGGCATATGAGAAAAAGGAAAACAAAAAAAACCCCAAAAATTTACTTATGGGAATATTTGTCGATGTGACTGTTCTATCAGAGACAAAATAATTTCATTAGGGAGAGAAGAGGTTCTGCCAACCACTCCTAAGTAAAAAGATTTAAAGGAAAAAATACAGAAAAAAGTTGACATTGAGGTGACTTTGGTATTGGACCCTTTATACCTGGAAATCCTAGTCACAAAGAACAACTTATAACTCTGAGATCTCAGAATCTCATCGCACCTAACAGTAATGCTAAGGAAAGGGAGCCACACTATTCCTGACAATTGTAATGTTTGCTGAGCCACACTCCTTTGTTTGTATAGGGTATTCTATAACAATTTCTTTTGAATGACACCCTAAAAAAATCAAAATCTCTTGATGGTTTTGTATGAACAATTTGGTTTTCAGACACCAGCATTTTAAAATGGATGCTTCGATTGTTAGTAAATATCCCCCAAAAGCAGCAAAGCTGTTATTCTAGTTTCTTTGTTTCAGGTGGTGAATGTTTTGAAAATCATAGAGCAAATTCAGCATATAGGAAAGTGGACACAACTTCATTGACTTCAGTTGAGTTGCTCCCACAAGCGTACCCTAAGAGCCAATACCATCAACAACAGAAGATAGTGATGAGCCTATCCCTTTAGGCTGCAGCTTTTATGTATTAGTCCTTTCCACAAGAAAAATCATCAGTCTTCACTCATTTCCTTTTGATTGTTGTTTAAACTGTAGTATAAACTATTCATTTTTCTGTGCATACACTTTGCTATCACATCAATAACGAAGAAGGCAATAAACAAGCTGGTTAATTCAGTCTTTTCCCACATTTTGCCAGTTAAAATCTCTTGAATTTTTCTGTGCTTGCTGCTGCTGTTTTTTTATTATTATTATTTGTCACTGTGGTGTATTTTGTGTGTGTGCACACTACTGGGGGTCTCAGAAGAGGAGGTGGTAGTTGAAATCCAGCTACACAGCTCTTAAGAAGCAGATTCATTAATCATGGTCAGGGTTTGCAGACACAGCAATAAAAATCTAATTTAAACTTCAAAAAGGAATTGAATCATTCTAAATATTTTATTCATATAAACAATTTGAAAATGTTTTATTTTTAAATCAGAGGAAAGTTTTGTAGGAGAGTGGAAACAAAGAACTGCTTGTTAAAGGTCTGCATCAAGGAAAATGGAGGATTTTGCAGTTTTCTTACATGGCATTCCTGTGATGCCTTGTTGCCCAATTTTGATATCAAACCCAAATCTGCTAGGTGTTGTACATATAAATACCAAGAGACCCAGTCTAAAGTAAAAATAATGATGCTATAATTGTTTAACTTTGCTACTAACAATATGGAGATAAAATGTCATATATAATAATCACAATGTGTAGCATTTGGGGAATGGAGGCAGGGGTGCATTTACACACTCATCCTCAGGCGTTTACCTGCTGGATATTAGGATCTTTCATTAGAGTTCATGCTCCATCATGACAGTTTAATGTAATTTATGTTTTTACTGCCATTGCTATTATCTTTATTTAAAACAGTTTCCTCAGTGATGCCTAATATGCATTTGCCCATTGGCAGTAATGCATTTAGTCTCTCCAGATCTATCCTGCTGAACCCAAAAGAGATTTCCTTGCTGAGTGCTTTTGGCAGCATTATTTTTTTCTTTTAGTATTCTCTTTTGAAAAACTCCTTTCCTTCTTCTTGTCTATAGGGAATTTTCCAAACAAAAAACATCTCTCACACGCTAAGGTCTGGAAGGCTTTGGAAATACATATAGTCCTGTTAAATAAATTGGGTTCATCTACCCAAGTCTTGACATCTAGAAATCTGGCTCTTTATATCATGGTTTACTTTCTGTCTGCATAAGCCACCAACTCTTCCCCTGTTTTGTGCCCTGTCATAAATATAAAGGGAAGGGTAAACCCCTTTAAAATCCCTCCTGGCCAGAGGAAAAATCCTCTCACCTGTAAAGGGTTACAAAGCTAAAGGTAACCTCGCTGGCACCTGACCAAAATGACCAATGAGGAGACAAGATACTTTCAAAAGCTGGGAGGAGGGAGAAAAACAAAGGGTCTGTGTGTCTGTCTATATGCTGCTTTTGCTGGAGATAGACCAGGAATGGAGTCTTAGAACTTTAGTAAGTAATCTAGCTAGGTATGTGTTAGATTATGATTTCTTTAAATGGCTGAGAAAAGAATTGTGCTGAATAGAATGACTATTTCTGTCTGTGTGTCTTTTTTGTAACTTAAGGTTTTGCCTAGAGGGATTCTCTATGTTTTGAATCGAATTACCCTGTAAGGTATTTACCATCCTGATTTTACAGGGGTGATTCCTTTACTATCTACTTCTATTTCTATTAAAAGTCTTCTTGTAAGAAAACTGAATGTTTTTTCATTGTTCTCAGATCCAAGGGTTTGGGTCTGTGGTCACCTATGCAAATTGGTGAGGATTTTTACCAAACCTTTCCCAGGAAGTGGGGTGCAAGGGGTGGGAAGATTTTGGGGGGAAAGACATGTCCAAACTAAGTTTCTCAGTAAACCCAGTTAGAGTTTGTTGGTGGCAGTGGTTATTCCAAGGACAAAGGATAAAATTAATTTGTACCTTGGGGAAGTTTTAACCTAAGCTGGTAAAAGTAAGCTTAGGAGGTTTTCATGCAGGTCCCCACATCTGTACCCTAGAGTTCAGAGTGGGGGAGGAACCTTGACATGCCCTAAAGTAAGGTAAGAGTTATAATTCTCACTGATAACTTTGGATCTTAAACAGGATCACAACTATTACACAACAGCTGCATTTTACCAAGAGAGCTTTCTGTTTCTTCTACATTGACAGACTGGAAAAGAGTACTGCCATCAAAATGTTGGGTGGTTTGTTAAAGTGAACTGTGTCAAGCCACAGAGGCACAGTGCATAAGTTCTGAGAAACTAACATGCTCTCATTTGGAAGCCATGTGTAATGGATAAGAAAAACGATTTTCACATGTGCAAATAGATAGGTTACAATATGTTTTGTCATACTGTGTCATAACCCTGGCTGTTAATCTTTCTTGCCCGGGGAACAAGTTTTGCTGAGATCTGAATCTGTCAGTACCCTCCATTCAGAGTTTTACAACTTTTAATCCATTGAATGTACACCATGTTAATTTTATATTGTTTTAATTTTTAATAAAAATGTCACGTGGTGTCATGTTAAATGCCTTACAGAAGTCTATTACATCAACTAGACTTGTAATCTCATTGTCAGAAGGTACACCACTCATGGCTGTGCTGGCCTTTCCTCCTGGTCACTCCGGGGATTAGCTCTTGAAGCTGATGCCCCCTTGCATGGTTTACATGCTGTCACTTCAATTCTCTCCTTCTTTCTGGTCTGCAGCTCCTCTCTTGCTCCAGGACCTGCAGCATCCTCTTTGTGACTCAGCCCTCCAGCTAGGTCACTCAGCAATCCCTCTTAAGGGGTACAGTCCATCAGCAGTCCTAGACAGTATTCCCATTCACTTCCTCAGGTCTATGCCACACCTTCAGTGGCTGGTAGGGGAATCGGGCCCATCCTCTACTCTGTGTTCCATTCCAGGGACCCCCAACCCAGTAGTTCTGGGCTTTCATCTCTGAGCCTTTATCAAGTTAATTTATCAGAGCTATGTTCCATAAACCTAAGTTGATTGGTTTTAATTAAATTATCCTCCTTTAATCCTTTATTAATCGAGTCCCATATCAGCCACTCCATTATCTTATCTGTGATAATTGGCAAACTGAAAGCTCTATAATTACCTTGGTCATCCCTTTTGCCCATTTTGAATAATGGCATAACATTAGCTTTCTTCCTGTTTTCTGGAGAGTCCCTGGTGTTCCAAGATTTATTGAAAAATCATCATTAACAGTCCAATGAACTCTTCAGCCAGCTCTTTTAAAATTCATGTATGCAAGTTATATGGGTCTGCTGATTTGAATAAGTCTATCTTTATTACTTGGTGTTTAACATCCTCCTGAGATACTAATGGAATAGAAATAATATTACTTTATTATATGACTATGTCATATGTATTTTTCCCCAAATTCAGAACAGAAATATTTATTGAGCATTTCTGTCTGTTCTGAAACATTGCTGATGATTTTACCATTTCCACCTACTAAAGGGCCAGTACCATTGTTAGGATTCCCCCTCCACCCCCCTCCTCCAATATACTTAAAAAAATATTTCTTCTTGTCCTTAACTCTGCTGGCCACCTATTTCTCCTTGTGTCCCTTTGCTTCCCTTATCAGTCTTCTTATAATTCCCAGATTCTGATTTATATTAATTATAATAACCTACCCTTTCTTCGATTTGTTGTGAAAGGGACAGTGCAGCATGTGGTGTCTTCTTATGGCTGGACACAGCATGGAAGCTCTCTCCTCCCTGGGGGCCATGGCTGCTGGTTGCTGTGCTATGCAGTGGCCTGCTTCTTTCTGTGACTTGGCCCTCTGGCCAGGTCATTTCCAAGTCTCTACCCTTCTGGGGTAGCCCATAAACAAAAAAAGCAAAGGGAGTTAATACAAACAAACTGAGTTAGAATGAGATGGATAAGGGAATGCTTCCCTCTGAGTATATATCAAGATCATGTTCTCCCTTTCCCCGGGATGGGCTTTCAGGAAGTTGTTGTCCAGGAAGATATTGCCTTCCTTCAGATCCTTCCTCGGGAACAAATTGTTGAAGGTCTGTTCTCTTCCCTGATCTGCCCACAAGTGAACTGTTCTGCTTCCCTTTTAACTCCTCCTTGTCCTCTTTTTTTAAAAAAACAAATGCAGCCTTCTTCCTTGATTGTGGCTTTTTGGACACCTAGTAAAGTGTTCTTAATCAATTCCTAATTATCATTCACATTTATCTGATTAAATTCTTCATTCCAGATGATTTGGCTCCTAATTATTTTCAGCTTTGTGAAACTGGCCATTTTAAAGCACCAGCTACGTATATATCACAGGTCTGGATTTTTTTGTTTTTTTGTGCGTGATAAATGTGATCAAATCATTACCTAAGTGTGGGTCCTGGGTGGTGTTGGCAACCTGTGATATATCGAAATGCAGACTGCATATTCTGGTGGCACCCTCTGGCCTTAAATGCTATGACTCTATTCTATGACTGTAAGCTACCATTACTGTTTTAATTCTGTGATCAGTTCCTCTTTATCTGTCAAGACAACATGTAATATAGAATTCCCCCATGTTGGAGACACAAATTTTTAAGGTAAAACATTGTCATCTACAATACTGTATTTAGAAATTCCAACAATGTTTTAATACTGGCAGCATGAGGCCTTCAGAATATGTCACATAGCTTTTTTTCTATCACATTGTTGATAGGTGCATAAGGAACTGGTCATCTTGTTCTGTACTGTGATTTGGTGGTCTGGAGCAGACACCAACTAGTACCTCCCTATTGTGCTTTATCAGTTAGGACATCTATCTCTAACCATTCAAGATTGTTTTCTTCCAAGTCATCAATGACTAGTTACCATGAAGATACTCCATCAAGACTCAGGCCCTCTCTGTTTCGATACTAACAAGAGACTATAACTTCCATACCTTCGGAGAATATTTTAAATAGTTCCATGGACAAGATCAAAAGGAACTGCTGAAGTCATCCAGTAATATTCAGACTGGCATCAAAAAAACTGAGAAAGGAAATAAATGAAAATGTGTATTGATTCCCTAAAAATAATTTTTAAGTGCTTTTTCCCCCTTAAGCATCGGATGGGCACAGAGGAAGAGAGTGAAAAAGAGCTATAAAGTGAGCCTAAAAGAGTATCTTTAAGGGTCTTTTTTTTTCTGTTTGAAGAGCAAAGGATATAACTGATCTCTTTCTGATCTTCTAAATTTGGTGTCCTTCCCCCACAGCCCTCCATGCAAGCTTGTTTACAAGGTGAGTTTTGATAAGGACACGTGTTTTTAAGGGAATGCACAATTAAATATAAGATTAATATTTTCCAAGGCCAGAGGGGACCATTGTGATCATCTAGTCTCACTACCTATATAATATAAGCCATAGAACTTCCCCAAAATTATTCCTAGAGCAAATCTTCTTAAAAAAATGTAGAATATTCATTTGAAAATTGTCAGTGATGGAGAATCCACCATGGCCATTGATAAATTGTTTCAATGGTTAATTAACCTCATCATTAACAATTTACACCTTTTTTCCAGTCTGAATTTATCTACCACCAACTTTCAGCCATTGGATTGTGTTATAGTGTTCTCTGCTAGATTGAAGAGACAGACCATTCTTAAATACTTGTTTTCTATGTAGGTTTGTTGGCATCCTTTTGTCTATGAGAGATGGTGGGAATTGCAGCCTACAATGTAGATGGTTTACAGTGTCTCATGGGACTGAATAGTCCAATCCAATCTTATCTATGTAGGCACTTAGAGACTGACTAAATTCACCCCTTACCCTTCTCTTTGTTAAGTTACAGAGATTTGCCTCCTTGAGTCTATCTCTAAAAGACCTGTTTTCTGATCCTTTAATCATTCTCATGGTTCATCCCTGAACTATCTCCAATTAACTAACCTCCTTCTTGAATTGTGGGCAGCAGCACTGATCATAGTATCAAGCAGTGATCACACCAATGCCAAATACAGAGGTAAAATAACCTCTCTACACCTATTCGAGATTCCCCTGTTTATGTACCCAAGAATCACATTTGCCTTTTTGGCCACAATGCCAGACTTTCTCAGAGTCATTGCTTCCCAGGATAGAGTCCCCCATCCTGTACATATGGCCTATGTTTTTTTTGTTGTTAGATGTATACATTTACATTTAGCCATATTAAAACACACACTGTTTGCTTCTGGCCAGCTTACCAAGAAATCCATACCACTCTGTATCAGTGATCTATCCTGTTCATTATTTGCCACTTCCTCAATTTTTGTGTCATCTGCAAATTGTATCCATGATGATTTTATGCTTTCTGCCAGGGCATTAATAAAAATGATACAGTGTAGGCCCATGAACCGATCCCTGTGGATCACACTAAAAACCATTCATTCAATGACAATTCTCTGCTTAAAATTACACTTTGAGACTTATCAGTTATCAAGCTTTTAATCCATTTTCATAGAATCATAGAATATCAGGGTTGGAAGGGACCTCAGGGGGTCATCTAGTCCAACCCCCTGCTCAAAGCAGGACCAATCCCCAATTAAATCATCCCAGCCAGAGCTTTGTCAAGCCTGACCTTAAAAACTTCTAAGGAAGGAGATTCTACCACCTCCCTAGGTAACGCATTCCAGTGCATCCCCCCTCATTCTACTCTTCCGCAGACTAAACAATCCCAGTTCCCTCAGCCTCTCCTCATAAGTCATGTGTTCCAGACCCCTAATAAATTTTGTTGCCCTTTGCTGGACTCTCTCCAATTTATCCACATCCTTCTTGTAGTGTGGGGCCCAAAACTGGACACAGTACTCCAGATGAGGCCTCACCAATGTCGAATAGAGGGGGACGATCACGTCCCTCGATCTGCTCGCTATGCCCCTACTTATACATCCCAAAATGCCATTGGCCTTCTTGGCAACAAGGGCACACTGCTGACTCATATCCAGCTTCTCGTCCACTGTCACCCCTAGGTCCTTTTCCGCAGAACTGCTGCCTAGCCATTCGGTCCCTAGTCTGTAGCGGTGCATGGGTTCTTCCGTCCTAAGTGCAGGACCCTGCACTTATCTTTATTGAACCTCGTCAGATTTCTTTTGGCCCAATCCTCCAATTTGTCTAGGTCCCTCTGTATCCTATCCCTGCCCTCCAGCGTATCTACCACTCCTCCTAGTTTAGTATCATCCGCAAATTTGCTGAGAGTACAATCCACACCATCTTCCAGATCATTTATGAAGATATTGAACAAAATCGGCCCCAGGACCGACGTCTGGGGCACTCCACTTGACACCAGCTGCCAACTAGACATGGAGCCATTGATCACTACCCGTTGAGCCCAACAATCTAGCCAACTTTCTATCCACCTTATAGTGCATTCATCCAGCCCATACTTCTTTAACTTGCTGACAAGAATACTGTGGGAGACTGTGTCAAAAGCTTTGTTAAAGTCAAGAAACAATACATCCACTGCTTTCCCTTCATTCACAGAACCAGTAATCTCATCATAGAAGGCGATTAGATTAGTCAGGCATGACCTTCCCTTGGTGAATCCATGCTGACTGTTCCTGATCACTTTCCTCTCATGTAAGTGCTTCAGGATTGATTCTTTGAGGACCTGCTCCATGGTTTTTCCAGGGACTGAGGTGAGGCTGACTGGCCTGTAGTTCCCAGGATCCTCCTTCTTCCCTTTTTTTAAAGATTGACACTACATTAGCCTTTTTCCAGTCATCTGGGACTTCCCCCGTTTGCCACAAGTTTTCAAAGATAATGGCCAATGGCTCTGCAATCACAGCCGCCAACTCCTTTAGCACTCTCAGATGCAACTCGTCCGGCCCCATGGACTTGTGCACATCCAACTTTTCTAAATAGTCCCTAACCACCTCTTTCTCCACAGAGGGCTGGCCACCTACTCCCCATGTTGTGATGCCCAGCGTAGCAATCTGGGAGCTGACCTTGTTAGTGAAGACAGAGGCAAAAAAATCTTTGAGTACATTAGCTTTTTCCACATCCTCTGTCACTGGGTTGCCTCCCTCATTCAGTAAGTATGTTATATGTTCCAAATTGATTTTATATCTTTCCAGTTTTTTAATCAAAATGTTAAGTGTCTTATTAAGTCTAGGTGTACTTGTGGCACCTTAGAGACTAACAAATTTATTTGAGCATAAGCTTTCGTGAGCTACAGCTCACTTCATCGGATACATTCAGTGGAAAATACAGTGGGGAGATTTATATACATAAAGAACATGAAACAGTGGGTGTTACCATACACACTGTAAGGTGAGCTATTACCAGCAGGAGAGCAGGGGTGAGGGGGGGAACCTTTTGTAGTGTTAATCAAAGTAGACCATTTCCAGCACTTGACAAGAACATGTGAGGAACGGGATGTGGGGGGGGGAAATAAACATGGGGAAATAGTTTTACTTTGTGTAATGACCCATCTACTCCCAGTCTCTATTCAAGCCTAAGTTAATTGTGTCCAGTTTGCAAATTAATACCAATTCAGGAGTCTCTCCTTGGAGTCTGTTTTTGAAGTTTTTTTTTGTTGAAGAATTGCAACTTTTAGGTTTCTAATCAAGTGACCAAAGAGACTGAAGTGTTCTCCAACTGGTTTTTGAATGTTATAATTCTTGACGTTGGATTTGTGTCCATTTATTCTTTTACGTTGAAAATGTCCAGTTTGACCAATGTACATGGCAGAGGGACATTGCTCGCACATGATGGCATATATCACATTGGTAGATGTGCAGGTGAACGAGCCTTTGATACTGTGGCTGATGTGATTAGGCCCTGTGATGGTGTCCCCTGAATAGATATGTGGACACAGTTGGCAACAGGCTTTGTTGCAAGGATAGGTTCCTGGTTAGTGGTTCTGTTGTGTGGTGTGTGGTTGCTGGTGAGTATTTGCTTCAGGTTGGGGGGCTGTCTGTAAGCAAGGACTGGCCTGTCCCCCAAGATCTGTGAGAATGATGGGTCATCCTTCAAGATAGGTTGTAGATCTTTGAAGATGTGTTGGAGAGGTTTTAGTTGGGGGCTCAAGGTGATGACTAGTAGGGTTCTATTATTTTCTTTGTTGGGCCTGTCCTATAGTAGGTGACTTCTGGGTACTCTTCTGGCTCTGTCAATCTGTTTCTTCACTTCAGCAGGTGAGTATTGTAGTTGTAAGAATGCTTGATAGAGTTCTTGTACGTGTTTGCCTCTGTCTGAGCGGTTGGAGCAAATGCGGCTGTATCCTAGACAGAGACAAACACCTACAAGAACCCCACCCCCCACTGTTCCTCAGACATTCTTGTCAACTGCTGGAAATGGCCCGCCTTGATTATCACTACAAAACATTCCTCCCCCCCCCCCCGCTCTCCTACTGGTAATAGCTCACTTTAAGTGATCACTCTCCTTACAGTAAAAAGAAAAGGAGTACTTGTGGCACCTTAGACTAACCAATTTATTTGAGTATAAGCTTTTGTGAGCTACAGCTCACTTCATTGGATGCTTATGCTCAAATAAATTGGTTAGTCTCTAAGGTGCCACAAGTACTCCTTTTCTTTTTGCGAATACAGACTAACATGGCTGCTACTCTGAAACCTTACTAAAGTCTATATATAGTACATTAACACTATTACTGTTATCAACCACATTTTATCTTGCTGGGATTGATGTCAAACCCACAAGCCTATCATTTGCTGGTTCATCCTGTTTCCCCTTTTAAAATATTGGCACAACAATAGCTTTCTTCTCATCTTTTGGAGATTCCCAGATGTTCCAAGGCTTATTGAAAGTCAGCATAAGTGGTTGAGCAAGCTTCTCAGACAGCTCTTTTAAAACTCATGGATGCAAGTTATCCTGACCTGATGATTTAAAAATGTCTACCTTCAGCAGCTGCTGTTTAACAGCCTCCTGAGATACAAGTAGAATGATAAGAGTGTAATCATTTGATATGACTGCATCATTCATAAGCACCATGGGCCAAATTTTCCTGATTCACTGATGTACATCTGGACTAACAGAATAGAATTTGGTCTTCTGATTTCAGTCCTAGTCATTAACGTCTCCTTATAAAGGTCTTCAGTATTTCTTTTACAAGTTGTGTACTTTTTAGGGTAGCTGCAATATGAATGACATTTACTTTATTTATTTACTTTAACGAAATCCTGAGTGAAAATACATTTCATGAAATTATTTGATACCCGCAGAGTTAGCTCAAATTACACAAGGACTATTCTATATGAATCAGTGTGACTCAGATGAGTCAGCACTTGCAAGTTAACGTCCCTGATGATGACCTCTGATTTTTATGGTTCTCTGCACTTGCTACCTGAAGCCATTTTAAATCAGCTTCTTGGAACTTATTGTTCAGAGCAAGTTTCATGTTTAAATGTTGGTGCGTGTCCAACTGAAAAATCTTTAGGGTTTTAGAAAAGCAGAAAGCAGATTTATAGTTACTGTATAAAAGTTAAAGAACTAAGTCTGAAAAATTGTAAATATAGTCTAATTATATCTGTTCACTTTCAGCATGTACTGTTCTCTGAATTGTCTGTATCTTTTATATGAGAAGATGTGTCTTTCAGCTGTAGCTTCCTCACCTTGTGCTGTTGGCTGGAGACAGGATTTATAATGAAATCCAATATATCTTTATCAGACTGACATCGTGCTGCAGTAAAGCAGTTATCCTAACAAGGTAGAAGACTTGGAAAACAGATACCTAACTAAAATTCTTCCTTCTGACTCTCAGTTACGCTTTTAAAATGTACTTTTTAAAGTGTCAAGATACCGTTACATTACTTTGAAGTCTAAACAGTTCTTACAATGGGCATAAGTTACACCGATGCTCACTTTAAGGTCCTGTTAAATTCCTAGGGCAGTGTAAAGATCTTAATGAAAATGCAAATTGGACCTTTATTCATTATTTTTCTGCAGTAATATTTGAAACAGGGATGTTACTCATCTACAATTGGTGTTCTGTCAATATGTCCTGTATAGCTCCATACTCTTAGAATATACCTCTAAAATGTATCAAAGCCCTGAACATCTTAAAATATCAGAGCTTTCAGGGACCAATTGGACTTCAGTCCCAACTGTACAGGTTATATAAGGAGACTAACTCCAGCTTCTATTTCCCTCAACATCCATAGAATCCAGCATTGTCTCTGAGAGAGTGGGGATTGCGGATGTGGAACAGGGAGCTGTACTGACAATCTATTAAGGGAGGCAAGTAGCCTATCTTTCTTCTTTGAGTGATGTTTGTACAGATCTCAACTCCTGAGAAACTGACTAGCAGTAACAGCTCTTTAAGGAGGCAGGTTTAAAGAGATGACTAATTGTTTAATGCACCCAAACTGGCCACAAGCTCTTATGGTCAGGTCAATAAATAATGCCACGTAAAGGTATGGACTAAGTCCCAGGTATCACCCTTACATATTTCTGCAATGGGAATATTACATGGCAGGTGTACAATGCAGGCATTCATTTCCCAGGGGGTCCAGATCCCTGATAACCTGGAGTTGGGAGTGGACTTGGGGGAAGCCATCCTCAAAAGAAGCTGGAGAATAGGGTTGTCGGTCTTAATGTCTAGTACAGTATGGAGACAAACCACTTTTTCTCAGCCCCTTTACCATGAAATGAGGGGAGGGTGGTGGGATCTCAGCAAGGGGCTGGGTTGAGATGTGGCAGGGCGAGGGTGGGAGTCAGGGTGGTAATAGTAACCCTCCACTAGGTGGAAATGATTAAGGTAGGAATCATGACCTGCATTGGAGTTATTGCCATAGTTCCCACCTTTTAAGTTAACAAAGTTACGTCCTAGTTAAACTGTATCCATGGTATCTTGTTTTCCTGCATGCCTATGTAAGGATCAGGTCCTGCAGCACAGCCAGTCTCTGGGCAACATAACAAGCACACCACCTGCTGGGGGAAGCATCAGTAGACCAACTCTTAGGCCCAGCAGCATTCTGGCAGCTGCTTAAACATTTGCTCATGTCGATGTTAGTTCCTGCACCTGCTTGTTCCTAGCCCAGTCCCTTAGTTCTAATTCCTGACTAAAGCCTCAGTGGCAGAATGTCTTCTAGGAGAAGTGTTGGACACAAGCTGCCTACAACTGCTATTGGCTTAAAGGGCCTACAGTTAGCCCATGAAGCCCTAGAACTAGGCAGTTCTGTCTGGGGAGGGAACATGGTCAGAGTGTCCATGGATGTGCTGACTGAGTTCATTGCTATAAAAGCTACCACAGTTTTTAAAATCTGACCATGTAGTATTTTTCAAATACAATATAATCTAGTACACTGTTTTTTTTCTACAACGTTACAGATTGTTTACCTTCAGCTTACATTTGTCTGGCTGACTGTCTAGATATTTCCAGTCTCTCTCTCTCTCTCTCTCTCTCTCCCCCCCCTTCACCCCCCTCCTGATATCTGAGCAGCAACTGCAAAATCTGTTTGTGAACATTAATATCTATGTATTTAGCAATCTATTTTACAGAGGGCAAAACTTGCTTGTGCTTGATTGAACTGTACTTTTCAACCTTATTTAGAGTTTGATATCAAATCTTAGCCTGTAACATTTATTTACATGGATGTGTATTTAAATGAAATGCATAATATCTATACACAGTAATAAAATCTTGGTACATTTAGAAAGAATACTGCTTACAGCACATTCATTTTCATGATGGGAAAATAAAACTTTATGTATTATATAGAGAGACACATTTGGTGAGTTAATATATTTTATTTGACCAACTTTGGTGAAAGAGACAAGCTTTCGAGCTTACACAGAAATCGTCTACAGTATTGTATACCAGACTGGATATTTCTGCATTATTTTCCCTAAACAATCTATCACACTTATTCAGAGGCAATATCAACAGATGGAGCATTCTCACAGGATAAGTCTCCCCTGTATTCACACTATACACACAACTGTAATTATCTTTGTATAAAATATGCCTTGTGCAGTATCATTTCAAAACTAATAAATATCTGGTCAATCATATCAGGTGAAATGTATGTGGCAACAGTATATGTTGTATTATGTAATCCCCTTTTATGATGTTAGTAGGATACATTCAAACGCCATGCCTAGGCAAAGGTTGTTAAACAGGTCTATCTTTAAACAGAGGGATGTGTGTTTATCTCAATTTACATATTTAAAAAATGTATTAAAGCGAATGTTAAAAAAAACTATATAATACATAGGTTGTGAAAAGAGTGTCTGTATAGCTGGGTATAGTGCTGAGATTATCCTACAAAGTTTGTTTTTAAAGTCATATGATACATAGAGTACATAATCAGCAATAACCCAAATTTAGGTGAATAGATTTAACAATACAGTTCAGATATTAGAATCCAAATACTAAGATACAACACTCATGAAAAGTTGTAGGGATCTGGTTGTGGAAAGCAAAATATATCAATGAGTAGAGATTGTCCCTCACTAATTGAGAATTAGGATAGGTTGTCCATTTAGAGAAAAAAAACAGTCCATCAGGAAAATATTTGAGTTACTTTCTTGACTGCTATTAATAGTAAATAGGGTCCTCCAGACAGCAGCAGGAGGAAATGGTAGGAGATAAAGCATATTTGCATTTCGGCAAACACAGATGGGAAGAAAGAGCAGGGAGCCACCTTCCTCAACAGACTCCATGTTGCCTCCTTTGCTGTTTGAATAAACTTCGCTTTGGGGGTAGTCTTCAGAAAAATCAACTTCAAGATTCCACTGGACTATAAAAGAAACAGGCAAAGAACTCCAAGTTCTCTCTCTCTCTCACTTTTTCACCTAAGAAGGCAAAGACATCAACACCTTTGGACCTTTTGGAGAGATCCTGACTAAGAAAGATCCTGGTAAGCTGCTAGGGTCAGAGCTGCTGGACCAGGGCTGCAGCTAAACACAGAAACTCAGGGTATGACCTGCATGCTGGTAGGCTGTTTGTGAGTGGCCCAAAGCACTGTGAGACACCAAAGGTTGTGAGGCAGGTGGTGACACAACCCCTCACTTGTCTAGATTGCACCCCCAGATGTGACAGTGGCATAGCTGAAGTAGGCAACTCTGGTTATTTTAATTGAGATTTACACTTTAAGCACTGGTGTAAGATTTAAGCCATTCTCAAGTGTGACGGCTGGGAAAGTCAAAGAAAAGTTAGGTTTTTGTTTGTTTGTTTGCTTATTTTCGGTGAGACATAGAAGAGAATCAGGAGCAAAATAGGCAAATAAATGTATGCCAAATGCACCAAAACCAGAAGAATTGTATTCAGATTGCTGCATATTCTACACTGGAAAAAAGCCAGCTGAGTTGAGAAATCTTCTAACTGATTATGACAATGGTGGGCAGGCAACTTATAAGGATCCATCTGAGGTTCCAGAGTCTGCACATTGGCAGGAAACTGACCCTCCAGCTTACAACTGAGCCCAGAATGGATGCAGATGGGGAGAGAGAGAGCAACTTCAACTGGAAACTCTTCAAATCCAAAATGAATGGGAAGAGAATGAAAAGAATTGTCAACATGAAATCAAGGTGTGGGAACTAAGGGTGGACACTCCTCAAGCAATAATCAATCCTACCCAAGGAACCCTCCTGTGGGAGAAGTTGTGCCCTGAATACAAAGAAACAGACAGTATTGAAAAATATCTTGCTGCCTTTGAAAGGCTCTGTGAAGTACATAAAATTCCAGAGGACAAGAAAGTTCCCACAGTGACCGCAAACCTCTCTGACAAAGCTTTAAAATGTATTTAATTAAATACCAGTTGGAGAATCAATATAATAGGTCTCTTACACATTTATGTTCTCTGATTCCATATGATTTATCTGTATTTTATCCTTCTGTCAGTTGAGTATTAGCACAATATAGCAAATGTTTTTCACTACAGTTTTGGAAAGAGATATATACAGTGTTCTTACATATATATGGTGATCACTTACATGCATATTACATTAGCCATATGTATTAGAATGATTTTTCCCATAATGTTTAGTGAATATTTTGTTTCTTTCCTAAGCAGTGGTACCATTTATTCATGAAGGCTATAAGATTAAATTCTTCTTGTGGTGTGCAGTGTTTGAGTACCACATCTCCCATTGCCCTTAAAATGTGAAGACTTTGCCATCCCTTGTAGGATTAAAACACTTACAGTTCAGTCTTGCTTTCTCAGACTTGGGAGGAATGTTCATTTCAGATGTCTTTGATTCAGGTTAACTGAGCATGAAATAAACAAAAATTTATCATGAGGGTTTCGTAGCACTAATTAACTAGATGTGCTGACATGCCATGGATTTCACTTACATCAATCTCACAACAGGACTTTTCTTTTTCTTTTTTTTTTTTTTTTTTTTTTTTTTTGCAAGTGCCTCTCTTGTCTCTCCCTC
This sequence comes from Lepidochelys olivacea, assembly GCF_965140295.1. Lineage (NCBI taxonomy): Eukaryota > Metazoa > Chordata > Testudines > Cheloniidae > Lepidochelys > Lepidochelys olivacea. The sequence continues at coordinate 72,169,885 of NC_140411.1, read as the reverse complement.
CCAAAATAATGTGAACTAATTCATGCCTGCAAAAATAATTAGTAACCAGTGAACCAAATAAAAGTGATGTTTGCTTTTGCACCATATAAACTATCCCTGAGAAAACATTTTGAGACATGATGATACAAATGATTCATGTGGATCATATCAAGACACATGGAAAATAACCTGTGCTGTTAATCATTTAGTCCAGCACAGATTGTTTTTTCTGCCTGGAAGTGGGGAAAGATTGGTGACTCAGAAGTCTTAATTTCCTTCCAAATTAGGAATTGTGAATTGTCCTACTTACTTCTGATTTAAACAAAACAAAACTCTTCCCAATAGTTGGAGTAAAGGTTTATTGGGATTTTCTTAATTAGGGTGCAAGGAGATTTCAGGGCCAGAGCCGCAGTTGGTGAAGCTATACTGATTTAGACCAGTTGCTACTCTTGCCCCTGTGTTTTTAGTAAAAAGAAAAGGAGGATTTGTGAAACCTTAGAGACTAACAAATTTATTTAAGCATAAGCTTTCGTGAGCTACAGCTCACTTCATTGGATGCATTCAGACTTTGTGACTTTGCTATAGGATATTTTCAGCTACTTGAAAAACTATGAAATGCATTGAACCAGATTTGATCCCTGAGAAAGATTCCTTGGCAGCCTTCTTCCTTAGTGTATATCCAGCCTTTGTTTGTACTAGACTAAGGCTACAGGCTATGAGCGTCTGTTTTGCATCTGACTTTTTCCTATTGGCTCTCGAGTGGTTTTTTTTTTTAAGATTTGTTTTGAATGTAGAAATTATGAAGTGCTTTCATATTCAGAGCAGTTTCACTGCTAAAGATTTTAATGACAATTATCTTCATGCATATAATATCTCCTATGTATAACATTTTGTGGTGTTGCTTCCTATGCAGAGATCATTCACCAACCACTGAAATGCATGTACCTCTGAGATGAAACAAAGCAAAAAAGGAACCACAATGCTAAACAACAGGTTAGGATAGGAAGTGAAGAACACCACCTTATCCAGCTGATACTTCTCATCTGAAAGCACCTCCAGTGACACATTGGCCCCAGCAGCTTGCTAAATAACTGGTTAACAATTGACTACGAGTATATTTATACTGTAAATTCTCTGAGGGAAGAACTGTCTTTTTGTTCTGCGTTTGTACAGCACCTAACAGAATGGGGCCCTGGTTCATGATTTGGGACTTCTAGGTGCTACTTCAATACTAACATCAAATAATAATAGAATCATAGAATATCAGGGTTGGAAGGGACCTCAGGAGGTCATCTAGTCCAACCCCCTGCTCAAAGCAGGACCAATCACCAATTAAATCATCCCAGCCAGGGCTTTGTCAAGCCTGACCTTAAATACTTCTAAGGAAGGAGATTCTACCACCTACCTAGGTAACGCATTCCAGTGCTTCACCACCCTCCTAGTGAAAAGGTTTTTCCTAATATCCAACCTAAACCTCCCCCACTGCAACTTGAGACCATTACTCCTTGTCCTGTCATCTTCTACCACTGAGAATAGTCTAGAACCATCCTCTCTGAAACCACTTCTCAGGTAGTTGAAAGCTGTTATCAAATCCCCCCTCATTCTTCTCTTCTGCAGACTAAACAATCCCAGTTCCCTCAGCCTCTCCTCATAAGTCATGTGTTCCAGACCCCTAATCATCTTTGTTGCCCTTCGCTGGACTCTCTCCAATTTTTCCACATCCTTCTTGTAGTGTGCAGCCCAAAACTGGACACAGTACTCCAGATGAGGCCTCACCAATGTCGAATAGAGGGGAACGATCACGTCCCTCGATCTGCTGGCTATGACCCTACTTATATATCCCAAAATGCCCTTGTTGCCAAGAAGGCCAATGGCACACTCTTGACTCATATCCAGCTTCTTGTCCACTGTCACCCCTAGGTCCTTTTCCGCAGAACTGCTGCCTAGCCATTCGGTCCCTAGTCTGTAGCGGTGCATTGGATTCTTCCGTCCTAAGTGCAGGACCCTGCACTTATCCTTGTTGAACCTCATCAGATTTCTTTTGGCCCAATCCTCCAATTTGTCTAGGTCCCTCTGTATCCTATCCCTACCTTCCACCGTATCTACCACTCCTCCTAGTTTAGTATCATCCACAAATTTGCTGAGAGCGCAATCCACACCATCCTCCAGATCATTTATGAAGATATTGAACAAAACCGGCCCCAGGACCGACCCTTGGGGCACTCCACTTGATACCGGCTGCCATCTAGACATGGAGCCATTGATCACTACCCGTTGAGCCTGACAATCTAGCCAACTTTCTACCCATCTTTATAGTGCATTCATCCAGCCCATACTTCTTTAAATTGCTGACAGGAATACTGTGGGAGACCATGTCGAAAACTTTGCTAAAGTCAAGAAACAGTACATCCACTGCTTTCCCTTCATCCACAGAACCAGTAATCTCATCATAGAAGGCGATTAGATTAGTCAGGCATGACCTTCCCTTGGTGAATCCATGCTGACTGTTCCTGATCACTTTCCTCTTGTGTAAGTGCTTCAGGATTGATTCTTTGAGGACCTGCTCCATGATTTTTCCGTGGACTGAGGTGAGGCTGACTGGCCTGTACTTCCAAGGATCCTCTTTCTTCCCTTTTTTAAAGATGGGCACTACATTAGCCTTTTTCCAGTCATCCGGGACTTCCCCCGATCTCCATGAGTTTTCAAAGATAATGGCCAATAGCTCTGCAATCACAGCCGCCAACTCCTTTTGCACTCTCGGATGCAACTCGTCCGGCCCCATGGACTTGTGCACGTCCAGCTTTTCTAAATAGTCCCTAACTACTTCTTTCTCCACAGAGGGCTGGCCACCTACTCCCCATGCTGTGTTGCCCAGCGCAGCAGTCTAGGAGCTGACCTTGTTAGTGAAGACAGAGGCAAAAAAAATCATTGAGTACATTAGCTTTTTCCACATCCTCTGTCACTACGTTGCCTCCCTCATTCATTAAGGGGCCCACACTTTCCTTGGCTTTCTTCTTGTTGCCAATGTACCTGAAGAAACCCTTCTTGTTACTCTTAACATCTCTTGCTAGCTGCAGCTCCAGGTGCGATTTGGCCCTCCTGATTTCATTCCTACATGCCCGAGCAACATTTTTATACTCTTCCCTGGTCATTTGTCCAATCTTCCACATCTTGTAAGCTTCTTTTTTATGTGTAAGATCTGCAAGGATTTCACTGTTAAGCCAAGCTGGTCGCCTGCCATATTTACTATTCTTTCGACACATCGGGATGGTTTGTCCCTGTAACCTCAATAGGGATTCTTTGAAATACAGCTAGCTCTCCTGGACTCCTTTCTCCCTCATGTTATTCCCCCAGGATCCTACCCATCAGTTCCCTGAGGGAGTCGAAGTCTGCTTTCCTGAAGTCCAGGGTCCGTATTCTGCTGCTTCCCTTTCTTCCCTGTGTCAGGATCCTGAACTCGACCAACTCATGGTCATTGCCTCCCAGATTCCCATCCACTTTTGCTTCCCCTACTAATTCTTCCCAGTTTGTGAGCAGCAGGTCAAGAAAAGCTCTCGCCCTAGTTGGCTCCTCCAGCACTTGCACCAGGAAATTGTCCCATACATTTTCCAAAAACTTCCTGGATTGTCTGTGCACCACTTTAGTGCTCTCCCAGCAGATATCAGGATGATTAAAGTCGCCCATGAGAACCAGGGTGTGTGATCTAGTAGCTTCTGCGAGTTGCTGGAAGAAAGCCTCATCCCCCTGGTCCGGTGGTCTATAGCAGACTCCCACCACTACATCACTCTTGTTGCTTACACTTCTAAACTTAATCCAGAGACACTCAGGTTTTTCTGCAGTTTTGTACCGGAGCTCTGAGCAGTCATACTGCTCCCTTACATACAGTGCTACTCCCCTGCCTTTTCTGCCCTGCCTGTCCTTCCTGAACAGTTTATAACCATCCATGACAGTACTCCAGTCATGTGAGTTATCCCACCAAGTCTCTGTTATTCCAATCACGTCATAGTTTGTTGCCTTCACCAGGACCTCCAGTTCTCCCTGCTTGTTTCCAAGGCTTTGTGCGTTTGTATTTTGGCACTTGAGATAACCTGCTGATCGCCCCTCATTCTCAGTATGAGGTAGTAGCCCTCCCCTCACAGACGTTCCTGCCTGTGCTAATAATAAGAAAGTTACCACATACTAAATCATCAACACTACTAGCTACATCAGAAAGCTGACAAAATACACAAGTAAATTCATCTTGCTATGTAGTGGGTTACAAGTCATCCCAGCCCCTCTGGCTCGGAGGGAGGCCACTCTGAATCACTGCATCACTGTGTGGTCAGCCCAGTCACAAGAGGAATTAGCAAATCAAGGGCAGAAATCTATGAGGCCCTGGCCCTCGAGCAGAGCAGCAAATGTTTAAGGCACCCCTGGCCCTCAGAGAGAACAGAGCGATAATGAGTCTAGGGAGCTCTGGCTCTCAGGCAGGGCAAAGCAGCAAACAGTCTATGGGGCTCCTGGCTCTCAGGTAAGGCTATGTGGCCTAAGGTAGGGAGCCTGCCACCCCAAGGGTGGGGTTGTCAGATGGGGATAGGGGGACTGGGGCCGACCCGACTTCACTGGGTCCCAGGGCCCTGACTGTGGCAGAGGGTTCCGCCATTGGGTCAGCGGGGATATCATTGAAACATGCCAACCTGAGCACTGACACCAAAACCGGACTAGAGTCTGGTTTCCCTGGACTACTTCTTATCACAATCCAGGAAGGGGGGCTCCAGCATCCAAGCATCCTCCATTTCCTTGGGGTATTTGGCTACCAGCAATCTGAGCAGCTCCTCTCCAAACTCGGTCTTCTCTAGGGGCAGGGCCGGAGGCCTGCAGCAAGTAAGAGATGCCTGTCCCCTTCCCGGGTTCTCACCCAACTGAGCTGGAGGCCTTGCTTCTTACACTACTTGTCCCACCTCTCAACTTTAGGGGTAGGCCTGACCCAGCTCCACCCATCTAGGCCTAGAGAGTGTTCCCTCCCACTCTGGCTTGGAGGGAGCCCCACCCCGCACCCCCTTCCCTATATGCTGAAATATTTATCTTAAAGTTATCCATTCATCTCACCCAAAGTCAATCAATTGTGTTTGCGCAGTTTGCTTTTGACAGAAGTTATAAATTGAAGGTAATGGATGCTGTGCATAACCCTTACATCTGGAGTTATATTAGCTTCTAAATTTACTATACCCTTTGACAGTGTTCAGTGCTGTGCCTGAGGAGGTTTTCATTCCATGGCTTCACATTTGCTATAGTTAATTCTAAAACCTGATAATGAACTGAAGAAATTCAATTACAATTTTTATTAAAGAGATCATCAGCATTTCTTTCATCAACATTCCATAATCTACACAGGTACATTTGTGAGGATTATTTTGTTTTCTCTAGAAGACTTTTATATGTTGATTTTCTCTTATTCTGGTGAAGGGGAGACATAGATTTAACAGAAAAGGTGGATACTAATGGAGACAGGCTGCAACCTCCTTTTTAGGAGGACTATCGAGACAATTTAAGTAGTTGTGTTTGACAAACTCTATTGGGATATCTGTAAATAGTTTAAATCCAATTCAGGATGTGGCTTTTAATTTGCAGAGAGTCTTTTATTTGTAAATCATTGTGATTTATTCAAGAATCTTTTTTCTGTATCTGGAGATAACAACATAATAGCAGAATATTTCAACCAAGACAAACAGACCTCTAAGATTATTCTCATTGGCCAAGATTAGCAGAAGTCCCTTTTGGTTGCCTCAGTTTTTGGGTTCCCAACAGGAAATAACTAAATATGTCCTGATTTTCAGAAAGTGCCAATCCCCCACTTGATAACAGATCTTTTTAGGGGTATCAAGTTGGGCACCCAAAGATCACCCAAATTCCCATCACTTTTTGTAATTTTTGCTACGGGTAATTTTTGCTAACCCTACTATTGCTGAAGTCAATTGAAAATTTACCAGTATTCCAGTGGCAGAGGAATCAGTCCCTTATCTTGGGTAAGAGTAAGGCTGGTTGATGTAAAAGGGTGCTTTTCTGTCTTAGGAAATATCTATTCATATTTCTCACATAGCAGTTGAAAGCCTCTGACTAGTACAGGATAGTAATTAAATGTGAATCTTCTTTAGGGTTTTATAATATATTGCTTTAAAGATACCTAGGTGTAGAGTTTTTTCTTCTTTATATATGTTGTTGTTGTTGTCATTTATTTTTGTTTGTTTGTTTTTGTCTAAGGGTATGCCTTTCCTGCAGCTGGGAACATGCTTTCCAGCTCAGACAGACAGCAGTGTAGCTGGGGGCAGCATGGGCCGTGGCTTGGGGGAGCTACCCAGCTACGTACTGACAGGTTTGTACACAGGTGGTTAGTTCAAGCCACTGCCTGTGCTACATCTGGCAATGCAGCTTGTAGCGTGCTAGCTGGAGGAGAGGAGGCATGTCTGTCTACCTGAGCTGGGAACTATGCTCCCAGGTGCAATATAGACATACTCTATATTCTTTCTGGGTATCCAATGCCCAAGTTAAACTCTCTGAGGAGCTTCGGTGTGTTTGAATAGCTGTGTATGCTGGCTCTGCCTATGGTGAAAATCATTCAATGTCAGAGTTATTGCAAATTTTGTATGGAAAGGGAAAAGAATCCATTTATCTTTTTTGTAAATTCATTAATTGTTTTTGTTGCTTCATTTTCATTCTATAGCTGAAGAGTCTGTCACCTTTGTTTCCCTTTTCTTAATAATTTTGCTGAACAAATTTCAGGGATCTCTGTATGGTTACAGACAACAAGACACTGAGTTCTTCCCAGACAGTAATTATTTTCTCCAATATATTTGGGTCATGACTTGTTTTGTGTTGTGCAGCTAAATTTGCTGTTAGATTTTTTTGGTCTTCTTTCAAGATATTTAACTCATCGAATGTGGGAAAACCCATAAAATGACGGGCTGAGCTAGTCCCCACAAAGCTGATTGAACCAAAAAAAATCAAACTAGAACTATTCTACTTAAACTGGCCAGCTGGAGTATTGCCTTTTATAGCAGGAATAGCTGCGGATAGTATACTAGGATACTGTTCACCTGGACTTTACTTTATGTCCCTGAGGTAGGGAAAACTGTTTCTTTTCAGGGAGGAAGATTGTGGATCAAGAGATGTGGGTCAGAAAGGATGCACTACTTCTACTTTACATATATATTTGGTTCACATATTCCCATTGATCTTAGCTCTAGAACATTTACTATGGTGCTATTGCCATTTTACTTCTTAAAGCAGTTTTCATGTTATAGGATACTCAAAAGCAGAAGTTAATATATACAATTGATTACCTGGGTTCACTTAGTTTTGTTGAGTGTTTCCTCTCTTCAGTTGTTTCTTGCTCGAGGGATGGACTGTATAGCAATGGGCTCTTCAGTGCAAGATAGTGAAGTGACTGGCTTGTTCCTCTTTCCCATGGTCTGCAGATGCGGTTTCAGAGTACAGCCATTTTGGAATGGCCACATGGAAGCAGCCAGGCATTCACACCTGCTGAGCAATGAGATGTTTATTTTGATATGCTGTCATATAACATTTTAAGGCTCAAGTCTGACAAAATTTAACTCATATGGCCATATTGTGCCTTTAGAGGTACAGCCCTGATCTGGGGAAGGATGTGCAGAATGTCTTCTTGGGCTGTGCGGAGAAGCACACACTGCAGTAGGATTTCTGCTGACTGATACAAAAGGAAAGCCAGGTGATCACCATGCCCCGCCACTTCCTGCCCCCTCTGGAGAGGCGAGCCCCTCCATCCCCTCATGTGCAAATCTGATGCTGCCCCGTGTTCTCAAGGCACATTTTAGCTGGTTTTGTGAAGGAGTGAAAGGACAAACAGAGCGAAAGGATCTTTTTGCTTACAGGATTAAAACTCTAGGAAGGTTAACATAGCTATTAGAGTGTTTCTTTTGAAGTTGTAGGATATAATGCCCAGGGAGGAGTGCAAGATCAAAATCTTCAGTTGATAATGAAAATAGATTTCTCTCCTGCAATTTCCAGTTCTCATCTTTTTTTCATAAGAATAAGAGATCAGAATTACAATGTCCCAAGTATTCTACTTTCTGTAATACTTTGACCTTTTCGGTGTTCTAGTTTTGATTGCTGATCTGCTGCTCTTTTCCCACAGGTCAATGGAATTGTAAACAGGGCAAGGAAATGACAATGAGATAAATTGAACACTAGCACAAGTATCAAAAGAGCACAACACATGACTGCAATTTATAGACTATTTGAAAGCATCATATTCTGATACTTCATTCTTGTGACAAAGATAAGAAAAAAAGAAAAAAATTATGAACCATGCTTATGACAGTGTGAATGGGAAATGGTAAAAACCTAACTTGTTCTTACTATATTTTTAAGATTCAATTTCATGGTGCTCCTTTGATGATGTTTCTGAACTTAATACAATGTAATTATAGAATATTCCAGAGATCAAATGTCTTAGTCAGCCAATCAGAATATTGGAGTTCTAAAAGGCATATAATACTGTACTTTGATATTCAAGGCTGAATGGCTAGCAACAACTTTCGGTTAAATAATCCTGCTGAACAGGAGAAGAAATATTTAGGCAGAATATAGCTTTAAAAAAACTCTCTGGACCATGCAAAACTGAAGTTCGACTGTTTCACTGTACAGATACACAGACACTCATGTGAGTCTTTATTTTTTTCATGGTCTTCCCTGACTATTTCAATAAAGAAGATTTGTGTGCAATGCATTTAAGATTTCATATGTGACGTATTGTGTGTTATGTGCATATGTGATATGCACTGTTCACTGTTTGTAACCCCTGTTGGTTTCTTCAAATGGAGAAAACTACTGAAGAAGACACTAAACTTTGTGCTCACTGAAGCTTCATCAAGGAAAAAGCAATATCTTATGAGTCTGCCCCAGATTTGGGGGTCTGGCTGAGCTGAACATGGCTCAGGATCAAGAATGGGGGAGAAAGGTGGTTCTAATAAAGAAATAGCCCCTAGCATAATTTACAGCATCTCTAAATTATACAGGCCTGTATTTTCCACTGAATGAATCCGATTAAGTGAGCTGTAGCTCACGAAAGCTTATGCTCAAATAAATTTGTTAGTCTCTAAGGTGCCACAAGTACTCCTTTTCTTTTTACAGGCCTAATGGTTGCCTGAGAACCACTCTGCCAACCAAAGATCACAGGAGTGCATTACGCTGAGGGTCTGTTCCATCTTGCTCTTTTCATACCCTTTCTTCATCCCCAACATTCTCTCTGCACTCAGGAGAGAAGTGTAAACAACTTTATAACAACATGGAGAAACATTACATCAGGGGAATCCCCAGCTGGCCTCATAGGCTGTGTCTCTGTTCCCATTGTATTGCCAGAGTGACAAGGTGAATGGAGGCAGGGACCATAATGTAGCCCTATATCATCAGAAGGAAACAAGTTGAGATCAAGATACTTATATCCCCAGTTTGTGGGCAACTTAGGCAAGGCACTCCTTATAGCCTTCTCAGTTTTTCTTCTTTTTTATTTCTCTGATTTTGATCCTAGTAGAGGGCATGCATCGTGATAGTAGTTGAATTTGTTTATAATTGGAAGAAACAGTACTGAACATTTAAAAGTAATTCAGCTCCAAGGTTTAGCATTATTAGAAGCATCATTAAAGTTGCAAAGTAATTGTAACACACTCTGCATAGCGAGCCTTACTTTGTCAGTCATCAGATACTATCATGTATATAAAACTTATCCCTTCTAGGGATTTCTAAGAGCTTTTATTTTTAATTGGCATAATCAGCTCCACATAACTGTCCTGAAAATTTACCAACCCAGTGATAAAATTTACTTAGCTGCCCTCTAACATGATTGATCATAAAGAAAATTAATTAGATTTTATTTGCTCGTCAAATTCATTCATCCAAGGTAAGTGACCAAGTAGAATTTTGTTAAGTTAGTTTATACAGATAGTTAGTAAAACTAAACTGCATGCTTTCCACAATGCTTATTTTTCACAGTAGTTTGCATTCCTGTGAGACATTTGTTTCCTTCTAGGCACTGTGAATAATCCAACAATAATAAAATGTATACCTTGCTAAAGCTGGTATGATCCCTAATTTAGAACTTGCTGACTTTAAACTTTGGAAAACCCTTGTGAACCTTCCTATCCTTAATGTATGGACAGCTTGTACAATTTTGTAGTTGGTCTATTATCCATTTTGCAGCTAGCTTTATAGCTCTTGCATAGAACACGCCCCAGAGATGGTACAGCATTCAAAACCAGTATCACTTTAAAGACAAATCACCAGGGGTACTTTTAAAATGATCAGGTTTCAGATTGTTGGATAGCGTAAATCTAATATGTTGTTTTTTCTCGTCTTGAGTGCTGTTCACAATCCTAAAGATGAGAAAAATTCAATGTGAAAATTGTGTACAAACAAACTAATATACATTTATGTAGCATGCACACTAACTTAAGACAATATTAGCATATTTAATTACAACATCAACACTGAGAACACAAATTAAGCACATTGCAAAAACTAGATTTAATTATTTTAATTATCATATACAAGGCAAATACTCAAATTAAGTTGCTATTCTCTTTCTGATATACTGCACTGAAACTATAAAATGTTTGATAAGAAGATAAGATCTTTGCTTTACTTATTATTAGCCATTAAACAAAATAGGAAAAAGGAAGAAGGTACACATATAATGGTAAAGGATGCTATAAGTATCCTATGCACACTAGAATATATCCATTTTGGAAAGGAAAATATTAGATTGTATACATAGTTCTATACCCTTCCTTTAAAATGAGAGATGCATGGAACTCATGCAGAGAGCTGTGTGAAATACTGGATACCAGAATTAAAAAAAAGAAAAGAAAGAAAACCGACTTCTTTTCTGTATTTTGAGAAAAATGGCAATGATGTATTAACTCATGTTCAATAAATTGCAAGAAAAAACAATACCAATAGGTTCAAAAACTACAGCTTTATATATCCTTTTCAGCTACTTCATCCACTGGATGGTTTAGGAGTCTTTTTACACTACGTTACATGATTATTCAGTTATTAAATGAGTTACAATTGAGGCCAACAAAAAACATAAAGATGGAGAAGAGACCATAAAGTTAGAGAAGTTGTTAGAATACTTAGGTTTAATGGAGGAAAAGGAGGGATGAAAGTGACATCAGGATAGTTAGAGAGGATCTTGAAGCATACAGCTATAGTTATAGTTATTTCATGTGCAGGGGAGATGGAACAGAAGCTGGAGAAGTAGAAGTGGGTAAAAGAGGACATGGGGAACTGTAGTTCAGCAAGTTTAGCTTTGATACCTGGAAAGATCGTGGAACAAATTATTAAACAATTCATTTGTTAAAACCTAGAGGAAAATAAGGCAATAAGTAATGGACAAAATCAATTTGTCAAGAAAAAAAATATGCCAAACCAACCTAATTTCCTTCTTTGACAAGGTAACCAGCCTAGTGCATGGGAGGTGGGGGAAACAGTAGATGTGATATATCATCATATTAGACATGTTCATAAGCAAAGTAGGGAAATGTGTTCTAGAGGAAATTACTATATGGTGGGCGTACAAATGTTTGAAAAACCATGCTCAAAGATAAGTTATCAAGGTATGCTGTCAAACTGGAAGGACAATATCAAATGGGGTTTCTCAGGTGTTTGTCCTGTATTGTATATTCTGTAGTATTCAATATTTTTCAATAATTTCGTGCATAATGGACTGAAGAGAATGCTTATAAAATTTGCAGATAATACCAAATTGGGCGGTGGAGGGTGTGTGTGTGTGTGGGGGAGCACTTTGAAGGACAGGATAAGAATTAAAAATGACCTTGCAAAATTCTGAAATCAACAAAATAAAAATCAATCAATAAAAGTGTAAAGAAATACACTTGGGAAGGAAAACTCAAATGCCCAAATACAGAAAGGAGAATAATTGTCTAGGCAGAAGTACTGCTGTCAAGGTTCCTTCCCCACTCTGAACTCTAGGGTACAGATGTGGGGACCTGCATGAAAGACACCCTAAGCTTATTCTTACCAACTTAGGTTAAAACTTCCCCAAGATACAAATTTTTACCTTTTGTCCTTGAACCTTTATGCTACCACCACCAAAGTGTCTAACAAAAATAACAGAGGAAGTGCCCACTTGGAAACGTCTCCCCCTAAAAAAAAAATATCCCCCCAAGCACTACACTCCCTTTCCTGAGGAAGGCTTGATAAAAATCCTCACCAATTTGCAGAGGTGAACACAGACCCAAACCCTTGGATCTTAAGAACAATGAAAAAGCAATCAGGATCTTAAAAGAAGGATTTTAATTAAAGAAAAAACAAAAGAATCACCTTTGTAAAATCAGGATGGTAAATACCTTACAGGGTAATCAGATTCAAAACATAGAGAATTCCTCTAGGCAAAATCTTAAGTTACAAAAAGACACAGAAACAGGAATATACATTCTATTCAGCACAACTTATTTTATCAGCCATTTAAATAAAACAGAATCTAATGCATATCTAACTAGATTGTTTACTAACTCTTTACAGGAGTTCTGACCTGCATTCCTGCTTTGGTCCCAGCAAAAACATCACACAGACAGACAGACCCTTTCTTCCCCCCTCCAGCTTTGAAAGTATCTTGTCTCCTCATTGGTCATTTTGGTCAGGTGCCAGCGAGGTTGTCTTAGCCTCTTAACGCTTTACAGGTGAAAGGGTTTTTCTTCTGGCCAGGAGGGATTTAAAGGTGTTTACCCTTCCCTTTATATTTATGACAACTGCATAGAAGGATATGGGGATTATTGTGGATCACAAATTGTATATGAGTCAACAATGTAATGTTGCAAAAAAGTTTAGTATAGTTCTGGGATGTATCACCGGTATATCCAGCTGAGGCCTTACCAGTGCCCAGTGGAGCAGAACAATTACCTCCCATATTGGCACTGGTGAGGCCTCAGTGGGATCATTGTGTCAAGTCTTTGGGCATCACACTTTATCAAATTGGACAGTCCTGATAAAAACAACAAAAATGAATATGTGCATTATTTACATAACCAATTAGATATTGTACTGAAGTTGCTACAGACTTTGCTTGTTTTATTCTTAATCCAATATCAGACGTATGACTCCACTATTCTGTGTTGCCCTTAAAAAATGTTTGGTTGTTACAATTTTAAAGCTATAACATCTCTATTTTTTGGAGACTTATTTACCAAAGTGACACTTTAAATGCAGGTGCTGGGAAATTGCCAGCTAATCTATTCCAATGTTTGAGATGTTAGCATTTTGTTCAAAAGGCTTATTTGGAAGAAGGCAAAAATCTACCTCAGTCATGTATATGCAGCTTCATCAGACTACACTGGGCCACATGTACACAACCTGTGGCAGAACGTGGCCCTGAATCTGCATTTCAAGATGGGCAAAGTCACAAGCAAATTTTCATAAGTATGACTCAAAGGCCTTCTTCCCTGGCCTGCTGGATTGAGCTCTTCAACTTGTTCCAAGCTGATATCAAACTGGTACACAGGGCATGTTATATCTCCCATGTGGCTGTTGCATATGTACCTGTCATGCAGGGATACCACAGGACTGTCAGTGTGTAAATGGCCTTCACAATCACTCTGGAAAGAGGTGATATTTACTATATTTGCACACTGCATAGATATAAAATGCTAAATTGCAACTGCTCAATAAAACTACTGATTTTTTCCCTTCTGACAAGTCCTCAGTAATAGTACTTAGTGATTTACATATTCAAAGTACCTTGCATGCTAAAAGATTTGATTCATTCTAGTTATGCTGTCTTTTTTTCTATAACATAAAATGAAAAATTTCCATGAGAGTTAAATATGATGTAGAACATTTCTCTTTCCTGTTTCAATTTGTGAGCTCAGAAGGCTAGAAAATTCTTCTTTTTCAAAACAATGTAAACAAACAAAAATCTTAGTAATTGTCAGTAACAAGTTGTTAGATTCTATTAGAACATGAATTGTGAAATGAAGTGTAGCAGTACCAGAATTTCTAAAGTTTGTATTAACTTATTTTCTGGTTAAATATTGTCTACATAGCTATTGTGTTTAATGGTCTGTTGTCAAGTTAATACACATTTGTACATTTTGGTAGAGCCAATGAGCAAATTTCAGATTTTTATGCAACTTTTCTCCATCTGACTACATTAAGTCTGAATTTATCTTATTGGGAGTTATGCATGCATATTGATGGGAAGGATAGACCTCTTTATTACTGTTACCTTGATGTCTGTGATTCTTAGCTGACTTAATGTCACTGGCTCACTAACATTCATTGTGAAATATTGTCACAGGATATAAAGGTGATCTTTAAGTTTTAGCATGTAAGGGGTTACCGACAGAACCCAGGTTCCTGGCCCATCACATGGTTCATCTGGGGAGTGGATAAAAACAAAAGGAAAAGATGTTGCAAGGTAGGCTATTTAGGGGGGAAAGACTATCATCCTAGCTTGCTGAAATTTGGAAAGGTCTCCATTGGTTATTACCAAGTTTTCTGCTACTTTGATCTTTTTAGAATCTTTTGGGTTTTATTTTAAATCTCCCAGCTGTTGCATCTGTTCACCAGCTTACAGATGTCTTCATTTTTGTCTTCACTGCACGGCATATGATTGTAGTTTACTGATTGTATTGTACAGTACTCTCTCAGTACTAATGCACTTGGGAGAGGAAAGCCAATTATTAAAACATATGTGAAGCAATTAGCTATAGTTTTTGAATGGGAGGGGATATCTATCTTACCTACTTCAGCCTAAATGAAATAAGGAAAAAATAAATTTGAGAAATGTTAGTCTTCATCTCTTGTTCAGGATGCCATCTCGTGTCTAAACTGCTTGGACTAAGACTAAGTCTCCCGAACTCAGATTCATGCATGCAGGAGAACGCAGATTTGACTTCAATAGGATTCTGTGCAAGCACAAAATTCCCCACATGTAGATCTAATTGCAGGATCTAGGCCTAAATTTATGTTAGCTGCCTGACCTGACTATTTTTTCTTTTTTATGTACACAAGATGCTTTAACTTTGATTTACAGTACAAGCTTTGTTATGTACCCAAGATGCTTTAACTTTGATTTACAATAAAAGCTTTGTTATGCAGCATGTTGGGGGAATGGGAGGTGCGGGTTAATCAAAAATTCCAGTTAACTAGAGTTATACTTACCAAGGGAATACCAATGTTCAAAGAATTAGAATACAATAAAACAAATGAAGTATAAAATAGTAAACAGGTACTCCCCAATCCAATAGTAGTATTGCACTGCAGAGTGGTTGGTTTCTTCAAGCACTTAGATGTATACAGGTAAAGTTTTCTATATAGTAGGTATCTTATGACTGTACATATCGCTATGGGTAGTGCATGGTGTACACCCAGATCACTAAAAATACACTTAACACTAAAACTATACTGAACATAATTTAATCTTTCTTTGATGATTCAGAAGGCATTTCAGTATCTTGCAGTGCCTCAGGGTCCTCATTATCAAAATCAATTATCATAGTAGATGTAGAAGGTGTAGGAGATTGAGCTGAATCTGTAATGACCCTATAACACACCCTGGAAGCTGCTTCTCAGAATAAATCCGTGATGTCAGCTTGCTTACTTGTCTTCTGCCTCTTTTCCATAAAAATAGAGTGCAGAATGTTCAATTGCATAACATCCTGGGCAGTATACTAGTCCCGGTTACTAGATTGAAGATTTGTATTGGGAAATATCAGAAATTCTGGTTAGTAGAGCTTTCTGATTGGTAAAGTGCTAGATAACACAGAATTCACTCTCCTTACAATGTATATTTTTTTCATGGTCTGTATGTATATATAAAATCTCCTCACTGTACTTTCCACTTTATGCATCCGATGAAGTGAGCTGTAGCTCACGAAAGCTCATGCTCAAATAAATTGGTTAGTCTCTACGGTGCCACAAGTACTCCTTTTCTTTTTGTATATTTTATCTAAATCTGAACAATATAACATTGTGATACCAGCAGTCCTGGAGAAACCTCCAAAGATTCTGAGTTTGAATACAAATAAGCAATCAGATATTCAGGGTTGAAATCTTGGTGCCCACTGCACTCAGAGATGAAACTTCCCTGGACTTCAGTAGACCCAGATTGCATCCAAGGTGTTTATTCGAAGATTTTGCAAAACACTGTTCTGGTCTCTGAGCTTCTATTTCCATTTGCCATCTATAAAACAGGGATAAAAACTACAGGATTGTAGTGAGGATAAATTAAAGATTTGTACAGTGCTTTGAAAAATGTAAAGAATTATGAATATTTGTGAAGAGCCCACCCACCTCTAGGGAGTGCATTGCTGGAGAGAATGGTAACTATGATAAATGCATTATTAAATCCCTATCTCCAGCACCCACCAGAGAAGTAGCTTATCTATTTCTCTCTTGTTTTACCAGATGCAGCTTTTTACAAATATAAGAATTATATAGTTACATCTAATACTTGCATAACATAATATTTAACATATACTTCATATTCCTCTAGAAGGCATTACTGCTATGCTTACCATAACTGTAGAATGCGCCAAAATTCTCAAACTGCATACCATTTTTAAAAGTCCATTTTTTTGTTTAAGTTCAACAAGTTGCAGCAAATCAATCCTGTGTACTTCTGACAACTTCTTTGAAGAATTTCAGACTTTATTTTAATTGAAGCATAGAACCATGAAATTATTAGTTAAAATTGTCAATAACCTCTCACAATGCTAAAATTGTGGATCTAAACTTGCAAAACAGTGAAATCCACAATCCCAAAATTGATTTATTTGAAACCTATCCATAGATTACATTAGGGTCAAGTAAATTGCAGCTTGAAGGGCTAATGATTTTTGGAGGTGTGCAAATCATATTCGGGCTATTACTTATTTTGGGTGTCATCAGATATTCAGAAATAGAATCAGCAAAAGGAATTGAAATGCTAGTAAGTAATCCTTCTTTTTCCTGATGACACCAGAGATTTACAAAGTTTATCCAGGGAAAATAATACAATGGATTAAATGTCTTATAATATTTCTGAAACACCACTGATATTTAAATAGATATAGAAGCCATTCTTAGATTACATTGTATCAGACAGTGATAGGATTAGTTGAAGACTAAATGCAGGAAAACAACATCTTTAATATGAAACCGTATACAAGTCTCTCAAATATCTTCTCTCTTCCATCTCTTTTTCTTTAATTTACATTCTTAGTAATATGTCATTTTTATTATATGGCTAGTCTATACATAACATGTGGATGTTATTTATGCAATATAAAGAAATGTATTTTCTTGATTTCAATATATTTAAAATAACTAAGCAATATCTCCAATTTGAAAATATCAACAGGTTTCAGAACTTGTCCTTTGTGCATCTAAGCTAACCACTCACTTTTCCTTGGATGCTTCAATTTATTTGCTTGTGAAAGACAGTTTATTAGTATTTGTTGAGCATTAACAGAATGTTCAGCACTGTACAGGATTTAGGTGGGTGACACCTGGCCTGAAGAGCTTCTAATAAATAAAAAAGTTAGAACACAAAGGGCTTTGTCTATACAGGGGAAGTTTCCCCAGAAAAAAAAAATTAACCCAGTTTTAATTGTCTGGCTAGACCAAAAGAATGACAGGAGACATTAGAAATGGGTTTAATCAGGCCGCAACTTTATTATAGATAGATGTCTGAGACTACCCCAGCGAATAAAAATTGTGCAGTGCAGGTACAAAATTTGTGTCCTTCCAGCAATTCCAGCCAATTTTTTTTGGAGGGGAGCTTCCACAGCTTCCCCCTATTTCTCCAGGTCCCTCCAGCAATTTCCTTGCCAGGACCTTACCAATTCCATCCAATTTCGGGGTAGGGAGGAGGGGGCACTTCCCCCAGCCGCTCCCCACCCCCCGCTTTCATACAGGTCCCTCCAACAATTTCCTTGCTGGGACCTTACCAACCACCCCCCTTGTAGGAAGGGTTAAGGTGGACTATGACGATGTGGGGGTTGACTCGCTGCTGTACCAATCATAGGAGTCCCCAACTGCCCCCGGCTTGCTCAATTACCAAGCGTATCTCCTTAACTCCTTTTCCAGGCCATTTTTCTGTTCTTTTGTGCCTTAATTTTTGGACTACCTGCACTGAACATCCGCTATACAGTTAAATAAAGAGTTGCGACATATAGCTTACTGCCCGTCATGCTGTGCATGAACAGAGCCCGCCTGAACCTGCTGCGAGGAAGGCAGAAAAAAACCCCAAACACTGCACCTGGCCAATAAGGTGGTAAGGGAAACATTCCTTCCCAGCCCCCCCTTAGCCGGGGGCTAGCGTAATGCATATTTGTGACCTACTTAGGGAGGGAGGGTAGGTGCTGCCCAGCCTATTCTAAGTGAATGAGGGGAGGGGCCAAGCCCATGCTGCTCTTTTTAAACCCCTCATTCCTAGGTGGTGAGTCGTCCACCAGGCTGTCTGCTTTTCCAGCAGCTTTACATCTCCCATCCTCCCCGCAAGCCAGAAAGCTGTCATCCACCACCCTGACTGCTCTTCCAGCAGTCTTACGTCTCCCCTCCCCCACAAGCCAGAAAGCATTGCCCTCTTCTCCTGGCCAGCTAAACAACCCCCTCTCCCCCCAACCCCCCCGATTAAAGTGCAGGGTGGTGAAACTAATTGGAGCTACTGTGTAGAGAAGGCTCTGGGAGCCAGACCTATTTAAATAACTGGTTTAGTTATTTACATCCATGGTCTGAGACCCTGGGAAGCCTGGGTCTATGGAAAGGAAGTTCATTCTTTCTAACTTCGGTAATATCTGTCTACCAGCTCTCCAGTGAGCTAGACCAAGGACTGGCACAGCACTGGCAGACAGCAACAGTTCTACACCATTTCTACTGTCAACATTTTTCTGTCACTTTCGGAGTGGTAGGTCATCCTATCGTCAGAGCTATTCTATTGCTTGAATATGAGAACAGTTCCCTCGCCTCATGATAGAGGAATGTTGTTTACTCCTGTATTCTTTTCTCTTTGTTCTCTTCTCCTTCTGGATCTGGGACTCAGTTCTGATGCCATATTGTCTTGTTCTAAGCATAGGTGCTGGAACTAGGAGTGCTGGGGGTGTTGCCGCACCCTCGGGCTTGAAGTGGTTTCCATCATATATAGGGTTTACAGTTTGGTTCAATGGCTCTCAGCACCTCCACTCATCAAATAGTTCCAGAACCAGTGGTTCTAAGCACTATTTATTTTCAGTATTACAGTTGTACAGATTATGGCAAAGCACAGGAGGAGCGGGATACAACAGGGTACATAGGCACCGACTCTGTGGGTGCTCCGGGGCTGGAGCACCCACGGGGAAAAATTGCCTGCCCCCTCGCCTCTGCCTCTGCTCTGCCTCTGCCTCCTCCTGAGCGAGCCACGTGCCCACTTTCCCCCCCTAGCTCCCAGTGCTTGAACCATGAAACGGCGGGGAGGAGGGGGAATGCGGTGCACTCGGGGAAAAGGGAGGGTCAGGGCAGGGATTTGGGAAGGGGTGCAATAGGGGCAGGGAGGGGGTGGAGTTGGGGCAGGGACTTTGGGGAAGGGCTTGGAATGGGGGAGCAGGGGTGGAGAAGGGTGGAGTTGGGGTGGAGCCAGGGGTGGGGGCACGCGAGCACCCACCAGTGCCGGGGAAAGTTGGCGCCTATGACAGGGTAAGTTCCTCATGACAAAAGTTAGCATTGCTTCTATGTGTAGAAAGTCTTTTCAGTATTTAATCTGTATGGTTTTCATCCTGCAATTGAGAACACATGGGTAAACTGCTGCATTTGCATGGAGTCCAGCTGAAGTCAATAGAACTCTACACAAGTCCAGGGATTAGCCTGTCTCTCAGTGTAGGATCAGGGACCCAGTCCATTCCAGCACAAGGGACTTCTGCAGACCCCTGTGGACTCATATAAAATTTACCTTTTGTGAACAATGACTAAAAAGTATACACATTATTACAGTTCAGCAATCATTTTTAACAGTTCAAATATTTATTATGTATTTTTTTTTATTAAACCAGTATTTATTTTGTATTCATGGCTCACTAAAAGTAGAGTACAAAAGTAGAGTAAACTTGTGTAAACAATTATAGTTTCTAGTTACAAATTAAATTTAGATAGGATTATTTACACAGCAGTTCATTTGCATAATGAAGCTGTTTTTAACCAGTCCAGATTCTTCCAGTATAAAACAAAACAATCTTATTTTTATTGCAGCATTTTGATCTGTTAATCAAAACAATGTTTGAGTTACATGGGGGCAAACAGAATGTCCATGCAAATATAATTTTACAGTGTAACTAACATATTTTTTAAAAAATTGAAAAGATATACCCAGAATGGCTGTAACAAAGGGTATGTCTACACTACGGAATAAGGTTGAATTTATAGAAGTCGTTTTTTTAGAAATCAGTTTTATATATTCGAGTGTGTGTCCCCCCACAGAAAATGCTCTAAGTGCATTAAGTGCATTAACTCGACGGAGCGCTTCCACAGTACCGAGGCTAGAGTCGACTTCCGGAGCGTTGCACTGTGGGTAGCTATCCCACAGTTCCCGCAGTCTCCGCTGCCCATTGGAATTCTGGGTTGAGATCCCAATGCCTGATGGGGCTAAAACATTGTCGCGGGTGATTCTGGGTACATATCGTCAGGCCCCCGTTCCCTCCCTCCCTCCGTGAAAGCAAGGGCAGACAATCGTTTTGCGCCTTTTTTCCTGAGTTACCTGTGCAGACGCCATACCACGGCAAGCATGGAGCCCGCTCAGGTAACCGTCACCCTATGTCTCCTGGGTGCTGGCAGACGCGGTACGGCATTGCTACACAGTAGCAGCAACCCCTTGCCTTGTGGTAGCAGACGGTACAGTACGACTGGTAGCCGTCATTGTCATGTTCAAGGTGCTCCTGGCCACGTCGGCTGGGAGCGCCTGGGCAGACATGGGTGCAGGGACTAAATTTGGAGTGACTTGACCAGGTCATTCTCTTTAGTCCTGCAGTCAGTCCTATTGAACCGTCTTATGGTGAGCGGGCAGGCGATACGGACTGCTAGCAGTCGTACTGTACCATCTTCTGCCGGTCAGGCAAGAGATGAGGATGGCTAGCAGTCGTATTGTACCATCTTCTGCCGAGCAGCCATGAGATGTGGATGGCATGCAGTCCTTCTGCACCATCTGCTGCCAGCCAAAGATGTAAAAGATAGATGGAGTGGATCAAAACAAGAAATAGACCAGATTTGTTTTGTACTCATTTGCTTCCCCCCCTCCCCTGTCTAGGGGACTCATTCTTCTAGGTCACACTGCAGTCACTCACAGAGAAGGTGCAGCGAGGTAAATCTAGCCATGTATCAATCAGAGGCCAGGCTAACCTTCTTGTTCCAATAAGAACGATAACTGAGGTGCACCATTTCTTATTAGAACCCTCCGTGAAGTCCTGCCTGAAATACTCCTTGATGTAAAGACACCCCCTTTGTTGATTTTAGCTCCCTGAAGCCAACCCTGTAAGCCATGTCGTCAGTCGCCCCTCCCTCCATCAGAGCAACGGCAGACAATCGTTCCGCGCCTTTTTTCTGTGCGGACGCCACACCAAGGCAAGCATGGAGGCCGCTCAACTCACTTTGGCAATTAGGAGCACATTAAACACCACACGCATTATCCAGCAGTATATGCAGCACCAGAACCGGGCAAAGCGATACCGGGCAAGGAGGCGCGGTCACGTGAGTGATCAGGACATGGACACAGATTTCTCTGAAAGCATGAGCCCTGCCAATGCATGCATCATGGTGCTAATGGGGCAGGTTCATGCTGTGGAATGCCAATTCTGGGCTCGGGAAACAAGCACAGACTGGTGGGACTGCACAGTGTTGCAGGTCTGGGACGATTCCCAGTGGCTGCGAAACTTTCGCATGCGTAAGGGCACTTTCATGGAACTTTGTGACTTGCTTTCCCCTGCCCTGAGGTGCATGAATACCAAGATGAGAGCAGCCCTCACAGTTGAGAAGCGAGTGGCGATAGCCCTGTGGAAGCTTGCAACACCAGACAGCTACCGGTCAGTTGGGAATCAATTTGGAGTGGGCAAATCTACTGTGGGGGCTGCTGTGATGCAAGTAGCCCACGCAATCAAAGATCTGCTGATATCAAGGGTAGTGACCCTGGAAAATGTGCAGGTCATAGTGGATGGTTTTGCTGCAATGGGATTCCCTAACTGTGGTGGGGCTATAGACGGAACCCATATCCCTATCTTGGCACCGGAGCACCAAGCCGCCGAGTACATAAACCGCAAGGGGTACTTTTCGATAGTGGTGCAAGCTCTGGTGGATCACAAGGGACGTTTCACCAACATCAACGTGGGATGGCCGGGAAAGGTGCATGATGCTCGCATCTTCAGGAACTCTGGTCTGTTTCAAAAGCTGCAGGAAGGGACTTTCTTTCCAGACCAGAAAATAACTGTTGGGGATGTTGAAATGCCTATATGTATCCTTGGGGACCCCAGCCTACCCCTTAATGCCATGGCTCATGAAGCCGTACACAGGCAGCCTGGACAGTAGTCAGGAGCTGTTCAACTACAGGCTGAGCAAGTGCAGAATGGTGGTAGAATGTGCATTCGGACGTTTAAAGGCGCGCTGGCGCAGTTTACTGACTCGCTTAGACCTCAGCGAAACCAATATTCCCACTGTTATTACTGCTTGCTGTGCGCTCCACAATATCTGTGAGAGTAAGGGGGAGACGTTTATGGCGGGGTGGGAGGTTGAGGCAAATCGCCTGGCTGCTGGTTATGCACAGCCAGACACCAGGGCGGTTAGAAGAGCACAGGAGGGCGCGGTATGCATCAGAGAAGCTTTGAAAACCAGTTTCATGACTGGCCAGGCTACGGTGTGAAAGTTCTGTTTGTTTCTCCTTGATGAAACCCCCCGCCCCTTGCTTCACTCTACTTCCCTGTAAGCTAACCACCCGCCCCTCCTCCCTTCAATCACCGCTTGCAGAGGCAATAAAGTCAGTGTTGCTTCACATTCATGCATTCTTTATTCATTCATCACACAAATAGGGGGATGACTACCAAGGTAGCCCAGGAGGGGTGGTGGAGGAGGGAAGGAAAATGCCACACAGCACTTTAAGCACAGCACTTTAAAAGTTTACAACTTTAAAATTTATTGAATGACAGCCTTCTTTTTTTTGGGCAATCCTCTGTGGTGGAGTGGCTGGTTGGCCGGAGCCCCCCCCACCGCGTTCTTGGGCGTCTGGGTGTGGTGGCTATGGAACTTGGGGAGGAGGGCGGTTGGTTACAGAGGGGCTGCAGTGGCTGTCTGTGCTCCAGCTGCCTTTGCTGCAGCTCAACCATACACTGGAGCATACTGGTTTGGACCTGCAACAGCCTCAGCATTGAATCCTGCCTCCTCTCATCACGCTGCCACCACATTTGAGCTTCAGCCCTGTCTTCAGCCCGCCACTTACTCTCTTCAGCCCGCCACCTCTCCTCCCGGTCATTTTGTGCTTTCCTGCACTCTGACATTATTTGCCTCCACGCATTCGTCTGTGCTCTGTCAGTGTGGGAGGACAGCATGAGCTCGGAGAACATTTCATCGCGAGTGCATTTTTTTTTCTTTCTAAGCTTCACTAGCCTCTGGGAAGGAGAAGATCCTGTGATCATTGAAACACATGCAGCTGGTGGAGAAAAAAAAAAGGGACAGCGGTATTTAAAAAGACACATTTTATAAAACAGTCGCTACACTCTTTCAGGGTAAACCTTGCTGTTAACATTACATACATAGCACATGTGCTTTCGTTACAAGGTCGCATTTTGCCTCCTCCCACAGCGTGACTACCCCCTCAACCTTCCCCCCTCCCTGTGGCTAACAGCGGGGAACATTTCTGGTTAGCCACAGGCAAACAGCCCAGCAGGAATGGGCTCCTCTGAGTGTCCCCTGAAGAAAAGCACTCTATTTCAACCAGGTGACCATGAATTATATCTCACTCTCCTGAGGATAACACAGAGAGATAAAGAATGGATGTTGTTTGAATGCCAGCAAACATACACTGCAATGCTTTGTTCTACAATGATTCCCGAGTACGTGTTATTGGCCTGGAGTGGTCAAGTGTCCTACCATGAAGGACGCAATAAGGCTGCCCTCCCCAGAAACCTTTTGCAAAGGCTTTAGGACTACATCTAGGAGAACCGCAAATGCCAGGGCAAAGTAATCCTTTCACATGCTTGCTTTTAAACCATGTATAATATTTTAAAAGGTACACTCACCAGAGGTCCCTTCTCCGCCTGATGGGTCCAGGAGGCAGCCTTGGGTGGGTTCGGGGGGTACTGGCTCCAGGTCTAGGGTGAGAAACAGTTCCTGGCTGTCGGGAAAACCGGTTTCTCCGCTTGCTTGCTGTGAGCTATCTACAACCTCCTCCTCATCATCATCTTCTTCGTCCCCAAAACCTGCTTCCGTATTGCCTCCATCTCCATTGAAGGAGTCAAACTACACGGCTGGGGTAGTGGTGGCTGAACCCCCTAA
Source organism: Lepidochelys olivacea (assembly GCF_965140295.1). Lineage (NCBI taxonomy): Eukaryota > Metazoa > Chordata > Testudines > Cheloniidae > Lepidochelys > Lepidochelys olivacea. The sequence continues at coordinate 72,145,390 of NC_140411.1, read as the reverse complement.
AATGGCATGCAGCTCATCATAGAAGCGGCATGTTTGGGGCTCTGACCCAGAGCGGCTGTTCGCCTCTCTGGTTTTCTGGTAGGCTTGCCTCAGCTCCTTCAGTTTCACGCGGCACTGCTTCGGGTCCCTGTTATGGCCTCTGTCCTTCATGCCCTGGGAGATTTTCACAAAGGTTTTGGCATTTTGAAAACTGGAACGGAGCTCTGATAGCACGGATTCCTCCCCACAAACAGCGATCAGATCCCGTACCTCCCGTTCGGTCCATGCTGGAGTTCTGTTGCGATTCTGGGACTCCATCATGGTCACCTGTGCTGATGAGCTCTGCATGGTCACCTGCAGCTTGCCACGCTGGCCAAACAGGAAATGAGATTCAAAAGTTCGCGGTTCTTTTCCTATCTACCTGGCCAGTGCATCTGAGTTGAGAGTGCTGTCCAGAGCGGTCATAATGGAGCACTCTGGGATAGCTCCCGGAGGCCAATACCATCGAATTGTGTCTACAGTACCCCAAATTCGAGCCGGCAACGTCGATTTCAGCGCTAATCCACTTGTCGGGGTGGAGTAAGGAAATCGATTTTAAGAGCCCTTTAAGTCGAAATAAAGGGCTTCATTGTGTGGACGGGTGCAGGTTTACATCGATTTAACGCTGCTAAATTCGACCTAAAGTCCTAGTGTAGACCAGGGCAAACAGATCTGTGCTAGTGTAACCCATATGTTTTGATATAGTATTAACCTTGAATCTAAATCTTCAGTTCTTCATTAATATTAGCAAAGGTTCTGTTCTTTCAAAACTCTTTCTTTCATAACATAGATGATGAATGGATTACTTTACCTCACTTGTATAGATTAAATTGCTTTAACAATTACTAGAAATGAAACCAAAAACATACACTGACAGTTGTTCACGGTCAACATAAAAATGAGATACGTGAAAGAATTTTTATTCAAATTGCCTCGAAGATGACATTGTATTAGGCAAACCCTGAGTAAAATGTCATATACAGGTTGAACTGTATGATAGTATGGAGAGGCAGAATCTTCCTTGCACGTGGGGGTGGTGTCTACAGCATCCCTACAAACTGTCTGTAGAAGCTGAAAGAGGCATACTGCTTCTAGAGAATAGCAACAAAAATGATTAAAGGCCTAGAAAACATGACCTATGAGGAAAGAATGAAAATATTGGGTTTGTTTAGTCTGGAGAAGAGAGGACTGAGAGGGGGCATAACAGTTTTCAAGTACATAAAAAGTTGTTACAAGGAGGGACACAAATTATTCTCCTTAATCTTTGAGGATAGGACAAGAAACAATGGGCAGTTTAGGTTGGACATTAGGAAAACAGTTTCTAACTGTCAGGGTAGTTAAGCACTGGACTAAATTGCCTAGAGAGGTTGTGGAATCTCCATCATTGGAGATTTTTTAAGAGCAGGTTAGACAAATATCTGTAAGGAATAGTCTAGATGATACTTAGTCCTGCCATGAGTGCAGGGGACTGGACTAGATGACCTCTTAAAGTTCCTTCCAGGCCTACAATTCTATGATTCACTCCCTTTTGGGGTTTGTATTTCAGTGGATCTATGCTGTTCATGGAGTTAGTGACCATGTTCCCGCTATGACCTCAAGTCATTCCCCTCTTCTATGTTCTAACACAGAAAGCCAATAGGGAGCTCAAGTTCATGGCACACTAGGGATTATAGGGTCTCCCTGCAAAGGGCACCAATTAGGTGTGTGTGGGGGGGACACTGCCACCTCCCGCCCCAAGTTTCATACAGGAGGTGTGCTCCCAGGCTGAGCTCTTAACTGCATAATGTGGAATGTGAGTTCTGCAGCGAGGTCCTTCTCCCAGCTTGTGTCTCTCAGGCAGGGAGTCAGTGTTTTGTTTACAAACAGAGGCAAGGTGATTAAGATAAGAAAAGCCTGGAAATTAAATTAAGGATCTGGAAGTCTTTAGATGAACCTGTAAAACAAGAAGCCCTCTGAAGGTGTGTGTGTGTGGGGGGAACGGGGGGGGGGGGGGGGGGTTGAAGAGAGAACACAGGGATTCCAAAGAAATATAGCCAAGCCCTCTGAGCCAAGGTTACATTCAGAAAAGAGGAAGATGTGAGGGGCATAAGTGAAAAGAAAGGACCAAAGCCCAGGGAAGGGACAGCAGTGGTATAGAGAAGTTCCCACTCTACCTGTGGTACTTACGTGGCCCCATTACCTTAGTATCTGGCACCTCACATTATAGCCCCTCGGTGAAGTACAGCAGTGCTGTTATACCCACTGTAGAGATGGGGCACTGAGCACAGAGAGACTAACAGCCAATTTTGCAAAGGTATTTAGGCACCTAGTGGGACTTGCAAAAGTGCCTAGAAGATTTGGTGCTTTGTAAACCCCACTAGATGCCTAGCTGCACTTTTGGGTGCCTAAAAACCTTAGAAACTCTGTCCCTGTAATACTGATCTGAGGTCATACAGAAAGTCCATGGGGGAGGGGGTGGGAAGAGTAGAACTCAGGTCTCTCAGACCTAGCTCTGTCTGCTGGACCAGCCTTTCTCCCTGCTGCATGCTGCAAAAAAAAGAGGACTCTGATGGATAGGAGCAAAATCAAGAAGGCCAGTTCTCTGAGACTCCAGCAATTGGTCCCAGATGATTGGGAAGGACGTCATGGTTGACAGAATGAAAAGCAGCACAGAGGTCAGGCAGGATGAAGAAAGAAAGAGAATTAGAGTCAGATGAGAGAAAAGCACTTAAACACCAGTGGGTGGCAGGTTCCGCCCCAGTCTGAGTTGTACAGCAATACCTGCTGTGCAATTTTAGATTTTAACTGAAAACCATTTTGTTTTGTCATATTTTGTCCTGAGTATGAGAAAAGTAAGAAAGGAAAAAGTGTTGTATGAGTATCAGATGTGATTATACATCAAATTCTTAGGGTTTCAGTTGTATTCAGGCCAATTACAGAACAAAGAACAGAAATTGTATCCACAGAGTCCATAAAGTCGACAATTATAGTCATGATTGGTATTATTCACGGGGCATGATCTGTGTGCTCAGCACTGTTCAGAATATGCCAGAAAATGTAGTCCCTGAGCCAATGCATATAAGATGTGTAACTCTGAATAAGATGGCTCAGATATTTAAGTATGTAGTGCATAGTTATCGACCTCACATGTTCACTGTGATGTTTATATCTACAAGTGGCGGCACTGATGGCAATAGAAGTTTTACTTGATTAAGGACTAGAAGGTTTGACCCTCCAACTTTCTTTCAAGTGGAAGACCTGCCCAGAGCTCCTGTGCCTGTTTATTTTCCCTTCCGGCCCTGAAATACCTCAGAAGTCTTAATTTTTTTCGCAACTTTAAAACATGGAATTTTCTTGGTGTTTGATTTAAAATATTCTCCTGTGAAAACTCCAACTCAATCACTGTAGTGTTGTGTTTAAGACCCTTCTGGAAAGTAACTAGCCTTTAAGCAGAAGTGAAAGCAGTTTTGCCAACTTTGTCATGAGTCTCATGATAATTATTGTTTTCCTTAAAGCCCCAGCTCCTGGAGTCAACTGATAAGTGATGATTTCAGCCTTCATTCTTAAAGAAAAATGAAGTTTCTAGCTCTTATGGCTGTAGAGAAAGCTTCAAAATGTGACCCCAGTGCACCTTAAAGGCTAAAAAAGCAGAATGTAAATTTAAAAAACACCAAATCTATTATTTTTAAATAATCTCATTATTTTAAAGACAATCTTGTGATTTTTGAGGAGCGTGACTCGTGATTTTTGAACATTTGGGATTGGAAATACTATGAAAGTGACTTGAAAGGGTCAGTTTCACTCCTGTTTAAAGTAATTTTCTAGTCTATTATTTGTAGTGAGGGTAACATCCCTAGAGCCCCAGGCAGGTGCAGTGTAAACTTGCCCTAATACGATGTTTCCAAAAGTTAAATGGTCTATTCTAAGCTTAACGGACTGCAAAAACGTGATAGAGAGTAATCTAGATTTTTCTACAGTTGTTTCAATTGTTGTATTCAAGAATTAGTAACAAAGTAAAAATATACATTATTTTTTAAACCTAACCTGTGTCCCTTAAGTGAATTGACACAGGATGTCAGAACACGTTAGTATTAGACCTGAGTGGGTCTAATATTTATTTAATTTTCTTTCTTTATATAGGAATTAAAAATCATTATCCAACAGGAGCACTGTATCTAAGTTATTATCTGAAAAAAACAAAAGTTTTCAGGTGTCCAAGTTGCCTTTGGAATCATAATTAAAGTTGCCCTCCCCCAACTAAAATCTGACATGTTTTTTTGACATGTTTGCGGTCTTAGGTTTCTGAATAGTTGCCACAGAATTTGCCCCATTATGATTGTTTTGAAAGGTTTGTATGGTGCACAGAGTTCACAGAAAAGTAAAAAACAAACACACACAGAAGAAGGGACAGAAAGTCTATTGGCTTCTATCCGAGGCTCTGGGCTATCACCTGGGACTCATTCTTAACCTCTTTCACCTCTTGGCCTGGAGGAGTGGTAGGAGAACCCAGACCTATCCAGTCCTCTGGGAAACCAGACCTATCCAGTCCTCTGGGTTCCAGGCCAGAGTCCCTATATGAAATTTTGGCATCAATTTCTCTCAAATCCTTAGTGTTTCCCTGGCCTATTTCCTACCATGTCTTGCTTCCAGGCCATTCCTATGGTCATCTTCTACAGAGGATCTAGTTTTCCAGACAGCTTCTCGCCACTCTGATGCTTTAGAACCCAGCTCCTTGTAGCTCCTCGGTATCTCTGGCAGCTGCTGGGCTGTATTTCAAATCATTATTTCCCTACTTAAGATAGGCGCTCTCTCATACCCTCTCCCCTAGCTCTGTGCCTAGAGCTGGAATTGTGATTTGGGGGGGGTGGGTTGGGGGGAGAGGAAGGTTGACTGCTCTTTCAGACAGAGCTCTTCCATTCTTTCCCACCCCAGGTCTTCTCCATGGAGCTGGGGTTTAGATCAACTCCAGGTCCTCAGCCACCTTGGTCTTTAGCTGGATCCTTTCCTCCAATTAGTTGTCCATCTTGGAAGATTTGGTTCAATTCAGTTCAGTCCAGCCAACCTTCTACAGCTTATGTTTACCCTGCTAGAGGGAGCATATATGCTGGTCACCTTCCTAAAGCTCATCCTAATTGGCTGGGGAGAGAGGAGCCTTGCCTCACCTGCTCTGCAAGGTTTCTGGTTCAGAATCCTAAAAGAGACCAAAAGGTGATTCCACCCAAACACTACTTATTCCTGGGACTGTTTACTCTTTCCCAATATATCCCAGTCGTAGATCATACCTGCCAAAATCTTAAAAGGTTCATGCTCTATGATGGGGATAGGCTGACCCCTATACTGCACTACTCTTAAGGGGATGGATTACCACATCACAGAGGTCATTTCAGAAGATAGAGTTTTCACATTACAAATTTGCTCAGTAGTTAGGTGTGGCATGATGAGGAAAACAAAAACAATAAATTTTATCTACAGCTTCACTACTTTTTATCATAGTATGTGTAGCCCTTTCTTTGATCAGGATATGCAGGTAGATGTAACATTGCCATAGGGATGGCTTTTAAAGGAGCAGAAATCAACTTTAAGTTTAACTAATATAAATTGGGGTACTATCTACCCACCCCCAACACAAATACTAGGCATTTTAATAAGTTCAAAGCAAGGTTGAATGGCCTTACACCTTATTATGAAAAAAATCAGTGCTTATTATGAAAAAATCCCCTGTTATGTCCTGGCTCAGTCCCTCTCTCTGAATAGAGAACAGTCTGTTATAAACAGACTCCACACCTGAGCTCCAATTGCTTATAAATCCCCTGGGTCTCTCAGGCACACAGACCCCATGCCTGACATCCTTCATGGGTAGTGACACCATGCAGGCCAACCACTTAATTCACAACCCTCCTGATCCCGCAGCTGCTTAGACCCTTTCTTCACAGTAAACCTGGCTGTGGAAACTCTAGTTTTGGCTTAAACATTTCAGGGACAATATAGCAGGAAAGCAAGGACCATAGGCTTAGGAAGGAATTTTCTTAACCACAGATACTTTACTCTTAAATAGGATTAGAGTTACAGATCTTTGAAAAAAACATTCTGAGTGCAACCTTCAGGAGTCTGATTTTACCTTTCCATGTGTCCTGGGTTTGGGAAGCATCTTTAGGCCAGGCAGACCTTTCTGGCTTCTTGGTCTGGTCTCCTTTCATTTGGCATTGATCTGATCTCTGGCTTAGAGAAGCAGACACCTTTTACAATTGTCTCTCTCCCCTTCTTGCCTATGTACTCCAGACTGAGGAACTGCAGCCCCTTACCCAAGCCAACATTCTGTGTAGAGAGTTAATTGTTTTTTGTGGATGGGGTGGTAGTTGATAGACAATCAGAGTGGATGGCTCTCTCATTGTTAGCCCTCTCTAAGCATAAGCACTCTATGTCCAGAATAGACTGACCTTGTCAGGATTAGACTGGTTTGGAACAACACAATGGAGGTCACAATATAAAGTGAAGGTTTCAATGACGGTTACAATTCCAAAATGAGTCACAGAACATGGAGATCACAATTTGACACAAATGTAAACACCCCCCCCGGCATTCTGTCACAACCTATCCCTTTAGCCTAATCCCTAGGATTCAGTAATTCTCTGAATCTCTGCCTGTGAGGAGGAAGGAGGATGTGAAGATTTAAGATCTCCCCTTCTGCCTACAAGCTAATAAGGTCCACCAGACATGTCCCAGGTCTAATTTATGTTTACATTTGGGACCTGGCACTTTCAGTCTCTTATCGCCACTGGATACCAGCTGCAAGATGCAACAAAGTAGACATATATAATACTACTTAACATTGTATTCCAGTCTATTCTTTTTAATTTAAAAACTGGTATCTACAGGATGCCATGAGGAAGGCGAAGTTGAAAACCAGTCTAACCTGATAAAGCCAGTCCCACTCTCACTGCCGTGGTGTTGAAAATTAGTCTAATCCAGATAAGGCCAGTCCCAGTCATGCCAAGGTGGTGTTGAAAACCAGTTTAATCTGACAAAATCAGTGCTATCTGCCTCGTGTACACTTTGCCCATTTAATCCAGATAGTAAAAAGTCCTTTCCTGTTCCCAAAACAAGTGTTCTGGTCAGATCCACATAATCCTGAAAAGGCAGCATGGTGTCTGAACTATAGAAAGGGAAGATGGGACAGCAATAGAAGTATTATGGCTGCTGGACACCAAGGAGGGTTTTACATGCTGTGGGGTCATTGTGAGATCAAATCAGCTCCCTTGTCCCTTCTTCCAGTATGCCATGGGAGCAGAGAAAGCTGATGCACATTCCCCATCTATATTTCAGGCAGAAGTAGCAGCAAACTGAGCGGAAAGACTCTGGCACAGCTGAGTTCAACTGCTCACCGCTCCTCCACCCCTCCAGACTACAAAGTTTTGGCACTCCCCATTGTAATACAACCAAACTTTCTCCTCATCCCTACTCTGCTAAAATAGGGGGAAGAGAGCATTTAATTTGACTCAGTGCAGGGTCTCTAATTATGTGTGTTACTCTAATGCTTGTATACAAATAGAATATAGAATAGAAGGTGGAACATATTCACATTGACATTGGTATAATGAAACATTACGTAGGAAGTGATATAACTTCCATTCCACTTGTCTACATTCAAATTTGTGAACATTTAACAACACATCACTATTCAGCATTTGCCCTCAGTAAATTTTTGCTGTGATATTAATTTCTCCTGTTGCACGAGGCAATCTTTTTTATGACTGTCTCTACAGAATAATTGATGTATTTTAAGTACTGTGGATTAAGAGTGCCCACTAGTGTCAGTTTCTATTTATTAGAGCTTTTTGATACATTTTCAATAATTGATCCCAAGAAAAATAACCCATTGGCAGAGAAAGCACTGGAAGGAACAAAAGCTGAAAGTTTGTCTTCATTAGAGCTTGTTCAAAATATAATTTTAAATGAAAGCCAGACTGGTCTTCTCTTATGCTGTGTATACGAACATATCCAAGAAGAGTGTGCATTTTGAATTAATGATTATGTTTGTAAGTCTGCACTGTCTAATAATTTCATGCCTGCCTTTTGGGACCTGAAGGTGAATTAAATTGTGAGTTATAGTTGATTCCTTGCCTCTATTGATATCCAAACCATCAAATTCAGTTTAGATGCACAAGAAAGAATCTCTGAACAACTGAAGTAGGGTACTTTTATACATACAATGGCCAGTGTAATGAGCTTCAGAAACAAGAGAAATCGATCAAACAATTCTCTTTATTCTCACGTTAGGTCCTTTTTTCCACTTTGTTAATAAGAAATAAAGCACATTCGTGGATGTAGTCTTGTACTATAATTTCAAAAGCATTATGTAGTCCTTGTGCTACAAATATGCAACACTTATATAATTTGTGAGCTATGAAAATATCTCCCAAATTAGTGAGGAATAAAATAAACTACAAAGGAATCAGCTTAATAATTATGTAATAATTAAAAAGCTATATCCCTTTTTAAAGAAAAAATCACTGTGATTTTCTACTGAACTTTGTTGTCAGAACTAGGTCATTGAACATTACAAATTCTGCTAATGTGATTGTAGACTGAGCAATCTGGGAGGTTCCGGCCCATCCTAAAGCTACATCCCATGCATATGCAGTTCCCAATTACTTCAACTGGAGCTACGCAAATGTAATTGAGAGTGGGATTTACCACTGTATTGCAATATTTACTTGATATGGTTTTGCAAGGTACAAAACAGAGGACCTAATCATGCAGTTCTTACATAAGGAAAATTCCCATTGAAGGACTGCAGGACTGGCCATGACTATATTCACTTTTCAGCAATGGGACATCATTTTACAGTGCTCTAGACAAGTGCTGTACTATTTTTTCAGGCAAAACACTAGTAGCTCACATTGCATTTTTGCACAATCCCAGTATTTCTGATGTTCACAATGACACAAAGATGATGCCTATGGATTTCAGATGCATACTGCCATTTTCTAAAAGCTATGTTTGGTAAGTAAACATACACCTTTTAGAGATTAATCATCTGTGGTTCATGCAGAATTCTTTGAGGCTAACTTGATTTTAAAATGTTTTGTGTCTAGATTCAAAAGCAGGAATGACTGAACTTGGAAGAAATTAGGCTATTACAAACTATTTTTCTCTTCCATATGCATGCATGTAATTAATTAAATTAAATTAAATCTTTTGTTTTAACCAAGCGCACTGTGTTCCTTTCCATCTCATCTTAGATTCTTACTGACCCTGACCCTTACGCACACTGATCCTTATATGCACTGCATGGGGATGGGTGCTCGCAGGAATGTCTCTGTGCACTCTCCACAATGAATACCTTCAAAAAGATGGGATGCCAGATGGGGTGGCATCTGAGTTACTACAGAGAATTCTTTCCTGGGTGACTGGCTGGTGAGTCTTGCCAACATGCTCAGAGTTTAGCTGATCACCATATTTGGGGTCGGGAAGGAATTTTCCTTCAGGGAAGATTTGCAGAGTCCTTGGGGTTTTTTGCCTTCTTCTGCAGTGTGGGGCATGGGTCACTTGCTGGAAGATTCTCTGCACCTTGAAGTCTTTAAACCATGATTTGAGGACTTCAATAGCTCAGACATAGGTTAGGGGTTTGTTACAGAAGTGGGTGGGTGAGATTCTGTGGCCTGGGTTGCACAGGAGATCAGACTAGAAGATCATAATGGTCCCTTCTGACCTTTCCCCATGCTGGCCAGTGATGAGGTTTGCTGAGTGAACAACTGGTTTGAGCCACTAGCAAAAGTGGCCAAACAGAGGGCTGCCCTGAATTTCTGAGGCGAGCAAATCTGCCAATAAGCACAGGACCCACCAAGGCAGAGGAGGAACTTTGTCACAACTTATTTTATCTGTTTGTGTTTGTGTTTTGCTCATAGGCAACTTTAACTGCTTTTATGGTGTTTTTGTTCAAATTTCAATAAAATCAGATAGGAGGTTGCTTAAGAGCAACCACCTCCCCACAAAAAAGCAAGATAAAATAATTTACCATACCCTAATACCCAAACATTATCTAAAACTCTTTCACTGTCAGACACTAGGTCGACACAGGAGAGTAAAGCCTGATAAAGAAGGAGTTGTACCATATTTGTTCCCTACAAAAACTGTATCTGTTTAATGGACACAGTTGCACTTCTGAATTAAGTTTAGATTAAAAAAATACTACATGGAGTAGTCAAGATCTTCTGTTAGAGGGCTTTCCCTTCACCCCTTCCCCTGGTTCTTGTCATGCAAGTAGAAAGCAGAAGACCGAAAGTCCGAAGTGCAGGCAATGCAATGTTTAGTGGGGTTAGTTTCAAGCAACCATATCCATAGCTCTACATGCTGGCAGAGTCTGTTTCCTGTGTTCCGTTCCCAGCTCTGACACTGCAGAGCATTTACCTGCAGTCCCCCTTCCCACCTCTAACACTGCAGAGCCTTGCCTGTTTCCCATTCCCACTTCCTTCTTCTTAGAAGGCCTAAATATACTTGCAATGCACACCCTTGGTCCCACCCCTTACAACTTATGGTCATGTTCTGTTTTTGGGGAGCCTAAGTCTGGGGTCTTTGTCCCACCTCTTTTGTATACCATGGGAGGGGTAGGGAGTGAGGTTGTGTTCTGGCCAAGGCCAGACCTCTTGTTAGCTTTCAGTGTTTCTTATGCCTCCCCACAAGCTGCCCTTTACCCCTCCTAACTGGTTGCTTGACCTTGGCTTGACAGAGGAGCCAGGCAGCCTTCCAGTGTATTCTCGTATATTACACTCCCACCATACCCCGTAACACTTTTAACTCCATCTCTTATCACCCCATCTGTTTGTGGGCAGTGTCTTTGTTCTTCACACATATTAGTAAAGATTTAAGTGTCAAACCAAAATTCTACATCATGCTAACAAACAATCCTATATACTAACATCTTCCATTGATGCAAGGTTCCTCCAGGAGCCGGCAGTCCAAACTATGTTCCATATTATATGTTTCATCATAGTCACCTGTTTATGGGTCATTGCGGTAGTTCCGCTTCCACATAATGACTTTTGATCTGCCAACTCTTGTTGGCATAGACATATTCTTTATTTATATTACAGTGGTAGGTGTTCAGCAGGATTCAGAGATACAAATAATCTGACAGATGCCATAACATGACCACTGCTGCTATGGCCCTCTTTATATCTGGTACAATGTTTGGATTCAGAAGGCAAATGCAAACATGCATATGTAGTGCAAATGCTAGACGCCAGATTGTGGCATTCACTCTCAAGTCCATGACTTGAGAGTCCCCAGTACCCCAGTGTGAATACCATGGCTTGTGGGTATAAAAGAAACTGCCATGAATAAAATTAGTTTGGAAATTAGAAGAAGTTTTCTAGCCATCTGAGAACAACTTCCAACTAGGAGTAGTGGGGACAAACAATCTAAGTGGAATCACAGATTCTACTATGATAGAATAGACTATCAGGGTTGGAAGGGACCTCAGGAGGTCATCTAGTCCAACCCCCTGCTCAAAGCAGGACCAACCCCCAACTAAAAAATAATCCCAGCTAGGGCTTTGTCAAGCCTGATCTTAAAAACTTCAAAGGAAGGAGATCCCACCACCTCCCTAGGTAACGCATTCCAGTGCTTCACCGCCCGCCTAGTGAAAAAGTTTTTCCTAATATCCAACCTAAACCTCCCCCACTGCAACTTGAGACCATTACTCCTCGTTCTGTCATCTGCCACCACTGAGAACAGTCTAGATCCATCCTCTATGGAACCCCCTTTCAGGTAGTTGAATGCAGCTATCAAATCCCCCCTCATTCTTCTCTTCCGCAGACTAAACAATCCCAGTTCCCTCAGCCTCTCCTCATAAGTCATGTGTTCCAGCCCCCTAATCATTTTTGTTGCCCTCTGCTGGGCTCTTTCCAATTTTTCCACATCCTTCTTGTAGTGTGGGGCCCAAAACTGGACACAATACTCCAGGTGAGGCCTCACCAATGTCGAATAGAGGGGAACGATCACGTCCCTCGATCTACTGGCAATGCCCCTACTTATACAGCCCAAAATGCCATTGGCATTCTTGGCAACAAGGGCACACTGTTGACTCATATCCAGCTTCTCGTCCATTGTAACCCCTAGGTCCTTTTCTGCAGAACTGCTGCCTAGCCATTCGGTCCCTAGTCTGTAGCGGTGCATGGAATTCTTACATCATAAGTGCAGAACTCTGCACTTGTCCTTGTTGAACCTCATCAGATTTCTTTTGGCCCAATCCTCTAATTTGTCTAGGTCCCTCTGTATCTTATCCGTACCCTCCAGCGTATCTACCTTTCCTCCCAGTGTAGTGTCATCTGCAAACTTGCTGAGGGTGCAGTCCACGCCATCCTCCAGATTACTAATGAAGATATTGAACAAAACCGGCCTCAGGGCCGACCCTTGGGGCACTCTGCTTGATACTGGCTGCCAACTAGATATGGAGCCATTGATCACTACCTGTTGAACCTGACAATCTAGCCAACTTTCTATCCATCTTATAATCCATTCATCCAGCCCATACTTCTTTAACTTGCTGGCAAGAATATTGTGGGAGACCGTGTCAAAAACTTTGCTAAAGTCAAGGAATAACACGTCCACTGTTTTCCCCTCATCCACAGTGCCAGTTATCTTATCATAGAAGGCAATTAGATTAGTCAGGCATGACTTACCCTTGGTGAATCCATGTTGACTGTTCCTGATCACTTTCCTCTCCTCTAAGAGCTTCAGGATTGATTCTTTGAGGACCTGCTCCATGATTTTTCCATGGACTGAGGTGAGGCTGACTGTCCTGTAGTTCCCTGGATCCTCCTTCTTCCCTTTTTTAAAGATGGGCACTACATTAGCTTTTTTTCCAGTCATCCGGGACCTCCCCCGATCACCATGAGTTTTCAAAGATAATGGCCAATGGCTCTGCAATCACATCTGCCAACTCCTTTAGCACTCTCGGATGCAGTGCATCCAGCCCCATGGACTTATGCTCGTCCAGCTTTTCTAAATAGTCCAAAACCACTTCTTTCTCCACAGAAGGCTGGTCACCTCCTCCCCATGCTGTGCTGCCCAGTGCAGTCGTCTGGGAGCTGACCTTGTTCGTGAAGACAGAGGCAAAAAAAGCATTGAGTACATTAGCTTTTTCCACATCTCTGTCACTAGGTTGCCTACCTCATTGAGTAAGGGGCCCACACTTTCCTTGACTTCCTTCTTGTTGCTAACATACCTGAAGAAACCCATTCTTGTTACTCTTAACATCTCTTGCTAGCTGCAACTGCAAGTGGGATTTGGCCTTCCTGATTTCACTCCTGCATGCCTGAGCAATATTTTTATACTCTTCCCTGGTCATTTGTCCAACCTTCCACTTCTTGTAAGCTTCTTTTTTGTGTTTAAGATCAGCAAGGTTTTCATTGTTAAGCCAAGCTGCTCACCTGCCATATTTACTATTCTTTATACACATCGGGAGGGTTTGTCCCTGTAACCTCAATAAGGATTCTTTAAAGTACAGCCAGCTTTCCTGGACTCCTTTCCCAGTCATGTTATTCTCACAGGGGATCCTGCCCATCAGTTCCCTGAGGGAGTCAAAGTCTGCTTTTCTGAAGTCCAGGGTCCTTATTCTGCTGCTCTCCTTTCTTCCTTGTGTCAGGATCCTGAACTTGACCATCTCATGGTAACTGCCTCCCAGGTTCCCATCCACTTTTGCTTCCCCTACCTATTCTTCCCCATCTGTGAGCAGCAGGTGAAGAAGAGCTCTGCCCCAAGTTGGTTCCTCCAACACTTGCACCAGGAAATTGTCCCCTACATTTTCAAAAAACTTCCTGGATTGTCTATGCACTGCTGTATTGCTCTCCCAGCAGATATCAGGGTGATTGAAGTTTCCCATGAGAACCAGGGCCTCCTGTAACTTCCGTTGGCAACTTCCGTTAGTTTCCAGAAGGAAGCCTTGTCCCACTCATCCTCCTGGTCCGGTGGTCTATAGCAGACTCCCACCATGACATCAGCCTTGTTGCTCACACTTCTAAACTTAATCCAGAGATTCTCAGGTTTTTCTGCAGTTTCATACTGGAGCTCTGAGCAATCATACTGCTTTCTTACATACAATGCAACTCCCCCACCTTTTCTGCCCTGCCTGTCCTTCCTGAACAGTTTATGTCCACCCATGACGGTAGGTTAAAGATGAAGCTTGATACATTTATGAACAGCTCTGCATGATAGGATTGTATCTGAAAGCTGGGAAATGGACTCAATGGCTCTGGAGGTCCCTTCCAGTCTTATATCCCTATGAGACCCTGCAGACTGTACTATCATTTAGAATGGCTCTTTTCCAGTCACCATGCCCATGGCCTGCTTCACAAATGATTATCTCCCCACTTCCTTCCTGTCCCTCCTGAAACCATTGGGAGTAAAAGGGGAAAACAAGGAACCACTCCTTCATAATACTGATCGGGGATGCACTGAAGGAGAGATCCCTGTTCTCACTCAAGTGCAGGAGCTGCAGTTGTGAATGCCATTTTCACAGCGTATAGAAGGAGGGAGTGGCTCCTTGTGTGTGTGCCCTTCCTGTGAACTAAATAAGGACTTGTAACAATCAGGATCCTAACTTCTAGACATGTATCTGAATAAGACTCCAGAGTTAAGACTTATAGTTCCCTGTTAGTTGCATCATATGAAACACAGTACTTTATCAAAAAGTAAATTAAAATATGTTATCACCACCCAAGACAAATTATAACCAGCTTTTACTGGGAAGTTGATTGTAATTTACTTTTTCTGTCCCTCAGCAAATTAGTTATCCCTAAAATGTTTATGCTCTAATTTTCAACATAATTAATCTATTAACCACCATTTGTATTAGTAGATTATTGCAGAAATATTTGATGCCATGCATACCAACAGCAATATATTTTAGGAACGTGGATGCTCATTACCACCACCCCACACCCTCAGGGGTAATGGACTAATGCTGCAAATTACATTGACTACAAATAGTTTTAATGATCATATCTCAAGTTCAGTGAATCTATTTCTTAATGAGACATTTTCATTAGTCATGACAATCTGCTACACAATGCTGTAACATCACATAAGAGCTGCTGATTTCTTTTCTTAAACTTTCCTCATTCTGAACTATATAATGGAGATACTAATTATTTGTTTAAATACATACAAAGCATCAGCCATCCATAGCACTGCTGTGGCAAAGTAAGTAAAATAGGGAGGGTAATAACTTTATTGAAATAAAATATCTGATATGAGGTGTGAAGGGGCTTGTCTACTATAGCTTTGTCTAATCAAGCATGATTAACAGTTCTTGGGTAGGTTACTTGCATATTTATGGCTACGTTTGAAAAGCTATGTTCATAAAGTGGGACTTTATATATATGGAGGTTGGGTAGGAGTACTCTTTTTGAATAAAGAAATCCCATATTAGTAGATTTCAACTGAACATTGATTCTGATTAGGCAACTAGTAGAAGTATGATAGAGTGGTACCTTCAAAGTAAAGTGACTTCGGGCCACACTTGAAGGAGCGTATAGGCACCTAGGTGCTTTTGAAAATCCCATTTTGGTGTGTTTGGGGCTGAGCTGAGATACAGAATCGCAGACACCAGTAAAAGAGTATATTCATAGAACAATAGAAAAATAGGACTGGAAGGGACTTCAAGAGATCATCTAGTCCAGTCCACTCATGCAGGACTAAGTATTATTTAGACGATTCCTGACAGGTGTTTGTCTAACTTGGTCTTAAAAATCTCCAATGATGGAGATTCCACAACCTCCCTAGGCAATTTATTCCAGTGCTTAACTACACTGACAGTTAGGAAGTTTTTCCTAATGTCCAACCTAAACCTCCCTTGCTGCAATTTAAACCCATTGCTTCTTGTCCTATCCTCAATGGTTAAGAAGAACAATACTTCTCCCTCCTCCTTGTAACAACTTTTTAAGTACTTGAAAACTGTTATCATGTCCCCCTGAGTCTTCTCTTTTACAGACTAAACAAACCCAATTTTTTCAATCTTCCCTCATAGGTCGTGTTTTCTATACTTTAATAATTTTTTGTTGCTCTTCTCTGGACTTTCTCCAATTTGTCCACATCTTTCCTGAAATGTGGCACCTAGAACTGGACACACTATTCCAGTTGAGGCCTGATCAGCGTGGAGTAGAGTGGAAGAATTACCTCTCATGTTTTCATTACAACTGCTAATACATCCCAGAATGATGTTTGCTTTTTTTGCAATAGTGGTACACCGTTGACTCATATTTAGCTTGTGGGCCACTATGAATCCAAGATCCCTTTCCACAGTACTCCTTCTTAGGCAGTCATTTCCCATTTTGTATGTGTGCAACTGATTGTTCCTTCCTAAATGGCGTACTTTGCATTTGTCCTTATTGAATTTCATCCTATTTACTTCAGACCATTTCTCCAGTTTGTCCAGATCATTTTGAATTTTAATCCTATCCTCCAAAGCACTTGCAACCCCTCCCAGCTTGATATCATACACAAACTCTATAAGTGTACTCTCTATGCCATTATCTAAATCATTGATGAAGATACTGAACAGAACCGGACCCAGAACTGATCCACTCATTTTGCCCTTCCAGCATGACTGTGAACAACTCATAAGTACTCTCTGGGAATGGTTTTGCACCCACCTTATAGTAGCCTCCATATAGGTTGTATTTCCCTGTATTGTACAAAGACAGTTTGTTTTGAGTATGTGTAGATTGATCTATGTGTTTTGCTAGAACCCTTTAAGAGAGCTATCTCTCTAGATCTCTGAGGTACTTATTTGGCCCCCATTACCACAGTGTCTGAGCACATCAAAATCTTTAATGTATTTATCCTCTTAACATCCCCATGACATAAGGAACTACTCTATTAATTAAAGAATAACATCTACTAGAAAATTGTGTACACACAACACTGCCTGCAAAACAAACAAACAAACAAACAAACACAACAGCCTTGTCCAGCTTCTAGATTTTTCAGGAAGTCTATTGATATTTTAGTGCAGCTTGGTAACAAGCCAGTATCTTCTCTAGAGCTAATTAACACTTAAGAGTGGGGGATTTTGAAAGACTATATCAGTTTTCAGTAGACAGGGAGTCCATGAAGGATGTGAATAGGAGAACCAAAACAATAGAAGTGAAAGTGAGGAGTGATGAATGTGGACTTAACAAGGAAAACTGGGGAGGAATAGATAGATTTCCTTCTCTTCCCCATGCTCTATTAATCCATAATACTATCTTTAATCTCTATCAGTAATTTTCCTTTCTAGCTTTTCCTTCTGTGAAATTTGGCCTTTTCTAGCCTGTCATTTTTACTTTAACCATTTACTTCCTTACTTCAGTCTCTCCCCTTTCTCTATCCCTTACGACTAATTGTCACTAACTGACACTTAGGATCCACTGTCGCTACATTCTGGATCTGTCTCATTGCAGGCTTCAGCTAGGAGCCTTCATCATCTATTCTGGTTTACAACCTCACTGCTGCTTCTAGCTTTCTCTCTTTTCAACATCTCTATTATTATCACACTGCTATCTCTTTCACAGAGGGAAGCAGCCATTTGTTGGCTGGTCAGCTGACAGGAAAATAAGGCAGCCCTGAGGCCTTCCTCAAGAAAGAAAGAAATTAAGACAAGACTTTCAAAAAAATAGTTGCCTACAGTTAGACATGAAGATTCATATTTAGGCACCTAAAAAGATGGATGATCTTCAGAAATTCCAAGTATTCAGCAGCTTCCGTGACTTCAGATGAAAAATGACAATTGTTATCTGTGTATCTCATGATTCCAATCCCCAAGTGTAAGCAGATACTACTGCAGAAATCCCATAGTAAAGAAGCTTGAAACAAAAGGGAAATTAAGGATAGAGTGAAGATTGCTGATTATATACCGGGTTCTTTAGCATCCTGAAGAGATAAAGAGCTTTCATGCTGCTGGGAGCTCAGCACCTTTGTATACTTACAGCATGTTACTGTATTTTACTAGCACAGCTCACAAAGGGCCTAAATATGAACTTAGAAGTCCAACTTGGCCTTAACATATATTTTCTCCTTCTTACAAATATAAAAGTTTTAAGTAAGAAAAGAATCAAAGCTCCCCCCCACACACACACACATACTTTCCGTGGGAACTCTGTGTGCTTATATCATTAAGTAAACTTTTCCAAAGAAAGAACCTGCCAAATTGTAGATGATATTCCATCTGCCTAAAGACTAATAGAATAGTTAGTAAAGCTCTATAATATGTCTTCCTTGTTAGTATGATTCCTACAATGTGTCCTTATGTTCTTTGTGGTTTCCATTTAGTTGTTTTGATTCTGTGCCAGACTGGTTTCAGTGAGATCAAAAGATTATAAATTGCTAACTCCAGACTTGATTGAAACATAGCAGGCCACAAATCCATGGCTTTTCTTACATCAAATATAGGTCAGTTTCATTATTTACTTTGTTGTTGTGTCTCTTTGTGTGAAGTGGTATTGAGAGAAAACAAGCTAGTTTACCTAGTCCAATACAATCTTTACTCACGTCATGAAACCCTGTGTTAGAAGTGTTCATGTTATGTATAGCAGAATATACTAGTTATGCATGACATGTCTTTTCCAAAAAGCTAGCATGTAGGCAAAAATATTAATACTAGTTCAAATTATATCACAGAGCTAATATGTGTCAAAATTAGAGCTGTGCAAACAATTGATTTTCAGTTCACTGGATGCTCAAAAAAAGTTGAAAAAATATTTTTGGTTAAACTGTAACCAACATTCTTCTGATTTTTCTTACCTTTCCTCATCACTGCTTCAGTTTCCACTCAGGAACTGTACCCCAGTTTCCTTTCTAAGCTTTATCTCCCTCTTTTTGGTAGGTAAATGATGCCTCAGTTTCCCTTATTGTAGAGTAGCTTGACTGTCCAGCAAAACTAAAAATTTTCCCCATCCAGGTCAACCAACGAATCCAGAATAAAGTCATACAAAACTGTTCTTCTCAATAGTCTCTATGCTTAGTAGTATTTCAGCCTTCCTCCATCTCTTCCCTAAGGCTCAATATCTTTTCCTGTTGATATAGGCCCAGACAATTTCATTCCCCCTGTTGGGTTCACAGTCCCTTACCCTGTTGATACAGGGCTTTTCAATCATTTTCCATCTTTGAACTAAACAGGTTCTATACATGCCAAATCAAGAATCCATTCCTCACCAAGGTTTTCCCTGGTTTTTCCCCAATGATGCAGAAGTCCCCACACATTGTCACTGGAAGCTGCAACCTGGGGTCTCCATGCAAACCTCACACCCTAGATATTTGCTTACTTTATCTTTTTCAGACTTTCTTTCTTTTCCAGTGCCTGTTTATAGCCATCTGTCATGGGCTTCAGAGGGGTAATCCAAACCAGTGAGCGATTATATCACCACTTGCCCTGCAGCCCAGGGTGTCTTACATTGCTTTTGCTGCTGTAGCTCCCAGCCCAGGATACTAACAAACAGGCTTACAAGCAAGGAAGTGCACCATGAATGTCTGTGTGCTAGACACCCTGGTTCAACCGGCAGCTCCACAGCCCCATTCTGGCTTCCATCAGAATTGGTTACAACCAGAAAGGTAAACCTAACACACTCCCAGTCCTGAATTAGCTCCAAACTGTGTGCTCTGTTATGTCCAGCCCTCTCAGTTCAGAAAAATAATAAGATGTGTTTCTTTAAAGACACCAAAACACATCACAGCTTATTAACCTAATTTGGGTAAATTCACCCTTCCCTACAAACACAGCACTGAGTTGGTTTATAGTAAAAAAAAAGACAAACATATTAACACCAGAACATATGTTAAGTGATGCCAAGTAAAAGGAATCAAGACAGAAAGGGTTACAAGTAAAAGTGAAAACACAAATCTGAAAGTTTAAAACTTAATCTAGCAAGGTATAGGCTTTGTTCAAGTGGTTTCTCTCACCAATATTCCTTCTTCCTAGCCATGTCTGATTTTCCCTCAGTCAGGATCTTCCAAGGAAGTACAAGATGCTGTCTTCCCTGGTCTTCCTAGGTGAAGGTCTTTGCCTCAGCAAGTTTGTCACCTATTTTCAGTTTCCAGAGACATCCCTACCAGCCTCCTTGGTTGAAGGAACCATCTTTGTCAGATTGCAAGAGCTCTGTTCCCTTGTATCTGTTTAGTGATGGATGCCAAAGATGGCTACTGTCTTTGCCTATATCTTCCAAAGTTCAATGACTTTGTTTCAAGAGGCAGGATGACCTCATGTTGTTTTTTCCCCTTTCCTGTGGGATTCCCATCTCCCTGCTGATTTCTATGTAAAGAGGGCTTCCATTATTTTAATTCCACTATGTTTAAAAAATTTATGTAGGAGACATATTGATAGCTGCCTTCTCCACCTTATTCTCCCAGGTTGGCCACACTCTTTAAAGCATAATATCACAAATTATCCATATTGCCTCATGTAGTGTTAATGCATACATTTCACAACAATATTAATCACCAGTGAGTCATTAGTTTTCAGAAAAGACCTCACTCTAAACACTTTTATAATAAGTAATATTGTATACAATCAGTTGATTCAATTACTCATCACTTGAGGTTTAGTCCCCCTAACTTTACAGACCAGTGTACCTTTGCAAAGTATTCTCTGAAAAGACAAACCCAGACCAAGCTTCTGTCTCTTCCTGGGGCATAGATGCCACTTGTTGGATTGATAGCTTTGTATACTGGATATGTAAATGAACCTTGTGATGTAGTGTCTATCCCACACACACCCTACAGGGTTGAATGCAGGCCAGATGGGCCAGTTAACCCATTAGGCAGCTGATTAAGGGTGCTCAGCTGAAAAGGAATAAGCGGACCATATAAAGCCCAGGAGTTGAAAGGAGAAGGGGTTGCTGGGAAAAGGCAGACACTCCCAGGGAAAAGGGAGGAATGAGTACAGACTTCAGTCACTCCCCGGAAAGAGGGAGAAGGCTTTTGGGAAGTGGTGGGCCTAGGACAAAAGGGGGAACCCGTAGCAGGAAGCAGCCAAGGGACAGAGCAGTAAGGCCCAAGAGAAAAGGCTGAGACTACTGAACTGAGGGTCCATGGGCTGGAACCTGGAGAAGAGGGAAGGCCTGGGTTCCCCTACCAGCCACTGGGTGAGTGGCACTGAGGCAATGAGAGGTCTGTGTAGGACTATTCAGGAGCTAAACTCCCATGGAAGGGGAGAACATGGACAGTGACGTGGCTGGAGGGCTGAGCTATGAAAAGGATACTGTGGTTCCTTAGGCTGCTGGAGGAGCTGGAGTCAGAAGGAGTGATGCTGTGAAAACTGTGGCTGGAGGGTGTCGGACTTGAGCTAATCCCCAGAGAGCTAGGAGAAGGTGCCACTCTGGCAGTGTGTGGTGTGCCCCGTGACAAACCTTTATTGTCTCTGCCTGATGACCAGGCCAATCAGAGAAGCAAACACATTCATTTGTTTGTGGCAGACCTGTTTACCAATTCCCCCGGACATGCCTGATTTAAACACACTTTAGTCATAATTTCAGTTTATATCTATGCTTTTAATACACATCACATACATACACCACACAAGAATATTAATGATCAGTGAATTATCATTTGAAAACTACCTCACAAGGCATAGTTTGTACAAAGATTATTACAATAGTGTGTAGGGTGTAAATACAGGGGTGTTAGGCCCTCCTTAGGTTGTGTCCACAGCTTTTGTTTGTACTAGAAACTCAGCTTTGCTTATTGTGCAATGCTGGAAGGATTAAATTTATTATTTTGCGATAGATTTGGCAGGTTGACCTATTTGTAGGGGAATATTTTTTACATTTTTTATTGCAGTCTAAGGTTTGTCTCTTCTCTAATGAGTTTGCTTCTTATACAAAACTATTTTTTCTTCCCTCATTGGGTATTACATGTATATAAAGTTTAAATATTTAGCAGGTGGGAACTGAGCTATGTAGCCACAGAGTTCCTATTAATGTTACAGGAAAAATATGTTCCAAATTTTTTTATGTATCCTGGAGAAATTATACCTAATTTTGTTGGAAGCAGAATTGCTTAATAAGATTCTGGTCATGAAAATTTCTTCATATGGTTATGCTTACCAGGCAGATCTTTTAAAATGTAAACTTTTTGGAGTAAAATTATCACATTGAAACCCCTATACCTAAGAATAGTTTTTTTTTTCTTTTTGTGTCTTTCATGCTCCCTTTAACTTTCTACCCCTCTCTGTTCAGCAATTTATCCTTCTTTTTCCTTTCATGAAGTTTCTAATGGCTTCTGTATATTGTTGTTAGGCTGCCTGTCACCTGCCATGTTGAAAATCATGCGAGAAATTCAGGCTTCATGCAAAGGAAAATAAGTTGCTCAACAATAAGTACAGGAGGCCTCCAAAATAAGAAATATTTGAGTAGTATAATAAATGTGCTTTAGGTAACTCATCATATACTGAAGCAGTGGGCTTCAGTTTGGGAATGATAACATCCATTGTTAATATGGTTTCATTTGTTTTTAAGAATATTTTCTTTAGTTTCACTTCACCAAGAGCTCTGTTTTCCAAAGGAGACATCCAGACATCTCTTTTTCATGTAGAGGGACATTAATTGCATTTATACTCTACAATGCCTCTGCATTTCTGAACATGCTCAGGATTTATGTGAGATGCTTATTTCTGTGATGCATTTGCAACTTAAAACAACAAGCAAGAGAGATGATGTTCAATGTGTGAAAGGCTTGCAAATTCTGTACATGCATAGGTTGAGTTAATAAGCACACTGTGATTCTTTTTTCTGTGTGATCTTCATTAAGAGTTCACTTTCTTACACTATAATGACAAAGCCTCAAGATCAGATTCTGCTCTCAGTTGTACCTATGCAACCCCATTAATATCTGTGGGGTTTTACAGGTGCAACTGAGGACAGTATTTGGCCTTTAGTTTTGACTTATGGTATAAGATACAACATTAAGTATTTGCCTTACCAGAAGGGAGGAAATAGGGTTTCAGTATATGTTGTCTCCCTAGTGTTCAGCTTAGTCTCTGTGTGTGTTTTTTCCCACAAAGCATAACTGACCTTTTATAAATTGCCAGTGCTTCTAAATCTTGTTTTTTGAGATGGTATGTTCATAGTCCCACTCGTAGGAAGAATCTTCACCAGAGTTGAGCTTCAAGACCTTCCTAGAAGTGGGCACTTTAAATAAATAAACAAAAAACCAAACAAAAAACAAAAGACAGATTATTCCTAGCAGTGCCACCTGCCAGAGGCAACTTCACAGATCAATTCAGACTGTAGCAAGTGCTATTTATCAGTTAATCTGGTGGGTATTACTAGACACTGCTTTTTAATAAGGTTCCTGAAGCTTAGGGGTGGTGGGAATTAGGGGCAAGGGAAAGGGAAGGCATACAGCAACACATCTAAGAAGGGTGCATATGGAGAGGCAACACTCTTTAAGAACTACAGTTAAGGCAAGAAACCTCTCTTTTTTCTAATACTAGGAGAAAATGAGTTACTGAAAACTATATTGCTATTTCAGAGTTTAGCTCCATTGCATTTCTCTGTTTTGCAGAGCTCGCTGATTCTACATACTCTACCATAGATCTAAGTTTAAATGGACAGAAATACATGTAGTATTAGACAACTGTTTAATTTATTAATTATTATTATTTATTATTATTATTTATTTCTGTTAAGACAGCTGCTGTGATCTCTTGAAAAGGGGAGGAAATCACCATGTTTCTGGAGGAATGCTTCTTTTATATCCTTCACTCTTTCACACTTTCCCAGAATTTTACATGCAATAAATATGGGCACAATTTCTGCAAATTATGCAGCTTTAGTTCATTTTTTTTAAAAAGTCGTCTGCCAAAGTTAAATCCACCCATGGCGAAAAGAAAAAGGTGCAGCCATTCTTTGTCCTACAGCAAGATGGAAATTAGTCTAAATTCATACAGATCAGTATCACAACTCCTCCTGGAAGGGGCAGTTTCCTCTCAACTCTTGCTGCTGTGGTCAACGTTCTCTCAGCCCACTCCCAAACTTCTAGTAATGCAGGATATAAAGCAGGGCGTAAGTAATTAGTTCA
Organism: Lepidochelys olivacea; assembly: GCF_965140295.1. Lineage (NCBI taxonomy): Eukaryota > Metazoa > Chordata > Testudines > Cheloniidae > Lepidochelys > Lepidochelys olivacea. Next base: position 72,121,339 of record NC_140411.1, on the reverse strand, counting down.
AAGGCATAGGAAGTAAGCAAGTGTTAGTGTATGGAAAATCAGGTCCATAATAGCTATCAATACAGATATATCATAAAAGCTCAATGGACTTCACAAGTCTTGGAAAAGCAGTTTAGCATGGTTATAAATATCTGTGTCTAACCTCTGTCACCTGGATATTCTAGTGTTGCCGTATGCCAAGAATCTAAGCCTCAAGCAGACATCCTAACGAGAGTGCACACTGTGACAATCTGCTAGGTAAGCTACTATATGCACAGAGATTTCATAATTTTTATATGTGTGCCCTGCCTATGAATAGTAGAGGTCTCTTTTACTCCTATCTCATCATATTCAGGAACAGACCCATATAAAGCATCTAAGAAAAACTCTGAATGATAAAAACTTCTTCTTAGCTCCTCTTGTATAAGCCATTTTTGTTAGTGTAACTGAATTTGCTGATAAGCAAACATCCCTTTTTTTATTCTGAGATTATTAAAACTTTTCTTAATGTAATGCACAACAGAATTGTTTTGTCCATTCTCCATTCCTTAGGTAGCAATATCATTTGCTAGATAACTTATTTTTTCTGCATAATCTTTATTATAATAGTAGCACCTTAGCATGAACAGGGACATAGGAAATATTCAGCCTCATCTACTTGTTATAAATTAGTAACAGTAAAATACCACGGCCTTACTTTAATAGCAGATGCTGACACAGGAAGGTGTCCCAGTGATTAAGGAGCTAGTTTACAGTTTGGATGATACCATTTCAATTAATTGCTCTACCACAGACTTCCTGTTTTACCTTACGTAAATCACTTAGCATCTTTGTGTCTTAGTTCCCTGTCTGTAAAATGGGGATAATCACAATTCTCCACCTCACCCAGTTGCTCTACAGTAAAGATTATGAAGTGCTCATATATTGCGATGATGGGACTATACAAGTACTTAAAATATAAACTAGGGAACTGTTCTTATGCCCTCCTCTACAGACTGAGTAAATGTGGGAGAAGAATGGCAGGGGAAGATTCTTTACAATATACAGCTGATTGTATCATGTTATTGCAGTCATACAGTGTAGAGCTTTCAATTTCATGCTACCACCCAATAACTGCTCAAGACAAATACATTCTATTGTCAAAATATATATGGAGTAATCCTGCTCCCATCCAAGGCAATGGCATAGTTCCTAATGCTTTTGATGACAGGAGAATTGTTCCTATAATTAAAAGAGTTGGTTGAGGATAATAAATACTATAGAGTAAGGAGTTTGTTGAATATTTAAATTATTCACCTATATTAGGTTATTTGACATATGTTCTTCATCCATTTATACAGCTATACAAGTATCCACAAAGAGCCTTTGTCAAAAAGGGTAATATGTGATTGATCCTGCATTTGATTAATCCTATTATTAGCAATACATTGAGTTTTTTTTAATACACATTACATTAATTGGTAATCAACATGTGAAGACCACAAAGAATTTTAAAACATTTTACTCGCACAAAACTACCTGTGAGGTAGAGGTAGACAAATATAACCCTGTGTATTCAGCTATTTAAAATTCCTGAAAACTAGTGGAATGTTATTTGAATTGTTTTCACTTATCTGTTCCTGTCATAATGCAGTAGCAAACATTAACATGGTAAATACTGTTGTAACTAAATAACGCATCAAAGAAATCTTGTGAAATGCTAATGAAGGACTTAAGGATTTTAACAGAAAATGCTAATTTGAAAGCAACTGGCCATTATGTATGTGGTTGGAGTTAACAGTCTAAATGCATTCCTCACTCACCATCATCAGAGGAAAAGCCCACATTGGTAGGAACATTGTCAGCTTGCTTCTGTGCTAAGATACTACAAATATGGATTCAAAGAAAAGTCCTGTCCTCTGGACAATTTGGATTCTAACAGGGCAGAATAACTGAAGGAGAAGACAGAGATCCCCAGAGTTATTCTGGGAAGCCCTGAACTACTTTTGGGAAACAGGCAGTTCATTACATCAATGCCACCATTTGAAGTTACAAACTGTGATTTACCTATTATATTTTTCCTGTTTTAACCTCTCAGTAACTCTCATTCTTTTTCTTAGCTAATAAATCTTTAGTAGGTTTACGTTAGAATTGGCTGCCAGATTTGTCTTTGGCGTAAAATCTGGAGTACCAATTGATCTGGGGTAAGTGGCTGGTGCCTTAGGACTGGGAGCAGCCTGATGTGGTGTGATTTTTGGTTTATGTGACCATTTTGTAATAAAGTTGAGTTTTTCTGGATGGCAAGATAGACTAGAGAGGCTAAGGGGGACTGTCTGTGACTCCAAGGTAAACTTGTATACTGATCCAGGAATTCACATTTGCTACTGGTTTGGTGAAAGCTAATTATAGAACATACCACCAGTTTGGGCTGTCTTCCCCTTCCCCTGTCTTCCCCCTTCCCTGACAGTCTGCCCTGAGATAGGCACTCATGGTTGTGAGCTGTGGCAGTGTGATAATGACTAACTAAGAAAAGGAGAATGCATTACACGCAAATAGTGCTTTGGATAAAATACCCAAATCATGCCCCCTTCCTCCGATTGCAAACACTGTATCTCTTTTTATGGAATTCCCAAGATTCACACATAGGATACAAATAAAGCACCACTGTTCTCACTGATCATGTTTAACTTCTTTTTCTCCCTCTCTCTGATTTTGTGGGAATTTATAGCATCAGCAAAATTCTGCACACAGCTCTGCCAGATTCAGCAACATTCCTATTAGTCCAGATATGGATATCTTGTGAACAGTTATTGCTGATTAGGTAGAATTGTGTGGTGGTTCTGTGATATGGATGAATACCCACTGTGAACCAGGATAAATAATAAATGAACTACTATGTTATGATACTGGCAGGAGTTGACATTTTGACTGCATTATACGCAGGGAAGAGAATAACATCTAGTGGTTAGAGCAGAGAACTGTGGGCAGGAACAACTGGATTTCATTGCCAATTCTTGTTCTCTTACCACTGGATAACTCACATAGGTCATTATTTTGAAAAATGGCTACTGATTTTAGTTGTCCCACTTGAGACTCCTGAGATGTCTCAAGTTGGGCACCCAAAAGCTGAAATTAAGTTCCCCATATGTCCTTTCTCCTTTCTAATTCCCTCCCTCACATACCCTGGTACATACACTCACACAAACCTTCTGTATAATCTGTCATAATATGGCCCTTTATTTTTGTAATTTATAAGCAAATGAAATCCATTGTATTTCAGAGGTATGTAAGGATTTCATTATGTATTTTCTGCAACTACAGCAGTCCCATCTCAAATCACCATTATTCTTCATTTACAAGGACAAATTCAGATTTGGTATGACTGAATGCAATTCCAGTAACTTCACTATAAGTCATATGAATTTCACCAACAATCATTTTGCCAGAAGGATTGTCCATAACAAATGAAATTTTTAGGCTTGTTAGCTAGCAATTACAGTCAGCACTATTCTCAGATACAGCTCAGTTTGGTGTTAGTATTTCTCATTTCCCAGAATGACAGTAAAGGATATGGCATTGTTTTTTGGATGAGAATTGTCATAGGTAACAAGTAACTTGTGAGTCAGTGGGTATCAAACATGTTACAGAGGTCAGTTACCTCTCCAGAGACGCAAATTTTAACACACTGTGTCATAAATAACTGGTTAGGATGGGAGGAACATATTTGCCACTCCTGTTTTCCCCTGCATTGAATCTTTCTTGTATAGTTGCACCCTTGGTGTTGAATAAAAAACACTAATATCATAGATGTGTCCATGATCCAGTCATTGGTCACTGGATTCAATTTTAGCTCAAGGCTTCAGCTACCATGACAGGAATTGTATATTTGTGTGAAATCAAAGATTTGAGTGAGGATGAAGGTAAAATAAATAAAGCTTACTTAAAATGCTGCACAACCCGTCTCTTGTCTCAGACATTATTACAATTCCCTTTGCATAGAATCATAGAATATCAGGGTTGGAAGGGACCCCTGAAGGTCATCTAGTCCAACCCCCTGCTCGAAGCAGGACGAATTCCCAGTTAAATCATCCCAGCCAGGGCTTTGTCAAGCCTGACCTTAAAAACCTCTAAGGAAGGAGATTCTACCACCTCCCTAGGTAACGCATTCCAGTGTTTCACCACCCTCTTAGTGAAAAAGTTTTTCCTAATATCCAATCTAAACCTCCCCCACTGCAACTTGAGACCATTACTCCTCGTTCTGTCATCTGCTACCATTGAGAACAGTCTAGAGCCATCCTCTTTGGAACCCCCTTTCAGGTAGTTGAAAGCAGCTATCAAATCCCCCCTCATTCTTCTCTTCTGCAGGCTAAACAATCCAAGCTCCCTCAGCCTCTCCTCATAAGTCATGTGTTCTAGACCCCTAATCATTTTTGTTGCCCTTCGCTGGACTCTCTCCAATTTATCCACATCCTTCTTGTAGTGTGGGGCCCAAAACTGGACACAGTACTCCAGATGAGGCCTCACCAATGTCGAATAGAGGGGAACGATCACGTCCCTCGATCTGCTCGCTATGCCCCTACTTATACATCCCAAAATGCCATTGGCCTTCTTGCAACAAGGGCACACTGCTGACTCATATCCAGCTTCTCGTCCACTGTCACCCCTAGGTCCTTTTCCGCAGAACTGCTGCCTAGCCATTCGGTCCCTAGTCTGTAGCTGTGCATTGGATTCTTCCGTCCTAAGTGCAGGACCCTGCACTTATCCTTATTGAACCTCATCAGATTTCTTTTGGCCCAATCCTCCAATTTGTCTAGGTCCTTCTGTATCCTATCCCTCCCCTCCAGCGTATCTACCACTCCTCCTAGTTTAGTATCATCTGCAAATTTGCTGAGAGTGCAATCCACACCATCCTCCAGATCATTTATGAAGATATTGAACAAAACCGGCCCCAGGACCGACCCTTGGGGCACTCCACTTGATACCGGCTGCCAACTAGACATGGAGCCATTGATCACTACCCGTTGAGCCCGACACTCTAGCCAGCTTTCTACCCACCTTATAGTGCATTCATCCAGCCCATACTTCCTTAACTTGCTGACAAGAATACTGTGGGAGACCGTGTCAAAAGCTTTGCTAAAGTCAAGAAGCAATACATCCACTGCTTTCCCTTCATCCACAGAACCAGTAATCTCATCATAAAAGGCAATTAGATTAGTCAGGCATGACCTTCCCTTGGTGAATCCATGCTGGCTGTTCCTGATCACTTTCCTCTCATGCAAGTGCTTCAGGATTGATTCTTTGAGGACCTGCTCCATGATTTTTCCATGGACTGAGGTGAGGCTGACTGGCCTGTAGTTCCCTGGATCCTCCTTCTTCCCTTTTTTAAAGATTGGCACTACATTAGCCTTTTTCCAGTCATCCGGGACTTCCCCCATTCGCCATTTCAAAGATAATGGCCAATGGCTCTGCAATCACAGCCGCCAACTCCTTTAGCACTCTCGGATGCAACTCGTCCGGCCCCATGGACTTGTGCACATCCAGCTTTTCTAAATAGTCCCTAACCATCTCTTTCTCCACAGAGGGCTGGCCACCTACTCGCCATGTTGTGATGCCCAGCGCAGCAGTCTGGGAGCTGACCTTGTTAGTGAAAACAGAGGCAAAAAAAGCATTGAGTACATTAGCTTTTTCCACATCCTCTGTCACTAGGTTGCCTCCCTCATTCAGTAAGGGGCTCACACTTTCTTTGGCTTTCTTCTTGTTGCCAACATACCTGAAGAAACCCTTCTTGTTACTCTTGACATCTCTTTCTAGCTGCAGCTCCAGGTGTGATTTGGCCCTCCTGATATCATTCCTACATGCCCGAGCAATATTTTTATACTCTTCCCTGGTCATATGTCCAACCTTCCACTTCTTGTAAGCTTCTTTTTTATGTTTAAGATCCGCTAGGATTTCACCATTAAGCCAAGCTGGTCGCCTGCCATATTTACTATTCTTTCGACTCATCGGGATGGTTTGTCCCTGTAACCTCAACAAGGATTCTTTGAAATACAGCCAGCTCTCCTGGACTCCTTTCCCCTTCAAGTTAGTCCCCCAGGGGATCCTGGCCATCCGTTCCCTGAGGGAGTCGAAGTCTGCTTTCTTGAAGTCCAGGGTCCATATCCTGCTGCTTATCTTTCTTCCCTGCGTCAGGATCCTGAACTCAACGAACTCATGGTCACTGCCTCCCAGATTCCCATCCACTTTTGCTTCCCCCACTAATTCTACCTGGTTTGTGAGCAGCAGGTCAAGAAAAGCGCCCCCCCTAGTTGGCTCCTCTAGCACTTGCGCTAGGAAATTGTCCCCTACGCTTTCCAAAAACTTCCTGGATTGTCTATGCACCGCTGTATTGCTCTCCCAGCAGATATCAGGAAAATTAAAGTCACCCATGAGAATCAGGGCATGCGATCTAGTAGCTTCCGTGAGCTGCCAGAAGAAAGCCTCATCTACCTCATCCCCCTGGTCCGGTGGTCTATAGCAGACTCCCACCACTACATCACTCTTGTTTCACACACTTCTAAACTTAATCCAGAGACACTCAGGTTTTTCTGCAGTTTCGTACCGGAGCTCTGAGCAGTCATACTGCTCCCTTACATACAGTGCTACTCCCCCACCTTTTCTGCCCTGCCTGTCCTTCCTGAACAGTTTATAACCATCCATGACAGTACTCCAGTCATGTGAGTTATCCCACCAAGTCTCTGTTATTCCAATCACGTTATAGTTCTTTGACATCACCAGGACCTCCAGTTCTCCCTGCTTGTTACCAAGGCTTTGTGCATTTGTATATAAGCACTTGAGATAACCTGTTGATCGCCCCTCATTCCCAGTATGAGGCAGGAGCCCTCCCCTCACAGACATTCCTGCCTGTGCTTCCTCCCGGTATCCCGCTTTCCCACTTACCTCAGGGCTTTGGTCTCCTTCCTTGGTCTCCTTCTCCTTGCATTTTAAAGCTAGTTTACTGTTGAATGTGGTAAAATGGTTTCACCTCAGACAAAAATCTGCTGGTAGTTTCGTGAGGCTCCTGAGCACTGAGAACAGATAGAGAGTGCTCCAATGACAAAAACTTAAACTTAGTGTATTCTGGAAAATTTCTTTCACTAAACCAGATTTACACAACTTTGGGATGGCTCAAGTGAAAGTGTAGTTATAGAAAATGTGCAATAAAATCCATCTTAGTTCTTCTATCTCTTCTCTGCTTTTTCAGAGCACTGTCAGCATCCAGAAAGCAGCTGTTACTTAAGAGCTTTCAGTTGCTTGTGCTTTCTTTCAATCATATTACAAAAGTGTGCCCAAACTTTACTGAAGTATATTCTTGAAATGCATACATAGTTAGTTACACAGTGTACCTAACTTTCTCTGAGTCATAGTGTCTTAAATCAAATCAGGCATATCTGGAACTAGTATTCACAAAATGCATATATTGAAAAGGATGGAGTCGTCATGACATAGTAAGTCTCAACAGATATTTTAATATTATTATTTGTATTATGGTAGTCTCCTTGTGATAGGTGTTATACAAACACATAGTGGGACACAGTCCCTGTTCAGAAGACCTCACAGCTGGAATAGAAAAGACAAACAAAGGGTGGGAGGGAATATAGAGGCATAGAAAGTCACACAGCAGAGCTAGGAAGTGAACACAGTTCTTTTGAGTTTCACTCTAGGGCTGTCATAAATATAAAGGGAAGGGTAACAACCTTCCTGTATACAGTACTATAAAATCCCTCATCGCCAGAGGCACAAAATCCTTTTACCTGTAAAGGGTTAAAAAGCTCAGGTAACTTGGCTGGCACCTGACCAAAAGGACCAATAAGGGGACAAGGTACTGGGGTGGGGTGGAGAAAGGTTTTGGTCTGTCGGTTCTGTGTGCTTGCAGGACACAGATCAAGGAAGTAAGCAATCCAACTCCATTAGCATTAGTAAGTACTAGCAAGGGAATGCATTAGCTTATTTTTGTTTTGAATTGTGATTTTCTCTGTGCTGAGAGGAAGGAGTATTCCTGGTTTTCTTTTTGTAACTTTAAAGTTTGGCCCAGAGGGAAATCCTCTGTGTTTTTGAATCTTTTGTTGCCCTGTAAAGTTATTTTCCATTCTGATTTTACAGAGGTGATTTTTACCTTTTTTAAAAAAATGAAATCCTTCTTTTAAGAACCTGGCTGATTTCTCTATTGTCCTAAGACCCAGGGGTTTGGGTCTGTGATCACTTTGTAACCAATTGGTTAGGATATTATTCTCAAGCCTCCCCAGGAAAGGGGGTGTAAGGGCTTGGGGGGAGTATTTTGGGGGAATAGAACTCCAAGTGGTCCTTTCCCTGGCTCTTTGTCTAAATCACTTGGTGGTGGCAGCGTACTGTTTAAGAACAAGGCGGAATTTGTGCCTTGGGAAAGGTTTTAACCTAAACTGGTAAAAATAATCTTAGGGGGTCTTTCATGCAGGTCCCCACATCTGTACCCCAGTGTTCAGAGTGGGGAAGGAACCCTGATAAGGGCTCTGGACATTGGACCATGCTGCCTGTCTGAATACAAGGATCTATTGAGCTCTTTAGAAATTGGGCAAGATGCCCTCTGCTCACATGGAATTTTGTTCATGTTACATTTGTCAAGTTAAACTATCAAACGCTAAACAGTAAGTGTCAATCACCATGTCTTCTCTTCTAAGCCATTCCCTAAACTCAAGGGCACTCAGACATTTATGAAATGCTATTTAGTTCATTTTGAGCTTGGAGGATATACTTTCAAAGGCCCTTTTTTATGTGTCCATGACTTGCTCACCCTGCAATTCCCAAAGTGCATGCATGTGCAAAATTCATATATATACAACATGACACTTTCACTAATTTCCCCCTATATTTGCAAAAAAACCCAAACTTGTGTATGAAAATAAAAATTCTTTATTTTCAAACACTTCTGAATCTTGATGCATTTCTTGTTCTAAGCAAAATGAGAATATAGTGCAGTAAACATGATTTACCTGATTTAAAGAGACAAAAAGCAGGTTTTGTTTTATTATAAAGCGCTCTATTTGTGCTGGCACAAACCTAATAGCCCCAATGTCAATAAGACTTTTTCTGTGCTCAGGGTGAAAATAGACGTTGTTACTGAATTAGCTCATTTTCCAATTAGCATAACTAAATGAAGCCCAATATCTTCAGGAATGGCTATCTCTAACCGCAGTACTCATATGGCCTCCGACCCCATTACTATAGTATTTGATCATCTTACCTCACCCTGTGAGGTAGGGAATAATTATTATTATACCTATTTTACAACGGATGAGCTGAAGCACAAAGACAGTAAGAGTGGGACTCACAAAGGTGATTTTGGCACCTAACTGCAACTTTAGATGTCTAAAACCAACATTTAGGCACCACTGGCATTCACAAAGCTACTTCTCAGCTGCTGACTAACCCCCTGGCTGCTAAAGTCCATGTCTGCTTAAGTTTCCACCATTAACATTTCCATTGTGCCTATATTTAGGAGGCCAAGAACATCCCCAGCCACTGAAATCCTGACACTGTACAGCTGCTTGGCACCTAACCCCACGGTGTTCATAAACGAGGTGTCCCCCTTGCCTATTTCTTCTTCAGGGCCAGGGTACAGTAGATGTACTCCGAGCAAACAAACCCCCCACAAAAGACACCAAGCAGAAAGTGTTTTCCCCTCCACTCCCACTCCCATAACCTTCATCCTAGTGGTTCATGCCCTCACCTGGAATCTGGGAGACCCTAGTTCAATTTTCCCCTTTGTATAATGTGGAACATGGATTTCAACTTGGCTATTTCTTTCCCCAGGACTCAGGAGAGGGTCCACATCCCTGGCAAAAAGGTGATAAGGGAACTGCCACTTCCCCTTCCTTAGTTTTTTTCTTGAAAAAAGGCTGATCTGGCTTAGGAGAGGGTTCACATCTGAGAATCCTCAGTGGAGACAGATGCCTTCCTTCAGCCTGGACATAGGCAACTAAATGAGGGGCTAGTTTTGGCAGCTCCCCATTCGGCAGCTGAATTTTGTGAATCCCATTCTTAGATGCCTAACTCTCTCCATTCATATGTAGCCTAGACACCTAACTCTGTGCAGTGAATTCCAGTAGGCAGCAGGGTGCCTTAAAGTTCAGTAGTACAAAACTGAGGTTATATCTGCACTACAAATGACTTTGGTATCACTTACATCGCTCAGGGATGTGAATAATCCACACCGCTAAGCGACATAAATTACGGCGACCTAAGCACCAGTATGGATAGCGCTGTGTCAACAGGAGAGCTTCTCCCGCCAACATAGCTACCGCCTCTTGTGGAGGCAGGTGTTATTAAGAGTTAATTTTCAGGTTTCCTTTGGGATATACACCTCCCATAATTTTCTTGGGCCTGAAGCTTTGAACAGGCTGTGGTGGACCTGTAACCTCCCTTAAAGGGCTAGCACACCTTTTTACAATGAATCTAACTATTTCTAATTTTTGAAAGAAGACAGTTCTGATGCATTGAGAGCAGAAGTGAACGAGTTAACCAGATAAAAGACAAATTTCTTTGAAACTGTAAGTAAATTTTCCCCCGATGTATGTCTCTTTAAAATCTTCAATAAAATAAGTAAAAGATAAAAATAAAATATTTCTCTGTTTTCAAAGCATTCAGCTTCACATTACTAGACATTTAAAGTTGTCATTAATCAGTGTAAACATAATTTGTCAGGTTTTTTTCTTAAACCATCTATGCTAAACTTCATTTCATTCAGCAGGAACATGAAAGTTTTATCAGGGACATTTGACAGTATACTAAACTTTGAAATGTCAGTTCATTGCTGCTGTGCTTTGTATTAACTTTGGTGACTTAACACTCACCAGATGAATGATAGTGGTTTCTTTATGTCTAAATCTTTGCTAATAAGTGTGAACATTTAGATGGATCAGAAGACTGCAGTAATTATTTGGTTTGCCTGTACCAAGATTTATATTAATTCCAAGCATGATCCTGTCACATAATACTAGAATTTAATTTCAAGAAGGATTATATATAGATTAGCTGTCCTATTAAGAAAACACAATCCCAAATTTATGTGTGATATATCACAGTGTGAAACCATCTTTCTTTATTAGGATTGCACATGATGTCCTATAAAATGTAGGAATTAGATACATTGTATTTAAATATAATTCAAATATGTCTACAATTTGTTAAAGGGATTTCTGCTTTCACAGATTACAATAAACTAATAATGTTGGATCTGGATGTAAATGGTGAGACTAATGTAAGAAGAAGTATAATTTATAATATGTTGATCAAGCATCTGTGATGCATGCCTTAGGTTCATAAATGTTGGATTACTGAAATATCATTTATTATGAACTGGTAAAATGTTGATCTATTGCAATCAGCTAGCACAGAATATGACAAGATGAATTCTGGAATGGATGAAAGTACAGCCTATCTGCCCCGTTGGTGTTCTTACCAACTAGCACCTCACACAAGGATTGAGTCAAAAGGATGGTTTTAACATCTCACACCCTTAACACTTCATCTCATCTTTAGGGACAGGGCTTTGTGCCCTGGTTTTGGAGAGGAAATCTTGGAGACCAATTGTACGAGAAACTGATTGCTCCTCAGGTGCACTGAGACCTCTCAACTCCTGTTGATTTCCTGGAAAGTGAAAGGGCTCATCAACACTGCTGAGGGACTCAGCACTTTGCAAGATTCAGCCCGCAGGGTAGGTTTTTCAGAAGTGACCAGAATGGCCCTAACTCTCATTCTGTCAGCTTCAGTGGGTGTTCTGTGTCATTTACTTCAAAGAGGGTGGCATAAGACTAGTGCTGAGCACTTTTGAAAAGCATGGTCAATGACCAGAAGTGGCATGGACTAGCCTTGCTGAATACTTACCCAGGGTGTTGACGCAGGTTTGTATTTGGCATGGCTAGCTCATGCCACCATGCACTGCTGCCCTTTCTACTGTGGCTGCACTACTACTGTTAGTGTGCTAGCTCAAGAAGACTTAGTGTGAGTAGGTCTAAAGAACTGGACTCACACCCCTACCTCTTAGTATGTATGTGTCTTTACTCCAGCAGTCCCCAGACTTCTATTATATTCTTCATCCTGAATTTAGAATGATTGCAGTGCTAGTCCCTTTTAACACCTGTTTGTCATTTCTGAAAGCCTTCAGCCGGGAAAATCAATCTCATTTTATGTCTTTTCTGTGATTTTTTCTTTTTTTATCTTTTTCATTTTGTTTTATGGCAAGTGCCTAGAAGACCATTGATGGATAGAAACCTAAATAATAAGATTAGTAGTAGGATAGTAGGAGTATTTATTAAAGTGTATGAAGAAAACAGCTGTGATGAACACCAAGATGAAAGACAGAAATTTAATGATTTAATACAAACCTATCTCTGCAGTTTTTACTTAAGCAAAATCCCCAGTAATTTCATAATCCATTGTTTATAAGGCCTCGTTGCAGTAAAAAAAAGTAGATTATGTGTCCTGCCAGAAAGTTTATAAGCTTGGTAGATAATACATAGATGAAGGGTGGTATGAAGGGAATGGGTTGCAACACAAAGAATATGATTAAGCTAATATACATCTTAATAATTCCACAATATTTGTCTAGAGGTTTTTAAATTAATTTGCTGTTGTCTTAGTCAAACTGTTGGATTGGGGCAGAGATGGGACTTCAGTCCTAATCCTGCATTTTGAAAGTCAATTGGAGCCTTGCCACTGTCTTCTATTGGTACAGGATGTGCATGGAGTAGGAATCAGAAAGTGGTATAGAAGAGGAAAGTTAGTTGTGAAGCTGGGATGCAGTGAAAGGAGATCGCTACAATAATTTTAACTTTAAAAAGGACAGCAGAACTGGACTCTGTATTCATTATGTTGGCATGGGCACAATATAAGGAATGAAATGTCAGTACTTGCATAATTTATGGCATAAGTTACAAAGTAATATTTTTAGTTACTCATTCTTATAATTTTTCAGAATTATTTTTCCTTTCACTTTTATGGCGGGCAGACCTTAGAGATGTTTGTGATTTTTGGTATTTGTTTCCAGTCAGCTCTGTGATGGTTATGTGCAGTATGAAAACTTTGTGTGGCTGTGGTCAAAAGAAAATGAATATATAATTTCAACACTGCAAAAGTACTGGGAAAAGTAATTGTTTATTAGCTTGATCCTCAAAATCTCGAATGGACCACAAACATTATTTTAAGCCCAAGTTCGGATACGTGCCTCTCCTATTTCTCTTCCTTGGGCACTAATAGGTTTCCTACTTTTAATGAAAGGAAAGAAAGATGAATTAGTGGCTAAGGCACTTCTCTAGGACTGCAGAGCAACTGTTCTATTCCCAGCTAAGCTATAGACTTTCTGTGTGACCTTGGACAAGTCATTCAGCTGGTTGAATTACCTCACCTATAAAAGCGTGTAACCTCTACTTCCCTCTGTCACAGGCAGGGCTGGCTCCAGGGGAGGGCAAGCAAGGCCATCAGCCTGAGCACCATCTTCCAGGAAAAACTGAACTGCTGTGACACTCAGATTTCCCCCTCTTCCCCAATTGGCTGTTTGTTTTTTTTTTGGTTTTTGTTTGTCTCTCTGTTTGTTTTTTTCTCTTGGGTTCTAGGATGGAGTGTCAAAAAAATTTTATGCTCAGCTGACAAAAGGGCTCTGGCCGCTCGTGCTCACAGAAACATTGTCAGTATTAAATCCAGTAATGAGTGTGAGGTGCTCAGATACTCCAGAGATAAGTGCCATAAAGATTCAGAGATCAAGAATGAAGGACTGGCAAATCTTACGGCAATAGTTGCTGTCTTCAAATCTCAAAAATTGTAAGTCTTCTCGGACATTAGAGTGAGTAAATATAATGAATTCTATGATATTTCTCTCAACTAGATGTAAAGTGAGCTCCCATTCAGAGCACAGCAGAGAAAGTGTTAGACTTCTGCTAGGGTGAACTGTTTATAGAGATTGTTTGAATTTTTTTTCCCCCATGGAAAATTTCAGTGAAAATGATGTTTTATGTTTTGTCAAAATTTTCAACAGATTTTTGTAGAAAAAATTAACCCATCCCTCCGTCATCCAAACTCATTTTGGTTCTCAGCAAAGTCTAAAATATTCAACCCAAACATTTTCAATCAAAAACCACTAAAAACCAAAACCTGAAAATATTTCAGTTTTCTAAAGAAAATAAACACACATTTTCAAGGACAATTTTGGAAGGGAAAAAACACAGTAGTTTGGTGGAACACCAAATGTTCTGACAAAGTGACAATGGAAAAAAATTGACAATCAATCTCTTCAGCACCTCCTCTGAAGGAAGCAGAGGATACAGAAGAAGAGCCAGGCTTTAGAGGCCGAGCATGACCCCGTTACATGCACACCCTATTACTTTCAATTACAGACTAACGAGACAGGGAAGTCTGGATGAACTTCAACCCCAAAATATCTTGTACACCCACCTCCCTCTCCAGGCCCCAAAAAGCAGTAAAGTGAAGTCTGAGTGTGCATGCCCAGTCTCTACAGGTGGCTCCTAGCTAGAAGGGCATTGGAATAAGGGTCCTAACAAAAGGGGTGGCTCTGAAAAAGAGGCAGTTTGTGCAGAGGTGTTTAAGGGTTTTCCAAGGAGCATCTGATCAATTGGCTAGTTGGGGTTGTGTAGTAGTAGTATTGGGCTGCATGCAGTGGAAGGGGAAGCTGGCTAGTTTCCCCATCAGAGTGTGGAGCATTATAATTGGGGTTTGGTGGTCTATGTGAAATGAGTTGGTGATCCCAGTGAGTCTGAGAAAGAGGTTCATATTACCTGCATCCCACCCCAACTGACATTGTTATCTTTGCTTGAAGTATCAGCAGAGACACCAAGAAGTGACCGAAAATAAAAGGTAAACTATTCTTCTTTCTCTTCGTGGTGATCCCTGAAGTATAAAGTACACTGGCAGAGTCTTGTGGGGATCTTGTAGTGCCACTGATCAGGCTGTGCCGGTTCTGTGGAGTGAATGCCAGAGCCCTCCAGTAATGTGAAAAATGGCGCCTTTTACAAGCATTATAGTCACATTTAACCCCATTAAAACACTCATATTTGCTGACTGTCCCTGCAACTTAGGATTGTGACCTTAGGAAAAGTTGTCAAGTGGCTTCAAAGTAAGTTTCATTTTGTAAGTGCAAATCACATTTGAATGACATCCATTTAATGTTTTGAACTGAATGTAAATAAAGCAAGTACATGACAGAATATTCAGGATCACTGATACATGCATGATGCTATTTTACCAGAGATACTTAGTTTGTGACTCTACATAATATACATCTGAATCATTCTGTCATTTTTCATTTCTGCCAGCTCAGCTATTCAACAGAAGTATAGAATTTTTTTTAAAAAAAGACAAAATAAATGAAAACTGTTTAACCTTAATTTCTAGTATTCAGGATTTTATTTTTAAATCCCCACTCAAAACAGCTCACATTGTGACTGCATACCAATCATGCTTGTGTTGCCTGCTGTTCCAGAGCAATGTCTGAATGTGACAGACACACAGAGTTTATTTATGTTTCTCCTCAGCATAATTGGTCTCAACAATGCATCTTCATCTTCAGACCTAGATTGTTGTGTATTGGTTCCGAAGGGAAAAAAAAAATCTTCCTTAGAGATAGTGTTGTTATGCAGACTTGTATCAACAATAAATGAAAACTCATGGTTCTAATGTCAGTTGCTGAAAGTCCATTGTATAGAAAATCTAGTTTCCCTTCTTTAGTTAGTATTATTTGATATTTGCATTTAAGAGTTTGGGAAATTTTTAAAATATTTATTATCTCTTCCTCTAAAAATGACTTAAAATGAATTGCATTTACGGCTTTGTTTGCTTTTCTGATGTTCACCACAAAACGCCAAAGGCTCTTAAGCAAAGTAAGCTGTCATGGGATAAGAGGGAAGGTCCTCTCATGGATCAGTAATTGGTTAAAAGATAGGAAACAAATGGTGGGAATAAGTGGTCAGTTCTCAGAAGGGAGAGAGGTAAATATTGGTGTCTCCGGGGAGCTGCACTGGGATCAGGACTATTTAACATATTCATAAATTATCTGGAAAAAGGGGTAAACAGTGAGGTGGGAAAATGTGCAGAATACAAAATACAGTATACAAAACTTATCAACATAGTTAAGTCCAAAGCAGACTGCAAAGGGATTTCATAAAACTGGGTGACTGGGCAACAAAATCGTAGATGAAATTCAATGTTGATACATTTCAGAGTGGTAGGCATGTTAGTTTGTATCAGCAAAAACAATGGGCACCTTGTATAAGGCAACTCCCATCCTTTCATGTGCTGTGTATTTATACTTGCTACTGTATTTTCCACTCCATGCATCTGATGAAGTGGGTTCTAGCCCACAAAAGTTTATGCCCAAATAAATTTGTTAATCTTTAAGGTGCCACAAGGACTCCTTGTTTTTTAATGTTGATAAATGCACATTGGAAAATATAATCCCAACTATATATATATAGAGAGAGAGAGTTGTTGGAGTCATTGTGGATAGTTCTCTCAAAAACATCCACTCAAAGTGTAGCAGCAATCAGAAAAACAAACAGAATATTGGGAATCATTAAAAAAGGGATAGATAATAAGAAAGAAAATATCATATTGACTCCATGATCCACCCACATCTTGAATACTGCAGGCAGATGTGGTCACCCAATATAAAAAAAATATATAGTGAAATTGGAAAAGGTTCAGAAAAGAGCGACAAAAATGATTAGGGATATGGAACAGCTTCCATCTGAGGAGAGATTAATAAGATTGGGACTTTTCAGCTTGGAAAAGAGACAACAAAGTGGGGATATGATAGAGGTCTATAAAATCATGACTGGAGTGGAGAAAGTAAATAAAGAAGTTTTATTTACTCCTTCTCATAACACGAGAACTTGGGGTCATCAAATGAAATTAATAGGCAGCAGGTTTAAAACAAATAAAAGGAAGTATTTCTTCATACAACACACAGTCAACCTGTGGAACTCTTTAACAGAGGATATTGTGAAGGCCAAGTCTATAACAGGGTTCTAAAAAGAACTAGATAAATTCATGGAGGCTAAGTCCATCGGTGACTGTTAGCAAGAATGACCAGGGATGGTGTCCCTAACCTCTGTTTGCCAGAAGCTGGGAATAGTCAACAGGGGCATGCCACTTGATGATTATCTTTTCTGTTCATTCCCTCTTGGGTACCTGGCATTGGCCATGGTAGGAAGAGAGGGTACCGGGCTAAATGGACCTTTGGTCTGACCCAGTATGGCCATTCTTATGTAACTGTTTCTGGTTAAATTATTCTCAGCAATCTCTGGAACAAAAGAGCATTCTCAGAGGTTTAGGATGTTCTATGTTTTTTTTCTTTTATGTGAAATTTACATTTCTGCCAAACTAGCAAATATCTGGGATGTTTGGTTTTTTTTGTTTTAGGCTTCTTCCTCCTATATTTGTGGAAAATGGAATGTAAGATATACTGACATTTTGATTAATAGTAACCTATGCTGATAACTTCCTACATATGGAGGCAAGAATACAAATTGTGGAAAAAAAGGAATAGATGCAATACAAGTTGTATCTAACCTCAAGTAGGAAGAATCATACAATCTTTAAGGTCAATAGGAAATTGCTGATTTTGCAAAAAAATATCTTTGAAAATTCTTTTTAAAAAATTGTCATTTATCTCTAAGAGGTCCCATTCAATCTTGCCTGTAAAATTTATGGTATTAAACATATTAATGACTGTAAGTGGCAATATTTTTACATGGCCACATAAAAGAGATTTATCATTAGGAATGTCCTCTGCATGTAACAGGAGTAAAGGAACTGATGCTCTATATCATTGTCTTCTGCTGGCTATTTTAGAGTACCATCTGATCTCACTGAAAACTAGTAATTTCCTGTCTAGTCTAGATAGGGAATATATCTGGTCAAAATACAAAGGAATTTAGGTTCTTTTGAAATGGAGGAATAAAAGTAGGACAAAATGAAGGGGCTTGATCAGAACACAGAAAGCCCTATTAAAAATAGTCCAATTTAATAACACAGCATGATTTTGGTAAGAGTCTAAACAGTAGAGGGAAGGGTTATACTATAACAAAAAGTGTTGAAAGTTTTCAGTAATTGGTTGTTCTTTATTTATCAAGGAATAGCTGCACAAAATATTTTTTAAAAGAATACTTTTTGGGTTCTGTTATTTGACTTCTTGTTTTTGAAGCTTTAGAATACACTCAAGTCACATTTTCAATCTTATCTCTGCAACCAGGAGGGCTAAAATCTTACTTTTTCTTAAATGACAGCTCAGATTATCACACAATAACACAAATTCCAGGATCTGGGCTTTAGGAAAAACTCTAAGAGCTGGATTCACAAAAATATTTAGGCACTGAACTTACAGTTTAGATACATTCAAGAATCAGACCCCCATGGTATTCACATAACCCCAGCTCAGCTATATCCACTGCAGCAACCTTGTCCACATGTCTGTTCACCCTATCAGAGAATTCTAATAGATTGGTGATGCATGATTTCCATTTATAAAAGCAATGTTGTCTCTTCCCCAATAAATTGTGTTCATCTGTGTGTCTGATAATTCTGTTCTTTATTATAGTTTCAAGCAATGTGCCTGATATTCAGGTTAGGCTTATCAGCAAGTAAATGCCAAGATCACCTTCGGAGCCTTTGTAAAAAAAAAATGGCTTTTGTGATTCTCATTCTGAGGCACCTCTCTCTCCCTGTTCATTATATAGAAGCCTAGGAATCTAACTCAGGCATTGTGAATTGCAGTGAATTTCTGGGTGTGTTAAAATTAGGTGTGGCATTTCTTGGTCATGCTTAAGGGTTGGGGTTACTTGTTTTTGTTTGTTTTGTTTGTTTTGTTTTTTTGTTTTTTTGTTTTTTTTGTGAATCTAGCTCTAAATGTCATGAGACCCATGATAAATCTGCAAAAGTTGGTGACACAGAATTTTTTTTTTTTTACTGTCACTCGGTATCCATAACATAAAATGCTTTGTGTGACATTTACATCAGTAATAATACACTATGGCAATGTATATAACATATAATAATCACCATATAGGAGATAGTGAAATAATGTGATTCCGCATCCTGAATCTATAGAAAATCTAACTTTCTGATAGTGTCACAATTCAAAATGGGCAAAAATTTTCAGACAAATAGTTTATTTGATGAAAAATGCAGTTTTTGTTGAATCTATTTGCAGATTTGACACAGTTCTGGCCAGTCACAAAATGGCTGGGAGGAGAAGGAGGTGCTGAAGCCCACACCTTCCTCACCTCCCTGAACTGTATCCTTTAGTCCCATCGTTAGGGCACCCAGCTGTGCTGCAGCAGACCCACTGCTTAAATTCCTGCAGGCTTTTTAAATTAAACAAAAATCTGAAAAAAATCAAATTTGGTTTGGCCCAACTCATTTTTTTAACTGCCATCAAACCAAACCAAATATATATTTGGGTTATACTATCTATCTATCTATCTATCTATCTATCTATCTATCTATCTATCTATCTATCTATCTATCTATCTATCAGTTATTTACCCAGCTCTTGCATCACTTGAGCAAGCATAGCATAGACAACCAGCTCCTCTCTTCAGGAACAAATTCCTATCACTCCACCTAATCTCATTGTGCCGTCTGCACTCTAACTATCCTCATTCAGACATCCACAGAAGAGTAAGAGGTACCTAATAAAAAAGAAGAAAAACACTTAGCCATGTTAAACAGTCTAACACTTGAAAGCAGGGAGCAACATTGTCGTATAACCAGTATTTTGTCAAAAATGAAGCAATAAAATACAAATATTTCCTAGATAACTGTCTAGGCAGATATTATAAACTTACTAATGTTTCCTTCATTAATTCACCATGCCATGATTAATTTGTTTAGTTTCCATGTCAGTAGCTGACATATTGCATTCCGCAGACTGAATAGCATCTTTGGGGGTTGTAAAAATGTAAGTGCCTCCTCCAACAACAATCCTTAGTGTGCTGGGAACAATAAGACAGAATTAAAGTACAAAGACTTTTTTTTAAACTCTGATAAAAGCTCAGCACCTTTTCACTAACAGTGCAGAATAATCAGGGAAAAACCTGCCGGATGTATCTTCCTACTTTATTTTTTCAGCTCATTTTACTGCTCTTAAAATCAGATTTCTGTCATATTTTAAAGTGCAGGTTCATATGGCTATAAATAGAGATTTCCAACTCCCAGTCAGAAGAGGGATAATGCCATTAAATTGAAGAAGGCATGGTAGAACCAGTGGATCTAAAACTTACAATAAGTATTTCCATACAAATTCATCCTACATGGTTCCCTCAGGGCATTGCAGAAGTCTTGCAATACAATTTTTACCTTTCATTTTATTGCCCAATGGATCAATCTAGGCTTTGAAGACTTTTATTTTCCTTTTATAACTTTGCTACTGTACGTGAGAGAAATGGTATACTATTTTTATTGTAAAGGGTTTCTATCCTGATAAGCTTTAAAGTATTTTTGTGCCAATATGAAACATTTCAAAGAAAAGTTATTTGCCCTATCTCAAAATTCCTAAACATAAAGCATACAGTAAAGCTTCCTTCTTTGTGGAAAAAAAAATGACTTGGTCATAGGTTCTCCAACTTATTTTTAATTTTGCTGATGGATGATGATTAGCTATTGGTTGTGAGGGTCTTTTAAATCATTTACTTTTATAGGACTTTGTGCCAAACTTTCTGTAAACTGCTGACATAATGTAATCACAAGACCTTTTCACTCAGAAGAAGCCATGTTAGTTTCCTCAAAGCTGATCCCTCTTCTGTATTTTTGATATTTTGGGGGATCATGGATGTACAGCCTCTGTGACAAGCAAACATGGAATATTTTCTATAAATTGCTGGCTTAAGCATGACATTGAAGTTTGCTATGGATGACCCTTTGACTTGTCTTCCTGCATGTGAAAAAGACTGCTAGCAAGCTCCTTAACTATTCCAGCTTCTGTGCCAGAAGAGTCCAGAAGAATGAGAGCTGAAGAGGTCATGAACCCCGTTATTATAAGTATCTGATTTTTCTTCCTTTTCCTTTTGTTTTTATTAGGAAACGTCTCAGCCTTTTTCTTTAATTTTAGGGTGTGAAAATGACATTGTATGCATGCAAGTGTGTCCATGTGGGGAAGGCACCAGGAAGAAAGTTTCCCAAATTTAAATAATCTTAAAATATAGTCTCATGCAGATACTCATTAAAGTGTGTTCTATTTTCTGTGAGTCCTAAGAAAATTAAAGGTATCAGTTGTAAACTGACAAACATCCAGTCATCAAATTGTTTTGTTAAAGGCTGTATAGCAAATCTCTGTTAGGAAGTCAGAAAGGGGAGGAAAGGTTAGGCATCACACAAGAATTGCAGTCTAAGTAGGAATCTTTGTAATTGAATCAGAGGTTTCAGTTCAGACAAAAAATAATAATTTGGTTTAATTATCAAAAGATTTAACCAGCTCCAAGTTCTGATTTGATTGACTTGGGTGAAATTCTTTAGTGGACTTTGTAACCAAATGGACAGCCATCTCTTCAGGTCCTTTTTTAGGATTTATAAGGATAGATTATTTGGAGTATTAATCTGGTGATTTAACTAATTTGATTATTTAATTCCAATCCTGTATTGAACTAATTTGTTGATTTGACCTTGATTTGGTATTTGCATTGTTTTATTCTTTGTTCAGTAGTGTTAATAGTAGTTTAGCTTTAGTTATATGTTATAATTATTTGTTTTCTTGATTTTACTTTTAATATAATTAATAAAATGTATAAAATAGATATTCAGTCACATATCTTTCAATAAGCAAAGCAGCTCCAGAATCACTGAGGGCATGGGTGAATATTAGCTAGTCAACCTAAAAGCCTGCCCCCTCCCAACCAATTAGTTCTCACATATAGGCCAATTTTCACTTACTGTGAACACCAAATCAGATATATTTTCCTGTGTAGATGTAAATTATGAACCCAGGAGTTGAAATTGTATTATCTATTTTAATTACTGTTTCTTACAAGTCAAACCTCATCAGCTTGTTGGTTTTCATTTTTCATCCTGAAAAGTTTTAAACTCAAATGAACTCGATTTTAGATCTGAGATGGTTGTAGTAGCTGCTGTAGCATCTTGGAAGGTGTATAAAATGGAAAGTTTGCTCTTTTTAGAAAGATTGCTTGTTCTATCCTTTGGGCATTATTTCCCAATCAGAAAGTGAAGGGGAAATATTTTTCTCTGCATCTAAAAATCACCTATGTAGGATCATCAAGAATTCCCCCATAGTCTGAGTCAGTCTTCAACCTGAGGAGAAAATGATGAATATCTGGTTGAGCTACGAACAAAACTTTCAATGCCATTTTTTCACTCATATAACATTAATAAAATCAAAATACCACTGGTAGATGTTACTTCAAAGGGGAAAAAAAGGAGAAATATCTCTAAATAGTATTTCATAGTCACTCACCCATATAACAAAATAAAAACAACTGAAGGCCTCAGGGAACTAGCTAAATGGGAAAAAAAAACAACAAAGCAACACATTTTCACAAATGGAAACAAAACAAGATATTAATTCTAAATGAAATGAGATTTTCACTTTCTACTGAAACATTATTTCAAAATGAAAATGTTTATTTTGTTAAGCAATTTCCAGTGGAAAATTGAAATTTGAATGTTCAGTGGGAAGAAAGCCCTGTTGAGTCAGTGTGTCTGTCAGCACATTTTTAGGGGAGGGAAATAATATGCTAAACAAAATAAACATTGACAAAATGACATTTCAAAAGAAAGTGAAAAATCTCATTTCATTTAGACTGAAAGTATTATTTTTCTGAAAATGTGAAACAGTTTTGATATTTTGGTTTTTTTTTCTCCCCTTCTCTCTTTTTTATGTGTTTGTGCCCCCACTGTGCTCTTTTTCTCTAATTTAGACATCACTAAGGTGAGGACGAAATTGGGACAATTTGGGGGTGAAACATCATTGTCATGCTTGTTTTCTGATACTTTATGTTTGGATTTGTGGTGGAAACACAAGCATTTTCAGCAATGCCCCTTTGCCATGTACATTGGCCAAACTGGACAGTCTCTACACAAAAGAATAAATTGAAACAAATCTGACATCAAGAATTATAACATTCAAAAAGCAGTAGGAGAACACTTCAATCTCCCTGGTCATAAAAAGTTTACAGTAATGAGAATTATTCTGAGAAGATTTTCTGTGGAATGATGATATACAAGATAATTTGTTCCTCTAATCAAAACGTTATTTATTTAGATTCAGTCAGGCACTTATGCTAGCTGAATATCAAATATCTTCCATTAGGAAGATAGGAATTGATGTAATAAATCGGAACACTGTGTCATCCAGTCAAGTATCCTATCTTTGTCAGTGACCAATACTGATATTTCGGAGGAAGATAAAAGAAAAAAACAACTGCAAATGTTACCAGACAAATTGTGCAGTAACTCACACTGCAGTAACAAGGAGTTCAGTGGCTCCTTGTTGTTTTTGTGGATACAGACTAACATGGCTACCCCCTGATATGTCACACTGGAGTGGAAGAGACTGACCTCCAGTAAGTGATGAAAACTAGGTTCTCAAACATGAAATGTAACAATACAATTTAGCTTGATTATAAATATAATTATCTGACATGCTTTGAGGTGCTGTGCATTGAACCTGCCAATCCCCTTACCTGAATTGTTAATGGATAACAGGTGCTGGAAGTGGTAGGATGGGAAGGGTTATGTTTTATTAGACACTATGCAGCACAATTCATGTTGTAGTGAATTCCCCAAGTGATTTTATTGGGAGACCACAACTAACTGGGTTTTGTAGCACGTCCATCATTGTAGTATGGGAGCACAGAGATCCTTTAGACAGTCTGCAAATTGTGTGGTTGCAGGGTGCAGGTTCTAGATTGTGTATGTGGGGGGTCCTAAATAGGGAGAGCCCTAGAGAGAGCCACGTGTAAGGAATCATGCATGTTCCTTATTCATGAGACTGAACTTTGCAGAGCACAAGCAAAATGGAAGAGGAGCTACATGTGCTTTTCAAGCAGTAGAAAGACATGACTGATGAGAGAAAGCTTCTGAGGCAATTTAGGCTGGCCTCTTGACTCTCTAAGAAGGTCCCCTTTCCAAATACTTCTCCACTGCTCCAATGGAAGATAATCTTCCTTTACTGAAACCCTGGACCCTACCTCATTGATGTTTGCTGGTAGAGGTTTAGCAGGCCCTTGGCAGCCCAGGAAGAAAATTGTCTGTAAACTGAAGGAAGGGTTGTAATGATTTCCCTGTCTCTGATGGAATTGCACCTTCTCTATGTCCCTGCAAAATGATTTGTTCCAGGGACCCACAATTAATTTGGTAAATGTAGGAGGTTGTATTTTTAAATGAATCTGTTTGCATCAAATGGCACCGCACACACAGGATGTCCCACGGACCTGCCTAGATGTCTCACACTTTGAACAATTTTATACTACCAATATTGTAGTGGTTGCTGAATTTGCTTGTTAAGTGGTGTTGCTTCCTGCATTGGTAATGAGAAAGGGTTTTCTTTAACAGGAAAACAAATGAATATATTCCCCCATCCATCATCCTTTCTGTCTGCAAACACATGCACCCGTAGTGCCAAGATTGAATCATGAGCAAAGGAGAACATTTTGTGGGACCGTAGCAGGTTGTAACCCTTGCTCAGATTATTTCTGCTGGCCCTTTAAATGACTTCCTCCCAACTCCACCCAGACTGGCTGTAAATCCTCTCAAATAAATAAAGTTTGAAGCAAAATATCTTCATGACAAATTGTTAATTTCTCCCTTGGCATCTGTGCTGGGTGCATGTGTTTCCCAGTGCTTCTCCACAGTTTGGAGGCCGAGTGAAAACAGTCTCCTTGGCCTCGGAGTGCTTAACAGGCAGTCCTCCTTTTATTGTTGTTTGTCCTGTTATGAGGGAAGAAGTAAATTATAAACTGTTCTCCTTCCCAGAACTTGTCCTAATTCATGTGACAAACATAGAGCTCATAGCAATATTTACAACATTATTGCCTATGTAATAATTTACTGAACCCTAAGTGACCTGATCAGTCAGGGGAAGTTATGTTATGTTGGGGATATTAAAAGATCCTGTCCCATAATTTATATTGGACGTAGTGCAATGTTTATTATGCACCTATAATGGTCAGATCAGTGGGGTCTGTACAGGAAGGCAACACAATGGCTTCCCAGATAAGAACAACTTAGCACATGCTTGAATGGTAATGACATCATTACATACTTCTAGGGCAAAGTAACACAGCTGTTTTACCAGGCAGGGAGGCTAGAGGTCAAAAGAGCTACACATAAATTAAAAAGTGTTTTGATCCCTGCAAAAGGGGATGACTTGTCCAGGTGCTGGCAGTGAGCTCTGCCAGGGAGACAAGCTGACAGAGAGAGAGAGAGACTCTATGGAGGGAGCTGAAAGAAACTGGGCCTTCCCAGATCCAGAGAATGATAAGTCTTAGGAAAAAGCGAGATATGTGTACAGTGTGGTTTACTGATTTTAAGATACATTTTCTCTTAAATACTTTCCACCCCCCCTCCACCCCCCCTCCACCCCCAAATAAATGATACTTTGTTTTAAGGAGTCTGTCTGGTCACTGCTTATCACTGTCACTGCCTTGTAGGGAAAAAAAAAAAACTTCAGGGTCTCTGAGCCTAAGTCAGAGCTGGTGAGGTAAATCACAGGGAATACCAGGGAATGTTAGGGTATAGATATTCAGGCCTGTCTGTAGAGGCCTATACTCTAAGAATTTAGGTGTATTCCTATCACTTGGCTAGTTAGAGGTATAAAAGAAAGAATCAAAATCACTGTCTGCCAGTGTAAGGGCCTTCTCTTACTGTGACAGTCTGAGGCCCTGTTCTTAGGCTAAGGCCTTTGGCTAAGCGACAGAGGCAGCCATAAGCTGGGAAGTGACCGGTCACATCCTCACATTCCAAACTAGTCACATTGAAATAAGGTGCTATTGGGCTGTTAGGAATTTAATCCTGTCCTTATAGTGCCTATCACCTCCAGAGAAAGGGAAGTGCCTAGAAGCTGTAAAAGGAAATTGAGGTTGATAGTTTTCTGTCTGGTAAGAACTCACTTATCAATAGACACAGCTGGGAAACTCTTATGTCTTTACAGATGTAGTTGTGAAATCCTCACTTCTGTATTGTTTTGTCATTATAGTTCCCACTTTGCTATTGTTTATTGGCATGGTCTCTGTCTGGTTCTGTGATTGCTTCTGTCTGCTGTATAATTAATTTTGCTGGGTGTAAACTAATTAAGGTGGTGGGATATAATTGGTTAGCTAATCCATGTTAGGATTGGTTAGTTAAATTTTAGTAGAATGATTGGTTAAGGTATAGCTAAGAATATTACTATATAAATTAGGGGCAAACAGGAAGTAAGTTGGGATTCGAAAATAAGGAAAAAAGGAACTTGTATTTAAGCTTGCTGGAAGTTCACCCCAATAAACATCGAATTGTTTGCACCTTCGGACTTCGGGTATTGTTGCTCTCTGTTCATGCGAGAAGGACCAGGGAAGTAAGTGGGTGAAGGAATAAGCCCCCTAACAGGGAACTGTAACCCAGGGCCTGGTTTGAGTGTGGGAGAATCATGTGATTCCACCCCACATAGGTGACAAATAAAGGACTGAGTTCTGGTAGTGAGGGTGCTCTTGGTAAGGTTAAAAGGAGTCAGAGGTGCAGTTCTCTTAGTAACTTGTGATAATTGACTCAAAGAGAGGGGAGCCCTCCCCTCCCCTATGGTAAAAGGAACAGTAGACTAAGGTGTCCTGACAGCGAGAATTATCCCAAACTGAGGTAATTTGCTTTCTCTCTGTGTCTGCCTCTGTCATTCTCAAGGTTTCTGTCTGTCCTGGAACTCCTGGATTGGGATAGCCTGGTCCCACAACAGCCTCCAGCTTTAAAGGACCAGTATATCCCATTACAGACCCCTTGTTAAAATGCTGGTAGCACATCACTGATCTAGCTGGCATTTCTCCAGGTAGATTTCTTTTGGACTTTAGCCACCATCTCAATTTCTGCTTCAGCTCCTTCCTGCCATCAAGTTTGCTTACAGTGTGTGGAAGTATAACATTGTATAAGTATAACGTTGTATAAGGGGACATGCTGGATACATTGTATATGAGAGGGCATGCCAAAACATGTTACAAAGTATCTGAGGGAGCACACGTAGGGACAGTTAGCTTTTGAATGGAGAAGCAATTAAGATAGAGCCAGCACGTCTAAGAAGCAGGCATCAGAATGGAAGGTGTGAAGGGCAAATAGTTAAGTTAACTGGAAGCTGTTAAAGGAGATTGTTAAGGGTGGCAGGTAATTGAAGATACATGACTGGTCTCAGGGATCTCAAAGGGTGGTGACTAAAATCTTTTTCTTCTTTTGTCTGTAACTTCTCTGTAACTTGTTCTCCAAAAAAATGTATAAATTAAGAGACACAAGCCCCACTCAGGGGGCTCACTTCTAAATATATTAGCAGAGCAGCTTTGCTAATAAAACAGAGTGGTCTGATAAATTGTGAGTCTGAGTCAAACTTTGACAATTGATCTTCTACTCTGCAGTGCTTTATCTGGCATGAAGTCGTCCAGAGTGCTTCCAAACACTGGTGAAACTCAGCAGGGCAGAGGATTGCCCCATTTGGGCTCAGCAAAGAATGACAGGAGCAGCACTGTAAACTGAAACTGCCTAATAAAACATAGGGATGATCTAAGTATACACAGCAGAATGGGAAGCTAGTTGTTTAGAGATGTTATGACATAGGCTAGGACTGGCAGAAGTCTGGGATGGGAAGGGTATCTGGTGGGGAGAAAGAGATCATGAGGAGTAAATGAACTGATGTATCACATGCAAATGATGCCACCCAGCCAAGTGTTGTGTGTTTTTATTTACTTCTGATTTAATAACTGCTTTGGTAAATTATTATTAATGAGTATTATTTGTAATTGAATTCAGTGGAACTCGGAGTAGGCACAAAGTCCCGCCTTTGTGGAGCAACTGCACAGACAGCCTTTGCTGTCAATAGCTGTCAATAGTCAATAACTGTCAATAGCAGCCTAATGCAAGTCTAGAGCATTTAATTTCCCTTTGCTGTTGGGTTTTGGATTTCACTGATGAGTCAAAAAAAAATCATCATTTGACTGCATTGCTAATGAAACAGCTGATTGAATGGGAAGAAAGGGACTTGAACTGTGGAATGTTCTACATACCGAAAATACGGTGCCAATATGAGTAAAAAGGTGCAAGCAGAACTTTGCATCTAATCTCTAAAACTTTCAGCACTTTAGAGATTTTTCCCTCATTATTTTTTAGTGACCAGACACAAGTAACTTGACAATGGTTAGGTTGCTGGTGTGTTGAGAGCACTGCCTATCATGCTGATGGATAATGTCTCATTGTTTCCTTGTGGTCCCCTGTCCATTTGTGTCCACCTGTTATGTCTTATATTACATTTAGATAGGTTGTAAATTCTTTGGGGGAGGAGGCCATCTTTTTTGTTCTGTCTTTGTACAGAGCCTAGCACAATGGAATGCTAGTCCATGACTGGAGCTTCTAGTGCTACTGCAGAATAAATAAATAAGTAGCCAACAATATTGTAAAAAAAAAAGGAGTACTTGTGGCACCTTAGAAACTAACCAATTTATCTGAGCATAAGCTTTCGTGAGCTACAGCTCACTTCATCAGATGCATACTGTGGAAAATACAGAAGATGCATCTGATGAAGTGAGCTGTAGCTCACGAAAGCTTATGCTCAAATAAATTGGTTAGTCTCTAAGGTGCCACAAGTACTCCTTTTCTTTTTGAGAATACAGACTAACACGGCTGTTACTCTGAAACCAACAATATTGTGTTATACTAATCCTCTGAAGCTAACACTGTATTCAGAAACACCATTCATTTGATAATGACATCCCCTTCTCTAAAGCTTCTAATTATTTCTCAAGTTCTTTTATGAAAAATGTTCTCTTTCAGTGTCCAAATAAATAACTCAAAGTTAATTGCTACAAAGTGGTTTATGAAAGAATGAAAATATTAATATTGATATGATGGGTAAAAGGGTCTGAACCTAACTATTTTTAAAAGAAATTGTGATTATATTAATGGAAACCTTTGAGAAAATTAATTTGAAGCCATGCTTACAGAGTTCAAAGTAGTAATCAATTATTTAGACTTCATCACATCAAAGTGAATACTATAGTTTGAAACTGAGATGTCATGTATTCTTGCAAGCTTTCCTTAGTGGCATACCGAAAACCTACAGCTACCAAGAAAAAATCTTCATATGTGATATAGCAATGGGTGTTTAAAAGCCTTTGTGCAACAAACAATGCAAATCTCGAGCCTTGTTCATAAATTAAACTCAAAAATATTATATTTAATAATAGGGCTGGAAGAAAACCCGAGAGGTCATCAAGTCCAGCTTCTTCTGCAAAGGCAGGACCAAGTAAACAGAGACCTTCCCTGGCAGGTGTTTGCCCAACCTGCTATTAAAAACCTCCAATGATGGGGATTCCACAAACTCCCTTGAAAGCCTTATTCCATGCTTAACAGCCCTTATAGTTAGAAAGTTTTTTCCTAATATCTAACCTAAGTCTCCCTTGCTGCAGATTACTTGTTGTTTTAAGCCCTTACTTTTTGTTTTACCTTCAATGGACACAGGGAACAACTGATCACCATTCTCCTTATAATAGCCCTTAACTTATTTAAAGACTTCATCATCCCCCCACACCCCAGTCTTCTTTTCTCAGGACTAAATATGTCCAGTTTTTTACAATCTTTCCTTATAGGTCAGGCTTTCTAAACCTTTTTATCATTCTTTGTGACTCTCCTCTGGGGACTCTCCAATTTATTCACATCTTTCCTAAAGTGTGGTGCCCAGAATTGGACATAGTATTCCAGATGAGGCCTCACCAGAGCTGAATACAGCAGGACAATTATTGCCTATGTCATACAGTCCTTTTGATACTGCCAGAATGATATTAGCCTTTTTTTGAAACTGCATCTGTCAAGGTTCCTTCCCAACTCTGAACTCTAGGGTACAGATGTGGGGACCTGCATGAAGAACCCCCTAAGCTTATTTTTACCAGCTTAGGCTAAAACTTCCCCAAGGTACAGTTATTTTACCTTTCGTCCCTGGACCTTATTGATGCCACCACCAAGTGTCTAACAAATATAACAGGGAAAAAGCCCACTTGGAAACATCTTTACCCCCAAAATCCCCCCAAGCCCTACACCACCTTTCCTGGGGAAAGCTTGATAAAAATCCTCACTAATTTGCATAGGTGAACATAGACCCAAACCTTTGGATCTTAAGAACAATGAAAAAGCAATCAGGTTCTTAAAAGAAGGATTTTAATTAAAGAAAAAGTAAAAGAATCACCTCTGTAAAATCAGGATGGTAAATACTTTACAGGGTAATCAGATTTAAAACATAGAGAATCTCTCTAGGCTAAATCTTAAGTTACAAAAAGATACAAAAAAAGTAATATACATTCCATTCAGCACAACTTATTTTATCAGCCATTTAAACAAAACAGAATCTAACACATATCTAACTAGATTGCTTATTAACTCTTTATAGGAGTTCTGACCTGCATTCCTGCTCTGGTCCTGGCAAAAGACAACACAGACACAGAGAACCCTTTGTTTTCCCCCTCTCCAGTTTTGAAAGTATCTTTTCTCCTCATTGGTCATTTTGGTCAGGTGCCAGCGAGGTTGTCTTAGCTTCTTAATCCTTTACAGGTGAAAGGGTTTTGCCTCTGGCCAGGAAGGATTTAAAGGCGTTTACCCTTCCGATTATATTTATGACAGCATCACATTGTTGACTCAAAGAAATGAAAAGTTTAGATTAAGTGACTTGCCTAGCTTCATATAGAAACTCTGTGGCAGAGGAAGGGATAGAATTAATTTTTCCAGGGCAGCATTCAGCTGCCTAACCAGTGACACAATCCATTCTCATCATGAATGACCTGCCTCATTCAGTAGCTACACATGTTCCAACTTCTGGAAAAATGAGGCAGGAGTCCTACAGACAACACCTTCCTTTACTACATCACTCTGATTCATCTCCGGAGCAGGTTCCTCCCTTACACTGAAAGAGGCTGTGGTCCTGTGTTAAAAATAGCATATGATAGTATAATTAAAGATGGTGTCATAATGCATATGAATAAGCAGAATTATGTTGCACAGACCACTTTAATTCTGCCATTTCCTAACTTTTGAGTGCTTGACTTTACACACTTATTAGTTCTTTTAACCTAGGAAATTATGCACAAAAATTTGGTTTTTAATCAATCAAACTGAACCCCCCACCCCAGAAATACCATCATGTAGCATTATTTACATCCACATAGGTCATCTTCAGAGTGGCAATCTTTAGATCCACCACACAGACCTCTGCCACTTCAGTGAATGGAATAAATGATAACAGTAGGAAGTTGAAATCCTCAATAGAGATGACTGGGATGAGGAAATATGTCAGTGAGTTTTATAGATATTTGTTTACAGCTGAGAAATGATGAGACCCAGAGATTTTGGGTTGCATTCCAGGCTCTGGGGGACAGTGTGTTGTAAAGGGAATAGACTTTTCTGCCCTTTCTCCCCAAGGTTGGCTTGTTCTGCCCTATCCCCCCCAACCTGGTCCAGTCCCAGTCTTGTCTCTTACCACCCCTGTCTCCTTGTCCGAATCTCTTTGCCATGCCAGTCCCAGTTCTCCAACCGCATCCAGCTCATTTCCAAATCTCTGGCCTCTCTTCATGCCCCTGTTTCCGGTCCCAGTTTCCTCCCATGCTCCAGCATCTCATCCAGTCTGTGTTCTTACTAAGCAAACTGGCTCAAAATCCTCCCCCACTTCCACTATACCCTCTGATTCCTAGTTCTTAACTCCCTTTCACCCAGTCTTCCATCTCCTTGTCTAACCAGTCCTGGACTCCTCCCCAAATCAGTCTCTCATGGCTCTCAATTCCAGATTCCCCTCTTTCTGTTTCTAAGTCTCAGTCTTCTTTTCCCTCTGACATGTTCTTCTTGCACAGCTATTCATAGCTTGTCCCCAACCTCCAGCCCCAGCTTCATGAGACTTCTTTCCCAATCAACTCCTTTCCCTCCTCCAGATCCAGATGGCTTGAATCAGATGGCTTCCTCCTCCACATTGCCTGGGTGCCAACAAGGGGATCACTGGGAGTACAGGAGAGATAATGTCCCTGCTCTAAATTCTGGTGCCCGGCCCAGAGCACCTCAGAGAAGCCATTACAGGGCAAGTCTGACACCATGCTCAGTCACTCTGTGGGGATGGTGTATATACAGTCTAGTACTAGGAGCTGTGAGATGCCTGAGCCTTCTCTGTGAGGATGGACTCTCTGGAGATTTTATCTGCCAGAACTGATAAAGTCTCTACTGAGCATGTGTGAACAGCAATTTTTCAGAGGCTTATAAATTGGCCAAATTTGGGCACCAGATTTTTTAGCCTTGCTCTTCTGAAAAGTGACTTGAGATTTCTCTGCATCTCACCTGAAAGATCTCCAACAGCATAGTGCGCACTGAAACATGAAGAAAAGGAGTACTTGTGGCACCTTAGAGACTAACCAATTTATTTGAGCATGAGCTTTCGTGAGCTACAGCTCACTTCATCGGGTGCATACCATGGAAACTGCAGAAGACATTATATACACACAGAGACCATGAAACAATACCTCCTCCCGCCCCACTGTCCTGCTGGTAATACCTTATCTAAAGTGATCATCAAGTTGTGCCATTTCCAGCACAATGGCCCAACTTGATGATCACTTTAGATAAGGTATTACCAGCAGGACAGTGGGGCGGGAGGAGGTATTGTTTCATGGTCTCTGTGTGTATATAATGTCTTCTGCAGTTTCCACGGTATGCATCCAATGAAGTGAGCTGTAGCTCACGAAAGCTCATGCTCAAATAAATTGGTTAGTCTCTAGGGTGCCACAAGTACTCCTTTTCTTTTTGCGAATACAGACTAACACGTCTGTTACTCTGAAACTGGAAACATGGTGTGGCATTGGTTCTAGACAGAATCATAGGGAAGAGAGGTTACGCAACATTAAGAGACTGTAAAGTAATATAATAATTATAACAATTAATCAGCTCTTAACACTACTTCCAGCAGCATCTAAATATTCCTTTTTAGAATATCTCTTAACCATACAGGCCCAACTTTCCTTAGTGTAAGATCTGTTGATGCCATAGCCTGAGGTAGCATGGAAAGAATGATAAATGCATTAGTGAAGTGAATGCTTAATATATAAGGAAATAGATGATAATAGAAATATTTAAGAAAAAATATCCAACTCTAAAGAGAAGGAGACCTGGCTGCTCTTATGATTAAGTTTTATGCTTTGACACTGTTCAGTTTTCCAAAAGCTAATGATTATAAGGAAAATCACTTCTCATTACAGTTTAAATGAAACCCAGTAAAGGCTAAATATTCCAACTTGTGTGTGTTAGTGAGATTCTTTGAGCCAAAGTGGATAATGAAACATGTTACTTAAGGGCTTATCATCAAAAGTGGGAAGTTTGATGGTTTTGTGTTGCATGTCTAGGGTTCCAGTTTTACATCTGATTAAAGTTTTGGAGCCATGACTGATGATGAATCCTGTGGATTATGAATTAATTCCTTGTTAGAGAACAAAAATTGAGTTAAAAGATACTCTTTTCCCCTTTCTTTTCTATTAGAGATATAACTCTCCTCCCAGGCAGATTTGACAGCAACAAGGGCTGGGTTCAGTACCTAGGGGTTCCCTTTCAACAATACAATGCAAAACTGGCTCGAGCCCCCACCCAGTGACCTGGGAAAATTACATATATACCCCTGGGCACCTCAGAGAGTCAATACTTCCCCTCTTGCAAGCACAGTCTTGGTGTAGCAAAAAAAAATCTTTAACAACAGGAGGTAAATAACTCAGCATTAAATTGGGGAAACACCACAACTAGGGTTCATAAACACAAACCATGAACCAGAAGGCCCACCCCTAAGTAGATTGTCCTTGTCCTTTCCTTTTGGGTTCTTCAGTCGAGCAACCCAAAAGTCACCCGACTCACAGTTGCTGTCTTTGGTCAGTGAAGCCCCAGAATTCAGAAGTTTATCTGCAGAGTTCACCTCCCTGCATGGGTGGAAGGGGGGAAGTATGGAGGCACCTTACACACTCCACTGCTCAGTCCCTCATCGGTTGATTGCCATGCCTCTCTGAGGGGTTCTGCTCCAGTCTTCACCGCCAGCCATTTTGCTAGCCATGCCTCTCTTCCAGCCACACTATTCTGCTAGCCATTCCATTAGCCACTCAGCAATATGTCTTCAGCCCCCCACCCCCTCTACTTAACACAGCTCTCAGTGATTTCAGTTCTTAGTGATTTCAACTGTTAGTAGGGGAGCCTCATTGCTGGTGCACCTGGATAGTCTTCTTGCATCAGAACCACTAACCCAAAGTATGTCTAATGCTTAGCCCTTAGTATCAGTGATTTCAGTGCTCTGCAGCATGTAACAAGACTCTTACTTGAATCTAAATTAGCTCTGTTATTACACAGTGGAGAGAGGAAAGATCAAAGTGGTGTTTAGAACCCTCAGAAAGCACCCACACTACCAGGTATAAATGCCTGTTCCCACCCTCCCCCAATTCACTGGGCTTTGGAACCCATGTCCCTTGCCTAGCGAGTGCTGCTGAGTTGAGGGTGAGTCCCTCAGTCATCAAATGCCAAGTACAGTTCTATTGTCCTTGATTTACATAACCAGGATAACAACCCTTTATTACTCCTGCCCCAATAATAAAGAGCCTGGGGATCCCACAGCAGCCAAAGTGACCATTTGGGCAAGCAATCCCGTCATGTTAGGCTGGGTGGGTGTGCCCATGCAAACAAGATCAGTGCCTGAAGTCTTTTCCACAGCTCAGAGCCAGATGTCAGGGGAGAGCTCATTCTGACTCTGCTTACAGAGATAAAACTGAATTTCTTTTTCTGCTCCTACAAGTTTGAATGAATATTAAGTAAACTTACTAAGAAGAGATATAGATAATCTGTCCATGATGTAGTTCAAGTCCATTTAGAAAGGCAAAAATGATGCCATTCATTCATGGAGGAAGAGCATGATAACGTCCTTATGGTTAGATATTGATAATTATGATGTTTATTCTTCAAGAGGTGTTAGTTTCAAGAGACATCTTTAAGCAAATTAATAGGAATACTCCACCAAAGGACTAGCATGTCTTTTGGAGTTGACTTGATGAGGAGGTATGGAAAGATTAGCTGACTGGTTTGAATAAAAGTTGGAAGCAAACTTTATATAGAAAGGCCAGGTTCCTGAAAAGGACAGCAGGAGTAGCAAGGCTATTGTAAGGAGAAAAAAATTAGACCATGTTGAACTTGCATCAAAATATAGATTTTAGAAAGCTCAACTGTGTGTTGTACATAAGAACAGGGCAGCATTTGTGGGACCCAGAGATGGGGTTAATTGGGCTGAAGAGAGCTTAGAAAATTTTACAAGAAAAGATTATGCTTTAGAGAAGACACATGCATATAGGCCTCTTGCCCTTTTTCCCCTTTGCTCTGCATGCTTTGTACCTTTGGGTACAAAGGGATAAATAATGCTTTGTTTTGAAGAAGTTGTTTGTGAGTCATTTTAATCACCCACGGTCACAGGCTCCTAGAGAGAAAGAGTTTCCGGGTGTCCCATGTTAACATGATTGGTGATTGGAGCGCTGCAGCCTCAAAATCCAAGCCCACAGTGGTAGGGCCATGTGGTTCCACCCACAGTAAGGTGTAGAAATCCATGCCTGTCACCTGAGGGGTGCACTCAAGAGAGACTGAAAAGGATGCAAAGCACAGCTTGCCCTTGTCAACGTTACTAGTACATAATGGTAATTGTGGAAAAAGAAACATAGTGTCTCCAATGAAAAGTGGAGGATGCAGGGAACAGAAGGGTTAGGGAAGAAAAATCTTCAAATAATCTGCCAGTTTGACAGTGCTAACTGTTGAAATCCAAGAGAAAATTTTATTTTAATGTATTTGTCAGGACTTTTCACCTCAGAGAAAAAAAGAAAGAAGGGGAACAAGAGAGAATAAAAATAGAAGTTACTAGTACTAAGAAAATGTTTATCTCTGAGGTTTTCTCTAATATTTACCTCAACAGAAAGCAGCCTATAGCCTGTTACTTGCTTTGAGTAATACAGGGATGGGGATGTGGAGACTGTCTAAGATCTCATGTTGAAATTGTCTTTTGTTTATGATGTATCGTTCTAAGCAATAATGAATAACAGGGTTCTGGGTGCTCTGGGACAAACTCTACCTAAATTCTTCTTCATCAACGCTCTCTGATTTCAGTGGTGCTAAACACCATATTGCACTGAAATTTCTGTGGCAACTTGTACCAC
The DNA here is from genome assembly GCF_965140295.1 of Lepidochelys olivacea. NCBI lineage: Eukaryota > Metazoa > Chordata > Testudines > Cheloniidae > Lepidochelys > Lepidochelys olivacea. The sequence goes on along the minus strand of NC_140411.1, from coordinate 72,084,941 downwards.
TTTAAAAATGTTAATGAATAGTGCAATTAGTACATTCTTTGTACATTTTAATAAGTACAATATAAACCTCAGTTCTGAAATGTATTTTTGATTTCTAATGTGCTCCAATAGTCTGTGAGACACAAAACTTTATATTGATAAATATAACAGTGTTGCAGAAAGTGTTGGGGAGGAGGGAAAGTGGAGGAGCTGCAAGATATGAAAGTCACACAGCATTTATTTTTCCTTCTTGTTTTATCCTGGCCACAGGTAACAAGATTTGAATCTTTTCTTTCTCATCCCATTGCAAGGGAGTGAGGGAAAAAGATGATCTGAGAGTTTATGGGGTTTGAAGCCCTCTTTCCCTGTTCCAGGAACACTTGAGAGCAGCCAGATGCCTATAACCATAAAACCTATTAAAACTTTTACAAAAGCCTAGATCAGCAACAACATTCTGCAATAAGGCCAGATTTTGCAGCCTTCCAGAACTGTAAATATCACAGGGGCCTTAGTGAGCACTAGTGCCCCCATGAGAACATGTTAAACCATATGGGGTATGCAATCCACCATTAATGGGAAGAGATGGAGGCTTGTGGTAGCATTATTCAAAGTATATAAATCCCATTTTCAAATATAAACTAAGCATTAACGCACTTAAGTCATATGGACTTGGCATGCAACTTAGGCTCCTGAATGTTCAATTCATTTTAAAAATGGATTTAGGTTACTAAGTCACTTAGGCATTTTTGAAAATGTCATTTTCGGGCTTTTTAAATAAAGCATGTTTTCGAGAACCTGGAAGATGAAGCTTCACAGACAGTAAAAAAAAAGTCTAGGACCAGAATAAAATCTGTGTCTATCTTGTGCTCCCTCAGCATAAGGGGAGGGGACGACGGCACCTTGTTGCTTCATTTTGGAAAAGCAGAGAAATTTCTCTGAAGCATTATTAATTCATATTGGCCATAATAAATAAGCATAGGCAGGGAAAGTGGAAGGTGCAAAGGTACCTCTCATTGGATTGTCAATCACAGTTCAATTGACTGTGACAGTCAAGAAGTGGTGGTCAGCCAAGAGTTAATAAACCAGTACTTTGAGCCTATTGATAGACTGGGAAATTGTGGCAAACTGTTTTTGGTAAGATTTGTTTAAACAAATTGCATCCTAAGCAACAGTCTAAAAATAGATTGATACAATGTTGCTAAAGGGACTATTTGGACTTTTACAAATAGAAAAGCAATTGTCAGATTCACAGAATTTCAACACAAACCTGGCACAGCCTCTGTTTACTCCTGGCAGTGTTGAATGTGTTCTACTTCATGTTTTTTCATATGTGTACCAGGCTTGAAGCCAACACGTATACCCACATATGCGTAATGCTTGGCATAACCAGATGTTAAGAGATGCATTCTTCTAGCATTGACATCTGGACCTGGGTCTGCTCCCTTGGCACATTCCCTTTATGACTTTTTGATTGGCTCCGCAGCTGGCTGTTGTGACAGCTGTTCAGTGGTCTGTAGGCTTGGTAAAATGTTGCTGGGCTTCTTTATCTTTCTGGATGTCAGATTCTTTGCCTTACACAAGAGCATGTATAATTTAAATTTTATTCCATTGCTCTGGCTAATAAGGCAAAGTGTGGACTTGCTAAATGATCCATACCAAGATGCAGGACCCTCATATGAGGAAGGAAAGGATTTGCTCCCCATGTCTCTGTTTATTCACTATGACACTGGAAACTTGTTTATGCATCTATATTTTCTTACAAAAAATATATACAAAATTTAATAAATGATGAGCAAAAAAGCCGCTGCATCTACTTTAAAGGAAAATAATCATTACTTTAAAAGCAGCTGTAAAATACAACCCTTTTAAAGAGGAAGCCCTGTGATCATCGGTTCAGTACTTAAATCAGTTCTTTATAAAAAAAATCTGATTTGGGTGTAATGTTGTATTATTTGGTAGCATACCACATTCATTAAACTTGAAAAACAGAAACAAAAGGAGTTCTTACAGCAAAAAACGTTACAATTTCTAATATTCCACTGTTAAATTGTACTTAAATGGCAGCTGAGATTTACAACATGCAATCACTTTCTGTGACCATCAAACAATTTGCAACAGAAATTGCAGTTATCTGTAGGCTTGGGGAAATTTAGAATATGGTATTCTATACAAAAACGTAACATTAAGGGTTGTGTCACAGTTCTAGGACAAGCTGTACCTTTTACCCCCTCCTTCCTTCAGTCTCTTTATGGGCAGTTCTTCCAAATGACAGACCCAGAGCCAGACTTCTCTCTCAGTGGAATCCTGTGATTCACTGAACTTTTATATGGTGTCCTGGTTACAGCAGCCTTGTTTACCAACATTTCCTAAGGAGATACAGGTGGGTTTGACCCCTACTATGGTCTTCCCTTCAGCACCTGTGATCAGTATAAACATGCAGTGACTCAGAACAGCCTCTTCAAAGCAAAGTATTATTTATTTATGTATAGAGACAAAGAAATCGGAGCTAATATGGTTAACACAATAAACAGGCTCCATTCATATTGTCTTACCTGAAGTTTAGTATTTCCCTCAAGACTTTAATAGGCCCAATTTATCCCTGGTAGCCATGTTCTTCTACGAACTGGATACAGTGTGTTGCTCTGCAGACCATCCCTCTTCCTCTCAGATTCAGGACTGAGGCTCTTTTATTCTTGTTCAGGTATCTCCTTTGCTAGAGGATTCATTTAAAAAAGCAGTTTCTAACACTTTATCCCTTTGTGGGCTTTCTGTGGATTTTTCCATTCCCCAACAGTTTGTGAGATGCAGCCTCCCACATTTTGTATGATGGTCATTCTATCATTAAAAGCAATGCCTTTGCCAGTGGTACATATTGCACCACCGGCGTTAGGGCTAATCAATTGTTGATGGTCTTCCCATTTGAGGATGGATAACTAGGTGACCATTCCCACAAACAGGATGATGCAGTGTAACATGGCAGCATACAGTGAAAGACATCTGTGACCAGCATCCGGGGGGGGGGGGCATTCTGCAAGGCATGGGACAGACAATCCCCAAAACTGGTGGTTATTCCAATACTTAGATTCACCAAGACAGCAACAAAATGGCTTCTACAATACCTTACTGGTTACCCAAAAGCCGGAAATATAGTTCCCTTAAAGGAACCAAGCTTTGGGCTTCGACCCAGACAGCCAAGTCAAATATGATGAGGATTACTGAAAATTTTGTTCATCATATAAAAAGTTCTACCAATCCCAAAGGATCGGACTCATTACCCCCAGGTCAAAGATTTCATGCTTACAATGATTTAAAATACATGCTTACAGCCAATTCTTATTAACTAAATTAAAACTTGTTTTAAAAGAAAAGAGAGAGTATTGGTTAAACGATCATTATACATACAGGTATGAATAAAGTTCTTAGGTTAGTTTCATAATAGAGATAGGTTTCAGAGTAGCAGCCGTGTTAGTCTGTATTCGCAAAAAGAAAAGGAGTACTTGTGGCACCTTAGAGACTAACCAGTTTATTTGAGCATAAGCTTTCGCGAGCTACAGCTCACTTCGTCGTATATAGCTGTAGCTCACGAAAGCTTATGCTCAAATAAACTGGTTAGTCTCTAAGGTGCCACAAGTACTCCTTTTCTTTTTGATAATAGAGATGTGAGCTTTAGTGTTGCAAAGAGTCTTTTTTTCAGAATCAGTTCATCAAGTTATAGTCCAGTGTCCAAATATTAAATATTATGGTGGGTCCAGAGTGTAACTGGAGACCTCAGTCTTACGACTCAAACTTCCCCTGATGAAGCTTAAGCAGTTCTGAGATGAGAAGGATCAGGGCCCAAGAGTTTTATATAGTTCCCGGGCAGCCTCTTGACAGAATGCAGGCCTTGAGCGAACAATAGGCAATCATTCCAGCTTTGAAGTAGACCTCCTATTTCCTATGTATACACAGGTAATGAGTTGCATTCATCAGCATAAGGTAATTATCCATTTAGCAGTTCATAGACAGTTTACTACAAACTTCAAAAAGAAATATAGACAATGCAATTATTACACCCGAGTTTCATGTTAATATTTCCTTTTGATCTTTCAATTAATAGATATAGTAACAGACAGTAAACATCTGTTTACATGGTTAACATCTAACAATATATGAGTAAGCACATACAATTAGTATTACCTCTAATTCTCTAACAATAGAGGTTTGCATTTCAATGTTCTAGTCCATTTAACATGAAATGGCCCTAATAACCATTTACACACTTTTCTAACATGTTTCTAAAGATTGAATTTGGGTCATATTGCCTGCTAGTTGCTTAACCCTTTTTGGCCTTGTGTCACAACATCATTAGGGTATAGTCATATGGATAGTCCATACAATCAAACTGGAATTTTAGAAAGAGTCCCAAACCTGTCACAGTTTGCAAGATGAATCACTCCAATGTCAGGAAATATCCAGGTCAAGGCTGCATGCGCAGCCTTAACTATGTCCCCTTGTATGTATGCATACTGATAACAGATTTCACCTCCTGCATGATCATGTAATATAATTTCCCCAGGAAGTTTTCAGGGTGAAGATATCCCTATGCAGAAGGCCAACACAAGGTCTGATGAACCACTTAAGTTCCACCTAAGACATAATTTGAGGAATAAACTGAGACTTAAATACTATAAGAATTTGTGTGAGTCTCTGGACAGGGTTGAATTTCACATGCACTGTGCAGGGAATTTTATTCTATTATTACTTTACATTACATTAACTGCATACTATCCACCCTGCACTCTTAATCAGGTATGAGTCCTCTGATCCCCTGCATCCTTAACTATCTACTGAAAAGTCATTACTATCTGATTACTGCTCAGCAGCCTTTGTGAATTAAGTCAGAGGTCTCAGGCAGATGTCCATAACATAAAAAGTTAGCACCATAGCTGGCAGTACATGACACAATTATAGGAAAATGTCGGAAACCAGGCATAGATTGGTACATCAAACACTGAATTATGTTCTGACTCTTAAGGAGTTCCCTACAGCTCAGGATTGAGATACACTGCTGAGGGAGTGTGGTTAGGCTTGTAGTACTATACCTTTTCTGTACATAAAGAAAGAAATTCAGTCTCCATTTAGTCACTTGCCATGAGCTATACCAGTGGTTCTCAACTCTGGTCCATTGCTTGTTCAGGGAAAGCCCGTGGTGCGCCAGGCCGGTTTGTTTACTTGCCATGTCCGCAAGTTTGGCTGATTGTGGCTCCCACTGGCCATGGTTTGCCGCTCCAGGCCAATGGGGGCTGCAGAAAGCGGCAAGGGCTGAGGGACATGCTGGCCGCCCTTCCCGCAGCACCCATTGGCCTGGAGCAGTGAACAGCTGCCAGTGGGAGCCGCAATCAGCCAAACTTGCAGACGCGGCAGGCAAACAAACCGGCCCGGCGCGCCATGGGCTTTCCCTGAACAAGCAGTGGACCAGAGTTGAGAACCACCTAGCTATACAATCACACACAGACATGAATTAAAGAACAGCTAAACCAGGTGAAGAAGATGAGATGAGAGTGCTATATTTGAAAAGCTCCTACAGCATGTAGAGTGAAGACTGAATTCTAGAATGTGTAGAATAAAACTTTATTGACAAGGCTTCTGAAGAAAAATGTAAAGAAAAGGCCTGAAAGGTCACTAATGGGATGTGATGACACTTGCAGGTCCTGTGATCAGTAATAAAAATTAAAACCATAGTTCCCATGGTGAATGTTCTTCTACTTCACATTCAGGAGCACAGGAACAGTATATAGGAGAGAGCTTCTTATTAGTGTATGCGCAACATGCCTCATGTGGCAGGTGACCAAGATTCATCACCAAATTTGCTCCACTGGTTGGATCACTAGCTTCCCTTGCCTGGGCTGGGAACAGACGGGGAGTGTGACATGAATGGTGATCGGATGAGTTACTCACAGATAGTTTCTGTTGATCCCAATTACAGGTTATTTTGAAAATAACTTAATTGCCTATAAGCCAATTAAATTTTAAAAAATGGTTCTAGATTGAATTTCATGATTTATTGTCTGGAAGAAAAATCAGCAGGGTGGGGGAGAATATCCTGGCCTGCGGATAGTGTACATAGGATATATCTACACCCCAGACTACAGTATGTCTAAACACAGTAGCTGGGAAGGCATTTCCCAGTGTGGGTAGACATGTGCTAGTTATACTTGAGCTAGCATACTAAAGCATCAGTATGGGGAGCAGCTTGGGCTAACCACTCAAGTACAATGCTGCCTGATTCCCTGAGCATATACTTGTCCTTCCACAGCCACATTGCTATTTTTACCATGGTAGTTTGAGCAGAATAATCACGTCTGTCTACCTGCGTTGGGAAGCACACTCTCATCTGCTCTGTAGACTTACAAATAGTGAACAGCTTTTAATAGCATGGGCTCAGCATTTATAAAGTGTACTTTACAAATTGCAATCATGAAAATATTTCAGTGAATTTAGGACTTCATGCTTCAGGAAATGAAATGTACAGCTCTGTGCAAATTAAGTTTTTTTTAAATAAAGTCAGTCAGTGCTAAAATTGGGCTAAATTGGGTAAGCCTTGTTCATGTCAATGAACAGTTATTCTTCTGTGTCCCTGGAAAGTCAATGAGACTAATTGTGAAAATAAGTGCTCAACAATATGAATTAAGATTATACAACTGAGCCCCTATGGAGAGAAAATTAAGTTTTAAAAAAGCAGGGTTGAACTGAGGTCAATTTCATTTCTAGTAGGATTTATTTCTTCTTTTACTTTTAACATATTCTACTTTTTAATGGTCTTTAATTGTTATAAATAATGTATATGCCTATTAGAGATGGCTACCAATTAGGGATCCAAATTTGGACCCATTTCAATTAATACGAGTTTTGCCCTTGTCACGAACAGTGGAAGAATAAAGCCCTAAGAATACAAAAAAGTTCCACGTTACCCACTTTTAACATGCTTTTAAGATATTTTTTTCATGCTTTTAGGTTATGAATGGTCTCTTTTGTTGCAAGAATTCCAAACTTCCATATTCAGTAGAAAGGCTAGTCCTTAAGGATTCATACAGTTAAGAGCTACATTAAACTAAAACATTGTAAATGGCTCATGGTTTTTGAAGTGTGATATGCAGAAATCCAACACAAAACAGAATAAAGAAAATTTACAAAAGAGTCAGAGGATAGGCTAGATTCAAAAGAGATTTTTTTTTTCTTAAAGAAATTCCTGCTAGTAAAAATGTGCATAATAATCTGATAAGGGACTAACAAAACTGGCAGCTGAGAATATAAAGGGTCAAAGCTGCCATGAACAGTTGGTACTTATCTAATGGTGATGCTAGTTAAGCAACACATAGGCATTCACATTACAGTATCATCAGAAGTAATGTTGTAACGTTATATATTGATGTCCTGTCGGTACATAATGGTATTTTCATTTGAGATTAAACTAGCAGCAGAGAAATAAACAACAATTTAAAAAAAAACCATTCCTAGTTCACTTCTGATAAGTTATATTATATGAAGGATTGCATTTCTTGTTAGTAAATGATTCACATTCTGTGATCTTAAGCAAAAATATTTTTAAGAGATCATTTTTTCCACCCAAAGTCAATTCCACATTCAGGTAAAATGGAGTGGGATTATGTGAGATGAACCAGTGCATTCAGGCTGTGCAACATGAGTGACATATTGTTTGGCTCTGTATTTTAGTGCATGTTTTGGAGTTATGCAATCTGTAATGTAATGTGGGAGATATTTCAAATTTGATACATATGTGCAAGTGTGAGCATTTGCCTATGAAGAAGCTATTCCAGGAGTATTTAGTAACATTTAAGTATTTCAGACAGTGCATAGTCCTGACATTTAAACACAGCATGAATATCCTTCAAGGTAAGGGATTATGAATGAGAGACAGGCAGTCTGTTGTTTGAGTGATGTAAATATTGAAAGCAAATGTCGATTGTGTTGTGGTCACATGTTTCTGAATACACATTTTTACCACGACTTCCATAATTAAACCAATGATAACAATTGAAATTAATATGACTTAGAGGCCTTGCAAAAATATAGAGCTAATGCTCTGTGATGTATAAGAGACAACGGCTTTGAGATCAGTAAAATTTGGGTGGGCACAGAAGCCTGAAATGTCCTGCCTATGTAGGATCAGAGCCTGAAATATTAAATTACAAGATAAAAAGACAAGCACATTATGCTGTTTATACAGTTATGTACAATTTTCACTGTACATTTTACCTTGTGACTGAAGCTCCAACTTCCAGCTCATATTATTCTTATGCAGCTTCAAGACAGCAGCTTTTACAGAACTGGTAGGTGTGATATCATAGACTCGCTAGTTCCCTGAGGCAGCATAGGGAGTTGGGGGAGGGAAGAAGAGGGAACCAGCTAAGAATATTGGTGTATGAGGGATGTGCTAAAAATATTTCTGCAGGCACTTCATATACATATACTTCATGCACGCACCATTAAGGGATGCTCGCCCACTGCCCTGCCTCTTCCACCTGAGGCCCTGCCCCACCCTTTCTACCCAGGCCCTGCCCTCACTCCACCCTTCCACCCCCCTGCTCTTGCTGGCCAGCCCACCAGTGTGGCCCCAAGCCCCAGCCAGTGCCCAGAATAGCCCTGAACAGCAGCCGGCCCACAGGCGCCCCAAACAGCCCCGAGCTCATGCTGGACCTCCAGCATCTGGAGGATCCCCAAGTCCCAGCGGGCCAGCAGGGGCCAACCCCTGAGCCCGCGCTGCCCACAGGAGCTCCGTGGCCTGGTCCCGGGGCTGCAGCGGGGAGCATTAGTAATGGTTTGGGGAGGCTTAGCCTCCCCCAGCCTCCATTACCCGACACCCACGTCTATTTGTCAACCACAAACACCTCCCCTCCAAAAAGACGAAAATACAAAGTACTGCAAAGAAGACATTAACTGCAACATCAGGGAATAATATTGTTTCTATGTGAAAAGAAGTTTATATGATAAATGTGGCAATTACTGTGAACAGGCAGGGCAACAAATGAAATGCTAAGAGAATGGGGTAGATAGACATTCATGACAGATGTTATGAAGATGCCAATGAAGAGAATGCCGGACAACTAAGTTAGAGACGACACTGACAAATGCACTGCAAGCTAGAAACATTCAAAGAAGGTCAGAAAAGAAGAAGAATGATGTTATTTAATGCAAATCTATAGCAATTCTATGCTCAGCATTTTAAAGAAATATGAAGCAGTACTTGACTACAGAGGGATAGGGGAATGTTGCATTATCAAATACCAATATTTTACTGTAAGGGCAGCTACTTTACCTGGATAGCTCCTATCTCTATTAAACTATATTGTAATTAGTTAGCAGATCTCAACACTTTAACCAGCAAAATTGAGGGAATAAGAGATAGTATTTACTTACCCTTCCAAAATCTACCAGAAAATGCCAAAGAGTGGGTAGACACAATTGGGAAATGACACATGCACTTAAATATGGAAGATATCCAATATACAGTTTAGGATTATGCAGAGTGTAAGAGTAGTCACATACATGTAAATGACTACAGTTAAATGAAATGTAAACCTGTAAATGAACTGGGCTGTTTACGTTAGAAAGGAGACAAATAAGAAGGGACATGACAGAAGTACACAAAATAAACACTATAGAAAAATTGCACAATATGGCCAAGCATGAGTGCAGGCAAGGTCTTCATCTATGAGGTTGAAGGGTTAGCAGTATAAAGTTTTAATGAGCTTTCACCCTCAGCAAAGAGGATTCAGGAACTGAAAAAGTGTTTTCAAGAACACAATTTTTCTATTGCATAAAATTCTGCTAAAATGTTTGTTGCTTATTCCAGTATTTGACTCTTCAGGCTCTTGAGTCCTGTTTTCTGTCACAAAATAAAGTACAAATGCACCCTTTCATCTGTAAAGTAATCTCTGACCAAAATTTGGACTTGTTCATGACTACTGCCTCTTCCTTTGTGACTGCACCATTACATGAGCCTAGGAACTGTAACAGGTGCCTGAAAGTGAAATATTGAATGAGAATAGAATATTCTTGAAGGGGTGGAAGAAGGTGTAAAACACACCAGTTTAGACCTCCTTAGGCTCATATTTGATTCTGTACCAATGCATATTGTATTCAATTCTGTTTGTTCATTTTCTTATACTGCGACTTTCACGCATCGATCGTGTGCACTGAATGAGGCAAAGTCCATGTGGATAACATAGTATGGGATAATGTCACTAAAGTCTACATCATAATGCATATATATGGGCAACCTTAATTCTGGCAACTTTGGAGCAAGTGACTTTGCAACTTAACTAATATGATTTTAACAAAGTATATTAAGGTTATAAAGTCAACCCCTCATATATTAGGAAATGCCAGAATTGTTGCCTCTGCAAACTTCTGTGGTCCCCTGGTGTGTATGAATTATGATCCAATCTTTAATTTTATGATCTCACAGTGCCATTTCCACAGGACCCCTACCTTATTCAGTGTACAGCATAAACCATCCTGTGGAGCTGAATTAGAATTGAGCAGTAAATGAGGTTGTTGTCTGTAAGATCCCTTCTTCATTTATTAACAGAAGTTAGGTGGTGTGAATGAGGCAGGAGAAAATAACACATTTAATTTCTCTATGCCTGTTTCAGGAGTGTTGTGGAAGTAAATTCATTAATGCCAGTGAAATATGCAGATATTATAGTGATGACTCAAGATTTAAAAGATCATAATGCATATGCACAATTAGAGTTGCACAGGGTTTTAACCAAAACCAGATCTTTTTTTCTAAATGATAGCATGAGAATCTCAGACAGTACTACTAACAAGGGAGAGCCAGAGGAGTGTTCCTTTTTAGGGTATTAAAACAAATATTTAGTTTGTAGATAAAATATCATTCTGAACAAAGAAGAATACCAGGAATTTACATGTCTCTACTAAAATAAGCACGAAGGAAACAATTAGAAAATGTCACTATTGTCCTGTGCTTCTGTGAGTCAAACATGGGAAGATTTTTAATAATAATCTCAATGAATCAGTGGAGATAGTTTAATTAAAAGGAAACCAAGCTTTTTAGTGTAATGTAAAAAGTGGTCTCTGATTCCTTTCAACTGAGAATCTCAAAGCAAATATCAAAATGTGTCAAATAATCAAGGAATAGTGCCTTTACTCTTAAAAAGGAATGTTTATGCCCCAGTCTTTCTTTGCCTGCCATTAATCCTATTGTGTGATCTACTGGTTGCATTTTTCCAATCTAGGAATGCAGTTTGACAATCTGCTCTCGAGATCCAGCATTTGCATTTCTCTGATAGTAGCCAAACAAAAATCAGATAATGTTTTAAAATGCCTGACTCCCCTTACATCCAGGACACATCTCTCCAAAGTGTTTGGAAAATCTAGCCGTAATGGTAGTATATATCACTTAACCAAGGTCTATGTGGATATTATGATCAAATACACAATTCATTTGTCATAGAACAGAAATAGAATATAGAATATCATAGAATCATAGAATATCAGGGTTAGAAAGGACCTCAGGAGGTCATCTAGTCCAACCCCCTGCTCAAAGCAGGACCAATCCCCAATTTTTGCCCCAGATCCCTAAATGGCCCCCTCAAGGATTGAACTCACAACCCTGGGTTTAGCAGGCCAATGCTCAAACCACTGAGCTATCTCTCCCCCATGATATATGGGTCATATCACATGACCCATATAACCAACAAACAGTGTGCAAACTTTTGATCGTTCACAATAAAATCTTAGTAAAGTAGTAGATCAAGAATTATTTGTTGATGAAATTCATGAACAATTTGAAATAGTAAATACCTGTGAGAATGTATTTTTATGAACATGGGAAAGAGGAAAAAGGAGAAAATATGACTATACATTATTTATTGTGAGTGATTCACCCATACACACACAAATACACACGCAGTCCCATTTTAGTAAATATTAAGGTAGCTATGTAAGTACTGTATCATGGTCAGTGGAACTGGAGTCAGGGGGTCAATGTTCCCTGAAGGTTATTGACGAGACAGCAGAGAAACAAGGAACATGGGGAATTAGGCTGGAATAACTTATCCAGGGCTGGCCCTAGCCCAAATGTCACCCAGTCAAGGAGGGTTTTTGGTCCTCCACCCATTTGTTAAACTTGTAAATACCTTATTTTGTATTGCATTTGTAGCTCATTTCACAACTTTGATGCACAATTTGCATGCATGATTTATTCCTGTCATATAAGACAATACATTTGCATGCTGGGATCTGTAAATCTATATTTATTCATGCCATATATAAGCAAATTAAAAAAAAGTTTCCTCTAAGCTTAGAAACTTTTTAATTTGAAGTATAACAGAAATGTACTAACATTAAGAAATTGAACTGTGCACCAACATTGGATGGACCAGTATTATATAGGGTAGGTGAGAGCCGTAGAATGTTAACCCTCGTCCTTTAGTTCTAAAGGTCACTTTTCTCACCTTTGCCCTCACGAACTGAAGTACAACATCAGAGAGATCCAAAGACTGACCAATGACATTTTCAAGTGATAAAATAGCAAGCAATGTCAGTCTCTCATTGACCATCATCGATCAATATGTTTTAATGATTCTGAGCTTCCAAAAACTGCGCTCACCACTTGCATCTGTGACTGGCAGCATGAGCAGAATCCTCAAAGCTATCCACACATTAGGAAAAGTGTCCTTCAGCTCTTCATCATGAATGAACTGGAGAACTTAGGGTGGAGAGTGCTTCCTGTGTTACAAGATGTGACAGTTGTTGTCCAATTTGACATACAGGTCTTTATTATTGATGTCCAAACATTTCCCATGTGTCAGCATCCAGTAAAAGTCCGTACAATTGTTCAAGTGTGTTTTCCTGTCCCCCACCAGCTTACTAAGGTCATACAAAGAAAACCCCAGGTCTTTTTGTGGTGCTTCATTTGTCCAAACCTTTCTTCAATAGGCTCAAGCGGTGTCAATGAGCTAGCAATAAAACTTCCTCTTGAATTTTTCTTCTGAGCTTCCCATCACTTCATCTGCCCTTGTAACCAAACTCTCTCTTCTTCCGATGAATATGAGTTTCCTTGAAGACAGACTTAACTCCTAAGTTTTCCACAATTTTTTTTTTGGCAGCAGTGATGGCATCTTCAAATCTCTTGTCTCTGTAGACCACAGTGAAATCAAGACATCTTCTCAAAGTAGTAGAGGTTGAGATGTTCATTGACTGAGTTTGCAATGCCTGCTTACAATGTTTACTTGATATAGGATATCATGCCAAACCACACTTGAGACCAGAAATTTGAAATCAGTGATCTGATTTGCCAGGTTTTTCACCTCATGTCAGATGCTGGCTTCGGCTTTACTCAATTGCACCAGTTCCATCAGCATGTCATAAGCCTCAGTCGCTTAGTACCTCACTGGCCTTACACTGTAAATGCGTTTTTTCCAATGAGTGTCACATTGCGGCTTCATGGTCAGATTTGTAACATTGTCCATGAGGATCTTCCACCTGATAACTGATGCTGAAAACAGGATGTATCTCCTTTGCAGTACTTCAAAGAGAGATAACAGAATCTAAAGAAGATGATGATGCATCTGACAAAACCAGCCTGAGGGAATGGCAGCCACAAGGCATGAAGAAAGCTCTTGGATACAGCATAAGGATACTTGCCTGAATGTTGTTATTTTTCCGTTCTTGTTCACACCATTGTCATAGCCTTGGATATGGCAGTCTTGAAGCTTTATTTTATTGTCTTTTAAAACTTTCATAAACAGCCCCGTTAAGCCTTTTCCAGTAGTCATCCACAGACCGAAAACAGATAAAGTGTTCCTTTACTTGGATACAATCATCCTTCTCATCAGCAAATCTTACTGTAAATGACATCTTTTCCTTGTGACTAATGTTGGGAGTGCAGTCCATTATTGCAGTGTAGTATGTCTCTTAGCTCAGCTGCATCAATATTTTATCAAGTACCTTCCTTTCCATAAGGTCAATCAATTCATTTTGAATTGTTTTGCTGCAGTAATGGCCCATTGCTTCTTTATGAACTATTTGATATAGGTGCTCCACAGGCCATCATTATATTTCTCAAGGAGCTCTACCAAACCGAGGAAATTACCATTATGTTCAGTGAACAACTTATCCAATGAGCCCCGAAAAGCCAAATTATTCTTTGCAGGGAAGAGGACAATTGAGATCAGATGCTCAAGCACGTTCCTCCAATGCTGGGTTTCTACATTTTCTGTGTTTATGAATTTATTCAGCTTGAACCTTGACTCGACCTCCATCCATTTGGAGTAGGGTGTAAAATGGCCAAGTGGCTTTTCATGTTGTTTCAGCTAAATTATGCCAGTAATTATACCCAGAAAGTGCAATGATGGTCCCTTCTGGCCTTAAAGTCTACGAGTCTATGAGACTGGGTTTTTGGAGGAGTAACCTGTTACTTATTACAGCCAAGCCCTGTCACAGACTGAACAGGGGTACACCCAAACAGAAAATAAAAAAAAAAAAGGTTTGCCTGTGGTATTTGGAGTGGAGCAATTCCATCAGTTCACCTATGGCCACACAGTAATAGTACAATCAGATCACAAGCCTCCAGAGACAATAATGGCAAAGTCCCTTCTTAGTTCTCAAAACAGATTACAGTGCATGTTGATGCACCTCCAGTGCTACCAGGTAGAGGATCAGATATTGTCCAGGATGGTTACTAATCGTAGCTGATACCCTGAGCAGGTCACATATACCCCAGCATCAACGAGTTGAGGGAAGAAAATCAGGACATTAACATGCTGCAATATCTCCTGGTTTCTACAGCAAAGCTGATGGAAATCAAAGACTCTGTGGAAAAGGACATCCAATTACAGTCAGCCAAGAGACCAATGCTAGCAGGGAGAACAGAAGATAAAAGCCAAATACTGGTAGATGCAGAACCATATTTTCAAATTAAAAGGAACTGAATATCAGGAATGAAATTATATTTCAAATACAGAGAGCTGTTGACCCTGCCTCATTACTTAAGGATGTCATGCAAAAAAAGCATTCCTCACACCTGAGTATTGACAGTTGTTTCAGATGGGTTCAAGAATGTGTTTACTGGCTGTGAGTGAACACACAACTGCACTCTTTGACAGAAGATTGTGGCACTTGCCAGTTGTGTGGTAACCAGTCAGCTTCACCTCAGTCCCTGGAAAACTCATGGAGCAGGTCCTCAAGGAATCAATTCTGAAGCACTTAGAGGAGAGGAAAGTGATCAGGAACAGTCAGCATGGACTCACCAAGGGCAAGTCATGCCTGACTAATCTAATTGCCTTCTATGACGAGATAACTGGCTCTGGGATGAGGGGAAAGCAGTGGACATGTTGTTTCTTGACTTTAGCAAAGCTTTTGACATGATCTCCCACAGTATTCTTGCCAGCAAGTTAAAGAAGTATGTTGTTGGACGAATGGACTATAAGGTGGATAGAAAGTCGGCTAGATTGTCTGGCTCAACGGGTAGTAATCAATGGCACCATGTCTAGTTGGCAGCCGGTATCAAGTGGAGTGCCCCGAGGGTCAGTCCTGGGGCTGATTTTGTTCAATATCTTCATAAATGATCTGGAGGATGGTATGGATTGCACCCTCAGCAAGTTTGCAGATGACACTGAACTGGGAGGAGAGATAGATACGTTGGAGGGTAGGGATAGGATACAGAGGGACCTAGACAAATTAGAGGACTGGGCCAAAAGAAATCTGATGATGTTCAACAAGGACAAGTGCAGAGTCCTGCACTTAGGACGGAAGAATCCCATGCACCACTACAGACTCAGGACCAAATGGCTAGGCAGCAGTACTGCAGAAAAGGACCTAAGGGTTACAATGGATGAGAAGCTGGATATGAGTCAACAGTGTGCCCTTGTTGCCAAGAATGCCAATGGCATTTTGGGCTGTATATGTAGGGGCATTGCCAGCAGATCGAGGGATGTGATTGTTCCCCTCTATTCGACATTGGTGAGGCCTCATCTGGAGTACTGTGTCCAGTTTTGGACCCCACACTACAAGAAGGATGTGGAAAAATTGGAAAAAGTCCAACGGAGGGCAACAAAAATGATTAGGGTATTGGAACACATGACTTATGAGGAGAGGCTGAGGGAACTGGGATTGTTTAGTTTGCGGAAGAGAAGAATGAGGGGGGATTTGATAGCTGCTTTCAACTACCTGAAAGGGGGTTCCAAAGAGGATGGATCTAGACTGTTCTCAGTGGTAGCTGATGACAGAACAAGGGGTAATGGTCTCAAGTTGCAGTGGGGGAGGTTTAGGTTGGATATTAGGAAAAACCTTTTCACTAGGAGGGTGGTGAAGCACTGGAATGCGTTGCCTAGGGAGGTGGTGGAATCTCCTTCCTTAGAAGTTTTTAAGGTCAGGCTTGACAAAGCCCTGGCTGGGATGATTTAGTTGGGGATTGATCCTGCTTTGAGCAGGGGGTTGGACTAGATGACCTTCAGGGGTCCCTTCCAACCCTGATATTCTATGATTTTATGATTCTATGAACTTTTAGATGAAAGAGACTCTGTTACCACATTAACTCCCCCACCCAATTATGGGCAAGGTGGGAATTGACTTATTAAACTTCAGGAAAAACAGTACTATACTTCAGTGGACTGCTATGAAATTTTTGATACAATAAGCAAGTCAGCAAACTGAAGGCCCGCTTCCTACCAACAGAGTAATGGTAGGTAGAATCAGCTGAGAAAACAGCTAAAACTGTTAGACAATACTTTTTCTTTGGGTTCTGATGCCTTGTTAGCATTTTTGGCCCACAGGAATCACATGGTACAAAACATCACATGGTACAAAACAGTCCAGCACAGGCACTGACAGGGCAAAGGACCAAAAATCTGTTACTAATGAGGAAAGACATGTTGCGGCCAGAACAATGAAGTTATTGCTGAAAGGAGATGGACAACAGAGAAAGCAGTCACTAGAAGACAACAGGTCAATCAAGGACCTTCCAGCCCTGGAGGCAGGCAGTCCTGTGAATATCTGGCCATTAAAGAGACACTAAAAGGAGTGATGAAAGATGCAGAGATACCCAGGTCATACAAGGTGACTACACAAGAGGGACAAGTGAGTGAAGGGACAGGAGACACTTATGAGACAGCAGACACAACACCGAGAAAGAGCCTTCAAACATACAGAGATCATCACAGAACAGAGAGGCCAATTCCATAGGGATGAAGGAGACTCCACAGAGAAATAGTTTAGTAGAGTCACAGACAACTGACAGGAAAACAGAGATGGGTCACCAAGCATGTTAGAAGTCAAGAATTTTCAATGATCTACAATCTTAGTATACATGCCATTTGTATATATTGAACTCTATATGCTTTTGGAGCATAAAAATCTGGTTATATTTAATAAACTGGTGACCTAAGAATTTAGTGAAAACTTAAGAGGTTATTATGTCATTAAATACTTTGTTGTATTATGAAGCTATCAGAGCACTGAGTTAGGATGGTCTAAAACTTACTTTTTTTCAAAAACTAAATGCATGTATTAAAAGCTTGGGCAGAAATCTTAATTAAATTGCAATAGTGCACAACATCGTTACTTAGAGCCAATAATTTTTGTTGGAGTCTTCAGCCATGAATATTCATTTGGGATTGGGTCCTGATTTGGCTCTCTGGACTGGCATCAGGGTCTGCCCATGTGGATCCAACTGCAGGACAGGGGCCTTATGTTGGAAGGCACCAATGAAGGAAAGCCTTTTTATTCAGGGCAGCACGTAAAAATGCATAATTTTTTGGCTATGCCTAAATCCAATTGTCATCAAT
The DNA here is from genome assembly GCF_965140295.1 of Lepidochelys olivacea. Taxonomy (NCBI): domain Eukaryota; kingdom Metazoa; phylum Chordata; order Testudines; family Cheloniidae; genus Lepidochelys; species Lepidochelys olivacea. The sequence goes on along the minus strand of NC_140411.1, from coordinate 72,067,149 downwards.
GGGGGAGATTTTGACAGGCCCCTAATTCCAATTGAAAGTCAATGGCAATTAGGAACATAACTGCCATCTGTGCCTTTGAAAATCTCCCTCATTATGATTTACGCATATATTTCAAGTTAATCACATATTTCAATGCTGCCTGATTAGGGATGGTTTCCTGAATCTGTATCTATTTTTTTTTTCCAAATAAAGAAGATTTGAAGCATGTGCTTAAATGCTTCTCTGAATTGGGGCTTTTCCATTATTTAGCCAACAATATTGAACTCAAATACAAAGGTCATAGTTTGGTAAAAGAACAGGCAGAAGAGGCTTAAATGTTCCTGATGAACTGTTAATTCCTTCTCTTCCAGCATTCAAAAGTGAATATCCAGATTTCTACCCCAAACATATGATTGCAAAGGAGAACGTGTCACGGTGTGTGGTAGGGTTGCCAACTTCCTAATTGCATAATACCGAACACCCTTGCCCCACCTTTGCCCCTCCCCTTCACCGAGGCCTCACCCCTGCTCTGCCCCTTCTCCAAGGCCCTGCCCCCCCACCACTCTATCCCACATCACTCGATCACTCTCTCTTCCTCATTCTCACTCACTTTCACTGGGCTGGGACAGGAGACTGGGGTGCAGGTGGGGCTGGGGACTCCAGCTAGGCATGCGGGCTCCAGGGTGAGACCAGAAATGAGAGGTGTATGAGGAGGCTCCAGGCAAGGGCAGAGAGTTGGCGTGCAGGATGGGGTGAGGGCTCTGGCTGGGGATGCACACTCTGTGGAGGGGCTAGGAATGAGGGGTTTCGGTGCAGGAGATGGCTCTGGGCTGAAACAAAGGAGTTCAGAGTGCGGGAGCAGGCTCAGGGCTGGGGTTGGGTGCTGGGGTGTATGCTCCGGCTTTGGGGTGTGGAAGGGGATGAGGGGTTTGGGATGCAGGAGGGGGCTCAGGGCTTCGGTTGGGGGTTGCAGTGCTGGAGGGAGTGGAGGGCCTGGGCTCTAGGAGGGAGTTTGGGTACAGGAGTTGGGAGCTCAGGGCTGGGGTTGGACTGTGGGTGGGGGTGTGGGCTCCAGGAGGGATTTTGGATGTGTAAAGGGCTGGGGCATGGGGTTGGGGTGCGAGACAGAATGTGGGGTGTAGGCTCCAGGAGGGAGGTCAGGGCTGGGGCAGGGGGTTGAGGTGTGGGAGAGAGTTAGGATGAGAGAGGGGATTCTGACAAGGGGCCAGTGGGTTGGGGTGCGGGGTGGGGTTTGGGGTCCATGTTACAGCCATGCGGCACTTACCTCAGGCAGCTCCCAGGCAGTAGCACAGAAGGGCTAAGGCAGGTGGCTTCATGACTGGACACCTGGCAAACCTAGTCTGGAAATGGTGGAAATGGTAGAAAGTTGCCGATTTAAAATCAGATGGAACAGCTAATTTTTTTTTTACACATTAAATAAGTAAAAATTTAATGGTATCTAAAGGCAAATACGAGATAGCATTAGCCTAAGGTATTCGTAAGGTTCAGTCTATTTTGTGTTTTACTTACATATCTACAAGTTTTCATTTTGGACAATATGTGTCTTTTTGTCTCAGAAATAAATGTTTATAAAGTGAATCACATCAGAATGTGTTTGATTCATTTCATGAAACCTTTATAGATTTTGTATTTGTTTGCTCTGGTGCCTTGCTTTCTTTACCCAGTCCCACATATTTCAGAAAAGTTAAAATTAGCCAAAAGACAACCCCTGGGCAGCCAGTTACGGAGTGCCCTCAAGTTCCATTGATGACAGTGGAATATAAGCGCTGTGACAGGGTCGGGCCAGATGGCTACAGGAGAGTAATTTTTTTTTAAGCAAAAAAAGTATTTTTTTATTTGCATAACACACTTAAAAAAACAAAACAACAGCATAAGCAATGTGTAACACAGCAACCAATCACAATTGTTTTCTCATTAGCTTCAGGGAAGGGATGTGTTCAAGCTTGCCTGGGCCCAGAGCCGGGGGCTTCCTCGACTCTCATGGTCTTCCACCCTTCCGAGTTACCTGGTGGTCCAGAGCGAGGGGGCTTCATCGACTCTCAAGGTCTGCCACCCCCTCGAGTTACCTGGCGCCACGCCCGAGTGTCACCAACAATTCCCTCCTCTGAAAGCAACCAACAAAAGGGGTAGGCTGTGGGGTGGACAACCCGGGGGGGGGCATGTGCACCCACATGTGAAAGGACCCCTCTAAGGTGGTGGTGTCCGCAGCAGCAATGGCTGGGGCGAAGTCCCTTATTCTCTCCCCCAGTCAAATGGTCAAAACAAAGGGAGCCGGACGGGGACACCAAGCAGAGAGCCTCGGACAGCGCCCACTGCTCCTCAAAAACATTATGGGAGTCGGTGGATGCCACCCAGAGGAACTCCACCCGGACACATGAACAGACCGAGGATTGGAAAATGGCCCCACAGTCACAGGAAACTCCATCGGCCAACCTCCTCTCTCTGGTTTTATAGATGGCCATTTTAGCCAGGGCCAGGAGGAGGTTAACTAGGAGATCCCACGACTTTGTGAGGCCATGGATGGGGAGTGCATAAATAAAAAGGTGAGGGGAAAAATGTAACCAAAAACGTGATAAAAGATTTGTGAGGAGCTGGAACAGGGGCTGCAGCCTGGCGCACTCCAAATATACGTGTGCCAGGGTTTCCCTCACACCGCAAAAGGAACAAGTATCTGGGATGGGGTTGAACCACGCCAAGTACGTGCCGTGCTCACAGCTCTGTGAAGGAGCCGCCAACTGATGTCCCCGACGGGCCTCGGAACCAAGGTGGAATATAGGCTGGCCCACCGGGGCTGCTCACCCTCCAAAGGTGGCAGAAAGTCTTGCCACTTTGTGTTGGGGCGGGACACTAGGGTGAGGGCGTGAAGGATGTGGAGCATGAGCGTGTATAGATGTTTCCTTGGTGCGGTTTGGAAGCATACCGGCTGCAGTTCATGCAGCTGGCTCGCCATAAAGGGGTGAGGGGGTCGATTGGGTCTACGGGGTAGGAGTCCAATTAAAAGGACCGGCAGGCCTGGGGTAGAGGGTGGGCAGGGCGTGCCCTCGAGCAGGACCCAATCGAGATAAACTCTAGCAGTGGGCGGCAAAGCAGCCTTCACCTCCTTAAGTATGCGCCCGGGGGGTACGAAGTCTGGAGAGCCCCATACGCCAAGCGAGTGTCAGGGGATCCAGCCAGTCTCCCCAGTCGTAATCCAGGAGGTCTCCGACTCTCGTGACTTCTGCCAGGATCAAGCTCTGGAGCACCGAGCGGGACTCCTCCACCTGCACATGGAGCTGGGCGTTGTGTAGCGAGGCTCCGCGAGATCTGCCCCCCGGTTGCTGCCACGGACCTGGTCATTAAAAACCGTTTCCAAGTCCAGAGTAGGTCCTGGTAGAAGACCGGCAGCCCGGAGAGGTCTCGTGAAAGACCTCCCGGACAGAGATAAGAGAGCTGCTAGTCATATCAGAGCCCTCGGTTGCGGCGCAGGATGGCGTGCGCCAGTGTGCTCCATGCCAAACTGCCTGCACCATAAAGGAGCCTCTGTAGGGCCTGGAGGCGGAAGACGTGGACCTGAGTGTGCAGACACTTCAGGCCCTGTCCTCCTTCCTTCAGGGGTAGATGAAGAACCCCTACAGGGGCCCAGTGCATTCTTGACCAAAAGAACCCCAGAATCGATGTCCGGAGGTTCATCAAGAAACCTGGGGCCGGGACCAGGGTGTTGAGCCGGTACCAGAGCGTGGACAGGACAAGGGATGCATGCAAGAAAGGTAAACGCCGAGGTAGAGCAGTGGACCCGCGCTCCACCGGACGGTCTGAAGCGTGGGTGGGAGGGAGCTCGCCTGCTGCCAGTCTTCTACCACCAAGCTAGAGCTCTTGACCCAGTTGACCCGGGCGGAGGAGGCTGCCGAATAGATGGCCTGGCAAGCCTCCACCCGCGCCAAGTCGCCCGGGTTACCTGGACCACGAGGAGCACGTCATCAGTGTACACCGACAGGACCAACCGCAGCTCCGGCTCCTGCAGCACCAACCCTGTCAACCTCCTGCGGAGGAGAGAGAGGAAGGGCTCGATCTCCAGAGCGTACAGCTGGCCCGAGAGGGGGCAACCCTGCCGTACTCCTCGCCCGAAGTTGACCGGTTAGGTCAGGGTCCAGTTGAGCTTAACCAGACACTCTGCTGAAGCGTATAGCACCAGGAGAAAACCCACAAACTGGGGTCCGAAGCCAAACACCTGCAGAGTGTTCAGGAGATACCCGTGGTCCACCCTATCGAAAGCCTTCTCCTGATCTAGGGACAGGAGGGCGAACAACAGACCATCTCTACGCCCGAGTTCCAAAAGGACCAGAACCAGAAATAGGTTATCAAAGATATTGCAGTCCGGGACGGTGTAGGTCTGGTCTGGGTGGATCACATCCGCCATCACAGACTCTAGCCACAATGAGATTGCTTTTGCTACGATTTTGTAGTCCGTACTGAGGAGCAAGACGGGACGCCAATTTCGTAAATCGCGGAGGTCCCCCTTCTTCGGCAGTAAGGCGAGTACAGCTCACCTGCATGAAAGAGGGAGGACCCCGCTCTGCAGAGACTTGGCCCAGACGGTGACTAGGTCTGGGCTGAGGACATCCCAAAACACGCGGTAGAACTCCACGGTCAGCCCGTCCATGCCTGTAGACTTATTAGGGGGCATACGATGGAGGGCTTCCGAGAACTCGGCCAGAGTGAGAGGCAACTCTAGCCGGTCTCGGTTGCTTGTGCTGACTGTAGGGAGCTCCTCCCAGAGCACTCTGTAAGTGCCAGGGTGGGTCGGATCCGGGGAAAAAAGTCTTGCATAGAAGGCTCGGGCCCTCCCGTACATCTCCGCTGGTTCCGTGAGGGGGGTGCCTTCTTCTGCCAGGAGGCAGGTGACATGTTTCTTGGCCTCCCTTGTTTTCTCCAGGGCATAGAAGAAGCGGGAGCCGTGATCCATCTCCCGAAGGAGGTGGATGCAGGATCGAACAAAGGCACCTCGGGCCCGATGGTCCTCGAGGGCCTGGAGCTCCTTCCGCTTCTTCCGGCATGCTCCACAGAGGAGCGGGTCCTCGGGGCTGGCGGCCAGACGCCTCTCCAGCTCTAAGACCTCCCGATCCAACTGCTCTATCGCCGCATTTCTTCGTCGGCTGGTGCCCCAGGTGTAGTCATGGCAGAAAAGCCTGGCACGCACCTTCCCCAGGTCCCACCATTGCCGCGCCAAGGGAAAGGCATGCCGCTGCCCTCGCCAGGCCAGCCAGAATTCCCGGAAGGACGTCACAAAGCCCTCATCCTCCAACAGGCTGTTGTTAAAATGCCAGTAGGCTGGCCCCAGCCTCTCCGCACAGAGTGAGGCTGTCACGGTGGCTTGATGATGGTCAGAAAATGGGGCCAGCTGAATGCTGGAGGAGTGGGCTTGTGAGAGATGGAAGCGTGATAAATAAATACGGTTCAACCGGGAGTGACTCGACCGATGGGCTTCCACCTGGACAAAGGTGTACGTGGAATTGTCATCCAGATGGTGGTCGTGCCAGATGTCCACTAGGGAGTGATGTTTGACTATCTCCCGGAGGGTGTCCACGATGGCCGAGCTCTGCTCAGTCCCTGAGTGGTCCTGTTCCTCGAGGGTGGTATTAAAGTCCCCTCCCAGGACCAGGCACTCGTGAGAATCTAAAGTGCCGAGGAAAGCAGACACCCACTGGTAGAATTGCAGCCGCTCCGGGCCTTATGTTGGGGCATAGACGTTAACGAGGTTAACCATGAGCCCCTCCATACGGACCAGGAGATGCAGCAGGTGACCCGGCACAGCCTCGGCGACCCCGAGCACCTCGGGCCGTAGGTCGGGGGAGAACAGGGTCACCACTCCAGCCTGTCGAACCGTGGCATGGCTAAAGTAGACCCTGTCCCCCCACTCTAGCCGTCAACTGTCTTCGGCGGTCAGGTCCATATGGGTGTCTTGCAAGAAAACCACAGAGTACCCTCCCTCCCGAAGGAAGGAAAGCACCTGGGACCTGCGGAGAGCCATCCTACAACCCGGGTGTTCAACGTTGCAATGGTGAGAGGTGTCATGGGGAGGGTCGGGGGGATCCTCACTGGCAGGGACGCTCGCATCTCCCAGCGGGCCGCAAAGCAGTCTGTGACTCATCCGTAGGTGAGTAATTGTTCACGGAAGATGCGGACCTGCCAGTAGGCCGCGGCATCCTGCTTCTCCATCCCTTTACCTTCCCCCATGAGGGCCCTTGTGGCCGGGAGGATTTGAAAAAAATCCCCCCATCACTGGAGAGCAAACTGTACCTTGTTGCGGGAGCCACAGACATCCTCTAAAAACTTCCTCAGCTCTCCTCACAGCTCATGGGGGGGTGGGGTTACGGTTTCCCGGTTGTTCCCCGGCGTGGCCCTTGGTGCAGCCCTGTGGTCCACTAAAACGGACAAGCAGGGTGCAGACCCCCGACGGGGTGCCTGATGGGCTGGTGCTTCTAGGCCCGCCTCAAGCTCTGGGGCAATAGGGAGCGGTGGAGGGAAAATAGCAGCTCCGAATGGGTCGAGGCAGGAGAACACAAAGGCCGCTCCCTGGGGGTCATCAGTTGGGAAAGGGAAGAAGACAGCCCCGGTGGCGGCAATGACATTGCAGGAGGTAAATTGGATAGGGGTAGGGGCAGGGGCAGAGGTGAGGTTCTGGGTTTTGGGAGGCAAGCAGTTGGATGGTGGCGCCTCCCAATCAGGCTCAAGCGTTAAGGGGGTGGGGAGGGAGCTCTCAGTGACACTGGGTGCGTGCTCTGTGGTGGATTTAGTGGTCACAGCATCAGGAGGTGGATTATCTTCTGTAGGGCCCCCGCCCGGCAATGAAGTCGATTGCTCCACACCAATGGGGGATGCCGCGGTGACTTGTGTCCTGGCCACGTGGCGCCGGATGTCACCTGAGCAGGCTCGGTGGTCATCAGCGGGGTGCCATCAGCGGCTGGGTTGGTGGAGGAGTCCAGTGGCTCCTTGGAGGTGGGAGCAGAAGCAGCAGTTAAGGGGAGGGAGCATGGGGAAAAGAGGGGTGGATTGAGGTCACCCAGATCGAGATTTGCTGGCAAAAGGTCATCCTCCCCCTGGGCAACCGGGGTCAGATCTAAGGCCTCGATCTCCTCGAACATGGAGGAGAGGACACTTTCCGCCGCCCCGGTGTTCTCCCAGCCGGCACCCGCCACAACGGTTGCCTCGGGGTTCACAGGGGATTCAGATAGCGTCAGGACAGAAGGGGCTTCCTCGAGGGTCTCGGAGGGGAGAGTCTCCCATGGAGGGGAGACACTACCCTCTGGTGCTGCCACGTCTTTCCCAGCTGACACCGGTGGACGGGATGCACTGGTTGGCAAAGCGGAAAGTTCGGCATCAGTGCCCCCCGTCCTGGCCTTCCACTTGCCTCGCTTCCCCTGGACTAGGGCCTAGCCCTCCATGGCATCATCTGGGGGCTGGTTAGCAGGGGTCGTGTCAGGGGGTAAAGGCGATGGCTCAGGGACTTGGGTGGGGGAACGGTTGGGCAGCATAAGGGAGGGAGGATTCTCCCTTGGGGCAGGCTGTCTCCCATGCCTGGTGGTATCTCTGCCACACCCTCCTCCATAGGCCCCGCTAGATTATCAGCAGCGAGGGCGGGGCTCTCCCTCTCGTCTGGGCATTGTAGGGGAGGTGCCCCTTGGGCCTGAGCAGGAATAGCAGTGGTCCGAAGAGGAGGTGAGGCGGGTTCGGGTACCGGGTGGCCAGGGGCATCGGCAATGACAGGGCCAATGTCCTGCTGGGTCTCGGGGATCCCAGGTGCCCCTCCTTGCTGGGCTAAGGGGCAGTCCCTCTGGACATGCCCTGATGCCCGGCAGAGGTAGCACTGGGCTTCCCCCGTGGAAAAGTACACCCAGTAACGGGCCCCATGGTGGGGGACTAGGAAGGACCCTTCGAGCGCCACTCCGTCACATGCCGCTGTTGACAGTAAAAGTTACACTTGCTGGCAGAAGGAAAAAATGTGACGGAGGGTGGGGTCCTTGCAGCCCAACGGGAGAGGGCTGATAACAGAAACAGGTTTCCCCAGGGTGGAAAGGGCAGGTAGCAGGGCAGCACTGGGGAGAAAAGGAGGGACAGAGGTCAGGACCAGGTGGACGCCCAGGTCCTCTAGCGGCTCTAGGGGGACAAACACCCCCACCCACCGCCAGGCCCCTCTCCACCGCTTCCTGGGCGGCAGCCTCCAATGCTAAGAAGAAAACGACCTTCCCGTACATTTTTGAGGCCTCCACAATGGCCAAGGGCCCCACCAACCTCGCCAACGCCCTCATGTAAGTGTCCACGTGGGGCGAGGCGGGCACCAGGAGGCATCGGACACCGTGCTTCCTTGTCATGGTGAGAAAGGGACCCTGGCCACTATTGATGGTGGTGGAGGAGGTGGGTGGGAGAGATGACGAGGCGGCAGGTGGGGGAGCTGCTGCCACCCGGGCATACGTCCTGGGGGCTGAGGGAGGGACATCCGCAGAGCTGGTGGAGGGGGCAGCGGGGGAGGACTCCGTGGTCGGTGGCAGGGCTGCAGCAGTGGGGGTGGCCCCTGCCATGGAGCACCCGGTGGTTTTATATGGGGCCCTTCCCCTTCTTCTGGCCCTGGCCTTTCCCGCCAGCTGGAGGGCCTTCCCTAGAGTCTGGGCAGGCGATGGGCATGGCAGTGGCGGAGATCACCCTGGTGCCCTCCATTGCTGATGCCCCAGTGGGGGCGGTGGCAGGTGATTAAGAGGAGTTGGGGTGAGGTAGAAAAGGACAAGCTGTGGGGTGGACAATTCAGCAGGGGGGCACAAGGACCACTGTACGCTTGTCCCAAGAGTCCTGTTTGGTTAGCTGGTGCTTCTGGTCCACACGGTGGAATCAGGGCGAGCAGCTGAGCCCAGAGGCAGATGTTAGACAGCCAGCAAAGATGGTGGAGTGGGGGGGGTGAAGATCGTAGTGTGGGGGTTGGGAGGACACAGATGGATCTGGAGGCAGCTCCGTGCCACACCCCCTGTGTTCCTACAAACACAGTTAAGACACAGTCAAAGCCTCCCCCCACACGAGAGCACAGTTTGAAAGTTACTCAGTCTTAGCCCCCATCCACGGCAATTTTTAGTTTCCTCAGGCGGTGTTCCTCTGGTGGACGGCTTTTTCTCTGTCTGTTCCTGGCTTTCTTTTTTGCATTCCAGAAATGCCAGAGCAAGTGATAAGAGTCCTCTCAACTGGAGACGGGTCCGCAGACAAACAGCAAGCGGCTGGGTCTGGGGGCTGGGTCCTTCCACTCCCCCTCCTCTGGGGAAGCAGGCCGGCAGGCCCCCCATCTCTTAGTGGGGCGGGGTTTCAGCTGGAGCGGCAGCAGCATCCAAGGGCGGCGGGTACGGTGGGGGGCTAACAGCCAGCCGGCAGCTGGCCAGCACTCTAGCAACAGCAGAAAAGAAAAAAAAAACAATAAAAAGAAAAGGGGGGAGATCTCTGGCCCGGTCAGGGGGGAAGCCAAAAGCAGGGGCAAAAAGCCAGGAAAGCCCAGGCCAGAGGGCAGCAGCAGGATAGCAGGCTAAGTAGGTCCCTTTTCCCTGGGTGAGGTAACAGGGAAGGTTTTTTTTTGTTGTTTTTGGTTTTGGTTTTTTTTTGAAACAGAAAAGAATTTTATTTGTAACACTTAGAAAGAATTACCAAGGAAAACAAAACAAACTATGCAACAAAACAACGCAAACGGAAGGTATAACACAGCAGTTTTCAGGAGGGAGAAGTGTTCAGGCTAGCCTGGGCCCAGAGCGGGGGGGCTTCCTCAACACTCGTGGTCTTCCACCCCCTCGAGTTACCTAGAGCCACGCTCAGTGTCACCGATTATCCCTCTCCTGAGAGTGCCCAGCAAGATGGGCACAGCTGCGGGGTAGGCGGTTTAAGGGTGGGGGGGGTAGACACCCATGTATTATAGGACCCCTCCTAGATGACGGTAATGATGGTATCCACAGCGGCAACGGCTGGGGCTGGCATCTCTCGCTCTTCCCCTCAATCAAAGGGTCAGATGGAGGGAACCGGACGGGGTCACCGAGCAGAGAACCCTGGACAGCACCCACCACTCCTCAAAGGCGTCAAGGGAGTCGGTGAATGCCGCCCAGAGGAACTCTGCCCGGATACGTGAATGTACTGAGGATCGGAAAAAGAGCCTACAATCACAGGACACTTCATGGGCCAACCTCCCCTCTCTGGTTTTATAAATGGCTGTTTTAGCCAAGGCTAAGAGGAGGTTAACAAGGAGATCTCGCGATTTTGTGGGGCCACGGATGGGGAGTGTATAGATAAAAAGGTGAGGGGAGAAATGAAGCCAAAAGCGCAATAGAATATTTGTGAAGAGCCGGAAAAGGGGCTGCAATCTGGCAAACTCTAAATATACGTGTGCCAGGGTTTCCCTCACATTACAAAAAGGGCAAGTATCCGGGATGCGGGTAAACCGTGTCAGAAACACGCCCGTGCTCACAGCTCCATGAAGGAGCCGCCAACTGATGTCTCCGACAGGCCTCGGGACCAAGGTGGAATACAGGCTGGCCCATCAAGTTTGCTCACCCTCCAAAGGTGGCAGTAGGTCCCGCCACTTTGTATCGGGGATGGACACCAGGGTGTGGGCGTGAAGGCTGTGAAGCGTGAGTGTTTTTTAAATATTTCCATGGTGCAATTTGAAAACTGACCAGCTGCAGTTCATGCAGCCGGCTTGCAGTGAAAGGGTGAGGGGTTTGTTGGGATCTACAGGGTAGGGGCCCAATGGAAAGGTCCAGCGGGCCTGGGGTAAAGGATGGGCGGGGTGCACCCTCGCGCAAGGCTCGGTTGTCATAAGCCCGAGCAACGTGGGTCAAGGCGGCCTTCACCTCCTGAAGTATGCGCCGGGGGGTACGGGGGCTGGAGAGCCCCATGCGCCGAGCGAGCGTCAGGGGATCCAGCCACTCTCTCCGGTCGTAGTCCAGGAGGTCTCCGACCCTCGTGACTTCCGCCAGGACCAACCTCTGGCGCACCGAGCGGGACTCCGCCACCTGAACACATAGTTGGGGATTGTGTAGCAGGGGCTCTGTGAGGAGATCTGCTCCCACGGTGGCCGCCACGGACCTTGTCATTAGAAACAGTTTCCAGGTCCGGAGGAGGTCCTGGTAGAAGACCGGCAGCCCGGAGATGTCTCGCGGAAAACCCCTCGGAGAAAGATAAAAGAGCTGTCGGTCGTATCGGAGCCCTTGGAAGCGGCGCAGGAAGGCGTGCGCCAGTATGCTCCACGCCGAACTACTTGCACTATAAAAGAGCCTCTGCAGGGCCTGGAGGCAGAAAATGCGGACCTGAGTGTACAGACACTTCAGGCCCTGCCCTCCTTCCTTCAGGGGTAGATGAAGAACTCCAACAGGGGCCCAGTGCATTCCTGACCAGAAGAACTCTAGAATCAATCTCCGGAGGTGGGTCAGGAAACCCGGGGCCGGGGCCAGGGTGTTGAGCCGGTACCAGAGCGTGGACAGGACTAGTTGGTTAAGCACCAGTGCTCTCCCTCGGAGGGAGAGACATCGGGGTAGCCTCGTCCATTTCCGGATCCGCTCTATCATCCCGCCCTCTAAATTTTGCCAGTTCTCCGGCGGGGAAGGGTGCATGGCGGAAAGGTAAACGCCGAGATAGAGCAGTGGTCCCGCACGCCACCGGATGGTCTGAAGCACGGGTGGGAGGGAGCTCACCTGCCGCCAGTCCCCCACCGCCAAGCCAGAGCTCTTGACCCAGTTGACTCGGGCGGAGGATGCTGCCGAAAAGATGGCCTGGCATGCCTCCACTCGCGCCAAGTCACCCGGGTCCTGGACCACGAGGAGTACGTCATCGGCGTATGCCGACAGGACCAGCTGCAGCTCTGGCTCCCTCAGCACCAACCCTGTCAACCTCCTGCGGAGGAGACAGAGGAAAGGCTCGATCGCCAGAGCGTACAGCTGGCCCGAGAGGGGGCACCCCTGCCGCACTCCTCGCCTGAAGCTGACCAGTTCGGTCAGGGTCCAGTTGAGCCTAACCAAACACTCCGCGGAGGTGTACAGCACCCGGAGAAAACTCACAAACTGAGGTCCGAATCCAAACTCCTGCAGAGTGCTCAGGAGGTACCCATGGTCTACTCTATCGAACGCCTTCTCCTGATCAAGAGACAGGAGGGCGAACGACAGACCATCTCTCCGCCCGAGTTCCAAAAGGTCTCGGACTAGAAATAGGTTGTCAAAAATGCTGTGACCCGGTACAGTATAGGTCTGGTCTGGGTGGATCATGTCCGCCATCATGGACCCTAGCTGCAGCGAGATTGCTTTTGCTACGATTTTGTAATCCATGCTAAGGAGTGAGACAGGACGCCAGTTTCGTAAATTGCGGAGGTCCCCCTTCTTCGGCAGCAAGGCGAGCACCGCTCGCCTGCACGACAGAGGGAGGACCCCGCTCTGCAAGGACTCAGCCCAGATGGTGACTAGGTCTGTGCCGAGGATGTCCCAGAACGCGCGGTAAAACTCCACGGTCAGCCCGTCCATGCCCGGAGATTTATTGGTGGGCATGCGACGGAGGGCTTCCGAGAACTTGGCCAGGGTGAGAGGCAGCTCTAGTCGGTCTCGGTCGCCCACGCTGACCGTGGGGAGTTCCTCCCAGAGCACCCCGCAAGTGCCAGGATTGGTCGGATCCGGGGAGAAAAGGCTTGTGTAGAAGTCACGGGCCCTCCCAGACATCTCCTCTGGATCCGTGAGGGGGGTGCCGTCTTCCGCAAGAAGGCAGGTGATGTGTTTCTTGGCCCCCCTTGTTTTCTCCAGGGCATAGAAGAAGCGGGAGCCGCAGTCCATCTCCCGAAGGAGGCGGATGTGGGACCGAAGGAAGGCACCTCAGGCCCGGTGGTCCTCGAGGGCCCGGAGCTCCTCCCGCTTCTCCCGGCACGCTCCGGAGAGGGACGGGTCCTCGGGATTGGCGGTCAGGCGCCTCTCCATCTCTAAGACCTCCCGTTCCAACTGCTCTATCGCCGCATTTCGCCATCGGCTGGTGCCCTGAGTGTAGTCACGGCAGAAGAGCTTGGCGCGCACCTTCCCGAGATCCCACCATCGCCGCACCGAGGGAAAGGCACGCCACTGCTCTCGCCAGGCCAGCCAAAACTCCCGGAAGGACATCACAAAGCTCTCGTCCTCCAACAGGCTGTTATTAAAGTGCCAATAGGCCGGCCCCGGTCTCTCTGCACGGAGGGAGACCATTACGGTGACTAAATGATGATCGGAGAATGGGGCCGGCCGAATGGCGGAGGAGTGGGCCTGTGAAAGATGGAAACAAGATAAGTAAATACAGTCCAACCGAGAGTGGTGTGGCCGATGGGCCTCCACACGGACAAAGGTGAATGTGGAGGTGTCATCTGGGTGATGGTCACGCCAGACGTCCACTAGGGAGTGATGTTCAACTATCCCTTGGAGAATATTCGCAGCGGCCGGGCTCGGTTCGGCCCCTGAGCGGTCCCATTCCTCGAGGGTGGTGTTAGAGTCCCCTCCCAGACCAGACACTTGTGCGAATCCAGGGTGCCGAGAAAGTCGGACACCCACTGATAAAATTGTGGCCGCCTGGAGCTCATTTGCGGGGCATAGATGTTAACAAGATTAACCACGAGCCCCTCCATAGGGACTCGAAGGTGCAGCAGGTGGCCTGGCACAGCCTCATTGACCCCTAGCACCTCAGGCCGTAGGTTGGGGGAGAACAGGGTCGCCACTCCAGCTTGCCAGGTCGCGAAGTGGCTAAAGTATACCCCGTCCCCCCACTCCAGCCACCACCTGTCCTCGGCGGCTGGGTCCGTATGGGTTTCCTGCAGGAAAACTACAGAGTACCTCCCTTCCTGAAGGTAAGAGAGCACCTGGGACCTGCGGAGAGCCATCCTACAGCCCCTGGTATTCAGGGTCGCAATAATAAGAGGTGTCATGCGGAGGGCTGGGGGGGTGGGGGTTTCGTGTTGGCGGGGGTGTTCAGGGCCCCTGGCGGGTTGCGCAGCAACCCGTGACCCATCCCGTGGGTGAGTAGATCACGTCGGAAGCTGCGGGCTCGCTCGTAGGCCGCAGCACCGCGCCTTCCTTGCCCCCTGCCCTCCTTTATAAGGGCCCTTGTGGCCTGGAGGATGTGATCAAAGTCCCCCCATAGCTGAAGAGCCAGCTGTACCCTATTGCGGGCGCCACGGGTATGCTCTAGGAACTTCTGTAGTGCATGCCGCAGCTCATGTGGGGGTGGGGTTACAATTCCCGAGGTGTTCCCTGGTGGGACTCGTAATACAGCCTCGTGGTCCGCTAAGGCGGGTAGACAGGGTGCGGACCACCGACGGGGCATCTGACAGGCTGGGGTTATTAAATTCATTTCACGCCTTGGGGTGGAGGGGGATGGCAGGGAATAAATTGCCACTCCTAATGGGTCGCGGCTAGAAAGTGCAAAGACTGCTCCCTGGGGGGAATCTGTGAAAGGCGGAAAGGAAATAACCCCAAGGGCGGCATTAGCATTGCAGGAGGAGGGGACTTGGGCAGGGACAGGGGTGGGGGCAAGGGGCAGGGGTAAGGCTCTGGGGTTCAGGAGGCAAGCAGCTAAAGGAAAGTGCCTCCTGAGCAGAGTCAAGGGTTAAGGCGTAAGGGAGGGGGCTCCCAATAATGCTAGGCGCTGGCTCCATGGTGGTCTTAGCGGCCATGGCATCAGGTGGTGGACCACCTTCTGCAGGGTGCTCACCCAGGAAGGCAATTAGGGGGAGGGAGCATGGGGAAAGGGAGGCTGGGGTAAGGTTGCCCAGCTCGAGGCCAGCCGGCAGCAGATCATCCCTTCCCTGGGTGACCGGGGTCAAATCTAGGGCCTCAATCTCCGCATACACGGGGGAGAGGCCAGCTCCTGCCACCCCGGGGGCCTCTCCTCTAGGGCCCGCCTCATCGGTCGCCTCGGGGCCCGCGCGGGGTTCGGGTGGTATCCAGGCAGAAGGGGCGTCCTCAGAAGTCTCGGAGGGGAGCGTCTCCCATGGAGGAGGGGATTCTGCCCTCCAATGCCAGTCCGTCTTCCCCTCCCGACACCAGTGGATGGATCTCACTCGTGGCAGTGGCAAGAGGCTCGATATCAGTGCCTCCTTTCCTGGTCTTCCGGGGGGCTTCCGCGTCGGATGGATGCAGTGTAGCTCGAGCCTTCCGCTTGCCTTGCTTCCCCTGGACTAGGGTCGAGCCCTCCATAGCGTCATCTGGGGGTTGGTTAGCAGGGGTCGTGTTGGGGGGCGGAGGCGATTGTTCAGGGGTTCGGGGGGGTAGCGGTGAGGCAGCATGAGGAGCGTGGGTTTCTCCTTGGGGCGGGCCCTTTCCTATACCCGGTAATATCCTTGCCACACCCTCCTCCATGGGCTCTGTTGGATTGGTACTAGCAAGGGTGGAACTCCCTTGCTCGCCCGGGCATTGTAGGGAAGGTATTTCTTGGGCCCAGATGGGAGCAGCGATGGGTCGAGTAGGAGGAGGGTTGGTTTCAGGTGCCGGGCAGCCAGGGGCGTCGGCAGCGACGAGGCCGACGTCCTTCCAGGTCTCGGGGGTTTCGGGTGCCCCTCCCCCCCGGGCCAAAGGGCAGTCTCTGCGGACATGCCCTGCTGAGCGGCAGAGGTAGCACCGGGCCTCTCCGGTAGAGTAAAAGACCTGATAGCGGGCTCCCTGGTAGGGGACTAGAAAAGATCCCTCTAGTGCCTCTTCGTCACGCGCCCCTGCCGGCGGTAGAAGCTGCACTTGCTGGTGGAACGAAAAAATGTGACAGAGGGTGGGGTCCTTGCAGCCCAACGGGAGAGGGCTGATGACAGAGACAAGTTTCCCCAGAGTGGAGAGAGCGGGTAACAGGGCAGCATTGGGTAAGAAGGGAGGAACGGAGGTGAGGACGAGGCGAACGCCCAGGTCTTCTAACGGTTCTAGGGGGACAAACAGCCCCCCCACCGTCAGGCCCCTCTCCACCGCCTCCTGGGCGGCATCCTCCGAAGCTAAGAAAAAAACGACCTTCCCATACATCTTGGAGGCTGCCACAATAGCCGTGGGTCCTACCACCTTCGCCAACGCCTGCACGTATGTCTCCACGTGGGGCGAGGCGGGCACTAGGAGGCAACGGACGCCGTGCCTCCTGGTCAAGGCGGGGAAAGAGCCCCGGCCGCTGGTGATGGTGGCGGAGGCGGGGGGGGGCGAGATGACGAGGCGGCAGGCAGGGGGGAGCCCGTTGCTGCCCGGGCATACGTCCTGGGGGCCGGGGGAGGAACAATCGCAGAGCTGGTGGAGGGAAATGCAGGGAGGGGCGCCACGGTTGATGATGAGGCCACAGCGGTGGGGGCAGCCCCTGCCATGGAGGGCTTAGTGGTTTTAGTGGGGCCTTTTCCTTTCCACCCGCCCTGGCCCTTCCGGCGAACCGGGGGGGGGTTTCCTAGAATCTGGGGGGGCGGTGGGTGCAGCAGCAGCAGCAATCACCCTGGTGCCTCCTGCTGCCCGTGCCCCAGCAGGGGGGGTGGCAAGTATCTTGACAATAGTGGTGGGGAGGGGCCTTGAGGGTCGGACAGGGGTGGTGGTGGGGGAGGGACAACTAATTTTGTTGAAGCGGCCTCACCCCTCTCATTCTCCACCATTGTGAGCAGGGAGAGACAGGGAGACACCGGAAGGAGGAGGGGGGAGGGGAGAAGTTGAGTAGCCGCTCCTCCCCGCTAGGCTGCTGGCGGGGAGGGGGGGGAATGCCGAGGGGGTTGGACTGGGATGGGGGGGAAACAAAATTGGGGTCCAGTAGTAGGGGCAAGCTGTGGGATAAGCAATCCAGGGGGGGGGTGCAGACCCCCACACGTTTGT
The DNA here is from genome assembly GCF_965140295.1 of Lepidochelys olivacea. Taxonomy (NCBI): domain Eukaryota; kingdom Metazoa; phylum Chordata; order Testudines; family Cheloniidae; genus Lepidochelys; species Lepidochelys olivacea. Next base: position 72,050,338 of record NC_140411.1, on the reverse strand, counting down.
CCAAAGAGTCTCGGGTGGTCGCTGTTATGTCTGGTCCGGAAGGCAAAGTTCAAAGCGAACAGCTGGATCCGAAGGGAGGTGGCAGGTTGCCAGCAGGGGCAGGCGGTGGGGGGGCCGTGACAGTTGTAGTAACGATGGGGGGGTAGGGGCACTGATGGATCGGGGGTGGGGGTCTCCACGCCACACCCCCTGTGCCGCCACAAACGCAAGTAACCACAGTCAAACTCCCTCCCACGAGAGTATAATTCAGAAAATTATTCAGTCTTACAGCCCCCTTCACGATGATTAATAGCTCTCCTGGATTATTTCTCCTGTCTTCTGAAATCTTCTTCTCCAGCTGTGTTGGCTGTGTTCCAAGGCTTCCGGCATGCTGAGAATGTTGTAAAGTCCGAGCTGCCAGCAAAATGGCTGGGTCTGGGGGTTTCCACTCCCCGCTCCGGACAGCAAAATCGGCAATCTTCCCCCCCCCTCCTCCGGGGGCTCAGCTGAGACAAATAGCTGCGCCCGAAAGCAGGCGTGGGTGGGGGGGCGGGTGCTGGTGGCAAGCTGAGGGCAGACAGCACGTAGATGGAAAAAAAAACAAAAATCAAAAGAAAACAAAAAAAGCGTCTGGCCCAGTCGGGGGGGGGGACTAAGGCAGGTTCAAAAAGTAAGAAAAATCCAGGCCAGGAGGCTTTAGGAAAGAACAGAAAGCAGATAGCTGAGGAGCAAGCAAAGGACGTTCCGTTTCCCAACGGGGACGGTTCCAGAACAATTGGTTCCAGACAATTAAAACAGACAGGCTGATTAGAATACCTGCAGCCAATCAAGAAGCTGATAGAATCAATTAAGGCAGGCTACTCAGGGCACCTGGGTTTTAAAAAGGAGCTCACTTCAGTTTGTGGTGTGCATGTGAGAAGCTGGGAGCAAGAGGCATGACGAGCTGAGAGTGAGAACGTGGACTGTTGGAGGACTGAGGTGTACAAGCATTATCAGACACCAGGAGGAAGGTCCTATGGTGAGGAGAAAGAAGGTGTTGGGAGGAGGCCATGGGGAAGTAGCCCGGGGAGTTGTAGCTGTTGCACAGCTTTTCCAGGAGGCACTCAAGACAGCTGCATTCCACAGGGCCCTGGGCTGGAACCTGGAGTAGAGGGCGGACCCGGGTTCCCCCCAAACCTCCCAACTCCTGGTCAGACACAGGAGGAGTTGACCTGGCCTGTGGGTTCACGAAAACGGCCAAACTAAGGGCTGTCGTGAAGCTCCAAGGCAAGCAAATCTGCCAATAAGCGCAAGACCCACCAAGGTAGAGGAGGAACTTTGTCACAGCGCCTTCCTGGAGGCTTTCAACATCTCTGGATATATCTCTTAGAAGCAGAGAAAACTGTGTAATACTTGAGGGATAAGTGCAGTATTGTAGGAACACTTGGATGTGTTTAGATTCAGATACTTTCCTCACACACTATCTTGTACTGTATGACCTATAGTATGATTTCAGAAACTCTTCCAATTTATCACAGACTTGAAAACTAGTAACATCTTACCTGTGGTATTAGCTAAAAAAATAACAAAAAGGCTTCTACAAATTAATGTTGACTACCAATCTAAGACAAGCAGCCACAGCAACAAACACAGTACTTTCTGCTCTTCCAGAGCTTCATTATAAAAATTGTTTGATTTTTGGTCACAGAACAACTGTGTTTTTAGTGGTTTTGTCAGAACACTCTTTGAAATGTTTTCTCCTCCATGTCATAGCTCTTGGAGAATGTAATGTGATAGTTGGAAATCATTCTATGGTCAATTGTTTCAATTACAAATCATTTTATTTTATTGTTGTTTTGTTTTAATTGGGGTGAGAGGAGGGAACTGAGGGGGAAACTCAAATATGGGTTGGTATTCTGGAAAGAATTTAGAGACATTATGTGGAATGGAACTTTCAAACAAATGCCCAACACTTCTGTTTGTATATCAATGAGACTAAAACTGGGATTCAATTAATACAAAGCATATTTCCTTCTCTTTAGTCTACTCCCCAGATTTATGAAACAATGTTTTAAATTAAATATTTCAATGAGAGAAATTGTGATCCCCTCTGTTTGTTTCAATTCAAGAGTCAGCAACAATCCAACAGTAATAAATAGGCATGCTCTCTTTTACTCTTCAAACAAGAAAAATGTGGTAAATCAATGGGGATCAGACTTTCAAAAGGTATGTCTGAAAATTGAACAGACTGAAAGGAACAGCACAACAAATAAGTCTGTAAAATATAAATTGACAAAATTAATTTACTACATTTTCAGGTGCCTGCCCGTTTACATGTACAGTCATTTAAGATAAGTCCTTGTATGTATTTATTTTATGATGGGGGTACTTTGAGGAATTGGGAGAATTAACACGAAAATGTTCTAAGGGACTAGGTTTTGCTAAATAATTCAGAAAAATAAAAGAGATTATTTTGCAGCTTAGAAAGGGAAACCATGCCGGGGGTATTCAGTTCAGCTGGTCTCAGCATAACGAGGCCTCTGAGGATGTAGCTTTTTGCGATCCCTATTTTATTAAATGTCAGAAAGTGTGATGTTGAAGACTCGTGTTGAAGGCTCATGTAATGTAGCTTACCTTACACACATAACCTTCACAAAAACATCTTCCAAAGCCGCTTGCTAAAAGATTTATGGCATCATGCAAGTTTTACGCCAGTGAGTGCACTAATGGCTTTCCCTGATGAATCCCTCAGGAGTCAGTCTGCCTGGAAAATGCCAAAGTATAGAGTAGCACTTAAGCCCCACAACAGTATGTTATAGTTTGTGTAAAAAGTTTTAGGGCACAGAAGATAAAATATTAATACATATGAAAATCTAAAAGTTTAGAAACCTTATACACTTTTGAGTACCTAAAAAGCTTTACATTTCACATATTAGGTCTTGGGGATGACATATATCTTATTTTCAGTGGCATACTGTGCCTTTCCACAGCTGAAATAAAGAAGATTCTATAGATTTGATGGTAACAACATAAATCAGACAGCTAAAAGAATACAATGTAAACAATTACCACAAATCAATATAGGAGAAATTTTTAAAGACACCTAGGGAATTAGATGCCCAAATGTAATGACTCTCAGTGGCAGTTGGATGCCCTCCGTTAAGCACTTTTGAAAATCCCATTCATAATTATCAGATTCATGGCTATAACCATCATGAAGCATTTGTAGCTTTTTTAATGGAAAGGGGTTTCACCATAGTAAATGAGACACTGAAGAAGACACAATAGTGACAAAATTATTTGAAGAGTAATAAGAGAACCCCTCAGTAAATCAAAGGAAGATTTTCCTGTCAGTGTTTCCAAGATATATTCTGGTCAAATTTTACCCTCAGGAAGATAAGGTAGCCTTCTGAAGAGAATGACCACCACCACCACCAACAAAACATTTGATTTGCTCCACACATTATATTAGCTTAGATAGAAACTATTGTCTAGAACACTTCCTGAGAAGAAAAATGTAACTCTAAGTTGTCAAAAGGAGCATTGGTGTCATACATTGAATACATTAAATTTGTGTTGGTCTGAGAACCACCTTTACTGAAGAGTTGAAAATAAAGGATTGTTTATAATAGAAAGAATCCCTGTTCATTTAACCTGCCCCCTGAAATTAATGTCATCTATAATAGTCTATGTAGCTCATTTTCATGACATATCAATATCACTCAAGGCAAGAGCTTAGTACAATTCCATAGATGATTAGGTGTGAAATCATGGCTCCATTGACGTCAATGGCAAAAATCTCATTCACTTTATCCAGGCCAGGATTTCATCATAACATTTCATATAGATAATGAAAGCATCTGATGTTACCATTTTATTTATTTATACATACAATATTTATAAGGGAGATAAAGCCTCATGCTTCAGGGCATAAGCCAACTACTAACTGGGGTTAGAAAGAAACTTCTGTTATGAGCAGGTTATCCCATTACTGAGTTTCTTGTACCTTCTGGATGTTCTGGTATAGGTCACTCTCATAGACAGGATACTAAAGTAGACTGACCATAGGTCTGATCTGTGAGGGTACTCATCATTCATTGAGTCTAGTTGCACTCTAATAGAGCTATACAAGTAAACACCTGTATCACATACTGAAGTAACCAGAAATACCGATCCTGGAGTGAATCATGCAGTCTTTACTCAAGCAAAACTCCCACTGTCGTTAATTCAAGTCAATGGGACTGAAATCTACATTAAGTAAAAATTGAAGAATTAGGCCCTTAATATGAATCTGCCAGAACCCCTGATTTCTTAAGCTAACACTTCCTGGTTTGTCTGACAATTAGCTAGTGTTCAACAGTAGCAACTACAACAATGTCTGGAACTTTAACTTAAGCCACAAAGAATTAGCTGAAATAAAACATAAGCCTGCCAGTGGGGTAAGGTGAGCTCATGTTTATATTAAATTTTGTTTTCTATGACACTATATATCATTTCACAGGTTTAGGTGAACCAACTGGTTTAGACAGAATATTAGAGATGTAGACCTAGGAAAGAAGCAGAGCAGATTTCCTAAAATTAATGGCCTTTTCAAGTTAAATTAAACTCTGGAACCTGAAAGGGAAAGGAGCAACAAGGCAGGTAAGAAAAAAGAATGACAGACACATGTCCAGAGTTGCTCTCTGATAATTAATTTAACAACAATGAAAAAAGAATTCTCTACAACTTGGTTTTCTTGCCAGTTTAAAGATGTTACTTTGAATTTTATTTCTTTACTTCATTTATTAATGAACAGCTTTTTCAGCAAAGAAAGAACTTGAAAGACATTGTTAAAATGACAAAGGCCCTAATAAGCAACAGTTCTGAAATAATATTTGATGATAATGAAAAATCATTTTAACTTGCCTTTTCCCTCATAGAAGGCACAATAGAAAGAGAGAGAAAGAAATGTGCTTCTAATGGCAGAGTCTTGGAGAGTACAAGATGTGAATAATCCTTTTTGAAATATTTTTTCACTTTGGTTTCCCTTGTGGAAGCATGAAAGAGATAAAGAAAAATGCCCTAAATGAGAGCACAGGGTCTTAAAATAACAATTTTGATGTATTTTTATTTTGCCATCTCTTTCTCTCCAGAGAAAGTAACAGTAAAGACTAAAGATGGGACAGAAGAGCACTGTTTTCAGTAAATTCCTTATCTGACCTTGAATTTAGAGGGCTTAAAACATGAGATGCCAAGTCAAGGAGTTGAATTTTCTGGAGGAACTATTTGCATCTCAAAATAGCCGCAATATTTTTCAGTCTGGAAACATTTTTTAAAAGGGATTGTCTACGCTGATAGACCAGAACTGTGACTTATTTATTTTAAGTCTATTAACTATATCATATGATGTTGTAAGGGCCAAGACTATAACTGGGTTCAAAAAAGAACTACATACATTCATGGAGGGTAGGTCCATCAATGGCTATTAGCCAGGATGGGCAGGGACGGTGTCCCTAACCTCTGTTTGCCAGAAGCTAGGAATGAGCAACAAGGGAGGGATCACTTGATAATTATCTGTTCTGTTCATTCCCTCTGGGGCACCTGGCACTGGCTACTGTCGGAAGACAAAATACTGGGCTAGATGGACCTTTGGTCTGACCCAGTATGACTGCTCTTATGTGCTTATGAATAATTTAAATTAGCCTTGCAAAATCCCACTTTTCCACTGTCCCAGCATTAGTAGAAAACCTCTCCAGGTGAGTATGACAAATGACCTTAACTTCTGGAGAATCTAAGCTTTTATATTTAATAAAGGAAGTTCTAGCAGCATGGTTGTGAAGAAAACTTTAAAATCATGAACGAAGTATAGTAACTGATGCTGTAGAAGCTAAGCGGTGTGAGAATAACTTCTGCTGTTATACAGATGAGCATGCAGGGAGCATGCCATTCACTCTGCCTTTGCTCAGTAGCCGACCAAGTGGAGGAACAGCTCTAATGCCTTCTCTCCACCAACCCCAGTGACCCAACTGAAATCCTGGTTCTCCTAACTGGGATTCATGGGGTGGGAGAGTGAAGATCAACAGCTCCTCTCTCTCACCTTCCAGCTGGCTGAGGCAATGCCCAGAATGCTCCTCCTCTGATTACCTTACTTTTCATTTTCTTGTGCCTCTGTATTTCTGGGTTAAAGCAAATAGCAGAGGCAGAAGTGCCAAGACACTCCAAGATTATTTTTGTGATATCTCCAATCTCACTGGAAGCAAGAAGTAACAGAAATTTTGTAGAAAGCCTGTTGTCATGAGAATTCTAGTGCACTTTTCCATATGCAAGATCTTTGGACAATGTTCAGATAAGGATGCAAACTTTGGGGCACTAGTCTGAGCCCAATGGGAGGTTTGATATTTACTCATGATTAACCTCTGGGCGAGAGTTCTCTGGAAATTAGACATAAGATGCTGTTTTTAGTAATATCAGGTTGGAGTATTTTGTGTGTGTATCATTATAGAACACGAGCCCATCAATAATGTCCACTAGTTCAAAAAATATAAATACAAAAACTGTGACAGTTCTCTGCCTCCGAGTCAAACTTTACCTTGTCTTAGACAAACCAATCCTTGACAAAGTAAAAAATTCCTTTTCACACTATGAGACAGTTACATGTAAGAAAAATTTCGCAAATGGACAAAAGAAAACTATTTTTAGGTCAGCTTGGAAATGTTTATCTGCAATTTTGTTTTAATGAGAAAAGATAAGTCCTAGAGCTTTGCTCATGCATGGAAATGGGACAATGAACTGACAATAAATACAAGAGAACATAATTGCAAAAGCATGATTGCCCTTAAACTTTAATTGTTCAATATTTTAAGGTTTGGGGTTTTTTTGGTCTTGCTTTAACAATATGGTTCTGATCTTGCAATTTTTAGTAGACTGCTGTGCCCATTTCAGCTCCTCACCTGAGTCAGCTAGCACTTCACAACATCAAGCCTCTCAAATAGAATGAATGGCAAATAATAAGTTGTGTCAACATTATATAACCCACACACCTCCTGGGTGTGGTGTTCTGTCCCATCTAATGGTACTGAGACCACTTAGAGAGAGAGAGAGAGAAGTTAATGAGTCTGCTGTACAGCCTCAGCTAACAGGCTTTTAGCTCATGCAGTAGAGCAGTGGTGGGCAACATGCGACCCATTAGTGTAATCGGATTGTGGGCTGTGAGACATTTTGCTGACATTGACCATCCATTAGCATGGCCCCCTGCAGCTCCGAGTGGCTGCAGTTTGCTGTTCCTAGCCAATGGAAGCTGCAGGAAGTGACGGGCCGCAGGGACAGTCAATGTCAGCAAAATGTCTTGTGGCCAGCTATCAGATTACCCTGATGGGCTGCATGTGACCACGTCCTGCAAGTTGCCCACCACTGCAGTAGAGAGTCATATACTAAGCTCCAAAGGTCCCAGGTTTGATCCTACCTGCCGACGACCGGGGTCTGTCAGTGTTACAGGTGGAGGCTTATCTAGGATTTCAACTGGGAAGTCTCTGAAGCTCAGGATGTGCTTCCTCAGCTAGGTGAAGTATGTGGCCCACACTTCCTGGGTGTGGTGTTCTGTCCTATCTAGTGGCAGAGAGAGAGATTAATGAGTCTACTTTTCTGGCTTTTAGCTCATGCAGTAGAGGCTAATGCACTAACCTCCAGAGGACCCAGGTTTGATCATGCTCGCTGACGACCAGGGTCTGCCGGTGTTAAAATTACAGAAGTTGTTTTTGGAGTTTCTAAATCAGTGGTGGGCAACCTGCGGCCTGCGGGCCACACGCGCCCCATCAGGGTAATCCACTTGTTGGCTGAGAGACAGTGGCGGCCAGCATGTCCCTGTGGCCCGTGCTGCTTCCCGCGGCTTCTATTAGCCCGGAACAGTGAACTGCAGCTACTGGGAGCTGGGTGCAGACATGCCTATGGACGGTCAATGTAAGCACTGTCTCGCGGCCCACCAGCAGATTATCCTGAGAGGCCGTGTGTGGCCCGTGGGCCGCAGGTTGCCCACAACTCTTCTAAATGCATTACATTGATAAGTTTTCTACATGATTTGGGACCAGATTTTTAAAGGTATTTAAATATTTGTTTTTAATTCTGGCCCTTTGTCTACAGCATTGACTAACTAAAAAATTCTCATTTCTATCTTTTAATTTTTTTTTTTACCCAAGTTATTAGACTCTGGTGTCACATCAACCATCAGCTTTTGCATTTTGAAGATATTTTGGGAGATTAAAAGTTTACTTTGAACTCTGTGAAACATACATATAGTTATGAAGAATTCATGTTATAGCAGCTGCAAGGTATTCTACTGGAAACTTTCATCACAAATATAAGGTCCTTTTGCATGACCTCCTTCTAAAAGATGCTGGTTTTATATAGCACTATACTCAAGCCTGGTTCTACCTGAATGAAACTGTTGATTGCCACCTGAACAGATAAACATGGTTTGGTGCTGCAAACTAATTGGTATATCACATACTGGCAGCTCATTATTTATAAACCTGTGCTGAACACTGTATTTGGATTATTAGCCAGTAATGGTCTAAACTAGTCTGTAGGCAATAGGCACATAATTAACAAGCATTTAATATTACATATCGGTGTAATGTCTTTTTTTATTTAATTACTGTTCTGAGCAATTTGGTTTCAAGTACTGGGGCCAATCTTTGTCACTCTGCACCTTGTGCTCTCATTTACACCAGAGAGAAGAAGGTATGGAATATTACCATTATGATTTAGTAGCATTTTACATCTACTTTGCACACAGGGTATGTCTACACTGCACCTGTGGCTGGCCCATGCCAGCTGACGCAGGCTAACGGGGGTTGGGGTAAGAGGCTGTTTAATTGTAGATGTTTCTTTAATTGTGGGGCAGCCTGAGCACTGGGACCCTATCACCTCTCAGGATCCTAGAGCCTGGGCTCCAGGCCATGTGTGAGCATCTATACCTGAATGAAACAGCCCCTTAGCCCAGTCAGCTGGCATAGGCCAGCTGTGGGTTTTTAATTGCAGCACAGACATCTCCAAAGTGGGTTTAGCCTTCAGCTCCACAATCAGCACAGATGGGGAGGCAGCTTGAAGCACAATTCTTGTCTCCCAATACTGGGCCAGTGTAGTTTACATAACATCAGGATCTCAGAGCTGCTTTAGGTTACTCGGCCTACAGCCAGTCAGGCCAGCACTGTGCCACCTGAGGATTCCTTAGTGCTAGAGGGAATCCTCAGCTGCCCCTTTAGGGTAGAATTCTGTGTCTTTGATATTCCTCAGGGCAGCCAGAACTGAGATGAAGGATTGAGCCATCTGAATGAGTTGTGCCTGCAGCTATCTGTGTCGCTATAGTGGACATGAACTTCTGAGTCAACAAAGAAGGCTTATCATCTGTATAGAGTCATTGAGCATTGACAGACTACTCTCAGGTTTTTCCAGTGCCATTGCAAGAAGGAACTTCATCAGCTCAAATGGGGAAATGTATGGTGCCATGAGGCTTCATGTAGACTAGAACCAGTCCCAATATAACTTTATATTGGGTTTATGTACTAATAACAACATCAGTGTCTTATTTACTAGTTCCCTTTTGTTCTTTCCTTTCCACCAAGTGCTCACCTTAGTGGGAATATAATAACTGGCACACCAGATCAGACTCGTGGTATATCTCGTCCAGTCTATTCTATGCCAATGTTGTTCTTTGTCATATTTGGTAGCTACCAATTATCTGAATGAAAATATAAAGATGAAAATGTAAAGATTTCCAGATCACATTAGGTAATGGAACAGTTGTTTTTTGTTTTTGTTTTTTGTAATGGGAATGGAGGGCAAATGCTTGACTGAAGAGAAAGAGAGGAAAGTCTAAAAGACCATCCATTGCCTTATCCACCATCTCTTTACTAAAGTTATTTTCTGCTTCAAACTTTTGCTCTTGCACAAAAGGCAATGTTTCTCTTCTAGTCCATGTAGAGCTGGGCTAAGTATGAAGTCATTTGGGGTAATTGTATCTCTCATGCATTGTCCATTTTCTCAACATTACTGTGAGTTGCCTACAGGCAATACAGAACCTGTCTCTGCAGTTTCCATTGGGTGTGTCACACATTATTTCTCATTATTATGCCTAAGTAAAGCAATCTGAATGTGCTGTACTAGTGATGCTTGACTACACAGGCAACATTCCTATTAGTAGGTTCTATGCATACAGTCTGCTGAATATGAACATCATTTTCCTAAATCTTGACCCAAGTCTAAGAATACCTGTCCTTGATGGTTTACAGTGCATTTCAGAATTAATATGTATAAACAAGGTACTGCTAAGGTTGCAAATTAAGGAATTTACATATGTAAACTAAACACCCTACACTCATTATTTACTTCTCTACGTGCATTTTAGTGCTTCTTAACAACCTTCCCACAGATACACTATGGGTAGTAAACAATCCTGGATGCAAGATATCTGTATGCAGAGTGAAGCACTCCTAGGCTGAAGAAAAAGCACAAAGATTACAGTGGCAGCACTCTAGTTATGAGTCACTTTATAAATACTGGATTGATTATAATGAACTTTTATGGACGTTTTGATTATATCCATTTCCATACGGTAGATAATTATAAACTGTTAAATCGAGGGATATTGGAAATGTTACCATTTCAAACAGTGTTCTTGTTTTAAGTACATAATTTTAATATAATAAAATTAATGGGTAGTACTATAGCAACAACATAAGAGATTGCTCCTATTTGCAATACATTGGGAGACAATCCAACATAGTCATTGCCATGTCATTGCCTGTCAGCTGTAGGCTGAGAGACAACATCCTTTTCCAAATTCCACCTAAAAGTTCTGTTGTCAGAACAGCACAAGGGCTTTTCCTGGCTCTGGAAATAGAATGCAGTCCTAGCCCTATTGAAGTCAATGGGAGTTTTACCATTGACTTAAATGCGTTCAGGCTCTTACGCATAGAATTTGATCCAAGCTGATCCAAAGCCCACTGATGTCAATACAAAGATGTCCATTGATCTCAGTGGGCTTTGGATTAGGCTTAAGCAGCAAGGAGGGCTGGCTCCAATCTGCATACCCTGTGTAGAAAGTACTTGTACCTCTTCAAAGCAATGCACATAGCAAAAAGAAAATATTAAGGAGCTTCAAATTGGGATCCAGGTTGTGGTTTATTCACCAGTAGTTCTGATGGCCATCGTTTTTGATGGTTTAGGTACCACACGGTTGGAGTTAGCATTTATTGGACTCAGCCATAGACCTTAAAGGAGGACTCCAGATGTCTATCCTCCAATAGCATCTTTCAATTTGCATGAGAAAGTAAAAAGAGAAACTCTTCACAAAAAGGAAGTGCTTAGACTGAGTGTAAGTCATAGCACCCTGGGGAGACAAACTGGTGCTCACTCCACAGTGAGACCATTAAAAATACATGAGGGTAAAATTAAAATCATTTTGTGGCATCATTTTTTAAAAGTAAGTTTTTAAGTTTTAGAAATAGATGCAAAGTAGCACAAACAAATATAAAAAATGCACACACACAGAAACTGCTCCTGCACATAACAGTGTAATGGAACAAATATACACAAGATAATATATATAAAAGAAACTGATTGAATTATACAGTGTAGCCACAATGATTTATAATTCATTTCAAGACACATATGTCCAGCCTTCTGCCATTGGCTCCAGTACCATCAATGTAAGAAACACACTTTCCACAATCACTGTAGTTCAATAAATCCATCTAATTCAATGCATGGACAGACCTATGAATGACTGTTTGCTGAAGTTCAGTCATTGTAGCCATTTGCTGATATCATCAAATCCCATGCTATTATAATAGAAAATCAGAAGTGAAGTAAAATGATACCTGGATTAATTTGATTTGAGACCCAATATTTAGTCACTGAGTAAAACAGTTGCCTAAAATGCCACCATGGTTGTTGAGCTTTTCTCCTTACTAAAATTATTTTGTTGATAATATGGTCATGCTTTTTCTATAACTATATGTTAAAAAACTTTCTTATTGGTTACCATTATCTTTATCTTTTACCTTCATTTATTAGTCTATCCTTGACCTGTTTGACCTTTAGTGCCTTGAAGCTGACTTCTTATATACAGCTGAACAGGATTTAACTGTACTAATGTCTGTGATCTCAATAAATAAATAAGAAAACTTATTACTATTACTGAAAACAAAATAACAACTGAAGACTTAACAAAATCCAGTTGGGAACAAGTATTCCAGTTAGACTTGCTGCATACTCATAGCATTAGCTTTACAAGCAAGAATGGGTCTGGTGCATTATCAGGAAATCTTCTGAGAAGCTAGCATTAACACCATGTTTGCATCTATTTCTTTGTAGCTGGTTACCATTTGTGTTTTGTTTATATGGGAATATGACTATAGATCTATTTAGCTCAGATGGGATAATACGGATAATTAACTGTTCAAGGAGAGTTCCCTACATGTACCTCTTTCTCTTTTATACTGTAGTATAATGATCAGCTCTAAGAATGATGTACCCTATTGCACTGCTAATTTAATTCATATGGCATTACAGGGGGGGTATTTTGTGTGTGCTTTCTGAACTTGGAGCTGTGTTAAGTGTATGTAAATTTGTGCAGTGTATTTATGGGGCACTTTCCATATGTGAAACTCCCGTTTACTTTGCCTGAAGTTCTCTGCAGAGGTGGGTCTTTTGAGCTGTATCTTATGGACTGGTGATACCTTCCCCAAGACACTGAGTGCATTCCACATGCATGTATAAGCCAGTGAGAGTTATGTGCATTCATTACATCAAAGGAGGTGATCAGCAGCCTATCATGACCCATAGGCCTTGAACCCAGTTCTGCAGGAGCAGCCATGCTTCTGCCTTCCGCTTGGCTGCCTGCTAACAACTGCTTACCCAGGACCATGAAGCCCAGCCCCATTTCAAGACACGGCCCTAATGTCCTATTGACAGAGTCCCAGAGCATCTGATTGTCCTGATGGCCTATTTAAGCTAGCAGCAGGAACAGGAAGCTGTCTGAATAGTTCAGATCATGCTTTGTGCTCTTGCTCCCCTGGCTTGATTTCCTGGCATCCCAACACAGCTTGACTCTTGGCATCTGACTCGTAGTTCTGATCTCAAGTTTGTTTCCTGCCTCTGACCTTCTGGTATGCCGATCCAGCCTGACTCTGGTTACTGACTCATGATTCTGATCTCAAGTTTGTCTCCTGCTTCTGGTCTCCCAATATCCTTCCCAGCAGACTCTTGCCTCCTGTCTCATGGCTGTGGACTCAGGCTCTGACCACTAAGTCTGTCTGCCTATGACCTGGCTATGGCACAGCCTTATCTGTAATTTTTCTTTCTAGCACTTCAGAGCTCCCACAGAAATCCATGTTATCCTTGTGACAGCTGTTCATTTCATGAGACATCATTGCTGTTACTCTAACCCTTTTCCACACACAAGTTGTTCTAGTTCAACCCCACTCAACAGTTCACATATGTGCCCACAATGTACTTTAGGAAATCTTTTAGACCCTCTACGAAATGCATAGTTCTTGCAATGATTTTTCTTTTTCTTTTATAAAAGAACATGATAGAAATAAGAAGCTTTTTGTCTGAAGAAAGTTTGTGAACCTGAATTGCAGAGTTTTGTGGGGAACATGAGAGAAAATTACTTGCCCTTTAAATCCAGTTAATGAATATAGAATATATAAGTTCTGAGTCAATCCTGCTCCCATTGATTTAAATAAGAATAGAATCAATCTCCCTATCTGTAATAGGGAATATGGAATCACTCTAATATCTAAATCAAGCTATATAACTGACATATACAGTGCTTGCCACCAAAATCCACCACTTGGCAAAGTATATAATAGTTATTTCCCATTATAAGTATAGGAGGAAACTACTGTACCTCTTCAACAACATTGTGTAGTAAGTACTAGGGAAATGCCGACTTTTAAGTGAAGACCAGATTAGCGTATAATGTTTTTTTAAAACTTGAATGCTGATAGTGAATAAACGTAATCAAAGACTAACACTAAGAAGTGTGTCTTGATTTTCAAAGGTTTTGACCCTATAGACTTGAAAACTAAGCCACATAGATACATAAGTATGGATTTAGATGCCTACATTTAGGCATCCACATTTGACCTTTAGGGCCGCTTTAGAAAAAGTGTCCCTTGAATCTGATGAAGACTGTAAAGTTGATCTTGTTGATATATGATCTGGAGAATTGCTTCTTCTTGGAACTGAACCTAAATGTTCTGCACCAACAGAGTGATATTGAAAGAAACTGAAATTAATTCACATCTCATTCATATCATGGATGAAGTATGAACCAAGTTCATGCATTGTTGACAATTTGGAGAAGTTCATTTTCTGGCAATGTGTCAGAATATCTGGTACAATACTTCATAAAACAAGCTTCCTTTTTCATCCTTTGCAGTTGAACATTTGAAATAGGACGTCAAAAAACACACATGTTTCAATAAGGTATTAGTATGCAAAGCCTTTAAGACTGGCAAATTGTCTTTTTCTCCCCTCCCAGTGACACATTAACTTTATGAAGACATCCAAATAGGAGAAAGAGGGACTGAGAAAATAATGGAATGCCAATGGAGGACAGCACTGTAAAGTCTTACTAGTGTGAGAATCTTTTCATTTACTTCCATGGGCCTTGCATCAGGCCAGAGTTTGGAAAATCCTATCACCAAAGCATTACCTGTACATCTACGTATGTATCTAAATTATATGTTATTTCAAACTTCAAAAAACTATCATCTCCAGTAATCTCCAGATTCTCTCTTTCAATTTCATCAGATGGGATAGTGTCCAGTCTACATTAGTAAATCGTACAATGGAGATTAAAGCACAGCCTCCAGATACAGTATTAAAAAATATTTTCAAAACTACATTTGATTTATGATATTAGAGAGAAAAAAACATGTAGATTCCATACCTTTAAACTAGCTGGCTTCGTTAGAAAAGATATATAGTGTTTTCTGCAGAAATTCAAATCTGATCCTGCCAGGAGTTTTTATGAAAACAGCATTATCAGGTTTTTTTCTCATTCTGAAGAATCGTATTCACTAGATAGGATCAGCTAATTCTTTTTGTTCCCGAGCTTAGACTTAAAACATAGGCTTGTCTGCTCTCAACAGATAGGAATTATTCAAGAAGTTATTTTACAGAACACAAAAAAGATAAATTAGAAATACACATCTACAAAACATGATAAAAACAATAAGGGAATACAAACTTGAGTTTAAAGACATGTTAGTAATGAATCTAATTTACTTGCAAAAGGAATGAACAAAAGATGTGTTTTCCTCTAGGAATTACTGATAAACATATTGTGTTATTCCGCTTTAAATCTGGCATGATTTTGTTTTACTTTCATCCAGTGTAAAAATGAATTCATTGGCAATATTTTATAACTGAACAATATAGAAAAGTGCTTTACAAGGGTAAGATTGAGTACAGGGAAAGGAAAGAATAAATATTGATATTAGAACTTTCTTCTATTAATAGAAAAATATGCAGTGGAGTACAACTGATTACATACATGAGCCTATTGTGCGATCACTTAAGTCAGCCCATAGACAGAGATCAATGCTCTTGTCAACATGCTAATGAAAAGGGTTGACCACTTACTACTAACTTGGGTCTTTGAGCAGGTTATGTCAGAGAAGATACGTTTTAATATAATTTAGATGCATATTTACAGATAATTCTTTGATGACACAAGATTTTCCAAACTGGGGCCTGATCCAATGCACACGGAAATAAATGAAAGTCCTTCTACGTGGGAGAGCACAGAAATTCTCCCTCCATTACAGGGATGGGCAGTAAAGACTTAAAAAAGAAAACACTCATGGAATGAAAATTATTTTAAAATGTATTTAAAATAATCCAAAGAGTTTTCAATAAACGTGGCAATTATATGTCAATATGTGAATTCTGATTTGCAAATGATATTTTTATTCTGTTTTATTCTCCTCTATTATGCAAGACCTATAGGAAACAGTGACTGAATTTTATAAGTAATATTGAAATCCAGAGCCGAACAAGTTCTCAGCTTTTATTATCTCATCACCTACAGAGTGTGGAGGGTAGGAAAGAGTCATGGGGTATATTGTCCTTGTTTTGCGGTTGGGAAGACTAACAGTAAAACACTCTTGTGGTTAGAAGTTCTGATTTCCTAAGGATAATGAATACAATACTTTTAAATCTAGCTGACAGAAAAACACAGACTGAAAAACAAAACCAAAAAACCCCTCTTTTTTTCCAGAACATCTCAGTACATTATACATTACAATATGCTAATTAACCATGTGTTTGCTGGACAGAAAATCTATTTTTAATGTAAAAGCCCTTCAACATGATGACAAATTCATCAGCAAGAAAAACTGAACATTTAAGGTTAGTTGAATCAGTGAGTTATGGCCTCTGAAGACTTAGATTTAAATTTGGCCTTGGGCTAGGAAGAAAATGGGTTTGGTGGCTTTATTTTAGTCCTCAATAAATACTGGGCCTTAACACAAGACAAACTTTACTCAGCTTGGCAGAAATCAGCTAGGATTAACAAATGGGAAAGAGGTGAGTTGGTTGAGTTGTCTAGAAATCTATACAGGGCTGCTCTAGCCAACTCCTGTCAGAAATTCACTTTTCCAAGCACCATGTACATTACAATTGGGTTACTTTTATTTGGGTATAGATTTTGTAGAGTTTAAGTCTAGGAAAGATCATGATGATCACCTACCCTGTCCTCCTGCATAACACAAGTTTTTTGTGGTTTGTTTCTTTATTAGACATTCACTTTTGAGAGGCAACGATTTAACAATATATGTGTATCATTTCGTTATACCCAGAAAAGACCATGGAGTCCCATAATCCAAAAATGAAATAAATTTTCATAATCAAGAGATGCGAAGGACAATGCATTGATTCCTTTTTTCAAAAGCCATTACCTTATGATTTATACTAACTGAAGTATGGCCTATGATGGAAAAAGGACCACATCAATAAGAGTAAACGTAATATCATACCACTATATATCACTGAGATCACATGCGTTCAATTAATTCATATAGACATAGTCGAAAATGAGTATTAGAACAATGGTTCCATTTCTAACATATAGTTCTGTCTTAAGATTATTGGTTTCTGTATGAACTCTGTTGCTGATTAACTGATAAATCTACATGTGAAACATGGGTTTCCATGATTTTTTTTTTTGTGACTGACTGATGCAATGGTTATTATAATGCAACACACAATGTGTAAAGCACATTGTGTTATTTATTACAAAACTACATTCTGAATGCTATGTTCTTCGCTTCAGCTAATCAGAAAACAAAAACAAACAAACAAACAAACAAAAAAAAACAGTAGTTATAGAGAATCAGTTAAAGTCCCAGGGAGTGAACACTAAACAGGTGTCAGTCAGCAGCTCTGTCCTTATCCCACATCCATGCTCTTGAGAGAGAGTGTCTGGGATATAAGCTATGAAGCTATGCTACAAGCCTAAAACAAAGAAGATGCACTGTGGCTGGAAGTGTAAACAGATATCCATTCATTTCCTTTATTGCCCATTGCAGGAAGATAACCTGGCATGCTTACATCCCTTCCCCCACTCCACATTATAGGCAATCACCTGCCCTAACTGCTGGGCTTCGATGCAGCTTTGGTGCTTGGCACATATGGACAATAGGTCTGTGGGTTGTAGATCCTCTGTGGAAGGGAGTGGGACCCGACTGTGTCTTTTTTTACTGGGTGCTGCAGGAGCAGCTACCAAGATCAGTGTATCACAAGATAAAGGACATATTTGTGGGAGATAAGGTAACATGGATTAGTCCATGTATATAATGACTGATCATTGATTCATCCTCTGTCTGGGCACAGGTGACCATGGTGGTCATCTCATGGACACAGATAGGGTGACCAGATGTCCTGATTTTATAGGGACAGTCCCAATTTTGGGGTCTTTTTCTTATATAGTCTTCTATTACCTCCCCACCCCCTGTCCTTTTCACACTTGCTGTCTGGTCACCCTAGACACAGATGACAACACAGAACAATTGGAGGGTGGTTGGCTTTTTCCACCTTGTGGCTCACTCGTATGTCCCTGCTACTGTAAACTAACTGGAGTGAAACTTCATACTTCTACAAGTGAGTTCATTTCCCTAGCTGGAAAAGTGCTGGTCCAGGTAATTATAGGATGCAGTGGCAGAAAATTCTATATTTGTTGCTATGAGTGTCTTTCAACATGTGGGGTGAAATTGGATGCAAGAATAAAAACTGGACTGACAGAGAAAGTTTGCCTTTGAAATTTAATCCCTACAGTCTGGTTCAGCATCTTTAACTCAAACTATGGAGCTAAATCTTCCCAGCACAATCTATCTTGTTTTGTCACTTGATCAATCGCAGCAAGTCACTGCTATGATACAATGCAATTCAGGCTGGTAGACAGGCACCAATTGAAGCAATGCAATTATTATAAATTAATTACCTTTAATGGAACATCTGCTTTAAAAACAAGAATGAATATGGAAATTATGTTTATAAGTTATCTGCATTAGGCATAATTGACTTAATTACGATTTTTTTTACATTTTTATTAATATAATTATAAAACATGACACACAACTGAATAATGTCCTGCCAATATTGAAGATGTTAAGCAATTTACTTAGTGTCTTTTTTTGTTCTCTCCTGAACTAAAATGAAACAAAATGACTTAACATGATCTATATGCATCCCAGATACCATGGCATAAATCTCCTGTGGTAGAATAAAGCATAACCACACCACACTAAATCTGATTCCATTGAAATTTTGCTCGCTCCTTAAGTCCAAAAATGGAATAACCATTTATTTATGTCACTTGTTGTTTGAAGAGGGGTAGTTTATGCTTTTCTTACTGGAGGATAGCAATTCTATCTTCTCTGTTTAATTAGATAATTTCACTATTTTTTTTCAAATACAAAAAGCCATAAAAAACATTTTCAAAACCCCACAACAAATTAGGAGAAGCAGTTATGCATCCTTTATCTTTATGGTTATCACTTAAAATAAATGCTACACTATTTAATATTACTGTAAAGGCAGTCTTATGAATTAGGGTGGGGTGAGGAATAAAAACCCACCTCCCAAATCTATCTTTTTCTGTGGTTAATGCTCTTTTCCTCCCACAGTATTTCTAGATATCTGTACGAAGTTAGAAAAGACATATCTACAGTGCAAAACTCTTTATCCAAAATGTTTTTGGATACCAGAATCATTTAAATTGATGAAGCTGCAGATGTACAGGGCTCAGTGAACCACCTGGAAAAGAATGTGAACCAGTCACTCCTTGATCTGCACAAGCTGGCAATTGACAAGAATACCCTCATTTGTGTGACTTCATTGAAACCCACAAGAATTACCAACTGGGGACATAAGCATGCTGCATTTGACTGTTTCATTTCTCTGAGCCATGAATATAGTAAATAGTATCATAATCTGTGTGTGTGTGTGTGTGTGAAGTATTCAAAAGTTTGGAAATGTTAATGTTACCTAAATTCAGGCTTTTGGTGTATATTATGATACAGTTGTTAATTATATTACCACACCCTAATTTTTCCACAGGAAACCTACCTCTAATGCATGAGGGCACTAAAGCGTTTCAAAGAAAAGGTCACACAGAATTTTTAACATGGGACAAAACAACATATTTTCCCCTAATCTTTTTCTCCAAAGAGGCTGAACTTGTTTGGCCAAAATAAAAAAAAAAAATCAATTAATAAAATAATGTTTAAAAATCTGCTTGAAGCACACACCTGACATGGAAAAGTTCTGCCCAAGCAGTTAAAAAAATTGGCAACATTATAAGCAGCTACAAGCAGGATCTTATCATGGGAAGTAGGGGGAAGCTGAACAAAGGATGGCACTATTAGCCCCACCTATAGAGTGTGCAGTGTGTGTGTGAGAGAGTGTAATCCTGGTCCTAATTAAGCCGGTCATAGAATCATAGAATATCAGGATTGGAAGGGACCTCAGGAGGTCATCTAGTCAATTCACCGTTAACTTAAGCAGATCCCAGATTTCATCCTAAATCTATAAATATTATCCACAAGACATCTTAATTGTTTAATAACATGTATTTTCCTGTTTAGGGTCTGGTGAATAGCCCACTGAAGTCAATGTAAACACTCCCTTTGAGATCAGGCCATTAGCAAATAAATAAGAGTTGGTGAGCCCATACTACCAACTGTATTAAACAAAATCTGTTCTATTTTACATATGGATCTTAATTGTTTAAGAGAATTACAACTTATTCTTTTCTCTGAGCTAATCTATAAAGTTAGAAGTTTCAAACTGCTTATCAGTTCTCAACTAATAAACCGTTTTTCGTACAATGTAGGAAAATCTTTTGCTTTAATGGCATTAGAATGAAATAAGTCAATTTACTTTTCTTTAAAGACCATATATTGCCAGCTGAGTCATTGTTGAAACTCCCACAGATGTCAATGACAGTTGTGTATATGGCTCATGGGCAATGTATGGCTCAACTAAAATAATACAACATGCCCTTCACAGTTCACAAATAACATGGATGGAATTTCACATATTCTATGAATGTTTGGATGGTGAAAATAAGAGATAGAAGTCCTCATACAACAGATAACTCTTAAGGGGAAGATCCTCAGCTGGTGTAAATTATCATTAACTTCAATGGAGACATGACAATTTATGCTTGCTGCAGATATGCCCTTAAATGTCTTAACTTGATATATTAATAGTACAGTAAAGCAATATCTGGGAATCTGTGGGACTGTATCAATGACAATGGAAGTCAATCAGACTCTTTCCATTGACTGAAATGAGTTTTCAGCCTGGAGCTATAGATTTTCAAGAAGTGTCTATGAAATTTAGCAGTGGGTAATTCACATTAGGTAAAAAACAAAACAAAACATAAATTGATTTAATTCAAAGTTGGTCTCGGAATACCAAATTTTCACTGAAGTTTCAGTACATGTTTACATGTTTTCCTGAAAAGTGATGGACATAAGCGTGTGTTTAAATGCTTTCCTAAGTCTTAGGATATAGGGAAAATGGATATTTGGAAGGCAGCACACGGTAGACAGAGCTAAGAACACTGAATGGAACAATTCCATTCATTTTTAGTTCTGTTTCATGTTCATAGTAGGCTATCAAGGCAGGATGTTTTTCGAAAAGATATGCTCTAGGAATTATTTTGGGGAAAGTTCTATGGCCTGTATTTAAAGGAGGTCAGACTAGATGATCACAATGGTACCTTCTGACTTTTGAATCCTTGACAGTAAACACTGTTTTGGGAAACAAGCTATTGTAGTGAACCTAGGGTGGAAGAATGTGTACAACAAATTCCATGAAGTGTGCTATTTTGGCCCGAAAATGACTGGAAAAAGTCCTATAGTAGCTCACTCACAGATTGTTTGCACCTCAAGGATGTTAAATGAACAAACTAAATGAATGTGCTGTCTCTTATATGTTCTACAGTTTCAATGACCTCATTTTTCTTTCTTTAAGTGAAATATTTTTATGTATCTTAGCCTCTTGAGCAAACTCCCTGTCTTTATTTGCATATTCTTTTCTGTTCTTTTCTGTACTTTGTTCTATAATCATTCTAGTCCTCCATTGTCTCTGACATTTAATACATTGCATCTGCCTCTTTCTAACCCTTGATTACTTTTGGCACTTCCTTCCATATTCACATTTTTGTTGCTGTTTTTTGTTTGTTTGTTTGTTTTGCTTTTTACCTATGATGTATTCATTACATGAATGAATGACGCACATAACCCTTGGCACAATATTCATTTTCTTTTGAACACTTTACATTTCCCTGTGTCTTTCCTTTTTATCCCATTCAATTTCAATCAATACTGTGCTCCGTGTCCTGTTCTTCCAAAAATATACTTTCTGCAGATGTTTGCAAAGTTTTTGCTGAATTTTATTGACAAAGTTTTCAAAAACATGTAGCAAAATGTGCATGGAAAAGAATGTGAACATAAACAGGTAACAGAATGCACAAAATATGTATCTAATTCATAATAGACAATTGTATATAAAAATCACCTGTTTGTATATATGTACTTTATTTGTGTGAACAGCTGCATATTTTGCATTTGCAATTACTTTTTTCTGGCTCTGGGCATATATATTGTGAGGCCAGTCCAGGTGCAGAATTTTGAAAATGTGATCTTGTGTCTCTACTTTTATGCCCAGGCAGCTGACCAGATCATATTATAAAAAGGAACAAGCAAACAAACAAAAAAACGTAATTGAAGTTATGATAGTCTCCAGCAAGATTTAAAATGATTATTTTCCTTAAAAATTGATATTCTTCCCTTAGTATATGGAATATCTAGAAATATGCAAATATTGTTTTAACTTTAGTTCATTATTTAAGGCAACTGGCAGGTTTTTAAGGATTGCCAGTGTATCATGAAATTTAAGGAGAAATACTGAGGGGTCCTAAAATGTGTTCTTTCCATTCTTGTTTGTTATAAAAGGCTGTGGTTGCTATATGGTGCTATGAGAGGCAACAGAATGATGATCTCTGATCTGACAGGGATATGAAAGACTCATCAGAAAATCATCCCTCAGTACTGGGTTAAAAATCTTCTATATCAACCTGCAAAAGGAGATGCAATGAGACTGGCGTGTCAATCATGGCTATACATGAATTCAGATTTGGTTTGGTCATCCCTGTCTAGAAATATGTCTTAAAAGGATAATCATATATTCTGTCTAAGTTAGTTTGATAAAAAATGACTTTAAAAAAATTGGCCCAAGTGAGAAAAAAGGCAAAGTAATAAAAACTTCATTTCTGGCCTAATTATACTTATTTAAATCAGATTTCTTATCAGCTGAAAGATGCAACTCTTTAGATCAACGAGGAAGCCCTAGATAACTTTGGTCTCAATTTTTATCAGCAACTTACAGCTCAGGCCCTATTTGATGTTGTTTCACTTTGCTACCTGGCCATATACACTGGGTGACATTCTCTCTAACCATATAGAGTTTTGTGATCCCCCTCCCCCCGGCCGCCCAAATCTCTGCACATATAGCCAGGATCACTGCAACTCTGTCATCCATGGTGTCAAAACTGAAGACTCACTTATGATTTTTTTTTCGAGGGGTGTGTGTGTATAATTTGCAGTGCAGACTGTAAAGTGAAATTAGTGTTTATCTTCAGTTGTTTCATGAGGTGCTCCATAAAAGATGAAGTTTTTAATAAAACCTGCCTTTTATTTCTGTGTCCTTATTTTCCACACTTACCGAACCTATATAATTGGAAGGTTAGCACTGTGGATGTGTTTACTTAACCTGATTTCCACCGTTGTTTTACTGAGAAGTTTTGAGGTCAGCAAAATTACCATTTCTAAAATTAAAACTCAAATACTTCCACTGTAAGAAATTTCCGTCAGAACAGTAGAATAACAACTGAAAATGGATTTTGGAAGCCAAATCAATCATTCTAATTTGGCTGTAAAAGAAAAGTCTTTATAGCTTAAAGTTATCTCAGTTAGAACAAGACCCTTTCAGTTCATATGTTCACAGTGGGTTTGCCCAACGTCTTTCAGAAAGTTTAAGCTATTGAGTCTGATACTAGATATGAAAAGGCAATAACATAACAAATGTAAAAATAGATAATTGAGTCATTTCATCATAGTGCACTGTTGAAGATCATGATTTTTTAATACAAATCATTATTCATTCAATGGCACTATTCAGGTGGGTATGTGCTACTCAACCTAATAAGGGGTGTAGAATTGTTCAAGTCAAATATTGAAAAGGTTTTATTCAGTATTGGCCTGACAGTCAGCATTACTTGATGATCACACTTATCAATCTCTAACTCTTGAAATCCTACTTATCACTAAAAGACAAACTGGCCTTAGGTGCTGCAATGCTGAATATTTCAATACCTAACTCTGAGTCATCTAGAATCACAGGAAGAACACTGAGATCCACAAAGGCTGAGTCAGGTATCTAGGTTCCCTGTACAATGAGCAGGGAGAGACAGATGCCTTAGGATGTGATCCACAAAACACAGCACACTAATGTGGATCTGCCTAAGCTAGCCAATAGGAGATACTGCTGACAGGAGTGGCACATGCCAAGTATGCAGCTTTCATGCATAGGTGCCTCTATGTGGAGCAGAGAATGTCTCTCTCCACTTGCAATCCACGAACCAGGGAAGATAGGTTTCCTCCACCTAACTCGTTTGGGGTCCAATTGGCTAGGCATGCTCATACGCCACTTAATGCCATGTAAATTGGGGACAGGAGTGGAAGAAAGGAGGCCAACCATGCTCTCTAGTAACCTTTAGTTCAGTGCTTAGGATATTTAGCTGGGATGTAAGAGATACCTGGTTCAAATTCTCCCTCTGTATGGGGCAGAGGAGGAATCTGCTATCACTCAAATGAGTGCTCTAACTACTGGACTAAAGATCAATTCCCACTCTCTAACTCACTTAATATTTCATTATTCAATTATTTATCCACAGTGCAACAGCTTCAAAAGGAGACACTGACAAAACTGCACATTAGAATATTCCATAGTAAGTACATGCACGAAGGAAGTGGCAGGTCCTAAATCCCATCTTCTCATCAGGCAGGGGACTTGAACCAATGATCCCCCACATCCCCAGTGAGTGTTTTAATTGGCCTTGTGTGGAGTTAGGCAGCCTCTGAGCAGGCCTAGCACATGAGTTAGGTGGGGAGTGCCTATTTTTTTTGGATCATGGATCACTTGTGGGCTTAGATGGCTACAGTGAGGCAGCAGTGTGCATGTTGAGATGTAGAAATACTGGCACCTAGGAAAATTTTACTGCAAAATCCTAGGTGCCAAGTGAGTTTAGTGGCCTGCATGGTAAGGTAGCAGGTAAGTGGGGGTTTTGTGAATTGCAGTGGCCCCTAAAAACATGGCTTCAGAGTCTGGGGGTTAAGTGTGTAAGTACTTTTGTAGATTCAGTCACCTGGTCTTATCGGTGCAATGTAACAATGCTAGAGGTAATGTCCAATGCCTCTTCACTTCTCATAAAATAACCTAGATATCTCTGCATTCCTACCCCAGCAATTTAAGTCCAATGCCTTTACAGAACACATAGTAGTTATTTTGACATAGGGAATGATTTTTCAACAGAAGAGTCAATGCAATGCCTGAGAAGAAAATATCTTCTTCCGAAAACTTAGGGGATCAGGACATTATAATCCTAAATGAAACCACTGTCATGACAGAACTATAATACCAACAACCAAGCACCTTACAGTGAATATATACGGTCCTTGAACAACCTCCTAGCCTCACAAGTATGTGAATTGAGCTTAGCATCCAAAACAGATGTCTGGAAAAAAGATGTTCTACATTAAATATGTCAAACAGAACAATGGAAACTCAGGTCAAATTGTCAGCACCCATAGCAGCTTGGATATTCAAGATCTCAGGACACAATACTTTTCAGGGTAATAAAATAAGGTATTTGGTATGCTTATGCTCCAAAATATGTCAGTCTATTCAGATGCTACATAGGTCAACTCTCACTCATTGACAGATCTTTTACAGTATAGTGATAAATGTGTTAGGTGCAGTCTCACTGGAGCAACACTGATGGAATCATAGAATATCAGGGTTGGAAGGGACCTCAGGAGGTCATCTAGTCCAACCCCCTGCTCAAAGCAGGACCAATCCCCAATTAAATCATCCCAGCCAGGGCTTTGTCAAGCCTGACCTTAAAAACCTCTAAGAAAGGAGATTCCACCACCTCCCTAGGTAACCCAGTCTAACGCTTCACTACCCTCCTAGTGAAAAGGTTTTTCCTAATATCCAACTGAAACCTCCCACACTGCAACTTGAGACCATTACTCCTCGTTCTGTTGTCTGGTACTGCTGAGACCAGTCAAGAACTGCCTTTCAGGTAGCTGAAAGCTGCTATCAAATCTCCCCTCATTTTCCTCTTCTGGAGACTAAATAGTCCCAGTTCCCTCAGCCTCTCCTCATAAGTCATGTGCTCCAGCCCCCTAATCATTTTTTGTTGCCCTTTGCTGGACTCTTTCCAATTTTTCCACATCCTTCTTGTAGTGTGGGGCCCCAAACTGGACACAGAACACCAGATGAGGCCTCACCAATGCCAAATAGAGGGGAATGATCACATCCCTTGATCTGCTGGCAATGCTCCTACTTATACAGCCCAAAATGCCATTGGCCTTCTTGGCAACAAGGGCAAACTGTTGACTCATATCCAGCTTCTCATTCACTGTAACCCCTAGGTCCTGTTCTGCACAGCTCCTGCCTCGCAGCTCGGTCCCTAGTCTGTAGCAGTGCATGGGATTCTTCCGTCCTAAGTGCAGGACTCTGCACTTGTCCTTCTTGAACCTCATCAGATTTATTTTGGCCCAATCCTCCAATTTGTCTAGGTCCTTCTGTATCCTATCCCTGCCCTCCAGCATATCTACCACTCCTCCCAGTTTAGTGTCATCTGCAAACTTGCTGAGGGTGCAATACATACCATCCTCCAGATCGTTAATGAAGATATTGAACAAAACCAGCCCCAGGACCATTTTTGGTACCTTTTGGCACTTCCAAATACCTGGAAAACTCTACATACCTTTCTCGGCAAGGAGAAGGACAAAAGAATGAACTTGGGAGAGTCAGCAATTAATAGTATATTAGGAGAGACTGCACTGCCCGCACCAGGGTGTCTTAACAATGGTACCACCCTCCACCCTCCTCTGGCAGTTGTGAGTGGCTGATACATTCAGATACAGAGAGCAGTCCCAGCCTCTTTCCTTTTTTATGGATGAGCCAGGCTTCCCTACCCAAAGAGCTGGAATATAGACTCAGCCAGGGTGACCCCTCACTGCAGACACTTTTGGTGCAGTTCTTTTGTCCTTTCATTTTCCAATAGGGAGAGTAAGATTTTATTGTCCCAAACTCAAAACTTAATTGTATTTTAACCAAATAGTTGCATACACGAAACATAAATAAGGCCTGGCCCAGTCAGTAATTTCCCCTAGCACAGCACCAGATACCAGCACAGAGTTTGCTCCACTATGGAGACCCTGCCCATCTGGAGTTCTCAAGAGGATCTGAGCTGCCCTTCTCTCTATTCACCAACAGGTGTCAACAGTGAGCTTCATATTTTCTAGGGCTCAGGCCAGAGGGTTTACAGTTATATATGACAACTGGCATTATTGGCCAGTATTTTGCACCTGCTTTGAACTCAGTTTTCACGGCATAAGTGACAAAAAAATGGTGAAAGGCAGTGGAGAATCAGGCCTAATCTTTGGGTCTGATGCTTATGAAACTAAGGCCACTTCACACTACTTTGCCAGTAGAAAGGGGTCTCAGGTTAAATAAGAATCAAACCCTTTATTCTTATTTTTAGAAGTAGTTGCAACTAGAATAGTGTTTAGTTTTCTTCACCTGTGATTCTTAGTGCTTACATTTCTTTATGTGTATAAGGTACAGTAACTCCTACAGGGTATTTGGTAACATAAGAAGCCATTTTCTTCTAGCAACACTGAACCCAGTCTACTGCCTTTTTTCGGGTAAAAATCCCTTGGAAATCAATTACAGTTTTGCCACAGTAATGATTTCATTATCACACCCAGTTATGTAATAGATCTTCGTGGAGCTCAAAGGCTAGATCCTCAGGCTTCAATGGGAAGACTTTGGTTTACGCTATCTGAGAATCTGTCCCATCACATGCCAAACAATCTCTCTTTTTTCCTCTAGAAATTAAATACCAAGAATAGCGTACCTTTATTTACCTTCATTTTAATCAGAAAAGTTAGTTTAATTAAAATTCTCATTGGCTTTCATCTGCTCTGACTTTAACAGGATCCTGGGGTAATGCAGTATGTTGAAAATATACGCCAAGTAATTGTGATTGTATAGCTTGTGTGTGTGTATGTGCTGTGTATTTGTAAAATGATCTCTCTCTAAATAAGATTATACTCTCTATGGACCTTTCCCTGTTTGCATATTAAATGAATAAATAAATGGGAAAATAGGTAACTTTTTAATTTGTTCGAAAGCTTTCACTACTTTGGTGGCCTTTATACATATGATTATTGATATTGTCTTTTCACCACCCTTTAATATACAGAACAATCTATTTTATTTTTATTTTAATTATTTATTATACTATTACTATCAAATGCATCAGGAAACTCTGACTACTTTGTACTGCTATGGTGATGCAAAGTAGCTATAAATCCCATTTAACTGGCTGATTCAATTGGATTTACAGTTGTCTTGCATCACCAGAGAATGCAGATGAATCTGTCCCTTTATTTTTGCTATTATAGGTATTCATTATATTTATTACAGTAGTATCCAGAAGCCCCTAACAGGATCCCATTGTGTTAGGCACTGTACAAACACAAAATAAAGATGGTTCTTTCCCATGAGAGCTCATTATATTAAATTTCATGAAGCTCCTAGAATTTTTTGAAAACATTAGCACTGTAATGCGGATAATACAAAGCACAGAACACTGTGGGAAGATAATGCCTTCTAAAATAACTACCAAGGATTACTCTGAGCTATTTATTTTAGCTTATCTATAACAAAACAGTAATAACAATTATGATTTATAAAATAAATGTCCTCCTGAAAAAGGTGATAATATAAGCAACCATGGATGGAAGTCACAGATTTAAAATAAAATCAAGGAACCATACAAATTACAGGTGTAAATGACCTTCTTGGTCATCAGTGTTCCTGGAAGTTCAGGATTGTTCTGTGCAGTGTATTTTCTAGTGTTTCTCAAGTCCTCTCTTAAATGTTACCGACATTGGGATTTCCACAACTTCTTTTTAGAGATTATTTCATTAAAGGATCTATCTGTTAGGAAGACTTTAAGTATCTTGGAGTAAATTCTCAGCTGGTGTAAATGGCATAACTCCATGGCATGCTCCAGCTGAGCATCTGTGTCGCTGTCCTACAGGAAATATGTAAATTTAAGGCTACAGGAACCTGCAGCCCATCAGGGTAATCCACTGGCTGGCCACCAGACCATTTGTTTACATTTGCACGGCTGCCCACAGCTCCCAGTGGCCACGGTTTGCCATTCCCGGCCAGTGGGAGCTGCGGGAAGTGGTGCGGCCATGCAAATGTGTACAAACTGTCTGGCGGCCTGCCAGCGTTTTTCCCTGATGGGCCACATACTGCCAGTGGGCCGCAAGTTGTCCACCACTGCCCTATTTACTGATCCTATTAAGAGAATCATGTAGGCGGACTCACAGTGAAGTCAATATGCCAAGGATCTCCCAAAGTGTTATCTTTGCACAGCTCAGACCCTAATATGAAGAAGCTTCCCTGTCTTCATAATAAATCTAAAACTCATGGAATTTTAAGCAGGGTCATAACATATGCTGGAGTTCTAGGTAATCAAACATTGATTCTCAAATTGTAATGCATATTTTTGTATGGGAAAACTAAATTATACTCATTTTTCTCATCAGGGATATGGCACGCAATTTGTGAAATTTAGTATCAGCAGATAATACTCAGGTAAAATTGGAGACAAATTAAAGAGTCAGAACATGTATTGTGTGCTGGTCAAGGAGGGTTTGTTTTCTTTGACAGAAGAGAAAATTAATTTCATATATGTGGTAAAATACATTTAAACTGCAAGTACAAAGGGTATATTTTAGACTTATACATACATTCATTAAAAATATACTTGTATTGCCTGATCTGGACACTCTTTGCCAATTCTTAAATACCCATTACATTACTGGTAAAATTTGCAGATGACCCAAAATTGGTGGAGGGGTAAATAATAATGGGGACAGGTTAGTTATAAAGACTAACCTAGATTGTTTGGTAAGGTGGGCTCAATTGACCAACATGTGTTTTAATACAGCCAAATGTAAGGTTATCTAGGAACAAAAAATGTATCTCACATTTACAAGGCAGGGACCATATCCTGGAACGTGGTGTGTCTGAAAAGGACTTGAGAACCATGGTAGATACTCAGTTGAATGTGAATTCTCCTTTTGGTGCTATAACTAAAAGAGCTAAAACAATTGTTGGATGTATAAGTAGGTGAATATCAATTATAAATAGGGAT
This sequence comes from Lepidochelys olivacea, assembly GCF_965140295.1. Classification (NCBI taxonomy): domain Eukaryota; kingdom Metazoa; phylum Chordata; order Testudines; family Cheloniidae; genus Lepidochelys; species Lepidochelys olivacea. Next base: position 72,020,292 of record NC_140411.1, on the reverse strand, counting down.
GATGTTCAGTATAAGGTATTAGTGATTCTATTACTGTAATAGTATGCCCACACTTCAAAAAATATGCTGAAAAACTGGAAAGAGTTCAGAAAACAGCTACAAGGACGATTTGAGAGCTGGGATACCTGTTTTATATTGAGTTTCTAAAGAAGCTCAGTCTATTTAGTTTACTCAAGAGAAAGTTGAGCAGTGTTTTGATCATGGTCTGTAAATGCTTACATGGGGGAGAGATTTCCGGCAGTAGACAGGGCTATAATCTAGCAGAAAAAGCCATGATAAGATCCAATGGTTTGAAAGATGAAGCTAGAAAAATTCAGATTAGAAATAAGACGCACAATTTAAACAGTGAGGCTCATGAACTCCTGCATCCACTGTAGTGGATAGCTTTCTAAAAAATATACTATAACTTAAACAAAAGATATGGGCTTGATTCAGAGATTGCTGGGTGAGGATCTTTGACCTGTGTTACACAGACCAGACTAGATGATCATGGTCTTCAAATCTATGAAATACAAAATAGACTGTTCCTATAAATGCCTTTCAAACATTAACCGACATATGCACCCCAACTAGTAATAAACCAGAAGCATAACACATACTAATAGACCCTATGCAACTTTGACATTGGAAAAAGATGATGATAACACATGCTAAAGATCTCTAGGATCTCCCATCAGCTAAAAACCGTAATGATTTTGCATCTCGTTATACCATGTGCTATACACCTGGTAAATATGTTGTACTGAAGGAATTTTTATAGTAGGCATAGTACTATTGACTATATATATTTACCATTATAAAATATATCTGCAAAAGTGTGATTTAACAAATAATTCTGCCTGAAAAGGGACATTAATTTTAAAACATTATCATCTTCTTTAACAGAACAATAAATTTACTGCAGCAGTGTAATAAACATTATTCCATGTTAGTATCTGTATATATCAGTAGTGGTAATTCGAGTATTACTAGAAATCCAATTACTATAACTCTTTTTCTCAGATCTGTGATTGATTTGTGCAGGCCAGGTTAAAATAACTTCCTGGACTGTAATGAAGGGTCAGACTTTCTGACTTATTTGCTGTCAGTGTTAGAATGAAGAAGACTGAATAACCCAATGGATTTAATTAAACAATAATGATCTTTGCATAGGCTTTTAGAAGTCATGAGGTGATACTGGATGTAGGGACTTTGTTGCGCTCTGCTGCTGGTGAAAACTAAACAAGGCTACAAATGTTTCACATTTAAAAGAAAAGAAAAGGCTTTAAATTAAAGTAAAGGAGTACTTGTGGCACCTTAGAGACTAACCAATTTATTTGAGCATGAGCTTTCGTGAGCTACAGCTCACTTCATCCAATGTATTCATTCATTCAATGTATTCATTGCGAATACAGACTAACACGGCTGTTACTCTGAAACCTTAAATTAAAGTGTTACCTAAAACATTTTCATCATTTTTGTAAAATCCCAGTCACATCTGCTGATAATGCATTGTTCTTAAGGTACTCTTTTATTACTATGTCTTGATATCAAAGCCTCTTGCTAGAGTCACTGATGGGATGGGTGACTATTTTCAGTGAATGCCCATGGATTTTTTGAATAGGACAGAGCTGATCAAAAACTTTCCATTGCAATTTTTTTTTTCAACAGCAAAAGCCTTTTCTAACTAAACAAGTTTTGCAATCACAGTAATGATAAAATAAATAAAGACAAGTGTTCAAAACTTTTAGGTTTTGATGAAAAATTTAAAAACAAATGGAACAAATTGTATCTCAGTTTTAAATCAAATATTTTGTTTCCTTTTTTTTTTTAATTGAGGTTTTCTGTTTGGAATATTGTTTCCCTTTCTCTTTCTTAAAAAAAAAGAAAAGAAAAAAAATTGCTGTCTCTCCCCCCATTGCAGAGAAAATGGGAGAACAATATTTTCCCTCCTTTTTCTATTTTTTCCCCATTTTTTTCCAAACTTAAACACACAAAAACCTTATATAGAAAAGTGGCATTTAAAAGTGACTAATTAATGATTTATCCACAGTGAAACAGTCATTGGACCAGAGACCAAGACAGCCAGTGGGATAATGACTCTCTAGTCCAGTGGTTATGGCCGCACCTGAGAGGTGAGAGACCCTGGGTCCAGTCCCTTGCTCCAATTGTTCTTTCATTATTTAGCCACAGCGGAGAGACTGAGGGCCCCACAGCAGAATAGCCCATAGCTCAGTGGTTAGAGATAGCCTCTGAAAGGCAGAAGACCCCTATTCAAATCTCTTTCCCCCCTCGACTAGAGGGGGGAATTGAAGCTTGGTCTCCACATCTCAGGTGAGGGTACTAACCATGGGGCTAAAAGTTATTAGTTGAGCACCCCTCATCCTCCAGGATTTTGAATAGGGCCTGATTTGGTAGGTGGCCTGTAAGCACAGGTAGTGATCAGGAGCCACCTGGGAGATAGACGTTCAGTCTCTTAACTTCCCTCGTTCGGGATTTGCTCTGGGGTTTAGGCAGGAGATAGGCATCTAGCCATATAGAGTAAGGCAGCAGTACATTTGTTCAGAGGCAGAAAAGTAGGTGCCCAGGGAACTTCTACCCTTGAAAACTTAGGAACCCAGTGACTTCAGGAACCTACAGGGTTCTGTGGGAGTTTTGTGGATTACAGTAGAGCCAAAACTTGGACCTAGGCACCCAAGTCTCAGGTTATTACCTGCATGGATCTTACCCTAGGCAGGGAATGTACAATCCCACACCTTTGAAAATGGGGTCACTCAGGTGACTAAATACAGAGCATTGAGAAAGCTTGGCCACAATATCTGATTTTTGGAAACAGTAGATAAGCATTGTTTCATCTGGCTGCAGGGTCCTGCAGCAGAATTTTCCCCACTTTTCCCAGCCTTCTTTGGCAGGCCACTTCTCTCACATCATTCTAATCCTGCCTAAAAACTCACTTTTGATGTGACATCTGACAACAGTGTTAAAAAATTAAATTGACGAAACCATCAACGTGTTCATGTGACTTATGAATAACAGTGATCTTATTATTTAAACCCTCATCTTTCGTCTTTCCATCCCTTTCACCCTCTTATTTTTTGCCTGTTTGCCACCCTCATTTGTTTCACATCACAGTTAGACTATAAGATCGTTGAGAGGAGCTGTCTTTACTTGGTTCTGGAAGGTGTCTACTATACTTTTCAGTGCTTGAAAATAATATTACTCATTCCATTTTGCCTGACCATGTTTTCTTCCCCAGAGGTGGTCTCATGGGTGTACTCACATGAATTGTGTCAGTGGTGTGACAGTGGGGCAGCATGTGTGTTGTGAGTGGCTTGTCATACACACTCCAGGTCAACATATAAGCATGGCAGTAAATCAAGCACTGCATTTTTATTAAGCAAGAGGGCCACAGAGTGTGCGCCTCTCTGTGGAAAATCAGCAGTTATTTATCCCATAGTTTACAGAAAAGGAGCTGAGAGTAAGGGAAGGTAAGTGACTTGAGAAGGAAACATTGTGGTCTAGAGAGTGTGCATGGGGCTGAGAGTAAAAAAAAAATGGTTTCTAATCCTAGTTTGAACACTGAGTTGTTGTATGATCCTGGGCAAGTCTTAACACCTAGAAGCCCCAATCTGTTTACCTTTCTGCAATATGAAAGCTGTGCTATTTACTTGCCTCAGAGAGATATCAGAAGTATGACTAAATAATGTATGTAAAACACACGTTATAATTAAAGCCACTCATTGGCAGAGGTGGGACTGGAATGCTGAAGCTCCTGATTTGTAGTGCTTTATTGAATCCAGATAGTTGGGTGGGGGGGCTAGGTGGAGGTGGGGCAGAAGACGGAATCATGGAAGTGTGCAAATTTGAAAATCGGCAAAGTCCATTAAAATAATTAAAATATTTTGTATGCTTTGTATGATGTTTTGTTACTGTGACTGTCCCATTGCTGTTAGTATAATATAGTGCTTTCAAGTTAGATGATCTTTATTTACTGTCCTTTGGAAGCAGTCATTGCTAATTTTAGATTAGTATAAAGTCTCACCTTTTGAGACTTTATACCCACTATTCTAGCTAAAAAAAATAAGATTCTCAGTAGTACTCTGTTTAGGATAGATTCCATGCAATATAGACACTCATATTGGGCATACACACATGAAAGATCTTCCCTAATACATCTTGAGAGGTATTGAGTATAAGATGGAGTATGCAGGAAAGAGCAGTATACTTCCCAAGGGTGGAACGCCTTAGAACTACATATGTAAAAATAGCTCCTGACTCTTACAGAAAAGGATAAAATAGCCTCACTGCCCTCCATCCCATTAGTGTTCTTCCCTTCACTTGCAAGATACTTTATTGTTAAATGGCAAAAGTTTCAGTGGCTTTTGACAGAAATCATTTTTGATATGCGCCCCCCTCACACATTCACTGCAGCAGTAACAAAGAGGGAAGATATACCTAACTTGCTGAAAGAACTGTTTGTATGTGTTCAGAGACATAACTAGGCATTTTCTTGCTTGGGGCACATTTGCATCCCACAGAGGCAATGTATGGGTGGGCACGTCCCCCCCAATTTCTACCATTCGTTTAGCACAGAGGTTTTCAAATTGTGTGCCACGCCCTTCTCACAGTTGGAAAACTGCCGTCTCCTGTCAGGAGCCGACAGATTGGAAGCTGGTGGGAGCCACCCAGCCCACTTGGGCCCCTGGCTCTCTGCACTATGGTAGCAGGTGTGCTAGCACCAACCTCCCTACCCTACGCCCCAAGCCAGGCCACCTCTGTATGGCTGGGCACTCCCCAGGTAGGGTGGATGACACAGCTCTGAGCTGCTCCCCTGCCACACCCTTGCCTCTCCCTTGAAGGAGCCCAAAGTCAGCCGGTGTTGCCTCCTGGAGCCGGACCCTGCCCATGGAGCCTGCTGCCAGCAGCAGAGCCAGGACAGCAGCAAGTGAGCGCTTTGGGAAGCATCTCATGACAGTTGGGCTCATAAAGCTATTTACTGATCCCAAGCTGAAGGCCAAGGCCAAGAATTAGTAGGATGGTGATGTTGGCCTTGCTGTGTTGTACAAGAGTTAGATACCCTTTGTCTGGACCGTCATATGCAGAGGTGGTGTTTGGGAGGATTTTGGCAATTGCCTGAGTCCCATAGTTTGAACTGGAGGGGAAAGAGGGAGTTAATCTTATCTGAAGAATAGTAGATTGTCACTAGTTGGGTATCATTCTAGATTCAGATTGTACAGGGTAAGTGGGCTGTGTGTTCTAACCCTTCACATACTTGTTGAAGAATGGTTAAAGCAAATCAAGTGTGTGTTGACTATTCTCTGACTTTGCCCATCTCAGAGCATATTGCAAATATTCTCTTTCAAAATACCAAACAAATCAAAGACATAGCTTCTCTTATGTGACTATTTTTCCTTTGGTGCAATACAAGGGCTAAAAATCACCCAACTATTTCCATATGGGGGTGCTGCGTACCCTTACCATTTCAAAATTCGGGGGGAAACACATGGAGGTGCATTTAAAATTGACTTTATTGTAACCAGTGAACTATAAAACTATGAACAAATTAAAACTTTCCAAGATGCAAAAGTTCACTGCACATTACTGGTGATGTGCTCTTGCTGATCCCATGATTAAACACACTTTATAAAGCCTTTGTATGCTCAAAACATATGTCACCTATTTGCTCTATTTGTTCAAGGTAGTGGCCATTTACTGACACTTTTATGTTGTTGCTGCTGCTATCTATTTTCAGTGTCTAAATATGAGGTCAGCTAGACCCCAACACCTTTTTAGTGTATAGCTTTTTTACTTTGCCATATTTTTGATGTGTTTTTATGGCTCATTCTCTGCCACAGATTTAACAGCTTCCCTATTTCTTAGGCTCAGTGTTGGAATCAGGCACACTAGACTCTGCTTCCCTAGAAGCCTGAGGCAAGGCAGCAATATTCCTTTCATGAACCAGTGGTTTCACCATTTCTGTACCTAGGTCCCCAAGAAATATCCATATCTTATTCAAGATTTATTATGCCATGAGTGAGTCAACAAAATCCAATCAATATATGCAATCAGACATGCATTGTCCAAAATTTTGCAGAAAACACAATTTGGGACATCATTTTTCCTTCCATTTTGTGGTGTTTGAAAATACCATCTAGTCACAAGTGTCCAGATCTTTTTTTGTTTTGTTATAAAAAATTAATGATGTCTGGTTTTCTTCAGCCCCAGATATGGAAACATATAAAGACATTACAGCATTATTCCCACTTTCCCATTTTTGGCTACATAATTAAAAAGGGTCATATTTTCTTTGAAACCAAACAAAGTGCAGTGGCCTGGTCTTTGCTGGTTGGGAAGGAACTGAGCAGAAATTTCAGGTTTGTTCCTTCTTATTGTGCCAACCAAAGTAATTTTTTGGGCAGCAAGTCACTTGCAAGTCCAATCGTGGTGAATAAATTGTCCGTTATGATATTTCTCCCTGTCTCTTCTAAAGCTTGTGTTAATTTAACCACATTTATTGCCAAACTTCCTGCTGCTGCTGCATTCCCCTCTTGGCCAGTGTATATGTCAGCATTTGGGTCTTGTCTACGCTACTGGCCAGATGGATGGGCAGCAATCAATCCGGCAGGGGTCAATTTATTGTGTCTAATATAGACATGATAAATCAACCACCGATCACTCTAGCATCGACTCCGGTACTCCACCTCAATGAGAAGCGCAAGGGGAATCGACAGGAGAGCGTCTCCGATCAACACATTGCAGTGAAGACACTGCGGTAAGTAGATCTAAGTATGTCAACTGCAGCTACGTTATTCATGCAGCTGAAGTTGAGTAACTTAGATGATCCCTTCCCCCCCCCCCCGCTGTGTAGACCAGCCCTTAAAGCGTAAGAAGTTGTAGAGTCACAGCATAGCCAGAATTTAATGCCATACCTGGCTGGTTTTGAAGGCATATACTGCCTGAAAGGGCAGTGACCATGGAAAGCCACCAGCTGTTGATCAGTGATGATCCTCTCATAGGGAATCAAACACCTGGGCAGAGTACCAGCAAATAAACCCCATATCTCTGAAATAGGAGTAAGCTTGGTAGTCTCTTTTTGGCTTCTTCATGCCTTTCTGTTGCTAAAGTGCAGGACCTTTTGTTATGGTTTGAAATCAATAGACTCATAGACTTTAAGGTTGGAATGGACCATCATGATAATCTAGTCTGACTTCCTGCGCATTGCAGACCATGGAACCTAAACCACCCATTCCTATAATAGACCTATAACCTCAGGCTGAGTTTCTGAAGTACTCAAATCATGATTTAAAGACTTCATTGAAATCAGAGGAGTGACATGATGGCATTGAATGGTCATTGAGTCTTCATGGTCATTTGACCACAGCTCCTCTTACATTTCTCTGCTAGATCTATAAACATCTGCTAATATATGCCATCCCAAGTGGGCACAAAGTTATGTCTCAAGTAGTGACTGCCAAGTACTCCCAAACAACTCAGCTCCCTACAGCTCAGTGGTCTGAGCATAGGCCTGCTAAACCCAGGGTTGCAAGTTCAATCCTTGAGGGGGCCATTTAGGGATCTGGAGCAAAAATTGGGGGTTGGTCCTGCTTTGAGCAGGGGGGTTGGACTAGATGACCTCCTGAGGCCCCTTCCAACCCTGATATTCTATGATACTTGTTAGAGCATTGGAGAATGAGATTTAGCATCTCTTGAGTCAAGAAAAACTGCAAGCATGATAGAGTGTCCCTGATACACTGTACAGAGTACTTCATCAACCCTGGAGCAGGGGTCAGGATGCTTCTGGCTGGAGGTTTTGCTGGCATCTGTGCTGTCTTTCCCCATTTTTCATCATTGTTCATGGTCTGGTAAAAGTCAGCAGGCACATCCTAACTTTCCTGCACAGCAGTACCACTGGAGTCACTTTCCTCAGAGATTTCATCTTCCACACCACCACCATGCAGCAGGCCCCCTTTCAGAGTCAGCACCTCCAAACTGCATGGTGTCAGAATCATCCATTTCCTCTGTGAAAATTCTCAGGCACTCTTCATGAGATAGAGCTTTTCTTGCCATCTTGTCTCCTGCACAGTAGAAATACACAGTGAACGGAGCTTTCAAACACAGCCATGGCTATTCAGGGCAACAGGGCAAAAGAAGTTAAACTGAAACTGCTTCTCTCAACAGTGAGTCTTTTCCCCAGCAACAGCATCTGTCAAATTTGGGCTTTCCAGAAAATGTATCTGAAAACTGTGGCTTCCCCAAAAACTCTTCCTAGCAAGCGTAGGCTTCCCAAAAAATCAATTTGACAGTATTATCTTCAAAGAAACTCTGTTTGATAGACAATTGTGATGATACATGAGGCAAATGTTAGCTGGGCTTTTATGGACCCCCAAGAGCTTTTGGATATATGTTTTTGAAAAACAAAAACCAATGAAACTATGAAACAATGCTGAAAGATTCATATAACTAGTGCCTCAAAATAAAAAAAACAACAACAGTCTGATGCTGGAATACCTGCATAATTAGTTTGGAGTCTACCTGACCCCAATACCTTTTAAGTGACTTTTTGCTACACTAAAACCACAACAGGCAAACCAGTGCTGACAGATTGCCCTCATTATAGGTTGAGAATACTTAAAGACAAAATACAGAGGTTTACCTGTCATGCTTTATTTAATTTTTTTGTACATGTTTGGGGTCAGAGTCCCACAAAAATCTTGGAAGTGTAGTACTTTCATTTTCGCCATTGACCCCTCTATGTTAGTCAAACTGACCCCATTATCTTTGAACAGACTTTATTTGATACACAAAACCCACAAGAGATGGGATGGTAAAATCAATGTGGAAAGATACACCTCATTCTAGTTTGAGAATACTTAATGTATATGAAAAGGCACAGGTTTGGCACTAAAAAACATATTTACCTTTTTAAGTGTGTTGGGGTCAGATAGACTCCAAAACATTAGGGAGGTTAAAATCAAAATTCTTTTTTTTTAACTTATTGTTAATATAGATGTGAATGTTAATGCCAGTGATCATTTTAATTTTAAAGAAATGACTAACATATCCTTCTAAATTTTATGAGGACCTGACATAAAATGTCAGCTTTTAAAAATAGATTCCAATATATATCCACCCTATTATTCACTGACTCTGAATTATATTTGCTTGAGGCATCTCAATGCATTCTCCATTTTTCTAAGACATCTGATTTCACTTTCACTTTATCCATTTATTATTTTTTTTCTTACATTTTTCATTGTTTGGGGAATTTCTCTAATTGTTTCAATATTATTGCAGGTTTTCCTTAGCCAGCATTTAACCCATCTCCCTGATGAAATACCTATTAAACTTCCCCTAATAATAACTTTCACAAACTCCCATTGTGATTGCTCATGGATGGTAAAGTCTGATCATTCATTCAAATCTATATAACTTTTAATTTCATCCTTAATTTCATCCAGCACCAAGGGAGACTTAAAAATAAAATTATTAACCTGGCAGTCAATTATCAGGAATGTTTGAATAATTTGCTCTGTACCCAAACTGGTAGGTACATGTTCTGATTAAATGATTGTTCTTCAAGCTTGACCAAAGCCATGCCGGAACATCTTGTTCATGTGTCAAAATCTTTTAAGACTGTGTCCACACAGAGAATTGTAAATAGAAAATACTGCTATTTGCACCCATGGAATTTACCACAGTTTGAAACCAGGATAGTTTAACTGTTGCAGATTGTGATTTATAGTGATTTTGCCTGCCTACACTATGGATTTGCGCTTATGCAGCTATAACAGTGATTGGTCAAAATTGGCTGAAATTAGGGCAACGTCCCAGTGTAGACAAGACCTCAAAGAAGCCAGTGTTAAAATATTCTCATTTTGCCTCTGTGGAAACAAAAACTGGATAAAAGGAGCGAGAACCCAGAACTTCATCAGCCCCAACTATCCAGAAGAATGAATGGAAAGGCTTCTTTTCTCTCATAGCCAGCTGAGGAGTATTTAATGGCAGAGAGCTGCTATCAGTTGTTATTTAATTCTTAAAAAGAGTATAGGCCATAATATTTAGAAACAAAAAAACAGAATTTTCATCTAAACTTTGGAGGGGCTCATTAAAATCTCTAAACTTTAGGGAGTACACTAATTGCTATCTATTCACCAAAGCACAGAGTAGATACTCCCCATCCCCTTGGATAACTGATGTGCTAGACACTGGTATTGCAATACCACTACAGCAATCATACAGAGAAACATTGTGCCTTTTCCACCCAACACTTCAGGGGTGGACTCTCAGAACACAGGCTCTTTTTTGTGTAGTCCCCTGTGATGGGACACAGCACCATCTCAATTAGGAAAAGGCTTATGAGCTCCTCTGGGCTTAGCTGGTACTGAATAGGCACACCTGAAAAGTCTGTGTCATCTGAAGGAAATGAACTTAAAAGGCACAGTTGATCACAGGAAGCAGTGGCAACCAGGAGAGAGGAAGCTGTACCTCAGAGTTAGCTGCCTGTTGCAACAGATCCACTGGGATGAAGTCTATTTGTGAACTTCTCTCTCCCCTCACAAGAACCCAACAGACCAGGTATAGGCTGATTGCAGCACGAAGGGGTTGAAGATAAGGCCCAGCCTGGGCTCTAGCTATACTTGTCTTTCATAGACAAGGTATACCTCTATAGATGCTTTTGAAACACTCAAAGACCGAGCAGCCCCATAATTGGAAAACTTCTAAAGGGAAAATGCCTCTGCAAATCCCCAAAATGCCCAAGACTATTGCACTTTCAGATGAGTTGATAAGATCAAGCTCCACTGTTTCAAACTTCACTCTGAGACATAGGCCTTGCCTAGACTAGGAAAAAAGGTGTTTAGCTCAGCTAAACTAAGTTGGCTTTATTGAACATCCTGCTTAACACCAATGTAGACACAGTTTAACACCTGTAATTTGATTTTTGCAGGTTAAATTATAATCTAGTGTCCTCCCTAGGCTTTAATGCAATCCGTTTAGCATGACCTACTTTACAATTGCTTTATATGACATGAAATGACAGAGTTCATGAGTCTAAGAAATGGTAGGAGGGGAAAACAGCACAATAAAGGTAATAGATTTCAGGAAGGCAGACTTTAGCAAACTCCTGGAGTTGGAAGTAAGTTCCCATGAGAAGCAATTCTATGTGGAAAAACAAATCAAGAGAGCTGGCATTTTTTCAAAGAGACATTATGAGGGGCACAAGAGCAAATAATCCCAATTCATAGGAAAGCTATGAAGTATGGGAAGAGACCACCTTGGCTTAACTAGGAGATATTCAATTATCTTAAACTCAAAAAAGAGTCCTACAAAAGGAAGAAATTAGCTCAAATTACAAAAGATAACAATAAACAAATAACACAAGTATGTAGGGACAAAATTAAAAAGGCTATGGCACAAAAGAAGATTAAACTAGTTATAGACATACAAGTGTAACAATAAAACATTCTACAAATACGTTAGAAGCAAGAGGTAGACCAATGACAGGGTAGGCCCATTACTCAATGGGCAGGCTGCGGGGAACAATAACAGACAATGTGGAAATGGCAGGATTGCTAAATAATTTCTTTTTTTTTGTTTTTGTTTTTTTGTTTTCACCAAAAAGAATAGTAGTGGTTGGACAACTAAAATGGTGAATACCAGTGAAAATGAAGTAGGATTAGAGGCTAAAATAGGGAAAGAACAAGTTTGAAATTACTTAGAGAAGCTAGATGTCTTCAAGTCACCAGGGCCTGATGAAATACATCCTAGAATATTCAAGGAGCTGACTGAGTAGATATCTCAGCCATTAGAGATTATCTTCGGAAAGTCATAGAAGAGGGGAGAGATTCCAGAGGACTGGAAAAGGGCAAATATAGTGCACGTATATAGAAAGGGAAACAAGGACAACCTGGGGAATTACAGACCAGTCAGCTTAACTTCAGGACTTGGAAAGATAATGGAGCCAATAACTAAGCAATCAATTTACACACAACTAGAACATAATAAGGTGATAAGTAATGCTCAGCATGGATTTGTCAAGAATAAGTCTTATGAAGCCATCCTAACAGCTTTATTTGACAGGCTAACAAGCCTTGTGGATGGGGGGAAAGAGGTAGTTGTGCTATATCTTGAATTTAGTAAGGTTTTTGATACTGTTTCGCATGACCTTCTCATAAACAAACTAGGGAAATGCAACCTACATGGAGCTATTATAAGGTAGGTTCATAACTGATTGGGAAATCATTCCCAGAGAGTAGCTACCAGTGGTTCACAGTCAAGTTAGAAGGGCATATCAAGTAGGGATCCACAGGGATCAGTTCTATGTCCAGTTATGTTCAATATCTTCATGAATGATTTAGATAAGGCACAGAGAGTACATTTATAGTTTGCAGACAATACCAAGCTTGGAGGGGTTGCAAGTGCTTTGGAGGATAGGATTGAAATTCAAAATGATCTGAAGAAATTGTCTGAAGTATATAGAATGAAATTCAATAAGGACACATGCAAAGTACTCCACTTAGGAAGGAACCATCAGCTGCACACGCACAAAATGGGAAATAACTACCTTGGGAGGAGTACTGTGGAAAGGGATCTAGGAGTCATAGTGGATCACAAGCTAAATATGACTAACAATGTAAAGCTGTTGCAAAAAAAAGCAAACATCATTCTGTCATGTATTAGCAGGAGTATTGTAAGCAAGGCATAAGAAGTAATTCTTCCACTCTACTCCATGCTGATTAGGCCTAAACTGGAGTACTGTGTCCAATTCTGGGTGCCACATTTCAGGAAAGATGTGGAGAAATTGGAGAAAGTCCAGAGAAGAACAATAGAAATGATTAAAGGTCTAGAAAACATGACCTATGAGGGAAGATTGAAAAAGAAAAGGGGGGGGGTTGTTTAGTTGGGAGAAGAGAAGACTGGAGGGGACATAAGAGTTTTCAGGTACATAAAACGTTGTTACAAGAAAGAGGGAGAAAATGTGTTCTCCTTAACATCTGCGGAAAGGACAAGAAGTAACAGGTTTAAACTGCAGCAAGGGAGGTTTAGATTGGACATTAGGAAAAACTTTGTAAAGATCAGGGTGGTTAAGCACTGGAACAAATTGCTTAGGGAGTTTGTGGAATCTCCATTACTGGAGATTTTTTGAAGCAGGTTAAACAAACACCTGTCAGGGATGGTCTAGCTGGCTTGAGTGCAGGGGACTAGGCTAGGTGACCTCTTGAGAATCTCTTTGACTGCTATATGTGATGTTACATCCCATATTCTTTATTGAAATATGCTTATGATATGGATATGTCATAAATGAGATATATTTTACGCAAAATAGGTCTTGTAAGGTATCATCGCAAAGGTTACAATTTACTGAATGTGATTATCCAATTTGTATGCATGTATCATTTCTGTATCTAAAGTTAGGAATATTTACTATGTAACAGTTACAACTGTTTATTTATTTGGGAGACACCCACCAGACAACAGGCCATCAGCCTTGACGGGCTATTAGGAAGAGATAATAAGACTTTGAAGATACTAATCTCTCTCCTTACTGAGAGGCATTCTGGATATAGCTGTTATACTACTAGGTCAGGTGGTCCTGTCACCTGGTACTAAACACCATCTTGGACTTCTCATAATTTTGCACAAAAAGGAGAGGGAGGTAAGACTGGGAAACAAAAGTTTCCTGCCTTATGTAAATCTTATTTAAGGCTGGGGAGTAAGGCAAACAGGACTTTTCTCCATTGCCTTCCTGTCCAAGATGAAAGACTGCTGAAAGTACCTGAAGAAACAAAGGAACTGAGATGTGCGAAAGGCAAGGGCTGAGTCCAGCCTAAGGCAGGGGTCTAGTCTTTAAAGAGAAATAACTGAAACTCTAAGCTACAGAAACTCTGCAACTTTGCCAAAAACAATATTTAGGGTGAGAAATTATTTCTTGAAGCCAGTCTCTTTAAGATCTTAAACTTAGTATAAGTGTTTTGTTTTATTTGCTTAGTTAATCTGCTTTGTTCTGTTTGCTATCCCCTATAATCACTTAAAATCCGCCTTTTATAGATAATAAACTTGTTTTTTGTTTATTATTAAACCCAGTTTGTGCAATTTATAATTGTGGGGGGGCGGGGCAAGAAGTTGTGCATATCTTCCTCCACATTGGGGGAGGGGGCACATTTATGAACCTATGTTGTATCGATTTTTCTACTGGGCAAGACAATATTAATTTGGGTGTATTTTCCAGAAGGGAGTTGCCCTCGAGTGCTGGGCAGTTTCATAGCTGTGTCTTCTCATATACAGTTGTTTGCAGACTCTGTGTTATTCTACAGCTGGTGCATCCCTACCTGTGGGTGAGTGCTGCCATAGGCTGGAGAGTCTAATTCAGCAAAGCAGGGAGAGGGAGTCCAGGCTAGTGGAGCAGGCAGGCTAAGTGAAATCCCCATACATCAGGTGGCATCCCAGAAGGGGGTCCAACTCATCACACTATGATTCTATATTGACTAGAGTTTTAGATCCAGCTAGATAACTTGATCTAACATCACACCTTTAAAGATGCCCTAGATTAGGTTGTATATTTATTCTGGCAGTCTAAAATAAGACTTTGGCTTGCACTTTTTTCATAAGCCATACACCTAATGCCACTTTGCCACTTTGTATTTTTGTAGTCCATCTGCACAACACATCTAGATTATCTGATTGTAAACTCAGATGAGCATCTCGGAGTCCTTCAGCAACTCTCAATATAGAAGTATCAAAATTCAATCAAACCACTATCTTTAAACTCGCTGACACTCAAACTCCAATAGTAACACCTAGGAAAATGTGATATATATATATCCATCTTGTAGTGGCTCTGTCACAGTGAGAGACAAAGTGAAATGGTAGCTTGCATTGATATGTGTGCAAAAGTTTTAAAGAATTTGTTGACAAAAGTGATTTTTTTAAAAATAGTTGCTATCCATCCAGTCTTACAGAGAACATTTGAGAAGAAAATCTTCCCTTTGTTTACACGTTGATCTAGCTTTCATCTGACACCCCATTAAATCTTTTTAGTGAGCTTTCTAGCACAAAACATATACTCTTAGTTAGAGCTGAATTGTGGTTCCTCATACAAACAACCACTGTTTCACACGGACAAGGGGTTTTGTGCATGAACAAGGAGATTTATCATTCCTCCTACGCTTTGTTGTTCTCGTCTTTCAAAATTTTCAGATACTTGATCAAGGACCTAAAGCAATATATTGAGTGACTTAGGTGACCAATCACACACTGTGAATATTTGAACTGAAAAGATTGCAATCAGCCTTCGGGCTGAAAATTGTTCATCCAAGCTATTGAATGAATAGCTATGAATATTGGCTACATTCACAGAAACCAGAATCCTTCAAAAATGATTTGTTAATAGCAAAAAAAAAGGCTAAATTGAAACAAATGTTGACAATATATAAATTGACTAGCTCTATTCCTTTTTATCCTGGTTTCTAAAATCCTAGGGAGAGAGCACTACTTCATACAATCCAGATATAAATAGCTTATCTGAATTATATTTCAAAAATCCATAATGGTGCTGTAGTTACCTGTCTTTGAAAACTCATAGCCTTCTTCTTTCTATGCACTCAGTACACACAGCATTTAAATATCAAATAAAGCTAGAATATTTTTCCCAGAATTAGGAAGGGCAAGGGCAAGTCATTTAATCTCTCTGTCTTAGATTTTCAATAAGTAAAATGGGGTTAATAATCCCTTGTAAATAGCTTTGAAATCAAGAGATAAAACCTAAGTAGTAGTATAATACTTAAAGAGATGCTGTAAGGCTACTTTGGGCCTGAAATTGTGGTGCAAGTTTTTTTATCATACCGTACACTCTGTCTTGGAGTGCTCATGACTGTTGTTTTCACTTTCCCATGATGTGAATGGCACTTTAAGGGGTATTTACTTCGTGTGTTGGTGTTTGTGACCAAAACATCATCATAAGGATATGTGCCATCCCATGTGATAACAGCAGGGGATGAGCTTGTGAACATGGAGGGATGTAGTATGACCAAATTAGTAGCCCTTTGCTGTTCGCAGGTGCCATCCTGGCTTGGTGAGAAGGTTGTAGATTGAAGCCCTCCAAGTCCCCCCAGGCTGGTGGAGAGGGCTTGGGAGGATCTCAGCAGTCCCCTTATTTCAACTTCTTCTGGCCCTTTTATATGCCAAGGCCCTTCTTCCTCAGGGCCCCCCAGGCCTCTGTGCTACAACCGTGTTCTTTCCATCATAGACAAAAAGTGAAAGCAGACTTATCTTAGGTGTCTCCTTTAAGAAGCAAGGGAGCAAATGTGATCTACCATGGATGCCCCTTCTCTTTGTACATTAAGAGAGGATGGGGATGAACCCATTCACTCACACCTCATATTTACCTCCCTAGGTCAAGGGAGAATATATAATATGAGGAAAAATACATTTGGTGTTTTGCTGAATTGAGCATGGGGGTTTATTGGCACAAAGTGGTGGGATCATTGCCAGGATGATCACAGAAGAAGGAAAAATGCAACTGAATGGGGGAGAGAGTCAGGGCTGGAAGATTGATTTGAAGAATTGTGAAAGGGAAACAAGAAAATCTGAGGGGAATAGAAGAGAAAGAAGCGGGTGGTGGTTGTGATGAAATGGTATGAGTATACGAGAAAAGGAGATTTTTGGGGAGACAGATAGGAAGATTGAGTGTTGGGGGATGATAACACAATGGTATAGTTGATAGTGTCCCTTTAAATGCAACACAAATATATAATGGTTTCCTATCTGTTTTTTGTTTTTGTTTTTTTCAAAATCTTGACATCTCTAATTTGCTCTGTAAAACTATCATGCCTCAATTCTCAGTCAAGAGTTGTTGCATCATGAAGTAGTCCAAGTAATCTCAGTAATTATATAAAAAACAACAAAATAAACAACCAAGCAATGAGAATTTCTGCACCTAATTTACTGTCAATTAAGTAATTTACTTGAACTAATAGTGTTGCTCTGGTTTTACACTGGTGTACCTGGATTTTCTAGCTGTGAAAATGGACATAGACTTCTTACTGTTACTTATTACTTGTACTACAGGAACGCCCAAAGGCCCCAGTCATGATTGCAGCTCCATTGTGCAAAACACTGTACAGATTTAGTGAAAGTCAAAGAGAAAATACTAAGCCAAAACCACTCAGGGAGTCATCAGCAGATCCAAAAACACAAGTTAGTAGTCCTAATTGCCAGGCTGCTGCTCCAACCATTAGACATTCCTGCTTCTCCTGAGTTTTAGGCTTATGTTGTTCTGTAATCTATCTGTGAAGTGAACTGGAACTTCAGAGGGTTCTGTTGGTCACATTTTAAGGAGTTGAGACTTTCCCACCTATTACACTATTCTGCACAGGAGATCATGCAACTCTACTGTGACGTCAGGAACTCAGATCTAACAGACATACCTTATCGCAAGAGATAATGAAATAAATCTATGACAGTGCTTTTCAAACCGTGGGTTGCGACCCACTAGTGGGTCACAGCATGTAAGGCACTGGGTCACCTTGCTTTCGTCAGCACCACCGACCAGGATGTTAAAAGTCCCATTGGTGGTGCTGTCCATCTAAGACAGGCTAGTGCCTACCTTTTCCAACACCAAACTGTGTCCTGGAAGCAGCCAGCAGTGGGTCTGGCTTCTAGGCGGGGGTTGGGGGAGAGAGGGGCATGGGGCTCTGCGTTTTGCTCTGCACTGGAACGGGGGGGGCGGAGGGGTTGGAGGTATCTGCAGGTGAGCATCACGTGGAGCCACTTGTACACCTACGCCTAGGAGCCAGACCTGGTGCTGGCCACTTCCAGGGTGCAGCGCGGGCTGCGGTGCACCCCGGCTGTGCCGCTGACCGGGAGCCGCTGGAGGTAAGTCCACACCCCAACTCTGTGCCCCAATCCCCTGTCCAAGCCCTGAGCCCCCCCAAACCTGTAGCCACTCCTGCACCCCAAACCCCTCATCCCCCCACCCAGAGTCCTGACCCCCTCCTGCACCCCAATACCCTTCCCCAGCCCTGAGGCCCCCACAAAACCCGGAGACCCTTGAGATACTCTGTACCTCTGGAGAACACCCAGCACCCCCATGTTCATTCTTGTAAAATGATTGTGTGGTATCCAATGCAAAGTTTGTTTTGTCGGGTGTCTTCGGAAGGCTCATGATGCACTGAGCATTGTTGTTACAGTAAAGTTATAGGTTATAATTTCATGAATGTAGTTATAAGGCTGAAAATGTATCCTCATGGCTTAAAATAAGCCCAGGCAAAAACTCTCCAAGAGCAAAGAGGCAGTTCACACCTCATCAGGGCAGGTATGAGACAAATTCAGCCCAGCCTCACAGGAACAAAGGATGCTGGCCTAGGCAGCAACAAAAGGATCAGAATGAGTCACCTCCCTTCCTTTGGCCACTTTGGGACTGCAATGAGGTAACACTCACCTGACTCTGAAGGGTGGGGGGGGGGGAAAGCCAAGAGGGGAGAAAGAACATGATAAAAGCGAGAGGCTTTGCCTCTTCCTCTCTCTTCCAGCTACATCTACAGACACCACACCAAGCGACACCACACCAATGCTAAGTTTGTAAGGGCATTGAAAGTGTTAAGATCAGCTTAGAATGTGTTTTGCTTTTATTTCATTTGATCAAATATGTCTTGTTATGCTTTGACTTATAATCACTTAAATTTATCTTTGTAGTTAATAAATCTATTTGTTTATTCTACCTGAAGCAGTGCATTTGGTTTGAAGCGTGTCAGACTCCCCTTGGGATAACAAGCCTGGTACATATCAATTTCTTTGTTAAATTGACAAACTCATATAAGCTTGCAGCATCCAGCGGACATAACTGGACACTGCAAGATGGAGGTTCCTTGGGTTGAATCTGGGACTGGAGATATTGGCTAGTGTTATTCGGTTGCACAATCCAAGGGGTAGCTTACATGCTAGAGGCTGTCCATGAATAGCCCAGGAGTGGGGGTTCTCACAGCAGAGCACCCCAACCCCCTGCCCCAGCCCTGAGCTCCCTCCATCCTGAACTCCTCATCCCCAGCCCTGCACTACAGCCCTCACCCCTGCACTCCAACCCTCTGCCCCATGCCTGAGTCCTTCCCACACTCCAAACCCCTCATCCCCAGCTCCATTGCGTTGCGGGCATCAGCAATTTTTTTTCAACGGGGTCCCCAGGAAAAAAAATTGAAAACCACTGTTCTATGATGTCATCATCTGCCTAGCAGCACCATAACATTCTGGCCTCACAGAGCAGCATAGCTAAGTGAGATGAGGAAAGCTGGTGTATATCTATTCACAAACTAGGCTGTGGTCTGCAGAGGCAGGGCTGGGGACAGAGAATGGAGAAAAATAAGAGTGGGGGGTGATGAACAACCACCACAAATGAATACATGGAGGATGAGAAAGATGTATCATGTGGAAGAAGAGAAGAAGGACAATGATGAGAAAAAAACAGAGGAGGAGGAAGTGACAAAGAGGAGGATAAAGGATCATGAGAACTATGTGGAAGATGAGGTGGCAGCATCAAACATGAAAGCAGGATTAGCAGGCACCACGAGGGACAGCATGTAGGATATGTGACCAAAGGGGATCAAATGGAGGAAGAGGAGAGTAGCCTAGTGGGCTAGCTTGTCTTTATTATATTCACTGCTTTGCATTATATACTGCTTTTATAAAATTCAGCAGTAATGCAAGGAACCTACAGGCCTGTAAGACATTATCTTCAGAAAGGTAGCTTAAGGCTCGAGGCCTATGAACTTTGAACAGAAACTTTGAACAGATAAATGGCCCAACAAAACCCCAAAGTATTAGGGAGCTGAAAATAGAGTGTTTAAGGGGAATTTCTGAACACAGATATATGATCCAACCACAAGAGTGTCATGACAATGAATTGATGTATATAACAGGTACATGAGCTACATCCATAGATACTGTGACAGGGCAAGGCCAGATGGCTATAGAAAAGTAGTGGGAGATAGATATATTAGCTCCAGGCTAAACAAATCCCTGGTACCAGGATAAGTGAAATGGCAGCTGCTCCAGGTCAATTAAGACACCTGGGACCAAGTAAGAACTTTCCAGAAGGCAGGGAGAATGCTAGGGTTGATTGGGACACCTGAAGCCAATCAGGGGCTGGCTGAAACTAGTTAAAAGCCTCCCAGCCAGTCAGGAGGGTGTGCATGTCAGGAGCTGTGGAAGGAAGTTGTGCTGTTGGAGAGACTGAGTGGTACACACCATATCAGGCACAAGGAAGGAGGCCCTGAGGTAAGGGTGAAGTGGAGCTTGAGGAAGTGAGGGCTGCTGTGGGGGAAGTAGCCCAGGGAATTGCACATGTCATGTTTCTAAAAGGTCAGCTACCATAGCTGATACTAATAGGGTCCCTGGGCTGGAGCCTGGAGTAGAGGGTGGGCCTGGGCTCCCCCCAACCTTTGCCCCCCTGATTAATCACTGAGACTGGGAGACAACAGAAAGATAACTTCTCCACACCTCCCTCGCTGGCTTATGATGAAAATGGCTCAGTAGACTGTGACCCTTCTCTCTAGAGAGAGAAGGGTTATGTGGAGGGTCACAGTGAGCCTCTGAGGCTAGCAAAATCTGCCAGGAAATGCTGGACCCACAGAGGCAAGGACAGAGCTTTGTCACAATACCTAACCACAGGAGAGCCATGTATGCCAGATGCTTGGAATGGGTGATATGGGATGGATCACTTGGTTACCTGTCTTGTTCATTCCCTCTGAAGCACCTGGCATTGGCCACTGTCGGAAGACAGGATCCTGGGCTAGATGGACCTTTGGTGTGACCCAGTATGGCCATTCTTATATTCTTAAGTTCTTATGTAATGAATTGACATATATAATAAGTTGAAATCATTGATATACTAACCTATAGGAAAAGGACACTCCAACATTAGTAAGGAAATAAGAAAAAGGGAAAATCCCCAATTGAATATGCATCAAACATAGTGGTGTCAGCGTATCATATATAAAAGTTGGATCCTAGCCTAGGAGAAGGACATGTAGCCCTTGGGAGTTGCCAGAATGATGGCCACTGGTGATGAGAAAGATGATGGCTAACATTTCAGGTTGTTCTACAAGGGATGGTGTGAGTACATGCATGTGCAGATGTACATTCTGTAGTATCTCTATCTACCTTACTGATTTGGGCTGTTTGTGACTGTGCTAAATGTATTAATAACCTATTTGTAAATAATGAGGAGTTCTTATAGTGTGAGTGTTGCAACTATGCACATTGGGGTTCACAACTATATAATAATTTGAATAGTACTGAGACTGATCTTGGGACAAGAACCTGTCAACCCTAAAAGTGATAACTGCGGATTCCTAAGCAATATAGATATAGAGATAAAGATAGAGAGAGGCTGGGCTACAGGAGGAATGAAGTAAGAGGTGGATTTGAGTATGGAGCAGGAAGGAAAGAAGGACGATGATGGATCACACACAGAGGAGGAAGGAATACAAGGGATTGCATAGTAAGGAGGACAAAGCAAAATGGACTGAATGGACAAAAGTAAGGGATCATGAGAGATGGAACCGAGGAGGAGATGGATGGATGAAGGATCTCATGCGGAAAGAATTGTGAAGGATCATGCAGGAGGAAGAATTGTGAAGGCTTGCATGGAGAAGGGACCATGAATGATTACAGAATCATAGAGTTAAAAGGGTTCATACAGTTCAACATCTTTATTAATGATCTGAATGATGGGATGAATTGCACCCTTACCAAGTTTGCAGATAACACTAAACTGGGGGGAGAGGTAGATACACTGAAGGGTAAGGATAATGTCCAGAATGACCTAGACAAATTGGAGGACAAGGCCAAAAGAAATCTGATGAAGTTCAACAAGGGCAAGCACAGAATCCTGCACTTAGGAAGGAAGAATCCCATGCACTGTTACAGACTGGGGGCCGACTGACTAAGCAGCAGTTCTTCAGAAAGAGACCTGGGGATTACAGTGGATGAGAAGCTGGATATGAGTCAGAAGTGTGCCCTTGTTGCCAAGAAGGCTGTCAGGATTCCTTCCCCACACTGAACTCTGGGGTACAGATGTGGGGACCTGCATAAAAGACCCCCTAAGATTATTTCTACCAGCTTAGGTTAAAACTTCCCCAAGACACAAAATTCCTTGTATCTGGAATTCAGTATGCTGCCACCACAAGCGATTTAACAAAGAAATGGGGAAGAGACCACTTGGAGACGTCTTCCCCCAAAATATCCCCACAAGCCTTACACCCCCTTTCCTGGGGAGGCTTGAAAATAACCAAGATGAGCACAGACCAGCCTTGGGTTTTTAGGACCCTAAAACCCCAATCAGATTCTTAAAAAAAACCAGAACTTTATTAGAAGAACAAAAAAAGCTAAAAGAATAACTCTGTAAGATTAGAATGGAAGATAATCTCACAGGCAGTCAGATTCAAAACATACAGAATCCCTCTAGGCAAAACCTTAAGTTACAAAAAGACACAAAAACAGGGATACACATTCCCTCCAGAACAGCGAATTTCACAAGCCAAAAATGAAATAAAATCTAACCCATTTTCTAACTAGATTACTTACTAACTCTATAGGAATTGGATTGCTTGCTTTCTTGATCTGTCCCCAGCAGAAGCATCACACAGACAGACAGACAAAGCCTTCCTCCCCCGCCCCAGATTTGAAAGTGTCTTGTCCCCTTATTGGTCATTTTGGTCAGGTGCCAGCCAGGTTACTTGAGCTTCTTAGCCCTTTACAGGTAAGAGGATTTTGCCTCTGGCCAAGATGGATTTTATAGCACTGTATTCAGAAAGGTGGTTACTGTTCCCTTTATATTTATGACAAAGGACAATGGCATATTGGGCTGTATTTGTAGGAGCATTGCCAGCAAATTGAGGGAAGTGATTATTCTCCTCTATTTGGCACTGGTGATGCCACACCTAGAGTATTGTGTCCAGTTTAGGTTCCCCCACTACAGAAGGGATGTAGACAAATTGGAGAGAGTCCAGTGGAGGGCAAAGAAAATGATTAGTGGGCTGGGGCACATGACTTACGAGAATAGGCTGAGAGAACTGGGCTTATTTAGTCTGCAGAAGAGTGAGGGGAGATTTGATCGCAGCCTTCAACTATCTGAAGGAGGGTTCCAAAGAGGATGGAGCTTGGCTGTTCTCAGTGGTGGCAGATGACAGAACAAGGAGCAATGGTCTTAAGTTGCAGTGATGGAGGTCTAGGTTGGATATTAGGAAATACTATTTCACTAGGAGGGTGGTGAAGCACTGGAATGCGTTACCTAGGGAGGTGGTGGAATCTCCTTTCTTAGAGGTTTTTAAGGCCCAGCTTGACAAAGCCCCCTCTGAGATGATTTAGTTGGTGTTGTTCCTGCTTTGAGCAGGGGATTGGACTAAATGACCTCCTGAGGTCTCTTCCAACCCTAATATTGTATGATTCTATGACCACAAGGTCATCGAGTTTAACTGCCTGCCAAGATGCAGAATTTGATATATCTAAACCATCCAAGACAGATCAGACTGGGTATGAAGAGGAAGAAGGATTGTGGATGTTTGTGCCAATGAGGAAGGACAATTTGTGCCAATGAGAAAGGACCATAAGGAATCACACTGAAGTGGAGGGATAAAGTCATACACTAACCTGGGGCTTGATCCTGATGCCATTAAAACCAATGACAATATTCCCATTGACTTAAATGAAAGCTGGTCAGGTGTACTGCTAATTGATTTCAAGTCATTCAGTTTGTTTAATTATATGATATTGATAAAACAAAAGTAAGAATCATTGTTATGACAAATGTCTTATGACTACCTGCCACTATCATAATTTCCTTTCCTCCTGCTGTATGTTTTTGAACTATTTAATTATGTACAATATTTCAAGTCAGATTGTATTGCCAAACAGACACAGTAAACACATATCAGTTCTAATTTTCAAAATGTGATCAGATGGTGCCTTCACAGCAATGGAGATTAGCTCAAATTAAGTACCCTATTAATTAAATTCTACACTCTGTACTAAAAGCAGATGTCCTCTTGTTTAATGGTAGCTAGATTTCTATCAAGGCACCTGGAAAGCCTGATTTCTGAACTAGAAATGAGCCTAAGTCTCCAAATTTGAGTTCCAGTTTCAAAACATTCAATTCAGAGGCATTTCCATTCACGATCCAGAGCAGAGATGTACCTTAGTTCAGAAATTCAGATCTGCACTTAAGTCCAGATTTTAAGCTCTGTCCCCGAAATGTGACATATTCATGTCTGGAGTTCCAATTCAGGCCTTGCACTACTTTAAACATATTCACTATATAAAGATGAACCAATTATTCCAGATATGCAATTACTATGTTATTATGTAATTACCACACATAGTAATAGTTAGCATACGATAATAATTCTTAGCACTTACACTGCATAAGTATAAAGACGACAATTCATAATCTTCATACATGCTCCTGTCTCCCCATGAGAGAGTTATTCAGGTCGTTTTGCCATCAATTTACAGATAGTGAAAGTGAGACAGAGATATGAAGTAATTTGACAAAGGTCACAAAGGAAGTCAATGTGAAAGAGGCGACATTAGAACCATTCCTTTAGCCACACTCCCTCATGCTATGATATATACAAACTGTACCTCACTTCCAAAGCATCCTACTGAATTCATATTAGCAAAGAAATATATTAACTAATCTTTGATTTCCTCCAAATGTTTTCAGTTTAGCACCAGAAAAAAAACAAACATTTTTTCCTCCTGCAAGTTCATTGTCTCCCGGGCATGACCAAAACATAAAAATACACATTTTAAAATGAATCCATTAGTCTTACACTTTCTCATATATGATTTTTCTCAAGGGTTGCATACCTCCACAATTAAAATGCATGCTTCATTGCCTCCCTCAGTTTTTAGTAATTATAAATTCTGCTGAGTATAAACTGTTGCTAAGATATGCTCACTTAACAAATGCAGCCAAGCCTAAACCTAACAGTGTAGGATATTGTTCAGTTCTTCATCAACTGCTCATTCAAAGATAATCACATTTTCTTTCCTTCTCTAAATTTCAGTTTCTTCAGCTGTGACTTGGGTTGGTAAGTTTTCTAAATTTCGCTTTATGCTTTTGAGAAGAATTATTTAAAAGCATCTTACCAGAAGTTATGAATTTTTAATTTGCTTTCCTCTAACATATCTAGGTTGAGGTACTAGTCTTATGCAGAGCTGGGTGAAATTTTTCAGACAAAACTGTTTTTGTTCTGGAGAATGTGGATTCAGTTTGACTGAAACATTTCAGAAATTCATACTGATTTTTGGTTAAATGTTTCAGTCAAAACCAAAAAGAAACTGGAAATGTCAAAATAAATCATTTGGACATTATCAGAATGACCTATTTTGATTTTTTGAGCAACAGTTACAAGGAATTTAGGCACCACTCATAAAGTTGTAGGAGGAGGGGATATCTGCCCTTATTCCCTCTAGCCCAGCAGTTAATGCATTCATCCAGGATATGGGAGATCCAGGTTTAAGTCCCAAGTGAATGCCTAACCAGTAGACTAGTGGTTATTCTGGGGTAAGCCTCTCCTTTTGCTAGGTGTTTTACTTTGTACAAATAATAAAATAGGAGGAGGGACTGAAACCCAGGTGAGTGCCCTAACCATAGTGTCATTCTTGCATTCTG
The DNA here is from genome assembly GCF_965140295.1 of Lepidochelys olivacea. Lineage (NCBI taxonomy): Eukaryota > Metazoa > Chordata > Testudines > Cheloniidae > Lepidochelys > Lepidochelys olivacea. The sequence goes on along the minus strand of NC_140411.1, from coordinate 71,994,647 downwards.
GTGCAAAGCCTATTTAATTATGTATACAAACTGCACAATTTTTGGTTTTGGTGCAGCCCAAACCATTTTTTCCTGAAATTATCAGCAAACTTAATAATCAGTTATTCACATAGCTTAAGCTTCGATATAAAATATGCATGTTCACTCATGTTTCTATAAACGGTATTCTAAAATTACTATAATCTCTACTGAGGGCTATATGCAGCCTCAAGTGGTTTGATAATTTTTTTTTCAGATTTCACCTTCTGAGTAGCTCTGCAACTGCTTAGTTCATAGCTTGGGCATTTTATTTTGGCCTTGCTACAGCAGACTGACCTTTCCAGCATCTATGACTTCCTGTTTTGAATGTTACACAAGTCACATTATTTCAAAAGGATTGAGCCTTTATACTTTTGTTATGCAAGACGGACATGTACGTGTCAGCTTTATTTAAATAATTTGATTATATGTATTCTGATATTACATTTATGGCAAAATATACCCAGTTTTTCAATTAAGCTATATATTCTTTCATTCTTTTAATCTCATTGATGGCCAATAACTGAATAACATGCGTAAAGTTACTTACATATGTAATGGTTTGCAGGACAGACCCTATAATGGATAATGCTTGGGTGGGAGGGAGAAAAAGGGGGATAGGATTATTGTTAGATGGTACAATTAACTGAAATATAATTTGCTATGAAACTGTAATCCATAATCACCCATACAGCCTCCCATATGTCAGTTTATGCTTATGTCAAGTAAATTTTCATAATAATCATATTTTAGGCACTTTGTCATTTTGTTTGTAAGGAGTTGTTGTTTGTCCACCATGTTGGGGACGACCTTCTTCTGACATTTGACGCCTTTTTCTCTCTAAGGCGGGAAAGAGCAAGGGTCACATGGCCTGTGTTCTGCCTAGTAGCAGGAGAGCATAAAAGACTGCTGCACCCAAGAGGAGAGGCTGTCCTTCCTGGTGGCAGCACAGTAAATGTCCCAGCCAAGACTTTGAGGGATCTACAGAAAACCACAGAAAATCCAAACTCCATAGTTGCAGCTATAAGTTACTGATTGATTCCTATCTTACCTGTATCCTGAACTCCTGTGTCCTCACCTTGCTGTCCTGATTTATTCTACCCGTGATGTCCTCTGTCATGGATCCATTCCTCTGAACCTGGTGTAGTATGCTGTGTAGCTCTGCACCTTACCTGTAGTAAATTCCCCTCCATCCTTGTGGGTTTGGGACCTTGACTTTATGTCAGTTTGTTGTGCTAAACTGTACTTGTATGCCCTTTGGTATTGTTTTGCTGTGGGTCCTATAAGTTACTGTTTCCTGTTTGAGTCACTGTTTAATAAACCAGTTTGCTTTATAGTTAATCCTGTCCTTAGTTGTCTCTCCAATGATAGATGCGGTGTGGGCGAACGAGCCTGCTGGGTGGGGACTCTGAGGTGTGGAACATAAGGCATATCCAGTTAACCATAGGCAAGATCTGAGTTCCTGGTTAACAATTTCATGCTTAGGAGGTCTACATATCAGTTAATGTAGTGAAAGTGCTGGGCCAACATACACAGGATTCTAGATTGTCCAGTGTGTGGACTGAAAGTGGAATTTTAGTTACTGAATTATAGAACAGCTGGTAAAAAAATTATGCAAAAGCAACTTGTGATCACAAGATCACTCTACAGGCAATGTGGCAATTGTTATTATCACAAATTTTGAGCTATCTATAGCAAAAGAACAAGAAACTCTTAAAAAAAAAAAGCCCTTGGATTTTGCAAAATCTGATGTTGTGGAAGATTACAATAATTTAGTGTCCACTTTATAATCAGCAAGTTTTTGTGACCAGATGGCATCATTTGTGCTTAGTAACATGGACAACTATCCCAATTTGAAGTACGTACCATATCTATATACTGAACCCATATCTTCCTACTCTTCACCATAGCCCAACGAGATGGAATTTGGGAGTTTCATCTGTATGTCTGCAAAAGAATGCTTCTGTTCTTTCACCAATATGACCACACAGATTATTCTCTGTCTATCTGTGTACTTAGCAGAAATGAACCAGCTCCTTCTGGAAGTATTTGAAGAGTTCCATAGAGGCAACTGGGCTTGTGATAGGTGCCAACCACAGATTCAATCAGGTAGGTTTGGACTACTCCCAAGAGCAGTTCAATGCCACTGGTAAAAAAGGAGGAAGAATGATAGGCAACACAAGAACAGCCTCTTCACTCAGTAGATGAGCTCTCTCCTATATACCATGTGCCTAGATTTCAGCCCAAACCAGAAAATTGTTCAGTTTTAGACTTGATGACCAAATGACTTGAAATTAATCCACACCAGCTCAAAAGCAGTGTTGTCATGTTGATGTTGATGAAAATGAAGTGTTAATGGCATGTTGAGGATTCAAATTACTCACTTGTGAACCAGCCTGCAGCATACCGCAAAACATTGCAACACAAGATTTGGATACAGAAGCAATTCAGGAAGCTCTGTTGAATGAAGGATTGGCCATTGGCCAGAAGCAACTGAATACCTTTATTCATGAAAGGCTGTGACACCAAAAGAGGGAAGTGCCCAAATTCTGTGACTCAGTGATAAGAACATAAGAAGATAAGAATGGCCATACTGGGTCAGACCAAAGGCCCATCCAGCCCAGTATCCTGTCTGCTGACAGTGGCCAATGCCAGGTGCCGCACAGGGAGTGAACCTAACAGGTAATGATCAAGTAATCTCTCTCTCCTGCCATCCATCTCTGACAAACAGAGGCTAGGAACACTATTCCTTTCCCATCCTGGCTAATAGCCATTAATGGACTTAACCTCCATGAATTTGTCATGATAAAAAGTGATAAAGACAAGGGCTCTGTTGTCCAGCTATACCGAAAGGAGGACAGGAGACGTGATATGGATTTAATCAGGCTGCAGCTTTATTATTAGATGTCTGGGGCTACTCAACAGATAAAAGTGCACAGTGTATGTAACCCCTGTTTTATTTTGTAATTAACCAGGGTGGGAGGGGGCGGGGGGGCTTCCACCAGCTCCCCCTGTTTTTCCATCTAGGTCCCTCCAGCAAATCTATTGCCAGGACCTTACCCCTCCTACGAAGGAGGGTAGATGGTAAGGTGGGTCATAAGAAAGGGGGATTGGCTGCCTGCTGTTCCAACCATAGACCCAAACCCCACACTGTCCCGTTCCTTTAACCAGCTTCTCCTTTTTCAGTCCTTTACCAGGCCATTTATCTGGTCACTTGATGACACCTTCTCTTTGGAGTACCTGCACTGCATATCCACCACAACGAGGCACCAGTAATTAGCTTGGCTGCCTCTTCCCCACCCCTTCACCCCGCATTGGGGGGTCTGCCTCACCTGCCTGTCTCCTCACTCCCAAACTCACCCCCACGCTGGGCCTCCCCTGGAACCCAGGCCAGACCCATCACTCACAGATGCCTGAAGTTGTCACAGCAACTGCAGATTAACTTGCAGCAGCTGTGCGACACCATTAGTGTCTCCAGCAGAGGTGTACCCTCCAGATGGGTCTGATGTGGATTCTGGGACTCCCATTCCCACTTCAGCAAAAAAGTTCATCTGCAACATGTACAATTCACCTGATGAAGAAAGTTGTGACAAGGCATGGGTGATATTTTTCTCAAGTGTTCATCACCAGAATCACTGCCCCCAATATGTGATGTATTGCACTGTCACATTCAAATAACTCACTTTCAATCCTCAGCAATATCACACTATCCTCATCGGAGAATGTGTTGGATCAAACACAATGGAGAACTGGTACCCAAGCTAATGTAACTGAAGCTGATCCCCAACAGCTGTGCAGAAATTGTTACCTGGTGATGTGTCACAGAGTTGTGACATACACCCTATAGCTGCAGGATGCCACAGAGGCAAGCACTGTGGCCTGTAAATATTTTTTTTTAAAAAAAGGGGGTGTTGTATCAGCATGTGTAGGACCTGTTAAATTATGCTTGCCCAACAATGTGCAAGATATGTAGTAACTGTACTAGAACAAACACCATAGAAATTCACTATTTTTTTTTCAAAATTTCCTTACATTTTGGACTCCAGTTTAGAAGTTAAAATATTCAAAACTCAGCTTGATAAACATTTTTTCAGTTTTTTCAGCGCATTCAAATCCACGACCCCCAATGCCTCCTACATCTTATTTTATGGAAAATGTACCTCTGTAAGTGGTTATGTTGATGGATAAAAAATAATTCAATGAACATGTTATGTGATTCTAGCATAAACAGGAGAATATTGAGTAAAAACAGAGAAGGAATTATGTCCGTATATAGTTTTGGAGAGACCATTACCAGAACACCGTGTCCACTGTAAAAAGGATGTTCAAAAATTTGAAAGTATTCGGAGAAGAACAACATGAACATTGTTTAGTCAGGCCAAATCTACCTCACAGTGAGAGAATTAAGAAATCTATTTAGCTTACAAAGTTAAGACATATCTGGGTCATACCCTATAAAACCTGCATAGGGAGATCTCTGATAGTAGAGGGCTCTTTAGTTTAACATAACAAGATTCGGTGTCTGAAAGTTGAAGCTAAACAAATTCAAACTGCAAACTGCATTTTTTTAACAGTGAGTAATCAAAGGAACAACTTACGTAAGGACATGTTAATTCTCCTTGCAGGCATTAAATCCAGAGTGGCTATCTTTCTAAAATATATGCTCTGGCTCAAAGCTGTTATGGGCTTGATCCAGAAACTATTAAATATGTGGTCTGTCTCATGCAGGATGTCAGACTAGATGATCATAATGGGCCCTTCAGGCTATATGCTACAAGAGAATTCCTCCCAGGTTAATTCCTCCCTTGGAATGTCCCATTCATGTAACTTTTTATCACTTTGAATGAGTGGGTTAGTAGCTATCCAAAGCAGTGGCATTGACCAATGCAATGAGAATTCTCCACAGAGTTAAATTTGACTCCTCTGATCTGGCAATTTCTGTTTCTATTGTTATACTTATCAATGTGGTATTAGAATTTTGGTGCTTGATTTCATTCTCAGAAATGCAATAAGATGCTGGACTAAACTGACTTTTTCAATATTCCATTGTTTTATTGGCTGGTGTGGTCCAATACGCTAAGGTAAGGAGGTATAAGACACTTTGTTGACAGTTTGCCAAGCTTGGGGATTCTGGGATTGGAAAATAAAATGCATTGTTCTGAAAACTACATTTTAAAAGTTCTTAACGTTTTTCAAAGTTTAAGAGAAGATTTTAAAGTATTTCAAAGGTAAAATACTTCCCGGGGCAAAAATTGAGTTAACTATGCATCCAGCTGTGCTTTTATACAATGCAGATAAAAGCTGTTCTGAGTTCAAAACTATTCATGCTCAACTTTCAGATTTTTTTTATTTTATATTAATAATATAAATTTTTTCAGTCATGTTCACCTCTTCAGATAAAGGCAATACACTGCATTTTTTTACTCAGAATATATAACAGTGATATTTGGCCTCTATATCAGTCATAATGTTCAGTGCTGCCAAGCTGTGATTGAATTATGCATCGATGAAATGGAACACTCTTGAATTTATAATGTACATTTATCTATTACTTTATTCTTGTCAATTTATCTTTAAAAAGATGAAAGGCTCTGGGAAAAGCAGTGGTGTTTGGAAGTGATATTCTCTGTTTGTGCCAGGTGCTTTTGACTAATTATTCAGTGTTCCACACCCTACTTGCAGATGGTTTGTCTTGCTTTGCATATAACCCATATACCACTACCAGTGAGGACTTAAGACATGACCTATCTGTTTAATAAGGAAGGACCTTCACTACTGGAGTCAGAAGAAGATGTTTGAAATATTTCCTAGCTCTTAAAGTCCAGCAAACAGCATATTAATTTTGAACGGGTGAGATTCATTGGGATCATCTATTTTCCTTTTTATTTCTGCACTATCACCTTCAAGGGTCTTGCAACACAGTAATCTTCTCTCCAAGAGATCTAACTACAGTCCTCTCCATGCAGCAGCCAGGAACTGAGTCTTTTCCATTTTTCTGTCCCATATTCTTTTGTTTTATTTTCCTCTATTTTTCATTTAGCACTGTGATACAATGAAAAGGAACTCAACATTTGCAATGCAAAATACGTGCAACACTTATCAAATTTGGAGAACATTCTGCAATGCACTGCCAAAACTAGATTATGTTATCCTTCTCATTGAGTCTAACTGTGTTGATTTCTTGAATATCCTACAAGTAGATTTTAAGCTGTGTTCTCACTGAGATATTGTGTTCAAAAACTGCTAAACTGAAACAGATCTGGTACTCTGGAAGTACCTGTGCAGGGAGCTTTAAAGGCTTAAACATTTGCACTACTTCAAAGAACTTTGCTGCTGACTATTGAAAATGTCCATTGTGCCACATATAGTCACACAGCTTGTGGACAAATTTGCAATGATGATTTTCTGCAGAGCTGTGCTTAGCAGCTTCCCTTGTGACTTTATTAAAAATGGCAAAACCCAGTTTCTTCTCATTCACAAGGTGAGCTTTCAGCTGCTCTCTCATATTTTTTTAAGCATTGTCTCTAATGAAAATGCATGCTGTGTTACCTTCTTAATGTTATAGTTGATATTTTGGGACAAGGACAAAGTTATTACCCTGTTGCATTTAGGTACTTTGTTTGAGTTTGGATTAGCTATAGTCATCAAAGTATTCTGGATCACAACAAGTAACCAAAGCCTGATTACACACACACACACACACACACACACACACACCCCTATTCCCACTCTGACACTGTCAGAATGGTGTAAAGTGGCCTCTCTGTGTATGGATATTAGATCCAAGTTTTCCACCTTTTTTTTTTTTTTTGGTTTTGTTTTCAGGTAGGAATGAAGAATTGAGTTATCTGAAGCATTAAGTCACATATGAGTGGACATAACTGCTTCCACCATATTAGTCCCTGGTGCAGCAAAGCACTTAAGTACATGTGAAATTTCAAGTATATGAATAATCCTGCTAACTTCGCTGCAGCACTCAGATTCTTAATGTTAAGCATATGTTTAAACATTTTGTTTGATCGGGGCTAAGGTTACTAGGTTTAAAAATCTTAGTTCATAAAGTGATATTAAAATGTAGGACATTCAAAGAAACAGTGAAAAACAAGTGTTGCTTTTGTGGTAAGCTTTCATGGGTAAATTATATGTAAGTCAAAAGTAAAGCATTAGTTACCATTTATGGTTTTGGTGTTTGTTTAGGGGTAAAATTTTCAAAAGCACCAACGTGGCTTAAGAGCCTAATTCAAGTCACTTAAGCATCTGAAAATGTTACTTTTTCTCTAAATAAGTGAACTTGATGGGTTAGTCTTCAAGTCATTTCTGCCCAGCTAAGACTAAAAGCTTCTAATTTTAAGATTTGACATTTCTCTGTGTGATTTAAGAAGAAATTCTGTCTATAATCTCTAGCAGAAAATGGCACATTTATCCTTTGAAAATGATTGATGATTACTAAAATGTGTCCACTCTACTTGGACACTAAAATGATTCCTAAAATGTGTCCGCTCTAATATGGGGCGACTATATGCCTTGTCCTACATTTGAACTTAAGGAGTAACTTTCTGATTGCTCTTCTTTAAAAATCAAAGTTTAAAATAATAGTATATAGCTTGAAACTTTTTTTTTCTCTAGTGTGGGATGTAAGTAGAATGGAAGACACACTTTTTACAGACTACTAATCTCTCTAACTCATCCTCATTCAAACCCTCCTCTGCCTTGATGCCTATGAAAGTGGATAAGGGTCAGGCTGCTGGTGCACTGAAACTACTGCCTATCATGCTGGATAATACAGTCTCATAGTTTCCTTGTTTTCAAGCCTGTCTGTCTCTATCCATCTGTCTCTCATCTTATTAGAAGATCCTTTGACAGGGACCATTTGTTTGTTCTGTGTTTGTATAGCACGTGGACAATGGGGTCCCAGTCTATAACTAGGTTCCTAGTAATGAATAAAATAATAAATAATCATTAATAAAAGATATATTACTTTACTCTTCGAATCTAAAAGTTTCACTCAGATATATTTTGAAGACTTTTTAATGATCCGAGTGACTTTATATCAACTTTTGAGCATACTGAAGATCTATGTAAGAGCTGTTTTTTTTAATTTTCTTTCAAAATAAAAAATCTATATTAAACATCCATTCAGTTGAATGGAGTATGTTCTCAGGGGATCTGATCCAAAGCCCATAGAAGTCAATATACTTTACCCGTATGGAAAACAGGGTCAGCATTTGCTAACCCTTTTGTTCCAATTCCATAGCTAATGATGAAAAACCTTGTGATCAAATAACAATTTTCTAAGCAGTAACAGTATATAATTATATTTCTATATTGGCACGCTGTCTAGAGTTGCTCATGAACATAAATGTCAACCTCTGGGCAAACTGTCCAAGAAAAGGGCATAAACCTCAAATGGGCTGTGTTCTATAATTAGTTTACTAATCAAGTAACAAGTGTGAACTTCTAAAGTACTATAACAGCCTGAAAGCGGAGTCACAGTCCCCTTGGGCATTCCAGTCTATCTTGCCATATAGGAAAGCTTGTCTCTGTGATAGATAGTCCCTTAAACCAAAAATCACAACATTCAGTTTATGACCAGTCACTTATCCCTGGTCAATTGTACTCAGAATTCAAACCAACAATAACATTTTTAACCAATCCTGAAACAAATTATCTGAAGATTTAACTAGGAAAAAAAATAAGGGTTATTTTCAAGATTAAAGTAGGTAAACATACACAGACAAATGAGATACTGTCAAGGTTCCTCCCCCACTCTGAACTGTAGGGTACAGATGTGGGGACCTGCATGAAAAACCTCCTAAGCTTATCTTTACCAGCTTAGGTCAAAACTTCCCCAAGGTACAAAATATTACCCCCGTTATCCTTGGAATGGCCGCTACCACCACCAAACTAATACTGGTTACTGGGGAAGAGCTGTTTGGACGCGTCCTTCCCCCCAAAATACTTCCCAAAACCTTGCACCCCACTTCCTGGACAAGGTTTGGTAAAAAGCCTCACCAATTTGCCTAGGTGACTACAGACCCAGACCCTTGGATCTTAAGAACAATGAACAATCCTCCCAACACTTGCACCCCCCCCTTTCCTGGGAAATGTTGGATAAAAAGCCTCACCAATTTGCATAGGTGACCACAAACCCAAACCCTTGGATCTGAGAACAATGAAAAAGCATTCAGTGTTTTACAAAAAGACTTTTAATAAAAAATAGAAGTAAATAGAAATAAAGAAATCCCCCCTGTAAAATCAAGATGGTATATATCTTACAGGGTAATTAGATTCAAAAACATAGAGAACCCCTCTAGGCAAAACCTTAAGTTACAAAAAAGATACACAGACAGAAATAGTTATTCTATTCAGCACAATTCTTTTCTCAGCCATTTAAAGAAATCATAATCTAACACATACCTAGCTAGATTACTTACTAAAAGTTCTAAGACTCCATTCCTGTTCTGTCCCCGGCCAAGACGACTACAGACAGACCCCTTTGTTCCTCTCCCTCCTCCCAGCTTTTGAAAGTATCTTGTCTCCTCATTGGTCATTTTGGTCAGGTGCCAGCGAGGTTACCTTTAGCTTCTTAACCCTTTACAGGTGAGAGGAGCTTTCCCCTGGCCAGGAGGGATTTCAAAGGGGTTTACCCTTCCCTTTATATTTATGACACGCCCCCCAAATCTCAGCTAGGGTGAAACACTGGCTGGGATTTCTTCCTGGAGCTCTAGGAAAACAGAGTTAATAAGACACATGCATCTCTAAATATACTACCAAGTACATAAAGACTAACAATATTTTCCACATCTCAAGGACGATTTTAACCAGTTGATTCTGGGAAACTTTCACGGGAGAGTGCATCAGCCACTTTGTTAGAAGCTCCTGAGATGTGTTGGATGTCGAAATCAAAATCTTGGAGAGCTAAACTCCACCGAAGAAGTTTTTTGTTAGTTTCTTTGACAGTGTGAAGCCACTTTAGTGCAGCATGGTCGGTTTGCAGGTGGAAACGCCGTCCCCAAACATATGGGCGTAGCTTTTCCAGAGCGTAGACAATGGCATAACATTCTTTTTCAGTGACTGACCAGTTGCTTTCCCTCTCAGACAGTTTTTTGCTGAGAAACACTACAGGGTGGAATTCTTGATCAGGTCCTTTCTGCATTAAAACTGCTCCCACACCATGCTCGGATGCATCTGTGGTTACTAGGAACGGTTTGTCAAAGTCTGGGGCCCTTAGTACAGGGTCAGATATGAGTGTCGCTTTAAGCTTGTTAAAGGCCTTCTGACACTTTCTGGTCCACTGAACAGCATTTGGCTGTTTCTTTTTGGTTAGGTCTGTCAGTGGGGCAGCGATTTGGCTGTAGTGCGGTACAAATCGTCTGTAATAACCGGCCAAGCCTAAGAAGGATTGAACCTGTTTCTTTGACTTTGGGACAGGCCACTTTTGGATAGCATCCACTTTGGCCTGTAGGGGGCTGATAGTTCCTTGACCCACCTGGTGTCCAAGGTAAGTCACTCTGTTTAGGCCTATTTGACACTTCTTAGCCTTAACAGTTAGTCCTGCCTCCCTTATGCGCTCAAGGACTTTTTGTAGATGTTCCAGGTGGTCTGCCCAGGAATCCGAAAATATGGCCACATCGTCAAGGTAGGCGACTGCATATTCTCCTAATCCCGCTAGGAGACCATCTACAAGTCTTTGGAAAGTGGCGGGTGCATTTCGCAGCCCGAAAGGGAGTACATTAAATTCATACAGCCCGAGATGTGTGATGAAGGCTGACCTTTCCTTGGCAGATTCATCTAGCGGTACCTGCCAGTACCCCTTGGTTAAGTCCAAGGTAGAGATGAACTGGGCCCTTCCCAGTTTCTCTAATAGTTCATCTGTGCGTGGCATGGGATAGTTGTCTGGGCGAGTTACAGCATTTAGCTTACGGTAGTCCACGCAAAAACGTATTTCCCCATCTGGTTTGGGAACTAGAACCACTGGAGATGCCCATGCACTTTCAGAGGGGCGGATTACACCCATCTGTAACATATCCTGGATCTCCCGTTCTATAGCAGTTTTAGCTTGAGGAGACACCCGGTAAGGTTGGACCCTAATTGGGTGAGCATTACCTGTGTCAATGGAGTGGTATGCCCGTTCAGTCAGTCCTGGGGTGGCTGAGAACGTTGGCGCGTAGCTAGTGCACAGCTCCTGGATCTGCTGTCGCTGCATACGCCCAAGGGTCATGGAGAGGTTCACCTCTTCCACACCACCAGCACATTTCCCTTCGTAGTAGACACCTTCAGGCCACTCAGCGTCGTCTCCTCCCTGGGCTGTAAACTGACAAACCTTTAATTCTCTGGAATAAAAGGGCTTTAGAGAATTAATATGATACACCTTAGGCTTTCGGTTGGAGGTGGGGAATGCTATGAGATAATTAACAGCTCCCAGGCGCTCCTGGACCACGAATGGCCCTTCCCACGATGCTTCCATTTTATGGGCCTGGAGCGCCTTTAAGACCATGACCTGGTCTCCTACTTTGAAGGAACGCTCTCTGGCATGTTTATCATACCAGGCTTTTTGCTCTTTTTGAGCATCCTGTAAGTTTTCTCTAGCAAGGGCTAAAGAGGTTCGGAGGGTGTTTTGTAGGTTGGTTACAAAGTCCAGAATGTTAGTTCCTGGAGAAGGTGTAAATCCCTCCCATTGCTGCTTCACCAACTGCAATGGCCCCTTAACCTCACGGCCATATACAAGTTCAAATGGGGAAAACCCTAAACTGGGATGTGGTACAGCTCTGTAGGCAAAGAGCAACTGCTGCAATACTAGGTCCCAATCATTGGAGTGCTCATTTACGAATTTATGTATCATGGCCCCCAAAGTTCCATTAAACTTCTCCACCATGCCATTTGTTTGATGATGGTAAGGAGTGGCAACCAAGTGATTTACCCCATGAGCTTCCCAAAGGTTTTTCATAGTTCCTGCCAGGAAATTAGTCCCTGCATCTGTGAGGATGTCGGAGGGCCAACCTACCCTGGCAAAAATGTCTGCTAGTGCCTGGCACACACTTTTAGCCCTGGTGTTGCTTAGAGCTACTGCTTCCGGCCATCGGGTGGCAAAATCCATGAAAGTCAGTATGTACTGCTTTCCTCTGGGTGTCTTTTTCGGAAAAGGACCCAGAATATCCACAGCTACTCGCTGAAATGGAACTTCAATGATGGGGAGTGGCTGGAGAGGAGCTTTGACCTGGTCTTGGGGTTTTCCCACTCTTTGGCACACCTCACAAGACTGGACATAGGTAGAAACATCCTTGCCCATTCCCTCCCAGTGGAATGACCCCCCCAAACGGTCTTTGGTCCTGTTCACCCCAGCATGGCCACTAGGGTGATCATGGGCTAAGCTCAAGAGCTTGGCCCGGTATTTAGTTGGAACTACCAACTGTCTCTGAGGATGCCAGTCTTCCTGGTGTCCCCCAGAAAGAGTTTCCTTGTATAAAAGTCCTCTTTCTACAACAAACCTGGATCGATTAGAAGAGCTGAGAGGCGGTGGGTTGCTCCGTGCCGCCGTCCAAGCTCTCTGGAGGCTTTCATCTGCTTCTTGTTCGGTCTGGAACTGTTCCCTTGATGCTGGAGACATCAGTTCCTCATGGGATTGTGGACCTAGGCTTGGTCCCTCTGGAAGCGATATAGGGGATGGAGCTGTTTCTGTTGACTGTGAACCGCTCTCCGCTGGTGTACTATGTTGGGATTCAGGCTCCGGCTGAGCCTCTTGTGTAGGGTTATCGGCTGCTGCCAGTTCAGGTTCGGTGGGGCCCTCTGGTGTTGAGGTTGCAAGTACTGGATTCAGTGCTGACACGGGGTCTGGTGTTGGTTGTTCGGCTGGTTCCGGTTCTGGGACTGGTTCCATCTGGGTCTCTGGGACTGGATCCACTACTGCTGTTGCAGACATTGGCCTGGGGTCCAGGTCCATCACCTCTGACTGGGTCCTGATAGAAGTTTCCGGAACAGAGCTAGGCCTCACGGCTTGTTTAGCCTGGTTGCGGGTGACCATTCCCACCCTCTTGGCCTGCTTCACATGATTGGCCAAGTCTTCCCCCAACAGCATGGGGATGGGATAATCATCATAGACTGCAAAAGTCCACATTCCTGACCAGCCCTTGTACTGGACAGGCAACTTGGCTGTAGGCAAATTGAAAGAGTTGGACTTGAAGGGTTGAATCGTCACTTGGATCTCTGGGTTGATTAAATTGGGGTCCACTAAGGAAGCATGGATAGCTGACACTTGTGCTCCGGTGTCCCTCCACGCGGTGACCTTCTTCCCACCCACACTCACAGTTTCCCTCCGCTCCAAGGGTATCTGGGAGGTATCTGGGCCTGTGGACCTCTGGTGTGATTCCGGTGCAATGAACTGTAATCTGTTGGGGTTCTTGGGGCAGTTGGCCTTTACATGCCCCAGCTCGTTACACTTAAAACATCGTCCAGCTGACGGGTCACTGGGGCGAGGAGGGTTGCTGGAGAACGGGGTGGTGGGACGATAAGGGGTCTGGAGGGTTCTTTGGGAGGTAGGTGGGGCTTTGGGCGGCCCCCGGTAATAGGGTGTGGTCTGGGGTGGTCCCTTCTGGTCTCCGCTCCAACTGCGACCAGTTTTCTTCTTCTCTGCCACCTCCACCCATCTGGCTCCAATCTCTCCTGCCTCAATTACAGTTTTGGGTTTCCCATCTAGGATGTATCTTTCTATTTCCTCAGGAACACCCTCTAAGAATTGTTCCATTTGCATTAGGAAGGGCAAATTTACTGGAGATTCAACACTTGCTCCTGATATCCAGGCATCCCAATGTTTTACAATGTGGTAGGCATGTCGGGTAAATGACATGTCTGGTTTCCACCTTAGGGCTCGGAACCTCCGACGAGACTGCTCGGGTGTTATCCCCATTCTGACTCTCGCCTTGGATTTAAACAGTTCATACTTGTTCATGTGTTCTTTAGGCATTTCAGCTGCCACCTCAGCTAAGGGTCCACTGAGCTGCGGCCTCAGCTCTACCATGTATTGGTCAGTAGAGATGTTGTACCCAAGGCAGGCCCTTTCGAAGTTTTCTAAGAAGGCCTCAGTATCATCACCTGCCTTGTAGGTGGGGAACTTTCTGGGATGGGAAGTGGTACCTGGAGAAGGATTGCTAGGGTTTGTTGGTATATTCTGCTGGGCCTTTATCCTCTCCATCTCCTCCACATGCTTCCTCTCTTTTTCCTTCTCCTCCTCCACATGCTTCCTTGCCTCCATTTCCCTCTTGTGGGCAGCCTCTTGGTGTTGTTCTGCCTCCCTTTCTTGTTCCTTCTTCAGCTGCATGAGTTCTATCTGTCTTTCATGTTCCCTTTGTTTTTCCTCAGCCTGAAATTTGGCTAATTCCAGCTGTAGTCGAGCTGAGGATTTGGCCATTCTAACCTCTCTGTTCTTAACTAACTTTACACCCGAGGTTTAGAAATAAACAAACAAAACTTGGCTGTAAAATTTTGCTGTGCTGGAATAGAATACCTATTCTCTGATAGTGATTGTCAGCCTACAGAAAAAGACAATTCCCTTGTCTCTGCTCTGGGCCCAAATTAAAGCAAAAACCCTCCAACTACTTGGAAACCTGCTTACCCAGCCCAAAGAAGAAAAAAAATTCTTTTCAAACCTGTGCTCCTTGTAAAACAAAAAAAAAATCAAAATCCTAAAAAAAACCCTGCCACTTTTGTCTCCAGGCAAATGGGTAGAGCACACACCCCCTATTTACTTTTAGGAAGAAAAGAAAAAAAAAAAAAAAAAAAAAAAACCTCTGGGTTGGAAGACTGTGAATTTCCCTGCAGGAGTTAAGTACCCTGCCTCCAGGCAAAGAAAACCTGCAATTCACAAGATAATCCCCTTTTGTCTCTGCTTGGCCACAAAGCAGAGAGAAACCAAGCTGCTTTCAGTTTCAAAGCTGCCTTCTGGACTTCCTAAAAATTCCTTTTTAAAATCTGTATTTCTAGTTCAAAAAATCTCAACTGGATCTCAAAATGATTTCAGGTTAATCCCACCACTGTGCCACCATGTCAAGGTTCCTCCCCCACTCTGAACTGTAGGGTACAGATGTGGGGACCTGCATGAAAAACCTCCTAAGCTTATCTTTACCAGCTTACGTCAAAACTTCCCCAAGGTACAAAATATTACCCCCGTTATCCTTGGAATGGCCGCTACCACCACCAAACTAATACTGGTTACTGGGGAAGAGCTGTTTGGACGCGTCCTTCCCCCCAAAATACTTCCCAAAACCTTGCACCCCACTTCCTGGACAAGGTTTGGTAAAAAGCCTCACCAATTTGCCTAGGTGACTACAGACCCAGACCCTTGGATCTTAAGAACAATGAACAATCCTCCCAACACTTGCACCCCCCCCTTTCCTGGGAAATGTTGGATAAAAAGCCTCACCAATTTGCATAGGTGACCACAAACCCAAACCCTTGGATCTGAGAACAATGAAAAAGCATTCAGTGTTTTACAAAAAGACTTTTAATAAAAAATAGAAGTAAATAGAAATAAAGAAATCCCCCCTGTAAAATCAAGATGGTATATATCTTACAGGGTAATTAGATTCAAAAACATAGAGAACCCCTCTAGGCAAAACCTTAAGTTACAAAAAAGATACACAGACAGAAATAGTTATTCTATTCAGCACAATTCTTTTCTCAGCCATTTAAAGAAATCATAATCTAACACATACCTAGCTAGATTACTTACTAAAAGTTCTAAGACTCCATTCCTGTTCTGTCCCCGGCCAAGACGACTACAGACAGACCCCTTTGTTCCTCTCCCTCCTCCCAGCTTTTGAAAGTATCTTGTCTCCTCATTGGTCATTTTGGTCAGGTGCCAGCGAGGTTACCTTTAGCTTCTTAACCCTTTACAGGTGAGAGGAGCTTTCCCCTGGCCAGGAGGGATTTCAAAGGGGTTTACCCTTCCCTTTATATTTATGACAGATACAGTCTTAGGTTCCAAAAGATTATAGTAGCAACTATAATATGCAAACTTTGTATCCTTAAGGCTAACCCTAAACAGCTAGGGACCTGTGGCTTATGCTTAGAAATCTTTGCCCCTGAGAGTTTAAGCAGCATAGGGAAAACAATTTCTCCTTCACAGGCATTTTTATTCCCTTTCCCCAGGGTTCAAGCTGTGATGAGACACAGGCTTGTGCATGTACCCTCTTCAGGAGTGTGGGGGAAGCTATCAACAAAGTCTTCTGTCCACAATGGCTTGATTGCTGTCCATAGGCTTTCTTTTATTGGGGAGAAGAACTCTTGTGG
Organism: Lepidochelys olivacea; assembly: GCF_965140295.1. NCBI lineage: Eukaryota > Metazoa > Chordata > Testudines > Cheloniidae > Lepidochelys > Lepidochelys olivacea. The sequence continues at coordinate 71,978,345 of NC_140411.1, read as the reverse complement.
TAAACTAACATTTCACACTTCGTAAAGCTTCTCCCCTGACTGCAGGGGATGGATAGTCTTAGCAAACATTTTTATAGTTTCAGAACAAACATTTAAACATTACCTTATAACATGGGATACAGCTATTATAAGTTTGATTAATATGCTCAGCATCCTAAAAGCATTCTATAAAGTCTGAACACTAAACACATTCTTATATCTCTAATATCTATTTTAACAATATTAACATACATGTAAGCCAGACTGGTTTCCAGCTATGCATTTGTCAGTGTTCAGTGAGGCCTGGGGCCTTGTCATGAGCTGGCATCTGGTCTGCCAGCATCAAATATTTAATTTGCTTTTTTCCAACAAAAGCTTGAAAGTTCCTTATAAGCAAATGATATGGTCCATGACAAAAATTTTCTGAAGTCAAAAAAATATAATAATCTTTATAAGAGTTACCAGTAAACTTTACAAGGAACAGCAGTGATGGGATGTTACACATTTCATGTTTATTTCAGACAGTGAGTGAATTTAGGTTAAAATATGCTAGCAAATTACCACAACTGTTACTTTGACCTAATTAAGTAGAATCACTATTTGTTTTAGTCTAATTGGCATTTTAGAGTTTAATCTTCACACATATTCATTGTGTTCAAATGGAGTTCTAAGTGACTGTTTTGCCAAGCACTTAAGCCTAAATTGTTACAGTAATACCAGGAATATTTATAATTTCTTGTCACACTTCCACTCTTTTTGCTGCCAAAAAACCTGATGACTAGGATACTCCATTTTGTTAATTAAGATGGTTTCAGTATGAAGAGTTTCACTCACAATGACAGTGAAAAAGGTAACCAAAGGAATATTATGACAATTGATTATGCTTTCTTTATTAGTACTGCTCAATGTTGACTGTTAAATCAGTACAGATTATGGGGGTGGGAGTGGAGGGGAATCCCTATCAAAACCTAATCTAATGATGAATGAAAGGTTCGCCTTTTCTCTAAGTGATAATTCACTGAGGGCACAATCTGTATGTGCAGTTGTTGCATTGAAACAAAAGGACCTCTTTAGGCCAACTTAAATAACTGAAGGTACTTTATTTGGAGATTTTGGGATTGATCCTGCACAACATTCCCTATGAGTAAAGGCTACCCATAAAAATCATTAGCTGAAATAAACTTGCTTGAATTTCCACTTCCTTGAACTTTGTATAGTTATATAGAGATACAATGTGTGTGTGCGTGTGTAGATATATACCTGAACAAAGTGGGTTTAACATGATAACATTCTGTGTCAATGACATTTGACACCAAATTTACACAGGTGTATATGACTCCAAAAGTTGTGAGGGAATGAAGAGTCAGACTATTCCTGTGAGTAAGAGTTTATAGGATCAGCCCTTATAATGCTGTTTTACTTAAATTCAAGCTTTTGGAAGATACTGTGCTGTCTATCTATTTTCACTTTTTATTAACAGCTGGAATAAGATGACAGATTCTGAACTGGAGCACATTGGAATAGCTCTCCATTGACAGTTTTAAATGATTGCCCCATAACTTACAACACAGGAAACTCACATTCAGGGACCAGTCCTGCACCCATTACAGTCAAAGGAAAGTCTTGGGCCCTAAAATACTATAGGCTGGTCTACACAGAGAAACCGACTTATGTAGCTATAGCAGAATAATTACTCTGCTATAGTTATACATGTTAATTTCCCCGTGAATATAGCCCTAAATATGGTGAGTGATGTAATAAAGAGAATGGGCTGAAGTAGAATAAATGCACTTGTATGCTTAATATTACTTTTTAACCTAATTCTTATGTTTCTGGAAGTAAATCTGAGCATTTTAGGCTACTTTTTTAACAGCATAAAATCCACATTTTAAAGCAAAAAAAAGTCTTCATCACAGTTCTCCAGGTTAATCTCTCTCTCTCTTCCCTGCTTAGAAATATAAGCTTCTGTGAAAATGGAAACCAGAATTTCATGAAAATAAACTTGCTCATATGGTTTCAAGTAGAGCTGTGTGGGAAACTGTATTCCTGTCCTGAATAAAGAGAAAAAGCCAATCTCAGTAATTTTCATGCATGAAAAAACATGGGGGAAAAAAAATCCAGTTCAGGGCAATAGAAATTTTGTTTCAATAACTTTGAAATGTTTCATTTAAATGTTGCCTTTTTTAACCATACAAAGATTTAATTTTAAATGAAAAGTGATTCCAAACTGGAAATTCAAAGAAATGGGTTGACAATTTAAAAACTTTATTTAGTTTGTTGGCCAATAAATTTGTTGAAAAACTGACCCTGTCTGCAAAAAGGTTCAGTTTTGACAAATGACCATTTTCCCATGGAAAAAAATGCTTAATCAAAAAAATTTCAACCAGGGCTGGTTTCAAGCACTTTCTAAAATCAGCTCTTTTGTAGATACCACAACATCAGCATGCCAGAGGCTATTTGCCATTTCTAAGCAGGAAACATGTATGGAAGAATCACTAAAATGTAAAAAGTATTAGAAATAAAGCACTAAAGTTCATTGATGCAAATCTGTTCCTTGCATGCACGAATGGTAAGGAAGATTAAAAAGGTTTATTTTTTTTCTTATATGGTATGTCTCATCCTGCAAGATATCTCCCATATTTTAAGAAAAACATAGAAGATCAATGAAGATGTTTTTGTTGAGGGGAACCTCACCATGCTAATAATTTTAGACAGCTGCATATCAACTACATTTTGGAAAAAAAGTAACTTCTGAAATCACAAACTACTAGGTCAGAATGATATATAGCACCCCAGGCCAACTACTCAGAATCATATTTCATCTTGTCAGTGCCCTGAAATTTCCATAGGATAAGGACAATATATGGTTGTATTTCTCCATCAGTGTCTATATATTGCAAATAAATAAAATGATGTCTGGAAGAGCAAGTATAAGAAGTAAATATTCAAAAAAATTGTATTACTACAAAAATAATTATGTACTTTGAGAACATTTTGGTACTCTTTCAAATAAAATGACCTAGCAAAATAAATTGATATGCACTCCACATGAACAGTATATAAAGAGCTGCCAAACGTATTCTTTTGACCATTAGATTTTAAAAAAAAATATTTGGAATTTGGTAGATCTGACACCATGAGACACTGAGGACATTAGATTATGTAATGATTATAGTGTTTTCTCCACGTGTTTTCAATTGCTTTATTTCACCTTACCGGATGCTTGCTGTGTTGTTCTTTCCTTCTTGCCTCTTCTGCTTTGAATGTCAGTCTGTGTGAGTGTATGTGTGAAATTATTTTATCAGCCTACAGTTTCATGTTTGTTAGAAAGGTCAAAAAGTTCAGTCCAACACTTCTGCATTTGAATGAAAGAGCCATTTGTGATTGTTAGAAGTTATGAGTCATCGTTAATTATATTTACTATGTTCTTTGTACCCTTCCCAAAAACAAAGTGTTAATTAAAAGGTGAAGGAAAAGAATTTCATTCATTTTCGCAAGGAAATAAAATATACTGAATTTTTGCTTTTGGTCCTACCCATTGATTATAAGTCCAGTTGGTGATAGAAAACAACAATATAATTTTGAAAAAGTAAACAGAATGGATTATGGTTATTAGAGTTCAACAAACAAGAAAATATGGAGTCAAAGTTTATAGCCTATGCTAGCACTCTGTTAAAGATTCTTTACTGCTGATGATAGGTTCTCAGAGTCTAACACCCTGCTATGCTTACTCTCTTTATTCCCCCCTCCCCCGCTGCACTTTCATCACACTTTCCTCAAAAAGATTATTACCACTATGGTCTATGAATCTATTGTAACTGTTATGTGTATGCTTTCTCTGTACTTCATTTATACATTGGTACAGAGGCTGCCCATCCACAGGAGCAGCTGACATTTTGTGAGGCAGAGCTGATGCAGCATGTTACAGAGGGGAGAGACAGTGTGCTCTCTCCTGGAAACCTGTTCTTTCTCAAATAATTATTTCCCTTAAGCTAAAATAAAAGTCATTCAGGCTAAGGGACCAATTTACTGGTGAACCACAGCTGCTTTGCATTACAGAGCAAGAGATCACCCTGTAGGGGCTGAAGAAGAGACTATGGTTAAAGGCTCAGTCACGTAATATGCTGACCACTTTGGCCCCAAACCATCAAAGCACATACGCAGGTGCTTCACTTTCACCACGAGTAGTTCCGTTCAAGTCAAGTTCAGCACTGGCTTTCACAGGAGTGCTGAGCAGCTGGCAGGATCAAGCCTTCAATGAGAAAACTAACAACATTTTCATCACAGATAGTCACCAGAAAAGAATCTACAGACAGAAAACATGAAAAGGACTGTATTTAACTTCTTACCAAAACCATTACAAAAACAAAACAAAAAGGTAACAATTTTGGGTTCCACTCAGATAGTTGCTAGGGCTAGGGTTTGGATCAATCTCTCCTGAAGTTCATGATAACTTTTGTAAAACACTGTCTGCTAGATCTGATCCAATAACACAATAATGTGAACACACAACTGTTAGTTGTGAGATTACAATTTTAAGTACAAAGGTGTTTATTCTATTGCCAAGTGCATTTGAAATGTATAGAATCTAGAGAATGCAATATATTTTCAGTCTGTGGGTATGGAGAATTCACAATCATTTAGGTTGCCTTTTTGTTCTATTCTATGGGACAATTATAAAACATGATCAAAAACTGTATGTTTAAAATAACAGGAAAATGCTTTGGCTTTTTAGTTACACAACTAAATTTACTGTGTTTTTCATCAGAACATTAATTGGTAAAATTGAGAGAGATATTCCCAAACACAGAAAACAGAAGTTATTAAACAGTAATTTATACAGTAATGGTATCTCCAGCTGTGACATAATCCTCCTCTCCTCTGCTCATCATACTCACTAGTACGATTGGATAACAAAAGTGGTGTTATATACATTAGAGCTCCATAATCTATAGCACCCACTCTGGCATCAATGTGGAAAGCAGCAGAAAAAAATAAAACTTCACATCTAATCTGACAGCATTTTTAAAATTGATCAGAATGAGAAGGCGTGGGTAGGATTACTTTTTTTAATTTTTCCAGTTTCAATCCCATGTTCTATGACCCTTTGTAAACTACCATAGCCATTCCTTTTGATTGCTTTAACAAAATGTAATGTTGCTATGGTTACACAGTCTTCCTGGGACTTGATAATGGATTAGAAAAGCATTTTATTTATTTTGGAATATATCAGAAGTGAGATGCTAAACTTTACCTGAAATTGTCTTTTACTGAAATAATTCTATATTTTAATGATTTTTTTTTAAAAAAAAGCTGGTAACTAGCCTGAAGACCTCTACTGTTGATTTCATTCTGTAGAATTATATAGAAATTCAAAAGGTTTTTATAGGAATTGCCAGAAAAAAACATAAAATTTGGAGGAGAAAGACATCTCTTCTGTGTTTTTTCTGGCCCATGCTGTACAATCCTTGAGCACACACACACACATTTATATATATATATATATGACTTTTCTTAAAGGACATGTGATGAGGCTGTATTTACCAGTTAGCATACCTATTGGTTAGATCCCTGGGTCATCACTTTTCCCCAGCTGTAGTGTTCCCTGCTGATGGTTGCACCACTGTGGTGGTGGTCTCTCTTCCAGTAGATAGTAACTCAGCCCTTCAGCCAGGGGTTGAGGTTCACCCCTTTTGGGGGTAACAGTGTTCAACGAAGTACAGAAGTCCAACATCGCCACAAAAGGAGTTTGCAGCCCAACTCTGGGACCTAAATGCCTCATGCTCATCCTTCAGGGCTTACAATGTCTCTGTTCCCCTTCTCTCAAGAATGTGGGTGAGATTTTGACACCCTGATGGCTGTCTGGTACAGAAGTCCAGGCCCTCCCTTTCTACCTTTGACCCAAATTACTATGAACAGCAGCAATATCAAGCACCCTGGAGTGCTTCAAGTCTGCCTCTCTGGGCCACTTCCTATTACCCATGTTCCCAGTTCAGGGCAGTGTCACAGTGTCTCAAACAATCTATAAAAAGACAGAGTGAAGGGTCCTTTTTCATTAAGGACAGGCTACACCCTCCTCTGAGGTCTGTGGTAGATGCTGCTTACAGACCCCCCTTCTCTGCAGCAAGGACTCCCACTATACCCTTACTCAGGAGCTCCTGGGATCTGCTTATTCTATCTGCTATCCCCATTCTACACCCTTTCTAAGTTGTCTGGCTTTCTTTTAAACTCTTGCTCCAGTGCGATCATGCTCAGCAGTTATGGTGGGGCAGAGCCATTTGACCCCAGAACTGCTCCTTAACCTCTCCTATCCCCGTGTGGGGTTTGTCTACTTCTCACATACCTTCCCCCTACAACCCATGACTGGGGCTCTAGTTCAGGTTCCTTGTTCTGCTCCTTTCCATGAGAAGAAATTTGTATTCTTGCGACCCTTCTTTGCTCGTAGAATATTTGTAAACTAGGGTTGCCAAGAGAGGTATCTTTGCATAGTCCTTGGGTTAGTATTTTTCATTGTGTTTAACCAGCAGAGGTGGCCATGGTCTGTCACTAGGAGGAAAGAGTTTCCTAACAATTAATTACCAGCAGTATTCCTTTTCATTAAAGCCCTGAGACTATACTACCCTGAGGTCTACATCAGAGGCATCCATCTCAAGGATGAATTGTCTCAAAAAGTCTAGGTGAAAGGGGATTGACTCCTGACTTAGCTGGTGCTTTAGAGTTCTGAACGACTTGTAACAGGCCTCAGATGACTGAATTTTCTTCAGGCTTGCATCTTTCACTACTTCTGTCAGGAGCACCACAATTGTAGCAAAATCAGCACAAAGCACCTATAATACCTTGGTAGGCCCAGGAAGTGCTGTAATTGTTTTCTGAGGGGCCCAGAGTGGGGATTATGCTGACTTGAACTTGGCCAAACAGTGACCTTAATTGTCTGCCTCCCACTGAATGGCCCAGATCAGTGACTTCCTGGCTGGACAGCCTAAATTTGACTTGGTTAGTAATTACTCCTGCCTCCTTGAGGGTTTGTAGGATATGCCTCATATATTTATTCCAATTGTATGTAAATGACTATGTAAATGTATGCCATAGCACACTCTCCATGAGACCACAGTGCCCATTTCATTAGGCATTGGAAGGTGGCTGCAACCTCAAGGAGACCAGTTGGTTTGGTCTTGAATTGATAAAAGGCAAACATGGTGGAGAATGTGTCTTTTGGGGGTTTTGTTTTGGGTTTTTTTTCTCATGACTCAGTCATCAAAGGGATCTGCCAATACCATTTTGTCAGGTCAAGGGGAGAGATGTGTTTGGTGTCCCCTGCAGTCTCCAGCAGCTTATCCTCCCTAGGCATAGGGTACACATCAAATGTAGGTGTTGCATTTACTTTCAGGAAGTCAATGAACAAACAAGTTGACCCATCCAGCTTTGGCACAAGTAAGATGGAACTTCTCCATTAATTATGGGATCGAACACAGCCTATAGTTCTCAGTGGACTGTCTCCCATATTTTTTTGTTGGAGTGTGACAGATTTATGTTACCAATCTGTTTGGGGTACCAGGTGATCAGACTGAGGCCGAAGGATCTTTAGGGGAGGAGATAAAGGAGCACATCAAGGGTCTAAGTTTTAAAGCTTTATTAATACAATAATAAAATAACAGCAGAAAGTGCTGGAGGTTCCCCATGTCACTCAGAGGAAGGAAGAAAGCATTCATGTCCCAAGCCCTAACCCACTTTCATACTCACACACGTACTACCAGAGGCTGGCCAAGCTTGGGTGTACCATAAGAAGAAGAGGGGGAGAAGTGGAAGGGAGTTCCGTCTTGTGTACAAGCCGTCCAGTGTCCACTGTTGATCTCCGACTTGATTCAGCTCTTGGGAGGGTTTTAAGTCCTGAGTTTTTCTGGGGCCATTTCATCCAGGGACCTTTGTCCCCCGTGCTCTCTGTACCAGTCCAAACCTGCCTCCTGAGGCTGCCTTGGCTTCCCCAAAACACATCAGCTTTAGGGTTGTTATGTTCCCATTTGCTGACCTTCGCATCCTCACTAGTTTTTGCAGTCCCCTGCAATCTTGTTCTCACGGCTGTTCAGGGTTCGAATCCAGGCCCCCATCTTTCTTGGCATCAGAGATTCTGCTTGAGTGCATTGGTCTTGGGCGGCTGGAGTCAGATTCTTTTCTTCAGACCTAGCTGGATCATCGAGTTAACTTGTTCCTTTCTCCCTTCCTTCCCTTTTGGCCTCTCGCAACCTGCAAAGGAATCTTTCACTCCACACTCACACCTTCAACCCCTCCCAAAATCCTTTCCCAGGCATATGCCTCAAAGGCATCAGCGATATACAATGCTCGTGTTTACCCAGGGGACCCCATAGCGGAGCAATTTTACTCTGACTGGGACATTCCCATGGGGCTATTTTATTGTGACTGTGACAGGAGGGGCTGAAGAACTGATCTTTTTTCATGGCTCTGTATTCACAGGACTATAGGCTAGGTGGGTCCAACCCAAAATGCTGATGGAAAAGCTTTGACTAGTCACTTTATTTGCTACTTTTGTTTGGACCAGAGTTTTTCCCTATTCACACTGGTTCCAGATCATAGACTATGGGTGCCTGCAGGCCAAGCTCGGTCTTAAGTGGAAAGGGCATGATAAGGAAGATGTCTTGGTTCTTCCAAATCTTCATTTAACTTTGGTATAAAACTGGTCCTTTGGTTAGTGAGTATCTCCTTCAGTATTCCTACTTGAACAAGATTTTCATCAGCTGGGCTGTGATGGTCACTTCAATTGTTGAGAAGAGGAGGATGGCTTTGGAATACCATGTAGCATAATCCAGTATCAACAAGATGTGCTGGTATCCAGTCATACTTTTTTCCCTGCAGCCCTACCAGAGCCATACCAATCTTTTTGAAAGGTACTCTCACTACTGCGAGAGACACTAACAGTAACTTTGGGGTTTGCTGTTGATGGATTCTGGCCATGATTACATGATGTCAAAGACCTCTAAGATGGCTGGCACTCAGGGTACAATGCACAGTGGTCTTTAATTTATTTATGTATGCCTGGACAGTGAAACCTGAATGCCATCCTTTCAAGTCTCTTTTCTTGACCCAAAGGTTCTCTGCAATGTACTGCATGGGCCAGCCTCAGGAATGTCCTCAGGACCAGGACCTGTGCTCTCATTTCTCCATTTGGGAGTCATTTGCCATGCAGTACAGCCCCACTTCTCTAAGTTCAAACCAGGACCATTGTTTCATCAGTTGTGGGTTGATAACTTTGTCATTTAGGTGAGCTGTTTGTGTGCCCTGCTTACTGTCAGGTCTTTCTTCTGTTTATCTATAAAGTCCACATCTGCCACTAGGCAGGGATGGGGTTCCTAGCCTCAGTTTGCCAGAAGTTGGGAATGGGTGACAGGGGATGTATCACTTGATGATTACCTGTTCTGTTCATTCCCCCTGGGGCACATGGCATCGGCCACTGTCGGAAGACAGGATATTGGGCTAAATGGACCTTTCGTCTGACCCTGTATGGCTGTGCTTATGTTCTTATGCTAGCAGGTCCAAGTGCAAGGGGTGTAGCGTTCCTGTTGATTTCACAGTTGCAGGAGGCTAGGGGGAATTCTGTGCTTGTCAGGAGGTCCATTTTATGGGATCTTCTGTCTTCCCAATCCCTTCCAACTGTTCAGGTGCCTTTGACTTAGAGGTCTCTCAGGGTGATTCAGTCAACTTTGGGGGACAGACTGTCATAAATATAAAGGGAAGGGTAAACCCCTTTGAAATCCCTCCTGGCCAGGGGAAAGCTCCTCTCACCTGTAAAGGGTTAAGAAGCTAAAGGTAACCTCGCTGGCACCTGACCAAAATGACCAATGAGGAGACAAGATATTTTCAAAAGCTGGGAGGAGGGAGAGAAACAAAGGGTCTGTGTGTCTGTCTTATGCTGGTTTCTGCTGGGGATAGACCAGGAATGGAGTCTTAGAACTTTTAGTAAGTAATCTAGCTAGGTATGTGTTAGATTATGATTTCTTTAAATGGCTGAGAAAAGAATTGTGCTGAATAGAATAACTATTTCTGTCTATGTATCTTTTTTGTAACTTAAGGTTTTGCCTAGAGGGGTTCTCTATGTTTTTGAATCTAATTAGCCTGTAAGATATCTACCATCCTGATTTTACAGGGGGGATTTCTTCATTTCTATTTACTTCTACTTTTATTAAAAGTCTTCTTGTAAGAAACTGAATGCTTTTTCATTGTTCTCAGATCCAAGGGTTTGGGTCTGTGGTCACCTATGCAAATTGGTGAGGCTTTTTATCCAACATTTCCCAGGAAAGGGGGGGTGCAAGTGTTGGGAGGATTGTTCATTGTTCTTAAGATCCAAGGGTCTGGGTCTGTAGTCACCTAGGCAAATTGGTGAGGCTTTTTACCAAACCTTGTCCAGGAAGTGGGGTGCAAGGTTTTGGGAAGTATTTTGGGGGGAAGGACGCGTCCAAACAGCTCTTCCCCAGTAACCAGTATTAGTTTGGTGGTGGTAGCGGCCAGTCCAAGGACAACGGGTGGAATATTTTGTACCTTGGGGAAGTTTTGACCTAAGCTGGTAAAGATAAGCTTAGGAGGTTTTTCACGCAGGTCCCCACATCTGTACCCTAGAGTTCAGAGTGGGGGAGGAACCTTGACACAGACAACCTATGATTTTATGATTTCCTTGAAATACTTCAACTCCCCAGCCAAGACTTACTGGGTAGGCTAGAATTGGGGCCAAGACCCAATGGTTCCCCACTGCTAACTGCACCTCCCTTATGGGCGATGGTCATATATCTCCATGCATACATTGGAGATAGTGTTTTTGGAGGTGTCCTCAAGGCCTGATACCTGTTCCCTAACCAAAGATAGATTGTAGCCTGACTCTCTTAGTCCTGGCATCTCCACCCCATTGTCCTGTAATGAGACTAATATTTTTGCTGGGCCTCTTCTCTGAGCCTTGATGTCAACTGTCCATGCCTGCTCATAGTTGCAGTCCAAGAAGGGGCAGTTGTGGTGGAAATGACCCCGCTGCCCACACACAAAGCAGCCTCCTCTCAATGAACCCATCACCACTGCTCTCCTGGGGGGCATTGGAGGCCCAGAGAGAGTACAATTCTTTGAAGCTGTAGTTAATCTCAGTCTTTTGGTCCACATGAGGCCAGATTGTCAGTGGGCTTGGACCAGGTGTACAGTTTCCCAGAGGTTGCCTTCCTTGCCTGGCTGTAGGCAGTAATCCCCTGGGATGAGCAACTTCAGACCATGGCGTTTCAGGGATCAGACCTTTGGCAGTCAATAATTCTCTGTCAGTCTCATACATTAGCCAATGTCTGGGGTCTAAGTCACAGCACCCACTCCCGTTTCCCAGCTGGGAGGATCTGCATGAAATGGTCCACAACGATCTGTTCAGCCACCTGCTCCCCAATTCACTTTTTGGGTTGGCATCATCATCAACAATGTTCTATAAAGCTCTGGGCCACTGCTCAAACCGACCCCAGTGAAAGTGCTGTTGATGGATTTTGGCTATGATGCCAAAGTCATCTAGGATGGCTGCTTTGACCCATGCATAGTCTTGTGTGGCTATAGTACTGAGACCTGCAATATGCAGCTTGAGTTGTCCTTGCCAGATATGGTGCCAACAGAACAGCCCTATGCTAAGGTGGCCACGGCATGCAGTGGTGACTTTCTCAAAGATGACAAGAAAAGCTTCTGGGTTATCTTCATATCCTGACTTTGACCTTTACCAGAATATGTGGGGCTGGAGCAACTCTCAGAGGTCACACTGAAATGTTCATAGCTGTCCCCTGTGGTTGCAAGAATTTCACCACTTGTAGGATCAGGCCCGTTGCTATTCCTATTGCTGCTTACTGTTGTTGTTGAGTAACTATTTGTTGGGGCAGCTGGTTCTGTTGCTGCTGCTGTTGAGCTACCTGTTTTGGTTGTCCAGCAGCCACCTTGACAATTTTCCCACATCTTTCCCTTTTCTCTTTCTGCCTGTGATGGGGTGGGGGGCCCCGTCCAATACAGGGTGAGTTTGCTCATTCTTTGAGTTGCCCTCTGTCTCTAGGCCAGGAGACCTAAGGGTCAAAGTAAATAGAGTTGTCCTTATCCACAGGGCAGTAGGCCTCATGGCTCAAGTCAGTGGGGTAGCCCTTCTTTGCAGGACAGTGAGAAGTCTGGCTAACACTCAGAGTCCATAGAATTACCCGGATTCACAGGGCAGTATGGCTTAGTGGCTAGAGTTGATAGGGTTCACAGGGCAGTGAGACTTAGTAACCAGAGTCAATAGAGGTACCTTGGGTTTACAGGGCAATAAGGCCTTGCTGCCAACGTCCATATAGTTGCCCTCCAGGGCGGGACTGTATAGCCATTTGTGTGTTTGGGCCGCCTCTCAGGGGGTGGGTGATGATCAGTGTAGGGGGACCCAGGTCCTCCCTGCTCCACTGGGTCCCAGTCACTGTGTCCACCACTGAATTAGTGGGGATCCGTCCGCAACACAGTGACCATTATTGGAACAATGGCTATCCCCCAAACACACACCCGGGCTACTTCCAACTGTGAAACTCATGGTGGCAGTCTATGTGTCTTTGGGGTTCCTCAGCCGGTGGAACTCCCTGTAGCTCAGACCTCCCTGGTATTTCCAGGTATCTGGGCATCTTCTTGTGTCTTAGCACCTCTAGCTTCTTGAGTCTTAGCACCAGGGATCCAGTTGCTCCTGGGCAGGAGCTGGCAAGAATCATCCATCATCCTTCCTCTCCAGCGGTCAGCCCAGACTGAGCTGGGCTGCTCCCTCCTATAGTGGTGCTACACCTGGAGCATGCCCAGTAGGGACGTGGTGGTGTGGCTTCCTCCGCCCACAGTGAGAAGTTAGACCTTCTCCATCCAGTGTGGTGTGAGTTCACCTCATCACACTCCCCCCAAACCCACACTTTAGACCTTACAGTGAGCTTGGAACCATGCCTGCATTTTCCACCAGTTGTGACAGGGCTGGGTTTACCAGTGGTACCATCCAGTGGCTACCTCCCTGGGTCACAATTCTCCCCATCTCTAGCATCCTGTGACAGTGGTCATTCTGGCAAAGTGGTGGTCTCTCTTCTGGTAGATAATAACTCAGCGTCCTAGCCAGATCACCACTGAAGTTGACCCCTTGCTGAGGTAACAGGGTCAAATGAAGTATAGAAGTGCAACATCTCTGCAAAAGGAGTTTGAGGCCCAATTCTGGGCTCCTGAATGCCTTAGACTCTTACCTCAGGGTTTACAATGTCTCTATCCCCCTTATCTCAAGCGAGGAAGGAGATTATGCCACTCTTGTAGAGCCCAGACCCTCCCTTTCTACAAAGCTCTGACCCAAAGCATGAATAGCAGCAATATCAAGCACCCTGGAGTGCTCCAAGCTGCCTCCCTGAGCCACTTCCTACTACTCACATTCCCAGTCCAGGGCATTGTCACAGTCTCTCAAACAATCCAAGAAAAGATAGAGTGAAAGAACCATTAACTCTCTGGACCAATAACTGTTCCTCTGTGAATAAATATTTACATAGTCATTGGGCCAGAGAGAGAACATGCAAGTGTGAGACCACAGTTGCCCAGCTGCAACAGAAGAGATTGAAGGAGCCCCATGTCAGAAGATCCCATTGCTCTGTGGTTAGTGCACTCTCCCATGGACACCCCCACCTTTCAAATCCTTTCTCCCACTGTGGCAGAGAGGTGGGGAATTGAACCTGGGTCTCTCCCCTCCTAGGTGACCGCTGCAACCACTGAGCTAAAAGTTATAACTTGGGCATCACCACCAGCTCCTCTTTCTGTGGCATTTTATGTGGAGCCGAGCAGGCACCTAACTCATTTCCTCAGATGCCTAAGTCACCTGATTGCAGGTAGCTGGTTCCAGTTGATGAATCTCTAAGTGGAGATCTGCGGCTCTCTGGAGCCTGGACTTTGGTGACTCTCTGGGAGTGGCGGGAATTAGCATACACCGTCTTGCCAGCATCTGCCATTGGCTAGTGTAGGCAGTTTCCCACCTCTAGGAGTTACATTGGGAAAGTTATATGGCCTATGTTATACAGGAGATGAGACTTTCAGATCACAATGGTCTCTTCTGGTCTTGGAATCTACAAGTATCTAGTGTGCTTACTTTTGTGGATCACATTCCTAGGCTCCTGTCTCTCCATGATCATTTTACAGGGAGCCGGCATCTAACTCAGCTTTGTGGATCACAGTGTTTTTCCTGTGATTCTCTAGGCACCTAAAAGTTGTGCCAAGAGCTGTGATATGCAGCGTTGCAACTCCTAAATCCCTTCATGAATCCCACCCTTTGTCTCTTGGTTTCCTATCCTGTCTCTTTGATGAAATTACTAGTCTGATTGCAGCTTTATATTGCATAGAGAAACAAAAAGAACAGGAGGTGCCACAAGTACTCCTGTTCTTTTTGGGGATACAGACTAACACGGCTGCTACTCTGAAACGTGTCAAAATACACAAACAAAGTTCTTTTTTTTAAATGATAATCATAGAGTACTTTTGTGTAAAAACAAATAAAGAGCTGTTTTTTTTAATTATTTTAAATGAGATGAAAATGAGTTCAGCCCACTGATCTTGTTTTTATTGTTTACACAGTTTTGAAAAAGGTGCTGCCCCAATGCTTATCATATTTTAATATTCTGCTGCTTTATTCAGAAGAGTTGCTGCAGAATGTTTGAGGCTCACTATTTATGATTCATGAGTCCCTTTAAAGCATATGAGGAAAGGTGAGCCTACTTGGCAATTGGCAGTAAGCTTGCAAGCTTTGAGGGGCTTATTTGCCAGCATTTGGAAAATTTCACTTTAGGGATATTTATTTATTTATTTTTCATTTGAGGTACACTCTGAAAAAGAGACCAAAGAGGAAAGTTGCTTTCAAGGGTGAACACTGTGTGTTTTGTGGAGTACAATAAGGCCACTTAAAAACAAAGCATATTAGACAAAAAATGCAATGGTTCTTTAGGGAATGATCAATCAACATGGTCTCACAGTGTCCCCTGCTGGCTAGACCAGGGTTATGACTAAAGAGAGAAAACAAAGAAGTTTAGGATTCATAAAAACTTTGGCACTTTTCACATACACAAAAATCTAGACAGCTTGTCAAATAGTTTAGAAAGTTCGGAGGGTTCTTTTCCCCCAAATCAATCAGAAGAGGATGGTTTGATCAAAATTTGATCTCACCTTTGTAGATTAGCAAAGGAACAGTTGGGTAAAGCAATATAACAGAGTAAATTACAGGCTTTCTGAAGAATGTGAAGAAATTGCAGTTGCAATGGCCTAACGGCATCATAAGAGACATAATGAGACAGTGACTGCCAAAAGCATGTAGTGATGACTTGTTGCATTATTTGACCCCAATGGGGTTTAGCTGTGACCTCATCATCTAATTATAAAAGCAAAAATGTCGTATTATACCTATTATACCACCTTTTCCTTCTTACTCCTTCCCCCCAGTACACTTAATTTACCTAGTGAGCATACAGATCCTCCTCATATTTTAGATAACCCCAATAGCACCTCAAATATAAACATATACCCAACTGCTGTCCCCCTTTCCAACCCAGCTGCAGTGATCAATAGAGCTACAGAAAGGAGCCAGATAGCTTTAAAACATAAATTGACATTGAAAAGCTTAATTAAAACCTACTTGAGGGCTCTTGAGTAAATTTCTTGAGTAAGAGGAAAACCTTAAAGGATCCCAGTAGGGCTGAGCTTAGCAAGAAGGGAAGAAAAAGGAGCATGTGGGAGTGACAGTTATGTTTACCTATGAAAATAACATTCCCATTATTAGCTTTTTGTGACTTTCCAGCCTCTTTGAACTATCATTCTATTTTGCAAACTAACTTTAAGACTTTTTACTATTCTCAAATTAGTTTCTGAAGAGAAAGTGAATTGAATGGGACCATTGGATCAAAAACTGTTGCTGGAAGGGCAGCTGGGCCCATGGGAGGAGAAAGGGTAAGAGGTCTAGGAAACAAACAAGGGGAAAAAAAGAAAACCTAATATGACAAGAATATAATCAAAATGCTTGAGAAAATATGTTTCGAGAATTTTTCCAGTTTTTTTCTCTCATCCTGCCGTTATGAAGTATGCATCCGATGAAGTGAGCTGTATCTCACGGAAGCTTATGCTCAAATAAATTTGTTAGTCTCTAAGGTGCCACAAGTCCTCCTTTTCTTTTTGCGGATACAGACTAACTTGTCTGCTACTCTGAAACCTACTATCTGTTGGTAGGTAGAGACAAGGTAGTTACAAGAAGATGGGAACACCACAAGACGTACGTTCATTATGACAATCCAGAAACTTTGGCTGAAGCCTTCCTGAGGCATTTCTCCAGCAACAAAAGGAATGTGGTCTAGAATTTTAAGGTGAATACTGTATTAAGAAGATGGCAATGGCCACTCGGTTATTTGGTAAAAAAGCAGTGGCTCAACATTTTTTGTCCATGTACATGGAATATTAGGTTTCAGAAAGTGTTGACAGCAGTTGAAGGATATTTTTTTAAACTTACATTCAGACAAGTAGATGGATACTTGTTTTGAAAGCTCCCTTCTGAATTATATGGTTCACTGTCATAACTCTTTGTTGGTCTATAAGCTGCTACTAGAACCTCTAGACCAGGGATTGGCAACCTTTGGCACGCGGCCCATCAGGGAAATCCACTGGCGGGCTGGGATGGTTTATTTACCTGCAGCATCTGCAGGTTCGGCCGATCACAGCTCCCCCCGGCTGTGGTTCATCATTCCCAGCCATTGGGGGCTGTGGGAAGTGGCGCGTGCCGAGGGATGTGCTGGCCTCTGCTTCCCACAGTCCCCATTGGCCTGGAATGGCAAACCGCAGCCAGTGGGAGCTGCAATTGGCTGACCCTGTGGATGCTGCAGACAAACAAACCGTTCCGGCCTGCCAGTGGATTTCCCTGATGGGCTGCATGCCAAAGATTGCTGATCCCTGCTCTAGACATTTGCATTGCTACTATAGCTTTGCTTCTGTACAGAGGTGCTTGTCTATTGTACCAACAGAAGAACAACAACCAAAAAACACCTGTTCAGAGTTTGTTGTCTATACTTCTCTCTGTAAACAGACTTTTTGTTAGCAATGGCACTTTGACACTTGATGGACTAAATTCTTGGGTATAGTTTTAGCCATTTTGTGCTATAACATCTTTGGAATCTGGCCATGGAGACAGTTAAAGAGAGACCATGGGAGTGGAACAGTTTCTAAGGCACCTACTCACTGCTGTAAGAATAGGTGATATGGCCACAGCAAAGGGCAGGTGACTGGGCTTTCCTACTTCTACCAAGTTGTGGCTGTCATTTAAGTTCCTTGGAGATATTGGCAACTGGCATAATTTGCAGCAAATTGCATACTGTTCAAAGTTGTGCTAAGATACTGGGCCAGAAAACAACTTCCTGCTACCTTTCAAACAGCCCCTCTCCTCACTGTATGATCCTTGAATGTAACAGATTTCAGAGTAACAGCCGTGTTAGTCTGTATTCGCAAAAAGAAAAGGAGTACTTGTGGCACCTTAGAGACTAACCAATTTATTTGAGCATAAGCTTTCGTGAGCTACAGCTCACTTCATCGGATGCATACTGTGAAAAGTGTAGAAGATCTTTTTATACACACAAAGCATGAAAAAATACCTCCCCCCACCCCACTCTCCTGCTGGTAATAGCTTATCTAAAGTGATCACTCTCCTTACAATGTGTATGATAATCAAGTTGGGCCATTTCCAGCCCAAATCCAGGGTTTAACAAGAACGTCTGGGGGGCGGGGGGGGGAGTAGGAAAAGTGATCACTTTAGATAAGCTATTACCAGCAGGAGAGTGGGGTGTGGGGAGGTATTTTTTCATGCTTTGTGTGTATAAAAAGATCTTCTACACTTTCCACAGTATGCATCCGATGAAGTGAGCTGTAGCTCACAAAAGCTTATGCTCAAATAAATTGGTTAGTCTCTAAGGTGCCACAAGTACTCCTTTTCTTTTTGTGAATGTAGCAGAGGATCTGGCCCAATATTTTTTCTGTTTTATTTTTCTTTTAAAAGATTATTGAAGGAGTCAAAGTATAGATTCTGGCCTCCTTATGGAGGTATTATTCACCTCCATGATTACTATATTCTCAGTTATGTTTTGTATGATCATTTTGAGATTGTAAACTCTTTGGGGCAGAGATTGTGTGTTTTTCGGTGTTTGCAAAGTGCTTGCTTTGATGGTACCACAAATTAAATAATACTAAGAACAAATACCACCACTGATGCTTGCTGCCCCAATTTCCCTAGTTTATTTCCTTTTGTGGCCAATTTAGGGAAGCATAATGCATGGCTTCTAAATATCTCCATTCTGACCACCAAATTATTGTGCTCTGAAGTGGCAGCCTGTGAAATACCTTTCCTTAATGAGAAAGTACAGACGAAATAATAATAATGCAAAAATATGTATTTTGGCCATCTAAAAAAATATATCTGACTATATAGAAAACATATTTTTGACACAGCCCCTTAGTGTCTTCAGTGGGGAAAGAAGGCAAACAGTTATTGGCTTTTGGCTGAGCTTTGCACGTTGCTGTTTTGTTCTGTTCAACTGCAGCTGACTGTTTGCCAATAGGTGTGAAATTATTTGTCAACCAGAATTAAGCACAGTTATTTTTGATTTTGTGATTTTGTTTAGGTTGCATACTGGCCACTGCTAGGTTGCAGCCATACACTTGGAAATCACAAGCTAGGTTGGAGGAGAAAGAATGTAGGTTTTTCTTGTTTTTGTTGTTGTTATTTTGTTTGTTTAAGATCTTAGTTTATCTATTCCCAAGGGCCAACTGAAATTGGCTCAATAACAACATTTAAAATGTTATAATTGTCCTACAGTGCTTCAGGGCTAATAAAAGTATTAGTCTATTATGATGTGCTGGCACATTATGTACAAAATTCTCAGCAAGAGAGATAGTGAGAGACGAGGGAACAAAGTGATCTTGTACAGGACCTGAAAGAATGTTGTGAATATCATACTCACAATAATGCCAAGACAATAAATATAAAGAAAACCAAGGTCTGCACAATCTTATAGATGAGAGGGGAGGGGATAGCTCAGTGGTTTGAGCATTGGCCTGCTAAACCCAGGGTTGTGAGTTCAATCCTTGAGGGGGCCATTTAGGGATCTGGGGCCAAAAAGAATTGGGGATTATACCTGCTTTGAGCAGGGGGTTGGACTAGATGACCTCCTGAAGTCCCTTCCAACTCTGATATTTTATGATCCTATGAGAGGGAAAATGAGGGAAGAGAGGAGTGTTGTCTAATGGTTAGAGGAGATGACAAAGTTAGAACTCCTAAATTCTATTCCCAGCTCTGCCATGGACTAGTTTAATCTTGGTGCCTCAGTTTATCTCTTTGTCAAATGGTTGTAATGGTTACTGAAAAATGATATTGTGCAGCTTAATTAATCAGGGCTAGATGAGGTTTTTGCTCAATGACCTGAGTATGATACCGGCATGTAGATAAATTGTTCCAGTCACAGTTCCTCACATACTTTCTCCTCCACCCGCAACACACACTCACTCCTAAAATAGAAAATTACTACAGTCCTTTACTGGTTGTAGTATGTTTTCACCTCATACCAGCTCAGCTCCCGGTGCTGCTCTTTTGGGATGTGCACAGCTAAGACTTTCCCCAATTCTTCCAAGCTGTTTGATGGGAGGTGAGGGACGGTGTAATTTCCAAGCACACAGAACCAATTCTCCATCTATACTTCCACCAAACCCAGACCCAATGTCCAGGGAGCCCTAATGTGGAGGCAGAGAAGGGAAAGTGGGAGTGTTATACTTCTTTATACCCTTGTGCAGCCATGTTAGGGCAAGCCATGATCCAGCTCTTAGAAATTACAATGGTGGAGCCTACCTGGAGTTGCCAGACATCGGTTTTTCAGCCGGAACACCCAGTTGAAAAGAGACCCTGGCGGCTCTGGTCAGCACTGCTGACCGGGTCATTAAAACTCCAGTTGGCGGAGCAATGGAGCTAAGGCAGGCTCCCTGCCTGCTATGGCTCCATGCGGCTCCCGGAAGCAGCAACATGTCCCTGAGGCCCTTAGGCACAGGAATGGCCAGGGAGGCTCCATGTGCTGCCTCGCCCTGAGTGCCAACTCTGCAGCTCCCATTGGCCAGGAACCGGGGCCAATGGGAGCTGTGGGAGCAGTGTTTGTGGGCATGGGCCTCACACAGAACCTCCCTGGCCACCACTGCACATAGGAGCCAGAAGACATGTTGCCACTTCCATCTCAGGTAAGTGCTGCCTGGAACCTTCCCCATATCCTGAACCTCCTTCCCCAGCCCTGAGCCCTCTCCCACAATCTAAACCCCTCATCCCCAGCTTGGAGCCCCCTTCTGAACCCCATACCCCTCATCACTGATCCCACACCAGAAGCCTGCAACCCCAGCTGGAGCCCCAAACCCCCGGCCTAACTGCCTGCCCCAGCCCAGAGCCCCCTCCCACATGCTGAATCCCTCAGCTCCATCCCCTAGCCCAGCACTACCTCTCCCACCCTGTAGGATTCATACAAGGTTCATGTGCTTGGCAACATTCAGGGCACACCCGGAGTGTTGTATAGGACCTGTGCACACACAGCTCCTTTCAAGGGCATCAACCTTGGAATCTCGCCCAGATGACATGAACCGTGGGAAGCCTCCCAGGACTGGGCTCAAGGCCCGAGAGCAAGGAATGTGGTAGATAGAAACGGGTAAATAAGAATGTTAAACAAAGCCAGTGTATTCCTTTTATCTGTTGGAGAATGTAATGCGCAGGGGGAGAGAAAGAATAAAGGGGGAAGGTGGAAAGCTGACAGGAAGAAGCCCGTTAGCAGACCAGCTCGCTTGCTTGCTTAAAGCTCTGTGCTGTCTTGTCATTGAACCGCAACACTACCCCAAACCACTCATCCCCAAGCCTGCACCCCCAACCAGAAGCCTCACCCCCTCCCAGTGGCATTTCCTATAATAGGATTAAATGTATGCCTCTGATAAGAAGCACAATTCCTTATAATAATTTGCAATTTCCTTAGAGATATATCTGTTTAGCTGCCTATCCCCTCCCTTCCTTCATTACACCAGAAACTAAGAATCTTTGAGAAATTTAGGCTTCTCTTGTATAGAAAGAATGCTATGCTAACAGGAATGCAACCGATGAAGTGAGCTGTAGCTCATGAAAGCTTATGCTCAAATAAATTTGTTAGTCTCTAAGGTGCCACAAGTACTCCTTTTCTTTTTGTGGATACAGACTAACACGGCTGCTACTCTGAAACCAGGAATAAACTTAAAAGCTTTCTAATATGAGAATTATATAAACTGTACCTTAACTAAGCAGAGAGCACACAAAGCATCTGAGCTCTTGAAAGCAATGAAATGTGATATCTTGCAAATAGCAGGGAAATGTATTTGCAAGCTTGTTTGCTAAATCCCACTCACAGTTCAATTTAGTCTTTTTTTTTTTTTTCATTTTATGTGGCCAGTCTTTGTGTGCAAAAAATATTTTGGGAAGAGCTTTTATTCATGTCAGTATGGCTATTGCATATGAATGCACACCTTTGGGCATGCAGGAGAATGTTTGTGCCTCTGAGAAAATGCCTTCTCTGATGAGTGGCAAATGGGCTGTGCACAGGAGCAAAGTGGCATCAGAAAGAGTGGCATTCTTGAGTGTTTTTATAGGAGTCCTGTTCCCAATTCTGCCCAGGCTTCCTATTTGTCCTTAAACAAATAACTTAATGCTCAATCCTGTGGAGCCGGGCCAGATTTAGGGGCAGGCGACCATCTGGGGTGTTGGGCTTGGGGGATGCCATGTTCTGGGTGTTGTTATTATTGTTAATGACAAAAGGTAAAATAGAATGTTTGAAGTAAAATGTTTCATATATTCCATATATGGATTCACTTTTCACTAACCTCCTACAATGTTCTGGACCTTTGTAGACTCTCATGGAACCTCTCCCTTTCTGAGAACATTTTCTTCGAACATCCTAGAACATTGTCAGCAATGTCCTTATTGGGACAGTCGAGTAAAGCCAATGCCGGAATCTGACTTGAAGTGCAAATCCTGGCAAACCAGATCACTGACTTCAATTTCTGGTCTCCGTTGTAGTTTGGCATGATATCCTGTTCATAGTTGCCAACTTTCACGTGGTAACTAAGCATCCCGACGTTCACAATAATTCAAAAATCAAGCTAATCCCATTTCAAAACAAGGCCAAAAAAAGCCAATCCCTAAGAACCCCAACACTCTATGTGACTAGATCCCCCTGGCGTGCAGTCTTGGACTGTGGTGAGCACCCCCTGACTCTCTCCCCACCTTGTCCCTGCTTACTGGGAGCCAATCAAAAAAAAAAAAAGAAGAAGCAACAAGCAACCAGCTACAAGCCAAAAACTATCCAACAAGTAACTCACAAGTCAATTAAGCCAAAAGCAAGCCTGATTTCTGCATTTTTTTCACAGGTTTGGCATGTCTGATAGTGTTCTAAGTAAATATTGTAAGCAAGGCATTACAAACTCTGTTGATGGACATCACAACCGCTACTACTTTGATGAGATGCTGCCTTGATTTTGCTGTGGCCTACAGAGACATCAGATTTGAAGATGGCATCACTGCTGCCAAAAAAATGATGGAAAACTGAGGAGTTGAGTGAGTCTTCAAAGAAACACAGATTAATCAGAAGAAGAGACACTTTGGTCACGAGGTAAGACATGAGGTGATGGGACGTTCAGAAGAAAAATTCAAGAGGAAGTTTTTTTGGTCACTCATTGAAACTGCTCAAGTGTCCATCGAAGAAAGGTTTGGACAAATGAAGTACCACAAAAAGACTTAGGCCTTTTTGTATGACCTTAGTCTGATGCTGGTGGACAGGAAAACACTCTTGAACAATTGTATGAACCTTCACCAGATGCTGACACCTCGGGAATGTTTGGACATAAATGATAAAAACCTCTATGTCAAACTGAACAACATCTGTCACATTTTGCCACATAGGAAGCACTCTTCACTCCAAGCTCTCCAATTCATTCATGATGCAGAGCTGAAGGACACTTTTCCTAATGTGTAGTTAGCTTTGAAGATTCTGCTCATGCTGCTGGACACAGCTGTGAGTAGTGAGCACAGCTTTTCAAAGCTCAGTTCATTAAAACATATCTTTGATCGATGATGGCTGATGAGAGACTAACATTGTTTGCTATTTTATCACTTGAAAATCCCATTGGTCAGTCATTGAATCTCTCTGATGATGTACTTCAGTTCATGAGGTCAAAGGTGAGAAAAGCAACCTTTTTTAACTAAAGGACTAGGGTTAACGTTCTAAGGCTGTCACTATTGTAACACTATTTAATACTGGTCCGCACAATGTTGGTGCACAATTCAATTTCTTGATGTTAGTACATTTCAATTATACTTAAAATTTAAAAAGTTTCTATAGGCTTAGAGGAAACATTTTTTTGGATTTGCTTATATATGACATGAATAAATACAGATTTACAGATCTTAGTATGTAAATTTATCATCTTACATGATAGGAATAAGTCATGCATGCACATCATGCATCACAGTCATGAAATGGGCTACAAAAGTAATAAAAAATAAGGTATTCAAAAGTTTAGCAAATGGAGGTGAGGTGCTGAAGACACTTCTTGCCTGGGGTGCCAATTGGTCTAGCACAAGCCCTGCTGTGGAGCATTTGGCCTCAAAAATAAGTAATTAAGCACATGTTTAACTTTAATCATGTATCTAGTCCCACTGACTGAGGCTTTGCTGGACTGGGGCCAGAGTGCTCAGCATTTATCAAATTGCCCCCTTTGTCTCTCTGTATCTCAGTTATCCATCTGTAAAATAGGGATAACAGACTTCCCTACCTTACAGGAGTGTTGTGAGGATAAACAGTACATCAGTGAGTGAGAGGAGAAGAGGGCTATATAAGAAACTATACCCAGATAAATACTAAAAATACATAGGCCTGCTTATCTCCTGCTAAGTCTTTCCCTAAAGTGCTCCCCACTATATTTGGTTTCTCCTATTGCTTGTAGATTAATATGTAAACACCCAAATGCCCAAATATGTTCAATAAAAGATCTCATCAAACAATTCTGACAGATTTGTAAAGATCATGGGCAGTTCACAAACCATATATGATTAGAGAAAGGGGCCAAACCCCAGGAATGAATTGTTCCTAGTTAATTTAATACTTTGACCAGCTTTAGCAACATAACTGCTGTTATTTCTTGGGATGTCTGACACTTTAAAGAAGTGTAAGTGGGGGATGATCCCACTATTGTGGGGAATTTTTCTGCCTACCCTGGTGGAATCGTATGGTGACAGGATCTGAATTCCCACCCCAACTCCCTACCTGATGCCTGTCTGACCTCAAGGACTCCTTTTCCTCTGCCCCATGCGATGGAGTCCTTGTAACCCTGATAAGGCTGGGCCCAGGATCCTTGGGGGCTTAACCCTCAATATCGCCCTGGGTCACTCAAGGCAGAGGTTTGGGTGTCCCTGCCCCGGGGTACTTGCCCCTCACCAGCCACTTTCCTGACCTAGTGATTGCAGTGATTGAGTTTAAGCCACATACTATTAATTAATCAGCAACTGTAAATGAATAAGGGAAAAACTGAAAAGATGAAAGTATCCAGGAACCCCACATGATGGACATGGGAACACTGTAAACAATAGTCTCTACAGCTCAAGAAAATTCAGTCTATTCCTTACACGTCCCAGGCCTCCTACCCAGGACCTGGCTGTGCTGCAGTGATACTGCGTATAAGACACCTGCTCTAATGGTGGCTACATGCCTTCAGGATCTATATGGTGGGACACTTCTCCCCAGTATTGGCCCTCCTGTCTGGTCCATGTCCTCCCACCCACTCCAGCCTTCAAGGCCCTCTTGTCTGGTGATGTCTCCCTCCACTGGCCCCTCTCTGCATAGGGTCCCCACCGCACTCTCTCCAGTCACTCACCACGCTCATCTCCAGTATTACTTGTAGCACAACCTGCCTTCCACTATCCCAACCCTGGCCTTGCAGCTTTCCACTGTAGATCGGTCCTGGCTCACCGCTGGCACAGTTAATCTCTGCTGTTCTGAATTGATCTCTGCTGTTCTGGCTCCCCAGCTCTGGGCTGCTGCTCTGGGCCCTCAGGTTATGGCCTGCTGTTCCCTCCCCAGCTCAGCTCTGGTAGCTTCACTGTCCTTGGTTTATTCTGCCCCTAGCAGCCTAGCTCTCATGGAGAATGGTCCCTGGGCTATTGACTCCCTCGTTGGTCTGTCTGCCTTGTCAATCCAGCTGATTGGGAGTGCTGGCCTCTCCCTATTGGCTCTGAGGACTATCAGTCTTAGGATCTTGACTTCTCTTTGGCCCATCCCCTTTTTCTTGGTATTGGGAGATGGCCACCCAAAAAAAAAAAAACACCATTAAGTATCAGCAAGGGGCCATCAGTCCCTTTACAGAAAGATGGCTTAACCCTACAAGATGCTGAGGTTCTCATATGAGGTACTGAGCATCTTCAACAACTTGTATAGCCAATGGTGGCTAAGGTATGTCTACACTGCAAAAAAGCCAGTCATGACAGTGAACCTCAGAGCCAGGGGCTCAATTGACTGGGCCTTGTGCTATGGGGTTAAAAATAGTAGTGTTGATATTCTCACTTGGGCTGGAGTCTGGGCTGTGAAACCCAGTGAAGGATATGGCTTGCAGGTGACCAAGCGGGAACATTTACACTGCTATTTTTAGTCCTGTAGGACAAGACCGGGTCAGTTGACCCGGACTCTGAGACTCGCTGCTGCAAGTGTAATTTTGCAGAGTAGACATACCAAAAGTGGGCTCAGCACTTTGAAGGATGAGGCTTGAAATGAAGTATAGGGGTTTATGATATAACAGTATTTGGATAATGTGAGTTGTTAATTAATTGACATTTGAAAAATACCCTTCTGTCTAACTGCATGTTATTTTCCAGGCACTGAGAGACTTGAAAGAGAAAGGCATCAATCTATGACAGATGGTAAAGATTTTCAATCATTTTTAATAAATAACATCCTCTCTTAAAATTTGAGACTTCTCTCTTAGTTTGTGCTGGCATTCTCACACACTACTGTGCCTCTGAGAGACTGTTTCCATTGATGAGTGACATCTGGGCTGAGCACAGGAGCAAAATTTCCACAGAGACGGTAAAGTTCATGAAAGTTCTTATGGGACCAATCTGCATAATAACTGCTGGGAATTCTAGGAATCCCAATTTATTTAAAGTAATAGGTCTGGAATGTCTTGGGGAAAATCACTAATGTGAAACATTTAAATGAATTAACATTTTTACACAGAAGCATTGCATTGTATACATTTGTTTTCTGGTTATAGACTAGTGGGGAGGTTCTTTAGGGTCCTTTTTCAGTTCAATGCATGCACATTCATACAGCTTTCATTCACATTAACAGGACTGCTGCTCCATCATTCTGCATAACAAAGGCAATTTACACCTTGATTCTATGGGCTGAATGCTTCTCAGCTGACCTACATCCCGTGGACAGCAATGGGTCTTCTGATATGAGCAAAGTTAAGTACATGTGTAAATATTTGTGAACCCTATAATGACACTCTTTTTCTACATGTGATCAATCTCATTGATTTCAGTAGGATTCCCTACAGACACAAGGGTCCACCCTTATAGCTCTGATTGCAGGAAGAGGGTCTTAGAGAGTACATTCTCAGGGCAGGGGTCCTGGGTTTCTCTATGTTCTATAAAATGTGTTAGTACCCTTCTGGCAATTCAAATGTAGTATAACTATACTTGTAAGGACACTGGTTTTGCAGAGGTCCAATGAGTAGAAGTAGTACTGACAAATGCTGTGATATCACCACATCTACTGACTAGTTCTGAACACAAGATTTCTTAACAACAATTTAGAATAACTTGTCTCCACTCAAAGACATAGGAAGTCACTAAAATGACTGGAAAAGTTATGGCAGGAGTTCCAGCACAATAAACAAACTCAGATCCATCAGATGGGGACTTCTGTCAGGTGAACCACTGATGCCTAAAGCAGAGCTGTTTAACTCCCCTTCTCTCTTACTAATAGGAGCCAGAACAGGGTAGCAGGAGGAAAGGCAGAATCAGATCCCAAGGATGGGATTTTCAGATGGGCCAAATGGAGTTGTGGCAACTTCCATTCACTTTCAATGGCAGTTGAGCACCTAACTGACCTTTGCGCTTTTGAAAATCTCCCTCTAAATTGTTAGATTCCAGTAGCTGGCAGCTTTGTCGAAGAGACAGCTGCTCCCCTCAGTGTAGCTGATGGGTCCCAATGGTCCCTTTGTCTTTTCTTGTTGTAGTTCAGTTAGGTTATGCTGAATTAGGATAATAACTCTTTCTGTGTTTAGTTCTAAAGTTTTAAAAGTAACCTGGGTCTGAGATGTTATCGGAATGTGTGTGCAGTTTGGAGTTTCTAAATGAACTGTGGTTGCTTAGTTAGAGAGAGAAAACCCAAAGAAAGGTGTGCATGAGTGGGAAGGATAAGATTTCAATGTGGGAGTATTTTTAAATGCTTCCTATGCAAAAGTTAGGACATATTTTTAAAATAGTGCATGGAAAATTCAGTTTTCTTTAGAAGTATTTCTGTGACAAATTTGGAGACTAAATTCAATAATTAATATGTGAAACAGAGACATGCCAGTCAGCTTGTATGTGCAAATGTCAATTCACCTCTAACTATCCAGTCACCGGAGCCTCCACAATATGTATGGACTAAATTTTCAAAAATGGGTGCCTGAAGATAGGATCCTAAAAACATGTTTTATTTAAAGGCAAAAATATGGATTCAAAAACCTAAATATGGATTTTTAGAAGCCTAACTTGAGGCCTCCATCTTTGGAAGCTTTGGAGCATGTACATACACACACTGGATCACAAAGAAATATGAAATAGTAAATAAAATATCTATTTCACAATTTATCATACACCTTTAACCTTCACATCTGTATTCTGCCCACTCACCCATTTCTTGCAGATTTACTCAAACATTTTGAAATTTCAAAGTGCTTCACACGGCTCGTTTTTGGCTACATCTACACTTGAAGATGGAGTGTGATTCCCAGCTTGCATAGGATTTATTTTAAGCACTCTGCCAGATATGTTTCCTTATCCTGCAGTTGTGGATTTCTCCCTCCATCACAATAAAACAGGTTGAGTCCTAGGATGGGAAAAATAGTACTTAAATGCCAAGTTTAAGATCTGACATCTTCACGGTATTCAAAGCCAGACACAGGAGTCTTATAGTGAGATCCCTCCTTTTTTGATGGCACCCTGGAATGCCAATTGAAGGGGCATCTTAAATTGATGATATTTTTATATACAATAAAGCTATTTTAGGTCATATTCAAAGTTTATGGGTCCCTCTGAGACCTCTACCATTGAACTCCTGGTAAATAGGGTATTTAAAGATTGAAGGATAAAAAAAAGACAAAAATTCTAAAAAATTCTAAAGCATGGGGGAGGGTGATCTGTAAAAATGTGTAGCATGTTCAGAATATGATGTTGTAGGAACTCACTCATAGTTTCACCACTTGTGAGTAATGCAGTCCGAATGCATGTCAGTAAAACCTTTATACAGCATGACACCCTTCTAAGGTCTCTCTGTGTCTTTATAAATTCATGCACACATACAAAAAAGAACATAATAATAAAATAGCTAAAGGGTTTAATAAATCAGGAAGAGAAATATGAAGAACAATATCAGAATATTTTAGGCTAAAACAAACAGTGGAAGAGGCCAGTCAAGAAAAAGAATTCTTACTAAGTGCACAACAGAAAAGACACTAACCGATGCTATCTATTATTGGCCATGTACTTGCTATCTTGGATTACTTCAGGGTCAGTGAGGCAGAAGTGATAAGTAAGATGGGGCAACTCCAAGCCAATAAATCACTGGGGCTCCACAGGATTTATCCAGCTGTGTGAAATGAGACTAGGGAGAAAAAAATCTCAATGGAGAGCAGTAGTCTTGGGAAATTCATTACGTATGAGTTAAATTCTAAAGGTGTGAGAGAAGCTAGGGCTGAACCTAGGTTGCACTGGAGAAATAGCATGATTTAAATTGATTAATTTAAAAAATGCAGAGCACGGTCTTAACGTGAGTAACAAATTGAGAGAAATTGCATAGTATAAAACAGAATATCAGTATATCTAAACAGCAATCACTAAGAAATAACTAAGGGCCAAATCTTGCAGTCTTTATTCAATCCCCATTTCTGCTAAACTTATTCTACTCAGAAACTTGCAGGCTGCTAAGCAAAAATACAAAAAGCAGCATAAACTCTTAGAGATTTACTCCATGGTTTCCATTCCCCAGCCAGAAAGACACCATCCAATGGCAGCATGGCTCCTGAAGGAGATGTGTTGCCAGGAGACAGAATGTTCCACAAACCAGCATTGTGTTGCAGTCCACATGCCTGAAGGCTCCCACATCTGCAAGGATACCCTCCATTTTCTCCACTGATTTAGCGATTCTTTATGGATTATGGAAACAAGCTCCCAGCATCTTCCAGAAGGTTGGTAACTTCTCTCTCTTAAAGGGAAAAACATTTCAGATACATCAATCCATCAGGTATTTCAACTTAGATTTCCTCTATCCATTTTTTCTACACAGGGCCCCTGAGTGGGGACTACAGAATTTGGCCCCTGTGAAAGAATATTGAAAAAAGTAGAAGAGTAAATAATCCTCTTCACTTATTTATTTAGGAGCCATTTCTGCCTTCGGTACACATACTGTATAGTACCTTACTTTGTGAATTGTCCAGTTCATTTTAATGAGATAACACACAGATTAAAGATCTACTCTAAGGATAGCAGAGTTTAGCCTTTAGGGTATACGTTGATAGGACACCATGTATGTGGAGATTTAAGTGAGTTTCTTTTTGGATAAGCCTTCTATAAACCATACAAGTAAAATTATAAAATTGGAGTATGAATAAAGAAAAGTCATCACTGAAAAGTGAGTTGTATCACTAAAAATGAGGTATGTTCAATCCCATAGGAGAAATCCTATTTCTAGAGTAGAACACTGCACAAAATATATATAGAAATGTCTTACATTGTGTCTTTAGGGAAGCTCTAATATTTACCTCCCCTACTATTTACCCAAAAAGTTATGTTTGCAACTCAGACAAATAAATGATACCATAAAAATGTCCTCTCCAGAAACAGGAACTTAGGCAAGGGAAAGACTGGTGCAGAAAAAGGAAACTTTGCCCTTTCCACCCGAGAAATACTAATAAGTTTTTTCTATCATTTCACTTCATTTTAAGAATGAATTACCAATCAAATTTCATCAAAACCAAAGGTACATCTCTTGGCACATCTGAGGGCTTTGATTTTTTTTTTTAAAGAGAGTTTTGTGTTTTGTGAATCTCTCCATGGGAATTCTAATTTCTATTTAAATTAGATGGCCCAATTCAGGTTCCCTTCTGGTCCTTGGATTGGCTATCATAAAATCAATGCCTGCCCACTATGTGCCAAGGACAATAAGACAGATTGAAAGCTGGGAATTTATTCTACTCTGAATTCATTTAATATTTCATAAAGAGAACTGATATAGTATTAACCTGTTACAGAAGATTCAGTAATACAATATATACAATAAAAATAATGACTTGAGAGTCTGAAGAAAATTGCTCGATAGTCTACCTCTTATCACTGGTAATTCATCATTACTTATCTTTTCTGTTCCAAACATTCAAGGTACCCTTAATCTGTTTTTTTCTTGTCACAGTATAAACTAGTCCTGTTTAAAATTGTAAAGGTGTTATAACAATTATATGCCACAAAAAACTTAAAATGATATAAGATATAGGTTTTCCCTATTTTTTTTAAATTTGCAGTTCCAGCCCCCAGTATATAATCACCATACTCAGAAGAGGAAAAGCTTCTTTCTAGGGTTTCTCTTGCTAAACTGAAATTATCAAAGAACGTATTAAACATACAAGATGGACAAGGGGCCAAATTCTGCTCTCATTTACATAGGTGGAGCTTCTGCTCTCATTTACATAGCTTAATTGCTTGGATGTCTCACAACTAATAGCCTGTGCTTGCCATTTTAAAAAGCAGAAAAGCCCTTGAAATCTCCTTATTTTTCTCACATGTATAGCTCAGCTCATTCCAGATCCCCTGTCTGTCATTATTTAACCTACAAACTGAGGCAAGGGGAATCCAAGGAGCTCTCTACTTTCCACTGATAAATATAAACAGTATTAGTAGTTAGTCAACATAGTGGTTAAGCCTTTTAAGTAAACTTTGTAGATACTTGAGGAAAGATAAGGATTCCCACTCTCTATAAATAAACAGCAAGGAACACAGTTATATGTGCATGTGTTTTATTCTCCATATGTTTCAAATTTGCATCTCTTGGTTCTCAAACAGATTGGCCCACTGTTCAACCACAGACAATAAAATAATGGGCACAACAGAGTTTGAGCCATTAAACTCTGAGACTATAAACATAAAGCATAAAGCCAAGTCCAAGCACAAGAAGTACACAGTGTCTTGTTTCCTAGACTCAGTTCTTGCTCAAGTTTAGCAATCCAGCTATTCCCCAAAACTTCTCAGAGGTGCCAGAGTTCTTCACGAAAGGTTAACTAGTTCAGCTGAGCCCAGCCCCGCATTCCCACAGAAGTCATGAGAGTGGGGACACCAGCTGCAGCTCTCCTGTTTTGCCCATCCAAGCTTGAATCTTATCCCTGACAAATCCTTTATGTTAAATATTTTGGGTGAGATTTTTCAGAAGACTCAGTACCCAACAGCTCCCACTCAGGTAACCAGTTGAGAGCTACTGGTGCTGAGCGATTTTGAAAAACTGCTGCCATTCTGTATTAAGAGCTATAATTAGAAATATGAGCATATGGCATTCAAAACACTTGAGATGAAATCCTGGCCTTCTTGAATGTAAAAAAAAACACCTCCCATTTTCACTCAAGTTGTCCATGATTTCCTCTTGGTATTGCTTTACTCTTGGAAGCATCAGGTACAGGGCATTAATAGCAGCAGATTATGGGACTAGATGGATGATCCTCTGTGGAGTTTCCTGTGTTGTTATGCGTTCTTTGGTGCTGCTAAATCTTGTATGTAGTGCTGTATCAACATTTGCTATCAAGATGTCAAAATAAGTTGTTTTATCAACATTTTATTTCATGTTATAGATAAAGTGGGTGACTAATGATTCACCTCTGATAAATTTCACCTGTCTGTTTGAAACTTGTCCCATAAACAGATCACAGTTTCCTCAAGTGTATTCAATTCATAGAAAAAGTTCTGCAAATAGTTCTGACTCTGAAAGTTGTCTCTGAGCAGTTCATTGTTAAGATTTGATATTTTGGCTGGCCTATTAGGTTATGATAATCCTCTAAAGCAGCATTTCTCAAACTGGGGTCCACAAGGGTAGTCCAGGGAGTCCATGGGCGCCACTGATCAACTCTTCCTCTCCCCTCCCAGTGCCTCCTGCGTGCCAGGAAATAGCTGTTCAAGAAGTGTGCAGGAGGCACGGGGAGGGAAGGAGGGAGGGAGAAAGAGAGGGGGAAGAGTGGGGAAGAGGAGGGGCAGGGATAGATTGGGGGCAGGAAGAGATGGGGTAGGGGTGCAACCTTGGGGGAAGGGGTGGAGTGGGGGCAGGGTGTGGGGCTGAGCGGGAGGCTTGGGGGTCCTTGAAAAATCTTAAATCAAAATGGGGGTCCTCAGGTTGCTAAAGTTTGAGAACCGTAGCTCTAAAGGGATAGCTCACCATTAGTCCTATGCAGCCACACAGGTGAGTATAATATGCCCCCTCACAATCTGGCATGGGCTACCGATACTGTGGATTGCAGTGAGAGAGGGGAAGTAGCCTCCATAAAACCACTACATTCTCTATACACACCCACAGTTGGGCAGAAAGGGGTGGGGCAGGGTGGAGACTGACCAGAACCCTGGCTCCATCCATTCAGTGTACCAACCAATTTAAGTACACAAAGCAATGTACCCTCTGCAGGGTATAGGACTTGTACACTTAACTTCCTCTTTGGAGCACAGCAGGAAACTGGATGTGAGATTATGACTTTCTGAATCACAGTTTGCTTCCTGGGCTGGTCTTGGGACACGAGAACTACATGCCGCTCCCTACTCAGAAAAAGTTGTCAGGTGATAATCTAGCTCCGATTAGATATGCATAGTCCTGAGAACTAAGTTTCTGGTTTCAGTAATTGTCTTTATAAGTTCAAATTTTACTTTCTGAAATAATTTCCTTAAAATTAACTTTTTGGAGATGTTTCTTGCCATTAAACACATTCGCTAGAATATTCACAGAAGAAAAAACAAATGGGATGTAAATTCAAAATAATATTTGTGGAAATATGTTTGGCATATTCATGCTGCTCTACTCATAGGTATGAGTTTTCTTTTGAAACTCAGTATTGAATTATCCTTAATTTAAATGTTTTTTTTCTAGGATTTCCTGTATTCTGGAGTAATTACGTTTTTTAAGATCTTCCCGAATGCTGACATTAAAAAGATATGTGTATTAATCCATGTGTTAAAGTGCAGTGGAAATATTTCTGAGTCATGCTAGCAGATGGGATCACTTAGCTTATTCCAGGATATAAAGAGTATGGGAGTCTCCATTTGAGGTAGATTTAGATAAAAAGAAACAGAACACTAATGAATATAATTTTGAAAAATGATTGGCATAAAGCATGCTTACCTTCCCCTGCAACTCTTTGGACTTAGCTACACCTCTGAACTTCCCTCCTCCCCCCCCCCCCTTTTTTTTTAATCTCTGAGGCAATAAATGATTTTTGCAATCTCTCTTTTCTGTGCATAACTGTACTCCTGCTGGAATTCTGTGCCAAAAAATCAAAAACCCTGTCCCTATGTGTCCCTGTACCCCCTGCCCCATCCCAATGTGTCTCTGTGCCCCTATCCAGCCACCCCCTGTCACTGTGTCCCTGTATCCCCTCCCCCTATCCCCATGTGTCTCTGCACCTCCCTCCCTCCTGTGGCCCTGTTTCTCCACTCCCATTCAGACCCTGTCCCAGTCTGTCCTCACCCACTAACCCTTATGAGCCTCTGTCTGACCCCCACCCCAGATCCCCACACTGTCTCCCCGTAGTCCCTGTCTCCTGACCTGGTCTGCTGCGAAGAAGGCACTGCAGGCTTTCTCTTCCCTTTTTGGCAGGGAGCTGCTGCTTTGTTCTATCACCGCAGTGCCCTCTGGTGGGTAAAACACAGAACTTCACAAGTTATTTTCCCCTGGGAGCTGCTGCTGCTCTTGAGCCACATCATCCTCTGGTGGGCAAAAGGTGGAATTGCAGCAACATTTCAGTAGAAGTTTTTTTCTGTGCAAAAAATTAAAAATTGTCACGGCTCACTAATTATGCATGCATGCAGTACCTCAGAATTCCCCCAGGAGTAATAACTTCACACCCCCTAGTCCGAAGGAAACTTAGTGACCAAACATTTTTTTCTGATTTTATTATCTTAACTTTTTGTTTTACCTTATATTGACAAACTTTGTGGGGATTTTAAATCTTTTTTTCTTTCATGCTCCCTCCTCTTATTTTGAAGCCTTTCCAATACTGCTATAACAAATGTGACCCAAAGATCTTCCTTCATTGCTGATTATCTTTCCCCTAGGGTGACCAGATGTCATTAGGATGACAGTCCTAATTTTGGGGGCTTTTTCTTATATAGGCACCTATTACCCCCCACCTCCTGTCCCAATTTTTTATACTTGCTATCTGGTCACCCTACTTTCACACACACACACACACACACACACACACACACACACACTGTCTTCTGTATTGCTACTACTAGTTTTGTCATCACTAAATAGCATTAAAAACATCTGGGCATCCCTTAATTTATCTTTGAAACATTTTTCATTTCTTTTTTCCATTTTTTGGCTAGCTCTTGTTCCAGAGTGCTGAAGAAAATGGCATTTCAGCCTTGAATAGAGAATTGGAAAAATCCCAAATTCTCCATCTTTATCAGCCTTAGGACAAAAAAATGACTAGCGAGAAAGAGCTTTCTCTCAGATAACTGCAAGGAAATCGCACTTCAAAAGAGAAAATGTCATGCAGCTTGCTGTTTTTATGCATTTTTAATTATTTTACACTGCTTTTAAACATTTTTCAGAATCCTTAACAATATATAAAAGAAAGCAAGCACTGTTATATAGAGTAAAATTTTACAGCTGAGAAAATACTGACTATAATTTCACAAGTGTGTCTAAATATTTAAAAGAAGGTCACTTTACCTCAATATTTTATTAGTTGTAGATTGTTTTTAAAAGTAAGTTCACATTGTCTAATGTCCTTGTATACTACTTTAGTAGATTCCTTCCCCACTCCCTGCCCCCACCTCATTATGTTGCCAGGCATATGAAGTTACAGTGAAACTGCCTTATG
The DNA here is from genome assembly GCF_965140295.1 of Lepidochelys olivacea. Lineage (NCBI taxonomy): Eukaryota > Metazoa > Chordata > Testudines > Cheloniidae > Lepidochelys > Lepidochelys olivacea. The sequence goes on along the minus strand of NC_140411.1, from coordinate 71,942,933 downwards.
CATGTAAATCTAGACGTTTGTTTGGAATGGGGAAAAAAAGCTTGTAATGTGTGGAATGAACTTTATCTTGGAGGCTTTCTGGTTTAATTGATGTAATCTAACCTTGCCATTAGTCTAGCTGGAGGCAAGCTATTTCTGTCTTCATTACTTTTGATTATTACTTTTGTGTTGAAACTCAGTACCCTCTTCTCCATATAAATGTGTGACAGAGCTAAAGAACACACTTTGAAAAGTCATTCAACTTCTATCTGCTCTTTTACTTTCAGTGTTAACCCACTCAATTGTACTCCTATCCAAGTACAATATATCAAAGTCTGTTGTATCAACAGAAATTTGGAATACCAAACTTTAGATTCTGATTTGAGAGATATTGAAAAAAAATTATATCCCTTCCTTATTTATCTGGAGCCCAGGCTTCATCACTGTAGATATAAATCAATCTTATCCTGTAGCCGCTAGTTTTCAGCTGTTCCTGAACTTATTATTAATTTACTCTGTTCTTCCTTGGTGCAGAGTGAAGGAGACAATCAAGTGATACATCACATAAACAATTAAAAACTATCCTTGTGGCTTTAAGCTATTGAAATGATGAAGAGCCTGTACAAAATGTAACTGTCCTTGAATTAGTTTAATTGTTAAGCATTAGACAGTATGACAAATTTTGTCCTCCTCAGTCATTTAGAATGGTATCTACAAAGCTCTGTCAGATGTTGATTTATCTTTATTATTGTCTAGCAACTTGGGTTGACACAGGATTGATAAAAAATACAATGATACTACATGGATAACATTAAAAACACTTACATGCCTCATTGTTTTTCCCAATGACAAATGCAACACACTCATGAATTGTATAACAAATATCATTAATTCAACCTTCCGAATATTATATTATTCTCAAGAAAATATCTACCAATCTTCCTCATTTCAGACATTAATTAAAGATGCTGTTTGACAAATATATTTTCATCTGCTTTTGTATAGATTATTGAAAATCTGTGCTGTAAAATAATTAGAGATCTTAAACTGGTCCAGTAAATGGGAACTTTCATTAAATGTTTCATTTCTTGGGAGCTAGCATATAAAACACACATACACACACACACAATCACAACCCAAAAGAAGACAATTTCTGAAGATTTTGCATGCTACATCTCATTTTAGGATTGAGTTTTTTCTGGGAAATTTTTTAAAAGGAAACAAGGAGCCTGGAGCTATGTTCATTTACACTACTGGAGGAGCTGCCTCAAGAAGTTTTAAAGTTATGTTGTTTTGGAACTTTACTTGAATTTTACATTTGGAAAAAATATCTGCCTTGTGTTGTTTCATCTTATCTTTAAAATGGCTTTGTCTGAGAAACTTTACATTAGTTCTATTTTGTTGGCATTGCTGAGAAGCTTATGTTAGTGTTTTAGTTGTGGCAGTGTGAAAGTTACAAATATGTTTAATAAAAACACGAAACAACTTGAGACACCCTATAATGAAATGTGCGAGGAGGAATTTCACTAGGAACTCCCTTAGACCAGGGTTATAACAAGTAGCAAGTTGAACTATGAGAAGTTGGCCTTGAGGGGAAAAGTAAGATGTGCTTGTCCAACTTAGGTCAGGAAGCAAAGAGTTACTGAAAACTTGAGGGATTCAGAATTGCTTACAAGAGATTTTGTAAATTAATTATTTTTTCCCTTGCATGAACCAAGCATATGCAATCTGTTGCTTGCTAAATATGTTTGAACCAAGATGAAGAAAGTCATGGTTTAGACATCTTTTATACTAGCCTGGGAAGGAGGAATGTTCTATACAAAGGTATTTGCGCCACAACAATGCACTACTTTGTTTTCCCTTGTCTCTTCCTTCCCCTTCCTGCTTTCTGTTATCTGCATCTACATGTGTACAGAGTAATAATTAAAATGTAAATTTCCAAGTATTTATAAATAATTTCCACCCAAAGAGTATGTGGGGTGTGTAGAGGGACTGAATAGTGGACAAAGCCTAATACCTGCCTCCAATGTAAAATTTGGGATTTATACTATCTGTGAACCAAATGGACACTCCTTTCATGTCTACTTCCCCATTCTGTATATGCAGGGCTCCTTACATAGGTTCTTCGGTGCTGGACCTATTTAAGAGGTTTTAGGAGTTACACCGATATGATTATATAAGACGCCAGATTGTTGTGGGAGTGAGACAACATCATTAAAAGGCAAGAAAAAATATAGGAAAGACGTTTGATATGATATATATTTTATATATTTTAATATTAACCCCAATCTTTAAGATTTCTAATTAAAAAGTAACAGAACATGATCTTCCTCCCACTAAATAAAATGAAAAAAACTCCCATTGACATCAATGGGAGAAGGCTCAAGTATATGGGCCTGATTCATTGTTGTCATTCAGTCCAAGTCTAATAGAGAAGGAAGGCTCTACACCAGCTATGATCTATCTCTGCAGCAGCCCCCATGCCTAATTCATTTTTCAACCTGGTGATTCTGCAACCCTGTAATGTCTCATTGCAACAAAGTCACATGTTACAGGAGGCTTGAGGACTGTCCATGCCAAAACAGCCCCTGCAATTCCTGAATTAAGAAAGGGAAGATTAATTCACTGCACATCCATCCCGATGATGGCAATTGTTCCTTATTCTATTCCAATTTTAAAAGACATAGTTTAAAATCATGAGGAGGGAGAGGGGAATTAAGTATTTAAATTATTTATTTAATAATATTAGAGAACACTGTATACTATGAGTTCTTATGCACAGAGATGCATGGTGTGATCCATCTATTCTCTACACAACTCAGGTGAAATATTCCATTATCAACCCTGCTTTTTATATTGCTGTGGAAATAGGTATTGCAAAGCTATGTATTTTCTCAGGAAGTAGACTTTGAAGAAATAAACACAAATAATATAAATTAAGCAATGTCTCATTTAATAGGTGGGACATTTGGAAAACTGCATCTGTAAAAATCTGTATAGGAATACCTTTTATGATGTGTCACATCTAGCTATTAGCTCTCTAGTAATATAGAGTAGCAATCAAATCTCATCAGTAGTTATCTATGCTTTCTGTCTGCACAACTAAATTGAAAGCTGGAAATGTGAGAAAAAACAAACAGAGGTATGTCTTTTCATATATCATTCTGGATTTGTGGAATCTACTATGTTTACAGAGCACTCAAGCTTACTGCTTGCTATCATGAGATACTTATGAACAAGTTTCTTGCTATTACATTTACCAGTGCTGGATTTATCTGATGTGTTTGTATTTTTCATGTTTCTAATAAACTGGGTAAAAACCCAATTTAATATAGGGTTTGTCTGTATGTGTTTGGCATAAATGACATTAATGATATCAATTGCCTGTTCAACTTCGAGGCTAGATATGGTTTAAAAACAAGAATACTTTGCCTACCAAGATTCTACCTCATTTCCATAAATGATCCACTTGGAGCTGACCCCAAAGCATGGCAGCATTTGATATGGTCAGGTATTCAAAATGCATTGCCTGCCTTAAAAATCTATATTTAGTTATAGTTATCATATGGTGGTATCTGAGGTATCTCACTTTACCCCATATTTAGAATAGCAAATAACAAGGGTCTCTCTGATACTGTGGAATGCGAATGGGTTAAAAATGGATGACTAATAGCCATCATGGTGTTCATCTTATCATATGGGTTGCTGATCTCTGGGTCAGATTCTTGACTGTGACCAAACTAGGCTCAGATACATTGAGAGGGAGCTGGTGGTGACTCCCTAATCCCAAGCAGCTGAGCCATGTTACAACTGCATGAGTTTAGCTCTAATTTATGCCGGTGGAGGACAAGGCATAATGCAGCTGTATTCTGCCATGCCTGTTCCCAATTCAGTCATTCCATCTCCTTACCTCAGACTGGAGAGAGTCATCTGGTGTAGGACTGCTTCCCTGACCCCACTTCCCCTCATACACAAAGACATTTTCTATTGGTTTATCTCTAGCTATACAATGCAACGTTGACTTGTCAGACAAGAGAAGCTGGCCCATCTACTTATGGAGGTAAATACTATAGAGAAAAATCTGTCTAACCCATCTCTGTTCCCTAAATTCTCATGGACATGTGATATTTTAGCTGTTCAAGCGGGAGCAACATTTAAATACAAAATAACATTTTTTAAAAGAGATAACAGTATTTCAAAATAATTCTTTTCTTCTGCTGCTGTTTGCTTCATATTGCCTCTGACAATCTTTGCTGAGCAGCTGACATTGAGAAATTTACATACTTTACAACTACTGTCTCACACAGCTATTTCAAGATCAGCACTGGAAATGAAATTCAAAGTAATCTAGTGCTTAAAACCTGGAATTATTTATCATCCAGGCTCATCAATGTCTTTCAACAGCAGCAGCAGCAACAACAACAAAGACTACAGCCACCTATAATATTGCAAAAAAGCTGTATCATATTTAAATAGTTATCTCTTTTTTATTTTTCCCTCTTCAATCCAGAAGTGTATAATCATTTTGAAAGACAGTGAATTGTCAGATTAGAATCTGATCCAGGGGGAAAGATGTCCATTGCCATGGTCAACATACTTGTCAAGGTACCATTGGTCAAAGGACTTCTTAAAAAAAAATGGCAACAAGTTAAAAATATCACAGTAATCCTGTAAGTAAAGTTACCTTTCTCCCCATCACACCTTGATTTTAAAATAAAACTATTTCTTGTAACTATTTTTTCACTGGTTTATATTAATGTGGCTGTTAAAACTCTTTTTGGCAGAAATACAAGCTGTCAACCCAAGAGCAGATATTTTTAACAGCTTAATAATGGTTTCACCATTTTTAAACTGTGACTATAAATTAGTTAACAGTTTGTTTGGCAAAGACTTGTTAGATAGGCAAATTATTTGATTTAAATAAACTAAAACAACTGCCAAACAATTAATTTATAATATGGTCTAATTGCTTTCAATATTTAAAACAAAATAAATTAATATGCTGAGATAAACTAGGAGAAGAAGCAGTAATTACTTCTACAAAGGAGTTTTAATAAGCATGGCTTTCAGAATGTTGTGGCATGGGTTTATGTTTCACAGGAAAGTGGCAATATAATGCCCAGTTTTTCTCACTACCTTCCTATCTGCTTCTGAATCAATTAAACCAGGAGGTTCTATGGAAACGTATTATAATGTTGGTAACTGATGCATAAGTTTGGACAGGAAGGCTGTCTTTGGCCTAGTTTTCAGTTTCCTTGACATGAGTGAAATGTTGCCTTGGTGACCTTGTTATTAAGTAAACTTGTTTATAACTGCTGTATAGGACAAAGGGGGTGTTTTTTATCACAGGATGTGATTAAATTGAAACACAACAAACACACAAAATTTGCTGCTAAAAGGTAATTAGAGAAAAGGCAAGTAGACAAATTGGGGAGTCCGAAAAACCCTCTATGCAGAGAAAACGATCAGAATGAGCTGGTCAAATATACATGAACAGTGGATAATAAACCAGTTAGAAGAGAGACATAACATAAAAATAGCAAGGACAGCAAAAGTTATGCCAATTGGAGTTTATGCATGTGCATTGTATGAGTTACAAAAGATAAATAATTTTCATAATATTTAATGGTTATTGGAAGAGAAACTAACTAACAAATATGTAATATGTTGGAGTTTGTAAAGGATAGGCAGAATACCATAAGAAAAATCCATTGTGACCCACCTATGTCTCAGAAGGTAGTTGCTCACTGTCTTTTACTGTATGTCTCTAGTTTATTTAATAATAATTGTAATCACAAGGTATACTTTTGGTTCAAATACAGGTTGGAATTAATAAACCGCAGAGTCCCAGACCCGAGTGTGTGACTTCTCACCCAACAATTCTAACTGGCAAAATTTTCCATGCATCTGTATCCCCCACCCACTTTGACCCCACTCTATCTTTTTCCAGTCCTTATTCTCCTCTCTAGTTTCTTTTGCAGCTGGGCATTACCTTTTGTAACACCCAATAAATCTCTTGTGCCTCATGTTGAGCCACTAACTCCTCTTTAAATCTCACTGTAAAACCTATTATTTTTCCTTTTGATTGCTTGTTTTTTGTAAAGCTTTTCCATGTGATCTATTTCAAACAGGTTCTAAAAAATTCAGTTCTATTCTATGTATGCAGTGTTGTTGTAGCCATGTCAGTCCCAGGATAGTAGAGAAACAAGATGGGTGATATATTTTATTGGACCAACTTCTGTTGGTGAAATAAACAAGCTTTTGAGTTACATAAAGCTCCTCTTCAGGTCTGAGGAAGGTACACAGAGTGTCACAGCTAAATACAAGGTGGAGCAGATTGTTTAGCATAATAGTTAACACATATTTCAAGGGACCATTTGATCAACTTCCTGGGCACACTGGCAGTTTCAACAATGGAACCCTACAGACGACTATATACAATAAACCCATGGATCAACACACATATGTTCATAGACCAAGTTAGCAGCTCAAACACACCAAGAAATCTGTGATCTACAGCCAGGCACTCAGATACCACAGAATATGCTCTGATGAGAAAGTTCGGAATGTCTGCCTTAAAACACTCAAGACTGTCAAACAAGGACACTCCACCAGAGAAGTAGCTTGCATCATGGAACGGGTCACCCAAATACTCAGAGATAACCTACTTCAATACAGAAATAAAACTCCCTCCAACCACATGCCCTGATGTCACCTGCCATCCCACAATGGAAATCATATGAGGTATCATCAAATAACTACAAGCATTACTGAACAAAATATTTCCTTCATCCCCTCTTCTGGCACTCAAACAATGTCCCAACCTCTCCAAACTCACCATCAGAAGCAAGCTCCCCACAGACCCTGATATACCAACTCAGGCTCTGTCAGAACAACAAATGAAAAACTTGCAGACATATCTCCACTACTATAATGATCAATACCCTCCATACCACCCCTTTCAAGATCAATGGATCCTACACATACCTATCATAAAATGTGGTATACCTCATCCAGTGTACTAAATGCCCCAATAAAAACTATCTGTGGGTGAAACCAAACAATCACTATGCTCTCAAATGAAATCACACAGAAAAATGATAAAAAAAACAAAGACACACTATCATAGAATCATGGAATTGTAGGACTAGAAGTACAGGATAAGTATTATCTATTCCATCCCTGACAGGTGTTTGCCTAACCTGCTATTAAAAATTTCCAATGATGGAGATTCCACAACCTCCCTAGTCAATTTATTCCAGTACTTAACAACCCTGACAGTTAGGACATTTTTCCTAATGTCCAACCTAAACTGTCCTTGCTGCAATTTAAGCCCACTGCTTCTTGTCCTATCCTCAGAGGTTAAGGAGAACATTTTTTTCTCCCTCCTCTTTGTAACAACCTTCTATGTACTTGAAAACTGTTTTAATTGCCCCTCTTCATTTTCTTTTCTCCAGACTAAACAAACTCATTTTTTCATCTTCCATCACAGATCATATTTTCTAGAGCTTTAATATTTGTGTTGCTAGTCTCAAAACTTTCTCCAATTTGTCCACATCTTTCCTGAAACAAGGTGCCAGAACTGTGTACAATACTACAGTTGAGGCCTAATCAGCGCGGAGTAGAATGGAAGAATTACTTCTCATGTCTTGCTTACAACAATCCTGCTAATACATCCCAGAATGATGTTTGGTTTTTTTTGCAGCAGTTTTACACCGTTGTCTCATATTTAACTTGTGATTCACTATGACCCCCAGATTTCTTTCATCAGTAGTCCATCCTAGGGAGTCATTTCTTCAGTGGAGTACTTTGCATTTGTCCTTATTAAAATTTACTTAATTTTAATTGGTATGTCCTATTTACTTCAGACCATTTATGCAGTTTTTCCAGATCATTTTAAATTTTAATCCTATCCTCCAAAGCACTTGCAATGCCTTGCAGCTTGGTATGGTCTGCAAACTTTACGTGTACTCTCTATGCCTTTATCTAAATCAGTGGTTCCCAAACTTGTTCCGCCGCTTGTGTAGGGAAAGCTCCTGGCAGGCTGGGCCGGTTTGTTTACCTGACACATCCACAGGTTCGGCCGATTGCAGCTTCCACTTTCTGCAGTTCGCTGCTCCAGGCCAATGGGAGCTGCTGGAAGCGGCACAGGCCGAGGGACATACTGACCTCCACTTCCAGCAGCTCCTATTGGCCTGGAGCAGCGAACTGCAGCCACTGGGAGCCGTGATCGGCCAAACCTGCAGATGCAGCAGGTAAACAAACCGGCCTGGCCCGCCAGGAGCTTTTCCTGCACAAGCGGTGGAACAAGTTTGGGAAACAGTGATTTAAATCATTGGTGAAGATATTGAACAGAACTGGGCCCAGAACTGATCCCTGTGGGACCACAGTCAATATGCCCTTCCAGCTTGACTGTGAATCAATACTCTCTGGGAATGGTTTTCCAACCAGTTATGCACCCACCTAATAATAGCTCCATCTAGGTTGTATATCCCTAGATTGTTTATGAGAAGGTTATGCGAGACAGAATCAAAAGCCTTACTACAGTCAAGATATACCACATCTACCACTTTTCCCCCATCCACAAGGCATGGTACCCTGTCAAAGAAATCTGTTAGGTTGGCTTGAAAAGATGTATTCTTGACAAATCCTTGCGGACCATTACTTATCACGTTATTATATCTGAGGTGTTTGTAAATTGATTACTTAGTTATTGGCTCCATTATATTTCCAAGACCTGAAGTTAAGCTGACTGGTCTGTAATTCCCCAGGTTGTCCTTGTTTCACTTTTTATATATGTGCACTATATTTGCACATATATATTTACCATTCCTGGCTGCCGCTTCCCGCAGCTCCCTTTGGCAAGGAATGAAGAACCACAGCCACCAAGAACTGCGGGCAGCCATGCAAATGTAAACAAACTGTCTGGCAGCCCACCTGCGGCTTACCGTAACAGACCGCCTATGGGCAACAGGTTGCCCACCAGTGGTTTACAGACATCTAAGATACTGATTTGATTCCCCTCCTATGCGCTCTCTTGTCTTTCTCCTGTCCCTGCTATAGTGGCCCAAGCTCCCCCAGATTCTGACCCTTCTCCTGGGTCTCCATGTTTTGGATTTACCTGTGGGCTTTTGTCACTTGCCCCCCAGCTGCCTTTTACTCCATCTCGTCCTTTGTCCCCTAAAATTAGAGGGATGTTAACAGGCCACTTCACCTTGAATAGTCCCTTGAAATATGTGCTAATTATGTATGGTAAACAATCTGTACCACCCTGTGACACTCTGAGAATGTTTCCCAAACTTGAAGAAGAGCTCTATGTAATCTCAAAAGCTTGCCTCTCTCAGCTACAGAAGTCAGTCCAATAAAAAATATTACCTCACACACATTGTCTCTTTAACTCTATTCTATAGAAAGAATACAGTAGCAGTACAAGATTTTCAGTATACAGTGGAACCCTCACTGATGTTAGTTAGATTTGGATGCATGGACTACTGACAATATTTGACCATTAAAGTTCATTTACTGCATAGTGGAACTGTTATAAGCTACAGTGAGATTTACTCTGCATTTTTAATAGTCTTCATGTATATTTTAATGGAAAAGAACCATTAGGATGTGAATAACCTGCATTGTAAAATTATAAAATTACTTTGGTGACAGAAAAGCCTACAACTTGCTTAGTTCAGTTCAATATATATTTACGATAATGGAGTTATTGCTTAGATTTTCTTTTTTTAAGTTTCTCTTACTCTAGTATATTCCTAGGAAGATGTTCTTTATGGCAAAAATTCAGCCAATCAGATAAAAAATTAGGCATGAATTAAGCATGTTTGAAGAAAAACATAACCCTCATTACACCTTCATTGATTGCTAGGATCAAATTAAACTCATTTTGTTTAGACTCTGATGGTTTTTGATAGCTAGTGTCTTTGTACTCCAGGAATCTGGGCAAGACTAGGAACAAAGCTGCCAAAATACTACAGGAAAATGGTACTTATGATACTTCCTTCCTAGAGAAAGTAGACATATCTTAGCAAAGCCTGTTTTTGCAAGATTCCCAACCTAATTTTGCACATGCAAGAGATTAGGTTATTTCATATAAGTATTGGTTAAGCATCCAAAGTTTTGGATATCCATATTCCAAAACCACAAGAAACAATATAGTTCAGACAAATAATTGATCAGTGCAATAATGAAAGACCTATTTTACTGCTGATGGTGCAACAAAGAAATAACCATAATCAACAACATAATTACATGGTTTGTAATTAGACAAGGTAATGTTAATAGGAGTCTCACTGCTATATGTCTGTACACCAGACTGAAATGAATTAAATATCACATGTGGTTGTTATGAACATGTTTTTTGATGTTTCTAGGAACCTGATAATAGGTTTATTTTGTAAATTCTGATACTGAAGGTTGATACATTCTTGGGTGTTATATCTAAACAAGGGGGCTACTCCCTGAAAAGATTCCAATCCTTAACAAGAAGTGACAACACTTTGTTTTGTCTTATATTTGGCTCCAGAAGTACATATGGTGGGCGTTATATAACTTTTTTCTTTATCCAGAGGCTTTTCATTAAATTCCTGCAATGATCTGAGTACATTTCCATTTCCATAATAAAATTATATGTGCAAGCATTGAACCTTAGCTTTTGGACTTCTGTGCTCAGATTCTCAGCGAATATAAATAATCTGTCTCCATTGACCTCAATACACAAACTGTAGGCCATATTCTTAGCTGATGTAAACCAACATAGCTCTGTAGAATACCATGGACCTAGCAAATATTCACTAGTTGAGAATATGTCCTACAGTTATACACAGAAGACTCTGCACAGGTCTGCATGTTGACAGAATTTTTTACATTAAAATACCATTCTGTTAAGTTAATAAACACAATATTTTTTCACATGTATCTAGGGGAACTTGAATTCAGACTATGTCTGGCTTCAAATGGCATTTTATATATTAATCTTTAGTTTTAATAACTATTTGCACTTCAATTATTTTATAAAATACTCAAATATACATTGTGTTTTATAAATATTTTTATATCAAATATGATTTAAGCTTTTGTGGAATTGTCTTCAATTGACCAAATACCCACTGTGACAGCGTCGGGCCAGAGGGCTACAGGAGAGTAATAGAAGGCAGATATATTAGCCCCAGGTTAAGTAGGTCCCTTTTCCCTGGGTAAGGTAACAGGAAAGGTTCTAGAACAATCAGGAACCTTCTGGAGACAATTAAGATGACAGGCTGATAAGAACACCTGCAGCCAATCAAGAAGCTGCTAGAATCAATTAAGGCAGGTTAATCAGGGCACTGGGTTTAAAAAGGAGCTCGCTTCAGTTTGTGGTGCGTATGTAAGGAGCTGGGAGCAAGAGGTGCTAGGAGTTGAGAGTGAGAACGCATACTGTTGGAGGACAGAGGAGTACAAGCATTATCAGACACCAGGAGGAAGGTCCTATGGTGAGGAGAAAGAAGGTGTTGGGAGGAGGCCATGGGGAGGTAGCCCAGGGAGTTGTTGCGTTGCACAGCTGTTCCAGGAGGCACTCTAGACAGCTGCATTCCACAGGGCCCTGGGCTGGAACCTGGAGTAGAGGGCGGACCCGGGTTCCCCCCAAACCTCCCAACTCTTGGTCAGACACCGGAAGGGTTGACCTGGACTGTGGGTTCATGAAAATGGCCAAACTGAGGGCTGCTGTGAAGCTCCAAGGCAAGCAAATCCACCAATAAACGCAAGACCCACCAAGGTAGAGGAGGAACTTTGCCACACCACCCACAACCATATTTATTAAAAGACCTTAAAGGAAAAGACCATTTTTGTTCCTTTGAGTAGTTGCTTAGAGTTACAGACTTCACTGTAATTTGCATTACTTTGCTACTATAGGGCCTGATCCAGCAATCCTTGTGCAAAACAGCCTCCCACACTCACTTCAGTAGAGTTTGTGGTGTAAAGAGATGGCAGATTTGAGATGATAATGCTGGGGAAGTGGGGGAGATTTCTAATAGCTAATCTGTAATAAGACATCAGACTTTTATTCTTAGTAAATGCCCTGTAGTATCAAAACACTTCCATAGAGCCCAGTCTACTACCAGTGACTATCATGGAAAAAGATCAAGCTAGTAGTATTGTTTGTACAAAATAAATGCATTTGTTTTTCTGCCTTTGAAATGGCTGTTCTGATTGCCTCATGGTAATTACTTTTGTACCTACTAACTAACTCCTAAATAATTGACAGGGAAAAACAAATGCAGCGTGCAATAAAGAGGCAAGTAAAACCTATGGAGTTAGAGTAATTACTATACATATCTGGGCTATGTAAAATAAATTACCTAATCTTCTTACTTTATGTGGTAATAGTCATTTGTCATTTTAGAGAATGAGAAGATTAGATGCTGAATATGTGCTAAGTTTGAAGGTCAATTGATTTAAATTGAATCACTCACATTGTATCACTCACATCTTTTTAGCTGAAAAACATAATTGTCTACCTTAAAATAATCTTACCTTTAGATGCAGTAAATGTAGATTAGAGAGGGGGAAAGGGTTGGAAACAATCCAATATCACAAGTTCATTTCACTGGAACATAACTGAAATGTTACTGAATCAGTTTATTACACCCCAGCTCCTGGTGGGAGCAGAAATCTAAGTGAAGACCATGGGGCAGATCCCCCTGACAATTTACACCAGCTCAGGATCTGTCTCTAGACCTCTTAGGCTTCAAAGACTTGAGTATAAGTAAAGATGGTTCATACGTTGTTTTTTTTTTTTTTACTGGATGCTGCCCAGCATGGCTAAGCTAATGCTACCCTTCATCCTTTCAGTCAGCTTGCTTGCCAGCCAGTTCATCTTCCCTGAGTTAAAGTGAGAACAAAACAAAACAAAAACTAAACTAAACTAAACACCTTATGAGGGAAGGAGAAACCCAGAGCTTGAGAAATCTCATACGCAGAGAGACTTCAAGGACTTCTCATCCTCACTTAAATTTACCAGGCTGACACACAGTATATAGTATATAAACAACTCACAGAAATATAGGAACATCTTATGGAAAAGACTTGTCACTTGTTCATATCATTGCCAATACAAGATCATTCACTTCATTATACTCTCAAGTGCATTGTCTAATCTAGATTTAAATGACTCAAACGCCAAATGTTTCTAGCAGTTTCCTTGTGTGACTGTCCAAATGGAAAAGGAGTACTTGTGGCACCTTAGAGACTAACCAATTTATTTGAGCATGAGCTTTCATGAGCTACAGCTCACGTGTAGCTCACGAAAGCTCATGCTCAAATAAATTGGTTAGTCTCTAAGGTGCCACAAGTACTCCTTTTCTTTTTGCGAATACAGACTAACACGGCTGTTACTCTGAAACCTGTCCAAATGGGCCAGCCTTGTGGATAGAGGGAACCAGAAAGCTATCAAACATGGCTAAAATCAAAGAGATAATGCTTATAAGGGAAATAGGCTGGGCTACAGAGTATGATTTATTTTGTTATGTTACTGTAGCCTCAAGTGTATATTGCCTGCACCTAATTTGGTATGTGCACACATTCACATTCAGAGAAAGGATGACTTCAAATTCCAGTTCAAGAATATCAGAAAGCCTACAAAATGTGTGGATTAATAAAATTTAGATGAGAATCCAAAACTTTTCAGAGTACTTTCTCCAGCATATATGATACACAGACTGACACGCAAATATTATGGAAACAAACGTTTCAAAAAATTGAATTACAATAGTGAATTAATGACATTTCATACTGAATATTGCCAATGCTGGTAGATGCGTTAGAATCTTCAATCTCTGTTTCATTAAGGAAAATGGCTTGGAAAAGTAGCTGAGTGTCTAATGGATTGAGAGTCAGATATCTGTTGAATGATTTGCATTACTTTAGTTTAGAATACTTACTGGATATATGCTTACAAATGCAGTCATACGTAAGGCTATTTTATGTCACGGCGGTCACGGAAGTCACAGAACCCGTGACTTCCAGAGACCTCGGTGACATTTTCTGCTTCAGCCCCTGGGGCCATGGGACTGGCAGCCAGCGGAGCCCTGTCAGGGTTCCAGCGACAGCCTCCTCAGGGGGCCCTCCTCAGGGTTCCAGTGATGGGTGATAATCTCCACGGTGGCGGGGGAAACCTGCAGCAGCAAAAGTCACAGTCAGGTCATGGCTTCCGTGAGTTTTGTTTATTGCCTGTGACCTGTCTGTGACTTTTACTAAATATAACCATGACAAAATCTTAGCCTTAGTCATAAGTTACCTCTGGGTTCTATTAAGATTTTCCTGTTGTACAAAGTATACAGTTATTGGTTCAGATTTATGCAGTGTTTTACATTTTAATAGGGCTTTTGCCTCTCTAAGAGCTGCAGGATCTGGTCCTAGTTATGAGTTCAAAATCTGGAATAGACCTGATTTTTTTTTTAAGGTTTTATACATTTTATTTTCAAAGACAAATTTTAACTTGGGAGGAAGTGCAACCCTGACACTCGATACAGAAGTGAATATGGCCCAAACATCACCACAGCTCATTTTATTTCATTTCATTAGTGATACAGAGGGACTGCAGATGAGTCTGGGAGCAGAAAATAACAAAAGGTAAAACAGCCAATATGAGTGTAGGCTGGTTAGTGTTTGGTGTTTTAAATATTTGAGACTAAATCCTCAGCTGTAGTGAATGCAAAGTTGGTACAGCCAAAAAAGTAGGAAGAGGGGCAGCTCTAAGCCACCTTTTTTGTTCCTGTGATTCTGATCTGGCTGGTGATCAAAATAATCCTCCGCATAAGCTACTGTCCCCATATAAACTACTGTAAATTATGTTGGCTGCAGTCCACAAGGACTTCTGAAACAACTGAGAATTAGGTGGAATGCCTGGTACTCTATCCTCCTTCCATCTGCCAGTGCCTTGCCCTGACACAATCCCTATACAGAGTGTGGGGGGGGTGAGCAGGAAGTAACTTTATGGACTCTATGCACATCACTCAGAAGCACACCTGAGAATCTGAATATCGATGCCCATTATTTTCTATTGGGGAGGGGAGAACAAAACAAAATAAATTTTCCTAAAAATTAAGTATTCTGAAAACATAAATATGGGTTTTTAGCGGCTATTAAATTATTTAAAAATGGCATCTACCAAAGAAAATGTCTTAATCTTACAAACAAAATATAAACAAGCTTCACAGATGAATATTTTTTTCAAAAATAAAATAAAATAAGAACAGGGATGGCAGGGGAAAAGGTCACTTGTATGCTGGGGTATATTTAAATTACCCCGTTTGTTACTTTTCTTAGTGCTGCTATATTCACAGTACTGTCGGTTCAGGGTTCTGTTCACAGGGATTTGGGTTTGCTTGTTTTACACTATTAAATATAAGGGGTTTTATTGTTGCTTCTATTAAGTCCAGATAAACAGAGAGCATTAAGAAAAAAGTCAAAACACTTCAAACTGGCAATAAACACAAGTCTTCAAGACGAAAGGCTAGATTTTAAAAAGTATTTTGGCATCAGTATGCTCTGTGTTGCAATACCTAATTGATGTAGTAGACTAAACCTCACCTCCAAATGGAATTTAAGCACTTAGGAGACAATCAATGCGATTTAGGTTGCTATGTGCCTAAATCCCCTTTGAAAATGGGTAAGAAGAGGGAGTCAATTTTAATGTGGTAGAGCTCACTTCTTTGCTTCTGTTGCAAAGTAAGATACTGTTGCCCCTCAAGATAAAATAAGATGAACTCACAAAGGATGACAGAGAAAAAACTAGCAAAAGGAAATAAAATGCAATATCTCTGTGTTGATATTTGTAGTTCATTTGTTGAAAGAGCGTGGGCACAGTGCAAGGCTCACAACATCTAGGTTAGCAACTTGTGGCTGGTTAAGACACAATCTCCATAATCAGGAGGCAAAAAGAAATAGGAAAGAGGTAAAGAAATAAGGTGGTCTGCAACTTGCCAAGGGGAACAGAATATGTGGAATCATATGTTCTCATTGCACAAGTTGGTCAGCACACAGCTATGGTGTCACATTCTGCAGTGCAATCCAGGCCAGTGAGGGGCTGTGCCCCTGCCTGGTCTATAACCCTGGGTGCCATAAATTGATTTGCTGCTTTAGCTCCATTGTCTGGATCCTCCCAGCCAGCATACAAGCATGCACTGAGGATCTTTTTGATAAGCATCCCTGGACCAGGAACTCTGACTCCAGCATCCTGCTTATTATTCCCAGCCATAATCTGGTACCCACCAGCTTTATGGTTATACCTGGCAAGATGACTCCCTCATTCCCAGTCCCGATTTTTCCCAAAACTGTGTGCTCTGCAATGTCTTGGCCATTAAGAGGTTTGTCTGTCTCTTTAGAGGAGCAAACTCCACAGATTATCACTTTTAATTCAAGCAGAACACTGGTTGCTTTATATTAAACGTAAAACATATGTATTTACAAAAGGCGATAGAAATGGTTACAAGCAAATAAGAGTGACAAACTCTTTCTAGAGACTAAGATTTAACAAAATTACAGTCCTGCTTCAAGGTAAGATTCTTTCTGCATTACCCTTCAGCAAGATAGCTGACTGCCCCTTTGGTTAGGATCTGCCACAAAGTTTAAAGTGCTTGGTGGTTCTTTTGTCTTCTTAGGTGAATGATCACTTGGGGTTCCTTACCCCTTTCTTTTTATGGTCCAGTGAACCTTTGAAATAGATTCTTCTGAAGGTTACCCTTCAAGAATGGCCACTTCATGTGTAATTATCAACTGATTCTGATGACACTTGGCAGGAGAAGGCAGCTTGTCCTTTGGCTGAGAGAAATGTGGATCTTTCAGTGAATCATTCATCTGGTAGTATGCAGTTTCTTCATTAAAGGTCTTGGGAGAAACCCATTTACCTACTCCCCAAACGTCAGTGGCAAACACATTTTAGATACACATCACCTTCATATTTCTTGGGGTTATGGGTGTTTTCCATACACCCACCATACAAGAATATTAATGATTTGTGTGTTATTAGTTTTCCAGTGATAAGTTGCATGACACATATAGATATAGCTTGTGATGTTAATGAATTAGGGCACATTCAACTTGTCAGGACAGCTGAAATTAACTATCAGATCCCAGTGAGTCCTTTGCCCTCTTGCTCTGGGATGCAGTTAGGCTCACACCTGTGGATAGAGATGTTGTCCCCATACCACTTAATAATGGCCTTGTGGAGAGAGAGAAGGCTGGTTACAATGACCTTGGCCCTGAATGCTGAGATCCATGCTCCTCCCACCACTGCTTGGAGAGCTGACAGTGGCTATTTACATTCCCCTACTGAGAGCTCTTTTGTTTTGTATGAGAGGGAGGGGAGATGGGATTTATCCCCCACCCAATCTTCAGTGTCTCTCCCCATTCTAGATTGAGATAGGTGAATTCCCTGTTCAGAGAGGGCTGGATGAGATGAACCAAGCCCTATCACCCCTCCCAACTGCAGATTAAAGGTAACCTGCTTTACCCTGGCTTTTAAACAATTATGTAATATTTATATTATAGCAGTCCCAACAGCCCTCAGTCAGGAGGCCCCATTGTCTAAAACACAAAGTGATTATAATCCAGAACCTGCAAACTGCTCCATGTGTCCATGTGGAACAGCCATCAGGACAGGAGCCCAGGAAAGCATATGAAGGGAGGGAGACATGGCTAACATCAAATTTAGCGATATAGTATATGAATTTGAAAGGTAAAAAAATACACAATAAAGTAATTCAAACAGTCCATGTTTTCCCCTGAACTTAGTTGTCACGGCTTCTCAAAATTGCTTTCCTGAGCCTAAGTTTTTTTGTGAAAGGAATATATTTGTTAAATTTGTACAGTACCTAGCACAATGGAGCTAGGACCGTTATACACTGAGGCAATATAAATAATAATATCATCATAGAAGATGAGCTAGACAGAACCACAGTTTGATAACCAATGACCTCACTGTAAATATTACTTCTGCACTATGAAGTTCTCTTGACTAAATAATGGTTGGTTCATTTTTCTTTTTCTTCTTGGTCTGATGTTGAATTTTTGGAGAATATCTGGGTTTTCTAACATGAGATACCATTCATCTATTTAGCTGCATTTACTTTTGAAGGCTTTTTCCTGCATGTGCTAGAGAGTTTGTATCACAAAAGATCAAACCTCAGTAGTTGCTGTATTTAGCACACACATTACTTGTTTTTTTAAATCAATTCTGTTAGAATATCATGATGTAACCTTCTGGTATATGTGTGCTGATCAAAGAGGATATCAGCCCTCACCTATAGAGACTTGTCTCTTTGGACTTAAAAGTATGAGCTGCTAAATTCTGAGCTATAGTTCCCATTTCAGTCCCTGGTATATTAGCCAAGACAGTGGCCATCACACAGGGCATGATATCAAACAAACAGAGAGATTCAAGCTGGTCATAAAGGCATTTTGCAATGCTTAAGTGTGTCATGAATTCATAACACACTTCAGGAGGAAACCTCCCCCCCCAAATTCCTCCCCAAAAACAAATTTTCAGTCCCTAGGCCTGCAATCTCTGCCAGTGTAAATATTTTGACTATCACTAAAACTGCAGTGATGTCCCACAGTAATGCTTGATTACACATGTGGTTACTTTAAAGAAATTTCCTGGGAATTGGGGGTGAAGAAATATGGAAATTCACACTCACAACACGCTTTTTTTTTCATTACTTGGAAGTGAACTATCTACTACACCAGGGGTTCTCAACCTTCCCCCCCTCCCTCCCCATGCTATAAAAACTCTACAGCCCATCTGTGGCAGAACAACTAGTTGTTTGCATATAAAAACCAGGGCTGTCATTAGGGGGTAGCAAGCAGGGCAATTGCCTGGGGCCCCATGCCACTGGGGCCCCCGTGAAGCTAAGTTACTCACCCTTTGGCTTCAGCCCCAGGTGGTGGGGCTCAGGGCCTTGAGCTTCAGCCCCATGCAGTGGGGCTTCAGCTTTCTGCCGAGGGTCCCAGTGAATCTATTCCTGACCCTGCTTGGAGGACCCCCAGAAACCTGTTCGCAGTCCCCTAGGGGGCCCCAGGCCCCTGGTTAAGAACCACAGGACTACACTACCTATTTAAAGATATTTAAAGGCTGGTTTATGCCATAAAGCCATATGCTCTTACAAAAGTGAGTGAGGAGATCAGTACCTCAATGGGGAAGCATTGTGTTTGGACTGGTATAAAGCCTCCTTTAGGAAGGAGAGTCTTTGCTCCATTACTGAAAAAGTGCAGGATAAGCTCCCCTCCATTCCTGGCCAGTCCTGTTGTCTGGAGTACAGAGAGTAAAGCTATGGCCTCATTTGATTTCTGCCAACTTTTGAAAGACTAACACATGTAGCTGTGGTACATTTCATTATCCTTTTGCTCAAGGGAGCATAAAAACTACATTGCACCTGGCGACCAAACAGAGGAGAGGATTTTTGTATTATGTCCCCAACTTGTGCATCTTTGCAGCACTTGGCAAAATCTTGCTTCAAGGAGCTGGATAAAGAGTAAGGTTGCTATTTATGATACATTTCTGCCCATTTAGGTAGTGATTAATAAAAAGTAGCTTGTTTTTTCAATGCTGGTAGAAAAAGAGGTGTTATACTCTTTAACTGATACACGTCTATCTGAAAAACATAGTTGAGATTGGAGAGTTTATATATGTGGAATATCAACCTTTGCAAATTTGGGAATATATAAGACTTAACTCTGGCAGTCAACTGGAAAATACCTTGTCTTTGGAACAGAATGTGCATACAACTTTAATGAGAAATACTTTATTAGGGATATTACAATATACAAATTCAAGCTATTAGGTGATAAACAACCTATTGAGACTAGCCAAAGGCTGAACAAATGAGACTTAATATTGGACTCTGCTCTTGGTAAGAGATTTCTGTTCCTTCTCATGGATCCATTGAATTCACAACATTCACTGTTATGCAATAAATAACAACAAAACAAAACAAAACAAAACCCCAAAGCAAAAGCTCACAAATCCTACATCTCTTTGAAAACCTTTTGTTTCATGTGAACTGATAAATGCATATTGCTTCAGTGTTCTAGTATTTAACGCAAGCAATTCATAACAATGTTTTTAAAGGGTATAAAGACACCATATAAAGCATCCATTAAAAAGAAATGCTAAAGAGTTTTTTTTTTTAATAAGCAATGCAAATCAGTAGGCTGTCAGTACGGTAACTGAAATCAATGCATGTCCATAAAGATGTTTGAAGAGGTGAAAAGGGTTAAAACTAATTAAAAAATCACAAAACTTCTTTCCAAAATGATTGTATAAATGGCCTAGTGGACAGCACATTGCGCTCCCATATCATAAATAAGAAAAATCCAAGCTCAAAGTTAATATCAGATGACACAGGATTAGAACGGACAAAAATATGTACAAAAATCTCCATTTTCATCCCCAAGGAACCACAGAGCAAAATTCAGTCAAGTATAACACTGAGATCTCAAAAGTCACAGAGGTCAGCAAAATGAAGGGGACAGGGTTATCATGCTGTCTGGAGTGGTTCTTGACTGTGAGTGCCAAACTCAGGGCAGATTGTCAAAAGCAGGGCAGAGACCCCAAACCGTTGGTATGTTTTTATAATTAGATTTCACCAACCCAGTAACAAATGTGAACTCCTGGAGCACTGTAACAGTCTCACCATGAAGTCACAGACAGTGCCCTTAGGAATTCCAGTCAATCTTGTCACCCAGGCAAGCTGGATTTAGTGATAGTTGGTTGTCATACAACAAAGATCACAAAAGATTCAGGTTTCTTCCAGTTCCAAGAAACCAGTCACTTACCCCAGGTCAATTTGTACCTCAAATTTACACCAAATACAATGCTTGAAGTCAATCCTATAGTAAACTAAGTATTTATTAAATAGGAAGAAGAAATGAGAGA
Source organism: Lepidochelys olivacea (assembly GCF_965140295.1). NCBI lineage: Eukaryota > Metazoa > Chordata > Testudines > Cheloniidae > Lepidochelys > Lepidochelys olivacea. The sequence goes on along the minus strand of NC_140411.1, from coordinate 71,922,034 downwards.
ATTAGTTACAGGTTAACATACATACACAAATAAGTAATCTAGGGTATTAAAAGGTGACAAATTTGTAGTTATTTGTCAGTGCTAACCCAAGTTGGCCCTAGGGATCTCTGCTTCAGTTTCTGAGCTCCAGCCTTATGACAATCCAAACAGATTCTGCCTTTGCTCTGCTAATGTCATTTTGATCAAATGTTGTTTCACACTAAGTTTCTGGATCACTGTACTAGCTAAAAAGTATACTAGAAAACGTAACTGAATGTAAAGGATTTCCGTGTTATTCAGTTCAGATGTAGCAAATGGGATTTGCACATCCTAGGTTCATTCTGAATCCAACATTTATCTTATCTTGGGTCATTTAATAGAGATTGCCATAAATTAAAACAATGTTATTAGGAATAAATGTTAGAGATAACCAATTACTAGCTGTAACCTCAAAGAAAACATTACATTTAATTCCCCAAAGCACTTCATTTAATAGATTTCTGAAAAGAATTATTTGCTCATTTGTCAAGTTCTTGCTGGCAATATATCTCCTATATCATATTAATCTTTCCAGTCACATAAATGTTATTATCAGGTGTGCTGTAAATAAGCTAATATACCAAGTTCTTCTATGATATGATCAGACATATGAAAGATGACTGAACAACCTTTCCTTACTCTGTGGCATATGCATGGGTTTTCTGTAAAGTGATGTTGTATATTCACTGTTCATATTAAAAGCATAAATTATGCATATTTGAATATGTAATCATGTATAATTTCAATTTACGCATTCTGTTAGTTTTACTACTGGAAGGGAATTCTGAGAAATTGTGTATCTTGAAACTCCTTGTCTGCCAGCTTGTTCTGCAAGGATCTCTGTTAGAAGCAATATCTTTGTAAGAATAAAATTTTAAAAAATGTATTTCTTTGGAATTCTGTTTGCACAGTGTTACCTCTTCCTCACTTTTGGCCTCTGTCCTACTCCATAAAAAAGTCATATTCTTTGGGTAGAAGTAGTAATTTTTTAAAAGGGGACAAACATACCTACAGCTGGTGCACTTAGAAAATGACTGATTCAACATACAATAAGGTCAAGGGGAGTCTGTTTATTGGAATCAATGTGCTTTTGATCAAACCCATGAAGAAATGTTACTAATTTGAGATGAATTAGCAATTCCACAGGTGTTGCCCATTATAAGCAGAGGGGATATTTTACAAACCTGTAGAATCTTTGAAAACAGATTAAACTTTTTAAGGATCTGATCCAATGCCCAATAGTCAGTGGAGAGATTCTTGTTGATTTCAATAGAAATTGAACCAGGACCTAAATGCAACCACTGTAGTGATCTGTTTGTGCTGGATCCACAAAGGGACGTAGGCATTACAACATTGACTTGCAACATCTAATTTTAGTTGCCTAGGAAATCACTGGAACAATAGGACACAGTTGCCAACTTTCATGTGATAAATAAGCACCCCGAAGTTCACAATAAGCCTAAAATCAAGCTAATCCCATTTCAAAATAAGGCCAAAACAAGCCAGTCCCTAAGAACCCCAACACCCTATGTGACCACTCTATGTGACCCCGGCATGCAGTCTGGGACTGTGTTGGGCCCACTGAGTACCCCAACTCTCTCCCACCTTTGCCCCTACTTCCTTCTTGCCCCTGCTTGCCCCCCCTAACCCCCACTTGCCAGGAGCCGATCAAAAAAAAAAAAAAGAAGCAACAAGCTAAAAGCCAAAAACTAGCCAACAAGCAACTCACAAGCCAATTAAGCCAAAAACAAGCCCCATTTCTGCATTTGTTTTTTTTTTTTTTCACAGGTTTGGGATGTCTGCGATAGGATCCACTAAGCTAAAGCAATCTCAGAACTATTAGCAATTATCTCTGAGATCTCCTGAGGGATGGGAAAAGTCCCAGAAGATTTGAGAAGGGCAAACATGGTAACTATCTTTTAAAAGAGAACAAGGAAAACCCAGGGATTTATAGATCAGTTAGCCTAACTTCAATATTTGGAAACATATTGGTTCAAATTATTAATCTGAAAGCCCATGGATGATAATAGGGTTAGAAGGAATTGTCAGCTTGTGCAATACCAACAGACTCTGGTCATTGGTGGCCAGAATCAAACCTGAGACCTTTGAGCTTAATGCATGAGCTAAAAACCACATATCTCTTAGCCTCGCCTATAGCAGACTCATCAATCTCTAGCTAGTCTAGCCACCATTAGAGGGGGACCAAGTGCCACACTAAACAGGCATGTGTTACATACTTCCCTCACTAAGAAAGCATGCCCTGAGCTTCAGAAAATTCCTAATATATATCCTGGATGAGCCCCCACTTGTAACATTGACAGACGGTGGTGTTCTTGGCATCAAACCTGGGAGTTCTGGAGCTTAACACATGAGCCTCTACTGTATGAGCTACAAAATATGTGTCTCTTAGCTAAGGATGCAGCTGATCAATCAAGCGGTAGGTGGTCTAGCTGCCACTAGAGGGAGACAGAATGCCAGACCATACAGGCCTACATATGCATTTGTCAAGAACAACTTAATTTCCTTCTGTGGTAGGGTTACTGACCTAGTGGATGGGGGGAGGGAGCAGGCAGTAGATCTGAGATATCTTGATTTTAGTAAGGCTTTGGGAACAGTACTGCATGATATTCTCATAAGTAAATTAGAGAAATGTGATCTAGATGAAATTACTGTAGTGGGGGGGGCGTGGAAATGAGTTGAAAGATCATACTCAAAGAGTAGTTATCAATGGTTTGTTGTCAAACTGGGAGGGCGTATATAATGGGGGTCTCACACGGGTAAGTCCTGGGTCTGGTACTATTCCCTATTTTCATTAATGACTTGGATAATAGAGTACAGAGTTTGCTTATAAAATATACAGGTAACACCAACCTTGGAAGGGTTGAAAGCCCTTTGGATGACAGTTTTAAAATTCAAAATGACCTTGAGAAATTGGAGAACTGGTCTAAATTCAACAATATGAAATTCAATAAAGATAAGGGCAAACTAGTCCACTTAGGAAGGAAAATTCAAATGCATGACTACAAAATGGAGAATAACTGTGTAAGCGGTAGTACTGCTGAAAAGGACGTGGGGGTTATAACAGACCACAAACTGAATACGAGTCATCAAAGTGATGCAGCTGCAAAAAAAAAAAAAAGGTGAATATGGTTCTGAGGTGAATGAACTGGAGTGTTCATGTAACACACAGGAGGTAATTGTTCCACTATACTCAGCATTGGTGAAGCCCCAGCTGGAGTATCATGCCCCATTCTGGGCACCGCAATTTAGTAAAAACGTGGACAAATTGTAAAGAGTCCATAGGAGAGAAAAAAATGATAAAAGATTTTGAAAACTTGACCTCTGAGAAAAGGTTGAAAAAACTAGGCATGTTTAATCTTGAGAAAAGGAGACTCAGGAGCAACCTAATAACTTTCTTCTAATATGTTAAGGATGGTGATCAGTGTTCACTGCAGGTAGGACAAGAAGGAAGGGGCTTAATCTGCAACAAGGGAGATTTAGGTTAGATATTAGGAAACACGTTCTAACTATAAGGATAGTTAAGCTTTGGAATAGGCTTCCAAGGGAGGCTGTGGTTTCCCCACCATTGAAAGAATCTGAAAAACAAGTTGGACGAACACCTGTCAGAGGTTACTTGGTCCTGCCACAGCACAGGGGGCTGGACTTGATGACTTCTCGAGGTCTCTTCCAGCCCTAGGTTGCTATGGTTCTGTGAAAAAACGGAGTTAGGTGCCTGGGCTCTCTGCACAATGAATGGAGAGAGATAAGTGCCTAGGAATGCAATCCACAAAAGTCAGCACAGTAGGTGGGGAGCTGCTTAAGGTAGCCAATGGGAGATTCTGACAAGAAAGAGGTGTCCCATGCACTGCCCCTCTCACAGGGATAGGTGCCTAAGTCCAGCCTGTGGGGAGGCACCTATCTCTGTTTGTAATCCAAAGTCAGGAACACCTAAGTAGTTTATTGTAGAATGAGTTATGCAACTGCTTGCCTCCACTCCCATACAAAACATTAGCAGCAGGAGCCCAACCTATAATTATGAGCCAAATGGTCTGAGCACTTATACAGGACATTGGAGACCCAAGTTCATTTCCCCGCCCCCCTTCCCGCTGGGGAGAAATTATGCAAACAGGGATTTTCCACCTCTCGGAAGAGGGCCCTGACAACTGAGATATGGGGTACTGTGTTGTGGGGCTACCTCATTCTCTTGTGTTGAAGCTGTTCCAGTTCTGATGAGCAATTAAAGAGTCAGTGGAGTTGGGGGAGTAGACCCCGGGTGTCCCACCTCCCAGGCTACGAAATTTACACTCTCTCTTTCTGGCCCATGTTCAAATGTTCTCTCTCCATCAGACAAAGGGGGGAATTGAATTTGGATCTCCCACGTCCCCAGTGTGTGTTCTGACTACTGGGATAAAAGGTACAAAGGCAGGCAACACCATCACCCAGATTTTGAATGGACCAATCTGGTAGATGGCCTCTAATCATGCATATCAGATTTGCTCCCACATGCAAAATAGGTGGACAAATGCCTATCTTTCCCCGGATCATGGATCACATTGGGGCTTATGTGGAAGATAGGTATTGAGATGCCAAGAGTGAGGCAGCAGTACACATGCCTAGGGCAAGAAACATAGGAGCCTAGGTGGTAACACTGAGCTGAAGAAGATAATATAACCAGCCCTTGTGCTGCATACATACTGTATGGGCATGGTATTTTTTGCTAAAACATTGTACAGAAAAAACTAGAAAGACTAAATGTACTAGGACACGTTTTATCTAAATGTGCCACTCTATATGTCGCTAATTTATCTATTGCAAAAATCCAAAATAGTTATGAGCCAGATATTAACACCCTGGTTCATGTTAAGTAACACCTCACTCTATGCCAGGTTGAGTTGAGTTCAATGGGGATTACTCATGTGCCTAATTGCTCATTACTGTGAAGGTCATAATCTTGTTCATAGTTAATAATTAATCCGTGTGGCTGGTCGAGTTTTCAAATGGGAGATAAGAGAAGGAATAGAGTGCAAAGGAAAGTTTTTCTACAGGATATCCCTTGGGATATTTTCACTTATTTATTCTCCTCTTGTAGTCAGGAGATTTAAAAGTTTCATGATGTTATGTAATTGCTAATTACAGAGCTAATGCCGGAACTGGATTTATAACATCCTTTTTTACAACAGCAGTATTTTTGTTCTATTGGTGTTTTTGATCAATAACAATAGAAAATCACATATTAATTATTTATCTCCCAGTGTCATAGATGTATCTACAAACAAGATTACTGTGTTATTTTTATTGAATTAGATCTCTTTGAGTGAGTGACTGCGGGAGAGCTTTGAAATGAATTGCCGTGAAAACCCACAGAAAATGGGTTCTGAAAAGATAAGCAACCCAAAGAGTTGAAATTTTAAATCTAAGAACAGATTGAGGCTATAACTTTTCTCCACTAAAGACTCCATAGCAATTAAGGCATGTTTCTGTGTGTGCATAATGAGGAAACAGAGGAGCTTCATCTTCTACTTCAGAAAGGATAAAAAAAAACCTATATAAAAGAGAACTGCAGACACATTTTTTTTCTGTTGCAAGCTTCACTGTTGAACATATTACAGATCTGATATAGGACAAATGAAGGTTCTAGATACTAAAAATTGAAATAATGTTATGCTATTCTGAATATACTATTTGAATTACATGACTGGATCCTTATTTCAAGATTCTGTTGTTACAATTACAAAAATTTTAGCAATATGTGTGTGACAAACTCAGACCTGACAGCTGTAACAGAGAGGTGGAAGGCAGGGATAGCAGCCCTGGAATGGTGAGGGCCCTATAAACTGATAGGAGGGTACCTCATGATAGAGACACTGGAGCCCAATTAAAGGCTGCTGATGACATTTTAAAAAAAAAACTCTTCTGATAAGAGAGAGAGGGAGGGAAGAGGCATGGGAAACAAGCTGCAGTAGGATAAGTAACAGCAGGGAAAAAAATGACTTTTCTTAGGTGGAAGGTTGTTTTCCTCCAGGTAGGGAACAACATTTGAGTTAACTTCCGTTTGGGGAAGGGATGGCAACTTGACTAGAAGCCAAAATAAAGGCGTGACCCTGGGGATGAGGCAGGATAATGTATTGCTTTTGTGTTGTGACTTTGTTCTTTTTGCTAAAGGGAACTTCTCTGAGGCCCAGCTTGTAAATGTAAATATTGAAAAATAACCAAAGTGAAGAATTAAAAATCTCCAGAATAGAACTGCTTAACTCCAGGCCCCTCCACTCCCAGAAGGAAAAACTCTGAGGCTCCTGAGGCAAAGGAAGTGCCTTGCCACAATATGGCACTTTTGAAAAAGGCACAGAAAACTCGAGTCTTTGACAAAGAGCTAAACCAGGCAAAGACTTTGCTTTCTTTTATATTCTGTCTTTGCTTAAAAATTTACCTGGGAATGGAGTCTGAGTTTTTCACACAGACACTCGGGAAAGGCTATGGAGGGATCAGTGTGCAGAGAGTCCAAAAGGATGTTTGGTAGCCTCATGCTCCTCCTCATCTCCTTGTCACCTTTTAGGTAACTACTGTTGTCAGTTGTTGGCTGCATGAGTGTATTCTTGGTGTGTGCTGTCCCAGCTCTGTGCAGATAGCTGACACAGCAGACCTTGATCGCACTGCCCCCCAAAAACCACAGATTCGGCTCTGTAGTGAAGGCTCTCAGACAGGTTTATTGCTGACAAAATACGGTACTTAGCCCCCCGAATCAGTGTCCACAGTTACACTAGCCCATGTACGCCCATGAAAATGGACCAGTTCAGTGAATGACGGGAATTATCATTCCACCCTCAGCCAGACAAAGACATCCTCTCTGCAACTTTTCTTTTATACACTGATACAAACAAGTTCCGTATTGCCCCTCTGAAGTGGTTAGTTACCATCCTTTACCTTGTACATGTTGGTTTGATCAAAACATCTCTTCCATCACCCTGTCATCCAGACTTTATCATTAAGAAGAGCCAGTGTGTCCCTGCACCATCTTTGGGGCGTGTGTTTACACCCTATCTTGGTATCCGGGTGTTCTGGCACAAACCTTCTGTAATGTGTTTAGATGAATACTTAGTGCCTTGGAGAGCTTGTGCTTTTGCGATATGAGTCCCTGTTTCTGCCACACTTGCAAATAGGCATGTTTTGTAAAAGGGCCTGATTTTTATTGCTTTATATCAGCAGGGCCTGATTACTTCAAGTTAGGCCTTAGGCCTCATACCAGGTCTCATGTGTCATGCTGTCTTTCAACTACAGCTACCACCAATGAGGGCATTAGTGGGAAGCAGTGACACAATCCCAGACAGGGCTTTGTCCAGGACTGCAACAATGGATGGGGGAGGGAGCTCCTTTAACTCTTTTTGTTTTACCACACTTGTGCATTTGCTGAGCATATACAAGCTCCATGTAATTTATGACACAAGGGCAGGACCTGGGGTTCTTTCAAATGTATACAAACAAAACCTTTAATATGTTTTTCTTGTTATTGTTGTTCACTATAGTTCCATTAGTTATAATGGGAAAATGACTCATGTGTAAGAGGGGCAAATCTCCAAGAGGTTCCCAGTCACAGAATAGGATTAGAATATGTATTTAGGTTTCAGTATCACAGTGTATGCAATTTATTTAGAAGCTATTTAAGAGAAAAGGCACAATAAGTGTTTGCTTTTTTAAGTTTTGGCCTTAGTGGGAGATGAGCTTTCCTTAAGATGGCAAAGGAAGGATAAAGTATTTATGGATCATATCATAGCAAGACATGATACACTCTTTGTGACAAAATGAGGACTAGAAAACAAAGCTGCTTCATGGAATATCAGAGGAATAATCAATTTAATGGTTGTAAAACTAAAATAGGATATTGGATTCTTGCAGCACACATCTCTTGACAAAAATGAAGGCTCAAAGCAAAGTGCAATGGCTGCCCTGAGTTGTGATCACCACCACCAACTTTACAGGTGCACCATTAGCCTCAAAGAATTATTTGTTTCTAGGAAAGCCAGTTCTCACAATGTGGCAAGCTGGTACAAAGATAGTCCACTTAGCATTCAAATTTCTGGTGCTATAAAGATAACTGGCACTTGAAGCTATGTGATTTAGAAGGTAATAATGTCCTCAGAGGAATCGTATTGGAGCTTAACTAATTTGTCTGACATCACAGCTCTGACTAGCATGCCACTCTCCCTGTATTTAGTTACCCCCAAAAGAGAAAAATATTTACAAGGTCAGTAAATTGACTATCAGCTACTTAACCCGCCAGATAATCAAGAACTAGAGGCTCATCTCCTGAATGATACATTTCAATGACTGTCTTCAATTTTGCCCACAAGACAAAGTCCCTAGGAAAGCTGCTGTATGATTTATTGATTGCATTTTTCCAAGCCAAAATAGTTAGTTGTGTGCTTTCTTGTTTGTGATTTGCCTGATTCAGATTGAAGTTTATAGTGTGGTCTATTTTGGGGACTGTGTGTGGAGCTTAGGAGCTTGCTAGGGAAGGATGAGAGGTTCCTAATGAAGCTCTTGCCTGTTATCTTTTCTTCCCCAATCCCTTTAGGATTCCTTGACACGGGGTGGGCTCACATAAGGAGAAAATGGGTGTAAAAAGCTAGCCAACACGGGAGTTTTGTGAGGGAGGTTAGAGATGGTGGGAGAGCCAGAGACACCTAACAAACACATTCTAAACATAGGTCAATATCCCCAAAAAAGAACAAAAAAGCCCTGCAAGAGTAAAAATAATTCAGGCGGAAGTCCAGCAGCACAGGGAGATTATCCAATTTATTGCACTGAATGTATGATTACCTTCATTGTAGGAAGGTGGCATATGTATGCATTTGATCCAAGAAATTTGTGGCCCCCAAAGTATGGGCTCAAGAAACCAGGCTGGCTGAACTGGAGGAGAAACTAAGGAGACAGAGAAGTACCAGAGAAATGGGGTAGAAAAGGGAGAAGAGAGGAAAATTGTTCTCTTTAACTTTTTGAGGACAGGACAAGAAGCAATGGGGTTAAATTGCAGCAAGACCAGTTTAGATTGGACATTAGAAAAAACTTCCCAACTGTCAGGATGGTTAAGTGCTGGAATAAATTGCCTAGGGAGGTTGTAGAATTTCCATCATTGGAGATTTTAAAGAGCAGATTCGACAAATACCTGTCAGGGATGATCTAGATATTACTTAGTCCTGTCATGAGTGCAAGGTACTGAACTAGAAGATCTCTCAAGGTCCCTTCATGTCCTACAATTCTACGATAGATAACACTTATTGGGATACAGTAGATCAGTCCCACCCCCAGTCTGACAGCCTGTGTGCTGTTGAGGAGGATGAAAGACTCAGGAGAGGGAGAACATCAAGCTGGAGGTGATAGAAATGATCCCATAGTTGAGACCCTCCTTCCAGATGACGTCCTGGTATTTTCTCACATGGAGGATACCCCTCCAGGGGAGGGACTCCAGCTATTATTAGGAAGAGACAGGAAATAGTAATGGGGATTTGATTATTAGAAATATAGATATTTGGATTTGTGATGACTGGGAGAATTGCATGGTGAGTTGCCTGCCAGGTGTAAAGTTTGCAGTTCTCTCGAGAAATCTAGATAGATGTATGTGCAGTGCTGGGGATGAGCTGGTGGTTGTGATACATGTAGTTATCAATGACATAGGGAAACATAGGATAGAGATCCTAGAGGCAACAGTTAGGCTGCTAGGTAAGAGAGTAAAATCTAAGAGTTCCATGGTAGCATTCTCTGAAATGCTTTCAGTTCCACATGCAAAACCAGTGAGACGGGCAGAACTACAGAGTTTTAATGTGTGGATGAGACAATGGTGTTTGCAGGAAGGATTTAGATCTATTAAGAAATGGGTAACCTTTCCGGGAAAGGAGGAGCATATACAGGAAGAATGGGCTTCACCTAAACCAAAATCAAACCAGATTGTTTACAGTTAAAATTCAAAAGATCATAGAGGTGTTTTTAAACTAAGGACTGGGGGAAAGACAACAGGTTCAGTGGAGCTCCTGGTTCAGACAGAATCATCCCTAAGGGGAGGATTCATTAAATGGGATTATCTATAGCCTCGTAAAAAGGGAAGGATAGAGGTTGATAAAATACAATTAGGAACTGAAGAGGAACAGTCAAATGAAAAAGAGTTCAATTCAATTATATCACATGAAGGCAGACAACTAAATATTGACAATTTTTATACGTTCTTGTATCAAAGTGCTAGGAATCTAAATATTAAGATATATGAACTTTAGTGCCTGGTATTATATGAGGATACTGATAGAATAGGCATCACAGAAACTTGGTGGAACTTTGACAATCAATTGGGTATAGTAATGCCAGGGAACAAAATAAATAGGAGTAACAGAGTAGGTCATGCTGGCGGGGGTGTGGCACTATGTGGGGGTGTGAAAAAAGCATAGAGTTAAATATAGTAAAAGTCTTAAATGAATCAAACTGTACTATAGAATCTCTATGGATAGAAATCCCATAGCCATAGGAATATACTACTAACCACCTGACCAGGATTGTGATGGTAATTGTGAAATACTAGGGGGAGAACAGAGAGGCTACACAAATGGAAAACTCAATTACAATGGGGGATTTCAATCACCCCATATTGACTGGGTACATTTCAGCTCAGGATGGGATGCAGAGATAAAATATCTAGACATCATTAATGACTGTTTCTTGGAGCAGCTAGTCCCAGAACCCACAAGGGAAGAGGCAATTCTTGATTTAGTCCTAAATGGCACACAAGATCTGTTCCAAGAGGTGAATACAGCTGAGCCGCTTGGTTATAACACCATCATGTAATTAAATTTAACATCCTTGGAAGAGGGGGAATATCAAAGAAGCCCAACAAACTAGCATTTAACTACAAGAAGGGGAACTACACAAAAATAAGGAAGCTAGTTAAATGGAAATTAAAAGGAGTGAAATGTCTGTGAGATGCATGGAAACACCATAATAAAGGCTCTAAAAAGTATACTCCATATTTTTTTTTTAAAGGAACAAAACAATTTGCTACCCTGGCTAAACAGAGTAAAAGAGGCAGCTACAAGCAAAAAAATACATCCTTTAAAAATTGGAATTCAAATCCCACTGAGGAAAATAGAAAGGAAAATAAATTCTGGCAAGTCAAGTGTGAAAATATAATTAGTAGGCCAAAAAAAGAATTTGAAGAGCAACTCGTATAGGAAAAAAAACTAACAGCAAAAAAAGGAAATGCTTCATAAGCAGGAAGCCTGACAAATAATCAGTGGGGCCACTGGATGATCAAGGTTCTAAAGAAGCCTCCAAGGAAGACAAGGCACTTGTGGAGAAGCTAAATTAGTTCTTTGTGTTGGTGTTCACTGCAGATCACGTGAGGGAAATTCCCACAGCTGAGCCATTCTTATTAGGTGACAAATCGGAGGAACTGTCCTAGATTAAGGCATCAAAGAGAAGGTTTTGGAGCAAATTAATAATTAAACAGCAATAAATCACCAGGACCAGACTATATTCACACAAGAGTTCTTAAGGAACCCAAATATGAAACTGCAGAGCTACTAACTGTGGTATGTAGCTATCACTTACAATCAGCCTCTGTACCAGAAGACTGGAGGATAGCTAATATAAAAACAATTTTTAAAAAAGCTTCCAGAGGCAATCTTAGCAACTACAGTCAAGTAAACCTAACTTCAGTACCGGGCCAATTGGTTGAAACTATGGTAAAGAACAGAATTATCAGACACATACATAAATATTATACGCTGGGGAAGAGTCAACATGGCTTTTGTAAAGGCAAGTCATGCCACATTAGTCTATTAGAATTCTTTTGAGGATGTCAACAATCATGTGAACCAGGGGTGATCCAGTGCATATAGTGTATTTGGACTTTCCGAAATCCTTTGACAAGGTCCTTCACCAAAGTCTCTTAACCCAAGTAAGGAGTCATGGGAAAAGAGAGAAGTTCATCTCATAGATCAATAACTGGTAATAAGATAGGAAACAAAGGGGAAGAATAAATAGTCAAATCTCACAGGGGAGAGTTGTAAATAGTGGAGTCCCCCAGGGATCTGTACTGGAAACAATGCTGTTCAACATATTCATAAATGATCTGTAAAAAGGTTAGACAGTGCAAAGTTACTCAAGATATATAAGTCCAAAACTGATTGCAGAGTTACAAAGGGATCTCAGAAAACTGGGTGACTGAGCAACAAAATGGCAGATGAAATTCAATGTTGATAAATGCAAAGTAATGCATATTGGAAAAGGTAACCCCAACCATACATACAAAATGATGGGGTCTAAATTAGCTGTTCCCACCAAAGAAAGATCTTGGAGTCATCATGGATAGTTCTCTGAAAACATCTGCTCAATATGCAGCACTCAAAAATATCTAACAATGGTTAGGAACCTGTAAGAAAGGGATAGATAATAAGACAGTAAATATCAAAATGCTATTGTATAAATCCATGGTACACCCACATTGGGAATAATGCATGCAGCTGTGGTCACCCCATCTCAAAAATGATATATTAGAATTGGGAAAAAAATATAGAAAAGGTCAACAAAATGGTTAGTGTTATGGAACAGATTCTAGATGAGGAGCGATTGGTACTGTTCTGCTCAGTAAAGAGACAACTAAGGACAGATGTGATAAAAGTCTATGAAATCATGAATGGTGTGGCTAAAATGAATAAGAAAGTGTTATTTACCCTTTCACATAACACAAGAACCAGCGACAAATAAGTTAATAGGCAGAACAGTATAAAAAATACATAAGGAAGTACTTCTTCACAGAATTATGGCCCATTAACATATAGAATAAAATTCTGGTTGTGCACAGTCTGTACAATGTACATGAACTGAATATTTCACTAAAGTGGGAAGTATATTATGCATTCTTAGTTTTGTTTTAATCTATTTTTGGTACAAAAATGCAAGTAAATATTATAAGAAGAAATGGAATGAATAACATTTTTAAACAGCAAGAGGCATCTCATTGGGCCTATGTTTTTGTCTATAATATATAGTAATATTCCATATTAGCCTGTTCCTTCTAATGATTATAGAGAGTTCAATAATAGGGAATCTGTCATTCAGTGCCAGCTGGAGTGGAAACATTTGAATCTTACACCAAAGAGGAATACAAATGCTGAATCAAATTAACAGTTTTGTGTGTTCAATGACTGTGCCTAATCTTTTATGACAGCTGGTACCTGACAGTGAGTTATTTAACCTAGTCTCCACTTCACTAGCTGTTCAATAAGCCTCTTCATGGAAGTGAGATTTGCTGAGCAATACAGTTCTTCTCTCTTGCTTTCTTATTCTATAGTAGAATTGCACTGAAACTATTTCCATCTCTATCAATGCAATGCAAATTTTGAAAAGAAAAAAATGTGTTGTGGCTGAAATACTTGCAGAAGGTTACCCACAAGGTAACAGTGAGTTCAGGCAGTCAGTCCTCGTACAGTGCAATCGTACACATCACAAGCAAACAAGAAAGTAAAAAAGAGTTACCTGATTTTTTTCCCCTAAGCCAAAGGAATGATTGGACTTGAAAGAGAATAAAAGCTGTAGATGAATTCAGGACCAAAATATTCAAAAATTAGGATCTCAAGTTAAATTCACATTTAAATACCTAAATATGTGGCCTGTTTCAAGGCCATGTACATGAGACTTATGTTCTCACGGATACGTAGCACTATGGATGCTGATCCCAATACTAATGTGACGGAGTGTTGGAAATCCTTCAACATTGCCGATTGCACCACTTGTATTAAACAGGCAATGGATGCAATCAAGCCTGAAATAGTTAATGCATTTTGGTGAAACCTATGGAAAGAATGTGTGAATGATTTTAAGGGTCTCCCGACAAATGACAAAGAAGTGAAACACATTGTTTCAGGCCTGGTTTTCAAAAATGTGAGCTTCCCTTGAAGACAGTGGGAGCTGCAAGAGTACTCAGTATTTTCAAAACTCGGGTCACTTATTTAGGCAGCCGTTTTAAAAAATGGCCATATTATTTGTAATGTTGCATTAGATAAAGTACAGAAAAGAAAATGAAAACTTCTCTGTGGATCAAGACATGTGGGCTCACTGTGTGTGTGCTCCCTATTGGCTGGGAGTGGCACAACAGCTGTCTTCTCTAGTGCCCCGTACTGATGGCTGTTCTCATACTGTAGGTGGTCTACCTCCTGTGATTTAGCCCTCAGCCAGGTCACATTTTAGTTCCACATCCCTTTTGGAGTAACAGAAAACCCAACAAAAAAAAGTCCAATAAATAATTCCAAGACTTGTGTCAGGTCTCCAGCCCATGACTCTGGACCAATGGATCTTGCACCACTCTATCTGGGCACCGAATTGTCCCTGTCTCTCTTACATCAGGGAGCTTCATGCCTCCTTTCCAGTGGCTTGCAAAGGAACCTAGGCCCACCCTTTACACTGGGTTCCAGTCCAGATATCCGAGGGACAAGCAGCCAAAGTCTGAACTATCGGACACTTTGCGACTTCCTTCCTACACTCTTTCTTAATATGAGCCTTTTCTCAAGCATTTTTCCTTGGCAACACCTCCCAGAGGTCTGGTTCCTACTCTTGTATCAGCTCAGCCACAGGAGCTTGCTCCAATCCTGCATCTTCCAGATGTCTCCACTTTCTAGTGCTCAGTGAGACTGCAGTGTTTTCCCATCTCCCTGCAGCCCCTCAAACACCAGTCCAAATGCCCCTTATGCTTACTGTCACAGCCTCTTGTTGTTCACTACCTCTGGCTTCCTCCTGGCACAGGAAAACCCACCTCTGGCCCCAGACTTCATGGCCCTCACCCTCTTAAGCTTGCCCCTCACTCAGGACCTTCTGCTTCCAGCTCCAAGCTCTAAGTCCTAGGCTTCTTTCAGCCTTTAGTACAAGACAGGAAATATCCAACTTCCTCTCACTTGGGTCTGTTCTCTGGCCTTTATTCCATTAATTTGTGTTCCTTCCTATATGAAGAGCTAGCTCCTCACCAGGTGGGTTTAATCACAGATGATGTCTTACAGGTGCCAACTAGTGGCCTATTTTGACTTAGGGTTTGGCTACCCCATGGTTGAACACTGAGGGTGTGTACATCCCAACACAGTGGAGTGTCAGACACTAGTAATGGAAGTAGTAGTAATAGTAATAACAAATAAATAAATAAACAAATAAATAACAGTAATAATAATAATAATTAATAATTAATATTGATAGAACATTTCATTAATAGATCTCAAAGCAGTTTACAAAGGAGTAAAATGTTTTTAAAAATTAAATACTATGGAACGCTTAGAACTGTGTTTTTATTAGAGTAATCTAAGTACTGCATCTGTTTGAATAATATATATGAAAGAATATAAACTATTTAGGGTGGAGACTGTGCCTTCAATATGTGTTTATACAGGGCCTACCACATTATGGATACTAACAAAACAAGCAATACATAAATAATCAATTGGCAAGATGCTTTTCACCTCCCTATTTCCCCTGATACAGCAAAAGCAAATTAAGGAAATTTGACTGGAAAGGACAGAAGAACTTGTACTTCATCAAACAGTCAAGAAACGACCCAAGGAGGAATGCTCTTCAAGATAAAGCAACTGAACACCTGTGTGACCCACATAGGCTCCCAGCTTCCAGGGGTGAGGCTACTGATATGGATTGAGTGATGCAGCAAGCACTAAAAGAAATTAAAAATTCAAAAGACTAATTAACTGCACATATTAAAGATGTAAACTCCAAAGTAACAGTAATTAATTCTAAACTAGATAAAATGTAAGCACGTGTTGAGGAAGCTAAGTTTAGAATCAGTGATACAGAGAATAGTAAACTGACATCTGTGCATGAGCGGCAAGAAATGCTCACAACTAGAATTTCTCTGTAGAAGGAAGTGCTTGATTTAGAAGCTAGATCTCAGAGATCTAATTTATATATTTTAGGAGAGATGGCCCCTATATATGCAGTAGATCTATTACACCAGTTACACACTAGAAATTATTAATTAAATTGAAAAAGATGGGGATTAATAGAATAATTGAAAAGTGGATAAGACACTGGTTAAAAGGGAGACTACAATGGGGCATGCTGAAAGATGAACTGTCAGGCTGGAAGGAGGTTGCTAGTGATCAGGGATCAGTCTTGGGCTCAGTCTTATTTAACATTTTTCATTCATGACCGTGGCAAAAAAAGTGGGAGTGTGCTTGTCAAGGTTCCTTCCCCACTCTGAACGCTAGGGTACAGATGTGGGGACCTGCATGAAAAACCTCCTAAGCTTCTCTTTACCAGCTTATGTCAAAACTTCCTCAAGGTACAAAATATTCCACCCTTTGTCCTTGGATTGGCCGCTACCACCACCAAACAAATACTGGTTACTGGGGAAGAGCTGTTTGGACACGTCTTTCCCCCCAGAATACTTCCCTAAAACCTTGCACCCCACTTTCTGGACAAGGTTTGGTAAAAAGCCTCACCAATTTGCCTAGGTGACTACAGACCCAGACCCTTGGATCTTAAGAACAATGAACAATCCTCCCAACACTTGCACCCCCCCCCTTTCCTGGGAAATGTTGGATAAAAAGCCTCACCAATTTGCATAGATGACCACAGACCCAAACCCTTGGATCTGAGAACAATGAAAAAGCATTCAGTTTTCTTACAAGAAGACTTTTAATAGAAATAGAAGTAAATAGAAATAAAGAAATCCCCCCTGTAAAATCAGGATGGTAGATACCTTACAGGGTAATTAGATTCAAATCATAGAGAACCCCTCTAGGCAAAACCTTAAGTTACAAAAAAGATACACAGACAGAAATAGTTATTCTATTCAGCACAATTCTTTTCTCAGCCATTTAAAGAAATCATAATCTAACACATACCTAGCTAGATTACTTACTAAAAGTTCTAAGACTCCATTCCTGGTCTATCCCCGGTAGAAACCAGCATATAGACAGACACACAGGCCCTTTGTTTCTCTCCCTCCTCCCAGCTTTTGAAAGTATCTTGTCCCCTCATTGGTCATTTTGGTCAGGTGCCAGCGAGGTTACCTTTAGCTTCTTAACCCTTCACAGGTGAGAGGAGTTTTTCCTCTGGCCAGGAGGGATTTCAAAGGGGTTTACCCTTCCCTTTATATTTATGACAGTGCTAATAAAATTTGAAGATGACACAAAGATGGGCAGTATTCCCAATACAGAGGAGGACCAGAATATCATGCAAGAAGATCTGGATGGCCTTGAAAACTGGAGTTATACAAATGGGATGAAATTTAATAGTGCAAAGTAAATTGAAGAGTCATACACTTAAGCACTAATAACAAGAATTTTTGCTATAAGCTGGAGTTGCCATTCTCTTTACAGACTACTTTGTTAAAATAAACTGTTATTTGTTTTCACTATAAACATATCTAAGTCCTGTGTGTCAAGTTGAGTGGTGATCTGATCTGAAACTGGTAATCTGGCGTCTACCGCTTTTTTGGAAGCAGCAAATCTGAGAATACTATGACAATCCAGTGGACCAGGAGCTGGACACTCCTGAAGTCACTCAGAAGGTTCAGGGATTGTAGTGTGCCTATTGCTAACCTGTAGAGAGTGAGCGGGACCTGTGTAGGCCTAGAAGGAGATTCTCATTCTTCCCATGGCCAATGGAGTTGGGAGCTGACCCACAGCAGGCACAAACAAGGCTTCCTCATGCTAAAGGCTGATGCCTCACAACCCTGAGTACCACCACAAAGCGTCACACAATAGTCGCCTCCTTAGGATGTAGCTTCAAAAGGCTGTTTTTCTGTCTAGTTGGCAGAGGGTATGTTAGATTAAAACCCAAGCTTCTTGACTGAATATGGAAGCTGGAACCTTATAATTCAAATAGCACATTTCAGAAGAACCCATCCTCTCTAACTTTATTATAAAAAAAACCCTTAACAAGCTTTGTAGTTTACACTTTAATTCTCAGTAGAAAACAACATTTTTATTCAGCTGCAGTAACTCTCACAGTCACATGGTAGAAAATGACTCCAATATTTTATATAATAAGATAAAGAACTGAATTTAGTAGTGAAATGAGCAAGTGTCATAATTAGTTTGAGTCCAAAGATTTAATTTACATTCAATATACACAAACTCAAAATTCAAAATCTCACCATGAGATATCATTATGCTGTGTAATGTTTCTTTCATGATATTTTTAATCTAATATTCATATTTTTCCCGGATTTTGCCATTGTTGGAGCGTCTCGATGTATCTTCTCTGCTATATTTTCTTGCTGTGCTTTGTGATTTAATTGTTTTTTCTTCATTTTCATCTTATATGACAGCAATTGTATTGTAACATATATTGTAACATTTCCTGGGGTTTAGTGAAGATTTTTCCTAGCCCTAATGCATTATCACAGTTTTATGATATATTAAAGAAATGTAATGCAGAGTTTATGCAAAGAACTCCATGTAGCTCACTAGAAACTTCACTATAGAATATAATTATCCTAAAAGGCACTTAGATACCATGGTAACAGGTGCCAGTACAAAACTTTCAGTGAGAGAGAGAGAGACAACAGAGATAATTTGACTTTTAATAAAACCAGTACAGAAACAAAGTAAAAAACAAGAACATAAATTACAAATTCAAAAATAATTGCCCATCCTGAACAGTATAAAGTGCATGTCTAATAGCTCACCACTGAATAAATTGAACCAAATTGCTTATAAGAGTATAATATCTAAACTCCAAATGAAGGAGGAAAAACATTAAAAAAATTAAAAAACCCAAAGAATATCAGCAATCCCAATACCAAATAATTTACATCATCTACTTTTTAAATGGCCGTCTGTGCTTGACCCAATAGAAAGTTTCCAAGGTATACCACAGATGTCTTTGTGAACTTATACTTAGTTCTAATGAATACAGTTGGAGAGATATCAAGGGACTATAACCAAAAAATATCCTGAAGTAAAACAAATAATGTTTGTAACCTGGAACAAGTAAAGAACACATGAAAAATAGTCTCCAAGTCACAAATGGATATGACTCAAACTTCTCTGTAGTCAAACAATGCACAAACAGATTCATGGCAGTAGTTCCAGGAAGAATTCCCCACTGGTGATCACACATCCTCTTTGTAATCAGAGGCTTGTATACAGTTTGCTAGAATGGATGGATGGAATTTGTTACTAGAAGTTGTCTTCTCCATATCGTAGTGGGATAATTAGGAAGCCTTCAAAAATGACATATCTTTACCACAAGCATATACAATGACTTATGGCCTAAGCTATTAACAAGTAAATTCAGAACACCTATTGAAGGCAAGCAAGCTTCCAAGCTTGTCATATCCCAATCCACAGCAGGAAGTACAGGCAAGAAAATACAATCATGAGTTTAATCAAGAATGGCTCACTCAAGGAGGCAACTGCCTTGACTTGCAATATAGCCCCTGGAAAGAGCTGGTTCCACCTCAGATAAAAACAGAGAAAACCCAGTGAACAAAATGAAAACCAAGCCTGATAGCCAACATATCTTCTGAGACCCATGGAAAATTAGTAAAATCCATTAAATGAGTTTTGTTATATCTGATGCAATAAAAGAAGAGACAAGATTCCTACAAAAAAGAGTAGGAATCCTGGCAGCAGGGTTATAAACAATGGGTCCAGCAAGCAGCCCTTGGAACTCCCACTGCCTGGCCTGCAGCCTCATCTTTAAAAAATCTCCAAGCATTAAAAAGTCTTTGATAAAAAACACGTAACACCTCACAGCTGAAGCATTCACGGTCCAAAAAATAAAAAAAAAGTTCCCAATCAAAACGCAAACCCACTATTTGCCAAAGAAAAGCAAAGGTCAGTTGCTTCCAAGGAACAGGCTCAGAAACAACAGCTGTTGCAGAGATTGTTACTAAAAAATAGCAATTAGACCTTGACCCTTTGTCACAATGGGAGGATACAAAAAACTCTAACCCAGCCAATGATGTCATCCCTGAAAAAGTCCAAAAGAACCTACTGAACTTTTTTCTAAAAGGAATGAATTGGTATCGAAAACAATACACTTATGCCACAACATAGAAGCAATTAAATTATCAATGACTAACACCCACCCTCATAATCGAAGCAAACACCATTTTCACTTTTGCAACCTCTCCTACAACTTTTCAATAACTCCCACCCATTTCTGACCCAAAATATCCTCCAGTCCCAGTCCTTAAAGCCAGTTCAGCTCCACAATAGCACCCCATAGCAAAAGTGGGGGATGCAAGATCACCCAACGCTCCCCCAGAAAGGGTGTGTCACAGTTCCACCAATTTTTGCGTGCTAAACGAGTGTGCTCAGAAAAGTGCTGACATTCATTCAAAACCTGGACACCACAATCATGAGTAATAAACACATTCACGTAGTCAGCATATTTAGATGCTTGCCCTGGAGTACAAGAAGGAACAGGGAGAGAAAGGCTATAAAGGCTCTTTTGCAACACGCATAACAGAGGCTTGACAGAAAGAGCATATAATAAACCAGGCAGGGAACAATGCTGTCTGATTCCTCTTCAGACTGGAAAAGGGGAGTTCAGAAGACTGTTCACCTTAAGTAGACTATATCTATCTATCTATCTATCTATCTATCTATCTATCTCAGTATATGGTAACTGAATGCAGGAGACAAATCTAGGCACAAAACCAAAAGCACAAAGGGTGGAAAACAAATATCTATGATCTACATGATCAAAAGTCTTTTCTTCATCAAGGGAAATCAATCCATTGCACAAATCAAAAGTTTTTGAAGCCAAAATTACCTTCATAAATAGAAAATGGTTATAAAAAATTGATCTTTTGGGGATGTAATAGGTCTGATCAGGGTGCACAACTGAACCAGTCACAGTTTTCAATCTATTTTTCAAGGCTTTTGAAAAAGTTTACAGTCAGAGCAAAGCAGGGACACAGGTTTCCAATTCTTCACCTTCCCAAGATCTCCACTTGATGACAAATGAGTGACAATATCTTCTCTCTGGTGCTCTCTTCAAAAACCTGGATTAAGTCAGGCCCGAGAAGGGTCCAAAAGGCCATATAAAACTCAATAGGCAAACCATCAATAACAGATGCTCTGGATCAAAGTCATTTATGGGAGAAGCCAATTCTGAGAGTGTCAGGTCCTGTTCAAGTCTGTCCACATCTAATACTGAGATTCTAGGAAGATCCTCAAAGAGCTGCCAAGTCTCAGATGGGCACACAAGCTCTGCAGCATACAGGTCTGGGAACAAATTCACAGCAAAGTTCCTAATCTCCGCAGGAACTGAGAGTACTTGGCCCCACAACTTCTTGAACCATCCAATCATCTTCTGTTCTGCATGTTTCTTTTCTAGCCAAAGAAGAACAGAGTAGGCGCATCCATTTGAGAAGGGTTGTGAAATTGGGCCCTAAGCAGTGAAACCTGAACTTTGCTATCCTAAAGGTCCTGCAAGAGCTGTTTTTTTATATATTTCAAGCTCTCCTGCAACCCAGCATCATTATTACCGTGAAGGAATTTTTCAACTTCCGTAATCTCCAACTCTAATTCTTCCATACTCCAATGAATGCCCAGGGTTGTCTGCTGCATGTATTGCTGAAAAAAACATTTAATATTAACTTTACCCACCTCCTGCCATTGCCTGAAGGAAGGGAAATCATCCTTTGTGGTAACCCAGGCTAAAAACTGAACATCTTGTAAAATGTGAGTGTTAAAATGCCAGTATGGATGACAGACTTGAATAGAAGGAAAAGACAAAACAGATAAGACCAAACCATGATCTGAAATCCCAGTAGAGACAATACAAATAGAAAGAAAATGAGACAAATGATGAGTAAAAATATAAAAACTGTCCAAATAGGCCATCAATAAAGAACTGGCTTTGGCTCTCAACCATGTGTACTGCTGTATAAGGGTGAAAATTTTGGTATACACCAGTCAGGTTGGAAGCCTGTAAAAGAGTTGCAAGTCATTGAGCAGACAGTGGATGTGATTCCATTTGATTCCAATCCAAACTCTCATTTAGAGGACAATTTAAAATCTCATCCCAAAATTAAAATATCACCTGTCAAACAATTTGTGAAAAGAGCACCCACACACTGAAAAAATACACCTCATCTTTCCGTACAGCAGGGACATAGAGGTTAATAAAAAAATAAAAATATGGCATTGCTCAAAAGTGGCTTGAACTGTCAATAAATGTCCTGAAACAGCTTCCTGCACAACCACAAAATCAGTCTTCACCCTGAGAGTCAAGTGATAGAAAGTAGAAGTATTGGAAAAAATGGTTACATATAAAATAAAATTATAACACATATTCTAGAACCTAAGCTTACTTAGCTAGATACTTTAATGTCTTATAGAACAATGTTCCCATAAAGTCCTTCCAGTGTTTTACAGCCAGGCTAGGCTGTGATCTTTCCTTCATGAGACAGACACACACACAGTCAACTTGCCTCATTGGTGAAAGATCAATGGTGTCACTCTGCACTTTCAGTTATGCTCCACCTTTTCATTGTCTTTACTCATAATCAGGATTCCCTCATGCTGTTTATTTCTTCTTGTAAATGTCCTCTCTTGAAGATTTCACAATATCTTGATTAGCCTAGGCTAGGTGTGCAAAAAGGGATGCACTGAGAGACATAGAATGCCCAATAAAATAATGACCAGACAGAGAGATTAAAGCCTGTTACTTCCTGCTTGGAAGGAACCTGTCCAATATATGTCACATTCTGGTTACCTGCCTTAAGAATATAATTTTCATTACAGATACATAACTCCTTAAATATTATCTATATATACATTTCACAATGATTATGATGACCAGTGTGACACTGGCTTTCTATAGAGACCGCACAAGCCACCCTTTAGTGAATTATTTTGTATATATTAGACCCAGGGGATCCCTCTAAAACTCTGCTGCACCCCTTAGCCCTTTCCAGTTGACACTGAGAGATTTCTGAGTTACGCTGTGTCTGCTGATCACTTGTTACAAAAGAACAAGATCAAAGGCCAGGCTGTATAAAGGAAAGAAAGACATTCATGGCTGTGCTGATTCTGAGTTAAAAGCTGTTATCATCCGGAAACTATTGAAAAACCTCTATGTGGGATTTGAATGTCTGACTCCTACTAGAGCCCAGGTGATCTATGGAAAGGTTATTAGCATAATAGTATAGTTCTGTTTATTGTTTTTAATCTGTTTTCTCTGTAATGCTTTCATCATAAGAATAAATGTGTGTTCTTAGAAACATCTGAGTGGTAACTGATAACTGTGGAAATTACACTGTTTATATCCTCTGAGGAGAAAACAAAGCTCAGATGTTGGCCTTGCTGGGGGTTATCACAGTGTGGGCAGGGAAAAACCCCAGGCAGGAGGGAAAGAGATGTGGGTTTCTGCCCAAGAGACAGTATGGCTGTGGAGCCAGGAGCCTAGAGAGGGTGCTTTTGCTGCAACACAAGGGAGAAAATATTGATGCACTTGCTCTGAACTATGACAGATACATCATGAAAGATGAGGGTGGTGTAAGAAGCTCACCCAACAGAGAAGAATGGGATATTTAGGCACCCAAACAACAACTACCATGAGACAACATGCCACCAAAGGGTAATTAGTTTAGTGTTGAACTCACTCAAAAAGAAGTATTTAATTCAGGTCAGTTTAATAAACCAAAATGAAACATTCTGAGGAAATTACATTGTATCAGTATAGTGACAGAGATTCATGGTACGGATTAATCTATTGTGCTATTCATTTTCAGATTTACAGCTCAATTAGGATGGGCCATTATGTGAATTTCAGTTCTCAGGTCTTGTTCCATGGTTTGTGGGTCAACATCATGGTTGTTAGCTAGCCAAATAATGCGATTTGGTGCCTACTCAGTAACATTACTGGTTCTTGTTGTGGTACTCACTAATACATGTGAGTAAAATAAGATTTACTTTGTCATGTTTCCCAGTGCGAGCTCAGGATTATGTTGAACATCACCAAAGGGTAGACACAGCAAAGCAGAATATTCGGTGTTGCGTCTGACTTAGGACTCTTAGCAACCAATCTATAACATAAGTGTTAGTCATTTTTTTTAATCATAGATGATGAACGCCAGTCTTTTCAAACAGGTCATTTGAGGAATTACAGTGTATAAAGACAATATTGACTATATAGTCTCTTAAAATAATCTATGCAGATGTCTTCTTAATGAAGCTATCTTATCCTGCATAATTTATTTAAAATGTGTCTACAATCTTTTATTATTTTATGCCACTTTTTGGATGAATTTCTTCATTGCCTCTTTTGGATCCCCTTTTGTGGATGATTTAGGCTTTTTTTTTTTTCAGATAAATTATGCCATTACCACTTTTGTATTTATAACCTTACTTTTTAAATGCATCCATAACATTACTTTTTAAATTCATCCCTATTGTAAAGTGCCATGCAAATTTAGTGTCCTACAGAAATAATATTAACAATAATATAGGGAAACAAATGCTGACACACTTAATTACATTTGTTAATATTTAATCCAATTTACAAATAAAATATTTGGCATTTGTTAATATTGGTATAAACAATATTTTTTTTAAAATAGTTCCCTTTGGTGTGATCCATCATCCAGGTCTTATTGAAATCAACAGTGGATTATTAACTTTAATGAGAGTTGGTATGTATGCAACTTTTCCAGGATAAATCCATTGTGACTTGTGACTTAATCTTTGTGAAATGGACAAAATAATTTAGCCAGTCATAATTACCAAACTTTTAACAATAGAAGATGTGATATTGTTTAATAGTAACTATGTAAACCCAAAAGGTTTTTAAAAATCTCAAACATACGCCCAGTGCCGTGGAGAAACTTCATATTTTGGACATACTGGGTCAGAATATCAAATGAGATTCCATCCCCTTTGTGCCACTGAAGATTTGCATCACTCAGAATTCTCCTTTGTTCATTGTCTTTAACTTGCAACCTGTGATTTTGACCCGCAATGTGTAATTATGAATTTGGCCCCTTATTTCTGATTAGGAGAACTTATTAAAAAAAAGTCTGAAACCAGAATGATATATCAGACTGTAAATATTTCACATTATATTACATTTGTTCTTCATTCCAGCTTGACTTTGCTTTGATGTGGTACTCTGTGCTGCATTTCTTTAAGACTTTTGAACAAAGCTTTTTATGTGATTAATTTTTCCTCTGACTGACACAAGAGTAGCACACTGTAATGTGATAGACTTGAATAGCTAATCAGTTGCTTAATAATGAACAACAGAGTAAACAGAAAATATATTGGTATTTTACCTTTTAAACTGTAGCATGGCCTAACTACTTGCTAAATCAACTTTTTGAGTAAACCAACAGATCTCTGAATATTGGAATTTACTGAGGCCTTGTTTACACTACAGAGTTTTGTCAACAAAAGTTATGCTGCTTTAATTAAATAAAATTAAAGAGCTTTAATTAAACCACTGTTGCATGTTCACACTATGCTTCTTTTGACGGCAGAGTGCTTCAACACTAATAGCTCCTGCATCAACACACAGAGCTATCCCACTGTGCAATTGGCCGCAGGGTGCTTTGGGAAGGGTTTGCAATGCCTCATGGGGCAGGTACAGCATCACATGCTGCAATTTTCTCAATCCCATCCTTCAATGGACATCTTTACTAGATTGCCGGATGCTTTTGTACTGAAGTGGGAGGGGGCGAGACTTTGAGAGTATATGGTAGGTGTTAGGATATAGATATTCAGGCCTGTCTGTAAAGGCCTATACTCTAAGAATTTAGGTGTATTCTTATCACTTGGCTAGTGATAGAGGTATAAAAGAAAGAATCAAAACCACTGTCTGCCAGTGTAAGGGCCTTCTCTTACTGTGACAGTTTGTGGCCCTGTGCTTAGGCTAAGGCCTTTGGCTAAG
The DNA here is from genome assembly GCF_965140295.1 of Lepidochelys olivacea. NCBI lineage: Eukaryota > Metazoa > Chordata > Testudines > Cheloniidae > Lepidochelys > Lepidochelys olivacea. Next base: position 71,896,132 of record NC_140411.1, on the reverse strand, counting down.
CAGCAGAGGCAGCCATAAGCTGGGAAGCGAACGGTCACATCCTCACATTCCAAACTAGTCACATTGAAATAAGGTGCTATTGGGCTGTTAGGCACTATCAGGACAGGATTGTATTCCTATCACCTCCAGAGAAAGGGAAGTGCCTAGAAAATGTAAAAGGAAACTTAGTTTGATAGCATCCTGTCTGGCAAGAACTCACTTATCAATAGCTGGGATGTGAAATCCTCACTTCTGTATTGTTTTGTCATTATAGTTCCCACTTTGCTGTTGTTTGTCTGTATAATCTCTGTTTGGTTCTGTGATTGTTCCTGTCTGCTGTATAATTAATTTTGCTGGGTGTAAACTAATTGAGGTGGTGGGATATAATTGGTTACATAATCATGTTACAATATGTTAGGATTGGTTAGTTAAATTTCAGGAGAATGATTGGTTAAGGTATAGCTAAGCAGAACTCAAGTTTTACTATATAATCTGTAGTCAATGAGGAAGTGACTGGGTGTGGGTGGGGGTGGGCATGGGCATGGGCATGTGGGTGTGTGAGATGGGAACAGGGAATGGGAGTAAGAAAATTGGAATCATGTTTTGCTAAAGGGGGAAATGGGAACAGGGAATGGGAGTAAGGAAGTTGGAATCATGTTTGGCTAAGGGTAGGAATGGGAACAGGGACACAGGTGTAAGGCTCTGTGGTGTCAGAGCTGGGAAGGAGGATACTAAGGAAGGAAACTGGAATCATGCTTGCTGGAAGTTCACCCCAATAAACATCGAATTGTTTGCACCTTTGGACTTCGGGTATTGTTGCTCTCTGTTCATGCGAGAAGGACCAGGGAAGTAAGTGGGTGAAGGAATAAGCCCCCTAACAGTAGGGAGCATGTGTCTGTGTGTGGATGGGGGAGAAACAGAGACAGAGTGTGTGTTTTTGAGGAAGTGTGTGAGATTGTGGGGGGGAGAGTGAATATGTGAGAGAGACAGAGTGTGTGTTGGGGAAGTGTGTGTGTTGTGGGAGAATGTGTTGGCATGCTGTCTCTTTAAGTTCAGACAGCTGCCTGACAGCACCAATCCTAAGGCAGGGACACTCCCCCTCCCCCCCACATCAACTCCTTGCTCTACACAACACAGCAGTCTCTCTCCCCTCCCCACCCCTCCCGCAGCAGCATCCCACTCTTCCTGCCTGCCGATTCCATATTAAGGGTTCTGTTATTCCCTTCGAGTTCTCCCACAGCCTCCTCAGCTACCGGGAATGGCATGTTCAGCAGCCCTGTGAGCTCTCCATGCTGAGTAATGTCAAAGATTTCCTCAACTTTGAAAAGGGATGGATGTATGCCTGCGTAGCTAAATGCAGGGCAGCCAAGTTCAAAACAGTAAGCAGAGTGGTCACAGCAAGCATTGGGGAGGCCAGTTCTGCCGACAAAACAAATGGCAGTGTCTTCACTAACTCTTTCTCACTTTAACTTTGCCGCTAAAAGCTGTCTGCCTCCTATGGAGGTGGTTTTATTTTGTCGGCAAAATGGCAGAGTTTTGCTGCCAAAAGTAGAATTGTAGTGTGTATTGCCACCAGTGTTTTGTCAGCAAAAGCTGCCTTTTGCTGACAAAACTATGTAGGGTAGACAAGGCCTTAGTCATTAGTCTATCTATATTAAAGTTTTCTATAGTACCCACTTCCCAGGTAAATCGAACTGGTATGTTGAGGTCTGTTAGTAGCCTTCTTGGAGTAGTGTGCGCTGATCCTTTCCTTGGTTAAATAAGGTTCTGCTTTTTGTATATTTTTCATCATCATGTAATGTCGTCATCACGTCATCTGAAGTAATCTGATCTTCTCTGGAAGGGAATATAGTCTCTTGGTTTAGAATGTTTTATTACCAGTTCTTAAGCACTTTTAATGGTGCATGATTAGCTGTGTTGTCCCACAAGTGTGCAGATGTTTAGGATGGAGCAGTCACTAATGTTCCTGGGTCCTGAGACGGATGCACTGATGGATTTGGGATCAGAACTAATGTTTTGAAATTACAACAAAGCAGGGTAGAGTAGGCATGCAGCCACCTGCTGTACAAACTGAAGCTTCCACATCTCATTCAAGAAACCGCAATCTAGTCTGCAAGTGATTAACACATGGTTCACTGTGGCCAGTACCTCATTGTGGAGTAATGGATGGAATTTCCTAGAAAGATGAAAGTGGAATTTTTTTTTTACCACTTGGGTCCTGATCCAAGGCAACAAGGTTCCTTTTAAACCCAAAATGTGAGGTAAAGACTAAAACCAAATAAAAATTGATTATCTTAGTACTTGTATTACTTAGATAATTAATCCATCAATGGGGCAGGATCCATCAGCAGGTCAACAGGAATCCTTTTGTTGACTTCAATTGACTTTGGATGAGACCCCTAATGAAGAATTGAGAAATACATAGCATTGGATGTTTCTCAGACTGAGACCAAACAGAGAACATTTCAGCCTAAATGGAATATTTTGGACAAAGTGAATGTATTTTTTTCTCTTAAAGAAATCCTTCTCTACCTTAACTGTAATACTGCTGTATTGCAGTAATGTGATAAATAATATAAAACTGGAACAATGCTTCAATCTCAGTTAATTTATTTTAATAAAAAATAGAATATACTCTATCCATATCTCTAGATTAGGAAAAATTCTCATCTGAATATATTGTCATACTGGTGTTCTCTTCACAATCTCTTTTTATGTTTGTTTTCTTCTCTTTTCTCTTCTCAGATTTTTAAAACACAAAAATCTTCAAAACATGGAAAGGCTCAGATGAACAAATCTTTTAATTGAAGTATATGAAATAACACAATATTTTAAATGAGTAATACAATTATGGATAAGAATGCGTACAATTAAAGAAATATTTAAAATATTCCATTATAAATATATTTCAATCTTTAAAGGGTTCGGGAGAAGTTTAAGCTCTTAATGGATTTTTCCAGATTCTTTTTGACTCTTTTTATAGACAAGACTTCGGTATACAAAGTTGTAGTTTTGCCATAAAAGTATGATTCATTTATACTTAAGAAATTTCACTCATGAATAATGAAATTAAAATCAGACATCCTGTACAAAATTACTGAAATTACTGAAATTTCTACAGTGACTCAGAATGACTTTGAATAAAATCTTCTGATTATTTTAAAGTGCTCAATTATCCATAACTATTACATACTAATAAAAAGCAAAATATTAAATGAGATGGAGAGTGACATTAAGATGTAGCACGTTCCCTATTTTTCTTATTTTAGCTCATTAAGACTGTTTTTCTTACTTGAGCTCATTTAGAAATGCATCTGTATTTTAAAAAGCACTTAAGCATGTGCTTAGCTTGAAGCACGTTCTTAAATCCTATTACTGTTGATTGGATTTAAGAACATATTTAAAGTTAAGCATGCTTAAATTTAAGCACACAGTTTAGGTATTTTCTGGAATTGGTGCCCTTTGTCAGTATTTGGATCAGAATCAGGTCTTGAATTCAGAATTGGAACTGTATTTCTATTACCACATTCAGGAGTGTTGAGATATGCGGCTAACAGCAGAGAGGCTAACAGAGGGAGTTTGCCTGGGATCTGTCTGAGAGGAGGCACACTAAGGGCTGCATTAGGGAGGCTGTGTTGGTGAGTATCTGAGTGTCTGTTGTGGGGACAGTTTGTCCATCTGCTTGATTGGTTGGTTGGTTGAAAAGTGTGAATTGGGAGTGCTTTGTTCCAGGTGAGCCTTGAGTGGGCCTGACTGTTATAAAAAGCCAGTCAGCTGCAAACCAGCTGAGCAGCAAACAGCAGAGAGGCTAACAGAGGGAGTTTGCCTGGGAGTTCACCTGGGGAGAGCCCACTGAGGCTTACATCTTGCAGGCTTCTCTGAGTAGTTACTATAACTGCTGAGGAAGCTCGTAGAAGGAAGGTAATATGGATGGGGAGCTTTCAGCTGTTGTGACATGCACTGGATGTGCCATGTTTGTCTTTCCTCCACAGGACAGAAGCGACTTTGTCTGTACAAAGTGCAAGCTGGTCTCCATATTGGAAGAGAAGGTTAAGGTCTGTAGAAGCAAGTATCGACCCTGGATTGCATGAAAGAAACAAGATTTCCTGGACAGACGTCAGGATATGCTTTTACGGGCACAACGTTCTGAAGATTCAGAGCAGGCTGCACAGCAGGGACAGGAGGATGGTGAAGAAATTGGGCATCATGTGACCTCCAAAAGAAGAAAGGGGAGCATCCATGTACCAGCAGCGCAGATACAGGTAAGCAACTGTTTTCATGTTCTCTCCACAGGTACTAATGTGGAGAGTAGACTAGATGATACATCTGAGGGAAGGGAACAGAAGGAGACTCCGCCGACTGGAAGGCATGAGATGCACTGTCCTAGGGGTGGGGGTACCATGACCACCACTCCTAAGAGGAGGCGGTGCGTGGTGGTGGTCGGGGACTCTCTCCTCAAGGGGACTGAGTCATCTATCTGCAGCTCCGATCAGGAAAACCGAGAAGTCTGCTGCTTGCCAGGAGCTAGGATTCACGATGTGAGAGAGAGACTGCCGAGACTCATCAAGCCCTCAGATCGCTACACCTTCCTGCTTCTCCATGTGGGCACCAATGATACTGCCAAGAATGACCTTGAGTGGATCACTGCAGACTACGTGGCTCTGGGAAGAAGGATAAAGGAGTTTGAGGTGCAAGTGGTGTTTTCATCCATCCTCCCCGTAGAAGGAAAAGGCCTGGGTAGAGACCGTCGAATCGTGGAAGTCAATGAATGGCTACGCAGGTGGTGTCAGAGAGAAGGCTTTGGATTCTTTGAACATGGGATGTTCCAAGAAGGAGCAGTGCTAGGCAGAGACGGGCTCCACCTAACGAAGAGAGGGAAGAGCATCTTCGCAAGCAGGCTGGCGAACCTAGTGAGGAGGGCTTTAAACTAGGTTCACTGGGGGAATGAGACCAAAGCCCTGAGGTAAGTGGGGATGTGGGATACTGGGAGGAAGTATGAGCAGGAGAATGCGAAAGGGGAGGGCTCCTGCCTCATACTAAGAAAGCAGGACAAAGAGCAAGTTATCTCAAACGCCTATACACAAATGCAAGAACTCTGGGAAACAAGCAAGGAGAACTGGAAGTCCTGGAATTATGTCAAGGAATTATGATGTGATTGGAATAACAGAGACTTGGTGGGATAACTCACATGACTGGAGTACTGTCATGGATGGATATAAACTGTTCAGGAAGGACAGACAGGGCAGAAAAGGTGGGGGAGTTGCATTGTGTGTGTAAGCAGTGTCAGGATGAGCTCCACCCTGACATCTGGTGGTGAGGTGTGGCAAGTTGTGGAAAAGAACTTCAGGGGCTGATCTCATTTGCATAGGCACACCCACCACACCTAGAATGAGACCATAGCTGCCCAAATGGTCACTTTGGCTGCTGTGGGATCCCCAGTGTCTCTGTTATTGGGGCAGGAAGAATAAATTGTTATTACCCTGATTATGGGAACTGTGCTTGGAACTGTACGTGGCCTTTTGTTATGATGGAGGGATTCACCATCATCTAAGTAGCACTCGCTAGGCAAGGGTCATGGGTTCCAAAACTGTGTGAATGGAGAGAGGCTGGGGACAAGTATTAATACTTGGTGGCATGGGCCCTTTGGTGAGGGCCTTACATGCTGATTGCACTTCCTCCTCTCTCCACTGTGGAATATCAGAGCTAATTTTGATTTCATTAGAAATCTAGTTATAGGCTGCTGAGCTCACTTTGGGCTGACAGTGCACCAGCACTGGGGCTCCCCTACTATAAGCTGAATTCACCTAAGAGCTGAAATCACTGAGTGTTGTGTTAAGTAGTGGGGGAGCCTGAAGATATATTGTGGAGCAGTTTGCGGGACGGCTGATGAAGCAGTTCGACGCGGAGCAGTGTGTGGATGGCAGGAGCTGCTTGTGGGCCGTGGAGCTGAGTGAAGGAGTTTGTGGGGCGGCTGGCGGAGCGGAGCGCAGCTGAGCGAAGGAGTTCGTGGGGCGGCTGGCGGAGCGGAGCACAGCTGAGCGAAGGAGTTCGTGGGGCGGCTGGCGGAGCGGAGCGCAGCTGAGCGAAGGAGTTCGTGGGGCGGCTGGTGGAGCGGAGTGCAGCTGCGCGAAGGAGTTTTGTGGGGCGGCTGGCGGAGCGGAGCGCCGCTATGGAGCTATGGGGCGGTCAGCTTCAGATCACGTAAGGTGCCTCTTACCCCCGTCCCATTTCCACCCAGGTTGGGAGGTAAAGCTCCGCCGATAAACTTTCGAACTCTGGGGCTGCCCTGACCAGGGACAGAGACTTTTGGGGCATTGGACTTTTGGGACTTTGGGTGATTTGGGGTTGCTGGACTCAAGAACCAAAGGGAAAAGGGCATGCCCCAATTTGCCTGGGGTGGGGTTGTTTTGCTCATGGGTTGTGTTATGAATCCTGTTGGTGGTGTTTCCCCAACATAATGCCACATTGTTTCTCTCTGTTATTAAAAGACTTTTGCTACACTCAGACTATGTGCTTGCGAGAGGGGAAGTATTGCCTCTTGGAGGTGCCCAGCGGGGGTGGTATATATTTGTCCCAGGTCACTGGGTGGGGGCTCGAGCCGGTTTGCATTGTGTTATTGGAATGGAACCCCTAGATATTGAACCCGGCCCTTGTTGCTGCCAACTCTGACGGGCAGAAGGGTTACATGTGTAAGAGACCAGTATGACTGCTCAGAGCTCAGGTATGAAACTGCAGAAGAACCTGAGTGTCTCTGGATTAAGTTTAGAAGCATGAGCAACAAGGGTGATGCCATGGTGGGAGTCTGCTATAGACCACCGGATCAGGGGGATGAGGTGGATGAGGCTTTCTTCTGGCAACTAACGGAAGTTACTAGATTGCAGGCTCTGGTTCTTATGGTAGACTTCAATCACCCTGATATCTGCTGGGAGAGCAATACAACGGTGCACAGACAATCCAGGAAGTTTTTGGAAAGTGTAGGGGACAATTTCCTGGTGCAAGTGCTGGAGGAACCAACTAGGGGCAGAGCTCTTCTTGACCTGCTGCTCACAAAAAGGGAAGAATTAGTAGGGGAAGCAAAAGTGGATGGGAACCTGGGAAGCAGTGACCATGGTCGAGTTCAGGATCCTGACACAGGGAAGAAAGGAGAGCAGCAGAATACGGATCCTGGACTTCAGAAAAGCAGACTTTGACAACCTCAGGGAACTGATGGTCAGGATCCCCTGGGAGAATAACATGAGGGGGAAAGGAGACCAGGAAAGCTGGCTGTATTTTAAAGAGTCCTTATTGAGGTTACAGAGACAAACCATCCCGATGTGTAGAAAGAATAGTAAATATGGCAGGCGACCAGCTTGGCTTAACAGTGAAATCTTGCTGATCTTAAACACAAAAAAGAAGCTTACAAGAAGTGGAAGATTGGACAAATGACCAGGGAGGAGTATAAAAATATTGCTCAGGCATGCAGGAGCTAAATCAGGAAGGCCAAATCACACTTGGAGTTGCAGCTAGCAAGAGATGTTAAGAGTAACAAGAAGGGTTTCTTCAGGTATGTTAGCAACAAGAAGAAAGTCAAGGAAAGTGTAGGCCCCTTACTGAATGAGGGGGCATCCTAGTGACAGAGGATGTGGAAAAAGCTAATGTACTCAATGCTTTTTTTGCCTCTGTCTTCACGAACAAGGTCAGCTCCCAGACTACTGCAATGGGCAGCACAGTGTGGGGAGGAGGTGACCAGCCCTCTGTGAAGAAAGAAGTGGTTCAGGACTATTTAGAAAAGCTGGATGAGCACAAGTTCATGGGACCGGATGCACAGCATCCAAGATGCTAAAGGAGTTGGCGGATGTGATTGCAGAGCCATTGACCATTATCTTTGAAAACTCATGGCGATCGGGGGAGGTCCCAGATGACTGGAAAAAGGCTAATGTAGTGCCCATCTTTAAAAATGGGAAGAAGGGGGATCCGGGGAACTACAGGCCAGTCCGCCTCACCTCAGTCCCTGGAAAAATCATGGAGCAGGTCCTGAAGGAATCAATTCTGAAGCACTTAGAGGAGAGGAAAGTGATCAGGAACAGTCAGCATGGATTCACCAAGGGAAAGTCATGCCTGACTAATATAATTGCCTTCTATGACAAGATAACTGGCTCTGTGGATGAAGGGAAAGCAGTGGACATGTTGTTCCTTGACTTTAGCAAAGCTTTTGACATGGTCTCACATGGTATTCTTGCCAGTAAGTTAAAGAAGTATGGGCTGGATGAATGGACAATAAGGTGGATAGAAAGCTGGCTAGATTGTAAGGCTCAGTGGGTTGTGATCAATGGCTCCATGTCATAGTTGGCAGCCGGTATCAAGTGGAGTGCCCCAAGGGTCAGTCCTGGGGCCGGTTTTGTTCAATATCTTCATAAATGATCTAGAGGATGGTGTGGATTGCACCCTCAGCAAGTTTGCAGATGACGCTAAACTGGAGGATAGGTAGATAAGCTGGAGGGTAGGGATAGGATACAGAGGGACCTAGACAAATTAGAGATTGGGCCAAAAGAAATCTGATGAGGTTCAACAAGGACAAGTGCAGAGTCCTGCACTTAGGACAGAAGAATCCCATGTACTGCTACAGACTAGAAACCGAATGGCTAGGCAGCAGTTCTGCAGAAAAGGACCTAGGGGTTACAGTGGATGAGAAGCTGGATATGAGTCAACAGTGTGCCCTTGTTGCCAAGAAGGCCAATGACATTTTGGGATGTATAAGTAGAGGCATAGCCAGCAAATTGAGGGATATGATCGTTCCCCTCTATTCAATATTGGTGAGGCCTCATCTGGAGTACTGTGTCCAGTTTTGGGCCCCACACTGCAAGAAGAATGTGGAAAAATTGGAAAGAGTCCAGCGGAGGGCAACAAAAATTATTAGGGGACTGGAACACATGATTTATGAGGAGAGGCTGAGGGAAGTGGGATTGTTTAGTCTGCGGAAGAGAAGAGTGAGGTAGGATTTGATAGCTGCTTTCAACTACCAAAGAGGATGGCTCTAGACTGTTCTCAGTGGTAGCAGATGACAGAACGAGGAGTAATGGTCTCAAGTTGCAGTGGGAGAGGTTTAGGTTGGATATTAGGAAAAACTTTTTCACTAGGAGGGTGGTGAAACACTGGAATGCGTTACCTAGGGAGGTGGTGGAATCTCCTACCTGAGAAGTTTTTAAGGTCAGGCTTGACAAAGCCCTGGCTGGAATGTTTTAGTTGGGGATTGGTCCTGCTTTGAGCAGAGGGTTGGACTAGATGACTTCCTGAGTCCCTTCCCACCCTGATATTCTAAGATTCTATGCTGGTTCAGGCCCATCTCTATCATGCTGACTAAATCAGAAGTGTGTGAATGATAAAAAAAAATGTGATGTGTATCTCCAGGAACATTGAATTAGTTTAGAACATGAACAAATATGTCCAGCTACTAATGGGGAACATCTTATGCTATTGTACTGGAGAGAAATTTTTTATTTCATAAGGTGAAGAATGCTACTAGCGAAGAGGCTGTTCTAGATTTGATTTTGACAAATAAGGAGGAAATGGTAGAACATTTGAAAGTGGAAGGCAGGTTAGGTGAAAGTGATCATGAAATTCATGATTTAAAGGAATGGTAGGAGGGAAAACAGCACAATAAAATGGATTTCAAGAAGGCAGACTTCAGGAAACTCAGGGAGTTTGAAGATAAGATCCCATGGGAAGCAACTCAAAGGGGGAAAACAGTTTCAAACAAACATTATTAAGGGCACAAAAGCAAACTACCCAGTTGTGTGGGAGAGATAGTAAGTATGGCAAGAGATCACCCTGGTTTAACCAGGAGATCTTCAATGATCTGAAACCCCACAAAAGTCTACAAGAAGTGGAAAATAGGTCAAATTTCAAAAGATGAATTTAAACAAATAACACAAGTATGTTGGGACAGAATTAGAAAGTCCAGATGAGATTAAACTAGCTAGAGACATAAATGGTGCAAGAAAACATTCTGCAAATATATTAGAAACAAGAGGAAGACCAAGGACAGGGTAGGCCTGTTACTCAATAAGGGGGAAAAGCAATATCAGAAAATAGGGAAATGGCAGAAATGCTAAATGACTTTTTTGTTTCAGTTTTCACCAAACAAAAAACTGGTCATCTAACATAGCAGATGCCAGTGAAAATGAGATAGGACTAGAGGCTACAATAGGGAAAGAAGAAGTTCAAAATTACTTCGACAAGTTAGATGTCTTCAAGTAACCATGACCTGATGAAATACATCCTAGAATACTCAAAGAGCTGATTGAGGAGTTATCTGAGCCATTAAAAATTATCTTCGAAAAGCACATCCCTTGGCCCACTCTGCTTCCCGCTGCCCCCATTGGCCTAGAACGGTGAACTGTGGCTAATGGGAGCTGCAGTCGGCCAAACCTGTGGACACTGCAGGTAAACAAATTGTCCCGGCCTGTCAGCAGATTTCCCTGATGGGCCACCTGCCAAAGGTTGCCGATCCCTGGTCTAGATAATGCTTAGTCCTGCCATAAGTGCAGGGTGGAATAGATGATCTCTCAGGGTCTCCTCCAGTCCTTTAATTCTGTTTGTCTGGGATAGGGTTTTGTTTGACACCAAAATTAATCATTGTTTACCAGCAGAGACACCTCCCTGCCATATTATTGGTAGAACCAAAATTCCAGTGGATAACACACAATTTCTCGAAGTTCCAAGTTCATGATGTATAATAACATTTTAGTATAAGGAGGCAGTGCATTACTCATCCTTATTATTCCCATTAAATTCAGTAGGAAAATTTGCTGAATAAAGAGCTACTTAACATATGTAATAATAAGAAAATCTGGCCCTATGTTATAACTTGCATATCAGAAAGCTAAACTGATTTTATTTTTTAAAATGATGCAATCGGCATAAAGAGAATTACACACCAATATTCTTATTATATCTTACATGGTTTATGACATTGATGTTCCACTGTTTATATTACTTCATTAATTTCTTGATTTTTTTTTTTTGGCTTCATGTAGATAATGTGACATTTTGGTCCAGCACCTCTTTAGAAGGATCTAAAGAGCAGCATATGTAACCTAAGATAAAAATCTATGCTACTTGTTTTTCATCAAATAAAGCAATATACTGTTTTTTATTCATATTCCAAACATGAATTAGCATAGAGAAAAGTTCAAAGGCTCAGTGATTTAATTGGATTTGGATAAACACTGATAAGACAGATGTTTATTCATACCTTAAAAGGTCTTCTCCTTTCTACTATCTTTGTTGGGAGGAGGATTTTCTACCATGCATTTGGGAATGACTTGGCAATCTTTATTCTTTCACCTTCCCAGAAACAGCCTGCATTAGGGGCAGCAGAGGGAACTCAGCTTTTACGAGTACCATAGGGATCTTTCAGAAAAGGGGTCCACAGCCCTGTGTTGGGACTTTCCAGTGGAATCCTGCAGGGTTCCTCCAAAACAGAGGAAGACTCAATGCTCTTCACCCCACTCACATGCACACACTAGTAGGATGTTAAATGGCAACTACTAAAGTTAGACATTTTTAAATCAGCAGGTCTAGATAACTTACATCCAAGAGTTTTAGAAGAGCTTTCTGAATAGCTTGCTAGTCCATTAACATTGATTATTGATAAGTCTTGGAACACCAGGACATTCCAGAACGTCATTCCAGAAGGTTAGAAGGAAGCAAATATTGTGTCAATATTTAAAAAGAGTAAACAGGATGATGTGGGCAAGAATAGGCCTCTCAAAATGGTATTCATCGCAGGCAAGAGTTTAGATCCTGTTGAACTAACTTAATCTTTTTTTTTTTTTTTTACAATACAAATGTGTTTGATAAAGGTAATAGTGTTGATGGAATATATTTAGACTTCTGTAAGGCATTTGATTTGGTTCCACATGACATTTTGATGAAAAACACAAAAGATTTAAAATGTATATGCTACATATTAAATGGATTAAAAGCTGGCTGACTGATATGTCTCAAAATGTAATTTTAAATGAGGAGTTATCACTGAATGGGTGTGCTTCTACTGGGGTCCCACAGATATCAATTCATGGCTCTACATTATTTAACATTTTTATTAATGACCCGGAAAAAACATAAAATCAGCACTTATAAAGTTTGCAGATATCCTAGCAATTGGAAGAGTGACAAATAATAATGAGGACAGGTATCTGATTCAATGTGATCTGGATTGTTTGGTAAAGTTGGTTCAAACAAACAATATGTGAGTTAATATGACTAAATAGAAATCTATACATCTAGGAACAAAGAATGTGGGACATACCTACAACATGGGGGCTTCTATCCTTCAAAGCACTAACCCTGAAAAAGATGTGATAGATAATCGGCTGAACATGAGCTCCCAGTGTGACACTGTAGCCAAAAGGATTAACACAATCCTTGGGTGCATAAACAGGTGACTCTCGAGTAGGAGTAGAGAGGTTATTTTACCTCCATTTTGTCACTGGTGTGACCGCTGCTGAAATACTGGGTCCAGTTCTGGTGCCCACAATTCAAGAAGGATGTTGATAAATTGCAAGGGGTTCAGAGAAGTGAGTGAGAGTGATTAAGGGATTAGAAAACATGCTCATAGTGATAGACACAAGGAGCTCAGTCTGTTAAATTTAACAAAGAGATGGTTAAGGGGTGACTTAACAGCAGAGATATGAGAGCCTGCCACCAGTAGTAACAAAAAGAAAAAGACTTAAATAAACATACATAAATTAAAATAAATTAAAAGGTTGTGGTAAATAAGAGTGATAAACAAACATAGGGGATGACTATTACTCTGAATTAACTGGTTCACTCATCTGTAATGTGAACTAAAGATGAGCATGGGCTAAAACTCAAAATCCAAAGTCCAGATTCAAACTACATACCTCTATAACAACACTCTCAGGACTGAAATCCGTGTTCAAACTGCAAATTCAGATATAATCCAAAAATGGGATCCAAGGTCTTGGTTCAAGTCTATTTCCTACTTGGTGTTCCATAATGCACCACAGGAATCCCATAAAGTTCCTCAGCCTGCCTTGGAGATTTAAAGAACTATGGAGTAAATGTTCAAAGCTGTGGAACTATGGATCTTTAGCTCTGCAATTCTCATCAACTTGTATGGAACTCATAGATCTAAATGGGGATGCACTATTTTGAAAAAATTATCTGTTTAAAGATCACATTTGTCTGGGTTCGTTTGACCCATTATCATTACCAGTAATGCCCAAGATTATTATTACCAAAAGGGATTAGACAAAAAATATTTTTCTCCAATTTTTCAGTTAGTTTATGAATTTAACAGCACTTCATATATAGTTAATTCCACTATTTCTCCTGCATAGTCATCCTGTCAATTTCTCTTTTTGTTTCTGTGGGGTTTTCACTCAGCAATATAGGAGAGAAACATATATTAAAAAAACCAAAATAAAACAAAACAGGAACATGTGACTGGCAGGGGGACCCAGTGGAAGTTATAATGAAGTAACTTCTTCTACTTTATTATTATTAATTATTATTATTACTATTATTATTATTAGACCAGATTTCAGACTGGCAGTGGCCCTTTAAGCAGTTTGGAAAATAATCATGGTAAATGTTTTCTTTAAGAAAAAGACTGACATCTGAAATGCAGCATGGTGAAAAGCTAATCAATAAAGCCTGTTTTTATCAAATAAAATTTAAAAATTAATTCAAGCTACAGGCTACATCAGAAAAGACGTACTGACCTTTGTAAATATACTTCTGATTTCTCTAACATACCATAAGAAAAACTGTCAGAGGCCGGTTGAAAATGTAATTGAAAGATGTGCTGGCACAATTAACTTTGTAGTGAATAGATTGATATCACAGTGGTGCACTTCATATCTTTATTGTGGCTGTTGACAGCATTTCCATTATAAAAGAATATAAACCGTATTGTCGGAGGTTTAGAACTTGACTGTGGAAAAATCACTGCAGCCTGAAACCTAGCAAACAAAGTTTAGTCTCAGGAGTATATTTGTTTGTTTTTCTTTAATATATACTTACATGAATTATATTGGCTGCTTTTGTGCTACTGAGGGGCATTTGTGGCTTCCAGTATTTGTTTAGGAGTATGGTAATTTAAAGAACTATTGCAGTGAAATCTTAACCAAAACTCCATTGGCTGCAATAGGATCAGGATTCCACCCTGATGCATAACAGAAAATCATTCAGGGACAAATTCTGCCTTTGGAAATGTGAAAGAGGATTGGCTTCATTAACCTAGCTAGGGAGCATGTGCACTCTTCTCATCTCAATGGATACTATGTCTCTCTTTAAGAAAAGGAGTACTTGTGGCACCTTAGAGACTAACCAGTTTATTTGAGCATAAGCTTTCGTGAGCTACAGCTCACTTCATCCGATGATGAGTCTCTAAGGTGCCACAAGTACTCCTTTTCTTTTTGCGAATACAGACTAACACGGCTGTTACTCTGAAATATGTCCTGTTACTCTGAAATATGTCTCTCTTTATTTCCAACTTTTTTGTTGGTTTGCTTTTTCTCCCTTGTGTTTACTAATAAGGACAGTTTGAATGAAACCATTATCTTTGATTTTGAGTTCACCCCTTTCTAATTATTTTTAAAGGGTAACTAATCCAAAATTGGTTTTCACTAAGCACTTGAGACAGTGCTAAGGTTAGCCACAGTTACACTCACTTCAGCAGCAGTTTGATAGGTTTATGAAGTTTAGCTGATTTATTAATCACTCTTTCATTGCATATGTTACTGCTAATCAATTATTGGGTAATATTTGGTTACTAAAAAGATGCCTTTCAAGTTATCATTTATGAAAGAAGTATACTTAGAATTTAGATCTTGCTTTGCATTTTCAAAGATCTGCTAAAGCATTAGCCAGCCCTCATGACATACCTATAAGCTAACTAAATAGTACAACAATATGATAAAATGAAGAAATGGAAAAAGACGAATGTACAGAGAAGGTAAGTGATTTGCCCAAGGCCCTGGCAAGTCAGTGGAAGAGGTAGGAGTAGACTAGAAGTTTCCGATTCCCTGCCCCATGATCCATCCACTAAACCATGCAGCTTAGAAAAGCACATCTCCAGTTGTTATGACACCCAAGCCACTGTAAGGATGAAAAGGAACCAGCTGCCTAGTGCCCCTGAGAAATCGGAGTAGACCCACATTTTTGCACACAATCATGCTGTAATTACATATCACCCCAGGTGTTTTCAATATGATTACTTTCTATAAAGCTGCTAGACAAGCATGCTACAGCTCAGACAGCTGCAGGAAAAATAATCAAGCAGCAAGGGTTTCTCCCTCTTTGTATGTGCTTGTCTGGTGCTGTGTATTTAGGCAATCAGTTCCCTTGGAATGCTGAAGAAGATTTAATACCTTAAGGAACCCAATGCATACTGACCCATTGTAACTGGAATATGGTAAGAAGCCATTTTTGACAGTAATACCTGCAAAAGAGATGTTTTATGTTTCCCCACACACTTTAAAAGGTGCAAACCTTTTCAGAGAGGAACAAACCTGGAATGAACTTTTATGCTTCTTCATGGAGGGTTGGGAGAGGGGAGAATTGGGTTCTGATCTTATCTATGGTTTCATGAGCAATTACACTTGTCACTGTTACAAACATAGCTCCTTTAAAAATAATCATTTTGACTGTAAATTAACTAAAATTCTTTGATGTTTGCTAGTTATTTATCTTCATAATAGTCCATAATGCTCCTCCACTGATGATTTCATATTTGGTTAATGTGCATGTGAATAATATGACACAATAGCACATATGGATTCTTAATGTTTATATAGTGCTCAGAAGACTATAAATCTTGATATTGATTTTTCATAGAAGGTGCCCAGATTCTATGGTGATGGTTGGCAGAGTAAAATCCTATGACAGATGCAAGTGCTAAAGTAGTACCAAGTCTCATTACAGTCTGTATTATTGATTATTATTATGTTTGGTCGACGAGTGGGAAGAGATGAAATTCTAAGCAATAAATAAAGATATTTTTGTGGTGGTTTCTGATCTCAGTTTCACTGGTGGGAATCCAGACAAATTACCTGAAGTCAATGGTTAGTCAAGATACAATCGAGCTGTGATCAGAATCGGGCCCACTCTGAGGCACATTTTGTTTTCTGGCCTTATGTGGATGCTCAGGGAATGGTAGGGCAGCACAACTCAAAGAACCTATCTTACCCACATTGTCTGCTCCAGGCAAGACTGTCACAGTCACTCAGGAGAGAAAATCATGCATTTTTAGGACAAATTTCACCCAAATTAGAATGGGGAAGAGTGTCTGAATGCACTGGGGAGTGACGGGATGAATCCTAATCCCTGACTGAGCTCCCTTTATGGTAATGTGGTGCCGCACTCCCCTAATGCATGGCTGTGTCTGAGGGGTACAATCTCATAATAATGACAATAATAATAATGAAAATAATTGCAATTAATAATAACAATAACAATAACAAATAATAATATAATTAATGTAACAGGGACAAGGTGAAGTAGAGAGTATATTGCCTCTAAATTCAAATATCCGATGAGGTATCAGTGGCTCTTTAATAATTCTGGATGTTAATCTACTATCTCCTGGCTATTAGTCCATTAAACAACAAAAACAACAATAACAAACTGCTACTGTATTTCTAATTTTCACCCTTTCAGATATTGGCTTGTAAAAGCACTCCATCTAATTCATGGGAACTCAAATTGTGGACAAGGATTAACAGGAAGAATCTCTGGCAGACTTGGCCTTTACACACGTGCACAGTATGTGGGGGGAGAGGCTGTGGAAAAGGAGGGCCCGAGGAGCCTGCCTTCTTGCATGTCATATGTAAGGGCCACTTGGAATTGCAGCCCTCACTCAATCCCCTCTACAGTGAGCTCACTGAGAGAGCTGTTTTGGTGATAAACTGAACTGCAATGGAGTTATTCTCAGTCAACAGATTCTGGTCTACAACACAATTTGTGAGATGGGCTCCATTAGAAGTGAGTAATTATGCTATAATAGGTCTTGTTGGCCAAGGTGCTGAACCCCACTGAAGGGATATTCAATTCAGTGAGTGAAGCACTGGACTGTATTTATAATAAGGTCATTGAACTCTTGCCTTTGTGAAATCCTATATCTCCATATAAAGAGCTAGTGAGGCTTCAGGAGGCATCCATAATCAATATGTCAGCCGCTAATAAACGCAGAAGGTCCTTGATTGATGGAGAAAGCCTTAGAATTATGTGAAAATCTGATAGTTGTTCTAAGATTACAGAGGCACATAGTGTGTGAGAATCAGAAAAGTCATTTGAAGACTGCTGATTGTGTAATAAGATTCATAAGAAGATGTATGTCACAGGAGGTGTTTATATCATAGCCGTACTCTTTGAATCACCTGTAGTCTTTGGGCTTGAGGAAGAATCAGAATGCACTGACTTCCCATGTACTAAGCTTTGTTAAGGCTAAGGCATGCATGCCTTGAATGTCAGAAGATGTATAATAGAAAATCCATATGCAGGGAAGGCACCATGCTTCATGTTCAAGAAAGCAGTGCTTTGCTTCAAGATGCTGATGAGATGGTCAATTTGCTGAGGAAGTTATATACCTCTGTTTCCTGGAATACTGGATTCTTGTGCATTCCTAGAATGACCTGCCTATTAGCCCCTTAAGCTGTTTTTCCCAAGGTGTATGTTTCTGGAGTTGTTAAGGAAAAATACTAAAGAACACGATATAACCTTCCGATAAAGTAATTGACACAGGCAGTATTCCTCCCCCCCAAAAAAGTATCTTTTTATTAATATAGCTAATAATCCCTTAGAAAACATGACGTATGAGAGAAGATTGAAAAAACTGGGTTTGTTTAGTCTGGAGAAGAGAAGACTGATAAGTGACACGATAACAGTTTTCAAGTACATAGAAGGTTGGTACAAGGAGGAGGGTGAAAAATTGTTCTTCTTAACATCTGAGAATAGGACAAGAAGCAATGGGCTTAAATTGCAGCAAGGGTGGTTTCGGTTGGACATTAGGAAAAACTTGCTAACTGTCAGATTGGTTAAGCACTGATATACATTGCCTAGGGAGGTTGTTGAAACTCCATCATTGGGAATTTTTAAGAGCAGGTTGGACAAACACCTGTCATGGTGTAGATAATACTAAGTCCTGTCTTGAGTGCAGGGGACGGGACTAGATGACTTATGCTATAACTTATGCTATAACTATAATTGCTGTAAATGCTATAAAAACTATAAATGCTGTAACTTATGCTATAACTATAATTAGCAGGCTTACTCTATCTGTTGGCTTCAGTGGTGCTCTGTCTGTGCTGTGGTTGTTGCTGGTGCTGCTGCTCAGCTCCATCCCATCTCCACTCTGCTCTCAGCTGCCGTTTATTCTGCCTCGTTCTCTACTTCACTTGCTCCAGTTCTGACTGACTCTAAGCGGTCTAATTATCTGCTTTATATACTATCTTGTCATAACTTTTTAGAGTTTCTTTAACAGATTCTTTCATAATTTTGTTTACTGCATGTCCATTCTGATAGTTGTTTACTCCAGAGTTGTCAGCTATTGGCTGCTGAAACATGTCATGTGACTTGCAGCTTCCAGTCATGTGGCCCACATCTTCCAATGATGGAGCGACTCTTGCTTATTTAAAATGGAAATACAAAATGGAGGCTGAGGAATTTCGCCAGTATCACCTCCAAGGCACTGATGCCCTTCAATAATCAAATCAGGATCTAATGGGTCTTTCCTGTGAAGTGAGTATGGAGACTTTCATGAAGTGACAAGGGGTTCTACCATACAGTGAGGAGGTGTTCATGTACTGAAGATAGCTCTCCGTATACTGGAATATGCTAAGTACTCCATGTATAGTGTTCTGCATTTTGAATTTTTACCAATTTTTACCAATAACTTACCAGGTTTTTTTTTTATTAAAGAAGGTCATTTTTCACTGATTTACACGCATTTATCAGACCATTCAATATTTTGGTGGTACTTATTTTTGTTATGCTTTGTTATGCTAATGCTTTACACAGTTGCTGTGTCCTGCAGCTCTGAGATTAAGGCAGTTCCGCAGTGTAAAACACAGAACGTACACACGGTGGAGGTCAGAAAATCAAACATTAATATCACACTGTGACTGACTCAGAAGGAGATGGCTGCCTATTTCTTTGCATTTGTTTAGTGAGGCACTGAATTTAAACAATCAATCCTCCACAGATAAAGGTAAGGTACAAAGGTAAAACAACAAATGTATGCCTAAATACCAACAAGAAAATCAGTGCTTAGAAATTTTCAGGAAAGGTAAAGACAGGAGTGAAGAGCATGCATTTCACTGCAAGTATTGCAGCATTGAGGTCAGTGCTCATGCTGACAGAATAAAGAAGCTTGTCAAAAGCAAGCAACACAAGAAGCTTAAAGAGGAATGTGAGCTTTGGGATCAACAGTCAATACCAGGAGCTTTCACCAGGACTTTAATTAAAAAGAGGACATAGCATAATTGTGTCAATGGATTTTTGCATGCTGTTTGTTTCAGTGGACAACTGCTGTTAATTACAGAGGGGCCTGTTGGTGACTTTGTGTGACAATATGGTCCAGGAACAAAAAACCTTCCTAATGCAGACAACCTCACATGTAACTATGTGAAAGAAAATTATGATGCTTTAGTTTCTAAACTGGTGGAATGAACTGATGGAAATTTGGTGTCTACTGTGTTTTTAGATGAGTCTTTTGATACTTTGCACTGTCCAAGTCTTGGTCTTTTTTTTTTTTTTTTTTATTTCAAAGTGAATAAACCTACGTTATTTTGTGCTGATGCGGCATTCATCCCCTCTTCTGACACCTGTTTTGTTTATGTAGCAATAGCTGACATGTTTGAGATGTACCAACAAACTTGGGAAACAACTAACACAAAGTCTGCTTCCTACATGGCTAAGTTTGCACAGGATATTAAACTCAATCAGAAATCAGAGCTGCTACACATTACCTGTCCTGCTCATCTGATTAATGCTGCACTTTCAGCAGCTACTGCAACAGAAGAAATGAAAGAAGTGAAATCTTTCATTATTGGATTCAGGGCCATTTTCAGGCATACCAACAAGCTGAAGGCTTTATTTTACACAGTGCAGGATGAGTGCAAAGCTGACTGCCAATTACCTACCCCTGTTGTGCCACATCAGTGGATGAGCTTGTACTTCACAGCCTGTCATGTAGACTGTGCTGATATCAGCAGTGTGCCCTTGTTGCCAAGAAGGCCAATGACATTTTGGGATGTATAAGTAGGGGCATAGCGAGCAGATCGAGGGACTTGATCGTTCCCCTCTATTCGACATTGGTGAGGCCTCATCTGGAGTACTGTGTCCAGTTTTGGGCCCCACACTACAAGAAGGATGTGGATAAATTGGAGAGAGTCCAGCGAAGGGCAACAAAAATGATTAGGGGTCTAGAACACATGAGTTATGAGGAGAGGCTGAGGGAGCTGGGATTGTTTAGCCTGCAGAAGAGAAGAATGAGGGGGGATTTGATAGCTGCTTTCAACTACCTGAAAGGGGGTTCCAAAGAGGATGGATCTAGACTGTTCTCAATGGTAGCAGATGACAGAACGAGGAGTAATGGTCTCAAGTTGCAGTGGGGGAGGTTTAGGTTGGATATTAGGAAAAACTTTTTCACTAAGAGGGTGGTGAAACACTGGAATGCGTTACCTAGGGAGGTGGTAGAATCTCCGTCCTTAGAGGTTTTTAAGGTCAGGCTTGACAAAGCCCTGGCTGGGATGATTTAACTGGGAATTGGTCCTGCTTCAAGCAGGGTGTTGGACTAGATGACCTTCTGGGGTCCCTTCCAAGCCTGATATTCTATGATTCTATGATTCTATGTGCTCCTAGATCATCCTGAGTTTGTTGGGTTCTAAAGCAGAAACTCTGAGGATACTGGCACATAACCAAAAATACTGCCAGCAATGAACATCTAGGTAATGTTCATTGCTGAAAACTTGGAATCACTGTGTGACACACAGAATACACTGGAGTTTTCTCTCCCATTACTGCCAACACGTTTGCCAATACAGATATTTACTGGATCCTGACAACCAAAATCTCAGCTGAGTTGAGTAGAAAAGCTGCAGGAGAGACATATGGTGAGAAAGCCCAGTTGTTTTTGGAAATCCTTCCTTGACCCTAGAACACAGGAAAATAAAAAAGCATTCAAAACCTTCAGTGGAACACTCAGCAAGAAATAGAAGATGATCATGGCCCATAATCTGAACCCCAAAATGTTTGTGCCAAAGATTATTTTTAGAATGTCATCCAGATTTAGTACCCCTTCCTCCAGGTGAATTTTGCAGCAGACTACGACTGCTATGCCATAGTGTTTCAACCATTTGCCACTAAAGATTAAATGTTTAATCTAAAAGGGGAATTTACTACTTACATGAATGTGCCTGACCCTAACAAAGTAAAACTGGATGCACTGGCTTTTTTGAACAGTCATCAATATACACTTCCCAACTTCAGCAAAGTGGCACAGTGAACTTTGATTGTATTTCCTGGATCTATTTCACTTAATTTCAAAGTTGGATTACCTCCATGACAGCAAGAAACTCAATGAGAGTGAGGATACTTTGAAGACAATTATGCAAGTATACACAAACCAGGATTTCTGGAAACATTACTACCTCTGAGAGAGACAAAAAATATCTTTGTACATAAAAAAGTTTCAATTATACTATTGTAAAAAGTGTATATTATGAATGATTTCCCCCCTGATTTTTCCCAATTTAGTTTTTTTTAAATTTTTGAACCCAATTTCATCCTGGTTTTAATGTTTGGAAAATAAGCATCAAAAAATTCCAGGAATTTTTTTACATATGTAAACTGAAAATGTGGAGCACTATCAATGGATTATTGCCTCCCATTGATGTGTTTTACCTACCTGTCTATGATCTAAGGAAGAAGTGAGCTCTTCATGCAGAAAGAAGTTAATTCCCTGCTCTTGTAAAGTGTTGAGCCCTATATGCAGCAAGGAAATTCTAAGGTAACAAAGAAACAAGCATCACTCTATACCAGGGATGTAATACTGAGGAGGGGCCAAGACATCTCTATATTAAGATTTCCATGCATCATGCTCCATCAATGGTGCTCTTAACCATAAGGCTTTAATAGAAGCTACAAGTCTCAGAAGTTTCAGTGCCTATGTTCTCATTGAGCAAAGCACTTCACCATATGCTTAAAAATAAACACAAGCATAGTCTCATTCAGGTCTATGGTGTTTAACATTAGCTTAAATGCTTTGCTGAATTAGGCCCAGATTTCAAATCCCATGAGAGATTTTCACAATATATTTGAAATTTGTCCTAATGTGACAACTGGTCTTTCATTTCCATTCCTAGGGCCTAACTTGTCTGTTTTGTAGATCCTTAGTACTCTGGAGAACAAATGGAGAGTTGAAAAAATTCCTTCCAAGAAATAGACTTCAAGGATACTGCTGTAATTGAAATGTATAATAGTATATCTTCGAAAAGCCACTGATACTTCCTGCAGTCTTGATATACTTTGTTCAAATAACTGTTTTGCTTGTATTACTGCATATTGTACACTAAGCTTATCCTTTTGTGTGTGTGACATCACTATGGCTTGTTATGATGATACAAACACTTGACTATTTTGTACAATCAAGATGCAAGTGAAAACGAAAAACAAGAATATGAGGAAAGAAAACAATGGAAATAATGTGAAGAGCCAGAAGAATGGTCTCACAATAGAACATTTTTCAAAGAGTTGAAGGAGGAGCATTAAGGAATTCAGATTTGAACTAAAACAAGCATAAACAGATGCTCTCTTGATTTATGATGTTAGCATAGCTAATGACTAAATCACAGCCTGACATTCACCAAGGAGTCATCTCCCATTCAATATGAAATCCCATCAGGGTTTTATCCTTTAAATTTAGAGTAGCGGGATTACAAAAGCCCTCTTTTTTCATGTCCTTTGATCATTTTTAACATTTTTTAAGACCCTGGTGACATTATTTGAAGAGTCACTGAGAAGTGCCATATAAGTAATTGCAGTAGGTGCCTTTATGTTGAAATCGATTAAAGTAATAAAAGTGACTCTCCTTTTTAAATATAGGTTATTAAACTTTTGAAACACTTTCTTTTGTAAATCATTTTTATTTTTACATTAATATAAACCACTGAATGGCACGTTGATATAAAATATTTTAAAGGCTTCCTAATTTAGCACCCTCTGGTTTAAAAAAAAAAAAAAACCTTTGAAGCTGAATCACTAAAATAGAGAACTTCTACTGGAAGAAATACTTTATTTCTAATTAGTTTCTGATCATATATTAGATATTTTTGCTTGCAAAATGAGTTTCCCACTTATTTTATTATATGAAGTATAAATGACATCAATTACTTCAGTTCTGTAGTGAAAATGTATAAGCCAAAGTATTTTTTTCATTTGATAAAATTTCCATATTACACCAAATGGATAAAGCACACTGAAGAAAAACAACAACCACAACAACCAGTAAATGAAAATTAAAGGTTTCACCTTGGAACTGATTTGGGAGATTCTACTGAGTACCTAAATTAAATCAATATCTCAGGACCACCTGTCCAACATTTCCTGTTGGTATTGTGATTTCACTATATTTTGGCTCAAACCCTGAGGACAGAGAGCAATACCAAAGATTAAGCATAACTTTTTATTTGCTTTTCTCTTGTTTATTGGCTTATGGTCCCATCCTACAATCTGATCCATGTGAACAGCCCCTAATGCCAGCATTGAGTTCTATAGGGCTTCACATGGGTGCAGTGACAGCCTCCCAGCCCCTATGCTTCCCGGCCTAGATAGTGCAAATAACCACACTGACCTTTAAGCGTGGGGCAGGGGGGATTTGTCTGGCTGGCCGAATGAAGGGAACAGTGCGTTATGGTTGGAGGAGGGAGGGAGAGGTCAAACTGCTGCAAAAGGGGACAAGGGGACATCCCCTGAGATCCAGATGGGCAGAAGTGTTTAAAGAGGCAGCCTGTGTATGAAACCCCCTTTTACATGGGGCAGGCTGAAGCAGCACCTACCGTCTCTCTCCTTTAGGTGATGAAATACGAGGTCTGGTCAAGACCTGCTGTGGGCATTGTACTAGCTGCCCCTTTTTAGGAGTGCTGGGAAGGAATTTTCCCTTTACCACTCAATTCGCCTACGTGGAGCTGGGGTTGTTTTGCCTTCCCCACAGTGGGTTTGGAGAGGGCTTTGTTGACCTTTGCCATGAAGGGTTGTAGGCTGTATGTTGCAATTCATTATTTAAGTATGGGCTGGATGTCCAGTGCAGATATTCCATTGGGAAGTTATACAATGACCGGATAAATGGTTTGGAAAATGACTTAAAAAGGAGTTGTTGGTTAAAGGAATGGAACAGGGGTGAGGGGGATTGGGACTCCTATGAATGGTATAGCAGGGATCCTACCCACCTTTTTAATAGCCCACCTTTAATAGCCCTCCTACATGTGGTAGATGGTAAGGTCCAAGCAATAGGTTGGCTGAGGGACCTAGATGGAAAAAGAAAGGGGGGGGGCTAGCAGAAGCCCCCCCAGGTGGTTATTGAATGAACATGGGGTTACCTAAAATGTACACTTTTATCTGCTGGGTAGTCCCAGACATCTAATAATAAAATTGTGACCTGATTAAAACCATATCAAGTGTCTCCTGTCCTTCTTTCTGTATACCCAGACAAAAGTCTGGAGAGGACTTATCAGTCAGGGCCACTGAGTCTAAGAGAGTCTTAATTTTTGTGTCTCACATAAGTGTAGAAGTAGAAGAGCACAGAAAGAAAAGCAATAAACAGGAGAGTCAATTGGAATATAATAGTTTTCTTCACCACCTACCATAAACATTTGTGTAGCATTATTATGTGCTTTCAAGCATGTGTTCTATTCATAGCTGTACTGTATATTGCTTATCACCTCCAGGAGATGTTTTGAGGCCTTACAAATGTTATACACATACACTAGTGTGTTGGAAGCACAAGACTTTTAAAATGATTGTGAAAATTATGTAAAAACTATAAAAAAAGAGTTTACACTTTTGGAAAATAAAGTTCAAACCAACAAACCAACAACCCTTTGTAGTATATACATTAGTTAGCATATGCATTAGTTAGCAAATTTAATCTTATTTTCAATTTCTGATCACAACAGTACTACACAAAATATTAAATCAATTTTTGTGTCTGTCATTTTCACTTGACTAGCACATACCCTTTCTTTCAAGATCCTCAAAGAAGAAAAGGCAACAAAGATTAGAGCAAAATTAGTCTAGACAGACAAATGTAAACACTTTCCAAACTACGTAACTTTGCAGCTCTGTCAAAGGTACTCTTTTAGGTTAATTTGAATATCACTTTGTAGATGAATTATAAATTTAAGATAATGTAATTTCTGTTGTGTTCTACTTGAGTAAACTTGAGGTACTTAACCACATTCATGCCACGCCATTCGTTGTTGTCATATCTATTATTTCCACTTATTCCTATCTTGTAGCCAGAGACAAGATTATAAATTTACAGAGATTTATTTTTGACATGAAAAGACATATTATACTATGAAAAATCGGGAAAACTTGTACAATGTACATATGTTTCCAAGTCATATTTTGCATATTTATTAATTGGTTCTGTGTGTGCTATGTTTAAATATTATCTATAATGTCACATTGAAATACCTAGCATTGGGGTTTGAAATTGTATTTTTGCTGTTTAGACATACATTTTGGGGTCACACTGTATCTCTGACTTTTATCTGAATAGAGATCAGTGCCCCCTTCCACAAGGAAGATCTGTTTACTTGACACAGACTGATAGACCCATCTGCATTTCAGAAGTCTCTGAGCAAGAATACTCTGAAGATGGTTTCCAAGTCTGTCAGTAACAAGATGGGACATAATCATCATATTTTGTCCTTTACCAGTGATATGATAGGTCCTAAGAACCTCTCCCTCTTTGTCCTCCTTTCACTTTGGAATGCACATGACCTGTGCTGGATGAAATACATCAGACATAGACTAGAGCTTCAATGCTGGAAGTCACTTTCCACTTGTGGTATAGATAGCTTATAAATCTTCTCATCCACCTTTGTGGTTGCAAATTATGTCCAGGATACCTGTTCAGAGTAGCTGACAATCCATTTGATTGCCTCATGGACCAGAGATAGATTCTTTCTTACTGTGAGAATTTTTCAACTAAGTTAAGTTGACTGCCTTTGTGTGAGAGGACAGGATGAGTGGAGGGATATTTGTACATTAAAATCATGGGGTGGGCACCAAAAATGACGTCACTCGAGGAAGAAGTTTTGGACAGTTTTACCATTTTGGTTCTGAAGGTGCCTATGTGCTATGACTTATACCCTTGCCCCCTGTGGCTTGTAAAAACAGATATATTTGTTCCACTTATGGATAAGATCAATGACATCTCCTAATGGAAAAGAAGGCATTTGGCTTCATTTAAATATGCAGTAATGAACATTGACTTGCTTGAAAATTGCAACCTTCATAATTTCTATCCTGTTCCTAACCTTCCCTTTCTTCATGTGCAATTTTAGGTGTTGAATTTGATTTATAAAGCTTTGCTGTATTTACCATGGGCACTGATAATCAGAGGTACTGCTTCTCTGTTACGCCATAAGCAACTGAAATAACTGATATCAGAGGGGGATCTGAGCTAACAGTCTATAGATGTAAACATCCAATTATAGGGTGCTGGACATTCTCAATAGAGGACACTCTGGAACATGTTTCTTCTACTGATCCCACAAAAAGTGAATCTGATGACCTTTAGGACTCACCTTTTTTTTCAAGGCACTTTTTTGTGGTTTGTTTTGGGTGGAGCTGGAGCAGTACCCGATTTTTGTGTGGAATCTCTTCCCCACCTCTTTGTTTCAGAGAAAAATAGCAAAACAAACGAACAAAAAACCACACTCTGATACACGTCAATAAGGATTCTTTTAAATCATTTCTGCAGAAATTTTCCCACTGCATCTGTGTAATTTCTTGTGAACTAGAATAATGGCTGGAGATAATCTTTTAATTTTGTCTTCTTTTTTACCCCATTGGTTAGCTTCCACAGAAGATACCATTGTGAGACAACGAACTTTACTTCCAAATATTTATTAGCTTATAAAACAAATCTGTCCTTTCAACATCCGAAGTTATCTAGAAAACCTACAAAATTCCTCCAAGAACCCAATACTTTCCAGGGTACAGAGATGAAAAAAATCATGTTCATGCTAATTTTAAAAGAACAATAACAAACAGTTGTGTATATTCTTTTCTCAGCCATCAGTGAAATATTTGACAACATATCTGTCTAGCTCAGTGGTTCCCAAACTTGTTCCGCCCCTTGTGCAGGGAAAGCCCCTAGCATGACGGGCCTGATTTGTTTACCTGCTGCATCCGCGGTTCGCTGCCCCAGGCAATGGAAGCGGCGTGGGCCGAAGGACGTCCTGGCCACTGCTTCGAGCAGCTCCCTTTGGCCTGGAGCAGCGAACCGCGGCCACTGGGAGCCACGATCAGCCGAACCTGCGGATGGGGTAGGTAAACAAACCAGCCCGGTCCACCAGGGGCTTCCCTGCACAAGCAGCGGAACAAGTTTGGGAACCACGGGTCTAGCTGAATCATAAAACTTGTAACATCCTTTTGAACATTCGTTTGAATGAATGGATTGGCATGAAGTGCCAGTACATCCTGCCATCCTAGAAAAGTGCACTAGCTCTATCTTTTGGCAGGACAATCAACAATGAAATAGCTAGATGTGCTGGTATTTAAGTAGATATGAGCATGCTTTGAAGTTAACATTAAATGTTGTGAATCAGGGCAAAAATCTCTCAGATTATTGTTTGAGTCTGTCAGCAGTCTATAAATTAGCCATTTTAATATGTCACGTTAAATTTATATTGTTCTATTTTTAATCTATCATGGTACCGTGGTCTGAGTATATTGTGTCAACATAATTACTTTTATCAACCAAACTTGTAATCTCATTTTAAAAAAAATCAAGTCAGACAGGCTCTATTGTCCATCAACCCATGTTGATATTCAGATGCAGTGATCTTTTCAGCTGAGTGAACAACTTCCTTTTATGAGGTTAAGGGATTCTAGCACTGTAGGACTAGTGAACAGGAGATTTGAGGGTAATTTCTCTCTGTAGTATTAATGGCAAAATCCAGACACCAAACATCCAGGGTGTAGAGGATTCCAGACACAGAAGAAATAAGGCAGTTTCCAGACTTAGAGGGTGAGGAAGTTAGAATTTCAGAAAGCCTTGCACAGAAGATTTATATTCTCTCGGTACACCCAAGCATTTGGAGTCAGGGATGACTTGAGGCAGAACCAGTGGATCTATGTCTGTGTATATCAGCAAACTATTGTCCCTCGATAGAGAAAGAACAAAGTGGTTGCAAAGGCTGCCACAGATGTGAGGCTACAGTTGCTTATTTGGCATTTGGAAGCTGTGGACCTCATCAGTGGTACTATACATGTACTTATGTACACAAGGTTGAACACATGCTTAAGTGTTTTGCTGAGTTGGAATCAGGAATATCTAAATCACTGTCTAAATCAGGAATGTCTAAACTATTGGAAATAGCAAATTATATATAATACAAATTTTAAATGAGTGTCTGGCTTGCAACTCTATAAAGTTCAAAGAATACTGAATAATTCAGTACCACCTCTTGAATGTGCTATTTTTCAGAAATAGTGGGGGAAAGACTCTGAAGATATTATCAGATGTAAAACAATTTGAACTTGAGAGCAAATTCAGAATTTGATTTATCTTGCCATTAACTATCACTTGTTAGTTCCAACAGGTTGAACACTGAATGAGAGGATTAATTACTCACCATCTTAACCAGTGGTATACCACAGGTAAGTTAAATATTTAACTACTGTATTCATGTTTAAAGGCTATCTTAAAAGACAATGGAAAGCAGGAAGTAAAGTGTACACATGTGTGGTTAAGGGGGCTTGTCATAAATATAAAGAGAAGGGGTTAAGAAGCTCTGATACAGTACTATAAAATCCTCTTACCTGTAAAGGGTTAAGAAGTTCAAGTAACCTGGCTGGCACCTGACCAAAATGACCAGTAAAGAGACAAGAGACTTTCAAATCATGGCGGGAGGGGGAGGGAAAGGCTTTGTCTGTCTGTCTGTTTGTCTGTGTGATGCCTCTGCCAGGGACAGATCAAGAAAGCAAGCAATCCAACTCCTAAAGAGTTAGTAAGTAATCTAGCTAGAAAATGCATTAGATTTTCTTTTGTTTTTGGCTTGTAAAATTTGCTGTGCTGGAGGAAATGTGTATTCCTGTTTTTGTGTCTTTTTGTAACTTAAGGTTTTGCCTAGAGGGATCTCTATGTTTTGAATTTGACTGCCTGTGAGATTATCTTCCATTCTAATCTTACAGAGTTGTTCTTTTTTGTTTGTTCGTTTTTTGTTCTTCTAATAAAGTTCTTTTTTTAAGAATCTGATTGGGTTTTTAGGGTCGTAAAAATGCAAGGCTGGTCTGTGCTCATCTTCTTTATTCTCAAGCCTCCCCAGGAAAGGGGGTGTAAGGCTTGGGGGGATATTTTGGGGGAAGACATCTCCAAGTGGTCTCTTCCCCGTTCCTTTGTTAAATCGCGTGGTGATGGCAGCAGCATACTGAATCCCAGATACGGGGAATTTTGTATCTTGGGAAAGTTTTAACCTAAGCTGGTAGAAATAAGCTTCAGGGGTCTTTCATGTGGGACCCCAGATCTGTACCCCAGAGTTCAGAGTGGGGAAGGAACCCTGACAGGGTTAAAAGGAAATATAATCATCACTTTTTCTATGAGGTCCACAGTGACTCACACACATTCAATATGAAATAAGAGAAAATAATAACCAAAAAAAAAAAAGGTTTCTTGCCTTCTCTATGTAAACTCCACATGTGGCAGGACTCTAGTTTTATTTATGTTTTGCATGATGCTGCTAGTACTTAGTTTCGTGATACGGTTCTATTTATTAGCAGAACTACATATAGCTTATGGGATTCTAATTTAACTCCATTCTAAGGTCTTCCATGACCACTTTTAAGCTACTTCATTGATCCAGACCCAATGGAAAACCTGTGCCATAAGGAGATTTCCAAGTCCACTTCATGCTCACAAGTCCTAGCAGGGGAGACATGTCAGGGTCTGTGACCTTGCGATGACAGATATGGGTAATGTAATGATGCTGTGGCTGCTCCGACAGTACCCAAGGGCTAAACCAAACTCCAGGCAACCTAAAAATCAGATAGCTAAAGCTACAGTTGCCTGCCACTCATGTGCTGCACCAAGCAGAATTCAGGTATGCCTTTGAACTGGGCCCAATAACTGTACCCTAGATATTAAAGCTATTAATTCATCAAGAAGGATTGTTTATTGCTAACCTGTTTCCATTAAAAACATACAAAAAAGACATTCAGATTATGTGTATGAATCTTTTAAAACTATCCGTAAATGTTCATAATTTTAATTTACAGATTGGAACAGGAAATCATCTTGTTTTCCAGCATTATTTGTGAAAAAAAAGCTTTAGTAAAAAATAAGATAAAATAACAATAGATGTTACTAATCAAACAAAGAATCAGAGTCCTGAAGGTCTGGAATTCTATCAATAAATGAAGTAATGCAGTAAATGAAGTGTTCAGCAAGCAAGACAAAGTAATATGAGTTGCCAAATAGATAGATATAATTTGCATATATGGATTTTGCAGTGGGCAACTAAACTGAGCAAAGTATAATTGAGGTGCATCAATTTAATATTTCTTCATCACAGTATGCTACAATGAACATAAAAATAGTATAATATTGGCAATATAAATAGTCCTAAATGATCAGTATTCAAACACTTCATTAACTGAGAAGCAATTTCCTATTTTTTAAGGTTCATTATAATCTCAAGTTAATTTTGCTGTAATTTCTACATGTATTGTTATGAAAAAATAAATTCAATGAATAAACCAGATCCAATAATTTTAGTTATGCTGCTGTGGTATTCACATCTTAAAATACCAAACATTGAAATCATAGTCTTGTGTAGTAAAGGAGTGCTTTGGAAACTGATGAATACACAATGCATCCGATCATGAACCTTATTCATCCATGTAAGAAACGACACAAGCCTGGATTGAAAGCCTGAAGGCAGAAGCTGTGACGTGGATACAATGAGCTCAAAGACAGTACAACTGATTTATTACATGCCTGAAGATTATGTATGATAATAATAAAGCCAAGCTAGTCTGATAGAACAAAGTAAAAGTCTTGTATTTATTTGCAAAACTCTCTCTGAGGGAATGTCATAGATGAGATTTTCAATTTGCCAAGGTAGCTGGATGGAAACATGATAGCTTTATTTGGTGCTTTCTAAGACTTTCAGCAGAAAGTCTAGGATTGAAGCTGACATGCCTGAGTGAAATATTTCCCCCTCCCATACAGACTAAGGTAAAAATATGATTTTCATTTGATGATTATCACCGAGTTAAAAAGAATTTGCACATTTGGGCCATGATCCTTCAAACTGATCCAGACTATTGGACCTCTGCCCTTGTTGGGAGGCACAGTGGTTTCAATAGGATTCCATACGGGCAGAGGGGTCCATCAGCAGAGATCAGATTGCATGATGAGTGCTTTGATAAGTGAAATATAAGGGAAATATCACCAACGTGGATCCAGCTTTGGGACAAACATCCAGCGTAGTTTAGGTGAATTCAAGTTCTTAGAAAATGCTGCAAAACTTTCCTCTCTGAATACTCCTCTCCATCATAAAAATTACACACTATTGATCCCCTCTACTACCTCAAAAAACCAACAGCTAACCATTTAAATAATTAATAAAATCTAAAAAATTCAAAACAAAAAACCCTATCTCAAGTAGAACTTTTAACTTGAAATGGGAATAGTGACAGGCACTCCATGAAGTCCACTAAGGACTTTGCAGTTGCTATCCATTTTAGGTGGAAGACCCTCAGATATTACTACAGTGATAGCCAGCAATATAAACCCTGAGATAGATAGATCGATAGATTTGCCCAAGATTTGTAGTCTTTATTAATTAGGTTTATATTTTAACATGGTATTTTTTCAATTTTCAGCAATGATCTGTGGGCAGAGCTAGATAAACAAGTAAAGAAATAATCTTGAACAATGCCATAAAGAATGCAGGCCTGATTTTATGCTGTCTTGCATCATCTGTGTGTGTGCAAAGTGAGTGCAAAGTGGGTGTCAAATACTACCACATCAGAAACCTAGCATTTTGCTTCCACTATCAAATCATTCTCATGCATACAAATGACTACACAAAGTGCAAAAAAGTAGAGATTCGAGCCCATTGAGCAGATAGAGTGAAATAAATTGGCATAATTAAATGTCTGGGATATATTGTGATCAGATAGATCGTCTCAGGCTCCTGAACTATGAAACTACTTATATAACTGCCTTTTTTTTTAAGTTTCTCTTGTAGAGACTAGCTGAAAAATGTCAGCATGTCAAAAACATACCTCTTGACCCTGGGCTGTCAAATCACATGCAAGAGTAAGAACTTAGGGCCAGATTTTCAAAGGTATTTAGGTGTCTAAAGATGCATACGGGTGCTTAGAAACTTTACAAAAATTTCCAAGTGTCTCATTCCCATTAAGAGCTAGGAACATAGACTTAGGAGCCGTGGCTGGTAAAACAAAGGTGGGTAGGAGACTAATGAAGTTAGTTCTCTGCATTTTCCAGAGAATGAAGGTGGGAAGGTAGTAATTTTTATTTCCTTGCAGGTACTCTACAATGAAGAACCTGCGGTTAAAACTTCTGGTGTCATCAACGTACATTGTGACATAATCAGTGTCTTCTTTAGACTGATGGTTAGTCCAAATTCATCAGAAACTATCAGAAAACTATAGAAAAGTTGCTGGATCTCCTCTTCAGTGTGTGCAACAAGCACTGCATTCTTGGTGAAAAGCAATTAACTTATCAGCAAGTGTTTGACTTTGGTTTTTGCTTTTAGATGTGCAATGTTGAAGAGTTTCCATTTCCATTTCCATTCTACAGAGATATGCACCCTTTGTGCTAGTTGAGAAAGCATGACGAAGCAGCAGAGAGAAGAATATACTGAGAATCTGTGGTGCCAAATCCCTATTTGTTACTGTGATGCTAGCAGACCAGATGCAAATACATGCCAAGGCCTCACTGAACATTGACAAATGCATAACTGAAAACCAGTCTGGCTCTCCTGTGTGTTAGTATTGTTAAAATAGATATTAGAGTAATAAGAATGTGTTTAGACTTCATGAAATGTTTGTTGGCTACTGCATGTATTAATCTTACTTACAATATCTATATCCCACGTTATAAGGTAATATTTAAGTGTTTGCTCTGAAACTGTAAAAGTATTTGCTAAAACCCCACAGTCAGGACAGAAGCATTATCAAGTGTGAAATATTACTTTACCACAAGAAGTGTAATCTCCTCCCCATCAAAAGAAGGCCTATAGATACCAGGCAAACCGTTGTGGCACAACAGTGGACAAAAGACTTTGTTGATTGCTTCCCTCACACCGATGAAGAGGGTACATGAACACAATCTTGTTCCATTACAGCTGGGGAAGGGAATAAAATCGCTGTTAAAGAGAAATTATTATCACTACGCTGCTTAGAATTCATAGATGGCAGTAATTCTAAGCATAAAAAAGGGATCCCCAAGCTGCTTTGTTTGGGTTAGCCCTAAAGGATATATAGAACTTGCATATATAGCAGCTACTATCAACTTTTTTGGAATGTAGGACCAGTAACTCATTTGTGGATGTATGTTTACTTGCTTTAACCTTGTAAATAACTCTTATTTCTTTTTTCCTATTTAATAATATCTTTGTTAGTCTAGAACCTTCCTCTTTGGAACCCCCTTTCAGGTAGTTGAAAGCAGCTATCAAATCCCTCCTCAGTCTTCTCTTCTGCAGACTAAATAATCCCAGTTCCCTCAGCCTCTCCTCATAGGTCATGTGCTCCATCCCCCAATCATTTTTGTTGCTCTCCGCTGGACGCTTTCCAATTTTTTCCACACCCTTGTCGTAGTGTGGGGCCCAAAACTGGACACTATTCTGTTTGGTAGCTTCAGCTCTGTAAGATGAAAAATCTTTTTGTCAGTTAATTTAGTGTCCTTCTTACAGAATTTATGCAACCTTAATTCTGGCATTTCCTAACTTCTAAGTGCTTGACTTTACAATCTTAACAATGTTCTTTTAATGTAGTCTTTTTAAGTTGTAATATTAATATTGTGATACATCATGGCCAGAGGGCAGCAGGAGACTGTTAGAAAGGGAGCCTTATTCCCTGTAGTGGGAAGAAAGTTTGCTATAAATTAATTAAAGCAGCTGAAGCCAATTAAAGCACCTGAAGCCAATTAAAGCACCTGAAGCCAGTCACATGATTCAATCAGATAAGAGGAGGAGTTGAAGCTGAGTGGATTGGTGTTGGAGCAGAGAGCAGTTTGGAGGAGTTGAAGCAGAGTGGATTGGTGTTGGAGCAGAGAGCACTTTGGAGGGAAGCAGAAGAGAGTTTGGAGAAGTTCTGTGGTGAGCGAAGAAGAACAAGACCCTAGTTAAAGGGACACCTGGTTTGTGCTGAGGGAGGGCAGGAAGCCTCACAAGTTGAAGGGCAGGAGAAGAAAGTAGCCCGGGGTAAGAACCGCTAGATCTAGTGGTTTACCGCTATCCCTAGGGCCCCTGGGCTGGGACCTGGAGTAGAGGGTGGGCCTGGGTCCCTCCCTCTCCACTAGGACACTAGTGGGGCAGTTAATATCCCAGTTCAGGGGCAAGAAACAGCGCCCTGAACCCCCCACCCCTCAAGAAGAGAAAGTGTGAGACCCATCATAGTAGTGCCAGCAATTTGCCACAATATACATGGACCAATCTATCACTAAGCTGGAACCAGATGTGATCTGACATGTAAAGAGATAAAGTGCACAGGTACTGATATTATTTATGATCTTTATTTGTATATGTTATGCATGGTAACAGCTGAGATATATACCTTCTTATCTGAAAAGAGCACTAGTGTAAGTTGCTTTAAATAGTTTTATTGATTATTGTCTTGCTGATGGGCAAGGAAGAATAGGCTTTGTGCATTATAGTCACCTATCAAATGACAGATAAAGGTAGGAAACAATGAATCATTTGTTATAAGAAAAAATAGTCAGCCAGTGCAGACAACAGTATTGACTGGAAATAAAGACTATTTTAACTTTATTTCCTGGCAAAATAATTTATTTCAGGCTAGAGTATTCTGCCAATCAGTGATTTTAGTAAAATGTAAATGGATCTATATTTGGTACAGTATTATGAAATATATTTATGCAATTTTTATTGAAGCAGGACTTGACATAAATGTCAAAATTCGTTTCTAATGTGCTTCCTTTGTGGATGAAGTTATTCCCATTTTTACAAATGGGGGGATACCTACACAGTTTTGTGAATCCATTGCTGAAATTAGCTATCAGCTCCCATCAGGGGACACCTGATGTTAAAGACTGCTGTGTTTCAAATATCAATAAAAATTCAACCTTTGCTGCAATTTGAAACCATCTGTTGACATCCAAGTTGGATACTGCATGTGAAGTAAGATAGATTTCTACTTTTCATATTAAGACTTTGGTCTTTATACGGCTGTCACTTACTTCTTGGGCATCTTAGGTTTTTGTATAATTTAAATGAGCTAATACACTCTGTGCTTTGTCACCCTGTAATCAAGTGTATCTTGTGGACATTTCTGCTGATGAAAGGATGAAAACACCACATCAAAATGGAATTTTCACAAGAAAGTTTAAACTTTTATATATTCTGTTGTAAAAAAGAAAAAAAATTACGAAAAATAGAGGCAATTAAGTTTAAGCACTCCACAGTAAAATAACTGTATATAAATGAAAATACTTAAACATGAATAGAAGAAAATGAAATGTTCGCAATTGTTCTATTCCTATATTCACCTAATTCCAGGTATATAAAAAAAAAGTTGTATTGGAAATTAAATTAATCCAAGAGTCTTAGCTTGAAGTAGCCACTGAACTCAAATGTGGATGAACAATGACCTTTTGGGAATGCAAAAGCAGCCAAAATGGAATAAGATTTTGTTTTCCCTATAAAATTTTGTGAAAAAATAACTTTTCTTTGCCTAACTCTTACACACAAAGGGAAAAAATTCTGAACAGTGGACTGTTACCATGACAAAAAACATTTGTATGTCAAAATGTAAACATTAGTATGCCTTGTTAGTTCCTCAGTACCTAAATATTATGGGCCAGATCCTCAGATGCTGTAAATCAACATAGCTCCATTGAAGCAGACAATCCCCATTGAAATCCTAAATCACTACTGACAATTATATTTTTACACAATTGGCAAATGGCAACCCTTAAATAAAGCTGTGCAATTTTATACTGTGTATGCAGTTAAGAATCCTACATAATACAATGGGGCATCTGCTAATAGCAATAACCACTCTATAAAGAGTTAACTCATGTGCTTGGTCTTATGAGGAGAAGTGCATCCTACTGGGGTCTTAAAAGCTGGACAGACATTGTAAAATTGTAGCTGAGCATAATCTCTCCATTACAGAGGCCACTCAAGACTCTTCACTTAAATTATCCTTTTTGAGAAATGTGCTTCATGCACTATCAGACACCTTTAAATGAAGCCCAAATGCTGCTCTATGGAACAGCCTGTACAATCGATTTTTAGAACAGATACAGTTGCCCTGATTGAGGAAAACACATGCTTAAATCCAGCCCTATTCATCAAAGTATTTAAGAGTATGCTTATTTGCAGTAGGATTTAAACGTGTGCTTTTGTGCTTTCCTAAAAAGGGATTCTATCCTGAATAAAACCAATATATTGGCACTAAAGATTCATATGTCCTTTGATGCTTCAACCACCATTCCAGAGGACATGTGTCCATGCTGATGATGGGTTCTGCTTGATAATGATCCAAAACAGTGAGGGCTGATGCATGTTCATTTCATTCATCTGAGTCAGATGCCACCAGCAGAAGGTTAACTTTCTTTTTTGGTGGTTGGGTTCTGTGTTGCTCTTTTAAAACTTCTGAAAGCATGCTCCACTCCTCATCCCTCTCAGATTTTGGAAGCCAACAGATTCTTAAATCTTGGGTCAAGTGCTGTAGCTATCTTTAAAAATTTCACATTGGTATCTTCGTGTTTTGTCAAATTTGCAGTGAAAGTGTTCTTAAAAAGAACATGTCTGGGTCATCCAAGATTTCTATAACATGAAATATATGGCAGAATGCAGGTAAACCAGAGCAGGAGACATAGAATTCTCCCCCAAGGAGTTCAATCACAAATGTAATTAACACATTATTTTTTAACAAGCGTCATAAGCATGGAAGCCATCCTCTGGAACAATGGCTGAATCATGAAGAGACATATGACTCTTTAGCTCATCTGGCACATAAATATCTTGCAACAGTTCCATACGAACTCCTGGTCTCACTTTCAGGTGACATTGTAATTAAGAAGTAGGCAGCATTAAGTCACGTAAATGTAAACAAACTTGTTTGTCTTAGTGAGTGGCAGAACATAGAATCATAGAATATCAGGGTTGGAAGGGACGTCAAGAGGTCATCTAGTCCAACCCCCTGCTCAAAGCAGGACCAATCCACAACTAAATCATCCCAGCCAGGGCTTAGTCAAGCCTGACCTTAAAAACCTCAAAGGAAGGAGATTCCACCACCTCCCTAGGTAATGCATTCCAGTGTTTCCACTCTCCTTGTGAAAAAGTTTTCCCTAATATCCAACCTAAACCTCCCCCACTGCAACTTGAGACCATTACTCCTTGTTCTGTCATCTGCTACCACTGAGAACAATCTAGATCCATCCTCTTTGGAACCCCCTTTCAGGTAGTTGAAAGCAGCTATCAAATCCCGCCTCAGTCTTCTCTTCTGCAGACTAAACAATCCCAGTTCCCTCAGCCTCTCCTCATATGTCATGTGTTCCAGTCCCCTAATCATTTTTGTTGCCCTCCGCTGGACTCTTTCCAATTTTTCCGCATCTTT
The DNA here is from genome assembly GCF_965140295.1 of Lepidochelys olivacea. NCBI lineage: Eukaryota > Metazoa > Chordata > Testudines > Cheloniidae > Lepidochelys > Lepidochelys olivacea. The sequence goes on along the minus strand of NC_140411.1, from coordinate 71,858,077 downwards.
CTTGTAGTGTGGGGCCCAAAACTGGACACAGTACTCCAGATGAGGCCTCACCAATGTCGAATAGAAGGGGACGATCACATCCCTCGATCTGCTGGCAATGCCCTTACATATACATCCCAAAATGCCATTGCCCTTCTTGGCAACAAGGGCACACTGACTCATATCCAGCTTCTCATCCACTGTAACCCCTAGGTCCTTTTCTGCAGAACTGCTGCCGAGCCATTCGGTCCCTAGTCTGTAGCGGTGCATGGGATTCTTCCATCCTAAGTGCAAGACTCTGCACTTGTCCTTGTTGAACCTCATCAGATTTCTTTTGGCCCAATCCTCTAATTTGTCTAGGGCCCTCTGTATCCTATGCCTCCAGCATATCTAACTTTCCTCCCAGTTTAGTGTCATCTGCAAACTTGCTGAGGGTACAATCCACACCATCCTCCAGATCATTTATGAAGATATTGAACAAAACCGGCCCCAGGACCGACCCTTGGGGCACTCCACTTGATACCGGCTGCCAACTAGACATGGAGCATTGATCACTACCCGTTGAGCCCAACAATCTAGCCAACTTTCTATCCACCTTAGAGTCCATTCATCCAGCCCATACTACTTTAACTTGCTGGTAAGAATACTGTGGGAGACAGTGTCAAAAGCTTTGCTAAAGTCAAGGAACAACACGTCCATTGCTTTCCCCTCATCCACAGAGCCAGTTATCTCATCAGAGAAGGCAATTAGATTAGTCAGGCATGACTTGCCCTTGGTGAATCCATGCTGACTGTTCCTGATCACTTTCCTCTCCTCTAAGTGCTTCAGAATTGATTACTTGAGGACCTGCTCTATGATTTTTCCAGGATGTACAAGATGTAGGACTGAGTGGACTTGTAGACTCTAAAGTTTTATATTGCTTTGTTTCTGAGTGCAATTATGTAACAAAAAAAATAAATTTGTAAATTACACTTTCATGATAGAGATTGCACCACAGTACTTGTATAAGTTGAATTGGAAAATACTATTTCTTTTTCATTTTTACAGTACAAAATTTGTAATAAAAAATAATATAAAGTGAGCACTGTACACTTTGTATTCTGTGTTGGAATTGAAATAGATATTTGAAAATGTAGAAAAACATCCAAAAATATTTAATACATTTCAATAGGTATTCTATTGTTTAACAGTGCAATTAATCGTGATTAATTTTTTGAGTTAATCACATGCATTAACTATGATTACTAGACAGCCCTATAAATTATACTAACTATTCAAATATTGTGGGAATACTGCAGCTCTGCAAGGATAAAGCCTCCATCAGCAGAGATGTTAGCAGCTCTATTAACCTCTTAATTCCTGATACACAATGCACTAGCCCTCCTAGCCACATTCTCAAAAATGCCAGATAGATCGTGCAATTGTGCTGTAGCAAGTACATATGGTTTCACTGCAGTAGTGGTAAATGAGACTTCCCTGGTATACTCTTCACCATGAAATGATTAATACTAGTTTTCTGCTGGAAAACAAACCCCTGTTTAAGACAGCATGCCGTAGTCATTTAGCACAGAATATGTCACTATAGAAAACCATGTGGTTTCCAAATCGAATCTGGGGGGCAGAGAGGAAAGGTAGAAATTTATTGTTTGGTATTTAGCTTTCCTAAATAAATGGTTGTGTCCAGCCGCCATTTCACACCCCATTTTCAAGCCCATTGGATTCACATTGCTGATTAAAAATGTGTTATGTTTAAAATGAATTTTAAACTAAGCTTTAGTCCTGGATTTCAATTAGATATGTCCACTAAAGTAAACTTCAAAATTTTCTCTCTCCTTCTTTCTATAATTTTCCTACAAAAAGAAAAAAATATATAAAATTTAAAAACACTGGTATCATAGTTTAGGAATCCAGTGTCCAAAATACTGTTCCTAAATCGATGCTACTAATTCTGAAATAGACCTTCCTGCATTCATACATTTTAAAGGTGAGTGGGTGGACTGCAAAATGGGATTATAATAGAAATTGATTTATAATGTTAGTGCCTGATTCTACCACTCATAATCACAATGATTAGCGCCCTCTTCTTGTGAGTAGTCTTATAGAAGCCAATGGGTAGGCAGATCAGAGATAGGTTATTGTCAGCATATAATTCCACTGCACTTTTTATCCCAGACACAGCTACTATCAGTGTCAAAATACAGGAGAGGGGTTTCCAGACACACCAGAAGAGGTAACTCCCAGAAAAGATTGTTCTTGTCAGATTTTGGCATTTTCAATATACTTGAAGAGCATTATGTTCAAAGAAGCAAACTTTGTGGCCTTTATTCACACAGAATTTCAATGCTTTCTGAAGTTCATACAACTTGTAGAATACAGAAGCATCTCTTAAAGGGTTCAGGCCCAGTGGTAAGGCAGCTTGAGCTACTTTTCCATGGTGTTCCCATGACAAAGTCTGAGTTATGAATTGTGCAACTTTTATAAACACTAAATACATATATAGAAAAAATTAAAATAAAATTGTATCTGTGCTTTCCTTCTATGTTTTTATTACAACAATTTAAAGAACACTGAACTGACTGACAAAATGTAGTATTTAAATGGACAGCATTTTATTATCTCCTTTACTAGGTAGCACAGTATATTTTGGTCAAAGAAGTCAGCTGCAGAGCTATTTGTTGCACTCTACATTTTGTTTCAACCCATTTAATTTTTTTAAACTAAAAGGTCTCAAAGATTATAAATATTTATCTGTAAATATTCAGTCTGGACACCCGTCACAAGTTGCTCAAGCATAAATGAGGTTGAACAGAAACCACATTGCTTTGATACCTCACCGATCAGTCTGCATTCAGTGGACCATTGTATGCTTGTTGAAAATATATATAAACTTTGAGAGAGTTTTGGAAAAAGTGAATGGGCTTGAAATAAAATGTAAAGTAAAAAGAAATTGCTCTTCAGCTAACACCCCACGTGACAAAATATAGAGTGATGCCTCCTAGACAGGAAGCAATAACGTTAAGCCTGCTGAAATACCATATTTGGCAGTAAATACCCTGCTGTTAAAAATGTTGCATGAGGACTATGTGCAAAAATGTTCAAAAAACTATGATAAAGTTGTAGTTAGTATACCTGTATAGCTTTCTATTCTTTCCCTATAAATCTAATTTATCATTTTAAATAAGACTAATTTGGTAAGAAAATAACAAAAGTAGTCAGGTTGTTGGATACACTGTGATTTCAAATTACGTGATGAAGGAAGACCGAATAATTGATTGTTACACTAGCATTCCCTTTTATACACGGCACTAGTCTTCCATTTTAAATTGGATCATCTTGGATTTTTGCAAGCCATCTATTATAGTAAGATCTCTTGAACATCTTGTAATATAACTGTAGAACACAATTAAGATTTTGCTCTATGAATTCTACACCGTTTCCTTGGTCCAGCCCCATTATTTGTTTACTGAGAAACATGTCTACTACCTGTGTTTACATTTCCTGTTTCATTATAGTCTGTCCACTACTTATCTAGGTTAAAGACTTTCCTTAATTTGTGTAGGCTGAAGAAAGTCTTGTATTTTTATTTTTTATTGTGTTATTCAATGTTAATATAGAGACTTTGCTGTGATTTTGGATGTGTCTATTATCCATTATCCTTATTAGAGACAGAACAGGTAGCACTGCCTACACTTGTTTCTGACACCCAACTATGAGACCCTATTTGCAGTTGGTCATAACTTTACCAAACGTTTCCACCATGTAACTTTCCATGCTGGGTGTCTGTCTCCAACTGATTTTTATTTTTAATTATTTTATTTCCCCAAAAATAGTCCAGCTGTTCCTGAGAATGAGACTAGGGGAAAAGACATTATTCTCTCCATGGTAAATTCTTAAAACCGTGTTTTGTTTTGTTTTTGAGACACTCCACATGCATTTTGCCAGAGAGGTTGGCTTTGCACCAGGGTGAGCCATTTATTGCTTCCATGAAAGTGTCCCACAATGGCCAAATTATATGGTTTTAAAAATCTCCGTTTGAGATGCTCAGTAGAGACTTGTTAGTCCAGGAGCTAAATTCTCCCAAGATTCCATTTGCACTGAACAAGCTCCTGCCTGGGCTGCACAGGACTTTCCCTGCAATTGATGCTCCTGTCTGTTGTGGGCCACCGTGACACATGACACATGAACCGAAACTGGGAGATGTTCTGTCTCAAGCTCTCAATGCTCCTGTACAGGCAATGTGAAGGAGGAAACATGAGTTGAATGCATAGGGAATGAGAAGTGGACCTGGAGGCAGATAGGAGGTGTAATGGATTGAGACAAGGAATCTGGTGTGTGGAGGGATACTGTCTCATGGGAGATGAAGAGTAGTGGGCAGGAGGCTGAGATCACATGAGGAGTCTGGATCTGGGATGCGAAAGAAAACTGAAGAATGTGAGGTGAAACTGAAGTATCACATCACCTGATGCCAGGCCAGGTAAACCTTAAAATAATAGCTTGTTATCTGAGGATTTTTAAAACAGTGTTATAGATGAGTTGGTCCCAGGATATTAGATACAAGATGGGTGAGGTAATATCTTTTATTGGACCACCTTCTGTTGGTGAGTCAGACACGCTTTTGAGCTTAAAGCTTGTCTCTCTCACCAACAGAAGGTGGTCCAATCAAATATATTACTTCACCCACCTTGTCTCTCTGATAGTTGAGGACTCATTTATGTATGTTAATAGAGGTGGGTTGTGTAACTGTCACCGCTATGTGCAGATCTGTTCTAGATATTTCTGTGTAGAGCAATGCAGCAATATCTTTAAAAATATATTCCACTATATTTATCCCTCAGGTCAAGTGAGTTTGTTTCTTGTGACCCAAAACTAGTGTTTTGCTATAGGAAAGTGATCATGTTCGCAAGAATTTCTTTGTATAGGAAGCAATCATTAGTCTTGGGACTGGACAAGTTTCAACTTCAATGGATGTCTTGGTAGATAAGGTAAATCTTTGTGTCTTTATGTTGAGGAAGTCTACACATAGTTTATACTGGAATATTTAGTGCAGTGGCTATGATTTTGCAAGGTGTTTAAACAAGTGTCTATCTTTAAGAACATGACAAGACCCATTGAAGTAAATGTGCTGTGATAGACCGAAGCCAGTTGGGTACAGTAGAAGGCAAATACACTGGCCACTGGATAAGCAGTTTTCTGTTCCCTGACTGACCATAGCAGGGGCTGCTCCAGGCTAGGGTGGACACATAGCTCCAGTTAACCTGCAAAGAGACAGTTGAAGCCATTAGGCTAATGAGAACACCCGAATTCAATTAACCTGCAAAGAGTCAGGTGAGGCTGTTAAGCTAATGTGAACACCTGACTCTAAGGCCCCTCTGATACTATAAAAGGGCTCACTCCAGTCAGGCAAAGGGGAGCGGAAGTGGGGCTGAAGGGTGGAGTAATGAAGACACCCTCAAGCCACTGGAAAGGTAGCCCTAAGGCATGGGTGAAGAAGGCGTTGAGAGAAGCCCGAGAGCTTTGGGGAAGTGGCCCAGGGAAATGTAGCAACTCTAGTAGTGAAAGGTTGGCTGTCAACAGCTGCTGCCATTAGGGTCCCTGAGCCAGAACCCAGAGTAGAGGGTGACCCCACGTTCTCCCCAACCCGCCAGTACAGAAACACCTCCTGGGAAGGGAAGACAGGCCCCTCTCAGGACAGGAGGCTAAACTGTTCTGGAATAAGCCTGTAGGGACAACAGACTGTAGGAGTTCTCTCACCAACCTTCTTGCTGGCTTATGATGAAAAGGGCTCAGTGAACTGTACCCTGGCCCCAGAGAGAGAAGGGCTACTTGGAGGGTCACAGTGAGCCTCTGAGGCTAGCATAAACCACCTGGAAGCATGGGACCCATGCGGACAAGGTTGGAGCTCTGTCACAGTACTTAAAAAGGTACATACACACTTAATTACCTTGCAGAATGGGGACAGACTATTAAGAAATATTGTGCAGCATATACAAAAAATCCAAAATTTATTTAAACTTTGGAATATTCTACACACAAACTTTTAAAATGAAGAAAAATATTTTTAACCTATAATAAGTACCACTGAGGCTTAAGATTTTGATCTTGTTTGAAATTCAGTTGACATCTGTGGTGCTGCCAGCATATCCACATTTGGAAATCCAAGCAAGAAAATAAAATAACCACATCGTACAATATCCATCAAAACACTGGCAGTGGTGAGATGAAAAAGCAATCAGTGAGGGGAAAAAATGATGAAATCATATTACATTTTAATATGCCTATCAAGTTGACATTTATGCTAACTAGATAGGAAAAAGTGTCAAGATTTTGTTTGAAAAATTCTTTTTTACCATAAGTAGCATTAGTTCTGTCATCAAGGATTCAAGGACGCTTTACAAAATTTAAATAAAGACTATAAAGAAAACCCATCCACAATAAAAATAATTATTTAGTAGATACACGTGTTTTGAATCAATTTTACTTCCTGACTGGATTGTTTAAAATGTGCTACACAGAGGTAATGCTCTACATTACCATCCAACTTCCACAGCTTATTCAAATAATAAAACTTTTGGCCCCTGAAGATGCCTAGACATCTCTTGAATAAATTCTTTTATCTGTGAAAATGGAAAAATGTAGGCAGCCAAAATATTTCAATAAGCACCTAACAGTTTCATTTCAAATAGAGTTTCATTTCAAAGGCATCGTTTGATTCCTTAACCTAGGGCACTTATAAAATAGTTTTTAGTAGTTCAAGATAAGCTCTGATGTGTCTCTGGAGTGGAAAGAGGACAGTAAAGATGGATTCACAAGAAAGAAAGATGTCTGGGTGGCTTAAGTTCTGTACCCCTCCTCCTAGAACATGTAGGTTTGGTGACTGGTAAATAAAAAGGTGCTTAATGGTTATAAATAATGTAAACTCCTGGGGATAGGGGGTCTCACTACTTTTAAGTCTTGAAGTGAGGATAATTTGCAGTGGCATCCGGCAAAATAAAAGGAAAATGGAGGGGAAGAGATGAAATGCCTTGGAGACCAGATTACCAGAATTAAACTTGTTTGTCATCCTAGTGAGACAATAAAGACCTGTTTGGGAAACATAGGCCTCATGCTAGGTTAGGTTTTTTACACCCACAGTGCCTTGCAAGCAACAAAGGATCATGCTCAGTAGTCCTATCAGTAACTCAATGCTGCTTTCTCACAACCTTCATTTGTTCCTGCAGATTCAAGTGCTAGGTCAAATGATTCACCACAGTGAGTGGGGTGGATTAAATAGATTCACTTACAGAGGATGAGTGAATGTAAATAGAGAGCTGGGGGACAAGAAACAGGAGGAGCAGCCACTGGAAATGGGAAGAGAAATTATGATAATCAGTTGGAGAGGAAGAGGAGAAAGAAGAACAGTTTGGGCGAATGGCAAAGGAGAATGGCATTCTCTTATAAAAATATAATACATGCTGTGTGAAAACATATTATACTATATTATAAAAACTGCATGTCACTAGTAGTGCTTATAAGAATCTGTAATTCAATTTGGAAGTACTGGTGACATTAACAAATCACTTGAGCTGAGCTCTTAAGGTTTATTATGTCGCCATTTCTCCTTAGGGAAATTACTTATACTGTATGTGCAGTTTGGTATACATAATTCTTTATATTTACCAAATTACATGGCATTCTATAGTAGGCTGCATAATTTAAAGTAATGCATTAAGTACTCTGGGCACATACATTGTTTTAAGAAAATGTGCACAGGACAACGTGCTTTATTACAACTTTTCATAATTGTCATCCTCTAAGGATTCTTAATGTGCTTTTATAATCCATTTTATGAGAAGATAATGTAATAAATGTAACTAAATCTAGCAATCATTTTCTGTAATAAGTATTTATGATGCAATTGTGAATGGAAACTTTGATACCCCAATAATTTTAAAGACTATATGCCTGTGATATAATTGCTAAATTCACTAGTATTCTTTGGTTCCTTTGCACCATTCCAGTGATGCAATAGAGCCGTAAACCTGGCTTATATGGCTGGTTAAGCCAGGTTTACAGCTGCTTTGCATCATTAGAGTAGCACAAAACAGATGGAGCATACTAATGAAATTATCTGATATGTTTTCATGACTGAAATATATCCTATATTACCTTTGCAGAATTACCTATGTTGCTGGTTAACATTTAGGTGCTGTCAAGGTTCCTCCCCCACTCTGAACTCTAGGGTACAGATGTGGGGACCTGCATGAAAAACCTCCTAAGCTTATCTTTACCAGCTTAGGTCAAAACTTCCCCGAGGTACAAAATATTCCACCCGTTGTCCTTGGATTGGCCGCTACCACCACCAAACTAATACTGGTTATTGGGGAAGAGCTGTTTGGACGTGTCTTTCCCCCCAAATACTTCCCAAAACCTTGCACCCCACTTCCTGGACAAGGTTTGGTAAAAAGCCTCACCAATTTGCCTAGGTGACTACAGACCCAGACCCTTGGATCTGAGAACAATGAACAATCCTCCCAACACTTGCACCCCCCCTTTCCTGGGAAATGTTGGATAAAAAGCCTCACCAATTTGCATAGGTGACCACAGACCCAAACCCTTGAATCTGAGAACAATGAAAAAGCATTCAGTTTCTTACAAGAAGACTTTTAATAAAAATAGAAGTAAATAGAAATAAAGAAATCCCCCCTGTAAAATCAGGGTGGTAGGTATCTTACAGGGTAATTAGATTCAAAAACATAGAGAACCCCTCTAGGCAAAACCTTAAGTTACAAAAAAGATACACAGACAGAAATAGTTATTCTATTCAGCACAATTCTTTTCTCAGCCATTTAAAGAAATCATAATCTAACACATACCTAGCTAGAGTACTTACTAAAAGTTCTAAGACTCCATTCCTGGTCTATCCCCGGCAGAAACCAGCATATAGACAGACCCACAGACCCTTTGTTTCTCTCCCTCCTCCCAGCTTTTGAAAGTATCTTGTCTCCTCATTGGTCATTTTGGTCAGGTGCCAGCGAGGTTACCTTTAGCTTCTTAACCCTTTACAGGTGAGAGGAGCTTTCCCCTGGCCAGGAGGGATTTCAAAGGGGTTTACCCTTCCCTTTATATGTATGACAGGTGCATACTGCTGGTACTTGGTTTGAGATGAAGATAAAGGAAAGGCTAATATAAAGCCAAGTTCAGGGTCTGAACCCTGTAATCATTTTACCTGTGGAATCCCCATTGGGTTCAGTGGAAGTTTGCTTGTAGACAGGGCATATGACCCAGTTTATTACAGGATTGGCTACAAGTGTTGTCTTTGTGTAAGTGACCATTCCTTTGAGATTCGGAGTAACCTGAATATCATTGTGATTTTTTTTTTTTTGGTGTAAGGGACCATCTATCACAAAAGCCAGCGTGCCTGGGTGGCAAGATGGACCAGAGTACCTAAGGAGACTATGACTCCATGTTAAGGCAGTTATCTTGCTTCAGGAGTTAACACTTGATGGCTGGTTGGTGAAATCTAAGTATAGATCTTACAACTTATTTGCAGTCTGTGCCCTGCATCTTAACAGTCTGCCCTGAGGTTGGTACTCACACTCTTGGTCCACTGCAGCTAACTTAACAGTTCTTTTCATCTAACCATGCTTTTTGGACAGCATCTGCAAGAAAATGGAAAATACTACATTGAAATGTCACCAAGATACTTATATATAACATTCACACAAGTTACAATTTTGTCCATCATTGCAGTATTTTTAAAAATTATCTTTTTCTTAACCCCATAATTACCTTTTATAGGCCAGATATAACAAGAAAATTCATGTGAAAACAGCTCAAACTGAGTGGTCAGTTTGGATGAGCTGTTACCAGCAGGAGAGTGAGTTTGTGTGTGTATGGGGGTAGGGGGGATGTGAGAGAACCTGGATTTGTGCTGGAAATGGCCCACCTTAATTATGCACATTGTAGGGAGAATGGTCACTTTGGATGAGCTATTACCAGCAGGATAGTGAGTTTGTGTGTGTGTGGTTTTTGGGAGGGGGGTGAGGGGGTGAGAGAACCTGGATTTGTGCAGGAAATGGTCCAACTTTATTATCATACACATTGTGTAAAGAGTTGTCACTTTGGATGGGCTATCACCAGCAGGAAAGTGAATTTGTGGGGGGGGGTGGAGGGTGAGAACACCTGGATTTGTGCTGGAAATGGCCCACCTGATGATCACTTTAGATAAGCTATTACCAGCAGGACAGTGGGGTGAGAGGAGGTATTGTTTCATATTCTCTGTGTATATATAAAGTCTGCTGCAGTTTCCACGGCATGCATCCAATGAAGTGAGCTGTAGCTCACGAAAGCTCATGCTCAAATAAATTGGTTAGTCTCTAAGGTGCCACAAGTACTCCTTTTCTTTTTGTGGTTATTTTATTAGAGTTACTCAGTGGTGGAGGGAAATAAACTATTAAGTTATGTTAGTTATCTTCCTGCCACAGCAAGATGGTTCCTAATAGCATATTCTCCAATGTCTATAGGGAATATAGTTAGATGGTGAAGGCTGCAGTGATGAGAATATGCTGATACATGAAGATTTGTATCTTTTTTTTCACCCAGCACGTGCAACATTGTCTCACCACTCTGCAGACACAGTGCTTAAGAGACTTTGGACCATGGATATAGAACAGGTGGATTTCATTGAAACCTGGACAGACTAAAGTTCTCAAAGTATTTACTTCTTTTGATCAACTGGAAAGCCTCACCATAGTTCACCCTCCAGCACTGAGCCTGCATAGTCAAATAGCACAGATGCTAAAAACACCTTCTTCCACCTCTGGAGAGCAAGAGGACCCCATGTAGTCCCTTTGTTTCTGACAAAGACCCAGTCATAGTATTTCACTCATTTATCATCTCCAGGCTGGGCTACTGTAATGTTCTTTTGTTTTCATCTTCCACAAGAAGTTCACAAATAACCTACAACTGGTAACCACCCTCACAGGCCATCTTCTCAGTATCATGAGCAGTAGAGCACTTATCCCACTGGTACTCCACAACCTGAACTGGATCTCCACGTGCTGTTACATCCAATTAGCTGCTATTTATTTTATACTCATGGTTTTTTTCCCCTTCAATATATATTTTACACTGTTACACTGAAGAATCATCACCGCTATTAACTGCCCTTAATGTTATTTAAAGCGTCATATTAATTTACCAACCCTACAGGACATAGCAATTATTTCTGTCATTGCATAGCTGGCTTACTTGTTGACAGCAATGAAATTAATAGGCATCATTTAATGGTCAGAGCTTTTTCTGACCTTTCTTTGACTCCGTGTGCACCAAAATTATTTGTTCACTCAACTGTGCTTACATAAAACCCTAATGCTAACAGATTGGATTTAGCATATCTGAAAGCAGAAGGTCTTCCTCAGCAGGAACGGGTTCAGTGTGTGCAGTGTTGAACAATAGCAGCAAGAACTGTCCATATTATTACAAATCTGCCCAAGATAGAAAGCATAAAGGATGCACAGCCACAATATTCCTCTAAGAAATTACTTCCAGACGTGATGTAAACAAGCAATGAATGTACAAGTGCCTACATGTAATGTTCCATCTGTAGACTGACTTGGAGCTAGCTGAGCAGTAGAGGAGAAATATTGGTATTCCTCTTTCAAAGCAAACTTGTTGAATGATAAGTTATATTTAACAAATGGACTTATTTATTTCTTAGAAATTATGGCTGATTGGCATGTAGTTGACAGTAAAATGGATATTGTTATTACTGTTAGTTGTGGTATTACCAGCCATTGACAAGGATCCCATTGTTCATTTAATAATATAAGGATATAAAAGTTATATTTCTTTTTTAAATTTTGTGTATAACATTGTTTAGGCAGCTATAATCCAGAGAAATTTACAACCAGGAGTATTATGGGAAATGAGCCAAAATCCATGAAAGTCAATTGAAATATCATATTGATTTCCATGGGCATAAGATTAGGCCCTTTTTCTAGTGTATATATTATATAGAGAGCTGGGTGAATAAGGGTTTTTCTATCTAGTTAGGTAATGGAGACTATGGGAGTGTGATTTCTAAAGTGGATTGACACGATGAATCTTAAGTGGTCTGTGTAGACCCTGCTGCTGCACACTAGATTCCCTAGTGAGATTTAGCATAGTATTAAAACAAACTAGGGAACCTTTAGTCTGCACTAGCAGGGTCAACACAGACCAAATAATAGACAGCACATTTGTGCATTTTAGAAATCACACCCCTCATAGTCCCCATTACTTCCCCATGCAGACAAGCCTGAATTCTTTTTTTGTGGTTCACCTACTGTAGACAATCCTATAGCCTTGTGGTTCAGACATTCATCAAGGAGAGGGGAGATCTAAATTCAAGTCCCAGTTTCCAAGTGGGGATTCCAATGTGGGTCTCTCTCATTCCAGGCAAGTGCCCTAACCACTGGGATAAAAGGACACATAGTTTGCTGGGCCTGAAAAACTTACATGTTATATTCATAAATAGTTTTGGTTTGAACAAAACTGCATTTTTCTTTGAATAAACTATTTCTCCCAACAATTTCATCCAGCTTTAGTTACATGTGGAATAATTCCACAATCTGGTTCCTGCTACCTTTTTAAATCATTCCAACACAGAGTACAGCATGGGTTTTATTGTAACACCCTTTTTCACTGATAAAATGAGATGTCTCTCTCTCATTTTGCATACAAAATGGAAAAAGCTTAGCAATACAAATGGGATGGCTGTGGAAAAGTTGGTAAGTCTGGTTTATTTTTTTCCTTTTGTTTTTAGTATTTACATTTCTAAATATATAAACTAAGATGGAAAAATAAAGGTATTATTAAATATTTCACTAAAATCCTAAAGGTTTTTGGAAGAGTTCTCAAGTAATTCAGGATGCAAATGGCACTCTTTATTGTAAGAACCAGACAGAAAATAGTAGAGCAAAGCATCATGACTAGGAAAGTTTTGAAAGGCTAGTCACATCAAAGGACTGTGAATTGTGAATTTTGTGATAAAGTTCAGGTTCAGGGCAGTTCTTATTTTATCAAAACCAATTTGCCTATTTCCTGTTACAAATATGTCTCAAAAGAATAACATGAAAGGAGGAAAGAAAAGCAAAAACAGCAGTAGGCAAAACTGAAAAAGACTAAGGGAAAAAAAATATGAAATGTAGGGTGACAAACATTTAACAAGAAAATGCTGACTAATATGGGTTAATGTGCCTAATTGTAAGCATTCAACTTCGGAAAAAAAAGCTAGTCTCAGTTTTCTCAGATTTGATTGTGTGTATGTCTTTATTTCAAGGCTTCTTCCACTTACTTTATAGTCATCATTGCTGAGAGGCCAACATCTATATTTCTTAAGAATGTCCCAGTTTTCTAGGGTTTCAGAATAGCAGCCATGTTAGTCTGTATCCACAAAAAGAAAAGGAGGACTTGTGGCACCTGAGAGACTAACAAATTTATTTGAGCATAAGCTTTCATGAGCTACATGAAAGCTTATGCTCAAATAAATTTGTTAGTCTCTCAGGTGCCACAAGTCCTCCTTTTCTTTTGTTCAGTTTTCTAAGACTGCCATTATATGCCAGCTCACATCTACTGAAATGCATGTGTTACAGGACCAGTAGACCTCATCGCCCTCAGGAAAGGCAAGGTCAGGATAGGCCCGGTGGCCAATGGGACTCCCCTGGACTGCAGGGAAGCACGGCCTGATGCCAAAGTCAATAGGTCTCCCCTTGGCTGAGGGGAAGCACAGCATAATGCACATTCAGTTGGGGGTGGTTCAGTGGGCCACCCCACAAAGGGGGCAGCTGCGTAGGGGGACCCAGCCCCCCCATTCCACCAGGTTCCAGCCCAGGGTTCTGGAAGTGGTAAATGCATTCACCCAACATGCTGACTGCTGCTGAGACATGGGCTAGTCCCTCGCTGGGATGTTTCCTACCATGACTCCTGCAGTTGAAGTCAGGGAGTCTTGAGAGTCTGTGAGCTCCTCAGGTGGTGGCTGAAATCTCCCTGGGGCAAGTACCTGGTCCCCTGCCTGGGCCTTGGCATCTCCTGCTCCTATGGTCTGGGATCCTGGCTGCTTCTCAGCTGAAGCTAGCAAGCTGCATCCTTCCTCCTCAGCAGCCAGCCCAGACTGAGCTAGGCTGCTCCCTTTTATACTGCAGCAGCAGTTGGATCATGCCCAGCAGAGGGTGGGGGGGGTGTGGGGGGGAGGGGCATAGCTTCTGCTACTAAGATCACTGCTTTAACCCCTTCCACTCCAGTGTTGGCCAGTACACTCTGTCACAGCACATTTAGGCTAATTTCAGAATAATCAGTTGGCTGCTTGACCATCCCATTTCCCCCACCAAACTCAGTCTGTGACCCAACATTCTCCAGCAACTACCCCTACAACTCTCTACAGCAGTGCAAGGAAACAATCTGCATTAATTCACCTTAGGGCAAAGACTGCAATTTTTCTTGGCCCTTGTGTCGATTGCACGAGCTTTTGTGGAAGGGAGAAGACTCCTTGCATTCTCCCTACCTGCCACTTATGAAAAGGCCAGGGATTATCTGACTTTTAGCATGCACTGTGTTTTAAAGCACGGTAACATTTTCCAGAATTGTGTTGCTTGTAAGCCTTCAGTCCTGCTTTGTTTGTGACAGCCCTCACTTCTGCATTATTCCAGGGTTTTCAAAGACTTAGAGAAGCTGTATTTTTATGACATGAAGCAACCTCATAAAACTGTCTCAAGTTGCTAAAGCAACAGAAATAAACAACCATTCTGGACACCTCAACTATCAGCATGTATATTTTATTTGGTCATCATAAATAGAAAACTCATCAGCATGGTGTCAGGTCTATTTGGAATGCAGTACAATTTCTTTTAAATATCCATTTGCATGAATTAGTATTTCTATATCTTAATGCACTGGAAGCACAGCAAGAGAGGCGGGCCAGATTCTGATTTCAAATAGTCTGGCATAAATCTAAAGGAACTGCATTGACTTTGGTGGGGTTATTTTGTAGTTTACACAGGTATACCTGGGATTAGGATTTAGCTCCAATGTTAGCATGACACTTCTTACAGCAAGTAATAGCCTACTGTAAAGCTGTAATTATTATTATCAAAAATAATTGCAAGTGCTCGGAGTCCTTTAGGGCAACTACACTGGCCAGCACAATGGAAAATAAGTGATTTAAAACCCACTTTAGCTGTGTGTATCTTAAATGTTGTACTTTATCGCATTATGTAAATTAAGTATATTTGTAAGAAAGACTAGTGTAACAACTAGGTATGCCCTGATACAAGTGATAAGGGTGACTTTATATTATCCACTTCATAATGAATGTATAAAATGATATGTTTGTGGACAAACCTATCCAACTTGGTGGCAGATGGCTGAAAAGGCTACTTAAGAATTTTTTCAAAGGACATAGAAAGTGCCTGATAATTAATAAATAGCAGATGCTGTCATTTTGAATCCTATCACATGCACAAAATCCAAATAATATAAAAAGATTTCTTTTGAAAACACTTCATAGTCCATTCCTATGCTTCCACAGCCAAAATTTGTTAGCATTTCAGAATAATGTGCTTAATATCACAGCAATGGGAGGCCACAGAAACTCACTACCACTTGGTTCCACAAGCTACAAATAGTCATGCAATAATTCTGAAAGAGTATTGTAGCTATTAACATGAGAGTTCTTTGAAACCAGGAGTTGGTACATTGTAAGCAAGATGAAAATACCCCCACCCACACAAACCACTTTTCCTGTCACCAGAAATGGAGATAAGAACAACCAACAAAAAACATGGTGAATATACCAATAAAAGTAAATGATTTGTATCTTGTTTGTTTGAATATACCAATAAAAGTAAATGATTTGTATCTATTTTACCCAGTAATGAGAATTGTTTTGCACAGCTCTAGTAACTTATAGACTAATAGAAATTAGAAATGGAAGATACCTTTAATAATCAACAGAACTATGCCTCTGTTAATTTATGTGTATGATGGTAGCAACTACAAGCTCTGCAATGAAGTGCACAGATCCTGTCCCTGCATTAGCAGTGAGCTGTGCTGATGTCAAGTGCACTGACATTCACTCTTGTGATGAGGTGGGGAATGATGTGCCACAGGGTTAGCTGGGCTTGTAAAAGTTAAGACTCAGACTCTGGCCTCCATTTGAGTCAGGTGATCAATGGCAATGTGATAGCAGCTTCGAAGCCACACCTCCTCTCAAGGGACTGCCTTTCACGTAGAGAGGGAACCTGCTGGAAGTTTTTTTTCTGCAGAAAAGTGGGGTCTTTGGCAGGTGAAAGTAGCTCACCAGGATTGTGGTGGTTATATGTTGAGAAGGAGCTGGAATGGGTGTTTCCTGTGAAAAGGGTGCCAAGGAATAGACAAACAGGGATCAGGCACACTGGATGAGAGCTGCCTTACATTCCTGGAAAGCTGAGCCATGGTAAAAACAAGGGAAGGAACCTATGCACCTAGGTCCTGGGATCCAGAAGCATAAAGGGCTAAACCCAGAGGACTAGCAGAAATTGTGAAACTGCAGTCTAGGAGAAAAAGTGTTTGTTACTGGAAGGGCCAAAGGAAGTGCCTGATTATTCCTTGCTGTGACTTACCAAACCAGACCACAAGAGGTGGAACATAATTTGAAACACATGGGGTGTATGTATTAATTGGAGAGTCAGAGGGCTATGAGGCACTAAGATCATGATAAACGAACCCTCCCACAAGATCCAATCAGGATCAGTACCCCATTGTGGTAGGTACTTTACAGACATGTAGCAAGACAGTCCATTTCCCAAAGAGTTTACAGTCTTTGGCTTCAATCTTACAAATCAGTAAACTTCATTTTATGCACGTATTTCCACTGAGTTCAATGGGCCTATTCATGTTTGCAAAGTTAGGTACATGAGTAGGTGTCTGCAGATTGATGCTGAATTGAAGACAAGATACAAGAAGTGAGTATAACAAACAGTAGGATGGATGGGAGAATAAAGGTAAGAGGGGAAAAAATGACACTGTTGAACAACTTCTGCTCTGCACAATCTGTGGTTTTGCATCACTTTAACTTCTTTAAAATTATCATTTTAAAAGTTCCCTATCCATTCATAGCCCTACGTGTTCCTTGAAGAGTTCCCCACCTCAGCCTTGGGTAGAAATGATCTCTAGCTTCTTTTGTTAGTTCTCTGTTTTCCTCTTCCATATAGATTATCCACAGCCACCACTGTGTAAAGCATGATTACTGTCTCTAAAATATCCTGAGCTATCCTCACCAGTCCTTCACAGCCCTCACCGTGCATATTCACCTTCCTCCTGCACAGCGCTCGCCGCACCTAGGGTCATGCAGCTGACTTTCCCTACGCGCTGGTGCTGCTAATGCAGCGGAGTAGGGAGTACACTCTGTGGTATCAGTGCAGTTTGGGGCTCTTGAGTTGCTGCCAAAGCCTGCCAATACCCTTACTTCCTATTCAGTTACCCATCTTTCCTCCACCTATCACACCAAATTGTCCATTTCCAAATAATACAGCTCAGCACAGTTTGGAACTGCAGATACCATCAGGACTGCTCAGGAGCCAAAGATGCCACTTTCTCTGACTGCTAGGGCCATGTCCTCAAAGCCCAGGTTGAACAAGGGATTAGAAGGCCACTGCTTCTGAGCATCTTCTTCCAGGAGGATGCTGTGGTTTGCTTAAAGGGTCATTCCCCAGGAAAATTATGTTGATCCTAGGATGGAAATAAAATCTTCACAGGGCCATGTGCCTCTTAAGTCCTTGCTCCAGAGAACCATGGATATGTGCAATAAAGAGGAGGGTTAGTTGGTTAGCTGGATCCAGTCCCCAGTCCCCAGTTGGAGCTGCTGCTGCGTCTGATTGGGCAGTACAATGTATCGGTAGTTCTTGGTCCAATATCCTCTAAAACATACCCTATT
The DNA here is from genome assembly GCF_965140295.1 of Lepidochelys olivacea. Taxonomy (NCBI): domain Eukaryota; kingdom Metazoa; phylum Chordata; order Testudines; family Cheloniidae; genus Lepidochelys; species Lepidochelys olivacea. Next base: position 71,840,169 of record NC_140411.1, on the reverse strand, counting down.
GATTCTGTTAGGGTGATGACAATGACACAAATCATTCACCATAAAACACTACATGCTGTCTGAAACAACTAATTGATACTATAACTTCACAGGGAATAATGATAACTGCAAGAGCTGCATGGAGGGAAAAATCTCACTTTTGGTGAACTTGGCAGTAGAGCATATTTTCTTGTCTCTCAACACAGTGAAGCAATTGTGGTCTCTCTTGAAATGTAGGTGAAACCTCTTAACCATTTTTCTTACCGTTAACATGCTTCATTTATGTTGGTGAAAAAATAACAGAAAGCTCATGCTTTGAAGGCTCACAAAGGGAAGAATCATTGGGGAGGACAGCAGTTTTCAGCAAAGGGATCTTATTTTGTTGAGGAGCTGGAGTTAGATAGCAGGAAAAGAGGAATTAAAGCTGTCTTTAATTCTTATCAGCTATCATGCATTCACCCTGCCTGTACAATCCTAGGCTGGACCCCGCAATTCACATACATGGTTCTAAAATATTCTTGAACCCTTTCCCAGGAGAAAGGCAGACTTTGTTCCAGTGCTTTGTACTACTTCATTGGATCACTGCCAAGCTCCCAGAGCATTCTGGTTTTCTTCATTTCATATATAGCCTTAAATAACTCCTGTCCTAAATCCAGCCCACTTTCTTCTCTTGGAAGCCCTGAGCAGCCCAGTCCCTTTAACTTTACCCAAGCTTCCCTTTCAGGGCCAGATCACACAGGATTTATTGGTTCTTTCAATGTAGGAGATGAGTGTCTTGCACAGTTAGTTTGAACTCCTTACACTCTGGGGTACAGATTATAACAAAGCCCAAGAGTTTCTTTAATGTTTAAAATACAAGTCAGAGGACTATTGGGTTCTTCTGCCACATACCAGCTGTGATGGAGAAGCAAGTGTAGCACATGGCTGCTCCCAGAATAGCTAACTCATTGCCAGAAAATGTGTTGGAACAGGGAAAAAGACTTGCCTAGGGAAACATAATCAGGAAGCCTCAAGGATGCAGATGGTTTGTGTAAGCAACCAAACCTCCAAAACTTTAAGATTTTCTGTCACTAACAAAAGCATGGAAATCATCTGATCTTTGAATAGTAATAGATAATAAGGGAATTCTGTACTTTTTCTTTCCTTCCTTCCTTAGGTGCTTCTCATCTTGACATCTAAATACTATATAACACTAAGAAGTAAAAGTCCAAAATAAAAACAGTGTTAAAATAGTATGTGGGACACAGGGTGGGCACTTCAGTTTCATTGACATCTTTATTGCCAGTCCATGTAATACAAGGTTATCTGGTGTAACCCAGTGCAACAATGTTATCCAATCATTAAAACTTTTTTTCTAGTCCACAGTTCATACAACAAAGCAACGAAACAAATAATCAGCCACAAAAAAAGTGGGGGAGAAGAACATTTTACAGTATCTGTCATTTAGATATTCCCCAAGTTGCACATCAATATGAACCACAGATACGGAACCTTCCCTAGTATTTCAGTCTATTTTTATGAACCATCTAAATTTAGTTTGATGAACTTCCGAGTCCAGAGTTTCACAGTTACAATGGTCACTGTAAAAAGAAAAGGAGAACTTGTGGCACCTTAGAGACTAACAAATTTATTTGAGCATAAGCTTTTGTGAGCTACAGCTCACTTCATCGGATGTGCCACAAGTCCTCCTTTTCTTTTTGCGGATACAGACTAACACGGCTGCTACTCTGAAAAATGGTCACTGTAACATTCACTCCATTAGTGTCTGCCAGATTCATTTTGGCTTTGAAGCCTCCTATCTAAATTGACACCAAATGTCTAATCTCTATACCCTTTAAATTTCTGATACATCATATTGCATTACATTACTTCTGTCAGCTCCCATCATGTTATGTTGTGTCACACAATAAAGCCAATGTGAGCTGACATAACACAAGATGATGCGATCTAAGATATTTAAAGCTGTGCAATGCAGTGGAGCAGAAATGTGAGACATTGCTGCTACTAATGTGCAAATACCCACTTCCAGAGCAGCAAATATCAGCTAAAAGAAGGTATGTTGAATGATCTATGAGTAGGAGAGAAAAGGAGATAATTCAGGATCTGTACACTTTTTTGGTATATTATATAAAAGATCTCACCACAATAATATTGTGTTTGACATAAGCAGACAAAAGCAAAGAAATTCAAAGTTACCACATTATCAATTACTCACACATGTGTAGGCTTTCCTTGCACTTATAAAGCATCTTCCAGAGGAGAATCTCAAAGTGCTTTATAAAAATTAGTTACATGTCCCAACAGCCAGGAGGGAGGATAAATACCACTGTACCATGTTAGCAAATGGGCAAACAGCAGGACAGAGAGGTGAAGGCCACGCAGTGCAATCAGTTGCACAGATTAGAAGTAGTCTTTTTCTGCTTTGGCCATGCTTGTTATGTGTACAAATTCTCTTCCATTATCAGACACTCTAGTTTGCCTGGTTTTGTTTTTGTTTCTCACCTTGCCATATAGGCATTTATAGTTTTTGTTTATTTTAGACTGTCTATTTGTAGTTAACATAAATCATTCTGGACAAGTAATCTCAATCTGTCCCTCCTCTAATTTAGATATGATTTTAGGACTATCCTTTGCTGAACCCAGGGATACCTTTCTTTTGCAGCTATCTCTTGGACATGTTTTTGTCCAATTTGTGTATTCTACATCTGTCAACTTTTCTGCACCCCCAAACCCTTGTTATTTTGTAATGCCAGCAGCCTGGGTCCACTCTGGTTAAGGTGGAGCCCTTCTTCTGTGAGGCACCCCTTTCCCCAAAATTAATCTACACCTAAGACTTTTATACCTCTCCTCTGTGACACAATTAACCATTCCATCATAATTCATCACTGTCTAGAACTATTCACTTAAATCACTGTCATAATAATTTAAGATTATTGACGAGTGGGAACAGTTGCAAATTTAAAGCAATTTAAACACTTCAGCATTTTGTTTTATGTCTCTGAATTTTATGACACTTCAGATACAAAGCAGTCTGTATTCTATTACTTCATAATAAATGCATCATGATATGATTGATTCAACGTGGTAGGCTTCAATATATCATAGTATCCCCTAGGAGACTCATCAGAACTTTGCCTCTGTAGTCTAGTGAAGAACAACACTTGTGCTGGATTCATCCTGGAGTTTTATCAGGGATGAATTTCTCCCATTTTAGATGATACACAGACTATTCAGGGTATTTGTTATGGGACAGAGGAAGGTAGGGATGTAAGCTTCTATCCTCGTCCTAGGAAATACATTGACAATCTGTAGAGTAGTCAACAAAATTTTACCCATTTCAGCACAGATGTCAACAAAAAAATTAATTGATATGCTGAAATTTTTAAATCCAGATAAAATTGTGGGTCAGTCTGGAGACCCAGGGAGCCTATTTCATTTAGAAAATGCTACATTTCAGTGTCTCCAAAAAGAAATATTGTGGGGTTTCAGTTTTATGAAAAAAAAAAAAGGGTGGGTTGCCTTTCTGTCCCATTCTAGATGAAACCCTTTTACAAAAACATAAAGCTGTCCTGTCCAGCTTTAGTTGAAAGACTATCTCCCTAGAAAACTTAAAAAATCAAGTCATATGTATGGGACATGAGCTCCAGCATGGTAGGGAATTAGGCCACAGAGTGAAGGGGTTGAAAGCCTGAGGGAATGGATCTTATTGGGAAGGGGTGGGCTTTGGGTTTAGGTTTACAAATATGCAGGAGCCTAGTCATTGCAACAACAATCTGAACTCAGGTGGAACATGTGCCATGAATGTTTTCCTCCATTTTCCTAGTTAATTTTGCTTAAGTGGAAGTAAAATTAAGTAAAATGGGCTTGAAATAAATGCAGTGACATTGGAATAAAGCTGGTGTAACAAAGTCGAGAATCACACCCACAGAGTTTGACCATATTTAGTCTGCATCAAGGTCTGTCGATTTTAAAATGGGAGATCAATTAATTATTTAAATGTGGTTTTCAAGGAAACATTTTTTTTATCATAAACCAGACTGCCACATAGTTTGGGAGAAGCTACATGTTATTGTCACAAGTCACAATCCAGTTCTAACAGCTGAGAAGAAATTCAGAGGGATCCATTATAGAGTTGTATTATAATTTGAGTCTAAGCAACTGTTCATAAAATGGCCAGTGGCATTAGCATAAAAATAGATTGAACTTAAATTAAAATAAATGTCCTTTTAAAAACACAGGTGGTCTGCCAATGCCATTTCCCAGTAAAGGCTCCTAAAGGGAAAGCTTTAAATCAACAGGATCAGATCTGTCTGCTTCTTTCATTTATCACTATGTTTTTGTGTGTAGGTTTCAGACTGCATATTCTTAATACTCTTTAAATTTTTCCTTAGCTGCAAGGTTCATTATCTGAAGATTCAATTTCAATAAAGAGTTCACAGCAAATATTGACCTTACCATAGATCACTTTCAAGTAAAGAGGTCAGATACACTATAGCTAGAAGCCTTTTGTATGTATCTGTTCCAAGTCTAGGGCAGCAAAAGTGAAGTTAATACATGCATTTGTCTGTCACTAAAGACAAATTTTTCTTCTGGGAAAAACTAGTAAGTGGCTATAAATTTGGCACCAGGATATTTCTTCTAATGTGAATTCTTGTATAGTACCTATGAGAAATTCATGGACCCTTGCTTCAACAGGTATTTGTGATATGCCTATAGTATTGAGAGTGCAGGTTCAGTTTTCTTGGGAACATTAATAGGCTAGATCCTCCGCTGATGTATATTAATGTAGCTCCATTTGATGTATCTACATGATTTACACCAGCTGATGATCTGGCTGATAGTTTAATTGATCTATTCAGTGTGCTTATCTTCTTTGTGCAACAAAGGAGTTGGCAACATCCATCAAGGAGGGTAGCTGCCCTACCAAACACTAGACAAGTTTTCCCATATTTGCAGGTGCAGATTTGGTCACCTGAATATTTTTTTGTCCCGAAGCGGTAACAAGCTTTTCCTGCAGGAACTGAAGGCAACTCCTCCCTCAGGCCAGCATCGTCTACAATCTAGTAACACATTTAAGAGACCACAACTGTTCCTGTATTTTAACATGTGCTGACAAATCATTTTTAGTCTGCAGTAATATTTTCTTCCTTCCATGAAACTTTCCTTTGACTGAACAGTCAAGTTCTGGCAATATAGAGTCATGCCAATCATGGAAGGCTGCGTAAACCAGTTACAGCAAATGGCTGAAAGACAGGAGAACACAGGGTTCTTATACCACTGATTAAATGTGTGACTTTGAGTAGGTGACTTTGTGCCTCAGTCTACATAATAGAAAATCTGTGTGAAAATTAAGGCCTACTGGAAAATAGTAGGCATCTAAAGTGAGGCTGGGTACATAACACGGAGAAGTATCTAGTGGTGCTAATCGATGAGGAAACTAAAAAGGGAAATAAAGAAGGATATATAAAAATAAGGGTTAGGTTTTCTTTTTATCTCTTCTCTTTATGACTGTTCCTCAAAAGGAGAGTTTCTAAAATATTTGCACATGATACATCACTTACATAAAAGTTTGTATCAATAGGCATGGCTACTTCACACAGAGAGTTTGCTCATAATTTTTTTTTCTAAATTATTCATGTGGGAAATTTTTAAATGTGTATTATTAATGTGAGCTGTAAGAATGTAATTGATGAAAGCCTGCCTAAAAACCCTAAGGAAAGTGATTTGAAAAGGCAATTTGTTAAAATAATGTCTATTAGCACTGATTTTCCCATGCTTCTACCGGTTAACCTAGCAGCTTCATTTATCATTGGAATCAGATTAACTCTTTCAAACTATGACCTAACCTTATCAATGTTACTTTAAACTGCATCCCGTTTAAATGACTATGTACTGTAGAGCAAACTTCATATTAAATATGGGACTCAGAAGTCTGTGATTAAGTTTCAACTCAGATTAGGAGCCAGAGAGTCCTGGGAGCTCCCATAATTTCAAAATTTATTTTCAAACTAGCTTTCATTATTTAAATATTTTCTAATTTAAATTTAATAAGTAATTTCTTATATTGAAAAGTATCTTTTTTCCAGAAAGTTACTTCTTTCTCTCTCTCATTGTCACACATTCACATGAAAATTTTAACTATAATGGGCCAATTTTCCCTTATCCATCAAGAACACAAAGAGAGAACATGCATTAAAAATCATGCAAGCACAGTTTATGGACTAAAGGGTATGCAGCATAAGAGGATTGCAAAATTGCAAGGTTCACCTTAGGATCAAATATAAAAAGACAGTTGCTGACATACAAAGTTCTCATTAGTTGTGGCCACAGAAAGTATGTCATGCCCAAATAAGTGAAATAAATTACCATCACCAACAGGACAAAATTCACACTTACTTGTGGGTTCAGCAGTTATCAATATCAACAAGTGTGGTGTCTTGTCAGAATCAGGAATATGTAAAGACACTGAAATGCACACCTCTGAATGCATCTCTGACACTGATCATCTAAACCCTTCTGTGGACAAATGTCCTGCAGCCTTGTGTGTCACTTGAAGGCAGCTAACTACGGGAGAACCAATGGTGTCAGGACACAGAACCAAATTTGCTGAGCTGTATTGGGATGTATTTTAATAACCCGACCTCCTGAATAACACTGGCCATAGACCTTTCCTAAAATAATTCCAAGAGCATATCTTTGAGAAAAATATCAGATCTTGGTTTAAAACTCTTGTATGCTGCCATAACTGTGCCTACGCTAGGACTTTTGGCAATATAAAAAATTGCATAAAAGTCAAACCCCTAACCAACAGCACTATACTGGCAAAAGTTTCTATTGTAGACCTGTCCAGTATTTCTGAGAGTAAAGGCTATATGGAAAGGGTGCTGAAAGAAACTGACTTTGTCCTTCCTTTCTTTTATTTTTTTTTCACATTCTTTCCAAAGCAGAATGTGAAAAGAAAACATGTTTGAACTTATAAGAGCATGACTCATCATGGGAGATGCTGATTGTGTTTCAGTACATGTGAGATAAAGAACACACCCTCACAAGAAATAAGATGAGTGAACAGAGAGAGAAGAAAATGATGTCAGTGCCCTGCCTAGTTTTCCCTCTGGCTGCTTTTGAGAGAGGACATTTTCAGAACTTTGGAACTTTGTATTTTCTCATCATTTTCTCTACAGAAATGTCATATTTGTCAGGGATTAACATTATTCATTTTCAGGCATGTTGATTTCCACACACACACACCCCCCCCCCCCAGTTCTAACTTAGGTGGACATAACACTATACATCCAATCTTGACACCCTAAAACTTTGGAAGGACTTGGAATCCAAAACTATATTCACATCCAAGTGTAATGACTAACTATAGTGGTCTATAGCGGCAAAGAAATCAAATGGAGTTCTTCTTTTCAAGTGCCTTCTGGGGCATACAACACTCCCAATGGGAAGAGGAAGAAGTGAAGGGAGGTGGTGAGACCATAGCACTTTCCCCATCTGCACTATCCAATGGAGATAATTGGCTGTGAAGGGGAGCTCATGCTGGATTTTCCTAAGGGGAGGCACAGCAATTTCAATCTCTGGGAGCATGTGTCCCAGAATTTTCCAGAGGTGATGCAATTTCTCCCTCTCCTCGGCCAGCGTCAGTACTTCAATGGTATAATCGCAAATATCATGTTTATCAATGGCACTGACATACATTTCTAATGACTTAAACTGACGGGTAGCTCTTTTAAACACAAATAGGGAAACCTTCACTCAGATTCAAACATAAATACCTAATATCCACTTCTGCCTTCAGTTAGATGGGTGCAGCTCCCTTTGCTGTTGTCCCTAGTGTTTTCATTCAGTAGACCATATTCTCAGCAGCTGTGAACTGGCATAGCTCCATTGTCTTAAATGGAACTATACTCATTCCTGGCAGCGTAGGATCTAGCCCAGTATTTTAATAAATATTTTTTTAAAATATTTACCATAAGTTTTCAATGTTCTATAATGTTGATCAAATCTGGTGAACCTACTTATTTTCTCATATAATTGAATCATTTTCCTGAATCAGGAAAGCACGTAAGCACTTGCTTAACTTTAATCATGTGCTTAAGTCTTATTGAGTTCAACGAGACTCATCATCATCATCGGCGATCCTAATGGGACTATAGCACACTCTCAAAGCCAACTGTACGTTCAAGTGCCCTTTCTGAAAAGGGATGCTTTCCTGAACTGGAGCGGTACTTGGTGTTTTTTTCTATTCAAATTTCTATTCATTTTTCTGGTATTCTTGGTAGTGGTACAGTATTACAAAGCTACAGAATTCCCTTAAAAAAAAAAGAATGCATCTGTATTTGCAGGAACTGAATTTGAGCTTGGGTTGTCATTGTATGGTCATTTAAGTTTTGAAATGCCAAATTTAGCCTCCTATACAATGTAGATTATGGATGGAAAGTAATTTGGGATAATTATTTGTCTATTATATGTGCATAGTAATGGCATACAAATGTAGCATTATCCACTATGTTAATGTCAGGCATAGTTCTTGTTGTGGCATATTCTGTATAATTTAGAATAAGAGCCTGTCTATATTTTGCTATGAAATGTATTTGTCAGTTACAGTCTGACATCTATCTATTCAATGCATTGCTTCATCTTGATTGTGAAATATATAATTATGTAGGGGTAACTCAAAATTTAAATAATGCAAAGAAACATGACATCATGAGTTGATGGCTCCCATCAGTCCCATTACTACTGTCTTAGGTCCATGAAATCACTAGACCTTTGAGAATGCAATGAAGCTCACAAAGCTTCATCAAATATTGCTAGTACTGGAAGGATAATACAGCCTGATGAAATCCTAGTTGTTAAAGGTCCAGCACTAAATCTCTTTTAGGAGTGTTGAAAATTACAAGCAAAGACTCTGTGTAAATTTCCAAATTGTCTAATATCAGTGTTCAGTGTTCATATGTGCCATACCGAAAGCACATTCTAGAATCACCAATATATCATACCATGCCATGATGACATGGGATAGGCTGAGGTCTTGTTACTTAGAGCAGGATGCATGCATATACAAATCCTGTCAAAATGTTTATTCTTGTGAGATTTCTAGCCCCCTTTTGCAAACTCAGGAAAGTCATATAAACCATTGAACTTTTTATGCTCATCTCAACCAAACATGAACTCTACAGGCCATGTTTCTCCAGCAGTTGAACTCTCTGCTTGGACCAGGATAGACAAGAGAGTGGGACCAAGGGAGGTTATGATTTCCTGGTCCTGATAGCCCATCTGTGCCACCACAGCAAAAGAGACAGCAACCAAGAGACTGCTCTTACTTATGCCAGTGCCCTAGGTTCTATAATGGAGTCTACATCAGTGGATATGAGATGTGGTTAGGTCTACCTCCTCACCCCTGACACACCTTCTCCATCAGGGATAGTTAGGGCAGCTAGTACAGCTGCTGCCTCTATTAACTTTATTCCCTACGTGAGGGAAATTCCCTGGTGATCACTTATGGCTACATTCTTTGTGCCACTGATGCTGGAATGAGATCTGACCCTATCGCTTTGGAGTTCACCCATCACATTATTAGTAGTAGGGTAAAATGAATGTACAGAAGCCTAGGATTTTCACCACTGTCAAGATTCCTCCCCCACTCTGAACTCTAGGGTACAGATGTGGGGACCTGCATGAAAAACCTCCTAAGCTTATCTTTACCAGCTTAGGTCAAAACTTCCCCAAGGTACAAAATATTCCACCCGTTGTCCTTGGATTGGCCACTACCACCACCAAACTAATACTGGTTACTGGGGAAGAGCTGTTTGGACGCGTCTTTCCCCCCAAAATACTTCCCAAAACCTTGCACCCTACTTCCTGGACAAGGTTTGGTAAAAAGCCTCACCAATTTACCTAGGTGACTACAGACCCAGACCCTTGGATCTTAAGAACAATGAGCAATCCTCCCAACACTTGCACCCCCCCTTTCCTGGGAAATGTTGGATAAAAAGCCTCACCAATTTGCATAGGTGACCACAGACCCAGACGCTTGAATCTGAGAACAATGAAAAAGCATTCAGTTTCTTACAAGAAGACTTTTAATAAAAATAGAAGTAAATAGAAATAAAGAAATCCCCCCTGTAAAATCAGGGTGGTAGATATCTTACAGGGTAATTAGATTAAAAAACATAGAGAACCCCTCTAGGCAAAATCTTAAGTTACAAAAAAGATACACAGACAGAAATAGTTATTCTATTCAGCACAATTCTTTTCTCAGCCATTTAAAGAAATCATAATCTAACACATACCTAGCTAGATTACTTACTAAAAGTTCTAAGACTCCATTCCTGGTCTATCCCCGGCAGAAAACCAGCATATAGACAGACACACAAACCCTTTGTTTCTCTCCCTCCTCCCAGCTTTTGAAAGTATCTTGTCTCCTCATTGGTCATTTTGGTCAGGTGCCAGTGAGGTTACCTTTAGCTTCTTAACCCTTTACAGGTGAGAAGAGCTTTCCCCTGGCCAGGAGGGATTTCAAAGGGGTTTACCCTTCCCTTTATATTTATGACAACCACTCTGTACAATGAGAGATCCAGACTACAATCTCAGCAAAGTCAGACAGCTGTCTCCTTCATTATACTCCAGAGGTGGGGAATAAATAGTTTTGCTCATTGAAATTTCCCATCATACTGTGTTATTATATCAATTATATACAGCAAATGTGTTTTCAGCAATAAAAAAAATCTTTTTGGCACTGTAGAGAAACAGCAAAAATTAACATGGATGTAATAATATTAAACTTGCAAACACATTGGGAAATTGTTTGATGTATGGGATTAGAAAGAAAAATGTAGTCAAGGAGAGCAACATGATGAAAGAAAACACATATTGCTGTACGTTTTGTATGCTTCCACTGTTGGAATAAAATTTCAGTTTGCTCAATATATTTAGTACCTTCAGACATTTAGAAGCATTTTTAACAGAAAATAGAACAGATCTGGGGAAAACATTTTTCTTAGCTGAGTCTGCTGCTACATCTATTTTAGACTATGCTATTACTTTGACTGAGCCTAGCTGGATTACATTTAAAAGATAGCTTGTATTGATCTTCTACATAGAAATAGAACTCCTGTGTTTAAATAACTTTCTGTATTGGTTAACATGACTAGATATAACCTACTTTGTCAGAACATACCAGCTCTTTTTATTGATTACTTGTTTGTCCCAGCATAAAATAAACCTAACATATTGCTATACTTGGGAACACCTCTAAAATGTATTATTTTTCACTCTTTCTTTCCAGCAAAAGCAGCCAACAACCCATGAGTTCCCTATTTCGAACCCTATTTCACTGGGGTTGTACTCCTCATTCTGGGGAATGGTTTTGGGACAGGAAACTAATTCTCTGGTTTCTGCTTAACGGAAAATATGTTGACCCAGATACTTTCATCATCCAGGGGCTGATCCAAAACCCACTGAAAGCAACAGAAGTCTTTGCATTGACTTTGGTGTGCTTTGAATGGACACAGTTTTGAGTCGCAGTGCAACCCCATTGGCCAGATCACAATACCATTCTCTAAGATTTGGCCTGGACACACAACATCTCTTCTGTGCTGCTGCCTTGCTTTGGAAGATAGGCTGCATGCCTTGGAAAGACATGCTGAAGTACCCAAGGCTGGTGCTCTTTGTGGAGTACTCAAGGGGGATTCTCATCCCTCAGGAAACAGGTTGGGGGAAGCCTGAGACTAGACACCCACGGGAGTGTCTGCCTACTGCCATACTGATGTCTGACACCTGTTTCTATTGTGTGTGTGTTTGTGTATTTGTAGAACTTGAACGACTTTAAGAAACTGCAAACTATGGCTACACATTTTTGAACCAAAAATCCCAATTTTCTTAAAGCCTTAAAAATAGAGTTTAGGGTAACCAGAGGAGAACATGCCTCATGGCTAATGGAACAGGCCATTAGCTGTCATTGCTATTCCTGACAAACATGATCAGCTGCCTGATAACAAGAAAACCTTTATTTTCACAAGGCCCTATTTTGCAGCCCTTTCACTAAGTAACACTTTCTCACATAAGTAGTCCCATTAACCTAGATGAAATTGCTCAAGTGAGTAAGTGCTATGTATTCTGAGGCAGCATGGAAAAGCGTATAATAATGGGAGTTTTATGGTCAGTATGCCAGAGCTGGCTAGACGTTTTCCTATGTTTGGTGCCACTGATACTGATTTACCACAATATACAAATGCCCATCACAACTAAGCTGTTCAACAAGAAGAGTCTGTGCATATATCTCTTGTCTGAATTATCTCTTCACTTTGAATTTTTGCCAGTTGAAATGGTTACTCAAACAATAAAAAGGCAATGGATTAGAAAGCTTAATCACCCACCTCTTTTCTCACTTTCCTCTCTATAATCCAAGTAATTGTAAACTGGTGCAGTGAGTCTCAAACTTATTTGATCGCGCCCCCTTTCTTTGTGTCTGTAGTAGTTTATGATCCCCCTCCTTGCACACAAATACGGGTATATGTAGATGCGGGGTCAGTGCTTCACTTGAATCAGTTTCGTCTTCTTTGTTTTCAACTAAGTTGTTGTTTTTGTTTGTTTTTTCTATTGCACAAATGAGTCAACTATCCATTGTAATAAGAGCAAAAGCAAAACTGTGATTGTGGTCCATGCTTAAAATTAAATGTGCACAACTCATCGTAGCAAATGGATTAATGTATAGATGGCAATGAAGGCAGCAGGTGACCAAAGTCCACAGGTAAGTCAAAAACATGGAGATGGGGGAAAAAGGTCAGAATCTGGGGGGAGCATGGGCTGTTGTAGCATGGATAAAGGAGATACAAAACAGAACTGGGGGTGGGTGAATCAAATCAGTATCTTAGATGTCTGTATACTAATGTGAGAAGTATGGGGAATAAACGGGAAGAACTTGAAATGCTAGTAAATAAACAACTATTACATAGTTGGCATCACAGAGACTTGGTGGGATAATACGCATAACTGGAATATTGGTATAGAAGGTACAGCTTGCTCAGGAAGGGGGAAAAAAGAGGAGGTGTTGCCTTATATATTAAAAGTGTATACACTTGGACTGAGGTTGAGATGGAAATAGGAAACAGACTTGTTGAATGTCTCTGGGTAAGGATAAACAGGGTAAAAAACAAAGGTGATGTTATGTTACAGGTCTACTAGAGACCACCAAACTAGGAAGAAGAGGTGGATGAGGCTTTTTTTAAACAACTAACAAAATCATCCAAAGCACAAGACTTGGTGGTGATGGGGGACTTCAACTACTCAGACATCTGTTGGGAAAATAACACAGCAGTGTACAGATTATCCAACAAGTTCTTGGAATGTATTGGACACCCTTTTTCTTTATTTCAGGTGAAGAAAGCTACTAGGGGAGAGGCTGTTCTAGATTTGATTTTGACAAATAGGGAGGAACTGGTTGAGAATTTGAAAGTGGAAGGGAGCTTGGGTGAAAGTGATCATGAAATGGTAGAGTTCATGTTTCTAAGGAATGAGAGGAGGGAGAACAGCAAAATAAAGACAATGGATTTCAAGAAGGCAGACTTTAGCAAACTCGGATTTGGTAGGTAAGATCCCATGGGAAGCAAGTCTAAGGGAAAAAATAATTGAGGACAGTTGGCAGTTTTTCTAAAACTTAGTTAAGGGCACAAGAGCAAACTATTCCACTGTGTAGGAAAGATCGGTAGTATGGCAAGAGACTACCAGGAGATCTTCAATGATCTAAAAATCAAAATAGAATCTTCCAAAAAGTGAAAACTAGGTCAAATTACAAAGGATGAATCTAAACGAATTACAAAAATATGTAAGGACAAAATTAGAAAGGCCAACACACGAAAGGCAAATGCACAAAACGTAGCTAGACACAAAGTGTAACAAGAAAACATTCTACAAATACATTATAAGCAAGAGAAAGACCAAGGACTGGGTAGGCCTATTGCTCAATGAGAGGAGTTGGGGCGGGGGGGCAATAACAGAAAATGTGGACATGGCAGAGGTGCTTAATTACTTATTTGTTTCGGTTTTCACCAAGAATGTTGGTGGTGATTGGACATCTAACATGGTGAATGTCAGTGAAAATGAGGTAGGATCAGAGGCTAAAATAGGGAAAGAACAAGTTAAAGATTACTTAGACAAATTAGATATCATAAAGGCATCAAGGCCTGATGGAATGCATCCTAGAATACTCAATGAGCTGACTGAGGAGATATCTGAACCATTAGGGATTATCTTTGAAAAGTCATGGAAAACAGGAGAGATTCCAGATGACTGGAAAGGGGAAAATATAGTGCCAACCTATAGAAAGGGAATTAAGGATAACTTCGGGAATTACAGACCAGTCAGCTTAATTTCTGTACCCAGAAAGATAATGGAGCAAATAATTAAACCATCAATTTGAAAACATCTGGAAGATCATAAGGTGATAAGTAACAGTCAGGATTGTTGTGTAAAACCAACCTAATAGCTTTCTTTGACAGGGTAACAAGCCATATGGAGGGGGGGGGGGAAGCATTAGAATTGTTATATCTTGAATTTAGTAAGGCTTTTGATGCTGTTGCACATGACCTTCTCATATACAAACTAGGGAAATACAACCTAGATGAAACTACTATAATATGGGTGCATAACTGGTTGGAAAATTGTTTCCAGAGAGTAGTTGTCAGTGGTTCACAGTCAAGCTGGAAAGGCATATTGAGTGGGGTCCCACAGAGATCAGTTCTGAGTGTGATTCAGAGTTCAATATCTGCATCAATAATTTAGATAATGGCATAGAGAGTACACTTATAAAGATTGTGGATGATACCATGCTGGGAAGGGCTGCAAGGGCTTTGGAAGATAGGATTAAAATTCAAAATGATCTGCACGAACTGGAGAAATAGTCAGAAGTAAATACGATGAAATTCAATAAAGATAAATGCAAAGTACTTCACTTAGGAAGGATCAAACAGTTGCACACATACAAAATGGGAAATGACTGCCTAGGAAGGAGGACTGTGGAAAGGGATCTGGGGATCATAGTGGACCACAAGCTAAATATGAGTCAACAGTGTAACACTGTTGCAAAAAAAGCAAACATAATTCCGGGATGTATTAGCAGGAGTGTTGTAAGGAAGACACGAGAAGTAATTCTTCCACTTTATTCCGAGCTGATTAGGCCCCAACTGGAGTATTGTGTCCAGTTCTGGGCGCCACATTTCAGGAAATCTGTGAAAAATTGGAGAAAGCCCAGAGAAGAGCGACAGAAATGATTAAAGATCTGGAAAATATGACCTATGATGGAAGATTGAAAAAAATGGGTTTGTTTAGTCTGGAAAAGAGAAGACTGAGAGGGGACATGATAATATCCTTGAAATACATAAAAGGTTGTTAGAAGGAGGAGGGAGAAAAATTGTTCTCCTTAACATCTGAGAATAGGACAAGAAACAATGGGCTTAAATTGTAGCAAGGGAGGTTTAGCTTGAACATCAGGAAAAACTTCCTGTCAGGGTGGTTAGAAGCACTGGAATAAATTGCCTAGGGAGGTGTCATAAATATAAAGGGAAGGGTAAACCCCTTTGAAATCCCTCCTGGCCAGGGGAAAGCTCCTCTCACCTGTAAAGGGTTAAGAAGCTAAAGGTAACCTCGCTGGCACCTGACCAAAATGACCAATGAGGAGACAAGATACTTTCAAAAGCTGGGAGGAGGGAGAGAAACAAAGGGTTTGTGTGTCTGTCTGTAGTCGTCTTGGCCGGGGACAGAACAGGAATGGAGTCTTAGAACTTTTAGTAAGTACACTAGCTAGGTATGTGTTAGATTATGATTTCTTTAAATGGCTGAGAAAAGAATTGTGCTGAATAGAATAACTATTTCTGTCTGTGTATCTTTTTTGTAACTTAAGGTTTTGCCTAGAGGGGTTCTCTATGTTTTTGAATCTAATTACCCTGTAAGATATATACCATCCTGATTTTACAGGGGGGATTTCTTTATTTCTATTTACTTCTATTTTTTATTAAAAGTCTTCTTGTAAAACACTGAATGCTTTTTCATTGTTCTCAGATCCAAGGGTTTGGGTCTGTGGTCACCTATGCAAATTGGTGAGGCTTTTTATCCAACATTTCCCAGGAAAGGGGGAGTGCAAGTGTTGGGAGGATTGTTCATTGTTCTTAAGATCCAAGGGTCTGGGTCTGTAGTCACCTAGGCAAATTGGTGAGGCTTTTTACCAAACCTTGTCCAGGAAGTGGGGTGCAAGGTTTTGGGAAGTATTTTGGGGGGAAGGACGCGTCCAAACAGCTCTTCCCCAGTAACCAGTATTAGTTTGGTGGTGGTAGCGGCCATTCCAAGGATAACGGGGGTAATATTTTGTACCTTGGGGAAGTTTTGACCTAAGCTGGTAAAGATAAGCTTAGGAGGTTTTTCATGCAGGTCCCCACATCTGTACCCTAGAGTTCAGAGTGGGGGAGGAACCTTGACATGGTGGCACAGTGGTGGGATTAACCTGAAATCATTTTGAGATCCAGTTGAGATTTTTTGAACTAGAAATACAGATTTTAAAAAGGAATTTTTAGGAAGTCCAGAAGGCAGCTTTGAAACTGAAAGCAGCTTGGTTTCTCTCTGCTTTGTGGCCAAGCAGAGACAAAAGGGGATTATCTTGTGAATTGCAGGTTTTCTTTGCCTGGAGGCACGGTACTTAACTCCTGCAGGGAAATTCACAGTCTTCCAACCCAGAGGTTTTTTTTTTTTTCTTTTCTTCCTAAAAGTAAATAGGGGGTGTGTGCTCTACACATTTGCCTGGAGACAAAAGTGGCAGGGTTTTTTTTTTAGGATTTTGATTTTTTTTTGTTTTACAAGGAGCACAGGTTTGAAAAGAAATTTTTTTTCTTCTTTGGGCTGGGTAAGCAGGTTTCCAAGTAGTTGGAGGTTTTTTGCTTTAATTTGGGCCCAGAGCAGAGACAAGGGAATTGTCTTTTTCTGTAGGCTGACAATCACTATCAGAGAATAGGTATTCTATTCCAGCACAGCAAAATTTTACAGCCAAGTTTTGTTTGTTTATTTCTAAACCTCGGGTGTAAAGTTAGTTAAAAACAGAGAGGTTAGAATGGCCAAATCCTCAGCTCGACTACAGCTGGAATTAGCCAAATTTCAGGCTGAGGAAAAACAAAGGGAACATGAAAGACAGATAGAACTCATGCAGCTGAAGAAGGAACAAGAAAGGGAGGCAGAACAACACCAAGAGGCTGCCCACAAGAGGGAAATGGAGGCAAGGAAGCATGTGGAGGAGGAGAGGGAAAAAGAGAGGAAGCATGTGGAGGAGATGGAGAGGATAAAGGCCCAGCAGAATATACCAACAAACCCTAGCAATCCTTCTCCAGGTACCACTTCCCATCCCAGAAAGTTCCCCACCTACAAGGCAGGTGATGATACTGAGGCCTTCTTAGAAAACTTCGAAAGGGCCTGCCTTGAGTACAACATCTCTACTGACCAATACATGGTAGAGCTGAGGCCGCAGCTCAGTGGACCCTTAGCTGAGGTGGCAGCTGAAATGCCTAAAGAACACATGAACAAGTATGAACTATTTAAATCCAAGGCGAGAGTCAGAATGGGGATAACACCCGAGCAGTCTCGTCGGAGGTTCCGAGCCCTAAGGTGGAAACCAGACATGTCATTTACCCGACATGCCTACCACATTGTAAAACATTGGGATGCCTGGATATCAGGAGCAAGTGTTGAATCTCCAGTAAATTTGCCCTTCCTAATGCAAATGGAACAATTCTTAGAGGGTGTTCCTGAGGAAATAGAAAGATACATCCTAGATGGGAAACCCAAAACTGTAATTGAGGCAGGAGAGATTGGAGCCAGATGGGTGGAGGTGGCAGAGAAGAAGAAAACTGGTCGCAGTTGGAGCGGAGACCAGAAGGGACCACCCCAGACCACACCCTATTACCGGGGGCCGCCCAAAGCCCCACCTACCTCCCAAAGAACCCTCCAGACCCCTTATCGTCCCACCACCCCATTCTCCAGCAACCCTCCTCGCCCCAGTGACCCGTCAGCTGGACGATGTTTTAAGTGTAACGAGCTGGGGCATGTAAAGGCCAACTGCCCCAAGAACCCCAACAGATTACAGTTCATTGCACCGGAATCACACCAGAGGTCCACAGGCCCAGATACCTCCCAGATACCCTTGGAGCGGAGGGAAACTGTGAGTGTGGGTGGGAAGAAGGTCACCGCGTGGAGGGACACCGGAGCACAAGTGTCAGCTATCCATGCTTCCTTAGTGGACCCCAATTTAATCAACCCAGAGATCCAAGTGACGATTCAACCCTTCAAGTCCAACTCTTTCAATTTGCCTACAGCCAAGTTGCCTGTCCAGTACAAGGGCTGGTCAGGAATGTGGACTTTTGCAGTCTATGATGATTATCCCATCCCCATGCTGTTGGGGGAAGACTTGGCCAATCATGTGAAGCAGGCCAAGAGGGTGGGAATGGTCACCCGCAACCAGGCTAAACAAGCCGTGAGGCCTAGCTCTGTTCCGGAAACTTCTATCAGGACCCAGTCAGAGGTGATGGACCTGGACCCCAGGCCAATGTCTGCAACAGCAGTAGTGGATCCAGTCCCAGAGACCCAGACGGAACCAGTCCCAGAACCGGAACCAGCCAAACAACCAACACCAGACCCCGTGTCAGCACTGAATCCAGTACTTGCAACCTCAACACCAGAGGGCCGCACCGAACCTGAACTGGCAGCAGCCGATAACCCTACACAAGAGGCTCAGCCAGAGCCTGAATCCCAACATAGTGCACCAGCGGAGAGCGGTTCACAGTCAACAGAAACAGCTCCATCCCCTATATCGCTTCCAGAGGGACCAAGCCTAGGTCCACAATCCCATGAGGAACTGATGTCTCCAGCATCAAGGGAACAGTTCCAGACCGAACAGGAAGCAGATGAAAGCCTCCAGAGAGCTTGGACGGCGGCACGGAGCAACCCACCGCCTCTCAGCTCTTCTAATCGATCCAGGTTTGTTGTAGAAAGAGGACTTTTATACAAGGAAACTCTTTCTGGGGGACACCAGGAAGACTGGCATCCTCAGAGACAGTTGGTAGTTCCAACTAAATACCGGGCCAAGCTCTTGAGCTTAGCCCATGATCACCCTAGTGGCCATGCTGGGGTGAACAGGACCAAAGACCGTTTGGGGGGGTCATTCCACTGGGAGGGAATGGGCAAGGATGTTTCTACCTATGTCCAGTCTTGTGAGGTGTGCCAAAGAGTGGGAAAACCCCAAGACCAGGTCAAAGCTCCTCTCCAGCCACTCCCCATCATTGAAGTTCCATTTCAGCGAGTAGCTGTGGATATTCTGGGTCCTTTTCCGAAAAAGACACCCAGAGGAAAGCAGTACATACTGACTTTCATGGATTTTGCCACCCGATGGCCGGAAGCAGTAGCTCTAAGCAACACCAGGGCTAAAAGTGTGTGCCAGGCACTAGCAGACATTTTTGCCAGGGTAGGTTGGCCCTCCGACATCCTCACAGATGCAGGGACTAATTTCCTGGCAGGAACTATGAAAAACCTTTGGGAAGCTCATGGGGTAAATCACTTGGTTGCCACTCCTTACCATCATCAAACAAATGGCATGGTGGAGAAGTTTAATGGAACTTTGGGGGCCATGATACGTAAATTCGTAAATGAGCACTCCAATGATTGGGACCTAGTATTGCAGCAGTTGCTCTTTGCCTACAGAGCTGTACCACATCCCAGTTTAGGGTTTTCCCCATTTGAACTTGTATATGGCCGTGAGGTTAAGGGGCCATTGCAGTTGGTGAAGCAGCAATGGGAGGGATTTACACCTTCTCCAGGAACTAACATTCTGGACTTTGTAACCAACCTACAAAACACCCTCCGAACCTCTTTAGCCCTTGCTAGAGAAAACTTACAGGATGCTCAAAAAGAGCAAAAAGCCTGGTATGATAAACATGCCAGAGAGCGTTCCTTCAAAGTAGGAGACCAGGTCATGGTCTTAAAGGCGCTCCAGGCCCATAAAATGGAAGCATCGTGGGAAGGGCCATTCGTGGTCCAGGAGCGCCTGGGAGCTGTTAATTATCTCATAGCATTCCCCACCTCCAACCGAAAGCCTAAGGTGTATCATATTAATTCTCTAAAGCCCTTTTATTCCAGAGAATTAAAGGTTTGTCAGTTTACAGCCCAGGGAGGAGACGACGCTGAGTGGCCTGAAGGTGTCTATTACGAAGGGAAATGTGCTGGTGGTGTGGAAGAGGTGAACCTCTCCATGACCCTTGGGCGTATGCAGCGACAGCAGATCCAGGAGCTGTGCACTAGCTACGCGCCAACGTTCTCAGCCACCCCAGGACTGACTGAACGGGCATACCACTCCATTGACACAGGTAATGCTCACCCAATTAGGGTCCAACCTTACCGGGTGTCTCCTCAAGCTAAAACTGCTATAGAACGGGAGATCCAGGATATGTTACAGATGGGTGTAATCCGCCCCTCTGAAAGTGCATGGGCATCTCCAGTGGTTCTAGTTCCCAAACCAGATGGGGAAATACGTTTTTGCGTGGACTACTGTAGGCTAAATGCTGTAACTCGCCCAGACAACTATCCCATGCCACGCACAGATGAACTATTAGAGAAACTGGGAAGGGCCCAGTTCATCTCTACCTTGGACTTAACCAAGGGGTACTGGCAGGTACCGCTAGATGAATCTGCCAAGGAAAGGTCAGCCTTCATCACACATCTCGGGCTGTATGAATTTAATGTACTCCCTTTCGGGCTGCGAAATGCACCCGCCACTTTCCAAAGACTTGTAGATGGTCTCCTAGCGGGATTAGGAGAATATGCAGTCGCCTACCTTGACGATGTGGCCATATTTTCGGATTCCTGGGCAGACCACCTGGAACATCTACAAAAAGTCCTTGAGCGCATAAGGGAGGCAGGACTAACTGTTAAGGCTAAGAAGTGTCAAATAGGCCTAAACAGAGTGACTTACCTTGGACACCAGGTGGGTCAAGGAACTATCAGCCCCCTACAGGCCAAAGTGGATGCTATCCAAAAGTGGCCTGTCCCAAAGTCAAAGAAACAGGTTCAATCCTTCTTAGGCTTGGCCGGTTATTACAGACGATTTGTACCGCACTACAGCCAAATCGCTGCCCCACTGACAGACCTAACCAAAAAGAAACAGCCAAATGCTGTTCAGTGGACCGGAAAGTGTCAGAAGGCCTTTAACAAGCTTAAAGCGACACTCATGTCTGACCCTGTACTAAGGGCCCCAGACTTTGACAAACCGTTCCTAGTAACCACAGATGCATCCGAGCATGGAGTGGGAGCAGTTTTAATGCAGAAAGGACCTGATCAAGAATTCCACCCTGTAGTGTTTCTCAGCAAAAAACTGTCTGAGAGGGAAAGCAACTGGTCAGTCACTGAAAAAGAATGTTATGCCATTGTCTACGCTCTGGAAAAGCTACGCCCATATGTTTGGGGACGGCGTTTCCACCTGCAAACCGACCATGCTGCACTAAAGTGGCTTCACACCGTCAAAGAAACTAACAGAAAACTTCTTCGGTGGAGTTTAGCTCTCCAAGATTTTGATTTCGACATCCAACACATCTCAGGAGCTTCTAACAAAGTGGCTGATGCACTCTCCCGTGAAAGTTTCCCAGAATCAACTGGTTAAAATCGTCCTTGAGATGTGGAAAATATTGTTAGTCTTTATGTACTTGGTAGTATATTTAGAGATGCATGTGTCTTATTAACTCTGTTTTCCTAGAGCTCCAGGAAGAAATCCCAGCCAGTGTTTCACCCTAGCTGAGATTTGGGGGGCGTGTCATAAATATAAAGGGAAGGGTAAACCCCTTTGAAATCCCTCCTGGCCAGGGGAAAGCTCCTCTCACCTGTAAAGGGTTAAGAAGCTAAAGGTAACCTCGCTGGCACCTGACCAAAATGACCAATGAGGAGACAAGATACTTTCAAAAGCTGGGAGGAGGGAGAGAAACAAAGGGTTTGTGTGTCTGTCTGTAGTCGTCTTGGCCGGGGACAGAACAGGAATGGAGTCTTAGAACTTTTAGTAAGTAATCTAGCTAGGTATGTGTTAGATTATGATTTCTTTAAATGGCTGAGAAAAGAATTGTGCTGAATAGAATAACTATTTCTGTCTGTGTATCTTTTTTGTAACTTAAGGTTTTGCCTAGAGGGGTTCTCTATGTTTTTGAATCTAATTACCCTGTAAGATATATACCATCCTGATTTTACAGGGGGGATTTCTTTATTTCTATTTACTTCTATTTTTTATTAAAAGTCTTCTTGTAAAACACTGAATGCTTTTTCATTGTTCTCAGATCCAAGGGTTTGGGTCTGTGGTCACCTATGCAAATTGGTGTGGCTTTTTATCCAACATTTCCCAGGAAAGGGGGAGTGCAAGTGTTGGGAGGATTGTTCATTGTTCTTAAGATCCAAGGGTCTGGGTCTGTAGTCACCTAGGCAAATTGGTGAGGCTTTTTACCAAACCTTGTCCAGGAAGTGGGGTGCAAGGTTTTGGGAAGTATTTTGGGGGGAAGGACGCGTCCAAACAGCTCTTCCCCAGTAACCAGTATTAGTTTGGTGGTGGTAGCGGCCATTCCAAGGATAACGGGGGTAATATTTTGTACCTTGGGGAAGTTTTGACCTAAGCTGGTAAAGATAAGCTTAGGAGGTTTTTCATGCAGGTCCCCACATCTGTACCCTAGAGTTCAGAGTGGGGGAGGAACCTTGACAGGAGGTTATGGAATCATTGGAGAGTTTTAAGAGCAGGTTAGATAAACACCTGTCAGGAATGGTCTAGATAATACTTAGTTCTACAATGAGTGTAGGGGACTAAACTAGATGACCTCTTGAGGTCCCTTCCAGACCTATGATTCTATAACTTTGAATAATGCTATGCAAGGTTAACAAAAATATGTCAAAATGCACAGCACCATCTCAGGACCTGATATGTCTGCAGGAATCAGCTTTGTTAGTTATTCATTACTCGGGTAAAAGTGCACAAAACATTTTTCCTCCTAAAGCTTCTCATGTTCCCCCTCAGAATGCATTCCACTCCCCCCTCAGGGAATACGTTCCGTACCCCACTCAGGGGGTCCATCCAGCCCCATTTGAGAACCTCTGAACTAGTGTACTGTGCCACTTACTATAAATAGTGAAGGAAGGGAAGAATGATATTGTTGTTATGCTACTGAACTGAAAGTCAGACAATCTGGGTTTGATTTATGGCTCAGCTACAGACTTCTTGTGTGACCTTTGGCAAATCCCTGGATCCTTTTTTAGCAACAGATGCCAACCTGGTTACGCAGCTCTATCTAATTCTTTGCTTAAAGAAATAAATTTATACCTCTTGCTGAAAAGCAGCAGTGCAGCAGCAGTACAATATTTCTATCAAATTATATTAAAGCGTACATTAAAATTATCTAAAACATGGCTTAATGAAAGTTTCTATTCACCTGGGTATAATGCTCACATTATCCTAAAGTAGCAACTTTGTTTTAAAAAGTCATAAAATGGATATAGTACATAATCTGCAATATACCAAATTAGGGTTAATAAATTTAACAGCCCAATTGAAATATCAATATTCAAATAATCAAGTCCATCACTCATGGGAAGTTATACTAGGAGCAGCTTGCAGAAAATAAAAACAGTAATGAGTGCACATTGTGTCTCAGTAATTGAGAGTTTAAGGTAGGTTATCTGTGAATAAATACAGTCCACTAGAGAAGAATTTCAGCTACTTTCCTGTCGTTGCTTCTCATTGGCACTAGCTCACTTCTCTTGGTGTTGCCGACATCCAATGATATGAATGCCCCTTGACTTGATGGTGTCCAACACCATATGTCATCACATCAGACAAGGATAGTGCTGGTTGATTCCTTATTCCCATAGTATTCACTTGTTACTGGGAGCCCAATGCTCCCATGATCAGTGCACGTGTTTGAACCTTGTAACCCCTGGATCTCAAGGTGTCAGCCAGGAGGACATAATACTCCACTTTTCAAGCACCAACATCAGGGAAGACCAGGGTTCTGTTCTCAAAAGGAACTTTGCCATCCACCATGATGACCCTCTTCTGTTCCTCATTAGTATTGACAATGTCTGATCATAGCTGACTCTCTGTTTCAGGGACAGTGGAGTTCATGGCAACCTTCCCCATGCATGGTAGGATGGCCTTGATTAAGACGTCTTGGATGGAGTTGTGGTGCAGCCTCACATGACCGAGTGGGGTGTGCAGCTGTAGAAGACATGGGGTAGCATCTCAGTAGCACAGCTGCACTTTCTGCATTGCTTGTCCCAATTCCTGTAGCGGGTGGATCCATTCAGCAAGACACAACTGAGCCAGGCCCTGTGTATGAATCTCCAGACAGCAAATTGGGTGAAGATGCCCCTGGAGAGGAAGTGGGCATCCCACTTGCATGTCACCTCAAAAGCCCTGTCCTGGTCACACTTCTGTTTCAGGTTTTCCACTATTGCCAATGGAAAGCATCTTTCACAGTACTCTTGAGTATGGTCCTAGCTCTTGGAGTAATGATTGTGTGCTCAGTGTTCTTGACCTGTGCCAATAGGACTCCCAGTTCCTGACATTCTTCAGACCACATCCATTGGCAGACAATACACTTTTCCAGCTATTACATGGTGTTGGAGGCATGAGTCCAAAGTGAAACAAAGTCTCACCCATCTCTTCCAAATTCACCTTCAGGGAGCTGCTCAGGTAGGTGGCAATATCTTGGCTGGAAGAGGTCCCTGTGATTCGCTTCCTGATTATGTCAAGCACAGTTCTCACCATGATGTTCCTCACCATAGCATCCAGGCATGTCAAAAGACAGAATGCATGAGTGATATCCACAATGTCACACAGAGCTCCCATTTGAGGGACTTTGGCACCACCCTGTGTGTGTGAGATGTACAACAGTTCGTTATTGGCCCTCTGAGGGAGGTACATACACTTCACCAACTGCCTTGTGATGTTGTCCGCCTTGTTGAGAGGTACCTTTGCCACAGCAGATCCCCTCAGGATGAATGAAATATGAGGGATCAGGAAGGCACCAAGAGCCAGAAGCAAGACGTCAGTCTTGGCCTTGTCCCATAGGATCTCCACAATGGCATCCTCAGATGTATACATTTTAACAACATCACTGTCACTACTTTGTTACAAATTCTGTTTTTTTTTAATTTTTAATTGAAACAAAACATTATCCAAAGTCATTTTTCAGCATGTGTCCTCACTTCAATTTGAGCAAGTTAACCAAATGTGCAAATCATAACTCCTGCATTTCCTTACTTTTTAATGATTGTATCTGTATTTAAAAATAGTCAAATATTTTAATCATTTTTTTCAACCAAAATATCTTTGAATAAAATAAAAAAAAATCACAAAAAATACTTACAATTTTGTCAGCCCTATCTTCAACCTCAACATGCAGTAGTTTCCTGTAGTAGGTAGATCCATACATACTGTAGCTCTTTTAAAACTGCTAGTTTTTTTTAATCTTGAATTTAAAATATTGCATATGGCACAATAGTTAGAAATCTTTAAAAATGAAATATTTATAGCTTTATTCTTAAGAGTATGGCTGATTTAAGTTCATGCTCATTAAAACACTCCATTCATATTTTATTAATAATGGTAAGATGATAACATTGTTGCACTGTTTCATGTATTGCAATTATATAGACAGCTACCAAGAATAGAATGCTTAAGAATGTAATGAAGAACCAAAAGCCAGTTATTAATGGTAACTACCAAGAAATTAAAGGATGGGAAATTATAGAAGTCGACAGAGATAACAAGGATGTTATGTAAGAGTAAATTAAGTATCACTAACTTCCTTCAGAATCCTGAAGGATATAACAAAAGAGAGAGCTCTCCCCAGGAAAGCCTTCAAATCCTTAATCATATGAATAAATCATATACAAGTCAAATGGTCCAACTGACTTCAATGGGTGTGTTTGTGGGTATGATCCCACTGCATGGAGGTCAATTGGAGTTTTGCCATTGGCTTAAATGGGAGCTGGATGAAGCCCTTTGCAAGTAGGGTTTGTGGAATAGACCCGTTGGTGATAGTACCTCTCAACTAAGTTACATAAAACATGTTCCTGAGGGAATGTGCGTGTGTCATGGCTGGGGAGGGGTTTCTTTCCACTTGATCATTGTTTTTTACAACAATGTGGTTTGGAAGAACATTCTAACAGGTAGCTAGGAAAGCAGGAATGGAAAAAAAGTTACACTTTGTACTTAGTACCTTCCCAGTATCCACGGAGCCTATTGAAAATAGATTGGAACGGATAACTGGACATCAGGACAAAGGAAGAGAGTGGCTGCAGTCTTAATCCCCACAGCTACATTTTCTTCTTTATGTTTTCTTCTTGTTTTTATGAAAAAAAACAGTACTACCAGCTAGTTTGAGGGACAGAACCATAATTGATTGTCATTATCCCAGTGGTTGTTCTTCCATTGCACACAGTTTCTGACCCTTCTCCTGCAATGGAGTTTTCCATTTCTGGAGTACAGTGGTAAATTAAAACCCCAGCCAGCATAATCAATGCACATTGTACATACAGAGGCTTATTATGTTAAGACCTATTGGCCTCCCTTTCTTTTATCAAAATGAAAATCAAACCCAAAAAACTCTGCCATATGGATGTGAAATCTGTTGATCATCAAGCTGTATTTCATTTGGTAAATAGTGTGGTCAAGTAGAATGAACACATCCACAAGAGCCCAGACTTCAGTAGTTGTAATCCCAGCTGTACTAGTTACTATGAGCAGGACCCACAGGCCCATATTTGAAAAAGTTTTCAGTAAACAGATTTGATGTTTGCAAATGTCCAGTGCTTAAGTCTGGGTTGGGTGTGAGAAAAAAGGTCTGTGCATACACCAATATTTGAGCTGCATTAACACCAGGGGTATTCTGTGTGTGCACCTCAGGAACATGCAAAAGCATCTTTTTGCTCTTTTTCAACCTTTGGGCCACATCCTGTGTGCATCTTAATGTGTTCTTCTTGAAACATTGAGATATTAATTAGAACTCACTGGGAAATGGACATCTAGTTCTGCCAAAAATATTGCGTTTCGGGGAAAATGTTCATCTTAAATAAGGACGGAAATAAAAAACCTCAAAAATTGTGGAACTGGAAGGCCATCATAATTTGTATTCAAATGACTTGACTGTTCCTGCCCTGAGAATGTTTCAGTCTTTCCGAAATTAAATATGCTTTCTTCCATCCAGAAAAGCGTAGGAGTCTTAGCTGCTGAGGGGGGCACATAGGGTAAAATGCTGGGGAGCCAGGGAAACTCAGAAGCCTAGGCTCCCTGAGAGCCTGCCAGGTGGGCTGCCAGGAAGCTGAACAGACATACAGGCAAGCCGTCAGAAAGCTAGGTGAGTTTCCCTCCGAAACCTGCCCGGTGTCCTTCAAAATGTCATCACATGCAACGCATTCCTTCAGATTTCCATGAAAAGATCTTTTCTGGTAGATGGCTTTTCTGTCAGCAAATTTCTGACCAGTTTTAATATGAACATTTACCTACTTTGCCGGGGTGTCGTTGGTTTGTTTGTACATCACTCTGAAAATAGAGGGCCAGATCCTCACTGCTATACATCAGCATTACTTCAATAGAGCTACATTGATTTACACAACTGAGGAGATGGCCCAAAAAAGTGCTTTCATAAACACTAAAGGCTGGATTCACCAAAGGATTTACATGCCTAGCCTCCACTTTTGGTGCCTAAATCCCTAGATCAAGCCACAGTGGGATTCACAAGCTGCCCTACAGAGTGCATGTTGTGTGTGTGTGTGTGTGGCGGGGGGATTGTGAATCCCACTGTGGCATGAGAGGACTTGTTTTGCATCCTGGCTCAGATGTTCACTTCCAGCATGGCTTCAGAAGTTCACTTAATCTCTGTATGTTTGAGTACCCAATCTGTAAATTTCAGAGTAACAGCCGTGTTAGTCTGTATTCGCAAAAAGAAGAGGAGTACTTGTGGCACCTTAGAGACTAACCAATTTATTTGAGCATAAGCTTTCGTGAGCTACAGCTCACTTCATCAGATGCATACTGTGAACACTGCAGAAGACATTATATACACAGAGACCATGAAACAATACCTCCTCCCACCCCACTCTCCTGCTGGTAATAGCCCATCCAAAGTGACCACTCTCTTTACAATGTGTATGATAATCAAGGTGGGCCATTTCCAGCACAAATCCAGGTTTTCTCACCCCCCCGCACCTATTTCCAAAAACCACACACACAAACTCACTCTCCTGCTGGTAATAGCTTATCCAAAGTGACCACTCTCCTTACAATGTGTATGAAAATCAAGGTGGGTCATTTCCAGCACAAATCCAGGTTTTCTCACCCCCTCCACCAAAACACACACACAAAAACTCACTCTCCTGCTAGTAATAGCTTATCCAAAGTGACCACTCTCCTTACAATGTGCATGATAATCAAGGTGGGCCATTTCCAGCACAAATCCAGGTTTTCTCACCCCCCATCCCCATACACACACACACTCACTCTCCTGCTGGTAACAGCCCATCCAAAGCGACCATTCTCCCCACAATATGCACGATAATCAAGGTGGGCCATTTCCAGCACAAATCCAGGTCTTCTCACCCCACCCCCCTCACACACACACAAACTCACTCTCCTGCTGGTAATAGCTCATCCAAACTGACCACTCTCCTTACAATGTGTATGATAATCAAGGTGAGCCATTTCCAGCATAAATCCAAGTTTAACCAGAACATCTGAGGGGGGGGGGGTAGGAAAAAACAAGGGGAAATAGGCTACCTTGCATAATGACTTAGCCACTCCCAGTCTCTATTTAAGCCTAACGTAATAGCATCCAATTTGCAAATGAGTTCCAATTCAGCAGTTTCTCTCTGGAGTCTGAATTTGAAGGTTTTTTTGTTGTAAGATAGCGACCTTCATGTCTGTAATCGCGTGACCAGAGAGATTGAAGTGTTCTCCGACTGGTTTATGAATGTTATAATTCTTGACATCTGATTTGTGTCCATTTATTCTTTTGCGTAGAGACTGTCCAGTTTGACCAATGTACATGGCAGAGGGGCATTGCTGGCACATGATGGCATATATCACATTGGTGGATGTGCAGGTGAACGAGCCTCTGATAGTGTGGCTGATGTTATTAGGCCCTGTGATGGTGTCTCCTGAATAGATATGTGGGCACAGTTGGCAACGGGCTTTGTTGCAAGGATAGGTTCTTGGGTTAGTGGTTCTGTTGTGTGGTATGTGGTTGTTGATGAATATTTGCTTCAGGTAGGGGGGCTGTCTGTAGGCAAGGACTGGCCTGTCTCCCAAGATTTGTGAGAGTGTTGGGTCATCCTTCAGGATAGGTTGTAGATCCTTAATAATGCATTGGAGGGGTTTTAGTTGGGGGGCTGAAGGTGACGGCTAGTGGCGTTCTGTTATTTTCTTTGTTAGGCCTGTCCTGTAGTATGTGACTTCTGGGAACTCTTCTGGCTCTACCAATCTGTTTCTTCACTTCCGCAGGTGGGTATTGTAGTTGTAAGAATGCTTGATAGAGATCTTGTAGGTGTTTGTTTCTGTCTGAGGGGTTGGAGCAAATGTGGTTGTATCTCAGAGCTTGGCTGTAGACGATGGATCATGTGGTGTGGTCAGGGTGAAAGCTGGAGGCATGTAGGTAGGAATAGCGGTCAGTAGGTTTCCGGTATAGGGTGATGTTTATGTGACCATCATTTATTAGCACTGTAGTGTCCAGGAACTGGATCTCTTGTGTGGACTGGACCAGGCTGAGGTTGATGGTGGGATGGAAATTGTTGAAATCATGGTGGAATTCCTCAAGGGCTTCTTTTCCATGGGTCCAGATGATGAAGATGTCATCAATATAGCACAAGTAGAGTAGGGGCGTTAGGGGACAAGAGCTAAGGAAGCGTTGTTCTAAATCAGCCATAAAAATGTTGGCATACTGTGGGGCCATGCGGGTACCCATAACAGTGCCGCTGATCTGAAGGTCTATTCAGGGGACACCATCACAGGGCCTAATAACATCAGCCACACTATCAGAGGCTCGTTCACCTGCACATCCACCAATGTGATATATGACATCATGTGCCAGCAATGCCCCTGTGCCATGTACATTGGTCAAACTGGACAGTCTCTACGCAAAAGAATAAATGGACACAAATCAGATGTCAAGAATTATAACATTCATAAACCAGTCGGAGAACACTTCAATCTCTCTGGTCACGCGATTACAGACATGAAGGTCGCTATCTTACAACAAAAAAACTTTAAATCCAGACTCCAGAGAGAAACTGCTGTATTGGAATTCATTTGCAAATTGGATACTATTACTTTAGGCTTAAATAGAGACTGGGAGTGGCTAAGTCATTATGCAAGGTAGCCTATTTCACCTTGTTTTTTCCTACCCCCCCCCCCCCAGATGTTCTGGTTAAACTTGGATTTATGCTGGAAATGGCCCACCTTGATTATCGTGCATATTGTGGGGAGAATGGTTGCTTTGGATGGGCTGTTACCAGCAGGAGAGTGAGTGTGTGTGTGTATGGGGATGGGGGGTGAGAAAACCTGGATTTGTGCTGGAAATGGCCCACCTTGATTATCATGCACATTGTAAGGAGAGTGATCACTTTAGATAAGCTATTACTAGCAGGAGAGTGAGTTTGTGTGTGTGGTTTTTGGAAAAAGGGTGGGGGGGTGAGAAAACCTGGATTTGTGCTGGAAATGGCCCACCTTGATTATCATACACATTGTAAGGAGAGTGGTCAGTTTGGATGAGGTATTACCAGCAGGAGAGTGAGTTTGTGTGTGTGGAGGGGCGGAGGGTGAGAAAACCTGGATTTGTGCTGGAAATGGCCCACCTTGATTATCATACACATTGTAAAGAGAGTGGTCACTTTGGATGGGCTATTACCAGCAGGAGAGTGGGGTGGGAGGAGGTATTGTTTCATGGTCTCTGTGTATATAATGTCTTCTGCAGTGTTCACAGTATGCATCTGATGAAGTGAGCTGTAGCTCACGAAAGCTTATGCTCAAATAAATTGGTTAGTCTCTAAGGTGCCACAAGTACTCCTCTTCTTTTTGCGAATACAGACTAACACGGCTGTTACTCTGAAATTTACAGATTGGGTACTCAAACATACAGAGATTAGTGAGTTTAGTAGCTGAATATGGGCTCTTTCCATTAAAGCACCGATCATGCTCCATACCCATTGACATAAGTATGGATAGAATACTCTTTAGCACCTCATAAGAGGAACTCAGCAGCTCACTGGATTGGGTCTAATATCTCTGATAGTAGCAATACAAACTCTAAAGTAAGAGAAAAGGTACTTAAGAATTCACAATAGCTATAGACAGCAGAACACTATGTATTTGTCAGGGAGAAGGCATTAGTTAAGGGACATTGAATCTGCAACTCTTGAAAAAATGAAAGCCAGAGTCATTCCAAACTGTTTAAACATCATGGTCCAATGTATAATGAACTGTGAAACTGAATGATACGGCTAGGTGTACATTTCTTCCTAAGGCACAGATCAAACCATTTGCGCTCTTCTAATCATCTGAATGCTAGCTTTGTGTTGTGCGCTCATGCAGGCTTAGCAAAATGAGAGCCTTAATACAGTATGAAAGATTTGGTATCCTACTGACTTTTGAGCTGCAGAGCTAAGAATTTACAGGTGGTAATGAAAGCATAATGTGAAAAAGGTAAACAATGAATATCTATGAAATGGAGAGAGAAAATGATCAATAATATATGTATCTGCCAAAGGAGAGAGAAATAAAATTGTTAGTGGCAGATATGTAAGATTATGAGGTTGAAGACAAGGATAATTGAAGATATTTGTGATAAAATAGAAAATGAAATTTTCCAAGGTCATCACACTGCTTTTAAGATGGATATAGACTAGGTTCTCTGGACAATTGGACAAGTCAAATAAAAGCTGATTTTCCAGACCACACATACTATTTTATGGCTTATATATTGATTAACCAATGCAGAATTTAATGTGTTTTTCCCCCAGCAGGTTTTAAGATACATTATTGCTTTTCTTCCTAGGTACTATTAGGATCCATCTTTCTCCTCCGGAAGATTTTGTCACATCTCCAAAATTGCTCCCTCTGCAGCCTCCTTTTCCTCCTCTAATCTCCCTTACCTTCATGGAAACTTGATCATCTGTTTACAATATTTTATAGGTATGTATGTTTGAGAAACTGGCATACCCAGAGCATTTGTCAAAGCCCTTTCTGAGAGAAAAGAGTCTGAGGTTTCCAAACTAGTGTTATCCTCTATTGAAAGATTTCCTTCAGTATCTTGATGCTGCATGGTCATCATATTAAAATGCAACTTTAATCCTACTACCTCTCATCTATTTGTCATTAATCACACCTCTTTCAGAAAATAAAATTGACCCAAAGTGTTAACTGAGTCACCTGAAAAACCTACCAGGAAAAGATGGACTACTGCTGTGACAATTCTGATCATCCTATCTCAGAGGCCTGAGTAGATCATTATTGGCAATCTCTTATCTGCTTAGAGAACTGTCCTTTGCCAGGAGTGTGCAAGCCAATATGTGAATATACAACACACTAGCCTGCTGCACATTAACTGTCCATGTGGACCCTGTTACCACACACTAAAAGTTCCCTAGAGCAAAGTGAGGAGTATGTCAACTTTTATTACACACTAGGGAACTTTTAGTTCACAGTAGCATAGTCCACACAGAAAGTTAGTGTGTAGCATGCTGTAGTGTGCTGTAAATTTGCACCCCAGCTTGTTGTGCACTAACTGACCATGTAGACCAGCCCTTAGTTTTTCCTTTAACAGTATCGTAGATTTTATCTTAAAGGAACCCACTTAAAACAATTTTCATATACTCACTGGGCAGAAGATTAACTTTTAATCTTCAAATTCAGTTATATAATAGGTGGGACACAGTGACTACTTTTAAGAATACTCCACAATGATTTACTACATGCAGTGAAGAAACATACTAAATAACAACCCATGGTAGAGCTCTCTTCAAGAACCCACTGCAGCACCAAAGAAAAGGTGAAGGAAGAAAGAAAATGTCCCCCACAGAGATCAAAGAACAAATGTGCCTAAGAACTATGGTAGGCTCTGTTTTATATATCAGGAAGTATTATGCTGTATGACCAGGCGGACTGTAGGGGCGGTGTTTTATTGAACCAAGGCATATATGACAGCCTAGTGTCCTTGTGTCTGGAGGAAGGGTAAATTCCTTGGGTTTTCTGTGTAGTATTCATGAAAGCTTTTGGAATATTTTACACACACAGGCACACACATTAAAATATCATTTTTAAGGTTGCAAGTCAAGTTCTCAGAAGTTAGGAAATGCCAGAAGTAATGCCTCCCTATGCATACGCATTATGCTACAGGCTTTAATAATATAATCAGATACTATTTTTTCCACAGCATTCCTGCCCCTTTCAATGCATTGAATGGACCTGCCTTGGGATGAAAAGGATCTTCAAATCCCTGCTACAAAGCATAGGGGTGAAGAGCTTTCCAAAGAAAAGATCAGCAGTATTGTTTAACATAAGCAAAACAATATGTATTTCCCTAGCCTCATTCTTGTATATGGCTGAACAGTTTTTCCAAAAAAAAATATATATAATTGAGCCTGAAGCATACATTCCACATGGAACATTTCAACTCAGATGGTTAAAGGCTTGGCAAAGTTATAAGCAACTGAAAATAAAGTCTTATAATGGGAAGTGTCTGGCAAACCTGAAAAGAGATGGAGCTGCTGCTGTCCCTGTATGACATTAAACAGGATACGAGCTGGACTATTGAACAGCCACGTCCCATCTATCCCTGTGGTGCATTTTACACAGCTTCTTTGTGAGAGCATCCACTCCTGGTCTGCGCAGGCACAGTTTCCAGCATGTAAATTACTCCCAGCTATATTGCCAGAGTGCTGTCAGCAGCCACTCTTGAATTACACTGCAGATTCCCAGTCCCAGACTTTTCCCCAGAAAAATATGCGACTTGTACTGCCCAGCTCTCTTCTGGACAACAAAAGCTCATATACAGTCCATCATTTTATTAGTAGAAAATGATATGCAAAAATTCTGTTATCTCAAATGACATTTCCCAAACACTTACATCCAAGCACACTGGTTGAGATAAAACAAGAAAAGAAGTTTTATTATCAACAAAAAATAGATTTTAAGTCATTACAAGTAATGAGGCATAAAAGTCAGAATTTGGTTACAAAGAAATAAAAGGGAAAATGCAACTAATACCTCACTTAACAAGCTAAAAGAATTCAAAGCAAACGTTTCTCTCACCACATGCTTCACCATTCTTACTGGCTGAATTCCTATCAGCCAGGACCCCTCCTCAGTCCAGTGATGCTTCCTATGTCCTTCAAGTGTTATTGATGCCGTGAGAAGAAATGAAGGGAGAGATGTTTTGCAGCATCTGTTCCTCTTTCTTATCGGTCTCTTTTTCTTTGAAAATCATCTCCAGCTGAGGAACAGAAGACATAAAGTCTGTGGAGATGGGAACCTCCAGCTATTTCTTTGCCAAGATGTAAATTTCTCACTCACACTTTTTTTTTCCTGCAAAAGAATGGCCACTTAACCCTGTGACAGTCTATTTAATTTGGTTGATACCTGGCTAAGGTGTCAGTTTGCTTTTTGTTTTTTGAGAATATGGTGCATGGCTGCTTTCCCAGATATGGAATATGTTTTGTTACCTCATAAAGTAGAATTTTATAACTTTACATACAGTCTTGCCGCACACATTTTACCAGGACAATAATGATCAGCAAATTATGAGTTTTCACATGATACTTCACAAGGCATAGTTTGTACAAAATCCATTATAGTTTTATGAAAAGGGTGAACACAGGGATACAGACTGTCACACCTTGCCTATGGAGATCCATTTAAGCATAATTCATGTAGCATATATGAGTGCAGGGCCCTTTGTCTGCAGTTTTCTGCGACACACTTTCTGGTGTTTTAAGTGTTCACTGCTGGCCTAACTTTTTGTTCCCAATGGTGCAACTCCCAATTGCTTTGATGGACTCAGAGTTATGTCAATGCTGAGCATCTGTGAAAATACCACCTTTAACCAAATATAATTTGATTCAAGGAAGTTGTTCTACTTCAGAGTCCCATATAAACCATAGCAAGACTTTTCTTTTATAGCACTTTCTGTTTGTTTTGCAATATATTAATCCTATAAACCAATTTTTCTCAAATTTTTCAGGTGGCAATCTCTTATTTGCAGTCAAATATTTTCATAACTATTTCAAGAAGTAGTTTTTTGAAAGTATATTAGGAACAAAAAGAATACTAACAATTGCATTGATTCATTCCTAGATGGGAACAATAGAATTATCAATAATAATGCAGAAAAGGCAGAAATTTTCAATAAATATTTCTGCTCTGTATTTGGGAAAAAAAACAGATGAAGTCATCATATCATATGAAACACTTTTTCCATTCCACTAATATCTCAGGAGGAGGTGAAAGAGCAACTAAAACAATTAGGTATTTTTAAATCTGCAGGCCCAGAAAACATGCATCCAAGAGTTCTAAAACAGCTGGCTAAGGAGCTCGCTGGACCATTAAGGTTGATTTTCAACAAAGGTTGGAAGATCAGAGTAGTTCCAGAAGACTGGAAGAAAGCTAATGTTGTATGAATATTTAAAAAGTGTAAACAGGATGACCTCTGTATTTGACACTGGTGTCACTACTGCTGGAATACTGTGTTCAGTTCTGGTGCCCTCAATTCAAGAGGGATGTTGATAAATTGGAGGAAGTTCAGCGAAGACCCACAAGAATGATTGAAGGATTAGAAAACATGCCATATAATGATAGACGCAAGGAGCTCAATCTATTTATCTTAACAAAGAGATGGTTAAGGGGTGACTTGATTATAGTCCATATACATGGGAACAAATATTTAATAATGGACTCTTCTATCTATACAAAGGTATTATATGAGCCATTGGCTTTAAATTGAAGAAAAACAAATTCAGACTGGAAATAAGTTGTAAATTTTTAACAGTGAGAGTTACTAATCATTGGATTCTCCATCACTGATCATTTTTAAATAATGATCGGGTGTTTTTTTTTCTAAATTATATGATTAGGACTTATTTTGGGGACTTTCTATACAGGAGGTCATACTAGATGACACCAGTAGTTCCTTCTGCTCTTGGAATCTCTGAACTATAACACCCTTGAAATTACTGTAAAAGTAAGAGTAAAAAGCATAGCAATGATTACAATGCTAAACCTATATAATTTATTTCTGTATGTGCTTTGAGAAGTTGACAGAAAATATTTGACCTTGCAGTGTAAGGATGTGCAAGCAGTAGGAGAGTGAGATTTTCTTTGCTTTAGATTGTAATAAAATTCCCAAGGTGATGCAACCCCCTGAATGCCTTATTTTTAACTCCGCCTCAGTGGTCATGACCCATCAGCTAACAAACACTGATCTGAACTGCTTTAAATTGCCACCATGGCAGAGCCCCCGCGGATTGAATTGTATTCATTTCACTACCCCACAACTCCCCACATTCTCAGTGTGGTGCTGGCAGCAGCAAGGAGTACAGAGAGGCATGTGTAGTGCCCCAGAGGCAACTGCTTAATTTAAAACAGGCCATCAGTAACTTAGCAGAGGCACCCCTACTTCCAACTCTAGGGAGATCTAGAAATAACTCTTTCAGTGCCTTACAGCACTCTCACTTGTGTTTCGTTGGCTACATGCCTGGGAAGGTGGTATTCATTGTGTAGTGAGTTATTGCACTTCCTCAGGTGGAAATAATGGACTGTTGTGCAAGTGAAGAGCAATGAAAGATCATGGGGCTTAAATAAAATATCTGTCTTAAAAAGTTGTGCCTTTCTCTCTGAGTATGGTTTGCTATAAATGTGCATCCATACATCTCCGTACATCCTCTCCCAAGACCGCAGGAGTATGCACTGTATGTAAAGGAGAGTGGTATAATAAGGGAAAATACAAGGTGTTACAGTAAGAAGCAATATTACAGTTGCCTGCATATGAATATTGTTTAACTGATCACATGAAATTATGCATGGTTAACAATCATTTCTACAGGTCTAAAACCCTTTGCTATATAAACAGAAACAGACAAATAAGTTTCTCAGGAGGATTCTGTTGCCAAAAACTGAGGAAAAGTTTTCATTTTATTAAAAAATATAACACGTTAAATGGCAGACCAGAATAGGAAGTCATGACTGCTGGCAGCACACTGTCACTCACCTTCCTCTAGTGAATTAATTTTCCATGAAGATTAGAAATATCATCCCTCATGTCAGAAGCAAAGACATTAGATTTGTAACCAGACGATGAAAAGGAATTAAATAGGCATCTAGGAACTCTCATACTATAGTAATTATATTCTTCAGTAACTGAGTTGCTTGGAATTCTAACTTATCTGTTGTTTAAACTGAAGGACATCTGTCTATTAAATGTAAATCCTCCATGTATCGTCCCACCCGCCCAAAATGCCAACAGATGCAGAGGAAACAAAATTGGAAAGAGATAGGATTTTGTGACAGAAAAGATAAGGGATCACTTCAATATTGAGAAGTGGACAGAGAGACAGACAACACCATAGGTAGATTCAGAGAGAGAGAAAAACACAGAGATAATTTTATTTTTTTATTTATATTTAGACTTAAGCACAAAGTTTGTACCTTCAAATAAGCTTTTATTTTTATTTAAACAAATGGTTTTTGACTGGAACACCCAGTCGAAAAGGGACCCTGGCAGGTCCTGTCAGCACCACTGACCAGGCCGTTAAAAGTCCGCTTGGCTCCCAGAAGTGGTGACATGTCCCTCAGGTCCTAGGTGGAGGGGTGGCCATGGGGGCTCCATGCACTGCCTCTCCCCTCCCCCACTGAGCACCAGCTCTGCAGCTCCCATTGGCTGGGAACTGTGGCCAATGGGAGCTGCGGAGGCTGTGCCTGCGGTTGGAGGCAGAGAGCCACCTAGCCTTGCCTATGCCTAGGAGGGACATGTTACTGCTTCCAGGGAGACACCCAAGGTAAGTACCAACCGGAGCCTGCAACCCGCACCCCCTCCTGTGCTCTAACACCCTACCCCAGCCCGAACGAATGAAGCTGCCCAATAGAAAAAATTAAACAACTTGATTTTAAAATTGAAACATTATCTTTCATTTCTGATATTGACATGGATCTTGATATAACAAAAGAAGAATTGCTTCTGTAAAAAAATTGCACTGCCAGTTAGTCCTCATTATTTCTTGTCTTTTTCTCAGTTTGGAATCTATAAATGTTTAACGAGCCCATTGAAAATACACCATTTCCTCAGTTTTGTGAATGAGCAGGGGGGAAAAGCAGTATTTACCTTATTTTTGTTTTAATTAAAAAGGTAAATTTAATTTAAAAATACATCTTCATTATAGGCTAGAGGGTCTTTCCTAGTTACTCTAAAGCTTTGTTTGTTATCTCTTGTAATTTTGGTGGCCTAGAGAGTGGAGTGACAATAACAATTTTTTAATTATTTTTATAGAAATCTCCTTGAAAAACTTTCATTTAATACAAGTGCATTTCCTAATTAAATTAAATTAATGTTTTGGTGAACTGACTGGTTTTGCATTGAATGCTTATAAAAATTGGATCCTAAAATATATATTTTATACTGAAAACAACTATTAAAAAGTGTGATAATTTTTACTCTGAAATGAGCTCATTTTTGCTTGCAGGTGACTGTGGGGAGGTGGATTTTCTTCTCTGAGCCTGACAGTATAAATAAGAGACTGGAAAAAGTGAGAGAGCACCCCTCGTGGTTTCTCTGTAGTTATAGCAAGTCTAGTGTACTGTTCTATTGTGCTTGGTTGTTGGTAATGAAGTCACAGTTTCTTCTCAAGAAAGTCTACAGATGCCAATGTAATCCAAGGTGTTTGCAGAGGAACAAGGGCTATGAATTGAGAGGAAAGGAAGTCTGGAAAGGAGCTCTTTGAGCCTGGTCCACTGAGGCTCACTGAATGTGGCAGCAATTAAGAGGTTAATGCTCTAGTTCTGGAGCTGCAAGGCCTCACTGAGGTAACTAGTGCTCTGCAGCAGGAAGACAAGACCTGTCAGCAGCAGAAATAAATGATACCATCAGTCAGCTCTGTGGTAGGGTGAAGCTCCTCATCTTCCTGTGTCTAACCAGGCGTAAACCCATCTCCTCCTCTTCTGTACTACAACTGCCAGTTGTGAAGTAGTTTATGTTCATTAACACATGGTAAACAATTGTAAATTGTAGTGAAGTCAAAGAACAAATGTTCATTCCTTGTTAACACTACAATTTACAGTTGTGTTTGTTACCATGTTCTAATAAAGACAGATTTGAACATGATTACACTGTAACATAGACAAAGCTCCAGGCTTCAGCTACTTCTTTTGATATTTAGTATAGAACAAGCAGCAGGTTGGATGAAGGATGTAGAATGAGCGATGGTCCAGGTAAAAGCATCAAGCAATCCAGAGATCTAGCCTGCAGGACGTAGGGAGTTGATAGATAGACAATAATATGTATAAACATTGACCTGAAGCAATTAGATTACATTAAGTTGCTCAGTGAACTTGTATTGTATCATATTGAAAAGTTTGTAATGCTTAGCAGCCTCAGACAACATCCTGTTTAACAATTTCCATAGTTATTCAATCAGAGATTGACCGACAAAGATTGAAAACTTTTGAACATTTATGTCCATAAGGCACACACTCTAAGCACACACCACTTATGCACAGGAGACTCTGCATTTTTCCCAGCTCTGTGTTTTGCTTTAAGTTTTTACACTGAGTATTGGTCCAGCTTGTCACTGACTACAGGAGACATTGATTATAGTACCTATTGGCTGCAGTCTTCATTGTCTCGGTGGAGGTCATCCCAGTGCTGACGAAGATCACATTTTTTTTTGTGCTAAGGTGACTGAGATGCTACGATGATTAATTAGTTAACGTGTGTGAAGAGCTCTAAGATGAAAAGTTCTATATAAGTATTAAGTATCATAAGGAAAATTTATGTGAGGGGAATAAGGGTGTGAGCCTGGGAGCTAAATACAGCTTAAATTCTTCCTTTTTGCTAGTAAGAAAAGAGACACTTTAATTCTTTCTGAGTTGAATATAATCTGGGTTCCAGAAAAGTAAGAAAAGATTTACACTGCCAACCTACTCCCCTCGAACCTGATGAAAGGTTAAACATATGTTTTCTCTCAGTGCTTTCCCACTAATTAAGAAAAAAATACTGTGGATCCCATTGTTTAAAGGGTCAAGCAACTAACTATGAACTTATAATAAAGAGAAAACACTGCACACTTACATGATTTCCTTATGGCATGACCACATGCTGCAAGGATGAATGGAGAGAACAGTCTATTAGCAACAATTTTGAAAGCACCACCATTGCAACTGGAGTGACTTCATGGCTGTCTTATGCTGTGACTAAAGTTTATGAATGTACAGAATTCAAACCTTAGAATGGTCATGAGTAAGGAACATAAACATTGATCTTTGATCAATGGCTCTAGTCTGCTAAAAAGTACAGGGGATAATTGGGGACAGTTTTTGGCCCACAGTTTGGAACTAAACAAGGTTTGTAATTTTTAGACTAGACTGGGGCAAGTGCTGCATGGCTGTACAGAAGAGAGGAAAGCGTTCAAGAAGCTCTCTCCACCTTGAGCATATGCCTCAGGAACAGCCACAGTCTCAGGCCTTGTGCTCCCAGCACACAAAATACTAGGTTGAATAATGCTGGACACCTCTTCATCTCCAAAGGGAGGAGCCTAGATCTTACCGCTATTCTGCCCCAGCCAATACTGCTGTGCTAAAATAACATGTCCATGCTGCAGCCATTCAAAGTGCATCACAACCCTATTCAGAGTTCCTGCAGACATTCTGCCTCAGGCATTGCTGGGGACCGCCACTGGGGCCATCCCCCACAAATCAGGTTGTAGCCGTTAAAGCCATCTTGAGCAACAGGCACAACTTAGCTGGCCTGTAAGTGCTATCACAATATA
This sequence comes from Lepidochelys olivacea, assembly GCF_965140295.1. Lineage (NCBI taxonomy): Eukaryota > Metazoa > Chordata > Testudines > Cheloniidae > Lepidochelys > Lepidochelys olivacea. Next base: position 71,799,111 of record NC_140411.1, on the reverse strand, counting down.
AATGTAATAATAATAATAATAATTAATAACAAAAATCATTACAATAATTATTCATTAATAATCATTCAGAATTAATGCATAATAAATGAAGCAAATAGGATTCATAGGACTAAACAATACAGATTAAAAAAAAATCTCTGGAATTGATCGTGCCCTGTCCTCGTTCCCTCCTTATCCATTGTCAGGTTCTAATTCCTCAGTGGTCTGTCTGAGACATTCAGTATTGCAAGGTGCTGATCATATATCTATATCTATACATGTTCTAAATGCACTTGAAAATCATCAGTCTTCATTTCGTGCCTTTGTTGTGCCAGTTCATACTAATTTCATTCCTGAAAAGGAAAAGGAGATCCTTTTTTTTTAATTTTGACAGGATTCAGAGTAGCAGCCATGTTAGTCTGTATTCGCAAAAAGAAAAGGAGTACTACTCACTAGAGACTAACCAATTTATTTGAGCATAAGCTTTCGTGAGCTACAGCTCACTTCATCGGATGACACTGACAACCTCTCCCACCTCTCCAGAAAATATACAGCATACAAATTAGATAGCAATGGCGGGGAGTGAGGGTATGTTGAATATTCGGTTTCTAAATGCTTTCAATATACATCACACTTGTGCAGTGTTTGTTTTAATATGGTTAAAAAAACCCACCTGTCAGTAGTACTATAAATGGTCTGAAATGACACTTCTAATTTGTTCACAAGAGACAGCAAGAAGACTATCACACTGCATATTGCTGAGGTAGGTGATAAATATATTGAGTTTTTAATTGGGTTACTTGTAGTGCCTGTGCTAAATTCCATTTATAAAATAATGGTGTGTGTAAGCTAGTGTGGTCTTCATGATAAAAGAGCCACCCTTCAAAACACTGACCAAAGGATTAGATTGCCTTTTCTAATGTATCCCTTTGCCATATGGATTACCATCTTCTCCAATTTAAGAGAGCAAGAGATGCTCAGTTAACAGGTCTGTTAAATTCAGCTCACAAAGTAAGCTATAATTCTTATATTATTACATGTCCTCCTAAGCAGTCATTTGGTTGGGAGTCTGGAAAATGCCATTTGCTTATGAGTTAACTGGCGATTTAAAATACTACTGTAATTACTGCCCCTATTAATAATTTTCACATTCTAGCTTTGGTATACAGTTTGTCAGATTGTATTTAATCTCTTATAATTGTGTTAATCAAAATACAGTGTGTATATTCTACCCCTGGTAGAAATGCTAGGGTTGTCATACAAAGGAAAGAAGTTACACTATTGCAAGATACTATGTTTTCAACTAATAGAATGTTGCAATATTTTTATAGGGGGAAAAGTAATTAAACAGCTCTGTGAAAATCTGCTCTATGTTTCTAGCATTGTCATCATCAGATGAAGAAGATAATTTGTCAGAGATGTAATCAGGCAAAACTGCAATCCATCAATTTCAGAAGAGAGTTTAAATAAGTCCAAGGGAGGCTAAGATGATGTAACTTACGCCTTCTTCCAGCCTCCTCTTTGTGTATATTACACTAATTTAGTTTCCCTTCAACTCCCATAGAATCTCTTAAACCTACTTACCAAAGCGTAGCTGATAGCACTTAAATATTGCCTCTAAATGTGGCCCAATGGCATCAATAAAGACATACTCAGTTAAGCCAGTACATCAGAATGCCAAGAGTATGAAATGTTCATTTTCTGATACTGTAATAAAACAAAAGGAAAAAAAAGTAATAGCGTATTCAGTGATGCATTATGTCGTATTAGTGATCCAGTTACAGATAATGAAAAATATCTTCTAATTACACAGCATTGTTCATCACTCATTTATTCATCTCTTCAATCTGATAGTAATGAGTCTGGCCTCAGCGTGCATTCTTGAGTTATAACAGACATTTCATACTCTGGTACTTTTCATTTACCAGCTACCAAACTATGCTAATTACCAAAAGGCTTACAACACTTTATTTCTTTATGTCATCCATCAAGATTACAAGTAGTAGCAATATCATTCTATTGTACTGAAATAATATAACTGTTTCACTGCAAATGTAATAAATAATGTACCATGATGTGAATACACACGATAGAGAGATATAGACCATTTAGAATCAGCATTACCATTTTATAAACGGTCATGATATATATGGATTTAACCACACGGCTTCAATTCTAATGTTAATGGGAGTTTTGTAGCTAAGAAAAACGCAAAAAATTACCTTTCCAAATGCTTTCTTAGTTTGTATTAACTTTTCTAGATATTGTAAAACTGTTGACAGGCAAACAAGCAACATTTCTTATATATCTCTATAGAAAAATCACTGAATAACCAAAAAATAAAATAAAAGGGAAGATGGAAATTCTGCTGACAAGATACACTCTGGATATAGATAAGAACGAGTAAGAATGCACTGGTATCATATTGATTCTATTACTAAATGTGGTGGGCAAAATTTCACCTGGCACATTTATTCCATTTGTTCTAAAAGATTCCAGTCAAATTAATGTTGGGTACATAGTTCAAACCCACTTGCTGAAAATTCCCAATCAACATTTTTTCCAACTTTGGTGTCTAAAATTAGGCACTTAAATTCATATTTAGGCACCCTAATAAATGGCCTGATTTTCAGAAGTACTGAGAATTCACAAATTCTCAGCTGCCTATTTTGGGCTCCCCAAAGAAGTGCACTAATACAGCCCAGAGTTGAGTGTGGTGCAAGACCACTGTCTCTCAGGGCATACGTTCCAGATAATTTCCTGGGTGTGTATTCCTCTTTTATTCATTATTTGAAATTCAGAGTGGGAACGAGTGGGTTAATACATACTACACCTCATACTACCAAGGGGATTAAGTAACTTCAGTTAATCACAAATGTAACTGGAGACCACAATTAAAAAGCTACAGCTTTTGCTTCAGCATCTCCATCCTTTATTTTTTTATGTAAATTATCTTGTCAAACTCTCCCTAGAAGGTACATTGACAAATAAAGCAGAGGAGTCCTATCGTTGATTGTTTCACTGAGGAAACTGAAGTAGCAGTTTGATTCTTCAAGTCTAGCAATGATAAACGTAATGTCTCTCTTAATAATAATTTGAGGGAGATTCTGAGAACTTTTAGGTATGAGGGCAACATTTTATGGAGAGTTTTCAGTATCGCTGAGATGCATTTGTCTGAGATATCACCTAAGGAAATTAAAGCCATTGGTTTGGTATTAGAGTGAAGTTCTACCCTATATAAAAACAGCACTTCTCTACTTCACTGACATGCTCCCCATGTGTATTCAGTGACCCACTTTAAGGGCAAAAATAAGTACCAAATTGCTGTCCTAGAAACTTCCTCCTGGGGATGGGCAGCAAAATTCAAGACTGAGTTTGTTGGGCTAACAGTTAAAAACCCCAGAGTCCTAGCTATGACCTTGATGAATTTCATCTGAAGTTTCTGGCACACATTAATCATAGTCAGTTTTTGGAGTCATATGGCTCTTTAAATATATACAAACACACACACACATATATATGTACACACATACATATGGCTTCCATGGTGTTTCCATAGACTTTAAGGCCAGAAAGAACCATCATGATTATCTAGTCTGATCTCCTCTACTTCACAGGCCACAGAACATCAGTCACCTGATCCTCTAATAGGCCCATAATCCTTTTCTGGGTTACTGAAGTCCTCAAATCTAGATTTAAATAGTTCAAGTTACAAAGATTCCACCATTTACTCTAGATCAAACCAGCAAGTGACTCGTGCTGTGCACTGCAAAGGAAGGGAAAAATCCTCCAAGGTCTCTACCAATCTGACCTGGGGGGAAATTCCTTTCCAACCCTAGATATGGCAATCAATTAGACTCAAAGCATGTGGGCAAGACACATCAGTCAATCACTTGGGAAAACTTTTCTGTAGTAACTCAGAGGCCTCCCCATCTAGTATTCCATCTCCAGCCATATGCCCCTGTAGGAAATCTCATTATAAAATTATCAAGACTGTCTTGAAACAAGTTAGATTTTTTTGCTCCCATTACACCTCTTGGAAGTCTGTTCCAGAACTTCACTACTCTGATGGTTAGAAATCTTAATTTAATTTCTACCCTAAATTTATTGATGGGCAGTTTATATCCATTTATTCTTGTGCCAACATTACCCCTTAATTTAAATAATTCCTCGCCCTCCTTGGTGTCCATCCCTCTGATCTATTTAGATAGAGCAATCATATCTCCCTTCCTTAAATCTCCCCTAAGAAGGTAGGTTCTCCACTCTCTGCTCATTCTAATAACCTTTTCTGCACCTATTCCAGTTCAAATTAATCTTTCTTAAACATCAGAGACCAATCAGACGATGTTTCACCATTGCCTTGTATAATGTTAATAACTCTTCCCTATCTCTAATGGAAATATGTCACCTGATGCATCCTATTCTTGCATTAGGCTTTTTCACGGCCACATCACATTGGTGGCTAATAGTCGTCTTACCCCAAGGTCTTTCTCTTCCTCTTTTGCTTCCAACTGATACGTCCGCAGCTTATAGCAAAAAATCTTGTTAGTCTTTGTACTATTGCAGTATGACTTTGCACTATTACATTTCATTCCATTTCTAATACTCCCAGTTTTCAAGGTCATCCACATTTTTCTATATGATATTCCAGTCTTCCTCCATACTGGCAATCCACAATCCATATTCCCAACATTGTGTCATCCACAAATTTTATTTAGCACACTCCCACTTTTTGTACTGATGTCATCAATGGAAATGCAGAATAAGACTGGTCCCAGGACTGATCCCTAAGGAACTCCACTAATAATGTCCCTCCGTACTGACAGTTCACCTTTCAGCATGACCCACAGTTACCTCCCATTTAGCCAGTTTCTCACCCACCTTTCAATTTTCATATTAAACCACATCTTCTCCAATTTAACTAACTATTTCCGACGTGGATCAGTATCAAATATTTTACAGCTACTTTCTCAAAGAATAAGATCAATTTGGTCTGGCACAATCTACCTTTTGTAAAACAATGTTGTACTTTATCCCAATTACCATTTACCTCTATGTTCTTAATTACTTTATCATTCAAAATTTGTTCTAGGATCTTGCATACAATGGGCCTGTAGTTGCTACATCAGCATGCTCCCAGGACATAGCATGGCAAAGGACAGGCTCAGCATCCTGGCTGCCTGACAATAGAGAGTGAGAGAGAGAGAAGGAAGATGCTAGTTTGAGTGGTAGAGGCCTCTGCCAGCTTGGGCAATTATTGCAGCAAGTGCCTGGATGGACACCAGCACATCCGCTCAAAGGAGGATGGTGAGAGAGAATTAGAGCAAGGATGACTGACAGTTTAAGCCCAGGGAAGTGAGCTAGCCCAATCAATGAGAAATGTTCTCATGATAGGCCAGCTCCCTGAGAAATAATGTGAGGAGATAGAAGCCATGTTGGGGAGAGAGAGAGAGGAGCCAGCCACTGAAGGGAGGATATGCTTTTTTGTAAGTTTGGGAGTCCCGTGCCTGCATGCAGGGTCATCCCTGAAAACTGCTCTTTGGTGTTTAGCAAGAATATTCCTAAACTTGTTCTGGTCCCTGTTCATGGCAGCTTTCAATTTACAGCTTTAAACTGGACTTCCAGCTAGTTAAGGGCTAGATTAGTCCTTTAGTTCTCTAGCTAAAGCAGTTATCACATGATAAGAAATACTTCTTGCTGATGGATCACGAGATCCTGCCTGCTTTAACCAGTGGAGAGAGCATTCAAAAGGGATTAGGTCAGCTCAGTCTGGGCTGACTGAGGAGGAGAGTGGTTATGTGCAGCAGCCTCCTGTCAGGATGCTACCAGGACTCCAAGCTGTCAGGGGTCAAGCCTCCTAGCTGCTTCACAGGAAGCCAGTTGACTGCGGAAACTGAAGAGATGACTTACTGTTGCCTGCAAGGAGCTTCTGCAGATGAAGCACAGGGAACACAAGAGGGACCCCATGTCCAAGCCCAGAGACTATGCTGGAAAAGACTGGGACAAAGGTAGGAAATAACCCAGGGAACATGCCCGGGTTATTGGGACCTGAACCTTGTGTCAGGGTATCTTGTTTTGAAGGGCCCTGGATCAGAACCCAGTGGAAGAGGGTGGACCTGGGTTTCCCTACCCTTCCTGGTCTCACCACTGGGCAATACTACTCCTGTGATATTTCTGCTAGGCAAAACGGCCCCTTGTGGCTCCACTGTTGGGTGTTATATCCCAGATTGTCACCATTAGGTGGTGCTGCCAGAGCACTCAGAAGTGGGCAAGGATGTGAAACTGAGATTCATCCATATCATGGAGTTTGTGAGTGCATCAACACTTATTTAGGTAGTCAGGGACATTGTTTGGAACATACTTATCTACTGACTGTGTCCTAAAGCAGTGGGATAAATTGCTCTCTGCTACTACCACATACATCACCCTCACCAGCCAGTTAGGGCCTCAGAATAGTGTACATACCAACATGACATTATTCCCCTCTGGAGTAAGTCACAGGGTTGGGCTCCAATGCACTTAATAGTATATTTTCCCATTGTTACTTAATGTTTACCTTTTGTTTAATACAGTTATCTAGTTTGATATAGTGTACATTTCTGTATTATTTCTTGGGGGTCTCCATATATCAGATGGGACAAGATTAGATGCTAGTGAGAATTTTTTTCCTTCCAAGCAGGGCCCCTGGCACTTTTTCCTGGAAGGAGCATGGGTTGTGAAGACACCGCCAGCTGATTTGTATCCAAATAAGACAGGAAAAATACTCAGCCAAGATGAGAGATGGGACCAAGAAGAATGCAGGTCTCTCCCTCAAACTCACAAGAAGAATTGCATCAGAGGAGGTAACTAGATATGATAAGGGGGTTTTATATATATTGAAGTATTTAGTTAAAGCATATTAAGATGCTACCCGTGATTTTAGGCACATTTCCTTCATAAACCTGGTTTATTTTAGGGGAAAAAACTCTTTCCATTTGATTAAGATTCTATTAATATATTTTAGAAAGAGATCTCTTTCATTATCATTACCACAATGTGCTGGAAAAGGTATGAGACAGGACTGATTGAGTATTTTAGTCTTCACTGTACTTCTTGAAAACTGTAACTTTGGGGAAACATTTTACTCTTGAGTTGACTACTTTATTCCAACCCGAAGGCATCAATGATAATTAATAACTCTGTGTCAGCCTGGTTTACTCTAAGCAGATGTACCAGTTAGGATTTTATTTTCTTATCTCCCCCATTCTCTACCTTGGTAAGTGACCTTTATTAAATTATGTTTCAACCCAGGAATTCATGACATTCAAATTCCATAGGGCAAGCTGAGCATGCCATCTCCTTAGCTCTTATGGGAAGCGGTTCCAAAATTAACTAAATCTTAGACTTTTTTGCTCTCCACATTAATGCAGCTTCCAGAGAAGCAAGCTACATTATTATTAAGATGAAGTCTTATGGAATAACTTGTGCCTTTCAGATTCATCCGTATTTCTCCTTTAAATGTGTCAAAGAGGTTTACATATTTGAGTGTTACCTGATCTCCTTAAAGCTTAATAACTTATTTGAAGAAAACTCTAGCTTCTTTCAAATCTGTTTTATCCTAATGCTCCTTTCCTCCAGTGTCTACGCTTTACAGGATTGATTCTTAAAGGGTTACATTTTCTGAGATGTTCTACTTATTGCAGATGTTGCTTGTATTTCTCCCGTGGGTTACACAATAATGTTTCAAATCAATTTCCACACCTATCTGGAGAACAGCTGAGATAAATGTGGGTCTCAGGATTGCATTTGCCCACAGTTTTGTTATTTCTTTTCATTGAACTACAGCACTGGGGTGAAGTAGGGAAGGAACTCCCGAGTTCCATTTAATCTAAGGTTATCTATGATAGGATAGAACAAGCACCTCACCTGATGGTCTCTCTTGCTATTTTAGGATCAAATTCTGCCATAGGGACTCATACTGATTTCAGAGAGACTACTTACAGAGTAAGATACTACTCAATGTGAGTAAGAGGACAGAATCGGGCCCTTATTGTTTGTTCCTGAAACTGTTAGTGCATAATGTTGGGACAACACTGGGAAAGTTTCTGGGGTTACAGGGTGCCACCAAAAAGCACAATAAGTACTGCATTTTCCCTTTTCTTGCTTGACTGTTACTTCCTGGAATCTAGTTCCTGTTTTTATTTGGACACTATTGAATTGCTGTTTTGAGCTGGCCATTAATGTTTTCTACCTTCTGACCTGTATTATCAAAGCTTATAAGAGTTTTTTCTTACAAATTCAGATACCATTAATCATCTGATAGCTACTGGATGGGAAAATATTAAGACAAGATAACTTCTGTAAAAACAATAAAAAGAATAGGAGTACTTGTGAAAAAAGATGGATGGGATGCAACAGACAGCACTTTAAGCAACTAAGTAGAACAGCGAGGGTTTACCAAGTTGGTTACATGCTTTAGGTTGGTTTTCTTCTTTTGAAGGAAGGAAAGGGGAGAGCTTGATATATTAAAATAATAACCAACACATTAAATTAACATGTGTTAAACACAAATATATTACACATAGTGTTGTTTCAATTTCTTTTTTAAGGCATTACAGAGCACTTTAAGGATCGAATCCAGCACCTTTCTCTGCAGCTGCAGAGAGTCCGTTGTCAGCAAAAAAGGTGTGGTTGTTCCCCACAAGGTGTGAAGGCTGTATGGTAGATGGATATGTATGGTATGGGAACCTCCTTGCATGACAGTCCACAAAGCTGGAAGTGGGAACACTGGGCAGATTGTGAGTGTGTGTGTGTGGGGGGTGGGCAGAGGAGATGGTGGAAGTGGACTAGACGATTAGCTGTGACTTCAGTATGCCATCCTACCCAAAGGTCTTACATCTGTAGGGGCCTGTGGAAGCTATGCCAGATCCCAGACTCTATTATCCACTGCAAATGGGTCCACAGTTGCTTCACAACTGGGGAAGGAAACCCTTCCTTTAGACCCTTACTAGGGTATGGGCCGAGGGCCCAACTACTTTGGCGGGTTGCTGGGCTATGGGTGCAGGATTATGTATATGTTATTTGCATAAGAACTTAAGATAGTTCTCCTGCTATTCTTCCTTTAAGTGATGGCTGATTTGTTTGATTAGCAGTCCCATTTATAATATACAGAAGCCCATTATTGATTGCTAGGACTAGAAGGCCACGGTTTGCTTAGATTAGACTAAAGTGGCTGGCTTAATTAAATTAATATTTGACATGCAGCATCCTTGTTCTGCCTGAAACGTTTGGGAAGACATGATTCATGGTTTTTAATAACAAACTTTACATTTTAATGAAGCCTGTATCCCTTTGTGTTGGAACTGTTTCCCCTTGTAACACATTTGTCTCTATAGATTGCAAGTGCTTGGGGTGTTTATATTGGCCCAGATTTTTAAAGGTATGTAGGCACTGCTGCATTCAGCTTTGGAATGCCAAACTGATTTAGGAGCCCTAGTCTCATTTTCAAAAGGGATTTAGGAACATAGGAGACTTATTTGAACAGCCAATGGGATTTAGGCTCCTAAGTACCTAAATCCTTTTTGAAAATGAGCTCAGCAGCAAAACATCTTGAAAAATCTGGGCCCTTGTCTTGTACTGTTTGTAAAATACCATGTTCACTGATGGTGCTCTTTAATTATTTACAAAATATTATAGTTTTGGCTCTTGGTGTTCCTATTCATATTAAATTTATACCCTTGAGTGGATAGCTACTTTCCATATTTGTTTCAAATTCTTTCAGAATGGTCCTTTTAAAAAAATATTAGTAGATATATCTTATGTAGGTGGTTGTGTTCTCTCCAATGATTAACAGATTATTTTATCTGAAACAGAATATTACTGAAAAATAGAGAGAAAAAATAGTTTAGCGAGTCATCTAGTTTCTACCAATTCTTGTTGTGGCTTTTGTTGTGTTGTTCTTCATTACCTTAAGTTATACACAGTTCAATTTGTCTTTTTGTCTTGTAGAGTTCAAGGTCAGATTAATATCATGCTGAACTGTGATTGAAAATTGATATATCATTAATCTTCTGATACTAGATTGTATTCTATTCTTAAATCTGAAAAGCTCTTCAAAAAGAGCGGGAGAAGAGTCTCATGAAATATATTAAAGAATTTTCAATGTACTTAGTTGAATCAACACCACAGTAACATTTCTCTCTTTTAAAGGAGGAGGAAACTAGTTAGTCAGATCTTCACAAACAGATTTTGCTCATATTCATTTATCTGCACCTGTAGTGCTACCTCTATGGGAATTAAAATTGACTGTTTCCTCTCATACTAATTTAATCAAGCAGGAATGAGGGAATGCAACACATTCTGAAGAACACCAGGGGGGAAAGGTATGAGGAAGCAATTAGGGAAACAGAGGAGAAATTAGGGAAGCAACCTGTGGAAACAGAGGAGAAAGACAACATTGTGGAAGGGACTTACAGACTGAGTTTGCTTACATAGCTCTTCCCCTGAGATCTGGTTCAAACCCACTCCCTGGTGCTTGCTACTTGGAGCAGTTTCTCTTCTCTTTTCACATGGGTTGGGTCCTGAGTTGTTTTTCTGACACTTGTTGCCTCCACCCAAGTTGATTCCTCACTGTGCCTGAGACACAAAGGATGCTGTCCCTTGAAAATAAAGCTACTAACAGGCAAGGAGTATCAAGACCCAGTACACAAGAAACTATAAAAAACTCAAAACAAACTCCAGCAAAGAAATGACACACCCCAAAATAACAAAGGAGGCTCTTAATGGGGGCAAGAAAATAGTAAGTGGGAAAGGAAATAGATAGGGTTAACTAATAAGTACTAAACATCAACAAATAAAAAACTTTCCCACCACAAATCTTCCCAGCTCTCTCCCTGACACTGCCCCAGGTGGCCGGTATGCTGAGGATAAATCCACAGATGACTGTTCCAGCCCTATGAATGCTGGCTTAAACAAAACAAGGGGTCCTTTTCCAGTGTCTTCGCCCCTGGGCAGGGCAGTGTCCACTCCTAACTCCTATCATGTTCACTGGCTCTGTCGCCTGGAGTCTTGTGGAGGTCTTGGCTGGTTCTCAGGAGCTGTCTCTGGGTCAGATCTCTGCCACTCTGAATGCTGACCTCCACAGGGCCGAAATGCCTGACAATTGAAACTTTCCCATAGCAATTCAGGAGTTAATCAGAGATTCTCTGCTTCTCTCACACACAGCTCCCAAACTCAAACTAAATCTTGTCTCTTTATCTCTGAGTCAGGCTGTTCCCCTCCCACTGAGGTGTCCAAGCAGCCATGGTTCCTCACTGGCTCAGTAAACTGCTTCCCTATTGGCCTAAGCAGGGGTTTCCAGTCCATTCTTGGCCCCCCTCTGACTTGAGGCAGATTGAGAAATGGGTGAGAGGGCTCTGGTAGCCATTACAGGTGTAATTTCATGTGTTGATCCCCTCCACGAGGCTCAGCCTGTCAATCCAGCAGCTGTCAAACTCTAAACTGGGGGAGGTACACTTAAATTAAGGATCCATTTAAATCTTATAAATTGCTTGCTTGCTTGATCTAAAATATAACTAGGCTTTTGCTTCTGTTTTTAGATACCCCATTTTGCAGTCTGCTGAAAAATCACTAAGATTCATTCTTCCGATCACAGATTGGAAAACCAGCTATTGCATGACAACAGTGTAACTTATATTTCTTGAATTGTTTGCAAGTTAATTATTCTATTACCAAGGTATCTTAACACTGTATTAATGAGTATTGCTGTATTATTTGGAATCTGAAGGACACAGGCCGGTTTATAACAAGACTTTAGTACTAGATGCTACACGTGAGTCTACAAATGTTGATAAAGCAGTTCTAGCACTTGATAAGCAGGATAGGTGGCTGATAAATACAGTGGCAGAACATTATTACTTCCTTCATATAAGGCACCTTCCTACCACGCCAGAGAACCTGTATACCTGAATGACATAAATTAGTACCTTCATGGCATGTAGGGGACATTGAGAAATGAGGACCTCTAATATTTGAGACATGAAGGAAGTGAAATATTGTCAGGTCACAGCTTTCACATTGAGACAACTGTCAATCTCATAATCATTTCAGTAATGTTCTACCATTATAACTGTAGTGAGGATCACAAAAAGTGTATATAAAATAGTAAATGAAACAAGCAGTGGCTCTTTGGGGAACTGTTGATCACTAAATTTGGATTCTGAACTACGGAAGTCTGAGTATCACTGGTGTAGATATACTTAATTCTGCCTTACTGGGGGGTGGGGGGAATTAGACAAGATTACTTCTAGAGGTCTCTTTCAGACCTACATTTTTATAAACCTTTTTCCATGCTGAGAACACACTTCTTCCCATGTCCCCCCATTGTCATCAGTAGTATCATTTTACTGAAAACGTGAAACTTTGTTGGCATATACATTATCACCCTTAGGAGTGTTCTGTCCTTTACCTTTTCACTTTTACTGTATGCTCAGCTTTTACTCTAGAATCAATGAGTGAAATGGACCAGTCCATGTGACCTGTCCATGACTTTTACTAAAAATACCCATGACTAAATCCCCGGTGCTGTGCCCCCGGGGATGCTACTTCTGGGGCGGGGGTTGCTCCTGCCGCTGCTGCTCCTCCTGTGGGGGGACAGCCTGGGACTCCACTGCCATCAGTGCTCCTCTGGGTGGGGTCCAGCACATAGCCCCACCACCACCAGTCCTCAGGGTTTGGGAGAACGGCCCATGGCCCCGCTGCCACCACTGCTCCTCCAGGTGGGGGGGTGGCCCGTGGACCCACCACCACCACTCTGGGCAGCGGGGGCAGCCTGTGGCCCCACTGCTGCCACCACTCCTCTGGGCAGGCGGTGGCCCGGAGCCCCGCCGCTGCTGCCTCTGCTCCTCCGGGTGGAGGCAGCCTGGGTGGAGGACAGTGCCTGGAACCGGTTGCCTGGGGCCCCTGGAGCAGCGGCTGGTGAGGCTAACCAAAGAGCTGCCCCAACTGCTTGGGCTGCCCTGGGGTCAGCCACACCAGCTGCTGCAGCTGCGGAAGTCACGGAGTTCCCAGGAAGTCATGGAATTCATGAAAGACGTGCAGCCTTAACTATGGATTCTTCACTTTTCAGTATACTGATTTTTTTAAAACTGTACATGTGACTTTTTAGAGCAAAAACAACCACAGCAACCAAAGAACATTTAAAGGGTTAACTGCTGACTTAATCTTTTTTTTTATTTCTAACATTTACCTGAGACGTCATGATAATAGTTTCAGTTTCCTTGTCATTCAGTTTGGAATTTTTGTTATTACTGTGTCACAGGCAAGTTTAATAAAACAAGAAATTAAGGATTTGAATTAATTATTGTTTAAATAGTTAAATATTATGTCCCGTCAGTATTCACTACTGTTCTATTAATAGTATTACAGAGTCTTTCCTTTCCCGCCTGTCCCCCTCCCCAAAAAATCTTTTTTTGACATATCAAGAAGTCTCAGAAGAATCCTAGTTGGAAAAGAGAACTGTCTTAGCTAAGAAATTACATAGGCTTTTTGCCAATGTCACCCCGATTATACAGTCATCAGTGTTTTCACAGTAGAACAAGAAAGCTGGTGATAAGTTTGCTTTCCCTAGGGTCCATTTTTTCAACTGTTAGCTTGACAAGGAACTGAGCTACAGTGCTGAAAACCATCTGACTTGATACATCTAAGACGACTGGGCTAAGATGGCAGTTTCCTACTGGGAGGAGAAATCAAAAGTTTACTTCTCTAATGTGTCACATCAGCAATATCCTATAAGTAAAACTGATTCAATTTATGAAGTATACTAGAAGAGCTATATGCACATATGTATACATACACACACACACACACACATACAGAGCTGATGTTTTCACTATAATGTGCATCAAAATAACATCCCATTTGGGATCAACATTACCCAAAAGAGCCACAGTAGTTGGTTCATGGACTGTTATTCACAATAGGGTGAACTCATTGTTTCATTTATATACTATTCTCAAAGAAAAATGACTGACCAATGTATTATGATTATATTATCTACAACAATTGTTTAACAACATAGTAAAGGCATCCTGATTGGTTAATAATTAAATCACACAGTGTTTTAATACCATGTGTTTCAAAGAATCACAGGAGACACATTAAAGAGTCACTTGTGGGTTGCGAGCCTCAGTTTGAGTACTACTGATCTTGACCATTCCTGACAGGTGTTTGTGAAACTTGTTGTTAAAAAGAAAAGGAGTACTTGTGGCACCTTAGAGACTAACCAATTTATTTGAGCATAAGCTTTTGTGAGCTACAGCTCACTTCATCGGATGCATACTGTGGGAAGTGTAGAAGATCTTTCCATATACACACAAAGCATGAAAAAATACCTCCTCCTACCCCACTCTCCTGGTGGTAATAGCTTATCTAAAGTGATCACTCTCCTTACAATGTGTATGATAATCAAGTTGGGCCATTTCCAGCACAAATCCAGGGTTTAACAAGAACGTCTGAGGGTTTGGGAGAACGTCCAATTTGCAAATGAATTCCAATTCAACAGTTTCTCGCTGGAGTCTGGATTTGAGTATTTGAGTATTTGTGAGTATCTCACAAATCTTGGGAGACAGGCCAGTCCTTGCCTACAGACAGCCCCCCAACCTGAAGCAAATACTCACCAGCAACCACATACCACACAACAGAACCACTAACCCAGGAACCTATCCTTGCAACAAAGCCTGTTGCCAACTGTGCCCACATATCTATTCAGGGGACACCATCACAGGGCCTAATAACATCAGCCACACTATCAGAGGCTTGTTCACCTGCACATCCACCAATGTGATATATGCCATCATGTGCCAGCAATGCCCCTCTGCCATGTACATTGGTCAAACTGGACAGTCTCTACATAAAAGAATAAATGGACACAAATCAGATGTCAAGAATTATAACATTCATAAACCAGTCGGAGAACACTTCAATCTCTCTGGTCACGCGATTACAGACATGAAAGTTGTGATATTACAACAAAAAAACTTCAAATCCAGACTCCAGCGAGAAATTGTTGAATTGGAATTCATTTGCAAATTGGATACAATTAACTTAGGCTTGAATAGAGACTGGGAGTGGCTAAGTCATTATGCAAGGTAGCCTATTTCCCCTTGTTTTTTCCTACCCCCCCCCCAGACGTTCTTGTTAAACCCTGGATTTGTGCTGGAAATGGCCCAACTTGATTATCATACACATTGTAAGGAGAGTGATCACTTTAGATAAGCTATTATCAGCAGGAGAGTAGGGTGGGAGGAGGTATTTTTTCATGCTTTGTGTGTATATAAAAAGATCTTCTACACTTGCCACAGCATGCATCCGATGAAGTGAGCTGTAGCTCACGAAAGCTTATGCTCAAATAAATTGGTTAGTCTCTAAGGTGCCACAAGTACTTCTTTTATTTTTGCGAATACAGACTAACACGGCTGTTACTCTGAAACTTGTTCTTAAAAACCTTCAGTGATGGGGATTTCACAACCTCCCTAGGTAATCCATTCCAGTGCTTAGCTATCCTTAGAGTTATGGATTTTCCCCCTTAATATATAACCCTAATCTCCTTGTTGGAAAATAAGTAGATTAAGTCTTGTCCTACTCCTGGTTGACATGGAGAACAATTAATCACCATCCTCTTTATAACAACTTTTAAATATTTGAATAAATTACCATGTTCCCCGCAGCCTTCTCTTCTGTAGAATAAACATGCCCAATTCTTTGAACCCTTCCTCAGAGATCATGTTTTCCAAAGCAGTTGTCATTTTTGTTGCTTTCCTTTGGACTCTTTCCAATTTGTTCACATCTTTCTTTAAGTGTGTCTCCCAAAACAGGACACAGTACTTCAGCTGAGGTTTCCTCAGTGCTGAGTAGTGCTTAGTCATGTAAGAATGACCTCTGTCTCTTACATATAACAGTCCTGCTAATATATTTCAGAGTGGCAATTGCCTTTTTTGCTGCAGCATCACACTGTTGACTCATTCAATTTATGATCCTTTCTGCAGTAACTAAGAAGTTATCCCCAATTTTTATTTATGCCTTTGATTTTTTCTTTCCTCATTGTAGTGCTTTGCACTTGTTTTTACTGAATGTCATCTTCATGATTTCTGACCAGTTTTCCAAGTTATCAAGATAATTTCAAATTCTAACACTTTCCTCTAAAGTGCTTGCAACACCTACCACCTAAGTGGTGTATAAAAATTGTATAAACTTATTCTCCATTCCATCATCCAAGTTTTGGGCAATACTGAACAGTACTGGTCCAAGGACAGACTCCCTGTATGACTCCACTAGATATGACCTCCCAGTTTGACAGCAAACTGTAAATAATTACTCTTGAGTATGGTCTTTCAACTAGTTTTGTACTCCCCTATAATAATTTCATCTAGACCATATTTCCCTAGTTTTCTTATGAGGATATCATGTGGGACTTTATCAAAAATGTTGCTAAAGTCCAGATATATCATGTCTAATGCATTCCCCTATCCACTAGGCCAGTCACACTCTCCAAGAAAGAAATTAGGTTGATTTGGCACGATTTGTTCTTGACAAATCCATGCTGGCTATTACTTATCACCTAACTATCCTCTAGTTTCTGACAAATTGATTAATAATTTCTTCCAGTATCTTTCTGGGATCAAAGTTAGGCTCACTGGTCTGTGATTCCCCACATCCTCCTTTTTCTCCTTTTATGAAGGTAGGAACTATGTTTTCCCTTCTACAGTCTTCTGGGATATCACCTGTCCTCCTTGAGTTCTTGAGGATAATCACTAATAGTTCAGAGATTACTTCGTTTAGTTCCTTAAGTATGCTATGGTGAAGTTAATCAAGTCCTGCTGACTTGAATACATCTAACTTGTCTAAATATTCTTTAACTTCTTCTTTCTCTAGTTTGGTCCCAAATCCTTCTCCCTTGTTGTTTAATTGTATTAAGCATCTGGTCAAAATGATCCTTTTCAGTGAAAACTGAAGGAAAAAAAGGACAAAAACAGAGCAATCATCTGTGTTAGGTGCTCTACTTTCTTTCCTTCATCATTCTCTTGCTCCTAATATTATTGCCTTTTGGGTCTCATGCTAGTTGTAACTTATTTTTTACCTTTCTGAATTTTGTATCTACATGTTTGTGCTATTCTTTTATACTTATCCTCAGCAATTTGTCCTTGTTTCCACTTTTTTGGTACAATTCCTTTTCAGTTTTCACATCGTTAAAGAGTTCCTGTTGCAGCCATATGGTCTCTTACTATTCTTCATATTTTTCTTTTTCATCTGGATAGTTAGTTTTGTGCTTGAATATTGTCTATTCTAGAAACTGCCAGCTCTCCTGCACTCCTATTTCCCCATAGATTTCCTTCCCCTAGAACCATTGCCTGAGTTTGTCTGCTTTTTTGTAGCCCATGGTCTTTATTCTGCTCCTCTCACTCCTTTCTTTCCCCAGAATCAAAAACTTTGTTGTTTCATGATCACTTTCAACCAGGTTGCCTTCCACCTTAAATTCCTCCCCATTAATCAGAATCAGATCTAAAATAGATGCTCCCTATTACATTCGTTTCTCCACCTTTTTGCCCGCAACACTTCTTCAACTTGTTGGACTCTCTGTGTTTTACTGTGTTGTTTTTGCAACAGATATTTGGTTTAAGTCCCACTTACTACCAGAACCCATGCTTTAGATACCTGTTATTTATTCTAAAAATACTTTCACCTCCTTCTTTTGATTTGCTGGCCTACTGTGACCCCTACAATGACATTGCCCCTGTTTTATTTTTTCCACTTTTATCTTCACTCAAAGACTTTCAACAGAAATGCATGTCGCTTCTGTATAAATTCTTCATTATACAGTGCAACCTCTCCTCCCCTTTTTCCCAGCTTGTCTTTCCTAAACAAACAACAGTCATTGATACTAACATTTTAGTCATGCAATATATCCCACCAAGTCTCTGTAATGCTAATTGTCATAATTTTGTTTGTGTATTAACACTTGCAGAGAGGGCAAGACTCCTGACCCCAGGTTGTTAAAGTGGCAGGATTTCCTTGCAAGCACCATTCATTGCCAGGACTCTTTTCTCTCCCTCCACATCTGCCTTATGTCCTTATATTGGACATACAAACACTTTCAAACACTTAAAGGACCATGTCACATAGCACAGTGGGCTGACCAGTAGCCACTACTGCCGTTAGAGGCAGACTATCCCATCACAATCCCTTTTTGCAATGCACCTGTACATTAGAGCATAAAATAATCCTGTTCATCTTCTGTCTGGTCAAAAAATAAATAATTCATAGACCTGTCTAAACACCATGCACTGCATATCAACAAAGGAAATAATCTAAATTATGACCATTCACTCTATGTGATTACATTATATAATGGCAATAACAAACATCTTTGAACATCACTGACATCCATGCCATACAATATTGACTCTATTTTCCCATTGATCCATAAATGTTATCCTTTCCTTATCCACAGGTTTCAGAGTAACAGCCGTGTTAGTCTGTATTCACAAAAAGAAAAGGAGTACTTGTGGCACCTTAGAGACTAACCAATTTATTTGAGCATAAGCTTTCGTGAGCTACAGCTCACTTCATCAGATGCATATCGTGGAAGTTTCCACGATATGCATCTGATGAAGTGAGCTGTAGCTCACGAAAGCTTATGCTCAAATAAATTGGTTAGTCTCTAAGGTGCCACAAGTACTCCTTTTCTTTTTCCTTATCCAGACTCTCAAATGTAACTGTTTCCAGTCGTCAAGGAAGAATAGATTTGGCAGGCAATACATTATTATTTGCTAATTAGAAATCAATCCATTCTACACATAATTGTGCTAATAATGTGAATTCTTTGAGTTCTTTGCCAAATGAAAATGAAACCAAGTATATAAAAGCCAAATAAAATAAATCAAAATTAGGTTTACAGATGATGGATCAAATTAAGCAGTGATGTATAAAGTTGTGTAAATTAATCCCTTACTACTCTTACAAGAGTATAGACACCGCACACCTAATTAGGCTCCTTTGTACTCAGACTCCCCTAGGCTGACATACACTCACCTAGCCATGTGTAAGAGCATCTGAGTTGGTAAGAGTGGTACACTGACGAGCTAGAAGATGGTGGTAAAAGATGTACATTACGGCGTACACACCCTATAGATACATCTACATTTATGGCAGCATGTAATATTTAGACACTGCACACTGCATGGGTTTAAGTAGCAGTAAAGATGGTGAGGCATGGCTTAAGTGAGTAGAGACATGCCAGAACCCTTGGGGATTATAGCCCACAGGTCTCTCTACACGGCCAAGCATTGCCTCCCATGTTTACACTGATATTTTAGCAGTGTATTGGCCCACTGCCTCCCTGTTGTCCCACTGCCTCCCTGCTATCCAAGCCTTTCCCTGTCACAGGGAAAGCATCTGGTAGTGAGGAAAATCTGTGAAAGGAGGGAAAGCAGGGAGGAAAGTCAGAGCTCCCCACTGACAGAGCCTTTCCCTGCCACAAGGAAGGGTCCCAGCAGCGAGGCAAGTTCTGGAAGGGGAAAGGCTGCCAGAGTGTTTCCCCACTCCCTCCCCACTTCCAGAGACTTTCACTACTGCATGTAGCTACACACCATAGTGAGGAGTTAGACTGCCTTTCACTGTGACATGTACCCTACATGCCACCGCCGCAAGTGTAGACAAGACCTATTTTGCAAAAGGGTAAAGCAGGTATAAATATGCCTAGGAAAGCCTAACTGAATGCAATTAATACAACTTAGTGTAGGGGGATCTGAATTAGTGTATTATTACAGAATTCAATACCTCACAATCTTTAATGCATTTATCCTGACAATATGTCTCTGAGGCAGGGAATTATTATTATCTCAATTTTTTCAGATGGGGAACTGAGGCACAGAGAGACTAAGGGCTAGCTCCAAAAAGGGATTTAGAATCCTAACTGCCACTTTAAATATATACATTCAAAAATTTAGACTGTAAAAATCCCCACTCAGCTGCCACCTAACCCTGTAGGCACCTGGGGAGTTTGGGCGCTGAAGTTCTCACTTAATAAAGTCCCTTAGGTGCCTAAAATCCGCAGCACAGCCACCTCAGTTGTGATGATTGAGTACCCGTCTCACATCTAAGCCCCAGCAGAGTCCTCCAACTAGATATTTCCCAATCTATGTTGCCTGCATGCTACCATCCATTAGCCATGTTCACAAGCTACTGAACAGATTGGGCCCCATATAAAACACAGCTGAGGCAGTGCTTCCCCCCGGTCACCCCTTATAATTTTAAGACCAGTTATTAGAGGAATTACCTGAGATGTGCAAGACCCAAGTTAAAGTCGCTGTTCCAATAAGTATTTAAAATTATTTATTTGCAGAGGAAAGGCTTCAGCAGGAGAGGCTGAGAAACCCTCATCCCAGAACTCCTTTGTGAGATGGGAGATGTGGGTTCAAACGCCTGCTCCCTGCACCCTTCTCCTCTGCATTTCCTATTGTCTAGTTTAGGTGGCTTCCTGCTCAGCTTGCTGACTTTTACATGTTATTTCAAAATTTGCACCAGTATCCTGAAGCTGGATTCAAATCCAATTAATAAGAGTGATCTGAGGAGGAAGCTATTTCCACAGAAGCAAAATATTCTGAATGAGCAAGCCACAAATAATATGCAGTGTGCATATGCTGAGCAATGGTGAACAATTCTTTAGAGAGAGTAAATGAGGAACTAAATGAGATGCTCACAAAAATACTGTGGGGTGAGAATGTACAGAAATTTATGACATTAATTTCTTCCCCAGAAGTCAGTGCCATTCCACTGGGGACAACTACAAGTCTTTGTAGGCTTTGTGGTTTGATGTTTCAGAGAGAAACTGGAAGAGCAGAAGACTCTCCATACTCCATGACCTGACTCCCTACACACTACCTAGTTTTCTGCATGGAAATCAAGGATACAATTGATATGAGATCTGTATTAACTCTGGGAAGATCAACACATTTGGAATATTACTGTTCAAAAATATATATATATATATTTTTTTTTTAAAAATGATTGCTCTGTCTCTCTCCCACACAGGTAGTCAGTGTAGAATCTTTTTCTTTTTAATTATGTGTCTTTAAATATCCATGAACTCATCAGTTTCTATTCATTTCCCTGAGATTCAAACAACTTGCCATGTGGTTAACTGTAGGTGTAGCTTATAATGCTGAAGATATAGCATCAAATGCTGCATGGAATCCCACACAATTCTCCCATTGACTATGTATCTGAGGACATAACTTGGCCCATACAGTATAAACATGCTGCTCAGCACACTGATAACACTGAAGATCCACAGGAGAGGCTGTAAAACTCAGAAGCACCTTATGTGGCAATGGAAGACATTTTTTGATCACTTCTATTTTCCTGACGTGTTTTCTGGTTGACATTTAGTCAACATCAGTCTTCATTATAGTTCCAAGCGTTGACACCAAATCAAAGCCACTGCAGTTGATGTGTCCCATAGGAGAAAATATGACTCCATATTTTTTTTCTATTGTTTCTGAAGGTGAACATAAATTACATAAAAGCAGATAATGTAACAACTGTTTGTTCAATCTGAGATAAGTTCTTATTTGTACCTTTTCACATTTATTTTTTTCTTCTTCTTAATAAGAACAATAATGCATACAAAAATTACACAAGTTACAGTCTGCCAACTGTAAGTGATTTGGGCTAATAATACTACACATGAATCATTTTAAAAACACTTTTTCTCTGGGCTCATTTTTGAAAGGAAGCTTCAGTAAATGAGAACGTACATGCAGAAATCGAGCGCTGGGAAGCCTCCTCTGTTTACTTTAATTTACATGAATCATATTTACTAATACTCAATTTTTTACTTACTCCAGGGGTAAGCCATGGCAATCAAAACTGCCCCCTCTTCACTATGGTGAGATGGGAGGTAAGGTCCTGAAACTATGTGATGGTCAGTGTCAAGGTTCCTTCCCCACTCTGAACTCTAGGGTATAGATGTGGGGACCTGCATAAAAACCTCCTAAGCTTACTTTTACCAGCTTAGGTTAAAACTTCCCCAAGGTGCAAACTATTTTACCCTTTGCCCTTGGACTTCCACTGCCACCACCAAACATTTATCTTGGTTTATTTTTATTAGGAAAGCGTCGTTTGGAAACGTCTTTCCCCCCCAAATCCTCCCAACCCTTGCACCCCACTTCCTGGGGAAGGTTTGGTAAAAATCCTCACCAATTTGCATAGGTGACCACAGGCCCAAAGCCTTGGATCTTAAGAACAATGAAAAAGCATTCAGTTTTCTTACAAGAAGACTTTTAATAGAAGTAAAAAAGAATCACCTCTGTAAAATCAGGAGGGTAAATACCTTACAGGGTAATTAGATTCAAAACAGAGAGAATCCCTCTAGGCAAAACCTTAAGTTACACAAAAGACACACAGACAGGAATATTCATTCTATTCAGCTCAGCTTAATTTTCTCAGCCATTTAAAGAAATCATAATCTAATGCATATCTAGCTAGATTACTTACTAAGTTCTAAGACTCCATTCCTGTTCTGTCCCCGGCAAAAGCATCACACAGACAGACACAGACCCTTTGTTTTTCTCCCTCCTCCCAGCTTTTGAAAGTATCTTGTCTCCTCATTGGTCATTTTGGTCAGGTGCCAGCAAGGTTACCTTTAGCTTCTTAACCCTTTACAGGTGAAAGGATGTTTCCTCTGGCCAGGAGGGATTTCAAAGGTGATTACCCTTCCCTTTATATTTATGACAGTCAGGCAAGGAAAAGTTTGAGACCCAAAGACCTACTGCACTGAACTGAATCAGCAAGCACAATTGAAGGAAGCTAAGTTGCCATTTCTTAAAAAAAGCACCATTCAATTGAATTAAAATTAGAAATGAGCTTTAACCCAACACCTTATGAGAACTCTCCATTCCCCTGAACTTTGGGGAAGTGCTAAATTCTATGGCCTGTGTTACACGGAAGGTCAAACTAGTAAATCACAATAGTCTCTTCTGGCCTTATAATCTATGCAGCTATGAAATTCAGAGCTTGAGACATATTGCGTTGTTGATGCTATCTCTATAAAGGGTCCAGTGGGAACTGTGGCTGTGTCTAAACTTGATGCTGGGGGTGTGATTCCCAGCTTGCTTACGTATACTTGCACTAACTCTCATTGAGCTAACGTGTTAAAAGTCGTAGTGAAGACGCAGTAGCATAAGCAGCAGTGAGCAGTGGCCGGAGCTAGCTGCCATGAGTATTAACCCACTTGGACCCCATGAGTACGTACGCATGGCTGTCCATGCTACTTCTACTACACTACCATTTTTAGTGCATTAGATCAATGAGAGTTAGCACGAATACATCTACACAAGATGGGGATCAGATATCTCACTCTAAGTAAGGAGGTAGACTATGAATCTTATATCATCACTCAACTTTGGGGAAGATTGGATTCTGATCCAACTTTGGATCTGAATTCCCAGTTCAGGCAAATCACAAATAAGAAAAGAAAAACTGAAGGTAAATTGAAAGGAAACAGAAACAAGAGAAGATCTTTAAAAATAACATGCATGTGATTTCTAGCTCTATGTGAGCAGAGTTATATAAATATAAATATACATTTCCATGGTATGATTGTGTATTTTTTCAAAAGCTAAAGTATCAGGCAAAATGGCTCCTACTAACGTGTTTGTTTCCTCCAGGAACTTCAATTACAGCTGCCAATATCTGTCTAGCCATCCTTCACGCATTCAGTGTTATAATATCCGAGTGCCTGAACACTACTTTCTAAGAAGAGAATACAAATAAAATGGGCATAACAGTGCTTGTCATTAGAACACAACAAATTGCAGATAGTTTTATAATATTGGCACTGAAGCTGATGCAGGTCCCAATTACTTTATTTGGAATGGTGTGTACTCATCACCTCTGAAAATGAGGGATCACAGTTTGCACTCCTAAAAATGGAGGTACTCAAAATGAGTTTACATAAAGTCCTACAATTTAAATTTAAATTTAATCCTAAATTACTTGCTGTTATAGGGTATGTTGTAATAATTGGAGCCACACTTTTACAAAAAACAAACAAAACCTCATTGGAAAAGTGAACAAAAAATCATAAAGTGTCACAATAGCTTATAACAATAAATAATGATGGGAAAAAATGATAAGGAAAGACAGACAAAATTAGACCAAAAAAAAAGGCCTACTGATATAATTCAAGGTCTATGTTAAAACCATACCCGATAATCGAGAAACGTGTGGGACCTAAAATCAATTAACCAAAATCCTTGTATCCTAAATTAGGCCTAATTGGTGGACAAAATAATAAGAGGAGAGATTATTCCGCCTATGATTCTCTTTTGGGGTCCTTAAAATAATTTGGGAAATTAAAATTACGAAAGGAATTACCACAGCATTGACTAAAAGGTGAGAAAAGGGGAAGGAGCAAGCCTCACTGTCATGGCTGCCATGCCCTCTGTCTCCTAGGACCCCAAACCTTCTTCATTTTCAACCTGATAGATGTCCTGAACAGACCAGGCCAGACAGAGATAGCCAGATGACACTGCCACCTTCACAGGCTTTGGCTAAATCCTGATTATCACCTGTTATCTGAGACTTTCTTTCCCCCACATCTGGTATGTTCTTTTTCCTTTCCCACTTTTCTTATCCTCTTTCCTATCCCTCTTCTTTTTTCCTTCTGTCTAATAACAGTCTGGCTAAGCTGGCCAAGACTACATAATTTGCAACGCTGCTGTAAGTGGAGTAACCAGACAGCAAGTGTGAAAAATCAGGACAGGGAATGGGGGGTAACAGGAGCCTATATAAGAAAAATATCCCAAAATTTGGACTGTCCCTATAAAATCAGGACATCTGGTCACCCTAGCTGTAAGCCTGTGACCAGAAAGAGGCAGCTAAAAGGAATGTCCTAAACAGCCTGATGCTGGCACCAGTTTGGAGTGGCATAAGACTGTGCACTGGGCCTCTGTTTTTGCAGCAGTGAAGCTGCAAATGAGAGTCAACACCAGAGACAGAAGCAAAATTTTCTATTTTAACTAGGGCTGTCAAGCAATTCAAAAAATTAATTGCAATTAATCAGTTTTAATTGAGCTGTTAAAAAATAATCGAATTCCATTTATTTAAATATTTTTGAAGTTTTCTATATTTTTAAATATAGGCTTGGCGCTTCAGACCCCCCACTCCCCACGGCTTGGGGCTTTAGCCTGGCTCAGGGGTATGGGGTTGGGCTTCAGCCCCTCTTAGGGTCTGGGGTTTCAGTACCTCTTGGGGCGTGGGACTCCACCCTCCAGTCCCCCTTAGGGCACGAGGCTTGGGGATCCAGGCTGGCTTCGGGCTTCAGACCCCATACCAGCTCTGGACTGGGGCTTCAGGCCCCCCTTCCACCAATGCCTCCCTCCCTGCCCAGAGGTATGAGATTAACATGTCAATTTTCTTTTCAGTTAATCACAGGCATTACCTGTGATTAATTGACAGCCCTAAATTTACTGCTAATTTCTCTTCTCTTTTGTGGATGTTTGTCTGGTTTTGTCTTCTAGGAACTGGGACTAGACTTTCACAACAAGATCAGTTACAGTCCATCTCAATTAATGTTTTTCTTTCCTCCAACCCCCAAAAAGCATAGTTATTACTATCTTTAACACCATCTAAGAGTGTCATACGAGGGGTGTTTCCTTCTGCAAACTCTCACCAGCCAAAGGGAAATGGAACAAGGGATATTGTTTAAATGAAAGCCTCACTTAATACTTTATTTTACATATGCATTGTTTTTTTCCTTCCTTTCTCTATTGTTAATAAAAAGTTAGTGATTTTTAATAACGTGTTTGCCATGGTGCTAAGCAGGCTTTGGTCTATGTATGCCAAACTCCAAACATTATTTAAAACTATTTAATGTTAGACAGTCACATGAACATATTAACACATTTAACTTTTTGGGCTCATATATTCTATTTATATTTAAAAAATCTGTCCCATCCTGGAGAAAGCTCCACATACACAGAAGCAACTCACAGGCTGGTACCCTCTTGTGGCTGTATATGGGGTTGCTCGACCTTCCCCTTATTTGCTTCCTCCTATTGATTGCCTCCATCAAGGTCTTCCGTCTCCTCATCTTCCAGCCATATCACTTAAAAGTTAACTCCCCTTCCAGAATATCCAAATCCAGCTGTAACTGCTCAGGCCCTGACCTGGCTTCTCTCAGCTGGCATCCTGTAAATACCTTCTTCCAGCTCCACTGTAGGTCAGTAACTAAGTCCTTCTACAATCAAGGAGAAATTAACAGAACCATACACTTCTTTTGCAAAGTAGCAGGTCTTGGGGCTTCTTCCTGAGCCCCCCAGTAGAACTCAAAACTGCAAATGAAATTAAACAGCACCAAAGCATCTTTCACTCAATCAAGCGTTGAGCCTCTCATCCATCTTTGGCTCCTCATCCACTCCCATTGCTCAGCTCTCCAGTCACAAATCAGCTCAGCTGCTCTCCTTCACAGCCAGGCACAACCGTTCTTCCTTTTATCTTTTTTTTTTTTTATGGTGAAGCAGCCTTGACTATAGTCTATAGCCACACCAACTATAATTCTACAATATTTAATTCCTCAATCTCACTTGGTTCTGCATCTTTCAGGTAATGTGACTGTGATTTTTTAATAATACCCCATTTCCTCAATGTTTTTACTAAACAACAGTGCAATTTTTGTTACCTGGAGATATTTGAATTCCCCAGGCAGCTTTTCCTTTGCTTTATCAAAGCCCTTACATTATTGTAAAAGGTGATCAGTTGTTTCTTCCACCTTATACAGTGTACATAGTCCATATTTGCATCTTTATTTGAAAAAAAAAAGAAGTTTTAGCTACAGTGGCCAGTTAGTACATTAAACAAAAGTAATTAATTAGTCCTATCCAGGCCGTGAAGTATGTTGTTATTCTCAATTCTAGGGCACAATTAAAAAAAAAATCTCTCTTTTTTTATTAATCCTAATTTTTAGCCATTCCTCTTTTAAATCTTTCAGGACCGGGCTTTTGAATTCCTGTTTGCTCAAAGGTATTTTTATGTCAATCCTTCCATTTCTTGTAGGGCTTTTAGCTGCTTTGGCCACCATTTCATTCCCTGCTAAGTTAATGTGACAAATATCACCATCTGTACTAACTCTGTTATTAGAAATATAATTTCATTAATTCAATCATTTCTACATACTGAGATACACTTTTATCACCATAAAGCCTGAGAGTAAACTAAAAAAAAAAAAAAAAAATGACTTCTGCTGTTGAGCATACATCCCAGATCCAATTTAATGCTAGTATTATTTCTACTAGTTCAGTTGTCATGACAGCTACTTAATCAGATATTCTTTTAGCTGTATGAATTACCAATTTTTGTATACAATATGCCATCCCTATTCTTCCTGTTTTATTAATTATTGTTATTATTATTATTATTTATTTGGACCCATCTCTCATTTGATAAAACTGACTCCACTTTTCATCTATATACTGGTACACTCCTTTATTTAATACCTACTCTCTCTTTTTTACCATTTAGTTTGTAGAATACATTGAAAGCCATGTTTGGATATGCATCTTTCAATCCATAACTTTTTTGTTCATTGCTAAAAGTTTTTATTTCATTCAGCTTTTTCCTTGTCTTTCAACCCCTTTTAACTCAAATGGCATGTGGAGTTCTAACATTGTGCACTATATTTCACCTATCAAATTCCCTCATATATTTGTTTGGAACTGTTATCATTGCAGTTCTCATTAACTTTGGCCCAGAAAATTAAGTCCAGTAATTTCATTCACAGTGTAACTGGGTTTTCAGTACAATCTATCTGTATCATGCATCACACACAATTCATAGTGCCTGGGCTTGTATTAAATCTATTTTTTTATTAATTTCTAATTCTGATGCTGACCTAAAATCTTGGAAGCCATAGTCAATAAATGATCTTATTAAGTATCTGTATAGCATCAGTAGTGTTTTCTTATCCACCCCCAATTAGTCCCAGCAAGATTGTTAAGGAGGTTAATCTGCCCCATACATTTATCTTTAACATAATTTATATGGTTTTTCCAAAGAAATTTATTTTACCCCTAATAATTTAAAAATTTAACCATATCTGGTTTTCTCCATAAAGATACTATTTGCATACCTTTGTAACTTTGCTTTTTATAAAGATCAATCCTTTGGTTTTAGCAATGAAGAAACTGAAACCCCATGCATTCCTCCAGTCAGAGGTCTCTCATAACACTTTATTGATTCATTTTTCTGCCATCTCAATATTCCTGCTTCCAACCCACAGAGCACAATCATCTGCAAACAGAGTTACACATACCCCATTACTTATTTGTTTTGGGAGATCATTTATCATAATATGAACTATGGTTGGACTGATAACACTTCCCTGTGGTATACCTTTTTTTTTAATGTTAATTATATTCAGCATAACATTCCTGATTGAACTATGTGGTCGTTTTACTCAAAATTATTCTAATACACCTGTACATTCTTCCCCCTATCCCTAGCGGTACAACAAACTTCCCCTCTATCACATGTCATACATCTTTTCATTGTTTAAAGAGACAGCTATCATGAAATCTTTGTTCCTCACACTTCTTCTTCTTTGTATTTCAGTTTCTAATTTAACAATGTGATCAATAGTGCATCATCCTCTCCCAAAATCACTCTGCACCTTGTTTATAATGACATTGTTTTCCAGATAAACACCTACTCTTTCATTCACCAGTCTCATCATAATTTTACTCAGATAGGACATAGACTATATTGGGCTATAGACATTCACTATTTTGGAAAGTTTGCCTGTTTTCTGTGTTGCAATTATGACTGCATGTGTTGCAATTATGACTGCATGTTTCCACCCTACCAGTATCACTCCTTCCCCATATAGTGTTATATAATAACAAAAGAATCCTCATACTGTTCTCTGAGAGATATTTAAACATTATGTTCCATATATTAACTTTACCTGGGGATGTGTTTGAGGTTTCTGTTCCCTCTGGGGCACCTGGCATTGGCCATTGTCGGAAGACAGGATACTGGGCTAAATGGACCTTTGGTCTGATCCAGTATGGCCATTCTTATGTATTCTTGCTGATATCAATAGCTTTCTCAAGTTCCTGCATACAAAACCATTTATTCAGTCAAACAGATCATGAGTCTCATCAGTGACTTGTCTTTTATCTGGTGGAAAACTTCACTCTGTTATTACTCACCCCTCAGAAAGTTTCTGCTAAAACTTTTGCGGGCACTAATTGTTGGGCTTCTTCTCTATTTAATTAAACAGGGTTCTGCACAGGTGTGGCAGAATGGAATTAATTAAACAGGGTTGACTAGCCCCAGGCCTATTGGACCTTATAGGGCAAGGTCATCCTGTTACAGTAGCCCAACGTTATGATAACAGTAAGTTTTTGGCATAACTTGGAATAGAACTCAAATCACCTAAGTCCCAGTCTGGCCTCCTACAGAGAAAAACAGTAGTGACTATAATGGGGTGCATAACCCATCCTGGCTCTGAACAGGTTAAAGTTCACCTGAGACACCAATTAACCCACCTGCTTGCACCTGGAGGGTGGGCCAGATCTACTTAAAGATGAAGACCAGCTCGGAAGAAGCTGGAAGGTGCTATAACGGTGGAAAGTCTGGAGCACAGAAGCTGCAAATAAAGAAGGAAGAACTCTATACTGTCCTTTTGGCACTAGAGAGTGAAGAGAGATCACAAGGCTCAAGTAGGAAGCCTAAGGAGAATAGTTGGCCTTGGGATCATCTCTGGAGTAGGAAAATCTGGTTGAAGGCTAGGAGGAATACAGTTTGGGGATGGGTGGAGTAGCTGCTGGTAGTGAGCCTTGATAAAAAGGCAGGATCTGGGCTCCTAAGGTGAACGCACTGGGAGGTGCTCAGTGGAGTAACAAAAGCAGAAGAACTAGTAAAAGGTGGAAGACATGGTGAAAAGCAATCATGAAAACATAGAGTTCATGGTTATAAGGAATTGTGGGAGGGAAAGCAGGAGAAGACAAAAGATAATGGACTTCAGGAAGGCAGACTTTAGCAAACTCAGAGAATTGGTAGGTGGGAAGCAAGTCTAAGGGGAAAAAGAGTTCAGAAGAGTTGGCAGTTCTTTTTTTTTAAAGACATTACTAAGGGCACGAGAACAAACTACCCCAATGCTTAAGAAAAATGGGACATATGGTAAAAGGCCACCCTGGCTTAATCAGGAGATCTTCTGACCTGAAACTCAAAGAAGAGTCCTACAAGAAGTGGGAACTTGGTCAAATTAGAAAAGATGACTATAAAAACAACAACAACAACACATGCATGTAGGGACAAAATCAGAAAGGCCAAGGCACAAAATCAGATTAAACTAGCAACGAATATAAAGAGTAACAAAAAAACATTGTGCAAATATATGAGAAGCCAGAGGAAGGCCAAGAACTAGGTAGGTCCATTACCCAATAAAGAGGGAAAGACAATAACAGAAAATGCAGCAATGGCCAAAGTGTTAAATCCTGGAGATTTTAAAGAACAGATTAGATAAACACCTGTCAGGGATGGGTCTAGATAATACTAAGTCCTTCCTCAGTGCAGGGGACTGGATGACCTCTCTAAGTCCCTTCCAGTTCTACATTACTATGATTCTATGAAACTTATAGAAGCTTTTGTTTCAGTGTTCATCAAAAAAGTTAGCAGTGATTGGATGACTAATATAGTGAATATCAGTGTAAATGGGGTAGGATCTGAAGCTAAAATAGGAAAAGAACAAGTTAAGTACTTAGACAAGTTAGATGTCTTTAAAATGGCAGGGCCAGATGAAATACATTCTAGAATCCTTAAAGAACTGGCTACAGATCTCTGAGACCTTAGCAATTAACTTTGAGAACTTGTGGAGGATGGGAGATATCCTAGAGGACTGGAAAGGGGCAAATAGAGTGCCTAACTATGAAAAAGGAACCAAGGACAATCTAGGACAAGGACAACTAAAGACCAGTCTACTTAACTTCAGCACCCGAAAGCTAAGTGACTAAATAATCAAGCAATCAATTTGTAAGTACCCAGAATGATCTGGAGAAATGGTCTGAATTAAATAGCATGAATTTCAATAAGAGCAAATGCAGAATATAGTACTACACTTAGGAAGGAATAATCAAACACAAAATGGACAATTCCTAGTTCAGCAGCATCTCCATCCTGGAGATTTTGAAGAACAGATTAGATAAACACCTGTCAGGGATGGGTCAGATAATACTAAGTCCTGCCTCAGTGCAGGGGACTGGATGACCTCTCTAAGTCCCTTCCAGTTCTACATTACTATGATTCTATGAAACTTATAGAAGCTTTTGGAGAGGCCTGCTGACAGGCTACAGTAGTAAGAAGTTCAGGGAGTGAGCAAAAGGAGTCTGATAGAGAAGACATTGATTGCTACATATAGGATCCTGGACTGGAACCCGGTGTAGTGGGAGGGCCTGGGTATAAGGTCTTTTGAGAGCCCTGAAATAGGAGAGTGTTAGGATTATAGCG
Organism: Lepidochelys olivacea; assembly: GCF_965140295.1. Taxonomy (NCBI): domain Eukaryota; kingdom Metazoa; phylum Chordata; order Testudines; family Cheloniidae; genus Lepidochelys; species Lepidochelys olivacea. The sequence goes on along the minus strand of NC_140411.1, from coordinate 71,767,590 downwards.
CTGAGTGTCTGGGCTGAAGATCTGATGCAAGGACATTGGACTTTTGTTGTAGGGGGTGGAGCTAAAATGTGATGAGACCTGAGGGCTGAGTCATGAGAAGAGGCAAATGGCTGCAGAACTGGAGCAACTGTCAGTAAGGGGTGCTAGAAAGAGCTACTATGCACTCCCAGTGACAAAGGGGCACTCATTCTGAGCAATATACAGTCAAGTGTGCTAAAGAGTTAAGTAGAGTCCACTGAGAGTCAGAGATCTGTGACAAATGAATTTTGAAAAGCTAGGGAATTCTCCTACCATTAATATGGACTCTGTTGGTGTGGAATGGCAGACAACTATATTTATTACCATGGTTGTTCTGCAGAATTCCATCCTGAAGCTATGCTGTGTTTCAGGACACTGGTAATAGGCAAAGCATTCTGGTACCATCTCTGTTTTAATAATACTAATTTGGAAAAGCTGGACTTGATTTTTTTCAATTCAGCAGTGCATTTGGTAAATGTTAATTTCAAGGCAAGCAACATGTATTGATTCCTCTGACTCCTTTTGTTAGCTGTTGTTGCAGAAACAGAGGTCAAAATCCTACATTAATTATTCAAGCAAAACTGTTATTGAAGCCAAAGGCAGTTTTACTTGAGTAAGGAATAAGAGTGAAATCCTTCCTTCCACACCAAGTCTCAGTAGCTTTGATTAATGCAGTCGGGGCTACATGGAAGGGGGAAATGAGGTCCTTCCTAGAGCATGAAACAGTAGCAGAGCTATTCAGTATCTCCTGCAGCAGATCTAGCCCTCTCACGTTTACAGCCTTGTTCTGCAGAAAAGTAGTGGCCCATCCCTTCTGCAGTTATCCCTCACCATAACTGCATTTACTCAAAGTACAAAGGGAGCTCCCTGTGGAGCTGGTCTCTACTCTTCCATGCATTGGAATCTGAGTTTTTGAGTATTTCCTGGCCTCTCCACAAACATGGCCCTATCCAACTCCTAATAAAAACAATAGGAGTCAATATATTAATCTCAATGGGTGTTAAAGTAGGGGGCAGGATTTTACCCTAAAAAAAGACTGCAGGAATGGATCCACAGTAAATAAAGCCATTTTCTTATCCTATCCTATCTGTAAGAACTAAAATCTTAATTTAAAAGAAAGACAAAGCAGCACTTGATCATAAAGACTTTTTTTGAGCAGTGTGGTCTGAATCTGAATCCTTCCTTGAACTGTTACTTAAGAAGTGAAGGAGGTTCTGCCAGTCCTGGCAAAGGCATAAATTGCTGAAGTGCTAATAAATGTCTTTTTCTGCAGTAATACAAATATCGTCTTCATCTCTGTCCCATGGGGACACAGGATTTCTCTCATATCATTCAATTTCTGCTAAACTCCCATCAGATCATTCCCCATTCTTAATCTGCAGACCACTATATAGGGAGCTAAAATACCACATTTCTTTGATTTTACAATTTCCTCGCATGACAGATAAAAGAAACCAAATGTAAAGGAAATGAAGAAAACCACCACAAACATGGAAGAAACTTTAATAAATAATTTGTTCACATCTAATGCTGTCAGGAAATATGCTGAATAAAAGAAAACTCATAATTTTATTCTAATTGTTACAGAAATGTTGCTGGTAATTGGTATGTATGTAGATACAATATAGTCACTTTGATATGCGTGAATTACTGCTGCTCATATTTATATTATATTAGAAGATTTCATGGCCCATTTTCCCCCCTGAAAAATAAAAACAATAGGCTTTTGCTATGTTTCAATAAAAATAGAATGTTTACTTTTCTGTGACCATAGTTCCTATTGAAGTAAATCCAACCATTGACTTGAGAACTATTCAGGCAATATGGTACACAATTTTGCCAGAGTCCTGCTGTCATTTGACAAAAGACTTACATAAATATTGTATTTAGGATCAATATTTACTCTTCCTCTCCATCATCCTCTTTTTATTCTAAGGATACTTGAATAAACATGGGGTCTGTTTCTAAAGAGCTCTTCTGCTTGTGCTGTTTTGTCCCCAGCTAAAATCATAATCATTTGTTTGTAACATCAGAATTGGCTGATGAGGAAATGATTGGTGACACAAGCACAGGATTATTACTTCAATTGAGGACCCAGCACTCCAAGCCGTTAAATTCAGAAACAAAGATTTTCCTTTCATGCAAATGTACTTATCATCAAAAACACAAAAGAAGACAAGTACAGAAAAAATACGACACATTGAAAGAATGAATTGGGTTTCCATGAGGTATTAGTTCATGCCCACCTACAATAAGGATTTAATGGCCTGAAATATTCCTCCTTACTGAGCAGGGCTTATCCTTCTTCTCCCCTTACCAATCTCTCTCGCCAGATTTCTTTTTGCCATTGGGGGGGAAAAAGGATCTGACATCAAATCAGATGCATATGGAGAAAGTATATCCCCCAATTAAAGTGAAAATGAACAATGGTGGCATTTACAAATTGTGGCCTTCAGATCTGTGCATGGATCCACGTGTGTGTCTCTTCCTCCACATGTGGAAAAAAAACAAACAAGCTTTCATCTGCCAAACCCAACAGAGAGTGCTCCACAGGTCCAGAAGTCCACAAGGGTGAAAAGGATAGGCAGTAACAGTAAATATATTCAAAATAGTAGAGATAAGGTGCTTACAGTTTCCCCAGCCTATTTTATCTTCCTTCTGCTTATAACTTGCATGCATAGCACATAGATATATTTGCATAAAATCACAAATTATTGTCACGTGTTCTTTGTAATACAGTAGTGACTACAGGCCCCTACTGAGATTAGATCCCCGTTGTGCTAGGTGCTATATAGACACAGAAAGAAACAGCCCCTCCCCTGAAGAGTTTATTGTCTAAATAGACAATGGGTAAAGAAAAGGAACTATTCTTATCTTCATTTTATAGATGAAGACTGAGTCACAAAACAATGAAAGGCCTGATACAAAGTATGTGAGAAGACTCCTATTGATTTCAAAAAGCTTTGGATTTAGCACCTAGTGACTTGCACATAGTCACACAGGAAATCTGTGGCCAGGAATTAAAACCCATATCTCTTGAGTCCCAGACCAATGCTTTATCCACAACACCATCCTCTGATTTTTTTTAAAAAATTAATATCCCATATGCTAATAATAATAAGCCATTGTGATGTTAACTCATTAAAATATGACAGATCATTGTTGCAACCACTGTTATATATTTGCAACAAATCTTGTTCAAAGATTGTCAGATAAGGTGTCAAAGGAAAAGGTTATGATTTGCCAAATATGATTATGCTATTTGTATACATGTATCATTTCTGTATTTGAAGTTATGAGTATTGGCTCTATACGTGGATTTCAAATGTTTGCTCCTGGGGTAACACCCACAAGGTTGTTAGCCAGCACATCTTGGAGGGACTATTCAAATTGAGTGGTCCATCAAAAGAACATTTAACTCACAATTGAAGACGCTCCCATACTCTGAAGGGACTTTCCTATGAACATGCTGTTTGAGGTATAGGTAATGGACTTTCTTTCTGTGACTAGGCAAAATCATGCATGGACATGTGACTTGCCCATGTAACTCCAAATACCATCTTGTTACTGTAATTTTCCATAGTAAGAACAATGGGATTTCCTCCACATGGCAGATGATATAAAAGGCACTGGAAACATCTCCATTTTGCCTATTTCCTGTTCAAACCTCTGGACTATGTACTTATACTAATTGGAGCATTCTAACCAAGGGACTGAGGTCCTTCCAATGATTTGGAAGCAGCAAGAGACTTATGAAGCCAGCAGTTTATTCCAACACTGCTACAAGCCTGATCCAAGAACTTTGTGATTACTGTACATATTTGATGACTTTAACCAATTTTAACTCTCACCTTTCTTCCTTTCTTTTTTATGAATAAACCTTTAGATTTTAGATAGTAGAGGATTGGCAACAGCGTGATTTTTGGGTAAGATCTGAGTTGTATATTGACCTGGGAGTATGGCTGGTCCTTTGGGATCAGAAGAACCTTTTATTTGAGGAAATTGTTTTTGAAGAACCGCTCATCTCTAAGTCTAGTGTTTTTTCTGGTGATACAAAGACTGGAATGCCTAAGGAAACAGCTTTTATGACTTCTTGTTAGCCAGTGTGGTGAAACAGAAGTTTCCTTTTGTTGCTGGTTTGGTATATCTCAGGGGAGAATAACCTCCAGTTTTGGGGTGTGTCCACCCTACTTCTCAGCAGTTTGTCCTGAATTTGGTATTCTCAGTTGTGACCCACAGAGGCGCAGTTACAGCCACTTTAGAGTGTGCATTAGTATTGATACACTTCTCATGTGTTTGAAGACAACTTTTGGTATTTTTCCTCTCAAAACACCTAAGATATATGCAATTACCCTGCTAATGTACAGTAGGGTCTGGATTATTGCTAAATTAGCACAACAAGAATGTATATGAACTGAAAATATTGAGTTTCAGTCAGGTCCCTAAAGCCTTGTGTACACTGTGGAAATTTTACCAAAAAAATCACTAGTGCTAACACCAATTTGTAAATACTGTGATCTGCTCAGAGGAAATGGAGGAGGGAGGAGAAAAGTGCAAAATTAACCAAATATATTGTCCATTCGAAATAATTCAGCCAGCTCTGTAAAACGTTGTGTGAAGTGGAAATAGCCATGCTGGATTAAACTCACCATCACCACAGGTATATTTCTTACCATGAGTCAATAAAGATGGAAATAATTTCATAAGTACAGCTATGGATGCCTTGATCTTGTCTAAAAAGACTAATATCTTATGGGTGCTTCTGGTGAGAAGAACTGCAAAGTAAAGCTGAGTCTTTGTGGAAATGGCAAAGATTTCATGGCTCAGTCAAGCATATATATGTAATAATTCACAGACACACACACACACACACAGACAGCCACAAACTCCCTTAAAATAAAGTTAAGCCTCCTAAGCCATTGTGCACTCCACTGTGAAATTTCAAACAGTTTTTGTATTTCACCACTGGATACAGTGATTCTTGTGTATAAAACTGATCTACTTTGAACCTTATTTATTGAGCTTTTTTGGGATGCGTATATTGAAGGAGGCCACACATTGACTTTGCACTAAAGCCACAATTCAGCAAAGCATGACACTTTTACATTCTGATATTATATCATGGCTGTGGTATTCATGTTTCTTATCACCCTTAAATTCCCAAATGCTTTCTTATTTGGGTGTGAGTGGCAATTTGGATGGATATTTTTGAGGAGGTGTATATATGTATTGTGGGGGTGGGGTTAGTTTCAGGCTGGATGGCTATTCCTTGGGCTCTATGTTCTTCTGCCCTGGAAAAATGAAGGTCAGAAATCTGGCCCCATTTCAGGAATGCACTTGCAAATATTCTTAAATGTTTTACCAAATTAGGAGCATTAGCTCCCTCTTCCTCCGCAAAGTAGCTCTCTTTATACCCCTGAGCATCTCTCCTGTTGAATAGTGCAGTGTAAAACTAACTAATCCTAGTAGCTGGATTTATAGAACTCCAATGTGAAGGATACAGGACAAGATGGGAGTCAGGTCTTTTAAATTAAAAATAAAGAAATACTTTACCATCTGAGTGAGGATATCTCCCATCTATCTATACTGTAAAGTATCTTGTGTGCTATTTCAAATACATCATAAAGGTATAATTACATTTAAAAAGTGCTTTAAGTGACTGATGCAAAGTCAACCACTCAAAAGTTAGGAAACGACAGGTTTACAGTTGCCTGTGGAACCTATCTATGCCCTCTGTGTGACCATCCTGTGCATGGAATGAGGCAGAGATTCTGTGGGGAAAAATAGTACATGATCTTACAATGAAATACTGTATCAGAATCCACATGCACCAGGGTTGCTCAGACAATCATAAAGCTAATATTTTCTAATTTGGGGATGCCTGACTCTACACCCTAAAAATATGCTTTTAACATCATTTTTTGTATGCCAAAAAACAACTATATTACTCACAAATTCCTCATCATCCATCATCACAAGGGTTTGATCCCTGGCCCTTCAGCACAGTCACAGAGACTGCTACAGATTGCTACAGGGGCTTGAGGTACAGGAGTACTCCTGGGAAATAGGAGAAACCTATTTCCCAGGTGTAAGGGTGGTGTGCAGGGGCCGTGTTCTGGCTCCAGAGGATGGTAAGAGGATACCTAACTTGGTTTACTTCCTTCCCCACCCTGGGACGTAGGGGAGGCTCCTAGCTCATGCTGTGCTCCCAGGTGTGGGGAATGAGTTGCTGAGGTCTCATGCTCTGTATAAAAGGGGATACAGCTGGCTATCTCTCTCTCTCCACTCAGGAGTTAAGGCGGGTCCTGCCCCATATGGTTCCCTGTGGGATTCTGGGCCCATGTGAGAAAGCTTGGCTTCCTCTCCCACATGCCTTTACTCTGGCAGCTCACAGAGGTTGTTAGTTCTTAGATACCAGCTGCTAACATTTCCCAGAGGGACACAGAGAAGGAAAAAGGAAATGGTGATTTTTAACTCTTTCTAACTTATCTATATCTGAATGGCATTTCACATGATAAAGAAAAGGTACTTCTATAATCTGAAGGAATACTCCAAGCAAATATCAAAGGTCTGCTTCAAACAAAGCAGGAATGACAGTTCAAAGAGTATGTTGCAAAAATCTTGCTTAATAGAAAGTGTTAGGTAACCCAAATATGGATGTTATGGCAGTTTTCTCTATAATAGTAGTTCCCTCCATGTCTTCTCTTGGCTAAATTCAATTTTAGAGCTATTGTGTCACTCAAAGAGGATTGTTTTGGGGTCACCCTAAGGATTTTCCTTGATGGCCTCTTTGTCAAAAATGCACCATCCTCAAACTTCCAGAGTCTTCTGAGGACTGTTAGGCCTGCCAGATGGACTATGGTCGATGGCATCATGCCAGGTATCATTTAGTGAAGTTCCCAGATCTGGCTCAATCCTCCGAATGCATGAATCTCTGGGGCTACCCTGGGGGTAGTGTCAGTAGGTAGGATCAGGCTGTGTACCTCTTCAAGCATCAATGCCTTTGAAAGCACAGTGTGCTGGGGTGTTTTTGTCCATCCTGGCAACAGGGCCAGCATGCAACTCTGTTTTGAACATAATTAGTGATTGAAGGAAGGCCTATCTTTGCAAGATTATGACATTTCACATGATGTCAGACCATTTTATGCTCAGGACTTGGTACCAACAGCACATATGAAATGCCACTAACCATTTCAATTCTGTCTGTTAGAGGGTCCAAGTTTCTGACCCATATAGCAATACAGGTAGTAAGAAGCTTGATAGATCCTGAACTTTGTCTCATAGCAAAGACATCTTTTGTTCATAAGCAAGACATGGACTTTGTACATGCAGACACCTAGCATAACAAGTCAGAAATTAAGATGTATAAGTCTTGTGAAAGTAAGGTGTATGAGGCTTTCAAAACCAACCAGTTTTCATGTATCTGTGCATGGCTGATACAAACCCTTTGTGTTTGAAAAATATGTATGGAGCTAGACAAGAGAAAATACATCAGATCTCTGTGTGACAGGCTCCCTGGGATGCAACCTGGACTGTGGGACTGCTGAGCCCTCTGTCCCACCAACCTGGGATATCACTCTTGTGAATAAATTGAGCAACTGTCTTGTCAAGCTTCAACAAAATAGAAGTATTGCAAATGTTAGGCCTCAAACTTCTGTTTACTTTAAAATGCAAGCCTTGGAAAAACAAAGCTTAAGCTTGTGGCTTGTGGTCAGGACGTGCTGCAACCAGATAACAATTTATGCTGACTCCTATGTACTTATCAACTCCAAATTAACCACATTCAAAATCTAATTGGCTACCCAAAATAAATAGGCCTCAGTTATACGAACAACTAACAATTGGACATAAAAATTAAATACACATCAATTATACAACTAGGGCAACCACATAACCAATGTGGCCCACCCTGATTGGTTGGTCTGTTCTAAAACACGGCCGTTAGATCAGATGAAAAGAACAAAGGCACAGGACTGTGTGTGTGTGTTTTTGGTAAACCTGACCCACACCCCCTGAACCGAAGGGACGTGGACTTCTCGACTGTCTGTACCTGGCCAGTGCGGAAAGTAGCTGACTGAAGGGTAACGTATTTTCGGATGAATGCAGGGTAAGTCTATGGAGTAAAGAAGTCTGGTCGCTTAAGCCAAATTGATCGTATCTGTATTGATACTGTAGTATAAAATCAATAGAAGGTAGTTGATGCATAATAGCTTTGCATGTATTAGTGCTTGTCTTTTAAGTAGTCCGAGCAAATGCATGTAGTGCTGTCGTTCATCAGCTTTGTGTGGCCTTTGAAATAGTTTGTCACCAGGAATATAGAGCTGGTGAATAATAGCTTTACATATGCTTGTCTTCGGGCTTTTCTTATAACCTGCCAGGACCAGCATATGTAGAGTCACTGTTCAGGAAGTCGCAAATGGTCCACAATATTACATGTACTTGTGCTTGTCTTCAATATAATCTGCCTTTTGTATTAATCCTTATTCAGTGTTGGTCTTTGGTTTTCCTTTTCCTGTTTTGTTTATGCTGTTATTATAGTTGAAAATCATTAAAAGCCTTTCTTGAGGAATAATTAGTAGTTCTTACTTATTTTATATGGACACCATTTAACCTCGTTACATCTGTGTTGGGTGGTGGGAAGTAGCAAACACCCCGGGGTGAAATAGGGCCCCAAGGTGTGTCTCCTCCATTCTCTATCTCTGCAACTCTCACTCTACAGTGCTGTTGCTAAGCCACAAACCTCTAGTAGGTACTGCACTTACACAGACATCCACAGGCAGGGACACACCCAGGTGAGTTAAATGAATGCTTTGCCAGCCACTCATGAACCAACAATAGATAGGAGGCATCAGACAATTCCCCCTAGCTTCCCAGCCTTGCACCCCAGAACTGAACCATCTTGCCATGGTCAGTAGCCTGACCAGTGTAAATTCATTGACTGCCCATCCCTCAATGTGGAGAGGACACATACTAGCCTTTGTAAACTGAGCTGAGATGTCCCAAGCACTTCAACCAAAACACACTGTTTTAGATAAAATATAAATCAGATTTATTAACTACAGAAAGATAGGTTTTAAGTGATTATAAGTAGCAGGCATAGACATCAGAGTTGGTTACTTAAGAAATAAAAATAAATTTGCAACCTGAGTTCTACAAACTAAACAGGATTTGAATCAAGCAGTGTCTCACCCTAAGAGATGGTACAAGCAGGCTACACAGATCCACAATGCACAGGCTGGGACTGCCTTCCATCCTAGAACCACCCTCACAGTTCAAAGTATTCGTCCTCCAGATATTTCTTCCAGGTGTTGAGTTGGGAGGAGGGAGTGGGGGACAGAGGCCAAGTGATGATATCACTTCTCCTATTTTATAGTTTCTTCCAGATTGATGGAAAGATCTATCCTTGTGACATGGGAGTTGACCCCCACTGGTCAAGTAATCTCTATTGTCTACGTGCTCTCTGAGAAGTCTTCTTTTAGGATAGTGGATTCCCTTTAATGGGCCATCAGTACATCTGGCTACTCCATTGTTGTACTTGAAAGGCTGGGTCTGGGTGTCCCTACCTCACAACATATTTCAGTAACACACACATGGCAATTGTATTCATGGTAGCTCTTCCTAAGATGCATTTTACATTGTTACGTTGTTTAATCAAGAGGAGATATGAAGTGTTAGGCACAGAGACATACCAGAAAGATGTATATATGACAAAGATAAAATGTCTTTTTGATGCTTAACCAACAGGCAGTCTGTATCAAACTGCAGATGTCTCTAATTTTCCTTACTTCTGGAAAACTATGTGCAAAACAAGATAAGAAACTGGTAAGCACTGGTGAATAAATCCTAGGCAATACAATGGTTTTGTGACTCTTCCATTTTGTTATATCAAGGGTAGTATATAATAAGCAGAAATGAGCTCATAGTTTTGGAACAGATTGAATGTTGTGAGACTCTGTTTCCCAGATTAGGTTGGTAAAATATTACCCTTTTCCTTTCTGTGTTGTGCTGTTTTATCTTTGACTAATAAAGTTGATTGAGCATGGATTATCTGATATCTCATCAATAATCTAACTTGAACCCTCATAATAAATAATAACTATCATAAATATCTCATTGGGAAGTTGTGGAAGCCTTGCAGCTGCTCAATGCTTCCCCTGTGGTCATTAGTCAGAACTCATATATGGCAACTGAATGGGATAGGGGTGGGAGGGAGGAGTGAGTTGGGCTTCCAAGGCTTCAGCAGAGAGGTTGCGTAAGCAGGGTGCTTGCCTGCTCAACTTCTGGAGTATCTCCACATCTGTGGCTTAGGCAGGACAGAGAGCTCATGTATTCTGTACCCACAGAACCTTTCACAGTCGATACAAGGGCCTTAGTCCCTTGTCCCTGCATGGAGAATCATGTGGGCAGACCCTGACCATGGAACCAATGGGGCTCCTCGCAGGTGCAGGAGTCTGCCTGCAGGCAGTCAGTTGCAGAATTGAGGTCTTAGATTGTAAAATGGTTCTTGATCTTTTGAGGTGAAAGTATATGTGTAATTTTGCTATTGTTTGTAACAAACATATACAAAAAAGCTGATCATTACCTTACTCCTATGTGCACCCAAAAAATGAACTGAGAGGAGCATTATAAAGAAATTGAACTGCTCAAAACACACACAAAAAAAGCATTCTTACAAAAAAAAAATCTTAACTTGTGTTTATAGTTCAGTTTTCAAAAAGGGTCTAATTTCAGTTTTTCACACACAAAAAAAAGTGACTTTATCAAACTTTTTACTGAATAAGCAACCAAAAATGGTGACAATTAATTTGATTTTAAAAGTATATTAAAATGTAGCAAAAATTGAAACTTCCTATGATGACAGTTTTTTTGTGAAAAATTTCAATTTGCACAAAAAGTCATTTTTTGGATGAAAAACAATATTTCATTAGGAAAACACTGACTACATAAAAGCTTCAATCTGTATAGTGAACAGTGACTCTCATTGCATGGCTCCTGTATGGAACCCTGCTTTGTTTTCACCAGATCTAGATATAATATACAATCAGCATTTTTTTTATCATATGTTTTCAATTGAAACTGAAAATCAGAATCCCTATTTATACTGTTCTTTCCTGCTACCATTACTCACACACTTTGTCACCCTGACAACTTCTCTCCAGCTTCTGATCTGAGCAGCTATGATGGTAACACCGAGAAGCTTATCCTCTTTAGTTTGATTTGCTTTGTTTGTTTGTTTTTGTTTTTTAAATATAAAGTGATCTGTTGTTTTTTTTATTTCTACAAAATGGTTTTAATACATCCTTCTTACTTTTCTACATTTAAAAAAATGTTTTGTCTTACATATATTAAAAAGACAAGTTATTAGTCTATTATTGCATGAAGGAGACACTGCATAGCTCCATATCAATGAAATGCATTTAAAACATGCTTTCCAAACCTCTTTATGGTTTGAACAGTTCAGCTTTAAGAAAGTGAATTGGATTTTTCTTTTTAATGCAATGAAAGTCCTGCAATTGGAAGACACAAAGAAGAGAAAAGTATAAAAAGTCTGAAGGCCACAGTTTTGCATTGTCAAGCTCTACATTGTCTGTGAATGCCCTTTGAATAGCATGCACTCTTTGCAGCATTTGACCATTAGTAGCAGTTATATAAAACTTTAATTATTTACACTGCAATAGATCATTTGTAAACTTTTATCACATCCTCTTCATTAGTCTCAAAGAAGTCTTTAATAATACAATGGAGTACATTCAACATGCTTATCGGTAGAAGTAACTGATGATTTTCCATGAGTTTGTGTTGCTATGAATTAGAGAGCAGTTGCTAGAGAGAAAACTGGGTTTGTTAAAAAAAATTAGATTTCCAAACCACAATACACATCATGGCATGAGAGGGTTTTTGTTTTGTTTCATTTTTCCCCTAGAACAATTTAATTTAAAAAGCAATATACTAATTGTGAATTTAAAGATAAGTAACATTTATAAAATAATATACTTATAAATAAATAATAATAATAATAACCTGAGATAAACTTTTTTTCTTCAATGCAGTAAATAAAAGAGTGAATGTATCTTTAATTGTATAATGATAATTTAATAAATAAGACAATAATCTTAACAAACTTTTCAGGCACTATAATGTGACTTCCATAACCTGGTTTTACCGAATTTACCAGTCCTAAATATTTCAGCAACATTATTTGCTTGGTGCCGTTGATTCTTCCCACATGTCATTTTCATACTACTTTTAATTACAATATTATATTGCTTTGCACACTAGCATATGGTGGCCATATGGTATGTAATACCTGTTATCTTGTTGTAGGGACATGTGGTAGTTGAAACACTTGTGCAGATTATTGTCTAGCTGTTGTACTCTTTGATTTAGAACCCTTTGGTCTTGGAAGGGCCAAGGTCCAGTATGTAAAGTCAAGATATACATTGTTATACAAGATATAAATTTATTTATATATATATACACACACACATTTGTTTTATATAAATAATATATTTTTTTTTATTTATTTATTTATTTATTCTCTGATGACCACACACACACACACAAATGTGGCATTATGCAAGGATCAAACCTATCTCTTATTTTCAACATGTACTTGAAACCTTTTGATGAGATAATTTCTAAACATTTAGTATCATGATATCACTATGCTGATGACAGATATTGTCCCTTTTCCTTCTCAGATTAAATCAATGGCAACCTTCCATCAGCGAATTGAGCCCCATATATTTTTGTCCAGTGGAGTTTGGTTTCTGTACTGGAGAAATGCTTGAATGATTTTTCCAGGAGGATGTGTAGGAACCAATTCATCCTCCCTCTGGAAGGACAGAAATCTTGCTGTCAAGTAACAGTCATCAATACAAAGAGTTTGTCGCCCAACTAGTTGAGGGGACTCCATTCGATTTAGTGAGTCAAGTTAGGAACCTTCAAATTGATTTTGACTATGTAATCTTCATGGGAAGCCATGTGTCAGATGGATGTAGTGTGCAAGTGTTCTTTTTCAGATGCACAATTTGTGCCAGTAGTCTTTTTATTTATTCTCTGATGACCATGCCACAGCAATATATTGTTGACCATGAGTCTTGTGTGTTGTAATTTGTGGTTTGCAATGCTATTCACAAACATTCTCCATCAGCTTGTCCAGAATGCAGCAGCACTCGGTCATTTGAGCTAACATTTTCATTTTTTTGCCTTTTCATACTAGCTGCTTTTAAAGTGTTGGTATGACTTCAAACTTACACTAATGGTTTTTAATATTCTTACTGGTTTAGGCCCTTTGAAAATTGATCTTCAGCCTTGTTTGGATGGGTATTGGAGACCATACACTACTCACTCTTTAAAGCTCTCACTGTGCAATATGAGACTGATAAGCATTTGCATTTTGGTTCTGGGGAGCCCAATAGCATGGAAGTCCCCTCCAACTGAAGTCTATTTTGTCTCATCCCACCACCTTAATGCTTTCCCTTTGCCTGTCCCCAAAGACGTTGCAAGAATAAAACTTATTGACTCTAGAGAACATTTATTGCCTTGACTTCCTATTTGTTTCTTATTCATTGTATCACTTGGACCTACTTCCATCATTTGTTTTTATGTGTTTGTATTTAAAGAGGGTGGTGCTTTATTATAGCTTTTAGTGTATTGTATTTGAGTTTTATTAGTTTCTGTATAATACCCTGTATTTATTGGCTGAGGGGATTGCATAAATTATTGAACTACAAGAAAACAAAACTACAGATTGTAACTGAACAAATAAAGTATTTGAGGCAAATTACTGCTACACAGAAAAGCAGTTAGCACTATACTAGCAAGAGAGAGATACTATTATAATGAATACATAATTTTCCATCTTCAGAAGAACTGTAGTTGGGTAAAGTGGAAGTAGAGAATGGGCATAGAAGGTAACAAGTGTTCAGCCATTGACTTCAATGAGTGCAGGATCAAGCCCACAAAGCATATTTCTTGTGGTTGTAACATGATCCTTCACATTCTAAAGAGGAACCTAACTACAGACCTTCTCCTCCAATTGAGCAGAAGTAACTTGGTTTCCATGCAGCATTAATGCTCCTGTTGTGGACGTGAAGCACAGCTCACCAAAGTCAGCTGAGTCTTTCCATTTATCTCACTGCGCTTTGGATCAGACATTAGTGCAAGATCAAGTCCATTGTAAATAACTGCTTATAATCCTGTCTGACTTAACATTTTTTTGTGTTTTGTTGAAATCCACTGGGCATTTACTGTATGTCAAACTATTTTGTCTAAATAAATTATACATTTGTTAGCAGCATAACGGTGGCTTTCATTAAGATGTAAATCCATTTAATTAAAGCTCCTATGACAGTAAGAGTAGAGATGGAATTTGGTATTTTGCTACAAAAATAAATTCAGTTAGTACAATCTCTAGACAATTAGGGACAAAAATAATCTCTGTAAGCATCTCCTTATTTCTGCGCCTAACAACTCCTCAAAAGTATTCACTTTTCTCTTTGAAGCTCTATGAATGCACAGAAAATGCCTGTTCAAATTCAAGTTTCTGACCATTATAGCCCATTGGAAATGTATTTAAATTATTACTAATAGCTTTGAGAAACATTTTTGTATTGACAATTGTTCATACTTTCTGTTGACAATGATGAATATGGTAATTAGAGCTGTAGAAAGAGTTTCAACCCTATGTCAGTAAAAGCCAGGATCCTATCCTCTCACCATCTCTGCTACTACCTTTTACTCTTTCATGCTTACTCATTTGAGCTGTCAGCCAAAGAAGGTTCCTCCTGCACATCTGTATTGCTCAGAGTATGAATGAAAGCTCTGCATCAAGGGTGCAGAGAAGAAGATCTGAAGGTCATACATTCCTTACCGCAATGCTTTTTGGAGAACAAGAGCTATAGCTTTCAGACTCACAATGAGATCAGTTCAGAGGGGGAAGGAGTGAATGTGTGCAAGCATTTTGTGAGGGAAAAGCAAAAAGGCATTGTGATGAAGGGGGGAAATGGGCTTACTTTCCTCAGGGTTTCTGGTTAGCTGATGTAGCTAACTGGTTCTTTAAGGAGAAAAGTTTCTAAAAACTTAAATTTGCTCTATTCATTTTTTCTAAAGTAATATTTGTCACTGCCAGCTCCCAATTCAGGGGGGAAATTTTGCCGTAACTAATGCTCATGCATGGATGTAAATGTGATTACTCCAATGTAAGTGGTTGAGTATTAAGGGGATTAGTCTTTTTGTATTACATAGTGCTCTTAAGAGCATTTAATTCCCCAGTCTCCCTTTTCATCTTTGCATCCACTTCTTTAGGGGATTCAAGCCACTTCATCTTCAGGTTAGGTCACCCCCACTTTCCTCTCCAAACTATGCAGACTTTGCCAAAATACTTGTATTAACAATTATCAGAAAATGCCCTGTATCCTGGAATGCAAAGATGGATACAGATTTCAAAGCATCTCCCACAACAGTTGGGCATATTTGCATCTATGGTTTGGGTTCAGCCCTTTTAGGAATATAAGAGAGCTGTAAAATTGCATCCAGAATTGAATTTTGACTGCATAGTCCCAAATTCAGCAGTGTTTAGATCTTGAGGTTGGGGCAGGGGGTTGGGGTTTTATTTTTTATTCAGCTGTGTGAAGAAGTTACTGGAAGGTGTGACAGAATTTCTCATTAAATTTCCCTTTGACATTTTGATTATAATCCATAAAAACATTCCCTTGAATACCTCCTCCTGTTCTGTGAAGACTGGAAGTCAGATCCTCAGTAGATGCTAATCAATGTAACGCCACTGAAGTTACTAGTGCTACACCAATTTGTTTCAGGTAAGGCTCTGACCATGGCTATCTAAAGCATTCACTCAGACTACACACTGAGAAGATAACAGGCTGAGAAGATAAGCGTGCTCTATTTGGGCACCTGCTAGAAGACGAAACACCGTATGTTTTGCAACTCCAATAGTGTGATTTTATTTGTTGCTTTTTTCCTGATGTTCAGAAACATTCATAACTTTTAGTCACAGAAATATTCATATAAGAGCATTTTCAAAGAGGTTTGAGATCAGTGTTGGGATTTTGTAAAGCATGTTCTTTCAATTATACAACTAATCTTTGATGGTATAGTTACTAGCGGTGATATATCTTTTTCTTGATCATCTTTGCAATAATGTTTGTTCAGAATTAATTACCACTATTTAAATACTGATCAATGTGGAAGTCAAAGAAAAATAATATTTTGTTCATCTTTCTAATAACTTTTGTTTTGTTTTAAATATAGGTTTGTTTCAGAATGATACTTGTTCAAAACCTAAAGTACACACACTCTAGCTGTGCAAAACCTTTGCACAATATTTGATGGCTACAGAAACTGCAGCCATGAGTACTGTCAAATTCATGCTAGACTTCCTCAGTGCTTGATCTTTTCAGTGATGAGCACCTTTAACTTCCAAACACTACCGTGGGAGTTGAGATTACACAGTGCTTTCCAGAATCTTTCACTTAGACATTTATTTTTCTGTCTCACAGATTTTTAAAGTTGGAAGTAGCAACCAACAAATGCTTTGCTGTGCACATAAGAGTCAAGTTAACCTACACTTCATACTTGAAAAAGATGAAGTATCATGTACATTAAGTAACCTGTGACTCTCCACTAATTTTCAATAGCTGTGGTGTCATCTTCATGTCAGTGCACTATGATACATGTGTATGAAACTTAGCATTATGGCTACCTTCCAGATGATCTCTGCCTTAAAGACCATATAACAGTAAAAGTGATCAAAGAAATATCAGGTCACATATATAAAATATAACAACTCTCGGAAGGCTGTTCATATCTAAGCTTATCAATTTTGTTTTATTTCTCCTAGCTGTATATTTCTGGGACTCCCTGACAGAACAGAACATGTCATAAGCATTAAGCAACCACTCCTCTTCCTCAACTGCTTTCTGCCAGGCTAAGGGATTGTGATCCATTCTGCTGTGATTGTCAATGCATTTTGCATGAGCTCCTCCTAAGAGACTAAACTATTAAGTACAAGAGTGAGCAAAAAAGTCAGCTTTGCTAATAGAACTTTTTTTTGAGTGCATCTGAAAAAAGCCTATGCACTTTTTATAGTTATGGATCACTTGAAATGACTTCATCACCCAAAGGTTAGCACATCTGACTTCACTTCATTTGTATTGATAGTTAGAAAATAAAACAGGTTGCTAAAAATATCCTGAAAGATGTGAATATACCCATAGGGGGTCCCAGCAAACCAGAAGATGAACCCACAGACTTCACTGAAGTAGTGTGAAATGAACTAACAAATATGGATCCACTGAGATGCAGTTAACACATAGTATACGTACTGTGGCCAAACTACTTCACCAGGTTACATCTCCCCAATTCCTTCAGTTCTTACAAAAACAGTAACTTGTTTCTTACAACCCAAAGTCAAAATTTCATTTTTCATTTTCAGATATTAATTTATATTTTAAAAATATTTCTGTAATAGAAAAAGGGTTTTGTAATGTGCAAAGGTTTTAATTGCATTCCTTACATTATCTGTAAAATCCTAATGCATTATGTGGGATTCTTTTGTTCAGCCAAATGTAAAAATCATGCATAAAATGCATTAGATATCAGATTAATAACTGGGCAGATGGGCAGTCCCAAGGTAAGGTCCATCATCCAGATAATGCATAGTTATTCTAATTGTCATAAACTTGGCTGCTATATTTCACTCAGGTCTGTCAATAGGACAGCACTTCAATGCCAATTTTTGTTGTGGACAGAAAGAATGAGGTCTGGAAAAGCTGAATTTTTGTAGGTTCTTTGGCATTTCTAGCACATATAAACCCACAACTGACATTTGGCTATGGAGTTATACACCTCCAAAAAGTTTACTTTACTTGGTATGTGTACATGTATGGGTTAAATACATTGTAGTGGACAAACGTCTTCTAAATGAACAAAAGCGGTAAAAGAAGAATAATGAAAGTAAGGTGGAAAAGTGAAGGAGAGAAGAGGAAGATAAGCAATTAGTCATTAAGGAATGATAGCTGTGTGGACATGTGCATTGTGTCTTTAGATCTGTTGAAGAGGTATAGATGAAAGGGGTTTTAGATGTTCTAGTTAGAACCTCTGAAGTAAATAAGAGAAGGATGTTATATTAATTGTGATGGAATAAATGGGCTCAAAGAGTTAAAAGAGTTAATATGACCCAGTCACAGCCCAACATTAAACAGTTTTAAACAAGGTTTGGGTTTGATAAAGAAACCTTAGCCTGCTTAGTACCATGACAAACACAATGTTAGCTTTTCAAAAACTTTATTAAAGATATAGAAAAGATGAAAAAGCAGTGAAAGGATTTGGAATGTGAAGTATTGTGTAAGGCTTTCATTTTAACAACATACATTTTTCCCTTTCCCTTTAGCTGCAGAGACTCTTTAGAAAAAGAGTATGAGGGAAACAACCTTTGACAGTCTGCTAGATCAGTTGTCTGCAAACTGAAGAGGGAGTGCAAGAGGTTCAGAGGGGGCACAAAAAACCGGGGATCCTGCGGGTCCCACAGGACCCGCTGCCATAATAGCATGAGCGGGATACAAATAGAGTGGCTATTGTGGGATAAAACAGGAGATGGATTAGAAAAATAGTCCTCCCACACCACAAACAACATGAACACCCCAGCCAATAACTGCTGCTCTCCAGCTGCCCAGCTCTGAAGGCTGTGATGCCACCAGAAGCAGTGCAGAATTGAACAGGGCAATGCCCGGCCAGAAGCCACCACTTTTCTGCCACCCAACTCTGAAGGCAGTGCTTCATTCTGTGAAGGGCACCCTTACTTCTGTGCTGTTGCTGATGGCAGCACTCTCTTCAGAGCTTGGTGGCCAGACAGCATCAGCTGTTGGCTGGGGTGTTCATGTTGCTTGTGGCACAGGAGGACTATTTTTTTTAATCCTGCTCCTGCCCACTCTGCAATACCTACTACCACTCCCACCCACTCCTGAATTGTTTGTTCAATTTTTATCCTGCCCTTGCTGTTATGACAGCAGGATCCCAGTCCCACTGTAGGATACAGTCCTTGCACACAAAAAAAGTTTCACATTACAAGTAATAGAGTGGGTGCATGGCAAATTCTGTGACTGTCAAGAGAGGCATGACTGGAAAAGACCGTGCACTACTGTCCTACATGGTAATAACTGTTGGTTTTTGGGAGGAAAAACACAGTTAGCTGACACGGGCTGGAGCTGTCATTATTGCTGTTGTTAATGTTAAATCTTGTTTCCTACTACAAAAAACAAGTAAGACACACACAAGAGGCAAGAGAAGATAGCAGCAAAGGTAAAAAACTCAGCTTGTCCCTGGTGTCGGCTTTTACTTGCTACCTCACTGCTGCAAACAACCCAGTATTGCACACAGTCTTACTATACACTCTGAGATCTGGCAAACTAGTAATATCGTTGGGCTATTTAGGACATTGGTTTTATCTGCCTCTCTGGTCACAGGCTCACAGCAGTGTGGAACAATATGCAGTCTTGGCTGGCTAAGCAGACGCCTATTAAACAGAAAGGAAAAGAAGAGGACGAAGAAAGAAAAGAAATAAGATAGGGAAGCAAAAATTGCATGTGGGGGAATGGGACATCAAAGTCTCACATCCCAGATGGTGTTCAGGATTTAGCCAGAGGCAGTGAAGGTGGCAATACCATCTGTGCCCCTCTTTTTGGCCAGGTTTGATCAGGACATATTTCAGGATCACGACAACAAAGACCCAGTGGTATCACAGTGCATCCCAGGAGACTCTTGGAGTGGCAACCATGACGGTGAAGTTCACTCTTCCTGTTCATCCATCTTCCAGCCAGCTGTTATTGTGTTTACTTCTTGATTTTCCTCTCAAAGTCTTTTATTTTAAAAGCCTCTAAAATGGAAGAGTGCTGGGTGGAATAGTCCATCCCATTGATATTTTGCCCACCAATGAGAACTAATTATTTAGCACACCAGTTTTTGTCCATTGATTTTCACTCCCATACTTTTCTCATTTGCCAGCAATGACCTTGACACAATCTTTGAGTTATATAGTAGGCGCCTTTTTGTACAGACAAATTCTTTCTCTCTCCCTTTTGCACTTTTCCCATCAACAGTTGTTTTAGAGCTTACTGTGACATTTTATGAATTTTCACCCACTTTTCACAATTGAGCTCACAATTAGAGACAATGTGGAGGCCCAATTGTCACAACAGGGAGAAAGAGTAGCTTTAGGACTAAGATTGTTTCATTTGGTTTAATAATATTCCTTGATCGGTGTAAAAAGAAAATGATTCATTCTCTGGTTCTTCACCATTTTAACATGACAATGGTAGTTTTTAATAATGTATGCTTTAGTAGCTGGTCCTGTACTCTGCAGCCAATACTGCATTAATTCAGAAGACCTTACAGTGCTTATGAATATTGTTAATGGCTAGAAGAGGGAAGCTGGAGATTTATTCTTGATTCTTCCACTGATTCACAGTTTAACCTTGGCAACTCAATTCTTAATCTCTTAGGCTAGATCCTCAAAGGGAGTTAGCTGTGTAACTATCACTTTAGGTGCCTAAACCAAAATTTTGATTTCCAAAACATCCACCTAACCCTGCCCAAATACTCTCTGAACCTAAATTGCTGCTGATAAAGTCCCCAATGCACCTGCATTTATGCAAGTGGGCATGCACACTGCCAAAAAAGTTCTGATGCCTGGGGACCTAGCTCACATCTAAGTCCGTGTGAGCCTCAAACTACACACTACTTCACCTATCATTTGGCGTGATCCGTCAGGCATTTTCACAGACTGCCTCCAAGATTGGGCCTTGCACAACACAACACAACCCTTGTAATCTTTATTCTACTAGTTAGAGAATGTGAAAGACTCAGGTTCAAATCCCAACTCTGCCTGATATGCTGTAAGGATTGGAGCTTTGATCTTGCAAATTACAGGTGACCGCCCTACTTACTATGCTATTCCACTTGGTGTGAATAATTAAAAGTAATTGGAGGAGGGATTTGAACTTGGGTCTCCCATGTGAGTTCCCTAACCACAGAGCCATAGAGTCACTGTCACTGTTTCTCTGACCAATTAAAGCTCAATCCTGCAAGGTGTTGAGCACTCTGGCCTGTTAGGATATAGATATTCAGGCCTGTCTGTAAAGCCTGAATATCTATATCCTAACATGGCCCAATTCAGAAAATACAAACTAATAAACAAGCCCCTTCCCACCCCCACCCCCCCACACACACTCAAGAATGTATTTAACTTTAAGCACTTGAGGGTCCCATTGACTTAATCCCTTTCACTGATCCCAAGACAGGTTGCCTTTATAAATTCTCTTTGTTATTTAAAGTTATAAATAAGTTTTGGCCACTTGGCCAAAATCCTAATTCTCTCTCTCCTTATTTTCCTCCTGCCATTTGAAGTTGTCCAGCTGAAAAATCATGTTAAAATCTCATTTAATGTTATGTTGCTCACCTCAGAAAACTATGGCTTTGAGCTGCTGCCTAACATTTACCTTTTATCTCTAGTCTCAACTGGAGATTTCCAATCTCAAAAATCCCCGAAAAATCCCACTATGTAACATGAATTTGTTTATATAACATTGTTAAACATTCTGGCTTTTCAATTATGCATGAGTATGAAATTATAAATGGCAAAGAAATGTGTGCAGCTGTACTGCAATACCCACATGCTGCCCATGTTTCTGGAGCTTTGGGAAGCACTCGGCCAAAGGCCAAGTGCATTAACCCAATCAAGAATTGTGGTTATTCCTCTATGGCCACACAATATCTTATTCTATTGATTTTATTTTAGTTTAGCTTTTATACATTAAACATACTTTTTGTATCGGACTTTTTAAAAAAACAAATTATTTTTAAAACTGTATGAGCTTTTAGGGCCCACTCATATGAGGGGCCAGGTTCCCTCAAATCCCATTCCAATTCTGTCAGGTCCCAATTCTATAAATCACTTAAGCAGTGGTTTTACTTTAAGTATCTTTAAAGTTAAGCACCTGCTTAAGTCCTTTGCTGAGTCAGGGTTTCAATCAATATATTTCTAAATTATCTTTCACCACTAAAGCTGGCAGCACTAAGCACCTTACAGGAACTCAATGTTTTGCTGGATCGGACCGTAAGTGTTTTGAGAATATTGAAAGCTCAAGTTTTGTCAGCATAACCATTCTTATGCATTCAGGACCTGAATTGTTACCCAAGATTCCAAACAATATTGCATTAATAATTGAACATAATTATATAAGACCCCAGACATATATTGAGCTTAAGCAGTTTTTAAATAAGCATACAAGGGAGAGAATTCTTGCGTGTCAAAAACTGCTTGGGTCTCATATCTCATAATTTGAACTGGTTCTTCCCTTTATCAAAGTCATATAATAAGAGTAAATTTAGTAGCATATTTCTACTACAGTTGTATAGCAAGGGGAAATTATCAGTTGTCTGGGAGTGACTCAATACAGAATAAGTATAGAATAGATGGAACTGCAGACAAATTAATTTAATTTACTAGATGTATCTGTTGGTAAAAGAGTTCTGTTTTTGTGATCACAATGAGAAATGAGAGGGAAAAATCAACGATTGAAAATGTTGAAGTTCTAGCTTTCTTTGTTTGTTTCATTTTGGGGTGTTAAATTTCTGACCTGCAATAGGAAAATCATATCTGCTATGTTGTGATCCATTAATGTTTTTAATGCACAATATTTTAATTTAATCAGAACTGTTAAGATTCCAACTAACTTATGACACTCATTAAATTTTGAAAATTAAGATGAGTACATTAAAAATAGCTCTTGCACTGTGTATAGTATTTGTCAGCTGCCGTATTAATACTAACAGTAAACAATACTCATATTTTCCCATCATGTCACAAGTGTTTCTAAGCCATAGACCCCAATCCAGCAAAGGATTTAAGCATATACATAACTACAATTATGGAACTTTCCAGATGCCTACGTTTATGTACATGCTTAAATGCTTTGGAGGATTGAGTCCTATGGCTTATAAACACATGATGATACGATAATGACATGATTAGCCAACTGAACTACTTATGTGCTTAAATTTATGCACATATTTAAGTTCTTAGCTGGATTGGAGCTCTGTGTTAAGTACATCTCTGCACTTGGTTCAAAATGGGTGCGTATACAAGTAGGAGACATTGCATTGTCATACAACGAAGGATGTCAACTATTAAACAGTACTGCAAATGAAGATTACTGAAATCTGAACAATTAATGTATAGAGTTTTAAGAGAAGCATAAAATGGTTCATTATTCTTTATGGGGATGTAAAGAAGTTGTTATGAAATACATAACACAATTCTGAAATTTATTCTGTTTCCTGTACTATCACTCAGCCTTTATGATGATTATGTTTATAATCAAATGAGGTCAACCTTTGAATCATCTATCCACTTGCTGAAATATGCATATTTAAAAACTGGGAAAGGTAAAAATTACAGCTGACAATGGTTCAATAAAAAATTAGAAATTAAATTAGCAATTGTGTTTCAGAAAAAGAGAGTTATTTTACTACTTCCAGTCTTATTTTAAACTTTGAAAAGAGTAATTAGCTACTGAATTACTTCTGCTGTTCCATCTAGTTTTTAGAAATTTTATAGCATTTACCAAATCACTCTTACATTGTTTTCTATTCCACTAGAGCATCTGATATATTAAAATATAAAGTTTGATTCAACTCAAAGATTAGAATACAAACCTTTTGCAGTTAATTTTATATCAGAATTCCAGCAGCCTTGTATACAGATCATTTTTCCCCCTGTTGACAACTTCTTTTGTTACCATTTCAGAACAAGCATATTTCTTCTTCTTTCACTGATTTTGTGGGGCGAAGTGAATTTACACAGAGTGTATTTTTTCTCTCTTTGGTCAAGGCCACAATGACCCATTGTGGGGCTTCATCTTGTTCCACCATATTTATGAGGCAAATCCTTGTTTGTATATTGATCTTAATAAATCAGCATTGCTAATCGGGAGGCTGGACAGCTTCTCCAGTGAGACATTCTGTCCTGGCTTGCTTTGAAAGTGTTAACTCTTTACTTGCCTGATTAATGTGCAGACTATGTACATTAATATTTTTAATGTGGAGTACGTACTCTGTAGGAGAGGCCCCTTTTTCTTATTGTGCCTATATTTTAAAACATTCTTTACACTGACAGCTTCATTTATAAATCTTGAAGGAGCTGATGAAAATAAATAAATACATAAATTTACAGTTTATTAAACCTTAACAAAGATTATCTGGTTTGACACTAATCTTTGAGTTTGCACTTTATTTCCAACAAAATCCTTCTTGGTTTATAATCAGCCTCTGAGAGGGTAATACATCTGGTTACATATTTAGGCAAGTATCCAATTACCTCTCAGATTGCCAAACTACAGTCAAGATTGGTGTACACTGAATTATTTGTAAATGGAATAAACCATACAGAATCAAAACTAGAAGCCATTGGGGTCTATATCATCTCACCTCCGTTGTCAACCAGCCCCAGCTTTGTATATTTGTTCCATATAAAATCAGCTATAAAGCATTTCTTTCAGCAGAAAGCAAAAAAATGCAAAGGTTGAAAGCTTGACTTTAATTATGCTTCTTTGCGCATAAATGCCACAATTTTTCTATTATTAGTTAATTGCCATTATTATAATCCATATTTTGAAAGTGCCAGTTGTCACAGTTAAGGGCAACTGCACCTGTATTCCTCTTCTGTGGTCCCTCGAGGGCACCCATTCTAGGCTCCCAGTACCTCAGTCATCACCTCTCTTGGGCAGAGACCTGTGTCTCTCTCCCTCCTGACTGGGTTTTTCCAGGCTGCACAATTCCCTAACTGCACTGTTATATCCCCAGCAACCAGACTACATAAAAGACCAGCATCTCCTCTTTGCTTTCTCTCCAGAGGCTATGAACAGCATAATGCCCACAGTTATAAGTTATAAGATCTTTTGAAGCAAGATCATTTATTTTAAGGTGAAAGTCTTACAGAAAAAAAAAAAAACAAACATTAAAACAATAAAATAACTTACACACACATCAAAAACACTTCCCAAAGATCACCTCAACTACATTCTCAGGCTCTGGTAGGTGTCAATCCTTCAAAACACAAAACTGGGTTTTCTCCCGGTCACAAATTTATAAATGTTATAGATTCAGAACCAGAACCACCATGAATAGTTCACTCTTCCTTTTACACAGCTTGGGCCTTTGCTTTTGGCCTCATGTAACAAGAAATCAACAGACAATGGCCCACTGCTAAGGATGTAGTTTCAAAAGGCTTGCTTTTTGCATAACCGGGGGATGAGGGTGATTTGCATTCATCTCTCCCCAGATATACCTCAGGAAAAAACACGTAAACACTTTGTTGTTCCAAAAGCCCCTTCTTGTCTGACAGATTGTTCAGTATAATTCTTTGAACCTCCGGGGCACACATGTAACCTTGAGAGGTTACATACAATCCTAACCCTCATTAAAATATAAATAATTTATTTACCACAATGAACCCCAAAATACTTAATTCAATAAGATCTCCCAGGCAATTTCCTGCCATATCTGTCACACCAGTCCCTTTGGCATTCAGCATGAGTTTAATGGTACATCAACTCATCAGATAAAGAAATATCAACCTTCCTGGTCCACCCTTAATAAAATCCTTTCTTAATCAAAAAGAAAATAATTCTGTAATTTGTGTGGCAGGGCACAGCTTTGGCCATTCCACACCTGATCTGTCCTGCAGTTTAGTTACCTGAAAATGGCATGACACAGTACTTAACCAAGTCTTCACTGCTAGTGAGTTTCTTGGCTGAGACTAA
This sequence comes from Lepidochelys olivacea, assembly GCF_965140295.1. Taxonomy (NCBI): domain Eukaryota; kingdom Metazoa; phylum Chordata; order Testudines; family Cheloniidae; genus Lepidochelys; species Lepidochelys olivacea. The sequence goes on along the minus strand of NC_140411.1, from coordinate 71,741,734 downwards.
CCAATTTATTTGAGCATAAGCTTTCATGAGCTACAGGTCACCTCATCGGATGCATACTGTGGAAAGTGTAGAAGATCTTTTTATATACACACAAAGCATGAAAAAATACCTCCTCCCACCCCACTCTCCTGCTGGTAATAGCTTATCTAAAGTGATCACTCTCCTTACAATGTGTATGATAATCAAGTTGGGCCATTTCCAGCACAAATCCAGGTTTTAACAAGAATGTCTGAGGGGAGGGGGTAGGAAAAAACAAGGGGAAATAGGCAACCTTGCATAATGACTTAGCCACTCCCAGTCTCTATTCAAGCCTTAGTTAATTGTATCAAATTTGCAAATGAATTCCAATTCAACAGTTTCTCTCTGGACTCTGGATTTGAAGTTTTTTTGTTGTAATATCACAACTTTCATGTCTGTAATCGCGTGACCAGAGAGATTGAAGTTGTTGGGAACACTGGGGCATGGCCACTAGGTAACTTGAGGGGATGGAAGACCACGAGTGTCAATGAAGCCCCCTCGCACTAGGCCCCGGTGTCCTTGCCCCCCCCCCCCCTCCTGCCTGGAGGCACTCGCAGCAGCTCTGCGTGCTAGGCCCAAGTGTCCTTGGCCCCCCCGCCTGGAGGCACACACAGCAGTTATGCTGAGAATCTGCAACAGTATGTTGCAGAGTCAGACTGCCTGAAACTAAGCAAGGCCAAACAGGGGAGATATGGAAGAACAATGCTGAATAAAGGAGCTTTATGTATAGTTTAACAAATGATACAGAGAATCAGGGAACTAGCTGGGAACTGGATTGGCTGGCTATATGGATACTTGGAGCAGCTTGCTATTGGATAAGTATGCTGGGAAAAAGGATGTATAAAAGCCTGTGTAACTTCCTGCTCTGTTGTACAGGATTTGAGATTCAAATCTCCCTGTACCTTTTTGAAGCTTCAAATAAACTTTTCTGCTTCTCCACCCCGTTGTGATTATTGGGTGCAGCACACTGGGTAACGAACCAACTCAAGCTGTTGTTCAGCCTCTCGGCACTGGGTGCCGGCAACAGCTTTTGGCGTCCCTGGGTGGGCTCAAGGCTGCAATTTAGCCTTGCCCGGACCCCTCCTGGAGGTCGAGGATTGCGGCAAGAACCGACGCCCAGCGCGCACCAGTGAGTTCATCGGGGGCCTCGGAGGAGACGCGATTTGATCGACCCCGGAGGGCACAACTGTGCAACGCACTCATATAGTGGAGAAGCTGTTGTGGACGGCAGTGAAGAACCGGTCCCTTAGACGTGGGGGAGGAGCAGCTGCAGGCCACGGTGAAGAACCGGTCCCTTGGATAAGGTAGGAACCTTTTAAAATCCGGATTATATGCTCTGTTGGAACCTGGGGACGCCCAGAGTTACCCTGTAGGTATGGGACAGGGACAGAGCTCAGAGGTTAGGGCACGATGTACGCCCCTAGAGTGCATTCTAGCAAACTGGAAGGTATTTGGTGCGGATCCAATGGCTAAGAGCCAATTAAAACGATTCTGTACAGTTGACTGGCCTCAATATCAACTAGAGGACCAGGAGTGGTGGCCACCAGGAGGGTCAATTAATTACAACACGATCCTTCAGTTACTCCTGTTCTGTCAGAGAACAAGGAAATGGAATGAACATATGTATGCGCATTTGTTTCTGACTTTATGTACTCGACCAGATATTTTACAGCGCTGTAAACTGACTCCAACTGGTTCGGTAGCAGCTAATGTTAGTCCCCAGACCCCCACCCCCACTGTAATGGCAAAGCCGGTGTCCCCTTCAGCCCCTACACCCACACCTTGTAAGTCCCCAATGGTTGGCCTATACCCCTTAATCACCGAAACTAAAGTCGCCCGGTCTGGATCAGACAGGCGTCCTGCCACGACTATGCAGGTTTATACTCATGTGCCCTTTAATCCTGTGGATTTGGCTGCTTTCAAAGCACAGGCAGGAGAGTTTTCCACCAACCCAAGCAGGTTTATATCAGTCTTTGAGGGGTGCCTCAGTAGTCACAAGCCGGACTGGGATGATTGTAACGTCCTCCTGCGAACCCTATTGTCTGAGGTTGAAAGACAACAGGTTGTGTCCAAGGCAAGGGAGGAGGCGCAGAGACGGTACGACCGGGATCATATTAATGTCCCTGACCCGGATGCACAAGTCCCCTGAGCAGACCCCAGGTGGGATCCAAATGATCATGGGGATATGACCCGCCTTACCTCCTATAAGGAGTTGCTTTTACATGGACTCCGTCACTCGGCTGTCCGACATAATAATTGGGCAAAGCCATATGAAGTAATGCAGGATTTAAAAGAAAGCCCAGGGGCCTTTCTACAGCATATTCGGGACACCATTTGACAGAACACTAATGCAGACCCCGATGATCAGGCAACTGAGTCAATTATTAAGGGAATTTTTACGAGCAGAGCAGCCCCTGATATTAAGAGAAAGTTACAGAAAAAGGAGGATTTAATGGGTATGACCATGGCACAAATTTTAGAGACTGCAAACCGAGCTTATAGTCTGAGAGAGACAGAGAAGGAGAGAAAGCAAGTGAGATTGATGGTAACAGCGGTACAGGCCGGCACTAAGAGAAGTGGCTGGGGAGGAAGGGGCCATGGACGCGACCGTCCGGGGCTGCAGGAGAGACGACTGGGTCGCAACCAGTGTGCCCTGTGTCAACAGGAGGGACACTGGAAAAATGAGTGCCCAAAGAGGAAAGAAAAGGGGGGTGCCCCTATGATGGCGATGGTGGAGCAGGAATAGGAGTGTCAGGGGAGACGGACCACCCTACCCCCGGAACCCCGAGTAAAGATGCAGGTGGGAAGCTCAGAAATAGATTTTTTAGTGGACTCTGGAGCGGCCCGAACTGCCGTAAATTAGCCTCTTCAGTTGCCAGTAGCAGATTCCCTTACTGTGGTGGGAGCCACAGGCAGGGACACCAAGTGCCCAGTGTATGCCCCAGCGGAATGTGCTTTGGGAGACAGGACTATATCCCACAAGCTGGTATACCTCCCTGAGTGTCCAACGCCTCTGCTGGGACAGGATCTACTTTGTCGCCTCGGTGCCACCCTGCATTTTACTGAGGACGATATGACCCTTACCTTACCCCCCTCAGAATGCCTGGATCATGACCCTTGCAGTTGAGCCCTCAGCCATGCAAGCCCCAGAATGGAGTCCGTGGGAAGACCAGGTGTACCCCCTCGTGTGGGCATCAGGGATTCCAGGAAAGGCCACCCACCAGACCCCTATTACTATTCAGCTCATACCAGGGAAAGGCCCAGTGCAAGTAAAACAGTATCCAATCAAGAGGGAAGCCAGAGAAGGTTTACAGGAAACTATAGATCGATTCCTAATGTATGGTATTCTCCGGGAATGTCAGTCAGCCTGGAACACTCCCATTCTACCCGTACAGAAGCCTGATGGCACGTATCGGCTGGTACAGGACCTAAGGGCAGTCAATGAACGGGTTAAGACTCTGCACCCTCTTGTCCCTAACCTGTACACCTTATTGGCTTCTATAGGGGGACAGTATACCCATTTTTCAGTCCTTGATCTGAAAGATGCTTTCTTTACCATCCCAGTTGCCACCCCATCACAGGAGATCTTCTCCTTCGAGTGGGAGGACCGAAAAAGGGTTAAAAAGCAACTTTGCTGGACAGTGTTGGCCCAGGGATTTAAAAACTCTCCCACCCTTTTTGGCCAGGCTCTGGCCAGGGACCTACAGGAGTGGGATAATAAGGAGGCTCTCCTTCTGCAGTATGTAGATGATTTGTTAATTGCCACTGTGGGCCAAAAACCCTGTCTTAAAGCCACCGTGAGCCTCCTGAATTTTATTGGACTCTGGGGATATCGTGTAGCACGGAGTAAGGCTCAAATTGCCCTCCCAGAGGTATGGTACCTCGGGTTTCACATATGGCAAGGGGAGCGTCAGCTTTCAAGCGAAAGAAAGGAAGCTATCTGTCAAGTTCCTACCCCAAGTAACCGTAAGCGGCTCAGGGCATTTCTGGGTATGGCAGGCTTTTGCAGGATATGGATCCCAGAGTTTGGACTGTGGGCTAAACCCCTGTACGACTGTGTAAAAGGAGCAGATCATGACCCCTTCTATTGGACCCCAGAGGCTGACAGGGCATTTAAAATCCTGAAAAGAAAATTGATGGAAGCCCCGGCTCTGGGCCTGCCAGATCTCTCTAAGCCGTTTCAGTTGTATGTACATGAACAAAGGGGGGTGGCCCTAGGAGTGCTTACACAGCTGTTAGGAGCATGGAAGCGTCCTGCGGCTTATTTTTCTAAGCAATTGGATCAGGTTGCAAAGGGTTGGCCGACATGTTTACGGGCGGTCGCAGCTACTGCCCTATTGCTTGAGGAAGCCGAGAAGCTAACATTGGGAGGGGTTATGCAAATCTATACTCCCCATATGGTCTGAGCCTTATTGGATGCAAAGGGAGGGCTTTGGCTCACCCAGGCTCGGATTGCTCGGTACCAGGCTAAGCTGTTAGAGAACTCTGAAGTCACCCTATAGCCTTGCCCCTCCCTTAACCCAGCCACTCTCTTGCCAGAAACAGAGGAACAGAAACATGACTGTTTAGAGATCATAGATGTCCAGTACTCCAGCCGACCGGATTTAAAGGATGTACCTCTCCCAAATGCAGATTATGAGTGGTATACTGATGGTAGCAGTACTGTAATAGATGGGCAACGGAGGGCGGGTTATGCTGTTGTGACCCTCCATGACACTGTGGAAGCTGAAGGTTTGCCTGCTGGGACCTCTGCCCAGCTTGCCGAACTAATAGCCCTGACCCATGCACTTGAACTGTCAAAAGGAAAGCGGGTCAACATTTTTACTGATTCAAAGTATGCTTTTGGTGTGCTGCATGCTCATGCTGGCCTATGGAAGCAAAGGGGAATGCTGACAGCCCAAGGCTCCCCAGTCAAGTACGGGCCCCAAATCCTCCGGCTCCTAGAAGCCATACAACTCCCCTCGGAAGTGGCAGTGGTACACTGTAAAGCCCATCAAAGGGAGGATCAAGATGTGGCCAGAGGTAACGCCCGGGCAGATAGAGAGGCTAAGCATGCTGCCACCCTGCCATCCCCTCAGGCTGAGAACGCCCATATGCATGCCCTTATCCCATCAGTAGGGGAACTTCCAACCCCTCAGTACTCTGGGGAGGAGAGACAGCTAACTGACAAACTCAGTCTCCGGGAAAAGGAGGGATGGCTCCATTCCCCAGAAGGGAAGGTCCTCTTACCAAAGGGCCTAATCTGGCCAGTGCTGCAGAAACTACATCAAACCACTCATGCTGGCAGGGAAACACTTATCCAGCTAATGGGAAAATACTTTATCACTTCCGGACTCCGACCCCTGGCTGCCCAGGTACAAGCGGACTGCTTAGTCTGCCAAAAGAATAACCCCCGACCGGGACATCCTGTGCCACCAGCTGCCCTAGAACGCACTCCAGGCCCCGGACAAGTGTGGCAAATAGACTTTACTGAGTTTCCCCGGACCCAAGGGTTCAAATATCTCCTTGTTATAGTGGATCGGTTCAGCGGATGGCCAGAAGCCTTCCCATGCCGTAACTGCACTGCCAGGACAGTGGCCCTCAAGTTTGTTAAGGAGCTCATTCCTCGCTTTGGACTCCCCCTGTGGATGGAATCTGACAACGGGACACATTTCACATCAAAAATCATTCAAAGCATCTCACATGCCTTACAAATCCCCTGGAAACTCCATACGCCCTGGAGACTGCAAGCCAGTGGTGTAGTGGAGCGTACCAATCAGACCCTTAAACGGCATCTCTCAAAAGTGTGCCAAGAAGCCTCACTGCGATGGCCTGATGCTTTGCCCCTCGTCCTACTCCGTATCTGCGTTCTCCCAAAGGGTAGATTAGGGCTCAGTCCCTTTGAAATTATGTTTGGAAGGGCATGGCCCATGAATGGCACCCCAGTTCTGTCAGGGGAATGGGAGTTGGGTAATGTTTTTTTGTCACAGTATATGTGTTCCCTGTCTGCTGTTCTCTTGTCTCTTCACAGGTATACCAAGGATTCCCAGCCTCTCCCCTTGGACTCTCCCGTTCACTCCTTACAGCCCGGTGACTCTGTGCTTGTTCGCACCTGGAAAGACGAGCCTCTCCAGGAAAAGTGGAAAGGACCCTATATTGTCCTGCTGACCTCCCATACAGCGGCAAAGATCGAGGGCCACAAGAACTGGATCCATCACTCTCGTCTGAAGGCAGTACCTGCCCCCTCGTCAGCAGAACAGTGGACCGTCCAACCTGCTGACTCCTCATCTAGTGACGATCTCGGGCTAAAGCTACTGTTTAAAAGACACAAATAGCGGGCACCTTAATGCTAAAATGGGCCCACCCAGGTATTGGAGACCTTGGGTTGGGAAGACTCTGGTAATAATTAATTGGGTAACATTGTTATTCTTTGTATTGGTATTTCCAAACTGTGCATATCGGGAGCATAACTCCTTTGTTTTGCTTGCGCACCATGTTGCTAATTTAACAAACCAGACTGATTGCTGGGTATGTGCTCCAACTCCACTATCCCCCAAAACAGGAATGCCCCTTGACATGCTGCCCTTGACCCTAGCAGAATTAGCCACCACCAAAGAGCAGGAAAGAATGAACTCACCGTTCTGGAACAAGACCTCTTTACAGCAAGCCACCTATCAGGACCAGGAGTATTCAGTTGCAGTACTCACTGAGGGAGTGTTATGTTTTACCCGAAACCAATCTGATCCCTATGGGCATCCTGTGGGAAAGAGCTCCTGTGTTATTACACAGTGGGCTGATGGGTATTGGATAAAGACCAACAGGGGAGGCCAACGGTGTGGGTGTAATGGTTCCTCCCCTTTTAGGGAAACACTTACAAATAATCTTACCACAAAAAAGGGGTTTGGAAATGTAACTTGCCGTCCAGTTAATATCTCCAATGTAGCAAGCCAATGGTGGGTTTATAGTGGTCCCTATGGCGAGTGTAATTTGAACAGCACAATTAGAAATGCCCCCACTTGTACCCAATCAGGAGGATGGGATGCCCCCCTAGGGGGATATGAACTGTTTGGAAAAGCAGCCTTAAATATCCCAGGAATCCCCTTAAGAAACAGTCCTTATTGGGCCCTACAGGGTCACTATTTTGTATGTGGCCGAAAGGCTTACAAGGTGCTGCCAGCCAACTGGACAGGTAGCTGTTATATAGCTCATGCAGTTCCTCATCTTTCCATAACTGCCACACTGCCCAAAGGAAAGATTAGAAATGCCCGAGACATCTCTGTTGAGTGACGAGAAAAGACCCTGCGGCGACTGACTAAGGCATTGGAGGGCAATATGAAGAATCCCCTCACAACTGAGAAGCTGGTAGGGTGCTCTGTACTGGGAATAGCACCACTGTTTACCGGGCCAGCCCTGGCATGCATAGGCCGCTATACTGTAAGGCTGCAAATGGTACTTGAGAAAGTGGCCTTAGAGTTAGAGGACTCGGTTAGCGATTTAGGGTCAGCAGTAAAAACATTAAATAAAGAGGTACAGCAGCTCAGGACGTTTTCCCTCCAAAACAGGCTGGCTTTGGACTATCTCTTGGCATCCCAAGGAGGGGTTTGTGCCCTCATCGGGCCCCGATGTTGTGTATATGTAAATGATAGCAGTTATGAGATCTATGAAAAGGTGGTACAGGCTGAGGCCCATGCCCGAGCCGGAGCACAGGTTGCCTATACTGCCCCAGAGAACGATTGGTTGCAAACCTTGTTTTCAGGCTGGGGTTTGTCATCTTGGCTTGGTGGTTTATTTAGCCTGCTATTGAAATTTCTCTTTCCTGTATTCCTTGTATTACTGGTATTATGCTATGCGGTATCATGTGTCAGGGCCCTTTTGCAAAAGTTAATAAGTCATTCTTTTCAGGGCTATCACAAAGTGCTTATGCAAAGTCATATTGTAAAGAAATAAGTAGCCCAAGTGAGAAAACTCAGAGCCAAGGCTGTTGAGTGTTCTCAAAGGGGGGAGTTGCTGGGAACACTGGGGCATGGCCACTAGGTAACTTGAGGGGATGGAAGACCACGAGTGTCAATGAAGCCCCCTAGCACTAGGCCCCGGTGTCCTTGCACCCCCTCCCTCCTGCCTGGAGGCACTCGCAGCAGCTCTGCGTGCTAGGCCCAAGTGTCCTTGGCCCCCCCGCCTGGAGGCACACACAGCAGTTATGCTGAGAATCTGCAACAGTATGTTGCAGAGTCAGACTGCCTGAAACTAAGCAAGGCCAAACAGGGGAGATATGGAAGAACAATGCTGAATAAAGGAGCTTTATGTATAGTTTAACAAATGATACAGAGAATCAGGGAACTAGCTGGGAACTGGATTGGCTGGCTATATGGATACTTGGAGCAGCTTGCTATTGGATAAGTATGCTGGGAAAAAGGATGTATAAAAGTCTGTGTAACTTCCTGCTCTGTTGTACAGGATTTGAGATTCCGGGTAACGAACCAACTCAAGCTATTGTTCAGCCTCTCGGCACTGGGTGCCGGCAACAAAGTGTTCTCCGACTGGTTTATGAATGTTATAATTCTTGACATCTGATTTGTGTCCATTTATTCTTTTACGTAGAGACTGTCCAGTTTGACCAATGTACATGGCAGAGGGGCATTGCTGGCACATGATGGCATATATCACATTGGTGGATGTGCAGGTGAACGAGCCTCTGATAGTGTGGCTGATGTTATTAGGCCCTGTGATGGTGTCCCCTGAATAGATATGTGGGCACAGTTGGCAACGGGCTTTGTTGCAAGGATAGGTTCCTGGGTTAGTGGTTCTGTGGTGTGGTATGTGGTTGCTGGTGAGTATTTGCTTCAGGTTGGGGGGCTGTCTGTAGGCAAGGACTGGCCTGTCTCCCAAGATTTGTGAGAATGTTGGGTCATCCTTCAGGATAGGTTGTAGATCCTTAATAATGTGTTGGAGGGGTTTTAGTTGGGGGCTGAAGGTGATGGCTAGTGTCGTTCTGTTATTTTCTTTGTTAGGCCTGTCCTGTTGTTGGAGACTTCTGGGAACTCTTCTGGCTCTATCAATGTGTTTCTTCACTTCCGCAGGTGGGTATTGTAGTTGTAAGAATGCTTGATAGAGCTCTTGTAGGTGTTTGTCTCTGTCTGAGGGGTTGGAGCAAATGCGGTTGTATCGCAGAGCTTGTCTGTAAACAATGGATCGTGTGGTGTGGTCAGGGTGAAAGCTGGAGGCATGTAGGTAGGAATAGCAGTCAATAGGTTTCCGGTATAGGGTGGTGTTTATGTGACCATTGTTTATTAGCACTGTAGTGTCCAGAAAGGGGATCTCTTGTGTGGACTGGACCAGGCTGAGGTTGATGGTGGGATGGAAATTGTTGAAATCATGGTGGAATTCCTCAAGGGCTTCTTTTCCATGGGTCCAGATGATGAAGATGTCATCAATATAGCGCAAGTAGAGTAGAGGCGTTAGGGGACGAGAGCTGAGGAAGCGTTGTTCCAAGTCAGCCATAAAAATGTTGGCATACTGTGGGGCCATGCGAGTACCCATAGCAGTGCCGCTGATCTGAAGGTATACATTGTCCCCAAATGTAAAATAGTTATGGGTAAGGACAAAGTCACAAAGTTCAGCCACCAGGTTAGCCGTGACATTATCGGGGATAGTGTTCTTGATGGCTTGTAGTATATCTTTGTGTGGAATGTTGGTGTAGAGGGCTTCTACATCCATAGTGGCCAGGATGGTGTTATCAGGAAGATCACCAATGGATTGTAGTTTCCTCAGGAAGTCAGTGGTGTTTCGAAGGTAGCTGGGAGTGCTGGTAGCGTAGGGCCTGAGGAGGGAGTCTACATAGCCAGACAATCCTGCTGTCAGGGTGCCAATGCCTGAGATGATGGGGCGCCCAGGATTTCCAGGTTTATGGATCTTGGGTAGTAGATAGAATATCCCAGGTCGGGGTTCCAGGGGTGTGTCTGTGCGGATTTGATCTTGTGCTTTTTCAGGGAGTTTCTTGAGCAAATGCTGTAGTTTCTTTTGGTAACTCTCAGTGGGATCAGAGGGTAATGGCTTGTAGAAAGTGGTGTTGGAGAGCTGCCGAGCAGCCTCTTGTTCATATTCCGACCTATTCATGATGACTGCAGCACCTCCTTTGTCAGCCTTTTTGATTATGATGTCAGAATTGTTTCTGAGGCTGTGGATGGCATTGTGTTCTGCACGGCTGAGGTTATGGGGCAAGTGATGCTGCTTTTCCACAATTTCAGCCCGTGCAAATTGGCGGAAGCACTCTATGTAGAAGTCTAGTCTACTGTTTCGACCTTCAGGAGGAGTCCACCTAGAATCCTTCTTTTTGTAGTGTTGGTAGGGAGGTCTCTGTGGATTAGTATGTTGTTCAGAGGTATGTTGGAAATATTCCTTGAGTTGGAGACGTCAAAAATAGGATTCTAGGTCACCACAGAACTGTATCATGTTCATGTCACTCTCCTTACAATGTGTATTCATTTGGAAATTTGATACAATTAACTTAGGCTTGAATAGAGACTGGGAGTGGCTGAATTTGTGCTGGAAATGGCCCACCTTGATTATCATACACATTGTAAGGAGAGTGGTCACTTTAGATAAGCTATTACCAGCAGGAGAGTGGGTGTGTGTGTGTGGGGGGGGGGTTGAGAAAACCTGGATTTGTGCTGGAAATGGCCCAACTTGATTATCATACACATTGTAAGGAGAGTGATCACTTTAGATAAGCTATTACCAGCAGGAGAGTGGGGTGGGAGGAGGTATTTTTTCATGCTTTGTGTGTATATAAAAAGATCTTCTACACTTTCCACAGTATGCATCCGATGAAGTGAGCTGTAGCTCACGAAAGCTTATGCTCAAATTAATTGGTTAGTCTCTAAGGTACCACAAGTACTCCTTTTCTTTTTGTGAATACAGACTAACACGGCTGTTACTCTGAAACTTGGCTGAGACTCTGTTTAATATTGAACTTGGTTATGTTAACATGTATTGTGCCTATTTTCCATCTAAATTAATACAACAGTGTTAAACAAGGTACAAGGTTTGGTATACAAAGACCTCAGAGTGCTTGTTGGAAGGGAATAGGACCATTACATGGAGCTGTTAATGGATGGGACACCAGTGTGGATTGAGGATGTATGCTCTTGAATGTTTTGTCTACCAGGGAGGCTATCATGTGATAGATTTCCAGTTGCTGGTAGGCCTGGTTGCTGTGAACTTTTGGAAATCAGTGCTACTTCTTTATGTGCCTATCTGTATCTTTAGACACATCAATAGTTTTAAAATTCTGGTCCTTCGGAGCATAAACGTAGGCACCCAATTTTGAAAATCTTGGCCATTAGTATTATTTATAAAACATGCATGAATCTTCTGGACACCTCACAGACATATAAGAAGACTTCTCATAGACATATAAGAAGAATTCTCTCCCCATCTAACAGCCACTTTAAGTCCAAAATTCAGACCCTCCAAAACTCCCACTCATCTGTAGCCTAAACTTGTAGGCACATCATGTTCCTAGACACCTACCTACCTTCTGATAAAGTCCCCCAAGGGCCTAAAAATCTGCCATTGAACATGAGTCTTGACCCCCAGCTTCTATTTCAGGCCTAAGCCCTGGCAGGACCCTTAAGCTAAGCACTCACCTGCTGGCTGAGCCAGTAGGCACTCTCAGAGCCCACCTGACCAACCAGGCCCACATCCTGAGATGAGTCACAACCCAAGATGCCTTCTAAAGAGAGTTGGTTGTTCACCTGCCAGCCATTCCAATCCCTTCTTTGCCTGCAGTACAGGAAGCTACTGAATTACCAAACACAGGAATAATCTGCTCTGCTCAATACACATGTAGCATGCAGACCAAAGTGTTGTCAAAAACAGTCTGTTCTGCATGAAGTTCAGGCAGAAGTCTGCGCAGTGCACTGAATCTACCACAGAAGAATAAACTCACTTCTTTGCCAATTTCACTAATCAGTGGATAGTTCATTTCACAGCCCTGATACTACTCCAACCTAAGGAAAGCAATTAAATTAGTTAATATGCAAATCTAATGCTGTATACACCCTATCCAATATAAAAGCAATATTAGTACACAACTGGAAATATGAAGTACTGTAGATATGTTAATCATTAGCCATCATTTACAAATTATAATAATTATTAAAGGGATCGAAAGAATGCAAACATAGGGTATTTTATTATGATTTTAACTATGATGTAAAGTAACCCAAGCCTTTTGCGGGGAAGGACGATACTTAAAAATAAAGGGCAAAATTGATTCCCGGCTGCACTGGTATAAGAAAGCATTTTTGCAACAAGCAACCAGAAAAACGCACTGTGCACAGAGCTCTGCAGACCTAGCACAGACAGTGCTGGAGGGGCACTCACTCTATAAAGTTCAAGGAGGTTATGTGTGTTAATTATGTCTTCCCTGGAAGTGGCCTTCAGTGGATTCTGATGCCCATCTTTATCAGGCAGGGAATGCAGAAGTTGCTGACCAGATGAGGACCAGAACTACTATCCCTCATATGGTTATATAGTGATCAATGGCTCCATGTCTAGTTGGCAGCCAGTATCAAGCGGAGTGCCCCAAGGGTCGGTCCTGGGGCCAGTTTTGTTCAATATCTTCATTAATGATCTGAATGATGGTGTGGATTGCACCCTCAGCAAGTTTTCAGATGACACTAAACTGGGAGGAGTGGTAGATGGAGGGTAGGGATAGGATACAGAGGGACCTAGACAAATTAGAGGACTGGGCCAAAAGAAATCTGATGCGGTTCAACAAGGACAAGTGCAGAGTCCTGAATTTAGGACAGAAGAATCCCATGCACTGCTACAGACTAGGGACCAAATGGCTAAGCAACAGTTCTGCAGAAAAAGACCTAGGGGCTACAGTGGAAAGAAGCTGGATACGAGTCAACAGTGTGCCCTTGTTGCCAAGAAGGCTAATGGCATTTTGGGCTGTATAAGTAGGAGCATTGCCAGCAGATCGAGGGATATGATCATTTCCATCTATTCAACATTGGTGAGGCCTCATCTGGAGTACTGTGTCCAGTTTTGGGCCCCACACTACAAGATGGATGTGGACAAATTGGAAAGTGTCCAGCAGAGGACAACAAAAATGATTAGGGGACTGGAACACATGACTTATGAGGAGAGGCTGAGGGAACTGGGATTATTTAGTCTGCAGAAGAGAAGAATGAGGGGGGATTTGATAGCTGCTTTCAACTACCTGAAAGGGGGTTCCAAAGAGGATGGATCTAGACTGTTCCCAGTGGTAGCAGATGACAGAACAAGGAGTAATGGTCTCAAGTTGCAGTGGGGACGGTTTAGGTTGGATATTAGGAAAAAACTTTTTTCACTAGGAGGGTGGTGAAGCACTGGAATGTGTTACCTAGGGAGGTAGTAGAATCTCCTTCCTTTGAGGTTTTGGGGATTGGTCCTGCTTTCAGCAGGGGGTTGGACTAGATGACCTCCTGAGGTCCCTTCCAACCCTGATATTCTATGATTCTATATATACCATTGGGGTGGGCCAGGGAGAAGAGAGGTGAAGGTCTGTCTGACCCTTCCTTCCTCACCAAGGTATGGATGATCTTTCTTCTCCAAAGAAGCTTCTCTTCTCCCTGGCTGTCAATAGCAGTACTTCTAACCTCAAGTGTTCAAAAATCATGAGTCAGAGCACAAAAAATCATGAGATTGATTTAAAAATGAAGAGGGTTTTTTTTCTTTTAATTTGCAATTTGGTTTATTTCTCTCTCAGCCTTCGAGGTATACTCAGGTCACATTTTCAGGCCTTTCTCCGCATCCATGAGGGCTAGAAACTTACTTTTTAAATGAAAGCTTAGATTTTCAGGTAATTACTTGCCTCCAGTAGTTGGGGCTTTAAGAAAACTGCCAAATATTGTGAAACTTGTGATGAAATCACGAAAGTAGGCAACAAGGCACCCCTCTTTTATAGCCTGAGATTAATTGAGGAGGTATTTTAGAGATATGAGAGTCTGAAAACTGTGATGATTATTTTGCTGGAAAATCCAATGTTTCCTCTACAATCACACTGCTCAGCTCTCTGCTCTTCCCTTCAGAGTCTCCCTTAGCAATGCCAGGGCCTCCCAATCCCTGAGCCATTGTTCCTTATCTCATTTCCTCCCTGAGGAGAGAGAATGAGCACAGCAGCCTATTTCTTACAAAGGAAGACTCTTCTGTTTCCCCGTAAATAGTTAGTTAATGGATAACATACCAATAGGTAACATTCAGGAATATTCAGCATAGTTTCTGGGTATTGGAGGACCAGAAAAACTCCTTGCTGTGCCCTGCCTGTGTACAGCTCTTTACATGAAACCCTTGACATCTCCACCCCCACCCACACTGCACACAGTGACGAGATAGTGGTACAATCTCTATCCCCCTGTTCTTCTTTGACCCTGAATGACTTTTTTAAAAGGGTAAATAACAGAAATCGTGGTGTCTGAGAGACCTAAAACAAAATTACCTAAAAATCTTGCATGTCTTTGAGAACAAATACATTACTCATACACAGAATACTGATCAGGAAGTTTGGTGCATTGGCAGCTGTATGGCATTGGTTCCTATTACAGGCAGCCAAACTTCTAAGTATTTTTAAAAGACAGGTCACCAGTTCTGGGTGTGTTGGGAGAAAAAACAAAGGAAAAGGGGTGCAGATAAGCTGTGTGAGGAAGCAGATACGGAAGCTGTGTAAGGAAGGGAGACAGAAGAACTGGAACTCCCATTTACTTCCCATCAGTTGTAACTTTTTCATTGCCAGAGTATAGATATCTCCATCTTCTTCCCACATACATCCAAGCAGATGTAACTCTTCTGGTGTCAGACTACATCCCACTTCACTTCCTCTCATTCATACACAGTTTATTGTGCCTATAAGTTCCATCAGCTAAACCAGTAAAACTTAAAAGAGCTAGTAGAGTGAATAGGAGAAACAATATTGGCATACTTTGTGTTTAACACCATACCAAAAAACTAAATAAAAAGGTT
Organism: Lepidochelys olivacea; assembly: GCF_965140295.1. Taxonomy (NCBI): domain Eukaryota; kingdom Metazoa; phylum Chordata; order Testudines; family Cheloniidae; genus Lepidochelys; species Lepidochelys olivacea. The sequence continues at coordinate 71,726,731 of NC_140411.1, read as the reverse complement.
ACTAATATGCATTAAATTTTAAAATATCCTTCTGTACAATATAATAATAACAAGAGTATCATGTTTGTCATGTGTCCCCAGACACTCCTTTCAATAAGAAGTCATGTAATGAGCTATTCTATTAATGGGCCTGCCAAAACTAAAAAGTACATAACATGAAAACTGCAAAACCCACAATTTCTTTGTCATCCTAATTATGATATTTTCTAGTAAACATACATTGCCTTATTAAATTATTAAAAGTAATTTGATTTAAGCTAAATTGGCTCTATATAATATAGATTTCTGATCTGGGTAAAAGATTACTTTCATTTCTGTGTCATTAGTTGTTGTTTTGTTTTATTTTCCTAAAAGTTGTTGCTCTTACTTTTAACCATAGCCAGCTACAATAGGAACTCCTCTATTGGAGAAACTCTTCTAGAACAAAAAGAACAGGGGTACTTGTGGCACCTTAGAGACTAATACATTTATTTGAGCATAAGCTTTCGTGGGCTAAAACCCACTTCATCAGATGCATGCAGTGGAAAATACAGTAGGAGGATAGATAGATATATATAGAAATACAAAGAGAACATGAACATGGTGTTTTCATACACACTATAACGAGAGCAATCAATTAAGGTGAGCTATTACCAGCAGGAGAGGAGAAAAAAACAACACCTTTTGTGGTGATAATCAAGACAGGCCATTTCCAGCAGTTGACAAGAATGTGTGAGGATCAGTGTGTGTGTGTGTGTGTGGGGGGAATAAACATGGGGAATTAGTTTTACAGATGACTAATGTCAGATTTAAACTACAGGGAGCTTCCTCTGTTTATTTGCCAGCCTATCTTTCATAACATTAAATTATAGGGGGAAGTTATTGGAGTAGTAATGTAGAAAATATTGGGGAAAGAAACTTTTTATTTATTCATGCAGTAATTCAGGAATTGATTGTTAAAGGCTGGCAAGAAAAATAAACACTCCTAATTACCAAGATGAGAACACAGTCTCAGCAAGCAGCCACAATTTTGTTAAGAACATTTATTCTGTTCTTGGCTGTATAGCCCTGCTCTGCCTCATAGCCCAACATAAATTATTTTATATCAATCTATCAGATATGGGGTTGTCCTCTGAGTGATAGAAATGGGTAATATAGCACCTCTGGGAAACAAAAATTAATTTAAGTAATTCTTTTCTATATCTTGCGGTTCCCTGAGCTGCAATACTGCTAGCAGGCTTGCAGTAAAAGCCAATGCTCCACCAGTTAATTGTCATGAGTATATATCATTATAAACCCAAAGCCCTTAGAATAAGGTTAGAGAGTAGGAGAGAAAAAAAGCAAACAAAATAAATAAATATATAAAAAGAGAGACATTTAAAACAGTTTCATTATTTATACTACTGTACAAGTACCAGAACCCTTTTTCTTGACAAGTCACTGTGACATATTACCTGCTACTTTAGTAGATTAGAGTTACATTTCTCAGTCGTGTATAGGAAACATACCTGCCAATCCCATTAATTTAATATATAAACAGTTTAGTTATTCACATAGGCCAGGCCTCATTATACCCTGTATGTTTTTCTGAAGATGCTGGACTAAATTCTGCTCTCTGCTACATTGGTGTAAATGTCAGTGGAGTTATTCTGACTTCACGCCTGTATTATCAGGAGCAGAAACTATTCAGGAATAATTGATATACTCAAAACATTCCACTGGTTTGAAAGACTCCACTGGTTTTAGATAGATTTCTTAATTTCAGAATGGGAAATTGGTAAGAACAGGAGAATCTTTTGAAACAAACTTTTTAAGGGTGCTTGCTTCACAGATAGGGTAGTGCATATTAGCCTGGTTGGAAGATATGCTTATACTTGCATATTAACATATCCATAGAAACATATAACATACCTTTTACCCTCTTTTCTGTAAATCCAGCCTCAAGAAAAATACTATCACTTAGACTAGAAGAACAAAAATGTGATGTGACAAAGTAAAGGGTTGGCATTTATGAAATATTGCAGGTGTGGCTAGATGTAGCCAGATGAATTTTCATCTCCCCTTCAGTCTTATTAGAGTTTCAGTTAAATTAGGTTCAAAATAATTAAATGTGTGACTAATTGCTACTATTACAAATGAAATAGCAGTAAATGGTTTGTTTTCTACAGTGAAAAATATTTTTATATTTGCAAAGTTGTTCACTGTTTTCAGAATAGGCTCTGTGAGTATATGTAGAGCAACAGAATGGTTCAGTGGTTAAGGTATTAACTGATGCCTAAGAAGGCCGGGATTTAATTCCTACTCTGCCACAGACTTGCTAGGTGATCGTGGACAAGTCAGTTTCTGAGTTCCTTATCTATAAAATAGAGATAATAAAATGTTCCTCGGTGGGGTGTTATGAAGATAATACATTTAAGGTTGTGAGCCACTCAGATCCCATGAGAATGGGGGCCATAGAAGTCCTTGTGAGAGATAGATGTACTAATTATTTTTGACATTTAAAATAAAATAACAATAAAAAGAATATTATACTTTAGAAACTCATTACACACTAAAAGTCCCTGATCCTGCAAGGTGCTCTTGCCAATGCATGGTTGAGGTACATTAACAGAGCAGTTTAGAGAAGCTTTCACTGCTGTTGCCCCTGTTATATTTGGTTGGTAGATAAATAAAGGATTTCAGTTTAATGCACCGTCCACACAACCACTTTCATGAGCACAGCTGTTTTATTTTTAAAGGAATGTAATGCAAGATTATAAAGTTCTTGAAGCAAGGGTCATATCAACTGTGTATTTGTAGCTTGTAGTGTTCATTTATGATCTTACATAAACTAATAATAATTATTTTAATTGGATCATTATAATCCAACTCCATTAGAAGTGTTCACATAACAATGTGAAAGGACTCCAACAAATATCATATTTGGATTTTTCCCACAGATAAAAAGAGCAATAGGTTCAAGCTATTGGTGAAATCACTGTCACAATAAACATACAAGCAAGGATGGGATGATAACCAGGCCTAACCAATTATGCTTTTGCCTGGAATTCCCTTGATATTAAAACTGTAAGCAGACATCTCTATTGAAATTTCTTCTCCTTTTATTTTCTTGCAATGCCTTATTCTTTTTTTTCCTTTTAAATTAACTCCAGTATTTATTTTAAATGTCATGCCTTCTTTCCCTTCTTCTCTAAAAATAACTTGAAAGATGGGAGTCATGCTGGAAGAAGCTGATAAGGTCATAATTATTTTCCTTGCTTTTTCTCTGACACATATTGTAATACTTTGTAGCTTGGGAGAGCTTAAGTGTACACTAATGAGCCTCATTATTAATGGAACTGTCTGGTTCTGATATAAATTAAAGTTTTTTTTCTGATCTTTGGATTATTATTTTTATATGTTGAGCATGTAACCATTTATAAAATAAGAGAAGGGCTAGAAGAAGTTTAAACAGAGGAAAGGTCAGCACTGAGACCAGACCTTATAAAGGCAACAACACTTTTTTATCATAAGATTATAGGAATTGACACCACAGATCAGATCAACAGTCCATCACCAGTATTAATCACTGCCAGTTCCTTAGAGAAAGATGTAACGTCCCAGTGATCAACAGTTATGCTGTAGTACACCCAAAGAAGAAGTTTCTTTGTAACCTTGTGTAGTAGTCGATTTCTGTCCTGAATCTAATAATTCACATCAAAATAAAGTCCCTATGACCGAGGAGAGGTTTGTATAGATATTTGATGGAAGAGAATGATACAGCTAAGTGAGAATGGTAGATAAGCTATTTATCTAAACTGCAGCTGGGTGAATAACAGGTTTTGGTTCACTGGCAATTTTGAAAAAGCAAAACACCTAATTAAAAAAAATCAGTAAGTTGATTTTTTTCTTATTTTTTGTGTCTTTGGTCAAATAAAATGTTCCATTTCCCATATTTTGATTTCATTTTATTTCGTTCCAACAATTTAAACATGATTTTGATGTGTTTCAAAATAAAATTCAAACAAAGTTTGAAACAAAACAAAAAAAATGTGTGTCATTTACAAAATATTGAAAAGAAACATTTATTTTGTTTTAAATTGTTTTTTAGGTTTCTTTCTAAATGAACAGTTTGCCAAAATCAACACAAATTCACACATTAATAACCTGGAAAACGGACATATGTAAGTGAACATACTGCAAGATTATAGGAGTGATGAAGTGGCTATCTGGTCCAACTGTGAGAAAATATCACCAGTATAAATTGCATTGTGAAAAAATATTCCCCTTATTTTGTTCTTGCTCAATTTAGGGTGAAATACAGTTCATTACTATTGTTACTCAATGTTGAATTTCAGGGAAAAAACTCCTAAAATACCTTCAGAAATGCAGTAGTCACAGAAAGCGCTAGAAAGCAACTATATTGTATTCTGATAAGTGAAAATTCCACACTGTGACACGCAAATAAATTTTAAAAATAACAATTTTAATAAGAGACAAACAACATAGGTTAGGGGAGGATGGATGAACTGAGAAGAATCAATGATGTCAAATGCTTCTGAGATGTCAAGTACCAGGAAAGAACTGATTGATCTAGAGTCTGAACTAATTAAAGTGCCATTGGTCACCTATTCTACTGAAATTTCAATATTGTGTGGATTTCTAAGACAAGCCTTGATCTTAGAAAACAATGACTAGAAGGCAGAGTGCAGTTCAATTAGAATAATACTCATTTGCTTGAAACACTTTATGTGAAGGTGAGTGTACAGCCATTCCATCCATATAGAGTGTACAGCCATACAGCTCTCTCTATGTAACTGGTCAGCAGTCATAGCCCCTTTTACTCTTCCACCCCACTAAAACTATCTTGAAAGGAGATATAAGAATACCAAAATAAGAGATAATAACCATTAGAAATTCATCTTACCTGTGTTATGATTCCAATGCTGAATTGTGCCATACACATTGTTTCCAGATGGTCTTGCACATAGCACAAATTTGTACTCAGATATTTTATCAATAGATTTTCCTACATCTGCTTTAAGAGCTTGTCCTGAATTATTTGAAACATTTTATTTACTGATAACTTCCTTTTCCACTGACAGCTGTTTTTATTTCCTTCCCCTTAAATAGCTGCATCTTTTTGATAGCCATATGTTTTATACTTCTCTATTTCTTCCTGGGCCAGATTCTAATACCCTTATTAGAATAGCATCTTAATCTACAATTACCTGCATGAGTAAGGATGGCAGAATCCACACATCTACAGAGTAGCTCAATGCATTCATTTTCATTTTCTTCTTTCCCCTTTGTGTTCCACTCTCACTTGCCAATAGGCTTACCCATAGTTTTCTTTTCAGACCATTGCTGGAGTAGGCTTCAAGATCAAACACTGTTCACTTAAAATTATTTTTTTTAATTGGAGTGGCTGAGATTTTCAAAGCTGCATAAGGGATTCAGACACTCAAGTCCTATTAAAAATAAAATTTCATAGTTTACTTGAAAATATCTGCTGCATTTTCAGAGGTTCCAGAGCAATAGATAACTAAACTGTCACAAAATAAAACAAATCCTTACATAAAAAAAACCAATGATTCAAATAACCAAATGTAAAATTAATTTTGTTTAAACAAATTGTTCTTAGTTTTATCTGTTTAGAAATCTTGCTGTGCTTCCAACAGTTCAGAGGTATGTTTTTTTTTTAATCAGATTTTAATCATAATATAGTATGTATTAATCCTTCTCTTTTAGTTAAGGGAATTTACAACCAGGTTGCTGCATATGCAATAGCTAACACACACTTGACTATGGTAGAATGGGTGCATCAGTAACATTAACAGCCACCATGAAGAGATTGCTCATTAAGGACAATAATTTCAATAGCAGTCAACTAGTATACAGTTCCTGACAATCAGCGGCATTTGAAGAAAACCCCTTCCCCTCCTCCAAAACATGAGCTTTCACTTTACTATGAATCAGTTTCCAACAATATTAACAGGTCTCCTGTTCTACCTGTCAGATGGGAGAACGTGAACAATAGCACTTCTGTTTAGACACCACTGCATTTGTTCCAAATCCTGTAGTGTGCAGTACACCTATTTTGCACTGTTTAGTACTTTCAACTCCTGTCGACTTCAAGAGATGACAGCATGCAGCACCTTAGTAGAAATTTGCGGAAGCTTGCCTGATTAGCTACTTTGATCCCATTACAGTAAGGGCTAGATCCAGAAAAGGGGACTCAGGCTTGATATTGCAACATTTAATTATATGTTCCTTGATGTCCAGTGGAATTCACAGCACTGCTTCAGGCACCCAGGCTCTCTATACAATGCCTGGGGAAAATTAGATAGCTAAGAATGGAATAAAAAAAGAGCCAACATGCTGAACAGGGAGATACCTAAGCTAGTCAATAAGAAATGCCAAGAAGCGAAAGTATGGACTAAGGCTTTGTGTACACTACAGAGTTTTGTTGACAGAAGTCAACTTTTTTTTGACAAAACAGCGGAGGTATACACAGTGGAATGCTCCTACTGCCAATGTAATTCCCCTACTATGCCAACAAAATAAAACGACTTAGATGAGAGGCATAGAGCTTTTTGCAATGTGGTTAGAGTGACACAACATCAGTGTAGACACTGTGATTGCTTATGTTGCCGTAATTGATCTCCAGAAGGTGTCCCACAATGAGCATCATGACCACTCCGGTAAACAGTTTGAACTCGCTGCCCTGCAAGTACACAGGTATGTGCCTCTCTCCTGTTTAAAGGCCAGGTAATTTTTGAAATTGCTCTTCTGTTTGCTCGGCATCGACTGTTAACACAGCATCTTCCCAGCTGACAATGTCGACTTTCCGCAACAGACATGCTCCCCCCGGAGTATACCAGAGCTATTGGATCTGTTGGATCCGTGGGGAGAGGAGGTTGTGCAGTTGCAACTTTACTAAAGCCTTAGAAACTTTGATATCTACAGGCAGATTGCTGACGATATGCAGGAGAAGGAACATAAAAAGGACACACAGTGGTGCTTGCTAAAATCAAGGAGCTGAGGCAAGCATACCTGAAGGCAAGGGAGGCCAGCCATTGCTCTGTTGCAGTGCTGAAGACATGCCATCTTGGATTCATGTGGAGTCATGAGGAGCTGTATGCCATCCTTGGATTCAACACCACTGCCACTGTCAAGAGCTCTGTGGATACTTTGGGGGCACTGGAGTAAAGCCCTAGGATAAACTGGTTGTTAGGAAGTGGAGTTAGAAGTGGGACATGTGACAGGATTGTCAGGGGCATGGAAGCCATAACCTATTTTTGACTCTGGAGTGGTCTAGCCAGTCCCAGCGCTCTGGCTCTTGTGCTCATGAATCAAGAGAGGCAAGCTCTGGTAAGCATGCATTTTGCTTTGATACTGCACAGTATCAGGAAGGTGAACACTCACTGTCAAGGTTCCTCCCCCACTCTGAACTCTAGGGTACAGATGTGGGGACCTGCATGAAAAACCTCCTAAGCTTATCTTTACCAGCTTAGGTCAAAACTTCCCCAAGGTAACAAATTTTACCCCCGTTATCCTTGGAATGGCCGCTACCACCACCAAACTAATACTGGTTACTGGGGAAGAGCTGTTTGGACGCGTCCTTCCCCCCAAAATACTTCCCAAAACCTTGCACCCCACTTCCTGGACAAGGTTTGGTAAAAAGCCTCACCAATTTGCCTAGGTGACTACAGACCCAGACCCTTGGATCTTAAGAACAATGAACAATCCTCCCAACACTTGCACTCCCCCTTTCCTGGGAAATGTTGGATAAAAAGCCTCACCAATTTGCATAGGTGACCACAGACCCAAACCCTTGGATCTGAGAACAATGAAAAAGCATTCAGTGTTTTACAAGAAGACTTTTAATAAAAAATAGAAGTAAATAGAAATAAAGAAATCCCCCCTGTAAAATCAGGATGGTATATATCTTACAGGGTAATTAGATTCAAAAACATAGAGAACCCCTCTAGGCAAAACCTTAAGTTACAAAAAAGATACACAGACAGAAATAGTTATTCTATTCAGCACAATTCTTTTCTCAGCCATTTAAAGAAATCATAATCTAACACATACCTAGCTAGATTACTTACTAAAAGTTCTAAGACTCCATTCCTGTTCTGTCCCTGGCCAAGACGACTACAGACAGACACACAAACCCTTTGTTTCTCTCCCTCCTCCCAGCTTTTGAAAGTATCTTGTCTCCTCATTGGTCATTTTGGTCAGGTGCCAGCGAGGTTACCTTTAGCTTCTTAACCCTTTACAGGTGAGAGGAGCTTTCCCCTGGCCAGGAGGGATTTCAAAGGGGTTTACCCTTCCCTTTATATTTATGACACGCCCCCCAAATCTCAGCTAGGGTGAAACACTGGCTGGGATTTCTTCCTGGAGCTCTAGGAAAACAGAGTTAATAAGACACATGCATCTCTAAATATACTACCAAGTACATAAAGACTAACAATATTTTCCACATCTCAAGGACGATTTTAACCAGTTGATTCTGGGAAACTTTCACGGGAGAGTGCATCAGCCACTTTGTTAGAAGCTCCTGAGATGTGTTGGATGTCGAAATCAAAATCTTGGAGAGCTAAACTCCACCGAAGAAGTTTTTTGTTAGTTTCTTTGACGGTGTGAAGCCACTTTAGTGCAGCATGGTCGGTTTGCAGGTGGAAACGCCGTCCCCAAACATATGGGCGTAGCTTTTCCAGAGCGTAGACAATGGCATAACATTCTTTTTCAGTGACTGACCAGTTGCTTTCCCTCTCAGACAGTTTTTTGCTGAGAAACACTACAGGGTGGAATTCTTGATCAGGTCCTTTCTGCATTAAAACTGCTCCCACACCACGCTCGGATGCATCTGTGGTTACTAGGAACGGTTTGTCAAAGTCTGGGGCCCTTAGTACAGGGTCAGACATGAGTGTCGCTTTAAGCTTGTTAAAGGCCTTCGGACACTTTCCGGTCCACTGAACAGCATTTGGCTGTTTCTTTTTGGTTAGGTCTGTCAGTGGGGCAGCGATTTGGCTGTAGTGCGGTACAAATCGTCTGTAATAACCGGCCAAGCCTAAGAAGGATTGAACCTGTTTCTTTGACTTTGGGACAGGCCACTTTTGGATAGCATCCACTTTGGCCTGTAGGGGGCTGATAGTTCCTTGACCCACCTGGTGTCCAAGGTAAGTCACTCTGTTTAGGCCTATTTGACACTTCTTAGCCTTAACAGTTAGTCCTGCCTCCCTTATGCGCTCAAGGACTTTTTGTAGATGTTCCAGGTGGTCTGCCCAGGAATCCGAAAATATGGCCACATCGTCAAGGTAGGCGACTGCATATTCTCCTAATCCCGCTAGGAGACCATCTACAAGTCTTTGGAAAGTGGCGGGTGCATTTCGCAGCCCGAAAGGGAGTACATTAAATTCATACAGCCCGAGATGTGTGATGAAGGCTGACCTTTCCTTGGCAGATTCATCTAGCGGTACCTGCCAGTACCCCTTGGTTAAGTCCAAGGTAGAGATGAACTGGGCCCTTCCCAGTTTCTCTAATAGTTCATCTGTGCGTGGCATGGGATAGTTGTCTGGGCGAGTTACAGCATTTAGCTTACGGTAGTCCACGCAAAAACGTATTTCCCCATCTGGTTTGGGAACTAGAACCACTGGAGATGCCCATGCACTTTCAGAGGGGCGGATTACACCCATCTGTAACATATCCTGGATCTCCCGTTCTATAGCAGTTTTAGCTTGAGGAGACACCCGGTAAGGTTGGACCCTAATTGGGTGAGCATTACCTGTGTCAATGGAGTGGTATGCCCGTTCAGTCAGTCCTGGGGTGGCTGAGAACGTTGGCGCGTAGCTAGTGCACAGCTCCTGGATCTGCAGTCGCTGCATACGCCCAAGGGTCATGGAGAGGTTCACCTCTTCCACACCACCAGCACATTTCCCTTCGTAGTAGACACCTTCAGGCCACTCAGCGTCGTCTCCTCCCTGGGCTGTAAACTGACAAACCTTTAATTCTCTGGAATAAAAGGGCTTTAGAGAATTAATATGATACACCTTAGGCTTTCGGTTGGAGGTGGGGAATGCTATGAGATAATTAACAGCTCCCAGGCGCTCCTGGACCATGAATGGCCCTTCCCACGATGCTTCCATTTTATGGGCCTGGAGCGCCTTTAAGACCATGACCTGGTCTCCTACTTTGAAGGAACGCTCTCTGGCATGTTTATCATACCAGGCTTTTTGCTCTTTTTGAGCATCCTGTAAGTTTTCTCTAGCAAGGGCTAAAGAGGTTCGGAGGGTGTTTTGTAGGTTGGTTACAAAGTCCAGAATGTTAGTTCCTGGAGAAGGTGTAAATCCCTCCCATTGCTGCTTCACCAACTGCAATGGCCCCTTAACCTCACGGCCATATACAAGTTCAAATGGGGAAAACCCTAAACTGGGATGTGGTACAGCTCTGTAGGCAAAGAGCAACTGCTGCAATACTAGGTCCCAATCATTGGAGTGCTCATTTACGAATTTACGTATCATGGCCCCCAAAGTTCCATTAAACTTCTCCACCATGCCATTTGTTTGATGATGGTAAGGAGTGGCAACCAAGTGATTTACCCCATGAGCTTCCCAAAGGTTTTTCATAGTTCCTGCCAGGAAATTAGTCCCTGCATCTGTGAGGATGTCGGAGGGCCAACCTACCCTGGCAAAAATGTCTGCTAGTGCCTGGCACACACTTTTAGCCCTGGTGTTGCTTAGAGCTACTGCTTCCGGCCATCGGGTGGCAAAATCCATGAAAGTCAGTATGTACTGCTTTCCTCTGGGTGTCTTTTTCGGAAAAGGACCCAGAATATCCACAGCTACTCGCTGAAATGGAACTTCAATGATGGGGAGTGGCTGGAGAGGAGCTTTGACCTGGTCTTGGGGTTTTCCCACTCTTTGGCACACCTCACAAGACTGGACATAGGTAGAAACATCCTTGCCCATTCCCTCCCAGTGGAATGACCCCCCCAAACGGTCTTTGGTCCTGTTCACCCCAGCATGGCCACTAGGGTGATCATGGGCTAAGCTCAAGAGCTTGGCCCGGTATTTAGTTGGAACTACCAACTGTCTCTGAGGATGCCAGTCTTCCTGGTGTCCCCCAGAAAGAGTTTCCTTGTATAAAAGTCCTCTTTCTACAACAAACCTGGATCGATTAGAAGAGCTGAGAGGCGGTGGGTTGCTCCGTGCCGCCGTCCAAGCTCTCTGGAGGCTTTCATCTGCTTCCTGTTCGGTCTGGAACTGTTCCCTTGATGCTGGAGACATCAGTTCCTCATGGGATTGTGGACCTAGGCTTGGTCCCTCTGGAAGCGATATAGGGGATGGAGCTGTTTCTGTTGACTGTGAACCGCTCTCCGCTGGTGTACTATGTTGGGATTCAGGCTCCGGCTGAGCCTCTTGTGTAGGGTTATCGGCTGCTGCCAGTTCAGGTTCGGTGGGGCCCTCTGGTGTTGAGGTTGCAAGTACTGGATTCAGTGCTGACACGGGGTCTGGTGTTGGTTGTTCAGCTGGTTCCGGTTCTGGGACTGGTTCCGTCTGGGTGTCTGGGACTGGATCCACTACTGCTGTTGCAGACATTGGCCTGGGGTCCAGGTCCATCACCTCTGACTGGGTCCTGATAGAAGTTTCCGGAACAGAGCTAGGCCTCACGGCTTGTTTAGCCTGGTTGCGGGTGACCATTCCCACCCTCTTGGCCTGCTTCACATGATTGGCCAAGTCTTCCCCCAACAGCATGGGGATGGGATAATCATCATAGACTGCAAAAGTCCACATTCCTGACCAGCCCTTGTACTGGACAGGCAACTTGGCTGTAGGCAAATTGAAAGAGTTGGACTTGAAGGGTTGAATCGTCACTTGGATCTCTGGGTTGATTAAATTGGGGTCCACTAAGGAAGCATGGATAGCTGACACTTGTGCTCCGGTGTCCCTCCATGCGGTGACCTTCTTCCCACCCACACTCACAGTTTCCCTCCGCTCCAAGGGTATCTGGGAGGTATCTGGGCCTGTGGACCTCTGGTGTGATTCCGGTGCAATGAACTGTAACCTGTTGGGGTTCTTGGGGCAGTTGGCCTTTACATGCCCCAGCTCGTTACATTTAAAACATCGTCCAGCTGACGGGTCACCGGGGCGAGGTGGGTTGCTGGAGAACGGGGTGGTGGGACGATAAGGGGTCTGGAGGGTTCTTTGGGAGGTAGGTGGGGCTTTGGGCGGCCCCCGGTAATAGGGTGTGGTCTGGGGTGGTCCCTTCTGGTCTCCGCTCCAACTGCGACCAGTTTTCTTCTTCTCTGCCACCTCCACCCATCTGGCTCCAATCTCTCCTGCCTCAATTACAGTTTTGGGTTTCCCATCTAGGATGTATCTTTCTATTTCCTCAGGAACACCCTCTAAGAATTGTTCCATTTGCATTAGGAAGGGCAAATTTACTGGAGATTCAACACTTGCTCCTGATATCCAGGCATCCCAATGTTTTACAATGTGGTAGGCATGTCGGGTAAATGACATGTCTGGTTTCCACCTTAGGGCTCGGAACCTCCGACGAGACTGCTCGGGTGTTATCCCCATTCTGACTCTCGCCCTGGATTTAAACAGTTCATACTTGTTCATGTGTTCTTTAGGCATTTCAGCTGCCACCTCAGCTAAGGGTCCACTGAGCTGCGGCCTCAGCTCTACCATGTATTGGTCAGTAGAGATGTTGTACCCAAGGCAGGCCCTTTCGAAGTTTTCTAAGAAGGCCTCAGTATCATCACCTGCCTTGTAGGTGGGGAACTTTCTGGGATGGGAAGTGGTACCTGGAGAAGGATTGCTAGGGTTTGTTGGTATATTCTGCTGGGCCTTTATCCTCTCCATCTCCTCCACATGCTTCCTCTCTTTTTCCTTCTCCTCCTCCTTCAGCCGCATGAGTTCTATCTGTCTTTCATGTTCCCTTTGTTTTTCCTCAGCCTGAAATTTGGCTAATTCCAGCTGTAGTCGAGCTGAGGATTTGGCCATTCTAACCTCTCTGTTTTTAACTAACTTTACACCCGAGGTTTAGAAATAAACAAACAAAACTTGGCTGTAAAATTTTGCTGTGCTGGAATAGAGTACCTATTCTCTGATAGTGATTGTCAGCCTACAGAAAAAGACAATTCCCTTGTCTCTGCTCTGGGCCCAAATTAAAGCAAAAAACCTCCAACTACTTGGAAAACTGCTTACCCAGCCCAAAGAAAAAAAAAATTTCTTTTCAAACCTGTGCTCCTTGTAAAACAAAAAAAAAAAAATCAAAATCCTAAAAAAAAACCCTGCCACTTTTGTCTCCAGGCAAATGGGTAGAGCACACACCCCCTATTTACTTTTAGGAAGAAAAGAAAAAAAAAAAAACCTCTGGGTTGGAAGACTGTGAATTTCCCTGCAGGAGTTAAGTACCCTGCCTCCAGGCAAGAAAACCTGCAATTCACAAGATAATCCCCTTTTGTCTCTGCTTGGCCACAAAGCAGAGAGAAACCAAGCTGCTTTCAGTTTCAAAGCTGCCTTCTGGACTTCCTAAAAATTCCTTTTTAAAATCTGTATTTCTAGTTCAAAAAATCTCAACTGGATCTCAAAATGATTTCAGGTTAATCCCACCACTGTGCCACCATGTCAAGGTTCCTCCCCCACTCTGAACTCTAGGGTACAGATGTGGGGACCTGCATGAAAAACCTCCTAAGCTTATCTTTACCAGCTTAGGTCAAAACTTCCCCAAGGTAACAAATTTTACCCCCGTTATCCTTGGAATGGCCGCTACCACCACCAAACTAATACTGGTTACTGGGGAAGAGCTGTTTGGACGCGTCCTTCCCCCCAAAATACTTCCCAAAACCTTGCACCCCACTTCCTGGACAAGGTTTGGTAAAAAGCCTCACCAATTTGCCTAGGTGACTACAGACCCAGACCCTTGGATCTTAAGAACAATGAACAATCCTCCCAACACTTGCACTCCCCCTTTCCTGGGAAATGTTGGATAAAAAGCCTCACCAATTTGCATAGGTGACCACAGACCCAAACCCTTGGATCTGAGAACAATGAAAAAGCATTCAGTGTTTTACAAGAAGACTTTTAATAAAAAATAGAAGTAAATAGAAATAAAGAAATCCCCCCTGTAAAATCAGGATGGTATATATCTTACAGGGTAATTAGATTCAAAAACATAGAGAACCCCTCTAGGCAAAACCTTAAGTTACAAAAAAGATACACAGACAGAAATAGTTATTCTATTCAGCACAATTCTTTTCTCAGCCATTTAAAGAAATCATAATCTAACACATACCTAGCTAGATTACTTACTAAAAGTTCTAAGACTCCATTCCTGTTCTGTCCCTGGCCAAGACGACTACAGACAGACACACAAACCCTTTGTTTCTCTCCCTCCTCCCAGCTTTTGAAAGTATCTTGTCTCCTCATTGGTCATTTTGGTCAGGTGCCAGCGAGGTTACCTTTAGCTTCTTAACCCTTTACAGGTGAGAGGAGCTTTCCCCTGGCCAGGAGGGATTTCAAAGGGGTTTACCCTTCCCTTTATATTTATGACACTCACAAAGAAAGAAAGCTGGTTGGCACACATTCAATTCTATCAAGGATGCCCTACAACAAAAAGTCAACAAGGCAACATGCACCAATCTCTTCAGCTCAACAGTACTGCCAGAAGTATTGTACAGCAGAGAAACATGGGCACTGACAAAGACAGAGGAACAACAACTGTCTGTCATGGAGAGGGTGATGGAAGGAAGAACTTTAGGGATTTCAGTCTGTGCCTGAGTCCCCAAGGAAGTAATCAGATAGCAGAGTGGAGTGCAGAACATCACTGGTGAAAGCAGATACAGTAAAATGTGATGGCCTGGACATATAGCTAGGCTCACTGACAATTGATGGACTGCAGCTGTCACCAAGTGGTACCCACGCGAACTGAAATGAACACTCGGCCAACCTCCAAAGAGATGGGAAGATTTTATTGTGAAAAGGCATGGCCAACATGGAGAAGGAAGGCTAGGATAAGAGAAGAATGAAAGACGTGTTGTGGTCAGAGCAATATATATGAGGGCTGAAGGACCCATCGATCAAGGTGACTGCACAGTGATAGGAGATTGAGGTCTCATTTATTTTATTATATGGTAGAGGAGGAATAAAGGATAGAAATTAACAACAGAACCTCTGCAGCTACACTGTGGGGGCCATCAGATAAGTTTGTTAATGTACACTGGGTTGTCCTGGGAATCCTCCACAGAGATCTCTAGGAAACTTTTGTGTAGGTACTCTGCAATCCTCTGTTGAAGGTTCCTTGGCAGAGCTGCTTTATTTATCCCCCTACTGTTGGAAACCCTGCCACAATTATTTCTGCAGGGACCAAAGCAGCACACAGGTGAGCAGCGTATGGACCTGGTCTGAAGCTGCACTCATGCAAGAGATGCACCCTTGCATCCTGGGTTACCCTTGGGAGTGAGATATTGGGTTTGATTATCCCAGCCTGTGGAAAAGAGTCCCAATATTCAGAACACTCTCCCTAGGTGCATGTAGTGACCCTCTTCACAAACAACCCAGACCTTTTGTCCCTTCTTGGCCATTCCCAATTACATCCCTCCTCCCCCTGCCAAAATCACCGTATTATGGATGCTTGCCAAGCTTTGTGCTAGCCAAGGGACAGTAAGAAAGAGCTGCATGTGATATTTGTGATTCATGGCTGTGAGTGCACTCACAATACTATCTCTGTTATTTGTTTCTTTAGCTTCTGCAGATATGCTCTTGAGGACCAAATCCTAGTCACTGGTGGAGCACCTCCATCAGATAAGGCAGCGAATCAGGAGGAGTAAGGACGAAATGTTTTGCGACATGCTGCAGCACATACAGCAGATAGTGAAACAAACACATGGAGGGAGACAGTTAATGAAAAACTCAGGCTAGGTAGCTTGGAAAGGAGACAGGGGAAAGAGTGGATGATAGATTGACAGGAGCAGATGATAAAGCTACTGGAGGGCCAAACAGAGATGCTCAGGTCCCTCAGAGCACTGTGGTGGGAGCATATCCATGCATGACCCCCCCTGAAGCCAATACAGAATGCCATTCCATGCCCTTCCCAAACATTCCTTGGATGTTCTTGTTCCGTCAGAGTACCCCTGGCACTCCACCCCTAGAGACTGGTTTCATGAGACTGTGTGTATATAAAGTCTGCTGCAGTTTCCACGGTATGCATCCGATGAAGTGAGCTGTAGCTCACGAAAGCTCATGCTCAAATAAATTGGTTAGTCTCTAAGGTGCCACAAGTACTCCTTTTCTTTTTGCGAATACAGAGTAACACGGCTGTTACTCTGAAACCCATGGTTTCATGATGAAAGTTAGAGTTACACTCAGCAATGAGAACCTTAACCGAGAGACTGCCCCTCATTGCCCTGTCCCGTTTGCAAATAAATAAATACATACATGCATACATACATAAAATATGTGTTTTATCCTTTAATTAAAGTGTACTCTTTGAAACAAAATAAGACTTTATTTGCACACGGTAGTTGCTGCTAAAATTCAAACACAGTGGCTATAGGCAGGAACATTTGCTCACTACAATTAACACTCAGGAAGCAATCTTTACAAGAGTCATTCAAGGTGGCAAGTAAACATTGCCTGACCAAATGCATCACATAAAGACACGTTACTGGGGTTCATTGTCAAAATGCTCCTTCAAAGCCTCCCTAATTCAAATAGCCCCCTGCTGAGTCCCTCTAATTGCTCTGGTATCTGGCAGCTCAAAATCAGCAGTCAGCCTATCCACCCCTGCGGAAACTTTTCCTCCTTCACTTCCCAAATGCTATACAGAGCACAGCAGGCTTCAGTGACCATCAGAATATTTTCCTCATTGAGGTCTAACCTGCCAAAAAGGCAGTGCCAGTGACCTTTTAATCTGCCAAAGGCACTTCAACTGTCATTCGGCACCTGCTGAGCCTGTTGTTGAAATGCTCCTTACTGCTGTCTAGGTTCCCAGGGTAAGGCTTTATGAGCCACAGGAACAAGGTGTAGGCTGGGTCTCCCAGGATCACTATGGTCATTTGCATATCACCCATTGGAATCTTCTGGTCCAGAAGGAAAGTCCTAGCATGCAGCTTTCTAAACAGCCTAGGGTTCCCTGACCAACCCGCATTGATGTCAGTATAACGGGCCTGGTGATCCACCAGCACCTGCAAGATCATGGAGAAGTAGCCCTTTCAGTCGATGTATTCCATCACAAGATGGTCTGGGGCCAAAATTGGGATATGTGTGCCATCTATCACCTTGCTGCACTTAGGGATTCCCGTTGTCTCAAAACCATCAAGTATTTCCTGCACATTACCCAGAGTCACAGTCCTTCGTAGCAGGAGGCCATTAATGGCCCTGGACACTTGCATCACTGCACCCCCTACGGTGGGCTTTCCAACTTCAAACTCGTTCACAACAGACCGGTAGCAGTCTGGAGTTGCCAGCTTCCACACTGCAATCACCACTCGCTTTTCCACTGTGAAGGCAGCTCTCATTCTGGGCATCAGGGCTTAGATAGCCATGCACATGCTTACCTGCAGAAATATAGGTGCCTAGGGAACTTGGGTGCCTACAGGTACAGGTGGCAGCTGAGCATGGTGTTTGATGATCTAAATTCTGAACATAAGTGCATAAATATGGCAGCTAGGTATCTAAATCCTCTTATGGATCAAGCCCCAAAACAGTCAAGCATGTGTGCAGTTTTAAGCATGTGAGTACTCCTGTTGATATTGCTTGGCTGCATAGGAATTGTAGCACATATGTCTAAATCAGTGGTTCCCAAACTTGTTCCTCCACTTGTGAAGGGAAAGCCCCTGGTGGGCCAGGCCGGTTTGTTTACCTGTCGCATCCGCAGGTTCAGCTGATCACGGCTCCCAGTGGCTGCGGTTCGCTGCTCCAGGCCAATGGGAGCTGCTGGAAGTGGAGGGCAGTACGTCCCTCAGCCTGCGCCTCTTCCAGCAGCTCCCATTGGCCTGGAACAGCGAACCGCGGCCACTGGGAGCCACGATCGGCTGAACTTGTGGACATGGCAGGTAAACAAACCGGTGTGGCCCCCCTATGGGCTTTCCCTGCACAAGTGGCAGAACAAATTTGGGAACCACTGGTCTAATTGTAACAAGGTGATCCAAATTGGTCAATGATGCATAGTACTACACTTAGCTATTTTATCTTACCAGTCGTCCATGGCAGTGTCTTTAATTTTATTGTTTTGTGTCAGGCAGCATTTTTGCTCCAGTTTTGCTTGAATGAGTTTTCTTAACTTTTTATTTTATTTTATGCTACTACACATTTTTGATTCTCAGGCAGTTCCTTTGAAGCTGTTACAGCCAACAGGATGAATACAAGTGTGACATGTTCATAGTTACACCACATACACATAAAATTGATGAAATATAATTTAACAAAAGAATCTTGTGTAGCACTAAGTATGAAACGGGGGGGGGGGGGACTATCTTTAGACAAATTGTTGAAGATTTGTCCTCAAAGCTCAAACCATTTTAACTAAAAAAAAAAATATTCTCTAAAATGAAAATGTATAAAACAAGGGTAGATTTTTATCCTGAAGTATAAAACCCTTTAAAATGCAGTAAACCCTAGAATCATCAGTGCAGAGAAAGTATGCAAAATATGCAGTCTAAAAGTATCACTGGAATCATAACTGTTAAGATAGTTTTGCTATATTATTTCTCAGAAGAAGGGACTTTCAAATGTAATGTATAAGACATTAATGGGAATGTCTTATTTGTTCTAAATATTTGCAATGGCTGCTGATGAGGCTAACGTGTTCCCTTTTCGATTATGATGTTAAAATAGCATTTTGATATGCAATTCCTTTAGATATCTTAATTACTAGGGTAAGTAGTATCTGTGCTGAAGCAGATATAGGGGAGAGGTAGATACGATAGAGAGTAGGGATAGGGTCCAGAGTGACCTAGACAAATTGGAGCATTGGGCCAAAAGAAATCTGATGAGGTTCAACAAGGACAAGTACAGAGTCCTGCACTTAGGAAGGAAGAATCCGAAGCACCTCCAAAGGCTGTGGTCCGACAGGCTAAGCAGCAGTTCTGCAGAAAAGGACCTGGGGATTACAGTGGACGAGAAGCTGGATATGAGTCAGTAGTATGCCCTTATTTCCAAGAAGGCCAATGGCATATTGGGCTGTATTAGTAGGAGCATTTCCAGCTAATCAGGGGAAATGATTATTCACCTCTGTTCGGCACTGGTGAGGCCACACCTGGAGTACTGCATCCAGTTTTGGTCCCCCCACTAAGAAAGGGATGTGGACAAATTGGAGAGAGTACAGCGAAGGGCAACGAGAATGATTAGGGGCCTGGGGCACATGACTTACGAGGAAAGGCTGAGGGAACTGGGGGTATTTAGTCTGCAGAAAAGAAGAATGAGGGGGGATTTGATAGAAGCCTTCAATTACCTGAAGGGGGGCTCCAAAGAGGATGGAACTCAGCTGTTCTCAGCGGTGGCAGATGACAGAACAAAAAGCAATGGTCTCAAGTTGCAGTGGGGGAGGTCTAGGTTGGATATTGGGAAACACTATTTCACTAGGAGCGTGGTGAAGCACTGGAATGGGTTACCTAGGGAGGTGTTGGAATCTCCAGCCTTAGAGGTTTTTAAGTCCCGGCTTAACAAAGCCTTGGCTGGGATGAATTAGTTGCACTTGTCCTTGTTGAACCTCATCAGATTTCTTGTGGCTCAATCCTCTAATTTGTCTAGTTCCCTCTGTATCCTATCCCTACCCTCCAGCATATCTACAACTCCTCCTAGTTTAGTGTTATCTGCAAACTTGCTGAAGGTGCACGCCATCTTCCAGATCATTAATGAAGATATTGAACAAAACTGGCCCCAGGACCGACCCTTGGGACACTCCTCTTGATACCGGCTGCCAACTTGACATGGAGCCATTGATCACTACCTGTTGAGCCCGACAATCTAGCCAGCTTTCTATCCACCTTATAGTCCATTCATCCAACCGATACTTCTTTGACTTGCTGGCAAGAATATTGTGGGAGACCTTATCAAAAGCTTTGCTAAAGTCAAGGAATAACACGTCCACTGCTTTCCCCTCATCCACAGAGTTATGATCAAGTGATCTCTCTCGTAATGATCAAGTGATCTCTCTCCTGCCATCCAACTCCACCCTCTGACAAACAGAGGCTAGGGACACCATTCCTTACTCATCCTGGCTAGTAGCCATTAATGGACTTAACCTCCATGAATTTATCTAGTTCTCTTTTAAACTCTGTTATAATCTTAGCCTCCACAACCTCCTCAGGCAAGGAGTTCCACAGGTTGACTGTGTGAAGAACTTCCTTTTATTTGTTTTAAACCCGCTGCACATTAATTTCATTTGGTGGCCCCTAGTTCTTTTATTATGGGAACAAGTAAATAACTTTTCCTTATTCACTTTCCCCACACCACTCAGGATTTTATATACCTCTATCATATCCCCCCTTATTCTCCTCTTTTCCAAGCTGAAAAGTCCTAGCCTCCTTAATCTGTCCTCATATGGGACCTGTTCCAAACTCTTAATCATTTTAGTGGCCCTTCTCTGAACCTTTTCTAATGACAGTATATCTTTTTTGAGATGAGGGGACCACATCTGTGCGCAGTATTCAAGATGAGGGCATACTATGGATTTATATAAGGCCAATAAAATATTCTCCGTCTTATTCTCTATCCCTTTTTAATTATTCCTAACATACCATTTGCTTTTTTGACTGCCGCTGTACACTGCGTGGATGTCTTCAGAGAACTATCCACGATGACTCCAAGATTTCTTTCCTGATTAATTGTAGCTAAATTACCCCCATCATATTGTATGTATAGCTGGGGTTATTTTTTCCAATTAGCATTACTTTACATTTATCCACATTAAATTTAATTTGCCATTTTTTTGCCCAATCACTTAGTTTTGTGAGATCTTTTTGAAGTTCTTCACAGTTTGCTTTGGTCTTAACTATCTTGAGCAATTTAGTATCATCTGAAAACTTTGCCACCTCACTGTTTACCCCTTTCTCCAGATCGTTTATGAATAAGTTGAATAGGATTGATCCTAAGGACTAACCCTTGGGGAACACCACTAGTTACCCCTCTCCATTCTGAAAATTTACCATTTATTCCTACCCTTTGTTCCCTGTCTTTTAACCAGTTCATGAAAGGCTCTTCCCTCTTATCCCATGACAACTTAATTTACATAGGAGCCTTTGGTGAGGGACCTTGTCAAAGGCTTTCTGGAAATCTAAGTACACTATGTCCATTGGATCCCCCTTGTCCATATGTTTGTTGATGTTCTTCTATGTGTCTGACAATTTTATTCTTTACTATAGTTTCAACTAATTTGCCCGGTACTGACGTTAGACTTACCAGTCTGTAATTGCCGGGATCACCTCTAGATCCTTTTTAAAATATTGATGTTACATTAGTTATCTTCCAGTCACTGGGTACTGATTTAAAGGACAAGTTACAAACCATAGTTAATAGTTCTGTAATTTCACATCTGAGTTCTTTCAAAACTCTTGGGTGAATGCCATCATGTCCGGGTGACTTGTTACTCTTAAGTTTATCAATTAATTCCAAAACCTCCTCTAATGACACTTCAATCTGTGACAATTAATTAATATGAACATTGGTTCTGTGACATGAACAAATACAATAAGCACAAGAAACAATTGTTATAAGAAAAATAAAAATAGGACTTAAAGTAATTTGGAACAACAACCAATAACTCCATCAGATGAAGTGTTTTAAAGGAAGTGATGGAGTTTAGTAAAGTAGCCTAGTAAAAAAACTACTGTTAAAAGGTCAATAAACACAAGGCTAGATTATCAAAAGGATTTAGGTGCCTAACTGCCACTTTCGGCATTTAAATCTCAGAATCAGGCCCCACCGGGGGTAGATAAAACCTCTGTTCAGGTGCCCCTGAACCTTCTTTCTACCTCTGAGCATGGACTCTGCAACTTCACTGTAGGTGTCTGGATTCCTAATCACCAGAATGATGCACAGATCTGGGGAAGATAGGTGTTCCTCTGCCTAACTCATCTGTGAGGCCTGAATGAGTCAGCGTTATACTATGGCACAACAACTGTAGTTTTTCACAAGACCATATCTGTTAGGTGGCCTCTGAGAACATCTATTGGATCAGGCCCCACAAGTGAGATAGGTTTGCTTAAGCATTAGTTAGGTGTGTGGGCATCAGAACTTAGGTGGCAGTGTGTATGCCCAACAACAAAAACATAGGGGACTTTACTGGAAGAAATGTAGGTGCCTACAGAGATAGGTGGGCTCTTTGAAGATCAAATTTTGGGTTTAGGCACCTACAGATGCCTAAATACTTTTGTCGATCCTGTTCTATGTGTTGGGACAGGGAAGGTTAAATGTTAAGCACAATCCTCTGCACAAAGTAGTAGTAAGTCCCAGGGACTCATGTATGCTTTTTCCTTTATTCATAAATGTAAAAAAAAAAAATTAAAGGGGCAGGGTATGTCCAAGAGAAATATGATCCTCATCATGAATATTTTGGATTCCTTATTGTTGATGTTGTTGAAAAATGGCTTTACTCAAAGGTGAAACTTAGTAAAAATTACTGACATTAAAGAGATTTTCCATGATATTTGTACTTTAATATTTTTATCAAAATTCTTACTGAAATAATTATCAAAAACTTTTACTTACTAAACAAATTGTGATTTCTCACTAAAAATGAGATTTTGGTAACAAATTTCTTTGAAAAAACATGATAAAAATTTTGTAGGAAATGAAAAATTGTTCCAGTTTAAACTGTGAGAAAAGAATATGACTGAAGTTGTTTACATAATAATTTTCCTGTTTTTTTGACCAACTCTACTAGGCATGTACCCTCTTATTTCCACTCATAGGCCTTCCAGTCAGCAGCCCCTGGCAGCAGTGCCTGGGAAGCCAGAGCAGCCATTGTCGGCACACTGCGGCTGGAGAGGCCATTGTTGGTGACCCCTGGCCCTCATCCCCAGGCTGCCAGAGCAGCCGCTGTGAATGGACCCCATCAGTGGTCCCGGGTGGCTGGATCAGCCACTGCTGGCGGTACTGGCAGCGGTCCCGCACCAGCCGATGCAGCCGCTGCTCGGCGGCCCTGGCAGCTGTTGCCCCAGCCCCATCTCCTGCCCACAGCAGCAGCCTCCCAAGATTTAATCAGGGGTATTTATAGTATAACTCATGGAGAGGACAGGGGCCGTGAATTTTTGTTAATTGCTCATGACTTGTCCAAGACTTTTACTAAAAATGCCCGTAGCTAAATCGTAACCTTATTTATGGATAATATTTTTCCCCACTATTAATTGTGAGAGCAAATAATACGATTTTTACACGGTGAACTAATTTTTCCAGACAAACTTAATGCAAATGAAGCTAGCACTTGTTCATTCTATCATTTATTCTTGCAACTCGTAAGGCATACAAAAAAAAAGAAACAAAAGGTCCTGATTCTCGTTAACAATAAGGTCACTTAACATTGCCAGAGCAATGTGAACAAGTCTTAGTGGAAATGAAAATCAAGACCACAAATGATTACATGCATGAAGCTGTAAATATACAAATGTCTTGAGGCCATTTTTATCCTACTTAACACATTCACATCTGACCCCCTTTAAAAAAAATAATAAAAATAACCTCAAGAAGTTCCTACATTTTGGAGTATTATGTGCAGCGTGGACACACACTTGTAGTAGCCCTCATATTTCTATGGCCCTGTTTAAATACTTGCTTACAGAACTAGATACTCAGTCCTCGTCTACACTGGGAAGGAGGGGTAGATCTAAGTTACGCAACTTCAGCTACGTGGATAATGTAGCTGAAGTCGACGTACTTAGATCGACTTACCATGGTGTCTTCACCACGGTGAGTCAACTGCTGCTGCTCCCGCGTCGACTCCACCTGCGCCTCTCGTGGCAGTGGAGTACAGGAGTCAACGGGAGAGCGCTGGGGGTCAATTTATCTCATCTAAATTAGATGCGATAAATTGATCCCCGCAGGATTGATTGCTACCCGCCGATCTGGCGGGTAGTCTAGACATACCCTCAGTGTTGAAGAATGCATTCCCCAGCTGCATTTAACAGGGGAATGGATATTTTTAATTACACTTCTAGGTGTTCATGGTAAAATATGGATAATCCTATCTCATTCTTCAACACATAAAGTGATTTTTTGCAAAGTTCAGAAAATAATCACTCTCTCTCCCTGTCTTCATGAACAACATTTCCCAGTTTTCCAGAGCCAATTG
The DNA here is from genome assembly GCF_965140295.1 of Lepidochelys olivacea. Lineage (NCBI taxonomy): Eukaryota > Metazoa > Chordata > Testudines > Cheloniidae > Lepidochelys > Lepidochelys olivacea. The sequence continues at coordinate 71,702,470 of NC_140411.1, read as the reverse complement.
GGGTGGAAAATACTGCCTTCATCTGAAGAGACAAGAATTGGTCTTTGGTGGGAGGGGCAAGATCTAAGAGCTGAATGACAAGTGATCTGATCCAGTAGGGCACAGCCTATGTTCCAAAAGAGATGGCCTTCCCACTACAATGCTTGTTACCTAGGTGGTTAGGGCTGGCTATTGAAAAAGTTTAAGTTTTCTTTAGTTAACCTTTTTTCCAGAGGGTGGGAAGGAATGGGGGGCTATTTTCACAAAGAAACTTAGGCATAGCAGTGCTCAGTGTCACCACTGAGCACTTTTTTTAATCTCGAAAATAACTGGGATTCACAGATCCTGAATTAGGTGCTTAGGCTCCCTATGCAATTAATGAGGAGAGAGAAGTGCCTCAGAATGGGATTCACGAAAGCCACTACAGTAAATAGCTCCCTGCTTAATTCACCCCAGTGTTAATGCACTCATCCAGGATGCAGAAAACCTATGCTCAAGTCTCCCCTATACCTGATGTGGTGCAGGAGCTTTAAATTGGATCTTCCGCATTACAGATGAGGACCCTAATCACTGTAGGATATTCTACGACAGGACACTTTCCTGTTGAACCTGGTCCACTTTGTATAATCAAACATGTAATGGTCAAGAGAGCGATAAAAAATGACTCCATAGCTAGTATTTAGGGCACTGACCTAGGATGCAGGAGACCTATGGTCAAATTTGTGTTCCAATTAAGATTTAATGCTTAGGATCCACCTTCCAGCCAAAGGTGACATATGGGGGTCATGTGCTCCCCCCAGATTTGCTGCTTGGCTTGTAGTGAGCATGCTCAGTAACACTGCTGAAGCCAGCTACCATACCCCCCACCCCACTATTCGCAGGCATGAATTGTCTCTGCTTTAGCTAGATTAGGTGACTTCCCACTCAGTCTGCTGGCTTTTGTAGATCCCATTCTTAGGGACCTAACTCTCACCACACATTGTATAGAGAACCTGAGTGCCTAACTTGGGGCTGTGGATTTCACTAAGTAGCAAGGTGCCTAAACATTAGGTGTTGCAACACTGAGTCTAAGTAACCTTTGTGAAGGTACTCATAGTCTCCACTTGGATTTGTATTGGAAGATAAAAGCTCTGTGAAGTATTCAGTGCTTGTGGGTTCAAGGCCTAAATGCAATCGAATTTTACCATGTAATTAAATGCAATACCCAGATTTTCCTGCCTCTAATTAACCTCTTTAATTGCTGTCTTTATTTTAATTTGCTCTTCCATTCCCTTGCTATTCCCTTTGACCACTAACTTTAGTTCTGGTTATTGAATTATGACTACAAAGTTCATTATGCTTCTGTATTAAATTGCTGAGATGTTGAAAATGTTTGCTGTTAACTTTAATTACATTTATTCATTACACACACTAAAAGAGTTAATGCATTGGGAGTAGATTTCCCCCTTAACTTAAGCAATAACATCATTGTGAGTTTGCTGCAACATATATCGATCCTGTCACATTAACAGCTAGAGTTGGCTGCACAAACAAAGTTAATGATTGTCATATTTGAATTGCTCTGAAAAGATAATTATGTTTGCCATTGCAGCTACTGAGGAAAACCTACAGGGTATGGATATATGAATCCATGTGCTTTACAGTCTAACAGTGGGATGGATTCACCATTCAGATTAATTGCATGGCTGATTGGAAGCTTGTATTTTCTGGGTCAAAAGTGCCAAGGTTTCTGCAGAGGATTTAGTTAAATGATTTCAATATGTCTCTGTAATATTTCACAGAAGAATGCAAGGTTTTATTTTTCACTTGCAGATTATCCAATGCCTTGTGTTAAGAAATGTCTCAGGCAGAAGAAAGCAGGAGAGACCTCAGAAGCCTGTCTGAGGGCTTGTCTACTCTCTCAGGGAGGTGGATTGCTTATAGCAATGGGAGAAAAAAACCCCCATCACTACAGAGTGTCTACACTGTAGCATTTTAATTGTAGCCATAGCCTGACCATCTCTCTATCATCAATAAGAGAGGACTTTTGCTACCAAAATAGACATGCCTATAATATCTGGATCTTTATCAGGAATACTAGGCTGAATTCTATACAGTTACACTAGTGTAAAACCAGAATAACTCCATTGACTTTAATGGACATACTTCTGATTTGCACATGTGTTTCTCAGGACAGAATCTGGCTCACTGTGCAAGAGCTGTACTCCCAAGAATGATCGAGAGCTCTAGTCTGCTGGTATCATGATGTCACTTGGGAGGAGTTTTCTAATGTTTCTGTTATATTGTAGGGTAAGTGAATGGTAAACCAAGTTTATCCCACAAAAACATTTAATTTCATCAGGTAATTAAGATAATTTCCTAAATCAGTGTAAAAATGCTACTGTTGGGGACTGACTTTCAAACCAGGAGTCCAAAAAATATTGAGGTAAAGAGATTGTACATCTATTTGCTGATATTAGTAAAGGAAGTAGATACGTTGTGGTTACCACTGTCTGGAAAACAGCAAGAACTTGGCTGATCTTTTAAAGTCCCATCAATATTCAGTACAGTATGGTATACATATAACAATATGGGGACTATTTTTACTTACCAAAATTAAGACAGTTAAGTCAGATAAGTGACTTATCCATATCCATCCACTCTGGATGCGGAATGAGCATGCATGAATTTTCCGAACTTATTCATTGGTCTCAAAATCCCATTTTTAATAGATAATTTAAAATTAATAAAATTATGCTTCTTGCATTTCTTTCTTTCTTTTTAACACACTTATTCAGATGAGTGGTGAGCTCTGAGTTATGCCTAGAATTAAAGGGAAAGTCCAAGTACAGGTACAGCCACGCAATCATTTTTGAATCAAAATGGGAGAATGAGGATCATCAATTTATTATCAGTACCACTCCAATTCTATGCAGTTCATACTTTAGCTAATTTAAAATAAACCCTCCTACAAAATGCCCGCAGAAATAAAAGTGTTTATCTAAATTTAATGAAAGAAATATCCTGAAATCCTAATTTACTACGAGGTACCTGTCAGTCACATATCAAAAGGTCTACAGTCTTTTATTTTAACTCTGGGTTAATTGAGGTTTGATTGATCATTTTAAATTAGGTTGCCTACTTAACAAAGGCCTGTGTATCTACAGGATTAGTGAAAATCAGTATTTGTAATCAATAACATTCTTCTTTATTTAATTGACAGATCACTGCAGCTATAATTAATAGCAGTCCCACACCTTTGCAAATGACTTTTCCTGTGAAAAAACAATAAGGATAGAATCCAGGAAGGGACTGAGCTTAGTTAATCCACTTCCATGAGAGGCACTAGCTAGGAGGATGGGAGAAGCCCTCCAGTCGACATAGCACTGTCTACACCCGGGCTGACGTAGGTATAACTGTGTCATTCAGGGGTGTGCATTTTTCACACCCCTGAATGACATAGTTATACCAATGTAAGTTTATAGTGTAGACTTGGCCTTAGGCATTGCAATGCTTAGAGTCATGGTGCCTAACCTTTAGGTGGCTAGGAAATTACAGGAACAGCTCTGCAATCCACAAACCAGAGTTAGGTGCCTAGCCTAGGGGACGAGAACTGAGGAAGCATTGTTCTAAGTCAGCCATAAAAATGTTGGCATACTGAGGAGCCATGTGGGTACCCATAGCAGTCCCACTGACTTGAAGGTATAAATTGTCCCCAAATCTAAAATAGTTGTGGGTGAGGGCAAAATCACAAAGTTCAGCCACCAGGTTTGCCGTGATGATATTGGGGATGCTATTCCTGATGGCTTGTAGTCCATCTTTGTGTGGAATGTCAGTGTAGAGGGCTTCTACATCCATAGTGGCTAGGATGGTGTTTTCTGGTGTAATCCTCAGTGGCATCAGAGGGTAATGGCCTGTAAAATGTGGTGTTGGAGAGTTGTCTAGCAGCCTCTTGTTCATATTCTGACCTATTCATGATGACTGCAGCACCTCCTTTGTCAGCCTTTTTTATTATGATGTCAGAGTTGTTTCTGAGGCTGTGGATGGTGTTGTGTTCTGCACAGCTGAAGTTATGGGGAACTGATGCTGCTTTTCCACAATTTCATCTCATGCACGTCAACGGAAGCACTCTCTGTAGAAGTCCACTCTGTTGTTTCGACCTTCATGAAGCTGCAGAACTGGAATTAATTTGCAAACTGGATACAATCACATTAGGCCTGAATAGAGACTGGGAGTTATTGGTTCATTACAAAACCTAAACTTAATTTCCCCAATACTAATTGCTCCCCACTGTTACTCACACCTTCTTGTCATCTGTCTGTAATGGGCCACTCTCTTACCACTTCAAAAGTTATTTTTCCTCCCTTGGTATCCTGCTGTTAATTGATTTATCTCATTAGACTGACCTCACCCATCCTTTCATGTATTTATACCTGCTCCTGCATTTTCACTCCATGCATCTGATGAAGTGGACTCTAACTCACTAAAACTTATGCCCAAATACATTTGTTACTCTCTAAGGTGCCACAAGGACTACTCGTTATTTTTGCTGTTATAGACTAACACGGCTACCGCTCTGCATCTAAGAATGTTATCCACAAAAGCCAGCATACTATGCAGGTACCCTTCTAAGACAGCCAATAGGAGATGCCAACCAATAGGTACCCTTTTAAGACAGCCAATAGTAGAGCTGTGTGTTATACCTTGCCCCTCTCTCTGAGATAACTGTCTAAATCCTGGCAGATATCTCACCTTAGTGATCAACAAACTGAAATCCGCTGCCTGGGGCCAGGCAGCTGAAGCACCTCAACCAATTTTGGATGAATGTATTAGACACCTGCCTTTCTCTATGGTGACAGCAGCAGAGAAAGAGGAGCCTACCCTGTCTGGATTAGCCCAGTGATTAGAGCACTCACTTGGGTTATGGGAGACCTAGGGTCAATTTCCTTCTCACTGGCAGAGGGGAGACAGGATTTTAACAGGGCTTTCCCACCTTTTAGAGGAGTTTTCTAATGTTCCTCTTATATTGTAGGGAAACGAATAGTCAACTCAACAAATTAAATTGGGATAAAGAGAATTAAGAGTATTCCCTAATCAGTTTAAAAATGCTACCAATGGGGACTGACTTTAGTAAAATTATTCAGCTGGATTTTGGAAAGTCCTATCTAAAAACTGGGTTGGCCTAGAAAATCCAAATTTGTTTCATCCTCTTTTACTTGGCTAAGGAATTGCTCCTTGCAGTAATTTTGGGACATTTGGGCAAAAAATTATGTTTCTTGATTCATTTTTGTAAACCTCAAATACTCTAAAGCTTCACATGTACACATTATAGTCCTGGGGCAGTCTGAGACTGAGACTGGCATTCTATACACTGCAAAGCTCCCTGCAAGGCTCCCTGTGAAGTTAATAAAAACCTGAGGGAATACTTTAACTCCCCACAGAGTTAATAAGTATTCCCAGAAACTCTATGAGTTCATATACACCTGAAGGTGCTTCCTGCTGATTTCATAATCCTGGCAGATGACTCTCTAAGGGTCACAAAGCACACCTGAGGGCTCCCTACTCCATATTGTAGTGACTCCATCCACACTATATTCCCTATAATAGTATACAAAGATGTATTAAAAAAAGTGAGAAAATTACCAAATTCTAGTTCACTAAAGTTGTACAATAAACAAGACACTAACATTCTGGGTAATTATTGTTTAAAACTGTCCCCGAACTACTGGAAAATGTGGAAAGCTTTTTTAAAGTACAGACATCAAACTTTGTTCTGCCTCCTCAACCATCAGTCCTCTCTGAGCTTTCAAGTGTGGGCCCCACAGCTGTACTAGAGAAAGCTCTACATTACCTGCAAGTGAGCTGTAACCCAGCCCAGCTGAAGATCTCACATTCCCCTGATAATGAAGGAGAGAAAAGAAATTTGTCAGATGCTTATTCCTGTCTTAGGATCAGGTTGAAAAAATTATATTGTTTCCTTGCCAAATTTGTTCAAAATTTTTGATGAAACATTTTGAAAAAAAATAATTGTTTATTTCATTTTGAAGCTTAAGTTTAATTTTTATTTCAATTTTGAAAAAAATCTGGTTTTGGTTTCCTTTTTATTAATCCGTCCCCCTACAATATTCTCATAGGAAATTAAATTAGTGAAGGTAGAAAAGGAAGAAAATGGGGGGGGGGAGGGAATTGTAAAAAACAAAAAATGCAAAAAACAAAATGAAATGAAAAAAAATCAATTTGAATCTAAAGACAAAATATTTTCTCTTTCTCTCAATTATATATAATTATAATTAATAATAACAAATGAACCACACCTTTTCCTTGTGGAATAGTTTTTCAATAAACCCCTTCATTTTTTCAGCAGGAATCTTTGCTATGTGAACATTTTCAACCAGCTCTATCTCTCTTCCTTTGTTATCTCTCATTATTGGTCAGACACCACACATTACAGATTAAAAGCTTAAAAGAATTTTTCAATGTCCATCATATGTCGAATAGAGGCCAGTGACAACTGTTACCCTACATTTCCTTGCAAGATGTTTAAATATATATGATAGTTCTGCATTGGCTCCTCTATACTTTGACTAACCAGGAGACTGGTTTTAGCTCCATTGCTTTACTGAAGTCCCAACTATCCGCCAATGCCAATGCCCCTGCCTACTGCTAGCCTGCAGGGGGCGGGCAGTAGGGTGTCTGTTTGTTTGCAACAGGGAAGCCTGGCTGTTTAAAAATAGCCAGAGCATCGTGAACCAGCTGAGCGGCGGCGAACCAGCAGAGCAGCTCACAGCAGGAGTTTGCCTGGGACTGGTAAGTATCCGAGTGTGTGTTTGTTTGCTTGCTGAGGAAGTATCCGAGCGTGTGTTTGCTGGGGGGGGCAGTGTGAGAGCCTGAGTGAGTGTCTGATTGGCTGCTAGCCTGCAGGGGACGGGCAGTAGGGTGTCTGTTTGTTTGCGACAGGGAAGCCTGGCTGTTTAAAAATAGCCAGAGCTTCGCGAACCAGCTGAGCGGCGGGGACAGCAGAGCAGCTCACAGCAGGAGTTTGCCTGGGAGTTCGCCTGGAGTGAGCCCAGTGAGGCTTACGTCTTGCAAACTGCTCTGAGGAAAGCTCATAGTAGGAAGGTAATATGGAAGGGGGGGGGGGGTTCAGCTGTTGTGACCTGCACTGGATGTGCCATGTTTGTCTTTCTTCCACAGGACAGAAGCGACTTTGTCTGTACAAAGTGCAAGCTGGTCTCCATATTGGAAGAGAAGATTGAAGGTCTGGAGCAACAGATAACAACCCTGCGTCGCATACGAGAAACTGAGGATTTTCTGGACAAAACTCAGGATAGGCTTCTAGGGGCACAAAGCTCTACAGATATAGAGCAGGTTGCACAGAGGAGCCAAGAGGCCAGTGAAGAAGCTTGGCAACGTGTGACCTCCAGAAGAGGTAAGCGGAATGTCCGGGTTCCAGTAACACAGACACAGGTAACTAACCGCTTTCATGTTCTCTCCACAGGTATCGTTGCGGAGAGTGGACCAGATGATATGTCTGGGGCGAGAAAGCAGAAGGAGACTCCGCTGGTTGGAAGGCATGAGATGCTATGTCCTGAGGTTCGGGGTTCCACGACCACCACTCCCAAGAGGAGAAGGCGGGTGGTGGTGGTCAGGGACTCTCTCCTCCGGGGGACTGAGTCATCTATCTGCCGCCCTGACCGGGAAAACCGAGAAGTCTGCTGCTTGCCAGGGGCTAAGATTCGCGATGTGACGGAGAGACTGCCGAGACTCATCAAGCCCTCGGATTGCTACCCCTTCCTGCTTCTCCACATGGGCACCAATGATACTGCCAAGAATGACCTTGAGTGGATCACTGCGGACTATGTGGCTCTAGGAAGAAGGATAAAGGAGTTGGAGGCGCAAGTGGTGTTCTCGTCCATCCTCCCCGTGGAAGGAAAAGGCCTAGGTAGGGACCGTCGAATCGTGGAAGTCAACGAATGGCTACGCAGGTGGTGTCGGAGAGAAGGCTTTGGTTTCTTTGACCATGGGATGGTGTTCCATGAAGGAGGAGTGCTGGGCAGAGACGGGCTCCATCTTACGAAGAGAGGGAAGAGCATCTTTGCGAGCGGGCTGGCTAACCTAGTGAGGAGGGCTTTAAACTAGGTTCACCGGGGGAAGGAGACCAAAGCCCTGAGGTAAGTCGGAAAGCGGGATACCGGGAGGAAGCACAGGCAGGAATGTCTGTGAGGGGAGGGCTCCTGCCTCATACTGGGAATGAGGGGCGATCAACAGGTTATCTCAAATGCTTATATACAAATGCACAAAGCCTTGGAAACAAGCAGGGAGAACTGGAGGTCCTGGTGATGTCAAGGAACTATGACATGATCTGAATAACAGAGACTTGGTGGGATAACTCACATGACTGGAGTACTGTCATGGATAGTTATAAACTGTTCAGGAAGGACAGGCACGGCAGAAAAGGTGGGGGAGTAGCACTGTATGTAAGGGAGCAGTATGACTGCTCAGAGCTCTGGTACGAAACTGCAGAAAAACCTGAGTGTCTCTGGATTAAGTTTAGAAGTGTGTGCAACAAGAGTGATGTAGTGGTGGGAGTCTGCTATAGACCACCGGACCAGGGGGATGAGGTAGATGAGGCTTTCTTCCGGCAGCTCGCGGAAGCTACTAGATCGCATGCCCTGATTCTCATGGGTGACTTTAATTTTCCTGATATCTGCTGGGAGAGCAATACAGCGGTGCATAGACAATCCAGGAAGTTTTTGGAAAGCGTAGGGGACAATTTCCTGGTGCAAGTGCTAGAGGAGCCAACTAGGGGGGGCGCTTTTCTTGACCTGCTGCTCACAAACCGGGTAGAATTAGTGGGGGAAGCAAAAGTGGATGGGAATCTGGGAGGCAGTGACCATGAGTTGGTTGAGTTCAGGATCCTGACGCAGGGAAGAAAGGTAAGCAGCAGGATACGGACCCTGGACTTCAGGAAAGCAGACTTCAACTCCCTCAGGGAACGGATGGCCAGGATCCCCTGGGGGACTAACTTGAAGGGGAAAGGAGTCCAGGAGAGTTGGCTGTATTTCAAGGAATCCCTGTTGAGGTTACAGGGACAAAACATCCCGATGAGTCGAAAGAATAGTAAATATGGCAGGCGACCAGCTTGGCTTAATGGTGAAATCCTAGCGGATCTTAAACATAAAAAAGAAGCTTACAAGAAGTGGAAGGTTGGACATATGACCAGGGAAGAGTATAAAAATATTGCTCGGGCATGTAGGAATGATATCAGGAGGGCCAAATCGCACCTGGAGCTGCAGCTAGCCAGAGATGTCAAGAGTAACAAGAAGGGTTTCTTCAGGTATGTTGGCAACAAGAAGAAAGCCAAGGAATGTGTGGGCCCCTTACTGAAAGAGGGAGGCAACCTAGTGACAGAGGATGTGGAAAAAGCTAATGTACTCAATGCTTTTTTTGCCTCTGTTTTCACTAACAAGGTCAGCTCCCAGACTGTTGCGCTGGGCATCACAAAATGGGGAAGAGATGGCCAGCCCTCTGTGGAGATAGAGGTGGTTAGGGACTATTTAGAAAAGCTGGATGTGCACAAGTCCATGGGGCCGGACGAGTTGCACCCAAGAGTGCTGAAGGAATTGGCAGCTGTGATTGCAGAGCCATTGGCCATTATCTTTGAAAACTCGTGGCGAACGGGGGAAGTCCTGGATGACTGGAAGAAGGCTAATGTAGTGCCAATCTTTAAAAAAGGGAAGAAGGAGGATCCTGGGAACTACAGGCCAGTCAGCCTCACCTCAGTCCCTGGAAAAATCATGGAGCAGGTCCTCAAAGAATCAATCCTGAAGCACTTGCATGAGAGGAAAGTGATCAGGAACAGCCAGCATGGATTCACCAAGGGAAGAACATGCCTGACTAATCTAATCGCCTTTTATGATGAGATTACTGGTTCTGTGGATGAAGGGAAAGCAGTGGATGTATTGTTTCTTGACTTTAGCAAAGCTTTTGACACGGTCTCCCACAGTATTCTTGTCAGCAAGTTAAGGAAGTATGGGCTGGATGAATGCACTATAAGGTGGGTAGAAAGCTGGCTAGATTGTCGGGCTCAACGGGTAGTGATCAATGGCTCCATGTCTAGTTGGCAGCCGGTATCAAGTGGAGTGCCCCAAGGGTCGGTCCTGGGGCCGGTTTTGTTCAATATCTTCATAAATGATCTGGAGGATGGTGTGGATTGCACTTTCAGCAAATTTGCGGATGATACTAAACTGGGAGGAGTGGTGAGATATGCTGGAGGGGAGGGATAGGATACAGAAGGACCTAGACAAATTGGAGGATTGGGCCAAAAGAAATCTGATGAGGTTCAATAAGGATAAGTGCAGGGTCCTGCACTTAGGACGGAAGAACCCAATGCACAGCTACAGACTGGGGATCGAATGGCTAGGCAGCAGTTCTGCGGAAAAGGACCTAGGGGTGACGGTGGACGAGAAGCTGGATATGAGTCAGCAGTGTGCCCTTGTTGCCAAGAAGGCCAATGGCATTTTGGGATGTATAAGTAGGGGCATAGCCAGTAGATCGAGGGATGTGATTGTTCCCCTCTATTCGACATTGGTGAGGCCTCATCTGGAGTACTGTGTCCAGTTTTGGGCCCCACACTTCAAGAAGGATGTGGATAAATTGGAGAGAGTCCAGCGAAGGGCAACAAAAATGATTAGGGGACTGGAACACATGAGCTATGAGGAGAGGCTGAGGGAGCTGGGATTGTTTAGCCTGCAGAAGAGAAGAATGAGGGGGGATTTGATAGCTGCTTTCAACTACCTGAAAGGGGGTTCCAAAGAGGATGGCTCTAGACTGTTCTCAATGGTAGCAGATGACAGAACGAGGAGTAATGGTCTCAAGTTGCAGTGGGGGAGGTTTAGATTGGATATTAGGAAAAACTTTTTCACTAAGAGGGTGGTGAAACACTGGAATGCGTTACCTAGGGAGGTGGTAGAATCTCCTTCCTTAGAGGTTTTTAAGGTCAGGCTTGACAAAGCCCTGGCTGGGATGATTTAACTGGGAATTGGTCCTGCTTTGAGCAGGGGGTTGGACTAGATGACCTTCTGGGGTCCCTTCCAACCCTGATATTCTATGATTCTATGATTCTATGATAAAGAGGGAGATTATGCTCCATTTTCAGCTGTGTTCTCAATGGTTTTTTACATTCTTAGTTGAGGTCTCCTCCCAAAGGGGCTGAAGCTATAGATCCCATGTACCTTATTAAAAGGCAACCCTTATTTTTATATATCAACTTGATTATCTCATCTTATGCTGGGCCAGGGGGGAATAAAGGCAATCTCATTCAAGGCTATTAGCCGCACTCATCTGTGAACAATAATTGATAAGTATCTTCTAAATAATTTAAAATGAATTTTCTAATTAAAAATGCAGTAAGATTCAAAAGAGGATTAGACAATTATATAGATAACGAGAATAGCCACAGTTACATTAGCCAGTATAAAAAATTAGAGATATAAAAGCTAATGCTTCCAGGCATAAACTAATCACTAACTGACGAGCTTTAGGCAGAAACTTTTTCCATTGACATCTTATTCCAAAACTGTCTATTATCAGATTTTTTTAACCTGCATCTGAGGTAGCTAGTATTGGACTAGACTAGATGGACAACTGATTTAGTATGATGGTTGTTATGTTCCTGCATTTGTTTTGTGGTATATTGCCAGATAGTTTAAACATTGTATTTAATTTTCATGCTCTCACTTTGTCATTCATTCATATTGTTTTTGGTTATTCAGTAATTGAACAGTTAAAGTAAGCAACTACAACCATTGAAATTAATCTGAAAAGTAAAAAATATTAATTATGAAAACATATTCTGCACTAAACTAAAGACACAAATAATAGCATTATGTTTCTGTTGAAGAGAAGTTCTAAATTCACAATGGGTTTTTCATAGCTTTTGTTATAAAAAGAGATTATTCTCACAGGGAATATAATCCAAGACATTGGTTAGATATGAGTTATTTAATTTAATATTTAGGACTTTCTTTTAGTATAATGTTATAGTTTCATAAGAAAGATTTTAATACTTAATATATATATATATATATTCCTTCGATTGCATTGAGTCAAAAGAGTATTTTCTCATACATTTTAGGTTTCCTTTGGTATAATAATGTATCAGTTAACAGAAATTGAAGGATTATGGCAGATGCCTAAGGAATAATCTGTTTTCCCATTTTAATTATACTTTATAATGTTTGTATTATTATACACAGGCTTGCTGCTTGCTATTTGATAGCCTACTTAGATTCAAAATGATTCTTAAGTTTAGAGAATAATTAGAATTTCAAATAAACTTTTTTCACACTCCATTCCTTAGTAATCCCAATTTTGATCCCAGAAATAAACTGATAATGAATCTGATGAAATATATCTAACTGCAATTTAATGGCATTGGAAAGAATTGGACTTGAGTACATATGAAGAATTTGAGGTGACATTTTCATTATCTGGTAGTTAATGTGTTTCCTTCAATCCAATCCAAATTGGAACAAAGTTATAAAAGTCTCATATGAAGGATTCATTGTTACAACTGTGGCATATTTATGGCCTTAAATGCTTAGCAGTTAAAGAGAAACATTCACCATTGTTAGAGCCATAGCTGACCTTCATTTAATAGTTTGTGGTTTTTATAGTTCTACTGATGAATCCACATTCTCCCTTTTTTAGCTTTACAGTTTTGTAGTAAATAGGACAAAATTCTGTCCTTCAGGCACACTGGAGATGAGTGTTTATGAGTTGCACTGTGGCTGAAGTCCCTAGGAGGAATCTTATCTGATTGCATACCAGGCGGGCAGCTCTAGCACTCTGAAGAAGGTGCAGTTTCACTCTGCTGCACTGGATACTGCAGAGGATGGAAGTGAGCCCACAGTTCTGGTCCTTACCTGCTCATCTGCCACTCCTTTCAAGTAGCTAGTTTATACACTGGCCATTAACAAAGGGCAGAGACTGTGTTCCCCAATGAATCATGGAATCATAGGCACATAAGCCTGGAAAAGACCACAAGAGGTCATCTAGCCCATCCACCAACACTGAAGCAGGACCATGTATAAATATACCATCCCTGAGAAGTGTATGTCTAACCTATTTTTAAAACCCTCCAGTGATGTGGATTGCACAGCCTTTCTTAGTAACCTATTCCAGTGCTTAACTATCCTTAGAAAGTTCTTCCTAATATCTCTCCCACGCTCCCTGATTTAAATGTCAATAAATCTCAATTTCCACTATACATGCACAATCCAGTGAAAAAAAAAATATTTCCACTGATAATAATTTAAATGTACAGGTAAGCAAAGTAAAAAAAAAAAAATGCTGCTTGAGAACTTATTAGAATTTGATTTAAGGATATTTACTTTGTATAACTTGACATGTGATGCTGACAATTTCTATTTGAACAGTTATAAAGCTTTAACTTTTTGAATCAATGTCTACTGTCATTAAATTACTGTTGTCTGACCCCTCCCTTAATTTCCTGCAATTGTAAAAAAATAAATAAATAAAAATAAACTACAAATGCTTAAAAATAAACATCAATATTACCTCTCAAAATTATAAAGCATTAAAATAGAATTTTGCCAAGTCTAAGAACAATTGATCACCTTCATCTTCATAACAGCCTTTTATATATTTGAAGACTGGTATCATGTCTCCCGCTCAGCTTTCTCTTCTCTAAACTAAAAATGCCCAATTATTTCAATCTTTCCTCATAGGTCAAGTTTTCTAAATCACTTACCATTTGTGTTGCTCTGTCTCCATTTTTCCCACATCTTTCTTAAAATGCAGTGCCCAAAACTCATTATACTGTTCCAGCTGAGCCCTCATCAGTGCCAAGTAGAGTGGAACGGTTTCCTCCCATGTCTTATATATGACACTTGTGTTAATAAATTTCAGAATGACATTTGCTTTTTTTGCCTCAGCATCACACTGTTGACTCACATTCAACATGTGATCCACTATAGCCCCCGAATCCTTTTCTGCAGTACTACTGCCTAGAAAAGTATTTCCCATTTTGTATTTGTGCATTTGATTTTTCCTTTTTAAATGAAGTATTTTGAACTTGGCTTCATTGAATTTCATCTTATTGATTTCAGACCAATTCTCCAGTTTTTCAAGATCATTTTGAATTGTAATCCTCTTCCCCAAAGTGCTGGCAGCCTCTCATGGCTTGCTGTCATCTACAAGTTGTACATTATTAATCAGGGCTTCTGTTTTAAGTCCAGTGCCACAAATCCTTATTCACTGACATCCCATGAGTAAAGATGAGCCAAGTGAGTTTGAATGGCAGGATTGGGCTCTTGGGCCCAGATCCACAAAAGGACTTCTAAACTTTGTAGCCATCTAAACTCAATCAAGGTCTAAGTTTTTGCAGTAAAAAATCCCTAGGCACCTAAGTTTCTACCTTTGGGCACATGCACTGCTGCTTTGCTGTAGGCATCCATCTCATGCCTAATCCCCCATATGACACACAAAGCAAGGGAAGAAAGGCACCCCTGTATGACCCACAAACCAAGGGAAGAAAGGCATTTCCCTGCCTATGGGATCTGATCCAGTAGGTGTGCTCAGAGCACGCCTATTAGATTGGGTCCAATTCAAAAATTCTGTTGAAAGAGGAAGAGGAGATGCTGCTGCTTTCCTTGCTCCGCCTTACATCTTCTAGCCCAGTATCTAAAGCAACTGCATAGGATGTGGGAGACCTGGGCCTAACTCCCGACTCTGCCCAAAAATGAGATAAGAAGATTCTGGCCAGCTCTTTTAATGGGGTATCATGGAATGTAAGTAAAGAGACAATTTGATTGCATATGTATTAGATGATGGTATCACAGAAGCCCAGCAAGATACTAAGTAGACGGATTCCTCTTGGTAAAGGCCTCTGACAAGGATAGTTAGGAACAAAAAGAACTGTTTCCTGCAGAGACATTCAGCTTCATCAATCTAGTCAATAAGATAAAAATAAAAGTTCACAGGTGCAAACATTATAAAGGTAAAATAAATCTAAGAACAGTTACTGAAAAGAAAGAGGAGGAAAAAAACCCTATTCTTGTTTTAGCATTAGATGTAGATTGAACAACATTTCACAGCCATTCTGGGATACCTGAGTTACATGGAGCTTTACAGTCCTCAAGGATATGTCACTGTTAATATAAGAGTTTAAAAGATGTCTTAATTTACACATCCACATGTCTTTTTGTTTCACAACCAGGTTCCACCTTTTACTCCGACTGATGTTATCTTACTCATTTAAATCATGGGAGTTACTCAGGAAGTAAGTTCCAATTCAACTACTGTAAATTTGTCACAGAATCAGGCCCAAAATTATCTTTCAGAACTTACCTAGGGTGTTTAACTTCTCAGATTCATCCTAGATAACATACAAAAACCCTATGAACACAACTTGTCTAGCATTTCTTTCACAGTGAAGCAGAGGTAATAAATCCCAACAGTGGATCAACAAAGTAAAGCTAAGTATCATATCCCTATACATTTTAAAGATTAAAGGGAAGTGCTAAAGTGAAAACCATCCTCGATTTGAAGCTTACATATGGCAATGTAGTTTCATTTTCTTAACAATAACCAAAGTAATAGTATAGATGTTGGTTTTGTTAGAAATAGTTCTGCTCAGCTTATTTAAAGAAGGGTGCCAGATAACATGTGCCTAAACTGTGACTTGGCTATATACTCACACTAGGGAGCAAGGGGGCTTGATAACATCTCACCAAGGGCTACAGCTCACATTCACAAAGGGAATTAGGCAGCAGTGCCTCCCCGCAAATCCTGACTGTCTTGTGTGAAATTAGGCATGTTCAGAGTATATCTACTGGATAGGGCCCTGCATTGCCCCACATATCTTCACCTTTTCTGGGGATCACGGGGATGCTGGGGCTTAGCCATGAGATAGGCACCTACGTTCCTGCCTGAGACAGCAGGGTGCATATCCAGAGTCAGAAAATTAAGCATTAGGGAACTTTTACAGCAGAACGTTAGGTGCCATCAGGGTTAGGCAGCACCTGAGCAGAGGTTTTATGCATTGCATTGGTGCCTAAATCTGGGATATAGGTGGTGTAGTGCCTAAGTCTCTTTGAGGAAGTTTGTCTAATTTCTTAGTCTCTTCCCCCATCCTAAAGCAAGTGAGCAGGAAATGGGCAAAGGTGGGGCAGGGGATGGGTAGAGCCTTGGCTTTGTTCCTTTTATTCACTGACCAGAGCAGCTGAATCGGTACAGTGGTGTCAAAGTTTACGTTGGTGTAGCCGAGCAAAAAATTACTAGCCCCTCCTTCCTTCCTTCTTCCCCTTATCCAGCCTACCCTCCTTCTCCCCACCCAGTCTAAGAGCAAGAAAGAAGTAGGGAAGGAGCTGTAAGCCAGAGTTGCAACTAGGAGTCACATTGTCTCCCAGGGATACCCTTGAGGTAGTGCAGGTTACACACTACCGGTTGCTCAGAGCTGTGTGAAATCACAATCTGTCTCATTGCACTCAACAGTATCATTTAACTGTTTGGGAATATGACAAGAGAAAATCCCTAATAAAAGAGCACTTAATATATATGCTGAATGATAAAAGTTAAAATAAGAGCAGGAGTTCTCTCCCGTAATCATTAAAAAAAAGTCCCTTTTCTATAGCAGCTGACTGGTGGCAAAGGTTGTGATTTCTTGGAGCTGGCCTGTCTAATCGCTGTGATCTTATATCTGCTTCTGTGTCTCTGTTAATATTTTGCACTCCCAAAGTTAATATCAAAGACAGATTACACAGACTACTATTTTGCCTTGACCAAAATGTGACTTCTTTTTAAGAGCCCATTAATTCACATCAGCAGTCAAACTGCTCATACTAGCAAAATATTTCTGCTCATTATTTTCTTGTGCCACATGAGATTGTTGATAAAGCTTGCATCAAGGCCACTAAAATCTATTTCATTTTTGACCTTTATATCCTTCAGACTACTGTGATTTTCATCCGTTTATAGAATTACTGTGGATACATTATACATACATGATTCTGAAAAAAGACTTAAGAAATGAAGGATGGTTTCCTTCAAATGGCATAGCTATTGCAATTACAAAACAAATTACACAGGTCAAGATCATAGCTACTCTATACCTCAATTTTTAATACTTTATACTCAGTTCCAGTGAATGGGATTCTCTCCCATCTTGCTAAGATGTTAGTATTTGCCATTTAATTGAAGGGTGCATTTTGCTGTCTAACAAAAAACAACTGTCATGACAATAATGATGTGGCCTTAATCCACAGCATTTCACACCCATCAGAAATAATGTTGTTAATAACAATGGTATTTAAAGTTAATACATTTCATTCTGGAATTGTGTTGTTGTTGCTCTTTTGTTTATATTGAAAGAGAATGAAGAAAATGCACTGCGAGGAGGTATTGGGGTTAGTTTGCTGTTTAAATATGTTCTATAAAACAATTGCCAATACTTAGGGATTGTGATATAATTGAAGTTCATTTCTAAAGCTCATTAATTCAGGCAATGTGCAATTGTGTTTTGCTATTATGAGGCTATTGCAGGACAAATATGGAAGGAATAAGAAGAAATTATACAGGGAGGGGAGAAAATTAAACTGTAGCATCACAGTTATTTTCTTTTGAGCCTTCTTTCCATAATTAAATAAATAATATAAGTCCATGAAATAAAAATAAAATAAATTTAGTGAAAAAAATTAACATTCATATCATCAGCTAGCTGACAAAACAGTTTGTTTTCTTTTAAAATGTATTTTTAATGGCCAACAAGATTTGTTGTTGACTGGTTCAAATACCACAGAAATGTTTCCTTATAATATAACCGAACTAGCATTTGAGCTCTGTGTAAGTTTCTAGCATACTGCTAAAGTGTAATAGCTTGAATTTTAATGACACTGTATGATAAAATGTATGTGAACTGATCATGTTTTTTGGTGAAAATTAGATTATTTAGTTTAATTGCCTGTGCCTAGTAGAATGTTATGAGTTTAGATGGATTTCCCTCTAAGGCCAAAAACTAATAATTGCATGTTGTATCAGATTTTTCTGTTACATATAATACATACAAGATAACATGCTATATCTACAGAATGAATGACTATATAGAATGTAACACAATATATTATACTATATAGTCTTAAAGGCTTTATCTGTTCTCTTCAGACAAGGAGATTCATAGCTTAGGTCCTACCACTGAGAATGTATTGTTCCCAGTGGCTGATAATCAGAATTTGAGATTTTCCAGTGGTTTTGAATCCTGTGTGGTGTAGTTGTTTTGTGGGATAATAGAGGGTAAAGTAGCCTGAGTTAGATAGGTCCCAATTCATTAAGGGACTGATCAAAGCTCATTTAAGTCAATGGGATGAATACTGTTTACTCCAATTGCCAGTGGGTTAGCTAAGGAGTTGGTGGAATCTCCATCCTTAGTGGTTTTTAAGGCCCGGCTTGACAAAGCCCTGGCTGGGATGATTTGGTTGGACTTAGTCCTGCTTTGAGCAGGGGGTTGGTCTAGATGATCTCCTGAGGTCTCTTCCAACCATAATCTTCTATGATTCTAAAAATAGGGCCCCAATACCCAGGTCCTCATGGGGATTTAGGAGTTTAACTTCCATTGAAATCAGTGGAAGGATTTGGGCTTAAATGCCTTGTACGAAGGACTAGGGGCAAAATCCATTGACATTATTTAAAAAATCAAGCTTCAATGAAACTACATGGTTTTACATCAGCCAAGAATCTGTCCATAGGCCTTTGACTTCTGTCCAGATTTCAATAGGGATTACACCTGACCCTGTTAGAGTGAGCCACCATAGTCAAGTCTGGAAGTGATGAAAGCATGGGCTTCCATGGCTAGATTCTCTTTTGTGATAAATGCACAGGAGAAGCTGAAAGAAGGTGACCCTGTCATGTGTAAAGCTGGCCAGAAAAAGGGAATCCTTTTCTATAAAAATGTTCACATTTTTGAAAATAAGTATTGTCCTGTAGTGGGATGAAACAACAATAACATGACATTTTTAAATCCCTTTCTGCAAACAGATTTAAAGAAAAATTCCAATTCAGGGGAACCAAACTGGAAGTTTTTGTCTTCCCAGTGGCTGCTGGAAAGGCACAGAGCTCAGGTGCTCCACTACCCCACTGTCCTCCCAGCTCCGTAACCTGAAGAAGTCCTACTCATCCCCCAAGCTGAGGGGAGAAACAAGGAAACCCTCCTGTGTTTCAGTGAAAGATTTGTTGAATCTGTAATAAATGTGATGAAACATTTCACTGTACTGAGTTGACATTTTCCAACAAAAATAAGTTTAATCAGAAATTTTCCAACCATGTGATTAGGCATGTTTTGATATGTCCTTTGTGCTAGATATGGAAAGAAAACAGATCAAATAAATTTAGATCCAAAGCAATGATTATTATTATGTATTTGAATAATGGTAGCACCTAGGAGCCCCAGTCATGGACCAGGCCCCATTGTGCTAGGCACTGTACAAATGCAGGAAAAAGAGATTGTCCTTGTCCCAAGGAGCTTTCCATATGGATTTGAACCATGTGATTTAAGCATCTATGTCATAAATACAAACGGAAGGCTAACCACCTTTAAATCCCTCGTGGCCAGAGGAAAAAACCCTTTCACCTGTAAAGGGTTAAGAAGCTAAAGATAACCTCGCTGACACCTGACCAAAATGACCAATGAGGAGACAAGATACTTTCAAAGCTGGAGGGGGCGGGGGAACAAAGGGTTCTCTCTGTCTGTGTGTCTTTTGCCAGGACCAGAGCAGGAATGCAGGTCAGAACTCCTGTAAAGGGCTAATAAGCAATCTAGTTCGATATGCATTAGGTTCTATTTTGTTTAAATGGCTGATAAAATAAGCTGTGCTGAATGGAATGTATATTCCTGTTTTTGTGTCTTTTTGTAACTTAACGTTTTTCCTAGAGGGATTCTCTATGTTTTGAATCTGATTACCCTGTA
This sequence comes from Lepidochelys olivacea, assembly GCF_965140295.1. NCBI lineage: Eukaryota > Metazoa > Chordata > Testudines > Cheloniidae > Lepidochelys > Lepidochelys olivacea. The sequence continues at coordinate 71,682,531 of NC_140411.1, read as the reverse complement.
AGATATTTACCATCCTGATTTTACAGAGGTGATTCTTTTACTTTTTATTCTATTAAAATTCTTCTTTTAAGAACCTGATTGCTTTTTCCTTGTTCTTAAGATCCAAGGGTTTGGTCTGTGTTCACCTCTGCAAATTGATGAGGACTTTTATCGAGACTTCCCCAGGAAAGGAGGTGTAGGGCTTGGGGTAATTTTGGGGGGAAAGACGTTTCCAAGTGCGCTCTTTCCCGGTTATATTTTGTTAGATGCTTGATGGTGGCAGCAATAAAGTCCAGGGACAAAAGGTAAAATAGTTTGTACCTTGGGGAAGTTTTAACCTAAGCTGGTAAAAATAAGCTTAGGGTTTTTTCATGCAGGTCCCCACATCTGTACCCTAGAGTTCGGAGTGGGGAAGGAACCTTGACAATCTATATCCAACACTCCCCTGAGAACTGTAATGATTAGTAGCACAATTCAATCTTTTGTGCTTATATTTATTGTGATAAAAACACACTGTAATTGTAATTATAGAATTATATTATTTCATGAATACTTGTGGATTAACCCACATGCTGCCTAATAAAGAGTGACCCAAAATGGCAGCTTAATGTACCTTCAAAGCTAGAACTCTCAGAAATGTTGATGAACAATGAAGAGAATTAAACAGTTATTTCAGATATCTAAAAATATAAAAGAGAAGACAGATAAATGTGTGTCTTTAATGCACTTGTGGTATATATGGTGTAAGGATCAGCACTGAAAGTTTGTATTGGGGGTAGCGGGAAGTGGTGCGGGCCAAGGGATGTGCTGGCTGCTGCTTCCCACAGCCCCCATTGGCCTGGAATGGCGAATAGCGGCCAGTGGGAGCTGCGATCGGCTGAACCTTTGGACTCTGCAGGTAAACAAACCATCCTGGCCCACCAGTGGATTTCCCTGATGGGCTGTGTGCCAAAGGTTGCCGATCTCTGGTGTAGTACTTTGCACTTTCTTTTGCTGAATTTCTTCCTTTTTATTTTCAGACCAAATATCTAATTTGTCAATGTCATTTTTAATTTAATCGGTCTTCCACAGTGTTTGCAACCTTCCCAGCATGGTGTCATCTGCAGATTTTATAATCACACTCTCCACTTCATTAACCAAGTCATTAATGAAAGTATTGATTTGTACCAGACCCAGGAGAAACCTCTGCGGGAGCCCACTAGATTTGCCCTCCCCGTGTTCCAAAGCACAAAGCATTGATAATTACTCTTTGAGTAAGGTCTTTCAACCAGTTGTGCACCTATTTCATGTAGAGCACATAGAGTAATTTCATCTAGAGCACATTTTCCTAGTTTGCTTATGAGAATGTCATGTGGGACTGTGTCAAAAATCTTACTAAAATCAAGATATTTCACATCTACTTCTTCCCCCCCAGCCACGAGGCCACTAACCCTGTCAAAGAAAGAAATTAGGTTGGTTTGGCATGATTTTTTCTTGACAAATCCACACAGGCTATTACTTACAACCCTATTATTCTCTAGATGGTGCAAATTAATTTGTAATAATTTATTTCAATATCTTTTCAGGTATCAAGTTTAGGAAAACTGGCCTATAATTCTTTGGTCCTCTTTGTTCTCCTTTTTAAAATAGGTACCATGTTTGCTCTTCTTCAGCCCTCTAGGCCCTCAACAATGCTTAATGAGTTCTCAAAGATAACTGCTAACATTTCCAAGATTCATGCATTTCAAGATTGCTATATAAGCAAACTTCAGAAGCCTTTGATAAGAAAATGATTGAAGAAATTTCTTATATATACCATTGCCATCTAATGGATACCAATGGAAGCATCAAAGAAACTGAAATAACTAAAACTTAAGTACTTATCTTGCATGTTTCCAATGGGAATAAGAGGATTGCCCCCTCCTACAAGTCCTGAAATAAGTGTATATAATTCGAAGTCATCATATGCTCAAGAGAGTTGACTGAACCCAACAAGAAGCTTAATCTGACAGATGTCTGGACCAGTCAGGTGGAAAGACCTCTCCACTAACCCAGGGTTAGGCGGAAAAGAAGAACTGATGAGATTTTAATTCAGAGATCGCATTTCCCCTTCTTTTCTGTAACACAAATAACGGTAGGTTAAGTTGCTGAGTCTACATTCTCTAGTGAGATCTTAAGTAACTATATTTTTTATTTTAATTCCTTCATAAGTCCAAGAAAATTGGCCAAAGAGAAATTGGAAAAAAAGTTTTAAAAATTACTGTTAATATTCTAAACTTGTCCCTTTTGGACGAATCTAGTCAAAGAGACGTAACCACACTCTTCAAAGTGCCACTAAAACAAGTGCATCTTAGGAATTGTGATGAATGTGTCAAAAATTGAGAATTGTTGATCATAAGTAATTGTAATAAGCAACCTTGGTAATTTGAATTATTCCTTGGTATAACTCCTGATCCTCAACTGTAGTGTGTGATAATTGCTTGCAAGACTATACTCTGTGTGTGTAGTACCCACAATTTGTTGTGTCTTCATTTGAGTGCTAAATTGTTGATTCTATATTAATGAGCTTCTGGGTGAATTAATAAATTGTTGGTTGGTTAAGAATAAGCAAGTGTCCTGATTTGAAAAAAGGGGGGTTCCAAAGAGGATGGAGCTAGGCTGCTCTCAGTGGTGGCAGATGACAGAACAAGAAGCAATGGTCTCAAGTTGCAGTGGGGGAGGTCTAGACTGGATATTAGGAAACACTATTTAACTAGGAGGCTGGTGAAGTATTGGAATGGGTTCCCTAGGGAGGTGGTGGAATCTCCATCCTTAGAGGTTTTAAGGCCTGGCTTGACAAAGCCCTGGCTGGGATGATTTAGTTGGTGTTGGTCCTCCTTTGAGCAGGGGATTGGACTAGATGACCTCCTGAGGTCTCTTCCAACCCTAATCTTCTATGATTCTATGTTCAAGTTAAAAGTAGACCTGACAAGAACCCAGCATTAACCTAATAAGCTAACACTCCCTAGACTCAATACAAAGGGATTGTCTTGTTGGATTCTATTATCTATTGGCAAACATAGTTTGATAGATTTCATCTGTAAAATCTAATTGGCACACTGGCAAATTCATAAACTGATCCACTTTCACACTTACAAATTTATAGCACAATTTCATATCAAAGATAAACATACCAATGAAGTGATAACAGATTCTCTGATGGAAGGTGTTGTTTGTGCCATGAATGATGGCTCTTTGAAGGACGGTCTGCTAGAGGTCTGATTGTGCCACTCTTCCTTAGTGTTGACTTGACTGGAATTACTCCTCAGAGTAATTGCTCACTAACATGAGTAAGAGTGGCACAATAAGTCCCTGTGTACTAGACTAAGGCCACGTCTACACTGTCACCTATGTTGTCAAAATTTATGTTGCTCAGGGGCGTGAACAAAACACCCCCCCAAGCGACATAAGTTTAGCCAGCATAAGTGGTAGTGTGCACAGCGCTATGTTGGCATGAGAGCTTCTCCCACCGAGACAGCTACTACCACCATGGGAGCGGTTTAATTATGTTGATGGGAGAGCTCTCTCCTGTCGGCATAGAGCTGCTACACGAGAGACCTTACAGTGGCTCAGCTGCATTGGTACAGCCATGCTGCTGAAATGTCTCTAGTGTAGACATAGCCTAAGGCAGACAGAGCTTGTGGAATAGTGAAAAAAAATCCATGAATGATTATTTAATGAACAAATACCAAACGACACCCAAACTGTTAGTTACAAGTTATCTAATCCGTTCTGAAATCACTAGATATCTGTTAAGCTGGAGAACATATTACATCACAATCTAATACCAGGAAGAAAATAAAGAATTGACTGGTATGGATGTTATTTAACAAAAATAGTTCATAGCAATAGTGTTTTGAAGAGTGACTGTGAGCAGTAAACTAAGGCAAAAGCTAGGCTGTGGAAATGTAGTACACCTGCACATTGGACTGTCTCTATAAAGTGTTATGGGGCCATTTTCCAAAAAAAAAAACAAAAACATAAAACAAGCAATGTGCCTTTACTCACAGAATCTGATGATGCAATTGCAGTATTAGATAAACTGTTAGTTGGAATGGAGTCCTCTGTTTATACCAAAGAGGAATAAAGCACTCCTGAGGGAATTCTGCACCAAAAAAATGTAAAATTCTGCACCAAAAATAAAAAATTATGTGCACAATATTTTAAAATTCTGCAAATTTCATTTGTCAATAAATAAATGTGGCTCCAGCATGGCAGTGGGGAGCACAGGCCACTGGCTGCATTGAGTTGGGAGAACACTGTGATATTCTGTTCCTCGGTGGAATACCCTGCACCCCCATGTTCATCCTAATAATATGACTGTGTGGTATCCAATGCAAAGTTTGTTATGTCAGGTGTCTTTGGAAGTCTCATGATGCACTGAGCATTGTTGTTATAGTGATGTTATAGTAATTGATGTTACAGTAATGTTATAGTAATTTTATAGGTTTTAATTTCATGTATACAGTTATGAGGCTGAAAATTTGTCCTCATGGCTTAAAACAGGCCCAGGCAAAATTCTCCTAGAGCAGAGGGGCAGTTCAGACCTCATCAGGGTATGTATGAGACAAGCCTCACAGGAACAAAGGACACTGGCCTAGGCAGCAACAAAGGATCTTTTGAACTCTCCAGTGAGTCACCCTCCTTCCTTTGATCAGTTTCGGACTGCGATGAGGTAATGCTCACCTGACTCTGAAGGCTGGGAGGGGGCAAAGCCAAGAGGGAAGAAAGCACATGATAAAAAGGAGAGACGTTTGCCATTCTCTTCCTCTCTCTTCCACTTCCATCTACAGACATCACCACCAAACAACTGAAGCACTGATCAAAGGGGAGAGCCTGGCTGAAGGGCAACCAGCCAACCTGTGGTGAGAAGCATCTAAGTTTGTAAGGGCATTGAAAGTGTTAAGTTCAGCTTAGAATGTGCTTTGCTTTTATTTCATTTGACCAAATCTGACTTGTTGTGCTTTGACTTATAATCTCTTAAAATCTATCTCTGTAGTTAATAAATTTGTTTGTTTATTCTCCCTGAAGCAGTGCATTTTGTTTGAAGTGTGTCATACTCCCCTTAGGATAACAAGCCTGGTACATATCAATTTCTTTGTTAAATTGACAAATTCATATGAGCTTGCAGCATCCAGCGGTCATAACCAGACACTGCAAGATGGAGGTTCCCAAGGTTGTGTCTGGGACTGGAGATATGGGCTTGTGTCATTCGGTTGCACAATCCAAGCAGTTTACATGCCAGAGGCTGTCCATGAACAGCCCAGGAGTGGGGGTTCTCACAGCAGAGTTGGGTAAGGCTGGCTCCCAGAGTCAAGGACTGGAGTGACCTAGCAGATCACCGGTCCAGACAACACTAGAGGGCAACGTCACAATTACCCTGAAGCCCCCACCTCCCCCAGTACAGGGACTCGGCAGTGATGCTGCGCCTGATCCTGACACAATGCAAGGGCTGGACCTTCCCTAGAAACACTCAAGGACCTTGACACTCTGTGCCAGGTGCACCAGGAGTGGTTGGGCAGGGTCAGCCCAGCAGGATCCAAGTGTGGAGGGGCTTAGTGTAGGAGGATCCAGGTGTGGGGTGAAAGGTTTCTGTGAGGGACAATCTGGGTGCGGGTGTCTCAGTAGGAGATCTGGATGCACAGAGGCTTGTTGGGGGGTTCCGGGTACAGGGGCAAAGGGAATCTGCAGGGGATCCAAGTGAAGGTGGTTGGGGCTCCGGAGGGGAGGGAGGATCTCGGGGTGGGGAGATGGGGCTTGGCAGGGAGGTCAGGGTGTGTGGGAGGGGTAAGCGAGGGAGTCCAGGTGCTTGAAGTGGGGCTTGATGGGGTGAGGGTACAGGTGCAGATGGTTGGGGATCAGTGGAGTGGGGGTCTAGGTTGGGGGGCTTGTCAGAGTGGTCCACGTGTAGTGGGGTAGAGCTTCTCAGTGTGAGGGTTTGATAGGCCTGTTAATGGGGAAGCTCCAGCTGCTGGCGAGGGGACGCCATATGCTGGGCTCCTGCTTCCCCCCATCCCTTTTCTTCTCCATCCCCCTCCCCTCACTCCCATGTTTCCCTGCCCAGCCTTATTCTATCCCACTTCCTTCCCCACTGCCTCCTTCCCCCGGTTCCTCACCCCTTCTCTTACCCCCCCCCTTACCCAGCCCCACCACGGGCACTCACTGTTGCACAGAATAGAAAACAGGAAGGCTCCCAACACAAAGAAGGGGAGAACGACTGGCACTAGTACTCAGGAGGCTGAGTCAGCGAACCGGTGACACAGCCTCCTTCGGCTGGGCAGCTCTGCGCTTGCAGAATGAGGGCGGAAAGTGTCATGTAACTCCGTGTAAACCCACATGCCTTGCCTCTGTTTGGAGGGGGGAAACCCTCCCAAAAAACTGTGCCCATGGTCACCCTCTGCCACCCCTGCCTAGCTTTCCGCAGGGAAACACATGAAATCTGGGGGGAGGGGACATTTTCTGCAGGGATGCAGTCCCGCAGAATCTCCCCAGGAGTAAGGTATACATAAAGAATCCAATAGTGTGTAACTAAAGGAAGATTCTATAACATTTAAATATGATATAGGAACTGCAGAAAAGGTATTAATAGAAAATGTAGACAATTGGGAATAGAAAACCAAAGTTAAATTAATATCAACGTACAGTGAAAAGAAATTACAAGTAATTGAATTATCAAAGAACTGTGGAATCTCAGCCTCTTTTAGGAGCTGAAGTTTGCAGTATTATGTCTGATCAAGGCCAACATTTTCAAAAGTCACTAATGATTTATGGTGCCTCAGTTTTTCAGTTTCCAACGTGAGACACTTTGAAATGGCCTGATTATCAGAGGATGGGTGTTCTTTGCTGTTTCAACCAGTGTTGCATAAGAAAGTTCCCACTGCAGTGGCAGAAATTTGTGCTACAACCTAAGTTTAGGATCCTTTTCCTCCCTGGATGGTGAAGGTAAATGAAAGACTACTGAGTCCCTGGCTGAAGAAGGATACGGTACTCATTGCTTTGAAGGAAGCTTTTTGGCCTCTGCTCAGAAAGCGATCTCTTCCCACTGACAATCCACACAGATATTTTTCAGTCTCTAATCTTCTATTTCTGATTCAGATTATCGAAAAAGTAGTAATGAGGGCTCTCTGATGGTCAATTGCACAAGGTCAATTGTCATCTCTCTTATTCTACGTGTACATGAGGTCACTAGGAAAGATAGCAAGGAAATATTGGGTGAAGTGCTTTCAGTATGCCAATAGCACCCAGATTTGTATAATCATCTCATTCAGCACAGAGAGTGAGGTCAAGTGTCACTTTCTGTGTCAGGGCAAGACTGGGGCTTGATTAAGAATTAGCTGGTGGAGACTGAGTTATTATAGTGGACTGGGGAAATAATCAGAACTGGTGAAGGTTATATGACATCCCTGATATGGGATATTAAGCCATCACTTGTTTCCAAGTTTCACATCTTGGAAGTCTGGTAGGATTCCCAACTGCTCTTAGATGATCAGTTAGCAGTAGAGCAGTGATTTTTTCACCATCCACATCTTACCAAGAGATTGCAAGTAGAGCTGAATGAAATTTTTCACACAAATATTGTAAAATTTGATGAAAAAACAAAACAGTTTTAGTCAACCTGAAACTATTCAAGAATTTGACATGAATTTGCTGAATAGGCTGTGACTGATTTATTTTTAGGGAGAGACTTGGATACCATTCACAAAAAAGGTGGAGAAGTAGGTGGTGCCTCCTTTACAAACTTTAGCTCAATGAGTAGGGAGCTCTCCTCTCCTAGAAGACCCAGTTTCAATCCCCCCCCCCCCCCCACCACCACCACCACCACCACCACCTCTGCCTGATATAGCGTAGGGGGTTGATGTTGTCTCCCCCGCCCCCACATCTCAAGACAGTGATCTAACCACTGGGTTATGGGATATTCTGTTCCAATCCCTTCTGTTAGAGCTGTTCCACTTTGTATAAATAACCATTGAAGCAGGAACTTCAGCTTGGATCTTTCATATCCCAGGTGAATGCCCCAACCACTGGACTGAAGAATATATAAGCAGCAGCAGCCCACTCACCTCATTTTGTGAATCTAGAACTTCATTTTCTTCACTGTTAGTTTAAAAATGCAACTACACATTTTGTTTCAGGTCAAATGAAATGTTTTGTTGAATCTGAAACAAAATTTCTGTGGACTTTTCTAACTGACCAATTTTGTTTTGTTTTAGAATTTTCAATTTGGGTTCTTCCAGAACTGTGTTTTTTGCCTCTTTGCAACTGCCAGCCAACCAAAAAAATCATGTATTCACCCAGCTGTAGGTTCAGGCTTTTCCAAAGGTGCTGGACACCGCTCCTGTGACCTATTACTTTGTCTTAGATTGGACTACTGCAAAGTGCTCTACATGAGGGCCACAGCTGAAATCCATTTGTAAGCATAAGCTTATGCAACTGATTTGCATTCAGAAGCAGCAGCTTGCTTGTTAAGTGGCATATTTCACTGTGAACACATGACACCGGCATATGACAATCTGTACTTGCAGCGCTTTGGCTACTGGATAGAATTTAAGGTTTTGATTTTAATTTCTAAAGCTTTGAATGCCTTGGGAAATTTGGCCTCTCTCCCAATGTTATACTGACACAGCTGAGATCCGCAAAGGCTCTCAAGGTGGACCTCCATTGCTATGTAAGAAAGACTGCTGCTGGCAGAACATTTTCTAATAGTTTTGAAATTCACTCCCACCTTGGGCTGCACTATCCAGAATTTGTTAACCTGCAGGACACACTACAAGGCTTACCTATCCGAGCTGGCATTTGAAGACAACTGGGATGATTGGGGTAGACTTTGTGGGGGAAAAGTAAGAGGTAGAAAAAAATTGATTTGCAGTATGTATTGGTGCGGATAGATGTGTGTGTTTGCATGTTGCTATTCTGGTTTTGTAATGGGATTTTGTATTCTATTTAATTGATGGCAAAGGTGACTGGAGCCCAGGAGATGGTGGGTTTTTTTCCCCCATTTCACTATATTTAAATTGATATAAATAAATAAACTTTTAATATCTAATATGTGGACTGAGGGTTGATTCAGTAGAGGATAGCTCTTTTGTTTCCAAAACAATGGCTCACTCTGATAATGTGTATACCCAATTGGGTGGTTTGGAGGGGGGTGGGGATGTTAGCTGTAGTATTTGGCATAATTGGGTGTCCTTAGTATGCTTGGGGTAAAGAATTTGAGATAGAAACTGACCATAAACCTTAAATGCCATTGGTAAATAGCCATTGACTTAGAACAGCCTCCAGAATATAAATAATACTGTTGAGATTACAAAAGTACCAGTTTAACCTGAACTATGTGTCAGATAAGAATTTAGTACATTTGGTGTAGCTAACTAGAGCACTTTTACTATGGAATATGATATAAAGGCAAAGTGCATGTACCAATTTCAAGCTTCACTGATGAAACATAGAGTTGCAGATATACTTGAAAGATGGTGTGAGGTGAAGAGAGAGGTCAAATATCCAGTTCATCATTGTTAGTCTGTTTGCAATCAGTTAACAGCTATTGGTAATGCAATTCATAAGAACAAAATGTAATTCCATCGAGCATGAGGAAAGAAATGCCATGTCACATTTTGGAAGGACATCTGTGTATGGAATTATTCAAAAGAAAAGACAGAGAAATACCTTACTGGCCTCATATGAACAAACAGATTGCTGATATAGTAATGAAACATTCAGTGTGACAGATGTATCAACAACAACAGTCTAGAGAAACATTACATCCTCAGCAAGCACCATAGTGACCTTGGCAAAATATATTGATTGACCTGACCTATTTTACTTTGAAGGCAAATACAATTTATATCAGTAGTGGATTCATATTGCTGCTACTCAGAGTTGAGTTTCCTATAGGACAAGCTGAGTGAAAAAGAGATTAATTTTCTGAAATGTGTTTTAGCCAGGCATGAAATTTCTGATCAAGTTTACTAACTCCCACCTTGGGGAGAAATAGCCAGAATTCATTGACCTGCAGGGCACGCTACAAAGCCTACCTATCCAAGCTGGCATTTGAAGACAACTGAGATGGTGGGGTAGACTTTGTGGGGAAAAAGTAAGAGGTAGAAAATATGGTCGTCCACCAAATGCCAGTGTAACATTCAAATGTTTTGCAAAGAATGGGGAGTGTTAAACATGTTACACCAACACCTGAATTCACAAATACAAGTTGAGTTTGGGGAGTCAAAACTGAAATATTTTTTGTGGGGACTGATTTACTGGGCATGAAGAACATATAGTTGATATTGGGAAATGGGCAAGGAGTACAAACAAATTAAATAGAGAATGGGGGCGTACAGGGGAGACCCTTAAGGAGATCAGAAAACCTCAAACTTCTAAAAGAGTGACAAAGAGGATGAACCAAAGAGGAAGGATGTTCTTGGGTTTAAGTCATTGACCTGGGACTACAGAGACCTATATTCAGTTCCTAGCTCTACAACAGACTTCTGATGTCACTTTGGCTGAATCCCTTAATTTCACTCTATCCAAGCACCACATCTGGAAAGTGCGGATTTCCTACTTCAAAGGGATGCTGTGAGAATACATACATTGCTGGCTGGGAGGCACAGTGATAGAAACTATAAATATCTGAAAAGATAGAAGCATGCATGGCTTTCTGATGAATAGAGTAGGGGAGGTGCCCCTCGAAACAAAGCAGGAAGCAAATGGGCGTGCTGATCTTCCTTGAAGAAACAGATAGTGAGTCTGGGCCTTTATAGTTAGTTGTATACCATGACCATTTGAGAAGGGTGCCCAGATGCATAAAGGGACTTCTGTTGTATCATTTGCTACATATTGAAATCTGTTTAGATTTTCACTTTACTAACATTTCACAGGAAAATAGTAATATGTGAGCTTTATATCTGCAAGAGCTCAGATTTGTCAAAAGCCTTTACCTCCACCACTCACAATCTAAACACAGAAAGCTCTGTTCTTAATCCACAGTAGGAATTGAACTAAAGTTACATGATAATTGGAAGGACTTGGACCTAGACTGATTTATTTTATTAATGAGATATTCTAAACAAATTGGTTAGATCCTCTCCTGCTAGTAATAGCAAGTGTCATTCATTGATTCATTATTATTGTCGTTTCCAGCCCAGTAACGCTCTGGATCATAAACTGATACTCAAAATTGCCTTACAACATAATTAGGAAAAGCTAATGTTTATTAATGAAGAACCTTTCCGTAGGGTTTTAAGATGATGGCTAGTGATTCTCCATCACTGTCTGACATGTTTATTTATAAATTTCACAGACAGTAGCATTTATAAAGCATTGACCCCAGCCGTCTGGGGTAACAAGAGAATTTGACCAGACTAGTAGAATGAAGGGAACTCCCTGGGGGTTCCTAGAGTGTCAAAGGTCCAAGACATGGGCAGCGGTTAGAGCAGGAATCAGGATCAATGACCAGAGCAGGAGTCAGGATGAGTGGTTAGAAAAGGAGTCAGTAGCCAGGAATCAGATCCCACACTCAGAACCTGAGTCAGAGGCCATTCCCAGAGCTACGGTCAGAGCTGGGTTACCTAGAGTGAAGCAAGGCAGGAGCAAAGTTGGGTCCAGGATATGAGGAGGGCTGGCAACAAACAGATATAGGAGCTAACACAGCCCTTGGCAAATGCTTTGAGCAGCCTGTGCCCTGCTGCTGCTGCTGGTCTTAGGAGCAGGTTTGCTGAGCCCCTCAGCCAACTGTGTGCTTTGGCCAGTCAGGCAGTTTAACCAGGAACCAGCTGAACTGGTTAGACGGCCTGGGGGCTAAACTGGCAGGTAAGCAGACTAACTGCAAGCCCTTTCTACTGATAGCTGGACTGTGGTGAGGCAGGAAGGGATATTTCTCCTTCCTGATGCTAACATGGTCTCTTTTTCCTGGGGGCTCCACGTGTGGCTGAGAAGAGTGACACGGGCACTGCAAAGGTTTTGGTTGAGGTTGGTGTTATCTTTGTTCTCTGTGGTATAATTGGTGGGCTTGCAGAAGCTGAGCAAAGAACTGCGGTTTCAGTTTGATGACGAAATAAAATAAAATAAAATAAAATAAAATGAATGGAAAAAGCATTTGGGGGTTGAATGAAACATGTAATTGTTTCATTTTCTTATTGTCTGGGGTGTTGTGTTTTACCCCTTTTAATCCTTTTATTTATTTACAACTCTAGCTAGCTTTAGAAATAAAAGATCATTTTGAAATGGAAAGTAGAAACATTTAGTTCAGAAAATGTTGAAATGAACCATTTGGAATAAAAAAAAAACAACAACATTTTATTCATATAAAACGGTGCACTGAATTTGTCTCAATTTCACAAACAGTTTCATTTGACAAAAAATATGTGTGGTTTGTTTTTTTTTTGGTGAACAAACTATTCAGGGTGGGGGGAAGGTATTCAGAATTAGAGGCAGAATTAGAGGCTATGCCACTCCCAACCAATGGTTCCTGAGCAACACCCACCACTTGGGCAGCTGGTATTGTTATATGAATGGGGGAGGGGTGGCTATGGAGACCAAAAATTAGACTCCATTTTGGAAGGTGGGGCTCTGGCTTGCACTGATCAGTGAAGGCAGTGCTGGGAGCCCCAGGCCCCATCATCTCCTCTTGCTTCTTCACTTCCCCAGGAAACACTAAAGCCTGGATCCAATACTCACAGCATTTGATGACTGGGGGAGGTGGTTCTCTGTGTCCCCTGCTCTACCTCTCCTCAGGGTTTGGAGGAGCCCTGTGCCCATGGGCTCTGGAAGGGCTGCCAAAGTGGCACATGGGATTGAAACACCATTCAAGTTTTTCTCAGCCTCCCCTCCATCATGATGGGCCAAACTTGAATGAGCTGTGTTTGATGTGGTTCACAAGGTTGCAATGCCATTCAAATTTGGCCCAGTCAGGAGCTAAGGGGAGTCTGGGCCCTGGCCCCATCTCTGTTGTGCCCCCGCCCCCCATACCTCTGTATATTATTAGGTCCTGTGCGTGGCAGACTTGGCTGCTGTTATTCTATGCAGATAGCTCCTCAGAAGAGCTGGGAAGAAATTCCCCCCCGGGGAAAATGACACAATGCACTACAGCTTTCTGGCTTCCTCGCAGCACCTCTGAGGGGCCTGGTTTAATAGTTAGGGGTTAGTTTCTTACAACTTTGTGGTTAGTGCCCCATAGTCCATTTCAAGACAGAGTGTCAATGGGCCATCTCCTAGGATAAACCTGAGCACAGGACCTAGGAGAGGTCTCGCCAAAGATTGGTATTACTGAGATGCTGGGAGGTCTCAAGTCTAACACAAGTTTAAGCTTTCCTTTTCTCGACCCTCGTTGCACTCCCTTAGGTGAGTGGTGTAGGACAGCAACTGCTGGGAACCCAAAGGGTAGCTGATTCCATGTTTTGCTGGTTGTAGAATAAGCTATATCACCCCACATGGACCATTTTTTTGCCTGGTAGAGCCCTCCTGACCAAAGAAGAAAAAAATAAGCCAGATTTTTTTGGCCATCCAGCAGACTTTGCAAACAGTTTTCTTTTGTTCTGTTCATACAGAAATATTGCCCAGATGTTCATGATCCTACCTGTGAAAGTTGTAACAAGATCCTTTAAATTTAAATGTCTGTCTGCCAAGTCTGGCCTCAGTGATTCAGAGAACTACTTTGTATTGCCTTGCACCATATACAATGACACACACTATTCCATATATCTGTCAAATTCATTGTATTTTATTTATGTAACTTTGTTCGACATGTAGAGATGGTGGAATATCCCTGACTTTTCCTCACCTCAATATCTGATTACATTGTAGAGACCTGAGGTTTGGTCATGTGTAGGGATCTTTCTGATGTTTGAGTGTCCCCCATTCTTGTTTTCCTATCTTCCTCATCTCTGCTTTTGCTGATGTTGCTGTTATTTCTGTCTGAGAAAGTAAATGAATTTAAAACACTCATTCCTAGGATGACCATTTTCAAGACAAATACAGGTGTCACACACAGATAGCCATATGCTCACCAAAAAAATGCTTCCCCCTCAGATTTGTGTGAATTAAAAATGGTTATACAAATATTTGTGGGAAAGCAAAACAAAGAATATGTTCTGACATGATCAAATCATGAATTGGATTTTGCAAAAATATTTGTGAAGCCTTTTTCCCTACTGTATGTCTAGCTCTAGAAGCAGAAAAAAATGATTCAACACAATGGGCAAGAAAGCAATTCAGCCTGCACTCCAACTTGTACACATGAGAAAGTAGTTCATTGAGATCTGTGTGGATCATATCATATCACTGGAAGGTGTGCAATGTTTCATGCATTTATATTGTATGAATTTTCAAAGGAGCATTTGGGTTGCCAAATTTATTTCACTATTTATGTCATTTCCTAATAGTAGTCATACCCACTAAATTATCACATACATGAAGAAAAGAAATCCAAATAACTATATTAACATACTATCAAGGGCATGATCCATCAATGGGATTATAAGAAGAATTTAAGGGTTTTTTTTTTTTAGTTTTAACAAAAAAAAGGTATTCTTATTTATTAAATTTCACAAAATTATAAATGATATAGCTCTGTTGATAATTGGCAGGCATTCTATTGAAATCTGGCATTTCATAAATATCAAATTGTGCTGCACCATATTGGATTGAATTGTTCAGAAATACGGTTACAGAAATGAATTCTCCAAAGAGAATTAATACTTGGTTCTTTTACGGAGCCTTTCATCTGAGTGTCTCAAACACTTTACAAATATTAACTAATACAACTTCACAGCATCCCTTTGTGATAGGTATAGAGTATGTAGAATAGATATCACATCACCTACACTGAAGTACAAGAGACGTAATGTGGTAGTTTTTCCTAATTACAAAAGAAGAGGGAGGGAGGGATTTGTAGTTATTATTTTTATTATTTGCATAGTGCTAGTATCATGGACCAGGATCCCATTGTGCTAGAGGATGTACAAACACAACAGAAAAGACTGTCCCTTCCACTCTCCACTCACATGAAAAATCTAGATGTTCCTTGGAGGTAATGACTGATAAACAGTTTAACATTGATATTTTCTGTTTAATATATACTGAGGAAATTGTATAAAGCTATGTGACGCTTAGGTATCTTACTTCATTTACTTGGATATCTAAAATATTAAAATATCACCTTCAATAGTGAATTTATCTTCATATACTAATTTCCATTCTACTGTGCATATCATATTCTACTCCAGAAATTTGAATTCATTTACAAGAAAATTTGTCTCCATAGCAACTGTTCTTTATTTTTATAACAAGATAAATTGATGACATATCATTGGTTATTTGTGCACACCAAAAAATCAAAACAAAAAACAGAACAAAAAACCCCACATACCCTTATTAGCACTGAAGTATAGGAAGAGAAAGCTTAGAATTTATCTGTAAAGGTGGCACACAATACTTTTTATGTAAACTTCACTGATCACGTGCTGCAAAGATCATATTGATTTAAAAAAACCTAATACTTATTACTTGAAGGGAGTATAGAGTCTATTTGGAGCTTGATTATGCATTACTGTCCTCCACACACTGCTGTCACAGCAACATCTTTCCTGGACTCCTGCTGGCAGGGAGCCTGGGAATTCTGGGAGCCACAACTCTAGCTGGGGCTTGACTCCCAGCTCCATGGCAGGCAGTCTGGAAGCCCTAGGAGACCTGGCTCTAATGAAAGGTCTCAGAGTCTAGGCTTTCAGCTCCATAGCAGGGAGCCTGGAAATCCCGAGGTCTCTCGAGGTTTCCAGGCTTACTGCCATGGAGCTAGGAGCCTGTATGTCTTCGAATGTGCTTCCCCAAGGCCATAAAGACTGTCCCAAGACCAAGACCCCCAGGGATTCCAGACTCTCATACTAACTAGTTACCTAGGCTACCTGACTCCCAAGACAATAGGAGCATAGAAACTGAAGAATGTAATTTTCACGATCAAATTTAGTTTCAGAAGAACCATGTGTCAATGTTTCTAAACCAAAACTTTTATCTTCCATACAATATTCATTAAATGTAAGCAAAACTAATTGAGAGTACCCAACTATACCAATGTTATTTATGCACAAATAATGTTATTTAGTTGTCTAATTTGCACTTGAAAATAAAGTAGCTATATATCTGAAGAGCACATAGTTGTAGGCACCTAACTTTTGAAATGTTTTGGCCTTTGGACACTGAAGTTGATTCTGAGCTCAGTTACCCTCGTGTAAATCATAAGTAACTCACATAGGTAATGGTTGCAGAACTAGGCAAAAGATGAAGTATGCAGTAATACCTGGAATAAATATAAGTACACATACATACATGGTTCTTAGTTTGCCCCAATAAGAATTATATAAGGACAACAAAGTTGACCAACTTGTTACATGGTTCTCCATGAATTGTGATCATGTAGGTATTTCTGTCTACTTGTATATATTTCCTTTTAATGTAAAATATAAAATGATGTTTGAGTGATTCCCTTGAATTTGAACCATAATATTAAGCAAGGCAAAAGAAAAATATATATTTGCACTGTACAATCCATTTTGAAAGTAACAGGTAGGCAAGCAGAGCTTCAGAGTCTCAATGCATGGATGAGAAAATGGTATACAGAGGAGGGGTTTAAATTTATTAGAAACTGGGGAAACTTTTGGGATAGGGGGAGTCTACACAGGAAGGATGGGCTCCTCCTAAACCAAAGTGGATCCAGACTGCTGGCACTTAACATTAAAAAGGTTGCAGAGCAGTTTTTAAACTAAGAGATGGGGGAAAGCTGATTGCTGCAGAGGAGCACGTGGATCAGACAGAGACTTCTCTTAGAGGAGAGTCTATTGATAGAGATTCTCTAGGTTTTAGTTGTTAGGGGCTTATTCCTTCACCTGCTTACTTGCTGGGTCCTTCTTCACATGAACAGAGAGCAACAATACCGGAAGTCCAAAGGTGCAAACAATTCGATTTTTATTGGGGTGAACTTCCAGCAAGCATGATTCCTGTTTCCTTCCTTAATGTCTCCCTTATGGGGAGGGATAGCTCAGTGGTTTGAGCATTGGCCTGCTAAACCCAGGGTTGTGAGTTCAATCCTTGAGGGGGCTATTTAGGGATCTGAGGCAAAAATAATTGGGGATTAGTCCTGCTTTGAGCAGGGAGTTGGACTAGATGATCTCCTGAGGTCCCTTCCAACTCTGATATTCTATGCTTCCCAGCTCTGATACCACAGAGCCTTACCTGTGTCCCTGTTCCCATTTTCCCCCCTTAGCAAAACATGATTCCAATTCCCCACCCGCGTTCCCTGTTCCCATTCCCATTCCCCCCCTTACTTCCTGATTGACTGCAGACTATATAGTAAAACTTGAGTTCTGCTTAGCTATACCTTAACCAATCATTTTACTGAAATTTAACTAACCAATCCTAACATATTGTAACATGAATATTTAACCAATTATATCCCACCACCTTAATTAGTTTACACCCAGCAAAATTAATTATACAGCAGACAGAAACAATCACAGAATCAGACAGAGACCATGCAAATATACAATAGCACAATAAATAGGAACAATAAATAATTCCCTCCTGAGCCCAAATATGGTGATCAGTTAGACCCTGAGCATATATGTAAGACACACCAAGCAGATACCTGGGAAAGAATTCTCTGTAGTAACTCAGAACCTTCCCCATCAGATTCTGTCTGTGGATGAAAGAGGCGTGGATGCATAAACTACTGGCTGACAGCAGAAGAGTATAAACAGCAGATAAGTACTGCACAAACTACCAACTTGCAGTACCAGCCTCAAACCCTCTCTTGCAATTTTACCTATTTGTAACTTAGTAGTAACAATGTGCTTGTGCCTTCATTGGTAATTATTTATTTCATTTTGGTGAAGGAAGGACCTTAGCACTTGATCTATAAATGGATTTAGGTGCCTAACTGCCTCTCTAGGTAACTAAATACAAAATTTAGATCCTCAAAACCTGCACTCAGTTGCCATCTAACAGCATAGGCTCCTAAATTTCCTAGGCACCTAAGTTTCCACTGGTGAGAATCTCTATGGAGCATGAGCATAGCTGCCTAAGACCTGACTCCCATCATCTAGCTCCTAAACCCCATCCAGGATCTCAGATTAGGTATTCCCCTTCCTATCACCTGAGTCAGTAGCTGTGTTTACGGCATGCCTAAGAGATTGGGCCCTGCACAAAACACAGCCCAAGGAGGAGAAGCTAGTATTGCCAATCAGTAGGCCAGCTTCAAATTCCCACTCTGTTTGAGAGGAGCAAGCACAATCCAGGTCATCTAACTCCCAGGGAAATACCCTAACTGCTGGGCTATACAGTATTGTGGGAGAAGCTCTCTCAATCTTTCCTGCTGAAGCAGTTCCACTTTGTATGAAATATGTAAATATTCATTGGGCCAAAAAGTGTAAGAATGACTCTATGCTATGATGGTTAGGACCTTCCCCTGGGACAAAGGAGACCTGGATTAAAGTCCTGCTCCTCTTATCCAGAGGGTAGATTTAAACATGGATCTGCTACATCCTAACTAGTGCTCTAACTAGTAGGGTTCCTCCTCCTCATTTCTTTGCAAAAAACATAGAAAACATAGAATCATAGATTACGGTTGGAAGAGACCTCAGGAGGTCATCTAGTCCAACCCCCTGCTCAAAGCAGGACCAACCCCAACTAAGTCATCCCAGCCAGGGCTTTGTCAAGTTGGGCCTTAAAAACCTCTAAGGATGGAGATTCCACCACCTCCCTAGGTAACCTATTCCAGTGCTTCGCCATCCTCCTTTTGAAAGAGTTTTTCCTAATATCCAAGATATTACAGACTGATCTTTCTTAGGCACCTAACTCCAGAAGAGGGTTTCTGGCTGTGAATCTGAAGTGGATATAGCTACCATACTCAGACCCAGAGTGAGGTGCCTAATATTCTGGGATGGGTGGGTCCTAGGCCACACCACTCTCCTCAGCATTTCCTGTTGGCTAATTAAGGTGACTCCCTGCTCAGCTTGCTGTGTTGTTAAGTACATAACTCTCCCCATACTTTTTATATGGCACCTGTGTGCCTAACTCAAGGCTGTTAGTTTCACTAGGAGCCAGAGCACTTAAAGTTAGGCCATGCAATGCCAAATGCCCTTAGATGATTCTAGCCATACTGGGTAAGATACTAAACATATTTCTTTAGGAAATATCCTAGGGCCAGTCTACACACAGTAGTACTCAACCTATTTACCATTGTGGGCCACATATGCAGCTCTCTATGTGTTATGTGGGACATATCCACACAATATATATACTACCTGTATGGCCCTGAGGATATCACATCGGCCACAGCTGTGTGCTGATTGGGCAGCAAGTGGCCAGGGCCATGGGTTAAGAAGCGCACCTGGTGAAGACTTACTATGTTGATGGGAGAGCACTCTTCCATTGGCATAATTACTCCACCTCAGCGAAAAGCATAAGCTATGTTGGTGGGGGAGTGTCTCCTGCGGACATAGCGCTGGTGTGGACAGCGTGAAATTTGAGTCACTTTGGGGGGAGCTTTTTCACACCCTGGGTGATGTAAGTTAGATCGACTTAAGCTGTAGTGTAAACCTGCCCTTAGTGATAGCAAGAGTTCTGCAAGGTGTGGTATAAACTTGGGAAGGTGAACTGTCATCCATTTTTCTAGCTTAGCATGCACACACACACACTTATATATGTGAATGCCTCTGTGTTTGTGCATGTGTGAGGCCATTCAGTGTCTCTAAGAGTGTAATCGTCCACAATACATGATTACACTTTTTGTTCTTAATTCATCCTGACATGTGAGAGCGGGAAGTATAATTACATGGTTCATTTATGTAACAGGACTAAAGTTAATCTATCCGTGTAATTACATAAAATGTATAATGTAGTTTTGTTCTCATTAGAACATTTACAGCTTAATGGGTCCCACTTAATTTAAAGTGATGCCAATATAGTAGTGTCAATGTGGTCCGCTCTTCTTTTAGGGCCAAATTTGGCAGTCCTCATTCTGGCTAGAGTTCCAAAGACTGGATCAGGAATCTGTCCTGAGTAAGGACTGCATAATACTGTAGGATTTGATCATTAGTGGTAATTTCTGGCTACTCCTCTGTGTGTATGGGGTGCTCTCTGTCAGGGGAAATGTTGCAGTTATGTTATATCAATAAATGGGCACAGAGGCAAAGGTGATAACATGACCCAGTCACAACCCAACTTTAAACAAGATTATATAAGGTTCAGGGTTTGGTATATAGGAACCTTGTCCTGCTGAGTATCATACCAAACACCATTAAAAATTCTTTTAAACTTGTTATTAAATATACAGAACAAGAAGAAAAAAATATAGTTAAAGCATTTGAAAATAAAGAATTAAACAAGGGTTACATTTTAATGCATTCTGTGTTCCCTTTCTATTTAGTGGAAAGAGTTCTTAGAAGCTCCTCTCCACACCCCATTTGACAGTCTCTTAGATGTTAATAACTGCCCATTTTGTGGAAAAAGGAAGAAGTACGTTGAAATGAGCTGGACCTGTTGCTATTGCTGCTGTTGTTCGAGTCTAATCCCATTTCCTAGAAGACAAAACAAGATAAATACATAAAAAAGGGAAGAGAAAAGAATAGCAAAGATAGAAAATGCAGATTTTGTTCCTGGCATTGACTCTCGTTTACTGCTGGAAAAATACAGCCACAGTGCATGGTTTTATCAGCCACTCCACTGTTTTGAGCATTGCTTTTATCTGTCTTTCTGGACATAGGCTTACAGTAGTATTGCAAAACATACAGTCTTGGCCAGCTGAGTCAGATCCTTATTAGACAGAAGGCAAAAGGAGCAGGAAAGGGAAGAAATTTTGTTGGGAAGGAAAAGGACACACCAAGGCTCTGCATCCCAGGTGAGCTTTGAGATTTAGCAAAAGCCATTGGAGATGTAATCTGGGTTCCTCTCTGTGGCCTGGTCTAGTCAGAAAGTATCTCAAGATCAGCACGAAGAAAGTCTGATGGTGTTACAGTAGTTCCAAGGGTCCAGGAGACAGAGGGGGTAGCAGCCATAATGGAAAGCTTGCTCCTTCCCCCATTTTCAGTCAGCCAGTCAGCATCCGCATTTGATTTTCTCCCCAAATATTTTACTTTTAAGGACTCCCAAAGGGGTGGAAAAGTCAATCCCTTCATTATTTTGTTCACCAATGAGGCCTAATTTCTGACACACCAATTTTGGTTCATTGATTTCCACTCCCACACTTCTCTTGTTTACCAGTCACGATCTTAACACAGTCCATAAGTTGTACCAGCAGACCTTTTTGTACGGACTAATTCTGTCTCCCTTTTGTACCTTTTCCCATCAGCATGTCTTGTTAGAGGTTGTTGTGTCATTTTATCAACTTTCCCTCAGTCTTTATAGTTGAACTCACAATTAGGATAAATTAGGATTAATTACCACCACAGTTCTCGTGGAAAAACAAAAAGCACAATTTTTGTGGTAGCTTCCATTATGAAATTATGCAGTGGGATTAGGGGAGTAAACTGAGTCAGGGTAAAGAGGAGAGTTGAGCCTCAAAGATCAGTGGTTCTGTGGATGTTCTGTTTTTTTCCCTTATAAAGGGCATGCTTGCAGGGACAGCAGGGTAGCAAATGTAGCCTGATCTATAGATTATGTATTAATTATATTGATTACGTAAGATTTCCCAATTATCACTTTGAGGATTGACAGATTCTTGTCCCAACATCAGGCCCAGTATTATTCAAATTATAGTTGGGAACCCCAATGTGCACAGCTGCAACAGTTACGCTATAGGATCTCTCCTATATTTACAAATGGTTTATTAATACATTTAGCACAGTCAGAAATACACCAACTCAGTAAGGTAGATAGAGATACTACAGAACGTATATCTGCACATCCATATACTCACACCATCCCTTGCAGGACAACCTCAAATGTTAGCCATCATCTTCCTCATCACCATCACATTCCCCCCGTCACCAGTGGCCATCATTTTGGAACCTCCCAAGGGCTTCATCTCTCTCTCTCTCTCTCTCTCTCTCTCTCTCTCCTACTGCCCATAGGCTGTGATGCAACTTTTATAATATGTTATACTGCCGCCACTATGTCTGATGCATATTCAGTAGGGGTTTTCGCCTTTTTCCTTATTTGTATTTCCTCACCTTACTAATGTTGGAGTGTCCTCTTCTATAGGTTAGCATATCAATGATCTCAACTTATTATCATATACATCAATTCGTTGCCATGGCCATCTTGTGGTTGAACTCTGTTTCTATGGTTGGAAATTCCCTTTAAAACAGTGGTGGGCAACCTGCGGCCTGCGGGCCGCATGCAGCCCATCAGAGTAATCCACTGGCGGGCTGCCAGACAGTGTTTACTTTGACCGTCCACAGGCCTGGCCGCCTGCAGCTCCCAGTGGCCACTGTTCGCCATTCCCCCGATCTATAAGGTGGATAGAAAGCTGGCCATATTTTCAGGCTCAACTGGTAGTGATCAATGACTCCATGTCTAGTTGACAGACGCTATCAATCAGAGTGCCCCAGGGGTTGGTCTTGGGGCCAGTTTTGTTCAACATCTTTATTAATGATCTGGACGATGGGACAGATTGCACCTTCAGGAAGTTTGCGGATTACACTAATCTGGGGGGAGAGGTAGATATGCTGGAGGATAGGGATAGAGTCCAAAGTGACCTGGACAACTTGGAGGATTGGGCCAAAAGACATGTGATGAGGTTCAACAAGGGCAAGTGCAGAGTCCTGCATTTAGGACAGAAGAATCCCATGCACTGCTATAGGCTGGGGATTGACTGGCTAAGAAGCGGTTCTGCAGAAAAGGACCTGAGAATTACAGTGCATGAGAAACTAGATATAAGTCAGCAGTGTTCCCTTGTTGCCAAGAAGGCTAACGGCATATTGGGCTGCATTAGTAGGAGAATTGTCAGCAGATTGAGGGAAGTAATTATTCCCCTCTATTAAGCACTGATGAGGCCACATGTGGAATATTGTATCCAGTATAGGGCCCCCCGCTACAGAAAGGATGTGGACAAATTGGAGAGAGTCCAGCAGAGGGCAATGAAAATGATCAGGGGGCTGAGGCACATGACTTATGAGGAGAGGCTGAGGGAACTGAGCTTGTTTAGTCTGCAGAAGAGAAGAGTGAGGGGGGATTTGATAGCAGCCTTCAACAACCTGAAGGGGGGTTCCAAAGAGGATGGAGTTCAGCTGTTCTCAGTGGTGGCAGATGACAGAAAAAGGAGCAATGGTCTCAAGTTGCAGTGGGGGAGGTCTAGGTTCGATATTAGGAAATACTATTTCACTAGGAGGGTAGTGAAGCACTGGAATAGGTTACCTAGGGAGGTGGTGGAATCTCCATCCTTAAAGGTTTTTAAGGCCCGGCTTGACAAAGCCCTGACTGGGATGATTAGTTGGTGTTGGTCCTCCTTTGAGCAGGGGATTGGACTAGATGACCTCCTGAGATCTCTTCCAACCCTAATCTTTTGTGATTCTATTATTCTATTATACACATAATTTCTATTGACACTACTGGGGTGACGCGTGTACCTTGTACAATTCAAGAGCTTAATAAACATTCCAAAATAGTCAAACATATTTCATTGTATCATCAGAACATAGAGGTCTAGGGTGTCCCTAGCCACTGTTTGGCTACAGAGCAGAGTAATGGGCCCAACTTTATTTCAGTAAAGTTTATTGCTCTGGCTGCCTTATATTCTTTCACATGTCAAGTGGTTAGAGAGAGGGAGGAGCATTTGCCCTGCCTGCCTCATCATCATCCTGAGTAGCTGTCTGGGTGCATGAGGAGCGTGTAAGTTGCACCAAAAAAAAAAAAAAAAGGAAAGAAAAAAAAAGAGGTAATTTACTTCCCTCCCTGGAGAAGGAAACTGTGATGCAGATAATCACAATTCATCCTTTCCCCCTGTTATGAATTATATCTGATAGGACACGCACACAACTGCTGAGAATTACACCTGGTAGGACATGCACACAAATGCTACGAATTACACCTGATAGGTCACGCACAGTTCGAATCTAGGCTGAGGCACATAAACAAAGTCCACAACTGCCGAGTTCCCAAAAAACACCAACTTTATTATGCTCGAGCGTGGTGCCCCCCTGCTAGCCAGGAGGGGACCCCGAATACAGATTATACAAAGGCTATATACTTTTTAGCAAAGCATGTTGCCCTCGTGCATCGGAAACCTTAGCCAATAAACAAACCCTTTTCTTATCTACCACCTATCCCTGCTTGGTACATTCCTCGTGCTAAACTAGTATGTTAATTACACAGCATGGTCCTAAAGCCATGCATCAGCAACTTTTATTATCAGGATGGGAGGCCTCACATCAAAGGCCAGGAGATAGGGAGTTTAGGGACTGACAAAGAACAGATACCGGGAGTCAAGGCAGGCTGGAGACAAGGAGGAGGATTTTCACAGGAATGCAGTATGTAAGGAACACTCCTCCTGGTGCATGATGTGCTTGCTTTTAGACAATGGTGGGCCCCAAACCAAAATGGAGTCACATGTGCTAACTTTTCCTTAACACCCCCAAGATGGAGAGGGCTAATAAATGCCAATTATTTCACTGTCTGAACACCCCCCGCCCCCCGTTTTCTTTACAAGCTGTCCCACTGCTAAGTGCCTATGACATAGACTCCAAAATCACAATACGCTGTTCCTCTTTGAATGTTTACTTGGGGGTATTTAAGCAAATTCCCTTTAACTATTTTAAATAATCTTTCTATCATTTCTAACAACCAAAAGAAGTGTCATAACATGAAATACACATGTACAATAGACAGAGATAAAGGAGAGCAAGTTTATGCAAAAAACATGTTTTCCCTCTAATACTTCTCATGCAGAATCATATGCTGACCAACAGAAGGAAAAACAAGAAAGATGTGTGTGTGCTGCGAGGGGGGCATGGGTATTAAGGGGCTTTTGTACTGATGGGTTGAATTCCATCCCATATGTTCATGCATCTCCTGTGACAGTTCATTGGAAGCTTGTTCATTAGACAGACAATATTTTCTAGAAGTCTAGGGAAAAAGGGGCTTCAACAGTAAGACTCCTATGAGAGCTTGGTGAAGTGTAAGCAGTGTAACAAAATGTATTTTCCCAGGGTGTAGTATTTATTATTGATTCTAATCATCATCACTGCAATCATGAAAAAAGACAAACTGTAATGTAAAATATAATTGACTGCCAGGGAAAATGAAAGGGCAATAAATTTCATTTAAACACAGATGCTTTAGAATGGAGCCAGATGCTCCACTCTGGTTATGTAGCATAGAGAGGAACAGAAAGGCTTTAATCTCAGATGGGAAGGGTGGACTGTACAGAAGTTCAGGGCAGGTAATATCTCTAATAGTGGCCTGTCTACCCTTATGAAATCCACACAGGATCTCTGCTTCACATGAGTAAGTAGGACATTGGGTGAAGGAGCCAGAAAAGTGGGATACTCTCTGTAGCTGGAGATTCATAGGGTCTTGCCTGTGTATTCCCATAGATTTGAGACTCTGCCACTTTGCATAGCACCTCCTGCATTACATACCACCAGCCCTGAGGGTACAAAGTAATAGACTAGAAGCTTTCAAGACCAATGAATCTCAGGAGGCCTATGCTCCCTCCCATGTAGCTTTCAGCATGAAGGGAAGTATATGACCCAAATGTACTTTCTAAGACAGTTTTATGCTTTTGTTTGTTATTGTTTACTTTAAATTTGAGCTACTAATCATTGGCACAATAAATTGGCATAGCCTGAAGTCTTTTAATAAACAGTTAAACAAAAATCCACTTATGATTGAGATGCCATGTATTTAATTCTGTGGTTGATTTCTATTTGTCATGAGTTGTTTTACACCTGTGTTTTATTGATGGTAGCCATCTCATTCCCATGACTGCTGACAAACAATTAATCTCCACGAATGGCACCTAGGAATTTGCTTCATTCACAAAATGAGTTATCCATAATAAATTATGTGATGTTCAACTTGTAAAGTCAATCTGTTTACAAGGGCTAGTTTTTGCTATGGCAAATCTAGGGTTATCATTTGGCACTATCGGCCTTAAAAGTTGGAAAAGAATACAGAAAAAAAGGGGGAGAGGTAAAAAGTTTCCCCTCCCTACAACACTAGTTGTTTCATCATCTGAAAGGATCTTATTGTTAATTCGTAGAACAACTAGCTTTTGTGCATAATAGATTGCGTGTGTTTGTGTGTGTGCATTCTCTAACTAAAGTGTAGTAGTACTAGATACAGTTACTCCAAAAGTATTGTGAAGATAGAGGAAAGGATGACTGAGCAATGAGAAATCAAAAGTACAGTTAATTATATGAATGTGAAAGGTTTCAGAGTAGCAGCCGTGTTAGTCTGTATTCGCAAAAAGAAAAGGAGGACTTGTGGCACCTTAGAGACTAACCAATTTATTAGAGCATAAGCTTTCGTGAGCTACAGCTCACTTCCTCAGATGCATATCGTGGAAACTGCAGCAGGCTTTATATATACACAGAGAATATGAAACAATACCTATTCCCACCCCACTGTCCTGCTGGTAATAGCTTATCTAAAGTGCTGGAAATCACTTTAGATAAGCTATTACCAGCAGGACAGTGGGGTGGGAATAGGTATTGTTTCATATTCTCTGTGTATATATAAAGCCTGCTGCAGTTTCCACGATATGCATCTGAGGAAGTGAGCTGTAGCTCACGAAAGCTTATGCTCTAATAAATTGGTTAGTCTCTAAGGTGCCACAAGTCCTCCTTTTCTTTTTATGAATGTGAAAGCATCTTTCAGGTTATATCAAAGGCATCATTTTAACTCATTTACTTTCACCTATGAAATAGCATGTTGCAGAAAATAATACTGTACTATCAAAATGTGTTCTCCTTTTCACTTGACTTTATGCATTGTCTTATGCTATTAACTTCCAAAAAGGAGACTTGCTACCAATGGAAAAGGTCTTGATACTTGATACAGATACAGGTCTTGATACTTGATACAGAAGCAGAAAATCAATTATGAATATGAGAAAAAGTGTCCAGATCTGTATTGCAAGCAGTTTCACCGAGGCTTGACTACAAACATTGTCAAGTAAAGATGATATGCATTCCCTGAAACGCAGAAGAAATCCACATACTCCATAAAGGTTTTACATAATTAAATATGAAACTTACATTAAAATTTTAAGGTTCTAACTTATACTAACTAAAGCAAGTTATTTCCAAGCTAATGGTGGCCTTCCATCCTTAGCTTCTCCTGCTGCTGAATTTTATGCCATCTGTTTCACAACACTTAGTGAAA
The DNA here is from genome assembly GCF_965140295.1 of Lepidochelys olivacea. Classification (NCBI taxonomy): domain Eukaryota; kingdom Metazoa; phylum Chordata; order Testudines; family Cheloniidae; genus Lepidochelys; species Lepidochelys olivacea. Next base: position 71,655,231 of record NC_140411.1, on the reverse strand, counting down.
TAAAATATTATGCACTCTATTATGTCCAGTGCTGTACAGGTGTTCAAGAGGGTGGGAGACTGGGAATCTGTATGCAGAGGAAGCCAAGCAACACTGCAGTGCTCATACTCTCTTCAGTGCAAGGACATGTTGATAGGGATACATGGGTGAATGAAGACTGACACAGGGTTGGATTCAAGTGGCAGGCCACAACTTAATTACCTTATCACTGGGAGTGGGTGCTATGTTCACCCCCTGAAATAAATGTACTGGATATTTAACTGGCTCCAGTGTGGGGTCACAGGCTTCCCACCCAATAACCAGTAATGTGGGATAAATCCTCTTGGTCCTACTCCTCAGACTCATCTTATTTTTCAAACCTCTCACCCTTGCATCTGTGAGGGAGTGTCAAAGTGGGACCTCTGTCTCAGAAGACTTCACGTCTCCCCTTCTCCTAGAGCAGGGGAAGGCAAACTTCGGCCCACGAGCCAGATCCAGCCCAATCAGTTCAAATGCAGCCTGAGGGATTGCCAGCCCCGTGGCACAGCAGGGCTAAGTCAGGCTCCCTGCCTGCCCTGGCCCCGCACCGCTCCCGGAACAGCCAGCACCATGTCCTTGTGGCCCCTGGGGGCGGGGAGGGGCAGAGGGCTCCATGCACTGCCCTCGCCTGCAGGCACCGCGCCCCGCAGCTCCCATTGGCCAGGAACAGGGAACCGCAGCCAATGGGGAGCTTCGGGGGTGATACCCGCAGGCGAGGGCAGGGTGCGGCGGACCCGCCTACCCCACCCCACCCCCAGGAGCCACTGCCGGACATGCTGGCCACTTCTGGGAGAAGCGAGGGGCCAGAGCAGGCAGGGAGCCTGTCTTAGCCCTGCTGCTCACTGCTGCCACCCGGAGGTAAGCATTGCAAGGCCGGAGCTCGCACCCTGAACCCCCTTCCCTGAGACCCTTAACCCCCTACCTTGAGCCCCCTGCCACACCCCTCCTGCACCCCAACCCTCTGCCCTGAGCCCCTAACCGCCTGCCCTGAGCCCCCTCCTGCACCACACACCCTTCTTGCCGCACACCCCTTTCCCTGAGCCCCTTCCAGCACACCACTGCCCCCCACACACCTCACACTCTCTCCCGCACCCCAACCCCCTGCCCTAGCCCTACATTCATGGCCCTGCATACAATTTCCCCACCCAGATGTTGCCCTCAGGCCAAAAAGTTTGCCCACCCCTGTCCTACAGGCAAAAGGTCCACCAGCAAAATCCCAGAACTCTTTTACCACTAGGAGATGGCAATTTTGTAATGTCAAGTCCTACTACCTTTACCCTAATGTAACTCCATGATTCTGTGAAGAGGATGAAAAACCCTCACCAGGCCGCTGACAATTTGGTCCCATGGAGAATTTTTTTTCCTGATCCTAAAACAAGCCATTGGTCAGAATAACAGCATCCTGAAAACTCAGCTCCTATACCATGAATTACAAGGAGAAAGAGGCAGCTAAAGGGGACAAAGATGCTTCAAGACAGGGTACAAAAAAGAACTAGATAAGTTCATGGAGGATAGGTCCATCAATGGCTACTAGCCAGGATAGGCAGGGATGCAAAACCATTCTCTGAAGTGTCGCTAGCCTCTGTTTGCCAGAAGCTGTGAATGGGTGACAGTGGATGTATCACTTGATAATTACTGTTCTGTTCATTCCCTCTGGAGCACCTGGCATTGGCCGCAAAGAAGGACAGGGTACTAGGCTAGATGGACCATTGCTCTGACTCAGTATGGTCATTCTTATATTCTAAAACCCTGGGAAAAGGTTTAAATTAGTGAGTGTGGGAGCAAAGAGCCAATAAGCACTCGGATCTCCCATTGCTGTCCAATAAAAGGTGGAGACCCCATGGAGAAGGAGGGGCCTGCATTCTTGTTATGCACTCTGTCTCTCTTCTTTCAAGGCTCTCTATCCCACTCTTGATCTGATCAACATCCTCACCTGATGAGATGGGGGGAAAGGGAGTGCAATGAATCTAGCATCAAGAGTGGAGCTAGGAAACTCAAAGATGGAGGGAGAAAGGCCTCACACCACTAACCTTTTCACATAAAGCAGCAGAACCAAACCCGAGGGGAGAGAAGTAGATGCTGCTCTCACATTAGGGGTAGGTCTACACTTGGAGCTGGATGTGTGATTCCCAGCTTGAGGAAACATACTCGCACTGGATCTAATCAAGCTAGTATGCTAAAATAGAATGTAGTTGGGCCAGTGTATGCACTGGGAAGGGCAAGCTGCTCCGAGTCTGTGCTTAGGGATGTGGACGTGTATGTACCCAGAGCAGCTAGCCCCATCCTGCAGCTCACACTGTTGTGGCTACATTCTATTGTTAGCATACTAGTTTAATGAGAGCTAATGTGAGTATGACTCCTTGAGCTGGGAATCACACCCCCAGCTCCATACGCTCAGGGCATGCCTACCTTGTGGAGACTATACTGGCATAGCTACGTTGCCATACTTATGCCAGCATAACCTTGTAGTATAGTCTCAGCCTACACCAAACGAAGGGTTTTTCTCTCAGTGTAGAAAAACCACCTCCCCGCACAATAGTATCTACATTGACAGAAGCTTTTGTCTGTTAACCCTGGCGGTTAGGTCAGTATAGCTATGCTCGTCAGGGTGTTCACACCTCTGACATAGCTTTCTCAGTCTACCTTTTAAGGGTGGACCCATCCTAAAGTTGCAGCACTATCAGGGTTCCATAGAACTCTGAGGGCACTATGTGTGTTTCAGGCCTGGTTTACGCTGAAATCTTAGGTTGTCCTAGGTGCATTGCTCAGGACTGTGAAAAATTTCACTCCCTGTGCAATGCAGTTAGGTTGACCTAACCTGCACTGTAGAAAAAGCTAGGTAGACAGAAGAATTCTTCCAACAACCAAGCTACCACCTCTTGAGGGAGTGGATTTACCACTGTGATGGGAAAACCCCTTCTGTCGCTGCAGTAAGTATATATACTACAGCAGTGTAGATGCAGTGCTGCTTGTAATGGAGACATAGTCTCAGGAACAGTGCTTCCAGGAGCTGCTGCTGGGGCTCTGTACCACCACAAAACACAATGAAGTGAGATACGGATGGTCTGAATTCTGAATTATATGGCTTTTGTTGGGAGGTTACACAACCGATTGCCATTTGGCAATCTGCTGAAATTAAAAAACTAAACATACAAGCTTTGCTGTTATTCATTTCTGCTTCAGTGATATTTGTGAAGCTAAAAGCTGCTCAAAATGTGTATCGTACGAGGCGATGAAGAAACAGCAAGCACTAAAACTAAGGTTGCAAAACAGTTTCCATTGTACCTCCTCCATTAGTTTTCATATACTGACAACTTTCTGAAACTGACTTGTGGAGCTAAATGCTCCATATTTGGGCTTTGCCCAAAATCATTTTGATTTGAAGGATTGAGCAAAATTAGGTATGGATGTGTGGAAAAATATACTTTTCTCATTGCAGAAATATGTAACCACATTTTCTAAAACAGGCTTATTATGCTGAATTTTATTCTTCTCACCCTCCTCTTCTCTGTTCCCAAAAGCAAGAATTGCATTGTGTTAAATCGGTGCATACTGGTTTTAAATAGAACCTGTTTAAGACAGTATGAAGGAATTTATTTCAGCAATAGATTCATTTAAGTTACACATACAATTTTTATTAACTTTGTTCTTTATGACCTTACAAAATGTTGGCAGAGGATTATAATCTTAATATTTGCTCATTAAACACTAAACAGCATTCACAATATGACATGAAATAGCAAATAGAAAAAAAAATGGAACCAGGACAATGTAAAATTTATTACAGGCTGTCTTGACAAGGTAGATGTGTCAGCAGAAATCCAGCCAAGATCAGAACTGTAATTTTTTTCACCTACACTGACATGTTTATCGCTTATGTCAGATACTGATCTCACTTTAATTTTTTGAAGGGGTGTTGAATTTTTACTGTGATAAAAAGAACTAGTGAAAGGTAAATGTGCTGTACTACCTCTTCTAACCTGCCAAATAATAACCTTCCACCTTCTGCAGAGCTAACATAAAGAGGTAGTGTCTGTATCGAAGAAGACATGGTTTCTGCCCAATATCAGTTCTGTCCAAAAAGTTAAAGTAATTAGAATTTCAATTTATCAAAATGTCATCTGAAATTAGAAATTCCAGTTTAATTATGTGATGCTATTTTACCATATGAATTCTATATCTATTAATTTAAGGGACAGTGGCAAATTCACTGAAATGAACATAACAATATTTAATTCTGTAATGTGACATTGAAGATAGCATACACAATATGTGCCACCTCTTTTTAAAAGGTTAATAACAATCTCTCTACATTATAAATCCTGAACTTTGTGATGTTGTTAATTAAGGAGAAAAAAAGGTAGTCACTACTAAGGCTTTATTCATTATGACACACAAATATGAAAATGCAATGACATAAGGGTCATGTTTTTTAAAGGGTAAGTCTCAAGTCTGCTTGTATGAAAGTCATGAAAGTGGTAATCATAATAGTATGGAAACTGCTTCATCCAAGGCAATAGCATTAGGTTATAAAATAATTGTTTTATACTCATTCATACTATTATGGCTTGTGCCTCCAGTGCATGGAAGATGAATATTTTTGTTACCAAGAGAGACTAGCACAAAACAAGATTGATCTTTTGATCCAGCCATACCCCAACACAAATATGAATATTAGCAGTGATGTACTATCTGGGAAATGTGGATAGGGAGGCCCTTGTTAAAATTCTGCCATCAAATTTCTAGGGAGCGTTGTGGTGATTTCCCTGTCTTTAGTGGGCTTTACATTGTCTCTTGATACCCCAGGTAGAGAGATCTTAATTCTGGGGCTCATAAAAATGCTTCTAAATAACATTCACTTCCTCCTTTTGCAAAACTCCAGGTCACACTAAGGAGGTTCCAAACCTGCAAACACTTCCACACCTGCTTAATTCTATTATTGTGATTTCAACTGTGATTACTAACAATAGTAAACCACATGCCTAAGTGATTTCAGGATTGGGGCCTAAATGTCTGCTATTGTCAAAAATGCTCTTAGGGCAGGGTACTTCTCCTGACAAAGTTTTTATTCCACCTCCTTCAAGTTACATGAATTGGACCCTGTGCTACATTATCAATATACTCAGGGGATGCTTTTTGGGAACAAAGCATAAGCATTTTCAGAAGAACTGGTGGAAACATGGGCCAAGGTTTGCAAATATTTACATTAAAAATTCCAACATTTTTAATAGAATTTGAAAATGAATAGGTTCCCCAATTTCTCAACCCACCCTTTTTGTGAGAATATACACCCCCGGACCTGGGTTTTATTATATGTTGATCCTGTTAGTATTAATCTACGTATCTTTCCACACTCACACACTTTGGAGTCATCTCCTCAGGAGTTTCTGGGAGCACCAGCCTTTAGGGGAACTACTGAGAGCAGAGCTTCTTTAAGAACTATGGTAATAGGGAGAAAAGGAGCCTGTGTGACATTGCAGAGATATTTGTGAATGGGCCTGTTCCACTGAGGATCACTCAAAATTGACATTCTTGGGTTGGGGGATAAAAACACACCATTTCTGTACAGTGCAATATACCCCTCCCTACTACAAAAATGTCAGGGAAACTCTGCTTGTCCAAATGCACTGTTTCCCGACCACAACAAGGGAACTGTCTGGCCCATAGAGATGATAAAGGCCTTAGGCTCCGTTCCAAGCCCCACTCCATTCCCTTTGAATTGCTTCCATGACATGAAGAGGCTAGAAAGCAACAGGATTTCCCCAGCTACAAATTCTTCTGGCATGGGAGAGTCCCCATCATGCATAAAGCTAATATAAACCAGCACTTAGGCCACCTGTGTGCAAACTCTAGCATAGGAGGCATGCTGGGACATTCTCACAGCTGGGAGGTGTAGCGGGAGTGCACTGCATTTGGTAACCCCTGGCTGTTGGAGAGCCCTTGAGGCCATACCCGGGCAGGTACAGCATACAAGAGCCTTGGGGAAATTGCCTCTAGACTGGGGATCCACCGAGCTGGAGCCAGTGAATAGAATCATCTGAGGACTGACACCAGTAAATCACCCAGATAATATTTCTATTAAAGCAGGAATTTTATCTAGACTACATTAAGTAGTATATTGTTTGGTTTAGTTTTAAATATCATAAATGGTGGAATTTTCCTCTTCTCCTTAGAGATTATTCAACAGACTAACATAATTCACGGCCTGGAAATGTTTCCTCCTATTCGGTGAAATCTAACCTACATACACAAAGCCCATTTGTGACGGAAAAGTTACTTTGTACTTACATCAAAATTTTCAGAAATGTGTTGGCTGGAAAGTAGATTTGGAGAAAAGCTGAATTCCTTTCACTTAGGTGCAATATTTTCAAAAACACCTAATTTAGGAGTATTTACAAACATGAATCCAACTGAAAATCTTGTGCTTCACAGTCTCCTGGGTGCTTTTGAAATTCTCTCACTTGGTGGCTAGATATTGGTTTAGGAGTTTAAGCACTTGAAAATGTAGACCTTACATCTTTATTTAGATACCCAAGAGTCTCAGATATAGGGCAAACTGTTCTTAGACTCCTTTTAGTCCCTTTTGAGTCCATTCCTTCGGTGACAGGACAGGCTTTCTGCACCTCATTCTGCGTGGAAACTCACCTTCCAAGCACTTTCAGATTGGATCTCTAGTCTGCAGCCCAGCGGGCTCTGAACCATGTTAAAAACACAGGCCCAATCTGTTTTTGGAATCTGTAAGAGTTTACCTTTGGGAGTTGGGGACAGCATACATTTGCAGTGATAGAAATGGTATCTTCAAAACAAAGCGTTACTTATTCATTTCCCAAAGGTATAAAGCACTTAGGAAAAATGAATTAACACAATGAAAGAGAGAGACAGACAGTCCTGCTTACATCATGATCCATTGATTCTGTCAATCTGTATGTCACTTCCATAGGCTGACAACTTATGCCCCAACTCTTCCTTCCCAAGGCCAGCATTTTTTTTTTCTTAAATTTAGGATTCCCCTTGATCCTAAGCTGGTTCTTAAGGCCTGGCTTGACAAAGCCCTGGCTGGGATGATTTAGTTGGGGACTGGTCCTGCTTTGAGCAGGGGGTTGGACTAGACGACCTCCTGAGGTCCCTTCCAACCCTAATATTCTATAATTCTATGATAGGTTCATCCCTGTGAAGAGCAAACAATTCTAGTCATATGGGGGTATTCCCCAATAAACAGCTTGTGACACTGCACCCCATATTCAACATAGTAATATTATTATTACATGGTTATGGCATAATTATGATGCATTTCATACAAGTTAATTCATGTGAGGTGTCATTGGAAAAGTTATGATTTGCTGAATATGATTATCCTATTGGTATGCATGTATCACTTTTGTATCTGAAGTTATAAATACTGGCTATGTATCTGTACTTCAAATGTAGTCACACCTGGGTAACGCCCACTAGACAAGATGCTTTCAGGCTAGATAGTTGGTTGGGAAGGGTCTATTCATAGCATTGAGCCATTAGGGAAAACAATAGGCCTTAGGAGAAGCTTATCTTCCACCTGATGAGCCTTCCTGAGAACACTGAACTTCCAGACAGGCTGTAAGTAATGGCTGTTATGACTCTGTAAGGACATGTGACCAGGCCACATGATTCTGGATTCCATCTTTGCATGTCAGTATTTTTTCACAAACCAGTCTGGGAACCAAATTTTGAAACAAAGGGTTCCTGCCATATGCTAAAGCTACATAAGGCAGGGAGTGACATCATCTCTTGTTCTTCACTCCCCACACAGAAAGACTTGTGGCAACACCTGAGGAAAAAAGACTGAACGGGGGGAAGTGCTGGACCCAGGGTAAAGGGAGTTCTAGTTTGTGTATGAAAGACCTGGGGATTCCAAGCTGTAAAGGAAGTGCAGCTTGTTCCTTAAGAATCTGCCAGGCTACTTGTATCATCAGCCAAGGGGAGAATTTACTCATTCATATCCTATCTTTCTAGTATCTTAGGCTTAGTTTGTGTTTTTGATTATTTACTAGGTTATCTGCTTTGGTCTGTTTGCTATCACTTATAATCACTTAAAATCTAGTTTTTCGGTAATTAATAAATTTATTTTATGCTTTAATCTAAAGTAATAAGTTTGGAGTGAAGTACCTGGAAATCCTAGCTCAAGGGTTTGGGCTGTTGCATATTCCTCTCCACATTGAGGGGGTGGGGGAGAACTCTATGAGCTTTCGCTGTACAGTTCCCTGTGCAGTACAAAATGGTATAATTTTGAGTTTATGCTCCAGAGGGGGTGCGTGCCTGGGGAGCTGAGAGTTACCTTGGCTGTAGCCTTTCTACTCTTGGTTCATGCCATGGCTAGTCAGAGAGCCTGCATGTAACTGCAGCTGGGTTTGTCCCTACCTGTGTATATGCTGGTGGAAGTGTAAGACTGAGAGCATGTCTGCTACTTGTCTCAGCAGTACAGTGTGAGAGGGAGCCCAGGTTGGTGGGTCATAGGGCTCAGTCGTACCCCAGTTCCAGGTGGCACCCCGAGGGGAACCCATCACACAGCTTTTCCTTTTGTTTCCTCCAGTACTCTTATTTTTTAATTGTTTCATTTCCTGTTTTCTTTCTCCACACCAAATGACGGGCCTGATTTTCAAAAGTGATGAATACCACAGAGATCCCCTTGACTGATATAAATAAAGATTAAGAAGCCAAACTTTAATAATCCACATCTGAAGATTTTGGTCATGTTTTGTCTTTCACTGTAGTCCTTTCTGCCAACACTTTTGTTTGTTTGTTGTTGTTGATTCATTCTGTTTTTATCTGAGGGACATTTTAAGTTTTGATGCCTTGAGAACTACTAGATTATCTCAGATGTCCTGTTTTTTCGAAGACTCACTCCTAATGAGTTCCAAGTTATCATACCAAAAGCCCATCCCTTACCTCAACTTACAGCACTTTTGTTTCAGTGGCCAGTACCTCACAATGTGTACCTGAATCTCAATATTGCTAACCACCAGCATCCAGGAAAAGCACTTCATATGAGTACATTCCTGAACTGGAAAAGGAAGCACACACCCTCTCGTGTGTAAATTCTGGCTTGTGACCCAGCCAATCTACCCTTAAGATAAAATTTTCTTGACAAAGCAACATTACTTTAGAAGAGCCTTTTCTATTTATCTTACTCACACACAGCAGAGTTAATACTACAAAGGATTTTCTGGTCAAATATGTACGTATTTTAAATAAAAAGCAATTTGGCTGTGTCCATGCCCCTATTATGTTTCTTCTCCATGTCTATCCTAGAAAATGTGTTTGACAAAATAGTAAATTGTATATGAATATTTCAGAATATTGACAAAAAGTAATTTCTTTGGGATGGGGATCATCTTTTTTGTTCTGTGCTTATACAGCACCTCGGACAATGAGGTCCTAGTTCATTCCTGGGGCTCACAAGTGCAATGTAATGCAAATAAATAGTAATAATAATAATAATAATGTGAATTTCAGAATTGGTAAATCTGAGCAGTCACCGTAGAAATTATATTCTAGAGTTACCCATGTCCTTTCCAGGAACAGAGAAATACATTTTCATTACCTCTATGGTCAACGAAAACAGCTTGAATTTCAAATTTCAAATATTCACAATGATTATTCACTGGACCTTTTCTGAAAATAATTCTTGGTGATCATAAAGAGGCCACCAATAATTATTTTCAGAAAAGATCCAGTGAATAACTTCAAATAGCAAATCCATTTTATAAACTGCACTACAATCACAGAAAATGTACAAACTGAAAAAGAGGCAGAATTAATCAAATAACTCACTCATTCTGAATTATTCAGATAGCTCTTGCTCAGATAGCTATGGAAAGATTCAGCTCAACAGAGATTTTTTTAAAGTGGAAAAACATTAAGGTAGAAATCAAATGTGCTCAGCTGGTTATGTCTTAATTATATATGGCGTTTCCCCTCATTTGGGTCTCCCTCCCAACCTACTCATGTGACCTGTGGTGTCTTTTGCAGATGAATCAGTATCAGCCATGCCAATGTAGAGCCATGTATAATCTGCCACCCACTTCTGTGTCTCTGAACTCACTAGTTAGATATGTCTGGAGGGAAATTCTCCCACATTAGTTGACAAGTGTGGTCATCTGGCACTAATTGAAACAAAGAGTGCAGCACGGAACTATAAAGTTGAACCTGTCTTTCCAATTATGGCATTTGCACTGCTCTGACAGAAACAAACGAACAAAAACAAAACACCAAAGTGCACAGCTGCTGGGCTGCTTATTTAATCTTACCCTTTACTCAGCACTCCATATATTTCACATCTATAATGGTTTTGCCCCAGACTACTGCACTGTATCTCTACAGATTTTTAACACTCTATCCAGATTATGTTAATAAACTTCATCCACAATAGCCTTAGTGTTCAAGTCAGAGAGGATGCCCTAGCTGTTCCCTGTGGTGCTAAGTCATTGTAAGGTTCTCCACAGCTGGGGCTCTTGAGGAGGAGATTTTTTGTTCCTGGAATAAGGCAAGCACAGGTGGTGCTGCAAATTGTTTGCAAATTGTTTAGCTTTTGTTAGCTTGAAATCAAGCCTCAGTCTTGGCATGTCCACAAGTTGCTAAAGAGAAGAAAGGACAAGAGTGGCCCTTTGTGATGATGGTGATGCTCCAGTTCCTGAATTTTTCAAGATTGTTAATCATTGAGCTATTGAAATGGATTTTTTGCTTCCAGATCGTGCTTAAGGCACAATTTGCCAGCAGAGACTTCAGAGTGTCCATAGCTTCATTTTATTTAATAATAATAAAAATACAATGCTTGTCTTAACAATGGTATTACAGCCACTAGACTTACATATATTTGTTGCATAATGATTAAAAAGCCCTTCATATCTGTGAATGACTGTTGTGACTTTTGCCTTCAGATACAAGCAGTATTCAGAATCCTTGTACTATTTTTTCTTGTACGTGTGGGAAGGATGTGGGGAAATGCAGTTGCATAAAGTGCCTATGTAGTATCTGAAAACTAATTCCTATTTGAACCACCATTGTAACCATTCAAGGTAAACTTCAGTCACATGATCATTCCACGAGTGCCTAGCTTTGCACACAGGGAAAATCTTTTAGTGTGTCACTGAGTATGAGCTATAAAGGCTGGAAGGAAGCCAGAGAAAGGGGAAAATAGAAAAGTCAGGCACAGAGGGAAGTGGGAGCCTTCTAGTCTGTTGTTAGCCAGGCATGTTGTAGGCAAAGTAGCGGTGAAGTCTGTATATAGTTGGGAACTGGTGGTGGGAAATTTTTTGTGAATAAAGAGCCCTGGTGTTGCACCAGACTGAAGTGTCCCTGACTCACTGAAGACAGAGGCCCAGGGAATACCCAGGCACAAACCCCATTACAACTTCAAATAAGTTACTTTTCTGTCCACTGTGTGTATGGTGCTGTTGGGAGGGGCAGAGAAGGGAAAGGAAATAAGATGAATATTTGATTTTTAAAAAAGCTTAAATATTAAGCAAGGATTTTAAAAGTATTTTTTCATAAGATTTTGAAAGACTGCTATCTAGGGTTTGTTGCTAAATTGATTTAGCTAATCGAGTTGAGTTCTTAAACATAGGATTAAAAATTAAAGTAATGTAGGCAACAAATGTGACCACTGTTTATATTACTGTGTAGTGAATTAGCAGAATGCTCTAGCAAGGTCAGTGGTAGAGGCAAATAGCATAGTCATATTAACAAAAGGAAACTGGTGTTTAAAAGCAGAGACTATAGTGCAATATGGCTTAAATAGCTGGCTTTGAAATCTCTTTTGGTCCATAGTTTGCCTGTTATTTTGTATGGGATCGGTAGGGGATATATTCCTCACTTATGGCCACAATCAACTAGCTTGGGAAAAAAAGCTCACTCTCATAATTGTTATACATAATAAAAAGGGTAAAATAACATAAAAGAAAGCTGGCTACTCCTTTAAGTCAGACTCTGCTGGGTTCTTCAGGCTCTGTTAGTGGGTCAAACTCTACTCTTGCTCTTTTCACTGTCACTGGAGTACCATTAATCAAAAGAATACCCCCTGATGATAAACATAGTCTCAGAGTTGGCAGAAAACCTCAAAAAGACCAACCATGCTATTGAACAATACTAAAGGCTCACTTTCTCGCTCCACTTTCGTTGTCTACTAGTACACTGGGAACTAACCAAACTTACTGACAGGGTAATAAGAAAGGTTTCAGAGTAGCAGCCGTGTTAGTCTGTATCTGCAAAAAGAACAGGAGTACTTGTGGCACCTTAGAGACTAACAAATTTATTATAGCATAAGCTTTCGTGTGCTACAGCCCACTTCATAGGATGCAGAGAATGGAACATATAGTAAGAAGATATATATATATATATACATACAGAGAAGGTGGAAGTTGCCATACAAACTATAAGAGGCTAATTAGTTAAGATGAGCTATTATCAGCAGGAGAAAAAAACTTGAGGAATTCCACCATGATTTCAACAATTTCCATCCCACCATCAACCTCAACTTAGACCAATCCCCACAAGCAGTCCATTTCCTGGACACTACTGTGCTAATAAGCGATGGTCACATAAACACCACCCTATACCAGAAACCTACTGACCGCTATACTTACCTACATGCCTCCAGCTTCCATCCAGGACGCACCACACGATCCGTTGTCTACAGCCAAACTCTAAGATACAACCACATTTGCTCCAGTCCCTCAGACAGAGACAAACACCTACAAGGTCTCTATCAAGCAATCTTAAAACTACAATACTCACCTGATGAACTGAAAAAAACAGATTGACAGAGCCAGAAGAGTAACCAGAAGTCACCTACTACAGGACAGGCCCAACAAAGAAAATAAAAGAACGTCACTAGCTGTCACCTTCAGCCCCCAACTAAAACCTCTCCAGCGCATCATCAAAGATTTACAACCTATCCTGAAAAATGATCCCTCACTCTCACAGATATCTTGGGAGACAGACCAGTCCTTGCTTACAGACAGCCCCCCAACCTGAAGCAAATACTCTCCAGCAACCACACACCTCACAACAGGTTTCAGAGTAACAGCCATGTTAGTCTGTATTTGCAAAAAGAAAAGGAGTACTTGTGGCATCTTTGAGACTATTCAATTTATTTGAGCATAAGCTTTCGTGAGCTACAACTCACTTCATCAGATGCATCCAATGAAGTGAGCTATAGCTCACGAAAGCTTATGCTCAAATAAATTGGTTAGTCTCTCAGGTGCCACAAGTACTCCTTTTCTTTTTACACCACACAACAAAAACACTAACCCAGAAACCTATCCTTCCAAAAAAGCCCGATGCCAACTCTGTCCACATATTTATTCAAGTGATACCATCATAGGACCTAATCACATCAGCCACAGTATCAGAGGCTCTTTCACCTGCACATCTACCAATGTGATATATGCCATCATGTGCCAGCAATGCCCCTCTGCCATGTACATTGGCCAAACTGGACAGTCTCTATGCAAAAGAATAAATGGACACAACTCTGACATCAGGAATCATAACATTCAAAAACCGGTAGGAGAACACTTCAACCTCTCTGGCCACTCAGTAAAAGATTTAAGGGTGGCAATTTTGCAACAGAAAAGCTTCAAAAACAGACTCCAACGAGAAACTGCTGAGTTTTAATTAATATTCAAACTAGATATCATTAACTTGGGTTTGAATAGAGACTGGGAGTGGCTGGGTCATTACACATATTGAATCTATTTCCCTATGTTAAGTATCCTCACATCTTCTTGTCAACTGTCTATATGGGCTATCTTGATTATCATACAAAAGTTTTTTTCTCCTGCTGATAACAGCTCATGTTAACTAATTAGCCTCTTACAGTTTGTATGGCAACTTCCACCTTCTCTGTATGTGTGTATCTTCTTACTATATGTTCCATTCTATGCATCCGATGAAGTGGGCTGTAGCCCACAAAAGCTTATGCGCTAATAAATTTGTTAGTCTCTAAGGTGCCACAAGTACACCTGTTCTTTTTTTGGTAATAAGAAAGATGTTTCCTGTGGAAACATCAAGTGGTATAGCATCGAGTTCCAATTCAATTCACCTACAAATGGAGGAGATTTGAGAATCCAATAGTTCAAAATAAAGGAGGAAAATTAGTAGTAAGAACTCAGGGCCAGAATTTAGAAATAATTGTGAAATTCACAATTATATCCTCTTGTGGTGCCACACATGCATATCTTTTAATTTGGAATTAAGCTTCTCTAGGTTATATGCCATTAACTTGTGTTCCCCCACCCCCTTGGTCCTTTTAGGTTTTCCTACACCCTTTTAAATCATGTTTAGCCAAAATGGTTATTTAGCAGTTAAGTACTCTGACATCAAGTGGAGTGCCCCAAGGGTCGGTCCTGGGGCCGGTTTTGTTCAATATCTTCATAAATGATCTGGAGGATGGTGTGGATTGCACTCTCAGCAAATTTGCGGATGATACTAAACTGGGAGGAGTGGTAGATACGCTGGAGGGGAGGGATAGGATACAGAAGGACCTAGACAAATTGGAGGATTGGGCCAAAAGAAATCTGATGAGGTTCAATAAGGATAAGTGCAGGGTCCTGCACTTAGGACGGAAGAACCCAATGCACAGCTACAGACTAGGGACCGAATGGCTAGGCAGCAGTTCTGCGCAAAAGGACCTAGGGGTGACAGTGGACGAGAAGCTGGATATGAGTCAGCAGTATGCCCTTGTTGCCAAGAAGGCCAATGGCATTTTGGGATGTATAAGTAGGGGCATAGCGAGCAGATCGAGGGACGTGATCGTTCCCCTCTATTCGACATTGGTGAGGCCTCATCTGGAGTACTGTGTCCAGTTTTGGGCCCCACACTTCAAGAAGGATGTGGATAAATTGGAGAGAGTCCAGCGAAGGGCAACAAAAATGATTAGGGGACTGGAACACATGAGTTATGAGGAGAGGCTGAGGGAGCTGGGATTGTTTAGCCTGCAGAAGAGAAGAATGAGGGGGGATTTGATAGCTGCTTTCAACTACCTGAAAGGGGGTTCCAAAGAGGATGGCTCTAGACTGTTCTCAATGGTAGCAGATGACAGAACGAGGAGTAATGGTCTCAAGTTGCAGTGGGGGAGTTTTAGATTGGATATTAGGAAAAACTTTTTCACTAAGAGGGTGGTGAAACACTGGAATGCGTTACCTAGGGAGGTGGTAGAATCTCCTTCCTTAGAGGTTTTTAAGGTCAGGCTTGACAAAGCCCTGGCTGGGATGATTTAACTGGGAATTGGTCCTGCTTTGAGCAGGGGGTTGGACTAGATGACCTTCTGGGGTCCCTTCCAACCCTGATATTCTATGATTCTATGATTCTATGACATATATACTGTGGACATGTTTTTTAAACTAAATCTATGAGAATTGCAGCTTCTTGGTCATGTATTTTACTCATATGTTACCTTACCATGAACTAATAGCACAGAATACCTTACTGGCAAAGTCAACTTTTTAAACTGGAAAATGTGTTTGGTGGTTTATAATGACTGTATTTTTCTATTTCATTGTGTTTGTTTAAAGTCTTAGTGAATATGACTGACATTTCTGGAATGTAGAGTAGCACTTAGAAATTTGCACAATTACTTACTGAGATTTGTATACCTCTGAACATTACTTCCCTAATGAGCTCTAGGTAGTATGGGTATTAGGCCTTTACCCCACTACACATAATGGGCCTCCTAATTGGAAAAAAAGAATTCAAAGGTATTGACTTAAGAAAATATGATGTAGTCAAAACACAGGAATTTTAACCTTAATTTTAATAAGCTGCATGTAGCGCAGTGGTGGGCAACGTGCTGCCGGTGGGCCACACACGGCCTGTGCGGGTAATCCGCTGGCAGACCACGGGACAGTTTGTTTACATTGACCATCTGCAGGCACAGCCACCCACAGCTCCTAGTGACTGTGGTTCGCTGTTCCTGGCCAATGGGAGCTGCAGGAAGCAGTATGGGCAGCAGGGACACGCTGGCTGCCGCCTCCCACAGTTCCCACTGGCTGGGAACAGTGAACTGTGGCCACTAGAAGATCCTGGTGGCCATGCCTGGAGATGGTCAATGGAAACCTTGTCTTGCACCTGCCAGGGGTTTACCCTGATGGGCTGTGTGCAGTCCGCGGACTGTAGGTTGCCCACCATTGATGTAGAGGTTACAGCTTAAGGTCAGAAGGGACTACCAGATGTAACCTGTACATAACGGGCTTCTAAACATCAACCAGCCATGTCTGCACTGAGCCCAATAACCTGGAATCGTATAAAGTATTACATCCCTTTTGAAGGCTAAACTATTGTGTACCACAGGCAGAGAACAGGAAGGACTGATATGCACCAATGCCCCTGAAATAGTAGGGAATTGATTAATTAAGTTTTACCCAGATGATACAAGCAAGCAACTCACATCAGATGCTGCAGAGGAAGGGGAAAACCCCCCAAAGTTCCTGCCAATCTGACCTGAGGGAACATTCCTTCTTGACCCTGAAAATAGCAATCAGTTTTACTTTGAGCATGTAAGCAAGAGCCACCAGCAAAGCATCTAAGAAAGAGAACTCTCCGTACCACATTTCAGCATCCAGTTGGTGTCCTATCTACAGCTGTGGCCATCTCTGATGTTTCAGAGGATGACAAAAAACAAAAAGAAAACACAGACTACATGGGGAGAGGGGAAAACATTTTTTCCTGACTCCTGAGGGAGGCCAGCTGAAGCTCTGAATTGTGAGATTTAAGTCACAGACATAGGACTGGAAAGAACCCCAATGGCCATTGAGCCCAGCTCCCGCCACCACAGGCAATCCCATCATAGAATCCCATTCACATTTATCTATCTCTGTTCCTAAAACAAATTAGGTTATATTCCCCCCCCCCTACTCCTACAAGAATGCTGCTCCAGACCCTTACTCCTCTGATGCTAGAAACCTACTGATTTCCAACCTACATTTATTCATGGCAGTTTATACGCATTTGTTCCTTTGACGACACTTCATTTTAACTTAAATAGCTCTTCTCTCTCCCTGGTGTTTACCCCTCTGATGTAATTATAGAGAGTAATCGTATCCCCTCTCAGCCTTCATTTTGCTAGGCTAAACAAGCCAAGATATTTTACTCTACTCTCATAAAATAGACCCTCTTCCCCGATCATCTTAGTAGCCATTCTCAGCAGCCGTTCCAGTTTGCAGTCATCTTTCTAGAACATGAGTGAAAAGAATTATTCACAGTATTCCAGATGATGTCTTGCCAGTGTCTTGTACAATGGCATTAATGCTTCTCTGTCTCTAGTGGTAATGTCTTGCCTGATACATCCTAGGATCTCACTTGCATCACAATGAGAGCTCACCCTGTTATTGTCTAATACATCCAGGTCTCTTTCCTCTGTCATTTGCAGCTGATGAGCCCCCAGTTTGTAGCATAACCTTTTGTTATTAGTCCCTAAATGCATGTCCTGATTATTTTATTTCCTATTCTTTAGTGTACTTGACCAGTTACATAGGATATCTATATGATGCTCAATCTAGTAATTCCATTAAAAAAGAAAAAAAAAATAGAAGCTAATGCCAAAAAGACAGTAGCTTAATAAGGAAAAATCACTTTCAGCAAAATGCTGTGGGTGAAGTCCTGGTCTCATTGAAGTCAGTGGGAGTTTTCCCATTGACTTAAGTGGGGCCAAGTTCTCATCCTGGATGGTTTTGGGTTTGGGTTTACTCTGCATTGTTCTGAGAAGCCAGTTGTTAGGATATAGATATTCAGGCCTGTCTGTAAAGGCCTGTACTTTAAGAATTTAGGTGTATTCTTATCAGTTGGCTAGTTCTAGAGGTATAAAAGAAAGAATCAAAATCACTGTCTGCTGGTGAAAGGGCCTTCTCTTACTGTGACAGTCTGAGGCCCTGTTCTTAGGCTAAGACATTTGGCTAAGCAGCAGAGGCAGCCATAAGCTAGGAAGCGAACAGTCACATCCTCACATTCCAAACTAGTCACATTGAAATAAGGTGCTATTGGGCTGTTAGGCACTATCAGGACATGATTGTATTCCTATCACCTCCAGAGAAAGGGAAGTGCCTAGAAAATGTAAAAGGAAACTTAGTTTAATAGCATCCTGTCTGGCAAGAACTCACTTATCAATAGCTGGGATGTGAAATCCTCACTTCTGTATTGTCTTGTCATTATAGTTCCCACTTTGCTATTGTTTGTCTGTATAATCTCTGTCTGGTTCTGTGATTGTTCCTGTCTGCTCTATAATTAATTTTGCTGGGTGTAAACAAATTAAGGTGGTGGGATATAATTGGTTACATAATCATGTTACAATATGTTAGGATTGGTTAGTTAAATTTCAGGAAAATGATTGGTTAAGGTATAGCTAAGCAGAACTCAAGTTTTACTATATAATCTGTAGTCAATGAGGAATTGAGTGGGTGTGGAAGTGGGAGGGGAGTGGGAGGGAGGTGGGTGGGTGGGTGGGGGAGATGGGAACAGGGAATGGGAGTAAGGAAGTTGGAATCATGTTTGGCTAAGGGTAGGAGTGGGAACAGGGACACAGGTGTAAGGCTCTGTGGTGTCAGAGCTGGGAAGGAAGATACTAAGGAAGGAAACTGGAATCATGCTTGCTGGAAGTTCACCCCAATAAACATCGAATTGTTTGCACTTTTGGACTTCGGGTATTGTTGCTCTCTGTTCATGCGAGAAGGACCAGGGAAGTAAGTGGGTGAAGTAATAAGCCCCCTAACACCAGTGCTGTCTGTTTCACAGAACAGGTTAAACTCTTTACAAAAGCAAAAAAAAAAGTCCCTGCATAATATTTTAATGAATAATTTTCAACCAATATGTTGTTCATAAACTATCCTTTTGACTACTAGTTATTAGTTATTCAAAATCTATGATTGGTTGTCAAAGTCACATGGAATTTTTTCCACTCCCTGATTGGATGAGTGGAAAGTTTTAAACAGGAAAATAACAAATAAAGAAACTTTAACCATTTATTCTGGCTAAATGCAAAGAATCCTACATGAAACTTCTGAGATTTATGGACATTTCCATGAATATCCAGTAGATGTAGACTGTTTGCAAATAATATTTCTTTCACCTTCTTTTGACACCAGCATCCTGTTCTGGCACCTCACCTCTTTGCCCAAGAGGTAGCAGATGTTTGGGGCCTTTTCAAGTCAGTTTGCCAGTGTAAGAAAAATTAGTGACACGGCATCTGGATATACTCTAAATATAACTTGTTTTATTTATACATATATATCAGTCCTGAAATGCGGTGGTCAAGCAGAATGCAGGACGATCTCTTCCACCAGGAATCTCAGCCCAACACCAATGTCCAGTTTGCAGAGAGCAACTCTGACTCAAGCATTGTGTCTACAAAGAGACTATACTTGACTAATGCTCGCACAACTCCCTCCCACTGCCTCTAAACAGACTCTTGCATATCCAAAAACAATAACACGTCATGGCTTCCCAATACTGAGCATTTGCTCACACGCTAAGAAAAAGAACTCCTAAAACTACGTGTAGGACCACCATCTGGTGATGTCTGCCTTAACACTTCTCATACGAGCCTTTAAATCAAACTGAATTGGGGGATTTCTGTCACAAAAATAAGGAGTCATTTTTTGCTGTTCATCCCCTTTACTATTTATACAGGCACCACACATCTCATGCTATTGCTTTAAAAAGTAGCTATTTTAAATAATTCCTGACATATTTCCCATGAAAGTCTCTGTATAGATTGTTGTTAATCCCTAGACCCAAGGTTTTTTTTCCTTTCTAATTTAGATGGGTAAAACATGACAGGACATTTCCAAATGATAGCAGTTCCTATGTCTCTGGTTTTGATTATGTTTCTTTCCTTTCATTTTTATGCACTGTCATAAGACATAAAACTATTAATGTAGTATAAAGTTCATGCATGAACAGGAGATACATAATTACTGAGAAAAAGTGTAGAACAAAAGGCACTATATATTCTTTGGTTCTTGCAGCTCCTGCAGTATTTTGGTGCCAACCACTGAATAATATTTTAATATTTTAGAAACATTATGAATTTGTTATGACTACTTTCATGCCTCACTAGACAGCTTTATCTTTTAATAAAAAGTTATTTACATTTTTTTCTGTTTATTTGTTTATGTCTTATGCCACTTAACTGTTCAGAGAATGGATGCAGGAGACTTGATACTTATTGTGAAGGTGAAGACAGTGGTAATTTCTCTGCAAAGTTACTGTACTCTCTGCATACTGTGATTTCAGAAATGTTCTTAGCTTGACCTTGAGATACAAGAACTATTCCCTGTGCAAACTAATTCAGCTGGGGCTGCCACTCAGCAGCTCATCAATTATGTTAAACTGTGTCAACCTGTGTGCATTGTGTAATTTTCCACACTGAATGATTGCCAACTGAATACAGACAGAGGCAAATATTGAAATCATGACATGTAGCCAGAGCATGTGTAAAACTTGAGGATTTCTTTAGCTTAAACCTACTGGCCTCTTGCAAAGGCATGCAGAATTACAAATAGTATGTTAGTATAGCATAAAGCTTTAGGAAAGCAACAACTATATTGAGTTTATCGTTTATTAGGTTAATGAACATTATTAGTAAATGGTTGCCAGTGAGAATAAGTCCATTGACCTGGTTAATACAATTATATTTTACTTTTTCTTATATTGTAAGCTTGATCCTGCATTCCTGATCCAGAGAATCATCTCACCACAGATGCTTAACAAAATGTAAATTGTCATAGTGTTATTGAGGTCAATGGAGCTATGACAATTTACACCAGCAGAGGATCTTCCTCTGCAAGTTTTGCCTGATTTAGGATCGGATTCTATATATATATATATTTTTTTTAAGGAGGCATGATTTGTAAGTGTTAACTTCATATCTGGTTAAGATTCTTGTATGTTTGTTTTATTTTATTAAAATGAATGCAGTAGTTACACTTAAAAAAACCCTATTGTTATTAAAGTTTCCACTGGTTGTATTAGTATTTCCCATTATTATGTATAGGAAATAACATAAAAACTTCTCAAGCTATAGATAGAAACATGTTTCCATTGTAAATATTTAGTTAAACAGGTGGACATAAAAAGTACAGCAGTATAAACTCAATGTTCTGCCTCCCCCCCTTTATAAGTGTATTTTGCTTTCTATTTTCCTTTCTTTCCAAAGTGCTGAAAATTAACATCTATTAGGATCACAACAGGAAGCTTCTAGAGAACGTTTCTTGTGAATATGCCTTTGAAATTAGTTTCCTCCCCTGCCCACACTGCCAACCTTGAAACCACCATGGATAACATTTGTGTGTGTGTGTGTTATAAACAAAAGCAATTCAATAAATGTAACTTGTTAGCAACTAATTTAACCTAACACTGCTAAAAATACCTTTGAAGCAATATGCGGTTTATAGTAATATAAACACACTCAGCCATGCAGAACAGGAAATGTCAAAGGAAAAGGCTAATAGTTTCACAGGCAACCTTAACAGAACACTACATTATAAGCACTATATAGAGGCTTGACAGCTGTAATCTGTTGGTTGGTAACCTTGAAACTTGCAAGGACAGGTTGGAGTATTAGAATGTGTTGCTGGGTAGTTATAAATTAAACTGATGAGACTTTACAGATGTATATGCTTAAAATGTGTTTGTCAAGTCAATTCTTAAAAAGGATGATATATAAAATTATTTTTGCAAAGCCTTTTAGATATAAAATTTGTAGTATCTGCTCTCTTTTGTTTGTCATGAAGCTTCTTTACCTTCTCCTGTTTCTAATAATGTAGATCTTAATGGCTATTATTACACTGAGTCTTATTAATGTTATTTTTGCAAGCCCTTTGAGGCATGACTGCTTTGATGCATATTTGTGTACTAAAGAAGCTACAAACAAAAATCTCTAATCAGTGAAACAGTAGTTCAGATACTTTCTTTCTCCACCCTTCAATCAAACTCACCCCTGTTCTCCTAGGAAAAAAAAATTGAGTTTAATTTTCATACTCTGAATTTCATTTAACTGGTCTGTGTTTCCCTCTATGCTCTTTATTGACCTTTCATGGCATTTTCTAGCACTTGGTTTAAAACAACATTTTAAAACAACAATATCTGGTATGAAAGTAATAACTCGACTCCTTCATTAAACAACCTTATAAACACCAATTTACCCTTCTACTCCCAACAATTCTCTTCAAAAGTCAGCAGTATCCAGTACAGAATGTCCTAAGCAAACACTTGAATTGAACAGCCTTCTGTGTTAGAACAAAATAAAATAGACTTGACACGCAGGCATGATTTCAACAGTAAGATTATACACTTGTTTGTTTATTCCAAATGAGCAAGAAGAAAGACAAGATGCAAAAGATGTAGTTTAATTAGGCTGTGATTTTATTAACTCATTTGGGAACTACTTGGTAATAACTTGTGCAGTGCAGGTCATGATTCCTTCCTTAATCATTTCCATCTGGTCTAGGGTTGCTCTCAACCCCCCCACGCCTCCACAGTTGGTCTCAGCCCATTGCTAGGACCCCACCACTCTCCCTCTGTATAAGGGTGAAGGAACTGGAAAAAGGAACCTCAGTCCTCCTCCCCAGTTTCTTTAGGGGGTGTTCTCCTTTAAATCCACTTCCAGTTCTGGTTGATCAGGGAATCCAACCCCCTATAGAACAAATACCCGTATTGGACATCTGTCACAGGAGGCATCAAAAATTAATTTTGTTGTCCCCCTCCCTACCTCCAGTGTGGTTCCCAGGTAGCTAACAGTTCTCTCTCTAACACTGGCAAAAATTATATCTGTTCCCTCATCAGATAGGTGTATCCCTTTGTCCCTGAATAACTTGGGTACCCAAGATTATAATGTTGATGGGTAATAACCAAGCCTTTCTGTGTCCAGTGATTCTCACACTTTCTGGACTTGTCAACCTGTGGAGGCGTGGCAGCTCCCCTCCATATTACTATTTCAGACATGTTGACAGTTAACCCAGGGAAAGTATCCTGGATTTGCCATAAATCTCTTTGTCCTGATGATTAAGTCACCTCCCTTCAAAATTCCCAAAGCTTTCACCCAAGTGTGCAATAATAATTTCAGTTGTTTCACAGCTGACACAAAGTGTCTGAGGGGCATCAGCTAGTCCCAGGGCATGGCCACTGCCCCGCCAACTTAGACTCACCTTGTCACTGAGGCACAAATGTGAAATTCCAAGGGGAACTGGTTGCCTGCCTGTCTATAGATCCAAACATCGTCTCTCAGAACTTGTTCCCTTGCTCCCCCATAGAGCACCCTTTTATCTAGGTTGACTCTGAGCTGCCACACCACTGAGACCATGAAGTGAATTTCTAACTCTTGTGGCCTTCTCATGTGATCCTGAAAGAAAGAATAAA
The DNA here is from genome assembly GCF_965140295.1 of Lepidochelys olivacea. Taxonomy (NCBI): domain Eukaryota; kingdom Metazoa; phylum Chordata; order Testudines; family Cheloniidae; genus Lepidochelys; species Lepidochelys olivacea. The sequence continues at coordinate 71,631,831 of NC_140411.1, read as the reverse complement.
CCAGAAGAGTTCAGCACATATAAACCTGAATTATCTTCCCAACAGACGCTGCCATATTCTTCTATGCACTCAGATCTCACCATTAATGGGTTTAACACATTGCCTTATTTGTGAGACTCATGGCAAAGCTACAGTTGAGCCCTGAGAAGAATAAAACCATAAAAATGAAACCTAACCTACACGTTACATTAGAACCCCGAGTTAAATAAGAAAGTGTTTTTTTATGAAGCAAACTTACTCTTAACATACAAACTACCATATTAATTTATTCATTCATGCTTATTTCTAAATGCACCTAAAACTCAAGGATCTTAATCTAAAATCCACTGATTACCAGAAAGACTGCCATTGACTTCACTGAACCCTTGGCTCAGATGCTGGGTGTTTGAATACGTACTTAAAAAACACACAAGTTAACTCAATAAAATAGAATCACATTTTGGGATTTAGCCACTGGCCTACACTGAGGATAGTGCAGATTCATACCCTATTCATGGCATATATCTAAAGAGTGGCCTTTTTAAACTGGTATAACTGATAGGAGTATTAGGCCCTCGGGATATATAGATGCTGTTATACTCTTTTTGAATAATTATGTTTTCATATGGTACATGGGAATTCATGTCTTTTAACATGTTTATTCTTTTTAATAGTTGTTTGGAAAGTGGTCTTTTCTATCATTCAGTATTGACTTCTCCTAAGTGTACTGACCATTATGTAAAGTAAAGCAGTTGGCTTAACATGATGTAGTCAGGTTTACTTTTGGATGAATGTAAAAGTAACAAATATGTCAAGAGGTAAATGTGAAATTAAATTACATGGTTGTACAATGCTGTGCAGTCCACTCATATCCTTTTATATCTTCTATGTTGCTTTATTGTCTTCAACCCCTGCTTTTTCAAATACCAGGAAGACTCTCTATAATGAATAGAAAACTAGTGAAACTATAACATCACAATAGACTGACAGCTGAGCAATTAATAAGGGAAGTAATTGTTATTTATACTCTTTAAAAAAATGTTTTTTTTTTGAGGGGGTGAAGGGTTACTCCTATGTTTAATGAACTCTATGGGGAAAAGATTCATATATTTTAAGGTCAGAAGAGATCACTGTGATCACCCGGTCTGACCTCCTGTGTAACACAGGCTGGAGGAATTCCCCAAAATAATGCTTTTTTTGAATTACAGCATATCTTTTAGAAACAAAATATCTAATCTTAATTTAAAAAATTGCCAGTCATAAAGAATCCACCACAACAATTGGTAAATTGTTCCAATGATTAGTTACCCTTGCTATTAAAAATTCATACCTTATTTCCAATCTGAGTTTGACTAGCTTCAGCTTCTAACCATTGGCTTTTGGTATGTCTCCATCCATTCAGTTAAAGTGTGAGAGTTCACAGTATTCTGAGATACCAAAAAATTCTTCCACAAAATGAGGAAATAGTCCATTAGCCAAAGGCAAGTTTTTTGGCAATAACTTGTTTTAGTTTCCATACAATGTGTGTGTGTTTGTGTTTTTCTGTGTTTGTGTTTGTTTGTTTGTTTTTGTGGATTCTGAATTTCAAGGCCTAACTTCAAAGAAATTGTTTGATGACACCTTCTCACTGTTGAGCATTTTGAAAAATGAGCTCAAATTACCCCCTTCCTGATTCATAAGCCAGGTAGCAATGAAACCATTTTCACTGAATTTCAGTTATTTTTAACTGATATTTAACACTAATATTTTGCTATGGTACATAATTAGCTAGGGAGGGACATATGTCATGTTTGTATTAGTGTCTGTATTAGCAGCATACCTTGATACCCTCCTTCTCCCTGAAGCACAACAAAAGGCATAGTAGAATCTTAAGGTCACCCTGGAAATGGAGACACTCAAGACTTGGACTCTTAACCTTCAAATATGCAACTGGATGATGGGAGACATTGCAAACATAAATTACACCGAAGAGGCACAAATGCAAGAGATCCACAAAGAAGAAATGAAGGCAAGGATTACTGCAGATACAAATGGATAGAGAAGCCATCAGTAAGAAGCTAGATCTGTAAAGGTATTCCTTAGATCACACTAAGTTAAGCAACCAGAGGAAATAGTAAACGTGGTCCATGATAGAGTGGTATCACCTCACCATCAGTCAATATAGATGACACTCTTACCATTGGAATCTGCCAAATACAAGAATTTGAACAAAAAGAAAAGGAGGACTAGTGGCACCTTAGAGACTAACCAATTTATCTGAGCATAAGCTTCCGTGAGCTACAGCTTATCTTTTTGTGAATGCAGACTAACATGGCTGCTACTCTGAAACCAAGAATTTGAACATAACTGGCACACAGGGTTCTATGACACGATACCAAGGATAATAGAGACGCTGGCAATGACCAAAATAAAATAAAATAATAATTAAAAAAAAAAAAACATGTAGAGGTAGATCCAACAAAGGTATCTGACATTAACTGTATCTATTCAAGAGTGATAGGCCTACCAGCAAGTTCATGAGAGTTTGACATCATGAATATTTTCTCACATGAGTTGGCTCCTGTACCAATGTCAATGTTCACTTACTCTGGTGACATGAGGATTGCCTAGGCTAAGTCTGACCTTAAAGAAGCAACTGCAGACAGAGGCATCAACTACATACTTCACAAGAAGTCACCTGCATAATCATTGACGGTTCCACAGTTCTTTGGGTAATACACTGGCCAGCAGGTGGTATCAACAAGGACTTTATAACTTATTTCAGAGTCTACATTGAACACAAGCTAGCAGCAGGTGATGTGCATCTTGTGAGTACAAAGTCTTCAGTACAAGGAGTGTCACAAGATCTAGCTATAGAAGCAATCAAAGTGCATCAGTTGAGTGCAAGTACTCAGCTATCTCCATAGAAAGTTGCCTTGATGGTTACAGAAAATAAGAAACAATTGATTGACTTTTTTTGTACAGAACTCATTGAAGACAAGAAGTTTCACTCATGACACACACACACACACACACACACACACACACACACACACACTAAAGCACAAGGCAGGGACAACACCAGTTCAAATAAAACAGGGGCTCATGGCAATCAATATGGCCAACTCCCATGAGGAAAATAATAACTTCCTTGTACAAAACCAGTGAATATATCAATATTATCTGATGACACTGGTCTACTTGTCTTACTATTGCACCATTACCTTGGAGAGGGCCTAACATCTTTAGTAATTATGGAAGCCCAAGTCCAAGAGAAAGCTGTAATAGATATCCACCCAGAGCAATATTGGAACCTAGTACCTCTCAAGCTGTGATACAGTAGCTTCCTATTTTGGTCATTACAAAGTCACTGTATTAAAGATTCTGTGAGCAGGCCACACTTTCCGCTGCATGGCACCAGTGCAGCAATACATCATACATCAATGAATCATGGAAAGTGAAAATTGTCAAAGGAAACATGTTAACACCAAAGTCCAGCTCCTTACCACTAACATTTCTGAGGCATTTATAGAAAAATGTAAAATGAGCACATCTACAGACATGTGTGTGGATAAGTGCTTTGGATGCAGATTCACTCCACATTTGATCCACTACAGTATGGATGGATATGTGAGGAATCCCAAGTGTTTCCAAATATGTACTATATCATGTCATGTTTGCTTCTACAGATATTTTGAAGTTAATCAAGTCCTCTTGTGAGACTGATGCACCTTGTAAATCTGTGGTATGTGGATGTAACATAACCTAACTGCAATACATCTTATTCCATGCATTCGAAGGTGTGGTGTGTTGCAATGTCCTGACAAAATGGAGCTTTAGCATTTACAGATGAAAACAGTGATGACAAGTAGTGACCTGTATTACTCATTTTATGACACACTACTGTAGTTTGAATGAGAAAGAACACCAGTAATCATAGAATCATAGGACTTAATGGGACATCTAGAGGTCTTCTAGTCCAGTCCCTTGCACTCAGTGCAGGACTAAATATTATCTAGACCATCCCTGACAGGTGTTTGTCTAACTTGCTCCTAACTCATTGATAATGATTCAGAAATAAAGTATTTTATTATATTATATTATTATACTATTTTAGTTGAATATAATTTACTGTTTATTTTTCACATTAACAAGAATGGTCACAGTATCAGATGAAAACTGAGGTCCATTCTATACCCCCCATAGCCCCTCTTCATATATTCCTATTATTCAAATATGTATTGTTATTGGTTGATTGATATTGCAAATGTTAAATACACACATTTCATGTATTAGGACTCTTGTGTCGTTTTTATGTGTTCAAACTCTTACTAATTATGGGTGTGTGTGGTTAGGGTGGGATGAAATGTCATTATTTCAACATGCTCAATAGAGAACATAATATATAGAGAGAAATGCAGAACATGCATAAACAACTTAAGCAACCTTTACAAGTCTCCAGGGTTTCTTTTATCTGTCAAAAAGAAGCAAAAAGGGAGAGAAATCCAATTTTTAAAATATACTTTACAGGTCACCTTCGAAAGGCATTGTTTCTTCTGAGCATATTCTTTCCATTACTCTCTTGGTTCTTCCAAATGTGAAAAGTGTCATCCCAACAAATTTCTAGTACATGTTCCTGTTGTGTTTATGCTCAGGACAACCAGGAGAATAATTCAGTATGGTAAAGATTCTGGAATGTTGAGATATGAAATGCTGGGAATCATTCCATGAAACATTTCTTCTTAAGTTGAGAAGTTTGCTGTGGTATTATTTTTGCTACATATCTTGAAAACATAACAGGGAGTATGGCCAACAGTGCCTGAACAGATTTGTATTAATAAGAATATGTTTTAAATGTGAAGCAAGCACTGTAAAGTCGATGGACAGCAAGCTAGTTGATCATTCCAGGTTCCTCATTTGATTTTTTCCACTCTCCAGCTGATGATGTTAGTTTGTGTATCAGAAACGTACCTTCTACATTTCCTGAATTTTCTGCTTTGTGTCCATAGGACAAATGCATCCATTGTTCAGTGTACTAATAAAGATCTGTCACCATGTTATATGGAGAAAGTAAAGATGTGTAATTATGTTATAATCTATCTTTGTTCCTCAATAGGATTTATAAGAAAAGGATCTAGAGGAGATTAGGGCCTTTGGAGGCCTTTATAGAGAAACTAAATGATTGATTTCTATCATCTTCTACCACAGAGGAGGTTGAGGAGATCCTATTCCTATTCTGGAACTACTCTTTTTAAGCAATGAAGATGAGTCAGATGTGAGTGCTGGTCCAAACTGACAAATTAAAGAGCAACAAGTCCTCAGAGTAGATGTTTCTCTTCCAAGAGTTCCTTAGAGGAATTTATAATGAAATAGCTGAGCTGCTTAGAAAAATATATCATCTATCATGCAGCTGCTAAACCAGAGGAAGAGAAGGTAGCTCTTATTGTAACTTTCTTTAAAGAAAGCACTCAGGGTGAGCCAGGGAATTACAAAACCATGAGTCATAAGTCAGTGCCTAGAAAATTGGTTGAAGCAATAGTAAATATAGTTATAGAACAATTGGAGGAACATAATATGAGATGGAGAAACCAACAAGGAAAACTGCATTTCCAGTCTACTAGGGATCTCTGAGCATTAAAACAAAATACTGGTTCAAAGAGACTGAGCAAATTGATTGGGACTTTCAAAAAGCCATTAACAAAGTTCATCTCAAGACACCATTAAGGAAACTAAGTAGTCACTGTATGAAAGGAAAAATACTGATGTGGATTATAAATTGGGTAAGAGGATACAAAAAATAGGAAAAATGGTCACTTTGTTACCCATCACCCAGTTTTTCTGAGATCCCTTTGTAACCCTTTGCAGTCATCTTTGAACTTAACTATCTATCTTAACATATTACAAAACAAATCAGCCTGTAAAACTCACTGCCAAAAGATATTATTGAACTGATGGCTTAGTAACATTCGAAAAATAAAAGGATTAGATGTTTATACTGATAGTGAGATTATTCAAAGGTACATTTTTTCTAGGTTGTAAACAAGTACATGGGTTATAATCCCTTCCATTTTGGCGCATATGTCAACCACTAGGTGTTCAGGTTTGGGGGAACTCTTCTCTGAGCAGGATATTCCACAATTGCCCACCAGAGTGTTTCTTGAACCTCTGAAGCAACCTGTGATTGCCAGTGGTTGGTAACAGGTTAAAAAGCTAAATCTACTTTTGCTCTGATCTAGTATTTAAGTTAATGTCTATATTCCAGGTCAGGCCTTTTATTTGGGGGGGTGGGGGGTGTAACACTTCAGTGAGCATTTGGGTAGAAAAATATGATCTCTTTGGAGAAGAAAAACCTTGGTATGCTCTTAAATGTACTTTATGATTTACACCTACAAGCAATTACACATTTGCAGAAGTCCACAGAAAAGATATTGGGAAATTGTTGTTTGTTTCATATCCCTTTCTGTAGCACAATAAACTATCTTAGACTGAGTAGAAATGTAGCTACAAGTTTAGATAAGGGCCCAATTCTCCATGTGGTATTACTCAAGTAGAGTTATTTTCATGCATAAGTGCTTCCCAAGTCAAACCCTTAATTAGTAAGTGCAATTAGATTGATAATTATCTTGAAAATTTGATTGCAGCCATAAACTAAACAACCACAAGTGTAGACTTTCCAGGTGTGTCTTCTTTCTCATCCAGGTGCAGAGTACTTTAATTGCTACTAATTTACATGTGTTGAAATTGAAAGTGCATGAATGCACAATTACCGTTTTCACCATGAGCAGAAAAATCATGTCCCTTAGTTGTTGGTGGTTAGGGTTTTTTACAGGGTTTACTAAGCACAGGGACATTTATTTTTGAAGTGCTAAGAGAGGCTTCATATTTAGTATAAAAGTGGATTGAACATTCAGTTCTGTTCTTCTTTTCATTCAAACCAGCCCATCAATCCTTCCTTTTAAATGACTTCAACATGTTAAATATTCTGATCAAAATAATTCCTGGAGACAAGGGATGGTCATTTGAAAATGGTGATAATAGCAACAGTGGAGCACTGGACTTCAGTACCAAAGAACCTCTTTACATTCTTAGTGCCTAATGTGGTGCTTGATCCTGCCTAGAGTTGAGTACCCTCAGTTCCCATTGGGTGAAATTTTTTGCTATGCCTCAAAGCTCTGAGGGTAAAGGGTTGTCTCTCTACATAAAATAATCTTCTTGGGGTTGACCTATGGGCCACAGCACTGTCTGGAATCACCTGAGCATTAGGTGATGAAGCCTTATGCCCAGCAAACCCCGCTCACCTACATCCCTGCCTCCAACAGTCTCCCTACTCAAGAGCTTGTGATGGGGTCCCCGATAGCTTGTAGGTGTTTTCTGTAGTTTGTACACTAGGGGAATTGTCCACCAGCTAGATCTGGGGCTGTTAGGGGCATAAAGGGACTAGAGTGAAAGTGAAAATCTCACCCATTGACTTTAATGGAAGTTTCTCATCACATGCATATTCAGCTCCTCTGTGGATTGATGAATGCTTCAACTGCAATTGAAATCAACTAATTTAACAGGTACCAACATATGATTGGGGCCTAAATTATAGGATTTGTGCAAAGAAATACAAAGCTTTCAGAATTAAAAAAGTTGGAAGACTGTGAAAGTAATGGCAGTGAAAATATATTCTGAAAGTCAAGGAGGGATTGGCAACTAATGACCAGGTTTTTTATTTAAAAATTATTCTATAACCACTAGGTAGTAGGAATTTTCCTCATTCTCTTAAAATGGAGAGAGCTGACAAGTCACTTCCCCAGTTATTCTGTCACTTACTGACAAGTCCATGCTGAAGCCTTAGGAAGAAATCAGTCCAGAAAATATATTTTATTATAATTAAAGCACAATAAAAAAAATCTAGAGATGTTGCAGCTGGAAATTAGCTATGCTGCACATTCAAAATATTAAACAGCAGAAGAGAAGTATAGCAGAAGAGAAGTATAGTTGCAAGTGTGCACAGATGGATTCAATCAATAATTTGAGATGCCTTAAACTGTGCAAATCAACATCTGTATGGAATAGTATAACTAAAGAAAGATGCCTTCTAGATCTAGTTCAAATCCTTCTAGATCAGGGGTCTCAAACAGTGGCCGGCGGGGCTATTTCCTGCCGCCTGCCAGCTCCCCGCAGTCCCCCCGCCCAGCGTTACTTAGAGCAGCTCCGGCCCGGCACACACCAGGGGCACGGCAGGCTCCTTGCCTGCCTGCTCTGCCCCCGTGCCGCTCTGGGAAGTGGCCAGGTCTTGGGGGAGAGGGGGCACAGGTGTCTGTGTGTTGCTCTTGCTCTAGACACCGCCCCCAGCAGCTCCCATTGGCCACGGTTCCCCATTCCCTGCCAATGGGAGCTGCTGGAACGGTGCCTGGAAGCAACAGCAACACACAGACCCCTGTGCCCCCTCTTCCCCAGGTTCCGGCCCCTTGCCAGAGTGACGCGGGGGCAGGGTGGGCAGCCACGGAGCCTGCCCTGCCCATGGTGCGCACCGGGCTAGAGCCTGCCCCCCAAACCCTTCCTGCAGCCGAACCCCCTGTGCTGAGCCCCCTGCTGCACCCTGCACCCAACCCTCTGCCCTGAGTCCCCTGCCACACCCTACACCCCAAGTCCCTGTCCTGAACCCCCACTGCACCCCACACTCCTCCTGCACCCCGACCCCCTGCCCTGAGCTCCCTGCCACACCCTGACCCCTTGCCCTGAGCTCCCTGCTGCACCCCACATCCCTCCTTCCCCTCTCTGTGGCAGGGAGGGGGTTGAGTTGGGGTGGGGATTTCAGGGAAGGGGTAGGAAGAGGCAGGGCAGGGTGAGGCCTCATGAAAGGGGTGGAGTGAGGGCAGGGCCAAGGGTGGCTGGGGGGAGATGTCAGTAATGCAGCCCTCGGGCCAATGTACTAGTCCTCATGTGGCCCTTGTGGTCATTTGAGTTTGAGACTCCTGTCCTAGATATTGAATTTAATCGATTTGTGCCCATTAAGAATGGCATTAGTGCTATCTGAGATATATACTGTAAAGTGTTATTATAGAGTAACAGAAAAAATGGTAAAGTAAGCTCCAATAGGAAAAAAAAAATATCTATGGAAGTAAGTGATCCAATGTGAAGTTGAGATCTATTGATAATTAATAATTGGTAATTAGTAATTTTAGATAATCAATAACCAAATAACTGATAACCAATAAATGATATAATTTTAACTGTGATTGTATGTTTAATGAGAGGGGATATCTCAAATCCAGACTGGTTCAATAATAACAAACCTTGGATAAGTCACCTTTGATTGGATCATTGATTTACCATTTAGTAAAGACAGCACATACAAAGAGAAGGGTACAGTTACCAACAGTTATGAAAGAGGTCCTCTGTAGTTCACTATATCCTATAGTGCCTGTATCCTATCTCCAGGTTGACTTCCTCCTGTTTCTGTATGGTAAGGGTATTTATACTCTTATTCTTTATCATTTATCATTCTAATCTTTATCTATGTCCCTTTTTTGGTACAACCATACTTACTCACATCTTAGGTTATTATCCAAGTTCCCTGTTCCCTGGTAACTTTCCAGCTTCTTCCACACTTTATGATTAGTCACTGTTTATTCCCTTTTTGCGAGTAATGTTATGCGTTATACCTCTACACATGATTGTGGCGAATGTTACTAAAATATTGATTGCAACAATTTCAAAATAAGCTATAGGTTACTGCTCAATAAAAGTCCACTCCTTAAAATTAGCTTACATGCGAGGTCTCCTGGGACTCTTTCCCCCAGGTGAGGCTTGGTTTCTTTCTATTTTAAGTGTCAATAGGTCTTCTCAATGTTACTGACTGGTTTGGCATGCCTTCTATACATCAATCTAAATGGACTTATCATTCTAGCTGAGATGGCAGTTCCCAGAGCCAAAAGGAACATGCAACTATCAAGAAACATACTGAACCAAAGGGACTATTCTTTAAAAAAAAAATTAATTAGGACTACATACCTATATTTAAAAATAGATCTTTTTTGTCACTGTGAATTGATTTAATGTAAAACCCTGTGAGAAGTATAAATTTCAACAGGTTTCAGAGTTACCCTGTTGATAAAGCATAAGACAACATGGCTCTGTTTCATTTACTTCACAGATTAGAAATCAGTCTCAGCTTCACCACCACAGCTCTCTGGATAGGATTATGATCTCTCTGACAATAGTCTCTAAGGTGCCACAAGTACTCCTTTTCTTTTTCCCAGAGTTTTAAATGATTTTCATCCCATTCACTGGAAACTTTGGCTATGGTTTTATTGTCACTATTGTAATTATTGTCAGAAGCATGAGTCAGTGCAGTATGAGTTTATTACAGAGAGGTGTATTATTTTTAGAGAGAGCTATGGAATTGGGAATTCAGAGAACAATCCTCATCAAGATAATGTAGATTAAATTAGAGGTCTAAACTGCTTGTAAGTACCTTATTAGTAACTGAGAACTGATATCACACCCTGACACATCCTAGAATGATGATGGATTATAGCTGTTCATGCTCTATAAATAAATTTTAAAAAGTTAAAGTTTTAAAAACTGTATATTTTGGAAAATTCTTTCAGGGATATCTGTGAGGGCCATGGGAGAGTCCTTCCACATGGAGGGTATTTTTCCAAGTATTACATTTTTAATCTTATTTGGAATGAAATTTTCACAGAGCTTCTCCCATTTAAAATATTTTACCCATGGTGCTGATGTGTGCAATCCCCTTTGGAAGATTAACGGTCACAGTGATAAAGGATCTCTGGGGAGATGGGTATTTCTCTAGCATTTGTTTGAGAGCCTATGAAGTTTCACCTGGGGAACCTTGGGCTAGGCAAGAATGTAAGAATAAAAATGTGTACCTGAGACCAATACAAGTGGAGAATATTCAAAAAACCCAGTCCCCCTTATCCCCCCCCAGTAAACCTAACTTGCATTTCCATTTACAGCTATGTCTAGAACATCTGGAAACAAATTATACAGGTTAGCTGCGGTAACCTATGGAAATCTCTCTTAATACATATATTTAAATAACAGCAACACAAACAACTCAGATATTTTATTAAATAGCTAAAATAACTATGTTATACAGATTAAATAATTTGGATATTAAGACTATTATGACTTTGGGGCATCCTCTGCCTAATTTTACATTTGTGTTACACTGGGAAAAAATGTGAACTATCAACCATGCTAGACTCCTTGGTTGCAACTTTGTATGTATAGAGAGGTTGCTCCATGATTGATCCCCTTTCAACAAAACCATTAACACGTGCTTCAGGGACTACATCATATACAGTAGATTCTTTAATCCAGTGGTTTGGGAGTTTGTAAGGTTTAGAGCCCATTAATACTAGCCCTACTCCAGGTTATAAATTCTTAAGCAGAAAGAAATGACAAAAAATTCCAGAAGGTATAATACTGAATTAGTAGTCTACGAATGTAAGCTACCCTTTCACCTTTTTATTATATTGATATTGCTAGCTTTATAATGACATAATGAGACTGTATTTGCATTTCTTAAAATTTAGTTATTTGAGTATTCAGTATAAACACAAACCCCCCAAAACAATAAAACCTGCCTTCTGATTCCAATAACAGTGACTGTTGTTGTGTAACCCCGTTTTTATATAGAATCTGACACTAAACCTATCCTATACATTTAAACTAACTCATACATTGGAAAAGAAAAGTTTTCTATATTTTAACTACTACAAAAAATACAAAGTAATAAAACATAAAAACATTTAGTTGTAAAGAACCATAGTATTTAGAGATGGAAAATACTCTGGTGAGGATTCTGTTAGGGGGTTTACATTGAATATTTGTTATGTTTATGTTACTGCTGGGCAGTGCTTAATTTGTAATGAAAGAGGTGCTGGGGCTCAAGCAATTTTATTACTTTCATAACTGATGAGGCAAAGCCCAGTGGTGCCAGGGATATTAACTGCCACAAGGAAAGGTGCCGGGACTCAGCCCTGGCAAGCCTTGCAAAAATTAGGGGGTTATTAACAGAAAGTGTTTATGTTAAGAGTTTATTTTTAGGGCATATCGTGATACTCATAGGTTAGGATGGGAATTCATTTGTTTTATACGAGTGTGCGTTGAAATAAAAGATGATTGAAGTTCTATCCTTGAGACCTTCTCTCAGCAAAGTTACAATTTAGGGTCTGATCCAAAGACCTTTGATCTAAATGGGAGTCTATCCTTTGATTTTAATGGGCTTTGGATGAGGCCCACGCTCCTTGAATACAGGACTTACTGTTATGCTTCATGATACATTAATCATACCAAAGTTTTTGGTGTGGAAGATGAGAGAATAATAAGCTTATAGCCAAGATTTTTTTTTAAATTTAGTGGCTAAAATTAGGCTGCTAAATATTTGTTTAAATGGCCTGATTTTCAAAAGTGCTAAGAACCAAGGTTCTCCAAAGGGAAGCTTTTAAATTCCCATTTTAAATTCGAATTTCTTTCATGGTGTCCCAAGAAATTGTCACACTTAAAAGTAAAGCTGGTTGATTTTTTTTAACTGAAAACATTTTTAAATTTAAAATGGCATTATTTTTTTCCAAAACCAGAAACTTTTTCAAAATTTTCTGTGTTTTCATCAGAAATGGTCATTTTAATTTCTTTCTTTCTTTCTTTCTTTCTTTCTTTCTTTCTTTCTTTCTTTCTTAAAATAAGAAATAAAAATTCTTCCATTTTGGTAGGAAAATAACATTGAATTTTTGGAAAATTATTTCTCCTCCCCTCTTTTTTTTCCAGCTTTAGCTAAAAGGTTTGCCAGAAGTACATAAACCTATTTTAATAATTACTGCACGTATTATACATACTACACTGTTTGTACTTAATGTGTCACTGTCAGGAGAAGAAAGTAAAGATATTCATTGTCCATAGCAATTATGAAAAGTTATTACCACGGGATCACTGGATTTGTTATCAAGATATAATGGAAAAAAGTTTGGACAAGATAACTGTGGTAAGTGAAAAAGAGGTCCCATTTCTGAATCCCAAATCATCTGAAATTTCTTCACAGTAATTTAGCTGCTGTACTGTATCTTCCATCCAGATGTGAATGAACCAAAAAATCCTCCAAAGGAAAATCATAAAAGGACATCATTAAAATCATCTCCAGTATAAGACTGAATAGCTGCTTCAAGGCAAGCAATAGTATCTGACCTGGTGGTCATAAAGTGAGAGAATCACCGAGCTGCACATGACTGAAATAAGAAGAGTTCACCCCTTTTTTTGGACTCGGACTCATTTTTGTCTTTTATGTAGTTTTCAGCAAGCCATTGCAGCAGGTGGGATTTATGGCTGCAACAGACCCTAATGGTCATGCTCCTTCTCAAAAGGTCTCCCCTGCTTGATCTTTTTTTTTTAACATCATTGCTTCCCAGAGCTCCTGGGGAGTAACAGCTTCTGCTGCCATCTAGGAATGGGCAGGCTATACCTGACTATGGCCCATCTCTGTCTTCTCATTAGCTCTTTTAAAGATCCTAGTACCAACAGGATTGTAATTCTGGGTGATCCCTGCACTGGGAGGCATGAAGGGGTAGGGATAGGATTAGTTCTTGCATCTTCACCCCCTTTGCACATCTGCTCAGAAGCCAACCTCAGGGTGGTCCAGTATTTGCAAGCACAGGCAATACATCTAGACTGTTTTGATTATACACTAAAGGTTTGTTTCTGTTTTCATTGAAAATGTTTATGAAACTTGCCATTGGCTTCAAAGAGAAAAGTATGGAACCCTCAGTCTCGAGCGTGGCAGACTGAGTTTCCAGCTGGAAGTGATTTGGAAAGAGGCAAATAGGTACTTTTTTTCCCCTAAGCTATCCATCTTTGATTTAGAAGCATGCAGAACACTAGGCTGGTTTAGCATTCAGAGTGCTCAACTGATCAGTCTTTCTGGTGCATTGAGAACAGAGACATGATTTATGTTTAAAGTGGAATTTTTGGAAGCTACTGATCTGTAATGTTGATTTTGGTGTTTTGTGGAAGAAAACCTCCCAGAATTCCTGAGTGACTTGAAGAACATTTCTGTATTATTTTGCGCCCCAACAAAAATTTTGAAGGACTTGGGTCCAGAGTACTAAAGGCTTTTTAGGAGTTGCTGATCCTAAATTAGTCAATAAGGTTTAGGCTCCAAAGTGCCTAATTCCCTTTTTAAAATTAGATATAGGATCCTAACTCTCTTAGGCATTGAAATGCTCAGTGAAGCAACAACCCCAAATTCTTTTAAAAATCTGGGCCTTAATGCTTATGCTCCCCTACCACACACAAACACATCATGATCTCCCTGTTTGCTAGAGAAAAAATTTCACTGAACAGGCAGAGGAAAGACATACATGGGATCCTGGCTGGAGCAAGAGGAATCAATGATGTTCCTTCCACCTTTGCATGGCAACCTAAAGCAGGAGCTGGGCTTGAGCATAGCCAGGGGGTACTCTGAGTTCCCAAACCTGCATCCTGACTGGCCCACCAGGAGATTACCCTGATGGACTGCAGGTTGTCCACCACTGTACCAGAGTGTCTAAACCAATGTCATATTTAAATTCATACTTTTTGTGCTAGTAATATATTATGGACTGTGCCTAACAATGAAGCTCATACTACTCTAGTGTTACTACTTTTAATGCTTGAATTCTGTAACACAGCTAACTTTTCAAATGAATTTTTCAAAACTATACACTTTACATGGGGCCATGCCATCTTTCCTTGTTACTTAAAATGGATTAGTTGCCAAATTTCATCATTTATGGCTGATTGCTGCCTGATCTTCAGAACTTAACAATTGCACAACATTTTTGGAAATCAGTTCTACCTTGGGTTTGACAGGGATCGTAATCCCTCTGTTATGTCAGATCCATCTGTGCTTGAATCTGAAGGGTAAAGAACACTTCACCCTTGCCTCCCCATTCAGTTTGTCTTTGTGGCAGGTGATCTTCTTTTGCTCTTACCAAATTATGTTTCATCTTGATGAGATTTGTTTTTTATCTTGACATTGCCATGTTGTTTGGGGTTCCCCTGATACCTCTTCTACTCAGTCCCCTCAAAATTCAGTTTGACCGCAGTCTCATCATTCAGGTTTCTTTATCTGGCATACAGCAAAGCTACACTGAGTTGATCAGATCCAAAAGTAGGGGGTGGGTAAAGGGCATATTCAAAGTTGCACAGAAACCCTCTTCCTTTTTATACATTAACACATCATATTTACTATACATTGGATCACAAGTTTTGGGTTTGTCTTGGTTGCTTGTAGGAACCGATCCCTGTATAGAATGCTCTGTCCACACACTGTCTATGTATGACTTACTCTTTACCTTATCTTTACGTTCCCAACTTATCTTATTCCTTGTGATTTTCTGTGTTGTAAATGGTTTTCTGGGTGTTTCCCCTTATTTTAGATCATACACACATTTTTTCTCTTAGCTTACTGACCCATTTAGCTATCTTAACTAGCATAGGCATTCTGTTTTCAGCCTGCTGATCTATTTACTTTAATCCAATGTTCCAAGAAATGAGGCTTTCTCTTATGTCCAATTACTCATGTCAAGTCAGGACTACATGTTAAATTTCATGTGATGCTGGAATAAAACCTTATTTTCTTTTTCTTTTTCTTTTTTGATGTGCTACAGTTTGCAGCAGCTCAATATTATATAAGAACCAAAAGTTTGTATTTATTCATTAACTGTCTGCCCACTTTTAGACTCCACCTTCACACAGTTTCCTTAAGTCTCCTATCCCCTTACAGTTTTTAGTAAATTTAAGATGCATAGATTTGACTCCTTTGTGTGATGCTGTGCCTTTTATTAACTCTTGTTATGTTAATGTTCAACTTGCAGAGATATTGGGGGATGCGCAAAGGAGAGAACCCCTCCTTTGTATGTTTTCTGTGCGCAGTTCTTGGGGTTTGTTTGTTTTGCAGGAGTTGCTAACAGTTGACTTTTCAGTTCCTAATACACAGATAGCTATTGACATTTCATCAAAAGACATGTCGTGTGTAGAAAAATCTCAAATTATATTTATACTCTATAGCTTTTAAAAATAATCAGGGCCAAGCTGAAAGGAAGCAATAACTTTTTAGCAGCTCGGGTTTTTTTAATCTCTGTAAAAATGTGCATGTAGTTATTATTATTTTTAAAGTGTGCTTAGTAGATTTTATTCATAAAAAAGCCAGGGACTGAGCTTTCATCTTGCAGATTGAATTACCCTTTCATCTTGCAGATTTTGAGAAGAAAATGAAGTAATTTTTCTGTGGAAAAGCACAAGAAATCTGAAGCTCTGTGGTTTTCCTGATTTGCCAGGTAGAAAAAGGTGGGTTTTTTTGTGAAGTTAAGACTGTTCCACTATAGGAAGTTATATGTCGGAATATCCTTGGGGGTCAACGATTTGGACTGCTTGGGAGGAAAATGATGCAGCTGACCTATAACAAAAAGAAAATAGCCCATCAAACTATAAAGTATAAAGACCGTGAATGTAGAGGAATGTGAAATGTTCTCTTAGAAATCAAAAATTGCATGACCTTCAATATTCAGTCATCTGGTCAATCCCACTGCCAGTGCAAGATTATTCCCTATAATAGATTATTGAGTGGTTTTTATCTGGTAGTTTTGAATGACTCAAGTGATGAGGCTGCCATTTCACTTAAGATATGTTTCTACAGTCAAATGTCTGTTATTCAGTTCTGACTCTGTATTCGGTATCAACTTTACTTTGTTTACATGTACATTATTCCATATAGTTATACTCCCTTTAATTAACCTCAATAATTTCATTATCTCTTTAGTCCTCAGACCCTTCAAATACCTGTTATCATTATATCCCAGGCAAATCATAGACTAGCCAAACTATTCATAGTCAATTTTATTTTCCTCACAAACCATCCCTCCCATTTACTTACATATAGACGGGAGGGTGGGGGATTGAGTTTTCTTCAGATTCTTGACTACTTTTGGTTCTGAGGAACTCAGAGTCACACAAGGATACAGTATACAGGTCTTCATGGAGATGGACTACTGTTCATGAATTTATAATCCCAAACCTCATTAAGCCATAATATTTCTTGTCAAGTAATTTTCTGTTTTCTCTCCCATATTGTTCCACAATCTCTCTTCAGCATTCTTGGTTTTCAAGAATCATCCGATAATTGTATGCATGTTCTATTTATTTTTAATTCCTGATCTTTAACATATATAAAATAGGCCTTACAGAATCCCTACTGAATGCACTAATATTTCCCCACAACCATTCTAACTACCCCTTTTACTGTCCTTTAGTCAATAAGAAAGCATTACAGTGATCTAGAAGATATCACACACTGAACTGGGACTGAAGAAGCCTATGTTGTAGTTCCAATTTAGGAACTGACCTGCTGTGTGGTCCAGGGCAATTTACAGTACCTCTGTTTCCCTTCTCACTCTTTATCTGACTTGCTATTTGGAATGTAAGTTATTTGGGGAAGAGCTGTCTCTTATTATATGTTTGAACAGCACCTAACAAAATAGCAGCCCTATTTCAGTTGGTATGTCTTAGTACTAGTCTTATACAAATAATAATAATAATAATAATAATAATAATAATAATAATAACAATAATACAGAGAGAATCCAAACTAATTTGAATTATTTTTTCAAGTAGACGCTGTATAAGTCTCTTATTAAAGTCAAGATCCAAATTCATCCCTGGTGTAAATCTAATGTGATCAATGGAGTTACCCTAGGATGAATTTAGCCCTAGATATAGTACTTCTATTGATAAGTGGATCCTTCTATTATGCGGACCATACTCAGTTTTCATCCAAAAGAAGCCCTTTTAAATAAACATACCATAAAATAAACCAGAATAAATATTCTGTGCAACAAATATCTAGAATACATTCAATGGTTTTCTACTATGAAATTGATTAAAAGACCAGAAACGTAAAGAGCACTGTGAAGCAATCAGAATTTACTCACATGAACTGAAGGAGACTTTTCTGGGAAGGAATACTTCAAGGATGATTTAACAGCAGCTGGTTGCCTCTTGTTTGTCTGAATGTGTTTAAAGAATTCACCACACTTCATCTGCATGTTCATGCATATGTATATTTCAACCTTCACTAATTCTATTTACATTCATTTTCATTCAGCCTTGTGCACGTTTTCTTTCTTTGCCCCCCCAATATAATCCGGAACATGCTTTTCATATAAGTGTTGGTCACTGGGGCTTCTCCAGCACGCACAACTGCTTTTAATAAGGATGGAACCTCATGATGAAACTCACAAATCTCCAGTCGTCTTTGCTTTCTAGATAGCTGGAACTCTGCCACTTTTCCTTAAAATATGCTGCACAATATGAAGAGGGCTGTGTGCAACAACATAGCCACACAAAAGGGGAATGGAGTAGTTTTCATTGAAGGATTAGGGCATATGTGTTTATTCCATAATGATGGATTCACTAGAAATACTTGGAAGGATAGTGACAGAAGTGGAGATATGCCAATCATTTACTTATCTCCTTGTAGTAAAAAGGTGAAATACTCCGCTGTAACCAGCCTCTCCTAAGCACATCAGAGAAGGGGGGCTGTCAGTGAGCCAGATACAATTCCCTGATTTCCTACCTGACTCTGGGAGATGCTCTTACATGTGCCAGTTGGGAAAGGCCCAAGGACCATCTGTGAGATGAAAATTACCAGAGCACATTGCATTCATTCACAACAACTACCCCCACACTTTGTCAACTACCTGCACTAGGAGTTGTGTGGAAGCAGTTGTAGTAGCTGGCTGTGCTAGCTGTACAGATCTTTTCCCTTCCCTTCCCTTCCCTTCCCTTCCCTTCCCTTCCCTTCCCTTCCCTTCTGTATGGGTTCTTATACCATACTCATCACCATAATATCTAATTGCTTTCCCATCGTGCATTAAGCAACGTGAATATGAGCGCGTCACATGTTGTTTGTTCTCTCATCCTCTCCCCAGAGCGAGAGGTGTGTGCAGTGGACTATATTGTTTTGGGTAGGGCTTTTTTTGGTGCTTTGTTTATATATGTGTATATATGTACACACACATATTGCTATGTATTTATGTTAGAGAAGGGAAGGTCAAACAAATGTGGCTTGCATTTGAAGCAGTAGATAGTGAGATTTGAAATGGTCCTTAGTTCCTGGGGTAGTTCATTCCACATTCATGGAATGAACCCAAAAATCGTCTTTCAGGATAGGTTGTAGATCCTTGATGATGCGCTGGAGAGATTGTAGTTGGGGGCTGAAGGTGACGGCTAGTGGTGTTTTGTTACTTTCTTGGTTTGGCCTGTCCTGGAGTAGGTGACTTCTGGATATTCTTCTGGCTCTGTCAATATGTTTCTTCACTTGATGGTCACATAAACACCATGCTATACCGAAGACCCTTCTGACTGCTATACTTACCTACATGCCTCCAGCTTTCACCCAGACCACATCACACAATCCATTGTCTACAGCCAAGCTCTAAGATACAACCTCATTTGCTCCAATCTCTCAGAGACAAACACCTACAAGATTTCTATCAAGCATTCTTAAAACTACAATACCCACCTGATGAAGTGAAGAAACAGATTGGCAGAGCCAGAAGAATACCCAGAAGTCACCTACTCCAGGACAGGCCCAACAAAGAAAGTAATAGAACGCCACTAGCCGTCACCTTCAGCCTCCAATTAAAACCTCTCCAGTATATCATCAAGGATCTACAACCCATCCTGAAAGATGATCCCTCACTCTCACAGATCTTGGGAGACAAGCCAGTCCTCGCTTACACACAGCCCCTCAACCTGAGCAAATACTCACCAGCAACCACATACCACACCACAAAAACACTAACCCAGGAACCTGTCCTTACAACAAAGCCCATAGCCAACTGTGTCCACATATCTATTCAAGGGACACCATCCTAGGACCTAATCACATCAGGAACACCATCAGAGGCTCGTTCACCTGCACATCTACCAATGTGATATTTGCCATCATGTTCCAGCAATGCCCCTCTGGCCAAACTGCACAATCTCTACTCAAAAGAATAAATGGACACAAATAAAATGTCAAGAATTATAACATTCAAAAACCAGTCAGAGAACACTTCAACCTTCTTGGTCACTCAATTTCAGACCTAAAAGTCACAATTCTCCAACAAAAATCTTCAGAAACAGACTCCATCGAGAAACTGCAGAATTGGAATTAATTTGCAAACTGGACACCATTAAATTAGGCTTGAATAAAGACTGGGAGTGGATGGGTCATTAGACAAAGTAAAAACAATTTCCCTATGCTAATTTTTCCCCTTCTGTTACTCACACCTTCTTGTCAACTGTTTGAAATGGGCCATCCTGATTACCACTACAAAAGTTTTTTTTTTCTCCTGCTGATAATAGCACAGCTTAATTGATTAGTCTCATTAGAGTTGGTATGGCAACACCCATTTTTTCATGTTCTCTGTGTATATATATCTTTCTAGTTTATTTTCCACGGCATGCATACGATGAAGTGGGTTTTAGTCCACCAAAGCTTATGCCCAGATAAATTTGTTAGTCTCTAACGTGCCACAAGTACTCCTTGTTTTGTTTCTTCTCAGATTAGTTTTACCCTTATTCTAAAGAGTTCCATTGTGCCTGAGAAGCAAAGTTTTCAATGACATTATTCACACTGGAGCTTTATTCTGTTCATGGAGCACCTTGAAGATAAGGTTTTGGGGGGAGGAACTGTTTTTCTTTGTTTTGTGTTTGTACAGCAATTAGGACAATGGGGTCTTGGTCAGTGACTGGGGATCCTAGATGTAGTAGTGATAATAATAATAATAAATAAATAATAATTAATAATAACTAATAAGGACCAAGACCTTGAACTTGATTTGATATGTTATGGGCAGCCAATGTAGAGCGTGGAGAACAGGTTTGATCTGCTTGTGGTACCATGTGTTGCTGAGGAGATGCACTATAGTGTTCTCTGCTAGTTGGAGTTTCCTGAGTGCTGAAAGCTTCATGTCCAGGTACATCACACTGATGTAGTTCAGCCAAAAGGTGACAGAGGTGTGAATAACTGATGTCAAGTAATCATCCACCAGGATGACGCAGTCTCCCCTAGTCAACTGGAGACAATACGAAGTGTTACTCATGGGTACAGCTGTGTGAGAGCTTAGTGTCAGCAAGGAATTCAAGAGTACTTTGGCTGAATTGAAACAATTGTGGGTGTGTTCTTTCAACCAGTGGAGACTGTTGTGAATTGAAAGGGGTTAATCTAACTCTAAATTGCCCAGGGCCTGCTGGGTTACAGAAGGTCATTATAAAACTGGATGACACTAGTTAGAACCAGCCAAACGGTGGGGCGGAAATATAGTAAACAAGTTACAGAAGGTTCCAGAGAACTGTGGAAAAAAGCACAAACAATGCAGTTGCCAAGACAACACATAAAATCATAGAAGATTTGGGTTGGAAGAGACCTCAGGAGGTCTTCTAGTACAACCGCCTGCTCAAAGCAGGACCGACACCAACTAAATCATCCCAGCCAGGGCTTTGTCAAGCCAGGCCTTAAAAAACCTTAAAGGATGGAGATTCCACCACCTCCCTACGTAACCCATTCCGGTGCTTCACCACCCACCTAGTGAAATAGTGTTTCCTAATATCCAACCTAGACCTCCCCCACTGCAACTTAAGACCATTCCTCCTTGTTCTCTCATCTGCCACTTCTGAGAACAGCTGAGCTCCATCCTCTTTGGAACCCCCCTTCAGGTAGTTGAAGGCTGCTATCAAATCCCCCCTCACTCTTCTCTTCTGCAGACTAAACAAGCCCAGTTCCCTCAGCCTCTCCCCGTAAGTCATGTGCCTCAGCCCCCTGATCATTTTCATTGCCTTCTGCTGGACTCTCTCCAATTTGTCCACATCCTTTCTGAAGTGGGGGGAGGCCCCAAAACTGGATGCAATACTCCAGATGTGGCCTCACCAGTGCCGAAGAGAGGGGGATAATCACTTCCATCGATCTGCTGGCAATGCTCCTACTAATGCAGTCCAATATGCCGTTACCCTTCTTGGCAGCAAGGGCACACTGCTGACTCATATTCAGCTTCTCATCCACTGTCACCCCTAGGTCCTTTTCTGCAGAACTGCTGCTTAGCCAGTCGGTCCTTGCCTGTAGCGGTACATGGGATTCTTCAGTCCTAAGTGCAGGACTCTGCACTTGTCCTTGTTGAATCTCATCAGATTTCTTTTGGCCCAATCCTCCAATTTATCTAGGTCTCTCTGGACTCTATCCCTACGCTCCAGTGTATATACCTCTCCCCTCAGCTTATTGTCATCTGCAAACTTCCTGAGGGTGAAATCTATCCCATCGTCCAGATCATTAATAAAGATGTTGAACAAAACCAGCCCCAGGACACAGCAGAGTATAAAAGACAGATTGTGAAAAGAAGTATCGGATACTGCTGAGACAGTTTGAGACTGCTGAGACTCTGTCATGCCGCCATCAAGATCCATCAGTGCAAACTCTGAGAATTCTTTCCGGTGTCTGACCAGCTCCGTTGGGGGACTTCACTACTAGGACTGCATGAGCTAGAGCACTGTGAACAGTTAATAGTTGCTTGCTTGTATAGTCAATAAACTTTGCTTAATCAGAGAGTGGAAGGCTCTTGTCCTGTTACTGGTGTGCCCCATTTAATCCACAAAATTCAGTCAACAAAGACCGCACCATGTTTTTGAACTTTAAAATGCTTCCCTGTACCCACCATCATCTCCTCTGTCTTGCTTGGGTTTAGCTTCAGCCAGAAGCATGTTCTTCATTTATGAGCTGATCTCATCCAAGCACTGGGCCATCTTGGTTGTAGTGGTATGGTCATAAGTGGTGAAGGATAAATAGAGTTGTGCATGATATGCATATTGCATGATCTGCATACTGGGGGGAGAGATAGCTCAGTGGTTTGAGCACTGGCCTGCTAAACCTAGGGTTGTGAGTTCAATCCTTGACGGGGCCATTTGGGATCTGGGGCAAAAATTGGGGATCGGTCCTGCTTTGAGCAGGGGGTTGGACTAGATGACCTCCTGAGGTCCCTTCCAAACCTGATATTCTATGCTTTAACTTGAGTCCATGTCATCTGACCTGTACATCTAATGGCTGCATATAGATGTTGAAAAGAATCAGAGAAAGAACTGATCTGTGTGGAACTTACAGGCAAAGGGTCTAGTGGAGGGGATGCAATTTCCCATCACTACTTATTGGGTGAGTCCTTCCAGGCAGGACTCAAAACCATTTTAGCGCATTACCCTGAATGCCTGCTACTTTTCTGAGGTGAGACAGCAGTATCTCATGGTCAGCAGTATTTAATGCTGCAAAGAGGTTCAAGTGGATGATCTTCCTTTCATAGAAGGAGATCATCCATCAGGGTCACTAAAGTAGTTTCAGTTCCTTGTCTTGTCCAGAATCCATCTGCTGTGGACAGCTCCAAGACAGAGTTATTCCCTAGCTAAGAACTTTGGGGTCCTCTGAACCCTGACAAATGCAAAGAGAAGGATGTGAAGCAGAGAATCTGCACCAGAAAGTATTTTCCTCATTTGAAGAGGTTAAGAATTGCTCTACAGGGCTGACCTTCCAGAAATAAATCAGAGGGAAAGTCTCTGATTTGTTAGGCTGAACATTTTTAAAAAAAAAATATGCCTAGCCCAGGACTGATATGTCAGCAGTATACCTTCCATTTGAGATTCCAAGTCCGTCTGACAGCACAGCTACCATCTATAAGTAAATAATTTAGGATACAAAGGAGTCAGATACCAAACTCTATGCATTGCTGTCTATATTTGGGTCCTGACTGGATATGGAATAAAATGTTAATAATCTCAGCAGTCTGAAGCAAATCATCATCTGTAAACAAACTGACAGACTTACTTTCCCCATCTCTTAAATTTGTTTATATGACAGCATCTGGAAAACAAGGTAATTATAAGTTTTATTCCATTCCTGTCCACAAGATATCATAATCTAGAAGCCATTCAGTAGTACCTTTGCTTATGCACTTGATGGTTTATTAAAGTGTACTGGAGTAAATAGTCCAAGATACTAATTAAGGGCTGAATCCTAGGAAATCCTGAGCACCTGTAGCTGGGCAGCTGCAACTCCTATTAACATAAATGGGAATTTTCGGGAATTCACCACAGGGTTCAGCATCTCAGGATTTGTCCATAAATTATAGGGCCCTCTGTGTTACATTTAACTGATCAAAGTTTTCATTTGTCTACTAAATGTACCGTATTTATAACAATTAATGACTTACAATTTTAGTTTCTCATGTATTTTGAGTCACATTTTTTCATAGCATTTTCCAATTGTAGAAACCCAGTGATGCAAAGCAAAAACAAATTTGTTTTATTTTATTTTGTTACTACCTTGCCTTGATTGATAAAATGGAAATCTACCAGACTCATTCATTAAGCAGCAGGATATTGTGCCATACAATCAATATGAGCTGATTAGATCTTTATTTATTTTAAAAGGTTCTGGAGACTGAGAAATTTTATTTCACTTTGCATTTTTTCAAGTCAGAAAGTATGTGTTGCATATTGCCTGACATAAACGTTGTGGTCTGTAGTGTAGTTGTACCCATGTTGGTCCCAGGATAAAAGAAATACAAGGTAGGTGAGGTATTATCTTTTATTGAACCAACCTCTGTTGGGGAAGGGAAAAGCTTTTTTAGCTTCATAGAGCTCTTTCCTCGGGTCTGGAGAAAGTAACCAGAGTGTCAGAGCTAAATATGATTGTTAAACATAAAAATGCACACCTTTAAAAGACAAACCTGGGACCTTAAATTCATAACTCTGCAGGACAGTAAAAAACATAGACTTTACAGAGCCACTGGTTTTATGGCTTATTACAATAACGTATAACATACCATGCTGCCTGTTAATACTTTATTTCCCACTTCATTTTAAGTGGTCTCCCACAGCACATGTTTAATCCTTATGCTTAACAATCTGTCCCACCTTGTATTTAGCTCAGACACTCTGATTACTTTCTCCAGACCTGAAGAAGAGCTCTGTGAATCTCAAAAGCTTTTCCCTTTCACCAACAGAAGTTGGTCCAATAAAATATCATACCTCATTTGCCTTGTGTCTCTCATAAAATTTGTGTAGATATTTGAACAAATCATACTTAGAAAATCCCCACACCCCAGGCTACACAAATCATATACCACGAAAGTCTCACTGAAGACCTCAACATATTGCTTAAGGGGTCTTCAGAGGTGCAATTGCACTAGCTCTTTGCATAGCAGTGAATCTCACATAGATATGCACCACTCATTTCTGAAATTTGGCTTTATTTATGTTTAAGAAGCTGACATCAACCTTTGACCTAACTGAGGATTGACTAGTGTGTTCTTCTCCTCCATTATAGATGAAACCCCTCTCCAGACATGCACATCTTCACAATTGTGAAGATTTGACCAGAAGTGAATGGAATAGGGTCTGGAGATTACTTGGGAACTAAATTAAACAAAGTCTTATTAAACTTTGAAGAGTTTTATCAGTAGGCTGATTTCTCTACAATGAAGCCTAAATCAGAGTCATAGAGTTTAAGGTGATAAGGGACCACCATATAATGTAATCTGACCTCCTGCATACCACAGGCCACCAGCATACCCAGCACAAATATTCTAAATACTAATTCAGGACAGAAGGTTCTATCTTTATTAACACTCACCAGACAACAAGAAATAAAAACGCAAACCTCCAATAAAGATTTAATAAAAGTAGTCTTCATATTGCAAAATCAACCATCCTGCACCCATGAGTTACATCACATATTACATGAATATGAAGTCAGTATAATTGTTGTATGAAGTGATCTAAGCTTAACTACCAATAACCAGGTAAATATTAAAATAAAAAAAAAACTTTTTTGAGTTATTTCAGCAAATCAACTGGATTAAACATAAGCACTACTTTATGCACTCTCTCGTTGATTTGAAAACTGCAAGGGTTCAACTGAGGAAGTGGAATTGCTGTGTGTAGTGTAGTGTAGTGGTTTTGTTTTGTTTTGTTTTGTTTTACCAAACATTACTTGAGTCTCAGCTAGATGTGTCACACCTAGACATGTTTACTTGAGTACATGTCTGTGTTGATATACTTCATGTGAGCCCTCCAGAGACACTTCTCTTTGCCACAAGACAAACAGCAGTTGGGCTGAAGACAGAGGGTATTCAGGGTTCTTCCTCCTACAGGTCTTGTCTTGATCACCCACATCTTGTTTTAGTCCTTAGGGACTGGATTGGCTCCCTCTCTGGATCAGTGGGCAACACCTCAAAGATGCTCAAACATAAAGTATAGATGTGTCTTTATCTGAAAATTGGGTATTTCCACAAGTTACCAGTTCTCAGACTTTGCTGAGCATATTCTTTGGGGGGGGGGATATTTTTGTTTGTCAACCTAGATTTGTCATTTTCCTTGTCTTTGTTGTTGTTTAGCTACATACAATCTTTTGTAGCCGTATTGTACATTAACTGGAGACAACATCTCTTTCTGATCTTTAACTTATATAGTCGCAGTTCTCTCAAATTCACATTCTCACACAGAGCATGCCTACACTGCACAGTCTTTATGGCGGCATGGAGAGTACATACTCTGTGCACACCACTAGCACGGATATAAATATTCATGTAGACAGTGAGGGACTGCTTAGATGAGTAGAGTACAGACACACCAGAACCTTAGGGTATGTACCCTGTGTGGCTCTTTACACCCCCATGCAGTGCCTCCCACATCTACACTAATATTTTTAGTAGTGTAGTGTCCTGCTCCTGTAGCCTATTCCCACTGCCTCCCCCCTTCCAGTTGCTTTCACCTACACACCGCAGTGTGGACACAGCTTTTCTCTGTAGCATGTCAACTACACATACCCTACATGGCACTGCCTATAGAGGTCCCCTTCCCTTCTTTTCCAGATTTTATTTATTTCTCACTGAGTTCTATTTCCCTCCTTCTCGATTATTTGTATTTATTACTTGTACAGCAGTAGTGACTAAAGGTCCCAATAGTGACTAAACATTCTAACCAACATAAGGAGTCCAATGTGCTAAGCAATGTACAAACTCATAGTAAGAGTCAGTCCTTGTCCTCAAGAGCTGACATTTTAAATTGACAAAACAGATAAAGAGTGTGAGAAAGGGATTCAACATACAAGCAGAAGATGGGAAACTGAGGCACTTTGTGATTGAGAGACTGTCTCAAGGTCATATGTAGAAACTCCAGGAATTGGACTCAGGTCTCTTAAGTCCCAGTCCAAAATTTACATCACAAGATTTATCTTTGATAAATTAGCTGAGTCACCACTTCTACTTTGTGAACAAAAATCATTCATATACACAATTATAAAAAGCCTTATCCAATGTAGAAGGGACTGATAAAACTCTTTCTTCCCATGGGAGGTTTCAGCAAATGGTCTTGTCATATAGAGAAATATTCAAGCAAGAGTTCTCTCTTTACATTCTTGGCGACACAGTTCACTTTGTCTAGGGGCACATTTATTTAATCTAACACACCTAACCCATTAACCCTTATTGCACTGGTTTCAATCAAATAGTCCTAGCAGTGAATCAGCTCCAAACAACTGCACTATACCACCCAAAAATGTAGATCTGAATATGTTAGTGCCAGCCTTAAATGGAATAAATTTCACTCTTCAATTACTGCAGCTAGGGAATTTTTCTGGCAATATGTGATTTCTACGAATCTCAGCTAAATCACAGATCTAAATGGAAAATATAGCATCCAAGAACATTGTGGATTTATGATACTCCCTGGAGGATTTGGGTTCCGTACAACGATGAATAGATACAATGAGATATAAATATAGTATTTTCATCTGTAACCGATATAATCTTGTTCCTGCGTTGTTCAATTTATGTAAGGAGCAAGCAAATGTTACCCTTTTTTAGTCTGACATTCCAAGATTTCAGATGTGCCTCCATGAATGAATAAACTGAAGAATGCATATTGCAGTTGGATGCTGTGTAAAATTTTCAAATTTGCCTAAGTGTTTGAGAAGCCTAAATTCCATTTCCAAAAGTGGCTTAAGCTCTTAGGAGAAAGTCAATAAAACTTGGGCCAAAATGAATATATGGACCGCATGAAATAATACATCTCCACATTGAAAATGTGAAGAGTTTGATATCTATGATGTGCCTCCCCAGGCCTTTTAGCCCCTGATCCAAATTCTATTGGAGGCAACAGACTCCCATTTACTGCAGTGGGTTTTGGATCAGACTCTTAGTCAAACTGTTCATGGTGAGCTCTTTTAATTTTCCTTTCAGTCAGTGTTTTCATCTACCTGGTCATTTATGAAGCTTTTCTGTGAACTCTCTCTAATGGTTCAATAGTTTTTACTAATATGACACTCCGAAATGGATGTAGTATATACCAGGTACTTTCACAGCAGAAACTTCTTGACAGGGACTATAGCATTCCTGCCTTGTGATATGATGCATTATTATATTTACACACACAGTGAAAAAATTCACTGATTTGTTTTATCATCATATAGCCTTGTAGTCAAATGTTTAATTTACTATATTCCTCCAAACTGTAGATCTCTTTCAGAACTGATGCTTCTCTCTTCCATTTTGTAGAGGTTTTATAGATTATTTTCTCCATATATATTATCTTGTATTTTTACAAAATTAACTTTATTTCATGTTTCTATTTCCTGCATATTTCTAATCTCACTTGCTCTCTCTGGCCTCCGCCTCACTTCATCCTGTCATAGTGCTATGTGGGTAGAGCTTGGGTATGGCAGAAATGCAGTCATACTTGTGTATTCCCTGTGTGCAACTCAAAGATCTCTTTGCCCACCTTGCATAGGCCATGATGGGTGTGTGCTCTGGATATTCCTGGGAAGAGGCCACATGATCTGTACCCCCAAATAATTTGCATCTCATCCCCACTTGGTCACTGCTCCCGTGTTGGGAAGATTAAATTCATTTGGTCTCTGTGCAAGTGGAATGGATTTCACCATTAGGGCTATATCATGAGCCACCTTATACACTGGATTTTAATGGGAGTATTCATTTGAAGTAATTAAAGTTGGGTATGAGATTAAATACTTCACTGGATCAGACCAGTGTGATCATAACCTTGCCTAATCAAACTACGTATCTACGTATGCCACACTTTTCTCTGTGCCGCTCAGCTGCAAAATGGGATTAACAATATTTCCTTTCTTCCTCCCTTTGTAAACTCTTGGGGGAAGGGACTACCTCTTATTATGTGTTCACATAGCACTTAGCACAATGGGGTCCCAGTTTTAGTAGGTGCCTTTAGACACCATAATAATATGGTGGTCAGAGGATCAGGGACTTTTTTTTTTTTTGTAAGCTCTATAGGCTGGAGTCTGATTTAATTTACAGTGATATAGATCTTGATAACAGAGTTCTTCCAAATTCATACCAATATAGTGGAAAACAGAATCTAATTTTCCTGTCTGTGTTTATCTTTGCTTATAACATGCCATGCACCTCTATGATGCTATATAAATAAATCAACAATAATATTAATTATAGTTTTCCCCTGCCATAAGCTGGCGTTTGTCCCCAACAAATATGTTTTAAAGCAGAAACACCTGCTTTTCTCCTTTTTTTTTTCTATGGGTTATAGTACAGTACTTCGTAGAAATTATTCCAACACATTTCATTTTCATGTAAAGAATATTGTCCTTGAAGCTGTCAAGGTCAGGGGGATATGTTGGTTTATCTGCTGTGTAAGTGTTAGTCACACACATAAATCTGACAGTTCATGCTGCTTATAAGGCACCTTAAAAGTCCACTTGTAAGGTAAGGCAAGTAAAGGAAAAAATAGATGCAATATCATAATGAGTGAGGAGGCCATGCAAATACACTAGCTTGGCATATAAATCATAGGTAGGCTTGAAAGGATTAGATTTGTCAGTAAACATCAATTTCACTGTACACACAAACCTATAAAAAATATTTCCAGCAATGATAATCAAAGGTGACAGATAAGCATCATAAGGAAAATGCTGCTTGAGAATTTATTGGAGACCGATTTAAGGATATTTACTTTATATTTATATTTTGTATATATTTTTATTTATATTTTGATGTGATATTGACAATATGTTTTAACAAGTATAAAGCTTTAACTTGTTGAATCTCAGTGTCTACTGTCATTAAATAGTTATTGTCTAACTCTTCCCATTGTCTGACCTCCCCTTAATTTCCCATAGCTGTGAAAATTTTAAATGGATAAGAATTGAAAAAAGTTTAAAAATAAACATTGATATTACCTGTCAAAATTGTTAAATAAAAATCACATTCTGCCAAGCCAAATTATAGGTAATGTAGCATAATATATTAGGGTTAAACTCAGGAACTGGCTCTGTGGTTGCTGTAGAAACTCATACTGTACACAGAAAGCTCCCATAGGTGCAGTTTAGCCATTTATTTTCCGTAGCTTGTTTTAACCTTTGACTTAGCATCTGAGGGATCCTGACTAGATTTACAGCTTTGTCCTCTAAATGAAGTGACCTACAGGATAACAGAAGAACTGTTAATAACATCACTTCAGCTCTGTGAATTTTTATTCAGACCTTCTTCCTACTATACCTTCCAGGCACACAGCACAATGCTTGATTAATAAAAGAAGAACAAAAAAAACCCTCAGGACTTAGACTTACGACGTTCCAAAAGATAACTGTGTTTTGGTGCTGGATTAAACTCTTTGGTTTCTGATCTGCAAATGAGACTCTGCAAGTAGGGTCTGACCGACTGTGGAGCAGTTTGTAGAATAAGGGCCTTTGAAGAAAATCTTGCTTGGGGATTATGTGGGAATATCTGAAAGGCAATCTCTTCATTAAGAAACAACATAATATATGCATTTCATTGACCTGATAAAATTTGAATTGATGAAACATGAAATGGAAGCATTCTGTGAATTTATAGAATTAGGCCCCGATCTTGAAAAGGTTTAGTCATGCACATACTTAAATGCAGGCATCTGTGACTTCCCTCATTGAAGTCAATGGGATTACTTGCCATGCTGAAAGTTGAGCACATGCAGAAGTGTTTGTAGAATCAGGGCCCAGATGTATCATACCACAATAGCATGCATACAGCTCTGTCTCTTTACCAGAGTGAAAGTTACATACAAACAAATCATAAATGTGAAACTGACTGAATTATAAAAAAGGACAAAAATGGACTTTCTCCACTATGTTTTAAATGGCATTTTGTAAAATCAGCAAGGGGAAAAAAATGGTGTACATCCTTTTTGGGCAGCACATTTTCAGCTATACACTGTGGTAAAATGTCATGATCTATTAGGCACTGCAGCAATGAAAATCAGTCTCTCTTGTGACACTTCCAAGAAAAAAAAAATAAGTGAATTTTATACTACAGTCTGTCAGTTTTATGTGCTGACCATCGAGCTCATGTTGCTTAATATAGTGTAGTAGAGGTTCATGTTTAAGCAATCCATTTAATAGGGCAGGATTGAAAAAAATATTACTAATGTCATGAACACTGATTAAAAAGTCTTTAGGATCAATCCCTCCTGACTTTACTGAAAGAAGTACCAAAGTGACATAGTATCTTAACTCACAGACAGATTTATTAGGGCTGAAATCTCTGTTCCATTGTATTTAATTAGCTTAGTCTATGGAGAAAAACTGGTGGCAGAGAAATCTCTCACTCTGACACAAAACACTGAACAGCTGTATTCCAGTTTGGTCTGATAAAAGTGAAGCAAGGATACTATTAAAATTTAATTTTCCATGAAAATACATCCACACTGATCAGTAAGATTATGGACCAGGTCCTCCTCCTACTGAAGTCAATGAACGCTTTCATAGAATCATAGAATATTAGGGTTGGAAGAGACCTCAGGAAGTCATCTAGTCCAATCTCCTTCTCAAAGCAGGACCAACACCAACTAAATCATCCCAGACAGGGCTTTGTCAAGCCTGACCTTAAAAACCTCTAAGGATGGAGATTCTACCACCTCCGTAGGTAACCCATTCCAGTACTTCACCACGCTCCTAGTGAAATAGTGTTTCCTTTGCTATTATCTTTATTGGTAGCAGAATTCTACCATACCTCTTTAGTATAGGAACATGCACTCAAGCATGTCTTATACTTTTCTTCATTATCTTCCCATTGCTAATCTCCTAAACAAAATTTAAGTGGACTAACAGGAGAAATAAATAATTAATAAATCATTGTGTCTCTGCATTTTTAAGTAGAGAAATGTAATTGTCTGGCTTTTTAATTTCTGTATGTAATTGTTTGAATATTATGCTTAGTATATTGAAGTGTGAGTTTTTTTATTATTCTCTACATATCTATTTCCCTCTGTAGACATTAAGAATTCACTATTCAAGTCTCAGGTGTCATTGAACATAATATATTGTAGCAATTTAACATAAAAAACAGAAAGGAAAGGGGAACCGAGAGACTATGCAGCTTTGCCTTAGGCTCAGCAAGGAAAATATGCAGTCTTACTCAGCTCATGAAGGTCATGGATCATAAGGGCTCCTTGGCCAACTCTGACAAATAAGACAGGTTTGATTTTTGTATTTGCTTTTTAGTTTCTTCAGGGCTTTAAAAGAAAAATTACAGATTTAATATTCTTTTAACAAAATTGGCATTGTAAGAAACATGGGATTTATTAGTATATTCACACTGAAACTTTACATCCAGTTCAACAGTAATGAGCTAAGTCATGGGTGCTCAACCAAGGGATCAAGCCCCAAGAGGTTTCACAAATACAACCATCATGTCCTTCCCATATTGCCAGTGGCAATGTGGGGTTGAGCTAGTTGAAGTAAAAGAAGTCCTGCTGTGGAACAGTTGGAGAAGCATTGATTCATCTTAGGGCCCACTCCTAAGACCACAAACGTTTAGGTCAAATTTAGCAGCGTTAGATCGATTTAACCCTGCGCCCATCCACACAATGAAGCCATTTTTGTTGACTTAATGGGCTCTTAAAATTGATTTCTGTACTCTTCCCCGACAAGGGGATTAGCGCTGAAATCGACATCACCTGGTCGAATTTGCGGTAGTGGGGAAGCAATTCGATGGTATTGGCCTCTGTAAGCTATCCCAGAGTGCTCCATAGTGACCGCTCTGGATAGCACTCTCAACTCAGATGCACTGGCCAGGTAGACAGGAAAAGCCCTGTAAAATTTTGAGTTTCATTTCCTGTTTGGCCGCCATGGCAAGCTGATCAGCACAGGTGACTGTGCAGATCTCATCAGCAGAGGTGACAATGGAGTCCCAGAATCGCAAAAGAACTACAGCATGGACTGAACGGGAGGTACTGGATCTGATCGCTGTATGGGGAGATGAATCTGTGCTATCAGAACTCCATTCCAAAAGATGAAATGCCAAAATATTTGCAAAAATCTCGAAGGGAATGAAGGACAGAGGCTATAACAGGGACCTGCCTTCAAGGCCTCTTTCCAATTTTTCCACATTCTTCATGTCGTGTGGGGCCCAAAACTGGACACAGTACTCCAGATGAGGCCTCACCAATGTCGAATAGAGGGGAATGATCACATCCCTCGATCTGCTGGCAATGCTCCTACTTATACACCTCAAAATGTCGTTAGCCTTCTTGGCAACAAGAGCATACTGTTGACTCATATCCACCTTCTTGTACACTGTAACACCTAGGTCCTTTTCTGCAGAACTGCTGCCTAGCCATTGGGTCCCTAGTCTGTAGCAGTGCGCGGGATTCTTCCATCCTAAATGCAGGACTCTGCACTTGTCCTTATTGAACCTCATCAGATTCCTTTTGGCCCAATCCTCTAATTTGTCTAGGGCCCTCTGTATCCTATCCCTACCTCCAGCGTATCTACCACTCCTCCCAGTTTAGTGTCATCTGCAAACTTGCTGAGGGTGCAATCCACACCATCCTCCAGATCATTAATGAAGATATTGAACAAAACCGGCCAGAGGACCAACCCTTGGGGCACTCCGCTTGATACCTGCTGCCAATTAAACATGGAGCCATTGATCGCTACCCATTGAGCCCGACGATCTAGACAGCTTTCTATTCACCTTATCGTCCATTCATCCAGCCCATACTTCTTTAATTTGCTGGCAAGAATACTTTGGGAGACCGTATCAAAAGCTTTGCTGAAGTCAAGGAATAACACGTCCACTGCTTTCCCCTCATCCACCGAGCCAGTTATCTTGTCATAGAAGGCAATTAGGTTAGTCAGGCATGACTTGCCCTTCGTGAATCCATGCTGACTCTTTCTGATCACTTTCCTCTCCTCTAAGTGCTTCAGAATTGATTCCTTGAGAACCTGTTCCATGATTTTTCCAGGGATTGAGGTGAGTCTGACTGACCTGTAGTTCCCTGGATCCTCCTTCTTCTATTTTTTAAAGATGGACACTACATTAGCCTTTTTCCAGTCTTCCGAGACCTCCCCCAATCGCCATGAGTTTTCAAAGATAATGGCCAATGGTTCTGCAATCACATCCGCCAACTCCTTTAGCAGCCTCAGATGCATTGCATCCAGTCCCATGAACTTGTGCTTGTCCAGCTTTTCTAAATAGTCCCCAATCACTTCTTTCTCCACACAGGGCTGGTCATCTCCTCCCCTTGCTGTGCTGCCCTGCGCAGCAGTCTGGGAGCTGACCTTGTTCGTGAAGACAGAGGCAAAAAAGCATTGAGTACATTAGCTTTTTCCACATCCTCTGTCACTAGGTTGCCTCCTTCATTCAGTAAGGGGCCCACACTTTCCTTGACTTTCTTCTTGTTGCTAACATACCTGAAGAAATCCTTCTTGTGTCTCTTAACATCTCTTGATAGCTGCAACTCCAAGTGTGATTTGGCCTTCCTGAATTCACTCCTACATGCCTGAGCAATATCTGTATACTCTTCCCTGGTCATTTGTTCAATCTTCCACTTCTTGTAAGCTTCTTTTTTTGTGTTTAAGATCAGCAAGGATTTCACTGTTAAACCAAGCTGATTGCCTGCCATATTTACTATTCTTTCTACACAAGAAGACATGCGTCCACGCTGATGACAGGTTCTGCTCAATAACAATCCAAAGCAGTGTGGACCGATGCATGCTCATTTTCATTATCTGAGTCAGATGCCACCAGGAGGAAGTTGATTTTCTTTTTTTGATGGTTCGGGTTCTGTAGTTTCCGCATCGGAGTGCTCTTTTTTGACTTCTGAAAGCAAGCTCTACGCATCATCCCTCTCAGATGTTGGAAGGCACTTCAGATTCTTAAACCTTGGGTCAAGTGCTGTAGCTATATTTAGAAATATCACATTAAAATGAACAACACGTGCTGAGTCATTATCCGAGACTGTTATAACAGGAACTATATGGTAGAATGCAGGTAAAACAGAGCAGGGGACATACAATTCTGCCTCAAAGAGTTCAATCAGTAATTTAATTAATGCTTATCTTTTTTAATGAGTGTCATCAGCTTGGAAGCATGTCCTCTGGAATGGTGGACGAAGCATGAAGGGGAATATGAATGTTTAGCATATCTGGCATACCTTCCAATGCCACCTACAAAAGTGCCTATTCTCACTTTCTGATGACATTGTAAATAAGAAGAGGGCAGCATTATCTCCTGCAAATGTAAACAGGCAATTGACTGAATAAGAAGTAGGACTGAGTGGACTTGTAGGCTCTGAAGTTTTACATAGTTTTGTTTTTGAGTGCAGTCATGTAACAAAAAAATGCCTACATTTGTAAGTTGCATTTTCATGACAAAGATATTGCACTACATGACTTGTATGAGGTTGCTTGAAATGTACAATTTATTTTGTTTATCATTTTACAGTGCAAATATTTGTAAGCAAAAATAATATACACTTTGATTTCAATTACAACACAGAATACAATATATATGAAAATGTAGAAAATATCCAAAATATTTAATAAATTTCAATTGGTATTCTGTTATTTAACAGTGCAATTAAAACTGCGATTAATAGCGATTATTTTTTTAATCGTGATTAATTATTTTGAGTTAATCATGCGAGTTAACTGCTATTAATCGACAGTCCTAGTATATATATAGCCCTAAATATATATAATTAATTTAAAAACTGTTTTATTTAATAATGAAACACCAATGTGAACATCATGAGAGGGAAAAAAAAATGAACACTCAGCCCTCACAAAACAAATAAACCCTAATGTGCCTTTAAGTATCAGATTCATTCAGTCTGGGATGAAAAAAGTGCCTTAGTTGTGATTATGTAATGATGTCACTAAATGGCAGTGTTACGGTTTTTTGAGTGCATTAACAGTGCATGCCGATATTTAAAAAAAGGTCTGGACTTCTTTTCGTTGTAACCTTAAATTGGTATTTCCTGGGGATGTAATGCTTGGTTTTGAGTTAATTACAATTCTCCTCTTTTGTCTGTGTTTTTTTTACCCTCAAGTTACTGAAAGGTGCCCTCATCATAACTCCATTTTGACATAGTTAAAGGGAATCAGCTATAGAGACATTATAAAGATCACTAGCTGGGCCAGGTCTATTATTTAAACTGTATATTATGAAGCAAAGTGAGTTTATGTATATACCTGTCACTTTAAGTCTCTATCATTGAAAAATGGCTGAATTTGTTTATTGTGTAAAAGCAAATGTGTCATTGTTAATTGATATAAATACCATTTTACTAGGAATGTGCACAACTGAACAAGTCAAGTTTGCTAAATTGTTTAACCAAACACAAGTTAAAATGAATAAATGAATCATAAAAAAGAACAAAACAAGGGAAAATCGTGTGGGTAGAAAAACTATTTACACTGGTTAAAAGTTTTATGTATTAGCTACCATAACAATAGTTCATATGAAATATTGAAAAAGGGAGAAGTTGCCGGATCTTATTAATGATAAGCAATTAGCAGAATGGCATGTCCTCTATGTATAACAGAGGCTGTTGTAAATTGACAATGAATTAAATCATATAGGCAGATTACATATGTTCACATCACACTCCCCAACAATACCTGAACCTGGGCCGGGGAAGCTAATGATCCAACTAGTGGACCAAGTTCACTGATAAATCCTGGTTACATGCCACCTGAGGCATGTTGTGCATACACTAAGTTGATGGCTTGCTGTTCCATTAAGGGATATCAATACATATCTAAGTGCAATGTTTTTGACATTGCAACTCAAGTGTGTGGTTGTGACGGCCTCGACCTGTACAATGAGACAGAAAAGCTAGACTTCTGTCCCTGTCCTTTGACGCTCACAAAATGGTGACAACTAGCTGTAAGGGTAACCTATAATATGGATAAATGGTACTGTGTTGCATCTAACTATAAAAATATGTTTGTAAACCTCACTTGTAGTGTCACTACTCAATATTTCTGTTTTAACTCCCAAGTATGTAACCTTGTGCGTCACACTGTATTAATTCCTATTCCAGTTCAAGGAGTAATAGCTTTAATTATTTACGGATGCTTACTCAGTTTGCTAAAACAACATAAATCTCACACACATGCTCTTATATCTGTCTCATATATCAGTTTAGTAAAAGAGCCATCCTGATTTAATAATAATCATGTGGCCTAGCAGGGGCTGTCTTGCCAATGCCTATGTTAATATGTATTACACGTTATATATAATGTTAGCACAAAACTTTATCTTCAAATGGTATTATGCTTACTCTTGTTCACTCATGCTAAGTATCCCACAACATTTTGCAAAACTGAAGTCAGCTTTGGCTTCATCAATTAGAAAATCTGTCAAAATACAGAGGCTAAATTCTTACTTGTCTATTTTCTTTACTATGTGATCCTTTTCTTTTTAGGCTTTATTTTTTGTCTCTTGACTAGTTACTATATTGTTAATGCTAATGGTATATTGTAAGGCTATTCTAATTCAAAGACAGCCCCAGCTGATCCTGCCTGAAAAGTTTTGCTGGAGCTTTTACCTGAATATTTTATGTGATCAAAAATCAATAAATCGTATTGATATGGAAAGAAAATGATGGTGCATAGTAAAGGACGTTGACTTACTTGAGGAATAATGCCATGAAAAGGCTTGACATTTTAAATACAATAAGCTATTTGTTGATCTTCATGAGTGTTTGAGATATTCAAGGTTTGATCCCACCAGGCATTGAGCACCAACGAGAACTGGAGATGCTCATCACTTTTTGGAGTACCTTGCAGGTTTAGATGTCAATTCCCCTGTGCTGAATTCCCATTGCTAACAGTGGGAGTCCTTCCAGCAGAGTACTGTAGCTCTGATCCTTAAACAGCTGTAAAACACCTGGGTTTTTGTTGTTGTTTTTCATGGTCAGACATCTCAGGAATGATCAAACCTAATTTTACCAAACTTCCCACAGAAATTCACATTTGGATAAACAGGAAATTACAGCCCAATAACTCATATTTTCTACATTGTGATGAAAATGCTATGCCAGATGTAATGTACTATCAATATTGGGATATTAAAGTCAGTTGTTTGTGTGTATGTTTTAATTGGAAACACAATATAATAAAAGAGAGTTGAGGATTATGGGCTTGCCTTAGAAATGTTTTGATTATATATAAGCCATCATGGATAAGTAGCCATTATAGAAAACTCTCAGTGGTAAATGTAAATCAGAGCTCTCTTAACAATACAGTTCTTGCTTCTTTTTCTTGATTTGAATGAGGGATGGCTGGAGTCATTCCAGATTGAATTATCATAACAGATTGTTAAATATATGCTATAGCTAACATATTAGTACTGTCTTAAGACATAATTCTCACTTGAGGATGGAAGTTTGCAACGCATGCTCTGTGAAAATGGAAAACAGATACTCTTGCTCATTTCTTCATTTGAAAAAAATCCAGTAAAAGAACATGCTTTCAACATTGCTTTAAAAAGTAGACTTGTATATATTATTTTTAAATCTTAAAAAACACCTTATTTTTCGGCTGGCTCACCCTTTGTCAGTTACACCATTTTGATTTGATAGCATATTACACTCATTTTGCACAAGTGTAGATGACTATACTAATGGAAAGATATTGAAGAATCAGACCCCGTATACTGTACAAATAGGACCTAGGCATGAAACCACCTTCATACACTTTAGGAATTTAGTATGAGCAGTTTGAACAACCTGAATTTATGCCGCAAACATAATGAGAGGTTAGAGCAGAACCGTTGGAAATACATGCTGGAAATATTATTTCACAGTTAATGCCAAACTTCCATTGGTGCCTGTGTATGACTATTAGATTTGCTCCACTCATCAAACCAATGGGAGTTTTAGGTGCAACAAGATCACAGGCGAAAAATGGCTAATGAGTTAGAGGCCAAGGCTTTAGTGAATCAAGTACACTGATTTACTGTTTCATGTAAACTAACTTGTTGGAGCTTCTACTTTTACATATTAAAGGCAGCAACATGCCATGTCAGTAACTGTTTTGTGCTACTTGGACATGTACTTGCACACCTCACAAAATTGTAAAATGTATCATTAATTTACTACTAAATCGCAGGTTTGTCATGGGCCCTGAGCAAGGGGAAGCGTGCTGTAGCTCTGCACCTTAGAGTAACACTGCTCTGAGAAGGGAGAAGTCTGAGCCTGGTCTGTATCAGGCACAGCATATGGTCCTTGATGTACAGCTATATTGATGTAGTAGTGGTCATCACAACTTACCAGCTACCTAATCATTATCTAAACTATAGTTTTTCATTAGTAACACAATATTCTCCTGAGAGGCTGACTAAATTTTGCAGATTTTTTCAGACTTTCTTTTCAGTTTATTTAATTTGTTGTTCTCTCCAGGGGTTTGAGCCCTGACATATTTATAGAGTAGAATCATGGAGTCATACCATCAGAGTTTAGGGCCAGAAAGGACCACCAGATCATCTAGTCTGACCTCCTGCATATCACTGGCCAGCAACACCACACCTCACTCACCCTCTAAACCAGTGAGCAACCTGTGGCCCACGGGCCACACGCGGGCCATCAGGGTAATCTGCTTGCAGGCCATGAGACATTTTGCAGACATTGACCATCCGCAGGCACGGTCGCCTGCAGCTCCCAGGGGCCACAGTTCACTGTTCCCGGCCAATGGGAGCTGTAGGAAGTGGCATGGGATGCAGGGAAGTGCTGGCTGCCACTTCCCACAGCTCCCATTGGCCAGGAATGGCGAACCGTGGCCACTGGGAGCTGTGGGCAGTCATGCCTGCAGACGCTCAATGTAAACAAACTCTTGCGTCCTACCAGCAGATTACCCTGATGGGCTGTGTGTGGTCTGCGGGCCTCAGGTTGCTCACCATTGCTCTAAATCCATCAACTGAAATGAGACTAAAGTATTACAGCCCACCAGAAGAGAATATGATGGAGCAAAGTGCACCAGTGCCTGAGTCCCCAATGGCAAGGATCTAATTAAGTGATCACTATTAAGTGCTCCATAATGTTAATGTTATTTCATTTTTGCTCCATGTCTATATTACTATTAATATAACAAAAGTATAATATTTATCAGGTGTGGCAAGAAAATATGTTTAAAGCAGCAAAGCAATTTAGCCAAGATCACACAAAGTACTCCCTCTTGTTTGTTAGATCTGGCAAGACTCATTTTAAATTAGTTTGGTAAGTATTTTGTGTTTTATCATGTGCTTTAGACTCTAATATTCAGAAGCACTTATTATGTAACACAGATTATGTATATAGATTGTACTGGAAAAAACAACTCAAAAGGAGAAAGTAATGCCTATTTCTGAATGCAAAATTTATGAAAAATCAGCAAAGCTCCTTCCTGAAAGCTCTCTATTGTTGGTAAACACTCTGCTGTCTTTAAGTACCTTGTCTTGAATTCTGTCTGATCCTGGAGATTTGCTACTTTTGAGTCTTGCCAATTATTTTAATCCCTCTGCCACCCAACCCCTGCAGTCATTCAGGATAAAGTATATTTACTATCAATGCCAGGTAGTAAGCTGTTAGTGTCCTCACATATAACTATACTTCAAAGCATTCGTTAAATAGGATGATCTAATATTACAATGTCTGTTCTTCATGACATAATTTCTCAATTAATTCAATGTTGTTCAAAATGCTTCCTTGACTGATTTATTGTTTCTGTGATAGTGCTAAGGGTGTTGCCTATGTAGTTACTATATTTAGGAATCTTTTCCAATATTTTCTGCTGAATAACTCTCTAGTCCTTGCCTTTTGCCTCCTTTGGGCAGATCTTGGCCTCGTTCTTCTCTTCACTCTCTCCCCCTCCACTGCTTCTCATATTATGGGTTGTTTTAACTGTACTTGTAAATAAACAGCCCAGTACATTGCTTTCCATTGATATACTGTACAATAAAGTGTCTCACATCATAGAAATATAATTTGATATCAGATCAATATCAAGCTGAAAATCAAACTGTCAATTTAGTTAAAATCATGGAGACTTACTGTTTCAGAAAAAGCTCTCTATATACAATAATGGTGAAAACTGCATCAGTGAGGGACCCCCGCAAACCTTCTGTATGACTGAACAGCCAAACAACAATTTGGATTTTGATTGTGCAGAGTATATTGTGAGGTTGATTAAAAGTGAGAAGGTAGAAATATATGGTAGTAAAGTAAGGAAAGGGGATGGGGGTTGCATAAACCCCCATAAAATCAATTTTGTTGCAATCTGGAAACCAGTGAAGCTCTGACAGAATGGGTTGAAATGTGTTTTTTGTTGTGGTTTAAGAACCTTGCTATGGGATGTTGAACAAGATGCAGCTGATTAATAGATTTCTTCTGAAGCTCCATGAGAGCTGAATTACAATGGCCTGGGAGTAGTCTAACAAAGGCACAAATCAGGACTCCTACCCTGTCAAGGGTAAATTACAAATGTTTTAGAAACACAAGAAAGCAGATTAAGAACTAATATTATTATGGGATTGTTAAAAAGCAACATTTCCTTGAGTTGCTGCTGAGACCAAATATTTGGGAAAAGCACGGAGAATAATTTATGGCTAAATAAAAATGTATGATATCCCATTGTG
Organism: Lepidochelys olivacea; assembly: GCF_965140295.1. NCBI lineage: Eukaryota > Metazoa > Chordata > Testudines > Cheloniidae > Lepidochelys > Lepidochelys olivacea. The sequence continues at coordinate 71,589,874 of NC_140411.1, read as the reverse complement.
TGTGTGTATCTATATCTACACAATGGGAGCATGAAAAGAGAGACTTTCCTGCACCCGCACTGCGCTAAGCCATGAGATAAAGAGCAGTAAGTACTTGCTGCCAGAAGCACATGATCAGAGACTCACTTATACCTAACTTCGCACAAATTGTATAGGCCAAATTCTCCCCTGATTTATATCCCTGTTAGCTGCAGCATGTATTGCACTACATTATTTATAATTTGTATTACAGCAGGAACTAGGAATCACAATCAAGGATCAGGCTTCCATTGTTCTAGGCACTGTACAAACAGCTAACAAAAAAACCAGTGCCTCCCCCAGAAAGCTTATGGACAGTACACAACGGATAGAAGAGACAGACACATGGAGACACACAAATGGTGCAGGCTTGGGGTTGAAAGCAAGAGGTAACCATAAATGAACAGAGTTTGTCATAAAAATAGAAGTCTCAGCTCCCTACCTGCCTAGCCAACTGGCTTTGTTGCTAGTAGTCTAAGCCACAGAAATTCACTTAAGAAGCTGTATTGGTACTTTATTACTTATATGGTTGTCTAAAATGGAAATTAGTGGTAAATTATCAATGAGCTTAAGTAATGCAAGGTGGCTACAATTATATTGCTGCCAGCTTCAAACTGTATAGCTCCCCTTCTGGCCCTGGCTGTGGTCCCAGCCCCGTTCCCAGCCTCTGTCCCGGAGGCCTGCTGTAGCTCTGGCTCCTGGACCAGCTGCGGCACTGGCCCCAACCTCAGGCCCCTTACTCCTGTCTGCACGCCCCTAGGAACTGCGACCCCACTCCTGGCCTGGCTTCCAACCGTGGCTCCATGGGAAGGGGTTGCAGACAGGGTAGGTGGGGACATGACGTGAAAAGTTTGGGGCCACTTCTATAGACTTTACTAAACTAAAAAGAATGACATAAAGAGATGGGATTTATAACCTTTAATTATTTAATTAAAACACAGGGAGAACACACAATACTACTATAATGAATTAAGTAGATAGTGGTGATTGCCAGTAATTGGCTACTAGAGGTAATTTTGATTTAAAACCTGGTGGAGGGTATTTTATACTATGGGATATTTAAAACTGCAGATGGCAGGGAAAATGCAACTTTTGTTAGGAACACAACCTAAGAAGTCAATATAGAAATAGGGATCAAAATATCCATAGATTAGACTAGAAATGTTTCTTATTGGAACAGCTTGGAGACTTTTTAATAGATAACTTCTCAAATAGGAATATGTGAAAAACAGAAGTGGGCTGGCAAAAACAAGAGAATTTGAAATGTTATCATCAATTTTAGCAGCTATCATTGATTTTTTGCTTTGAAGGCAAATGCAGTGGAAGAAAAAGAATAACGTTACATGAAAAAATGATGTCTCACAAATTATTTATGAGAAGTAAAAAAAAAATGGGGAATTCAATTTATCTTGATATATGAAAGGAATTCCATAATGCTGATTTGCTTTAACACAGAGAATATAATACTAAACTGTTGAGGCATGAGCTTTTAGTTTAATCTTTTACTGTAGCTGGTCAAAGTGCTAACACTCACCTCCTTTAAATTCTGTCTGTCTAGCATAGTAAAGAGAGACAAAAGTAAGGATATGTATATTAAATAAAGAAATCCAAAAGTGTTGGATGAAATTTAGAAAAGAAGAGATGGATGTTGCAAAACTGAATACAGTTATGCGCCATTGATTTTTATTTTGTTCTTTTTTTATTCTGAAGCCGTAAGTAGAAAATGTGCCACTGGATAGTTATGAAAAAGATTAATGTTCCACTTTACATGTCCTTCTCTTTAGCCCCTCTCCCCAAAATGTGCTACAATCCTAGAATAAAACAGAATCTAAACAGTATGTAGACTTTGCGACTGTGGGTGATTGGTAGTTACTAGTTGTTCCATCACTCTCTGAGAAATTCGGATAATTGTAGGAGATAGTGTCATGGCTGATGTCTCTTTCTATCCATAGAAACACCTACTCTATGGATTGTTTAAATTCTCTAGTAGGACACTCCCATGTGCTCTGTCCTGCGAGCCCCACTCTCATGCATATTCCTTCCTCCTCTGAACCCTCACCATTACATATGCTTCCATCTTTATGAACAACCTGGTTCACTCACCGTTTTCTTTCTTGCCTTTTGTATGCATGCTTTGTGCATAAGCTTGCCTCTCCAAAAATCCCAGGAGTGCCTTCTCTATCTTCAGTGTCTTCTTGAAGGGAGCACTAAATATCAGCGGTTTGAGTTCCCTTTGTTCAGACTTCTGTGCTCCCGGTTCAAAAGTCTATTTTCATCCTGAGTCCAGGGACCAGGATATCAGTGATACCATAGTATTCCCTATAGTTAAAGCGGAAGATACCTGTAGAATTGCATGAACACAGACTGTATAACTAGAATAATCATGTCTTATTGATGGTGAACAATGTATGTAAATTATGCAGTCAAAACTAAGTCTATTTCTATGCAAAAATGGTTCCATTTCTCAAATAAAGGTGGATTAAGGAAGGATGGTCCAGTGTTAAAGGTGCTATTCGGGAACTCACGAGACCTGGGTGCAGTTCCAAGCTCTCCACTGGTCTCCCTATGTGACTTTGGCCAAGTCACTTAGGAATAGATTCACAAAGGAACATGCATGGTGATGCTAGGTGTGGAAACACACAACTTTTAGGAGCCTGGAAAATCAGTCAAATTCACTCAACCTGCGTTTGGCATCTAGGCTTCCTATACAGTGAATGTGGAGGGGTAGGCACCTCAGAATGGGATTCACAAATGAAAATACTAGGCCTAAGCTAGCCAATGAGAAGTACCAAGCCAAGAGATGTGTGCTAAGCCACATACCTCTCTTAGAGATAGGCACCTAAGTTGGGGCTGCAGAGAGGCACTACCCTCTGTTGGGTTTTCTCAGGTCTGAACCTCCTTTTGATGTTAGGAGCCTATGCAGCTTTGTCAACAATCTGGGGAGAGGAGGAGAAAGGACAAGGAGAACTTTCTTCACACATTTTAGCACAGGGATCTGCCACCTCTCAGGTGAGTTCCCTAGACATTGGGTTTTATGATGTTCTGAGTGGGGTTCCCTCCGGTCTCCTGGTAAAGCTGTTCCATTGTGACTAAATAATTAGAAAAGTTATTGGGCCAGAGAGAGAGGCAACAGCATGAGAATGACCATGTAGCCTGCTGATTTGAGTACTCTGCTAACAGCTGGAAGACCCAGGATCCAGTCCCCCTGCTCCTAACTTTTTGAAATTAGTTATACACAGAAGAGAGAATGTTGTCTGATCTTTAGATTATGTATTAATTATATTGCTTACTTAAGAATCAGTAGTAATCACTTTGAGAGTTGACAGGTTCTTGCCCCAAGATGAGGCCCAGTATTATTCAAATTATTATACAGTTGGGAACCCTGATGTGCACCATTGCAACACACACTATAGGAACTCTTTTATATTTACAAATATAGTTTATTAATACATTTAGCACAGTCACAAACACCCAACTCAGTAAGGTAGATAGAGATACTACAGAATGTACATCTGCACATCCATATACTCATACCATCCCTTGTAGAACAACCTGAAATGTTAGCCATCGTCTTCCTCCTCACCATCACTTTCCCCCTCATCATCAGTGGCCATCATAATGGCACCTCCCAAGGACTACATCTCCTTCTCCTACTGCCCAAGGCTGCAATGCCACTTTTATAATATGTTACGCTGATGCTGTTATTTTTGATGCATAATTCAAGTAGGGGATTGTTTCCCTTTTCCTTATTTATATTTCCTCACCTTACTAATGTTGGAGTGTCTTTTTCCTATAGGTTAGTATATCAGTGATCTCAACTTTTCATCATATAGTCAATTCATTGTCATGGCCCTTTTGTGGTTAGGTGTCATATTTGTTATTTCTGTTCTAACTGGTGATTTTGGTTCTTCCCAAGTTCTAAGTTGTGGCGTACCTGTTAAGTTTAAAAGAGTATGAACTTAGGCAAGCCTCTATGGCAACCTGCAACCTCTATGTCACAGCCATAGATGGACTTTAGGCTTTAGCTCATTAGCCTCTATCTAGGTGAAAGGTCCCAAACATATGTATGCTAACCTTGCCTTATCTCAACATACAGGATGTGGCCTGCAGGTCCCTTGTGTTACAGCCAAAATATACTCTAATACAAAAACATATAAACCTATGTTAATAAAACAAATAATCAAATCCATAAGAACATACAAAACATAAAAGATATAAAGGGAAGCAAGCAGTCTAGCCTTAGATGTATCTCATGTGCATATTATCAACAAGGAGTCTGGTGGCACCTTAAATTGGTTTTTTACCCACGAAAGCTTATGCCCAAATAAATCTGTTAGTCTTTAAGGTGCCACCAAACTCCTTGTTGTTTTTGTGGATATATACTAACACGGCTACCCCCTGATACATGTCCATGTTATGTACATCAGTTTATTGCCAGGACATTTCTGTAGTTGTCATGTGCCTGTGGTCAGAACTTCCCCTTGAACTCTATTTTCAGCTCCCCAAATACTTGGGGTTTTCCATTGGGCCGTTTATCTGTGCAAAACTTATCTGTTCAAAGTTCATAGGCCTCAAACCTTATACTAACTTCCTGAAGCTAATGTCTTACAGGATACAGGACTGTAGGTTTCTTGCATTACTGCTGAATAGAATGCATAGCAGAACATAATGCAAAGCAGTAAATATAATAAAGGCAAACTAGCCCAATGGGCTACAAGAATGAGGCAGTCCCATATCTGAATGTCCTATAGCCCAGTGGCTAGAGCAGGGATCAGCAACCTTTGGCATGCAACCTGCCAGGATAAGCCCTCTGGTGGGTCAGGCTGGTTTGTTTACTTGCTGCATCCGCAGGTTCGGATGATCGCAGCTCCCACTGGCCGTGGTTTGCTGCTCCAGGCCAGTGGAGGCTGCGGGAAGCGGCACAGGCCAAGGAATGTGCTGGCCACAGCTTCCCGCAGCCCCCATTGGCCTGGAGCGGCAAACTGCAGTTAGTGGGAGCTGCGATCGGCCAAACCTGTGGATGCGGCAGGTAAACAAACTGGCCCGGATCACCAGGGGGCTTACCCTGGTGGACTGCTAGCCAAAGGTTGCAGATCCCTGGGCTAGAGCATGCATGATGAGCTATCTCCCTTTAATTCCGTTCTGCCTCTCAGTTATGGGGGGGGGGACTTGAGCCAGGGGTCTCCCACATCCCAAGTGAGTCTCCTAACCACTGAGCTAAAAGTTACAAGGAACTGCCTTTGCTCCTGTCGTATTGGGTAAATTCACGTGCATGGTCCCAATCCAGCAGGCAAGCACTGAGAAAGCTTACTGGATTGTGCACCACATGTGAGTTAGGTGGAGTTATGTCTCACTTTCCCCAGTTCATGAATGGCTCTGGGGTTTCTGGGTCCAGACACCTGACCTAATTCTGCAGTGAGCATGCTCAGAGGCAGAAATATAGGCAGCTAGGGAACTTTTACTGAAAATATTTAGGTGCTGAGCAAGTTTAGATGCATACAGCATTCAGCGATAGCTGAGCAGGAGTTTTGTTTATTCCATTTGGGCCTTGTTCTGGGATTCAGGTGCTTAAAATGGCAGTTAGGCGCCTAAGTTCTTTTGTGAATCTAGCCCTGACTCTCTCTGTCTCAGTTCCCTATCCTATAAAATGGGGATAATAGCACTTCACCTCACTGGGTGGTGTGAGGATAAATACATTAAAAGATTTTATTGGTACTAAGGGTGGGATCCATGAAAGGACTTGGGAGTTGCAACAGCGAGTGTCACATCACCTAATATTTAGGTTCCAAGAAAAATCACAGGAACAACATTGTGATCCACAAAGGCTGAGTTAGACGCCTAGGCTCCCTATACAATGAACAGGGAGAGATAAGCACCCTAAAATGCAATACACATATGCCAACATGCTAGGCACAGAGCCACCTAAGTAAGCCAATGGGAGATACTGATGAGAGGCATGTGCTAAGCCTGCCCGTCTCATGGAGATAGGCACCTAAGTCCAGGCTCCAGGAAGGAGCCTAGCTCTACTTGTGATCCAAAAACGGAGGCCTACACATGGAGTCAGGCAGCTTAAGCACTTAGGCCACTTCTTGTGGGAATGAGTTAGGCACCTGTCTCGCTCCACACAAAGCAGCCAGAGGAGGAAGTACCCACCTTATAACTTTTATCCCAAAACTCTAAGGAGAGTGCTCTAACCACTAAGCTATGGGATATTCTGATGTCAGGCTCTCCCTGTCTCTCCCGTTGAAGATGTTCCACAGTGGACAAATAATGAAAGAATGATTGAAGAAGGAGGAGGACCAGATCCAGGGTCTCCCATCTCCCAGTTTGGTTCCCTAACTACTGGAATATTGAGTCATATTTGTGTTCTCTCTCTCTGTCTTGCTCTGACCTCATATGACTATTTAAGTATTTAGTTGCAGTGGAAAAGACCAGACCAACAGACAGAGAGCAAAAGAGACTATCACTCTGTTGTCCAGTGGGCAGGGAATCCATCTGGGAGGTAGAAGATCCTGGGTCCAGTCCTCCTGCTCCAATAATTCTTCCTTTGTTTATCCGTGGGGGAACAGATTCAACAGGAGAGACTGAGGAAGCCTTACATCAGGCTATCTTGCAGATCAGAGTTAGAGCACTTGCCTGAGAGGTAAGAGACCCATGTTAAAATCCATTCCTCCCTCCCCTGCTGGGAGAAGGGAATTGAATCTGTGTCTCCCCCATCCCAGGCAAGTTCCCTAATCACTGAGCTAAAGGTTATAAAGTGGGTGTTATCACCATCTCCAGTATGATTTTGAATTGGAGCTGATCTGGTAGGCAGCCTCTGAGCATACCTACTAGATTGGGTCCCACACACAACTTAGCTGATTGAATGGCTATTTCCCCCCTGGTTTGTGAACTGCTCTAGGGCTTAGGAAGGAGATAGGCTTCTTGATGCCTAGAGTGGGCCAGCGGTGCATGTGCTCTGGGGTCTAAAACTTAGATGCGTAGGAGGGAACTTTTACAGTGGAAAGATAGGCATCAAGTCAGTCTAGCTGCCTATGGGATTAGGCAGCAGCTAAGCAGAAGATTTGTGGATTGAAGTGGGCCAAGCACAGGGTCTTAGGAACCTAACATTTGTGCTTAGGTGTCTAAATGGTTTTGTGGATTGCACTCTCGGATATTCCAGAAATAGGGGCCAAATAAGTAGCTTTGATAAATAGTTTACACTTTTTTTCCATTTAAAAAATTGATTTCTTCTTAAATAGAAGGGATAAAAATTGCAGAAAAGGAAATAATAAACGGTCTTGTGTGAAACAAGTTCTGAATTTGGCACAATTTTGTAAGTCATTTACATATCTGACATGTATTTTATATTCTGCTTAGTAAGTACCCAGATACCAGGCTCCACAGTAAAGTAAAATTAACTGTGACTGAATGCCTGGACCTCCATTTTCATGTCTTGGAAGTCTTTACCACTGATGTGAATCATCATAAGTTAGGTTAACTTACCATCCTCTTGGGGATGGAGGAGAAATACTTTACAAAGTGAGGGAAATCTCAGACCGTGCCTTACATCATATATGGTTTATAATTAACAATCTCCCTTTCCCTGTTACACGTAGTGCTGGTGACTTGTGTCAGACATAGGGCCAGACCCTGGGCTAGAAATAAACAGCACAGAGAACAAAATCTGGGAGGAGGGTTCATGTGTGCACATGGAAAAGTGGCATAAAACACCTGTACACTCACCTGATCCTCCTTCTGCTTTGTGCAGAAGGGCAAATCCCCCTGAGACCTACTTTAACTTACATAGAGCTGTAAAGACCACGAGGAGTGAAAATGCTGCTGAGGTTTGCTGTAGCCTTGTGGAGTCCCGACTATGTATTTCCTTAATTATGATGCCTTTCTTCTGTGACGCTGTAAGCAGGGAGTTGAATGGCATAAGGCAAGGGTGTCCAAACTTATCGGCCTTCTGAGTGGCATACAACAATCTTCAGATGTTCAAGAGCCAGGGCACATCTGCCAGGAGATGGGGCTTGGAGCTTCAGCACTGCAGGAGGTGCCTGACGGGGAGAGGGGCTTCAGTCTACTCCTCCTGAAGCCCTCATACCCAGCAGGTGTGCCTCACAGGGCTGAAGCCCCGAGATCTCCTTCCCCACTGAGCAGAAACCCCAACACCCCCCTCCTCACTTATTGCACCACCCCACTGCAAGGCAGAGTTCCCCACCCCCCCAGTCTCGTAGGTGGAGAATGCGGGGAGGCTGGGGAGCTCCATGCGCTACACTTTAATGGTAAAAGAGCCAGTTTGGGAGCTAGGGCATCAGAAATTGGCCTTATAATTATATCCCCTCTTACTTTAAAACGTGTCTTTTGAATTAGGATCTTTTTGCTTTCTTTTTTAGAAAAGGGAAACTTTCTCACAAGCTCTGATTCCCAAATAAGAACTGGAAGTCCCATCACTTGGGATGTTTAAAACTTGTTTTCTCTAACCACCAGAAAATAAGAGGGAACAATTGCACATAGATAAGAGACTCTTTCCTCTCAACATGTACTTTTCATTCCTAATGGAAGGGGATTTTAACGCCTTGCATCTCTCTCAAGTCCTTTACACCTATTTTTCATCGGCTGCATCTAATACAAACCAGAGGTAGATTAGAAATTGGTTAGTCTCTAAGGTGCCACGAGTGCTCCTTTTCTTTTTGCGAATACAGACTAACACGGCTGTTACTCTGAAACCTATCATGCTCTATGATTCTCTTAACTATGCAGTATTTATATATGGCAGCCTCCTATGCCACATTCCATAGACTTGATCTAGTCCTGTTACCAGTGAAATCAATGGGTGTTTTACCATGAAATTCTCTGAGAACTGGATTGACTCCTACCTGAGTAACTGGGAAAAGGCTGAGCATCTGCTGAAGCCATCATGTATAGGGAGAAAAAGAGAGAGAGAGAAGTAATTGATCTTTTCATTCTCTGATTTCTGTGTTTGTGTGATCTGCATAGTAAATGTCAACACAAATTTCACTGAAATAATGTTAGAAAAATCCATCTAGCAAGTCACTCTTTTGCATACTCAGCTATTTTTTCTAATTAATCCAAATATTTTAGAAATTTCAATTAAATTTTTCTCAACGTAACAGAGTCTTTCATTGTAACCTGGAACAATTTAATCTTATAAAATGAAGTTTATCATATTATAACTCTGGGGGAATATAGATCTGAAACTTGATACACATCACTATGCGTGTTTTTGCCATTCTGTAACTAAAATGCCTTAAGCTATTCTGTCCTATTTGATAGCTATTAAAGTTATTAACAAAATAAAAAAAAATGGATAAGGATTGACAACTTGTGTGTCAAGTTTCAGCCTATTGCAATTTCAAACAGTTGCCATATTAAACCCTGGAAATTGTGTTTTTAATAGAAACACTAAGTGTATCTCAACTCTAGAACAGTCAATTGCATTGAGCACAGGGCTAAGAACAAGACATTTTTCTGAGTTGTAATCTTGGCTCTTACAATGACTTTCTCTGTTTGCTTTAGGCAAGTCACTTTAACTGTCTGCCTCACTATAATCATACTTTCCTGCTTACTTCAGGTTCTTATTGTAAGGATTAATTAGCTAACAGGTATGGAGAGTTTTGAGAATATGAAATGTTAAGTATTATCATTATTTGGAAATGCTATCTAGTAGTTGGTATAAAAGAACACACATTTACAAAACCAGTGTAAGAAATTTACCAACTCTTCTAAACAGCTGAAGTGGACTTGTCTTTTCATTTTACATTAAAAACCACCAGTGAGTAATGTTCACAACCATTGTAGAAACTATCCTACATTCTTAAGACTTGGGGATAATCCCTTTGCGTTTGAATGACCATGCATTTCAACCATGAAAGTTACACAGAAATAATGCTAATGGTGTTACTTCATCTCTCATCTTGATCTCTCATCTTCATCTCTCATCTCATCTTGATCCACCCAAGATTCTGCGTTTGGATTCTAAATATAATTATTGACGGTGCTCCAGTCCTTAAAAAAAAAAAAAAGTGCTAGAAATTCCCTGGACCCAGCTTCCAGTTTTGGAATGACAGATGGTGCCTCAGTAATCTGTCATCAAGCTGTCATCTCTCCTTCCAGAGTGGGCCCAGAAGTGGAAGTTGTGGAGGAAGCTGTGTAGGAAGCTGTGTGAGGAGATGGCATCCTTTCCTCTTCTATCTCTTCTGCTTCCAGAAACACTCCAGAAGGAGAGATGGTGGCTCGCTAACCTGTGAAGGGTACCAAGCCGCCATCTCTCTTTCTGTCAGAAATACAGGAATGCCATTCCAGCTAAAAAAAAAAAAAAAAAAAAAGTGTAGGAAGGATGTTCTGGAACATTCCGGTATGACTTGAGAGCTGATTACCAACTTACTTATATTTTAAGACAAAGCGTCTCTGCTACTCTATGATATTATGTTGCTGTCATTTGGTGAAGGATAGCATGTACATCTTCAGTCATGTTATATTTAGGTCATTCAGTACTGCTTTTTGCTAAAAAAGAACCTGTCATGAGCAGTTGAAATGTTGCATTGGAAAACTGACCCAGTCATAATTTGTTATTATCACTTTTTAATTAATGATTTTAGAATTTAATTCCTGAACCACTGAATCAATGGGAAATTTGCTATTAATGATTGCAATAGCCATAGATAAGTGTGCAAGATGAGTGGGCTGTTCTTTAAGAATGTTCACTGAAAAAAGCTGGAACATATGTTCTAGAAATAGTTTGGTTTTGCTAACCAATAAACAAGCATTGTAATCTGTGTATTCCTATAGCTCTCTTAAGACACCATTTTCAAAAGGCAATACATGTGCAACTAGGCGGTTGGGTGTCAATATAGGGGTTCAGCTGATATTTACACATCCAGGACATTTTCAAAATTGGGTTTGGGGAACTCCCAAAATGTCATAGTATCCTGGAAAATGTGGCCTTCAAGGTGGTGGGGTTGGGATGTGGTTTACAGAATGGGATCCCAAACTGTATTTTCAGAATCACTCAGTGGCAATGATTGGGATATGGAGATGATAGCATCAGTACACATGGCTACATCACACTTCACAAGTGGGTGAAGAATGCAAGCCTTAGGAAATAAGTAGGTACAAGCCAAGTAGATGTTGAAAAATCTCCACAAGGACTGCTGTGGAATTTGTCCAGAGTATTTGTGCAGGAACCTTGAATTTTGGAACATGCTTTCTCCATTAGGAGAGTACCATTTTTGTCCGTGAATTCCCCTAAAGCAAGGTCCAGTAAAAAGGCATAAACTCTATGGATAGACGGGAGTACAAGTATGGGAAATATGACAGCACATAGGAACAAAATCACTACTGCTAACATATTTTTTTAGATACACTTTCCACATTTCACTTTGAAAATTATCCTGGTTTTCTAAGCACTCAATACTGACCACTTAAATAATCTTGAAGAGTACCTAAAGGGAACCTTTGAACATTCCTCTTAGCAACTTCTGGCATTTTTAACTTCCCTTTTCCACTCTTAGGGGTCTCTGCAAAAGTGCTTATTTATAGAATCCTGGTTAGAAAACATGAATATGAGCAACTCAGACTGTTGCTGAGGGCAGATGGGATAAAACAATTGTAAAATCACTGAGAATAAAGTGCAGTACATTTGTAAAGAACATAACTGCAGCAACTGACAATACAAAAGGTATGGGGGAACATTCTGTTACAAAGTAAAAAAATGAAGCACATTGATTCCTTGCTTTGTAATGCAGACTATTAAACATTCAAAGGAAACAGAGTGTTTAGATGGAAATTATGTGACTCAGAATCTGTGACTTGATTTAAACCTGTACTACCAGAGCAATAGGAGGGAAAAAACCACCTAAACTAAACAAAAAACAAGTCCCATTTCAGTAAAAAGGAATATGCCAATTTACATTCAGGAACATTTAATAAAACTAACTGAAAATAAAATCTATTAGATTGCTAAATAATATCCCAAAGGAAATAAAAGGTGGAAGTCCCATTGCATGGAATATTTTAACCTAAACGAATCAAAACGCTGTGAATGTGCAATAGTGAACATCCTTGAATTGGTAAGGAGTCAGATTAGATAACCTAATATGCCTTTTCTATCTTTAACTTCTCTGAATTTACTGCAGATTAAACTAGCATCAGGACATGGTTCTACTGCTCAGAAAATAATATGTAAAGAAATTGAATCACTAATGCTGAAAAGAGACAAGAACAACAAATTAAAGAGTATCCTAGCGAGTCTGTGAATACCAAGTTTTGACTATAAACATGTGCCATACACTGCCGGAATAAAACTAATATTGGAAATTAATACCAGGTATCAGTAGAAATTGGATAAATCTGTTCAGAAACATTTGTGTACTTACTTCTTTAGTTACCTCAATATACTCAGCATGTCGTTCTATTAAAGGATGGAATGATTTGGACTAAATACCCAATACTCTAGTTCATGAGAAAATACAACTTAACTGAAGTCTCACTCTTACTTGGTCCAATTCTCTGAGGTGCTGAAGACCTTAAATGCTCACAGGATTAGGTCCATAATTCCTGCAAGAAATGCTGACATAGCTATGGGAAAGGTATCATGAAATCATTGGCATCAGGTGTAACAACAATTAATGTACAGTATTTTATTAAAACAAAGATTGAAATCTAAATCCCTTTGAAAATGTTTAAGGGATAGTGGGGGGAGAAGAAAGGGGAAAGACTAACCTTTCCAAAGGCATAAAGCTTCCTGAGGAAGGGAAATATACATATTAGACTCTTAAAATAGGTACCTTTAGAACCCTACGAATGCAGAAATTTCCCTTTTGCATCAGATTAATGGTGTTTCAAGCCTGGTATCCTTTGCCAGTGGCCTATACTTGAGGTTTCAGAGGAAAGAGAATTCCCCATAATACATCTGGACAACCCCATAATGTATCTAGTCAATTGTGCAGTTCTATACAGGGTGAAAATTCCCACCTGACCCCTAGAGTTTTGTATGTAATTTTCCCATATTCTAGTTACAAATATTATTATTGGCCATAAAATTAGATAGCCTTTCCTCCAGAGTGGTTTTCAGATTTCTGAGCTTGGTCTTTTTTTTTTTTCCCCTGGCTTCTTCTGAGCTGAATATTTGGCACAGAGCAATTAGTATTACTATATTGCACAGCACTGTCAATGTTCCCCATATGCACTAGCCAGGGATTAACCTGATTTCACACATTTATAATGTGCTTCAGAGATCCCATGTAATTCAGTGTATTCTGAATGAAAAGATTTAGTAAATTTACATATTGTTGCCATTGCTTTGAAAAATAAGGGATAAGATCTTGCATATTCCTTTTAATTTAAAAGAGAATTCAAATCAAAATACAGGTAAGGAAATAGCCCAGCTGCTATAAAAACGTTCTACTGTCAACATAAGGTACCTGAGACCAGTGGATATACAGCACAGAATGTGTTTAAAATTTCAGCTACATAGTCTGATGTTATGTCATGGTTTGTTGCACATTTGATAGGATAAGCCACAGTCAACTTATTAAATGTCACATGTCACAAATATGAAGGCTTCAGAAAAGCAAATACTGTACCTGCTTCTTGCAAACATGTGATCCCACTTAAGGATGTATTTCAAATCAACTATAAACAATTTACATCCCTGGAAGGCAGCACAGTTTACGGACACTATACAAGGCTAAAACACATGAATGGTTCTATTCAGAAATGTTAATTGTGACTATTGAGATGCTCAGAATGACATTGCTGCACCTTTTGTACATTTATTTCTATAATTGGATTTTCTGCTTTCTCACTGCTGACTCCATTCTGTTCTATTTCTTCTTTGCAAGTTAGCCAATCATTCTATCACACTGTATCACAGGAATTTTTAGGTTGATAAATTTTAAGTACATATTTTTGCATTTGTTTGAATAGTGCAGATTCCAAAATTCCAGGTTGCTATTTTTAACATATTTATTGTGAAGATGCCAGAATGACAGCCCTGGAAATCGAAATTTCTGTTAGACACAGAACAGGTCCAACACATGCTTCCCATTTGGTCCGAATAATGTGTCTTAAGCATGACTTAGACTAACCAGCTATACCTCTTAATGTTAGAGGATAGTCCAATCTAAATGCCGTTCAGTCATTAGACTAAACTGTGGTGACTAATTCAGAGGTGTCATTTATGCTGGCGATTTTGTGATTTGGTCACAAAAGAGTCTGGGCTGAGATCAGTAGCTTGTTTTACATAGAACCAAACAGCCATAAGAGGATGATGATTTATGACCACTGCTGATCTACACTGAATTTAAAATAATGTTCTAGCACTAAATAAAGACTGTGTGTTCTGTTGCCAGTCTCTAGACTCATCCAGATTTCCACAAGATTCCACAAGAGGTAGTATATTATCTGACTACTTCGCAGCCCCTAGCCAGCTAAGCATTACAGCTCTGTAGCCTTTTCCACATCCAAAGACCCCATATGTGTTGTGATTTTATCTGTAGTGACTAAGTATAAAATGATCCGTGCTGCCTTAATTCCTCTCTCTCTCGCTGTCTCTCTCCCGCCACCCACCATGTAACAAAACAACCATTCCAGCTTCAACAGCACATTTACAAAGCAGTGTGTAGCTTTATTTAGCTGTGCAACTTGAAAACCTTTCCATACCCTTTGAAAACAGGTAATACTCTCTAACGGTGAATGAGAGGGGGCTACTGGTTTTCACACTTGCCTCTGCCACCGACATGTGTGATTTGGGCAAGTTACAAAATGTCTCTGTGACTCAGTTTTCCATGGGAATAATAATACTAACTCATCAAGGTGTTGGGGGCATTAACCAACGTTTGTAAAGCACTTCCAGTTCCACTGTTCTGGTATACTCTCATTTATATGCATTATGGACATGCAGGGGAAGTATCTATTTGAAAAGAATGCAACATAATGTCACCAGAGGCAGAAAAACAACGACTCTGTATTAAAAATATTATTATTAGAAATAAAGCCAAGCTAATAATGTCACTAGCTGTGTCTTATAAAGAAGCAGAGTATTGATTACTGTGCTTAATTTTAAAGCCCTGAATGGACTGGGACCTGACTACTTGAGAGATGGCCTCTCATCTCATGCCCCACCATGGAAGTTTAAGATTGGCAGAGATGCTTTTTAGAGAGCTTCTAAGGTTGAGCTCTTCAAGAACAGCTCCAGAACTTTCTCTGTAGGGTGAAATTTACTCTTATTGACTGTCTTCTACATCCTCCGCTGGCAGCCTTCAGAACACAATATGTTTGGTTTGGCAGTTGAATACATTTACAGTATCATTTTTTTCTGATTTTTGGGTGGGGTTCATTCTGTTTTTGCTGATCTTGGCCATTTGATGACTTACATATTGCGGATTCTAGCACTAATGGATTTCCCACTATCCATCATGGATTGCACTGCATTATTTTTTACTTTGGAATAGGTTTTGTTTCGGTACTTGTATACCAAGGAAACAGGCTATGGAAAAAAAAATAACATTTTATTACCATCTCTTTCTGGAACTCATCTGGATTCCCTTCCTATAGTATCTGAGCTCCTTATAATCTTTAATTGATTTATATTCACAACACCCTGTGAGGTAGGGAAGTGCTATTATTCCCACTTTACACAGGAGGTACTGAGAGATACAGAGAGATTGAGTGGAGTGACTTGTCCAAGGTCACAAAGGAAGTCTGTGGCATCTTGGAGAATGGAACCCTGGTCTTCTGGGTTACAGGCTTGCACTCTAACCACTGGACCAGTCTTCCTTTCTATTAAGAATAATTTTAAATTACCCATGAAGTGTAGCATTCGCCTTGTGTGCTTTCATTCATTTAATATAGGTGTCTTATATTTATATGTTTGCTTGCCTGTTTGTTTATCTTCTATTAAAGGAACCCATAATTTGTACTAAATTGTATTACTTGAGGAGCAAATTCTCATGCCAATAAGGCCACTGTTGTGCTTCATAAATTGGCCTGAAGCCAGCCAATAATCAGAACAGGATTCCCTCTGTGCAGGGAAACTCTCTGCTGGTGACAGTTGTGCCTGTACTCCCTGCCACGTGCTGTAAGGAGAAGGAGGAGGCATCTTGGGCTTGTGTCATATGAGTGGGGCATGGAGAAGGTGGGAAGGGGGGAAGAGGTGTGATGGAGCTTGTGAGCACAGTTTAGACAGAGTGGAGAATCAACTGTCTGAAATTAAACTTTCTGCAGCAGGTAAGAATCCCTTTCTCATGGGTCTTTGATCCTCCCTCCATCTGTTGCCCCTGGTGCCATGTCCAAGAAATTGTACCACACAGTCAATTTGATAATCTGACCAGATCTCCTCAAAATGAGTCTTGGGATAGAAACTGTTTCTGGGTTTCCAACTGTAAGCCCATAAGATTGTTAACTTTTAAATGCATAAAGTCTTTTTCAGTCATCATACAGTTGATTGGCCAAATGTCTTATATAAATGTTATTCAGTTGGATGGCCAGACTCACTTCAGGTTTCACACTGGTTTCTGCCAGTGTAGCTGCTGGCAGATGCCCACTGTGATGGAAAGTCCATCAAGATAAAGAATGTGGCAGTCGAAATCAGCTGCAGCATCGTTTCTACTGTAGATAGCCCCAGAGCAGCCCAAAAAGTGAGTGACACTAGCTGAGAAATTAGCAGAGCCAAGGCAGCCTGGGGAGATTCTAGTTCATTGTATTTCCTTCCTCATGTCCACTAGCAAGGCTCTTGTGGAACCCCAGTAACAAATCTAACCTACATCCCAGTGAAAACCCTGATGAAGTTACACGGCCTGCCTTCATATAGGGTGAATTCTGGTTGAAGAATGGGGAGATTATCCTGGATGTCTATATGTGTAGTCAATGGAACTGCAAGTGCTCTGCTCAACACACTGACACACAGGACACTTCTTTGCAGGCATATAAGTGCTTGATTATGTATGTAAGGCAAAGAGTTTCAGAAATCCAATCCGATTGCTAGGCTTATTTAGGCTTCTAACTAAGTGACCTATTTTTCAAAAGTACTGAGCACCCACCAGCTCCCATTGACTACAAGTTGTTACATGAGATTTTTTTTATCTTGTATAAATTTGCAATTTTCTGCTCTCTTACCCAGGAAATAAAAAACACTTGATTTTACAGTATATATACCAATAGCTGTTAAGAAACAATTGGGCTCTTAGAGAATTTGATGGCTGGCATCACTTCATAAAAAGTGGCACCATCTCAGATTTACTACTTGTATGTTTAAAATCCCAGATCCATTAGCTTTATATCTGCCTGTATCTCTTTATTTTTTATTTAGCTTCTGATTTTTTTTCTTTTGGGTGGATAAACACCTCATCTGTGTGTGCGTGTTTAGCAGCCCTGTAAAGACCAGCCTGAGACTATTCAAATGCATTTGAAACATGGACTACAGGAATGATGCCCAGGAATGCTGTAAATGTATCATGCCACTTGCAGTGTGTCCCTTAGAGGAAAATGGGAGCTGCTCAAAGGAAAGCCGTGCAAGATGAGATCTTATCACAGGAGACACCACCACCTCTACATTTGGAGCATCTCACCTTCATGTTGGAGAGGGAAGAGAGAATAATAACTTCTGAATAGGCAGTTTCCCTCACAAGAGCTGCTGTCTACAGGCAAAAGCCCATTTTCAAAAAGTGTCATTACCAGTGGTATACTAGAAGTGCAACCAAACACATTTACTCACAATTACGTCTTCAGGTAAAATAAGATATGTTGCTTCCACCACAAAAGTTATGACTTTGTGCCTTGTGTCATCTCTTTAAACCTGTGCAAAGGGAATGCCAAGTGGTTGTTAAACACCAATTACTATGGTGATTTGTTAACACGAATATAAATGACTAAATTAAAGATAGTGGAGAATCAGGTACAGAGTTTTTTGGACCAATATTTTGTGCATATTGTATTTATTTTTTAATTAATGTAATGTACTGAGCTGGTGAATGCTATTTATAAATTGGTAATATAAATAAAATACATTACTTGCAAGAAAAAGCAATAATGAATCTTGTATCTTTCATGCAATCATACTGGTTCATTCAATATTTACTCATAAGAGTTGTGTAGTTGACCGTGCTTTCCTCTTTCATGAGATTATCCTGTCACTGTGTCCTTGATTAGCTGTTGTATACAAATTAAGCAAAAATATTTGAATACGTGAATAAACCGGTTATCACCCTCTCACACTGTGAAACAAAGTACTATAGAAAAAGTTGTCATAGTAAGTAATCCCTGGTGTGAACTAAAGCCTTTCCTTGTTGTTAATTTTAATTAACTAACATGCCAATCAGATTTTCAGTGCATGAGTTTTTTTACCCATTATCACTGTTTTTGTAGACCTTTATTTTAATCTGTGCATTATTACATCTGCCCAGCTCCTTTCTCCTATGTATGTGTTTCTTCATGCTTTGTAATTCAGGCTTTTTACAAAACTTGGAAAGATCAACAGTGCCATCTGCTGGTATAAAAGAAATATCTAATACCTCTTGAGGAATACTTGTGTGTGCTTTCGTTTTCCTTTTATTTTTTTTTTCTTTTTTACTTACTCTCTTTTACTAAATAGATGGCTGTTTCTAATTGGGGTGAATCATAGTGTTGTGAACCTCAAAAAGAAGTGGCAGTTTCATTTGATTCAGAAAAGCATAAGAAAGAGTCCCAAACCAAAACATTTTATCTCACCCCTTTCTGTTTAGTTCTACATGCAACTGCTGTGGTTCTGACCATTTTCTAAGAGGCACATACAGAACTGCTTCTTCTTCTTCTTCTTCTTCTTCTTCTTCTTCTCAGTCCTTCTCTGAACTACCCAAACTACTCTGGTCTGCAAAATAGATCTGAAAATCTGGCAACAACAGGCAATCCTATTAAGTTTAAGATTGAGGCTTTCTGGTGTTTCTGTTTCCAGTCAAAGTTGAAAACATTACAAGTGTTACCTTTTTTAAAAGGTTTCATCGTTTCTCAGTTTCTAGTGGGAATAAAAGAAGCAGCATTTGGAAAGAAGAGTGTGACATGCTATGATTTTTCCCTAATTTTTGTTTTACTTCAATACATATGAGATTTAAAAGAGAATTAAACATTGACAAGTACCCTATGTAAATAATTGTGAACTAAATGGGTATAAATCAGGCAAAATTTGACCCAATGATGAAAGTGTAAAAGTGAAATTTAGATAAATGCCCCCAGAGAAAAGGCTTTTCTATTCTATTTAGGATGAAGTCAAAATTAATGGGTTTCAGCAACACTTTCACAACAGTTTCAGACAGGATATGGAATAAACTGAGCTTCAGAAATTGTCCCAGGATAGGTTTCAGAGTAGTAGCTGTGTTAGTTTGTAACCACAAAAAGAAAAGGAGGACTTGTGGCACCTTAGAGACTAACAAATTTATTTGAGCATAAGCTTTCGTAAGCTACAGCTCACTTCATCAGATGCATTCAGTGGAAAATACAGTGGGGAGATTTATATAGACAGAGAACATGAAACAATGGGTGTTACCAGACACACTGTAAGGAGAGTGATCAGGTAAGACTCCAAAGAGAGATTGCTGAATTGGAATTAATTTGCAAACTGGATACAATTAACTTAGGCTTGAATAAAGACTGGGAGTGAATGGGTCATTACACAAAGTAAAACTACTTCCCCATGTTTATTTCCCCTTCCTCCCCGCCCCTCCACGGTTCCTCAGAGGTTCTTGTCAACTCCCGAAATGGCCCACCTTGATTATCACTACAAAAGGTTTTTTTCCCCCGGCTCTCCTGCTGGTAATAGCTCACCTTAGTTGATCACTCTCTTTACAGTGTGTATGGTAACACCCATTGTTTCATGTTCTCTGTCTATATAAATCTCCCTACTGTATTTTCCACTGAATGCAACTGATGAAGTGAGCTGTAGCTCACGAAAGCTTATGCTCAAATAAATTGGTTAGTCTCTAAGTTGCCACAAGTCCTCCTTTTCTTTTTGTCCCAAGATAGGATCTACTGAAAAAATACTGGATAGGCAGTGTGGTAGAGGTGAGAAAACTACTGATAGGAACATGGGCTGACCTTTTTTTCCACCCATTTGAGAATTATCTGCAACCAGACTTCGATTTTCACAGATTTATTCATTACTCTGTATTATTCCATGCATCCTCTATAGAAACAAATTTCAGCTTCATTAACTGTTTGTTGTGACCCTGTCCCAGATCCTGCTAAGACAACTGTGCAGACTCATTGGATTCAGCAGGGCTCAGGGCAAGTGTGTGTGAGGGTCTTCCTTTGCGATTCTTTAACAAGATCATGTCTTCAGCTATATCATGCTTCTTCTTCATTGGGTGTGACTGGGTAACGAAGTAGCATGATATTGCTTTTGGACTGTATGACTGAAACCTTTACAAACAAGAGAAAGAAAATCAAAAAAGTTTCAAGGTAGCTACACGAATAATTTCAGTGTGAACTTTTGGGTGAGCACATATTCGCGCAAGAATTTGCAAGACATTAGTTTTCCATGAAAAGAAAAGGAGTACTTGTGGCACCTTAGAGACTAACCAATTTATTTGAGCATGAGCTTTCGTGAGCTACAGCTCACTTCATCGGAGCTGTAGCTCATGAAAGCTCATGCTCAAATAAATTGGTTAGTCTCTAAGGTGCCACAAGTACTCCTTCTCTTTTTGCGAATACAGACTAACACGGCTGTTACTCTGAAACCTTAGTTTTCAATGAACTTTCTTAGGAGCTAAAAATCATTTACACAAATATTCATGGAAAATAACCTTGGAATATGTTTTGTTTCATCACTTGCATACCAAGGAGACAGGCATTCATTAGAAAAAAAATAATGTTTTATTATCATCTCTCTCTGGTACTAATCTGGATTCCCTTCCTGTAGTATCTATGGTCCTTACAATGTTAAATAGATTTATATTCACAACATGCTGTGAGGTTGCAAAGTACGATTATCCCCACTTTACAGGTGGGAAACTGAGGTCATGAATGTTGCCAAAATGAATTTAGTTTTTAATCCAAACAAATCTGCAATTTTTTTGCAATATTTGTCCACTGTCACAATGTGATTATAATGAACAAAACACTGTCCAGGGGCCAGGAACTGAACTTCTGGGCATGCTGCTGATTCTGCCACTGACTCAAAGTGTGGCCTTGGGCAAATCAAAACCTCTCTGTACTTTACTCCTCTCAGCTGTAAAATAGGGATACAAAGGCTTGCCTTCCTCATGTGGGACTTTTAATTAGTTAATATTAGTAAATGGTTTTGAAGATGTGAGATATAATGGATTTTTAATACACTACTGGATATAGACATATTTCTTAAGTACGTGAGATTAACAATCCTTTGGAAAGGTTCTAAGACCAAATCTGATTGTGAGCTGAGCTGAGTTTCCTTAACAAAAATAAACTGCTCAGAGAAGGTTGATTCAGATGTTTACCACTCTTTAGTCCTTTTATAAAGTTCTTCAAAAATCAATATATGAGACAATTTGTTCAGCTCAGAAGAAATCAGAAGGCAGTTGAGTCATTCTCATTTTACTCGTCATTTAATTTACTGTTACTTCTTTCAATGAAAATATGGAAGAATTAATTAAATGTCACTATGGATGACGATAATTTTAAATGTAAGAAGAGCTTTTCAGTACATGTGCATGTACAAGAACAGTACATGTTGAACAGCTTCACAAAGATGTGTGTAGTAAGATGGAAATTGGTTTTCTTTTCCTTATGAGAGTATATAGAGAAGCTAGAATACCTTACAGAGAATATTTTTGTAGTGTGAGGATATAAACACAAAGAGCCAGGCCTATGAACATATCTTCTATGAACATATCTTCTGTTCTCCTATCCCAGTTTCACTATTTTCAGTTAGTGGAATTAAACTGCATTGTGTTTTAAAGTACTTCACATAACAAAACACATGGTAACACTTGTGTCAACCCCTGCAAACACTAGGTGTGAGATTCTGTACTGCAGCATAGAAATCACAGCTGAAGGGGAAGGAAAGGATGAGAAAGGCTAAACTGGCTTTACACCACCTTTGTGCCTTCTTGATCCTGGATATTCTGGAGGCTGGCATAATTTAGACAGCCTCATGGCCCTGTCTACATTATGGCAGACTCCATAGACTGCCATTTGGGCTGAAGAGCTGCCATGAATCTCTACAGCACTGCATGCTGGGGCTCCATTCTGTTGTCTGAGCTCTTGATTAAGTGTTAATTATATTGATTACTTAAAAACTACCTGATTCTCGTCTGAAGATCAGGCCTAGAATTATTAGAATTGCTATTTAATTGGGAATTCCGACATAAATGGTTGCAACACTCACACTTAGGAAAAAAACCTTCTGTATTTGTAATAGTTTTATTAACACTGTTAGCAAAGTTACAAACATCCCAACCCAGCAAGATAGGTAGAGATTATACAGAATGTGCTGAACATTCACAATTCCTTGCAGAAAAATCTCAAGTATTAGTTATCATCTTCCTCATCGTCCCACTCAGCAACGTCACCATCACCAGTAGTCATTATCCTGGTATCTCCCAAGGTACGCAATCCAGGATAGTTTTTATAACATGCTATATTGATGCCAATATGTCTAATGCACATTCAGTAGCGCTTTTAGCCCCTTTTCCTTATTTATATTTCCTAACCCTGCTAATGTTGGGGTGCCCTTCTCTTGTGGGTTATTAATCCTTTCACCTCAGATTCATTAGCATATACGTCCATTAGTTACCATGCCATTCTCATGGTCAGACATCTACTGATGTCCCTGACTTAAAATATCCTAATGTGGTAATCCTAAACTAGCATGGGGTTACCTATCAACAGTTTTAGTTATTACAACATTCTATCTTGTGATATTTTATGATCTACAGGGTTACTCTTGGTTAGCTACTTACGTTAATGCTTTTGGAGTCTTATGCCTTGAATAGATTAGCTAAACTGTTGTCTTAAAGGCTTTGCAGCCTGTAGGCTCATTGCATTACTGCCTTAACTTGTACAGTAACTCCTCACTTAAAGTCATCCTGGTTAACGTTGTTTCGTTGTTACACTGCTGATCAATTAGGGAACATGCTCATTTAAAGTTGTGCAATGCTCCCTTATAACTTTCTTTGGCAGCCACCTGCTTTGTCCACTGTTTGCAGGAAGAGCAGCCTGTTGCAGCTAGCTGGTGGGGGCTTGGAACTAGGGTGAACCAGCAGCCCCACATCAGCTCCCCGCTCCCCTAAGTTCCCTGTGTGGCAGCCGCTCAGCAGGCTATCAATTGCCCCGGCAGTTCAGCTGTCTCTCCCCTCACTGCCATGTGCTGCTCCTGCCCTCTGCCTGGGAGCTGCTCCCGGGAGCCTCCTGCTTGCTGTGAAAGGGGGGAGGAGAGGCGGGCTAAGGTCACGGTGTCCCCCTGCTCCTGCTCCCCGCTTACCCTTCTCCATATAGAGCACGGTGAGTACATGACAGGGCTCAGGACTGAGGAAGCTTGCTGGCTGCATCTGCTGTCTCAACTTCCTGATCTACTTAAAAAGGCAGTGTACTTAGAGTGGTGTCAGCATACTTAAAGGGGCAATGCACATCTCTCTCTCTCACACACAGTGTGTGTCTCTGTCTCTGTTTGCCATGCTGTCTCCCCTCCCTCCATTTGTGCTGTCTTGTAGAGTGTCAGGCTACATTAACAACAATGTGTTAACCCTTGAGGGCTCAGCCGAATGCGAGTTCATCATTTAGCAGTAAGGCATTCCCTGGGAAATAACCCACACTCTTCCACCCTCTAACTCCACCATCTGGTGAAAAAAATTTCCCTGGAACCTAACCCCCCCTTATTTACATTAATTCTTATGGGGAAATTGGATTTGCTTAAATTTCACTTAAGGTCACATTTTTCAGGAACAGAACTACAGCGTTAGGTGAGGAGTTACTGTACTTATGTACCTATACCTATACTTTACAACACAGAAAAATCTCTCCCACCTCTAGTCCTGCCACTGACATGACCCCCCAACACCAAGGCATCCAAGGAAATCCTCAGAAGGCAGCCTTATGCCTATTCTCCACAATGCCTGTGCTGGAGGAATCCTCCACCACTCAGAATTGGGGTCTTTGAGCCTATTTATGCCTTGCTGGTCCTTTTTTACCCAGCCAGAGCAGGTGAGGATCTCACTCTAGATATCTGAGGATTATTGGAATTAGTGTAATGAATATACAAAATTGTAGACATAAAAATTAGATATGTCAAATTGTAGATACCAATGTACTACATGTATATCTTTGGGAAATAATCTAACTATAAAACAATTTGAATGAAGAATTAAATAAATAAAATAAAGCAAACCTACTAAATAAAAATAAATTAAGATAGAATGAATACTAGACCACAAGCAGCAAGAGGAAGAAAAGCAGAAGTGTGAAGGTTGGCTGGGGATTTGGGGGAAAAGATATTGAAGAGCCATAAATATTTCTGAGATTGTTTGTTATCCTATTGATCCATAATCTAGATCAGGGTTATTATGAACTCTATTAAAGAAGATTCTTTGGTCTTTAAAAGGTGGATTAGCTTTCCAACAGGAAAAGAAATAATAATTTTGGCGTATCTCCACCTTCTTGGTTCTGACTGGAAATAAAAATGACAAAAGACTATGAGTCACATTCTTCTTGTGTTACTTTGACCTAATTTGGCACAGGAAGCACTGGACAGGAATTTTTTTTATATGATTTCTATACTGCTCTTCATTGTTGTTAATAAAGTTAGTTCAAGATTGGCTCTGGGTCTGTGTGCTTCACACAGTAACTGTTTCCCAAGAAAGCCTAAAAGATGCAACAATTTCCAATTCATATTTGCAAAGCGTGGGGAGGTTCCAATAAAGTTCAGGTGTGTCTCTGAACTTTTAGATGGCTATCTGAACTGAATCTCTGCACTATTTTTCAATTTGCTAGTGCTAATATCAGCCCTTGTGCCTCAGGGTTTAAACTGATTGATTGCAGAGAATTAAAGAGACTTTCTCCCTCCTTTCCTATTATATCATTGCTCAGGTGCATTGCAGTGGTTTGCCTTCCTCTGATGCATGAAGTATTGCTAAATGCCTGAGGCAGCTTCATGATAGGCTGTTGCAGTATGGCAAAGTGTCTGTTCCTAAGGATGAAAACAAGAGTGAAACATGAACTCATGTATTTGGGAAGAGCAGTCCTGTACTTAGCACTGCAAGGTAACCCACTTGAACTGTGTTCTTTAAGGAATACTTCACATCTAGGGAGATTACATTGTTTATCCATCCTCCTTTTTGCCTAGTGTTTGAACTAAGCATATATCAACTAGATAATGGTTCATCCTCAGTCTCACTATGGTAAAATATTGACCCATTGAGCTTTCCACTGCTTAACATTTTAATATTAAAAGGGAAATCCCTCATGGCAGCTATTTCAGTAAAAAAGAGTGTTATACTAGGCCTAGGTTTGGGGAATAACACCAAACCTGCCTCAAAGTTGTATGTAAATTTGAACCTCAGTTCCCACATAATCCTCCTTGCACTCCGAATATTCCACATGGAAGTTAAAATATATCTAGCAATCTCTGGTTCAGTGTATTGTATATCTTCACCTGCCTGGAGACTGATATGAAGATAAGCTTTATTTCCCCCACAGCTTTTTTTTTCTTTTAGCTTTTTGATTTTCATGTTTCTGGATTTATATCTGTAAAATTTCAGTGACCCCCAGCTGAAATACAATACTTAAATTACAACATAGCCACCGATAATTCTGGGTTAATCATCGTCTTCTCCATTCAAATTGGCACTGCAGAGAGCCTCATTATCTTTCACACACTAATCCCTCAGCCTGCCAATCTTTCTGAATGCCTGTGAACAAAAGTGGTGGATTCTGTCTAAGGAACATTAAGATTGTCAGGAGAACACATTGCTTCTCATGAACAACTGCCTTCTTTCACTGTTTATACCTTTTGTTTACACATACCTATATTGGTTCCAGCATTGTTGAAAACAATCAAGGGAGAGTTATTGGGTGAGTAGCTGACATAACGTAATGAGATGAATGATTAATATATAGTACATCTTACCGGTATGCTTGAGAGCTCATAACAATGCTTTAAAATGGAAAACAGAAAAAAACAAAGCTTTTTTAGCCCTATTTTTCTGCTATAAAGTCAGTAATAAGCATTGTTTTCAATACTCCTTTGTGAATTTACCTCATTTTAATGCTTGTGATCAGATTTAGAAAATCTGTATCAGTGTGAAAACTCTACTTTTATTTATATTAAAAAATCGTTTAGATTGATACATTAACATATATCCCATCAGACTGGATATCATTTTAATCTTTCAAATGACCAGATATATGGGTAAACTGAGCACGGGGGCCTGCCTCAGTTATGGCTAGACTGCATATATAAGGTAGAAAATTTTGTTACCTGTTAACTGGCTAAACTTTTGAGATAATACCTCAGTGCAATGCACAGGGAGTTAGATAGGAACTGCACAATTGAGCTGAGTGAATAATTGATATATATATTTTTTTTTGGTTAAGTGACCTGCAATTGATTTTTTTTTCTTTTTTTCTTGCTGAAACAAAAAATTCCCATAAAACTAATTTTGGGACATAGGAAACATTTTCTTTGAGGTGGAACATTTTTGTTTGTTTGTTTTGTTTTTTTCATTTTGTTTTGTTTTTAGGTATTTTACCCTTTGTAATTAAATCTAGCTAAATTTCTAAATGAAGCATAGTTTTTAAAAGAAAAATCAAAATTTTCATTTTGAAAAATTTCAAAACAGAACATTATGATTTTTAAAAGGTGCTTGATTGTTTGCTTGCTTGCTTGCTTGCTTGGTTTCCCAGCAGAAACAATTCACCACATTAAACTTGTGTTTGTGAGTAGTTTTAATCAACCTGAAACTGTGTTTTTCTGTGAATAAACTATTTGTCCAAAAAAAAAAAAATTACCAGCTCTACTGGACAACACTATTTGCACTTAAAGCAAAGCAAGAAAAAGTTCTGATTTTGCTGGTTTCATGATAAACTCAGGACGAGAAAGGGATTGACTTTTCAGCAATGTTGTTCCACTTATTTTGTAGCTAGTGAAAAGCAGCTGTTGAGGTTTTTTTTGTTTGTTTTGTTTCTTTCCCCAGTGAATCTGCTTTACACTTAGGAGAAACAAAACTTGTGAATCACAGCTGATGAGAGATGCTGATTAAAGCATAAATTCTGCTTGCTGCAATGCTTTTTATTTTCTTTCATGCTGGTTCTTCTCTATGTCATCATCAAATTCTGACTCTTACTTAGAGAGAAATTTAACTTGTGTAGGTGTCTCAGCAGTTGGAAGTAAAGCACAGGGAAACATACAGTTCTGAAAAGCAAAATGGAGACACTGACATTTGCTAATAAAGGGCCAAATCCCACTGAACTCTTACATGATATCCACAATAAGTGAGTCATGAATATTCACTCTCCTATACCTTCCTTACATTTTTGTGCATAAATCCCACCTAAGCTAAATCATCATGATGTGCACATACTTGAAATGAATAAACATGTAATCATGTTCCTGTTGCTCTAGTCTTTCAACATTCAATCTCCTCCTTGCTGTTTTTACATCTACACATTGTTCCTTGTCTAAAAATAAAGGTTGTTTTTTTGTTTTTTTGTTTTTTTTTGCAAGTGTTAGTGATCAAATTTCATAAAATCAGAGACAGAGTTTGGCAAAGTTTCAAAGTCCACACCTTATTGTTGATCCACACAGCAAACTAGGGTGAGTTGTAGAAGTTAAGAAAAAAATAGTTATATTTAAATGAAATTTTGATAGATTACAAATTAAATGGGAGAGCTAACTCTGAGATACATTTTAAAAAGGGAATGCAAACAGAAGACACATTGGTAAACAAAAAATGACACATTCAGAAACATTTCGGACTTAGTTGTTCACTTTGCTGTCTTTCAGAATTTTTTACCATACAATAGAGCCAGAATTTTCAAAGATGCTTAGATACATATCTTGTGGGGAAAGCAGAACACTCTCTTTCTGCTATCCGTAATATGAGTTGAATTTTCAGAGGGAGTTCTGAAAATTCTTTTTTTTTTTGTACAGTATAAAACATTTGGTATTTTCCTATTGCTGGTACAACAGACTAAAGGAGTTCCTTGGTGCTCCTTGTGAAGTAGTGAGTTTACCTGTTGTTAACACTAATGGGAATAACAATCTGTTAGCTTCAGAAGGATTTATAGCAATTTTGGATCTCAATATGAGGACTGTGCAGCTTTAAACACAAGACATCAAGTTCTGCCCTCAGTTACATGCAACTCTTTTGAAGTCAGTGTATCCCATTGAAGAGTGTCAGGTTACAACTTATGAGAAAATTTTGGCCTACTTAGAGAAAATGACACCTGATTTTATTAAAGACCATATCAACTTCTGTGATTAACTACTTTCCTCCTGCTGAGGAGACTAAGTCCAGGTCTATGCTACAAATGTATGTCAGTATAACTACGTCGCTCAGAAGTGTGGAAAATCCACACCCCTGAGTGACAAAGGTAAACTGATTGAACTTCTGATGTAGACAGCACTTCTCCTATTGACATAGGTACTGCTTCTGGGGGAGATGGAGTACCTACACTGAAGGGAGAAACTCTCCCGTCACACTAGGTAGCATCTTCATTAAACGCTACAGAAATGCGGTGCTGTAAGTATAGACAAGCCTTTATTAAATACGGAGGTCCAAGATGACGGTTATGCAGCCATTTTGGTAGAATAGTATGCAGATTCTGCTTCTGACACATCCACTGTCCCCAGATAATCTCCTTTTACTTGCTGCAAAGGGTGTAGCAGGTAAGACATAAATGGAGTATGAACAAGCATTGTGCTTATCTGTATAGCATATGAAATAAACTCTGCTCCATTGAGCAGCCAACTTACTTGAAGTGATGTGCAAGAGGACTGATAAATGATGTGTATTGTGGAGATATGCAAGGAGTAGCCCTTATCCCCATGAAATGAATGGTACAATAATACTAAATTCTTCATTCACCAAGTTACAAACAAATATATCATAAACAGGGTCTGTTTCATGACTGACTAAGGAAATATTTCATGCTAAAAACAGTAATAAAATAACATGTTGCATGTCTTCAATTATTTTTAAAAGAAATAAGAAATGTGAAAAAACAACATTTAGAAAGTAGTTAAGTTCTCCTGTATGATGCACCATTCTGCATTCTAAATTTGACATGGAAAGACTGCTTGTTAACCCTCCTGTTGTGACACACATATATTTTAAAGATAGGCAACAGTTTTATAAAAGAACTTCTGTGAAAGCTGAAAAATCACTCCCTGGACTTTCTAAGTTTGTAATAATATTGCATTTGAGGAGGCGGGTTTCAGAAAGTTTAACAGAATTTGTCAACCTTTAATCATAACGATCAATCTCCCAAATTCAGGTGGATAAATTCCATTTCAACAAGCTTGATTCCAATGAGAGCTGAAAACTTGTGTATGTGACCTGTAAATGTTATCACAAACAGTAACAGCGTTTGACAAATGGCCTAATCACTACAGTGTAGATCAACACATTTTTCTTGTTACAATAAAGTGTCTCTTCTAAGAGTCCATATGGATTTATACTTTTCTGAATTTATATAAAATTTCAGATACATGTTAACATTGCTTTAGCCTAAAAAAGCTGAAATGTTACACAGGACAAATTTTGTGCTATATTACACTGTCTCCATAAAGGACATATATTGTTTTCAAGGTTTCAGACACTAACAGTTCCTTGTCTACTTTGGGATAGTTGCCAGTTTTTAAAACATGTCCAGCCTCCCTTCCATTTAAAAAAAAAAAAAAAAAAAGACACAGCAGACAATCAATATCAAAAGCCTGTCTACTACAAGAAGGCTTGTATAAAACTCAGTAATACCATTTCTCCGTTGGTAGTGTACCACCTATATGCAAATCCCAGGGATAACCACTAACACCGTGCAAACAGAAACATGTCAGCAACAGCACAATCTACATCCAAGGAAAACAAACAAACAAGCAAACAAAAAACTTTCCAAAATTGACATTTTGCATAATTAAAAACACACACAGTTTGCCAGGATTTCTTATCCTCATCCTTTCAGTCTTCCTACCCTAGCTTAGTAACGGCAAATGAAAATAGCACCATCTATCATATAAATTGAGCACCAATACAATTTTTCCCCTTCAGCAGTTAGTGGTGTCTCCTTACTAACACCACTGCAAATTTTTTTGCTCTGAGATTGTACTTTTTGCAGTAATTATCTTCATATCAGGCTTCAGAGTCGCAGCCGTGTTAGTCTGTATTCTCGAAAGCTTATGCTCAAATAAATTGGTTAGTCTCTAAGGTGCCACAAGTACTCCTTTTCTATCTTCATATCAGCTAATGACACTTTCTTTAAACTATTATTGTTGGCTGCTTCTAACTAATGTTTTAATGCTTCTCTTGTTTCTCAAGCTGACTTCTCTTTAGTACAAAACTTCCCATCTCTTATTTGTCTTTGCCTCATTTGGCTCTACAACAGACCAGGCTGGTGCTTCCACAGTCCAATACAATAGACATATCTCCTCTGTGAGTTATACTTTGCAAGTAGCCTCCTTATACTTCACACTTTCCTGGGGTTAAGCCACAATAAAAGGCTTGCTCAGTCAATAGTTTCGATCTGTAAGGTAAGTAGGATTTCTACTACAACCCACTGTGACCTGTTTAAGTACAACATGGATCAGTTTCACATACTTTCCACTGAAATGCTCAACTGGCCTTTACAGGGGTATCTACTCTTTTACTATAAGAAAGAAAGAAAGAAAGAAAGAAAGAAAGAAAGAAAGAAAGAAAGAAAGAAAGAAAGAAAGAAAGAAAGAAAGAAAGAAAGAAAAACATATTTTGGTGTGAAGCAGTTCTTAAAACACCCTGGGTCACCCGTGCTTTAAAATGTAGCTCTGTATTTTATTATAATGTATGCTTAGATAAAGTATATTTTCTGAAAAAGTGGAAAGAATTATTTTTATTGCACAACACACACACATATATAAAGGAGAGAGTGCTTGCTGAAATGTAAACTGCCTGTTCTCTGTGCCATTTCATGTATCAAAACAAAGAAAAGGAAGTATGTATGTATGATATAGGTCAGTTATACTCAGACTGAGGCTTGCAAGCCGCAAGTCACTCTTTAATCTGTCTCCTGTGGCTCTTTGCAGCACAGGTATGAAAACCCTGTGTGATTTAATTATTAACCAATCTAAGTTATTAACCAATCAGGATGCTTTTACTTTGTTATTAACCAATTGTAGTTGATAAAATTATAATAATACTTGGTCAGCCATTCTGCTGTGAGAATAATATATATTATTATATTATTCCTACTTACCTATACAGTAAGACAGGGGAAATATTTAGTGTCTGTGTACACACACACACACACACACACACATTAAATATTTCCCCTGTCATACTGTGGCTCTTTAGGGCAATGTTAATCACTAATTTGGCTTCTGAAATACTGATGTCTGCGTATCACTGATATAGGTAGATAGACTAGATATGTGAACAGTTTTCTCACTTCAGGCAAAATGATATGTGATTTGCCTGGGTTTGAGTTCTGTTACACATTTGAAGCTCAGACCAGGCTAACCAAGTGTTTTGATAAGGAATCAATTGAGTAGATTTTCATCTAAACCAAAACCAGACCTGAACAAACGCAGAAACCACAGAAAACTGTTAAGCTGAACCCTAAAAGTTTCACTCTTTTTCAAAGAATGTCTAAACTTAAGTGATTTTCCCTGTAGTTAGAAAACAAAACAAAAAAACCCCTGTGCTTGGGAATATATATTCACAGCATGGCAAGACATTTCCCTTGATTCTATTTCTTTAAGAACTCTAAGCCCTTCTCTGGAGTATATTCACATTCTTCACTCTTCATTATTCTCATGCACATAAACTCCTGCTTTCATCATGTGATTTCAGGATAAACCTGAGGTCAAATTTGCCTTGCAAAAACTTCATTGCAATACAGCCTGGGCTATCTTATATTTCACCGTCTATCTTTTAAATCTTCTGGAAATCTTGTGGGTGAGAAGAATGGCAAAGTGTACAAGATAGATAAGATGCGTCTGAGACAGTTGTTTCTTGATTTTGAGTTTCAATATAGATTCAAAAGAACAAATTGCCATAAGGAAGATAGGGTATATGAAAAAGATTTACTAGTTAATCTTACAAAAAAATTAAGTGGCATAGTGCAGTGCTTGCAAAATGCATTTAAATTCACAGTGACAAATATTCAGTTGCATAATCACAACAGTTAAAGGGATAGACACCCCCTTTTTATCGTCACTATTATTATTTCTTTCTACACCTTTATCTTTATTTATGTAATGCTTTTTAGGTGGGTTGACACTGGCATGCTTGGACAGATAAGTATATTTTAAAAAGTCTGTAGCAAGGTGCACTTGCCCTTAAAGATGGATTCCAGGTCTAGAACTAGGAGTCAGGCAGTGTACTGATCAAGATGGAACTGAGAGCAGAAATGAAGGCAAGGATAGCATCATGAACAGCGATGAAAGTAAGGACAAGAACAATTTGACTTGAGAGGCACCAAAAATCAGTTGGAGGAGTGTTTGCATAGGCGACTCCGTGGCTGCTCCAGGGCTGGAGCACCCATGGAGAAAAATAGTGGGTGCTCAGCACCCACCAGCCACCTGCTGATCATCTGCTTGACAATGGTCTGGAGGCGCATAGGGGAGAGGGCGGAGCAGGGGTGGGAAGAGGCAGAGTGAGGATGGGGCCTCAGGGGATGGGGCAGAGTGGGGGCAGAGCAACCACCTAGAAAAATGCAAGTTGGCACCTGTGAGTGAATATGTGTTTATTTATATTTCTGTACAGCCCTGTTCTTTAGATCTATGTGCTTTCACAAAAATTAAAATATACAATTTCCAAATTATAATTCATACAATCAAATGATTTGCCTCAACAATTTCATACAGTACCGGCCCATCACAATAACCACAGTGCTAATAACCCACAGCTCACTTCTTCCCCATGTGCCTGAGGAGGAAAAAAATATCAGTCTATAGTGTCAGTGATTTGGTCACATAGGTACACAGTTCTTTCCTACAAATTGAGCAGAAGAGAGCAGACTTCCTGTTGTCTCCATTGTTAGGACCACATATCCCACTGTTGCTTGTCTTTCTTTTGTGACACAAAAAAGAATAAAAGAAAAAAAAATCAGCATGTCGCCATGGGCAACATGTGTAAGAAGCTGTTTCACAGCTGGGGCAGTTGTCATTTATGATGTGATGCAATAGTGATGATTTTGAATTTGAGTTACTGGTAGGACTTCATTTATTTTAAAGCAAGGATGGGGACAACATAGCAGGAGTACAAACCTACATTACCGTTGTGCATGCACTACAATAGTAATGCAACTACACAGAAAGAAAAAATTGTCAATTTATTTATTTCCGATTATTTTAAAACCGCAGGTTAAAAGCAAATGCTCAATTAGTAACCTGTCCATAATTTCCCGCATGATGATCATGTTAGCTTGAATTCCATTTAGATTTAAGTATAACTGATGTTTTAAAAATATATCATGGTATTGTAATATTGATATATTTTTCATTTGCTGGGTCAGATTCTCAGGTTACGGCTTCTTTTCACTGCTTGGATAGTGGAAATGAGCAATAATCTGCCTGCAAACTCCCAGCAGTTGGCTCCTCTCTCATAGGATAACTTTCTTGTAGGCTTAATTGTTCTGCATCTGGGTGTGTGCTTCTGCTCTGCCCCCACCCTCAGCTTAGGTGATAGAGAGACAAGGCAGGTGAGATAATCTCTTTTATTGGACAAACTTCTATTGGTGAGAGAGACAAGCTTTTGAGCTTATGCAGAGCTTAAACAGAGCTATGTCTACACTACAGCCTATGGTAGCAAAACTTATGTCGCTCAGGGGGTGGGATATTCACGAATGGAAGCACTCGTGTGCACAGTGCTGTGTCAGTGGAAGAGCTTCTCCCACTGACACAGCTTGTACCGCTTGCGGAGGTGACTGTTTCATGCTGACGGGAGGGCTCTCTCCCGCTGGCAAACAGTGTCTTCACCAGAGGCACTGCACCAGCTGTGCTGATATAGCTGCGCCGCTGCAGAGCTGTTCATGTCGACATGGCCCAGTTCAGTGTCACTGCTAAATACACGGTTCAAACAGATTGTTTAGCATAAGCAGTTAACACACGTTTCAAGGGATCGTTCAAGGTGAAGTGGTCCGTTAACACCCCTCCAGTCAGAGAGAGGAAATGGGGGGGGGAACAGCTGGGGTGGGGGTGTTGTTAGTGAGTTACAGATTGTTGTAATAAGCCATCAATCCAGTGTCTCTGTTCTGTCCAGGATTTTTTAGTGTCTAGCAGAGTAATGAATTTAACATCCCAGGCTCGTCTTTTGAAAGTGGTGTGCAGGTTTCCTTTGAGGATGAGGACTGATAGATCAGATATAAAGTGATAAAAGATATTACCTTATCCACCTTGTCTCTCTAATATCCTGGGACAAACATGGCTACAACAGCACTGCATACAGGAGAGATGTCAGTCCGGCAGCGGGTACAGCATAACAATCCTCACTGTTGCAGGGTCTATTAAGGACAATACATTAGTGGCACTGTTTTGAGAAGCCAGACAGCTGTTGTAAGTCATACTTAGGCCAGAGCTGGCCCTCAGAAACAGGGAAATGATAACTGGCTCTTTTGACACCTCTTCTGCATCAAACAGAGCTCCGGCACAGGAGAAAAGCATTGCGCTTTCTTCCACATCACCTCTTTTCCCAGGGACATCTTCCAGCCCATCAAAAGAAAAAGTATAGATCTTTCCTTCTTCAGAAAACTGAATGAAAACCCACCCATTCTATGACCATAGTTTCTGGAACTAGGGGTGCTGCCACACCTCCTGGCTTGAGGTGGTTTCCATTATATACAGGGTTTACAGTTTGGTTCAATGGCTCTCAGCACCCCCACTATAAACAATGTTCCAGCACACCTGATTATGACATGTTCCCGCTACAGAGAAAACCTGCCAGCTTTGTGCCAACTATGTCTGTAGGTGGTTAATCCCTCAGGGGAAAGCACCTGTTCCATGTTTTGTATGGCTTTTCAACTGCACAGAGCTACGGGGTTATAGTCCTAAACATCACTTGATCTGTCCTTTTTTAGTCCTTTAAGACAAAGCTGATTTGACTCAATTGAAAGTCCTTGTTTCTAGTAGGTGATCCCCAGAGCTGACATCACTGCCGAGCACCTCTAGGGGCTAAGCCTGAGACCTTCTGTAGGCACAGTGGTGCAGAAAGACAACAGGGAACTTTACGGGCAGTGAGGTTCCCCACTACCCGCTGAAAGCACGGTGAGGCAGCGGTGGCTGTGAGCAAGTTGTGCAGGTGGCAGCAGCAGAGGCATCGATCAATATCCCTCCTTCCAAGGACTGCCAACTCTGAGTGGGGGGCCACAGAGGGAAAGGAGAGTCATGTGTTAAGGGACATTTGTTTTTTGGACTTTCACACCACAAGTTGAGAAACTGATGCAAAGTACACTGCTGAATGCACTGGGTGGTGGGTGTTTGCTTATGATCACATGCTTTCGAATCATGGTTATGGTGTTTCAACAAATTAATGTTGGGCCCCTTTTTCCTTTTAAATAAACCTTTTATTTTGTTGTGCACAGACTCAGTGCATGTGAAAGGGGAAATATTGCCTCTCACGGGGTCCTAGGGCCTGAGCTCTAGCGTGACCCTGAACGTCTTCACAGCAATGAAATGGACCCTTAGGTTGAGCCCAGTATGCCTGAGTCAACTGGCATGGGGCAGCCACAGGTTTACAACTGTAATATTGACATACCCTAAGAGGTCCCCAGGGGTGGTGTTTAGTTTTCCCGGTTACTGGGTGGGGGCTTGAGCTTGTTCTATTTTCAGGCTTTTCTATGTAGCCATGATGGCTAGACTCATACTTTGTAGAACACAGGCAACACAGGAAGCCAGAAAAGGTGATAAAGAAGCAGGATTATATAATCCCACTCCTTTGACAGAATTCTGGACCTCAGGAAATGACAAGAAGTAGGGGTTTAGAATGATAAATGAAAGGATTGCAATAGATGCCTAGATCTGAGGAACTGTCCCAGATTGAGGTATCATTAGAGGAGGTTTTGGAACAAATTGATAAATTAAACGGCAATAAGTCACCAAGACCAGATGGTATTCACCCAAGAGTTCTGAAGGAACTCAAATGTGAAATTGCAGAATCACTAACTGTAGTTTCCAACCTATTATTTAAATCAACTTCTGTACCAGATGACTGGAGGATAGCTAATGTGACGTCAATTTTTAAAAAGGGCTCCAGAGAGCTTGGAGTCATTGTGGATAGTTCTCTGAAAACATCCACTCAATGTGCAGCCGCAGTCAAAAAACTGAACTGAATGCTGGGAATAATTAAGAAAGGGATAGTTAATAGGACAGAAAATATCTTGTTGCCTTTATATAAATCCCTGGTTTGCCCACATCTTGAATACTGTGTACAGATGTGTTCACCCCATCTCAAAAAAAGATATATTGGAATTGGAAAAGGTTCAGAAAAGGGAAACTAAAATGATTATGGGTATGGAACGGCTTTCATATGAGGAGAGATTAATAAGACTGGGACTTTTCAGCTTGGAAAAGAGATGGCTAAGGGGAGATATGATAGAGCAGTGGTTCTCAAAGCCCGTCCGCCGCTTGTTCAGGGAAAGCCCCTGGTGGGCCGGACCGGTTTGTATATCTGCCACATCCACAGTTTTGGCCGATCTTGTCTCCCACTGGCCGTGGTTCACCGCTCCAGGCCAACTGGGGCTGCGGGAAGCTGCGCGGGCCAAGGGATGTGCTGGCCGCCCTTCCCGCAGCCCCCATTGGCCTGGAGCGGCAAACCACGGCCAGTGGGAGCCGCGATCGGCCATACCTGTGGACGTGGCAGGTAAACAAACTTGTCCAGGCCCACCAGGGGCTTTCCCTGAACAAGCGGTGGGCCGGCTTTGAGAACCACTGGTGTAGAGGAAGTAGATAAGGAAGTGTTGTTTATTCCTTCTCATAACACAATAACTAGGGGTCACCAAATGAAATTAATAGGCCGCAGGTTTAAAACAAATAAAAGGAAGTATTTCTTCACACAATGCGCTGTCAACCTGTGGAACTCCTTGCCAGAGGATGTTGTGAAAGCCAAGACCATAACAAGGTTCAAAAAAGAACTAGATAAATTCATGGAGGATAGGTCCATCAATGGCTATTAGCTAGGATGGGTGGGAATGGTGACCCTAGTCTCTGTTTGCCAGAATCTGGGAATGAGTGACAGGGAATGGATCACTCAATGATTACCTGTTCTGTTCATTGCCTCTGGGGCACCTGGCACTGGCCACAGTCAGAAGACAGTATACTGGGCTAGATGGGCCTTTGGTCTGACCCAGTAGGGCCGTTCTTATGTTCTTGTGTTCACTTGTTTAACAGATATTAAGAAAAATGTTAAGAAAATGAATCTTGTTGGTAGCACTATCCTAGATGTGGTTTAATCTCAGAAAACTAAAATTAAAAACAAAAACAAAAACAAAAGAACCCAGACTATAGTGTGACAAATCTTGCCCTCTATTACAAACACAAGAATAACTGAGTGCAGAATTTGGATATGTTTAAATAATAACACAATCATTTTATTGCAAAGGGTATGCCATAAATATAAAGGGAAGGGTAACCACCTTTCTGTATACAGTGCTATAAAATCCCTCCTGGCCAGAGGCAAAACCTTTTCACCTGTAAAGGGTTAAGAAGCTAAGGTAACCTAGCTGGCACCTGACCCAAAGTGACCAATGAGAGGACAAGATACTTTCAAATCTGGAGTGGGGGGAGAAACAAAGGGTTGGTCTGTCTGTGTGATGCTTTTGGCCGGAACAGATCAGGAATGCAGCCTCAAAACTCTTGTTAAGTTAGTAAGTAATCTAGCTACAAATGCGTTAGATTTCCTTTTGTTTAATGGCTGGTAAAATAAACTGTGCTGGATGGAATGTATATTCCTGTTTTTATGTCTTTTTGTAATGTAAGGTTTTGCCTAGAGGGATTCTCTGTTTTGAATCTGATTACCCTGTAAGGTATTTACCATCCTGATTTTACAGAGGTGATTCTTTTACCTTTTCTTTAATTTAAATTCTTCTTTTAAGAGCCTGATTGATTTTTCATTGTTCTTAAATACAAGGGTTTTGGTCTGTGTTCACCAGTACAAATTGGTGAGGATTCTTATCAAGCCCTCCCCAGGAAAGGGGGTGTAGGGCTTGGGGGGATATTTTGGGGGAAGACATCTCCAAGTGGGCTCTTTCCCTGTTCTTTGTTTAAACACTTGGTGGTGGCAGCATAGGATTCAAGGACAAGGCAAAGTTTGTACCTTGGGGAAGTTTTTAACCTAAACTGGTAAGAATAAGCTTAGGGGGTCTTTCATGCAGGTCCCCACATCTGTACCCTAGAGTTCAGAGTGGGGAAGGAACCTTGACAGGGTATGATGCCATATCATTGCTACACTGCTCCAAAAATATTTTCCAGCTATCTTGGAAGAAGGCACGGAAACAGGCTTATAAAACTGGAAAAGAACTTCTGCACCGTAGTCTGATGTTTACGATATTTGTGATGCTCTTGTTGTTGCTTTAGTGGAGTCTGTGTGGATAATTTAAATGAAATGTGTTTCTCCCAGAAACTCAGTGCTGTTATTATGGAACTTTTTTGATTGCTCTGCATTGTTATTATTAGATTGTATTCAGTTCATTGCATTTTATTTACAAGCCTTCTAATCACATTAGAAAGTATTTAGAGGAGTTTACTTCAAGGCCCATGTGTTGAGCCTCCTCCACTCAGCAACTCACAGACTTGAGGTCAGTCAGACTTGAGGTCAGTCAGACTTGAGGTCACTGAGCAACTCACAGAATTGGTCCCTTAACAACTGTAGGTTATTATTGTGGCTTGTAAGCATCAGTGCTGATTAGAGCTTCACTATTTCAAGGGGACTATTGGAAGTATTATGTCTCCAGTCTCCTTCCAGGGCTGCTCCTTTCACTGGGTGCATTGCGGGGGGAATTTGCTGTGCAATCCTGTATAGAATGGGAATGGGAGCGTGCCATCTTTCTGGAGCAGGACAGAGCCATTTATAGCACCCCAAAGCTTAGAGGCTTTTATTATGAGGATCCCATGCTATCCAAGTAGTGCTGGACAGAAGCCACAGCAAGACAGTGCTGGACCACTCGCACTGGAGAAATGAGGCTGCTGGAAATTGGGTTTTCTGCTCAGCAGAGTCTGCAAACCTTGAGAATTACAGAAAAAAATCCATCAATATCTGATAATTGAACAAAGCTGTTGAATAAATAATTCTAGGCTGCCTCAATGTCTCTGAATGCCCAATGAATAAAATTGTCTCACACGAACAGGGAATAAACTATTCAGGAGGATACCTTCACTGCAGACACTTTCAAACATTATATATATATATATATATAATATTAAATATTATATATATTATATATATAACCTAAAAGGAGTGTCTCAGCAGTGGTGATGAAAGGCTCTTAGAGTCTCCCATACAAGGCCCCTGCTGTGGTGAAGAAGTCTCAGACTGAAATTTTAATCAGCTCCATTAAAAGAACTTGAGTGGTGCTAAATAAGCCCCAATTCCAATTATGTCTGATGCAGCCGCAAGGGGAATGTGGCACCTAGAAATCTAAAAAAAAAAAAAAAGTCTCCATGAATATATTTTGTTAGAGTCTTCTGGCTGCACATTATTGATTTGTTTTGCAGCATTAAACCAGTTCCTTCAACCTGATTAGTGCCTTTTCAGTCTATGAGGATTCTACCTCCTATTGAAATTTATAGTAAGGCCTTTTCTATCCGAAGGCAGTAGGTCCAGCACCTGTGCAAGAGGAAATTCTCCCATGGCACATCATAATTGGCACTCATATTGCCAGTCACGCTCTGCCACTGATGCTTTAATGCAACTCATGTTAATGATCAAAATAAGTTGTTCTGTCAAAGCTGAAATGTCGAATGGTGACATATCAGTTGTGCTGAAGTTTTCATTAGTAAGGGAGGAAAGCTAGCAAACAGCTCTGTTGGCTGCTGGTTAAGGCACTGGCTTTGAGGTTAGGAGATATAGGTTCAAGCCTTTCCTCTACCTGATTCAAAAAGATGTGGGTGAAAAGACTTTCACTGGCTCAAACAGTGCTGCAATATAGACCTGTATTTCCCACATTTCAGGCCAATGCCCTAACCACCAGGCTGGAGAAACGCATGCTGACGTTTAAAAATGGACTTCTTGACACACTTTCACTTTTTGCCAAAATGTTCAAAAAATGTGTTTTCTTCCAATGTGGAACCAAACCAAATTTTGAAATGTTGAAAGTTGCCATGAAATATAATTGTCATCCTCCAGTCTACTCTAGTATAGTGCTTACAACGGTGACCAGAGATGATGTTGGCCAAACTGAGGGGTGGAGGGAAAGCTGTTTCCCAAACACAGAAGGATATGATGTGAATGCTTTTCCCTTCCAAAAGTTCTACTTCCCCTTGTGGTGATTCTGATCTCCTTCTGTTGGCTAATCTCCTTGAAATAACTGGTTTAAATCAGCCAATAATATGGAAGGAAGATCTCATGAATGCCTCACCTGTGGCATTTATATGTAGAATGTGTACAGGGAGGAGCCTTACAGGGTGC
Source organism: Lepidochelys olivacea (assembly GCF_965140295.1). Taxonomy (NCBI): domain Eukaryota; kingdom Metazoa; phylum Chordata; order Testudines; family Cheloniidae; genus Lepidochelys; species Lepidochelys olivacea. The sequence continues at coordinate 71,549,102 of NC_140411.1, read as the reverse complement.
TTTGTTTACTGGAAACAACCAAATGTGACCACCACAGAGGGCAGTGCTCTGCAAACATTCCATAACATTATTGTAAGCTGAAATACCCAGTTAAATAATTGTCATCTTATGAGATTTCTAACAAGTATGGTAATTGTCAGGATCAGCTAGGATTTCGGAGCCTCCTCCTTAGAACTGGAAGGGAGCCATCAACTCTTTTTTACATCCAGGAATAAAACCTTCTTGGTCACTAGTGACCCAGTGACAGGCCAATAACCCAATACAGACCCTTTAAAAGGGGGGTTGTGATCTATTACCTTGTCTAGTCATAAGGCTGATTTTTTTTAAAATCATTCTTAAGTATGGGTTCTAAATTGAATTGGCTGAGATTTCAAAACAGTCGGCATCTGGAATTTCTTGTAACTTTATCATTTCACTATAAAGCTTTTTTGGTTGCATATTTGATTTCTAGAAGGAGCAGGTCCTGGAAAAATGTCCAATATTTGCTGCCACATAGTGTGACGCTTTCATGATAAACAGCACATGGGAAAACAACTGGAACTGGACAGCTAATATCGAAAAGAATGAGCCCTAAAATGTTCAGAGGTGCTGAAAGCCTCTAATTCCCACTGAAGACAAGAGCATTGGTGGGTGAACAGCATCTCTGGACTCAGGGACCCTAAGTTTCTCACAATAGGCTCCCAAAAATGAGGCTAATTAGTGACTTTTGGAACTTTTGGCCTAAATGTTTGGAACTACCTCTTGCTTTAAAAGTATATGTATGAATATGGACAATTTTCTGAGGAACAGTAGGAGCATTGCTTTGGAGAGATTGCTGTCTCTAACTCTGGGCTGCAGTCTTCCTTCAATGACAGTGTTAATGAGGAGGAAATGAGCAAGGGTAATGGGAGGAAGGGAAATGCTTATGTTTGTTCTTAATAGGACACTTAGTTAATGAACTCTCATTGCTTCCTTCACACACAATCAGCACCAAATATAACAAATGGGAAAGACATTAGAAATAGTAAGACATATATATAAACAATATTCAAGATCAAATCATAGACACATTCATTTTTCTTCCTTTCGTGAAGGGGAAAAATGCCCACAATTTTTCAACCATTGAGTTTGTTAGCAAGCATAAGTTCATAGTGAAAGTTTCTTTGTGACTGTTCTGAAGAATGTCTATATTACAAAGTGATCCAGAAATTGTGGAACAGATAGTTGTTTGAAGATATTGTGCTGAGAACATATGCACAGATCTTTAAAAAAAAAAACCATAATACCCCTCTAGAAGATTAATCCTATAATGTTTTTGTTGTTCTTCAGACATTATACACTGTTAAAAATTTAACAACCCAATCTTTTTTGCTGAAACTTTCAAAAAACATTTAGCCTGAGGCAAATATCTGATATGGAAAATTTCATCCCAATTTGTTACAGGTTGGCAAAGTTGTAAGCAACTGAAAACATGGTCTTATAATGGGACTGTCAGGCATCCTGAACTCAGGCCTCTCTTCCTGTGCTATAGCAACTTGTGTGGAACTTGGAGGGAGGAGAACAGGTTCCAGGAAGGAAAGGTTTGGAGGAGACTACAGGAATCTGGTCTGTGTACATATGGCTGGAGTGCTAGCTGCAGCTGCAGCATCTTTTAATAAGAGACAGTTTAATTTTAGAAACATGGCATTTTCTCATGTTATTACCCAGCACATGATACATGAAACACTGCACTACCTATAATATGAAACATAAAGTTTAATATAGAGAGTAGACCCACTGAAGAACTACAAAGCGACCGTCCATAGCAATCCATATCCTTGGTAGTGAGTACTTTTGGGATCATCCTCTGTAAAATGGAAAAAAAAAAAAAAGAAACCTAGATTTTTTCCCCCAAAGTCTTCTCCATACCTTTCAGTGTTACTCATTTGATTAGGAACTTATATCTGCATCTGAGGCCATATGGTTTCATCCATTTTTTTCAAGGGAGAATTCTGTTTTGAAATAGGTGGCCTTTTAAGAGTCATGATAATCAGCAGCCTTTGCAGCAAATGAAGGTTATGAACCTTCAACTTCATGCATATTACTTTATTCCACTACACTGTAACAGGTGTAATGTAGGTCAGTCGGGGAATCTCTGTGTGTGTGTGTAGGGGGATTTTCTGAAATTGAAATTGAGGAAAATGTACCAAATACAAAATATATATATATATATTCCTTAATGTCAACATGATTAGTTTCAGGTTGTACTTCCTTCCACATAGAACACGAATCACAAACTAAGAATTTGATACATCATGCCTTTGTGTGTCCTCTTAATGACTCAGGAAGCAATAGAATACAGAGGGTGATATGGAAAAATCGCCATTGCTTAGGGAATAAAGGCAAAGGAATAAAAAATGCATCTGGAGCTCATATCCCCCTAAAATCATAACAAACACGTATCCCACCGCACTGTGCAAGAAAGGGCTCATTATATTATTTCAAAACATGAAAGTTTAGTAAATCACAATAGATTTGAGAAAGGAAAATAAATACATACCATGAATAATGCAGCCATATGGTCTTTTTTCAGGGTTCTATCCCCAGGGCTGAAAGGCAGATTTTTTATTTTTATTTTTTTTTGGCTTTGTTTCCACACTTCTAGAAGCTGAATTTGTTCGTTTGTGTGACTTATTAAATTCCCATTTTGTTCTGAAGCAATATCACTTATCTTAGTGTTGTACCCTTTCACGTGGATAGTTTCAAATGTGACTCTGTGACTCCAGTACACCAGGGATTGAACCGGGGACCTCCAGAGCTAAAAGCACAAACATATATCTTGAACTAAAGAGATGGCTTTGGCAGCGAGCTGCTGTAACAATTTATATTCTCCATGGATACACACAGAGAAGGCCCTGTAATGCACACTCATTAGTGGGTTACACCTCTGAAGTCTTTCTTGTAAAGCTGTACAAGATACATTTTCATAGGGCAAATAGCATATGAATGAGCGATGTAGGTGTATCAGGACCTGCTATGTCTGTAAAATCCCATAATGGGGCCCTGTTCTGCTTCCTTTCAATCAGAAGAAATCTTGTGGATATAGGCTAAATTGTTTAAAAGTTTAAATAGTGAAGTTTTTGATATAAAGGGACGGGGGAGAGAGAAGCAAAGAAATTCCAGTTTAAGGCTAGAGCTCCAACTTGAAGTTGCTTGTTAAATTTAAAAAGTGCAATTTTTCTGCAGTGATTGATTATCTTTATCTTTATTAAATAAATAATAAGGCAAGCACTATAGACATGCAGTATTATCAGTTCTCACAATTGTATCATGAGATTTTTTTTCTTTATTATTTTTATTTAAAGCTTCAGCTCCTAGAATGCTGTGATACCATCAAAATCTCAGTTTTCATTTTCCTTTTTTTAAACATCCTGCTCTCATGGCTGCATAAAAAACTTTGAAAATCTTCTTTCTTTCTTTCTTTCTTTCTTTCTTTCTTTCTTTCTTTCTTTCTTTCTTTCTTTGAAGTTGGCAATGTTTATAGTCTTCTTCCAAAACTGATGCATGGAGAAGCGGAAGTTATACATTAGGGGACGAGGAGAAGGCTGGGAAAGGGCTGTTTTATCTAGAGAATGAATCACAGAATCATAGAATATCAGGATTGAAAGGGACCTCAGGAGGTTATCTAGTCCAACCTCCTGCTCAAAGTAGGACCAATCCCCAACTAAATCATCCCAGCCAGGGCTTTGTCAAGCCTGAACTTAAAAACCGCTAAGGAAGGAGATTCCACCACCTCTCTAGGTAACCCATTCCAGTGCTTCACCACACTCCTAGTGAAAAAGTTTTTCCTAATATCCAAACTAAACCTGCCTCACTTCAACTTGAGACCATTACTCCTTGTTCTATCACAGGGGTGGGAAAACTTTTTGGCCTGAGGGCCACATCAGGGTGCAAAACTGTATGGAGGGCCGGGTAGGGAATGCTGTGCCCCCCAAACAGCCTGGCCCCGCCCCCTATTTGCCCCCTCCCACTTCTCATCCCATGACTGCCCACTCCTGGGGACCCCCGCCCCAAACCGCCCGCCTGGGATCCCACCCCCTATCCAACCCCCCCCTGCTCTCTGTACCATGATTGCCCTGACCAATCTACACCCCTGCCCCCTGACAGGCACCCCGGGACTTCCACGCCCTATCCAACCCCCGCTGTTCCCTGACCACTCCAGAACCTCTGCCCCATTCAACTTCCCCCAGCTCCCTGTCCCCTGACTGCCCCCCAGGACCCGCTACCCACCCCCCTACCATCACGTGTGAGTGCCACTGCTGCCCTCTTACCATGTCACTCAGAGCGGCAGGAGCTTGCAGCCCTGCTGCCCGCGCAGCAGTGTCACTGCATGGGAGGGGGAACAGCAGGGAGGGGCTAGGTGCAAGCCTCCCGGGCCAGTAGCTCAGGGGCCCGGCAGAAGGCTCCCGTGGGCTGGATGCGGCTCACCTGCCGTAGTTTTCCCACCTCTGTTCTATAATCTGGTACCACTGAGAACAGTCTAGATCCATCCTCTTTGGAACCCCCTTTCAGGTAGTTGAAAGCAGCTATCAAATCCGGCCTCATTCTTCTCTTCCGCAGACTAAATAAGCCCAGTTTCCTCATCCTTTTCTCATAAGTCATGTGCTCCAGCCCCCTAATCATTTTTGTTGCCCTCTGCTGGACTCTTTCCAATTTTTCCACATTCTTCTTGCAGTGTGGGGCCCAAAACTGGACACGGTACTCCAGATGAGGCCTCACCAATGCCGAATAGAGGGGAATAATCACGTCCCTCCATCTGCTGGTAATGCTCCTACTTATAAAGCCCAAAATGCTGTTAGCTTTCTTGGCAGATAGGGGACACTGTTGACTCATATCCAGCTTCTCATCCACTGTAACCCCTAGTCCTGCAGAACTGCTGCCTAGCCTCTCGGTCCCTAGGATGTAGCAGTGCATGGGATTCTTCCATCCTCAGTGCAGGATTCTGCACTTCTCTTTGTTGAACCTCATCAGATTTCTTTTGGCCCAATCCTCTAATTTGTCTAGGGCCCTCTGTATCCTATCCCTACCCTCCAGCGTGTCTACCACTCCAGTTTAGCGTCATCTGCAAATTTGCTGAGGGTGCAATCCACACCATCATCTAGATCGTTAATGAAGATATTGAACAAAACCGGCCCCAGGACTGACCCTTGGGGTACTCTGCTGGATACCTGCTACCAACTAGACATGGAGCCATTGATCACTACCCACTGAGCCCGATGATCTACCAACTTTCTATCCACCTTATAGTCCATTCATCCAGCCCATACTTCTTTAACTTGTGGGCAAGAATACTGTGGGAGACCATATCAAAAGCTTTGCTGAAGTCAAGGAATAACACATCCACTGCTTTCCCTTCATCCACAGAGCCAGTTATCTCATAATAGAAGGCAGTTAGGTTAGTCAGGCATGACTTGCCCTTGGTGAATCCATGCTGACTGTTACTGATCACTTTCCTCGCCTCTAAGTGCTTCAGAATTGATTCCTTGAGGACTACTTCATGATTTTTCCAGAGACTGAGGTGAAGCTGACTGGCCTGTAGTTCCCCGGATCCTCCTTCTTCCCTTTTTTAAAGATGGGCACTACATTAGCCTTTTCCCAGTCATCCGGGACCTCCCACAATTGCCATGAGTTTCCAAAGATAATGGCCAGGGGCTCTGCAATCACATCAGCCAACTCCTTAAGCACCTCAGATGCTGTGCATCCAGCCCCATGAACTTGTGCTATTTCCCTTTTCTAAATAGTCCTGAACCACTTCTTTCTCCACAGAGGGCTGGGCACCTCCTCCCCATACTGCGCTGCCCAGTAGAGTAGTCTGGGAGCTGACCTTGTTTGTGAAGACAGAGGCAAAAAAAAGCATTGAGTACATTATCTTTTTCCACATCCTCTGTCATTAGGTTGCCTCCCTCATTCAGTAAGAGGCCCATACTTTCCTTGATATTCTTCTTGTTGCGAACATACCTGAAGAAACCCTTCTTGTTACTCTTAACATCCCTTGCTAGCTGCAACTCCAAGTGTATTTGGCCTTCCTGATTTCGCTCCTGCATGCCTGAGCAATATTTTTATACTCCTCCTTGGTCATTTGTCCAATTTTCCAATTCTTGTAAACTTCTTTTTTGTGTTTAAGATCAGCAAGGATTTCATTGTTAAGCCAAGTTGGTTGCCTGCCATATTTACTATTCTTTCTACACATTGGGATGGTTTGTTCCTGCAATCTCAATAAGGATTCTTTAAAACACAGCCAGCTCTCCTGGACTCCTTTCCCTCTCATGTTATTCTCCCAGGGGATCCTGCCCATCAGTTCCCTGAGGGAGTCAAAGTCTGTTTTTCTGAAGTCCAGGGTCCGTACTCTGCTGCTCTCCTTTCTTCCTTGTGTCAGGATCCTGAACTCGACCATCTCATGGTCACTGCCTCCCAAGTTCCCATCCACTTTTGCTTCCCCTGTTTGTGAGCAGCAAGTCAAGAAGCGCTCTGCCCCTATTTGGTTCCTCCAGCACTTGCACCAGGAAATTTTCCCCTACACTTTCCAAAAAACTTCCTGGACTGTCTGTGCACCGCTGTATTGCTCTCCCAGCAGATATCAGGGTGATTGAAGTCCCCAATGAGAACCAGGGCCTGTGATCTAGTAACTTCTGTTAGTTGCCTGAAGAAAGCCTCGTCCACCTCATCTCCTTGGTCTCGTGGTATATAGCAGACTCCCACCATGACATCACCCTTGTTGCTCAGACTTCTAAACATAATCCAGAGACTCTCAGGTTTTTCTGTAGTTTCATACTGGAGCTCTGAGCAGTCATACTGCTCTCTTACACACAATGCAATTCTCTCACCTTTTCTGTCCTGCCTGTCCTTCCTGAACAGTTTGTATCCATCCATGACAGTACTCCAGTCATGTAAGTTATCCCACCAAGTCTCTGTTATTCCAATCACATCATAATTCCTTGACTGTGCCAAGACTTCCAATTCTCCCTGCTTGTTTCCCAGGCTTCTTGCATTTGTGTATAGGCACGTAAGATAACTCGCTGATCATCCTGCTTTCTCAGGATCAGGCAGGAGTCCTCCCCCCTTGCACTCTCCTGCTCGTGCTTCCTCCTAGTATCCCACTTCCCCACTTACCTCAGTGGAATGGAGGAGAAGACATGGAATGGAAGAGAGGAAGAGACTCAGATTTTCTTTTGATTTTCAAATGTGATGGAAACCAGTGGAGAGTTGGGTGAGGTGGGATTGGGGCTGGTAGTTTATGTATTGATATAGATTGATATCTCAAAGTTCCAAATCTGTGAAGAAAGTGCATTAGTAGTGTTTAATTACTACTGAATTCCCAAAAATATTTTATTATTATTATTATTAATATTATATTTATTATTATTATTATTAAGAGGAAGAAGAAGAAGAAACCCACAACATTTCAAAAACTTAGAAGGCTTCTGGTCTCTCTCATATATACCTAAGTTTGCTTTTTCATTAATCATTTTTCTTGTTTCTTACACACTCAACATTTTTTTTTAGAAATCATTTGCTCTTCTTTGAAATTTGAGTTTTTAGTTAGAATATGAATCAAGTAATTAAACAACTACTTGCCTTTCTTCACAAAATGACTAAGAAGTAACCGAAGAATTAAATAACAGCAAAAAAGTCTAACCACATTTAAGAAATTTTTGTGGCTTTAAAGCTACTTGGTAGCACACTTGACCACACCATGTATGGATCAAGTAATTAAACCAAGGTTACAGGCTCGAATATTAGTGGAAACAATGCATGGTTATATATTATTCCCAGTTGCTTCTAGCCTGTTGAACATACAGCTTTCACAGGGCAAGATTTCTCACACTGAGTGATAATTTAATTCACAAGTTGTCTTGCTGGCACAGATCCACACAAGGATTTAGGCTTTGCAGCACTGAGAATATCCCGTTTCCTGGCCGTTTTGTGTGGAGTTTGGCTTCCTCTGAGCACCCCTACCAGATTAGTCCCCATGGGTGAGATAGGCAGGCCAACATCTATCTCCACATGGTTTGAGGATCACCTTGGGGTATAGGAACTTGCCTGAGGCAGCAGTGGGCTGCCTAGATGCAAAAACGTAGGCTCTGGGGGACTTTTACAGCAGAAATGTAAATGCCTCCCTGGTTAGGTGACAGCTGAATAGGGGTTTGTGGACAACTGTGGGACTAAATCTCATAGGTGCTGGGGGGTGCTGCAGCATTCCCTGGCTTGAAGTGGTTTCCATTATGTACAGGGTTTACAGTTTCGTTCAATGGCTCTCAGCACCACCGCTGCTAAATCTGGGAATCTAAATCTGGGACTTAGGTGCCTAAATGCCTTTTTTCTTTATCTCGACTGTTGTGACTACTCCAGAACAAGATATCACTCAACATGAGTAAGGATGGCACAATCTGGCCAATTACCTCTAGCTTAACACATGTGCATTACATACTAAGTAGTTAACCTTTTAGCTAGTAGACTAAAATGTAGCATCTCTAACATTAATATAGTACAAATAGCAGACTGGAACAGCTTTGCAAAGTCCATTCTTGCATACCTAAAATACTATTAATATACTGTCTCTAAAAATGCCAACACATATGCATTACTCTGATGGCATAATATTTTGGCTAAGTGAAACAAAAGACTCTAATGTGTGTTTAAATGACATTAAGGTTTTGCTTAATTACATACCCCAGGATTTCAAAAATGGGTGCCTAAATTAGGCTCCTAAGTCTAATTTTCACCACCTAAAGGAGTGGCCTGTCTTTCTGAAGTGAGGCTATAGTTCCTCTTAACTTTAATAGGAGCTGCTGTGTGCCCAGCACTTTTCAAAATCAGACCGCTCATTTACATGTTTAAATATAGACTCAGGATTGTAATTTTGGCACCTATTTTTAAGAATCTTGACCACTGTGTCCATCTCCATGAGCAAAACCCCCACCCTCCACTCTTGCCTGCCAGACAAGCGTGTGTGTGTTTATGTGTAGGTTATACAGAAATATATATGTAGAAAGACAGAAAATACAAGATGATGTTGTGTGGGATAAAGATTTTATTTTCATCAGTTTGTAAGATAGATTTACTCCCAAATGATGAAGCCAGGAAGGAACTATGCAGATCATTCTACACAGATCCCATTAAGACATTTATACCACCTCATATCATTGTGTTCTTTGTATGGGCTACATATATTCCCAAAAAAACACGACAACTATTCTTTCAATATTTTAGAGAGTTTTAAAAATAATTTATATGGGCTACATTTGTAACCCTCCACCTGTAAAGGCAGGTGCCATGGATGCCATGAGTACGACTTTATAGATGGAGCCAATAAATTGAGCCAAAATAGTTGTTCTAAGCATGTCAGAACTTTTTAAGGGCATTATCTCAGAACGTTTCAAGGCTAGAAGTGAATACAAGTAATTTATGCAATTCTGAATACAAAGTATGTTTGCAATACATTACAGCAGGTCTTAAGGCATTTACAGCATTTATTACATACTAATATTGTGTATTATATTGAACCACAGTACAGGTTGACACAGTATTTTAAATTTTGTGTTTTACAAGTGTGGGGAAAAATGTGTATGAATGCAGGAAAATAATATTAAGGGATATTTGCTTCTTGCCATTCTTATAACAGTAAGATGAGCCAAAATATATTTTTTTAAATCAATAATGAAGACATATTCACTAGATTCCTTCATATTTAATCTAAATAATATTATCTGTTCAGTTTTAATACTGGCCCGATTTTTGATCAAGAAAACATCTTGTCAAAGTCAAATGTGACTATTTTGTTTGACCAATACATCGTCCCTGCTCATGTGGGGTTATCTGTACCTGTATAGCACGGGCAGCTTGTCTTGACTTCATTGGAGTTCATTAAGTTAAGATGTAAATCCCTAAAAATAATGCTTGATTATTATTATTATGTGTATTGCAGTAAAGACTGAAGACCGTAACCAAGAACTCCATTGTGTCATATTGCACAAAACTGAGAAAGGGTGGAAGGGCAAACGGAGGCACAGAGACATGACGGAGGTCATACAGCAGGTCAGTGACAAAGCTGGGAACAGCACCCAGGTCTTCTGATTTCTCATTCAGTGATCTCTCCTGTAGACCCTACCGCCAGCTCCAGTAACAACAAAAGTGGTGAGACAACCTCTCCTGATTCTGGTGCTGAGACATCCTCTCCTGATGCACAATATGCATGTTAACGTTTCGGTACAATATTTAAAGAAACACTAACTTACATGCACATTTGTTCATATAAAGCATTATTGGATCTCAATATTTATCAAATATTTTTTTTAATCTCACAATATTTATGATACCCATCATAAAGCATTCTCCTGGTGCCTGGCTGATTGAAACAATTGCTTATTCCCATTTAAAGTTAAAAAGAAAAAAAATGTACATATAAAAAACCTAACAATTTGTCTTTGGGTAGTTCAATTTCCTAATAGCCATTTGTCAGTCATTTCCTGTTTGTTTGTTTGTTCATTTAAATTTGGCCTGTTTACTGTGCTGCACTATGTCAAATAAACGTATCAATGAACTTTCAGTTTCCAAATGTTTCCTTTTCACAGTGTTGGTCTCAGTTTGGAGAATCATACTTCTTCCTTTCACCACAGCTAATGAGGCACATGGCAACCATTGACTGTTGCTTCATCATGCATACAGAACAAGCAACTGATAGGAGGCACATTCTTCTTCTGAGATGAAACCATCTGCAGCCAATCCCAGCAGGTTTTCCTTCAGGGCTGTAAGTGAATGGCAAGATACAGATTGCGCCTAGTTTCTAGTATGATTGTAGCACAACTTAGCCAAATACAAGAGGGAAAACTAAATAAACACATACAGATGTCTTTTATTCCAGGAAGTTTTCCATATGCTGTAGATCTTAGCTTTCAAGTGAATAAGAACTTTTTAGAATCAGAAATTAAGCTGAATGACTTAATATTATACATAAGAGGAAAGCAATCATATGAGGAAAGATGCACAGCTCCCAACACTTGATTTTCATTATTTATTTGATAGATATTTCTGGACAAACAGACTCGGCCACTACGAGATGTAGCATGTCTGTGTTAATAATATGAGCTAATTGTCTCTCCCTCTTGCCATTTGCCAATTATCTATGGATCCAGACTGAGTTTCTCTCTCCCTCTCGCTCTCTCTGTTTATTTATGATTATTATTTTTAAATTCACTAAAAGGTTAGAGAAGCATAAACTAAAAGATTAGGAAGTATAAGGAATGTCATTATGATGTGATTGCAGTCAAGATCAAGTGCCAATGATTATCTTCTGTGGCAAACACGTAGTAAATAATCTCAGAATTTTCTTAACTTGACACTGTATTTAGGAATTGCTTTTGCTTAAAAAAATTGCCTTACTATATTAGAAACATACAAGATTTAAAAACAAAAGAAAACAACCACAACTAGTGGAATGGAAGATTTTTTACATTGCTGGATTGAGAAGTTTACAAATATTTTCTCAACACTGAAGGCTCAAGAAATAAAGTTATTTAAGTATTCTGTGCATGTTCAGTACCGTTTATTCAGGATGATATTTTAGCTATTACTTTCTGATATTGGTAATTAGCACATAACACTGATTTATAAATCTGTTTGTAATAATACCATTCTAGCTAAGGAAATTGAATTTCCAAGGCTAAATAGCACAAAGCCTCAATTATCAGTTGATTATAATCATTCTGCACTGTGACAAGTGAGTTGTAAGCATCCCAATAGTTTTGTGGAAAATAAATGCAGATAAAAACTGAACAGAAATCCTTTCAATCTCCACAGGAAAAGAACATATTTTGTTTGGAAAGGTCAACAAAATGTACCTCAGTTGACCTAGGATGTGTAGATAGTCTGAGCTAAATATTACTGTAATAAACACATTTTTCAAGATTACCGTCTCCCTCACCTAATCTAACTGAAAGCACACAAGCTTTATTTGCTAAGATTTGATCAGCAGTGAGTACCCTTAAAACATTTCCTTTTACCTTTTTTACCACTTAGTAAGTAATACCATCTGAGCAGGTATGTTATATAGTTGGCTAGAAAGGCCTTATCATTAAAGCAGGGGCTGGTCTCTGAAACTCTGCTTTTGACTCTCGCCTCTGCCTACCTTTGTGATTTGGGCAAATCATTTAATCCCTCTGTGCCTAAATTCCCCTTTTCTAAACTTGGATAATAGTACCTTGTGGATCTCACCCTTTGTCTGTTTTGTCTGTTTAGACTGTAATCTCTCCAAGGCAGAGAGATTTGTACAGTGTCTAGTAATTTGGGGCCTTGAGCTCCAATATGTGTGTAATATGATTAATAAAACTCATCTAAAAGGTTAAAGGAATTTTAAGGGCATCTTCTAGTATTTCATTTAACACTTTATTTCATATAAATAAGCCTCTGCCCCTCAGTGACATTAGGGGGACATTAGGGCTCCTTGATTCAAAAGATGAGGAGACCAAAACGCATACATGAAAATCCACATATTTGCTCTAATGACTCTGTCTGGTGAATGTGGAATTCTTCTTGAGGTACCATTGAACAATTCTGTCTATCTAGGCATTTACACTGATTTCATCACCGCGGGGTCTGAGTGCTTGTTCTTCACCTACACCAGTAGCTTAATCAACGCAGTTGTTACATTAAGCAGTGATCAGAGAAACATAGAAATGTAAAGCTGGAAGGAATCTCAAAAGGCCATCTAGTCTAGCTCCCTGCGCTGTGGCAGGACCAGGTATATCTTGTCTAACCTGTTCTTAAAAACCTCCAGTGATGCCTTACTTTCTTGGTAACCTATGCCAGTACTTAACTATGCTCATGGTTAGTAATTCTCCCCCTTCCCCTTCCCCCCATATCTAAAATCACCCTTATTGCAGATTAAACTGATTATTATCTTTGGAGAACAATAGATAAATGTCTTTTTTATAAGAGCCTCCAAACTTTTCTCAACATTAAACATGCCCAGTTTTTTTTAACTTTTCCTCTTAGGTCAGATTTTCTAACCATTTTTATCATTTTTGTATCAAATTTGGATGGGGAACTGAGGCACAGAGAGACTGTGATTTTTGCCCATTGGTTACAAGTTTGTAAAAAAACAGGGAATTGAAACCAGATCACCTGAGTCCTAGAAAGCATCCTAGCCTCTTTATCATCTTTCTTCTACCATGTCTCATAAGGTATGGATCTGGAAAGGAGATTAAAAATGTGGAGGAATGGAGCATACTACCCAGATGGAATGAGTAGGGAAGGTATTAGCATGAGCTCTGTCAATCATATTGCTTCCATCAATGGCAAAACTCTAATTGCCTCCAATATTTTCATGACTGAGCTCATATTTTTTAATTTTGTCTATACCTGAGTCTTCCGTAAGACTTACAACTTACATGCTAAATAGATTGGCCCATGTTGGAACCAAGACTTATGATCTATCACAGCTTTTATGACTAACATAGTCCTTAGAACTGCCAATTTATAATGCACAAAACTAAGATAAAACATTAGAAAACTGATCGTGGAGGCTTTGTTGCTAGATTGTCCCTTTATTCTTCATATTCTTTTTTTTTCCTTTCTTTTTTACTGGTATCTAGGGATATGCTAATTTCTTAAAAGTTATGCCTAGATTTTGAAAGAACAATATCAAACCTTTATGACTACATTAACATTTAAATAGCAATCAACTAAAACTAAGTTCAAACAACTGTTAACATGTTTAGGCTTAAGAAAAATAAGTTGATGTGTACTTCAGTTCTAATAGATTTTATCTTTTTTTGAGAAATATGGTTTCAAATCTTATCAGTCCTTTCTGTGAATTTCCTAAAACATCAGAATCCCATCATTATTCTTCCAGACTTGTATGTTGTGGTATTAGTCTGGGTTTTGTTTTAAAATTTTTAAAAAGGGCATCTTTTGAAATTAAGTATTTTTTTCATAATGGGAGATAAAATTTTATGCGTTTTAGAGTGGGGTATACCCTTTTAGTACATACGTTGGGTCCTCAAAAAAGTACTGATACCTCTTATAGGATGGTACTTAGAATCATAGAATCATAGAATCATAGAATATCAGGGTTGGAAGGGACCCCAGAAGGTCATCTAGTCCAACCCCCTGCTCAAAGCAGGACCAATTCCCAGTTAAATCATCCCAGCCAGGGCTTTGTCAAGCCTGACCTTAAAAACCTCTAAGGAAGGAGATTCTACCACCTCCCTAGGTAACGCATTCCAGTGTTTCACCACCCTCTTAGTGAAAAAGTTTTTCCTAATATCCAATCTAAACCTCCCCCACTGCAACTTGAGACCATTACTCCTCGTTCTGTCATCTGCTACATTGAGAACAGTCTAGAGCCATCCTCTTTGGAACCCCCTTTCAGGTAGTTGAAAGCAGCTATCAAATCCCCCCTCATTCTTCTCTTCTGCAGGCTAAACAATCCTAGCTCCCTCAGCCTCTCCTCATAACTCATGTGTTCCAGTCCCCTAATCATTTTTGTTGCCCTTCGCTGGACTCTCTCCAATTTATCCACATCCTTCTTGAAGTGTGGGGCCCAAAACTAGACACAGTACTCCAGATGAGGCCTCACCAATGTCGAATAGAGGGGAACGATCACGTCCCTCGATCTGCTCGCTATGCCCCTACTTATACATCCCAAAATGCCATTGGCCTTCTTGGCAACAAGGGCACACTGTTGACTCATATCCAGCTTCTCGTCCACTGTCACCCCTAGGTCCTTTTCCGCAGAACTGCTGCCTAGCCATTCGGTCCCTAGTCTGTAGCTGTGCATTGGGTTCTTCCGTCCTAAGTGCAGGACCCTGCACTTATCCTTATTGAACCTCATCAGATTCCTTTTGGCCCAATCTTCCAATTGGTCTAGGTCCTTCTGTATCCTATCCCTCCCCTCCAGCGTATCTACCACTCCTCCCAGTTTAGTATCATCCGCAAATTTGCTGAGAGTGCAATCCACACCATCCTCCAGATCATTTATGAAGATATTGAATAATACCGGCCCCAGGACCGACCCTTGGGGCACTCCACTTGATACCGGCTGCCAACTAGACATGGAGCCATTGATCACTACCCGTTGAGCCCGACAATCTAGCCAGCTTTCTACCCACCTTATAGTGCATTCATCCAGCCCATACTTCCTTAACTTGCTGACAAGAATACTATGGGAGACCGTGTCAAAAGCTTTGGTAAAGTCAAGAAACAATACATCCACTGCTTTCCCTTCATCCACAGAACCAGTAATCTCATCATAAAAGGCGATTAGATTAGTCAGGCATGACCTTCCCTTGGTGAATCCATGCTGGCTGTTCCTGATCACTTTCCTCTCATGCAAGTGCTTCAGGATTGATTCTTTGAGGACCTGCTCCATGATTTTTCCAGGGACTGAGGTGAGGCTGACTGGCCTGTAGTTCCCAGGATCCTCCTTCTTCCCTTTTTTAAAGATTGGCACTACATTAGCCTTTTTCCAGTCATCCGGGACTTCCCCGGTTTGCCACGAGTTTTCAAAGATAATGGCCAGTGGCTCTGCAATCACAACCGCCAATTCCTTCAGCACTCTCGGATGCAACTCGTCCGGCCCCATGGACTTGTGCACGTCCAGCTTTTCTAAATAGTCCCTAACCGCCTCTATCTCCACAGATACTTCTCCCCTACCCACAAGTATGGTAGACACTATGATACGCAAAGTATTTTTCTCAGCCCCAAATGGCAGTCCCATCCTGACTTTCATAACTTTGGGGCATGTAGTTTGTGGAAGGTGGTACCTGTGGGGACTTCCTTATAACACATAAATGTGTGATATAATTCCAGGAAGACTTGGCTTCTGCATGTAGTGCTCCCAGCATTGGCATTTCATCATGGTAATATGGAAAATGACGGCAGCTGGGTATCTTCATAGTATTTCAGGTAAACATAAGCATTGATTTACAAATAGCCTACAATTCATTAGTATTCTGGTTTTGAAAGAGGACATGGCATGTTTCTGTCATTGTAATCTCCCACCACATGTAAAAAAAGGCCATATATCCAAACTTGCTGAATGAAAATATCTTTGAATTCTGAAGAGGGATGGCATCGGTTAGTTTGTGAAACCTATAGACACCTATTTTTCCTAAAGAAGTCCCATTGAAATCAATAGAACTTCTTGAGCAAGTTGCTGCTCAGAGTAAATGAAGAAGAGCATCATAATGAGATCTGATGGGAAATGTTCTGATGAAACAGAATTTTGTTGAAAAATACTGTTCGGTTGAACCTAAAATGTCTGTTCAGGTTCAATGAACTTTCATAAAATCATGGCAGGGTTCTGACAGAAACCTTTTTAGTTCCCTGCTAACTCACCTGGCAGGCTGCTGAGGAGCCTGGGTTTCCAGGATCTATAGCTCTGGGACAGCACCACCATGCAGACTACCCCAGGACCAGGAACACCATAGCCTTCAGGGTCCATAACACAGCCTTGCCATGTGTCAGTGTTTCCAGAAATAATTATTTTCAGGATTTATAATTTGCGGGAGTATTTAAACAATGATTTGGTTCCAATTTGAAATAAAAAAACAAATGTCAAAATATTGAAATGTCTTGTTAATTGGAAATACCAATTCTCAGCCAGTTCCAATCATAATATAGCTCTATGGTAGCTCCAGACAAAGCAATAATGTTGGTGCTGATCTGTCTAGTTTATTTGATATATGAAAAAAAAATCAAGATTTGGATTTGGAGATTCAGGTTAGATATTAGGAAAACTTTCCAATTATAAAGCTAAGCACCTGGACCAGGTTACCTAAGGAGGTTGTGAACTTCCTGTTGTTGGAGGTTTTTAAGGACAGTTTAGACAAACACGTGTCAGGGATGGTCTAGGTATTTTTAATCTTGCCTTAGCACAGGTAGATGGACTAGATAACCACTTGATGTCTCTTCCAGGCCTATATTTTCTAGAAGTCTATGAATCAGTGAACTACAAATGTGCTCTTCTGTTGAAACATCCACCATCTTCTGTTGACAGGGAGACAGAATATTAATCAAAAAGTATGTGCAGTCTCCTTATAATTAAGTAGAATTAAATTAATGAAACAGTAAATAAAAGATGAATAAATAAGAAAGATTTTAAATTATTATTCAGGAATTTTTATTTCAAATGTTGTATATCCAATGACTAAAAAGAGAGTGAATAAACCCTGTCTTAACTGGATTTTAGTGATTCACAAAATTTCTTTTACTTAATGAAATAACTGCCATGTGATAAATGTGTAGCTCATGATGGATCACAGTCTATTCAATGCAGAACACCTCATAAATCAAGCAGTTCAAACATGTCTCTAATTTACAAATAACCTTACATGATCTCGTCTGTTGTTTTTCACCATTCCAAATAAAGAATTTGCTGTTCTGATGCTGCCTTTATAGTTGTTAAAGTTCAGGACAATCAAGTTATATACAGCATATAAAATATGACAATACATTTCACTTTACATGTTTTGTCTAAGCAAAAGTAAATGAAACCCCCTAATAGCTAGACAAACAAGAGATTAAGGACTCTAAAGGCAAAAATCATGTATACTACCAGCTGTTAAGCCTATGGCATAATAAAGTAGAGTGAATCTTCAGCAATATCATATAGTAAATAACTCAGTGAATGATCAGTGTTTTGTCTCTAGTTGCAAATTATTCTTCATACAGTGTTTGCCAATATGCATGGAGTCAGTAAAAAATGCAAAGCAAATACAGTAGCCATTATAACTGAATTGTGAAAGTTGTAGAGTAGTGATAATTTTAACCAAAAACCTGTCAAACTGAAAAACAAGTACAATTTAGTTATTCATAGTAGTACATCTCTGACAACAAAGATACGTATTCAAGTGAGGCTGTGTTTGGGTAAATAAATGAGCTGATGGCGTTCAAGTATATTCCACCTCTTCCCAAACAAATACACATAATTTCCCAGAACCTAGCACCCAGATCTACCATCAGCCCACACCCAATGCCTTCCCAGCTCCACACACCACACAGGGTTTCCCACTGAAATTACAATCCCATATTTTCATGTGGTCACAAAGGATTATGGGATTTGGATGGGTGGTAGCAAGAAACTGTATGTTTTTCTGGGCCCAGGGTAAAAAGAAACAGGTTGAAAATTACTTCCTCTATAAACTAAAGGCTAGAAGTCTGATTCAAGGCCCTTTGAAATGACCAGAAGTCCTTATGATGACAGCAGTTGTCTTTGGATAAAGCCATAGGGTTCAAATTAAAATTAAGTATATGAAGTAACAAACTCCTAATGATATCGGTCATGCAATATCAGGCCCTACATTTCAACAGGCTTAGCTGCAACCAGTGCTATTACTCATGCCAGTCACTGTCATGAATGCTAAATTTCCTGTTTTAAATCCATCCTTTATAGGACCAGCTGATTCAATAGTTATCTTTACTTTCTAGTTATGCAGATTTATTTTTAGCAGCTCAGCCAGGCAAAATCCACTTTATTGTATAATTCCTTCACAAGTTCATATAGATTTTATTTGATTTGTATCAATCTTTTATCTTGAATGACCCTTGATTGTCTCTATGACCCTGATGACAAGGAAAGGCTTCAGGTTAATTTCATCTCTGGTATGACTCCACTGAAGATAAAGGTTACACCAGAGATCAAGTTGTCCCATCTGCCTAAACCCTTAAATCAGAACTACAGCCAAAAATCTGTAATACACCCTGCAAGCTACAAAAAGATTATAAAACTACCTGGAGTGCACTAGATGGGATGACTGGAAGCTTAACAAACTGCAGTATTCTGGTAAGAGATGTACACCTGGGGCTAGATTCACAAAGAAACTAACTTTTAGGTCCCTAAGAAAATCACTGACTTCACCACCTAGGCTCCCTATACAATGAATGGGGAGAGGTAGAGACCTCAGAATCGGATTCACAAAAGCTTAGTTTGCTAAGTGGCTCCCCACCTAAACTAAACTGGCCAATGGGGGATGACAAGGCAAAGGGCATGTGCTAAGCCCCATCCCTCTCAGATAGGCACCTAAGGAAGGGACATGCCTTCATCTGCTTGAGAGTCTAAGCTTCAAACTTTCTCCTCCTACTACTTTCCTTTGCCCCCAGGCCATTTTTTGTAAGCTTGCCTGTTTAGGGGCCCAATACAATAGGTGAGCACTGAGAACACTTAGCAGATCAGGTCCTGCAGGTGAGTTAAGTGAGGAATGCTTGTATTTCTCCAGTTCGTGAATTACTCTGGAACTTCAGCATCCGGATGCCTGGTGTGGGCCTGCAGTGCATTTGCTCAGAGGCTGAAACAGAGGCACCAAGGGAACTTCTACAATGAAAGTTTAGGCACCTTCTGTGTTTAGCATCAGCCGAGGGGGAGTCTTGTGACCCAGTGGGATTTAGGCACCTTTTTTTTAGTCTTGCCCCTTGCCTTTGTATGGAAAGACAAAGGATTCCAAAAGAAATTAAAATTGATCCTTGCTATGCCAATGAAATTAAAAAAGACACAAAAGACAAGTGCAAGTAGATCTTATTGTACACTACCAGAAGATCTGGTTTACCTTAGTGTGATGATAGATCACTTGTCCAATTTTCTGGTGTTCTGTCTATCAATTTTCTTTTATTTTCATGAACTTGATGAATTTTAGTATTTATAAAAGTGTGAGAAATAAAGACAATAGCTAGAAGTCAGTATTGGGGAATGCTGCTAACACAGATCACAAAATTCCAGTTACTTTATAACTGAGTCTCTTTTGGAGAGTAATTGCTAATAATGGCAAATACTGTAGGGATATTGGATGCAGACAAGAGTCCGTTGATAACCAAACTGAGAATAAAGAACTCATTCTGATAGTTTCCCAAGGAAATTTTTTTCTAAAGATGGTCTATGAAGGAATATTATGGTTGAGATACTATCATTTCCTGCAATATAATGTCATTCCTACAAGAACAATAAGCTTGTAAGACTGATGACTTGATAAGACATATGGCATTTTTTCTACAGACAGGTAACAGTCTAGGTAGAAAAATACCTGGAATCCACTCAGGCCATCTGGTACCCGAAATGAGAAAGTGCTTCAGTTTTTTTACTTGCAGCATCCCTAAATGGAAGTGCCTTTTTACAGATTGTAAGAAACTTTGGAAGAGAAGAAATAGGATGCAAGGCAAGATTGGAAACGTGACTTGGCCTCAAGCTGCACAATTCAGATCTGGCACAAGACATGGATCTCAAAATCTCTTATTCTCTTTGCCTCCTTCCCCTCCAACCTCCAGATTTTGAATCTAGATTTCAGTTCTGCCCATTGTAGGGGTACCCACAAAATTTTAATCTGGATGTGATCATGTATTTTGAAGTTTGGGAATGTTCAGATCCAGGATTTTGTTTCTCTAATAAAAAATAAAAATGTAAATGAGACCTTGAATTATTCTATATTAATCTGAGATTGCTTTATGTATATATTGTTGCAGAAATGTCAGAAAAAGCAAAGTATAGAGTGATGAGGGCAAATGGTCTTCATCAATGATGGGAATTTTAAATTAAAAAAAAAAACAACCCTGCAGTACTTTTCTTAAAGTACTTCATATTATAAAAGAAGATGGGGCTGATTTAGCATGCCTCATAGGGACCACACATTGTTCTCTTATCCTGTGTGCTGTACAACCTTACTTTTCTTCTTCAAATCTCTTGTTAGGACTCTCTGTTTTCAGTTAGTCTTCCAAACCTGACCTCCATTCTGTTCCCTGAAACCATAATATGGTCAGCCTGATTCTCCCCTTCCTTAAATTGTCATTTACACCCGTGCTAAATACAAAACACTAACAAATCCAAACAGAATAGTCTAATGGGAGCTACAAGTGCTTATAACCTCTGAAAAATAAATGTATCTATGTAGGTGTTCCCCTCTAGGCTCCTTCATTTGAACACCCCTTGCATGTTGATTGCATTTGATTTTGTACCAATCTTTTACCTAATGAGTGAGCAATAATTGGATTTAGGAAGACTTTGGGCCAAATTCAACCTTGGTATAACCCAATAATCCTCAAGTTAAAAGTGGAGGTCAGTAGAAGAACCACCAATGGTACCCAAACCCTCTAATTCTCATTCAGTGCCTTTACCACAAAACTATCCTGTTGTCTTGGAATAATGGGACTAAGGTATGGTGACAAGATGTCCTGGTATTATCGGGAGCATCCTGATATTAGAGGCTTTGTCTTATATATGCAACTATAACCAATTCTGTTCCCTTGCCCCCCCCCCAAAAAAAAAAAAAGAGTTCCGATTTTTCACACTTGATATCTGGTCACCCTAGACTTGGGGCAAAAAGATATGGTAGGACTAGAACAATGAAATGACTGGATAAAGTAGTCTTCTGCAGTACCAATTTGTTTATATTGACCAATATATATTTGCACTGTGACTTTTTGATAATATCATAATTCTTTTTTTCAGTATGAAACTAAGGAATAGAAATTAGTAAATATGATAGTCAGAGACTGAAGATCAGGACAGATACTCATAGTTTGCCAACACAGTATAGCTTCACCACTCTCATGTCATCATCATCTCTATTTCATAGTAGCTAGAAATAATGCCTCCAAAGTGGTTTGTCAGCAAATGGCATAACCTGAAGCTACTGGCCAGCTACAGAATAGTTCCTACAAGCATCTTTCAAAAGCGGTTTCTTCAGAAAAGAAGTTATCAATTAGCCCCTAAAAATGTGATGTATTTATTGGCCTCAGAAAGACGGTAATGAAATATACTGGAGAAATACCTATTTATGCATGCATAGGGCTCATTGCTATACTCTTTAGAGTCAAAGGGGCTTTACAAAGGGAACAGGATCAGGCCTTACCTAATTTATTACATCAAATAAATAAAACAGATAAGACATGCAGAGAAGCCACAAGGAGAAGTTAGAGTTCTTTCATTTTTTTTTAAATGTTGCCAGAGCAAATGATTAATTTACTTAAAAGTAGGCTAATGGCCATAGCTCCTTCTAAAATACTAGATAATCTATTTAATGCAATGGTTCATCCTATGTACCAAAAAGGCTTATTCAATTTTGTTCCATTCTGTTTATGTTTTCTGCTGTTTTGGACACCAGATTATTCTGCTATACTGCTAAATGACAGGTGATCTGATTTGATGTGTCACTGATGTCATTGCATGAAATGACATGTCCTATTAAAAAGTTCAAATGGGTAGGATTTTTTGTGATTATTTTGTCAAGCTCAGAGCAGAGACAAAAGCATGTCGTACCTTTCAGCTCTCATGTTACAGGTGTGAGAGTCAAGATTTTTTTTCTCAAAACTACATGCTTTTGCTTTTTCAAAAATTTAAATCAAATACTTCCAATTAATTTCAATGAGACTTGAACTGTTTTATGGTTTGGGGTTTTATGTTTACAGTCGGAAGGTTCCTCACTTCTACAGTTTGAGAAATACATTTTGCTCACTGTCATGATGTCCATGTCTAAAATTGTGCTCCCTCATTCAGCTCAGTAAAACATAATAGTATCCTTTCATTTACAGAGTAAATTATTCTCTACCAGAAGATTCCAACAATATTCCTAAAGTAATTATTCACATTATTACCAGTGGGACAGTAAAATGTGTTTATTTAAATGTACAGAATGTAGAAACATGAACATATGCAACCATGGTATAAACACACACTCACATACAAAACCATTATCTTCATGAGTTACACAATTATCTCATGATGTGGAAAAATGAAATGAAAATGAAAAACATCATAAACCCCTTCCACCAAAATCAGTTGTGTGTGTGTGTGTGTGTGTGTGTGTATGAGCATACATGTATATAATGATTATGAAAATAGAAATATAAAGAATGGTACTAAATTTATGGGTGGTACAATTCTGCCATCTACAGGACAAAAATAATCTTCAGGGTTAAATAAAGTAGACATCAGCTAATTTATAGTATATAAAATTCACATTTTGATATCAGAGGAAAATAATATTCAATAATTCTGTGGGGTGGGGAGCTGTTTGTCTCTTCTACAATAGTATTTCCCATAAAGTGTTTAGGAGGCAAAGTTTAAATTAGAATACACATGACTGAAGGCTAATGCCTCACTTATTCCAGCAAGACTTACATATATTTCTGTCAAATCTGTAGTCTGCACTCTTGTTTATAAAAATATATCTTCATAAAAATGTATGTATTGAATATGTTCTATGCAATAAGAAACATACTGATAGGAGTAATTACCTTTTGCCTTATGTTTTTCTTTTTTAAAAAAAAAAATAAATTTAAATATTTTAACTATCATGCAGTAAAATTTTAGACTCCCCATCACGCAACGAACCAAAGTCAATCTGCTGCAGTGACATTTCTTTTGTATTATTTTCCAGTCAAATAGTATGAATCTCTCAAACTTGTTTATGACTGTCATAAACATAAAGGGAAGGGTAACCACCTTTCTGTATATAGTGCTATAAAATACCTCCTGGCCAGAGGCAAAATCCTTTCACCTGTAAAGGGTTAAGAACCTAAGGTAACCTCACTGCACCTGACCCAAAATGACCAATGAGAGGACAGGATACTTTCAAATCTGGAAGGGGGGGGGGGGGAAAGGCTTTTGTCTGTCTCTGTGATACCTTTGCCAGATCAGAACAGATCAAGGATGCAAGCCCTCCAACGCCTGTAAAGTTAGTAAGTAATCTAGCTCAAAAATGCATTAGGTTTTCTTTGTTTTGGCTTGTAAATTCGCTGTGCTGGAGGGAATGTGTGTTCCTGTTTTTGTGTCTTTTTGTAACTTAAGGTTTTGCCTAGAGAGATCTCTATGTTTTGAATCTGACTACCTATGAGATTCTAATCTTATAGAGTGTTTCTTTTATCTTTGTTTTGTTCTTCTAATAAAGTTCTGTTTTTTTTAAGAATCTGATTGAGTTTTTAGGGTCCTAAGAAACCCAAACTGCTCTGTGCTCAACTTGTTTATTCTCAAGCCTCCCCAAGTAAAGGGGTGTAAGGGCTTGGGGGGATAGCTGGGGGAAGAGGAACTCCAAGTTGTCCTTTTCCCTGGTTCCTTGTTAAAGCGCTTGGTGGTGGCAGCATACCCTAGTCCAAGGGCAAAGATTCTGTGCCTTGGGGAAGTTTTTACCCTAAGCTGGTAGAAATAAGCGTAAGGGGTCTTTCATGCGGGTCCCCACATCTGTACCCCAGAATTCAGAGTGGGGAAGGAAACTTGACAATGACTATTAGATATGATGAAAAGAATATCTGCAATGAAAAGACTGGATTCCTATTATAAAGGGGGGAAGCGGGGAGAGAGACCTAAGGAGAAATGTCTTGCTCACATTCTCGTTCATTGTGAAGAAAATACCAGCAAAGGATTGCATGATCATCTGAGTGCACTTGTCCATTTTACTGTTGACCTTGGACCATATTTTCATGCAGAACTCCTGCTGAAATTAATGGGAGTTTTGCGTAAGAAATGATGGCAGGCTCATGCACAGTAATCAACAACAAAATCTTAATAAGAATCAGTATGCTGCCCCAATAATGACCTAATTTAAGATGATTGCACTACATTAAGAAAGCAATGGGTTGTTTCGTTTGGTGGGTTTTTTTTTTAATTAGAATGGGAAAAATTAACACAGAATATACACTTATCCCCAAATGGTACACCATCCTCAATATTGTATTCTACCAATGATAGATGTTAAGACCTTCCCATTAAATGTGAGGTTATGTTAGGTCATGATCCAAAGCCCATTAAAGACAATGGAATGAGTCCTGTTGATTTCAATGTGCTTTGGATCAGGCTCCTAAACAGCAGATGCTAGGGTGTATTTTATAATTGTTTGTACCTCCCACCTGTGAATATCGAAAATTAAGGAACAGAGGAAACTCAGTGCTAAACACAAATCCATTTCTGCCTTGTGGAGTTAATTATCAATTGATTTAGATTAGCTGTAAACACATATTTGCTGCTAATGATTCTAAACAGTTTTCTTTTGGAATCGAGTGTGAAAATATAAGTTAAAAAAATCCAGATAAAAACCACAAACTCCATGGTTTTATACTCTCTTTCCAAACTCTTATTTTGAAACTTTTAATGATAATATATTAGCTGCACAAGAAAACAAGTAAACCAAAATAGGACCTAATGTTATCTAAGTTCACTAAATGCCTTCTGACATGGATTTATAGTGCAATTTATCATAAAATACAGATAAGAAACTGGAGTGGGTAAACTGACAAGTTTAACTGATTACACCAAGTAAAAATACAAGAAATGTATTTGTGGCTGAGGCATGCTGGAGTAACGACGTGCATGTCTTAAAAAATGGGATGACAAGACAAGAGCAAGTTCCAGCAAGGGTAGCATTAGCAAAGTTTGGTGAGTTTTTTATTTTACCTAGACTCGCAATGTACCAGAGATGATATAATGCTTGTCTCTCAGTTTGTTTTCTGAGTGACCTTTGAAAAGATAGGAAAATATAAGCCATTTTCTGATAGATAATAAAGGTAGCAATGATATTTGAAGAGTCCTTTATGTTGTGTATAAATGCCACTTTGCACAACAGAATGAGATCATCTTATGAATACATTTTTCCATGCACTGATTTAAAAAAAATAAAGTTAGTAACTACTTTTCCAGCCACTTTAACATATCTGATCTCCAGGTTCTGACATACAGTTTTACCTAGATAGTGGGGAGAAAATGTCTTAATGATGTCACAACCCAATTATACTTAATTAGTGTAATATGGTCATCTGATAGTATTCCTGAAATTGTTGTGTGTTTAGACCGCCCATTGCAATCAATGGGAGTATTGCACAAAAACTGATGACAGGATAATCACTTAAAACTGACATATGGTTAATGTGCCAAAGCTAATGAAAACTTTTCAAGGGAAGGTGAAAACAATCCTACTTTCTAGGAAGTGTTTAGTTTAACTTGTGAGTGAGCATTAATCAGTATGAGTAAAGGTTGCAAAATAGGCCTGTGCTCAAGATCTACAGGTAACAGCTACAGAGATTGTGGACTCCAGGCTATAGAAGCACAGCTGCAGTTCTTCCACACCACACTGGCCTCTTCCCACATCAACAGCTTGGCTTAGCTGCTGCACTGTCACTTGTTCCCCTTGTAGTAGATGAGCTCAAGTACCCCCTTCATGATGCATATGGAGCATTAATGTTGGCTCATTCAGTATTAATGTCCACAGTGATTTTCAGCATGTTTACACTGTTATTTCAGGAAAACATGCTCAGTACATTGTTGTTGTTGTTGTTTTCTCTTACTCCTCCCACTTCTGGCTGACCACAGCCCCTTGATGCATGGTTGGTATGATTATGCACAGTTTGTGAGTGATAGTATGGGATACTCATGCATTGCCACTTTCATCTTCTTCACAGCCTTCCTAGGACCTACTGCACCTGACCTATGTTCATGTGTTTCCCTTCATTCTGTGGAAGTGTGGGAACTATATAGTCCTGTGTTTTGGAGACGACAATCACAAATGCATTTCCTTTGGAGCACTCCTTAAAATGGTCGAGTAATGTTTTTAAAAACAAACAAGGAATCAATTCATAAAGGTGAAATGAAAATATGTATTTAAAGAAAAATAACCTAATTAGCCATTTAAGATGCCACATCAATTCCATGATATGTATAGGGAAAATATTATAAATAAATAATCTTGGATAGAAAGTAATTTATCCTTTTATTAAATAACTATCAATTGAGTTTAGGGTTTCTGCTTCCTCTACAACAGAAAATAGTTCTAAGAATGAGGCACTTTGAATTATATTACATGGTAGTGATAGCGTCTGCTTTTTTCAGGGAAGTAAAAGAAGCAAAAAAATCAGATGTAAACACATAAAAAGCCCTTTAGCTTGATTCGAGCTCCTAGCTGCTATGGTAATATAAATATTAAAAAGGCATGGCCTCTTTCTGTGTGTATCCAACACTGCTTCTGCAATTCATATGTACCTGCTATTTGGGGGTAGGGAGAGAGGGACAGTCTGATAGTCCCTGGGGGACATTTTCAAAGGTGAAACAGTTATTTAGGCACGCAAATGCCACTGACAGTCAATGGGACTTCAGCATCTGACTTCCATTGCTGCCTTTGAAAATTTTCCCAGTGGACTATCAGTTTTGTGTTGCAATGAGAATGTTCACACCCACACACCCTCTAAAACCATCCAAACAGACCACAAATGGATTCTGTGCAGAGGGCCTGCGTCTCACGTTGCTCAGAGTATAACCGTGGTACATCAGTGTACATGAGATGAGAACCAAGCCCACTTGCAAAAATCTAGGACAGGCTGAGGTCTGCTGGAATTTTTAGCTTTGAAAATTAATGGAACGTGTTTTCAGATGGCTAGTGACCTCTGAACACAAGGAAACTTAACCTGTAGATAACCCAGTGTCTTTACTGCTTATCCCTCATGGAAACTACAATCATTTCACTATAGTTTCCAGTGGGAAAAAGCTATCAGTATGAGTGTTATGGTAATGGGATAACCAGAGATCATGACCTTTCAGAAGCAGTACTTCAGGGAATTCCGAAATAGCACAACTATGGGCAAATTTTGGATGTACCCCAGAATAAAAGGTCATTGCTAGCCAACTCATTTCTTCCATTTGTTATGCAAATAGACAGGCATGGGCCAGTGGTCTGAGAATAGCACTGAAACACCTGCATTATCATTCCAGCTCTAGAAATGACTGTGCTGTATATTTGGTCCATTCTATTTGAATATCACTTCCTGAGCTGCTGAGCATCCACAGCATCCATTGACTGGGCTTGGAGTAGTGGGTGCCTAGACAACAGAAAATCAGACCATCAAAGTCTCTGTTTCAGTTTTACAATGTATCAACTGAGGATGATAATTCTTTACTTCCCTCACAGAACTGTTTTGAGAAGTAATTAAAGACTTTTGATGAGGAGAAGCAAGTTGTTGTTCATTATTGATTATTTAGTATTTATTGACGATGATATTTATTTATTTATTTATTAGATAAGCTACACTAAAACTAACTTGTAGGTGTATAACTCTCTGCTGTTTCAGGCATGTGAAAACTAGTGGTTGTCATTCACCAAAATTTGCTTATTTGGTGAAATTTATCTCAGCACACACAGCCTGCATAAAGCCTATAGATTACCTAAATCCCACGTAAACCCCATCGTTGGATTTTTGCCCTTCCAGAGAAACATTTTGTATTAATTTTATTAAGTACATAACTGAGTTATAACAGAAATATTCCTCTTAAATACTATTACCATTATTTTGGCAAATTTTGTACAAATTTATATGAGTTAGAGATAGTGCATTGCAAAATTAATGTTATAAACTCAGCACATCTATAGTTGTACATCTGTCTAAATGTTCTCTGTTCACAAATAAATGTGATCTCTTCTCCAGAATAAGCAAGTTATATGTCTTGTTCTTCTACTGCTTATCTTTTCTGTGTCTTTAATAAACTGCAGTAGAACCAATCTGTGGTAAATTTAATACAGCAAAATAGAATAAAACAACATCTGCCACAAAAATATCCATCACTAGCCCCATATTCTCAATGCCTTCTGCAAGCTGGTAATAAGGAGGTATAAATGACTTGGCTCTGCCAATTTCTAGTTGTGCATTCAGTGTGAAATACAGGGATTATAAACTGTTTCTCTGTCAGATATTTTGGCAGTGATTGGAATATCTAGTGAAATATGGGATTTTATTCTTAGTATTTTAAGTTAATAACAATAACTGTGAAACTAATATTGTTCTTTCCTGTAATTGCTGCTATTCATCATACAACAGAAGAATTTCAGGAACAAATATACGCCACTTTGTTTTAATGCAGGCTCCCGGGTAAGACTATACTAATATTAGTGTGTTTTTTCTTACTTAAAACAATATTAAAGGAAATTATACAGTAATAAACTCCTACATTTAACGACAAGCCTTATGGAAGAGTAAATTAATTGTTTTATGCTTTGCTGCAATCTTGCCACCCATGCTCTGACCATGTATCCTACATACTGTGGCTATCAACACAGTCAACAGCACATTCACTGTTAGTCCAGTAATTATAGTGCCACATTCAGGTCATATTTCCTTGTATTCTACAATATTTTTGAAAGATAAAAGATGACACAATATATAAATGAACAAGGGAGTATAACAGGAACATTGGTTTTCATTGTAACCCCCTGTTTTCAGCTGTCCAGGACTTTTTCAAACTTCCATCTGTCTGATGAATTTCACAGGTTTATTGTCTAATTGAACGTGAATTTGGTGGAGAAGTCCGAGCAACAATAGTTCATTTGATTTTGGATACGAGGACAGTAAACAAACGATTTTATTTCATTCCCCATTTCTTAAAATTGTAACTATGCTGTGCCCATGCAATACATCTGCTAAAAAGGAGTTTCTCTAAGATATTACTATACCCAGATAAGAGCCTGTACAGAGTTTTTTTTTTTTGGAGAAGGCTGAGGGTATGCTTCCAAAATAAAGAAGGGAGTAGGTGGCTGACCAATCAGTTGAGTCCTTCTGAAGCTGATAATTATAATGCTGCGGAGAATGTGTAATAGTGCAATTTACTGTGTAATTATTTGTGTTAGGCATCTAGCCTTAGAGATGCATCTTTATTTTTTAAAAGCTAAATAAACAAAAATAAATAATCAAATGTTCTGTGTGTGGGTATGTGCTTAATTAGCTTCACAGTGAAACCTGTCCTCGGGGTATGCATGGACAGAGTACAAGATATCTTCAGATAAACTTATAGGGCGCACATGTATTAAGGAAGTTTTCTGTGTCCTTAAGTTTCATATGAGAGAAATAGGACAATAGAACTAGACCTACTCTGATGCATCTGAAGAGCTCTGCAGTTTTGAAGGTTTTCAGGGAAAAAAAAGTCACTTCAGCACTTCCTAAGGTGTGTTGGCATCTGCTTAAATATTTCCAGATAATGAAATGTGGACACATTATCTGGAAATATTATGCAAAGGTCGGAGGCTCGGTTCGGCAGCCCTCAGGTTACTTCCAGTACTTGTTTTATGTCCCTAATATCTCATACGTCAAGGTTTTAGCCCAGGGGTTGGCAACCTTTGGCACACAGCCCATCAGGGTACTCCGCTGGTGGGCAATGATACATTTTGTTTATGTTGACTGTTTGCAGGCACGGCACCCCGCAGCTCCCAGCGGCCATGGTTAGCTGCTCCTGACCAATGGGCGCTGCAGGAAGTGGAGGCCAGGACATTCCTGTGGCCTGTGCTGCTTCCTGCAGCACCCACTGGCCAGGAATGGCAAACCGTGGCCACTGGGAGCTTCGGGGTGCCGTGCCCGTGAATGGTTATCATAAACAAAATGTCTCGTGGCCCACCAGTGGATTATCCAGATCGGCCATGTGCCGAAGGTTGCTGACCCCTGCTTTAGCCTGTAGGGGGTCAGCAAAGTTTTTTTTTTCCTGACATATTTTGGATATTTTTGTGTCTGATGCAGCAGAAATAGCCGGGGTTGGGGACCAAACAGTGGACAGGGTGGGCCAGTTCTGAGAATTCTCTTTCCCAGTTGATTGATTAGTGGATCTTGCTCACATGCTCAGGGTCTAACTGATTGCCATATTCTGGGTCAAGAAAGAGTTTCTTCTCAGGTCAGATGGGCTGAGACCTTGTATTTTTTTTCAACTTCGTCTGCAGAATGTGGCCTGTGGCATTGGTACACTTCAGTCCCTCTTCTGCTCCACCCATGGCACACAATAGTTTAGTCTCTTGTGTGCTGTAGCACTTTGATTTAATTCTGGTTGTTGAGTTTGATATGGAGGTAACATGTTGGTGTTTAGTGGCCTGTAATATACAGGAAGTCTGACTAGATGATCTTGTGGTTCTTTCTGATCTAAAACTTTGACTCCTATCTATCTATCTATCTGCAATACAGCTGAATTTCAATTACCTGGAGTGTGATAATTCTCTGCTTATATTACATTGTATTTCTGTTTAAAAGCCTAGGACAATCTGTTTAAAAACAACAATTATAAGACAGGGTAAAGTTTCTATGGGAAAGCACTCAAAAGTAAGGAAGTGTCCCATTTAAAGTGTGCAAGCAACAACAACTTGGCCACCATAACGTGTAAATAATTGTCTAGACCACCTTAAAATGGTAGTATATTGCATATTACTCTATCATAAATAGTGTGTGACCCTGAAATTTAAGACTTTACCATAATGCAGAAACCAAAAAAAGGGGAGGGGCAGTTAAGTAAGCATTTCCTGCTTATGTATAGTAGATAGAATAAGCATCCAGGACGAAATATCTGGTAACAAACTAGCCTCTATTCTTCTTCTCTTATATGTATTGCACATCATCACTGAAAACAATCAATTAATATTTTCCAACATACATCAAAGATTTAGAAACAAGCCAGAAACCAAGAACAGTATTGATGGAAACAAAGAATTAGTATGACTTCTGAATGGTCAGGAATCTCTGGATTCTAGCTTTGGGTTATTTACTTACTGGAAGAAAAATAAGTGAACAAAAGATATCCCCACCCCCCATTATACTCTATTTACAATTTAGCTATGGCCTAGATGAACCAGTATTTTTAATTGAATAGGGATATTAAACAGCACAGCTAACAACTCACAAAGCTCCAGAAAGCAGCTAGTTTGCTCAGGGTCGAATTTATACCTTATGTACCCCGAGGCACACCATCTTCAGCACCCCCCCACCCTGCCTACAGCTGACCTTTGTGTTGTACATGGTTTTTACTGTGCCTAATTGGAAATCCGGCCATGAGTTTGCTCCAGTCCTTGAACTGCTTCAGACACTCTGGATGAAATCTGACTATTGTAGTCAATAAGAGTTTTTCCATTGACTTAAAAGGGGACAGGATGTCACTGTGTATGTTTTTTCCCCATCACCTCCCCGCCACACCATATGCAAATCCTCTCATTGTATTACTGGGCTAAGGTGGTCAGTTGCACAAACCACAATGAGGATATTCAGGTGTCATTTAAAATTCCCCTGAGGTTCACAAGATTTATACTGTATTACCTATGGATCTATGGATGCTCTAAAAGACAGAAGGAAACTAACTTGAATTTAAATGACCATACCTCTTAAACAAAAGCTGAAGTATATGTCTTCCTTTTCTTTGCCTTTAGCTGAGCTCTGGCAAATTCAGATTCTAGCAAATTCTAGCAGATTCTCTAGCACACATAACAAGAGCTATTAAATTTGGATAGGTCATTTTTTAGGACTAAGTTCTTCAGCATCATCACAGCCAACCTACTCAACTGAGCTGCTTAAAAAAAACAAAACAAAACAAACAAAAACAAACAAACAAAAAAAACCCCTAGTCCTTTCTGTTCTTTTCTCCAGCTATTCTATTATGGTGTTAACTTTAGCTAAATAGCCTCCCAATAAAATTTGTTTCAGTGCCACCACAGCAAGCTTCAACCTAAGCCCAGAAGAATATTGCTCTTCTAAGCCTTTGGGTCCTGAAAAGCAGCTTGATGTAAGAGGGTAAAAATGTCTCTGAAACTGTGTCATGCCCAAAGCCTCTCTCTTTTTTTCTAGTTGTTTTTCTGAGCTGTTAACTGCCAGAGAGGTTGTGGGATCCTTTAATCTTCCCGTTCATAAATTTTCCTTCTATAACACCTTTCCAGCTCCTGTCTCTTAGTACGTTCAAGCTGGTCACAGTTTTCTGACCTTTTTTCTATTTCTTGGAAAAGTTTATGGTCTGTCATGTTCAAACCATGATCTAAAGTCTATATTGATAAGAACAATCAGGGCATTTTTAAGTTCCATGTTCATGTCCTCCACTAGCCAGATCTCCTCTAGTTCAGTTTTTATGTCCAACTGCTGGACTGAATTACTCCATGAAGCTCATATATTTAAGAATAGAGAGATGGACACACATAAATAGGTAGACATATATACAAACACACATAGAGAGTTGTGAAATTGTGACTTATCTTTTCCTGTTTGCCTTCTTCAGCTATAATAACTGCAAAATAAGATTTGAAATCTAATAAATTATGAGAAGAATATAAAGACTATAAAGCGAGAACAGTGTCTTCCTATGCATGTGCGGTTGTATTACTTAACATAGAATATGTGGGCTAAAGGTGTAAACATAGCCCAGTCAACTGTCTAACATTAAACAAGGTCAGAGGCTTTATATACAGTGACTTCAGCCTGTTTAGCACCATCATAAACACCATATTAGAAATCCTTTAAACCTATTATTAAGGATACAGAAAAGAAGAAGAAACTGTTGATGCATTTGAAAGGTAAAGTATTAATTAATGCTTTCTCTTTTATTTAAAAAATAATCTTTTGTTCTCTTTCCCTTTAGCTGTAGATAGTTTTAGAAGGAAAAAACCCTGTTTGACAGTCCAGTATATGGTATCAAAGATGGTAATAACCTGGAAGGGGGGAAGATAAATTAGTTGAGATGGACTGGAGATGTCATTGCTGCTGGTGTTGCTAAAGTCCAATTTTAGAAGGAAAAGCCCCCTTGTTCGACATGTTTGATGGTATCAGAAATTGTAAGGACCCAAAAAAGGAGCACTGGTGGAATAGTCCACCTCCTCATTATTTTGTCTATCAATGAGGCTTAATATCATACATACCAATTTTGGCTCATAAACTTCCAGCTCCACATTTCCTGTTTTTAACAAGCATAATTTCAACACCATCCTTGAATTCTGTCAACTTGACCTCTTTGTTTAAACTAATTCAGTTATTCTGTCTCCCTTTCATACCTTCCCCACAACATAGGATAATTGTAATAGCTTATGAAATTTTGGATACTATTTTACAGTTCAGCTCATGATTCAGGTACATTTGTGGGCCCAGTTGTCACAATATAATCTCTTTCTTTTATTAATCAGTTCCACCTAGGATAGACATTTATTCATAAAATTATAATTACAAATAAACATTTCATTTCAGTTTAATTATATGAAGGGAAGGCGAGGGGGGAAGTACTTGGTTATATTTTAAGGTTTGCTATGTCTTTATGCAAAAATTGGAAATTACATATCTTGATTATATGTTACAAAAAATATTGTTAAACCTTCAGATGTTAATCATAGAATCATAGAATCATAGAATATCAGGGTTGGAAGGGACCCCAGAAGGTCATCTAGTCCAACCCCCTGCTCAAAGCAGGACCAATTCCCAGTTAAATCATCCCAGCCAGGGCTTTGTCAAGCCTGACCTTAAAAACCTCTAAGGAAGGAGATTCTACCACCTCCCTAGGTAACGCATTCCAGTGTTTCACCACCCTCTTAGTGAAAAAGTTTTTCCTAATATCCAATCTAAACCTCCCCCACTGCAACTTGAGACCATTACTCCTCGTTCTGTCATCTGCTACCATTGAGAACAGTCTAGAGCCATCCTCTTTGGAACCCCCTTTCAGGTAGTTGAAAGCAGCTATCAAATCCCCCCTCATTCTTCTCTTCTGCAGGCTAAACAATCCCAGCTCCCTCAGCCTCTCCTCATAACTCATGTGTAATAAAGCTAAAGAACTTACAAATCAGTTCATTTGTAGCTAAAACAAAAATTGAAAATGCTGCTGTTATATGTTTATAAGATATTTAGGAACAAACTAGCTCTTATCACTTCTTTGGCTATATGCCCAGGATCAGTAAAGTTGGATAAAACTTCCCTCCTTCTTTGCCAATTACACAGTTAAATATGTACATTCACACTCAGCCACAAAAAAAATATGTACTAATGGTTAAGTTTGCTTTTTGGAGAAAAACTTTAGCCTGATGGCATTCATATCAAAGTGTGTTGCCTGCTTTAAAAATAAACAACAAAATGATATTCTGTTAGAACCACTTTTCCATTTGTGAGTGATTTGTAACACTCAAAGGTGGTAAAAATTTACAGGTATTTTTAGTCTATGACAGATGTTGTACACCTGTTTTACCACCAACATTTGTGAAGACAACATGGCCATAGTGGGAACTTATACCATCATGGGGATCTAAGCTGCAACTCTAGCATCATGCTCTCTTACATGCCAAGAACAAGAATAAAAAAAATCATTGAAAACAATCGCAAAAAATTACAAAAATTTGGTGTTGCAACAGGCCTTGGTTCTGTTGATTTTAAATGTAATTCACAGTTAATGCAGTAGAAGCCCTGAATTAAGATAGCATTTAATTAACAAGAGGTTTACTCAAGATGACATTTCAGTACAAGTCTGAAAATTAATTTCCAACTATTTCAAACTCTTCATTTTACTACTTTAGATTTTTCTTTAAAATACTTTTTCATTAAACTTTTACTAATTACAGAAACTACAAACCTTAACGTAAAAGAAACAAACCAAACATCTGCTGAATGATAAACTTTTGTTGGTCCAATAAAGATATTACCTCATCTACCTTGTCTCATCTAAGAGACTGTCAAACGGTGGGGAGAGTGGGAAGTTCTTCTAAAGTTAGATTTTTAACAACAGCAGTATTACTATCTCCAGCCCATCACAACTAACTCTTCCCCCTCCCCCTCCAAAAAAATGAACAAAGAGTTATTACCATCTTTGATATCATCTAAGAGACTGTCAAACAGGGGTTTTTTTTCCTTCTAAAAACTGTTTATAGCTAAAGAAAAAGAATGCTTTAAAAGAAAAAGGGAACAAGTGATGTTGTTAACATAACATGTATTTATTTAATACTTTACATTTCAAATGCTTTAACTGGTTTTCTTTTTTCTTTCTTTAATATCTTTAATAAAAAAAGGTGGGTTTTTTTGTTTTTGTTTTTTTGTTTTAGTTTAGTGTTTTTGCCATAGCGCTAAGCAGGCCGAGGTCTCTATATTCTGAGCCCCTGACCTTGGTGTGACACTATTTAAAGTTAGACAGTAACCGGGTTATGTTAACACATTTCACTGCAGCAATCTTAGTTTGAATTCAGGTCACAGCACCAAATATGTTGTATAGATATTGATTTCAAAGGCCCAAAGAGTTAACGTTGTTGATAAATTCTCTCACAGTCTAACATTAAACAGTGATAGATAGGTTCAGGTTATTTTACAACAGAATCCTTGGTTTTACTTGGTTACTTGGCAAATACCCAAAAGCATTCATTCAAACTGAAATATTATGGGGCACAAGAAAGGACAAGAAATTAAAACAAGCATTTATACTGAAATGGTGGTTGAGTGATTATGCAAAACAAACCGTTAGACTTTATTAAAGTTTTTTTCTTTTTGGAATCAAAATATTGGTCTCTTATTTTCAGAGGAACCTTTCTTTGATGAAAAGAAGAAGGTTTATTTTACTCTCAGTCCTGATATGAAAGGCATTCACTCGTCCTGTTCTTAACAAAGAGACAAAGTGGAGGATAGACTGGATAGAAATGGTGGGTGAAATATGGCTGTTCTTGATAATTTTGGAAACCTAGACTGCTGGCAAGTTACAAGTGGATGCTTTAGCTCACATGATGACCATGATACCTGCTGCTTGGACCCTGTTTAGTTACAATGTGATCAGGGCCATCATCTGCTTGGATCCTTTCTCTTCAGATGAAGCAGATTTATATGGGTTCAATATGATCGATTTCAGGATTTGATGAAAAGCCAAGAGAATGAGATAGGCTAGGAAGGAAGAAAGAAACAGTGGGGCAGAAAATAACATAACAAGGGAAGGGAATACAATATAGGATCTTACATGCTTTTGTGGTGCTGGTAATTAGATATCCCCACTGGTGGGCTGAGCCTTGGATATCATGATAATGTAATGACTTTCAACAGTCACTGGTGAAAACAAAGTTCCTTAAACAAGATGAAAATCCTTTAGATGAGCCAAGATGAGCTGCAGTGCTGGCAGTTTGAGGGCTGAGTGGGGGGAAGATGAGAGGAGACTAGGTGGGACATGGGATGAGAAGAGAGCTGAAATAAACTGATCATGTTTGTTTGGTTATTTTACTCTCTTTTTAATGAACCGAAAAAGGGGAAAAGGGAGCAGCATTGTTCATTCCCCTCATGATTTTGTTCACCAATTAGGCCTAATATCTGTTACTGCAATTTTAGTCTGTTACTTTCTAGTTCTATATCTTCTCTTTTTACCAAACATAATTTCAACAGTTCTTAAAATATATCAGCATGGCCTTTTTAGTTTAGATTGATCCAGCTTCTTTGTCTGGTTCTCCTGTACTTGTTATAATATTCAACATAATAAAACATGTGACCTATTTCTCATAATTATTATAAAATCTTATAAACTTTCGTAAACTTTTTACTTTTAAGCTCACATTTAAGGAGCACATTTTGTAAGTCCAATAGTCACAATAGTGTCCAGCATCTATCACATTTGGGGGACTTCTGAAATATAGACACTAATAGTGTGCACTGTGTCTTGAGAGAAGTTGACATATGAACCACCTCACTGCCCATTAAAAATCTCACAGAGTAAAATTCCCTTCCCATATGCAATTTCATAACATCTCTGTGGTAATTCCAGCAACTGCTTACATAGGAAAGTAATACTAGTTGTCTTTCAGTGACATTTAGCAGGTGGAAAGAGGAGAGTTAGCATCATGTTATAAGCCATCTCTCTTTGGATGACCAGCCCGTACTTCATGGACTGCCTTAACACAATGCAAATCCTAAAATAATGGTCAGAGAAAGTTTCAAGTAATTGTTATTTTTATCAGTCAAAAATGTGACCTATGTCAAATGGATGGTTTTCTCATGGAAACTCTTTTATTTTCCAAAAAATATCAAAGTCAGAATCTTTATTTAGGTTTTTTTTAGAAACCTGCAAAATGGGATTTTTTACGGTTAATGAGGTGCTTTTTTCTCTCTACAATTCTGCACCTTCTTGCTCTTAAAATGTACCATATTTATTTATCACTTTCTTTAACACTCATCAGCATGCAGAATAACAAATGTAAGACTCTTAAAACAGAACTGTGGTAGCTTAGGTCCCCAAAAACTGTATAATACAAAATGAAGAGCAATCCAGAGATGTAATATTGCAATCCAATTGCTGACTGACTCTTGGCTTTTGATTACACTGAGTTTGTAGAGCCAAGCTATTGAATTTCTATCTTAACATCCATATATTTATTACACTGCTGGGTAAGAAAGGAAAAGAGATAGTAAATAACTTAAGAGGATAAGTTTCATCTATCTCTAATCCTGAGAGCTTCTCCACTATGAATGTCCATTCTAAGGAACATAACACACACTGTAGTGTGCAGAGAAAATTTCCTTTGCTTACGTATTCTGTGCTCTTAGTAGTTCCTCATAGTATTAAAGACATCACGGGTACCTCAAAGTAATTATTAGCCATTTGTGTGCTATTTCCAA
Source organism: Lepidochelys olivacea (assembly GCF_965140295.1). Classification (NCBI taxonomy): domain Eukaryota; kingdom Metazoa; phylum Chordata; order Testudines; family Cheloniidae; genus Lepidochelys; species Lepidochelys olivacea. Next base: position 71,510,795 of record NC_140411.1, on the reverse strand, counting down.
TATATAATGAATCAAAGGCAGACAATTTCTTGATTTTACTATTAACAAAATCTTTGATTCATGATTACGCTTGCGACTTGATCCATGAAGGAAAAATAGGGTATATCTACACTGCAGTTGAGAGCAAATTTCCTAGCTTAGGCAGACAGACATGCACTAGCTCTGCTTGAGCTAGTCTCTAAAAATAATAGGGCAGCCAGGGATAGTATGGACTAGCTAATGCATGTCTGTCTACCCACACTGGGAAGCACACACGTGACCCAGTGTTGCTTTAATTATTTATACACAGTGGAACAACTCTAACAGGAGAGCTTGAGAAATCCTTGCCCATGAGTACCCAAGAGCCCAGTGGTTAGGACACTCTGCTGGGAACGGGGAGACTCAGACTTAAATCCCTACTCTGCATCAGGTAGAAAAGGAAATGGAACCCTGCTCTCCCACATGCTGGGTGAGTGCACTCACTACTGGGCTCAGAATTGTAAGATGGGTAGAGTAGAATCTGGTACTCGTCCTATAGTGTTGTTTTGTATGGAGTACTATCTGGTAGCTGGCTTCTGAGCACCCCTACTGGATTGAATCCCACAGGTAAGATTGGTGGGAAATGAACAGTTTGATGGTTAGGCCTGAGCTAGGTGCCCGGTTGCTTAAAGAAAATAGCTCTGTGCATGTCCAGTGTCAAATTTTAGGTGCCACAGGGCTTTACCAGCAAGAAGTTAGGTGCCTAGGGAGCTAAGACACGTAAAAGTTAGGCAGTAGCTGAGTGGGGATTTGAGGCTTTAAATCCCCTATATATGGGATTTATACATTCAAAGGTTCGAGGGAAGATAAAAAATGTCCTTTGTAGGCAAAGCATTTTAGTTACCTTAGTATAGGTTAATAATACTAAGGTACCTAAGATCCTTTGCCTACAAGTGACATTTTAAATGTCACTTTTGAACCTTTCTTTTTTTTTCTAAATGTCCATTCTGAGCCTTTTTTTTTCCTGTCAACACATTTTCATAGTTGAATTACAGCATCTGTTCATATGTTAACGAACAACAGTGAAAATTCTGCCTGTGGACACAAGCAATAGAGCAATTGTCATTGTCAGAATCTTTTTTTTTTTCTTTTTAGCATAACTAAGACTCCATGCTTGATTTCCAAAGTGAGAACTGTTGGTGTATCAAATTCTTGGCATATAGTTCAGTGGCACCAGATGAGTACAGAAGAGGAGAATCAAACTGAAGTATGAAATTGAAATGGCTGTAGAGAAACAGACAATACAATTTTCCATTCATGGAGATGCTGTAAATAAAAGAAGGATATCTGGAAAATGTGTGAAGAGAACAAATCTGCATTTCTTGTTTCCTCCAAATGCCCACTGCAACCAATGAGTATGTGGGGTGAACGAAGCGGCAGGACAGGGCGCCTAGTAAACAGAACGGGTTATGTTATATATTTTCTATATGTTGTGTTGGGCGTTAACTATAAGACTCCCATTAGATCGTATTGCATTTGTGTTTCTAAAAGCACATCATATTGAGGACCAGTGCCGGTGCAAATGGAGAAAAAAAAGCAACACTAACTTTTCTGATTTAGAACTTTATGATAAACTTCTGCTGAAAAGCTGCAGGGGGTTGCAAGGCCCTCTTGCTAAAGAAACATTTTTCTCATGGGAAAATCACAGTTTTCTCTTTCATTTAAAGCACATTTCTAAACTTTTACACATAGAGATAGCACTGAAATGTAAACAGATGAAAATCAATTGTAGGGGCTGAATGGAACAAACAGCTGGGCTCCACTTTCCCAGCAGTGTCACAGCACACACATGCAAAATGAGCCAGTTAATTTTCCTTGTCCCAAGGAATCACCAAGCTAACTCTCCTTAAGTCTCTTAGGGTAGGTGGTACAGTCATGTTGGAAAGTATGACAGGGGTAACCGTGTTAGTCTGTAACCACAAAACAATGAGGAGTCTGGTGGCACCTTAAAGACTAAGATTTATTTGGGCATAAGCTTTCGTGGGTAAAACAACCACTTCTTCAGATGCATCTGAAGATGCATGGTAGAAAGGAATCAGTTCTATCAAGGTGGGGCAGGAGGAAATTGTTTTCCTGGCCTACATAAAAATATTAAGGCTGACTCTGCTTGTTAAAATGTAAGTCCACTTTGCTCCCCCAGGCCATTGCCAAGGGGTACAGGTGGCACCTGCTATTGTGGCAGCCATGATAGCTACTGTCAGGGGACATCTGCACCTGCCTCTAATAGCACAGGAGGAATGGTGAGGGGGAATATGACCTATGGGGGAAAGAGTATAGGATTGGGAGGAGAAGGATTGCAAGGATGGAGGAAACCTTGGATTTGAAGAATGATTTTGTAACAGGTTGTGTGGAGGTGGGTATAGTGCTATACGCAAGGAGCATCATATATCTTTGGAGAACCCCTCCATATTTTAGCAACATGTCTCTGTTAACTTGTTTCCATTCCACATGCCAATACAGGAAGTTGGATCTTTCAATCCTATTCTCCCAAAACTCCCATTTACTTCCAATGGTAATTGCTGGAGCACAAAAACAGGATCAGCCACATTGTGCTCACCCTTACACTTAACAGCTTCCTTAGATAAATAACTCTACTTCAGTATTTCCCTAGAGTATGTACAGGTAAAGTAAGACTGAAAACACTTGCTAGCCTAAGCTATTTATCTAAGAGTTATATTTGGACCCAGCAGTGAAGGAGATAGAAACAGGGAGCTGATTTAAACACAGCTATCTGCTGTGGTGACCTTATTGTTCTGGAACAAATAGGAACAAATGGAACTGAGGTATTCTGTAAGTGTAAACTGGGTATTCTTATCATCCAGCATGGTAACTTGTAATGCCATTTCACACACAAGAGAAAGCACATCCTCTTCAAATATTTCTTTGTTGATGTCTGTCTGTGATAGTAATGGGTAACCTATTCATCAAATTGAGATAGAGCACTTCATCCAAAGGAGCTTGGACATGGCAGACAGGACAACTCATCAGCACTGCCATGTTGTGTCCCTTTACAGAATTGAATAGTACAGGAATGAACTGAAAGTAGCAATGCCTATTGTTGCATATGAGCAGCAGCTAATGATGGAATTCCATGTTTCAGTCCAAAATTGAAACTAATGGGTGGTGATCCATCAGCAAGGTAAAATATCTGCCATACAGATAGATATAGAACTTCCAAATTCTGAAGATAATACTAAGAGCTTCTTGCTGTATTTGACATAGTTTTCCTCAGGGCTGGTTCATGTTTTTGAAGTGAAGTCAGTTGGTTCCTCCATGCCATCAAGAAAAATATGGGAAAGGACTGCACTGAAGCATCATAAGCCAATTGTAATTGTAGAGTGGCATCAAAGTATGTACGAAGTTCAGTTCATGTCAACAGTTTCTTTGCTTCCTTAAATGCACCCTTGCATTCCTTAGTCCATATCCATTTTCTTCAAAAACATGGAGGTTCTTCCAGAGGAACTTGTGACAATGTCTGGTGATTGCCAGATGCAGAAATCAGTGAGACAGAAGCTCAATTTTCAAGCTCCATCCTTGTAGGAACTCCCTCGACCAAGTGTGTGCCATCTCTTACTCCAGCTTCTGACAACACACACAGTGTTAGGTCTTGGTCAGTGTCACTAGAGCTCTTGTCTTTTTCCACATTATGAATTTCCAACTTCTGTGCTTTCTTAGGTTCAGTTTTCACATGTTTCTTGAATGGATGGTTACTCTGTATTATGTTGAACTATATGACAGGTAATAGCAATGCATCCTTTCTACTGGCACTTTCTGAAAAAGACCTGGCATGCTCAGCAGGCATAGTTTGTGCATAATGGCCACACAGAAATTCCTTAGGTTCCCATGGCCCTCTGTCCTACCAATTCAAGAGATTCATTTCTTGGTTCACACTAAATTACAGAGAATCCTTCTCTGAAGTTTCCAAGGCAATAGCTATCTCAACATCTTGAATGTAAGTACTAATAAAGTCAGTAATTTATTTTAACCCTGGGCATTGCATAATCCAGAGACATATTTGTCATGCAGGGATCACTTAATGTTTGTCTGAATTGATAATCTTCTGACATTTCCTTAGAGCAGCAGCAAACTGCTAACAGTTCTCCACTTCCCCAAAGTTGCTGATGGAACCAATATCTTTCTGCGATCATTGATGGGGTAGTAGAGAACTAACATGCATTTTGGCAGTTCCATGCACAATTGGGGACAGGTGGTCACACAACAGTCCATGTGTCTTTGGCCCATCATTGTCAGCAAAGTTGAAACTCTTTGTCCATCTGCAATGGAGTTGGACTGAATGTTCAAATTGTTCAAAATGTTCAAGATACACCATCTATGATTCACAGTTTTCATTGAGTTAATCAAGATTGCCCACAAAAGTTGCTATTTCACTTCTCCTTGTTGAATTTTGCACCCTCCCAGATTGCTGCCTTCCACTAGGACTTTTTTTTCTTTTTTCTCTGGTCTTGCAATTTTTCTCCACAGATTGCGCTTTTTCTTCTTCACTCTTCACTGTCTGTGCTTGATCTCCTTCTGTTGGTTGTGTAGTCTACAGAATCCCTCATTTGGCTGTACTTGGCCTTCTAACTGTCTTTAGACCCTCAGTACAGACTATGGGATGACTGCATGGATTACATGAGGTCAAAATGACTGCTTCCCCCTCACTGTTCTGTCTGCAACACCTCCAACAGAACAGTAGAGAAAACAAATGCACTTTTTACCTCTCCTATTCCCCCTTGAGATTTTAACTTCAATTTTCCTTCTTAGGGCAAGAAGCAGCTCGCTTCCATCTAAATCCTCATGAAACATGAATTGGCTTCTCTCCAGGAAACACTTCCTGTCAGACTGAGAAGAGCAGGGTTTTTTTTCCTGGTAGGATACTGTTTTTTCCTCATCTTTCTTTCTGTAAAGTCTAAAAAGAACTCTTTCCAAGACTATTTAGGCACAATGACTGAAATCTTTGCTCAATAGCTAAAGAAAGGACATGGGCATTGAGGGGTGCCTTAATGGGACAGTGTATAGACTAAATTGCAGACTAAAGTCCAACCATGAGAAAGGGAGTACGGTGAATGGTGGAAACTACTTAAGTGAAGTAAATTATGTTCTAGAGGCTCAAATTGTAAAATTCAGATCTGAACTTCCCCCCATTTCAGACCTTTAAAGAAAAGGGCCAGCCGGTGAAATTTGGATCTAATTTTGACCTGTACCTCCCTAAGTTCAGAAATGTTAAATCTATATTTTGTCCTTCTCTGCCACTATGGTTAAAAATGCACAGACTTTTGTTTTGACCCTACACTGCAAGGATATTCAATAAGTCTCTATGTACCTAAGTTTTGTTGTTGTTGTTCTTTCTCAGCAATAACCACCGGAATAGCGATGTAATTTTATTCTGGTCCATATTATAACAGACCAGGCTATGGGGAAACACAGCAGTCACTTGGCTTCCTGCTATTCAGATGGTGCTGCCAAAAGCAGAAGTCTGAATTCTACAGGAGCAATGTTAACCACCTTCATTTAGCCCTGAGAAGGGTACTACACTCCATCGGAATGGAACTGGGAAGTCCAAAGAAGTTGAATGGCAAATATATAGAAACCATACTTTTTTTAAGTGAGGCCAGGAATATTGGTCCTGATTTTCCTGAAACTTGCATAGATATAAATCAGAATTCAGTGATGATAAACTGGTCTAAAACTTCTATGAGGAGAATCAGACCTGTTTATTTTAAACAGTTTACCTTCCAAGGTGCATTTGTATCATTCAAAATATTCAAACTTTGTGACTTAACTGCTTACCTTCTTGTGTCCGTTAACTGGAAGCAGTGTGCAACATTTTCACTTGAATTATCCACATGAAAGAAACCATTCAGAAAACATTTAAATGGATAAACTCCAGGAAACATTATCTTTAAACCTATAGACTAAGACTCTCTCTCTCTTTCTCTCTCTTTCTCTCTCTCCTTATCAATGTTCTATAAAATATTTTAAGTTTACTATGCTGTTTTCTGGTCAGATTGGAAGTGCATTATCTTCCAAAGAATGGATTTTATATTTTTGGGTCACTGGAAAGCATTCCGGTTCAAATATTAATTTTGTCATTTATCTGTTCAAGACAGTCAGTGTGCTCTTCTCTGCTCATGGCAGTGGAAATTAAAGACTAATGCTGTAAAAATGGGATTTTTTTAAGGTGCAGGTGGCCTCAGATTGGACTCAGAAATTTGAAAACTAAAACAAACAAAAAAACCCAGCCTTAGTGGCCTGATGTTCTTCACAAGTTCTGTAATGAGCAATTCAACATATTGCTTTTCAAGCAAACCTTTTTCATCCTAAAGTTTTAAGAAAAGCATTAGTTTGAATTTCAAAGTGCCAGTCAAAGAGCATTAGTGTCAACAAAGCAGAATACATCTGAATACTTTAAAAGTAGACTGAACTGATGCTTTATTTTACAACAAGTGGTCAACATTCAAACTCAGGATTTACCAACAACAACTACACCAAGCTTTATTGAGGTATTTGCACAATTTCCCTCTTTTAGAATAACTATGTACCTCTCATCTTTTCATGTGCTAGAATATATATTCTGCTTACTGTATTTTTCACTCCAGGCATCTGATGAAGTGGGTTTAGCCCACGTAAGCTTATGCCCAAATAAATGTGTTAGTCTCTAAGGTGCGACAAGGACTCCTCGTTGTTTTTGCTGATACAGACTCACACGGCTACAGCTCTGAAACCTGTGTTTCATATTACATGACAAATGCTGACTTTTTAATTGTGTTCTCCATGAATGGCCCCGGCTTCATGGTCAGACATGGCTAGAGAGTATTTCAGCAAAATACTAACCAACATTTTTATTTTATTTTCATTTTCAGATCTGTAAAGTGAACACCAAACTGCACAGCTAGAGGGATAGCTTCCCTCACTGATCAAGCAGCATCCATGCTACTGGCCATGTCTGTATTCTCCGTGATCAGACCTGCATCCAGGAGCCTGTCTGTAGTGATTATTACATAATTCAGATTTATTCTATGGTTTTCAAAAGTATTCTGTATATTCTATCTCCAAAGGTATGTTAGAAAGAAAACTCTGCAACACATGCCAGGATAAATAAATGGAATGGGATCTCCACTCCAAATGCACTTTATCTCGTACAATAGTTCTAAATACATGCTTGTTCAAAATAGCAATGCAGAAATTCATTGAATCCACCCACAAAAGGGTTAATAAACGAGGTGGTTGTGCCATTCTCACCATTCTCCACATGCCTTGGAGTGATCATATTTGTTATTTGCATAGGCAGTTGCCTCACACAGACACCGTACTGCATGGTATTCTGTATAAACAACATGAAATGTCAGTACTTCCTAAATTACCAAAAGGTAGAATATAAAATTACTAAAGTTTTCCTCTAAGCTTATAGTAGTATGTGACTGTATTGTAATGGTGGGAAAATATTGACGTTTTAATGGTTTCTATTGTGTTCTGCACAGGATAAAGTTTAAAAAGAAAAAATCTGAAGTGTCAGTTAAGAATCCCATTTTTCGTTATAACACTCTCAAAGTGGTACATATTAACTTTCATTTGAGATTAATGCTTTTCAGTCCCATGATGGAGGCTTTCCCTGTTGCTCTTACACTACTATGATTGTCTGGCTATTTTGAAAGAAGGACAAGAGACATTTGGCACTGGTTTAATCAGGCCACAACTTTATTATTCGATGTCTGGGACTACCTGGCAGATGAAAGTGTAAAATGCAGGTAACCCCATGTTTATTCCGTAATTACCCGAGGGGCTTTTACCAGCTCTCTCTCTTTTTCCATCCAGGTCCCTCCAGCAAATCCATTGCTGGGACTTTACCATCCACCCCTCCCCCGGTAGGAGGTTTAATGTGGGCTACATACCTTTAAGCTTGTACTTTGTCTCATATATTGTAGCATTTATCAACTTTTTAATATAACTTTCTACTAACAAGGTTAGATATGTCTAGATTTATAGAAGTTAAAATACTTATTTGACATGTAATGTATTACACAACTGGCACGCACAAACTCTGAAAGAATATCTCCGGGCTACTGGCAACCAGCAATTACTGACTGGTGTAGAAAAGGTTACTTCTGAACTGAAAGGAATTTTTCAACTCTATTTGTTTGGTTGGTTTAATATTATTAAATGGTATCATATTACTCCTGTGCCTAGGAAGCTAGAATATTTCATGAGTAATATTTTAACAAAATATACTTTAAAGAGTCTTTGGGTAAATGATATCTAAATATAGTAATCTCCTAAAGTGAACATTCTGACGTTCCCTCTGGGTTGTATATCTCTACAAGGGTAACGGTTAACACTGAACACTATTTTCTTATCAGGCTTTGGCACACAAGTGTAGACAAATTTCTAATTACATCTTATGTTGTCTCATCAGCCCATCTCAACAGGATCACAAATACTAATTAATTCTTTTTCCCAGCACCCCTGTGAGCTAGAGCAATGATGCTATCCCCATTGTGTGTGCATTATGATAGTCTTTAGATGCATGATCACATACTATTTTTTCCCACATGACTCTCACCTCATTCAGGGCATAGGATGGACAGTACTCACTTGATGAGCAGCTATTCAATATTTTGTTTTCTTCTTGTTCTTGAGTGTGTAGGCCCAGGCCTTATTTACTGTGCACTGTTCAAACCCTGCACTGAAGACAGAATTATTACTTTTATCTTCATCCCTCCTGTGATGCTCATCACTATAGTGTTGGAATGCTTCACAATCATTGATGAATTTGTTAGCACAACACCCCAGAGATGTGAGGGGGTAGTATTATCCCCCTTCTACAGATGTCAAACTGCGGCACGCAGAGATTAAAGTCAAAAATAGCCACTAATTTTTGGTGCCCAATTTGAGACATCGAGGACCATTTTTTTCAGAGTACTTAGCATTAGAACACTTCATATGTTCAAGTAACAGGTCCCGTTGACTTCCATTACAGCTCTAAGTGCTCAGCACGTCTGCAAATCTGACCAAGGGTCTCAAATCATGGACTTATAACATGGAGAATACACAATTAGTGATCACCTTTCAAAAGTCTGGTTTAAGTAACACTGTGGGAGAGGCAGGGATAGAATCCAGTTCTCCAGAGTTGTATTAAGCTGTGAGACTGTCCTTACTCTTCTTGCAATTTCCTGCTTGATTCCCTACACTCCTTCCAACTTCTGCAATAAATGAGATAGGAATCCTGCAGACAGCAATGCATTATATAAGCCTAATTCATACCCAGAGCTGTTCCACCCTGTTCACTAAATGTGGCAGGGGTCCTGTGGGAAAAAATAGTATGTGATCATGGAATTAAAGATTGTATCCTAATGCATATGAACCTGGAGGAGGGAGGCAAATTAAGATTCTGCAGTCAACCTTGATTCTGCCATTTCCTAAATTCTGAGTGCTTGACTTTGCACCCTGAATTACATTACTTTAATATACTTGTGTGCGTCATTTCCTAGTTTTTTAATGAAGTAAACTGGTAAAGCAATCTATCATGTAGCATCACATTGATACCCGCCTGGTTCATCAGCAGGGTTTGAACATTTAAATACATGGCACTTGTGCTAATTTTTGTACCTAATAGCAGTATTACACTGTCATCCCCTACGTGAACCAGAGGATGGGACAGTTTGCCAATGAGTTTCAGTTTTCATCTATATTTGCTGACAGCAGAGGAATGGTGAGATTCAGGGATCTTGAGCTCCATTCCAGATTCTTGAAGAAAATGTGTTCTACTAGACATAGACTCTACAGATCATTCCTCTCCAACCCAGGACCCCTTCTTCCCTGTTGCCTCTCTCCTGTTTCTACCCAACCATTGGTGCCTCATCCCAGTGCAGTTCTCCTCAACTAATCAGTCATTGTCTCCATTCATCAGATTTCTGATCCCAGTGTCCTTGTCCAGTAAGTCCTACTCCTAGCCTTCCAGACTCTCTATCTGAGTCCGAGACTCCCACTGTCTATCTTACCCTCTCTCTTACTCGTGGACTAGTTGCCCAGCCCATCACAGTTTACCCCAGCTCCTTGTCCACAGTCTTCTTGCCCCTCCCATCCCAGTTCCCACCCAGACTCCATGATCTGTTTCTCTCTCCACTCTCAGCCTCCAGACACCCACCCCAACCCACCTTCTCCATTCCAACAGGCTTCCAATCCCAGTCTCCTTCCCCAGATTTTACATCTAGTCTCATTGAGTTTACCTCTCGCAATTCCTTGTCCCAGTCTCTTTCCCCAGCCAGTGTCAATTGTCCCCGTGCACCTGAGCTTCTTGTCAGATCTCTATCCCATAACCCATTGGTGCCCATAGCCAGTGTCCTTGCCCTGCCAGCCACAGTTTCTCCCCCATCTTCTCCTCTCATTTAATTTCCTCCCCATGACCACTTGCTCTGTTTCACCCTTTTCCCTCCCTGGCCTCTATTCCCCATCCCCCTGCCATCTTCCAGTGCCAGTCTTCTGCACTCAAGCTTCTTGTTCCAATCTAGTCTCCCTGCCTTCTCCCACAATGCCCTATATCTGGCTCTTACCCTTGTAACCCTATGTATGATATGAGGACTGGGGTATTTGGGGTATGATATGGGGATATGGGGTATTTGTTTTTGTTGTTGATGATGTTTTACAAAAACAATAACCTTTAAACTCTTCTTTATTTAGATCGCTTTAATCATTTTATTGATTCCATAATGTAATAGAGATAATAGCAAATATAGATGTAAACCAAGCCAAATAATCAACAGAACTCAAAAGTATGTGCTAACGTCACAAAATAAAGAACAAACCAGAGTGAACTGCTAACAATTCAGAAAACAACTTCTATTTACTCTGAAGATATTGCCAGTTTGCTTAGTGACATTCATATAGAGATGAAATATGCCCTCCACTGCCCTTGAATGGCTTGAAAATGCTAACTATATTTCCCTGAAACACCTTTATTGCAGAAGCCAAACACTTTTCAATTCCCAGAAAATAAAATGCCATGTGTTTTATAATATTGCATAATTAATGGAAGGATTTTTAAAACCTTTTTTCAAAATCAATTCAAGTAGTTTGAAGTAGCCACAAGAAAAACTAGAAAGCTCGTTTGTCTGAGCTGCCATAAAAATGCATGGTTGGCTCCTGCAGGTTGAGGTACTTACTTGATAAAAGCTGCTTCTTTTTTCCTTTCGTTTAAATTCGTCTTTAAAATGCCTTTCGCCTCTTTCCAAGAATAAATTTGTATCTCGGTCTATATATCTCTTGCAATAGCATATACACCCTAAGCAGTACTGCAGTTCCACAGCTGCCTCTTAATGGCTACAATTTCTAATACTTTGGCTTAAAGCAATCCAGCAGCTCTCTGTAGGGGCAGTCCTCATTGCATCACTGCCATTTCATAAACACAGCGGGGATGTTATCAAAGTAGAAAACTAGTAGAGGCTATTAGTAAAAGGAAGAGTTTCACATATTTGTGCAGGGGAAAGCTCTGAAAAGCAAATGTCCGTCACTGAAATGACTATCTGTTTCGCCTATACAGATGAACATGTATTGAGAAATGCTCCTGGCCTGCTTCAAATAGCAAAAATATAAACACTTCAATTCTCTCACTTGAACCAGACAGCCATTCTGACTAACAGTTCTTGAGCTTCCAGAGTTAATTAAGGAAACATGGAAATTCCATACTTTGAAATGTTAAGCAGGCTGGAAAATGCAATAGAGATATTATTTATCTCAGAGCAAACATTTTAACAGCACTCTGGGGGATGATAAAGCATACACAAATAATATTCCTTCCCAAGTTTCACTGGAATAGAATGCATTCAATGCACCATTTTTGTGCATCTTCAAAACTAGAAATGGATGTTGAACTGGATTTCTTCACGCTGTAATTTCAAAATAAGGTATTGTATTATGCAGGAGTTTATGAAATTATGATCCGCCTATAAAAGGCTCAAGAATAAATCTTAAAACAGCTAACTACACATCTGACATGATGTAAACCTTTCCAATAAAGGTTTCAGAGTAGCAGCCGTGTCAGTCTGTATTTGCAAAAAGAAAAGGAGTACTTGTGGCACCTTAGAGACTAATAAATTTATTTGAGCTTAAGCTTCCGATGAAGTGAGCTGTAGCTCACGAAAGCTTATGCTCAAACAAATTTGTTAGTCTCTAAGGTGCCACAAGTACTCCTTTTCTTTCCAATAAAGATATTTCATATGTTTTGGTACTTCTTGGAAATTGAAGGGCCTGCTCCTGTTGAAATATGTGAACAGTTCATATTGAATTCAAGAAGCAAAGATATGGCTCTAAATGTCTTTAGGTTTTGTCTTTACTTTCACTGTGTCTGCAACAAAATGAAAGCCACAATAATATGGTTTACAATAATTTGTGTGTGTTCTTCACTTGTCTCTGATTCTATGGATAAGGATTTATGAATTACAAGCACTAGCTAGATTGTGCTGTTTAAGCATAGCCCATGGCAGAGATAGGAATCCTCACTGAATCATAGGTACAGACTAGTTCTGCTGTCTCTGCCACTGAGTGCAGGGCAATGCCAAGACTTCCACCCCTTTCCTGCCCCCTCTAGCTCCTCAACCTTAAGATTACAGTCCTGCCTGGCCCTCACAATGGAGAGAGAAAGCTCTATGTGCATTTCCCTCCCACTGCACATCTGCATGAGTGCCAGAAAGAATACAGGTCACTCTTTCCTTTTTTCTTTGTCCAATCTATATCTATATTTATCTATATATGTATATAGAAGGGGGAAATAATAGAATTGGGTAGCTCCGTCATATCAGTAGTTAAGGGGATAAGAGAAACTCCCTGGGTCGACTAGGTGGGTCCAGAGAGGCTCTCCTCATCCTTACACTGACTTACTTCTGAAGCCTTTAAGGGTAGAAACAGAAGAGAGTGGAGACAATTATTAGTAAAAGAAAAAATATACAAATAACAAAAGCTAAATAAATTTACAAACATTAACAACAGGTGACTTTCTTCCTCAGTGACTTGTGGTAGCATGGGAGGAAGAAGTGATGCTGTTCTGGTACATTTTTAGATTTGGTGAATATACATCGAGGGCACCATGTCTTTGGGTAAATGCTCCTTTGGTGTGGAGTTTGTATATGGGTGCAATCTGAGCAAATAACCACTGCTACTTTGGGGAAGGTTTAGTCATCCATGTATTAGGCTCAGAGACTTCATTTGATATCTCTGGTTGCCTGGGCCACTGTGAGTGTATTGCAGAATTAGAACATAAGCAGGTGTATGTGCTAAGCAAACTTGGCTGAAACCACTGGTGTTGGATTTGGGCTAACTGAGGTGTACATATGTAATACCACAAATAATCTGTATTGGGGGAGAAGGACTTTACCCCATATTAATAACCCAGTTGCAGTAACCAATCTCATGAATCAGGGATTTCATATCAGGTTCTTTTCAAATAAATTAAGCCTAACAACTTGAAAGAAAGAATTGGACATTGCATTGCAATGTACCTTTTAAATGTAGTATAGAAGGAAAAGTTTCCACAACAGGAAATTTAATGAAAAGAAAAATGCAAAAAAATCATAATTCTACAAAATCTCTAAGATGATGTAAAAGTCATGACAAGGGAAACAAATGAAAAGATTACCAATAGGCATAGGCCAAGGATCTGATATCATCTAAGGCTAATAAAAAAATTTAGAATTAAAACAGTGAAGCTCTCTTCATAGATGTAAAAATAATTCATATAGCTGCATTTCAAACAATACTGTTTAAAATAAGTTTCCCCTTCATTTATATATCAAGTTCTGAGTTCATATCCTCAAGATTCTGTTCTCTCTGCTACAATTGACAGCAAAAGCAATGTGAGGGATGCAGTATCTGCAGAGAGCCCATCAAAAGAAAGTGAAATTAGAGATTTTGAACTCAATTGCTGCCAGATTAAAAAGTAGCAATAGGTAAACCACAAAGGTCTTGGAGATTTCATTAGGTTAATTTTCAGATGAGAATTCAGAGGGATTATCAAAGGGATATCTTTATGTCAACCTTCTGAGGCACTCCTCGACAGATCTACTGTTTCCGAGACCTGTGCAACATTCATAAAACCAACCTTCCCTACATGACAAAGATTCTGATTTCTCACTACTTGCATCTTTTGAAGTCACTTACCTATGTGGTAAGAGTGCAAAGTAGGTATAAAACACTATCAGTTCAGAATGATACAGTGGAGTGGAGAGTATGCTTACAAAATTAGTGCCTAACACCAAGGTCAGAAGGATTGCAAGCGCTTTGGAGATAGGATTAGAATTCAAGAGGATCTTGACAAATTGGAGGTTTGGCCTGAAATAAACAAGATGAAATTAAATAAATACAGGTGCAAATAACTACACTTAGGAAGGAGAAATCAGATATAAAACTACAACATGGGGTATAACTAGTACTGTATAAAAGTATTTGGGGGTCATAATGATTTACAAATTCTATATGATACAACAATGTGATGCAGTTTTGAAAATTCCTAATATTCTGAGGTGTATTGATAGGAGTGTTGTATGTAAGATATGGGAGATAACTGCCCCACTCTACTTGGCACTGGTCCTGTGTCCAGTTCTGAGCACCACACTTTAGGAAAGATGTGGACAACATGGAGAGTCTAGAGGAGAGTAAAAAATATGATAAAAGGTTTAGAAAACCTGACCGATGCGGAAAGATTAAAAAATTGGGCATGTTTATTCTTGAGAAAAGACGACTGAGGAGAGACCTGAAAACATACTTCAGATATGCTAAGACTTCAGATTCTTCTATCGACTGAAGGTAGGAAAAAAAGTAATGGGCTTAGTCTGCAGCAAGGGACATTAAGGTTAGATATTAGGAAAAACTTTCTAACTATAAGGATAGCAGTGGAATAGTCTTTCAAGGGAATTTGTGGAATAGCTGTCAATCGAGGCTTTTAAGATCAGGTTAGACAAAGACCTGACAGGGACGGTCTAAGTTTATTTGGCCCTGCTTTAATGCAGGGGCTGGACTTGAGTCCCTTTCAAGGTCCATTTCTGTCTTTCATTTCTAAGATTCTATTAAGGCATTTTAAACTACCTTTGCACAGGTCTAAATGACTACGGAAGGTTCAAAGCAATTGAGAAGCATGCCTAAGTTGCAAAATTTGTGTTAGTGGCAAAGATAACACAGAAGCCAGCTTGAGTTTCTAATCTAAAGTTGACTTTACTGCTCTGGCAGTTGGAAAAATATTATTTTTACTTGTAAATTGAGATAATTCAATATGGAACAATTGAGAGTTTGTGAGAGATTTCTGTTACCAATCTGCCTGAGGCATCAGGTGATCAGGCTGAGGCCACAGGCTCATTAGGGAAGGAGATGACAGAGCACACACAGTGATCAAATTTTAAAGCTTTATTAATAAAATAATAAAATAACGGTGGAGGGTGCAAGGGTTCCTCACGTCACTCAAAGGAAGGAAGAAAGTGTTAATGCCCCAAGCCCTAACCCACTTTCATACTCACACCTGCACTACCCAAGCCTGGCCAAGCCTGGGTGTAACATAAGAAGAAGAGGGGGGAAGGGTGGACAGGAGTTCTTGTCCTGTGCACAGGTCGTCTAGGGTCTGCTGTTGATCTCCGATTTGCCTCAGCTCCCAGGAGGGTTTTTAAGTCCTCGGGTCTCGTGGGGGCATCTCCTTCAGGGACCTTTGTTCCCCATGCTCTGTGTACCAGTTCAAACCAGCCTTCCGTGGCTTCCTCAGCTTTCCCAAAACACACCAGCTTCAGGGCCGTGAGACGGGTATTTTTCCCTCATTGACCTTGTTGTCTCACTCCTTTTCACAGCAATTTTGTTCAGCAATTCTCCTTTCTCATGGCTGGTGGGGAAGGGGGGAGGGTGGACTCCCCGCCTTCTTTCTTGGCTGGTAGCAGAGTGTGTGCAATGGCCTTGGGCTGGAGTCAGCTCCTTATCTTTGGGTTCCGCTGGAACATCAAGTTAACCCATTCCCTTCTCTCTTCCTCCCCCTTTGGCCTCTCGCAATCTGCAAAGAAATCTTGCACTCCACACTCATACCTTCAACCTTTTCCAAGATCCTTTCCACTACATAGAAAAGCATTAGCACTATATAACGCTGGTGCTTGCCCAGGGGACCCCCTGGGGGGGCATTTATAGCGTGACAAGGTAATACACAATGAACAATGCAATGTTATTTTTACAAGACCACCTTTCAGAATATAACTGTTCTTAATAAATGATTTGGTTTGGTTCATGGAATAGGTGCAGGTTCAGGTCATTATTTTTTTCTTTTGCTTAGTATAAATCCTTTCAGTTGAACTTTAATGAATGAAATGCTTTTCAGTTTTGTAAATGAGGTCATTGTGATGTTGAGCCAAATATCTAAAATGGGTAGAATCTATATCACCTAGAATTGATAGAGAATTACTAAGGTTTATTAAACTTCTTGCATGGCTCCCTATTCAGCTGGAACACCAGAAGGAAACTAAATATAGTGTCACATTCTCTTTGGAATATACTTTATATGGCAAAGTTGATTGAAATAAGCCTGTTGCTAAAAGTTGATGGTTGAAGTAACAGCTACTACTAAAAATAAAAGCTACTCCTGCAAGCCTGACTTTCAAACTCTCTTTACAGTATACAAAATGGCCTATTAATTAATGTATTAAATTGCATTGCCCCATTCCCTGCTGGATATTGCATTGTGATCCATCTAGGCAACCACTTTCTAATTCAAAGCCCTACAGGTATTTCACTAGCTAAAGTGAGAGAATAGAGGTTTTTCCGCTTTTCTTTATAAACACACATACTATTTAAAAAACAAACTAAACATTAATGCTTTCATTTCCTGATGGTCACTTGAGAATGTTGGAAGCTTCCTATGTGATTCTCTCATATACATTGTAACAAAATCCTGTTCTGTGAAGTGCAGAATAGCTTGCATCTACATGTGTGTAAATATTTGCACCAGCTTTGAAAATGCCATATGTCTCTAACAGCTGTTCACATAGGCATGCTTATTTCCTAGTTCTTACATATTCACATAGCATGCAAAGCTTTGAAAACATAGTCTCTGTGTATCTGAAGGGAATAGGTTGGCAGAACATTCTGTAAATATTTAAGTAATCAGTAAACACATATGGCTTAAAATTTAGGAGCCATGGAAATCTTAGCCCAATCTGCTCTGCTAGGGAAATTTGTTGAAAGAGAAGCAGCTTGCTGTTTAAGAGTTAACACTGCTCAGTTTTGAAATACCACTAATTTAGGCATCAATTCATTACAGGCTGGTAATTGATAAAATGCTCTGAGTTAACTGCAAGGTTATGGGCTTATTTTCTTACTCCAGACCACTCCGTTTTTATTAATATTGCTGTGTTGCCAAACCTTAGGAGCTCCCAGAGCAAAAAGAATTATTTCCCTCTCGGCTCCAGCCAGACGAGAACAGCAGTGCCTCTGTTGCCTTTTTGCAGTGCCTTGGAATTGTGCCATAACTTCCCAGGCTGAATCAATGTTCTTTAAAACAGCAGCATTGATTTGCTGATTTCAATGCCATTGTTTTATCTTGCCAACACATAAGGGCACTTGCTTCTTTATTCTTTGTCTTTTTTGTCTCAACCTCTTTCTTCTTTCTCCTTTTCTTTTGCTTGATTTTTATCTACAAAATATTTCTGCTTAGTTGATCAAATATCCACTATGACTGCTTGTCCCCATGTACTTGACCACATAAGAATATAAAACATCTTGTAGTGGAAAGATTCTGTCACTTGGAATTATGAACGCTAACTGGCTTCTTCATCCGTGCATATGTGGAATGTGAGCAGTTTAACAGATGCTGTTGTTGCCACTCACACTGATCCAGCATCTCCGGGGAAGAAAAGGGTTAAGATTAACTAAAAAGCTAATAAATAAAGTAATTCCCCACCTCCCAGCACAGGTACACTGAGGTTGAGTCTTGAAATGAGTGCTGAAGCACTGTGAATGTTGGTCTGCTTAAACAAAAAGGGTCCCCTTAAGCTAGGCCTCCTCCTAATCTCTAACAGTTAAGGACTAGTTGCAATTCTGAAACATTAGGTTTAATATCCCATACATATTTTGTTCTTAACACTAGCTATTGTAACTCTAGATATGCTTGTTATCCAAATTAATCTCTAATTCCTCTTTCACTCTTGCTAAATTCTTGGCCTCATCAGTTTCTTGTGGCAATGAGTTCCAAAATCCAGTTATGCGTTGTGTGAAAGAGAATATCCTTTTATTGGTTTTGAATTTTGGGCCTTCACATTCTACTGAATGCCTCCTTGTCCTTGTGTTGCGAGACAGGGAGACCAGAAGATCTCGATCTAACTTCTCTAGACCATTCATTATTTTCTAGACTTTCCCAATGTCTTTTCTTATTTGTCTCCTTTCTAAACTGAAGTCTGAATCTTTTTCTTTTTTTCTTCAGATAAGAGTTTTCCAACCCTTGATGGTTTTCATTATCCTTCCTGAATCCCCTGTGATTCCGCAATATCTTTTTTAAGGTGGGGTGATGCATCACTCCTGCAGATGAGGCCACACCATTGATTTACATATCATTATTAGTATTATTTCTGTAGTAGCTTCCAACCCCTTCCTTACTCATCTTAACATCTTCTTGTTCTATTTGACCACAGCTGCATGTTTAGCTGTCAAGGTTCTTCCCCCACTCTGAACTCTAGGGTACAGATGTGGGGACCTGCATGAAAAACTTCCTAAACTTATCTTTACCAGCTTAGGTCAAAACTTCCCCAAGGTACAAAATATTCCACCCGTTGTCCTTGGACTGGCCACTACCACCACCAAACTAATACTGGTTACTGGGGAAGAGCTGTTTGGACGCGTCCTTCCCCCCAAAATACTTCCCAAAACCTTGCACCCCACTTCCTGGACAAGGTTTGGTAAAAAGCCTCACCAATTTGCCTAGGTGACTACAGACCCAGACCCTTGGATTTTAAGAACAATGAACAATCCTCCCAACACTTGCACCCCCCTTTCCTGGGAAATGTTGGATAAAAAGCCTCACCAATTTGCATAGGTGACCACAGACCCAAACCCGTGGATCTGAGAGCAATGAAAAAGCATTCAGTTTCTTACAAGAAGACTTTTAATAAAAATAGAAGTAAATAGAAATGAAGAAATCCCCCCTGTAAAATCAGGATGGTAGATATCTTACAGGGTAATTAGATTCAAAAACATAGAGAACCCCTCTAGGCAAAACCTTAAGTTACAAAAAAGATGCACAGACAGAAATAGTTATTCTATTCAGCACAATTCTTTTCTCAGCCATTTAAAGAAATCATAATCTAACACATACCTAGCTAGATTACTTACTAAAAGTTGTAAGACTCCATTCCTGGTCTATCCCCTGCAGAAACCAGCATATAGACAGACACAGACCCTTTGTTTCTCTCCCTCCTCCCAGCTTTTGAAAGTATCTTGTCTCCTCATTGGTCATTTTGGTCAGGTGCCAGCGAGGTTACCTTTAGCTTCTTAACCCTTTACAGGTGAGAGGAGCTTTCCCCTGGCCAGGAGGGATTTCAAAGGGGTTTACCCTTCCCTTTATATTTATGACACGCCCCCCAAATCTCAGCTAGGGTGAAACACTGGCTGGGATTTCTTCCTGGAGCTCTAGGAAAAACAGAGTTAATAAGACACATGCATCTCTAAACATACTACCAAGTACATAAAGACTAACAATATTTTCTACATCTCAAGGACGATTTTAACCAGTTGATTCTGGGAAACTTTCACGGGAGAGTGCATCAGCCACTTTGTTAGAAGCTCCTGAGATGTGTTGGATGTCGAAATCAAAATCTTGGAGAGCTAAACTCCACCGAAGAAGTTTTTTGTTAGTTTCCTTGACGGTGTGAAGCCACTTCAGTGCAGCGTGGTCGGTTTGCAGGTGGAAACGCCGTCCCCAAACATATGGGCGTAGCTTTTCCAGAGCATAGACAATGGCATAACATTCTTTTTCAGTGACTGACCAGTTGCTTTCCCTCTCAGACAGTTTTTTGCTGAGAAACACTACAGGGTGGAATTCTTGATCAGGTCCTTTCTGCATTAAAACTGCTCCCACACCACGCTCGGATGCATCTGTGGTTACTAGGAACGGTTTGTCAAAGTCTGGGGCCCTTAGTACAGGGTCAGACATGAGTGTCGCTTTAAGCTTGTTAAAGGCCTTCTGACACTTTTCGGTCCACTGAACAGCATTTGGCTGTTTCTTTTTGGTTAGGTCAGTCAGTGGGGCGGCGATTTGGCTGTAGTGCGGTTCAAATCGTCTGTAATAACCGGCCAAGCCTAAGAAGGATTGAACCTGTTTCTTTGACTTTGGGACAGGCCACTTTTGGATAGCATCCACTTTGGCCTGTAGGGGGCTGATAGTTCCTTGACCCACCTGGTGTCCAAGGTAAGTCACTCTGTTTAGGCCTATTTGACACTTCTTAGCCTTAACAGTTAGTCCTGCCTCCCTTATGCGCTCAAGGACTTTGTGTAGATGTTCCAGGTGGTCTGCCCAGGAATCCGAAAATATGGCCACATCGTCAAGGTAGGTGACTGCATATTCTCCTAATCCCGCTAGGAGACCATCTACAAGTCTTTGGAAAGTGGCGGGTGCATTTCGCAGCCCGAAAGGGAGTACATTAAATTCATACAGCCCGAGATGTGTGATGAAGGCTGACCTTTCCTTGGCAGATTCATCTAGCGGTACCTGCCAGTACCCCTTGGTTAAGTCCAAGGTAGAGATGAACTGGGCCCGTCCCAGTTTCTCTAATAGTTCATCTGTGCGTGGCATTGGATAGTTGTCTGGGCGAGTTACAGCATTTAGCTTACGGTAGTCCACGCAAAAACGTATTTCCCCATCTGGTTTGGGAACTAGAACCACTGGAGATGCCCATGCACTTTCAGAGGGGCGGATTACACCCATCTGTAACATATCCTGGATCTCCCGTTCTATAGCAGTTTTAGCTTGAGGAGACACCCGGTAAGGTTGGACCCTAATTGGGTGAGCATTACCTGTGTCAATGGAGTGGTATGCCCGTTCAGTCAGTCCTGGGGTGGCTGAGAACGTTGGCGCGTAGCTAGTGCACAGCTCCTGGATCTGCTGTCACTGCATACGCCCAAGGGTCATGGAGAGGTTCACCTCTTCCACACAACCAGCACATTTCCCTTCGTAGTAGACACCTTCAGGCCACTCAGCGTCGTCTCCTCTCTGGGCTGTAAACTGACAAACCTTTAATTCTCTGGAATAAAAGGGCTTTAGAGAATTAATATGGTACACCTTAGGCTTTCGGTTGGAGGTGGGGAATGCTATGAGATAATTAACAGCTCCCAGGCGCTCTTGGACCATGAATGGCCGTTCCCACGATGCTTCCATTTTATGGGCCTGGAGCGCCTTTAAGACCATGACCTGGTCTCCTACTTTGAAGGAACACTCTCTGGCATGTTTATCATACCAGGCTTTTTGCTCTTTTTGAGCATCCTGTAAGTTTTCTCTAGCAAGGGCTAAAGAGGTTCGGAGGGTGTTTTGTACGTTGGTTACAAAGTCCAGAATGTTAGTTCCTGGAGAAGGTGTAAATCCCTCCCATTGCTGCTTCACCAACTGCAATGGCCCCTTAACCTCATGGCCATATACAAGTTCAAATGGGGAAAACCCTAAACTGGGATGTGGTACAGCTCTGTAGGCTAAGAGCAACTGCTGCAACACTAGGTCCCAATCATTGGAGTGCTCATTTACGAATTTACGTATCATGGCCCCCAAAGTTCCATTAAACTTCTCCACCATGCCATTTGTTTGATGGTGGTAAGGAGTAGCAACCAAGTGATTTACCCCATGAGCTTCCCAAAGGTTTTTCATAGTTCCTGCCAGGAAATTAGTCCCTGCATCTGTGAGGATGTCGGAGGGCCAACCTACCCTGGCAAAAATGTCTGCTAGTGCCTGGCACACACTTTTAGCCCTGGTGTTGCTTAGAGCTACTGCTTCCGGCCATCGGGTGGCAAAATCCATGAAAGTCAGTATGTACTGCTTTCCTCTGGGTGTCTTTTTCGGAAAAGGACCCAGAATATCCACAGCTACTCGCTGAAATGGAACTTCAATGATGGGGAGTGGCTGGAGAGGGGCTTTGACCTGGTCTTGGGGTTTTCCCACTCTTTGGCACACCTCACAAGACTGGACATAGGTAGAAACATCCTTGCCCATTCCCTCCCAGTGGAATGATCCCCCCAAACGGTCTTTGGTCCTGTTCACCCCAGCATGGCCACTAGGGTGATCGTGGGCTAAGCTCAAGAGCTTGGCCCGGTATCTAGTTGGGACTACCAACTGTCTCTGAGGATGCCAGTCTTCCTGGTGTTCCCCAGAAAGAGTTTCCTTGTATAAAAGTCCTCTTTCTACAACAAACCTGGATCGATTAGAAGAGCTGAGAGGCGGTGGGTTGCTCCGTGCCGCCGTCCAAGCTCTCTGGAGGCTTTCATCTGCTTCCTGTTCGGTCTGGAACTGTTCTCTTGATGCTGGAGACATCAGTTCCTCATGGGATTGGGGACCTAGGCTTCGTCCCTCTGGAAGCGATATAGGGGATGGAGCTGTTTCTGTTGACTGTGAACCGCTCTCCGCTGGTGCACTATGTTGGGATTCAGGCTCCGGCTGAGCCTCTTGGGTCGGGTTATCGGCTGCTGCCAGTTCAGGTTCGGTGGGGCCCTCTGGTGTTGAGGTTGCAAGTACTGGATTCAGTGCTGACACGGGGTCTGGTGTTGGTTGTTCGGCTGGTTCCGGTTCTGGGACTGGTTCCGTCTGGGTCTCTGGGACTGGATCCACTACTGCTGTTGCAGACATTGGCCTGGGGTCCAGGTCCATCACCTCTGACTGGGTCCTGATAGAAGTTTCCGGAACAGAGCTAGGCCTCACGGCTTGTTTAGCCTGGCTGCGGGTGACCGTTCCCACCCTCTTGACCTGCTTCACATGATTGGCCAGGTCTTCCCCCAACAGCATGGGGATGGGATAATCATCATAGACTGCAAAAGTCCACATTCCTGACCAGCCCTTGTACTGGACAGGCAACTTGGCTGTAGGCAAATTGAAAGAGTTGGACTTGAAGGGTTGAATCGTCACTTGGATCTCTGGGTTGATTAAATTGGGGTCCACTAAGGAAGCATGGATAGCTGACACTTGTGCTCCGGTGTCCCTCCACGCGGTGACCTTCTTCCCGCCCACACTCACAGTTTCCCTCCGCTCCAAGGGTATCTGGGAGGTATCTGGGCCTGTGGACCTCTGGTTTGATTCCAGTGCAATGAACTGTAATCTGTTGGGGTTCTTGGGGCAGTTGGCCTTTACATGCCCCAGCTCATTACATTTAAAACATCGTCCAGCTGACGGGTCACTGGGGCGAGGAGGGTTGCTGGAGAACGGGGTGGCGGAACGATACTGGGTCTGGAGGGTTCTTTGGGAGGTAGGTGGGGCCTTCGGCGGCCCCCGGTAATAGGGTGTGGTCTGGGGTGGTCCCTTCTGGTCTCCGCTCCAACTGCAACCAGTTTTCTTCTTCTCTGCCACCTCCACCCATCTGGCTCCAATCTCTCCTGCCTCGATTACAGTTTTGGGTTTCCCATCTAGGATGTATCTTTCTATTTCCTCAGGAACACCCTCTAAGAATTGTTCCATTTGCATTAGGAAGGGCAAATTTTCTGGAGATTCAACACTTGCTCCTGATATCCAGGCATCCCAATGTTTCACAATGTGGTAGGCATGTCGGGTAAATGACATGTCTGGTTTCCACCTTAGGGCTCTGAACCTCCGACGAGACTGCTCGGGTGTTATCCCCATTCTGACTCTCGCCTTGGATTTAAACAGTTCATACTTGTTCATGTGTTCTTTAGGCATTTCAGCTGCCACCTCAGCTCTACCACTGAGGTCCACTGAGCTGCGGCCTCAGCTCTACCATGTATTGGTCAGTAGAGATGTTGTACCCAAGGCAGGCCCTTTCGAAGTTTTCTAAGAAGGCCTCAGTATCGTCACCTGCCTTGTAGGTGGGGAACTTTCTGGGATGGGAAGTGGTACCTGGAGAAGGATTGCTAGGGTTTGTTGGTATATTCTGCCGGGCCTTTATCCTCTCCACCTCCTCCACATGCTTCCTCTCTTTTTCCTTCTCCTCCTCCACATGCTTCCTCTCTTCTTCCTTCTCCTCCTTCTTCAGCCGCATGAGTTCTATCTGTCTTTCATGTTCCCTTTGTTTTTCCTCAGCCTGAAATTTGGCTAATTCCAGCTGTAGTCGAGTTGCAGATTTGGTCATTCTAACCTCTCTGTTTTTAACTAACTTTACACCCGAGGTTTAGAAATAAACAAACAAAACTTGGCTGTAAAATTTTGCTGTGCTGGAATAGAATACCTATTCTCTGATAGTGATTGTCAGCCTACAGAAAAAGACAATTCCCTTGTCTCTGCTCTGGGCCCAAATTAAAGCAAAAAACCTCCAACTACTTGGAAACCTGCTTACCCAGCCCAAAGAAAAAGCAAATGGGTAGAACACACACCCCCTATTTACTTTTAGGAAGAAAAGAAAAAAAAAACTCTGGGTTGGAAGGCTGTGAATTTCCCTGCAGGAGTTAAGTACCCTGCCTCCAGGCAAAGAAAACCTGCAATTCATAAAGATAATCCCCTTTCGTCTCTGCTTGGCCACAAAGCAGAGAAAAAACAAGCTGCTTTCAGTTTCAGCTGCTTTCTGGACTTCCTTTCCAAAGTAAAAAAAAAATTTCGTTTTTAAAATCTGTATTTCTAGTTCAAAAAAATCTCAACTGGATCTCAAAATGATTTCAGGTTAATCCCACCACTATGCCACCATGTCAAGGTACCTCCCCCACTCTGAACTCTAGGGTACAGATGTGGGGACCTGCATGAAAAACCTCCTAAGCTTATCTTTACCAGCTTAGGACAAAGCTTCCCCAAGGTACAAAATATTCCACCCGTTGTCCTTGGACTGGCCGCTACCACCACCAAACTAATACTGGTTACTGGGGAAGAGCTGTTTGGACGCGTCTTTCCCCCCAAAATACTTCCCAAAACCTTGCACCCCACTTCCTGGACAAGGTTTGGTAAAAAGCCTCACCAATTTACCTAGGTGACTACAGACCCAGACCCTTGGATCTTAAGAACAATGAACAATCCTCCCAACACTTGCACCCCCCTTTCCTGGGAAATGTTGGATAAAAAGCCTCACCAATTTGCATAGGTGACCACAGACCCAAACCCTTGGATCTGAGAACAATGAAAAAGCATTCAGTTTCTTACAAGAAGACTTTTAATAAAAATAGAAGTAAATGGAAATGAAGAAATCCCCCCTGTAAAATCAGGATGGTAGATATCTTACAGGGTAATTAGATTCAAAAACATAGAGAACCCCTCTAGGCAAAACCTTAAGTTACAAAAAAGATGCACAGACAGAAATAGTTATTCTATTCAGCACAATTCTTTTCTCAGCCATTTAAAGAAATCATAATCTAACACATACCTAGCTAGATTACTTACTAAAAGTTCTGAGACTCCATTCCTGGTCTATCCCCTGCAGAAACCAGCATATAGACAGACACAGACCCTTTGTTTCTCTCCCTCCTCCCAGCTTTTGAAAGTATCTTGTCTCCTCATTGGTCATTTTGGTCAGGTGCCAGCGAGGTTACCTTTAGCTTCTTAACCCTTTACAGGTGAGAGGAGCTTTCCCCTGGCCAGGAGGGATTTCAAAGGGGTTTACCCTTCCCTTTATATTTATGACATGAGCAAAGGTCTCCATTAAGATGATGACACCGATGGCCCAGGTCCCATTCCTGAGTTGATACAGTTGTTTTAGAACCTTGTAAAGTGTACAAGTAGGTCCTTTTTCAGTCAGTGAGTACTACTTTGCATTTATGAGTAATGAACTGTATTTCTCATTGTGTTCTTCTTCACTAAGCTTTGTCAGTTCTCTCTGACATTTCTCACAGTTCTCTGTGGTCCTGACAGCTATAAATGCTGTTGTGTCATCTTTAAATTTGTCTACCTCACTTCTCATTCTCATCCTCTCCCTGTCCCCCTTTAATAAATATATTGAACAATATTGGCCCCACTACTGACTTTTGAGATACCTCAGTGTTAATCTTTTGCCTTGGTGAAAAAAATTGATCATTTAATCCTACTCTTTCCTTGGCAGTTTTTAATCCACTGCAATACCTTGCCTCTCACCCATGACTACTTATTTTTTTAGCAGCTTTTGTGAAAGATCTTGTCAAATAAATTGTGTCTGGTTCTCCTTTATCCACAATCAGAGAATTTTAATAGATTAATAAAACAACTTTCATGGTTGGTTAGATCTTATCATGAGCTTTCAAATTTTTTTTATTCTATTTTAATTCTGGGTATCTAAGCGAAAGCAAACTGTCTGATACTCAATCTAATCAAAAGAGAGGACATGTGGTTCAGAGGAGGAAATGTTTGGAGAAGTTGGTGAAGGCTATGTCTGCATAACATACTGAATTTTTGTCGAAAATATTATAGCCTTAACATCCTAACTACAGCTGGTCAGAAATGGAAATCCCTTTCCATGAAAAAAGTTGCATTTTTGAAAAAAAAATATTCCAAACCAGGGTTAAAAGTCAAGGCTTTCAGAATCACTGAATTATAAAAAATATAGGTCTGGAAGAGACCTCGAGAAATCATCAAGTCCAGCCACCTATGCTGAGACAGGATCACATAAACCTAGACCATCCCTGACAGGTATTTGTCCAACCTGTTCTTAATAACCTCCAGTGATGGGGATTCCACAGCCTCTCTGGGAAGCCTATTTCAGTGCTTATTTAGAAAGATATTAGCAGGGAAAAACCTAACCTAAATCTCCCTTGCTGCAGATTAAGCCCATTATTTCTTGTCCTACCTTCAGTGGGCATGGAGAAGAATCATAGAATCATAGAATCATAGAATATCAGGGTTGGAAGGGACCCCAGAAGGTCATCTAGTCCAACCCCCTGCTCAAAGCAGGACCAATTCCCAGTTAAATCATCCCAGCCAGGGCTTTGTCAAGCCTGACCTTAAAAACCTCTAAGGAAGGAGATTCTACCACCTCCCTAGGTAACGCATTCCAGTGTTTCACCACCCTCTTAGTGAAAAAGTTTTTCCTAATATCCAATCTAAACCTCCCCCACTGCAACTTGAGACCATTACTCCTCGTTCTGTCATCTGCTACCATTGAGAACAGTCTAGAGCCATCCTCTTTGGAACCCCCTTTCAGGTAGTTGAAAGCAGCTATCAAATCCCCCCTCATTCTTCTCTTCTGCAGGCTAAACAATCCCAGCTCCCTCAGCCTCTCCTCATAACTCATGTGTTCCAGTCCCCTAATCATTTTTGTTGCCCTTCGCTGGACTCTCTCCAATTTATCCACATCCTTCTTGAAGTGTGGGGCCCAAAACTGGACACAGTACTCCAGATGAGGCCTCACCAATGTCGAATAGAGGGGAACGATCACGTCCCTCGATCTGCTCGCTATGCCCCTACTTATACATCCCAAAATGCCATTGGCCTCTTTGGCAACAAGGGTACACTGCTGACTCATATCCAGCTTCTCGTCCACTGTCACCCCTAGGTCCTTTTCCGCAGAACTGCTGCCTAGCCATTCGGTCCCTAGTCTGTAGCTGTGCATTGGGTTCTTCCGTCCTAAGTGCAGGACCCTGCACTTATCCTTATTGAACCTCATCAGATTTCTTTTGGCCCAATCCTCCAATTTGTCTAGGTCCTTCTGTATCCTATCCCTCCCCTCCAGCGTATCTACCACTCCTACCAGTTTAGTATCATCCGCAAATTTGCTGAGAGTGCAATCCACACCATCCTCCAGATCATTTATGAAGAATTGATCACAGTCCTCTTAACAGCCCTTCATATATTTGAAAACTTATCAGATCCCCCCTCAGTCTTCTTTTCTCAAAACTAAACATGCCATTTTTTTAACTTTTCCTCATAGATCAGGTTTCCTAAACCTATTATAATTTTGGTTTCTCTCCTCTGGACTCTCTCTCAGTGGTCTGCATCTTTCCTAAAGTGTGGTGCCCAAAGTGGAACACAGTTCTCCAGCTGAGGCCTCACCAGTGGTTAGTAGTGTGGGAAAGTGACCTCCTTTGTCTTACCCACAACACTCCTGTTCATACATTAGCCTTTTTCACAACTGTGTCACATTGTTAACTCATATTCAATTTGTGATCCACTATAACCTCCAGCTCCTTGTCAGTGGTACTACCTCCTACCCTGTTATTCCTCATTTTGTATTTGTGATTTAGATTTTTCCTTCCCAAGTGAAGTAGCTTATCTTTATCTTTGAGCTTATCTTTATTTAATTTCATCTTGTTGACTTCATATCAGTTATCCAATCTGTCAGGTAATTTGATTTTTAATCCAGCCCTCAAAAATGAATCCTTAAGTGAAACTGAGCCAATTCAAATTCACTTTACTGAAATTGACAAGAGGCTACCAGACCAGAGACAGAAGAGACAAAGAATGGGGGTGCAGAAGATGAAATTGAGAAAAGGCTTTCAGGCAACCATCCAGGGAGCTATCATTTCTCTACAAAGGTTTTTTGTTTGGTTTTTGTTTTTTGGCAAAAAATTGTGAAAACAGGCTTCTTTCAGTAAAAAAAAATCATTCCAACAACAACAACAAAAAAAAATCCAACCATCTCTAATCCTAATAGATTCATCACTGCTTCTAGATTCCCAGATATCAAAGGTGTCCCACAGTTCTTCTCACTTATCATTGCACTTAGTCCAAAGACTGTAGCAAACACAATACTTTGGACTTTCTTAAAGAAACAAAGATATTGGGGGCTGCTAAATGAGGGCAGTGTCGGTAAACAGGAGAGTACAGCTCAGGCTAAAATCCAAATCAGATCATTTTCACAATTGGACATATAAATATTATCAAAAGAATAATGCTGGTTCCTGAATCTGAATGCCATCTGATTCAGAATATAATTTTTGCACATTCATTGTGACAATCACTATTTTTAATTCATGATGGATACAAGAGATTATAGGATTGTTTGGGATGTGCATCAGAAAAATATTATTTTAGCTCACCTGAACCTATTCTAAAAGTCTTTTGGAGAGCAAATCAAGATGGGAAACCCACAAAAATCAGGCTCTCCTCTGAGATTTCCAGTAATTCCTAGTTTATGCAAAGCAAGACTGCAATAGAAACAGTCTAATTTGCAGCATAGTACTCATCACTCTACTTTTTCTGGACAGGATAGGAAGGTAGAATGAAGGCATACAGGCTAATTACAAAAAAATAAAATGAAAACTAAATCCAAGATTAACTGTGGAGTTTGGTTTGCATTTAGGAAAGGAAGATTTGTATATTCTATCTGATGGAAAAGAAATGCTGTGGTGCTGATGATAACATTTCCTCTTCAAAAAATGAATATATGTGTCAGTCTTACCCACCTTACTTAACAAGGACAAAGCCCAGATTCCTTTTAAAGGAAACACTATAATGAAGAAAAATTTGCATGTGATATGTCTGGATGTCTAGCTCCATTTTTTGCTCTTGTCAGCATGACGGAAATGATGGCTGTTCACTCTTTTAAATTCTGGGAAAGTCTGAGCAAATCCTAGCTGTTGACCATACAGACTGTGGTTAATTAGGATACAGAAATATTTCTGTCTTCCTGCTTGACTTCAATAGGGTTACCTGTGCATGTTCACATTCCACTAACACTATGGTACATTTCTCGCCAGTTTTTCGTTATCAATAAAAGATACATTAATCTTTTCAGAGATTTCTTGTAAGTGTTCCCCCCCTTTCCCCTTTGATTTTTTTTTTTGCGTAATGTTTTATAAATATAAAAATGTGGAATCTTTATTCCTTAGAATCTTAGACAAACTGGACTATAAATGCTTTAGGGCCTGGTTACCTGAGAGATTGCTTTTATACCTATATGATACTTTCTTCTGCAATCAGGAAAGTCACTTGAGCAACAGTCCCCAGGTTTTAATATAATTAATATAATACTGACCACCCAACCAGGATGGTGATGGTGATTGTGAAATCGTCAGGCAGATGAGAGAGGCTACAAAAACAGAAAACCCAATAATAATGAGGGATTTTAACTATCTCCATATTGTGTGGGTACACGTCACCTGAAAATGGGATGCAGAATTAAAATTTCTATACACCATTAATTACTGTTTCTTAGAGCACCTAGTTCTGAAACCCACAAGGGGAGAGGCAACTCTTAATTTACTCCTAAGGGGTACAGGTACACAGGATCTGTTCAGGATATAGCTGAACCACTCAGTAATACAGTCCATAATATAATTAAATTTAACATCCTTGTAGGGGGCAGACATATCAAAGAAACTCAAAGTAGCAATTTATTTCAAAAAGGGGAACTACACAAACATTAGGAAGCTAGTTAAAGGAAATGAAAAGGAACAGTCACAAGAGTAAAAGGCCTATAAGCTGCATGCTATTAAAAAGAAGAGAAAAAAAAAACATAATACAGGCTCAAACTAAATATGTACCCCAAATTAAATTTAAATATATATATATATAGGACGAAAAAAATGCTGCCAAGGCTAAACAACAAATAAAAGGTGGTTAGAGATAAAAATAAGTCTTTTCAAAATTGGAAGTCAAATCCTAGACCAATAAAAGGAAACAAACTCTGGCAAGTCAATTGTAAACGTATAGTTAGGCAGGCCAAAAAAGAATTTGAAAAGCAACTAGCAAAAGACACAAAAAACTAATAGCAATTTTTTCCAAGTACATTCTAAATAGGAAGCCAGCCAAACAATCATTGGGGCCACTAGATGATCAGGGTGCTAAAGGAGCTCTCAAGGAAGACAAGACTGTTGCAGAGAAGCTATATGAAGTCTTTTCATCAGTCTTTCCTTCAGAGGATGTGTGGGAGATTCCCCACACTTCAGCCATTCTTTTTAAGTGACATATCTGAGGAACTGCCCTAGACTGCAGAGTCAAAAGAGCTGGTTTTGGAACAAAATGATTAAATTAAATACTAATATTTCATAAGAACCAGACGGTATTCATCCAAGAGTTCTGAAGGGACTCAAATATGAAATTGCAGAACTACTAATTGTGGTATGTAACCGTAGCTTATATAAGCCTCTGTACCAGATGAACAGTGGATAGCTAATGTAACACCAATTTTTTAAAAGGGCTCCAGAAGGGCTTTAAAACAAACAAAAGGAAGTACTTCTTCACACAACACACAGTCAACCTTTGGAACTCGTTAGCAGGGTATGTTGTGAAGTACTACTGGGTTCAGAAAAGATTTAGACAATTTATTGGTGGATATGTCTGTAACCTTCTGACAGGTGGAGCCAGCAGCAGTCAGGGCCAGGCTCAGTATCTAGGGGTTCCTTTTCATCGATCCAACACAGAAACGGCTCAAGCCCCCACCCAGTAAACTGAGAAATTTACACATCACCCCAGGCACTTCTGAGAGGCAATACTTCCCCACTCACAAGCATAGAGTCTGAGTGTAGAAAAGACACTTTTAATAAAAGGAAGGTAATAACTTGGCATTAATTTGGGAAAACACCACAAACAGGGTTCATAAACATAAACCATAAGTAAAAGATCCACCCCCAACTAGGTTGGGCAGTGTCCTTTTCACCTCAGGTTCTTAAGTCCAGCAACCCAAAAGTTCCTTTCACATGCCCTACCCTTCTATGCACCCCACTCACAGTTGCTGCCCCTGATCAGTGCAAACCCAGAGTTCAAAGGTGCATCTTCAGAGTTCACCTCCCACCCTGGGTGGCGGGTAAAGCGGAGGGTAAGAGGCATCTTACACGCTCATCATGCCTCTGGTCCTGTTGGCCGCTCATTGCACCTCTCCGCCGCCGTCCTGCTGGTCACTCATCACCAGTAACCTGTTCTTCGCTCCCGGCGGCCACTTGCTCACTGCTCCTGATGGTTGCTCCTGCCGTACACCAGCTAGCTGCTCCCACCAGGCAGTCTCTTAGTGATTTTAGCTCTGTTTAGGCTGGGCCAAAACACAGCCCTGCCACAAGTGATTTCAGCTCTGGGCAGAAACACAGTCTCACCACAACTGGTTTCAGCTCTTAGTGAAAAGAAAAGGAGTACTTGTGGCACCTTAGAGACTAACCAATTTATTTGAGCATGAGCTTTCCTGAGCTACAGCTCACTTCATAGGATGCATTTAACATAACAAAAACAGCTCCTAATGCAGCCTATTTAGCTCTGTTCTTTGAACAGTGGGGAGAAACAGGTTGAACCAGTCTTACAGAGAATCCTTTGCAAGGGTGTACCTACCTACCTACAGAGCTCAGACATTCAAGCCCTTGTTTTACCAAGGTCCTTTAAACTAAAATTGACTCCCTCCTTTGTGACAGGTTAAGCACAGTCCTTCTTTTTTGTATTCCCACAATAATTACAAAGATTGGTAACCATATGTCACTATGCCCACTGTCATAAATATAAAGGGAAGGGTAAACCCCTTTGAAATCCCTCCTGGCCAGGGGAAAGCTCCTCTCACCTGTAAAGGGTTAAGAAGCTAAAGGTAACCTCGCTGGCACCTGACCAAAATGACCAATGAGGAGACAAGATACTTTCAAAAGCTGGGAGGAGGGAGAGAAACAAAGGGTCTGTGTGTCTGTCTATATGCTGGTCTTTGTCGGGGATAGACCAGGAATGGAGTATTAGAACTTTTAGTAAGTAATCTAGCTAGGTACATGCTAGATTATGATTTCTTTAAATGACTGAGAAAAGAATTGTGCTGAATAGAATAACTATTTCTGTCTGTGTATCTTTTTTGTAACTTAAGGTTTTGCCTAGAGGGATTCTCTATATTTTTTAATCTAATTACCCTGTAAGATATCTACCATCCTGATTTTACAGGGGGGATTTCTTCATTTCTATTTACTTCTATTTTTTATTAAAAGTCTTCTTGTAAAAAACTGAATGCTTTTTCATTGTTCTCAGATCCACGGGTTTGGGTCTGTGGTCACCTATGCAAATTGGTGAGGCTTTTTATCCAACATTTCCCAGGAAAGGGGGGGTGCAAGTGTTGGGAGGATTATTCATTGTTCTTAAGATCCAAGGGTCTGGGTCTGTAGTCACCTAGGCAAATTGGTGAGGCTTTTTACCAAACCTTGTCCAGGAAGTGGGGTGCAAGGTATTGGGAAGTATTTCTGGGGGAAAGACGCGTCCAAACAGCTCTTCCCCAGTAACCAGTATTAGTTTGGTGGTGGTAGTGGCCAATCCAAGGACAACGGGTGGAATATTTTGTACCTTGGGGAAGTTTTGACCTAAGCTGGTAAAGATAAGCTTAGGAGGTTTTTCATGCAGGTCCCCACATCTGTACCCTAGAGTTCAGAGTGGGGGAGGAACCTTGACACCCACATTCAGTATTAACATAATTTGTGACCCAGCACCAGCCAAATTGATTACAATGAGCAAAACACCACTCCATCAGGTGAATATCTAGCAAATCTAAGCAAAGCGGAAGCAAACTGTTTTTACATAAATACACCCAGGGTCTCTTCCCCCTCTTAGCTAACTGTCAGGGAAGCATTCATTCAGATTCTGTTACATGGCCATCAATGGCTATTAGCCAATATGGTCAGGAACACAACCCCATGCTTTAGGTGCCCCTAAACTACTAGAAGCTTAGATTGGATGGCAGGGGATTATCAATCAATAAATGCCCTTTCTGTTCATTCCCTCTGAAGCATCTGGCACCAGCCACTGTTGGAAGACATAGTACTGTGCCAAATCTACCATTGGTCTGATCCACTATGGCCAGTCTTATGTTTACATGCTAGGATTCTATTTACCTTAGCTGCTGAATACACACACACATATCCCTAGGTCCAGTCAGAGCATTAATTTCTTAAACTTCAGGCATGCTGCAAAACTCAACATTTACTTTGGGCATTTGATAATTGTATGGTCTGAGGAACAAGGAACTGCGTGTGCTTGTTTTGCTTTTTTATTGTTAGCCATTATAATTTGTAACTTGTAAAATTCCCTAAAACCAGGAAAAGTGCTTTAGTAGAAAACAAAATAAATATATTGAATTACTTTTATTCGTCTTTGGTATACATCTACTGTTTACAGTGGAGTTATACTGGAAATTAATTTGGCAGGCGGTATATTGCAAAAACTAAGTCTTATTGGAATATAATAATAACAATAAAGAGGAAAAGGAGAGATATCTGCATTCTAGTTTAGATAGATACAGAGTGAGTATACAGCATGACAATCATTGCAGAATCAAAGAGTTAAAGATGGAAAGGTCCTACTGAAGTTACCTTATATAGGCTCCATTTCAGCAACATATAGTTGACTTTGGCCCTACTCATTTGCTCATAAGTTATTAGTTACTAATAAACAATAAGATGTACCTCAGTATAAACACTACCTCTTGTTCAGATTTGTGATTGAGTTTGACCAGAATGTTGTCCATTAATTCAGCTGCTTCTTTGGATTCTACTTTATAGGTTAATATGACTCTCTTGATGGAGTTCTCATAGGAATATGAAATTACAGCAACAGAAGGTGACTTGAAATACCATCTAACACTCAATTTGCAAACTAAGCATCTCACATTATGCACCTATATGCATATTTAAACACATGCAAATTAACAAGAATTTTGAAGGGCATTCACTATGCACCTGCATCTCCCGTTGACGTCAGTTGGGATCACTTAGGCTGACCATTTCTGAAAATAAGACCACTTCTACTTAGCAACCAGCATTCAAATTTGGACACTTAACTATGGATGCCTATGTTTTTACATGTTGGCCTGTATCAATAGTCCAGAACATCACTGGTATAAATCATATACCAGGAGTTCATGTTTCTGCATAAAACTGAAGCTATAATCCAAGAATTGGAAAATCTTTCATGTGGGGAATTTGCTATCTACAAGGAGCAATTTAACCAAATGTCTATCTTACCTTTATAAGAAAATACACCACTAATGGCATCATAATTCAGTATGCAGTCTCTCACTGGACTGAAATCTGTTCATTTATAGGGCATTTCTCCAAAGCTAGTTGTTTCGCCTGGACTGAGTAAAGTAAAGTAAGCAACACTCAAAGCAATAATAAATAAGAGCTCATTTTTCTTAGTCACACCTCCTGTCCTCCTCCCTGCCAGCCTCCTCCTCTACATACAACTCAAAATAGTTCCTACCAAGCAGCAGTGCACACAGACAGTGCTACTCAAACTTGCAGACTGGGCACCCTTCAGTGTCACACTTGGGCTCAGATATGTCCATTGCTATTTGAACTGAAAAACAGATGAATCATAGACTTTAAGGTCAGAAGGGACCATTATGATCATCTAGTCTGACCTCCTGCACAACACAGGCCACAGAATCTCACCCACCCACTCATGTAACACCTCTAACCTCTGTCTGAGCTACTGAAGTCCTCAAATCATGGTTTAAAGACTTTGAGGTGCAGAGAATCCTCCAGCAAGTGACCCATGCCCCACGCTGCAGAGGAAGACGAAAAACCCTCAGGGCCTCTGCCAATCTGCCCTGGAGGAAAATTCCTTCTTTACCCCAAATATGGCGATCACCTAAATCCTGAGCATGAGGGCAAGACTCCCCAGCCAGACACCCATGAAAGAATTCTCTGTAGTAACTCAAATCCCACCCCATCTAACATCCCATCACAGGCCATTGGGCAAATCTCCTGCTAATAGTTGAAGATCAATTAATTGCCAGAATTAGGCTATCCCATCATATCATCCCTTCCATAAACTTATCAATCTTAGTCTTGAAGCCAGATATGTCTTTTGCCCCCACTGCTTCCCATGGAAGGCTATTCCAGAACTTCACTCCTCTGATGGTTAGAAACCTTCATCTTATTTCAAGTCTAAACTTCCTCTTGGCCAGTTTATATCCATTTGTTCTTGGCACTGAGCTTAAATAATTCTTCTCCCTCTGTGGTATTTATCCCTCTGATATATTTAGAGATAGTGATCATATCTCCCCTCAGCCTTCTTTTGGTTAGGCTAAACAAGCCAAGCTCTTTGAGTCTCCTTACATAAGACAGGTTTTCAATTCCTTGGATCATCCTAGTAGCCCTGTTCCAGTTTGAATTCATCTTTCTTAAACATGGGAGACCAGAACTGCACACAATATTCCAGATGAGGTCTCACCAGTGCCTTTATAACAGTACTAACACCTTCTTATGTCTACTGAAAATACCTCACCAGATACATCCCAAGATTGCATGAGCTTTTTTCACGGCCATATCACATTGCCGGCTCATAGTCATCCTGTGATCAACCAATACTCCAAGGTCTTTCTCCTCCTCTGTTACTTCCAAGTGATGTGTCCCCAGTTTATAACACAAATTCTTGTTATTAATCCCTAAATGCATGACCTTGCACTTTTCACTATTAAATTTCATCCTATTACTATTACTCCAGTTTACAAGGTCATCCAGATCTTCCTGTATGATACCCCAGTCCTTCTCTGAATTGGCAATATCTCCCAGCTTTGTATCATCCGCAAACTTTATTACCACATTCCTGCTTTTTGTGCCAAGGTCAGTAATAAAAAGATTAAATAAGATTGGTCCCAAAACTGATCCCTGAGGAACTCCACTAGTAACCTCCCTCCAGCCTGACAGTTCACCTTTCAGTGTGACCTGTTGTAGTCTCCCCTTTCACCAGTTCCTTATCCATCTTTCAATTTTCATATTAATCCCCATCTTTCCCAATTTAGCTAATAATTCCCCATGTGGAACCGTATCAAATGTCTTACTGAAATCGAGGTAAATTAGATCAACTGTGTTTCCTTTATCTAAAAAATCTGTTACCTTCTCGAAGAAGGAGATCAGGTTGGTTTGACACTATCTACTTTTTGTAAAACCATGTTGTATTTTGTCCCAATTACCATTGACCTCAATGTCCTTAACTACTTTCTCCTTCAACATTTTTTCCCAAGAACTTTCATACTATAGATGTCAAACTATCAGTCCTGTAGTTACCCGGATCACTTTGTTTCCCTTTTCTTAAAAATAGGAACTATGTTAGCAATTGCAACATTTGCAACATTTGCAAGGTACAACTCTACATGGCTCTTGACCTTTCTCACTTTATCCCTACATGGTCTGACCTCAATAAGGCAGCTTTCCTTGATGATCCCTCCCATCTTCCACTCCTTGTAGGCTTTCTGATTTTTCTTAATCACCTCTCTAAGATGCTTCAGGTTGTAAACAAAGGATACAGCTAAATAGCAGTGTGTCAAGCTGAAGTTGTAGAGAGGTAGCCAGCTGCAGAAATCATCTGAGTTTTATTAAGATCTTCATTATGATCTAGTAGAAGTATTAATTATATTCACAAACTATAGTAAGGGCATGATTGTGTCCCACCCTCTGTAAGTGCAGAAGGGGCATGGACTGGGTATAAGGAGTCTATCATCTCCTTGGGCCCCTATAGAGAAGCAGAGTATAGTCATTGACCTTGTACTCAAGTTATCATACAATCATAGAAGAGTAGGGTTGGACGAGACCTCAGGAGGTCATCTAGTCCAACCCCCTGCTCAAAGCAGGACCAACCCCAACTAAATCATCACATCCAGGCCTTAAAAACCTCTAAAGATTCCACCACCTCCCTAGGTAACCCATTCCAGATCTTCGTCACCCTCCTAGTGAAATAGTTTTTTTTTTCCATTATCTAACCTAGACCTCCCCCACTGCGACTTGAGAACATTGCTTCTTGTTCTGTCATCTGCCACCATTGAGAACAAACAAGCTCCATCCTCTTTGGAACCCCGCTTCAAGTAGTTGAAGGCTGCTATCAAATCCCCCCTCACTCTTTTCTTCTACAGACTAAATAAGTTCAGTTCCCTCAGCCTCTCCTCATAAATCATGTGCCCCACCCTCCTAATCATTTTCATTGCCCTCTGCTGGACTCTCTCCAATTTGTCCATATTCTTTCTGTAGTGGGGGCCCAAAACTGGACGCACTACTCCAGATATGGCCTCACCAGTGCCGAATAGAGGGGAATAATCACTTCCCTCAATCTGCTGGCAATGCTCCTACTAATGCAGCCCAATATGCCGTTAGCCTTCTGGCTTCTCATCCGCTGTAATCCCCATGTCCTTTTCTGCAGAACTGCTGCTTAGCCAGTCGGTCCCCAGCCTGTAGCAGTGCATGGGGTTCTTCCATCCTAAGTGCAGGATTCTGCACTTGTCCTTGTTGAACGTCATCACATTTATTTTGGCCCAATCCTCCAATTTGTCTTGGTCACTCTGGGCCCTACCCTACCCTCCAGTGTATCTATCTCTCTCTCCAGCATGACTACCTCTCTGCACAGTTTAGTGTCATCTGCAAACTTGCTGAGGGTGCAATCCATCCCATCATCCAGATCATTAATGAAGATGTTGAACAAAACCGGCCCCAACACCAACCCCTGGGGCACTCCAATTGATACTGGCTTCCAACTAGACATCAAGCTATTGATCACTACCCATTGAGAACGACGATCTAGCCAGCTTTCTATC
Organism: Lepidochelys olivacea; assembly: GCF_965140295.1. NCBI lineage: Eukaryota > Metazoa > Chordata > Testudines > Cheloniidae > Lepidochelys > Lepidochelys olivacea. Next base: position 71,472,267 of record NC_140411.1, on the reverse strand, counting down.
CACCTTACAGTCTATTCATCCAATGTATACTTCTTTGCTTGCTGGCAAGAATACTGTGGGAGACCATATCAAAAGCTTTGCTAAAGTTAAGATATATCACGTCCACTGCTTTCCCCATATCCACAGAGCAATTATTGCATCACAGAAGGCAATCATGTTGGTCAGGCATGACTTTCCCTTGGTGAATCCATGCTGACTGTTCCTGATCACCTTCCTCTCCTCCAAGTGCTTCAAAATGGATTCCTTGAGGACAAGCTCCATGATTTTTTCAGGGACTGAGGTGAGGCTGTAGTTCCCTGGATTCTTCTTCTTCCCATTTTTAAAGATGTGTACTACATTAGCCTTATTCCAATCATCCGGGACCTCCCCCAATCGTTATGAGTTTTCAAAGATAATGGCCAATGGCTCTGCAATCACATCAGCCACAGAGTCAATAATGCCACTCACTTCAGTGGGGTCAAGATTTCACACAAGGAGCACAAGAATTTCATGAAGCTAGTGCCCTAGCACTTTGTCAGTGTTTCTCCGAAGGATATGAAAACAGACAGACCAGGCCCTGTCAAATAAAAGATTGATTGAGGCCATAGGAAATAATACAAATGGACACTCAAATGGATTAGAAATTTGAGCAGGAAACAATGAAGTGTGGTTCATCATGGAAAGTGTAAACCAGGGATCGACAACCTTCACGCAGCCCATCAGGGAAATCCACTCATGGACTGGGATGGTTTGTTTATCCGCAGCATCCGCAGGTTTGGCCAATCACAGCTCCCACTGGTTCACCGTTCCAGGCCAATGGGGGCTGCGGGAAGCAGGGTGGGCCAAAGGATGTGCTGGACACTGCTTCCCACAGCCCCCATTGTCCTGGAAAAGCAAACCGCAGCCAGTGAGAGGTACAATTGGCCGAACCTGTGGACACTGTGGATAAACAAATCGTCCCGCACTGCCAGCAGATTTCCCTGATGGGCCTCATGCCAAAGGTTGCCAATCCCTGGTGTAAACCAATACACTGGGGAGGGGAGGGTGGCAAAATGATCTAAAACACAGATATACAATGGGTGTAAGATACTTGGAAAGTAGTAATCCTGAAAGAGACCTTGGGATGATGGATAATAGATGGTAAATTATATATTGAGCTTGTCCAGATTTAGGCTATGCACAGAAGAAGCACGTCATAATCCAGATGAGCATTGGTGAGTCTGCTTCAAGAATAGTGTGGACATTTCTGAACAACAAAAAGTGTGGAATAGATAGGAAGAAATTCACAAACAAATATTAACTACTGAAAAGCTGGAGAGATTGGTTTATGTGAGAACATAAATCTACAACTATCTAAGGGCTATAAAAGCCAAGGGAGGTGATAAATTATTTGGGGCTGTTCCTGAGGGTATTCCTGGTGTTAAATAAGGGAAAGGAAAAACAAATTAGAATAATTTTGAACAACTATACTTTATAAACAATTAAAAAATAAAAAGATCCAACCAACAAGATACTAATGTAACCAATTTAGGTCCCTTTCAAATTCTAATGCAAATGTTTAAGAACATAAGAACGACCATACTGGGCCAGACCAAAGATGCCTCTAGCCCAGTATCCTGTCTTCTGACAGTATTCAATGCCAGGAGCTTCAGAGGGAATTAACAGAATGGGTAATCATCAAGTTATCCATCCCCTATTGCCCATTCCCAGGGATTGGGCATGGATCACTTGATGATAACCTGTCCATTCATTCCCTTTGGGGAACCTGCCATTGGCCACTGTCAGAGGACAGGAGATTGGCCTTGATGGACTTTTGGTCTGACCAGTATGGCCGTTCTTATGTTCTTATGTTAACATGCAGCCTGATAGTGTTTTCGATTTACTGAATTATTTATAGTTTATTGATTTTATTTTTCAAAAGTAAGTGGCGAACAGAAAAAAAGGCTTTAGGACAGAAAAATAAAGAAATGGGAAAGGAGGGCAATGAAGGGAAGGAGGAGGGGCAGTAAGGGAAAAGGAAAGTGACAATCATTTTCTATCCACGAGGCATTAATCAACACTTCTTTAAAATATTAGAACAAAACTTTGCAGATTTGTCTGAGGGCCCACTGAAACATTGCCCATTCATTTGCTACCAGGGCAGTCAAGTTGCTAGGCCAAGTTCAGTGTCTTCTCAAGGATGTTCTGGGCCTGTTTCAAAGACACAAATCTGGAGCTCCCTCTTCCTTTACAAAACAAAATGCAGACACCACTGAGTACTTTTACAAAGGGACCTTGCTAGTCTTTTCTGAAGCAATTGAATAGTTAGTTCATCTCAATTTATTTGCACTGTTTTGGAATTCTCTATAGAAAAAAAAAAAACTAATGTAATGCTAATATGCTTTTTCAATACATCCCAATGACCAATAGAAGCAGAAATAGGGTATACAAAGTTTTGAACAGTTCCAAAAAATAGAACTTGGGGATCAACCATTGCAGAATTTGATGTGTATGCCACAGCCATACTAGCTCCATTGTCATAGCTTTGTCCCCTGTAACCAGCCACACCTAAACCATCTTTTTTTAGGTTTCAGAGTAACAGCCACGTTAGTCTGTATTCGCAAAAAGAAAAGGAGTACTTGTGGCACCTTAGAGACTAACCAATTTATTTGAGCATAAGCTTTCGTGAGCTACAGCTCACTTCATTCGATGAAGTGAGCTGTAGCTCACGAAAGCTTATGCTCAAATAAATTGGTTAGTCTCTAAGGTGCCACAAGTACTCCTCATCTTTTTTTAGCTTCCTCTAAAATAAACTCCCTAGTACACTTCCGCATTTGTGTCACTAAAAGGGGCCCTCGATTGTCCATTAGAGGCACTAAGCATATCTTCTAACTCACCATCCAGAGCAGGAAGCAGTGCCCCAAACACTCTCCAGGGCATTAAGCTGGGCCCCAAACACATCATCTTAGGAACTTAAGTCAGGGCCCAAACAGGGCATGAAAAGGAAAAAAGATAAGACCCCAATGGAAGAAAAGAGAGAGACGTAAAATAACAAATAAGCAAACGGGGCCCATTATTGGCCCTAGCATAGGTCACCTGGAACACTTTGAACCCTCCCTTCATATAGACCTCACCAAGCTTCTATTCCTGGAGACAATCTGCTCATCCATATAGGAGTCACTTGGATAAAAGAACTGCTCTCAAGACGCAACTCTCTGGGAGCGGGACAGTTTCTAAGATGTTAGGGTATATCCCAAAACACAGTTCTGGGAATTAATGTTTAAGGAGATATCCATTATTATATTAAACCTCTTGTCTACTGCTAGCCAAAAAGACTGTCTCTTGGACAAGTTCCAAAACATATGATCCAGTGGTGCTCCAGGAAACCTACATCTCCAGCAGAAGCCTGTTTTGGCAAGGCCCCTGAATTGTAAACTATGTGAGGACCAGTATGAATGAAATATAATTTTCTACTGGCCCAGCCTTACTTATAGATCAGTAGTAGAGTTTGTAATGTGTACAGTTCAGTAACGTACACAAATCTTTGTTCCAGGCTTGACGCAAGCAATCTAAATTAGGACACTACTTTTGACCTAGGAAGTGGTAGTGGACTACTGATGGTTGGGTGAACATTAGGAAGTTGTTGTATGAAATGATTGTAACTTTTGTACTTCCATTCCATATCTCCCTCCAATTATTTGTGCTCTCATTCATACATTTACACATTGACTGTTAAACTCTTTGGGGCAGGGACCATGTCTAAATCATAAAATTCCATTCATATTAGCGGTGATGTAAAAGTAACAAATAATAATAAAGTCATAAATGGTTGAACAAGAGAAAATTTAGGCTGGATAATGGAAAAAAAATCTCTAATGGAAAAAATTCCTAAGAGAAATGGTGAAAGCCCTATTACTTGTGTTATTTTGAAGTAGCACTGTGCAAAGCACTTGATAATACCACTGCAGGGAATAATTTCACTTTGACAGGAGACACGAGTCTATGATAGGAAAACTTGAGTCATCTCATATTAATATATATTTATAGTACCGTAGCACTATTAGTTATTTTATACAGCATATTGTATGCTTTGTGTTTGGAACCTAAAGCTTTATCATCCAGTTATGAGTTATTTGAGAGCTCCACAATTTTATTTTTTCCTATTTGCTGTGGCTGACTGCCCTCTAAGGTCATATTAGAAAAATTGATAATTCACTCCATCATTTGTATTACCTACTAGATGCAAAGCAATAACAGCTGCAATTAATATTTGAAAATATGTGCAAAATATTTTGAGACATGGTACCCAGTGAATAGCAAAAGGAAACCAGAATTTACACTGGATTTTTTTTTTTTTTTTAGATTATATTTATCAGGCTATTGATAGGAGTAGCATTAAATATTCCTATAAAGCTTCTTAATCCAGGGTGAGAAAATGCCACAAATCACATTCAGATATGGTACACACAGGTACAGTTTTACTGATATCATTGAAGTTGTATGTGATTACACAAGGTGTCACTTTGGCTCCTCAATTGTGGAATGTTTCAGTTGACCGTGAGGAAAACAAGATGAAATGTGCATAAGGCTAGGGGAATTTTATATCCTTAATACAATCTTTGCTATCAAAAGTCAGTAATCTCTAACAGTATTAGATAGTTCCAAATAATCCCCACAGTGATTTCCTATACTGAGCAAGGGTCAAAACTAAGTATTTTGTGACACTGTGGCAAATATTACCTGTTGGCAAATATTGACTGTTTTGTAATTATCACATGTGTATGTGTTGTAATGAAAAATGGTACATAGAGAAGAGAAAACAGCTAAAGCCTAATTCTGATATCACTTATGTAGATTTTATATAGGTGTCATTCCATTTACTTCAGTGGCATTGCTTCTAAAATCAGTCCAGAATCAGTCCCTTCATCTCAGAACTTGTAGATAACAGAATATGAGGAAATGGCAGATGTGCTAAATAACTTCTTTGTTTCAGTTTTCACCAACAAAAGTTTAGTAGCAATTGGACATCAAACAATGAATGCCAGTGAAAATGAGGTGGGATCAGAGGCTAAAAGAGGGAAAGAACAAGTTAAAATTACTTAAACAAGTCAGATGTCTTCAAGTCACAAGGACCTGATGAAATACATCATAGAATACTTTAGAAGCAGATTGAGGAGATATCTGAGCCACTTTTAGCGATTATCGTACAAAAGTTATGGAAGACAGAAGAGAGAATCCAGAATACTGGAAAAGGGCAAAAAGAGTGACAATCTATAAAAAAAGGAATAAGGACAACCCAGGGAATTACAGACCAGTCAACTTAACTTCAGTACTAGGAAAGATAATGAAGCAAATAATTAAGCAATCAATTTGTAGACACCTAGAAGATAATAAGGTTATAAGTAAAAGTCAGCATGGATTTGTGAAGAACCAATTGTGTCAAACCAACCTCATAGCTTTCTTTTACAGGACAAGTCTTGTGGATGTGATGAGGAAACTGGATGTGGTATATCTTGACTTTAGTAAGGCTTTTGATAGTGCCTTTTATGAAAAAAGAAAAGGAGTACTTGTGGCACATTAGAGACTAACCAATTTATTTGAGCATAAGCTTTCGTGAGCTACAGCTCACTTCATTCGATGAAGTGAGCTGTAGCTCACGAAAGCTTATGCTCAAATAAATTGGTTAGTCTCTAAGGTGCCACAAGTACTCCTCACCCCCCGCCCCCACACACACACACACAAACTCACTCTCCTGCTGGTAATAGCCCATCGAAAGTGACCACTCTCTTTACAATGTGTATGATAATCAAGGTGGGCCATTTCCAGCACAAATCCAGGTTTTCTCACCCGCCCCCCCCTTTTTCCAAAAACCACACACACAAACTCACTCTCCTGCTGGTAATAGCTTATCCAAAGTGACCACTCTCCTTACAATGTGTATGAAAATCAAGGTGGGCTATTTCCAGCACAAATCCAGGTTTTCTCACCCCCCCCCCACAAAACACACACACACAAACTCACTCTCCTGCTGGTAATAGCTTATCCAAAGTGACCACTCTCCCTACAGTGTGCATGATAATCAAGGTGGGCCATTTCCAGCACAAATCCAAACCTGGAAATCCTGGGCGCCCCATCATCTCAGGCATTGGCACCCTGACATCAGGATTCTCTGGCTATGTAGACTCCCTCCTCAGGCCCTATGCTACCAGCAATCTCAGCTACCTTCGAGACACCACTGACTTCCTGAGGAAACTACAATGCATCGGTGATCTTCCTGATAACACCATCCTGGCCACTATGGATGTAGAAGCCCTCTACACCAACATTCCACACAAAGATGGACTACAAGCCATCAAGAACACTATCCCCGATAATGTCACGGCTAACCTGGTGGCTGAACTTTGTGACTTTGTCCTTACCATAACTATTTTACATTTGGGAACAATGTATACCTTCAGATCAGCGGCGCTGCTATGGGTACCCGCATGGCCCCACAGTATGCCAACATTTTTATGGCTGATTTAGAACAACGCTTCCTCAGCTCTCGTCCCCTAACGCCCCTACTCTGCTTGTGCTATATTGATGACATCTTCATCATCTGGACCCATGGAAAAGAAGCCCTTGAGAAATTCCACCATGATTTCAACAATTTCCATCCCACCATCAACCTCAGCCTGGTCCAGTCCACACAAGAGATCCACTTCCTGGACACTTCAGTGCTAATAAACAATGGTCACATAAACAGCACCCTATACCGGAAACCTACTGACGACTATTCCTACCTACATGCCTCCAGCTTGCACCCTGACCAAACCACACGATCCATCGTCTACAGCCAAGCTCTGCGATACAACCACATTTGCTCCAACCCCTCAGACAGAGACAAACACCTACAAGATCTCTATCAAGCATTCTTACAACTACAATACCCACCTGCGGAAGTGAAGAAACAGATTGATAGAGCCAGAAGAGTTCCCAGAAGTCACCTACTATAGGACAGGCCTAACAAAGAAAATATTAGAACGCTACTAGCCATCACCTTCAGCCCCCAACTAAAACCCATCCAACGCATTATTAAGGATCTACAACCTATCCTGAAGGATGACCCAACAGTCTCACAAATCTTGGGAGACAGACCAGTCCTTGCCTACAGACAGCCCCCCAACCTGAAGCAAATACTCACCAACAACCACACACCACACAACAGAACCACTAACCCAGGAACCTATCCTTGCAACAAAGCCCATTGCCAACTGTGCCCACATATCTATTCAGGGGACACCATCACATGGCCTAATAACATCAGCCACACTATCAGAGGCTCGTTCACCTGCACATCCATCAATGTGATATATGCCATCATGTGCCAGCAATGCCCCTCTGCCATGTACATTGGTCAAACTGGACAGTCTCTACGTAAAAGAATAAATGGACACAAATCAGATGTCAAGAATTATAACATTCATAAACCAGTCGGAGAACACTTCAATCTCTCTGGTCACGCAATTAGAGACATGAAGGTCGCTATCTTAAAACAAAAAAACTTCAAATCCAAACTCCAGAGAGAAACTGCTGAATTGGAATTCATTTGCAAATTGGATATTATTAATTAAGGCTTAAATAGAGACTGGGAGTGGCTAAGTCATTATGCAAGGTAGCCTATTTCCCCTCGTTTTTTCCTACCCCCACCCCCCACCCCCAGACGTTCTGGTTAAACTTGGATTTATGCTGGAAATGGACCACCTTGATTATCATACACATTGTAAGGAGAGTGGTCAGTTTGGATGAACTATTACCAGCAGGAGAGTGAGTTTGTGTTGTGTTTTGTGGGGGGGGAGGGGGGAGAAAACCTGGATTTGTGCTGGAAATGGCCCAACTTGATTATCATACACATTGTAAGGAGAATGATCACTTTAGATAAGCTATTACCAGCAGGAGAGTGGGGTGGGAGGAGGTATGGTTTCATGGTCTCTCTGTATATAATGTCTTCTGCAGTTTCCACAGTATGCATCCGATGAAGTGAGCTGTGGCTCACGAAAGCTTATGCTCAAATAAATTGGTTAGTCTCTAAGGTGCCACAAGTACTCCTTTTCTTTTTGCGAATACAGACTAACACGGCTGTTACTCTGAAACCTGTCTTTCATGACTTTCTCATAAACAACCAAGGGAAATACAACTTATGTTAACCTGAAACTCAGAGTAAATAGGCCAGCTACAATTCTGGTTTCAGCAGCAGGATCTTTTCACCCCTCAGGATCTATCACCTGGGGTTGGATAGAAATTGGTGTACCTCCCATCTCCCTTGTGTGGTGTAGTGGACAAAAGAGATAGGGAGGATTTTTTTGCAAAACAACAGATTTGTTTAGGGGAAGTAACAGTGGGAACAGGGAAAAATCATAATCTATAATTAAATAACAAGTGAGTTGTGGTTTAACAGAGGTGAGTATAAAACTCAGGCCCCAACTAACCTGAACCATGGCAACAATTAAACAAAGAACAACATAATACCCCAAGATACTTTGTCTCTAGGTTTTCTTAACCAGCAGAAATGAGGTTAAGATGCTTTTGTCTTCACAGGTGATCCACAGGCTCATGGGATCTATAAGATGAAGCACTGGGACCCAAAGGTGAGAGCCCTCAGGATCCTGGCGACTGGTCCCAAAGGTAAGATGTTGGAAGTCAGGAACACCACAATGTTTAAGGTAAGTGACTAGATGTTAACAGTCTTTACAGCTCCTGGTGATCATGATCCGATTGCCTGGTTCAGTGGTCTTGATCCAAAGATCTGACACCTCACAAAAAGACTGCACCTTGACTGTCTCTATAACGGAGCCCAGAGCAACGGGTGCTCAGACTAATTTAATTTTTTTAAAGACAGAAATGATAAAATTCTGAGGTAAGTACCTCTACAGGAGCCAGTTGTAACTAATTCCAATTGTCTATTGGCTTCTTTCCTGCCAAAGTTCCATAAAGAAGCTTCCACAATGTGGAGTCTGAGTTATCTTTTGCCTCAGATGCCATGATGGACACCTGAACTCCATTTTGGAAAATGGGGTAACATGTCTAACATGTACGAATTAAATTAAATGTAATAACAAACAGCTAAAAGTGCATAGAACATTGTGATAAACATAAGGACTAAACTGAACATGAAATGTACACAAACTATGCAAGACCTAGTTCAGGGTGGGCAAACTTTTTGGCCCTAGGGTCACAACTGGGTGGGGAAATTGCATGCAGGGCCATGAATGTAAGCAAGGGACACAGGGTTGGGGTGAGGGAGGGAGTTCAGTGTGCAGGAAGGGGCTCAGGCCAAGGGGTTGGGGCAGAGGATGGGTGTGGGGTATACGAGGGCACTCAGGGAAGGGGGTTGGGGTGCAGGAGGGGGTGCACCGTGTGGGAGGGTGCTCATGGCAGTGGTGCAGGGAAGGGTGTGGGGTGCAAGAGGGGGATCAAGGCAGGGGGTTGGGGTGAAGCAGGGGTGTGGGGTGTGGCAGGGGACAGGGGTACAGGCAGAGGGCTCAGGACAGGGAGTTGGGGTGCGGAGTGCAGGAGGGGTTCAGGATGCAGGCTCCAGCCTGGCAGTGCTTACCTGGAGCGGCTCTGGGGTGGCAGCAGCATGGACTGGGGCCAGGGCTGGCTCCCTGCCTGCCTGCCCTGTCCCCAGCCCCATGCCACTCAGGGAAGTGGCTGGTACCACATCCCTGTGGCCCGTGGGGGAGGGGAGGCAGATGGCTGAGCTCACTGCCCTTGCCTGTGGGTACCTCCCCCGAAGCTCCCATTGGCCGCAGTTCCCCGTTTCCAGACAATGGGAACTTTAGGGGGAGGTACCCACAGGCAAGAGCAGCATGCAGTGCCCTCTGCCCCCCTCCCCCAGAGACCACAGGGATGTGGTGCTGGCCACTTCCCAGAGCGAGGCCAATGGCACCACAGGGGTGGCAATCCTGCAGGCGGGATCCAAAGCCCTGAGGGGCCGGATTCATCCTGTGGGCCATAGTTTGCCCACCCCTGACCTAGATGCAGCTACTAGAAGGTGGGTGCATAACTGGTTGGAAAACCATTCCTAGAGAGTAGTTATCAGTGGTTCACAGCCAAGCTGGAAAGGCATATGGATGGGGTCCTGCAGGGATCTGTTCTGGTCCGGTTCTGTTCAATACCTTCATCATTAATTTAGATAATATCTTAGAGAGTACATTTATAAAGTTTGAGGATGATACCAATCTGGGAAGGGTTGCAAGTGCTTTGGAGGATAGGATTAAAATTCAAAATGAGCTGGACAAATTGGAGAAGTGGTCTGAAGTAAATAGGATGAAATTCAATAAGGACAAATGCAAAGTACTCCACTTAGGAAGGAACAAATCAGTTGAACACATACAAAATGGGAAATGACTGCTTATGAAGGAGTACTGTGGAAAGGGATCTGGGGGTCATAGTGAATCAGAATCTAAATATGAGTCAACATAACACCTTTGGAAAAAAGAAGAAAGCCGGAATGCTGTAAGCAAGGCATGAGCAGTAATTATTCTATTTCACTTTGCACTGATTAGGCCTCAACTGGAGCATTGTGTCCAGGTCTGGGCACCACATTTCAGGAAAGATATTGACAAATTGGATAAAGTCCAAAGAAGATCAACAAAAAATTATTAAAGGTCTAGAAAACATGACCAATGAGGGAAGATTAGGGGGGAAAAAGGGGGGGGGATTTGTTTAGTCTGGAAAAAGAAGACTGAAAGGGGACCTGATAACACAGTTTCAATTACATAAAAGGTTGTTACAAGGAGGAGAGAGAAAAAAATATATTCTCTTTAACCTCTCAGGACAGGACAAGAAGCAATGGGTTTAACTTGCAGCAAGAGCAGTTTAGGTTGGATATTAAGCAAAACTTCCTAACTGTCAGGGTAATTAAGCACTGGAACAAATTGCCTAGGGAGATTGGGGAATCTCCATCATCAGAGATTAAGAGCAGGTTAGACAACATCTGTCAGAGATGCTCTAAATAACACTTGTTCCTGACTTGAGTGCAGGAGACTGGACTGAAGACGTCTCAAGGTCCCTTCCAGTCCTCCAGTTCTGTGATTCTATATGCAGAGAATGATTGAAGATGTATCATTTACATGACACATCCAAATCATATTTTAGGCCTGGTCTACGCTACGAGTTTATGTTGGATTTAGCAGCATTAAATCCGAATTAACCCTGCACCCGTCCATACAACGAAGCCATTGTTTCGACATAAAGGGCTCTTAAACCGATTTCTGTACTCCTCCCTAATGAGAGGATTAGCGCTGAAATCGACATCACCGTTTTGAATTAGGGTTAGTGTGGACACAATTCGAAGGTATTGGCCTCCGGGAGCTATCCCACAGTGCACCATTGTGACCGCTCTGGACAGCACTCTCAACTCAGATGCACTGGCCAGGTGTACAGGAAAAGCCCCGGCAACTTTTGAATCTCATTTCCTGTTTGGCCAGGCGAGCTCATCAGCAAAGGTGACCATGCAGAGCTCATCAGCACAGGTGACCATGCAGTCCCAGAATCGAAAAAGAGCTCCAGCATGGACCGAACGGGAGGTACTGGATCTGATCGTTGTATGGGGAGAGCAATCCGTGCTATCAGAACTACGTTCCAAAAGACAAAATACCAAAACATTTAAAAAAATCTCAGAGGCCATGAGGGACAGAGGCTACATCAGGTACACAACACAGTGCCGCGTGAAACTTAAGGAGCTTAGACAAGCATAACAGAAAACCAAAGAATCAAACAGATGCTCTGGGACAGAGCCCCAGGCATACTGCTTCTACACTGAGCTGCATGCAATTCTAGGGGGGGCCGCCACCACTACTCCACCCCGTCCATGGACTCCGAGGATGGGATACTCTCCGCCATGGCTGAGGATTGTGCAGATGGGGAAGATGAGGAGGAGGACGAACTTGGGGAGAGCACACAGCACACCATTTTCCCTGACAGACAGGATCTTTTTATCACCCTAACTGAAATACCCTCCCAACCCAATGAAGCTTGAGAAGGGACATCTGGTGAGTGTACCTTTTAAAATATAACACATGTTATAAAAGCAAGCATTTTTTAATGATTAAGTAGCCCTGAGAACTTGGGATGCATTCGTGGCCAGTACTGCTACTGGAAAAGTCTGATAACGTGTCTGGGGATGGAGCGGAAATCTTCCAGGGACATCTCCATGAAGCTCTCCTGGAGATACTCTAAAAGCCTTTGCAGAAGGTTTCTGGGGAGAGCAGCCTTATTCAGTCCTCCATGGTAGGACACTTTACCACGCCATGCTAGTAGCAAGTAATCTGATATCATTGCATGACAAAGCCTGGCAGCCTATGGTCCCGGTGTTTGCTGGCATTCAAGCAATATCCGTTCTTTATCTCTCTCTGTGTTATCCTCAGGAGAGTGATATAGTTCATGGTAACCTGATTGAAATAGGGGAATTTGATTAAGGGGACATTCAGAAGTGTCCGTTCCTACTGGGCTGAAAAGAAATCCTCCCTGCAGTTAGCCACGCGGTGGGCGGGGGGCCATTGGTGTTGAGCTGTTCGTGTTTGGCTAGCAGGGATCTTCCCTGATACCAGCCACGTGGTGGGGGGAGGGGAAAAGCGATCATCCCAGATAATTGGAGGGGGTTAGTTTGGTTTCTGCTGCTGCACGTTAACAGGAAAACTGCAGCAGTAAATGGCCAGCTCAACGGGCTTTGCTTGGTATGGGAAAGAAAGGGGCTTCTCTTATGAAGTTTGCAGAAGCCGAAAGACTATGGCTTACCATGTCCATCTGCAAGCCAAATTCTGTTACCCAGCCCTGCGTGTGTGATCTCTAACACCAAAGCCGCAGGCACTCAATATAAGATGCAAAATTGACCTTGTACCAAAATCTCATGTGCTATCTAATGTGAATAGTATTGCTCACTGGGAAAGAGTATAGCCATTGTTCTGTAAAATGTATCTTTTTAAATACTTCACTCCCTTTTTATCCTCCAGCAGCTGCAAGTGTTTCAAGCCTCCCTCCTCCATCCCAAAGGCTATGTCAGAAAGGTGGCGAAAAAGCGCACAAGCAATGAAATGCTCTCTGAGCTCATGCAGTCGTCCGGCACTGACAGAGCTCAGCAGAATGTGTGGATGGACACAATAGCAGAGTACAGGACAGTGGCCGATGAACGTGAGGAGAGGTGGCGGCAGGAAGATCAGAGGAGGCATGAGGAAACAGGAAATAGGCCTAATGGCCTGTGATGGGGTGTTAGATGGGGTGGGATCTGAGTTACCCAGGAAAGAATTTTCTGTAGTATCTCGCTGGTGAATCTTGCCCATATGCTCAGGGTTTAGCTGATCGCCATATTTGGGGTCGGGAAGGAATTTTCCTCCAGGGCAGATTGGAAGAGGCCCTGGAGGTTTTTCGCCTTCCTCTGTAGCATGGGGCACAGGCCACTTCTGGAGGATTCTCTGCTCCTTGAAGTCTTTAAACCACGATTTGAGGACTTCAATACCTCAGGCATAGGTGAGGTTTTTCAAGAGTGGGTGGGTGAGATTCTGTGGCCTGCATTGTGCAGGAGGTCAGACTAGATGATCATAATGGTCCCTTCTGACTTTAGTATCTATGAATCTATGAAAAGCTGGGGATACTGCGGGATCAAACGGACATGGCGTCTGGTGGAGGTTCATGAATGGCAGCAGGATCACAGACTACCGCTGCAGCCCTTGTTTAACCGCCCTCCCTCCTCCCCAAGTTCCACAGCCTCCCCACCCAGACTCCCAAGAACACGGGGTGAGAGGCTCTGGGCACCCAACCACTCCACCCCAGTGGTCAGCCCAAGCAACAGAAGGCTGGCATTCAACGAGTTTTAAAGTGGCCTTTTCCTTCCCTCCTACCCTCCTCGCACACCCCACCTGGGCTACCTTCTGAATTATCTCCCTATTTTTATAATCAATTAATAAAGAATACATGTTTTGTAAATTATAGTGACTTTATTTCCTTTGGAAGCAAGCTCTGATTGAAGGCGGGAGGGCGGGTAGCTTACAGGGCATTAGAGTCAACCAAGGAGGTGGGTTTTCATCAAGGAGAAACAAACAGAAGTGTCACACAGTACTCTGGCCAGACATGAAACAGGTTTTCAAAGCTTCTCTGATGCACACCGTACCCTCCTGTGCTCTTCTAACTGCCCTGGTGTCTGGCTGTGTGTATTCAGCGGCCAGGTGATTTGCATCAACCTCCCACCCTGCCATAAACATCTCCCCCTTACTCTCAAAAAGATTGTGGAGCACACAACAAGCAGCAATAACAATGGGAATATTGGTTTTGCTGAGGTCTGAGCGAGTCAGTAAACTGTGCCAGCGACTCTTTAAACATCCAAATGCACATTCTACCTCCAGTCTGCACTTGCTCAGCCTATAGTTGAACAGCTCCTGACTACTGTCCAGGGTGCCTGTGTACGGCTTCATGAGCCATGACAATAAGGGGTAGGCTGGGTCCCCAAGGATAACTACTGGCATTTCAACATCCCCAACAGTTATTTTCTGGTCTGGGAAGTAAGTCCCTTCCTGCAGCTGTTCAAACAGACCAGAGTTCCTGAAGATGCGAGCGTCATGCACCTTTCCCGGCCATTCCACGTTGATGTTGGTGAAACGTCCCTTGTGATCCACCAGTGCTTGCAGGACCCCTTGCGGTTTATGTACTGGCCGCCCCGGTGGTCCGGTCCCAAGATAGGGATATGCATTCCGTCTATAGCCCCACCACAGTTAGGGAATCCCATTGCAGCAAAGCCATCTAGTATGACCTGCACATTTCCCAGAGTCACTACCTTTGATAGCAGCAGCTCAGTGATTGCACTGGCTACTTGCATCACAGCAACCCCACAGTATATTTGCCCACTCCAACTTGATTCCTGACTGACCGGTAGCTGTCTGGCGTTACAAGCTTCAACAGAGCTATTGCCACTCACTCGTGAACTGTGGTGGCTGCTCTCATCTTGGTATTTTTGCACTTCAGGGCAGGGGAAAGCAAGTCACAAAGTTCCATGAAAGTGCCCTTATGCATGAGAAAGCTTTGCAGCCACTGGGAATCATCCCAGACCTGCAAAACTATGCAGTCCCACCACTCTGTGCTTGTTTCCCGGGCCCAGAATCGGCATGCCACGGCATGAGCCTGCCCCATTAACACCATGATCTCCAAATTGCAGGGGAACACGGTTTTAGGGAAAGGTGTGTTCAGGGCCTCATCACCACGCTGCCGTTGCCTCCTCACCTGGTTTTTCAGGTGCTGGTTCTGCATAAACTGCACGATAATGTGCGAGGTGTTTACAATGGTCATAACTGCTGGGGTGAGCTGAACGGGCTCCATGCTTGCTGTGCCATGGTGTCTGCTCCTGCTCGGGCAATCCAGGGATAAGGGCACAAAACGATTGTTTGCTGTTGCTCTGGCAGAGGGAGGGACGACTGACAACATGGCTTACAGGGTTGGCTTACAAAGAATTAAAATCAACAAAGGGGGTGGCTTTGCGAGAAACAGAATGGCCCCCTCAAGGATAGAACTCAAAACCTCAAGGATAGAACTCAAAACTGGGTTTAACAGGCCATTGATTTCACGGAGGGAGGGAGGAGAAAATGAATACAAAACAAATCTGGTCTATTTCTTGTTTTGATCCACTTCATCTATCTTTATACATCTTGCTGGCAGCAGACTGTGCAGTACGACCGCTAGCCATCTTCATCTCCTGGGTCCTCGGCAGAAAATGGTGCAGTATGACTGCTGGCCATCGTCTTCTTCTGGCTGCAGATTAAAAGACAGTGCACTGCCGGTAGGAGTGAATCACCATGAGAAGAAACTTAAAAGGGAAATTACCTGGCTGAGTCACTCCCATGTTTGCCCAGGCACCCCTGACCTCATTGAGGTCTGTTAAAAGAGCACCCTGGACTATGTCGATGACGGCTACCAGTCATACTGCACTGTCTGCTGCAAAAGGCAATAAACTGTTGCTGTGTAGCAATGCAGTACCATGTCTGCCAGCACCCAGGAGATGTATGGTGACAGTGAGCTGAGCGGGCTCCATGGTTGCTGTGGTATGGTGTCTGCACAGGTAACTCAAGAAAAAAGGTGCAAAATGATTGTCTGCCCTTGCTTTCACGGCGGAAGGCAGGGAAGGCAGGTCTGATGTTATGTACCCAGAACCACCCATGACAATGTTTTAGCCCCATCAGACACTGGGATTTCTACCCAGAATTCAAATGGGCAGCGGAGACTGCAGGAGCTGTGGGATAGCTACCCACAGTGCAACGCTCCAGAAGTCGACGGTTGCCTCGGAACTCCGCCGACTACATGCACTTAGAGCACTTGTGTGGGGACACACACAATTGACTGTATAAAAACGCTTTCTACAAAACCGGCTTCTATAAATTTGACCTAATTTTGTAGCGTAGACAAGGCCTTAGAGATGTTGAAATAGCAGAGTACAAGGAAGACACAAATCAACAGTCACTTGAGCCCTTCTTACATCAAATGCTACTTGGACCACATTGTTGTGGAATTTGATGGTTAAGAAGCTAATGTTAATCAGTGGGCTCAATAATATTTTTCTGGGGTTCCCCAGCTGCTGTTCCATAGAATGTGCTCGAACTTCCATTTCCAAATCACCATCTAAATAGCCCTGGTCTACACTAGGACTTTAGGTCGAATTTAGCAGCGTTAAATCGAGGTAAACCTGCACCCGTCCACACGATGAAGCCCTTTATTTCGACTTAAAGGGCTTTTAAAATCGATTTCCTTACTCCACCCCTGACAAGTGGATTAGCGCTTAAATCGCCCTTAGGGGTCGAGTTTGGGGTACTGTGGACACAATTTGACGGTATTGGCCTCCAGGAGCTATCCCAGAGTGCTCCATTGTGACTGCTCTGGATGCATGATTGTTTGCCATTGCTTTGACGCAGGGAGGGGCGACTGACGACACGGCTTACAGGGTTGGCTTACAGGGAGTTAAAATCAACAAAGGCGGTGGCTTTACATCAAGGAGTATTTCAGGCAGGACTTCACGGAGGATTCCAATAAGAAATGGTGCACCTAAGTTATTGTTCTTATTGGAACAAGGAGGTTAGTCTGGCCTCTGATTGATACATGGCTAGATTTACCTCGCTGCACCTTCTCTGTGAGTGACTGCAGTGTGACCTAGAGGAATGAGTCCCCTAGACGGGAGGTGAAGGGGGGGTTGCAAATGAGTACAAAACAAATCTGGTCTATTTCTTGTTTTGATACACTCCATCTATCTTTTACATCTTTGGCTGGCAGCAGACGGTGCAGAAGGACTGCATGCCATCCACATCTCATGGCTGCTCGGCAGAAGATGGTACAATAGGACTGCTAGCCATCCTCATCTCTTGCCTGCCTGGCAGAAGATGATGCAATAGGACTGCTAGCAATCCGTATCACCTGCCTGCTCACCATAAGATGGTTCAATAGGACTGACTGCAGGACTAAAGAGAATGACCTGATCAAGTCACTCCAAATTTAGTCCCTGTGCCATGTCTGCCCAGGCACTCCTGATCGACCTCACACAGGCGACCAGCAGCACCTCGGACATGACGATGACGGCTACCAGTCCTATTGCACCGTCTGCTGCTACAAGGCAATGGGTTGCTGCTGCTGTGTAGCAATGCAGTACCGCGTCTGCCAGCACCCAGAAGACATACGGTGACAGTGAGCTGAGCGGGCTCCATGCTTGCCATGGTATGACGTCTGCACAGGTAACTCAGGAAAAAAGGTGCAAAACAATTGTCTGCCCTTGCTTTCACGGAGGGAGGAAGGGAATGGGGGCCTGACGATATGTACCCAGAACCACCTGCAACAATGTTTTAGCCCCATCAGGCATTGGGATCTCAACCCAGAATTCCAATGGGCAGCGGAGACTGCGGGAACTGTGGGATAGCTACCCACAGTGCAACGCTCTGGAAGTCGACTCTAGCCTCGGTACTGTGGAAGCACTCCGCCGAGTTAATGCACTTAATGCACTTAGAGCATTTTCTGTGGGGACACACACACTCAAATATATAAAACCGATTTCTAAAAAAACGACTTCTATAAATTCGACCTAATTTCGTAGTGTAGACATACCCATAGACTAGTGTTGTAAGTGAAGATAGTGAAGTTACCACAGTTGAAGTCTCCTTCTAAATGGTCTGAGAGATATCTTTAAATGATGATAAAGGCCAGTTTTTTTATCCCGTTCCTGATGTTTTCTTCTGCTGAGGCAAAGTATGTGGAAAGCTGTCCTTAGGCAAGTTAGAGCATTCATCATCATGAATAATCATTGGCTATCAGAGTGATCTGTAAGAGACTGATGCAGCTGACACTGCAAGTTATGCAGAAGGCTGTTTAGCCCTGACAGACCACGGAAAAGAAAAGGTAGTTCAACCACATGTATGTTTATGGGATGGGGGAACAGTTTGGAAAGTAACAAATAAGTCTCTTCCCCACTCTGAATATAAAATGGTGCTTTCCCTACCTGGTATTGGGTTCTTAAACCTCAACGATTAGACCCATCAATTATATAGCATGTTACACTCACTTCAGAACTTCAGAAAGACATGGCCCAATTCATCTTCATAAACCTCCTGTGAAGTAGGTAAGTAACATCTATAATTTATACTGTTACGAACTGAAATCCAGAGTTTGGGTGATTTGTCCAAATCCACTGTCTACACTATGAAATTAGGTCGAATTTATAGAAGTCATTTTTTTAGAAATCATTTTTATATAGTCGATTGTGTATGTCCCCACACAAAATGCTCTAAGTGCATTAAGTACATTAACTCGGTGGAGTCCTTCCACAGTACTGAGGCTACTGTCAACTTCCAGAGTGTTGCACTGTGGGTAGCTATCCCACAGTTCCTGCAGTCTCCACTGCCCTTTGGAATTCTGGGTTGAGATCCCAATGGCTGATGGGGCAAAAAACATTGCCGTGGGTGGTTCTGGGTACATGTCATCAGGCCCTCCCTCTGTGAAAGCAACGGCAGACAATCGTTTCGTGCCTTTTTTCCTGAGTTACCTGTGCAGACGCCATACCACAGCAAGCATGGAGCCCGCTCAGCTCACTGTCACCGTATGTCTCCTGGGTGCTGGCAGACGTGGTACTGCATTGCTACACAGCAGCAGCAATGCATTGCCTTGTGGCAGCACACAGTGCAATAGGACTGAAAACCATCCTCATCGTGTCCGAGGTGCTCCTGGCCGCCTCGATGAGGTCGGTTAGGTGCGACTGGGCAGATATGGGTGCAGGGACTAAACTAGGAGTGACTCTACCAGGTCATTCTCTTTAGTCCTGCAGGCAGTCCTATTGCACCATCTTCTGCTGGGCAGCCAGGAGATGTGGATGGCTTGCAGTCCTACTACACCGTCTGCTGTCAGCCAAAGATGTAAAAGATAGATGGAGTGGATCAAAACAAGAAATAGACCAGATTTGTTTTGTATTCATTTGCTCCCCCCACCCCGTGAAATCAACAGCTGTCAATCGTTTTGGTGATGTATGTCAGGGGCACCTTGAAAACTTTAATGCAGATTCAGTCCTGCCTGAAATGGCAGAGGGAGGGATAGCTTAGTGGGTTGAGCATTGGCCTGCTAACCCCAGGGTTTCGAGTGCAATCCTTGAGGGGGCCATTCTGTGTGACAGTTGTTTTTATTTCTCCTTGATGTAAAGTCACTCCCTTTGTTGATTTTAATTCCCTGTAAGCCAACCCTGCAAGCCATGTCATCAGTTGCCCCTCCCTCCACCAGAGCAATGGCAGACAATTGTTCTGTGCCTTTTTTCTGTGCAGATGCCATACCATGGCAAGCATGGAGCCCACTCAGATTACTTTGGCAATTAGGAGCACATTAAACACCAGGCGCATTATCTAGCAGTACATGCAGTACCAGAACCTGGCAAAGTGAAACCGGGCAAGTAGGCGATGTCAGCGCGGTCACGTGAGTGATGAGGACATGGACACAGATTTCTCTGAAAGCAT
The DNA here is from genome assembly GCF_965140295.1 of Lepidochelys olivacea. Classification (NCBI taxonomy): domain Eukaryota; kingdom Metazoa; phylum Chordata; order Testudines; family Cheloniidae; genus Lepidochelys; species Lepidochelys olivacea. The sequence goes on along the minus strand of NC_140411.1, from coordinate 71,452,312 downwards.
GGGCCCTGCCAATGCATGCATCATGGTGCTAATGGGGCAGGTTCATGTGGTGGAACACAAATTCTGGGCCCTGGAAACAAGTACAGACTGGTGAGACCGCATAATGTTGCGAGTCTGGGATGATTCCCAGTGGCTGTGAGACTTTTGCATGCGTAAGGGCACTTTCATGGAACTTTGTGACTTGCTTTCCCCTGCCCTGAAGCACATGAATACCAAGATGAGAGCAGCCCTCACAGTTGAGAATTGAGTGGCAATAGCCCTGTGGAAGCTTGCAATGCCAGACAGCTACCGGTCAGTCAGGAATCAATTTGGAGTGGGCAAATCTACTGTAAGGGCTGCTGTGATACAAGTAGCCAAAGCAATCAAAGATCTGCTGATATCAAGGGTAGTGACCCTGGGAAATGTGCAGGTCATAGTGGATAGCTTTGCTGCAATAGGATTCCCTAACTGTGGTGGGGCCATACACGGAACCCATATCCATATCTTGGCACCGGAGCACCAAGCCGCCGAGTACATAAACCGCAAGGGGTACTTTTCAATGGTGCTGCAAGCACTGGTGGATCGCAAGGGACGTTTCACCAACATTAATATGGGATGGCCGGGAAAGGTACATGACGCTCGCATCTTCAGGAACTCTGGTCTGTTTTAAAAGCTGCAGGAAGGGACTTTATTCCCAGACCAGAAAATAACCGTTGGGGATGTTGAAATGCCTATAGTTATCCTTGGGGACCCAGCCTACCCCTTAATACTATGGCTCATGAAGCTGTACACAGGCACCCTGGACAGTAGTCAGGAGCTATTCAACTACAGGCTGAGCAAGTGCAGAATGGTGGTAGAATGTGCATTTGGACATTTAAAAGCGTGCTGGAGCAGTTTACTGACTCTGTTAGACCACAGCGAAACCAATATTCCCACTGTTATTACTGCTTGCTGTGCACTCCAAAATATCTGTGAGAGTAAGGGGGAAGACGTTTATGGCAGCGTGGAAGGTTGAGGCAAATCGCCTGGCTGATGGTTACGTGCAGCCAGACACCAGGGCAGTTAGAAGAGCAGAGGAGGGCACGGTGTGCATCAGAGGAGCTTTGAAAACCAGTTTCATGACTGGACAGGCTACGGTGTGAAAGTTCTGTTTGTTTCTCCTTGATGAAACCCCCCACCCCTTGGTTCACTATACTTCCCTGTAAGCTAAACACCTTCCCCTCCTCCCTTCGATCACCACTTGCAGAGGTGATAAAGTCACTGTTGCTTCACATTCATGCATTTTCTTTATAAATTCATCACACAAATAGGGGAATAACTGCCAAGGTAGCCTGGGAGAGGTGGTGGAAGAGAGAAGCGCCAGGAGGGGTGGTGGAGGAGGGAAGGAAAAGGCCACACAGCACTTTAAAAGTTTAAAACTTTAAAACTTATTGAATGCCAGACTTCTGTTGCTTGGGCAATCCTCTAGGGTGGAGTGGCTGGGTGACCGGAGGCCCCTCACCGCGTTCTTGGGCGTCTGGGTGTGGAGGCTATGGAACTTGGGGAGGAGAGTGATTGGTTACACAGGGGCTGTAGCGGCAGTCTGTGCTCCAGCTGCCTTTGCTGCAGCTCAGCCATATACTGGAGCATATTAGTTTGATCCTCCAGCAGCCTCAGTATTGAATCCTGCCTCCTCTCATCACGCCACTGCCACCTTTCAGCTTCAGCCCTCTCTTCAGCCAGCCACTTACTCTCCTCAGCCCGCCACCTCTCCTCAGGTCATTTTGTGCTTTCCTGCATTCTGACATTATTTGCCTCCATGCATTCGTCTGTGCTCTGTCAGTGTGGGAGGACAGCATGAGCTCAGAACATTTCATCGCAAGTGCGTTTTTTTCGCCTTCTAATCTTCTCTAGCCTCTTGGAAGGAGAAGATCCTGTGATCCTTGAAACACATGCAGCTGGTGGAGAAAAAAAAAGGGGCAGTGGTATTTAAAAAGACACGTTTTACAGAACAATGGGTACACTCTTTCACAGGAAATCTTGCTGTTAACATTACATACATAGCACATGTGCTTTCGTTCCAAGGTCGCATTTTTCTCGCCTCATCACGTGGCTAACCCCTTCCCCCTCCCCGTGGCTAACAGTGGGGAACATTTCTGTTCAGCCACAGGCAAACAGTCCAGCGGAACGGGCACCTCTGAATGTCCCCTTAAGAAAAGCACCCTATTTCAACCAGGTGACCATGAATGATATCACTCTCCTGAGGATAACACATAGATATAAAGAACGCCAGCAAACATACACTGCAATGCTTTGTTCTACAATGATTCCTGAGTACGTGCCGCTAGCCTGGAGTGGTAAAGTGTCCTACCATGGTGGATGGAATAAGGCTGTCCTCCCCAGAAACCTTTTGCAAAGGCTTTGGGAGTACCTCCAGGAGAGCCACGAATGTCAGGGCAAATTAATCATTATACATGCTTGCTTTTAAACCATGTATACTATTTTAAAAGGTACACTCACCAGAGGTCCCTTCTCCGCCTGGTGGGTCCAGGAGGAGCCTTGGGTGTGTTCGGGGGGTACGGGCTCCAGGTCCAGGGTGAGAAACAGTTCCTGGCTGTTGGGAAAACTGGTTTCTCTGCTTGCTGTGAGCTAGCATCATCTTCCTCGTCCCCAAAACCTGCTTCTGTATTGCCTCCATCTCCATTGAAGGAGTCAAACAACACGGCAGGGATACTGGTGGCTGAACCCCCTAAAATGGCATGCAGTTCGTCATAGAAGCGGGATGTTTGGGGCTCTGACCCAGAGCAACCGTTTGTCTCTCTGGTTTTCTGGTAGGCTTGCCTCAGCTCCTTAAGGTTCATGCGGCACTGCTTCGGGTCCCTGTTATGGCCTCTGTCCTTCATGCCCTAGGAGATTTTGACAAATGTTTTGGCATTTTGAAAACTGGAACGGAGTTCTGATAGCACAGATTCCTCTCCCAATACAGAGATCAGCTCCCGTACCTCCCGTTTGGTCCATGCTGGAGCTCTTTTGCGATTCTGGGGCTCCATATGGTAACCTCTGCTGATGAGCTCTGCATGATCACCTGCAGCTTGCCACGCTGGCCAAACAGGAAATTGAAATTCAAAAGTTCCCGGGCCTTTTCCTGTCGACCTGGCCAGTGCATCTGAGTTGAGAGTGCTGTCCAGAGCGGTCACAATGGAGCACTCTGGGATAGCTCCCGGAGGCCAATACCGTCTAATTGCGTCCACAGTACCGCAAGTTCGACCCAGCAAGGCCAATTTCAGTGCTAATCCCCTTGTCAGGGGTAGAGTAAGGAAATGGATTTTAAGAGCCCTTTAAGTTGAAAAAAAGGGCTTCGTCATGTGGACGGATGCAGGGTTAAATCGATTTAACGCTGCTAAATTTGACCTCAACTCCTAGTATAGACCAGGGCTTAGTTGGGTCCAGTGGAGGGTTAAAGTTAGAACCCCTGGATCCTAGCCCTGTGTCCAATCCATTAGGAAATGCTGCCTCAAACAAATTGACTTTGTTTTTAAAGAAGAACCTAAGCATTGATGACAAAGAATTTCACTAATGCACAGTTAATGTTACGCACTGTTGTCTTCTGTCCTTCCAGAACATTGTTTTTAGCAAAATGTAAACTTCCAAAAACTAGGAAATATAGAAAAAAAGGTACATGTCATACATACTCCTGTGGAAATTCTGCACCACTTTGCAATACAGAATTTTGCAGAATCCCCTGTTTCCCACCACATCATTTCTGGCTGCCACTAGCGGCTGCTGGACTCTGCAGAGCCCGGTTTACAGTAAGCAGGTCATGCAGCTCGGAGAGTGCCTGGGAGACCCAGCCAACTCTGGCAAAGGACGAAGAAGAGCAGGACCACACCACATCTTGTTCTCCTGTGGGACAGTAAAGAAGTTGGAGGGAGTAAAGGTTCTCTGGGTGCTGGTGTCTGGGCTGGCTGCTCCATGGCTGGGCTCTGTGGGGAGGGGAGTGCTGGTGTCTGGGGGCTTCCCTGCAGCTGAGCTCTTGGGGAATGGGAATCTGGATGTCTAGGCTGGGGGGTGTCCTGAAGCTTGGCTCTGAGGGGAGGGAGTTATGGGTGTCTGGGCTCTGGGGGCCCTGCACAACCCCCTCCAGTACCCCCAAACTGGAACCGAGTTGTTGTAGGGGTTTCTTATCTCTAATCCTGGGGGAATCTTTTTTGCTCTTGTTGTATTGACACACTTGACAGATATTTTGAAATAAGTTACCAAAATAATTGAAACTGGACTAATTGTTATTTTGACAAATAAAATATGCAGAATTTTAAAATATTGTGCACAACCTTTTTAGACACAGAATACCCCAGGAGTAATGTCAATGCAACATTAACTGATCTCTGAACAATGCCTCAACATGCTCATAACACACATATTCACACACTGCCTTTGTAGAGAGTGCAGAACACTCAGTGAACAGGCAACATGTCCGCTGGAGGACAGAGTTTCATGTTTTGTCTTTGCTCAGTCAGAATTTGTGTTTAGGTGAGCTATGCTGAACAGTACCTATATATACACCTTATCTAAACCCAAATACTGAACCTACTCCTCAGAAACAACCCCACACTTGCTAAATTTTAAATCCCCTTCACCTTATGTACAGTATTCTAATTAACAGTATAATTTAATTTACGCATCATTAAACCTACAAACCACTCATATCCCATCTCAACGCTGACAGTCCCCCTATCAAGAAGGCCCCTATTCACCACTACCAACAATCTACAGAATTCAACACTGAAGTTAGGCATACTGGACACTGCAAAGTGCAAATGCACCTCTTTCCTTTGATCACACACATGTGGGACAATGAAAGGTGTTTAGAAAGGTGAAAAAGGTAGGGGTTCCCCATATTGCCCCATACCAGTAGCACAGCTCTGCTAATCTTCTTCAACTAATCCCTCTGGCATTCAATACACATATACCTATCACAATGAATGCAATTGGAATGCAGACAGATAATTCTCAGTGGCTTCTGCCAGGCCCAGGGAGACAAAGTTAAGACTGCATTGGTGTGTACCTTAACTCTGTATTACTTGTTTTTTAGAATTTTTAGTTTGAATTTCCTAGGTTTTTGAACAGTATTAGTTGTCACATAGGTTCACATTTGAGGCACTAACGAGGCTAGCTAAATACAAATAATGTTATATGATTCCTTAGTGGTCCTCCTACTGCCTTTACACTTTTTTATAGTGGCATGGTGATAATAGTCATGCTTTGAAACTCTTGGAGGATGGAGTTGCTAACAGGGCAAGAAGACAAGTCATAGTTATGGGTTATGTCGAAAAATCTTGACAATTTTATCCCATGTTGGTTACAGTAACTTAAGAAGATTGGTATCTCTCCCCCATCCTCCTGCCATTCTCTGCCACATATAACTCACCTCCACAAATAACATTTGCAGCTAACCGTCCCCTTCCTACCCCATGAAGCTATTAGCACAGAAAAAGTTACTCCTTGCTGTCTGTCACCCAGTGCTGCTGCATATGTATATAGAATCATAGAAGGTCAGGGTTGGAAAGGACCTCAGGAGGTCATCTAGTCCAACCCCCTGCTTGAAGCAGGACCAATCCCCAATTTTTGCCACAGATCCCTAAATGGCCCCCTCAAGGATTGAACTCACAACCCTGGGTTTAGCAGGCCAATGCTCAAACCACTGAGCTATCCCACAGACAGCAGCTTACTAGAGGGCCACAAACTTGCTTGGTTATGTAGTCTCAGCTGTACTGTGAACCAGATGTTGTGAATCCCATTACACACCCTCCTGAAGCTAGGCCCCCAACTACTAATCTGGCCTTGCCCCTCCAGTCATGCTCCTTACCCACCCAAGTCTGCCTGCCTCCCCACCTAACTCTGGCTAGCCATCCATTCTACACAAGGGAAGCAAATATTTCCTGGTTTTCAGAGTTTTAAATGTATTATTCAGACTTCACCCTTAGTATCTGGGTTTAGCTCAGGTTCAAAGGCCACAGCATGTCCCCTTGAGTCACCAAGGTCATATAAAAGCAGGGAGGGTGGAAGCCCTCTTACATAGTCCTGTTGCACCTGAACATTTCAATCATTTTGGCACATGACTGTTTAGCACAAACTAATCCAGAGATGCTAACTCTTCCTTTAATAATGATCTCAATATTACTTTCCCAAAGAGGCAGTGCACGCCATGTACTAGCTGAGCTATTCAAGCAACTGGGGGAGCCATTGTTAGATCACCAAGTGGGCACAAAAAACATTGACAGAATCTGTGTACTTTGTGAAATGCTGTTTTTGAATGCCCTGAAATGAAACCCTTCCTCAAATGACCCCAATTTGGATCACTAACCCTGCCCTACACCCTGGAGGCACAACAGATTTCAACAGAATTCAATTAAACTTTAGAGCGCTTAGAAGAGTCAATCTTTAAACATAAAGGGGTTCTTAACCTTAACTATGGCAGAACCAGTGGTCCTCTACAATCCCTCAACTCTGAATGCTTGAATAACTTTTAAGCATGCATCATCATACATCTCAAACATATATCTTAGACTCAACATTTCCCTTAACTTAAAGGGTGCTATGATGATTACTACTTCAGAGATCAGTTTTAATTTGAGGGCCATGATCCATATGTATGGTCATTGACTATGAACTTTACCAGCAGCATGAGGGGTTTCTTGAAATCATCATCAACAGCCTGCTTCTCCAAGCAACAGATGGTTTCATGTAGAGATCTAACAAAGAAATATAACACGGTGAAGCAATGTGGAAAGCTTTAAAAATAACTTGGAAGAAAACTGCTCTCTTTAATATACCTGTTCTTTGAAATGGAAGGATGCTTATAACCATTAAATATTTAAATTGTTTCATTTTATTTGTATACTTCAAGTAAAATATGCTTTAGGTTTATTAAAAAGGGATCATGCTGAGAAAAGAGAATACACCTAAATTCAGATTATCAAAATGTCATTAATAATACACAGAGCCAATGTGGTATTTCATCTGGAATTGGCTGTGATACAAGAAATATGTTATTGAATCAAGTAATCTAAATGACAAATCATCACCTGATATTTGTATTTCTGTCACTGACATGTGTCTCCATCTTTCTAATAGGCTGTCCATGAGTCACAATATATTATTCTGTGCAGGAAAGGGTTTGCATTTTATTCTTTATTTAATTTTGTTTTAACTGTTATACAATTATTTCTTACCTCTTCATATAAGTAACTGGAGGGAAATATTTATACCAGATAGTCTTGTATCTTATTTTATAATTTAAAGCAAAGATGAAGGATTTGATAGAGATAGACTGCAATTTGATAATTTTGAATTAGATACATTATGGCAAATTTCAAGCCATTGCCTCTTACTTTTTGGAGCTGAAAGACAGCAGAGTTAACAACTGGAGCTGGGATTTTTCAAAGGAGCCTACAGTGTCTGAATTCCAATGAAAACTGGGTACCTAGCAGTCTAATGTTCATTTGAAATTCTTCAGCATGGTACTAGATGAGTTCATCTGAGTTATAAATTCCCAACAGTCACCATATAGAAATTCTTCTGTTTACCAGTTTCCCCTATACTCAGTAATCTCTGGGGATTTATAAGGGCTTCTACTATTATGATTTCTAATAGAGACCTTGTTCACTTCCTCACTCTGGATGGGATAATTCAGGTTCTCTTGTCCTTGTTTTCTGAGGGGAGACGAAGCAATGAGTTGAGTAAAATCATCTGCTGTGTGGAGTTTCCTATAGTGTAAAGAAGCATATAAGAAGACTGAATGACATTGCAATTTTTGTCGCTTTTACTATTTTCCTGAGGTTCTATTGAGGAATAAATATAGCTTTTTAAACAGAAAAAAATATGCTTCTATGAATGGTCTTTTATCTGATCATTCACAATTAGTCTATGGCAAAATGTTGTCTGGCCACAGTTTAACTCAGCTACATGCACTCCACCTGGAGCGTCAGCTGGATACAATATTCTTCACTTCACAGAACTGTTAAGTGCAGCTATGTATTGTAAAACTGTTGCCATCTCATCACATTGGTTCTTTCTTCATATATGATTGATTTTCTATCACTTTAATAAGGACTTCCAGGATAGGATCTTAATGTGAATATGGAATTACTCGTGTTTAAGGATTGGATACATGTGTAATTCCTTGCAAGACTGGGATGGTGTGATTTCTATGGGAAGCCACTGGGAACACTAACTACTCAGTATTTTTGAAAATCAGGCCATTTATTAAGAGAGTAACTTCAGATTCCTATATTTAGTATTCCTGGGCCCTGCCTTCAAGGGGAGGGAGAAAGAAAAAAAAAAAGAAAGGAACATTGTACCTTGTATCATAATGACTGACATCCTCAGGAAAAAACAAATAGCTCCTTCTAAACTCTTAATCTTATACAAAGCTCCCAAACAGATTAAATTGAAGTTGGATTTTACAATGATTAATATTTTCATATTTCACTTGACCTGAAACTTCCTTACCTTTAGTAAGGTATTCATTTTTGTCTTTAAGCTTCAGATAATTCAAAACTCCTTAGCTAAATTTAGTGTGAAATGCTAAAGAATACTTATCCCAAAACAGACTTTACATTGGTTCACATCACAAGGCTTTGCTTTGTAATTTTTCCTGTCAAACTGAGTTCAGGTTACTGCCTTTCCTTTTTCAGCTACTTGAAAAGACTTTAAATCTGTCAACCTGCCCAGTACCTTCTGAAGACTTCCACTAATACAATTTTCATTGTATCTGCAACTCTCCAGGCAAATTAAATGTGAAATCCACAATATTAGGCATATCTCTCAATTACATGCACCTGTCCTGGATCAATTTGAATGCTTAACTCACAGCTACAATAAATGGACCACAAGTGTACTCCATTAATTAAAATACTATCAGTCTTTTCCAAATGCATTTCTAATGTATTCTGTCTACATGAGCTTTGAGGGCAACCACTCATGGGTGGACTCCTAGGTGCTAAACTGAGTTCTAAACTCACTATCACCCCTCCCCACAAGCATTGTATGTCTCCTTTTAAGAAGAAATCACTGGTTTATTAGACACTTTTGGGTTGTGTCCTATTAAACACAATTGAATCTTGTACTTCAAGATTTCTTACCTTTAAAAGGAAGACTGATGCTGCTACTTAAGCTACTTATGGAGCCAGACTGGGCAACTCTGTAATAGCTTCTTTGACATCAGTTCTTTCTGGAAAATAATTATCCTGTGTAATGCATCAGCTGCTGGAGAACAGTAATTCCTGTAAAGTTAGCAAAGCATGTTTAAATCACACTTAGGTGCTCATGACCTTTACTATACAACAATTTACGACTTTTGCAGATTAACTACTTCCTTTTGCACCCCTTGAAAACCCTCTACTTAAGAAGCAACCTAATCCCTCACAATGATTTTGTATAATGATGCAATTCAACTTTTCTGGAAGGATCATTTTATAAAAGCCCTATTGGTAAACATAGCTCTTATAAATTATTTATAGACAATTGCTGGGACAAATGGCTTGCTTGGTGAGCTGCAAGTATCAGTACCACTGAATTATCCACTGTAGGTTAAGTAAGCCAAATCTACTCTTTTCTTTCTCAGCTAGCTGTCCCTGTTTTACGACCCATATGAATTCTAAAAGTTGTTTGTATTTGTCAGTAGAGTTCCACATTAAAAATAAATAAATAAAATCAGCAGACATTTCTATATCATGTGGCCAAGCAAAATGTAATGACAAATTGGAAAGACACATTGAAATGATCATTTACTGGTGGTTTAATATAGTGATACGTTAGCCACAGGATCAAAAACCAGAAACAAGCTCATTTACTCCAGCTCGTAAACTTTATCAGAAGTTATAGAAATTGTTACTTTGTTTTGTGGTAATGCCCAGAAACTCCAGCCAATGATCGGGGCCCCATTGCGCTAACCATGGTACAGATGTATATCTAAAGAACATTGCATCCACACAGACTTACAGCAATGCCAATGGGAGTGGAGCAGCACAGTCTCCACTGTGGCATGCCCCATACAAGACCAGACAAAACCATATCAAGTTTTGTCTCAGTACCAGACATTGCAAAAGCAGGACTATCTGGTTTAAAATTGGAGCAGTGGCCTGCCTACCTGGCTCAGGGTCCTTTATATTTTCACAGACCGTGGGCAATCAGACTGGGGAAAGACATTCCCGCTCCTTCTTGGCTGTCTCCGGTATCAATTTCTTTGTTACTGGAAGGGGGAATCTGATCCCTCCCCTGCTTCTGCCTGTTGGCTACTCTTTTTGATTTCTGGTTGACACCCCCATTTGTATTTTTGGAGCCAGCTGAAGAACTTTGATTCAGCTCTGCCTTTCCTGGAGAAAAAGCTGGAGTTCATTTTAAAGCCTCAGTTTCATTTTCCAAAAGAACACATCACAATACTCAGACTTTAAGGTCGGAAGGGATCATCATGATCATCTGGTCTGACCTCCTGCACATTGAAGGCGACGAAACCTCACCCACTCACTATTATAGACTTATAATGGGGTTGCACTCAACTCTTGTGAGTGCTTCTGTCTGAGGGTGTATACCTGCACACACTCTCTCCCAGTTTGTAGTGGGTCTTCAATAACTCAGCCATCCAGCCAAGTCACACACAGCCTTTATGTGAGATAAAAACCCCTTCCAGGGAAAGAGTTCAATGGGGGGCCTATTCCAGTTCTCCTCAGTTTTTTTCTTTCTTTCCCTGTAACCCTCCCTGGGCTCAGGACCTTAATTAGTCCAGCAGTTTTCAAAATGGTATTGAGCAGTACTCCAGTGCTCCCTCCTTGGAGGCAATGTCCTTGACCTCTCTGAGTCTTTCAGGCCTCAGCTCTCCTATTGGGCCACAAAAGGAGTTTAGTTCCACTTCTGGAATGCATCAAGTCCTGGCTGCTTTCCCAGAGGCTGATGGGGGAACCCAGGCTCAATCTCTATTCCAGGTCCCAACCCAGGGACCCTAAAGATAGCAGACATCTGTCATGTCCTTTAACTAAGCTGCATTGCTGTTATGCTTCCCTGGGCCACTTCTCTACAGTGCCAGCATTTTCCTCTCCTTTATCTCAGGGCCTTGTCCTGACTGAGTTCTAGCTGCCAGACCAGAGCTCCTTCTCATGCCTTTCAGTCTCTGCCAGAACTGCTCTGTCCAAAGTCCTGTAGCTCCCTGAGCCAGCCAGACACACTATCCACATTCCTCCAGCTCCAGCAAGTAACTAATCTTACTCTGACCCTGCAGCTCTTCTTATACTAGCAGGCTAGGCCCTGATTGGATGCTCCCTGCAGTCTTTAGCTGTGTCCCACAGAGCCATTCTAGGCAGCTTGGAGGACCTGCTCCATTGCCCTTTTCTGCAACAGGGTGTGGCAGGGCTTTGAGGCAAGCCTCAGGGCCTTGCCCACTCTTTCACAAGACCCCTAAACTCTGGCTGAGTTACTGAATTCCTCAAATCACGGTTTAAAGGTACAGAGAATCCACCATGTGCGCTAGTTTAAACCTTTAAATGACCAGTGTCCCATGCTGCAGAGGAAGGTGAAAAACCCACAGGGTCTCTGCCAATATTACCCAGGGGAAAATTCTGTCCTGACTCCAAATATGGTGATTAGTTGGACCCTGAGCATGTGGGCAAGACCCACCAGCCAGACATCTGAAAAAATTCTCTGTAGTAACTCAGAGCCCTCCCCATGTCCTGTCACTGTCTGTTGGAGATATTTGCTACTAGCAGTCACAGGTGGGCTACATGCCATTGTAGGCAGTCTCATCATGCCATCCCATCCATAAGCTTATCAAGATCAGTCTTGAAGACAGTTAGGTTGTTTTGTCCCCGCAGCTCCTCTTCAAAACTGTTCCAGAACTTCACTCTTCTGATGGTTAGAAACCTTCACCTAATTTCAAGCCTAAATGTGTTGATGTCCAGTTTATATCCATTTTTTCTTGTGTCTACATTAGTGCTTAACTTAAATAACTCCTCTGATTTAGTCCTCTGATGTAATTATAGAGAGCAATGATATCTCCCCTCAGCCTTCTTTTGGTTAGGCTAAACAAATCAAGCTCTTAAGGTAGGTTTTCCATTCCTCAGATCATCCAAGTAGCCCTTCTCTATACCTGTTCCAGTTTAAACTCATCCTTCCTAAACACGGGAGGCCAGAACTGCACACTTTTTATGCCAGAAGCCCTTTCTTCGTAGGTTAGTGTCTGGAAAACCCAGCTGATCCAGTATATGCAAACCACTCTGGGGATGTTTAGTCTCAGTGATTTTCATTAATCACCTTCCACTATTTTTAGTTCCAGTAGGAGTGCTGCCAACACTTCCCTACGAAATAGAACTTCAGGACCAAAAGCACAGACCTCGACTACCTCATTTAAAGGAGAACTCCCTAAGCTGTACAGTGTTAGCAAGCTGTATAGTGCTGACAGAGTTAGCATAGATAAGAAAGAAAAGATGTGGGGAGGTTTTTCCCCTAAAACCTTACGTTACAATAAGCTTGCCTGCATAGGGGCCAGGATGGTAATTTGCTATCTTTCTTATAAAAGGCACCTGGGAGGCCCAGCTGTCCACCCTCTTAAGGGTGGGACTATAAAAAAAATGATTCAAGGGATTATAGTCAGGGAATTCACACTCTTAGAGATGCTTAGGAGCCTACCTAGAGAAAGTGCTGCTTAAACAGGAAAGAGTAGAGCTAGTAGTTGGGAGGATTTTTTTTTAGGGTATGTGTCTGAACATTAGCTTCACAGTGTCCTTTTTTATTTTAGAAATTTCAGCTTCAGGATTTTTTTTTTCTTTGAGGGCTTGAGCCTCCTCATTCAAACCAGTGGACAATTTCCTCTTGACTTCAATAGTATTAAATCAGTACCATATTTATTTCAAACTTGAAACTCTAGGTTATTTTTAGCTTTCACTCACCCACACCATGATTAATTGAAGAGAGGGTTTGTGGAAGAGGAAAAAAGGGTGGAGGTTCAGTACATACTTCTATGTTCTTAAGTTTTCCGTTGCAGGATGTCAATGTAGATAAAGTTCATAACTTAGGATCATATTAAAAGCAATATGCCTTATGTGTCCAGAAACTACCAGCCAGTAGAATAATCCTTTAGGTTTTGTTTTCTCTTCATTGAAGAGTTTAAATGGCTTAATCATTTCTGTTCCTCTCTTCTGAAACAACTTAAAATAACAATATTTTATTGGCATTTTATTTACTAGGCTATATTTAGGACCTACACAAACTGAATATATGCATCCTTTGTGTGAAAGATTTTTAATTTTAATTACTATTGTCAGAACTCCTTGATATGTGACATTGGGTAAAGTCAATAAAGCTTAGTTACTTAGGTGCTTTTGAAAATGTTACTCATAGCCTCAGAGCTAAGCTTCCTTTTAAAAGTAAGCCTGTTTACAATATGCATACATAATCAATAAGCATAGATAATTTGAGTTACACAAAGACAGTGTTATATGGAGGAAGAACAGCATGTTTTTTTAAAAAAAAATTAATGGTAAAATACTTCTTTCAAACATATGAATACAAATATATTTTCTGCTTCATAAACCTACAGTAACTTAAACCAGATGGAGAGTTTGTTTTTCCTCTGTTGACCTGGTTTTACCAGTTTTATAGCTGGGTCAATGGACACAAAAGAGGTGCACTAGACTTTTATTTTCACTGTCTTTCCCACAAATCTTTTGTTTCCTAAAAAGCATTCTTTTGTCACATATGAGGTATTATGGGAAGGACTGTTTCTAGAGTTAAAATATATTATACCTAGCTTCAAAAATGAAAAATACAGTAATATTTTAAGGCTGTTAATCTGGGAATTATCACTTTGATGTAACTACCATGGAAAATGTAGACTGGATAGATAAATATATAACCCTGTAGCTAAGTCATTCTGAAAAGAAGTTTATTGCATGTATTTGTGTCTGAATCTGTTGTCAAAAACCTCTAGTGCGTTTGTATGCACTAGAATAAATATGATTTAGTTTTGAAATAGAATTTTTTTTAGTTTTTGAAATAGAAATCCTTAGAAACATAACTTTTGTTTTAAATAATTAAGATGTAGAATCCTTTAACTAATGAATTTCACAAGAGTAAAGCTGCATAACATATTCCCAATTCACAAAGTGAACACTGTCTGCAGATGGCCAAAAGGACATATTTGATACTGCCAACATTTGAAAGGATAGCAATGCCAAATACTGATATTCCATGAATGTTCAGCAGACTGTGGAATTGAATGTGTTCTAGTGGCTAGAGAAAAGGACAGTGATCGCAAGGGTTTTGAAATTTTAAGTAGAAATGGAATGAAAAAAAAAATGTGCACAGCAGGTACCTCTCAACCCTGGGAGGTTTGTGATGAAAGAACTAAAGAAGAAAAATGGAAATTGTTTGGATCTTATTTCAGTGACTCTCTAAATGCCTCCTTTTATCATTTAGCAACAACTCAGTAATAACAGAAAACACATGCATCTAGAACTGTCTCTTACAGCAACTTTTCCTTTGTCCTCCAGATATTTATCCTATTCAAAGTAACAATTGAAATTTTATACTAGAACTGGGGGAACGTTCACTATGTTTAAGCCAACAAATACATGGAATGGGGGTTCACAAAATGTTGCACAAAGTTTTTTTTACACTATCCCCCCCCCCCTTCTTTTATGGTTAATTTCTCAGGCACCCAATATTATCAGTCTTAGCATCATAGTAAACGGAGATAAATAAACCTTATTTGGTCATTTAGTCTAAAGCAGGGGTTCCCAAACTTGGTTCGTGGCTTGTTCAGGGTAAGCCCCTGGTAGGCTGTGAGACACTTTGTTTACCTGAGCATCCTCAGGTATGGCCTCTCACAGCTCCCAATGGCTGCGGTTCGCTGTTCCCGGCCAATGGGAGCTGTGGGAAGTGGCCCGGGCTGGGCCACCGCTTCCCGCAGCTCCCATTGGCTGGGAACAGTGAACCGCTGCCACTGGGAGCTACGAGCAGCCGTACCTGCAGATGCTCAGGTAAACAAAGTGCCTCACAGCCCACCAGGGGCTTACCCTGGACAAGCTGTGAACCAAGTTTGGGAGCCCCGGTCTAAAGCAATCTCTGAACCATTAGCAATTATTTTCTAGAACAGGACAGGTAAGGTTGCAGATGACTTGAGAAGGACAATTATAGTACTTTTCTTCTGAAAGGGGAAAAAGGACAACCAGAGAATTATAGACCAATTAGCCTAACTTTGCACTTGAAAAGATATTAGAACAAATACTTAATAAATTTGTTCAAACCTGGAAGATAATAAGGTGATAAGTAATAGACAACATGAATTTGTCAAGAAGAAATCCTACCCAATCCCTCTAATTTCCTTCTTTGACAGGGTAACCAGCCTAGTGAATGGGGGAGGAGGGAAATGCAGGAAACATGATGTATCTGGAATTCTGATGTAGTCCAGCATGACATCATTACCAAACTGAGGAAATATGGTCTAGATGAAATTATTATAAGGTGGGGGCAAAAATATCTGAAAGCTTGTACTCACAGAGTAGTTATCTATGGGTTGATGTCAAACTGGGAGGACATATGAAATGAGGACCTGCAGGGGTCTGTCTTAAGACAGTAGTATTCAATATTTTCATTAATGCGTTGGATGGTAGTGGAGAGTATGCTTATAAAATTTGCAGATGAAACTAAACTGGGAAGGATTGCAAGCACTTTGGAGTGCAAGATAAGAACCCAGAATGATCTTGATAAATTGGAAAATTAGTCTGAAATCAGAAATAAAGACAGTAAAGACAAGTACAAAGTATTAGGAGGGAAAAATCAAATGGACTAATAATAAATTGGGAATGATTGGCTATGGGGTCAGTACTGCAGAAAAGGATACAAGGTTACAGTGGATCACAAAATGAATAGGAGTCAACAGTGTGATGCTGCAATGAAAAATGAAAATGTCATTCAGGGATGTATTAACAGGAGTGTTATATATTGGACTCGAGTAATTGTTCCTCTCTTCCTGGCACTGGTGAGGCCTTCGCTGGAGTTCTGTGTTTAGTTCTGGGCATCATATTTTTAACAAAGAAGTGAACAAATTGAAGAGACTGTATAGGAGCAGAACAAAACTGATAAGAAGTTTAGAAAATATGACCTATGATGAAAGGTTGAAAGAACTGGGTATTTTTTAGCTTAGAGAATAGAAGGCGGGGATCATGATAACAAGTCTTCAAATGTATAAAAAGTTGTCATAAAGAGGATGTTGATCAGTTGTTCTCCATATGCACTGAGGGTAGGACAAGAATCAATCAACTTAATTTGCAGCAAGGAAGATTCAGATTAGAAATTAGGAAAACTTTCTAACTGTAAAGACAGTTAAGCACTGGAAAAGTTTACTACGGAGGTTGTGGAATCCCTGTCACTGGAAGATTTTAAGAACGGTTAGACAAACATGTCAGAAATTATATAAATATACTTAATCCTGCCTCAGCATAAAGCTAAGGACTATATGACCTCTTTAGGTCACTTCTAGACCTACATTTATATTATTCTGTGATTCCAAGATCTTGCCAGTGCAGAAATTATTCCATGCAGTACACTTGCAAGTGTTTTAGCCAGTTGAGTTTAAAACACTCCAATTGATATAGCTTTTACTACTTCCCTTGGAAGACAATTCCACCATCTAATAGATATGACTTAATTAGCATGATAAAATGAACATTTAATAAACATTATTATTGTATTTGCATATGGGTGAGGGGGAGGTGTTGAGGATGACAGCTTTAATAAAATATAAAAAGTGAGCCTTTTATTCTGAAAAGGCCTTTTCATGCTGTTTTATTGTTAACTAAAGCTGGACATATCACTCTTAATGAAAAATGTATTTAATTATTTGTGCCTCTTTTTCTGTTCATGAATTGTAAAATTCCCCAAAACATTCATTTGTTTAAATTATTCTTGAATTTCTTCTGTGAATACTTTGTGGTGCATGGATCAGTTAGAAACAGTTCAGTTAGAATGTTCAAATTTGTTCTGTGTTGGTTATTAATTCATAAGTGATGCAACATTGTTTCTGTTCGCTTATTGCACCTATTGGGATTAGAAAAAAACAAGTTCAAGAATATTACCTATAAAAACTCGGAAAACACAATAAAAATGCTGACTCTTATGCAGTGTGGCTGTTGTGACTCTGTGGCTTCATTCAGCTTCAGCAAACTATTACATGGTTGCATAAAATCTCTGGTGGTTTTCTCACTGATTAATATTAACAGACTTGCTGGCTGTCTAGAATTTACTTGAATGAAGATATCATATTTTTGATGTTGCACACTGCTGGACACCTAACCTTCAGTGGCCACCTGGGAAAGTGGAAAAAGCACATCCTTCGTCAGACATGGTAACTATGCATGGCCAGAGGTCAACAGACAATGCCAGCAGCAGAAGTTTCTTCTTTTCCTTCATTTTATGAAGTCTGTGTCCCAGCTGTTTTTTTCCTCAAGAGTTTCTTGGCCAATAAAAAAAGTGCACTCCTTATTAAATGACTGGCATTATCCAATGGGATTTGATTAGTTCATCCTTACAGAAACAAAAAAACTTCCCCATTCCAGTAATGTACGGCAAAGCAGTCATTCAGCAGGTCTGAATGTTTTGAGACATTTCAGTGAGTAAAACCAACTCTTTTGGTCATGAATCAGTGAAAAAAAGGGAAACACCAATCATACATTCACTCATCAAGATTTTTTCATGTGTTTACTCATGTAAGGTTAAGATGATGCAACTGTTCTCGTTCTACAGACTGATGCTTCCCCTTTTATACTTTTGGTACTCAACAGTTCACTTTTGAACAACATTTCTGACACACAAAATTGCATGAAAGGCTGAACTTTAACTCTGCCACAGGAAAAGATTTTTCCTCCTAAAAATCACAAATATGGGGTTTATTTTTCAAATATGCATATCTATCTCCCATAGGAATCCAGAAACCTAGATTCACGTTGATAAGTAAGAGTGAAAAGAATGACCAGTAGAGTTCTGAGCAAGATTTAATCTTTCTGTGACTTATCCTAGACAGTCAGATGCTATAACAATGTTCTCCACTATGATTAGCTATAGCAAAAGTTCACTCAACTTGTCTTTATGTACAAGATAATAGGATTATAGGGCATAGCCAGCATGAATTGGTCAAGGACAAATCATGCCAAACTACCCTAATTTTCTTCTCTGAGAGGGTTACTGACCTAGTAAATACAGGAGAACCAGTACATGAAATATCTTAATTTTAGTAAGCCTTTTGACACAGTCCCACTTGACATTTTCATAAGTAAACTACAGAAATGTGGTCTAGATGAAATTACTATAACGTGGGTGCACAGCTGGTTGAAAGACGATACTCAGAGAATTAGTAAATGGTTAGCTGTTAATCTAGGGAGGGAAATGCATATATAGTGGGGTCACACAGGAGTCAGTCCTGGGTCTGGTATTATTCAATATTTTCATTAATAGCTTGGATAATGGTGTGGAGTGTATGCTTATAAAATTTACAGATTACACCAAACTGGGAGGGTTTGCAAGAACTTTGGAGGACAGGATTAGGCATCAAAATTACCTTGACAAATTAGAGAATTGGACTGAAATCAACAAGATGACTGTGATGTTGCACTCCATAATGTTTTATGGAAATATGTGTATGAGTGTAAATATGATGTAACTGGAATATGCTTTATGCAAAAGGTCTCTTGTAAGGTACGATTATAAATCTTATAATCTACTGAGTGTGTTCATCCTATTTGTATGAATGTATCATTCTTGTATCTGAAACTAGGAACACGAAATATAACTCTGAGGTCCTATTGTAATTATGCAAAGTGTGGGCCATTAATAGTGGTTTGGTATCTTAATGGCTTCCATTAACCAGGACAATTGGTTGTAAATGGATCTGTTTACCTGTAAGTCTTCCTGTATACATGTGTGCCAGCAAGTGGGTAATGAAGTCTTAAAGTGGCATATGATCATGTCACCTAAACTAGAATCCATCTTTAACCTGGTGCTTTTCTATTTAGAAGGAGGTGTGGAGACCCAGAGAGAGAAAAGGATTCCCGCCTTGTGCCAAAGACATATAAGGGGATAGAACAGAACAAAGGGGGCCAGTCATGTGGAATCCCCTGCTTTTCACCTAAGATGATTGCTGGAACTAATGAGGTCTGTACCAGGGGGAAAGACTGGGCCCAGACTAGGAAGGAGTCTAGTCTGTGAAAAAAGCTTATTGGAACATCTCTGAGGGTGAGATTTACCTGTATTCAGTTTCTTAATGTATTAGGCTTAGACTTGTGTGTTTTGTTTTATTTTGCTTGGTAACTTACTTTGTTCTGTCTGTTATTACTTGAAACCACTCAAATCCTACTTTTTATACTTAATAAAATCACTTTTTTATTTATTAATCCAGAGTAAGTGATTAATACCTGGGGGAGCAAACAGCTGTGCATATCTCTGTATCAGTGTTATACAGGGCAGACAATTTATGAGTTTACCCTGTGTAAGATTTATACATAGAAAAATGGATTTATTTGGGGTTTGGGTCCCATTGGGAGCTGGGTGTCTGGGTGCTGGAGACAGGAGCACTTGCTAAACTGTTTCCAGTTTAGTCTGCAGCTTTGGAGGCGTGGTTGCAGCAGGCTTGTGTGTCTGGCTCAACAAAACGGGATTGTGAAGTCCCAAGCTGGCAGGGAATATGGGCTCAGAGGTAGTTTCAGCACATCAGATGACAATTCCAAGGGGGTCTCTGTGATCGAACCCATCACAATGACATTCAGTAAAGACAGATGCAAAATACTTCACTTAAGAAGGAAAAGTCAAATGCACAACTACAAAGTGGGGAGTAATTGGCTAAGTGGTAGTACTGCTGAAAAGGATCTGGGGATTATTGTGGATCACAAACTGAATATGAGTCAACAATGTGATGCAGTTGCAAGAAAGGCTGGTGTTCTGGGGTGTGTTAACAGGAGTGTCATGTGTAAGACAGAGGAAGTAATTGTTCACTTTACTCAGCACTGGCAAGTATGGCTCCAGTTCTGGGTGCCAGACTTTATGAAAGATGTGGATAAATTGTGGAGAGAGTCCAGAGGAGAGCAAAAAAAGAAAAATAAAAGTTTCAGTAAATCTGGTTTATGAGGAAACATTTAAAAAAAATGGAAACGCTTGGTTTGGAGAAAAGAAGTTGAAAGGGGCACCTGATAAGTCTTCAAATATGTAAAATATTGTTATCGAGAGGATGGTGACCTATTGTTCTCTATGTCTATGTCAGTACTAAAGGCTGGACAAGGAGCAATAAACTTAATCTGTATCAAGAGAATTTAGGTTAGACATTAGGAAAAAAGGTTGGGGTAGCTGAGCTCTGGAATAGGCTTCCAAGGAAGATTGTGGTATTCCCTTCAGTGCCGGGGCGGGGTGTTAAGAACAGGTGTGACACTGCACCCCATATTCTTCACAGTGATGTTATGATATGACTATGGCATAATTATTATGTATTTTATGATGCAAGATAAATCATGTGAGGTGTCATAGGAAAGGTTGTGATTTACTGAATTTGATTACCCTATTACCCTTCCCCCTTTTAGTACAGGGAGCTAGCAACTAAAACACCCCCACTGAATGTTAGTAAGGGAGCAACAGTCCCCTTACATTCCCCCTTGCTAAAATTCTGCCACAGCCACAATATTCACACCAGTACATCCGGGCCCCATAGTAACAACATATACCCATATCATATCATATCAAAAACCCATTAACAGTTATCAAAAGAACATTTACCATATTTAACATTGCACATCTGCTTCTTCATACTATACATAACAATATTCATTAAAACACTACATAGAACCAATAACATAATTATCTCTAAATCTAACAGGAAGTACACCCTTATTAGCCCTCTAGGACCTTTTTAAAACTGGTGGTTCGTTACTCATATTTTCTATTTCCCTATCCTCGGGTAATACTGGTGCAGTTTGAGGGATCTGGCCATTCTCGTTAGGGTTTGGGTTTACCCCATTGGTTTTAGTCTCCTCGGGAAATGTTGCTCTAGGCCTCCTACGAGCCCTGGTAAGACTAAAAGTCCAATGCTTTAGCTGATCCCTATGTAGTACTCTTTCAGGACCTCCTTGTTCAGGCTGGATAGCATACACTGGAAGTTCGGGATTGTTGTGGGTGACCACAATGAGGTGATTTGGATCCCATTTGTCCTGTATTTTATTACGTCTTTGGCTTCTGTGACTACAAACTGGTACACAGTCACCAGGTCGGATGAGAGCCCCACTGGACTTGCTATCATAAGTCCTTTTCCTACTTTGGGCTGTGTCTTTAGTTGTCCTGAGAGCAACTTCGCTGGCTGTCTTTGGCCTGTCATGGACACCTTTGACCCAGTCATCGAAATTGGTCACCTCATCCTTTGAAAAGGCTTCTTGATGCTTCTCTGACAACACCCTTAAGTTAGCCACCTGTGCAGGAATTTGCCCTTGGCATGCCACTTGAACTGGAACTGACAGTCTCCCACCACATCTTTCCTGAGGAAAGGTAACTTGTTCTCCCCTCTCCCCAAATGTTACCTTCATCTGAGGGATCACCTCCTCAGGCTGCAGCTCCAAGGCCTTCACGCTTGAGTTTAGAGAACTCACTGGTACCCTTTCTTTGATGGCACTAGTCAGTACATTGGCTGACTGAAGTCCATTAGGTAGGTTTACCACAGATGTAGGCTCTACAAGAGCTCGACAGCTATTGGTATTTTCTGATACACAGCAGTGTTCGTCAAGGATCTTCCCTCTCCGAGGAGGAATAACAATCTTCTGTTTTCTGCCCACTTTAACATTTCCAATCTGCCCCGCAGGACCCAATGAATGGTTTTGTCTCTGTGCTCGAGCCAGTACTCTACTCAGCACAGCATTCTTCTTAGAGTGCCCATGACGGTTCATCCTTCTGGTTCCTTCTACTGGCAATTCAGCTCACTAATGATGTTAATCCCTAGAATCCCTGGGACTCCTTCTCCCATATGGTTCCCTTCAGAGTCTTTGTCCTTCAGGATGAAGGTGCATTTCCCTGGCAGTGTCTGGCCCATGCAGTCTGTCTGCTTCGAGGCATTCCACCACTGGGATTGCCAGTCCATTAACTGCTGTAAAGACGTATAAACCGTGTGCTGTGCATGATCAGCTCCTTGTCTTTCAAATATTTTTGAAAATGTGACTCAGTAATGGTGGTGACTTCTGAGACAGTATCTAACAAACATCTGGTCTTCACCCCGCTATACATACTGCAGAGGTTAGACAGTCTCTAAATGCTTGCTTACAGAAGTCACTAGATATGCTGGCATTGCCCACATTCCTTTCAACACTGTATGCAGAGTGATTTTCCATGAAGGAGAGGCCTAGGAATCCTTCTGCCACTGCTTGTCCTTCTACTGTAGATAGCAGTTAGGTAGATAGACTGTAGATGGACCACTCGCTCCTGGTGCCCCATTGGTTTTCAGTGCCTGGGACTCTGTTCTCCTTCTCAGTGGACATTTCCGGCTAGTATGCCCTGGCCTTTCACAAGTGTAACAGATGTACCTTCCCAGCTCATCCTTTAGTGGGGCTCTTCAGGATCCCGGTGCCCTTGGATACTTTGACATACTAATGGGATTTTTTTCTTTCATTAACTCAGTCACCACTTTTATCATCTCCTCCTGTTGGACCGCCAGTTTTTGGACAGCCTCACTTAAACTTTCCAGTGTTAACTGTGTTTGGGCCAGGACCTTTTCCCCAGCAGCTGCATTCACTAGGC
Source organism: Lepidochelys olivacea (assembly GCF_965140295.1). Taxonomy (NCBI): domain Eukaryota; kingdom Metazoa; phylum Chordata; order Testudines; family Cheloniidae; genus Lepidochelys; species Lepidochelys olivacea. Next base: position 71,429,548 of record NC_140411.1, on the reverse strand, counting down.
CCCCACTTCGGGTACAGGGGTTAGGCTTGGCTGTCTCTGTCACAGGAACTTCCTCTTCTTCTGACCACATAATGGCAGCCTGCATGAGTTCATGGAACTTCTTACTGGGCTCTTCCTTAAACCTCCTTTTCATTTCACGGTGGAGGGAATCATCCTGGAGCCCCAGCACTAACTGCTCTTTCAGACCATATCTGGGTCTGGAACTCATTGAGGGTCTCCCCACTCCACTTTGTTCATTCTCTCCTGGAGGTCATACGCATATGCCCAGATAGTTTCACCAGGTTCCTGCTTTCGCTCAAAGAACTCCTTTAATTGGGTTCCAATAGGTACCTTATCTCCATACACTTTTAGGAGGAGTTCAAATACCTTTTCCACATATTTTTTGTCTGCCACTGCCATGAACTTTACTGTGGTCTTGGCCTGGCCCTTGAGGTGCTCCTCTACGAAGTCTACACAATCTTCTTCAGATACTCTGAGCACATGCAGGGCCACCTTCACAGACTTGACCCACTCCTCTACCGTAATGTCTCCTGATCTTGTCAGGAAGCCATCAAACTCTGTGACCTTCTGCTCCCGAGGGACATAAATAGTAGGGGGTTTCTTAGTTTCTGCTGCCTGTTGGTCTATTACCACCTTAGCCAGTGATAAGACTTCTCTCTGTTCTGTTCTAGCGTGTTGTAGTGCCTCAACTTGGTCTGACAATCTGCACTGAAGTTCAGCAAACTGGGCCCGTAGTTCTTCAATTCCAGCCATGGTAGGGTTCTTGACCAGGCCTGGACAGTGCTACCAGAACTCAACCAGTAAACCAATGGGGTGGACCCTGTGGATAGGATCCTGTTCATGACGCCAATTATGTAAGTGGGGGAATAGTCCCGCTATTGTGGGGAGCTTTCCTGGCTTCTGCACTACCCAGGTGAAGTGGGCTAGCGAAAGGATCTGAGTCCTCACTCCCACTTCCTTTACCCAGTGGCCTCCCTGCCCTTGAGGACTCCCCTTCCACTCTCCTGTCTGGCAGAGTCCTCGTAACCTCAACAAGGCTGGGCCCAGGATTCCTGGGGGGCTTGACCCCCAACCCTGCTGTGGTCACCTAGGAGAGGGGCTAGAGTGTCCCCACTCCAGGGTACTCTCTCTGCACTGGGCCCTTCTCTGACCCACTGATCATTACATACAATTTGAAGCAAATACAAGTTATGTAATCAACAATAAATTTGAAAAAGAATAAGGGAAAATGGGAAAGGTTAAAGGAAACACATCAACCCGCTCTGTGGCAGGGAACATCACAAGCAGTGTCTCTGGAACGTCAGAGCAGTTCACCGTCTGTTCCTTGTAAGTCCCAGGCCTTCTTCTCAGGCCCTGGCTGTGCTGCAGGGATGCTGTGGGTTGGACATTCGCTCTGGTGGTGGCCACACGCTCTCAAGCTCTAGGTGGCAGGGCACCTTCTTCCTAGCATTGCCCCCACCCTGTCAGGGTTACCAATCCCCCTCTGAGTCTGGGCTGCAGAGCCTCCTGGCTGAGGAGTCTCCCCATGCTGGGCCCACTGCCCAGGGTCCCCCTCGCTCTCCCCAGCTGCTCATGACACCTGGCTCCAGACTGCTCCAGCCCCAACTCCAGCTCCAGCTCCACTCTGCCTCAGCACGGCTGCTGCTCTGCCTCCAGCTCCCTGGGCTGCTTCTCTGGCCCCTCTGGTTGCTGCAGCTCTGCTCCCAGGACAGGTCTGCTCTGCAGGCTGCTTCTGTGACTCTGCTCCCAGCACTGACCTGCTTCCTGGGCTGCCTTTCTGGCCCCTCTGGCTCTGGTTTCTGCAGCTCTCCTCCCAGGGCGAGTCTGCTCTCTCTGGGCTGTGCCTCTGGCTTTGGGGCTGCAGCTCTGCTCCCAGGACAGGGCCTGCTCTCTCTGGGCTGCTTTTCTGGTCCCTCTGGATCTGGCCCAGCTCTGCTCCCCAGCTCAGCTTGGGCGCCTGCTTTCTCCTTACTCAGCCCCACTCTGTCTGACCCAGGCAATTCCAGCTCACACGGAGGACGGGACCCCCCTGGCCTCCTGACTCCCTGATTAGCCTCCCCCCCTCCCGTCATTCAGGCTGACCTGGAGCATTGGCCTCTCCCCATTGCTCCTAGGGACTGGCAGTCTCAGGGTCCTGATTCCCCATTGACCCTTCCCCCTTTTAGTACTGGGAGCTAGCAACTAAAACACCCCCACTGAAAGTTGGTAAGGGGGAAACAGTCTCCTTACACATAGTATAAAGACATTTTAAATTATATCAGTTTATAATCCAATTTAAAACGTGTTTAGTCCAATAATGCATCATTTGCAAGTCTGTATAAACTCTGCAGTGTTTTGTTCATGAAAAGGATTCATTGACTAAGTTCCATGGTTGGTTCACAGGGATCAGCAACAAATCAACCCTTGAAGGTTCCCTTTGAGTTTCAAGTTCATTCAAAGGGAAACCTCACACCTACGTACCTTATGTACCTGTCTTTAAATTGGTCCTGGAGGTTCTTCCTGTGGGGTGGAGGGTTGGGAAAGAGGTCTGTTTGGGAAAAATGAGCTTCAAAACCATGTGATCAACCTTCATCCTTGTTAATCAAACTTACACAAGGTTTGCACTTGCTTCCAAAGTCAAACCTACAACTTAGTTTGAGAGGCTTTGAGTTTCCATGTGAACATTTTGCACAGCTGTTTTTTTGGAAAACACATGTGTAAGTGAATAGTAATCCCTAATTTAAAATGACCAATGGTAATTTTTAAATTTCACAATTTGTGGATGGTTTACAGTTTGATACCTGTTGTCAACGACTCTCATCAGCTTTCCTAAATGGCACAAAAAGGAAACATTGCTATGAACCATTGTGTTGCTTTTTGTCTCCTCCTCACTATAATTTACTTAACAGAGAACATGTATCATGGTAACCCATATAAGTCATTTTCTTCAATTCCATTTAAGACTCGTGGGGGATGGAGAGAAAGAGAAGAGAGAGCAATACGATAATAATTAAAACCCCCAAGATAAATTATTAACAAATGGTAAAAGAGAGAAAGGGAGAAATATAAACTAAATTTTAAAAAAAATAATAATAAAGCTTGTAAGTTAGCAACCACAGTGGTAGGACATGCTTGAACTTGTTCCTTTTCAACTATAAAATACATTTTTATAGTCCAAACCTTGTCATTTTGGGATATTTTGGAACTCTCTTTTTGGATTACTCTGGCAGCTGAAGGAGTAAAATAGGATTCTATTCTCCACTCGCCTCTGTAAGTATAAATATAAAATAATAATTAATAACAGAGTTATTAATAATAGAAGAGCCTGGGAAGGTTATTTAGAGATTAGTTGGAGGTAAACAATAATGCAGGAGTAGCACTAGTTCTGAGCAATGTTTTGCTACTGGTTCATAGGACTTTTTGAAGAAATGGCTTACAGAGATTCTAGGGGCATAGGTCTAAATGTTTGAAGCTGGGTCTGTAAATTAAGTAATAAAATCCATATCTAGGCATCAACACAAGTGGCCTGATTTTCAGAGCACCCAAACTAGCTATTAAAGTTTAACGGAGAGCTGTAAGGGCTCTGCACCTGTGAAAAATCAGGTCATTCTGTGCCTATTCTAGTATATGGATTTAAACTGTACAAGTTGCAAAGTGAAATTCAGCCATCAGTTCGTACTCCATTAGTGAGCAACTAAATACATTTTTATTTTCCTGGTTGGTATTACAAAGATTTCCTCCTCATTCTCTATAGTTTTAGATTCATTCCCCTACATTTTTATTTCTGGTCTCAGTGTTCTTACAATAGCTTATCCTCTGAGCGCCTCATCTCTTTCACTGTGTCCCAGGTCTGGGTTCATACCTGTTGGTGGAAAAATTTCTTGAGAGTAAGTAGCTTCAGAAGCATTGGTTGTTTTTTTTTTTTCAGTGAATGAGTCTCTAAGCCTATGTTTATGCAAATCTGTTGTCAATACATAACTGTGAAATAGCATTCCCATTCCAGTCAAGTGGGTGTATCCAGTGAGTTAACAGGCTATGGAAAGATCACTGCACTCAGTGTATCATTGGAATCTATTCATACATACATTTTGTTTCTCAGGGAGTTGAGAGTAATGTTTGTTAAATTTATGCCCTGGTCTAGGGCTTGTGCCACGTTTGTTGTGGCTACAAGAAAAACAAAACAATTTTTTCTGTTGTGAAAGGAAAGATGTGTTATATGCAGCAAAATTGTACATCACAAAGTCAATTTCCCATCACTGACTGTCAAACTTCATGTTCCAAAATCTTAAGTCCATTGTCATGCTTTTCTACAATCATCTGGGTATTTCTGTTCTTTATATACTCCATGGATAGTCTGCAAACTTCCCTTAACTGCATTAAATACTTCAGATTTTAAGAACAAGATTAAATACTGTAAACTTTGAAATTTCCATGCAGTAGAAGTACACCTTTTATCAGCCCCAGATATGTTCCAGGAGAACAGACCTGTGACACATGCGTTCATTTTCCCCCTTAGGGACAGGAAGATATTTAGAAGTTAGCACCTTGTTTACCTATAGGAACCAAAACTGATACAACTATAATTATTTTCTTTTCCATGGACTTATAGATATTGAACAAAATCTCATTTTTCTGGGCCTCAGTGCTGCTGAATTGAACACCTGCTTTCTTTTTGTGCATTAGTTTAAAAAAAAAAAACAAAAAACATTGTTTCTGGATTTCTAGCTCATGATCCTGGCTTTGGCCACTGTGAAATTGAGCTAATCCATTGCCATTGAAAAATTCTTGGCTTTTTGTGTGAGCTGGGTTGTTTAGCTTCATGGAATGAGTACCGACTGTGTCCAGTGTTTCTAAGCCTGCTCTGATACTGGGTTCTTCCCAACCTTTTCCTGCTTCTGACTCTACTTATGATTAGACAGCCTAATGCACAACATTTTTGGTGTGTATTTCTGAGAAGGTTGGGTCTGGGACCCTACTGGATATAGAAATGCTTTCCCAAAACTCTCTTGTTGTGTTGAGTTTGTTTCATGCCTCATTTCAATGCTCTGCAGACTCCCCATCTGGTTATGAGTAAACATGTTTATTTGTTTGTCTTTAAAAGGGGGAGGTGTATCTCCAGTGCTGATGGCTCTTAGTTTTAAAATGCATTCAGTCATGACACTTACAGCCCGGAATCCATACAAGTAAAGCAATCACTTAAAAATATGACAGGTTTCAGAGTAGCAGCCGTGTTAGTCTGTATTCGCAAAAAGAAAAGGAGTACTTGTGGCACTTTAGAGACTAACAAATTTATTTGAGCATAAGCTTTCGTGAGCTACAGCTCACTTCCTGTAGCTCACGAAAGCTTATGCTCAAATAAATTTGTTAATCTCTAAGGTGCCACAAGTACTCCTTTTCTTTTTACTTAAAAACATGTAACAGATACAGGTTTTCTGTATCATTATCTGTATCAACTGATCATTATCAGCTGATCCTTATGAGCAGTGCTCAATAAAATTGGATTGTACCGTATGATGATGAATTTCTCCTAAATGATTAACTCCTTTTATTTTAGAAATTGCTGTTTGGTGTCATGTTCTTATGAATGATGAGCTGCTGTGTATTTATTCTGAATAGGAAGTTTGTGTTATTTTACTACATACTTAAACATGATACATTTTCTCTTACTAGTTGCTTGGTCATTGCTTCAGCAGATGAGTATTATTGTAAAACATCTCAGTAAAAAGAATGTTTAAAAACAAGGATATATAGTGCTTAGAAGAGGCAGAGAGAGAAAACAAAGAAAAAGATATGCATATAAAAAGAAGCAATGATTAGAGACAGGAAAACAATAATGAGATTAAGCAAGCATTATTTTTTATTTATTTCATGCCAAAAGTACGATACAACTTCCAGAGAAGTATGAAGACAAAGCCACTGCCCAAAGAGTTTATAATCAAACTAAATTATGTACAAATGAGGGGCAGGTGCTGGTTGATGAGTTTTGAAAATTGCTGCCAGTGTCTAACCTCCCTTTTCCAAGCAAAAATTAGAAGCTAGTAGCAAATGGTCCATGATGCCATGATTTAGGACAAAGGATTTGCAGACACTGCACTTTTTCTCTGATAGATTGGTGGTTCTTGTCCATAAACATGGGAAGTATGTCAATCTTCATTCTGGTAGACTTTTCTGTACAATTGGCTTTCCAGAGGTGCATGAAAATGTGAAATATTTCAGGTTCTTCCTCTCTGATTGAACCAAAAAGGTTATGGGAAACTTTTTTTTCCCACTTCAAACCCCTCTTCTCCAAAGACCCACACAGCTCGCCACTCTTCCCTAAATTATTCAGCATTTACATGGAATAGCTGGGAGGATGGACTGATGAGATATCATAGGCTGAGATGCAACCAGTTCCAAGACAATCAGATTGTCATTTCCTTTGCATCAACAGCTTCGTTTCTCAGTTTCTCAATGCCTAGATGACAGCAGCACTTTTGAAAGTGGTTAGATTAAGCTGGACCCCAGAAAAACGGAGAAGTTACTGGTAGAAAGATGGAAGAATTTGAAGATTTTTCCTTCTGTCGACCACTGTCTAACACATCTAAAATCAGATTATTTAATCAGTCTGCAGCCTAGGTAGTCTTTTGGACTACTCAGTTCTATCGATCGATCAGATCATTAGTCTGGACAAAACAAACGAACAAAACAAGAACAATTATTGCACTTTATCCTAAAGGATGCAGATGGTGATCCATACCCACGTGATATCTAGAACCGATGATTTTAACTCATTCTAAGTAGGAATCAAATTACACATATTGAAAAATCTCCAACTGGTACTAAAACCTGTAGCTAATCTGTTTATCAATACAGGACAGTGGAAACATGTCACCTCAATGCTCCACTCTCTCAACTGGCTCCCAACTTAAATAGAGAGTCCAGTTCAATAGCTCCAATTATCATGTTAGATGGCTCCTCCATGACCATGGCTTTTCAAAAAAGCTATGCTCCACTGAAACAAGGAAATTGTCAACCAATGTAAAGAGGCTCATGATTGCAGAAGACTGAAATTTCTCTGTAGCTGGACCTAGAGTATGTAACTGAGTCTTGCAAGAGATGAATGACCATTAAAATAATCAGCTTCAGAATCAAATACAACATTTCCTCCTTCAATTTATCTTTCCCTCCTTCTTCACACACATGCATATGCATGAAAGACCCTCTCTTTCACACAGACAAATAAATTAAAGAATCAAACTATTTCCCGTAAAAGCTGGGAAGAACGTGAAAGATTATTAGAGTGATTCCTGTTTCTAGAACTTGGAAGATCATAATATAAAGTTCAAACTAATAACGAGAGTTAGGATGGTTTCGTACTTAAGTCATTGAACTGGAGCTTAAATCTAGGTTCAGTTTCAAGCTCTGCCACAGACTTCCTATTTTTTTCTTTTCACAAGGAACTTAATCTCTCTGGGCTTCAGTTTTACCTATAAAATAGAGATAATACTTCCTTTCAATCAATCTTTGTCTGTCTTGTCTATTTAAACTGTAAGCTCTCTGTGGCAGTTACTGTTTCTTAGCATTGTGTTGTGCTTTGGGTTAGACATTGTCATGGTGTAACACTGATCCATAAAGGGTTAAGCAACATGCAGGTTAAATGATGACCCGAATTCTCCCTTTAAAGACTTTTTAGGAAAGTATATAAATGGTAATTAGGGCTATTCCTTATAAATAGCTAGCAAAGCCGTGTTAGATAGTCTAGAGCTTTGAAATGTAGACTTGTATCATTAAGAATTGGAAGAAGATAGTGACTGTGGTAGTCTGTATACCTATATCTTGTTAGAGGTCAACAATGTAACTAGATGGTTCCCGTCTGCTACTATGTTCTATTGATTCAAAGATTAAAAGGGAATATTAACATTCAGATGAATTGTGAATGTGGTAATATCATTGTCTTCATTTATCTTTGAAGTATGTAACAAACTACCTGTAAATGGTGGGAGACAGGCAGTTGCCTTATGCTAATTCATGTAGCTAATTACCAGTGATGATTCGGAAATAGGAGCATTCAAAGCCACAATGCTTCACTCAAGGGGCACTGGCTGCCAAGAGGCTGCCAGAGAACTATAAAAAGAACTCTAAGGCCCTGATCCTGTATCTCAGATCTGCTTAAGCTTCTTCAGGGGAAGATTGAGTCGCAAGACTGAGGTACCCACTTCCAGACTGGGTCACCTGATATTGAACATTGGACTATGACCTATGCAACTAATTCTGAAACAACTCTTTGCAACTCTAAAGCTCACCATCTTTACTACAAAACTAACCTAAGAACTTTATTCATAATGGTATGTATAATGGTCTTTTAACTACAATACTCTCTTTCTTTTCTTTTTAAAATAAATCTTAGTTTAGTTAATTAGAATTGGCTGTAAGCATGTATTTGGGTAAGATCTGAAATATTCATTGACCTGATGGGCAATGGGTCTGATTCTTTGGGATTGCTAGAACTTTTTATATGATGAATAAGATTTTCAGTAATCCTCGTCATACTTGACTTGGCTTTCTGGGCAGGAGCTCGGGTTACTTTAAAGGAACTGTGTTTTGGCTTCTGGGTAACCAGTAAGATATTGTAGAAGCTGTTTTGTTACTCAATTGGTAAATCTAAGTATTAGAAATAACCTCCAGTTTGGGGGACTGTCTGCCCCATTCTTTGCAGTTTGTCCTGATTGAGGAATCTCAGTGTGGCCCCCCGAGACTCCTGTCACATATGGGTTGGGTATAACCACTGCCTTTAATTCAGACAGAATGCAAAGAAGTGACTGAAATGATAGAAAGGTCAGAATAGGAATTCCAGTTCTAGGAGCCAAATAGAAGAAGATATGGAGGTAAGAATGAGAGATGGAAACAAGCAAGGTGGTTAGTTATAGAATCATAGAATATCAGGGTTGGAAGGGACCTCAGGAGGTCATCTAGTCCAACCCGCTGCTCAAAGCAGGACCAATCTCCAACTAAATCATCCCAGCCAGGGCTTTGTCAAGCCTGACCTTAAAAATATCTAAGGAAGGAGATTCCACCACCTCCCTAGGCAATGCATTCCAGTGTTTCACCACCCTCCTAGTGAAAAAGTTTTTTCCTAATATACAACCTAAACCTTCCCTACTGCAACTTGAGACTATTACTCCTTGTTCTGTCATCAGCTACCATTGAGAACAGTCTAGATCCATCCCCTTTGGAACCCCCTTTCAGGTAGTTGAAAGCAGCTATCAAATCCCCCCTCATTCTTCTCTTCTGCAGACTAAACAATCCCAGCCTCTCCTCATAAGTCATGTGTTCCAGTCCCCTAATCATTTTTGTTGCCCTCCGCTGGACTCTTTCCAATTTTTCCACATCCTTCTTGTATGGTGGGGCCCAAAACTGGACACAGTACTCCAGATGAGGCCTCACCAATGTCGAATAGAGGGGAACAATCAAGTCCATCGATCTGCTGGCAATGCCCCTACATATACATCCCAAAATGCCATTGGCCTTCTTGGCAACAAGGGCACACTGTTGACTCTATCCAGCTTCTCATCCACAGTAACCCCAGGTCCTTTTCTGCCGAACTGCTGTCGAGCCATTCAGTCCCTAGTCTGTAGCGGTGCATGGGATTCTTCCGTCCTAAGTGCAGGACTCTGCACTTGTCCTTGTTGAACCTCATCAGATTTCTTTTGGCCCAATCCTCTACTTTGTCTAGGTCCCTCTATATCCTATCCCTACCCTCCAGCGTATCTACCTCTCCTCCCAGTTTAGTGTCATCTGCAAACTTGCTGAGGGTGCAATCCACACCATCCTCATTTATGAAGATATTGAACAAAACCGGCCCCAGGACAGACCCTTTGGGCACTCCACTTGATACTGGCTGCCAACTAGACATGGAGCCATTGGTCACTGCCCATTGAGCCCAACAATTTAGCCAATTTTCTATCCACCTTAGAGTCCATTCATCCAGCCCATACTTCTTTAACAAGAATACTGTGGGAGACCATGTGAAAAGCTTTGCTAAAGTCAAGGAACAACATATCCACTGCTTTCCTCTCATCCACAGAGACAGTTATCTCATCATAGAAGGCAATTAGATTAGTCAGGCATGACTTGCCTTTGGTGAATCCATGCTGACTATTCCTCATCACTTTTCTCTCCTCTAAGTGCTTCAGAATTGATTCCTTGAGGACCTGCTCCATGGTTTTTCCAGGGACTGAGGTGAGGCTGACTCCCAGGATCCTTCTTCTTCTCTTTTTTAAAGATGGACACTACATTAGCCTTTTTCCAGTTGTCCGGGACTTCCCCCGATTGCCATGAGTTTTCAAATATAATGTGACTTATGAAACTTGGAAGAGCAAAAGGGAATGAAAAAAAGTCAAGAGCACAGGGGTAGGCAGGGAGATAATTTATGCAGAGCCTTGAAGGCCTGGACAAGGAACTCAGATATGATACAGAAAGCGAGAGTAATTCAATAAAGGGATGTGAAAATGGCTGACTATGGTCAATATGATGAAAAGGTGGAAAGGAGGAGATAGCACTAATTTAGTCAAGGGTTGATAAACACAATGAGAGAGAGAGAGAGAGGTAAATATGCAAAATACAATAGAAAAACTAGAGAAGGGGAAAAGGAAGCAACAAGAATAAGCAAAAGAATAAGAAAAAAAATTGAAAGAATCATTATAACATGATGAACAGTTAAGACTACAGACCAGGGATTGGCAAACTTTGGCCCGCGGCCCACCAGGGTAAGCCCCCTGGCAGGCAGAGTCAGTTTGTTTACCTGCAGCATCCGCAGGTTTGGCCGATCACAGCTCCCACTGGCCGCGGTTCACCGCTCCAGACCATTGGGGTCTGTGGGAAGTGGCACGGGCCGAGCCGTGTGCTGGCCACCGCTTCCCACAGCCCCCATTGGCCTGGAGCACTAAACTGCAGCCAGTGGGAGCCGCGATTGGCCAAACCTGCGGACATAGCAGATAAACAAACCAACCCAGCCCACCAGAGGGCTTACCCTGGTGGGCTGCGGGCCAAAGGTTGCCGATCCCTGCTATAGACACAGCTAAAGGTATGAACGTTGTAATTCTTACCACACTTTCCATGATTCCTTGTCATATTATTAAGTACATATTTCTTGCTGTGATCTGGTGAAAACTGGAACTAAGACAACTGAGAAGGATACACAATGGAAAGACAGTCTTTTATAGTATTTACAATGTTATCACAGGTGGAAATGTACAACACCACTAGAAATTCCCCAAAGAATGAATGATGATCTCATATGTATGCTGCTCAGCTTTAAGAATTGGAAACCTGGTCAGATTTAATAACTCAGGGAACAAATGTATCTTCTATTTCCATGAAACAAAAATAGATCAAATGAAATACACTATGTGAAGGCAAACAGTAATAGGTATTCATGTAATACAAACACCGCAGTGTCTTAGTTTCAATACTGTGGTGAAACTGTATAACGAAGTATGAGTCTGTAACTTTGAACACTTATTGGGAACAAACAAAAGTCTGTTAGATACAAAATCAATGTTGCACCTGTTGCCTGATCTATAGACTATGTATTAATTATATTGATTACTTAAGAATCCTCAGTTATTACTTTGAGCGTTGATAGGGCTTTTTAATCTAGAAATAGAGAGCCAGCATCCAAGAAAGGTGCTGCCTGTGAAACAGTTAATGCCCTCCATGTCATAGGGCATGCTGGGAAATAGTTCCAAGGCAATATGTAAATTGAACTACGACTACATTTGAAAGACAACAGAAGCATCAGTGAAATGGGGGAGTTGTCCTAACTGAAGGAGTTCAACTTGAAAAAGCATGTGGTGAGAAAAACTTTGCTTTGAATTCATTTAGCTTGTTAAGTAAACAAGGTTTACTATGGTAAAACAATGCTAGTTTTCAGTTTACCTTTTATTTCTTTATTTTCTTGTATTCTGACTTTTATGCCTCATTATTTATAACTACTTAAAATCTATCTTTCTTTAGTTAATAAACTTGTTTTATTGTTTTATCTAAACCAGTGTGTGCTTGGACTGAAGTGTCTGGAACCTCCATTTGAGATTACAGGGTTTGTGCATTTTCTGTGAATGAAATGACAGATTTTTGTATGAGCCTTCACTGCACAGAAGGAAAGAGCTATGCAGTACAAGATGCGCATTTCCGGAGACCAGTCTAGATTTGCTGTATAACTCAGAAATGGCTGTCTAGAAGCATGCATGTAAGCAGTGTCAGGATGAGCTCCACCCTGACATCTGGTGGTGAGGTGTGGCAAGTTGTGGAAAAGAACTTCAGGGGCTGATCTCATTTGCATAGGCACACCCACCCCGCCTAGAATGAGGCCATAGCTGCCCAAATGGTCACTTTGCCTGCTGTGGGATCCCCAGAGTCTCTGTTATTGGGGCAGGAAGAATAAATTGTTGTTACGCTGATTATGGGAACTGTGCTTGGAACTGTACTTGGCCTTTTGTTATGGTGGAGGGACTCACCATCAACTAAGTAGCACTCGCTAGGCAAGGGTCATGGGTTTTAAAACTCTGTGACTTGAGAGAGACTGGGGACAAGTATTAATACTTGATGGCATGGGCCCCTTGGTGAGGGCCTTACATGCTAATTGCACTTCCTCCTCTCTCCACTGTGGAATATCAGAGCTAATTTTGATTCCATTAGGAGTCTAGTTACAGGCTGCTGAGCTCACTTTGGGCTAATCGTGCACCAGCACTGAGTCTCCCCTACTACAAGCTGAATTCACCAAAGAGCTGAACTGACTAAGAGCTGAAATCACTGAGCGTTGTGTTAAGTAGTGGGGGAGCCTGAAGATATATTGTGGAGCAGTTTGTGGGACGGCTGGAGTGCCTTGTGGACAGGCTGGTGGAGCAGTTTGTAGGATGGTGGGAGCTGCTGGTGGGTCACGGAACAGTTTGTGGACCGGCTGGTGGCGCAGTTCGTGAGACGGCGTGAGCTGCTTGTGGGCCGCAGAGCAGAGCTGAGCGAAGGAGTTTGTGGGGCGGCTGGCACAGCGGAGTGGAGCGGAGGCCTATGGAGCTGTGGGGCGGTCAGCTTCAGATCATGTAAGGTGCCTCTTTCCCCCGTCCCATCTCCACCCAGGTTGGGAGGTAAAGCTCCACAGATAAACTTTCGAACTCTGGGGTTGCCCTGACCAGGGACAGAGACTTTTAGGTCATTGGACTTTTGGGACTTTGGGTGATTTGGGGTTGCTGGACTCAAGAACCAAAGGGAAAGGGGCATGCCCCAATTTGCTTGGGGTGGGTTTTTTGCTCATGGGTTGTGTTATGTATCCTGTTGGTGGTGTTTCCCCAACATAATGCCACATTGTTTCTCTCTGTTATTAAAAGGCTTTTTGCTACACTCAGACTCTGTGCTTGCGAGAGGGGAAGTATTGCCTCTTGGAGGCAGCCAGCGGGGGTGGTATATATTTGTCCCAGGTCACTGGGTGGGGGCTCGAGCTGGTTTGCATTGTGTTATTGGAATGTATCCCCTAGATATTGAACCCGGCCCTTGTTGCTGCCAACTCTGACGGGCAGAAGGGTTACATGCATATCATTCATCTGGGAGTGATTTTGCATGCTAGAGCTTTGTGTGAACAGGCCAGGAGTGGTTGTTCTAACAGCAAAGCAATGTGAAAGGCATCCCAGGTTGGAGTGTTGAGAGGACACAGCTGTTCAACTGTCCAGATTGTACCCTTGGGGAATGTCACATAGGTATTCCTATTTTTTTCTGTAATATATCATACACTTGCTTTTCTTAGATTTGGTCTTGTTTCCATTGAAGTCAATGGCAAAAGTCCCAGGGATTTCAGTGCAGTCAGGGTTGGGCTTATATAATTTGTCTCTGAAACCATCAACAACATACTAGGGAAGTATCTTTCAATGCATCCTTTACATACAGACTTTTAGAGAAGTACTGTATATTAATTATCTTGATTATTTCCACAGAGAATAAGTATACATAGCTGTGAAACTCTTATCAGAGTAAATATTAATCAGGGAAAATACATAAACATATCGGAGAAAAATATCTTTAGGCAATTGAAACAATTATTGTATATGCTGCTATTGGAAAACTACCTAATTCTAGAATTGTACTTTCAGCATGCCCTTGGCTATAAACTTAGAAAGCATCAGATTATCATATGCAAGGAGGATCAAGAACTTAATCTGCACTGCAAGGTTTAAACTATTTTCCCCTGGAAATCATTAAATTTAAAAATGGATCATACAACTGTTTTGTTAGCCAACTCAGATGACTGCTTAAAATCACATAGACTTCCAGATCAATGAAAATAACTTGTTTCAGCTCCCTGGTAGACATATTTCCTTAATACATATTTGTCTCCAGCAATTGATATCGTACTGAGATTGTTCTTTCACTGCTTAACTATGATCTAGTTACCATCATACACGCATGTGTGAGCACACACACAAACTTCTGGGCTGTGCTTTAAATATTTACCACTGAAAAGGAATAGTCAAGATTTAATGAATTTGAGGAATTATAAAGTACAATCCTATCCAATTTTGCAGTTAGCGTATTATACATCAGCCAATCAGAATCCATTTCCACTTGGCAGTACTTCATATTAAACCTGCACACAGTGTTAACATTTCACTGTGATCAGAAAGATTTTTTTTTTCTAAATAACATTTAATTCACTCATTAAGTGGAAAAGAAGAGTACTTAATGCCAAAGGGAGGGTTTGCCTGGAGAAACAAACCAGTTATTTAGGGGCTGGGGAGAAAGCAGAGGAAGAATTGAGACAGATAATTGGTTGGAGACTCATGTGAACATAGCTGGGAGGGCAGAAAGAATGGAAATGAGAGAAGAGATTGTTGGATTCTTGGGGTATGAAGAAGCAGAGAAATGGTTGGGGTCCGAACACTGATGGGATTGTATGGGGCAGGAGATAGATGGCAGGTTAGAGAAAGATGGACCGATTGGGATGAGGATGAATGAGGGAGAACCAAAGTGCTGTCATTTGTATTTGAATATTTTCATGGGCTTTTTTATTTTTTTGTGCCGAATGAGAATAGCATGAGGTCTTCTGAAGCAAAGGAATTTGGTAGGTGCTTAGGTGGTGGTGTAAAAGAATATAATTTGACACTGGCAAATTATTTTAGGAGTGTCAATAAATCGTGTTTTGGTATCATTTTTAGTTCTTTTTGTTTTGTTTTGTTTATTTTTTTAATTAAAAGCTATGTCTAAAATCTTCTAAAATGTCGGAAGTTTGCACCTGTTACTTTACAATTTGACAGGAAAGGACCCACATTTATATTGCTCTTGCCAAGCCACAGCATCCCCACTTTTTTCTGGATAACTATGAAACTGGTATGATCTCATGTAAATAGTGTGCTTGATTTGGCAGTACTTCTTGTTGGAGCACAGTTTTAATGAGTGTTTTTATTTTACTGGCATAGAAAGATATGGAAAAATCTGGTTGGAACAGAATTAATTTGGGGAAAAAAAGAAAAAGAAAGATGGGGAAATCTACGTGGGGGTAACATTTTGCCCTAACAATATTAAATTGTATGGTGAAAAACAGGGCATTTGTTCTGAAAGACTGAATACAGAGTGCAAGTGGGATTCCTAAAGCTTATTAATTTCGCCTGAGGCATGACATCCAAACAGCAAACAACAATTGATATTTAATTCAGATAATAATGTATTTTACTGCTGTATTCTCTCTCTCTCTCCCTTTTTTTTTAAAGGAATCTCCAAATAAATGACTTTTCTTCCTTCCGAATCACAGATAGATAATATTGTAAATCAGCATTTTCAATATTTGCTTTGACACAATTGCATTTGACTCCATATATTTATTGATACTGATGTATATTTAAAGGCCTGATATAAAGCCCATTGAGTTCATGGAAGTTAAGTCAATCCCTAGGCATTTTAGTGCTCAGTGCTACAAGGTGCTGAGTGCCAGAGCTGTGTGAATAACTGATTTTTTTGGTTTGGTTGCCAAACTGAAAAGTAGGGGGAAAATTATTTGGGGTCAAATGAAATATTTTGTTCAATCTGAAATGAAATGTTTGGTTTGATGGGTGGAGGTTAACCTTTTAAAAAATAAAATTGCAGGGAATTCAGAACAAACAGATGTTTTGAATAAAAAAATATAAATGTTTTATCTGGAAATTGCTGAAACTAAACATTGAGTTTTTTACTGAATAAATCAATAAATTTGATCCAAATTTGCTAAACGTTGTGGTCAACCTAAATCTGCATTTACTGGCCAAAAAACCTGAAAATTTTCACTCACCTCTGCTGAGTGCCCTCCGCTGCCACAGAAGTCATTAAGAGTTGAGGGTGCACAGGACCTCAAAGAAATGCTGAGCACCTTGTAAGATCTTGCCTTTAGTAAAAAGGGAAGTTCGTCTTCCATTTGAATGAACGCAGTGCATGAGAGTGTATGCAGGATTACATGCAGAACTGGGCAAATAATCAAAAGCAAAACTACTCAAAAATAGTTCAACAACATTTTTGACAAATTCATTGTGGGTGTGTGCATGTACAGTATCCATCTAGCTGTATAAGGTGTGCAGATAATGGGAAAAAATCAATGAACATATTTTTTTAGAGAAAATATTCTGAAAATGGTCAAATCAATTATTTGATGAACATTATTCAGCCAGCTCTACACATCAGATTCAGTTCTGTGTCTGTTGCATCAAATTTTTTAGAGCTTAGACAGGATTTAAATGTTGCATAGAGCTTCTGCTGGTTTTCCACACAGATGTAAATTTCACTTTTATTCCTTCTCTATGTCACTACAGATATAGAATCTGATTTGCCTAATAGATGCGTGATCTTGCTAAATGCCACAAATCATCCTCATACATCTCATTATAGCAATGGACATTGGTTGCGTTTGACTCAAATAGTTTTTGTGTATAGTTGTTAAAAGGAAAACCATTTTTTTGTATTTTACATATTGAGAAAGTGTTGGAAACTTGCATAACTCTGGAATTGATTATTTTATTGACACAGGATTTAAAATGTGCTTCATCTGTAATAGTACAGAAGTGACAAGATCACTGCCTCAAAGAGTTTTTAATCTAAGGGTATGTCTAGACTTCAAACTCTTGCCTACACAAATTACATTGTCATAAAGCCATCACAATCAGTGTGTTGCTGGTGTGGGTGCATACTTGGCTCATTGTACTGGCGCTGTGCATACTCAACAGGATTGCTTGTTTCACTGCACAGTATGGTGCAACTTGTGTAGGTATCCCAGTCTGCAACCCACCTTCGTCGAGAGCACTGCCTTTTGAGAAGTTTTATCAATGCATGGTGGGGCAGAGATGAGTGATGCAGGGGTGACTGGGACTGTGGGATCAAGTTCTCATCATGCAACTTTCTCCACCCCATTATGCTATCTCTATCCCATAATTTGCACACCTATTTTGAAATCCCAGAAACCCGCATAGGACTTGTTGCTGTCTTCCATCTCTGACAGAAGCATGGAGACTGCACAGCTCTGCACTATAATCATGACCATTGCAAGCTCAGGACGCATACTCGTTCAGTCTTTGCAGAGCTGCAAGAGAGAACCATGAGGAACAAGACAATTTCCTGGAGGTCAGATTGCTGTGGCACATGAGGGGAACCAGTTCAATATTGTTGGTGGCATTCATGGAGTAGCTGCAAATGGTGAGGAACCATTTCTGGGCCCAAGAAACTAGCAATGACAAGTGGCAGGAGAGACAGAAGCTCTCAAAAAGTGTGGGGGGGCACCAACGCCTGAACCGTGGACCTGCACCCCCCGACACCATCCCTTCTCCCCCGAACTCCTTCCCTCACACCACTCCTTCTCTTGAAGCCTTTCTGCCGTGCAGCCTCTTCCCTCCAGACCCCACCCTCTGCTCATTCCTCTCTGCCCCTTCCCCCCATCACTCACCCTTATGGCTGGTGAAAAGTGGGAGGGCATAGCCCTCCTACTTTTAAAAATTATGAGGCCATGGTCCCCGAGTCCCCCCTGTTCCGGTGCCCCTGACTGCTGGGATCGCAACATAAGGTAGGCTTGGGATGATGAGCAATGTCTGCAGAACTTCAGATTCACCAGTACACATTCCTGGATCAGTGTGCTGAGCTTGGCTTAGCCCTCCAGTGCTAAGCACACCAGAATGAGAGTTGTATTGACAGTGGAGAAGTGAGTGGTGATAACACTGTGGAAATTTACAACACTGGATTTCTGCTGGTCAGTGGGAAGTCATTTTGGAATTGAAAAATCCACTGTGGGGGCCATTGTCATGCAAGTGTGGAAGGCCATTAATCATCTCCTGCTATGCAGGACTATGAATCTCAGAAGTGTACAGGACATAATGGATGGATTTACAGTAATGAGGTTACTACAGTGGACCAATAGATGGCATGCATATCCCTATTTTGGCATCATCCTGCATTGCCTCAGAATACATCAACAGAAAGAGTTAATTTTGTTTGGTTATACAAGTACTGGTGGATCACCAGGGCTGCTTCATCAGCATTAGTGTTGGCTGGTCAGGGAAGGTGGATGACCTTCATCTTGATCACAGGACTGTTCAGAAAGCCACAAGCAGAGATATTCTTTCCTGACCAGTGGCCATGTTGAAATGCCAGCCTACCTCTTAGTCCCCTAGCTCATGAAGCTATATACTGGACACCACAACACCACCAAGGAAAGAGTCAACTACCATCTCAGCAGGTGCAGAATGAGAGTTGAATGTGCTTTTGGTAGATGGAAGTGACACTGACATTGTTCACTCACAAAATTGACTCTCAGTGACAACAATATCCCAGTGGTTATAGCTACCTGCATAATATCTGTGAAGCAAAGGAGGGAAAGTTGCCACTGGGGTGGAGGCGGAACGTCAGTCTGCTAATTTGGAACACACAAGGGTTATCAGAAGAGCTCAGTGCAGAACTAGATGGCTGAGGGAAACTTTGTAAGAGCACTTTAACAAAGAGTCACACTAATGTGTTGTGGTGTACTGTGCTCTACCTGGCCTTGCAGTCTGGGGGCCTGTTAGGAATTGTGTGGTGCACCTCAATGAATATAACACTGTCAATGCCCCTATTAATTTTGTAGTGCTTGCTGTACATTTGATTATTTCACTGTGTTTTTTACTGGTCCTATGAGTTGTATCACAATGTGTGAAGCACTGAAATGGGTTACCTAAGGATGAGGTAGAATCTCCATCCTTAGAGGTTTTTAAGGCCCAGTTTGACAAAGCCCTGGCTGGGATGATTTAGCTAGGGTTGGTCCTGCTTTGAGCAGGGAGTTGGACTAAATGACCTCCTAAGGTCTCTTCCAACCCTAATCTTCTATGCGTTTACCTTTCCCTCAAAATATAAAGAGATTAATGGAAAATTATACTATGTGATAAGTGTATAAAATTTGAGATTAATTTAGTTATCTTCCAAAAAAGAAAAATAACTAGATTGTGACTGGACAGACAGCCTGGTCTAGTGGGTAGTGTTCAGGACAAGCCCTTAGGTAACCTGAGTGTCAGCCCTCGTACAGGAATGCATCGGATGAAGTGAGCTGTAGCTCACAAAAGCTTATGCTGAAATAAATGGATTAGTCTCTAAGCTGCCACTAGTCCTCCTTTTCTTTTAGCCCTAGTATTGCCACTGAACTGCTGTGTGACCTCGAACAAGTCACTTATTCTCTCTGTCCCTCTGTTTTCCCTCATGGGCTTTGTTAGTCCCGTCAACTTAGACTGTACACTCTTTGGGGCAGGGCCTGTCTTTTACTATGTGATTGTACAGTGCCCGACACAAAGGGACTCTGATCTTGGTGTGGGCTCTAGGTGTTATTGTAATACCAGTACAAAAAATAAAATAGCCTTTATGTGACAGCCAAGGGGAGAGGACACAATAACTCCCCCCCCCTGATCTTTTTCATGGTTGTATAAGTCCTGGCTAGTATCACAGTCCTATGCTTAAAGGGACTGTATGGACTGCTAATGTGTTGCACCCTCCCCACACATCCTTCCGTAAACCATCCAGGAGATGCAAGTCTTAAATGGATGAATTGCCATCCATCAGCACAGCTAGGAAGCCCCAGGATGCAGAGTGTGTCTTTGAGGCACAGTCTAGTGCTATCTGCAGCAGTAAGGCAGTGGATCTCTATACCAGTCCCTACAGTAATCATAATTATTTCTAAACACTTTCCTTATTTCATTTATATACAGGTTATAATAAATGTTTGCATGTTACACTCCAAGGGCTACAAAAGATTATGTGAGAAGGACAAGACAGACAAGAAAGCCCTGTGCAGATCCTTCGTAGCCTAAATGAATTAACCTTTTATTCATTTTTCCACTGAAATCATCTTTAATTTAGTTCTTCCAAGAGGAAATTTAACAACTAGAAACAGCACACGTCAAAATGCCAGAAACTACCCGATAACTGAATTTAACTCAAGAATCAGTGACTGAATAAGTGACTCTATAGGTAAAGGCCAATAAAAAAGACTTAAAAAACAACAAATTCTATTTCATCTCTCACTATGAAATAGGACAGTAAATGGTACCAAAAACTCAGTTAACTTATTTCTTGAGAGTCATGAGGAGATTGCTTAATTGTAGAGTTGTACAGAATGCTTTGCCACTCAGAATTCTCTAACCTGGATTTCACCTCTGCCTTAGATTACTGCAGCTTGGACTACAATGACTATAATTAACTGAGCCTCAGAAAACTACAGCAGAAGAATTGAAACAGTCATACAACAAATGGATTTCACTGTTGGCACACATCATATTTCAATTTAATTATGAAAAACTGATGCAGATTTTGGTTTAGAAAACACATTGACACACATAACACATTCCCTATCACTAATTGGTACTTTAGTACTACAGTATGACTGCCATAAAATTAGAAGACTACGACACCGACACAATGCCGAAACATAGCAATTACTACCCAGAAACTTGTCTGATGGTCTGTCATCTTGTCAGGATTTTGCATCAGGCTGCAGTCTATACTGCAAGTGATCTCTTTGAGCTGATGACCCCTAACACATTTCCCCCCTAAGAGAATACATCCAATTCAAAACCCATATATGTGCTGTGCATGGATGGTTTCAGTGATTCTTTCCTACCTGCAGGCATTGCTCCTGCTTAGACTGAATTTTATATGCCATTGAGTTGCCTGGTTACCTAGGTTTAAGTTATCCTGCAATTCCCCATGGCATCTCTCATTTTACTTAATCTAAATAATCTGGGGCTACTTTTTAATTTTACATTCTGCCCTGATTAAGGGGAAGTGTGAAGTTGCATTGCTGCAGGAGAGGAGCAACTTAGAAGCATAAAAGCAATGTGGACACAGGAACAAATGGATATAAACTGGCCATTGGGAAGTTTAGACTTGAAATTAGATGAAGGCTTCTAACCATCAGAGGAGTGAAGTTCTGGAACAGCCTTCCAAGGGAAGCAGTGGGGGCAAAAGACCTATCTGGCTTCAAGATTAGACTCAATAAGTTTATGGAGGAGATGGTATGATGGGATAACATGATTTTGGCAATTAATTGATCTTTAAATATTCATGGTAAATAGGCCCAATGGCCTGTGATGGGATGTTAGGTGGGGTGGGAGCTGAGTTATTACAGAGAATTCTTTCCTGGGTATCTGGCTGGTGAATCTTGCCCACATGCTCAGGGTTCAGCTGATCATCATATTTGGAGTCAGGAAGGAATTTTCCTCCAGGCAGATTGGAAGAGGCCCTGGGGGTTTTCGCCTTCCTCTGTAGCATGGGGCACGGGTCATTTGCTGGAGGATTCTCTGCACCTTGAAGTCTTTAAACCATGATTTGAGGACTTCAATAGCTCAGACATAGGTGAGAGGTCTATTGCAGGAGAGAGTGGGTGAGATTCTGCATTGTGCAGGAGGTCAGACTAGATGAGCATAATGGTGCCTTCTGACCATAATATCTATGAGTTTATGAGTCTGTAAGATAAATTTTGATTCACAGAGTCCCAGTTCCTACTCTTGAGGTTTGGTGTTAAATATAACTTCTTTATCTAATTAATTTCTCCCAGCTGATGTTGTCATCATAGCAGGTGACAAGGTGTTCAGGGGAACCGATTTTGAAGAACTATAGGCAAATTTGGGCCAAAAGAATTAAAAACCAAAGGGGATATTGCAGACTTTTAAATAATAGTAATACCTACAAAACCATAAGGGCTATATTGTGGTTATCTCTGCCCAGTGCTCAAGGTGACAGAAGATGCCTAGAGACTCTCTCCTTGTGTCCCAATCATAATCCCAATCATTGTGCTCCCTGGGAAAAATTCATTCATGAATTGCAAGGCCCTTTTCATCACTGAAGACCTACACTGGAGTATCATGGGGTGTATGCAGGTCAAGAAGTCAAACAGGAGTCCTTGTGCACATGCATATGTTTTAGTAGGAATGGAGCCTTGGATAGTGCTGAATAAATATGATAGATAGAAAGATAATACAGAATTTTCTTCCCTCAGATATCAAATAAAGCCTGACCAAACCAGCTGAAGTCAATGGACAGACTCTCAATGATTTTAGTGGGCTTTGAATTAGGATCCTAATATGGTCGCATGCACAATAAGTACCAGATTTTTAAAGGCATTTAAGTGTTGCTGTGCTCAGCATCACAATGTCTAACTGATTTCAGAGCCTAAATCTTATTTTTAAAAGGGATTAAGGAATTTAGGAGTCTAAATCCCATTCATTGCCAGTACAATTTTGGAACCTAAATTTCTTTTGAAAATGAGATTTAGGCTCCTATATCAGTTAGGCCTTGTGTCACTGACCTCAGCAATGCCTAAATAATTTTACAAATTGGGGTCTAAGGGTATGTCTACACTATGAAATTAGGTCGATTTTATAGAAGTCGATTTTTAGAAACCAATTTTATACAGTTGGTTGCGTATGTCCACACTAAGCGCCTTAAGTCAGCAGAGTGTGTCCTCACTACCGTGGCTAGCATCGACTTACAGAGTGGTGCACTGTGGGTAGCTATCCCACAGTTCCCGCAGTCTCCGCTGCCCATTGCAATTCTGAATTAAGCTCCCAATGCCTGGTGGGGCAAAAACATTGTCGTGGGTGGTTTGGGGTACATGTCATCAGGCCCCTCTCCCTCCCCCCCTCCATGAAAGCAATGACAGAGAATTGTTTCACACCTTTTTTCCTGGGTTACCCATGCAGACACCATACCATAGCAAGCATGGAGGCCGCTCAGCTCACCATCACCGTACGTCTCCTGGATGCTGCTGGCAGATGCGGTACTGCATTGCTACACAACAGCAGCTCCTTGCCTTCTCAGCAGATGGTACAGTGGGACTGATAGCTGACATACGTCTCCTGGGTGCTCCTGGCAGGTGAGCTGAGTGAGGTCAATCAGGAGCACCTGGACAGACATGGCTATTCTCCTCTTAGAGCACAAAATGGGAGCCAGAGACTCCAGATCATTCTCTTCTTTAAGTTTTGTCTCATGGAGATTCATTTCTGCCTGGGATATCATGCGAGCTGGAGGCTTCTGCCTCAGCTGCTCTCCCAGACAGCAGCACCACGTGGTCGCACCTACCCCAGCCTACCCCTTGCTCCCAAGGCTTGTGAAGCCTGGACAGTAGTAAGGGGCAGTTCATCTATAGGCTGAGCAAGTGCAGAATGGTGGTAGAATGTGCCTTTGGACGTTTAAAAGCTCGCTGGCACTGTTTGCTGACTAGGTCAGACCTCAGCGCAATCAACATTCCCATTGTTATTGCTGCTTTCTGTGTGCTCCATATCTGTGAGAGTAAGGGGGAGAGGTTTATGGCAGAGTGGGAGATTGAGGCAAATTGCCTGGCATCCGATTTTGAGCAACCAGACACCAGAGTGATTAGAAGAGCACAGCAAGGCGTGCTGTGCATCAGAGAGGCTTTGAAAACCAGTTTCATGACTGGCCAGGCTTTGGTGTGACAGTTGTGTGTATTTCTCTTTGACGCAAACCTATCCCCTTTGTTGATTTTAATTCCCTGTAAGCAAACCACTTCCCCCCCTTCAAAATAAAGTAACTATTGTTTTGAAACCATGCATTCTTTCTTTATTAATTAAAAAATAAATCAGATAACAGACAAGGTAGCCCGGGCAGGGTGTGAGAGGAGAGAAGGACAAGGGCACTTTGCTTATTGTAGCCACTGAAAATCAAACTGTTTGAATGACAGCCTTCTGTTGCTTGGGCCATCCTCTGGAGTGGAGTGGCTGGATGTCCAGAGCCTCGCCTCCTCTCCTTCCCCTCGCATTCTTGGGTGTCTGGGTGAGGAGGCTATGGAACATGGGGAGGAGGGTAGGCAGTTATACAGTGGATGCGAGGGGGGGGTCCTATGCTCTTGTTGGCTTTTCTGCAGCTCCAACAGATGCTTTGTCATGTCCATTTGCTCCCCCAACAGACGCTTCATCGTGTCCTTTTTCTCCCCCATTAGTCTCAGCATCGCATCCTGCCTCCGCTCTTCGCGCTCACTTAATTCTTTCCTGGCCTCTGCCACTGAATGCCTCCATGGATTAAGCTGTGCGCTGTCAGTGCAGGAGGACGGCATGAGCTCGGAAAACATGTCATCGTGTGTGTGGTTTTTTTTGCCTTCTAATCTGTGATAACCTCAGGGACGGAGAAGATAGGGGGAGTGTAGAAACATTCTACGCGCTACGATTCTGGGGGGACTGCATGGTCACCTGTGCTGCTGTGTTTGCCATGCTGACCAAACAGGAAATGAAATTCAAAAGTTCCCGGGGCTTTTCCTGTGTACCTAGCTAGTGCATCGGAGTTCAAAGTGCTGTCTAGAGTGGTCACAATGGAGCACTCTGGGATAGCTCCTGGAGGCCAATTCTGTTGATTTGTGTCCACACTACCCCAAATTCGACCCAGCAAGATCAATTTTCGTGCTACTCCCCTCATCGAGGAGGAGTACAGAAGTCAATTTTAAGAGCCCTCTAGGTCGACAGCACGGGATTGGTTGTGTGGATGCAGTCAGTTTTGAATTGACCTAATGTGGTTAAATTCGACCAAACCATGTCGTGTAGACCAGGCCTAAGTGAGTTTTCAAGATGTACAGTAATGCAATCATATATTAGAGGGCAAAACTTGGCATATAAAGTTTGATTTAAACATTTTGGGGCTCAGTTCTGCATAATAGTATGTAAGCATACCAGGTCTGATTTTAGTGATGTACACTTGTATCTTTTTAGGTACCATTTAGTTAAAAGGCACCAACTGCTTTCATACCACACTTTTTTTTTTTTTTTTTTTTTACCAAGAATCCTTCAAAATGGTGGAAATTTTTTTGAGTTTCAAAATTTTCTTCCAAGAGAAACTGATTTCACACCAAAACAGACACAAAATTTGAAATGTCATGATTTGATGGAAAATCACCAAAATTACCAGTTTGATGGTAAACATTCTAATTTACATATAATGTCCTTAAATGTAACATAGTGATAAACCTTCCTGATAAAATAATACTTTCAAGGAGGAGGAAGGGTCCTGCTACAAATTAAATAGATAGGAATTTTACCATTGGTGTCAGTGAAAGCAGACTCTGATTCTGTGTTCTTAAATCTTCATATTAAGATGAGATTTTTTTTCCATTTGGGGACTATTCACCATGGGCTTCATTCATTATGTGAAAGATATATATATACAGGGTTTATGCAACAGCTCAAAACAGAGCATAAGCAAAACTTAAGTGGTGCTTAGACCCTTATACAGGTCTTTTGTGTATGAGTGAATTGCTCCCTGCAAGTGTACTACTTAGGCTAAATACAGAGGGTTAGGAAGTTCTAATGTGATTTACATACATCTTATTCTGAACCCATCAATGTGAACGTTACAGTCACTTAGGCTGACTGAGACCCAGAGGTAAACCTCTGAATTTGGTCTGAGTAGTGTTTACATTAGTCCTGAGGTTTATGCAGGCTGTACTGTATTTGGACCAATTTATAAAACTTGTGCATTTAATACTATTATCTCTGCATCTAATTTGATGTGACCCTCTTTCCATTTTGGATTTGAATAATATTTTTTAATCTTTGTGTACTAACTCAGCTGCAATTTTTGTTTCTTAATTTGAAAATCAAACTTGCCAAGAGTTCCTTAAACTGTTATACCCAGCCCCTGCTTTAACTTGTGCTCTAAATCCTCTGTAACGCATTGCTTTCCTGATTTTTCTTTGTGCTTTTGGAGTTGCACAAAGCTCCTGCTGAGATACTGATATGAGTGCAAGGCAAGAAGGCTCCTAAAAGACATTAAAGGCCCTCTTATTGCTAATTAAAAGCTCTTTACTTTCTTTCCACATGGCCAGGACAGCTGCTTCACATCCTCTCACTGGTAAGGAAACACATAAATTCAAAGACAATATTGTGAACAGCACCTGGCACTTGCTGCACCTGCCGTGATGAGACTATATTTCATTCTGTCAGTAAATTAACATTCTCCAGGGCTGAAAAGGATGTTTTTTTCTCATTCAACCTCTTCCATTGTCCCCAGTGGTAAAAAGACAGTAGTTTTGCTTCCATTTTCGATACTAAATATATCATATTGTTGTTTGCTTCACTGATGCAGACACCTGCCTCCTGCTGTAAATGTTGTGTTCTGGTTCTGAAAGATTTCCCCAGGGCTCCACATTCAAGTATTGGCTTGTAACTATGGCTTAATATCATGTCAAAATCTCTTAAGGAAGATACAGCTTGTCAAGTCATTTCAGGATTGAACCTTCATCTAGCGAAATTCTGAAAATGTCCTTTGAGTGTTTGAAGCATGCGAAGACAAATAAAAGGCTAGCAAGTCATTTGTAAAGATAATAGCTAACAGCATGCATTTTCCACTTCTCTCCTTTCCATTAAATGTTGATAAAGAGAGAAGAGCAGATTGCAGGGCAGCGATCTAGGTTATTTATAAACAGGTCAAAGAAAGTCCCAAACTTCTGTGTCTTAGGCATGGCTGGGGGGAGAGGGGGAGGAAGGAAACCACAATCAAACTTTGTAAGATTCAATCACTGACAGATTGATCTTGGAGCTTTCTGAGAAAGGGCACTTCACAGCTACATCAGGGAGCGTATTTTTCTGAAAGGGTTTTGATATATTTAATATAATATTTATTAGAAAATAATTGAATCTGGCTGGATCCAGGGGTATTTGTCACTTGTGTGTGTGCTGCAACATGGGAGAGGTTTTAGGAGCAACTTTATATTGATGGAATTGGAAATCCAGGTGCTTTGCAGAAGTTTTTTTTATTAATTTTGAGAGAGGCCAAATTACAAGCCATAGTTGCCAGCACTTCCTGGTAAGTGGCTGTGAGCGCCAATGAAGAGTGAGTGCATTTACATTCTGTAGAGATCTATCTCTTCTCTAGATAAGGGAAACAAATCAATGGGGGTGAATAAGCAGCCAAAATGAAAAAGTAATAATGTATGAATTCTCAGCATTTTTGTCATCAAACTTGTACTATGTCTGCTGCATTGGAGAGTTTAGGAACCATTTGGGGACAGAAACTTAAGCAGGACCAAATGAAAAGTTAAAGTTTGTATAAATAGCATCCTTTACTCTAACAATGAAAACCACCAAGAAATACTTAAGTAAACAGAATTATGCAAAATATTCAAATAATGCATACTATTCACACAAAACTGACTTGGGTTAAGGTTGTATTGCAAATTCAAAACTCAGATCAGTCTGAAGGTTTTGCAAAGGTTTATAATCTTTGTAAGTGAACCTCAGTCCACTTTTGACCAAAACAAAGTGAGTTGATAGTTCAGTAGGAAAGCAGGGGAAATGTGAAGATTTGATTGGTATTTCATTATGTATTTGGATTTGTTACATTCAAAACTCAGGAAGTGCAAACACATGGAATATAAAAGCAAAGGAATTGTATATATATATATATATATATATATATATATATATTGTATATCATATATATACCATTGTTTTTTGTACAACTCTGGGGAAAAAATTAACTTCTACAGAAATAAGGCAACTTGAAATCTAGTCAGTTTTTTTTTTAAATAAAAATGAGTTAAAAGTAGAGCTGCTCAAAATAATAGTAAAAAATTAGGCTGTTTTCAAAAAGTGTTTATATTTCCAAATGTATGTAATTTCAAAAACTCAAAATATTCAGAATCTCTCTTAATTTTCAATATAAAAAAACCTTCAGACATGTCAAGCCCCTTTCCATCTCAATTTTTGATAACACTTTCATCATCCTTTTTGAAGTTTCAATTTTTTGATAAAGAAATCAAAACTCGAAATGGGTGATGTTATTACCAGCTCGAATTAAAAGCAGTTTCCAGTACCATTTTTGCACCTGAATCCAACTGCCATTTTATGCTTTTAAATTCACACTTTCATATTTTTTTCTATTTGTCTAAAGGTACCATAAGATTTCCTGTGGGTGAATTCCATTATTATTCTATTATGGTTTCTCCATTTAAACTCTGCAGGTAAAGTCAAGACACACTTTTAGAAAGATTATCCAGAAATGCCCGTCACCTTTTCTTTACACATGGCTCAGCACAGTCCTCATTACATCCTTGGCATTGATTTGTTATTATCCATCTGTCTGTTTTCCTACCTCTCTTGATGATACCAGTAATAAATTTTTCCATACATCGCAGTTCACCTTTTACATTCTAACTGACCAGCTCTAACTTTCTGAACAATGATCATTTTTCAGCTCCATGCCACCACAAGCAGTGTAGAGGTATCAAAAAAAACGTTTGAAAATAATGTTCTTCAGTTTCCACTTGATTATCTCTTCATCTTCTCAGTATCAATATGCTTAGATAGATATACTCTCTAACTGGTTCTAAATCTTTTCATTCTTTTCACCGTTATCTGCATTCCTCATTTTGCTATGTTCATTTCTTGGTTTATTGATACTTTGTCCTAGCATATGATTCATATTTTTAACTTGTACAGTGAGAACCTGTCACACTGATTACAACCTTGCATCCAAAATTATCCTTTGGGCCATAGAAGCTAAAATTAGTGCTAAAATGTGAGATATTAATAACTTTTGGATGTGTCAGTGGACTTTAAAATAGAACAAATGTTTATGGTACCATTATATATTATATGCACAACCTAATGTTCTTCATTGTGTAGGAACTGTTACTTCAGGTGCATATAATCCTCATATTATGGATAGAGAGACTGTGACACACAGGTTGAATGATCTGCCCAAAACCACAGACTGAGTCACTGGTGGATTTAGGGTTAGAACCTGGAATTTCTGGGTCCCATCCCTCTGCTCATTCAACTACACCCATCATCTCTATTTTTTAAAGTCTTCTATATTTCTTTTGTTAACTTAATATTAAAATGCATGCATAAATAATTTGGTAAGAGGAATGCAATCACATGACAAGTAATCACTGGAGGTGATTTAGAGATATTGGACAGTGTAGCCAAGATTTTCAAAAGTGGTTAGGGATTGAGTATCTTGATACTTGGGAGCCCAACTTGTGATACCTTCAAGGGGACTGATAAGCAGAAAGTACTAAGCACCCATCCTCTGGAAATCAGCCCCTTTACAAAGTCTCAGATTGGGCGTCCATAATCACTAGTTACTTTTGACAGTCTTGGCCCAGTAAATAGAAAAAAAAAAGATGGGGTATGAGTTAGCCTACTGTGTTCTCCTTCCATCCCTAAACAACTGAATGATAATTTGCTCGTACATGTGTACTGTACTTATTCTTTGTCATCTTGCATGACTAGTCCATTCCTTACCTTGCCATTTTTTGTGCATTCACATTTGCACATTTTGTTCAACAAATGGCTTAATCCAAAACCCATAAATCAATCAGTCTTTTCACTGAACTAGGCTTTGTGTCAGGCCCCAAGTGATTTCTTTCATTCAGCTTGCAAAAGTTTCCCATCTCCCATACACCTTACTGTGGCCCCTACTCCTCATTCAACCCCCTCCTTCAAAGTCCTGTTTTTGAAAAAACAGTCTTTGTTAACATTTTCACTAATGACCTTGGCACAAAAAGTGGGAGTGTGCTAATAAAATGTGCAGATGACACAAATTTGGAAGGTAGGAGGAGGATCAGAATATCATACAAGATTTGGACACCCTTGAAAACTGGAATAATAGAAATGAGATGAAATTTAATAGTGCAAAGTCATGCACTTAGGGACTAACAACAAGAATTTTTGCTATAAGCTGGGGATGTATCAATTAGAAGTGACAGAAGAAAAAGACCTGGGTGTGTTGATTGATCACAGGATGACTATGAGCCGCCAATGTGATGTGGCCACGAAAAAGGCTAATTCAGTCCTCGGAGGCATCAGGCAAAGAATTTCCAGTGGAGGTAGGGAAGTCTTAGTACCATTATACAATTTACTGGTGAGACCTCATCTGGAATACTGTGTGAGATTCTGGTTTCCCATGTATAAGAAAGATGAATTCAAACTGGAACAGATACAGAGAAGGGATACTAGGATGATCCAAGGAGTGCAAAACCTGCCTTCTGAAAGGAGACTTAAAGAGCTTAGTTTTTTTAGCCTAACCAAATGATGGCTGAGGGGAGATATAATTGATCTCTATGAATACATCAGAAGGATAAACACCAAGGAGAGAGAGGAGTTATTTAAGTTAAGTGCCAGTGTTGTAAAAAGAAAAAAGGGATATAAACTGGCCATCAGTAAGTTTAGGGTTGAAATTAGATAAAGGTTTCTAACCATGAGAGGAGTTAAGTTCTGGAACAGCCTTCCAAAGGGAACAGTGAGGGCAAAAAAATCTAATTTAGATTATTGATAAATGTATGGATGGGATGGTACAATGAGATTGCATACAATGGCATCAGGCCTGTGTGTGACTGCTATTAGCAAATATTTCCAATGGCTGGAGATGGGATGCTCTTCTACAAATCAGACCCCCGGGTATGTCGTTGGGAATCCAGAAAATGAGAAACACACATGTAGTGACCCCCTATGAAAAGTTTAGTTAAGGGATTTGTCCACCATTACATAGGAAGTCTATGGCAGAAGCAGGGCTAGAATCCATTTCTCCAGGGCATCATTAAACTGTCTTAACCATGTGATCATCCAATCAACTGCTTCATTCGTTACACACCTTCCAACTTCTGCAAGTTACTAACAACATTATCCTTCACTATAGAAACTTGATTCCTTCCCAGAGCACTGCCCATCCTGTGCGCTGAAGGAAGTAGGGTCCTATGGAAAAAAAAGGGTATGTGATAATGTAATGTGTAATGATAAACTGTATCATAATGCATATGCACAAAGGGGCAAATTAAGATTGTACAAGCAGCCTTAATTCTAGTAATTCCTAACTAATTCCAGATTCTGTGCTTGTGCTAGTGAGTATAAAACCTTTCTGTCCCTGTGCCTCCATTCTTTTTCTCCCCATTGAGCTCCTATCCACTATCCCTGTCCCTCCCCTAGCTCCTGACCTTGTTTCTATCCACTCCTCCCTGTCCTTTTCATTTACTTCCCTGCTCCCTGCCACCACATTGGTTCCTGCCTCTGTTTCCTTCTGCTTCTGTCATCACCCCACCATCCTTGCCAGCTTCTACCTTTGTACCCTCTCTGCTTCTATCCCTGCCCCTGAACAACCTATTTCTGTCCTTTCCTGAGCCCACTCCTATCTCTGCCTCATCTTTGCTCCTCAGCCGTTTGCATTTCAGCTAGGTTGTCTCCTCACTGCCTGGCCCTTAGCATCAAGAGCATTGAGGGCACATGAGTGACAGTCTCTCTGGTCTCAGTTCAGGAACCTGGCACCACACTAGCCCAGAACAGCAATTGCAGGGAAAGTCCTGCTCAGCCCCTGCAGTCCCAGGATGCATCATGCTCAGTTTCTCTGGGTAGATAACAGTGTATAGGAGTTTCAGTGCAGATGGAGACTGCAGAGAATGGAGCAGTCAAACTCTAACTGGCCTCTACTGAGCATGTATGAAGTGAGACTTTTCACTTGGCCAGATCAGAGCACATTTTCACAGGGATATCAACAGACACATCCCTGACATGAAGGCCACATTTCAAACCCCTGCTCCAAAGTACGGAGGTGCTGGAGCTTCTCAATGAAATGCTTGTAAGTATTTGTTCCTAACCTTACTCAGACATATTTGAACTGTTCTGTCTGAAGCTTCCCAACAAAATTCAGCCCTGAGACAGACCCCTCACACAGAAAAGGTCAGCCACCAAACTTAAAGTCTGATAAAATTCTAAAAGTGGATTGTGTTAGACAAACTTAAGTACAGCTAGTGCTACCAGCTCCACCTATTACATCTGTTTAAAGACATTCTAAACTCCTTTAGTGGTTAGACCATTTGTTTGTGAACTGAATTGGGCTGTAGCTCCAATAATTTTGTAGCCTTTTGTTGCCTTTGTAGACTTTTGTAGCCTACAATTGTGATTCTCAATCTGTGGGCTGCAGGCTGCTTGCGGTCCAATCAGCACACAGCTGTGGCCCATGTGACATCCTCAAGGCCAGACAGGTGGTATATATATTGTGTGAATGCAGCCCACATAACACATGGAGAGCTGCATATGTGACCCACAATGGTAAATAGGATGAGAACCATCGCTTTACACTCTCAGTTCTGTTCAGAATTGTACACTTCACACTATTAGTCCCTTTAAAATCACCTCATTTCCATAGCAAAACCAATTGCAGAGGGATATTCAGTCTTTGACTTTTAGAAGAGCCAAGAGTGGAAAAGCTAACACTAACAAAAACAGTACAGAAATACTCTGCCTGGGACCAACTATATTTATACCAAAACACTTCACTACAAGTAATAATGCTAAATGCTGAAGATCTAATCCTGGATTTCTGACTAAATGATTCAGGATTGGGCTCACAATGAATTCACAAGGATGGTAAAAATAAAATGTTGCTTTTCTGTTTCTAGATGAAGACTATCATCAGTACAGAGCTAAAGCTATTAATGCTAGAAGGGTCACTGACATTTGGAAACAAGATATGTCAAAGAATATCAGAGAGGCAGGCCAAGAAAACAGAGTTATATCTGTTTTAAAAATAGTATTTAATTGTAGCATTGAAATGTGGCCAATTATATAATGACTAAACAAATGCCATGACCCACACTTTATATGTTGGACAAATGGTTATGCTTACGCAGCTGTGAAAAATGTATTGCAATGCTATATAAAGATCACTTAACAAACTAAAACCATGGTGATCTTTAAATGCATTTTTGTAAGAACAGCTTAAAGAAAAAAAAAACGACCTGAATGGGTCCAAACTTTGAGAGCCTCTGAAGCTGAATACCTTCTGAGCTATGTAGATAGGTCAGGTATCCTTTCTATTGCACTTAGTCACTCAGAACTATTGTGAAAGTGGCAACATCTTAGATGTCACTGTGGAAATACTATTACTCCCTCTATATAAAGTAAAAACCTTGTATCAACTCCAACCTTGTTGACAACAAGCACATCTAAAAAGTGCTTTCCTTCTGTCTTTTCAGGCCTAGGGGAAGGTTATGATGCACAATATAGAGGCCAAGCCAGGAGATTGTTGTTAAAACCCTTTGGTTTTGGCTGTTTAACAAGTACTGGTGAATTTGGTGAAGCAAGATGAGCTGCCCAGTCTACTCTTTTAGGCCCAGTTTTCGAGGATCCCCTACCTAGCCATGCAGGAGTAGAAAAGGAAGGAAGACACTCCCTCCCCTTATGCAGCTGCATAGGGCCCACTTATAATATTAGTCCCCCTGGTCTCTGTGCACTTGGGACCATGTGCCTCCTCTTGGGGAGTAATATGTTGAAATGCAGACAGAGAGTACGTGGGGCTATGCCTCAACCTTCTGCACTACCTATACAGCAAAGCCAGAATAGTTGGAGGGAGCATTCCATGCCTACCTATTGGCTACTGTACAAACACAAAAATGGGAACACCATCCATCTGACTTGGAACAACCCTTCTCCCTCACCCTATCACTACCACAATTATATCCTCAACGAGTGTTCAAAGCTTATTTTGAGAAGGGGATAGATAGAGACAATTTCAGATTGAGAAACACAGGTCTATAAAGGTCTACTGAGGCAAACCTAATCTTTGGAATAGCTGGTGTTAAAATCTTGTTTTTATGAATCACAAGGTGTACAGCAAAGAGCATAAGCTGACTTTTGTGAATATATATTTTTCAAATGTTGTGTTCCTTTAAAAAGCTTAAAACCTGGTGCATATTTTTACCTGTAATGTTTGTTGTGCCTGTTATCTTAACCAGCCCGTTCGTCTCCATTGTCAGAGAAAATAATATCCAACATTCCTCAAAGAAAAAGCACATCAACCTCAGGGCATTTTCATGTGATGTTTTCAGTCAACGCATTTTGCAAGTCAGCACAGATTCAACTCAACTCTAAATTGCATCATTTCAAATTAGCATCAGCTCAAAAGATGTTCCTGACTGAGGTTCAATATCATTCTGAATGACTGTGTATTAATACCAACAAAGGAGATAAGAACAATTAGCTATTCTGAGTAACATTCTAAGTGTCAGTGAAATAAGCACTAAATTGATGAAATCTTAGATGTGTTAAATCTGAATAGTTAATGACAACTTGTCTTCATGTAAAGTAAAGGCCTAGCCCTGGGATTATTTCTTAACAAAAGCAATCCTTACTCAGTTTCACTGCTGTACTCTGGCATGGACATGGCACTGTGCAACATTTACATTAAGCGCTTGTAGGACATTAGTAATGCACGTGCCCCTCTACACAGGACTGAATTTCCCTAAGACCAGTTACAATGAAGTCAATGAGACTAACCATAACAGAAAGGACGACTAGGCCTGGACTACACTGGGGATGGGGTGGGGAGTTCAAACTAAGATACGCTATTCGCGTAGCTGAAGTCAAAGTATCTTAGTTCGAGTTACCTGGCCGTCCTCACGGCAGCAAGTCGACTGCTGTGGCTCCCCCGTCGACTCAGCTTACTCCTCCTGCTGAGGTGTGTCAGGGGGCTTATTGCTTCACCCACTTACTTCCCTGGTCCTTCTCGCATGAACAGAGAGCAACAATACCCAAAGTCCAAAGGTGCAAACAATTCAATGTTTATTGGGGTAAACTTCCAGCAAGCTTGATTCCGGTTTCCTTCCTTAGTGTCCCCCTTCCCAGCTCTGACACCACAGAGCCTTTCACCTGTGTCCTTGTTCCCATTCCTGCCCTTAGCCAAACATGATTCCAATTTCCCCACCCACATTCCCTGTTCCCATTTCCCCCTTTAGCAAAACATGATTCCAATTTTCTTACCCCCATTCCCTGTTCCCATCTCCCCCACCCACTCCCTTCCTCACTGACTGCAGGCTATATAGTAAAACTTGAGTTCTGCTTTGCTATACCTTAACCAATCATTTTCCTGAAATTTAACTAACCAATCCTAACATATTGTAACATAATTATGTAACCAATTATATCCCACCACCTTAATTAGTTTACACCCAGCAAAATTAATTATACAGCAGACAGGAACAATCACAGAACCAGACAGAGATTATACAGCCAAACAATAGCAAAGTGGGAACTATAATGACAAAACAATACAGAAGTGAGGATTTCACATCCCAGCTATTGATACGTGAGTTCTTGCCAGACAGGATGCTATCAAACTAAGTTTCCTTTTACATTTTCTAGGCACTTCCCTTTCTCTGGAGGTGATAGGCATTATCAGGACAGGACTGTATTCCTAACAGCCCAATAGCACTTTCTTTCAATGTGACTGGTTTGGAATGTGAGGAGGTGACTGGTCGCTTCCCAGCTTATGGCTGCTTCTGCTGCTTAGCCAAAGATCTTAGCCTAAGCACAGGGCCTCAGACTGTCACAGTAAGAGAAGGCCCTTACACCGGCAGACAGTGATTTTGATTCTTTCTTTTATACCTCTATAACTAGCCAAGTGATAAGAATACACCTAAATTCTTCGAGTACAGGCCTTTACCGACAGGCCTGAATATCTATATCCTAACAAGGTGGAGTACAGGCATTGATTCGGGGATTGACTTATCGCATCTAGATGAGACGCGATAAATCGATCCCCGATAGATCGATCACTACCTGCCGAGCCGGTGGGTAGTGAAGACGTACCCCTAATGTAAGCATTACAGGTCCATGTCATGGCTCTCCTTCCCGCACTGTCTGCCATAAGGAAATATTCCTGCAGGCAGTTTATTGAAAGAGAATTGTTATGGTGGTACCTGCAGTCATGCAATCTGCCAGAGACATATGTTCAGACTATGGACATGTATTAGGATAGCAGAACAGTAGAGAGAAGCAGGTGCAGCTACAGTGAGTCATTCAGTGAAAGTGAAGCTCTACATGAGGGATAAACCTTAAGCCCATTCCGATTTGTGATTGTAATTGACACCACAACATAGGAGATCAGGGGAAATGCTCCATGGAAAATGCTTTACGCTGATGATGTTATGTTGTGACATGAACCTAAATATGAACTGGAAAGGGACCTAGAACTACTGAGGGCTACATTAGAAGAAAATGGCTTATGAATCAGTCAACAAAAGATGGAATGTGCAAATGCAACACAGCCTATTAGTGAGTGCGTAAAAACTCGAATGTAAATGTTTCACATACTCTTAATATTATATTATGACCAAGTGTCAAGGTCAAAAATGGGGCAAGCCATAGCTTTGTCAAGTTAAGGGGTCATAATTTTAACTAAAAAAAAGGAAACAACCTGGTACACATTTGAATTAATGATAAATAGTTTGTCATGGGAAGCTATGGGAAAAGTGAAATAAATATTCTTTATTTTACAATTTATATGTTTATAATCATTTACTAGTATAACTATGTTAGAAGTTATTAAAATATACTGCTCTTAACTGGACATATATAAAGCCGCGTTTGTAAAAACTGTGGGAGAGTCTTCCTTTGTAGCCAGCTGATAAAGACCATGACTTTTTACTTTGAAAAAAAAAAAGTAAAAATGCCATATTATTGTCACAGAAGCCAGGGTTGTGACACATTTACTAATAGTTATTCTATTCTCTTTTACGTGTCACAAGGGATGTTTAACTATTTGTTTTGACATATGCAAATGGAAACTGTTTGGGGTAGATCCTCAGCAGGTGTACATTAGAAGAGCTCCTTTGACTGTGTTCTTCTTGTCTTATGTGTTATCTTCAATATTTAATTCTTTTAAAAGTTTTGATTTTCTAATTACAATATTTGAAGATCCTATTTTTTTCTCTGGGGCAAAAAAATGAACTATCAAGAAAAGTGTGGATCTCTGGATTTTTTGGCTGTTTTCAATTTTAGCCCTTTCTGTATACAAAAATAAAATACCTTGGAAACAAATTACAATGTCATAGAAAACCAATAGTACAGTTATGATAAATGTTTGTTGCAGAATAACAATTAATAGTTTAAAGCAGTCATTTATTAGTACAAAGCTAATATTTTCACTTAAAGTATTGGGTTTAGGAAGAAGAAAACAATAACTTGTCATTTTCAAAAAGGGTTGTAACATGATAAATAGTCAGAAAAAAACCCACCACCTCAATCATCACCATTGTCTGCCAAAAGCATAATTTGTTAGTGTCACTACTATCCTCAGAGAGTGACTAAAGAAATGATGCTCACAGATATCCTAGAAAAAATAATGTGTGATGGCAAATAGTTGAGGGTTTCTTTTTAACAAATCACCTAGAAAATATTACCAAATATTAGTAGTTAATGGCCTCATATCTGAATATGTTACAGTGTTACCGCTTCACTGCTCTTTCTTACCTTGTTCTGCTTCTGTAGGATTCCTCTAAAAATCAGTTTGAGCTATATCTTCATATTCTTCTCTCAACCCTCCCTGCACCATTTGGGTAATATCCCTCAAAATAAAAAAAATGTGGCTATATAAATATAGATGTGTGCAAGTAGATGTTAAAATATGGGCAAGTATTGAGAAATAAAATTATTTTTTTTAACTAAACAGCAAAAAATCTGTTCCTGATTTTTTATTAAAGGGATTTTTGTGTTTTCAAATGTAGTGTTGGCATGTGTTGTACGCAGAATAATATGTACTGTATACAATAGAATAAGAGATCACTTTTGTATTTTATGTAATATGGTACACAAAGAAATCAGAGGATATATGATACTTGTTCTGCCAGATTCCTGAACTTTAGATGACTACTTAATCTATAATACATTGTACCCCAAAAGAGAAGTCTATATTCTGCACTCTCTTCAAAACATAGGTCAGACTGGACAGGACTCAAGCATTACAAAAAACAAAACAAAACAAAAGATTATGAGACTGACTTTGATGGAATCTAAAATTCACTATCTGTCTACAAAATGATTATAGCAGCAAAGAAAGTGACAGATCAAAGTTTTCCACACTGCACCATTAATATGCAATACCACTTGTAATAGTGGTTCTTAACTATGTGAACACATGTCCATAACTGCGACCACCAACGCATTTCATGTAGAGCTCTGAGCAGATGTCAGATAATCACTACTAGTCCATTTCAACTACTAGCACATTATAATCTCCTGAGCTAACTGGTCCTCAAAAGCAAAATGCTAAACCCACTTATACTAGGACACTTTTTATAAAGCAGCAAACCAAAATCTGTTAGAGACACAAATGTTGTATGGTAAATTCAAGTGGAAATAAAATCATCTTTATTAGATAGATTCAAGAGATACTAGATGATTAGGAGGTGATTATTATTCTGATATAGTGAAATATGAAATAGTCAAACAGAAAGCACATTTAGTAATTTAGAGAAAATAATCTGATTTACATCTCTTTGATTTTATTGAAAATTTCCGTTACAAGGTGATGATTGGAGAAATTGTGAATGAGGGACAATACCGAAAGATCAGAATGAATGAGTGAGAAAGAAAGAATACACAAATGATTTTTCTATACATTTACCATTTTTGGTTTGATTGGACTGCATTGTGTGTTATGTTACAAACCACTAATCTCTCTGGGCCATATCAGCCAATTTTTTTTCTCAGTTATACTGATGTAAATCTAGTGTAACTCCACTGACTCCATTTGAGTTACTCAGGATACTGTGCTACTCTGAACATACATTGATTTAGGTCAGAGCAGACTTAAGTTTAGACTTATGCAGAATTAGAAACTAATGCCAAGCTACCTAGATGGGATGGTGCTAGCAAAGTTATAAAAAAATACCTCCTTGTTTCCTGTAGGTGGAGAGGCTGAGTGGGTGGATATGGCAACATTTTTAGGCCTGGCTCAGCACAACAGAAAGAGTTAACCTAACACTATTCATACCTACAAAAACTACTACTGAAAATTGTGTTCATGGATAGCAAGTGCATGGTAAAATCACAAGTCTACAAAGATCTGAACTATTCTGTTACCAGTTAATACAGTTTCCAGGAAACAGTTGATAAAACTCGGGATTGCTACTGACCCCATTACTTGCCACTGACCTCCATTATAGTATTTCCTGTTGCAGGTTTTCAGGAAGGCTAATCTACCAAATGTTGAGAGGTATCTTGTTAATAGCAGTACAGATTTGTGAGCCATCTTGAAATTAACCCATATCTTAACTGGGAGCCAGTTCAACTTTCTCAGCAAGGGGATAATAGGATGAAAGTGCTTACCATGGTACAGCATATTACCAAGTAACTGAGTTCTGCACTAGGTGCTGCTATTGGGAGATAGCTGAAAGATCAAACAAGCATTAAAAAGTTAGAAAGCATTAAAAGAGAAAGGAGGTAACAACAGTATGACATTCATTTTCAGCAAGTGGCCTAAAGATCATGGGTCTTGGTCTAGCTAAATTACTGAGGTGTTTGTAAAACACTTTAATTATATGACTGATACAGGCTTCAAAAGAAATCTCAAATGTGCAATGACTCAGAGGTCACAAACATTATCTAACAGATAATAAAGAGAATGAAATAAACCACCACAGACAACACCACTGAGGCCTCTGCA
The DNA here is from genome assembly GCF_965140295.1 of Lepidochelys olivacea. Lineage (NCBI taxonomy): Eukaryota > Metazoa > Chordata > Testudines > Cheloniidae > Lepidochelys > Lepidochelys olivacea. Next base: position 71,389,633 of record NC_140411.1, on the reverse strand, counting down.
TTAGTGAGCCAATCAACAACAACCTGCTAAAGCAGCAAAGCACCAAAAGTACAAAAGACTTCATCTGCTTTAGTGAGGGGAAGATCGTGCAAAAATAAGAGTTCAAGAAATGTTGTGATGACACTGTAACGGAAAGAACAAAGTACTCTTTCCTAAAACGTGGCTTCATTTGGCTTTGTCCATTGCTCCTCATATTGCTTTCCAATTCTACTCTGCTCCAGCACTAAAGAGGGAAATTTCCTCTCTGGAAAGTTTTTATCTGTTATGAACGGTGTCAGACCTCCTTTTGGTATTTTTCTGGTATTAAGTATATAAAATAAAGTTTGTTTTGTTTTCCTCTCTGACTATATTACTGCACTTGAGGGGAAGTTTGTCTTAAAAAAGGTTTCATGATATTTCAGTGCTGTGTAGTATGGTAACACCAGGTAGCTTTCATTTGTGTTAATTATCCTTCTTTCTTCACTGGCCTTATGTGCTCCTCACTGTTATGAACTGTAGCATGTACAGTTATAACAATATACAAAAACGTACACTGGATCTCCTTTTCCAGAGAATAATTAAGAAGTGTAAAGAGTTTCCAGAATTTCTGGCAGAAATCTTCCTTTATAACCACATTTTTCTCCCAGTCCTGTCTTCATTGCTTCAGCTGCATTTTTTTCTGATGATACAACTACGTTTCAAGTTATTAATTAGATTAGTTGCCTTGGTAAAATGTAAGAGATGATTCTTATTGGTGTAACAGGTTAATAAGAAAGAACCTGCAGTCAGATAATTTTACTGGTAAGAGCATGGAGCTGAAAAAGTATATTTAATACTACAATACACATTAATATTACAAAATAGCTCAAAAATCATCCACTTTAAGCAATAAAGATCATGCAGTAGCCGTTAACTGAGATATAATCTCAGTCTGAAATATATGCACTCCTTATCAGAAATAAGTACTTTATTATCTTATGCACTTTCTTACCATCCAAATAAGCTATAAATAAGGATAGTGGAAACTATTACTACCGTTAAAGATGCTATTTCAAAGGTAACAGTGAGTTATAGGTTAATTTTACAGGAATAAAAAAGCCTCACAATGGTCAGTCTTCAAAAGGATAGTCACTCTATCCCATGTAGAAGGAAATGCATTAGAGAGAAAAAGCTTTAAGATGAAAAAGATAAGTTAAATATTTAAAGATTCACCTTTAAATCTTAAATTTCCATAGAAACTGCTAGACTGTTAGATTTTCATTTTTATTTCCAAATGCTTAACATGGTATCCATCACTACTGTGCCATAGTAAAGTGTCTGTCTTGGAACTTATAATTTGCTTTAAACTACTTTTTTGGTCAACTGTGTCTTTGTTGCTGGATCTCTGCATGAAGTCATATAAACATATTTGCATTCAAAATGCCTACAACTATACTTATACTTTAAAAAAATGGTTGAAAGTTGTAGGTACTGCACAAAACACTGACACATCTCGTGAACACTTGGTACATGAAAGACAATATCTTTTAGGTTTGAAACATATTTTATTTGATATCCACACATTTAAATAATAAATTACCTCACTAGCCAGGGACAAAGCCCAGGTGGATTGAATATGTCTGAAGACCGTTCTGCCAAATTTTGAAAGGTCATTTTTTTGTTCCATTGCTGCTTTCACATGAAATTTTGGGCAAAAAGTCTATTTTCTGTGTAGCAGGGCTCTCTTCCCACACCACCGCACAGGCACTCCGAGGCGGTTAAACACATGCAAAAGATAGTCTGCATGACTAAATGAATTCCATATTCTGTGAGTGGGTACAATGACAACCGTGAATGTGTAAATGCCTACCAAAATGCAAAAGTATGTAACATAGGTAGTCCCTCCTCCAAGTAATGGCTCAAGCTTCCTCCTTCATACTTGCTTCTTGGAGTGTCTTCTCCCCTCTCCTCACGTGTGTTGAGTCTTGGGTTCTTTTTTGTGATGCATGGTGCCTCCACGCAAGGTGACTCCTTACGGTGCCCAAGACACTAGAGATGCCACCCCTTGGGGGAATGAATAATGCTAGCACTGCTGGCAAGGAGTATTAAACCCAGTACACAAGAAACAATGCAGTGGATCAAGATAAACCCCAGAAAAGAAATTACACACCCAAAAATAACAATATATAAATGGGCCCTTTTTTGGAGCAGGAAAGTAGTAGCCGGGGAAGGAAAGGGATAGGGTTAACTGATAAGTACTAAACATTGACCATTCAATAAATGCCTTACCTGTCAACACTCACAAATCTTTGCAGCTCCTACATAGCACCTTCCCAGGCAGACCATCTGGTGAGGTCGAGTCCTGAGATGAGTGCTGCACTGCTGTGAACACTGGCTGGCTTAAACAAAAAGGATTTCCTTATTGTCTTCACCCTTGGGTGAGGAAAATTCCTCTCCTGGATCCTATCAAGCTCAATAGCTCCCTGGTTTCGGGTCCCATGTCCTTCACAGCTGGCTTTCAGTAGCTGGTTCTCTGCCACTCTGGATGCAGGTTTCCATGATTCTGGAACTGCCTCACCTATGCACAGATCTCTCAAAGATACCCTTTGTTGGGAGAGGGAATTAATCAGAGACTCTGTGAATTGTTCTACTTCTCTCTCAGCTCCCAGACTCAAAGATCAAAACTGAAATTTAACCTAGTCTTTGTCTCACTCCCACGGAGGGTCTGAGCAGCCCTGGCTCATCACTGAACACACAAACTGCTTGTCCAGGTCACCCCATGAAAGAGCCTCCCTATTGGCCTCTCCAGAACTTTCTAGTGTATCCTGTCCCTACTCCTGACTCAAGTCATGATGGGAAATGATGTCAGAGGGCTCTGGTAGCCATTATTGTTGTAGTACATAGGGTAGGACCCCCAAGAGACTCAGTCTAGAGAATTACAGGAGCTGACAAAATCCAAGAGGGGTTACACATAAAAGATACCCTGGAGAGAGGTATAATGCAGTGGGTTAAAAATACAAGCTCTATGAACCTCAGAGTGGATTCTGCTGCTGGCCGGTCTGAGTTCTGGAGATGATTTTGGTTACCATCCCTTGAGAGGAACTCTGATACTACAGTTATTATTCTGGTATAAGAACTTGGATAGAACTTCTGGTGAGAATCCAGCTTAGCCCCTTGGTTTTTGAACAGTGCTTCCATTCAGTGTATAATACCTATCTCAGATAAGTTTCTCCTCTCTACCCACTTAAGGAAAGCCAGAGGGGAAGAAGTTTAAAATGGTCTGGATAGTTTAGTACAAAGAGATAGTGATCTGAAACCAGGATGCACACTCTTTCCAGCCACCATACTCCCCCAAATTAGGGATTACCAATGTAGATAACAGAAAATCTTCTAGGGAGATATCTATTAGGAAGATGTGTCATTGATGGAAAGTGCCCTGTTTTCTTAAGGCATCTTCTTGAGGATTAGCTCATCCTTTTTTACGGAACTGCATAGAGTTCTAGACAATTATGCATGTGAGAAGCATTATTTTTGCTTATACACAGAGGTACCCTCATGCAGCTTGACTGGGATCCAGGGACTATCTGGTCATCTGAAGTCATCTGTCTGCTCTTATAGTTCCCTAGTGACTCAGTGTGGAACATGTCTTGATTGAAAGTTTGTCTTATGGATACTTTCTCTCTTCTTGGTGATCATATAAGCCCCTGCCAATTAATTTATTAACTTATAACTTTACCCCAGAAATTACACAATTAAATTGAAAAATAACAAGATTAATATTGATATTTTAGATGTCTTTAATACAATGTGAAAAATGGCATTTATTAAAATTACTTTTGTTCTTCATTTTGTCTTCTTCACCCATATTTTCTGTTTCTTCCAAATGAGGAGAAACAGCATCATATGACCTACCTTTGTAGAAGTACTGTGTGGTCCACAGTTTGCGCCCATGGCCCATCAGGGAAATCCACTGGCGGGCTATGAGACAGTTTGTTTACATTTGCACGGGCACCCTCAGCTCCCAGTGGCCGTGGTTCGCCGTTCCCAGCCAATGGGAGCTGCGGCAGACAGCACATCCCTGCGGCTCATGCCACTTCCCACAGCTCCCATTGGCTGGGAATGGCACACCACAGCCACTGGGAGCTGTGGGCAGCCGTGCAAATGTAAATAAACTGTCTGGCGGCCAGCCAGCAGATTATCCTGATAGGCTGCATGTGGCCCACGGGACGCAGGTTGCCCATCACTGATCTAGCTTCTATTAAAGCATCTTCCAAAGTTATAAAGTGTGCACACCAAGCAATAGTTCTCTCTCCTCCTTCCATTCAGAGTGTGGAACAACAGTTATTGTTATGTAAGAATGTGGGTATAATTGCAGAGACCAAAGTTCATCCTCCATTTTAGAAGGCAATTTTTTGGATTATACACACAGGTCAGAACACAGTGACAGGCTGAAGTTTACAGTAAGCTCTTGTTCCTGTGGTACATGAAGTAAGACTAAAAATAGTTGGTCAAGTACAGTTCTCTGTGCCTTATAAGAACAACTTAGTCATTAGGGACTGGGCTTCGTTCAGTTTTCTATTTATGTTGTTTTGATTTTGTGGTATTACAGGAAGGCTGGGTTGAAGAAGTGGGTTTCACACTGTGCTTTGAGGTTCAAGTCTATCCTGTTCTCTTCAAGGAATGGGTTTCAGATTTGTGGGCCAATCACTGAGAAAGCTGTCTCCTGAACACACAGGTCTGACTCTTAAGGTTTGAAAGTTGTATTGCTCCAGTGGAATTTAGCTGTCACAAGAGGTCATGGCCACACATAGATAGGTTGCCCCTGAAGTGACTGAAAGATAATAAGAGAAAAAAAACAGCAAACTTTTTTTCTTCACAGTGGACTCGCAATAACCTAAGAATTCGTTTGATGCAGATGCATGAGGCATTTCTGGAATGGAAACAAGCTACATAAATAAAAGAAAAATGAGAGGCATATTCATTCGTATTGCCAAGAGAACTATTTTTAGGGTCAAATTCTGCTTGCACATGGCTTCTATTGACTTCATCTGAATGCAGAGTTGGCCTTGAACTATTTTTAACGCAGATGCAGAACGGCCATGTTTCCCTATACCTTTCCCACCACAGTTTCACTGCTGAGGTTTTCAGCTCAAAAAAAGAAAAGAAAAGAAAAGAAAAGAAAAGAAAAGAAAAGAAAAGAAAAGAAAAGAATGTGTTTAGTTGAAACCATCTGCCACTCAGGATACACAGAGCTCATCGGTTATGACAGAAAAGTTTACTGTGCACTATTTATGAACCTCTTTGAGAAGTGTAATTAGAGGTGACAGGCAGCAGCTTCCTTAGTGTGAGGATACCCTCATCCTGTTTAATGTTATTTTTGCACATATTTTTTTTTAAATAGAATGGATTGGGGAGAAAAAATGGAAGCAAGAATGTATACTTTATTTTACCTTTAAAAGGAGAGGTTTTGCTCTGAGGCTGATACTGGGAACGAGTTTTCATGTCTTTATTACTAGTTTCAGTCTTTATTACCAAGAGACACAAATACAGGCAGGCTTGACTAATCAAAGTACTTTCAGTTCTTGTAGCACTTTATACCTGTGCACAAAACAATCTATAAATATTTAAGAAATGCATAAATGAAACAGACGATGTTTTATGCTACTTTCCCTGGAGCAATGTGCATAGGAGCTTTTCAGATAAATTAATCAAGGGGGATTCATAGACTGGTCTGTGTTTTAAGTACTGTTCGCAGCTGGAGTTGGGATGAAATTCAGAGTTATCATCATTTTTCTTTATCCAAACCTGTTGACTAATGTCTAATCTAAACCCTTCCATGAGTGAGTTCAATGGATACACATTTTACCAATGCCTCTGAGAAAATACCGCAGAATTCAAAAATGGCAATGTGGAACAAGTATATGTGCTCACAATCTATCAGGCTTAAAACACAGTAATAACTTTATGTAAAAATGAATCAAACAAAATAGGAAAATATAAGCGTATTAGAATAGAACAAAGAAAAATGGATAAAGTAGTGTGTCCAGAGTATCTAGAAGAGCTATTCCAGAATATTTCCCTGGGAAATGGCTGCCTAGTTCCTCTTGAAAACAGCTTACACAAGTTTATCACATTCTTGCCTCTTCTGATTAATGTGATATATTTGTTAATATTTGAATGATAAATTTGTGTATAATTTTAAGTCCCAAACTGTTCCCATAGAAGTAAATGGCAGACATCCATTAACTTGAATGGAATTAGGATCAGGACCCTTATCTGCACTTATATTAACTACTTATTAGATAATGTAAATAGCGCAACAATAAATGGCATTATGACATGCTGTATTTTCTCCTCTGAAGGTATAAACCAGAGATGCCAAGTTATGTAAAATGTTCTTACAGCAACATCTAGCTATTTTGTACCTTCCATTTGAGTAGTGATGGCAGATTTGGAGTTGGCCCTATGTCTGTCATATGTTAAGCAAGCTAACAGCCTGCTTTATTCTTCTGGACGTAAAGGGCTTGATCTGAGCTCATTTACACTGGGTTTAGACTGGTGTGCACCTGATTTCAACAAGTACTATTGATTTACACCTATGTATGTTAGAGGAGAATTAGGCCCTCTTATTTCTTTGCTTTTCCTGACTCAGAGGTTTCCGTGTTTCTATGTATTCAAAGTCCAACACAGATGCTTTGAGTTCTATATTATCGCTTTAGCATTTTCCCATTCTCATCTGTTTTCTTGTACATTGATACAGAGTCCTGAAAGATGTCCCCAATCTTATCTGTGTGCAAATTTTCACCCATTTGTTTTGTGAAATACATTTGAAAAATACAGATTTCACATTTTGAGGAAAGCTGCAATGTTTTCCAGAGAATATAATTGTACGGTGCCTCCTTATAATAACTTGTCCTCCATTTATCAGAGTCAGCCTGTCAATACTTGTTCTTCTTCTTATTATTAATAATTTATATAATTGTTAGCAGAGTCAGGATGAGCTCTACCCTGACATCTGGTGGCGAGTCATAGTAGGTTGTGGAAAAGAACTTCAGAGGCTGATCTTATTTGCATAAGCACACCCACTCTGCCTAGATGATCATTTTGGCTGCTGTAGGAGCCCCAGTTTCTCTGTTATTGGGGCAGGAATAAACTGTTATTATCCTGATTATGTGAATCAAGGACAGTGGAACTGTACTTGGCCTTTTGTTATGATGGAGGGACTCACCATCAACTAAGCAGCACTCGCTAGGCGAGGGTCATGGGTTCCAAAACCCAGGGAAGAGAGTGAGACTGGGGACAGGTATTAATACTAGGTGATATAGGCCTCCTGGTGAGGGCCGTACATGCTAATTTCACTTCTTCCTCTCTCCACTGTGGAATATCAGAGCTAATTTTGATTCCATTTGGAGTCTAGTTACAGGCTGCTGAGCTGAATTCACTTTGGGCTGCTGGTGCACCAGCACTGAGGCTCCCCTACTACAAGCTGAAATCACAAAAGAGCTAAACTTACTAAGAGCTGAAATCACTGAGTGTTGTGTTAAGTAGTGGGGGAGCATGAAGCTATATTGTGGAGCAGTTTGTGGGACGGCTGGCAGAGCAGAGCGGCTGGTGGAGCAGAGCTGTTTGTGGGGTGGCTGACAGAGCAAAGCAGTTTGTTCGATGCCTGGAGCAGCTCATGGGCGCGGCTGGCAGAGAGGAGCGATTTGTGGGACGGCTGGTGAAGAGGAGCGGAGACCCATGGAGAGGTGGGGCAATCAGCTTTGGACCACGAAAGATGCCCCTTAACTCCCCCCTTCTCCACCCAGGTTGGGAGGTAAAACTCTGCAGATAAACTTTTGAACTCTGGGGCTGTCCTGACCAAGGACAGAGACTTTTGGGTTGTTGGACTTTTGGGACTTTGGGTGATTTGGGGTTGCTGGACTCAAGAACCAAAGGGAAAGGACATTCCCCAATTCGCTTGGGGTGGGGTTTTTCCTCATGGGTTGTGTTATGAATCCTGTTGGTGGTGTTTACCCAACATAATGCCACATTGTTTCTCTCTGTTATTAAGAGGCTTTTGCTACACTCAGACTCTGTGCTTGAGAGAGGGGAAGTATTGCCTCTTGAAGGCGCCTAGCGGGGGTGGTATATATTTGTCCCAGGCTACTGGGTGGTGGCTTGAGTCGGTTTTGCATTGTGTTATTGGAACGGAACCCCTAGATACTGAATCCGGCCCTTGTTGCTGCCAACTCTGATGGGCAGGAGGGTTACATAAAGATGACATCCAAATTTCCTGATCAGGATCAGGGCCTCATTTTGCTACAGCACTACACTAACATGGAAAAATATGGTCCCTTCTGCAAAAGATCTTTCACCCCTGAAATGGGTATGTTGCCATGGATAACTGCACATAGGATTTTGCTTATATATAAACTAGCAAGTGGAAGGAGATATGGAGGCATATTTATTTAGTCATTTTATTAAATTGCCACCAGGCTAACGTTACCAATATAATTAAAAACACCAGTTAGTCAATTAGTGTGTACACTAATGTCTGAGCTCCTCTAAGGGCTGATCAGGTGGGTTATTTACATTACTTTGCAAAACAAAAGGAATCCCGCAGCTCTCTAAAACACAAGGCATCAAATTTGGCTATTAGATACTTTCATGCAATTCTCAAGTCAATGGGATTTGTGAACAAAGGTACACTCTCTGTGGTTAACTGGTACACTAGCTTGCTGGCATCCATTATTCTTAAATGTCCAATTAATTGCTATAGCGAGCTTAGTGTGAATGCTCTAGCTAATGGAATATTCCTATCCAATTCAAATATGGCATATAAATAGGTTGACAAAGATAGAAAAAAAATCATGATTATTGTAACAACATAGAACCACAGATATATAGGACTTAAAGGGACCTTGCAAAGCCATCAAGTCCAGCCTCCTGTGCTGAGGCATGACCAAGTATACCTAGACCATTCCTGACAGCTGTTTGTCTAACCTGTTCATAAAAACATCCAATGGTGAAGATTCCACAACCTCTCTTTGAAGCCTACTCCACTGCTTTACTAGCCTTTTAATTAGAAATATTTTCCTAATACCTTTCCTAAATCTGCCTGGCCACAGATTAAGTCAATTACTTCTTGTCCTGCCTTCAGCAGACATGGAGGACAATTGATCACAGTCCTCTTTCTAACAGCCCTTAACATATTTTAAGACTGTTATGTGGTCTCCCCCACCCCCACCTCCACCCCCACTCATCTTCTTTCCTCAAGGCTAACCATGCCCAGTTTTTTTAACCTTTCCTCATAGATCAGGTTTTCTAAACCTTTATATCATTTTTGTTGCACTTCTCTGGGCTCTCCAATTTTTCCACGTTTCTTAAAGTGTGGAGTGCAGAACTGGACTCAGTCATAGAATCATAAAAGATTAGGGTTGGAAGAGACCTCAGGAGGTCATCTAGTCCAACGCCCTGCCAGGGCTTTGTCAAGCTGAGCCTTAAAAACCTCTAAGGATGGAGATTCAACCGCCTCCCTCCGTAACCCTTTCCAGTGCTTCACCACCCTCCTAGTGAAATAATGTTTCTTAATATCCAACCTATCCACTGCAACTTGAGATCATTGCTCCTTGTTCTCTCATCTGCCACCACTGAGAACAGCTGAGCTCCATCTTCTTTGGATCCCCCCTTCAGGTAGTTGAAGGCTGCTCACTCTTTTCTTCCGCCCACTAAACAAGCCCAGTTCCCTCAGCCTCTCCTCATAAGTCATGTGCCTCAGCCCCCTGATAATTTCCGTTGTGCTCCACTGGAATTTCTCCAATTTGTTCTCATCCCTTGTAGTGGGGGTCCCAAAACTGGATGCAGTACTCCAGATGTGGCCTCCGCAGTGCCTTATAGAGGGGAATAATCACTTCCCTCGATCTGCTGGCAATGCTCCTACTAATACATCCCAATATGCCTTTAGCCTTCTCGGCAACAAGGGCACACTGCTGACTCATATCCAGCTTCTCATCCACTATAATCCCCAGGGCCTTTTCCGCAGAACTGCTGCCTAGCCACTCAGTCCCTAATCTGTAGCAGTACACGGGATTCTTCTGTCCTAGATGCAGGACTCTGCACTTGTCCTTGTTGAACCTCATCAGATGTCTTTTGGCCCAATCCTCCAATTTGTCTAGGTCACTCTGGACCCTATCCCTATCCACCAGCATATCTACCTCTCCCCCAGCTTAGGGTCATCCGCAAAATTGCTGAGGTACAATCTATCCCATCATCCAGATCATTAATAAAGATGTTGAACAAAACTGGCCCCAGGACCGACTCCCTGGGGCACTCCACTTGATACCGGCTGCCAACTAGACATGGAGCCATTGATCACTACCCGTTGAGCCCGACAATCTAGCCAGCTTTCTATCCACCTTATAGTCCATTCATCCAGCCCATACTTCTTTAACTTACTGGCAAGAATACTGTGGAATACTCCAGCAGAAACTTCACCAGTGCTGAGAAGGGTGAGACAATTATGTCTCATCTTACATACGATATTCCTGTTAATATTCCACAGAATGTATCACATTGTTGGCCAGTATTCAATTTCTGACCCACTATAATGTTGAATAGTATACTTGTAATGGATTTTCATGTAAGGGATTACGTATAATAATCTTGCCACTTCTTGCTGTCACAGCCGCCGTACTCTGTCACCGCTCACCACTGCTGCTGCTGTTTTCTCCACTGCTGCTGGCCACTGCCTGCTCACTGCCACCCCTGCCACTGTTATCTCTGCGGCCACTCAGCTCTGCCACTGCTGTCAGTGCTGCAGTTTGCCGCTCACTGCCACTCCTGCAATGCCACATTCTGAGTTTCCATCACATAGCACTGAACAGAAACAAGGACTCCCAACTGAATCCGATCAGCTCGGCCTTTAAACACTGGAGGGGGAGGGGCAAATGGTGTCTAGGACTCTTTAGGCTGAGTCCACACTCCCAGGTAAGAACCTCTTTGACTTTCACTAGGATTTGTCATCCCTACCTCCTGCTTAGCAAGTGAGGTTCACTTTAGGGTGACCCCCTCAGTCAGGACATGCTAAGTACAGTTTTGCAGCTCATACAACAAGGATAACAGTACTTTACCCCAATGTAAGTTTACCCCTAAAACTAGCCAAAATTGATGACTCTGTGCACTGAACACCTAGGCAGAGTAGGTCTGTCTTTTCCCCAGTTCATCACTAGATCTCAGGGGAGAGCTCATTCAGACTCTGGTCACATATATTCATAGCCAGATGTTTAACTACTTCTATGCATTTGCAAGTCATGCACATAGGCACCTAATTAGTATGTCTTGCCTCTGCAATTGATTGTGGGCTCAAACCTGCAGAATCTATTATTTGCAGGCATACACTGCTATCAGAAATGGATACTGGGTTAAGGACGGGTTCACATTCTCTTGCTATGATTCTGCATTCAGTGAGACAATTTTTACCCTCAAATACCCATATGCAATTCCCTTTGACCTCAGCAGGAGATATGCATGTGATGGAAGAATTTAGCCAACAATCTTTCATACCCATTCTATGCATCCTTAAAATGTAGTAATAGCATGGATTGTTTCATTCTCTAGACAAATTTTAGGCACTGGGTTGAACTCTGTTTCCTTCTTCCACTAGTCACCATGTTGTTTTTTGCAGAGGTGAGTACTCTGTGCTCTAGAGAGTTTTAATGCTGTCTTTTTCTGCTTTGTTTTATGACACCGTATGTCCTCCAGTCTGTTTCTCAGTGAAAGCAGGTTTACCACTTAATGACTGTTTGCCTCACCAATACTAATTCCTTCACTAATCAGACTGTGTTCACATTCCTCAATATTTTTTTAATGTTTCTAAGTTTGAAATACTGTAGAAATTAAAGATAGCCAGTCTAGTTCTAAAACAGATCTTTGTATCTGTGAATCAGTCTTTTGTTTGGTTGAAGAAGTGCTTTCCTCTTGCCAAATTAATCAGCTGTAAATGTGGTGGTTTAACCACTTACTTCTCATTAATTGGCTTTTAGCTAGTCATATCTTAAACTTTAAAATTAGTTTTTACCAATGGAATTTCTTCTGCTGTTTATGCTCCCCATCCTGGAGAATTCAATTAGGCTCAGTTGGTACAGCTGGGCCCTGAAACCCTAACTCCAATTTAAGAACTGCTGCCAAATCACCATAATAATTGAAGCCACTTAAAACAGCAATCTGCAAGCCAGCATGGTGGCTCTGAAGATTATCACTCCAGTCTGTTAGACAATCTGTTCAGGAAGACTTTGGTTTAAGTCCTGGCACCATTCATTTGTCCGCACTTTGCTCTTCATTTTGAGCCACAAGTTCCTGACTATTGCTCCAGAGGGAAATGGGAAGGAAGTGGGAAGTGTAAATGCCTCAGCTGAACTAAAATCAGAAACTTCTCCTAACAATAAAAATATTCTATATATGATATTTTTTAAATGTCAGAGAGTCTCATTCTGCTGAAAACTGTCATTTTGTTCAGCTGCGCATATTTTATATTGAAGTGGCTAACAGGATTTTTTGTTTAATTTATACTTACAGTCCTCAAACCAATACCTATGAGGTAGGTATTATCGCTATTGTTCATATAAAGTGCCTTGCCCCAGGTCATTGCCAGTAGCTAACCCACTGGCTAGAACCCAGCCATTCTCTCTTTGTACCAGTAGCTCAGACAGCCTCTTACATATGTTTATCAAATGAGATAATGGACGTGGGAATTTTAAAGTCTTGGTAATGAGGTCTGAAATACACCAGCTTCTGAAAGCAGGTCCCCAGATGCAAGGTTCATTGGAATGAAAGGACTCTGGGAAAGTTAGTCATGCAAGTTACTTGCCCAGCTGTGAGACCAGGAGCCAGAACATCCCTAGTCCAATATTAGATGGCTGATGAGATGAAGTGGTCAAGGAAAGTGGTGATTCAGCCCAACCACTGGGCAGCCTCTCTCAGCTGGGCTTCTAATAAAGTCCAGGCTGCAAAGTTTCTCTCCCTTTGCAGTAACCCCTACTGGGTGCAGGGCCAGGATTTACATCTTATGTGTCCCTAGGCATAGCATCTTCAGTGCCCCCCTGCCTACAGCTGATCTTCATGTTGCACATAGTTTTAGAGAGGTAAGGCACCTCTAGATTGCTGATGCCCCAGGCATGTGCTTCTGTGCCTAATTGAAAATCCGGCTCTGACTGCGTGGCAATGCAAACACTGAGAATTTTCCTCTAGGCACAAATCTTCCACTGGCACAAGTATGTGCAGATAGCAGACTTCTGCGCCAACAGGGTTATAAATGAACTCCTTCAACAGCTTAGTGAATTGCAATACTATTATCTATTTTCCTTGTGTCATAGAGCAGCCCTGCCTAGAGCTGCAGCACAGCATAGCATGACAAGCATAGCACATGCACCTTGCTTCAGTTTCCTCTCTCATGTAACCCAGTAACTTCACTTCAGGCTCTTCTCTCTCTACCTCTCCTTGGGGCTTATTATTAAAACCTTGTGCAAAATGGTCCCATAACGAAAATCCCAACATAAAATCCATTCATCGTCCCTGGTGCAAAGAGTCATTAAGATCTCTTGACATCTCATACCATGACGCCCCACCCTCCAGCAACTTCTACCATGCCCAGAATCTGTCAGTCCTCTTCTGTCCCTGCACAGTCACCCAAGCCCTTCCAACTGGAATGCAACCCTACTGTTCTCAGCAGGAACCCCCACAGCCTTTCTGATGGGAGATCATCATTACCTGGGGAGCATCTCTCACTCCCCCTTCTTTTTCATGGTTCCTCTGGCTCCAGTTCTCCAGCACTGGAAATACCAGCGGGCAAATCCCTCTGTTATTCTACAAACTTTAGCCCTCTCTAGTCCTTTGCCCAAGCTCTCTGCCTTAGAGACAGCAAACAATTTCCTCTGCTGCTCCTTGGTCTTCAGCCTTCTCCAGCCCTGGCTCTCTGGCTTGAGGACACCAGCCAGCAAACTCCTCTTGCTGTTCTCCTGCCTTCAGCCTTTTCCCAGGAACCACAGTCTCCTGATGCTGGGAGCTTACACTTCCTTCCCTTCTGCTCACTGATCTAAGTCCTGACTCACCAGAGGCATGGTCTCTCTTCTCCTGGGGCCCAAGTGCCCTCTTTTAAACCCAATTAATTGGCCAAATTGGCATGTACGGAGTGTGATAAGGCACAGGTTCACTAGCCCTGCTACCTCGTAAAGAGCCAGTGTCACCTAGCAAAACCTTGGTTTGAGATAGTCTGCATCTGATGAAGAGTGGAGGACAGCAGCTTCAGTGCTGGTAGTGAAAAATGAAGGCAGAAAAGACAGGCTAAGACACTAAGAATTTCTAATAACCTCTACCAAGACTGGGTTACAGGCCAAGAGAGCTTTCCTCTCTGACTCCATAAAAGCTTCAAAATCCTGCCACAAGGAAATATTCAGGGTAATAAACTGCTTGATCAATGTTGACTGTCCACAGCTCCCAGCAGAACTCGGCAACAAATGCTGTGAAGAATTATCCTATTTAGCTGAAAATATCACCCACCTGCATGAAGCTTTCTCAGTCCATAGATCTTTGACTCTGATGCCAACTAGTGGACAACCTTCCATTATTCCTTGAGTTCAGGCCATTCATACCACACCCTGAAGAAGACTCATCTCAACATCCAATATGTACGTGAATATGATCGCTGCCCTTCCTGGCTGATGAAGGAGGATCACAAACAACAGGAGCACCTATCGATGGAAATAGAAAATATCTCTTTCAGTGAAGGAATCTTCCTTTCCAACTTCAAATATACAGCAGTCCAATTAACACTGAAGCACACCCTGGATAAATGACACCTGGCTAACTCCTGCCCATTCCTGAGCATGCTCATAGGGGTGAGCGCAAGGGGTCACCTTCAAGTTCATCCCACAGTGACACTTTTTGGGTTACCCAAGGTGTTCAGGGTGAATCATTACCCGCTGCTTAAAGCAGAAGGGAGCCCTGTTGATGCCCACTACAGGAAACTTTCCACAGCAGCAGGCTGCTGGCAACACAGGAGCTCCATTCTCGGCTCTGTAAGTCCTACTTTTTCCTCTGCAGGCTAAGAATTTACATGTCCTACTTTGCTATACTAGAGTGCCCCGTCCCTTATCTTCTGATCACCTGCAATATACACCAATCTGCTGCTTGTGTGGAAGCAGTGTACCCCAATTTACTGGCTTTACCTCCATTCAACTCTCACTCTAGCATAAGGCACTTAGATGTGTCTATAATAAAACAAAATTGAAGTTTATTTAACAGTGCTTGAAAAATAGATTAAAATAAAAAGCAAGCAAAAGGGATTGGAAACGTAAGGTTACAAAAAGAACAGGACTACCTTAGAGACTAGCAAATTTATTAGAGCATAAGCTTTCGTGGGCTACAGCCCTCTTCATTGGATGCATAGAATGGAACATATAGTAAGATGATAGACAGATACATACAAACTGTAAGAGGCTAATTAATTAAGATGAGCTATTATCAGGAGGAGAAAAAAACTTTTGTAGTGATCATCAAGATGGTCCATTTAGACTGTTGACAAGAAAGTGTGAGGATACTTAACATAGGGAAATAGATTCAATATGTGTAATGACCCAGCCACTCCCAGTCTCTATTCAAACCCAAGTTAATGGTATCTAGTTTGCATATTAATTCGAGCTCAGCAGTTTCTCATTGGAGTCTGTTTCTGAAGCTTTTCTGTTTCAAAATTGCCACCCTTAAATCTTTTACTGAGTGGCCAGAGAGGCTGAAGTGTTCTGCTAGTGGTTTTTGAATGTTATGATTCCTGATGTCAGATTTGTGTCCATTTATTCTTTTGCGTAGAGACTGTCCAGTTTGGCCACTCTACATGGCAGAGGGGCATTGCTGGCACATAATGGCATATACCATATTGGTAGATGTACAGGTGAACGAGCCCCTGATGGTGTGGCTAATGTGATTAGGTCCTATGATAGTGTCACTTGAATAAATATGTGGACAGAGTTGGCATCAGGCTTTGTTGCAAGGATAGGTTCCTGGCTTAGTTTTTTTGCTGTGTGGTGTGTGGTTGTTGGAGAGTATTTGCTTCAGGTTGGAGGGCTGTCTGTGTGCGAGGACTGGTCTGTCTCCCAAGATCTGTGAGAGTGAGGGATCATTTTTAAGGATAGGTTGTAAATCTTTGATGATAGGCTGGAGAGGTTTTAGTTGGAGGATGAAGGTGACAGCTAGTGGAGTTCTGTTGTTTTCTTTGTTGGGCCTGTCCTGTAGTAGGTGACTTCTGGGTACTCTTCTGGCTCTGTCAATCTGTTTTTTTCACTTCAGCAGGTGGGTATTGTAGTTTTAAGAATGCTTGATAGAGATCTTGTAGGTGTTTGTCTCTGTCTGAGGGATTGGAACTTATTCATACTAAATTGGAATATGAACAAGAGACTGCTAGGCAGCTCACTAACTCCACATTCTACAGACCATTATCCTCTGATCCCACTGAGGATTACCAAAAGAAACTACATCATCTGCTCAAGAAACTTCCTGAAAAGCACAGGAACAGATTTATGCAGACACATGCCTAGAATCCCGACCAGAGGTGTTCTATTTACTACCCAAGATCCATAAACTTGGAAATCCTGGACGCCCCATCATCTCAGGCATTGGCACCCTAACAGCAGGATCGTATGGCTATGTGGACTCTCTCCTCAGTCCCTACACTACCAGCACTCTCAGCTATCTTTGAGACACCACTGACTTCCTGAGGAAACTACAGTCCATCTGCAATCTTCCTGAAAACACCATCCTGGCCACTATGGATGTAGAAGCCCTCTACACCAACATTCCACACACAGATGGACTACAAGCCATCAGGAACAGTATCTCCGATAATGTCACGGCAAACCTGGTGGCTGACCTTTGACTTTGTCCTCACCCACAACTATTTCACATTTGGGGACAATGTATACCTTCAAGTCAGTGGCACTGCTATGGGTACCCGCATGCCAACATTTGTATGGCTGATTTAGAACAACGCTTCCTTAGCTCTCGTCCCCTAATGTAGAACCGATCAATTAAATTGTTTTTAATTGTTCACTTTATTAATATAACTTCATAAACAAAGTTTTATGAATGAAACTGCATTCATTCATAAAACCGGTTACCCCAATAACTGGCTAATTGAGTTTCATTTTCAATCCAGTGGCTGAAATCGCGGAAACTTACACTGTTTCAACATAGTAACTTCTGCTCACTGTTTGTCATTCATTATACTTGTCTATATTGTAACTTCTGCTCACTGTTTGTCATTCATTATACTTGTCTATATTGTAACTTCTGTTCACTGTTTGCCATTCCTTACACTTGTCTGTTTGGGGGCTTATTCCTTCACCCACTTACTTCCCTGGTCCTTCTTGCATGAACAGAGAGCAACAATACCCGAAGTCCAAAGGTGCAAACAATTTGATGTTTATTGGGGTGAACTTCCAGCAAGCATGATTCCAGTTTCCTTCCTTAGTATCCTCCTTCCCAGCTCTGACACCACAGAGCCTTACACCTGTGTCCCTATTCCCATTCCTATCCTTAGCCAAACATGATTCCAACTTCCTTACTCCCATTCCCAGTTCCCATTTCCCCCTTTAGCAAAACATGATTCCAATTTTCTTACCCCCATTCCCTGTTCCCATCTCCCTCCCCCTCCCACCCACACCCACTCCCTTCCTCATTGACTACAGATTATATAGTAAAACTTGAGTTCTGCTTAGCTATCCCTTAACCAATCATTTTCCTGAAATTTAACTAACCAATCCTAACATATTGTAACATGATTATGTAACCAATTATATCCCACCACCTTAATTAGTTTACACCCAGCAAAATTAATTATACAGTAGACAGGAACAATCACAGAACCAGACAGAGATTATACAGCCAAACAATAGCAAAGTGGGAACTATAATGACCAAACAATACAGAAGTGAGGATTTCACATCCCAGCTATTGATAAGTGAGTTCTTGCCAGACAGGATGCTATCAAACTAAGTTTCCTTTTACATTTTCTAGGCACTTCCCTTTCTCTGGAGGTGATAGGAATACAATCCTGTCCTGATAGTGCCTAACAGCCCAATAGCACCTTATTTCAATGTGACTAGTTTGGAATGTGAGGAGGTGACTGGTCGCTTCCTAGCTTATGGCTGCCTCTGCTGCTTAGCCAAAGGACTTAGCCTAAGAACAGGGCCTCAGACTGTCACAGTAAGAGAAGGCCCTTACACTGGCAGACAGTGATTCTGATTCTTTCTTTTATACCTCTAGAACTAGCCAAGTGATAAGAATACACCTAAATTCTTAAAGTACAGGCCTTTGCAGACAGGCCTGAATATCTATATCCTAACATTATCCATATTGTAACTCAAACTCCATTTTAAAATGCTCACTTCATTTTGTAAAAGCTTGCTGCAACCTTCATTTTTGTAAAACCCTGCTGTAATCTTGTTAGTTTGGTTTAGATGTGTGAATGAGGTATGTATGGATGATAGAATCAACCTCCAGCCCCAGCCTATCCTGATGAAATAAAGTGTAAACACCCAATGGCTGAAGATGCAGACAACAGCCCTGACAAAGTAAAAGAACTCCACGCTCAAAAGAAAAGAACAAAAGTACAATTGAAGAAACATTAAAGCCAGCTCCTAGGCTGAAAGCCATGTCTGCAACTGACAGGTGATCAACCACACCAAACCCAGAGGCAGCGTGACACAGCAAGACCTATAGACTCTGGATTCAAACTAAAGCCTACAAAAAGGTTGGTTGAGATGGAAGAATTTGAAAGGTAACATTCTGCTGCCAACATGGAAGGGCATCGGTGCATGCCCAACAGAGACCCAGCTCTTCCTTGTGTCCGGCTTTCCTGACCAGTTAGCCGCCACAAGCTATGAACCCAAGCCACGAACTCAAGCTACGTTCAAGACTGGTAACTATACAGCAACTGCAGAACCTGTGTGTGTATGAACGAACGTGTGAATGAATGTGTAACTGAATTAAATGTTATAGCTATAACTGACTGCCTACTATGATTCTTTTTGTATTCACAATAAATGTGACATTTTGTCTTATCCCTTTAATAAGATCCTGCTGGTTTTTATTTTATTGGTATAACACTAATGCCCCTACTCTACTTGTGCTACACTGATGACATCTTCATCATCTGGACCCATGAAAAAGAAGCCCTTGAGGAATTCCACCATGATTTCAACAATTTCCATCCCACCATCAACCTCAGCCTAGACCAATCCACACAAGCAGTTCATTTCCTGGACACTACTGTGCTAATAAGTGATGGTCCCATAAACACCACCCTATACCGGAAACCTACTGACTGCTATACTTACGTGTTCTTTTTGCGGGTACAGACTAATATGGCTGCTACTCTGAAACCTGTCACTGATGTATGATCTCTGCTGGTAATGGATGGAAGGCAGACATCTGTTCTCATCCTCCTGGACCTCTCTGCATCCTTGTGAAACGGCTACCCCATCTGAAGGAAATGGTAGGGGTCTCAGAGTATGTACTGAAATGGGTCTGAGTCCTTCCTGACAGGATGTAACCAAAGGGTGATGGTGGGAAAATTGTACGTCTATCAGAAAGAACATCACTTGCAGATTTTCACAAAGATCAGTTCACTCTTATTCAGTATTTCCATGCATCCACCAGGAGAACTAGTAACATATCATGGGTTCAAATTTCAGTAACTTACTGATATCCCTACAGCTCTGAGATAAAATTGCATCAATAACTCTGCTCTTCAGGCACAGAAGAACTATCTACTCTAACAGCAAAGATTGCTCATGCAGGAGGCAGAGATTTCTTAGAAGACAGCCCAAGTCTGTGGAATGAACTCATGCAGGATCTAAAAACCACCACACACTCAGCACTCAACACTCAACACACTTCTTCAACCTGTTTTAAATAAGAGACGTATAGCACCACAGACATCAACAAACAGAAAACAAAACATTACCAAAAGTTCAGATAGAGTTTTTCCCCTGGGGAAAGATGGGAAGAATTGCACCTGGCAAGGTTTGTTGTTGCTTATCGCACTCCTGGAAGGCTCTCAGATACTAGGGTGATGGGCGCAGAATAAGAACGTCTATAAAATCAAAATGAATATTTTGGAAGTAGTCACTTCACTCCACAGTGTAAAATAGATAAGAATGATGCCTTTTCAGTGGTGAATGTAAAACCCTTGACAAATTAAAATGCACTGGCCATGAATACAGTATATGAAGTATAATCCTACATTATTCCCTGGGATGGGTGAACAGTGTGACACCCCTTTGCCCACGGTACTTCTCTCAAAGGCCAAAGTTCTGGGTCTGAGAGTAAAAGCAATGACATGAGTTTTTCTTTAAAACAGGAAGAAGATGAAAGGGATGAGAGCAGGGGAGCTTCATGGATCATGGAAGAGCCCTTGGGTAAGGTGAGAGAGGAGGAGGAGGAGGAAGAATAAAGAAGCCAGCATCCCTGAGCTGATTTTCACACAGCTTGTAAAAATATGCCTGATCAGCCCTGCCTGTCTTCTGAAAATGGCAAAGGTACTATACAATAATCAAATTCCAACCCACTTCCACTTTTGGTTACTAGTGCACCCAGAAAGAAAAAGTAAAAGCCTTCACACTGAAGCAGGCTCAGCAGATGACTGGGATTTTAAGGGTGACGCCACAGGGATTACATTGAGAAGTGTGGTTTTTTTAATTTAAATATTAAAACATTACATTAAATGGGTTGCCTACAAACACTATCTCCTGTGGCTTTTTTCCCGTTAAATACCATTGTGTTTCCTTTAGGTAAGCAGCAAAAATGGAGCATTTATCTGTCAAATGCATAGACTAAGGATGAAAACGCTGTTAATGAGAATGTGAAAGAGACATTTTGCCCCCATCTGACATATACACTACATGGTGTGTGCTTTAAAGAAAAACCAAGCCCAGTAGCACTTCTCAGGCCCAATAGCTGATTCTCAAGGCATATGGGGCAGATGTGAGCTAAAATAAGAACAGTTTGAAAGAAGACAGATATACATTTTTTAGCATTAAGGGAAACAGTCAGTTCTTACATCTGCCCTATGGCAACCTTCCCTTAATGACACTGGATACCTGCCAGTCTCTAATTATCCTTACACCAATAACTTTAAATAGCTGCTTCCTTTAAACTATTGTCATTCCTTGCTCAGTGGCTTCTCCAAGTGGACTATCTCATCAGAATGACATAAATCTGATAAAGCAGCACACAGCAACATGGCAGTCACCATGTGGGCCCCCTGTAAGATATTATTTTTGAAAGGTAAAATATATTTATAAATGTCACTGTGACTTTGCATGTCCCTGGTACTAGAAGCTCCTTATCCATGCATGCTGGAAGAAAGACAGGAGGCCATGGATGTGGTTTATTCACACAACTTTATTCATCTATCATATCTGGGAGTATCCAGCAACAAACTGTACAGTGTAGGAAAGAGGGGGTTGGCTCCCAAAGGTTTCAGTCATAGAAATCCCAGTCCCCTTTTTCAGCTCCATGAAAGAGAGACAGGGAAAGGAGGAAGGTCAGCTCCTTGCTGATGAGACAGAAGAGCCCCAGACTCCCTGTAGTCAGTGCTCTTAAGGGATGCTTTCCTTCAAATCTTTTCCTAATCCATTTTATCCTATAACCATGTCACCTCCATTCCAAGTATCTGAACTGGACATCCACCACAAACTTCACTTATAAAATTGCAACATTATTACCTACCCCCCTACAACTTCCACCGTGTTCCAGACCAGGTAAAAAACCTTGCTCTGGCCAATCTGATCGTAAGGGGGAAATTCCTTCCCAGGCCCCCAAGGAAGAGGGCAATTAGCATCATGCCCACAATGGGTCAAAAGGAAACCTGATCCTTTTGCTAAGTTCATGGGTGCTGCCAGCCGGATCCTGGTAAACAGGGCCTCTGCATGGCTTTGTTGGGTGTCAATACCTCCCCACTTATTCAGTCAGAAGAAAGGGCAATGCACTGTCCTTGTTCTGATCTGACCCTGATTGCTTCCTGATCATCCCTGTAAACTTTCCCCCTTCTCCCCACCTGCTGTAAGGTAGCTCTTAAAGGGGTAACACCCCTTTTCTTCCTGACAGCTGGACAAAGACCCACTCACATAAAGGTTGTAGTGGTCACATTTTCGCCCAGTGATAATTTATGTATTTCATTTTAATAAAGGAAGAGATGAGCTTTTAGAAATAAAGTAAGCATAAAGGAAGAAATTATCATATTATACATATAGAAAGAGAGTAGTATGATAAAAGTGTGACAAGGTATACTATTACTATTATATTATTTGTATTTCAGTAGTACATAGATGCTTCAACCATCCCATCAACATCAGGGCCTCCGTGTGCTAGGTACTATACATACAAATAGTAAGAGACAGTCCCTGCACTGAAAAGCTTACAACTTAACTAGACAAGCGTGGAAGAGGAAACAGAAGCAAAAAAGGTGAGATAACTTGCTCAAGGTCATGCAGCAAATCAATGGCAGAGCCATGAGTAGAAGCAGATCTTTTGACTCCCAGTCCAAATACCTATCCAGGGAACCACACTGCTCTAAATAAAGGTTTTATCAACATATGTGTAGTTTGGGTGCATTCCTCACCAGGGACATAACCTTGAATAAGATATTCAAATCATTCCAAATGGGTGGCTTCTATACCACAGTGTCCTATGAGGATTTCTATGTGTGATGTTTCACTCCATATTCTTTATGGAAATATGCTTATGATATGAATATGACATAACTGAGATATACTTTATGCAAGATGGGTCTTGTAAGGTATCATTGAAAAGGTTATGATTTACTGAATATGATTATCCAATTTGTATGCATGAATTGTTTCTGTATCTAAGTTAGACATATGGACTATGTAACATGGGAGCTATGTATTGGAAAGACACCCACCAGATGACAGGCCATCAAATTTGATGAACCATCAGGAAGGAAAAACAAAACCAGGAAGATACTTCTCTCTCTCCCTCCTGGGAGGCATCCAGTGATGTAACTGTGACACTACTAGGTCAGGTGGTGGTCTTGTCACCTGATACTAAACATTACCTGGGACTTCTTGTAACTTTCCACTGGAAGGGATTTGGGTGGGGCAGTCAAGTTTGGGAAACAAAGGATTCCCGCCTTATGTAAATCTGATTTAAGTGTGGGGAGGAAGGCAAACATGACTCCTCCTCTCCATTGCCTGTCTGCCCAAGAAGAAAGACTGCTAAAGTCACCTGAAAGGAAGGGGGGGGGCAGGGGGAGGAGTCCAGACTGAGGCAAGGGTGCAGTCTGAAAAGGAATATAACTGGAATGCTGAACCACAGAAACTTTGCAACTTGCCTAAAATAACTTTTAGGGTAAGAAATTACATTTTGTAACCTGTTTCTTAAGTATATTGAGCTTAGCTTGCATACTTTATTTTATTTGTTCAGTAATCTGTTTTGTTCTGTTTTCTCTTATATTCACTTAAAATTCAACTTTTGTAGTTAATACACTTATTGCTTGATTACAATATAACCCAGTTTATGTCATTTCTAACGGGGTGGCGGGGAAGAAGTTGTGCATATCTTCCTCCACATTGAGGGAGAGGGCAAATTTCATAAAACCTTTGGATTTATACCCCTTAACGGGAGTGGGCACCAGAGTGTTGGGGTAAAGCCCTAAGGCTGAATCTTTCCAGAGAGGATCTCTGTCTCTCTGTGCAGCTGGGTGTGGCCCTGCCTGTGTGCTTGGCTGGAAGAGGCTTGTGAGCCTAAGCCAGCAAAGCCAGGTAAAGGGGATGCAGGCTGGCAGAACAGTGGATGAGAAGCTGTATAGAGTCAACAGTGTGCCCTTGTTGCCAAGAAGGCTAACGGCATTTTGGACTGTATAAGTAGGGGCATTGCCAGCAGATCAAGGGACGTGATCATTCCCCTCTATTCAGCATTGGTAAGGTCTCATCTGGAGTACTGTGTCCAGTTTGGGACCCCACGCCAGAAGAAGGATGTAGAAAATTTGGAAACGGTCCAGCGGAGCACAACAAAAATTACTAGGGGGTTGGAGCACATGACTTATGAGGAGTAGCTGAGGGAAGTGGGCTTATTTAGTCTGCAGAAGAGAAGAATAAGGTGGTATTTGATAGCTGCTTTCAATTACCTGAAGGGGGGTTCCAAAGAATATGGATCTAGACTGTTCTCAGTGGTAGCAGATGACAGAACAAGGGGTAATGGTCTGAAGTTGCAGTGGGGGAGGTTTAGGGTTGGATATTAGGAAAAACATTTTCACTGGGAGGTGGTGAAACACTGGAACCTTCCTTAGGGGTTTTTAAGGTCAGCCTTGACAGAGCCCTGGCTGGGATGATTTAGTTGGGGATTGTTCCTGCTTTCAGCAGGAGGTTGGATTAGATGACCTCCTGAAGTCCCTTCCAACTGTGATATTCTATGATTCTATGAATATATGTTATTGGACCAACATTTGTTGGTGGAAGAGACAAGCTTTAGAATTTCACTGACCTGAAGAAGAGATCTGTAAAGGTTGAAAACTTGTCCCTTCCACTTACAGAACTTGGTCCAATAAATCATAGAATCATAGAATATCAGGGTTGGAAGGGACCTCAGGAGGTCATCTAGTCCAACCCCCTGCTCAAAAGCAGGACCCATACCCAATTAAATCATCCCAGCCAGGGCTTTGTCAAGCCTGACCTTAAAAACTTCTAAGGAAGGAGATTCCACCATCTCCCTAGGCAACGCATTCCAGTGTTTCACCACCCTCCTAGTGAAAAAGTTTTTCCTAATATCCAACCTAAACCTCCCCCACTGCAACTTGAGACCATTACTCCTTGTCCTGTCCTCTTCCACCACTGAGAATAGTCTAGAACCATCCTCTCTGGAACTACCTCTCAGGTAGTTGAAAGCAGCTATCAAATCCTCCCTCATTCTTCTCTTCTGCAGACTAAACAATCCCAGTTCCCTCAGCCTCTCCTCATAACTCATGTGTTCCAGATCCCTAATAATTTTTGTTGCCCTTCGCTGGACTCTCTCCAATTTATCCACATCCTTCTTGTAGTGTGGGGCCCAAAACTGCACACAGTACTCCAGATGAGGCCTCACCAATGTCGAATAGAGGGGGATGATCACGTCCCTCGATCTGCTCGCTATGCCCCTACTTTTACATCCCAAAATGCCATTGGCCTTCTTGGCAACAAGGACACACTGCTGGCTCATATCCAACTTCTCGTCCACTGTCACCCCTAGGTCCTTTTCTACAGAACTGCTGCCTAGCCATTCGGTCCCTAGTCTGTAGCTGTGCATTGGGTTCTTCCGTCCTAAGTGCAGGACCCTGCACTTATCCTTCTTGAACCTCATCAGATTTCTTTTGGCCCAATCCTCCAATTTGTCTAGGTCCCTCTGTATCCTATCCCTGCCCTCCAGCATATCTACCACTCCTCCCAGTTTAGTATCATCCGCAAATTTGCTGAGAGTGCAATCCACACCATCCTCCAGATCATTTATGAAGATATTGAACAAAACCGGCCCCAGGACCGACCCCTGGGGCACTCCACTTGACACCGGCTGCAAACTAGACATGGAGCCATTGATCACTACACATTGAGCCCAACAAGCTAGCCAGCTTTCTACCCACCTTATAGTGCATTCATCCAGCCCATACTTCCTTAACTTGCTGACAAGAATACTGTGGGAGACCGTGTCAAAAGCTTTGCTAAAGTCAAGATGCAATACATCCACTGCTTTCCCTTCATCCACAGAACCAGTAATCTCATCATAGAAGGCGATTAGATTAGTCAGGCATGACCTTCCCTTGGTGAATCCATGCTGACTGTTCCTGATCACTTTCCTCTCATGTAAGTGCTTCAGGATTGATTCTTTGAGGACCTCCTCCATGATTTTTCCGGGGACTGAAATGAGGCATACTGGCCTGTAGTTCCCAGGATCCTCCTTCTTCCCTTTTTTAAAGACTGGCACTACATTAGCCTTTTTCCAGTCATCCGGGACTTCCCCCGTTCGCCACGAGTTTTCAAAGATAATAGCCAATGGCTCTGCAATCACAGCCGCCAGTTCTTTTAGCACTTTCGGATGCAACTCATCCGGCCCCATGGACTTGTGCATGTCCAGTTTTTCTAAATAGTCCCTAACCACCTCTTTCTCCACAGAGGGCTGGCCATCTATTCCCCATGTTGTGATGCCCAGCACAGCAGTCTGGGAGCTGACCTTGTTCGTGAAGACAGAGGCAAAAAAAGCATTGAGTACATTAGCTTTTTCCACATCCTCCGTCACTAGGTTGCCTCCCCCATTCATTAAGGGGCCCACACTTTCCTTGGCTTTCTTCCTGTTGCCAACATACCTGAAGAAACCCTTCTTGTTACTCTTAACATCTCTCGCTAGCTGCAGCTCCAGGTGCGATTTGGCCCTCCTAATTTCTTTCCTACATGCCCGAGCAATATTTTTATACTCTTCCCTGGTCATATGTCCAACCTTCCACATCTTGTAAGCTTCTTTTTTATGCTTAAGATCTGCTAGGATTTCACCATTAAGCCAAGCTGGTCGCCTGCCATACTTACTATTCTTTCAACACATCGGGATGGTTTGTCCCTGTAATCTCAACAGGGATTCCTGGAAATACAGCCAGCTTTCCTGGACTCCTTTCCCCTTCATGTCAGTCCCCCAGGGGATCCTAACCATCCGTTCCCTGAGGGAGTCGAAGTCTGCTTGCCTGAAGTCCAGGGTCTGTATCCTGCTGCTTACCTTTCTTCCCTGCGTCAGGATCCTGAACTCAACCAACTCATGGTCACTGTCTCCCAGATTCCCATCCACTTTTGCTTCCCCTACTAATTCTTCCCGGTTTGTGAGCAGCAGGTCAAGAAAAGCTCCCCCCCTAGTTGGCTCCTCTAGCACTTGCACCAGGAAATTGTCCCCTACACTTTCCAAATCTTCCTGGATTGTCTATGCACCGCTGTACTGCTCTCCCAGCAGATATCAGGAAAATTAAAGTCACCCATGAGAACCAGGGCATGCGATCTAGTAGCTTCCGCGAGCTGCCGGAAGAAAGCCTCATCCACCTCATCCCCCTGGTCCGGTGGTCTATAGCAGACTCCCACCACTACATCACTCCTGTTGCTCACACTTCTAAACTTAATCCAGAGACACTCAGGTTTTTCTGCAGTATCGTACCGGAGCTCTGAGCAGTCATACTGCTCTCTTACATACAGTGCTACTCCCCCACCTTTTCTGCCCTGCCTGTCCTTCCTGAACAGTTTATAACCATCCATGACAGTACTCCAGTCATGTGAGTTATCCCACCAAGTCTCTGTTATTCCAATCACGTCATAATTCCTTGACATCACCAGGACCTCCAGTTCTCCCTGCTTGTTTCCAAGGCTTTGTTCATTCGTATATAAGCACTTGAGATAACCTGCTGATCACCCCTCATTCTCAGTATAAGGCAGGAGCCCTCCCCTCACAGACATTCCTGCCTATCCTTCCTCCCAGTATCCCGCTTTCCCACTTACCTCAGGGCTTTGGTCTCCTTCCCCCGGTGAACCTAGTTTAAAGCCCTCCTCACTAGGTTAGCCAGCCTGCTCGCAAAGATGTTCTTCCCTCTCTTCGTAAGGTGGAGCCCGTCTCTGCCCAGCACTCCTCCTTCATGGAATACCATCCCATGGTCAAAGAATCCAAAGCCTTCTCTCCAACACCACCTGCGTAGCCATTCGTTGACTTCCACTATTAGATGGTCCCTACCCAGGCCTTTTCCTTCCACGGGGAGGATGGACGAGAACACCACCTGCGCCTCAAACTCCTTTATCCTTCTTCCCAGAGCCACGTAGTCCGCAGTGATCCGCTCAAGGTCATTCTTGGCAGTATCATTGGTGCCCACGTGGAGAAGCAGGAAGGGGTAGCGATCCGAGGGCTTGATGAGTCTCGGCAGTCTCTCTGTCACATCGCGAATCTTAGCCCCCGGCAAGCAGCAGACTTCTCGGTTTTCCCGGTCAGGGCGGCAGATAGATGACTCAGTCCCCTGGAGTAGAGAGTCCCCGACCACCACCACCCGCCTCCTTCTCTTGGGAGTGGTGGTTGTGGAACCCCCCATCTCAGGACAGCGCATCTCATGCCTTCCAACCAGCGGAGTCTCCTTCTGCTTTCTCCCCCCAGACATATCATCTGGTCCACTCTCCGCAACGGTACCTGTGGTGAGAACATGAAAGCGGTTAGTTTATATATTACCTCACCCACCTTGTCTGACTATCATAAAATTTACAAAAACACAATCCTAGAAAAGTTTTAGAATATGATCCTCCATTGTGTGCCACCAGTTTTACACCCTTGCAATTCCACTGAAATCAGTGCACTTACTTCAGTGTAAAGCCAATATAGAGAGTGGAGAAATAGGTTGAGTGTTTTTAATAATTTTGTTGGGCCTGTTATTTATACTTCTCTATTTGTGACATGAATACATGCATCTAAGTAGCTTTTCAGCAAAGACTATTATTGTAATTTTTGTATTTCATAAACTAGAATCAAATGCCTTATTCTATTATAGATCATAGATCATAGATTTTAAGGTCAGAAGGGACCATTATGATCATCTAGTCTGACCTCCTGCACAACGCAGGCCACAGAATCTCACCCACCCACTCCTGTAACAAACCCCTAACTTATGTCTGAGCTACTGAAGTCCTCAAATCGTAGTTTAAAGACTTCAAGGTGCAGAGAATCCTCCAGCAAGTGACCCATGCCCCACACTGCAGAGGAAGGCGAGAAACCTCCAGGGCCTCTTCCAATCTGCCCTGGAGGAAAATTCCTTCCCCACCCCAAATATGGTGATCAGCTAAACCCTGAGCATGTGGGCAAGACTCACCAGCCAGACACCCAGGAAGGAATTCCCACCCTATCTAACATCCCATCACAGGCCATTGGGCGTATCTACTGCTAATAGTCAAAGATCAATTAATTGTCAAAATTAGGCTATCCCATCATATCATCTCCTCCATAAACTTATCAAGCTTAGTCTTGAAGCCAGATATGACTTTCGCCTCCACTGTTTCCTTGGAAGGCTGTTCCAGAACTTCACTCCTCCTTGGATTTCTGGCTGTTTCATAGAATAAAGTTCCTATTTCTAGCCTTGATACATGATGAGATTTCAAACCCAGTCATTGGTCCAGAACTGGGTATCATCCATTGTGAACCTCTGAAGAATATAATATTAATATTGTTTATTTATCTGCAGGTGGAAATTCCAAATTGGGGGAGAAAATAGGAATTTTTTCACTGGCAAGTTTTTTCCCTTTCCTCCCAACCTCAAAATAAATAAAGGTGCCTGAAGTTGCTCAGGAGGTTGGAATGTAAGAAGTAGGCCCAAAGGAGATACACAGAGAGAAAGAGAGGTATGTAAGGGTAGGTGTGATTAATGCTCTTTATTGTATGCCTTTCGTGAGACAGATAGTATGAATATGAACAGGTTACAGAGTAGCAGCCGTGTTAGTCTGTATTCACAAAAAGAAAAGGAGGACTTGTGGCACCTTAGAGACTAACCAATTTATTTGAGCATAATGCTCAAATAAATTGGTTAGTCTCTAAGGTGCCACATGTCCTCCTTTTCTTTTTATGAATATGAAGAATGTTAACCTAAGTTAAAGTGAATGTCACTTAGGGAATATTGTCACCATTACTGCTAGGGAACAAGGCTTTGTGTGACACAACTGGCTAACTTCCAACCCATAGTACAGCCCAAGTAATCACTTCATAACGCTAATGAACCTTTTATGTATACTTTTGTTCTTCAAAGCACATTACTGCCATGCAACAATGAATCCTTACAGGGTCTTACAGACATATTTACTGTTTATTTTACAGATGGAGATACTGAGGCACAGGGGCCTTAAGTGATTTGCCCAAGAGCAGAGAAAATCAGTGTCAGGGCTAGAATCATGTTAATCTCTTTATTCCTGTAATGATTTTTGCAAAATTTTCCCATCCTCCATCACCAGCTAACCTCTACTATGACACCTGTTTTTCTACCTTCACAGGCTGCTGTCAGTTCAGATTGGCCACCCAACCCCATGGCGAATAAGCATGTTATCTCATTTTGCCAGGAAGATTCAAGGTGTCCTCACCTCACGATCAATATAAACACGAGGTCTGCATCTCTAGTCTTGTATTGCAGGTTTGACTTCCAGAGAGTCATCAAAGAGGTGCTGTTTGGTGCTAACTCGTATTTCTGCAGCCCGTACTCAAGCTATGTAGCATACAGTCACATGAGTAGTCCCATTGAGTTTGGGCTCGCTGTATTTTGAGACCTGATTAGTAGGGTAGAAAAAGTCATTTTATAAAGTGACTGTTTCTTTGCTAAAAGTGTGTGGGGGGAGGGGTATTTCCTGTGTTTCCATGGGGAAGGAGTTGCTATTCAGGAATACTGAATACAGATTAGAGAGTCATTATTCTGAGTAGTATTTTGCTCTGTAATTGGTTTGGGCAAAGAAACTTTTTGAGGGTTACAAAGCAGGTAAGGGTATCTAATGACTAATAACTAGTTTGATAGCATAAGTGGCTACCCAGACAGTCTGAATATTTTGCTCTTAATTTATCCCTTAGTGAAAGGCAGTACAGAAGAACCATCTCAGAGCAATTTTAGGTTTAGCACAGCAGGGATTTGGAAGCTATTTTTTTCGCAAAGAAGTGAAAACATAACACTTAGCAATACTGTTGGGTGAGGATATCTGCTGTGATAAGTGGATTGAGGGCTTCAAGCACACTAAATCCTAAAATGACACAGTGTGTTTAAAATGTCTATAATTCAATACAAACTCAAGAAAGTGTTGGATTCTAAATGCCTTCCTTAGATGGGTCACTGGCTCTGTTGTAAATTTATTGTCAGTTTGGTAAATTCAAAATAACCACCTGTCTAACACAAGCTTGACTTCATGCAATAATAATAGTAATTAACGTACAAAAATGTAGCCTTTAGATTCATTTTAAATGATTTTTCAGACATTTTCATATTCAAAAGCACCCAATATAATTTTCAAAGAAGGCTAAGCATTTGATGTAAACTATAAAAGACAAAGTGAACATGTTCTAGGAGCATTTCCTGAAAATACATTTAATGTTAGTAGGCTAGACTACCCCTACAAAGCAGTTATTTGGAGTCAATACAAACATATTTTCAAATCTAAAAGGAAACAAAGACAGAGGTTACTGCCCTGATAGCAGTATTCATTTTCACAATTCATTGCAGGCTTCCATTTTTCAATGTAATTAAGTTGTAGAATTTCCCCTCAACCACAGCAAGTTCTGCAGAATCCAGGATACCCTACTGTGTAATATATGGGGTCTTGCCCATGTTAGACATGCCATGACACATAATGTGCACAATTCACCATTTGTGTGACTCCATTTAAGTGAGTTGAGATACATCTCAGACAGCAAGGTGATGGGGATCATCTGAAAAATAATAGATAGGGTGAGTGATGTGTTATATCATCATACCTATGTTGGCAGCACATGTGATATTGATAACTTGGTATTGAGAACTGTACCTTGTAGCAGTTTAGCTTCCCAGAAAGGAAGTCTGGGGCATGGCAGGAGCCATGCTCTGTGATGAACAGGCAGTAGGGGAATGGAAAAAAAAGAGGATCTCTTTCAAGCACCTTGGGCCCAGAGAGATTACTGACCATTTCAGCAGTCTGGAGCTACTCCACTTCCTTCTGGAACTCCCCTGCACACTGGGAAGTCATGCCTCAATCTACAGCCCTTCAGGGGAGCAATAGGGGCAAGGGAAGAGGAGAAAAAGGATCAACACATGAACCCACATGCTCCCTCCTATCCCTACTCCTTTGGAGACAGAAGTCCTGTACAGCTCCAAGTGCAGTGACTGCAATGTGACAGTGCCTTGTACAGGGTGCTGAGGCTGGAGGGAGGTTTTTGTTGCTCCAGCTCAGCATACTCTCAGAAGAGCCCTATCATGACAGGTGCAAATAGACACAGAAATCTAGAAGAGTGCTAATAATGGACCTGAAGAACAACAAAAGAACCTCACACCATAGGAGATGTTTGCTGTAGCCTCCATGGTGTGTGCCGGCTTACATCTTTGTCCTATGTCTTAAATTATCGTGGTTCATCCACAAGCATGGATGACTGACAGTGAAAATTTCATTGTCATTTATGCTATTGCATGTATGGCTGCAGCTGTAAACTCTTATCTGAGGGCCACTACTGTTAAATATCTTAATGAAGATATTTCACTGGAACTTTCAAACTGCTCCTGAGTTAACCTTTCTAAAGACACAAGCTTTCTGCTGTTATAGAATTTGTATTATTCCATGCTAATTGTTGGTAAACAGTGGCACCTAGTGGCCAGGTAGATGTATTATATAAATTATTGACATTCCCTAGGGAATTCTTTGTGGATTTTGTTGTCCTGGTTGTTGTTTTAAGCAAGAAGGTCTTAGTGGGTTTAGTCCTCATTATCTCAAAAGTCCTCTTGCTCCTAATTCTGTCATCATAGTGTTAATTATGACTAAGCTTATTGTGCTGTACATATTGTATTAGCTTTTTGTTATTACAGTATTTGGTTATCTTATTTGTTCTTAAATGCTGCCAGCTCCCAGGAGATAAATAGTATCAAAAGAATATTGCCTCTCCAAGTGAATTTCTCAGTTATAAAATAACACTCCAATACACAGTAAAGAGCGCCAATGCAATGTTGTTCAGAGCAAAACCCTTTGCAAGATAACCAGAGCAACGAAAATTCTGCCTTTGCTTGGAAACTATATCTGAACCATTTATGTTCCATGTTGTGTATATGTGTGTGTCTGCAGAAGTATTACATGACATGTTAACACTGTCTGTGCTGGTAGGATATAGGATGTGATATAAATAATATCAGGGCACTTGTTTGTAATATGAGTGACAGGGTGCTTATCATAGTGCAGGTTGCTCATGCAAGGACCTCTCCTCACCACCTCAGCAGGGCTATGGGGGAGAAATTTTAGTGGAGCACACATGCAGGACAGTCTGTGAACAGCTGTGGAAGATGCTGTTTGGAAAGAGGCAGCAAGGGAGGGTCAAAGGCCAGGCTACAGTTGCTCAAATCTAACTACCATGGACATGGTGTTGAGAAACTCCCACTGCAAATTTCTGGGAATTATGCAGCTGAAGTGACTCTCACCCTCAGAAATTAATGGGATTTTGATTCAACATCATTATCCTAACTGTGCATGGCGAAGGAATGATTAAAGGAGATTTTCTATCCTCTTGTTAGTGTTAGGTAAAGTGCTATAAAGACTTAGGAAAAGAAGTCTTAACAGTAACAATCCCTTTGTTCAGTTTCTCAGGACTCAGACTAATTTCTTTGAAAATCTACAGTGTAGCATGTGGTTATATAAAGTTCAGATACTACCAGAGCAGAGTTTGCTATCAGGTCATTGATGTTTTGAAGTAGAGTAACAAAACATATATTCCAGGAGCATCTGAAATCAAAAGGGAGAAACAGGTAACAATTCATGCAAATAGGTAGCAATTCATTCAATGAAAAAGTTTTCGTCTAAGTGACAAAGAAGGGGGTGCAAGATAGAAAATATGACCCAACAAGCTTTGGGATAAATACCCAAGATTCTAAGAAGACATTCCTGAGAAAGAATAAAGCTTTATTTGTTTTATTTCTTCTTTGATATATAAAGTCATCACCTTTGTATCAGATGACCTACCATCAAAAAACCCAACTTAAATGTGTTAGATGCATGCGGTTTTCATGGACTTGTCTCTTTGAAGTAGTGAGAATGGACTCCATTACTGTATCTCCTCTTATTCAACATCTAAAGGGGAATAAAGACGTCATGCTCAATTGATCAGCAATTGTGGCCTCAGCACAAGATTTTCAGATGGATTTTCAAAGGGTAGGCTCTCAACCCTTTACAAATGTCCAAAGTTGGGCACCCAAATGTGACGAAAATCATTACTTACTTTTTAAAACTTTGGCCTGTATTTTTGTTGTACCATATTCTAAGGGCCACTATCTTGCTGGCACACCATGGGAGAGAGAGGGCAGTAAGGGATGAGTGGAAGGTCTGAGGGACAGCCATTATGCAGGTGGAGATCAGAGGCCCTTTACCATCACTAAAGAGGTCCAGAAATACTGCTGGCTGTGGGACCATCACCCTGTCCTAGCTCTCATCATCTGCCAATGGAGCTTTCTGGTAGAGAGGTGCGGGGAGTGTATGCTACTCCTTTTAAAAAAGTAATGAAGCCACTATTTCAGTATGTGCTCCCCTTGCTGCCACAGAGGGAATTCTGGCTAAGCCAGTCACAGCTTTTGTAGGGTTTTCACTGTATCATGAACAATTTGTTAAAGTCACAATCCCCTTTAAAAGTCCAACAGCTGCACTGGACAGTAAAATATCCACAACTATGTTTCTGTGATCGCATATCCTGTGTGAACAAACTGGAAATAATTGGAAACAGTTATTATAGCTATTATAACTGTGAATTCCTTTCCTCGGGTTAAACAAATCTTAGCTGGGGTAAGCACTTAAGGGGAAAACTTTTTTACTTCCTTTAACTTGTTTGTATTTAACATAGTCATATAAACAGAAACAAAAATAACCAATGCCATTTTTACCTTGATGGGAGCTAGACAGACATCTTGTGGATCTGCTGCACTTTCATACATCATTTTTTTTATGAAGAATCAGGTTTTAATAGGAACATCTGCACTACATTTTACATTGAACTAATATGATTAGTTCCGTTGGCCACCAAACTTCCAACAAATGAATGGGGCAGATAAATGGCAGGGATATTTATAAAAGTAATATAGGAAGAGGAGCAATGGAACCATCTTTGATATCCCAAGAATGTGTTAGGTTTAATCTAGGATCAGAACTCAAGTGCAGGTCTCAACTAATGTCATTAGCTTGATAAATGCCCAATTACCTTTCTGAGGAATAATAATGCTAACACGGAAAGTAAACCAGCTAATTAGCTGTGTGAAACAGAAGGTCCATAGGACAAGCAAGGTAAATACCTTAATCTCTCTTCTCTTATGCTCTGTGTAGCTTGGATTTGCATAAAGAATGGGTAGCAACATCTTAATTCAAATTTTAGAAGTTTGACATTTTTGTGTCAGATTATTTGAGGGTTTATATCACAATAAATGTTTGGCCAGGTAAATGAAAGAGGTTCAATTTATTAAAACTGTTAAGAAACCAGAAAACCTGTTGAGTCATACAAGTTACAACTATTCACCTTTTATGGTCATTTTAGCAAAATTGACTGCATATAGTAAGAAGGTATACAAAGCTGTTAAGAGTCATGCAGATCCTCATCTGGGAGTCATTGAAGTAAATGAAACTATGCCAATTTACATCACCTAAGAATATGTCCCCTTGTCTCCTTCCCATCAATAAGAGCCCAGTCCTGCAGTTCATAGTAAGACACAACCCCATTGGCCTCAATTTGACAGAATAGAATTTCCCATAAAGTCAGTGTCAGGAAAAGAAACACAAGATATTAAACTGGAACTCGATTTTGCTAGTATCTTTTAAGGCCTGCATCTCGTCTTCATTCAAGTTGTTCCATTGACTCAAACTACTCTCCTGAGTTAGGGCTGTTGGATCAGGCCCTTAATCTACAGTGCCTGACTTCATGCATGTTAAATGACCAAGCCTATTGCATTCAGAAAGTGCTTATATTTAAAATACCTTATTAATTTAATCTCCAGAAGCACAATTTGCTGAATGTATTGCCATCTGCAAAGGCGATTTGTTTGGAAGTCCAACAGTTACAGACCAATTTAATATTACTCTTTCCCATCACTACTACAATCACTGTAAAGCATATGCATATTCATTTGAAAAAAGATATGCTAAAGCAGGGCTACTGGAACAATTTTTATAGTGGAGGTGCTGATGATGGACTCCATGGAACCCATGTATTTGGTGTTTGTTATTATTACTTCAAGTAAGTGGGTGAGGCAGCACCCCCATCACCACTGTGCAAAAGCTGTTGTAAAATGCATTTTTCACACTGTAAACCGCTTTCAGAGAGCATAGCACTCACCTAGTGCACCAAGACACACATCCTTACAATTATTGTTTATAAAGTATTATACATATGTTTGTTACTGATTTACATTCTTTCTAATTGCTTTTAAATTTGAACTGTTGCTAATTTTTGTCTTATGCTTATGGTGTAAAAGATGTAAGATAAAAAAATAATTCACATCATCAAATAAATTAGAAATAATCCAAATGCATGTGATTTTTAAAAAGTCCTTAGTACAGTACATTCTTTTTAAACTGGAAATATTTTAAAATTAAATGGCTTACAAGTATATAAAGCATATAGACAAGGATGTAAAAACTGTGGCTCACCTCTCGACCTGGGAACTTAACCTAGTTCTTAGTCATAGTTTCTTGAAAGTATCTTAGAGCAGAGGTTCTGTTGTCCGCAAGCTCCATTTAGGTGGTCCATGCATACTTCCCTCTAAGGTGCGCGCCTGGGTGGCCGCACACAAGAGAATGAAGGGCCATCCACCTAATTAGTGTAGCCATGCAGATGTGGCTCCACTAATTAGGTGCCTGGACCCTGGAGAAAATGCACATGTAAGGTAAGAAGGTGGCCTGGTGGTGGGGCAGAATAAGGAGTAGATGGGAGGGGGCAGTGGGGTAAGAAGAGGGGGTGGGGGGAATTTGGGACATGCAGAGCTGCAGCAGCCAGAGAAAGAGGCGACTTTCCCCAGCTCTAGGGCTGCAGGGAGAGACAGCCCTCCTTCCCAGCCCCAGCTCGGGGGCTGCCGCAGCGGGGGAGAAAGGGCACATCCATCACATTAGAAAAGTAAGACTAATGCTATTAAAATATGAGTTCTGTGCTTTTATTTGTAGAACAAAAAAACCTTTCATTATTATTAAGGGTTTTTTATATAGCGCTTTTGTCATAAATATAAAGGGAAGGGTAAACCCCTTTGAAATCCCTCCTGGCCAGGGGAAAGCTCCTCTCACCTGTAAAGGGTTAAGAAGCTAAAGGTAACCTCACTGGCACCTGACCAAAATGACCAATGAGGAGACAAGATACTTTCAAAAGCTGGGAGGAGGGAGAGAAACAAAGGGTCTGTGTCTGTCTGTAGTCGTCTTGGCCGGGGATAGACCAGGAATGGAGTCTTAGAACTTTTAGTAAGTAATCTAGCTAGGTATGTGTTAGATTATGATTTCTTTAAATGGCTGAGAAAAGAATTGTGCTGAATAGAATAACTATTTCTGTCTGTGTATCTTTTTTGTAACTTAAGGTTTTGCCTAGAGGAGTTCTCTATGTTTTTGGATCTAATTACCCTGTAAGATATCTACCATCCTGATTTTACAGGGGGGATTTCTTTATTTCTATTTACTTCTATTTTTTATTAAAAGTCTTCTTGTAAAAAACTGAATGCTTTTTCATTGTTCTCAGATCCAAGGGTTTGGGTCTGTGGTCACCTATGCAAATTGGTGAGGCTTTTTATCCAACATTTCCCAGGAAAGGGGGGGTGCAAGTGTTGGGAGAATTGTTCATTGTTCTTAAGATCCAAGGGTCTGGGTCTGTAGTCACCTAGGAAAATTGGTGAGGCTTTTTACCAAACCTTGTCCAGGAAGTGGGGTGCAAGGTTTTGGGAAGTATTTTGGGGGGAAGGACGCGTCCAAACAGCTCTTCCCCAGTAACCAGTATTAGTTTGGTGGTGGTAGCGGCCAGTCCAAGGATAATGGGTGTAATATTTTGTACCTTGGGGAAGTTTTGACCTAAGCTGGTAAAGATAAGCTTAGGAGGTTTTTCATGCAGGTCCCCACATCTGTACCCTAGAGTTCAGAGTGGGGGAGGAAACTTGACATGGTGGCACAGTGGTGGGATTAACCTGAAATAATTTGAGATCCAGTTGAGATTTTTTGAACTAGAAATACAGATTTTAAAAAGGAAATTTTTTTTTTCTCTTTGGAAAGAAAGTCCAGAAAGCAGCTTTGAAACTGAAAGCAGCTTGGTTTCTCTCTGCTTTGTGGCCAAGCAGAGACAAAAGGGGATTATCTTGTGAATTGCAGGTTTTCTTTGCCTGGAGGCAGGGTACTTAACTCCTGCAGGGAAACTCACAGTCTTCCAACCCAGAGGTTTTTTTTTTCTTTTCTTCCTAAAAGTAAATAGGGGGGGTGTGCTCTACCCATTTGCCTGGAGACAAAAGTGGCAGGGTTTTTTTTAGGATTTTGATTTTTTTTTTTGTTTTACAAGGAGCACAGGTTTGAAAAGATTTTTTTTTTCTTTGGGCTGGGTAAGCAGGTTTCCAAGTAGTTGGAGGTTTTTTGCTTTAATTTGGGCCCAGAGCAGAGACAAGGGAATTGTCTTTTTCTTTAGGCTGACAATCACTATCAGAGAATAGGTATTCTATTCCAGCACAGCAAAATTTTACAGCCAAGTTTTGTTTGTTTATTTCTAAACCTCGGGTGTAAAGTTAGTTAAAAACAGAGAGGTTAGAATGGCCAAATCCTCAGCTCGACTACAGCTGGAATTAGCCAAATTTCAGGCTGAGGAAAAACAAAGGGAACATGAAAGACAGATAGAACTCATGCAGCTGAAGAAGGAACAAGAAAGGGAGGCAGAACAACACCAAGAGGCTGCCCACAAGAGGGAAATGGAGGCAAGGAAGCATGTGGAGGAGGAGAGGGAAAAAGAGAGGAAGCATGTGGAGGAGGAGAAGGAAAAAGAGAGGAAGCATGTGGAGGAGATGGAGAGGATAAAGGCCCAGCAGAATATACCAGCAAACCCTAGCAATCCTTCTCCAGGTACCACTTCCCATCCCAGAAAGTTCCCCACCTACAAGGCAGGTGATGATACTGAGGCCTTCTTAGAAAACTTCGAAAGGGCCTGCCTTGGGTACAACATCTCTACTGACCAATACATGGTAGAGCTGAGGCCGCAGCTCAGTGGACCCTTAGCTGAGGTGGCAGCTGAAATGCCTAAAGAACACATGAACAAGTATGAACTGTTTAAATCCAAGGGGAGAGTCAGAATGGGGATAACACCCGAGCAGTCTCGTCGGAGGTTCAGAGCCCTAAGGTGGAAACCAGACATGTCATTTACCCGACATGCCTACCACATTGTAAAACATTGGGATGCCTGGATATCAGGAGCAAGTGTTGAATCTCCAGTAAATTTGCCCTTCCTAATGCAAATGGAACAATTCTTAGAGGGTGTTCCTGAGGAAATAGAAAGATACATCCTAGATGGGAAACCCAAAACTGTAATTGAGGCAGGAGAGATTGGAGCCAGATGGGTGGAGGTGGCAGAGAAGAAGAAAACTGGTCGCAGTTGGAGCAGAGACCAGAAGGGACCACCCCAGACCACACCCTATTACCGGGGGCCGCCCAAAGCCCCACCTACCTCCCAAAGAACCCTCCAGACCCCTTATCGTCCCACCACCCCGTTCTCCAGCAACCCTCCTCGCCCCAGTGACCCGTCAGCTGGACGATGTTTTAAGTGTAACGAGCTGGGGCATGTAAAGGCCAACTGCCCCAAGAACCCCAACAGATTACAGTTCATTGCACCGGAATCACACCAGAGGTCCACAGGCCCAGATACCTCCCAGATACCCTTGGAGTGGAGGGAAACTGTGAGTGTGGGCGGGAAGAAGGTCACCGCGTGGAGGGACACCGGAGCACAAGTGTCAGCTACCCATGCTTCCTTAGTGGACCCCAATTTAATCAACCCAGAGATCCAAGTGACGATTCAACCCTTCAAGTCCAACTCTTTCAATTTGCCTACAGCCAAGTTGCCTGTCCAGTACAAGGGCTGGTCAGGAATGTGGACTTTTGCAGTCTATGATGATTATCCCATCCCCATGCTGTTGGGGGAAGACTTGGCCAATCATGTGAAGCAGGCCAAGAGGGTGGGAATGGTCACCCGCAGCCAGGCTAAACAAGCCGTGAGGCCTAGCTCTGTTTCGGAAACTTCTATCAGGACCCAGTCAGAGGTGATGGACCTGGACCCCAGGCCAATGTCTGCAACAGCAGTAGTGGATCCAGTCCCAGAGACCCAGACGGAACCAGTCCCAGAACCGGAACCAGCCGAACAACCAACACCAGACCCCGTGTCAGCACTGAATCCAGTACTTGCAACCTCAACACCAGAGGGCCCCACCGAACCTGAACTGGCAGCAGCCGATAACCCTACACAAGAGGCTCAGCCGGAGCCTGAATCCCAACATAGTGCACCAGCGGAGAGCGGTTCACAGTCAACAGAAACAGCTCCATCCCCTATATCGCTTCCAGAGGGACCAAGCCTAGGTCCACAATCCCATGAGGAACTGATGTCTCCAGCATCAAGGGAACAGTTCCAGACCGAACAGGAAGCAGATGAAAGCCTCCAGAGAGCTTGGACGGCGGCACAGAGCAACCCACCGCCTCTCAGCTCTTCTAATCGATCCAGGTTTGTTGTAGAAAGAGGACTTTTATACAAGGAAACTCTTTCTGGTGGACACCAGGAAGACTGGCATCCTCAGAGACAGTTGGTAGTTCCAACTAAATACCGGGCCAAGCTCTTGAGCTTAGCCCATGATCACCCTAGTGGCCATGCTGGGGTGAACAGGACCAAAAACCGTTTGGGGGGATCATTCCACTGGGAGGGAATGGGCAAGGATGTTTCTACCTATGTCCAGTCTTGTGAGGTGTGCCAAAGAGTGGGAAAACCCCAAGACCAGGTCAAAGCCCCTCTCCAGCCACTCCCCATCATTGAAGTTCCATTTCAGCGAGTAGCTGTGGATATTCTGGGTCCTTTTCCGAAAAAGACACCCAGAGGAAAGCAGTACATACTGACTTTCATGGATTTTGCCACCCGATGGCCGGAAGCAGTAGCTCTAAGCAACACCAGGGCTAAAAGAGTGTGTCAGGCACTAGCAGACATTTTTGCCAGGGTAGGTTGGCCCTCCGACATCCTCACAGATGCAGGGACTAATTTCCTGGCAGGAACTATGAAAAACCTTTGGGAAGCTCATGGGGTAAATCACTTGGTTGCCACTCCTTACCACCATCAAACAAATGGCATGGTGGAGAAGTTTAATGGAACTTTGGGGGCCATGATACGTAAATTCGTAAATGAGCACTCCAATGATTGGGACCTAGTATTGCAGCAGTTGCTCTTTGCCTACAGAGCTGTACCACATCCCAGTTTAGGGTTTTCCCCATTTGAACTTGTATATGGCCGTGAGGTTAAGGGGCCATTGCAGTTGGTGAAGCAGCAATGGGAAGGATTTACACCTTCTCCAGGAACTAACATTCTGGACTTTGTAACCAACCTGCAAAACACCCTCCGAACCTCTTTAGCCCTTGCTAGAGAAAACTTACAGGATGCTCAAAAAGAGCAAAAAGCCTGGTATGATAAACATGCCAGAGAGCGTTCCTTCAAAGTAGGAGACCAGGTCATGGTCTTAAAGGCGCTCCAGGCCCATAAAATGGAAGCATCGTGGGAAGGGCCATTCACGGTCCAGGAACGCCTGGGAGCTGTTAATTTTCTCATAGCATTCCC
Organism: Lepidochelys olivacea; assembly: GCF_965140295.1. Classification (NCBI taxonomy): domain Eukaryota; kingdom Metazoa; phylum Chordata; order Testudines; family Cheloniidae; genus Lepidochelys; species Lepidochelys olivacea. The sequence continues at coordinate 71,348,110 of NC_140411.1, read as the reverse complement.
CACCTCCAACTGAAAGCCTAAGGTGTACCATATTAATTCTCTAAAGCCCTTTTATTCCAGAGAATTAAAGGTTTGTCAGTTTACAGCCCAGGGAGGAGACGACGCTGAGTGGCCTGAAGGTGTTTACTACGAAGGGAAATGTGCTGGTGGTGTGGAAGAGGTGAACCTCTCCATGACCCTTGGGCGTATGCAGCGACAGCAGATCCAGGAGCTGTGCACTAGCTACGCGCCAACGTTCTCAGCCACCCCAGGACTGACTGAACGGGCATACCACTCCATTGACACAGGTAATGCTCACCCAATTAGGGTCCAACCTTACCGGGTGTCTCCTCAAGCTAAAACTGCTATGGAACGGGAGATCCAGGATATGTTACAGATGGGTGTAATCCGCCCCTCTGAAAGTGCATGGGCATCTCCAGTGGTTCTAGTTCCCAAACCAGATGGGGAAATACGTTTTTGCGTGGATTACCGTAAGCTAAATGCTGTAACTCGCCCAGACAACTATCCAATGCCACGCACAGATGAACTATTAGAGAAACTGGGACGGGCCCACTTCATCTCTACCTTGGACTTAACCAAGGGGTACTGGCAGGTACCGCTAGATGAATCTGCCAAGGAAAGGTCAGCCTTCATCACACATCTCGGGCTGTATGAATTTAATGTACTCCCTTTCGGGCTGCGAAATGCACCCGCCACTTTCCAAAGACTTGTAGATGGTCTCCTAGCGGGATTAGGAGAATATGCAGTTGCCTACCTTGACGATGTGGCCATATTTTCGGATTCCTGGGCAGACCACCTGGAACATCTACAAAAAGTCCTTGAGCGCATAAGGGAGGCAGGACTAACTGTTAAGGCTAAGAAGTGTCAAATAGGCCTAAACAGAGTGACTTACCTTGGACACCAGGTGGGTCAAGGAACTATCAGCCCCCTACAGGCCAAAGTGGATGCTATCCAAAAGTGGCCTGTCCCAAAGTCAAAGAAACAGGTTCAATCCTTCTTAGGCTTGGCCGGTTATTACAGACGATTTGTACCGCACTACAGCCAAATCGCTGCCCCACTGACAGACCTAACGAAAAAGAAACAGCCAAATGCTGTTCAGTGGACCGGAAAGTGTCAGAAGGCCTTTAACAAGCTTAAAGCGACACTCATGTCTGACCCTGTACTAAGGGCCCCAGACTTTGACAAACCGTTCCTAGTAACCACAGATGCATCCGAGCGTGGTGTGGGAGCAGTTTTAATGCAGAAAGGACCTGATCAAGAATTCCACCCTGTAGTGTTTCTCAGCAAAAACTGTCTGAGAGGGAAAGCAACTGGTCAGTCACTGAAAAAGAATGTTATGCCATTGTCTACGCTCTGGAAAAGCTACGCCCATATGTTTGGGGACGGCGTTTCCACCTGCAAACCGACCATGCTGCACTAAAGTGGCTTCACACCGTCAAAGAAACTAACAAAAAACTTCTTCGGTGGAGTTTAGCTCTCCAAGATTTTGATTTCGACATCCAACACATCTCAGGAGCTTCTAACAAAGTGGCTGATGCACTCTCCCGTGAAAGTTTCCCAGAATCAACTGGTTAAAATCGTCCTTGAGATGTGGAAAATATTGTTAGTCTTGATGTACTTGGTAGTATATTTAGAGATGCATGTGTCTTATTAACTCTGTTTTTCCTAGAGCTCCAGGAAGAAATCCCAGCCAGTGTTTCACCCTAGCTGAGATTTGGGGGGCGTGTCATAAATATAAAGGGAAGGGTAAACCCCTTTGAAATCCCTCCTGGCCAGGGGAAAGCTCCTCTCACCTGTAAAGGGTTAAGAAGCTAAAGGTAACCTCGCTGGCACCTGACCAAAATGACGAATGAGGAGACAAGATACTTTCAAAAGCTGGGAGGAGGGAGAGAAACAAAGGGTCTGTGTCTGTCTGTAGTCGTCTTGGCCGGGGATAGACCAGGAATGGAGTCTTAGAACTTTTAGTAAGTAATCTAGCTAGGTATGTGTTAGATTATGATTTCTTTAAATGGCTGAGAAAAGAATTGTGCTGAATAGAATAACTATTTCTGTCTGTGTATCTTTTTTGTAACTTAAGGTTTTGCCTAGAGGAGTTCTCTATGTTTTTGAATCTAATTACCCTGTAAGATATCTACCATCCTGATTTTACAGGGGGGATTTCTTTATTTCTATTTACTTCTATTTTTTATTAAAAGTCTTCTTGTAAAAAACTGAATGCTTTTTCATTGTTCTCAGATCCAAGGGTTTGGGTCTGTGGTCACCTATGCAAATTGGTGAGGCTTTTTATCCAACATTTCCCAGGAAAGGGGGGGTGCAAGTGTTGGGAGAATTGTTCATTGTTCTTAAGATCCAAGGGTCTGGGTCTGTAGTCACCTAGGCAAATTGGTGAGGCTTTTTACCAAACCTTGTCCAGGAAGTGGGGTGCAAGGTTTTGGGAAGTATTTTGGGGGGAAGGACGCATCCAAACAGCTCTTCCCCAGTAACCAGTATTAGTTTGGTGGTGGTAGCGGCCAGTCCAAGGATAATGGGTGTAATATTTTGTACCTTGGGGAAGTTTTGACCTAAGCTGGTAAAGATAAGCTTAGGAGGTTTTTCATGCAGGTCCCCACATCTGTACCCTAGAGTTCAGAGTGGGGGAGGAACCTTGACAGCTTTTATCCAAAGTGCTTTACAATAGTTAGCTAACAGTACAAACAACATTTGGAAAGATCATTAAGTGGTCTGTCGAGATCTTCAGCAATTTTCAAGTTTTCTGTGAAGAAAAAAAAAAAGTTTGAGAACCACTGCCTTAGAGCTTGGTTGGATCTTCTACACTGGATGATTAGACTTCTTTCTTAGGCCCCAATTTTGAAAGTTACTTACACAGATGCCTAACTTTAAGCGCATGCTTAAGTACCTTCCTGGAACAGAATGCACAAAAGCTTATCACCTATGTTAAGGCAAGATACAATATGTGTAACAACCAAGCAGAGAGGGGAGGATAGAGAGATGACGAGATTAACAGTAGCAGGAAAGTATGAATATATAGACTGACTACATGTATAATTTGCAGGTTTGAGGGAGTTTAGAGATTTTTAAGATATAAATAACAAGCTGAAACATTTATTTATTGGTATGAGATGTGGAAAGCTCCTTTGATTGGGTATAGTGGAGCTATTTGTTGTAAGTCTTGGGACAGTATAATGGGCAAAAACTTTCTTAGATAAAGACGTATTCACAGCCTACTGCTGCAGTAAGGAGTAATGGATATAACTCAGAAGTTTTTACTTTGTCTAGAAGAAATAGGCAAGGGTCCCCCTTTTTGCCATTACTTTTTGCCTTAACCATAGAACCAAACATTCAAAAAAATCAGCACAGTAACAGTGTTGAAGGCATAAAAATACTGGCCATCCAACACAGAATTGCATTATATACTGATGATGTAATTCCTTTTTTATCCAATTCCTAGGCATCTCTTGGGGAAACAACCAATTAATTCAAAAGTTGTGAGGAAGTATCAATGTAAAATGTTAATCAAAAGAAAATCAAGATCCTACACATCAAATGTATAGCATCAGAAAGACAAGTGCTACCTATTAAATATGGGCTCACTTGACCTAAAGATTCAATTAGATATTTCTGAGTCCAATCATCAGATAATATAGAACAGCTATATGATCTCATTTTCACTTCACTAATAGAAATAGATCTACAACATTTGAATGACATATATAATGGACAGGTAACTTAGCCACTATTAACATGAATACTCTTTCCACCTTTTCCTTTCTGTTCCAGACACTACCAATTATAATATTTGACAAAGTGCTCTCAGAAATGCAAGAAGATGTCCCATTTTAAAAAGAGAGAGAGAGAGAGAGATTTAGCTATGGCCTAGAAATGCCCAGTCCAAACTGGGAGGTGGTGGGGTATAAAGATGGCTTTAAGACACTTTTCTGGTCCCACGTTCCTGAGGCTGCTGTTTGCCAGGCTGGTACCAAAGAGTGAGTCTGAGCAGCTTTTAGGCTACTCTGGGATAATCATCAAACAAACTGAGCAGTTTGCTTTCACCATGAACTTCCATAAGTGACAATATATAAGTACAATCTTCAGTAAAAGCTGTGGAATTTAGCAATTCGGGAAGACTACAACATACACACATTAGGACTGTGTACCCTGGAGATACAATAATAAGCTCCCAAGAAAGTAAGGTCAATTGTTTATATCAAGGCTTGCCCTCTTACAGTATTTACAAATTAGACAGTATGGATGAAATCCTGACTTCACTGAAGTCAATGGCCATTGGCTTTAATGGACCCAAGGATTTTATCCTATGGTCCTAATTCACTACTGTGTTTCTCTAGTTGAATGCCAGTTGTAACTTGTAAGCAATAAGGTCACATTTTCACAAGTATGTAAAGAAGTGATAAACCAAGATACCGAGGAGAATGCAATGCTTGTTATGGTGATGGGAGAAAAAACATATCAATAGAGTATATCCACTAAGGACTGGCATCTAGTATGATCTTTAAGATATCAAAGTATATCAATGTTACTTTACTCCAGCAAAGCTCTGAAAAAAAATTATGAAATGACCAGTCAACTGCAGGATGAGAGGTAGGAAAACAGGAAGCTTATTTTATATCTAGCAGGATAACCCAGAGGAACAAGACTGCTGGGCCAGGATCATGGATGTAATTAAATGAATGACTGGATTCCCAGCGATTTGTTCAGATCTATTAATGAATTATTTGACCTTGCAGGAAGATAAATAATTAATAACACATTCACTAGTAGCAGCAAGCTTCATTTTAGCTAGGAAATAAAAAAAGACATTTCTTTCTGTTAGTAGTTAATATAACAGACTTTGGGATATAGTGGTAATGGAGAAACTCACATAATTTAAAATTCAACAAGGGAGAGAAAAAACCCTCCAGTATTTAAATATCTGACTTCTTTGTATTGAATGTTTAGATGAGGTATCTTCACTAGCTAAAAAACAAATGCATCAGCAATATTTTTTGAATATTGAAAAGGAAGTTGTCAGGACCAGCTGTGAAAGCGAGACATATAGTCGGTCTGCATTCTCCTTTGAAAAAGAAGACTGTATATAAATAAAAGACTGTAATAAATGGCAACAATTATTATTTGTATTTTGATAGTGACTATGAGGTCTAGTCATGGACAAGGACCCTGTTGTGCTAGGTGCTGTACAGACACAGAACAAAAAAAAAAAAAACAACAACAACAGTGCCAGGCCCAAAGAGATTACAAAAGTAATATCTGATAACATCAAAGAAACATAACATAGAGAAAAATAATTATGGTCCCTTTTGAAATGGAAAATATTATATTGACTCATGTATTGTAGTAATTACTGTAAAAATCTATTTTATTTTATTTTTATTTTTTTAATTAATGCATGTTTAAATTATTAGCCATTTGTATTACAGGCATATTGGGAAGGCAAAGTCCCTTACAGTAACTGTTTTCACTATGACTGATTAACTGGAAAATCTAATACAAATTTTAAAACAGCCACAGGAATAACCAGGAATCTTCAATTCAACTACAATCCTACAGTGTCCTGTATTCTGTAGCGTGAAACTGGAACATTTTGGCCTACATTTTAAGAAGCAAACTCTGATTTTGTACAGACAAAATCAATATCTGCAGTTAAGGCAATTGTGTATCCATTTTGCGTGCACTGAGTTTATGTACACAAATGAGTCCGCTGGCAATATTTGTTTGAGAAATATAGAGGACTGTCTTAGGCCAGCACCAAATATGACCTTTTGTGGTATGTGATTGTACCCACAAAATCACTGTCCCAGATCATCACCAGTCCCACCCAAATGTTCACATAAATCTCCTTAAATTGTGGAAAGAAAGAAGTTTTTCAGATCATAAATCATTGAACCAGATGGTTAAAAAAAGAGTCAGAGGCACCCAAGGGAGAGTTTGCTACCAAGTCTGAAGTTGGCCCTATTAAGTGTTTCCCCACCCCCACCCATCAACACTGCATGCAACATTAATATAGAATTCCACTATCAATACTTGTATTGCTTCTAAGGCCAGTAAAGAATTACTACCTGGAATTTTTTAAAAATCAATGTTTTATCATCTTGCTCTCATTCCATGTGTCACTAAAATCCCACCATAGGATGTAATATGCAAATATTGTGATAAGATTTTCTGTTACAATTAGGTTTCCTATTTCTGCACAATCATTTCAAGATTGAAATTGAATCCTTTTTACCAGGTGGCAAGCCCTCCTTTATTTCTTAAAGCCAGTGTACAAGGTCCCATTAGCTTTAAGACTCTAATCATGCCATCCTTTCTTTTCTGTCATTCTTCCTGAAAGATATTGCCCTCAGATAGCACAATTATAATCCTAAAACACCTAGTTACTTCTTGCATGAACCACTGGTTTCCCACAAAAAAGTACTTCTTGGACCTCAGACAGAGTCTCATTCCCTTCCCTTCCCAGCCCCTGCTAAAGCTTCCCATCACTTCACTTTTCCTCCTAATTTTTTTGAGGAATGATATATATATAATGATTTAAGTATGCATACACCCATATCCTCCCTTTTACTGGTACTACACAATCATTCTATCTATCTTATACAATCATTCTATTTTTTTTCTTGTTCTTCTTGTGGATGGGTTTTATTTATTTATTTATTTTAATTCAATCTTGTTTTTAAGGGGGATCCTTCATCACGGTTTACTGTCCAACAGGAATTACCTTTTGCTGCCCAATTTAGTCCACTGATAAGGAGTAAAAAAGGAGGCTGTGATCTAACTTATCTCAGAGTCTGCTTCCTGGCCACTGTATGGTGATCAGACAGCAAGTGTGAAAAATCGGGCAGGGGGTTGAGGGGTGATAGGCGCCTATATAAGACAATCCCCCAAATATTGGAACTGTCACTATAAAACTGGGACATCTGGTCACCCAAGGTCAGTCAAAGAAAAATGTAGATTGAATTACATCAGGTCAGCAAGACACCGCCCTCTAACTTCAATTATCCAGCTTGTCTATTGTCCAATATCCAGCACTCCAGGTCATACTATCCTAGGTAACCATATATCCATTATCTAAACTGTAATATAGTCCCCTATTCTCTTTAAAAGCCACTTGTGGCCCCCGAGCCTCATTCTGAGTATCATGCTTTAATGTGCCTTCTGCAGCTCTTTACAGCACATAACGTAAGAACATAAGAACACAAGAACGGCCATACTGGGGCAGACCAAAGATACATCTAGCCCAGTATCCTGTCTTCTGACAGTGGACAATGCCAGGTGCCTCAGAGGGAATGAACAGAACAGGTAATCATCTCATGATCCATCCCCTGTCACCCATTCCGAGCTTCTGGCAAACAGGTAAGAGGGACACCTTCCCCGTCAATAGTCATTGATGGACCTATACTTCATGAACCTATCTAGTTCTTTTTTGAACCCTGCTATAGTTTTGGAGTTCACAACATCCTCTGGCAAAGAGTTCCAAAGGTTGACTGTGTGTTGTGTGAAAAAAATACTTCCTTTTGTTTGTTTTAAACCTGATGCCTATTAATTTCATTTGGTGACCCCTAGTTCTTGTGTTATAAGAAGGAGTAAATAACACTTCCTTATTTACTTTCTCCACATTAGTCATGATTTTATAGACCTCTATCATATATACCCCGTTAGTCATCTCTCTTCCAAGCTTAAAAGTCCCATTCTTATTAATTGCTTCTCATAAGGAAGCTGTTCCATACCCCTAATAATTTTTGTTGCCCTTTTCTGAACCTTTTCCAAGTACAACATATCTTTTTTGAGTTCAAGATGTGGGCATACCAGGGATTTATATAGAGGCAATATAATAGTTTCTGTCTTATTATCTATCCCTTTCTTCATGATTTCCAACATTCCATTTGCTTTTTTGACTGCTGCTGAATGTTGAGTGGATGTTTTTTATAGAACTATCCACAATTATTCCAAGATCTCTTTCTTGAGTTGTAACAGCTAATTTAGACCCCATCATTGCATATGTATTGTTGGGATTATGTTTTCCAATGTGCATTACTTTGCATTGATCAACATTGAAATTCATCTGCCATTTTGTTGCCCAGTCACCTAGTTTTGAGAGATCCTCTTGTAGCTCTTCGTGTCTGCCTGGGTTTAACTATCTTGAATAGTTTTGTATCATCTGCAAATTTTGCCACCTCACTGTTTACCCCTTTTTCCAGATCATTTTTGAATATGTTGAATAGGACTGGACACCACTATATACCTCTCTCCATTCTAAAAACTGACCATTTATTCCTACCCTTTGTTTCCTATCTTTTAACCAGTTACCAATCCATGAGAGAACCTTCCCCATGACTGCTTATTTTGCTTAAGAGCTTTTGGTGAGGGACCTTGTCAAAGGCTTTCTGAAAATCTAAGTGCACTATATCTATTGGATCCCCCTTGTCCACATGCTTGTTGACCCCTTCAAAGAATTCTAGTAGATTGGTGAGGCATGCTTTCCCTTTACAAAAACCATGTTGATTCTTCCCCACCAAATTATGTTCATCTATGTGACTGACAATTTTTTTCTTTACTATAATTTCAACCAGTTTGCCTGGTTCTGAAATCAGGCTTACTGGACTGTAATTGCTGGGATCTCCTGTCACAAAGCAGCCTTTGGCGGGACACTACTGAGAGTATCAATTGAGGTCAAATTGCTTAGATCAGGGCATACAGCCAAAGGCTGGGGGTCCTTTACTTCTAAGGCACACCAAACCAGACAGAGAGGACTTTGGTTTCACCCCATTGGCTAACCAGGAGTCATCAAGCAATTCCCTCAGACACTCCAGTTTCCCACTATCACCACCAGTGCCACTACTTATGGGGATGAATGGTTATGAAAACCTATACCCCAGTAAAAGAAAAAAAAGTTCTCCCAATCCCAAAGGGCCAAGCCCCAGACCCAGGTCAATATATAATTCAGATCTTACCCACAAATCACGCTGTTGCCAATCCTTTAGAATCTAAAACATAAAGGTTTATTCATAAAAAAAAGAAATAAAGATGAGAGCTAAAATTGGCTAAATGGAATTAATTACATACAGTAATGACAGTTCTTGGTTCAGGCTTGTAGCAGCCATGGAATAAACTACAGGTTCAAATCAAATCTCTGGAGTACATCCACAGCTTGGATGGGTCATTCAGTCCTTTGTTCAGAGCTTCAGTTTGTAGCAAAGTTCCTCCAGAGGAAAGAAGCAGGATTGAAGACAAAATGGAGGTCATTCCAGGGCCTTTTATACCCTCTGCCATGTGGAAGAACCCCTTTGTTCTTACTTTGGAAAAATCACAGCAGCAAGATGGAGTTTGGAGTCACATGGACAAGTCACATGTCCATGTATGACTCCGTTCTTTACAGGTAGAGCAGCCATTGCTCACATGCTACTTTGAACATTCCCAGGAAGATTCCTCATTTGTGTATTGGAGTCTCCCAAGGTCCATTGTCAGTTAAGTGTTTGGATTCTCCCAAGGTCCATTGTCAGTTAAGTGTTTCTTGATTGAGCAGTTAATCTGAAGAGTCCCTTCTCAGCAATCAGGCCAAATGAGTCACTGGTGCTACTTAGAATTAACCACATTGATATCTAAGTACATAACCAAAATTCATAACTTCAAATACAAAAATGATACAGACAAAGAGACAGCATAATTATAACCAGCAAATCACAACCTTTTCATAGACACCTTACTTGACCTCCTTTGTACAAGATTTGGTGCAACTATAGGACCTTGGTTGCAACAATGATCTATACAGTCACAGTTCATGTTAATAATGTCACATCACCTCTGAAGCCCTTTTTTTTAAAAATTGGCATCATATTAGCTATCCTCCATTCATTTGGTAGAGAAGCTTATTTAAATGATAGGTTACAAACTACAGTTAGTAGTTCTGCAATTTCAAATGTGAATTCCTTCAGAACTCTTGGGTGAATAACATCTGGGCCTAGTGGCTTATTATTGCTTAGTTTACCAATTTCTTCCAAAACCTCCTCTAATGACACCTAAATCTGGGACAGTTCCTCAGATTTGTCACCTAAAAAGAATGGCTCAGGTTTGAGAATCTCCCTCACATCTTCAGCCATGAAGACCGATGCAAAGAATTAATTTAGTTTCTCCGCAATGGCCTTATCATCCTTGAGTGCTTCTTCAGCATCTTGATCATCCAATGGCCCCACTGTTTAGCAGGCTTCCTGCTTCTGATGTACTTTAAAAAAACTGGCTATTACTTTTTGATTCCTTGGCTATCTGTTTTCAAATTCTTTTTTGGCCTTCCTACTTATATTTTTGTTCCCCCCCACCACCCCAGTGCTGACCGTGCATATGTGATCTTCTAGGGCATTAGTCATTATGACTCCAAATAGATGTTGGACATTGTGGGCAAAAGAGGGCAGCCTTGCCAGACTCCAAGAGTGGTGCATTGGGGGGCGAACAATCTCAAATCTTTGGTTCGCTGATGACATTGATGGCCTGGCAGGCAGTGAAGATGAACTTGCCAACCTTGTGAAATGATTGGATGAAACATCCATAAAATATGGTATGGAAATCAGTGCAGAGAAAACCAAGCTGATGACAAACAAATGTAATGGGATCAGCTCACATATTACTGTCTGTGGACAAGAGCTGGAGACAGTGCAACAGTTCAAGTATATGGAGGCAATCATCACTGATGAAGGATCCAAGGCAGAAATTCAGGCAAGAACTGCGCAAGCAACAGCAGCAGTGGCAAAGCTAAAGCCAAACTGGAGGAATAAGAACATCTCCCTGGAATCCAAACTGAAACTCCTGCACGTGTTGGTCATCTCCATTTTTCTGTATGTGTGCGAGACATGGACCCTTACAGCAGAACTTGAATGAAAAATATAGGTATCAGAGATGAGATGCTTCCGTAAAATCCTGGGCATCTCCTACTTTGACCATGTCACTAATGAAGAGGTCCACAATATCATCACCCAATGCGCTGGGTCATATGAAGACCTCCTGACTACTGTGAAGAAGTGCAAGCTGAAATGGTACGGCCATGTGAGAAGATCATCCTACCTATCCAAGATCATCCTCCAAGGTCCAGTACAGGAGAAGAGAAGAGGTAGACAGAAGAAGAGATGGATTGACAACATAAAAGAGTGGACAGGAATGGACTTCGTGGAGACTCAAGCACTGATGCACAATCTAGGGTGACCAGACATCAAATGTGAAAAATCGGGCCGGCGGTGGGGGGTAATAGGAGCCTATGTAAGAAAAAGACCCCAAAATCAGGACTGTCCCTATAAAATCGGGACATCTAGTCAACCCTAGAACAATTGTCAAGGGTGGAGACAATTGGTTGATTGCTCATCAATGATGGTGCCCCAATGACCAATGCAGGTATGGGAGTGATGATTATTATGATGAATTATGTTTTTACAATTCATTTGCCAGAGTTTATACTCCTTTCTATTTTCCTCACTAGTATTAACTTCCACTTTTTAAACGATGCCTTTTTGCCTCTCACTGTTTTTTTTAACTTTGTTGTTTAGCCATGGTGGCACTTTTTTGATTCTCTTATTGTGTCTTTTAATTTGGGGCATACATTTAAGTTGAGCCTCTATTATGGTGTCTTTAAAAAGTTTCCATGCAGCTTAGAATCATAGAATCATAGAATATCAGGGTTGGAAGGGACCCCAGAAGGTCATCTAGTCCAACCCCCTGCTCAAAGCAGGACCAATTTCCAGTTAAATCATCCCAGCCAGGGCTTTGTCAAGCCTGACCTTAAAAACCTCTAAGGAAGGAGATTCTACCACCTCCCTAGGTAACGCATTCCAGTGTTTCACCACCCTCTTAGTGAAAAAGTTTTTCCTAATATCCAATCTAAACCTCCCCCACTGCAACTTGAGACCATTACTCCTCGTTCTGTCATCTGCTACCATTGAGAACAGTCTAGAGCCATCCTCTTCGGAACCTCTTTCAGGTAGTTGAAAGCAGCTATCAAATCCCCCCTCATTCTTCTCTTCTGCAGGCTAAACAATCCCAGCTCCCTCAGCCTCTCCTCATAACTCATGTGTTCCAGTCCCCTAATCATTTTTGTTGCCCTTTGCTGGACTCTCTCCAATTTATCCACATCCTTCTTGAAGTGTGGGGCCCAAAACTGGACACAGTACTCCAGATGAGGCCTCACCAATGTCGAATAGAGGGGAACGATCACGTCCCTCGATCTGCTCGCTATGCCCCTACTTATACATCCCAAAATGCCATTGGCCTTCTTGGCAACAAGGGCACACTGCTGACTCATATCCAGCTTCTCGTCCACTGTCACCCCTAGGTCCTTTTCTGCAGAACTGCTGCCTAGCCATTCGGTCCCTAATCTGTAGCTGTGCATTGGGTTCTTCCGTCCTAAGTGCAGGACCCTGCACTTATCCTTATTGAACCTCATCAGATTCCTTTTGGCCCAATCTTCCAATTGGTCTAGGTCCTTCTGTATCCTATCCCTCCCCTCCAGCGTATCTACCACTCCTACCAGTTTAGTATCATCCGCAAATTTGCTGAGAGTGCAATCCACACCATCCTCCAGATCATTTATGAAGATATTGAATAAAAGCGGCCCCAGGACCGACCCTTGGGGCACTCCACTTGATACCGGCTGCCAACTAGACATGGAGCCATTGATCACTACCCGTTGAGCCCGACAATTTAGCCAGCTTTCTACCCACCTTATAGTGCTTTCATCCAGCCCATACTTCCTTAACTTGCTGACAAGAATACTATGGGAGACCGTGTCAAAAGCTTTGCTAAAGTCAAGAAACAATACATCCACTGCTTTCCCTTCATCCACAGAACCAGTAATCTCATCATAAAAGGCGATTAGATTAGTCAGGCATGACCTTCCCTTGGTGAATCCATGCTGGCTGTTCCTGATCACTTTCCTCTCATGCAAGTGCTTCAGGATTGATTCTTTGAGGACCTGCTCCATGATTTTTCCAGGGACTGAGGTGAGGCTGACTGGCCTGTAGTTCCCAGGATCTTCCTTCTTCCCTTTTTTAAAGATTGGCACTACATTAGCCTTTTTCCAGTCATCCGGGACTTCCCCGGTTCGCCACGAGTTTTCAAAGATAATGGCCAGTGGCTCTGCAATCACAGCCGCCAATTCCTTCAGCACTCTCGGATGCAACTCGTCCAGCCCCATGGACTTGTGCACGTCCAGCTTTTCTAAATAGTCCCTAACCGCCTCTATCTCCACAGAGGGCTGGCCATCTCTTCCGCATTTTGTGATGCCCAGCGCAGCAGTCTGGGAGCTGACCTTGTTAGTGAAAACAGAGGCAAAAAAAGCATTGAGTACATTAGCTTTTTCCACATCCTCTGTCACTAGGTTGCCTCCCTCATTCAGTAAGGGGCCCACACATTCCTTGGCTTTCTTCTTGTTGCCAACATACCTGAAGAAACCCTTCTTGTTACTCTTGACATCTCTGGCTAGCTGCAGCTCCAGGTGCGATTTGGCCCTCCTGATAACATTCCTACATGCCCGAGCAATATTTTTATACTCTTCCCTGGTCATATGTCCAACCTTCCACTTCTTGTAAGCTTCTTTTTTATGTTTAAGATCCGCTAGGATTTCACCATTAAGCCAAGCTGGTCGCCTGCCATATTTATTATTCTTTCGACTCATCGGGATGGTTTGTCCCTGTAACCTCAACAGGGATTCCTTGAAATACAGCCAGCTCTCCTGGACTCCTTTCCCCTTCAAGTTAGTCCCCCAGGGGATCCTGGCCATCCGTTCCCTGAGGGAGTCGAAGTCTGCTTTCCTGAAGTCCAGGGTCCGTATCCTGCTGCTTACCTTTGTTCCCTGCGTCAGGATCCTGAACTCAACCAACTCATGGTCACTGCCTCCCAGATTCCCATCCACTTTTGCTTCCCCCACTAATTCTACCCGGTTTGTGAGCAGCAGGTCAAGAAAAGCTCCCCCCCCTAGTTGGCTCCTCTAGCACTTGCGCCAGGAAATTGTCCCCTACGCTTTCCAAAAACTTCCTGGATTGTCTATGCACCGCTGTATTGCTCTCCCAGCAGATATCAGGAAAATTAAAGTCACCCATGAGAATCAGGGCATGCGATCTAGTAGCTTCCGTGAGCTGCCGGAAGAAAGCCTCATCCACCTCATCCCCCTGGTCCGGTGGTCTATAGCAGACTCCCACCACAACTTGCAGGAAGTTCACTTTTGGTACTGTACCTTTTAATTTCTGTTTAACTAATATCCTCATTTTTGTGCAATCCCCCTTTCTGAAATTAAATGAAACAGTGTTGGGCCACTGTGATGTTTTCCCCACCACACGGGATGTTAATAGGGATGTTAAATTTAATTATATTATGGTAACTATTACCAAGCAGTCCAGCTATCTTCAGCTCTTAGACCAGTCCCTGTGCTCCACTTAGGCCTAAATCAAGAATTGTCTCTTCTCTTGTGGGTTCCAGGACTAGCTAATCCAAAAAGCAGTCATTGAAGGTGTCAAATAACTTTATTTCTGCATCCTGTCCTGAAGTGACATGAACCCAGTTAATATAGGGATCATTGAAATCTCCCATTATTATTGAGTTTTTTATTTTTTATGTCCTCTCTAATCTCCCTGAGCATTTCACAGTCACTGTTATCATCATGGTCAGGTGGTCGGTAATATATCCCTATTGCTATATTCTTATTCTTAGAGCATGGAATAACTATCCATAGAAATGTTATGGTACAGTTTGGTTCATTTAATATTTTTACTTCATATGATTCTATGCTTTCTTTCACATATAATACCACTCCCCCACAAGCACGACCTGTTCAGTTCTTCCGATATATTTTGTACCTTGGTATTATGGTGTCCCATTGATTATCCTCATTCCACCAAGTTTCTATGATGCCTATTATATCAATATTCTCATTTAATACAAGGCACTCTAGTTCATCCATTTCATTATTTAGACTTCTAGCCTTTGTATATAAACACTTTAAAAACTTGTCACTGTTTAGCTGTCTGCCATTACATGGTGTAATTGAATGGGACTCTTTCATTTGTTTCTCATCAGAAACAATTAAGCATTACCAGCAAAACAGGCACACATTTTCAACATTTCTCCCTTCCCTATTCTATTAAGTTTTAAACAATTAGCTCTAAATGGTTACTTTGAAGCAGTGATACTCAGACCTCAGTGGTTCAGGAGCCAAATTAGTGACAAACATTACCCAAAGGAGCTACAGTAGTGCAAATTCAGTTTCACTTACTATTTGTGTATATATATACAGAGAGAGATTTCTATTACTCTAATGTTTGTAACAATGAACAGTCACTTTTACATTACTATTTAAACTAAATACTTTTAAAAAATGCCATTTGTTTTCAATTGCTGTGTTTTAAATGTCAAACTTCAAGGATGCTCTCAGTTGAGACTTTTAAGCCCAAATTTTCAAAAGCAGCTTCTAAAGGCATACATGCATTTTGAACTTCCAGTAATTTGTGCCCAGAATTTTACAAGTGTGATCACTTGAATATGTAAGTACCTTCTGGGATGCTATCTGATGTACTGGGATTTCACTGAGCCTCCCCTGCTCAATCAGCCTGGGTTCCCTCTCCCTGATTTGCTGAATTAGGCTCTCCTGCCTCCTGCAGCACACAGACAAAGGTAGGGCCACACCCCTCTGCAGACACATGCTGAGGTCAGCTCTGTGTGAGAGGACTCCCCCAGCACTCACATGCACACCCCTTTTTGGGAGATAAACCCAAATAAAAGGAGTACTTGTGGCACCTTAGAGACTAACCAATTTATTTGAGCATAAGCTTTCATGAGCTACAGCTCACCTCACGAAAGCTTATGCTCAAATAAATTGGTTAGTCTCTAAGGTGCCACAAGTACTCCTTTTCTTTTTGCGAATACAGACTAACACGGCTGTTACTCTGAAACCCAAATAATACTGTCTTGTGCTGTATAGAAAAATCTGCATAGCACAAGTTCATAAAAATCCACCCTCTTTCTCAATGTGAAAAGAGATGTGCACACTTCTTGCCCCACCCCAGTTAGAAATTGCATAAATTGGGTTTTATTATAAACAAGAAATAAGTTTATTAACTACCAAAGATGGATTTTAAGTGAATATAAGAGATAACAGACAGAACAAAGCAGATTACTAAGCAAATGAAACCAAACATACAAACTAAGCTAGGTTCACTAAAGAAATTGGTTACAAATAATATTTCTCACCCTAGATATTGTTGCAGACTGATAACAGAAAGTCTTGAAAGGCAGCTGCACTGGTCTCCCTCTTGATACCCCGGGTATTATTACTCACAAACTAGACACCCTTCCAGCTTGGGCTCAACCCTTCTCCCCTCGGTTCAGTTCTTCCTTCTAGGTGTTTTTTCAGTGTTTCTTTGGTTGGGAGGCAGAAGAGAACCTCAGTGATGATACTCCCATGCCTGATATAACTCTAGTGTAAGGCGGGAACCCTTTTCTTCCAGTGGAAAATCACTGGCATTCCAAAAGGGGAGGAAGGGTATCCAGTCCAGGTGACTCAGACCCATGTCTCTGCATGGCTGTGGCAGCCCTTGCTTGTAAGCTGTCTCCTGAGTCCACAGGAAGACTAAGCTCTTTCACAGTCCATTGTCTCTTCTAATGGCCCATTAGCCCTGTCTGGCTTTTCCATTGTTGTACCTGAAGCACTGGTTGGGGGTGACACCCAAAAGTGACACATTTGAAATACAGATACATAGTTAATATTCCTAACTTCAGAAACAGAAATGATACAGGCATACAAACTGGATAATCACATTCAGTAAATCATAACCTTTCTAATGATATCTCACATGAGCCATCTTGCATAAAGTATATCTCAGTTATATCATATTCATATCATAAGCATGTTTTCATAAAGAACATGTAGTGAAATGTCACACTGATTACTGTAGTAAATCAGTCAGACAGACATCTGCATTCTATTACTTCCATATATACATAATTTGCATTTGCAATGTGACTACCAAATTTCAGGTGCATTTATAGAGCCAAGGTAAAGCCCATCTGCAAATTTCACCCTTAGGAAAAATTGATCGAGAAATGAAGCCCTAAATCTGAAAACAAAATGTTCCCACATGATTGCATGCACAATTGCACAACCATCAGAGAAACAGCATGACTGGAGGTGATAGAAATCTTTATCACAAAATATATTTTTTTTCAAAAATGGCCTTTTTGAAAACAGAACCTTTTTCATGTAAAAGTATTGATTTTTACCAACATTTTAAATTGAAATATTTGCAGATTTTTTAATCAAAAATACTATTGAAATAGTTATCAAGCTGGTTATCAAAGTTTTCCATTTACTGAAACCTCCGATTTCAGTAAAAGAAAACTTTTAGAAATCATTATAACTAATTTGATGACGTTTTTGATAAACATATTTTTTTAAATGTGAAATATTTAGGAAACCCTAGAAATGGGTTTATGTGGAAAATTGTGAAATGGTTTCAACTTCAATTTTTTTCACATTTGTTTTTGGGACTAACTCGTGTCATAGCTGCATGTACAAGCATACATGCAAACATGCAAATGTGTAGTGTGTGTGCCTGGACCTTTAAATCTTGAAACTTTAACAAGAATGAAAAATCTTACCATTTTTTACGTCATCGGGTTTGCTTGGTTCACTTCAGGAACTGTCAATTTGCAAAAAAATATGGTTGTGGAGGAGCTGAATTGACTGATGCCCAGTATTTTAAACATAAATACACACATGTTTTCCATAATTAAAAGTAAAATAAATATTAGCTAAAGGTTTATTCAGCACCTCTCCCATACAAGAAATAATGTGTCAAAGTCCTAAAACATTTTTAAGGAAGACATATACGTCTGTGTTTTTCTCTTGTCCTTGTAACTAAATAACTGGTTTGATATTTTTCATAATAATTTAGAAAGCTCAACACATTAATCTCACCTTTGTGGAAACATGTTTTAGTCAGAATTCCCAAAGGCAACACAGTAAAGCTAGATGTTTCATTCACAGCTGCTTTAATAACAAAATGAAAAACTACAGTTCACTGATTTTTAAAAAAAAATCTTAAAATGTATTGTCTTGCCATAGAGAAAAATAAGATCAGAGTTTTAAGTTTTTTTAGGCAATTTGAAAAGTCAGTGTCCCACATGAAGAGCTTTCTGTATATTAAGATTATGTTTCATTACGTCTCATAAGACACAATGAAGACACAACTGGCAATGAGTCAGTCGCTAAAGTAATAGTGTGCAAGAAAGCAATTGTGGTTGTGATGGGTTTGGTCACAGAGAGTCCCTTGGGACAGTCATCTGAAGTGCTGGAATTACCTCTGAGCCAGTTTTCCACTGTCAGCTTGGGACTCCAGAACCCTGCGTGGTTGAGCCAGACATGCTAGTCTGCTACAACACAGACCCAGGCCTGGTTCATGCCCGCAAAGCTGTAGACTTTAACCAAAAACTTCTCAGCAAGTCACTTATCTCCAGTACCAGACACCCAGTTCCCAATGGGATCCAAACCCCAAATAAATCCATTTTACTATGTATAAAGCTTATACAGGGTAAACTCATAAATTGTCTGCCCTCAATAACACTGATAAAGAGATATGCACAGCTGTTTGCTCCCCCAGGTATTAATTACTTACTCTGGGTTAATTAATAAACAAAAGTGATTTTATTAAATATAAAGAGTAGAATTTAAGTAGTTTCAAGTAATAACAGACAGAACAAAGTAAGTTACCAAGCAAAATAAAACAAAACATGCAAGTCTAAGCCTAATACATTTAGAAACTGAATACAGGTAAATCTCACACTCAGAGCTGTTCCAATACGCTTCTTTCACAGACTATACTCCTTCCTAGTCTGGGCCCAGTCCTTTCCCTTGGTACAGTCCTTGTTAGCAGACATCTTAAGTGGAAACTAGAGGTTTTCTTATTACTGCCAACCCCCTTTGTTCAGTTCCACCCCCTTTTATGGCTTTGGCACAAGGTGGGGATCTTTTGTCTCTCTTGATCCCCACACCTCCTTCTAAATGAAAAAGCACCAGGTTTAAGATGGATTCCAGTACCAGGTGACACGATCAAATGTCACTGTAAGACCTCTGTCATAAATATAAAGGGAAGGGTAAACCCCTTGGAAATCCTTCCTGGCCAGGGGAAAGCTCCTCTCACCTGTAAAGGGTTAAGAAGCTAAAGGTAACCTCGCTGGCACCTGACCAAAATGACCAATGAGGAGACGAGATACTTTCAAAAGCTGGGAGGAGGGAGAGAAACAAAGGGTCTGTGTATCTGTCTATATGCTGGTCTTTACCGGGGATAGACCAGGAATGGAGTCTTAGAACTTTTAGTAAGTAATCTAGCTAGGTATGTGTTAGATTATGATTTCTTTAAATGGCTGAGAAAAGAATTGTGCTGAATAGAATAACTATTTCTGTCTGTGTATCTTTTTTGTAACTTAAGGTTTTGCCTAGAGGGGTTCTCTATGTTTTTGAATCTAAATTACCCTGCAAGATATCTACCATCCTGATTTCACAGGGGGGATTTCTTTATTTCTATTTACTTCTATTTTTATTAAAAGTCTTCTTGTAAGAAAACTGAATGCTTTTTCATTGTTCTCAGATCCAAGGGTTTGGGTCTGTGGTCACCTATGCAAATTGGTGAGGCTTTTTATCCAACATTTCCCAGGAAAGGGGGGGTGCAAGTGTTGGGAGGATTGTTCATTGTTCTTAAGATCCAAGGGTCTGGGTCTGTAGTCACCTAGGCAAATTGGTGAGGCTTTTTACCAAACCTTGTCCAGGAAGTGGGGTGCAAGGTTTTGGGAAGTATTTTGGGGGGAAGGACGCGTCCAAACAGCTCTTCCCCAGTAACCAGTATTAGTTTGGTGGTGGTAGCGGCCAGTCCAAGGACAATGGGTAGAATATTTTGTACCTTGGGGAAGTTTTGACCTAAGCTGGTAAAGATAAGCTTAGGAGGTTTTTCATGCAGGTCCCCACATCTGTACCCTAGAGTTCAGAGTGGGGGAGGAACCTTGACAACCTCAGTCTCCATTCTTTCAGGGTTGGCCTGCATGTACCCAGGAAGGTTTGAGAGTAAACAGAGCCATTCACAACCAATTGTCCTAGATAATGGGAACCATCAAGAGCCTAAGCCACCATTAATGGCCCACACTTTGCATAATTACAATAGGAGCCTACAGTAATACTTCATATTTCTACTTTTTAGATTCAATAATGATACATTCATACAAATAGGATGAACACACTAAATAGATTATAAGCTTAGTAATGATACCTTAGAAGAGATCTTTTGCATGAAGCATATTCCAGTTATATCATATTCACACTTATAAACATATTTCCATAAAACATATGGAGTGCAACGTCACAGAGTTGATATATTTTCATACAGTATTTCAGAGCTTTGATAGATTCACCAATAAGGTTTGGCTCCTTTGTACCACTCCACTGAAGCAAAGCAGACATAAATCTGGTTTAACCAGCCAACTAAGCCTACCTTATAGTCTTTGCATTGCTAGAGTATCTGAAGGGTACCAGCAAATGTGGCCATTTTGAGTGTTGCTTTCTAACAAAATCATTACAATTTCACTTAGCAGAGCCAGAATTTCAAAGGCTATTAGATAAGGTGTTTAAAACATCAATTTACTCAAGCAAAAACAAAGAATACAGCATATAAAATATAGAACTGAGGCACATTAGTTGGGTATGTTTTTACAGTTGCTACTGTATATTCATTTTTTTGTTCTGTAGACTGAGTGCAGCAGCCTCTAATGAACCTGTACAACTCCCAGATGCAGGGTAGGGGTAACAGTCCTGTGAACCTCTAGAATTTGAAGGAGGCAGTGGCCTTGTCTGGCAGACTCCTGAAGACATCAGAGGTGGGAATTAATAAAAATGCCAGAAGGACACTGGTTTCATTCCATCCGAGGATAACATCAGTTCATAAGGGGTGGTTCAGAGAGGACCTGTTGTAGATTCTTGTGGGTGAGTCATGATTGTATAGTAACCAAAGGACCCTTGACTTAGTGGGGTCCTAACTAAGTTCAGACAAACCTTTGTAGGTTCTTCCATCACAAGATTTGTGTATTGGGTTGCTATATGTGGTGGCTGACTTCCACTCTTAAAAAACTCAAACAATATTGTTTTTTCCCCTTTTTCTTTTGCTTCCTATACATATTTACAGTTCTGGTTTTTCTCTCAATTAATCTAAAGAACTTTTGTCACACATTTTCTGTCTCAAACACAAGGATTCAAGAATCTGCAGTTACTACAAACCCATAGTGTAGGTTCCCATCTCAGATCTTTATTTCAATAAACACTGGCACTGAAACTAACTTTGTATAGTAATATACAATCCAAATGAACCCAAATCCACTTCTTAAAACTCCAGCAAATTTTCTTTCAACTAAACATTGCTAATTTATTTCACTAATACTAGAGAGAACCAAAGCTGCAAAAATTTAGATTCAGATATTTATCTGTACTTCCCCAAGTTTAAGGGGGCTGAGATTAGATCCATTACAGAGATGTGGGTCAGTCACAAGGTTTTGACCTGGATCCAAATCTGAATTTCTTCAGAGTTCAAATATATTCATATAAGGGTTTTTTGTCCACGTGCATCTCTAGTATCTATGGTTTTTTTTAAAGTTGAAATGTGGCTTTTTATAACGTTATCTGTATTCATGGCCAATACCTTTGGTGGTTTAAGCTGGGAAACTTATTAATTTGTGATCAAAAGTTCCAAAACTATCCTTAATAATCACTTGAAGAGTCATGCTCCCCTCAGTGATGTGGATATCTGAGCACTCATTGTGTTCATGTTCCAGGGAGCCTTATTTAGTGCACTGCTCACATATCCAGGTCAGCCATTCTCCACATAGTCATGGAGGGGACCCAAATCTCTAAAACCTACGGTTTTGGAGTAGAAGAGAGGACTAGAAACAGCATCCCCCTGTGAAAAGGAAATGTATTCATGTTAAGTTTTGAGGAAGGCAGTCAACTATAAATGTCCATGGACCCCTAGCAGTCAGCTCTGCTGCCATCAGCATATCTACTGAATAGAGCACTCAGTTATTTGAAAACAACTCTCACTGTCAAAGATGAAAATCTGAACCCAATATCTACTTTTTGTTAGAAAGAATCATTAGTCACATTAAATGTGATCTGAGATTGAAATAAACTGTTGATATTTGAGATGCCTGCCCTGAGAATCAAAAATATTTTTGCTCACAAGATGTGGATGAAATAGTTTAAACTAACTGTTCACTCCTGTTCTCAGTTCTTGTGCCCCATGCTGCCCAGATAGTCCCCCTTTGGGCTGTTCAAAGGAATGACAGCTGGGGCCAGGACTAAGTCATGGCTGGCCCTGGGTTGCCATGCAAGGAAGAGGGGAAGGGAGTAAGAGGCTTCCCACATTGTGCAACCCTACATAAATGTTCCCCAGAATTGTAGCCCCTGAGTGCACGTGGTAGCTACCAAATTACTCCCCCCAGGAGCAGCTCACTGAAAAGAGTATGGTCAGAGAGGAGTGAAGAGTTAGCAGAATAGAGGGGAGTGTGCAGAGATTCTTAATCTCCATTCCAGATTAATCCCTGTGTGACCAGGGAGCACTGAAGCAGAAAACCTCAGTGTTCTTTGTGGTTCTGCTCCAGCCCCAACACAGGGTGTTAATGACATAGTCCAGAGTACAAGCAGCCAGATAATGGCTTTCTCCTATATGGTACAGTGTGAGCAAAAGTGTTCCCTCCATCTTCTTTCCTACCATAGTCATATGCATGGCAACTATAAATGGACCTCTCAAATTGTAATCTCTTCAAGTCAGGGCATTAGCTTTTTTATGTTGACACTATTGAGCCTCTGAGCAGCTGAAGAGTGAAAAACAGTCATGGAGTTTGCTGCAACAAAGTAAAATATTATGTAATCAGGCTCTAAAACTGAAAACATTTGAATAAGAGTTGATATGTCCACTTATTATACTAATCACAATAGTTTCATTGGTATCTTATGCTTTCCCAGTCTGTTTGTAGTATCCACCTATTGTCTCTCGTCTTATAATTATAGTGAAATTTCTTTGGAACAGAGGTTGTGTTTTGGTTATATGTGTTTACAGTACCTAGCACAATGGACACCTAATCCCTGATTGAGGTTTCTAAGTGCTTCCATACTACAAATAATTATCACCATCATTAATAATATAATGATAATGAAATAATAATAATAATGATAATCAGACAAAACCAGGAATGGATTTTTACCTAGCGTTAGGTTCCTCAGTCAACTATCTGAAACACAAGTGAAATGCCATCAGGAGAAAAACATTAGGCTGCAAAACATTTCTTTCTAATTCTATTTTCTTTTCACATATGGCAACATTTTAGAAGTTGCCATAGAGGTAATTAACCAGCTTTCTGCTATAAATGCATCTTGGAGAAAACTTATTTTGTCCCCCATTTTGTAATGAGTGACCACCAGAGCCTGAATAATTAAATTGCCAAATTTTAAGCTGAAGTGAAACAGGAGCTGTCAGTCAAGTTCAGACATTCTTGTCATTTATCTTGCTTACTGGTCTGTTTGTAAGCAGAACTGACATGTAAAAATAGCACCAGCAGTAAACCATTGGTGCTGAAGTGCCGGCTATTCCCCATGAGTGCCTTCATAACTCCAATTTTCTTTGTAGTGAAGTTGTAATGACAGCTGTCATCAATGGGCTTTCATGAAACATACACTGACCTTTAGATGCTATATATTACAATTACTGTTGTAAAGCCTGCAGGGCCTTGCACTGGTATTTCACACTTCAACATAGCTGCAAATTGTTAACCCTTGCTGAATTTTTACAAGCCCGGGTGAAACAGAGCTTTGCTTTATGTTATTTCATTCAGATTCCCCTCTTCTGAACACGGGGATCCTCACAAGTGGATGCTTGTTTAGAAAGAAATGCAAAATGTGGGCTCAAAGAGAACTATTCTGTGTACACGTTTTCAAGAGATCTCCTTCAGTTACCAAAAAGATACAGAAAAAAAAAAATAAAAAAACCAGGATATACCATCTGTTTATTCAAAATAGTCCACAGATGAGACACACATAGTGAACAGCTCCTAGAAGACTGGTATAACCCTCTCAGAGACTACATCTTCATAAATGTGAATGAGGACCTAGCAGGACAAATCAAAGTGACCTGAAAAGAGTAACAGAGGGAGCCCCCATGGAGACAGAGAGGGAAAGGGCAACAGGAGAAACCTGATACCAAAGGCTGCATCTCTGACACACTGCTCTGTCAAAAGGATCAGGAAAAGAAATAGTGACTCAAAGCCTAACTTTAGACACATATTTTTGAAAATGTGGGTTTGGCTCTGTTTTCTATGACTCTTCTTTTCTGGTTGTTGAAGACAATCAAAGAAAGCTATGTAAACTGTACAGTTTTCTTGGAGTTGCTGTTAGCTTAACTATTCTCTTTGATGTCTACAGAAAAAGCTTAGAACAGTAGAATATTTGAGGAACTCCACTATATAATATAAATATTGCAACTATGCGGCAGTTATGCACATGCACCCAGGTTTGCATGATCAGGACCACAATGTGTAAATGGAACATAGCGAGCAGTGACGGCGTTCCTGGGGTGCAACCTGAACTGTCAGACCGCTGAGCTCACTGTCCCACCACCCTGGGGTATCCCACTCACACTGGTGGTGTTGGCAAGCTACAAACATCTGGCAGGTACTGCACTTACACAGACCTCCTAAGGCAGGGACACGCCCAACTGAGTTACAAGAGTGCTTCTCCCAGCTGCTCATGAACCAACTCTAGAAAGGCTCCAGCCAATTCCCCTCAGCTCCCTGGCCTTGAACCCCAGGATTGTACTGTCTTGTCCTGGTCAGAAGCCTGACTAGTGTAAGTTCATTACTAGGACCCTACCAAATCCAAGTTCCATTTTAATCAATTTCATGGCCAGATGGTTTTTAAAATTGGGCAATTTCACGTTTTCATGTTTTGCAACTGAAATTTCATTGTGTTGTAACTGTGGGGGTCCCAACTCAAAAGGTACCCAGAGGTGGGTCTGATCTCCCCAGAGAGCAGCAGTGCAGGGGAAGGACAAGTCCTGTCCCTCCCCAGACTGGCCAGGACTCACAGCTAGAAGCCCCTAGCTGGGGCTCTCCCAGTAGTACCGGGGAGATCAGATTTCACAGGGAAGGGCTTATTTCACAATCTGTGACATGTTTTTCAGGGCCATGAGATTGGTAGAACCCTATTCATTACCTGGTCCCCCTCTCCCTCGGTGGGAAAGGGACGTACACTAGTCTTTGTAAACTGAGCTGAGATTTCCCAAGCACTTCAACCAAAACACACTGTTTTAGGTAAAAAATAAAACAGGTTTATTAAGTACAAAAAGGTAGATTTTAAGTGATTATAAGTAGTAAGCATAGGGATTAAAGTTGGCTACCTGCGAATAAAAGTAAATATGCAATCTGAGTTCTAAAAATTAAAGGGGATTTGAATCAAGCAGTGTCTCACCCTGATAGATAGTACAAAGAGGTCACAGATCTTCAATACACAGGCTGGAACTTTTCTCCAGTCTGGGACCCCCTTCCCAGTTCAAAGTCTTTGTCCTTCCAGAGGGGAGTGAGGCCAAGGGGTTGAGTTGTGGGGGGAGTGATGCCGAGTCATGATGTCTCTACACCAATGATTTAGATAATGGCATAGAGAGTACACTCATAAAGTTTGCGGACAATACTGTGGAAAGGGATCTGGAGGTCAGAGTGGACCACGAGCTAAATATGAGTCAACAGTGTAACACTGGTGCAAATAAAGCAAACATCATTCTGGGATGGGTATAAGCAGGAGTGTTGTAAGCAAGACACAAGAAGAAATTCTTCCGATCTACTCCGGGATGATTAGGCCTCACCTGGAGTATGGTATCCAGTTCTGGGAGCTACTTTTCAGGAAAGCTGTGAACAATTTGGAGACTATTGTCCAGAGAAGAGCAACAAAAACATAAAAGATCTAGAAAACATGACCTATGAAGGAAGATTGAAAGAATTGGGTTTGTTTAGTCGGAAAAGAGAAGACTGAAAGGGGACATCATAACAGTTTTCAAGTACATAAAAGATTGTTACAAGGAGGAGGGAGAAGAATTGTTCTTCTTAACCTCTGAGGATAGGACAAGAAGCAATGGGCTTAAATTGCAGCAAGAGCGGTTTAGGTTGGACATTAGGAAAAACTTCCTAACTGTCATGGTGGTTAAACACTGGACTAAATTGCCTAGGGAGGTTGTGGAATCTCCCTCACTGGAAAGATCTCTGCTTGTAACGTGTGTGTGTGTGTAGGGGGACCCCTCATTGTCTATGTGCTCTCCCTGAGAAGTCTTCTGGGATGGCTGTTGGGAAAGTGGATTTCTTTTATTGGGCCATCAGCACATTTGGCTACTCCATTGTTGTATATGTAAGGCTGGTTGTGGGTGTTCCCCACCTCACTACATATTTCAGTAACACACACATAGAAAAACTTCATAACTTCACATACAATGATAACACGTACAATCCAACAGGATATTAATGTTCAACAGGTCATATGTTACACCACAAGGCATACTTTGTACAAACATATCATAATTATATGTCAGTGATGAATATGGGGGTTCTTGGGTGTTGCTTTGAGGTATAGAGTGTCACACAAACATTTAGTCAGACTGGGCACTGCATACACTTTAACTATAACGTTATTTTCAATATTTATGACACTGTTTATATTATCTTGCCATTTGATCAGTGAAATTTGTTTGAACATTGTCAGAAATTGAAGAAGAATCTTACGAATCTGCTGCAGCATCAGCACTCTGTACCATTAACTATCCCAGTTAGATGGAAAGTGCAGAAAAAACATCAAATACCTTGTTCAGTTTCCTATAGATTGAAAAGTTTCAATGATTTTTTTTTCCTTTTTCATTTTAGTAGAACCTACTTTGTAGCAGACCACATTCACCTTTACCCGTAACATAAGGCTGGTTTGTAATTTTTTTATATATATGATGCTTTGCTTTGGAGTTTCTCTGTAGGTGTCTGAGACATCCTCAGTAGCAGTTAATGTTTATCAACAGCATTATACAAAATAAACCTTAAACACATAAATAAGTTACTTATTTGCTCTAATATTGTCCCCATCCTCACCTATGGTCATGAACTTTGTGTAATGACTGAAAAGATGAGATTGCAGGTACAAGTGGTGGATATGAGGTTTCTCCACAGAGTGGCTGGGCTTACTTTTTGAGATAGGATGAGGAGCTTGGTTATGAGGGGAGGGTGTTGGAGTAGAGCCGTCACTCCTTCGGATTGAGGGGAGCCATTTGAAGTGGTTTGGGAAACTGATGAGGATGCCCCCATGAGGTTTCTATTGGAACTATAATGGGCACGTTCCACTGGGCGGAGTCCCTGAACAGACCCAGGACATGCTGGAGGTTCCCAGCTGGCCTGGGAAAACTGGGGAATCCCCCAGGAGGAGCTGGAACCTGTTGCGGAAGAAAAGGAGGTTTGGTCCTCCCTACTCTCCATGCTGCCGCTGCGATCTTCACCGGGAAAAGCAGCATAAAGGAAAAGAAGAAGAAGACATTATCCATCTAATCAGATAGTTGCTTAAGAAAAATAGTTTACAGGTATTTTTTTTCGGGAGGGGAGGAGGGATTACAATATTAACAACCAAATAAAAGCTTAATCATGCTTTCAAAAGACAAGATGACAAACAATAATGTGAACATTTAAAGAAAGACCTTTGGGTTTCAGCTACTCAACTACTGTATTTGCAATGCAAACTGAGGTTTGATTCTTTTAAATCATTTTTCCAGACTATTAATTGTTTCTTTCACAAGAAGCACATGGCATTGTTAGGGAATACAACATTTGTGTGATCTTGCTGCAAATGGGCTGTTTCTGATTTGTATTCTATAGGGTAGGATTGGTAGTCTTTTGCTTAAGGTAAAGGGTTGGGAGTCAGGAGAACTGAGTTTTATTGCCAGGCTTCCTTTATTAATTTCAGCAATGATCAGTACATTTTCACATCGGTTTGAGACATCTAGAGCCTAATTTCCAGAGGTGAAGAACATCCACAATTTCTTCGTGTGCATCCAGAAATTGAAGCACTAAAATTGGTAAATTTTGAAAATATAGAACTTAATCTTTTTCTACCTCAGTTTCTTCATTTGTTAAAATGGAGCTACTCTATCAGTAGTGGTGTGATGCAAAATTACATATATTGTACAGCACTTTGAGATCCTTGGCTATAAGGTGCTATACACCTGTATAAATTATTATGTAGTGAATATTTTTCCACATCCTTCTGCTTCTGAGATTCTTTGAAATTTCTATTTGAAATCTACAAGGGATGCCTCAAAACCCACTCAAGTCAATGGAAAGACTTCCATTAACCTCAATGGGTTTTGATAAGGTTCTAAGAGATGCTTTTATTATATGGTTTAACTTTAAATGAATGCTGGTAAACACAAGGACAGTGATTGTCTCTGGCTCTTCCATGAGGGGAACAAAGAGGAGGCCCCTTACACTGACATTTCTTGTGCACATTTGCAGGGATAGGACATACTTTTTCCCCTTTATGAGCCTTGCTCTTGCCTTAAGCTACATGAATGGAGCTGGTGAACACATTTTGTAAGTTTAATTTTTTTTCTAAAGGTGAAGGGAAGGAATCACAATCATTTATATCTATTTATTGACCTGCTATATACATGAATTGAAATGTAGGCTGTAGGCCAAAGCCCTGTGTTCCTAAAATGGAACTCCAAACAAGACCATTAGGAGAGAGAACAAATTTTGCAACATAGGTCTACTTCGGAGAAGTGTTTCACCTTGTCTAATCATACCTGTCGCACTGGAGAAATCAAACTTCAACTGATCCCCACACTGGACTTCCTTATCCACAACTCACCGCAGCATTCCTTACTCATGTGACCACACAAATGTCTCTATGTCAGGGGACAACAGTTACAGCTGGGTGCCAGATGAAGAACTTCCAGTGCAGAGCATGAGATTATCTCTGTAACCTAGGTGCTTGGTCCTGCTCCACACAAGAAAGAGAAATCATCTTGAGGTGAAATCAGCAATGTGGTTTGTGTGGATATTATAGTGCTACATAATATGGTATCTATAGTCCTACATTGTAGAGTGGTGCTGCAGAACAGGACTTTGCAGTCTTGATTTTCAAAAGTGCCTAAGTGAGTCATATTTGGGTGGGAAATTTGAGAGATTTTAATGAGGCCTAATTTTCAGAAACAGCATCCTCAGTGCCAATCCCCTTTAATGTCTGTCAGGTTGGACAGCCAAAAATTGTGACTCAATTCCCTTGTAAATTTTGAAAATTCAGGACTGTATAAACAGTCAAGAAATATATGGAAATTTAATTAAAGCCAAGACAAACAAAAAGAGGTTTTGCTATTATGCAAAGTTACTTTGGATTAGTAGCCTATTCATAATCATACCCATTTTCTCTCTCCCTACCTCACTTGCCTAGTTAAAATGGGAGCTGCCAGGTTTCTGTTCAAGATAAAGAATGGTCATCTGATTTTTTTATTCAGACTGATGAGCCTAGGGAGACTCATTTAAAAAATGATGCAGCTGTTAAGTTTAAGAGAATTTTATAAATTGGAATCATTTGGATGTGCCTGATTTGAAAACATCTATGTAATATTCAAAAGTAGTCCCTGCAGAATTTTGCATTCCAAATGTTGCACATCTATAATTTTGCATTCATTTCCCACTACCGTATTTAATCTGTGGTAATTAATTACCTACCTGTGAAAAATTACAACTGAATATTTACTCCAAAGTTTGGAAGATAAAATAACCATAGCTTACTTTGTGGAAAGAATACACTAAAAGGATATTTTCTCTTTGCTTTGTAGTTTGTTACACAGAACTCTCGCTGACAAGTAAAAGGAAATAACTTCTTAGAGTCAGAAAAAAATTCAAGACTAGGCTCACCACATTTACTAGACAGAATTGCCACAACATTAGTGGTTAGCGTACTGATGTAGCAGCGAGATCCCAAAGGAAAAGGCTTGAAGATTCAAGGACATACAGAACGTTTCTATATCCTAAGTACTAGATGCTATATTTTTTCACTGTATACACACACATAGCCGCAGACCTATATTAAAAGAAAAATTATATATTTAATCCACAATAAAACCTTTGATAATACAGCAATTTTAAAACACTAAAAATGGAGACATAATTTATATATTTGTCCGGGCAAACCTCAGTTATTCATAGATTAAAGATTCATAGATTCCAAGGCCAGAAGGCACCATTGTGATCATCTAGTCTGACCTCCTCTATAACACAGGCCATAGAATTTCCCCACAATAATTCCGAAGCATATCCTTTAGAAAAACATCCAATCTTGTAGCCTATCAGTATAGGTATGTGCTAGGTAAGGCATAGGCATAAGTTAAGGCAGTAAAGAAATGAGCCTACAGGCCTCATGCCTGCAGAACAATAGCTTAGCTAAACAAGGCATAAGGCCCAAAAGCCGTGTCTACACTAGCACTTATGTTAGCAAAACTTTTGTCACTCAGGGGTGTTTCCATATATTTCCTAACTATTTATGCAGCCCTAAAAACATGTCCCTGAGCAACGTAAGTTTTGCCAACATGAGAGCTTGTGTGCAAAAAGTTATGTCGGTGGGAGATGCTCTCCTGCTGTCATGGCTACAGCTACTCATTGAGCTAATTTTATTATGTTGATGGGAGAGCTTTCTGCTGTCAGCATAATGCAGCTATGTCAAGGTTCCTCCCCCACTCTGAACTCTAGGGTACAGATGTGGGGACCTGCATGAAAAACCTCTTAAGCTTATCCTTACCAGCTTAGGTTAAAACTTCCCCAAGGTACAAAATATTACCCCCGTTATCCTTGGAATGGCCGCTACCACCACCAAACTAATACTGGTTACTGGGGAAGAGCTGTTTGGACGCGTCCTTCCCCCCAAAATACTTCCCAAAACCTTGCACCCCACTTCCTGGACAAGGTTTGGTAAAAAGCCTCACCAATTTGCCTAGGTGACTACAGACCCAGACCCTTGGATCTTAAGAACAATGAACAATCCTCCCAACACTTGCACTCCCCCTTTCCTGGGAAATGTTGGATAAAAAGCCTCACCAATTTGCATAGGTGACCACAGACCCAAACCCTTGGATCTGAGAACAATGAAAAAGCATTCAGTGTTTTACAAGAAGACTTTTAATAAAAAATAGAAGTAAATAGAAATAAAGAAATCCCCCCTGTAAAATCAGGATGGTATATATCTTACAGGGTAATTAGATTCAAAAACATAGAGAACCCCTCTAGGCAAAACCTTAAGTTACAAAAAAGATACACAGACAGAAATAGTTATTCTATTCAGCACAATTCTTTTCTCAGCCATTTAAAGAAATCATAATCTAACACATACCTAGCTAGATTACTTACTAAAAGTTCTAAGACTCCATTCCTGTTCTGTCCCCGGCCAAGACGACTACAGACAGACCCACAAACCCTTTGTTTCTCTCCCTCCTCCCAGCTTTTGAAAGTATCTTGTCTCCTCATTGGTCATTTTGGTCAGGTGCCAGCGAGGTTACCTTTAGCTTCTTAACCCTTTACAGGTGAGAGGAGCTTTCCCCTGGCCAGGAGGGATTTCAAAGGGGTTTACCCTTCCCTTTATATTTATGACAAGCTACATGAGTGCTCTTACAGCGGCACAGTTGTATTGGCACAGTATATGGATGCTGTAAGCTTGTAAGTGTAGACATGGCCTTAGTGTACACAGTTAACCAGGAGTAACCCAAGTCCATAAAAGAATGTTATAATGGCTAAACTGCTAACAGGTAACCACAATATTCTAGTTTATACCAGCTTCAGATATTTGAAGTTAGGAACATTCACAGATGTATAACCATAAGAGTACCATGATAACTAATTGATGTGTTTTCTGAGGTAAAAGGGCGAGTAACTTCTGGGAGAAGGGCACCCCAACATTATTAGGGTAAGGAAATACAAACAAGGAAAAGGGAAGGAACCTTTCCTGAATATGCATTAGGCATAGCATCAGCAGTGTAATATATTATTAAGGTTGTATGCCAGCCTGTGTGTTTAGGATGGGGAGAGAAGTAGCTCTTGGGCGATGACAGGATGACAACCACCGGTGATGAGTAAGTAGATGATGGTGAGGAAGGTAATGACAAACATTTCAAGTTGTTCAGGGGATGGTGTAAGTACATGGATGCTCAGTTGCACATCCTTTATTATCTCTATCTATCTTGTGGGGTGGGAGTGTTCATGACTGCTAACTGTATTAATAAAACTATTACAAATACTAAAGGTTTCTCCTAAGTGTGAGTGTTGCAACCATTCAGATCAGTGTTCCTGACTACCCAGTAATTCTAATAATATTGTGCTGATCTTGGGACAAGAACTTATCAAACTTCAGAGTGTTAACTGGGAATTCTTAAGTAATCAATATAATTATGCACAGTGCATAGATCAGGCAACAATCTTGGTTTAAAAATTGTCAGTGATGCACCACAATCCTTGTTAAATTGTTCCAATGGTTAATTACTCTGGCCATTATACATTTGTACCTTATTTCC
Source organism: Lepidochelys olivacea (assembly GCF_965140295.1). Classification (NCBI taxonomy): domain Eukaryota; kingdom Metazoa; phylum Chordata; order Testudines; family Cheloniidae; genus Lepidochelys; species Lepidochelys olivacea. The sequence continues at coordinate 71,315,468 of NC_140411.1, read as the reverse complement.
ATTCTGAATTTGTCTAGATTCAACTTCTAGCCGTTGGATTGTGTTATACCTTTCACTGACAGATTGAAAAGCCCATTATTAAATATTTGTTCCCCATGTAGATACATATAGATTGTAATCAAGTCACATCTTAATCTTCTCTTTGTTAAACTAAATAGATAGACGTCCTTGAGTCTATCACTATAAGGCATGTTTTTTAATCATGCAATCATTATCGTGGCTCTTGTCTAAACCCTCTCTAATTTATCAACCTCCTTCTTGAATTGTGTGCACCTGAACTGGACACAGTATTCCAGCAACTGTCACAGGAAATACAAAGGTAAAATAACTTCTTAACCCCTACCCGAGATTCCCCTGTTTATGCAGCCAAGGATTGCATTAGCTCTTTTGGCCATAACATCATACTGAGAGCTCATTTTCAGATGATTATCCATCACAACCCTCAAATCTTTTGGGGAGTCACTACTTCCCAGAATACAGTCTCCCATCCTGTAAGTATGACCTATGTTCTTTGTTCATAATGTATACATTTAGCCATATTAAAGTGCATATTTTTAGCTTGTTCCCAGTTTACCAAGCAATCCAGATCGCTCTGACTCAGTGGTGTGTCCTCTTCATTATTTACCACTCACATAATTCTGTGTCATCTTCAAACTTTATCAGTGATGATTTTATATTTTCTTAAAGATAATTGATAAAAATGTTAAATAGTGTAGGGCCAAGAACCCCACTGGAAGCATACCCACTTGATGATTCCTCATTTACAGTTACATTTTGAGACCTACTAGTTAGCCAGTTTTTAATGCATTTAATGTGTGCCATGTTAATTTTCTGTTGTTCTAGTTTTGTAATCAAAATATCACATGCCACCAAGTCAAAGGCCTTGCAAAAGTCTTGCATATTACGTCAACACTATTACCTTTATCAACCAACTTGTAAACTCACCAATAACAGGTATCAAGTTAATCTGATAGGATCTATTTTCCATAAATCCAGGTTGATGTGCATGACTTACATTACTCTCCTTTAATTCTTTATTTATCGAGTCCTATATCAGCCACTCCGTTATCTTACCTGGGATCAGGGTCAGAGTGACAGGCTTATAATGGGTTGTCCCATTTAGCTTTTTAAAAAATTGGCACATTAGCTTTCTGAAACTTCCTCAGAACTCCAGGACTTATTGAAAATCAACATTAATGGTCCATCAAGCTCCTCAGCCAGCTCTTTAAAAACTCTTGGATGCAAGTTTTCTGCCAATTTAAAAATATCTAACTTTAGTAGATTCTGTTTAACATCCTCCAGAGATGTTAGTGGAACATCCTCCAAATGTACTAGTGGAGTTATAAAAACACAAAACACTTTTCATGGACTATATATTTCTTTCAAATTAAATTAAAGATCCTGGAGGACCAGAAACCAGCTGATAAAATTTGGGGTATAGCTTCATTGAAATTACAACAATTTACACCATCAGGAAGGGAATATTTGGTGGTAATGCCAGAATTGTGTTTTTTTCCCAAAAAGCTTTGGGTACTGTTACTCTTGGAGAAAGAAGCTGAGAAAACAAAGAATCCCAGGCCTTATAATCCACCAAAAAATAAAAAATAAAAAAATCCCTATTCTGTAATTTGTAATTTAGCTGCTGTCAAGGTTCCTCCCCCACTCTGAACTCTAGGGTACAGATGTGGGGACCTGCATGAAAAACCTCCTAAGCTTATCTTTACCAGCTTAGGTCAAAACTTCCCCAAGGTACAAAATATTCCACCCGTTGTCCTTGGACTGGCCGCTACCACCACCAAACTAATACTGGTTACTGGGGAAGAGCTGTTTGGACGCGTCCTTCCCCCAAAAATACTTCCCAAAACCTTGCACCCCACTTCCTGGACAGGGTTTGGTAAAAAGCCTCACCAATTTGCCTAGGTGACTACAGACCCAGACCCTTGGATCTTAAGAACAATGAACAATCCTCCCAACACTTGCACCCCCCCTTTCCTGGGAAATGTTGGATAAAAAGCCTCACCAATTTGCATAGGTGACCACAGACCCAAACCCTTGGATCTGAGAACAATGAAAAAGCATTCAGTTTCTTACAAGAAGACTTTTAATAAAAATAGAAGTAAATAGAAATAAAGAAATTCCCCCTGCAAAATCAGGATGGTAGATGTCTTACAGGGTAATTAGATTCAAAAACATAGAGAACCCCTCTAGGCAAAACCTTAAGTTACAAAAAAGATACACAGACAGAAATAGTTATTCTATTCAGCACAGTTCTTTTCTCAGCCATTTAAAGAAATCATAATCTAACACATACCTAGCTGGATTACTTACTAAAAGTTCTAAGACTCCATTCCTGGTCTATCCCCGACAAAGACCAGCATATAGACTGACACAGACCCTTTGTTTCTCTCCCTCCTCCCAGCTTTTGAAAGTATCTTGTCTCCTCATTGGTCATTTTGGTCAGGTGCCAGCGAGGTTACCTTTAGCTTCTTAACCCTTTACAGGTGAGAGGAGCTTTCCCCTGGCCAGGAGGGATTTCAAAGGGGTTTACCCTTCCCTTTATATTTATGACAGCTGCACTGAAAATTGCAACACCCCCATGACACACCTTTCAAGATCCATGCGTCCTAAACACATGAGGTACACATCATCCAGTGCACTAACTGCCCCAATAGCAATTTTGTGGGTGAATCCAGACAATCCTCGAATGAACACCCACAGGGAAATGGTTAGAAAACAAAAACACATCACCTGTGGGTGAACACTTTCACAACCTGGATCTATGGTTTATTACAACAATGTATTACACTTCCTTCCCTCCTCATGAGCAGAGGGGTGTTAACTTGAATGGTCCCTTGAAATATCTTTTCACTACTTTTGCTAAACAATCGGTTCCAGCTTGTACTTAGCAGTGACACCCCGAGTTAGGCTCTGCCTCCACTGGCACTTTTGTCAGTAAAACTTACGTTGCTCAGGGGTGTGAATAAAACAGCCCTCTGAGCGATGTAAGTTACATCGGTAGTGCTGGTGTGGACAGTGTTATGTCAGCAAGAGACATTCTCCCGCTGACAGCTACCTCCGCTCCGCGGTTTAATGGTGTCAGCAGGAGAGCTCTCTCCAGTTGGCATAGACTGGCTATACAGGAGTTCTTACAGCAGTGCAGCTGCATCAATACTGCTGTGTCTCTGTAGGGTCTCTCATCTACACATGGTGTAAGTTTCCCAGACCTGAAGAAGAGCTCTATGTAAAAAGCTTCGCTCTTACCAACAGAAATATGTCCAATAAAAGATGTTACCTCACCTGGTCTCTGTAATATCCCAGGACCAACAGTGCTACAATAACACTGCATGCAATAATCATACTTAGCATTGACATAGCACTTTTACATGCTGACCTTAAAGTGAAGCATCATTATTGGGAGACAAAGGCATATAGAAACGTAGTGACTTATCCAGGGTAACAAAACCAAATGAGTAGTTTTGCTGGGACTATCTGCTGAACCATAATGGAGGGTCATATAGTCACAATAGACAATTTCCAAATAAAAATGCAAATAGAATTTGTTCAGAGGAGATTTGAGGAGTATGTTCACCAGCAGTAATAACTCATGAGCCAGTTATGAAGCATTGCAGCTAAATCTTCTGGATGTTCTGACTCCTGCAGCACGAGAAACTACTGAATACTTTTATGGCCAGCTTTTCAAAGTAAAGGTTTTCAGTTGCATGATCAGAAACAAACAAGCAGTTACATATACAAAATAGAAATCTGCATGTGTGTGTATTCCAGATGAGTCAGGAGTTAATTTTTGGTCAGCTGGATAAAATGTTATGAACCTGCTGTAACCCTGTCACTTTAACAGCTCCTTTCTATTTTGTATTTAACAACACAAACTAAGCAACAAGCCAGCAAAGTGGAACTGCAAACTCCTCTGTGGCTCTTGAGAGTGTCTGCCTTTAATCTGATCTGAAAGGTGATGTCCTTGCAAAGTGTTTGTTGATTGTCACTTTTGAGAAGCAAAAGAAAGACAGAATAGCCAAGTATGATTGAGGACTGTCAAACAGTGGAACAAAGGGATTTGCTTCAGATAAACCTGAAGCAACCAAGTAAACATTAATTTAGCTACCAGAGAACTAGAAACTTGAGAGACAGGCTAAGAGAAGCATAACCCTTTTTGTATTGCCTGTTTGCTATAACTGTGGTTTGATCTCTAGTGGTTTGCCAAGTAGGTCAACAAAAGCATTTACTGTAATTGGCAAGGAGTTTCTAGAACTCAGTGTCAGAAAACACAGTGTAACTCTGATGAAGTGAGCTGTAGCTCACGAAAGCTTATGCTCAAATAAATTTGTTAGTCTCTAAGGTGCCACAAGTCCTCCTTTTCTTTTTTCTTGAAGAGTAGTTGATCCTGAGGGGAAACATCTAGAGAGAATGTATTACAGTAGTTTTGTACTGCTCAGTGAGCCAATGTTTAGATCAGTGGTTTGCTTTACTGTGGTTGTATTGCTTACTTTACTGTGGTTGTATTGAGTTACCTTATTGCATTTTTACAATGAGTGACATTAGAAACTCTGCTGAGTTGGGGACATATAGAAAATAAATTATAGACAAATGTTACAATAGATTGCTATAAAGGGAACATTTTTAATTGTTTTATATACTATTATGATAAGGAAGCTGCTAGTAATCCCTACATTTATTAGGTTGCCTAACACTTTCTATTATAAAGTATTCTTGCCTTTGCAACCTTAATTCAGCCCCTTTGTACATAATATAGCCCCTGCAGGTTCCTTATCACAATTTACTCTCTCCACCACCAACCCCTGCCTCAGGTCTTCTTTTTGTCCCCTCTGCATTCCAATCAGACTGTCTTCCTCCACATGGCCTGGACACCAGCAGGGGACTATTGAGAGTACAGGAGACAGTCTCCCTCCTCTCAGTTCCTGTGTCTGATGCCACAGCAGTCTGCAGCACCCAGGAGTAACAATGGCAGGAAACATTTTTCAACAGAACTCAGTCTGAGGTACACACCAGGCAAGGAAAATTTCAGCCTGAACGGTTAAAGTTTGGCAAAAGTTATAAGTTCAGAAAATAGGGCCTTATAATAGGTAGGGTTGCCAACTTTCTAATTGCACAAACCCAAACACCCTTGCCCTGCCTTCTGCCCCACCTCTTCCATGGAGGCCACGCCCCTGCCCTGCCCCTTCTCCAGGCCATGCCCCACTCACTCCATCCACCCTCCCTCCGTAGCTCGCTCTCCCCTACCCTCTCTCGCTTTCATTGGGCTGGGGTAGGGGGTTGCGTTGTGGGAGAGGTTGAAGTCTGGAGCTGGGTGTGCAGGCTCCGGGGCGGGGCCATAAATGAGGGGTTTAGGGTGTGGGAGGGGGCTCTGGGCTGGGGAAGAGGGTTGGGGTGTAGGAGAGGGTGAGGGCTCTGGCTAGGGGTGCGGGCTCTGGGGTGAGGCCAGGGATGAGGCGTTTGGAGAGCAGGATGTGGCTCAGGGCTGGGGCGGGGATTGGGATGCAGGAGGGGTCTCAGGGTGTGGGCTTCAGGAGAAAGTTTGGGTACAGGAGGGTGCTCCAAGCTGGGGAAGGGGGCTCGGGTGCAGGATGGGGTGAGGGGTGTGGGCTCTCACCAGGCGGTGCTTACCCCAGATAGCTCCTGGAATCAACCATCATGTCTGACTCCTAGGCTCAGGAATTGCCAGGCAGCTTTGCGTGCAGCCCCTGCCTGCAGGCACCACCCCCACAACTTCCATGAGCCGCAGCTCCCTGCAGCTAGGAGCCGGATGTGCCAGTCGCTTCCAGGAGCCATGTGGAGCCAGGATAGTAAGGGGGCCTGCCTTAGCCCCGTTTCACTGCCAACCAGACATTTTGCAACCTATTGAAATCTATCAGATTGCTTTCAATAGCCACCGGGAGATCGCAGCCATTTCTGGTAGACTCCCGGCCAATCTGAGAGGGTTGGCAACCCTAATAATAGGGTGTGTTGGGAAACAGATCGAGAACAGGTCATCTGTGCATTCAACCATTGAAGTCCATGCTATCTGAAATATGTGCACGTAAGCATAGAAAATGCAACCAGTTTAATGATGAACATACTGTACATATGTAACCCACACACCTTCTGGGTGTGGTGTTCTGTCCTGTCGAGTGGCACCAAGACCACTTAGAGATTGATGAGTCTGCTACAGTCTTATCTAAGGGCCATATGCCTTTTAGCTCATGCAGCAGAGGCTCATATACTATCAGAGGTTCCTAGGTTCAGTCCTACCTGGCGATGACCAGGGTCTGTCGGCGTTACATATGCATGTGCCAAAACTAAATACAAATGTTCTACATAAAATCATACGATTCAGTAGAAAATAAAATGTTTTCCAGCAAATCAAGGGTAATTATAGAATTGAGAGATTTAGGAATAAAGTCTCCTCTCAGTTACAGAGATGTTAATCTGGGATATCTCTGGGGACCAGATTGCGATAGTTTTGCTTACAAGTAGTACCCTGCTCTGCAAGTAATCCCATTAACATAATTGAGACTACTCAAAGAGTAAAATATTGCTCAGATGTGAATAGGAGTATCATCATCTGGCCTGATTGAAATGAATAGAGTCATCATGAATTTACGTTATTATAACTAACTGAAAGCCACATCTGGTATTTAATCACATTAAGATCATAATTGTATAATACTTGAAAATGTTTCACAGTCAATTTGTTTTAAAAATAGGTCTGAGCCGCAACATTTCGATCTAAATTCTTACTCCAACTTCCTCAAAATGTAGGGATGTTTGAAGTATGGGTTTAGATCCCTCCCTATTCTTTTCCTTTTTTATTAGCTTACCAGCAAACAAGACAAAATTGCTAATCATAGAAACACTAAAATAAATTGTACAAATTTACAGATATTGAATTGGTTGCACTGAGGCTAGGCTGATCTATTTTCCTCCACTGGTTGCTGCCTTCTTCATTTTCTTGCCTATGCCACCAGACAGCTGCTACAGATGGGCCTTACATAGAATAGTACCAGCTTGATTATATCAAATTGAATTTATGATTTTTTTCTCCCTATTTGCAATGCAGTGAGTATGGGTATTCTACACTGAACATACTAGCTAGATGTTACTGTTTCGGGATTCTCTTCACACATCTGTCATTGTTCTAAAATGGTGTTTCATATGAAAATAAATCATGGGGTACAACTGGAAGGTAATTCTATTAGCTATTTATTCTATTGGGCTATTGACATTTCAGTTCTTTGTTGCTCATATATAGGAAATGAATTATCTCCAGAATGTCAGCGCATGTGCATACTCTTTTACCGTTAAAAGTTGTATTTTCAATTACATGACTCACCACTTTATGGGCCTTCTCATCTGCCCAAACCCTGTGATATAGATTTATAGTCTGTCTTAAATTGCAGATTGCATAGACAACCTAATAGATGGCTCATTCTTGATCCATAAGAGGAGGAAATAGTTCAAACTGACTGAGAATTGTTTTTTGAATTGCTAGATGCAGAAAAAGAAAATGAAATAGTTGTTTCTTCTAATAAAAATATAGTAAAATGCCTAATTAGTGTGCAGTGGAACCTAAATAGCAGAATGGATTCATGATGCCAAATTATTATCAACTTCAACTTTTTAAGGTATAGCTTTATAATTCAAATAAATACACACACACACACACACTGTATAGAGTCTGCAGATTTCTGGCATGTAAAATTAAAAAGTCATAGAAGTGTTTTTAAACTAAGCATTGAGGGAAAGGTGACAGGTGCAAAGGAGCACATGGTTTGGACAGACACATCCTTTAGGGAAGAATAATGAGGAGTCCGGTGGCACTAAAGACTAACAGATTTATTTGGGCCACGAAAGCTTATGCCCAAATAAATCAGTTAGTCTTTAAGGTGCCACTGGACTCCTCATTGCTTTTGTGGATACGGCTACCCCTCTGATCCTTTAGGGAAGATCTATTAACAGGACTCTCGATATCCTAGTAAAGATGGGAGGATAGAAAAGTTCAGGCGAAAAATGAAGAGAAACAGTCACATAAAAAAGAGTCACATTTAATTCATCATATGAAGGCAGACAACTAAATATATTGACAAATTTTATAAGTGGTTGTATACAAATGTTAGAAGTCTAAATACTTCTTCTTCTTCTTCTTCCATATGGCTCGGGTAGGTAGCAAAGACTACAAATTTATATTTAAGTTTGATAGCCAGAACATTGCTGCAGCAGTGAGCTGGTGAATGTCCTTCAGGCTCCCGGCAAAAGAACGAAGGGGACACTCAAATATGATATGCTCCATTGTTTTAACCTGGTGACCACAGTCACATACAGTTGTTTGCCTCATTTTCCACTTAAAGAGGACTTGTCCATAGAGATGTCCTGATGCGATTCAATCTGCACCAGTCTTTCTGACATAAATCAAAACCCAGTGGTTCCTCATCAGGGTCAGTGATGAGCTGTTTGTTTTGAGTAGGATTTTAATCTGGTCTTTGGCGGGTTCTGCACGTCACCGTGCAGTGGGATCCTCTCATTTTCATGACATGGTTAAGAAAGCGAGATTTCTGAGCAGCTCTTCTAATTTGTGGAGGCTGGATGTGTGATAGGACTGGGAGCCAGTCTACTGGAGTCAATTTGAGCACCCCTGACACTATGCGCACAGCATTACTGAGTTGTGTCAAGGAGTTTAGTGTGACTGCTGTGAGACCACACTGGCACACAATATTCAGCTGCAGAATATACCAAGGCAATTGTTGCGGTTCGCAAGGTCCATGGACTAGAACCTCATGATGTTCCGGCCAATTTTCTCATAAGCATGGTACCAGACTTAATCCTTATTGTCGGTTTTCTCAAGGTGCTATTGAAAGGTCAAAATCTGGTCAAGTGTAAAGCCAAGATACTGTGTTAGCCTTGTGGCTGATGCTCTTACCGCAGAATGGCACATCAAGTTTGGTATTAGACATTTTATTGTTCAGATGGTAAGTGATTACCATGTTTTTTTTTGGGTTAGGCCTAAGTTGCCAGCATTGGAAATAATCAGCCATTGTGCTAACATCTCGGGTTAGGGTGCAGCTGATGGTATGATGGCTTTCATGCTGAACAGTTAGGACAATGTCATCCTCATAGATTAATTTACTTGACTCCGTCGCTGGTATATCTGCGGTGTATAGATTAAAAAGTATCAGGGCCATGACTGAGCCCTGAGGGATGCCCGAGTTAAGAGTGTACCTTAAAGAGGCAATAGTCTAAATACTAAGATGAGTGAACTACAGTGCCTGGTATTAAATAAGGATATTGATATAATAGGCATCACTTAAACTTGGTGGAACTATAATCAGCGATGGGACATGGTAATATCAAACATTATATATAGGAATGACAGAGTAGGTCATGCTGGTGGGGGAGTTGCACTATATGTGAAAGAAAGCAAAGAGTAAAATATACTAACAATCTTAAATGAATCAAACAGGACCCTCAGATTTCTATGGATACAAATTTCATGCTTAAATAATAGAGAGTATATCAGTAGGAGTATACTACTGACCACATAATCAGCCTGGGGATGATGACTGAAATAGAAACCTCACAATAATGGGGAATTTCAACTATTCCATATTAATTGGGTACATGTCACCTCATAACAAAATGCAGAGATAAAATTTCTAGATACCATTAATGACTGTGGAACCCACACACCTCCTGAGTGTGGTGTTCTGTCCCATCTAGTGGCACTGAAACCACTTACAGAGAGAGATAAAATGAGTCTGCTCTACAGCCTTAGCTAACAGCCAGTTGGCTTTTAGCTCATGCTGTAGAGGCTCATGCACTAAGCTCCAGAATTTCCTGGTTCGATCCCACCTGCTGACAACCGGGGTCTGTTGGTGTTACAACTGCATCTTGGAACAGCTAGTCCTGGAACCCACAAGGGGAGAGGCAATTCTTGATTTAGTCCTAAGTGGAGCACAGGATCTAGTCCATGAGGTGAGTAAGCTGAACTGTTTGGTAGTAGCAAAAATACTGTAATTAAATTTAACATCCTTGGGTGGGGGGGTACTAAAGAGACTCATCACAGTTGCATTTAACTTCAAAAAGGGGAACTACAAAAAAATAAGGAAGCTAGTTAAATGCAAAATAAAAGGAGCAGTTAGAAGAGTGGCACCATAACAGAAGTTCAAATTTAATGTACACCTCAAATTAAAAAAATTAAACAGTAAAAGGACAACAAAAATAGCCACCTTGCCTAAACAGTAGAGTAAAAGGTTAGAGACAAAAAAAAATTAAAAATTGGAAGTCAAATCCTACTAAGTAAAATAGAAAGGAGGATAAACTCTGGCAATTAGAAAAGATACAGAGCAGGGTAACAAAAATTATTAGGGGTATGGAAAAGCTCCATGTGAGGATAGATTAAAAAGACTGGGACTTTACAGTTTGGAATAGAGATGACTAAGGGGGGATATGATAGAGGCTTATAAAATCATGAATGGTGTGGAGAAAGTGAATAAAGAAGTGTCATGTAATACAAGAACCCAGTGAAATTAATGGGCAGTAGATTGAAACCAAATATAACAAAGTACTTTTTCACACAACACACAATCAGTCTGTGGAATACATTGCCAGGGGATGTTGTGAAGGCCAAAAGTATAACTGGGTTAAAAAAATAATTAGCTAATTTCATGGAGGATAGGTCCATCAATAGCAATTAGCCAAGGTGATCAGGGATGCAACCTCATAGAATAACAGGGTTGGAAGGGACCTCAGGAGGTCATCTAGTCTAACCGCCTGCTCAAAGCAGGACCAATCTCCAACTAAATCATCCCAGCCAGGGCTTTGTCAAACCTGACCTTAAAAACCTCAAAAAGAAAGAGATTCCACCACCTCCTTAGGTAACGCATTCCAGTGCTTCGCCACCCTCCTAGTGAAAAAGTTTTTCCTAATATCCAACCTAAACCTCCCCCACTGCAACTTGAGACCATTACTCCTTGTTCTGTCATCTGCTAACACTGAGAACAGTCTAGATCCATCCTCTTCGGAACCTCTTTCAGGTAGTTGAAAGCAGCTATCAAATCCCCCCTCATTCTTCTCTTCTGCAGACTAAACAATCCCAGTTCCCTCAGACTCGCCTCATAAATCATGTGTTCCAGTCCCCTAAATCATTTTTGTTGCCTTCTACTGGATGCTTTCGAATTTTTCCACATCCTTCTTGTAGTGTGGGGCCCAAAACTGGACACAGTACTCCAGCTGAGGCCTCACCAATGTCAAATCGAGGGGGACCAATCACGTCCCTCGATCTGCTGGCATTGCCCCTACTTATACAGCCCAAAATGTCATTAGCCTTCTTGGCAACAAGGGCACACTGTTGACCCATATGCAGCTTCTCGTCTACTGTAACACCTAGGTCCTTTTCTGAAGAACTGCTGCCTAGCCATTCGGTCCCTAGTCTGTAGCGGTGCATGGGATTCTTCTGTCCTAAGTGCAGGACTCTCCACTTGTCCTTGTTGAACATCATCAGATTTCTTTTGGCCCAATCCTCTAATTTGTCTAGGTCCCTCGGTATCCCAGTTTAGTGTCATCTGCAAACTTGCTGAGGGTGCAGTCCATGCCATCCTCCAGATCATTAATGAAGATATTGAACAAAACCGGCCCCAGGACTGACAGTTGGGGCACTCTGCTTGATACCAGCTGCCAACTAGACATGGAGACATTGATCACTACTCATGGAGCCCGACAATCTAGCCAGCTTTCTATCCACCTTATAGTCCATTCATCCAGCCCATAACTCTTTAACTTGCAGGCAAGAATACTGTGGGAGACCGTATCAAAAGCTTTGCTAAAGTCGAGGAATAACACATCCACTGCTTCCCCCTCATCCACAGAGCCAGTTATCTCGTCATAGAAGGCAATTAGATTAGTCAAGCACGACTTGCCCTTGGTGAATCCATGCTGACTGTTCCTGATCACTTTCCTCTCCTCTAAGTGCTTCAGTATTGATTCCTTGAGGACCTGCTCCATGATTTTTCCAGGGACTGAGGTGAGGCTGACTGGCCTGTAGTTACCCAGGTCCTTGTTCTTCCCTTTTTTAAAGATGAGCACTACATTAGCCTTTCTCCAGTTGTCCGGGACTTCCCCCGATCGCCATGAGTTTTCAAAGATAATGCCCAATGGCTCTGCAAGCACATTCACCAACTTCTTTAGCACTCTCAGATGCAACTCATCCAGCCCCATGGACTTGTGCTCGTCCAGCTTTTCTAAATAGTCCCAAACCACTTCTTTCTTCACAAAGGGCTGGTCACCTCCTCCCCATGCTGTGCTGCCCAGTGCAGTAGTCTGGGAGCTGACCTTGTTTGTGAAGACAGAGGCAAAAAAGCATTGAGTACATTAGCTTTTTCCACATCCTCTGTCACTAGGTTGCCTCCCTCATTCAGTAAGGGCCCACACTTTCCTTGACTTTCTTCTTGTTGCTAACATACCTGAAGAAACCCTTCTTGTTACTCTTAACATCTCTTGCTGGCTGCAACTGCAAGTGGGATTTGGCCTTTCTGATTTCACTCCTGCATGCCTGAGCAATATTTTTATACTCCTCCCTGGTCATTTGTCCAATCTTCCACTTGTAAGCTTCTTTTTTGTGTTTAAGATCGGCAAGGATTTCACTGTTAAGCCAAGCTGGTCGCCTGCCATATTTACTATTCTTTCTACACATAGGGATGGTTTGTCCCTGTAACCTCAAAAAGGATTCTTTAAAATACAGCTAGCTCTCCTGGACTCCTTTCCCCCTCATGTTATTCTCCCAGGGGATCCTGTCCATCAGTTCCCTGAGGGAGTCAAAGTTTGCTTTTCTGAAGTTTAGGGTCTGTATTCTGCTGCTCTCCTTTCTTCCCTGTGTCAGGATCCTGAACTCGACCATCTCATGGTCACTGCCTCCCAGGTTCCCATCCACTTTTGCTTTCCCTACTAATTCTTCCTTGTTTGTGAGCAGCAGGTCAAGAAGAGCTCTGCCTCTAGTTGGTTTCTCCAGCACTTGCACCAGGAAATTGTCCCGTACACTTTCCAAAACTTCTTGGATTGTCATTCTCTGGGTGTCCTTAAACTTCTGACTAGCCGATCCTTGGAGATGAAAACAGGGGATGGATCATTCACTAATTGCCCTTTTCTGTGCATTCCCTCTGAAGCATCTGGTATTTGCCATTGTTAGAAGACAGGATACTGGCTGAGATGGACTATTGGAGTGACCCAGTATAGCCATTCTTCTGTTCTTCTGTTTTTAAAATAACTTTTTCTTGAGTTCAAGGTAAGATAATGAATATCAATTATTTAAAAAGAAAGAAAGAAAAAAAATGTAGTTCTAAAAATCACACATGATACAGCACCAACAAATTCAGAGACAAGTTTACTCAAAAAAGAAAAAAAAAATGATGGAAATGCACTGATCACATCACTAAAACAAACTTTACACTCCCCCAATCACCAATGACCTAGACGTCCAAGAATCTGTTTTTTCTCTTAAACAATCTTTTCCCCTGCCTTAAATAATTTACTTCAATAAAACACTGGCTTTATTGGGAACTCTGGGTGTTCCTCACATCTGATAATCAGTCAACTTTTTTAGGTGTGGTGAACATTTTATATATCAAATGTGATCTACATTTGGATAATTTCTTTTATGATAGTTCAGAGTGTATTCATTTTGGGTTGAAAGATGTAAAAGTTTATATTTCACCCACAACTGAGAAAAGTCTTAAAGACGACAGAATATTTGCTGTAGCTACTTAAAGACAGGCTCACTTTGTAGTCAATGCCATAATAACATTTTCTGAGTCTAGCAACAAAAATAAAACACTTCATTTAGATCATTATTCAGTTTGGGGACAATTAAGATGTGTATTTTTTTGAGGATAGGATATTCATCTAGGGGTAAAACGCTAGCCCTACTGAAGTCAATGGGACCAGGCTTTCCCCGTGGTTTTTGGTTGTTATATATATGGTGATATAGGAATGAGTTAAGGTTGTTTAAATGAGAGAAATGCTCAGGTACTATGCTAATAAGCATAGTATAAGACAAGATATGATAGAATTGTGCATATCTGGATTATTGATTATTAATAGTAGTAATATAAAATTAACTTTGAATTTCCATGCTAGTGCTTGTATTCTTTTTGTAAACCTAAAATTTTTTCACAAAGATTTTCCCTTAAGTAGTTAACATTTACAACCCTAATTCCAGCCTCTGTGTGTGTGTGTGTGTGAGAGAGAATTTCCTTAGTTAATGTTTTTAGAAAGTCTAAGTGGCAAGCATCTTTAGAAGCTATTTTATAAACATAGCCAAATTTCCTTTATTTACCAAAAGGCATCTCAATAGAGAAAACTGACTAAACTCCTTTTGTTTAATCTTTTCTGTACACCAGTGGTTCTCAAAGGCAGTCCGCCGCTTGTTCAGGGAAAGCCCCTGGCGTGCTAGACCAGTTTGTTTACCTGCCACGTGCGCAGGTTCGGCCAATCACGGCTCCCACTGGCCACGGTTCGCCACTCCAGGCCAATGGGGGCTGCGGGAAGCGGCGCAGGCTAAGGGACATGTTGGCCGCCCTTCCCGCAGCCCCTTTTGGCCTGGAGCGGCGAACTGTGGCCTGTGGGAGCCAAAATCAGCCGAACCTGTGGACGCAACAGGTAAACAAACCGGTCCGGCGTGCCAGGTGCTTTCCCTGAACAAGCAGCAGACCGGCTTTGAGAACTACTGCTCTACACTATTCTCCAGTGATCAGTGTACTCCATTTTCTCCTAGATAAGAATCTGTGGTAATACAATGCAATTTGCTTTATATTAATATCTAGAATTTGATAAAATTATATAATGTTTAAACTTTCTGTATTGTCTTGTAATAAGAACACCTTTATCTATCATGAAACAAAATGGATTTCTACGTAGGGTCAGGTCCAAATAGGTAATAACTTGTCCTTGAAAGGTACATGGTGTTAGGATATAGATATTCAGGCCTGTCTGTAAAGGCCTATACTCTAAGAATTTAGGTGTATTCTTATCACTTGGCTAGTTCTAGAGGTATAAAAGAAAGAATCAAAACCACTGTCTGCCAGTGTAAGGGCCTTCTCTTACTGTGACAGTTTGTGGCCCTGTGCTTAGGCTCAGGCCTTTGGCTAAGCAGCAGAGGCAGCCATAAGCTGGGAAGCGAAAGGTCACATCCTCACATTCCAAACTAGTCACATTGAAATAAGGTGCTATTGGGCTGTTAGGCACTATCAGGACAGGATTGTATTCCTATCACCTCCAGAGAAAGGGAAGTGCCTAGAAAATGTAAAAGGAAACTTAGTTTGATAGCATCCTGTCTGGCAAGAACTCACTTATCAATAGCTGGGATGTGAAATCCTCACTTCTGCATTGTTTTGTCATTATAGTTCCCACTTTGCTGTTGTTTGTCTGTATAATCTCTGTCTGGTTCTGTGATTGTTCCTGTCTGCTGTATAATTAATTTTGCTGGGTGTAAACTAATTGAGGTGGTGGGATATAATTGGTTACATAATCATGTTACAATATGTTAGGATTGGTTAGTTAAATTTCAGGAAAATGATTGGTTAAGGTATAGCTAAGCAGAACTCAAGTTTTACTATATAATCTGTAGTCAATGAGGAAGTGACTGGGTGTGGGTGGGGGTGGGCATGTGGGTGTGTGAGATGGAAACAGGGAATGGGGGTAAGAAAATTGGAATCATGTTTTGCTAAAGGGGGAGATGGGAACAGGGAATGGGGGTAAGAAAATTGGAATCATGTTTTGCTAAAGGGGGAAATGGGAACAGGGAATGGGAGTAAGGAAGTTGGAATCATGTTTGGCTAAGGGCAGGAATGGGAACAGGGACACAGGTGTAAGGCTCTGTGGTGTCAGAGCTGGGAAGGAGGATACTAAGGAAGGAAACTGGAATCATGCTTGCTGGAAGTTCACCCCAATAAACATCGAATTGTTTGCACCTTTGGACTTCGGGTATTGTTGCTCTCTGTTCATGCGAGAAGGACCAGGGAACTAAGTGGGTGAAGGAATAAGCCCCCTAACACATGGGGTTATACTTGAAAGGACAATAGCTTTAATATTTGAGAAAATGAAAGCTAGCAAGAGTGATGACTCTTAACAGGCCATGATAGTAGAATAAAGGTTAGCAGGAGAGACCTTTTCACATTATCTATAAGTACTTATTTTCATTCTATAGAATTTGTAGGTTGTGCAATGTACCCTTTTTATATTCTAGTATCTTGGATTGGTGGAAGACATATGTAACTGAATGCTCTATTTCCTAAGGTTATTTTCTGAAAGAAGTAGTAATCACCAAGGAAGTATTCCTGAGTGGTGACACTAGACCAAGGGATAAATGGGATAAATATTTGCCTCATGTGAAACCCAAGATGATCAATAAACAAAAGTGGAATTTGTGTGACCTGGAACTCAGACAAGCTGGCACCAGGAGAAAGCTGGCAGTGAGATCACAGTTCATATTTGAGTTTTAGAATTCTCTTGTACATGTTTCTCCTACATAAACAAACTTTCTAATAGCAAAACTAAGAACTTTTTTGTATGTGTTTCTAAATTGGATTCCTGGAATGTTATTTTACTTTTCTCTTCATCTTTCGTATTGTTTATCTTGGTAGTGTTTTGTTTTATGCATTTGTGCAATGCTGGATGTGCTGTATCTTGGGAGTCAGTTTGGGGCAGTTTGTCCTAGCCCCATCCAGCGACTGAAGTGGAGCAATGACACTTTTCACCAGCTTGACTCTGCCCCTATAAGTGCAGATTAGGCACAGAAAAAGAAGCGAATGAACCAGAGCATGGGGTGGGATCATAGCACTGCAACACAGAGCCGTTTTGAGAAAATCAGTCATAAGCTAACTAGAAAAATGGGAAGGATTTGAAAGAAAGGTGTAGTTACAACTCTTGCACCAGTTCTGTTGAATTTGACCCTATGCATTTGGTGACCATTTTGGGTTTTCTTTGATTGCGATTTGAGTTGGTGGATTTTATTTAATTTCATATTCTTATTTAAAAGTTATTTAAAAAGGGCTAGATGGTTTCTTTCGGCACAGCTATGAGCAAGGGGTGCTTTTTAAGATGCATCACTCCGTGAGTGGCTGCAGGAAACATTGTGTCTCAGATTGTAGAATTTGCAGACTGAGGCCCCCATCCTGTGACTGGATTCACATGGGCACAGGGTTCCATTCACATGGATCCAGTCATTGGAGCAAGGCCCAGGAAGACAAGTGACATACAAAACATGAGGGAGATAATTAAAGCTGGAAATTCTGCAATTTAGAAACTTGTTTCATTCTGCATCAAAGCAATACAAATAATTTTGAAATTCCCCAAAAAAACAAAAATGAAAGAAAAAAGCAGGTCAATTAAAATGTTGATTATTTTTATAATATAAAATAAAAGTTTATTTTAAAAAATGTCATTGTGAAACAAATGTTAAAATAGCATGTTTTTACCTTATCAAAATCGTTTGGGGGATTGTCAATCTTTTTTTTTTCCTGAAACTAAATTTTGCCAAACCAGATATGATCACAGGATGACTATGAGCCGCTAATGTGATATGGCTGTGAAAAAAGCTAATGCGGCCTTGGGAAGCATCAGGCGAGGTATTTCCACTAGAAATAAGGAGGTGTTAGTACTGTTATACAATGCACTGGTGAGACCTCATCTGAAATATTGTGTGCAGTTCTGGTCTCCCATGTTTAAGAAGGCTGAATTCAAATTGGAACAGGTACAGAGAAGGGTTAAGAAGCCCTGGGGGTTTTCGCCTTCCTCTGTAGCATGGGGTACTTGCTGGAGGATTCTCTACACCTTGAAGTCTTTAAACCACGATTTGAGGACTTCAATAGCTCAGACATAAGTTAGGGGTTTGTTACAGGAGTGGGTGGGTGAGATTCTGTGTCCTGCATTATGCAGGTGGTCGGACTAGATGATCATAATGGTCCCTTCTGACCTTAAATTCTATGATTCTATGTTCCTGTAGGAAGCTTTGATGGTAACAAAACTGCATTTTTTGACAGAAAAAAATTTCCCTTGAGAAATGTTCAACTAGCTCTAGATATAATCACGTATAGATAAGATTTATATTCTCTTGCAATGTTTTAATTTATTTTTTTGATTATTATAAATAGATGAAGCAAGTGCCAAATATCCCCACCTGCGTCTCAGAGCAACTATCATTATTAATTAGCTTTTTTCCTCCTTATAGGTGTGTCTTTCTTAAATTGAGAAAGATGCACACAGATGGGGTTAGTGCATCAGTGATGGCACAACTGATAAGTAATTAACCTTAAATTAGAAGGAGGTTTTTAAAAAGTTAATGAGGTGGTTGCTAGATTAATTAGGGATCAACAGGAATTTGTAGCATAGATTATATAAACATAATGCATGACAAATGGCACAGCACATGGTCTTTTAATGCACTATTAAATTGCAACTGTCCTGGGTAAGAGAAATATACATAAAGACTATCAGGAGAACTTAAAGTAATATATCACTGTTTCATACATAATAGTTACCTGTCACAACAAAGCTTCATTCATAGCAATAATTCAAATTAAATAGTAGTTTTCAGTTATCTGTGCGTCTGTACTCCTTCACCTGTTAATCTTTTATGCATTCTCTAGAAAGGTTACCTATAATCAGGTTACAGGAAATAAACCATGTACAGTAGTACATTTCATGAGGAATGTGGTAAATGTTTTTAAAGCAATTTAACCATAAAAGACAAAACAAGTCTGACGAAAATTTAGGTATTTGCTAGTTTAAATGCTTTCATGGAAATTTACAATTACTATTTTTGACAGTATAAAGTTGTAAATTTTTACAGGAGGCCAAGTAGATCAATGGATAGGGATTTAGATTCCATGGTGTTCCTGATTATATACTGGCTTTTTCAATAACTCATTGTATGGCCTTGTGCCAGATATTTGAACACTGCAGTGCCTCAGCTTCTCCATTTGTAAAATGAAGAGAGAAACAAATCTCACTCTCATAAAACTTTTTGAAAAGCACCAAAAAATCTCTGACCATCAATATTATTGTGCTGTTTTATGAAAGAAGAAACACAGAAAAAATGTAAAGACAAATCCTGAACAAAGATACAAATAAATAAAAAAGAAACAGTCCCACACTTTCTAGTCACTAATTAGAAAGGTATCAGAAGAGCTTGATAATACTTATTTAGTGCTTAGGAAATTGTGCACGTTGAAGAACTCCAATATGTTAACAAGGGAAGTTTTTTTTCCAACTCTCATCCATATGCATCTTTCATGTTCTGAGAACCCTAAATTAAACATTTCAACAAGTTCTCAGAAAGTATTGGAGACTTTTTTTTTATTTCAGAAGGTGGAGAAAACTACTATGGGGTAGACTGTTCTAGATTTGATTTTGACAAATAGGGAGTAACTGTTTGAGAATTTGAAAGTGGAAGGCAACTTGGGTGAAAGTGATCATGAAGTGGTAGAGTTCATGATTCTGAGAAATGGTAGGAGGGAGAACAGCACAATAAAGACAATGGATTTCAGGGAAGGCGGGCTTTAGCAAACTCAGGGAGATGGTAGGTAAAATCCCATGGGAAGCAAGTCTAAGGGGAAAAGCAATTGAAGACTGTTAGCAATTTTTCAAAGAGACATTATTAAGAGCACAAGAGCAAACTATCCCACTGCGTAGGAAAGATAGGAAGTATGGCAAGAGACCACGCTGGCTTAACCAGGAGATCTTCAATGATCTAAAACTCAAAAAAGAGTCCTACAAAAAGTGGAAACTCGGTCAAATGACAAAGGATGAATATAAAAAAAATTACCCAAGCATGTAGGGACAAAATTAGAAAGGCCAAGGCACAAAATGAGATCAAACTAGCTAGAGACATAAAGAGTAACAAGAAAACATTCTACAAATACATTAGAAGCAAGAGGAAGACCCAGGACGAAGTAGGCCCATTACTCAATGAGAGGGGAAAGACAATAACAGAAAATGTGGAAATGGCAGAGGCGCTTAATGACTTATTTGTTTTGGTTTTCACCAAGAAGATTGGTGGCGATTGGACGTCTAACATGGTGAATGCCAGTGAAAATTAGGTAGGATCAGAGTCTAAAATAGGAAAAGAACAAGTCAAAAATTACTTAGACAAGTTAAATATCTTCAAATCACCAGGGCCTGATGAAATGCATCCTATAATACTCAAGGACCTGACTGAGCAGATATCTGAGCCATTAGCAATTATCTTTGAAAAGTCATGGAAGTTGAGAGGCATTCCAGAAGATTGGAAAAGGGGAAATATAATGCCTATCTATAAAAAGGGAAGTAAGGACAACCTGGAGAATTACAGACCAGTAGCTTAACTTCTGTACCCAGAAAGATAATGGAGCAAATAATTAAGAAATCAATTTGCAAATGCCTAGAAGATAATGAGGTGATAAGTAACAGTCAGCTTAGATTTGTCAAGAACAAGTCATGTCAAACCTTATAGCTTTCTTTGGGTAACAAGCCTTTTGGATAGGGGGGAAGCAGTCGATGCGGTATATTTTGGTTTTAGTAAGGCATTTGATACTGTCTCTCATGACCTTCTCATAAACAAAGGAAATACAACCTAGATGGAGCTACTATAAGGTGGGTGCATAACTGGTTGAAAAATTGTTCCCAGATAGTAGTTATCAGTGGTTCACAGTCATGCTGGAAGGGATCAGTTCGGGGTCCAGTTCTGTTCAATATCTTCATCAATGATTTAGATAATGGCATAGAGAGTACACTTATAAAGTTTGAGGATGATACCAAGCTGGGAGAGGTTGCAAGAGTTTTGGAGGATAGGATTAAAATTCAAAATGATCTGGACAAATTGGAGAAATGGTCTGAAATAAATAGGATTAAATTCAATAAGGACAAAGGCAAAGTACTCCATATAGGAAGTGTGACAAAGTTCTGTCCTTGCCTCCATGGATCCCACATTTCCTGGAGGATTTCACTAGCCTCAGAGGCTCACTGTGACCCTCCATGTAACCCTTCTCTCTCTGGAGACAAGGGTCACAGTCTACTGAGACATTTTCATCATAAGCCAGCAAGGGAGGTGTGGAGAAGTTATCCTTCCTTACACAGTCTCTGTTGTCTCCCAGTCTCAGTGATTAATCAAGGGGCAAAGGGTGGGGGGAGAGTCCAGGCCCACCCTCTACTCCAGGCTCCAGCCCAGGGACCCTAATAGTATCAGCTATGGTAGCTGATCTCTTAGAAACATGACATGTACAATTCCCTGGGCAACTTCTCCCACAGCAGCCCTCATTTCCTCAAGCTCCACTTCACCCTTACCTCAGGGCCTCCTTCCTTGTGCCTGATATGGTGTGTACTACTCAGACTCTCCAACAGCACAACTTCCTTCCACAGCTCCTGACATCCACACCCACCTGACTGGCTGGGAGGCTTTTAACTAGTTTCAGCCAGCCCCGATTGGCTTCAGGTGTCTCAAGTGTTCTCCCTACCTTCTGGAAAGTTCTTAATTGGTCCCAGGTGTCTTAATTGACCTGGAGCAGCTGCCATTTCACTTATCCTGGTACCAGGGATTTGTTTAGCCTGGAGCTAATATAACTAACGCCCACTACTCTTTTATAGCCATCTGGCCTTGCCCTGTCACAGAAAGAACAATTAGTTGCACACATTCAAAATGTGAAATAACTGCCTAGAGAAGAGTACTATGGAAAGGGACCTGTGGGTCATAGTGGATCACAAGCTAAATATGAGTCAACAGTGTAACACTGTTGCAAAAAAAAAACCCAAACCTCATTCTGGGATGTATTAGAAGGAGTATTGTAAGACACAAGAAGTAATTATTCTGCTCTACTCCATGCTGATTAGGACTCAGCTGGAGTATTGTGTCTAGCTCTGGGTGCCACATTTAACGAAAGATGTGGACAAATTGGAGGAAGTCCAGAGAAGAGCAACAAAAATGATTAAAGGTCTGGAAAACATGACCTATGTGGGAAGACTGAAAAAAATGGGTTTGTTTAGTCTGGAGAAGAGAAGTCTGAGATGCAACATAACAGTTTTCAAATACCTAAAAGGTTGTTACAAGGAGGAGGGAGAAGAATTATTCGTCTTAACCTCTGAAAACAGGACAAGAAGCAATGGGCTTAAATTTGCAGCAAGGGAGGATTCGTTTGGACATTAGGAAAAACTTCCTAACTGTCAGAATGGTTAAGCACTTGAATAAATTGCCTAGGGAGGTTGTGGAATCTCTATCATTGGCGATTTTTAAGAGCAGGTTAGACAAACACCTGTCAGGGATGGTCTAGATCAGTGGTTCCCAAACTTGTTCCACCACTCATGCAGGGAAAGACTCTGGCGGGCTGGGCCGGTTTGTTTACCTGCTACGTCCGCAGTTCGGCCAACCACGGCTCCCAGTGGCCGTGGTTCACTGTTCCAGGCCAATGGGAGCTGCCGGAAGCGGCGGCCAGTACATTACTCAATCCGTGCCACTTCCAGCAGCTCCCATTGGCCTGGAGCAGCGAACCACGGCCACTGGGAGCCGCGACTGGCCGAACCTGCGGACGTGGCAGGTAAACAAACCGGCCCGGCCCGCCACGGGCTTTCCTTGTACAAGCGACGGAACAAGTTTGGGAACCACTGGTCTAGATAATACTTAGTCCTGTCATGAGTGCAGGGGACTGGACTAGATGACCTCTTGAAGTCCCTTCCAGTTCTATGATTCTATGATCAATGAGAGCTGAAAATGCTTTGCAGTTTGCATTTTACAAATTGTTCCCTTTCTTGTAATCTATAAATTGATCATTCTTACAGCCTAGATGAGAAAATCCATTTGTGTGTGTTAAATTTAATGATACGTGCATCTCTGTCTACAACCCAACTGGTTGTGGGGTTTTTTTTGGCATTCTATGATGAAAATGATAAAAGTTACATTCCAATATCTAGGTAAATGTTGAATAAATTAAAAGCAGTTTCTTCCATTCTTTTACTTTACACATCTGTCTTTAAATCTTTCTGAATGGCAGCAATGTTAAAACTTGTAAAAGGAATTATTTTCATGGAACACACAATTAGACTCTGGAACTCACGGCTTCAAGATATCAGTGAGGCCAGGAACATAGCGGGATTCAAAAAAGGACTGGTCATTTCCATGGATATTTAGACCACTGTTGTAGGCAGGAATACTGAACTAGGAGAAACAATGGTCTGACATAATGTGACAATTCCTGTGTTACTAAGCTCCATCACAACCTGATTTAAGGTTGGATACAGCAAAATCCTGAGGCCCCTACTGTGACGTGCTGAGTGCCCTCCACTGCCACTAATTTCAATGGGATTGGAGATGCCTAACAACTTGCAGAAGGTATTCAGGATCTTACAGGATCGGGCCTAAAGAAGGCCGCTGGCAAATTAAATCCTGGTCACCATTGTATTTAATTTTAGTTGTAGCCTTGGAAAGTTATAGCTGTATCTGCAGTCAGTGTTTAATTTTATCTTTTTCCTAGAAATAGGCTGGCTACTGATCACCACTTAGTGGCTGTTGTTATTGTTCATTGATTTATTTCTATTAGTGTAGTTTCTAGGAACCCTAGTCATGGACTAGGACTTCATGTGCCATGTACTAATCAAACACAGAAGAAAAAGGCAGTCCCTGCCACAAAAACCTTACAATCTAAGTACAGGCACACTCACAAGCCTTTGAAGATGATATGGAGGAAAGTATCTTCTTCCTTTCTGTTTCTAACCAGCTTGGCAGATAACTGAATCACAAATAACTTTCCTTTAGGAATTTCATTTACTACTGGTTTCAGAGTGGTAGCTGTGTTAGTCTGTATCAGCAAAAAAAAAAACCGAGGCGTACTTGTGGCACCTCAGAGACTAACAAATGTATTTGGGCATAAGCTTTCGTGGGTTAAAACCCACTTCATCAGATGCATGCAGTGGAAAATACAGTAGGAAGATATATATACAAAGAGAACATGAAAAAATGGGTGTTGCCATACACACTGTAACAAGACCAATTAATTAAGGTGGGCTACTATCAGCAGGAAAAAAAACAAACTTTTGTAGTGATAATCAGGATGGCCCATTTCAAACAGTTGACAAGTAGGTGTGAGTAACTGTAGGGGGAAAATAGCATAGGGAAATAGTTTTTACTTTGTGTAATGACCCTCCACTCCCAGTCTTTATTCAAGCCTAATTTAATGGTGTCCAGTTTGCAAATTAATTCCAATTCTGCAGTTTTCCACTGCAGTCTTTTTGAAGTTTTTTTTGTTGAAGAAATGCTACTTTTAGGTCTGTAATCGAGTGACCAAAGAAATCGAAGTGTTCTCCAACTGGTTTTTGAACGTTATAATTCTTGACATCTGATGTTTGTCCATTTATTCTTTTGCATAGATATTGTCTGGTTTGGCCAACGTACATGACAGAGGGGCATTGTTGGCACATGATGGCAAATACCACATTGGTAGATGTGCAGGTGAACGAGCCTCTTATGGTGTGGCTGATGTGATTAGGTCCTATGGTGGTATTCCTTAAATAGATATGTGGACAGAGTTGGCAACGGGCTTTGTTGCAAGTATAGGTTCCTGGGTTAGTGTTTTTGTTCTGTGGTGTGTGGTTGTTGGAGAGTATTTGCTTCAGGTTGGGGGGCTGTCTGTAAGCGAGGACTGGCCTGTCTTCCAAGATCTGTGAGAGTGATGGACAATCCTTCAGGATAGGATGTAGATCTTTGATGATGCGCTGGAGAGGTTTAAGTTGGGGGCTGAAGGTGACGGCTAGTGGCGTTATGTTACTTTCTTTTTTGGGCCTGTCCTGAAGTAGGTGACTTCTGGGTCAGAGAACACTTCAACCTTCCTGGTCACTCAATTTCCTTCCTAAAAGTTGCAATTCTCCAACAAAAAAACTTCAAAAACAGACTCCAATGAGAAACTGCAGAATTGGAATTAATTTGCAAACTGGACACCATTAAATTAGGCTTGAATAAAGACTGGGAGTGGATGGGTCATTACACAAAGTAAAAACTATTTCCCCATACTAATTTTTCCCCCTACTGTTACTCACACCTTCTTGTCAACTGTCTGAGATAGGCCATCCTGATTATCACTACAAAAGGTTTTTTTCTCCTGCTGATAATAGCCCACCTTAATTGATTAGTCTCATTACAGTGTGTATGGCAACACCCATTTTTTCACGTTCTCTGTGTATATATATCTTCCTACTGTATTTTCCACTGCATGCATCTGATGAAGTGGGTTTTAACCCATGAAAGCTTATGCCCAAATAAATTTGTTAGTCTCTGAGGTGCCACAAGTACGCCTCGGGTTAAGCAACTAGCAGGCTAAATTACACAAATTTGACCTTTAAAGACATGTTAGAAAAGTATATAAATGGTAATTAAGTTTCAGAGTAACAGCCGTGTTAGTCTGTATTCAGAAAAAGAAAAGGAGTAGGTGTGGCACCAATTGGTTAGTCTCTAAGGTGCCACAAGTACTCCTTTTCTTTTTATGGTAATTAGGGCCATTCCTTATAAATAGCTAGCCAAGCCATGTTAGATAGACAAGAGCTTTGAAATGCAAACCTGTTTTGTTACAGAATTAGAGGTGCGGATGCCAACACTCCAGTATTGCCCTGGAGTCTCCAGGAATTAAAGAATAATCTCTAATGATCTTTAATCTATCATGTGATGAAAACTCCAGGAATACATCCAACCAAATTGGCAACTCTAATAAGAGGTAAATATTAATTGTATTTGTATGTGTTTACTTGTATCTTGTTAGATGTTAACCATGTAACCAATTAGTTTGTGGATGGTAATTCCCTTTCAGGTCTTAATTACATTATATTATGCTTGGGGATGATTCAGTTAACCTTAAGATCAAAAATGTAAGATATTGCAGGAAATAATATTACTTACATTGTCGTCAGTTTAAATTGTCCATGGCATAATAGAATGCCTTGAGAGTTTGAAAGGATAATTGCCTTCTCTTACTTAATACTACTAGTTTACCTGTGTATACATAGGAAATGGGGATTTTTACTTCAAAGCAACTGATGTGAATTACCTATTCTTCATTCAAGGAATTCCTGTTGTATTATCATGCTGTCAAGAGGCTATAGTAGCTTGCCAGAGATCTATAAAAGAACTCTAGGACCTGATCCTGTCATCTCAGATCTGCTTAAGCTTGGTCACGGGAAGCTTGAGTCACAAGACTGAAGTCTCCAAATCCAGTCTGTATTATCCTGATAATTTTCATGGAAGAATTTGAACAAATTCTATATTTGGACTGTAACCTCATTAACTGATTCTGGAAAAAACTTTTCACAACTGAGCAGCTCACCCTCTCTACTATGAAGCTAACCTAAGAACTTTATTCATACCTGTATGTATAATGATATTTTAACCACAAAACTCTTTCTTTTCTTTTTTAATAAATCTTTGTTTAGTTAATAAGAATTGGCTGTAAGCATGTATTTGGGTAAGGTCTGAAATGTTCATTGACCTGTGGGATAATGTATCCACTCCCTTGGGATTGGTAGAACTTTATAAATGATGAACAAGATTTTCAGTAACCCTCATCATATTTAATTTGGCTGTCTGGGTGGGAGCCCAAGGCTGGATTGCTTTAAGCGGGCTGTGTTTTAGGGTTCTAAATAACCAGTAAGATATTATAGAAGCTGCTTTGTTGCTGGCTTGATGCATCTAATTATTAGAATAATCACCAGTTTTCAGGCTCTTCTGCCCCATTCTTTGCAATCTCAGTGTTGCCCCTCCCAAACAACCAACAGTCACATCTTGGCAATGGCAACACTTCCTCCTAGATTAGATTTCAAAGTTCTTATGAAAATAGCAGCTTCACAGATCTATTGATAGAAACAATTTAGTGTTAACATGTTAATTCATCAACATAAGCAAGGCAATCACCACATTAAAGAAGAGACATTTTAAAGATCTTTCTGGAGCCTTTTCATTCACCATTTATTTCCTACTGAGCGTTAATCTTGCTGGTCCTGAGCCTCCAATGGGCAAAGTTCAGAAAACCTCATGAATCAAAGGGCCAGTTTAGCACATGATGAGAATTTGGTTTTCATCAGAATTGCCTACATGGGCTTAGCAAAAAGCTTGTGACAAATACAGGCATAAAAAGTATAAACACCATCAATGACTGTATAGTACATCTAACCTTTCCCCCACCATATTAATTCTTTCTTACCAACCCCAATCCCAACCTGCATCTATCCTTGTCCCCCAGTACAACTTGTCCATTTCATCCCTCTTAACCCCATAGACCAGTGGTTCTCAAACTTTTTTTTTTTTGCGGACCACTTGAAAATTGCTGAGGGTCTCAGCAGACCACTTAATGATCTTTCCAAATGTTGTTTGTACCGTTAGCTAACTATTGTAAGGTGTTTTGGATAAAAGTGCTATATTAAAAAAAATAATTAAAGTTTTTTTGTTCTACAAATAAAAGCAAACAACTCATATTTTAACCTTTCTAATGCAATGGATGTGCCCTCTCTCCCCCACCACGGCAGCCCCCGAGCTAGAGCTGAGAAGGAGAAAGGGTCTCTCCCTCTCTCCCCCGCTGTGGCAGCCTCCAGGCTGGGGCTTGGAAGGAAGGGGGTCTCTCCACCGCCACAGCAGCCACAGAGCTGAGGCTAGGAGGGAGGGGGGTCTCTCCCCAGCAGCCCTGGAGCTGGGGAAAGTCATCTCTTTCTCTGGCTACCGCAGCTATGCATGTCCCAAATTCCCCCCCCCACCCCTTCTTCTCACCCCACTGCCCCCTCCCACCTACTGCTATTCCCTCCAAGACCACCAGCTCACCTTACATGTATGTCTTCTCCAGGGTCCAGGCACCTAATTAGCAGAGTCCCAGCTGTGCAGCTCCACTAATTAGGTGGGTGGCCTTTCATTCTCTTGTGTGTGGATGCCCAGGCATGCACCTTAGAGGGAACTATACGTGGACCTCCTGAATGGAGCTTGCAGACCACAGGTGGTACACAGACCACAGTCTGAGAATCTCTGCCATTAACCATCTGTTCTCTGTGAGCCCAACCCTTCAATAACTCCAATAGCAGCAGCTCCTACTGCTCAGCTCCTCTCCTTGTATCTAATTAGGTGCATGGGAGGATCGCAGGGTGGGGAGTGACCTGAGTGGTTGGTAGGGTGGGAACGTTAACTTCCGCTGCTTTCCATCCTGGCACTGAGTGTAGGCCTGGGAATAATTAACTTGTCTCATTTTTCAATACAGTCTTAGAGCCCAACCTGCAATGAGCTTCTCATGGGCAGAATATTGCACCAGCACAAAGCTTGTTAAATGATAAAAGCCTTAGACCCCCAGATAAGAGCAGACTGGGGACATTTGCTCTATGTCTCTATAATACTTTCACTGTTGATCTCAACTCTGATACAGGCTGAATGACAAATTAAGTGAGATTGACTCTAGATGGAATCTAGCAAGGAATTTTTTTCCTCTACTAGTTCCTTGGATCCCAAGCCAAACAAGGAGTATCTAATACCCAGAGCACAATTCCTGTTGCTTGGAGTTCTCCTTGTATAGGTATACTCTTGACATCATCTAACATCTCTCATACCTAGAGTCCCTTTAAGTGTCTACTCTGTTAATAGGAGGACATTTATGCGACATTAGGTTACTGGCAGAAAACCTTTCATTTGACAAGCCAAACCAAACCAAAACAGAACATGACAGGGTGGAGGAGGGGAGGGAATGACTCTTAAATTCTTTGGACTTATAAACACAGTTAGGAGAACTATCTGCTCGAAAGAGACTTTCAAAAAACAGATTGAAAA
The DNA here is from genome assembly GCF_965140295.1 of Lepidochelys olivacea. Classification (NCBI taxonomy): domain Eukaryota; kingdom Metazoa; phylum Chordata; order Testudines; family Cheloniidae; genus Lepidochelys; species Lepidochelys olivacea. Next base: position 71,286,667 of record NC_140411.1, on the reverse strand, counting down.
ATATAAGCTAGAAAAGAAAAGAGGAAGCATGTAAAAAATAATCATGAAATGAGTAGTTGGCACAGGATAAGACCATCAACTGTTGGATTCAGAGAAAATTTTGTTTTGAGAACTTTACTATCTTGCAACTTTCTATTAAACAGATCACCATCTGTATTTTCAATCAATCAGTTCTGAAAAACTGACATAAGTGTTTACACTAGTTTTATTTTTTTAACTAAATCTAGATGACCTAGAGTATTTTATTTAGAGCTACAGAGCACTCAAGATAATGGGTCTTGTTTTAATGTTCTTTAGTAGTTGCTTAAATTTCAGTGTTCTGCATTAACTTTTACATTTACTGATCATTTTAGGGGCATATTTTTAGATATGACCTATTCACAGAACTTGTACAGACTTCAAGAAGAATGCTTTCTATAGCCCAAATGAGAGCATTATGTAGGCTGTGTGGCCATCCCTCCCTGTCAATCTCTCAGGGAAGCTATACCTCCTTGCTGTCATATACGTACAAAGGTGAGCTCAAAGGGGGGAATTAGCTGCACCTCTGGCCAGTCCTCAGGTGGCAGGCCCAGCATTTCCTCGGCATCTCGATCAGCTGGTGGCCTGGGGAGATCTGGCCAGTCCTCAGCGCAGCTGGTAGGATGTGTCTGTCTCCCTTGGTGGCTCCAGCCCAAGTGAGTTGTAGGTCTTGCCTTTTGTACTTCCTCTTCCTGTCCTGCCCTTCCGCTTCCGGCAGGGTGGGCATGGTTTTCCTCGTTCTGCACACCAGGGGGTGTGTTGTGGTCCATACCTGGCAACATCTGAGGGACTCCACTCTTCCTTGCTACAATTACTATTATAATATATATATATATATATATATATGAGAGGAATCATAGAATCATAGAATATCAGGGTTGGAAGGGACCTCAGGAGATCATCTAGTCCAACCCCCTGCTCAAAGCAGGACCAATCCCCAATTTTTGCCCCAGATCCCTAAATGGTCCCCTTAAGGATTGAACTCACAATCCTCGGTTTAGCAGGCCAATGCTCAAACCACTGAGCTATCCAAATATTGTTATTTTGTATTACTGTAGCACCTAGGGGCCCTAGTCATGGACTAGGACCTCATTGTGATAGGAGCTATACAAACAACAACAAAATGGTTCCTACCCCCAAAGAAATTACAATTTAAGTATAAAACAAGAGAAAATACAATGATTCAGACAGACAGGGAAATAGAAGAAAACAATGAGACAATATTGTTCAGTATGGTTGGCAGTGGTCTTTGCTATAGAGTAAGTCCTCCAGGGAGTGTAGAGATGCTACATTTCCTGTACACTCTTTGTGCAATCTTTGGTTTCCCTTCTTGCTGGGGGCCAAAACAGAGAAGCTTAGGACAGGGCAGTCACAGGCTGCAGCTACACAAAACAGTAGCTAGTTTTGTTACCTCAGTGCTATACATAGTTCATAATAGTGGGTTTACCCTGACACCAGTTTGATCATCAGTAAGATACTACATGGTACCAGGAGTGGCAGGCACAGCGTGCTGGAAGACCCAGTGAGAGAAGTAACAATGGAATAGCTGCTACAGAACCTGAGCAACTGCCTGTAACTTACCCACCAAAACTGAAAATCAGGAGAAATGCTGAATATGCTTGGAAAAGTTCAGACTGAAATTTAAGCTGTACATGAAAGTCGTTGGGGCAAATAAACTGGAGGATGAGCAAAAAATTGCTCTGCTCTTAATAGTGGCAGGCATAAAAGCCCTAGATGTGTACGATGCATTCCATGCAGATGGTGATGGGGAGAGAGAAGAAATCTTTGCAGAAATAATGAAAATGTTTGAGGATCATTTTTTGGTATATGTTCAGGATGAGTGAACAGGATCAGTAAATGGCAGTTTTAAGAGGGAGTTTTCCAGATAACAGAGGAGTGACTACATGACCCTGGGGGTGAGTATGTTGTCTCTTTGTTTGTTGTGTGCCTGTTGATTGAGGTTTATAGAGAGGTCTGTTTGGGGGGCTGTGTGCTGACTCAATTGTCCTGCTACCTCCTAATGAAGCTCCAGCCTGCCACCTTTTCATCTGTCACTCCTCTAGGATACCTTGAAAAGGAGGCAGGGCTAACTCAGGGAGAATAGGGGTTTAAAATGCCAGCTCGCAAATGACCTGAGGAGCTAGCAAACAAGAGCAGCAAACAGGTGTTTTCAGAGCTAAACATACCTAATAAACATTCTCTAAACTTAGGGCAATAAACATCCACCCTGCCACCCCCAAGAAAAAAAAAACACAAAAAACAAACAAACAAAAAGAAACCCAGCAAGAGTAAAAATAATGTAGGCAGAAGTCCAGAAGCAGAATGGGGGCTATCCAGTTTATTACACTGAATGCAGCATGTTTGATTATCTGCCTTATGGGGAGGTGGCATATGTGTGCATTCAGGGGAAGCAACTCATGGCCTTCAGAGCCAGAGTACAGTCTTTTGAAACCAGAGTGGCTGAACTGGAGATGCTCAGAGAGACAGAGAGGTACACAAAAAGAAAAGGAGTACTAGTGGCACCTTAGAGACTAATCAATTTATTTGAGCATAAGCTTTCGTGAGCTACAGCTCACTTCATCAGATGCATTCAGTGGAAAATACAGTGAGGAGATTTATATACACACAGAACATGAAAAAATGGGTGTTATCATACACATTGTAAGGAGAGTGATCACTTAAAATGAGCTATTACCAGCAGGAGAGCGGGGGGGGGAACCTTTTGTAGTGATAATCAAGGTGGGCCATTGCCAGCAGTTAACAGGAATGTCTGAGGAGCAGTGGGGGGTGGGGGGAATAAACATGGGGAAATAGTTTTACTTTGCGTAATGACCCATCCACTCCCAGTCTCTATTCAAGCCTAAGTTAATTGTATCCAGTTTGCAAATTAATTCCAATTCAGCAGTCTCTCATTGGAGTCTGTTTTTGAAGTCTTTTTGTTGTAACATTGCGACCTTTAGGTCTATAATCGAGTGACCAGAGAGATTGAAGTTTTTCCGACTGGTTTATGAATGTTATAATTCTTGATATCTGATTTGTGTCCATTTCAAAAAACAGTCTCCAACGAGAGACTGCTGAATTGGAATTAATTTGCAAACTGCATACAATTAATTTAGGCTTGAATAGAGACTGGGAGTGGATGTGTCATTACACAAAATAAAACTATTTCCCCATGTTTATTCCCCCCCACACCCCCCTCTGCTCCTCAGACATTCCTGTTAACTGCTGGCAATGGCCCACCTTGATTATCACTACAAAAGGTTTTCTTCCCCCCCCACCCCCCGCATCCCCTGCTCTCCTGCTGGTAATAGCTCATCTTAAGTGATCACTCTCCTTACAATGTGTATGATAACACCCATTTTTTCATGTTCTATGTGTATATAAATCTCCTCACTGTATTTTCCACTGAATGCATCCGATGACGTGAGCTGTAGCTCACGAAAGCTTATGCTCAAATAAATTGGTTAGTCTCTAAGGTGCCACTAGTACTCCTTTTCTTTTTGCGAATACAGACTAACACGGCTGCTACTCTGAGAGAGGTACACAGTTATTAGAAATATAAATACCTGGGTTTGTGATGGCTGGAGAACCTCGTGGTACATTGCTTGCTGAGTGCAAAGATTACAGATCTCTTGAGACATCTAGATAGACATATATACAGTGCTGGGAGGAGCTAACTAAATATTGACAAATTTTATACGTTCTTGTATAGAAATGCTAGACGTCTAAACACTAAGATGGGTGAATTTCAATGCCTGGTATTAAATGAGGGTATTGGTACAGTAGGCATCACTGAAACTTGGTGAAATAATGATAATCAACATAGTTATACCATGGAACAAAATACATAGGACTGACAGAGGTTATGCTGGTGGGGGAGTGGTACTTTATGTGAAAGAAATCATAGTGCCAAATATAGTAACAATCTGAAATGAAGCAAACAGTACCATGTATTTTCAATCCAATCCTGTGAACAGAAATTCCATGCTTGAATAATAAGAGTATAGCACTAGGTATATATTATCAAACACCTTTTTAGAATCACTGTAATCACGCTTCCAGAGATTAGAGAGGCTACAAAAATATAGAACCCAATAACAATGGGGTATTTCAGTTACCCCAATAGTGTCCGGGAACATGTCACCTCAGAATGGGATCCAGAGATAACATTTCTAGATATCATTCGTGACTGCTTCTTGGAACAGCTAGTTCTGACACCCACAATGAGAGAGGCAATTTTTGATTTAGTCCTAAGCGAAACACAGGCTCTGGTCCAAAAGGTGAATACAACTGAAAGGTTCAGTAATAGCAACCATAATATAATTAAATGTAACATCCTTGTCAAGGGGGAAACACCCACCACAGTATCATTTAACTTCAAAAAGGGGAACTACACAAAAATGAAGAGGCTAGTTAAATGGACACAAAAAGAACAGTCGGAAGAGTGAAATGCCTATAAGCTGCATGGAAACATTTTGAAAACACTATAACAGAGGCTCAAATTGTATGTATAACATCCCCAAAAAGAAACAGTAAGAGAACCAAATAAATGCAATCATGTCTAAACAATTAAATAAAAGAGACAAAAAGACATCTTTTAAAAATTGGAAGTTAAATCCCTCTGAGGAAAATAGAAAGGAACATAAACTCTGACAACTCAAATGTAAAAGTATAATTAGGCAGGACAAAAAAGAATTAGAAGGGCAACTAGGAATTTTTTTGAAGAAGAACAGCAATTTTTAAAGTACCTCAGAAGCAGGAAGCCTGCCAAACAACCAGCGGGGCCACTGGATGATTTAAGTGCTAAAGGAACTCTCAAGGAAAACAAGGCAGTTGCAGAGAAGCTAAATGCTTTTTTTTAATTGGTCTTCACTGTAGAGGAATTGAGGGATGGTCCCATGCCTGAGCCATTCCTTTTAGATGACTAATCTGAGAAACTGTTCCATATTGACAGATGACTAAGGGAGGGGATATGATAGAGATCTATAAATGCATGAATGGTGTGGAGAAAGTGAATAAGGAATTGTTATTGACCCCTTCACATAATACAAACAAAAGGAAGTACTTTTCTACACAACACATTGTCAACCTCTGGAAATCATTGCCAAAGGAGGTTGTGAAGGCCAAAAATATAACTGGGTTCAAAAAAGAATTAGTAAATTCATGGAAAATTGGTCCATCAATGGCTATTAGCCAAGATAGTCAGGGATGCAACCCCGTGTTCTAAATGTCCCTAAATCTCTAACTGCCAGAAGCTGGGATTGGATGATAAGGGAGATTACTTGATAATTGCCCTGTTCTGTTCATTCCCTCTGAAGCATCTGGCACCGACCACTGTTGGAAGACATAATATGGGACGAGATGGACCATTGGTCGGACCCAGTGTGGCCATGGGAGAACACAGAATACAGCATGAACAGGAAACAACAGGGGAGTTAGTCACAGACTTAAAACTAAAAAGCCAGTCCTGTAATTATAAAATATTAAAATACTATATCATTAAAGACCAGATTGTCCCAGAATGTAACAATAAATAACTATGTGAATGGTTACTAAGTGAGATGGATTTGATGCTAGAAAGGGTAATATTTATATGCCAATCAGCAGAACAAACAGAAATACAAATAAAAGTCCCAGAGAAAGGCACAGAGTGTTGCCTCTGAATACCATAGCTAAACTACCACAGAAAAAGTTCATAGAAATTAAGTTGGCCAGGACCAGAAAAATGGAAAGCAGGAGCCAATGCCAGTGATATAGCAACCAGCATGAGTATAGGAAATGCTCAGCATTCAGTCAAATATGTAGACTATAATAAGCCCAACCATTATGCGAAAATGTGCAGAGAATTCAAGCAAATACACATATCAAATGCAAAAATGGAATCCTCAGCTGAAGAGGAAGAGTTGTTCTTACGCACAGTAACTGAGGAGGCTGAAGACTCAAAAGATTAGCTAATTAAAATGAGCACAAATGGCAAGTGTCTGACATACAAGATAGACACTGGGGAACAAGTAAATGTAATAACAGAAACTGAAATAGAGAGATGTAAGAAGCACATAAAATTTGGCAAGTCAAAATTATGTGTGAAAACCTATAATGGAAGAACAATTCCAATTTTGGAAGAGTGTACACTGAGACATAAACAAAGGGCAAATGATAAAATAATAGGTTGTGGTGGTACACAGAGACAAGCAACTAGTCTTGGGCCTACATATATGGGCCTACAATATGATTAAATCATAGCCTTATTTATTATCAACCTCCACCCACCCCTCTCAACAAGTGCTATAGCAAAACTGCACCACTGTTGCTGATCCAAGAGCTTCAACCTGCATATTCCATTCCAGAGAACTAGCTGCTTCTCTGGACAAAATAAGCAAAGAAACACCCATACTCTGCAAAAGCTAGAAACAAAATCCTCTTTCAAGAGGTTTGAATTGCCAAAGTCCCTACACCACTTAATTTGCAGCCTGTTGTAAGACCATGCCATCTCAGCTATGAAATAACACATTTTAAGGGCAATTGAACAGCCTGAGAAATTCCCCAGAGAACAAACAGCACCAAATTATTTAGAACAGGTGTTTCTTATAATGATGCTACCCTGAGGAAATGCCATGCTCAATAGGCTTCAAAATCACATTGTTTTCTGTTTGCATGTAGATGTGAATGGGAAAAGGGTGAAGTGTCTGTATGTTTGAGCCAAGGGAAGTGTGTCGTATGTGCTTATGTGCGTAGTGTGAAGTCTTTGTGTTTGTGCATAAGCGTGCAGAGTTTTGCTGGACAGCTCTTGAGGAAGAATCATTTCCTTACATCATCGCTGCTCTTTATGTGGATTTTTTTTTCTGCATTACACTATACATAAAGTAAAAATGTGTATGCTACAAAAATAATTTGGAGGGTATTTGACAGCTATGCAGAAGATGTGGTAAATGTAGTGATACTAAGGAGATGGGAGCAATTATCAAAAAAACCTAGAAGGACAAATAGCTTCCTACTTTTAAAGAGAGGTGATACAAGAAGGCTGGTGAATTGTATCGATCACTTGCTGACAATCTACCTTACAGACCACTGAAACAGTCATTGGGCATGTGCACACTGAATTTGGACTAAGTCTCCCACGGAAGTGCTCTAAAAATAGCTGTGTAGACAGTGCTTTGAAGTTGCAGTTGGGCTGGAGCCTAGGCTCTCAAACCCCCTGCCCCCACCCTCAATCTTCAGAGCCCAAGCTCCAGCCCAAGCCACAATGTCTACACAGCTATATTTAGAGTACTAGCATGAGCCCCACTAGCATGAGTCTGTGAGCCTGGGCTGGGGGGGTCTTGCTCCCTGATGAAGTGTAGATATGTCCAAAGTGTGTCCAAACTTGCTGCTATTGAAGTCAGTGAGAACTTTCCATTGCAGACACTCAAAAGAATGACTATTAAGAGTAAGTGATTATTTTCACAGTATGAGTACAAGACATAGAATGTCTTTGAAAGAGAAAAAGACAGTTTCCACCAACTCAAAAAAAAGTTCCTTCAAACTCTAAAGCCCCAAGATAATAAATTACAATCCACAAACACCAACCAGTTAGAAATATCATCTAGCTATAGTTGTTGAAAAATTCAGGAATAAAACAAGTAAAATTTCTCAATGGGGCTGTAAGCTGCTTCTTCATAGCACATAGATTGGTAATGGACAATTTATTGGACCAGCCTTGTAGGTGTTCCTCACTCTGCTCTCCAAAGTGCTTGTTGCAAATCAACCACAAATTCATTTAAAAAATGTCCTGGATCATAAAATAAGCCTTCTGAATCCAGTCCTAATCCCGCTCATCATGCAGAAAAGAATGTTTAATTTGCTGACCATTTTAATCTGGTACACTATTCAAATAATCACCGAGGGTCCAATCCTTCTCCCTTTGACTTTCATGCCTCTCCACTTCTATGCTCTCCCCACTGTTGATTTCTGGAATCAGAAACACTGTCAGAGAGGCTAATCTTGAAGTTATTCCAACCCAACTGGTACCTGAAAGTGTATCTTGCGATAGCTCATTCTCATAAATTTTTCAATCCAGTTCCCAGACCATAGTGGATTGGGTGTGAGCATATTAAGATTCAAATTGTTTGATGTTTTCCAAACCTCAGAGTCTTCTGTGGTTTGCCCAGCAATATTACAACTGGGATTTTCAAAAGCACTCTGATGCCACTGAATTCAATGGAAGTTTTACCAATGACTTAAGTATGGGCCAAAGCTGAGCTTTATTGAAAATCCCACCAATATCCTTTCCCTCATGCTTTCCAAGACTTTTGCTATTGTAACTTAAGACCACTAGACTGTTAAGACTCCCCAAAATACTCTTTGATTGAATAAAGAATAAGCAAATATATTCATAGATACTAAGATCAGTAGGGACCATTATGATCATCTAGTCTGACCTCCTGCACAATGCGGGCCACAGAATCTCACCCACCCACTCCTGCGAAAAACCTCACCTATGCCTGAGGTATTGAAGTCCTCAAATCGTGGTTTAAAGACTTCAAGGAGCAGAGAATCCTCCAGCAAGTGACCCGTGCCCCATGCTACAGAGGAAGGCGAAACATTTTTTGATTTTTTTGTTAAATTTTTTCAGATAATGTTGACTTGTTTACAAACTGGTTGAAGACCGCAATAAGTAAATAAATAAAGTGAAAATCTTTTTAAAAAATGTTTACAAAAACTTTTCCTCACCATTCTGAAAAAAAATGACTAGTTTTATTTGCAAACTATTCTTCTGATGGGAAAAAGGCTACCTATAAAGAAAAAAGAAACAAACAAACTTTCATTTAGTCTGGAACCCATTTATTAATTATGTGTAATGCAGGAGTTTAATACATAAGCTTTTTCAATATTCTGCATTGCATGCAGGATCCAGAGTATAACTAACTTTTACTGATGGAAACTAAATATTAATCATTTTGTAATTTTCACCATGTCATATTTATTTGGATGTACTTGAATATTGTCAGTGGGTAGTTTACTTGTGTGGACTCATCATTGTGCAAGAAGAAGGATGGCTGTATGGTTAAGTCACTGAACTGGGACTCAGGAGTACTCAATTCAGTTCCTGCCTCTTCTTCCAAGCCATTTCACCTCTATGTCTCAGTTTTCTTCTCTCCAGGATAGACCATGGTCTCACAGGGGTGTACTGAGGATAAACTCAATAATGTGGGGTGTCACGGTTCCTCCCCCACTCTGAACTCTAGGGTACAGATGTGGGGACCTGCATGAAAAACCTCCCAAGCTTATCTTTACCAGCTTAGGTCAAAACTTCCCCAAGGTACAAAATATTACACCTTGGACTGGCCACTACCACCACCAAACTAATACTGGTTACTGGGGAAGAGCTGTTTGGACGCGTCCTTCCCCCCAAAATACTTCCCAAAACCTTGCACCCCACTTCCTGGACAAGGTTTGGTAAAAAGCCTCACCAATTTGCTTAGGTGACTACAGATCCAGACCCTTGGATCTTAAGAACAATGAACAATCCTCCCAACACTTGCACCCCCCCTTTCCTGGGAAATGTTGGATAAAAAGCCTCACCAATTTGCATAGGTGACCACAGACCCAAACCCTTGGATCTGAGAACAATGAAAAAGCATTCAGTGTTTTACAAGAAGACTTTTAATAAAAAATAGAAGTAAATAGAAATAAAGAAATCCCCCCTGTAAAATCAGGATGGTAGATATCTTACAGGGTAATTAGATTCAAAAACATAGAGAACCCCTCTAGGCAAAACCTTAAGTTACAAAAAAGATACACAGACAGAAATAGTTATTCTATTCAGCACAATTCTTTTCTCAGCCATTTAAAGAAATCATAATCTAACACATACCTAGCTAGATTACTTACTAAAAGTTCTAAGACTCCATTCCTGTTCTGTCCCTGGCCAAGACGACTACAGACAGACACAGACCCTTTGTTTCTCTCCCTCCTCCCAGCTTTTGAAAGTATCTTGTCTCCTCATTGGTCATTTTGGTCAGGTGCCAGCGAGGTTACCTTTAGCTTCTTAACCCTTTACAGGTGAGAGGAGCTTTCCCCTGGCCAGGAGGGATTTCAAAGGGGTTTACCCTTCCCTTTATATTTATGACATGGGGCAATAAGTTTGGGGGGGTGGGATAGCTCAGTGGTTTGAGCATTGGCCTGCTAAACCCAGGGTTGTGAGTTCAATCCTTGAGGGGGCCATTTAGGGATCTGGGGCAAAAATTGGGGATTGGTCCTGCTTTGAGCAGGGGGTTGGACTAGATGACCTCCTGAGGTCCCTTCCAATCCTAATATTCTATGAATCTATGAATAAAATGGATGATGGGGGCTATAAGAGAAGATAGACTTGTATGTGCTCTTCTATTTTCTTTGTTTTCTATCTAGCCCCTCTTCACTTCCTTTCAGTAATTTATCTTGAAATACAGGTATAGTATGACAAAATGTAGTGATTGGCTAATTTAAGGTACCATTACAATACCTACACTACTTGGCCACCGGAATATTGCACAATGTATTAGTTTGATTGTAAAACAGAACATATATAAACATTTGGATATATCTAGCATCAATCATATGCTGAAATTGTCAGTATTGCCAGCTGATTTACTGTCCTGTGCCCCATCTTTTACAACTTCTGTTTGGAGGTGGATAATTCCACTGTCATTTTAGTAGCTCAGCAATAACTTGCATTCTGGTTTTTAGACACCAATGCACTGACAAATCATTCATTCATCACTACCTATCATATGTACTTATAGAGTTTCCACTACTATAGTATCTGAATGCCTCACAATCTTTATGGTTTTTTTATATCCTTCCAAACACCTCTGTGAGGCAGAGAAGTGCTATTATCCCCATTTAGCATGTCTATAGTAGAGAAGGAATTGAATGCAGGTCATTTATAACCAAGGTCATTTATAGTCCAGGCTAATATATGAACCACAGGGCTATCTTTCCCCTCCCTCTGGAGCATCCTTCCTCATTTATTTACAGATGGATGAATGGAGAAAAACAACAGGGGAAAAGATAAGGGGAAAGGTAAAACAGAGTTACATCCAACACAAGGACCCTGTGTCTGGATCCAGAGTTCAGGAATCCTGAGCTAGGTTCCAGTCCAGTGGTGAGTCTTGGGTGCTTCTGGTCATCTTTGGTGCCAGTTAACCTTCTCCAACAAACCTCTCCAATGACCTCTTCTGCCGCTCTCTGCAAACCCACACAGAGCAACAATCTCCCCACTTAGCTAGCTACAGCCACCCTACCTATTCCCAATTCAAAATCACAAGTGCCACTTTTCATGGCCCCATACAGCTCTGATCAACAGTGATACTGGGTCCAGCTCTGGTTTGTCCTTCTCAGGTGATTCCTCCCTGTCACAATGCACCTCCTGGCTCCTGTCCTGGGGTGTCCCCGTTCAGCCGCTCTGTCCCTCCCAGGCTTTGTGCTAGTTCTCGGCTGCTTCACCATGTGAAGGTCTTCTTGCTGTAGCCTTCTTGTCTAGAGCTAATGACTCACTCACCCTGTCAGTCTCCCTCTCTCCATCCCCCTCTCAAACAACCAGCACTTCGTCTCACTGGAACCATCAGCAATTCCTCTGCCAAGGTTTTAAAGGAGCCATGCTCTCTAACCACAAGACAGTTACATATTCCTCTTTAATATACTCTATCTTGAGAGAGAGAGAGTATTAAATAAAAATACATCTATGGAAACATACAGAACATTACTTTGCATTGAATAGCAAAAACTACCACTGGACAGGCAGCAGGACAATTAATGTATTTCTTTCTCTTCTTAATTGTTATGAAATGGCATTTATGGTAGTGTATCCTAGTTGTGGTGACTTGCTGACTTTATGGTATCTGACACAGAGTGGAAATTATTGCTACTCTCCTAAAATGAGAGTGAAATTGTTCCACTCCAAATGGAAGTTGTAGAACATGGGACATCAGATACTAAATCATCTAGCAACACTGAAAATTTCAGGCATATGATTGATGCCAGATTTCTGCTGGGGATCAAAATCCATCCACCAATGTAGCTTTTGTCATCAATCACATCTCTGTAATGTTCTGTATTTCTAGAAGTTACCAGTGTGCAACAGCCCCAGTGGCAACAGGAAGTAAAAAAGAAGCAAGAGGCTTGTGATTCCTTAAATGGTGATCCTGCAAACCTTTCTAGTATTACAACAACTGTGGAAAGCAAAGTGGGGAAGAATGAGAAGACGTCAAACTACGTGATTATGTTTTAATCAAGGTTGTTCCCAGGCCAGCATGGGCACAGAAGGCAAGGAAGTATGCAAGGAGCCATCCATAGTGGCCAGGCATAATATAATCCTAATTGTAAACCCCTGAGCCCAAGGACCATGCAGTGCTAATACAGCTGTTGAGTGGCCAGGAAAGGACATGGCTATGCACAGATGGAAACAGATGCCACTTTCTGAAAGAATTATGCCTTTGCTGTTCTCCCTCTACACCTTAAGGCCCATTCTGACTTGTGCTGGGAACTAGCCTGCTACAGATTGGTTCTAGATTGCAATGGTGGCTTAAAGCTACTTTTGTGCCCCATCTCCCAGGTCTTGTGCTGGCCCGTAGAATATATGAACAGAAATTGTGAATCATTTCTGAACCATTCCCAAACAAGCAAACAAAAAAGCCTACATTTGTTAAAGGTTTGGTTTGCTTCATTCTATTCATATTTTACATAGATTAGCTCTCCTGCCAAGTGTGGATTGAACAGGAGTAACAGGGTCTTATTAAGATAATGAGAAATAAGAGGGTAAATCAAGAATGTGCCCACTTGTAAATTAACTGCCCCAAAATTTCATTTGCACAGAGTTAAGGTTGCCCGGCAGTGCTTCATGTCCTTCCAGAGCATTGAGTTCAACTACACTCAAACCTCAGAAACCCAAGAAATACAAAGTAATACAAGACCCAAGGTAATACAAAATTATACTTCTGAATACCTGGAAATATAAAGTAAATATCAATGCCACCCTTGCACCTTAACTTTTCCCCTGGAGTTAACAATAGCCACTGGGAATGGTTGTGGTGACATAATAAGGAGACAAGAAGAACAACTAAGAATGTGCCATTGTTTGTATTATGCACTCGCTACAGAGGAACACATGATGGGGAGTACAGTGCAGAGGATTCTGTCTGGGTCCCCATTCCAGCTAGCTGAAATAGGGACACCAAGGAGCTGGCCAACCCTTGGACACCTTCGCCCATGCTCCTGTAGCAGGGCTGCCCGTATTCAGTGCCATGGTGCAGCTACTGAGTCTCTGCAGGTCCTTACCTAGTACCCGTCTGAGAAGGTGAGTTTATGTCCTCTAAGAGAGTATAGGAACTAGAGGTGTGGATAAATTACAAATTGGAAAATACGCAATTTTATAATAGTACCAGGGAAAAGAGTGCCCATTATTGGGTTAAAACTGAGCGACGTTCAATGCAGGTTGCTATCAGAGCAACAAGGAAGGAAGATAAATATCGAACATTCACTAGACATAAGGGGTGAAATCCTGGCCAAATTGAAGCCAATGGGAGTTTGGCCATTGATTTCAGTGGGGCCAGGATTTCTCCTAGCATAGGAGAAACAAAATATGCCGTTCTATTTAAGTTTATATTTCTAAAAATTGATTGTCAAGGTTGTCCATAGCCTGAGACCTGTACTATATTGTGGTAGCTATAGTACAAATCAAAATAAATAAATATTTACTCTTCTTGCCTTGATCCTGCCTACTCTAACTCATGATCAGTTCTTAAACACACAATTAAACACATTAAAATCAATGGGACTACTCATTTGATAAGGACCATGAGATGGTCAAGTTCAGGATCCTGACACAGGGAAGAAAGGAGAACAGCAGAATATGGACCCTGGACTTCAGAAAAACAGACTTTGACAACCTCAGGGATCTGATGGGCAGGATCCCCTGGGAGAATAACATGAGGGGGAAAGGAGTCCAGGAGAGCTGGCTGTATTTTAAAGAATCCTTATTGAGGATACAGGGACAAAACACACTGATGTGTAGAAAGAATAGTAAATATGGCAGGCGACCAGCTTGGCTTAACAGTGAAATCCTTGTTGATCTTAAACACAAAAAAGAAGCTTGCAAGAAGTGGAAGACTGGACAAATGACCAGGGAAGAGTATAAAAATATTGCTCGGGCATGCAGGAGTGAAATCAGGAAGGCCAAATCACCCCCGGAGTTGCAGCTAGCAAGAGATGTTAAGAGTAACAAGAAGGGTTTCTTCAGGTATGTTAGCAACAAGAAGAAAGTCAAGGACAGTGTGGGCCCCTTACTCAATGAGGGAGGCAACCTAGTGACAGAGGATGTGGAAAAAGCTAATGTACTCCATGCGTTTTTTGCCTCTGTCTTCACGAACAAGGTCAGCTCCCAGACTGCTGCACTGGGCAGCACAGCATAGGGAGGAGGTGCCCAGCCCTCTGTGAAGAAAGAAGTGGTTCGGGACTATTTAGAAAAGCTGGACAAGCACAAGTTCATGGGGCCGGATGCACTGCATCCAAGAGTGCTAAAGGAGTTGGCAGGTGTGATTGCAGAGCCATTGGGCATTATCTTTGAAAACTCATAGCAATCGTGGGAGGTCCCTGACAACTGGAAAAAGGCTAATGTAGTGCCTATCTTTAAAAAAGGGAAGAAGGAGTATCCGGGGAACTACAGGCCAGTCAGCCTCACCTCAGTCCCTGGAAAAATCATGGAGCAGATCCTCAAGGAATCAATTCTGAAGCACTCAGAGGAGAGAAAAGTGATGAGGAACGGTCAGCATGGATTCACCAAAGGCAAGTCATGCCTGACTAATCTAATTGCCTTCTATGACGAGACAACTGGCTCTGTGGATGAGGGGAAAGCAGTGGACGTATTGTTCCTTGACTTTAGCAAAGCTTTTGACACTGTCTCCCACAGTATTTTTGCCCGCAAGTTAAAGAGTTATGGGCTGGATGAATGGACGGTAAGGTGGATAGAAAGCTGGCTAGATTGTCGGGCTCCATGAGTAGTGATCAATGGCTCCATGTCTAGTTGGCAGCTGGTATCAAGTGGAGTGCCCCAAGGGTCGGTCCTGGGGCTGGTTTTGTTCAATATCTTCATTAATTATCTGGAGGATGGCATGGACTGCACCCTCAGCAAGTTTCCAGATGACACTAAACTGGGAGGAGAGGTAGATATGCTGGAGGGTATGGATAGGATACAGAGGGCCCTAGACAAATTAGAGGATTGGGCCAAAAGAAATCTGATGAGGTTCAACAAGGACAAGTGCAGAGTCCTGCACTGAGGACGCAACAATGCCATGCACCACTACAGACTAGGGACCGAATGGCTAGGGAGCAATTCTGCAGGAAGGGACCTAGGGGTTACAGTGGTCGAGAAGCTGGATATGAGTCACCAGTGTGCCCTTGTTGCCAAGAAGGCCAATGGCATTTTGGACTGTATAAGTAGGGGCATTGCCAGCAGATTGAGGGACGTGATCGCTCTCCTCTATTCGACATTGGTGAGGCCTCATCTGGAGTACTGTGTCCAATTTTGGACCCCACACTACAAGAAGGATGTGGAAAAATTGGAAAGCGTCCAGCAGAAGGCAACAAAAATGATTAGGGGACTGGAACACATGACTTACGAGGAGAGTCTGAGGGAACTGGGATTGTTTAGTCTGCGGAAGAGAAGAATGGGGGGAATTTGATTGCTGCTTTCAACTACCTGAAAGAGGTTCCGAAGAGGATGGATCTAGACTGTTCTCAGTAGTAGCAGATGACAGAACAAGGAGTAATGGTCTCAAGTTGCAGTGGGGGAGGTTTAGGTTGGATATTAGGAAAAACTTTTTCACTAGGAAGGTGATGAAACACTGAAATGCATTACTTAGGGACGTGGTGGAATCTCCTTCCTTAGAGGTTTTTAAGATCAGGCTTGACAAAGCCCTGGCTGGGATGGATTGGTCCTGCTTTGAGCAGGGGGTTGGACTAGATGACCTCCTGAGGTCCCTTCCAACCCTGATATTCTATTATTCTATGATTCTATGACTACTCATGTAAATTAAATTTTGCCTCATTGAGACCCTAAAACAAAGAGTATTTAAAATTTCTGTTTCCTTTAACAATGCATACCTTTTTTAAGGTTGATTCACATTCATGTACAGAATCACTCATTGTAACTCTCATTCTATGTTATATAGGCATGTATATTTCCATGTACCAAAAAATAAAGAGAGAATTTTATCTTTACAATGGAGCTCCAAAGTTTGCCTTTCATTTTACAAAAAGTTTCATTTTACAAAAAGCTAAACAAATAAAACAATTAGTTAGACTTGCTCTAGGTTACATTTTCCCATAATTTCAAATGTATTTCTAATGAAAACAATGGCAACTTATCAGTGGAAATCCATATAGACATAACACAGTATTTTTTTTCTGTTTCAGCTGTTGCTTTAAAATCAATTATATGTGAGCCAAAGAAGCCTGAAGGTAGCAACTGGGTCAACACTGTTTTATTGGTACCTGACTGTCTTTACAAGCAAAACATATTTTAACCATATGTCAATCACATTTTAACAGCAGAGTCTTTTATTAGTTTTCTCTAAATTATTACTTTCTTCACAGTTTAAATGGAATGGAACATTGAAATACTGTTTTACATTTTTATATTCTCCACCAGAAAATTTAGAACTAATCTAAAATAAAGCAACAAGCAATATATCAGCTTCGTCAATCAATATTGACATACTCTTCAGTTCCATCTGTATGGTAATATCAAGATTCATTTCTGAAAATGTATTCTTCAAATTAAAGACAACCAAAAATGCAATTTTGATTTAATTCTAGTGAATAAATATGTATAATTCTCAGCCACATGAAGATGATCCTTATATTTTGGTAAGATTTTGGATGAAAAAGGAATAGCCACAATAAATATATGCTGAAGGCTTGTATTTTTTATCAGCATATACTGAAGACTGAATTTTTATAGATTTTTATTCTGAGTTGAAATTTAATAATAAAGACATAAATGAAGTATTCACTATTCATCTGAGGTTCAGTAGGTTATTGAGCAGCTACATCCTTATTTTTTTAATTAATTTATAGTAAATATCCGTGTCTAGAACATGGAGATCTGGGGGGGGGGGGATTTCTTTAAATTAAAAAAAAATCACATGTTAAAATAGCTACAATTGCGTCTTTAATGCTAACCAGGAAGACCAGAACCACAAAAGAAGACAGTCCATTTATTTAATTTCCCTCCCTCCAACGACTTTACTAATATGCCTGCACTACAAACCTAAGTCAATCTGTATGAGGTTAATTTACAGCCACAGCAGTAATTTCTCCAGTGCTGCATATCCACTCTACCCTTCTTGGGTTGGTGGTGTGCGTCCTGACCAGGAGAGTTTTCACTGATCTAAGAGGGGCAATGTGAGGAGCTGAGAGCATGGTTTCTCAAATCTGCTGGCAGCTCCCTACTAGGAGCCTGGCTGTCCCCCAGGCTCACAGTGGGCTGTCCCACCTCTGCTCCCTGGTCCCCACCTAGGAATGGAGGGAATCTGCCTGGGGCCTCCCTGCCCCTCGTTCCCTGCTGGAAGCAGGGGAAGCCGCCCGGGGCTTCTCACCCCAGCTCACAGCTGGGAGCAGGGTCCATCTACCCTACACAGACACTGCATCACCCTAACTACACTGACATAAGCCTTACACCTCTTGTGGAGGTGAAGTTATTATGTCGGTGTAGTAAAGCACTCACATTGGCAGAAGGAATGATGTAGTGTAGACACTGACATAATTAGGTCGACATAAACTGCCTCATGTCTACCTAACTGTCTAGGTCAGTGGTTCCAAAACTTGTTCCGCCGCTTGTGCAGGGAAAGCCCCTGGCAGGCCGAGCCGGTTTGTTTACCTGCCGCGTCTGCAGGTTCGGCCAATCGTGGCTCCCAATGGCTGTGGTTTGCTGCTCCAGGCCAATGGGGGCTGTGGGAAGCGGTGGCCAGCACATCCCTCGGCCTGCGCAGCTTCCCGCAGCCCCGATTGGCCTGGAGCAGTGAACCACGGCCACTCGGAGCTGCGATCGGCCAAACCTGCAGACACAGCAGGTAAACAAACTGGCTCTGCCCGCCAGGGGCTTTCCCTGCACAAGCGAAGGAACAAGATTCAGAACCACTGGTGTAGTGTATACCAGTCCTAAGAAAGCTAATCTCACACAGGATACATAAAGGAAGAGAAGCATTATAAGGGATCATTATAAGAGAAGCATTATAAGGGACCCCGCTTAGCCTGTCTAGCTATATATCTGAGGGGTTTGTACCAGGACCCATCACTGCAGTATTTAAGATGGTATTTCTGGCTCGCCTGTCTTTCTGGTTTATAAAAAGCTCTGCTTGAGGTGGGATCTTCTGTGGGGGAGAAAAAGGAGAATGCCATTCTTTTTAGGGTGGGGAAGCTTTTTCGAATGGAAATGTTTTGCAAGGCATCTAAAGGTGATCCAACTCTGGATTAATCTAATCTCCTCCTTCATTCCACAGCAGGATCTCAACTGAGAATGCTTTGTCCCCAACTTTCATACACTTAGTTCAGGGATTTGTGATCTGCATTGTCCAAGAGAACCATAATGGTTTTGTAATGGAGATGTAGTCTTGAATGTAGCTGAGATATAGCTGATCCATTAGTCTCCCCCATATTTACCATATATAAAAAGGTAAATCTAAAACAAAATCCTCAATGTCTTTATATATATATATATAATTTTTACAAATGTTTAAAAGTAAAAAAGAAAAAGAAAAACCTCTGTGGTCCTTAGTTATGTTTGGACTTCTGAAAAGCCTGACTTTGTTTTGGTTTTCATAAAGTAAGAGTCCAGTTCTGAAAATACTTAAAAATACAGTACAGATAACTTTACTGACATGAGTAATCTTGTGGCCTGAGGCTAGATATTCAGAGGTGACAAATGAAGATTGAACTCCTCTGTTCTCATTAATGCTTTGGATGCTGTGTGATTAAATCATCTTTACATTATGCAAAAAATGTATCCCTCTGATTTTAGCCCCAATGAGTCTATATATAATCTTCATAAAAGGCCTGACCCAATGTTCCCCAAAGCCAATCCGTCTTTCTTTTGATCTTCATGGGCATTAGTTAAGGCTTAAATTGCTGTAGGTTTCAGCGTTAGCTGCTGTTTACCTTTGCTTATTTACTTCAGCTCTCCATTCACTGATAATGAACATACAGAATTCCCACATTCCCCATTGTATGATCTCCACTACTACACACATGCTATGACTTCCCCTTTCACAATCAAAACTAGAAAAAAATATACTTTTTTTTTTTTTAACAAGCTTAATGTTGTAGTAAATTAAGCCTGAGAGAATACTCTAAACTTCCCCAGGAGTTGGGCCTTTGAGGGAAGTTTTAGTGTCAGAGTCAGCAAGCCCCCAAAATTGGTGAATGTAGTAAATGTTGCTAGTTTTCTTGTTAAAAGTTGACAGAAAGAAAAAATGAGCAGCCTCACTTTCCCTTTCTGCGGAGATAAAGGTAGAAGGAGGCACGCCTCGGGGCCCTATTTCACCCTGGGGTGTTCGCTACTTCCTACCACCCAACACAGATGTAATGAGGTTAAGTGGTGTCTGTATCAAATAAGTAAGAACTACTAATTATTCCTCAAGAAAGCTTTTAATGATTTTCAACTATAATAACAGCATAAACAAAACAGGAAAAGGAAAAGCAAAGACCAGCACTGAATAAGAATTAATACAAAAGGCAGATTATATTGAAGACAAGCACAAATACATGTAATACTGTGGACCATTTGTGAGTTTCTGAACAGTGACTCTCCTTATGCTGGTTCTGGCAGGTCATAATAAAAGCCCTGAAGACAATCATAAGTAAAGCTCTTATTCACCAGTTTTATATTTCTGGTGACAAACTATTTCAAAGGCAACACAGTTATACGTATAAGGAGCTAATGAATGACAGCACTACATGTATCTGCTTGGGCTACTTGAAAGACAAGCACAATACACGCAAAGCTATTATGCATCAGCCAACTACTATTGATGTTATGCTACAGTATCTATACAACTATGATCAATTCGGCTCGAGTGACCAGACTTCTTTACTCTATAGATTTATCCTGCATTCGTCCGAAAATATGTTACCCTTCAGTTGGCCACTTTCCGCACTGGCCAGGTACAGACAGTCGAGAAGTCCACGTCCCTTCGGTTCAGGGGATGCGGGTACCGAAAACACACACAGAGTCCCGTGCCTTCATTCTTTTTATCTGGTCTGACGGCTGTGTTTTAGAACAGACCAACCAATCATGGTGGGCCACATTATTCATGTGGTTGCCCTAGTTGTATAATTGATGCGTATTTAATTTTTATGTCCAATTGTTAGTATAATTTAGGCCTGTTTATTTTCTGTAGCCAATTAGATCTTGAATGTGGTTAATTTGGGGTTGATAAGTACATAGGAGTCAGTATAAATTGTTATCTGGTTGCAGCGCATCCTAACCACAAGCCACAAGCTTAAACTTTGTTTTTGCAAGGCTTGCATTTTGAAGTATATGGAAGTTTGAGGCTTAACAATTACAATACTTTTATTTCGTTTAAGTTTGACAAGACAGTTGCTCAATTTATTCACACTGTCCAGATAAAAAAGGTTACAAAGTCCGGAGTGTTCAACAAAGCTAGAGACCTTATTGCTAATGTCTCCTTTACATTAAAAAAAAAAGGTGATGAAAAAGTTTGTATGTCTTCATTTTGAGTTTATATTGTTTTGTCTCTTTAGTTGGAAACATTTATTACTTCAGAGTAAAGGTGCTGGTGCAAGGGCAGAGGAGGAGGGATTGTAATAGCATATAGTACTGTCAAACAGATAGAAAGCACAGAGCAGAACTCTGAACAACAAAAAGAAGATATTTTACAACTCAGTGGTTCTGAAAAGGTTTACACAGGGTTGAGGTGATTACAGAGGCATTAAATGAGCAAGAAATTGATGAACATGATCCAGATCATCAATAAGCAATCCAGATGTGCAGTACAAGTGAATGGAGAGATTGATGAATCCTTTGAATCAGGTAGGAGAAGCAGTAGGAGTTTGACAGGTTATTTACTGGCTGCCATAACCTTTAATGTTGCTCCATGAATCAGCTAGCACAGAGTCACAGCAATGGAATGCTCAGTCTTAGGGCACCTGCCTCCACTGCTCCTACAACGCCCCCATCAGTTTATCACCAGATTTGCACTACACTCTCTTTTTTCAGTATAGCTGTTTGCTGATGCTTCTACCTACAACAGAGATTCTGTAACTGCAGCTAAGTAAGACAAGTGAGAAAAAAGGGTACACAGTCGTGTTTAGATAACGACAAACATCACCAGTGCAGAGAATACTTAAAAGGAATGCAACCATTATGGGTCCTCTCATGGGATGTATACTCCACCTCTGAAGGGGTTAATGTGGGTTAGGGAAGCCAATTAACATATCTGACAGCACCTGTGAGAGATTAAAATCCAGGCTCAATTGATAATGAAGCCCAGCTGTGGAGAGGCTGCATGGTGATGATAAAGCTGGAAAGTTTATAGCAGAAAAAAGCTGTAAGGAGAGATTCTGCAGAAAGTTTACAGTGGAAAGGTGCTGTGGGGAGAGATTCTGCAGTTGCTTTCAGGGGGATAGAAAAAGGTAGAAAGCAGTCCAGGAAGTCTGAGGAAATAGACTGTGGCTGCTAGATACAGGGTCCCTTGGCTGGAACCCAGAATAGAGGGAGATCTTGGGTTCCCCTACCAGCCCCTGAGGAAGGTGGGGTGAAACTCCCTGAGGTAAGTGGTGTAAGGACCACAGAACCCAGAGACGGACAAAAGACTTGCTGTAAGGTCATTGGACTCTACTTCAGTTGGACTCTGTTACCCTGAAAGGGGTAGAGTAATATGTGACCTTGCTGAAGAGCCAAGTTGTGGGAAGAGAGAGCACTACAGCAATGGAGAGACCGTCAGCAAGGGGCCCCATATAGGAAGACAGATGCCATGCCATGCTTGGCTTTAAGAAAGTGATCATGCAGTGAGTGAACCCCTTTACAGGTCTAAAGAACAGTTACTACATTTTGTATCCTAGCAGCACCTAGAGGCCTTAATGGAGTATCGGGGCTCCATTGTGCTAGGTGATGAACACTACCCTCTCACCAAACAGCTAACAATCTTAATATGGAGTGTAGTTGTAGCCGTGTCAGTCCCAGGATACTAGCGAGACAAGGTGGGTGAGGCAATATGCTATTATCTTATCTTAACTTGGTCCAATAAAAGATATTATCTCACCTACCTTGTCTAACAATCTAAATAGATGAGACAGACCAATAGTAATAGACAAACAACTGAAATGCAAAATATTAAGAGGACAAAGATTGTTAGTTATTTTTTGTTTGAAAATGTCAAAAAAATGTTTTGACGATTTCTAAACTTTTTCAAATATTTTTTTTCAAGTTGAAAAATGTGTCATAATCAACTCTCCCACAAAAAAGTTTTGGTTTCCTTGAATCTGCATTTTCTGACATAAAAATATTTTGTTGAAAAAAGCTTGATCATTTTTAACTACAACATATCTAAAAAGATAAGAGAAAGGAGCTGAAAAATATTGGGAAATAATATTCATCAGGAGTATTATTAGTAGAGGAAGCTTGGTTAGGAATAGACAAAACAATCCTTTAGCAAAGCCTGCAAAAGATGAGCAAATATATCAGAAAGTGATACACGGTCTGGGATCACACCAGAAGTATATACAATTCAGTACAGCCCTTGGGTATATGCTTCAGGTTAACTATGTGCTTAAGTGCTTCTTTGTATAAGAATATTGTCTTGAATTGGGGTGATAAGCAGCAAATGAGCAGGAGAATTATATTTTTTAAAAATCCAAGTAGAATTTTTTTTAAAAAAGGTAAAGAAAACACTAATTCCAAATTATATAATTTAATTGGGCATAATAATTAGAAGAGTATTAAAAAACAATAACTAGCTGTCAGGACTTCCAGTCTCCTCCTCCTCCCTCGCCTCCCCCAATCTCTCCTCAGTCATTTGAGAAAAAATTTGATTTTTAATTTGGAATTGGGCAGCCTTTTAAATTCATAATACACACTTGGGGATTTCGAAACGGTACAGAATTGCTTCGTTTTAAAAAGTGGCTTCAGGACATGTCATAAATATAAAGGGAAGGGTAAACACCTTTAAAATCCCTCCTGGCCAGAGGAAAAACCGTTTCACCTGTAAAGGGTTAAAAAGTTAAGATAACCTCGCTGGCACGTGACCAAAATGACCAATGAGGAGACAAGATACTTTCAAAGCTAGACAGGGGGGAGGGCAGAGAAACAAAGTTTCTCTCTGTCTGTGTGATGCTTTTGCCGGGAACAGAAAAGGAATGGAGTCTTAGAACTTAGTAAGTAGACTAGCTAGAAATGCGTTAGATTCTGTTTTGTTTAAATGGCTGAGAAAATAAGCTGTGCTGAATGAAATGGATATTCCTGTTTTTGTGTCTTTTTGTAACTTAGGTTTTGCCTAGAGGGATTCTCTATGTTTTGAATCTGATTACCCCATAAGGTATTTACCATCCTGATTTTACAGAGGTGATTCTTTTATTTTTTCTTCTATTAAAATTCTTCTTTTAAGAACCTGATTGCTTTTTCATTGTTCTTAAGATCCAAGGGTTTGTGTCTGTGTTCACCTATGCAAATTGGTGAGGATTTTTATCAAGCCTTCCCCAGGAAAGGGGGTGTAGGGTTTGGGGAGGACTTTGGGGGGAAAGACGTTTCCAAGAGGGCTCTTTCCCGGTTATATATCTGTTAGACGCTTGGTGGTGGCAGCAATAAAGTCCAAGGGAAAAAGGAAAATAGTTTGTACCTTGGGGAAGTTTTAACCTAAGCTGGTAAAAATAAGCTTAGGGGGTTTTCATGCAGGTCCCCACATCTGTATCCTAGATTTCAGAATGGGGAAGGAACCTTGACAGGACATATGCTGTATTTTTAACGAAAATGTTCCTGTGAAAACGGGGGCATGAGTGGACAGAGCCTCCTTGTGCCCTGATGATCCAAAACTCATTGAAATATCAGTCCTTTGAAATCACTGGCAACAGGTACAAGCTGGAGTAGCCCTCAGGCTTCTCTAATTTACTTATTTCAGGAGATCAGGTAAGCACAGAGTGGTCCCAGGACCAGAGGCATGTAAAGATGGTTTTATGTCTACTTTCTCAATTGTGCCGTACACTGTTTGGCCACAGTCAAGGCTCAGACAAAATTTCCATTTAAAAAAAAAAGTAGATATCTGGATAAAATAGTACTCTCTTCAATAAATGTATGGTTGTTCAGCTACTATTTTAATAGATACCAGACAAATATACAAATTAATAATATATCACCAGTAAGTGTGGCTAAAATTCTGCACTAAGGGGACTTCCAGGAATAGGTAACATACATTGCAGTTCATATATTTTCCCTGATCATAGTGTCAAAGTTTAATGTCAGTTCCTGCATTTTGCAATATAGTCACATTGGACCCTGTCCTACAGTTCATAGTTTAGTTAAAACTCCCATTGACTTCAATTGTTCATCCTAGATGAGGATTGCAGAAAAATCCCCAATGATTTAGGATTAGATACTGTCCATCTCTACAAGTTAGTTATCAGAAAGAATTATTTCGGGCATAAACAACTTGGCATGTTTACCTCAATGTTCTGCAGACAAAATCTTTGTAAAATTGATAATATAAAGATTTAGAGATAAGCATTTGGAAATGAACAATGGAAACAGCTTCCTTTTTTTAAGGTTGATGACAGGAGATTACTATTGAATTACCTTACAAGCTCTCTGAAGCACACTGTTTCTAGCAAACAAAAAATAAAAAGATTTCATAATCCACCTGATAAAATATTTGTGTTAGAATAAAGAGGTAAACACTGGGTAGATATCCATATTGAGAGGAAGGGATAGCTCAGTGGTTTCAGCATTGGCCTGTTAAACCCAGGGTTGTGAGTTCAATCCTTGAGGGGGGCCATTTAAGTATCTGGGGTAAAAATTGGGGATTGGTCCTGCTTTGAGTAGGGGGTTGGACTAGATGAGCTCCTGAGTTCCCTTCCAACCCTGATATTGTATGATCTTATAAAAGGAGCAACCTCCTGTTTGATCTGTTGACACACTGAGCTCTGGAGACACCCCTCCCCCTAAAAAAATCTGTTAAGATGCAAGAGAGAATGAGTTTTAATAATTGCTGATAAAAATGATTAAGTAAATAAAGTATGAAATACATTGAATGTCAGGGGAAAGTGCAGCTGAGAAAAATATTCTAAAGATGAGTAAGAGAGCACTTAAATCTTGGATATTTTGTATGTTCAAAAGGCCGTACATTTCTTACAAGGTGCTGAGTGCCTTTACCTCTCACTGACTTCAGTGGGAGTTTAGGGTGCTGTGCTCCATACCTCACAGGATCAAGCCCATACAGAAGACCAAAAAAGAACATGGAGAGTGTTAAATGGGATATTTCCCTTTTCAAATAGCTTTAGGTGCAGCCCAGTTCTCAAGAGGAGCTACAGGAAAAGAGAAAAGATTAAAGTATAGAATGAAGCCTAAGGATACGTCTACAGTATGAAATTATTTCAAAAGTATTCTACTTGAATTTTCGGAAGTTATTTTATACATTCGGTCTTCTGTGTCCCCAGTAAAGCGTGTGAATTTGGCGGAGTGCGTTCACAGTACCAAGGCTAGCATCAAATGTTAGAGCGGTGCACTGTGGGGAGCTATCCCACAGTTCCCGCAGTCCCCAACGCCCATTGAACTCTGCATGGTCGCCTGTGATGGTGGACTGTGTTAATGGTCACCTCTGCTGATGGTGACCAAACAGGAAATTCAAAAGTTCCAGGGGCTTTTACTGCCTACCTGGCTAGTGCATCGGAGTTCAGAGTGTTGTCCAGAGCGGTTACAAGAGAGCATTCTGGGATAGCTCCCGGAGTCCAATATCGTCGAATTGTGTCCACAGTACCTGTAACCCAGAACTGCAATCTCGATTTTAGCGCTACTCCACTTGCCGAGGTGGAGTACAGAAATCGGATTAAAGAGACTTTTAAATTGAAAAAACTGGTTTGGTCGTGTGGACGGAATCAGTTTTATTTCGAAGTAACTCAGGAAATTCCGAAATAACCGCATACTGTAGACCAGGCCTAAGAGTATTGACAAATGGATCACTCCCTTAATCCATGCAAGCACCTGCTGCAATTCCCGACAAGAGCAAAGGACAAGAGCAAAGGAATTACTTTGCAAAGGGTAGAAGCTGGTTGAGCAGCAAAGTGACGTCTCTTTGTGGCAGAAAATTGGAATAAGTAGACCGATGTTCCTAACCGAATAAATATATGTGGAGAGGGAGTGGAGGTAATCAACCTCTCCCATAGGAAGGAGAAGTCCTAGGAGGACAAAGTGCTGAGATTTCCCCCACAAAGCTTCCTGCAGATCATATATTCAAGGAAGAAGGGAGAGAAGGATGGAGAGGGGTTGAAAGATTACACAAAAATTGTAAAAGTGGTAAATAATGAAGAAAACAGGTGACCATAGGCATGGTAACTAGGAGTGCTGGGGGGGAGGGTGCTGTAGTGGTGCTGGAACACTTTTTACAGTGAGGGGTGCTGAAAGCCAGTTTTCTAAAAAGAGTTTTCAAAAAGAAGGAGCATGAGAGCCAGATATACCTCAGATTCGGTAAATTTAGGCCAATATATGTCCTCTCATCCCGACCCCCCAAAAATAAACGAACTAGCTGCAGGAGTAAAAGGAGGCAGGCAGAAGTCAGCAGTAGAATGGGTGGCTATCCAGTTTATTACACTGAACTATGCGTGGCTATCCAGTTTGTTACACTGAACACAGTATGTGTGATTATCTACTTTATGGAGAGGTGGTGTAAGTGTACATTCAGTGCAAGTAACTCATGGCCCTTAAAGACTGAAGAGAAGCTCTTGAGACCAGAGTGGCTGAACTGGAGGCTCTAAGGCAGTGTTTCCCAAACTTGGGACGCCGCTTGTGCAGGGAAAGCCCCTGGAGGGTCTGGCCGGTTTGTTTACCTGCCACATCCACAGGTTCGGCCGATTGCGGCTCCCACTGGCGGCGGTTCACTGTGCCCGGCCAATGGGAGCTGCGGGAAGTGGTGCGGGCCGAGGGACATACTGGCCACCGCTTCCCGCAGCCCCCATTGGCCAGACACAGTGAACCGTGGCCAATGGGAGCCGCAATCAGCCAAACCTGCAGAAGCGTCAGGTAAACAAACCAGCCGGGCCTGCCAGGAGCTTTCCCTGAATAAACGGCATCCCAAGTTTGGGAAACAGTGCTCTAAGGAACCATAGAATCATAGAAGATTAGGGTTGGAAGAGACCTCAGGAGGTCATCGAGTTCAACCCCCTGCTCAAGGCAGGACCAACGCCAACTAAATCATCTCAGCCAGGGCTTTGTCAAGCTGGGCCTTAAAAATCTCTCAGGATAGAGATTCCACCACCTCCCTAGGTAACCCATTCCAGTGCTTCACCACCCTCCTAGTGAAAAAGTGTTTCCTGATATACAATCTAGACCTCCCCCACTGCAGCTTGAGACCATTGTTTCTTGTTCTGCCATCTGTCACCACTGAGAACAGCCAAGCTCCATCCTCTTTGGAACCCCGCTTCAGGTAGTTGAAGGCTGCTGTCAAATCCCCCCTCACTCTTCTCTTCTGCAGACTAAACAAGCCCGGTTTCCTCAGCCTCTCCTCGTAACTCATGTGCCCCAACCCCTGATCATTTTCGTTGCCCTCCGCTGGACTCTCTCCAATTTGTCCACATCCTTTCTGAAGTGTGTGTGGGGGGGGCTAAAACTGGATGCAATACTCCAGATGTGGCCTCACCAGTGCCAAATAGAGGGGGATAATCACTTCCATCGATCTGCTGGCAATGCTCCTACTAATGCAGTCCAATATGCCGTTAGCCTTCCTGGCAAGAAGGGTACACTGCTGACTCACATTCAGCGTCTCATCCATTGTAATCCCCAGGTCCTTTTCTGCAGAACTGCTGCTTAGCCAGTCGGTCCTTGCCTGTAGCGGTGCATGGGATTCTTCAGTCCTAAGTGCAGGACTCTGCACTTGTCCTTGTTGAACCTCATCAGATTTCTTTTGGCCCAATCCTCCAATTTGTCTGGGTCACTCTGGACCCTATCCCTACCCTCCAGTGTATCTACCTCTCCCCCCAGTTTAGTGTCATCTATAAACTTGCTGAGGGTGCAATCCATCCCATTATCCAAATGTGCAAAACCAGCCCCAGGACCAACCCCTGGGGTACTCCGCTTGATACCAGCTGCCAACTAGATATTGAGCCGTTGATCACTACCTGTTGAGCCCGACAATCTAGCCAGCTTTTTATCCCCCTTATAGTCCATTCATCCAATCCATACTTTAACTAGCTGGCAAGAATACTGTGGGAGACTGTATCAAAAGCTTTGCTAAAGTCAAGATATATCACATCCACTGCTTTCCCCATATCCACAGAACCAGTTATCTCATCATAGAAGGCAATCAGGTTGGTCAGGCATGACTTTACCTTGGTGAATCCATGTTGACTGTTTCTGATCACCTTCCTCTCCTCCAAGTGCTTCAAAATGAAGATCAGGAGAATCAGATGGTGAACTGCTAGCCAAATGCAAAGGTTGCAGAGCTCTAGAGACCTCTACATAGACTTATGGGCACTGCTGGGGAGTATCTGATGGCTGGGGTACATGTAGGTATCCAGGGCAGTTCCACATGAAAGGCCAGTTAAACAGGCAGAATGGCAGGGCTTCAATGTTAGATGAGATGATGCTGTATGGAGAAGGGTTTTAGACTTATTAGAAACTAGGAAACCTTTTGGGAAAGCAGGAGCCCATACAGGAAGGATGGGCTTCTCCTAAGCCGAAAACAGAAGCAGATTGCTGGCATGTAAAATTAAAAAGGTCACAGAGTTTTTAAACTAAGGGATGGGGGTGCAGAGTGACACATAGGTTGGACAGAGACGTTCCATATGGGAGGATTTACGACAGGTATTCTCTATATCCTACTAAAGAGGAGAGAATAGAAGTTGACAAAGTACAGGTAGTGACTGAAGAGAAACAGTCAAATGAAAAAGAGCCCCGTTCAATGAAAACAGACTGCTTAAAAAGTGACAAATTTTATAAGTGCTTCTATACAAATGCTAGAAGTCCAACTGTGGGTGAACTTGAGTGTCTGGTATGAAATGAGAATACTGATATAACAGGCATCACAGAAACTTGGTGGGATGATGACAGTCAATGGGACACACTAAAACCAGGGTACAAAATATATAGGAATGACAGAGTAGGTCATGCTGGTGGTGAAGTTGCACTATAAGTGAAAGAAAGCATACTCAAATATAATAAAAATATTAAATTAATCAAGCTGTACCATAGAATCTCAATAGATAGAATATATCATGCTTTAATAATATACTACCAACCACCTGAACAGGATGGTGATGGTGATTGTGAAATGCTCATGGAAATTGTAGAGCAGGGATCAGAAACCTTTGGCACATGGCCCATCAGGGAAAGCTGCTGGCGGACCAGGACGGTTTGTTTATCTGCAGCGTCTGCAGGTTCGTCCGATCGCAACTATTAGAGGCCAATCCCTATTAGAGGCTATAAAAATAGAAAACTCAATAATAATAGCAAACTCAATAATAATGGGGGGTTTCAACTGATTGTCAACCCTGATTGACTGGGTACATGTTACCTCAGGACAGGATGCTGAGGTAAAATTTCTACACACCATTAATGACTGCTTCCTGGAGCAGCCACTTCACAAGTGGTGAGGCAATTCTTGATTTAGTCATAAGTGGAACACAGGATCTGGTCCAAGAGGTGAATATAGTTGAACCGCTCAGTAATAACAACCATAATATAAATAAATTTAACATTCTTGTGTGTGAAAATACTAAAGAAGCTCATCACAATAGCATTTAAGTTTAGAAAGGGGATCTACACAAACATGAGAAAGCTAGTTGAATGAAAATTAAAAGGAATAGTCACGAGAGTGAAATTCCTGCAAACTGCATGGAAACTTTAAAAAGAAAACCATAATAGAGTCTCAAATTAAGTATACAATCTGGAAAAAAATAATAAGAGGAAAAAAAAAGTCAACATGGCTTAACAACAGAGCAAAAGAGACAAAAAGCCATACTTTAACAATTGGAAGTCAAACCCTAATGAGGAGAATAAACTCTGGCAAGTCAAGTATAAAGGTATAATTTAAGCAGTCCCCCCCCAAAAAAATTGAAGAGCAACTAGTGAAAGACCCATAGAGTGACAGAAAAAAAATTAAATAAGTCAAGAGATGGAAAGTCTGCCAAAAAATCAGTGGGGCTATTGGATGATCAAGATGCTAAAGCAGCACTCAAGGAAAAGAAGGACATTGTGGAAAAGCTAAATTAGTTCTTTGCATTGATCTCCGGGGCAGAGAATGTGGGAGAGATTCCCACACCTCAGCCATTCTTTTTAGGTGAAAAATCTGAGGAACTGTCCCAAATTGAGATGTCTGTAGAGGAGGTTTTGGAACATATTGATAAATTAAATAGTACTAAATCACCAAGACCAGATAGTATTCGCCCAAGACTTCTGAAGATACTCAAATATGAAATTGCAGAACTGCTAATTGTAGTATGCAACCTACCATGTAAATCAGCTTCTGTACTAGATGACTGGAGGATAGCTAACGGGATGACAGTTTTTTTAAAAGGATTCAGAGGCAATCCTGGCAATTACAGGCTAGTGCCACACAAATTTGTTGAAACTATAGTAAAGAACATATTTCTCAGACACATAAGTAAGCAAGGTCTGAATGAGCTCTCCCTTGACAGCTGGTGATGAGGTGTGTGTGTGTGGTGGGGGTGGGGGATGAATGGCTTCAGGACTAGACTGTATTTACATTAACACACCTACTCTGTGTCAGGTTCCAAAAGACAGAGCTGTGTTGCCCATGTGATCAATTTTGGATGATGCTGGGTTACAAATATGGACCAAGAAAGTGAATAAGGAAGTATTATTTACTCCTTCACATAACACAAGAACCAGTAGTCACCCAATGAAATTAATAGGCAGCAGGTTTAAAATAAACAAAAGGAAGTAATTTTTCACACAACACACAGTCAACCTATGGAACTCATTGCCAGGGATGTTGTGAAATAAAAAAAAATGTATAGTTTTCTGAAAGATCTGCTCTGGGAATTACTTGGGGGAAGTTCTATGGAGTGTGTTATACAGAAGGTTAGACAAGATGATCACAATGGTCCCTTCTGGCCTTGGAATCTATGAATATATGGTGTTTCCCCTAGAAGAACAAAAGGGGGATTCCTCCACACTGGCATCTTAACCCTATTCCCTGCACTCCGAGGAGTGGAGCCATACCAGCAAGGTTTCCTAGACTGGGGGCTAGCACAAGAACACAACTGGGAGATCTGCTGGGGAGACTGAAAAAATAATGTGACCTTATTTACTTTTTAGCAGATTTCTTTTTAAACTTGGAAGCAGGAGAGGAAGGGAGAGAAACAAGGTATGTTACTTTTGCCACACTCTTCACATATGTATCCCCCCAGGAGGTCTCCAGCATGTGAGGCTATAAGAAGGCTTACCTCCAGAAATGGAGGGTTTTCAACTAGATACCAGCTTAAAACAAATACTGAGTCAAATACAGATTAACATCCAATATAAAATATTGTATACCTTGCTGCTGACATTAGACCAAGCATGGTTATAGCATTAGTTTCAAGAGTACATGCCAATATAACTTTCGTTTGAGTGTTATGACCCAAAAATTATATTTAATATTGACTTTCAATACATAAAACTTAGACTGCATATAGGTGTAAGTAAAAAAAAAAAAGTAGAGAACTTGAAAGACAACATTTTGAAACTACCTTAGAACGTTCCAGGATGGTTACTTAGGCTGCCAATAAGTGACTTACACCCATAATGCATCATGCAGAGATAGGCAGGCAATTACATGTGCAGTTTTACATTCACAAGTGACTCTCTTGAATTTGCAGATTTGTCCCCAAATGCAACCTGGCTGTTTCCTTCCCATTTCATGATATAGAATGTATTGATATGGCAGGTGTTACTGGGGCTGTGAGTGAGCATACTCTTCCAAGTTCTTAGTGTAGGAACAAATGTTCAGTCTTGAGAAAACACGCTGTGTTGTTGTTAGTTTTTAATTATGCAAGGTTCTGCATGGAGGCAGTGATTCATAGATTCATAGATATTTAGGTCAGAAGGGACCATTATGATCATCTAGTCTGACCTCCTGCACAATGCAGGCCACAGAATTTCACTGACTGGAATGGGAGCCAGGTGAACTACAGGAAAATTTGCTTTCTGTGTTGGTCTGTGATTAGACTCAATTCTTGAGGCTGAGTTGCTCCCTTGGAATGTTGGTGTTGTGCTGAGAATACTGAAAGAAGGGATTGGCCTACATGTTGTTTACCCATCCCTATTCAAGGACAGATGTTTGGGTAAACAAATGTACACAGTGGGCTTGTCTACATGAACAATTAGTTCATGGCAAGCTGGGGTTTAAATCTACCCTTCCCCGGTGTACCACATACTAATTGTTTGTGTGGACACTGCTGACGTGTTAACAGTTCATTAGAGCATTTTGAGCAAGTCCTGTTTCAAAGAGCATTAGATCAAAGTGCAGTAACAAACTGTTAACACATGTCAGCAGGTTTCACGTGGACGGTTGATCCAAGGCAGTTTCGTGTGGGATATATTTGTAGCATAACACAGCTTGCTGAAAACTAATTATTTGTGTGGACAACCCCTTAGATTATGCCGAGACTTCATCTTGCTGATTTTTTTCCCCTTTCACTGGTGTCACACTGCCTAGTTTGGGACACAGGTAAGAGCACTGATCTCAGGTCAGACTGCCAGAATACAGGGAATATACCCCAGACTGGTACTATGCTCTATCATATGACTTCACCAAGCCAGTAACAGAAGTCAGTTTCCAAAATACTATACTAGTTATTATTGTAAGCAGAGTCTGAATGAGCTCTCCCCTGACACCTAGTGGTGAGCTGTGGAAAAGGACGTCAGGAGCTGATCTCATTTGCATGGACAAACCCACCCTGCCTAGGTAATCAGCATGATGGGATTGCTTGGCCAAATGATCATTTGTGGCTGGTGTTGGATCCCCAGTCACCTTGTTGTGTGAACCGAGGGAAGGAGAAATATACCTGGCATACCTTGATGGAAGGACTCACCCTCAACTCAATTGCAGTCACTAGGCAGGAGACATGGGTTCCAAAGCCCAATGAGTTGAGAGAAGGTGAGGACAAGTATTTGTACCTGGTGGTGTGGGCCTTGTTTAAGGATCACAGACACAATTTGACCCTTCCTCTCTCCACAGTATAATAAAAGAGCTAATTTAGACTCAATTGAGAGTCTTGTTACATGCTGCAGAGCTGAAATCACTAATACCTAGATCTAAGTATTAGACCTACTTTGGGACAGTGTCTTTATTGCAAGAGACTGCCCAGAGTGCACCAACAGTGAGGCTCCCCCACTAACAGCTGAAATCACTGAGAGCTGTGTTAAGTCGGGGGACCCTAAAGACATTTTGGCAAGTGGCCAGCTGGGCAACTGGTGGAGTGAGCCAGAGCAGAGGCCCACAGAGAGGCACAGCAATCGGCCATTGGGGCAACGAGTGAGCGCCCAAGCAGCAGAGAGTGTAAGGTACCTCCTGACCTCCCCCACTCCAGCCAGTGTGGGAGGTGAACTCTGTGGATGAACCTCTGAACTCTGGGGCTCCACTGGCTACTCTGGGGCTACTTTGTGGAACAGAGAAGGGTACGGGCACATTAAAAGGACTTTTGTGTTGCTGGACTTAAGAACCTGAGGGGGAAAGGACACTGCCTTACTTGGGGGTGGGTCTTTTGCTCATGGTTTATGTTTATGAACCCTAGATGCCGTGTTTTCCCAAATTAATCCTGAGTTACTTTCCTCCTTTTATTAAAAGGTTTTGCTATGCTCAGACCCTGTTCTTGTGAGGGGGGAGCTATTGCCTCTTAGTGGCACCCAGGGGGTTGTGTGTAATTGTCCCAGGTCACTGTGTGGGGGCTCGAGCCGGTTTCATGTTGTATTGTTGAAAAGGAACCCTAGATACTGAACCCAGCCCTTGTTGCTACCAGCTCCACCTGGCAGAAGGGTTACATTATGAAA
Organism: Lepidochelys olivacea; assembly: GCF_965140295.1. Lineage (NCBI taxonomy): Eukaryota > Metazoa > Chordata > Testudines > Cheloniidae > Lepidochelys > Lepidochelys olivacea. The sequence goes on along the minus strand of NC_140411.1, from coordinate 71,252,424 downwards.
TCAGAGACAGTCCCCTTCAGGCCCACTAGCCCCTCATGCACCATCTGGACAAACCAGACTTTTGCGTAAAATGATAATAAAAACCAGAAATCACATATATTAGGTTCTTCCAGTTTCAAAGAACCAGACACTCACCCCAGGTCAAAATACACTTCAGGCTCTCACCTAGACATTATGCCAATCCTTCAGTAAACCAGAGTTTTATTAATATAAAAAAGAAGAGTTATTAAGAGGTTAAAGAGTAGCAGCCGTGTTCGTCTGTATCTGCAAAAAGAAAAGAAGTACTTGTGGTACCTTAGAGACTAACAAATTTATTTGAGCATAAGCTTTCGTGAGCTACAGCTCACTTCATCGGATGCATGTTAAAGTGAAACATATACATTACCATTGATTTCAGAGTCTGTAGATCAGGATAATAGCAGGATAATAGCAGTGATGTTAAATCTGCCTCTCTGGTTCATCCCAAATAATGGGGCCCTCAATCCATTGTTCAAAGCTCCCTTTGTTAGAAATCACAGTCTAGAGATGTGGAGCAGGAAAGAGGCAAGGATGTGGTGGTACAGTCTCCAATGTGTACCCCCAGTTCATATGTATGGGAAGTTACTGTCTCAAACCTGAAGTCAAGGATCTACGTGCTGCTGTGTCACTGGGCCTCCATTGTACATATGGTGTCTGAGGTGTCCTCCAGAGAGACCCATTCGAAGTGTTGATTCTCCTTAATGGCCTGTCAGCACATGGCTGGCTAGTCTTGATGTAAATCTGTCTTTTGGGTGTTACCCACAAACACAGTGTTTAGTAACAAGCATACATCAAAGTTTCATATCTCCATACACAAATACACACATCTAAACAGGATAATAATTCTTAGCAGATAACTTTTTCAATGATATCTAACAAGGCATACTTTGTATAAGCTCTGTCTCAACTGTAAAACAGTGGTGATACATTAGTGTAAACACTGTCATCTTTCTTTTTTTTACAGCGTCACACTGGGATTTCAGTTTATTAAATGCTCTGGGGATATGCTACTACTCAGTAGAGGAGACTGTTGTGAGAAGAAGAGACAAAGGTATGGTTTCAAAAGATGTTCTAGAAGGTAAAAAAGAACCCAAACAAATTCAAGTTCATTATGAAAATTTTGTAGGTGACTTTAAAGAGACAATAAAATTGTGAAGTCACTTTGAGCTTGTTGCTAAAATATTTACTAACAAACATATTACATTTCAGAGGCCATGGCTACATTACAAAGTTTTGCCAACTCAAGTTACAGTAGCATACAGCTGCTGCAGATAGTATGTCATTTGTGCACGTGCATATTTGACTGCTTATATCAGCACTGCTCATATTCACCAGAGGTGCTTGTGTCAATGCACAGTGCAGTGCACCTTGGGTAGGTACCCCAGTGTACCTCCTGCCACCACTCAGGGCATTGTCTTTTGGATAGTTTTGGCAATGCATGGTGGGGCAGAATTGAGTTGCATGGGGTGACTGGGAGCAATCGGTCAACTTCCCATAACTCAGTATTCTCCATCCCATAATATCACCTCTATCCCATAATTTTTGCACATATTTTCAATTTCCCATGAACCCATTTGAGACTTGTTGCTGTCTACCTCTCTGACAGAGCATGAAGCCTACACAGCTCTGCACTGTTGTCCTGAGTGTTGCAAGCAAAGGATGCATGATCCTCTGGTATTTGCAGATCTGCAAGAAAACCTGTGGGGAATATGATGATTTCAAGGTGGCCAATTTGCTCTGGAACATAGGGAAAACCAATTGTTGCTGGCATTCATGAAGAAGCTGCAGACAGTGGATCACCACTTTTGAGCCTGACAAACAAGAACTGATTTGTGGGATTGCATAGTAATGAAGGTTTGGGATAACAAGCAGTGACTGCAGACCTTTTGTAAGTGCAAACAGGAGAGAGGCCCAAGAAAAGGACCAGGATATAATGGAGCTTCTCCCTCAGCAAACTCAGATGCTGCAGACTCCTGTGGACATCCAGGTTCAACAATCCCAGGCTTGACTGCCATTGCAGTAGGTTGAGAACTGCAGCAAAGCACCTCTCAACACACCCCTTTAGCATTCCACAAGGCCTAAGGGCCCACATGCCTACCCTTTGCACTTCACACCAGAAAAAAGTATGGATACACTGACCTGTGACAGCCATGGCTGATGTATGTATAGCTACACTAGGACGTCAGTGTTCCTTCCTCTTGCATATTTATTAAGGTTCCTATTTTTTTTTAAGTTAAAATGTATTTACTTTAAAGTTCTTCATAGTTTTTGTTTGGAACTGTTTTTGTAAGTGAATAAAACTCTTTTGTTTTGAAAATTATTCATCTTTGTTAGTTTAGAACATATGGTGTATAATGCCTGCTGGCAACAAAAGTATGGTCTTGTACACTCACAACCATAGGATTAGTGACAAACAGGGCAGTCATCAATAACGTACAGCAAGCACCCGAACCCTATTGGCTTCACTGTCAGTAATACTTGCACAGATGTGCAGCAAGCACCACACAATTCCTTAGAGGACCCCAAACTGCAGCGCCAGGCTGAGCACAATACACCTCAAAACATTACTGTGGCTTGCTGTTAAATTGCTCTTTCAAAGTCTCCCTAAGCCCCATAGCTCCTCATTCAGCTTGTTTGATAGCTTCTGTTTGTCTGACTGTTCAAACTCAGTAGACAGTTGTTCTGCCTCTTTCTCTGCAGCAAGTTTTCCTCATTTGCTTCACAAATATTATTCAGGACACAACAGGAACCTATAACCACTGAGATTTTTTTTCCGCTGAGATCCAATCTGGTGAGTAAACAATGCCAGTGCCCTGCCAATCTACCAAAAGAACATTCAACTGTCAGTCTGCCCATGCTGAGTCTGTAGTTGAGTCAAGGTGGCCACTGTATGGCTTCATGAGCCAGGGGAGTAAGGGCTAGGCTGGTTACCCAGGTTCAGGCATTTCAGTATCACCTATAGTAATCCACTAGTCAGGAAAGAAGGTCCCTTCTTGTAGCTTTCTGAACAGTCTTGTGTTGTTAAAGATGCATCATGCACCTTCCCAAACCAGCTAATGATGACGTCAGTAAAGCGTCCCTGGTGATCCACCAGAGCTTGCACAATCATGGCAAATTAGCCCTTTCTGTTTATGTACTCTGTGGCACGGCACTCTGAGGACAAAATAGTGATGTGTGTGACATCTACTGCTCCACTGCAGTTCAGGAACCCCACAGCTGCAAAGCCATCCACTATGTCCTGCACAATGCTGAGAGTCACTGTCCCGCATGACAGGAGATAATTAATGACCCTGTGGACTTGCATGACAACAGCCCCCACAGTGAATTTTCCTACTCCAGAATGATTTCTCACTGCCTGGTAGCAATCTGGTAGTGCACGTTTCCACAGCATGATTACCACTTGCTTCTCTACTGTCAGTGCACCTCTTAGTTCGGTGTCCCTGCTTTGGATGGCTGTGGCAAGCTTGGCAAACAGATCCAGAAATATGGCCTTTAGCTTGCAAAAGTTCTCCTAAGGGTAACAAAGGCAGAGAGAACACAGCAGCTGCAGGTGTCCTGAAGCTGCCCAGGCCTGTATGCCACTAACCTGTTTAAGGCAATGGTTTCAATGGTATCAAATGGTATCAATGGTATCAAATGTATTGTCAAATGGTGTGGGAAAGTGTCCTACCACAAAGGAAGAAATAAGGCTGCCATCTCTGGAAACATTTGGGAGAAGATTGCATAGACGTTTCATTGAAATCTCCCAGGAGGATTCAAGGGACATCTCTCTGTACATAAACAAATTGCTCTGCATGCCCCCCTCTGCCTAATTGTAGACAGGAATGAAAAGCAGATAGCAACTCTTTCTTTGTTGTACCACTACCTTTTGTAGTACAAGTAAATTAATGAAAAGTCAATCACTGTGTCCTGCTTAGTTGGGGGTGCCATCATTGTAATTTATTTACGCACTTACCCAAGGTTTTTTCCCCTGTTTTGGGCTCGGCATGCTTGGCAACAAATATTGGCTGGACTGCAGTGGAGAAAAAAACGGTTCCTGGCTTGTGGCTCAGCTGGACCCTTTCCCGGTTGCCTGTCACTATACTGCTTCTTCTCTTCCTTATGCACCTCCTCCTCCTTACTGTTCACAGCAGGGTCCTGTGACTCCGGCTCCTTGCAGTTTTCCAATGTGGTGAGTAGGATGGTGGTGGAGTCTCTACCACATATGACATGCAGCTATTTGAAAAAGCAGCCAGTATGCAGTTTGGAACCAGACTGAGTGTTGGCTTCCCTGACCTGCTGGTATGCCTGCCACAGTTTCTTGTCTTTCATAGAATCAGAGAATCATAGGAGTAGAAGGGACCTCGAGAGGTCATCTAGTCCAGTCTCCTGCACTCATGGCAGGACTAAGTATTAGCTAGACCATTCCTGACAGGTGTTTGTGGTGGTTTGTCTAACTTCTTAAAAATCTCCAATGATCGAGATTCTACAACCTCCCTAGACAATTTATTCTAGTACTTAACCACCCTGACAGTTAGGAATTTTTTCCTAATGTCCAACCTAAACCTCCCTTGCTACAATTTAAGCCCATTGCTTCTTGTCCTATCCTCAGAGGTTAAGAAGAACAATTCTTCTCCCTCCTCCTTGTAACAATGAATTGATGCTGCTCCCTGTCATATACTTTCTTCTGCATCTCCAAGCAGCCTACACATAGATGTTGATGTTTCTATTGTAGGTTTGGAGCTGTGCCTCTTTTTCCCACAGGCCCAGCAGATCCAATATCTTCTGTGAACTCCAGGCCAGAGTACATCTGAAGGAATGTATTTGGCATGCTCAGCTGGGCATTGAGCACAACAAAGGAGAACAGATAGAGGTGTGCTCATCAAGCTGGATAACCAGGAAAAGGTATTTCAAAAATTTGTGGCTGCTTTAAATGGGGATGGGGGCTTTCAATCTACATGCTTGATGAACAGTGGAGTTCACAATTTGTACTAGAGCAGTCTGTGTCAATCGTGCTACAACTGCTGGAGGACTGTTAGGATCGACATAGGAAATGCAGTGTCTACACTTGCCCTGTGTCAACCTCTGTACATCAATCATGGCTCAATGCCACTCGGGGAGCTGGTGTTATTATGTTGGTGTAATGAGGCAGTTACATTGGTGAGAGACAAATTTAAGTAAAGACATATGAACAACTAGGTCAGCGCAAGGCAGCTTATGTTTCTAACTTTGTAGTCTAGGCCAGACCAGGGAAGCTCAATAGTGTGGCAATATCCTTGTGATACAAAAGTCATCACATAACAGAACAAAATGTGGACTTTCTTAAAAAAAAAACTCAGTCAAATGCACTCTTTCATTTTCATTGTAGTTATTCTTTTAATACATTACCTGAACTATGTCCCTATCTTTTAATTCACACAGTATATACAAGTAAAGTAGGTTATAAACAAGAGAAAGTACCCCCCCCAAAAAAGAACTATGACATGCAACAGAGCCTATCACTACCCCTTCCCTTCCCCCCCCCCCTGAACTTGAAGCCATGTCAGGGACTGGTTTTTATTATGTATTTGTACAGTGCCTAGCACCATGGGGACCTGGCATATGACTGAGTCTTCTAGACACAACTGCAATATGAATGTTAAATAATAATACAAAATTAGACTGAATATCTGGTATATCAGGTATAAGTGCAATCTAGATACTGTGGTGATCGGAGCCTGTACAGCATAAAAGCCTAAGACAGATTTTGGATGTATAGAATTGGGCAATTCCACTCATCATGTCAATGTTCCTGCCTGCATATTTTATTTAAGTTCCTTCTCCCTGTATACCTAGGCCCCCATCAAATTGCAACTTCTATCCCAAGCTTTGGTTTGAAATTGCTCAGTACGTTGAAAGATCAGGCCCATTAAGAAGGCATATAATTTTCAACAGAGTGAAACATTTAGTGCTATTTGAGTTTAAAAGGTACCAGTCAGGAACTTGACTTTATAAAAGGGTCTGCCAATAACCACTCATGATGTATTTGTTTTCAAATGCATATCAAATATACACATATATAACTTATGTATATTTAATACAGAGGGCCATATTCTGCTCTCATTTACACTGATAAGAACATGGATTAACTCCATTCCCTTCAATGGAGCTCCAGATATATGATGGTGTAGCTGAGAGCAAAATCTGGTTCATAACGCCTCTTGTTTTTGAATGTACATCCACATTCCAGTATAAAAATGATTCTTCTTACTTATGTCTAGTATTTAATAATGAAGTTGCAACCTAACTTTTTCTGGTTCTCAGTTATTTGAAGAAGGGGAGGGGAGCCATATATTTATTGTCATGTTTGAAGCAGGACCCGTTAACCAGTGCTGTCAAAACAAATGCATCAGGTCACACAGTAGGTGGTTTATCTCAGTGAAAAGCTTAGACATTAAAATAGAGAAAGCTGTGGTCTTGGAGATAGACTAGTAATTAGGTATTGATTGCTTTATCTTACACATTGTGTGCAATTCTAAACAAATGCAAGATCATTTTTGACTCCTTTCTTTTAAACCCAAAATTTGTCAGTGCATTCATTTTAAAGATTATAAAATATGAAGTGCAGTTTTTACAGCTGATTCACTGATCTCACTTGGACTCAATCAATGCCTCTTATAAAAATAGTCCATTCAAAGGGAATGTCAAAGAGATCAGCTGCACCTCAGATCATGTCTAGAATCAGGACCTTTACTTTAGATTATAGAGAAACAAAGATATAGGGCCACGCTCTGTTAGCACTGTGGAGGGGAGAGAGAACAGATTCTTACCCTTGTTCCAGCTATGGGTTGGAGTCGGCCACAGTAAAAACTGGATATATACAGATAGACGTCTTGAGTCCTCATCCCAGCTGTGACTCATTGTATAGCCTAGGACAAATCATGTCAACTGTCTGCCTCACTTTCCCTATCTGTGGATAATGCTTATGTACCTTCCTCATAGGAATGTGATGAAGGGTGTTGCTCCTCATCAAATAGGGATGTTGTAATGATTAGTTAGTTAATGTTTGTACATTGCTTTGAACATGTAATGTGCTTTATAAGTGCTCTGTATAGAGTCACAGGCTGTACACATGACACTCTATAAATATTGCTGAGCTGAGGCAGAGCATGGACAGCATATGCAACATCTTGGAAGAAGAGGGCAGTGTTCCTACACTTGAGCTCCAGACGAGTCAGTCAGATTGCTCCAGGGGACAATTACTGTGGTGTGGCCCCACTCCACAAACATTGGTCCTAAGAAAGGATGTGGCTTACTATAACCCATACATCGCCAACTATCAGCTTTGATCTCCCTTTTTATAAAGAGAGGCACACTGAATTTTATGTCAGAGTTGTGGACCATGACAAACAAGGCCCGTGGAACTCCTCAGCCATCTGCTTTTCTACCTGATAGGCTGTCTTCTGATAGTCTGAATGTGTCTATTAGTTCAGCAATGAAGTGTAAGGCTATAAAAAGTAGTGGATATTGGACTATTTTCCACCTCAAGCCCCACCTACTCCCAGCTGGAGGCAGAAACAAGCTTTTGCTAAATGCTGGAGCTAATGGAGCTGCTGGAATGTACACTAATGTATGTGCACTCTGAGACAAATGGATTTCTTCAAGAATTACATTTAGTGAGTGGGGGATTGAGAGAGAGAATGAGAATAGGGGAGAGGAGAAGAAAAACAGCAGAAAATCAGCTTGTGATACCAAAAACATGAAACAAGCCAGGGGGGAGGGGGGAGAGGGAAGCAGAAACTCAAGTTCCCCTAAATAATTTGAAGCTCAAAGCACAAATTTTAGTTACTCATTCACACAAGGTACTAAGGGTGCAGGGCTGCATGCTGCTGAATGTAGATGAAAGAAGTGCAGAGTGTTAGGGTACCATGAAAACTCATTTGGGAGGGCAGGAAGGCCTAGTGGTTAGAGAATGATCCTTGGGTTCTATTATGAGCTCTGGTAGGGACTGGGAGTTGCTTGGGTGAATGGTGCTGCAGATGTGCAAACTACTGTAATTTCAATAAAGGAATTAGACATTTATATGAATAAGAAGAATATCCAGAAATATAATATAATAAAAAATCCAATAATTTTGAAATAGATTCTCATGATTTAGGTCTTAAGACAACTATTGGGCTGTAGGAGGAAATTTTCTTTTGGGACAGATTATCCCATAACTGTTTAGTGCAGAGTTTCTTCTACCTTCCCATGAAGCGTTTGGTACTGGCCAGGCCATTGTCAATGGCAGGATACTAGACTAGATGGAGAACTGGTCTAATCAGTAAGGCCATTCATAAGTCCCTATATTGAGATTCTCCTTACAATATTTAGCATTTGCCTAATATCTGTTATCAAGAAGAAACCCACGGTGCTTTAACTACATACCCAGGAATCATTTCACTTACCATTAAAATGCAGCCATTTCTGTTATGGAATACAATAGCTGTAACAGTGCACAACAAAACCCACCATACTTACAGAGCTATTGACAAGAAGTGATGAATATTTCAGCTGGAAATACGTGAGGAATTCAGGCAGAATGTCATCAACCAAACTGGAATTTAACAAGGAGTGTGGGATTAACACTCCTGTTCTTGTAAAATGTGCCATGAAAATTTTAATAACCAAATGTCAGTTTTACATCTCCTCTCAAAGTGGCATTGCCTAACACTATCACTATGATGCTAGATGGATCGATTTTGGGGATGACAATGACCATCACAGTTTGTATTATAGGGTCTGTACATGACTCTATAGACCAATTTGGGAAGAACAATGTTAACTGCATTAGCCACATAGCCATTTGCCCAGTTGTTGGTTGAGATGCATATTGTTTTCATGCCTGGCACTGTGCTTCCACAGTGCACGGCTGATCAATGCAATTCTTCTCAAAGATATGGAAACCCACCCTTATGGCATGGCATCATCCAATGTGATCAATTGCCAGTCACTCAAGGCTAGAGTCAGAAATGTTCCTTTTGTACAGATTGTGTTTCAGTGTGTCTTTGAAGCATTACAGCTCCCCTCCTAATGATGGCTGGAGCTTAATTCAGAATATAAGACTTGCTTTGACAAACAGGCCTCAGGCATATAAGGCCATGAATTACATAGCCAGTCCATCTCATTTGGGCACAGATCAAATAAGTCTCCATGCCAAATGAACCAGCGTTCACCAGGACTTCTGTGTTGGAAACCCTGTCCTGCCATTTGATGCCCAGCAATCATCATCAGTGTCACAAATGGAAACTGTCAAGCTTTTTAATGTGCTGTTAATAACAGGTCCATGTTTCACACCCATAGAGTGATGTGGTGAGGACAACAGCATTGTGGACTTTGATTTTTGTCTGTAGCTAGACTCCATGTAGCTTCCAGATATGTGGTGTTGGCTTAATTCTTAATTTGCACATCCATTTTGTGGTGTGGATGATTGTCACTTGGTTGCTCAAGATGCCGCTATGATAAGTAACTTGTTTGATGGCTCGGAGTATGGTACCTTCCAAGCTTATTGATGAGTCTTAGTAAGCTTGCTGAGGAGCTGTTTGGTATATAACCTCAGTTGTTGTTTGGTTGAGAGTGAGGCCAAGGTTACAAGCATCTGCAGCAAAGCTTCTTTGCAAGATCTTGTAGTGCTGCTTCTGAGTGTGCCATCCGGGCACAATCATCAGCATAGTGCAGTTCCTGCATCAATGCTTCTATCACCTTGGTTTTGAAGGGAAAAACTGAAGAGCTTACAGGTGCAAAAGTGTATAAAGACACCATTTGAAGAGCTCTGAAGGGTTTCTCTATCTTTTCATCAAAGAATAGACCCAAAAATCTGGGAGTGAGGACACATCCTTGGTTTACCCCATTTGTGATTGGAAATAGATGTCTTAGATCACCATCAACACTAACTCTTCCAGCCATGTCTTCCTGGAATTGCAGAACAATATTAAGACATTTTTTATGGACATCCAAATTTACCAAGCAGTTTCCAGAAGGCAGTGCATCTGATCATGTTGAATGCTGTGGTTAGATTGAGAAACAGGATATAAAAATTTAGGTGATATTTTCTAGCTAGCTAGGATGATATTTTCCCTGTAATTGTCAAATGAATAAAATCAATGTCTACAGTGCTGAGCAAGAAAGCCGTATTGTGACTCAGATAGAATGTTGCCAGTGATTTGGATCAGGACTCAGTTCAGGGGGATGCATGAAAGAATCTTGCCAGTTACAGAGCACAAATGATAACAGTTGCTCTTTGAACCTTTATGCTTATAGATAGTGATGGCAACTTTTAGTTGTTGCAGTATGATTTCTTGAAGACAGACATGTAAGAAAAATTCAAAAAGCCTGTAAATGAGATTTCCTCCCATGTTTGAAAACTTCAGCTGGAATGGCATTGGACAAGGAAATTTGTTATTTTTCATGACTTGAATAGCCTTCAAAACCTTGGCTCATGGGGGAGGGAGGGATCAGCAAGGGCATTAAATGTGGCCAATTTATGGACATTATTGAGCGACTCATCAGAAACAGTAGATAATTCAGTAGTTCACTAAAATGTTCATGACACCATTGGCGAATGGCAGTGCAATCTACGATGAGACATTCACCATCAGTACTTGTTAGCACTGTCAAGGCAGATTGGGGAGATCTGTATGCAACTTTGACCACATCATAGAAGCCTTTGATGTCATGTTTATCGGATGGTATTTACAAAAAAATTAACAAAAAATTGATTTTTTTAAAGATTAGGCCAAAGAACACCCTTAGCTCAACCCAAAACAAAATGTTTTGTTTAAATTTTGAGCTTTTTAAAGGTTTTTATTTATTTATTTAATAAATTTGAAGGACATTCCTAAACAAATAACAAATTTTGACATTTTCTAATTTGTTTTTTTTTCCCCTCAGACAAAACAATTTGGTGAATTCAACAGAAATAGCACAAATGCACATAACATTTTGGTTGACATCTTTCACCAAAAATGCTTTTGTTGAAAAATATTGGTAAGGTCTACATAGAAAATCTAAAATGCATGGTGGAAAGACTTCTTACATGCGTCTTCCCCCTCCCCCCGCACAGTTCTCATCTTCAGGGCTTCCTCAAAAGACTATAGTCTTACCTTCACTAAGACAAAAAAAAAAGTGTGTTCATACCTCGTTAGCTAACAGGCACGCAGATGCTAGAGTGATGAGTGTGGTATAAGAACATACAGAGAATAGCACACGAGTTGAAATCCTTGTGGAGAAACGAGCAGTTTGTAGTTTTAACATGGGATAGCAGGTCAAGGTACCCTCTATCCTCCACCCCTAGTTTTTACTACTCTATATCCCACTTCCTTGCCTTTTAAAGTGCCATTCCCCCCTGAAATGAGGGTGGTAGGGGTCAGGGTTGAAGGAAAATGCTGAAGATCTGTACTTGGATTGGTTAGAGTATATAGAATTGGGACAGAGAAGACAATAGAAGGAGGGAGACAGGAAGTAACATTTCTGTTATATGTGTATTTCCAGTGGAAATGGAGCTAGACAGTCACAGAGATTGCTGATAGAAACAGAGCTATCTGCTGTGGAGACTTTATTGTTCTGGCAGCAAAACTGAAACAAAAAACAAAGTGAGGTTTTTCACTGGGGACAGGAGAATGCAGAGCACTCAAACATTTGAAGAGGTACTACATTACATTCCTCCACTTTGGTTTAAAAAACATTCCTAAATATATATTATTGTTTACAACAATACCAAAAACCACTGTGTGACCTAAAAAGTTGTGGGTGGACTACCACAAACTCTTAAATTGCAAGGCATTATACTGCCCTGAATAGCAACTCACTAACTAAATTATTAATAAATTCAGGCACATCACTAGTTTTCACACTCTCTTGGGATAACAAAGTGATGGTGATGGGGCCATGTCCTGAACATGGTAGCAGTCTGTGGTAATGAATCAACTGGCTCTGATACAAAGGTTCTTCCACCAAGTTATCAAAATTAGAAGTTGTAATGGAAGGAGGTTCAATCAGAGGAACAGAAAGTCGTACTAGAATATCCCTGGACTCATAGGCACTGTAACTACGGGTGCGGGGTTGGGGGGTTCTGGAGCACGCCCTGGCTTGAAGTGATTTCCATTCTATACAGGGTTTACAGTTTGGTAAAATAGCTCTCAGCACCCCAGTATAAAAATAGTTCCAGCACCTTTGCCTGGACTCCAGTACTTGTCGAGGCTGCAACTGGTCTATATATCATTTCCATAAAATGCCATTAGCTAGGTTTACCATGAATGAAACAAGTCCTGTGTGTCTGACAAGTTTTCCAGATACCCATTTCACTCAACAAGGTAAAATGTTTACCATACAGATAGGTAACTTCCGAATTCTGAAGATAATGCTTAATTTGCTCTATTTGCATATAGTTCTTCTTATGAGTGGTGAATGTTTGTCCATCAAAGGCAATTGCACCCACTCCACATCGTGAAAAATTGCAAGCTAATCACAGTGATAGTGAGGCATCAACGTACATAAGAATTTCAGCTGCTGTCAACAGTTTTTTTGCAAACTTAAATGCACCCTCACATTCTTTAGGCCATTTCCATTTTTTCTTCACTTGTAACAGTTCATAGAAAGGTGACAATACTGTCACTAGATTAGGCAGAAGTTTACCATAGTAGTTAAACAGTCCTAAGAATAACACAACTGTGTTATTTTCATTACACAAAGTAAAACTATTTCCCCATGTTTATCCCCCCCCCCCCCCCCGCCCCTGACTGTTCCTCAGAAGATCTTGTCAACTGCTGGAAATGGCCCACCTTGATTATCACTACAAAAGGTCGTCCCCCCAACCCCCGCTCTCCTGCTGGCAATAGCTCACCTTAAGTGATCACTCTGATTACAGTGTGTATGGTAACACCCAGTGTTTCATGTTCTCTATGTATATAAATCTCCCCACTGTATTTTCCACTGAATGCATCCGATGAAGTGAGCAGTCGCTTCTGAAAGCTTATGCTCAAATAAATTTGTTAGTCTCTAAGGTGCCACAAGTCCTCCTTTTCTTTTTGTGGATACAGACTAACACAGCTGCTACTCTGACAACTGTGACACATTCTCTAGCAGTGGCATTTGAAGAACCATCTTCTCTTTCTCTGGTGATTTCCTTAAGCCCCAGCATCAATTACATGCTCAAGGTATTCAACTGAAGGTTTGAAAAACTCTCATTTGTCTTGATGAATTCTCATATAGGGCCCAGTTCTTAGTGTAGCACAGGAGGAGTGTAAAGGTGCCCTTTGTACTTCCTCTATCCCAGGCATTGATTTGGTCCCCTTGTGCATGTTAGAGTAGCCTCCGGGTTTCTCTCATTTTTGCTGGTTGCCAATGAACAGAAGGGTCTGTTATGGTGCTTAGGGATGGCTGGGGAACTATGATACCCTGGCCACTTCTCATGCACCAGCTGCAGAAAGGCGGTTGGCAAAAGAACTTCTACAGAATCTCTACACCACCTACAGATCCTAACACGTTGTTGTGACCCTCCTGTGGTTGGCTTTAGGGCCACTGTGCAGTGGGGATACAGTGCAAAGCTGTCCAAATACAGCTGAGAATAGAGGCTTTAACTTTTAATTTTTTGATGAAAAAGTAGTCATATGACCAAAACTCTATTTGTGCCATCACTTTCCTAATAGTGCAAAAATCGATGTCTAATGTCTGACACAGGCACTGTTGAAGAGGCAGATCAGTATGGTCACCAGCACTTTTGAAATTCCCATGAGGGGGAAAGGAGTCCAGGAGAGCTGGCTGTATTTTAAAGAATCCTTATTGAGGATACAGGGACAAACCATCCTGATGCGTAGAAAGAATAGTAAATATGGCAGGCGACCAGCTTGGCTTAACAGTGAAATCCTTGCTGATCTTAAACACAAAAAAGAAGCTTACAAGAAGTGGAAGATTGGACAAATGACCAGGAAAGAGTATAAAAATATTGCTCGGGCATGCAGGAGTGAAATCAGGAAGGCCAAATTACACCTGGAGTTGCAGCTAGCAAGAGATGTTAGGAGTAACAAAAAGGGTTTCTTCAGGTGTGTTAGCAACAAGAAGAAAGTCAAGGACAGTGTGGGCCCCTTACTCAATAGGGGAGGCAACCTAGTGACAGAGGATGTGGAAAAAGCTAATGTACTCAATGCTTTTTTTGCCTCTGTTTTCATGAACAAGGTCAGCTTGGTCAGCTCCGAGACTACTGTACTGGGCAGCACAGCATAGGGAGGAGGTGCCCAGCCCTCTGTGGAGAAAGAAGTGGTTCGGGACTATTTAGAAAAGCCGAATGAGCACAAGTCCATTGGGCCGGATGCGCTGCATCCGAGAGTGCTAAAGGAGTTGGTGGATGTGATTGCAGAGCCATTGGCCATTATCTCTGAAAACTCATGGCACTCGGGGGAAGTCCCGGACGACTGGAAAAAGGCTAATGTAGAGTCCATCTTTAAAAAAGGGAAGAAGGAGGATCCGGGGAACTACAGGCCAGTCAGCTTCACCTCAGTCCCTGGAAATATCATGGAGCAGGTCCTCAAGGAATCAATTCTGAAGCACCTAGAGGAGAGAAAAGTGATCAGGAACAGTCAGCATGGATTCACCAAGGGCAAGTCATGCCTGACTAATCTAATTACCTTCTATGACGAGATAACTGGCTCTGTGGACTGGAACACACGACTTATGAGGAGAGGCTGAGGGAAGTGGGATTGTTTAGTCTGTGGAAGAGAAAAATGGGAGGGGGGGTTGATAGCTGCTTTCAACTACTTGAAAGGAGGTTTCAAAGAGGATGGATCTAGACTGTTCTCAGTGGTAGCTGATGACAGAACAAGGAGTAATGGTCTCAAGTTGAAGTGGGGGAGGTTTAGGTTGGATATTAGGAAAAACTTTTTCACTAGGAAGGTGGTAAAACACTGGAATGTGTTACCTAGGGAGGTGGTGGAATCTCCTTCCTTAGAAGTTTTTAAGGTCAGATTTGACAAGCCCTGGCTGGGATGATTTAGTTGGGGATTGGTCCTGCTTTGAGGAGGGGGTTGGACTAGATGACCTCCTGAGGTCCCTTCCAACCCTGATATTCTATAATTCTATGAGGGGGAAGCATGATGCCTCTCAATGTCACCTGCTAAAAAGAGCAACTGGCTTTCTCTCAAGGTTGGAAAATAATCAGAAAACTACCCCAACATCTCCTACAAGCCAGAGGTGTTGCCCAACAAGTTTTGATTTGAGGGCATTGCTTTTATGTGCCACACTCCTTGCGTACATTAGGGATTCAGTGAATAAGAGATTCTGTACAGAAAACAGTGTGGATGAATTTCAACTATGGTCAGTGAAAGTTCCCCACTGCAGTAGAACTTGGGAGGACAGCTATAAATGTATCAATTTCATTAACACTTTAAATGCGAAATTATCAAAACTTCATATCAACTTTGTTGTTTCAGCTTTTATGTAATTGAATACAATAGAAATAGTTGAAACAATAAAGCTGACATAAAACATTTCAATATGTTTGAAGCAAAATATTTCTGAATATTTGATTTTGTGATAAATTCTGCAATTTTTGACTGTCTCAATTTGGGACAAACCCAAATATTGTAATCTCAGATTTTCAAGTGGGATGTAAATGCTGGTTTTAAGCCAGCTCTAAAAAAATAGCTTTGGGGAAAGTACTACAGCCCTACTAGCTTTACCCAGTGGTTATATGGTATGCTGGTTCTATGAGCTAATTCATATCTGTAAATATATAAAAAGAGACTAAACCATATTTTGGTTAAATACTGAGGATTTTTTCTTAGCTCCTTGTAAATTAGAGCTAGCAATTGGTAGCATGCAATACTTTCTCCTTGAACTCTTCTGAGTTTTGTAGAGTGAGAAGTTGATATAGTTTTTTTTTTTTTAGTTTGCACATCATAAAAATGTATGCTCACTTTAAGCAACTTTTGTGCGAGCCTTGCGTTGTATAAATACATAGTGACGGATTCATAAAAAGCTCCCTAAATACCAAATGAAAGCGTTCAAGTTCATAGAAGCTGGATGAGGCCTTTAGCTGGACTCATACTACTATACTCTCACAATGTCTCAGAGGATTTTAATGGAGCTCTAAAATTCTGCTGGAATGGGGAACTTTCTAGCAGGGAGTTGGAAGCTGTAACTTGAGCCCTGTAACGTCATGGAGTTTTAAGATGGAGTACACTAGATCAGAGAGCTTTCTACTAAAGGAGCACTGTATTTCTTTTAGGATGGTTCAGTGCAGGAATGTTTAACATCACTGTATATGTGCTTTACAGAATGCTTGGGGCTTTGCAACATCTTTTTTATTTTATGTAACTAAAAGGAAATCTTTAATCTGTGACATCTTAGGAGAGCTGTGTTTACCTACTTAAGGTCAGACAGATAACACTGTATGAGCTGGGGCAGTGGGGAGAGATTTGTGATTTTTTTTTCCTTTCTGTAATCTTTCTGCTGCAGAAGCTTTTTTTGATTCAATAATGACATTTGGTGGGTATCCCACAGGAGTAATACATTTGCCTGAGGACTTGACTGAAGCAGTGGTGATCTTCTTTGCTGTCAATGACCTATAGATGACATTTTGTACCTAATTAATTAGATGTCTTTTTTTGAAGGAAATGGTGCATCATGCATAATTAGAAGAGGCATCAGAGTTGGGAGTCATTGGCTCATTAATCTAATGAAGCTAGCCTATTGCACTTAAAGGCCATTTGTATTGTTCACAATGTGTGTGGTATTTTATGTGCAGTTAGTACTATTACATGTAGCACTAATCCTCCAGATAGGTTTCTTTTTTTTTTTCTGGAATAAAACTGTAGCCACTGTCTCTGACCCTGCCAATCACTGGAGATATTAAGGATGTAGGATGCGGCTTGAAAATCAGGTGGACACTGGCATTGATTTTTTGTTAACTAGAAAACAATAATGGCAGAATCTCAGATAATTACAAAGCTCATAGTCCATACGGACGAAGTGTTGCTACATTAGAAAGAAATGGAAAGCTCTTTGCTGCAGTTTATTGATCTTTTTAACAGAAAAAGGGATGATAATCACAATGTCCTGAACAATGTATATTTGTATGTAAAGGATTGCTCATCTGCAGAGGGGATTTGTGCATATTGGTTTTGGTGCTCCTTTCCCCTATGATGCATTTCTTCTTTGTATTTTATCAAGATTGTCCCATTTACCATGTAGAGAGAAAGAGAGAGAGTAAGCATGAGTGAGTGTAAGTAACTCAGGCAGTAGAACGTGAAACTCTCAATCTTGGACCTGAGGGTTTGTGCCCCACATTGGGCACATTGCTTCCCTAGCAAACACCTCCAGTGAGGTGGCTGAGTGGTTAAGGCAATGGACTTGCAAATATATTTTGGAACTGAAGCGAGACAAATTCAGACTGGAAATATAGTTCATTCTTCATGATAAAAGTAATTAACCCTTGGAACATTTTACTAAGGTTGTAGTGGATTCTCCATCACTGGCAATTTTTATATTCAGGTTGGATGTGTTTTTTCCTAAAATATGTGCTCCAGGAATTATTTTTGGGGAAGTTCTATGGCCTATGTTATACAGGCAGTCAGACTAGATCATCACAATGGTCCTTTCTGGCCTTGGAATCCAGGAATCTACTGTTTCAATTGTAGTGGAACGAATCATTTATATAGCATTGATCAGTGATCTCTAGTCAAACAAACAAAAAAGATGTCTATTCACTGGAAAATGAGCAATATTTCCAAAAGTTAAACCTTATCTGAAATACCTGAAATCTCTCCCCAGTGTTTCCATTCCTTGTTACGTTTAAAGTTCACATGCAAAGTGTAGCTGGTATCAGCAATCATCATTTCTACCCTGGATGGTTATGTATACCATGTAAACAGGAAGGAATTTTCTTGCCAAAATCCTACGTGAGCAAATCAAATTGCCAACAACTGGACTTTACATCCTTGTGTTTTTTTCCAACAAAATGTGCCATAATTCTTTTTCAGTGGAAGAATAATCAGAATATATTCTAATCACAATAATCCGTTTAAACAAGTACATAGACCATTATTTCCTTTTTACAGATGGGGGAACTGAGGTGTACAAGAAGTGAAGTGACTTTCCCCAGGTCACACAGTCGGTCATTATGAACCAGTCTCTAATTACATGATCACATACAATTTTTTACTGAGTCCCTGGCTCATTCAGTGAACAGGATGGATGGCGATCACTTAATTAGCCATGTGACAAAGTGGGAAATTTCAGCAATATTTTTATTAATCCTAAGTGTGCCTCAGTTTCCTTCTGTACTTTGCACTGCTACCCAGTGGAGGAGAAAGGGTTAAGATTGCTCCTGAGGTGTGGGTGTCACCTTGCTGTCTGGGCCTCAGTGAATAAGGTCATTAAAGAACCGGTTGAAAGTGATCAGCAGAGGGTTCAGAGAAAAAAGAAAAGGAGGACTTGTGGCACCTTAGAGACTAACACATTTATTTGAGCATAAGCTTTCGTGAGCTGCAGCTCACTTCATCCGATGCATGCAGGGTTCAGAGGTACATCAGAAGCCCCAACAACTGAACAATTGGCATTTAACAGCAGGAAGCCCTGGCAGGTGGGGTTGTGAGCTCAGCATGACCCTGCATGAAGACAAAGGACTGGGAAGTGACCATCAGGGGATTAAGAGTGGGCTTCTGGAGCATTCTAGCTGCTCTCACCTTGGATTGAGGAAGGAATTAGAGAGACAGAGGCTGAAATGGAATTAACTCCAGTTTGGCTGGTGGATTGCTCGGGCTTGGCCAGATGGATTACTTTTTCACCTTCCTTTCTTTTTGCTGACCTAAGGGCTTCCAGTGCTGTGGTCTAGTTGACTAATAAGTCCAACTCTGCTTTGAAAACGCTGCTTCAGGTCTCTGTAAATACTTGCTGGGGTGCATTAATCCCCGAAGAGCATACAAGTCTTCAACCAGGAGTCTGTCTCAGTCTGGATCGTTGGGCAGAGCTCACCATGTGAAGCAGGAGCGATGAAGCCCAGAGGCTCAGTCTTGGACTTGGTGGCTTACCCTGAAGGAAGGTGAGATCCTTTGGGGGTCTGGCACACTGAAGGGGTTCCTCCAAGAGACAGTGTAAAAGCTGGAGCACAGCACCAATCCTGTGGATCCATGACAAGCAGTCATTCAATATTTTCTTTTCCCCTCATTGTTCAATATAAAACTCCATGGCTTAGTTAGCACACACTATTCAAACCCTGCTCTAAAACCAGAATTATGAGATTAATGCTCTTGGAATTTTTATTGTGGGGAAGTTCTATGGCCCGTGTTATACAGGAGGTCAGACTAGATGATCACAGAGGTATTTCAGGCCTTGGTATCTACGAACTTTTCTGTGACACTCATCTCTGCAGTATCTAACTGCTTCACAGACATTAATGAATTTATTTTATACCACCTGTGGCAAGTGAGAAGGTGGTATTATCCCCATCTTATATGTGGGGAACTGAGGGACAGATTAAGGACAAAAATATCCATTAACTAGGTGCCCAATTTCAGATGCCTAGAGCCTGAACTTTCAGTGTGTCTAGCATTATATAGCACTTTATATGTTCAATGTATAGCTCCCATTGACTTTGATTGCAGCTTTGAATGCTCAGCACTTCTTCAAATCAGATCTCAAGGGTCTTAAGTCTGGCACCGAGAAAATGAGGAACACACGTGTGTGACCATCTGTGAAATATCGGGTTTCAGTGACTTAACTTGTATTGAATAGGAACTCTGGCAGAGGCAGGGTAATATCCAGTTCTCCAGGCCAGTGTTCAACTGCCATGACCATGAACCATCCTTTTCTTTCTACAGTCCCTGTGGCTTGTTGCCTGCACACCTGTGACTTTGTGGGTGGGGCTTTCTGCTGCTGCTCCCCCCTTGCTTTGCTCCCCATTCCATCTATTCCCCTACCGCTGCTCCTGCAGACTGTCTACCTGCTGGACTGCTAGCCTGCCTGCCTCCACCCACTCACCTTCCCTGGTACTCTGTTTCAGCAGAGACTCTTGTTCCAAGCACACATGGGTAT
Organism: Lepidochelys olivacea; assembly: GCF_965140295.1. NCBI lineage: Eukaryota > Metazoa > Chordata > Testudines > Cheloniidae > Lepidochelys > Lepidochelys olivacea. The sequence goes on along the minus strand of NC_140411.1, from coordinate 71,232,384 downwards.
ATGTCTCCTCCTTGGATGACCCCCTCCTCCCTGCTGAGTTTGCATTGGGCTGGAGGGCCTCCTCCTCCACCCTCTCCCCTGCTTGCCTACCAGTTCCTCTCCTCTTCATGGTTTGCAACTCTCCCCAGTCTTGCATGGCTGCCCTCTTTTTTTCAGTTTGCTACTCTCCCCCCTCCTCCCATTTGCTACCTGCCTCCCTTGCCCCAGTGTCCCCTTTGCTGCTTGTTTGCCTGCCTCCTGTCCCCTGCCCTGCCTAGGGCCCCCTTTGCTATTTCGTTACCTGTCTTGCCCATACATCCCCCTCCCTTTGCTGTTTGACACCTGCCCCACCAGGCAGACCTCCCCCTTTGTTGTCTGATATCTGCCATGCCCAGGTACTCACCCTGTGGTTTGATACTCACCTTCACAGGCCAGACCTGGCCTTCCTGCTTCACTATTTGTTCCCTGCTCCAACCAGGGCCCCTCCTCTTGGTGTCCAGTACCTGCCCTCCCCAGCCTTCCCCTCCTACATTGTTCAGTGCTCGCTTTCCCAGCCCAGTGACCCCTTTTTCTGCCTATTCCCTAGACTGCCCAGGCACCGCTCCACTTGACATTTGCTTCCCTATTTGCCCTGCTTACCCCATGCACCTGTGTTTCCCCAATGCTAGTGACTGCCCCCCACCATTTTGTTTTATTTCCTACTCACTGCTTCCCATAGACTATCCATGTCTGCTGACAGTGGGGGGCACAACCACTGTCAGCCATGCTGCCCCTTCCTGGCAGCTCTCTCCCCTTCTGGAAAGCAGCCCCCTTCCGGAAAAGCAGTGGCCCCAGTCTCCTCCCATGGCTCCTTATGACCTCAGTCTTTCCCCTGCCCCCTTTTTTCCTCCCTGACCTGATATTTCAAAAGTACTGAGCATGCAGCAGCACCCATAAACTCTCACTGGTAATGAGTGAGAGGCCAAAAATCTCAGGTATATATTTGAAGGATATTTGAAACAATAGTAAAGTGGAGTTCTCCTAGGTATTTTGTTGCCTACCTATTTTGATGTAGTTGTAGTATAAATAGGTATATAAATTGCATATGTAGTTACCTGCAGGCACTATCTGTTTCCCTGAGGCTATAATAACTTATGTATGAATTGTTGTTTCCCAAAGTCTCTCTCTTCAGCTGAGTTTGAACCCCTCTGGAGCATCCACTCTCTTGTGAATGTAAATAAATGATGACTCCTTAATGGACTGGTGCAAACAAGTGTCGTTTACAGAGGAGCACTGTTGAAAACTCCAGTCCTTGCTCCTGACATGTACATTTGGCAAGAATCCTGTTGAAATAGGCCAAGGTATTTTTGGGATGAATAAATCTTTGTCATTTCATTCTGATTGTATTTATGCTGTAAACTCATGAAATACACATTCACCAGTGTCTACAGTGACATCTCCTGGAGAAAGGAAACATCATCACCCACAGTAATTGCTCCTGAACTCTGACAAGGATGTTGTTGCAGACTGTACTCCTCCTGCAATTTAGTTCTTGGCTTTCGCAGGACAATGGGAGATTCATGCAGCAGTTTTGTTTCCTTTCCAAATCCCTACATTATCAAGGCTGTTTTTTCCCCCTCACAATAGTAGTAGCTGAGTTGATTCAAAGCCCTTGACTGATGATACAGTAACAGACATTAGCACTGCATTCAGCTCTATTATTTCACCTCATGCCTAGATGTCCCATATGAGCTATACAGTTTTATCTATTTCTCAGTGACATTGGTGTAAATCAGGTGAAACTTCACTGAAGCCCATGGACTTAAACCCACATGAAAATGGTGTAACTGAGAAGAGAATCAGTCCAAACAAATTAATAAAACACAGTGAAGAAGGGATACCTTCCCCTTGTTTGTCCCTCAGTACCTCCCTTACAATATTTCCATAACTATCCTCAGGGTCAGTGCCTCAGAATTATTTCCTCATTGAGGCGTAAAGGAATGATGTGATAAATGAAGACCCATGCTAATAGGTTTGATTCAGTCCAAACATTTTTTAATTCTGTTTCACAACCTAAAAAAGAAAGCAAAACCCACAATCCACCCTACGACCAAAATCATGCTTGTTTTGTTTGTATTTCCTGAAAGCATACTTCTATTACTCCCACGGCCTTGCTGAGTACAGTACTACATACAGAGTGGAATAAGGTCCGGAACGGAGGTGTGACGGTTCTAGTACCTCATCGGCCCCTTAGGGGGGCAGGAGGTAGTACAGCCTCTCTACGCCCAAGTCTGTGTTAAATCCTTCTGTAGTTTGCACAGGGTGGCCCAATGGCCTGAGTCCAACTACTTCCCCTTGCTGATTGGGGCAGCGCAGCCTAGTGGCCAGGGTCCATACAATGCACCCCTAGTGTGGTGCGGCCCAATGGCCAGAGTCCACCTTATTCCCCTCCCCCAGTGGGGTAATGCAGCCTAGCGGCTGGAGTCCACACAATGCGTCCCTAGGGCAGTGCGACCCAATCACCGGAGTCCATATAACTCACTGTGTGAGGCCAGCTCCTCTCAAAGGAGAGTGGCCCAGGTAGGGGGACCCGGGCCCACTCACCCCACCGGGTCCCGACCAAGGACCCTGCTGTGGCGAGTTCTCCTCATCAGTGGTCCAGCAGGGATCCTCCTAAAACACGCCAGCCTGAATGGTCTCAGTACCATTCCCCTTTAAGAACTCCCTGGTTCACTTCCTACCATATTCTCAGATTCAGCCAAGTCCACGGCGTCCTCGGCTTCCCCTCTTCAGCGTCTGGGCATGTCTGGCCTCTGCATCTCAGGGTGCGAGCTCTCTTCTGCTGGAGAGAGCAATGAGCCTCCTTCCCCTCCAGAGGTCTACCCCAACTGAGCAGCTCTGCAGGCTTTTATACCTGATTTCCAGGTGGATCATGCCCAGCAGAGCCTCAGGAGCGTGGCTTCCTCTGCTAGGAGGGAAGAACACCAATGCGCTCCGTCACAAGACGTCTTAACAAACAAGCTGTAGCCACAATATCAGATCTAACATGAGGGGAGGAAGGAGAAGATAGTATGAATGTAACAGCCTTTAACATGTTCCTGGTGCTTTAACATGTTTGAAGACCTTAGGGTTAGTTTTAAAACCATTCCATTTATTTTTGGAAGTGGAGGCTTCCTTTTCTGGCTATAGCAAAGAAAGACACAATGGACCTCTGCCTTGCAACTTGTGTAGTCATTTACACCTAAGAAAAGCTGGGTGCAAATGCTCCACGTATGAACAGTAGCACAGGTGTAAATGACTGCTCTTGGAATCAAGCCCAATCAGAAACAGGATCCTCTCCCTGCTTCCTTGACTTGTCCCTTAGATATAAAGTTTCAGTTATTATTTCAAATTGTGTTTATCAGGAAACTGCGATAAGTTTTAAAGTTAATGGAGGACAATAATTCCGTTTGGGGGCAACTTTTGAGATTTTGAAATTTATTTTTGCTCTTCATTGGAACAATACCAAAAACTTTTGTGAAAACAAGAGAGTGTATGTATGTTGTCAGTGACTTGAAATGCAGGGTCCCAGGGTCAAGTCCCTGCTCTGCCTGATTTAGAGCAGAGTTTTTTATTATTTATTACTTATTTTGGATCACTCTGATTCAGGCAGAACAGGGACTTAACTCGGGGTTTCCTGGATGCTAGGGTCCCGCTCTTACCACCAGGCCTCCCAGCCTCTTTCTTTCTCAACCTAAAAAAGTTTAGATGAAAGAACACAGTATGACAACAATGTTCTGACTGGCTCTAATAATTTTACCAAGTAGCATCTAATCATTAAAATTATAGTTCTAATTATCCAAACAGCATTACATATAGAAACTGTGGTTGAAAAATGGCCAGGCTCGTTTTGTTGACATAAATGATAAAAAACAACCTATTTTAGCAGGATTTTTTAGCTATTTTAGCTATTTAGCAGGACGATGTCAGCTACATTTTGTATTTTAAAATAATGTGGGTCTGAGTCACCACTGCAACGTGTTTTTTTTTTTTTATCCTATTGTAACATCAAGCTGCGACAGGCAATTCCACATGAAGTGTGATGCGTAGGAGCGCTCCTTGGGAGCCCAGGCTGCACTGCTGCTATAAGGGTTCCCCAAGTGGCCAACAGCAACTGCTCCTGAGAAATCTTTGGAGGACAAAGAGACCTTCAAGTGTGAAGTATTCTTCTACTGAGATATTAGGGGAAAAGGACCAAAGACAGGAGCTCTATTCTCTTGTAAGGGAGGACAGAAAAACCAAACACCTAGTGAACTGTTGGAGAACCTTTCCTTCCCTGCCAAACTCTGTGTGGTTGGGGGGCAGTATAGATCCACCCAGATGCTACTGTGGGGGAGGGAAGCTTCAAAAAGCTGTTTAAAAAACAACATAGTACAGTAGCAGTATAATGAATTTACTCACCTTGGCAGAGATTTTCAAAGAAGCCTAAGAGATTTAGGGACCCAAATGCCATTGAAAGTCAATGGGAGTTTGGCCTAACTCTTTTAAGCTGCTTTCAAATTCCCAGCCACAATTGGTATGTCTACACTGCAGCGGGGAGCAAGCCTCCATTCCTGGGTATACAGACTCACACTAGTCGGGTCAAGGTATCATACTAAAAGTAGCAGTGTGGACCTTGCTGCCTGGATGGGAGCTCAGGCTCACCTGGATCTGAGCTTCCATGGCTAGCCCGAGTCTCTGTCAGAGCTACAAAATCCCTGCAGCTACTTTTAGCATGCTAGAGGAAGTCAGTTTACCTGGGCTGAGGGCTCCTAGCTGCAGTGTAGACATACCCAGCCTTAGCAAATCAATGAGATTGATGCAAAAGAAATGTATTTTGTCTACTCTTATGTACCTTCTGGTAGCTGCCATTCAATTCATATTTTTGGGCTTTCCTCCACAACCACGAGGGCTATAAACTTACTTCTGTGAGTTTATGAAATGAAAGCTGAGAGTATCATGTAATCACATCACTCTCTTTGCAAAACACCAAATATCAGCACACTCATGATAAAATCACAAGAGTTGGCAATCCTTCAGCCATTGTCTTCTCTGAGGGCTGTGAGCCACTCAAACTGGTCATGAAAGATCCAGGAGAATGTGAAGACATGTTCCTTCTTCCCTCTGCATTGACTAATGGGCTTGGTCTGGTGTGCAGAGGGCAGCACACTGCATCTTCCTCCTGAGCATAACACTACTTAAGATTTATCCCAAAGATTGAAATACAGCACTTGATCTCATTATAATTATTTTTAATCATTAATTAGCACTGAGGACCTTAAAGTGCTGTGCAAACATTAACTTTAATTCTAGGCTTTGTCAGCCTAGTTTAGTCTCCTCTTCCCCAGTGTACAGGTCCCACTTTTCAGGCCATTGCAGGCTGGAGAAAACCATTGTCTTTCCTCCTGCCTGACCCCCTTGGGGCACTAGATGCCTCTAGGGAAGAAGAGATGGAGTGTCCCCCTGAATGTAGGGACTGCAATTCAGCCTGGCCCTTTCACAGATCACGTAAGAGTAGGGAATGTTTCTTGCACCTACCCCTCCAACATTCCACTCATAAGGGCCAAACATAATTTGGCCTTTAATCTGCTGTTTATGGCCATTTTAGCGACCCATCCACATCTAACTCTATACAAGCAATCTTATTTATTTCTTTTCATTTTCATATGCCTCTAGATACACACTCTGATTTAACGTACTAAAATACCATGAACATGTCTTTTCTTCCACTATTTCCAGACCAAAGATATTCAGAAAACTCTGGATAAAAGGCCAACTTATGTGTGATTACCTGAACTGTACAGATATCTTCTTAACTTTTGATGATTTAATCATCTTTTCAAGTAAATTTCTTTTTACAAACAAGTTCTAACATTCATGATGGTTCTGCATGAAGGGCACCTATGAGGAAGTTCTGCAGTAATCCTCTAATTAGAAGAAGTATCTTCATCTTTTCAACTATAATCACATAAAATCTAGGCGATTAAACTTTCAAATAATTTCTGGTAGCAGTTTGGATCCTATACCTATTGTGTTTCTTGTCATGCTAAACTTTTTTCAGAAGATACACTGGTTGCTTGGCAACGTAGATCTTTGAGACTAAACAGGAAGAAGCATATCAAGTTGACATTTCCCTCCCCTCCCCCGCACTATTCACATGGGCTACTTGAAATAGCTACAAGTAGCTGATCCATCCAGCAGTACATCTTTGCAGCCACTGATTGCTCATTATGTTTCAGGGTTGGTTCAGAAGAAATATGTGGAAGATTTCTCCAAGGTGTTAAGGTTTCCAATTTGGAAATCTGGAGTGACAGGGCTTCTGCTGTGATCCATTGTAAGAGCTGAGTAGGAAATATAGCCTGCCACAAAACATCCTGTTATGCTACTTGTTCTAAAGAAATATTTCCCTGCTGTGACAGCGGTTGTACCTTGCATGCATGGATGAACTTTCAGAATGACCATGTTATTATGTGTGCCTAGAGATAAGATAGGTGGGGGCTATCATCCAGTATATACTTTAAATATAGACATGTTTCAAGGCCTGTGAATAGATCAAATCTTGTGCATATTTGTAGAGGAAAAGAAGGTACTTTTTAAAAAAATAATTGTTCCCCAAATAATTAACAAACCCACAAATAAGGAAGTATAACAACAGCCAGCTGAACTGAAGGGAAAATTGAAATTCCGGCCATCTCTGGTACTAGTAAGACAAAAATCAAAATATGTTTTTTTTACAATAAGATAGGATTACATTTGTAAATTGCCAGACTAGTTGTTTCCAGATAAGACTTCAATCCATTCAATGTATTATTATTAGGAAACATGTTACCAACTGATCTTTTAAATTAATTTTATATCCAGTGCACAAGGATAATGATAATACAGATCAACTGACATTTATACAAATCTGTTTTCCAAAACTCCCTGTTATGTGAAAGAGGCTCATGATCCCAGTGTCTATAGATATATTAAAAAATACTCTGCTTATAACCAAGCTTAGACAATGACTTTGGGATAATTGTGGTAGTTAATGAGCTCATAATGGCATTTCTGAGGGCCTGAATAGTTTAAAGTGAGAATCCCACAATTGCTGTACATGGGTATAAGGATTCACCAAGAACAAGGCATTAGAAACTGTTAACTAACAACTTGACCGCAGAGTAATAAAGGTAAACAGACAAATCAGGATTGGTGATATACAAAGCAGTGTGGGATAGCAATTGGAAAACTGCCAAAAAGTACAAATGAGTGATGTGCACATAAATGTCAGTCTCCACTAACTCAGTATGCAGTGAATTTGCTACACTTCAAAGCTCAGTATAGATTACACTTTAATTGTGGAGCTACTATGCTTTAAGGGTTTGTGTCATGTATACACAGGACTTTTCAGTGTGCACAAAATCAGGTTAGCATGCAGTATAGACAAGTCCTACGATATCTTGATAAGAGTGAACAGATTGAACTTTATTATCTTTTTTCCAAAACCCAATATTCTCTCATCTTTGCTGGAGAGTTGTAGCTCTTCTTGTTTGTAGACACAGGAAATCCCTATGACGTAAGATTCAAATGTCCTCTCGGACTTTATAAGAAGGAAATTGTCTCTGTGGCTCCCATTTCCATAGTATCTGATTCGCTAGGAAGGAACAAATAATAAACATTTCTTTGCGATTTTTAATTTGCTGATTAGCTTTACATAATTAACTGTCAATACTAAATAATACTGAAAAAAGTAACTTTATAGGTCAAATGACACCCGCAACATGATGGGGGCAACTGGGCCACTTCTGTTGGACTAGGACTTTGAGGAGGGGGGCACGATGTTGATATTTTGCATGGGGCAGCAGATTGTTTTCCATGGTGTGTGGCAGAAATGAATGGTGCAGAGTCCTCTACACTGGTTTTATGCAACCCAGGAATTACCTTTCATCAAGAAATCCCCAGTTACTCCAGTACAGCAGCTTTCCAGTTGCTTTGCACTGCTGAGATGGATGACAAGGGTTGCGGAGAACTTTTTATCAGAGTAATATTGGGATACAGTCATAGAAGAAAAACAACTGGATTGCACAGATGATGGAGACCTGTGATCTCATTAGACTAGAAAATTAGTATAACTTGATAAAATCACCAAAAGTGGATAAAAGTAATAGAATTGTTACATTTTCCAGCATTTATCTGAAAAGTTATAATATATTTTATGCAATTTGTCACATGTCCTATAAGATCTCAAACCTGTCTGATCTGAGTATTTTTCATCCTCATAAAGAGAATTTGGTCATATGCTTCCAAATGATTTTACATTCTTTGTATGTGATATTCAAATGTTTATCATCTTTTCATTCTTGTATATGTCAATGATTGTTTTGAAGAAATTTTTGCAATGAATTATTCTAAAGGTTTGCTATCAAAGGTATCAGAGTAGAAGCCATGTTAGTCTGTATCCGCAAAAAGAAAAGGAGTACTTGTGGCACCTTAGAGACTAACACATTTTTTTGAGCATAAGCTTTCGTGAGCTACAGCTCACTTCATCGGATGCATGCAGTGAAAAATACAGTGGGGAGATTTATATACACAGAAAACATGAAACAATGCGTGTTACCATACACACTGTAATAAGAGTGATCAGGTAAGGTGAGCTATTACCAGCAGGAGAGCGGAATTTTTTGTAGTGATAATCAAGGTGGGCCATTTCCAGCAGTTGGCATGAACATGTGAAGAATAGTGTGTGTGTGTGCGGGTGGGGGGGGGGGGAAATAAACATGGGAAAATAGTTTTAGTTTGTGTAATGACACATCCACTCCCAGTCTTTATTCAAGCCTAAGGTAATTGTATCTAGTTTGCAAATTAATTCCAATTCAGCAGTCTTAATTAATTTGCAAAATTAATTTGCAAAGTGAATACAATTAACTTAGCTTGAATAAAGACTGGGAGTGGATGTGTCATTACACATACTAAAACTAATTCCCCATGTTTATTCCCCCCCCACACACACACACACTGCTCCTCACACGTTCTTGTCAACTGCTGGAAATGGCCCACCTTGATTATCACTACAAAAGATTTCCTCCCCCCGCTCTCCTGTTGGTAATAGCTCACCTTACCTGATTATTCTTGTTACAGTGTGTATGGTAACACCCATTGTTTCATGTTTTCTGTGTATATAAATCTCCCCACTGTATTTTCCACTGCATGCATCCGATGAAGTGAGCTGTAGCTCACGAAAGCTTATGCTCAAATAAATTTGTTAGTCTCTAAGGTGCCACAAGTACTCCTTTTCTTTTATCAAAGGTATGTAAGTATTAAGAAATATGAGACTTTCTATTGATTTGGGCAGGTTCTAACAAACTGATATTAGCAACACTTACACATTAGGTTTGTATGTACCATATTATATGAATGCCTGAACATTATAAGAGCTGAACTGGTCTAAGTTTTTCTCAGAGTTTTGTTCACTCACGCTAAGCTATAATCCACAACATTCTGCAATAGTAAAATTCGGCATTTGACATAAGCAGGTAGGAAACTTGTCAAAATCAAGATGCCTACATTCTAAGTCTTAGTAGAAACTTAGGGAGGTACCATCATGGACCAGTACCTGGAATGCTGATATCCAAAACAAAGATAAGGACAGTAAAGCTACAGAACAACAAATTAAGGAACTGGCACAAGCTGATGGGCTGCATTTTAGTGATGTGTAAAGAGTTTTGTAACTTGTAAAATCATCTTATAAATACATCTAGCTGAAATGTGTAACTTTGGGAGCACACCTTCTGTCTCAGGTGAATTTAACAATGCTGCCCAAGACAGATTCCCCAAAATTGGTGTCATATTATTATTGTACTATATTGTTATTGTACTATATTATTATCGACTTTTAGCAATAAACTTGACTGATATTGATTATTTGGTCTCTTGAATATACTTTATGATGAACCAAAATATGGTCAAGCAACTGACTAGACAATTTATTAACACTGCAGTTTCCTCATAAATTTTGTTTACTTACTGCTTGATGCAGCAAGGTTCCCAGACCCTTCTCAGAGCACTAGCACAGAAAAATTCAAAGGAGTGAGGCAAGTTTATGTTCACACACTTCACTGTTAGGCTTTGCATTAATAACCGTGATGATGAGAGAAAATTACAGATCAGTATCTCTCACGTGGCATGATACATGGTGTCAGGTTTCACATAACCCATGTCTGCAGCCTTGCTATATAGAGATAAACAACCAGACATGAATTTACCCATAACCTTTGTGGTTAGCACCCCAAAATTACTTTGTGTAAATCTAATAAGAGCAATATATCATTTATTGTACAGTGACCTAGTTTTTCTAGAAATACCGCTGTTTGTCTATGTTGTCCTGTAAGGAAAAAATTAAACATTTTTAAATTTCCCTAATCTTCATCTGTTACACCACAGTAAAATACTGTCTCTACCTGAGAGATTTAAAACCTCAATGGCTTCTTCACCCCACATTCTGATTATGAGAAGAAGAATGGTCTAGCAGTTAGGACATTAGTCTGGAACAGAAAAAAAAACGTAAGTTTAATTCCCTATTTTGTGTGATGGGGTGTAGCAGGCCTTTGTGGACCCTTATTGGAGACCCCAGTGTGCTGCTGTACCACACCCCAGGAATCAGCTCTCTGAGAAGAAAAGAAAATCAAGATGCCTACATTCTAAGTCTTAGTAGAAACTAGGGAGGTACCATCATGGACCAGTACCTGGAATGCTAGTATCCAAAACAAAGATAAGGACAGTAAAGTTACAGAACAACAAATTCAGGAACTGGCACAAGCTGATGGCCTGCATTTTAGTGATGTGTAAAGAGTTTTGTATCTTGATAACTAGTGAGATCTGATTCTCCAATAGTCAGAAGGGGTAGGGACCAGCAACTGCCAACCAAGGCACAGCAGGCCCAAATAAAATAAGTTGCCTGCTGTCAGAAAGGCAGTTCCTGGTTGGAGTTAGAGGAATGAGGAGGGATGCTCCCTAGGCTACAATGAAAGTAACCAGTCTGGGCTAGGGCCCACTGCTGGCCATGAGCAGTGGCAGGAGTTCAGAAGGAACACTGACAATTCAATTCCCTGGAGGGAATTTAGCCTAAAAGGGTTAGGAACTAGTTTATTTACATTTAGCCCTGAAGGACAAGGGGCTATTTTTATTTTGTGTTTGTTATGCCCCAGAGCAATTTTTGGAGTGTGTGACCTGGCTGAAGGGCCAAGCCACAGAGGTCAGCTAACAACCTGCAGAGGGGGCTAGGATCCAAAGAAAATGGCAGCATCATGCCTGGATATCAAGGGGGTGTTCAAGAGGCGAGCATACCACACTTTGCAACCATCTTCCTGTGCGACCATGGGTAAATATCTTAGGGCTATATCCACAAAGGAATTTAGGCATTGCAGTGCCTAACTTTTAACCCAAAGTCCTGAGTTAGGCATCCAGATTCCCTGTGCATTCTATGGAGAGAGTTAGTAGACTCCCTCTCCTTGGGATTCACAGCCATGAACCATCTCCTAGAGTGCTCTGAGTATGCCTGTTGCATTGGGTCCAGCAAGGGAATGCCTACTTTGAGAATCCTGCCAGAGTGTATGTATCAGGGAGGGTACCAAGCAGCTCAGCAAAATCCACACTTGAATGTGCACATTCCTGTCAGAGGAAATGTATATAACTACAGGACTTTGCCAGCTAAAACTAAAGGACCATTAGATGGCAGCTGATCAGGGGTTTTGAGGATCTCAGTGGCGCCTGAATGTTGGATGTGCATGCCTAAAGTAGCAGTTAGGTGCTCAATTCCCTTTGTGGATCTAGCCCTTAGGTCTAGATTTATAATGTGTTGTAGCTGTGTTGGTCTCAGGATAAAAGAGAGACAAGGTAGGTGAGGGTAATATCTTTTATTGGACCAACTTCTGTTGGTGGAAAGGGCAAACTTCTGGCCAATACAGAGTTCTTCCTCTGGTCTAGGGAAGGAAGCAGAGCTTCTGAGCTAAATACAAGTTAGGACAGATTGTGAAGCAGAAGGGGTAATACATGTTGGAGACTACCACTTGAAATGAAGCGGGCTTGTCCACTTCAAACCTTTATGTGTAACAATCTGGCCCCCAATTGCCCACTTCATCTCTCTCAGATTTTTAGATATTTATGTGCCTATAACAGGATTTTCAAATGCACCGAGGCATCTAGTTGCCATTGAAATCAATAGGAGTTAGGTGTCCAGGTGCTTTTGAAAATGTCACTACAGTCTACCTCCCAATGGGAGATAGGTGCACAGGCCCAGCTCCTTAAAGGAATTTAGGTGTTACTCTGTTCAGCACTGCAATGCCTAACCCTTAGGTGGCCTGCTGCCCAGTGGAATCGTCAGCCCCAGGTTATTCACCCAGGCTCTGCACACAATGCATGGGAGAGTTAGGTGTCTAAGGAAGGAATTTTCAGAAGCCGGCAAGCTGAGCAAGGAGCCACTTAAGCTAGCCAGCAGTGAAATTCAGATGAGAGGGCTGGGAGAAAGGAGAAAGGCTAAGGTGTGAATAGCTGAACTGGTGCTCCTTGCACTCAAAGTCCTCAGCCATGAACCCTCTCCTGGAGTTAGGCATCTAAGCCAGGTCAGCTCCTTAGGTAGCCCATACCCTAGCAGCTGAAACCCTCTCTCTCTCTGGGCCTGTCTACATGGTGTGGCAGTGCACCGGTAGGGTGTGAATTGTAAAGCCCACCAACATATTGTTTACTAACTGGCTCATGCAGACACTGCTGTGATGCACCAAAGTTCCCTAGTGTCCTACGTTAATACGCACAAGGGAACTTCCAAGTGCTTGCCAAGAGGGTCTATGCAGGCCAGTTAGTGAGCAACATATTGGTGTGCATTAGAATTTCCACCCCACAGATGCTTGTTGCTGCACCATATAGACAAGCCCTTTGTGTCCTGCTCATCCTTGATACTTATGCACACCCTACATTTCCTTGTTCCTTCAGCTGTCTTATATGTGGGTGCTGTGCTGCCCTCTCCATCTATTGGTGGTCTGAATCTCGCCCTCCTACTGTGGGGTCTGACAAGTATCAGCGTTTGGTGTGCTCAGAGCATGCCTATGGAACTAGGCCCAACTGGTGAAATGATGTTTCTCAGCATTGCCTTGAGCTGGGGCTCAGAGCTGCTCATTAGTTGTGGGGCAGCATCAGCACTTTGGAGGGCTTTGTGAATGCCGGCTGATGTCTACATTTATGTCAGTGCATAGACTATATGTACTGCATATCCCTACCATGGGTATAAATAGCAACATAGATGTTGAGGCACTGCTTAGGGGAGTACAGACATGCCAGATCCTAAGGATATGTACCCTACATGACTCTCTGAATGCCCAAGCAGTACCTCCCACGAGTACACTGTTTTTTTAGCAGTGTAGTGCCCCGCTGCATCCCCACTACTGAAGGCTTTCCTCGCCACAGGAAACTGCTGGAGCCTTTCCCTGCCACAGTGAAAGATTCCAGTAGGGAAGAGGCAGTGAAGGAACGCTATGTTGCCTCTCCCCAGCCAAGAGCCTTTCACTGCCACATGTAGATATACACCACAGCGTGGACACAGCCTGTTTTATATTCTGGTGTGTACTTACATGTATCCTACACACCATCACCAGTGTATACAAGGTGTTAGGCATTTACAGGGTTTAGTGACAACTGAGGAATGGTTTTGAAAAAGACAGTGCAACCTAAATGGTAGACTTAGTGACTTAACAGGCAGATATGTGCCTAAGTATATTTAAGGATTTGATCTTCAGGCCCTGCAACGCTGAGCAGCTCATCAAAGATCAGAAACAATACTTATGTAACCAGCAGAGATCCAATTTTGAACACTGAGCATCATATATTTACAGTGAACTGCTCCCAATCACCATAGTAATAACACAGCTCAAATGTTGACCATTGAGCATCATATATTTACAGTGAACTGCTCCCAATCACCCTAGTAATATATTACTAGGTGATTGGGAGCAGTTCACTGTAAATATATGATGCTCAATGGTCAACATTTGAGCTGTGTTGGTTACATAAGTATTGTTTCTGATCTTTATATATATCAAAATTTGAGCTGTGTTTGTTTTATATCTATCTATCTATCTCTCAATCAAGCTTGAGTAATCTGAATAATGAATTAATAATGAATTAATCTGAGGAAGCAATAGGGTGACCAGGCAGCAGAAGTGAAAAAATTGGGATGGGGTGGTGGGTAATAGGAATCTATATAAGAAAAAAGACCCAAAATCAGGACTGTCCCTATAAAATTGGGACATTTGGTCACCCTAGGAAGCAATGATCTTCTCATGGACATTTTGCAAGCAGAAAAAGAGGCTAAATTCATAAAGTTATTCCCTCAGGTCTGGTTGCTTGGCATTTAGGCTTTTTGAATATGTAACCCAGAGATTCCAACTGAGATTCGGTAAAATATGTATTTTTAAAAATTGATTTTTCTTAAATCAGGTGCAGGTACAAAATAATTTAAAAAAAACCCTGTATACTACAGAAATTGTCAGAAGATGTTACATACAACATAAAAGAAGTAGGTGTAGAATATTATTATTTTTAAAGATAATATGATCAAACAGAAAATGAAAAAGAAATACCTTATAATTAAACCAGTAAGGTTGGGGGTGGGGGAAAAAGGACTAAATATCTTCTGTACTGTTTTATGCCTTCCATGTATTAAATTATTAACAATTGTCAAGACATATTTCAAAATTGATTTTAAAGACAGATTGTGTGTGTGTGTGTGTGTGTCTGGAAGTAAAATAATTAAACAGGTGCAAATCTGTTCCTTATGACTAGAGTGCCCCACACCCATGCATAAGTGGGACATACAATATTTCTGAGTCAAGCTTTTACTGCCATATCTCATGCAAACTGCTTATTATCTCTGTTCCCATTAGCAAAGACTTCTTATATAGAGCACAGAGCAAGATAATTTATTATCTACAAACATTTAAATACTGAGGCCATAGTGATAATTTTCATGCAAATAATCTGATCCAGGAATAATAAAGCCTGAGCTTTATTGCTGTCTGTGAGGATGGTGCATGGATGAGATGGGGAGGCAAAATCCATCATTCTCAATTAGAAAACAAGGTGCAGACTGTTGTGAACCCCTCCCATCTCTCATCTGCCATTACAGCCTCAGTGAGCAGGCTCTGTCATGTCCCAGATATGGACTGGTTAGAGTTTCCACCCCAGAGATATACATGAGATGTATTCTCCTTAAAATATCTAATCCAATGCTGGCTCATGTTATTATCAATTCAGATAATTTACGTTACACATGGTGCTACCTAATGGCTACACATTATAATACAGTTTGACATTCCATTACACAGTGGTGGGCAAACATTTTGGCCTGAGGGCCACATTGCGGTTCCAAAACTGTATGGAGGGCCAGGTAGGGAAGGCTGTGACTCCCCAAACTGCCTGGCCCCTGCCCCCTCCCAATTCCCGCTCCCTGACTGCCCCCCTCAGAACCCCCGACCCATCCAATCCCCCCCTGCTCCTGACCACCCCCTCATGGAATCCCCTGCCTCAACTGCCCCCCCCCCCCGGAACCTCACCCCCTATCCAACTTCCCCTGACTGCTCTGACCCCTATCTAAACCCCCTCCCCCTGACAGGCTCCCCGGGACTCCCATGCCTATCCAACTGCCCCCTGCTCCCTGTCCAACCCCCCCGCTCCCCGCTCTCTTACTATGCCACTCAGAGAACTAGGACTGGCAGCCGCGCCACCCGGCCAGAGCCAGCCACGCTGCCGTGCAGTCTAGAGCACTGGGGCAGGCCGCCATCTCTCGCAGCCGCCCTGCCCGGCAGGAGCTCGCAGCCCTGCTGCCCAAAGCGCTGGTGGCATGGCGAGGTGAGGTTTAGAAGAGGGGGGACAGCAGGAGCAGTGCCGGGGGCTAACCTACCCAGCTGGGAGCTCAAGAGCAGGGCAGGACAGTCCCATGGGCCAGATGTGGCCCGCAGGCCGTAGTTTGTCCACCTCTTCCATTACATTTCCCCCTTTTAAGTTTTACATTCCTATCATTTACACAATTTCATTATCACAATATCTTTACAATTCAGTATGGATCAATCTATTAAGTGTCTCTGAGTAGGACTGGTTTTTCTAATTACACTATCCAAATGCATAACAACATCATCTAGCTATCCATTAGTTGCAACAACTGGCTGTCATCTGGAATCTTTCAGTCTTCTTCTTGTTCTCCATCTGGTGTCAGTAGAGTTTGCTCTGTTGATTATTCTTCAAGAGGAACAGACTGCAGATGTCAATGGTTTCTGTCACTCTTGATCACATATGACCTGGCAATGAATTGTTTTTCTTTGACAGCAGCAATTCTCTATTTTTTTTCTCCATCCAGTTTGACACAAACACAGTCATCATGTTCTAGGCCTGGCAGTTCTCTGAGTGATGTCTGTTGTCAAAGTGTTCATAAGCTCTCTTGGCCTCTTCATCTAACTTGGCTACTCGCTTCATGTCTTTTCACTTTGGTGATAGGTTCTTTTCCAAAGTTGGAACAGTAGTTCTGAGTTGTCTTCCCATCAGGAGTTCTGCTGGACTATATCCAATAGCTATTATCAATGTTGATCTGTAACTCAGAAAAGCAAGGAATAGATCTTCCTCTGTAGGATTTTCTTGGTTGTCTGTACAGCTCTC
The DNA here is from genome assembly GCF_965140295.1 of Lepidochelys olivacea. NCBI lineage: Eukaryota > Metazoa > Chordata > Testudines > Cheloniidae > Lepidochelys > Lepidochelys olivacea. Next base: position 71,215,734 of record NC_140411.1, on the reverse strand, counting down.
TCACCCCCTCCATTTCATTGTGGGTAATGTAAACTGCTGGTAACATGATCCAAATCATATTTCATTTGGAAATACTTAAATTCTACTACTCTGAATTGTGGTCTATTGTCCATCATTAGTTGTTCTGGATACTGAAAAAAGCAAAAGTGTCCTTCAGTTTCTCTGTAACACTGCAACAGGTTATGTCTTTTGAGTACCTTATTTCTATATGCCTAGAAAAACAGTCCACTATGACCAGGTGATTATGTTCTTTGAATTCTGATAAATGTGTAGCTAGTCTCTTCCAAGGTCTGCCTGGTAGAGGTGTTGCTCTATATGATTCAGCATTGTCGCTTAAGGTTATTTGTACTGTCTCTCGTTTCAAAAGTCCAATGTCATCAAATACTCTGAACTCTTCCACCTTTCTCTCTAGGCCCATCATGGCTGCCACACTGTGGCTGAGAAGGTTATTGGCCTTCAAACCTTTGATCACATGCACGTTTAATACAAAGCTCTTGACTTTGTAAGTTATTTCTGTGAGAAACTAGCCCATATTGTTCAGAATACCTCCAGAGTTAGTCAAGTCTGTGTCAGGTAACATCAGGTATCAGAGAGGTTGAAGTTCCTTCTGATATTGTCATGTCTGCTCCTGTGTCAATTTTAAATTCTATAGTCTTTCCATTAATATTCAGTTTCACTATCCAGGTAGGCTCTGTATCATCATATACAATAGATCCCAAAAACAATGGCTCTAGATTGTCTGTCTGACTGTAAGATGCTCATTGCTCTGGTATAACAAACAGCTGCAAAATGTCCATATTTTGTGCATTTGATACCTCTTTCATCCTTGTCTGGACAAACATCACTTGGGCTATGAATTTTCCCACATCTTGTGCATATAGTAAGAAATGTTTTGTAGTCAGCCTGGAATTTGTCCCTCCTAGTCTCTGGGATCTCATGATAACTACTTTTAGCACTCGTGTTACATCTGTTTACAGTTTCTAAGCTAGTCTCTTGATTTTCAAGTTTGGTAAGTTGTTTTGTTTTGGCTGTTTGACTAGCTCATACTGCTTTGATATTTGAATAGCTATGAAAGAATATAACAGCGGCCATACTAGGTCAGACTAATGGTCCATCTAGCCCAGTAACCTGTCTTCCAATGGTAGCCAATGCCAAATGCATCAGAGGAAATGAACAGAACAGGTAATCATCAAGGGATCCATCCCGTGTCACCCATTCCCAGCTTCTGGCAAACAGAGGCTAGGGACACCATCCCTGTCCATCCAGCTAATAACCATTGATGGACCTATCCTCCAGGAACTTACCTAGTTATGTTTTGAACCCTGTTATAGTCTTGGCCTTCACAACATCCTCTATCAGAGAGGTCCACAGGTTCACTGTGTGTTGTATGCTTCCTTTTGTTTGTTTTAAACCTGTTGCCTATTAATTTCATTTGGTGACCCCTAGTTCTTGTGTAATGAGAAGGAGTAAGTAACACTTCCTTATTTATTTTCTCCACACCAGTCATTATTTTATAGACCTCTATCATATTCCCCCCATTAGTCGTCCTTTTCCAAGCTGAAAAACCCCAGTCTTTTAATCTCTCTTCATAAGGAAGCTGTTCCAGACCGCTAATAATTTGTAAAAAGAAAAGGAGTACTTGTGGCACCTTAGAGACTAACCAATTTATTTGAGCATAAGCTTTCGTGAGCTACAGCTCACTTCATCGGATGCATACTGTGGAAAGTGTAGAAGATCTTTTTATATACACACAAAGCATGAAAAAATACCTTCTCCCACCCCCATTCTCCTACTGGTAATAGCTTATCTAAAGTAATCATGCTCCTTACAATGTGTACGATAATCAAATTGGGCCATTTCCAGCATAAATCCAGGTTTTCTCACTCCCCCCACCACCACACACACAAACCCACTCTCCTGCTGATAATAGCTTATCTAAAGTGACCACTCTCCTTACAATGTGTATGATAATCAAGGTGGGCCATTTTCAGCACAAATCCAGGGTTTAACAAGAATGTCTTTGGACTTAACTATCTTGAGTAGTTTTGTATCATCTGCAAATTTTGCCACCTCACTGTTTACCCCTTTTTCCAGATCATTTATGAATATGTTGAACAGTACTGGTTTTGGGATATATAGTAGTATACGGTGCAATATGTTATAGGCCATTGAGGCCTAGCATGGATGCAGCGTTCTTGACATGAGTACATGAGTTGCGTGTTGGCAACTGAAGCGAAGATATAAGGTTGTGAGCAGTCAAGGACTGTTTGTGTAAAACAACTTTGTTGTATCCATGGGAAACATACAGAATCAGCAGAAAAGGAAATAACATTGGTGGTGTTACCATGTCAATATATCCGTTACAGTCGTGGACGAAAATTGGGAGAAATGGAATGTCTGGGATTATGGCAGCCTGCCCAGAACTGTTTTCTTGAAGTTATGGGTGAAAGGCCTAGCAAACAGAGACAAAGACCTGATGATGTGATGGACTGGTCTATAAATAGTTGCCTGAGATAGCTGAAATTTGGAATCAGACATCGATCCAGAGCCCTGATTTTGAAGAGGTGTGCAGTGCTGACTCCCCACGCCTTATGATTCGAGCCAACCTCGACTGGCCATCAGGACTTCAATCTAATCTTCGGACTCTGGTGCAGTATGTTCGGGGTGTGAATGTAGAGTGAGTGTGGTTTCTATTGTAATCAATAAAAGTATTTAGAGAATTCTATACCAAACACTGGTTTCAGAGTAACAGCCGTGTTAGTCTGTATTCGCAAAAAGAAAAGGAGTACTTGTGGCACCTTAGAGACTAACCAATTTATTTGAGCATGAGCTTTCGTGAGCTACAGCTCACTTCATCGGATGCATACCGTGGAAACTGCAGCAGACTTTATATACACACAGAGAATATGAAACAATACCTCCTCCCACCCCACTGTCCTGCTGGTAATAGCTTATCTAAAGTGATCATCAAGTTGGGCCATTTCCAGCACAAATCCAGGTTTTCTCACCCTCCACCCCCCCCCCACAAATTCACTCTCCTGCTGGTGATAGCTGTGTCTGGTATCTGCCTGCTCCCCCATCTGGTAGTGAGGGCTCTAGGATTGTCTGTTTTTAATTGAAGATGCTGTGAAAGATATTTGTCTGCAGGTCCTATCAGATATTTTCATATTTTAAAGTCCCAACATCAGTGTTCCACCCATGTATGTAAAGCTCTGATAAAAGATTCATGAAATGCCCTGGTTTGCTGAATTCTCTCATGAAGACATGCCCTTTCATAAACCACATTTATCTGAGGTATAAAGTATGCCTCAACATAGCCAGATTCCTTTTATAATCATCTATGTGACTGTCTCTAGTAAAGGTAAAAGGCTTAAAGATGTGGTCTCCATGGTTCCCCATAGTATCAATTAAAGAGCATACCTGGATATCTCCAGTTTCCTTGTGGAGATTGGTTGCAGTGAAAAATTAAGCAAAGTGACAGCAGAAGCAACGCTATGTTCACTCTGAAAGTCTGTGAAAGCTGAAGTTCTCTGGGATGTTGAAAAGTAGCTTGTTGATGAGCTCCTGCAACCCTTGGGTTGTTTTGTTTTTGTTTTCCTGCTTACAACCTTTGTTGTTGCTTTCCTTCTGTTTCTGTTCTCCTCTGGTATTAGTTAGGCTGCCTTCACTTCTGACACAATGACATGTATGAAGTATGTCCTCTTTGCAGAGCTTCCACCCCAGAGAGATACACGAGATATGTTTCTTATCTTTAATGCGCTGCTGACTACCAGCACAAATAAAATATGTTACACCTGGCACCACCTACTAGTTAAACATTATAATAAAGTTTTACATTCCCCTTCAGGCTCCTCAGCATGGCTGCTCTGCCTGAACAGCACCTATACAGGGATCAATTATTGTGGATGGCATTGCCCGGACCCTATGCACCCTCAGACAGAGAATTATTAAGGGCAGCAAAATGTTGTTGGTAAATGTTTATTCTGAGACTTCCCAGTTTAGGGGAGCAAGGGATCAATCAGATATCTACTGAAAACAATGGGAGTCTTTCCACTGACTTCAGTGAGTGTTGAATCAAGTGTTTCATTCTTCAGAGTTGAGACTGTAAAGAATGATGAGAACAGAATGGGCAATAAGGCATCATAGACAGTTTGCTGAAATTAACTAAAGCTAATTAACCAATCTAATCATGGCGGAGTTGTGCTAGTTAAGAAAAGTAACACATTAGGAGATTATATAACCACTCGTAAATAATACAATGTAATTAAACCATGGACTTCCAATAATAGGTAAAAGCAATTATGAAGATAAACTAGCACAAAAAGATACATGGTACAAAAAAAATCAACGCATACAAAAGTTAGTATTACACTCGGAGTTGCAGAGTATTGAATAATTGCCTAATTAGGATTTGAGAAAATATAGCAAAATTCTATTTGCACTGCATGTTTCACCACATTTTTTTTTTTTGGTTTCTTGCTAAATTGCCTTCAAACTGTTTTTTCTACTTTAGTATGTATGGAACACTTTCTGTTTAGTTCATTGCATATATGAGAGACAATTTAATATAATAAAGCAGAAGTGTTTGATTTCCCCGACATGCTAGGATTAGAAATATTTTACCTGATCTGACAAATGCTGGTACTCTTCTGTACTTTCAATAGGGGTGGCCAAAAGAGAAAAAAATAAGTAAATAACATTATTATTTTTAAATACCAACATTTGTAAAATGTATTCACAACAAATAATTCAACCAACTCTGCCTAATATACTTCATTTTATCAGTCCAGCCTGAATGAGCTGAAGCAAATCTAGTTTGGGGCCATGTTCCACTTGACTGTAAAGTCATAATTGTAACTCACAAAAAGGAGTATTTGTTAGTAATGGATACCCTTCTAGAAAATGACAAACTGGCTTTGCACAGTGGTACTCTATAAAGCATGACAATTTATTATTTTTAATTTGCAAGGCTGATAGAAACTTCTTCAAAATAATGGAATATTCACATTTGTTGGATTTGCGCTTGTTGTCATCTATACTTTACTGTAGCATGAGTGAGGTCCCAGAGGACTGGAGAAATGTACCATGGTTGCCTATCTTCAAAAAGGGGAACAAACAGGACACAGAATAATCAATCAGTCAGCCTAAACTTGATACCTGGGAAAGTACTAAAACAAATTATTAAACAATCAATTTGTAAGCAACTAGAGGATAATAGTTATTAGGAATAGCCAGCATGGGTTTGTCAAAAAAATTATGCCAAATCAACCTAATTTCCCTTTTTTACACAGTTACTGAGTTAGTGGGTAGGAGGAAAGCAGAAGACTTGATATATATCTTCACTTTTCATAAGGCTTTTCATAGAGCCACTGTGATAGAATGTACCCCTGTGTCCACACCCTATACACTATTGTAATAATCTTTATGCATAGTATGCTTTGTGAGGTATCATTTGAAAACTAATAATTTGCTGGTCAGAAGTGCCCCCATAAAATATATGTGGCAACAGTTTATGTGTAATTGTGAGATTCCACTGTATTGTGTTCTTAACACACATTCCAAACTGAGGTTGGAAAACAGATCTGTCTCAAGCAAAGGAAAGTGTGCTCTGCTTAATTTACATTTAAGCAGTAAACAGAGTCATCAAGCAGGAAGGGAAACAAAGGACCGCTCAAACAGGTGAGGAAAAAACAGTAGGGAACATCCTTCCCTATACACTCTTTGTCTCTTAGATCTCAACTGGCAATGTTTTCAAGAGGGGAACTGACACTATAAAAATGAGGGGCAAACATCCCAAAACATTCCCCCTCCCAACCCTCTCCCTGCCCATTGCATTCACAGCATTTAAAGTGACAAGACAAAGGAAGCATTCACTGGATTCTGGGGAAAAGAAGTTCTGACCTAAGAAGTCAGACGGCTGAAAGCATATGGTGAGAAACTTTGCTTGGATATGATATAGTTTATAAAGTTAGGCACCAGTAGTGCTTTAACTTTATTTCATGTAACCATTTCTGAATTTTAAGCCTCATTTCCTGTTCGCATTTAAAAATCTATTCTTTTGTAGTTCATAAACTTGTTTTACTGTTTTATCTAATCTAGTTTGTTTAAATTGAAGTATCTGGGAAATTCCACGTGGGGTAGCAATTTATTATTATTATTTAATATTAGCATATTATTTCTATTAAAGCAATAACGGGCTTTTATATAAAGCTTGTATTGTCCAGGAAAGGGCTGGGCAGTACAGGGAATACATTTCTGGGGAGAAATCTAAGACTGAGAGTGTATTGAGGTCACCCTGCAATATAACCAAGGCTGGTAAGAGCCAAGGTGTGGCTGGCTGGCTGCAGTGCACACACAGACATAGCTGGGAGTGACTTACATGCTGGAGGCTGTTTGCGAGTAGTCCAGACTGAAGGCTACAGCAGCTAAGCATTGTAAAGGGCACCCCAGGTTAGAGGGCAGGGGTGACACAGCTACTCATTAGTCTGGATTGTACCCGGTATGTCACAGTCAAACATGACATTCTCAAAGGCAACCAGGGAAAAGTGCTGTAGATGAAATTATTTTATAAAGTGGGTGCACAACTGGTCGAAAGACCATACTCAAAGACAGGTTTCAGAGTAGCAGCCGTGTCAGTCTGTATCCGCAAAAAGAAAAGAAGTACTTGTGGCACCTTAGAGACTAACAAATTTATTTGAGCATAAGCTTTCGTGAGCTACAGCTCACTTCATCGGATGCATGCAGTGGAAAATACAGTTGGGAGATTTACATACACAGAGAAAATGAAACAATGGGTGTTACCATACACACTGTAATGAGAGTGATCAGGCAAGGTGAGCTATTACCAGCAGGAGAGCGGGGGGGGGGAACCTTTTGTAGTGATAATTAAGGTGGGCCATTTCCAGCAGTTGACAAGAATGTGTGAGGAACAGTGGGGGGGGAGGGGAGAATAAACATGGGGAAATAGTTTTACTTTGTGTAATGACCCATCCACTCCCAGTCTTTATCAAGCATAAGTTAATTGTATCCAGTTTGCAAATTAATTCCAATTCAGCAGTCTCTCCTTGGAGTCTGTTTTTGAAGTTTTTTTTGTTGAAGAATTGCCACTTTTAGGTCTGTAATGGAGTGATCAAAGAGATTGAAGTGTTCTCCGACTGGTTTTTGAACATTATAATTCTTGACATCTGATTTGTGTCCATTTATTCTTTTATGTAGAGACTGTCCAGTTTGGCCAATGTACATGGCAGAGGGGCATTGCTGGCACATGATGGCATATATCACATTGGTAGATATGCAGGTGAATGAGCCTCTGATAGTGTGGCTGATGTGATTAGGCCCTATGATGGTGTCCCCTGAATAGATATGTGGACACAGTTGGCAACGGGCTTTGTTGCAAGGATAGGTTTCTGGGTTAGTGGTTCTGTTGTGTGGTTGCTGGTAAGTCTTTGCTTCAGGTTGGGGGGGCTGTCTTTAAGCAAGGACTGGCCTGTCTCCCAAGATCTGTGATGGGTCATCCTTCAGGATAGGTTGTAGATCCTTGATGATGCGTTGGAGAGGTTTTAGTTGGGGGCTGAAGGTGATGGCTAGTGGCGTTCTATTATGTTCTTTGTTGGACCTGTCCTGTAGTAGGTAACTTCTGGGTACTCTTCTGGCTCCGTCAATCTGTTTCTTCACTTCAGCAGGCGGGTATCATAGTTGTAAGAATGCTTGATAGAGATCTTGTAGGTGTTTGTCTCTGTCTGAGGGGTTGGAGCAAGTGCGGTTGTATCATAGAGCTTGGCTGTAGACAATGGATCGTGTAGTGTGGTCTGGATGAAAGCTGGAGGCATGTAGGTAGGAATAGTCGTCAGTAGGTTTTCGGTAGGGTGGTGTTTATGTGACCATTGCTTATTAGCACCGTAGTGTCCAGGAAGTGGATCTTCTGTGTGGACTGGTCCAGGCTGAGGTTGATGGTGAGTTGGAAATTGTTGAAATCATGGTGGATTTCACTAGGAGGGTGGTGAAGCACTGGAATGGGTTACCTAGGAAGGTAGTGGAATCTCCATCCTTAGAAGTTTTTAAGACCCAGCTTGACAAAGCCCTGGCTGGGATGATTTAGTTGGGGTTGGTCCTGCTTTGAGCAGGGGGTTTGATTAGATGACCTCCTGAGGTCTCTTCCAACCCTAATCTTCTATGATTCTATGAATTGCCTTTGGAAAGGCTTTTATGAATCAGACTGCATGATGGGCTAGATTCTGAAAAGTACTGAGGACCGCTATGTATTTTCAACTGCTGCTGGCTTCAGTGGGAATTAAGGAACCTCAACACAGCTCTCAGGATTTGGGCCCAAAAAAGAAAACTGAAAGAAAAAAATTACACATAAGGCCCCAGTATGTGAGGTAGAAACATTCTGTGGGTTTATTCCTCCCCTTATATTGAAAACAACAGTTCTCCAAAGGCACATTTTAAGTGCCTCCTTCTTTTAACTACACAGAGACAATATTTGGGCCCTCAGGATGCCTTTTCTTACATGTCAAAGATACTATCAATGTGTCTGCCTACCAGTGTACCAAAAAATGCTGCTGCTGAGACCCTTTCTTTGAAGCAAAGTGAAATTTTAAAACTTCCGTTTTGTCACTGAAAATCCCTGCTCAGGCTTTACCATCTTTTTTGACAATCTCCTGTAAGTCACTATGGGTGAGATTCACTGAGCCAGAGAGAGTGAGACTGACTCTGACTCTATAGCTTACTGCTTAGCACACTATCCTGGGGACCCAGATTCTAGTCTTTGTGCCAATGAATATCTCAGTATTTCACACAAAATGGAACAGTTTCAACAGGAGAAAAACCTAGCCCAGAGTACCCTATAGCCCAGTTGCTGGGCACTCACTTAGGTGATGGGAGACAAGTCCCACATCAAGCAAAATTTGAACTTGGGATTCCTACATCCTGGTGAGTACTCTAATATGGACTACTGAGTATAACCCCACCACCTCCTCCTCTGGCTCAAGTTTGAATTAGGTGCCCACCGGCTCAACAGTGTCAGGACTTAGGTGACATGGTGCATGCCAGCCCACCAACAGAAATATAGGTACCCCGGAGACTTAGGTTCCTATGGACTTCAGTTGCCTACAGGGTTATGCAGCAGCTGAGTAGGGATCTTATAAATATCAGTGCCATTTAAATGTCAGACTTAGGTGCCTAACTGCCATGTTAGGTACCTAAGTCCCCCTTGTGAATCTAGCCCTATAATGTCATCTTACTCACCAAGAGCTCAGATTCCGCTAACCCTGACGAAAGACTTAACCTAATAATGATTGGTACAATTTGAGGAACTTCTGCTAACTGGCTGAAACACCAGTATGTCACTGTTTTTCATATAAACCAGCAATTCCATAATTATTCTCTTCTCTTTGTTGGTTAAAATGTACAGTTGAATGCTTTGTGCCAGGCACTGAATGCTTCTTGCATTTATGGCCAGACCTACACCTTATATGCCCCGAGGCATAGCAGCTTCAGAAACCCTTCCCCCCCATCTACAGCTGACCTTCATGTTGTACACAGGTTTAGAGAGATAAGGTGCCCCTAGAACTCCGGTGCTCCTAGACACATGCCTACTGTGCCTAACTGGAAATCTGGCCCTTCTTGCATGCTTTGTTAAAATCTGTTAATACCTCAGGCAGTAAGTATAACCCATTGCCAATCAAATAAGAGAAATTGTTTGTAGCTATGGTACAGCATACCTGTAAAAAGAGAACATTTCTGAAGACAGATTATAAATAGGTTATCGACAATGGAAAACAGAGTTCTCAGCCTGAAGTTCAATGTCACAGTGTTATATCGATCAGTGTAATTTGAATAGGTACTCAAATTTGTTCAAGCACATACTGTTTAATACTATGGAAACAAGGTTATTGGCTCACTCATATATTTTACTAATAGAAAATATGGTATTGAATCACCCAGTGATCTCAATGTTCACCTTAGCATATGAAAGGTTTTAAAAGATAAGTAATATAATTTGTGCTGCAAGTTGACAGTAAACGATGTAAAAGCAGCAATTTTCTATCCCACAACTGGGCAATTTAAAAATGAAAATAATAGCCTCGTTAACTCATTCTTCAGAGGCATGACGTCTGTGTTAAAGATCTGTGCACTCTGTGCTAGTTATCAAGAATCCAGGATACCAGGAATTACCACTCTACCTAATTTAAAATCATTGTGTCAAGAGAAGAAATGAAAGATTGGATATGACAGAGGTGAATGAAGCCATCCTTCTTTCAATTGTATTTAACTCACCACAATCTTCCTCACCATGTGTTTCAGGGAATCTTTGTTTTCCTTATCCAACAGCACCACCAAGTGGGAGTGAGGGATTTTTTTATCTATTTATTTATTTTAGCTTATTCAAACTCTTTTTTAAAAAAAATGATAAGAAGAGAACTAAGATTTAAGGCTCATTAAAGGCTTCAAAACTGCCTAACTCAAATCTGTTTGTGATCCATAGAGCTTCAATCAACAAGACTTTGGAATTATTTTATACTTGTAAGATACAAATCTAAAATTGGCTTGGTGAATGGATTTTATTTTCTGATGATTTCATTTGAAAAAGTCCATTGCCTCAGTATTTGTTACTCAATGTTATATCTGTTTTTCTTGCAAAATGTAATCTTCCACAAACAATACATCTTCCGCAACCTCAAAGGCAGGAGAGCTTTGTCTGGACTGGTGTGGGGGAAAGGAGAATAGGGTACTGGCTCCATTAGGATTCCCCTCTTTTGGGTTGAGAGTAGGGGTGGCCAGGAAGGGGAGGAAGACATTGCCTAAGCTGATGGGAGGCCTGGTGGGGCTCACATATGACTTTAGTCCCTACACATCTTAGTTATATAAACTCTGTCCCTCCAGCCTGAGCACTCTCATGCCAGGATTAGCAGCTACCATTCTCTGACCCTGTGATTAGAGTAGGACCACGTTTGGTGGTGTGGTCTGCTGTGGGCATATTCTAGTTGCATTGCTGGGGACTGGGAAGCATTTTTTCCCTCATGAGGGACGTCATGAGGATGTTCATTTTTTTGCCTTCCCCACAACAGCTCAGGGATCTGTGGCTAGGTCAGGGCATTAGGTTTGTCACAACACAGCAGGTGGCAGGTGTCTAATGCAGCTACTTATTCCATAGGGGGGTCAGGTTCAGTGACAAACTACAACTGGAAATGGACTTATGGGAAGGCATCTCCTAAAGAAACTGGGAATCAGGCTGGGGCTCCTAATGTCTGGTACAGAGAGGACACAATCCCCTTTCCCTGCCCCTTAGTTAACCCTCATAAAAAGGGAGGGTAGTGTGGTCCCAGCAATGGGCTAGGATCAGCAATGAAGGGATGGGGACCGAAGACAGCACTCCACCAGGTGGAAATAAGTGAGAAAGGAATGATGACCTGCACTGTATGAGTTGGTGATGGAAAATTCCCAGATGAGTTAAGTAAATAAAATGTCCTAATTAAACCACATCCCTTGTATCTCACCTTTCTTGCCATGTGTCTGGGACACTGAAATCCTGACAGAAGATACTACCACACTGCATGTGATCTCGCAACAGGCAATTACTCACTAGCATTACTAGGTCTTGTGCCTTTTTAATAACTCAGTCTTGTAGAAGAGTTCTGTGAAGCTCAGAAGTTTGTCCCTTTCACCAACAATAGTTGCTCCAATAAAAGACATTACTTCACCCACCCTGGTCCAAGTGTTTGAGAGACAACATTGCTATAACACTGCAAACTCTGAATTCAGTCATCAATTTATATATTTCATGAAGGAGAATAGAATAGAATCAAATTTATCCTAAGTCTCTGGCCCTAATTCAACAAAGCATGTAAGTACATACTTAGGTCTGTTCCTATTCAGCAAAGCACTTAAGCATATGCTTAAATCCCTTTAAAATCAATAGAATTTAACTACCTGCTGTCAGGGTTCCCTCCCCAGTCTGAACTCTAGGGTACAGATGTGGGGACCTGCATGAAAGACCCCTAAGCTTATTTCTACCAGCTTAGGTTAAAAACTCCCCAAGGCACAAATTCTCCCTTGTACCTTGGATTAGGTAACACTGCCACCACCAAGTGATTTAGACAAACTCAGGGAAAGGACCACTTGGAGTTCCTACTCCCCCCTAATATCCCCCCAAGCCCCCTTTCCTGGTGAGGCTTGAGAATAATCAAGATGAGCACAGACCAACCTTGGGTTTTTTTAAGGACACACACACACAAAAAAAACAATCAGATTCTAAAAAAACCCAGAACTTTATTAGAAAGAAAAATGGTAAAAGAAGCACCTCTGTAAAATTAGAATGGAAGATAATCTTACAGGGCAATCAGATTCAAAAACACAGAGGATTTCCCTCTGGGCCAAACTTTAAAGTTACAAAAAGAAAACCAGGAATACACCTTCCTCTCAGCACAGAGAAAATCACAAGCCAAAACAAAAATAAGCTAATGCATTCCCTTGCTGGTACTTAGTCATTCTAATGGAGTTGGATTGCTTGCTTCCTTGATCTCTGTCCGGCAAGCACACAGAACAGACAGACCAAAAACTCCTTTCCCCCCACCCCAAATTTGAAACTATCTTGTCCCCTTATTAGTCCTTTTGGTCAGGTGCCAGCCAGGTTATCTGAGCTTCTTAACCCTTTACAGGTAAAAGGATTTTGTGCCTCTGGCCAGGAGGGATTTTATAGTAATGTATACAGGAAGGTTGTTACCCTTCCCTTTATATTTATGACACCTGCCTTAAGTTAAGCACATGCTTAAGTGCTTTAATAAATAGGGATAGACTGCTGATTAAGAGACTCATTCTCTCTCTTTTTTTATATGGACCACCCTCTCTGGCCCCTTGTGCCTAGGGATTATGATGGAACCTTTGAGTGCACGGTCACAAAAACTGGTTAATAGGACTTAGATAGCGGCTTAAAGTCTCGGCTCTCTTCTCTGTATAATAGTAATAATATTACCTTCTTTGTGGTGTGTGCTGAGTCTTTCACAAATTCATATCTGTAAAGCATTTTGAAATCCTCTTGGAAGATGAAGTTCAGTGACTACTTATATATCATATATAAATCTGCAGCAATGAGGATTGGTACCTGATTGATTCACAAGTGAAGGTTGTAATATACAGTCCAACTAGCTTTGCCATAAATTACCAAAGGATTTAATGTTCTATTCACTGTGATAATGGGAACCAAACTCTTTTCCTCCCTCCAGTAACGGTAGAGATTATGTCAGGAATGTGTCAAAGAACATTCTCTTGCAGACTTTCCACAGTGTAACAGGAGATGCTTTCTTTTCTCTCTTTGTCCTGGGCATTTGAGTAATCTCTCTTTTTCTCTCTCCGCCCCCCACTTCATCTGTCAGAAAGATTGCCATTACCCAGTGTACCTTTAATTTGTTTTCCTTCTTTCTGAGTGGTTCTGCACAGAGGAACTTTATTAAGGAAATGAGTGAATGCCCTTTAAGAATGAAGCATGATAGGATCCCTCTCCAGAGTATAAAATACCAGTTTTTGTTGTTTGGTTACTGTTAATTTATAGATCTTTCAAAAACTGCATAGCTCAGGTCAGTACATTTTGTGTCAAGAACTCTGGGGAACTTGACCATTCTACCATATCCAGTCTTATTTAATATTTTCATTAGCGATCTTGAGAGGGAATAAACAGCCTGCTAATGTAATTTGCAGATGGTATTCATGTGGGAGACCTTGCAAACTCTAGTGAGGGCAGCAAAATAATATAAAGAGATCTACAGAGGTTGGGAATATGAACAGGCACAATGGAATGAGATTCAGCCTGTGAAAATGTAAGCTAGTACAGCTGACGAAAAATGAGCTGAAATACAGATACTACACTCAACATGAGGGAGAAAGCAGGAAAGAGATCTAAGGGTGACAGCAGACAAAAAGATACACATTAACTTTTAATGCCATATGACAGCAAGAAAGCACAATGCAATTTCGGGTTGTGAACAATAGAAGTGTCAAGTCACAGATCAGAGAAGTGGAAGTCCTTTTCCTTATGCCACTCTTCCTGGATTGTGTTTTGTTTGGGATACCTCAGCACCAGAAAATGCTGACAAATGGCAGAGGTGAATAACTAAAATTGATTTTGATCCATGGAACTCCTTGGTAAAAGGCCAGATTGTGAAATGCATAGCACATTTGTGTGTAGTTGTTCACAGAAATTGACCGAATGCTTTCTGGTCCAAATTGCCATTTGCTTTGATGGGTGCAGGATGAAACCTATTACTAGGGGGAGAAAGGGACGAATTTCTGAGGAAATATTAAAAGAGCCAAATGATAGCTATATTGTGAGAATTCTCATCCCTGCTCCAGCCCCTTTACCCAACTGCTAATTGGCATAAAGAGGCTCTAAGGGTATTTCTACACTTACCCGGGATCGACACTGCGGCAATCGATGCATTGGGGGTCGATTTAGCGGGTCTAATGAAGATCACTCTCTCATCAACTCCGGTACTCCACTGGAATGAGAAGCATAGAATCATAGAATCATAGAATATCAGGGTTGCAAGGGACCCCAGAAGGTCATCTAGTCCAACCCCCTGCTCGAAGCAGGACCAATTCCCAGTTAAATCATCCCAGCCAGGGCTTTGTCAAGCCTGACCTTAAAAACCTCTAAGGAAGGAGATTCTACCACCTCCCTAGGTAATGCATTCCAGTGTTTCACCACCCTCTTAGTGAAAAAGTTTTTCCTAATATCCAATCTAAACCTCCCCCACTGCAACTTGAGACCATTACTCCTCGTTCTGTCATCTGCTACCATTGAGAACAGTCTAGAGCCATCCTCTTTGGAACCTCCTTTCAGGTAGTTGAAAGTTTCTTCCATCGAACCAGTATGGTGTAGTCACCACAGTAAGTTGATCTAAGATACGTCAACTCCAGCTATGTTATTCACATTGCTGGAGTTGCGTAACTTAGGTCGACTTAACCCCGTAGTGAAGATCTGCCCTAAAAGTCCCAGCTCTACTATGGGACAATTAATCTGGTGCAGGAAACGAGGAAGAGTGCCATGTGCTATCTTTCTGAGCATCCACTAGCAAGCCCTGACTGAGGGTGGGAAGGTGTGCTGGTCACAGGGCTGCTGCTTATAGCACTGCTGAGATGCCAGCAGTGCTGCTGCCCACAGGATAGCCTAGAAGGCTGCCAGAACTTAGACAGTTCCCCAGGGCTGTCTAAATTACACCAAGGGCCACTGCAGTCCCTGAAACAGCCCAGAATCAGAGGGCACTAAGGTGTTTTAAAACCATTTTAGCCCTTTCTCCTCCTGGACTGCAAGATCTATGCTGTGCTTCTTAAAGGTACAGCACAGAATCTTATTCCCCCCATCCATACATACATACACACACACACCCCTCTTCTGTTAGTCTTTATGGGAATTATGTTTATAAGTATTTCGAAGAATCACCAAAGATGGAGAGGAATTATTTAAAGTGCTCTGGAGCGGTGTAACCAAGAGTAAAAGGATGAAATTGTAAGAGAAAATATAGAGGCTGAATATCCCTGACACTGAGACCTATTAAACTGTGAAATAATGTCTGCAGGGAAGTGGTAGAAGCTACAAAACCTGGGACTTTTAAAAGAGGAGTAGCTGCAAGAGCTGAATAATATCTTTTTGTTGAACTTTTTTTAAAAATGAAACATGGCTTTTTGATCAAGAAATTGTTTGGAGAATGTTTTCATTTTGGTTGCAATATTCCAGTTTTTCATCCAAACATTAAAAAAAAAAAAAACCCTTTCAAAAATGCTAAGTAAACATGCTGATTTTTCAGTTTTAAAAAAATAACTGAAAACGAATTTAGTTTAATTGAAAATGGCAGTTGAAGACCCCAAAATTGGTTTTGGTTTCACATTTTCAATAAACAAATAAATAATATTTGTGACTTTTTAAAAATAAAATTCTTTTCAATTTTTTTCTGCAAAAAGTAATCTACTAGATACAGTACTGTGAAAATGAACTGCTTGGTTAAGATCTAGCGGAGGGAAGGCTTTATATTAACATAATATGTTTTACTGGAATGTGTAATAAAAATATATCCATAGTAATATTGTTGTAAGATCCTTGGGAACAAAATTAAACAATGGATCGAAATCACATAATGCCTGTATTGTCTGTCATTTTTAAAGACAAAACAACTAGATGCTTTCACTAATTTTGCTTTCTTGTATAATTATGGTAGCATACAAAAATGTGGCAGTGGAAAATTACAAATATGCAAATGAAGCTTTTCATGAACAGGAAAACCACAGCTGAAGATTTCTTTTGTTCTACAAACTTGTTTTGTGTACAGAATGCTGAATATGGCAGTCCACGACTGCTCAATTTCTAGGTAGGCGACTGTTTTTCTTTTTCTCTGTACAACTTAACAGCAATTAATGAGTATAATTTTATCTATTATCAAACAGCTGTTTAATTTGCTTGCCATATGGAAATATTTAAGAACCAGTTCTACTAATTGTTTCAGAGTAGCAGCCGTGTTAGTCTGTATTCGCAAAAAGAAAAGGAGGACTTGTGGCACCTTAGAAACTAACAAATTTATTTGAGCATAAGCTTTCGTGAACTACAGCTCATTTCATCGGATGCATTCAGTGGAAAATACAGTGGGGGATTTATATACATAGAGTTAGTCTCTAAGGTGCCACAAGTACTCCTTTTCTTTTTAGTTCTACTACTGAATGTCACCTTTTCTTCCTCCATATAGATAATGTGTAAGTATAATATTTTCTTCCAAGCTTCACACATTGATTACAATATAGTAGCTACATACTGTAGGGAAGGACTCTGCAAAATATAAACTGAAAAACACATGAATAATGTGTTTCAAAAGATGTTGAAAGAGCAAAAATGCAGTGCTAAATGCACAAAAGGTGTCTGTGAAGTCCCTTTTTGTAAAATGGTTCTTAATTTACTTTTTGCTATTTGTAACAGGTTGGAAATATTTTCCCTACCAGCTTTTGCTTTCCATTTGTCTAATGTGTGATTTCAATTCACCTTTAACCCCCAACATTTTAAATTGAGGTGGAAAAAAACAAGGCATTACTTATTTTATGCAGCAACTTGTTATAACAAAACATATTTGGACAACATGCCAGTAGCAGAAACTGGCATCAGCACAGGTCTGAGAATTGTTTATTAGCTAAGTGCTGTCACACAGAGCCAGTCTGTTATTGGTTTATTGAGTAGGTGTTAAACAAAGGAAGGGCAGATTTTCTTACAAGAATATTTGCCATTTACAGAAGTTTATGAGAGTATAACACTTTCAATGTAAGTCAGAATTTTGGCCTAAACACTTCAACATTGATCCCTCTTATGTGTTAAAACTGTTGTATTAGAAACTGGGGAAGGTTAAATACATAATAATATTAATAAAATCCCCATACAAATACATGCAAAACAGAGAGACACTTCTGAGACTGAGAAAACAAACATATGGGATTAAAGAGAAAGAGTACAAAAGAGAAGAGAAACAAATAAAGGATATAGATATATATCGTGCAAGACACTGGCCAAACATATTTTGTCTCTTTTAGTGGCTAGACCACATAAGAGGATACTAGCCTGTTACTGCTTATATATAGCTAATGAAGTCAGTCTTCTAGCTCTAGTGCTAAAGGCCTGAGCTGGAGTTCTAAAGTTCATTCTCTACTGATGATCTAGCCAGGTGCTCATTTCATAAGTTCTGCTACAAAAAGGAGAATACCTTATGTCATATTCCTTTTCACTAGGGATATGCAAGATTTTCAGTGTATAGTGCTGACCTTGCTTCCCGTCCAACTTAGAGGTTGCCCAGAACCCTTTATCTTCCACCCACTCACACTTCATTCACAACAGTCCTGAAACCTCTATCCTTTACCACACATCCCAGCCTTCATCGTCACACTGCCTTCAGTGTGTTGGACAACTGGACCTTTTCCATTTCTGGACTTTTGTGGTGATCCAGTGTGTTCCCTATTCCCCCAAAACTCTGAAAATATTTACTTCCCAATAATTGTCCATGCCAAAACTCAATAGATGTGGGTCGTCAAAATGCTCCACTTATTTTGCTAAAGCTGCTTGAAAGGAATATCACCTGTTGTGTCCCAGAATGTGCAGCATGCTAACAGGCAATCGTTGTAATGGGGATTCCTATTACAACTCAGTACACTTGGGCTCACATCAAACCAAAACTCTGGATACCCTGCTTTTAGTTTCACTTTGAGCCATCACAGCACAATCACTCCATTTTAAATGGTTACATCTTGAGACATAAGGCAGCCCAGGTTTCCTCAAAAATGAGCCAGACTCATCCAGATTCTTTCAAGCCTCAGCCAGGCTCAGCAAACCTCTCTGTGAATTTGGCTCTCATGTCAGGTTTGTCATTAAACCCCAAACAGGGATGTTTGGTAAGCAATCAAGACACAGGTTGGTTGGCAGGAGGTAAAACACTTTTATGAACCACATGAGCAGCCAGGTCAGTGGGAAACTGTTAGTGCTTTTGGAGAACATGGAGTTCACACAGGGCATGTTCTGAGGCTTTATATATAGTATATAAAATTAACAAAGCCAAACCCATATTAGCATTATGTCATTAATTAAAATAAGCACTCATTGACTAATAATGGGACACCCATCCTTACAACAAACAGGCGAGTTTTGTTACCAGAACTGTCGGGGCTGGTGCCAAGATGAAGAGCCATGGGAAAGCAGCTACAAATCCCAGAGACAGACTGGGTGAAGGCAACGAAAAATAACTGCTATGCAAGTGGGGTGGGGGAGGGGACAATCATTCTATAAAAGAGATGGAGAGGTTCAGAGATAGGACAGAAAAAAAAAACAAATCAAAGGAGAAAAGAGAATAAGGATGTGGGCGGGCAAGAGGGAAAGAAATATATTAAATCCAACTGTAAGGTAACTGCAGTTTGTTTAATTGATTCAAATCATTTCCGTTATTTGTGTTTCCCTGACAGAAAAAGGGAGTGGAAAGGAGTGGTAAAATCACGGTTCTGGGAAGACCAGGAGATGGGGAATCTTCCAGCCAATTATTACCATCAAGATGTAGGGGAAAGGAAAGCAAAACAACTTTTCTTTTTCTCCAGTTCATTCATTGCTAGATACTGTGGCAGTTTAAAAATTGTAACCCAGTGGTTATCTAAGCACAGAACTCTTAGGACTTCTAGATTTACAGCCCGATTTACTGGTACACTTCAGATGTTTTGAGCCATTATGGCCATGCAAACTGTCCCATTTTTTGCTGTCCATTTTGCCAGGATCACATCATCAGAAAAGCAGGAGTGTACTGGTGAATCTGAATCTTGATCTTTAGTTCGTGAATCGGTTTTGAGGGACAGAGATAAAATAGCAAACATTTAGTCTAGAGATCTTTATTTTTTGGTGAATGGGCCCATTGAAATGGACCACGTTGGGAATAAGGTACTACTCAGTGTGCATAAGGGCAACAGAATCTGGCCCTTTTAAAACTAGCAAGAAAATCTGATACCAGTCCAGATAGTTTATCCAGTGAACTGATCCATGTGAACTTGCCCTATGGAAAACCACGACGGAAGAAGATACAAACAAAAATAAGTCTGTTTCTGTTGATTTTTATAATTAGTAGCATTTATTTATTTGTATTATCATAGTGTCTAGGAACCTTCGTCATGGACCAGGACCATAGTGCCAGGTGCTGTACACAGAACCAATCTTAAACCCTAAACATCATATGCATCAGCCCTAACTATATGGCTGTTGCCATGTGTCAAGCCAGTGTACAGTTAAGGGTGTCTATATCTTCATAAATTAACATATTTGGATTTATTTTAAGTCAAACCTGAACTCTGAATTTCCTAAATTCATAATGTTTGGGTTTTGGATAATTACAATATCCATCTAAAGTTCCTGTGCTAAATTTCTGATATGTGCCTTCAACTTTAACTGCAGGTTGTTGTTGTTTTTTTTTTTTTCCTGGTAATACAATAAAACTGTTGTTCTTGACTGGGTCCAGAAGCAGTCACTTGTACCTTCCTTATACTTAACCATACTTTTTCCCTGCAACCAAGGGCATATCAGGGTCGGTTAGGGTAAGTGTACACTGCAGTCAGGAGGCATTGTGTAGGTATACTTCAGCTAGCTTTATTTTAGCTAGCGTGAATATCCCTAGCAGTATGGGCTAGCAGCTCGCGTAAGTACCCAGGGTCCAAGGCATGGCTGTACTCAGGAGGCTTGCTGTGCTACTGGCCCTGCTGCTGCAGTTACACAGCTGTTGTTACTCAAGCTCGCTTTATTCCATCTAGATCAAAGCTAGCACAGGTATGGGGGGAAGGGATAGCTCAGTGGTTTGAGCATTTGCCTGCTAAACCCAGGGGTTGCGAGTTCAATCCTTGAAGTGGGCCATTTAGGGATCTGGGGCAAAAACTGGGGATTGGTCCTGCTTACAGCAGGGGGTTGGACTAGATGAGGTCCCTTCTAACCCTGATATTCTATGTCTACACAAGTTGCAATCTCAGCTTCTGATTGCAGTGTAGAAGTACCCATAGCTTGGTTGAGAATTATGAAGTAGCACAGATACAGTAAAGTAGCTGAGACATGTAGGAAATACAGTTAAAAATAGACTAGAAATTGTATTTATTCAATGGTTAAGTCTATTTTTTTTGCCTCTGTTTTCATTAACAAGGTCAGCTCCCAGACTGCTGCGCTGGGCATCACAAAATGCGGAAGAGATGGCCAGCCCTCTGTGGAGATAGAGGCGGTTAGGGACTATTTAGAAAAGCTGGACGTGCACAAGTCCATGGGGCCGGACGAGTTGCATCCGAGAGTGCTGAAGGAATCGGCGGCTGTGATTGCAGAGCCACTGGCCATTATCTTTGAAAACTCGTGGCGAACCGGGGAAGTCCCGGATGACTGGAAAAAGGCTAATGTAGTGCCAATCTTTAAAAAAGGGAAGAAGGAGGATCCTGGGAACTACAGGCCAGTCAGCCTCACCTCAGTCCCTGGAAAAATCATGGAGCAGGTCCTCAAAGAATCAATCCTGAAGCACTTGCATGAGAGGAAAGTGATCAGGAACAGCCAGCATGGATTCACCAAGGGAAGGTCATGCCTGACTAATCTAATCGCCTTTTATGATGAGATTACTGGTTCTGTGGATGAAGGGAAAGCAGTGGATGTATTGTTTCTTGACTTTAGCAAAGCTTTTGACACGGTCTCCCATAGTATTCTTGTCAGCAAGTTAAGGAAGTATGGGCTGGATGAATGCACTATAAGGTGGGTAGAAAGCTGGCTAAATTGTCGGGCTCAACGGGTAGTGATCAATGGCTCCATGTCTAGTTGGCAGCCGGTATCAAGTGGAGTGCCCCAAGGGTCGGTCCTGGGGCCGGTTTTGTTCAATATCTTCATAAATGATCTGGAGGATGGCGTGGATTGCACTCTCAGCAAATTTGCGGATGATACTAAACTGGGAGGAGTGGTAGATACGCTGGAGGGGAGGGATAGGATACAGAAGGACCTAGACCAATTGGAAGATTGGGCCAAAAGGAATCTGATGAGGTTCAATAAGGATAAGTGCAGGGTCCTGCACTTAGGACGGAAGAACCCAATGCACAGCTACAGACTAGGGACCGAATGGCTAGGCAGCAGTTCTGCGGAAAAGGACCTAGGGGTGACAGTGGACGAGAAGCTGGATATGAGTCAGCAGTGTGCCCTTGTTGCCAAGAAGGCCAATGGCATTTTGGGATGTATAAGTAGGGGCATAGCGAGCAGATCGAGGGACGTGATCGTTCCCCTCTATTCGACATTGGTGAGGCCTCATCTGGAGTACTGTGTCCAGTTTTGGGCCCCACACTTCAAGAAGGATGTGGATAAATTGGAGAGAGTCCAGCGAAGGGCAACAAAAATGATTAGGGGACTGGAACACATGAGTTATGAGGAGAGGCTGAGGGAGCTGGGATTGTTTAGCCTGCAGAAGAGAAGAATGAGGGGGGATTTGATAACTGCTTTCAACTACCTGAAAGGGGGTTCCAAAGAGGATGGCTCTAGACTGTTCTCAATGGTAGCAGATGACAGAACGAGGAGTAATGGTCTCAAGTTGCAGTGGGGGAGGTTTAGATTGGATATTAGGAAAAGCTTTTTCACTAAGAGGGTGGTGAAACACTGGAATGCGTTACCTAGGGAGGTGGTAGAATCTCCTTCCTTAGAGGTTTTTAAGGTCAGGCTTGACAAAGCCCTGGCTGGGATGATTTAACTGGGAATTGGTCCTGCTTTGAGCAGGGGGTTGGACTAGATGACCTTCTGGGGTCCCTTCCAACTCTGATATTCTATGATTTCCTGGGAATTTTTTTCTTAAGGCCAACGGCCCTGTGTAGTATTGCAAGATTTACCCTGTTTTACACAAAACGACAGTAGGTAGCCAAAACACACCAGATGGCTCTTGTTAGATCAAATTGATGCTATTTCATTTCACAACTTAGATTTTAGCAAGGTGCCTACGGTACATTGTTATCACAGCTTGCTGTAAAAGGCTGCCTTTGGTATGTTCCTGGATTTATAACCTCTTCCTAAAGTTAAATGGTATTCACCAGTAATAACAAAAAGAATGTGACGTGAACAACTGGGAAATTAAGTTTTAGAGAATCAATAGATAGCTTTTTATATATATTGCTGATACTTTACCCTTTCACAAAACAAGTTTTCATTTTCAGTATAAGTTGAGACTGTCCTTGGGGTACACAGATGGTTCTATAAACCATATGGCACCAAAACCTTTTTACTGTACATAGTTGACATGGAAACAGCTAGTCATCAAAGAATGAGAAGTATTGTGGGTAAATCATCTGTTCCTAATGTTCCACTTAGAACATTTTATTTACATTCGAGGAGCATGTTTAACAAAAATTAGACAACAATTTACAGTATCTGGTTAGACTAATTTGTCCACAGACCTAAACTAAAATTAACGTCCTTGGGCTGTATGGCAGTAACTGACAAGGCATTCATGAATAAATAAGCAGTCATCAACATCTGGGAGACATTTTTTTTCATGTGTTCAGCTTCATTTTCATTGTATGCCAGTATGCTGTTCTAAATTGTTGAAGTTGGAGGCGAAAACTAATTCAAACTTTAAAAAGTTGGATGAAATGGCAGAATCTGCTTTGGTTTCCTTGGAATTAAAAACAACAAACAACAACAAGCAATCTGTGTGACTACTCAACACAAGATTTTTTTAAAAAATGGGTGTGTATGAAGGTGGGTTCCTAATTCTACAAGGCTATTATTCAGGTGCCTAAATATGGATTTAAGAACTTTGTCCCAGTCACACATTTCTGACAAGTTTTTGTCCTAAGCTCTTATTTGGGTACATAAATAATTGGCCTTAGTCACAAAAATGGTTATGTCCCACTACATTCAATAGGAGTTTCTGAGTGCCCAGCACTTTCAAAAAATCAGACCTTTTATTTAGAAGGGCGGCAGACTGGGAAGGTATGGGGTTCTTGTGGAAAAAATAGCTTTTGATAATGTAATTAAAGACTTTCCTAATGTATTTGGAGGAAGGGGCTGAGGTAAGGTTACATGGTCAATCTTAATTCTGGCATTTTCTAACTTTTGAGTGCTTGACTTTACAGTAAAAATAACAAGGAGTCCTTGTGGAACCTTAGAGACTAACAAATTTACTTGGACATACGTTTTTGTGGGCTAAAACCCACTTCATCAGCTGCATGAAGTGAAAAATACAGTAAGAAGAATATATATTATAGCACATGAAAAGATGGGAGTCTTACCAAGTGGGGGTAAGTGCTAATGAGCCAATTCAATTAAGGTGGAAGTGGCCTATTCTCAACAGTTGAAAAGAAGGGGTGAATACCAATAGAGGGAAATTACTTTTGTAGTGCTAACGAGGCCAATGCAATCAAGCTGGCCCATTTCCAGCAGTTGACAAGACGGTGTGAGTATCAGCAGAGGGAAAATTACTTTTCGTAGTGACCCATCCACTCCCAGTCTTTATTCAGGCCTAATTTGATGGTGCCCAGTTTGCAAATTAATTCCAGTTCTGAAGTTTTTCGTTGGAGTCTGTTTTTGAAGTTTTTTGTTGAAGTATTGCCACTTTTAAGTCTGTTATTGAGTGTCCAGGGAGATTGAAGTATTCTCCTACTGGTTTCTGAATGTTACAATCCTTGATGTCTGATTTGTGTCCATTTATTCTTTTGTGTAGAGACTGTCAGGTTTGGCCAATGTACATGGCAAAAGGGCATTGCTGGCACATGATGGCATATATCACATTGGTAGTTGTGCAGGTGAACGAGCCCCTGATGGTGTGGCTGATGTGGTTAGCTCCTATGATGGTGTCCCTTGAATAGATATGCGGACAGAGTTGGCAGCAGGGTTTGTTGCAGGGATTGCTTCCTGGGTTAGTGTTTTTGTTGTGTGGTTGCTGATGGGTATTTGCTTCAGGTTGGCGGTCTGTCTGTAAGTGAGGATATTCTTCTTACTGTAGTTTTCACTTCATGAATCTGATGAAGTAGGTTTTAGCCCACAAAAGCTTATGCCCAAATAAATTTGTTAGTCTCTAAGGTGCCACAAGGACTCCTCGTTATTTTTGCTGATACAGACTAACACGGCTACCCCTCTGAAACCTGACTTTGCAGACTTAGCTTCCTTTAAAATAGGGTTTTGTTGGTGTGTGTAACAAAATAAGAAGAGCAACAAAGGTCCTGTAATCTAACCTAGCAGTATTTCAGTCCATGCCAGTAGTGTGTGTGCGTGTCTCTCAGCAAAGAAATATAGCAATGCAGTGTGCTAAAATGTATGGCAACCAGAAGATTTTCTTTCATCTGACTGGAATGCACTGTAATTATCCAATAGTTCTGCCCAAGCCACAATTAAAACAGTACATATTTGTGCTCATTTTCCATATTATCAGCTCCTCTGACTTTCACATACAGGTCAAATTGTCTTCAGTGGAGCCAGGATTTCACCTCAGCTCTCCTCAATATTTCCATAATTTTGACAGTGGATTTTCTCGTTGTAGTGACACAGAAATAACTTTCTCCTTGCTGTAATCAGCATCATTTTCTCAAATAGTTGCAGTTTGCTGTGGTATATCGAGGGCTGTGTTGGAATTGCAAGTAGGGCTGTCAAGCGATTAAAAAAATTAATCACAATTAAATCACGCTGTTAAACAATAATAGAAAACCATATATTTAAATATTTTGGATGTTTTCTACATTTCCAAATATTTCAATTGCAAACTGTAAAGTGCTTACCTTATATATATATTTTTATTACAAATATTTGCACTGTAAAAAACAAAAGAAGTAGTATTTTTCAATTCACCTCATACAAGTACCGTAGTGTGATCTCCATTACAACAGTGCAACCTACAAATGTAGATTTTTTTTGTTACATAACTGCACTCAAAAACAAAACAATGTAAAACTTTAGCATCTACAAGTGCACTCAGTCCTACTTCTTGTTCAGCCAATTGCTAAGAGAAACAAGTCTGTTTACATTTACAGGAGATCATGCTGCTCCCTTCTTATTTAAAATGTCACCTGAAAGTGAGAACGGGCATTCGCATGGCACTTATGTAGTCGGCCTTGCAAGGTATTTATGTGCCAGGCATGCTAAACATTTGTATGCCCCTTCATGCTTCAGCCACCATTCCAGAAAACATGCTTCCATGCTGATGACAATCATTAAAAAATAATGCATTAATTACATTTGTGACTGAACTCCTTGGGGAAGAATTGTATATCTCTAGCTCTGTTTAACCTGCATTCTGCCATATATTTCATGTTATAACCATCTCATGTTGTTCATTTTAGGAACACGTTCACTGCAGATTTGACAAAATACAAAGAAGGTACCAATGAGAAATTTCTAAAGATAGCTACAGCACTCAACCCAAGGTTTAAGAATCTGAAGTGCCTTCCAAAATCTGAGAGGGATGAGGTGTGGAGCATGCTTTCAGAAGTCTTAAAAGAGCAACACTCTGATGCGGAAACTACAGAACCCAAACCACCAAAAAGCAAAATCAACCTTTTGCTGGTGGCATCTGACTCAGATGATTAAAAAGAAAATGTTGGTCGGCACTGCTTTGGATAGTTATCGAGCAGAACCAGTCATCAGCATAGACACAGGTCCTTCAATGGTGGTTGAAGCATGAAGTGATGTATGAATCTTTAACTCATCTGGCACATAAATATCTTGTGACACCGACTACAATACTGCCATGCGAACGTCTGTTCACTTTCCGGTGACATTGTAATTAAGTGGACAGCATTATCTCCTGCAAACGTAAACAAACTTGTTTGTCTGAGTGACTGGCTGAACAAGAAGTAGGACTGAGTGGACTTGTAGGCTCTAAAGTTTTACATTGTTTTGTTTTTAAGTGCAGTTATGTAACAAAAAAATCTACATTTGTAAGTTGCACTTTCATGATAGAGATTGCACTACACTACTTGTATGAGGTGAATTGAAAAATACTATTTCTTTTGTTTATCATTTTTACAGTGAGAATATTTGTAATAAAAATAAAGTATAAAGTGAGCACTGTACACTTTGTATTGTGTTGTAACTGAAATCAACATATTTGAAAATGTAGAAAAAATATATTAATACGTTTCAATTGGTATTCTATTGTTTAATAATATTATAATTGTGAATAATTGTGTAAATTTTTGAGTTAATCTTATGAGTTAACTGTGATTAATTGAGAGACCTAGTTTAAAATATTCTTCTTTTCCAACAAGGGACAATTTCAAAATATCAAACCCTTTTGGAAAGTCACATGGTATATATTTTAAAACTAAATTCATGGCTTAAAAAAATAATCTTAATTTTAAGATAAATATTTCTGTAATTGATCAATCCAACCTTAAATAGATTTTAACATCTTCTTTATTTTAACTACTGTGTATTCCTATTCCCACACCTACATCACAGTAGACAGTCATCTCACCAAACATCACTGCAACTAACAATATATGCCAAGTGGTCTGTCCCCTACTTTAGCAAACTATTTAGGATATTGTAGTGGGCACATAGGTTTTCCTTTTCCCTTTTTTCCTGAATGGCTATTTCCCTCCCTATTTTACATCTATCACACCCTATTACATATCAACTACAACTTCATCAGAATGCAAACCTACCAGCTGACAGGAAGAATGATACCTGCAGGTATTGTTCTGAAACACTTTGTTATTGGGATCTTGAGGTCAGTGGAGCAGAGGAGCAGCCTGCTTGGTCTCCCTCTCTTTCTCTTTTTGGTTACTGAGGGTTCTTGTTTTTTTTTTTTATTTTATGAATAAAAGTAGTCTTACACTGCAACCTTCCAGTAAGAACATTTTATGTGTTTTATCTAACTTCTCTGTTATGCTATGAACATAACAGTTGCTCTATCCTATTGCCCAAAGGAGGCAGGGAGGCTGTGGAGTTGTAGGGAATATACAGAATCCATCCATCTTTCCTTCCTTCCCAGATCACTGGTATGGATTGTGCATCCTGATCCATGGCACTTTGCACCTCCTGAATCTCCACCCGTGCATACGCTCCAGTGTACATGGTATGCCACAGATTGCATACAGCATTATTTGTGTATTGCACATCCCTCCATTTATTCTCTAAAAGCCAAGTTTGGCAGAAAAACACTTCTACCCAACCACAGTGAGTGGGATATGGCAGAGAATCATTGTAGAAAAAAAATAATTCCAAATGGAGCTAGGGTCTTATCACAGGAAAGTTTGAAGTGGTATTTAAAAATGGATACTGTTATGGCTTTCCCACTTGACAGCCTTACTTTTACTTAATGATATCTTTAGCCAGAACACACATAGTTAATTTAACCAAAATTAACTTCACTGTTCTATTTATAATAGGAATTTTAATTAATGTCAATGATAAATGATGGAACAGCTCTGGAGATGAACAAATACTGACTACTGGAAAAAATGAATGTAAGGACCTGGTTTTACATAGAAATGCAAAGATTAACATTAATTGTAAAGACAGTTCTGGTTGCTGCAATTCAGACAAACAGTAATGAAAAAAAGTTTTGAAATTAGGCTTCCTTGGAGAAGCTATATTGTCATAGCTTTTTCTAGATATTCTGCAATCTAGTAAAATTTTCCAAGGCAGAATTCTAGCTGGTGAAAATCGCCCTACCTCCATTTGCTTGAGATACACATTCAAACTATGAAGGTGCAGAACCTCGATAGAAAGTTACTGCGTTAGGTATAAAACCAGAAGTCTGGCTGTGTGTGCAGTACGGAATGCATTTACTTTAATGTCACCATTTGATGTAAATAAACTATGTGAGATGTAGGAAACTAGACAAAGCAATTGGAGATGTAAAAATGACTTTATTTTCGGGCTACATTAATAATAGAGGATCACTGTCTCGAACTAAAGCAAAATACCAAACTCATAGACTTCAAAAACATAATAGAATAGCAAATATATTTTCTTCTGATCTCTTCACTCTTGGGCATGAGTGGATATTAACTTTAATACAGGTTTCAGAGTAACAGCCGTGTTAGTCTGTATTCGCAAAAAGAAAAGGAGTACTTGTGGCACCTTAGAGACTAACCAATTTATTTGAGCATGAGCTTTCGTGAGCTACAGCTCACTTCATCGGATGCATACCGTGGAAACTGCAGCAGACTTTATATATACACAGAGAATATGAAACAATACCTCCTCCCACCCCACTGTCCTGCTGGTAATAGCTTATCTAAAGTGATCATCAGGTGGGCCATTTCCAGCACAAATCCAGGTTTTCTCACCCTCCACCCCCCCACACAAATTCATTCTCCTGCTGGTGATAACTTTAATACAGTAGACCTTTCATCCATGCAAGCCAAACGCCACACTCTGTGTTTTGGTGATCCACAGCACATATGCTCTACGTTCAGAACTGAGACGCCAAATAAAGCTTCCACAATCCCTAGCTTTAAATGAATACAATACCAAAGAAAGACTACAGCAGAAGTGAAATTTCTATTGAGAAAAGGGTAGCAATGTATATATGTGGGAGGGAGAGAGCTCCAGCTCGGGGTGCAGGCTCTAGGATGGGGCAGGGGATGAGGGGTTTGGGGTGCAGGAGTTTGGGGTGTTGGGGGGAGTGCAGGCTCCAGGAGGGAGTTTGGGTATGGGAGGTGACTCTGGGCAGGGCCAGAGGGTTGGGGTGCCGCAGGGAGTTCGGGGTGCAGGGTCCGAGTGGCACTTACTGCAGCTTGAAGCGGCCGCCAGGTCACTGCAACCCCTAGATGCATGGGCAGCCAGGGAGGCTTCATGCACTGCTCTAACACTCGCAGGTGCTGCTCCTAGAGCTCTCATTGGTCATGGTTCCCAGTCAATGGGAGCTGCGGAGCCAGCCGTTGGGGTAGGGGCAGCGCACAGTGCCTCCCTGGCTGCCCAGACATCTAGGGGCTGCATGGACCTGGCGGCTGCTTCCAGGAACCGCAGAAAGTTAGGGCAGGCAGGGAGCCTGCCTTAGCCCTGGACACCCACAGCACTGCTGACTGCACTTTTAACAGTCGGGTAGGCAGTGCCGACCGGAGCCACCAGGGTCCCTTTTTGACCAGGTATTCCGGTCAAAAACTGGATGCCTGGCAAACCTACGTCTGACCCTGCTCTCATACAGTTCTATAGCAAATATCTTGTTGACTTCACTGGTACAGGATTGAGTCCATGATGCCTTCCTTATACAGGGCTCAGTCCTCCAAGGCCCTGAGCATTATCCCTGATCCAGAAAAGCTCTTTAGCAAACTATGTAAGTAGTCCCGTTAAAGTCAATAGGAATGCTCATATGCTTAAAATTAATCACATACTTAAGTGCTTTGCTGGATCAGAGCCAGAAAGTTGAGCACCTTGCAGGATGGGGTCCATAAAGAACAGAGACGTGGCAACTTCTGCATAGTCAGCTTTAAATTGATTATTCTAGTGTTCAATTGCCCAAGTTTTTCTTCCTGTATACTGTTCTTCCACCCACTATTTGTTACTGAGACAAAGAAAGAAATTACCTTAATACAGGGATAACTGTTCTAATGCTTTACTCATCCAAATAAATTCCATAATACACATAATTCTTCCTCCCATTCCCCCAAAAGAAAACCTGGAATTCTCACAAGTTACTAGACATTGTCTAAACACTTCTGTCATATTCCAGAGTGCAATCCAGTGCAGACCTGTGAAAGGTTGTGTCACCACAACCTTGGGTGCCACAAAATGCTTTGCTGTTGTACCTCCCAACCAGGGCCACTCACAAACAGCCTAACATGCAGGTCAGACCCTGAGTGTCTGTGAACTGTTGCAGCCTTGGCCCAGCAATTCTGACCCCAGCAGCTTATCAGCCGTGTTCTAGTCAGACTCTGGCTTCCACTAGCCTTTGTAACTACTTGTAGTGTGACCCCAACACACTTCCAGTCCTGAGTTTTCCCCTAAGCTTGTGTTCTGCTCTGTTCAGCCCTTTCCTGGACAATTCAGACATTAAAGGGTTGTTGCCCCAGTAAGGGGGTCAATATTCAGCAGTTTGCTACTTTAACTGGAGCTACCAAACAGTTCAATTTAAATACAACACTGGACTAGTTTTGATTAAAAAATAAAACAAGTTTACCTCACTACAAAGAGAGAGTACGTGAATACAAGTATAAGGTATTACAATCAGAAATTGTTACAAGACAAAGATAAAACACTTTCTAGTGGCTAAACCAAGCCAGACTTGGTTGAAGTTAAAATTCTTACCGCGTGTTCCCAGCAACAAAGTTAACCAAATTCTCAGGTCAGGATCTCCCCCCGGAGTCAAAGGATTGGTTTCTTTGTCTTCTAAGGTGAAAGATAGAGAGGGAGGGAGGGATAGAGATGCCTTTGTGTG
The DNA here is from genome assembly GCF_965140295.1 of Lepidochelys olivacea. Classification (NCBI taxonomy): domain Eukaryota; kingdom Metazoa; phylum Chordata; order Testudines; family Cheloniidae; genus Lepidochelys; species Lepidochelys olivacea. The sequence continues at coordinate 71,184,868 of NC_140411.1, read as the reverse complement.
TTTTTACTCTATACTTCAGTCACTCTTTGAAGTGGACTCTTCTGAGGATTACCCCTCAAAGCAAAGTTTATTCAAATGGTAAAGAAGGTGACATGGAGTCTGGTGGTTAAGTTGGCTCCATGCTCTCTCCCCTACCCCGCTACCCGCTGAAATGCAGATTTGCCTTGTCTCCTGCCATTTCCTCTCTTGTCTCAAGGACCCTGTTTACTACTTATATCTAAATTGAGGTAAACACACATTCCTTTGTTTAGGATAGACCTAAGTTTAACAACTTTTGCCTAGTCAGGTCTGTGTGGGTTTGAACATCTGCTAACATCACCACGCAGGAGGAATTCAAAACTTTACATATAATGTTATGTACATTTCACCATGATATTATTGACCAGGAAGTTATTTGCTTTCAAATGATACTTCACAAGACATATTTTGTACAAATGATTATTACAATAATGTGTAGCGTTTGAATACAGAAGTATTTTCAGTCACATTAGTTACTGAGACAAAAAAGAAATTACCTTTCCACAGGGATGACTGCTCTAACATTTTGCTCATCTAAAAAAATCCCATGATTCTCATCTTCTTCCTTCCTGCTCCCAAAAGAAACCTCTGAAGACCTCCATTCTCACAAATTATTAGACACTGTCATAAACACTTCCATTTTCCACTCTTAAAATAATTGACTTTTATGCTTCTGGAGACCTATTCTGACACTGTAGATCAAATTACATTGGACCCTTATAACTCCACCTTGGGTTCATTAATCCAGTCTACAAGGTTAATTTCTATAATTTTTGACCTACTCTTATTTCAATCTATTCTAAAGTACTGTAAAATACAAGGTTCCATCAAAATAACCCCCTCCTAGACTTTTTATACACATCTTTTCTTCATTTCCAAGTATTTAATCAATTTTATTAAGAATAATATAATTTAATTTGATTCTACCTCTTTCACTTCAAGAAATAGTTTGACTAAATGTTTATGAACCAGCTGTTACATTACTAACATGATTTAATGGCAGAGTTCTTTCACAACACAATCAGTAAGAAGGTGGTCTGGGAAGTTCACAACAGACGCTTTTACTTTTTTTTCCCTCTCATACATGTGCTGTTTAGCTCACTAATCACATTACTCACCTGCATGTTTTTAAAATAAAATGCAAACAAAATAAATGGTATTGAATTATGCTGAAAGTTGATTTCACTTTAAAAATATACAGTTTTTAATTCATAAAAAATATAGCCTCTCTCTGAAACATAGAGACACATTCAACTCCTTAATACCTCTCCTTTGAGGCTTACATAAAATTGCCATTTTCAATCCTGCCATCTTCTTGTGGCAAAAAAGTAGACGTTAATTTGCAAAAAATTACATATAATTTTGAATAATATCACACAAATGTGCATAACGTGCAGCTTGATGGTGCAGAGGGATTCCAGATTACCCCAGAATGCTAATTAATTCCATATCCCTCCAAACCCATACTGCCTATTCCCTAACCCCACATCAATTAATTATGTACCCCTCAACCCAATATCAATTAATGTAGTGCTTCCCTCACCCTGATTGGATTATCCCACACACCCATAGATGGGTCTGAAAACTCATATTCTAAGTGGAAAACCTGTACAGAATTTTTGTCAGGCCTCCTTTTGACAACAAATAGACAAGTGGTGAGTTGTGAGTACTCAGACTGATTCCTGCTGATTACATCTGTGAATTGTGCTCAGGGATAGTCTATGCTAAAGCATTCTATTTTTCCTCTTAGCCAGTCCTCACTCCCGATTACCCACTTGTTTGTTTCATCTGTAGACTGTAAGATAAGGACTGTCACTTACTCTACTATATGTGGGTACAATGGGGCGGCGGTGGGGAGGCACAAACTGTTTGAAGTCTGTGGCTGCTACTGCAATGATGATAATAATTTACATTTATATATAAAATTTTTCCTCCCAGAGCACTTTGCAGAGTGTGGGAAACACTGCAGCTTCTGCAAAATAAATAAATAAAAAGTGCCTCCTCACAACAGCATTTCTGACTCTTTTTAGTCATTTTCTGTAAACATTCATAAAAGCGACCTTTATATCTTCCTCAAGGATGTTGACGGAAAGCAAAAATCTTGTAATTTGCTTGGAGGTTTGTATCAGAAAGGTTAGCACGGCCAGCTTGAAGTCAATTTGATTTCCCCCCTCCTGTTTATTTTCCCCCACTATCATTACGACCACTCCTTGAAGTCAATGAGAGCTTCTCCGGATCAGGGAGAGTAAAAGAAATACCATGGTTTTAACAGATGACGTGCACACTATGAATAATGACTAGTAAAATACATAATAGAAGCAACTGCTTTGTGAAGAATCCATAGGGCAAAATATGTGCGCCTAAAATGTCTGAACAATCTTAAATAAACATTTTATAAAGGAAAACAAACAACCCTCTCCCCCAAATTTTAATCTCAGATATTTCATTCACAGAGAAAAGGGCTAAATTATTTGAATAGATCATTCTCAAGGAATCATAGATTCTAAGGCCAGAGGGGATCATTGATCATCTAGTCTGACCTCCCGCATAACACTGGGCATAGAATTCCCCATAATAATTTCTAGAGTACATCTTTTAGTAAAACATCTAGTCCTGATTTAAAAATGGTCAGATGAAGAATCTACCACAACCCTTTGCAAATTATTCAATGGTTAATTACACTCACTGTTAAAAACTGTATGTCTTATTGTCAAGTGGAGTATGTCAAGTGGAGTGCCCCAGGGGTCGGTCCTGGGGCCGGTTTTGTTCAATATCTTCATAAATGATCTGGAGGATGGTGTGGATTGCACTCTCAGCAAATTTGCGGATGATACTAAACTGGGAGGAGTGGTAGATACGCTGGAGGGCAGGGATAGGATACAGAGGGACCTAGACAAATTGGAGGATTGGGCCAAAAGAAATCTGATGAGGTTCAATAAGGATAAGTGCAGAGTCCTGCACTTAGGACGGAAGAACCCAATGCACAGCTACAGACTAGGGACCGAATGGCTAAGCAGCAGTTCTGCGGAAAAGGACCTAGGGGTGACAGTAGATGAGAAGCTGGATATGAGTCAGCAGTGTGCCCTTGTTGCCAAGAAGGCCAATGGCATTTTGGGATGTATAAGTAGGGGCATAGTGAGCAGATCGAGTAATGTGATCGTCCCCCTCTATTCGACATTGGTGAGGCCTCATCTGGAGTACTGTGTCCAGTTTTGGGCCCCACACTACAAGAAGGATGTGGATAAATTGGAGAGAGTCCAGCGAAGGGCAACAAAAATGATTAGGGGTCTGGAACACATGACTTATGAGGAGAGGCTGAGGGAACTGGGATTGTTTAGTCTGCGGAAGAGAAGAATGAGGGGGGATTTGATAGCTGCTTTCAACTACCTGAGAGGTGGTTCCAGAAAGGATGGTTCTAGACTATTCTCAGTGGTAGAAGAGGACAGGACAAGGAGTAACGGTCTCAAGTTGCAGTGGGGGAGGTTTAGGTTGGATATTAGGAAAAACTTTTTCACTAGGAGGATGGTGAAACACTGGAATGTGTTACCTAGGGAGGTGGTGGAATCTGCTTCCTTAGAAGTTTTTAAGGTCAGGCTTGACAAAGCCCTGGCTGGGACGATTTAATTGGGGATTGGTCCTGCTTTGAGCAGGGGGTTGGACTAGATGACCTCCTGAGGTCCCTCCCAACCCTGATAGTCTATGGTTCTATTATTATTTCCAGTCTGAAATTGTATATAGTATAAAGACCAGTATCTAGTACTGAATAGTTCTCCCAGCTCTAATGCACTCACTACACTTGTGCTAGTGCTGTGCAAAACCATCACTGTGAGAAACAGGCTTTGATTATGGTGGAGTGGTAGCAAGAGCATAGCTGGGGTTGTAACAGAGTTTTCATTTAAACAGATCATACCTCTTACTCTGCCTCACCTGCACGCTGACCACTACGATACCAGTTAGCTCTGTGTTCTTGAGGAACCAGGCTGCAGTATCTAGCCTGTCTGACTCACGAAAGACACCCCACCTCACCCCCACCCCCAACAGTCTCTGCTTGAACCAAAACCGATAAGAGAAAAGACTTGCAGAGTGCAGCGAAGGGTGTTGGGAGAAAACACCTAGACCACTCCTGTCGAGGGTGACAAGATTAAGACATCTCCATTACCATACAGAATGGAGAACAGAGAACTGCACTGAACTCTGGGACCAGAAAAGCAGGAAAGCACTGCATCATGGGGGATCTCTGCTCCAGATGGAAATGAACCTATGCCTGCACACACCCAGCTCAGCAGTTATCAGACCAATTCTAATAATGAATCCTTGACTGATATCCAAAATACTGAAGCAGCCTAATTGCACTGTGAGCTCCCTGGAAGAAAACACCACCCATAGCCAAGAGCGATCAGCTCCTATTGTCTAGCCTAAAGAAAACCCTTGAGTCATCAGTTTACCCATAAACAAATCTAGTGTTCTCCCTAGAACCATTGTTGTTTCTCTACAAAAACCTCTACCTATGTTCAACTAAGTTCTGATGCATGGACCCAAACCCTGTATCAGCCGCACTGAGACTCCATCTCCTGACTGATCGTGCTGAGGGCTCTGCCAGTCTCCCGCACTCAGGACCCTGAGCTACCACCATCACCTGGGAATCCCAACCAGTTCAAGCTTCAGGGAGCAGTGAGATCTTTTTTCTTTCTCTCTCTCTCTCTCTCTCTGTTTTCCTTTCTACCTCAGGTAACCTTTAATAATGTACGCTATGTTGGTTTAGGCTCTCCTTGTGTAGTTATCACTGTTATCCAATAAATAACTTTTATGGTTAAGCTGGTTGCTTCTCTCTAAATTTTACTCTTTTGTGTTTTAGCTTCCCCATTCACTCTGCAGCAATGATTCCTTTATCTAAGCTAAAGATCCCTGTAGCGCCCAAAAATACTGTGGGGTTTGCTCATCAAGTGGGTTACTACCAATATAATTGTAATGTGAAAGTGGGGATAGGGACATGCTGAACCTATGGCATATAAGGGTGACAGTTTGAAAGTGCTGCTTGACCCAGCCCACTGAGTCCAGGGACACCTAAGGCATCAGCTTGAAAGTGCTGATTGACCCGGTCTGCTCAGATTTGCTCTGTTAGTGTGTGTGTGTCTGGAGGAACCCAGCCTTAGGGAACATAGATCCCGCAGGATGCTCCATTGGGAGGGGACTTGCAGAAGGGAGAAGTAGAGCTCCACATGAAAACACACGTGACACAAGCTGTACATTTATAGAATTACAGGACCCCCCAAACCCCACTACCACAGAAAAGTAACCCTAATAAATGAGCATTCCCCCAAAGTAATGGGAAAATCTGGTAACAACTAATCTATCTCCCTTGGGACTACTTGTAATATTTCAAATCTCTAAGCTGCTTTCGAACTGCTGTCAATTGGGGGCAGAGGCGAAGCACCCACAGATATTTTTTTTTCCAAATTCCCAATGGGGCAAATCCCAGGATACTCTTTTCTGGGCCAATCACAGGTTTAATGTCCTATCAAGGCTGAAAATGAGAATTTAATATCATTAAAAAGAAAATGATCTCTCTTTCCAAATAAACTGGCATTTGCTTCTTTCCCTAGGGCACTGTGATAATATCAGACTTTAAAATCATTACATTAGATGTGGAAAATTGCCATTTTGTCCAAATCACTGCTGGAGTACAAATTAAGGTAGTATGAACTCGTGTAATATTGAAGATATTTGAGTGAAAATCTGTGACAACAAACTGTAAATTTCAGAACTCTCTAGCGCTAACGGTAGCTTGAGCAAAAAGAGTTCCCTCTAAAGTACTCCGTGATTGTGTTATTTTGTTCTACTAGCTAAAGAGCTTCCATTTCCTTTTTCAAAAGATCTTCTGGGACTTTGTTGACCAATTGTGAATGGACCTGCTGGATAAGCCAGTGTTTTAGCTTTTGAGATGCAATCTCCAGGCACACCACAGGGTAAAATAAAATAATAAAGCATGAGAAAACACTACTTAGCATCTGTTGAATGTATTTTACACTGTTTTTAATCTACCTTTTTGCTTCTGCAGTTAGCAAACAATACATTTAAAATTAATAAAACTGGTTATTAAGGCAGCCTTTATCTTTCACTTTATACTCAGATTATCTTCCAACATCCTCTGCTACAGGTCAACAAGAGAATATATTGTTATGATGTGAGTAATATTTGGACATGGTGCAGTACATTTTCCATCAATACACTCATTCCATGGTGCACTTATAAATGCTTATATATTTGTTTTATTTACAACCTAAGGCACACTTAGATATATTTAACTGATTAAATGACCCTGGGAGGAAAAAAATTAATGGGCCAAATTCAAACCTGGTATAAGTGGGTACAACTTCACTGAAATCAATCCACTCTTGAAGTCAGTGAAATTGGATCCACTTACAAAAGTCCCCAATTTGGTTCAATTAGAGGCAATAAGTGTGAAGTTCTCACAAGTAACACATTTAGGCCCTGATTTTGCAAGTGACTCTACATGGGGTCCAGCTACCCGGACTCAGATGCAGGATCAGGGCCTTAAGCATTATAATGTGCATGGACAGACTGATCCTGCTAACAGAGGGCTTGCCGTGGATTGAACCCATAACTGAAGGACCCCTGTGCCTTCAAGGATCTAGTTGCAGGATCAGAGCTTACCTCTCTCCTACCCCTTTGTAATTGTTTTTTCTTTTACTCACATTTTATGTAAGAAAATTCTTCTTCTTCCTCCCACCCCACAAGTGTTTTGGGAACATTTTAACAGCTGTCTAGTAACTATGATCATATTCTTTTTTTTCCCCATTTATATTAAATTTTGAAGCATAATTATCTAAATAAATGGTTCAATGAATTGTCCCTTTGCAATGCAGACTAGCAAAATAGCTCTCTCTAGTACCATAGAGTTATATTGTGAAACACTATAATCTGACATGTTGTAGACGCATACTTCTATTCTACAAACAAGCCTATAAAACAACTTTACTCTGATGATTTTCACCACACTGAGATTACTTGTTTAAAGCATAAATCAATGACAAGTTTTAAATGATACTGACCTCCCAAAACAGTATTTCATATAAAAAAAGGAAAGCCATCCTGAAAGTGGCATAGTTTATGAGGAAAATAAAAATACGGATAAGGTTTGTTTGTATGGTGTTAGAACAGGACTTCTTGCCTAAGAGGCACAAGATACATGTGAGTCTCAAGTAGCTTTCTTCTGGGTCTGACTCAGGAGCTGAGAAGAACAAAGCCACCAAATCCCATGGATGGTAGGCCCCAAAGGGAGGAAGTGCTGGAGATGAAAAGAAGCAACTCACTCTTTTCCTCACTCCACTGCTGCTGACACTGCTAATCCTTTCTTTCCCAGCACCACCTACAATCCTCTTCCTGCAACTTCCACCTCCCAACAACATGCTCAACCATTGGCACTCAAAGAGATATGCATTCCTGCCATTATCCCATTCCCGCAATCCTCTCCAGCCATAAGATGGCATGGCATTTGAGTAGGTTGCAACAAGAAATCATAGCTGGCTTTAGGGTGCAGGTGAAAAACATTTTAGAGCCATTAACTACAATGACTGTGTTTTGCTTTGTATTAACAACAGGTATCGGGATGTGGATTTTATATTATATGTGATCATGGAGGCGGAATACGATATTACTACTAATGAAACATATAGATTTAACATAGATAAATGAATGGTAATATATTGACCAGTATAGCTTCACAGCAAGTGGGTGTTAGTTGCTGTAGAAAGCAGTGTTAGGGAAAATGATAGTGGGTTATAAGAAATATTATCTATTATTTGTACTGGAGTAGTACCTAAAAGCCCGTGTCAAGAATGGGGTCCTATTGTATTAGGAGCTGTACACACAGAGTAAGATGAGCCCCTTCCCATAGAACTTGCAATCTAAGGGCATCATTGAAGATAATGGAATGACTCATTGATTTCAGTGGGCTTTATATCAGGCCCTGTATCTGAGTCCTGCAAGTAATGCTATGAGGGCTAAGCTTCATATCTGTTTGGAGCCCTTCTAAGGTCAATAGCTGCTCCTGGGTACATGTCGGTGAACACATTTGCAGGCACTAATTTAAGACAAGACGCAGCAATTGAGAGTAACAAACAATAGGAGGGAAAGAGGTGGATAGCATAGTGATATCAGCAATAAGAGCTAATGGTTACATAGGCTAGCTATGTGCATTACTTGGTGGATTGGAATTATAGGAGACATTTTGTTTGGTGCTGAAGTATGTCATGTGTAGTTAACCTTCTGGTAAGACAGGATGGAATTTCCTCATACAAGTTTAGTATGTAGGATCAACAAGTATTTATGCATTTGCTTAGGTTTTCCAGATTTTTTTTTAAATTAAAATGCCAGCAATATTGGTTATTTTAATTACTCTTTAATGTGATATAAAGACACTCCACATCTCCTTAAAAGAGAACTCCTCCACAGAGACCTCTTTCTGACACATACCTACTTCTTGAAAGATTTGTCCAGATCTTTAATTTGTGTACATTGACAAAGTTCAACTGACTTAAATGGCACTATGGTGATTTACCCTAGTTAAGGATCTGATTCAGTACAAGGGTCAAATTCAGCACTGGAATAAATGAGTGTAACTGCTGAATGTTTGAAAAAACACACCAGTACAAAGTGAATTCAGCAGTCACGCACACATACATTTGAGTTTTGCCAGAATTGGTCACTGATTATTCATGATTTTATTCATTGGGAACTGCAGTAGGAAAGTTGCAAGCCATGCTTTTCTTTATTAAATAAAATCAATTATTATTCAAATGACAATTTCATTTAATTCAAAAGGTATGAAATGTCCACATTTCCCTGATGCTGTTGCTAAGGTAACAAACTGGGTCACAGACATACAGCAGTGTGGTTTATACTCACACAATTCATTAAAACTTCTTGTTTCTCCTTGATCTCTGACTCTAGATTTATCATATAAGAACCCTGGTTGTGGGACATCACTAATCATATTTGCTTAACTACCAGGACTGGAGAAAAAATATCATCTGATTGCTGTTTGTAGGTAATACAGTCTATGGGCCAGATTCTCCTACCCTTACAAATATTAAGTAGCACCTTACTCAAGAGGCAGGTAAGTGAGAATATTCATGGAGTAAGTGGTTATCAGAACCTGTCCCTTAGAAAGGATCGAACATTGTATTAAATTCTTACTGTGGTGTTATTGCAAGAAGTCTTAATGTTAGAAATAATAAATAAATAATAAATGATGAAATAATAAAGTGCAAAATTATTTACAATGAAAGGTCTGCAGTGATTACACATCAAAATCTATGCACCATAATATTGAGTAAAATGACAGCCACTTAATAGAATATTATCACACTAACAGCAATATACAGCACTGTGGCAAACAAACAGACACAAAGATTAGAAGTCAGTGATTAGAAGTGTTAGTCCTCTTTAGGTTTTCTTTATAAAGCTTTGCTTGAAGAAAAGACAATTACCAGATTAACTGTGAACTACATCTTTAATTTCCAACTGGTGGAGGGTGGATACATTTATATGAACCTCTCCCTGTTCCATTTAAACTACTGATATCAGTATTTTAACTATAATTTAACTAATTTTCTCTTCCCAAGCTAATCTTAACTGTTTGAGTTTCTAATGGATTTTCAAAAGCCATAGAAATTCATATACTTCAGAAAAATGATAATTTAATTTTAGAAAGCTATAACCCCAATCCAGATTTTCCTCACTAAAATTAGTTCGGTAAAACTACTCTTCAATTTTACTCATATTCAGTGAATCGCCACCATTATTAGCATAGCTTTAGTCCCAATTTAGCAAAGTACTTAAACATGTGGGTAATTTTAAACACAGGAGTAGTGCCTCTGAGGCCAAAGGAGCTACTCAAGTGCTTAAAGTTTCATTCACATTTAAGTGCTCTGCTGGACCTGCATTTCCAACTCTGGTAGATTCATCTAGCTCTTACATCTCAGGGTCCTGTTTTTAAAACCCAAAATTTATGGGTTTTAACCCATTTATGACCTCACTGGTGCAAATAATTTGTGGATACAAAAATGAAAGTAAAAAGGAAGTTTGAATTACATTACTCTGCAAAAATATCAGGCCCACAATACCTAAATTGTGCCCCTCTTTGTGCCTCCACCCACACTTCTAGTATAGGGCTCTAGGCTGTTCTCAGTGGTAGCAGATGACAGAACGAGGAGTAATGGTCTCAAGTTGCATTGGGGGAGGTTTAGGTTGGATATTAGGAAAAACTTTTTCACTAGGAGGGTGGTGAAACACTGGAATGCGTTACCTAGGGAGGTGGTGGAATCTCCTTCCTTAGATATTTTTAAGGTCAGGCTTGACAAAGCTCTGGCAGGGATGATTTAGATGGGATTCGTCCTGCTTTGAGCAAGGGGTTGGACTAGATGACTTCCTGAGGTCCCTCCCAACCCTGATATTCTACGATTCTATGATGCTGAAGTGTTGAAATCTGCCTACAAATTGGAGGAGTTCTTCATTCATGTCATTATGAATATATTCCTAACTGGGTTCTTGCATGCTATTCCAAATTCTAAGAAATAAAATAGTGTTATGTTGCAACCTTCCAGCAAGAGTATTTCTGTATTTTTATCTTATTTATCTGTGTGTATGCCATGAACATAACGGATACATGATTGAGATACCATGTCTTTTTCTACCTTGCTCCACCTCCCTTATTGGCCCTCTAAAGTCCATCCTCTTAAAAGAGAAGACTGGAAAGAAACTCTGCAAACTCAACCCTGCAGAAACTTCTGGAGACCCTCTTCCTTTCCTTTGGGTCTATCAGTGGGAGAGGACTATTTAGCCTCTGTTTTTTTGTTTTTTTTGTTGTTTTTTTTTTAAGTATAGAAAACACAATAATTGTCAGTCTTCATTTAGAAAAAAATATATATTTTATCAAGAGGTACGGACATTTTGTGCCAAGTTTCCAATTTTTCAACAGTCTGAATACTAAAAATTCCTCTATTATTATTTAACATTTATACTTCAGAAACATCTAAAGACCAGCTAGGTTACGGCCCCATTGTGCCAGGCACTGCAGAAACATATCTAGTCCAGTGTATCACTAAAGGTATATTATTGATGGAATCCCCCCAGAAACATGACAGAGTTAGGCATAATTTTCTTTTTACCTCATGTGTGATTTGCCTACAGCTTTAAGAAAATCTATTACACAAATGTATGTGAAAGAACCAGGCATAGGGTTGCCAGGCATCTGGTTTTCAACTGGAATGCCTGGTAAAAAAGGGATCCCGGAGGCTCTGGTCAGCACCAGAGACTGGACTGTTAGAAGTCCAGTCAGCAACGCAGTGGGGCTAAGGCAGGCTTCTTGCCTGCCCTGGCTCTGTGCAGCTCCCTGGAAATGGCTGACATCTCCAGCACCTAGGCACAGGAGCAATCAGGGAAGCTCCATGTTCTGCACCTGCCCCCGATGCCAGCTCCGCAGCTCCCATTGGCCGGGAACTGCAACCAATGGGAGGTGCGGTGATGGCGCATGACCAGATCTGCCTAGGTGCTGGATATGGCGGCCGTTTCCGGGAGCAGCATAGAACCAGGGCAGGCAGGGAGACTGCCTTAGCCCCGCTGCACCACCGACTGGGAGCTGCCTGAGAAAAGCGCTTCCTGGCCAGACCCTGCACCCCAAAACCCCTGCCCGAGGTAGGAACCCCTTCCTGCACCCTAACTTCCTCCCAGACCCTGCCCCCACTCCAACCCCCTGCCCCACGTTGGAACCCCCTCCTGAACCATAACTCCTTCCCAGACCCCACACCCCCACCTGCACTCCAACCCCCTGCCCCAGCCCAAAACCTCTCCTGCACCCCAAGCCCCTCATCCCTGGCCCCACCCCAAAGACCACACCCCCAGCAGGAGCCTTCACCCCCTCCCACACCTCAAACCGTGCCCCTGCCCGGAGCCCCCCCGCACCTTGAACCCCTCATTTCTGGCCCCACCCCAGAGCCCGCACCCCCAGCTGGAACCCTTACCCCCTCCCACATCCCAATCCCCTGTCCCAGCCCACTTAAACCGAGTGAGGGTGGGGAAGATTGAGCAACAGAGGGAGTGGGGGCAGGGCCTCAGAGAAGGGGTCGGGCAGGGTGTTTGGTATTGTGCAATTAGAAAGTTGACAACCCTAGCCAGGCATTGCTGGCCTTAGGGAAAGTGGCACCCTGGGTGAACTTTTATTTTGGTGCCCCTGGCCCCTGCTGCCTCCCTGGACTCCTCCCAATCTCCTCATTGCTCTTGGCCTCCACTGCCTCCCCAGGATCCCCACCCCCACTGTCCCTGGACCTCGCTGCCTCTCCTCATCTCATTGCCCTGCGTTCCCTTCTGTGGCCTCGCACTCCAAGCACACCCCACTTGTTGTCTCTTGAGCATGGCGCCCCCCTGACCATGGCATCCCAGGCAGTCACCCACGTTGTCCACCCACAAGGCTGGCCCTGGGCCAGGCATGTTCCCTACAGGTTTCATAGAAACAACTTGCCTTATGATGTGCCTCACCTGATCATAATTTAAAAAATAATGACTTGTTTTAAATATATCTTAAGATAACAAAGCAGATGGCATAAGTGGCCCAACCTGCTAGCAAGATGTAATTTGGTGCAAAGTGTGGGGGATGGTGGGGCAGCTGGTGGGGGGAACAGAATGCAGAGAATTTGGGGAAAAGAACTGAGTTTCATAATTCAAGAATGTAAATCACAGAGCAGTTATATTCTCTCAGAAACTACTTAATGATCACTTACTAAAACAGCTGAACCAAGAATGCCAGCCATACAGCTGCAGTTTCTTAAAAAAACAAACCAAAACACAACTAAAGCATGTTTTCCTTTTATTCAATACTGTGCATGCAATGTAATTTCTCCTTGTTCTCTTGGCATGGCAGCCTTAGATCATCCACTTGGAAGAGAAATTAAATGTCTTATTTTCATAGGTTAATATAGTAAATTAATTTATGCTTTTTTAACTATCTCAAATGAGGGAAATTCTGTAGTCCATATTTGAGTAAAATCCTCAGTAGCAACAGATAATCACAGAATAAGAAATCTGTATTTATGATGTATTTGTAATGCAGTAGCACATAGGGTTCCTAATAGTTGCTGCCTCAAATACTTGCATTTTAATATATTCACATGCAGCCTTAATTATGCTTAATGCTACAGTGCTTTGCACTTTTATTTTCAATTACAGAGTCTGAAACCAGTCGCTGAGAGCCAAATCTTTGTAGTTCTCCCTGCTCATAAAAGACACTTGAAGTAGGAAGTTGAAAATGTTGTTAACTATCGTTCATCCTTGATACGTTCATCTCTCCAGAGCTTATTTAAACTTCAAAGTCTTGACCCATTGAAATGACTTAAATGGGCACTCTGAACTTGAAGAAGATATACAACAACCAATAAAATTGCTCATAATATGAGCTCTCTTTGCTGTGATATTTCCTAGATGGCAGCAATAGAGAACACTTTAAATATCTTAATGGAGGAAGTAAGTTAGATTAATTATATAAAATACTGCAGTGGTCTTTAAACATGAAACACTCTGAGGACATATTCATTCCAGCCTAATAAGCAGTCACTTTGTTGACCATTTTTGATGCAGGGAATTGTTCCATATACTTATAAACTGAAATCACAATCTTTCTCCAAGTGTCAAATCTGCACAAATGCACTGAAGAGGAAAATAGTGACAAGCTTCTGAAGGCTGATCATGTTTGAATAGATAAATTCTGGCTTATCTCCTCATTTAAGGAAACAGGACCTCATTAATCTCTTTAATCAGGTTGAGAACTATTTAATTTCAATTTTTGTGGGGTTAAATCTACTAATTGATCCTTTTTTATTAAGTTCACTTTATAGGGTTTTTTTAAACTGTCTAGTGTAAACAAATCCTTTTTCTTGACTCTTCTATGATCACCCCCCACATTACATCCACCCACCCCAACATACATGAAAAATGGCATGACAGCAATATAAAAACACTTTGATGTAGCCAGGAATAAGGTATATTTAGGTTTTATAGTATTGATTAATTTGGTAATGCAAGGACTGAAGGCCTGTAAAATAGCTAGCTTAGCCAAACAAATCAAGGCCTAACACCTTAATAAGGTTGACACAAGTAACTAACTGATAAGTAACCCTAATATCACCCAATCAAGTGTTGCAGTAAAGAGCTTTGCTAAATGCTGGTGATTATGGAATAAGAAACTGCAAAATACCAGTTACCGGTTGTCATAAATATAAAGGGAAGGGTAAACACCTTTAAAGGAAAAACTCTTTCACCTGTAAAGGGTTAAGAAGCTAAGATAACCTCATTGGCACCTGACCAAAATGAACAATGAGGAGACAAGATACTTTCAAAGCTGGAGGGGTGGAAGGGGAAACAAAGGGTTCTATCTGTCTGTGTGATGCTTTTGCTGGGAACAGATCAGGAATGCAGGTCAGAACTCCTGTAAAGAGTTAGTAAGCAATCTAGTTAGATAGGGGTTAGATTCTGTTTTGTTTAAATGGCCGATAAAATAAGTTGTGCTGAATGGAATGTATATTCCTATTCTTGTGTCTTTTTGTAACTTAAGGTTTTGCCTAGAGGGATTCTATATGTTTTGAATTGGATTACCCTGTAAGGTATTTACCATCCTGATTTTACAGAGGTGATTCTTTTACGTTTTCTTTAATTAAAATTCTCTTTTAAGAACCTGATTGCTTTTTCATTGTTCTTAAGATCCAAGGGTTTGGGTCTGTGCTCACTTCTGCAAATTGGTGAGGATTTTTATCAAGCCTTCCCCAGGAAAGGGGGTATAGTGCTTGGGGGGATATTTTTTGGGGAAGACGTTTCCAAGTGGACACTTCCCCTGTTCTTTGTGTAACACTTTGGTGGTGGCAGAGTTTAACCTAAGCTGGTAAGAGTAAGCTTAGGGGGTCTTTCATGCAGGTCCCCACATCTGTACCCTAGAGTTCAGAGTGGGGAAGGAACCTTGACACCGGTATTTTGAGCAATTCCTAAGAAATAAGGGTAAGCAGATGTTAAACCCCAATACTATACTGACTGATTCTTGTAAATGCTAGTGAGTATGAGGTAAATCGCTAATAAGCCTATAGGAGTTAGGAACCACAATATTAATATGATGCAAAAGCACATGGATGGAAGATGATGGAGTTGCACCCATTATGAATATACACAGAGTACAGTGGGCATCAGTGTACCCCATTATGAAAGGTGCCACTCAAGCTATGTGCTGTGGGATGCACTGGGACAAGACTGACAGAAGTCCACCTGCTGAACATCTCACAATTTCAAATGTGTACATAAGAATGGCCATACTAGATCAGACCAATAGTCATCTAACTCGGTATCCTATCTTCCAACAGTGACCCGTGACAGATGCTTCAGAAGAAATGAACAGAACAGGGAAATGTATTGAATGATCCATTCCCAGTTGTCCAGTCCCTGATTCTGGCAACGACAAGTAATGCAAATGCTATACATTCTGTATCTTGCTTCTCTCCCTTATTATACTACAGTGTTTGTGGTATGGTTGTGTTTCTTATAAGAATATTAATAAAGAAAAACATAATTTGTTTAAACAGTGTCTCAAGTGCTCATCAGGTCTCTCACTCTAATATTAATCCTGATACTGTAGCTGACCTGGATGACAAATCCCCTCAAACTACTGCAGTCTAAATTGTCACTCCATAATTAATCTCTAAACCTACCTATTGGGTTACAGTGATTTCATCAGTGTTGCTAACTCCTGCAATTTTATCACAAGCCTTGTGATATATGGTGTTTTTCTTAAAGCCCAAGCTCCTGGAGTTATGTGAATGAAAATCTCTGCTTTCTTTTTTAAAACAAACAATTTACTAGCCTTCATAGCTGGCCGCCGCTTCCCACAGCCCCTATTGGCCTAGAACGGTGAACCGCAGGATCAGCTGAACCTGTGGACACTGCAGGTAAACAAACCGTCCCAGCCCGTCAGCAGATTTCCTTGACAGGCCACATGACAAAGGTTGCCGAACCCTCCTGGTATAGACCTAGCCTCTGTGATGGTTGGAAGGAGTAAGAAGCTTCCCGCTTCTTTTCATGGCCTGCGTAAGGGCTGTTCAGAACACTAGCCCATGTATTTGGAGAGAGCAGAGGTTTTTCTGAGTTGTTCCCTCCCTGGAGCAACTCATTGGAAAAAGTATGGTGAGGGATGTGGAGTAGATGGTACCTTACCAGATGGTAATAGATGTGGAGTAGATGGTACCTCCCACAAAAACCACTTCACTATATACTGTCCAACAGAACTAGCCAATCATGGCATCACTTTTTAAAGTGATGTTGTAAATTACTGTGCCCTTAATATAACTAGGATGCTTCAGGAGACATTATGCCTTTCTGGCAGAATAATATTTTTATATTGATCCAGCATTTTATCACTGTCAAGAGGTTGATAAAATAAAAATTAAAAAAAAAATTCTGATTACAGATTAAGTCAGATCTGTAACTCCAACACAGTTACCAGAATTTTACAGTTCTTGTAAGAACCTTCCTTAAAAATCGGACAAAAAATTCATTAAAGCACAATTTCCTCTACATCACAGAACTGGAAAGTTGTGTCATATTTCTCAAAGGCATGGATATAACAGTTTAAAACTGCATTCAGCTTTGTTTAAATTTTTCTTCCTCTAATGGCGTACTCATGCTCCCATTAGCTTAAATGGGAGCAAGCTCAACCCCTATTATTTTATCCCAACCACAACAGGTCAAATTCTGGTATTCTTACTCCTGTTGAAAAGTGTCATACACTGAGAGTAGCTCTGTTAGAATCAATAAAAAAATGTGTTATAGGCTTCAGTAAAAACACAATAAGGCTGGAAAAGGCAAAGGAATTTCAATAAAATTTATTATCTGCCAGGCTCTTCTGTTCCTCTCTGTGCCACAGTAATGGAATCAACAGGACTACTCAAGGAGTAAGTACAACTCAGGTGTGAGTAAGACTCACTGAATCTAGCCGTACATTTGACAGGATTATCCCCTCAATGGCAGTGCTGCTGCAATCTTCAATATGGACTTACTACAAAAATAAACTACCAAGGCGAAGATCTGAGGCCATTTTCTCAGCAAACTATATTTTCAATCGCCTTTCAACTAATTCATTAGATCAAAATGGCAATCACAGAACTCCAGCTCTCCTTTGCAAACACCAGTGATAAGATCAGAGAAGCAAATAATAGTTTTAGACACAGCCTTCTTCATGAGCATCACTATTTAATACAATGATTTCCACCACTGAAATATTTAGATACTGTAGTCCTGAGAATCTGGGATGAATTTTACAGTTTTGTTTTCTAATACTCTGCTGACATCTTCTGGAACACTACCCTTTGGCAACTTTAAAGCAGTCTTGTTTTTCTGATAATGATGGATTCTTGTATTTGTCAACACTATTCACCGTGCTGCTGTTTACAATACAAGAAAACATTTTGGTGCTGCTATGTCTCCTGAACACAGTAACTTTAAGCCTCCTGCTGTATTTCACATCCTTATTTTCTAATCTTCATTGATTTTACTGTAGTAGAATTACAGATCATAAAGATGAATGAGGAACAGAACTGGTGGTAGAGGATCAAGTTTCAGGATAGTCGAATATTGGAAGCATTGCTGACTCTTGAAAGTTTTTTGTTTTATTTTAAAGGCCCATCTCCTAGAGTCAAGTGATTATGTGAAAATCTCAGCCTTCATTTTTTTTTAAAAAAACAAACATAAGAACAGCCATACAGGGTCAGACCAAAGATCTATCTAGCCCAGTATCTTGGCCACTGTCAGAAGACAGAGGCCAAGACGCCCCAGAGGTGCCCCAGAGAGAATGAAAAGAACCGGTAATCAAGTGATCCATCCCCTGTCTCCCATTCCCAGCTTCTGGCAAACAGAGGCTAGGGACACCATTCCTACTCATCCTGGCTAATAGCCATTGATGGACCTATCCTCCATGAAATTATCTAGTTCTTTTTTGAAAAAAGTAAGTTTCTGGACCTTACGAATGGAGAGAAAACCTTGAAAATGTGACTTGAGAATTCAGAGAAAAATAACACAACACTTATTTATATCGTCTTTAAATTTTCCTAAAGATGCAAAAAAAGGAATTGTAAAAAAAATTGTTTAAGTACATCAGAAGTGGGAAGCTTGCCAAACAGGTAGTGGGGCTACTAGATGACTAGAGTTAAAGGAGCACTCAGAGAGGACAGGGCCATGGCAGAAAAGCTAAATGAATTCTTTGTACAGGTCTTCACTTCAGAGGATGTGAGGGAGGTACTCATATCAGACCTATTCTTTTGGGGTAACAAATCTGGAGTGCTGTCCCAAATTGATGTGTCAATAGAAGAGGTTTTAGAACAAATTGATAAACTAAATAAGTCACCAGGACCAGATGGTATTCACACAACAATTTATATGCATCTCAGCTATGAAATTACAGAGCTACTAATTGTGGTATGCAACCTATCACTGCAATCAGCCTCTTATCAGATGATTGGAAGGTAGCTTAAATGTAACACCCATTTTTTTTAAAAGTGCTCCAAAGGAGATCCTGGCAATCACCAGTCGGTGACCCTAACTTCTGGTAGAAATTATAGTAAAGAGCAGATTTATCAGACACATAGACAAACACAATTTGGTGGGGAAGAGTCAACTTGGCTTTTGAAAAGGAAAATCATGCCACACTAATATATTAGAATTCTTTGAGAAAGTCCATAAGCATGTATATCAAGATGGTCCAGCTCATATAGCGAATTTAGATTTTCAGAAAGCCTTTGCAATGTCCTCACCAAAGGGTCTTATGGGAACTAAGTAGCCGTGGGATAAGAGGGAAAGGCCTCTCACAGATCAGTAACTAGTTGAAAGATAGGAAAGAAAGGGTAGTAAAAATTAATCAGTTTTCACAATGGAGGGAGGTGAACAGTGGGCTCCTCTAGGGATCTGTACTGGGACCAGTGCTGTTCAACATATTCATTAATTATCTGAAAAATGGGGTGAATATTGAATTGGCAAAGTATGGAGAGGATACAAAACTATTCAAGATTGTTAAATCCAAAGCAGACTGCAAAGCATTACAAGTGATCTCACAACATTGGGTGACAGGGCAACAAAATGGCAGATGAAATTCAATGTTGGTAAGTATAAAATAATGCACCCTCGAAAAAAGTATAAGGTCATGCACATTGGAAAACATAATCCCAACTGTACATATACAATGATGGGTTCTAAATTAGCTGTTGCCACTGAACAAAGAGATCTTGGAGTCACCAAGATAACTTTATGAAAACTTACACTCAATGTGCAGCAGTGGTCAAAAAGGCTAATGGTATGTTAGGAACTATTAGGAAATGAATAAAAAATTAGACAAACTATCATAATGCCACTATACAACTCCATGGCACATCCACAACTTAATATTGTCTCCAGTTCTGGTCACCACTATCTCAAAAAGATTGTAGTAGGATTGGAAAATATTCAGAGAAGGGCAACAGAGATGATCAAGTGTGGCTATAGTGGAACTGGAAAAGGCCAAAAAAAAAAAATATGATAAAGGGTACATAAAGGTTTCTTGTAAGAGGAGATAGTAAAAAGATTAGGGCTGCCCAGTTCAGAAAAAAAGAGGGGATACGATACAGGTCTATAAAACCATGAATGATGTAAAAAAGTGAATACAGAAGTGTTATTTACCCTTTCACGAAATAGAAAAACCCAGGGTCACCCAATGAGATTAATAGGCAGCAGTTTTAATACAAATACGTTTTCACACAACGCACAACTAACCTGTGGACCTCATTATCATGAGACATTGTGATGGCCAAAAGTGTAACTGGCTTCTAAAAAAGAACTGGATAGGTTTATGGGGGATACTTCTTGCCAGTAAGTTAAAGAAGTATGGGCTGGATGAATGGACGATAAGGTGGATAGAAAGCTGGCTAGATTGTCAGGCTCAACGGGTAGTGATCAATGGCTCCATGTCTAGTTGGCAGCCGGTATCAAGCGGAGTGCCCCAAGGGTCGGTCCTGGGGCCGGTTTTGTTCAATATCTTCATTAATGATCTGGAGGATGGTGTGGACTGCACCCTCAGCAAGTTTGCAGATGACACTAAACTGGGAGGAGAGGTAGATATGCTGGAGGGTAGGGATAGGATACAGAGGGCCCTAGACAAATTAGAGGATTGGGCCAAAAGAAATCTGATGAGGTTCAACAAGGACAAGTGCAGAGTCCTGCACTTAGGACAGAAGAATCCCATGCACCACTACAGACTAGGGACCGAATGGCTAGGCAGCAGTTCTGCAGAAAAGGACCTAGGGGTTACAGTGGATGAGAAGCTGGATATGAGTCAACAGTGTGCCCTTGTTGCCAAGGAGGACAATGGCATTTTGTATAAGTAGGGGCGCGCTGCCAGCAGATCGAGGGACGTGATCGTTCCCCTCTATTCAAAATTAGTGAGGCCTCATCTGGAGTACTGTGTCCAGTTTTGGGTCCCACACTACAAGAAGGATATGGAAAAATTGGAAAACGTCCAGCGGAGGGCAACAGAAATGATTAGGGGATTGGAACACATGACTTATGGGGAGAGGCTGAGGGAACTGGGATTGTTTAGTCTGCGGAAGAGAAGAATGAGGGGGGATTTGATAGCTGCTTTCAACTACCTGAAAGGGGGTTCCAAAGAGGATGGATCTAGACTGTTTTCAGTGGTAGCAGATGACAGAACGAGGAGTAATGGTCTCAAGTTGCAGTGGAGGAGGTTTAGGTTGGATATTAGGAAAAACTTTTTCACTAGGAGGGTGATGAAACACTGGAATGCGTTACCTAGGGAGGTGGTGTAATCTCCTTCCTTAGAAGATTTTAAGGTCAGGCTTGACAAAGCCCTGGCTGGGATGATTTAGTTGGGGATTGGTCCTGCTTTGAGCAGGGGGTTGGACTAGATGACCTCATGAGGTCCCTTCCAACCCTGATATTCTATGATTCTATGATAGGTCCATCAGTGGCCATTAGCCAAGATGGTTAGGGACACAACCCCATGCTCAGGGTGAACCTAAAGATCTGACTAACAGAAGCTAGGAGTGGAAGACAGGAGTGGATCACTCCATAATTGCCCTTGTCTGTACATTTCTCCTGAAGCTCTGGTATGGGCCACTGTTGGAGACAGGGTACTGGGTAATGTGGACCCAGTATGGCAGCTCTTACATTCTTATAAAACCCATGATTTTAAGCCACTCATATTTTTGGGGGATTTGGACTCAAGATGTTTGAAGACATGGAGTTGGCAATACTACACTGGTGAGGAATTACAGACTGACAGTTGTTAACCTTTTGGGTTCTTCCTGGTAGTGAGATGGAGAAAAACACCCTGAACAAGTAGCACTGGCATCACAGAATGTTTACTAAAGCTCAGTTTCTTAAAACTCTGCACACTTGTTATAGCACATATTCCTAATTAAACAGTGGTAAACTCTTCATAGATTACCTCTTCCATCCCCCTTTCAGTTCAGGATTATTCCATATTGCACAATTTCTAGAGCTCCTCCCAGACTACCATAGATGTGAAATGCTCCATGTCATGAGACTTCCTCTACTTTCCTTGAAAATCTGGATCTTTCTTGTATTGAGTTGCCCAGAATTTTTCCAGAAGTGGTCATATGAGAGCCACATAAAGAGACGCATACCTTTCCTCATTGTCATCCCAGCCAACAGATGTTAGAAGTTAATAAAGTTTTGGTCATGTATTTCTGTTTATTCCTCTGAATTAGATGTCAGGCTTAATCTAATGCAACACTTGTTCAATTTATTTCTGAAATGTGTGAATAGTTATACTAGAGCTGGTTGAAACAATTTTCAGTTGGAAAGTGCTGATTTGACAAAATCAGAAGGTTTTTGTGGGAACATGCAGCTTCTCTGAAATTTTCGATGGAAATTATCCCTTTTTTTAAAGTTATTACCTTGTGATAATTACATTGCTGCTTGACCTAATGGCTTCTGCGCAGCATAATATCCCTACACAGATGTCATGACACATTCAGGCACCTTCAAGTGTCCTCATTACAGCTAATTTGTACTGGTAAGACTGAACGTTTCCCACTGGTAAGCAGTTACTCACATGAGTAATCTGCTATTAATTGTGAGTAACTGTTCACCAGTGGGAGTACGGGGTTCACACATCTGACCTTGAATTATACTGATGGAGATCACCAAAGTGCTATAATGTTAACCAGAAGGGTTTTTTTTTTCTTTAATAAGAGTCAGGAAAGGGCAAACAATTAGGTCAGGTAGGGGAAAATAAAAAGAAACTGAAGCCTCCTTTTAGACCGATCTACAAGGCAAAGTGTGTGTATGAGTAGGGGAGGGGAGGGAGGAAGAACAGAACCAATGCATGCGGGAAAAGGGGGTGATCCAGGCAACCAAACATATTGAAATACTTTGGACTTTTCTTAACAGTGTAAAATGAAAAGCCATGAAACTCAATTTATATAACATGGTGATAGTGTAGTTTCAAATGGACTGGAGAGATTACATACATCAATGCCTAAAATTGTCAAGAGACATTGAGTGCATGTACTCCTATATTTCTAAATCCATTTTAAGAGCATTTCTACTTTTCAGAGAAGTTGTAATTTAAACAATGAGATATTTTGGAGGGGATTGGTCTTTTGCTGTTATCGTGATTTTGTGTTTTGTAAACATGTTTTATAGCTTTCCTCTTCCTGGGTGAAGATTTGCTATCTGCTAAAGAACACTTCTGACAGAATTTAGTGACAAAACCACCATGAAGAAGACCTTAGCCTAAGGTTTCTGCAGGCAGATAAGAACTCCTGTGGGGGATGGCACTTAAATACAGAACCACTTCTCTTGTAATATTTTGTGTCTCTTGGAATTGTAATGTGTCTATGTCCTCCAGCAATTTAAAAAATCATATTGTATTGAAGCTTGATTGTGCAGTGTGCCAGGGAAGCTAAGAGGAGGACTGAATGCCAAAGTGCTCAATCTTCTTAGCACCTGTTGCAGACAAGCTGCCACAGAGCTGGCCCTGGAGGAATCAGACAGGAATCACCACAAGTGAAGCCAACAGAACCAGGTATGTGGATACCCCATCTCAAAGAGGAAGCCAGAAGCAACCAGATGGGAGCAGATAGAGATTGGATGGCTTGTGCAGCTGCTTTTGAGAGGAGGAGGGCAGGAGTTAAAAATTGTCAACATTTCCTCTCCCCTGGGTTTGGCGTGAGAAAGTGAAGATACATCCTAGTAGCTCTCCACGCAGCAAGATGACAGAGAGCACATGAAGGGGCACCAGCCAGGAATGTGTAGTGTGTATAGGGAAGAGGTGTGTATGGGGAGGGGGTAGGAATCAGTGGTACATGAGAGGGAAATAAGAATAGGTTATAGGGGGAATGCATAAAATCACAAACACAAAGGAAATGATGTTTTCCCCCACTGAGCAATTCTGAAGTGTCCTAGTCTCTGGACTTGCACATGATGCAGATAAATGCTCACAGTGTTTAGGAATTTTAAAAAAAAATCTATTCTCACTACTAAGTTGAGCACATGACCATGGAGGGACAAGAGCGATAGAGCATGAGTGGGGTATGTGGATTTAGTGTGAGCCAGTGAATGAAAATAATATGTAGCCACTTTCAGCTACTCCTAATACCAGCCAAGGTAGTAGCTACTCCAATGTGCTTGAGAGCTGCACTAAGAGCTCCCTGTTTAATCGGGGAAATATGGTGTGGCTGTGGATTCTAATCAAACAAAATTTCTCACAGCCTTCCTCAGGTCCTCAAGTCATATGCCAGGCACAGCTCTCTTGCTGGCTCCCCTCTCTCCTCTTACCTCAGCTAAGAAAGTACCAAGTGCATCTGCTCCAGAAGTCCCTGACAACTTGCACCCACAACCCTGCACAACTGAGCCCTTTGTGTATGATATCTGGTCATGGAGTGGAAGAGAACAGAACAATGTTTACAGGATATAGCAGCATGCAATGCATTTATCAATAAAGCAGTATGGAAACATCATACAAATATGCCAATTTGAATAGGTACTTCCTTGGGTCATATATTAGTGGGCCTTCCTATTATTTATGGGTGCAAAAATAAAGTCCAGCACAAAAAATCACTCCCTACAAACGTATTGGCCAGTGGTTTTGTGGGATTTTTTTGTTTTTTACAAGCACACAATTAGCTGTTTTATCAATTACCAGGCAAGAGGTTTATTGAAGTTAATCTCTTCTTGAACTGAGTAGCAACAATAGCTAGCAAAAGCTATTCCACCTTCAGTTGTGGTCATATGACCTGTTTTTCTAGGTTTCATGCACAAGTCTACTTGCAACTAATGTAATTTTTAAGTTGTGTCAGTGCTCTTCAGTGTCTCTTCCCTTCCACTCCATGTCAAATTCAGTTTTCTTAATCTTCTCCTTAGTTAATCCCATCCACATCACCACAGCTGGTCTCTTTAATGATTATGTATTGTTCCTCTCTTACCAGTCATCTTCAGAGGGTTGCTGGCAGAGCTTACTGTTCACCACATATGCCAAGTACTTCTATGAGCCAAATTAATGACCCAAGTTCTTTGTTAACAAGTCAGCAAGGGGGTGGGGGAGGAAATGCAGTGGAACAGTTACAGCACTCGATGGAGCCATTATCAAGATGTCAGCTGCCCTGCACTTCATACAGTCACAGAAGTGTAGGAATGGCAGGGACCTCAATAGGTCACCTAGTCCAGTCCCCTGCACTCAACATTGATGAGCTGTCACAGGAAGACTGAGTCCACCCAATTTTCTAGAAATCCAATAACTAGCGAGTCTGGCTTACTTAACAGTGGGTAATATCAGGCTGCCAGTCTTGTTAATACATTTTTATTCTACCATCATTGTAAACTACAGTTTAAATTTCTTTGCAGCAATGCTTTTGGAACAGCTCCTTACCACTAATATTTTTTTATATCCACTGATCATATTCTGTCTATAAATTAAGGAACCAAATAACTTCTTGTTGGCAGATATCTAATTGAGTGAGATGGGTGACTGTGAGATGGGTGAATGGCTGCTTAAACATCCTTATAGATCTTTCCAGAAAAGATGGTAAGTACATATATTCTCCTGAGGAAAACAAAGAAACATGCTAATCTTTATATCAGAACAACAGTTTGTGAGCTTAGCTGATAGCTCTAAGGGAACCAGCAATGAATTCAGATGCCCTTGTCAAAAACTCTTATCTTGTTTTTACAAACTACTTCGACATCTTAAAATTTAGAAATATCTCATTTTAAAATTTAGTTTGTAAACAGGATGACCCAAAGTTTTACCCACTTTGGAGGTTGGACACTTAAAGCAGCATCAAATGTTGCACCACATTTGATTAATATTGCCTGTGTACCAGTACATTCCTAGGAATCACTTTCAGGAAGGTGACCTAATGAATAAAGAGAATATAAGTAATTAAAAAATAAAGGGAAAATTCCCCAACTGCTGCAGCCTAGTCACATACTAATGAATAGGAAAAACATTGAAGGACTCATTGCAATTTGTTGTATGTTATGAACTTAATTCCCTGCCTTCTTCCCTCCAAGGGAATTGCTGATTGAAAGTGGTCCTGTTTTCAGTTGAAAGGTAGTGTGGGGGTTCATCTACTGCTGATGTTAATGGACATTTTAAACAATGCATACTAGTTGAGGAAACAGCTAATCAGTGTATTGAATGTTTTAATATTCTGCTGTGATAGATATAGGTGATGGATTGTGACCTCTGTCTTGCACAATGAATAATCATTTTACCTAGGCAAAGTAGATGAGTAGGGTGACCCACCAAATCAGAAAAGCTGCCTTTTATGTCCACTTCACCTTCTCTTTGCTCAGGTGTAAATGACAACACTGGATGATCAAGGTACTAAAGGAGCACTCAAGGAAGATAAGGCCATTGCGGAGAAACTAAATGAATTCTTCGATCAGTCTTCACTGCAGAGGATATAAAGGAGAATCCCATACTTCAGCCATTCCTTTTAAATGACAAACGTGAAAGAAATATCCCAGATTGAGGTGTCATTAGAGGAGGTTTAGGAACACTCACAAAGTCATGGTGTGACTCATGAAAAGAAAGCGTTAAGCATCCTGCAGGACAAATGAATCAAATTCAACCCTTAAAAACATATGTTTGTGTTTTTGTATAATTACATATATACCAGTAGAAGTCAACAATGTTATCAAACAGTCTCTGCTGTATTGTGTTAATTCAGAGATCAAAAGGACATCTTAACATTGAAATGAACTGTAAATATAGGATATTGCTGTATTCATCTCTCTTTGAAAGTATAGCAAATCACCTGTGAATAGTGGAAAATCAGGCAATTGCCTTATGTTAATCTGTGTGAATAATTACCAGTAATGCTTAGGAAATGGGTCCACTTCAAAGTCCCCATGAGTGCCTATTGTTTGCCAAGGGACCACACGGACTCAAAGGCTTGGTCCTCAGCTAGTGTAAATCCATTGACTCAGTGGTGCTGCACTGACTTACACTACAGAAGGATGGCAGCATTGAACTGTCGGAGGAGGTTCATTGATTGATGGGTTTGTGCTTTATAAAGATCAGTGATGTAATTTTTAAAACAGCCTTTTACATTTCCTTACCATTCTCCATTATTTGTAACATCTTCTTAGAAGCTTGTCCTTTTTTAAAATCTGTGCTTCTGGTTCAAAAAATCTCAAATTGATCTCAAAATGATTTCAAGTTAATCCTACCGCTCTGCCACCATGTCAGGGTTCCCTCCCCACTCTGAAGTCTAGGGTACAGATGTGGGGACCTACATGAAAAAACCCCTAAGCTTATTTTTACCAGCTTAGGTTAAAACTTCCCCAAGGTGAAAACTATTTTACCTTCTGTCCCTGGACCTTATTGCTGCCACCACCAAGCATCTAACAAAAATAACAGGGAAAGAGCACACTTGGAAACGTCTTTCCCCCTCAAATCCCCCCAAGCCCTACACCCCCTTTCCTGGGGAAGGCTTGATAAAAATCCTCACTAATTTGCAGAGGTGAACACAGACCCAAACCCTTGGATCTTAAGAACAATGAAAAAGCAATCAGGTTCTTAAAAGAAGAATTTTAATTGAAGAAAATGTAAAAGAATCACCTCTGTAAAATCAGGATGGTAAATACCTTACAGGGTAATCAGATTAAAAACAGAGAATCCCTCTAGGCAAAACCTTAAGTTACAAAAAGACACAAGAATAGGAATATACATTCCATTCAGCACAACTTATTTTATCGGCCATTTAAACAAAACAGAATCTAACCCCTATCTAACTAGATTGCTTATTAACCTTTTACAGGAGTTTACATTTCTGCTCTGGTCCCAGCAGAAGACAACACAGACAGAGAGAACCCTTTGTTTCCCCCTCTCCAGCCTCGAAAGTATCTTGTCTCCTCATTGGTCATTTTGGTCAGGTGCCAGCGAGGTTGTCTTAGTTTCTTAACCCTTTACAGGTGAAAGGGCTTTTCCTCTGGCCAGGAGGGATTTAAAGGTGTTTACCCTTCCCTTTATATTTATGACAAAAGCTGTTTAGTAGTTAGGGCCCGGATAGATGAGATCCTGGCCAGCTGTAGTTCCCAATCACTTCAAGAAGAGTTGTGAGGATGACAGACTGACAATTTCCTGAATGAACATTATTGAATTAGGTTAATACCTTTGGGGTAGAGTGCATTAACAATGTAATTGTATGTGTGTGATTGTGAAATTGTATGTATTTCCATGGAAATTGTAAATAGGAGAACAACAGGGGGTGATTTGACACATTTAGTCAGTTTGTGACATCTCCAGAGAAGCCACCCCCCTGGGAAGGTGTGCATATACTGGATTCCTGAGACACTACCAGATAAGGAAATGGTTTTTGGATAAATAGCCTGATTTTAAACTGGCTCAGTGCTTTCCTTCTGATGAAGAAAACAAACAGGACCCCTGCTCCCCAGAGGGCCCCACTCCTCTGGTCAAGGTTGGAAGGACTTGTCCCATAAGACTGTATGCTAGTTATGAGCTGAGGCAGTGATGAACTTGTGACCACAAAGGAAACCCTGTGGGCCTGCTCTTGCCAGAGCCCATATTAGAGTTGGTGCAATATCTAGTAAGCTTATTAGTAGGTGAACAGGTTCTTTTATTAGTCTAATATGTTTTATCTGTAATGCTTTTTACCTTAAGAATAAAGTAGACTTGCTGTAACAGGTTGGCACTCACCTCTTGTGAGCATCCCCTTAGCAGAGCACACGTGCCTCCACTTTCTCTCCCTGTGGCTGTCCTTGGGTGTAGGTCCTTAGTCATGTGGTCTGTCAATAGTTTCCACCCCAGTATTTAGCTGTACTCCAGGGCTTCCCCCCAAAGGCAAGGTCCTCATCCTCTCGGGGCCTTTCAGGCCCTAGTTCTCCCACTGCACTACTATAAGAGTTCAGTTCCCCTTCTGGGGTGCATCAAGGTCCAGGCTGCTTCCACAGCAGCTAATGGGGAGAAGACTGGGGGGGGACCCAAGCTCACCAACTACTCCAGGGACCTTGTAAATAGAAACCATCTGCTGCATCTCTTTAACTAAACTGCATCACTGCTATGTTTCCCTTGGCCACTTTCTCATGGCCTGAGCACATTCTTCACTCTTACCCCAGGGCCTTGTCCTGGTTGAATACCAGCAGCCAGCCCAGAGGTCCTTCTCACCCCTCCCATGCTCTGCCAGCTCTGCTATCAGAGATCCTGTAACTCCTTCAGCCAGCAAGGCACATCATCCACACTTCTCTAGCTCCAGCAAAGAATTGAGTGACTCTGCCCCTGAAGTTCCTCTTATGTGAGCCTGCTGGACCCTGATTCGCTTCTCCCTGTGGCCTCCCTCATTGGCTGCTTCCCCACAACCAGTCTAGGCTACTTGGAGGACTTCTCTTCTGCTCCTTTTTGGGAGGGGTGAAGCAAGTCTGCAGGGCTTTCCAGAGGGCCTCAAAGGGTCTGGTACACCCCACCACAGTTGCATAGGAATTTCTGTGCAGTACCGTGGGCAACCTGTCTGTGCTGGGAATAACACAGTGAAGGCAGGGAACTGTGCAGCCTGGAAATACCCCAGTGAGAGGGGAGCAAGATACATGTTTGCACCCAGAGAGGCAATGGCTGGGGAGCTGTGAGCCTGCGAGCGAGTGTCCTTGCTGGACCACTGACTGAAAATATAGGTGCAACCCTATTTTTTTTTTGTTTCCAGGGAGGCCTGTAAGGGAAAAGCTATCCCTAAAAGAGAAGATGGGCAAAGAAGAGTAGGAGATGCAGGGCCTGGTCCTCTGATATTCTGAGTACCCTTCACTCCCATTGAAGTTAAAGATTACTGACAGTACTTGGCCCATAATAGGAGACCCTAATGACAGAATAGCCCAAGAGAGTGGAGACATGGTCATCCTTTCCCTCACCCCACAAAAGGAGAGATGCTTCCAGCATAACACACTGGACTGCTGACTAGCCACACTGAAAATTATATTGTTTCAATCAACTCTCACCATAATAAGTCAGCAACAGAAGTTCCTCTTTTTTAAATATACTGTTCTCAGTCATCAGGATGATACTCTTTCCAGGGCTGCCAGAACTCAAAGTTAATCACACTAGACATCATCACAGAGACATTTTGATTTACTCTCTGTGAGTGTGAGGTCCAAGCAGGCCAACCCAAGTTAGACCTTGGTTGGACAATTGTCAACTGGGTGAACTCACTGTGTGAGACACCCACTGGCTCAGGCGCAAACCAATGACAGGCTCCCATTACTATAGTATTTGAGCACTTCTCATTCTTCATTCCTCAACAACAGAGCCAGGTTAACTGGCTTTATACAGGTGTACAGAGAGTGGAAGAAACCTCCCCCTCTCCAGTTGAGGGCCCTGTTTTAGGGCCAGTGATAATTGTACTTATGGGGGGCTCAGTGCTTGCTCTCTGAGTATGACTCCAAGGGCACCCATTGCTTCCTAGACAATTGGCAGACAGCAGGCTATAGCCAGCCCCTGACCTCAGCGCACTGGGGAGAAAATTGCAATAACCTAAAAGCTCAATGGGAACCTCAGCAGGTATGAGGGTGCTGTGGGATTCTTGACTGTAAACCCTCTCTTTGTGTGAGGCATCTACATTGTTTTAGCAAGAAGCTGGGTTGGGAGAGAGAATGAAGGAGGACAATTTCCCTCAACTTTTATCTCAGGGGCTAGGATACTTATCTGGGAGACTGCTGGTTCAAGTCCCCATGCTGCGTGAAGGGAAAACAGGATTTGCCATCTTAGGCAAGTGCCCAACCAATGGGCTACAAGTACTCTGATTTAGGTTACCCTTCATCTCTCCTGTTCAAGCTGGTGCACCATGGAACAATAATTTTAAAAAGTCATTAGAGCAGGGGAATTGGGATCTCCCACCTCCCCTAAGAGTGTTTTTACCAGTGTGCTACAGAGTCACTCTCATTCTTATGCACACTTACTCTCTTTTGCTTTCTCTCACTCCCCAACTCCCACATGACATCTGGTCACCCTAGTTATGAGGGAAGTTTCTCTCCTCACTCTGTGTTTTGTATAACCTCACCTACAGGTTCCCAGTCCAGTAGGTGAGCTCTGAGCACTCTTCCTGGATTGGGCCCTGCAGGCAAGTCAGACAGGCAAATGCCTGTCTTTCCCTGGTTCATGCACTGGTCTGAGGTTTAGGCACCCAGGTGCCTGGCATAGGGATGTAATGAGCATGATTAGAAGCAGAAACATAGGCACCTATGAAACTTACAGTGAAAATTTAGGTATTGAGTGAGTTTAGGCATCTAGAATTTTCAGAGGCAGCTGAGTAGGGTTTTGTGAATCCCAGTGGAGACTGATTCTGGATTTAGATGCCTAGCGTGGCAGTTAGGCACCTTAATTCTTTTGTGAATGCAGTTCCTTTTACACACCAACAAATCAAATAGGCAGCTATATTATGAGATTTTTCAAGTTCCATTGTGAAGCATGCAAAGGTCATGAAATGCCAAAAGACAAGACTGCATGTCACTCTTAACTCTGTCCTTTATACATATGCATTACAATATAATATTTAGTTACAGGATTGCACACTGCTTCTCATTCAGTATAGCAACATGCCATGTTTTTTTCCTACAATTTTAGGAGCGTGCAACTTCTTTATGAACAACTTCCATTTAAAAAAAAAACATTAAGAGAATATTAAGGTTGCAAGGTTAAACTGCATAGTCAGATGCTGTCCCTCTGATGGTTTCCATCTTCATTCTGCCTCAAGTACAGATGCAGTATGCAGATATAAGCCCCAGTTCTGCAGTGGGATCTTCATGCGCATCCCCCTGTACCCTACCCTTCTGTGGGAGGAATCTGTAAAGATGTAAGGGGCTGAGCTAACAGATCCTGATGCAGGATCAGTCTATATAGACCTTCATTACACAATCACATATTTGGCCACATTCTCAGCTGGTGTAAATTTTTGTAGACTTATTCCAACTGAGGATCAAGCTGATGGTTTTCTGAAATAATACAGTGCAATAGCACATGGTGTTTTTTTTTTGTGTGTGTTTGTTCCCACTCTCACTCCCCCCCCCCAAATAACCTGGTCACATGCATCTTTTAAGGTTAGTGGAACCCTTATTTTGGCTTTATTTGCCCAACACCTGACAACAAGGCAGTTTGTGCAGCTTGATTACAGGAGTTCTTCATTGCAATTCTATGATCATTGTTTTAATCTATGGTACCTTTTGGCTTGGTGGGGTAGAAGGGGAGGCACAAAGAACAATGAGGATGTCATCTCCCATTGAAGGTTAATTTTCCTTTGTGCCATTGAAAATCTCCCCCATATGAATCTCCATTTTAAGTTTAGCCATACAATGACTGGGTATATCTTCACTCTCCCCGGTTCTTTATTCTTTGGCAGGCTGCATTTTTTTCTACCATCTTCCAGAGCTACAAGGACCAAACCTAATGAAGGCCAAAGAGTAAATGATGCATCCTCACTCCCTACTTAACTTGAGTAATTGACTGCCACTGCTTATTTTGCAGATTTCTGAGTGAAACCTTACCCTCAGAAACGTTAAATGAGGTTGAACAAAAGACCACTAAGCTTTTCTTGTCATTAGGTGGCAAGTAACCTATACAGTATTAACCTTCTGAAACTAACTATCCCTTCAACATAGAATCAGAGCTAAGGTGTAATTATAATCAGAGCTGTGGATCCACAGTTCTACTGTAATAAAATCCTCCCACTGGACTGAAATTTTAACGGCATAATAATTACAAATACAAGTTCTTTTATACAGAGCGACTGTGGTAGCAGATCTTCCTTAAATAATCACAGAGAGCACAAGGATTTTTGAACTGCCCTGAAAAAAGAGCAGTGCAGAACTGAGGCTGAAAGCTCTTTTGCAGGGAAAACCTGAGACCATAGCTTTTGCATGTTTCTGTAGAGACACCTGGTTTGTAGAGTGAGTAAAAAAAAAAAAATCTAACAAACAAATGCACAAATTTATACTGAAATTGCTGTCTGTTAATTTTCTGTATATCCCGGTGTAGAAATATAAATGCTTGTGATAAGTACTGGATTGGCAGGTATGAAGATAAAAGCCCTCTATCTGAAAGAAGTTCCACAAAGCT
Organism: Lepidochelys olivacea; assembly: GCF_965140295.1. Classification (NCBI taxonomy): domain Eukaryota; kingdom Metazoa; phylum Chordata; order Testudines; family Cheloniidae; genus Lepidochelys; species Lepidochelys olivacea. The sequence goes on along the minus strand of NC_140411.1, from coordinate 71,152,173 downwards.
GGTGTCACTACAAGCCCCCTCACATCTACATTTTTGCATATGCTTCATAATTTTCGGAGGTAAAAACCAAGTAATCATTGAAGAACTGCCCTTCTGACTCCCAGATTTGTGGCTACAGTCAGGTAGCTAGAAACTACGGAACTACTCAGATTTGGCTGACAGCCAAACTACAGGTGCAAAAATATCACCATAAGTGTCATTCACTCTGATTCAGGCCACAAAAGAGAGGTCATTGGGTTGCAAATATAGGCATTAAGTCACTCCATTGGCATAAATACCCATTAATTTAGCTTTATGACAATGAAAGTTTGAGGAGTTGAAATCCAACCTCATAATGCAAGTTTAGGGGGCTCCACTGAAGTGCAATCCCACTTCCTAGTCCAGTTTATAGGCTGCCACAGTAACCCTGTCTAGGACCTAGGGAATATAGAGTATCCTCTGTATATTTGCTCCACCAGTATCATCCTCTGCTCCTCCACCTCATCCCCCTACTCCAAATAAGTGTTCTCAGGAGATAAAAGAAGGCCTTCATTCCTACTTGTTGGGGGGCTGTGCACTAGCCCTGAATACACGCGTGAAATTCACCCTACAAACTTGACCTTTTTATTAAGATACCTAACAAATTTGGCTCTTTGTACCAGTTGTGATGGTGGTTTTCTTATGTAGATGCCCTTTCCACTTTGAACTGAACGGAGAGCACAGAACTTCTAAATCCACAGTAACAAATTTTGATTTCTTTGGAGTTGCTTTCAAGTTGGTGAGATAATGGTGAAAGAGGATGGGGTATTGGACTTGATGACCTCCTCAGGTCTCTTCCAACCCTAATCTTCTATGATTAGAAAGAGGAAACAAAGTCTGGGCATTCAGTCCTTTTCCTTTTTAGACTACGTCCACAAGTAGCTTGTGTAGCCACATCACAACCCTGAGAAAATCTCCAGTGTTAAACTTCTTCCTTTCATTCCAGCATGTCATCCACCATTTTTCTGACTAGAGAGGGCTATATGGGATGCATTTTGGATCTCATCATTACTGCTCCTTAATATTCCAGAGGGATTTCCATTGAGGTACATGTGATGCATCCTAATCCTCGTAAGGAACTCATTATGTTGCTGCAATCACTAAGTACTATACTTCAGTTTAAACACAAGATTAATAGAATTACAATTTGTAGTTTTGCATGACCTCCTGATAAACTTGTATACGAGTTGACAATGTTAGACATAATTCCTGGAAAGATAAAATAAAAATAATCTGTTAGGCCTGAAATGAAACACAGTCACTAATGTCCCTGTATAACAGTGAAGTTAATAAGTCTGTCTCTTGACAAAAGCATAAATAAGACCGCTGCAGCAAAAAACACTTAGGATTCATAGACTCCAATGTAGAAGGGACCCCTGTGAATATTTAGTCTGACTTCTTGTATAAAACACCCATAGAACTTCCCCAAAATAATTCCTACAATATATGTATTATTATAATAAGATTAGTTTTTCAAAAGCATATAAGTGACTTATGTACTTTTGAAAATATTACTTCTGGAGAATAATTTCTAATCCTGGGGTGGCGTGTAGGGGTGGTGGTGGTGGGAATTAAAGTCAAAAGAATCCGGCCGTACTGAAACCCTTAAGTGTTCAACAATCATGAGTGATGGACTAACAATCAGGACACAAATACATTTTGGGTTCTTTTTATTTGCTTTCTGGCTTTTGAGCCTTTAAAGGGTCACATTTTCAAGCTTTTCTCTGTAACAATGAGGTCGTGAAAACTTTTTTTTTTTTTTTTTTTAAAAAGATGCTGAGATTCTGCCAAAAATCACATGACTTCAGAAGCTGGGGCTTTAAGAAAAATGCCAGATACTGAGAGATGTATGAGAGTTGGCACTGAGATAGGACTCATCCAGTCAGCTTAGTAAGAGCCTGAACCTGTGAGTTGTTGAGCATTTTGATTCTGGGAATCAGTGCTTAAATTGGTCTGAAAAGAAGTGAGGTGGAGCTATCATAATGTAGAAGCAGCAACTTCCACATTACTGTTCTTAATGTGTGCCCCTGAGGACCTGGCTTGATTTTAAGGTTTCCTTGGGATTTTTTTGGTCTGTTACCCTCCCACACAAATATACTTTATGTATGGACATCATGCCGCACTGTGCCCTAACACTAATCGTCAAGTATAACCAAAGGGGCAGGGAGTAAACCAGGGTAGTTCAACTGTACATAGTGGCACCAAGTTATATTTTAAATTAAGTGTTATGAATATTTAATAGAGTCCTCATATTAAAGGGGGACAAATACATGGGAGAAGGAAGGCAGGAAGGAAGGAAATACACTAGACCAACTCTTCATAAGTGACTAATACTTTTTGGGTGCCCAACTTGAGACACCTTAAAGAGACTTGATTTCCGCTAAGGGTGGGGTCCACAAAGGGACTTTGCATTGCAGTGCTGAGTGTCACAGCACCTAAGTTTTAGTCTCATTTTTAAAAACAAAACAAAACACAGCAACAACACTGTGATTCAACAAAGCTGTGTTAGGCACCTGTCACAGGGTCTACTCAACATGAGGGATCTCTCTTTCTGGCAGCTCTGGGGATTAGCTCTTGCCAGGCACTGCCCTCTTCTGGCAGGGTCTCTTCTCATTATCTCTTTCACACTGTGGTCTCTCTCATTCCCAGAGCTGCAGCTTCCTGTTAGTGACCTGGCTGCAGGCCAAGCCATGAAGGTCCTCCCCTTCCAAGGAAATCAGAGTCCTTCCAGAACAGCTGTCCGGTTGCCATCTACAACACCTGTACCACTTGGCTGTTGGGGAACCCAGGCCCTCCTGCTACACTGGGTTCCAGCCCAGGGACCCTATGACAAACAGAGAATATCTGTACGGTCCTATCACTTGCTACTGTTTCGCTGGGCTTCTGCCTACTTATGTGGCTTCCTCCCCTTTCTGGGTTTGCCAGACCAAGCTCCCTCCTCCCTGGGACTGTAGGCTACTTCTTTGCAACCTCTTGCTGATCACAGCTTCTGGGCTTTAAACAAGTTCCTAGGGTACTACCTTTGAAATGCAAAACAAACAGTATCCCCACAGACAACAAGGCAAGCCCACCACAATCCCAACCACAAGGCAACCCTGCAGCCCAGACCCCTTAAACAGCCACTTACAGTATTTAGAGAGATAACATATGTAGGAAAGATTGATAAATCATTGATGACAGACATTTGTTTTATCAGCACATTTTGCCAGCCAGCCTTTGAAGTCCGTTTCATTTAGCCACTTGTCTTTGAATATGCAGTTTCTGATGTGAGCGTTTTTCCCCTCTGGGAGCATATGAGGATCACTTCCACCATCACCCTGATCTTCCATTATTTAATATGTCTCACATGTCTCCTCACTCTTGTGAGACTCAAACCCTCTCTCTCTTTCACACACACACACACACACACACGTATGTGTGATGTGCTTGCTTGTTGGTGGGCAGACAGCTGCTGTATTTTCAACAGTTTTTATCTGTTATTGCTTAAACTGCAGAAGTGGGAACACTGCAGCATCTTGAGCTGCACACAGAAACTTTTAACATTACAGATCCCAGTGTACTGTGATAATAATGCAAATCTTTAGACCCACTTAAAAAAAAAAAAAAGCAGATTAAATTATTTTTCTGGCAACAGGCAAATCCATTAAAAAAAACCACACACACTCACCCAGTCTGGTCAAACAACATTAGGTGGTAACCCCACAGGCCCATCCGGTTCCTCTTTGCTGAGCCCATTTCCAGTTCATGGCTGGCTCCCTGGCTCCTTCTTCAGGTGCAGCGTGGGCAGTTAATTGGCCTGTTTAGCCATTTTAACCCCTCCATGCCTTTTGTGGGGTGGGCACCGTCAAAATTATGTATTTTTGAAAATGTTACTTCTGGAGAATAATTCCTAATCCTGGGGTGGCGTGTAGGGGTGGTGGTGGTGGTGGGAATTAAAGTCAAAAGAATCCGGCCGTACTGAAACCCCTAAGTGTTCAACAATCATGAGTGATGGACTAACAATCAGGACACAAATACATTTTGGGTTCCCTATACCATGAACAGGGAGAGACAGCTATCTTCAAATGCAATCTACAAAAGCCAGCATGGTAGGCGGGGAACCGCTGAAGCTAGCAAGTGGAAGATGCCAGTGAAAAGGGTATGTGCTAAACCCTGCCCCTCTCACAGAGACGGGTGCCTCAAACTGGGCTGCAGGGAAGTACCTATCTCTGCTTACCAAACTATGGACAGGAGCCAGATGCCTGAAATCAGATAGCATAGGTGCCTAAGGCACTTCTTGTGCTAATGAGTTAGGCACCTGCCTCGTTCCACACAAAGGGACAATGCCAGGCGGAGAAAGAGGTGGTGGTGCTGCTGCCCCTGTCTACTTTATAGCTTTGAGCCCACTGATTACAGTTCGCACATGCTATGCGGGAGACCCAGATTCAATTCCCCTCTCTCTGCCAGATTTGAAGGGGGGGGCCTCCCTCGTCTCAGGTGAGTGCTGTAACTGCTGGACCTTGAGATATTCTGAGGAGGAGGAGCTCTCTCATTCTCTCCTCTGGAAGCTGTTGCACTCTGCATAACAAATGAAAGCATGCATGGTGCAGAGAACTGGACCTGGGGTTTCCAAGGTGAGTACCCTGACCACTGGGCTAGAGAGTCTTTCCCCCTCTCTGGCTGAATGACTATTTAAGTATTCATCCACAGTGGAACAGCTTCAACAGGAGAGATTGAGGGGGCCATACATCAGAATATCCCATAGTCCGTGATTAGAGCATTCTCCCCCTCTGGCAGGGGGTGTGGAATTGAAACTAGGTCTCCTACATCCCATGTGAGTACTGTAATCACTGGGCTCAAAAATTATAAGCAGTACCACCACATGCCCCTTTAGCCAGATTATGAATGGAGCCTGATCCCATAGGCAGCCTCTGAGCATTCCTACCCTATTGCCTCCACACATGACTTAGGCAGCCACCTATCTTCCCCTGGTGTGTGAATCACTGAGGCTGAGCCAAGAGATAGCAGTGCACATGACCAAAGACAGAAACATAGGCAACTACAGAACTATTACCCTGAAAAATTAGGTGCCCAGTGAGTGTAGTCACCTATAGGGCTTGGCAGGAGTTGTGGTTCATAATGGAGTGGTTCATAATGGAGTCAAAACTGAAACTTCGGTATCCAGTTTAGGAACATAAATCTGGGTTTTAGGCATTTAAGTACCTTTGTGGATCTGGACCTTAGTACTTTCTGAAAATTAAGGTACATCAGGTACATTTCTTTAAGGCACATCAGGTTGGGCACCCAAACAACTTGGCATTCAAAATCACCAGTCCTCTGTGGTCTTTATATTTTAATGACTTCAGAGTTTATGGATGAACAATTGGTCACAGGATAAGGTTCTTACTAAGCTGACTGGATGAGTGCTATGTCAATGTTGTCAACTCTAATGAGTCTCTCAATATTTGTCTATGAATTTCAGAGTCATGTGATTGTTAGAATCTCAAGTTTCATTTAAAAAGTTTCTAGACCTCAGTTGCAGAAAAAAGCTTGGAAACCTGACCTTTTAATATAATATACTTTAAAATATTTCAGAGAATCATTACCATATTCTATCTCATATGTAATGATTTAGTATACGATCACCCTTTCTTATTACTATATAAATCATTACTCTTTCTAATGAGATTTGCAAAATGTGTGAAACAGTGACCATTTTGAATGAGATATCTGCAACCTACAAGAGCCATGCATTTCTGATAATTTCTTACAGCTGCCTTTATTTCCCCAATGGAAGAATGTCAATATCTGTTAAAATTTAAAAACTTTGTAATAGTTATACTTTATTTAAAAAAAAAAGTAGAAACATGCCCTAATAATTCTGCTGAATTTTGCCCCAAATATATGTTTTGTAATTGATGTACTTTGATAATGACTCAACTTGATCTTTAGCTGATCACAGCTGAGAATAATTTCCTAATTGAACAGACTTTATTCCTGATAAAACTGTATTCGTAAATTATACTAAGCACTTGAAATGTTGCCTGTGAATGTTGTAAATGACTTAACTCTAATTAGATGTACTTAAGTCTGAACTGATTTGCTTACTGTGTCATTCAGAATAAATACCTTTTTCCCATAGAATCAGGTTTCTAAGCTGAATGCTTTTATTAGAGTGAACACCAATCTCTATTGGAAGCAGTTAAGCCACTATCTGTCACACCTGTGATTCACTAGGCATCTCTAGTCAAGAGTCCAGACTGAAAAATTGCTGAAACAGGACAGTAATAAGAACTGATTGATAATTAAGGTGCAAGGTATTGAATGCCTCCTGCAGGATGAAGAACACTCTCCATTCCCACCGACTTCAAAAGTTGTGGAATCTTAGTACTGACAGGTGCTCAGCACCTTTCTGTATTAGTTCTAAAAGAGAAGAAAAGAGCATAGATAACTGAAGAGCTAGGTCAGGACACTTTGTAGAGGCCCAGAATCACTACACTCGCAGGGAACATAGATTAAACCAGATAATAGATATGCTCTTATGGGGCAAAGGGGACCTTGGGCAATATGAAGATGACATGGAACAGAGAGACGTCCATCAAATGTCGAAGCCTAAAGAAGAGAGTTTCCAGGTTTCCAGTATTAGAAAAGGAGGACAATTAACAAGAGGTGAAAGGGAGGTAGAGTTAGGCTATGATAGGCTAACTGGACAAAAACTATGGCCTGTTGAATTAAAATTTCAACCTGAAAAGATGTTATGTTAAAATAAAAATGGGCAATAACAGCAGAGGAGAACAGTTCTCTCTTTAAGAAACAAGATCTGCATGAAGTAATGCAGTAATGGACAGTAATGTAGGGCATAGACACCTGCAACCATGTGAAATGAATACAGAGTAGCTTGAAATAGCTCCTTTAACTGTTTGGAAATAGAGTAGGAGCTGATTTGGTTCATAAACCAGAGACAAGACTCCATCAGCAAGAGCCAGGAATAAAAACAGCATTCATTGCTGGAAGTGTTTTTTTTTTTGTTTTGTTTTTTTGCGCTTTTATTGCCAATTAATTTTGGCCTGGATGCACATAAGGAGTTTGACATCTAGAAAATCATTGTGATTCATTAAGCCTGAGTTTGGCACCTAAGCTCTTATACAGTGAATGGGGAAAGATAGCTGCCTTAGATTATTATTTGCCAAAGATAGCATGCTAGGCAGGGAGATGGTCAGCAAGCTAGCCAATGGGAGATGCTGGCAAGAGGTGAGTGTGCTAAGCCACACCCCCATCATGGAGATAATCTCCTTCCTGCTGTAGCTATGCCTGCTAGAGATCTACACCTGGGAACCAACTTTGTTGTTAGATGCCAATGCCACTTTTGCAAGATGCAGGGGAAAACAAACAAAAAAAAAAAATCAGATTTCAACTTCTAGCCCATTGGTTAGGGTATTTTATCTGGGTGTAACCGTGCCTTAGTGGATCAGAACTGAGGATGCCAAATTCTGGATTACCTGCTGAGAAATAGGGCAAAACAACCCAAAACTGGTTGTTATTCTTTTAGAAGATATACCAAGCCAGCCACAAAAGTAAACTCCTGTTTCACCACACTAGCTAACAAGAAAACAAATTCAGTTTCCTCAGGCATTCCAGTTCTTATATCACCACCAGACACACTGGATTCAGAGATGAGTGGTTCTTTGGGATCAGAAGAACCTATTATTTGATGAGACTGATTGTAAAGGACCAGCCACACACCCAAGTCAATATAACACTTAGATCGGACCCAAAAATCATGCTGTTGCCAATCCTTTAGAATCTAAAATATCAAGGTTTATTTAATAAAAAAAGAAAGGGGAGTTAAAATTGGTTAAAGGAATCAAATACATATAGTAATAGCAAAGTTCTTGGTCCAGGCTTGTCACAGTAATAGAATAAAATGGCTGGCTTAAGCCAAGTCTCTGGAGTACATCCATGGCTTGGATGGGTCATTCAGTCCATTGTTCAGAGCTTCAATTTGTAGCAAAGTCCTCTGGAGGTAAGAAGCAGGATTGAAGACCAAGTGGAGGTGTTTCCAGGGTCTTTTATAGCTTTTGCCATGTGGAGGGCATCCCATTGTTCTTACTGTAGAAAATTACAGCAAAGATGTAGTTTGAAGTCATATGGTCAAGTCACATGTTCATGCTCAATCCTACACTCCAGACAGCAGGTTTACATTAGAGTCCACTCAGTGTAGATGGGAGTCTCCCATGGTCCATTGTCAACCAAGTGTTTCTTGATGAGCCAGTTAATTCTAATAGTCCCTCCAAGATGTGCTGAGGGTTAGCTTGTAGGGGTTACCCCAGAAGAAAACATTTGAAATCCAAGTATAGAGCCAATATTTATAACTTCATATACAATACCGATACATGAAAACAGATAGCATAATCATAACCAACAAATCATAACCTTTTAATAGACCTCACTTGACAACCTTTGTACAAGATTTGCTGCAAATATATAATAGCGATTGCAACAGTAATCTGGTCATATTTTAATCAGATAATGTCACACTGGGAAACCCCGATTCAAGTCCCTCCTCTACCTGAGGGAAAAAGATTTAAATAAGGGTCTGACCCTCTCAGGTGAGTGGTCTTACCATTGGATTATGGGATATTCTGAGGTACTCCCTCAGTCTCTTGTTGAAGCTGTTGCATTCTTGATAATTTAGAGAGTCATTGGAGTCAGGGGCCTGGATCCCTGAGTTTCCAACTTCCCAGGTGACTGCTCTAACCATTCTCCACTTTGCGCTCACTTGCTCTAGTCCAGTGACACTTTAAGAGAGAGAGAGAGGGAGGGTGAGCATAAGAATGACTGTCATCTGGTGGTTAGAACACTCACCATGGAGGTGGAAGACCCAGGATCCTATTCCCCTGACTCTTTGATTATTTATCCAGGAGAGACTGTGGGAGCCCCACATCAGAGTATTAGTTCGTGTACCACTGAGTTCGGCAGGAGTTTTATGCATCACAGTAGTACCTAAAACTGGGATATTACTGCATTATGCATCTAGGCCTCCCCAGCAATCCATGCCCCCCATCTTAAATCTCAGAGGTGGCTTACAGTGAAGACAGCATCTACAATAAACAAATGGTAACCATTGCAAGTTTCTCCCCCACAACCTTGAACGAATATCAAATATAGATCAACAGCCTGTGCAGGGTTAATGGTAAGACAAGAACATTAATTCATTGTCTTACTCCTTGGGGAATGCAACAAGAATGACTTAGCTACATAACCAAGCTATTTAGAGGACATACCCTACAACAATGCCTAGAGCAGCATTTTCTTAAGGGAAGTGAGTCCTTGCATTTATCAGAATTCATGGATTAAAAGAATGCAAATAGAAGCTGTGAGGTGAAGGAATATATTTTTCTTCAAACTATGTAAGGTACACTGATGGAAAGTAAATCAAACATGACTGGGTCATGACAAAATTTCTTCTTTACATAATCAGAGATTAGAAAAGCACAATAACTTTGTATTTTGATGTAAAGTACTTTAAATCTATAAACAATGATTTTAAATAAACAGAACTCTTTACTTTGCTGTTTTATGAGAGAAAAGGGAGCTTTGTTCTTCTTTCACAAAAAGAAAAAACCCTTTCTTCTGAGTTCTCACTATAGAACTTTTCCCAACCTTTGTTCTTACCCTGCCATTTACCTGTCCACACTTAATTTGCTGTTTCAGTTAAATTTTCAGTACACAAGGAAATGGACTATTGGTAATAGTTGTGCACTGTTCTGTTCTATTATTTGTAGTGCATGAAATACATACAAACACCTTCCAGAGTTATACAAAGAGATTTATGTTGGGGAATTTTCCTCACCATTCTCTCTTTTTGAATTACTTTTGGAGTATGGTTCTACTCATTAAATAACTTACAGTAATGTACTAGTATCTTGAGTTTTGACAGCATTTTATAGCATCCAGGCATACAAATATAGCCAAGAGTTTGAGTAGATTCTGAATATCTGAAGTCTCTTGAGCTTTCTATGTTCCTTATATTCCACCCTAATTATACCAGTTTCCTTGAGCCAACTGAGTTATGGTGAAAATGTGTTATTCTAATGAAGGTGATGACAAAATTGATGTACCTGGAAAGCTAAATCCAGTTGCCTTAAAGAAAGTGCAAGAGCAGGTAAATCCTTAACACCAATGAAATGTGTATTAAAAACAAAAATAACCTAAACTAGATAAAGGATAGAAGTAATAAAATAAGATAAAATAACTATTTTTAAAATGGGCAATTGATTTGACTATACAGTGAACACATTTGGGGTAAACCAGAGAAAATTGCTTCATTTTCCAATTATACACCCATTTGTGAATTTCGAAGATCTTGACATATTTTAATACTATACAGTATTTGTGCACGTTAAGGGCTACATTGTCAAAAGCTTGTGCATATGTAACTAACCATAATGCACCAACCTCTTTGATGTAGAGGTTCACCCATTACAGGAGAAGCTGGGCTACAGGGAAGTAGAATCTTGCCATACTGCTGCAGCTTGACACATTTTCCATGGAGCAGTATTACTTGTAAAGATATAAAAGCACATGTTAATGCTGTATTAGCATATGATAACATGATGGCTCTTGGAATGACTGAACAGTCTCAGATGTCACTGGTGTGTATATTTCTGAGCAGCATGTGCAGATTCCTTGGCCAATACACAGAAAAAATGGATCCTACTGTTATCAGGGTGGGAATGAAGAGTCATGACACCCACCCATTTAACTTGAAGTCCATGACTATGCCTTTGGTAACATTTTGCAAATTGCCCAGCTATTATTGTTGAAGTAGAAGTCAAAATATCCCCACCTATGATAGAAAGCCTTGACTACTTAAAAAGGTCTTCTCTTAGAATTTAAAGCAATTCTGTATACATTTCTGGAACTATATAGGATTAGAGAAGGAATAAAGGAATTGAACTACTGGGCCACATTTTGAAGCCAGTTTAGGAAACATGTGAGACCCAGCAGGTTATAGAACAGCCGGTATGCCATGTTGATATATTTTTGAGAGAGAAGTGCCTAGCTGCCAGGGTGACTAGCATTCAATGTATGGCTCATGAATAGGTTTAGAGCAGGGGTTCCCAAACTTGGTTCATGACTTGTTCAAGGTAAGCCCCGGGCAGGCCATGAGACACTTTGTTTACCCGAGTGTCCGATGGTATGGCCATTCGCAGCTTCCAGTGGCCACGGTTCACCATTCCTAACCATTGGGAGCTGCGGGAAACAGCGTGGCCCAGGTCACCGCTCAGGTACAAAAAGTGTCTCACAGCCCACCAGGGGCTTACCCTGAGCAAGCTACGAACCAAGTTTGGGAACCCCTGGTTTAGAGGAACTGTTCTTGCTACCTGGGTGGAAGCAATGGAAGACAAGAAAATTATTAATGAGCTCCAGTTTATTCCTCTTTTTCTTACTTGCTTTGGCAAATATGGCGGCAGTAGTTTCTAAGCCTTAGGACTGTATTCGTTCCTCTCCCCGTGCTGGATGTGACCAGGAAACCCCAAAATGTTAATGGGGGAAGGGTCTCAGATTGCTTGAGGAGAGTATCATCATCATCATAATGATTGACCCCCCGGTGTCTTCTCCCATCTGAGATCCATATTGTAGGTACCATATTGTAGGCTTTTGACTATGTGGCTACTTTCAGTCTCTCCATGGATTCACTCAGTGAGGGAAGAGTCTGCCCCCACTGGAATTCACATAGAACATGCCACCTCCTCCTCTGATGTAAGGGCCTGACTGTATTTTATGACAGTTAAACTGGACAGAGTTTTGGACTCACCCTCAGGAAGGGAGATTTAGAAGGCCACAGAAATTGTGTGCCACTGCCATTCAGGATACCAACTGGTCTGAAGTTTTTGATTATTTGTTATTGTCTGGGGCAGACAACCTCCACAATCAGGCTCAGACCTCTGGGCAGGACAGAGCACTAGCAGTCTGTAGCCAGCTCTCTGGCTGGGGCAGACAACATCCAAATGCAGGCCATCCAGCCTAAAGTGGGTAGGTTCCCACACTAGGGTGGAGTTGGCAGCAGGGGGTAGGAGGACCTGAGCCCACCCTACTCCACCAGGTCTCAGCCCAGGGCCTAATAGTGGTGGGGATCCTATCAAAACATGATGACAGTGGTTTCAGCAACACAACTGGACTAATATCTGGTTTCCCTGGGCTACTTCCTACCCATACCTGTTTGTAGGACTTTTGTTGCTCATGAGCCCTCAGGCACCTCAGGTTACTTGACAGTCAGCAGTTCCAGCACCTCCTTGGGGTATTTGCTGAGTGGCAGCTCCTCAGGGTATTCCTCAAGAGACAGGGGTTGGGACAACTCAGTCCCAGGATCAGCAGCAAGGCAGACACACCTAACTCCTTCCCTGGCTCTCCCTCAACTGAGCTGGAGGCCCCGCCTCTTACCCTTCCTGTTCTGTCCCTCTACTTCAGGCACAATGGGCAGGCCAAGCCTGGCTCCACCCACCAGGGGGCAGGGATGGTTCCTCCCTGTCAGCAACAAACAGAGGCCACTCCACCTCCCTACAATATAGGGGATAGCTAAGCAACAACAACCAAAGGACATCAGTCATAAGAAAGAGTAACATGAAGCTGAAAAGGCAAAAGCACATGTACTACTTTGCTTATAGAGGTGTGATTTTTCTTCTAAAATGTGAAAACTGAAAAGCCCTTCTCTTGTATGCTATTAGTTTATGGTAAAGGGATACCTCTTCGAATTTGGCAGACACTATAGATTCTTGACATCTTGGGGTGTCTGCTGGCAACGTTCAGACACTGCTCAGGGAATGGGCCCATAAAATCAGCCTCTTCACAGTCAGCAGTGGAAAGTAGTCAAAAGGCCACAGCCTCACAGCTGTTATCTCTATTGCTCAGTGAGGAGGTTAGGCTAGTTTGATGTGAACCACATATCAGGCATATATTTACATAGTGAAGCTTAGCACTGCCTTTCAGCTAAAAAAATACAACCTCTTTAGCACTGTAAGCAGCCAAGAAGGGAGAGAGAGAGAGGGAGATAGATTTTAGGGCAGATGTTCCCATGAAGTGTTAATAAATCAGGAGTGAAAGGTTTTTCATTATGCACCCCTTGCAGCTGTAACAGATATACTTAACTCAGCCTCACAGCCCATTACTGCCAGTGTCTTTCTGAAAGAGAAGAATGTAATAATAAAGGTATCAGAGTAGCAGCCGTGTTAGTCTGTATTCGGAAAAAGAAAAAAGGAGTACTTGTGGCACCTTAGAGACTAACCAATTTATTTGAGCATAAGCTTTTATGAGCTACAGCTCACTTCATCGGATGCATAAAGTGGAAAATACAGTGAGGAGATTTATAAACACACAGACCATGAAAAAATGGGTGTTTATCATTCGCATCGTAAGGAGAGCGATCACTTAAGATGAGCTATTACCAGCAGGAGAGTGGGGTGGCGGGAAAGAAAACCTTTTGAAGTGATAATCAAGGTGGGCCATTTCCAGCACATTTCTAGGAGTTAACAAGAACCTCTGAGGAACAGTGGGGTGGGGGGGGGAATAAACTAGGGGAAATAGTTTTATTTTGTATAATGATTCAACCACTCCCAGTCTCTATTCAAGCCTAAGTTAATTGTATCCAATTTGCAAATTAATTCCAATTCAGCAGTCTCTCGTTGGAGCTTGTTTTCAAAGTTCTTTTGTTGAAGAATAGTCACTTTTAGATCACTTTTTCTGATCTAAAAGTGACTATTCTTCAACAAAAGAACTTTGAAAACAAGCTCCAACGAGAGACTGCTGAATTGGAATTAATTTGCAAATTGGATACAATTAACTTAGGCTTGAATAGAGACTGGGAGTGGTTGAATCATTATACAAAATAAAACTATTTCCCCTAGTTTATTCCCCCCCCCCCCACCCCACCCCACTGTTCCTCAGAGGTTCTTGTTAACTCCTAGAAATGTGCTGGAAATGGCCCACCTTGATTATCACTTCAAAAGGTTTTCTTTCCCGCCACCCCACTCTCCTGCTGGTAATAGCTCATCTTAAGTGATCGCTCTCCTTACGATGCGAATGATAAACACCCATTTTTTCATGGTCTGTGTGTTTATAAATCTCCTCACTGTATTTTCCACTTTATGCATCCGATGAAGTGAGCTGTAGCTCACAAAAAGCTTATGCTGTAATAATAAAGGGAAGTTCTGGTATTAAAATGCTACAAATAATGTAGTCTAAAAGTCAGCTACTTATTTCAGGATCTACTATCCTACCTTTGTATTTTAATTACCTAACAATGGTAAGCACTCAAGTATTTTCCCAGCTGATGAGTCTAGATAAATTCCAGATCTTTTCCTATTCCGACATAGAGGCACTACTTTTACGCCTCATTTTCAAAATACTACCCCTCTGTGACTCATGCGTCCTACTAGCTTGGCCTGGCAGCAAATTGAACAGAACCTCTTTCCACAATGCAGGCTTACAATGTTTGATTACAGAGGCTGCGCAATATTTAGGGCTGAATTTCCTTAGGGGAATCAGTCTATGGATTTAACAGAACTCAGAAGAGATACTTCACATTTTTAAGGCTACATTTTTAAAACTGATCTAAATGTAATCTAACTTGTTCTAATAAAATGTGCTTATGCACCCAGGGCTGCAAAATAAGCATTTGTGTAAGGAAAATGACCTATTGTGACATTTGTTAGTTCCCCATTGTTTAATTTACAGTTGGGTGTACAACTGCATATTGCACCTATATAACATTTTAGAAAAACGGAGCCTTTATTGAAACCCTGAGTAGACAAAAAGTGAAACACAAGATAGTTTAAAATGGACCAGTTTTAAGGTTTCGTGTCCAAAGCCTTTAGGAACGTAATCTTATATAGCTATACACAGTTGGGCAATATAAACGTTTCTGAAGAAAAGCCAGCTCATTTCTGTACAGAAACATAGGGTGAAATCTTGGCCGCAATGAAGTCAATGCCAAAAAAATAAAAATAAAGTAAACCTCCTTGAATTCAATACATCTAGAATTACATCCATAGTCTTTACTGCGTTTAATTTTTTTTTTTAAAGTTTTTCAGGGTGAAGCAACATAACAGACCACAAGATGGAGCCAGAGACCCTTGATACAGGCTGTTTATTAATTATAATCTGTTTTTCCTGAGAACTCATTTTCAAAGAGGCATTTGAGAATAAGCTACAAACCCAGCATCTTAAACAATTGGTTAAAATAATTTGAAGTAGAACCTATATATTATTGTCTATGCTTTAATCATAAGGGAGTTCATACATTTTAATCACAGAAAAATTAAATGCACATTATCTTTTTATAAAATTGTTTTTTCCCTCTAAAGTTCATAGACAAATCAAAATGTAAATTCTCGGCATTCAGTGGATGTGTCTGTAAGAGAAGGGTATTGCTATTGCCATGGTTTCCACTGCATTGCTCCATAAGTGCTCCTGTGGTCTCATACTGCTTTCTAACTTTAGCTCTCTCCTGCATATGCGAGAAACTTGAAATATGTTCGGTTTACTCAGACTCAGCTTCCTTGTTGCCACTAAAATTGTTTACAGGACCAAAAACAAAGAAAAGAAATTAAAGCTCCTTTCATTCCAATGTGAAATGACTATCTTTAATCCCCTGATTTGGGGTTGATGAGGATTAGTGCAGCAGCATGGGGAAATATACTTTGTTATCTGCACCCTGTGGTTTCAACATTACCGGACAAATGAATCTGTAGTTCATGCTGCTGTGGGTTCTTGAGTAACTTTTTATCGCCTTACATTTCAGGGATAAAATGACTGATAACATTTCAAGGTGGTTATCTAATTTGACCAAAATGTATTTGTTGTATTGAGAGAAGTATATTATTATCTGTGCAACGGATTTTAGAAATTCAGATCCTGATCCCCTTGATGTCAATGGAAATTTGGCCACTAACTTCAGTAGAAGCAAGATTGGTCCATTATTAACCATGCTGGATATGACATTGATGACATATTTCCTGCCAGGGTGTTTATCTTTGCAACAACTTCTGGAATGGTACTATAAGGAGCTGCTGCTGCTCAGAACAACAATCTTAGCAATAGCAATCCTGATTAATATTATTAGGAAGAACAAAATGAATGATCTATCTTTAAAAAATAAATTGCTTTCTGAAAATGATTTGTATGTTTGTTTTGTAATGTGTCCACACAAGTCTGAGTATCTCTGTATAGTCAGACTGTTAAAGAAGGGTTTAATTTTTCTGTGCTTAAAAAAGGAAGAAAGTGAGACAGAGAGACAGCATGCCCAAGGCAAGTACTGTCAGGTAACAGAATAGTGCATTCTTCCTTTCTATCACTGCCATTATATACTTGCTCAGTGATGCATAAGAGTGTCTATCTTATCTCCAAGCTGCTTAGGAAAATCACGTATAAGTGACAAACATCTTAGAAACAATTACAAAAATTCTTGTTGCATGGCATTCCATCTTGCTGTTGCAATAATATTTCTATCTCCCTATCATCATCTCTCTAGTCTTAAAAAAAAAAAAAAAAAAAATCAGTGTTCTGTTATCTAGAATATTACTATATGCAAATAACAGTGATAGCTGAATATAGAAATGGAAAAGCAACAATATAAATGATGGAAGGAATTGGAAATGTGCATGTCCCCCACTTTTTTTTCTAATTTATCAGTGTAAAACTGAACTCCTTGACTGATACAGCTTAAGAGCTGGGCAATAGTTCTAAGCATAAAAAAAGAGAACATGCTGAAATATAACCAGCTTAAATAACCTGAACTAGAACATTCAGATTCCAAGCCTGCAAAATGTCAAATGTGTTCAGGACTGGCTTTTTTTTTTTTTTTAATTAAAGGGGAGCAACAACATGAAAGCAGAATATTTTGACACACATCCATAAAAATGCTGCCACAAATAGTTGGAGAGAAAATAAATGTCTTATCAGCCAGATTAAAAGTCGGACTGCTGCGGAATTTTGGAGGGGAGCACGCAGTCAAGGAACTGCCAGATACAGTAGAGTAAAGCAGGTCAAGTTTTATAACCCATTTACAGAGATATGGATATATCCCATCTGCAGTACAACTTTACCTTGTTGTAACTGGATACCTTTATGTACTAAAAGGTTTAATGTAGCAGGTGGCTTAAAATTGGTCATAGCAAAAGAGAGAGAATCTTTCTGAAAAAGAAAATTGAACAGCTTGGACCAGCAAGAACTGGCAGCAGACAGTTGTCGCTGAAGCAGAGTCTGAGAAATAGCTTTGAGGGGGCTTACAATGAGGTGAAAGCAAGCAGGAAACGTAAAATGAGAACTTACCCAATCTTTGGTCATACCTTAGGTCCAACCAGCATCAACTAGAACACTAATGTCAGTGAGTGAGATTTTATACCATGTGAGGGCACACCAATTTCTCTCTTTTCCTTCTCAGAAGGATCATAACCACAGTGGTACAGAACTGTCAAGGTCAGTGGTTCCCAAACTTGTTCCGCCGCTTGTGTGGGGAAAGCCCCTGGCGCACCGTGCTAGTTTGTTTACCTGCCGCATCCGCAGGTTCGGCCAATCACAGTTACCAGTGGCTGCGGTTCACTGCTCTGGGCCAATGGGAGCTGCTGGAAGTGGCACGGGCCAAGGGATGTACTGGCCACCACTGCAGCCTGGGGCTTTCCTAGGCCAGAGCTCCCCAGCCCTTTTCCCAGCCCTGCTCCAAACTAGGGCCTCCATTCAGGTCTCTATAGCCATGTCCCTCTTTCTCAGAACGAGAGAGAGAGTGTACTGTTCTGTTCCTGGCTTTCATAAGGCCCGTTGGGTCTGTTTGGGGCGTGGCCCCAAGCTGCGGCTGCTCTGCCAATCAGTCCAGCTTTTCCCCTGCCCCAGCCCTCTTCCAGGGCTATTTTAAGCCCCTCTGGGCCCGAGTGGGAGTCCACTCTGCAACACCCCCATTTTTCAAAATCATGGCCCTGATTTTTCTAATGTTTCAATCTCCTGCAGGGGAAAAAAACAATATGTTAAAATCAGAGTCCTCCAGCAAATTGAGACTATAATAACAAGTGTGAGGGCAAAGCGATATTATACACCCTCTGTGGTTGATTACACCAACAATAATGGCCTTCTTTTGCTACAAGAAAGATTCTCACCTGCATGCCATTGGTAGCTGAAAAATGATCTATCAGCACTACTGAAAGAACTATTAACACAGAGCAGCCTTGCATGCAGACCTGGCACCTCCTGTAATCTGTGACCCATGCTCTGAATTGCTCCATACAAAGGGCACACCCGACAGCAGCATTGCCTTGATGTGAGTGTTGGGTGGGCCATGAGAGTGGTAGGTACATAGCCAGTGACTGGCCTAAACCCCTATAAGGTGTTGGGGGTGGCAGCACTATGGATACAGATAAAGCTAATGAGTTGTAACAACCACAGAAAGGCTGCAGCTCTGTTCCAAGCTCTGCTGCCAAGTTGAGAAGAATCCAGCTTCCCCAGTCCTCAGGTAGGTCCCCTGGGCAGCCTGTTCACTTTGACAAGGCGAAGACTAGATATGAACATAAACATAAAAATAAGTTTATACTCGGATTTTATTTCTACTACAGCAGGAAGGAGTCACAGGACTAATACAGCATCTAACTCTCTGAACACGTTGGCCAGCCAGATTAGTCAGCCCTAAAGAGACCCAGGAGAACCTGTGCATACAGTGCCAGATGGGAACTTGCAGACGAGCAGTGCTCTGTAAAACTGCATTATTAAAAAGAGGGTGGGATAAATGAGGAGCATCAGTAGAAAACACGAGGAAAAATATCTTAATAGTGTGTTGAGAAAGTGTCTGAGGCTGAGCAAGAGCAGCGATGGACACTGCACTTTTTGTTTTAGAAGTGCAGGAAGCAGCAAGCAGAGGGTGGCACATGGTGTGCTTCAAGGAGGAACTTGGGATAATCAGACTCCATTTGACTATAAGAGTCTGAATAAATCATGGAAACACAGAAAAACAGATATGCCAAAACTGAAGGGATAGATTATGGCACTGCACCGCAACAGGAGCTGTCTTGGGAAGAATTGTGCCTCAGTGACACCTCTCTGAGGTGCATTTCTTCCAGAATTGCTCTTGCCTGAACAGGCAGCTGCAGGGGGTCTGTGTCAGGCCTTTCTAAGATGCAGCATGCTCCACGGGTCAGCAAAGGGGAAAGAGGGCATGTTTTCCCTACTCCCCTCCCTTCCAACTTCACCCTGGAGTGCACAGGAGCTCTGTAGTGCTGTGGAGCCCAGCTCAAGCTCTGGTAATTTAATGAAAATTGACCAGATTATTTTTTTCTGATTAAGTGTGTATATCATAAAGTCCCTCTTCAGGGCCAGGTTTTAGCTGAAAGCCAAATGACTGCATTGCACTGGAGCCTCTGGCTGAATTCTGACTCATACAGAGCTCTTGAACCCTTAGGGAGCCCAGGGTGGAACAGCAAGTTTCCCGTTTGTAAAGGGTATATATACAGCATGTTCTCACCATCTTTCCATGATGGCTGAGCTCTGCTGGATGGGGTGCTGAGGGGTCATGGTTCTACCTTTTCCCTCCTCCCATTTTGTGATTGCCAATACCACTATGGCATGAGCTTCGAGCAGCCCTAACACTCGGGAACAAAAGGACAGCCCTTTTCACAGCATAGTGAAAGGGGAGGGATCTCTTTGTGTCCCTGTTGTTCATCCCCTGCCCACTTGCATGCCTGTTGAGGGCCAGCAACAAGCAGGACCTCAGTTATTACTTCTGCAAACCTCTCTTTGACATCAATTGCCCTTACCCATTCCTTATTCAGGATAAACCCCCAATCACTTAAAGGGCAGCTTTTCTTGAATAAAGCATATTGACCTGGGGATTTGCCCCTAAGAGAGATGTGATGGAAGAAGGGTAGAGTAAAAAAACTGAGTGAGAACTTCAGAATTTGCTTTATTGACTTCAGTGGGAGTCGCAGATGCTCAGTAGTTATCAAAACTTAGTTCAGTACTAACACAACCGCCTCGGAGAGAAGTTTTGCAACATAATTACAGACCGTTGAGTTTTTGACTGACACAGTGACAAAAATCAGTCTCTGCATGCCCTGAATTAATTCTCTGGAGTACAGAGATGTTTAGAGCCAGTATTTTCCTTCAGTCCTTTGTACAGAAAAGGAACAACCATAACATTCAGATCCTGATCTGGGTTCAGAATCCTTTAACATTCAGGAGGCTTCTCATAACCAGGTTTTGGTTTAGGCTCAGGACCAGCATCCCCCAAATGAAAGTGAGACATTGGAGAAAGCGCAGTCCATTTAGCTCTACAGCCCACCTCTCTTATTTCGTACTTTTCCTCTTTCTCCCATTGCTTTCCCTTCTCCCCTCTCATGAAAGGTTATGAAAGCTCAGCCCAGCACAACTTCTTCAGTGATCTATAAGGAGCAGTTCTGTGTAAATACATTCAGAACATTTATACGAGCAGATATCACTTATACTAGGTCTAGTGGACAGAGCACTGGTCTGAGAGCGAGGGTCCTATTCCTGGCTGTGCCACTCACTTGCTGTGGGACCTTGGGCACCTTCCTTCCCACCCTTTGTCTGTCTTGACTGTTTAGACAGTAAAAGCTTTAGAGCTTGGAAGGTCTCTCACTATGTTTTTGTTCAGTGCATAGCACAGAGGGGTGCAATTGAAGTTGTGACATATAGGTGCCACTGTCGTAGGCATCATAATAGGTTGTAACATAGGTATAGCTATCTTCCTATAATAAAGATTATATTTTTGGCATAACCACAAATGGTTAATGAGGATATCTATTTTTAGGGCAGATCAGCTCCAACTCTTCGATGTAAGAATTTCACATTCAGTTTGTGTAACTCTTGGCTTTTAAACACTCTCCCTTAAAAGCGCTCATTGGAATTGCTTCTGCTGCTTGTCTCCTGTAGGTGTTTTGTTGTGTGGTGCTTTGCTGAATCGTCAGATGGCCCTTTCTGACAGCGAGTGGGAGAAAGTAGATGACAAAGGGAAAAAAAAAACAAGACCGAGAAAGGACAAATAAGGGAGATGGACTTCCATTTGTGGAGCCCTAAAATTCCTCCTGTCTTGCAGAACATTTTCTGTCATGCAAGGTGAATTACACTGAACAATATGGAGTTCCTATTATAAATGATATTTCCTTTCTGCAGGAAAGTTGGAATGTGAAGACACCCAAATTGTATGTCCCAAAATAAACTCTGTTTTCACTGACTAACATTCCCACATTTAGCTCTTCCACAGTGAAAAAACTACTGATTTTTTTTCCTACTTCATCAGGGTCAAGCAACTACAGCTTTGGCATTTTTTAATTATTATTATTTATTCTTATTTGTCGATGTCATAAATATAAAGGGAAGGGTAAACCCCTTTGAAATCCCTCCTGGCCAGGGGAAAGCTCCTCTCACCTGTAAAGGGTTAAGAAGCTAAAGGTAACCTCGCTGGCACCTGACCAAAATGACCAATGAGGAGACAAGATACTTTCAAAAGCTGGGAGGAGGGAGAGAAACAAAGGGTTTGTGTCTGTCTGCAGTCCTCTTGGCCGGGGACAGAACAGGAATGGAGTCTTAGAACTTTTAGTAAGTAATCTAGCTAGGTATGTGTTAGATTATGATTTCTTTAAATGGCTGAGAAAAGAATTGTGCTGAATAGAATAACTATTTCTGTCTGTGTATCTTTTTTGTAACTTAAGGTTTTGCCTAGAGGGGATCTCTATGTTTTTGAATCTAATTACCCTGTAAGATATCTACCATCCTGATTTTACAGGGGGGATTTCTTTATTTCTATTTACTTCTATTTTTTATTAAAAGTCTTCTTGTAAAACACTGAATGCTTTTTCATTGTTCTCAGATCCAAGGGTTTGGGTCTGTGGTCACCTATGCAAATTGGTGAGGCTTTTTACCAAACCTTGTCCAGGAAGTGGGGTGCAAGGTTTTGGGAAGTATTTTGGGGGGAAGGACGTGTCCAAACAACTCTTCCCCAGTAACCAGTATTAGTTTGGTGGTGGTAGCGGCCAGTCCAAGGATAACGGGGGTAATATTTTGTACCTTGGGGAAGTTTTGACCTAAGCTGGTAAAGATAAGCTTAGGAGGTTTTTCATGCAGGTCCCCACATCTGTACCCTAGAGTTCAGAGTGGGGGAGGAACCGTGACAGTCGAGCTCCGTTATTGTGCTTAGCACAGTATATAACACAGAGGAAGAGTCATTCCTAGGAGCTTATATTCCAAACCGGATAAACAATATGTTCAGGCACATATTTTTTCTGACATCTAGTTGAAGCCAATCTTAAATTGTTGCAATTTTATTTGTAAAGGTTATTTAAGAGGTCATGTTAATAGACAACATATATAGTTACTTGCAGTATATATAGACAGTATATAAAGAAGGTGGTCAAGATTTTCAGAAATGCCTGGTGATTTTGGATGCCACAACTTTTGCGTGCCAAATGGAGACATGTTAAAGGGGGCTGCTTTTCAGAAGGTGGTGCTCAACACTTCTTGAGAAACAGAGCCCTTTAAGCTGCCTCATGTTGGACATCCAAAAAACTGGGGCACCAAAAATGATTTTGAAAACCTATACAGATACAGCTATAGCAACCTCACTTACCTGAATCTTGGCTATCTAATGCTAGGGCCTCACTTGCAAATACACACATCTAGAAGTAACTTTACTCATGTGAATAGCTCCTATGGATGTGAATAGCTCCCTGTTTTGTTTGTTGTTTTGTTTATCAGAAATGAGTTCATGTCCTCAATTCTGGGTCACTATATCAACAGGTTCCTTTCTTATCTGAAATCTATTTATCAATATTGATTTTATATGTCATCACACCCATCACATCCCATTTTATTTGGATACATGAAGTTACTGTATGTATACTAAGCTCTTGACTTCATTGTATTTTGTGGCCATGAGTGGTAATGGCTATTTATATAGTCTGTAAAAATAGTATTTCTTTTAATTGGTTTTAAACTTGTTCCCTTTCAGTTTCATTCAACAGCCCTCATTTTTGCATTTCAAGAGAGCAAACAGGAATGTCCAATTTATATTTTGTACACTTATTTGGTATCCCTCTGTCCTGGTGTTTCTTATTCATTTCCTCTCTAAACTGAACAATATTAACCTTTTCAGAGGTTCTTTATATGGAAGCCTTTCACGTCTTTGACAATTTTGGAAACTCACTGAGAACTCCAATATTTCTATCCCACTCTTTTTGAGATAATGTAAGTTCTAATATTTTTGTCTATTACTGCAGAATCCCACAGTAAGTTCATAAGTGTTGTTCCTTTAAAACTAGAAGCATTGTGGAAAGTTAGCAATCATGACACAGCCAATTCTAATGGCTAATTTGGCTCACAAAAGCTCATGCTCAAATAAATTGGTTAGTCTCTAAGGTGCCACAAGTACTCCTTTTCTTTTTTCCAATTCTAATGAACTTTCTTAAAGAATGCTGTAAATTCTTCACCCTTCCTTAATAAACCAAAGCATTTTCTAGAAGGTACACACAAGATAGTATTAGTATGCAAAGTGATTCTTCTTTGCTCAGGAAAGAGCATATCAATCACTTTGTTTAGACAATTTAATAGTAATCAACTGGTGGGTAGCACAACATCAAAGAGAATTGGCTTCTTTATTTTTTAGGGCCAGATTGTGAATCCTTTATTGCACTGATGTGCATTTACTCACACAGGGGAGTTCCCCTATAGTCAGCCGGATGAGTCACATGAGTAATTGCCCACCAGTGTGAGGAAGAAGTTTGTAATCTGGTCCAAGATAAGAGTCATCCAGTTTCAAAATTCTCATCTCCCCCTGTAACATGGTATGTCCTGCAGAACACAGATTTAAGGCTCACTTTTTACAACAGCTGCAGGACATGGGTGGGAAAGAAAGTTGCCACATCAACAGTAAATTTTATGGAACACCTTTCAATCAGCTGCACACATGAGCCTGTTGACAAAGAATATTTGAATAGATATTTGTGAAATTTATGAGTTCATCCCCCAGCCCTTGTCAGTTGCTGCCTTGTTAAACTGCTCATAAATTATAACAAATTAGAAAAATTGCATGCAATGCTAGTCTCATTCAGTGGTCTGGGGTATAAGAGATATATTCTGATCTCAGTTACATGGGTGTAAATTGGAAGTAACTCCACTTATTGCAGCGAGTTATGTTTATATGACTGAAACAACATCTGATCTGTTTACATTCCCACCTCCTCTGGATGTAATTCCTTCACATTTTTAATCCATTCGTTGCAACTTCAGCTTTCAGAGATAATAGCTAGGTCCTCCTTTAAAGCAGTGGCACTGAAAATTGGATACTTTAGGAAAGGAAAGGAAAACTTTATTGCCTTTATTTTATGTAATTATTGAATAAAGGCATTGAGAATAAGATAGACTAGCAAGTAACACCTCCTTTTATTGCTTAAATGCATATATAAAATGGCTTTTGTGCAAGGAAAACAAAATAATAATAGCTTTATTTGAAGAGACCCATCATGATTATTCAACACTCCCCCAACATAATATTGCCTGGGAATTTATTCAAAGGAGCCTAAGGAAGCTGGAATTCAATGGGAATTTTCCCCCCAGTTTCTACAGGCTTCTTTGGAAATCGCAACCTTTATACATATCACACAATAAATATGTGTGCAGAATAATGAAGTATCAGACAATTGTAGAGAGTTTCTGTTGCCTCTTATCACGTGTTTAGCATAAACTACCTGAATCTTTGTTATTGCTGAGGGGAGGAGGGGGGAATTATTCTTGCTGGAATCATGTTCTCCAACATTGTTCCAGTGATATCTCCCCTGGGAATGAATTAGAGGATGGACACCTCCTCCTACTGTATCTGCCTTCCACCATGTGCCAACCCACCAGCTCTGTACTTGTCTCTTAGATATTGCTTTTTGCATTCTTACCGGTCTTCATTTCTGTGCGTTTTTTCTTAGTTTGCTCTCTCATTTTCTGACTCCCCATTTCAGGCACCTGTCATGAGATGGTGGCTACATGGAGTCAGCTTCCATGTCCTGTTGAAGTTGAGTTGAACGCTATGGAAGCAGAGATGTGAAGCCTGCGTTTGCAGGCCTCCAGCCCTGCCCAGTGATTGGCTGAATTAGGATTTAATGCTCTAACATGGATAGAAGGTGGGAGGCTTTCAAGGAGCCCTCTTTGCCTGCAGCCAAAAAAGTATATTTGGAATTGGGGTGATCCTAGGGCGGCTTTCACCATCCTAACTGCCTTTCTCCTCTATCCCACATACCCCTTGAATCAGTCAAGATTGACTGAACATGAAACACTCTCCTATTGGAACATGAAACACTCTCCTATTGGAACATTCCAACAAACAGAAACTCTATTCATCAGACCTCTTGAATACCCAGCATTGTGAAAGCAACACAGGGGGACATGAAGTAAAATAAGATATCTTCCAATAGGAAAATCATATATGCTGATTTACTAATGACTTTACAATAGAATCCTGTTGTCAAGGTTCCTCCCCCACTCTGAACTCTAGGGTACAGATGTGGGGACCTGCATGAAAAACCTCCTAAGCTTATCTTTACCAGCTTAGGTCAAAACTTCCCCAAGGTACAAAATATTCCGCCCTTTGTCCTTGGATTGGCCGCTACCACCACCAAACTAATACTGGTTACTGGGGGAAGAGCTGTTTGGACACGTCTTTCCCCCCAAAATACTTCCCAAAACCTTGCACCCCACTTCCTGGACAAGGTTTGGTAAAAAGCCTCACCAATTTGCCTAGGTGACTACAGACCCAGACCCTTGGATCTTAAGAACAATGAACAATCCTCCCAACACTTGCACCCCCCCTTTCCTGGGAAACGTTGGATAAAAAGCCTCACCAATTTGCATAGGTGACCACAGACCCA
The DNA here is from genome assembly GCF_965140295.1 of Lepidochelys olivacea. Lineage (NCBI taxonomy): Eukaryota > Metazoa > Chordata > Testudines > Cheloniidae > Lepidochelys > Lepidochelys olivacea. The sequence goes on along the minus strand of NC_140411.1, from coordinate 71,126,269 downwards.
AACCCTTGGATCTGAGAACAATGAAAAAGCATTCAGTTTTCTTACAAGAAGACTTTTAATAAAAATAGAAGTAAATAGAAATAAAGAAATCCCCCCTGTAAAATCAGGATGGTAGATACCTTACAGGGTAATTAGATTCAAAACACAGAGAACCCCTCTAGGCAAAACCTTAAGTTACAAAAAAGATACACAGACAGAAATAGTTATTCTATTCAGCACAGTTCTTTTCTCAGGCATTTAAAGAAATCATAATCTAACACATACCTAGCTAGATTACTTACTAAAAGTTCTAAGACTCCATTCCTGGTCTATCCCTGGCAAAGACAGAATATAGACAGACACACAGACCCTTTGTTTCTCTCCCTCCTCCCAGCTTTTGAAAGTATCTTATCTCCTCATTGGTCATTTTGGTCAGGTGCCAGCGAGGTTACCTTTAGCTTCTTAACCCTTTACAGGTGAGAGGAGCTTTCCCCTGGCCAGGAGGGATTTCAAAGGGGTTTACCCTTCCCTTTATATTTATGACACCTGTCATTTCAGTGGAATGCTTGTTACATCTTGGCACATCCTTATCTTCTATGCTTGACTATTTCTGTTGCCAGAGGCAGCAGTCCAATATCCATGGGTAGGAAGAAAATAATTTCCTTTCCTGAATTAGGATGAATAAAATCAGCAACAGCTGAATGGCTGAAACTTGCTCCAGGGATCTCACCTGGCAGAATTCAGAACCATAGACAAAAGGAGTCTGCATTTGTTAATCCGGCTGTGGCAAATCCCAATAATTACATTTTTAATGAACTTTTAAAAGATATTATGGCCCAGAGCGTATCATTCTTACTCAGGCTAAACTCCCACTGACCTTAAGCCATGTCTAGACAGAATAAAGTCTACAGTGTATATGGCCACATAAGGGGCAATGAACAGACACATCACCAGAGGGGGAGGCCCTAAAGGAATTTGGCTTCCCTGAACTCCTTGAGCATGCCAAGGGGATGCACCCGCTGCTTCATCCTTTTGGGAAGGACATCTTAGTCCTTCTACTTACCCATCCTCCTTGGGGTGCCATTGACCCATGCTGAATACTGATGGCACAATTCCTCCAGTCATCTGAGTGTAGTTCAACCTGGCCCTTACGCAGGCCATGCCAAATGGGGGTAGAAGGCTCTTTAAACCCACTCCCACTACTGTATGCCTGTGTTAGGAATCTGACCTGTTATTAGTAATGGCCAAATTCTGCTCTCACTGACACTGGTATCAATCTGGAATAATGCCACTGACTTCAATTGGCTTTCTCCAGATTTACCAGTCTCACGGACAGCAGAAGTTAGCCATAATGTAGTTACTTAAAGCTCAGAGGGAGAAGTTTTGATCATTGGCGAGCAGGTGCCTGGGTCAATCCTGGAAGGGAGGTGGCTTTTCAGCATTAAAAAATTGGGCCTGGAGGCCACAGCCCATTAGCAACCAGTTGCTGATGGTTGTTCTTTAGCCTCTGAGTGATGCAACCTGTGACTCCCTTCGTTGTAACTAAAGAGAAGGGAATGTTGCTACTTTGGTGACAAGCTGCACCTGGAGTTGGAGAAACTGTCCTGAGCTGAACTGCAGCAGCAGCTGCTTTAAGGTGAAGCAGATCTAGTGGTGGAGAATAAGAGATGAGCAGGGTGGCAGGATCAGGCTGGTATTGACAGTGGTCGGAGAGGCAGTTACAGTAGCAGTGATTGAAACCTAAGGATTCAGAAGCAGGATGTGAATGGAGGAGCCTGAGAGGTGCTGCTAGAGGAGGAGTGCCCCCCCCCCCCATGTCACACTGCATGGTACAGCTGGAGATGGGATCAGATGCAGTTCTTCTAGCTGAATTCTGGCTGTTAATAGAAAATTGACTAGTGGGGTTAATTTATCATAGCAAGACCAGTAAGAGAAGATGCAGGGTCTTTAGGCTTAACTGCCACGTGCTGATAGGTAGAGGTGAGCAAGCATTAGCTGAATTTTCTCTTTGTGTATGTGTGACTGACACACACACACACACACACACACCAGCCTCTAGGTAGTGGAGGGTCTTACTTACTGTGAAATTTCAGGTGCTATTTCTCCCCCTTCAGCCCCACCAAACCAACATCATAGTTATTAAAAGTACAAGGACTACACAAAACTCAAATCACTCTGTTAAGGCCTTTTATTATAATATTCCCTGATATATTTATGATGTAGCTTGGATTCTAATTTTTCACTGAATCCTGTGATATAAATGGATGAATATTGGGGCTAGTTTACACTGGCAATGCTAAAGTGCTGCCACGGCAGCGCTTTAAAGTGCCTTGTGTGGTCGTGGCGCAGGGCTGGGAGAGAGGTCTCCCAGCGCTCTAAAAAAAATAACCTCCATGAGGGGTGCGGCTCCCAGCGCTGGGGCACTGTTTCCACTGGTGTTTACAGTGCTGCAACTTGATGCGCTCAAGGGGTGTGTTTTTTCACACCCCTAAGTGAGCAAGTTGCAGCGCTGTTAATTGCCAGTGTAGACAAGCCCTAAGTCTATGGTCCCATCAGCTGTAGTCACACACATGCTGTCAAGGTTCCTTCCCCACTCTGAACTCTAGGGTACAGATGTGGGGACCTGCATGAAAACCCCCCCTGAGCTTATTTTTACCAGCTCAGGTTACAACTTCCCCAAGGTACAAACTATTTTACCTTTTGTCCCTGGACTTTTTTTGCTGCCACCGCCAAGTGTCTAACAAACATAACAGGGAAAGAGCCCACTTGGAAATGTCTTTCCCCGCAAATGCCCCCCAAGCCCTACACCCCCTTTCCTGGGGAAGGTTTGATAAAAATCCTCACCAATTTGCAGAGGTGAACACAGACCCAAACCCTTGGATCTTAAGAACAATGAAAAAAGCAATCAGGTTCTTAAAAGAAGAATTTTAATTGAAGAAAAAGTAAAAGAATCACCTCTGTAAAATCAGGATGGTAAATACCTTACAGGGTAATCGGATTCAAAACATAGAGAATCCCTCTAGGCAAAACCTTAAGTTACAAAAAGACACACAGACAGGAATATACATTCCGTTCAGCACAACTTATTTTATCAGCCATTTAAACAAAACAGAATCTAATGTGTATCTACTTGGGTTGCTTACTAACTCTTTACAGGAGTTCTGACCTGCATTCCTGCTCTGGACCCGACAAAAGCAACACACAGGCAGAGAGAAGCCTTTGTTTCCAGCCTCCAGCTTTGAAAGTATCTGGTCTCCTCATTGGTCATTTTGGTCAAGGGCCAGCGAGGTTGTCCTAGCTTCTTAACCCTTTACAGGTGAAAGGGTTTTTCCTCTGGCCAGGGGGGATTTAAAGGTGTTTACCCTTCCCTTTATATTTATGACACATGCATTGAGAAGATAAGACTCTGAAGTGCTTAGTTCTCAAGGATGTGCAGTATTATATACATTAAATGCACTAATATGTATTTATACTGAACGTATTTTTAATTTAATGTTTAAGTTTTACCAAGGCAGTTTTAGTTCACTAAACATTGTTACTTAATGAGTTACAATATGTTCATTAATATATTAACAAATTACTGATTGTTCATAATGAAAAGCAGATGCACAAATCACAAATGGATAGCTTGCAACTTTATAATCTGCCCAGAGTAAAGGCTAACACATAGCTGCATTGCTCCAAAAGCAGAGCAGATAATGAACTGGGACTCAATGACAATTCCTCTCCTTTTCCTGCTTTGCTCTGAGGAGAAGGAATATTATTTCACCCCCTCCTCCCTTTTTGGAACGACTTGCTGCATGCTTAGTCAGCTATAATGGCTTGGGAACTGCAGGATAAAGCCAGAGCTCTTCTCATTACTAGGGCCCTACCAAATTCACGGTTTATTTTGGTCAGTTGGTCATAAGATTTTTAAAATCCTAAGTTTCATGGTTTCAGATACTTAAATCTGAAATTTCATGGTGTTGTAACGGTTAAGGTCCCAACCCAAAAGTGGGTCTGTGGGTGGATCACAGTATTGCCATCCTTACTTCTGCACTGTTGCTGGCGGCGGCGCTGCCTTCGGAGCTGAAGGCATCATAGTATGGAGGGGTTCTCACTTTTGGGGGAGCAAGGCCAGCCTTACAGCTGGGCAACATGGGTGATTGTCCAGAGTGCTGTGGTTGGGAGTGGGTTCCATGGGAATCACACACACGCACGCACACAGAGCCAGCCCCAGGCCCACTTAACTCCTGAATATGAGGGTGCTGGGCCTGGAGCTGGTCTCAGGGTGCTCTGGCCAAGGGCTCATACCATATGCCGGGCTCCAGCTGTTGGTCCGGGGTAGGCTGGTGTGGGATGGGACTTCCCCTTTCCCTGCAGGGGCCACTCTTGGGCCTGGATCAAACTCACCTCCAGGAACCTCCCCTGTCTGCAGGAAGCTCTGCGGCTCCTGGCTGGGAGTCCAGCTCCGAAAGCAGCACTGCCACCAGCAGCTATGCAGAAATAAGGGTGTCATCGTATGATATTTCCACCTTTACTTCTGCCCTGCTGCTGGCTATGGCACTGCCTTGAGAGCTGGGCTCCCAACCAGGATCTGAAAGCAGCACATAAATAAAGGTGGCAATACCTGCTCCCCCCCCCCCTACAATCAACTTGCAACCCCCTCACAACCACTTTTGGGTTGGGACCCTCAGTTTGAGAAACTCTGGTCTCCCCCATGAAATCTGGATAGTATAGGGTAAAAGTACACAAAAGACCAGATTTCATGGTCTGTGATGCATTTTTCACAGCCACTGATTTGGTAGGTCCCTACTCATTACCCAACCCCTTTAATCTCCTTCCTGTGCACTTGATCGCAGTGTCAAGTACTGGTCAAACAGCCCATACTTTCCCCACATGGCTAGGGTCACATTCTGCAATATTCTTTTTACTTGGGGCTACCTCTGAAAGCCTTCTGGAAACTATAGCCAATGGGACCCTGCCTGTTTAGAGGTGTGAGCTGCAGAAAGCGTACAGCTCCAAGTGTTCAAAGTGTGCTTTGGTTTCATTTGTGCTTCTTTGAACACTTCAAAGTGTTCAGTCTAATGTATAAAGCCCTCCACACTTTAGGATGGCTACGTGCCACACCATTTTTTCCCCCTTTGTAGCAGTGATCCTAGCAGATCCCGGACTTATCAAAAATCAGGATGATTTTACCGATAATCCTGAGTTTTGAAAGTTTGGAGTTAGGACCTTCCTGGTAGAGAGTTTAGGAATTCCTTTCTTCTACTGCTTTGATAGCAGCCAAGTCTACTCGTTTTCCTGGCATGGTGTAGGACCACATGTCATGGAGTATTAACTCACTGCAGGTGGCACATCTTCCTGTCTGTTCTGGAATAGCTCTCTTCCTGTTCCAGCACCTCCCCTTGCAGTGTCTCCACCCATTGTCCTCTCTCTCACTCTGCATACTCACTCCAGGAGCTGCAACTTCCTCTTTGTGATTCAGACAGGTCACTATGTGGTTTCCTCTTCTAGGGTATAGAGTCTTCCTGCATCCACTGTCCTATCAATGCCACTCCATAAGTGGTTGGAAGGGGAACCTGGGCCCACCCATACTCCAAGTTCCAGCCCAGGGACCCTACCACATGTAGTTAATGTCTGCTCCATCCTCAGCCTTATTGTATCTCCCTGGGCTGCTTCCTGCTCTACCCCCCACAGGCTTTCTTCCCCACCCTTCTCTCTTCTGGCTGCACCCATCCCTCAGGACCAGACTCCTACTCTTTTGTTCAGTTCCATCCTTCTCGCTTTACTGCATAGAGAGTGACTGCAAACTTCTTACTGCAGCCACTTTTCTGTTGCCAGCTTTCTGGCTTTATATTATCCCAGACCACACCTGTGCATCTGGGTTCCATCTTCTAATCAAAGGTTGCTTCTCCAGCTTAAGCCCCTCCTGTGGCCTATCTCACTAATTGCCCCTTTCCTTAGCTTCCTTAACCCTTTTGAGGCTGGTGTGGGGTGAACACCGCATCACACCCCATATCCAGGCTTTCATCTGAAGGAATGTTTATAAAGATGAAGTAGTTTGATGGTGGCTAAGAGTAGGTCAGTCTTCAGCTGTTGAAGTTAGTCAAAACGTTTGGTATTTTTTTAACATTGCTCTACACTCAAAGTTTATGTTAAATTGAGTTGCATCAGTTATTTGCTTCTGTGTAAGTGAGACCATTGCTTCTTCAAAAAAAAATATTTTTTTTCATAAAGTGAACTATGGCATTTTCTTCCCAACAGACTTTTCTCTGAAATGAGTTACAGGTATTTGTATAGACTATAGTTCATGTTTGCTGGACTACATTTAAAGGCAGGCAGGCAGGCAGCTGATAAAGCATTTGGTGGCGTTTTTCATCCATCAATCTTTTCACGGCCTGTGGAGCGTATAGTATTATCTGTAAACAACATAATTGAATGTAAAAAAGACAGAGAAGGAGGGACTGTGCTGGCTTTTTTTTAATGATAGCAGCCTTGGATGTAATTTGTTTTTAGATCAAATAATAATGTTTACAAAGGCAATGGGCACCCTTAAACCAATACTTACGTTTTCCCATCTGGTGCTTTACAGAAGACTTTCATCCTCCCCAACGCTGATTATTAAGGGAAACATAGATGTTTCATATTTTAATGAGGAAATGAAAATATGTTTGTGTTAATAATGCATCTAATTTTAATATTTTCTTCCTGATCCCCCAATGGCTACAATACAACTATATGCTAATGCAGATGATCGCTTTGAGAGCTTCACTTCTGTATATGCTTAGAGAAGATCCCTCTTTTGAAAGGCAGTAGGCATGACATTTCAATGCCATGGCAAGAATAGCAAACAATAGTAGCTCTATAGACCTATGAGAGGCAACTTCTCAAGGCATACCCTTATGAAAAATGATGTAGTAACTTTTATATCATAACGAGAGCCCCATTTGTTCTGTGGCCACATAATTTACCTGTAAAATTTGCTATGGAATTTACTTCTTGCCACAGAATTGTGCTCCAGAATTTGGTACCTTACATTGGTAAATAGTTCTCGCCCACTGTAGTAGGAAGAGAGCCTGAGACATGAGGCCTTGTATCAGAGGCCCAGGATGAGGTCTGAGGCCTGAACTAAAGTAGTTGTCAAGCTTTGCTAATATAAAGCAAAGTTAGCAAACGTCAGGTTGTGAGCAGAAGTCAGACCCTGTTATAAAACATGTCTGCTTGATCCCAGCAACTGGGAAGAAAGGGGCCGGTATTGCGAAAACACACACATTCTTGAGAAGTACTAAGCAGAGGAAACTCATGTAAACACATTCCAGAAGGGTGCTACCAGAACACCCTGATACCAAGTATGGTACGAACACACTCCCCAAAGATGATACACGGACACACTGACCCCTTCTTAAAGATCAAATGACAGTGTGGTAGACATAGATGTTTTGATTGAACCAACATGTACAAGGTAAAGGGTATTAACTAGCCATGTCAGAGGAGCAATACGTAACTTATTTGTATCGGTGTATAAAGAGGGGTCTCAGAGGGAGTGTCTTTGGCCAGCCAAGGAGGGAATGGAAAGTCCTGCCATTAAATGAGCTGAGTCCATTGCAACGGGCATACATGTGTTAGTGTAACTGTGGACATTGATCCGGGGATCTAACACTATTCTTGACAATAAACTTGGCCTCATGCCTTCACTACTAAACCAAGACTTGTGTTCTTATTGGGCAGGTCAGTTGGAGCCTGCTGAATGGGCTATCTGGCCAGAGCTAGTGCAGCACAGAGAGAGAACACACATGCAGCCAACGACTAACTACACTCACATAGGTGTGGAGATAAACTTGAGAATGTGGTGCGAGTATAACAGATGAATGCAGAGAGTTCTGCCTGAGTCTGATGACATCCTGAAATAATATCTTTGGGGTGTGAGCAGTCTAATGCAGCTTAGTAGATTGTTGACTCTGAAACCCAAGTCTGAAAGCTAAAACTATGAAAATAGTGTACAGTTAAATGAATTTGATTTAAAAATGAATCACCCATAGGCTATGGTACTGACTATATTCTTCATTTTCCAGTTTAATTCACTAAAATTCTCTATTTAAAAACTTACTTGAAGCTGCTGTAGGATTCCCAGAATTTTTGCCAGAGTGCTGCACAATTTAGGGACCTACTCAAAGAATTTAAGTCCAGCTTTTGGATAATAATATACTTTGTTTCTGCGTTAATCTCTTTCCTCTAACAATATGAATATACTGCCCTCTGTTGGATGAAATATGTCAGTCAGACCTGTTCGAATATGTGGTCATGTTATCCTCAGTTAGCTGCAATCTACTACTGTTATTACTTATTTTGTAAACCCTACTACTAAGAATAACATGAATATTACTGATATTACTACTGGTTATGCCTGAATCAGTGAACAATGAAGTAACAGTAAGTAAGATGAAGTCTTTGACATCATAGCAGAATACTGTACTTTTTTACTGGTTTTGTGCATCTCTGTTATTCATAGGCAAATTCATAGAGCAAATAAACTGTGGATAATGAGTCACCTAATTTTGCCTAAATGCAGTGCTGAGGTTGACCGTGGTTAGAAAGCCAAATGACCAAAATCCCAAGTGAGCTATTAAATGGAGTTCTTAGATCACATCTTTCTTAATAAGATGGACAATTCTTCTTTTTATCCTTTGACTAATTAAACTTCCTATTGTGTATATTTTTGTGATTTTATTGCTTAAATTTATATTAACACATTTAGTTTCCAGTACCCATAACAACTGTCATAAAAGCAGAATCACTGAAGTGGTGATATAAGATTTGTTGACTCTGTTATGGAGCAAGCGGACTCTGGTTGATATGAGCAATCACTACAGTCTGATTAGTATGTGGTGTTACAGACCCAGTAATGCTTGCTGTGAGAATATTTTATTGTTGGGATGAGTTATATACACATAGTGCAGTGATAATATGTAGAGGACCATGTCTTATATTCATTTAGTAATGTGTAGTTGTTAATACATGTTATTTTATATACATATATATATATATATATATATATATATATATATATATATATATCCATGACAGAGTATATCCATGAGAGGAAAATTCATCCAGAAAACCATAAAAATCATGGAGTCTTGTCCAACAATGTCAGAAAAACCTATTAATAAGCAACAAATGCACACTGAAAATGCCTCATATGCCTCACACCACCATATTTATCCAATGCAATACATCCCAATATTATACTGACAATTTAGCAAAGGTTTTTGCTGAATTCCAGTAGGCTGCTTTAATCCAGTAACACACATCACTGTAGCTAGCTAAGCTAAATTGATACTTTTCCCAATATCAGGCATTCTTGAGTTTGCTCTTCTGTTCTGCTGTATAACTGGGTGCATGACAGTGTGGTGGTGATAACTTTTTTTCATCATACCTCCGAGAGAATAGTAGAGTAACTCCACATTCACTTCTAGTGTCCATGCCAATTTCACCTGGAAACAAATAGCCATGTCCTCCAGAGATCAGCCGATAGTTAGAAAAATAAAGAAAGGTTGTGTTCCATAAAATTAAAAACATTATAATTTAGAAGTGGCAATACCATTTATCCACATTTCCCTGCTGTGGGGTTTGAGAAGTTCCCATAGGTAAATTAGTCAATCCTTCTTGAATTGCACTTTATTTCTGTTCCTAGACCTCTTTGTCCTTCTGACCCAAAGTGTAATTTAGCATCTGGATGCTCACATTCCCTAACTCCACAAGGCAAGCTGGGGCCTGATTCAAAGCTCACGGATAACAAAGAGAGTATTTCTGTTCACTTCAAAGGGCTCTGGATCAGGCCCTACTTCTGTTAGCATTAAGAACAATCAGACTTGCCTGTGTGCAATTATTAAACCTGTAAATGTAAAAACAACCACATAAGGTATTTAAAGGAATAATCGGACAGATTTAGAAAAGGCATAAATCAGCATAGTTTAATTGATTTAAGTAATTTACACCACCTGAGAATTTGACCCAAGTATTATAAATTTAATGTAATTTATATTCTTTTGAAACAGCATGTTGGCCACAATTTGTCACAATGACTATTTAAGGTGGTTAGTCTCTTTTGCTCTAGAAGTCGGGTGAGTTGTTTGTTTATCTTTTAAAGCTAGGTGCTTTGAGTTTGAACTGAGTCAGTGGGCTCCACGTACTGTATTTGTCATCTGCCACCATGATTTAGAAGGCAACAACCTAACAGTGATTAAACAGGGCACTAGGATGTATGTGGTACCCCTTCACTTCCAATACAATCCACAGAAAACAGCATGCTAGGTGGGGAGCAGCCTAAGCTATCCAGTGGGAGACACTGATGATAAAGGTGTGGCCTAAACCGCACCCCACTCTCTGATATAGGCATTTCTGACCCGGCTTCATGTGTTCCATGAACACGAACCTGTTGCCTACAGTCAGGTGCCTCAGGTGCCTTAGGCATTTCTTGCAAAATTGAATTATGTGCCTGCCTCTCTCCATGCCAAACAGATGGAAGAGGAGGTCATGATAGTGATTTTCATTTTATAACTTTCTCTAGTGGTTACAATACTCACCTAGCATGTGGGAGATGCAGGTTCAATTCCCCCCCCCCCCTTCCAGAGGTGGGGGAAAAGATATTAATAGGGGTCTCTCACCTCTCAGAAATGCTCTAACTACTTAGCTATGGGATGTGGGACTCCTTCAATCTCTCCTGTTGAAGCTGTTGCTCTGAGGCTATGTCTATACTTGGAGCTAGGGGAGCCAGGCCACTCGGACATACTCATGTTAGCTCTCACCAAGCAAGTATGCTAAAAATAATAGTGTAACTGCCACAGCACAAGCAGTGATGAGTGGCAGCATGGGTTAACTGCCTTGAGTACATACCCATGAGGCCCAGTAGGGTTTCTACTGGGGCGGCTAGCCCATGCCACCGGTGCCTGAGCTACTGCAGCTACATGACCATTTCTGGAGAGCTCGCTCAAGAAGTGCTCGTGTGAGTATGTGTACATGTGCTGGGAATCACACACACCCAGCTCTAAGTGTAGACATAGCCACAGAGCAACAGCTTCAATAGGAGAGATTGAGAGATTCTACCCATCAGCATATCTCATAGCTCCTTCCTCTCTCTGTTGTGTAATAACAGAGCTGCTTCAGACTCAACAGAGTATCTAGAGTAGCAGCCATGCAAGTTTGTATCCGCAAAAAGAAAAGGAGTACTAGTGGCACCTTAGAGTCTAACCAATTTATTTGAGCATAAGCTTTCATGAGCTACAGCTCACTTCATCGGAAGCTGTAGCTGTAGCTCATGAAAGCTTATGCTCAAATAAATTGGTTAGTACTCCTTTTCTTTTAACAGAGTATCTAGTTGCAGACCAACAGAGCTGAAATCATTGAGAGCTGTGCTAAGTGGTGGGAGCTCAAGACATCCCAGAGTGTGCAGAGCGGTGCATGGCTGGTGGAGCCGGCCACAGCGCGGCTGATGTCAGAACAAGCTACTGGACAGTGGAGTGAGCAAGATGCCTTTCTTCCTCCCCGCCCCAGCTGGGTTGGTATGTGAACTCATCAAATGAACCTCTGAACTCTTGGTCTTCACTGGCCAAGGACAACTACTGTGAGTGGGATGTGGTAGAGGGCGAAGGGAAGGGCATGTTAAAGAAACTTTTGGTTGCTGGACTTAAGAACCTGAGGCAAAAGGACACTGCCCAAAGTATGTTTATGAATCTGCTTGTGGTGTTTTCCCAAGCTAATGCTGGGTAGCTTTCTCCCTTTTTATTAAACATTTCTTTTTACACTTTGATTGTGTGCTTGTGAGAATGGAAGTATTGCCTCTTAGAAATGCCCAAAGGATGGTGTGTTCCAGGTTACTGGGTGGGAGCTCTCGCCAGTTCTGTGTTGTATTGTTGGAAAGGAACCAGGCCCTTGTTGCTGCCAACTCCAACTGGCAGAAGGGTTACATATAGAGCACAAAACAACGGCTGTAGAGCCTCCAGGCACCAAATGCTATCCTATTTAGAGTCTGGGAAGTGGGGAGAACAAAAGGACTGGAAACTCCTGCTGAAACTAATACTGTGGTTTCTGATGGAGTTGGAGTGATTTATACCAACAGTTTGCGGGGCCAATGAAGAGCCAGGATTGCTCAGTCCCTCAGTGGGATGAAAAAGCCTGACTCAGAGACAAAGGGACTAATTTTAGTTTCATTTTTAGAGCTTTTAAGTTTGGAGCTGTGACAGAAGGAGAGCAGCTCAGGAAGTCTCTGCTTAACTCCCACTCTGCATGGAGGGAGACTTCAAACTGCTCTGGCATCTAGTGCATGGTTAGACAATTCCAGCCCTTCAGAGAGCAGTGTCCAGAGTAGCAGAGATCTAACCCAGCACTAGCTACTAAGAGCCACCTGAGACCACCACATGGCTTCAGGGAGCCAGGAGAGAACCTTACCCCACTCAGGGTGAAAACACTGTAAGAGGGCCCTTTTGTTTTCTTTAACCAGCCAAATTTTGCAGCACTGCTACACCCATCCCTGGGTTCATCTTAGGCATTCCATCTGCCTGGGAAGGTGCCAGGTCGGGAGCTGGAGTTTATGGTATTGTTGTGAATGTCGGGAGGTGGGGAATCTGTTACAGCTGTCTTTTAGTTAATCTTGTCCCTTTCCTTCCCTAAAGTTAGAGCCTCTCTTTTTTCCTGTTCCCAATAAAGTCCTCTATGTTATACAGATATCCTTACATATATATTTCAAAAAAAGAAAAGGAGTACTAGTGGCACCTTAGAGACTAACCAATTTATTTGAGCATAAGCTTTCATGAGCTACAGCTCACTTATGCTCAAATAAATTGGTTAGTCTCTAAGGTGCCACTAGTACTCCTTTTCTTTTTGCGAATACAGACTAACACGGCTGCTACTCTGAAACATATATATTTCAGATATTGGGGTTTGTATTAATGTATTTTTTTGTTTGTATACTGTGTTATACTCCTTGTTAAGAGTAATAGCATTAGTTATCTTCATGAGGGATAGCACTCCTTGTGTCCCAGGCACAGTGAGGGGGGGCTACCTTGGGTGGAGGCATAAAGCGTCAGAACAAAGAACCCAAGATCCAACCTCCTGTGAAGAGAAGAGAAGTCTCTGAAATTAACAGACACCAGGGAGGAGGTTTGTGTTATCCCTCAGGGAAGGGGTTACATAAATATGACCCGAACCTCCCTCTACTTCCACTAGTAAATATGTTGAGTACTATGTACTGGTGAAAGTACATATGTTGAAACCCATGATAAGATTATTGTGCTTTACAATTTTGATATTTAATAGTCCCAGTGGAAAAAAAAAATCAGCTAATTCAAAAGAAATTCTACTAACAAATGAAGGTGACAGTAAAAATTAAAATGTCTGATAGCTGTCAGTTCATTTAAAAAAGAAAAATAAGCTGATTTAGATATCTAAATCTTGTCTTGCAATTATCCACACTAGTCTGCTCCTGTATTAATTTTACTTAGGTTAGGGTTACCATCTGTTATACTACCTAAAGTGAATGGAGTGGAGAGAACCTTATCTTCCCAGGAAAATGTCTGTTATTGTGGATATAGTTTCCTAGAGCACTTTCAATGTTTGTTTCCCTGTGATAGCAGGGCAAGGTCTCTGGAGAAAATTTTCAGTGTCCAGGAAAAGGTCTCCACTAATATGCTTGCACTGAGCTTAGATTGGAGAATTTACATTCAGGAATTCTGTAACACAGTAGAGACAGTAAGACTAGCAAGTAGTCCTGAATGGGGAAATACTATACATCATCTTTACTCCACAACCCGAGAACAAAATCATTCAAAGGACTACTGTTTTTTTCTTTTTTTTTGCAATGTATTACACTAAGACATCATGAAACTGATAGCACACAGGTAATGTATTAGTGTAATATAAGCAGATCAGCCAAACTCTAATGACATCTGACTCACGGCATCGTCCAGGGATAATGGATCCAGGGTTGGGCGCTTTTTTCTTGTTATGTGTTGTTTTTAGTTAGAAGTCATATGATATTTCCTGATGCCAGTCTGATGGATTAACACTAAATTAGCTCTCTGGCATTATTTTTAGTACAACAGTGCCGGATTTATTACTCTGCAGTTCAACCACACTAAGGGCCTGCCAATTGCAAAGCCACATTTCACAATCAAGCTCGGATTAGCCCACATGATGGGAAAGACATTAATAACGTGCAACTGAGGCTTAAAATACTACTTTATTTTTGTCTGGGTAAGGAAAGGACGAAACTGCAGGATTTAAGAGATACAATCTGTTTTCTATGTAATACAGTTTGTTTACCTGCAGTGTCCGCAGGTTCGGCCGATTGCAGCTCCCACTGGCCATGGTTTGCTGTTCCAGGCCAACGGGGGCGGCAGGAAGCGGCGCGGGCCGAGGGGTGTGCTGGCCGCTGCTTCCTGCAGCCCCCATTGGCCTGGAACGGCAAACTGTGGCCAGTGGGAGCTGCGATCGGCTGAACCTGTGGATGCTGCAGGTAAACAAACCGACCTGGCCTGCAGCAGATTTCCCTGATGGGCTGCATGCCAAAGGTTGCCGATCCCTGTAATACAGTGATAGTTTACATTAGTTTTTTTTTTTTTCAATATAAGACAATGAGTTTTCAAGTTCATGTGAGAGGAAATTGCTTTCTAATTTCCAATAAAAAATCCAAAACAAGTTATAACAAGTTCTCCCAGCCTCGCCAGTGTCCCTGCATAGTCTACCTAGACTTACCTTGTGGCAATCACGAGTACTGCATGGCCACTAACACTTCACCTCTTGAAGCAAGTGGCCAGGGAATGGCAAGGAATGGGCAGAGATTTAGCTCCATCCCCACCTCAATATAGCAGTCCCCAGAGCTGAGGTGGCTGAGGAGGTAGTAATTTGATGTTCATTTAGGCCAACAACAAATTATTTTCCCTGGAGTTGAGAGGAAATTATGGCTCTGGATTCCTTCCCTTGGAGACTCCTGTGGTGACACAGCAGTGCAGCACAGCACTCTCAGCCCAAGGGAAATGGGCAGCTAAGGTAGCTTTGCTTCCTTCTCTTATGCTGCTCTAGAGTGGCCCCTGAGGTAACTTAGCTTTGGGGCCTAAGTGATAGTAGCTTGCTGGAGCTGCCTTATGGGACCCTGTGCTGCCCAGAATCTCTACAGCACTCCATGTTGCAGCCCCTCCCACAGCACATCCTGTACACAAGGGCTTGTGGAGGGGTCATCAAAGACAGGCTGACAGCTGTCTTCTACCATGTCCTTGCCAAGGGAGCCCTCTCTCTACTAATACCAGGAAATTTAGAGCACCTTATTTGCATTCCCAGCTCTTTGATGCAGCCAAAAAGGCCAGAGTAGGGGTGAGGATCTCACCCTTAATTTAAATAAGAATGAAGTTATAATGTATTTGCTCTCAGGTATATAATAAGTACTGGTCTAGTGACAGACTTGTTACTGCTCATTTCAGAAACTTTACATTCAACTCCTTAATAATTGTCTTGTTTTTACATTTAATGCTGATTGCTTGATGGAAATCACAACTTTCTTGTTAGTCTTGGAATCAGTTCAGATTGGAATTCTTGTGCATGCTTATGAGAAAATACACAAAGAACCTAATGTAACTTTAGTGCTTAAAGCCTTGAAAGTAAATAAAACCCTTTAGTAGTTGGATATCTGTACAGTGTAAATATATTGGAAACAGGTCAAAGAATTAGAACACAGTTCCAGAGTCAGTAGATTTTTTTTCCCATTAATCAGCTAAAATTGAGACTTATTTTCGCTCAGTAGTTACACACACAAAGGCTGAAAGAAACCCTTAATGTGGATTATTCCATTAGCACATGGACTGATCACATTCCTCACTTGCTTCTTTATATGCACCAAAGTCTCTTTATGGACACCACTCTACTAGACATCCATTAGAGAGGAATTGTCGCACAGTCTGTAATAATACAATCATACAAGTTAAAGAATCAAAATCTTACTGATGCTGCCATTATAGTTAAAGGGAAAGAGCGTTTAATTTGGGTATTGCTATTCTTTTAATGAAATATATTTTAATAGCTTTGAAATTTAGGTCTAGTAGAACCAAAAAAGAATTGATATTAGAACATGTTCGTATAAAAGATGACACGGGTATTTTCTGAAATAAATGAGGTACATGCCAATGTGGAGGAGTGGGGATAATTGTTGTTTATTTATGTTGCCTTTGACTTCCTTTATATCCACATGTGAGGTTTGGATGAACATTTTTTATCATAAACATTAATCAATCTAAGGATTAAATGTTAATGCTCATGCTTATTACAAATATCACTTTCCTCCACAAATGGACCACCCGAGGAGTATTCAGTGGGACTAAGGGTGCCAGAATCTGGCCTTGAGTGAATCAAATAGACACTCAGATCTGAAAATGATTGGAAATAATCTTGTGCTTAATGTTAACGTCCTTATAAGTAATGCTTGAAAAGGTGATATTAACTTCAACTCTTGTACCTAAAGTCTGTGGCACAATTCCCCTTTGCAACTATAGGCACCAAATCAAGAAAGCACTTGGGCACATCCTAACATTTGGTTCTGAACTGGGATGCTTTCCTAGATCAGGGCCTAAAAATGGCCAATCATGTGATTTAATATAAAGAATAAGTTTTCTGATGTTTTGTAATTTGGATTTAGGTACCCAACATTAGGCACCTACATATGAAAATTTTAATCTGAAGCCTTCACTGAAAACCCAGCTGTGGCAGTTACAAACTACCTGGATTATCATCTTGTTAGCTGTTGCCTTGTGTCACAATGTATTGCAGTGCCAGCTTATAACCAGTTTATCAGGTGACAGAAAGTAATAACACAGTGTGCGATAGTAAGTGTGATACAACAGCTATAATGAAAGGTGAAAAGATGTTTCTTTGCTACCAAAACCTGAATGCAGAACTCCATGTATCTTCATCAGCTGATGACAGCATTGATTTATCACAAGGTTAGGCACTGCATTCTCTATATCCTTTACTCCAATTTCAGTTATAGTCCTATTACATCATCAACTGCAGAAAAAAAAATACAGAGCATCCTGAACTTGGATCCTGGAAGACAAGTAATAATTGTAGAAATCATCATAGTGTCATGTCATTCCCATCTTTGATCTTCTGTATGCATGTCGCCTATTCTGTTATGGACTGTGTATTTTACATCGTGTGCAGAATCAAGCACATTGCTGGCACTTCATCTTCAAAGTTGATTTTCAAATATTTTCATTTTTAAAGTGTGTTTATTTAAGATAAAATATATGCATTCTGATAATGGCTTTGTATATGGATTAATTTTATATTCATTTATTTTTAAAAAATCATAGCAGCTCAGCTTTGAACAAGTGAATGAGAACACTTAAATGAAAATTAGAAAGCTACAATCAGTTTGGCTATACAGAGGATACCTGATAAGAATATTTACTAATGGACAGCAGCAAAATGGATGATTTGTTTACAGAGAGGCAAGAAATACTAGTTCAAATTTGGGTCTCTATTCTGCATGTTATACACTGTATGAGCACTATATCTTTCCTTACAATATTTATATTGTTCCTGCAGTCCTCATGGTAAAAATGTTGTTGCCAACTTTCGCCTCTATTTTTCGAGTGTCTTTAAGATAGCTCATTCCATTTGTACTATGTCATTTGCTAACTGTCCACATTGGAAATGCTGGATTCACTCATGCAAACCTGCAGCATTTTAATTATTTACAGACATAGACCCTAAATCTTAAGCACATTGAGTGAACACAAAAAATAGAATGTCTTTGTCCTAGTGGGACATGCAATTGGAGCTAGATCATAAGCTCACTGCTTATGATGGATTTAATGATAAATCCATCCAGCCCAATTCTTTTAGATGTTGAGAGCCTCTCTTCAGTAAGAGTTGTTGATTTCAGTGGGACTTTAGGTTACTCAGCACCTTCGAAGGGGCATACAGCACCTCACAGGCTGATGTCTTTAATCTTTTAAAAGGAAATATAGGAAAAGTCTCATATTTTCTAATGGTAGTTGACCCAAAGCTGCTCTGAGGAAGTTTCAGAACAACTCTCCAATAGATGACTTTCAATAAACATGCTTTTATAAAAGATAATTTACATTGTTCCATACTTAACAGTTCCATGTTGCTCCTGGCAAAAGGTAATGATACTTACATCCATGACATGACCTTGAAAATTTTCCAAGGGACAAGGCAAAATGGGAGTTGGATGGCTAAAATCCAGTTTGACTTTCTGCAAATATAAATGTTAAATGGAACCCAGCTGAATTTTCAACTCTACGTGGGTACATGTTTACTTCAGCTGTACTTCTGCCAACATCAGCTTTAGAGACACTGGGGCAGGGGTAGAGTATTAGAAAAAAATGCTCCCGTTTTTGCTTCTGTGACAAGGCAAAATGCTTTGTTAACAGGTGAACACTAAAATTTTATTTGTATTGCATGTATTGTATATGTAGAGAAGCAGTGGTTTCATTGATCTAAAAGTGTAATTGTGACTGAGATTCAGTGAGTTAATAACAACTGTTAGTATGACATATTGGGATATTATAACTTCAAGTATCCATTTAAATAGGCCCACAACATAAATAGGATTGACAGGTGTCTGGTTTTTGAACGGAACACTGAATTGAAAAGGGACCCTGGCAGCTCCAGTCAGCACCTCTGACCAGGCCATTAAAAGTGCAGTTCGCAGCAAAGTGGGGCTAAGGCAGACTTCTTACCTGGCTCCCGTGCAGCTCCTCGGAAGCGGCGACATGTTCCTCAGCTCCTAGGCAGAGGCGTGGCCAGGGGAACTCCGCACACTGTCTCTGCCCCAAGCACGGGCTCCACAGCTCCCATTGGCTGAGAACCACGGCCAATGGGAGCTGCAGGGGTGATACTTGTGGGTTCAGGCAGCGCACACCATTCAGAGCCACCTTGCTTGCCTCCACCTTGGAGCCGAGGGACATGTCACCGCTTCCAGGAGCCATCCAAGGTAAGCACCACCCAGAGCCCTCACCCCCACCCTCACCCCAACCCCAACCCCAGCTCACAACCCTCTCCTGCACACCAAACCCCTTGGCCCCAACCCAGAGCCCCCTTCTAGACCCCAAACTCCTCATCCCTGGCCCCAGCCCAGAGCCCGCACTCCCAGCCCAGAGCCGGTATCCCCTCACATACCCACCCCCCTGCTCCAGCCCAGAGCCCCCTTCTGCACCATGAACCCCTCATTTTTGGCCTCACCCCTACCTGCACCCCAACCCCCTGTCCCAGCCCAGTGAAAATCAGCAAGTGAGTGAGGGTGAGGGAGAGTGAGTGACAGAGGGAGTGATGGGGGGCGGGGCCTCGGAGCAGGGTGGGATGGGTCAGGGAAGGGGCAGAACCTCAGGGGAAGGAGGGGACAGCGCAAAGATGTTTAGTTTTGTGTGATTAGAAAGTTGGCAACCCCAAGCATATATGAAAACTAATCACAAATACTAGGTTTTAAAAGGAAAATTTTCTTATACCATAAGATTTGAAAAGTTCCATAAAATCAAACTGCAAGTTGATTTCTTTTTTATGTCAATGAAAACTGTAAATATAACACTGAACTTGGCGAATAAACAGTATAATGAGATTTAGGTCTGAGATTGTACCTGCTGCTACACAATATATTAATGAAATGTTAACTCCAGCAGTAAACAAGCTAAAATTATGTCCTCACTGGCATCATAGGGTTATTTAAATATTCGTTGCTAAGGTTAAGTTAAAATAGTTAGCATAATTATTGTAAAAGTAATTTCAGTCAGGCTAGGCATTTAGGATGACAAAGCATTCCTAAATAAGCCTCAGTGAATTTTTTAACCACAAATGTGATAAATCTTTTCTTCATTAATTAAGCTCATAAGTAAGTATTTTAAATGTAATTCCCACTAGTTCAGTTAATCTCTTCTCAGTGAACCAGAATTAAAGCACTTATAAGAGGATCAAGACTTGAACTGAGTATAACAACCTATGTTTCATGATTGATTTTTATGTCTTAACAGGAATTCCTTTTTAATAAGCATTAGTTTGCATTACATAGTCAGAGCCAAGATTTCAAAACGCTCATGAGGTACAGGATGTACCATAATAGAGACACTGTGCCAGGAATAAATTTGTACTGTACGTCTAACAATGAGATTCCAAATGTCAAAAAGTATAGAAATATCTCCTAAGTTGAAAAAAAAGAATAGAAAATGTGACCATAGACAGGAAAAGAGAATCAAATCTGTCTCAGGCAAAAGATCTGATTACAATAACTAGTTATATGTACCTATCTGTCTGTTTTAGGGTTTTATGTTAACACTCATTACCGTAGTATCTGAGTGCCTTCCATGTAAAATGGATTAACAATAGTAAAGTCCCTAGCATACTTCATAGAGTCTCTGGTTCTTGTACCTTTTTGGGGAGAAATAACTGCAATAACGTACTGCATTCAAAAGTACATACTAACTAGAACTGTATGGAACATTTTTGACTATTTTGTTTTGGTCAAAATATGCTGTTTCATCAAAGCTGAAGTGATTCGTGGAGACATATCCAAGAAACTGCTGTGGAAGGGTGTGGGACTGGAGGGGCAGCGATTGAATCGGTCTAGGGAGAAAATGAGGAGCTATCCTAGGCCAGCTTTCTTTTGAGACCAGAGGGTTAGTATGCTGCTGGAGCACCACTCCCCTCTGTTTACCTGACAGACAAGGGGGCCCAATTGCATTTTTCAACCAGGCTGCCCACTAAAATCTGCCACTGCTATAAAACAAACAAGCAATTAAGAAACAACTGTGGCTTCAAAGTATCAAATAAAATGTATTGAGAAAAGCAAAATCATGAAGATGTTTAGCAGTTTATGCACACAACCACATGATCTTACTGCTGCCTTAAACCCCTTTCTCTTTGTCCCCCAGTTTCTTCCTATCTTTCTTTTCCTCTTCTCTTTTTGTGAGTTTGTTTGTTGCTTTAAAGTTATTTCTCTGTAAAGCATCATAACACTGTATACTTCATAATTATACTTAATATTGCTCCCACTGAGGATATAACTGATCAACTCTCAAATACCCTTGTGAAATAGGTAAGAATGTTCTATGATTTCCATTGCACAGATGAGGGGGACTGGAACAAAAAGAAGTGCAAAAACTGTCTTGAAGTCACACAGCAAACCAGTGGCTATGTCATGAGTAGAACTAGGAGCATCTGGGTCCATGGTTAGTCTACTAGATCTCCTGTGACTCCAGCATGTGCCGAATGGACAGAACCTAGTTGGTGCTTCTGGCAGTGAAAACATTGTGAACAGTAAAAAACCAACAGCAGAATGCTCCAAAAAAGCTTTAATGTTGGTAAAAGGCCAGTCACATTTTAACAAATGGAAGTCCATCATGAAAGCCAAAGATAGGGCATTCCAAATCACCCAGCTGCATAGGCCTGAAGATTCCAGACTTCAAAATTAAGTGGGATCACATTGGTGGTTTCCAGAAAAACTTTAATTAAACTCACAGTTGCAGCTAACCCAGTGTTCTGTGTTCCTAGTCAGTTATTTGTCCCAGCTTTATTACATTGCTGAGCAGCTTTATGTTCACTTAGGATCACACTGAGAAAGATTTCAATCTGGAAGCTTGACTCTAAATCTGGTATTATTAGAACAAATGTACTTGTGCATTCAAAGGTTGGGAAAAGCTCAAATATTGATTAATCTAGTGCAACACCTGCAATGTGGGTTAGCCCCAATTTTCTGAGAAAATCTGATAGTATGAAATGATAGGGTCAAGAAGTAGTAATAATGGACAGCAACTATGTGGATGCATTTTACTATTCTTTGCACACTGCTTCATGTCATCCTAACACAAATGCCTACATGGCTCATTGTAGACTCCCCTTTTCACAGTCAACCATTAAAATTCAATTATTCTTTCACTGCAGTCACCACAATATGTACAAGCAACAAAACCAAATATATTTGATTATGAAGAACAAGTTAAAATGATGCTTTTTAAAAACTATATTATGTTATCATAACACACACATTGCTTTGCAGACATTCTATATGAGAAAAGGAGTAAAATCCTGGCCCCATTAAAGTCAATGGGAATTTTTTCAGTGACTTCAGGAGGCCAGGATTTCACCCAAGAATTTTAAAATTAAGTGGAACCACATCAAGTAAATCCAACAAACCATAGGGGCTAGGGGAGATAGAGGGTTCACAGAAGTGGCAGATATGCCCTCAGAAGAGTATTATTTACATTTGTAGACTGGATCTGCAATCATCTGAAGTGACTTTCTGTTTTTGTTTTGGTGTTTTAGTTATTTTGCAGTTTGTGTTATTTAATTTTTCTACCAGCCGCATGATTGGCTGCAGGCATGGCAATGGGAGGTGAAGATGACAAAAGTGGTGGGATGCTAGCTGACAAAAGTGGATTTTAAAGATGGGTGGCAGGAGCTGTCTGATCACTTGGCACAGAAGATGCGAATGGCTGAGCCAGCTGTAGGGGAAAGGATAGGCAAAAACATAGAGTGGTGACTTAGAGAAGGCATCCTAGATCAAATGGGTAGAAAACACATTTATTTGGATAGATTTGGCAGTGAATCTAGCATTGAACTCTCTGCTCTACTCATTGAACAGTAGCCAGTGCATTTGGTTTCATGATTCCAAAATAGCACACCATAGATTAGTCTGCCCAACGCTTTGGAATTGTATACAATTATCCTTACCCAGAAAATGTGGATAATGTACAGTAGTCGATTAACCTTTTTATTTATCTTATTTATTTATTTATTTATTTTCCAGTTCAGTACCTTACAGTAAAATCTGCTAAAATATACAGATTTAGTGAGTGGGAGCATTTTAATAGAACATTAGTCCATGTCCCGCTTCCTTTGTGTTATTAAAGGTGTCTCTTGAATAGCTTTTTTGACATACGTAAGTAGCAAAATATATTGTAGTTCACTGTAGCCAGGGTGAGACTTTATCTGGCAGCAACCATATATCTTAGTGCTAGGACTAGAATGGAAAATTTGTATTACAGCTCAAAGCGAGCATACTCCTTTCCATGTTTTGCAATAGCTAGAGGTCTCCAGTTGCTCAAAGGCAAATGATGTCGAAGCAGCTTTCGCCTGAAGAGTCCTGGGTGTAGTTGGAAAACCTCCAGTTGCCTCCTAGTGAAGAACTCCTAGTGCTTTGGACGGTGAGGTCTGTCAGGTTAGCAGCAGCCTCCCCCTAAAGATTTTTGCTGGTCAGAGAAAGACAGAATTGTGCCATGAGAAGCTGTTTCCACCCTTCATATCCCATACCCTTCACCAACAGAATTCCTCCTTCCTTTCACTTAGCAGATCCTCTTATTGTCTCCCTGCCACCAGTCAGTCCCTTACTGGTCACTCTCATTCCCCTTTCATAGCTGTAGACAAAACATACATTTTCTGTCTGTATGAATTTTTATTTTAGCTAGTGGAGCTCTTCTTCCCTCTATTGCCTAATTGCAGGGCCATACCACCTGGTTCAACTGCCTGCTGGGCCATTATCTTTAAATCCATTCATTTTCTTATATGCAAGAGAATGAGAAAGAGTGTGAGCAGTGAAAAGACAGAGAAATGTGTGGACTCTAGTCCAACTTTGATCGGACCATTGCAATATCTACAGAGAGAGTGTGAGAGAGAGATTAGAAGGTAGGGTAGAGGACTGAAAAGAACATGGAAACAGAATATGAAAGCACGAAGCAGACAGGAGGATATAATAAGGAGGTGTAAAGGAAGGGGTTGAGAGCCTGCTGAAAACAAATCATTGTGAAAGAAAGGATGATGGGACAGACAGTTCATATTGTTAACAAATAGGGAGCTATCAATAAGCAGTGTGTCAAAAAATGGAGGACAACAAGCCAGTAGGGGAGGGTAACTATGGAAGTCAGTTATTAGGTAAGTATTAAATGGAACAGGCCTATTGCCAGTAGTTGTGTGTGCATGCCCTTCTCAATTTTTTGACTGTTAAGGAACCTAGTGGAATCTAACAGATATTTTGTTTCCTAGACTTCCTAGCATTTCACACACAGATCAGCGTTCACTAGATCTTCCCTTTGATGAACACTTGAAGACGAGATTATTCAAAGAGACCCAAATGAATCTAATGAATCAATGTTTAAAAAAAAAAAAAGAACACCTGTCATACTGCTGATTTCTTTTCTGTGGAGCTTTAAGACTCCAAAGCTAGACAGAGAGAATGAAACTGCTAGCAAATGGTTCTGATTCAAATTGTCAGCAACTTTATTAACCGACTTAACTCTTGGGATTATGCTTGTTTGGGTTTGTTATATATTGCTTTTTAGACAATATGCTAACATTCCCTACCATAGATTTCCTTCAATCAAAGAGAACTGGAACATTTGGAAAATAATTTTATATTCTATTTTGAATCATATGACAGCTCAGTTAATTCACTGCTGAAAATTTGTAAATCTGTCCTTAACGTTTAGGAAAGGTTTTCCCCACATTCTTTTTTCCTTCTTGAGGCTAGCCCACAGAGAGAATAGTGGTATTTCTTGTTGTCCTAACGCTATAGTCAATTACACTAGGCAGGCATGGCACCATACTGCAGCTAATCTACTCTCTGTAAACCCTGCGCTTGTTCCTGTTCTGATCTAAAAAATGTCTTTAAGATTATACTTCATTTTTATGGCATATGTGTATCCTCAGTGACACTCTTCCACTGACCTGACTACTGCATGAGTGCAAGACTAAGTAACTCCTTCCCTCTCATATCTCTTACATTGTCCTTGTATGATGCTAATCATGCCAGTTTTGACATCCCAGTGGCCCTCTTCTCTCATATCTATTGCCATGCTTTCTCCCACTTTAATCTCTACTTGTTGAATACCTTTCCTCAGCAGGTCGGCAAAGCCACAACCTTCTCTTCCCCTGAATCCCTACTCAAGATCTTTTCTCTCTGCAAGACCTACCTCAAGTTAGTTGGCTATGTCATAAACTTACTTATTCCCTTTCTCTATTCAGGATCATATTTTTCCAGGCTTATTCATGTTGAGTCATCCCATTGAAATGAATATAACTTCTTGCAGAGTCAGGTATGATTCAATTTGAGAAAAGAATAACAGAATAATTCCCCTCTGTGAGTTAAGTTCTCATTTATGTAGAGAGCAGGGTTGAATGTCATGAGGAAAGGATACAAGAAGACTGATATTAACCATATTAATATTAACTGATATTAACTGTCTGTCAATTTATAATGCAACATTACCATGGTATCTGACCAGTAGGACATGAGGTAGAAAAGGGATATGGATTCAGTAAAATGCAAGGCAGTTTCAGATTGCGTAAACAAACTGCATTAAAAAATATAAGCATGGAATAGGAAAGGATGCGAAAGTAGCATTTCCTAGCATCAGCTCCCATATGCATCCACAAACCTTTCTCATTTGTTAAACATAGAAAAGAACACTTTTAAGACAGCCAAGTTTTTAAAAAAGATGCACCACATATGGAAAATATTTTATAAAGGCTTACAGCAAAATTGGTATCTTTTTTTATTAAACTAGGCATGGAAGCAAGTTACAATAAAACACTGATAACAGTTACAGAGTATCACAGTATTATTACTTTCAGATGAAAGACTAACATAATCCACAGTGGTTTTGTTCTTGTCCTGATTCAGTTTCAATAAAATTCATATTTAATTGATGTTATACAGCAGGACTTTGTAGGACAGACTTTATTTATTTATAATGAAACTTAAACTACACAAGGTAATAATGTGACCTTAGGAAAAAAACAATACCAGAAATGCTGTATCTTTGCTCTCTCTGAAACTCTCGTATTACCCTGTAACAAAACGGCACCGGATTATAGTTACATTACTTCAATACAGTGTGAATGAAGGTATGTAGTTCTGATGCCCAACCTGGAATTGCAATACCAGCAATGAGTCATAGCTTAGTTTAGACCCAAAGTCTATGGCTATCATTTTAACATTCTCTGTTCTGTGCTAGAATCTGAGCTGAAGCTTATTGAAGTTAATAGCAATACTTCCTTTGGCTTCAGTGGGCTTTAGATCAGGCCCTTATTAAGTAGGAAGAAGCTATATGTCAGTCAGAACTCTTATGTAATAAACATGTCTTTTGTTCAATATTAAACTATTCATCTATTCCTCAAGGCCTATGTGGCAGCCATCTACCACCATAACTTTATCTAATTGCAAAAGGAAAGTTGGACATTTCTTTTAAGGATAGCTGTTTTAGGTGAGCATGCAGACAAACAGAAAGATAGATAGGTCTAATGCTGTCACTAACTACCCACTCATTTAGCTTCTCTATTTCCTGGGTGGCATAATACTGTATCCACTTGCCTTACAAAGGGGAGTTCAGTAAAAAAGTGTTTCTAAACTGTCTTTTGATCCTCATATAAATACTCTCCATATCATTATTAATTCTTATTATTATGTTATTCTATTGTTGTAATTAAAGATCCCGGTATCTACATCACACTTTTGTTCATGTGGTTAAAACTGAGCTGCGAGGTAATATATCTAGAACTGCAAGCTGCTCTTGGGTCACTATGAGTAAAAAGTAGTGAGCATTCTAGGAGCTCTACAATAGGATAGGTTTGGAACCCGTCGTCACAGTGTCTATGTGTGTGTCAGTCTTGCAATTACTACGTATGGATTCTAAACCGGAGATTTTGAGTTGAGTTCAGCTCCTGCATACCTCTAACTACTCCAGGACAGATGGATAGTTACTGGGGTGAAAAATTTGCAATTGCACACATATAAGCATACTGGTACAAACTAGCAAATTTTGTTTTTGACAAATTAGACATACAAAACATCTGGAATGGAAGTGATAGATACTCATATATGAAACAGCTATCATCACCTTCCTCTATTTAGGTAATAATGTTGATATAATAGACTTCTCTAAGGCACTTTACTTGGTACTGCAGGACATTTTGATTAAAAGATGAGAACTATATAAATATACCATGTCACACATTAAATGGATTAAAAACCAGCTGATTAATAGGACTCAAAATGCCATTGTGACTGGGAAATTGTCACCAAACAGGTGTGTTTTAAGAGAGGTCCTGCTCCATTTTGGCCCTACTCCTATTTAACATTTTTATCAATGATCTGGAAGAAAACAAAATCATCACTGAAAGTTTACAGATGACACAAAAATTGAGAAAGCTGTAAATAATGAAGAGGACAGGTCACTGTTTCAGAATTGTCTGGATCACTTGGTAAAATGGGCACAAGCAAACAGTATGCGTTTTAATACAACTAAATGTAAATGTGTACATCTAGGAACAAAGAACGTAGGCCATACTTACAGTGACTAGTGAAAAGTGACAGTGGAAATGGATGCATGGGGCTAAGTGTTTAGTCTCTCAGTGATGACTGTATAAAATATAAAATGATGTTTTTCTTATTTCCAGTCCCATAGATTCAGCTCTGATCATCAAAGTGAGTTCTTTCTACTGGGCAAATTTTGCTCTTAGTGAAAACAGTGCAAATCCCCTTGTTTTCAAATTAAGCTCTCAATAATACCTGTATAAGCCAATGGCAGAGAGTGGGTTTACTCAGGTCAGACTGAATGGAAGCTAGTCAATGATGCATAATAAAAAGCACTTACTCTCCCAGCTGAGTTGGCTCACCAGGGCTAAAAGGAGTTAAAAGCAGTAACACCTTTTGTCACGAAGGTGAACAGTTATGATTCTGAATGCACACAGGGGCCAGACTTGTTGCATATGCAACTACCGCTTTCTAGACCAGAACTACCCATAAGAAGAAAATTGGAATATTGGGTTCTGTTATTTTAAAAGTGGCCTTGTTACAAGCTTCTGCCCCACTATGTGGAGTGAGCTGTGATTGCAGATCTGGCCCTGAATATTCTCTTCAGTGAGGGAGGAAACTTTACTGTGTGTCAGAGACATGACCAGGATGTGGGCAGTCAGGTCTAATGGTTGGCGCCTTGGGGGTAGCCAGGCCTAAAGGTTATATAGACTCAAGGATCAGGGCCACAAGACACCCAGAAGTGTAGTCGAGAGCAGAGTTGAGGGTCAAAGCCAGGAAGCAGAGGCTGAATGCGAGAGCCAATGGGTGAGATGGACACATGGTCAGGAAGCAAAGCCAGTGTCACAGCCAAGAATGTTAAGATATAAAAAGACAGGAGTGAAGCAGGTATGAGAGCAAGTGGGACAGAAGCCCAAGGCAGGTACAGGAATCCGGACCAAACACAGCTGCAAACATGAAATGTGTTGAGCAGCCAGTGAGCTCGGCCTGTTTCTGAGTCAAATAGTAGCAAGCCCTCAATCAATCCGGAAGTGAAATCAATCAGTAGGCCGCTGTTAGGATCAGCCATTTCCAATGTGTTGTTATGAGACTGGCCCTAGTGCAGCTGGCTCTCTGACACTGTGATGTGGTAACCAGTGCCACATCCCTGGAGTATCAATCTTCAGTTGGGTTGGGGTTGGTGACTTTGTTAAAGGGTCACAGGTGGGTCCTGTTAACCCCAGATAGGCTAGGAATCCATGAAGAAGCAGGCCCAAAGCCTGCAGATGAGTCCTATGGAGCACTAGACTGTCCACTCTCCCCACTAATAGCACACCCCGCTCTCTTACTATGCTGTTATTGGGTTCTCCACCACGAATGTGTGTTCCTATCCCATGCTAAATCCCATGCATTAAAATCCACAACAAGTTAATGTCATCTTCATTCCCTTTTCCACTGAATGATGCTGAGTACAGCAGTGCTCCTTGGCTCTGTCTGCACTCCAACCAGTTTCTCTCGCAAACACAATGTTCATACAGAGGGGCTTGCACCATATGTATGGTGTGACTAAACATTTAGCAAAGCCAACATTCTCCCCCATGTATCCTTCACATATAGTAATAAATATAAATCAGAAGTTAGGAATTATAGAAAATTGATATGGGAAGCAAAGGAACACAAGGAGAAATCTATGACCAGGAGATTAAGATTTTTTTTTCCTGGGAAGCAGGGATTCTGAAAAGATCTGGGGTTTTGGTGAATAAGCAGCTGAACATGAACTCCCACTGTGACACAGTGGCCAAAAGAGCTAATGAGATCCTGGCATGCATAAACAGGGGAATCTAGAGTAGAAATAAAAAAGTTATTTTCTTTCTTTAAATGGCACTGGTGTGACTGCAAGTTAAGGAAGTATGTTTTTTGTCAAGTTTTTGTCAAGTTTTTGTCAGCAAGTTAAGGAAGTATGGGCTGGATGAATGCACTATAAGGTGGGTAGAAAGCTGGCTAAATTGTCGGGCTCAACGGGTAGTGATCAATGGCTCCATGTCTAGTTGGCAGCCGGTATCAAGTGGAGTGCCCCAAGGGTCGGTCCTGGGGCCGGTTTTATTCAATATCTTCATAAATGATCTGGAGGATGGTGTGGATTGCACTCTCAGCAAATTTGCGGATGATACTAAACTGGGAGGAGTGGTAGATACGCTGGAGGGGAGGGATAGGATACAGAAGGACCTAGACCAATTGGAAGATTGGGCCAAAAGGAATCTGATGAGGTTCAATAAGGATAAGTGCAGGGTCCTGCACTTAGGACGGAAGAACCCAATGCACAGCTACAGACTAGGGACCGAATGGCTAGGCAGCAGTTCTGCGGAAAAGGACCTAGGGGTGATAGTGGACGAGAAGCTGGATATGAGTCAGCAGTGTGCCCTTGTTGCCAAGAAGGCCAATGGCATTTTGGGATGTATAAGTAGGGGCATAGCGAGCAGATCGAGGGACGTGATCGTTCCCCTCTATTCGACATTGGTGAGGCCTCATCTGGAGTACTGTGTCCAGTTTTGGGCCCCACACTTCAAGAAGGATGTGGATAAATTGGAGAGAGTCCAGCGAAGGGCAACAAAAATGATTAGGGGACTGGAACACATGAGTTATGAGGAGAGGCTGAGGGAGCTGGGATTGTTTAGCCTGCAGAAGAGAAGAATGAGGGGGGATTTGATAGCTGCTTTCAACTACCTGAAAGGGGGTTCCAAAGAGGATGGCTCTAGACTGTTCTCAATGGTAGCAGATGACAGAACGAGGAGTAATGGTCTCAAGTTGCAGTGGGGGAGGTTTAGATTGGATATTAGGAAAAACTTTTTCACTAAGAGGGTGGTGAAACACTGGAATGCGTTACCTAGGGAGGTGGTAGAATCTCCTTCCTTAGAGGTTTTTAAGGTCAGGCTTGACAAAGCCCTGGCTGGGATGATTTAACTGGGAATTGGTCCTGCTTGGAGCAGGGGGTTGGACTAGATGACCTTCTGGGGTCCCTTCCAACCCTGATATTCTATGATTCTATGATTCTATGACTGCTTCGGAAATACGTTGTGGTGCCCACAATTCAAGAAGGATGTTGATAAATTGGAGAGGGGTCAGAGAAGAGCCATGAGGTTTACCAAAGGATTAGAAAATATGTCTTACATTGATAAACTCATGATCTTAATCTATTTATTTTAACAAAGAGAATATTAAGGGATGACTTGATAACAGCCTGTAAGTATGTACATAGGAAACAAATATTTAATAATGGGCTCTTGAACCTAGCAGAGAAAGATATGACATGACATCAATTCAATGGCTGGAATTGAAGCTAGACAAATTCAGACTGATAATAAGGCATACATTTTTTAACTGTGAAAGAATAAACCATTGGAATAATTTATCAAGGGTTGTAGAGGCATATCCATCATTAACAGCTTCTAAATCAAGATTGGATGATTTTCTGGGAAGTTCTACCATATGTGTTATATGGGAGGTCAGACTAGATGATCACAATAGTCTCTTTTGGCCTTTGAATCTATAAATGCAGAAGACCTCTGGAGTAACAGAAAAGGTCAGAAGCAAAATTACTGTTCACCAGCCAAGCATAACATTATTATGAAACCTCTTATTACATAGCAAAGAAGTTAAAAACACAATTAATCAGCAACATACTCTAATTATTAAACCTGAGGAAACATATGCAATATACTTTAGGTAAATCAGCATTGATTTTAGTATCTAGCGATCTCCCTAAAGAGTCTATTCCCAGAAAACAGGGAAAGAGAAATCAAAGCAAATATTTCATTTAGTTCCTTTACCTTCCATCTACTTGTAAGTACATTTTTCAAGATTTTGTTTACAATAACTTTTTTTTTAAAGGAAATTACATCCTTCTTTTGAGATGACTTCATAAATTGAGAAGAGGAATAGGTTAATGTAACACTGTTAACTGGAAATATTTTAAATCTTGTAATGGGATTGTAAAACTGTGATTCTCATACATTCTGCATAGCTAGAATCTCAACGCTTTTCTTATTGGCTTATGCAGGAATATGAATATATATGTATATGTTTCTGCAGTAAAGGATGAAGGTAGATCCAAGCTAATTTGTCCTGTGTTATTTGAATACCATGAACTCAATCTTTCCTTTTCAAATAATATAGATTAAATAGTTTTATTTTTTATTATTATTTATTTATTTATTTATTTATAGGTCATTATTCAATAACTAAAGCAAATTGAATTTTCTTTCCTTAGTATGTGGTGTTTCCTTAGCATATCTGGTTTGTTTAGTTTTAATCGTTGAAAAATTCCTTTTTTGTGCAGTCTGATTGGTGTGGGTGTTATTTGCATGATTATCATTTAGTTATTCTGGATAACCTTGAAATATGTGAATCCCTGTATTCTTATTGATTATTCATTGATTGTTTGGCAGGCTTCCTGCTTCTGATGTATTTAACTCTTTTTTTTCTTAGTTTTTGAGTGTTTGGCTAGTTGGTATTCAAATTCTTTTTCAGCCTGCCTAATTGTACTTTTACACTTGACCTGCTAGAGTTATGCTTCTTTTTATTTTCCTCAGTAAGATTTGATGTCCAATTTGTAAACCATGCATTTTTGCCTCTAATCGCCTCTTTTACTCTGTTGTTTAGCCATGGTCATGGGGGGCAGGGATTCATTTTTTTGTTTGTTTTTTTGGGGGGATTTTTTGACCCTCTTAATATATGTTTTAATTTGGGGTATACATTTAGTTATGGTGCTTTTAAAAAGTTTCCATGCAGCTTGCAGGCATTTTACTCTTCAGATTATTCCTTTTAATTTCCATTGAACTAGCTTCCTTATTTTTGTGTAGTTCTCCTTTTTGAAGCGTAATGCTATTGTGGTGGACCTTTTTGGCATTTTTGTTTCAATTCAAATATATTGTGGTCTCTATTACCAAGCAATTCAGCTATATTCACCTCTTAGACCAGAACATATGTTCCACTTAGAATTAAATCAGCATTTGCCTTTCCCCTTGTGGGTTCCAGGAATAGCTGCTCCAAAAAGAAATCATAAATGGTGTCTAGAAATGTAATCTCTGCATCCCATCTTTATGCGACATGTACCCAGTCAATATGGGGATAGTTGAAATTTCTCATTACTATTGAGTTTTCTTTTTGTATATCCTCTGTAATCTCCCTTATCATTTCACAGTCACCATCACCATCCTGGTCAGGTGGTCAGTAGTATATGCCTGCTGCTATTCAAGCAAGGAATTTCTATTCATAGAGATTCAATGGTGCAGTTTGATTCATTTAAGATTTTTACTATATTTGACTATACTTTTTTTCACACATAGTGCCACTACCCCATTCTGTCATTCCTATATATTTTGTGCTCTGTTTTGCAGTGCCCCATTGATTATCGTTGTTCTATCAAGTTTCTGTGATGCCTATTGTATCAATAGCCTCATTTAATACCAGGCACTTAAGTTCACCCATTTTAGTATTTACACTTCTAGCATTTGTATATAAGCACTTACAAAATTTGTCACTTTTTAGTGGTCTGCCTTTGCGCGATGTAATTGAATGGGATGTTTACATCAGACTCTTTCTCATCAGTTCCTTCTTGTACTTTATCAATTTCTATCCTCTCCTCTTTATTAGGATATAGAGAATCTCTGTTAATGGATCCTCCCCTATGGAATGTCTTTATCAGAACCATGTGCTCTTCCACATCTATGAGCTTCCCCCCAAGCCCTTACTTTAAAAATTCCCTGACAACCTCTTTAATTTTACAAGCCAGCAATCTGGTTCCATTTTGATTTAGGTGGAGCCAATCCTTCCTGTATAGGATCTTCCTTTCCCAAAAGGTTCCCCAGTTCCTAATAAACGTAAAACTCTCCTCCCTACACCACCATCTCATCCACTCATTGAGACCCTGCAGTTCTGCCAATCTGACTTGCCCTGTACATGGAACTGGAAGCATTTCAGAGAATGCTACCATGGAGGTGAATTAATCCCTTATCTAGCAGCCTAAATTTGGCCTCCAGGACCTTTTTCCTACCTTTCCCTATGTCATTGGTACCTACCTGTACCATGACCACCTGCTTCTCCCAAGCACTGCGCATAAGTTCATAGAATCATAGAATCATAGAATATCAGGGTTGGAAGGGACCCCAGAAGGTCATCTAGTCCAACCCCCTGCTCCAAGCAGGACCAATTCCCAGTTAAATCATCCCAGCCAGGGCTTTGTCAAGCCTGACCTTAAAAACCTCTAAGGAAAGAGATTCTACCACCTCCCTAGGTAACGCATTCCAGTGTTTCACCACCCTCTTAGTGAAAAAGTTTTTCCTAATATCCAATCTAAACCTCCCCCACTGCAACTTGAGACCATTACTCCTCGTTCTGTCATCTGCTACCATTGAGAACAGTCTAGAGCCATCCTCTTTGGAACCCCCTTTCAGGTAGTTGAAAGCAGCTATCAAATCCCCCCTCATTCTTCTCTTCTGCAGGCTAAACAATCCCAGCTCCCTCAGCCTCTCCTCATAACTCATGTGTTCCAGTCCCCTAATCATTTTTGTTGCCCTTCGCTGGACTCTCTCCAATTTATCCACATCCTTCTTGAAGTGTGGGGCCCAAAACTGGACACAGTACTCCAGATGAGGCCTCACCAATGTCGAATAGAGGGGAATGATCACGTCCCTCGATCTGCTCGCTATGCCCCTACTTATACATCCCAAAATGCCATTGGCCTTCTTGGCAACAAGGGCACACTGCTGACTCATATCCAGCTTCTCGTCCACTATCACCCCTAGGTCCTTTTCCGCAGAACTGCTAGAAGTTCTGTCTAGCTGTCTTGGAAGATCTGCAACCTTTACACCAGGCAAACAGTTCACCAAGCAGTTCTCCCCATCGTCAGAAACCCAGCTATCTATATTTCTAATGATTTAATCCTGCATTACAATTATCTGTCTCTTCCCAATAACTGGTATTCCCTCCCCAAGAAAGGTTTCCTCAGTGCAAGAGGATACCATGACATCATCTTGAACAGTGAGGGAAGTGGTGGCCGGTACATCCCTCGGCCCGCGCTGCTTCCCGCAGCCCCCATTGGCCTGCAGCGGCAAACCGTGGCCACTGGGAGCCGCGCTTGGCCGAACGTGCGGATGCGGCAGGTAAACAAACCAGTCTGGCCCGCCAGGGGCTTTCCCTGAACAAGCAACATCCCAAGTTTGGGAAACACTGATTTAGAAGAAGGATCCCAACTACAGGATTGTTTCCCTCAGCTCCAATTTGATGTTCTACTTCCCCAGGACTTTCATCTTTCTCAACAGTACAGAGGCTTTCAGACTGGAAGTGTCCCAGAAAATGTCATCTGTGATGCTCTGTCTCCCTTAGTTTCTCCAGGTCAGCCACTCTGGTCTCAAGAGCCCATACTCAGCCTCAGAGGGCCATGGGCTCCTTACAACGAACACATATTCCACCTGCCCACAAGGCAGGTAATCATACATGCTGCATGCAGCGCAATAAACTGGATAGTTCACACTCTGCTGCTGGCCTTCTGCCTGCATTTTTTTTACTCCTGCAGCTTTTTGTGGAGGGAGAGGAATATTGTTTGTTTGTTGGGGTGTGATTATTGACCTACGTTTAGAGACTGTTAGGTGCATTGGCTCTCATGCTTCCTGTCTCAACTCCCTTGCAAATCTCCCCTGTTTGCTGCTCCTGTTCACTAGCTCAAGTTTTATTTGTTGTCATTATTACCATTATTTTTGCTTTCCTCTGCATTTTCTGGTTCTATATAGGAAAGGAAGCAGAAGTACTAAAATACCACAAGAAAAGGTGTTATCACTCTATTTCCAGCCCATCTGGCACCAGGACAAAAATCTGTTCTCATAAGCTTTCCAGACCCAATTTTTGCAGACCTCAGGGATTCAGAGTTCTGATAAGCTTTGCAAAGATTTGTGTACTTATCTGAATTGAACCAAACTTCTGAACGTTTTTTAAAGTTGGCCCATTACTAACTGCCATTACTTTTGAGTACCCATATTACATATTCACATAAAAGCAAGCGGGTGTCACTCACCCTTGGTTTAAATGTACTGCAACTGTTATATAAAAAAAAACAATGACTCTTTTGAAAACATCAAACCAGTTAGCAGAACAGATCCTGTAGGTGGAGTATGCTGAAAGCATAAGTCAACTATAGATTAAATGTTGAATTTAGGTCACAGAAAGAAAACATATACTCACATACACAGGAGCAAATGTAATTTAATTAAAGGGAGGTGGATAAATTAGTAGGACCCCAAACTGTCACCCCTTTCAAAGCAAGTAGATGTTAATAAACAAAATCCAGCTTTTTTAAAGAAATAAAATATATTAAAATATACACTGATTAATTTGTAAAAAGGAATTCATAAATTGCTTTAAAGCCTGCAGCAATTAATAGCAGTAAGCTCATTACCATACTTCTTTTTCACTAAACTTTTTAACAACTGACCTTTTGACTAAAAATGGATCATGCAAGGAGGTCCTCTTGAAGGAAGTAGCACAATATTAAAATTATTTTAAAAGGGCTATCCCAAAAGCCTAACAATCACAAACTAACTTAATTTTGGAGATATACTGGTTCAGACTGTGGGCCAAGTATCTCATTCTCTGGTTCGGAAGATCCTGTGGAAACCTCTCAAATGTACTTCTCTCAAATGCAAACCTCTCAAATGTACTTCTCTCTTGGAAATCAAGCACAGGAGTCAAATGTAATTGCTAAGACTATATGACAGGTTCAAGTTCAAAATAAGGGCGAGTTAAGACTCCTTTTACTTTGATCTCAGTCCAGGTTGATATAGGGGATAGGCCTCCAAACTGATGCAAAATGGTTATTAATAAAATTATAGTAATTTAGATTTTATGTTATTACAAACTTATCTTTGCCTTAACTGAATTTTAGGAAATATTTATAATTATTTTAATACATATGATGATTGGAGAATAATAGCTTACATGCTTATATTTTCGTTGCTTATTTTATTAAATGAAATGTTCAGACTAGTTAAAGGAATTCCTAGCAAGTATCTGTTTCCTCCCAGCAAGTGACAGGCACAAAAAATTTCAAGGAGAATGCCTCTCCTTGGTCATAAATCTGTACTTATCACCTCCAGGTCTGATTGCACAGGCTGGAATGCAGCTTTAGAATTTCATTTTTGCTTTAATATTCTATATAATTTTATGCCATATTAGAAAGATATATTTCAATATTAGTTGTTGTGAATGTTACCTTGCACAGAATGTTTGGGAGACATTTTGATTGAGAATTGTGAATGAAGCTCTTATAGATTGTAATCTAAGGAACTCTTTGATTAAAAGGCAAACAGAAGTGCCTTCTCAGAAAGCAGGACACTTCTCCCTTTTTAGAAGTTGTGAAGATAATCAATTTGGTGTATAGCCTGGGACTTTCTCCTCAGAGCATATTCTGTGGTATCTGAGTGCCTGGGAGATACACCTTAACACACATAAAACTCCCCTCATCAAACAATGACACTCCACCAGAGAAACAGGTTTAATCATGGAATGGACCACCCAAATACCCAGAGAGAACCTGCTTCAGTACAGATATAAAACCCCCTCCGACTGCACACTTGTAGTTGTCACTTACCATACCACACTGGAACCCATACAGGGTATCATCAAACAACTACAACCCATTCTTGATGGGGACCACATCCTGAAAAAAGTGTTTTCTAAATCCCATCTTCTGACCTTCAAACAACCCCCCAACCTCTCCTAGCTCAACGCCAGAAGCAACTTCCCCAGACACCAGGACATACCAGCTCAGACCCTGGCGGAATAACAGATGCAAAACCTACAGACATATCTCCACTGCTATAATGATCAATCCCCCTTGCCTCCCCCCCCCATCACACCTTTCAAGATCCATGGATACTAGACATGCCTATAACAACATTTAGTGTACCTCATCCAGTGCACTAAATGTCCCAATTAATATCAGCTATGTGGGTTAAACCAGACAATCACTATCCTGTTGAACAAATTCACACAGGAAAAAGATAAAAGACAAAAAACACCACATCACCTGTGGGTAAACACTTTTCACAAATTTCAGAGTAACAGCCGTGTTAGTCTGTATTCGCAAAAAGAAAAGGAGTACTTGTGTAATTCTCTCTGTATATATAAAGTCTGCTGCAGTTTCCACGATATGCATCTGATGAAGTGAGCTGTAGCTCACGAAAGCTTATGCTCTAATAAATTGGTTAGTCTCTAAGGTGCCACAAGTACTCCTTTACTTTTCACAAAGTGATCATTCAATATCTGACCTATGAGTCCTCATCCTCAAAGGAAATCTGCACAACACTTTCAAAAGACAAGACAAGGAGCTTAAATTCATAACTTTTCTACACGTTAAAAATCATGGACTGAATAGAGACACTGGATTTATGGCTCTTTAGAACCATCTATAACCTATTAACAACCTCCCCGAACAGCTGAATTTTCCTGCTCTTCCTTTCCTTCCCCCCTCGCCCCCCCACCCCATGACTAGAAGGATGTTACCGGGCCACTTCATCTTGAATGGTCCCTTGAAATATGTGTTAACTACTTATGCTAAACAATCTGTTCCACCTTGTAGTTAGCCGTGACAGTACATTTCGGCTGTGAAGAAGAATTCAATGTAATCTCATGTCTTTTACCAACAGAAGTTGGTCTAATAAAAGATGTTACCTCATTTCTTATAAAGATTTAAGTTTTCATTCATTTAACTTTAAGGAAAATATTATAGTTGGAAAATTTTACTTCTAACTTCATGTTTCCATTTTAAGGTCAAAATCTTTGTTTATCTCTTAAATGCTTAAAATTCTCGAAGCTTCTGTGACACTGTGCCAGAGAAGGTTAAACAGCCAGCAGGCTGAATGACCCAAAATCGACCTTTAAGGACATATTAGAGAAGTATTGAAATGGCAAACAATGCCATTTCTTGTAGATACATATCAAAGCCATGTTAAGTAGACTAAATTCTTTGAAATGTAAACCTATATTGCTACAGAATTAGAGGTAGATACTAGTTGTATTTGTCTGTGTTTACCTATATCTTGTTAGAAGTTAATAATGTAACCAGATTATCTGGTGGATGCAAATTCACTTTTGTGTCTTAACTACATTATATTATGCATGCAGAAGGTTCAGTTAACCTTAAGATCAAAGATGTAAGATATTGCAGGAAATAACATTACTTACTTTGTCTTCATCTTAAAATGTCTGTACCATAATGGAATACCTTGATAGTTTGAGTGCATAATTGCCTTATGTTAATTAATACCACTAGTTTACCTGTGTATACATAGGAAATAGAAGCTTAGCTTCAAAGCAACAATATACACTATGCCTATTCTTCATCCAGGAAGGCCCCTGCTGTGATGTCTGCTGTCAACATGTTATCTGCTTGCTAGAGAACTGTAGAGTTAGCTTTGGACTATCCCTGAAAATTTTCATGGAAGAATTTGAACAAACTCTACAGATGGACTGCCGATTGGTCTATAACCTACTGAACTGATTCTAGAAGGACTTTTACAAACCAGCACCCTCACCATCTCTGCTATGAAACTGACCGAAGAACTTTATTCATATCTGTATGCATATTAATCTTTTAACCACTGTTAACTCTCTTTCTTTTCTTTTCTTTTCTTTTCTTTTCTTTTCTTTTCTTTTCTTTTCTTTTCTTTTCTATTTTTTTAAAATAAAGCTTAGATTAGTTAATAAAATTGTCTGCAAGCATGTATTTGGGTAAGATCTGAAAAATTCACTGACCTGATAGGTAACATGTCCAATCTCTTGGGACTGGAAGAACTTAAAATATGGTGAATAAGATTTTAAATAACCCTCACCATATAGACTTGGCTGCCTGGGTGAGAGCCAAAGGCTGGAGTGCTTAGAGGGAACTGTATTTTAGCTTCCTGGTAATCAGTAAGGTATTACAGAAGCTGTTTTGTTATTGGCTTAGTAAATCTAATTAGTAGAATAAACCACCAGTTTTGGAGATTGTCTGCCCTATTCTTTGCAGTTTGCCCTGATTGAGAATTCTCAGTGTGGACTCTCCAGTGACCACAGTCACAGCTTCTTTTGTGATGTTCATTTGCAAATGTTTTGCATCTAAGGCAATAACTTACTGATACGATACCTACGTGAATAGTAAGGTGTTTTATGTACCATTATGGATTCAAATGATCTTGCTACAATTGGTTACTACTATAAGAACTCATTGAGTATCAAATACTTATATTAACTGGGGAACTAATTAGATATTTGGCAAAGTTTCAGTAATTGCCTTATCCAGCTCAGAAAGACAAGAAGCAAGTATTGTTAAAAAGAGGAGACTGCCTTCTTTGATGACCATTTATGTTTAAAGACTCTCCTTAAAAATAATTTAAGTTTAAAAAGACTATTTTTAAAGCTCAAAGACTTTTATATTGAAAATAGGAGT
Organism: Lepidochelys olivacea; assembly: GCF_965140295.1. Classification (NCBI taxonomy): domain Eukaryota; kingdom Metazoa; phylum Chordata; order Testudines; family Cheloniidae; genus Lepidochelys; species Lepidochelys olivacea. Next base: position 71,086,544 of record NC_140411.1, on the reverse strand, counting down.
GCTTAGACTCATGTGAAAGAGAATTTAATCTACTAAATCCTGATGGAAGTAAAGGGATATCTCAGAAAATTTACTGAATAAAAGAAAGAGTTCATTTTTAAAGATGTCCTGAGAATGTCCTGCCACAAAGACAAAAGCAATATGCACAAGCATAAGTTTAAGATTTATAGTCCTTCTGCATATGCATTAGCAGATTATGTGTTCATGAAGTTACCACCAAGCAAATCCCATGAAGCTGTTGGGCCAACAAAATGGCGACAGTGATTTGTATTTGGATTCAGCCAAGTCCCTAAAAGAGGTATGACTTCCACCTTTAGGAAGAGTATGGAAAGAGAAAGGTGTCCCGTTGATAGAGGATAATTTCCTTCAATATTCTGAATAAACTTTATTGAATTAAGTTTAATACCTTAGAGGTCCATTGTATGAAAAAGGAAAGAAAGTATTATTGTATGATTGTATGTAACTTTTCTAGAGACATGACTAATATGAATGTTAGGAACTTCAAAGAACTGTTTGGGACAATACATGTGAAGTGGGTTTCCTAGAAGATACTTATGAGGGCCTTTGAAGTTAGGACCTGTGGAGAAACAAACATTGTCTACTGACTACATGCTCCTAGAAACTCTAAATCAAAGATTCCTTGAATTTAGGACTGCCAACTTTCCAATTTCTTAAAACCAGACACTACAGCCCCCTCGTCCCCATTGCTCGCTACCCTGCCTGCAGTTGCTCATTCCCCACTGTTCCTCACTTGTTCCTCTTCCCCCATGACTCACCTGCCACCTGCAGAGCCGGATTGGGAGCTGATGCGGAGTCTACCTGCCTGCCTGCCCACAAGATGCAGATAGGAGGCAGCCCTGGCTTAGAAGGGGCATATTGATGACCCGGTGGTGTCCCCCTTGCCCTGTGATCCTCTGCCCCTTACTCTGGCCCTTCCTGGCCCCCACTCCACCAGCTAGGATGGCAGGAGATTGCAGGCAGGCCGGTGGTGGAGCTTTCAGGCAGCAAGCCCCCTGTTCTGGAGACTCTGCAAGCAGTAACCAGACTTTTGATGTCTGGTCAGTATTTCTGACTGGACACCGTATAGGCTTCCTTTTGACTGGACTTTCCAGTTGAAAATTTGGCAGCCTTACTTGAACTATATGAAGGGTGGTCTAAACTTTTCATGAGGGTGCTACTTCATGAGGCTCTTATGAATTTGTGAACATAGACAAAACCCCTTTGTTTGGTTTGAAGGATTACTCCTGCCAGAGTCCATGTTGAAGTAGGGGTGATCTCTGGTAAGCTTATTAGTATGTGTGTAGATTCTTTTATTGATTGTAATATGTTTTCTCTATGGTGCATTCACCGTAAGAATAAATAAGCTTGCATAAAAAGAGCTGTGTGATAGCTTAACTGTGGGCAGTTACAATGTTATTAGTCTCTCAAGAGGAAGCAAAAAGGTCTGCTTGGGCAGACTGTATTTTGCTGAGAATAACACAGTGAAGGCAGGGAACTGTTCAACCTGGAGATACCCTGTCAGAAGGGAGAGAGACACATGTCTCCACCTAAGAGAAGTGAATATGGGTGTTCTTGCTGCTCCATAGGGGACTACACATGTATTTTCCCTAAATTCTGACAACGGTTACAGGGCTAGCTGCACCTCTGTCCCCTTCCTAAAATCTTTAGTGCACCCCCTCATGTGTCAGGTCTCATGATTTTATTTATCTAGAGTTAGAATTTAGCTAATCTTTTTCTAGACTGGGTGTAAGACTACAGTATCTGGGTTTTTTTCCCTGAAGGTCCTGAAGTTTTTCTCTTCAGAAGACTGTGACCAGTTGTGTACATTGATCAGACAGCCTTCTTAAACCAAAGTAGGATTACCTAATTATTTGAACAGTAGGAACAAAGCATTCAGAGGAAAAAAGGATTTTAAAATAGTCTATATGAAGGTCTATCTTACCTAAGAGCAATAGATGATAACCTAGGCAGGCCTAACTACTTCAGTCAACCCCAAAGGGGCCCTGTGTCTCAGTCTGCTTCCCCCCAAACAACTACCCAACTCTTGAAAATGGTGCTTTTTAAACCTGTGAGAGGTTTTTGTTTTTGTTTTTTGTTTTTGTTTTTTTCTGATTTTCTGTGCTCCTGGGCCTTTTCCTAGCCTAGCTTTGTCTCTTAACAGTGGTCAAGTGTTTGCTGTGGGTTAGCTTATCTTGAGCAATTCTTTCTTTTCTGGTTTGTTTTCCAGACAGTTTCCTATTAAAATAAACCAATGTAATGATACCATAAATATTCCAATAGCCAGGTCAACATACAGTATTCGTAAATTATTACAAAGGGGTTCTAAAGCCAGCACAAAGGGTATATATCTTTCTGAATTGAGATGCCAGCTCCTCACTCTCCTCTGAAGTGCATTCTTCTGCAACCTGCTCATCTTATCTTATCCAAGCAAGTAAACATCAGCAAGAAGACCATGAACAAAGAAACCATAATTCAGCACTAAGAAGAAGCAATCATCTACTCCATCACCGCTTCTGCAAATGACAACATCATAAAGACTTCAGTGTCATTGGTTTGATGATGATTATAAAAGCATTGCCTAGGGATTAGACTTAAATTGTTCTGATACTAACTTTAATGGGATATTGAAATACTTTTCTAACCAAGTGTCATAAATATAAAGGGAAGGGTAATCACCTTTCTGTATACTGTGCTACAAAATCCCTCCTGGCCGGAGGCGACATCCTGTTACCTGTAAAGGGTTAAGAAGCTCAGCTAACCTGGCTGGCACCTGACCCAAAGGACCAATATGGAGACAAGATACTTTCAAATCCTGGGTGGGGGAAGGCTTTTGTTTGTGCTCTTTGTTTACGTCGTTGTTCTCTCTTGGGACTGAGAGAGGCCAGACAGAAATCCATCTTCTCCAACCCATCCTAATCCAAGTCTCCAATATTGCAACCAGTATTGTAAGCCAGGCAAGGCAGATTAGTTTATCTTTTGTTTTATGTGAATTTTCCCTGTGTTAAGAGGGAAGTTTATTCCTGTTTTCTGTAACTTTAAGGTTTTGCCCAGAGGGGGATCCTCTGTGTTTTGAATCTGAGCACCCTGTAAAGTATTTTCCCTCCCGATTTTACAGAGATGATTTTTACCTTTCTTTTTTATATGTAAAATCCTTCTTTTAAGAACCTGACTGATTTTTCCATTGTTCCAAGAACCAGGAGTTTGGGTCTTTGATGATTTTGTAACCAATTGGTTAGGATATTATTCTCAAGCTTGCCCAGGAAAGGGTGTGTGTAAGGCTTGGGGGGATATTATGTGGAAAGACGTCTCCAAGTGGTCTCTTTCCTTGTTCTTTGTTTAAAACACTTGGTGGTGGCAGCACACTGTTCAAGAACAAGGCAAAGTTTGTACCTTGGGGAAGTTTTTAACCTAAGCTGGTAAGAATAAGCTTAGGGGGTCTTCCACGAGGGTCCCCACATCTGTACCCTAGAGTTCAGAGTGGGGAAGGAACCCTGACACCAAGGTACTAACAACTTTTATTAAAATACCAGATTGTTTAGCCTGTGTACTCCTGGAGAGAAGACATGAACAGAGAGAAACAGTGGAACCAACTTTGAATTTAAGATACATTAATTAATTTGTCTATTTTAAGGCCCTCCCTGAAGTGATCTGGTGAGTTTATAAGGCAACTGAAGAACTCTTGAATGGTTTCTTTTAGGTAACTGAATTAAATACTTTCTTCAGATCATAGGAGCGCTTACCTCTGCCCATTTATTAACTGTTTATATTATCCATGATAAATGAAGATGGATTCACCAATCCTTAAATGAATGTCCTTGCCCATCTATAAACTGTATTAGTTACCTCTGATACACTAAGACAGGACTTTCTATTGATATGAGGAATAATATACTGTGTTCTTACCTTACCTAGAGAAGAGGATCACTACCAGGATGAGCCCATGCTCTAAGAGGTAACCCTTGCTGAAAACTCTACAGAGAGAGACATAAAGAGGAGATTGTGACTGAAGTAACCATTTTTTTAGTTTAAAAGAAGTTTACTACTTGCTTGTGTTTTTTTTTCCTTTTCTTTATTAATATTCATAATTAATTACTGTAAAATTTTGCTTGACTTCATTTGTAGTGTCCCCTAAGGCATGGTAAGAACCACAAATGACAAAATAAACAGTGAGGCTCACATTCTGAATTGTCGTTAAGACAGACAATTATTCATATTCGGCCTTTTTTCTTGTTCTTCTAGACACATTTCAATAATTTTTGGAATAAAATTACCTAGTGCTCAACCCCATAAAGTAGTCATTTCTTCCCCATGTCTACACATGTCTTAAAATGTTCCCCTGCTCCCATGAGTTTCTGAGATGCTCAGATTCTATAGAAATGGGAACCACAAAAGTACCCTGTTAGAGAAATAGTGTTTGTTTGACATCTCTGCTTTGATAGGATGTTGTAAAGATTATGGCCCTGATTCTGATCTCAGTTATATGGTTGTAAATCAGGACTAAATTCACTGATAGTGCTTGGAATTACCTCTTTGTAAAATTGGTGAAAATGAGGATCAGAATTAGACACTATGGGCCAGATTTTCAGCTTGTGTAAATTGTTGTGTCTCCATTCAAGTCCACACAATTGAGATCTGTACTAATTTGTCTTTTGTTCTGAAACCAAGGGGGACTGTCCAACCTGTTCTTAAAAACCTCCAATTGTACAGATTCTACAACCTGTCTTAGAAGCCTGTTCCAGAACTTAACTATCCTTTTAGTTAAAAAGGTTTTCCTAATATCTAACCTAAATCTCCCTTGCTTCAGATCAAGCCCATTACTACTTCTTCTAACTTCAGTGGACTTGGAGAGCAATTGATTACTATCTTCTTTATAATAGCCCTTAACATATTTGAAGACATTTTTTTTAAGTCTTTTTTTCCTCAAGAATAACATGCCCAGTTTTTTAACCTTTTCTCAGAGGTCAGGTTTTCTAAACCTTTTATCAATTGTGTTGTCTCCTCTGGACTCTGTCCAATTTGTCCATATCTTTCCTAAAGTGTAGTGCCTACAATTGGACACAGTACTTCAGCTGAGGCCTCACCAGTGTTGAGTAGATCAGGACAATTATATACATACAACACTCCTGTTAATACACACCAGAATGATGGCAGTCTTTTTTGTAGCTGCATCACATTGTTGATTCATATTCAATTTAAGGTCCACTATTACCCCAGAACATCTTCAGCAATACCATCACTTAGCCAGTAATTCCTCACTTTGTAGTTGTCTGTGGTGGGGTGTTCACCCTACACTAGACTTGAAGGGGTTGATGAGGCTAAGAACAAGTCATTAAATGGATAGGTCACAGTCATTAGGGGAATTAGGTGGCTTAAGTAACCCCTGAATGATGATGGAGCCCAACAGAGAAGGAGCAGGCCTGGTGTGTATAAAGCCCGGAAGCTGACAGCAGAAGGGGGCAGCAGTGAGGGAGACTCTGGCTACTCTTAGTATGTTAGAGAGGGAAGGAAGTAAAGCCAGGTGGAGAATAGAAACCCCAGGGGATCCAGGCCCTGAAAGAAGGTTTAAATCAGAAAGGTGGTCATTTGAAAACCTGAGAGGTGGAGCAAGAAAAGGCTCAGGGAAATAATAGAAAGGTGGGACATTGTAGACCTTGACTACTGATTAGAGGGTCCCTGGGCTGGAAAGGGCCTAGGTTGCCCTACCAGCCACTGGGGAAGTGGCACAGTCAGGGTAGAGAGAGAGAAGACTGCCATTTTGGATGGAGAGACTTTGATAATCCCTATAAGGGAAAAACATACAGTGACCTGGCAGTAGGGCCAAGCCGCAAAAAGAGGACCCTGAGTTGTACATAGAAAGAAGTGACAGGGTGCATGAGCAAGAAATAGAAGGGGGTATTGGACCTGGAAGGAGCTAAGCCCCAGTGCAGCTAGGAAGAGGTGCCCTAGCAGTGAGTGAACCCTGGGACATTCTGTGTTTGATTTTTTCCTTCCTGTGTGAAGTGCTTTGCAATTGTCTCTATTGAATCTCATCTTGTTCTTTTCAAACTAATTCTTCTTATTGGAAACAAATTGTTTACTCATTACAATTATGTATTCTAGCTAATACTGCATTTGTAACAATGTATAAATATAATTATAGAAGGAGAGAGATAATCTGTTGCTTTATAATTGTCATATATATTACATTATTTTAATGGCCAGCAGCTGCCGTAGGCACCAAGTAGATTTCTTTTTCATTATGTGCATACTATAACCTAAACAAATCACTGAGCTGGCAGATCCTCATCCAAAGCCCTTTGAGGTCAATGTGAGTCTCTCCACTGACTTCAGTGGATTTTGGATCAGGCTCTTAGATGGAAAATTCAAGAGCTGACTTTGAATATCCAAACAATAAAGCTTTTTTTTTCCCCCTGAAGTGAGACGGTCATTATGTATGTGACAACAGAGAGGCCTGACAGTAGCATTGATGGCATCTTGTGGTTGGCATCAACTTAATTTGAAATAAAAATGATTGATTTCTCTAATCTTCATTTAGAATAGTGCCTTTCTATTGATTACTTTGTTGTTGCTGAATAACAAACCAGCACATAGACAATAAAATGTATATTCAGTTGATTTTAGATAAATATCACACCATATTAGCCTTAATTTTCTTATTGCACAACATCATGGGTAGTCATTTGTAAAAATTATCATTTGCGCTGACTGTCATCGTTGCAGATAGTCAATTATATTCTGTGGTACAATTTTCTGTGTTTAAATCTCCTTGGTATAAAGAACACACTCATGGTGGTTTTAGAAAATGGAAAATAACACAGATCAGTGAACTAGTATCAACCTGCCAACAGAAAAGAAAGTTAATACAATCAGAATGGTAGTAATACTCCAGTCTAATTACACTGAATGGACCTACTCTCCACTCTCTAGGCATGGTACATTTGCTGTTGTTTGTTTAAGAACTTGATTATACACTGTTTAATAGACTTCAGAGGATGGTCAAAGGGGGTGGATTATTAGGAACAAATAATTGAAAAATAGAGTTAATTTTATTAAGATGAGATTTCTTAACCAAGAAAAATGTTTCTGAGGATTCAAATGTTAAAGAGTCTGACTACATTGCATCTGCAGCTATTTATTGTACCTCTTTTTATTTTTATTTATTTTAACTTCATTCAAAGTCCATCCTGTGGTGAGCACTGTAGAATCTCAACAGCAGATAATTATATCATTATTGTATTTATTTTACTATTTATAGGCGATCATGCTACTTTCATAATTATCTTTGTCCAGAAATAAAAGGACACATTTTACACCCAGTGGGAGGAAGATCAGACCCTAAGTTCTTTAATAGCAATATACCTAGAAAGGAGCTTGGGGATGACACATAAAAGAAAATATTAAAGACAAACTGAACGATAAAAAAAAAACACTTTACAGAGTGCAATAAAAATAGCAATATAATTTTTCAAATTTATTCTCCCTTTCTTCTCAGATTTACTTGTTGAATTTATTCAGCATGGTTTTTATTCATTTTTCATAATGAATCGATCAGTTTTCTATGAGCATTTGGTACATTAATTAAAATATTAAGTATAATAATAAGTAATCAGTATTTTCAATTAGGGCTGTGCTAGTTGTTAACTCAGAAAGGCATATGGTACAGTTTCTTCTCTCAGTTGGATGAGTAGGGTTTGAACTCTGATTGAACGTATAAAATTTCAAGATTCTAGCTTCCTGAGAATATGGAAATGTATTGTACCACTTGAACAGAAGAACATGGAAAAGTCAAATTTCAAATATGTCATTTATTTCAGGACTTAAAGGCACATAATGATGAATTGTTTCAAATGTTGAGATTCTAAATGTTGAAATTCTAGCCCAGAGAAAAATAAATTAATTGTTTCAGTTTCCGTAGGCATCAGTAAACAGTCCTATTAATAACACTATGTAACCTGTAAGATGTGTGTTATACTTTTGCTTAGTGCATGTGATTATATTCCCCCTTAATAACTGACCCCAGTGAAGATAAAAGCTGGCTATTTACTAATAGCTATAGACCCACTCCTTTACCTGAAATGATAGGGGCTATGCTTTTGATTCTGAAGATTGAGGATTCAAACTCCAGTGTTGACTTATGCAGTCTGTATACATGCAGAGACCAGTATGTTTCAAAGTAGCACACTAATTATTGAACTCATGTGGACTACATGTCCTTCAGTGTCATTTATCTAATGGGAGAGTATACAATAGCCAATTCACAGCCCATCACTATGTTGTCATACTCTCTTTCTGTTCTTAATATAACTTGAAGCCTGATCTTGCAAGTCCTAACCCATGTGTGTAGCCCTTACTTGAATAGTTCCCTAGAGATTCATGGGATTACTCAAGTGAGGGAGGACTATTTGTGTGAGTAAGGCTCAGGTCCTTATACTCTAATCTCTTTAGAACAGATGTTCTGGCCCAGATCCTCAAAGATATGTAGGCGCCTAACTTCCACTGAAAACAATGAAAGTGTGGTGATTTGGGTAATCTGTCTGTATAGTTTATGAATTCTGTATGAGATTATAAATTCTCTGTATGTATCTTTACCAAGTTACCTCCACATTCAAAATGGAGTTTGTGCTTGTCTTCTCTGTTGTGTTTTTGCCTCTGTGTGAGACTAGAATTCCAAAGGTGGGTAGCAAAGAGTCCAAACCCCCCCCCCACCCAAACCAGGTTGTTGGTTTAAGTGCTTGACCACTGAAATGCAATTTCTCTAGACAAAAGGCTGGCCCGTGCCCAGAGGAACTGGTTTAGCTGGGGAGACACAATGAGGTTACCAGTTGGACTGACTAGGAGGTCACCTGACAGAGGGTCTGGAAGGTTAGAAAAGGACAGGAGCTGATTTCTTTGATGTTTGGCTATTTGCTCTTTCTCAAAGTGAGGAGAACTGCATATAATAACCAGATTAGGCAGAGTGAACTCTGCCTTCCGGAACACAGATGGCCCCCAGTGAATTCCCAAAGGAAGGGTAAACTAGTGAGGGGTGTTACATTCATGGTGTGAGTTGTTTTCTAAATAATTTGTGTTCTTCTGTGCCTTTTTTATTTTCTAAATGATCTGTTCTCTCTTTTTCTTTATTTCTTAAGTAAAGAGCACTGCTGTTAGAATTCTGTGCCTGTCTGTGCCTGTGCCTGTCTATCTGTATGTTTCATGCTACACTTACCATGTGGCCCCTTGAAGAGGAAAACCAGAAGGCTCACACCTTGGGGTGGAGTTCTGGGAGATGGTGGGTTTAAGCTACTGGGGTATCTTGGGGGGGTCAGAGCTGGACTTGGGGACCTAAGACAGGTAGGCTGCAGGACCCCATTTCTATGATAGCGTAGTAAACATAATTGGTGCCCTGGAAATATGTCATTGAGGCTAAGGGAATAAACACTGCTGCAGTCTGTTCAGACTGAGGGCAGCCAGCACCTGAGAGATTCCATGTATGCTTCTCTTCACAGCAATCTCAGGAGCTGCCAGGAGGGGACACCTGATTAGACATGTGACAGGGAGTTAGATGTTTAAATGCCTTTGAGGATGTGGGAATCTACCTTTTTCTAGTTTTGTTAAGTACTATGCACCTCCATGATACTTGACAAAATACTGCTAATACTACAATGACTAATAACCAAAATGACTAATTTTAGTAATGCATTTAGCCTATTCAATATCCTTCAGAATTGTTTGATGCCTTTGATATTGTTGCTCCCAGAAATATTGTAACGTCCCTGAATGATCATGAAACTTACATGACTGACTCATGCTATGAAACCACTGTTACCAGTCTTTGTGCTTCTTGAAACTGGCAGTTTCAAGAATGACTTAAAAGACGCTTCATAAACATCACTAAAAGGAGAGACACAAAAAAGGCAACTCCAAAAGGAGAGGCAAAATGTAGGATGAAATTAATCTTTGTAGTACCTGCAGGTTTTATGGGAAATTTTGAGTCATTCCTGAAACTGCCAGTTCTAGAAGGCACTTGTCTGGTAACTGTGGTATCATAGCATGAGTCAGTCACGTTTTTAGGGATAATGCGTTATTTCTGGGATCAACAATATCCAAAATAGCACGGTCACCAGTTAACAAGGGGGTTGTACAGGCAAAATTAAATCAGTGGCCTTTGATCCATCTCTTACAAGATAGTTTGACAGTGAACATCAGACCAAGATACATTTGTAACAAGGGAAGAAACAACATAGGAAATTGCATAAGACCACCATTAGATGCAGCTAACACCTGAAATAACAGAGAAATGGACCTAGATCTTGGAATGCCTTCATAAAGCAAGAAAATACAATAATACAGGATTAAGATGATGTATGCAAATAAAGGAAGGAGGCTTGTGTATGAGCTGTCAGTTCCCACAGAGATTATGCAATTGTGCTTTGACAGATAAATTATGAAAGCTGATAAATATGGCTGTATTCAGTAGCTTTGAGCATATGCAAATACTTCAGCACTTGCAAATCTTTACCTGTCTCTTTTGTGAGTAAGAGACTACAAAAATGGTGAAGCAACTTTAGAAAATGCTCTCATTTATGGTTTTGGCTCTCTTTAAACAAGTGCCCCAGCTCTGAAACTTTAAACTTTATTGCTAAATATGGCCCTGGAATGAGGACACTGCTTGTAAAACAAAAAAAGCAGTTATTATTTTATGTTTAACACTCTTTTGATTTCACAAACGGCAGACAGCTATAGACAGGCAGCTAATGCTGGCCCTTTCAAGTTGTTTTTAAGAGTTATTTAGAACTAAGCATTTTGGAAAATGTTAGATATAAAGAGCTTTGAACAATGTGTGGCTGTTCCTTATCTGTTTTTCACTGTAACTTCCATTCACAAACTAGTGAGCCCTCAGGCATTCAAATGCCTTGCAGTAATTATCCCCAAATATTTGGTATTTATGAAAATGCAATTTGCTATGGAACATACTTCTCTAGCTCCACTATAAAGGCATGTTACAACAGCACATTCTAGCACTGCTATAATTATTAGGCTGTCACTGGTTCCACTTTTTCTGGGGCTATTTCTTCTGTTGTAAAAAATTGCTACTGGCTAAAACTTAGTATTAGTATTGATGTGGGAAAAAATCGTCTTGTCTAGGAAACCTGAAACAATTTGAAAATCTGAGGATTGGGTCAGAATTGCCTTTATAAATGGGAATGTGAGGCCAGACTCAAAGCAAATCACCCACAAATTGGTTGTCAGATTTATTGGTCAAGTCAGAGCACCGCTGAAAAGCCAGATAATGCCAGTGGAACTGGCCCATGTTCTAGCTGACAACACATTGAGATGGCAATTCAAAAATAATGTCCAACAGTAACAGGTGATGTGGTGGTGCTAATGAATTAGAAAATAGCACAAGTAGTGAGTAATATTTGACAAAGCAGGGTTCAATAGTGGCTAGCCCTTATGCGGTCACATAGAGAAAGAGGGACTCTTCCACCTGACACTCATTACCAAGTCTGCATAAGAGCCACACAAAGCTGTACCCTCTACTCCAGAAGAAGCAAGGAGTATAGGCAGAATCAAGTCTCTGTACCCCAGTGCACCCAATAATAGTGAGGATAATATGCTATGCTCTTTAAATTGCTATCGTCCCAATGCCATCAGGACCTCTAAGAGCCATTTTACAGTGTCTTCTGAGACTTCTTTTGGGAGCCACAAATGAAGGGCTGCAGATAAATGCTATTTTACAAAGAAAATTACTCTTAAAGACTCTCTTAAAGAGATAATCTATAAACTGTCACCTGTCCTAAGCAATAAGGATCCAATTCTGCTGTAAAAATGGCAGAATTTGATCCATAGAGCGCATAAAGGGCAAGACCTGGAAAAACGTGCTGCTTTTGAAAAAACAATGAGTCCGGTGGCACCTTAAAGACTAACAGATTTATTTGGGCATAAGCTTTCATAGGTAAATGCATCGGAAGAAGTGGATTTTTTACCCATGAAAGCTTATGCCCAAACAAAACTGTTACTCTTTAATGTTCCACCGGATTCCTCATTTTTTTTCTGGATACAGACTAACATGGCTACTCCTCTGATACCTGCTTTTGAAAAATTATTCCATTTTTTGTTTCTTCTTAGCAAACTATCACGTGAAGCCAGAGTCTGAGAGATGCTGAGCACTCATGACTCCAGTACCGCTCACTGGTGCTGAGAGACCTGCACCTCTCAGCCACATGGCCTTGCGAAGCAAGTGCACAGTGCATTCCAAGGATCACATGCTTAGAATGCATATAGGTAAATTTCAGCCAAGATATGACTTGCTGCTATGGGGCATTCAGCTGCCATAATGAATGCCCCGTGCACTGAAAGGATTCATTTGGATTTTAGTTATCAAAAACTGTTGGAAAGAAATGTGGCTTATGGGGGGGAGCATGAGACTGGGAGTGACACACTGCTGAATTGTACTTTATAAGCACAGGGCTAGAAGTCAGGATATCCGTTCTATTCCTTGTTCTATTACTAACTCACTGGTTGATAGTGGACAAATTACTTAAGCGAATATTAAGATATAGAGAGATTAAGGCCAAATTTTTCAACCTCAGGTACTTAAAATTAGGTACCTATATCTAACTGTAGGCACCTAAATTAATAAGCTAGTTTCCAGCAGATCTTTTTAAATCAATGTGATCTGCAGTCTTTCTTCACTTTTGAAAATTAGGCCATTTATGCTAAATTGGTAACTAAATGGAGTCAACACATTTGAACGTTTTATCTTAACCTCTCTCTCTCTCTCTCTCTCTCTCTTTTTTTTTTTTTACCCATTTGTAAAATAACATATCCCTACCTTATAGGTCTATTGGGAGGCAAAATTAATTAATGTTTATAAAAAGCTTTTGTCATCCTTGGATGGAAGATGTTATAGAAGTGCAGTGTTATTACATAATCAGGAAGCAGAGTAGAGTGAAAATTGTAAGGGCTTGCTATACTCTGAACTTTTAATCCAAAAGCTGACATGCAGTCTTTAACTCACCCCAGTCTTTGCTGTATACTTGAAATGCAGAGTCATATGATATTCTGAGACCACAGCCTTACACAGTCACAATAGAATGAGTTAGGGATGGACTATGAGCCTAAACTTTCAATGTTAATTCTGGTTTGCTTTTTTTAGATTTCAGTTAAACTCTGAGGGACCATTTTCCAGGCAGCCATGCGCAGAGCTATAGACAGGCAGCTAATGCTGGCTCTAATGGACATTGTCTCAATTTACACAGATCTTTAATTCTCTCTTGTTCATAATAGCCACTATTGGTAACAGATTTTGCTAAGGGCATGGCTACACTTGCGGATGTAGAGTGCTTTGAGTTAAACCCACCTTCAAAGAGCGCAGTAGGGAAAGCGCTGCAGTCTGTCCACACTGACAGGAACAAGCGCACTGGAATGGCCACATTTGCAGCACTTGCAGCGGCATTGGGAGCGGTGCATTATGGGCAGCTATCCCACAGAGCACCTCTTCCCATTCTGGCACTGTGGCTTGTGGGAGGGGGATGGGAGGGTTTGGGGCATTCTGGGTTCTGTCCCAATCCCCCATGATGCATCGGTTCGCATCCCAGCAATCCCTGTGCTTCCGTCCACATTTGGTGCCATCTTTCAATGTTTTTTGTCCTGCATGCTCTGTCTTCCCTTTCAGTCTGTGGGAATGGAGTTTGCTTGTGGCATTCACGGACATGCTGACCACCATGGAACACCGCTTTTGGGCTCAGGAAACAAGCCCAAAGTGGTGGGATCACATCATCATACAAGTCTGGGATGATGAGCAGTGGCTGCACAACTTTCAGATGAGAAAAGCCACTTTCATGGGACTGTGTGAGGAGCTCGCCCCCACCCTGTGGTGCAAGGACACGAGACTGAGAGCTGTCCTGACAGTGGAGAAGCAGATGGCTTTTGCAATCTGGAAGCTGGCAACTCCAGACAGCTACGAATCGGTCGCTAACCAGTTTGGAGTGGGGAAGTCGACCACTGGAATCATGTTGATGCAAGTTTGCAGGGCCATTAATCGCATCCTGCTCAGAAGAACTGTGACTCCGGGTAACGTGCATGACATTGTGGATGGCTTTTCATAAATGGGTTTCCCTAACTGTGGAGGGGCGATAGATGGCACACATATTCCAATTCTGGCACCAGCCCACCTAGCCTCCGAATGTGATAATCAGAGGGGGTATTTCTCTATGGTTCTCCAGGCACTTGTGGATCACCATGGGCTTTTCATTGACATTAACACAGGCTGGCCCGGAAAGGTGCATGACACACACATCTTTCGGAACACTGGCCTGTTCAGGAAGCTGCAAGCTGGGACTTTTTTCCCAGACCAGAAGATCCCCGTAGGAAAGCCCATTGTGATCCTTGGAGATCGCGCTTACCCTTTAATGCCGTGGCTCATGAAACCCTACACAGGGAGCCTTGACAGCAGCAAGGAGTGGTTCAACAACAGGCTGAGCAGGTGAAGAATGACTGTGGAGTGTGCTTTTGACCATTTAAAGTATGTATGGGAAGGTGGACCTGGCCGATGATAGCATCTCTGCAGTTATATCCACATGCTGTACCCTCCATAAGATTTGTGATGGGAAGGGTGAACGATTCACTCAGGCATGGAACTTGGAGGTTCAACACCAGGAGGCTGAATTTGAACAGCCAGAGAGAAGGGCTATTAGAGGGGCACAGCGTGGAGCTGAAAGGATTAGGGATTCCTTGAGGGAGCAATTTGAGGCTGAAAGCCACCAGTAATGTCTAGTGCCCTGCATGGGAGTGAAGTGCAGTGGTTCCAATGTTAGTAGGAATCTGTGTTTGCTACACTGACTTGCAGAGCCTGTTTCTTTCCTGGGCTAAGGTATCTTTTACTTTATGCAATAATGAATGTTTTCAAAGCCAAAACGTTCATTTATTGAAAAGAAAATTCATTTCTTGAAAAGAAACGCAACTGCTTGGGAAACAGAAAGGGCAAGGGGGAGGGGTGGGGAAGGTACAATCACAGATTTGCATATGTCTGGTTATCATACTCAGCCTTTCTGTCTGAAGTGCTGTGCAATGCGTGCTGCGTTTCAGGATGGCTTTACTGCATGGTGATGGGGGGTTGAGTGCAGAGGGTAAGTGTCATAGTTTTTTGGGCTGGGTGGTGAAGCTACAGGTGTTGGAGGCAGCTGGTGGCGGTAAGAACCCGGATGTTGGGGAAAGTGGGTTGGAGGTCACATGGGGGCACAAGGGAAAGAGTTTTGGGACAAGGTTGCATGGGGTGGGGGACGGGCGTGGTAATGCTGCTCTTGCAAGGCTGCAAGTGCCTGGATAGAGTCCGCTTGGTGCTCCATGATGCTTATCAGCCAATCAGTGCTTTGCTGCCAGAGCACCGCACTTTTGTGCCGGTGCTCCTCATTCTGTTGGCGGATCCTCCTTTCACTGTCCTGCAGCTCCTGAACGTCTTGATTTTCATTACTTGAATGCTGCACTACTTCATGCAACATGTCTCCCTTGCTTCTACGTGGTCTCTTTCTGATGCTTTGGAGTCTTTCAGCCGGTGATAACACGGACGGCTGAGATCTCAAGGTTGCATCTGTAAAGGCAAAATGCAACACTTAACAGAGGCAGCATTGTTCACACCAGACAGAGCAATGATTTAGCCAGACTCAAAGTAGACAAGCACAGTCTACACAATAGCAGAAATTGCCCATCCCAAAGTGAGCGCACATAACCCACAGGAGACCCAAAATGGTGAGTAAGCACAGGGTCAAGCATGACTGATTGTTTCACGGCTGTACTGTCCTCTGGGTTGCTGTGCCTTGGGGAGAGCCAACAGTGGCAAAGGGCCCCTGTACTGAACACTATTCCCACATTTTCCCCAAAAGTTCGTCCTGGAAGATATCTCACTGCTGAGGGTGACCTGGAAAGCAAGGGAGGGTCTTCTACTGCAATGCAGATTCTGCGCTGGCCCATATGCAGCTTGCCAGTGTGCAGCAATGGTCCCGCAACCCCTCACAGCACAGTGGCGTGGACAAGTTAGCCTTACTGGGACAAGGAACACAGTGGATCTGCCGAGAAACCTCCACAAGTGCATTGCCCAAATTCTGGATGAGACCTTTGAAGAGATCACTGAGGCCAATTACCACAATGTGAGAGAGCACATCAATGCCCTATTCCGCATCTAGGCATGCATGCAGCCCTAACCCTCCTCACCCCAAGAGCCCGCACTGAATAACTTCCTTCCCAAAATAACAGCTGCTTACTGGGAACCTCCTCTGGTGTTTGTCCTTCCCCAAGCACTGGCCGCTGCAACTGGCTACCTTCCTCCTGGCTTGAGAACAGCTCCTGGCTGCATGCTTCTAGGGATTCCAGGGTGTCTTCCTCTGCCTCAGCACCCTCACTCCCGCTTTGCTCCTCTTCCTCCTCCTCCTCCTCCTGCCTTGTTGAACTGGGCTCTGAAGTGTCCATGGTGGTACTTGGAGTGGAGGTGGGGTCGGCCCTAAGTATTGCGTCCAGCTCTTTCTAGAAATGGCAGGTCGCAGGGGAAGCACTGGAATGGTTTTTTGCCTCGCGGGCTTTGCAGTAGGCATTCCGCAGCTCCTTCACTTTAATCCTGCACTGCAGTGCATCCCGGTCTTGGCCTCTTTCCATCACGTCCCTTGATATCTGCCCGAAGGTATCATAATTTCTAAGGCTGGAGCACAGCTGGGACTGGACAGCTTCCTTCTCCGAAACACAGATGAGGTCCAGAACCTCGACATTGCTCCATACTGGGGATCACCTGGCGCGTGGAGGCATGGTCTGTCAAGGGTCCTCCCCTACTCTGAACGCTAGGGTACAGATGTGGGGACCTGCATGAAAACCTCCTAAGCTTATCTTTACCAGCTTAGGTCAAAACTTCCCCAAGGTACAAAATATTCCACCCGTTGTCCTTGGATTGACTGCTACCACTACCAAACTAATACTGGTTACTGGGGAAGAGCTGTTTGGAAACGTCTTTCCTTCCAAATACTTCCCAAAACCTTGCACCCCACTTCCTGGACAAGGTTTGGTAAAAAGCCTCACCAATTTGCCTAGGTGACTACAGACCCAGACCCTTGGATCTTAAGAACAATGAACAATTCTCCCAACACTTGCACCCCCGCTTTCCTGGGAAATGTTGGGCAAAAAGCCTCACCAATTTGCATAGGTGACCACAGACCCAAACCCTTGGATCTGAGAACAATGAAAAAGCATTCAGTTTTCTTACAAGAAGACTTTTAATAGAAATAGGAGTAAATAGAAGTAAAGAAATCCCTTCTGTAAAATCAGGATGGTAGATACCTTACAGGGTAATTAGATTCAAAACATAGACAATCCCTCTAGGCAAAACTTAAGTTACAAAAAAGATACACAGACAGAAATAGTTATTCTATTCAGCACAATTCTTTTCTCAGCCATTTAAAGAAATCATAGTCTAACACATACCTAGCTAGATTACTTACTAAAAGTTCTAAGACTCCATTCCTGGTCTATCCCAGGTAGAAACCAGCATATAGACAGACACACAGGCCCTTTGTTTCTCTCCCTCCTCCCAGCGTTTGAAAGTATCTTGTCCCCTCATTGGTCTTTTTGGTCAGGTGCCAGCGAGGTTACCTTTAGCTTCTTAACCCTTTACAGGTGAGAGGAGTTTTCCTCTGGCCAGGAGGGATTTTAAAGGGGTTTACCCTTCCCTTTATATTTATGACAAGGTCACCTGGAAAGATTCGCTGAGAGCACCCCACTTCTGGCTGAGCAAACAGGAAGGGGATTTTCAAAATTCCCATAGAATTTAAAGGGCGGGTCTGATGGTTGAGGCAGGGCAGTAGAGTTCAAAGTGATGACCAGAGTGGCTAGCACAGGTATTGTGGGACACTTCTGGAGGCTGATCAGAGCACACTATAGGACCAGGGCATCCACACTGGCACCGCGGTGCTCCAGCAGGGGGTGTAGCAAACGTTATTCCAATCGCCTAGGTGGAGTACCAGCAGCACTGTAGCCACGGAGTCAGAGCGCTCTACGTGCCTTGTCAGTGTGGACGGGTAGTGAGCTAGTGCACCCAGGGCTCCTTTACTGAGCTGTAACTCGCAAGTGTAGCCAAGCCCTAAGATGAAACCAAAGGCATAATTTGTCTCTAACTTATATTGGTGTAAATCAGGTCCAACTCCTTTAAAATCAGTATAAAACCAGTGAGAGGAGAATTTGCCTCTATATATAGGGGGAGAGAGAATCTTCCAATTTTTTCATCAACAAGGTTTCTTCAGTTACTCCATTGCAATCTTCAGAGCTCTTTCTTGTTAAAGCAAGTGAAGATTCACACCAAACTGTTTCACTATTTGCATTTGTCAGACAATAATATTGGTCAGATTAGATCACAGAGGGAAGTGAGACATAGATATAAGAATGGGTAAGAAATCCTTCCAAATCTTTCTATTGCAGCCAGTCTTTATCCATAGGATAACCAGTAACTTGGACTTGATAATTATTTCAACTTCTGGAACATTACACATCAACTCTTCAACTCTTCAAATAAAATTCTCCAATACAGCTAAAATATAACGAATCAGTATAATGATTCATGTAAATCAGTATTCTTTATAAACGAATCCAGATATGTCTCTACACATTCACTTGATATTCTAAGGAAGAGTAACTTCCAGTGCTGTAGGAATAGTGTGAGCAGCTAAGCCAGACACATAATGGCCCAACTGTGAAGGCTCCAACATGTTTAGGCTATTATTAAAATATTTAAAGTAATGGTTGTTTTGATGAGATATTATATATAATAAGGGTAGGATTTTCAACAGTGCTGAGCATTACAGATGGGTAGGAAACAATGTTCCCATCCCGAATCAGGCCAAAAAGTTGAAATCTCAAAAAAAAAAAAAAAAATCTGAAAAAAAAATCAGATGGGGTCCATTAAAATGCTTCATTTTGATCATTTCAAAGCACTTTGTGCAGATTTCAACCTTCCCTTACATTTTTACTGTAAAATAACTTTCATTTAGAATTAAAAAAGCATTTTGAACCAAAAAAAAAAAGAACTTTTTCATTTTGAAAATGTCAAAACAGCTCTGAAACTGTTTTTTTCTCATTGAAACAGATCCTTCCTCTAAAACATTTGCTTTTGACAAATTGGCATTTTCCAGCAAAAATGTTTAGTTGAAAACGAACACCACCGACAACTCCAACCCCTACCAGCTCTGCTCTACTCAGCATTGGCCTACCTTTGTTTCTTTTCAAGTCAATGGGCAAAAGTGTTCGGCGTTGGCTTAATTCTGTTCTCATTGAAGTTGAGTGCTGAGCGCTTTGAAAATCCCACCCTAAATGTCTATTCACATTCTATGCTCTTAGTAAGGTCTGGTCTACACTACAGACCCATATTAGTAAAGCTCCTTCACTCAGGGGGTTGGATTTTTCACACCCCTCAGCAATGTAGTTATACCAACCTAACCCCCCAGGTAGGCAACACTATGCTGGCAGGAGAGCATCTCCCGTCAAGACTGCCACTGCCTCTCGGCAAGGTGATTAATTACGCTGATAGGGGAGTTCTCTCCCATTGGAATTGAGCGTCTTCATTAAATCGCTGCTGTGGCACAGCTGCCGTCATGCAGCATTTTAAGTGTAGACCTGCCCTAAAGAAGCTATGACAGAACTTCTCCAGGAAAGGTTCATGGATTCTTAGCCCTGCTTTGGATTGAGGTTGTGATCTGCTGAACTTTGTGATTAATTGACAGTACTGCAGAAGTGCAAATGTTTGTGCATTTCCTTCTGTACACTCAATTTCCGATCACTCCATAGCCTGGAGTTGAGCACAAGGGAATGAAGTGACTTTGTTTTATTCTTGACTTGCAGCTTCATTGGTATCAGAATGTTTTACAACAGTTGTGTTGTAGTGTTGTCTACATCAATAATACCATGGCTAAGGTCCTGTCTGCACTGCAGAAACTGCCGTGTTTGACATAATTGTTTCAACACTATCTAGGGTCAGCAGCAGAGGAACAGTTCCATGTTTGACACCCGTTGCCTATTGAATGGCAAAGCTCCCATTCCCTTCACTGATTTTTAGTGGTGCAGGACTAGCACCCTGATGTCAGTAGTGGTCAGTTTCTGTAGTATAAACAACACCCACAGTGTGTGAAGTAAAACATGAACATTTTAAAAAAGAAAGTCAAAAACCTGAATCTACTTTCCCTATGAAACAGCTTATGCAGGCAGTGCCTACACACTAAAAAGTGCTTTAAAAGTAGATGAATGTGGTGGAGATGTGTTCAATTTTACTTCTGAAACCACAATGAAAATGTAACTCAAACAAGAATGTGAAAATGCCATGAATGCTGAGAATGAGAATCAAAATCCCCAATGTGAATGTCACAACAACAGTTTTATTAAGAATGAAGAAAAGCTTAACTGACTCATGACTCATGGCTGTGGTTCTCAACCTTTCCAGACTATTCTACCCTTTTTAGGAGTCTGATTTGTCTCGTGTACCCCAGGTTTCATCTCACTTAAAAAACTACTTGCTTACAAAATCAGACATAAAAGTGCAAAAGCATCACAGTACACTATTACTGAATAATTGCTTACTTTTTCATTTTTATGATATAATTATACAATAAATCAATTGGAATATGAATATTGTAGTTACATTTCAGTTTATAGTATATAGAGCGGTATAAACAATTGTATGACATTTTAGTTTGTACTGACTTTGCTAGTGCATTTTATAAAATTAGGCAAAAATCTAGATGAGTTGATGTACCCCCTGGAAGACCTCTGCATACTCCTAGTGTACCTCTGGTTGAGAACCACTGACTCATGTCATCTAGATATGTGACCCGGCCATTGTAGGACTTCACAAAGTAGCCAGTGATATTTCAACTTAAAATACACTGTTGGTAGGATAAATTTCCTCTTTCTCACATGAAAAGATTGTTTGCAGTGTTATTATACCTGTGTTGGTCCCAGTATATTAGAGAGACAAGGCAGGTGACATAATATCTTTTATTTGAGCAACTTGTCTTGTTCACTAGCAGAAGCTTGTGAGTTTACACAGAGCTCTTCTTCATGTCTGGGAAAGGTAACTGGTAAAAGTACATTTCCCAGAGTGAAAGACAAGCTCTGCGTAGCTCACAAGCTTCTCTTTCACCAACAGAAGTTAATCCAGTAAAATATATTGCCTAACGTACCTTGTCTCAGTGAAAAGATTGCCATTTGTGCCAACCTAGGGAACCTTTCCCATGAGGCAACAGATAGGCTTGTGCATGAGGCTCTGGAGTGGGGTGCAGTAAAGCTGGGTTTGATTCTGAGCTCTACCACAGACTTTCTGGGTGACCTTGGGTGTGTCAATCAATCTCCCTTAGTTCCACATCTGAAATGGGTGAAATGATGACATAGACTTTATCCATTTTGTTTGCTTTGATTGTTAGGGTATGTCTACACTACGGAATAAGGTCGAATTTATAGAAGTAGTTTTTTTTAGAAATCTGTTTTATATATTCGAGTGTGTGTGTCCTCACAGAAAATGCTCTAAGTGCATTAAGTGCATTAACTTGGCGGAGCGCTTCCACAGTACCGAGGCTAGAGTCGACTTCCGGAGCATTGCACTGTGGATAGCTATCCCACAGTTCCTGCAGTCTCTGCTGCCCATTGGAATTCTGGGTTGAGATCCCAGTGCCTGATGGGACTAAAACATTGTCGCGGGTGGTTCTGGGTACATATCGTCAGGCCCCCATTCCCTTCCTCCCTCCGTGAAAGCAAGGGCAGACAATCGTTTCGCGCCTTTTTTCCTGAGTTACCTGTGCAGACGCCATACCATGGCAAGCATGGAGCCCGCTCAGGTAACCGTCACCCTATGACTCCTGGGTGCTGGCAGACGCGGTACGGCATTGCTACACAGTAGCAGCAACCCATTGCTTTGTGGCAGCAGACGGTACAGTATGACTGGTAGCCGTCATCGTCAAGTCCGAGGTGCTCCTGGCCACGTCGGCTGGGAGCGCCTGGACAGAGATGGGCGCAGGGACTAAATCTGGAGTGACTTGACCAGGTCATTCTCTTTAGTCCTGCAGTCAGTCCTATTGAACCGTCTTATGGTGAGCAGGCAGGCGATACGGATTGCTAGCAGTCGTACTGTACCATCTTCTGCCAGGCAGGCAAGAGATGAGGATGGCTAGCAGTTGTATTGTATCATCTTCTGCCAGGCAGGCAAGAGATGAGGATGGCTAGCAGTCGTACTGTACCATCTTCTGCCGAGCAGCCATGAGATGTGGATGGCATGCAGTCCTTCTGCACCGTCTGCTGCCAGCCAAAGATGTAAAAGATAGATGGAGTGGATCAAAACAAGAAATAGACCAGATTTGTTCTGTATTCATTTGCTTCCCCCCTCCCCCGTCTAGGGGACTCATTCTTCTAGGTCACACTGCAGTTACTCACAGAGAAGGTGCAGCGAGGTAAATCTAGCCATGTATCAATCAGAGGCCAGGCTAACCTTCTTGTACCAATAAGAACGATAACTGAGGTGCACCATTTCTTATTGGAACCCTCCGTGAAGTCCTGCCTGAAATACTCCTTGATGTAAAGACACCCCCTTTGTTGATTTTAGCTCCCTGAAGCCAACCCTGTAAGCTGTGTCGTCAGTCGCCCCTCCCTCCGTCAGAGCAACGGCAGACAATCGTTCCGCGCCTTTTTTCTGTGCGGACGCCATACCAAGGCAAGCATGAAGGCCGCTCAGCTCACTTTGGCAATTAGGAGCACATTAAACACCACACGCATTATCCAGCAGTATATGCAGCACCGGAGCCTGGCAAAGCGATACCGGGCGAGGAGGCGACGTCAGCGCGGTCACGTGAGTGATCAGGACATGGACACAGATTTCTCTGAAAGCATGGGCCCTGCCAATGCATGCATCATGGTCTAAAGGGGCAGGTTCATGCTGTGGAACGCCGATTCTGGGCTCGGGAAACAAGCACAGACTGGTGGGACTGCATAGTGTTGCAGGTCTGGGACGATTCCCAGTGGCTGTGAAACTTTCACATGCGTAAGGGCACTTTCATGGAACTTTGTGACTTGCTTTCCCCTGCCCTGAAGCGCATGAATACCAAGATGAGAGCAGCCCTCACAGTTGAGAAGCGAGTGGCGATAGCCCTGTGGAAGCTTGCAACGCCAGACAGCTACCGGTCAGCTGGGAATCAATTTGGAGTGGGCAAATCTACTGTGGGGGCTGCTGTGATGCAAGTAGCCCACGCAATCAAAGATCTGCTGATATCAAGGGTAGTGACCCTGGGAAATGTGCAGGTCATAGTGGATGGCTTTGCTGCAATGGGATTCCCTAACTGTGGTGGGGCCATAGACGGAACCCATATCCCTATCTTTGCACCGGAGCACCAAGCCGGTGAGTACATAAACCGCAAGGGGTACTTTTCGATAGTGCTGCAAGATCTGGTGGATCACAAGGGACGTTTCACCAACATCAACGTGGGATGGCCGGGAAAGGTGCATGACGCTCGCATCTTCAGGAACTCTGGTCTGTTTCAAAAGCTGCAGGAAGGGACTTTATTCCCAGACCAGAAAATAACTGTTGGGGATGTTGAAATGCCTATATGTATCCTTGGGGACCCAGCCTACCCCTTAATGCCATGGCTCATGAAGCCGTACACAGGCAGCCTGGACAGTAGTCAGGAGCTGTTCAACTACAGGCTGAACAAGTGCAGAAGGGTGGTAGAATGTGCATTTGGACGTTTAAAGGCGCGCTGGCACAGTTTACTGACTCGCTTAGACCTCAGCGAAACCAATATTCCCACTGTTATTACTGCTTGCTGTGTGCTCCACAATATCTGTGAGAGTAAGGGGGAGACATTTATGGCGGGGTGGGAGGTTGAGGCAAATTGCCTGGCTGCTGGTTACGCGCAGCGAGACACCAGGGCGGTTAGAAGAGCACAGGAGGGCGCGGTACGCATCAGAGAATCTTTGAAAACCAGTTTCATGACTGGCCAGGCTACGGTGTGAAAGTTCTGTTTGTTTCTCCTTGATGAAACCCCCCGCCCCTTGGTTCACTCTACTTCCCTGTAAGCTAACCACCCGCCCCTCCTCCCGTCAATCACCGCTTGCAGAGGCAATAAAGTCATTGTTACTTCACATTCATGCATTCTTTATTCATTCATCACACAAATAGGGGGATGACTACCAAGGTAGCCCAGGAGGGGTGGTGGAGGAGGGAAGGAAAATGCCACACAGCACTTTAAGCACAGCACTTTAAAAGTTTACAACTTTAAAATTTATTGAATGACAGCCTTCTTTTTTTTGGGCAATCCTCTGTGGTGGGGTGGCTGGTTGGCCGGAGGCCCCCCCACCACGTTCTTGGGCGTCTGGGTGTGGAGGCTGTGGAACTTGGGGAGGAGGGCGGTTGGTTACTCAGGGGCTGCAGAGGCAGTCTGTGCTCCAGCTGCCTTTGCTGCAGCTCAACCATACACTGGAGCATACTGGTTTGGTCCGCCAGCAGCCTCAGCATTGAATCCTGCCTCCTCTCATCACGCTGCCGCCACATTTGAGCTTCAGCCCTCTCTTCAGCCCGCCACTTACTCTCTTCAGCCTGCCACTTACTCTCTTCAGCCCTCCACCTCTCCTCCCGGTCATTTTGTGCTTTCCTGCACTCTGACATTATTTGCCTCCACGCATTCGTCTGTGCTCTGTCAGTGTGGGAGGACAGCATGAGCTCGGAGAACATTTCATCGCGAGTGCGTTTTTTTTCTTTCTAAGCTTCACTAGCCTCTGGGAAGGAGAAGATCCTGTGATCATTGAAACACATGCAGCTGGTGGAGAAAAAAAAAAGGACAGCGGTATTTAAAAAGACACATTTTATAAAACAGTGGCTACACTCTTTCAGGGTAATCCTTGCTGTTAACATTACATACATAGCACATGTGCTTTCATTACAAGGTCGCATTTTGCCTCCCCCCACCACGTGGCTACCCCCTCAAACCTCCCCCCTCCCTGTGGCTAACAGCGGGGAACATTTCTGTTTAGCCACAGGCAAACAGCCCAGCAGGAATGGGCTCCTCTGAGTGTCCCCTGAAGAAAAGCACTCTATTTCAACCAGGTGACCATGAATTATATCTCACTCTCCTGAGGATAACACAGAGAGATAAAGAACGGATGTTGTTTGAATGCCAGAAAACATACACTGCAATGCTTTGTTCTACAATGATTCCCGAGTACGTGTTACTGGCCTGGAGTGGTAAAGTGTCCTACCATTAAGGACACAATAAGGCTGCCCTCCCCAGAAACCTTTTGCAAAGGCTTTAGGAGTACATCTAGGAGAACCGCGAATGCCAGGGCAAAGTAATCCTTTCACATGCTTGCTTTTAAACCATGTATAGTATTTTAAAAGGTACACTCACCAGAGGTCCCTTCTCCGCCTGCTGGGTCCAGGAGGCAGCCTTGGGTGGCTTCGGGGGGTACTGGCTCCAGGTCCAGGGTGAGAAACAGTTCCTGGGTGTCGGGAAAACCGGTTTCTCCGCTTGCTTGCTGTGAGCTATCTACAACCTCATCATCATCATCATCACCTTCTTCGTCCCCAAAACCTGCTTCCGTATTGCCTCCATCTCCATTGAAGGAGTCAAACAACACAACTGGGGTAGTGGTGGCTGAACACCCTAAAATGGCATGCAGCTCATCATAGAAGCGGCATGTTTGGGGCTCTGACCCGGAGCGGCCGTTCGCCTCTCTGGTTTTCTGGTAGGCTTGCCTCAGCTCCTTCATTTTCACGCGGCACTGCTTCGGGTCCCTGTTATGGCCTCTGACCTTCATGCCCTGGGAGATTTTGACAAAGGTTTTGGCATTTCGAAAACTGGAACGGAGTTCTGATAGCACGGATTCCTCTCCCCAAACAGCGATCAGATCCCGTACCTCCTGTTCGGTCCATGCTGGAGCTCTTTTGCGATTCTGGGACTCCATCATGGTCACCTGTGCTGATGAGCTCTGCATGGTCACCAGCAGCTTGCCACGCTGGCCAAACAGGAAATGAGATTTAAAAGTTCGCGGTTCTTTTCCTGTCTACCTGGCCAGTGCATCTGAGTTGAGAGTGCTGTCCAGAGCGGTCACAATGGAGCACTCTGGGATAGCTCCCGGAGGCCAATACCATCGAATTGTGTCCACAGTACCCCAAATTCGAGCCGGCAACGTCGATTTAAGCACTAATCCACTTGTCAGGGGTGGAGTAAGGAAATCGATTTTAAGAGCCCTTTAAGTCGAAATAAAGGGCTTCATTGTGTGGACGGGTGCAGGTTTACATCAATTTAACGCTTCTAAATTCGACCTAAAGTCCTAGTGTAGACCAGGGCTTAATCCTTTGGAGCAAGGTCTTTGACTTGGTGTGGTTTTGTATGGAATGGGTCTCCAATCTCAGGGAGCCTCTAAGTGCTACTGTAATACAAATATAAATAATAATGGGACACAGAATAAAGTCTGTGGTGCTTCTCACACTTACTAACAAAAGTGGGAGTACGTTGAACTAGGATGTTCAACTCTCACTCAAACATGATTGCTCCTTTTCTGATCCATTATTACTGTTTGCTCATTATAAAAAAAAAATCATGCTGTGTGGTGTGCTATATGAGACAGGAAGCACTTAATAGAAAATGTAATGTCTGATTAGTGCTTTTTACATGTAACTCTTGCTGGAGTGTCACTTTGATATGTTTTTTTTTTTCTCCCCAAACACCAGCTAATATGTGTTAGCTCATTGTGCTTCATTTATACGTCTTTATTTCATTGCATGTTGGTTCCTCCAAACTTCAGAGCTCAGGCAATGCTGTATTTACTGTAGGAAGAAACACAGAGGTGATAAACTGCTAATGAAAAACATCCACCATTTTGGTATGCTACATGTACATAAATTTAGATGAAACTCTACTTAGAACTCACAAGAGGAGAAACCACTATGAACAATTCTGCTGGCATATCAGTGGAGGCTCTTGTATTATGTGAAACTTTAGGGATTTATTTTATTTTGCAATCTGGAGATTACACAACAGGATGTGTTCAAAAGGCAACTACATTCCAGATTACTCTCTGAAATTAATAGCTGTTCCGAATGAAGCAAAACTGCTGATTTATTCTAAGGAGGAAAAACGAGATAAAAGTAGTATTGTCCAAATGGCACAGAAAAGAGAAAAATGCCAGAACAAGCAGAGGAGTCAGCAAGGCTAATGGCTAAAGTAAATGCTGCAGCCTTGCAAAACTGCCATGATGACTTACCAGGCCAAGCACAAAATCTACTTATCTGTCTTGTACCATGATCATTGATGACACTGAAAAAAATGATATTTTACTTATCCATCAAAAACAATTTCTTGCCCTGTGTAGAATTTTGCAAGGATGAAAGGGAAAAAAAGTATATAGAATAAGACAGAACAAACAAAAATGGGTCAGAAAAAAAGTTCTGGAGAAAGTAGCAAACATCCAATCTTGAAACAGTCAGTAAGTGGAAGCTGTGAGATGTACAATGAAAAAAATAGACTCCAAAATAAAATGTCATGAACAGGTTTTTTTTTGTCTCTTCTTTTTAAACTGTTTCAGAGGGCTAGTGGTCCTTTAAGCCCTTACTAGTGGCTGCATCAGGATTTTTAAGAATTCTGGAGAACCAAAAAAAAGAAAAAAAAAAAAAAAGAAGAAGGAGGTGGAGGGTTGCACCCAGAGCCCGCAACATTTAGAGTTTTCCATTTCCATTTCCCCACACCAACAATACCCTTCAGAGTCTGTTTGCAGCAAGTGGTAGTGGGTGAAATTTTATAGGTTTGCTTGGAGATTCTAAACCTATAGAACCAAAATCTCCAATAATCACCACCCTACATCCACACACTCTTTTGAAGAGAGAGCTGTTAGGCTATGGATTGAAAAGCATCTATGTCCTTGGGTTAAGTGTAGCAGCACTGGCTGTCAGATGCAGGAGCATTTCCCAGCTCTGACTCTTGATTTAGTAGGTGGGGTTTCCTGCTCCGACACTCCCAAAGGTGCTTTAGGATTTGCTTGCAATTACTCTTCCTTGGTGACTCTCACCAAAGGCCCTGGAGAGTACAGCCACCCAGTGCCACCTAAACATCCTAGAAAGAGATTATCCAACCTAAGAAGAGAATGGTCAGGCCTCAGGCCTCTGCCCCACACTCCTCAGAAGATATTTAAAACTAAGTTGGCTATCCCTCAGAGCCTGACATGTTGGCCATTTGGCTGGCAAGCCTGTCTGTGGAGAGAGTGAGGGATTACTGAGGCTAGGAGTGTGTAAACATTGCTTCATGCCATGAATATTCATGGCCACAAGCTGTTGTTGTTTTTTTTTTTCCACACTTACAGCAGAATTCAAGTTCACCTGATTTCAGGGATCTTAATTAATTCCTCACACAGCCCTGATGAAAATATCCCCCTACTGCCTGACCTTCAGCAAGTCACTTCAACTTCCACTGCCTCTGCTTCTCCTCCCACTCTTTTTCTGAATTGTCAATTTAGATCATCAACTCTTTTGGGGCTGGGACTGTCTCTCACTACGTTTGGGCAGTCCTAGCACAAACAGGGCCTCAATCTTGGTTTGGGCCTCTGGATACAAGTGTGATACAAATAAAAATGATGGTAATACATTGCAGGTCTGTCTCTTCTTAGGAAATTCACACCAAGTTCTTGGCAAGAACTTAGCCCAACAGGAAGTAGAGGCTGTGATGATTTTAAGCCATTATAGGGCAAAGTGCTGTCTAGGTTCTTCAAAGCACTGGATACTATGGCCCTGTCCCCAACATGTCCTTACGCACACCCTGATATGCCCCTTAAGCTAGGGTTGGTAAGAGGTGTAACGATCTTGGGGTTCATCAAATGACAAACCAGTCAATGAGAAAAAAACAAAACTTTAATAAAACAAACTGGAGAGCTTCTGTAGTGAGCCATGCAGTGTCCCCAACCTCCACCTCCAAATTTCCACACCCACAACACTATCCCTTATGAGGGAGTTTCTCCAAATCACAATCTTTCATAAACGTATAGGATCCTCAGAAAAAAGCCTTCCTCAGCTCATGTGATGGGAGAATTCTTCCCCAGCCAGATCTTGGGCCTTTAGCAGCCCCCTTAAACAACTCCTACCCTTTTACCTAGTGTAAAATGGCCAGCGCAGTGGTAAGGATCTTACCCTCTAGCTTTACCAATACATTCAGGTACAGTGTACAAACTGGCCCTCATTTCACCAGTGTAAATGCAAACTCTGTATTGAATATTTCTCAGTCTTTAGTCTATGCTTACTCTCTAATTAGGGATGGGTGAACCAGTTCACTTTAAATAAAAAATCCATCCTTATCTCAAATCAAAAGCTTTTTAGGAGCTTTAAAGGAGTTCAAGTTAGCAAACTTCCCAATTATTTTTTCCTCTTTGCGCACCACTGCAGATTTAGGATGTGTTTGGACTAGAACTGGAAGTGCTGAAATAGCAAAGCAGAACCTGTTCCGGCAAGAGTTCCAATGCAACTTTGCAGACCACAGAGGACACTGGATAGCTCAGTTGGAGTTTGGAGAAATGGTCAAATTCTGGAGTGTTTCTGTAAAATGAATCTGAAGTCTGAACCTTCTGGAGTTTCCCCTTATCCCTAGTGCTATGTTTACTACATTGTGTATGGATTGTTCTCTTCATTGCATCCTTTACATTTATTTTTCCTTTGGGACATTTGACATAAGCTAGTGCCTTTAGTCTCTGACGCATACTGTGTCCTCTGGGTATCCATGCTGAAAAGTATGATTATATTCAAAACACACTTGCAAACTGAGGGCAGTATCGTTTAGAATGTCATAGTTAAGCAAACTCTTAATGTTCTTTCCAGGCTCTTATTCATGTAACTTAAGTCTAACTACTCTATATTATTTCCAGAGTTATTCTTGAATTTACTAGTATCTTTTTTGAAGATTCCCCCAATGGCACTGTACAGTGTACACCATACACTGAAATTAACTGTACAGGAATGTCCATGAGAGGTAATATTGTGCTTGAATATCCACAAGTAGACCTGGGTGAATAATTGATTTTTCAGTTTGGTAGTAGTTCTGAAAAATGGAAAGAAAATTTCTGTTCGGGTCATACTGAATGTGAAAATGTGGTGAATTAAGACAGTCAATTTTGAATTTGCCACGGAGAAGGGATTCAAACATGGATTTTCTATATGTTCGATGACTACCCATCCCCTAGGTTAAACACTATCAGGGTAAATGGTAACACCAGCAGCCTCACCTCTTTCTCCTCTAGCCATTTTGTGACTGGCCAAAACTATTTGTGTCAAATTCATGAGTCAACCAAAATTTCATTTTTTGGTCAAAATAAATTATTTGTCTGGAAAAAAAAATTGAAGCTCTAGTCACAGACCTTCAGTATCTCTTAGTTTTGCTCTGTGGTGCAGTAGTCTGTCAGGAGTGTAATATTCTCTCATTCTCTCATTCTCTCATTCTTATTCATTTGGTTGAAATCAGTGGGACAATTTGAACAGTAAGGGCCAAATTTACAAAGGTGTTTAGGTGCCTAACGATGCAGATAGATACATAATGAGGTTTACAAAAGCACCTAAGCACAGGAGTTACTACCTCATATGCTTAGGCCTGCTTGTTTATCCAACTAGGTGCTAATCTACATTCTTAGTTCCCTAAACACCTTTGTAATCTGGCTGTAGGATTAGAGCTGGTTGGGAATTTTCTAGTGAAATATTTTTGTCAGAAAATGGCTATTCATCAAAAACAAATCTTTGTTGGAAAGGTCTGGTTTTGAAGAATCTCCTGATTTGAAAAGTTTCAAAATTGTCAATGTCTCAAGTGAATATTTTCTAAATGAAAAGTTGTGTTTTCTAGTTCAAAATTACTTTTAGTTTTTGAAACTTTTTTTGTTAATTTATAGTTTTAAAAAAAGGAGTGGTTAAAAAATTTCCAAAGGTCCAAATCAAAATGAAACACTGAAATTATTGACATGAAACATTTTGATTGACCTGACCTGGATTTTCGTTGTTTTGTTTAATTTGGATTATTGATTCACAAATTTTTTCAATTTTTTTTTTGTCCTGATTTGAGATGGGAAAAATTTCGAAATCTCAAAAACCTTTGTGAGACATGTCAGACAGGAAATCCATTTCCTATCTACATCTACTTAATACACTATTCAACATGAGCAAGCATGTGAGGATCTGGCCCCCTATGGTTTGCATGTTTTTTTTTATTTCATAATGCATCGTTAAAACAGGAGAATGTTTATGTAAAGCAGAAAAATTGTTTTATTATTATTTTAATTTGGGAAGCAGGAGAATTTTAGCCAATACTGACAAAGCTGGCTTCATGGAGTATCTGTGCATCACAAGTATTTGCTTAGCTAATGTGTTTATTGAAGCTTGTGACTTTGAGTGAACAGGACAGACTGATTAATGCTTTGGCAAATAGGGTGAGGTAATGCATAAGTTTAAGAATATTTAGGTCCAATAGTTGAGCATTTCCCCTTTACAGGCTTGAAATGGCAAACATGGTTTGACAGCTAGTAACATTTTCAAACAGCTCCATGTTTCTTTTAGAATTTTTGCAAATAGCAGTATATGTATAAATAAGCCATCATGCTGGTATCTTGAAGCTTACAGTAGCTATTTGAACCAAACATATTCTCTGCAGTATGTTGGGTATCAGTCAATCTATTAGCATGGATAATTGGATACCTGCAGTTACTGAAGCAGGATACTTACTTCAATACCCATCTATTCCTACTAAACTTAAAAAAAAAAAAAAAAAAAAACAAATCCAAACCCTGACAGCCCCAAGACTACAAAACAGAGGAATAAAAGTTAAATATAATCCTGACTGTGTGCTTTTCACAGCCTGTTGTTGCAGCATCAATAAATATTATTAATTAAATTTAAGACTCAAAGCATTTATAGAACACTGCAAGCAAGATAAAATATTTAGTGCCACTTTGTTTTGGACTTCATCTTTCTAGAGTGTTTTATGACTCATGTCATGTAAGTTATTTGATTTACTTTCACCTTTGTCCAGTTGCTTAAATAGATCTCTTTATTAAGACGCAGCCAGGTAGTAAGTGAATGGGTCCATTCCATCTGGCTACTCAGCACCGCATAATACTGTATATTTCATGGAAGCATTTTCTGATCACAGAAAAAAATGAAAAATTGTAACATGTCCCTTTAAGTTCAGAGCTGTTCTGTAAAGTAGGGGTTCTTAGTGTTTTGCTGGAACACTCCTAATTCATCTTCATAGTTATTCACATCACATCCAGAAAGCAAGTACTTTGAGGTAGGCTATAAAATGTCTGATTTTGTAACTGAGGTTCAAACAAGAACTCTGAGCACAATTACATTAACACAAACACACATACACAAAAGTGACCATATACTATATGCCATTAGACATCCACCCTAGGATAATAAATACCATTTAATCTACATATTTTTAGTGGTAAGATACTTAATAACAGAATAACCTTGACCAAAGGACATAGAAACTTGTGTGATAAAGAGACAGGCATTATATTTTTCTGAGATTAGAACCTATTTTATATCCTAAATTTCCTTTTTCTTTCCTTTATGTTAACCATAGTCTGTACAGCATATAAATATATTCCTAATTTTAACAGCACATATTGTATTATTATGATTATTATTAATACCCAATTTGGATATAAGTTCCCATACACTGCACTGGAAATATGCTCTCCATAAATCCATCTAACTTTTTATAGCTATGAAAAGTATTTCTAACTGTTACTAATGGGTTTTCAATAATATTTAAATCCCATCCAAAACAACAAATCACAGCCTGACTGCAAAGTTGCAAAAACCCCAAATGTACTGGAAAAATGAATAGCTAAAGATACATTGTGTCCCTTCCTATCAACCTGCTCTAACCTATTATATCATTTTAGTTCTAAATGATGTTAATCTGAAGCACTGAGACAAAATACTAGTATCTGCCATACTAGGGGAAAAACACATTCTGTCAAGGGTTTCTACTTAAAAAGTGAAGGTTTGAGCATCACATTTTCCAGAACTGACCTCTGTTCTATTTAAAGGAGAATGTCTATTGAGCTGAAGCAGACAAAGCAATAAATGGCCTTTGTGGAGCAGAGGCATTTAATCAACTGCAAAAGTTGTTCCCTGCAACTATACTCTGGTGCCACACACATTATTGCTACCAAGAGGGCAACTTCAGGCAATGCCATCTTACAAAAAAATCATTTTTTTTCTTCTTTTCTGAGGCTTTAGAAGCAATGTGATGTATTTCTGTCCCTATCTTCCTAAAACTATTAAATGATACTGACATCAAAGATGTGGCTTGCTTTGGATACAGGAGCAGGAGGGTAGTCTAAAACTAACAGCTGTGACGAGGCTTTTCCCCTCTGGTTATTAAGAGCAAGGGGACTCTTGAGGCAGCATGGTCCAGGGAATAGGGCACTGGATTAAAATTTGGGAGACAAGGGTCCTAATCCCAGATCTGCCACTGATCTTCTCGGTGATCTTAAGCGCTCCATTTCCCCTCTCTGTGCCCTTTTTCACTCATAATGTTGGTCAGCCGTGTCCATTTAGGTTATAAGATCTTGTGTTTGTACAATGCCTAGCAGAATAGGGCCATAATACGAGGGGCCTCTAGGCACTAGTACAACCGTAATAATGAATAATAAGCGGAATTATTATTAATAGTGAGTGGAACTATCCAATGTGGCTCAAAGTGGGGAGGATGTCTCCTCCCTGGGACTGCACGAAGCCCTTCCACAATTACTGCATGTGGAAAGAGTTCTACAAGTTAATGCAGTAGGGTCAGGGCTCTCCAGGCCATGACTGGGTGCATTTGTAAACACTTTTTTTTACTTTATCACAAAATAAAGCATATGTATTGTCTTTGCATGTATTTGTCTCTATGTATAATCACACAGCAGCAAGAAGTTCCCCTTCAGCATGCTCTGGGCCTCCTTACAATATTCAAAATCCTTCAAATTGACAATAATTCCAGATGGAATGCCCTATTTACTGCCATACTCATAATCTCTATCCCTATACGTGACCCACCTCCTCAAAATCCTCTAGAGGGTCCAAGCCCTGTCCCAGGAGTATCTTCCTACCCCCTTCCTAAATCCCCAGGCTTATGAGTGTTTCTGAAAGGTTAACAGATCCAGCCTCTGATGGTCCAAAGACAGAAGTAAGTTCTAAAAGACAAGGAGCTGGAGAATGCTCTGCCAGCAGCTCCCTCACATTTAAGCCAAGTTCAGGCATCTCTGTTGTTCTTCCCTGTAGCCTAAGCATCACACTCAAAGGGAATATCTACACTGTAATAAGAGATCTGCAGCATGGCTGTAGCTGGCCCAGGTCAACTCACTTGGACTCAATAAGTGTGGGCTGCTAAAAATTGCTATGTAAAAATTTGGGCTCAGGCTAGAGCCAGGGCTCTCCTCCCTCATGGTGTTCGAGAGCTCAGGCTCCAGCCTGAGCCCAAAGCCCAAGCAATTTTACAACCCTGCATCCCAAGCCCCGTGAGCCCAAATTAGCTGACCCAGGCCGGCCACAAGTGTTTAATTTCTCTGTAGATGTACCGAGAG
This sequence comes from Lepidochelys olivacea, assembly GCF_965140295.1. Lineage (NCBI taxonomy): Eukaryota > Metazoa > Chordata > Testudines > Cheloniidae > Lepidochelys > Lepidochelys olivacea. The sequence goes on along the minus strand of NC_140411.1, from coordinate 71,051,957 downwards.
TGAGTTAGGTGCCTAACTCTGGGTTGGAGGGAAGATTCACAACCAGTAAGTGCCAAGCCAATTTCTCACAATTTTTTTTTCTCACAATTTTTTTTCAAGTATGCAGTAAGATACAGACTTTAATTTCATGATCACATCTTATTCTACCCCCTCCCCCCCCCCGCCTTACAAGTCTGCTTTTGCATTCTCCTGGAAAAGCTTGATTCCAATAGTCCCTTCTCCCAACATAGGTGAGGCAATACTGGAAAATCAGGACATATTGGGAATATCAAAATCAAGATCTGATCTGGGAATTGAAAAGGACAATTTTGCCCTTACTAATCAAGGTTTGATATTTGAGAGGAATAACAAATTGAGGGAGAAACCTGGGTGGAAAAGGATTCATGTAATGTCATTTTAATGAGAGTTTTAGAGGCAAAATTTCAGTAGTGTGTGTCCCATATAACACAGGGACCGTATGTGCCTAAATCAAGCACACATCCCTTGGAAGATTTGGCCTTCATTGTTGTTTGTGAGGGAATGTTAGATTTTTATAGCCTCTGAGTGCCTGAAATTATTTTTTTCATGTATTTCAAAGTGCTTCTTTATTCTGGGCCATTTGAAAATGGATGACAAGTAGTAATTGTAAGGATAAGGAACTGTCTGAGGGGTATGGAGTTCTGTGGTTGCTTCTTTTAAGTTGCTAGACATATGATGATGTACTTTTAAATTATATCATGGGCTCCTAGGGCACATGGATTGGTACTCTCTTAGCACTTTTATAAACTGAAATCAATAAATATATTCAGTCAGAGCAGCTGAATCTCATGTGCCAGTGTTTCCCTTGAATACAGTGAAATGCAATTGTTTTGTAGGACAGATTGCTGTGGTTTAATATGGTAAGTATTATTATGTTAATGACCCATGGTGCAGGGTGTTTACTGTAACTTAGAGCAACACCATGCAAGCACAGAAAATGCTTTCAAACTCGGCAAAGGGGAAAGCAACAGAGAATTATATCTTTAATTTACCAAGATACTGTTCCAGGACAATTTTCCATGGGTCATAAACATATGTTAAGTTACATTCAAGTGGTAGTGAAGTCTATTTAGATGAACTACTGGCCTACAACAAGCTTCGGGCACACAAAAGAATATTCCTCTGAGATAAAACCACAACACAGACCACACTAAAGGACCTGGGTAGTGAAGATTAGATTTCACTCAATGAAAATATAATATTTCCTATGCTGAACATTATAATTTTGTCACACCTTGATAGGATTTTCAGTATTTGTAAGTATGTTGTGGCATAGCCTAATTATTAGGTTGTAATATTTAGGTTTCCTGTATGTAAGATGTCAACTGAAGCGAGAATTAAAATCTCATTTTTAGCAGATCCAGCATCTGTATTAAAGTGTCATTTTTATTGAAGTTTATTGTTACAAATGGAAGCAACTACTCTCTGTTCAGAATTAGAATTACATGTGCTTTGAAATTAATGAGCTAGAGTAAAACTCACACATCACAAGGTTAATTTAAGCCTGTCCTACTCCATGTTTTTCTGGAGTTTTACATTATGCAAATTGCAGGTGGTGATGTGAAACTGCGGGAAAACCCTCAAATCACTAAGAGGTCACAGAGATGGAACAGGAATTAGAATAGCTGGGGATCAAAGGGAATGTTCCCACCTTGTCATTTGTTGTAACGCTTCCTTCTTCTGCAAGCTTTTGCAGAAATGTTGCTTTATCTCGTCTATGAGATTATCTGAGACGTGAGCTCCTTCAAAGCCGGAAAAAAAAAAAAAAGGAAAAAAAAAGAAATGAAAACCTCTTGGAATTAAGACTTCCAAAAATAAATAAACAAATAAACAAAAAAGAAACTTTATGGTGCTTAGAATGTGTAAACCTGATTCAAATGGACTGAAGTCCCCTAGTAAATATTCATTCTTAGAGTTTCTATAGAATTTTATATACTCTATATATTCTCTATAGAGTTTTCAGTTCAGAATTGCATTTCACTTAAAAAATCATAAACAGTAATTATTCCGTCACTTGTCATCAGTATTAGATTTCAGGACAAAAGACCAAGATGGAAAAAAATAATATAGGCCTGAACTGGTGTAAATCAATGTATTTCCATTGACTTCACTAAAGCTACACCCGTTTATTCTAGACGAGTGTCTGGAGGCATGTTTTCAATGCAGCTGTTATGCATTTCACATCATATGTTCCAGGTGTATTTGCCTTTAAGGTATAGTTTTCATGGCATTAATATGATTATTTAAAACACCATATTAAATGACCACATTCATGATATTTAAAATACAAAGCACGCCAGTGTCATTTTATATAATGTACATGTCAAAATATTGGAAGGGTTTTATTTATATGTTTATTTATTTGTCCCTGTCTAGCAAAGATTCTGTATCTCAATTTCAAAAGGAAAACTGAAGAAAGTGAAGAAAAGCCAACACTTATTTTGACTTGTGCAGGCATCTGGCTGATTGTAATAATGCTGTTTTGGATGCAGATTCTTTGAGTTACTCAGTAGGACTAAATTGTGTTTTTTAAGACACAGCCCTACATAGAGAGCACTGTGGAGCCTCCTCACCCAGGAAGGAGCACCAATGAAATTGTATCTCTGGCAGTCTCTGGGAGATTCACAATTTGCATCCTCCGTTCAATGGGGCAAGATTGCTCCCTGGGGTGCTGCTCTCGCTCCACTGACCACTGTGGTAGATGGTGGAGGCATTGGTGCATGTCTCATCCCACCCTCTTTTCAACATCCTGCTTCCGGATCCCTGCATTCTCCAGAGGTCAGGGACTGTCCTTTTGTGCTTGGGGAAAGCTGCATGTGTGCCTCTCCACCCCTTTATAGCCACACTAAATGGTGGTCCCATATGTAGAGCCCAGGTAAACAAGCCATATATAAGGGGATAGAGAGAGATGGAATTCACCCCTGTCACCCATTGGCACGTGGTTCAAGATATTGCTAGACACTATAGAAGTCCATGAGCTATATCATGGCTGCAGTTCTTGTATATATGTTGGGACTTTTGACTAGTGGATCAGCATACTTCAGACCCACAGACTACACCTTCACTTTCTCCTCATTACACCCCTGCCTCCCCCATGGGCTGGTGTGTCCGATGGCCCAGGTGCATGCAGTCCCTTTTCTGCAGCCTGGCTTCCTACACAGAGTATATTGAACCTGCACCTCTCCAGCTCAGCCCACGTTGGCCTCTGCAGTTGAGAAGCCCAGCTCTCTGCTCTGAATGTATAAAGTCATTTTCCATTATGACCCCAGTTGTGCTTATTGGATGTGCACTAGAAACACAATCTCTATTCCCTCTCTGGTGCCCTTCCCTGTGCTGGGAACTGTGACTCTGATCATGAGTACAATGCCTGGGGTAGGAGCCTTAAAAGAGTAAGACTAGACGTGTTCTTGTTTCTCCCACTGGAGTCTCAAGAGGATTGTGTTACAGTCCTTAGCCCTGTAAAAATGTTTGCAGCGGCTCAGTCACTGGAACACTGAGAGGCAGACTCATCATAGGGATCTGTGGAAATGGGAAGGAACACAGCTTTGTTAAATGAACTCCCTCCCTGCCTGCCCAGCAACTCTCTGCACTGTCACCCATAGACTAATGGAGGTTTCTGTTCCCTTGCACCCTGGTATGACCTGTGCCTGCAGAAACTACCCGGTGCATAGGTAAAACATGTGCCCCAAAAGACTCTTCATCCTTTAGCCCTATGTACAATACTGTGCTAATTTTTGGTCTTGATGGTTTTCTATTCTGAGCCCACAAAAGATTTTCCTGCCAGGGCACGAGGAGCCCTTGGAAACCAGCTCCCATCTCCTTGGTAGCTCTGCTACTCTTGCCCATGGAGCAAATGAGTTAATTTTTAGGCAGTGGCTATTTTGTTGTTGTTGATACTCCCAGGAGTTCTGCAATGACCTCCCCTTGGATAGGTCACCAGTTTCATAGTGATGACATGGAGCTTCAATGCCCTGAAGGCCTCATATAATTTATCTGAATAAGGCCCTTATGCAGTGCACTGATGTCTGTTGTTTAGTTTTGTATTCCCACGAGTACACTAGGAATTTTCTTATCCAACACCCTCTACAAAATGAAATAGGGATTTTTTTTTCCAGGCGGGAACTGTTTTTCATTTTAAAGATGTCACACCAATATAAAATTGATATATTTATGCCAAAAGACATTACACTTCCTGTGAGCAATTATGGAAGCAATAAAACATAAGACAAAGAGCTGTGAGAGTTTGGGAAAACTCACCTGGCAAGCCAGTTTGTTTTTTTCAAAAACAAAAATAAATAAAATGATGAAAGCTCCAGGAGTTTATGATCCTGGAGTTTAATTACAATCAACACAGAAATATCTCCAAGACAAACAGTACACTTGGCTTGGAATGATCATATCCTGGGCAGACTAAGAGCCAGATCCAACCATGCACTGTGAGGTGCCACACTGCCAGCGAGAATCATCCTTAAAGCCAGCATAGTTGGCCACTGGAGGATCACCCTGGGTAAGGGGATTCTCTTGTGGCATGTGACAGTGCAGCAGCTCCCACATGCAGCTGCCAGTGTAAGTGGAGCAGTTTGGTAAAGGGAGCAAAGCTGGAGCAACTCTGTATTCTAGCATACTCCCCATACTAGCCCCTTTGAGCCTTTGGCACCTGGCATGTGCCAGAGGAGTAGGCCAGAACACAGGCAGTCTGGGATCATGTGAATGCCGCTTTTGAGTATGGCCCTCAACCACAACTGAAGTCTGGGTCCAAGTCTTCCTTTTTCACACCCTGACTAACCATACTATTTAAATATTTAGTCAAATTCTGCCCTCACACAATTTCGGAAGCCAAGGAGAACCGTCGGCTTTTGAACCTTTTTTATTTTATTTTATTTTATTTTATTTTGAGTTTAAGTTACTTGTGAATCACCAGAAGTAAATGAAAGGATAATCATGTTTATCATGCTCATTAATTTTATCTGAAACTATGGACTGGATTCTGCACTGCCCTTCACCTTGTGTAGTCACTTATTCCTGCTCAAAGCACAGAGTGTGTGACCTGCGAGAGGTTCACACTCCTTTGTATAGCTGTAAATGTTTACACAAGCTGCAAGGCAGTAAGGAATCAGACTCCGCATGTGTGCATCTGAAGGCAGAATTTACTACTTACCAAGACTTTTAAAAATCTCCCCGAACTACTGTGCTTCTACTTCTCCTTGGGGCTCTATCCATGTTCTTCCTTTCTCCTCTTTCTCAGCCATCATTATTCTACAAAGAACTTCACAAATTGCAGCATCCGATGAAGTGAGCTGTAGCTCATGAAAGCTTATGCTCAAATAAATTGGTTAGTCTCTAAGGTGCCACAAGTACTCCTTTTCTTTTTGCGAATACAGACTAACATGGCTGCTACTCTGAAACGTTTCACTTGTTTTTCATACTGATTCTAATGGACAATTGACTTCGAGCTTGGGCTTGTTCACCAGCTTTTGACTGCACTGCTTCTGGATTTACTGTTCAGAAGGAATGCATGAAACATTTCAGTATGCTGAATTGTTACAAGCTATATCACACCAAACATGAATTAATTTGTCTCTCTTTTTGTTTTTAACCTTGCTTATCTTTTCCTCAATCTTTATCTCTTTCATTAAGTTCTTTATGGAAGAGATTGAATAGAAACAGAACTCTTAATAAGGAAATATTTTAATTTTTCTAGTATTTAGGCTTTAGAAACATGATTCTTTTACATTTAATTAATAACACTATGATTTGTTATGGTAGTAACAACAAACAAACAAACCTTTATTTCTAACAGCCTTCTTTAAATTTGTCATAATAAATAACCATCACAGTGTGTTAGCTTTTATTCTACACTTTTTCATGGTAATTGATCTGCATTAAACAATAATTCACTGTGTTCAATCGGCTTTATAAAGCTAAAAGTACTATCTGCCAGCAGGTTCTATTAACCAGAAAACCATCACTTTACATCATGTTCCTCAGTTTAAACAATTATCTGATAGTTGGAAGAATGACATTTTCCAATACTGTAACTGGGTAGTATAAGGAGATTACCGCAGGATGGAAAAAGGAATAGTAAGGAGGCAGTGAGAAACTCATCCTCTACACATTCTGTCGGCTCTCAAATTTGTTACCTTCCAAAGGTAACAAGACTCATTTTCATGGCTAAACTTTTGCCAAATGGATTTAAGCTAAGTCACTGTCAGGGTTCCTTTCCCACTCTGAACTCTAGGGTACAGATATGGTACAGATATGGGGACCCGCATGAAAGACCCCCTAAGCTTATTCTTACCAGTTTAGGTTAAAAACTTCCCCAAGGTACAAACTTTGCCTTGTCCTTGAACAGTATGCTGCCACCACCAAGTGTTTTAAACAAAGAACAGGGAAAGAGACCACTTGGAGACGTCTTCCCGCAAAATATCCCCCCAAGCCCTATGCACACCCTTTCCTGGGCAGGCTTGAGAATAATATCCTAACCAATTGGTTACAAAATCATTAAAGACCCAAACCCCTGGATCTTGGAACAATGGAAAAATCAGTCAGGTTCTCAAAAGAAGGATTTTATATATAAAAAAGAAAGGTAAAAATCATCTCTGTAAAATCTGTAAAAGGGAAAATACTTTACAGGGTGCTCAGATTCAAAACACAGAGGATCCCCCTCTGGGCAAAACCTTAAAGTTACAGAAAACAGGAATAAACCTCCCTCTTAACACAGGGAAAATTCACATAAAACAAAAGATAAACTAATCTGCTTTGCCTGGCTTACCTATACTGGTTGCAATATTGGAGACTTGGATCAGGATGGGTTGGAGAAGATGGATTTCTGTCTGGCCTCTCTCAGTCCCAAGATAGATCAACCACGTAAACAAAGCACACAAACAAAAGCCTTCCCCCACCCAGGATTTGAAAGTATCTTGTCCCCTTATTGGTCCTTTGGGTCAGATGCCAGCCAGGTTAGCTGAGCTTCTTAACCCTTTACAGGTAACAGGATGTTGCCTCTGGCCAGGAGGGATTTTGTAGCACTGTATACAGAAAGGTGGTTACCCTTCCCTTTATATTTATGACAGTCACACAGCCAAATTCTGCTTGTATTTACACCAGCAAAAATCTGGATTAACTTCTTCAGTGCTTTACACATTATACAGGGCCCAGGTCTGCTGATCATAATACCCACATTGACTTAATTATCAGTGTCAGATGAGTGAGTACTATAGAATGTGCAAAGGATGGCTGAATCTGACAGGTCCACATGCTCATCTCCATTCACTTTGTGCTACTCGAGGGGCACAAAAGAAGCTGAAGCTTCATTAGAGTAACCAGATGCTTCATTTTTAAATGAACAGTCCCATATGTAAGCTCTCCTGCAAGTGTCCTGACTTTTTCTTTAAAACGGACAAGTTGTCCCGTATTTTCTGTCTCCCCGCCCCCCATCAGTACTGGTGGTTCCTGCTGCCGCCGCCCCGACTGAACCATCTGTTTGCTGTTTGCTGGCTCTTGGCCAGCAGGCCCCCACCCCCTATCCTGCAGTCAGGTTCCCTGGGCCCTGGTGCACAGTTCATCCTTAGGGCTTAACCTCTTCCTGCCCATGCTGTAGCCAGGGAACAGGAGGTGGCTGGGTTATGTCAGTGACCAGCAGCAGCCTAGAGGTGTTAGCTGCCTTTTGATACTGTGCAGACAGGAGGGGACAAGGTGCTTCCAGCCATGAGGGGTGGGGGTGGAGGGGAGGGGAGAGATGAGCTCTATAAAGACATGGGCCAGGTTATTCCTTCCCCCCGCCACCTCCTCTGTGGCTGGAAGCAGCTTCCATCCCTTTCCTCCTGCACTGTGTCGAAAGACTTCTCCTGGCCACATTCTGGTGTGAACACTGGCAGAAATCTCGTGGGGGAGGGCATGTGGCCCTGCGTGCCACCCCCAAGTGTCACCTGGGAAGACATGGTGCCAGGTACCAGGAGATTTGGGTCTGTCCTGGGGGTCCAGCCAGGCTTGGAGAGTGGAGAGCACCAGGCAGAGAGGGTAGTGTTGGTTGGTCACCCCCCACTTGTGAAATAGGTGTACAGGAGTGTGTGTATGTCACCTCTCCCCATGTGAACCTTAAATCCTTAAAGATAAGAAAGTAAATAAAAATAATCCAACTACTCAGTATTTCTTTTCACCAGGGTCTCAGTCAACATGATGTTAATTTGAATGTTTGGTCAGCATAATACTGATTGTTTGCAGTTGAACTCACTTGAATACGAGTAATTTTACCAGGTGTCCCATATTCAGCACAGGTAAAAATGGTCACTCTACTTCATTCATTTCTTCAGCCATATATCCAGCATAATTAGCTTCTTCCGCCCTCAGAAAAGGAAGTGACATAGTGGAGTGCCACCAGAGCATGCTGCGTGCCAGCTCTCCCCAGGTAATGGTTGGGTCCCTTGGACACCATTGCCAATTGGCATAGTTGAGAGCAGTCCAGGCTGGCACAGAACTGGGCAAAGAATCGAGGAGCCCTAACAAGCTCCCGATGACCCCTCCATCTCAGTTACAATAGAGAATCTGAACCTTAATTATTTATACCTGTGCAAAGTGGATGTCATGCTAGCATTCTGACTTGGTAGCATTTTACATTCATTTTGCACAGGTATGAATTACTATATATGATGCAAGGTGAAGGAGAATGGGGCCTGCTGACTTCTGGAGAGTTTTATTCCAGCTATTGAGTGGGATGGATGAGTGCATCTTTCTTTCTTTCTTTCTTTCTTTCTTTCTTTCTTTCTTTCTTTCTTTCTTTCTTTCTTTCTTTCTTTCTTTCTTTCTAAAGCTACTGTTTAAACTGATCATTCAGATGCATAGTGGTAGCTTCACTATCAGTTGTTTTAATAAACAAGCTAAAGCATACAATGGCAAGACACCAATTTCACATCCCATGTGTACAAGCTGCAGCTAAATTTTCACCCTGCTGCTGAACTCTGGCAAAAAGGCCAAACAGGCTCCTGAGAACTCATAAGCTGATGGCTGTTTGCCCCATAAATTCACTTTCCATTACAAACTTGATTGTGCTCATTAGGCTTGCACAAAAGAATCATCTAAACAAATTTGGAAACAATGCTACAGAAAACTGATTGAAAATTTAAACTTAATGTCACCAAGGGAGCCATAAAAGCTGCTGAAATGAAGAGTGATGTCAGAATTAGAGCACCATGTCCTCATCATATTCTGAAAGGGTGTGTGGAAGTGGGTAAGGAGTGAGGTATGCCTCAGCTCAGGCTGCATGGAAGGGAATGTGAGGGAAAAGAACTGAGCAGCAGGCCATATACTATCAATACAGTAAGTTCACTATCCTCTGAAGTGAATCAGGAAGCCCAGAACCCATATTCCAGCAGCTCATGAGTTAGTGCACAAAAAGAACAGTGAGGGCAAAACTTCTTCCTCCTTGAATTTCTGTGACGGAGAGGATAGTCTAAGCCCCCCGCCCTTCACATAACGGGGAGTATATAACCCACTAGAGCAGGTAGTGAAAGAATTAATTCCTTACAGTGGAGGTCAATATACTGGTTGGAACATTCACATGGGGTCAGCAAGGCAGGTGTTTAAATAAAAAGAGGTCTCTTGAAGGGAAAGATCCTTCTTCCAGTCCAAAATGGAGGTGAGACAGCCTGTCTGAGCAGCCAGGAGAATGGACTGCGGTCAGCTGGGGGAGGCTCTTGGGAGAGACTGTGATTTCTAATTTCTATTTTGATTTATAATGAGTAAAAGGCATCTGTCAAAAGTTCGGTAGTAGAGGCCTTCATAAGCCAAAAACAGAGTGAAAACAGGGTCTATTTCTCTGAAAATTGGATGGAGGAGGGTTGGATGAACACTGTGCACTGAAGCCAGAGTCTTAGAAATATAGTATTATAGAAATAGTCTTATAAATATAGTATTTAAGGCCAAAGCCTTAAAAAGAGAATATGAAACTCGTCTTATGTTATGTTTTCCTGTATTTTTGGAGCCTAACACTACAGTTTAGTGCTAGCCTTACATGCTCACTCTACAAAAGAAAGTTTCACACATATGCCAGTGGCACAAGACACCAGGCTCTTGGTCCCCTTCATCAACAGTTGGCTGGTCAAGGTGGACGTTAAAAGGCAGATGAGCTGTGCCCTATGGGAGGCAGCATTACAACCCTAAATTGTCAAAAATCATGATATTGCTTTTAAAAAATCATGACTTTAAAAAACAAAGTTTGGTTCTTTTTATTTTGTCTTCTGGTGTTTGGACCTTCAGGATACACATGTCCCAGTTTTTTTCTCTGCAGCTATGATGACTAGAAACTTGAGATTTGGGGGATGTTTATAATTAAAAAAATGGGGGGGGGAGTTCTGATTTAGGCTACGTCTACACTACAGTTTATATTAGCATAATGTATGTCACTTGGGGAAGGGAGAATAATCCAGACCCCTGAGTGACATAAGTTACACAGACATAAGTGCCAGAGCAGACAGCACTATGTCCTGGGGGGGAAGAGCTTCTCCCGCCAACATGGCTACTGCCTCTCGAGGAGGTGGCTTTATTATGCCGGCCAGAGAGCTCTCTTTTGTTGGCATAGAGCATCTTCACCAGACAGACTCTGCAGCTCTGTTCCCTCTGGGGCAACGGCAGTGGTAAGTGGTAACCAGACAGCCTCCTTTAAACAAAGTATCATTTACTTAGAACAAAAGCATTGCAGAGAAAATATATCTTGAAATCAATAAAAGAATGTCTGCATGTCTGCTTAGCATGTATCTAGCCATCTGCCACATGGGGACCCTGGCAAGACAAGTTTCTTTATAGACCCTCTCTGCAGAGTCTGTCTCTCTGTCGGCTTGTCTCCCTGCCAGAGCTCACTGACAACATTTTGGACACCCCCGCAACTCACCTCCATTCTCTTCCTCAGAAGGCTTTTTAATATTTTAGTGGTTGGTCTGGTTAAGTTTTTGTTTTAATCTCTAGCCTCGCCACCTGGCAAAACAACTGTGTCACTTTGGCCCAGAGCATGGAAGCATTGTCTTGTAATTGCTCCCAATATTTGCTAGGCAGTTCCTTAGCTGGGACAATTGTGCTGCTTTCCTCTTTGTTCTTTCCTGTGCCCCCTATTGAACTAGATCAATGCACTCACATGGGAAAGTATGATAACCCCAGTATAGAGTAACTTCCCCTCACTGACCAGGTCCCATATCATGTTCATAAAATCGTTACACCTCAGTGTTCATATTATTACGTGTCAAAGTCCCATGTCTGTCACTGGTGTTAGGTGTTACTCCATATGTGCACTTGCAGAAACCTCAGTCGTTCCACCTTCCAGGCTCCAGCAGATAGAATGCCTCCAGCTATTTACCTCCATACATCCTAGCATAGTAGTGGTTACAAAACACGATCAAGTCCTAAGAGAAGGAAAAGGGATGTGTCAAATACAAGACCCCAAACAGCACATCTAAATGTTTTCTGCATTTTGTAAAAAACGTGAGATTGATCAAGGAAGAGAATGGGAAGCCTCATACATTTAGGACTGTGGTGTAAGCAGAGTCAGGATGAGCTCCACCCGAACATCTGGTGGTGAGTTGTGGCAAGTTGTGGAAAATAACTTCAGGGGCTGATCTCATTTGCATAGGCACACCCACCCCACCTAGCATGAGCCCATAGCTGCCCAAATGGTCACTTTGGCTGCTGTGGGATCCCCAGTTTCTCTGTTATTGGGGCAGGAAGAATAAATTGTAATTATCCTGATTATGTGAATCAAGGACAGTGGAACTGTACTTGGCCTTTTGTTATGATGGAGGGACTCGCCATCAACTAAGTAGCACTCGCTAGGCAAAGGACATGGGTTCCAAAACTCAGTGAATTGAGAGTGAGTGAGGACAGGTATTAATATCTGGTGGTATGGGGCCCCTGGTGAGGCCCTTATATGCTAATTGCACTTCCTCCTCTTTCCACTGTGGAGTATCAGAGCTAATTTTGATTCCATTAGGAGTCTAGTTACAGGCTGCTGAGTTGAATTCAGTTTGGGCCAATGGTGCACCAGCACTGAGGCTCCCCTACTACAGGCTGAAATCATAAAAGAGCTAAACTTACTAAGAGCTGAAATCACTGAGTGTTGTGTTAAGTAGTGAGGGAGCCTGAAAATATATTGTGGAGCAGTTTGTGAGACAGCTAGCAGAGCGGCTCTTGCGATGGCTGGAGTGGCTCATGGAACGACTGGCAGAGCAGAGCAGAGCAGCTGGTGGAGTGGAGCAGTTTGCGGGATGGCTGGAGCAGCTCATGGGGCGCGGCTGGCAGAGAGGAGCGATTTGTGGGATGGCTGGTGGAGCGGAGCGGAGCCCCATGGAGAGGTGGGACAATCGGCTTTGGACCACTTAAGGTGCCCCTAACTCCCCCCATCTCCACCCAGGTTGGGAGGTAAAACTCTACAGATAAACTTTCAAGCTCATTTGCTGCACTGACCAGGGACAGAGACTTTTGGATTGTTGGACTTTTGGGACTTTGGGTGACTTTAGGTTGCTGGACTCAAGAACCGAAGGGAAAGGACATGCCCCAAATTGCTTGGAGTGGGGTTTTTTTTGCTCATGGGTTGTGTTATGAATCCTGTTGGTGGTGTTTCCCCAACATAGTGCCACATTGTTTTTCTCTGTTATTAAGAGGCTTTTGCTACACTCAGACTCTGAGCTTGCAAGAGGGGAAGTATTGCCCCTTTTGAGGTGCCCAGTGGGGGTGGTATATATTTGTCCCAGGTCACTGGGTGGGGGCTTGAGATGGTTTTGCATTGTGTATTGGAATGGAACCCCTAGATACTGAACCCGGCCCTTGTTGCTGCCAACTCTGACGTGCAGAAGGGTTACAGTGGAAAATGGCTTGACAGCCTGAGAGGAGACAAAACTATCACTTTTGCAGTGCTTTCAAAGGGTTATCTATGCTGCTATTTAATTTAACAGGCACTGGGTTCCCAAGAAGAAAATGCAAAGATCCACAAGGTTATTCAGTGATGGGGAACATGATATATTGGCAAGTAGATCCATGGGTCAAAACTTTCAGAAGTGGCTAGAGATTTGGGTGCCTCAGTTTTTGGGCACCCATAGTGAGACAATATAAAAGGGACTAACTTTCAGAAAGTGTTGCATCTATGCTCTGCAAAGCAAAGTCCACTATGATGCCTCAACTTAGGCACCCCAAATCACTAGTCACACTAGAAAATCTTTGGCATATTATGCATTCTTACTCAAACTGTAAACTGTGTAGGACTGGAACTATTAGTCTGTCTGTATGGCACTCTGAACAATTCCTGTCTGAGGTCTCAGTGTTCCTGCAGTACAAAGAATGAATAATGAGAGGTGGTGAGAGAGCACCAAATACAAAAGAATATTTGTTGTGCACACTTATTTTGGCTCTAGGGAAGTAGGGGTTTATCTGCGGGACCAAAAGACTTGTGGTATAGAAGAAAAAGGTCAAGAGTGGAATCCCAGCTACACTGAAGTCAATGAAAAAACTCCCAGGATTTCACCCCAACAGTTTAAAAATGTATACACATTGTTTAACCTGAAGACTTATTTTCTGGTTTGATCTCCGTCAAACAGAGCATACTATCAGGAGAGTGTCTGTTATAATGCAGTACAGCTTAGAAGTTTTGTTGTTGTTGGTTGTGTGTGTGTGTGTGTTGTTGTTGTTTTTACCATCTCAAAGCTGGAACTTGGCCAAGAAAAAGGAAGCTCTTGTGACGTGACTACAGGGCTCAGTTTGCATCTCTAGGAAGAGATATGTCATTAGTGGAGAGTTTTGAGTGTTCATTCTTTTTGTGTTGTTGATTTTTCTTTCAACTACTCTGCTGTGAATCCAGCTCTGCGTGAGTCATAACCAGACCAAACATAATGTAAAAGAACAAATTGCAAACCAGTAAGTCAGGCAAAAAGCCATAGTTCTCTCCAAATGCCCAAATCCCAATTCTTGACAATCTCCCCAGAGGAATTTTGGTTCATTAATCAAACTTTTGTTAGCAGAGCATAAAATCATATCAAATTGGCTTCCACTAGAACTTCTGTTCTAGCCAGTGCCAGCACTCTTCATCCAAGGAAATAACAGGAACAGAATGTGCAAGCTAAAGTTCTACGACTGTCATTTTAAAGGTGTTTGCAGTGTTGTTAAAGTTGTGTTGGTTCCAGGATATTAGGGAGATAAGGTGGGTCAAGTAACATCTTTTATTGGACCAACTTCTGTTGGTGAAAGAGACAAGCTTTTGAGCTTAAACAGAGATCTTCACAAGCCCACAGCAAGTACAGTTTGACTCTTGGAAGCTACAAAACCTTCTTGGAGTTCTTAAATATTCAATCAAAAATAAATCTGCAAAAGCAGCAATAGTAGGGACTTGCTCCGAGCTGCCATCTTTTCTCCATTCCATCTGACGAAGGAGTCCCTGGGGCTGAACGTAATTGTTTTAAAAATAAAAACCACCTCTTATTTGAATTGAACTTGTCCTATTGTCAAACATGTCATGTTTGTAATGTGTATGCTTTTTCAGTAGTGAATTACATTGCCAAAGGAAACTGCAGGGACTTAGTATTCACTAGTGATACCCCACAATAGAGAGATTTCAGAAATGACTGATGTGCTCGTAAGGTTGTGGGGGATAAAGGGCCATTTTGTAACCTCCTCTGGAAAGTTCTAGAGGAAAGGATACAGAGGGCCCTAGAAATGTTGAGACTGACTCCGGAGTTTTGTCCACATGGTCTCCTTAGAGAAGTGGCCTTTAAGAGATGATAGTTGAGGCAGGGGATTTAGGGAACTCTGGCCTTACCCCCCATGCATCCTATGGGCTCCATGCATCTCTTGACAACCACACTGCCCCAATGACTTCTCTTCCCTACTGGCAGAAGAGTATTAGTCATTATCATGTTCCAATAAAAGTTAATGTTCCTTAAAATATCATTTATTCTTGGTCAGATTTCCTCAGGGATTTTAATGGAGCAATGATGCACACTGCAGTCAAGATCCATCCCAACCTAACCCTATACCAGTTCCCAAATGCCAATGGAGATCATTCATCTGCGTTACTGTGGGATTTCAGAGAGGAATCCATAGGACATGGTGATAGGATTACCCAGCTTCTGAACTCCAACAGCAAATTCTCCTGGGTATAGCTACTCTTCACTTGCTGTAATAGAAAAGGAAATGTGACCCTCAGAATCTGAAAAAGAAGAGTTAATATAAGAACATAAGAATGGCCATACTGGGTCAGACCAAAGGTCCATCAAACCCAGTATCCTGTCCTCTGACAGTGGCCAATGGCAGGTGCCCCAAAGGGAATGAACAGACAGGTTATCATCAAGTGATCCATGCCCTGTCACCCAATCCCCAGCTTCTGGCAAACAGAGGCTAGGGACACCATTCCTGCCCATCCTGGGTAATAGCCACTGATGGACCTATCTTCCATGAATCTATCTAACTACCTTTTGAACCCTGTTATACTATTGGCCTTCACAACACCCTCTGGCAAGGAGTTCCAGAGGCTGACAAGTGCGTTGCATGAAAAAATACTTTTATGTGTTTGTTTTAAACCTGCTACCTATTAATTTCATTTGGTGGTCTCTTGTTCTTATATTCTGAGAAGGAGTAAATAACACTTCCTTATTTACTTTCTCTATACCACTTACGATTTTATACAACTCTATCATATTCCCCCTTAGTCGCTTCTTTTGCAATCTGAAAAGTCCTAATTAATTTCTCCTCATATGGAAGCCATTTTATACCCGTAATCATTTTTGTTCCCCTTTTCTGAACCTTTTCCAATTCCAATATATCTTTTCTGAGATGGGTCGACCACATCTACATGCAGTATTCAATATGTGGGCATACCATGGATTTATAGAGAGGCAATATGATATTTTCTGCCTTATTATCTGTCCCTTTCTTGATGATTCTCAACATTCTGTTCACTTTTTTGACTGCTGCTGCACATTGAGTGGATGATTTCAGAGAACTATCCACAATGACTCCAAGATCCCTTTCTTGAGTGGTAACAGCTAATTTAGACCCCATCATTGTATACGTATACTTAGGATTATGTTTTCCAATGTGCATTACTTTGCATTTATCAACATTAAATTTAATCTGCCATTTTGTTGTCCAGTCACCCAGTTTTGTGAGATCCTTTTGTAGCTCTTCACAGTCTGCCTGGAACTTAACTATCTTGAGTAGTTTTGTATCATCTGCAAATTTTGCCACCTTACTGTTTACCCCTTTTTCCAGATCATTTATGAATATGTTAAATAGTACTGGGCCCAGTACAGATCCCTGGGGGACATCACTATTTACCTCTCTCCATTCTGAAAACTGACCTTTTATTCCTACCCTTTGTTTCTTATCTTTTAACCGGTTACCAATCCATGAAAGAACCTTCCCTCTCATCCCATGACTGCTTATTTTTGCTTAAGAGCCTTTGGTGAGGGAGCTTGTCAAAGGCTTTCTGAAAATCTAAATACATTATATCCACTGCATCTCTTTTGTCTGCACGCTTGTTGACCCCCTCAAAGAAATCTAATAGATTGGTGAGGCATGATTTCCCTTTACAAAAACCATGTTGACTATTTCCCAACAAATTATGTTCATCTATGTGCCTGACAATTTTGTTCTTTATGATACTTTCAATCAATTTGCCTGGCACTGAAGTGAGACTTACTGGCCTGTAGTTGCCAGGGTCACCTTTGGAGCCCTTTTTAAAAATTGGCATCACATTAGCTATCCTCCAGTCATTTGGTACAGAAGCTGATTAAAATGATAGCTTCCAGATGACAGTTAGTAGTCCTGCAATTTCACATTTGAGTTCCTTCAGAACTCTTGGGTGAATACCATCAGGTCCTGGAGATTTATTACTGTTTAGTTTATCAATTTGTTCCAAAACCTCCTCTAATGACATCTCAATTTGGGACACTTCCTGAGCTGTAGCTCACAAAAGCTTATGCTCAAACAAATTTGTTAGTCTCTAAGATGCCACAATTACTCCTTTTCTTTTTGTGAATACAGACTAACATGGCTGCTACTCTGAAACCATTCCTCAGATCTGTCACTCAAAAAAATGGCTCAGGTTTGGGAATCTCCCTCACATCCTCAACCGTGAAGACCGATGCAAAGAATTTGTTTAGTTTCTCTGCAATGGCTTAATCATATTTCAGTGCTCCTTTAGCATCTCGATCGTCCAGTGGCCCCACTAGTTGTTTAGCAGGCTTTCTGCTTCTGATGTATTTAAATTTTTTTTTTGCTATCACTTTTGGAGTCTTTGGCTAGCTGTTCTTCAAATTCTTTTTTGGTCTTTCTACTTATATTTTTACACTTCATTTGCCAGAGTTTATGCTCCTTTCTATTTCCCTCACTAGGATTTAACTGCCACTTTTTAAAGGATGACTTTTTGCCTCTCACTGCTTCTTTTACTTTTTTGTTTAACCCCGATGGCTCTTTTTTGGTTCTCTTACTATCTTTTTTAATTTGGGGTATACATTTAAGTTGAGCCTCTATTATGGTGTCTTTAAAAAGTTTCCATGCAGCTTGCAGGGATTTTACTTTTGGTACTGTACCTTTTCATTTCTGTTTCACTAACCTCCTTTTTTTTCTGTTGTTCCCCTTTCTGAAATTAAATATGCTGTACTGTACATAGGCATTCAAAAACATTGTTTATTGTTGTCTATGTACTTAAAAATGAAGAGTTAATGGCTTATATATATTTAAATATTATGTATGTTGATTGAATATGGTATTATCCGTAGCCCAGTAAGGAATTTTATTTTTAAAAAATTAGAAAATAAAGATACCAAAAGAAGAACTTCCGGCTAAAGAAAGTCTAAAGACTGTGTGCTAATTATGTTTGTTATGGGGGAAAAAATTCCTTGAGGAAGATCTTTTGCTAGCTTCACAAAATAAAGAACACCTCATACGTAAAAGAATAACTAAAAAAATGGAACAAATCTTAAAATTGGAATATAATTAATTCACATTATTCTAAGATTAGAAACTGCTGAATGTAACAATATCAGAAACTCTCTAAATAAAAAGTCTGCTGCTCAAATTTAAGAAAGTCTTTATAAATTAGAATTGGATTCTTAGACTCCATCCATGTTCATGCACTCATGTCCATGTGCTCCTTTGGCTCCCTATTCATGGCCAACCTGAGATGAACTATTAATTTCATTAGGAAGCATAAGCATAAAAAATTAAATGTGAGATTGAACCAGGGGAAAATTCCAGCTGCTCCAAGCTTGGGATCAGTGGAGCTCCTGAAATGTAGGATAACATTCCGATCAAGACAATGAAGTCAGGAACTCATTTTTAAATTGAATAACTATTTTCTTTTTGTCTTTGTCTGGGTTTTGATTAGTGACTGTGCTGGAAAGTGGTCAAAGTAGAAGTAGGAAGAATACAGAGATTGCTTTAAATTATTGGGGCCCAGTTATTTTTATCTACTGTTTACATAGTACAGTAGTAAATGGCACATATAAATAGAGGCACTTTCCCTGCCACAAAAGCTTAATAAATAATAAATAATATAATACAAATAAGGAAAACATATTGGACAATATTTCACTGATGAAGAAACAAAATGAACTGGAATTACTTGAAAAGTAGGGTTTAATGAGGAGTTTGAAGGACGGAGGTGTTGTGTGGTGGCCAAAAACAGACCCTTGCAGGAATAAGGGAAGCATGGAAGTAGACATGAAGCTGAGAGAGGTGAAAGGATATGAAAACAGCAATGAAGTAGAAGGGCAAGCTGATGAGAGCAATAGTGGAGGGCAGGTGGCAATTAAAGAAGATATGGGTAGTCAAGGAAGTGAAGTGGCAAATACCTGGCTAGCTTCAGAGGTATCGGCTGTAATCACAGGAGCAGACAATCATGCGTGTTAGCTGGAGTAATTGAAGTGAAACAGAATACTTTACTGCAAAAAAGAAAAAAAAAAAAAAAACCATGCAGGGGAAAGAAGCTGATCAGGCACGATAGCTCTTACTAGTGCCTTATTTGATAGGATATTAAATGCAGGCCAAAGTCATCTCTTGTATGACTCCATTGTTTTCAATGAAATTCCACCTGTGATTAATATTGTTAGCTCCTAAAAAAATTAGGGGCTGGGTCGCTTACCCTTGTTCACATTGATTAATGTCTTACTGCATGAGATAGTCTTAATGATCTCAATGGGACTACCTTTGGAGTAATGAACTATTCTACATAAGTAAGAGTGGCAAAATTGGGCTTTCATTTAAGCTTTTAATTACCATGGACCGCATTATATGAAAGCACAAGTTCCATGTTGTTTTTAAGGAATATTTATGTATTTTAATTTTCACTTTTATTGGTCTCTTTGCCTGCTTTACGCATGAATAAAGCTGTCATTTGACCTACATGCCTTCTCTGATCTTCTTGATTACTACAATTTGGAAATTTTATTGCAGGAATTGAGACATTTTGCTGCTATTGTAACACAACACAGAATTAAATTTACTCAGCTCACATTTTGTTGCTAAGGAATCTGTTTGTTTGTTTTTGCTCCCTTGAGGACCCTTATAGGAAGATGGATAAACTATCAGATATAATTAAGGAAAAGTGTTCTGCATATGCAATTTATGAAATATAGTTCTCTCTGCTAAACAAAGCCCACCGAAAGTTAATCAGACAAGGTGCTTAGGATATGAAAATGCAGGAGGATTTTTTTTTTATTTTGCGCATACCTGTGGAGACCCTCCAAGTGCACTAAAAAGCTTTTTTGGTAGCTCTTTTTAGTTCCGCCTGCTGAATAACTCTACCTGAAAGTTTGAGGAGCTTACCAAGTGTGTAGGCCTTTTGCTGGCTCTCTGCACAGAAGTGAAATTTACCCTTAATCTCTGGGAAAATACATATAGGGTAAGATTCATTCCTAGGGTAACCCTATTGACTTCAGCTTACCCCATGGCTCTAAATAAAGGCCCTAAACAAATAATTATAATGGAGTGAAGTTGTTTATACCATGAGTGAATTTGGTGCATGGCATACTAAAACTGGTGGAAACTCCATTCTGCCAGCTTAATATATGTGTGTTAAGAGAGAGCTCTAAATCATTTGCAAATGTTTAAATAATGTTGTGCAAAACCTCCAGATGGTGCTAATGTTTGGCAGATAGACAAATGTTAGTACTGTTCCTGTTTGAGCCTATAGTAGGATAAATCCAAAGTTCTGTGGCTGCAGAGGTCCTGAGAGCTCCTATTTCCATATAATCCTCTTTCTGGAGCTGAAATTTTCATATTTCCATGCCTCTTTGAAAATGTGTACATGTGCAGTTGACTAAATTCTCTGAAGCTGTCATGGAAGAAGAAAGAGGAGGAAAAGAGTTACCCTCGTGTTTTGTTTTGTTTTCTGAAATATTGCGGTCACATCTCTTCCTTTCCTTCCTCTTATATCTTATAACTAGAGACCCAAGGCCTGTAGGCCTACTACAATTGGGCCAGAAGAAATGAAAAAGTTGATTCTTTGATGCTGGAACCCATCTGCCCCTGTTCTTCTGGTGCAAAACAGCTGATTCCCATTGAATTTATGAGATCCTGTTACCATACCATGATCTCAGTCAGGCAACAAGCTAACGTGCATGTTATAATGGTTAGATCATGAACTGGGATTCAGGGAGCATTGTTCTATTCCTGGCTCTGCTACTAACTTTCTGTTTTCCAACTGAGTTGATTGGCACTCACATTAGCTGCCACTGAAGTCAATGAAAAGACTCCTGCTGCCTTTAATGGGATTTTGAGTGGACCTTCTGTTACCTTGAGCAAGTCCCTGAGACCTTTGGTGCCTCCATTTTCCCATTGGTAAAGTGAGGATAATACTTTTGTGCTTTCTAGGGAAGTGGTGAGAATACTTGAATGAAAGGCATTCTAGAAACGCAAACACGGTGTTTTACATTACAGCTTTATAAGCCTTTGCTCCAGCAGGAATGCAAAAAAATTTGAATTAAAGATACTGCATGAATCTGTGCTATCAATCCCATACTACCCCAGTGATTCCAACAAGGTTTCACTGAGTATAGTACCTAATGTGATGAGAAAAAACAGGTTGAGGCTATGAAAAGTGTTATTTTTTCCATAAGAAAACATAGTGAGCTTTTTTAAATTAAAAAGCATGACACAATAAAACATTCCTCACTATAAAATTGATACCAAAGCTGGGCAAATGACTGATTTTGGGCTTGCTGGCAGTTTTGAAAAATTGCAAATATAAGGTTTAGTTCAGGTTGAACCAAACTTCAAAACTTCATCGAATCGAAAAAGTCAGTTTGGGATAAAATAAAACATGTTGTTCAAACAGAACGATTTTGTTTCTGGGCATCTTTAAAGGGCAAGATTCACAAAAGACCCGGAGAAAGAAGAGTAGGTGGTGGTGCTCCTCTTATAGCTTTTCACCTATTGGCTGGGGCACTCACTTGGGGTGGGGGATACTGGGTTCATATCCCTGCTTCACAGTGGGAATTTGAACTGGGTTTGCCACATCCCAGGTGAGTGCTTTAATCACTGGGCTAAAAGCTATAAGCCTGAGGGAAGGGTGGACAAGGGGGAGGGGCACCATCATTACCTGCGGCTCCGGCTGTTTTGTGAATCTAACCAGATTTTTATTTATTTTTATTTTTATTGTTACTGAAACTATTAGGAAATTCATGTCAAATTTGCATATAGTTTTGTGTTGACCAAACATGCATTTTTCAGCATATATACTATTTGTCAAAAAAAATTGCCCAGCTCTCATTGATTCTAGTCAGTCTTCAAAAGCAGTTCTTATAGTAAAACCCAGGAACTAGTCAGCCTTAAAGAGGAACACAAAGTCTACAACACATTTCTGCTAGGTCTCTGCTAGGCAAAATGCTCAGGCGGCCTCTGCCATATAAACCTGTGGTCAAATTGTGTTGAAAAAAACCAAATCTATTTCCTGTGCTCTTAAATTTTTCAAAACACAAGTATGACCTAGACAAAGAGACAGTAAAAAGCACACCCCTAACCAACATAAGTTTCATTACCAAAAGCATTGGTGTGGACAGTGCTATTGTCAGTGGGAGAGGCTCTCACACCGACGTAGCTGCCCCCGCTCATTGGGGGCATAGAGTGGCTACACAAGAGATCTTATGGCAGCGCAGCTGCAGTGATAAGGTCCGCAGTGTAGACATACCCTAAGAGTCTCTATTTGAAAAACCAATGGAATATGACCCAGGATAATGCATCTTTAAAAAACAGACAGGACCAGCTAGGCTTTGTCTGAAGTGGGTGCCCAGTTGGTGGAAGGGAGTAAACAGCCTATGTCCTCAGTGAGCTCCTTGTGTAACAGCCAGGCAGAATTTCAGTCCCTCCCTGCACACTAGCACTGCAGGCTCTGCTCCTTCTCTATTTCTCCAGGGTGCATGGCTGCTCAAAAGGAGTAGATCGGAGGCAGATACAGCTGGTCAAAAATCTTAAATTTGTTGAGGTCGGAGGGGTGAGGGGAAGAGAGACAAATGTCTCCTGAACAATTTTTTTACAAGAAAATTTCTTTTTCACCAGTTCTAGTGGCAGGACTATAGCTCCCCCATTCCTGTTCACCAGCAGGAATAGCTGGCCAGCCTCTCAAGAAGGAACAAGCTTCATCTCACACTGCAGTGAAGTAGCAGGTTGTGCACCTTGGAGTTCAGGATGGGAGAATGCCTCTCTCTAAAGCAGTGCATCTCTGCACTGCCCCAACACACTGATGTGCCTAAATGGCAATAACAAAAGCTTAATTAACAAAGGAGTGTCCTAAAATGCACCCCCAAGAATTTTTAAGCCCACCTATTTAGCATGCAAAAGATGTAGAGAGGTCCTAGTCCTGCTAGCAATTATGGTTGTATATAACTTAAGGGTTACTCATGTTCATAGTTATGTAGTTCATAATTGTTGGTAAAATTGGGATTAGGCCATATCTATGGTTTAGTGTATTGTTAATAGTGAGATGCATGTATCACCTATTGAAATTTAGTAGTGTATTGAGAAGAATAGACAAGTTTATTGTTCTACAGAGAGACTTGCATTTTTATTACGGTTCTCAGTACAAATACAAATTCAAAGATTAAACTAGAATACACAATATGACCCTGGGAAAGCTGGGGTAGAAAACTATATAAATCGTGTTTAAAAAACAACAACCCAACACACATTAAGTCTTTAAAGACTCTCCCAAAGCTAATGTGGAAAAAAGTAATAATCTGAGAGTTATCTATCAGACAGTTTTACTATATAAAAAAAAAAGGGCTCAAAATAGTTCTCACACCTGTGATGTTCAGCAGGTCAGTATGAATGAGTAAGCCAATTTAAAGGCTCTTCCTGTATTATTCTGTACTTTTTTCAGCAGAAAAGTAAAGAATTTTCATTTCTCCTGAATAAAACAATGGAAACTCTTTGATATAGTTCATATTTAACTGATTTCTATTGGCTCTAATTCTTTATTTCAAGTCAATGAACATCAGTAAAGGCTTCATGTAAATGAATTCTTTCTGTTAGAGCTCCCATCAAGCAAGGAATTTAATAGTCCCATTTTCCAGGAACATTTTATCTCTTCATCATTTCATGTTGCCTTGGAGGTAGAAAGAAAAAAAAAAGGGTTTTATATATGAATAGATAAAGTTGAAAAATGAAAAGTGCCAACAGTTATGTAAATAGACGAGGACACTATGCTGATTTTGTTTGTTTGTTTGTCTGCCCTCAGGATATCTTTACCAACAAAATTCAAGTCATACTTCTTAAAGCTGTTTTACATAGGAGGGCACAGAACTACACACTCCATTAGTGGCTTCGGGATTAGTAAAGCAAAAAAAAAAAAATGCTAGCAATCAAGTTAGACTAAAGGAACTCAAATCTAAAATGCAGCTTATCATGGGTATCAGGAGGCTTGGGAAGAAATTGGCTAGTAATAGTCAGTATTGTTAAAGAGATGTTCATCTTTTTTTGTGAACTACCAAAAAACTAACAGAAAGTGGCATGGAGGGAGAATAAACCCTGGAAATGAGATCCCATCATTATAGCCACTTCCTCTTTATCCCTTATTAGCACTTAAATACTTCAAATAGATAGGCCATTTTGACAATTCTAGTAATAAAATTAGCTACTAAATTATGATGCAATATCAAGCAGTATTTCCAAGTTACTACATACATGATCATTCCGTTGCACTCAATAAATGCATGGTAGAGATGACGCTGAACTAAAACCCCAGATTAGTGCACCCTGCACATTAGTATAATGCAGATCTGGAGCCATGATTTGTGTCTCCGATCTGTCTTTGTGCTTGATAACACATGGCATCAGATATTGATCCCCTTAGTCATGCAGAGAAGTACCTTTCTTCACAGGTAGTCTCAGTGAAATCAGTAGGGTTATTTGTGGATAAGGTGTTAGTGAACGTGATCAAAGAACTCAGGTTCCAGTCTTTGAGCCTGTATTATTATTAGTGTGAATATTTTGCAACAGCACTGGAGAAATGCAGTTATTACATTTTACTTCATATGTGTTTGAAATGACACTTTTTAAATTTAAATATACTCCCATATACTAAATGAGAACCCTTTGAATTTTGGAAAAATATCTGATTTTTTGCCAATCTATAGAAAACATTTGTCAATTCCCAATTGTGTTAACCTGAAATGTCCTTTTTGGCACAAGTAAGGGAAAAGAAGAAGAGGCAGACAAATATATTTCCCTTTCCTTGAATGATCATGATACTCTGACCATCTCATTTCTCAGGACTATCACCTTGGGGCCAATGGAGCTGTGCCAATCTACACTGGCAGATACTATGATCCTTAATCATAACTTTCCCAGACCCAGCAAAAACTGGGTTTATTACTACAAGCAGAAATACAGTCAAAGGAACAAAGAGGAGCTGCAAGGATAGTGGTGATATTAGCAGCAATATTGCTTAAAAGAGTGACTTTTATTGTTAGTTAGTAATGTGAATGTTGTAAGATATCACAGGAGCCCCTGTGGGACGACATCTCTTCCAGTAACCCGGAGGAAAAAATAACCATACATTAGCAGTGGAGTAACAGTGACATACCATGTAACAGATGAAATCACAGAGGTTCCTTACAGCACACCATTGGTTAAGTAAGGAGATAGAGGTGAAAGTAGTGGCACTTCTGGGGGTCCATAATAGCAAATTTTCTGAGTACATATCCTAACTCTGTCCCCAGTAAAATTTTCTCTAGATGTGGATCCTCAAACCTATAAGGACAAGTATCACAGGGTGGCCGTGTTACTCTGCACCTTAAAGACAAACAGATTTATTTGGGCATAAGCTTTCATGGGTAAAACACCACTAACCTGTAGGGAGTTTCTCTGTGGGGTTCAGGGAGGGATGGAACATTACTCTGGAATCAGATGTTTACTTTCCATACACATTGCAAGAGCAGGGTGAGGCTTGGTCCTTATTGTCTGCATAACAGTGAGAAAAATATGTATAATTTGGCTCCTTTTATGGTTTGGTTTTAGGCATATTGGAAAGCAATTGCTGAAAATGCTGTTCTGTTACCCCAATGTAACTCCACTGATGTCCGGGGAGTTACTCTGGATTTACACCAAGGAAAGTGAGAGCAGAATCTGGCCTTGTGTTTTCAGGAAGTCAGTGGAAGTAAATCCAGAATCATCCTCTCTGGTTTTAAGAGATCACCTGAATACCCATGAACCTTGAACAGAAGAAAAGATAGGGCGGTAAAAATATGGATTCCGAATTTTTCATCTTGGCCCCATGTACAATATGTGCATAATATGGAAAAATCACAAAAGTCATGGAATCATAGAATATTAGGGTTGTAAGAGCCCTCAGGAGGTCATCTAGTCCAAACCCCTACTCAAAGCAGGACCAACCCCAACTAAATCATCCCAGACAGGGCTTTGTCAAGCTGGGCCATAAAAACCTCTAAGGATGGAGATTCCACCACCTCCCTAGGTAACCCATTCCAGTGCTTCATCACTCTGTTAGTGAAATAGTGTTTCCTAATATTCAACCTAGACCTCACCCACTGCAATTTGAGACCATTACTTCTTGTTCTGTCATCTGCCACCACTAAGAACAGCCTAGCTCCATCTTCTAAGAAATCCCTCTTCAGGTAGTTGAAAGGTGCTATCAAATCCCCCTTCGCTCTTCTCTTCTGCAGACTAAATAATCCCAATTCCCTCAGCCTCTCCTCATAAATCATGTGATCCAACCCCCTATCATTTTCGTTGCCCTCCGCTGGACTGTCTCCAATTTGTCCACATCCCTTCTCTAGTGGGGGGACCAAAAATGGACGCAATACTCCTGGTGTGGCCTCACCAGTGCTGAATAAAGGGAAATAATCACTTCCCTCAATCTGCTGGCAATACTCCTACTAATACAGCCGAATAAGCCTTTGGCCTTCTTGGCAACAAAGGCACACTGCTACTCATGAATGCATAGCAATTGTTGAAGTTCCAGTATGTTGCTGGGGATGGGATAGAAGAGAGGCAGGATGCCTGAACCTGCATAAAAGTGGTTCACGTCCCTGGAAAAGGCCCCTGAATCCTGCATTGAGATGTGCGGAAGTGGACTCCCACCTCTGTGCAAAGAAATATTGAAGTCAATGGAAGCATAGAGGACCCCCAGCATGCATCTCATTTCAGAACTATGTCTCAAGTCGGGCTCCATCAGCACACATTGTCTAGGGCAGGTGGGGGTGACACAGCAATGCCAAGGTGACTGAAACCCTGCAGCTGCAGGTATGATGCAGCTCTTTCCTCAGCCTCACTTACTTCAATATCCAGGCTCTTGGCTGGGTCCAGAGGTCACTCAAGACAATCTGCTGCTCTAGGCAAAACTTCAGTGTGACGCCCGCCTCCAACTCTGTAGAACAGAGGTTTTCAATTGGGGAGTAGCAAGCCTTCTGACGGTTCGTGGGTATGGTAGAAGTGGGTGGACCAAGCACCAGGTCCCAGCACCATTCACTCCAGTCTGACCCAGCCACCCCTGCTACTCTATGCAGAATCTGCTGCCCTATAGCTGAAGCAGCCTCTGGCTGGATCTAGGATTTTGGACTTTGGGACAGTTAATCTAGCTGTGCGTTTTAATATACAACCTGAATGTTGCATCAATGTAGCCTTTTGCACTGAATTTCTATGTTTTGTTGTGGGTTAGTTAAAGTGGGGGCAAGGGATGGCAGGACTCTAGCTGCAGTGCTATGAAGTTCATATATCGGCAACACTATAGAAATTAAATCCATAGCTAACACAAAATACTGTAGCTAGTTCTGTCTCTACTCAGTTATGCAACTTATTTCACAGCTCTTACAATGCTGGAACCAGTCGTGCAACTTAAAACTTAATACAAATATTTAGGCCAAATCTTTTAATCTTAAGTGCCAGCTCTCATGATTTTATTCTAAGTTTTGTGATTATTTGATACTTTGTTAAAGCTCCAGCTTCTGGAAACAAGTGATTACCTGAGAATCTCAGCTTTCATTTTAAGATAGTAAGTTTCTAGACCCCATGTTTTCAGAGAAAAGCTTGAAAATGTGCCCTGAGTATGACCAAAAGGTTCAAAAACCAGAAGGCAAACAAAAAGAACCCAAAGTTCTATTTTAGATCTCATGAATTTTAAGCTAGTCTCACAATCTTGTTGGAAACTAACTCCTATTTTTTAAACATTTAGCGTTGGCAATATTGTAGAGCAGGGATTGGCAACCTTTGGGTAAGCCCCTTGGCAGGCCGGGCTGGTTTGTTTACCTGCCGCATCCACAGGCTTGGCTGATCGCAGTTCCCACTGGCCGCAGTTCACTGCTCCAGACCAATGGGGGGTGCAGGAAGTGGCGCGGGACAAGGGATGTTGCTGAACCCCTATAATTCCTCTCAACGCAAGTGGGAGAGGTGAGTCCTTGGGCCACCTGAATGAGCTTACTTTTATGTAAGTGCTTAAAGCTAGGTATTCCATCTGTGAAAGTCAGGCTTTTCAAAAGCACTCACAGGTAGCCTAATTCTGCTGTTATTGGACTCAATAGGAGTGCTACTACTGGCTTCTGTGGGAGCTGAGTTAGCCCAGTGCTGAACACTTTGAAAATCCCACCCTTATGCCTTACTATACATTTTTAAACAATTATGACCTCATAAGTCAAGGATAAGATTTTGAAAAAAGGAAGCCTAAAGTTAGATTCCCATGCACGGACTCCAATAAGGGGAGGCTGGGGGTGCAAATGCTCCCCAAAGATTTTTCCAGTTGATCAAAGTCTGAAAGGCCATGGAGCCAGAGGGGGCTGGGGCAGTTACAAACCCACCACTTTTAAGCAGGGGCCTTGTACCAAAACAGTACAGCTGCTGCTGGAGTGTTGCTCCAGCTGCGTGGTACAACACTACTGAAATCTGACCCAGTTGCCTCTCCATACAGGCAGAAGGCCGGTGGGCCAATTTTCAGTGTGTGATGCATGTGCAACCTAGTGCACAGGGTCATGACACTGAAATTTGATCCAGACTCCTCTTTGTATGGATGGAGAGGTGGCCAGGCCAAATTTCAGTGTGTGGTGTGCAACCTAGTATGGGATTACAATGTCTCTGAAATTTGACCCAGCCACCCATCCCTACATACAGAGGGGCAGTTGGGCCAAATTTCAGTGAGTGGTGTTATGACCTGGCACACAGGGAGGTTGTTCCTGTATGGTAGAGTGCAGGGGAGTCTGCTGAGAACTTGGCTCTGGGCGGCCCCAGCTCATGGAGAGAAGGAAATCTCCCTGCCCAAGAGAGACCTGGGATCCCGGGGATCCCCGCTGGAGGATAGATACAATGATCAGGGACTGGAATGGGGTCCCTGCCAGGGTGGGGAGCAGAAACTGCCCTGACCCTAAGAAATACCTGAATTGACACTACTGTTCCCATGTCCAGATTTAGATACCTCTATAAGTGGCCTGATTTTCATAGAAGTTGATGGGTGCTGTCATAAATATAAAGGGAAGGGTAAACCCCTTTAAAATCCCTCCTGGCCAGAGGAAAAATCCTCTCACCTGTAAAGGGTTAAGAAACTAAAGGTAACCTCGCTGGCACCTGACCAAAATGACCAATGAGGAGACAAGATACTTTCAAAAGCTGGGAGGAGGGAGAAAAACAAAGGGTCTGTGTCTGTCTGTGTGATGCTTTTGCCGGGGACAGAACAGGAATGGAGTCTTAGAACTTAGTAAGTAATCTAGGTAGGTATGTGTTAGATTATGATTTCTTTAAATGGCTGAGAAAATAGCTGTGCTGAATAGAATGAATATTCCTGTCTGTGTGTCTTTTTTGTAACTTAAGGTTTTGCCTAGAGTGATTCTCTATGTTTGAATCTAATTGCCCTGTAAGGTATCTACCATCCTGATTTTACAGAGGTGATTCCTTTACTTCTATTAAAAGTCTTCTTGTAAGGAAACTGAATGTTTTTTTTTCATTGTTCTAAGATCCAAGGGTTTCGGTCTTTGGTCACCTATGCAAATTGGTGAGGATTTTTACCAAACCTTCCCCAGGAAGTGGGGTGCAAGGGTTGGGAGGATTTTGGGAGGAAAGACGTGTCCAAACTCCGTTTTTTCAGGAACCCAGATAAAGTTTGGTGGTGGCAGTGGAAATCCAAGGGTAAAATTAATTTGTACCTTGGGGAAGTTTTAACCTAAGCTGGTAAAAGTAAGCTTAGGAGGTTTTCATGCAGGTCCCCACATCTGTACCCTAGAGTTCAGTGTGGGGAAGGAACCTTGACAGGTGCTCAGCAGTCTACAAAATCAAGCCACTTTTTATATAATTAGAAATAGACTTTCTTTAAAGCTCTGGACCTAGATTTTTTTTCCCTTCTCCTTAGTGAGAATTATGAGACCTATGAAGTCTGAAGTTTAAAAGCTCAAGCATTTTTGATTTATCCAAGTATAAAAAAGCTCTTAGATTTCCTTCTAATGCAAACAAGGTATCTCTTTCACTGGAAAAAAAAATCTGAATTTCTTAAAACTTTTAAAATACCATCTTTCAGTTGGGACCAAGCATATATATTTTCTACCCAAAAGGTGAAATTTTCAGAAAGTAATGTGTGGAAACCAAGAGTGGGGGATTTATAATGAAAGGAACTTTAGCTATACTGTTTGCTTGCTACCACAAACGTAATATTTGCAAATGGATTAAAAACAACTTGAGCAAAAAGAAAACTTTTCTACAAGTATAAAATGACTTAGAAGAATGAAGCATGAAAACTCAGTAAAGGACCTTGAGGTAAAAATGGATTTTTCTCCAAAGCTGTCTAGACAGTTCCAAGAAGCACTGAGAAAGTCAACAGAATGTTTGGATGTATGGTTATAATAACAGAGTATAATTCTAAAGGAACTGTAATGAGATTCTACTCTTCTCCAGTAAGCCTCATTCAGAATTTTAAACTCCTGGTTATTACATTATTATCAAGATATAGCACTTGAAAAGGTCCAGAAGAAGGGGTTACAGGATTTTTAAAAGATGAACTATTATTTAAGCTACGCTTAAAAAAAAAGCCTAAATCTGCCTCCTTAAAAAAGGTTTAATTTGAAACCGCTTCAGCCTGAGCCATTTTTATTAGTGCTGTATCGATGATAAGGAAAGGAAGCAGGTAGAAACTCAACAACTTAAACTGTTTGATTCTGGATAAAGAGGTACCGCTGGTTTTCCTAGGTAGTCTAGCAACTATGTAGACTGGCCAATGAAATACAATGGCTGCATGAGGTGAAATTTGACTTTGGAGGAGAAAGGGGGAGAATATAAGAATACCAAAAATCATTTGTTAGAAGGTATTTGTTTCCTGGGTTTTTTGACTGATACTTCTGGCTTTGGAAGCAACAAGTTTCATGCCAGGTAGTTGGCTGGCTCAGAGTAGCTCTAGCAGTGGCGAGGGCAGTGGCAGGGGGAGATACATAGATGGCTTTTATCTACTTTTGTCTCCCCCTTCCCCACCCAGTAGCTCTAAATACTCCTTTGTCACAGTTAAGGGTCTGCCCCAGCAAATCACATAAAGGCAATGCTTAGATTCTATGGAGATGGGATCTATAAAGAGTCCTAAGATAGATATCATTTGTGTTATAGTACCATCTAAAAGACCAACTAAGATCAGGGATGCATTGTGTGAGACGCTATATGGATACATAGTAAAAGGCAATTCCTGCTTTGAAAAGCTTTACATTCCAAATAGAAAAGACGAAGGGTGTCAGGTTAAAAAAAAAAAATAGATGAAGCCACAATTGAGCCCTATGTGAATTATTTTCATATCACAAAATAAGCCCAGGCAGACATGGGAGAGTGCAGGGAAAGGGAATGCCTTTGGAGAATCAGCAGGATGCAGAAAATGTTTCTGTATTAGCTGAAATAATAATTGCTAAATATACTTCTTAGAGTTGAAATCATGGATCAGGTTCATTCCTGGTTTAGTTGCACTGATGTCAGTTGAAGAAAATGCAATTACACTAGGGATACATCTGGCCCCATGTGTTTCTTGTAATTTTTGGTGATGAAGTAATTGACAACTAGGGGCCAAACTCTGCCCCTGGCTGTGCATGTCAATAAAAATCGTGTATATTCAATGAGAGATCCATATGCACATCTGAGTTCAGTATTTGGCCTTAAAGGAATATGTTGTTGCAGCTGTTCTTCCAGAGAAATCATACATAGATGGCTTTTATCTACTTCTGTAAAGTAATGTAACAATGCTATGCACTAATTTCCCCTTCCCTTTACATAAAACAAAACAAAAACAAACTTGGATTTTTTTTCCTGATTAACTTGAAAAGGAAGATGCAAATATTTGTCAGATGTGGACAGCTATATGAGTAAAACATCTCATCCATTTGCTGAATGCGTCACTTGCCTCTGTGAAAATACACAGAGGCTGAGGCCACATTGGTAGTAAGGAAAGAAAAAGTGAGTCTCACAGATAAAGATGTTGTTTCTTTGTTTTCTGCATATATTTCTTTCCCAGGAGCAAAGGTGCTGAATGCTGCCTAGTCAAAGTTTAGAGCAGTCCCGGGTTATAAATTTCTACTGAGTTTGGAGGCATAACTCCCTTTTGTAGGAAAGAGGTGAGGGAAGTTTCCTATCAATGTGTCTTTCATAAACAAAGGTAAGTTGGGTATTGTAGTGTTAACCATCTCTGGGGGGTCTTTTGAGTATCCATGGGTTTGCTCCAAACCCATAAAAAAAACAATGGGAGACTTAAATCAGACCTCATATGCTTTAATGTGTGCACACATTCTTCAGATCCTTCAATCCCTGAGCACACAATTCTCACTTGTTACAGTGGGAGTGGTACTTGCATAAAGATTGTAGGGTCTGGCCCATAATGCATTTATAAAACAAAATGTCAACCTAAATATTGTTCATAAAGTCAAGAATGCTATGGGAATTTGTCCTGTAGTACTCTGTGGTGCTCTGATATTGTACCTGTAAGGTCAAATTTACACAATGCTTCTCAATCACAAGGATTTCACTACATAATGCCAAAAAACAAAACAAACAAAAAAACCCACCTCCATCCTCAGTGAGATACTCATTTCTGCAGTATATTATAACATCACTTTCAGCTACTTGGTCTACCAAATGACTGCCAGAAGATGAGACTGAATGACAAGATAGATCACTTGAAAGTGTGCTGTTCTGTTCATTCCCTCTGAAGTATCTGGCACTGGCCACTGTCAGAGACAGGATACTGGGCTAAATGGACCATTGGTCTGACCCAGTATGGCCTTTCTTATGTTCTTATGTCTGTGGATGAAATGCTGAGAGCAGACCCATTGCAATCACCCTCGTTTAAGATTGTTCTCCTAACTCTTTGGGAAATTCTTTGGCTAATAGAGCCATCTTTGAGAATGAACTGTGCCTTTTCATGATGCTCTGGCTTCCCAAAAAGCACTGCATAGAGATTAAAGTAAGGCTCTTTACAACTTTCAAACTATAACATTTTTATTCCTCCCTTGGCATTCTACAATCGCTGCTCTTTGCTGTTTGCCTGATGCTATGTTTCTTGCCAAGATACTGCTGGTTACAAAATCTAACTTTCTTAAAGTGCAGACAACTAAACTTTTGCTAAAAATAATCATTATGATGTCTCTTTTTTGCTTCTTGCATCAGGTCTTTTGGGGTTATGAGACTCTGGGGAGATTGATATATTCTTCTTTGATTGCATGTAAGAAGTAAAAATATTTTTATCCTGATTTTTTTATAAGTTTATCTAAATATGGTGTGCCAGCCCAAAAGATTCCCTCAGCAAACAGACTTCTCTGCCAAACAAAGTGTCTGGGTATCGTGACATAAATAGACTCATTATTCACTCTGAAGTCATTGCAGGAAACTCCTGAGAACCAATATCTAAGTATCTCATTTTGTAGTTATATGTGGCTCTATGCTGCTTTAGTCATCAAAACAATCTTCCCTCCCCTATTCTGAGCCTTTTTGAACTTGGAGACATTTTTGTTTTGTCGGCACTGCAATTTTCTTATAACAGTCTTTAAAAATGCATGAGAAATTATTCATTGTTCCAAGACTACTGAATCAGGCACTTTTATTTGTAGCTAGTATTCCTCATTCTGGTGACTTCTGAAGTTTTAAGATACATTTTTGGATATTTATTTTTATTCCAAAACCTTTATGTCAGAAACAATTAAGGCTGATAAGTGACAACAATGGACTTGCCTATCAAATCACATACAATACCTATGCATTCATAAGCAAGGAAAAGAAGAATCAAGCCCATCAGAAATCTGACACTTCACACATGATAAACAAATACATGTTTCTTATCAAATAAAAATATTAGCATATTTCATCACAACATATGAACCTTAACTCTGACCTGGTTAAGTATTATGGGGGTTCTGATATCTCAATGTCTCTTAATTGTTACTGTTAACTGGGTGGGTGTGTGGGTGGATGTGCATGTGCACAAACAACTTTAAAAGGACATTATTAAGACTGCAAAGTCAAGCACTTAGGAAATGCCATCATTAAGGTTGTCCTCATAGTGCTCTGAGTTCTCAGCATTTCTGCAAATCAGATCCCAGGGTCTCAAGTTGGGCACCCAATCCATATGACTCAACTAACAACACACAAGAACTTTTTGACAGAGGCTGGGATGGATTCCTATTCTCCAGGGCAACTTTCAACTTACTTAACCCTGAAACTACCCTTCCTTTTCCTGCTATCCCCTGCCTCAACTACTTCACACTGTCCAACTTCCTCTACAGATGAGCCAGGGGTTCTGCAGGCTACAGTCTCCTTCACTTCACAGCCCTGCTCTGTTTCAAGAGCAGCTCCATCACATGAGCTGAATGAGGCAGGCTTCCTGTGGAAAAAATCAATGACCAGGCAATTAAAGATTGTATCCTAATACATATGCACAAGGCAAGCAGATTAAAGTTGCACAATCAACCTTCATTCTGGTATTCCCTAAATTGTGAGTGCTCAGCTTTGTTAAAAGAATATTATTAAGGTTGCATATTTTTTGTGTTTAAATCTTTATATATTATATATAACACAACCAACTGAGACTAGAACATTCTGTTGGTTAAGCACTTGGTGAGACATCTCTCATAGACAGAACTACATGAGGACACCACTTCCAGAGTACTAGGTCCAAGAAATACCTTCTCCCCAAGCCAGATGCGATGGAGGAGGAAGAACAGAGCTCATGTGGGAAAAAGCAAATACCAAAAGCCACAAACTCCATCATGAAGGAACCAGGGCATCAGCAGTAGGACTCCTTTCAATCTCTGGCAGCTGCAGGACAACTAGAGATAGTTGGGAAAATTGAATTTTTATGGAAAAATTTGATGAACATGAGAATTTATATTTTTGTCAACTTTTAGCAGAAAAACTCTCTCATTGCCAAACATCTGGAAACTTTTTGGTTTTCAGACCAAATGTTGTGCTTTATAAAAAATCTACGTTTTTAAAAAGAAAATAGACACCTTCACAATAATAAACTCCTCATTTAGTAAAAAAAAAGTGTCTAATTTTTGATGGAAAATTTTCAACCAGCCTTAATGACAACCCATCACTGATGGTTGCTAGCCATGAATATCATCAGAGAAAAGAAGGTTAGAGGGGACAGATTCCACCTGTAAACAGTTACTTTACAGAGAAGAAACTGAGACACAGAGGGGTTTGCTGGCTGTTCTAAGGACATATAGTCAATGGTAAATTTAGAAATATAACTTGGATCGTGTCATGTCCAGGCCTTTTCTACAACCACTACACAATGTTCCTTATAAGTTACTGTATCTTGCTCCATCTCTCCTGTTACTCATTATAAAGTCCCTTTTTGTAACGCATAACTAGCTAAAATATTCAAAGTACTTTTCCCAAATAATAACTGAGGGGGGAGCAAACTAACTATAATGGAGTTAACTTTAAAATATTCAATTAACACATTTATAAGGGCTTGACTGACTGCAAACATTCTTCTGTTTAGCCGAGACAAAGGCTTTGGTTACCAAGCTAGGGATAGAAAAAGATGATAGCATAGAAAAGGATGATAACATCATGGAGATGATCTGCACATTATTCCTGGGGGAATTCTGCACTACTGCATGTGTGCATAATTATTGAGCTCCACAGATTTCTATTTTGTTTTGTGCATAAAAAAGCTTCTGCCAAAATGTTGCTGCTGTTCTGACTTTTGCCCATGAGAGGGCGCTGTGGCACAAGAACAGCAGCAGCTCCCAGCAGAAAATAACTTTTGCAGTTCTGCTTTTGCCTACCAGAGGACACTGTGGCAATAGACCAAAGCTGCAGCTCACGGTCAGTATGGGAAGAGAGAGAGCTGCCTTCTTCACAGAGCTTGTCAGGCCAGGTCAGGAGACGGGTTATGGGGAGACAGACAGTGCTGGGTGCTGCAGTGCGTGTCGGATGGGCTCATAAAGGCTAATGGACAGACTGGGACAGGAGCTGAATGGGTGGAGGCACAGGGCCACATGGGGGAGGGAGGTACAGACACATGGGAACAGAGGGTGGCTGGGTGGGAGCACAGAGACACATGAGGACAGGGGGAGAAGAGACAGGGAGACATAGGGACAGGGGAGTGGCTGGATGGGGACACAGAGACACATGGAGACAGGGGAGTGGCTGGTTGGGGGCACAGAGACACATGGCGACGGCGGAGGGGGGACAGGGGAGTGCCTCAGTGAGGGTACAGAGACACATGGGGACAGGACCAGAGGTGCCTGATGGAATGGGATAGGCTAGGGGTCAGCTAGGGTCTGCATGGGGGAAGTACTCTAACAATCCCTTCCCATCCCCATCCCCCACAAAAAAGCCTGTTCCATTCTTTTCCCACCCATACCCAACAACCCTCCAAGTTCACACTCAGGCTCCTTCCCATCAATTTACTTCCCTCTCCCTCAGCTCCTCCATTAGCCTTGGACTCCACCAAAGCCTTTGCACTGCTTCTGAGGTGTGTGGGAAATACAGTTGTGTATTTTAGTTTAAATGAATTATTACTCAGAGTTCTGTATTAATATGCCTAGTAAGGGATCTATTTGTCAAAAAAAAAACATTTCTGGAATCTTATTTGTTGTCTGTATTGTTATAGACATACTTGCTGACAGGTACTTTTAAAGAAATGACCAAAAATAACTGAAACCGGTGTGATTATATTGTGTTATTTTGACAAATAAAATATGCAGAAGTTTGCAGAATTTCAAAATTATTGTGTGCAGAATTTTTAATTTTTTGGTGCAGAATTCCACCAGGAGTAGCACTTTCTTCTGGAGATATGTTGCCAACGCTTTTACCATATCACATATGGCAAATGCATCATTGGGTTTCATCTTTGACATTACTGTTTATTTGCCATTGTCAATACAATCAAATGTCCTCAAGCTGCAAAGGGGTATGAAAAAATCCAATGGAGAGAAATTGATTGTATCTCCAGCCAATAAGCTATATTATACATTAATAGGGGACAGGTGGGGGTCTCAGCACTTAACTAAATACATTACCATGAGCTAAAGAGCAAGGTATTGATTTGTGTTTGTCTTTTTAACATCAACAGTAAAATCAGGAGTGCTTTCACAAATCATAGAATAAGACTTAGGAGTGTAGAGAAGCAATAGACAAACCTTAAAAGGTTTGGAGTTTTGGATTCATGTAAGCTATAAAAAAAAATCAGACGCTTATTCCAAGTTTATCATGTCTCATCCTTCCCCTAAACCAATCTTCTCCCAACCTCAATTTTTCTTCTTGTCTCATCAACTTTCTTTTCCCACCCCTTAAATTCTCTAATCAGTCCCTTGTTCATTCCACTCCCCACAGCCCCAATAAGTCTTTTCTCCTTGTGGTAAGGGGGTCTTAGGTGCACTATCTTTTTATCTGAGATATATTGCTCTATTCAAGATCTTGTGTGCTCTGGGCTTTCACATCATGGGTTCCTCAGTTAATCTGGCACCTCTGAATTCAGGGAAGGCCTGAAGGTTGAGATTGAGGAACTGCAGAAAGCTGACCAGAGGAGCCTCTGTGATTGGTTCACATGGACCTGTCGGGGTATCAGGAAAGACTCTTGGTTCTTGTATTTACGAACTGATTCAAAATAAACAACTTAATGTATTACTGGAAATCAAATGAGTATGACATGGTGAATCTTCAGTAGTTTTGACAAGAAGCTATTGATAGTCTTTTTGGAGAAATATGAGAGAATTTCCAAAATAATCTCAACAATCTCTCACACATCCATACACTTCTAATATTGTGGAAGGTTGTTTGTCCTTCTCTAAGCCCAAAATTTGCAGTAGGTGAATCTTGAGTTTCATATTTGACTGAAAGGAATAATTCCCAATGCATTAGTGAGTTACATGAGGTACCCAGCCAGGGAAGAGACACAATGAACCTGACTGATAGAAGTAACCAATACAGCACAAATTGCAAATGGTAAGTATTTTGCAACAAGCTGTTCAAAAACAACATGCAGACCAAGGATTATTACCTGAAGAAATCCACAAATCATTTCTAAACATGAGCAATTCTGAGAATATTTGTGAATAGGAATAAAGAGAACTCATTGAATAATTTACTTGTTATGGATTATTCTCTCAGCTCTGCTGTGGAGCTAATATACTCTAGAGTGCACTGCGGGATTTCTCAATCGCTGATCTTGCTTATTGTTCAACATGACAGCTTGGAAAACCCCAGTACGTTCAGGGGGAGAGACAGCTTCAGAGAATCTCTAACACTTAAGAGGTGGAGCAGTGAGACTTGGAACATAATGGGCCAAATAGTCTCCCACAGAACCAGTCAGAGGGAGAAGTTGTCTTATTTGGATTGGCTAATGGCAAAGGAAACAATGCCTCAGTTTCACAGATTTCAGGAGGTAGAAAAGCTGTACATCAAGGTGTAAATTCCATTTTCTGTTACATGTTTTCACCAGGTAAATTTTAATCTTGTGGCTGGTAGCAGCCACAAGTCCAGGAAGAGTTCACAGAGAGGGTTTCGTATGGGTATTTCAGAACTAACAAAAGTCATGTAAGTGATGCTAAACCCTAATATATATTCTTGCTTATTTGTTTACTTAATGACAAAATGTTCCAGTCTTTTGTATCCAATTTCTAGCAGCAGGAAAGTGGAAACTGAAATTTTGGGGTTTATTTTCTTTATAAAAGTAAATATACAATAAAAAGCAGATGAAGAAAGGGATGTAGTGAACATTTTAGGCTTTCTCCTTTGAAAGAAAACAAAAGATAGCCTCCATCAAAGCCAGTGACATAAGAAAAAATGGCACAAACAAAGCCCTTGCCTATATGTCTTCCTTAGATTTTTATTACTGCTAAGAAAAAGCAGCACCATTCTCACAGGGCCTCACCACTCAATGTCATGGAGTTGGTTTAGATCAGACCATTGTGGGGCTGATACTGGGACTTAGGATCTTTCAAACTAGAGGCAAAATTTAGGCCTTGGACTGTGCATAGATGAAAACTGTTGTTTTTTTGTTCTGTTTTGTTTTGCAGACAAACTATATTCATGAGGGGAAACATGGACAATAATGAAACCTGGTGATTATGCCAAGAATCACCTGGACACAAAAAGCCAGATTCACAGGCCCTTATTAAAGAAGTGTTACTATATGGCCTGAATTTGTTGCCTACCTCCTGTTTGCAATTTCCTGGAAGAATAACAATGCTGAGAAATAATTTAAAGCCCGTGGTAACCACACAACAAAATATATTCTGCAGCTTTTAGCACATGAAGCAGCAGAAAATTTCCCCAGTGCCTTCCTCCTGATGCTTTTGTTACAGTTTGTGGAGGATGAATCACAGTAGCTACACCACTTATAGTCTGTCTATATCTAGGTGGGAACGGAGGATTGAGGACTTTAAATTCTCCATCACCCTGTCATTAATGCGGGACTGTTTCTTACTTCTCTTAGAATCACTCTGCACAGGGTAAAATGACTACACAAGGTATGTGTCAAGGTTCCTCCCCCACTCTGAACTCTAGGGTACAGATGTGGGGACCTGCATGAAAAACCTCCTAAGCTTATCTTTACCAGCTTAGGTCAAATCTTCCCCAAGGTACAAAATATTACACCGGTTATCCTTGGACTGGCCGCTACCACCACCAAACTAATACTGGTTACTGGGGAAGAGCTGTTTGGACGCGTCCTTCCCCCCAAAATACTTCCCAAAACCTTGCACCCCACTTCCTGGACAAGGTTTGGTAAAAAGCCTCACCAATTTGCCTAGGTGACTACAGACCCAGACCCTTGGATCTTAAGAACAATGAACAATCCTCCCAACACTTGCACCCCCCCTTTCCTGGGAAATGTTGGATAAAAAGCCTCACCAATTTGCATAGGTGACCACAGACCCAAACCCTTGGATCTGAGAACAATGAAAAAGCATTCAGTGTTTTAAAAGAAGACTTTTAATAAAAAATAGAAGTAAATAGAAATAAAGAAATCCCCCCTGTAAAATCAGGATGGTAGATATCTTACAGGGTAATTAGATTCAAAAACATAGAGAACCCCTCTAGGCAAAACCTTAAGTTACAAAAAAGATACACAGACAGAAATAGTTATTCTATTCAGCACAATTCTTTTCTCAGCCATTTAAAGAAATCATAATCTAACACATACCTAGCTAGATTACTTACTAAAAGTTCTAAGACTCCATTCCTGTTCTGTCCCCGGCCAAGACGACTACAGACAGACACACAAACCCTTTGTTTCTCTCCCTCCTCCCAGCTTTTGAAAGTATCTTGTCTCCTCATTGGTCATTTTGGTCAGGTGCCAGCGAGGTTACCTTTAGCTTCTTAACCCTTTACAGGTGAGAGGAGCTTTCCCCTGGCCAGGAGGGATTTCAAAGGGGTTTACCCTTCCCTTTATATTTATGACACGCCCCCCAAATCTCAGCTAGGGTGAAACACTGGCTGGGATTTCTTCCTGGAGCTCTAGGAAAACAGAGTTAATAAGACACATGCATCTCTAAATATACTACCAAGTACATAAAGACTAACAATATTTTCCACATCTCAAGGACAATTTTAACCAGTTGATTCTGGGAAACTTTCACGGGAGAGTGCATCAGCCACTTTGTTAGAAGCTCCTGAGATGTGTTGGATGTCTAAATCAAAATCTTGGAGAGCTAAACTCCACCGAAGAAGTTTTTTGTTAGTTTCTTTGACAGTGTGAAGCCACTTTAGTGCAGCATGGTCGGTTTGCAGGTGGAAACGCCGTCCCCAAACATATGGGCGTAGCTTTTCCAGAGCGTAGACAATAGCATAACATTCTTTTTCAGTGACTGACCAGTTGCTTTCCCTCTCAGACAGTTTTTTGCTGAGAAACACTACAGGGTGGAATTCTTGATCAGGTCCTTTCTGCATTAAAACTGCTCCCACACCATGCTCGGATGCATCTGTGGTTACTAGGAACGGTTTGTCAAAGTCTGGGGCCCTTAGTACAGGGTCAGACATGAGTGTCGCTTTAAGCTTGTTAAAGGCCTTCTGACACTTTCCGGTCCACTGAACAGCATTTGGCTGTTTCTTTTTGGTTAGGTCTGTCAGTGGGGCAGCGATTTGGCTGTAGTGCGGTACAAATCGTCTGTAATAACCGGCCAAGCCTAAGAAGGATTGAACCTGTTTCTTTGACTTTGGGACAGGCCACTTTTGGATAGCATCCACTTTGGCCTGTAGGGGGCTGATAGTTCCTTGACCCACCTGGTGTCCAAGGTAAGTCACTCTGTTTAGGCCTATTTGACACTTCTTAGCCTTAACAGTTAGTCCTGCCTCCCTTATGCGCTCAAGGACTTTTTGTAGATGTTCCAGGTGGTCTGCCCAGGAATCCGAAAATATGGCCACGTCATCAAGGTAGGCGACTGCATATTCTCCTAATCCCGCTAGGAGACCATCTACAAGTCTTTGGAAAGTGGCGGGTGCATTTCGCAGCCCGAAAGGGAGTACATTAAATTCATACAGCCCGAGATGTGTGATGAAGGCTGACCTTTCCTTGGCAGATTCATCTAGCGGTACCTGCCAGTACCCCTTGGTTAAGTCCAAGGTAGAGATGAACTGGGCCCGTCCCAGTTTCTCTAATAGTTCATCTGTGCGTGGCATGGGATAGTTGTCTGGGCGAGTTACAGCATTTAGCTTACGGTAGTCCACGCAAAAACGTATTTCCCCATCTGGTTTGGGAACTAGAACCACTGGAGATGCCCATGCACTTTCAGAGGGGC
Source organism: Lepidochelys olivacea (assembly GCF_965140295.1). Classification (NCBI taxonomy): domain Eukaryota; kingdom Metazoa; phylum Chordata; order Testudines; family Cheloniidae; genus Lepidochelys; species Lepidochelys olivacea. The sequence continues at coordinate 71,010,264 of NC_140411.1, read as the reverse complement.
GGATTACACCCATCTGTAACATATCCTGGATCTCCCGTTCTATAGCAGTTTTAGCTTGAGGAGACACCCGGTAAGGTTGGACCCTAATTGGGTGAGCATTACCTGTGTCAATGGAGTGGTATGCCCATTCAGTCAGTCCTGGGGTGGCTGAGAACGTTGGCGCGTAGCTAGTGCACAGCTCCTGGATCTGCTGTCGCTGCATACGCCCAAGGGTCATGGAGAGGTTCACCTCTTCCACACCACCAGCACATTTCCCTTCATAGTAGACACCTTCAGGCCACTCAGCGTCGTCTCCTCCCTGGGCTGTAAACTGACAAACCTTTAATTCTCTGGAATAAAAGGGCTTTAGAGAATTAATATGGTACACCTTAGGCTTTCGGTTGGAGGTGGGGAATGCTATGAGATAATTAACAGCTCCCAGGCGCTCCTGGACCATGAATGGCCCTTCCCACGATGCTTCCATTTTATGGGCCTGGAGCGCCTTTAAGACCATGACCTGGTCTCCTACTTTGAAGGAACGCTCTCTGGCATGTTTATCATACCAGGCTTTTTGCTCTTTTTGAGCATCCTGTAAGTTTTCTTTAGCAAGGGCTAAAGAGGTTCGGAGGGTGTTTTGTAGGTTGGTTACAAAGTCCAGAATATTAGTTCCTGGAGAAGGTGTAAATCCCTCCCATTGCTGCTTCACCAACTGCAATGGCCCCTTAACCTCACGGCCATATACAAGTTCAAATGGGGAAAACCCTAAACTGGGATGTGGTACAGCTCTGTAGGCAAAGAGCAACTGCTACAACACTAGGTCCCAATCATTGGAGTGCTCATTTACGAATTTACGTATCATGGCCCCCAAAGTTCCATTAAACTTCTCCACCATGCCATTTGTTTGATGATGGTAAGGAGTGGCAACCAAGTGATTTACCCCATGAGCTTCCCAAAGGTTTTTCATAGTTCCTGCCAGGAAATTAGTCCCTGCATCTGTGAGGATGTCGGAGGGCCAACCTACCCTGGCAAAAATGTCTGCTAGTGCCTGGCACACACTTTTAGCCCTGGTGTTGCTTAGAGCTACTGCTTCCGGCCATCGGATGGCAAAATCCATGAAAGTCAGTATGTACTGCTTTCCTCTGGGTGTCTTTTTTGGAAAAGGACCCAGAATATCCACAGCTACTCGCTGAAATGGAACTTCAATGATGGGGAGTGGCTGGAGAGGGGCTTTGACCTGGTCTTGGGGTTTTCCCACTCTTTGGCACACCTCACAAGACTAGACATAGGTAGAAACATCCTTGCCCATTCCCTCCCAGTGGAATGACCCCCCCCCAAACGGTCTTTGGTCCTGTTCACCCCAGCATGGCCACTAGGGTGATCGTGGGCTAAGCTCAAGAGCTTGGCCCGGTATTTAGTTGGAACTACCAACTGTCTCTGAGGATGCCAGTCTTCCTGGTGTCCACCAGAAAGAGTTTCCTTGTATAAAAGTCCTCTTTCTACAACAAACCTGGATCGATTAGAAGAGCTGAGAGGCGGTGGGTTGCTCCGTGCTGCCGTCCAAGCTCTCTGGAGGCTTTCATCTGCTTCCTATTCGGTCTGGAACTGTTCCCTTGATGCTGGAGACATCAGTTCCTCATGGGATTGTGGACCTAGGCTTGGTCCCTCTGGAAGCGATATAGGGGATGGAGCTGTTTCTGTTGACTGTGAACCGCTCTCCGCTGGTGCACTATGTTGGGATTCAGGCTCCGGCTGAGCCTCTTGGGTCGGGTTATCGGCTGCTGCCAGTTCAGGTTCGGTGGGGCCCTCTGGTGTTGAGGTTGCAAGTACCGGATTCAGTGCTGACACGGGGACTGGTGTTGGTTGTTCGGCTGGTTCCGGTTCTGGGACTGGTTCCGTCTGGGTCTCTGGGACTGGATCCACTACTGCTGTTGCAGACATTGGCCTGGGGTCCAGGTCCATCACCTCTGACTGGGTCCTGATAGAAGTTTCCGGAACAGAGCTAGGCCTCACGGCTTGTTTAGCCTGGCTGCGGGTGACCATTCCCACCCTCTTGGCCTGCTTCACATGATTGGCCAAGTCTTCCCCCAACAGCATGGGGATGGGATAATCATCATAGACTGCAAAAGTCCACATTCCTGACCAGCCCTTGTACTGGACAGGCAACTTGGCTGTAGGCAAATTGAAAGAGTTGGACTTGAAGGGTTGAATCGTCACTTGGATCTCTGGGTTGATTAAATTGGGGTCCACTAAGGAAGCATGGATAGCTGACACTTGGGCTCCGGTGTCCCTCCACGCGGTGACCTTCTTCCCGCCCACACTCACAGTTTCCCTCCGCTCCAAGGGTATCTGGGAGGTATCTGGGCCTGTGGACCTCTGGTGTGATTCCGGTGCAATGAACTGTAATCTGTTGGGGTTCTTGGGGCAGTTGGCCTTTACATGCCCCAGCTCGTTACACTTAAAACATCGTCCAGCTGACGGGTCACTGGGGCGAGGAGGGTTGCTGGAGAACGGGGTGGTGGGACGATAAGGGGTCTGGAGGGTTCTTTGGGAGGTAGGTGGGGCTTTGGGCGGCCCCCGGTAATAGGGTGTGGTCTGGGGTGGTCCCTTCTGGTCTCCGCTCCAACTGCGACCAGTTTTCTTCTTCTCTGACACCTCCACCCATCTGGCTCCAATCTCTCCTGCCTCAATTACAGTTTTGGGTTTCCCATCTAGGATGTATCTTTCTATTTCCTCAGGAACACCCTCTAAGAATTGTTCCATTTGCATTAGGAAGGGCAAATTTACTGGAGATTCAACACTTGCTCCTGATATCCAGGCATCCCAATGTTTTACAATGTGGTAGGCATGTCGGGTAAATGACATGTCTGGTTTCCACCTTAGGGCTCGGAACCTCCGACGAGACTGCTCGGGTGTTATCCCCATTCTGACTCTCGCCTTGGATTTAAACAGTTCATACTTGTTCATGTGTTCTTTAGGCATTTCAGCTGCCACCTCAGCTAAGGGTCCACTGAGCTGCGGCCTCAGCTCTACCATGTATTGGTCAGTAGAGATGTTGTACCCAAGGCAGGCCCTTTCGAAGTTTTCTAAGAAGGCCTCAGTATCATCACCTGCCTTGTAGGTGGGGAACTTTCTGGGATGGGAAGTGGTACCTGGAGAAGGATTGCTAGGGTTTGTTGGTATATTCTGCTGGGCCTTTATCCTCTCCATCTCCTCCACATGCTTCCTCTCTTTTTCCTTCTCCTCCTCCATATGCTTCCTCTCTTTTTCCCTCTCCTCCTCCACATGCTTCCTTGCCTCCATTTCCCTCTTGTGGGCAGCCTCTTGGTGTTGTTCTGCCTCCCTTTCTTGTTCCTTCTTCAGCTGCATGAGTTCTATCTGTCTTTCATGTTCCCTTTGTTTTTCCCTCAGCCTGAAATTTGGCTAATTCCAGCTGTAGTCGAGCTGAGGATTTGGCCATTCTAACCTCTCTGTTTTTAACTAACTTTACACCCGAGGTTTAGAAATAAACAAACAAAACTTGGCTGTAAAATTTTGCTGTGCTGGAATAGAATACCTATTCTCTGATAGTGATTGTCAGCCTACAGAAAAAGACAATTCCCTTGTCTCTACTCTGGGCCCAAATTAAAGCAAAAAACCTCCAACTACTTGGAAACCTGCTTACCCAGCCCAAAGAAAAAAAAATTCTTTTCAAACCTGTGCTCCTTGTAAAACAAAAAACAAAAAACAAAATCAAAATCCTAAAAAAACCCCTGCCACTTTTGTCTCCAGGCAAATGGGTAGAGCACACCCCCCCTATTTACTTTTAGGAAGAAAAGAAAAAAAACCTCTCGGTTGGAAGACTGTGAATTTCCCTGCAGGAGTTAAGTACCCTGCCTCCAGGCAAGAAAACCTGCAATTCACAAGATAATCCCCTTTTGTCTCTGCTTGGCCACAAAGCAGAGAGAAACCAAGCTGCTTTCAGTTTCAAAGCTGCTTTCTGGACTTTCTTTCCAAAGAAAAAAAAAATTCCTTTTTAAAATCTGTATTTCTAGTTCAAAAAATCTCAACTGGATCTCAAATGATTTCAGGTTAATCCCACCACTGTGCCACCATGTCAAGGTTCCTCCCCCACTCTGAACTCTAGGGTACAGATGTGGGGACCTGCATGAAAAACCTCCTAAGCTTATCTTTACCAGCTTAGGTCAAAACTTCCCCAAGGTACAAAATATTACGCCCGTTATCCTTGGACTGGCCGCTACCACCACCAAACTAATACTGGTTACTGGGGAAGAGCTGTTTGGACGCGTCCTTCCCCCCAAAATACTTCCCAAAACCTTGCACCCCACTTCCTGGACAAGGTTTGGTAAAAAGCCTCACCAATTTGCCTAGGTGACTACAGACCCAGACCCTTGGATCTTAAGAACAATGAACAATCCTCCCAACACTTGCACCCCCCCTTTCCTGGGAAATGTTGGATAAAAAGCCTCACCAATTTGCATAGGTGACCACAGACCCAAACCCTTGGATCTGAGAACAATGAAAAAGCATTCAGTGTTTTACAAGAAGACTTTTAATAAAAAATAGAAGTAAATAGAAATAAAGAAATCCCCCCTGTAAAATCAGGATGGTAGATATCTTACAGGGTAATTAGATTCAAAAACATAGAGAACCCCTCTAGGCAAAACCTTAAGTTACAAAAAAGATACACAGACAGAAATAGTTATTCTATTCAGCACAATTCTTTTCTCAGCCATTTAAAGAAATCATAATCTAACACATACCTAGCTAGATTACTTACTAAAAGTTCTAAGACTCCATTCCTGTTCTGTCCCTGGCCAAGACGACTACAGACAGACACAGACCCTTTGTTTCTCTCCCTCCTCCCAGCTTTTGAAAGTATCTTGTCTCCTCATTGGTCATTTTGGTCAGGTGCCAGCGAGGTTACCTTTAGCTTCTTAACCCTTTACAGGTGAGAGGAGCTTTCCCCTGGCCAGGAGGGATTTCAAAGGGGTTTACCCTTCCCTTTATATTTATGACAGACTTTAGGCCCAATTCTCCATCACCCTGTCCTTAATGCGGGACTGTTTCTTACTTCTCTTAGAATCACTCTGCACAGGGTAAAATGACTACACAAGGTATGAGACTGGAGAAGAATTGTGCCCAGAAATTTTGTTTCAGAAATGGACTCTACACCTGATATAAACTGATGTAACTCCATTGAAGTTACAGGTGGGCTGATTTACACTAGCTGAGGGTCTTGCCCTACATAGTTAATACTGATGTAAAATATTGTAAGCAAGAGCAGAACCAGCCTCCAAAGGTAAGAATTGTATCTGAGATCTCCTAAATAGGAAAAGGCCTGCAAGTGAATAATGCCCTCACTACAATCTTAACCTGCCCCCACCCCAACTGCAAACAGCTAGGCACTTGTAGTCCCATTGAGATTTACGCATAAGAATAAAGTTATACATGTGCATATCTGTTTGCAGGATTGGGGCTAAAGAAGTTACAGAAAAGTAACACCTATCAAACATATCATTTACAAATGGTGGAACCTAGAGTTTTCCTTCACATTCTCTTGGCTTAGAAGCCCTGTAGACTTCAGAACAGATCTTTGATTTGTTTCTGCATTCCTAAAAAAGTGGCTGCTGAGAAAGAGTTTGATCTTGCCATTTTGAGAATGTGAGTTTGCCTTCGGCTTGACAGGCACCTCAGTTAAAAGCATCAGGGCAAACCTTACATCTCTGCTGCTGAATGTGGTACTCTCAGTGCTGGTGCTGCTTTTCTGTTCTATTAATTTTACTAAAGACAGACTTTGTTTTATAGTAACAGCCACTGAAAGGAAAGAAGTAAGGAAACTACCTGACCAGCTGTGCCTGTGTAAGTGGATTATGAAGGGGCAGGCAATTTTCTAAGAATACTGTTCATTCAAACTGGAACTGATTATTAAACATCCTTATACTTTATTCTAAAAGTATGATTATTATTCTAAATGTTCATTAAATCTGTAAAGAGTGGTATTGTGACATGTCATTCCATATTCTTTATGAAAATATGCTTATGATATGAATATGACATAACTGAACTATACTTCATTCAAGATGGCTCATGTGAGATATCATTGGAAAGGTTATGATTTACTGAATGTGATTATCGAATTTGTATGCCTGTACCATTTCTATATCTAAGTTAGGAATATTGATTATGTATCTGTATTTCAACTATGCTACTTTGGGTGACTCCCACTGCTAACACTTCAGGTACAACAATGGAAAAGGCAGACAGAGGATGGCCCATCAGTGAGGACAATGGACTGTGAAAAGCTTGGCCTTCCTGTGGATGCTCTATACTGTCACTGACTCATGGACACTGTGATACTACAGAGTCAGGTGGTCTTGTCACCTGATACTAAAACATTACCTGGGACTTCTTGTAACTTTCCACTGTAAGGGGAGGGAGGGGAGTGGTCAAGTTTGGGAAACAAAAGATTCTCGCTATGATGGGTTCGGTTACAGAGACCCTCTTGGGACTGTGGAATTACCTCTGAGCTAGTTTTCCCTGCCAGCTTGGGAATCCAGAACCCTGCCTTGTTGAGCCAGACTCACTAGCCTGCTGCAACACAAACCCAGGTCTGGTCCACGCCCCCAAAGCTGAAGACTTTAACCAAAAACTGCTCAGCAGATCACCTATCTCCAGGACCCAGGCACCCAGTTCCCAATGGGATCCAAACCCCAAACAAATCTGTTTTACTCTGTATAAAGCTTATACAGGGTAAACTCATAAATTGTCTGCCCTCTATAACACTGATAGAGAGATATACGCAGTGGTTTGCTCCCCCAGGTATTAATCACTTACTCTAGGTTAATTAATAAACAAAAGTGATTTTATTAAGTATAAAATGTAGGATTTAAGTGGTTTCAAGTAATAACAGAACAAAGTAAGTCACCAAGAAAAATAAAGTAAAAACATGCAAGCCTAAGCCTAATACCCTTAGAAACTGATTACAGATAATACCTTACCCCCAGAGATGTTTCAGTAAGCTTCTTTCACAGACTAGACTGCTTCCTAGTCTGGGCCCAGTCATGGAGTCATAGACATTAATGTCAGAAGGGACCATTATGATTGTCTAGACTGACCTCCTGCACAATGCAGGCCACAGAATCTCACCCACCCACTCCTGTAATGAACCCCTAACCTATGTCTGAGCTTTTGAAGTCCTCAAATCATGGTTTAAAGACTTCAAGGTGCAGAGAATCCTGCAGCAAGTGACCCATGCCCCATGCTACAGAGGAAGGTGAAAAAACCCCCAGGGCCTCTTCCAATCTGCCCTGGAGGAAAATTCCTTCCCAACCCCAAATATGGCAATCAGCTAAACCCTGAGAATGTGGGCAAGACTCCCCAGCCAGACACCCAGGAAAGAATTCTCTGTAGTAAAATCCTTTCCCCGGTACAGTCCTTGTTAGTTCCAGCAGACATCTTAGGAGGAAAACAGGGGCTTTCTCATGACTGGCAGCCCCCTTTGTTCTGTTCCACCCCGTTTTATGGCTTTGGCACAAGGCGGGAACCTTTTGTCTCTCTGGTCCTGACCTCTCCTTCTAAATGGAAAAGTACCAGATTTAAGATGGATTCCAGTATCAGGTGACATGATCACATGTCCTGTGAGACCCCAGCCTCCATTCTCTCTGGGCTGGCCCACATGTACACAGGAAGGTTTGTAAGTAAACAGAGCCATTTACAGCCAATTGTCCTAGTCAATGGGAGCCATCAAGATTCTAAACCACCATTAATGGCCCACACTTTGCATAATTACAATAGGACCTCAGACTTATTCTTCATATTTCTAGCTTCAGATACAAGAATGATACATACATACAAATAGGAGGAATATATTCAGTAGGTTATAACCTTTGTTATGATACCTTACAAGAGACCTTTTGCATAAAGCATATTCCAGTTACATCATATTCGCACTCATAAGCATATTTCCATAACACATATAGAGTGCAACATCACACCTGCCTTATGTAAATCCTATTTAAGGGTGGGGAGGGAGGCAAACACGACTCCTCCTCTCTGTGACCTGTCTGCCCAAGAAGAACAACTGACGGCAAGGGGGGAGTCCAGAGTGAGACAGGGACTAGTCTGAAAAGGAATATAACTGGACCTCTGAATCACAGAAGCTTTGCAAACTGCCTGCAACAACATCTAGGGTGAGAAATACTATTTGTAACCAATTTCTTTAGTGAAACTATTTTAGTTTGTGTGTTTGATTTTATTTGCTTAGTAATCTGCTTTGTTCTGTTTGCTACCCCTTTTACCACTTAAAATCTGCCTTTTGTAGTTAATACAATTTATTTTGTTTATAATATAACCCAGTTTCTATCATTTTAATGGGGTGCGGGGGCAAGAAGTGTGCACACCTCTCTCCACATTGAGGGAGGGGGCAAATTTCATAACATATCTTTGGGTCTGCACTCCAAGGGAGGTGGACATCTGAGTGCTGGAGCAAGTCCCTTAAGATGAGTCTTCTCAGAGCTGATCTACAGCTGGGTGTGGCCCTGCCTGTGTGTGTGTGTGTTAGAGGAGGTTTTAAGAGCCTGGCTCAGCAAGATAGGTTAAAGGGGGCCCATGCTGGCAGAAGAGGTAGACTCAGTGGTATCTCAACACATCAGGTGGCTTCCTAAGGGATGCAATTCATCACAGGTATATCTTCTGATACTTTTATAATAATTATACCTAGCTTTTCAGCTGTAGATTTCTAAGCACTCTATGAACGAGAGAGGTAAAATTTATCCCCATTTATAGATTAGTAAACTGTGGCAAAGAGACAGAAAGCAAGTGTAGAGCTGAGAATAGAACCCACGTGTCCTGAGTCACAACCAAGTAACCTGACCACAGGGCTTCCATACCTTATGTCAACCATGTTATGCAGTATAATGTATTGTATATTTGATTTCCCTCTTTGGTTTTGCCACACTGCTCATGAGCCCTTCTGAACTGATTTTGAATGAGCCAGGGTAAATTTGTAGCCAGCCTTTGTACCAGGGGCCAGCAAGAGCTCCCTCATGAGGCTGGGACCAAAGACAGAAAATGTTACCCATACCCGAGGCCCACCCTCCAACCAGATTTGATTGTGGACTTAGGGCACTTCCCTTCACTGACAAGGCTGCTGCAAATAGGCTTGGCAAACTCCGTGTCTGAAAAGAAGAAGGTGTATTGTATGTGAAAAATTCAAGGGCATTGAGAATTTTATTTTTTATGATATTTTTATGTTCAGTGTTTAAAAGTCTTACCAAGTATTTGGAAAACAATGAGTCATATAAGAGGTGCTTAAAATGGATGGGAACTTACCTCTCTTAGCTAAAATAATTAATATTAAAAAAAATAAAAGGGAGAAATGGTGACTATAACCAGTTCTCAAGGTTGGCCTTAGGCATCTGCCAGTAATATTACCATATAAGAGGCGTCACTTCTGGAGGTATTCTAATGTAGGCACTCTGTTTTAACACAACCTACAACTTTTCCTTTTCTTCTGTTGTTTTTACGCCCCACAACTTTGAGGAGCATCCCAAACCACAAGAGCCTTCAGCTTTTCACGCCTCCCTCCCTCCCCAACTGTCTGGTGACAAGTGTCTGATACTAGACCTGAATGAATATTTCCATGTGATAATTTACTCAGAGAATTTACTATTGCTCGGCATCCCCTTTGCTTCAGCAGGGGGGCCTCTATGCTTGGCACAGAGAACAGATAAGGAAAGGGCCAGGCCAGGTCACAGCAAGCATGGGTCAAAACATGAGGGAAGGTAAATCAGAAGGGAGGCAGCATAGCCAGGCGGTCCTGGGCTCTGGCCTGCTTCCAAAAGCTTTAGAGGGATTATGGGAGCAGTCCTTGCACAAGCAAAGGTGCTAGCTGCTTCCCTGGTTCTATCACGGGAAAGAATTGCCCTTTTGTACATCTGAGACTCCATATACCTTGCTTCTCACAGGGCCCTGCCAAATGTAGGGTAAGATTTGTCAGTGTTACTGCCATAATCCATTCTGAAGGAGCAGTACACTTCAGTCTTGGAGTTGCCTGCAACTGTTCCAGGTGAAAAATGTTCACTAATAGAGTCTTTACCAGCGAAAGGCAGCCAAAGTGTTCCCTCCATCTATCAGTGCTCCAGAAGCAATTTACTAGCTAACTCTTCGTGACTGTGACGGTCCCAGGTGGGAGTTCTGTTCTCCTTCCTTCCACAGCTATAAAAATATAACTAATCAAAGTAAGTTTAGGAAACATTTTTAGAAGTCCCTAAACCGTCCTGTGATGCCCTCCTTACTGCATGTGTCATCAGCAAACCACACACCTATTAAAATTCCCATTGTCAAACTCAAGCCAAACTCCCATTGTCAAACTCAAATAAGCTTCAGAATAGGTTTGCAGAGTTGGAAAATGAAGAAGTGGCTCAGCAGGTAGTCACTGAAGGTGACAGGGCAAGGAAGAAGAGAAGAGCGGTTAGTCCTATAGGAAAAGGGGAAGAGTTAATGGAGATTACACCAAATATGAGCCCCAGGAGGATACAGGATGGGTTAAAAAGGATTACAAGGGAGAATGGGAATGGAAAAAACTTGCAGCCAGAGGGAACAGGGGATAGACTGGAGAATAGCACCGTCACTAGGAAAAGGCAGGTCTATGTGATTGGGGACTCTTTACTGAGAAGAATAGATAGGCCTGTAACCAGAGCTGATCCAGAAAATAGGAGGGTGTGCTGTCTTCCAGGTGCTAAGATACGGGATGTAGACCTGAGGTTAAAAAGGATTCTAAAGGGAGCGGGAAAGAATCCCCTAATTATCCTTCATGTGGGAACAAATGATACGGCTAGATTCTCGCTGGAAAGTATTAAGGGAGACTATGCTAGGCTGGGGAGGACGCTTAAGGAAATTGAGGCTCAGGTGATCTTTAGTGGGATTCTGCCTGTTCCTAGAGAAGGGCAACAAAGGTGTGACAAGATTATGACTATCAATAGATGGCTTAGGCAGTGGTGCTATAAGGAGGGCTTTGGGATGTATGGCCATTGGGAGGCATTCATGGATAGAGGACAGTTCTCTCGGGATGGACTTCATCTGAGTAGGGAAGGAAATAGACTTCTAGGATGGAGGCTGGCACAACTGATTAAGAGAGCTTTAAACTAGGAATTTGGGGGAGATGGTCGGGAGATGTCCAGGTAATCTCCACGCCAGAATTTAGCATAGAGTGGAAAGAAAATGAAGTAAGAGTGGATACAGCTGTAGGTAGGAGGAAGGGCAGTGTAGATACAAGTCTAATAGGTTATACTGGTAGTAAAATAACCGTGCCTAATAGGGTACAGAATGTGAGTGAGGCCAAACAGCAAAAATTAAGATGTTTGTACACTAATGCAAGGAGCCTAGGTAACAAAATGGAGGAACTAGAGTTACTGCTGCAGGAAGTGAAACCAGATATTATAGGTATAACAGAGACCTGGTGGAATAGTAGTCATGACTGGGCTACAGGTATTGAAGGGTATGTGCTGTTTAGGAAAGACCGAAATAAAGGTAAAGGTGGTGGAGTAGCACTGTATATCAATGATGAGATAGAATGTAAAGAAATAAGAAGCGATGAAATGGATATGACTGAGTCTGTCTGGGCAATAATTAAATTGGGGAAGAAAACTATTAGAGCCTCCCCTGGGATAGTGCTTGGGGTGTGCTATAGACCGCCGGGATCTAATTTGGATATGGATAGAGCCCTTTTTAATGTTTTTAATAAAGTAAATACTAATGGAAACTGTGTGATCATGGGAGACTTTAACTTCCCAGATATAGACTGGAGGACGAGTGCTAGTAATAATAATAGGGCTCAGATTTTCCTAGATGCGATAGCTGATGGATTCCTTCAACAAGTAGTTGCTGAACCGACTAGAGGGGATGCCATTTTAGATTTGGTCTTGGCGAGTAATGAGGATCTCATAGAGGAAATGGTTGTAGGGGATAATCTTGGCTCAAGTGATCATGAGCTAATTCAGTTCAAATTGAATGGAAGGATTAACAAAAATAAATCTGCAACTAGGGTTTTTGATTTCAAAAGGGCTGACTTTCAAAAATTAAGGAAATTAGTTAGGGAAGTGGATTGGACTGAAGAATTTATGGGTTTAAAGGTAGAGGAGGCCTGGGATTATTTTAAATTAAAGCTGCAGAAGCTATCGGAAGCCTGCATCCCAAGAAAGGGGAAAAAATTCATAGGCAGGAGTTGTAGACCAAGCTGGATGAGCAAGCATCTTAGAGAGGTAATTAAGAAAAAGCAGAAAGCATATAGGGAGTGGAAGAAGGGAGGGATCAGTAAGGAAAGCTACCTTATTGAGGTCAGAATATGTAGGGATAAAGTGAGACAGGCTAAAAGTCAAGTAGAGTTGGACCTTGCAAAGGGAATTAAAACCAATAGTAAAAGGTTCTATAGTCATATAAATAGGAAGAAAACAAAGAAAGAAGAAGTGGGACCGCTAAAAACTGAGGATGGAGTGGAGGTCAAGGATAATCTAGGCATGGCCCAATATCTAAACAAATACTTTGCCTCAGTCTTTAATAAGACTAAAGAGGATCTTAGGGATAATGGTAGCATGATAAATGGGAATGAGGATATGGAGGTAGACATCACCATATCTGAGGTAGAAGCGAAACTCAAACAGCTTAATGGGACTAAATCGGGGGGCCCAGATAATCTTCATCCAAGAATATTAAAAGAATTGGCACAAGAAATTGCAAGCCCATTAGCAAGAATTTTTAATGAATCTGTAAACTCAGGGGTTGTACCGTATGATTGGAGAATTGCTAACATAGTTCCTATTTTTAAGAAAGGGAAAAAAAGTGATCCAAGTAATTATAGGCCTGTTAGTTTGACATCTGTAGTATGCAAGGTCTTGGAAAAAATTTTGAAGGAGAAGGTAGTTAAGGACATTGAAGTCAATGGTAAATGGGACAAAATACAACATGGTTTTACAAAAGGTAGATCGTGCCAAACCAACCTGATCTCCTTCTTTGAGAGAGTAACAGATTTTTTAGATAAAGGAAACGCAGTGGATCTAATTTACTTAGATTTTAGTAAGGCATTTGATACTGTGCCACATGGGGAATTATTAGTTAAATTGGATAAGATGGGCATCAATAGGAAAATTGAAAGGTGGATAGGGAATTGGTTAAAGGGGAGACTACAACGGGTCCTACTGAAAGGTGAACTGTCAAGTTGGAGGGAGGTTACCAGTGGAGTTCCTCAAGGATCAGTTTTGGGACCAATCTTATTTAATCTTTTTATTACTGACCTGGGCACAAAAAGTGGGAGTGTGCTAATAAAGTTTGCAGATGATACAAAGCTGGGAGGTATTGCTAATTTAGAGAAGGACAGGGATACCCTACAGGAGGATCTGGATGACCTTGTAAACTGGAGTAATAGGAATAGGATGAAATTTAATAGTGAGAAGTGTAAGGTCATGCATTTAGGGATTAATAACAAGAATTTTAGTTATAAGCTAGGGACGCATCAACTAGAAGTAACGGAGGAGGAAAAGGACCTTGGAGTATTGGTTGATCATAGGATGACTATGAGCTGCCAATGTGATATGGCTGTGAAAAAAGCTAATGTCGTCTTGGGATGCATCAGGAGAGGTATTTCCAGTAGGGATAAGGAGGTTTTAGTACCGTTATATAAGGCACTGGTGAGACCTCACCTGGAATACTGTGTGCAGTTCTGGTCTCCCATGTTTAAGAAGGATGAATTCAAACTGGAACAGGTACAGAGAAGGGCTACTAGGATGATCCGAGGAATGGAAAACTTGTCTTATGAAAGGAGACTCAGGGAGCTTGGCTTGTTTAGCCTAACTAAAAGAAGGTTGAGGGGAGATATGATTGCTCTCTATAAATATATCAGAGGGATAAATACCAGAGAGGGAGAGGAATTATTTAAACTCAGTACCAATGTGGACACAAGAACAAATGGATATAAACTGGCCACTAGGAAATTTAGATTAGAAATTAAACGAAGGTTTCTAACCATCAGAGGAGTGAAGTTTTGGAATAGCCTTCCGAGGGAAGTAGTGGGGGCAAAAGATCTATCTTGCTTTAAGATTAAACTCGATAAGTTTATGGAGGAGATGGTATGATGGGATAACATGGTTTTGGTAATTAAATATTCATGGTAAATAGGCCCAATGGACTGTGATGGGTTTTTAGATGGGGTAAGATCCAAGTTACCCGGGAAAGAATTTTCTGTAGTATCTGGCTGATGAATCTTGCCCATATGCTCAGGGTTTAGCTGATCGCCATATTTGGGGTCGGGAAGGAATTTTCCTCCAGGGCAGATTGGAAGGCCCTGGAGGTTTTTCGCCTTCCTCTGTAGCATGGGGCACGGGTCACTTGCTGGAGGATTCTCTGCTCCTTGAGGTCTTCAAACTACAATTTGAGGACTTCAATAGCACAGATATAGGTGTGAGGTCTTTTTTAGGAGTGGTGGGTGAAATTCTGTGGCCTGCATTGTGCAGGAGGTCATACTAGATGATCATAATGGTCCCTTCTGACCTAAATATCTATGAATCTATGAATCAAGCCAAAGTTTGTCAGTGTAACCTGCTTCTCGAAATGCAAAATACCAACCATTCTACCATGGCTCTCCAGTACTTACTCTGAATGATAAAATGCTACCTTTATGCTCTTGTCTCACTATTATACTCCCAAGAACGAAGGTCTTGTCAATTTTATGTAGATCTTAAAGCAATTTTAAGAGCCAGTATATTTTAAGACATAGGGCAAAGAAATCAAATGCCAACAAATGTGCAGTGTGGTCTCCTCTAGCCGCAGTTATTAAACTGTAGAATAAATGTAGTGCTGCTTCTGCTAATTTAAGGGGAGAGACTAGTGGGCATATCCATGCTGTGATGAAACGCCCATGTCAGCTGACTCTGGTTCACAGGGCCGGGATGCAGTGATAAAAACTGCAATATCAACATTCAGGCTCAGGTTGGAGCCCAGGCTCTGAGACCCTACAAGTGAGGAGGGTCCCAGTCAGGGGCGGCTCTACCAATTTTGCTGCCCCAAGCAGTCGCTGCCGAATTGCCGCCGCGGGACACGGACTGCCGCCCCATTCTAAATGCTGCCCCAAAGCACCTGCTTGGAAAGCTGGTGCCTGGAGCCGGCCCTGGTCCCAGAGCCCAGGCTGCAGCCCAAACCCAGATGTCTATCTTGCCGTTTTATATCCCCACAGCCTGAGCCTCGTGAGCCAGGGTCAGCTGACACAGGCCAGCTCTGGATGTTTCATTACAATGTAGACATTCCTAGTGTGTAGCATTACTAGTCGAAGGAGGGACAAAGCCAAACCCCTGAGTCTGAACTCTTTCAAATTAAGGGCTATACGTGTGCTTCAGAATCAAAATTCTGTTTTCATCTCAGACTGGACACAAAATTAGAAGGGACCCAGTCCCAGCTCCTGCTTATTTTATGAGATTTTAGCTCAAGCTGGAGGAAATCTTCACAAGAAGAATTATAAGTTTTTCACCGATAACTATTTCATTTTTCTTTTTCAGTGCCATTGAATCAGAACTCAGTTCATAATCCTGATACAGTCTATTACCTGAATCCCCAAATGTGGCCTCAAACTAATCTGGATCTAGACATTGCCTTCTGAACGTATCATTAATATTGGTGAAATACATCATGTTTATAAAGGATACATTGTAATATGCTAATCAGAACACCATCCTCTGCTGTAAATGAATTCTCAAAATATCTCTTTGAATAAGCATAGTGAGCCAGATGCCAGCTGGTGTTTATCTGTGTCACTCTATAGGAGTCAAAGTATCTGGACCAGCTTTTTCGATTGTCACTATGCTTATGAATTTGCTCTAAGAACTGATGAAAAAATGTGAAATCTCATAGGGATATATACAATAATAATGAATTGCCTTCAGCTGGGCTCTGCATATACCCCAGTGTCTCCCTGCCTGGCTCTGATTAAAAGATTGGGATCTACAAGGGTCTGACCCTGATGTCACTTGAAATGGTTTTACACTGACATCAAGGAAGTTACTTCTGCTTTGCAGTAGTGTACATGAGAACAGAATTTGTCCCAGAGAGCCTGGAGGATTGGCCATCTCAGATCCGCTGATGAGAAACAGTGCCTTTTTACCTCCAGGTGACTGATTCAAATCTGGCTGCTTGTGCCGGCATTATAATCCCATGTAAATAATGGGGTTTTTACAATGCCCAATACCTAGAGCAGGTGGCAAATTTTCAAAAGGGCAAATTAAAAAAGGACAGCAAAACATCCATACAAAAGGTGCATATCCAAATGGCCAATTGCATGCACAAACAAGCACTTGCTGTGGAATTAATCATTTGCACGAGCAAAGGTAGGTTTCTAATTGCAGACAATTTAAGTGGCTTTGAAAAAAAAAAAACAGTTAGTCCTTGTCATCACCCTTCTTAAGAAAGAGACCAAGGAATTAAATAAGCATTGAGAACAAAGGACTCTAACCATCCAGATTAGGAATGAAACGCATCAGTGAGGCAGAGTGGAGGATCTTTCACTGTTGTGCTACACCCTATTATGTGGATAAACTGAGTAAGTTAGTTTCTAGTGCTATCATACTTACACCTTTCCTTACATACCAACTTTATACCAGGATGTATAGTTGCTCTTTCCAGGGAGCTAGACTGCTAAGTATCAGGCCACAGGGGAGACTAGAGAGCAGTTGAGGTTTGTCATAAAACATGGAAGGTTATAAACCATGTATAACCAGGTTATAAACCATAAAACATGGTTAAGTAGTTTTGTCTGAATCTATTCATGTATTCTAACATTAGAGGGAAAACAATTTAACTATATTATAAATATACTGTATGGGTATGGTTTTTAAAGCCTTTCATTCAAGCGAGACTTCAGCTTAAATGAAAGTTTTTTTAATAATGGCTTGATATCTTTTCTTTCCCCTTTCACATTAGTAATCACAATAAAAGCACTTCATATTTTTACACCTAGCTTTTTTCCAGTTTTATTAACAGCTAAAAGTGCTATGTTAAACACAACTAGATTTCAACTCAGTTTCTAGAAAACAGACTTAACATGTAAAAGCTTTGCCAGAGAATTTTGTGAAGGTCAAGACTATAGCAGGGTTCAAAAAAGAACTAGATAAGTTCATGGAGGATAGGTCTATTATTGGCTATTAGCTAGGATGGGTAGGGATGGTGTCCCTAACCTCTGTTTGCCAGAAGCTGGGAATGGGTGACAGGAGATGGATCACCTGATGGTTACCTGTCCATTCCCTCAGAAGCACCTAGCATTGGCCACTCTGAGAAGATAGGAGATTGGGTTAGATTGACCCTTGGTTTGACCCAGTGTGGCTATTCTTATAGGGTCGCCAACTTTCTAATTGCACAAAACAGAACACCCTTGCCCTGCCCCCTTCCCCACCCCTTGACCAAGGCCCCATCCCCCACTCACTCCATTCCCCCCTCCCTCTGTCACTCACTCTCCCCCATGCTCACTCACTTGCTCATTTTTACTGGGCTTGGGCGGGGGATTGGGATGCAGGAAGGGGTGAGGGCTCTGGCTGGGGGTGGGGGCTCTGGGATGGGGTCAGAAGTGAGGGGTTCAGGATGTGGGAGGGGGCTCCGGGATGGGGCAGGGTTTTGGCATGTGGGAGGAGGTGAAGGCTCTCGGCTGGGGGGTGCAGGCTCTGGGGTGGGACCATAAATGAGGGGTTCAAGGTGCAGGAGGGGGCTCTGGGTTGGGGCAGAGGGTTGGAGTGTGGGGGTGAGGGCTATGGCTGGGGATGTGGGTTCTGGGAAGGGGTCATGGATGAGGGGTTTAGGGTGCAGGAGAGGGCTTTGGGCTGGGGCCGAGGGGTTCAGCATGCAGGAGGGCATTCTGAACTGGGGCAGGGGGTTGGGGCGTGGGAGGGCATTTAGGATGTGAGCCAGCTCCCCAGAAGTGGCAATTTATCCCTTGGCTCCAAGGCGGAGGTGCAGCCGGGCAGCTTTGTGCAGTGCGCGCTTCCTCCTCCCACAGGCACCTATCCTGCAGAACCAGCACTCAGGGCAGGGGCAGCGTAAGGATCTGACCAGAGCCACCAGGGTCCCTTTTCAACCGGGTGTTCCAGTTGAAAACCAGACACCTGGCAACCCTACATTCTTATGTTCTTATGTTCAAGAACCAGGAATCAAAATTCCATCTCTTAATATGTATTACATGATTTGTCAATGTAGTTAAAATAACAGGAAATGGAAAGGGGGGCAGATTCTGCTTTCATTTACACCCAATGAAAATCTGGAGTAACTCCAACCTATGAGATGTAGATCTAGCCATTGCGATCTAGGTTTTGTGACCTCCTTACTCAAATATTGCAACTCTTTATATCTGGGAATAAAGCCAAGCAGACACTTAAAGAAAAGTTCAAAATGCAGCAGCCTCGCTTCTCGGGAACAGAGGTCCCTGGACATGTCACCCAGTAGTCTGCTCTGTGTAATGGCGTCCCACTGAATACAGAATCTTATGTATGGTTTCAATCTTAATATTCAAAGCCTTCAATGGCAATGGTCCAAGTCTCTCTCTTCACAAA
Source organism: Lepidochelys olivacea (assembly GCF_965140295.1). Taxonomy (NCBI): domain Eukaryota; kingdom Metazoa; phylum Chordata; order Testudines; family Cheloniidae; genus Lepidochelys; species Lepidochelys olivacea. Next base: position 70,991,710 of record NC_140411.1, on the reverse strand, counting down.
TCATGACCTCCTGTGACAGCTATTATAGTCCACTAGAACTAGAAAACACTCAGCCAAAGGGAGGGCTGAGAAGACAGAACTTGTGTTGTAACAGTGAGTTTCATAGTGTCAATCAAACGATAAGAATGAACATGGACTTTACAACTTTTAGATCTAAATACACAACCCATTTCTTCAACTTACCTTTCTTTAAATAATTCCCTTGCATTGTTTTTTTTTAATATATATTGGAAGGCTAAAGGAGATTTACAATGCTGTAAATGAATGCAAAATCTGGCCCTACCTACCTTCCCCACCCCACATAAACATCCGGTCTTTGGGAGATTGTACTCAGAAATTATTGCTGCTGTTTTTTCCAGGTTCTCTTGTCTGCACTATTAAGCCACTCGATATACAATTCTACTCTGAAAACTGACTGTTAAAAAAGCTATCACAGAGTTTCATGTCTTTTAAGGACTCCAGATCAAGCACCAGATCCTCAGCAGTTGTGAACTGGTATAGCTCCATTGCCGACTAACAACCAAATGCATTCTGATTATAAGTCAAAATCCTTTTTCTTACTGCCATCCCTAAAAAACTTTACTAAGGATCTGGAAATTGAGTTTTTCTTGTTCTCATGCAGCTTCTACAGAACCTTAACTACTGATGGTCACACTATACTCCCAGTTACAACTGTACAACCTCATCGCCTCCAATGGAGCTACACCCAGGAGTAACTGTTTAGAACTTGGTAAACAATTCTGTTGGAGCACAACAAGAAGGAACAGAATCCCACTCACACTCTCTTAGCACTATCAAGTCAAAATGGCTAGCAGGAATAATGAAATAATTTATTGTTGTCGCTAAAGAAAATAGGATTTTGAATGTGTTCAAGGAATAGTTCTGTTGAGCAGGACAGTGATTTTTTTACATAGCTGCTTTTCAGAATACAATTGCAGTTTAATAGAACATGACACCAATTTTGACACTCATGTCATTCCATCAACTCCTGATTTACCCTGGTGCAAGAGAGGGGCTTTTGTATGTACTTGATCTTTGAGGTTAGTTGAAATATTTTATAATACTTCGGTTTGATAGATGGTGCTTGGAGTGATATAATATTTATAATTCTTTTAGTGGACAATCTTGCACAACTTCAGTCAATGCAAGAAGGAACATACCCTTAATGAGCTGGAGTGGCTTGTGAACAGTTTTATGCTTGATTCTTTTTTGTAACACGGAGAGGCACTGGCCTACAGAATCTGAAATGTTCTTCTCAGTTGTTGTGAGCCAGGGTCAAGGTTCCTTCCCCACTCTGAATTCTAGGGTACAGATGTGGGGACCTGCATGAAAGACGCCCTAAGCTTATTCTTACCAGCTTAGGTTAAAAACTTCCTCAAGGTACAAACTTTGCCTTGTCCTTGAATCCTTGCTGCCATCACCAAGCTTGTTAAACAAAGAACAGGGAAAGAGCCCACTTGGAGATGTCTTCCCCTCAAAATATCCCCCCAAGCCCTACAACCCCTTTCCTGGGGAGGGCTTGATAAAAATCCTCACCAATTTGCAGAGGTGAACACAGACCCAAACCCTTGGATCTTAAGAACAATGAAAAAGCAATCAGGATCTTAAAAGAAGAATTTTAATTTAAGAAAAAGTAAAAGAATCACCTCTGTAAAATCAGGATGGTACATACCTTACAGGGTAATCAGATTCAAAATTAGAGAATCCCTCTGGGCTAAACCTTAAGTTACAAGAAGACACAAAAACAGGAATATACATTCCATTCAGCGCAACCCATTTTACCAGCCATTTCACAAAAGGAAATCTAACGCATTTCTAGCTAGATTACTTACTAACTTAACAGAAGTTCTGAAGAGTTATGAAGAGCATTCCTGATCTGTTCCCAGCAAAGCATCACACAGACAGACAGACCCTTTGTCCCGCCCCCCCTCCAACTTTGAAAGTATCTTGTCTCCTCATTGGTCATTTTGGTCAGGTACCAGCGAGGTTATCTTAGCTTCTTAACCCTTTACAGGTGAAAGGGTTTTGCCTCTGGCCAGGAGGGATTTTATAGTTCTGTATACAGAAAGGTGGTTACCCTTCCATTTATATTTATGAGCACTAGAATGAGTTCTTTTCTTCTTATAATCTGGTACTAAGGGAAGGCTGGAGAAGGCCATGGGAAATATGGAGGGAAAACTTCAATCATGCAAACACTTGAGCAGTTGTGTAATTTTACTTACACGAAGTGGTCTATTAGCCCAGATTTTCATCTGGTGTAAACTGACATAGCTATATTGATCCCTATGAGGCCATTTACATTAGCTCAGGATCTGGCCCACATAACCCAGAATCAGTTCATCTGTGTTAATAAATAACTGACAATCTTTTTCATACAGCTACCCTGCCAAGGGAGACAGGCTCAAAATAATGGATTTAGTTTAAGAGTTAGATTGTTCAGAATTGGGAGGACAATAAAATGTTATCTACTTTCCCAAAACAGAGACAGCAAATCTTATAAAATGCTAACCACTGCAAGTGTGGAGCCAACAAAAAAACTTAGAGTGTCTTTTATGATCTGCCTGTCTCTTCTGTTCTCATGAGGAAGCAGGATATTGAAAGATATATTAATCCTGCTCTCAGAAGCCTTTGTATGTTTGAGTACCATACTTCTTCGTACAAATGAAGCAGACTGGCAGAGTGAAGGGAAGGTGTTAAGTGCATTTGAATAGGTACCTAGTTAGTAAATCTTACTTTGTCTTCCAGTATTGCCCAGTCTTCTAGTATGAGGCATTTGTATCTAGCAATTGATCATCTTGGCTAAATTTTGACAAGAGGAATCAGCACAACTGCCTCTCCCTTTCCTCTTTTCCTTAATTGCTGATAAAGGCTTTAATGCACTCACTATCGAGTTTAGTTTTAGTTTTAGATTCAGAACTAAATTGATTGCATAGGGCAGAGAACTCATTTTTGAGATCATGTTGGACATCAAACCCAGTTAAATTTCTGTTTTAAAAGAGAAAAAAGGGCAATATGCTAACCTCATTCATACAATGAGCTAATTTATGTCAAGGAAGCTCCTAGTTTAGACAGCTTTCCGCTCCCCCAACCCCTACCCCCGGCATGCAAAAGTCCTGTATATGGCCTACTGAACCATTTTGTCCCTATGTAAACGCTTAATTCAGGGTTTAAGTAGTATGGAAACCCTGTGCCGGTCTATACAATTAGGTGAATTCAACCTTAAGTGACCAGGTACGTTTATCTCAGTAACTAATTTAATACATACATACATTTGCATTTATGCCAATAATAAGTAATACTATCTTCTGTTAAGGTAAGAATCAAGATTTACTTTCCTGTGAGCTAACAGTTACTGAGACAAAGCTGATATAACTATTTATCTCAAGGGACACTTTTGATATCCGCTAAATTATAAGAGCCTGACTCTCACTTATGTATGGGGAGATTTTGGCAAACCAGTAAAGTGCCTGAAACCACTATGGCTTATTACTAAAAGCAGCCTAGTCAGCAGGCTGTAAATTGGCCATTCAGCACTCTCAGTTTGACTAAAGCAGGAGGGGAGGGGTTTTTTTGGGGTGCCACAGAGAAGGCAGCTTGACCCTGCGTCCTTCCTGATAAGAATTGTGTTGAAGTTGCTGATACATGCATCTTAGAAGAGCAGGATGTGCCCCAGGAATGTCTATTGGGGCCTCAAGGCTGCAAATGCTGGAAAAACCCACACCTGGTTAATCGATAATCAGAAGGAACCTCTCACTTGACCATTGAAACTGCTTACTTAACAAGTTTGCTTTAAGGGACATGTCATTCTATTACTAATGTATAAATAAGGGGAAAAAGTTTGAGGTAGTGGGACTCTTCAGGACTGGACTCTCTCTCTCTGGGTGCATCTTGTGTTTCTCAGCGGCAGACGGGCTGCCGCTGTGCCACTCGAAAGCCATGCTCAGCTTTGGTAATCATCAAGGATTGGGGGTGTTTTAGTAACCTCTTGCGGATGTGTGTATAAGTGCTTGAGACGAAGTAAAATTTAGCTTTAAGTGAAAGCACTCTTGTGTTGTCCTGTTTGTGCCAGCCATCTATCGGTCGGATGGCTGTGTCTCCCCTGATTTATTTTCTGACACCACCTCGCATATAGTAAAAGTTACCAAGAGCTTTGGGTTGAAAGAACCCCGCCCAAATAACAACTTATACTAATAGCATAAGAATGGCTCTACTGGGTCAGAACAATGGGCCATCTACCCCAGTATCCAGTCTTCTGACAGTGGAGAGTGCCAGATGCTTCAAAGGGAATGAACAAAACAAGGCAATTTTGAATGATCCATCTTCTGTCAAGACCCAGCTTTTGGTAGTCAGAGGATTAGGACCACCCAGAGTATAGGGTTTCATCCCTGATCATGTCGGATAATAGCCACTGATATACCCATCCACCACAAATTTATCTAATTCTTTCTTGAAGCCAGTTATTCTTTTGGTGTTAACAGCATCCCATGGCAACAAGTTCCACAGGTCGACCTACTGGTTCCTAACATTCTGTTAGCTTTTTGTACTGGTGCTTCACATTGAGCGATATTATCAGAGAACTATCCAAGATCTTTCATGAGTGATAACACCTAATTTAGATACCATCATTTTGTGTATAATGGGGATTGTTTTCCAATGTGCATAACTTTGCACTTATCTGCACTGAATATCATCTGCCATTTTGTTGCCCAGTCACAGAATGTAGTGGGGTCCTCCTGTAACTCTTAGCAGTAAGTAGTTTTTTATTGTCTGCAAATTTTACCACCTGACTGTTTCCCCCACTTTTCCAGATAATTTATGAAATATGTTGAATAGCATAGATCCTGGGGAGACCCTCTTATTTATCTCTCTCCATTGTGAAAACTGACCATTTATTCCTTCCCTTTGTTTCTTATCTTTTAACCAGTTACTGATCCATGAGAGGACCTTCCCTCTTATCCTATGACTGCTTACTTTGCTTAAGAGCTTTTGCTGTGGGACCTTGTCAAAGGCTTTCTGAAAGTCCAAGTACACTGTATCATTTGCATCACTCTTGTCCACATGCTTGTTGACTCCTTCAAAGAATTCTAGTAAATTGGTGTGGCATGATTTCCCGTTACAAAAATCAATTTGACTTTCCCCAACAAATCATGTTCATCTATGTGTCTGATAACTCTGTTCTTTACTATAGTTTCAATAAATTTGCCTGGAACTGAAATTAGGTTTACTGGCCTATAATTGCTAGGACTGCCTCTGAAGCCTTGTGAAAAAATTGGAATTACATTAGCTACCCTCCAGTCATCTGGTACAGAGGCTGATTTAAGTGATAAGTTATATATCACAGTTAATAGCCCCACAATTTCATATCTGAGTTCCTTTGGGTGAATACCATCTGGTCCTGGTGACTTATTGCTGTTAAATGTATCAGTTTGTTCAAAAACACCTCACTCTGGGACAGTTCCTCAAATTTGTCACCTAAAAAGAATGGCTTAGGTGTGGGGCTTTCCCCCTGCATCCTCTGCTGTAAAGACTAATGGAAAAAATCATTTAGTTTTCCCACAATGTCTTTCCTTTAGGACCTTGATCGTCTAGTGGCCCCACTGACTGTTTTGCAGGCTTCCTGTTTCAGAGGTAATTAAATAATTCTCTTAGTTTGTGTCTTTAGCTAGTTGTTATTCAATTCTTTCTTGGCCTGCCTTATTATACTTTTACTCTTGACTTGTCAGAGTTTATACTCCCTTCTATTTTCCTCAGTAGGATTTGACCTCCAATATTTAAAGGATTCCTTTTTGCCTCAAACCTCCTCTTTTACTCAGCAGTTTAGCTATGGTTTCATTTTTTTGGTCTTCTTTTACTGTTTTTACTTGAGGTATACATTTAAATTGAGCCTCATTTTGTCAGTAGTAGTGCCAGGCACTCATCCATCTTAGTATTTAGACTTCCAGCATTTGTATATAAGCATTTGTACATTTTGTCAATATTCAGTTGCTTCCCTTCATGTGTGATATTTAAAAGGGACTCTGTTATATTTCATTGTTCCTCACTAGCTCCTACCAGTGCTTTATCAACTTCTTTACCAGTTTTATCAGGCTATATAGCTTTCCCTTTAATAAACTCATCCCTAAGGGATGTCTCCACCTGAATCATATGCTCCTCTGCATCTGTCAGCTTTTGCCTAGCCCTTACTTTAAAAAGTCCTCTACAACCATGTTAATTTTACATGTCAGCAGCCTGGTTCTGTTTTAGTTTAGGTGGAGTCCTCCTTCCTGTATAGGTGTCTCCTTCCCCAAAACATTCTCCAGTTTCTAATAAACCTAAAACCTTCCACCCTACACCATCATTTTATCCATGCTTTGAGACACTGCAGTTCTGTCTGTCTTTGTTGCCCTAAACATGGAACTGGAGGAATTTCAGAGAATGCTACAATGGAGGTCCTGGACTTACCTAGCAGCCTAAATTTGGCCTCCATGACTTCTTTCCTACCTTTTCCTATGTCATTGGTACCTACATGTACTGTGACCACTGTTTCCCCCCAGCACTGAGTATAAGTCTGTATAGATGTTTCTTGAGAGTCTAAATCTTCATACCTGGCAAGGAATTTATCATGTAGTTCTTCCAGTCATTCCAAATCCAAATCTCTATATTTCTAATAATTGAATCTCCCATAACTATAACTTGTCTTTTCCTAGTAACTGGGTTTCCAGGAGGGATACGAGAGGATACCATGACTTCATCTGGAGGGAGGGTCCCACCTATGATATTGTTTCCCTCTGCTGCAGCTTGATGTTCTCCTTCCCCAAGACTTTCATTCTCCATAACAGGATAGAGGCTGCCAGAGGGGATGTGGGACCACTCTATTGTGTCCCAGAAAATCTTCTCTGTGTGTCTCCCTTACCTCCTCCAGTTCAGCCAATCTGATCTTAAGAGCCCATACTTTGTCTCTGAGGGCCATGAGCTGCTTGTACCAAATGCATACATATACCACCTACCCACAAGGCAGGTAATCATACATGCTGCATTCCATGCAATAAACTGGATAATCCCCACTCAGCTGCTGTCTGCATTCTTTTTACTCTTGAAGTATTTTTGGGGGGTGGGGGTGGTTATTGACCTACATTTAGAGTATGTTTGTTAGGTGCACTTCCCCCCCACCCTCCATTCTCCTACCCCTCTCCAAGTTTCTTTTTATGGGGATTTTCTGTTGCTAGGTCAGGGGTGGGAAAACTTTTTGGCCCGAGGGCCACATCTGGATATGGAAATTGTATGGTGGGCCATGAATGCTCACAAAATTGGGGGTTGGGGTGTGGGAAGGGGTGAGGGCTCCAGCTGGGGATGTGGGCACTGGGATGGGCCCAAAGTGAGAAGTTCAGGGTGCAGGAGGGGCTTCTGGGATGGGGCAGAGATTTGAGGTATGGGTGTGGGGGTGAGGGCTCCAGCGAGGGGTGCAGGCTCTGGGGTGCAGGAGGAGGCTCTGGGCTGAGAGGTAGGCATTCTTGTTGATCTCCTCATCTGCATTCCCTCCTCTTCATCAAGGTCTGGAAGTGCTTGAAACCTGTTCTTTAACTGCAGAAAGAAGGCTTTCTGTATTTCAAGGGACTTTAGCTTGTCAATATCACAACAGCTATGTCCCTTGTTTGGTGGACCTACATTTCTCAGTTTTAGCTTCATGGAGGCTGTCACAAGGTGGTGGTCGCTGCCAACATCTGCACCCCTTCTCACTTTCATATCTATCAATGAGCTTCGCCATTTGCCATTGATCCTGATATGGTCAATCTGGTTCTTATCTCTGCCATTTGGAGAATACCATGTCAGCTTGTGAATTTCACGATGTTCAGATAGGGTTCCACCAATGGCTAGGTCATTCATATTACAGAAATCAACAAGCCATTCTCCATTTTCATTCATGGTGACACACCCATGTCTTCCCATTGCTCTGTCATTGTTTGTTTTGTCCTTACTGACCTTGGCATTCAGGTCTCCCATGACGGTAGTTAGGTCGTGGCGTGGTACTCTCTCTAACTCTACCTGTGATGTAAGGTAGAATTTGTCCTTTACTTCTTCATTACTATGTATATTATGCCTTAATTCATTAAGGCTAGATAATGCAACCCTAATACCTGTTGGTGGGCTACTCATTCACAGTAGTCATCTCCGATGAAGTGAGCTGTAGCTCACGAAAGCTTATGCTCAAATAAATTGGTTAGTCTCTAAGGTGCCACAAGTACTCCTTTTCTTTTTGCGAATACAGACTAACATGGCTGTTACTCTGGAACCTGTTTACAGACTGTACTTTTTACAGAGACTTGTTATGTTGGTGAAGAGTTCATAGATTCAAAGATATTTAGGTCAAAAGGGACCATTATGATCGTCTAATCTGACCTCCTGCACAATGCAGGCCACAGAATTTCACCCACCACTGTTGCTAGACAACATCTACTTATTAGCTCATTTCATCTGAGTTGTGTGTTATCCAGGATGCAATAATAATTACCCTCAATCCTAACCCCTTTATAATGTAAAAGCCTTTCTGATTGTTGAATATCCAAAGCTGATATTAATCAAAGTGCCAAGGTAGGAGGTCAAAGTGACAGGGTATCAAACAGTGGGCCCACACCCTCTGCACATTGTATTGCTGTGTCCCGTGGGGTTCTCTATAAATCAGTTCATTGTAGCGCAACATTTCTCAAATGTGTCTCCCAGAGGATTTTTTTGCAAAAGCAAAAGCATGGGAGGAGATTGGGGTGAGTTGGGGGGAACATTGTTCCCCCAAGCTGTATACATTGATAATGGAGAGCACAATTTAAATGTTCAACCATCCCCAAAGCAGCTCGAGTCATGGCTGTCCCAGGCAGGACAGCTCCCCTTACCCTCATTCTCCCTTCCAAAAAGCAAGCGGCCCTTCCTTGCAGTGCACAGCTGTTGCTCCTAAACAGTTGTTATCAAGGGCAGCAAGATGCACCGCCTTGGTGGTTTTGCTGGCACCACCAGCAGGGCTCAACGCCCTGCACTATGAGTCCTCTTCAGGGGCTCCGGGCAGCACCTCTGGAGACACGTGGGGCCAATATGCTTAGTGCCAGACGTGGCTTTTGTCAGTGGAGGCAGCTGCAGCATTCAGTCGCCAGGGTGCTCCCCTGGACAGCTCTCCCACTCCCGCTCCCACTGCCACCCAGCCAGGACATGGAGAGCCTGGGACTCGGCAGGAGGCTGGTGAGTTCCCAGGTCGGGCTCTTGTTGAAGGGCCATGGGAGGCAGAAACAGAGAGATGGGTGGGCTCTTCAACATGTGTACGTGCATATTTGTTTTTTCTCAAGTTAATTACATACTTTGGGAAAATTATCAGACCATCCACCCGCAAGAGTTGGTGACCACAATCTGAGGCTACCAAAACATTTGTTGTGAGAATCTCTGTTCTATTGCGCAGGCTGATAAGGGAGGAGCTAGTTTGGGGATAAGGTTGATGGTGGATCCATCACTACTCAAACCCTCCTCCTAGCCCCACCCTGGTCTCCCTGATGCAGGGACGTTGTCTGATTGTCGACTGCCTTGTACCTGTGTAGTAATTTCCATTTGTGGAAAGTGGGTGCCACCATTCTGATTCAGTAGAATTTTCCTCTCATTTTACACAGGTACAAATGACAACTCATGGTGAGAGACTGAGAATGTGGCTCAAGCTTTTCACAGAGAAAATGCCCATTGATTTCAAAGGAGTTTTGCCTACATAAGGACTGCGTGACTTTTCACTGTAAAAATTTCTCTAAATCTGAGTTAACTACAAGAGCAAGTTCCAGTGTAGTTAGTTTCCTGACTTTAACAATTCACCAGAGTTACCAGCTCTTTCCTTCCTTCTGCAGTTTTGGGTGCACTGCAGTCCTCTCTCTGGCACGGAGAAGAAACATGGAGTCCTCTTGTATGACATGACACTAAGAGAGAATTTATTTCCAAGAGGATTTGGCCAAGTGCAGCGATTTAGTTAGATAGATTTGTTTGGGTGTTTAATGATTTTAACTTTGTTTGTTGATAGTTGCCTAACATGCTGTGGCAGATAGGCCATTCAATTAAATGTATTGTTATCATTATGCCAATGACTGGGTGGGGCATCTTGGCAATGGAAGATACTTTGCTAGTTGTTTCAAACTACTTTAGTGCCTCTGGCAAAAATAATTAAAAAGTAATAAGTAGAAAAGGAATTTAGATTGTAATCTGTGAGGTGCAGAGACCATTTTCTCCTCTGTATTTTATATAACTTCAAAGACATGCTGTCAGAACCAAATAAGAAGTGCAATAGTTCTTTCAGTTTACAATGTTTAGAACATCAGGGGTCTGGTTCTTCTCTCACTTACATGAGCGAAGAGTGGGAGAAAATCAACAGACTTCACTAGTCGTATGTGTATAGAATTCCCATAAGTAGGGAGTCGGGCTTTAAAGCAAATGCATAACTGACACTTAATCAACCTCGAAAGGGCATTCCCCAACCTCCAATATTCAGTACATGTCAGTGGTGTGAAGAAGCAAGACCAGACTGCACTGTCCTCCTATATTCTCTGACTGTGAAACAGTCTCTTGAATGCTTGATTGCAAAAAGGCAGAATTTAGAGCAGCCCCAAGGTTGCTCTAAATTATTAGTGGTTCAGAACCAGCCTACAGCAGCCCCAGAGCTTAGGGAAACAAAAAGGTGCTTAAAGTCAACTATGCCCTGTGTCTTTCCACAGCTATGCTGAACAGCGCTCTGCTGTAGCTGATGATCTGCTACCATGTGACTCCACTAAATTCAAGCAGAAAGCAGAATCTGGCCCTAGCTCTTTCAGGCATTACCTTTTTCCAGGTCTCTCCTTCCGAGGTACTGTCAGACATTAGATGGTCTAAATTACCTTTCATATTAAGCTACTCTTCAACTCTCCCTCAGTGTGTCGGTATCACGTAGGGATGAGTCCAAGTCAAAAAAGGCATAATGTAGCTCTCAAACACTCCAAATATAAGGCATTTTTCAACCGTGGAAGGAAAAATCTTTTCAACCTGATTTTTATGATAAAGCAAAACAAGAACACCACACTACACTTTCTTTTTTTATTGTTGGTGAACCAGTGCAGTGCTTTTCACATAGTCTTTCCTATGCCATTATTCTCAAATAAGGCCACAAAAGGCCGTTCTTGTCAGGAATGAGAGCAAATGGCACAATTCAGAACCACAGTACCAACTAGTGAGGATTGTTAGTTAACCCTGATCAGGACTGATAAATATCTGATGATTTTGTTAGTCAATGTAGGGAGAAGCTTGTCTGAGGTGGGGGGGGGGGGATTTTGTTTCTTTGGAACTTTATTGGCTCTTTAGAGCATTGTATGATTGAGATATTTATGACAGGATAAGCAGTTTATTATTTATTACTATTACTGATGACACTGAAACTTTAAAGGTACCCAGAGAATATGTGCGGATGTGTTGAATTGCAGACACCTCTGATAATTCTATTTAAATAAATAGAGCATTCAGGTTGAGAGCCACTTCACTAAATTCCCATTAAGTTTTAATCCTTTTATTCGTTAGACCCCATTTTGTCTACAACTTTGTCAGTTCCCCACAAGCACAAGCATTTGCCCCCTCATTTGTGGAAAATGTGAAGGATTTGGTGGGGTGGGGGGTCCACTGGATGATTCACTTTCGTGATGCGGCCCATGAGAGGTTACCAAAACCATGGGGGGGGGGGAAGTGGTTTCAGGATGGCAAGGCAAGGGATGGAAAGGAAAACAGGCTTTGTACAACCCTAATATTGCCACACATAGATTAAATAAATGTAATCTAGCTAATCTTCATCATGCAGCAAGGCACAGATATTATCAAACAGCACAGTTAATTCACCTTCATGGTATAGTACAAGTATTTTTCACAATACAGCAGTTTAATCAATAGAACTGTTACATAAGACAGCATAAGTGTGTCTGCAGATAATAAACAAGGGAAGACATGAAGTCTTAGAACAGTAATACCACCAGTGTAAAGAAGTAGTGGACATAAGTATATGAAAGTCGTATACAGCAGAGAGAAGCCAGGTACTGCGCTATTTTAACAAAGGCTGTGGAATCAGAGAAACAGAGGGAAGCAGAAATATGCGACTGCAACAGCTTACTACACCTAAAAGATCCAAGAAGAGGTGGGAGAGTGTGACCAAGAGGAGGCGAAGGAGTGAATGGAAATAGGGTCAGGTGAGTTGGAGGTAGGCATTAAAGATGCCTAGAGGTGAATGAAGCAATTTGGGAATGAAGCATAGCTCTCTGCAGTGAACAGCACTGTGTTATTACACACTGGATCAAGTGTGCATCACCAGATAATTAGTCTTTTGAGAAAAACATGCAGTATGCTTGAGAATCCATATTTTCATACTGTCATTCAGTTGTTATTACTACGCTTACCTCAGTGACAAAAGGAAATGTGGCCAACATTGCACTCAAGGTGATACAGTGATCAGGCAACTGTTTCAATTTTCCTTTTGATGTCCTTAACATTTTTTCAGTGTATTCTTTGAATTGAATTCATTTAATGAAACAAGGATACATATATATGTATGAAGACAAACAAAATCATATAAACCTGTGCATCGTTAGCCATGACAGATTGGATGCTGTCATTTGGGAAATCATATGTGAAAGGAATGGGGTTACTCAGAAAGAAGGGATACTGGAAGATAGGGGCAATTACTTCACAGAAATAATGGGATGAAAACTTACTTACTGCCTAACAATTAAGTAAGAGATGCCCAGGGCTCTGAGGGTGGGAAAGATGTTGACTTAGTTTAGGGTACAAAAAACTATCTGCACAATAATGGGATTCTGGGGGAGAAAAACCATTGTGTGGGGAGAGGCTGTTAATTGTATATGCAAGTCCAAAGAATCTTCTGAAACAATACTGAAGTGGCAGATGAATTCACTTCCCAAGATTGTAGAAACATTAATTGTCCCTGTGTGAACATAACGTTGGTCTCCATCTCTGAAATGTTAATGCAAAGGGCTTGAATGCTGACTTCAAAGGCTCTGAGAAGTATAGATGCCACCCTCACTTTATAGGTGAGGGGGAATTATGCACATGCATATTCTTCTCACATTTTCAGTTAAGAAAGAGAGAGAGAGAGAGAGAGAGAGTCCACAGAAAGGAGAGGTGGGGAGAGATGGAGCATGAAGGAGGAATTAAGACCTCCAATATGAGATAGCAGGAGTGCTGAAATATTGGTAATCAAAAAGGCTTGAGAGGTGGAAATCCAGATTCCCTATATATGTGTCAGCCCAGTTGCCTGAAGTTTTCGAGAAGTGGTTCTCAACCTGCGGCACATGGGCCACTTGTGGCCCAATCAGCACACAGCTGCGGCCCATGTGACATCCTCAGGGCCATACAGGTAGTATATGTATTGTGTGGTTATGGTCCACATAACACATAGAATCATAGAATATCAGAGTTGGAAGGGACCAGAAGGTCATCTAGTCCAACTCCCTTCTCAAAGCAGGGTCAATCCCCAATTTTTGCCCCCGATCCTTAAATGGCCCCCTCAGTGATTGAACTCACAACCTTGGGTTTAGCAGGCCAATGCTCAAACCACATAAAGAGCTTCATATGGAGCTCACCATGGTAAACAGGTTAAGAACCATTACTATAGTGCAGGGGTTCTCAAACTGTGGGTCGGGACCCCAAAGTCAGTTTTAATGGGGTTGCAAAGGCTGGTGTTAGACTTGCTGGGGCCCAGGGCCAAAGCCCAAGCCACACTGGGGCTGAAGCCGACGCCCGAGCACCACCACCCAGGGGCAAGGTTACATGCCCCCCACCCAAGGCAGAAGCCCTTAGGCTTGTTTGCCACCCCGGGGAAGGCAGGTTTCAAGCAGGCTCAGTCTTCGTTCCCCCCTCCTGGGGTCATGTAGTAATTTTTCTTGTCAGAAGGGGGTCATGGTGCAATGAAGTTTGAGAACTGCAGCTATAGAAAATAAAAAAGCTCTCTATTGCCACCTGTTGGTGAAAAGAGAGAAGAGCAGTCCAGGGATGATTGCACCTGGGGCAGAGGTGCCATAGGAGAATGAACTCTCTGCTGGCATCTGTTGGAGAATAAGAAGAATTCACTGAATAGGCCAGGCTCATTTTCTTTATGGTTAGATGACAGTTTGAGGCATTTGGGTTAAAAAAAAAAGAGTTCAATTTTGAATTTGGGGGCAATAAAATGCTATTGATCCTGTTGGGAAATACGAGAACAAGACGCTGATATCAAATGTGCCTGGGTTTGCCCTGACATACACTGCTGTCAGGCTCCATGGGGCCAGGGAGCCTGGACGGAGTTAAGGGATGGAAAGAGAGGTGGGGTGGACAGGGGAAGTTTCCTACTACCTATGGGGAATCCCTTGGTGAGGATTCTGTAAAAGAATGCTAGATATAACTCTTCCCTTTCTAAAAAGCGGAGCTGGGGCTGCTGCAGAACAGTGGACTCTGCAGAGCAGAGGGGGGCTTTGAGGTAATGGATGGTACAGAGTAGCAGAGGCAGCCTTGAAGTGGGGGCTGGTGCACAGTGCAGGTGGCAGCACCTGCAAGGTGATGGACGGCACCAAGAAGAGGCTGTGGTTTTCAGGCAGTGGGGGTTGTAGAGCCGAGGCAGCTGGAGCAGAGCTGAGGTAGCTTGGGCTGAAGCTGCAGAGAGTAGCGCCTAACTAAAGGACTCTGGTGTGGGCCTTCCTACCCAGCTATTGTGCTGAATTCACCCCAGCTGGCTCAGGCAGTAAAGCCCCCAGGTAGCATTTCCCTGCCTGCATCCTTGGATTGCTCTAACCCAGGACAGCTAACTCTGAGTAGGAAGCTGGGGAAGAGGGAAGTGGCTGCAATGCACCACAAGTTCTTGGTGGGCCGAGGTTGGGATTATGGTTAATAGGCACTTAGGGGTGGAAGACATTTGTTGATCTATTAATTTCTGGTTTTCCCAAAGTCCTTCTGTTCTCTCCACCACCCCTTTTTCACTCCTAATAAAGTTATCTTTGTTTTAACCCCTGGACTCAGCCTTTGTGAGTGGCGAAGCACGGCCCATCAGGGATGTCCAGAATGGTGTATATAGTTCCCCATGTTTCTGGGAGGGGGTTGAGACAGTTTTAAGGAAACCCGTGCTTAACTTACATGTTTATGGTGAGAGAGACAAACTCCTTTTTTATTTCTTATTCTCTGTGGGATAGGGATATACATTTCCCCATAAATGTTAGCAGCAGAAATATAGAAAATGTATCTGGAGAGAAAAAGATCTCCTTCTTAATATTGGATAGTTTTGTGAAGCTGTGGGAAGGTGCATTCGTGTACTGACTCGTGTCTCATCATGGGTTTCAAGTATATGTTGTAAATTGCAATGAAATGAAATGCAATAAAAGGTTTCCTGTCTATCTTATTTTTAGAGATTTCCATTTGAAACAAGCAGCAACTGAAAAAACCTCATGTTTTCACAGTAGAATGTCTGCCTCATGTTGTTCTACAGAATTACGAAAACAGTTGGAAAAAATTATTCCTGAATGTTTGTTCATCAAATCTGAGAAGAAATTTGATTTAATGATGATTGTACCACTGTATTTTGAGGGGGAGATTTTGTTTGTTAGTTTGTTTGTTTTGTTTGAACAGGCTTGGGACTGAACTTTGCCTGCCCAATTGTTTGGAGAGATGCTTTTATTCGTGTAAATATAGCTATACATGCACACACACATACTTTCACCTGAATGAGAATTTGCACATGAACAGGCATATTTGTTCTGGAATTGCTCACCCAACCATCTGAAATATACTCATTTCACCGGTTTAAGAATGAGGGTATTTGCAATGTAAGGAACGAATACGAGAGTTGTAAAATCACAGGCTCTTGCAAGCAAAAAGTGAGTACAACATTAGCTTAGGTAGAAGTAAGAAGGCTAAAGAAAGATAGAAGGTAGATGGGGGAATACAAAAGTCCTCTCTCTGGGGACACGTGGCACATATCCCAACCTTGGTATATATAAATATATAAAATAATGTTGTATGGGGTACTTAATATTGCGGTACCCTAACCCCTCCCACCCTAGCACTAAGTTAATTAATCACATAAAATGGATAGGGGTAAGTGAACACACCCTTCACTAATAACACTGCCCAAATACATATGATTAACTGTGGTGAATGGCTGATGCCAGTAGGACATAAAATTGAGGCTGGTACATTCAGTCCATGCACTTGGCATATATATAAAACAATGGGTAGTGCTGCATATATGAAGGCAGAAAACAGAAGTTCTCACTTCTCTGGCCAAAGCCAAGGCAGTAAGGATATTAAAGGACCCAGACAAGGAACTGGGTGCAATAAATACATCCCATTACTTACATAAATAAGACCAGAAAAAACTGAATGTCAATTCTGCTATGCAGGTGACAAAATAACTTTTCCTAGAAAAAAAATATTATGGGAAGCTTAAGATTTCATAGCATAAGAACATAGCCATACTGGGTCTGATCAATGTTCCATCTAGCCCAGTAACCTGTCTTCCAACAATGGTCAATCCCAGGTGCTTCAGAGGGAATGAACAGAGCACGTAATCATCAAATGATCCATCCCCTGTCGTCCATTCCCAGCTTCTGGCAGAGAGAGGCTAGGGACACTTCAGAGTATGATTTTGCATCTATGCTCATCCTAATGGCTCATCCTTGAATATATCTAGTTCTTTTATGAAGCCTATTATAGTCTTGGTCTTCACAACATCCTCTGGCAAATCGTTCCACAGGTTGACTGTGTGTTGTGTGAAGAACTACTTCCTTGTGTTTATTTTAAACCTGCTACCTATTAATTTATTTGGTTACCCCTAGTTCTTGTATTTTGAGGAGTAAATATCACTTCCTTATATACTATCTCCACACCAGCCATGATTTTATGACCTCTCTCTTATCCCCCCCCCTTAGTCCTCTCTTTTCCAAGCAGAAAAGTCCCAGTCTTATTAATCTCTCCTCATATGGAAGCTGTTCCACATCCCTAACCATTTGTGTTGCCCTTTTCTGAACCTTTTCCAATAACAATATATCTTTTTGAGTTGGGGGACCATATCTGCATGCAGTATTTGAGATGTGTGTGCCATGGATTTATACAGAGGCAATATGATATTCTCTCTTTTATTATCTATCCCTTTCCTAATGATTCCTAACATTCTGTTCACTTTTTTGACTGCTGCTGCACATTGAGTGGATGTTTTCAGAGAACTATCCACAATGACTCCAAGATCTCTTTCTTGAGTGGTAACATCTAATTTAAACCCCATCATTTTATATGTATAGTTGGGATTATGTTTTTCAACGTGCATTACTTTGCGTTTATCAACATTGAATTTCATCTGCCATTTTGTTGCCCAGTCACCCAGTTTTGTGAGATCTCTTTGTAACTTTTCACAGTCTGCTTTGGACTTATCCAAAGGCTGATTATCTGAAAGTTAATTGAGTTACTTTCAAATGCTGTAGATGTTCATGTGACATGAAAGGATATCAGGGAAGTCCTTAAGAGTTTATATAATTAAATACTGATGAGCAAAGGCTTACTAATTGTTGGTATGCTTTTCCTTCCATTTGGTTATGAAATTTGAGAGCTGAGCTCATAGATTTGAAAGGGGAGACAGTTTGGGGATTTTTGCGGGGGGGGGAGGGTTTACATTTCAGAACATGCTGATTGTCTAACTGGATGTGGAATATACAAAATATATAGAGCTGGATACATTTTTTCACACAACTTTTTTTTTTTGCTGAAATATGCAGATTCAGGGTGATGAAAGCATTTTGTGAAATTGTGCTGAATTCCTGGAAATTTGGAAGAAACAAACAAAGAAGCAAAAAATTCTGACAAATGTCAAAACAATTTGTTTTAACACCATTTTGAAATGAAACATTTTGACTTTTCATTTAGAAATAACATTTTATTTTAAATTTTACTTCAATTCTATTTTTCTTTTTAAATAAAAGGTTAAAAAAAACCCTCAGAAATTAAAAGTTTAGGTTCAGGTAGAATGAAACATTTCCAAATATGAAAAAGTTCGATATATTTTCCCAGTTAGGACAACCAGCTGAAAAATCAGTTATGCAAACAGCTCTGAAAAGGATGAGAGGTCAGGTATTAGTGGAAGGCAATTCCACCATGATGAAGTCCTAATGTGGCAGAAGTATTTTCCTTTCTTTTGTGTGTCCTCCACCTGTCCCTTTATTGTGTTTGTTTCAGGACTATTTTACTTACTTTTGGGGGGAAGTATGAAACAGGAACCCTGAAAAGGATAGTATGCCCCTGTAATGCGAGTGAGAGATTTAATAAGTGAAAAAAACAATGTAACACTTTGTCAATGTATTATAATTGGATTGCAGAATTTGTAATTCATGTTTTGTTGGTTAGTTACAGGACGTACATCACATAGGGTGAAATTCTATGTTATACCCCTGAAATGTGCAGCCCATAGCTCACAGTTGAATGGGGTAGGGAGGACAAGGGCTAGGTGACTGTAAGCCAGCATTGCACCCTTTAGTTCTTGGTTTCTCTGCTGCTCCTGGTGTAATAATGGGGTACATCTACAATGCACACTGCTTTTGGCAGTGTATAGAGTACATACACTGCACACCTCCTAGCACGGGCAAAAAGAGCAGGGTAGAGAGTGAGGCACTCCTTAGATGAGTAGATTACAGCCATGCCCGAACCTTCGGGTATGTCCCCAGATATGTACCCTACAAGGCTCTCTATATGCCGAAGCAGTGGCTCCCCCATCTATACTATTTTAACAGTGTAGAGTCCCACTGCCTCCCTGCTGCTGGAGTTTTTCTCTGTGGCAGGTGGGAGGCAGAGAAAATGGCTCCACTGCTGAAGCTTTTCCCCACTAGAGGGAGCCTTTCACATCATTCTCTGACACAACCATTTCCCCCTGGCATGGCTCCTACATCAGGGCTTTCAAGGGTTTTCTGGGAAGACAGGCATATGGCTTCTTGCTGCAGTTCCTGTGTCAGGGAAATCCTGTGCTGGCCATTATTGTCCCTTTATGGTCTCTGGCCCTATAGCCACCAGAAAGGGGGCATAGCGGAGATCCCATAGTATTATTTCTGTTCCATGATTAGGATATTTATGTAATTATCTAACACAGCATGAACTGGGAATCTCAAAATTTGGCTTAAATAAACCTTTCAAAATTAATGTTATGTTGGCTGGTTAAGCTCATTATTTAAATTACAGTGTGAAGTGCATATTTGATAATATTCACATTTCTAAAGACCGCAGACAAAGAATTATTTGGTAAAGACATTAATTAATAATGAAGATATATTTTTTGCACTGTGATAACAGACTACATGAGGGAAGGGGAAAAGGTGAAATTTCTCAAATAAGCTATTAAATTTACTTAGTTCTAATCCCTATTCCTTTTTTTTTTTTGCACAGTGATAATATTCACAACTTTTATGCTTACATATATGATATGATTGCTACCTATGTTGCTTTCAATTCTTATATAGGGAATACAATTCAGATCATAATGCACTAGCTGATGGCATCGATGTTGAAGTGTTACAGATGGCTTAGAGACTTTGTGAAATGTGTGGTTTTCAGGAGGGATTTGAGAGAGGAGGGAAACTATTTAGTGAGAGCTGCTGCTCGCACCACACAAATGACCATCATGTTTTCTATTGTTTTAATAGGAAAAGGAGATGTCAAGTTTCCTTCCCCAGTCTGAACTCTAGGGTACAGATGTGGGGACGTGCATGAAAGACCCCCTAAGATTATTCTTGCCAGCTTAGGTTAAAAACTTCCTCAAGGTACAAACTTTACCTTGTCCTTGAACAGTATGCTGCCACCACCAAGCGTTTTAAATAAAGAACAGGGAAAGAGCCCACTTGTAGACATCTTCCCCCAGAATATCCCCCCAAGCCCTACACCCCCTTTCCTGGGAAGGGCTTGATAAAAATCCTCACCAATTGGTACAGGTGAACACAGACCCAAACCCTTGGATCTTAAGAACAATGAAAAATCAATCAGGTTCTTAAAAGAAAAAAATTAATTAAAGAAAAGGTAAAAGAATCACCTCTGTAAAATCAGGATGGTAAATACCTTACAGGGTAATCAGATTCAAAACAGAGAATCCCTCCAGGCAAAACCTTAAGTTACAAAAAGACACAAAAACAGGACTACACATTCCCTCCCAGCACAGCTTATTTTACAAGCCATTAAACAAAAGAAAATCTAATGCATTTTCTAGCTAGATTACTTACTAACTTTACAGGAGTTGTAAGGCTTGCATTCCTGGTCTATTCCCCGCAAAAGCATCACACAGACAGCCCAAACCCTTTGTTCCCCCGCCCCCTCCAAATTTTAAAGAATCTTGTCCCCTCATTGGCCATTTTGGGTCAGGTACCAGCAGGGTTACCTTAGCTTCTTAACCCTTTACAGGTGAAAGGATTTTGCCTCTGGCCAGGAGGGATTTTATAGCACTGTATACAGAAAGGTGGTTACCCTTTCCTTTACATTTATGACAGGAGGCATCTGGTAATTACTTCTGTGTGTATATATAAACAGAGAGAGAAAATTCCTACGTATTTCTTAGGAACATGTTTCTAAAGAATATGAGAGCAGAAAGGCTACACAAGTGTTGTTCCAAGATAAGCTGGTTGAGAAAAGTGGCAGGTCCCCTGCAGCACAATGATTGCTTTGGCTTAATATAACTGTGACCTTTGATCTTTAAGGTATTCATTTGTTTTTTTACAAATCAGGTGGCCTACACCCTATGTCCAGCTCTTTGTCACTCAGCTTCTTGGAGCCTCTGCAGGTTTGTGCTCATATACTGTCTCTCTCTCTCTCTCTTTCTTTCTCTCTCTCATTCCCTAATTATCTCTCCTTAATGTCTAATAGTCCCTTTTAGATGCCTCATGGTGCATTAGAGAACTGCTGCATTTCTGAGAAGCCAAAAATGCATTAATAACTCCTCTAAGTGAAATGTCCTTTTAGTTATTAGCTCACACACTAATGTAGTTAAATTGTGTATAGTTAAGATTATGTTTGACATTGTTAAAGTTAATGACCTAATGATGAACAACAATAGATGTACTAGCCAATAAATGAAGTAATTATTTTTGTGAGCATTTTCTTCTCTACCTAGCTACCTTGGCAGCTTGAAGTAGTGTATTCCTAATTCAGTGATTAAGCATCTATGTTCATAGACTCTGAGCCAATTCCTGCTTAACTTACTCATGCAAGCAGTTCCATTGACATCAGTAGTAGTATTTACAAGAATAAATTGAATGGGATTTGGCTCTTTAAGTAATTTCAAAGTGTTCTGGATTCAACTGTATGACTTCAATATTTAATTAAACTGAAAATAATATCAATAAAGAAAACCAAACACAAGAATCCAATGCTAGGTGATACCACTTACTGGACTCACTAAAAGTAAAATCTGTATATTTTCAGCTGTTCCACTGCATGCCGTAATCTCATCTGATCTTAGAAGTGACACAGAGGAGATGTGTGACCTTTAAGGAATACCTACAGTATTTGAGGACATAGCGCTGCGGATTCAGTGGGTAAATCAGAACTGAAACTAAATTGTCAAAAACAAAAGGTCATTTAAAATTCTGACTAGAGCAGAAGAAATCTGCTAGCAAAGCAACCTAACTGCAGTGTTCCTCAAAGCCCTCTGACATCCAGAAGCCTCCATTAGTCTCATGACCATCCAAACAAGTCTTTCACTTCAATAAGTTGGACCCAGTTTCAAATTGGCAAAGGTAATAAGCTGTCTATGACAAGGGCGTGAATTTTATCCCCTTTCCTCCAAACCCAGACCTGATTAAAAATCTGTTGTGGCCAGCTATAAGAAGCTAAACCAAAAACAACCTGGCACAGGCCTTTGTCATTTTGGCCAGAAATCCTGAAATAGTCTTCAAAAGCTATCTCCATAGGCATTGAGATCACCCAGCATAATTGGTCTGGCTGAGTTGGATGGGGCCAAGAGGCTCCATACCACCAAAAAGGGGTTAAGGAGGCTGACAGTCTCCCAACTGGCAATGAAACAGTTAGGGAAAGCCTGTGGATGCAGTTAGCCCCCACCCTACTCCACCTGCACCCAATGTCAGGGGTGAAGAGGGAAGATAAGAGGAAAGGGGCGAGGCCATATCAGAGCTCACCAGGATGGAGAACAAAGCTCTGTGTTTCATGGTGTGGGAAAAGCTTAGCTGCAGCTCTGAGATGGAGATTGCTTGCCAGCTGGATCAACCCTCCTGGAAGGGATGACTGAATCCTAAGAAGAGAATCAACAGAAGCTCACACTGTTTTGGAAATAAGCTCTGAACACAAAGATGGAGCCCCACTGAAGATTTGTGGGATGACCCTAGCTTTGAGTTCTTTATTTTCCTTTTTGATTACCTTTGAACTTCAATGCCCCAAGAGAGGTAGGATTGAAGGATGATTTGGATCGAAGACCAAAGCACCACTACCTGGACCTCTAAGGATATGTCTACACTGCAAATAAAAATCTGCAGCTGGCCTGTGCCAGCTGACTTGGGCTCCCAGGGCTCGGGCTGCTGGCTGTTTAATTGCAGTGTAGGCTTCTGGGCTCAGGCTGCAACCAGAGCTCTGGAACCCTCCCACCTCTCAGGTCCCAGAGCCTGGGCTCCAGCCCAAGCCCAGAAGTCTACACTGCAATTAAACAGCCCCAAAACCCGAGTCCAAGCCCTGCAAGCCTGAGTAATCTGGCCCAGGCCAGCCGCAGGTCTCTAATTGCAGTATTGTCGTAACCTAAGAGACAAAACAGACCAATGGAGACCTGCAGCATAGTGAGTTGTGCCCTGGTGGGCCACAAGGGGGCTTTGGCCCAGCAACAAAGTTATAAGAGTCTTATCACTATGGAGTGCTATATGTTTGGCTCAATAGGGATTCTGTTTAATATATTAGTACTTGCTATTTAGATCCCAAAAGGGACAAATTAAACTTTATGATAATATGGGTAGGACACTTTGCTGCTGTAAATCATACAAGTTCCATATAGTATCTTCATCCTACTGAATTTAAATAGCATGGTTCACTTCAGTGGATCTCCTCTGAAATACACCAGCTGAGGATCTCACCCTGTGTGTATAGTTTTGTGGGTTGTGGGTTTTTTTTGTTTTGTTTTATAGAACAATAAATTTTAAAATAATACCATTTTTTTACATAAGCATATAACAAGAAAACAGAATACATGGAGACACTAGTAATTTGCTTACAGTAGCACCATAATGAAATCAGCAGCATGGAAGAGTATACAACTACAATACTCTGTGATCAACATTATCAACATAGTGATAAATATTACCTATACATAAATGCATATTATAATATATATTGCATTCAAAGGAAATGTATCTGTGACTTTATCATCCTGTTAGAATCTATATATCTTTTTGTGTTAACTAACATGGAACTTCCCAAATAATAATGGATGGACTGTACCCTCAAGCTATCTTTTTATTTAAAGAAAAATGGCCACTAAAGATCCAAGATTTGCTCCTTTTGTCAGAACAAATACATTGGTGCTGGTACCAGGGGTGCTAAGCGCCCCCTGGCTTGAGTAGTTTCCATTATATACAGGGTTTACAATTTGGTTCAATGTTTCTCAGCACCTCCTCTATAAAAGTTGTCCCAGCACCCTTGAACAAATAATAAAGTTATCATTGGGAAACCCTCCAACAGGTTGGCTGTTCACACTAAGTTATAGGACCAAACTGTTTTCATTTGTACCTGTCTAACCATAGATATGTTCTGTAGGTATTAATGCAGTTAACGTTGTTTGCATTTCCGATATAGAGTCAACACTGATATTCACAATTCCCTGCTGAATTGGGATGACTTTTAAAACGGCTTGTGTAGGAGGGGGATATCTATAGTTTCATTTATTAAAATGATTTAGCTCCTTTAAGTCACATTTATCTTTTTTCTTCTACAAAGTCATACATTGGGTTTGTCTTCAGTATTTAATGACAAGTAGTTTATATATAACTTAACTGATAGACACACTGGGCCAGATTATACAAAGGTGCTGCGGGTAGTATTTTAAATTTCCACTGAAGTAAATGGAAGCAAAGGGAACTCAGCACATCCCAGGACTGGATTTAAAGGAGAATAATCTCTACTGATACTTTGAAAATAGAAGTGTTTGGAAGTGAATGAGATGTGCACCTATTAAAAAAAAATCTACTGTCAATGTGCAAGACACTTTTCCTAACACTTTCTGAAACTGACACTACTTTTGCTATTTACATCACTTTAGTGGGATTCAGTGTCAACACACAGATCTCAAAATGATATAAACGCACCTATATGGAGATGATTTTGCATGGTCAAATGGAACATGTCAGCATATGCCTGTGGAGAATATTAGTAAGTCAAGAAGGGTAAAATGAACCTATGACAGTACAGGTATATGGAGGTGGTATTAGAATAAAATGGATCAAATGCAAGTCTAATGCTAATAATTTTACCATGATGAGTCAATATCAAAATAACCTTTTTCTCATTTCTGTTATAACCCTTTCATGCCAGATGACATCCAATCCAGCATCTCTGTCAATGGTTTCTGGATTAAGACCACTGATACCTGTGAATATCTGTCTGCCTCTCTTTCAAGTTAGAAGATGTGGAAGGGAGAACAGTTGGACCTTCTACACTTTCCCAAAGGCTTTGACAGAGGCGGGATAGGCACTAAGCTACCTTCCAGGAAACAGCTCAAACTACAGAGGGATGGGAAGGGGAAAAGAAGGGTGTTGGGCAAAGATTGCCTAAGGGTTTTGAGGGACCCAAGAACCTCTCTTTTCCAGCCATACTGCAACATTTGGGATCAGCTGAAGCACTTGTGATCAGTGTCCCCTGGTTTAAATGGGAGGGGGTAATAGTGACCCAACAGGCACATTGCAAGATGCATCTGTTTTCACAGGCTTCTCTTGGGGGCAGAAGATTGATTTGACAGCAGAGAATATAAAATATTATCTATGAATATTCATTTGAATTGTTAAATGAACTTGCTTGTCTAGATTTGCATCCTTGAGTTTTCTTCCCTCACGTATTCTGGTTTGCTGGCAAGATTTTCACAGACACAATGAATTTTAAGTGAATATCACAGGAATGTTCCTAGAAAGTGAATTTCAGACTTGTAATCTCAAGTATTCAAACAGGAAAACTGACAAAAAAACAGCCATATGACTTACGGGTCAAATTAAAACTCTTGCAATTCAGTACTCATAAACAAGCTACAGCCCAAAAGAAATGCTCCGCAATAACTAAAGTTCAAGAAACTTTTACATCTATTCATGGACAAATTACAAACAGAAAAATGCAAAATTACTTTCTATGGTCTATTTGCCCAGTTTTTGAGAGGGAACCAATTGCCCTTTTAGGCAAGTAATATGTTGTGGGGCTGAGAAACTTTTGTTCTTTATTTGATTTGTAATAAAGTTTTTGCATGGGGTAGATCATTGCACAGGCAATTTAGAAAGGTGAACAAATAAATAATATATTTTAAATGCAGGTAAATCACAAGGGGATGAGCCGAGGATGGAGTTGCAGCAAATTTATTTGGTTTTGTGGGTTTAATTCATAACAATAATGGTGAAGATTAATTAATCTTAATGATGAATTTGCTACGTATTCAAGCTTTATAATATTTTGATGGTTTCTCCAAAGTACTAAAATGCCTTGGCTCACAATAAGTACAAAATATTTTATTTGAATTAAGCATTTTTTTTAAAATTAAACTGCTCAAAAAACGTCTGCATCTCCAGTATCTAAATGGATTATTTTTCACAACTCTTTAACTTTATAAAATTTAAGCCAATTAAATAAACAGATATGTCCAAGCATACAATTTGCATAATAAGACTCAAGTTGCGTTGATATTGTTTCAAATATTGAAAGTACAATACAGAATGGAAACGCTGACATTTTAGATCTAGCTTATGTCCTATAGTACTTCAATAAAGACTTCAATTTTTGTATAGTTTGCTCATTATAATTAAAAATTATTCAAGCAAGAAACCTTTTCCTAAAGAAAGGAAATTAACTGAAACTGGTTTTTACTACATTGATAAATCGAGCATGAAGAGCTATTGTTTTAATTAGTGTATAGAAAAAAGCAGAAATTAGCCTAGAAGATATGATCAAGTAGACCCTTAGAAATATAATGTATTTTCTGCTTCCTTCAGGCTCAAGAACTCAGTGGGTGGTGAAAGAAACCAGAGTCACCACTTGTCCTAAGGGTTGTAAGACTTTTTCTTAAGCCAATGATTTACATTGTTTCGAAGGTGGTAACAATGCTTGGGTTTTCCCAGGCACTAAGGGAAATTAGTTCACAGCACAGGCTGAAAGAGGGAGCTGCCATGGGAACAGAAAATCAAATAAAAACAACTATTACTCATAGGGAAGGGCCAAAAAAATGGCTTTAAGGGGAGTCTTCCCAGAAAAATCCTAACAGGATCAGGCCTAAGGTACTATTGAGGAGGCACATGTCTAATTAATCTTTTTAATACTCTATATTTTTGCTACAAGGGAAAGAGTTCACAGAACGCTACAGTACAATGCACCTAACATATCCCAGTCTGCAAACCCGAGATCCTGTCCCTCTGCTCTGGTTGCTTTATGCTGTTCTGGCCAAGGAAAAGTAATCAGGAAAGCTGTGTATGGATCTGCTAAGCAAGGAATCAAAATTCCTGTCAGCCCCTACCCACTGCACATCCCCTTCCTCCTACCAGGTAAGGGAGAAGGTCCTGAACCAAGAAGTGGTGGGGCTCTGTTTGGAAGGCAGTGGGGGCCAGTGCATGGCAAGAGAGGAGCTGCAGGGAAGCTGAAGTAGGGCATAGTGCATGGCAAGCAGGGAGTTGGAGAGAACCTCAATTCAGAGTGGAATCCCCAAGAACTGTATGCAGAGCTGCAACTGCCAGACATTACAGCTGAGTGCAGTTGTCTAAGGACTTATGGGGGAGCAGGAGCAGCTGGACAGAGAGCCAGTGTAACAGGGCCCCAAGGAGAGAGAATAACTGCCCTGGAAACCTATATGTGCCTCTTTGCTTGGAATAGAGACAGGACTGGGGAGGTCAACCCAGGCACTAGGCCTCAAGAACCATGACTCTTGATTGGACTTCCCCGGAGACCCAAACAAGAGCAAAGGACTTGCTGTCTTTGAATTGTTTAAACCTCTCTACCTAGGGTATCTGCAACCTTTCCTGTTCCTGCCAGCCCTAGTAAAATGTCCTGTCACTTAGCTGTGTGTCTGAGTGATTATTGGGACCAACTAGGGATACAAGGCCTAGCTGCTGAAGCACCTACTGTGCTTGACTCAGAGTTACGGTACATCTGGCATGCTAATGGAACCCTAGGGTTTGGTGTACTGAACAGCCCCAATAACTACAGGTGGCTGAACTGACTGGGAGAATTTTCCCCAGGTTGTGCATAGGAAATGCAGCGCCTACCCATTTCCCTTCTACATCCCAACAGCGGTGTTTTAACCAGGAGGAAAGGGATATGGTGATACCAGTCAGTTCTGTGTTCTTGGGGAACCAGGGCGCAGTATCCAGCCTGACTGACTCATGAAGGACACCCCCCTACCCCCAGGCTCTGCTTGAACCAAAACCGATCAGAAGAAAGACTTACAGAAAGCAATGAAAAGGTGGTGGGAGACACACCTAAACCCCTCCTGACAAGGATGACCAGGATTAAGGCAACTCCCTTAGCCTTATCTGCATCAAAGATGGGGCAGGGAGGCATCTCCATTAACATACAGAATGGAGAACAGAGATTCCAAGGCAAAAACCACACTGAACTCTGGGACCAGAAAAGCAGGGAAGTACTGCATTATGGGGGAACCTCTGCTCCAGATGTTAATGAACCTATGCCTGCACACACCCAGCTCAGCAGTTATCAGACAAATTCTAGTAATGAATCCTTGACTGATATCCAAAATACTGAAGCTGCCTAATTGCATTGTGAGCTTCCTTGAAGGAACACCACCCATAGCCAGGAATAATCAGTTCCTATTGTCTAGCCTAAAGTTCTCCTTTGAACCATTGTTGTTTTCCTACAAAAGCCCCAACCCACGCTCAAGTAACTGTTCTAATGCATGGATCAAAACTCTGCATCAGTTCCACTGGCACTTCATCTTCTCCTGACTGATTGTGCTAGGGGCTCTGCCTGTCTCCAGCACTCAGGACCCTGAATTACCACCATCACCTGGGAACCCCAACCAGTTCAAGCTTCATGGAGTGAGAAACCAGCTCTCTTTCTCTCTCTCTGTCTCTCTGTGCGTGTGTTTTCTTTTCTACCTCAGGTATAACTTTTTAACCCTGACTTGCTTGATCAGGTTTTGTCATCTTTAATAATGACAGGTTTCAGAGCAGCAGCCGTGTTAGTCTGTATTCGCAAAAAGAAAAGGAGAACTTGTGGCACCTTAGAGACTAACCAAATTATTTGAGCATAAGCTTTCGTGAGCTACAGCTCACTTCATCGGATGCATTCAGTGGAAAATACAGTGAGGAGATTTATATAACAGAACACGAAAAAATGGGTGTTATCATACACATTGTAAGGAGAGTGATCACTTAAGATGAGCTATTACCAGCAGGAGAGCAGGGGGGTGGGGGGGGGAGAAAACCTTTTGTAGTGATAATCAAGGTGGGCCATTGCCAGCAGTTAACAGGAATGTCTGAGGAGCAGTGGGAGGTGGGGGAAAATAAACATGGGGAAATAGTTTTACTTTGTGTAATGACACATCCACTCCCAGTCTCTATTCAAGGCTAAGTTAATTGTATCCAGTTTGCAAATTAATTCCATTTCAGCAGTTTCTCATTGGAGTCTGTTTTTGAAGTCTTTTTGTTGTAATATTGTGCAGTGATCAAAGAGATTGAAGTGTTCTCCGACTGGTTTATGAATGTTATAATTCTTGAATCTGATTTGTGTCCATTTATTCTTTTACGTAGAGACTGTCCAGTTTGGCCAACGTACATGGCAGAGGGGCATTGCTGGCACATGATGGCATGTATCACATTGGTAGATGTGCAGGTGAATGAGCCTCTGATAGTGTGGCTGATGTGATTAGGCCCTATGATGGTGTCCCCTGAATAGAATAATGTAACTGTTATGTCTGTTTAGGCTTTCCTTGTGTGATTATCACTGTTATTCAATAAATATCTTTTATGGTTAAGCTGGTTGCTTCCCTCTCTCTCTGAACTTTACTCTCTTGAGTTTTGGCTTTCCAATTCACTCTGCAGCAATGCTCCTTTTACCTAAGCTAAAGATCCCTGTAGCGCCCAAAAATACTGTGGGGTTTGCTCATCAAGTGGGTTACTACCAGAACAATTGTAATGTGAAAGTGGGGATAGGGACATGCTGAACCTGTGACATATGAGGGTGGCAGCTTGGAAGTGCTGCTCGACCCAGCCTGCTGAGTCCAGAGGCAAATAAGGGTGGCATCGTGGAAGTGCTGTTCAACACGGCCTGCTCCGGCTTACTCTATTCCAGTGCGGTACCTGTGGCATATAAGGGTGTCAGCTTGGAAGTGCTGCCTGTCCCAGCCTATTGAGTCCAGGGACATATAGGGGCTCAGTTTGAGAGTGCTGATTGACCCAGTCCACTCAGACTTGCTCTGTTAGTGTGTGGGTGTGTTCATCTGATTCTGGGGCTGGAGGAACTCAGCCCTGGGGAACCTAGGTCCTTCAGGATAGCTCCATTGGGAGGGGACTTGCAGAAGGGAGAAGCTCCATATGAGCACACAAGAGGTACAAGCAGTACATTGATAGACTTACAGACCCTCTCTCCCCTGAAGAGTAACCCGAATAAATGAGCGTACCCCTAACGGGCACATCTGGTAACAATGCCTGGAGCAATATTGGTCCTTGAGAGCACAGCTAGCTGGTATAGATTAGAGCAGCACTGAGTCAGCTCTAAACTATTCTGGGGATCAGGCCACCATTGTACTAATCCCAGTATCTGGAATCTGCAAACAGCTCCTTTGCAGTAACCTTCTCCTCTGTGCCCACCACAGACGGGACACAGATGAGAACCTGCACGCGTATCTATTTAGGAATTATAATATTTTCACCCAAAAGCTTGTCCTGGGCAGTTGTCCTCTACCTCTACAGCTGTCACCAATAGAATCCAACAAGGCTCAGTCCTCTACTTCAAAGTATTGAACATTTATGTGACGCTGGAGAAACAAGGGTGGTTGAAGTGCCCATAGTATGCAGCTAACTCTCAGCTCTGCATTTCCTTTACATCAGACATAAATGGCACTCTCACTCAGCATTCTCAGCGCTTAGCTAAAATAAAACCAGATTGAAAAGAGGAAGCAGGCAAGACTGAGGTGATGATGGTCAGGAGGGGGAGCAATTTACCTCGTCTATAATATCCTGTTTGGGTTATCTGCTCTCAGACACTTAAGTCTTCCGGCAGTCCACATCCAGTCAATGCTAGTGGATGTCCAAATAGACATGGAAAGCAAAATTTTCACTTCCATCTGCAACTGGCCAGATGATTTCACCTCGTGCTTTCAAACACATGCCTATTCATTATGGCTATGTCTGCAGGGGGATAAAAACCCTGTGGCTGGCCCCAGTCAGCTGACTCAGGCCATGGGGCTAAAAAACAGCTATGTAGATATTTGGGCTCAAGCTGAAGCCTGACCTCTGGGACCCTGCAAAGGTGGAATGTCCCAGAGCTTGGGCTCCAGCTGAAGCCTGAACATCTACACAGCAATTTTAGCCCCTCCAAGCCCTCCAACCCCCTACACAGCGCGAGCCCTCCAAGCCTGAGTCAACTGACCCGGTCGAGCAGTGGACGTGTTGTAGGACTTTTATCCTCATGTAGACATACCCTATGTCTCACACAGTCATGACCTCTGGGCATGATTGCTTCACCTTATACCTAGGAATGAATTCATGCACCTTGAAAAGGCTCCTACAGATACAAACACTGCCACCCATTTGTGTTGCAAGGGAGACTGGTAGGAGATAGCTCAGCAGAGTGCTTTATTTTCTGTACAGGCTTGCCATTGAGTGCAGTCCAATTGAAGGTCTCCATTCTGATCTTCAAAGCCTTTCCTAGCCCTAATTACCTGAGATTACCTCTCCATCTATAAGTATGGCCTCCCATGACAGCTATTTTTATGTGGAATAATGACATTTTTGACGAATAGTGGAGACTCTTGCAGGAGACATAACTTTCAGAGAAGCTGGAACTAGACGTGAAATTTGCTACCTAAAAAGATTGGAATGACCCTCTTTCAGAACTAAATGCAAATCTCATCATCTTGATTTAGCTTACCCTCAATAAGCTCTTCACATACAGCTCCCACCCACAGATAAAAAAAAAAACAAACCCACACCTTTTAAACTAATGCTACTACTTCTTCAGGGCTGGGAAGAGTGAGAGAGATTGTTTCTATTTTCAGAAAGGAGAAAAGGAACATTACTAACATTTATAAGTTCCCATGTTTAGAACACTTAGCTTCTGTCACTTGGAACTGTGTGCCTATTCCACTGCTCTATATTTTAAAATGGACATCTGTAAGTTTTGCTAAACTTATCCCTTTCTTTCTTGCAGAACATGCATTTTCCTCAAGCCTGACCAACCTACTGTGCTTATTAGTTTTGCACATTAGAAAGGAAACCATAGTCTAAGTTTTGATTTTGTTTTTAAGCTCCCTTTTATCTCCAGCTTCACTCTGTCCATCTTCTTCTTGGACAATTTGGACCATTCTAGGTTTAGTGTCTGTCATGCTTCCTCCACTGGTTACTTTGAAATGATCTCAACTCTTTGTTTTTACTTTACAAACGTCCGAGTGTGCTTTCCAGAAGGCTTTGACTTGAGATAATAAAAGTACTGATTTATATTCAACTTCAACTTATCCAAGCCCTTATCCTATTCAGTCCTTATCAAATCCAGCTTTCTTGGGCACTCAGAAAAATTTAGCCCTTTTTTCCCAACTTCATATGCAGGTTTCCAGTCCCAAAAGAAATAATAAAATGCAAACCCTGGACCTGCTGAATAGCATACTCGCCCCTGCTAGTGCTCATCCCTTCACAAATGTTTAAAATTTTGTTAAGATGAAAGATCAAGATTTTTCTTACTTGTCTCCCTGTAGTCATAGCTGTAGTTTCAACTATTATGACTACTTGTTTCAGATAAAGCAATTCACAGCCAATTCTTTCATCTGTCAAAAAAGACTGTTACTATTATACTAAGCCAGACCCTCTAGTGAGAAATCACGAATACTTTTCTGCGAGTTGAGTTTTCATTACTTCCATTGGCTCACTTCCTAAACTATTAAAGAAAGATCTAATTTACAATTAAGCACCATTTGTGATTAAATCAAAAGCATCTTCTGTAATATCCTCTAATTCCACTACCTATGGCATGCTTCTATTGCCTAAATGGTCTCAAAAATAATTAAGATGGATGGAAGCTGCTATTCAGTCTCAAAAAGTCAGCAATCAAATTGTTCCAGATATGTCCTTTTGACCCTGATTTAACTTCCATTGCAGGCTTTTTTTTCATATTAAAATGGAAGTGATATTATTGGAAAACAGCAATAATACATATGATATTTTTCTCCTAAACTCCTGTTTGTTATAAATGGAGATGGACCTGTGCAACAAAATTACTTCCAGGTTTTGAGGCCATCCCTCCTGCCCCATATAAGTACCTAACACAGAATAAGATTGATGCTCAGAGCGCAGGTTGAGTTTGAGGTTGGTTGACAAAAGATGTACTTTTATTTATAAAATAAACAAGTTTGATCATCCGGAGTACACGCCCCAAGTATGTCTGATGTGTTCTTCTGATTCCAATGGAAACAAGTTACTGGTTGGTGATTTCTCATACCCCTTCATTGGTGATAAAGTCTTTTCAACAATGCCCAGAATCTTTCGGAGGAACTTATTTTTGAAGCTGTCTAGTTTTCTGTCTAACATATTGGTACAGCTCCAGCTCTGGCAGCCATATATTACCACTGAGATTATGTTTGAATTTAAAGTTCTCAGTTTTGTTCCGGTGCTGTATATCATTGATTTCCATATGTTGTTAAGTTTAGTAAATGCTGTGAATGCCTTTTGGATCCTTAATGTCACTTTCTTTTTGAGGTCTTTGTTAGCCAATATGGTGCTGCCAATGTAGGTGAACTGTTCTATGTTCTTGATATTTTCATCTTCTTATGTGATGTAAGTATTCGATGTCTGAATTTCAAAGATATTTGTTTAAGCATAACTAAATCTGACCCCTGCTTGCCTGCTGTTTTCTCTTTGGTATTCTCTTTGTAACTTTTCAGGGGTGCTGCTCAGTAGTATATTATTCTCAGTAAAGTCTAGGTCTTCTAGGCACTTGCCATCTACCCATGTTATACTAGTGTTCATGTTGCTCATACTTCTTCAGTATCCAGTCTATGGCAATACCAAATGACAGTGGAGATAAAATGCAGTCCTATTTTACTCTGAACCACTGTGTGCCCATGCTGAACCACTATGTCTGGTTGTTCACCTTTACCCAGCATTTCACATCTCTGTATGATGCCTTAATGATGTTAACAACTGTAGCTGAGATTCCATAGGACTGAAGAATATTCCACAATGTATGTCGGTGCAGGCTGTCAAAGGCCTTTTGAAAATCAATGAAGTTGATGATAAGGGGATCTTGCCGTTGTATGTATGCTTCTGTGATGGTCCATAATGGGAATATCTGATCTACATGAATCCAGCCTCTTTTTCTCTAAGCTTTGCATCCACTGCTTCACCTTGTGTAGTATCACACAGCAGAAAGCTTTCCCTACAACATAGAGTAGGGTGACTCCTCTTCAGTCAGAATACCCGAGGATCACTTCCTTTTTGGGTATTCTGACAATGAATCAGTGTTTCCACTGGGTCTTTTTCCCAAACTTCATTGAATAGCCCTGTCAGTTTCATAAGGATGAATGGTATCCAGTGTTTTTTTAGCATTTCTGCTGTAATTTGATGACCTCCCACTGCTTTGTTATTTTTCAGCTTCTTGATTGCAACCTCTACTTCTGACATCTTTATTGAACTGATGTGACTTTCAAATTGATCAGATTTGTTTATCGAAGTCTGGTGCTGAAGTGGGGCTGGTTCTGTGAGGACATCTGAAATGTTCTGCCTATCTATTTTTCTGTTCTACCTCAGTTGTAAGCATTTTCCCATATTTGCTTTTTATTGATCCACTTTATATTTTGAAATTTCCACACAGGGTTTTAGACCCTTAGTAAATGTCTCCAAGGTTTCCTATCGTAGCAGCAGCTTCATCTTCAGCTGCTTGCCTGGAGCGAGAATTCAGGATATGACAGAGTGTGTGCTGAGACTCATCAAGCCCTTGGACCGCTACCCCTTCCTACTTCTCCATTGTGGGCACCAATGATACTGACAAGAATGACCTTAGGTGGGTTACTGCAGACTATGTGGCTCTGGGAAGAAGGATAAAGGAGTTTGAGGCACAAGTTGTGTTCTTGTCCATCCTCCCTGTTGAAGGGAAAGGCCCAGGTAGGGACCATTGAACTGTGGAAATAAATGCGTGGTTATACAGGTGGTGAGAGGGCTTTGGATTCTTTGACCATGGGATGTTGTTCCAGGAAGGAGGATTGCTAGGAAGAGATGGGATCCACCTAATGAAGAGAGGGAAGAGCATCTTCGCAGGCAGGTTTGCTAACCTAGTGAGGAGGGCTTTACACCGGAGGATGGAGACTTAAGACTTGAGGTAAGTGGGGAAGTGGGATACTGGGAGGAAACACAAGGAGAAGGGTGCAACAGGGGAGGTCTCCTGATTCATACTGAGAAAGTAGGGCAATTGGCTAGTTATCTTAGGTGCCTGTACATGCACACAAAAGGCCTGGGAAACAAGCAGAAAGAATTGGAAGTCCTGGCACAGCCATAGAATCATAGAATTACAGAAGATTAGGGTTGGAAGAGACCTCAGGAAGTCATCTAGTCCAACAGCCTGCTCAGAGCAGGACCAACCCCAACCCCAGTCAAGGAACTATGATGTGATTGGAATAACAGGGACTTGGTGGGGTAACTGACATTACTGGAACACTGTCATGGATGGGTATAAACTGTCCAGGAAGGACAGGTGGGGAAGAAAAGGTGGAGGAGTTGCACTATTTGTAAGAGAGCAGTATGATTGCTCAGAGCTCCAGCATAAAACTGGAGAAAAGCTTGTTGAAAGGTTAAAAGCTTTGGGTTAAGTTTAGACATCAACAAAGGTGATGTCGTGGTAGGTGTCTGCTATAAACCACCAAACCAGGAGGATGAGGTAAATGAGTCTTTCTTCAGACAACTAACAGAAGTTTCCAGATCACAGGCCCTGGTTCTCATGGGGGACTTCAATCACCCTGACATCTGCTGGGAGGGCAAAGAAGTTTTTGGAGCGTGTTGGGGACAACTTCCTGGTACAAGTGCTGGAGAAACCAAATAGGGACCATGCTCCTCTTGACCTGCTGCTCACAAACAGGGAAGAATTGGTAGAGGAAGTGGGTGGCAACTTGGCCAGCAATTTGCACCTATGTTTGTTTAAATGAGACCCAATTCTGCCACCCGGACTCCTGCTGAATGGTACCTACTTTCATGGGTAATCCCACAATGACACACTGGACATAGTTCTATTCATGGCAATGATATATGTTAATAAAGACTTTATGCATTCATGAAAAAATGGCTCCTTGTAAGTAAATAATTTGCGGGGGTTTTTCATTCACATGAAGGCCTCTTAACACTGCTCTGTCAGTGTAAAAAACTGGGTATAAATTATAGTTATATTGACTTTAAGACATCTTTACTCTGGCAGAATGATATAGAGGGCCTTGTAAATGAGAATGCAGACCTATCTTACAGAACTTTCTATTATTTGGTCTAGTAACAGCTTACAGATACTGAAAGGAATCTGAATGTTGAAAAAAAGTTGTTCTTGAAAAATCTCTTGAAGCTGATGATATTGCTATTTTAATCCCTAGAACTCCTTGGAAACCATTTTTTTGTTTGTTTGTTTGTTTAACTAACTAGGAGGACTTTGTTCAGGAAATCCTAGTGAATGCACTGGTATCTGTTGGCATACACAGCAATGTGCAATCAAGTTATGTGTGTAATAGCTCTATTTCTTGTATAATATGGTATACATTTATTACATTCTAAATCAATTTTTAGCAATCAGGGAAGGTACCAGTTTGACAGCCCAGAAGACTACAGACTTATGTTTATATTTACGAAACAGGTGTCACACACTGTCCTGCCAAAGTGCTCTGAAGAGACCCACTTTGGGAACAAGAAGTTAATTCTCTCTCCATGTCTGTTTAGTCCCTGGTTTCTCTTCGGAGACTGCCAGGACATTTGCCAATGAATACCAATGACCATGATGGTCTTTAAATATAAATATCTATCTGTCCTTTAAAGAATGGACTGCGACCACCAATTTATTTTGTGGACAGTAGGATACAAAGCCAACCATATGTACTGAAATGATTTTCAGTCTGTCTTTGATTTGAGCCATTGACAGAGCGGAAAAGCTCTTTACCATATCACCAGTCAACTCTATTAGGTAGCCATTCCAAATGTGTACAACTATCTAAAATGTAGGCATATTGTTGCTTCCTCTGAAGCATGTGATACTTGCCCAAACTCAGGACAAGATGAATCATTGGTCCCTTGGTTTCTTTATTCATATATGGTGAAATTCATCTGTGTGCACAGAAACAGCACAAGGATCTGCACACCACTTTAGTCCCATGTAAGCTCCCAAAGTAGGTCTTATGTGGGATTCATATGGTGCATAGACACTTGTTCTGGCCCTGTTTACACAAGAGTGAATTCCTGCTTAATAACTTGTACAATATAGACTCCAAAACAGACTGAGTTAGCTACTAGAATCTTCTGAAAATCTTACATCCAGTTTTTTAAAGTATTTAAGAATTATTAAGACCTCTCTAACATTACTAGAAAATAAATATTCCAGCATAGAAGCATCTACAGGGCATAGAAATGGAAAAGAACAAGCACCAGTAAAAATTATGTTTCAAGTCAAAGTAGGTATGATTGTATACCTGACAAGATCTTATTTTTATCTTACCTACTGAGTGGAACAGCTTTCCCCTTTTTCATTCATCATGGGATAAAACAGTTCCATGTTCCCTTCCTATCAGAGTACTGAGGCATGGAGCCATAATTCAATACCAATTAAATCAATGGCGTGAATAGGTGTTGGACTTGGACAGGTACAACTACTTCTAAATGAAATAAAGGGGTTCACTTCTGCTCCATAGGTAGGAAAAGAATGTGTCTTCTTTAGCATAGTTTGCCTAAACCATTTTTATGGTCTTATAAAATTATTGGGACAGTAGGCTTTTACTGAATCTAACAAAACATTAAAGGCTCATGTTTTTATTTTGTGGGACTTAATTCTTCAAGTTTCAGAAAAGGGAAGAGTCTTCTATTTAGAAAGGATTAATAGCTTTTTTTTTCCATTAGACAAAATATGCTTAATGACAGTCAGGAAATGAATTAAGCCATCTTGTCAGTCTAATTGGTAAACTAAAATAGAAATTATCCAATTATTCTGAGATCTTCGATACAAAACAACTATGTAAAATATTGTATATAAGTCAATTCATTGTTTGAAATTCTAATGGAAAAAGTGCAGAAAACAATCAGTACCAATCATGGACAATTTACAATGGAGAACGTGATGTAGAATTATTTTTCTTTCCCCTAATAACAATGTCATTATACAGTAAATGGCAATTCAACAGTACTGCAGTAGGCTCATTCATAGGGAACAGAGATGAGTCACTAATAAATGCCTTGCATTTGGTTTTTTATTGAATTAAATTATTATATCTGTAATTATATCATAATGATTAGCTGAATTGGGTGTAATAAAGCATGTATTATTATGTTTAATATCAAACTGACTGAGTCTGAGTGACTAGTACTCACCTGAGTCTTGTTAAGGCAGTTGGAAAGTATATCAAAGCTTACCTGGCTTCAAGGGGATCAGGAATATTAATATGCATGTCCAGAACAAAATTAAATTTTGGAGGTCTTCCTTCAGAGAAATTTAGGAAATTTCAGGCTCCAGATGGGGAATTTGATACTTCTTGTTTGCTTAAGGTGTTTAAAACAGGAAGAATTCTTTTTATAATATCCACTGCAGAGTTCTCACTAAAGCATTGTTACTGTACACATGAAGTCACTGGTCAGTCAGTGCCTACCATATTTTTAATCATATGTATTCTGAGACTTTTGATCTGCTGCTGTAAATCCATTCTGATTTGTCATTTTTACCTACCCATTTTCGGATGTCCCCTACTCTGACAGCCAGGGCACTAACCTCAGTGCCCCACAGGAAAGTGTAACACATTGCCATGAGACAAATGGGTGATCCCATTGCTGTCCTTTGAAATAGTACTTGAAGGTCTGCTTTCTTAAGTAGCTGAACAATATAGTACAATCCCAAACAATGTGAACAGCCTAAATGAACGGTCACTTTTCATATTCTCAATGAGTGCACATTTATTTCAATTGTATGTAGGTTACAGGTTTCTGTAAATTGTTTCACTTGCCTACTCAATATATTGAAGAATGGAACAGCATGTTCCATTCCCAGATATAGTAAAGATACATTAACAATGAAATATCATGCCATAGGTTTGGAGAATAGGGTTATCAATTTCAGTACTGCAGATTTATTTGGATTGTTACCTCTTGTAAAAGGTATCCTAATTCCCTGTAATCTCAAGGAACACATTCTGTTCTTCTTGTTTTCTTTTGCCCTTCATAGATCACAACCAGGCACACCACACTGCTATTATTAAAAATAATGGGTCAAATCTCTAAGTCTTTTATTGATTTCTTACAGAAGCAAAATATGTAAGCTAAAGGGGGTGTTGCCTGAGTCAGGCCTGTATGAAAATGGAGGAATTGGGTACTTTGGGATTTGGACCAGTAGTAATAAACTGAATGTTTCCATGCAAAATAATAGGATGCAATAGCATACCAGGAGCCAATTTCATTAGTGGAACTCCACTGTGCTCAGTGGGCTTGATCTAGGATTTTGGCCTGAAGTACTTTTAACTAGAGATGGGCATAAATTGCTCAGAAAATGTGAAGTGCTTCTGAATATTGAAGCGGCAAAGAGTCCTGTGGCACCTTACAGACTAACAGACGTATTGGAGCATAAGCTTTCTTGGGTGAATACCCACTTCTTCAGAAACATGTAGTGGAAATTTCCAGAGGCAGGTATAAATATGCAAGCAAGAATCAGGCTAGGGATAAAGAGGTTAGTTCAGTCAGGGAGGATGAGGCCCTCTTCTGGCAATTGAGGTGTGAACACCGAGGGAGGAGAAACTGCTTTTGTAGTTGGCGAGCCGTTCATAGTCTTTGTTTAATCCTGAGCTGATAGTATCAAATTTGCAAATGAACTGAAGCTCAGCAGTTTCTCTTTGAAGTCTGGTCCTGAAGTTTTTTTGCTGCAGGATGGCTACCTTTAAATCTGCTATTGTGTGTCCAGGGAGATTGAAGTGTTCTCCTACAGGTTTTTTTTCTATTGCCTTTCCTAATATCTTATTTGTGTCCATTTATCCTTTTATGTAGGGACTGTCCAGTTTGGCCGATGTACATAGGAGAGGGACATTGCTGGCACATGATGGCGTATATTACATTGGTGGATGTGCAGGTGAACAAGCCTCTGATAGTGTGGCTGATCTGGTTAGGTTCTGTGGTGGTGTCGCTGGTGTAGATATGTGGGTAGAGTTGGCATCGAGGTTTGTTGCATGGATTGGTTCCTGAGTTAAAGTTACTATGGTGCGGTGTGTCGTTGCTGGTGAGAATGCTTCAGGTTGGCAGGTTGTCTGTGGGCGAGGACTGGCCTGCCTCCCAAGGCCTGTGAAAGTGAGGGACCGTTGTCCAGGATGGGTTGTAGATCACTGATGATGCGCTGGAAAGGTTTTAGCTGAGGACTGTATGTGATGGAATATTGAGGTATTTAGATCTGAATTTTGAGGTACTTAGCACCTACGCCACTACCTGCCAAAGTGGTACTGAAGGAATTAACACATGAATGTTAAACTGAGCATGCAGGATTTCTCATTAGTACAGAAGCTAGATTCTGACCAGTTCCTCTATTCCCTCCAGACCCTTTGGCAAATCCTTTCAGTTGTGCCAGTGACTAGTGAGAAGGCACATCTGCAGTGTCAGATGGAAAAGATGCAAACTACGCAAAAGACCTTAACAAATGCCTACAGAGCTATTAAAATATTTTATTCTAGGCTTCTTTAATAATATTAGATAACATATTGGGTAATTAAGAGTAGAGTGTGTGTGCAAGGAATGGTTTTCTTTTCCAAAGCTGGTTGGGACAAGCAGGAGTTAAAGCAGACAGGACTGAAGGAGATGGAGAATTATGTTACACACCAGAAAAAGACCAAAGCTGATTGTATATTTATAAATGACTTTCATTTGTTTTGGCTAAAGGGTTTGATGGATCTTCCTGGCTATGTGTGCCTGAGTACAGTTTTACAAGAGGCAGCAGACCTCAGTCATGACAGCGAAACTTGCAAACATCACTAGGCAATATAGCAGTTTCTTTTCCTTTCATACAAGATAGCATTTATATCTTTGATGTCCTGATTCCACAAAGTCATCAGAAAGGATGAAAAAAAGTTTGACACACTGACTACTGCACTTTACTGATTATGGGCCAGATTCGGAAACCCTATACTCTTGTGAAATAGTACTGTACTCCCCAAGAAGTCCCGCTGAGATGAACATGAGTAAGAGTATTAGAATCTGTCCCTTTGCCTTCATGCCCCAGTACATTACTCTGACACAAAAGTTGGTTATTCTTCATTGGAGCTATGCTTTATTAATCTGCACATGAGGTGGGCCTTTTGCATCATACACCTGACAGTATATATGAGGCAATACTTAGGTGGCTAATAAGAAAAAGATCAAATCTGTTTTTGTTTAAAAGTTGTGTATTTTGTAGAATTAAGGACTTTAAGCAATTCACCAATGTTGAATCCTTTTGGTCACTAACTATATCAAAATGCTTCATTTAGATTCTGCAAAGTGCTATATCTTAGCATGTAACCAAACTTAAAAGAAAGTTACCTCACATTAACTTGTCATTTTTATTTTCCCACACATTTTCTGGTAGTGCTTGTGTAATGCCAACAGACCCCAGTCATCCATTGGACTGAACCATGGGCCTCAGAAGCTTAGTGCATGAGCCCCACCACATGAGAGAAAAGCCAACTTCCTCTTAGCTAAGGCTGTAGAGCAGACTCATTTTCGTGTGGGTTACGCTTGCCTTATTGCTTGTTGAAGCTTTAACATGTGAGCCCCGTGAAGTAGGCTAATTGTAACAAAGTTTATGTTTGAAATGCCAAGCATAAATAAAAAGAGTGAGGAAACCCCCACAAAAGATGAAGTTGGGACAGACACATCTGTGGACCTTTTTCTCTCAAATGCTTCAATTTCTTTTGATTCATCTGCCAATTATCAGTTAGTATAGGGCACACGTAGTACAGTCACAGCTTTGATAACATTCGTTCTGTCTTTGGAGGTACTACTGGCCCAGAATTACCCCCCATTTTAAGAATAGGGAATATCTTCCAAGGTGGTAAAACATTCCAAAAGTGAATGAACTTCCTGTGTGATCACTCTTCTTCTTTTGCTTATT
Source organism: Lepidochelys olivacea (assembly GCF_965140295.1). Lineage (NCBI taxonomy): Eukaryota > Metazoa > Chordata > Testudines > Cheloniidae > Lepidochelys > Lepidochelys olivacea. The sequence continues at coordinate 70,950,004 of NC_140411.1, read as the reverse complement.
CTACTACTACTTTGCCTGGCTGCTCAGCTACTGAAAACTTCCAGTGGGCAGTCAGTGGTTTTTTTTCTCCCTCTTTGCTGGCACATGCTATGAAAAGAATGAGATTCATATAATTTGAAATGGCATCATAAACAAAATAACTGGCAACCACTGGGGGAGGAATAGTTCAGTGATTTGAGCATTGGTTTGCTAAACCCAGGGTTGTGAGTTCGATCCTTGAGGGGGCCATTTAGGGATCTGGGCCAAAAATTGGATATTGGCCCTGCTTTGAGCAGGGGGTTGGACTAGATGATATTCTGAGGTCCCTTCCAATTCTATGAGTACAAAATATTGTATGCAGGTAATCTATACTCAACCAAAACTAGCGACAAGCATTTATAGCAATGGCTGAAGAATCAAATCATAGAATATGAGTGTTGGAAGGGACCTCAGGAGGTCAACTAGTCCAACCCCCTGCTCAAAGCAGGACGAATCCCCAACTAAATCATCCCAGCCAGTGCTTTGTCAAGCCTGACCTTAAAAACTTCTAAGGAAGGAGATTCCACCACCTCCCTAGGTAATGCATTCCAGTGTTTTACTACCCTCCTAGAGAAAAAGTTTTTCCTAATATCCAACCTAAACCTCCCCCACTGCAACTTGAGACCATTACTCCTCGTTCTGTCATCTGCTACCACTGAGAACAGTCTAGATCCATCCTCTTTGGAACCCCCTTTCAGGTAGTTGAAAGCAGCTATCAAATCCCCCCTCATTCTTCTCTTCTGCAGACTAAACAATGCCGGTTCCCTCAGCCTCTCCTCATAACTCATGTGTTCCAGTTCCCTAATCATTTTTGTTGCCCTCCGCTGGACATTTTCCAATTTTTCCACATCCTTCTTGTAGTGTGGGGCCCAAAACTGGACACAGTACTCCAGATGAGTCCTCACCAATGTCAAATAGAGGGGAACGATCACGTCCCTCGATCTGCTGGCAATGCCCCTACTTATACATCCCAAAATGCCATTGGCTTTCTTGGCAACAAGGGCACACTGTTGACTCATATCCAGCTTCTCGTCCACTGTAACCCCTATGTCCTTTTCTGCAGAACTCCTGCCTAGCCATTCGGTCCCTAGTCTGTAGCGGTGCATGGGATTCTTCTGTCCTAAGTGCAGGACTCTGCACTTGTCCTTGTTGAACCTCATCAGATTTCTTTTGGCCCAATCCTCTAATTTGTCTAGGGCCCTCTGTATCCTATCCCTACCCTCCAACGTATCTATCTCTCCTCCCAGTTTAGTGTCATCTGCAAACTTGCTGAGGGTGCAATCCACACCATCCTCCAGATCATTTATGAAGATATTGAACAAAACTGGCCCCAGGATCAACCCTTGGGGCACTCCACTTAATACCGGCTGCCAACTAGACATGGAGCCATTGATCACTACCCATTGAGCCAGACAATCTAGCCAGCTTTCTATCTACCTTATCGTCCATTCATCCAGCCCATACTTCTTTAACTTACTGGCAAGAATACTGTGGGAGACCGTGTCAAAAGCTTTGCTAAAGTCAAGGAATAATACGTCCACTGCTTTCCCCTCATCCACAGAGCCAGTTGTCTCGTCATAGAAGGCAGTTAGATTAGTCAGGCATGACTTGCCCTTGGTGAATCCATGCTGACTGTTCCTGATCACTTTCCTCTCCTCTAAGTGCTTCAGAATTGATTCCTTGAGGACCTGCTCCATGATTTTTCCAGGGACTGAGGTGAGGCTGACTGGCCTGTAGTTCCCCGGATCCTCCTTCTTTCCTTTTTTAAAGATGGGCACTACATTAGCCTTTTTCCAGTCATCCAGGACCTCCCCCAATCACTATGAGTTTTCAAAGATAAAGGCCAATGGCTCTGCAATCACATCCGCCAACTCCTTTAGCACTCTCAGATGCAGTGCATCCAGCCCCGTGGACTTGTGCTCATCCAGCTTTTCTAAATAGTCCCGAACCACTTCTTTCTTCTCAGAGGGCTGCTCACCTCTTCCCCATGCTATGCTGCCCAGTGCAGTAGCCTGGGAGCTGACCTTGTTTGTGAAGACAGAGGCAAAAAAATCATTGTGTACATTAGCTTTTTCCACATCCTCTGTCACTAGGTTGCCTCCCTCATTGAGTAAGGGGCCCACACTTTCCTTGGCTTTCTTCTTGTTGCTAACATACCTGAAGAAACCCTTCTTGTTACTCTTAACATCTCTTGCTAGCTGCAACTACAGGTGTGATTTGGCCTTCCGGATTTCACTCCTGCATGCCCGAGTAATATTTTTATACTCTTCCCTGGTCATTTGTCCAATCTTCCATTTCTTGTAAGCTTCGTACAAGAATAACTTGAGAAGGAAAGGAGAGAAGTGGAGACAGTTGGCTCTGACTCAAACACTGATCCATTTATGGAGGAGCATTATTATTAGAGTAAGTGCCTGTGGACATAACATTATATCCTCCTGTGAAGTAATTTGAATAATTAGGTATCTTCTCCCTTGTTGCTCCCATTACATCTGGCAACTAATTGCAAATTCACTCATAAATACAAACACAAAACCTCCAGAGAGGGTGTAGACACTTTGAAAGACAGATGTAGACAGGTGTGTGTCACTGTTGATCTGTGCATGGAGCGCATGTCATGGATGGCAAATTCTTGATTCTTGGCTGTCCTGAGGTTGAGTGATAAGAAAAAAATAATGATTCTAGACTGTCGCTATCAGGTAGTAATTTAAAGAGTAATTCATGATAGAGTACTAGTAATTAGGGAATGCATCCAATCCACGCTGTTTTGATTTACAGATGGGTACCAGTTAGGAGTGGGCTTGGATATTCCAAGCACTTAAGTCAACTGAAATTTCAGTAGATGAGAACTTCTACTATTAAGTAAGGTAAAGCAGAAAAATAATGGGGCTTAATATGGGCACATATAGTAAAATATAACATTATTTTTAGTGGTCTAGTAAGTAGCACAAAATACTTTACGGGGAAACACCCGGTATAATAGAATGAATATTTTGGTAACTAGATGTGTCTGATCAGGTTCTTTTCCCATACATAAAATTTGGTGCATGCTTTACAGTTTGGAATCAGGCTGTTTTGATGCTTTTTTGTGCCACGTTGAAAAGTGATTAGCTGTGCTCTGGCATGAATTGAATATTTTTATTAAATGATAGAACATAATTATGCAGAGAAGGACATGAGTTACTTTGATTAACAAAATACATGTTAAATGTATTAAAACTAATGACAATCACTTGTCCATTTCTTTAATTGCAATATGTCCAAAAAGACATTTGCTCATTGTAGGTCAAGCAGAAATTAATACTGTGAGAGAAAATGAGCCAGCATTTCTAATTCTCTCTGTAGAGCAACAAATTGGTGGTAAAGTTGGGCTGGAGTGGACATTTCTGCCAGGAAACTTTAAAACTGCCTAAACTTCTCAGGATTTCCACTGAAATGAACGGAGTAAGACATAGCAATAGTACACTCAATTCAGAAAATGAAAATTCACAAGTTAGAAGTTCTTAAACTCACAGATATAGCAAGGGTCATAGAAGCTAATACTATAGGAGAGCATACCATTAAATGCTGAAAATACTGCCATGTTAAAGCATTGATGTAGACCACTTGATGAAGAAAAGGTAAAGGCAGAAGGCTGCTGAACTGTCTGAAATGCATACAGGTATGCCTGAAATGCTTTAAATTGGCTAAAGATTATCCAAATTCTGAACATGATCTGAAAGCATCTTTTGAAAGATGCTACTGCTGTTACTGGGTAAAATTCACCCCTGTATTGAAGGTCAGCATTGCCTGGATCCTACTTAACTCTCCCAAATAAAGAAAAGGAGTACTTGTGGCACCTTAGAGACTAACCAATTTATTTGATGAAGTGAGCTGTAGCTCACGAAAGCTTATGCTCAAATAAATTGGTTAGTCTCTAAGGTGCCACAAGTACTCCTTTTCTTTTTGCGAATACAGACTAACATGGCTATTACTCTAAATCCCCCAAATAAGAGACTAGTGAGATTTAAGCAGGGCATAGAACATGTGTGGATCCTTCGCACCACAGACGCATTTCAGCCAAAGTGTGGAACTAGGGACAGATTTTCTGCTGACATAACTCCACTGAACCCCACCTGCTGCACCTTGGTGTGGCTGATGGTTACAAACCCAGAAAAAATGGGGAGAGGTCCTGGTGAAAAGCAGTCTCTGTAAGACAGACCCCAAAAAGTTTGATGCTGGCAAGAAAAAAACATTTTAAAGTTGGTTATTGAAATAGGAGATTGTGACCCTAAAAACCCCTCAATGTCAGCTGGCAGAGGGTCCACTTTACTATAACTCATATCAGGCCTGACATACTCACTACCCCCAACACACTGTTTGTCATAATATGTATCAAAAAGGTGTCCTATAAGGTATCATTTAAACAAGTTACATGCTGGTCCTGAAAATCAATGGTTGTGTATAAAGCATTATATATGCGTTCTGGAAGTATGTTCTTAAAAGATGGTTTGGAGGCAGTGAATGGCTCAAGCCTGCTCTAGACAAAGGAATGTGGAATTACCTGTCTACCTGGCTGGATTATAGGCAGAAGACAATGCAAGTACAAGTGAAAGTTTACCTTGAGGATTAGAGATGCTATTAATTTGATGTAAGTGAGAAAACATCTTAGGCAAAGATTGTAACATGTTAAAATTAAGTTTTGGTCACTAGAAAGCATGTTTTGTTTTGTTTTTTAACCATAGGTATATCTTTTTCTCTAGCTTGGTGTCACTTAAGTCTCTGTCCTTTGTTAATAAACTTATTCTTAGTTTTACTGTAAACAATTTCAATGCTGTTATATTGACGTAAAGTGTGAGTCCTGAGGCAGGCTGGTTTGTGCTCTGTCTCTTTGAAGGCAGCAAGCTTAATTTATGTGAATGCCCAGGGAGAGGGACTAGACACTGCCAGGAGACATCTCTGGAACTCGGGTTCACTGATTGTTACCTGCCAGACAGCGTTTATACTGGCAGAGTCTCAAGGACTTTACTGGTGAAGCAGACAGACTGGTGTGGCAGGGATATGACACAGTCTAATCTTCAGCAAAGCTCACTCTTGCTGAGGCAGAGGGGAAACACAGTAGCTTATAGTTTTGGGTGTCCTGAACAGAATGTCACACAGATCAATGTTTCAAACATCAAAGATCTGGCAGATCATAACTATTGACTTGAAAACTGGGCATCAGTGAGAGCAGATTGATAGATAGAGATAAGAAGGGCTTCAAGCTAGAGAAGAAACATATAATGTGTTCAGGTCCTGGTGACAACAAATATTCAGAAGGAGTTGCCCTCATTATGACAAATTCTGTGTAAATAAAATCAGTTATCAATTGGGAACCTATCATATATGTCAGACTCAGAGGTGAAAGTAAGCTGGTACGCCCCAGTACGGCGTACCAGTAAGAGCCAGTGCGCCGTACTAGAACCGGCTTTCCAAGAGGGTAATTTAAAGCCCTGGGGTAGCGGCGGAGCTGTGGCGGGGATTTAAAGGGTCCCGGAGCTCCAGCCGCTGCTACCACTACCGGGGCCCTTTAAATCCCGGCCTGAGCCCTGCTGCCCAAGCCCCGGGATAGCAACGACGGGGCTCTGGTGGGGATTTAAAGGGCCCCGGAGCTCCCGCTGCTGCTACTACCCCAGGGCCCTTTAAATCCCAGCCTGAGCCCTGCTGCCCGAGCCCCAGGGTAGCGGTGTCAGGGCTCTGGCAGAGATTTAAAAGGCCCTGGAGCTCCAGCCCCGCTACCCTCCTGGGGCCCTTTAAATCCCTGCCTGAGCCCTGCTGCCCAAGGCCTGGAGTAGTGGCGGCAGGGCTCCGAGGGGGATTTAAAGGGCCGGGGCAGTAGCGGCGGCTGGAGCCCCAAGCCCTTTAAATCCCCACCTGAGCCCTGCTGCCTGAGCCCTGGGGTAGGGATGGGGGGGCTCTGGCAGGGATTTAAAGAGCCCCGGAGCTCCAGTCACTGCTACTGCCCCAGCCCTTTAAATCCCTGCTGCCAAAGCCCTGGGGTAGCAGCGGTGGGGCTCCAGCGGACATTTAAAGGGCCGGGGCGGTAGCGGCAGCAGGGCTCAGGCAGGGATTTAAATCCCCGATGGAGCCTGGCCACCCCTACCCCAGGGTTTGGGCAGCAGGGCTCAGGCAGGGATTTAAGGGGCTCTGGGCTCCGGCAGCTGCTACCACAGTGGAGCCCGAGGCTCTTTAAAGCTCTGCCAGAGCCCAGAGCCCGAGGGTAGTGGTGGCAGCCGGGAGCCCCCAGGGCTCCTCAGTGATTTAAAAGACCAGGGGCTCCGCTGCGGTAGCGGCAGCTGGAGCCCTGGGCCCTTTAAATCGTCTCCGAGCCCCGGGGCTCCTAGCCACCTCTGCAGCTGGTAGCTCAGGGGTGATTTAAAGGGCCTCGGGCTCCCAGCTGCCACTACCACAGCTGAAGCCCTGGCCCTTTAAATCAAGATTTAAAGGCCCAGGGATTTAAGGCCATGCCTCTTCCAGTTTAGGCCACGCCCCCTGCTCAGGACTCCGGCGTACCGGTAAGTCCTCTAACTTACTTTCACCCCTGGTCAGACTCCAAACCAGAATCCTAATGATGTCAATCATGCAGTACTATTCTCTGTCCCAGGAACACAGCAATGAGAATAAAAATTAGTTCTATAATTGCCTCCAGAATGTGTCTGACAGAATACCAAAACATGACTTACTCCTGGTGACTGGTGACTTTAATGCTGAAGTAGGATGTGACAACAAAGGAATGAAAAGAGCAACGGGTAACCCTGTGTTGGTCCTAAACCAAAATAATGAAAGATTCATTGAATTGTGCTTGGTGTCTGACCTAGTTTCCTCACAAAGAAATGTGGAATTTGCCAGATGCCATATCTGGATGAGCTCAAGATTCAGGTCTTCTGTCCAAGACGCACGGCCATATATATTAGCAGTGATCACAATCTTTATCTTGCTAAACTGAAGTTAAAATAGATATTTGTTCAGTTTTAAACAAAAAATGGTACAGAAAATCAACAGTACAAAACTGAAAACAAAACAGTGCTGTGAGAAATTCCAACTAGAGCTGAGGAACAGACTTGAGGCACTGCCTGAGCCAGAGGATGATGAAATGCAGGCTGGACCTGAAGCAGTGCTCAGAGACAAGATGTTTCAGGATGCTGCAGTGACAGTTGGATATCAGCAAAGATACAGCAAGAACTGGGTAAGCCAAGAGACGTGATGTCTCACTAAGGAAAGAAAAAGGTACTGAAGTAAAATTCTTGAATCTAAGATCAACAAAATATTGGAAAAAGAAAAGGAGGAGTATGAGAAAGCAGACAAGCAGTGAAAAACAATGCAAAGAAAGATCAATGGAAGTATGTTTAAAGTTCTAGCAGCACACTTCTCAAGTTTCTGGGTGGCAGATGGATGACTCTGTTCCCTTTAGGAGGGAGTCCCTGACCACCACCACCCATCTCCTCCTTTTGGGAGTGGTGATCATGGAATCCCCATCCCTAGGACAATGCATCCCAGGCCTTCCGGTCGATGGGGTCTCCTGATCCCTTCCCTCAGATGACTCTTCCAAACCATTCTTCACCATAGTACCTGTGCAGAGAGCCTGAAAATGGTTCCTTACTTCTATCTGCATTGGGAGTACATGGGTTCTCCTCTTTCTTCTTCTGGAGGTCACATGCTGCCAATTTTTTTCCCCATTCTGAACTGCCCTCTCTGATTCTTCAGCATGCTGTGCCTGCAATACCAAATGCTGACTTCTATCCAGAAACTCTTCATTTTCTCTGATACAATGCAGGGTTGATACATGGGTCTCTAGTCCTTTAGCCTTCTCTTCCAATATGGACACCACCTTGCACTTAGTACAAATGAAGAATTGGTAGGGAAAGTAGAAGTGGGTGGCAACCTGGGCAGCAGTGACCATGAGAAGCTCGAGTTCAGGGTCCTGACAAAAGGAAGAAAGGAGAGCAGCAGAATATGGACCCTGAAATTCAGAAAAGCAGACTTTGACTCCCTCAGAGAACTGATGGTCAGGATCCCGTGGGAGGCTAATATGAGTGGGGGGGGGGGGAGAGGGAAGAATCCAGGAGAGCTGGTTGTATTTTAAAGAAGCTTTGTTGAGGGTGCAGGAACAAACCATCCCAATGTGAAGAAAGAATAGCAAATATGGCAGGCGACCAGCTTGGCTTCACAGAGAAATCTTAGGTGAGCTTAAACACAAAAAGGAAGCTTACAAGAAGTGGAAACTTGGACAGATGACTAGGGAGGAGGATAAAAATATTGCTCGAGCATGCAGGGGTTTAATTAGGAAGGCCAAAGAACAACTGGAATTGCAGCTAGCAAGGGATTTTAAGGGTAAAGAGAAGGATTTCTACAGGTATGTTGGCAACAAGAAGGTTGGGGAAAGTTTGGGACCCTTACTGAATGGGGGAGGCAACCTAGTGACAGATGATGTGGGAAAAAGCTGAAGTACTCAATGCTTTTTTGCCTCGGTCTTCACAGACAAGGTCAGCTGCCAGACTGCTGAACTGGGCAGCACAGTATGGGGAGGAGGTGAGCAGCCCACCGTGGTGAAAGAATAGGTTAAAGACTATTTAGAAAAGCTGGACATGTACAAGTCAATGGGGACGGCTGCAATGCATCCAAAGGTGCTGAGGGAGTTGGATGATGTGATTGCAGAGCCATTGGCCATTATATTTGAAAACTCATGGCGATTGATGAAAGTCCTGGACAACTGGAAAAAGTCAAATATAGTGCCCATCTTTAAAAAAGGGAAGAAGAAGAATTTGGGGAAAAACAGACTGGTCAGCCTCACCTCAGTCCCTGGAAAAATCATGGAGCAGATCCTCAGGGAATCCATTTTGAAGCGCTTGGAGGAGAGGAAAGTGATCAGGAACAGTCAACATGTATTCACCAAGGCAAGTCATGCCTGACCAACCTGCTTGTTTTCTATGATGAGATAACTCTGGATATGTGGATATGGGGAAAGCGGTGGACGTGATATACCTTGACTTTAGCAATGCTTTTGATACAGTCTCCTACAGTATTCTTGCCAGCAAGTTAAAGAAGTATGGATTGGATGAATGGACTATAAGGTGGATAGAAAGCTGGCTAGATCATCGGGCTCAATGGGTAGTGATCAATGGCTCAATGTGTAGTTGGCAGCTGGTATCAAGCAGAGTGCCCCAGGGGTCAGTCCTGGGGCCAGTTTTGTTCAACATCTTCATTAATCTGGATGATGGGATGGATTGCATCCTCAGCAAGATCGTGGATGACACTAAGATGGGGGGAGAGGTAGATACTCTGGAGGGTAATGATAGGGTCCAGTGTGACCTAGATATATTGGAGGATTAGGCCAAAAGAAATCTGATAAGGTTCAACAAGGACAAGTGCAGAGTCCTGCACTTAGGACAGAAGAATCCCATGCACTGCTACAGGCTGGGGACCAACTGGCTAAGTGGCAGTTCTGCAGAAAAGGACCTGGGGATTACAGTGGACGAGAAGCTGGATATGAGTCAATAGTGTGCCCTTGTTGCCAGCACTGGTGAGGCCACATCTGTAATATTGCATCCAGTTTTGGGGGCCCCCACTACAGAAAGAATATGGAAAAATTGGAGAGAGTCCAGCAGAGGGCAACGAAAATTATTAGGGGGCTGGGGCACATGACTTACGAGGAGAGGCTGAGGGAACTGGGCTTCTTTAGTCTGCAGAAGAGAAGAGTGAGGGGGGATTTGATAGCAGCCGTCAACTACCTGAAGGGGGGTTCCAAAGAGGATGGAGCTAGGCTGTTCTCAGTGGTGGCAGATGAGAGAACAAGGAACAATGTTCTCAAGTTGCAGTGAGGGAGGTCTAGGTTGGATATTCGGAAAAAATATTTCACTAGGAAGGTGGTGAAGCACTGGAATGGGTTACCTAGGGCGGTGGTGGAATCTCCATCCTTAAAGGTTTTTAAGGCCCAACTTGACAAAGCCCTGGTTGGGATGATTTAGTTGGTCCTGCTTTGAGTGGGGGGTTGGACTAGATGACCTCCTGAGGTCTCTTCCAACCCTAATCTTCTATGATTCTCTGATATTGCATGTTACAATGCACTATACCATATATTATTTTTTCCCAGACACTTTTATCTTATAGGATTAGCACACACATTTCTGAAACAAGTAGACATTAAAAAAGATTTTACTCTTTCATGGGGAACTGATATTTGCAAATAAATAGCTTGCTTCTGGAAAAGGCTAATACGCATTTATCTTACAACACTATGATTGAAAATTTGCTTCTTGTTGTCTTGCACTATTTGGAGCACTGTAATTATGTTCTTTTAGCTTGATTATCCTTCCCTTGTTATTCATTTTGTTATTAGCATTCGCCTGCAGTGAAAATTTGCAAGATGTATCCATTAGAAGCTTCTGTTTTCAGGAAATCATAACTCCCCAGTTTTATCTTTTTCAGTTCCATGCTTACTTTCATCGCACATGGTTGGTTTGGTTTGAGGGTTGTTGTTTTTTAAAGAACAGGCACTTTTGTTTTAATAATGGAGGTGGAAATATTCATATTTGCTATTTAAAAGGAATCTAAATATGTGTTTGGGGTTTTGTTTGTTTTTTGACATAGCTCTAATGACATGAAACCTAGAATATTGCATAAAGAAAAGGAGTACTTGTGGCACTTGCATGTAATCCATAGTATCAGAGAAGTTATAGATGGAAAGTGTAGTCCACCAAGACAAGATTGTTCCCTACCCTATTTTTACAAGGGTTTTGTCAAGTTTAATTTTAAGCAAGAGATGGATTATCTATTTGCAGCACATAAATGCATCCCTTTTTTCTGTTTTGAATTTTCTGTATACAGGCTTCAATTTGTATAAAGCTGTTCATTAGCTGAGATAGTTGGATTATTTTTTATATGTATTATTTGTTTTTATTGTGATAGTGTCTACAAGCCACCAAATCAAGGATGAAGAATCCACTGTACAAACATATTACAAAAAGTTAGTTCCTGGCCCACATACCTTGCAATCAAAATGTGAGTCAAGAGACAACAGGTAGATTCTACAAACAGATGTGGGGAGTACATGGTAAGAGTGAGACAGATACGTGTATAGCCTTTGTCTTGAAGACCTTAATTTTCGGCGTTACTTGACAGACTTTTGTATTTAGACATGAATTTGTGATTCATGTTATTCTGCACAACTCTCTCGAAGATCCTGCATATCTACAACACAAAATCCCCTGGAGGTCATGGTTAGCCCCACAAGGAGAGCTCTATAGCTGCCTTTGCAGTCTGCAAAGCTCCTGGTACCAGTGGCTGGGGATGGAGGCATTGTGTCTGCAGAGGACAGAGGGAAGCAGAGTGCCTCAGTGGACTGAGGATAGAAGTTTGTGGTGATCTATTTTCCTACATCCTCTGCAGCAAGAGTTGGTGATGTTTCCATTTGTTTTGGAGGTGAGCATTAGGGAAAAGAAGTGCTTACTTTCCATAAGGATTCTCCCCAATATGATGGAGTCTATGGGGGTATGCGAAGGATTACTGCACAGAAGTAATCAACAGCACTCTGAAATTCTGCTTCTCATTTTTTTTTTATTTTCTGTGATCCATTTCAATGCTTCATAGAGATTGTCACTTATCCCTTTAGCTCTTCCTGCTTTTCTGTGGGTGTGCAATTCTTATGCAAACTTGGACATGGGCTGCTGCCGTCTATTTCTCTGTGGGAAGTAATGTCATAGATGGTGATAAGATAACTCCATTTTGAAAGAGAGGATTCAGATTACTCTTTTTTTCCCCTTTCAGATCCCACCTAAAGTCTTAAGCAAAGCTGGGGCAAAATCTCGAATGTCAGAAATGTTTACTAAATGGGACAGAGTTTTGATGTTTCCTAAAACATAACCTGCACTTAAAAAATAATCTGTTTGGAAATAATCCATTGGTCTGAGTGAAACTCTCTCCACAGAAAACAGGGAACACTTATGGGACCAGTAAAATATATAAAAATGAAATGAACTCTTTTAGTGCAGCCTCCATAGTGAAGATAATTTTGATGTGTATAGTATGTGAGTCTGGATTTATGTTTTGATTAGGACTGTCAATTAATCACAGTTAACTCAAGCGATTAACTCAAAACAAATTAACTCAATTAAAGATATTAACTGTGATTAATCAGTTTTAATCACATGTCTAAACAATAGTAAAATATCAATTTAAATTTACTATAAATATTTTTGGATGTTTTCTACATTTTTAAATATATTGATTTCAATTACAGCACAGAATACAAAGTGTAGAGTGCTCACTTTATATTATTATTTTTATTACAAATATTTGCACTGTAAAAAGATAAATAAAAGAAATAGTATTTTTTCAGTTCTCCTCATAAAAGTGCAACTTACAAATGTAGATTTTTTTTTTACATAACGGCATTGAAAACCAAAACAATGTAACACTTTAGAGCCTACAAGTCCACTCAGTCCTACTTCTTATTCAGCCAGTCACTAAGACAAACAAGTTTGTTTACATTTACAGGAGATAGTACTGTAAGTGAAAGTGAGAGCACATGTTCGTATGGCACAGGTAGTCTGTGATACAAGGTATTTAAGTGCCAGTTATGCTAAACATTCATATGCCCCTTCATGCTTTGATGTGTAGATTGTTTATCATTTTTTAAGGTGCAAAAATTTGTAATTAAAAATAATAATATAAAGTGAGCACTCTACACTTTATATTCTGCATTATAATTGAAATAAATATATTTGAAAATGTAGAAAAACATCTAGAAATATTTATAATACATTTTAATTGGTATTCTATTATTGTTTAGCAGTGTGATTAAAATTGTAATTAATCACAAATTAATTTTAGTCTAGTGATTAATTTTCTTAATCTGTTGACAGTCCTAATTTTTATATTTATTTGGTGCCGATTTCAGTGGTATAACTGGAAGAACTGGTTTTTTTCCACTGCCCTCCAAGTTATGTGTGTTATACTTGATAAAAAAATTGTGTATGTATAATACATGTGAGTGTCTGATTATGTGTGGAAACCTATGGTCTTACTTTGTACCACTATATATCATAAATATAGTATAAGAGAGAACAGAAACAGGCTCAGAGAACACGACTCTCCAACATTTGTTTGGTATCTGGAAAAAAGTTTGTATTTAATTCTGCTTTTATCCCTCCCCCAAATGAAGTGGAAAAGCATGTCTAAAGATTGGAACATGCTTATTTGAAGCATCAAGAGTAAGCACTGTATGTAGTATCGTCTTCTGCGTACTCCAATGAAGGTTGACCTATTTTGTGTTTGAGATATCTTGGTAGGACATATATTTTAATGGTTCATGCACTAGCCACTTGGATTAGTGATAGGAGGGATTCTTAGTTTAAATATTTATTATATTATTATTGTTATTAGTATTAATAATATTATTATTATTTAATATTTATTTTGCTTAAATAATTTGAGGTAGCCTTTCTCAGTTAGATTCTTAATATGTAAGGTTAGTATTATTCCAAGACACTAGAAATTCTCTTTACTGCATTTCATGACAGCAAACGTGAAAATGTTTTCAGACAAAGGTGCCCAAGCTGAAACAAGCTGTTGAAGGGAGAGGATAGAGCCAAAGCGTCTGTCTTCATAACATTCTGCAAAACCCATCTGTCTTCCATAACTGTCCCATCATAACCAAAGACAAGGTATTTCACTACAATATGATAAGAATACAGCAATTGCCATACCAGTGTCTCATTCTTAACATTGCCTTGACTCTGACAGTGATCAGTACCAAGTGTTTTATAGGAACAGCAAAAAGACAATAGTGGACAACTCTGGTATTGCCATAGGGTAAATTTCTTCATAGTTGCCATGAGTTAGTGTTTGTCTTATTCCTGACTTACATTTTTCCTTGACTAATATAAATATGAATATTATCATTATCCATTTACATGTTCAAACCTTCTTTTAATTCTATTGAGCTCTTAGCCTCCATGATATTTTGCTGCAATGAGTTCCACAGGTCAATCATATGTTATAATTAACATATATTTATATTTATCTTTCTAAATGTATTGCCATTTAGTTTCACCAAGTGTCCCTTCTTTATGTATTTTGTAAAATGATAAATGAAGAAGCCGATATACCTCTTGAACCGGCTGTACCAGTCTGTATATATCTGTTGTGTCCCTCTTATTCATCGCCTCTCTAACAAGACAGTCCCAGGGTTTTCAATCTCTTTACCTGCAGCATTCTAATAATTTTCATCGCCTCTTTCTGCAACCCATAGATTGCTACTAAAAATTGTTTCATACAAATATATTTTTTTGAAACTAAACATACCAATTCCCAGTGAAATGTTACCAGAAAATTAGGTCTAATCTAATCTTCATTCATGGGAAAACCTATTTTTATGACCTTTGCTGAGCTCTTCTTCAAATGTGCTAGGAACTGTGCCAAATCAAACTGATACCTTATGGAAGGTTCAGATAATTTCAGATAAGTATTCCATTCTTGTGTAGGATCCCTTCTGCTTGCCCTTCCCCTCTCTTGTTTCTAGTATTTCACATTCTCCATAGTGGGGCGGGGGGGGGGGGTCACAGCAGGTCTGATAACTTCTTCTGGGCTCATTGCCATCTTGAGAACTTGTGTATTTTAGGCCTTCCAGAGGGTCAGAATCATGCAATACATTATTTATCTCCTTTAACCAAGGCAAAACCTGGAGTATACAAGATGTGAAAACTCCAGATGGCCTAGCAGATCATGCCAGACTTGTTGAGTTACCAGCAGAGATTTCATAGAATATTAATAGACACAGCAGCAGAATAGACCTTGGATCAAGGAGTGGAGAGGGTGAATGCTGGAAAGAATGGGGGAGAAAGAGAAGCAACAGAGTAAGAAGAGAATGTTAGTGACTTGGAACCTTTACTACACTCATCCCTCTGAAATCTGAGTACTGTAATGATAGCATGTGAACACCTAGGTCCAGGGTAGATAAGCCAAATAGCTGATTTATAATCAAAAGTAAGAAAAGAGAGGAGTAGGATCAGAAATCTTATTGAGAGAAGGAAAGATGGGGCACAGAAAGGAGAAACAATTTGGTTTGGAAAGAGGGAGAGGAAAAGATGGTGTATGGATGAGGAAGGATGGTGACGATCTCTAAAAGTTCAAAGAAGCAGTAATTGAGAGAGGGGGATTTTCCAGGGGAAACCTATAAGCTTTCTAAGGTTGGCCAGTCACGAGTAAAAGAGAACAGTGAAAATAACCAGATATGTTTAATATAAAGAAACTTTTAGTCAGTCTCTGTTAAAATAGCTGTTTCATATGTGCTATCACGTGTTTTAACTCTAATGGCATTGTGCACATTCTTAAAATTACATACGTTGTTCGCAGGTTTTAGGGCATGTTGTATAGTGTTTGGAACCTAATTTTGTTTCAGCTAGAACAAAACAGAAGTATATTAAGATAAAGCATCACTGTACAATCACTGTATCTGCACTACAAACTAGGGGTGTGATTTTCCTGCTCGTGAACACATACTTGTGCTAACTCTCATCAAGCTAGCGTGAGTATACAGAGCAGTGTAGCTGTAGCAGCATAAGTACCAGCCGCTAAGGAATGGCTAAGCCGTGCTGAGTACGTGCTGTTTTCAGGCAGCTTTGTAAGCCACACAGCTCAGCTGAGCCTCTGCTGCTGCTACTAATGCTAGTACAGCTACGCTGCTATTCGTGCTCACGCTAGCACGATGACAGCTAGCTCAAGTATGTGTACACGAGCAGGGGAATCACACCCCTGTCTTGTAATGTAGACTTAGCCTAAAAGTGAGGCTTTGGGGAATGGTGTTGCAGCCTAGATTGTAAAGACAAGTGAAATGTGTTTGAAGGCAAGAGGAGGAGGCAGGCTCTTCCCAGCACACCCAGAACTGTTTCTTCTGTGTCCTCCTCATATTGAGTAAAGTCACACCTAATGGTATTTCCTCCCAGGGGATATGGGGCAATAGATACAGACAATCTCGGGTACTACGAGGACTGTTTCATGGGGAAAACTGTCACCCGGTGAGGCAAGCAAAAGGAGGCTTCCCCTGAGGGCTGCTCCTCTGACAGTTTCACCACAGTCCTATGACCTGGAACTTCCAGCTTCATCCTGGTTATGGGAAAATAAAAGCAGGCTTCTCCCTACCAGAGCTAGGAACACCTCCTTTGAGGCCTTCATTCATGGCCCAGTTTAAAACAGGTGAGATTGGAAGCCAATGAAAGCAGTATACCCAGCACACATTGAGGTTTGCTTATTTCCACCCAATCCTTTTTACGTGGATTTGTTGTTCTGAGCCTCATTATCTCCCTTGCATGTAGCTTTGATCAGACTGAGATATTGCCTGAATGTCAAGTCTCAGTAGAGATGGGCAACAACTAGTACCCCACTCAGAAAGTGCATATTAGAAAAGTTAGTCTGATTGAGTTGAGTTCCAGAGTTTGGGATCCAAACTGAAAGACTGTGTGAGAAAAGGGCTTTCTTTCTGATGAGAGGGTGGCAAAACCAATTTGGAAGGCAGATTACACAACTGTCCCATTGCCTGGTGGCCTGAACTCTGAGACAGGCAAGAGACAGGATAATTTACTACGTAGGCAGAAATAAGACATGTTGTGTTTGTGCAGTGCTTGCAAGAGTAGGAATTTGTATGAGTCCCCCTTCAGGTGGTGACTGAGGAAGGGAAGGATGGAGAAGGGCCTTTGTAGAAGACTAAACACAGGGCAATTCGAGTTTTACAAGGAAATGGGTGGGTTTAGTTTTACCTGCTCCAGAATAAGAATTTCTGTTTTCTAAGGATTTAAGGATTTAAGGATCCCCAGGTTTTAAGGATTAGTTATGAGGAAAGGGTCACATGAGGGAATATTATCTGAGAGACAATGTTGTCACTGTCTGATTTCCAGACCAGTTAATGTTTTTTTCTACCATTGACATCAGTTGCAGATGAGCCACAACTTTACCTCAGGCCAAGACAGGTAAGAAATGTCCCTTCCTGAAGGAGGGAGGTTGATGTTTGTGGTGAAAAATCAGAGGAGAAGAACCCAGCCCTGGGTGTGAAAGGTGACAGATGCCCTGCCTAAATCAGTTGCATGTGGAGATACATTTAATTGTGTATAGTGTTTACCATTGGAGTCTAGGAGTAAGGAGAGGGTAGCCAAGATAATACTAAAGCCAAGTTAATGACACACATTATCTCAAGGATTATTAGGAAATATTTTTTTAAAAACAACCCATTCCCTGTGTTCTATTCATTGATTCACTATTCAGGATCCTGGTTCCTGCAATCTGGGCAGTTTAATGGCTGCAATACCAGTGCCAAAATAAATATACATAATCTGAATTCCACAAAACCAATTCGGAGCTGATCCTCCTTTGCAGCAGACCTTAGTTCATCCCTCTCTCTTTGTGATTCATCGCAAGCTGCAAAGCGCTTTTACTTTCAGAGATAACTCACACCATCAGACAAGTAAACTAAGGATGAAACTGAAACAGAATTGTATAGTGCTTCTAAACATGACTGGACCATTCAATCAGTGTCAAGTACAACAGTCTGAAGCTTAAGAGTAATATAGAAAAAACAAACAAAAACCTGTGAAAGGGTCTCTCTATGTTGAAATCAGAACAAATATCAGATGAGAGAATAATGATTAAATAATTAGAAAACAACTGCATGATGCAAATATTAATGACCTGAAGTTTATCACAAGTAGTCATTTATGGTTCTTGTGGCACTCTGCTTTTGACTCTTGCAACTTAATTAAGCATAAGAATTCTCAAATAAGTTAACAGTGTGTATCCAGTGATTTTCCTTCTGCCTTCTTTGGAGTTTGTGATGTTTGAAAATATGTCTGCAAAAAGTGGGAGTGGATTATGGCTATTTTAGCAATTAACCTTGTTGTTACATATAATTTACATTTTGGTGGTAGCAAAAATATAATTTTATATAATTTCCAGTGACCGATTGGATAACTTCATTTTTCATTCACTTCCCTTTTTATTATTTTATCATATTGAGTGAATATGTACATCATAGCAATAGCAAATACTTTTGGGGTGTATGGAGTTAAATTAATATTACAAAGGGCATCTCAGAAGATGATGGTGTAAACGTCAAGCTGTTCAGTTACTGAACTGAAGCATCATGAGTTATAAAAAGTCCAATTATCCAGTGACTGTTATTGCCACAAATAATGCAGGCATAAAGGCAGGGCCAAAAGATGAAGCCAGAATACTACTAGCACTTGAGGCCTTCTGTGTTTTCCTTTTTCTTCTCTTCACTTTCATCTCTCTCAAGACCCTCTCTTCAGCCTCTGGCTCTCTGGTGCAATATAGCCCTCTATTCTATCCAGTTGCTAGCTGCATCTTCCCATCTTGCAGTGTCAATTTGAAAGTTTTGAAGTCTCTTTTGCAAACATCCTTGAATCTGAGCCTAGGTTGGCTCACTGGCATTGGAGTTATCCACAAGTTCTCCATACAGGAGATCCATTGGATGTGTCCTTTGTCCATCCAGTGCAGATGACCAAACCCATAGAGATGTCTGTTTTTGAGAATAGTGATTATATTTAGAAATTTTGCTTTCTCGAATACTTCAGTTTCAGGAACTGGGGTTTCTCACTTGTTTAGAATATGGCAAAGACAACAGGTGTGGAAGGTAATTAGCCTCTTCTCATGCCTGCTGTTGGTAGTCCACGTCTCACCACCATACAGCAGAATGCTCAGAACTCATGTCTGGTTAAACCAATATCTTGGTGTTCAATGTCAGTTTTCTGGTATCACACACACACTTGGTCAGTTGGCAGAATCATAGGACTGGAAGGGATTTTGAGAGGTCATCTAATCCAGACCCCTGCACTCATGGCAGAACTAAGTATTATTTAGACCGCCCCGACAGGTGTTTGTCTAATGTGCTCTTAAAAATCTCGATTACAGAGTTTCCACAACCTCCCAAGGCAATTTATTCTCATGCTTAACTACCCTGACAGTTAGGAAGTTTTACCTAAAAACCAACTGAATCCGCCTTTGCTGCAATTTAAGTCCATTGCTTCTTGTCCTATCCTCAGTGGTTAAGGAAAACGATTTTTCTCCCTCCTCTTTGTAACAACCTTTTGTGAACTTGAAAACTGTTATCATGTCCCCTCTCAATCTTCTCTTCCTCAGACTAAACAAACCCAATTTTTTCAGTCTTCCCTCATAGGTCATGTTTTCAAGACCTTTAATCATTTTTATTTTTCTTCTCTGTGCTTTCTCCAGTTTGTCCACATCTTTCCTGAAATGTGACGCCCAGAGTTGGACACAGTACTCCAGTTGAGGCCTAATCAGCACATAGTAGAGTGGGAGAATTACTTCTCGTGTCTCGCTTATAACACTCCTGCTAATACATTCCAGAATGATGTTTGCATTTTTTTGCAAGAGTGTTACACTGTTGACTCATATTTAGCTCGTGATCCACTTTGACCCCCAGATCCCTTTCTGCAGTACTCCATCCTAGGCAATCATTTCCCATTTTCTGCGTGTGCAACTGATTATTCCTTCCTAAGCGGAGTACTTTGCATTTGTCCTTTTTGAATTTCATCCTATTTATTTCAGACCATTTCTCCAATTTGTCTAGATTATTTTGAATTTTAATCCTATCCTCCAAAGCATTTGGCATTTGCAAATAATCTCAGCTTGTTATCATCCACAAACTTTATAACTGTACTCTCTGTGCCAATGTGGTGGTTGCCTTTCTGATGTGAGAATTAAGATTGTCATCCAAAGATAAATTATCTGATATATATGATCCTAGATAGCAGAACTTGTGCACAGCTTCTAGCATGATGCTCACTAATAAAACTTCTGGTACAGTCAACACACCCTGAGTCATAATCTTTGTCTTCTTTAGGCTGATGGTTAGTCCAAATTCTTCACAAGCTAACACAAAGCTATCGCAAAGTTGCTGGAACGCCTTTTCATTGTGTGTGGTGAGCACTGAGTCATCAGTGAAAAGAAGTTCTCTTAGCAGCAGCTGTTTGACTTTGCTTTTTGCTCTTAAATGTGAATTGCAGAAATGTTTTCCATCTGATCTTGTATGAAGATGTACACCCTCGGTGCCAGCTGAGAAAACATGATGAGGCAGCAGGAAGAAGAATATAACAAAGGGTGCCAAAACTCATCCAGTGTTTGACAGCACTGTGGTTTTCTAACCTGTCAGATTGATCATAAACATACTAAACTCTAGTCTTCATGCCATCATAGAAGGATCAGATCATAGTGAGGAGGATGAGAGGGCAGCCAATTCTCTCTAGCAATTGGGAAAGGGTCAGTTCTGCAGACCAAGTAAAAAGCCTCTGTAAAATCTTTGAAAGCTATGTAGAGAGCTTTTCCTTGCTCTTGACACTTTTCTTGAAGCTGCCTTAGTGCAAAGACCATATTGATAATTGATTCAAAAGCATGGAAGTTATGCTGACTCTATTCTGGATATGCACATTCTGTCTTGCGGTCTTTTAGATGACCTATGTGAATGTCTTGCCTACAGCTCTAATACAGAGACTTCTGGATTTGTAATGACTCTGCTCAATTTTGTTTTTACAAAACATTATTACCATAGCATCCTTCATGTCTTCTGTTATCTCTCCTTCCCTCCAGGAGACCAGCAAGACATTGTGCTGATGCTTAAGCACAACCTGTCCTCCTTGATTTAGTCCTTCGGCTGGAATTCCAATTTTTTATATAGCATTTCCTAGTGCTCGGGAGGTGATTGCCATTACCTTTTCAAGCTTATTTTATAGATGATTATATATCAAGCTCTTTGATAGTCTGGAACCTGGGAATCCCATGTAGTGCTGCTTCAGAAACAGTGGTTTCACCAGAACAGAGCTAGTGTTACATCCAGAGTTCATAGAATCATAGAATATCAGGGTTGGAAGGGACCCCAGAAGGTCATATAGTCCAACCCCCTGCTCGAAGCAGGACCAATTCCCAGTTAAATCATCCCAGCCAGGGCTTTGTCAAGCCTGACCTTAAAAACCTCTAAGGAAGGAGATTCTACCACCTCCCTAGGTAACGCATTCCAGTGTTTCACCACCCTCATAGTGAAAAAGTTTTTCCTAATATCCAATCTAAACCTCCCCCACTGCAACTTGAGACCATTACTCCTCATTCTGTCATCTGCTACCATTGAGAACAGTCTAGAGCCATCCTCTTTGGAACCCCCTTTCAGGTAGTTGAAAGCAGCTATCAAATCCCCCCTCATTCTTCTCTTCTGCAGACTAAACAATCCCAGCTCCCTCAGCCTCTCCTCAAGTCATGTGTTCTAGACCCCTAATCATTTTTGTTGCCCTTCGCTGGACTCTCTCCAATTTATTCACATCCTTCTTGTAGTGTGGGGCCCAAAACTGGACACAGTACTCCAGATGAGGCCTCACCAATGTCAAATAGAGGGGAACGATCACGTCCCTCGATCTGCTCGCTATGCCCTTACTTATACATCCCAAAATGCCATTGGCCTTCTTGGCAACAAGGGCACACTGCTGACTCATATCCAGCTTCTCGTCTACTGTCACCCCTAGGTCCTTTTCCGCAGAACTGCTGCCTAGCCATTCGGTCCCTAGTCTGTAGCTGTGCATTGGGTTCTTCCGTCCTAAGTGCAGGACCCTGCACTTATCCTTATTGAACCTCATCAGATTTCTTTTGGCCCAATCCTCTAATTTGTCTAGGTCCCTCTGTATCCTGTCCCTCCCCTCCAGCGTATCTACCACTCCTCCCAGTTTAGTATCATCCGCAAATTTGCTGAGAGTGCAATCTACACCATCCTCCAGATCATTTATGAAGATATTGAACAAAACCGGCCCCAGGACCAACCCCTGGGGCACTCCACTTGACACCGGCTGCCAACTAGACATGGAGCCATTGATCACTACCCATTGAGCCCGACAATCTAGCCAGCTTTCTACCCATCTTATAGTGCATTCATCCAGCCCATACTTCCTTAACTTGCTGACAACAATACTGTGGGAGACCGTGTCAAAAGCTTTGCTAAAGTCAAGAAACAATACATCCACTGCTTTCCCTTCATCCACAGAACCAGTAATCTCATCATAAAAGGCGATTAGATTAGTCAGGCATGACCTTCCCTTGGTGAATCCATGCTGGCTGTTCCTGATCACTTTCCTCTCATGCAAGTGCTTCAGGATTGATTCTTTGAGGACCTGCTCCATGATTTTTCCAGGGACTGAGGTGAGGCTGACTGGCCTGTAGTTCCCAGGATCCTCCTTCTTCCCTTTTTTAAAGATTGGCACTACATTAGCCTTTTTCCAGTCATCCGGGACTTCCCCCATTCGCCCCGAGTTTTCAAAGATAATGGCCAATGGCTCTGCAATCACCGCCGCCAATTCCTTCAGCACTCTCGGATGCAACTCGTCCGGCCCCATGGACTTGTGCATGTCCAGCTTTTCTAAATAGTCCCTAACCACCTCAGTTACAGTTACATCTGTTTGCGTCTGTTGATGATGCATTAAGAGATTTGAGGGCAGTCTTCTTGGCTGAAGGACTTATTGGACTCTTGATTCCATCATACATCTCTTAGATTTCCATTCCAAAAGGAGATTTGTGTCTTCTCGTACAGATCCAGCCAGTATAATTGGGCACCTTGCCTTGCTGTTCATTGCAACGCACTCTTGGCCAATATGAAGGTAACACATGTCTTAGGGGTTCATAATGAGGGGTCATAATGTGGTGGAGATAGGCTGTGTATTTTGCTTCAAGAACTGTAAGCGTTTCTTCTGAATATGCTGCAAACCCAGTCTCTCTTGTAGTCATTTTTACCAAAAGCGAAGGTTGCAGCTGTACTTATATTCATTCTGAGAGTATTACATGTTGTGTCAGCATTCAGGGGAGATGCAGTCAAAGACATAGCTTCCCTGAGAGTCACAGTGAATTGGAGACCGCTTTTTTGGTCTCTTGTGTTGTTGATGTTAATATGTGAGCAACAGCTCTGTTTCATAAGATGGAATTTCCATAGGGAAAGGCTTATTTTGCAGCATATAAGTGCATGGTCTGTGTCACAGACTGCACTGTGTAAATGGCTGGCAGGGAGAATCCATAGGTGTTTTCTATGTGTGTGTCACGGGGTGCCTTACTGACTCCTGGAGCTCCTCCTTCTGGCCACATCTAGGGATTAGCTCTGCCAGGTCAACGCCCCTTCCTGTGGTTGCACTCCATCACTCTCTTTGTGTCTCGCTCCCTTGGAACTCAGTAGCTCTCACTTTTTGGCTTGGCCTTCCAGCCACATCATGATAGTCCTACTCTTTCGGGATATCAAAGTGTCTCAGGACCTATTGTCCCATGCCATCTTCCCATTCACTGCCCCTTAACAGTGCCACTTCCCCAATGGTTGGTGTGTGGAGGCCCGCTTCCACACTGGGTTCCAGCCTAGGGACCCGACAACAAGGAGTCAAGGTCTGCACAGTCCTGAACCTCAAATCTATAACCCTGGGCTATTTCCTACTTTGCCTTCTCTCACCCTGAGGAGGACTGCAGCCTCACTCTCTGCAGCCCCCAGCTGCTGGGCTTCATACAGTCCCCTCCTGTTCCTGTCCAGCTGAGCCTTGTCTCTAATTAGTCCTTGCTCCCAGAGTCCTCCTCCAGGTGCAGGCTAGGTGGCTAATTGGCCCATCTGGCCACCTTAATCCCTTCAGGCCTTGTGAAGGGTGGACACGTCATCACAGGATGACAGTTAAATGCAGTTGGTGCCAGTGTCCAGATCTGGGTTGTCTCTGCAGATCTTCTGGCGATGACCACCTTGGAAGGTGTTGCTAATACACAATCTTCAGTTGGTCCAGAGTTTTTGTAGTCTTTGCCCACTACCTTTCATTTTTCCCACTCCATGGTGGCTAGTGCATAGCGGCCCATCTCTTGAACTGTGCAAACTCAAGTGCCGAAGTAGATAGAGTAGCTTGCTCAGTGGTTGCTTACTAATGATGCTGTCAAGTAGCTGATAGAATAAGTCCTTCTCTTCCGAAATGGAGGAAAGTTTTGGGGCAGATGTCCTGATGATCTTGGCAAAGCCACCCGTGGTGCATATTCTTAGTGATATGATACAATTCAGATTTTGTAACCGGACATTCGATCCTGGGTGCTAATGAGTTTTTGACTGCAAAACCCACCCTCTCTTCATGGTGGGTTTGTTTGCTTTTTCTATGCCAGAAAAAGGTGTAGCGCAGCAAACGTACAGACCCTGTGTCTAGTGCCAGAGACAGTGGCTATGTTGATGTTAACAACTTTCAGTCAATAATGACAGACTTTCTAGGGTCCTTGACATCCTCCAGATTGTTAGCTATACCAGTGCACATTGTCCTCACATTCCAACAAGCAAGTTTGAAGAGGGTGACCGTGGTTCCTGAATCGTAAACACATACATCTAGGCAGGAAAAAAAACAGTGGCAGAGGCTTGCCTTAGGACCAAAGCCCCCCTTTCAGCATTATCAACTGGACCCAAAGGCTTGGTGACCAAGATGGTTGGAAACCAGCACAGCAGAGGGGCAGAGCTGAGCTGCAGAGACAACCACCTGATGTTTCCTTCACAGCAGATTTGGGTTAGGATTTGCTCCCCTTATCTTTGTTCAGCTCAGAACTAGATGGAAGGCAGCAGTGCCAGATGGAGTTTCTCCTTTGCGGACATTGTTTTTCAATCCATTGGGGATCTGGCATACCCCCCTACCACTCAGTGTGTGGTGGGGTTTCCGATTTAGTCACCAAGCACCCAACCTCCACTGGGTTATGTGGTACCAGTGGCATGTCTTACCTGCCTGACCTGACCTGACCATAAATTAATATTAATAACAATAAAGATTGATGTAAATAATTTCACAAATAAAAGTACTAACCAATTAATTCTTATCACCTCCCTATGTGGACAGTACAGTAACTCCTGTTGTTTTTAGCTTCTAGATAGTGAAATTGAGGCAGACAGGTTAAGTGAATTTCCCAAAGCCAGAGGGAATCCATAGCGGAGCCAAGACTAGAACTCATTAATTCATTGTTCCCATCCAGTATTTGGGGTCCTAAACCTCACCTTTAAATTATGCTTTGTGACAATTCTTTAGATGAAGTGCCTTTTTGAGTCACAGTTTGAAAATAAATGTATAGTGTTTTATCCCATTTAAAATAATTAACCCAGGTTTTACCCTACTGTGCTCTGAGAGCAATTCAAAATGAGAAAATACGTAGAAGGCAATATTCTCCTGAGGCAAACTGTGCAAAATGAAAAGGAGAGTGAATTATAAATTACATTGCTATCATTTTGATAAATGATTTGATTATGAGAAATGATCATTTGAACTAAATTATATACTAGAATGTTAGAACTAGCTATATGAGTGCAACTGTCACTGCTGTGAGTGGGAAATTTGGTCCTTAGGGCTGTGCAGATAGATATAATTTCATTTTGTAGAGGGTTTTGATATTTCCACAAAGGAAATGGAGTCCTGGCTCAGGGGCAGTCCACCCCAGAGACATGGAGCTGAAAGCCCTGGGAGACTGGGCTGCTAAGGAGTCATGAGCTTTGGGAGCTGGCACTTCCAGTCTCTTGACTCCCCACCAGGTCCCTTGATGGGTTGAAGGGGAGCAGAGAACCTGCAAGCCCTGGCAGAGCCAGGAGCAGGGGCATGCACAAAGGGGGGAGAGGGGGGAAGCCGCAGCACATGACACCCCCCTCAAGTAATTGGCAGGGGTGCAGAACTCCTCCAGGGGCTGCGGCAGGGGCACAGAACATTTTTTACACAACTATTGTACATTGAACCTTTACAGGGGCAACGGGCCTCCAATATCTGTACTGGAGAGGGCTGGACAGTGCAGGACACACATTTTCTGGGAGAAAATTTGGGACTAGAAGTATGTTGGGAAATGCACCATTTCCTGCACAAATCCAGGTTCTCTCACCCCCTCAACCCCTCCCAAGAACCACACACACAAACTCACTATCCTGCTGGTAATAGCTCATCCAAACTGACCACTCTCCAAGTTTAAATCCAAGTTAAACCAGAACATCTGGGGGGGTGGGGGGTAGGAAAAAACAAGGGGAAATAGGCTACCTTGCATAATGATAGTGAGTTTGTGTGTGTGGTTTTTGGGAGGGGGGTGAGGGGGTGAGAGAACCTGGATTTGTGCAGGAAATGGCTCACCTTGATTATCATGCACATTGTGTAGAGAGTTGTCACTTTGGATGGGCTATCACCAGCAGGAGAGTGAATTTGTGTGGTGGGGTGGAGGGTGAGAAAACCTGGATTTGTGCTGGAAATGGCCCAACTTGATGATCACTTTAGATAAGCTATTACCAGCAGGACAGTGGGGTGGGAGGAGGTATTGTTTCATATTCTCTGTGTGTATATAAAGTCTGCTGCAGTTTCCACGGTATGCATCCGATGAAGTGAGCGGTAGCTCACGAAAGCTCATGCTCAAATAAATTGGTTAGTCTCTAAGGTGCCACAAGTACTCCTTTTCTTTTATCGTTTGTATGACTGAAGAGCCATGTGGACCTAACCCAATCAAACCTCTTATGCTGAGCCCTGTACAAACTAATGCATAAGATTATTATGATTATAATATCATTCATAACTCCCTTGTACATTATTTTCTAGCTTTGATTTTTTGTTATAATTATCCTTCCATTCCATTGCAATTGAGTGATATCTGGATTAGGAGGTAATCATTCCTTCCTTGTATCTTATTCTTTTTTCTTTGTGTTAGTTTATTTGTTTGTCTTTTGAATTCACGACACTGCATTTTTGCTTAATCTTCTATTCGCTGTTATGTTGTTAGAGTGGTTATAAATGTCTTTAATGGTGTTTCCCTGTGCTATGGTTCATGTCTCCTTGGTATGATGCATGTCTGATAATGTGCTGTGTACTCTTTTTTGTGTTTGTTTCAACAAATTATTTACTTTAACACATAAGTCCTCTATTCTCTCTACAGAAGTAATATTTTTAAATGTCCTTACAAAATCCTCTCTGCTTTGATTCTACTTTCTTAGGAGTAAAGACCATGAGATCATGAAGGTTAAGGTAAGACAGAATATTCTTTTGCACTTATGAAGCCACAGACAATAATAGCAAATCTCTTCCACTTGCAATTAATATACCACCACAAAAATAAGCTGAAAACATCAGTTGCGATGGACAATGTTTGTGTTAGCAAACACAGGAAGATTAAAGATAATATAGACAAGAGTGGAATTTACAGCAAGTTTGTAAGTCAGAAAGACACTTTCCCTAGACATCAAATCCACTTTTCAAAGTACAAAGTGAAATCCATGGAAACACCTTGATTATTCATTTCTGCCTTTAGGGATCAACAAATGTCTCCTGCTGCAAGCAGTGACAATAAATCTTTAAGGCAATAAAAGTGACAAAAAATTAGTATGAAAATTGTATTAAGGTTTTACAAAGATAAGCAATAGACTCATATTGCTGTATCTGAGCCAAGAAATATGCTACAAAGATAAAGAGTCATCATAAGTAATAGGTTATTTCTAGGGGACTTGTTAGTTCAGGGGATTGGTAATGGGATATCGATTCTCTCATATTGAGGTCATTCATTCATTTTCCTCCCCCAGATCTCTCTCCTGCACATATATCCATGGGAGGGGAAAATCTAGCACCTCCCAACTCCCTAACCTTTTTAAAATTTATTTTTATTGAGAAAAGAAAGGTGGTAGAGTCTACGTGTAAGGCAGGAAATAGGGATTGATCCTGTCTCCACTGAAGCCAGTGGGATTTTGCTATTTATTTTCAATCGCTGCAAGATGAGACACTAAATGGTCCCAATTAGGTTACGTGGTTCACATCATAAATCCAACGGATTTTATTTCCTTGGTTATGGCTGCCTCACATCACCCTCTTTAAATTGGGATCCCTACCATGTAAGGGAGAGGCACAGAAAAATAATGCAGTCTGATCACTTCACATCTCCCTCCAACTCACCCTCTTCTCCCTTAGCCTGCCTACTTCACTTGTATAGATGAACTCATGGAGCACAATCCATAGGTTGAGGAGGATGGGGCATAGCTTTGAAGGCAGCTGAATCTCTTTTCTGCACTGGAGAGGGAGAGCCATATATGGAGAGGAACCTCCATGATCAGAGCTCTAGGGCCCTTTCACTTCCATTGGAAGGATGGTCCTCTGGTTAAGGCAAGGAGTTGGGAGACCTGGGTTCAATTACCACCTCTGCTGGAGACTTTCTGTGTGGCCTCGGGAAAGTCATTTAGCCTCTCTATGTCTCAGTTCCTAACCTGAAAAAAGATGGCATTATTGTTCCATTACTTCCCAGGGGTGTTTTGAAGATAAATATATTAAGTATTCTAAGGCACTCAGATACTATGATGATGACGAGCATATAAGTACCTTAGATTCATCCAAGAACCCCTCCTGAAGTTAATGAGGCCACAGCATAGAGAGTAGAACCATTTCCTTTCCCTAACAGGTTTTTTTTGCCGGGGGGTGAGGGTGTACATTCTTCATCTATTTTTAAATTGTTCCATTTGGAATTACTCCTATAGCAAACTATAGAATATTTATTATCAGGGCCACATTATATTAGACACTGTAGAGACAATAGTTGAAAATCAATCAGTAATCAGTCATAAATAACTTGGTACAAACTTCATTCTATATGGATAACAACTTGGGTGCATCTTTTCAAGGACAGGCTTCCCATCTCTTATAAATATTTTATGTTCTTTATGAGGTTTAAAGAATATGGCAGGCTAAACAAATGATTTAAATTTATTCTAAGCATTAAATACCTATATAATTATTATTATTTATTATTATTATAATTATATAGGTATTTAATGCTTAGAATAAATTTAAATCATTTGTTTAGCCTGCCATATTCTTTAAAACTCATAAAGAACATAAAATATTTATAAGAGATGGGAAGCCTGTCCTTGAAAAGATGCACCCAAGTTGGTACAAACTTCATTCTATATGGATAACAAGTTATTTATGACTGATTACTGATTGATTTTCAACTATTGTCTCTATAGTGTCTAATATAATGTGGCCCTGATAATAAATATTCTATAGTTTGCTATAGGAGTAATTCCAAATGGAACAATTTAAAAATAGATGAAGAATGTACACCCTCACCCCCCGGCAAAAAAAACCTGTCAGGGAAAGGAAATGGTTCTACTCTCTATGCTGTGGCCTCATTAACTTCAGGAGGGGTTCTTGGATGAATCTAAGGTACTTATATGCTCATCATCATCATAGTATCTGAGTGCCTTAGAATATTTAATATATTTATCTTCAAAACACCCCTGGGAAGTAATGGAATAATAATGCCATCGTTTTTCAGGTTAGGAACTGAGACATAGAGAGGCTAAATGACTTTCCCGAGGCCACACAGAAAGTCTCCAGCAGAGGTGGTAATTGAACCCAGGTCTCCCAACTCCTTGCCTTAACCAGAGGACCATCCTTTCAATGGAAGTGAAAGGGCCCTAGAGCTCTGATCATGGAGGTTCCTCTCCATATATGGCTCTCCCTCTCCAGTGCAGAAAAGAGATTCAGCTGCCTTCAAAGCTATGCTCCATCCTCCTCAACCTATGGATTGTGCTCCATGAGTTCATCTATGCAAGTGAAGTAGGCAGGCTAAGGGAGAAGAGGGTGAGTTGGAGGGAGATGTGAAGTGATCAGACTGCATTATTTTATATTAATTATAATTATATATATATATATTAAAAATCAGGATAGAAGTGTTTCTTTGGAATAAAATGTTCTATAAACCAATTTATATCAAACGAACATAGTACCTCATCCCAAATCCCGGTCAGACACTGTAGGTAAAATAGATGCACACAGGAGAAGAGGATAACATTGAGCAGGGAAGGAGACATATTCCATATTATTTCTTCAGATTATCCCTTTTGCTATAAAAAGACATTTCTGCTAGATACCACACCACAGAGACTATACACAGAATGGACACAATTCGTGTTATTTAAAAGGAGTGGAGGGATACTTCCTGGGGTATGATTTTAGTCAGACACAGTAGAAAAAATTGTTCTGATGGCAATAGAAGCTAGTGTGAAAGCGCAGTTTAGCTGGATAATATTCCTCCTTATCATTTTACAGTCTTTCTGGGGGAGAATGAATATAAATTAGCAAGCAAAATAGCGTCTTGCAATTCAATAGGAAAATGAGGAGAAAATGAGTCTTCATTCTGTGCTTTACAAACTGAGATTAACAGGTATATGAGTATTAAGCAATGTACTAATAAATATAAAAATCAATGTATGACTTTTCTGATGCCTCAAATTAGGGAAATTACATCTGACAGTCTGGGATGGGCGTTAATGGTGAAGTTCATGAAGGGCAAAGCGCTCGGACAAAGTACTTTGCAAGCTGGGAAGGCAGTGGTTGCAGCACAGGGAAGCTGTCTGCAAGCCAAAGGAAGTTTGTGAGGTAGCAGGTGGTCAGCAGGCTGCTGCCGGAACTGGAGAACCTTGTGCAGAGAGCAGGCTGTGAATGTCAGATACTGTAACTAGATTCAGATGTGTGAAGAACTATTGGGGAAGTAGCAGCGAGTGGGCATGGGCTGGGCAGAGAGGGCCCCAAAGAGAACTCTGGTGACATAATGCCAAGTGACTAGCTCAGGTCTTAAAGGAATAAAAACCATAAAGAAGGCTATTGCAGCCAAAGTGCCCTAGTCACTGGGGATTATTATGGGAAGTGCTCAGTGTGCTCAGACTGGGTGTAGGGCCAACAAGAATGGGCTATGGCCTTTGTAAAGGACACTATATATAGCCAGGGATGGAGGGGGGGAGGTTGGAGCAGTGAGCTGGAGCAGCATAGCAAGTGTCATCACAGTAGCAGGGGGAATAGCCGACAATGAGAGTGATCCTGGCCAGGAAACTTCCTATTTGCCTTTAATACCAGAATGGATGGAGAGGGCACCACAGGAGCCCAAGCCCTGTGTTGGACGGCTTTCTGGGGGGCAAGCTAAGAACCACTGTTTTCTCTGGAATTGTAACTGTTTAAGCCATGTACTTCGGGTGTTTTCAACCTTTCCTTTAGTCCTATGACAGACAGCTTATTGGGACTCAGCAGGGATAGAGCCTTCAGCCCATACCTCTGAGTTGTGGTGTACCTGGCACAATATGGACTATCATTAGGTGCCCAAATACCTTTGAGAATCTGATTGATAGGCTCCAGTATCTGGTTAATATTCATCAAGCACTGGGAAACTAGTATAATGACTAAGGAGCCAGTAAACACTCCTACATTTCAGTTGCCTCAATTATTTGATCCATCTTTGTTGTTCAAACAGCAGCACCTCAGGTTTCATTAGTTAGATGGGTGAAGCTATGTGAATGAAAGAAATCACCTTTAAAGTCCCTATTTACTACATGGGCTTCATGAGTTCTCAATTCAGATGCAGAATGTTTCAATCAGTCACTGAGTTCTCTCTCTCTCCCCCCCCCTCAGGCTGTGGGTCAGAGCCTCAGATGGTGTACATTTGTGGTGCCCAACCTTATTACACAGGAGGGCCACATAAACCTAAGCACAAATTGTGTGAGCCAAATAGATTCTACATATTTTAATAAGATTTAAAGTCACCTGTATTAATTTATATTTTAAATTCAGCTTGTTTCATATGATTTAGATAGGTTGTTTCTGTGTATAGCATTGTCTATTTACACACTTGTGTAAACTAAAATGATGTAAACATGATGACAATACGCTAATGAATCAGCCATTAGTATATTGTCTTGAAGCAGGCATAGGTCTTATGAAATGCTCTGGTGGGCTTTGTATGGGCCATAGGTTAGGCACCCTACTGTACATCAGCACAGATATGCTGACGTCAATACAGCTAAGTTACACTAACTGAAGAACTGGGCTTGTATACTTGTCTTTCCTTATTGTTTTTCTGAACCTGATATAAATTGCTGACAAAAACCAAAACAATTTTTTTTTCTTACGCAAAGTATTTGTGTCCTTTATGCCACCTCTGCATCATATGGAGAGCCACTTCAAATTCATTTTCTGAGCAAACAACATTAGCTTTAATTAAATATCAACAGTACAAAATGTATTATCGCAACGCCTTCATAGAAGATAACAGTAAGCCATGTTTATTTTCTTTTTAAAGGTACATTTAGTTAATCAGATAGCAACAGAGTGTTGCTACATAAGCACTAACAACGTTGTCTTGGAGTATATGAGGCAAATAATGGCTGCAGAGCTCTCACTAATGCCAAGTACTGCACTGATTGTATTGAGTACTGAAGTGCTTGACATTAATTGTCACTATCAGAGTCAGAGGTAATAACTGTTACACTGGATTTGTGTCTTGTTTTGTCTTTTGGCTAAAAATGTTGAAAAGAAGAAAGCTTAGCGAAGAAGAATCCAATTATTTTTAGCAGCTCACATTCATTTCTGACAACATTGGGTGATGTATGATGTAGATAATATTCTGGAAAGTGAGCATGCTATGTTGAGGAGAATGGATTCTGATTAACTCAGAAGTTAGTTCCAAAGCTGTATATTTGTCTTTCTAAAAATATTAATATTACCTGAAAATTACAGGGCCATGAGTTTCTTATGTTATTTTTATTCATTTTTTTCTGTAAGATAGAAGACCAACTTATATATATTTCTGGACTGGATCTGATGGCTTTGCCAACGAGCTGTTATCCTGTGGGTTTGAAATTCATCAGCACAGTCCTATAATCTCTAAAAGTGAAAGCTGAATGTAATAGCGTTGTGTTGTTACATTTGTTCATTGCGTGAGTCAGTTCATAAAGTGTCTGTTTTATTTGTCACATGTTGATTTTTGCCCTTATCCAATCCAAATACAGCAACACCAAGTAAGTTGCTACAAATCTGTTCACTTAGTCAGACCCTTATGTCTCCCTATCACAATGTTTAGGGTGGAAGTGAAGAAAATCACAGAAAAACCATAGAATCATAGAATATCAGGGTTGGAAGGGACCTCAGGAGGTCATCTAGTCCAACCCCCTGCTCAAAGCAGGACCAATCCCCAACTAAATCATCCCAGCCAGGGCTTTGTCAAGCCTGACCTTAAAATCTTCTAAGGAAGGAGATTCCACCACCTCCCTAGGTAACACATTCTAGTGTTTCACCACCCTCCTAGTGAAAAAGTTTTTCCTAATATCCAATCTAAACCTCCCCCACTGCAACTTGAGACCACTGCTCCTTGTTCTGTCATCTGCTACCACTGAGAACAGTCTAGATCCATCCTCTCTGGAACCCCCTTTCAGGTAGTTGAAAGCAGCTATCAAATCCCCCCTCATTCTTCTCTTCCGCAGACTAAACAATCCCAGTTCCCTCAGCCTCTCCTCATAAGTCATGTGTTCCAGTCCTCTAATAATTTTTGTTGCCGTCTGCTGGATGTTTTCCAATTTTTCCACATCCTTCTTGTAGGTGGGGTCCAAAACTGGACACGGTACTCCAGATGAGGCCTCACCAATGTCGAATAGAGGGGAATGATCACGTCCCTCGATCTGCTGGCAATGACCCTACTTATACATCCCAAAATGCTATTTGCCTTTTTGGCAACAAGGGCACACTGTTGACTCATATCCAGCTTCTCGTCCACTGTAACCCCTAGGTCCTTTTCTGCAGAACTGCTGCCTAGCCATTCCGTCCCTAGTCTGTAGCAGTGCATGGGATTCTTCTGTCCTAAGTGCAGGACTCTGCACTTGTCCTTGTTGAACCTCATCAGATTTCTTTTGGCCCAATCCTCTAATTTGTCTAGGGCCCTCTGTATCCTATCCCTACCCTCCAGCATAGCTACCTCCCCTCCCAGTTTAGTGTCATCTGCAAACTTGCTGAGGGTGCAATCCACACCATCCTTCAGATCATTAATGAAGATATTGAACAAAACCGGCCCAAGGACCGACCCTTGGGGCACTCCACTTGATACCGGCTGCCCACTAGACATGGAGCCATTGATAAAAGGAAAACTCTGAAGGGAATGGCAACTATACTGGATATTCTTCCTAACCCCATTTATACAGCCACTTTGCCACCTCTGCAAAACATGCACATGACCAAAGAGGATGGAATCAGGAAATAGCTGTTTTCTGTATCATTATTTCATACAAATAGAGGCTAAAGTCAATGTACATTTTTCAAATTAATTAGTGCTGTTTGCAACATTCCATGTTCCCTTGTGACTTCTGTCAGGGAGATCACAAAACAGAAGTACTGGACAGCAGCCAATAACAGTACAGCTAGGCCTGGTCTTGCTGCCATTGCAGAAGAGCGGAACCTAGAAAGAAGGCCGAGGGGGGGAGTCTCTCCACATATCTGCCCGGAGTACCAAAAGGCTCAGGCAAGGGGCTTCTGCAGATTTCTGGCCTTGACCCTCAGCCCAACCTGCATCTGTGCATAACAAGAAGGTGAATGTGTCTCAACAGCTGCACTTCAAAATCTGCAAGGGTTTTTGATTAGCTTGTTCCTCACCCCTTGATTTTACACAGTAGAGAAACATATGGCTCTTATTTATGTGGGATGTTGATCAGGGCTATGTAACTGGGAGCAGTACACAAAGTCACATAGAAAAATAGCTGGTAAGATGTACTATTTTCTCTTTTGGCCAATGAAATGATTGAACAATGACTGCTACTTCTTGACAATGTTATCTGAGCCGGTGAAATACTTTTGCATATATCGAATCTTAATTCCCTACACCAGTAGCATGCAGTGTGACTTAATTCATGAACGTTTGCAAAGTGCTTTGAGATCCTCAGATGGAAATTGCTATAGAAGTGCAAAGTCTTATTGTATCTTAATAAAATCTGACTTTTACTGTAGGCAACAATTGTTCACTGGCTTGGTCATAAACTTGATGATTTAATATTAGAATAGACATGGTGTCTGAACCTTACTCTATACACAATCTTGCACCAATTTAGATAAAAAATATTCAAAAACAATGCCTTATGGACTTAAACTAATCTATATACACCATTTTTTATACCAATGTGTGTGTGTGCACAAGGGTTTTTACTGTTTTAACTAAATTGGTTTAAAACATACCTTGAATTAAACCAGTGCAAATTAGTGTGTAGACAAGATCTGAGATGCTGAATTTTCCCCTGTGAAGAGCAACTGACAATTTTTGCATCTCTGATACCATTGAGTTATAATTTTGATCAAATGTTTCCTTTTTAATGGTGATTACTGTAGATATTTCCATCTACAATGTATCTGATATTCCGAGTCTCTGATAAGTTTTCGGAATATTATGGAAAAACTATTGGAGACCATATTTTAATTTTGTGTGAATGTTTCCATATATTAAAAGTGGATTTTCATTTGTTTTCAGCTTTATTTGGTTATCATTTATTTTAGTAACCTTTTATTATGAACATTAGCCTGAAGGCTGTTCTGAACAAAAAGAATCTGCAAGGGTTTTATTAATTGGCTGCTAGGGTCTATGTTTTGGAACTGTTTTCAGTGTTTTCAGGACAGCTATGGAGTAATTCAGCACATAATCCAAAATCTACTCTACACACAATCTTGCACCAGTTTAGATAAAAATATTCAAAAATAGATAAATAATAGATTTAATAATAATAGATACAAATATTCAAAACTCTACACACAATCTTGCACCAGTTTAGATAATCACAAATCTATAAAGAACTATAAATTCATAGAATTTACAATGCATAATTACAGACAGCAAGATTAGCTCAAACAATAAATAGATATGACACTGCAAAAGTATATGACATAAGGCTCATCAGGACTCAAACCCACAGCTCTAAGACTACCATATAAACATTTCCCTCACTACCACCTGCTGTAAACTAACTGGTTCCTGCATGCCACACTTGCTCCACAAAAGAGGAAGTTCCATCTCAAGTGACCCAAGTAACAGTTGTCTTAGTGATCCCTGATTGATTCCTTGGTCCTATATGAGCCTATAGGTTGTTCCAGGAAGTATCCAAGCAACAATATTGGCTCTCTAGCTAGCTGTCTTAGCTGCCCTACCTCTGAACTCCTGATATTAACTTTGATATTAACTCTCTGGAACCCCAACACTGACCCTGATACCTGGTGGTGACTAATGCCTGACTTGGCTCTGATTCCTGGTTTGACTTAGGACTCTGGCTTTGACTGTCTTCATGGTTCTGACCCCTGGCTTTGCTGCCTAACTCACACACCCACTTTTGCGCAGAATCCTGACACCTCCTGCTTTACAAGTAACACCTTATGTTGGACCAATCACTAGCATCCAGAATCTCTTGATAAATAAAGCTGGTTCTTCCTAGAATCCCAATTCAACAAAACACTCCAGTATGTGCTTAACTTTAGATATATGAGTATTTCCATTGACTTTAACATTAGCTGTATTTTCTGGATTTCAGTGGGGATATTCCCTGGGGTTTAAGCTAATAAAGTGTTTAAGCATGTTACACAGTATCAAGGCATAACTTTCAGATAACTTAAACTTATGCAAGCCTTGCAGATTCAGGACCTGATTTTCCAAGTTTTGCCCCACTGTAAATGAGTGAAGAGCTGTGATCGGGCAGCATTCTTGGGATGTTTTCCAGAAATTACTACATAAGGTGCAAGATAGTGGTGAAACAGGCCCTCAGAGTTTGAGTTTAGTTTAGATTAGAACCCAAAACTTGGATCCTTAGCCACATGATCTAAAGCTCTTGAGCCAATATAATTTGACATTAAAATTTGTAAGTACAACCTTAGTATTTAGGGTGCTTCTTCTTTCTGGTTGGGCAGATCTGTAAGTAGCTTTTTCTCTGAGGGTATTTTTGGGTTGGTTGGTTTGTTTGTTTGGTTTGGTTTTTTGTTTGTTTTTTTATACTTCCAATTGCAACAAGAAGCTGGAAATGCAAATGGAACAAACAAAAAATAATTGGGGGGGAAGCTGTCTATTTGTGAACCTTAAATAGGGATGGCTTGAGTTTGATTCTAGAAATAGATTAAAGTTTGTTGGAGAGGGGATGGCTTATCTTCTCTGAAGCAGTTCGCCATTCTTCATTTTGACAATCTTGGCCCATATCATCAGATAGAACTCTTGAGCAGCTTTGGTCATTTCAAAACAATAATTTCTAGTACAGTTCTTCAGAATATTTATACCGCTGTGGCACTTTTGCTTGAAACTGGCCAAAGGACAGAACTTGTAGGCCTTATTACTCTGAATACGTGGATGTTCTGGTAACTAAGTCAAGCCTGGAGGTCCATTAACGAAGGAGTAAAGGAAGTGTTGCATTGTAGCTGCAGTACTTCCATCATATGTAGCCCATTTGTGAATAAGGATTCTGGACTCCAGTTTAAAGATTCCTTCTTCCCCCTTGAATTTACCAAACTTTCATGTACACTTTTTCTTTCACAACTGTATTTTAAGATGTATTTTAACCTACAGCCAAGATGTAACTGATGATGCCCTTTAGAAAGGATTATCCTACGGTACCAAAGAAGAATTAGTCAATATTATCTTATTGATACACACGCACACAGAGTAGAAAGGAACATTTCTTTACAACCTTATTTCTTTTTATAGTTATATAATATGTTTTACTCCCAAACTGCAAATAGTTTCATCTGCAGAAGCACACAAAAATGTGAGGTAGAGTAATATTATTTTATAGGTCAAGATTTATAAGAACTATTTTAACAGGAAAGCTATAGGAAGAGCAGGAAAATATAGCTGAGGTTGTAAAAAGAAAATGTTCTCCTCTGAGTTAATGCGGTAAGGGCGAGTTAATACATGTTGTATCTCAGGGCTGGTGTACACTGAGAATTTACTTCAGCATAACTACATCTCTCAGGGGTGTTAAAAATCCATACTCCTAAGAGACATAGCTACACCAAACTAACCCATGGTGTAGACAGTGCGAGGACATAGCTACCTCCTCTCGGAGAGGTGGATTATCTACGCCAATGGGAGAACCCCCTCCCATGGGCGTAGGTAGTGTCTACACAGAAGTGGTGCTGGAGCGCAGCTGCTGTATTTCTGTAGGGTTTTAAGTGTAGACAAGCCCTCAGAAAAATTCAATCTGTTTGTTTCTGGAGGGCAGGAATGCCATTAAAGGTCTGAATTCTAATGCAATGCCACCAGAGAAGACTTACCTTTGAATTTATTGATAGTCTAATAAACACTATAGTAAATCTTGATGTTTTAGCCCATATAAGTTAACGATTATCAAAATCAAGGCTATAAAAGACTACAGAATACTAATGAGCACGTCTTTCCAATGAGCTGGCAATCTGAGGAGAAATGAGCATCTCTTTTGAGATGCTGTAGCATGGAGCCTTTTACAGCACCATTTTAATAAACAGAACATGCTGATTCATATTTTTTCCATTCATTTTGCCTGAGATTCAGTAGTTATACTGGAATAGGAACACTATAGGTATCTTATCACTGTAGGCATTATCTATGTTGAATTGGAGTGGAAAATGATAATGATGAAATTACACAAATAAAAATTAAATTTCCTTTATACTTACAATTAATAGTTAGAAAATGGACATAAAATCATCTTTGGAGATAGGATATAAATAAATGACCCAAAATTAAGTTGTTGGTTTTTTTTATGGGTGAGAGTATATTTCCGATCTCAGAATGCCTCCCATCACTTCCAAAAGAGTAGGTAATATGATATCCATTTGACTGAAACATAGAATTAGGGCCCGATTTTCTAATAGCACCCACTGACTTTGATTGGAGCTGCAATTACTCAGCACCTCTGAAAAATCATACTGTAGGCCTCTTTAGAGTAAGTGTCCTCAAGTTAAGCAACAAAACTATGAAGTACACAAAATTACAGGCCATTCTTGAAAAATTAGCTGTAGGTGAGTTTCCCAAGCTTGTACAACCAGTCGGTGGTAGAGTCAATTGTAGAACCCATGTCTAATGGGCTAGAATTTTCAGTAGGTTCTGACTGCTTTGTGTTGCTCTGTTCATGCAAAACAGGCATAAACCTAGTTTAACCAGCTAGTTACAGTAGGTTTATGGTTGTTTTGCCTGACTGGAGCAGCACAACGCAGAAGGAATGAATGGTGAATCTGGTCCATAGACTAGGGGTTTTTTAGTTTTTGTGATCAAGGAACTTTCTTTGGGCAACGAAAAAACTAAGAACATTTTCAAATTTCCTCTATATCAGAAAACTGGTATCAGATGAGGTGGAATTCTGTATTTCATCATATTTCTTCAAATCACTTGAAAAAAGTACAGTTATGTTAAAACATACCAATTGATCTAAGTGCTAAGAATTAGACAAATGCCAAAATGCGAATAACTGGCTTTTTTCTAAGATGGGCTTTTATTCATAATATAGTATCATAATACAATATATTAATGTCCTTTAATAATGTACTGATCATAACATTTTGTGATTATCCAGTGCCATTTCAGTGTAAGTTTTTTACAAAAATATTATCATATCCAAAAGACCTCAAGAAAAAAAATTTCTAAACAAAGCTTAATATCTTGTACAGACATTCATGTAAGTATGGAACTTCACAGGTCAAAAATGAGTAGATCCTTTACAAAAAGTAAAGCTCTTTTGACATGATCCACCAACACTAAAAGTATTACACAATGAGAGGAAAGGCCAGAATGAAAACAGTCCCATGAATCAAATGAGAAGCTATCAAATGGTTCAACTACTGACAGTTGGAATGAAAGGTATACCCAGGAACTGAGCAAATAGGGCCCAATTGTGTGAGGGGCCAAGCACCTCATAAAAGATGCTGAGGGACCTCAACTCCCAATAAAATCAACAGGAGGGGATGATGCTGAACTCCTTGCAATTTTTGGCCCCAAGTTACAGGTAGAAAAGGAAGAGAGAATGTAAAACATTGAAGGTCATAATATGAGTATCACCTTTTGTCTTAGCCCTTCAAGGCTGCAGTTCAAGGCCAATGGGGGCTGTAGGGGCTGGAACGGCGAACCGCAGCCAGTGGGATCTTCGATGGGCTGAACCTGCGGATGCTGTAGGTAAACAAACCATCCCAGCCCGCCAGTGGATTTCCCTGACAGGCCGCATGCCAAAGGTTGCCGGTCCCCGAACTAGATTCTCAACTAATGTTAATCAGCATACGTCTAGGAATTGGTCCAATATTTCTTATTGTATGTTTGCCCTCAGTAAATGCCAGACCTTTACTGATGAGAGACTTTTGTAGACTTTTCCTTCCACTTTATTTTCAAGGGAAAAATAAACTAGCCTGTGAAAAATCATCCATGCCTAAACTAAGCAGGGGGTATTTATAAATCTATGCAAACTGAAGGCAGTACTCATTCTTAATCATTTATATTAAACAACATTTAATTCCATTTCCCCTGAAGAACAGAGCTTCACTGTATCCAAGGCAGAACTGCTGAAATTAAAATGCCAAGATTTTTTTTAAGAATTGCTTTGTAATTACTTGTACATCAGCATTTTAACAGACACTAACACGCATCACTTTAAAAAAAATCACTCTACAATTGAAGAATGTCCCTACATCAAAACCAAAACTATATACTGCTGGTGGTTGACATATTCAAACCACAACACTCTCTGATTAAATGTGACATATTTTCACTAACACAAAATTTGATCTGAAAATGATAGCCACTCTTCTTAAAAGTTAATATATTGTAGCACACAATACCCTCTTATTTTCTTCAACACAGCTCATTGCCTAAGTGATGGTGACTGTTGATTGAACCGAACTGTAGAAAACTGGTAACAGATTCAGCACAGTGGCTATAATGACTAATAAAATGTGGTTCTTCAGAAGACCAAACATCTTCCTGATAAAGTCACTATAAAGAGTAGTAAGGGCAAAATCCTGACCCCCCTCAACAACAGTAAATAAATAATCTCTACACAAGCACATTCTACATGGACTGATGAGGTAAAGAATCCCATCCTCAGCCATCCCATATAGTGCCAGCAGAATGCAGGGCTGCAGTGTATTCTGCAGCTGCTGCCACGCTTCTAAAAAGCTGAGGGATTTTCCACTACATCTGCAGAGGATCAGATCCACCTGGCCCACCCCCGCATCATGGTCCCCAAACCTCCATGCGCATCAGTTTGAAAAAGTATTTACTTACTTTTATTACGACAGTGGCTAGGAGCCC
Organism: Lepidochelys olivacea; assembly: GCF_965140295.1. Taxonomy (NCBI): domain Eukaryota; kingdom Metazoa; phylum Chordata; order Testudines; family Cheloniidae; genus Lepidochelys; species Lepidochelys olivacea. The sequence goes on along the minus strand of NC_140411.1, from coordinate 70,908,880 downwards.
CTGATATAGCCCGGGATATCAATATGTGAGGTACTACCCTAAAGAGCTTACAATCTAAGACAAGAGATAATACATGGCTACAGACAGACTGGGGGAGTATGTTAATATACAATATTGGTCAGCATGATAGGCAGTGATTCAGCATACCAGTAGCTTAGCTTTTGCTAAGATTATTGTAGGCATCATGGCAGAGAAGGTTTCTGAAGGAGAATAATGTATTAATTTTGCAGAAGTTTATGGAGAGCTCTTCCTAATCATGAGAGGCAGGGAGAAAGCACAAAGGTGCTTGTTTGAAAGTGTAACAAGTGCATGATTGAGGTTGGCATCGTGAGCTGATTGGAGTTGGTAGTCAACATCTCTTTAGTGAATGAGAGATGACAGGTAAGGTAAGGATAGGCTGTGAAAGGCCTTGAAGGTGAAGACAAGTAGCTTATGTTTGATGTGATAGAAGAGAGGGATCCAGTGGAATGATGCAAAGAGAGAAGTGACATAGTCAAAGCAAAGCAGTACCTGGTTTACAATGGCGCCAATGCTGCCAAGGTGCCTGGCCCATATTCAGGAGGGGCCCCAGCAGCAGGACTGTGGCTCCACCCCTTTGCTCCACCCCAAGTCCCCACCCCTGCTTGGTTTCTTCCCCTTAAGCCTCTGTTTGTGCACCCCTGACTCTCTCCCCCCCTTGCCCCTGCTTGCCCCTTGCCCCTGTTTGCCCGCCCCCACCCACCTTGCCCCTGCTTCCTGGAAGCTGATAAAAAAAACGCAACAAGCTACAACAATCAACAAGCTACAAGCCAAACAAGCAACTACAAGTAAAAATCTAGCCAACAAGCAACTCACAAGCCAATTAAGCCAAAAACAAGCCCAATTTCTGCATTTTTTCACGGGTTTGGCATGTCTGATTATGCAAGATAGGTCATGTGAGATGTCATTGGAAAGGTTATGATTTGCTGAATATGATTATCCTATTTGTATGCATGTATCACTTTTGTATCTGAGATTATGAATATTGACTATGTATCTGTATTTCACATGTAGTTACGCCTGGGTAATGCCCACTAGACAAGATGTTTTCATTCTAGACAGTGGGTACTGAATGGGCCAGTAGGAAAATAATAAGACTTAGAAGAAGCTTATCTCCCACCTGGAGAGCCTTTCTGAGTATGCTACAGACAGCCTCCAAGTAATGGCTCTACAAACACATGTGATGTGACTGCATGTCTCTAGATTTCATCTTGGGATGTCAGTGTTTTTCAACAGACTGGGGAACTAAACTTTGAAATAAAGGGCTCCTGCCATATGCAAAAGCTATGCAAGGTGGAAAGTGACATCATCTGATGTTCTTCACTCCCCAGACAAGAAGACTCCTGGAAACAACTGAGGAACAAAGACTGAACTGGGGGAAGTTCTGGACCCAGGCTAATGGGGTTTTTAGTCTGTGAATGGAACACCTGGGGATTCCAAGCTGTAAAGCAAGTGCAGCTTGCACCTTAAGAATCTGCAGCCTGCTTGTTTAATCACTTCGGGTGAGAATTTGATATTCATATCCTATCTACTTAGTATATTAAGTTTAGTTTGCATTTTATGTTTATTTGCTAGGTAATCTGCTTTGATCTGTTTGCTATCACTTATAATCACTTCAAATCTATCTTTTTAGTTAATAAATTTGTTTTTGCTCTCTCTAAACCAGGGTGTGAGAATCATTACTCAAGGACAGATGGTTGTTGCATATTCCTCTCCACGTTGAGGGAGGGGGTGAATTTTATGAGCTTACGCTGTACAGTTCCCTGTGCAGCACAAGATGTTATAATTTTGGGTTTATACTCCAGAGGGGGTTTGTGCCTGAGGAGCTAGGAGTAGCTTACTCCTGCAGGGGCTAGTCAGTGAGCCTGCTTGTAACTGAAGCTGGGTGTGTCCCTACTTGTATGAATGCAGGTGAAAGTGCAGGCTGGAGGGCTCTGTAGCTTGTCATACCAGTACAGTGTGATTGGGAGCCCAGGCTGGTGGGTCTGGGGGCTCAGTGGTACCCCAGTTCCAGGTGGCATCCTGGGAGAAACCCATCACACATGTTACAGCGCTAAGTGACAAGTAGGAAGGCATGTTCTCCACAGTGCTTGAAAAAGGAGGTAGTAGGGCAGGCTTGGGAAAAGATCCAGAGCTCTGTTTTAGCTATGCTCAGCTTGACCTCATGGTTAGACATCCATGAGGCGATGTCAGAGAGAGATTGACGTCTACAGTTTGGACAGAAGAATACAGGTCTGAAGTCCCACTCTCTCCTTGCAAAATGCAGGGTGTATAGGCTCACTGTGCAGACTTCCCATATCCTTCTCTCCACCCCACCCCCCACACCCCCAGCCCATTGCCAAACTGCATTTCTGGGGCATTGAGTGTTTGACTCAACTACAGATAGAAAGAAAAGGAAGCACTGACTTTCAAGTGATGGATCCTTAATCCATCCATCAGAGAAGTAAGTTTATATGAGAGAACAAGGGATAGATAGATTTGTCCATCCTGCTGCCTTTCTGAGATCTGGAGGGAAAGTCCACAGACCTTGGGATCCCCATGGAGTGCAATGTAGGGACATTCTACAACTGTAGAGTGATATATTTTTGTTTTGTTGTTAAAGTGATGCCTTTTAGTGTCTGTTAAAATGCTGATGTACAAGTAAATACAAAGCAATTCTTAAAAAAATTCTTGGCATTTTAATTTCAGCAGTTCTGTCTTAGATACAGTAAAGATCTGTTTTTCAGGGGAAACAGAATGAAACGTTGTTTAATATAAGTGATTAAGAATGAGTACTGCCTTTAGTTTGCACAGATTGATAGATACCACCGCTTAGCTTAGGCGGTGATGATTTTTCACTGCTAGTTTATTTTTCCCTTGAAAATAAATTGGAAAGAAAGGTCTACAAAAGTCTCTATTCAGTTAAGTATGGCATTTACTGAAGACAAACATACAATAAGAAATATTGGGCCAGATCCTAGACATATGCTGATTAACACTAACTGAGAATCTAGTTCATCCATTCCAGAACTTTGCTTCAGCTTTTTACCACAGAGTGGGCAAAGCTTTGTAAACTGGATTCTGAAATGTATTATATAATACATTTCGATCAATTATTAAAATAAATTAAATGTCCTTGAAAATTAACAAATGGTAATTTGAGTGGCAAAGGGATAATTTTTTCAAATATTTTTAGCCAATCAGAAGTGAAATAGGAACTAGTTTTGATCAGTTCTAAAATATGATAGAGAAAATGACCATCAGAAAATGTGGAGTGCAAAGACCCAGTATCTTGCAGCACTCTCGGGGTACTGCACTTTCTCTGTGACAGCACAGAATCTCAAGAGGGAATGTTCACACCCCAGTATGTCTGGTACAGCATTCCCTTACAGAGCTATACCCTGTTTGTGGGAGGATGATGCTGTAGAGCATGGCCAATCTGTTGGTCCCACTCCCTCTTGCTTAATACACCCCTCCATAACTGTGGAGCCCCAACATTATTGAATGGGGACAGAAGGACTTCCACAAACTCAAAGACAGGAGGAATATGTTGCTGTTTTCCTTTCCCATGTCCTACACATGGATCTGCCTGATCTGACACCCGTGCACTTGCAATACTACAGGGGAGTACTGGACCCTGAAGATTTAATAAGTGTCTATTTGAGTTATTATTCTCCTTGTCCTCTGAAAAGGCATTCATATCCTTCCAAACAGTCTCTGCAAGAACTGGGTTTAAGCAAGTGCTGGGTAATAATAATTTTCCTCAGAATACAAAAGTCTGGGCAGACTGAGGTTCGTAGCTTGGATGGATAATTTATTAGCTACTTTTTGAAGACAGTGGTATATACCCTACCATGTCTCTGACAGCAAGTAGGAACATCTTGCAATGCCGATGTAGCAATGTAATATCATTCCCAGAAGTACTGCATTGCAGCGCTTTTGTGTTACTTGTGATAGAGACAGATGTACTGTTTGGCTTGCCTCCAATTATACACCTATTCTAGATGACCTACAAATAGTAGCAGCAAAGGATTTCTAAAGCATATATTCGTATTTTAAAAGCATTCAGGGTTGTGGGGAAGGACTTGTGCTGATGATTCTGCAAAATCTTAAATTCATAGATTCTTATGCTAGAAGGGACCACTGTGATCATCTAGTCTGCCCTCCTGCATAACACAGGCCAGAGAACTTCCCCCAAATAATTCCTGTCTAAACTAAAGCAAATGTTCTAAGAAAAAACATCCAATCCTGATTGATCAATTGCTAGTGATGGAGAATCCACCACCACACTTGATAAATTATTCCATGATTAATTACCCTCACTGTTAAAAATGTATGACTTATTTCCAGTCTGACTTTGTCCAGCTTCAGCCATTGGATCTTGTTATACCTTTGATTAGCCCATACCTTTGTACGGGAGATGGGATGGATCACTTGATGATTACCCGTTCTGTTCATTCCCTCTGGGCTACCTGGCATTGGCCACTATCGGAAGACAGGATACTTGGCCAGATGGACCTTTGGTCTGACCCAGTATGGCTCTTCTTATGTTTGTCTGATAGAATAAAATTCCATTATCAAATATTTGTATCCCATATCAATACTTATAAACTGTGATCAAGTCACCTCTTAACCTTTTCTTTTTAAGCTAAATAAATCAAGTTTCTTGAGTCTATCATTGTAGGGCATGTTTTCTAACCCTTTATTAATTATTTATTAATTCTTAACTCTTTTTAATTTATCAACATTTTTCTTGAATTGTGAACACCAGAACTGGCCACAGTATTCCAGCAGTCACACCCGTATCAAATACAAAGGAGCTGTAATCTTCTTATTCTTTGTAGAATTCCTCTTGTAGAGCTCTCGAATGATCAAGCTACCAATTCATTATTACAACTTCCTTATTTCTTGGATATATTTTCTAATGATTTTCCCCTTTAAAATACAGATCTGAGTGAAAAATTCACATGCCAGGGTAAAATTCAATCCAATCCTAACTAGTCACATTGGGGTCTGGCAAACCAATGCAAACATTGACATTTGATTGAGCAGCTACAAGGTTAGACAGTTGCAGTTAGATGACCATATAACAAGGCTGGTTCTGGCGGGACCCAACTGAGAGTGCCAATTCAGGACAAATAGCTTAAAGCAGGGCAGTTACAGCCCAAGGCTGGGGTTTCTATGCACACCAAGGCAAACCAAACCAGCCAAACAGAGAAGACTTTGGTTTTACCACACTGGCTAACCACAAGTCACACAAGTAATGCCCTTAGACACTCCAGTTTCCCAGTATCACCACCAGTGTCTCTTGTTTGGGGGACAAATGGTTATGAAAATCAATACCCCAGTAAAAGAAAAAAGGTTCTCTTGATCCCAAAGGACAAAGTCCCCGACCCAGGTCAATATACAAATCAGATCTTACCCACAAATCATGGTGCTGCCAATCCTTTAGAATCTAAAACCTAAGGGTTTATTCATAAAAGGAAAAATATATAGATGAGAGCTAGAATTGGTTAAATGGAATCAATTACATACAGTAATGGCAAAGTTCTTGGTTCAGGCTTGCAGCAGTGATAGAATAAACTGCAGGTTCAAATTAATTCTCTGGTGTACATCCACAGGTGGGATGGGTCATCAGTCCTTGGTTCAAAGCTTCAGTATAGCAAAGTTCCTCCAGAGGTATGAAGCAGGATTGAAGACCAGATGGAGGAGCTGCAGCAGCTTTTTATATTCTCTTGCCATGTGGTCTTTCTTTCTTTGTTCCAAAGACAAGCTGTCCATCACATGGCATGGAAAAACCTTAGAGTTCTGTCCATAGGCACGTCCCTGCATGCCTTGCTGAGTCGCAAGACGTGTCTGCCTTCTCTCAATGGGTCAATTGTATAGCTGATGGTCCTTAATGGGCCATCAAGCAGGCTAGGCAGAGCTAGCACCAACTTGTCTGGAGTGTTCCCCAGAAGCATAGCACAAGTTTGTAAATACAGACAGTATAGAGCCAATATTCATAACTTTAACTACAAAATGATACACACATATAGACAGCATAATCGTAACCAGCAAACCATAACCTTGTCTTACACACCTCATTTGACCCCCCTTTATATAAGATTTGGTGCCACTTCAGGACCTTGGTTGCAACAATGATCTATACGGTCCCAGATTATGTCAATAATGTCACATACCATACATAACTAAATCTTGAAACTGTATTAAAACATTGAGGGTAGACCAGAAACCAATTCCATCCTTCAGGAAGGAGGAGTAGCTTTTTAACGATTAGTCTAGAAGAACATGTGTTCTGGCCCTGGTCCCCAAATCAGGGAGAGGAGTTCAGATTTAGGTTTCACATTTGTGTTGAGCAGCAGTAGCCAAATTTAAACTTCTTCTAACCATCCACTCCTAATTCATCAGAATAAAATCTCATTAGAATAGCAAACTTTCCTCACTGCCAACTACACTACGTATTGGGAAACTCTATTCATCCCACAACTACTCCAGCTTATCTCTGGGTCTTGAGTGATATCCCCCAGCTTCTGTATTACTGAAATCATGCAACTTTTTTCTTTTTCTTTTTTTTTTTTTTTGAGTCTGCACCCACCGGTCATTCCTTCATAGAGCCAGGAATAGAGGAGTTAAAGATAACACAATCCCATAGTAACTCAAGTCATTTGCCATCTCAACATCCCTTATTTTTACAATTTTATGGAGTATTTGTGACTTCATCAAAAGACTAATCAATTCCATGGCTCCCAGTTCAGCAGTTAACCCTTATCAGAATAGCAGGAAGGCTATAATGGAGACTTCTTAATCATTCTCTCCTTTGCTTTCCCTTTATTTTTATGAAGTTAGTTATTGATTAATCACCACTCTGAAAGACTGAAATGTATAAATAAAAATATGTAAAATTTCTGTTTTACAGAACTGTCTAGATATATCCAGGTCCTAACCAAGGACATGTGTCTAGGGGCCCTTTTGTCAGCACTATCCATATTTACCACTCTCTTGTCAAAGGATATGTGTCAAGGAGACTTTTAAAAAGAAATTGAAAACATGAGACACATTTGAAACTGGGAAATGAAATGTTTTCTTTTTTTTTAATGTGCTTCACAAGCCAGCTGCATAATGCATAATAAAGTATGTAACTTTCTAGACTCTGATATAGCTAGTGATTCTGATCCTTTGATATAGCTTCTTTTACTTTGGGGGCTGGATTATTACATGCTAAATATTACCAGGAAATTACAACTGTGAATATTTGTAGGTTTCAAAATGTTAAAAAATGTCAATAGAATATTTAAACCAATAATAGTTGTGATGCATAAACCATTAAGCCATAGCTTATGTTTATTGAAACATTAGTTCCAGCTGCACCTTTGACAATGGAAGAGTATGCTACTTGGTGGAAGCCACTTATTTATCGATTCAGCTCCTATAGAAAAATATCATGGAACACAGAAATTAGATCACAGCTCTCTACTGTGGGATTCTTACACCTTTTTATGAAGTATCTGGTTCTGGCCACTGTTGGAGATGGATACTGGTCTAGACAGACCTTGAGTCTTATCCATTATGGCAACTCAGACTTTTGATTGCAGTGTAGACATACTCTTAGTCACTGAGTACTCTTAGCCCTGGTCTACACCAGTGGTTTTCAAAGCCAGTCTGCCGCTTGTTCAGGGAAAGCCTCTGGAGGGCCGGATTGGTTTGTTTACCTGCCGCGTCTGCAGGTTCAGCCAATCACAGCTCCCACTGGCCATGGTTCATCGCTCCAGGCCAATGGGGGCTGTGGGAAGCTGCGCAGGCCAAGGGACGTGCTGGCCACCCTTGCCACAGCCCCCATTGGCCTGGAGCAGTGAACCGCGGCCCATGGGAGCCGCGATTGGCTGAACCTGCGGATGCGTCAGGTAAACAAACTGGTCCAGCCCACCAGGGGCTTTCCCTGAACAAGCAGCGGACCAGCTTTGAGAACCACTGGTCTACACTACAAGTTTAGGTCAAATTTAGCAGCGTTAGATCGATTTAACCCTGCACCCGTCTACACAACGAAGCCATTTTTGTCGATTTAAAGGGCTCTTAAAATCGATTTCTGTATTCCTCCCCGATGAGGGGATTAGCACTGAAATCGACATCGCCAGGTTGAATTTGGGATAGTGTGGATACAATTCGATGGTATTGGCCTCCAGGAGCTATCTCAGAGTGCTCCATTGTGACCGCTCTGGACAGCACTCTCAACTCAGATGCACTAGCCAGGTAGACAGGAAAAGCCTCTGGGACTTTTCAATTTCATTTCCTGTTTGGCCAGCGTGGCACAGGTGACCATGAAGAGCTCATCAACAGAGGTGACCATGGAGTCCCAGAATTGCAAAAGAGCTCCAGCATGGACCAAACAGGAGGTACTGGATCTGATCGCTGTATAGGGAGATTAATCTGTGCTATCAGAACTCTGTTCCAAAAGACGAAATGCCAAAATATTTGAAAAAATCTCCAAGGGCATGAAGGACAGAGGCTATAACAGGGACCTGCAGCAGTGCCGCGTGAAAATTAAGGAGCTCAGGCAAGCCTACCGAAAAAACAAAGAGGCAAACGGCCGCTCCGGGTCAGAGCCCCAGACATGCCACTTCTATGATGAGCTGCATGCAATTCTAGGGGGTGCCTCTACCACTGCCCCTGTACATGGACTCCTGCAATGGGGGAGTCTCACGCAACAGGGATGAGGATTTAGGGGACGAGGAAGATGATGAGGAGAAGGAGTACGAAACTGTTCTCCCCGACAGCCAGGAACTATTTATCACCCTGGATCCAATACCCTTCTAACCCTCCTAAGGCGGGGTCCCTCACTTGAAGGCAGAGAAGGCACCTCTGGTGAGTGTACCTTTGTAAATATAATACATGGTTTAAAAGCAAGTGTGTTTAATGATTAATTTGCCCTGAAGACTTGGGATGCATTCGCGGCCAGTACAGCTACTGGAAAAGTCTGTTAACGTGTCTGGGGATGGAGCAGAAATCCTCCAGGGACATCCCAATGAAGCTCTCCTGGAGGTACTCCCAAAGCCTTTGCAAAAGGTTTCTGGGGAGGGCAGCCTTATTCCGTCCTCCATAGTAGAATGCTTTACCATGCCAGCCAGTAACACGGAGTCTGGAATCATTGCATATCAAAGCATGGCAGCGTATGGTCCCAGTGTTTGCTGGCATTCAAGCAACATCCGTTCTTTATCTCTCTGTGTTAGCCTCAGGAGAGTGATATAATTCATGGTCACCTGGTTGAAATAGGGGAATTTTATTAAGGAGGCTTTCAGAGGTGGCCTTTTGTGCTAGGCTGTTTGCCTGTGGCTGAAAAGAAATCATCCCCGCTGTTAGCCACGTGGTGGCGAGAGGGGTGAAGCAATCATCCCGGAGAGTTGGGTGTGGGTGGGGGTTTAGTTGGGTTTGTGCTGCACATTAACCCAAAAACCACAGACCCTCCTTTTAAATGGCCAACCCAACAGGTGCTTGATATGGGAAATGAGGGCGCTGCTGTTTGAAACCATTCCCACATGTTATGAAGGTTAAAGAAGCCAAAAGACTGTGGCTTACCATGGCTGCCTGCAAGCCGAATTCTGTTGCCCGGCCCTGCATGTGTGATCTCGCACACCAAACTGGAAGGCCCTCAATATAAGAGGCAAAATGCAACCTTGTGCCGAAACCACATGTACTATGTAATGTTAACGGCTTGGTTCACCATGAAAGAGTCTACCCATTGTTCTCCAAAACGTATCTTTTTAAATACTACTCTCCCTTTTTTCCTCCCACAGCTGCAATGTTTCAACACTCCCCCCATCACCTACGTCCCAGAGGCTAGCGCAAATAAGAAGGTGAAAAAAATGCACTCGTGATGAACTGTTCTCTGAGCTCAAGCAGTTCTCCCGCACTGAAAGAGCTCAGCAAAATGTGTGGAGGCAAGCAATGTCAGAGTCCAGGAAAGCACAAAATGAATGCGAGGACAGGAGGGACGCTTGACAGGAAAGGGGTGGGAGCAAGAGGAGAGGTGGCAGCAGCGAGATGAGAGGAAGCAGGATGCAATGCTGAAGCTACTGCAGGGTCAAACTGATATGCTCTGGCATATGGTTGAGCTGCATGAAAGGCAGCAGGAGCACAGACCACCGCTGAAGCCCCTGTGTAACCACTCGCCCTCCTCTCCAAGTTCCATAGCCTCCTCACCCAAACGCCCACGAACACGGGTGGGGTGTGCCTCCGGGCACCCAACCACTCTACCCCAGAAGACTGCCCAAGCAACAGAAGGCAGGCATTCAATAAGTTTTGAAGTGCAGTGTGGCCTTGTCCTTCCCTCCTCCCCTCTTCCACCACCCCACCCATTGCTTCCCTCCTCCCCCACCCTTCCCGGGCTACCTTGGCAGTTATCCCCCTATTTGTGTGACGAATTAATAAAGAATGCCTGAATTTGAAACAACAATTACTTTATTGCCTCTGCAAGCAGTGATCGAAGGGGGGAGGTTGGTTGGCTTACAGGGAAGTAGAGTGGACCAATGGGGGTGGGTCTTCATCAAGGAGAAACAAACAGAACAGTCACACCAAAGCCTGGCCAGTCATTAAACTGGTTTTCAAAGCTTCTCTGTTGCGCAACATGCCCTTCTGTGCTCTTCTAATCACCCTGGTGTCTGGCTGTGTGTAATCAACAGCCAGGTGATTTGCCTCAACCTCCCACCCCACCATAAATATCTCCCTCTTACTCTCACATATATTGTGGAGCACACAGCAAACAGTAATAACAATGGAAGTATTGGTTTCGCTGAGGTCTAACTGAGTCAGTAAACTGCACCAGTGCACTTTTAAACATCCAAATGCACATTCTACCACCATTCTGCACTTGCTCAGCCTGTAGTTGAACAGCTCCTGACTACTGTCCAGGCTGCCTGTGTATGGCTTCATGACCCATGGCATTAAGGGGTAGGCTGGGTCCCCAAGGATAACTGTAGGCATTTCAACATCCCCAACAGTTATTTTCTGGTCTGGAAAGTAAGTCCCTTGCTTCAGCTGTTCAGACAGACCAGAGTTCCTGAACATTCAAGCGTCATCTACCTTTCCCAGCCATGCCACGTTGCTGTTGGTGAAACATCTCTTGTGATCCACCAGTGCTTGCAGCACCATGGAAAAGTACCCCTTGCGGTTTATGTACTGGCTGCCCCGGTGTTCCAGGGCCAAGATAGGGATATGCGTTCCATCTATCGCTCCGCCGCAGTTAGGGAACCCCAGCTCATTAAAGCCATCCAGAATGGTCTGCACATTTCCCAGAGTCACTACCCTTGTTAGCAGCTGGTCAATGATTGCATTAGCTACTTGCAACACAGCAGCTCCCACAGTAGATTTGCCTGTTCCAAATTGATTCCCAACTGACCGGTAGCTATCTGGCGTTGCAAGCTTCCACAGGGCTATCACCACTCGCTTGTGAACTGGGAGAGCTGCTCTCATCTTGGTATTCTTGTGCTACAGGGCAGGGGAAAGCAAGTCACAAAGTTCCATGAAAGTGCCCTTAAGCATGCAAAAGTTTCGCAGCCACTGGGAATCATCCCAGACCTGCAACCCTATGCAGCCCCACCAGTCAGTTCTTGTTTCCCAGGCCCAGAATCGGCGTTCCATGGCATGAGCCTGCTCCATTGCCATTGGGATGTCCAAATTGCTGGGGCCCGTACTTTGAGTGAAGTCTGTGTCCATGTCCTCATCACTCTCGTCACTGTACTGCTGTCACCTCCTTGCCTGTATTTGCAGGTTCTGATTCTGAACATACTGGAGGATAATGCGTGAGGTGTTCACAATGCTCATAACTGCCGCGGTAATCTGAGGGGGCTCCATGCTGGCCATGGTATGGCATCTGCAGGAGAGCAGAGTTGCAGAGGAAGCAGTGGCTGATGATGGATGCCACAAGAATAGATATTTATAGAGAACGACGAGGGGACCTGCAAGGTGGATTCATGAGAGCAGGAGAGCAGAGTTGCAGCAGAAGCAGGAACCCATGACAGCCAACATGGAGAAATTCGTTATTGAGACAAGAGCAGGAGAGCAGAGTTGCAGTGGAAACGGTGGTTGGATGACCAGTTTTGCAGACCTACTGCACCATCTGCTGCCAGCCGCACCAGGACACAACAGCGGCGGTGTCAGTGAACTGAGCTGAGCGTGCTGCACGCTTGCCGTGGTATGGTGAGACAAGAGCAGGAGAGCAGAGTTGCAGCGAAAGCGGTGGATGACGACGGTCATATAGAGGACCTGTGAGGTGGATTCATGGCACCAAGAGAGCAGGAGACCAGAGTTGCAGTGGAAGCGATGGTTCAATGACAACAGTTAGCAGTCCTACTGCATGGTCTGCTGAAAGCAGTATGGCGTCTGCACGGAAAAAAGGCACGAAATGATTGTCTGCCATTGGTTTCACGGAAGGAGCGGTGACTGATGACGTACCCAAAACCACCTGCGACAATGTTTTTGCCCCATCAGGCATTGGGAGCTTAACCCAGAATTCCAATGGGCAGCAGAGTCTGCAGGAACTGTGGGATAGCTACCCACAGTGCAACTCTCCGAAAGTTGACGCTAGCCACAGTATAGTGGACGCACTCCACTGACTTAATGCACTTAGTGGGGACACACACAATCGACTGTATAAAATTGCTTCCTAAAAAATCAGCTTTTATAAATTTGACCTAATTTCGTAGTGTAGACATACCCTTAGTACAAAATTCTCTCAGGGAGACAGGTAGCAGGAAATAATAAGCCTAGGCAATTAGGACATTCTAGACCTCTTACTTTCCTGTGTTCCACAAGTGAGATCAGTATGTTTTATATAAGTGGGCCTCAGACTAAAGATATAATATAAGCCACTGGAAATAATACATTCCTGGTAACTATTTGCAACAGACTTCACAGTCAGTTTTCTCTCGTTACATTCACGCACAGTAACTGTGTTTGTGCATATGTGTACACAACAGTTTGTGAAGGGCGTAGTCGCATCTGTGACTAATTTGATTACTAGCCTCAGTGCCAATCTACCATCACCAAAAAAATTCAGGAACAAATAGGCATATTCATGTGCAAACAAGTGGATTCATGTGATAATAGCATCATCCCCAAAGATTCAAGCAAACAAAACTTTGTTCATACAAATGTTCGTGGAAAAAGATGAAAGCGAATATGGACATGGTCTAGCCACATTTTATTTAGAATTCAGTAGAATGTTCTCTGAAAGGTTTTTACACTAATTGACCAATAATAATACAGAAGCAAGGATCAATTCAGATTTTTTTTCTTTCACTAAATAAAAACTATTAAAAGTAACTTCTAGTGCTGTTCAAAGGTGCTAGAATACAACACTGGACACTTATTAACAATACCTCATAATAACAATACAAACTTCCTTATGTTGCTTGTCACAGGGAGGTTGGCCCTTTAAAGGGTGATTGGTCTTCTCAGCCCCACTTGTGATTCAACCAACTCTCCTCCCCATAAAGAAAAGGAGTACTTGTGGCACCTTAGAGACTAACCAATTTATTTGAGCGTGACCCAATCAGGCCTTTACTTTATCTATCCCAGAGTCAAGGAAGAAAGGGTGGTGGTGGCACACAGGGTGGACTGATTTAAATCAAAGCAATTTAAATCACTAATTTTTATCATGATTAAAATAAGCAAGCAGGATTGGTTAAAATAATTAACTTGAATTGTGTTTTTCATTTGTACTTTTTAGTTGTTTTCCTAAAGAAAAGTTGATTTTCATTGGTGGTCAATGATTAAAACATGTTGATTTGCAACTAAATATAGCCTTTTCATTTGGTACTTCTTTTTGTTGTCCAGGATGATACAGTATATCTATGCACATTTATTTAAGAACTTATATAGCTTACCAGCTCATTCATTTTTTACCCATGATTTGTGTCAAGCTCTTTTTGAATGGAAACTCAAATTCAATTAAAAGTGCACAAAAAAGGCAATGCTGGGTTTTATGTTTTTTTTGTTTTGTTTGTTTGTTTCTTTTTTTATTAAATAAAATTACCTTAAATGTTCTGGATATATAAAAAACAGTTTATCAAAACATGTTTTGCACTTAAAATTAACTGAAGTATTATCTCCAGTTAGTGAATTAACTAGTTGTTTCTGTTTATTGTGTCAGTCAAGATTTTAGAACTAATAGATCTCATCCTCTCCAACCTAGTTTTTAGTCATACATTTCAATTCCCAAATGGTTTTTTAACTTTGAATAAAGTAGTCATTGAACTGAATTAGTTGAATAAAGTGAAATGAAGGAAATATTCCGTTGACATCTGCAGAAGAGGCTATTGCTATCAAAAGCGAGTTTAGCACTGCAGTAAACTCTAGCTCCAGGTGCTTAGCCACTGACTTCTAGTAGCTCAGTGGCATGATTTTCTTTTAAACTTTGGCAGCAAACATATATTGCTTGATTTTTTTATTTAATAATTTAAATTATTTTAATAGATTATAAGTAGTTTAGGCCTTAATATAGGTTGTCAATTTCAAATGTAATTATAGTTTTAAAAAAAAACAACCTGTATTTAATTTGAATTAAATAAAATCCAAGTTAAATCAAAAATCTAATTTAAATAAAATGATTTTTTATCTCAAATAAAACATCCATTTTTATCCAACCAATTGGCAGATGGCTACAAGGAGAAGAAGGTGAGCACAGGACAGGCAGAAGCCTGCAGAAGACTCCAGGTAGGAAGTCCTAAGAGTGCGTGTTTGGGAAAGAGCAGGAAGCAACCCAGAAGAGCCCAGGTGGAGATGATAGGAGCAATGGAAAAGAGCCTGAGAAAGGCTGAAAGCTGAGCCCAGAGGGTGGGCAGAAGAATTAGAGAAGAACAGATCAACCACTTGGAAAGAAGGGCAAGGACTTCGTATTTTGCACTTGGACTAAGGAACTCTGTTTCCCCAGAAGGGGTAGACTTTTACAAAGGACTTAGTCAGGGGCCAACTACTGCAGCAAGTCACTTCAGCTGCCAAAGCAGACTGAGAAGGGGAAATGGAGGCATGGTACTGTAGACCAACCAGTAGACAGTTGCTATTGCCACCATAGCACCCCGTGGCACCAGGTCCCAGCATTGCACTCTCTGATTGCCACTTCCTTGGATCTGCAAGGGCCTAGCCCTCTGGCCAGCTCACTTAAAGTCACTTAAATCTCCTTCTGATGTAACAACAGGTCCAGCTGTAAGTGCAAATAAACATCTAAACTAATAATTATTCTTCCCCTCTTGGACTAGTTGGGCTGCTTTACCCAGGACTCCTAGGACCTTCAGAGTTCTTCCAGTGCTGCTTCTTCCCCATCAGGATTTCCCCATTGCCTGCCTTTCCCAGAGGCTTTAGCAGTTTACCTCCAGGAACTTCCTGCTCCTTACTGACTCATTCTCAGGGGCTTCTACACAGGAACCTGACCTGCGGGGTGTGGGTGTGGGTGTGGGTGTCTTCCTGCCTGACTTCACCAAGCCCACCCTCAGCCCCCTGAAAGAAAACTTCCCTTCTCTTCTGAATCTCTCCCACTTGACTGCAGCCACAGCTCTGTTTAAGTAGTCTGCTGTCTGATACCCACAGCTGGGGTCAGTCATTATAATTAAATCTCCATTGCATTCAGCTGGGATCACTGATGATCCCTAATTTGCTAGATCACCAGCAAGGCTGGAGGATAGCTGCTAGGTGACAGGCAAGGCTGAGTCCAGTTTGTCTTAAAGGGCCCGCCAGCCTGTGACACCATCCCATGCCACCAGGGATTGCTCTGGAGGTGGCCACCTGATTACACTGCCCTTCCAATATGCCTCCACTCTGAGCTTTTCTTGTCTCTCTGGATAACTTTCTTGTCAAAACATTTCTGATTACCTGGATTTTTTGTCTTGAAGAATTTTATCAATTGTTAATATTTCTTGAATGGTATAAGAAAGGTGTTGAATGCCTTCAACTCCTATGCAGGAAGTGCTGATCACTGTGTATAACCAGGCCCAATAAGAACAATAGAGTGTTGATGCTATTTTATTGTACACAATGAAGGTTAAGAGCACCATGTGACATTCCCCTGGTGTTATCTAGATCAGTGATCTGCTATGTCACTCCAATCCTCCACTCTGGGATACAGCCTTACTCTGCTTTGCTGTGACAACCCCCACTCCTGGGTTGTTCACGCACAGCCTCTGGCATGTAAGATGCTTCGATTATGCAACCAAATGACACTAGCCAATAACTCCGATCCCAGACAAAGTCCTAGGAATCTCCGTCTTGCAGTGTCCAGTTATGCCCACTGGATGCTGAAAGTTTATATGAGTTTGTCAATTTAACAAATAAATTGATATGTAACAGACTTCTTATCCCAAGGGGAGTCTCTGACACCCTTCAGACCAAACGCATTGCTTCAGGTAGAATAAACAAATTTATTTACTACAAAAGATAGATTTTAAGTGATTATAAGTCAAAGCACAACAAGTCAGATTTGGTCAAATGAAATAAAAGCAAAAAGCATTCTAAGCTGATCTTAGCACTTTCAGTGCCCTTACAAACTTAGGTGCTTCTCATCACAGGCTGGCTGGTTGCCTTTCAGCCAGGCTCTCCCCTTTGATCAGCGCTTTGGTCACTGTAGATGGAGGTGGAAGGGAGAGGAAGAGCATGGCAAATATCTCTCCCTTTTATCATGTTCTTTCTTCCCTCTTGGCTCCCCTACCCCTGTCAGAGTCAGGTGAGCATTACCTCATCATAGTCCCAAACTGACCAATGGAAGGCAGTGACTCACTGGAGAGTCCAACAGATCCTTTGTTGCTGCCTAGGCCAGTGTCCTTTGTTCCTGTGAGGCTGGGCTGGGTTTGTCCCCTTCATGCCCTGATGAGGTGTAAACTGCTCCTTTGCTCTTGGAGAGTTTTGCCTGGGCTTGTTTTAAGCCATGAGGACACATTTTCAGCCTCATAAGTATATACATAAAATTACAACCTATATCATTACTATAACATTACTATAACAACAAAGCTCAGTGCACCATGAGCCTTCCAAAGACACCCGACATGACAAACTTGGCATTGGATACCACATAACCATATTATAAGGATGAACATGGGTGTGTAGGGTGTTCCCCGAGGTACAGAGCATCACACACCATTAACAAAAGAAGGCATTAGGCAAACTGGATATCCCACAATACAAAGCTTCCTCAATCACAGTATGAACATTAAAGAATATAAAAACTATATTCAAACAGACATTTATCCATTTGAACTTTAAAGCTTCCACCTTCCACACCACTGACAGGTCTATTACACTGAATCACTAATTAATTATCCTAAACAGTTGTTTTATAATTGTCAAGCTGAGCATACATTCTTGTTTATGTATCCAAAAGAAAACATCTGTCAGGCTGGCAGACCAATCTGTGTTGCTTTCACAAGCTCTGTGTCTCTAACCAGGTTACTGCAGCAAATAAGAGGAAAGGTACTCTGTAGTATATGGCTTTAGGCTTTATTCATGACTCATGATCATTTTATTTCTTACATTGCAAAAGCATAGCATGTACTTTACAGCACACTGTAGAATACTGTCTTTACCCTTCTGTTAAACCTCACTTATATGTTATCATAGATAAAATGACCCTCAAACCGGGTTATGGACATATTGACAGCTCACAAAAGATAAAATTTAGCGAGAGGAAAAGGCAGCTTGTCTTATGCCTAGGAACGGGGTGTATGATTCATGATGGTGGATTCTCCATCAGAGACCAATTTTAAATCAAGGCTGGATGTTTTTCTAAAAGATCTGCTCTAGGAATTATTGGGGGCCCTGTGTTATACAGGAGGTCAGACTAGTTGGTTACAGTGACCCTCTTCTGGCTTTGGTATACATGAATATATATATCAACTTACAGGAGAGCAAAATGTATTATACAATTCAGTTCATATTATGAATGTGTCCATTCATTTATCCCTTATAAGATGATATATCATTTTTTGCTGGAGGATGCCATCAACAAGGGCATTCCAGTCAAACTTTAATATTTTGCAGCTCTTGAGAACTGGCCACCTCAGGGGTACTTCCCTTTATTAGTCAAATATGCACTGACATTATGAACAGAGTATGAGAATGGAAAACAGGCCATCATCTGCTCAGAGCCTGTCTCTGCCATTGACTCATCCTGTGGCCTCGCGCAAATACTGACTTCTCTGCCTCAGTTTTCTCATTTGTAAAATGAACATAAGAATGCTTCCCTATGGAAGTATTTTACAAAGCTATTCTGAAGTTCAATTAATTAATGCATCTTAAGCACTTTGTATAGTAAGTGCTACAGAACATTGTGTTGACCTTTGGACTCTGACCTGCTTTTTTGGAGGTCAAAACCTAAGAGTAACCAGTAACTATATGTTAGAATAAATTAAGCTGCTTAAGAATCACTATTATGCAAGCAGGGGAACACGTAATAAAGTAAGCTTTGCAATAAGCTTAATGAATGCCTAGTAAGGTATAGTGGTTAGCATGAGGCCAAGGAAGGCCTGGCAAATAGCATAAGTATTTGGCCTATGGTTATAAGATTTGTAGGAGCTTTTGCAATATATAAATTGTGATAAACAAATATGCTGCAGAAGTATGAAATAATGGATTTGATGAGAATTTGTATTATGTTAATCATAAGGTTATCTGAATAGACTCAATAGAAATATTGGGAAAGATATTAATGCACATAGCTCATGTCAACAATCTGAACCCCAATTACGGTTTCCTGGATAGCAATACTTGGACTAAAGGTTGGGAAAAAAATCTAAATATGGCCCCCAGACATGTATGGGTGCTGCAGAAAAAGGGGTATAAAATAAGGTGTTTGATTAACCTTTAGTTGGGACATCAAGATGACAGAATGGTGAAAACCTTAGTACTGTTAAACACATTTATGGTGTTCTCCATTTATTTTCTTTCCATCTTCACTTCTAAGAATATCCATAAGGTTGTGATTATGCACAATGCAGAGAGACATTTTGTCATATTTATCTTGCTTTATTATATTTTTTCTATTTCAACTAAATAAAACTCATCAGGACTTAATATGTGCCCACTAATCTATTTTTTAATAAAAATTCTTATGTAGCTGCCTGAGTAAAGAACCTGTTATTTGTGACTGGTGAAATTTGCACCCTAAATCAATCAAAGACTACAGTTAATTAAAGTTAAAATAGAGTTTCAGGTCTTCCTCTCTGCTGGTCACTGTGTGCCCTACTGTTCCAGCATATTTTCATACAATCAGCCCTCTGACTCCTCTCCACATAGATATAAAACCAGATAAATCAATTAATATCTAACTCTCCATTTGCAGGGCTAGCCTGACATTATATAGTCTGCATGTGAACAAACTGCAATAGTCCTGAGCTCCAGGATCCCTGGAGCCATTAAGGTCTCATGTTTCACAAGTATATATAGGGCCAGATTGTTCACCTGGCAAAGGGGTGAAAATAAAAGCCTGAAACAATGAGATTTCCTTTAAATTTACACTCAATTCATGGTCCTGATGGGCATATCAAGGTGAGTAGAAACATATACCAAATATTAAAAATGGCCCCCACAATCTGACAGAATAAAATTGAATTCAGTTCCTGGGTACGTATTTGGAGCACCAAGCATTGGCATAAACACACTTGACTTTACTTAAATGAGCGGACATCCTGCCACCAAATCCCACTCCCAATGGCCTGGTTACCTACAACTGTTTCATCTCCAAACTCCCTCTCCCACTACCACAATATCTGTTACTGTTGTTGTCATTGAATTTCCCTTTTTAGCCTTTTTTTAGGGGAAGGGCAGATTGTCAGGATAGGATCTGTAGCAAAATCTGCTGGATGCAGAAGGATACTGTGAGGAGATGGAGTTCTTGAGGGCTCTCCATAGTTCTGGATGAGTTTTGTATTCACCTCAGTGAGGTGATTGGGATCATTTAAACACTAATGAGTTCCTCCATTTAGAGCCCTCTATCCATCTGAGATTGCTTCAGTTCCCCAATTTACTCCACTCTGCTGTCTCGCTATTTCTCTCCACTCTACCCACTTATGCACTCCTCCTGCTAAGCAAAGGCTCCTCATGCTGCCTGACTCCCTCCTTCCTTCTGAACTCGATGCCAAAATCCCCTTCTACTGCCCAATTCCATCCCTCCCTCCCAAGTAATTATTAGTTGAAAATGTACAAACACTCTGAATCTAATCCACTTCCAGGGTGTTAGCCTTTTAGTGAACACACAGAGCTTCCTGTGTTCCTATGTTCCTATAGGGTTTTTCTTCTTGAATTGTATTGGACACAATTTTTTTTTTAATTTAGAAGGTGGAGAAAGATACTAGGGGAGAGGCTGTTCTAGATTTCATTTTGACAAATAGGGAGGAACTGGTTTTGAATTTGAAAGTGGAAGGCAGCTTGGGTGGAAGTGATAATGAAATGGTGGAGTTCATGGTTCTAAGGAATGGTAGGAGGGAGAACAGCAAAACAAAGACAATGGATTTCAAGAAGGCAGACTTTAGCAAACTCATGGAGTTGGTAGGTAAGATCCCCTTGGAAGCAAGTCTAAGGGGAAAAACAATTGAAGACAGTTGGCAGTTTTTCAGAGACATTATTAAGGGCACAAGAGCAAACTATCCCACTATGTAGGAAAGATTGGAAGTATGGCAAGAAACCACCCTGGCTTAACCAGGAATTCTTCAATGACCTAAAAATCAAAAGAGAGTCCTACAAAAAGTGAATATTAGGTCAAATTATAAAATATGAATATAAACAAATAATGTAAATATGTAGGGACAAAGTTAGAAAGGCCAAGGCACAAAATAAGATCAAACTAGCTAGAGACATAAAGGGTAACAAGAAAACATTCTACAATACATTAGAACAAGAGGAAGATCAAGGACTGGGTAGGAGCATTACTCAGTGGTGGTGGGGGGGAACAATAACAGAAAGTGTGGAAATGACAGGTACTTAATGACTTCTTTGTTTCGGTTTCCAGCAAGAAGATTAGTGGTGACTGGATGTCTAACATAGTGAATGCCAGTGAAAATGAGGTAGGGTCAGAGTCTAAAATACTGAAAGAACAAGTCAAAAATTACTTAGACAAGTTAGATATCTTCAAGTCACCAGCGTCTGATGAAATGCATCCTAGAATATTCAAGGAACTGACTGAGGACATATCTGAGCCATTAGCAATTATCTCTGAAAAACCATGGAAGATGGGAGAGATTCCAGAAGATTGGAAAAGGGGCATATATAGTGCCAATGTGAAAAAGGGAAATAAGAACAACCTATGGAATTACAAACCAGACAGCTTAATTTCTATACCTGGAAAGATTATGGAGCAAATAATTGAGCAATCAATTTGCAAACATCTAGAAGATAATAAGGTGATAAGTAACGGTCAGCATGGATTCGTCAAGAACAAATCATGTCAAACAAACCTGATATCTTTCTTTGACAAGCCTTGTGAATAGGGGGGAAATGGTAGATGTGGAATATCTTGACTTTAGTAAAGCTTTTGATACTGTCTTGCATGACCTTCTCATAAACAAACTAGGGAAATGCAACCTAGATGGAGCTACTATTAGGTGGGTGCATAAATGGTTGGAAAACCATTCCCAGAGAGTAGTTATCGGTGGTTCACAGTCGTGCTGGAAGGGCATACCAAGGGGTCCTGCAGGGATCAGTTCTGAGACTGGTTCTGTTCAACATCTTCATCAATGATTTAGATAATGACATAGAGAGCACACTTATAAAATTTGCAGAGGGGGTTGCAAGTGCTTTGGAGGATAGGATTATAATTCAAAATGATCTCTACAAACTGGAGAAATGTTTTGAAGTAAATAGGATGAAATGCAAAAAGGACAAATGCAAAGTACTCCACTTAGGAAGAAACAATCAGTTGCACACATACAAAATGGGAAATGATTGCCTAGGAAGGAGTTCTACAGAAAGGGATAAGGAGGTCATAACGGACCACAAGCTAAATGTGAGTCAACAGTGTAACACTGCTGCAAAAAAGGTGAATCATTCTGGGATGTACTAGCAGGACTGTTGTAAGCAAGACATGAGAAGTAATTCTTTCGCTCTACTCCATGCTGATTAGGTCTCAACTGAAGTATTGTGTCCAGTTCTAGGCTCCACATTTCAGGAAAGATGTGGACAAATTGGAGAAAGTCCAGAGAAGAGCAACACAAATGATTAAAGATCTGGAAAATATGACCTATGATGGAAGATTGAAAAAAATGGATTTGTTTAGTCTGGAAAAGAGAAGACTGAGAGGGGACATGATAACAGTTTTCAAGTACATAAACGGTTGTTACAAGAAGGAGGGGAAGAATCGTTCTTCTTAACCTCTGAGGGGCTTAAATTGCAGCAAGGGAGGTTTAGGTTGGACATTACGAAAAACTTCCTAACTGTCAGGGTGGTTAAGCACTGGAATAAATTGCCTAGGAAGGTTGTGGAATCTCCATCATTGGAGATTTTTAAGAACAGGTTAGACAAACACCTGTCAGGGATGGTCTAGATAATACTTAGTCCTGTCATGAGTGCAGGGGACTGAACTAGATGACCTCTCAAGGTCTCTTCAAGTCCTATGATTCTACAATTATTTTCCTCTGTCATCTGGATTTCAGAGAAAAATGTCATTTTCAAGATGGATTTTTTAATTTATCTTGGTTGATTGAGTGCTAACTCACAGTTTAAGTCACATGGCATTTCTTCAGCATTTCCAGTTGGCTGAGACTAACCTATCAGAAGGCTCAGCTGCAAGCATATTTTAATTGTTTTTTCATTCCTGTGTTTAAAGAAGAAGGTAGGTCGCTAAGTGAAGCTCTAGGGAAGAGCAGGCCAGCCATTTCCCAAAACTGACAGGCAGATGTAGCAACCTCCCTCCCTGAGCAGAGAACTCCATGTAAGGGGATGAGAACATTGTCAGGATAGGATGTGTAGCAGAATCTGTTGGATGCAGAAGAATACTGTGAGGAGATGATGTTCTTGAGGGCTCTCCATAGGTCTGGATCAGTTTTGCATTCATCCCAGTGAGGTGATTGGGATCATTTAAATGCTAATGATTTCTTTCACTCAATTTTTTTAAAAGCAATTAAATGCACTATTAAAATCACAATGTTAGGAAATGTCAAGATCAAAGTTGTAACAGCAGTCTTCATTCTCCTATGTTGCAAACATGTAGGCCCTAATTCTTTTGTACCCCATTGAAGTCAATGATGTCACGCCTGACGTACATTGGGGTGACCACAGGCCTGAGTATTTTTATTTATTTATTTGTTTGTTTATAGGTGTGTTTTTTTCTGGTTAATAGCCAGACTGTATCTGGTCCTAGCCTGAATAAGTAGGGAGGAAGGGAGAAAGGCTCAAGGCTGGCCATGCACAGCCTCTGCCCTTTGAGGCAGTGCATAGATTGTTCCTTCCTAGTGCCCCAGGGAAAGCAAAGAGGGCAGGAAGTTGGATCATAGCACACCTATTCTGCCCTCTGTGGAGCTGTCTGGAGCAGAGGCTATGCCTTTCAAACGGAACCTATGCTCCAAGGCACAATGCTGGGGTGCTGAAAGAATTTGTATAGTGGGGGTGCTGAGAGCCATTGAACCAAACTGATAAACCCTAAATATGATGGAAACCACTTTAAGCCAAGAGGTGCAGCAGCACCCCCAGCACCCCTCGTGTCAGCACCTATGGCACAATACCTTCTAATTGTCCTACTAGAATAGTGAAGCTGCATGGGCTGTAGCTAACAGCCACCATAAAGGCCAATATAAACAAGAATGAAAAAAGTTTTACAAATTAACAGTTAAATAAATAAACTTGTCCCAGTATCTGACAGTATCTGCTTGAGGTGTGCTACTTTTTCAGTTGCTATATTGGTGTCAGAGTGTGACTGTGTGCTACTAACACAATAGGAAGGGCATTTAGCACATGCACACAGGCACTGTAATTCATTGGACTTAATTAACTCTTGGTGCAGGAAGGGGCATATTGAAAATAGTAATATTTTTGCTAAAGAATAGAACTGGGCCCTTTTAGGTAATTACAGGGGGTATTATGAATTAGAGTAATAAAAACAAGGAGAAGAAGTAAATTGTACTGGGCTGGGGCTGATTCTTCTCTCGCTTACACTGATGCAAACAAGGAGCAACTCCACTGAATTCAGTGGAGTTACACTGGTGTCAAATTGGATTAAAATGAGCTCAGAATCATGCACAACTTCAGGCAAGGAGAGGGAAGTAAAGAGGGAAAGTGGTAGTGACTGAAGAGGAATAAATCTCTTTGCTGCTTGAACTATGTCTAGCCTATTCATTTCCAGTAGTACTACAGTGGAAAAGGGAGAGTGCTTGCCATAGAGAGTATAATCCTCCTGAAAGCCTGAAATCAAAACTCCTGCCGGGCACTGGATAATAATGGTTGGTATGTCATGTCCTGGATTACAGATGGATATTCAAAATACCATCCAGCACATCATCCAACACAGTATGTGTTCATTCCTAACAGTTAATTCACTCTAAAAGTCACCCTAATTAATTAAGATATCAGTAGCACATGATATGCTGATAGTGAATGAAATGCAGAACGCTCTCAGGCCAAGACCCTGTGGGTCTGATTCTATTCTCATTTACACCAGTATAAGCTAGGAACAATATCATGGAAGTCAATGGCATTAAATCAGCGGCTGTGCAGGTCCTCTTATGTCCTGCCACCCCTTCCTTTGGGAGGGCTGTGCAAGTACCCTGCATAAGTAGTTTAAGGCCCAGTCCTGCACTGTGATTCATGTGGACAGACTGTTTTGCCTACAGGAGCCCTAGTGAAGTCAATGGCAGGTGCCCAAGTCTATCAAGTGCATCACAATGATGGATTAGTGCTTTAGTAATTGGGCTTAAGTATGCTCTGAAGAGAAGTTGCAGAGGTGTTCTGTGGCCTGGAGGAGCATTTCTCTGTCTGTGTCCCCCCGTCACATACTGACTTTATATGGTTTAACAGTTAGATCAATTAATCACTGGAATAACTTAAATGAAGATGTGGATTTTCTATCATCTGAAGTCTTTAAATCAAGACTGGATATCTTTCTAAATGACATGTGGTAGCTCACACAGTAGTTGTGGGTTTCATGCATAGTTTACTAGGTGAGGTTCTATGGCCTGTGTTGTGCATGCTAGTCACATTGGTCCCTTCTGGCCTTAAGATGTATGCATCTGCTCAGCACCTACCTTAGCTACTCAAGCAGGGTGGTAGACTGTGGCTCTTGGCCTAGAGCCACCATGGACTTAGATATTTCATTACGGAGCATGGCAAGCCCTAACTTTTAGGCACTTAGCCACACAGTGGAATCACCAAAGCCTGAATTACTCACCTCCCTATACAATATCTGGGGAGAGAAAGGCACCTAAGAATGGAATACACAAAAGCCAGCATGCTCAACAGGGAGCTTCCCAATCTAGCTAATAGCAGATACTGATTACAGGGGTGTGTTCTAAGCCCTGCTTCTCTCAGTGAGTCAGGTGTCTAAAGCCAGGCTGGAGGGAGGCACCTGTCTCTTGGATCCATAGCTAGGAATAATCTCCCGGAGTTAGGCGGTGAAGCTGTTTCTCACAAGAATAGCAGTGGCACATGCCTAACTCCACACAAGATGGCTTTGAGGGAGGAAGCGGCCTCCCTTATAATGTTTAGATCATTTGGTGGGATATGGAAGATCCCAGTCCAAATCCACCTCTATCTAATGAGGAGAAGGGATTTCACCCCTCCCAGGTGAGTGCCCTATCTACTAGCCTATCGGATATTATGATGTGTAGCTCAACCTCTTCTATTGAAGATATTCCACTTTGTATTAAATAGTTAAATAGTCATTGAGCTAGAGAGAGAGTGAGAATGATTCTGTAATTAAATGGCTATGGACCTCTTCTGAGAGGTGGGAAGCCCTTGTACAAATCCCTTTTCCTCATCAGGCAGAGAGGGGAATAGAACAGACTAGTAGTCTTCCACATCCTAGCTGTGTTCCCTTACCACTGGGATAAATGCTATGAGGGAATCCTTCTTCTTGCCCCTTTCCCCTGCCATTTTGTGTGGAGTTCAGCATGCTAGGACCACACCTAGTGGACATTACCCCACCTATCCTTACTTGACTTGAGGATCCTGCTGGCACTTAAGTTTGAGATAGACATCCAGGCATCTGCCTGAGGCAGGAGTGTGCATGGCCAGAAATTTTGGTGCCTATGGGACTTTTACAGCAGAGATATAGGTGCTTGCAAGGCTAAATGGCACCTGAGTAGGGGGCGTTGTAGATCGTAGTACTGCTTAAATCTGGAACTTAGGTGCCTATGGCCCTTTGTGCATCTGGACCTTTGGCCATAATTTCATTTTGGTTATACCGACCCAATCCCCTTAAAATCAATGTCTTGGATGTAACTAATGGCAGAATTTGACCTCTTACTACCCTTCCCTTTTGGCATGGCATACATGACATATTAATGTAGATCTTATCCAATTCTAAATTCTGTGGTTCATTGGCCTGATTCTTCACTTTTTCACACTTTGTGCAGTCATTTACACTGTGCAACGTGGGTATACATGCCACCAGATCAGAGAGGTTTTATTTTACAGCTGAGTGACTATACATGGTCCAAGGCTATGAAAAATCAGTTCCTTAATATTAGTTTATGAATAACATCCAAAGCACTTGACATGTTTGGTTTTCTTATTAAATAAGATAATGTGGAAGGCTGATATATCTTTAAGGAATTAAAAAAAGATCCAGGCAGCATTCACACGTCTATGGTTAAAAATGTGTCCATTTCCTTTATAAAATCTATTTTCCAAGGTCTTATTGCTTGGTGATTAAAATTACTCTACACTGAAATATAACATGGCATAAAAAAATTTCAGCACAGGATCAATTTTGAAACAACAACAACACCTTTGCCTATTTCTAAGTTATATGTGTATAGACAAAAATAATAATGTACCATTTGGAAAGGGAAGGAAGCATGACACGTATCTATATCTGTGCACCAGAGAGGTTTACCATTTGCTGATGCACTTTTGTATCTGTATTGAGCACATCAAGAGTAGCTTTCTTTCTTCAGCTGAAATTTTACAGGCCATATTGTGAATGATCACTGCCTTTGGATATCTGTGGGGTGAAAGTAATAAAAATGAGGTTTATTGATGTACAGATATACTTTACTTGTAAATGTGGCTAATTTTATTCCATTAAAATGTCACAGGGAGTTTTAGCATGCAGACTAATAGTGACCATATGTGGCAACTTGATTGATAAATATAAACTCTAATAGCTCCATTCTGCCAACAACAAATTAAAAGTGTTGGTCTCTGATCAAGTCTGAATTCATCCAGTGTTTTG
This sequence comes from Lepidochelys olivacea, assembly GCF_965140295.1. NCBI lineage: Eukaryota > Metazoa > Chordata > Testudines > Cheloniidae > Lepidochelys > Lepidochelys olivacea. Next base: position 70,881,528 of record NC_140411.1, on the reverse strand, counting down.
GCAGGCTCAAATTTTTAAATACTGCTTATTCCATATGTTCATTTGGTAAACATCTGAGGAAGGTAACTAGCAGAAACCTCAGGTGTAATTTAAAATAACATTTAAAATAATTATGTAACCTAAGTAGCACTTAAGGCATGGTTATTTATTCTTTGTGTGTGGGCACCTCTTAAATAGATTTCATGTTAGACTGAATTTTGGAATTGGATTTCTTTTTTGGACAGAAGTCTGCAATCAAATTATTTTACCATCCAGTTTTAATTAAATTTAAACCATGAGAGGCAGTGGGTTTTTTTTTATTCCCTGGATTTGTTTTAAATGAATATGGAAACCTAACAAAGAGCCCCATGAAACTGCCATTGTTTTCAATGGGAGCAGGAGAAGGTCCAGAATCTGTATGCATGTTAAATGATCTGCAAACTAAGGCCCTGCTCTTGCAAAGAAATCTATGTGGATAGACCTCTGCACCCTTGAGAAGCCCCATTGACTTCAGTGGCAGACGCATGGCAAGCTTGTCCATGCTTGGGACCTTACAGGATCAGATAAAACTGTAGGACAACATTCTCAGACAGGCATGTTAGAAAATCAATCATCAGCATCTAAGAATCAACTTTTTTCCTTATTTTAGCAATTCAGCTGATCCTCTTCTACAGTTTTTAATGAATTATTATTACCAATTCTCAATTAAAATCAATCATTTGTTAAGAAATAATGGTGCTAGATTTTTTTTTTTACTACTAGTATTATTACGATTTTTTTAGTATTGGAATTATTATAGTTTACTCTAAAGATAATTTCCCTAGCTGTTGGTAATGACCAGTTTTCAGAAGCCATCATTTAATTGCATCCTTCTTGTTCTTTTCTTTGCCTTCACCTGCTTTTAATGTACACTGCTCTGAAATGAGCCTTCCTGCTCAATGTATAATCAAAGCAGGATGACTAACAAAGTGGCTTCAGGGCTTCCAGTAGTTTACTGTGCTTGTATTGGGTACTTCTAAGAAAGATCAGGCTATATTCGGAAAACAATTGATGTGGTATCCTGTCGTGCCTCATCGCGAGTGAATTTATGGAACGTTTGTCTCTTAACTGTGCACATCATCATGTCTGTTAATTTGTACCACAACAGAAGCATTCCTTTCTAGGCAGAGTTATGTGTCAGCTTTTCTCTGAACTTCAATTATTTCAGTAAAAAAACCTGCAGGCTTTGCGGCCCGACTCAGCAAAGCATTTGAACATGTGCTCAAGTCTTATTACTTTTTCAGGAGGGTTTAAGTACATGTTTAAGTGCTTTGCTGAATTGAGGTCTTTGTTGAAATCACATGGTCTCTTTAGAAACTGCTCAGACTGATAGCAATGCTGTTGTTTTCGGGATAACAAGACGATTGCCTGGCCTACACTAGGAAATTAGGTCGGCATAACTATGTCACTTAGGTGTGTGAAAAATCCACACCTAGGAGTGACACAATTAAACTGACCTAATCCCCAGTGTAGACAGCTCCCAATGAGCTAGCTACCACCTCTTGGAGTGGCGGATTACCTATGGCAAACACCTCCCATCGGCATAGGTAGCATCTTCACTGAAGTGCTACCTCAGCACAGCTGCAGCGGTGCCATTATGATGGTGTAGTGGTTTATGTGTTGTGACAGGGTCAGGCCAGATGGCTACAGGAGGGTGATCCTATTGGGATCCAGGAAGTGGGATACAGGAGAGAGTGATCCTATTGGGATCCACTACTAAAGGATCCCCCCGCAGCTGAAGAGGGGGATCCACAGGACCTGGAAACCAAATAAATACGGGGGACAACTAATGAAATAACAGGGACAGGAGTGCGGTCAAAGGGTCAAATGGAGGAAACCAGACAGGGATACCGAGCAGAGAACCCCAGACAGCGCCCACTGCTTCTCCAAGGTGTCAAGGGAGTCAGTGGATGCCGCCCAGAGGAACTCTGCCCGGATACATGAACGGTTGAGTCCACGGGGCAGAGGTCGGATAAAAAGGTCCGGAGGGCTTGGGATGGAGGGTGGGTGGGGCATGCCCTCATGCAGGGCATGGTCAAGAAAAACCCGAGCAGCCGGCGGCAAAGCGGCCCTCACCTCCTGAAGTACGCGCCGGGGAGTACGAGGCCTGGAGATCCCAATGCACTGAGCGAGCATGAGGGGATCCAGCCAGTCTCCCCGGTCATAGTCCAGGAGGTCTCCGACTCTGGTGACTTCTGCCAGGACCAACCTCTGGCGCACCGAGGGCGACTCCACCACCTGCACATGGAGCTGAGGGTTGTATAGCAGGGGCTCCGCAAGGAGATCTGGCCCCACGGTGGCTGCCATGGACCAGGTCTGGAGGAGGTCCTGGTAGAAGACCGGCAGCCCCAAGAGGTCTCGCGGAAGACCTCTCGGATGGAGATAAAGGAGCTGCCGGTCATATCAGAGCCCTCGGAAGTGGCACAGGAAGGCGTGTGCCAGTAAGCTCCATGCCGGACTACCTGCACTATAAAGGAGCCTCTGCAGAGCCTGGAGGTGGAAGACATAGACCTGAGTGTGTAGACACTTCAGACTTTGCCCTCCCTCCTCCAGAGGTAGATGGAGAACCCCTGTAGAGACCCAGTGAAGTCCTGACCAGAAGAACTCCAGAATCAATGTCCAGAGGTTGGCCAGGAAAGCTGGGACCGGGACCAGGGTGTTGAGCCAGTACCAGAGCATGGACAAGACTAGTTGATTAAGCCCTAGCGCTCTCCCTCGAAGGGAGAGGCACCGGAGTAGTACTGTCCATTTCTGGAGCCGCTTTATCACCCCGCCCTCTAAATCATGCCAGTTCTCCAGTGAAGATGTTTGTGTGGCAGAAAGGTAAACGCTGAGATAGAGCAGCAGACCCGCACTCCACTGGATGGTCTAAAGTGCGGGTGGAAGGGAGCTTGCCTGCCACCCACCCCCAATCTCCAGTCCAGGGCTCTTGACCTAGTTGACCCAGGCAGAGGAGGCCGCCAAGTACACAGTCTGGTAAGCCTCCTCCGGTGCCAAGTCGACCAGGTCCTGGACCACGAGGAGCACGTCGTCGGCGTACGCCGACAGGACCAGCCGCAGCTCCGGCTCCCGCAGCACCAATCCCATCAACCTCCTGCAGAGGAGACAGAGGAAGGGCTCAATTGCCAGAGCGTACAGCTGGCCTGAGAGGGGGCACCCCTGCCGTACTCCTCGCCTGAAGCTGACCGGTTCGGTCAGGGTCCAGTTGAGCCTGACCAGACACTCTGCGGAGGCATACAGCACCTGGAGAAAACCCACAAACTGGGGTACGAAGCCAAACACTCGCAGAGTGGTCAGGAGATACCCGTGGTCCACCCTGTCAAACACCTTCTCCTGATCCAAGGACAGGAGGGTGAACGACAGACCATCCCTACACCCTAGTTCCAGAAGGTGCCAGACCAGATATAGGTTGTCAAAGATGCTGCGGCCCAGGACAATGTAGGTCACGTCCACCAGCACGGACCCTAGCCGCAGCGAGATTGCTTTTGCCATGACTTTGTAGTCCATGCTGAGGAGCGAGATGGGACGCCAATTTCGTAAATCGCGAGGTCCCCCTTCTTCTGCAATAAGGTGAGCACGGCTCACCTGCATGAAAGAAGGAGGGCCCCGCTCTGCAAAAACTTGGCTCAGACGGTGACTAGGTCTGGACTGAGGACGTCCCAGAACACACGGTAGAACACCATGGTCAGCCCGTCCATGCCCGGAGATTTATTGGTGGGCATGCAATGGAGGGCTTCCGAGAACTTGGCCAGGGTTAGAGGCAACTCTAGCCGGTCTCAGTCACCCGCGCTGACCATAGGGAGCTCCTCCCGGAGCACTCTGCAAGCTTTAGGATCGGTCGGATCCAGGGAGAAAAGGCTTGCGTAGAAGGCTCTCACCCTCCCGCACATCTCCACTGGATCCGTGAGGGGGGTGCCGTCTTCTGCCAGAAGGCAGGTGACGTGTTTCTTGGGCCCCCCTCCTTTTCTCCAGGGCGTAGAAGAAGTGGGAGCCGTGATCCATCTCCCCAAGGAGATGGATGCGGGATCGAACAAAGGCACCCCAGGCCCGATGGTCCTCGAGGGCCTGGAGCTCCTCCCGCTTCTACCGGCACGCTCCACAGGGGGGCGGATCCTCGGGGCTGGCGACTAGACACCTCTCCAGCTCTAAGACCTCCCGTTCCAATGGCTCTATCACCACATCCCTCCGTCGGCTGGCACCCCAGGTGTAGTCACGGCAGAAGAGCTGGGCGCGCACCTTCTCCAGGTCCCACCCCTACTGCGCCGAGAGATAGGCATGCCGCTGCCCTCATCAGGCCAGCCAGAACTCCAGGAAGGACGTCACGAAGCTCACATCCTCCAACAAGCTGTTGTTGAAATGCCAATAGGCCGGTCCCGGCCTCTCCTCGCAGAGCAAGGCCATCACGGTGGCTAAATGATGGTCAGAAAATGGGACCAGCTGGATGCTGGAGGAGTGGGCTCATGAAAGATGGAAACGTAATAAATAAATGCGGTCCAATCGGGAATGGCGCGACCGATGGGCCTCCACCCAGACAAAGGTGAACATGGAAATGTCATCCAGGTGGTGGTCGTGCCAGACATCCACCTGGGAGTGGTGTTTGACTATCTCCTGGAGGACGTCCATGGTGGCCAGGCTCTGCTCGGTCCCCGAGCGATCCCGCTCCTCGAGGGTGGTGTTAAAGTCCCCCCCCAGAACCAGGCATTCATGAGGATCCAAGGTGCCGAGGAAGCCGGACGCCTGCTAATAGAATTGCAGCAGCTCTGGGCTTGATGTCAGGGCATAGACGTTACTGAGGTTGACCATGAGCCCCTCCATACGGACCTGGAGGTGCAGCAGGCGGTGCAGCACAGCCTTGGTGACCCCCAGCACCTCGGGCCGTAGGTCGGGGGAGAACAGGGTCGCCACTCCAGCCTTACGAACTGTGAGATGGCTAAAGTAGACCCTGTCCCCACAATCCAGCTGCCATCTGTCTTCGGCGGTCGGATCCATATGGGACTCTTGTAGGAAAACCACAGAGTACCCCCCCTCCCAAAGGAAGGAGAGCACCTGGGACCTTCAGAGACCCATCCTACAGCCCCGGGTGTTCAACGGTGCGATAGTAAGAGGTGCCATGAGGAGGGCTGCGGGAGATCTTCGCCGGCAGGGACGCTCGTGGCTCCTTATGGGCCGCGCAACAATCCATGACCTACACCATAGGTGAGTAAGGAGTCACGGAAGAGGCGGACCGGCTGGTAGGCCGCGGTGGCCTGCTTCCTGGTCTTTTTACCGTCTTCCATGAGGGCCCTCGTGGCTGAGAGGATTTGATGAAAGTCCCCCCATTGCTGGAGAGAAAGCTGTACCTTGTTGCAGGAGCCATGGACGTCTTCTAAAAACTCCCACAACTCCTCTCGCAGCACATAGGGGGGTAGGGTTACGGTCTCCTGGTTATTCCCTGACGGGGCACTTGGTCCGTGGCCCACCAAGACGGGCAGACAGGGCGCCTGATGGGCTGGCGCCACTAGGCCCGCCTCAAATCCTGGGGCAATAGGGGGCGGCAGAGGGAAGATATCAGCCCCTAATGGGTCGGGACAGGGAAACACAAAGGCCACTCCCTGGGGGTCATCTGTTGGAAAAGGGAAGGAGACAGCCCCAGGGGCGGCAATAACATCTCAGGAGGTGGACGGGATAGGGACAGGGTCGGGGCAGAGGCGAGGTTCTGGGCTTCAAAAGCAAAGGAGCTGGATGGTAGCGCCTCCCAATCAGGCTCAAGGTCAGATCCAGAGCTTCAATCTCCTCATATATGGAGGGGAGATCGCTGTCTGCCACTTTGGGGTTCTCCCCGCTGGCACCCGATGCGACGGTCGCCTTGGGGCTCATAGAGACTTCAGATGGTACCAGAGCTGAAGGGTCTCTCTCGGGGGTCTCGGAGGGGAGGGACTCCCATGGAGGGGAGATACTGCCTTCCAGTGCTGCCATGTCTTCCCCAGCTGGCACCGGTGGATGGAATACACCCATGGGCAAAGCGGAAGGTTCGGCATTGGTGCCCCCCTTCCTGGTCTTCCGGGGGACCTCCGCATCAGATGGGAGGAGTGGAGCTCGAGCCTTCCGCTTGCCCCGCTTCCCCTGGACTAGAGCCCAGCCCTCCATGACATCATCCGGGGGCTGGCTAGCAGGGGTCATGTCAGGGGCCAGAGGCGATGGTTCAGGGACTTGGTGGGGGTAACGGTGGGGCAGCATGAGGGAGGGAGGATTCCCCCTGGGGGGGCCCTCTCCCATGCCCGGCGGTGTCCCTGCCGCACCCTCCTCCGCAGGCCCAGCCAGATTGCAAGCAGCAAGGGTGGGTCTCTCCCACTCATCTGGGCATAGTGGGGGAGGTTCCCTCGGGCCCGAGTGGGAGCAATGGTAGACTGGGAAGGAGGAGGGGTGGCTTCGCGGGCCGGGCAGCTAGGGGCGCAGGCAATGATGGGGCCGGTGCCCTGCTGGGACTCTGGAGTCCTGGATGCACCTCCTTGCTGAGCCAAGGGGCAGTCCCTCCGGACGTGCCCCATTGCCCGGCAGAGGTAGCACTGGGCCTCCCCCTTAGGGTAATGCACCTGGTAATGGACCCCCTGGTAGGAGACCAGGAAGGACCCCTTGAGCGCCTCTCCGTCATGTGCCGCCGGCAGCAGTTGAAGCTGCATCTGCCGGCGGAACGAGAGGACGTGACGGAGGGCGGGGTCTTTGCAGCCCAACAGGAGAGGGCTGATGATAGAGATGGGTTTCCCCAGGGTGGAGAGGGCGGGTAACAGGGCGGCATTGGGAAGAAAGGGAGGGACGGAGGTAAGGACCAGGCGGACGCCCAGGTCCTCTAGCAGTTCCAGGGGGACAAACACCCCCCCACTACCAGGCTCTTTTCCACTGCCTCCTGGGCGGTGGCCTCCGATGCTAAGAAGAAGATGACCTTTCCGTACATTTTGGAGGCTGCCACAATGGCCGTGGGCCCCATCACCCTCGCCAAAGCCTGCACGTAGGTCTCCACGTGGGGTGAGGCAGGCACCAGGAGGCAACGGACGCCGTGCTTCCCGGTCATGGTGGGAAAGGGGCCCCGGCCGCTATAGATGGTAGCGGAGGCGGTGGGCGGGAGAGATGACGTAGCGGCAGGCACGGGGGCTGCCACCACCTGGGCGTACGCCTTGGGGGCTGGGGAAGGGACACCCGCAGAGCTGGTGGAGGGAACAGCGGGGAGGGACGCCTTGGCCAGTGGTGGGGGCGCGGCAGTGGGGGCAGCCCCTGCCATGGAGAGCCTGGTCTTTTTAGCTGGGCCCTTCCCCTTCTTCTTATCCTGGCCTTTCCCGCCGGCTGTGGGGGCTCCCCCAGAATCTGAGCGGGGGAGGGACGTGGCAGCAGCGGAGGTCACCCCGGTGCCCACCGTTGCTGGCATCCCAGCGGGGGCGGTGGCAGGTGGTTCGGCGGTGGCAGCGGAGGTAGAGGCTTGGGGGTGATGGAGGGGCGGGGGGGAGGGGCAGCTGGGGCTGATGGAGGGCTGCACCCGTCTCGTTCCCCGCCATCGTGAGCAGGGAGGGAAGGGGAGACACCAGAAGGAGGAGGGGAAAGGGGAAGCAGGTCGACTACTCCTCCCCACTAGGCTGCAGGAAGGGGAGGAGGGCGCCAAAAGGAGTGGGCTGGACAGGGGGACAAACCAGGGGTTAGGGGTCAGTCGCCGACACGGGGTGGAATTCCAGCTCCTTTAGCTGCACTAAGGGAAGGGGGGATACAGCAGCATTAGGGGTGCAGTGAAGAGGTTTGAAACTAAAATGGGGAGTTGCACAAGCACATGGGAGGGGGCATGGGCGCATGGAGCAAGGGGCTGAGTGGGCTGGAGTTAGGGCAGGGAAACCAACGAGCTAGCTTCAGAGGCTGGGCGGGGCAAACAAACAAAGGCTGTAGAGGGAAAACGGGTGGGGCAGACAAACAAACTGAAGCTAGTAAGGGGGGCTGGGGCAAAAAGTGGGGGGCAAAGGCTGCAAAGGGCAAATGGGGAAGGTAATAAGGGGCAAAGCTGTGAGGTGGGCAGTCCGGGGGGGGGGGGCATGTGCGCCCACATGCGCTTGCACAAAGTCAATTTGGCTGGCTGCTGCTTCTGGCCCAAATGGTGGAAATAGGGCATGGCAAGCCAAGCAAGCAGCTGAGTCCACAGGCAGGAGCTGAGGCAGATGGTAAACAGCCAGTGGGCGTGGTGGAGGGGGCAGCAGTGGTGGTAGTGGTGGGGGTTGGAGGACACACAGATGGATCAGGGGGCAGCTCCACGCCACACCCCCTGTGTCCCTGCAAACACAGTCAAGACCCCCACCACAAGAGCACAGTTTGAAAGATACTCAGTCTTAAGGCCCCCTCCACGGTGGTCTGCAAAGTCTCTAGGTGCTCCCCCACTGGTAGATGGTCCTCTTCTTCTCCTCCTCGGGGCTTCAGCAGCTCCAGGCAGCAGACTCCACAGCAGCAGCTCCAGGAACTCCAGGTGGTGGTCCAGGCAGGCAGAAAGGACCCCTCTCAGGTGGTGGTGGTGGTGTCCACGGCAGCAGAGGCTGGGGTTGGGGTCCCTCACTCCCCCCTTCTGGGGAACAGGCCAGCAGGTCCCCGCCCCCAAGGGGCTGCAGTTGGAGCAGTAGCAGCACCCAAAGGTGAGGGGTCCAGCAGCTGGCCAGCAACCAGGTAGCAGAGAACGGGGGGTGGCGGGTGTCTGGCCTAGCCAGGGAAGCAGCTGGAGCAGCAATGGCAGCAGAGAGAGCCCAAGGCCTAGCAGCAGCAATACAAGCAGGAGCCGCAGCCCTCTCCCTCCTTCTTCCTCCAGGGCTACAAGAGAGTAATTTTTTTTTTAAGCAAAAGATATTTTTATTTGCATAACACACTTACAAAGTAAAAACAGCAGCATATGCAATGTGTAACACAGCAACCAATCACAATTGTTTTCTCATTAGCTTCAGGGGAGGCAAGTGTTCAAGCTTGCCTGGGCCCAGAGCGGGGGGCTTCCTCGACTCTCATGGTCTTCCACCCTTCCGAGTTACCTGGTGGCCCAGAGAGAGGGGGCTTCATGGACTCTCATGGTCTTCCACCCCCTCAAGTTACCTGGCGCCATGCCCGAGTGTCACCAACAATTCCCTCCTCTGAAAGCCCCCAACAAGAGGGGCAGGCTGTGGGGTGGACAATCCGGGGGGGGGGGCACGTGCACCCACGTGTGAAAGGACCCATCTAAGGTGGTGGTGTCCGCAGCAACAATGGCTGGGGCTGGGGTCCCTTACTCTCTCCCCCAATCAAAGGGTCAGACAAACGGACCCAGACGGGGACACCAAGCAGAGAACCTCGGACAGCGCCCACCGCTCCTCAAAAGCATCAAGGGAGTCGGTGGATGCCGCCCAGAGGAACTCCACCCGGATACGTGAACAGACTGAGGATCGGAAAACGGTCCCACAGTCACAGGAAACTCCATCGGCCAACCTCCTCTCTCTGGTTTTATAGATGGCCATTTTAGCCAGGGCTAGGAGGAGGTTAACTAGGAGATCCCGTGACTTTGTGAGGACACAGATGAGGAGTGTATAAATAAAAAGGTGAGGGGAAAAATGCAACCAAAAACGTAATAGGAGATTTGTGAGGAGCTGGAACAGGGGCTGCAGCCTGGCGCACTCCAAATATATGTGCACCAGGGTTTCCCTCACACCACAAAAGGGACAAGTATCTGGGATGGGGGTGAACTGCGCCAAGTACGTGCCCGTGTTCACAGCTCCATGAAGGAGCTGCCAACTGATGTCCCCGACGGGCCTCGGAACCAAGGTGGAATATAGGCTGGCCCACTGGGGCTGCTCACCCTCCAAAGGTGGCAAAAGGTCTCGCCACTTTGTGTCGGGGTGGGACACTAGGGTGAGGGCGTGAAGGGTGTGGAGCACGAGTGTGTATAGATGTTTTCTTGGTGCAGTTTGGAAGCGTACTGGCTGCAGTTCATGCAGCTGGCTCGCAGTGAAAGGGTGAGGGGGTCAATTGGGTCTGCGGGGCAGGGGTCCAATGAAAAGGTCCGGAGGTCCTGGGGTAGAGGGTGGGCGGGGTATGCCCTCGAGCAGGACCCGGTCGAGGTAAGCTCGAGCAGCGGGCGGCAAAGCAGCCTTTGCCTCCTGAAGTACGCGCCGGGGAGTGCGAGGTCTGGAGAACCCCATGCACTGGGCGAGCGTCAGGGGATCCAGCCAGTCTCCCCGGTCGTAGTCCAGGAGGTCTCCGACTCTCGTCACTTCTGCCAGGATCAAGCTCTGGCGCACCGAGCGGGACTCCGCCACCTACACACGGAATTGGGGGTTGTGTAGCAGGGGCTCCACGAGGAGATCTACCTGGTCGTTAAAAACAGTTTCCAAGTCCGGAGGAGGTCCTGGTAGAAGACTGGCAGCCCCGAGAGGTCTCGCGGAAGACCTCCCGGATGGAGATAAAAGAGCTGCCAGTCATATCGGAGCCCTCGGATGCGGCGCAGGATGGCGTGTGCCAGTGTGCTCCACGCTGAACTGCCTGCACCATAGAGGAGCCTCTGTAGGGCCTGGAGGCGGAAGACATGGACCTGAGTGTGTAGACACTTCAGGCCCTGTCCTCCTTCCTTCTCCCCTACACCTCCCCTACAATGCCCAGACGAGCGGGAGAACCCCTACAGGGATGAAGAACCCCTACAGGGGCCCAGTGCGTTCTTGACCAAAAGAACCCCAGAATCGATGTCCGGAGGTTGGTCAGGAAACCCGGGCCCGGGACCAGGGTATTGAGCCGGTACCAGAGCATGGACAGAACTAGTTGATTAAGCACCAGCGCTCTCCCTCGGAGGGAGAGACATCGGAGTAGTCCCGTCCATTTCCGGAGCCGCTCTATCACCCCGCCCTCTAAATTTTCCCAGTTTTCCGGCGGAGAGGGATGCGTGGCAGAAAGGTAAATGCCCAAGTAGAGCAGCGGACCCGCGCTCCACCGGATGGTCTGAAGCGCAGGTGGGAGGGAGCTCACCTGCCGCCAGTCTCCTACCACCAAGCCAGAGCTTTTGACCCAGTTGACCCAGGCGGAGGAGGCTGCCGAATAGATGGTCTGGCAAGCCTCCACCCGCGCCAAGTCACCGGGGTCCTGGACCATGAGGAGCACGTCATCAGCGTACACCGACAGGACCAGCTGCAGCTCCGGCTCCCACAGCACCAACCCTGTCAACCTCCTGCAAAGGAGACAGAGGAAGGGCTCAATCTCCAAAGTGTACAGCTGGCCTGAGAGGGGGCACCCCTTCCGTACTCCTCGCCCGAAGCTGACCGGTTCGGTCAGGGTCCAGTTGAGCTTAACAAGACACTCTGCAGAAGTGTACAGCACCCGGAGAAAACCCACAAACTGGGGTCCGAAGTAAAACACCTGCAGAGTGCTCAGGAGGTACCCATGGTCCACCCTATCAAATGCCTTCTCCTGATCTAGGGACAGGAGGGCGAACGACAGACTGCCTCTACGTCCGAGTTCCAAAAGGACCCGAACCATAAATAGGTTATCAAAGATACTGCGATCTGGGACGATGTAGGTCTGGACTGGGTGAATCACATCCGCCAGCACAGACCCTAGCTGCAGTGAGATTGCTTTCGCTACGATTTTGTAGTCCATGCTGAGGTGCGAGACGGGACACCAATTTTGTAAATCACGGAGGTCCCCCTTATTAGGCAATAAGGCGAGCACAGCTCGCCTGCAGAAAAGAGGGAGGACCCCGCTCTGCAAAGACTTGGCCCAGTTGGTGACTAGGTCTGGGCCGAGGACGTCCCAAAACACGCAGTAGAACTCCACGGTCAGCCTGTCCATGCCTGGAGACTTATTAGTGGGCATATGACAGACGGCTTCCGAGAACTTGGCCAGAGTGAGAGGCAACTCTAGCCGGTCTCGGTCACCCGCGCTGACCGTAGGGAGCTCCTCCCAAAGCACTCTGCAAGTGCTAGGGTCGGTCAGATCTAGGGAGAAAAGACTTGCATAGAAGGCTCTCGCCCTCCCGCACATCTCTGCTGGTTCCATGAGGGGGGTGCTGTCTTCTGCCAGGAGGCAGGTGACGTGTTTCTTGGCCCCCCTTGTTTTCTCCAGGGCATAGAAGAAGCGGGAGACGCGATCCATCTCCTGAAGGAGGAGGATGCGGGATCGAACAAAGGCGCCCCAGACCTGATGGTCCTCGAGGGCCCGGAGCTCCTCCTGCTTCTCCCGGCATGCTCCGCAGAGGAGCGGGTCTTCGGGGCTGGCGGCCAGATGCCTCTCCAGCTCTAGGACCTCCCGTTCCAACTGCTCTATCGCCGCATTTCTTCGTCGGCTGGTGCCCCGGGTGTAGTTGCGGCAGATAAGCCTGGCGCACACCTTCCCCAGGTCCCACCATCGCCGCGCCTAGGGAAAGGCACACCGCTGACCTCGCCAGGCCAGCCAGAATTCCTGGAAGGATGTCACAAAGTCCTCATCCTCCAACAGGCTGTTGTTAAAATGCCAGTAGGCCGGCCCTGGCTTCTCTGCACAGAGGGAGGCTGTCACGGTGGCTAGGTGATGGTCAGAAAATGGGGCCAGCCGAATGCAGGAGGAGTGGGCTCGTGAGAGATGGAAGCGTGATAAATAAATGCAGTCCAACCGGGAGTGGCTCGACTGATGGGCTTCCACCCGGACAAAGGTGAATGTGGAAGTGTCATCCGGCTGGTGGTCATGCCAGATGTCCACTAGGGAGTGATGTTCAACTATCTCCCGGATGGTGTCCGCGGTGGCAGGGGTCTGCTCGGTCCCCAAGTGGTCTCGCTCCTCGAAGGTGGTATTAAAATCCCCTCCTAGGACCAGGCACTCGTGAGAATCTAAGGTGCCAAGGAAAGCGGATGCCTGCTGATAGAATTGCAACTGCTCCGGGCCCGATGTCGGGGCATAGACATTAATGAGGTTAACCACGAGCCCCTCTATACGGACCCAGAGATGAAGCAGGCGACCCGGTATGGCCTCGGCGACCCCTAGCACCTTGGGCCGTAGGTCAGGGGAGAACAGGGTTGCCACTCCAGCCTGCCGAATCGTGGAATGGCTAAAGTAGACCCTGTCCCCCCACTCCAGCCGCCAACTGTCTTCAGTAGTCGGATCCGTATGGGTCTTCTGCAGGAAAATCTCAGAGTACCCTCCCTCCCTCCCGAAGGAAGGAGAGCACCTGGGACCTGCGGAGAGGCATCCTACAATCCTGGGTGTTCAACGTGCAATGGTGAGAGGTGTCATGGGGGTCCGGGGGGGGGGGTTCCTCACTGGCAGGGACACTCACATCCCCCAGAAGGCTGTGCAACAGTCCTTGACCCATCCTGTAGGTGAGTAATTGGTCACGGAAGACACAGATGCCAGTAGGCCGCGGTATCCTGCTTCCCCATCCCTTTACCTTCCCCCATGAGGGCACTTGTGGCCCGGAGGATTTGAAAAAAATCCTCCCATCGCTGGAGAGCAAGCTGTACCTTGTTGCGGGAGCCACGGACATCCTCTAAAAACTTCCGCAGCTCTCCTTGCAGCTCATGGGGGGTGGGGTTACGATTTCCCAGTTGTTCCCCGGCGGGGCCCTTGGTGCAGCCCTGTGGTCCACTAAATTGGACAAGCAGGGTGCGGACCCCCGATGGGGTGCCTGATGGGCTGGAGCTTCTAGGCCCACCTCAAGCTCTGGGGCGATAGGGGGCAGTGGAGGAAAGATAGCAGCTCCTAATGGGTCGGGGCAGGAGAACACAAAGGCCTCTCCCTAGGGGTCATCAGTTGGGAAAGGGAAGGAGACAGCCCCGGGGGTGGCAATGATATTGCAGGAGGTAAACTGAATAGGGGTAGGGGCAGGGGCAGGGACAGAGGTGAGGTTCTGGGTTTCAGGAGGCAAGCAGCTGGATGGTGGTGCCTCCCGATCAGGCTCAACGGTTAAGGGGATCAGGAGGGAGCTCTCAGTGACACTGGGCACGCGCTCTGTGGTGGATTTAGCAGCCACAGCATCAGGAGGTGGATTATCTTCTGTAGGGCCCCCACCTGGGAAGGAAGTCGATTGCTCCACACCAATGGGGTTTGCCCCTGGCGACTCCTGCCCTGGCTGCGTGGCACCAGCTGTCACCTGAGCAGGCTAGGTGGTCATCAGCGGGGTGCCATCAGCGGCTGGGTCGGTGGAGGAGTCCAGGGGCTCCTCGGAGGTGGGAGCAGAAGCAACAGTTAAGGGGAGGGAGCGTGGGGAAAAGAAGGGTGGAGTGAGGTTACCCAGATCGTCCTCCCCCTGGGCGACCGGGGTCAGATCTAAGGCCTCGATCTCCTTGAACATGGAGGAGAGGACACTTTCCTCTGCCCTGGGGCTCTCCCCGCCGGCACTTGCCACGATGGTTGTCTTGGGGTTCACAGGGACTTCAGGTAGCATCAGGACAGAAGGGGCTTCCTCGAGGGTCTCGGAGGGGAGGGTCTCCTGTGGAGGGGAGACACTACCCTCTGGTGCTGCCACGTCTTTCCCGGCTGATACCGGTGGATGGGATGCACTTGTGGGCAAAGCGGAAGGTTCGGCATCTGTGCCCCCTTCCTGGTCTTCCAGGGGGCCTCTGCCTCGGGTAGATGAGGCAGAGCTCGAGCCTTCCGCTTGCCTCGCTTCCCCTGGACTGGGGCCCAGCCCTCTATGGCATCATCTGGGGGCTGGTTAGCAGGAGTTGTGTCAGGGGGTAAAGGCCATGACTCAGGGACTTGGGGGGGAACAGTGGGGCAGCATAAGGGAGGGAGGATTCTCCCTGGGGCAGGCTCTCTCCCATGCCTGTTGGTATCTCTGCCACACCCTCCTCCATAGGCCCCGCCAGATTGTCAGCAGCGAGGGCGGGGCTCTCCCGCTCGTCTGGGCATTGTAGGGGAGGTGCCCCTTGGGCCTGAGCGGGAGTAGCGGTGGTCTGAAGAGGAGGGGGGGTGGCTTCGGGTACCAGGCGGCCAGGAGCATCGGCAATGATGGGGCTGATATCCTGCCGGGTCTCGGGGATCCCAGGTGCCCCTCCTTGCTGGGCTAAGGGGCAGTCCCTCTGGACATGCCCCAATGCCCGGCAGAGGTAGCACTGGGCTTCCCCCGTGGAAAAGTACACCCAGTAACGGGTCCCCTGGTGGGGGACTAGGAAGGACCCTTCGAGCGCCACTCCATTGCGTGCTGCCGACGGCAATAAAAGTTTCACTTACCAGCAGAAGGAAAAAATGTGACAGAGGGTGGGGTCTTTGCAGCCCAGTGGGAGAGGGCTGATAACAGAAACAGGTTTCCCAGGGTGGAAAGGGCGGGTAGCAGGGCAGCACTGGGGAGAAAAGGAGGGACGGAGGTCAGGACCAGGCGGACGCCTAGGTCCTCTAGCGGCTCTAGGGGGACAAACCCTCCCCCCCCACCCACCAGGCCCCTCTTGACCAGTTCCTGGGCGGCAGGCTCCGATGCTAAGAAAAAGACGACCTTCCCGTATATTTTGGATGCCGCCACAATGGCCGAGGGCCCCACCACCCTCGCCCGCATGTAGGTCTCCACGTGGGGTAAGGCGGGCACCAGGAGGCATTGGACACCGTGCTTCCTTGTCATGGTGGGAAAGGGGCCCCCACCGCTATTGATGGTGGCGGAGGCGGTGGGCAGGAGAGATGACGAGGCGGCAGGCGGGGTGGTTGCCGCCACCCGGGCATATGTCCTGGGGGCTGAGGGAGGGACATCCGCAGAGCTGGTGGAGGGGGCAGTGGGGGAGGACACCGTGGTCTGTGGCGGGGCCGCAGCAGTGGGGGTGGCCCCTGCCATGGAGGGCCTGGTGGTTTTAGTGGGGCCCTTCCCCTTCTTCTTGCCCTGGCCTTTCCCGCCGGCTGGAGGGGCTTCCCTAGAGTCTGGGGTGGCAATGGGCATGGCAGCGGTGGAGATCACCCCTGTGCCCTCCATTGCCGATGCCCCAGCGGGGCCGGTGGCAGATGGTTAACAGGAGTTGGGGTCAAATAGAAAGGGACAAGCTGTGGGGTGGACATTTGGGGAGGGGGCAAATAAACCACCGTACGCTTGTCCAGAGAGTCCTGTTTGGTTGGCTGGTGCTTCTGGTCCATGCGGTGGAATCAGGGCGAGCAGCTAAGTCCAGAGGCAGATGTTAGATAGCCAGCAAAGATGGCGGAGCGGGGGGGGGGCAGTGAGGAAGGTCATAGTGTGGGGGTTGGGAGACACAGATGGATCGGGGGGCAGCTCCATGCCACCCCCTCCGTGTCCCTACAAACACAATTAAGACACAGTCAAGGCCTCCCCCCACACAAGAGCACAGTTCGAAAGTTACTCAGTCTTAGGCACCCTCCACGGAGATTTGTAGATTCCCCGGGTAGTGTTCCTCTGGTGGACGGCTTTTTCTCTGTCTATTCTGGGTTTTCTTTTTTTCAGCAACAGCATTCCAGAAATGCCAGAGTAAGTGATAAGAGTCCTCTCGACTGAACATGGGTCCGCAGACAAACAGCAAGCGGCTGGGTTTGGGGGCTGGGTCCTTCCATTCCCCCCCTCTGGGGAGCAGGCCAGCAGGCCCCCCTCTCTCGGGGGGGGGGGTTTCAGCTGGAGTGGCAGCAGCATCCGAGGGCCGGCGGGGTGGGGGGGGGGCCTAACAGCCAGCCGGCAGCCGGCCAGCACTCTAGCAACAGCAGGAAAGAGAAAAAAACAACAACAACAACAAAAAGAAAAAAAGGGGAGGAGAAGGCGGGACCATCTGGCCTGGTCGGGGGGGAAGCCAAAAGCAGGGGCAAAAAGCCAGGAAAGCCCAGGCCAGAGGGCAGCAGCAGGAGAGCAGGCTAAGTAGGTCCCTTTTCCCTAGTTAAGGGAACAGGGAAGTTTCCAGAAGAATCAGGAACTTTCTGGAAACAATTAAGGCAGAAAGGCTGATTAGAACACCTGCAGCCAATCAAGAAGCTGCCAGGATCAATTAAAACAGGCAAGCTAATCAGGGCACCTGGGTTTAAGAAGGAGCTCGCTCCAGTTTGTGGTGTGCATGTGAGGAGCTAGGAGCAAGAGGTGCAAGAAGCTCAGAGTGAGAAGTACAAACATTATCAGACATCAGGAGGAAGGACCTGTGGTGAGAATAAAGAAGGTGTTGGGAGGGGGCCATGGTGAAGTAGCCCAGGGAGTTGTAGCTGTCATGCAGCTGTTACAGGAACCACTGTAGGCAGCTGCAACCCACAGGGCCCTGGCTGGAACCTGGGGTAGAGGGTGGGCCTGGGTTCCCCCCATCCCTTCATCCCCCCAACTCCCTGCTTGATACTGGAGGAGTTGACCTGGACTGTGGGTTCCACTAGAGGGGAAGGTCTCTGGCCTGTTCCCCGACCCACTACGTGGATCAGCAGAGAGTGCAGGGATTGTTCTTCTTCCTTTTCCCCAGGCTGGCCAGTGATGAGGCTAACTGAGTGAATGGCAGATTTGAGCCATGAAAGTGGTCAAACTGAGGGCTGCCGCGAACCTCTGAGGTGAGCAAATCCGCCGATAATCGCAGGACCCATCAAGGCAGAGGAGGAACGTTTTCACAGTGTAGACAAGCTCTGTTAGCTTATTGCCTATATTAAGGTCCCACGTGCTCACACCAAATAAACTGGATGAATTAGTGGTAGCTGGATAACTAAAAATCACCAATCCAATCAAAAATAAATAAAAAAAGGATCTTACAACATAAGTTTCACTGACAAAAGCACTGGTAGGGACAGCACTATGTTGGCGGGAGATGCTCTCCCTCCGGGACAGCTACTGCCACTCATAGGGGGTGGTTTCATTATGCTGACGGGAGAGCTCTCTACATGAGAGACCTTACAGAGATGCGGATGGTACAGGCTGTACGATGAGACTCAAAAGGGGAGGGGAGGGGAGGTCTAGTCTCTTTTTAATGTGCAGACATACTTTTCTTTGGACAACATCCTATTCCATTTACTCACTACTTCTTCCTGAACATTTTGATGGCTTTTCTCAGAATTCTTTGCAGTTCATCAATATCTTTCTGTGGTTTGACTTTGTGTGAAATTTCACAATCCTGCAAAGATCTGGCCTTCCTTCAGTTGCTCACTATATCCAGAGTTGCATGCTCTTCAGCCATGTCTCCAGGATGGACAAGAACACCCGAGCACACTGTGCTCTCAAACTCTTTATCAACATGCAAAGGGTGTATGACCTCACCCTACCTGTCACCACCCGCATGGCTGCCTAGAGATTTTTGGATTTGCAGGATTGAGATCTCTCTGGGAAATTCGTGGTGTGACGCCATCAACTGTGGGCACACAGGCTGGCTCAGTGGTCCTCAGTAGATTATGCATGTTTGATGATGATTTCTGGTAACATGGTGCCCGGAATTAAAAGTAATATTCCAGGTTTGGTTGTACCAAAGCTAGGTAGAGAGGAACTATTATCTATCTGCTCTGTAATGAAACACCTTTGCAAGTGCAGTTCAAAATTACGCCACTGGCCTTTCAGCCTATTTTTCCCCTCCAGCCATATCACATTTCAAATTCAAGTGTAACTTATTGTCCACTTTCAACCTTAAGTTTTTTTCTGCATCAGTACTGCCAGTGTTTTTCCTTCCATTTGGTTATTTTACATGTTGTTTGGATTATCTTTCCTCATATGTACTAGCTTGAATTTCACATTATTATTTTTGCTCATGTTTGTAATCTATTTCCCATTGTATTCTTTCCCTGCCCTCACTAGTGTTTGCATTTCCTCCCAATTTAGTATCACCGGCTATTTCATAGTGTGCTGTTTATTTCTTCTTGCAGATCACTGAGGAAAATATTAAATAGTATTGGTCCTCAGATTCATTCCTGATCCCTCCACTAGACAACTCTCCCCAACTCAATAGATTTCATTTTGCCAGTAGCCTTTATTTATGTTTTTTTTAAAACAAGTTTGCAATACACAAAAATTTGAATTCCTGTTTAAATTAATATTTTGTGAGGCAGTGTCCTATGCTTTCCTAAAATCCAAATCTATTTCATCCACCACATTGTCCTCTTCCACTAATCCTGTAAATATCCTTATCCTTCTAGTCCTTTGACTGAATTTATTTGCAATTGGTGATTGTTACTATATTGTTCATCATAAATTTATTGAAATAAAGTAAAAACACAAAATCCCAATCAAGATAGCCTGGCAGGATTTATGTTTTAAAAAACAAGGCTTCTTATTGCACACAGCTCTGTTGAAGAACATTCAAATTGTCCAGCTAGTAGAGATTGGCTGCTTATATTTCTATAGGGTAAACAGACATCTGAATGAATCATGATACATATGAATCAGAGTATACATGGGTTGCACAGTAAGAACTGGCTGCTGATTCTTTGCTGGATGCAATTTCATTTGTTAATTATTAAATATGAAGTCCTAAGTAGTCTAGGTCCCAGTTGTCTCACAAATAACCTCTCACCCTATGAGATTTTAACAATAGTTACAATGCTGGGAAATGCTCCAGTTATAGTAACCTGGAATTCATGGGGACCAGGAAGAGACCATATTCAGTGCTTTATCTGCAGCTCTGGAATTCAGTCCAACAGAATCTTATTGGAGACCAAGACATAACTTTCAGGGTGAGATGCATGACAAATCTCTTTACTCTGGCTTTCTCTTGATGGTGAATCTTGTATCCACTTGGATCACTGGTATTTAATTCTTGGAAGTTGACTCCAATTTTCAGATTGAACATAGCATTCCATTTGAATTTGATAGGCATAACTTGGGGTCCTGAGGCATGTATTGTCGTGTCAACTAGCAATACATACTACAGGACAAATTAAGTCTTCAAATGTGCACATCCAGAAGAAGAATTGAGTTCTACTGGTGCAATTCCAAACTTCAGGCCATGACTCCCATCCCTCGACTATCCCTTATAAATAATACATCATTCCTCATTTACCTGCATCCCATACTTGATGATATCAGAAATGCTAACTCGTATAACAAAATTATTGTCAAAAATGGCCGCATCAAAGCATTTCAGTGCAATGCAGGGGTAATCACAATACATGATAAATAAAAACATAGGAAAGCCAGCTGGATTTTCACCATGGAAAACTGATATGGTTCTGACTTTTGACATGTTTAAAATTCAGACCTAGATCATAATTTTGTGGTTTGGTCCCTTCTCTACTGATCTACAAAATTCATTGGGTTGGGAGAGTGCTCAAAATCTAGATTTTGGTTTAGCCTATCAATTTGCAATGGTGGAAAATTTCAACGCATTCATCTCAAAGGCACCAAACGAAGTCTTTCTGAATATTTAGATACATCAAAAGATAAAAATCCAGAAATAATACTAATCCATGCTGTTGTTTGGTTTAGTTTTGACTCCAGGGACATTATATTCACATTAAGTCAATGTTCTTACAATGCCAGCATCAATAATCAATTAGAGGAGATAAAATGTTTAATGCTATAGCAATGAGCATCACAGAATTGCCTGTAAATAAACATATTAAATTAACAGAAAACAGATTTCTTTTATACATTACAAAATAAAAACTACTAAAAAGGGAAAACACTTTACAGTCATTATCTAAAAAACGCTACCTTCAGAAAGGCTTGATATGAAGCATAAATGCACCCTGCTGGTTACACTCTTATTACAAAACAAACATTTTCCCTGCCTTTATGATTTAAGATAATTAACCATGTTACGAAATAAAGTGAATAAGTCTAAAACTGTATCAGTGTATGTCAACACCTACTTAAAGTGCATTATACAGTTCTCATGATCATGCAACTCTTTACATAATAAACATGTTACAATAATTTGTGCTCTATATGCATTAAAGGCTCAAAGCTCCAAGCCCTATGTGGGGAAACTGGAGGAACATTCTCTACCCCAAAGATTCACTTCCTGTATCATCCTCTCTGCTTTGGCCCCACTCCTGAAGTTACTACTACTGTGGGCCAGTTTCAGAAGACAGGAGCCTTCTAGAACAGAGATTTTCAAACTGTGGGGTGCACCTCCCTAGGAGGACACAGAGGAATGTTAAGGGAGACAAGTGGCAACAACAGGCATCTTGGGCCTCTGCCTAGCACAGTGGGAGTCGGGCTTCAGCCCCACGCAGCGGGGCCCAGGTGGGGAGCGCTACCTCCACCTCCTGACTCACCTCTTTTTGTCTGTGTTGGAAGGGTGCAACCACAAATTGTAACTTAAAGCAGAGGCTTAAAAAGTTTGAAAACCGCTGTTCTAGTAGGATAGAGTTATTACTGTCCCTGCCCCCTCCACCACTCCTTCTGGCTCCACCACTTCTACCACAGTGTTCTTTATTATGCAAATCTACAAGTCTTGCTTTGTGCAGCCCAAAAGGCCACATATGCAAGGGTATGTAATATCCCGTTCTGTCTGTCAAACTCAGAGAATCCCAGCAAGCTAAGAAATAGAAAGACAACTTTCTCAGAAATCTATTGTTTTAAGGTTTTATTCAGATACCAATAGCCACGGCCGGCTGTCTGCACAAGCCCAGAAGGGTCATTAATTTTGGCTCCTTACCATGCCAGACACTTCAGTAGAAAAGGCAATATGCCATGGAAACCCATAATACAATAAACCTATTAGCTCTACAGCCAAAAGTAATGCAGCCAAAGAGTTCTCCCACAGTGTAGCAAACAATGCCTGATTCCCAGTCATTTTAAAAATCCTGCCTACAGGTGTATTACATCAGTTTACACACACTTCACATTTGGAAGGGTTTCCTGGTAGCCATAAGGTCTAAGATATAGGGCCAAATTTCCATCCTCACACTCCAGGGAATTTCAATGATTGAAGAATTAAGCGTACAGATTTATTTATTTTTTTTATTTTATTGTATTTTACTGAAACTTAGATTCTGGAATTTAGTTCTGTGACAGGGTAAATTTTGTGGCAGATTCCATGACAGTAGAATTCAGAGGGCCCTGCTGATATACAGTGCCTGTATAGTGATCTATTTTAAGTTCTTTCTTGTCCAGTCCCTATATTCTTCATGGAAGAACCCACTTCTGTTTTAGGGCATCTGGGATACTCAAGAATGCTCAGTGTCATCTCTATCATTGCCATAACAAGATATCAGATTCTGCCCAGGAGAAAGGGGTAGCACCAGAAAGTCTCATGAAGGAACTCAGTCACTGATGAGCGACAATTCTACCTGATGAAACTGGATAACCTCTACTACTCAAGAGTACAAGGAGCTTATATAGGCCAGTAGGCAGGCAAAAGATTTGTTTTTGTTTGTTCGCTTGTTTTGATTGATGACTCAAGTTCTGTGCTACTTTAAAAAAAAAGAAAAAGGGCAGACAACTGCAGCAGCTGGAGCCTACTGAAAAACTTCAATACATTTTTCATGTGAAAAAAATACTTAAGCAGATATCCTCAAGTGCACCAGAGCTCTGAGCAACTCTGAAGGAAGGGGGCAAAGGTAATTTTAAGCCATTTTTGCATTCCCATTATTCCAGGTCTGTTTAGGCCCTGATATAAATTAGAGCAGCCAAAAGGCTGATTTAATTTATGCCAGCAATAATGGTCCCTTAGGCGATGTTTCACCAGTTGGGGACTGTTGTAGTCCAGCTCATGCAGCCACACACACCCCTCCAGTCCCTGGTACAACCCTATGAAGAATTAAAATTAAGATGTTGGAGCCAGCTAGGCTGACTTTACACCATCTGAGAATTCTCTTATGCAAGGGGAATTCCTAGGTAAGGCAGCTTTACAGCCCATTTGCACCACTCCCACAGCACAAAGGGACAGAAGTGTAGGCAGGAATCTGGCTTATATTCTTTACATTCATAAAAGGAGTCTTTTTTGTTTAAACTCTGTGTTCTAATTATTTCCAGATAGGCTGTTCTTTGCCTGAAGTCAGAGATGTGATGTTCCCTTTTGCACAGAGACAAATTAAGACATTTAGCAGGATGTCAGAGTGAGATCAAGCAAAAATGACTTCATCTGGCTTCTGAGCCAAAGGGAAAAAGCCTTTTACTTATAAGCTTTGCCTTCTGTTAAACCTTTCACAGCAAACAAGTACTAATAATCTGAACTGTCTTACCCTCCCAGTGATGAGTAAGTGTGAATAGTAATAGCACCCAGCTCTGAAAACTCCCCAGGTTTGAAGTTGTCCAAAATGCAGTACAACTATCTCAGTTCTCTTTAACACGTATACTGTGGATAAGAGTCTGATCTAAGTTATAGTGGTGTATATCTGGAGCACCAACAGAATCTGGACCTATATATATATATATATATATATATATATATTTAGCTCAGATTTAATTTAAGAGATAACTTTTCCTTATGAAATATGGTTGTTCAGATGGATCAGGAACTTGCTGACAGATGACCCACTGTGATATGTAAGTGCTTCTGAATAGGCATAATCGAAAACTTGCAGTGCTGAATCCATCTTACATGATGGTGACCTAATGGAAGTCTTTGAATATGATCCAGAGAACTATAAAACTGATTCAAGCAATGCCTTCATCACACTTACAAAGAATGTAAAAATTCAAGGACAGGATCTAAAATTAGGAAACTGGTAGCAAAAAAAAAGAAGAAGAAGAAGAAGAAGAGTAAGTATATGGAAAGACTGGCCCCCTCCAAAAAAAAAAAGAGCTATTGAAATAAGGAGCATTAGTGATCTCAAAAAAAAAAAAAAAATCTAAACAAAGCCAGCATTGAGAGGTAAGGGAGAACATATGCTAATAGAGTTGATGAAATTTAAAATGATGAGCCTAGTGGCCTTTTCTCTGGATTACTTACATCCCCTCTAAAACATCTATCCTGTTTCAGAGTAACAGCCGTGTTAGTCTGTATTCGCAAAAAGAAAAGGAGTACTTGTGGCAATGGATCGTGTGGTGTGGTCAGGCTCCAGTTTTCACCCTGATCACACCACACGATCCATCGTCTACAGCCAAGCTCTGCGATACAACCGCATTTGCTCCAACCCCTCAGACAGAGACAAACACCTACAAGATCTCTATCAAGGATTCTTACAACTACAATACCCACCTGCGGAAGTGAAGAAACAGATTGATAGAGCCAGAAGAGTTCCCAGAAGTCACCTACTACAGGACAGGCCTAACAAAGAAAATAACAGAACGCCACTAGCCGTCACCTTCAGCCCCCAACTAAAACCCCTCCAACGCATTATTAAGGATCTACAACCTATCCTGAAGTATGACCCACCACTCTCACAAATCTTGGGAGAAAGGCTAGTCCTTACCTACAGCCAGCCCCCCAACCTGAAGCAAATACTCACCAGCAACCACATACCACACAACAGAACCACTAACCCAGGAACCTATCCTTGCAACAAAGCCCGTTGCCAGCTGTGCCCACATATCTATTCAGGGGACACCATCACAGGGCCTAATAACATCAGCCACACTATCAAAGGCTCGTTCACCTGCACATCCACCAATGTGATATATGCCATCATGTGCCAGCAATGTCCCTCTGCCATGTACATTGGTCAAACTGGACAGTCTCTACGTAAAAGAATAAATGGATACAAATCAGATGTCAAGAATTATAACATTCATAAACCAGTCAGAGAACACTTCAATCTCTCTGGTCACGCGATTACAGACATGAAAGTTGTCATATTACAACAGAAAAACTTCAAAACCAGACTCCAGCGAGAGACTGTTGAATTGGAATTCATTTGCAAATTGGATACAATTAACTTAGGCTTGAATAGAGACTGGGAGTGGCTAAGTCATTATGCAAGGTAACCTATTTCCCCTTGTTTTTTCCTACCCCCCCTCCCCCGACGTTCTTGTTAAACCCTGGATTTGTGCTGGAAATGGCCCACCTTGATTATCATACACATTGTAAGGAGAGTGATCACTTTAGATAAGCTATTACCAACAGGAGAGTGGGTTTGTGGGGGGGGGGGGGTGGAGAGAAAACCTGGATTTGTGCTGGAAATGGCCCAACTTGATTATCATACACATTGTAAGGAGAGTGATCACTTTAGATAAGCTATTACCAGCAGGAGAGTGGGGTGGGGGGAGAGAAAAGTAGTTTTGTAGTGGTAAACACTCATTTTTTCATGCTTTGTGTGTATATAAAAAGATCTTCTACACTTTCCACAGTATGCATCCGATGAAGTGAGCTGTAGCTCACGAAAGCTTATGCTCAAATAAATTGGTTAGTCTCTAAGGTGCCACAAGTCCTCCTTATCTATCCTGTTGTTAGCTACACAGCATCAGAGTGTTTATGGTATCAGACACCTTGATTTCTATTGAATTCATTCAATGTATAACCAGGTCTTTACCTTCTCGAAAAGAAAGTCCATGTTTTTAACACAGTCATTATATGATGAACACCTTTGTTTCACTTACAAATAAGCTCTGGAATCCTTTGTGCTGACTGTGGAGGTGCTCCATTGCAGCTGGCACCAAAGATTAAAAAGCACCCATTGTACAAAAGTAAACTAAAACTGGGACACGCTATTGGAGGAGTAGGCTGGCTTGGCGTAACATTTGTAGCTAGACTAGAGCAGTTATGGTCAGTCTGGCTTGTGCATGACCATGGCTGTCTTGTGGTACTCCATTACACAACCAGGACTAAAGGTTACTCCAATATATCTCTTTTTAAATTTCAGGATGGGCAGCTAAAGGAAACTACATTTTCCCTAATTTCAGTGATGACAGCATTCCTACAGATGGGCAGCTTGGAACTATATTTGGAGCATAATACTACCATCTGTTTTTGTTTTGTTTTTTAAAGTAAACTTATTGCTTGCAGAAGGTAACAAACTGACAGCCTTGAAGTCCTCTTTAGAGCCACATAATAATTATAGCATGAGCATAAGGCCAGGTCTACACTACACTACATGAGCATGTTAGGTCAACATAAGATGCCTACATTGACCTAGCTGTGGAAGTGTCTTCACTTAAATTTGGCTCCCACCAATACAAGTGCCTCTCTACAACTGATTTAGTAACATCACCTCTCTGAGTGACACAGAGTCACAGTCTATGTAATTAGGTTCACATGGTGTCAGTGTAGACACTACTGGCCTTCAGGAGCTGTCCCACAATGCCCCGTGCTGACAATCCAATTGATACAAGCTCTCCTGGTGAGGATGTGCACCGCTGACACAGGGAACCAAGTGTGCACGCACACAAGTGATTTAATAATTGCAGTGGCTGTAGGCTGACATAATTAGGTCAACATACTTTTGTAATGACAGGTTTCAGAGTAGCAGCCGTGTTAGTCTGTATTCGCAAAAAGAAAAGGAGGACTTGTGGCACCTTAGAGACTAACCAATTTATTAGAGCATAAGCTTTCGTGAGCTACATTACTTTACATTACATTACATTACATTACTTTTGTAATGTAGACATGGCTTAAGCAATATAAATTCATCCAGACTGCCGCACTTGTCATACCTTAGCCCTGACCTGAAAGACTGCCTCAAGGATTGGAGGGAGGTTCAATTTCCATGCTCAGGTATTTCTTGGCCTCTTTTCTGATACTCCCAACAATGGTCCTAGTTAATGACAGTTGTATGGATTTTGAGATGTGGACATCTGTACATTTTCTGGGCCCTGCTCTGTGCTGCTTTTTTGCACTCCATTGACACAAAGCAGCCACAAGCCAGCTAAGCTGGCACTCTGAGGATTCCTCCCGCCTAGGTACTCCTATGCCACCCCTTTTCTGTGTAGTCTCAGGGAAAAGTAAGAAGAATCAGATTTCTCTGGGGTGTCCTTATACTTCAACAGTGCCTGGCATTCACACCAGCCCCTCAGGGCTCTCAACAGCTGGGTGTATAAATTAGAGTAGACCCGAAGCAAATCTAATTTATACTAGGGACTGGCCTGACACCTGGTGGACCCCAGGATGAAAGAAGAATAAAAAGGATTTAAAGACATTTTAGCCACTCCCCTTCCCTATACTCTGGTCTTGTGACAAGCACAGCTTGGCTGGACTGGATGATCTAGGATTATTTATTTAGCTAGTTATTATTTATTGTAGTTGTTTTAAAAAGCCCACAGACAAATGCTCTGCAAAGTTGCTGTGCTCCTTACTGAAATAGGAGCTTGCTCATCAAAACATTTTAAAAGTCCTATAGGTTTCAATGGGTTACTCAATTGATATGACAGAATTTTGCATCATCTCTGGTATGCTCAACAGATAGCACTTTGCAGATTAAGTTATAGACCTCAGAATGAGCCTCAGAGAAGCATTAACCAGATGATTACTGTGATGGGTTGTATCAACCCAACACTGGGCCTGTAGTGGTTCATGAGACCCTGTGGGCACAATCAGCCTCACCACCCTACCCCTGCAGTAAGTCTCCCACCTGGAGGGAGGAGTTAAAAGGGCTGAACCTGGCTCACCCAGGGTTTGACTAGGAAAGAGAGCAGATCTCTGGCTCTCACTCAGTGAGAGAAGCCAGACTGAAGTTAGGGAGCTGAGCTGGCCTGCTGGAAGACAGCCTCCCTGAAGGAAGTTGGGCCTGCAACAGGCAGCCCAAGGCAGTTGGGAACGGCTAGCAGGAAATAAGCCCACTCAGGCTGATGAAGGCACCTGCAGGGAACAGGAAGGTACCAGCAAGTCAGGGACTGCGCTACAAGGGGAATGGAGAAAACTCTCCTTCAGGAGCACCAGCTGGACAATAGAAAGGGCTAAGAAGCTCAGCATTGAGTTGGTGGAGGAGGCTTAGCAGAAGCAGTGTTGATAAGAGCCCAGGAAGGGGTTAAGGCCTTAACCCCATACTGGGCCAGGAAGGAAGTGGTCCAGGGAGGCAATCAGGAATCTGTCTAATCAGGTCTTAACTTCCTATTCAAGGATCCCTGGACTGGAAACCAGTTGACATTGAGGGCCGAGTTCTCTCTACCAGCCCACTAAGGAAGATGGAGCAGAAATCTCCCAGCAAGGGGTAAAGACCACTGAACCTCCCTGATACCAGGGATAAGGACTAGGGAGTCTGGACTCAGGCCGAGGATCCAAAGAGAAAGTGAAGGACTACTAGTTCCTACTCTATTGGTGCACCCTGGCAGGGGGTGGGCCTATATGTGACCCAACCAGAGGGGCTGTCTGTTCCTCTGCATTTGGAAGACATCTAGTGCACTTCTTCCTTCCCTTCCCTTCCCTTCCCTTCTCATTCCATTAATTCTTTGTTCTTTCGTCTTTCTTTTTCTGTTCTCCCCTTATTAAAAAAATCAATAAAATATAAACTTTAAAAAGAGAAAATACATTTTTCTTAAAAAGGGAACTTTGTTTTAAAGCAGGTAAAATATTTTCATTTTATTATTTGTTGAGAATCATTCAAACTTATCAAATAAAATACGATTCCCAGTTTTTATGTTTCCTTCTTATATGGATGATTATCAAAATCACAGTCCACTGAACAGAGGCTTGGAGGGAAAATTCTCAAGGAAATTATCTCTTCCCCATTACTTGCTCTCCAGTATTTTCTTGATCCCACGGTCATGATCCTAAACGCATGGAGAATCAAGGTGGTGTCCTTTCCTGAGGGACATAGGCTAATGGGAAAAACAAACCTAGTTCACCTAGTTATTGATTGAATATTCATTTCTGTGGCAAAGCTGTTTAAATCTATCTACACTGCAGGCAAGATTTGACATTAAGCGGTAAATGCCAATGATTCAATAACCTACTTAATGCAAGTATTCTTATTTTCAGCTGAAATAAAAATCACATTCTAACCGGTATGTGTGCAGTAAGTGTTTGTTGTATATGAAATAAATGGCAATCTTGTTTACACATTTAAGTTTCATGCTTTTTTCCCCTCCCTTAGAGCAGATATTTTGTAAAATAAATAAAATAAAGTTACAAACAACTATGCTTCCCCTGAGAGAGATTTTTTCCCCCATTTGAATGGTAAGAGGTGCAGTAAATCTGTTCTTCAATAGGTGATTGTTTTTCCTTGCCTTTCGAAATTGTGTTTTGTATTTGTCATTTATATGCATCATCACATAACGATGTGGAGAAAAAATTTGACTGACTAGCAATTCCTAGTAGCTTTAATCCATTACAATGCATGTACAGACTGTATATCCTTGCATTATGCCACTGCTATAATAAAGCTGAGCAATGTATCCCTTCAGAATCTCCCCTCCCCCACAGCCTTTTAAATATGCAAAGTCAAGGTGTTCAGCTAATGTCAGGCACATGGCCTGGCTGGGCCATATTCTCAATTGTTTTACAGTGAGTGAGGCAGAGTGTGTTTCAATTGGAGCAATTTGTTCATTTAAGATCCACCATGAGGTGTTGAGCACTTCTGCCAACAAGGCACCATCTACAAAGGCCTCACTGTAGGCTCTTATTAGTGCAAATGTTGGGCTTAGGTTTTGGGGAAACTGCTGTAATTATTTCCCTATCTTTAGTATGTGACAGAAGTTTGTAGAGCTTTGGATAAGTTCCTTTATTTTTTTTATTATAAATCTAACTATGTAAATAAAAATTCCTTTTTCGATTCACCATCCCCCCTTTTTTTTATTGCTATGAGTGTATCACTGAGGATGTTCACTTCAGTGTTTGCCTGATATTTTGTTACTGGCTATTACTCACCTGAACTCTTCCCCTTGTATTTTCTCAAAACTACCTTTCTTAACACTGCCACTATTGCTGGCTCTGGGCTCATACTTCTCTCTCATCATGCACAGTAGTCTGACTTGAACAATGGCCTGGATGCTGATTGCCTTTGAGTGCACTGGGTGCAGCTGCTGGTTGTGTATGGACACACATTGCAGACAGTTGCTTATGATGGGTGCCTCATGCTACCGTTCTCTTCCAAAGGCCAGGATCCCTGGTCAAATTATATCTCCCATGATGCACAGCAGTGTCCCCACTTGGTATTGGGAGGCAGTGCATAAGAAGAGTCACATAGCTGAGGTGCATAATAGGAGATGAAGTCCGGCTGGGGACCCTGGCCCATAGATAAGAATGAGGACATTAGGCAATGAAACTACAACTCCCATGAGCCACCCCAGCAGCATCACCAAATCAATATTTTTTTTAAATTGAAAACCCAATTTTCTGTTCAGAAACAATATTGAAGGAAAATTTTCAGCTAGCCCTAATATACAGTCACAAAGGGTTGGGGGTTGAGGGCTAAACAGCACTGTATATAAGCTAAGTGTATCCTTTGTTTTATAGTCTATGCTGCTGAAGATAGTTGCATTCTACACCCTATGACGAAACACACTTTTTCTCGCTCCAAAATGAAAATCTGACCTCTGTGTGCCTATATTTTATAAATGCAGTTGGTAAAGGATACTCAGATTTATAAGTATCACCAGGGAAAATAAATTATTTGGCAGATATTGTTTCATTACTGGCTGTTGATTTGCTCCTTCCATGCAAACTAAGCAGTCGGGGCTGTTATGCTATGCCTCTCACAGCTCCCTCTACTGCTGGCACTAGTCAAATAGCAGGCACAGTCCTTATCCCAATGCAGAGAAAGCCTATTAGAACTCCATGAACCTGTCTAGTAGCATAATGGGACTCTGCAGCTTTTCATGTAGCAACAACATAGAATCACAGAAATGTAGGACTGGAAGGGACCTCAGTAGGTCACCTAGTCCAGTTCCCTGCACTGAAGCAGGACTAAATATTATCTAGACCATCCCTGACAAGTGTTTGTCTAACCTATTCTTAAGAACCTCCAGTGACAGATTCCACAAGCTCCCTAAGGATGTTGTTCCAGTTCTTAACTACCCTTACAGTTAGGAAGTTTTTCCTAATGTCTAACCTAAATCTCCCTTAATGCAACTTAAGACCATTACTTCTTGTCCCATCCTCAGTGGATAAGGAGAACAATTTATCACCCTCCTCTCTAGAACCACTCTTTCCTTATTTGAAGACTGTTATGTCCCCTCTCTGTCTTTTCTCCTCCAGACTAAACAACCCCATTTTTTAAATCTTTCCTCATAGGTCTTGTTTTCTATACCTTTAATAATTTTAGATGCTTTCCTCTGGATATTCTCCAATTTGTTACATCTTTCCCAAAGTGTGTGTCAGGGTTCCTTCCCCATTCTGAACTCTAGGGTACAGATGTGGGGACCCGCATGAAAGACCCCCTCATCTTATTCTTACCAGTTTAGGTTAAAAATTTCCCCAAGGTAAAAACTTGCCTTGTCCTTGAGCAGTATGCTGCCACCACCAAGCGTTTTAAACAAAGAACAGGGAAAGAGCCCACTTGGAGACGTCTTTCCCCAAAATATCCCCCCCAAGCCCTACACCCCCTTTCCTGGGGAAGTCTTGATAATAATCCTCACCAATTTGTACAGGTGAACACAGACCCAAACCTTTGGATCTTAAGAACAATGAAAAATCAATCAGGTTCTTAAAAGAAAAAATTTAATTAAAGGAAAGGTAAAAGAATCACCTCTGTAAAATCACGATGGAAAATACTGTACAGGGTATTCAGATTCAAACACAGAGGATCCCCCTCTGGGAAAAACCTTAAAGTTATAGAAAACAGGAATAAACCTCCCTCTTAACACAGGGAAAGTTCACATAAAACAAAAGATTAACTAATCCGCCTTGCCTAGCTTACCTATACTGGTTGCAATATTGGAGACTGGGATTAGGATGGGTTGGAGAAGATGGATTTCTGTCTGGCCTGTCTCAGTCCCAAGAGAGAACAAACACGTAAACAAAGAGTGCAAACAAAAGCCTTCCCCCTCCCTCCAAGATTTGAAAGTATCTTTTTCCCTTATTGGTCCTTTGGGTCAGGTGCCAGCTAGGTTAGCTGAGCTTCTTAACTTCTTTACAGGTAACAGGATGTTGCCTCTGGCCAGGAGGGATTTTATAGCACTGTATTCAGAAAGGTGGTTACCCTTCCCTTTATATTTATGACAGTGTGGTGCCCAGAACCGGATGCAGTACTTCAGCTGAGGCTTAATCAGTGCTGAGTAGAGCAGAAGAATTACTTCTTGTGTCTTGCTTACAACACTCCTGCTAATATATCCTAGAATGATATTTGCTTTATTTTTTTGGAACAGGATTACATTGTTGACTCATGTTTAGTTTGTGATCCACTATAACCACAGATCCTTTTCTGCAGTAGTCCTTCCTAGGAAATCATTTCCCATTTTGTATTTGTGCAACTGGTCATTCCTTCCTTCATGTAGTACTTTGCATTTGTCTTTCTTGAATTTCATCCTATTTTATTTCAGACCATTTCTCCATTTTGTCAAGATCATTTTGAATTCTAAACCTGTCCTCTAAAGTGCTTGCAACCTTACCAGCTCGGTATCATATGTAAACTTTATAAGTGTATTCTTTATGCCATTATCCAAAT
Source organism: Lepidochelys olivacea (assembly GCF_965140295.1). Taxonomy (NCBI): domain Eukaryota; kingdom Metazoa; phylum Chordata; order Testudines; family Cheloniidae; genus Lepidochelys; species Lepidochelys olivacea. The sequence goes on along the minus strand of NC_140411.1, from coordinate 70,849,299 downwards.
CATTTATGAAGATATTGAATAGAACCAGATCCAGGACAGATCCCTGTGGGACCCCACTCAATATGCCCTTCCAGCTTGATTGTGAACCATTGATAACTACTCTCTGAGTATAGTTTTCCAACCAATTGTGCACCCACCTTATTGTAGTTTCATCTAGGCTTTATTTCCCGAGTTTGTTTATGAGACAGTCATGTGGGACAGTATCAAAAGCCAGGTTTCAGAGTAACAGCCGTGTTAGTCTGTATTCACAAAAAGAAAAGGAGTACTTGTGGCACCTTAGAGACTAACCAATTTATTTGAGCATAAGCTTTCGTGAGCTACAGCTCACTTCATCAGATGCATATTATGGAAACTGCAGCAGACTTTATATATACACAGAGAATATGAAACAATACCTCCTCCCACCCCACTGTCCTGCTGGTAATAGCTTATCTAAAGTGATCATCAGGTGGGCCATTTCCAGCACAAATCCAGGTTTTCTCACCCTCCACCCCCCCACACAAATTCACTCTCCTGCTGGTGATAGCCCATCCAAAGTGACAACTCTTTACACAATGTGCATGACAATCAAGTTGGGCTATTTCCTGCACAAATCCAGGTTTTCTCACATCCCCCCCACCCCCATACACACACAAACTCACTCTCCTGCTGGTAATAGCTCATCCAAACTGACCACTCTTCAAGTTTAAATCCAAGTTAAACCAGAACATCTGGGGGGGGGGGGTAGGAAAAAACAAGAGGAAACAGGTTACCTTGCATAATGACTTAGCCACTCCCAGTCTCTATTTAAGCCTAAATTAATAGTATCCAATTTGCAAATGAATTCCAATTCAGCAGTTTCTCGCTGGAGTCTGGATTTGAAGTTTTTTTGTTTTAAGATAGCGACCTTCATGTCTGTGATTGCGTGACCAGAGAGATTGAAGTGTTCTCCGACTGGTTTATGAATGTTATAATTCTTGACATCTGATTTGTGTCCATTTATTCTTTTACGTAGAGACTGTCCAGTTTGACCAATGTACATGGCAGAGGGGCATTGCTGGCACATGATGGCATATATCACATTGGTGGATGTGCAGGTCACGCAATCTGGTCACGCAATCATAAAATTTGCGGATGATACTAAACTGGGAGGAGTGGTAGATACGCTGGAGGAGAGGGATAGGATACAGAAAGACCTAGACAAATTGGAGGATTGGGCCAAAAGAAATCTGATGAGGTTCAATAAGGATAAGTGCAGGGTCCTGCACTTAGGACGGAAGAACCCAATGCACAGCTACAGACTAGGGACCGAATGGCTAGGCAGCAGTTCTGCGGAAAAGGACCTAGGGGTGACAGTGGACGAGAAGCTGGATATGAGTCAGCAGTGTGCCCTTGTTGCCAAGAAGGCCAATGGCATTTTGGGATGTATAAGTAGGGGCATTGCCAGCAGATCGAGGGACGTGATCGTTCCCCTCTATTCGACATTGGTGAGGCCTCATCTGGAGTACTGTGTCCAGTTTTGGGCCCCACACTTCAAGAAGGATGTGGATAAATTGGAGAGAGTCCAGCGAAGGGCAACAAAAATGATTAGGGGACTGGAACACATGAGTTATGAGGAGAGGCTGAGGGAGTTGGGATTGTTTAGCCTGCAGAAGAGAAGAATGAGGGGGGATCTGATAGCTGCTTTCAACTACCTGAAAGGAGGTTCCAAAGAGGATGGCTCTAGACTGTTCTCAATGGTAGCAGATGACAGAACGAGGAGTAATGGTCTCAAGTTGCAGTGGGGGAGGTTTAGATTGGATATTAGGAAAAACTTTTTCACTAAGAGGGTGGTGAAACACTGGAATGCGTTACCTAGGGAGGTGGTAGAATCTCCTTCCTTAGAGGTTTTTAAGGTCAGGCTTGACAAAGCCCTGGCTGGGATGATTTAACTGGGAATTGGTCCTGCTTTGAGCAGGGGGTTGGACTAGATGACCTTCTGGGGTCCCTTCCAACCCTGATATTCTATGATTCTATGATTTGTTCTTGACAAATTCATGTTGACTGTTACTTATCATGTTATTATTTTCTAGGTGTTTACAAATTGATTGTTTGCTCCATTATCTTTCTAGGTACCAAAGTTAAGCTTACTGGTCTATAATTCCCTGCATTGTCTTTATTTTCCTCTTTATAGATAGGTATTATATTTGCCCTTTTCCAGTCTTCTGGGATCTCTCCCATCTTCCGTGAGTTCTCAAAGACAATTGCTAATGTTTCAGAGATCCTTTCAGACAGTTTCTTGAGTATTCCAGGATTTATTTGATCAAGCCCTGCCGACTTGAAGACATCTAACTTATCTAGATAATTCTTAACTAGTTCTTTCCCTATGTTAGCTGTTAGGGGCTTATTCCTTCACCCGCTCACTTCCCTGGTCCTCCTCGCATGAACAGAGAGCAACAATACCCAAAGTCCAAAGGTGCAAACAATTCAATGTGTATTGGGGTGAATTTCCTGCAAGCAATGATTCCAAATTCGTTCGTTAGTGTCCCCCTTCCCAGCTCTGACACCACAGAGCCTTGTCTGTGTCCCTGTTCCCATTCCCTGTTCCCATTCCCTGCCACTTGCTTCCTGATTGACTGCAGACTATATTGTAAAACTTGAGTTCTGCTGAGCTATACCTGAACCAATCATTTCACTAAAATTTAACTAACCGATTCTAACATATTGTAACACGATTATCTAACCAATTATATCCCACCACCTTAATTGGTTTACACCCAGCAAAATTAATTATACAGCAGACAGAAACAATCACAGAACCAGACAGAGATTATACAGACAAACAATAGGGAAATGGGGACTACAGTGATAGAACAACAAAGAAATGAGGATTTCACACCCCAGCTATTGATAAGTGAGTTCTTGCCAGACAGGATGCTATCAAACTAAGTTTCCTTTTACATCTTCTAGGCACTTCCCTTTCTCTGGAGGTCCTATTGAGATCCAGGACACCCCTTCCTGCACCCCCCCCCCGCCTAAGAGGGGGGTCAGAGGACCTGGAAACCAAATAAGTACTGGGGACAACCAACGTAACGAAATAACAAGCATAGGAGTGCAGTCAAAGGGTCAAACAAAGGGAACCAAATGGGAACACTGAGCATAGAACCCCGGACAGCGCTCATTGCTCCTCGAAGGCATCAAGGGAATCAGTGGATGCCACCCAGAGGAACTCTGCCCGGACATGTGAACGGAAGGAGGATTGGAAATAGGCCCCACAGTCACAGGAGACTCCATCGGCCAACTTCCTCACCCTGGTTTTATAGATGGCCACTTTAGCCAGGGCCAGGAGGAGGTTAACCAGGAGGTCCTGTGACTTTGTGGGGCCGCGGATAGATAGGCATTACCAGGACAGGACTGTATTTCTAACAGCCCAATAGCACCTTATTTCAATGTAACTAGTTTGGAATGTGAGGATGTGACCATACACTTTACAGCTTATGGCTGCCTCTGCTACTTAGCCAAAGGAATTAGCCTAAGAACAGGGCCTCAGACTGTGACAGTAAGAGAAGACCCTCACACCAGCAGACAGTGATTTTGATTCTTTTCTCTCTTTTATACCTCTATAACTAGCTAAGTGGTAAGAATACACCTAAATTCTTAAAGTATAGGCCTTTGCAGACAGACTTGAATATCTATATCCTAACATTAGCCTTGGATCCTATCTCATTTACATTGATGCTCACTATGTTAGATGTCCAATGGTACCTTTTATTCATCAAGAATGTTTCTTACTGGGACATTAAGACATCTGTCAGGACACCCTAAAGAGATGATTCTCTATTATCTGTCTTACTGTAGGCCAGTTCCCTATCTTCCTTAAAATTCCCCTCAAAACCCACTTCTGCGATGATTCCTGCAAGAAATCAGTCACCTAATGCTGGCTAGGTTGAAGACAGGTGATGTTGTTCATTTGTTTATTTATTTTCATGTTTTAAAAGGACAAACTCTCAAATAATTTGGAAGCACCAAACTGAGGAGTAGTTAACTTATGTAACTGAATGATCTAATTATCATTACCTTCCTCCTCACTTTCTCTCCCCTCTTATTCTTTGTCATTCTCACTTGTTGCACCCTGCTCAACACATAAACTCTAAACTCTTCAGGACAGGGATTGTGTCATTTTATGTGTTTATAAAACACCTAGTATAATGGGGTGCCAATTCCGAGTGGGACCTTTAGGAGCTACTGTAATGCAAATATATGAATAACATGAATAACAAGAATTATGGCTAACTTTCATTGGTCAAATAGAGGTAAAGTACTGAAGTCCCCTGTCCATGAAAGGTAGACTAAAATGCTTATACTTTTGAAAATAGTGACAACAGAAAAGATAAGTTTATTCTTATTTGGTTTTATCCATCTCCTTAGCATGAAAAGTCTCATGCTGGAACAGATACTAGATACAGTGTGATAGCTTTGCTTTCACCCTTCCAGGGCAAGCAGTCCATTTGTTCCTGTTACATTCAGTTCAGCAGCTAATTTATTTCAGAAAAATCTAAATACAAGTATCTAAGTTATGAAAGGGGCTTAGTAAATCCTTTGATGACCAAATGTGGTAGAGAGAATAACATTAAATATTATAATTAAAAATGTTCTAATATGCCTTTTTATAGCAAAAATTGTATGGCTATTAAATATTCAAACTGCAACATAGTTTTGAAAAATTGCCCATGCTAAATTGGTCCCCCTTGAAGTTTCCATTTTCTAATATTCAGACACATAATCCCAGGAACATTTGGTTTGATTCTTTTTTTGAGACATTAATGACAGTTATATAAGAAAACCATCGCAAATGAAAAACATCTCTAAGAATAATCAAGTTTGTTTTTCTGTCTTGCTTCAGGATGACTACTATGTTTTTGGCCGTGATGATCTCACCATGACTATTCAGTCAGTCTGTGATGGTTCACAGTGAAGCTTTTTTCTCCATGCTAATCAGTCTCTTACTTGCAATTAAAAACATGGGCTTCTATCATTTCACAAATATTTGATTGTGAAGGTCAGTTCAGAGCCAGCTTTGTCTTCAGTTTCTTAGAAGAAATGTAAACCAACAGATTCACAGTTGCAGTCATCATGACACAAAATTACTATTAATGAAACTGATTATTAATGACAGTTATATCATTGCAACCATGAATAATCTATTAATAATGTATTATGTGAGCTACACATTTCAAGGTATGTTGAATCGTAGAGTGGCTATAAAGCATATTTTTGTTAATGTGTAATTCCTACTATCTTTTGGCTAAACTCTTTCCTTGGAGTGTAATGTCAGGTTAAAAACTGTATTGTTTTAAAAACAAATAACACCTTAGATCATTCAAATAGGAATAAACTTTAAAATCTAACTTGTTTTTCACTATTTATGCTATTTCTTTCTTTTCAAAACTTTTCTCAGCTTGGATAATGAAAACAGACACATCAGATTAATTTCTAGTCAATTTTTTTAAAAACTTTTACTACTTATTTATTATATTGCAATGCTTGAGTAGAAAAAGTTACTCTTTGGGGCCTCCATTTTCAAATTTCTCAAATTTCTCTCAGACATTGCTATAAAGAGCTCGGTTCTATCATACTTTTCTCTTCCATGTATACACAAAGCTCTAAGAGATTGCAAAATGTTCTATATTTCATTGCCACCAATAGGTTTTATTTTTCATTGGACCTGAACAGTACTGGGTCTCTCCTTTCCCAGTGCCTCACTGAGATACCAGTGTGAATAAAGATAAGTTAGCTAATACTTAATCCTGGAACAACAAAGTTAGTTCTCTTCAGTAGTGGGAACAGAATCTGGGGTACAGGGTGGGAATTTCATCATCCTCATCTTTTGATGGGACTTATCCACTGTTTATCAAATTATTTCATGACTTAGTTCTTTTGGATTCTTCTCTGATCCTGGAATACTTCAGATTCTTCTATGAGTGCTGTTTCCTATCTACATTCCACTGTGCAGGGACATATGCACTTCACTTGCTTGAGACCAGAAGATTCTTACTAGCAGCATCCGTTGGTCTGCACCTACACCCCTTACCTCCTCTTGCTTCAAACTGAGGGCATAAGTGGTGACTCAGACTGACCACTTTTCCAGTTCCTTTGCACTGCTTGTGGTCTGAGAGGGAGTCTCTTCAGTGTTGGCAACATTAGCTAGCTTCTTCTGCATCTAACTCTAATTATCTGTAAATAGTTTTAGGTAATAGGTTTTTTTAAAAAGTCAGTTCTAGTGTAATTTTTTGTAGCATGGGTCTTAGGGGTCTCCCCCCCGCTCCCTATATGTGATGCTTAGTATGCCCAAGATCCCAGGATTTAAGCATTGCATTTTCCTGACCCTGTGCATTTCTGCACAGTGACGACCACCTCAAGGGCCTCTACTGCCCTAGGGAAGCTCACATCCCCCCAAACTGCAGCATTTGTCAATCCTTCCCAAACCAAACCCATCAAGCCTGTGAGTACAGGCTTCAGAAAGTCCTACTGGACCTTGCTATGAGGCTCCAGTCCCACTCTAGCCTGTCAGATCCCAGTCAAATCCTCTTCCCAAAAGAGGACCTCCTCTCTGACACCTTCCAAGTTGGGTGAGACTCCAAGCCCAATATGAGAATGTCAGAAGCTCACAAGGAGCATGGTACCAGTCTCCCAGTTCTGAAGAGTAAGAGCAGCCCAATCCTTCATTAGCCACAGAATCAGGACTGGCCCTGGTACCAGCAAGAGAGAAACAGTGGATGCCTCCTAGACCAAGGATGCCATCATGCCATGATAAGGAATTGTCAGTACCAAAGACCATGCCAAGAGCACTGCACCAGTGCTGCAAAAATGAATCCATTCCACTCCCTTGAGTCTGGGGATAAATGCACTGCCTGTGAGGATACTGCTATTGTCTTGGACACAGAATCCCCAATCCTGTTGGAATCAGTCCAGGCAAGGAAGATCCCCTACACCATCAGTCCAGCAGATGTAAGGAAGGGAGAGTTCATTTTTTTACTCGTTTCTTCTACCAGCTGGGGCATAATGAGGCCCATGGTACTGAAGGCACCACCCATGGAGTCAGAAGATGCCTCCTCACTGACAAGTTGGGCATGAGTGGGAAAGCATCACCACTCCCACTGAGACAAAGTGTCATCCCAGCGTATCTAGAATGTCCACTGTCCCAATCTCAGAAGAGAGACTATGCATCTTGGGATCAGTGGTACCCTGCTCCATGGGGACCACCTCAATTTCCATTTAACCCTTTGTACATGCCTTTATTGGGGCCCATCACACCCATACATGGTATATCCTGAGCCTATTCAGTCCCATTGGGAATCCTGAACCTCCTTAGGAGCTCAAGGAGAAAGAAGAATCAGATCTGACAGAATCACCAGCTCTGATAGGGTCGTCATCATCATCCCTTTCGCATTCAGAGGACTAACTCTTCAGGAAATCACCTAGGTTATTTGTGTCCTTCTTGGAACATAGGAAGGGTTAGGCAAGCTCATCCCCAAAACTGTCCAAATGGATTTCAGGCTGCATCCTGCTCTATTATGAGTTAACAGTGGCCCCCAAGCTGTGAAAACCCACTCAACTAAAGCTCAGGCTGCATCAGTACCCTCATTTTGAGAGGTCCCTCTCCTGGAAATATGTAAAGCTGCAACATGGGGCTCTGTTCACACTTTTACACCAGGCATTACACCCTGGTGCAAGCTTCTACAGCTGATGCATCCTTCAATAGAGCAGTCCTTCAATCAGGAGGAAGGAGCTGGGGTCATCATTCCCTTGTCCTCAATGAATATTGCTTGGGAGAATACACATAAAGGACCATCACTTAAAGAACTCCAGTTACTGTAAGGTGCCATGTCAGCATCTTTCTACAGCCAGATTTAGGCCTTGTCTACATTTGTGGCAGTCAGACTGTAGGGTACGTGTAGATACACACTGCAGTGAAAGGCAAGCTGCATCCATACTGGGGTATGTAGCTATATGTGGTGTTGAAAGGCTCTGGCAGGCAGGATGCAGCAGGGAAAGGCTCTGGCAGCGGGGAGGCAGTGGGGCACTACACTGATAAAAATAGCAATGTAGACATGGTAGGCACTGCTTGGGTACGTAGAGAGATGAGTAGGGTACATAGCCCAAGATTCTGGCTTGTCTGTACTATACTTGCATAAGCAGTGCCTCATCATTTACACTGCTATTTATACCCATGCTAGCTGGGTGTGCAGTGTCTGTACTCTACATGCTGCTATAAGTGTAGACCTCCCTTTAAGTAGAGAACACAGAGCTATGGCTAACTGCCACTTGCTGAGCCTGGGCTTACTCAAAATTGGCATGAAAAAGACATTGTTTAGCCTTGTCTTTGCTCATTGAAGACAGGAACTTTTTTTTTATGGTATTATTCTTCTTTTCTGTCCTATCCCAACAACTTCACAACATCTTCAACAAATGATGTTACCATTTCAGCTGAACATATGACGTGATCAATGCACCCATAAGTATACCCAATACCACTTAAATCTTGCTACATTGATACACAATTTCCCAAATAATTTGAGTATCAAACTCTTATATTTCTCTTCTTTTACCTTCAATCATAGGGACTTGTCTTCTCATTCTCAGAATATTACTTTGTAAGCAAAGGAATGCTGTATTTAATGTGTAAATACAATACACAAAATTACCTGTTGTAAAGTGTTCTTTAAAGAAATGAATATGAAAATATGGATCATTATACAAAAAAGTAAGTAGAGAAATGATGAGGTGACTTCACACAGTTGAATGTTTCTCATAGTTGGGTGTGTCATCTGATTTTGCATTTATATGATGTGTCTGCAATGGTTAATACATTTTTTAATTTACAACTGATTGCAATTTTGCAAACATGGGGCTAAGGTAACACAGATAGACTCAGTCCAGAAGAATAAGCTGATTACAGGGGAGAAAGCTGCTGTTTATACACCTGTTTAGAATTGTCAATGCTATAAGAGGAAATGCAAAAGAAATGTGTGACTGCATCATGAGCTTTTCATAATTTTATATATTTAAAAGTCCACAAAGACATGTGGAAGGCAATCCATTGTAAACTATAGCAAGCTGTTAAAATGAATATCCAATTGCCACCAAAATCCTGGTAGTAATTTCCTTCTGTGATATCACCTGAAAACATATTCTGCATATAACAAAACTAGAATCTTATTCATTCCCATAACATCTTCATTTGAGCTCTCGCGTTATTTTTATAGGTTAAAAAATATAAAGGCAGCTGCTGAGACTTTCTATTTACAAAGCACCCATGTGGTTTGAGGAGTCCATAGTGTCTTACCCATGGATATTTGCAGAGATTCAGCCAATATTTAGTAGTGAGTGGCAGCTGGTAATTACCCACTTTCATCCATCCAACTGCTCTCTTGATTTGTATATTAAACATTGTCACTTCTTCTTACATCCTGCTGTAGTCCTAGATGAATTGAAGAGGTCTATGGTAATTGCTGTCTCCAACAAAGTATCTGCTGATCTGGTTTCTTCTATAAATCAAGAGCTTGGTTTCAATATATCATTCCTGCCAAAAGTGATCAAGTAGTTAGTCATTTTTCAGTGGCTGCCATATAACACTCCTCATAACAATAATAATAATATTATCTAGCATTTATGCAGTGCTGTACACATTCAAAGCACCATAGGAACATTAATTAATAAATCTTTGACTCATTTCACTCAGGAAGGTTCAGACAAAAGGAAAGAATGAAAGGAGAGGAAAAGAAAGAAGGGAGAGAGGAAACTGGAGAAGAGTTAATGTGACATACCAGTAATATTGAGCCAAATTGTGGTTGCCCTAGACAGGGCATCAGAGAGGAAAAATGGAGAAATCACCGCCTACAAAGGGATGAAATTATTTACTCCATTCTACTGATTACCAAGGGCGATTTCCGACCAAAGTAGTGTCTACAAAGCAAAACATTCTCAGCATCATCAAATCTGTTTGCAGCTTCAGGGGGCCTTCTGAAATTTCTCACTGCTGTGAGATCTTCAAATAGAACAAAACCCCTTCTTCTACTGTTTCTGGCTGGTTGATTTCATACCATCCTTTCAGTTTCTGATTCATGCTTTAATAACCTCCAGGTCCAGGATGGATGATTGCAACTCATTTTAGATGAGCACCAGCTCCATTAAAGTTAAGGTTGTGAAGACCTTTCTGTTTAAAGGATAACTCTTCTTAGTGCCCTAAAAATCTGTAAGTTTACTAAGATTGCCTTGAAATGTGGTATGCCACACGAAAGTGTGGAATGGGTTTACTGATCCAAACTTGGGATAATTTGAGCATAGGGCTCCCAAGGTATAGCCCCCCATCAAAAATACCTGCTTAATTTAAGATTGACAGATTCTTACTTTTAGAGGCACACCTGGGGTCAAACCTAGGGTGACATTCATCCCCTAAATGGCCCTATTTTCTCAGCATTTACCTCAGCTAATGAATGGCACCTGCTGCCCTTTGCAGGAGCTATATTAAAACCATTATTCAAAAAGGAGTTAAGCTCTCCAGAGAGGTGTGAGCCTAACTCTGACAGACCCCACAGATTATACTGTGCATGTGCAGAAACCCTATCCAAGAGACTTGCCACTATTCACAAAAACTGATGGCTCATGGGGCCATGAAGTTGCTGTAGAACCTGAGCTACAGCCAAGAGCAGTAAATTTTTTGATAGAAATCTAAACGAGAAATGATGACATGTTACTACAATCTGCCTGTGTCAAAGGGTGGTTGTTTTTTGGGGGGGAGGGGGGAATGTAATCAATACAGTGGAAAATTCAAAAGGCACTCCAACTCTATTCAGAATTAAAATAAATTGCACATGTGACAATGGGTGGGAGGGGAGAGGGCTTAGGGGCTGCAGAAGGGTTTGGTGGATTATGGGGAGGAGAGAGGATCTCAGATCAGGGAGATGTGATGGGGAGGGAGGCAGGGAGAGGTGACATGAAGGTAGGTGGCAAAGTGAGTAGGGGAGATATGGGGCAGAGAACACCTGTCAGCCCCACATTCTCCCATCTCATGTGTGGGCCAGGATCTAGTGGGTCCCTATTCCTCCAGGAAGCTCTGAGCCTCTCTCCCTATCCCTCCCCAATGTGAAGACCAGGAGCTGGGGGCATTGCCCCACTCCCTGCCCCATGTGCTGGAATCTGGGTAGTTCTGTCCCTTGTGGGGTGTCTGAGTCCCTCTCCCTTCAGCCCCACATGTGAGCTGGAAACTCAGGATTCCTGTTGCTTGGGGGAAGGGTCTGAACCCCCCTCCCATATCATCTATGTGTGATCTGTGGGACTTGCTCTTTTCAGGGGGTTCAATCTCCTCTACCTGTCCCCTGTTCATGTGCAAGGACCTGGGGACTCTTGTCCCCTGGGAGTAGGGTCAGCCCCTCTCCCTGCTCACCCATGTGAGCAGTGATCTGGAGAAGACTTGACCTTCTGGTGGAGAGCTGAGAACAGTCATGCTAGGAGCATGAACCAAGAACACACTGCTGAGACTGGGGTCAGGGGACGCTTGATGCATAGCATAGGCTATCAAGAGTTACTACTGGGGCAGGAGAGGAGGGATGAGAACCTCAGCTGAGATGAATGGAGCCGTTCAGACTATTATATTTTACTTGCATTATTGTAGTGCCTAGGAGCCCCAGTCGTGGTTCAGGACCAGAACAGAAAGACAGTCCCTGCCTCAAAGATCTTACAAGACAAGAGCCAACAGATGGATACAGATGGATGGGGGAGTATAAGGAAACAATGAGATAATATTTGTCCACATCACAGGCAATTCATCTCCAAGGGGTGTTCTCATTCAGTTGAGAACCTCACATTGTGATAAAGGGGCCACTTCACACTTCTCAGAGCCTCCTGTGATTTTAGGATTATTGTGTGTTGCAGAAGGTTAGGAAGCCCCTTGAGTTCAAATACTTAAATATTCATTGGACCAGGGACTGTAACCCAGGCCTCTTACATTAATGTCTTAACCACTAGGCTATAGAGCAGGGGTTCCCAAACTTGGTTCGCGGCTTTTTCAAGGTAAGCCCCTGGCGGGCCGCAAGATGCTTTGTTTACCTGAGCATCCACAGGTATGGCCACTCCCAGCAGCCACGGTTCGCCATTCCTGGCCAATGGGAGCTGCGGGAAGCGGTGGCCCGGCCTGCATCACTTCCTGCAGCTCACATTGGCCGGGAACGGCGAACCATGTCCACTGGAAGCTACGAGCGGCCGTACCTGCGGATGCTCAGGTAAACAAAGCATCTCACAGCCCGCCAGGGGCTTATCCTGAACAAGCTGTGAACCAAGTTTGGGAACCCCTGCTATAGAGTGATTCTAGAATCATAGAATCATAGAATATCAGGGTTGGAAGGGACCCCAGAAGGTCATCTAGTCCAACCCCCTGCTCAAAGCAGGACCAATTCCCAGTTAAATCATCCCAGCCAGGGCTTTGTCAAGCCTGACCTTAAAAACCTCTAAGGAAGGAGATTCTACCACCTCCCTAGGTAACGCATTCCAGTGTTTCACCACCCTCTTAGTGAAAAAGTTTTTCCTAATATCCAATCTAAACCTCCCCCACTGCAACTTGAGACCATTACTCCTCGTTCTGTCATCTGCTACCATTGAGAACAGTCTAGAGCCATCCTCTTTGGAACCCCCTTTCAGGTAGTTGAAAGCAGCTATCAAATCCCCCCTCATTCTTCTCTTCTGCAGGCTAAACAATCCCAGCTCCCTCAGCCTCTCCTCATAGCTCATGTGTTCCAGTCCCCTAATCATTTTTGTTGCCCTTCGCTGGACTCTCTCCAATTTATCCACATCACTTCTTGAAGTGTGGGGCCCAAAACTGGACACAGTACTCCAGATGAGGCCTCACCAATGTCGAATAGAGGGGAACGATCACGTCCCTCGATCTGCTGGCAATGCCCCTACTTATACATCCCAAAATGCCATTGGCCTTCTTGGCAACAAGGGCACACTGCTGACTCATATCCAGCTTCTCGTCCACTGTCACCCCTAGGTCCTTTTCCGCAGAACTGCTGCCTAGCCATTCGGTCCCTAGTCTGTAGCTGTGCATTGGGTTCTTCCGTCCTAAGTGCAGGACCCTGCACTTATCCTTATTGAACCTCATCAGATTTCTTTTGGCCCAATCCTCCAATTTGTCTAGGTCTTTCTGTATCCTATCCCTCCCCTCCAGCGTATCTACCACTCCTCCCAGTTTAGTATCATCCGCAAGTATCATCTCTCACTCTCTGGTCCAGTGAATATTTAGGAATGCATGCAAAGTGGAACAGCTACAACAGGTGAGATTGTGAGACCCATTCCAGGGGCTACAGCACTGGGGATGGGACACCTGGGTCCCAGTCCCTGCTCTGCATCAGACAGAGTGGGGATGTGAACCAGGGTCTCACACATCTCAGATGAATGTTCTAACTACTGGACTTTAGGGGAACCATTGCTGGGTTTTTTTTTCCATGAGAAATTGTTGAGTTAGCTTAGATGCCTAACTCCAGGACAGGGTTCAATGTGGAGGGAGGCACCTTTAGTGGAGGGAGGCACCTGACTGCTTTTGAGGGGTATGGCTTAGTACACATCCTTCTCCTTGGCAGTGCTTATCAGCTAGTTTAGGCAGCTCTCCACTCATCTTCCTGGGTTATGTGAATCCCCTTGTTAGGCTCCAACCATGCACTGTATAGTAAGCCTCACTGCCTAACTTGGGGGTGTGGATTCCACTGGGAGGTGGGGTACCTAAAATGCAGATCTAGCCAAACAGGTATTTCACAAGGTTCCCATGCATTCTCAATCTGTAGTTATACTGTAATTCTTACGTATTTTTTCTCCTTCCCAGTGCTCCACAAAGTACTGATAAAGATAATGAATGACAGATCAGGGTTCTACCCAAGTCTATATTTTCTCTTAGTTATCCTTTGTCATGATGACACAAATCCCAGGCTAACAGAGGGGCAATACTGCAGAGAAATACTCTTAGATTATCATGTTTGCTCTCAAGGGATTCCTGTAAAAGGCAGGATGCTCAGACCAAACCACTATATTTCTGCTCTCCGCCTGGAAAGGTTGCAGCTAATACATTCTACATCATGATTTAAGGGGGCATTGTTTTAATGTGAAATCAAATCCAGAAATACAAAATTCCCTTTTAGTAGTTAAACCCATAATCCTTTACTATCGGATCAGTTAGAAGCAGTTTGTATGTTTCCTGCCACTACTAAAATTATGCCTCTGCCACTAGCTTCTGTTTTCCCTGGTGTAATCAAAATCAGAGAATTTGGCAGGCTAGTCAAGATTGCCTTCTTAATCAAATCTGTGACTCCAAAGCAGTCTTCTTTCAGTAAATCTTGTTAAGTCTTTAAGCTTTAATTGACAATTCATTTTGCTCTATCAGGAACTTAGTTGCTGCATGGGTTTGTCTTTTATCTGCACTTTTATCTAGCAGGATGTCAAAACTGGATTTCTTAATTAACTAGATCTATAATTACTGTTGGATGAAAAAGAAATCAGTAGCAGAACTGTATGTCTGGAAGAACTCGATCTCAATGAGATTATAAATACTAATCTGCACTATTTTGTCACAGATGTGTAAAATCTGTGTTATTTTCTGCCTCCTGAAATACACTCAGATGACAGTATATAGAAGGGTTGCCATTTACACTCTCTGTTACTGCTGCAAGTCAATTCAATCCTGTCCTATCTAGTACAATAAAGACTTGGTTTGAAGTCCACATGGGCGATGAAGGCTTCAAACGTGTAAGTATGGGGTTCACTTACAGTACATACAGGGACAGCTGCAGTTGTAGGATGGAGTAGAGGCTGTGACATCTTCAGCTCTCTGGTTTGGGATGGAATGTTCATTACAAATTACTGTAGACCTTCCTCCTTGGATAAATGCAAATTGGCAATTGTAATTCTCAGAAACTAGAAGATGCCGCTTCTCACATATAAATAAAGATTGTGGCATTAGTCCCCAGGGTATAAAAATCAGGTGACTTTAGTTTTAAGAAAAAAGTAATTCTAGTTGTTTCAGGAGACTAATACTACATTATTTTTCCCACCATATGTCATATTCTATAGTAATGCCTATACTTTCTATCCAGCATTACTAATTAGAAGCATTAGTGAACACATGTCTCAGGAATTTATGATCACTGCATATATACTTACATCATTAGTAGCCGTCCTGCAGCTGCACCAATGCTGAAAAATGCATGCTCTCTTTCCTACAGAAGACAGGGCAACATAGGGTCTGATCCTGTTCCTATTGATTTCAGTGGCTACTGTATGGGTCTCTTCTGTATGTTATCAATAATCATGTAGTAAATATTACTAATTGTGTGTTTGTGCATTTGCTTTTTCCTATTCCTACTATGTTACCACATGAAGCTATTTAAAGAAAACAGAAACAGCTTGCCTTATTTAGAAACAGAGAACAGAGCAATTTTCTTCCTTTAAGATGGTTCATAAAACAATGTTGAAAGTCATGCACAATTAACCATCTTTTCTAAACAATTTGCAGGACAAATCCCATAAGCTGTCTACTTTTTGTTTCCTTGGCATGTTTTCCTTTTGCAAACATCATTGAAACTGTAATAGGATTCAATTGCTTTAAAAGTCTGAAACCAACATAAAATATGACTAGCTTCTTGTTTCCCAAATTACATTTAAAGTTGTATCATGAAAGCTGACAAAAGAAGAGGGACTCCTACCAGCTGAATCACAAGAAGCCTCAACTTTTTCTTGAAGAACAGATGGCTCTCATTAACTCATTGTGTATGGTTGGAAATGTAAATGTTTTTGCCCCCACCTCTTTCTAAATAGTCAAGAGACATGACACAGGCCTGCCTCTAGATATTTTTAGAAATAACCAGCGATAATGTGGACTCCCCCTTCCCTTTGTTTACATGAAAATCACTAAGTGATACATTATGAGATAGACTAACCTCCCACACTAGGCAGTAATAGATAGTAGAATCCAAGGGGAGATTGTAACACAGGATACCTAGACCTTGGATCCAGGCACACAGCAGTGAACAAGTCCTTTAAATCTGCTTAGTCCCCATCCCTTGCGTGTATAGGCCCCAGATAAAATTTTCAAAAAGCACCTCAGGGCCAGACATTTAGGGATTTAGACATTTAAGCAGGAGATAGGTGCCTAAGTCCACCATGTAGGCACTACTGACATTTTCAAAGCTGCAGCCCAGGTGCCATCTGACCCATAGCTGCCTACGTCCCCATGACACCTAAGTTTCCTCCGGTCAGTATTTTCAAAGTAGCCACAGAGCTGCTTGGAGCCCTAGCTCAGGAAGCCACAAAGCAGGATTCTCAAGCTAGGCTGGGGAACAACTGTCCCAGCTGCAGGGCATCATCCTGTAGGCATGCCCTGATCATGTCTAAGACCTCATACCTGTCAGACCTTGCCACAGGCAGGCTGGATGTAGGCCACCAATAGGCAGCATAGCAGCTGCACAAAACACAGGTGGAGACACAGGGAACTGTAATGTGAGCATGATAGAGGTATTGAGTATGAGTAAGACACACAGAAAGAAACGGTTTTGGTTGCTGGAGCAAGGGCTACATAAGCAGTTGACTTAGCTTAGGTGTCTAACTCCACAAGAGGGTCCATAGATGAGGGTTCCGAGAGGAGAGACGTGTCTATCTCTGACCCATCAGCCAGGTGCATCAGTTCAGCTGCTTGGTGCCAAAGCCCTTCTCCTCATCAGCCTCCTCTCCCCACCCTTCTCCTCAGCATTTCACTCCTGACTAACTTAGGCAGCTCCCTGTTCAACTGGCCAGCTTGTAAAACTCCTTAATTTACCCCATGCACTCTCTCGGGAGCCTACGCAGCCTGGAATCACCTACCTGGGGGCTGAAAATCCTACTAGGTGGGCCACCTAAGTAGAGTGCCCATATTTCCCTATGCTGAATAAGGGACACCTGGTAAAATTACTTTGATTCAAGCTAGTTCAACAGCAATCAGTTAGAACTATGCAGTATAAACGTTCACATTCACATCAAGTTGACTTATCCCCCCTTAAAAAGAAATATTGCGTAGCTGGATTCTTTTTATTTACCTTCTTATCTTTAAGGCTTTGGGGTTCACACAGTGGGGAGTGACACACACTCCTACTCCCGCACACACACACGGGGAGAGGTGACACACACACTCCTGTACGCCTCTCTCACATGGGGGTGACTGACTGACTGACCGACCGGCGCCTCCCTGCCTGGCACTCTCTGCCCTCCATGCCTGGCTGGGCCCCAAGGATGGACCTGCCTCTCCTGGTACGTGGTGCTGCATCTTCCTAAGACAACACGTGGGGGAACATGTAGAGCCACATGCCCCCCTCCCCAGATTTCTGTCCGGATTCACACCAGAATGTGTCCAGCAACAGGCTTTAGGCACTGTGCAGGAGGGAAGGGACGGGAGCTGCTTCCAGCCCCAGGGAAGGAGGAGGGGGTGGAAGGGATGACCTTGCCCGTGTCTTTGCAGAGCTCATCTCCCTCCCCCACCATAACCCAGCTGCCTTCTGTTCCTGGGCTACAGCATGGACATGAAGAGGTTAAGCCCTAATCCTACATTGTGCACCAGGGCCCAGGGAACCTGACTTCAGAGGCTTCTGCAAACGTGGTCAGAGATGTGGCTCAGCAAGGGAGGGTGGGGACAGAGCAGCCCCGTGCTCCCTGGGGGCAGGACCCAGGGTGAGTGAAAAGGGTGCTAAGCCCCTGCCGGGGGGGGCTGCTGTGGAGCCTGCAGGGTTGGGGCACTAACAGGCTAGAAATTGCTCCCCCACCCCCTCACCGCTGCAGAGCTTAACTGAAGGGCAGAGAGGCTTCCCCACGCCACCGCTGTGCAGGGCTTTGGCACACACAGTGATCTGCTCCGCCTGTCCAGTGTCCTGAGCCAGAGGGTCTTGGGCTTTCCTGGGATGCCTGCCTAGCCAGAGGCAATGGGGGAAGGAAGGAGCCTGCCAGCCTGGCTGTTGGTGAGCTGAGCACTCTGACCAGGGGCTGTTTCTCCGCACAGCACATGCCGCACGGGGAGGAATATGAAGGAGCAGCAGGGCTTGGGAGGGGTGCAAAAGGTCGAAGCAGGGAGAGGACAGCAGGAGGGGGGAGCACATAAAAGGCTGATGGGTGGACAGCAGAGGCCACACATAACCGGCTGCTGCCGGGCACCTGTCAGCACACACCAGCCTCTGCAGCTTGCAGCCAGTGCTGGCTGGAAACAGGACAGGGCCCTGCTGGCCAAGAGCCGGCACGCAGTGTGGGCTGCGCTGATAGACCACTGCATCTTTGCCCCACCACCAGCCTTGCACCCCCTTCGTCGGCCACTTGAGCCCCCACTCACTGCTGGTGGGTGGGCAGCTGGTGATCAGGGCTCTGGCCAGCAGCAGAACCTGCCAGTACTGATGGGGTGGGGGAGGCAGAAAATAAGGGACAATTTGCCCATTTTTAAGAAAAAGTCAGGACACCTGCAGGCGTGTGGACAATATGGGACTGTCCCTTTAAAAACGGGACCTCTGGTCACCCTACACATAGGGATTAGGCATTGCTCCACTTGGCCAAGCAATGCCTAAATCCTTCTAAATATCTAGGTCTATGTGATTTTATATTATATATATATATATACACACACACACACAGCAAGCAGGATCCTGTGGCAGCAAGTCTCAGAGCCCACGTATACAGACTTGGGCTCATGGAATTCACGCTACAGTGCTGAAAACAGCTGTGTCAACTTTGCAGCTTGGACTGGAGCTCAGACTCTGAAGATCACACCCACGCTTCTGAGCCCAAGCCACAACATCTACACAGCTGTTTTTAGCACCATCACATAAGCCCAAGTCTGTATACCTGGGCTCTGAGACTCACTGTCGTAGGATCCTGCTTGCTGTGTAGAATACCCTTAGGGGCCAAAGTCTCACTTTCAAAAGTGACTTAGGCAATGACAGGTTTCAGAGTAGCAGCTGTGTTAGTCTGTATTCGCAAAAAGAAAAGGAGTACTTGTGGCACCTTAGAGACTAACAAATGTATTTGCATCTGATGAAGTGAGCTGTAGCTCACGAAAGCTTATGCTCAAATAAATTTGTTAGTCTCTAAGGTGCCACAAGTACTCCTTTTCTTTGGGCAATGAGGAATCTATGTTTAATTGGCTTTTAATGAGACCTAGGCTCCTAAGGGCTAGATTTTCAAAGATATTTAGGCTTCCTGCAGGATTTTTGAAGGCACTTAACCAGGTTAGGCACCTAATTCCGATGAAATCAATGGGATTTAGGCAGCTAACCTATGTAAATGTTTTTGAAAATTCCACGAGGCACCTAAGTACTTAGAAAATCTGTCCCTCACTCCTAACTCATATGAGTACTTTTGAAATTTTTACCATCAATTTAGCCCTAAATTGCCTTGTTCAATAAAAAATGTCTAGACACAACATTTTAGACTATGTAATGTCTATTAAATCCTTCTCTCTGCGTATTTCTCTTATGGTACCAAAAATGTTATAAAATGCCAACAGTAATGACTAAAATCTTTTAAGGAAAATTGTATTTAAATATTTTGGGCTTAGCAATACTCACCCTGCCTTCCAGGGGTTTTGAGGTTTAATTAACTGATGTTTGTAAATTTGTTTGAGATCCTCAGATAAAAAGAGCTACAGAAGTGCAAATTATTATCATAATTGGTCTGGGGAAGATGTTTGTGCTTTCCAATATAAACTGTATTGCTTTCTCGCAATTCTATTGTGATCAACACTTAGCAGATCTCAAATGGAATTTCCTCTCACATGGTCAGTGGAATTTTGGGCAGGAAGGTGGATGTGACACTGCGCCAAACATTAGAAGTAAGTGCTTCAAGGCATGCAAATTACCTTATATATATTAAGTCCTCTGTATTTCTCATTGAGATCATAACAAAAAATTGGATGTACAGTTATCTTTACGTTGATGGAAATCAGAGACCAGGTTACATAAACTGATGTTTTGGTGCCAACATATATTATACAGTTGACAAGGTGCTGTCTATTTTTTAAATCCCATTGTGATGGGTTGGATCACAGAAACCCCCTTGGGGGCTGCCAACTGATTTGCCAAGACTATTTCTGACACTCAGATGCTCAACTCCCAATGGAGTCCAAACCCCAAATAAATCTGTTTTTCCCTGTATAAAGCTTATACAGAGTAAACTCATACATTGTTTGCCCTCTATAACACTGATAGAGAGATATGCACAGCTGTTTGCCCCCCAGGGTATTAATACATACTCTTGGTTAATTAATAAGTAAAACGTGATTTTATTCAATACAGAAAGTAGGATTTAAGTGGTTCCAAGTAGTAACAGACAGAACAAAGTGAATTACCAAGAAAAATAAAATAAAACACACAAGTCTAAGTCTAGTACAGTAATAAAACTGAATACAGATAAAATCTCACCCTCAGAGATGTTTCAATAAGTTTCTTTCACAGACTGGATGCCTTCCTAGTCTGGGCACAATCCTTTCCCCTAGTACAGCCCTTGTTCCAGCTCAGGTGGTAGCTAGGGGATTTCTCATGGTAGCCACCTCATTTGTTCTGTTCCACCCACTTATATATCTTTTGCATAAGGCGGGAATCCCTTTGTCCCTCTGGGTTCCCACCCCTCTTCTCAATGGAAAAGCATCAGGTTAGAGATGGATTCCAGTTCAGGTGACATGATTACATGTCACTGTAAGACTTCATTACCCAGAAAGCCTCAGAAAGCCGTAGAAGAATGTTACATCAAAACATACACAGAAGAACTCTATGTGTCAGCATCCTTGAGAGAGTAGGAATGAGGAGACTGCTAAAGACAGCACCAAAGCGTTTCTGATAAAGAAATCAGAGGAAGTCAGCAGGTTGCAATTTTGCATCAGGCCAAATTGCAAAAAGAGATACTAGGATACAGGAATTAATAGAATGTACTGTCCATTTAAATCAGATTGAAAACCACTTTGATGACTAAGATTCAGCATATGAATTATATATACACACTCCCTTTATGCAGTGTGAGACCATAAACACAGAAAACCATGCTTTTGCAGCAGCTATAGAATTCCCTAATAAAGAAGTTTCCTCATTTATTAAGATCCCTGATGTATCAAAACTTCGTCTTCTCTGGTAACTGTGGATATCAGGAATTCTATAACCACACCACATTTCAGTCTGCAGATCATGGGCATTCCAGAGAATAAAAGAGGAGTTGGATAAGATTGCCTTTGTTAGAGAGCTATGTAATGCAGGCAGCAAAGGAGAGTCCACAATCCTAGACACAGAAATGGAAAAGGAGCTGCAATAGGGCATTCATCCCACACTAGCCCTGGAAGTGTTAGTATAGGCAAGAGAGGCCAAGAGTCTGCACCTGGAGGGGAGCTAGTAGGCAATGAAGATTAATTGGGGATGAAGCTCAGCTGGGCAAAAATAGATGTGGCTCCTATAAGCCTGGGAGCTGGCAACAGAGAAGGGTGCTTGCAGTGTGGGAGCACTTATGCTCCTTAATACCAGATGTGGGAGACTAGGAATAGGTCAGTTTTCAGATAGGAGAGAGGCAAATAGTGGAGTCCTCCAAGGGTCTGTACTAGGATCAGTGCTGTTTGATATATTCATAAATTATCTGGTAAAAGGGGTAAACAAAGAGGTGTCAAAATCTGAAGACAATACAAAATTACTCAAGATAGTTAAGTCCAAAGCAGACTGAAAAGAGTTACAAAGGGACCTCACAAAACTAGGTGACTGGGCAACAAAACGGCAGATGTAATTCAATATTGATAAATGCAAAGTAGTGCATGTTGGAAAACATAATTCCAACTATACCTAAAAAATGATAGGTCTAATTTAGCTGTTACCACTCAAGAAAGAGATCTTGGAGTTATTGTGGATAGTTGTCTGAAAACATCCTCTCAACGTGCAGTCAAAATGACTAACAATGTTAGGAACCATTTGGAAAGCGATAGATAACAAGACAGACAAATGCAGACCTTTGGTAACACCTCCAGGGGTGCTGAATCAAACATGGGAAAACTAACTCCACAGTAAAAACCTAAATAAAATTGTAATGCCATCCATACCTGGCATCTATACTTTTCATATGCGCTGGATCTGTGTCAACCTGGTTTACAGTCTAGCTCAGAATGTCACCTAAAATACTCTACAGTAATTAAAATGCCAAAAAGCTGAATAAGGGATCTTTTTGGACTGAGAGCTCATGTACTGGTGTACATTATGTCTTGATTCAGTTAAAAGTATCATGTACTATGACTGATCCACTAAACTAGACACTACCCTGGTCAGTATGGATTGTGGGTTTGCAAGCAGCAGGTGCCATGGAAAACATTATTTTCAGGATTCCTGTATTCTGAGTGCTCCATACTGGTGTCCTGAGCCAACAAAAACAGAGAATTCCTTTGAAAAAAATAATAGTTTAAATAATGGGTCAAAATATAACAAATCTGAAAATAGTTTCGTAAAACCCCAGACTTGAAGGAAATAAAAAATAGTGCAGATGTTTCACAAAAGCCAATGTCCAGCTGGATTCTACTACACCATTTCACCACCAACCAACTCTGTCCTGAAACACAGTAACTCTGTGGCAGCTAAATTTACTGTATATAACCTAGAAAAGACAAAGACTGAAAGGGAAATATATTCAAAGTGCAAAAATAGTAATACCTTATAGGTATTAATATATTTGAAGTCAGGGAATTATTCACATATTCAGAAGATGGTAGGAGTAGAAGCAATGGCCTGAAGCTAAAAAAGGCAAAATGTAGGCTAGATATTATGAAAAAGTTCTTACCAGCACGAGCAATTGGACAATGGAATAAACTCCCAAGTGAAGTGGTCAAGACCCCCATCACGACAAATATTCAAAAACAGCTTAGATAAGACATCAAGGGAAATGTTTTGAAACCCAGACCCATAATTTGTGTCATCTTTCCATGTATAAGTAGCCTTTTATCTTATTGTTGTGTTAATGATGTGCATAAAGATTGCAGGATTCAACACTAAGTGTGCAGTGTTGCAAAAAACATATGACCAGTTTGAATGCCCCAAGTGGTCTGTTCTTGCACTACAGCTACCTCGCTGGACCAATTTCTGCACAGACTTCCACTCATCCATCCCTATTGAAGGCAATGATTTTGCACAGGTTGTAATCAGTGATTCTATAATGTTGGCAACAGGATATGACCCATAATGGGACACCATGTCAGAATATGGCACTAATACTTGGCTAATAAGAGGTCATCACAGTGTTAAACACAGCCACCAATACAGAAACAACAAGTTCTCTCAAGCTCAGAATAGTTTGCCAAGGTGTGGGTTCATCTGGCAATGGAAGAGGTTAATCTTTGTACAAAACAATTATGAGAAATATGTAATGTAATAAACGGGTGGACTTTTAAAGATGTCTATAAAATGAAATCAGGAGAGTGGCAAACAGGGCACATCAATCACTTTATTTAACTATGGATATAGTCTAGTCATTTGGGGAAATGATTGTACAAAAATAACCATAATAATATTCGAGATCATTGCTAACTCAGTAAATCTATATTGGGATGGGGCATTTTATTTATTCTTGCCTGTTATTTGACTTAGGAGATTGGTGGAAGAAATGACAGATGTACTGTAACTTTGATAAAGCATGGGTGACACACATAAACCTCAGTTGGTTTGGATATGTGATGTATCATATATATCTCAATTCATGCTTGACTAAATTGGCCGCCCCCCATCCTTCAGTTGTAAATATTTCATGGAATGGCTCTTTGTTTACTCTAAGACGGTGGTCCCCAAACTGTGTGGTGCACCTCCTTTGGGTGGTGTAGAGGAACACTGCAGGGGTGCACAGCGGAACCGGGCCAGCCCCCAGGGGGGGCAGGGAGGGAGAGCCACCAGCCCCACTCAATCCCCAGTCACAGCTCCATTCTGCCCCAGTCCAGTTCCTCCCGCATCTCCAGTTCCCGCCTTCAGCCCAAGCTGCTTTTCTGAGCCAACCATGCCGTAATGGAGAGGGATGTGTGGACAGGTTCCATTACTGGCAAGGGGAGCCGGGGGAGGCAGGACAGGAAAAGCTTGGGCACCACTGCTCTAAGGGCTCATCTATACATGGGTCTTGGCCTGATTTTACTATATCAGTTTAGGCCAAGTGGAAACAAGCAATATATTTATACCTTTATACTTGTATAATTGCCTCCATGCTTGTATCATTTTAACTTTCTGGAGGGAAGTCTAAGTCAGGGCTAAATCCCTGCTGGACCGGTTGAGGGTATAATTGGTAAACAAGGGTGCCGTGACCTGGGGACCCAGATGAGGAATGGTGGTGCACTGTGGGATTCCACACTAAGAGAAGTGTTGGCCTGTCACTTGGAAAGGGTGCATATGGGGAGGCTGAGAAAGAGCAAAGATACACTCAAGTTGCAGTGGGGGAGGTTTAGGTTGGATATTAGGAAAAACTTTTTCATTAGGAGTGTGGTGAAACACTGGAATGCGTTACCTAGGGAGGTGGTAGAATCTCCTTCCTTAGAGGTTTTTAAGGTCAGGCTTGACAAAGCCCTGGCTGGGATGATTTAACTGGGAATTGGTCCTGCTTCGAGCAGGGGGTTGGACTAGATGACCTTCTGGGGTCCCTTCCAACCCTGATATTCTATGATTCTATGACTCACCCTGGAACTTAAGCAAAGACTGAAAAAGGATGATCTTGTGACTAAGCATAGGACTGGGGACACTAAAGATGTAGTTCAGTTCCTAATTCTACCACAGGCTATTCTTATTTGGATTCCACTAGCACCTAGAAGCTTTAAGTTAGATTGGGAGACCATTAAGCAAGCTGTTCTGCATGTGCTGACCCTTGTATCCACAAAAGTAGAGCCCCACTGACTTCCGCACAGCTCCATAAAGGCACAGGGCAAGCTGCCCCTCTCTCCCCTTTCTATTCTCTGAGTGCCCTCCCTCAGGTGTCAGGTCTCATGCCTTTACCTCTCCGGGAATGGAATTTTGCAATTCTCCTGCTCCTAGACCAGGACCCATGCTATAGTACCCTGTGTATCCACCGTTCTAATCCAGGTCCAACTGAATTTGGACACCTACGGTTCTTCCCTATGGGAATCTATGGCCATTGGTGCACCATGATTAGACAGCCTTCTTAGAACCAAATATTGTTTATTTTAGCAGTAGAAACAAAGCATCTAGAGAAACCAGATTTCAAAACAACTAACAGTCTATTTGCATCTTACCTGAAGTCTTACCATCCCTTAATAGTAACCTAGGTAGCCCTAGCCTCTTCAGAGCCCCCCCAGCAGAGTACTGTCTCATTCTGGTTCCACTGGACAAATACTGCCTCTCTCTTGAGAGACAATCCCATTCTTCTTCTTCTGTGTTCACTGGCCTTTTCCTGTCCTGATCCAAACCCGTTTTGTAGGTTGTCTGGAAAGGAGGTAAAGTCATAATAGTTCTGGCATTATCCGTTAACAACACTAAAGAGTTTGCTGAAAAGCGGCTTCTCTTGAGCCATTCTTTTTCTTCCTGCCCTTTTTCCCAGACAGTTCTCTATTGGGTTATCCCACTCTATTTATACAGGAGACATCCCACTAACCAGGCCAACATACAGTATTCACAACTCATTTCAGAGTAGCTCCAAAACTATCACAAGGGCCTTGGACTGTAATCTCTTCAAGGAAAAGTTTGTCTCTTGTATCTCTAAACGTACAAAGGCTGAAAAAATGAGACCTTTGTAACCTCACTTTTATAGATGGGGAACTGAAACACGAGAGTGACTTGTTCAAAGGCACACAGGAAATCTGTGCCAGAGCCAGGAGTTGAATGCAAATAACCTGAATCCCAGCTTAGGGTCTTAACCATGGGACCATCATTTCTGCCTGTGTGACCTTGGGCAAATCACTTAACCTATCTGTGCCTCAGTTTCCCAATTTGTAAAAAGGAATACTATTACTTGCCTATATCATCTGAGTGGTATATGGATTAATTTATTAATGTGTGTAAATCATTTTGAAATAGAAGGTATTATATAAGCACAGGGTGTTATTTATTTGTATTAAAAACATTAATAAATGCATACCTATGTTTAGCTTCTCTTCCTCATAGTCCTTTTGTTGTGTCATATGCAATATGCACATTCTACGTTAAAATGTGCATGCTGTTCATAATCAAGGCTGGGCTTTGCTAGATGAGTCAGATCCGTTAACTCATAGTTACAAACAGATCCTCTAATGGATGAATTATATCTAGAGTATGGTTAAATTGTTGTTCTGCACGTCAGTAAAATGAGTTAAAATAATCTTAACGGTTGGAATTTTTTATTGATTTTCAGTAACTAGTTAAAAAAATAAATTTACTTATTTCCATCAATGCAGTCACAAGGGAAAAGGCAACAGGGGAAAAAAAATACAACGGAAGGAAACCAAAACAAAATACAAACAGCCAGGAGAATCATAGCAGGTAAGTTGTGTGGATATTAAATGCTCACTACTTATACAGTATTTCCCTTTCTGTTGTCCCACATTACCCACCAGTTTATCATGTTGAACTGGCCTACAGGGTTGCCAAGTT
Source organism: Lepidochelys olivacea (assembly GCF_965140295.1). Lineage (NCBI taxonomy): Eukaryota > Metazoa > Chordata > Testudines > Cheloniidae > Lepidochelys > Lepidochelys olivacea. The sequence continues at coordinate 70,822,720 of NC_140411.1, read as the reverse complement.
TTGTAATTTTATCATGAGTCTCCTGATATTTGGTGCGTTTTCTTAAAGTCCCAGATTTGGAGGTCATGCTATGAGAATCTCAGCTTTCATTGGGGCGGGGGGAGGAGTGGGGAAGAGGTTTCTAGCCTTTCTGTTTGTGGATAATAGCTGGAAAATGTGAACCCTAAAGACTCAAAAATGAGAAAGCAAATACAAATATGCCAACTTTTTTTTTTTTTTAATTTTCTGATTTTAAAGCCAATCTCTTAATTTTGTGGAACCTTATTTATGGCTTTTCGAATGTGAGAGACTGGAGGTAGAGTTGGCACTCCTGGGCCTACAGAGGCCCATGCATGCAGAATTAACAACTGGCATATAGAGGGGCATGTTAGGTCAGAGTGAATGGGTGGATGTAAGATGGTGGGTATCCATAGCATCTTCAGTGTGGCATTAGACACTTTGGAATCTCAGGCCACTGATACCCAGGCAGGTGATAAGGAAGTACAAAGGGGCAGACCATCCACCCAGCTGTCCCAGCAGGGGAAGGAGGAGAGGCACGTTGAAGCAGAACCATGCTTGAGTGGCATGTCCCTGACTCAGATTCAGCTATTGCTCCTGGAAGTGCAAGGGGGGAAATCCTTACAGAGTCAGACCCACCAAAGCTGGCTTGGCATAGTAAGGCAGGAGACTCCCCTGAAAATTAGGTCTCTTAAGCAGCTTCCTTCTGACATCAGCTTTGGGCTTGTTCCCTCCTCTCCCACTTCACACTTTGCTGAAAAGCAATCAGACCTTTGTGGCTTTAGACTGAACATCCCTGGGACTAGGTGGCTTCATTTTCTCTCCTAACAAATGTGATTTTTAATCTCCGTCATGTTATATCAGAGCCTGATTGAAGCAGGAGGGGGCTGAAGAAAAGTCTTAGCTCTTCAGAGAGCAAGACAGCAGCTTGGGAAACAACAAAGTGTTTGGGTTTTTTTTTTTGTTTTGTTTTGCAATAGTTTGGGAATTAAATAATAAAAAGATGTTAAAAGGAAATGTCAGAAGCGTGTTGTCAGAACAGGCTATTGTGTTGAGATATTCTGATTGGATTTCTGGGACTTGCTTTTTCTCTGTCTCTGTCTTAGTGCCAAGTGGACTAGGGTTTCATACTGATTTCTATAACAACTGGAATTCTTCTTTAATTGTAATGCCAGCAAATGCAAGTGTTTAGTTTGTGCCTATTTGTCCCTGTCTGCCTGCTGTTCCAGCTCTGAAGTATGTTTATTTGATATTGTTGATTTTTTTTATGAATGATACATTATTACATTCTATGGTGTATAGTAGTTCATTTCCCCCTAACATTGTAGCAGTGTTAGTGGGATAAAATCAGATTAAAGTCAAACCAAACCAGACCCCTGGGCAAAATATTCTGATCGGTTTAGCCCAAGATCTGGAACTTCAACCTACTTTACAATCGCTGGACTGCTTCACTGATTGATGATAAAAACTTTCGTAAGGAATGCTTCTGTAGCTGTTGTCAAGCCAAACTTTTTTTGTGGAACAATATATTGCAATTGCAGATACTACAACCTTGTTAGATGCACACAATATTTGAATGTAATTACCTCTCGCTGCTTCCAGAGAGGAATTTTATCCAGCTGTTTCCTAACAACTAAAGTTTCCATTTAGTTTTTTATGACGATCTCATCCATTGTCCATGTTGGAATCATTCCTTCTGCCATTGTCCCACATCACAGCAATCTTTGTTAGCATAAAGAGAACTAGATGAGACCAGCGTCTGAGTTGGGAAGAGGGGAAATAGACAGCCACCTCAGGTACTTAATTCTGAATAAGAGCAAAATACTCCCTCAAATATCAACCTGATTGCTCTGCACCTCCAAGAATGTGAGATGGCAGGAAGGGCTGCAGTAGTGTTTTGCCCCTGCCTCCTCTTGACTGCGTCCCACACTGATTCTTCAGCTATAGCCCATGTCATGTACACACCCAATGAAGATCAGAGGTGGTTGGGCAAGAAGAGAGGACCACGTGGCATGCAAAGAATGCTTTCTGTTGGCAACCTCAAGTCAAATGAGACATCAGGGAAGATTTGGGGAGAGGAGGGTGGGGGCCATAATGATGAGAGAAAGCTTGTGTGGGAATGAGAGTTACTGGGAGAAGAGGATGAAGGGAGAAAATTTAATGTAAGCTTAGAGAGAAGATGGAGAGTGGAAATGAGAGAGTGGGTGACAGAGTATTTGGGAAAAGGAGCACAGGTTGGTGAGAGAGCACTTAGAGAAAGATGGCTGAAAGGTGAGGAAGAACTAGAAACCATAGTATTAGGTGTCTTGGAAAAATCAAAGCTTCACCAAGAGGTGGTGAGGAGTTGCAACCAAAGATGGTGATTGGAACAAACAATGTGGGGCAGAGTAATCTAGGGGATAGATGAGGCAAAGAGGGAATGGGGAGGTGGGAATGGGAGGGAAGAAAAGAGATTGGAGGGGGAAGTGGGAGACTAAAAGGGAGCAGAGAAAGGAAGAAGAGCAGGGAAAGATATTGCAGAATGAGAGAAAAGACATAGGGAAAGTAAAAGAAAAGGGGATTGAACAGAGAGAGTGTTGGGGAATATGGGGAAAAGAGAAGAAGCTGAAAAGAGAGAATTATAAAAGTGTTTAAAATGGAGAGAGGAGAGAAGATTGAACTAATGGGAATGTGTGAGAGTCTCTTAGTTTCTATGTAAGTAGCACTGATATCACTTTTCAGCTTCAAAGTACTGTACCATCTTTAAAGGCATCTAAGTACTGTACATATAATGCATCACTGACAATAAATTGCTTAATGGCCATGAAGAGAAATTGCTACATCATTGACACTAGCAAATGTAAACAATGTGTGTTACACATTGACTTAAACACCATGGGCCTACTTCTCCATGCTGTAATATTAGTTTTATCCTACTGTATGTCTGCTGAAGTCAAAGCAGTGTAACGGAGTCGTGAATTAGGCTTCATATTAGCACATTTGTATCATGAGATATAATTTTGACAGTTGTTTTTCACCGTTCTACATCTATTGATTTTCAACTATACTGAAACCCAAATAAAAACCCTTCTTTGTTCCATGCATCTGACTATAGTGGACTGGGGATTCGGATGTGTGGGAGAGCTTATGGGGTAATTCAAGTCAATTCAAGTCATGGAGGTCATTGTGATTCATAACTAAACTCTATAACTCTCTAGGAGCTGTAAACATTGATTTGCAATCACAAAATACAGGTACATTGCATTAGAAATACTTTTATTCTGGAGCACATCTATCTGGGGGACAGTGTTATTATCTGAGTGAGATGCTGATCTATATTGAATACTATATAAAATGGCTTTATTTTGGTTTTTATGCTTATTTTATTGTCCTATGAAATTAGGTTTTGCCTGGATCACACACACATTTAGTACGCAGAAAATGTTGTCTAGAGTGGGACAAAGCATTTTTAAAAGTCTCTTTTAATTGAAAAACAACTGTGAGAACTTCACATGCATTTCACAAATTTTTCACCCAACCCTATAAACTGGGTGAATAACAAAAATAAATTCAAATTATTCATTAAGGTTCTAGCCTGTAACTTTGCAGCGTACTCTGAGTCTGAGGCAGTTCCTAACTGTACCATCCCAGGATCAGACCAAAGAACAAGCTGTGTTCAGACACATACAATTCCTCTTTGACTCCCTTTGCTCTGAAGCTGTGAGGGGGCAACAACTACCTCACCCTTTTGTGGAGCTGTTCACCCCGTGCTGTGCACTTAGCCAGCTACTCTAGCCAATGAGTGGGGGTTAGAGCCACCCTGTGTGCCCCCCCCAGCCACTTCTTCACAGGGTCTTTATCTTCAATTTCCCTTCCCATGGCAGCCTGCAATCCAAGTAGGGTGCAAAAGGTTGCAATCTAGCCTCTCAGGTGAACTATATTCCTGGAACTTTCAAATGTATTCAAGGATTTTTCAATCTGCTGCATAATAAACTCTCCTACTTGTGTTTGCATAGCTCAGCCACTTTAAAAAGGATCTGGCTACAATATACAATATCATGTCTCATTTTTTCAATAGTCCAGCATACTAAAAATGGCTAGACTGGGATTTTGAAACCAGTTGGACTACGTGAGAAGTGCTGCTTAGTGTGAGTAGGAGCCCCAAAGACCGGCCTCAATATGGTCAGTATCATTAACAATGAAAATTGGCTACTGATCCCACAGTAGATCCCTTTTGCAGAAACTGGTGTGAAGATAAGAATTTATTATTGATTATTTGAATGTTTAGTCTCTGAGCCTGTGAACACTTACACGTGTGTAACTTCACACATGGAGCTAGCCCATTGTGTGCTTGGAGGCCCCAGGGCTCAAGAAAAGTGCTAAGCTAACAGCCCTGTTGAATGAAGTACTCATTTTGCTTAAGAGCACGCAGCACAGACAGTGTCAGCAAGTACATAACACCTTGTGAATGCATCTCAAACTTGAACAGAAGACACCACTAGAAGATAAACTCAGCTATTATTGGGCTTCTGCTCCACTTAGACAAGGCTAGGCAAAAAAAAAAAAAAAAGAGAAGTGATCAATAAATAGGGTGAAAATAAAGTACAGAGTAGGTAGAGTGAACAACTAATATAGAAAAGTGGTGAAAAAATAGAGAGGGCGAGAAGAAATCTAATAAAAAAAAGGAAAAATAGCATATATACCATCCAATTTTGTCAGCCTAGCTTAGTTATAGTTCTTCTATCCCTTATTTAGGCTATATATTCCCTTTAACTATAAGAAACATGTTTGGTTTGGTATTAAAAATGACCTCAACCTTGAAAATAAATATGGGTTCAAATTACAGAACAAAAGGTTCATGAATTACTATTGAAAACTCTAAAAATAGCTTGAAAGGTCTGTAAAGCCTCAAATTTAACAAAGTTCATTGACCTGTAATAACTATTATTGTGTTCACTGACCCATAGTTAAAACTGACCTGAGTTTGAACCAACAAGAGGCTCAATAGCCGATTGTTAATTTTCTGAACATTCCACTTCCCCAACAAAGATTTTGAACTCAATGAACTAGGTCAATTTACATCTGCTAAGAATCTGGCAATTACAAAGTTTTTGTGATAATGAAACCTGTAGCCATAAAACTATTATGTAATGAAGTGTCAAATAAATCAGTGCAAATGAACTGAGAACTTAGTCTGAAGAATGCCAAAAGTATGTCATTCCAAGTCTTTTGGAAAATGATGTCAATAAATATATCAATGTATCATGATGTTATGATAGTTGAAGATGAAAAAACCCAATATTAATGCATATATAGAGATAATATTAAGATTTGTGAAAGTGAAAATCAAAAATATGTTAATGCCTGCTTATGAAGCTCTGGATACTGCAAGTTGTATGGAAGTACAACCTTATACTAATGAATACTAATATTTGTACCAATGCACAGAACATTATTACTTATTTTTGGATCCTCATATGGCCCTGGGCTGCCAGGGGGCTTCAGAGGCTAAAAATATTTTTTTCCCATTTGTATTTAGCATAATTGTGACCATTCCTCTCAAATGTTGACTTTGTCACAGTTATCCAGGCTTTTGACTTCCAGATTGCACATTCTGCACGGAGCTCCCTGTGACGGGTTGGATCACAGAAACCCCCTTGGGGCTGCCAACTGATTTGCCAAGACTACTTCTGCCCCTGCTTTCCCTGCCAGCTTGAGACTCCAGCACCCTGTCTTGCTGAGCCAGACACGCCAGTCTGCTCCAATACAGACACACTGAACCACGTGCCCCAAACCTGCAGACTGAACTGAAAGCAGCTTAAGAAGTGTTCCTGTCTTTAACAACTCCCAATGGGGTCCAAACCCCAAATAAATCAATTTTCCCTGTATAAAGCTTATACAGGGTAAACTCATACATTGTTTGCCCTCTATAACACTGATAGAGAGATATGCACAGCTGTTTGCCCCCCAGGGTATTAATACATACTCTGGGTTAATTAATAAGTAAAACATGATTTTATTCAATACAGAAAGTAGGATTTAAGTGGTTCCAAGTAGTAACAGACAGAACAAAGTGAATTACCAAGAAAAATAAAATAAAATAAAACATGCAATCTAAGTCTTGTACAGTAATAAAACTGAATACAGATAAAATCTCACCCTCAGAGATGTTTCAATAAGTTTCTTTCACAGACTGGATGCCTTCCTAGTCTGGGCACAATCCTTTCCCCTGGTACAGCCCTTGTTCCAGCTCAAGTGGTAGCTAGGGGTTTCTCATGATGGCCACCTCATTTGCTTTGTTCCACCCACTTATATATCTTTTGCATAAGGCGGGAATCCTTTGTCCCTCTGGGTTCCCACCCCTCTTCTCAATGGAAAAGCACCAGGTTAAAGATAGATTCCAGTTCAGGTGACAAGATTACATGTCACTGTAAGACTTCATTACCCACTTGCCAGCCCACAGGTACACAGGAAGACTCACAAGTAAAACAGAGCCATCTACAGGTAATTGTCCTGGTTAATGGGAGCCATTAAGATGCCAAACCACCATTAATGGCCCACACTTTGCATAACTACAATAGGACCTCAGGATTATATTTCATATTTCTAGTTTCAGATAAAAGAGTGATACATTTATACAAATAGGATGATCACACTCAGTGGATTATAAGCTTTGTAATGATACCTTACAAGAGACCTTTTGCATGAAGCATATTCCAGTTACATTATATTCACACTCATCAGTATATTTTTATCAAATCATATAGAGTGCAACGTCGCACTCCCTTTAAAGACCTCCTCAGAAGCTGCAAGTTAGAGCCTGGTCTAGCCTGCCACAGAACTCAATGGAAAGACTCCCATTGACTTCCAAGGGAGCAGATCTGTGTGTTTAATGGTAGCACAGTTGCTTTGAGGGGTGGGTCAGAGGGAGCACAGTATGCCAGTGGGGGTCTGCAGATTATGCCAAATTTCTGTCCACTTTTGGGTATAGTTCAAAGTGTTGCTATTATACAGTAATTAGACAGGAAGTAACCTGTATAATTTGGGCCCAGCCTTAGCGTAATGCAGTATTTCCATACAACTTGTAGTATCCTATTAATACCTGAGTGACTGGCTCTCACAGCTGACCATCTAAACTAATGAGGTCAGTCGATCTGCTCTCATGCAAGGTACCTATGTTTAAAAAACTAATGGCTAGTGGTAGGACAGTCTCAGTGGAGAACCATCTGCTTTCTCCATTGGTTAGACAGAGCTTAAGTTTATTAACCTTCAGGGCATAGTGCAAAGCTAATATATTTAGTCAGGCCTTTGCCGAAGACCAGTTAATGCAGAATGTTTTTCTGTCTTTAAGGATAACCCATGTTATTTGTTAAGCAAGTTATTTCTTACTAAGGCTTTTATTTTGATCATTGTAAATGTGGTGATTATCTTTTTTTGCAGTGTAATGTTAACAATGTGATATGCTGTGTTTTTATTTGTATATATGCCCAAAGACACATGTGATTTGCACGTGCATATCATTAACAAAAAATGTGTTGAGTCAAAAACTGAAAAAAGGTATACCCTCCCACGAGCTCCAAGCTTCATCTCCATTTTATGTCCCACCCAGATTCATCTCCTCCTTCTTAGCCCCTGCTACCTACCCAGTATCTCTGGTACCCCAGGTTCTGTGTGAGGAAGGGAGCTGAGGCGGCAGGGAGACAGGATGGCTGTGTCAGCAAACTGAAGTTGTAAGGGAAATATCTGGTCTTGTATTTGAGTAAAAGTTAACTTGTGACATGTAGCTGAACTGTTACAAGACTGTGTGTGTGTTGTAACTTAAAGTTTCCTTTATAGTTGACTATAGTTTTTTAGCTATGAGTCCATACTATGTAATCTCAGGGAAAATGTCCAAAGATCCTCATTTTAAAAGTTTCCTCTGTCAACGTTGCCAAAAAATGTTATGGAAAATTCACTTCTCTGCTAAAGAGTGAGTGAATAAAACATGGAGACAAAATTCAATCATTGTCAATAGAGGGATTTTAGTCCTGCTTTAAGTGCAAATCTGAATATAACCTTAACTAAGGCTTCCCCAGAAGCTTTAAAGTCACATGTGCTTAACTTATGCATGTGCTTAACTTCACATTTGAAATCACTGGTATTATAACCTATATCTGATTGTTTATAAATAATGAAGGTGCCAGTAGATGATGCTCAGGAATACATCACATTACAAATTGAAAATTAACTTTCTATGCATATTCTGTGAAGTTCACTTAAAATTTTCTGCTGCAGATATTCTGGCCAATAAACTTGTTTCCTATAGTATACATGAAAAGTGATCACAAAGGGGGTATGAATACAGATGAAGCAAATTCTTTTTAAAAGTTCAAGCAAATACTTGCAAAAATATTGTACCTTAATTGCTCAGCTTTAACAGTGAGATTGGCTCTGACTGTGCACTGAGATCCATATGAACGGACACCACTGTTGATTTCTCATCTCAGTATAGCGTTGGGTTGATGATAATAATAATTAATAAATCTAAAATAATTCTTCAATAATATAGCCAATTGCCATTTCATCAGTTCAAAGAGACACTGTGCATCCTTTTTGATTTGAGAAACATTTTCATAGACAAGGGTCTTGTGAACCAAGCCTAAGAAGCTTCTGAAACCTGGTCAACTAACCTGTCCAAAGAAAATAGGCAGTTTGGCCCAAATCCTACATATCATCATTTGCTCAGGAAAATGCTCTTTGGAGTTAATGAGACTTTTGCCTGATTAAAGACTGAGTGGATGGCAGAATCCGGTCCTAAGAAAATTCAAATGGACCCATTTTCAATTAAGCAAACCTTAGAACATTATACTATATAGTCTAATACATGTAGTCCTCCATATGGGATCACAAGACATTCCATGTATTTCAAAGTGAAGCTAGGAACTCAGTCTGAAAAGGTAATATATGCAAAACAATCCAGAGAAAGCAACAGAGGAGAAGCCAGAAAACTTCTGGAGCTGCAGCTGCCACAGCAACCACAGGAAACTGGGCTGTGCAGCAGCATTATATCCACTATCTAAAAAACATTTCCGTCTCATAGAATTGCAGCCTGTGGCTAGTTGGCCAGTAGGAACCGAATGGCACATGGCAAGCTACTCGGAGCCCAGTAGGCACATACCTCTATGATCTGATAACTACCAGGCATGTCACAGTGATCCTTTAATGTGCTGTGTTCCATTGCTAGTCACAGGATGTTCACTGAAAATCTGATTTCTGGCATGAGAAGGCTGCAACTTCAGCTCAGAAGCTGTGGCTTAATGTCAATGAGAACCCTATTCACAAACATTTAAATATTCATGAGTCCCTTATACTTACAGGCAGTGTGTAGAAAGTAAGCTGGCAGAAGCTGGAATGCTGTCCCTGTGCTAATGTGATAAGCAATATAATGAAAGACTTATGGTATTAACAATTTTCAGCTGTATCATATTAGTACTGTATCACAGCCTTTGCTTTGGCTACTATGGTACAAAAATCATATCATTATTATTTACAGGCTTCCACAAGAACTGAGTGAAATTGAAGCTAATATACTCTGTAATATGATGTAAAAAACCCTAGTATAAAAGAAGAGTTTGAATACAATCTGAGTCAATCCCTCCCTTCTAATTAGTTTTAGAAACATACATGCACTTAGTTAGTAAACGTTTAATTAGTTTTCCTTTTCAGAACACTGTTGTGATCAAACTGGAAATGAATTGTGGGTAATCTTTTTCACAATGCCACAGCATTTTTGCTTCTACTCCAGGCAGAAAAGAGGAAATCTGAAGACATGCACAAATTAAAATAACCAAAGAAAAGAATGTTTTTCAAACTTCAAAAAATGTTTGGGAATGCAGTACATTAAAGTGCTGTGCAAAAGTTTTGCTCAGTTTCTTTTTCTCTTCACACTGATTGACAAATCAAATTTATGATGTCTTTCCGTTTCAGGGTTAGCTCAACCCACAACAGATATTGAGCAGACTAGAAAGGCATCCCCTCTCAACTAAGCTTCAAAGTAAAGAGGTATGACTGCTCCAGGGATGGGTTCATGAGAGGTTTATAAACTGAATCCTGCAGGTTCATTTTGCAAGAGTTTGTAACAAATCAACCCCTGCAGGCTTGACTAGACAGTTGGGGTTTACAAACTCTGAAGCAAATAATACCCCTCCAGCTCCACAGCTGCTTCTCACAGCCTGGTCCCAGGACTCCTAACCACTTTTGGTATCTTTAGGGGAAATGGCGGCTTACTGCCCCTGTCCATTGCTCTATCATGGGGACTGGCTGGTCACTTAGGACCTGATTTACAAAGATTCTGAGCAATCACAGCTCACACTCTAACCAGTGGAAGCACCAGATACGCAGCACTTTTGAAAATCAGACCATTACTTGTCATGCATAGGGCACTAGTCTCAGCTTCCCACCAGTAGACTCTGCCACCCAAAAAGACTCTTTCCTGGGGAGCGCAGGATGCGGGTCATTCTCCTTGCCCAGAGCCAAGACAATAGACAGCTTCTACTGCTAATAATAAAAGTGTAGTGGTGCATATCTACATGCGGCAGTGAAAGGCTCCGGCAGGGGGAGAGCCAGTAAGTTCCCCCCTACCAGAGCTTTTCCCTGCAGCCGGTGTCTCTCCCTGAGGTGGAGAAATGCTTTGGCAGCGGGGAGGCAGCTGAACACTACATGGCTAAAAAAAGCAGTGTAGACATGAGAGGAACTGCCTGGGTGTGTAGAGAGCCAGAGTTTGGGCATGTAGGGTTCTCTGGCATGTTTGTATTTTACTCTCCCAAGCAGTGCCTCGCCATTCACACTTCTATTTACACCCAGGCTAGGGATTCTGGGGAATCTGTCAACCCAGCTCTGCAGAGTCATTGGGGAGTCTCAGTAGAACCAGAGGCCGGCAGAAGGAGCTGGCTGTTTGCTGCTGTATTATAGGGACTGAGGTGGGCTGTAGGTAGCCCCTTCATCCAGACGATCCTTTATGGATTAGTAGTTTACTGCCCAAGGTGTCTGGTTTGCTGAAAACAATATTTTCAGGGTTCCCTTTCAATAAAGCTGAATAACTGTTGTGAATCTCTCACTCATTTCATCATTTGTATTTCACCATAGCATTAACCCAGCTAATGTATTTATATATAATTGTTCTGCTTCTTGGGTGGTTTGTCACTTAATCTTCTATCTCGTGCCTCCTAACTCACCTGAGGCAAACAATCCCACAGAAGGGTACCTACGTGTTCCTTCGTATTGCCTAATTATAACACACCCAGAATGTTGGCTGAGTTACAGCATTCTGGGAGGTGCTATCTTACTGACAAAAGTGTGTAAACTTAGTGTCAGTAGGACTATACATAGCAAAAGGCAAGGTAAAAATACATTTTTCTTTAAAATAGATCTCCTACTATTGAAATAGAAAGAACGACTACTAAAAATCTTATGTTTCCCTGTAGAAAATTTGCCATTAGTCTGGAGATCTGTAGAAATCAGTCATTAAATTTCTGGGTGCTTTGGAAAAGACTCTCAGAAAACCTTAGCAAAAAAATTACTTATTTTGAATCTTTTCTGCCCTTCCCGTAATAGCATGTTGACATTCTTTAAACTGGTCATCAGTAGGGACTTGTTGCTAATACAAAGATGTGGATGGCACATGCCTATGTAAAGAGATACTGATTAAGAAGCAGAATGAGGGGAGCAAAATGGATAGCTATTTTACAAGGGCAGACATTGTGATAAGGGGGTCTGGAAAGAGAGAATCAGTCTCCAGGAGAACAAAGTGGCAATGGAAGTTCTGTGCAGGCCTCAAACTCATTCTGCATAAAGTCCTAAAACTGCCTCTGAGATGATTAACCAATGGACTTTTGCGGTGAAATCCTGACCTCATTGAAATCAGTGGCAAAACTCCTATTGACTTCAGTGGACCCAACAGTCTACCCTAGGTAACCAGTAGAGGTAGACCAGAAGGAGACCCGATGTAGGTCTCATTATATCCAGCTAGACTAAACTAAAAAGGATTGAGCATCTGAGCACCTTTAGTATTGACAGGTCTTCAATATTGTGCAGGTGGATGAAAATTTAGAAAGGCACTTGAGTAATTTGATTTATTCCTTAAATTATACATGTATCCTCTGAACTGTATACACTGTACGTACTGCCTGTTCTATTTTTGCTAGACTAAAATGGTAAAGAGCTAGACAATTTATAAGGGAAAAATACTCTTGCGTGGTTTCAGAACCCTAGAGATTGGTGAATAATAAATACAACAAGTTCATTAGTTTGTAGCACGTTTTACTTTTTGAGGTACATATGATTATTGTGGTATTGTAATTTTTTGGTGTAGTATGGATGATAAATGTGATACTACGTTTCAATGGGAATTACTGAACAAATTAGGGCCTGTTCATCCTCCCATTGACCTCAGTAAAAGCAGGATTGGACTCTAAATCCTAAAAACATCCTTGTTCTTTGTGTATTTTACAGCTGGAGAAAATAAGACAGAGAAGCTAATGTGACTTGCTTGAGGTATCAGAGGGAGTCAGTGTCAGAGGGTTCTATTTAGATTCTCTGTAATATCTGAGTGCCTTCCAGAAGTATATCCAACCACAAGACTGATCTTTTTTAGTCTGGTTTACTCTTTTTCCCTTTTTTTCATCGGGGGGGGCGTGTTTTTGTTTTGTTTATTATTATTTATTTATTTTATTTATTTATGTACTGTCTGCTGCACTGTGTTTTTATTATTCAAGGCAAGGTTCAGGAGCTGCACCTTGCACCTGGAATTGAAAGCAGAGAAGTTTGAGGTGGTTCTTTGATCCTGGGGGAGTGCGTTCCACAGACCTGGGCTGCCACCAAGACAGCTCTGTCTGCTACACAATCTAACTTTTATTCTTGTGGTGACAGCGCCGTTGTACCTGAGAAATGTAGCTGTCAGCCATAGTCAGTAGAGAATCTTTCAGGTATCTGGGGGGCCCAAACCATTCAGCACCTCAAAAATAAAGGCAGAGAGATCTTGAATTTAACTTGACATTCTATGGAGAGCCAATGGAAAGAGCAGATGGCAGATATGCTGTACTTTCAGTAGTCAGTTTTGATAAGGAAAAGTATCATTACATTCTGTACAGGTTGAAGGTTTTTAAAGCCTGATGACTGCATAACTAGATACACTGCATTGCTGTAGTCCAGCTGGGAAATGACCAAAGCATGTATTAATGGATACTGTCTACACTATGATAAAAGACCTGCGGCACAGCTGTGGCTGGCCCCAGTCAGCTGACTCAGACTTGAGGGGTTTGGGGTGTGGGGCTATAAAATTGCAGTGTAAACATTGGGTTCTGAAACCCTGTGAGGGAAAGGGTCTCAGAGCACAGACTCCAGCCTGAGTCTGAACGTCTACATTGAAATTCTCAGCCTCACAACGGAAGCAAAGTGAGCCCCAGTCAGCTGATCTGGGCTCTAACACTTGGCGCTGTAGGTTTTTTAATCTGACAGTCTCGACATACACAATGGCATCAGCTAATTTTTTGTCAGGATGGGACAAAGTCTGCTAGCCAGCTGCCGGGTGTAGAAAGCATTATTAGTAGCTGCTGCTCTGTGAGGTTTTAGAGAGGAATCCAGGAGTACTCAGCCTGGATTGATTTAACCAAATGTGGATGTGGACCTTCACCCAGTGGAGGCGGCACCCTGGCGACAAACTCCGAGTAGAACCTTTCTGGCCAAGTTAACTCTTAACATGGTGAAGTGTGGTCCCTAGGAGCAGCTAGATGGCTGGTTCCAGGAGGTCAACAACCGTCTAATTGAAAAGGATGGTATAAAAAGTTAAAATCAGGCCCAGAGTCTCTGCCGCAAAGCAGAAAGAGGAGTTGGGAGCAGTACAGGGAAACATCAAACTGTATTGGGAACATTATCAGAGACCTGACATGATAGAAATTGGATTGTTCCAATGAGCCTATAGATTCAGATCCAACTGATTATTCTTTAACTAAAAGGAAGCAAGGTTCCAAAGCTGGAAGGCAAACGCGGATCACCCCGATTTTACAGGACTGCCCTCTCCCCCGCCCCCAACCCCTTGGGAGCTCAGGCTGAAAATATAACTGCATATCCTGCCGCGGCTGGATGAATTTAGATTGGGATGGTTAGCGCTACAACCCAGCCTGCCTACCAGCTTCAATCCGGGTCGCGGCCGTTTGTCCCGCATTTCTGGGCAGCGCTTTGGGGCGGGTGACACGCAGTGCCATGTGTCCGGGAGGGCAGCGGCACTGGCTGCATCCCTCTGCCTCCTGGCCGCCCCCAAACTCCAGTCTGCAAATAGAGCGTCCCCTGAAAGGCGGCCGCGAACCCGAGGGCACAGTCTGCGCTGTCCCCGCGGAACGCACCGGGGGTGGCGCCTGTTGACCGCGGTTCCCTCTGGACGGGTTTGCAGCTGGGGAGGGGGAGCTCAGCGGGCAGAGCTCCGCGCGAGGACGCTGCTAAGCCCAGCGGTGGGCTGGTGCGTTCCACGCCGCGGGGCTCCTCCTGTACCCCGCCCGCGGCCGCCCGCAGGAGAGGGTGCCAGCCGCCGCGCCTCTCGTTCCCTCGCGCGCCGCCTCTCCCCCCCCACCCGAGCCTTTTCTTAATTGCTGTGCCTGCGACTATTGGCTGAAGTTCTCCCAGCGATTTGCATGAAGAGCGGGGGGCGTGTCTTCTGCTGCCTTCCCACCAGGCGCGAAATGACTGCAGTTTCAGTGGGAATGAACTACCAAGGGACGGGCAGGCGCTCGCAAGCCCTCGGAACAAGCTGGCTCCCGAGGAGCAGGCACCGGCAGCCGGAGATGGGGCACCTCCGCGGCGCGGGGCGCGCCACCAGCCCCAGGAGCCTGCAGGTAGGGGACGTGTGCGGGGGCAGCCCTGCAAGTTGTGAGCTCGTGCCCAGCAGAAGCGGTTGGGTTGGGAAAAAAAAAAGAAAGAAAAGAAAGAAAGAAGAAGAAGAAGCAAATGCTCTAGCTCGATCTAAACTTCACCGGGAGCGATCGATGGGTCCTGTTGGCTGGAGCACCTCTACCAACAGCAGTCAAAGCCGGGGGGGGGGGGGGTCTTTGTTTAGGTTAGAGAACCGTTCATGACACTGAACGGAGAATGGCTTTAAATGGAGGGGAGAAGAACTCCCCGAGGCTGGAGACGAAGTTAAGCGAACCCGTTTCCAAATGCAGAGAGCTACAGGCCGGCCTGGCAATCAGAAAGGGCCAGTCCTTTTGCATACTCTTTTCAGGCGCTTCTGGTGGCGTTTCGTGTGAGTCCTGCGGAGGGAGAAGGGGGCCGGTGAGGATCAGGACTGACCTGTTAAACGGGAATTGAAACTCGAACACCGAGCTGTGGGCAACATGAACGGGGAGCCCTTTTGCCCCTCTGTGTGAGGGGGTTTTGGTGCTGATGGTAAACTTCGCTACAGGGTCCCTGCATAATCTGTTTGCTGTACACCGGGTTGCATTGGGAGTTGTGCAACAGGACCATCGGAGGGGAATAGGCACATTTGTGACATGGTCCGTTTGCTTACGATAGTTGGTGTGCATGACCTGTTTGATGGACGCGGCAGTGTAGACTGTCTATGTGAAGTGGATAATGCATTTGGTGCACAGTGTGTGGTGTATTTGTTGCAGGCGGTTTCTTTTGGGGGGGGGGGGAAGTGGTGCACGTGTCCGTTTTCGGGTGCAGAGGGTGTATTTGGTGCACATTGTTATATGGGTTCGTGTGAGGAACAGATATTGCAGATGGCTTGGGTGTATTTGAGGTCAGGAGCTCAAGTATTTGGTGGTGTAATTAGGGGGCAAACGTTTGGGTATTTGGAATGCACATAGTGGTGAATATGAGTGAAAGATGGTGGTGAAAATGGTATATTTTGAGTAGGATTATGATATATTTGGGGTCTAGACTGGTGGTTTTGGAATGCAGGTGGTGGTGGTGTATTTGGGGTGCAAAGTGTGGTGTATTTGTGGTATAATTGATATGGGGTTCAGATGGTGATGTATTGTGGCCACAGATGGTGTATTTGGGATGTAGGTGGTGGTGTATTTGGGGTGCAGGTGATGGTTCAGCAGATGGGGCATTTGGGGTGCAAAGTATGGTGTGATGTGGTGTGTTTGGGGCACAGATGGGTGTGTATTTGGAGTGTGGGTGGTGGTGCAGATGATGGTGTATTTGGGGGGTAGTAGTGGTGTATTTGTGGTGCTGAAGGTCATGTATTTGTGGGTAGTTGGTGGTCTATTTGGATCATAGATGGGCAGGTGACTGGTTTTTAGCTGGTGTACTTGTGGTGCAGATGGTGATGTAGTTAGGGTGCAGTTGGGGTGTATTTGGGCTACAGATGGTGGTGTATTTGTGGTTCACATAGTGGTGTATTTGTGGGTAGGCGGTTTTGTATTTGTGGTGCAGCTTGTGGGCAGGGTGGGCTGGCTGGGCATATGCCAGGGACAGTCCCTCTCTAATCCCCTGTGCCTTTCTTTCCCTAGCATTTGTTCCTTTTCCTGCTCTTCATCGGCCCTTTCAACTGCTTCGCCAGTTACAGCCGCGCCACCGAGCTCTTCTACAGCCTCAACGAGGGGCTGCCAGCCGGGGTGCTCATCGGGAGCCTGGCACAGGACCTGCGGCTACATGGAGTGGCTGCAGAGGGGCCGCCAACCCGTCGCGGGGAGCCTGTGCTCTCCTTCAGCCTGGCCTCTCAGGGGTTGGGCGGCCAGTACGTGAGCCTGGACAACCGTTCAGGGGAGCTGCACACCTCAGCCCTGCAGATCGACCGCGAGGCGCTGTGCCTGGAGACTGGCGTCGGCTCAGCTGCCTCTCTGCTGGCACCGTCCTCAGAGCCCTGCCTGCTGCTGCTGGACGTGCTGGTGCTGCCTCAGGAGCACTTCCGCCTGGTGAAGGTGAAGATTGCCATCCGTGACGTCAATGACAATGCGCCACACTTCCCCGTGCCCAACATGCGCCTCTGGGTGACCGAGAATGCCCCCGTCGACACCCGCCTGGCCATAGAGCACCCGGCCCTCGACCCTGACCTTGGTACCAATGCGGTCCAGACCTACCGCCTTCAGGATGACTATGGGGTCTTCACCCTGGATGTGGAGGAGAATGAGAGCGGGGAGAGGACCCCCTACCTGATTGTTATGGGGGCCCTGGACAGGGAGGCCAGAGAGGAGTATGTCACCCTCATCATCGCAGAGGATGGGGGGACCCCACCGTTGCTGGGCAGTGCCACCCTCACCATTGGCATCAGTGACATCAACGACAACTGCCCCCAGTTCAGTGACTCCCAACTCAATGTCACCGTCTATGGGAATTCCAGTGCAGGGACACACGTGGCCACCATCCACGCAGTTGACATGGACCTGGGATCCAATGCCCAGATCTCTTACTCTTACAGTCAAAAAGTCCCCCAGCCATCAAGAGACTTGTTCCACCTGGACGAAAGTACAGGAGCGATCAAGCTCTCCAGTAAAATCAATAGTGATGCTCCCCGGCTCCATAGATTGACTATATTGGCCAATGGGCCTGGTTGTATCCCTGCTGTGATCACTGTGCTGGTGTCCATCATCAAAGTCATGTTGAGACCCCCTGAAGTGGTCCCTCGTTTTATAGCTAATGAAGTAGAAGGTGTGGTTTACTTGAAAGAATTGGAGCCTGTTAACACACCGATAGCATTTTTTACCATAAAAGACCCAGATGAAAAATATAAAGTGAATTGCTTTTTGGATGGCAATGGGCCATTCAAACTGTCACCATACAAACCATACAACAATGAATATTTATTAGAGACTACAAGGCCTTTAGACTACGAGGTGCAGCAGCTCTATGAAATATCAGTGGTTGCATGGAACTCAGAGGGATTTCATGTAAACAAGATAATTAAAGTGCAGGTTCTGGACGATAACGACAACTCACCAGTTTTCCCTCAACAATTAATAGAATTATCTATTGAAGAAAATAATGCTCCCAATGCTTTTTTGACCAAATTGCATGCAACGGATGCTGACAGTGGAGAGAGAGGGAAAGTCTCCTATTTTTTAGGGCCTGATGCCCCTTCATATTTTTCTTTAGATAAAACTACAGGTGTTCTTACAGTTTCCACTCAGCTGGACAGAGAAGAAAAAGAGAAATACAGATATACTGTTAAAGCAATAGATTCTGGATTGCCTCCCAGAGAATCGATAGCAACTGTCACCATCACAGTGTTGGATAAAAATGACAATAGTCCCAGATTTATCAATAAGGATTTCAGTTTTTTTGTACCAGAAAACTTTCCTGGTTTTGGGGAAATTGGAGTTATCAGTGTTACAGATGCTGATACAGGGCAAAATGGATGGGTAGCCCTTTCAGTTGTAAATGGAAGTGATATTTTTGTGATAGACACTGGCAAAGGAGTTTTGAGAGCTAAGGTCTCCCTCGACAGAGAGCAGCAAAGTTCCTATGTCTTGTGGGTTGAAGCTGTTGATGGAGGTGACCCTGCCCTGTCTTCTACTGCTAAAATAACTATCCTCCTTCTGGACATTAATGACAACCCCCCACTGGTCTTGTTTCCTCAGTCTAATATGTCTTATTTGTTGGTACTTCCTTCTACTCTTCCTGGCTCTCCCATCACAGAAGTCTATGCTGTAGATAAAGACACTGGCATGAATGCTGTCATAGCGTACAGCATCATAGGTAGAAGAGGTCCACGGCCTGAATCATTTAGGATTGACCCTAAAACTGGTAATATCACCTTGGAAGAGTCACTGATGCAGAATGACTATGGTCTCTACCGGCTACTGGTAAAAGTTAGCGATCATGGCTATCCAGAGCCCCTCCATTCCACAGTCATGGTGAACCTTTTTGTAAACGACACAGTGAGCAATGAGAGCTATATTGAAAGTTTGTTAAGAAAGGAGCCTGACATTAATATAGAGGAAAAAGAGCCACAAATATCTATAGAGCCTACGCATAAAAAAATGGAGTCACCATCTTGCGTGCCTACCTTAGTAGCCCTGTCAATAATAAGCTTGGGGTCAATCACTTTAGTAACTGGGATGGGCATTTACATCTGTTTACGGAAAGGGAAAAAGCATCACAGAGCAGATGAAAATTTGGAAGTACAAATCCCACTAAATGGAAGAATTGACCTTCATATGTTGGAGAAGAAACCAATGGAGATTTCTAATATTTGATGTTTCCATGTGGATAAACCAAACTGCTGTCTAACAAACCTTGAACAATGCCCAGATTGGGTATGTTGACAGTAATTACAATGAAGGACCACTAATTTATAACTTAATAATATTATAATTGTAAATAGGTGTTTACAGGTTTTTTAAAGTCAAATTCAGATTACAGCTTTTTTAATGAAATCTTCGTACTAATCGCTAGCAAGGAGTCTATAAAAACGAACATCATTTGCGGCTGTCATAAACCCATCATATCAGTGAATATACAGAGAGAGGAAGGTAAGACAATGATGCATTAAACTTAAGTTTAAAAAGTCATTTTAACCACAAGAGGGCATCAGATGCTCCTGTGCAGGGAACTGTTTGAGGTACCGTCCATGAGATCAATGCAAAGTATATTTATGGGTTTTAATATAAAACATATCTGGATATACATATATTTACACAAAAGAAATGTGTATTCCACTGGATGTATGATAAAAAGAGGAGGAAACATGCACTAGTAAAACAAACAGAATTTTTTCCTCATGAGTAATGCTTAGACAGTATGATAGAGAAGGCATTAACAAGAAGTGCAATTCCTGTTGAGCAAAGATGCAAAATATTGTCATGTAATCAGAATTTGAACTGCTGTAACATCTTCACCTTTCACTTATTATGGACTTAATATCTTCACACAAACGACCCTTGCTCCAACAGTTTACTTGCCGTTATTAGGGAAAAAATGTATTCACTATTTCTTACAACAAATGTACACACATACATGTCCATCTCAATAAATATGGCCAGATGCAAGGAAGAAAGGGAATGCCTAAATCCTTCGTTGTCCCAAAAGTGTTGATATTTTTATTCTTCCAGCAAGCTGTCAGTCATATTCCATCACTTTGGTTGTGTAACAGATATTTGTATGTGATACTTCTGATGCTAATCTGTCAGATGAAAACAAAAAACACTTCACATTATTAGCAATTCTAGAACTTTAGTTAGTTTACACTGACTATTGCTCCTCTCTGGGTTGGTATTTCATGTGAAAGATCTGATTTCTGCCTTTTTTTGGCTACCATTCCAGGCTCCTTTTCATTGGTTTTGTTTTTTGGATCAATTCCAAAATCGTATTTGTAAGACTGGTGGCATATTTTCTTGATAATTTATTCTTTGCTGCATCCTCTGCAACAAAGCAGCAGGTTTATCAGTGATGCATCATTTTCACTTAATTGTAAGAGCTGGGAACTATCTGTTGTATGATGGTTACATCAAATTTATCTGTGTAAACAAGGTAAATAAGTGTTATGCTTAAAACTAATCATTTTGATTTCTGGCATCATATGTCTGTACTGTACCAAAAGTGTTTATATGTCTGCAAATTAAAGCTATATATTTTCATAATAACTTTTTCTCTGTGTGCTAACATTTTAATGATAAAGCAGAGTACCACTCTGTTTACAAGCAATTTTTCATCATTACCTAGGTATTTACTCTTTTGTTCATTTTTAATTTAATTCATAGCACATTATTAAAAAGCATAATACTTCCAAAAATTAATACACTCCAAAACTGTTCTTAGGAACCTTATCCTGCACCCATTGGAATCAATGCCAAGGCTCAAATTGACTTAAATGGTTCAGTATCAGTATTCTTGTTTTTTAAAGGTATGCAGTGCAACTATATATAGATTTTGATACATTCACCCACTTTGGCTAGTACATTACTCCACTGTAAATTCATTGAAATCTGCAGGCTATTTGCTGAGTAAGGTGCTATTATCATGAGTGAGAGTATCAGAATCTGGCCTGTATTTTACCAAACCACCTTATTAGCAAAATGAATTTATTTTCAGAGGATTATTTCAACTAGTTCTTGTCTTTAATATACTCTCAGAACATTTTTTGTTTGGAAGCACTTTGATGGCTGTGTTCCATGAAAAAATTAATTCTACCTGCCAAACGCTTATGGTTTATCACCTTGTTTTGTTTCTTTTCATATTATTAATATATGAAAATGGTATGTATCCATGAAAATTCATATGTCATGAAAAAGACTGATTATTATCTCAGAAGAAATATGACTAATTCCTTGGAACTGGGTTCTTTATTATACATTTTGATGCTTTGGTGGAAAAGTTTAGTTCTCCATACGACATTTATTCAGTCTAGTGGCAGGTTAAGCAAAAGGAAAATAGTATTTTCTGCATTGCTTCTGTATTATTCAAATTAGAAGCCTGGTCTCATTTCCAGTGAAGTCAATGACAATTATACTATTGACTTAAATTGGAGCAGGAACAAGGCCCAATCTTTTAATAACAAAAAACTAAAATGTAAAATCATGGAACTGATCCTACAATCCTTACACACAGGGTACCAGATTGCGTGATTCTTACTCAGGCCTTGTCTACATGTGGACTTGCACAGATTGAATTGAACTTGTTGGTTTAAGAATGGCTCATTTTAGTTTATCTTAAACCTTTTCTTAATCAATTTAAGATAAACCAAAATGAGCCTGGTTTATATGAAATAAGAGTGTCCACACAGTCGTATGCACCTGGTTTAAGTAAATCAGTTTGCAATCATACCTTCACTTAGACTAGTGCAACTATGGGTGGTGAAGTAAAGATAAGCCTTTGCTTCTTAAATAGTCCCATTGACTTTAATGGGCAATTTGTGGTGGCAGGTGCTCGTCAGTGTCAGTAAGGTGTGATAATCCACCCCATGAGTAGTCTTCATGTAGGTAGTCCCACAGAAGAGGATAACGGGTGAAAGATTGGATTATTTTGGGTTTTTTTAACTCAAAACTATGCAATTGGCAGCAGGTAAAAAAAAGCTACCAGCTATGCAACAATTTGGTTAATCATATCCATAACAAAACAATCGGGTATTATCTCAAATTCATGGCACAATAGAAGTTTTTCATTTTAAAAAAAGAGGGCTTCTAATTTCCTAGTGTCAGAATAGTTGATACCAGTAATGAGGCACTTTTCTGTAGGCCTTGCTGTTGATAGAATATCTTTTACAGAAATCCCTTTCATGCAAAAGACATTTTTAATGAGTATAGCTAAAGTAAATTAGATTTGAAGATAAAAGACCCATTTTACTAACACCTTGTGTTAGTGCAGTTGCCAAAATGTGTGCTAATCTTGTCAGTGTTGGTAGTTGAGCTGGCACGAAAATAAATGTCCCATTCATTAAGAATCCCAATATCCATTGAACAATCTGTGAGCAAGTGGGAGCTGTTTCTCCAGTTCAATAAAAAATGAGATGGCCCTAAACTTTGTGCTGCCAAAGGCACCGTAGCATTGCAATGCAAAATGTATTTGAATTAAAATTAGCAAATAAAGGACAAGAAATGGGCTGTGAGCCTAGTGGAGGTGAGCATAGAAAATCAGTTTGGGTCCTTCTCTTTTTTTATTCCATTTGATCTCTCTAAAGAGATGGGCGCCCCATGAGTCTTTGAAGTTATAGTTTTGATGCAAAATTTGCTAAATGCTGCCTGTTTTAATATCAGTAAGGGATGAGTTCTGAAAGTGTGGCAATGTAAAGTAGAGCATTTTGCTTCCCCCCAGCCCATGTCTAACACGGAAACACTATTTTATCTGATAGCCTATGCAGGCTTCAAGGCTCAAATGTATGACTATGTCTACAAAGTCAGATCCAAAGCCCAGTGAAGTCAATGGCAAAACTACCTTTGACTTCAGTGCAGCACTCTTAATTTTTCAGTCTGGGAAGATTTAATGAAAATACCCTAATTCAAAAACATGAACAGGTTAATTCCTTACTCGACTTTCACTCTGGAGACTCACATTCAAAGTGGTCAAAAGAGAAATGAATTTCCTGGTCTGAGTTCATCCTAGCTCTCAGTGAACAGTGAGTGGCCTGCATTTACAAAAACAACCTGCAATTTGGCATAATTTGACATAAATGGCACTTCCAGCTCAAAAAAGGTCAGTGATAGAAACTGCAGGGTGTTTCTTTCCAAGACTCAGGTGCATTGGCAGAGCTGTGCAATGGAGCTTGTACAGTGACTGCTACCTGCTCTGTACTGTGCTTGTCACCAGTTTTGTTTCTAGCAATCATTCATTTTCATATGCATTAATATTTACAAAATTAACTTACAGTTCAAAACAATACATCAAAATACACAGTGACTCCACTGAAACAGACATTTGCTTCACACTGGTCTCCAACAAAGCTGGAGTTTGGACAGTTGAGTAAATTCATGTCCTTTATTACTAAAAAGTATCTATCTTTAAATTAGATGTCTTGTGAAATTTTAATGGAAGCCACAGGTACTCAGCACCTTTAGGATCAGCCTATCAGTTTAACAGGACTTCTCACAGGATTAAGGATTACTCATGTGAATAAAAGTTGCACGGTTGATCTTTCTACTTTATTAAAAATTAGTCTTTCATTTAATGGACTGGAAAATTATCTCTGGGAGCCATTTGCACACTTCTAGCACACTACTTCATAATAAGTCATTCAGAGTTATGAAGTTTCTCATAGTTTGTAGCATGTCATAATTTAAAGGTTTCTAGGTTAAAATGTGTCTAAAAATAACTAACTGCATGCAGAGTAGCTGTTTCTGTGTCATGCTCTGTACCAGACTGAAGCTGCGGCCAGGAAGATAAACCTGACATCTGCACTGCGACGCAGAGAAACTCACAGAATTTGGCAAGTAAGGAAGAACAAATAAAGATTTTCAAATTCTAGAAAACAAAGATACTTTCATTCCTACAAAGAAAGGTTACCTGTCTGACTAACACTCTGTAGGCCAAAGTTTCAGAATCTGCACCTAGAGTTTTAGACTAGTTTTGACTCAGTGGGTTTTAAAACCCAAATGATGCATTTCTGAATATTTCTGAAAAAGACCAAACAGAGCCCTAAGTATACAACAGGTGCTAAGGAAACATTGAATCATAGAATCATAGAATATCAGGGTTGGAAGGGACCCCAGAAGGTCATCTAGTCCAACCCCCTGCTCGAAGCAGGACCAATTCCCAGTTAAATCATCCCAGCCAGGGCTTTGTCAAGCCTGACCTTAAAAACCTCTAAGGAAGGAGATTCTACCACCTCCCTAGGTAACGCATTCCAGTGTTTCACCACCCTCTTAGTGAAAAAGTTTTTCCTAATATCCAATCTAAACCTCCCCCACTGCAACTTGATACAGAGCCTTTTAATAATTTATGATGCATTCAATCATTTATCTCACTGCCTGTGAAAACAAATCCATGCCTAATGTTTGACGTGCAGGTTTTCACATTGCTATCTTACACCCATAAAAAACTAGGTATTTTGAGTGGCAGGCATTTAGATTATAACTCAAATATACTATCTGTGATCATTTAATCCATGTTCCAATAGAGAAGATGACTTTGTGTTCAGGCTTGACATTATGTTTCCACAATCATTGGAATGACCATGGGTTTCAATCCCTGCAGGGTGAACTCAATTTTCCATCCTTCTGGATATGTTGTATATTTTACATCTCCAGAGCCCTGCACAAACATTAATCCTCACCACAAGCTAATGGAGTGAGTGTGCAGAATGGGAAAACAAACACTCAGAGGGTCAGATCCTGCCCTGATTATGTCTTGTGCAATTCCATAGAAGGGTGTAAATCAGGGAAGAATTTGGCCCATAGAGGTTAAGGTTAACAATTTCAAATGTATATTTAAATAAATAAAAGTGTCTTCCTTCAAGTGAGAAAATATGGGGCCTACATTACTTACCCAACATCCCAGAATCAAAGACTGCTGGGATTACAACCCTGTTAATGGTTCCTGGCTCCAGTTCCTCTGCTCTCCTCATTAGATTACTGCTCCTCTAAAGTACTTTTGCAAGCCTAGGAGCTTGATCCAGTGTCCACACACACACACAGAGTGGAATGTGTAAGTTAAATGCTGTCAGTTAGCCGAATGTGACTGCATTAGACTAGTGCTATGTATAATGACAGTTAAAGAATTTTGAGGAGCTGCAAGAAACTATGATATGTGAAGTATTCCAGTTATTACTAGTTATATTATTATAGTGCCCAGAGGACTCAGCCAAGATCGTGACCCCTTCATGTTTGTAGGTAATGTACAAACATATAATGAGGGACAGTCCCTGTCCCCAGAAAATTCACAGCTGAGTAGATGAGACAGGGTGGGAGGGAAAACAGATGCCCAGAGAGCGGATGTGCCTTGCCCAACATTACACAGGAGATCAGTGGCAGAGACAATGGAATTTAAGTCCCAGGCCAGTACGCTGCTTCTGCTATATGAATTATTTTAAAGCTGCGACAAAAATACTTTGTAGAATTATTTTTTTCAACTGTAGCCACCTCCTTTCAGGCAAAGCTTGCTGAACACATACAGGAAGTGTGATCCTGTACATGTATTAATGTGGTAAGCCCTTTGAAATGGTAGATTGAATACAAAGTTATGTAGTGCAAGTTAGTGCCCTCCTCCATATCACACACCGGGCTACATTTTTAGAAGAATGAAGTAATAAAAGAGCTGTGTGGTATCCAAAGGACCAGACAAGTGCTGCTTTCGGGGATGTGTTGCACTTCACTATGCACTGAAGTGGACAACAGCAGAGCATAGCAAAGTATAATTACATGCAGTCAAAATGAAAAAGTCCCTTAAAGAGATCAGGGGTACCGGTGAGAAATGAAAGGAAGTGGTCATAAGCTAAATAAAGGTTCACCCTGGTTCTGCTGGAGTTGCTGAGCATCCCCAGCAGTGCTAAGGTCCCCTTTCATCTTTCTTTGACCCTAAGAGTAAGCTGGCATGGTATTAGGGGTTTCTGATACTCAGCGCTAACACAAAATGCAGTAAACGACTCGCATTGTCAGGAGGTCAACGTTGTAAAGAGAAAAAAGGACGGAATGGTTTAAAAGGGTCTGTTGCACTACAATAATAGGAATTTTTTATTGGCAACTTTCCATCATGCTGTCACGTTGTTCTAGTGCATTTTTGCTAACACAGTACAAAACCGGTCTCATTAGAAACATTTGAATATTCTCAGCCAAAGTACTTGCTGCTACTGTGACCTGGTGTGTCCACAGAAACAGTGGAATTTTGTTAATGTTCCTTTTTTTTATTATTTTGTTAGATCCTTATTTATTTTGTATCAGTACACAAATACCATAGCTGACCCTGCAGTGACTTTCCAAACAATCTATTATTCTAAGATAGCCCTTCTCTCCTATATTTCATTAAATATTTTATTGCAGTAATAAGAAAGAGGACGTTTGGTATCCTGCAGATGTTTTCTGTTCAAATGGGAAGCACACAATTCTACCTACAAGCTACCTGCACATTATTTTGACTCATGGGGAGGGGGAAAGTGCATGCAACCAATATGTTTTTTAATTTGGGGGAGAGGGGGGTGTAACTGTTTTTGTTTTTCTCTGATGACAGCTGCGCATTCAGCAGAATTAAATAGGTTTGAATTGTTATTTATTAATTTACTTTTCTTTGACACAGAGGTGTACTGAAAAATCAGAGTCACAGCAAATATGGAGTTACTCACCTAACTGTAGCTATCTTATCATTTGGCCCACAGTTTTGTACAGCTGAGAATTTGGTTTACTTTCTCCACTGCTCTACAAGGAAAAACCCAAATGTTAGGGCATATTTAAGTCCTGGAAGTTCTATTAAATATCTACTTAAAATCAACACAAGATATCTAATTACTTAAATGCCTCAAAACTACTTTCCACTCCACTCTGAAACAAGTTAATTCAAATAATCCAGTGCTTTAGGCCCCAGGTACTGAGCACCTCCTATGAGGAGCTGAGTGTCCTCCACTCCCATCTGATCTCTCATGAGTTGAGGGCATTTTCATCAACTCACATAATTCTTTTGTATAAAGAAGACCAAAATCACCAGCATTTTCCCATCCAGACTGCAGCAGCTCTGGGGAGATCAGAAACAGGAACTTTAAAGAGTCCTGCTGTTTTTTGATACTAGCATCTCAGTTTTGACACAAAAAGTGCTTCATTTTAGTGCTTCTTCAATCACATAATTTTATATTGCAGAATGTAGTGGGTCTAGTGGTTTGACTGATCACATTTCTGATAACTTAAAAAAAAAAAGATACCAAATACCTAACATTTCTCCATGTATTTGCCCTCTTAAAAAAACAAAGTTTACGCTAATAAATTGAAACTATTTGGCTAATGTAATCAAATGTGATGCTCTGGCACAAGGACACAGCTTGTAAAGTATTAAGAGCAGTTCCCCTTGATGCTATAGTTAAAGTGCTTCTTTTTATACCTTTTTCTTTCTCTTGAATCAGACACTTTCCATGCCATCCAGGTATGTATTCATATGAGGTCTCACCTGAGTGGACATTTAAGATTTTACATTGAATTTTAATTAAATACAAAACAACTAAAGGCTGGGTGTTAATTTGAGGGAAACATCCAGAATAGCCAGTCAACCTTTTACCAGCTCAGCTAGATTGAGTATCCAGAAAAGCCAGCCCAGATGGGTATCATAAAAGCTACTCCAATCCACTGCCTCTGGCTTCTCATATACTGTTATGGTGGAGCAGCATAGGTCCACATTTTGCTCTCAGTGAAAACTTTTCAACCTTAATCCCAGTGACATCAGTGGAGTTGCACAAGCGTAACAGGAAAGCATTTGTCCATCCATAGTTTCATTAACATAGCTTTGCATATGTCTACATTTTCTTGTACAAATCACAGATGTTTTTAGTGTCTGTCATAAATATAAAGGGAAGGGTAAAGACCTTTAAATCCCTCCTGGGCGGAGGAAAAACCCTTTCACCTGTAAAGGGTTAAGAAGCTAAAATAACCTCGCTGGCACCTGACCAAAATGACCAATGAGGAGACAAGATACTTTCAAAGCTGGGGGGGGGGCGGAAGGTGGGGACAAAGGGTCTGACTGTCTGTGTGATACTTTTGCCGGGAACAGATCAGGAATGCTCTTCAGAACTCTTCAGAACTTCTGTTAAGTTAGTAAGTAATATAATTAGAAATGCGTTAGATTTTCTTTTGTTAAATGGCTGGTAAAATAGGTTTTGCTGAATGGAATGTATATTCCTGTTTTTGTGTCTTTTTGTAACTTAAGGTTTTGCCAAGAGGGATTCTCTATGTTTTGAATCTGATTACCCTGTGTGGTATTTACCATCTTGATTTTACAAAGGTGATTATTTTACTTTTTCTTTCATTAAAATTCTTCTTTTAAGAACCTGATTGCTTTTTTCATTGTTCTTAAGATACAATGGTTTGGGTCTGTGTTCACCTATGCAAATTGGTGAGGATTTTTATCAAGCCTTCCCCAGGAAAGGGGGTGTAGTGCTTGTGGGGATATTTTGGGGGGGAGACGTTTCCAAGTGGGCACTTCCCCTATTCTTTCTGTAACACTTTGGTGGTGGCAGCTTTTAACCTAAGCTGGTAAGAATAAGCTTAGGGGGTCTTTCATGCAGGTCCCCACTTCTGTACCCTAGAGTTCAGAGAGGGGAAGGAACCTTGACAGGGTCTATGAGTGAAACCAATACTGGTTTTTGTTCTAATAAGCCACTTCTCAACTCTGTTTTTGCTTGCTACTGCAGTAAGTTGCAGTGGGGGAGGTTTAGGTTGGATATTAGGAAAAACTTTTTCACTAAACGGGTGGTGAAACACTGGAATGCGTTACCTAGGGAGGTGGTAGAATCTCCTTCCTTAGAGGTTTTTAAGGTCAGGCTTGACAAAGCCCTGGCTGGGATGATTTAACTGGGAATTGGTCCTGCTTCGAGCAGGGGGTTGGACTAGATGACCTTCTGGGGTCCCTTCCAACCCTGATATTCTATGATTCTATGATTCTAAGATACTGTGTCCTGAGATACCCAGTAGCCAGGTATCACCTTTCTCTTTCCAAACTCCCAACCCACGTAAATAGGTTCAAGAGCATGTCTGCTGGGAACACTCTTGTACACATTTATCTGAGCCAACTGCTTTGTTTTCTCTGAGCACCCTTGTTCCTGAAAACTTTCTCACTGGAATGTTCACAAATCAGCAAATAACTGGGGTAACAATACCAGTGAAGTGAATTGGAGGCCTTATTTGCCAAGAGTCACATTTTTGGAAACCTGCTGTTTGTGAGGATGCAGACACCCAAAAATCCTAAAAAAAATGATACATGGTAGATACACAGAGGCAAAGAAAGGAGTCTCATTGCTACTCCATCCTCACTGGTCTACTGGTGATAGGTTACACTGTGCTAGGGATGCAATTCTTAGAGGAAAAAATTATGATTCCACACAACACAAGGGACAAAATGCTATGTTGCAATGCCAAAGGACATTTTGATATGGAAATATGCGAAAGAGGAGCCAGAGAAATCCTTTACCAGCCTGACAGAAACACACAGATTCCTTGTATGGTTCTAAAATGTTCTGTGTCAAACATATTCAACACAACAGTTTATAGAATCATTATATCTTCAGCAAATACCAGAAAGACCTTCCCAAAATGTATCAACTTCGCTTTTACTTTAAAGGCAAAGACAATTCAGTGGTAATTGACTTGTGCTCAGAGTGCTGTGAGTTGAGTGTTCTACAAGATGACCTCAGCGAAACATTTGAAGTCTACCTTCACAAGACATGAAATTCCTTAGCAAGTATTTTCAGATAATGGTCTACAATAAACTAGTGCAAGATTGGAAACTTTTACAAAGCATTAGGTTTCTCTGATCACATTATATCCAGTCCAAAGTACTCAAGGACAAAAGGACCTGCTGAATGAACAGGTCAAACTCAAAAATATACTCCAGACATTAGGACAGAGTGATGAAGATCCTTCTTGACTCTACATACAGAAATATATCCTAGAGGCTAATCTGGCATTTCCCATCCAATTATAAATAAATATATATTTTTTAAAAGATAATCAATTGCATCTGGCTTTCTTAACCTAAACAAGAGGTACTCCGTTGAGAAGAAGCAGATAGCTCATAAACAGATGCATTAAAGATATTACAACAGGTCAGTAAAGTTGAATGTTCCTCAGTAGGTACATGTATAAGAATAAAGTAAATGGGACCTGCTGAAATGCTGATCAAAGAAAATGCTCCTAGATCCTGTATACTACGCCCGTCAAATGGATCTGAGTTCAAGAAGAATGAGAAGGACACCTTAAAGGCTCTAGTAAATTCTGAGAAATATAAAAATATTAGCATTTAAAATGTAATATACTATCATGGATACTACACCTCAAGAGAAAGAGCTGATATGAAAGATGAGAAGACAAATCAGGAACTCGGTAGTATACCTGAAGCAGGTCCAAGTTTTTGAGTACCATAAAACCTAACAGATATTACTGACTGCAGACCGATTGTTACACTTTGAAGCTTTGACTTTCAAAGGGGAGGTTTAATGGTAAAAGCAGGAAGCAATGATCTAATATGTAACTAAAAGAGCCTTCTATAGTCATGACATTTTGACTTGTCAAGGACCTACTGTTGCCAACCCCACATATTCACAAACCATAGATTGGGTGCCCGAAATCATGCGTCTGATTTTAAAATCATGCAATTTTTTTGTCTTCTAATTTTTGAGCTTTGAGGGTACATTTAGGTCACATTTCTTAAGTTTTCCCTGCTGCCATAATGGCTTTTATTCAAAATGAAGGCTGAGATTTTAACATAGTGACAAGATTCCAGAAGCTGGGGCTTTAACCAAAAACACCAAATACAACACGATTCACAAGAGTTGTGTAATTAAAATGCTGCAGAATAAAGAAGAATCCAACATGTTTGCTATGGCATAGTGCCATCCTTTGGCACCATGAGTATGTATGTCAACACAGCAAAACAAGACCCAAGGCAGCAAGTATGTCTGCACTGCAACGTAAGCCCAGGATTCAAACTCAGGCTGAAGCCTAATGCCCCTTCAGTCTACACCCAAATTGTGCTAACCCAGGCTTTGAACCCAGGATGCCAGGACCCTACAGGGTTGGAATCGCCAAGCCCAAATTGAGCTGGGACCCCAGGTTCAAACCAGATTATTTTGCAGTGTAAACAAAGCCCCACTGGACTCATACTCTGAGAGTTCGCCAAAAGTATCCCACAATCCCACAGGGCAATGTTCTTTGTCCTCTGAACAGTCAAATTTGGTGGACAGTCAAGCTTTCCACACTGCATCATAAACAAAGGGCTAGAGAGGCCACATTTTGGGAGGGCACTAGGAAGTCTGGGATATGTCTGGTTGGACTCAGGTCCACATAATGCTGTGTAGACACTGGAGCCCCAGGTTGGGACCCAGGAGTCAACAATTCCTAACTTGGGGTTACAAATGAGTCTAGCCCTAGATTAACAAACCCAGGATCTGCTAACTTGAATGCTACTAACCCTGAGCTTACATTGTGGTGTAGACATACCCTCAGGGCCCAAGTCGACTAACTCGGGCTTCCAGGGCTTGTGCTGTAGGGTTAAAAGTAGCAGTGTACACGTTTGGGCTCAGGCAGAAGCCCAGGCTCTGTAACCCTGCAAGGTGGGAGGGTCTCAGAGCTTGGCTCCATCCCAAGCCCAAATGTCTACACTGCTGTTTCAGTTGACCCAGGCTGTGAAGCTTGCTGCAGCAGTTTTTTTTTTGTTTGTTTTGCTTTTTGTTCTGTGTAGATCTATCTGTAAGTGGCTGTCAAGAAATGCAGAGGCAGGAAGAAGTGGGCTACAGAGAGACATGAGACATAGAGAGTTTAGGTATTCTCTAAGTACAATACTAAATCTGGTTTCATCTGTTCTTGATGTAACAATTAAATAAAAAGCATTTCCCGGCTCTTTGAGAGTACAACATTGCCTTCTGAATACAACACACTTGGTACTCTGGCTAAAATAGATACATTACATTTGACATAAGAGCAATCAATTCTTCCTTATGGTATTGATTATTTCTCTTTTCAGCAAAGTCTTCCTTAATTAGATCCAGGTGTTTCCTCTTCTTACTCTTCTGGGACTTATTTCCCCATCACAAACACCTTGACTTCAGTAGCAAGTTATTTGTAGCATGTGTGAGGTAAAGGGAGTGATACAGCCTCTGGTCTCTAAGGGTATGTCTACACTGCAATTAGACACCCCTGGTTGGCCTATGCCAGCTGACCATGCTTGCAGGCTCAGACTAAGAGACTGCTTAATTGCGGTGCAGATGTTTAGATTCAGGATGCAGCCCCAGCTCTGGGACCCTCTGACCTCACAAGTTCCTAAAGCCTGGGCTCCAGCCCAAGTCCAAATGTCCATATCGCAATTAAACAGCCCCTGAGCCTGAGCCATTTAAGCTCAAGTCAGCTGGCATGAGCCAGCCATGGTTTTTTAATTGCAAAGTAGACATACCCTAAGGCTGAAATGTTATGTGGCTAAGCATGCTATCTTCTTTTATCCTTTTTGGTCCCCACTTTACTGCTTAATAACTTTAAAGTATAAGTATATGGTCAACGTTGCTCTTCTCATATCTCTGGACGGGTACAGGATAAGGTCACTGGTTTTGTCCACTCTTTCTTGCCTTCTTGGTAAAACTGATTTCCCCTTCTTGATGCACAGAGGCATGGTGTTTCATTATTTTGGTGCCAGGGGTCTTAATTTTAACCCAGTCCAGGTGACAAATGTAGCTGAAGGTTAAAAGATAAAAATACATTGCAGTGAAGCATCTGACAGATGTTTGGAAACTGGATAATGCTGGGAGAAATGAGATAAACAGATGGGAGACTTAATACTGGCTTGGAGGCGGGTGATGTAGCCAGTAAAGAAAAAAGATGCTACTATCAGAGTAATCTGCATAACCATTCATGCCAATCTTGAAAATAAAACCATGTTCGGGGTCAAATTACAAAGAAGTCAGTGAAGTTACTCTGGATTTACACTGGTGTAACAGAGAAAACAATTTAATACTACACATTTTACCCAGAACCAATGGCTGGAAGCTAAAGCCAGACAAATTCAAATTAGAAAAAGGGCAAAATTTCTTTACAGTGAGGTTGATTAACCACTGGAATAAACTACCAAGGGAAGTGGTAAATTTTCCACCTCTTGATGTCTTCATGTTTGAAGACTGTTATCAGGTCACCCTCAATCTTCTTTGTCAAAGCAAAACCAAACTTTTTCAGGCTGTGGGGCTTCATTCCTCAATTTAACAGGTTGCTCTAATTGTGCCTGGAGGTCATGAATGCCTGGATGATCATAGCAAGTCCAAGTTTCATGGCATGGGGTACTGGGTTCTGGCCAGCTGAGCCTATTGGGGCCTTCAATAGCATTAAAAAGTCCCACAGGGCCTTGATGTGGCAACTGATTTAGCAATCTGTGCCCAGATAACCTTGATAAGGGAGGATGTTATAGAAAGAAACCTAAGAGTTGTGTATGTTTAGTCACTGCTGAGCTGGACTGGTTTTGAATTGGCACTCTAGAGGTGAGCGATTCAATATCCTACTACTGCTGCCAGGAAATAGCTAGTACTCTATTGTCTGCAGGTATACTCTGGCCCTCCTTTGCACTTTCTGTGTGGATATATTTTATAATTCCCTAGAGTTTGAAAGGAAATAGATGACTATAGTTACATAGTAAAATTCTGCTCTGACTCACCTCATGCCATATATCATGGATAAATCATCATTTTAAATTGACATCAAACATAACTTAGGCCTTTTTATTCAACTACTATAATAATGACCCTTAATATTTTATAAGCTTTTTGTAGAAATACAGTTTTTAATTATTTTATTGTTAGTCACGGCCTTACTCACTGGTAGTCTCTGTAACAGATAATTCACTTTATACTGTGTTATAGGCTACCACTGGCCTTAATTTTGTTAGGCGCACCAGTATGAGCCCCCAGCAAAGAGACAGGGTAAAGGGAATTACTTTAAAATGGAAAGGGACAAAATCTGAGTTTAGATGAAGGTGCCATGAAGGATGCAGGCCTGCTATGTAATAATTTTTTTAGTAATATATATTTGATTGTTGTAAGGCAGGGGTTCCCAGACTTGGTTCGTGGCTTGTTCAGATTAAGCCCTGGTGGGTTGAGAGACGCTTTGTTTACCTAAGCGTCCGCAGGTACAGCTACTCGCAGGTCCAGGAACTGTGAACTGCGGCCACTGGGAGCTGCGAGCGGCTGTACCTACGGACACTCGGGTAAACAAAGCGTCTGGTGGCCCGCCAGGGGCTTACCCTGAACAAGCCATGAACCAAGTTTGGGAACCCCTCTTGTAAGGGATGTTTACTGTATGCATATATTGGTTTAGTTTAACAGCAGGCTGTTGGGGGGGGGAAAGGTAGGAAGGTTACACAATGACTTAAGAGAAGACATTTGTCAGCCAACATTTGGGGATTGTTATAAGACAATGGAAGGGAAATTGGCCCAGGGAATATTGGCTTGACCTCCTGAGGAGCTCCTCACACTGATTTTGGGCAGCAGGGCAAAGCCTGCAAAACCAAGAAGAACAAAGATTTGGACTTAGATCTAAAAGGACTCTCTCTCTCTGTTGGGGAGGCAAGAGTCAGGGAGCTGCTTGGGGGGTAACAGACTGACAGCCACAGGCACCAACTGGGGTGTCTGAAGAATTGTGGCCTTCCTAAGCTCTCTCACAGGATGTCAGGGTTTAGGTAAGATAGACATGTGTGCAGACCTTTTTTTGTTTTGATAACCTTTTTCCCTAATGTTATGCTTTATTCCTACTGTTAAGATTAAACCATATGGTGATTTGAGAAAGCTGCCTGGTCACTGTGTTTACTACTGGTCACCAGATCCTGAAGGTGCTGAATGCAGTCGGACCTGCAGGATTAAGCACAGTTGAGCTACAAGGCAGTGTAGCCCAGACTGCCATCTTAGAGTGGAACAACTGTGGGATTCTGCCCCAGGGAAGGTAAAGGCCCAATACCTAAGATCTGAGGGGGTGCACTCACAGAAACCAGTGAGAGGAATTAGGGGTGCAACTAGCCCCAGCACCAAGACAATTCCTTTCTCTGATGCTGATGGGGAATGTTTCCTTTTCTCTTTCCCTGTTGGGATATATGATGGTGGTTTGCTGGGCATCCAGACCTAGCTAAGAGATACACAGGCACCAAAGGGGAGCAATGTAGGCTGGCAAAACCCTGAGTTGATGAAGCAATGCAAAGAATACCTACTCCTCCACATATATATACTGCTTCATCCATTTGCGTCCCCCTCCTGATCCCCAAGTATGGAACAGTCTATTTGCTCCTCTCTCCTGCATGGCTCTGGGCCCCAGATTTTTTTTGCTTCTTGGGCTGATGACAGGTGTCATCCTTTAGTTTGCTGGAGCTAACTGGAGTGTGTGTGTGTGGTGTCTTCACCAAGTGGCCTAAATTAATATACAGGTTCTATGGAATTACTAATTAAAAGGAATCAGAGACCAATTTTTAAAAGGAACTCTTTATTAATGGCAAAGCTACAGATAAATTAAAAAGAAGGAGGAGGAGGATAGGAATTGGGGTAAGGGAAAAGTGCACGTAATAAAAGGGAACAGATGAATGAGCGACTAAATAAACCTTGCAACAATAATCAGAACCTCCCTCAAATGAAAATTATCCCCACTAGTCACTGAATGTCAATAAAATCTCAAATAGCATACAGAGGCAAGATTTTTGCAATCCCATCGTCTATCTGCAGCAGTCAGATGGTCAGTGCCCACACTGTCCTTTGTGTTGGAGCTCTTTAGGACAGCTTGAAGAAAGGTAATTTGGTAAAGAAAAATGATTAAAGGAGTGTGTGGGCCTGACCACTGTTTCTGTGTGAGGTGGTTCTGCATACCCCTTCCACTCCAGGGGATCTTTCAGCTGGCTGTCCACCAACAGGCCACAACTTCCTCCTCTTTAAGCACTTGCCCATCTGTTGAACTATTCCCAGGACTCACTTTTAAGGAGGTCCTTTGTAAGACAGATTTCTCATTGGGTGGAGCAAGTCCCAGATAGCTCAAACTCTGGCTTTCCCTTAGACTTCCAAGAACAAGGGAGGCCTAATGGGTTAGACTGCCAGACATTCCTCTCCCTCTGGAGTCAGTTTGTGGCTGGTAATTGTTTGGGTGGGAGACTGGCTTCACACCCTTCCCAGTGTTTTGAACAGCCAAATAGTTTCAGGGACAGCTAACTGAGAGGGTACCTCCCCATGAAGCTAGGTGCTTCTGGTCAGCTGGGCCCATGAGTCTGAGAAGAAAAACTGAATTATCTCCCTACTCTGAAGAATGCAACTAAGGAGCTGTGTTTCCTTCTTCCGCTGGATGCCGGCACTCATCAGCCTACCCCTTTGCCGCCACACTGTCTGTCCATTCTCAGTATTCGGGTCGGAGTGATATCAGCCAAGCAGAAGCAGTCAGAGCCTGCAGTTGGTTGCCTTGGCATCTCAATCAGGCCTCTGGCCCAGTAATTCCTCCTCCTCTTTTTCTCTATCCTAGCCCCCACTGCTAGGGTGGGTCTCTCAAGCACAAGCTAGGCAGGCAGCTTCTATTCCCAGCCTCAGCCTCAGTAGCTTCTCTGAGTTGGTGGGAGAAGCATCTCTCAAGCTCCCCAGATGGCAAGGGGGATTTTTAAAGCATCAGAATGAGGAGATCTCATTGGTGGACTTCTTCCCTGAAAGCGGAGACAAAAGCCCACTGAGGCAAAATGCCTCCTACTGCTCTCCTGGGTGCTGTAAATCTCTGCACCACTCCTTTATGCTGTGCTTGACTGACTTGATCTAACCCAATATTTCCTCTTTGAACTGGAATCAGAAAAATAAGCCTCATCCAGTGTTGGTTCTGGATCAAATCTTTACCTAGAACGCTCTAGGACCCTACTACCTAATTGCCTGTATATCCCTCTGTGATGTTCCCCACTGGTGTTATCTTGCCCGGTGATCTGCGAGGTCACTCCAATCCTCGACTCTGGGAGCCAGCCTTACCCTGCTGTGCTGTGAGAACCCCCACTCCTGGGTTGTTCACACACAGCCTCTGGCATGTAAGCTTCTCCCAGCTACATGAGGGAGCACTTTTGGCCAGCTGCTGCTTGGATTGTGCAACCGAACGACACTAGCCAATATCTCCGGTCCCAGACACAACCCTAAAAACCTTCGTCTTGCAGTGTCCAGTTATGCCC
This sequence comes from Lepidochelys olivacea, assembly GCF_965140295.1. NCBI lineage: Eukaryota > Metazoa > Chordata > Testudines > Cheloniidae > Lepidochelys > Lepidochelys olivacea. The sequence continues at coordinate 70,785,514 of NC_140411.1, read as the reverse complement.
TCTGGACGCTGCAAGCTTATATGAGTTTGTCAATTTAACAAAGAAATTAATATGTACCAGGCTTGTTATCTCAAGGGGAATCTCTGGCATACTTCAGACCAAATGCACTGCTTCAGGAAGAATAAACAAACACATTTATTAACTACAAGAAATAGATTTTAAGTGATTATAAGTCAAGCACAAGAAGTCAGATTTGGTCAAATGAAATAAAAGCAAAATGCATTCTAAGCTGATCTTAAAACTTTCAGTGCCCTTAGAAACGTAAATGCTTCTCACCACAGGCTGGCTCTTCAACAGGCTCTCCCTTTTGATCAGTGCTTCAGTTGCTGGTGGTGGTGTCTGTAGGTGGAGGTGGGAGAGAGATAGCGTGGCAAATGTCTCTCCCTTTTATCATGTTCTTTCTTCCCTCTTGGCTTCCACCCTCCCACCACTTCAGAGTCAGGTGAGCATTACCTCATAGTAGTCCCAAACTGACCAAGGAAGAGAGGGTGACTCACTCGAGAGTCCAACAGATCCTCTGTTGCTGCCTAGGCCAGTGTCCTTTGTTCCTGTGAGGCTGGGCTGGGTTTGTCCCATGCATGCCCTGATGAGGTGTGAACTGTCCCCTGCTCCTGGAGAGTTTTGCCTGGGCTTGTTTTAAGCCATGAGGATACATTTTCAGCCTCATAACTACACGCATGAAATTACAACCTATAACATCACTATAACAACAGTGCTCAGTGCTTCATGAGCTTTCTGAAGACACCCGGCATGGCAAACTTTGCATTAAATACTACACAATCATATTAGAAGGATGCATATGGGGGTGTAGGGTTTTCTCCTGAGGTACAGAGCATCACACCCTCCTCTCCACTACTTGCCAGCACATCTTCTTGTGTAGGAGACCTACCAGCAGGTATGAAATTGTGCTGGAGGAAGATAATGAAAATATGTAGGGGCTGTTTTGGCATCTTTTCATTGGAGGAAATCTTTATCTGAACATTCCACATCACTACAAAAAAACGTTCTGTTCACATATAATTGGGGGAGTTTAGCAGGGAGTGGTTCACATTTTTGTCAGACTCAGTTTATCCATCCCAACTTTACCTTCCTCTCCAAATTAGAATTAGGAATCCAGAAACTCTACTAAAATATTGTATAGTGTGCTGTCAATTCTGTAATTGAATAAGACATACAAAACTAGTGGTGACCTTTAAATGTAGACTCAGTCCTAAAGCAGCCAAACCCCTTCTCTGTTGCTGTCTCTAATAACATTTGCTTATTGAAAGCTTCTTACAATGTTTTTTGACAATTTTTCCAATCACTTCAGTAACAGAAAAAAATCAAAACTCTGGGCTTGTCTACATTTTCCGCTGGATCGATGGGCAGTGATCAATCCAGCAGGAGTCAATTTATCGTGTCTAGTCTAGACATGATAAATCAACCACCGAGTGCTCTCCCATCGACTCCAGTACTCCGCCAGGGCGAGAGGTGCAGGTGGAGTTGACTGGCAAGCATCAGCTACCGACTTACCACAGTGAAGACACCATGGTGAGTTGAGTAATTTAGATCGATCTTCCCTGCCCTCGTCCCAGTATGGACCAGGCCAAAGTCTCCTTCAATAGCTGATCCCACCTATGCTGATTTTGTTGTGGAATTGCCTAGATTTAATGACAAGATAATTTCCTACGGATTGATGTCATTGCTCATTTTACCACATATCTGGTTGCATGCTAAATGATGGGAGATCATTAAAGAAAACTGCATTTGTTTTGCAGCTCTCAGTTTGACAAGCCTTTTATTAATGTCTTTTCTTCCTAGCTAAAGTCAATGGCCTCTACTCATTCCTCATTCTTATTGGTCTCTCTGCAGCAGATCAGTAGGAGTGGTCTCAGCTCATCACTTGCTTGTTTGTCTCAATACTTGTGTTCATACCACGTGTAACTGTTATAAGGTAAGTTTGTTGTGGGGCAAGCTATGGCCTTTAGCCACTGGTCTGAGTACACTGTGGTGCAGAACCATATTGCTCTGTGTGAATTTTGGGGAGGGATTGAGCCTCACTGAAGATACAATTCCCCACCCACATAGCTCAGTGAGTTAGAAAAATGGCTTAGCATATGTGAAAAATAGATGTTTCTTTATTCTCCTCTAATAATTTGCATTCTGTTAATGTTAGAGGTAATCTGTTTTATTAGATCTATTTCTCTTCTCCACAATAAACCTAAATCAAATATCAAAGAGATACTGCATATTGTTTTACTCAATGTAATTCAAAATGTCAGAACGCTTTAAAAATATTTCATAATACCTGTTACAGGTGGAAAAAGTAAAGTTTCAGCTAATCATATGCCCAAAGGGAAGAACACTGGAAAGAGGGCAGAGGTGAAAGTAAGCCGGAACGGACCGGTGCGACGAACCAGCAAGAGCTGGTACACAGCTGACTGTACCGGCAGGGGGCAGCTTCCCCAGACCAGTAATTTAAAAGGGCCCGGGGTTCCAGGCAGCAGCTGGAGCCCTGGACCCTTTAAATCACCGCCAGAGCCCCGGGGGTCCTGGCCACCACCACAGCTACCACTACCATGGGGCTCTGGCAGTGATTTAAAGGGCTTGGGGATTTAAATCAGTATTTAAAGGGCCCGGGGATTTTAAGGCCCCACCTCTTCTAATTGAGGCCCCACCCCCTTCCGGTTGAGGCCCCACCCCCCTGCTTAGGACCCTGGCCCTGCGTATCGGTAAATCCTTTAAGTTACTTTCACCCCTGCAAGAGGGGTTTTTTTGAGGGGGGGAGAAGAAGTGTTGTTTTGAGTTTTTTACAGCTTGCTTTTCTTTATTGCATTGGTGGATGAGAAATCTCTTGGCTCGCCTTACCCCAGCTAGGGCATAAGACATTACTGCCCTTTTACTCCAGAGGCAATGTATACAATCTAGGTAATGCTCTATACTGTGGTATCTTTATGCATTTGTGCAGTGGATTTAAAATGGGATTTTTCCCTTTGTGAATACCACAGGTTTGGACCTAATTAATAACCATTAATGACAACATCATCTATTCTAAATTCTGCAGAATCCCAAGTCTCTTCCTACCTTCTATATAGGAATCAGTTATACACCACTGAAGTTCAGCCTCCTCTAAAATAGAACATCACCTTCTTTCTTTATTTTTATCCTCCCACACCCTCAGGTGCATAGGGCATCTGTCAATTTTTTCCATTTATTTAGGTCTTGTGCTGGTCTTTTCAGGCTTCTGAGTGTCATGTTGATGGATTTGGCTTCTTTCTCCATTGTTCTGTGTAATATTTCTCTAGGTCACCCTCTTTTTCCTCTTCCCAGTTGGTGTCCATATTACCACTTGATGTGGAACTCATGTTGATGGCATCTTTAAAGCATGTCCTAAATATGTCCATTGTTTCCTTCTTACCATGTTTGACACTGTAGGTTAGTTTGCTCTACTTTGAATTACTTAGAAAGTCGAGTGTGACAGCTGTTTAATAGCACACTGCAAAACTGTACAACATTTAGGACATTATGATAAGTGCCATGTCCAGTTCCAAGTGCTGAGGCAATTTAAATAGGCAGAATTTCTAGTGCTATCAATCTGTGACTATGTTCAAGCACTATATTCACTTTCAGAAGGGGAAGCTGAATAAAAAGAAAGGAAAATCTCCCAAAATATGCTAATCTGCAGCCTTGAAAAGAACACAAAAATAATTCAAAACCAAATCTTCTTTGTAATGTTTCCTGCTGTAATAATCCACCATCTCAATCCATTGTCAGCACAATGACATCCTTCAATTACTGCATCAGTAGAAGTAGGTATCTAATGGAGTAGAATGATGGTGCACAATAAAGGATTGCCAAAGGGGGATTAAAAAACTCAGTTTTAGGGGGAGGAATGGCTATTTTGGAGACTTACTTTATGAAGTTTGTGGCTCTTATACTTTTCTTTTAAAAGTGAGCTAGATGGCCTACAAGCATTGCCTTTCTTTACCCAGTGTCTCTAGCCAGTTAGGAATCCCTGAACCCAAAAAGTTAGGCAGAATTTCTGATGACTCAACCAGCTACAATGTTAGTTAGCCTAGACATCTGCAATTCTAATCCTGAGAGCACATCAACTATTCAGAACTTGGGAGTTAGACCAGGATAGTCTGAACATTACCCAGATGAAAATTGTGATTGCCAGCAATCTGAGAATGCAGCTGATTTGTATAAAAAGGAGCAGACGGCAGCTGCCTCATTTTTAACATGTCAACATGACTCAGAAAGACTACTGCTTGCCATGCTCTATTTTGCTCTAAGAAGCCAGGATGCATTGCTTTTGTGACCTGTACTGTCTGTAGGCCATACCTCTACATTAAATATGATGGTGACAAGGCCTTTCATAAACACTACTGGGCGTCTTTTTGGCTCAAGGCCTTCTTCTTTTGGGTTTCTCTTGTTATCTGTTTAGTTCGTATTTTTAGCTAAGTTTATGTAGGATTTCTGAAGACAAAGCAAAAAAATCTTACATCCCAAACATTAGCAATTAATGCAGTATTTCCATTTGCAGGGCAAAAAATGAGAACTCCATTACAAATCGTTTATGTTAAGTAAATTTATGAAGCTGGAAAGCCAGTGTCAGAACTCCTATTTTTAGCTTCTTGATTCTTGTTTTTCACAAAACAGTTTGTAACTGAGTCGATGGACAATCTCCAAACAACAAATGGAAGCTATAGTTTTAACAACCAAGGTTATATAGACTTACTTTTAATGGATACCGAACTGACATCACTAGATCGGAATTGGGACTCTTAACTACCAAGCCATCTCTAATGTACTGATTTTCTATCTCATGAATCATGTTTTCTACCTTGGTAGTATCCAGCAATTTCAGAAATTCATTCAAATTCCTCATCTTTAAAAAAATTTTCCTGGGGTTATTCATGTTCTTTCATTGGTAAACATTACAAGGAGACAGAGAATTTAAAATGAAATTGCTCTTTAACAGATCAATTGAACTTTACCATATACCCCATTTGAAAAGTCTGCATCTATCATCCAACAATATATATATGCACTCACTGGTACAACCAAAAGTAAGAAAAGAAAGAAGAATATCTATGTAAAATTAATTGAGTTCCAGTGTGACTTCGTTACATTGATGGAGTGGTATATGGTTACCTAAAACAAAAGCAAATTTGTTTTGGTTAAATGTGCTCCAATTTATGAAAACAACATCCTGCACCCCAGGTGATATGACTTCTGAATCATATAACATTCAGCCCTAAAGATCTACTTTTACTTATAATATTATGGGATTGAATGACACTTTCCTCTGAGATTCTTATTGCCTATCACACACAAATAGCTGACATATCCCTGATATTGAAGAAATTCCTTGATATTGAGCCTTTGGCAAACATTTTAATTTGGTTTAATTTTATTTTAGAGCTAATACCAACCACATTGGTGCAAGTATCAGAATACAATGTAGCTGCGCTCACTTCCAACCCTGTAAGAAACTGTACATGTAGCCTAAATGATCTAATATACTCACTTCCCTTTGACAGAAAAAAGTGAAAGACAGACCCATAGGGAGGCCAGTGGTATCAACAATACACTTCTGCTCATGAGCACAGATCATTAAAATGGTACTATTGCCTCTGGTAATAGCGTTAAAATGGTACTATTACAATGCACACTTCAGTGCTTTTACCATTTCAAGAACACTGAACTTGATGTTTTGAGCTGTGCATAGGGCATGAGATGCGCATAAATGCATATCAATGTTAGGTTTCCACTAGCTCTTTTGAAGACTTAGGAGAGGAAGCATGGTCTAATTGTTAAAGCACAGGACTGGAAGTGAGGCTGTCTGGATCCTGGCTCCGCCAAACATTTGTTGCATCATCTTGGAAAGTTAGTTACCTCTGCCTCAATTTCCCTGTCTGGAGAAAGAGGATAAAAATATTTGCCTCAGAAGGGTGTTGGGAGTTTTAATTCACTAATGTTTCTAAAGTACATTGAGATATTTGCAGAGACATGCAAAGTACTGCTAGAAAGTATTCAGAGAAATTATTCAAGTTGTGTTGCTATGCAATGTAGTCTGGTTTTAAAAGGTTGTTTTAGGATAAAGGGTGAAATCCTGACTCCAACGAGCTCCAAACTATTACTGACTTCAATGGAGCCAGAACTTCATTCACTGACTTCAAGGGAGTCAAGGTTTCACTCAAAATTCTGGACCCACTGAAGTCAATAGAAGCTTTATCATTAACTTCAATGGGACCAGGATCTGGCCTTTTGGCACAAATGGCAGACAAATTAATTGTGCAAGAAAGAGATTGAGCAAAAATGTTGTCTTCCTATGTATGACATACAGGTATTAAAGTCCTAATGAAGGTATTACAGAACTAGTTTCTGTCGCATCAAAGTGCATTGTGAGAAGGGTTCTTTTCAAATAAAATTATCATCTTCATCATCATCATCATTTACATTATTATACTTTTAGTAATCTTGGTATGAATTTATCAATAGTGATGAAAAATAATATAATGGAGTTTTCTATTCAGCTAAATTAATCTAGTCTGTGAGGTTCGTAAAGACTTGTCAGATGGTTTTACAATTTCAGTGACAACAAAATTGCATTTTTATATCTAAAAGAAAATAAGATGTATCTACTTGATATAGATAAATGTAACCTTCAATGTGTTTTTACTGGGTAATTTGGGAATTCAGCATTTCTTTCACTCTTTACAACTTATGAACTATAACTAGGCCAAATCGTGAACATATCTATTCTGTAGTACACTTGTGGGCTGTGCAAAAAGCCAACAACTTTCTGACAACAAGCACTCTCATTATTTCCAAAGCAAATCTAATATGTACAGTGCCTCCCAGGTACATGTGCAGTAAGTGAGAAAAGAATTAATACATTTATGACTAGTATATCCTTCCTTTACAGAAAGCCCTCATCTATTTTTGTACAGGGGTTAATATTATCTTATCACTGACCAAAGCATTCTATAAACTAGAGTATCTGAAATTACATTGAATTATTTAATTGTGTAGACAGCAAGTACTTAGCATCACTCCTGGACTGCTCAGATTTCTAGATTCATTTTATTGTTCTGTCTATGGCATGAGCAGAAACAATTACCAGGCCAGTAAAGCAGGAGGTCAGGTTACATGGGTCTGAAATCATGATTAGCGCAGTGACCTGGTTATGGTACAAATTAACTTTCCCTCTTGTTGTTCTTCTCTTTAATAATGCAGGCGTGCTTTTCTCTGTGTTTGCATGATAACAATGTTCTGATATAAAGACTACAAAATCCTTTCATAATAAATATTTCTGATTCAGTGATATTATTAATAAGCTCTTTCTGATTCTCATAACCAGTCCTGATCTCAACAACTTGCAAATGTTAATCAGAACAAAACAAAATGTGTCTCCTTTGAAAAGAAACTGCATTGGGCAAATTTACTTTAAACTTGAAAAGGAGTTTATTTGTTTATTCAGCTACTGTATTGGCAATGCTAGAGGCTTTGATAAAATGATTAGTTACATAACAGGCCAATGCTGCGAAATGAACTGCTTAATTTTGCTAGTGAAAAAGTATTGGAATTAGCCTAACTCCAGAGTCCAGAAAAAAAAATTGTCTAGACATGTAGCCAGTGTTTACAATAAAGGTAAAACTAAAGAAATCTACTACAATTCTAGAGTACCTGGAAAAAACCAAAGGTTTTTTTTCCTCCCCTATTTTGACTCCAAATTACTATTAAAAATACTATGGTAATCCCCAATAAAGATCCACTGTATTGGTTTTGGGCCACAGTATATTTTATAAGGGTTATCATTCTCTTTAATGCAGATCTTAAGTTTTCTCTCAAGACTAAATACCTTGTGCTTCCCCTTGACTCTAAGTTTCCATCTCATTCATGAATATGCATCTACTTCTTACCACTTCTACAACATAGGGTGAGGGTCCAGAAAGCTACAGCCAGACTAGTTAGCTCTAAGAAATGGAATCATGTCACCCTACCCTCCATCATCTTCACTATCAATTTATTACCAGATTCAAAATTGTCCTATTATTTTGAATTTTTTTCTGTGACAACTTCCATCTTACTATTATTATTTGCATTACAGTAATGTCTAGTAGAACTACATATCTATAATGAAAGATAGTCCATGCCACAAAGAGTTTACAAGTGGACAAGGCAGACAAAGGGAGAATTAAACTGTGAAAGGAGAGAATAAGGGTTGGATTCTCAGCTAAGCCCACTCTGTACCATAAAAACACAGATCAGATGTGGAGAATTTGGACCCTAGTGATATACCTAGAGTTACACAAAAAGTTGGTACCAGATGTAGGAACTGACCCAGATCTCCTGGGCCCCAGTCTAGTGCCACAAACATAAACCATAGCTACTTCATGCACTTCTGTCACACTGTTTCTGGCACTCCAGTCATAGATTCATAGATATTAAGGTCAGAAGGGACCATTATGATCATCTAGTCCGACCTCCTGCATAACACAGGTCACAGAATCTCACCCACCCACTCCTCTCACCTATGTCTGAGCTATTGAAGTCCTCAAATCATGGTTTAAAGACTTCAAGGAGCAGAGAATCCTCCAGAAAGTGACCCGTGCCCCATGCTACAGAGGAAGGCAAAAAGCCTCCAGGGCCTCTTCCAATCTTCCCTGGAGGAAAATTCCTTCCCGACCCCAAATATGACGATCAGCTAAACCCTGAGCATATGGGCAAGATTCACCAGCCAGATACCCAGGAAAGAATTTTCTGTAGTAACTCAGCTCCCACCCCATCTAACATCCCATCACAGGCCATTGGACCTATTTAACATGAATATTTAGAGATCAATTAATTGCCAAAATCATGTTATCCCATCATACCATCTCCTCCATAAACTTATCGAGTCTAATCTTAAAGCCAGATAGGTCTTTTGCCCCCACTGCTTCCCTTGGAAGGCTATTCCAAAACTTCACTCCTCTGATGGTTAGAAACCTTCATCTAATTTCAAGTCTAAACTTCCCAATGACCAGTTTATATCCAGTCTTGGGCTTCTTTCAATGCACTTCAAGGGGATGCTCTTTGGCACTATGTTGCTCTGTTTGTGCAGAACTGTTTCCCTTTATACCTTCCTCGATCTATGGCACTTATATGGCCTCCATTACCCTAATATCTGAGCACCTCACAATCTTTAATGAATTTTTCCCCACAACACCCTCGTGAGATGGGGAAGTGCTAGTATCCCATTTTATAGATGGGGGACTGAGACACAGCGAAGCTAAGTAACTTGCCCAGAGTAAGTCTGTGTTGGGGCAAGGAATCAATCCCTAGTCCCCACGTGCTGGGCTAGCGCCCTAACCACTGGATAATCCTTCCTCTCAATAAGTTGTTTCCTCTTTTTAAATTTCATCAGATAGCCTTTCTTTTCTGCTTAACTTATCAAAGACACTCGGTATAACATGTTGAGACAAAGTGCACTAAGGATAGTAATTACAGATGAACTTATTGAAGTTATTCCTGCACTACTATCTCCACTGTGGTTTGTACAAACCAGTATGATGGGCATCGTTTTACAATATAGCATGGTCCTGCTCTCCATTTGAAATTATAAGGCCACGCTTAACAAATTTGTATTTTTATGAATTCACTCAAGTAAATCAGTTGTTTTTGTTTTTCATCAAAGACTGGAAACACTAAGAGAGATCATTTGGCCAAAACACCTTTGGGAAACAGGAGTCAAATTGATATTTTCTAATTAAAAGGTATGAAAGAGCAGCTTTTTGAGAGAGTAGGGGTTCAAAGAATGTGCCCCTCCACACAACTAGAAGACACAGCAGTTATAAATGTATGGCTGAAAGCCAATGGAGCCTTAGTGTGCAACAAATAATCAAACACATCTCTTTGTAACCCCTCTTGTCAACCCTACTTACAAAAGAATAAAACTGAATGCTACAACCTAATGCTGTACATCCATGGAGGGAAATAATTTGAAAAACAGATATGCAATGCAGCACTTTTCTGTACATCTCAGTGTGCTTTACGAAGATGGGTAAGCATTAGAATCCACATTTCACACTTGGGAAGCTGAGGCATAGTGAGGTGTTTTTTTTTAACGGGTAAAATATTCAAATGCTCTTAATTGACCTAGAAGCCTAAGTCTCATTTCCAAAAGTAACTCAGTAGTCTAACACTTATTGACTTTCAGTGAGATTTAGGGTAAAACTTCAAAAGCACCTAAGGGACAGATTATTAAAGGTAGTTTAATGAATTTTTACTTATACAAATGGCAAAGGCATTCCAGCTCAAAAATGTATGGTTCAGTTGCTTCTACATGCTTTTTTATCTCCCTTATCTGGATCTCTAGTTAATTCAAATCCCAGTGACAGTCACTCAAATTTATCCTCAGGAGAGACTACTATTCACCACAGTTTGTCTGACTTTCCATGGAGCATGTGTAGCAACATAGTAGGCCCTGAAAGCCTGATGTAATATTTATGGTGGGGAAAGAAAAAGTTTCTCAAGAAAAATAAGAGGAGGAATGAAGTGCAAGGGCTAGTGGGGGGAGGGGAGGCGGAGGGAACAGAGGCAGCGTGGTGCCCATGCTCCAGGAATATTCCGGGCCTGGGGACCCAGCTCCACCAATGTTCGGCGCCGGGTCTCTCCAACGGCCCCATCTGCCTCCCCTGCAATGTCTCCCAGCCCTGCCTGTCACACCCAGGCAATTTAAAAGGGCTAGGGGGGGCCCTGGCCGCCACCGCCGCCATCACCAGCAGCACAGTGGGGCTAAGGCGACTTCCTGTCCGGCCTTGCTCTGCACCACTCCCAGAAGTGGAAAGAATGGCCCTACGGCCCTGGGGCTGGGGAGAGGGGTGTCTCTGCACGCTGCCCCGCCCCAAGTGCCGACTCCACAGCTCCCATTGGCCAGGAACTACAGCCAATGGGAGCTGCGGGGGCGGTGCCTGCGGGCAGCAGCACAGAGACCCCCTCGCTCTCCTCCGCCTAGGAGCCACTGCCAGAGGGGTGTGCGGGTTGCTTTTGGGAGCCGCCTGAGGTAAACACCGCATCCCTCAACCCCTCCTGCACCCCAACCCCCGCCCCAGCCCAGAGCCCCCACCCAAACTCCCTCCCAGAGCCTGCACCCCAACCCTCTGCCCCAGCTCAGATCCTGCACCCCAAACCCCCTAACGCACCCCCAAACTCCCTCCCAGAGCCTTAGGCAGGTGTACGAGCTGGGGACTTGGACCTATTCTGGGCACCACCAAAAATTATATAAACCTGCCACCCCTGGCGGGGAGAAGTGCTTGGGCCCTTCAGCATGACAGTGGGACTTTTCCCATATATTAGACAACTGTTGGACAGTCAGAAAAGTCCAGTCTAATGGTGGTTCAGGGCAAATCATGGTTTGGAATAGGTCTGTTTGGAAAGGAGAAATCCTGCCCAGGAAGATATTGTAACTGCTTCAGTCTTATTGAAATAAAGTGCTTTGCAAATGAGAGGTATTGTGCTGGTATAGTCCTCCTATCCTTCCTTCTGTTCAGCGTGCTTTGCTTGCAGCACAATTTCTTGTTTAGAGAAGTGATCAAAGGGAAGTGGGACAGAGAACAAAATGATGCCTGATTGCCACTGCCTTTACTAAAGATGCATGGCTTAAAAAGTCACAGGGTTTACTTTCGTCACAAGGATAGAAATTAAGTACATTTTGTACTTTATGCATTTCCCCCCATGAACTTTTACCAAAATCTCATTTTTCCCCACAAAAAAACCTCATAATACAGATACCACAGTTTGATGCAGTTCTTCACATAGCCATTTTTTCTAGGGGCTGGGAGAGCCCATCCTTTTACAGGGAAATGTTTGCTGTCTCTGACCATGGAATATATTAACAATCTATTTGTTTGTTCAGGGAAAAGGATTTAGCTTTGTTTCCAGTCAGCTTCTCATATGCTGAGTGCAGAAGTCAGAGGGCAAGATCAGGGAATATTTAAATGTGTTTAATAAAAACTGCTTAGTTTAGATGGTTTGCATAATTTCTCTCATGCTTTATTCAGTCTGAAAAAGCTCTTGGGCCACGAGAAAGTGTTTTGAATTTTCATCTCCATTCAAGAATAATACTAAACTCTTTTTTTTTTTTACAAAAAGAAAAGGAGTACTTGTGGCACTTTAGAGACTAATAAATTTATTTGAGCATAAGCTTTCATGAGATACAGCTCACTTCATCGGATGCAGGTGGTGACAAAACAGTTACATTTACCGTGACATTTACTATGGGGGGAAAAATAAGTGACAATTTGTTACCCAGACATAAATGATAAAGGGATTGCTTCTTGTTTTTGCTTATCTGTGTCTGTTGTGTTAGTTTTGGTTTAGGTTTTCACTTTCCCTCACTTTCTTGTTCAACATGGTTGAACATTTGAAAGATGTAAATATATGGCAGTGGATATGGCAAGAGGAAGAAACAAGCACCTAACAGTTACATTAATAGTACCAGAAAGAATTTACAAGAAACAAGTACATGAAAAATACTGTCAACCTGGATAAAAAGGTTACATGAATTCACATGTACAGCACTGACATTTTATTCTGGTGTATGACTCAGTATAAGCCTGCAACTACAAATGTCCTTATGTTGCAAAAAACAATCAAAACATTTAGGGCTTGATTCTGATACCCTTACTCCAGCTTAAAGAAAAGGAGTACTTGTGGCACCTTAGAGACTAACTAATTTATTTGAGCATGAGCTTTCGTGAGCTACAGCTCACTTCATCGGATGCATACCGTGGAAACTGCAGAAGACATTATATACACACAGAGACCATGAAACAATACCTCCTCCCATTGTTTCATGGTCTCTGTGTGTATATAATGTCTTCTGCAGTTTCCACGGTATGCATCCGATGAAGTGAGCTGTAGCTCACGAAAGCTCATGCTCAAATAAATTGGTTAGTCTCTAAGGTGCCACAAGTACTCCTTTTCTTTTTGCGAATACAGACTAACATGGCTGTTACTCTGAAACCTGTCATTACTCCAGCTTAGTAGCAGCCAATGCATGAGGCGATCCATTTAATGGACCTACTTGCTGAGTAATCAAGAAGAAGCCCCAATCTGATTTCTTCACTCTCTTTTTCAGTATTTCTGATGCTGACGTTGTACCTGTTCCTGAACATAAGAGATTGTATGCTGTGTATCTGCATATCAATGATAATGGTTTCTGGTGCTTGAAAAGACTAAGCCAATGTCTAATTTGACATCTCACAGTGAAGCTGTACTCCTTGCAGGAGCATCACTCATTTACTGGAGCAGTGGTGCTTCCGAACCTTCCGTACCACTGCTTTTTAATTGGATCCTCCAGCAGCAAGAGGCAATGAGTGTGTACATTTAAACTAAGCAAACAAAAACCAAACAAAACTTTGAATGTTCTTAAGCAACAGTTCTGAGAGATTTTAAATGTGATTCAGTGTGACTGAACAGGTGGAGCATAGGATGAGTCATAGCAAAACAGATGAAAGATCTGTCAAATCCAGGATTCTGTCTACAACTGCACCTGATATCAGATGTTTCAGAGAAATAAAAAACAAACAAACAAAACCCACCATCTAATTGTGCTACAGTATAATTTGTGGAGGGGATGTTTCTTCCTGGGGCCAGGTTGGGCTCAGTTTGCACCCTGAAGCATGTGGGTTGCTGACTTTTGAAATATCATCAAGCAGGTCTGTTTCCAGTAGGGCTCAACAGGGATCTGTTCTCAGCCCTATGCTATTTAACATTTTTATCAATGACCTGGAAGAAAACATAAAATAATCACTGATAAAGTTTGCAGATGACACGAAAATTGGGAGATGGTTAAATAATGAAGGATAGGTCACTGATTCAGAGCAATCTGCATCATTTGGTAAACTGGGCAGAAGCAAACAATATAGATTTTAATATGGCTAAATGTAAATGTCTACAACTGGGAATAAAGAATGTAATGCCATACTTACAGGATGGTGGATTCTATTCTGGGAAGCAGTGACTCTGAAAATGATTTGGGGATCATGGTGGTTAATTAACTGAACATGAGTTTCCAGCATGAAGCTGTGTCCAAAACAGCCACTGCGATCCTAGGATGCATAAACGGGAATCTCGAGCAGGAGTAGAGAGGTTATTTTACCCCAGTCTTTAGCACTGGTGCAACTGCTGCTGAAATACTATGTCCAGCTCTAGAGACTAACAAATTTTTGGGCATAAGCTTTCATGGGCTAAAACCCACTTCATCGGATGCATGCAGTGGAAAATACAGTAGGAAGATATATATACAGAGAGAACATGAAAAAATGGGTGTTGCCATACACACTGTAACGAGACTAATCAATTAAGGTGGCCTATTGTCAGCAGGAGAAAAAAACCTTTTGTAGTGATAATCAGGATGGCCCATTTCAAACAGTTAATAAGAAGGTGTGAGTAACGGTAGGGGGAAAAATAGCATGGTGAAATAGTTTTTAATTTGTGTAATGACCCATCCACTCCCAGTCTTTATTCAAGCCTAATTTAATGGTGTCCAGTTTGCAAATTAATTCCAATTCTGCAGTTTCTCGTTGGAGTCTGGTTTTGAAGTTTTTTTTGTTGGAGAATTGCGACTTTTAGGTCTGAAATTGAGTGACCAGGGAGGTTGAAGTGTTCTCCGAATGGTTTTTGATGTTATAATGCTTGACGTCTGATTTGTGTCCATTTATTCTTTTGCGTAGAGATTGTCCAGTTTGGCCAATGTACATGGCAGAGGGGCATTGCTGGCACATGATGGCATATATCATATTGGTAGATGTGCAGGTGAACGAGTCTCTGATAGTGTGGCTGATGTGATTAGGCCCTATGATGTTGTCCCCTGAATAGATATGTGGACACAGTTGGCAACGGGCTTTGTTGCAAGGATAGGTTCCTGGCTTAGTGTTTTTGTTGTGTGGTGTTTGCTTGCTGGTGAGTATTTGCTTCAGGTTGGGGGGCTGTCTGTAAGCAAGGACTGGCCTATCTCCCAAGATCTGTGAGAATGATAGCTCGTCCTTCAGGATAGGTTGTAGATCCTTGATGATGCATTGGAGAGGTTTTAGTTGGGGGCTGAAGGTGATGGCTAGTGGCGTTCTGTTATTTTCTTTGTTGGGTCTGTCTTGTAGTAGGTGACTTTTGGGTATTCTTCTAGCTCCGTCAATCTGTTTCTTCACTTCAGCCGGTGGGTACTGTAGTTTTAAGAATGCTTGATAGAGCTCTTGTAGGTGTTTGTCTCTGTCTGAGGGACTGAAGCAAATGTGGTTGTATCTTAGAGCTTGGCTGTAGACAATGGATTGTGTGGTGTGGTCTGGCTGAAAGCTGGAGGCATGTAGGTAAGTATAGTGATCAGTAGGTTTCCGGTATAGGGTGGTGTTTAAGTGACCATCGCTTATTAGCACTGTCGTGTCCAGGAAGTGGATCTCTTGTGTGGACTGGTCCAGGCTGAGGTTGATGATGGGATGGAAATTGTTGAAATCATGGTGGAATTCCTCAAGGGCTTCTTTTCCGTGGGTCCAGATGATGAAGATGTCATCAATGTAGTGCAAATAGAGTAGGGGCGTCAACTGTTTGAAATGGGCCATCCTGATGATCACTACAAAAGGTTTTTTTCTCCTGCTGATAATAGCCCACCTTCATTGAATAGTCTCGTTACAGTTGGTATGGCAACACTCATTTTTTCATGTTCTCTGTGTATATATATATCTTCCTACTGTATTTTCTACTGCATGCATCCAATGAAGTGGGTTTTACCCCATGACATCTTATGCCCAAATAAATTTGTTCGTCTCTAAGTAGCCACAATTACTCCTCGTTTTTTTGCTGATACAGACTAACACGGCTACCACTCTGAAACCTATGTCCAGCTCTGGTACCCACAATCCAAGATGTTGATAAATTGGAGAGGGGTCAGAAAAGAGCCACTGAAATGATTAAAAGATGAGAAAACATGCCTTTAAGGAGCTGAATCTATTTACTTAAACAAAGAGAGGTTTAAGGGATGACTTAATTATAATCTGTAAGTACTTGTATGGGAAACAAATATTTAATAATGGGTTCTTCAGTCTAGCAGAGAAAGGTGTCACATGATCCAATGGCTGGGAATTGAAGCTAGATAAATTCAGACTGGGAAATAAGGTTTAAATTTTTAACAGTGAAAGTAATACATCATTGGAACAATTTATCCAGGATCGTGGTGGATTCTCCATCAGTTACAATTTTTAAATCAAGGATGGAATTTTTTTCTAAAAGATCTGCTCTAGGAATTATTGTGGGGACGTTTTAGGGCCTGTGCTATACAGGGGGTCAGTCTAAATG
Source organism: Lepidochelys olivacea (assembly GCF_965140295.1). Classification (NCBI taxonomy): domain Eukaryota; kingdom Metazoa; phylum Chordata; order Testudines; family Cheloniidae; genus Lepidochelys; species Lepidochelys olivacea. The sequence goes on along the minus strand of NC_140411.1, from coordinate 70,769,197 downwards.
ATCACAATGGATCCTCTGGCCTTGGAATCTATTAATCCTTCCCAGAGAGTTAATCCACAGATCCTATTCTTCTTCATATAGCCATCTAGTCCCTTCCTAAGCTATTTGCCTCCCTAAAGTTTGGGAGTTGCTAAGATTTATTCATTTTTTCATAAAAAATATATTTTAAATGTGTCTTTTTCCCCCAGGACACTTTCATCACTGAAGCCAGGAGGACAGTTTGTTCTCCTCTGGTCCTCTTTCCATGAGCTCCAGACATATATTCAGCAACAACCACCAGTTTCACAGTTCAGCTACTGTAATCACTGAAATCTAGACATTTACCAAAACCAAAAAAAAAGGAAAACATTGAATGGTTGATACTTTATTGAAAAGGAAATATCACAGCCCTTCAATCCATATTTAGATACTAATGGGTGTGTATTTAATGTAACTGCTAATATATATATACATATATTTGCCATTATATTTACTATGAGCCATGGAACAGCAATAAATGTATAGATTTCTCATATTTTATTCTACAGTTATTTATATTTCAACATATTTCAATAGTATGTTTAATGTTTTTAAATATTGGAAAACAATATTTGGGATAATAGAGGGCCACCATGTAAATACAAAGCTGTAATTCACTAGAGGGCCTCAGCTGCTGTCATAAACTAGGCATTACCAGCTTAAGTGGTTTATGAACTGCTGCCGAATTCTGAGTGTGAAATATATCGGTGCATTTAATGGGTGAGCAGTTATTGTTATTTATAATATGTAGAAATTTTTTTATCAGCTGCTATGTCTTTCAAAGACAGGAGCATCCTCTTTCCTCACTCTTGCTACACTGAACAAGTATGCCATGGGCAGTAGCACTGTAGGCTTTTCCTACATCACTATATTAATGTGCATGAATCCTGACATGGGGCTGGGAGGGCAAGTACAATGGTTTGCATGTTCATTCAATACATTCTCTCTAATAAGGCTGCCAAAAAGGATATGAAGTAGGGTCTGTTGTGATGGGAACAGGATTGAAACAATCACATTCCAGATAGGCCACCATCAGCTGGTAGTCACTTTTGAACACTATTAGAAAGAGTGTCTCCAACCAAAGACCCAGATTAAAACAGCCACAAACTTGAAGAGGCTGGGGGGAGAATTTAGAATCCAAACTCATAACTGTAGGAGGGAAACAGTAACTCTGTGGACATCTATTTATTGTACTCAACAAGTAAAACAAAGATCTATGTGACATAAGCATTCAAAGACAGAAGTTTGAGACTACAGCAGAATTTGTCTAATACAGTTGAAAACTAATGTTTATTAGAGTTTTAGCTGCAGCACAATTTTGTTTCTCAAACTCCTTTGTCATTCTACATCACCTGCTGATCTTTATAAATTACAGGCCAGATTTGGATCTCACCTACACTGGTGTAAATCTCAGATAACTGCAGCGAAGTCAACACAGCTACTCTGGATTTAAATCTATTATAACTGAGATCACAATGTGGCCTGGCATCTCACTCAAGATTTCTATGATTCTTTCTGATCACCTTTTTCCATACTCAGGAAAGATTTGGTTAAAATCCTATTGAAATATTTAAATTACAGGCATGTCAGAAGTGCAGGATAAGTACTGTGCCCTGTTTAGTGCTCTGAGTTCAAGGGGTATAACGTGACTCAGCCTATTCCCTAGGATAGTGGAGACCAAGAGCTTTGAAGAGTTGGTGTGATTTTTAAAAGTGCTCAGCACTAACTCTGCTCCCCTTGAAGTTAGACCAAAACGGATTGCATTCAGAAAGCCCCTTTGGAGTCTGGGTTTTAAAGAAAATGGATTGATGTGCTAGTCTGCTGACTTCTGTACAAATATTTGTCATCCTAACTGACTGGTGGATCAGTTCTGCCTGCCCACCTTGAGGAATGTTGGTGTATTGATGAAGTGCCAAGAGAAAATCAGGGAGGGAGGAAAGTTAGTGACCCCAGGCTAAGGAGGAGGCCTTCATTCCCAATGCTCCATAATAAGTAGGATGCCTCAGTAAACCTAGGGAGTGCTATGAAGCCTGATGGGAGAAGTTCTTTCAGAATGGTTGCATAGATATCCAAACATTTGAAATTATATTCCAAATAAATCCAGACAATGAGCCTTTTGAGGTTTGCCGATCATTACCGGTGAGCACCATAGCATTCTCTCTCCATCATTCCGCCTTCTAGTATCTGCCACAGACAGCCCTTTATTTGAATCTTGACATATAGCTTCTGGAATGTCTTGGGAGGCAAAATAGTGCTTAATACCAAGATGACACATGAAAAGCAATACCCTTCTTTTCCGCAGAAGATCAGGATTATAGAAGAATAATCCATTGCTACAAGCATAAAGGAAGAGTTGTCACCACTGTATAATCCCATTATGCACAGAATGTATGTTATTCAACAATATATCCTTTAACATAATAGAAGGACTAAATATAGGAGGCGAGAAGCTTAGTGAAATTCTGTCTCAATGAAAAATATTCAGTACAAATTCTGCTTTTTTCAGTTCTAACAAACTCTTATGAGGTTTGCTCTTAAATTCACATAGAAAAATATCATTCTTCACTGTTCAGATGAAAGTGTGTGTTAATTGCTCTTGTATTGTTTAGTGCCATTGGAGTTCATATTGCTATCTTTATAAATGATGATCCAAATATGTCTGGAAGATTGTTGGGTGCATAAGAGAAATTCATTCAGCAGAAGTTTTCTGAGCTTTTAACAGACCATGGCTCTGTAGTCTGTTGACCTACTAGGCAAGAAGCACATTTTAAAACGATGTGGAAAAAATGGAGGGTGGAAAAAAGCCACAAAAATGATTGGAGGGATGGAGAAAATGCCTTACAGTGAGAAACTTAAAGAGTTCAACCTGTTTCTTTTATCAACAAGAGATTCAGAGGTGACTTGATTACAGTGTGTAAGTACCTTCACAGGGAGAAAATACTAAAGGGTTCTAAAGGGTTCTTTAATTTATTAGAGAAAGGCATAAAAAGGACCAGTGACTGGAAACTAACGCCAAACAAATTCAAATTAAAAATAAGATATTTTCTAAAGCATTTTTTCTTAATCTCTGGGCTAGAAGAGTATCTTGGCCATTGGACTATGGATATTCCAAGGCCGGGCACACTCATCCTCTCTAGGGTTGATAGCTGCCCAGTTTTTGACTGGAAAATATGATTGGAAAGGGGACCTGGAGGGTGTCCAGTCAGAAGTACTGACCGAACACCAAAATTCTGGTTACCGCCTGCAAGGGCACCAGAATGGAGCAGGGGAGGGAGAGTGTCGCTGCCTGCAAATGCCACTGCAAGCCTGGCCAGCCCTGTGACAGCCTGGCCCAGGTCATGGGCCTGCATCTCGTGGGCAGGCAGGCAGGTTCCGAGTCAGTCCAAGCCCTGCTATGCAGGCGGCAGGTGAGCACGGGGGAGGGGGAGTGAGCGAGCGAGCAACAGGGGGGAGAGAGTGAGCAAGCAACAGGGGTGGGGGGGGAGGGAAGCGAGTGATGGGCAGGGCCTATTGTGTCTGATTTTAAGAAATCTGAAAGTAGGCAACCCTAATCCTCTTCTGTTGAAGCCATTTCACTTTGTATAAATAATTAAATATGCACTGGACCAGAGAGACAGAAAGAAACTAACTCTATAGTCCAGTAGCTAGGCTACTTTCCTGAGAGGTGGGAAATCCATGTTCAAATCCCTTCTCCTTATCAGGCAGAAGGGGGCATTAAACTGAGATCGCCCACATCCTTGGTGAGTGCCCTGAATACTGGGCAAAAGGTTATAAGGAAGGCTACCACCTCCTCTCCCTGGCCATTTTGTGTTGACTTAGGCGTGCACCAGTGCAGTTTTTGCAAGAAGTGGCTTAGGCACTTACAGCAGCTGAATCCAGGAGAGGGTTCAGAGCGGTAGATTGTAAGCAGAGATGGGCAACTCCCACCAGCCCCATCAGGTGCCTAACTGTAAGATGGGCAAGGCTTAGGGCACACTCTTGTCATCAGCATCTGCTCTTGGTTAGTTTAGGTGGCTCCCCACCTAGTATGCTCGCTTTTGTGGATTTCATTCTCAAATGCCTCTCTCCTTTCCACCCTCCCACCCCCCGCCACACACACATACACCCACACCCAATGTATTATATCGGAAACTTGTGGCGACAAACTCAGGATGCCATAGCTGCTAGATGGTTAGACTCTGATGAGGTGGGAATATTTTGTAATATTTTATGACTCATATGCATGCCTTGCTTTCATCTGTACTTTGCATTGCTAGCCAGTGAGTGCAAAGGGGTCAAAAAGCTGATCTTGGGGTGGAGCAGGAGACATGAGGAGTTGTGTAATGTAACTGTCTAAGGGGGAATGAATGGATGGTTAAAGGATGGGTTGAAACTGACCCATATCAATGGATGGTCCGAACAGGCAATTGGAGCCCCAGTGACTGAACAACTGAACACCTATCTACGGGAATCTCCAGCAGATGGAGCATGTGAACTCAGCCCGGGTCTGTGGGAATTAGACAAGAGACTAAAAGGTGTCTGGTGGCTGAGATAGGAATTAGCTTTTGGAGAGACACGGGGCTCTCACCTCGGACTGACAGAGACAGAGGGAGATGTCCAAAAAAAGGGATTCCACAGCAGCTTGGCTGGGTGGAACACTGGCTAGGCCAGAACATACTAGGTTTAAAACTTTGCTTTTCTACGCTAAACTAAGGACTTCCTGATGCTGAGTTCCAGTTGACTAATAAATCCTTCTCTGTTTTGAAAAGGCAGCCTGGTGTCACTGCAAATACTTTCTGAGGTGTATTCATCACTGGAGTGTAAAAGTTTCTGACCAGGTGTCTGTCAGTTGGACTCACTAGACAGAGCTCACAGTGTGAAACAGGAGTGCCAGAGGCTCAGACTTTGAGGCATTGATGCTGCATGGCCTACTCTTAAGGAAAAATGGGACCCCTAAGAGGTCTGGCAAACTGAAGGGGTTCTTCCAATGGACTGTTTAAAAGCTGGCCATAACACAGATCCTGTGGAGACATGACACAGGTGTTGCAATGCCTAACTCTGACATGCCTAAGTCCCCTTGTGGACCTGGGCCTAACTTTATTCCTATTAAATGAGGTCTTATATTAGAAACTCTAGTAACACATTTTCTTAACCACAAGTAGGTAATCTCATGGTAGATGTTTCCAACTGGGAACCCTACCATCAATATTCAGTGTTTCTTCATGTTCTTATTTGCCTACACAGCTTTGTGTTAGGATTGTATTGTTTAGGCCAGTGTTTCCCAAACTCGGGACGCCGCTTGTTCAGGGAAAGTCCCTGGCAGGCCCGGCCAGTTTGTTTACCTGCCATGTCCTCAGGTTTGGCCAATCGTGGCTCCCACTGGCCGTGGTTTGCTGTGCCTGGCCAATGGGGGCTGTGGGAAGTGGCGCGTGCTGAGGGATGTGCTAGCCATCGCTTCCCGCATCCCCCATTGGCCAGGCACAGCAAACCGCAGCCAGTGGGAGCCGCGATCGGTTGAACCTGCAGATGCGGCAGGTAAACAAACTGGCCAGGCCCGCCAGGGGGTTTCCCTGAACAAGCGGCGTCCCAAGTTTGGGAAACACTGGTTTAGGCTTTCAGACATTGGTTAATCCATGTTGTAACAGTTGCCAATGACTAAGGGCCTTCAAGAAAAAAATTCCCAGGTTTTATGAAAGCTGTTATTCCATTTTTACCAATTTCCACTCAAATTTTGTACCCCTCAAGTACATGAAAATACTGATCATGTTAAGCAAATCCAATACATTATGTTGTGGTTCAAATACAAGACAGAACAAGGCTTTAAGCAAGCAAGCAGGCTGGTCTGCCGATGGGCTGGTCTCCTGTCAGCTTTCCACCCTTTTTATTTATTTATTTATTTATTTATTTAGCGCATTACATACTCCAACAGATAAAAGGAATACACTGGCTTTGTTTAATATTTTTATTTACTAATATTTATTTACTGCATTTTTTGCTCTTGGGCCTTGAGCCCAGTTCTGGGAGGCTTCCCACAGTTTATGTCATCTGGGTGAGATTCCAAGGTTCATGCCCTTGAGAGGAGCCGTGTGTGCACTGCTCCTACACAACACTCCGGGTGTGCCCTGAATGTTGCCAAGTGCATGAACCCCGTATGAATGCTACAACATTACATAGGGTAGATGTGTATGGTAATAAATTAGCCTGCATACAAATGTGAGACTGTCTATTAAAGTAAGGCAATGTAGTGGAAGATACATACACACATGCATGCACATGCATAATGTACTGTTAATGTACAGTTGATGAAATCAGCCAACATATTAAATTGCTTGTACTTTCAGTACTCTTACTTTTCTCTGTTTGTTGTTGTTTTATTTCCTTTCCTGCTGTCCCAGTATTAACCCAGATATTTACCGAGAACTAACTGTGTATTTAGTTTTGCACCCATGTTTTTAATTTTTGTAATGAGCACTGATAAAATCCCCAGAAGATTAAAAAAAAATTGAAACCAAAAATGAAGGGCTTTACCAGTGACCCCATACATTTGCAGGCAGCCTTTAAAAACTAAACAAAATGGAAAAGCCCATAATTTGTAATGAATAAAGGCCATATTTAAAATTGTGTGGATGATCACATGCTCTGTGTGATGACATCAACCTCAGATTCACATCGTCATCTGCACATTGTCCTTATCCCTTCCCTACTTATACAATGTCAGCTAAGATAGAGGAGTCTTATGCAGCATCAGTAGTGGAGTCGTCAAGGTTGTCCACTGCACTTTTCTTTTCACACAATAAGTGCAAAAGCAGCAGTTTTACCATGTTACCCGCCCTCATTTTCTCCCCACAGAAGATTTCTGAAGTGCTGGCACTAGGCCATAATCACTCTAGGTGTTCCTGGCAGTATGCTGATTGCAAAGAAATACAAATATTACTCCAAGTCTACTTCCTTGTCTCCAAGGCAGCCAGTCAAGCCCTCTTTTCTGCCTGATTCCGTAGAGCTCCGTTGAGCTCTTATGCTTCCTCCCTGCTTAACTCAGCTAAAGTTAAGCATATTCCAAAAGTGCATCATCATCTGGGCTGACAACTCCAGGGACATAGAGGGTGGGAGGTTCTCCAAGTCTCAGTGCAGGAGATGACTCTGAAGTATTATGGGCTTGATCCAAAGTCAACTGAAGTCAGTGGGGCTGGTTACTGAGTAAGCTACAAATTACTACTCAAGGAGAATAAGAGCATCCTTATCTGACCAAAGAAAGGAAACAAATACAGGTTGTTGGGTTGCTGCTATTCAAAAAATTGCATTTTATCCATAATTTTTGTATTTGCATTGGAAAATCAGTATGAAAGCCGGCAAAATATAGGCTTTGATAAGTAGCTTATGTGAAACTGCAGGTGTCTTACTTCTCAGATGGTTCCATGTGCATCTAGACTTATTGAGTTGATACATGTGCCCTAAAACATTATTCATAAAGTAAAAAAAAGCAACTGTCATAAGTGCCTGCAAGACAAGCTATATTACCCTTGTGCCTTGGAAACACTTTCAGACCATATTCTGTGTAAATGTACAGCATGTAAGATGAAAATACATTTGAGGCTTCTGGGTTTTGGTCCCTTGGTACATTTCCTTGCCATATTCACAGGCCAAGATAAATAGAAAAGCAGACACAGCTATAAACTGCAAGCCTTATTTAGTGTCTCTACTCAACCTAATAATTCCATTTCACATTACCCATGCCACACAATTCTTCCCTTATTAAATACAGAACACTAAAATCTAATCTGCCTTTGTACACCTTTACATATGACAGCATTATGAACCAACCTATATGGCCACACAGAAGCCTTAGGAGGAGTAAAACCCTCCTCATGGCCTTGTGTATCCTCCCTATCTCTCTATTGTATGGAGTAAGCAGAGGCTGCACACCCTTACTCCATGTGTAGATAGGAAGGGGGTGGGAAGAAAAGGCTAGGAAATTGGTGGAATCTTGGCTCTGTCCCTCAACATACTGGGCAGCACACCTGCCCTGGTTCATGAGGGGGTGGGAGGTAATCTTTTATTGATATGGGCCAGTAATCCATAGGGTATAGGACTATTAACCCTCCCCTCAACTCCCAGCAGCAAGTGGTGGAGCAGGGAAGGAATCAGACCTCTCACAATTTCTTCCTCTGTGGTTCCTGAGGCAGTGCAGCTATACAGAGCCCCTTTCAAAGGGAATCAGCACATCCTAGCCCTCAGAATGTTGCACAACTCAGCTCCTCTTGAGAGGCCTAGCTTTCTGCTACCTCTTTCAAAACTCCTGTAGGTACCAGGAAGTGTTTCCAAAGTGGCTGTAGAGTTACTTGGATGGCTTTCTCAGAATATCATTAAGATGTACTGCACACATTTATATTTTTGTTATATAAAGCTTGAGAAAAGGTTTTTTTATTTTATTTTTTTAAGTATTTTATGGGATTTTTAATGCTAAACAAAATTTCAGATTGATATGTGAAAAAAAATCTATTTACTGAACACGCATTATTCAGAGTTTTCCTCTCCTTTTTTTCTGGCAAACATATTTTGCTTTTAAGACAAGAGTTTTCCTCCCTCAGAGAGCATCTTCTATTACTGTAAGATCCTGTGGCGAAGTCACAATGCTGAAATTTTGATATAACAGTAATTACCATAGTAACACACTGTGGTGTATGAAATGCAGGACTATCATTCAATCGCAAGATCAAGCAAGAGAAACTGGGTATTGAGGTAGAAAGTCCTTGTTCTAAACACAATATCTGCAATAATAGGGAACACAGTGGAGACCATAATGTTTCCCCAGGGAACACAAAATAACTAGTGGCAAATTAAATTGGTTTTTGTATACAAGTTCTCCTTTTCCAATTATGCCCCAGTGAAAAAAAATCTTCAAGATAAATTAATAATGACGAACGATGGCACCAAGCAGTGGGCACTCTAGTTATAGGAAAACTAGGCAGCAGCCTTGGGTGGCAGATACTGTCTGGAATGGTAGGGGCAGCTGGGCCAATCCTCCGTGGTGTTGTGACCTCATGGTCACAATACCACGCACTCAGATTTGGCCTGGCTACCCCCGCTTCCTGACAGAGAGGCAACTGGGACAAACCTGAGGAGGCACTGCAAACTGGTGCCCCATCACCACCACCACCATCACCACCACCACCACCGCAACAGAAGACTCACTGCACACACACACACACCAAGAAACTCTGATGGTGCACCAATCAAGTTGAGAATCTCCATTTTAGGGGACAGGAGCAGAGGTAGCACAGTGCAGTTTTGCCTACAGCGACAGATAACCTTGAGTGGCCTCTGGCACCAGCAGTATTTTTTCTGCTATTGGTAGCCAGATGTCCACATCTAGATTTTAGTCTATCCATCCAGGGGTAGAAGAGTTCATTCACCACTGGCATGCCTTCTAGTGGCTGGGCATGGTATACAGGCTCGCCTCATCAGGCTGCCAACAGCCACTCCAGCTCTGTGATGGTCGGTCTCTTCTCATGACTCAGATCTCCAGCCAAATCACATTTAGTACTACCTCTTCTGCAGTATACAAAGAGTCCAATAAACTAAATTCGAACAAACATAACTCTTCATGCCTTCTCAGGCTCTTCAAGGTTGTCCTCCCGCTCTTGTGTGGAGCAACACCTCCCAGCGCTTTTTCCATGGAAGCCCACTTCCAAGCTCAAATAGTCCTTCTCCCCCTTGTATCAGAATGTTCCCACACCACCTCCCTGGGTGTCTTCTTATTCCTTCAGACCCTTTCCCACAGCTTCTCTCTGGGCTTACTGTACATCTGCCTCTCTCCCTTTCCTTCACTCCCTAGTAGACAGAGGGACTACAGAGTTCTTTCTCTCTCTCCCTGCAGCCCCCTTCTGAGCTTCCTCCCTTTATTCTCAATGTGCAGCGGTAGTCAAAACAGCTAACAGAATGTTGGGAATCATCAAGAAAGGGACAGATAATAAGACAGAAAATATCATATTGCCTCTATATAAATCCATGGTACACCCACACCTTGAATACTGAATCCAGATGTGGTTGCCCCATCTCAGAAAAGATATATTGGAATTGGAAAAGGTTCAGAAAAGGGCAACAAAAATGATTACGGGTATAAAACGGCTTCCGTAAGAGGAGAGATTAATAAGACTGGGACTTTTCAGCTTGGAAAAGAGGCGACTAAGGGGGGATATGACAGAGGCCTATAAAATCATGAGTGATATAGAGAAAGTAAATAAGGAAGTGTTATTTACTCCTTCTCATAATACAAGAACAAGGGGTCACCAAATGAAATTAATATGTAGCAGGTTTAAAACAAACACAAGAGAGTATTTTTTCATGCAACGCACTGTCAACCTCTGGAACTCCTTGCCAGAGGGTGTTGTGAAGGCCAATACTATAACAAGGTTCAAAAGGGAGCTAGATAGATTCATGGAAGATAGGTCCATCAATGGCTATTAGCCAGGATGGGCAGGAATGGTGTCCCTAGCCTCTGTTTGCCAGAAGCTGGGATTGGGTGACAGGGCATGGATCACTTGATGATAACCTGTCTGTTCATTCCCTTTGGGGCACCTGCCATTGGCCACTCTCAGAGGACAGGATACTGGGCTTGATGTACCTTTGGTCTGACCCAGTATGGCCGTTCTTATGTTCTCACCTCCCAGCTCCTCCTTCAGCTTGCCTTCATCTTTAACTAGGTGTGGCCCACTTTCCTGGTGCAACCAGGTAGTTTAACTGACCTCTCAGACCTTGACATTTCTGACAACCTTAACAACCAATATTAATGGAATGTTTTTTCCCTATGGAATCTCATAAATAACTTCAGATTTTTAAAATGGCATAACAAATTTGCCCCCACAACCTCTATAACTGTTCTCAGGCAGAACAGGAAAAAGTACAAACAGTATAGATCCTGCCTGCTCCTTTGGTCCAAAACAATCTGAGTTTGTTAGTCTTCAGGACATGCTGCAAGGCCTATCTGTTCTCCTGTGCCCAGAAGGATGGGCCTTTCAGCACACCCCAAAGGGTGATGATGGGTAGAAGTGGATAACAGTGGTGTGGGGCTCTGTTGGATATTTTGGACAATGCGAATAATGCTTATTATACTGGCATGAGGTTATTTGCTTTGATCTTGGGTCAACTGGTGGGTTAGTTATTTTTACATACATTTGTTAAAGACGGTCTAAGAGCATTAGATGTGCAGGCTCCGTGTAGAATAGTAAAAAATCCAAATTAAAAGGCAAACAAAGTGTGTCTCATTATGCCTGATCCTCATGGATTGTCAGGGTCACTCCAACACCACTAGAAGTCTGACACTCCATATAAGAAATTCTGTAGCAGAAAGAGAATGTGGAGATTTATGCTCTCTTCCAGGGTATTCCTTATATATAAATATCTAACAAGAATGTCCAGATATTACAGTGTTGGTGCTTTAGAAGTGTGTGTAATATTAATGACTAGTATACAGGAATTAAGGGAAGATTATCACAGTAGTAGATTCCACATTTATGTGTTGTTAAAAAACTAGATTTTAAAGTCTAATGCCTCTCTCCCCCTGCCAATTTCAGTTTATTTTATTTTAGATTAACTATTTCCCAGCAGTGTTTTCCATCCAAACACTACAGCATTTGCTAGTTCAAGATGGAAGTGAAAATGACCTAAACCAGGACAGCATTGTCTCAGTAGTAAATAAAGTGCAAACCACTAAAATTCAAAAACTTAACAGCATAAATCGAGAAAGATAAATATGATTCTAAGAAAGCTTTTCATTAAATAATATAAGGTGTTTTAAGTAATACAGGTAAAGATACTGTCAATATTATTTTTAGTTTGAAAGGCTATCTGTAAGCATACTTCTAGATATTACAGAAATTAATTCCTAAATTATGATTCTGCTTGATAACCCTTTAAGGTCACTTAAGGGGGTTTGTTTATGAATATTAATACTTAGATCAATATGTCCCTGGCCTATCCCTCCATATGGTATTCACTTACATTAGAGGCTTATCAAATATTCCTTTTTATCAATTTTCCACATTATGACAGGAGAAACTCTCAGGTCACTCTCTTTTTAAAGTTTTATCATTTTAAAATAGCAACTCATTTTTCATGAGACACAAGCATGTGTACTTTGCGTGTTTGCCAAATCTGAATAAGCACCACATTACTACAACTAGATGCTTGGTAGAAAAGTCTTATTTCAGAAATAACATTCTGGAGAAGGAGCACATGAAGCAATTAATTTGTTGCTGTAAAAAAGATGATGAGTTTCTGAACCTTTCACTGGAAGATCACCGTTTTGATTCTAGCCCCTCGTGACAATTCAGTACCATCTGAGAACTGTTTGATATCATACGTGAAACAAGTAATCTCACTTTTCTACAATCTTTCATCCTGAAGGATCCAAGTTTGGAATGATATATGGTACACAGTGATCAGCTCATTATCCACCCCTGAAATACAGCTCCCTGTGGGCTGAAACATTACAACTGTTTCACAGGGTACAGTAACAGTGCAGGGCAAGAAGTGACAACTAGCTCATCTAAGATTGACAAAGAGCATTTTCACAGAATTTTGAACCAGATGTTTCATTAATGTTGAAAGCATGTAGTGGCAGATACATATGTGACAACTGGAGTACTTGACACCTCTGTTTGATTTGAATATGAAGCTTACTTTCTTACCAAAGTGTGTAATCACCAATCTCAATATACCACTGTCCTGATAAAGTGTTTATTGCTAAAGTATGTTTTCACCATAGTCTGTCTTTGGACTTCTTAACTCCTCTCTATTCCTCTGTGAATGTGTGTGAGATCATTTCAGGTTGAAAAGTCAGCCTTGAATGCACATAAATAACTCACACCCTTCCTGGCTGCACACTTCACTTACCCTCTCCTCAAATCCAAGGCAAGGGAACTACCATCCATTTCCTATTAATGTCTTGACCCACCAGCAACACTTCTCTGCCTCCTGCTGCTTCAGAGCATCTCTATCTAGGACCCAGCAGCACCACCTCCCCGACTCCCTACTCTCTTGCCTTTTACTGCCCGCGGGCATGTTCTCTGCCTGGTCCAAGCAACACCACTTCCCCAATGCAGGTCTGGATGTAAAACTCTGGCCATAAATAGAAACAGACTCTATGGTCATCAGAGGAGACTGATATAGAGTCTTCATCACAAACAATACAGTCTTCTACCACTCGAGCTGAAGATCTCCCTCACCTGTGAGCAAATAGCAAGACCATCTACTAGCACGGTACATGATCACAAACACCAAAACTCTGTTGCACTGACAGGAGGTAGACAAAGTGAATTTAGTTCCTAATTAACAGTCATCCACAATAAAAAAGCCATCACCACAAACAGCATTAACTGACACCCTTTGTTGACATTAGCATCAGAAAGCACCAAAATTGAATGGGTTTGGAGCTGGAGCTCCAAACATTTAGATATGTTTCCTCCAAATCAGTAGTGAAACACATTTGTGGAGTGGGGTCAAAGGGTTTGCACAACTGTTGTCTGTACTACAACTGTTCTTTGAATACAAAGGACTTTGTCCCCTAGGGCTGTCAATATGACATCTTTTCCAAGCACAAAAGATATACCTTCTATGAAAAATATTTTAAAAGACAAATGTAAAAATAAAAAAACCTGATTTTATCATTGTGATTAGCTGAATCCAATGTGATAGTTGTGAATCAAACAAGCATGGTCATAGAAAGTGATGGGAAGATTTTGTAACAATTTGGCATAACCCAACATTAACACAATGTATTTTGTATTGGCAGAGTAGCAGTTTCACTGTAAAATATTTCAGAATAATAAAAAGGGGATTTTTATCGCAACATTCAGGGGCCATACGTAACACCGGTAATAATCCCCAGAAAAAAATTAACACACAATAAAGGTGAAGGATGAGCCCCAGGAGAAATAAAATAAAGAAACGGAAACAGATGAAGTGGACAAATAGCATTAACACAGGAAAGCACCAGAGTATCTCAAAATAAAGAAAACAACTAGTGTGACCAGATGTCTTGATTTTATAGGCACAGTCCCAATTTTGGGGTCTTTTTCTTATACAGGCTCCTATTACCCCCCATCTCCTGTCCCAGTTTTTCACATTTGCTGTCTGGTCACCCTAAAAACAACCCTTAAAGCAGCAGTAAGCAAATTACACCATCTGTTCATAAATATAGAGCCCTATCAAACAGTGACTGAAGTGCCTTATGCAGGGTATCCATGGCTGGCAAAAATACATTAAAAGAACTACCATCTGAGACCCATAGGCTCTGCTCAAAAGCAATTATTACAAGTGCATCTAAAAACATAGCTGAGCTGCTCACACCACTTATAGTCTTATGTGAATCAGAGGTATAACTTTGGTTATACAATAGGTATCTTACGCTACTAAATTGTATATGACAAAGCTCAAGTAAGATAAAAGAATCTAAAGACTTTGCAAACCTCAAGCCAAGAATGCAGCAACATCAAGGAAGGTTCAGTAATATTATTATCTGTGCTTTTACAAAATACAAAGATACCTAAATAGGAAGGATTCCTTACAGCGCAAAGGGTAATTATTAATCAACTTGGGTAACAGGTAACCAATGAAAAACAGTCAGCTAACTAAAATTATAGTGCTCCAGCTAGCTAATGGTTTCCTCACTACAACTTTTTTTCACCGATGAGTTAATTGATTGTGCAACTTGATCACTAACATCAGTAGCTAGACACTGAGATATACATGTGACACGTTAGACAAAACAGCAGAGACAATCCTAATAAAATACACATTATGGAGATTTGGGGTCAGTTTCAAGATTTAGTAAAACAACTGAATTATCTATATTCCAGAATCTAATTCAAATAAAGTACATATAGGAAAAGCAGCCAAACCTTTTGGGCGTTCATTCCATCCAGACAAAGTTATACAGAAAAGAAACTAATATGCAACAGTCTCTATTGATGTGACGAACACACTAATTCCTATGGGAAAAAAAATCTCTGATGAAAAGTTGAGTAGAAACAATAGGGTCTGAGTCGTTTCTGAAAAAGCCTGCTGGTTAATGGAGATGGCCACTTAAACAGAAATTCAACTACTTTTTTATCCTTGGTCTGAGTCTCAACAAGGTCAAATTCTTCACACTGTGTTCATCACACACTACACTGGGAGAAGAAATAGACACAGACAATCAATAAAACTATGGAGATTTTTTGAAGCACAGCATCATAACGCTGCATGGATATTTAGGCCCTCAACCCTGAAGTGCTGAGCACCCTTAACTCCCAGGATGAACTCAACTCCTTATAGGGTATAGCCCGTAGTAAGAAATTAATGTTTGGCCATCAAGCAACATGGCTACTGCCTATAAGCGGTTTAAGGAAACACAGGTGAACTAACTATGTATGAGCTCGGAAGGCAAGCAGTTATCTCCTAGTACATTAAATGGCAATTCTGTTCTAAACAGAGACTATCACAATAGTATTGTGGGTTTCCTTTTTTATTATCTATCAGTAATTTTGAGGATCAAATGTTTGCCGTTAAAAATGTTTTTCTTGTGTCGGCACCTCAAACTCAGCTTGGGCTCTGAAAGTTGAGTCTTTCTATCTCAGTCATCATCACCAATAACACAATTTCTGCAGGAATAATTGAGCTCACAGTTGACTTTGGTGGGTTTGGAAATGTGCAAGTGATTGTAATTTAGCAAATAATTCCATTGATGGTGTACAAGATAGAATATAGGGTCTGATCCTGCACCATTAAAATCAATGAGAGTTTTACCATTAACTTGAATGGAAGCAGGGCTAGGAGGACTATAATGCACAGCTTGCTCCTACCTCTGTTAGCTCTGAAGCACTAGCAAAAGTAAAAAGCTGTAAATACTTATTTCTCTCTCTAAAGTGAGCAGTTCTAACTTTGAATACAGTGAGTGAGCTGATCTTTTGAGCAGGACAGTTCCAATTTTACAGTCACTTTCAGAGTACAACTGCACTTTAAACTGAAATGACCTTTGATATATTAAAAATAAATGTTTGGGGATGATGTTCAAACGGGGTTAACAAATCTTAAAATAAATGTCCAAAGAGATATTAATTTTATTAACAGTGAAGTGTTATCAGACAGATTAATTGTTTCCTTGAATTGAGACCATATATATCTTTGAAAAGACTATATAAGTGCAATTATATCACTGCCCACTAACAACGGGCAATGATGATGCCATAAAAGCTGAGTTTTGATACTTCTTTGAAGTTTTGTTCCTGAGTGAATTTATTTCTTTCTCAGCTAAAACATCATCACCATCTTAAAAATAAATGAGAATTTACTTCCTCAAGGAGGGAAATTTCATTTATAAAATACCAATTTAAGTCCAACAGTAAATATAAGAAGATTAAGAATTCAAGTGGATTTGAAAGATTTATCACATGCAGTGTATTGGAATTGGGGAAAAAAATCCCTAAAAACAAATCTATCTTCTACTTGATCGTATTGAGAGATTTCTGCCCAATCAATTACTGTTGGAGGGTGATGTACGGGGTGAGTACACCTAGCTTTCAGATGTTATATTTTGTTGGTTTTTTTTCTTAAGGAACTGGCAATTTCATGCTATTTTCCTTCTCACAATAGAAAATTCCACTGGCTTTCACTAAGTGTGTAATAAGGCACCTGACAATTTTTTCAGACTTTGCTTTCGTATGTTTATCTGATTCATTTTGCCCAATCTCAGTTGTATGTTTGTGGGATTACAATAACTGTATTCAATTTCTGATACTTTTGGGCAGTGTTTCTTTAGAGAGACTATCTCAGTTCAGAGGCAAAATCTGGTTTTCAGTCAGGTCCTGCTTTTATCCAGTTTTCCAGCTGACTTGATTCATGCACAGAATTGACTCAGTGGCCCATCTGTTTGCATACAGACCCAGTGTCCAGCCTTTCACCATCTCCAGAAAATTGACTTGTGTACTGGCCACAAAGAGGGAGCCTCACGCAATGTAGGCAACTCTTTGTAATAAAATGCTAGATTGGCATCTGTGTTTTATTAAAAAGAAAAATGTGCTGATAGTTTTAAAAAAAATATTTATTCCTCCATTAAATGTGTTCTGCGGATCAAAACATATAACACTCAAAAATTTGTAGGCTTACATGGAAAACTAAACTCCAAGATGTTGCTGTTCTCTTGCACATGAACAGACTGCTGACAGCTAATCTCCCTGATTATGCAAAGATGGAATTATAGCATGAATTACTGACAGGCTGGTGGGTTTGGATTCCCCACTTCAAAAGTATTGAATTCTTTCTTTTATGTTCTGTGATAAATGACCTACCTAGCTGTTCGGCCGTGCAGTGGAACAAGCGTAGAAGCTGACAAGACAACTGATGCTGGCGAGACAGCTGATGCTGGCAAAGTCTCACTGCAGAAGACACACACCCCTTCAATGAAAGCAGATTATCTCAATAATAAACAGTTTCCTCTGTCTCAGATTTATACCTTATGAGCGGTTGTGTTTGCCACTGCTGTGCATGAAAGGGCTCTATTCATTAAAAGTTATGTACGCTTGCATTAAGGAAGAAATAGGCAGGCTCATGTCTCATCAGGGAGCCTGTAAAATTTACATTAAATACACAAAAGAAACATGCTGCCCATACTTAGAAACATCTTCAGTGAAAATATGAGTCACGGGTATCTTTCCCCACCCACCAACCCACATTGCTTAACTTCTTGCAAGGGGTTTGCTGCACACAGACTGTGCACTGGAATTTTTTAAGAAAAGGAGAGCAGGCCAGATTTCCAGAATTGCTCAGGTATCTAAAAGGGATCTGCTGGGTGCTAAATAAGTGGCTGGATTTCAAAAGAACTCAAGCACCCATTGCGATAGGTAAAAGAAGGGACCACTTTTTCAAAAGTGCTCAGCACCCAGCAACTTCCCTTGTGGAATTGTAGGGGAGTAGTACTGCCTTGCACTGTGTGGATGGATAGTTTAGTGATCTAAACATCATGGAATGGGCGATGGGGCATGGATCACTTGATGATTACCTGTTCTGTTCATTCCCTCTGGGGCACCTGTCATGGGCCACTGTCAGAAGACAGGATACTGAGCAAGAGGGACCTTTGGTCTGATCCGGTATGGTCATTCTTAAGTTCTTAAAACTCTTATCCTCACTACAGTTGAAGGTTTGAATGTTGCAGAATCAACAGAACCCCTAATCCTTCTGTAACCTCCAAGCAGAGTGATCAGATGTCCCTATTTTATAGGGACAGTCCTGATAGTGAGGGCTTTGTCTTATATAGGTGCCTATTACCCCCAACCACCATTCCGATATTTCACACTTGCTATATGGTCACCCTACCCCAAGGAGCTTACCTACATTCCTGGATCTCTCTGTGCTTGTAACTCAGGGTTAGGCGCTGCTCCTGGGAGGAAGGGGGAGCAAGGGCAGACTCAGAGTCCATTAGGCAATCGAGAGGAGAGGCACTATTTTGAGGGATAAGGGCCCTGTTGGTTTGCAGGAGGATAGCAGGTGTTCCTGGATGGTCACTATCATGTCTGTTCAGAGGAGGAGCAGTGCCTGAGAGAAAGGAAGGGGACAGAGTCCAATGACTGACAAGTAAAAGCCCAGGAAGAAGAGCTAGCCTGATCAATAGGCAATGAGATGCCCACCCCACAGTTAGCTCCTGACTCCCAGGGTCCATACAGGGTTTCCCCCGAGATCTGGCCTCTGGGTGCCTGGAAGCAAGATCCCTCAAGCTTGGTCCTTTCCCTCTTCAAAGTGACTCCCAGTTTAAAGAGTTTTGCTGGGAGAACTCCCTACCCAGCCAGGCTAAGTTAGTGCTTTAGCTTTCTAGGTAAAATCTAACCACATGGCACCACTGCTCTGGCTTTTAGGTCAGGGTTGCCCACCTGCTGTGAGTGTGTCTGAGCACTAGGGTCAGAGATTAGAGTGAGAGGACTTTTAGTAGAGTTATTGTAATCTGCACCCTGAGCCCTGCACCCCTTTGTGGTGAGGAAAAATCCTGGGACCAGAAGCAGCCTGACTCCCGCACAAAGAGGATGCCTGCCAGCAGCAATCATCAGCCCCTCTGCACTGAATGAGGCATCCAGATCCATCTCTGAACCTGAGGATCGTTTGTGGAGCTGTGAGTGCACCATCTTTTAGATAGGCAGGGAAATTGTTTGGGAAACCCCCTACTCCCTGAACTGTGTCCTCACACCAGGGGGCAAAGGGGCTGGGATTTTAGTACTGTTGCCTATTAAGCCCATGGAGGGATTTACCATCTTATCCCACATGTGAGTCTTTGGGGCTGCACTGAACCAAGTCAACCAAGTTGCTAGTTGCAGCTACAGAAGATATCATTGCCACAGGTCATCAAGGGCCTTTACAAAGTGCACATACGAACTGGACACTACATTTTATGTTTGCTATATCAAATCACGTGACTGGGGAAATTCATGCATATTGGTGACCCTGAGAGTAGTGTTTTACCCTCTTATGTTATATTTACTTCCTGTTTAATATCATTACTCTGTTGATTATATTGTTTGTGTTATTTCTTGGGAGTATCCAAATATCTGGCAAGTAACTGGGGGTCACCCTGTGATTAGAATTTTTCTTCCAAGGTGCCCTGGTGACTCTGCCAGGAAGGAGTGAGGGGAGTGGAATAAATTCATATGGAAAGAAAATAAGGAAGTTGCACCCTGTTGAGAGAGAGGCAGAAGAACCCAGGCCTGTCCATCAAAACCCATAAGGAGATTGGCACTAAAGGAGGTAACCAGATGGATAGGGGAACTATACCTCCAAAGGCAGAAAGTGTGTTACAGTGCAGTTCTGCTAGCTCCACACACACAAAATTCAACATACTGTATTTAAATAATTAAACAAGTCTAGAAATGAACATTTAATGTTTCCAACAAATTCACTGTTACAGACTCACTGTACAGACTCACTAATCATTCGCTATCATCCCACTAAGTTAGGCCACCCATAAAGGAAGAGTGGTTACCTGGACTCTATTGAAAAACGTTCTCATCTTTAACTTTATGTATATTATTGTGATGGATGTACAAACCCTACACCAGGCAAACAGCAGTTAAACAGCATCTCTGGGTGTAGGCAGACCCTCCTTGCCAGAAGCAGACTCTCCGAGCTGCACTTGCGGCAGTATGCCATCTTGGAGGAGCTTCAACAGGAGAAGCCCAGGTCGCAAGGACTCAGTGCTGGAAAGTGGACATATCTCTTTCAACTAGCTACTAAAAGAGAGACCCACGTAAGAGAGGGCCGGCTTGCAGAACCCTTTGAACCTGGAAACTAATTGGGGAAATGGGGCCAGTTGAAGGAGAAGCTGAATGGGGCCCTACAGCTTGCCCGAGTTACAAATTCAGTTCCATGGAGGAAAGAGGCTGAGGGACTGCCTGAACCACCATCACAGCTCCAGGAGAAGTACCAGAAGGACTGTTTGAAATACAGACTAGCTACTGCTAGAGAGGCTGGGAGCAGCTTTGCAGAAGTTTCTCAGTAGTCAGGTTGGAAGAAGCTGTATGGCAGATCTAGCAGTGTTCACAGACCTGGGAAAAATCTTGAAAGCAGGGGAAAGTAAGAGCAGCCCAGTAAATGTTGGTGGGGTGGGGATTTGAAGGAACAATCCTCAGTCACCTAAAACAGGGTAGGAACCTAGAGAACGTGGTAGACCTGATTTCCCCTACTTCTCCCCCAGACCAACGGGAGAAGGGCAGACTGAAATAAACCAAGAATGACAAGCCCCAAATGCAGGATCTAGGTCTTCCACCCTCCAGGCTCCTTGCGCCAATGAGTCTCTAATTCTTTATCCAGAATTCAACAGCTTCAACTGGAGAGACTGAGGGAGCAACTCATCAGAATATCCTATAGTTCTGGGCACCAATCTGAGAGATGTCAACTCCCAGTTCAAATCCCTTCTCTCACCAGATGGAGGGAGGACTTGAAGCAGAGATCTCCAACATCCCAGATGAATCCCCTAACCACTGGACTAAAAGTTGTGAGGCAGATCCTCCTTCTTCCCAGGCCCGACCACCAAAAGAGGGGTCACAGCTGAGAATTGCTAGCAGAGATAGCTCCCTAAAAACCAGACTTAGGCACCTAACTTTGAGACACATCCCTCTTATCGGTATCTCCCTTTGTATAGCTTAGGTAGCTCCCTAGCATGCTGGGTTTTTTTTTGTAAATCACAGTCTAAGGCGCCTCTCTCTCCCCATTCATTGCATAGGGAGCCTAGGTGTCTAATTCAAGCTTTGAGAATCAGTGATTTTTCTAGTGTCTTAACAGGTGCTGTTATGATCAGCAGCACAACACTTAACCCCTTTAGTGCATTCAGGCCAGAGAGATTAGGGTGACATGCCCATGGTCACAGGAAGTCTGTGGGACAGCCAGGCTTTGAACCCTGATCTCATGTCTTAATCACAAGACCATAGTAATATTCCTCAGGACAATAGATCCTAACATAGCAAATTATTGTGTTGCATATTGTGTTGCATGTCTACACTGCGGTTGGAGGTGTGTTTGCAGTATGGGCAGATATAGCCATGCTAGCTTTAATCCAGCTAGCATAGCTAAAAATAGCAGTGTTTGGGGAGAGGTGGATTCCTAAGGGAAGGATCCTGAGAAGCAGCACAGGCTTCACTGCAGGCTGTACAAGCTCACGTGGGAACCCTGGGTGTGCACTTGCATTGCTGAAGCCTTTACTGCTATTTTAGCTCTAATAGCAAAATGAAAGCTCGCGCGGGTGTGCCTCCCTGCGCTACAGTCATATCACCAATTGCAGCACAGACATATGCAGAGGGAGATGTACCTCCTGCATATATTTATACATATGTTTCTCACACACATAGATTCTCATCTATGCAGGCCTTCGTTCAAATACACTTCAGGCCTGAATTTAAATTAATTTGCTAATTTCACTTAGAGGAGAAGGGAAGAAAAATACATAGTACGCAACCTAAACTGCAAAGTGAAAACTCAGTTGTAATGGTCATGCGTCACCTGGATTCACGCCAATATATGAAAAACTGGCTTGAAACCATAAATCAGCATTAGAGTTGATTCAATGAAAACTCTAAACCATCCTACTTGAAACCTTTTGTCAAGCTTTATATAAGGTTGAGATTTTCAAAGGGGCATAAGAAATTAAGAGTGCTCAACACCAACTGGGAGCTGGACATCCAACTCCCTTAGGGCTTCGCTAAGCATGGAGTAGTTTCTGATTAATGCCATGTTTGGATACAGTTAATCAGGAACAGTTAACCAGGGTCAATTAATCAGGAACAACTCCATGGGCACATCTACACAGACAAATGTACATGTGTTCATGCGTAAGCTTGTGTTTTAACCTACGAAGCTCATGTCTCAAGGTGAGTAGTGGGTGGGTAAGCTAGCACACCTCAGGATGTGGATAAGTACACACCTTAGGCTGTAGCATGGCCTCATGCCCGTTTGCTGTGTGAACAGGGTCCGGGGCACATACCATGTCTTGTATTTCATTAAACCTCCATCTACTACACACTGAATACTTTTCCTCCTGAGCTCACACAATGTAGGTCCCTGTACCTCTGTGCACAGGTAGTAGCATGCTGCATTGACTGATGACAGCAGAACAGCTTTCCACTGAACTCTTTACAAATGAAAATGGATTCAACTCCAAGAGCTGGAGCTTAGCCCACCAACCAAACCCAGGTGCTGATCAGCGTGGGCAGAGTATACTTCCTCCACAACTTCTCCCGGAGTGGCAGGAACACAGACTTACACCAGGAAACTTCATGGGGGCTAGAGCAGTCATACATTCAGTGGACTCCATCCCAGTGCCAGGAACGCATGAGGCAAACAAGGCTCCTGTACAGTAAGGCCAAAGACTTCAAGAGTCAGGCCAGGGAGGCTCATCGTACATACCCCTTCTATGAGGAGCCTGCCTGGGTGCTGTCAAAGCCACCATGTACTGAGCCTGAAGTAGCTCCTGATCCCTTTCTCAACCCTGCCAGCCTCATTGTCCAAGAGGGCAAGGAGGCAGGAGGGTCCATGGAGGATGCCCCAGAAGGCCCGCAGGATGAGGAGCATGTGATTCTGCACCTTTACCCAAAGGAGCAGGTTGAAGAAGTTCCCTCCCCTGATGAACCTGAGGAGGACACCAAGCCAGAGGAGGAACCAGAACCAAAGGTTGGTAAGTTACAATTCTGCCCCCTCCCCCAAGCATGTCCCCCTCTTGCTCTGGTGCTAAATTCCCAATTTTAAGATCAAAGGCGTTTGAAGTAGCGTGCGCTGATGTTTCCTCCTGAATAATGTGCCATACATTGCTTTGTATTCTGTGTGTTTCAACCACAGTGCAGCATTCACATCACTGTCATGCCCTATCCCTTTACCAAACTCTTCCAACTCCCCCCACCGCTCCAGCCAGCCCTCCTCTCAGCTCCACTTCAAAATAGTCCTCTAGTGAGACAGAGTTCTAAATCAATGATTTGATTGATTTCTGATGAACTACAGTTACGAATTTGGCTTCTAAAGCTATTTTTTCGAACACATTATAAAGGAAAAATCATTGTGCCCAGTGTTTTTCTCAGACAGGAGCGAGACAGCGATGGTACTGGCAGCATGCAGGTCAGGGAGTGGAGGGTGGGTTTGGAAAAGTGCCAGATGGGGAAGGGAACAGAACACAGCTGTAAAAAAATTTACAGTTGATTGTTTAAAGAAAAGTTAGTTACAGAAGTCTGTTTTCCCTTGGAAGATTACAGTATTTTGATAAGTCTCTATCCCTGGTGTTTTCCCTTTTCTCTGAAACAGCCATGCTGCACAAGTCAGAGAGAGTGGGGGTAGAAGAAGGATCTGGACTGGCAGTCAGATAAAAATACTGTAGTGTCTTTTTCTAGTTGTCTGAGGCAAGGGGTTGTGGTGCTGAGCTGAATCTTCAGGAAACCTAGTGAAGTTGTAGTGTGTCTTTCTTTCTCTGTCCATTTCACTGTTAGGCAAGCACAGGGCCAGGACTTTCAGGTAAAGCCAGCAGGGGGAGGGGAGAGTTCATGGTTCAGATCATCTTTTGCATGAAATCTCCCTATGCTAGCTAAAAATATAATCAGTATTCAGTGGAATTGCCTCCTAAACCTGTAAGTATGTTTCAGCAAACTTCTGTTGCAGCAGAAACTCCAGCTGGTTCTTCAGGTTCACTGGCAGTGCAAATCGGCTTGGTACACCTTTGAAGCTGACCAAACCCCTATCTAGAGCGATAACTATTAGCAGAAACATCTCTCTGGCACAGATTGCTGGCTCTCCTACAAAGGCCTGGAAAGTCACTTCTGTTTTCCATTCTGGTACCTTGAAAAGAAGCTGTGTTCTCCAAATTATGGCCAGGCTTAAGGGAAGAATATAAGCCCTGGAACATAGCCCCCACCTCCTCCGACTCCCACTGAGACAATATGAACATTGTAAATTGTAAAAAACAATGTGGGGGAATTTCTCAGTTTGCTTCAAAGAGCAAAAATATGTTCCTCTTCTCTTCGAATTGGCAGAACCTTTGGCTCCCACTAAGAGGTCAAGAACAGCACCCCAGAGACAGTTGAGGGAGACAGAGAAGGATCCAGAAGCATCTGCTCATAGGAATGGACAGGAGAAAAAGGGAACAATTTGAATTCCTCAGAGCACAGGAGGAGTGATCTCTCCAGTGGAGGGGACACTTATGAACTGGTTCATGGACAAGGGGACATGCCAAAAGGAATGGGAACATTCCCAAATGGAGAAACTTATTGAACTGGTGGCTGCAAGAATGAGATGTCCACCTGTTGCTGAGGCCCCAGAACCTGCCCATCAGCCACCACTGCTGCCTCTTCCAGCTGCCACTCAGGGTGCAGGTGAGCCAGAGGATCCTGTTGCAGTGACCTCTAACCCTCCCTGACTGACCAGGAGGAGAACACTGATCCTGCAGGAGTACCGGAACACCGCCATGTATTGACTCCCAAAACCCCTCACAGGAGACATCCCTAGTTTTTAGCAAAAGTCACTGTCCTCCTTCACTCACCGTTTCTGAGGAGGCAGACAAGATTGATGCAATGACATTAAACTGTGGGATATGTTCTCAGTTGTGAACAGTTACTTTGGTAACAATATTTTGTAGTTCTTATTTCAAAATCTTTCCATTAAACCTTCTACTTCACACTTTTATTAAATAGTATATTTTGTTTAACTGTGTGTTGGTCCTCCTTCCTAATAATGAACAGAAGGTGGGTTTGGTTTGGTTTTGCTTTTGAATGGGGCACAAGCTTCCAACCTCATGTAATGGAACAGCATGTAAAAAAATCTGATGCCATCATAGTACTAATATTTTTGACTTTTCCCTCACCCCCAAGATTCAGAAATATCTTAAGCCACACAGAGACATGGGAGGAATGGGAAAAGCGCAAGGTATGGTGTTATGTGCTTTAAGAAGCACATACTGTTTTTCTATATATTGGATACCTAAAACACACAAAACAGGCTGAAAAATGTCTGAAGGCTGTGGTTTTCAATCTGTGGTCTGTGGACTCCAGGGAGTCTACAGACTATGTCTAAGATTTCCAAAGGGGCTGGCACCTCCATTCAAATTTTTTTAGGGGTCTGCAACTGAAAAAAAGATTGAAAACCACTGTCTTAAGGCTTTATTACACACATTGAAAATCAAATCAAGACCCAGTAACAAAGAAAGTGGGAACATACCAGGCAATACTGGTGTCTGCCAGCACCTTTCCTCCTCAGAAAGATAAACTGTTTCAACCATACCAGGGATTAGTGCTCTCTAAAAGCCATCAATTGCATTTAGCACTGTTGATAATAAAAAGTCAATAAACAGAATGGGTTGCAGTACTCTCCACCCAAAGCAGACCATCATAAGCATGTTAAAAAATGAAAGTGCTCTGGCTAGGAGAGCTAAAGTCTGAATGATGCACATTGTACAATGGCTGCTTAACAACACAGCTGCCACCCTCCACAGCACAAACCCAATCCCAAGGTGGTAACCCAGTGGAGGTGCCCTGTTACAACTGTCTTTAGTTTGGACAATGTCACCCAAATGAACAACTAATAAGAGGAACAAATCCCTCACAGAGGTCCATAGCCCCATAAGTGTGTTCCAGTATTTCCTTATGTGCATGTCTGGCAGTTTACAGGGTGTGAAGGTGTCCCTCAGCAGGACACACTCAGATGTCATCCTCTTCCTTCCTACTTTGCCAAGATGTGAGCTCATATGTCATCCCTGATTTCCCTTGACCACTGGGTGGGATCCAGTGCACATGGGTGGGATCCAGCTAACTGTACAGAGTTTGTAAACAAGACTTGTCCTGAGCCCATTTGGGATGGAAACACTCCCCTTTATCCTCACAAACGTTATATAGTGCACAGCAAGCAATGATTACATGAACAGCATTTGCCACATTGGCATACAGATGGGTGTATAGGCAGTGCCAACAAGCTTTCAGCCTACACAATGCACACTCCATGGCCACTCTGCAGCTACTTAGCTTTTAATGGAATTCCCTTTTTCCAGGCTAATTGAGGTACAGTTTCATGAGCCAAGATAGGAATAGGTATACAGGGTCTCTCAAAATAACAGCTGGCACAGACATGCTGTACAGAACCATATAATTTCTGGGGAACTAAATCCCTTCTTTGCCCCTTCAAGTACAATCCTGATCTCAGCACCCTGCTCTCATGAACTTTTCCAGTGTTTCCTGCATTATACTCAGGAATCTGCCTGCATGGTCTACTAAGCCTTGCAGAACAACTGAATAGTAATCTTTTTTGGTTCACATACTCACTTGCCCTTTGTGGTGGGCAAAGTATTGGGATGTGGGTGTGAAGTAATAATTTAGTAGTAAGCAAACCGCATTACTTATTAAGGTCATTCACTTAAATTGTTTGCATGTGCAGAAATTAAAATAAAATGTTAAGCTAACTGTGTATTTGACATCTTACTTGCCAAATGAAGGTTATATTCTCAATACAGACAGAAAGAATTAAAACTGGCAAAGGTGATACTGTTAATGCAAATACAACCTCTGACATCAACAGTAATATTTTAGTGGAATATTTTCCTCTCTCAGTAATTCATCATTTGGATGTGGACACATAGTTGGCTCAGACTCCTTTCAAGTTAGAGAAGAAATAATGATGATCTACAGTGTAAAGCAGTTTGGGGGTCTAGCAGTAGCAGTGACCTCATAATCAATTAAGGGTATTTAACCAATTCACAGTTGCAACAGTGCACAATTGCAGGTTTCTGATGGAGTCATCTTTGCTCCCGCATTCACCGATAAAGACATTTCTGATTCCTATCCTTTTCAGCTGTCCAAAAGACTATGCCCTTTCCACTGATATATGAAACTAGCCACTCTGGTCTGTGCCTCTCTCATCTCCAGGATGAACTGTTGTAACACATTCTGCCCCAGACTGACCTTAAAAGCTATCTGAAAGCTGCAGCTGGAAAATCTTATGCAACTTTAATTATAGTAGTCACTGCCTTCAAGCTATGTAACACTTGTAGAAGAGATAAGGTCCTATGCTCTGGAACATGGCCAGTCTCCTACTTTGTCTCTTTCATCCCCCATCTCCAGAAGCCCACTCAATTCCTTCTGCATGGAACTCCAGTGGAGCAAACTCCATGGGGTTCCCCAGGGGAAGGTATGACACTGTGGTGATTTCCCCTTTCATCCAAGCAGGGCTGATCCACCTACATCCCAAGGGACACACTCTGACCCATTAAGAACATCCCCTTGATTTGCAAGATGAATTTTTCTGTGTGTATTCTTTCAAGAAGAGTTTGTGCCTGGTTATCAATGTTGCTTATATGATCTGAGTTTTTAGGTGGCAGTATATAAGAATGAAGATCTGCTCACAGCAGATGGTATTAGTTGTGCCTTCTAATTCCATTGCAAGTTGTGGGAAAGAGTGACATAGCTGGAGAGTTGTAATATGGTTTCATCTAAAGGCTTGTATTACAGGTCATCTTTGACTTCTGAATGTCTCCACACTGAGATCCTGATCCTACACACCTTTCTCAGGCAACACTCACAGTGAAATCAGTATAACCTTTGTCTGAATAAGGAGGGCAGAATTGTCCCCAGAAACAGTGTTCTTGAGCAGTCAACATGCTTCTTTATAAAGAAGTGTGAACCAAGTAACAGATTTGCTGAATGGAACACATATTGGACATAACTGGAGAGCTGATTATTTCTGAATATAAATCAGATAATATTCAACTGTAGATGATTTGGGATTGTATGGATCAGAAAGAAATTAGGAGCTAAAGGGGTTAGAGCATGCTAAATCAAATGCTCAAGCTAGAGTTCAACTTTTAGTCATGTGACCTCTGTGATGGCCCTTTTCCATCTAATCTTTAGCTGTTCTGAGTGCAGTCTGGAAGCATTTTTTTGCTTTTCTCTCAGTGATTCCCTAAAATTGGCTAGAAAAAGGGGAAAAAAATCACTCTTTATGTCTCAAACTACTTATATCTGAAGTTGTGTTTCAGAGTAGCAGCCGTGTTAGTCTGTATTCACAAAAAGAAAAGGAGTACTTGTGGCACCTTAGAGACTAACCAATTTATTTGAGCGTAAGCTGCATCCGATGAAGTGACCTGTAGCTCACGAAAGCTTATGCTCAAATAAATTGGTTGATCTGAAGTTGTGCTACTCCATTGTCAATAGAGTTTTGCAACTCAGTGGAATTTCTCAAAGAGTAAAACAACCACTCAACATGAGTAAAGATAGTGGAATCTGGCCCTACAGTTTTTATATTATATATTTTTAAAATTAATTAACATCCAACAGAGCACAGCAGCATGGTGATACACAGCAGATATACTGTATTATAACTAGGCTGAAAGCTCTGACCCTTTGAATTCTGAAACCTGCTGCCCATCAGTGTAAATGCACTACTGCCTATCTTCTAGCTATTCTCGTTTGCTGTTCCCTTTTGCTTTTTCAGTTGCTGGACCCTGCCCTCCCAAGTCTGTCTGCATATCACAGTCCATATTGCTCACAACTACTCCTGAAGGGTACAGACACCTGTGTGACAGAAGGGAGAAAAATATCAGCTGTTGGCCCTTGCAACGCTGCTGTTCTCACTCCTCTGCCCATCCCTGTTCATATTTTGTCATATTTGATAATTTGCCAAAGCTACATCAGGATATTTCTGAATAAAAATCTCTCTCACTATGAATATTACTTGAATCCCAATATCACCCTTTTTACCCATCCATGCTATTTTCTTGCCTAGTTTCCTACTGTCACATCTATCCTATAGAATACTGATAGGCATTTTATAAATACCCAAGACCTCAATCTTTCAGGCAGATACGTATATGTTATGCCCTCTGCAGAGTCCCATTTAAGTCAATGTGCAGGCATAAGGGTCTACTTGTGTGGATCCCTTTGCAAGATCAGGTCTAAGGACAGTGGGATACTGAGAATCTATATTTCCCATTGAATCTAAACCCTCACTTTGTACTATGTGTTCCATCTTCATCCTACCCTATCTTTTTTATTGTAATCTCGCTCATGCCCCTCATTTGAGAATTCGCACTGATGCCAGCAGGACTGCTTATATGAGAAAAGTGAGCAGGATACAGACCTTTACCCAGCCCATTATCATAAGTATCAATTCTGTGTCAATCCTGTACAATAACTGAGTCTTTCTGTATTGCTTAAAATGACAGGATATCACCAGATGTGTGGCTGAAGCAATGAACCTATTAATAGGCAGATTATTATTGTCAGGGCATGAGTTTCTCTTTTTCTAAAACAACTGTAGGTTACCGACAAAAATCTGCTTGGCTATCTAGTAAATATGTTCTTAAACTACTACCAACCAGATATGCAGAGCTGATCCATCTGCATCACATGGCATATGGCAGTTTCTTTACTGAGTGTGTGGAGAAGGAGATATATTAGAGATTAAGTCCTCAGCACACTTAGGAAACATTTTATCAGATAATGGTGTGAGCATAATACAATATGTGCAAAAAGATGACACCACTTTGACATTGGTTAAACTAATTCTATGTCCACATGCATGATGATAACCAAGCCACTGAAAATGTATTGGTCCCTGCAAGTACCACATATAAACTTAGATCAGTGAAAATATGTTCAGCATAAATACCAAGTTGCAGGCCCTGGCTTCATTCGCTTTCCTCTCCCAACTCACTTCAGCAACATATTTTATGTTTCCATCTCCATATTTTTGCCATAGCCTCTAATAATTGAACACAAGTCCAATGAAATGGGGCACTGTTAAATTAAATCTGAGCTAGACTTTTATAAAAATGAAAGGACAACAGAAATATTTCTACATCTAGAAAAAAAATCCAGTGAAAACCATTATTTTCAAACAAACATCCCCTGCAATGTTTGAAACTCAGGCACTGTAGTATTTAGGGCCAGATCTAGCAAAGCATTGAAGCATGTGCTGAACTTTAAGCATATAAGTAGTGTGACCCTTCTGCTAGGAGTTGTTGGCAGCAAAAAGAGCTGGGTTCAATTTTGTAGGGGTTTCTTCTAATGTCTTAAAGAATGCCAGCTCGAGCCTCCGTACAGAGCCTGGGGAACTGTATACAGCACCCTGGGCACCTGTGTTGAGTAATACATCCCTAGGTGCAAGCATGGACTCCAGGAGTTTCAAACAAAGAGAACTTTACTAAAGGAAGGCAAGAGGAAGAAGGGACAACAGAATGAAACTGGGAAAGCCAGCAATTAATACATTAACAATACTAGACCCAGTCTCAGTCCTCCTCCATCAGTTGTGAATGGCTGATGTGTTCTACCCATTTCCCTCCTCCCCAGCTCCTCACTCAGTTTGTGTCCAGGATTGATGGAGTCCAGGGATTCTGGATGTCTGCGCTGCTCTGGAGACTCTACCACCTGACCCAGCTGAGGTGATTTTGATTGCTGGGTAGGGAGGCCAGCACTAGAGTCCTTTAGGTGAGCTACTACTCTCTGTGATTTCAACCCAACCTACCTCCGCTCTTCACTGTCCACCATGTCAAATCCTCCTCAGCTGTCATCTACCACTTGGAAGCAGCCTCAGCACAGCTCTTTAGAGAAGAATCAGTTGTCTACAGGATCATTAACAGAGTCTTTACCACCACACAGGGACTTCCAGCAGAAGTCAGATACCTCTCTCCTTTCTCTCTTTCTCCCTTCCCCCCCCCTCCTCCCCGGCCCATTTTTAGACTTGTCCAGGCTCCCTTTCCCAACTGTGCTTGACTGCAGTCTTTGACACCAAATGTACCCAGGGTCACCCTGACAATCTCTTTCCCTCCATTTCCCAACAGGGTCAATAGCATTAAATTGCCCACAAACACAAAATTTAACTGTATTTTAACTAAAATGCAAATGAGGCCCAGGCCATTCAGTCAAGTCCTATTGCTCACCAAGAGATGCCAGCAGAGAGTTCCCTCTCTGATGCAGCCCATATCCAATGGAATGCTCAAGTCGCTCTGGCTTGTTCTTCTCTCTATTCTCCAACAGGTGTCAACAGTGAGCCCCTACTCTCTCGGACTTCAGGCCACTGAATTTACAGTAGTCCCATTATTCCCATTCTTGAAGTCAGTGGGACTACCTAGGTGTTTAAAGTTCAGCATGTGCTTAAGGGTGTTGCTGGACCAGAGAAATAGAATCTTAAAGTTAAAATGACTACAAAGAAAAGCACAACTAACTTAATTGATTAGCATTGTCCAAGCCAAGAAAAATACAAAAAGTCAACAAAGAGCATAAAATTAGCAACAAGTAAATTGATTTTTCCCAATTTTTCTAATTTAATAAGTTAAGGTGAAATCAATAATCTAACTAAGTAATCTGTTTACAACATACAAATTTTCAAGCTTTAAGAAATCTTTGTCATCCTGCTACTGCAGGATAGCTCCATGTAGAAAATTATCAGTGTTGAATCCACTCCAGTTTTAGATATAAGTGATGGTTCTTCTGCCACTCATCTTGGGAGGCTAATTCCTTACCATAAGGAATTTTTTCTGATATTCAAACTAAATATTCTGTTACTTGCTGCTGCCACA
Source organism: Lepidochelys olivacea (assembly GCF_965140295.1). Taxonomy (NCBI): domain Eukaryota; kingdom Metazoa; phylum Chordata; order Testudines; family Cheloniidae; genus Lepidochelys; species Lepidochelys olivacea. The sequence continues at coordinate 70,737,150 of NC_140411.1, read as the reverse complement.
GTTTTACACTCCTTATGTCTCATGTATATATCTTTGGTTTCTCTTCCACGCTTTCAGGTGATTCCTAATGCTGATGAGATAATGCATCCACTCAGATACCACAGTGATGGGCACAGTGTAAAGACCCGAACAGAATAAAATACTAGTGACAGGACTCAGGCATTAATTTTTCAGATAGTTTTATTTACCTGGGGCTGCAGGTAGTTTTAATGCACCATCTACATTCTTCACTTGTTTTTAGTTTTGTTCTGTTTAGTTTTTACCCAAGGTATTCTGCAGTATGCATACATAAATGGTTACATGGTCAAGTATTTCAGCCTTGACTTAACTCCATGGTGGATAAAAGTGAAACATATGCCTCCTGATTTCATGAAAGTATGAAACACCCCAAAGAATGTTCTTCTGTGAGTTAATATATCCAACAGTTTTATAAGCATGTGAATATACCATAGGTCAGTCGTAGAAGCTACTCCTGTAACTAGTCAAACCATTTTAGCAGGCTTTGCTTGTCAGTTCTATCTTTCTTAGTGTGATCCAACAGTGACAGAAAACGATGGATACTATCTATCTTGGCTGACAAAAAAACTGGGGTTTAGAGCTAATGATTCTTTCCTGCCAAAATTAAATTTATATGCCAGGTTTTGCCTTTTCCTCTCAAGAGCAGTTTATAGATTACGTTTCAAAACAAAGGTGCCTACAGGGTCTTACCCAAGCTAAGGCATCTATTCAACAATAAACAGGATTTCCTTTGGGGGACAACAAGAAAGTTTTATAGTTGACTTAATACATGCAAAGCCTAATCTTAAATAAAAGACCATATTTTGTATAGACTGGCCCAGGGGAACTTTGAGGCTGGATTTTAGAACAATTGTTTCTTTCCGTTTTAATTTTATGAGTAAAAGAGAGAAAAAAAAAGGATTTAAGCTTTAGAGGCCCAATCCTGCTCCCACTAAAGTCAATAGTAAATGGAAGCATCCTGGATCTGAATTGTGGACAAACCCGGGAAGTGGTGCTGATGAGGTACTTACTGGCTTGACCAAACACTTCCTTTAAAAGAGAGGAGAAGGAGGGATAATCTAGAACAGTCTTACAATCAAAAGCCAGCAGGAAGTAGTTACCATATCAGTCACAACTTTCCTCTTTCATTGGAAATTCCTGGCTTTCATGCAAAAAGCAAAAAAAAAAAAAATGGTAGAGAAAATGGAAGAGTAAGAAATGATGGAGTGAAAGAGGAACAAAGAATAATAATATCACACCCAGTGATGTAAATTGGCTTGAATGGAGCTATTACAATTTACACCAGCTGATGATTTTCCTTCCCCACCCCTTGTATTAAAAAGGAACTTGTATAAAAAGAACAGTTTAAATCACTTTAATAATGTTTACCTATTTCACAGGACTTTTGTGAAAATTAATTCATTGATGTTGTAAAGTGTTTTGTAGCTGACAAGCAAATCCTGCTAAAATGGTTTGACTAGTTACAGGAGCAGCTGCTGCTACTGACCTATGGTATATTCACATGCTTATAAAACTGTTGGATATATACTACAGTATTATAGAATAATACTACTATACTATAATAGGTAGTATTATAGCTTCAGTAACAGCACCACTGTGGTCAAGGCTGCATAACTAAGGCCCTACTTAACTTGAGATATTGTGGAAATTGTGGATTTGGCAGTATTAGGCTTCCACCGCAATTTTGATGGCAGGAGCCCCACCATCAGACGATGGGAGCCCCGGCCACGCCAGGGCTGAGAGCAGGAGCTGCAATCAGATGGCTGCTGTCAGCCCCAGGCCCCCACTCTCAACCCCCAAGCAGCTGACAGCCGGAACCACTGCTCTCAGCCCCGGGTAGTCAACAGTGGAACATTGCAAAAAAGGAATAATGGACTTTATTGCTGCAAATAATAGTCCATTATTATTATTACTTTTAAGCAATTTTCCATGACTTGTCTGCAACTCAGCCCCAATTTTCTGACCATCATCCAGCAATTCAAGTAGGGCTCTGTGCATAGCTATTTCCATTATAAATCCCTTGTTTCAGTCAGTTACAACTTTCTGAAACTCAGATCTTTTGGGAAGATGGTCTTTTTTTAACTTTGAATGGTCTGCCCTTTTTTCCACAGATTCATAGATTTTTGAAGCCAGAAACAATCATTGTATAAATCTAGCCTGACCTCCTGGTAATAGAATTTCACCCCATGATGCCTGCATCTAGGCCCATAACTTGTAGCTAAAGCATCTCGTCTTTTAGAATGGAATCTCATCTTGATTTAAAATGTTCAGGTGATGGATTTTAATATGAGATGAATGGCAAAATGCACTTTTACAAAATCATTCTTGTAACCATTTTAATTCCACAGCTCTACTATCAATACAGCTATGAGAGAGAAGCTGAAATTTGACAGTGTCAGATTTTTCACCAAGTACCTTGAGTATTCCAGGGATAATTGTTGTTGCTTTTCTTAATTGAGGTATGAACGTTTAAAATTGCATGCTGTGCATGAAGAGTGGATTTAGCATGTTTTCTCCCTATGCTCTTAAAAGCAGTGGTTCCCAAACTTGTTCTGTCGCTTGTGCAGGGAAAGCCTCCGGCGGGCCGGGCCGGTTTGTTTACCTGCTGTGTCCGCAGGTTCAGCCGATCGTGGCTCCCAGTGGCCGGGGTTCGCTGCTGGAAGTGGCGGCCAGTACGTCCCTCGGCCCGTGCTGCTTCCAGCAGCTCCCATTGGCCTGGAGCGGCGAAGCGCGGCCACTGGGAGCCGTGATCGGCCAAACCTGCGGACGCGGCAGGTAAACAAACCAGCCCGGCCCGCCAGGGGCTTTCTCTGCACAAGCAGCGGAACAAGTTTGGGAACCACTGTCTTAAAGGAAGGTAAAGCTTGTACATGCAATTTATCTGCAGGGTAAAAAATGTACTGCAGTTCCATATACTGCACAGCTGAAGCCCATTTCTCAGTCTTTACAGACATTATCAGGTATGAAGGAGTTAGGGAAGGCTATTACACACTTTGTAAGGTGTGCTCAATTCGGGCTTGTTGTGTAGCTGGAAAAGGTTCTTCAGGCTACCTACCGCAGATTTGCTTAGGTGCACAGGGCAGGAATTTCCAGAGTTGTCAAACAGCTCCAAATTATAGAATTCACACATGCAATTGCAATTTTTTTTACAAGCTCACAGAACTTCAAAGACTCAGACAATGAAGCTCCCTCTTGGTTTTTTGTTTTTTATTTGTTGTTTTGTTTGTTTCCTTCCCATCTTTTTTTCTTTTCAAAGGCCTAGTAAATTCCATACAAAACCTAGGTTAATAAAATATTAACGTTTCGTGCTCTCAAAAGTCAGGAAATTCCAAAATTCAGGTAGAATGAGCAGCCTTGTTTAGGAATCAGAATGCGGAACGGGATTTTCATTCAGACAGTGCAAAGAGAATGCAAACTGCCTATATTTCCCCAGCTAGGGATACATGGGGAGATTCTCCTAGTTGCAGAATGCCAGTGTAAGTGGCTCCTTTGCAGCCCCAACCTAGAGGGCCTATTAGGGACATATTGAGATGTGATGGGGCCGTGGCAGGAGTGTATTGTTCTGTCTGTCCCCTGCTGGTAGACTGGTCCCAGGATGCATAGTTTGTACCAGGGACAGAATCAGGGAGGCTTTACCTATTGCTTGATACAGTGTTGAGCAGCTACAGCAGCAAATCTTCCCCACAGTGTCCTGTGACCGGCTATCATTACACCAGGAATACAATGGTATAAGTGTTTTAATACAAGCTTATATACATATGTATGGTATCATAATTAGTCTCTGTGCACTGAAGATAGCCCATGAAAGTCTTTAAATGAAAAGTGCACAGTAATTTGTGCCTAAACTATTAAGTATACCAGATAGAATAACACTGAACAACTGCTGGCATGTACAGGCTATCAAAGTTCCCAACCTATCCTACAAACACAAGTACAATGCCTACTATCATGAGCAGCCAATACATACACGTTAGGCATAGTAGTAATATAAACATTGGGAAGTTATATTAAGTGAATGTGTTATACTCTTCCCCAAAATTCTGTCCACCCAAGTATCCCATAGCATCTTGCATTACCTGAAGTGAACTTTGGCTTAAGTACACAGGATAGCTGTCAGGATCAGGACATAAGAGTATTTTACAATAGCAACAGGTAGGGAGTTTCTCTCACAGGCCGGTACTGGCACGTCCCAAAGTAAAAGGACAAGACATATGATTGTTCTACCCTAGTACAAACCTAGGAGGTGCCTTCACTCCCTTTGGTACCTGCAATGCATGTGTTCAGAACAAAGAGATAAGGGGTACAACATGGTACCAGAAAAACAAGGTAGAAAGCAGATTGGTTACATCTAGTTTCAGATGATGTACACAATACCTTTTATTTGTAAACAGGTAGAGTCTAAAAACATGGCATTGGGTGTAACTTTCAGAGCACGCCTTCTGTGGAAGCAGAATGTAACAATGCTCCATGAGATGGCTTCCCAGAGACTGGTATCGCACTGAACCTTTTTATTGACTGATATTGGTTATTTTTGGTCTCTTGAATATATTTCATAAGAAACCAAAGTGTGGTCAAGCAATTGACCATACAATTTATCAACAGAACTATGTGATACGTAGCATAGGAGTAAGCACTATTTCCAATAATAAATGTTTGCAGGATGAGGCCAGTAATTTTGTAGCTAACTGCCTTAGCTCCTAAATTCCATCTAATAAAATTAGAGCATGCACCAGTAAGTTAGCTTAATAATTAACAGGCTCATTCTCTTAATTAGATGTAAGGAAACTGGTACTTCTGCTTGAAAAGAAAATGCAGACTGCCATTGCTGACTAAAACCCCAGTTCAGCAAAGCACCTGCTAAAGTTCCATTTAAGTCGAAGTGACCAAGACACATGTATAAGTATTATGGTGAATAGAATAGACAGAAAAGGACTTTCTATATAAAAAAATCTAAGTTATAAGAGCTATACTGGCCCATACCTACAAAAAAATTAGGGTAAACATAAGAGAATAGAAAAAAATACAAGATGCAACATATGCAAACCCAGGATTGTAGAGCGAAATGTATAATATACTGTACTACTTCAGAAATAATGGATATGTAGTTAAAGACTGCAACCACGTACTATGCGTAAGAGTTACATATGAGCAACCCTAATTTTGTCACTGCCAGTCTTTTGAGACCTCAGCTGTATAGTTTTAACATTCTCTTCATGTTGTTTTTTAACATGGAATTATTATTGATGTCTTACAGGAATTATTTACACAGCTAAGAAATGAATGCCACAGTTTTAAAAATTCGGTGTGTTTTTATAATTGCTAAGACAGACCATAAAGTTATAGCATCATGATATTGCAGAGCATGACTCCAACTACTTTGGATGGGCTGATAACTTAGAATACAATACGGGAAGGGTATTTATTGTTCTCCTGATCCACATACATATATCTTAAATGAAATAAATATTAATTGGTGTCATGTGGTGGCATCAAAGGGAGTGATTCCTAAAACTGAACATAATCTTTTCTTCAACAACTGGCAAGCACAGTGTTGTCATTCCTTTTTTCTTTTCCTCAGTTTGTTTTGTGGCATAAGCCCTGAATATGAATGTGAATGGTGGCCTGCATATGTAACCCACATACTTACTGGGTGTGGTATTCTGTCCCATCTAGTGCACCAAGACCAATTAGCCTTGTATGAGTCTGCTCTACAGCCTTTGCTAACAGCCAGTTAGTTTTAGTTCATGCAGTAGAGGGTCATGCCCTAAACTCCAGAGGTCCCCAGTTTGATCCTGCCCATCAATGACTGGTGTCTGTTGGCGTTACAAGTGGGAGCTCATCCGGGATTTCAATGGGAAGTCTCTGAAGCTCAGGATGTACTTCCTCAGCTAGAGGAAGTATGTAACCCACACACCTCCTGGGTGTGGTGTTCTGTCCCATCTAGTGGCACCGAGACCACTTAAAGAGAGAGATAAAATGAGTCTGCTCTACAGCCTTCACTAACAGCTGGTTGGTTTCTAGCTCCTGGGGTAGAGGCTGATGCACTAAGCTCTAGAGGTCCCAGGTTCAATCCTGCCTGCTGAAGACTGGGGTCTGTTGGCATTACAAGTATATCTATCCACACCAGGCAAAATTATTTAGAAATCTTATAGGAGATATCAATAAAAGCAGAGGAAAATCACATTTCTTAATGTGTGGAGCATAAAGTCATTTAACATGAAACAGATGAGACAGAGTTTTTTAAAGCTATTTTTGCCTCAAGCAAAATCTCCATGGGGAGAGGATACATAGTTTAAGAGAGCTGTGGTTTTATTTATAACCCTACTTAAAGCACAAAAATAAATCCATTTTTTTCATATGCTAGCTCATAAAAAATACTGCTCTGAAAAACTGTTTTTAGTTTGTTTTAGATTAAGAGATTTTTCATCTCATTGAAATTTATTTGAGAGACCAGAAACTTAAATCTTGATAAATATTCAGAAACTATTATTCTTTCAGATGTATAGGAGACAATGTATACTTATGAAATTAAACAGCCTTAAAGAGAAAAATTGCTTTAAGCATGGGTCAAAATGTAAACAGCAGATCCCCGATACATGTGAATTTAAAATATTCTCCCAGAAAATTCAAATGAGGGAAAGGGTTACAGAGAATGAGTGAGGGATGGAAAAGTGTAACAGGTTCCACACTCACCACTGTGGCACCTCCTGCTGGTTGCTCCGGGAACTAGCTGTGTCCAGCTATGCAGCCCCATGTCCTGCCCTCCTTCTCTCCCCTCTACTGCTCGCACTCCCTGAGCCACTTCCCTTTGGCCCTTGCACCTTCTTGGCCCTTTCTTTCAGGGGCCTCAGCCTGGCAGGTATCAGGATGGAGCTTTCCCTCTGCTCCCCTGAGCCTGCCCAGCGCTACTCTATCTAAGGTGCTCTCCCTAGGAGCCAGTCCTCTTCCCCTGCTTGTCAGGGAGAGACTCCTGTCTCTTCTGCTTTGCAGCCTTTATATAGAGCCCAGCCTGGCCCTGATTGGCTCCTTCTAAGCCATCTCTTATTGGCTGGATTCTGCGCAGCCACTCCAAGGGCTGCTATTAACCCTTTGTCTGCCACTACAGAGAGGAATAGTAAAAAGTTGGATGCGTGAAGGATAGTCACCACAGAAATTAAATACTTTGAGGGATGTGAGATTGCAGTAGATGAAAAGGAGGAAGAGACTGTAGACACTAAATTAGAAGAGACAAAGGGGTTAGGAAACTACTTATTTTATTAGTGTATCATATACTTAAGCATTATCTGTTTCCTTGAACCTTCCTTTGAAACATCTGTGTCAGCCACCATTGGACACAGGATACTGGAATGATGGACCACATGTCTGATTCAGTATGGAAATTCCTAAGTTCCTAAGGAAAGACTGAAGAAAAAGATCCATTGTTATGGGAGTGGCAGAAAGAGGGAGAGATTCAGTGGGATGTAGATAGGAAGGCAAGGTGCAGAAACTAGAACAAACTCTTAGTGAATTTGGCCCATAAATTAATCAATTCTCACAACACCTTTGAAAAGCAGGAAAGTATTGTTACCCTTTTTTCAGAAAGTCAGAAGGTAATCAGTTAAATTTCTAATACAAGCTTTAACTCAACCCCTTTCCTAAATTTCTCATCTAACTTGCAGTTACATTCAAAGACACTTGCACTTTTCCACAGAAAGCACAACACATACAAACTTACAAACTGCAAACCTACTCATGAATTAGAGACTAGAGGACAGATGCTTCTGCACCCTCATGCCACATGCTAGACACCAGAAAAATCTCATTCACCACACTAAACACTCAAGACCCTCTCAGTATTGGTCAGAGACTTCATGCTCAGGACACAGACCACAGATAAATACTGATTAGACTGACCACAGGCTGCAAATAATCTACACACTTTGATCTGGGCCTCTATGTGCCTGCTATAAGGCAGAAGGGTATGTGCTGGTTTTATCCAGTGGCCTCTGCCACTAAAAGACCAGCAACCAGGTAGGGGAATCTCCAGGACTTCATGAGAAATGGAGGGGCTGTGAGGAAAGTGGAGAGGGAGTGCTGCACAATTTGGGGAGATGAGGAGCAAAAGGTTCAGGCAGGGTTTGAATGGCCATCCATATTTTGGGACTCCTGTAGGAACAAATTCCAAGAGATAGAATTTTTTGAGTTACCCCATCCCTACTTACGATACTTTCCCTCACTTTCCCAAATAATTAAAAATTAGTTCTTTAAAAAACAATGAAATTGAGCATGGCAATTACTCCCTAATGAAGACTAATTACTTCACTTTGTCTTGATCTGAATATTTTAATTGACAGAAAGATCAGTCACTGAAAAGACACAGTCAGCATGTGCAGTTCATCATTCTCATAACGATGATGATGGTATCTAAATATGGCCAACAATAAAGAAAATGAATCTGAAAATGGCAAACAAACATCCCATCATGGCAGTCCTTTTTTACTGCAACATTCCTGACTTTGAGTCACTTTAACTATACATAAACAGCAAAGAACATGTTTCTTCACCAAATCACTGTAAACTTCATTCCTGTGCTATTCGTAGGCCAAATGAATGATGGCAAATACATTTTTGGCTGAAATCTATTTCTTTGCCTGCTTAGAGAATGGCGAGAGAGAAGAGACCTTGAAATATCTACACACCTGAGCTGGTTCATATGTAGCCCCCTGGAAGCATCATGTCTGCAGACACCAGAAGCAGGCATAAAACCTCCAGTGCTGTGGGGAGAGTACACTCATCCAAAGAACTTGGTACACCTGTTCTGCATGAATTTCCTCCAGCAGGCATTGGAGCACATGCAATCCCAGGTTCTTGGCACACTTCCTGTGAGGACTGGAGTGCTGCAAGCGGTATTAACTGGTCTCCCCACTGCCCTTCTCAGCACTTCACAGTCAAATTATGGCTGCTTCCTGCATGGTTGCATGAGGAGGGAGGGAAAAGACTCCCCACTTACCCTTTTCCCATTCTAGCACACCCATGTAGAAGAGCCATAATTTGGAGTGAAGCGTGTTATAGTACATTTAACATTTATATCCCTTCTTCCAGGCTTAGGAATTTCTTTATGTACATGGTGACTGAGCATAGCTCCACAATCAGTTCCAGAAACAAAACCCTATTTAACCTTAGAGCCATCTTGTTATTTCCACTGCTGCTTATAAAATATAAAACAATGTAACTGCAGTGTGGATGTAAAAGTTTAGTATGGGGTGAAGAATTTTGCCACTCACATTGACTTTGCATCCACAGGAGCTGGTGTTGGTCAGGTTTGAGGCAAGGGCTTGATGAGACATTTAACAGAATGTCCCTTATCGTGACTGAAGGTAGGTCTGCCATGGAAGCTAAGCCCCTGCCAGCTACATGACCATTTGATTCAGGGCCTCTAGGAAATGAAAAGGCCAGGCAAATGAGCTCTGAATATCCCAAGGTGCACTACTGTTTATTCTCAGCCCATTTGTGGAAGACTGGTGGATTCACGGTCACCAGGTTTATGCAGTTTTCCGTTTCTTTTTTCTCCTTTCACTCCCCAACTCCCCATTTTGCTTTTGTTTTTGTTTTGTCCTTGTTTTCCTGACAAAATAACAAGGAAATAAAATGCAAAAAAAAAAAAAAAAAAGTAATTAACACAATATTAGGTTCTAGATTGTAAGACTATAGATGCCAGGAAATCCAGAGTTACAGTTCCTACCTTATTAGTATGACTCATGCTTATTGATATGTGATTATGTACTGTCCCTAGCTATCATACAGTTAATGTACAGTATAAGAGTGTAGAATTAAGGTGGCTGTGTAACATAGATAAGCACTTAATATTCTCCTTATACATTTCAGTTCTCTGAGAAATGTCATACATTTCGTATAAGTTAGGGGAAAATATTCACTCTCAAGACATCATCTGGCCAGAAAGATCAGATAAAAGTGTTGAGCTCTCAGGCTCCTCTGTTGGTGTAAATGAAGAATGCTGCTGAAAATGGTACAATTTCACAATGGTATAATTTCAGATATCAAGTTAGACAGCGGACGAGTGTCTTTTTCAAGTGGCTAGATCTATTACCATTACTGTGTTGTTAGATGCCACGGGCTATTCAGACCAGTAACATGTACAACCCTGGAAGTCTGGAATCTGGAGAAAGAAAATTAGAAATCAGCAACTGGCATCTCTATCCCTTTAAAATTTTAATGTTGATGTAATTTCTTTGTCTTCCCATGCAAGGGTTGTAAGTGCCTTGCAGTTACTTTAAAAACACAAATAATAAATAAACATGTCAACCATATCCTTTTTCAAATGCAACCAACTAATGCACCATAAAACCCTAAAAAACATGCTCTGTCACCCCCACCTCCTTGATTCAAAAGCCCAAGAGACAAATAAGATCTGCAGGTCAATAAATTTGGGTTATTTAAAAAAGGTGGGAGAGATGACTTCCAAAGGGGCCCTTGTGGGCAACATTCAGTAACAACACCACTCAGTGATAACAAGAGGGGTCTAGCATAAGTGCCTCCTCTGATCACAGTTATGGCAGTAGATCATGTGGCGAGACAGTCTTTCAAGTCCACTACCAAGCTGCAATTAAAACTGCTTAGTGCATGATTCAGAAGCTTCTCCAATCTGAATGGCAAGAAATAAATCATTCAGATTACCTACATTTAGTTTTCAAATATATGTAAACCTTTTTCATTTAACATATTTTAATAGTCTCAGATCATGATCTCTGAAATCTCATACTCTAAGAATAATATAAGCACCTGGCTAGAAGCAAAGTCAGAGTCTTTCCCCATACAAATCAGTAGGTTGACGTTCTTCTGTTTAGCTAAGGCAAAGCACATAAGACAACCACTCAATCCAATCATCTAGCTTCTTATAAGCTTCCATCACCATAGTATATGAGCACCTCACAGACATTAATTAAGCCTCACAACAGCTCACACAGGCAGGGAAGTATGATTAGCCCCATTTTAACAATGGGGGACTAAGGCACACAGAGAGAGAACATTTTTAATCTGACTGATTTTAGTTGTGGTGCAGACTGCTTTAGGCTAAGATAATAAACAAAAATGTTCAAAATACTCAGAAAGAAAAGGAGGACTTATGGCACCTTAGAGACTAACAAATTTATTTGAGCATAAGCTTTCATGAGCTACAGCTCACTTCATTGAATGCATGCCGTGGAAAATACAATAGGAGGATTTTACATACACAGAGAACATGAAACAACACACTCTAACGAGAGTGATGGTGAGAAACAGAGTCAAATGCATTGTAGGGTTGGAATGCTTTTCCAGGAACAACTTTCACTCCTTTACTTGGATTTTCATAAGCCTCTGGCCAAGTCTCACACTTACTTACTCAGACAATGCTCCCACTGAGTTCAAATTCAAAGAGTTGTTTCTCTCTCTTCCCCTTATTTTTCCACTCTTTGCCTGTTCACTTCATTAGGAACAGTCTGGCCTAAAGGGTTCTACATATAATAATCTCCCACTGAATAAATCCTCTGGATACACCATCTTGCAAAAATGCAAGTACATCCCTCATTAATAAATGGAGTTCCAAAGGTTCTCAATGGGTTCTAAATAAAGCACTTAATAATTATTATAACTGAAATGCGAGAATTTTGTTTCATCACTCACTCTTGCATTATGTAACAAGCATGGTCACCAGGCTTCTTCTCAAACCTTCAAGTCTTGCTAGATGGATTTCCTTCTGTCTGGCAATTTACAGAAAATTCCATAGCCATAATTATTGTCTATAATAAATGTGCCTTACTATATTATTTCAGGCTCTTGAAGCAGCTAACTGGATGTCTGTGTCACTGGTACTGCGAGCAGTTATTAAAGAATTAGACATCCCATGAGTCAAATATGACTGAATCCAAATTCATTGATCACACTAAGACTCATCATTTGCAAATAATCTTTCTGGTTTCCAAGAGATTTACAAATGTCACAAATTGTAGAAAATAGGGGTATTTTGGTAAAATGCAAATCTCTATGCAAGAATGTTCTGGGAATCTAACTATTTCTATATTCCCATTCCAGCTCTGAAATGAGAATGATTGTAAAAGTTCCCCGATCTGATCCTCAACAAAACCCAACATAAGGCTAAAGGTAAAAGGCAATTAAATTAGGAAAATAAATTAATCTGGCATGTCACCTAGATTTCTTCACTTGTTCTCAATTATTTAATCAACATGTACTGTAAGCAGTTTTCTGTATCTGGAAATAGGATTATGTAACATAAAGTAAAAGAAAGACAGGATTTGCAAACTTTGAAAATTAAATTGTGTGATTCATGCCTTCTCTAAAGATCTGAATGACTTTCATATGATGCAGCCACTTTATGCTCTCTAATCCTTCTTAAGAAATAAATGAATAAAATATGCTGATACCACTCTATTTGTATTAATACTTCCACACAAGCATCTTTGTAATACATGCACCAATCACTTTATTTCTTTAATTGGATTGCATTCATTTAAATTATTTTTTTTCTTTAGCAGAGTTTTAAACAACTATTTAAAATTATTTTCTTCTTCCATGTACAACTAAAGCTCTAAGACTTGGAGCAGTACCAAGCTCTTTGCACTAAAAGGTTTTCTGACATAAAAATAAATTTTGCTAATAGGGTATTTATTTGATAAGGATGCTCTTACAGGAAGTGGAAAGAGGCACTGAAGTTAATCCATGTGTAATTTTATTAATTGAAACATAATTTTGGTTAGAGCAAATTAATCTATTTGCATTTGTCAGCTTTTGCTCTGGCATTTCTAAAATGCAGCTCAGCTGCAAAGGGGTGTGCAAATGGGTTTGTAGTATTTAATGAATTTCAGTACTCATAGACATTTCTCTAAGATAATGGAGTTGGGTGTGGGGGAGAGGCTCTCTGGCCTTTTAGGTAAAATATTGACCTTTTAACTGCAGTCTGTGACATGGCACTAGCAGTCAGTCTCTAACAGACCGATGTTCAAATCATATAACTGCATGATTTAGGTCAGCTCATAACCTGTCCTGAAAAGAAGTTACACAACTGAGCCACTGTAGCAAGAATATTGTGCTACCATTCCACCCCTACCCAAAGCATCCTCTCCAGTGACAGAAGAATTGACTGGCAGAATTATTTGAGTGAGGCAGAGTGGAAGGAGACATATTTGCACTGGGATTCTCTGAACAGCAACTGGCTGGTAGCTATGGGACATAAAATATTTTATTTTCAAGAAAGAGCCATTTCTTCTTGCACAAATATTCACAAATAAAACATAACATAGCAATAATTAAAAATAAAAGGTAGATATATTAGAAATGTGTATATACTACATTGAGTGTATCTACTATGTATACATAAAATGTTCACACCGACTTTCTCCTTTCCTAATCCTTTTCCTTCCGAGTGTGCCACCCCAATCCCCACTATAGACTGAGGGTGAAATCCTGGTCCCATTTAATGTCAAACTCCAGTGGACTTCACTGGAGTCAGGATTTCACGAAGGATTTACATAGACACAGTGATAATGAGATGAAAATAAATTTCTTTCCCTTGGCTTTACTAAGAACCATAGTTTATGTGCCTGCCACAGCTGTTCATTTAATTTCTAGTCAACAATGTATTTCTGCATATAGAATGCAAATAAATCTGCTATAAAATAGCAGAAGCCCAAAAATTTTATTGCCTAAAATTTTGAATAATTAATCAACTGTGTTTGCTGGATTTCCAAATTTGGAAAATAAATAAATAAATAAACACTTATGTCAAGTGAAATGATAAATATTTTTTTAAAATAAATTGAGTTCCAAAAGAAAACCTACAGTGCAGGACAATAAAATAAAGGTAATCTTTTTTATGGAAATAGGTGCACTTTAGGGTATGAACTTCTGTGAGTACTGAGTACCCTTCCTTACACAGATTCCGGTAGAAGACATAGTGTGTTTTTCTTATTTGAAGCTGCAATCAGAATATCCTTAAGGAAAAAAAAACATACTTCCTGTTTAGCAAGTGTCAGAAGAGCAATCAGTCCCTTTAGGACCGTAGGTTTATTTGGTATAGATGTGAAAATGGTTTGTCCAGAGGACTGGCCAGACTGTTCTAGCATACCACTAAACCATGCCTTGTCTCATTTTTTGTAAATATTTAAATACAAGGTTAAACTCTCCAAAGTCACTATGGAAATATTTTGTGTATTACTCAGGGTTAGATAAACAAAGATCCTGAGGTGCCTAACTCCAACATTTAGACAGGTTTCAGAGTAGCAGCCCTGTTAGTCTGTATCCGCAAAAAGAAAAGGAGTACTTGTGGCACCTTAGAGACTTACAAATTTATTTGAGCATAAGCTTTCATGAGCTACAGCTCACTTCATCAGATGCATGTAGTGGAAAATACAGTGGGGAGATTTTATATACAAAGAAAACATGAAACAATGGGTGTTGCCATACACACTGTAACGAGAGTGATCAGGTAAGGTGAGCTATTACCAGCAGGAGAGCGGCGGGGGTGGTGGGGAACATTTTGTAGAGATAATCAAGGTGGGCCATTTCCAGCAGTTGACAAGAACGTGTGAGGAACAGTGGGGGGGCGGGGAATAGACATGGGAAAATAGTTTTAATTTGTGTAATGACCCATCCACTCCCAGTCTTTATTCAAGCCTAAATTAATTGTATCCAGTTTGCAAATTAATTCCAATTCTGCAGTCTCTCATTGGAGTCTGTTTTTGAAGTTTTTTGTTGAAGAATTGCCACTTTTAAGTCTGTAATCGAGTGACCAAAGACATTGACGTGTTCTCTGACTGGATTTTGAATGTTATAATTTTTGATGTCTGATTTGTGTCCATTTATTCTTTTTTTTCGTAGAGACTGTCCGGTTTCGCTAATGTAAATGGCAGAGGGGCATTACTGGCACATGATGGCATATATCACATTGGTAGATGTGCAGGTGAACAAGCCTCTGATAGTGTGGCTGATGTGATTAGACCCCATGATGGTGTCCCCGGAATAGATATGTGGACACAGTTGGCAACGGGCTTTGTTGCCAGGATAGGTTCCTGGGTTAGTGGTTTTGTTGTGTGGTGTATGGTTGCTGATGAGTATTTGCTTCAGGCTGGGGGGCTGTCTGTAAGCAAGGACTGGCCTGTCTTCCAAGATCTGTGAGAGTGATAGCTCGTCCTTCAGGATAGGTTGTAGATCCTTGATGATACATTGGAGAGGTTTTAGTTGGGGGCTGAAGGTGATGGCTAGTGCCGTTCTGTTATTTTCTTTGTGGGGCCTGTCTTGTAGTAGGTAACTTCTGGGTACTCTTCTGGCTCTTTCAATCTGTTTCTTCACTTCTGCAGGTGGGTATTGTAGTTGCCAGAAAGCTTGATAGAGATCTTGTAGGTGTTTGTCTCTGTCTGAAGAGTTGGAACAAATGCAGTTGTATCATAGAGCTTGGCTGTAGACAATGGATTGTGTGGTGTGGTCTGGGTGAAAGCTGGAGGCATGAAGGTAAGCATAGCGGTCAGTAGGTTTCCAGTATAGGGTGGTGTTTATGTGACCATTGCTTATTAGCACCGTAGTGTCCAGGAAGTGGATCTCTTGTGTGGACTGGACCAGGCTGAAGTTGATGGTGGGATGGAAATTGTTGAAATCATGGTGGAATTCCTCAAGGGCTTCTTTTCCATGGGTCCAGATGATGAAGATGTCATCAATGTAGCGCAAGTAGAGTAGGGCATTAGGGAACGAGAGCTGAGAAAACTTTGTTCAAAGTCAGCCATAAAAATATTGGTGTACTGTGGAGCCAAGCGGGTACCCATAGCAGTGCCACTGATGTGAAGGTATACATTGTCCCCAAATGTGACATAGTTATGGGTGAGGACAAAGTCACAAAGTTCAGCCACCAGGTTTACTCTAACATTATCGGAGATACTGTTCCTGATGGCTTGTAGTCCATCTTTGTGTGGAATGTTGGTGTAGAGGGCTTCTACATCCATAGTGGCTAGGATGGTGTTTTCAGGAAGATCACCGATGGACTGTAGTTTCCTCAGGAAGTCAGTGGTGTCTTGAAGATAGGTGGGAGTGCTGGTAGCGTAGGGCCTGAGGAGGGAGTCTACATAGCCAGACAATCCTGCTGTCAGAGTGCTAATGCCTGAGATGATGGGCCGTCCAGGATATCCAGGTTTATGGATCTTGGGTAGAAGATAGAATACCCCTGGTCAGGCTTCTAGGGGTGTGTCTGTGCGGATTTGTTCTTGTGCTTTTTCAGGGAGTTTCTTGAGCAGATGGTGTAGTTTCTTTTGGTAACCCTCAGTGGGATCAGAGGGTAATGGCTTGTAGAAAGTGGTGTTAGAGAGCTGCCTAGCAGCCTCTTGTTCATGTTCCGACCTATTCATGATGATGACAGCACTTCCTTTGTCAGCCTTTTTGATTATGTCAGAGTTTTTTCTGAGGCTGTGGATGGCATTGTGTTCCGCACGGCTGAGGTTATGGGGCAAGTGATGCTGCTTTTCCACAATTTCAGCCCGTGAACATTGGTGGAAGAACTCTATGTAGAAGTCCAGTCTGTTGTTTCGACTTTCAGGAGGAGTCCACCCAGAATCCTTCTTTTTGTAGTGTTGGTAGGGAGGTCTCTGTGGGTTAGTATGTTGTTCAGAGGTGTGTTGGAAATATTCCGTGAATTGGAGACGTCAAAAATAGGATTCTAGGTCACCACAGAACTGTATCATGTTTGTGGGAGTGGAGGGGCAGAAGGAGAGGCCCCGAGATAGGACAGATTCTTCTGCTGGGCTAAGAGTACAGTTGGATAGATTAACAATATTGCTGGGTGGGTTAAGGGAACCACTGTTGTGGCCCCTTGTGGCATGTAGTAGTTTAGATAGTTTAGTGTCCTTTTTCTTTTGTAGAGAAGCAAAGTGTGTGTTGTAAATGGCTTGTCTAGTTTTTATGAAGTCCAGCCACGAGGAAGTTTGTGTTTTGTGTACTCTGTGTATATAAAATCTCCCCACCGTATTTTCCACTACATGCATCCGATGAAGTGGGCTGTAGCTCACGAAAGCTTATGCTCAAATAAATTTGTTAGTCTCTAAGGTGCCACAAGTACTCCTTTTCTTCCAACATTTAGGTGTCACCTGACATTTTCAAGACCACCTCTCAGCTGCTGCGTAATCCTCTAGGTACCTAAATTGCCACCAGAGGGCATGTGCAAAGACCTTAATTCCTGATGCCACTCCACAGCTGACAAGCTGCTTCAAGCTCAAGCTCACACTTGAGCCTCAGCACAATTCTCAGACTAGGTGTTCCCCTGCCTATTTTGCCAGAGAGTATGTGTTCTCAGAGCACACCTACAATTAGGATTCACAAGTCAGGAATGTTGTGCATTTGTACATGTCCAGAATACCTAGTGGTTAGAACACTCACCTGGAATGTGCGAGACCCAGATCAAATCCCTATCATGCCTGATTTGGAGCAGGGACTTCAGCTCAGGTCTTTCACCTCCCAGGATATTTGGTATAGAACTCTGCAAACAACTGATTTTTCTGGTTCCCTGGCAGTTCTGAAGTATACATTTTTTAAAAATTTCAAGTTGATCAAAAACAAAAATAAATTCCAAAATTTTGGTGAACTGAAAAGTAAAAAAATAAAAGTGGATTGAACATAATGTTCTTCTTCAATATGAAATAAAATGTTGCATTTCAATTTTGAGCTTTTTAAAAAAATAAAAATTGTTTTTCAGGAATTAGAAAGAAATGTTGAAACAAAAATCATTGCAAGTCAGGAAAAAATAGTTTAAAAAATGTTGGAACAAAATGTTTCAATTTTTTTTTGGAATTTTTGATGGTTTTTTTCTGACCAAATCAAAGTGGCAAATGTTGCATGAATTCCTGGAATGTTTTGGTTGACCTGAATTTGCAATTTTTGTCCCCCCACTCCCACACAAAAAAATTGCCTAACTCTAAGTGGGTATTCTGCGATAGGTCTTTGTTACTTTCTCCTGTTAAAGCTGTTCCAGGTGTATAAATAATTAAATAATTAATTGGGCCAGTGCGAGACAAAGAAAGAAAATGACTAGATAGCCCAGTGGCAGGCTCTGAGCTGGAATGTGGAAGAATCAGCTTCAAGACTCTGCTCATTGAATATTTAATTATTTAAAGGTTTTTATGCACCCAGCTCTCATTGAAATCAATGGAAATTAGGCACCTAAGTACCTTTAAAAATCTGGCCCTTAAGAACTTATGAAAATTGTACCAGTCAGGATTTTAGTCACAATCTGTATGTTTTCTTGTTGGGCACATTGAACTGAAACCTCTCCACTTTGTTTCTAAACTGGAAAAATGAAGATTTTAGGAAAGGGTTCAGGCTCCAGTCACTGCATATTAACCTTAATTTTAGCTCTGCACTTTTTGCACATACTGAACATCTTCTGAAGAAGAGAGTCCTAAGAGGTCAATATCAGATATCTTTGTAAACAGTCAAGAATGTTCTGTGCATCTTTTTGTTTTAATAATCTTTTCATTCCCAATCACAAGAGAGTAAGAATGTATCATTTACTCGCATTGTCCCGTCTGACCAAAAAAATAAAATAGCTGAGACTTACAGGAAAATAGCGTCATTCATTGTATCTGAATTGGGAATCAAAAGCACCAGAAGATCTCTCTGTACTTTAAAAAAAAATTAACACAGATAACAAGATAAAAAAAACCCTCACAGAGCACCAGGGGGAAAGAAGGGCAGTGTGTGGTGAGTGAACTGGAAAACAATCTCTTCTAACACTGTTTGGAAACCCAATGAGGAACTACTCTAGAGGTGCTGAAACGTCAGGAACAAATTTGGACCTCAGCACAATGACTGAGTGAGGGGGGAAAAAGCATCTGATGTTATTAAATGATACAGTTTATAAAAACAGGACACTCTTAGAGAAGAGAGGTTTCAGAGTAACAGCCGTGTTAGTCTGTATTTGCAAAAAGAAAAGGAGGACTTGTGGCACCTTAGAGACTAACCAATTTATTTGAGCATAAGCTTTCGTGAGCTACAGCTCACTTCATCGGATGCATACTGTGGAAAATACAGACGATGGTGTATACACACAAACCATGAAAAAATGGGTGATAATCACTACAAAAGGTTTTCTCTCCCCCCACCCCACTCTCCTGCTGGTAATAGCTTATGTAAGGTGATCACTCTCCTTACAATGAGTATGATAATCAAGGTGGGCCATTTCCAGCACAAATCCAGGGTTTAACAAGAACGTCTGAGGAAGGGGTGGGGGGTAGGAAAAAACAAGGGGAAGTAGGTTACCTTGCATAATGACTTAGCCACTCCCAGTCTCTATTCAAGCCTAAGTTATTAAATTTTATCCAATTTAAGTAAAATGTATCCAATTTGCAAATTAATTCCAATTCAGCAGTCTCTCGCTGGAGTCTGGATTTGAAGTTTTTCTGTTGTAATATCGCAACTTTCATGTCTGTAATCGCGTGACCAGAGAGATTGAAGTGTTCTCTGACTGGTTTATGAATGTTATAATGCGGATGTTATAATGGTATAATGCGGAACCACCTAATCAACATCCTCTACAGCAAACAGGGAAAGATAAAGAATGATCTCTCAAAAATGGATACTCTCATAAAAAAACAACCTTCCACACAAACTTACTCGTGGCTGGACTTTACTAAAACTAAACAAGCCATTTACAACACACACTTTGCTTCTCTACAAAAAAAAAAAAAAAGGACACTAAACTTTCTAAACTACTACATGCCACAAGGGGCCACAGCAATGGTTCCCTCAACCCACCCAGCAATATTATTAACCTATCCAACTATACTCTTAGCCCAGCAGAAGCAGCTGTCCTATCTCGGGGCCTCTCCTTCTGCCCCTCCACCCCCACAAACATGATACAGTTCTGTGGTGACCTAGAATCTTATTTTCGACGTCTCCGACTCAAGGAATATTTCCAACACACCTCTGAACAAAATACTAATCCACAGAGACCTCCCTACCAACACTACAAAAAGAAGGATTCTAGGTGGACTCCTCCTGAAGGTCGAGACAGCAGACTGGACTTCTACATAGAGTTCTTCCGCCAACGTGCACGGGCTGAAATTGTGGAAAAGCAGCATCACTTGCCCCATAACCTCAGCCGTGCAGAACACAATGCCATCCACAGCCTCAGAAACAACTCTGACATCATAATCAAAAAGGCTGACAAAGGAAGTGCTGTCATCATCATGAATAGGTCGGAACATGAACAAGAGGCTGCTCGGCAGCTCTCCAACATCACTTTCTACAAGCCATTACCCTCTGATCCCACTGAGAGTTACCAAAAGCAACTACAACATTTGCTCAAGAAACTCCCTGAAAAAGCACAAGATCAAATCAGCACAGACACACCCCTGGAACCCCGACCTGGGATATTCTATCTACTACCCAAGATCCATAAACCTGGAAATCCTGGGCGCCCCATCATCTCAGGCATTGGCACCCTGACAGCAGGATTGTCTGACTATGTAGACTCCCTCCTCAGGCCCTACGCTACCAGCACTCCCAGCTACCTTCAAGACACCACTGACTTCCTGAGGAAACTACAATCCATCGGTGATCTACCTGATAACACCATCCTAACCACTATGGATGTAGAAGCCCTCTACACCAACTTTCCACACAAAGATGGACTACAAGCCCTCAAGAACACTATCCCCGATAATGTCACAGCTAACCTGGTGGCTGAACTTTGTGACTTTGTCCTTACCCATAACTATTTTATATTTGGGGACAATGTATACCTTCACATCAGCGGAACTGCTATGGGTACCCGCATAGCCCCACAGTATGCCAACATTTTTATGGCTGACTTAGAAAAATGCTTCCTCAGCTCTCGTCCCCTAATGCCCCTACTCTACTTGCGCTACATTGATGACATCTTCATCATCTGGACCCATGGAAAAGGAGCCCTTGAGGAATTCCACCATGTTTTCAACAATTTCCATCCCACCATCAACTTCAGCCTGGTCCAGTCCACACAAGAGATCCACTTCCTGGACACTACAGTGCTAATAAACGATGGTCACATAAACACCACCCTATAGCGGAAACCTACTGACCGCTCTTCCTACCTACATGCCTCCAGCTTTCACCCTGACCACACCACACGATCCATTGTCTACAGCCAAGCTGGGCGATACAACTGCATTTGCTCCAACCCCTCAGACAGAGACAAACACCTACAAGATCTCTATCAAGCATTCTTACAACTACAATACCCACCTGCAGAAGTGAAGAAACAGATTGATAGAGCCAGAAGAGTTCCCAGAAGTCACCTACTACAGGAGAGGCCTAACAAAGAAAATAACAGAACGCCACTAGCCATCACCTTCAGCCCCCAACTAAAACCCCTCCAACGCATCATCAAGGATCTACAACCTATCCTGAAGGATGACCCAACACTCTCACAAATCTTGGAAGACAGGCCAGTCCTTGCCTACAGACAGCCCCCCAACCTGAAGCGAATACTCACCAGCAACCACATACCACACAACAGAACCACTAACCCAGGAACCTATCCTTGCAACAAAGCCTTTTGCCAACTGTGCCCACATATCTATTCAGGGGACACCATCACAGGGCCTAATAACATCAGCCACACTATCAGAGGCTCGTTCACCTGCACATCCACCAATGTGATATATGCCATCATGTGCCAGCAATGCCCCTCTGCCATGTACATTGGTCAAACTGGACAGTCTCTACATAAAAGAATAAATGGACACAAATCAGATGTCAAGAATTTTAACATTCATAAACCAGTCGGAGAACACTTCAATCTCTCTGGTCACACGATTACAGACATGAAAGTTGCGATATTACAACAGAAAAACTTCAAATCCAGATTCCAGAGAGAGACTGCTGAATTGGAATTAATCTGCAAATTGGATACAATTAACTTAGGCTTGAATAGAGACTGAGAGTGGCTAAGTCATTATGCAAGGTAACCTACTCCCCCTTGTTTTTTCCTACCTCCCCCCTTCCTCAGACGTTCTTGTTAAACCCTGGATTTGTGCTGGAAATAGCCCACCTTGATTATCATACATATTTTAAAGAGGGTGATCACTTTAGATAAGCTATTACCAACAGGAGAGTGGGTTTGTTGGGGTGGGCAGGTGTTGGGGGGGGTAAGAAAACCTGGATTTGTGCTCGAAATGGCCCACCTTGATTATCAAACACATTGTAAGGAGAGTGATCACTTTACATAAAGCTATTACCAGCAGGAGAGTGGGGTGGGGGGAGAGAAAACCTTTTGTAGTGATTATCACCCATTTTTTCATGGTTTGTGTGTATAAACCATCGTCTATATTTTCCACAGTATGCATCTGATGAAGTGAGCTGTAGCTCACGAAAGCTTATGCTCAAATAAATTGGTTAGTCTCTAAGGTGCCACAAGTACTCCTTTTCTTTTTAGAGAAGAGAATCTCCCTTCCTATTTGCCCAGATGTACTCTACTTACCCACATATTGGTAATTATTTTACCAACAGCTATGAAGAGATTACCACAGGAGGGGGGTTCTTCAGCATGTGGTGTCATTTTCCAAGATGTTATGTTTGATTGAGTTCCCTTGCCGCAGAGACTAGGATCCATTTGCCTTAAAAGGATCAGAGTGCATTGCCAAAAGTGTATATTAGAGCTAATGCAGCAGTCACCTGTGAAATGGAGTTGAGAAGCTTAAAAAATAAAGAACAGTTCATAAAAGATAATCATCAAATCAGAGAGAGAAATCTAGAAGTCTAAAATAATTCTTAGAATGATCAGAAATAAAATTCTACTACAAGTATATTATCAAGCACATTGATTTAATCATATGAAACAACATTTTGTTTAAAAATGAGATCAGTCCTCCATCCGGCTCAGGTGAGAAACAGTGAAAATATGTTTAATCAGTGTAATTGATTATAAATTACAGGAAAGGCAGCCACAGTATAACAAGCAGCTGCAGTGAATCTGTGAGATGGAAATGAAATGATGTCTACAGGTTACTGCATGCTTCATAAAAGTTATTTATACCACCTATTTTTATTAAAGCCAAACAAAAAAATAAATAAAAATTAGCCTAATCTACCCTTGTAATAAATTGACTGTGCCAAGAGAACTGGTTCAATGAACAGGTTTATTGCATTTTTGGAGGGTGTGAGGATGTGGGATTTTTAATTAATACATTGTATGCAGTGGTGAGCTGGAGCCGGTTCACACCGGTTCGCTGGAACCGGTTGTTAAATTTAGAATCACTTTTAGAACCGGTTGTCCCGCAAGGTGGATAACCGGTCAAAAGTGGCACCTTAGGTGCTGATTCCATGGGTGCTCTGGGCCTGGATCACCCACGGGGAAAATTTGGTGGGTGCAGAGCACCCACCAGCAGATCCCCCCCCCCCCGCGCCCAGCCCCAGCTCACCTCCACTCCGCCTCCACCCCTGAACATGCTGCCCCACTCTGCTTCTCCACCCCCCCCTTTCCCGCGAATCAGCAGCCGCTCCCCCTGCTCCCCCACTAGCTACACTACCCTGCCTCTAGGAGCCAGAGGGACCTGCCGGATGCTTCCCAAGAGCCACCCCAGGTAAGTACCGCCAGGACTCTCCACCTCACCCCCTGGCAGGTCCCTCTGGCTCTTAGGGGTGGGGAGGGGTGGGCACCAACTATAGTGGCCCATGAGACCCTCCTGCCCGGTTCTCGGGGCAGCCAGGGACAGGGGAGGGGGGTGAATGGGGCAGGGGTCCCAGGAGGGGCATCAAGGAATGTGGGGGGTTGGATGGGGCAGGAGTCCTGGGGGGCAGGGGTGGGGCAGGAGTCCTGGGGGGCAGGGGTGGGGCAGGAGTCCTGGGGGGCAGGGGCGGGCCACGACCCCCCTTGTGGGGTGAGGAGGGAACCGGTTGTTAAGATTTTGGCAGCTCATCACTGATTGTATGCCATGAGACCATTAGGAAATACACCACATACTTACCCTAGTTCAGTTATTCTGATGACGATGCAAACCAGTTCTGCATATTATGCATAATGTAAACCTTTATCTTTCAAAATCAGGTAAGAGGAAAGTAAAGTAGAGGAAAGTAATTTAGTAACATTTCATAATACACTACAAACTCGGTTATCCAAATTTCCATTATCCAAAACAGGACTATGACATCCATTAATTACACTGAAAATTCCCTGAATTATCTACAACCTGAGAAGCATCAGCATAGGAGCCAATAAACAGAGCTGAAAGCCAGGGAGTCTGCAGAGAGATCTGTTGGAGAAGAAAAGCAAGTGCTTGTTCCTTATGGACAGTGAGTGACTTCTTAAAAGTGTGTTTGTTTGCTTGCTAGCTTGTTTTCAGTTTGAAAAGTCTGGTAAGAGGGAAATGTGTTGTGAGAGAAACAAAGCCTTTGATCAAAGCTGAACCTTGATTAAGGGTCTAGGCTTCCATAATCAGCAGGCCTATAAATGCAGCAAATGGCACTGGAGGAAGCAACAGCTAAAATTAGGGGAGTTTGTAAGGGAAGTTTGGAGGAGGGTTGTGTGTTTGTGTTTTTTTTCTCCTTCTGGACAGGTGCTTGGGGTGAAGGCTATAACAGCTATACAGGCAGCAGCGGCAGTGACCCAAGGAATGGAAGAGACAATGAAGATGACTGGATGTGTAAGCTGTGGGATGTACTTTATCCCAGAGAGGATATCTGGAAGATGCTTTGTTTGTATGAAGTACTGCCCGATAGATCTGATGGAAGAGGAGAGCTGAGATCTGGAGATGCAGCTAGAAACTATGGTCGAGTTTCTAAGTGGATTTCAGTGGATAATGGAGAGAAGCAGAGAGGAGGCAGAAGGGTAATATCAAGACTTGCAGGTGCATGCTGGACCAGAGAACTGTAAGGTTAGACTGCTGGATTAAGAAAGTGCTCAGTGGAAGCATGTGACTATAAGAACAAGGCAAAGGAAAAGACCAGCTAGCAAAGGGGAAATAGAGATGAAGAACAGCTATGCTAAGTTGGAAATGAAGAGGAGAGGCAGGCAATAACAGAAGATGGGAAAGCAAGGAAGAAGAGCAGAGCAGCGAGTCCTACAAGAAAAGGGAAAAGACAATGACAGACAGAGTTTGTACCCCCAAGAGGAAAAACGATGACTCACAGAATATTTCAAGTAAGAACAGATGACAAGAAGACTTGCAGTCAGAAAGAACAGAAGGGCAAAGGACAGAGAATGGCACCAAAGGCAGGTCTATGTGATTGTGGACTCCCTACTAAGAAGAACAAGCATGCTTGTCTTCAGAGCTGATCCAGAGAATGGAAACATGTGCTGTCTGCTGGGAGCAAAGGTATAGGGTGTGGACTTGAGGCTGGAGAGGAAGCAGAAAAGTATCTACTGATTGTCCTTTACATAGGGACAAATGATACTACTAGACTCTCATTGGGATGCATCAAGGAAGACAACCCCAGGCTGGGAAAGATGCTTAAATAAATGGAGGCTCAGGTGATCTTCAGTAGGATCCTACCTGTCCCTAGAGGAGGAGAGCAGAGGCAAGACAAGATTATGATGAACAACAGATGGCTCAGGCAGTGGTGCTATATGGAGAGGTTTGCGTTGTTCAACCACTGGGAGGCTTTCAAGGACAGAGGACAGTTCTCATGGGATGGACTCCACTGGAGTTGGGAGGGAAATAGGCTTCCAGGACGGAGTTGGCACAACTGATTAAAAGAGCTTTAAACTAGGAATATGGGGGAGACAGTTGGGAGATGTTCACGTAATCTCCAAACCTTATTCTAATATTGAGTGGGAGGAAAATCAAGTAAAAGAGGATACAGGAATGGAGAATGGATAACAAGAGGAAAGATATTGCCAATACCATTGACAGGAACAGTCAGGTGTGTGATACTGGCAGTAGAATGACTATATCTAATCGGGTGAAGAAACTGGATGAAGCCAATCAGAAACTAAGATGTCTGTACACCAATGCAAGAAGCCTACGTAACAAAATGGAAGCACTAGAAGTACTGATGCAGGAAATGAAACCAGAAATTATAGGGATTATGGAAACATGGTAGAATAGTAGTCATGACAGGAGTACAAGTATCCAGTGTATGTGCTGTTCAGGAGAACCAGAAACAAAAATAAACGTAGTGGAATAACACTGTATATTAGTGATGAGGTAGACTGTAAAGAAATTAGAAATGATTGAATGGATAAAACAGAACCTATTCAGGTCAAAATCATTTTGGGGAAGAAAGATAACAGAAGACTCCACTGGAATCATGCTTGGGGTCTGCTACAGGCCCCAAGGATGCAATTTGGATGTGGATAGAGACCTTTTAAATATTTTTAATTAAATAAATACTACTGTGAATTGTGTGATTATGGGACACTTTAATTTCTCATAGAAATTAGTATAGATTGGAGGACACGTGCTATTAATAATGGAAGAGCCCAGATATTCCTGAACATGATAGCCAACAGATTTCTTCACAAAACTAGCCACCAAACCTACAAGAGGAGATGCCATTTTAGATTTAGTATTAGTAAGTAGCAAGGAACTCATAGAAGAACTGATTAGAGAGGACAACCTTGGTTCAAATGATCATGAGTTAATTCAGTTTAAACTAAATGGAAGGATAAAAAAAAACAGGTCTGCAGTTAGGGTCATTGATTTCAAAAGGGTAAGCTTTAAAAAATTAAGGGAATTAGTTAGGGAAGTGGACTGGACTGAAGAACTCAAAGATCTGAACATGGAGAAAGCTTGGGATTACTTTAAAACAAAGTTGCAGAAACTCTCTTGTCAAAGTTCCTTCCCCACTCCGAACTCTAGGGTACAGATGTGGGGACCTGCATGAAAAACCCCTTAAGCTTATTCTTACCAGCTTAAGTTAAAACTTCCCCAAGGTACAAACTATTTTTCCTTTTGTCCCTGGACTTTATTGCTGCCACCACCAAGCGTCTAACAAATATAACAGGGAAAGAGCCCACTTGGAAATGTCTTTCCCCCCAAGAACCCCCCAAGTCCTACACCCTTTCCTGGGGAAGGCTTGATAAAAATCCTCACCAATTTGCAGAGGTGAACACAGACCCAAACCCTTGGATCTTAAGAACAAGGAAAAAGCAATCAGGTTCTTAAAAGAAGAATTTTAATTGAAGAAAAAGTAAAAGAGTCACCTCTGTAAAATCAGGATGGTAAATACCTTACAGGGTAATCAGATTCAAAACATAGAGAATCCCTCTAGGTAAAACCTTAAGTTACAAAAAGATACAAAAACAGGAATATACATTCCATTCAGCACAACTTATTTTATCAGTCATTTAAACAAAACAGAATCTAACGCATATCTAACTAGATTGCTTATTAACCCTTTACAGGAGTTCTGACCTGCATTCCTGCTCTGGTCCTGGCAAAAGCCAACACAGAGACAGAGAGAACCCTTTGTTTCTTTCCCCCCTCCATCTTTGAAAGTATCTTGTCTCCTCATTTTCATTTTGGTCAGGTGCCAGCGAGGTTGTCTTAGCTTCTTAACCCTTTACAGGTGAAAGGGTTTTTTCCTCTGGCCAGGAGGGATTTAAAGGTGTTTACCCTTCCCTTTATATTTATGACATCTCTGAAACCTGAATCCCTAGCAAAGGAAAATATCTGTAGGAAGGGTTGCAGACAAAACTGGATGAACAAGAATCACAGACAGGTCATTAAGAGAAAACAGAAGGCCTACATGGTATGAAAGAAGGGAGGGATCAGCAAGGAAAGCTATCTCTTGGAGGGCAGAAAGTGTAGGGACAAAGTGAGAACTACCAAAAGCCAAGCCATGCTGGATCTTGAAAAGGAAACTAAAACCAATAGTAAAAGGTTCTTTAGCCATATAAATAAAAAGAAAACAAGGAAAGAAGAAGTGGGACGGGTAAAGACTGAGGATGGGGTGGAAATTAAAGATAATCTAGGTTTGACCAAACACGTAAACAAATATTTGTTTCAGTTTTTAATAAGGGTAATCAGAAACTTGCTGGCAGTGGCAGGGTCACTAAAGGGGATAAAGATATGGAAGTAGAAATAGCTACATTCAAAATGGAAGCCAAACTTAAACAGCTTAATCTGAACAAACTGCGGGGGCCTGGATAATTTCCATCCAAAAATATTAAAGGAATTGGTACACTAAATTACAAGCCCAATAGCAAGTATTTGTAATGAGTCCATAAACTTGGGATTGTACCCTATGACTGGAGAATTGCGAATATATTACCTATATTTAAGGAAGGGGGAGGAGAATCAGGAAACTACAGGCCCATTAACTTGAACTCAATTTAATGCAAAATTTTAGAACAAATGTTGAAAGAGAGTGGAGTTAAGGACATAGAGTTAAATGGTAATTGCAATAAAATACAAATTGTTTTTTACAAAAGATAGATTGTGCCAAACCAACCTGATCTCTTTCTTTCTCTAAAAAATTGGTTATCATCTCAAAGAAAATGCAGTAGATCTAATTTACCTGGATTTCAGTAAAGCATTTGACACAATTCGACAGGGGAAAATATTAAATTGGAGAAGATGGGAATTAATGTGAGAATCAAAACTGGTTAAAGAGAAGATTATAATGGGCAATGCTGAAAGGTGAACTTTCAGGCTGGGGGAAGGTTACTAGTGGAGTTCCTCATTGATCAGTTTGAGGCCTAATCTTATTTAACTTTTTTATTAATGACATTGGCACAAAAAATGGGAGAGCACTAATAAAAATTGTGGATTACACAAAGTTGGGAGATATTGCCAATACCTAGGAGGACCTGAATATCATACAAGAAGATTTGGACAACCTTGAAAATTCGAGTAATAGAAATAGGAAGAAATTCAATAGTGCACAGTGCAAAGTCAAGAATTTTTGCTATAAACTAGGAATGTATCAGTTAAAAGTAACAGAAGAGGAGAAAGGCCTGATGTATCAGTTGGTCACAGGATGACTATGATCCACCCATGTGATGTAGCCATGAAAAAGACTAATGCAATTGTAGGATACATCAGGCAAGGTATTTCCAGCAGACATAAGGAAGTGTTATTAACCATATACAAGGCATTGTTGAGCCCTCATCTGGAATACTGTGTGCCGTTCTGGTCCCCCATGTTTAAGAAAGATTAATTCAAACTGGAACAAGTGCAGAGAAGGGCTACGAGGATAATCAAAGGAATGGAAAACCTATTTTTACAAGAGGAGTTTTGTCATATTTAGCCTAACAAAAAAAAGGGATATGGAGAGATATAATTGTCTTTATAAACACATCAGAAGGACAAACACCAAGGAGGTGTTAAATTAAGTAAAGTATTTAAGTTAAGGGACAATGGTGGCAAAAAAACAAATGAATAGAAACTAGCCATCAATAAGTCTAGCTTTGAAGTTAGATGAAGGTTTCTAACCATCAGAGGAATCATAGAATCATAGAATATCAGGGTTGGAAGGGACCCCAGAAGGTCATCTAGTCCAACCTCCTGCTCGAAGCAGGACCAATTCCCAGTTAAATCATCCCAGCCAGGGCTTTGTCAAGCCTGACCTTAAAAACCTCTAAGGAAGGAGATTCTACCACCTCCCTAGGTAACGCATTCCAGTGTTTCACCACCCTCTTAGTGAAAAAGTTTTTCCTAATATCCAATCTAAACCTTCCCCACTGCAACTTGAGACCATTACTCCTCGTTCTGTCATCTGCTACCATTGAGAACAGTCTAGAGCCATCCTCAGGAGATAAGTTCTGAAACAGTCTTCCAAGGAGAGTAGTTGGGGCAATAAACCTAACTTGTTTTAAGACTCAGCTTGAGGAAGTTTATGGAGAGATGGTAGGAGGAGCTTGTCCACAATGGCATATAGCCCATCCGTGACTGCTGTTAGCAAATAGCTCTAATGGCCAGAGATGGGACTCTAGAGATGGAGGGTTGGAACTTACCACAGAGAATTCTTTCCCAAGTGTCTGGCTGGTGAGCCTTGCCCACGTGCTCATGGTCTACCTGATTGCCATATTTGGGGTCATGAAGGAATTTCCCCCCAGGTCACATTGGCAGAGACCCTGGGGGGGTATGGGGGTTTGCCTTCCTCTGCAACAGGGGCATGGGACATTTGCTAATTTGAATAACGGTAAATGGTGTACTCTCTGTAACTTGAAGTCTTTAAATGAAGATTTGAGGACTTCTGTAACTCTGCCAGAGGTTATGGGTCTACTCTAGGAGTGAGTATGTGGGGTTCTGGGGCCTGCAATGTGGAGGATTTCAGACTAGAAGATCATGATGGTCCCTTCTGACCTTAAAGTCTCTGAGTAAGTATCCATACTTGCTCAGTGTTACCTCTGACATGTTGATAATCAATGTCATGCTGTACTACAGTACTCTGTTGCTGATGAGTCACATGTTCTTTTAGTAACCACCAAGTAAAAAGAAAATAATATCTAATGGATGTTTGCGCTACTTTTTGGAAACCATTCTCATTTTAATGGAAATACTACTTGAGAAATATAGATCTGACAATTCATGTGTATTAGTGGCTTAAACACACAAAGGTCAACAGCCTGACAGGATTAAATGGATTTTAATCAGGATCAAAAAAGAAAAGAAAAAAGAAAATGGAACCAAAAACAGTTATATATTCAGTGTAGTAATGATGTATTGAAGAATGGAAATTGCCACTTCCTGTGATACATAATTATTCAGGGACTTCACTGACTAAGCAATGTGGAAGCTTTTGAGAGAATTTCAATCCTTGTTTTCTACTAAAATCTTCCCTTTTAAGATTAAATGACCACATGTGCTAATTTTACCAGACCGTCTTGTTTTACACATGGTAGTCCGATGTTCTTTTGGTACACCTGAAAGGTCCCAGTTTTTAAGGTCATCAAACAAAATTTTGGATTCTATATGAGTACAGAATGCTGGCTCACAATATTTTTTCCACAATGAGTCAAATTCGCTCTGTGATTATCAGGCACAGTCTAGTGGAAAGAGCGTTCACTGTAATGAACAGTGTTTGGAATGAAGAAAAAAGTCAAATGACTGTAGCCAATACCAAAGTTGTTCTTTTGCTCAAAGTGGATGTTAAAGGCTTCATTCAGTGTTGCATGATACACTCGTTCAGAATGCCATTTCTTACGAAATTCCTTCACTCTGAAAAATATGCATGTCATTGCTGAGTGAGAGCTGGCAGTAGTGACACCAGCACACTTGTCTTTGGGCTGAATATTTTGCCACCCTGAAAATGTTGTCACAAAATTGTTCTGAATTTTGATTTTGAAAATATCCTATGAACTTTATATTATTACAGCATTTCTGCCACAATCTCACATTTTGGGTAGTAAAGAGCAGTGGAATTGTGGGGAGATTGTGCCTCAAGCAACTTCAAATTGTCTGGGGAAGTTCTATATTCATATGAGGTATCCCCTCAGCTCCACGAAGCAGTTGGTCTCCTGTGTTGGCAGCCCCACTCTGCTGGCCATGACCCTGCCTTCTTCCTTCACCCCTTTCCCCCGCATTTCTTATTGGTCCCTGGGGGGAGAAGAAGCCAGTAGTCCCTGTTTTCTCCCCAAGCACAAGGTCCAATTTTGTGGGAGGCCTTTATGCACAAGGGAGGGGGAGGCTTCTTGCAAGTGGCTCCACCCCTGTGTGGCCCAGCAAGCACTTCCTGCAGCCTGGCCCTATATAAAGTCAAAATTCTCTGTAATCACTTTCCATAGTACAATATACTCCACTTAATGGGAACACACTCAGTCAGGATGGCCACTTAACTGGGACTTCTTGCAAGGCACCAATTTATCCCAATAGTAATAACTGCTGCTTAATTGGAAAGAGATGAGCATAAATTCCATCCTCTAGGAATATGGTCAACTAGTGCCAAGCAATAGCGTGATGCTCAATTAGTCGTTTAATCAGTGTGAAATTCTGAGCTCGTGTCTTTTAACAATAAATCAGGATATCAGTACTCATATAATGAATACTAGTCATCCTTACGACTAAGGGAAGCAATGGGGGCAAATAACATATCTGGCTTCAAGACAAAGCTTGATAAGTTTATGGAGGAGATGATATGATAGCCTAATTTTGGCAATTAATTGATCTTCGACTACTAGCAGTAGATATGCTCAATGGCCTGTGATGGGATGTTAGATGGGGTGGGATCTGAGTTACTACAGAGAATTCTTTCCTGGGTGTCTGACTGGGGAGTCTTGCCCACATGCTCAGGGTTCTGCCCTTTGCCATATTTGGGGTCAGGAAGGAATTTTCCCCCAGGGCAGATTGGCAGAGGCCCTGGGGGGTTTTCATCTTCCTCTGCAGCATGGGGCACGGGTCACTTGCTGGAGGATTCTCTGCATCTTGAAGTCTTTAAACCATGATTTGAGGACTTCAGTAGCTCAGACATAAGTTGGGGTTTGTTACAGGAGTTGGTGGGTGAGATTCCATGGCCTGCGTTGTGCAGGAGGTCAGACTAGATGATCATAATGGTCCCTTCTGACCTTAAAGTCTATGATTCTATGACTTACAAAGTATGTTATATGTTCAAAGCACTGTTATATGTTCAAACATCATTTTTCACACAGAAGTTACCATATAAAGACTAAACGAAGAAGCAGAAATACAGATCTAATGAAAATGAGAAGCAATCAGTATCATTTAGAGTCTTGTGGTTATACTGAGATGACAAATAACTACAGACATATTGTTTGCCAAGTATAACCCATAGGCCAGAGTCAACAGCTCCCTTGGTGGGAAGCCCTCCATACTACTTTAGTTCTGTAGTGGAGATGGAGCAGCCCCACAAAGGGCCCTCTATATCCTCAGCATGCTTCAAGGGCAGGTCGACACACTAGCACCAGTAGACCAGCAAGGAGGGAAGCAATGGGATGAGTATTTGTGTAGAGCGAGTGGCCCTAACACTTCTCACAAACGGCACAAAAAGGCTGAGACATCTTGGCCCCAAGCTGCAGAGATAAAACTAAGGCTCCACCCACTGCCCATTTTTTCACAGTGCCTGCCTCCCCCCAACCAGGACCAGTGTCTGGGAAGGCTTCACAAATATGCATGGTGAGTAATGGTTTATAACCCTCTGTGCCACTGTACAGGACAGGCCACATTTTTGCCCTCAAGCTTTATGAGAATGTAGTGAATGGCACTTGCCTTTTCTCTGTGTGATCATGCATTCAACTTTCATATTCATGAGTACTGTGCAACCTACTGAGGGTAGTATATGCTCACAGAGCCAAGGCGTGTAATGGGTTCATATCAAGGGTTTTAATGCATTTGAACACATGGTGCAATAATACAATTTGAGAAGGCCTGAAATTGCTGTAGCTGGATTCCATGATACCAAAATATTTTGCCCAAATATCAAGGCATTGCTTCACATTAAATCAGTCTCACCTCAGGCCACCATCAATGTTGCTGCATATATTGAAGTATCCTCCCATCCATCCATTTATACTATTCTTATTATTGTAGTGTCTGAGCCCCATCAAAGGCTAAGATACTAATAGCTGACATCCCTCTTCTTCCCCTCTTCCATTTCCCTCTAAGAGATCACTTGTCATCAAATTGACCCTAAGATTAGGAATTCAAGGCTGTTTGGAAACCTTCACTTTACAACAACTCTACCCTGCCAGAGGACCAGCTTGTCTTTCATAATGTGAAAAACAACAAGAGCTCCAAGTTACTTTAATGTTAAGAGAAAAATTCAAATTTCCGAAGATTAGCCAGAAAAATTACACCACATCAATGCCACATGCATTGATTTTGCTGAGTTTCGTTTTAGCTTAAATTTAAACAGTGAACTTCACGGCCGCTAGTACATAATGAATCATTGTCATCCATAATGATATATGTAGGCTGACAAACAGAAATATAGCCTGGAAAGCATTTTTTATTCCCACCCTTTCTCCCTTTCTTGTAAATGCCTTGGTGTAAATTATTTTAAATCAGGTACTGAGGTCAAACTTGTATTTCACAGGTAACTAGTTCTTATATGTAAGCTGTGATTATTTTAACAAGATTGATAGAATGTAAGAAAATGTAAGCACCATTTTCTGGACATATCTTATAAACCACTTTCAGCTATGCAAAAATCACTTCATTGTAATGGTTTTCTTAGTCATATCTGTCAAATCAAATCCTTTCTGGATGCATTTAATGCTATAGAACAACAATGCTCTTTGAAGGCTTCCAGGTATATACGTGCTTTATAGTGAATTTCATCCAGATGTTATCAAGTTTATACTACATTAAATACAATCATACAAAAATTGGTCAGATTAGAAAATTAATGGGTTGAACACCAACGCCAAGACCTGTTCTATGGTCTTTGTCCAGGAAAAACTCACACTGTCATTAGAGAAAACAGAATTGGGACTATCACCAGATTATGCTCTTATGGCCAGGATTACATTTCACATTAAGGTTCTGTTCTATTCTATATAAATTCTTATATCACGCTCATCACTGTAGCATCTGAGGCAGGATTCACAACAGGGACTTAGGTGACTAACTGTCACTTTTGGCACCTAAATCCAATATTTAGGCACCACTAGGATTCGCAAAGCCCCTGTTCAGCTGCTGCCTAACTGTATTGTGACAAAGTTCCTCCTCTGCCTTGGTGGGTCCTGCGCTTATTGGCGGATTTGCTTGCCTCAGAGATTCACGGCCACCCTCAGTTTGGCCACTTTTGCTAGTGGCTCAAACCTGCCATTCACTCAGCTAACCTCATCACTGGCCAGCATGGGGAAAGGGAGGAGGACAATCCCTGCAGTCTCTGCTGACCCACCTAGTGGGTCAGGGGATAGGCAAGGGGCCTTCCTCTTTGGTGGGACCCACAGTCCAGGTCACCTCCTCTTATCTCAAATAGGGAGTTGAGGGGGCTGGGGGGAACCAGAGCCTGCCCTCTACTCTGGGTTCTAGCCAAGGGCCCTGTGGATTGCAACTGTCTACAGCGTTTCTTGTAACAGCTGCATGACAGCTACAACTCCCTGGGCTACTTCCCCATGGCCTCCTCCCAACACCTTCTTTACCCTCACTGCAGGATCTTCCTCCTGAAGCCTGATCACGCTTGTACTCCTCAGTCCTCCAGCAGCACACCTTGTCACTCCCTGCTCCTTGCATGCCCTCCCCTAACTGATGGGAAGTCCTTTTTAAACCAGGTGTCCTGATTAGTCTGCCTGCCATAATTGATTCTAATATGTTCTTAATTGGCTCCAGGTGTCTTAATTATCTTGCCTGTCTTAACTGGTTCTAGCAGGTTCTTGATTGCTCTAGTGCAGCCCCTGCTCTGGTCACTCAGGGAACAGAAAACTGTTCATCCAGTGGCCAGTATATTTGCCTTCTACCAGACTCCTGCATTCCACTGGCCTGGGCCTGTCACAGTAGGTATCTAAGTTTCCACTGTTAATGTCCCAAAGGCACCTACATTTTGATGTCACAGCTGCCTAAGTCCTGATGCTGCCCAACAGCTCAGTGCCTGACCCAAGCTAAACCCGAGAGGGATTCACAAAGCAAACATTCCCCCATCTAGCCTGCCTTTTGGGCCCAATCTGTTAGATGTGCTCAGAGTAGGTCAAACAAAAAGTTAGGGAGCTGGCAGATTTAGGTTTGACCAGTTGTGGTCTATTGTCCCTTCAACCAGAGGAGACTATACTGTGCTTGCAAACTCTTCAAAACATTTTCCTCTGCCCATCAGCATCTTGCTCAAATTCAGCTCCAACCAGCTGTTCATCCATGGGCTGATCTTGTCCAAGCACTGAACCATCATGGTGGAGTGATGTAATCATATGTGGTGAAGGATATGTAAAGGATATGTAGAGGATTGCTCGTTGGAACTATGCTATCAGCGATGAAGGCTTGTCCGAAATATCGCTTTGGGCATTATGTGAGGTGGACAGATCCAGCATGAACCCTGAAAATGATGGCTAACACAGGTAGTGAAGATGCAGCACAGTGGCTGCACCTAGCTACTCGAGGCGAAGGAAGTCGCTGAGAAACACTCAACAGCTTGGGTCGCACAGGGTGAAACCAGTACTGGTAGACCAGAAAAAGGGTAGCATTACTGCACCTCCGTCTCATCCCAGTGGGACGAGGTATTTCCCGGGATAATCATTCGCTCTTGTTTTTTTTAAACCATGAATAACCTAGTACTCAGCACCAGGGTTAAAGCCCCTGCCGTACTTTCAGTTGTAGATGTCTTGTTGGTGTCGTCACCCCTCAGTGCAAATATGACAGATTCATGCCAAAGCCTCCTGGGGATATGCATCCTCTGATGTCTGCAGTACATTGTGATAATGCATCCAGTTATATCTGGGATCTCTGACAGTCCACCAAAACTACAACTTGGAATGTTGCAACTCTTCACAGGCATGGTCATCAGGTTGCTGTCTCACACGAAATGGACCATCTTGGTATATCAATCACAGGACTTACAGAGCAAAGCTAATAGATCATGGATGTCAAAAGATGGAAGATTCTTTGCTTCTGTATTCTGGCGGCCCTGACCATTTATATGGGGTAGCACTACTACTTTGAGGCAAGGCCAAGTTCTCCCTGACAACCTAGACACCCATGTCTCCTTGTTTACTTATTGCACATCTTAAACATGGACACTATTACCTCACTATCACAGTAGTGATAGTATATGGTGATCAATTTCACAGTCATAGGTGTGGTTAGACGTTCAGCTGCGTCTGTGTGTTTTCCCTGTATGCTGCCCAGCTCTGCGCAGACAGCCGGCACAGTAGACCTCAGGTGAACCGCCCAATGACCACAAGATCCATTAAGGTACAAAGGTACGAGGCCAGGTTAATTGTCGACAAAGCCACGGTAATAGCACCTGGCAAACTCTACAAGGATACTAAGAGATGTATGCTCGTGACAATGGACCCAGCTCAGTGACTTTCCATTCCCTCCTCGGCTGGACCAAGACACTCTCTCCAAAATACCTTTTTATACCCTGATGCAAACAAATTACATACAGCCCCTCTGACATAGTTAATTACTGCCCCCTGATGTGGCTAGTTATCACCCATCTCCTTGGACATGTTGGTTTGATTAAAATATTTCTATTCATCACACTGTCATCCTGACCTCATCTTTTAAGGGTCAGTGTGTTCCTGTTATCCTTGGGGAATGTTTTTGTATCATTGTTGATATCGGAATGTTCTGGTACCACGCTTCTGAAATGGGTTTGCGTAACTACTCTGTGCCTAGCATTTTTAAGGAAAGTGTATTTCTGGAATATCAGCCCTGTTCTTGCCAAATTCTGTGAACTTGCAAGCAGGTAAAGCCTGACATTTGCTCACAGCCTAACTTTTGCTAACTTGACTTTATATCAGCAAAGCTTGCCCACTACTTTAGCTCAGGCCTCATACCAGGCCTCTAATACCAGGGCGTATATCTCTTCCTACTACAATAGGATTTTAAAAATTGTAAATTTCATGATTTCAGCTATTTAAATCTTAAATTTCATGGTGCTGTAATTGTAGGGATTCTGACCCACAAAAGAGGGGTCGCAAGGCTGTTGTGGGGGGGTTGTGGTACTGCTACCCTTACTTCTGTGTTGCTGCTGGTGGAAGTGCTGCCTCCAGAGCTGGGAGCTGGAGAGCAGCGGCTGCTGGCCAGGACCCTAGCTCTGAAGGCAGAGTCACCGCCAGCAGCAGCACAGGAGTAAGGATGACATGGCGTGGTATGGCCACCCTTACTTCTGCACTGCTGCCTGAAGAGCTGGGCCCTCAGTCAGCAGCCGCCACTCTGCAGCTGCCCAGCTCTGAAGGCAGCAACATAGAAGTAGGGGTGGCATGGTATGGTATTGCCACTCTTTCTTCTGCAATGCTTCTGGCGGGGCGCTGCCTTCAGAACCGTGTGCCTGGCCAACAGCCGCCGCTCTCCAGCTGCCCAGCTTTGAAGGTGGTGCAGAAGTAAGGGTGGCAATACTGCAATCCGCCTAAAATAACTTTGTGACCCCTCCCCCCCCCCCACACACAACTCTCTTTTGGTTCAGGACACCCAATTTGAGAAATGCTGGTCTCCCCCCATGAAATCTGTACAGTATAGGGTAAAAGCACACAAAAGACCAGATTTTGCGGTCTGTGATGTGTTTTTCATGGCCATAAATTTGGTAGAGCCTTAGTTATAGATGGTTATAAGGACATCAGTATAAGGTGCTACAGGTCACAGTTATTGGAAACCTATTGACCCTTTAAACTCTACAATGACCTGTAACAATTAATGAATCACCTGCTAAAACATCTATTAATCATTTATCAACTCTTTATAAACCATTTACAACTGGAATTTTAGTATAATCTTAATATAATTGTGACTAGGGTGGGGTCAAGTCTGTTTCAATCAGCTGACAAGGATTAAACTACTGTGTATCAATGGAATACAGGGGGTCCCTAGTATACATCTCCTTGTTATCCGTCGTTTCACTTATCCATCACTCATCAATAGGGGAATGTGTTCCGATTCTTGTCAGTCCCAATCTGCATATCCGTGATTTGCAACTTACTCAATTCAACTTTTGAGTTGCTTTTCTGTGGGTGCTTAGCACCCACTGGCAGGCAGTGCCCCCTCTTTCCCCCCAGCACCTCTCATCCATGCCCCGTCTGATCAACTCCTCCCCCTCCCAGGACCTTTTGCACACCGTGGAACAGTTGTTCAGCAGTGTGCATGAGGCGCTGGGAGGGAGGGGAAGGAGCTGGGATGGGGCATGTTCAGAGGAGGGGGTGGAACTGGGAAGGAAGAGGCAGGGTGGGGGGATGGGAAGAGGCAGGGCAGGGCTGGAGGGGGGTGGGAAGAGGTATGGCAGGCTATGAGTACTGTACAGTGCTACCCATCATAAGTGCAAAACACATTCAAAGTGTTAAGAGTGTGTCTAAGAGGCAATATAAAAGTGTAACAGAAGTGAAATTAGATGTTATATAAAGTATTGAAAGAGGTGAGCGTGCAGCAGATGTTATATTCTCAGTTTGCCTGCTATGACGGTACGTACAATTTTTAGTGTTGATCAAATTCGTGAAAGCACTACAAGTGCTACAAAATTGTCATTGATGAAGATAATGAAACAGAGAAGTAGTAAAATGGAGAAGATGGAACGTTTGCTGGCTGATTAGATTGATGACCTCCATCAAAAGAAAACACCTGTGAGTTTAAGATTAATTCAGGAGAATGCCAAAAGGCTGTATTGCAATTTAAAGGAAAGAGAGGGAGAGAGCAAAACGGCAATAAGGAGAACTTCAATGCTAGTTGTGGTGGTTCCACAGATTCCAGAAGCATGCCAATCTACATAACGTAAAACTCACAGGAGAAGTGACTAGTGCAGATGAAGAAGAATCTGAAATGTTGCCTATGCAGCTAAAGAAAATTGTTTCAGAAGGTGGCTACTGTCCAAAACAAGATTTTAACAGCAACAAGATGAGCCTTTACTGGAAGAAGATGCCAACGAGGACTTATATTTCTAGTGACGAGAAGACTGCTCCTCGATTCAAAGCCTCAAAAGACCACTTAACCCTTCTGCTTGGGGGAAATGCAGAAGGCAATTACAAGTTGAAGCCCTTGCTTATCTACCACAGGAGAACCCAAGAGCAATGAGGGGCTACATCAAGTCTCCTCTCCCTGTAATTTGGCAGTGGAACAGAAAGGCCTGGATAACATGCAATATTTTCCATGAGTGGTTTGTAGACCATGCTGTCCCTGAATTTAAGGCTTAATGTTGACAGCCTTTAAGATTCTCCTTCTACTGGACTACGAAGTGCCCATGAACTGAATAACGAAGCCTTCTGCCTGAACATCAAGGTCCTATTTTTGCTACCCAACACCACATCATTGCTGCAGCCTATGGACCAAGTTGTAATGGTCACGTTCAAGGCTTATTACCTATGGAGAACATTCTCCATGCTGATCAAGGAGACAGCAGGTGAAGGAAAGCCCAGTGTAAAGGAATTTTGGAAATCCTACAACATCTTGAACGGCATGGAAAACATTGACAAAGCATAGGAGGAGGTCACTTTGCAATATATGAATGGCATTTGGTGCCATGCATAGGCAGATGCTGTCCACATCTCCACTGGATTTGATGCCATTCCTGCTCTCCAGCAAGACATTGTCAAGTTGGCGAAGGATGTCATCTTCAAGGAGGTGGAGGAGGAGGATGTAGAGGAGTTGTTGGAGTCTTACGCTGAGCAACTGACAAATGAGGAACTTATTGAGCTGGACCAACAATGGATATCCAAAGAAACCAAAGATGATGACGACATAGGGCAGGAAGCCAGGAGTCTGACAACAAGGAATCTCTCTCGTTTCTTTGGATTGCCGGATGGGATGACGGAAATCATACAGACCGGTGATCCTTTTTGTGAATAGTCTGCCAAAGTCTCCAGGGCTCTCAATGATGGGCTTTCCACAGGGAGATCTATCATTCAAAGATTCATGCAGGAGAGCGGACGTCACCGTTTTTAGGACTTCCTGCAACTGAAAAGCCAGCCCAAGAAAACCCAGCTGCCACCCCTACCTAAGGTAAGCATAATTTACACTGTTTTATATTATTTATTAAAATATTCTATGTGTGTGAATGGTGTTAGCAGGGTTCTACATTATTTTATTCAATGTGTGTAAAATGTGTACTGTATAACCTGTAGTGAAAAGGTACACTGGTTAGGTGAAAAGAGCATTGTCATAAGCGAGCGTGGCAACGATGTGAACGCATCCACCCCTTCTTCCATTATTTCCTATGGGGAAAAATTCCCCGGTATCCGTTGTTTCAGTATCCGTCACCCTTTTCAAGAACACAACCCCGACATATACCAAGGACCCCCTGTACAAAATACTATGAATCACTGATGCATCAAATTACCAAACTTTTGAATTCAGTTGTTCTGGCTATATTTTTTTCAATGACCCAATCTCCTCTGAAACTACTCAGCTTCATCACTTTCTTGTGTGCAAGGCACATAAGGCTTACTACCTGATTTTAAGTCCATTAAGACCCAATAGACAGGTTTTATTGAATAAATTTAAACAAACTAAGACTGTATGCTTAAGAGGCCTCCACTGAATATCTAGTTTACATTATGTAGCGATGAATTAAGAGCTTATCTTTTGTCCTCTAACATCCAGGGTAAGGTTAGTTAAATGTCGGAGTTGTGTCTCAGATCACGTAAACCCATCAAACCATTTATTTTCAAATGGTTTACTTTTTATGGAAATAGTATCCTATGTTGTTGGTTTTTTTACTTTGTGGGACAAACCCCAAGATACCATAGTTCAAAAAGAGGGCAGTGTTAGCCTTCCACTGACTGTAAGCAGAGTATTCATGGGGAAAGAAACAAACAAAAAGTCTTGGATAAAATCTTAAGAGAGTAGAGACCACAGAAACATTTACATGCAGACTTGCTGA
Source organism: Lepidochelys olivacea (assembly GCF_965140295.1). Taxonomy (NCBI): domain Eukaryota; kingdom Metazoa; phylum Chordata; order Testudines; family Cheloniidae; genus Lepidochelys; species Lepidochelys olivacea. The sequence continues at coordinate 70,695,765 of NC_140411.1, read as the reverse complement.
ATTGTTTGTTCTATAATCAACTACAGTAAAACAGAGGTGTTAATGCTACAAATAATATGGGATTCGATTGTGCCATAGGCACAGCTCTGTCTAAGGGGCAGTGCCTGGTTTTGGGTTGTGGAAGGAACTCAGGCCAGGAATTGTAACCAAGAGTCACAGTCCATAGATTGTAAGTCCAGTAAGGAACATTATGGTCATCTAGTCTGATCTCCCTGATCCACCTTTGCTCCAGGGGGAAAATAATCTTCTACTGTCCCTGTTTGTTGGGGGGGGGGGGTGTTGTATGGGGAGGAGAGATATCTTATTCCCTCTATGCTTCTGTGGGCCCATGTAGGGCCTACAGACCTAACCTAATCCAAAATCTTGTTTTGAATAATCAAAAGTTAAAGACAGAAATGATATGTGTTTATTCCATTTTTTTCCACTGAGGAAGTTGGGGGGCAGGGTTGGGGTTGTGTGTGTGTGTAATCTTCAAGATGTTTCTAAAAGAATAGAGAGACATTGACTATCAGCCAACAAACCTACCCACAATTTTTTTACATCTACATAACTCTTTCATATCCAAATCTATCCACATTATCTTAGCATGCATCCATCCATCTCCATTTGTTTTCCTCCATCTTCATTAACTGAACCAGTGCTGACCTGTTTTCACAACAACTGTGGCATGCATTGCTCATTCCATAGTTTGTGCAACATGCTTGCTGTTTAATATAGACTAGGAAAACAATATTATGGAGATTCAGATATTCATGATTATGTGAAAAAAATTACTTCACTTTGGGAGAAGGACTTTGAGGACTGATAGAAAATGGCATTGTGAGGATCCACATATACTGATTTTGTTTACCTCCATTGCTCAGTTTACTATTAATTACATTTTTTCTAACTTCAAATGTATCTTGGGATCTGAGAGACAGGCTGTTTTTCTTCTAGTTAATGATTCATAACCAATATTGAAGATTCTGCAGGTCAAATTCTGCTGCAGTTAACCCATTCTATTCAAATTCTGCCTGCCTTAATTTATTGAGATTGTGCAGGTATAGCTGAGGAGAGAAATTGGGCCCTTCAATTAAAATGTAGAGTCAAATCATCCTCCAATGAGGTTATTCCCACATAAAGGATTGAAAATGCTTGTAAAGATCCACCATTACCCCATCAAACACACACACAGAAAAGGTTTCCTTTATATTCCATACTACACTTCCATAATAATTGTTTGCCATAAATTTAAAAGTCACAAAATGTATACACGAATATCTTGCTGATTAGAACCCACAACAGGAAGAAGCACTGCAAATTACTGAATTTTGTGAATTAGCAAGTAAGTATTTTTAAAAAGCAACAATATCTCTCCAAATGGTGTTTTTTTGTCTCTGTTGTTGTTTTTGCGATTATTTGGGAAACTGTACTTCAGTTTTAGCAATGTCTGAAACTACTTTATGATGTGTTAGAAAAAATACTCTAGAATACTTCATAAAAATCATGAAGTTCAAGACTTTGCTACTAAGTCTTTTCTGAGTGGTGAGAAAAGGCCTTTTTTATGGGTGGATCACATGGTATATGTTACTAAGATTTTACTGTATTTTTATTGATTTCATTGACTGTGTGATTGCATTTGATCTCTCCCTCTCTTGTTGTATTTGCCTAATTAAGTACGTCAAAAGGAAAACTGTGTGTCCTTGTAGTTCAAGATTTTATGGCTATTTGTTAGATTCCTTTACTGCAAAGAATGTTATAAAATGCAAAGTTTATGAGAGATTTCTATATATGGATATTTATATTCAGTAGTAATTAAAGATTGTTTGGGGAGTTTATACCTGTGTTTATCTTAATTGTGTGTGCTATGAAGAATGATGAAATTCAAATATACAATGTCCTTCTATGCTAGTGTCTTCCAGATTAAATTAAATTATTTCAAAGATACCATAAAATCAAGCTGTAATTAAAAATTATACCAAATAAAAATGTCAGTTCATAGAGAAAGCACTTATAGTATATTTCACTGGTAAACTGCAGAATCCTCAAATGGTTTGGTTCATTTCAAATCAGGTTTCAAAAATTTGGATGCACATTGATACAGAAATCACTGGGTGAAATTCTATGGCTTGTGCTATGCAGGAAGTCGGAGTAGATGGTCATAATTTTCACTTTTGGCCCTAAAAATCTATGAATATGTTTGATTGCAGTTGGGCTTCAAGTCTCAAAACAGCCAAGCTCCAGAGAGTTCCTATACTTCCTGGTTTGGTCTCCGCAAATTTCTTATTGGCATGTACATCACTGTGCTATAGTCTTCCATTTGCAGCTTTGGTATTACACTATTTCTATTTCCAGTGATGGCAAAGACCAAAAAGGTTTAACTCTGGATCCGATTCATAGAGCTAGTCTTCTCATACAACACTACAGCTTTAGTGAAGACACGACTAGGCCAATAGGAGAGCTTCTCCCAGCTGCATAATTATTCCATCTCCCCAAGATACGGTAGCTACACTGATGGGAGAAGTTCTCCCATCACATAGTGCTGTGTATCCGGGGTGAGGTTAGGTCATTATAACTACATTGCTCGGAGGTGTGGATTTTTCGAACCCCTGGGTGACGTAGTTTACCGAAATAGGTGTAGTGTAACCCTGGCCTTAGTTGCTGTTAATTTAATTGGCATAAGGCTATTGACTTCACTGTATGTAATATATACATTTGGAGTGAGAGATCAGTGGAGCGCCATTATTTTACATCAGCTGCAGCACTGACCTTCTTATTTCATCCAAACCTGTCTTTTCTTCCCTACTATTTAGCCGTCATAGATATAATGTTGTGATTATGTTACAAGTGATAGAGGAGCCTGATTGGACAGAGGGAAGGGATAGCTCAGTGGTTTGAGCATTGGCCTGCTTAAACCCAAGGTTGTGAGTTCAATCCTTGAGGTGGCCATTTAGGGAACTGGGGCAAAAATTGGGGATTGTTCCTGCTTTGAGCAGGGGATTGGACTAGATGACCTCCTGAGGTCCCTTCCAACCCTGATATTCTATGATATCACAGTACTAACGTTTTGGATGTGATCAATAGGATGCTATTGCTGATGTAGCTGTAGAGTTTGTATAACAAAGGCATTGTCTATGTAAACTGGCAAATTATGAGTATTAGAGCTCTGGCTGTTCAATAAGAAGCTCAAATTTCACTCTTTTCTCCCCCTATTTATAAATTATGTATCACTGTTCTAAGACCTGTCTGCAAACTGTTAGAGGCCACCTCAGAATGTTATTATACTGCTGCTGATGTACAAGCTCTGCGCTGTGGGACTTTGCAGAGACAGGCACATTACAATGATGCTCACAAACGTGCTTTCTGTCACAGCTTTCTCTGATATTATCAGAATTTCAACAAAATCACTACAAAATTACAAAATGGCTGTAAAAAGAATAAATATATTTTCCATTTTTGCTTTACAATATGCTGTGGTAATTAACCACTAAATTCCAGAATGTCAGCAATGGAATCATTAAAATATAGCTGTTCAAAATCCAAACAAATCTCTAAAACAAAAACCTACCTTCAAGGAAACAAAGAGAATGTTGAGTGGGGCCCACAAGGATCTCTCCTGGGTTCAGTTCTATTCAATATCTTCATAAATAATTTTGTTAATGGCATAGAGGGGATACTTATAAAGTTTGTAGACAATTCCAAGCTGGGACAGGTTGCAAGCACTTTGGAGGACAGGATTAGAATTCAAAATGATCTTGACAAACTGAAGAAATGGTCTGAAATAAACAGGATGAAATTCAAGAATGATACATGCAAAGTACTCCACTTAGGAAGGAACAATCAGTTGCACACACACAAAATGGAAAATGAGTGCCTAGGAAGAAGTACTGCAGAAAGGGATCTGGGGTTTAGAATAGATCACAAACTAAATATGAGTCAACAACGTAATACTGTTGCAAACAAAGCAAATATCATTCTGGGATGTATTAGCACAGGAGTGTTTTAGGGAAGACATTAGAAGAAATTCTTGCACTCAACTCAGCACAGGTATGGCCTCAACTGGAGTTCTGGGCACCACACTTGGGGAAAGATGTGGACGAAGGGGAAAAAGTCCAGAGAAGAGCAACAAAAATGTTTAAAGGGCTAGAAAACATGACCTAGTAGTAAAGATTGAAAAAACTGGGTTTGTTTAGTCTGGAGAAGAGAAGAGTAAAAGGGACACAATACAGTTTTCAAGTAATAACAGGTTGTTATAAAGAGGATGGTGATAAACTGTTCTCCTTATCCACTGAGAACAGGACAAGAAGTAACAGGTTTAAATTGCAGCAAGGGAAATGTAGGTTAGACATTAGGAAAAACTTCCTAATTATAAGGGTAGTTAAGCACTGGAACAAATTACCCAGGGAGATTGTGAGATCTTAATCATTGGAGGTTTTGAAGAACAGGTTAGACACTGTCTGGGATAGTCTAGATAATACTTAGTCCTGCCTCAGTGCAAGAGACTGAACTAGATGACCTATCAAGGTCCCTTCCAGTCATAAATTTCCTTGAGCCAATGAAAGTCAGAGACACACACACACAAATTTATACTTTGACCAATGACTCAGGCAAGAAAAAACCCAGAATTTAAGTCACTTTCTTAATAATTTCATGCTAGAAATGTCTGAAGTTTGGGAGCTTGTTTAGGTCTTCTGTTCAGTAGACTATGATGGAAGTTTATATTGGATGGATCACTTGATGTTTACCTGTTCTGTTCATTCCCTCTGAAGCACCTGGTGCTGGCCACTATTAGAAGACAGGATATTGGGCTGGATGCACCATTGGTGTGATCCAATATGGCCATTCTTATGTTCTATTGTTCCGAAGAAAGAAGCCAAACTTAATACTGATATGAAAGCAAGAGAAAGGGAAAGAGTAGATGTGATGGCAGACAGGGTTAATGAGCTGCTGTGAGCATCAAACTCTGCTCTCTATATACTCATTTTTTTTTTTTTTGGTCATAGAACAAAAAAGGGGGATGACTGCAGAGGTGTTAACTGGCCATTTCACCTTGAATGGTCTCTTACAATATGTATTAACTACTTACACTCAACAATCTGTTCCAATTTGGATTTACCTGTAACACTCTGAGTACCTTTTCCAGACCTCAGAAGAACTATGTCACTCAAAAGCTTGTCTCTTTCGCCAACAAAAGTTGGCCCAATAAAAGATATTACCCCACCCACTTTATCTTTCTAATATCCTGGAAATAACACAGCTACAACAACACTGCAAACAATAAAGGAGTAAGAAACACAAGGGACTGGCTAAAATGAAAATAGATATTTATTCCTTCATTTTTCCCCCAGATTCCTCTGCACTCATATCAAGATGCAAGACAGTTGGATTGCCAGTCTAGTAACAGAACTCACTTCCAAATCAGACCCACGAAAGCCAACTTGCCTGTCTTGCCAGTCACCACAGGACAATTAGTATCCTGCCCTCCATCCATCCATCCAAGACATCATCTTTTCAGACAGCAAAGGTTAAATCAAAGAGTTATTTTTGCCTTCAAGGCTCATGTGTCTCTTTAAGTGCTGACTTACCTAGCGATGGCTGCAATTAAATTACTGAAGTTCCCATTTCCCAACTGCTCTGAATACTATGGTTAAATTATTGGTGAGCTTTTGGTTGCTAGACACTTTGAATGATGCAGTTAAATTTTCAGTGTCTTTGAGATAACCTTTTGATGTTGCATGTTCTGAATATTATGGAATGGAAAATTACTGGTACTGTACCTGGTGCTGTTTTCAGCAGTCATACATTCTGAAATTAGGATACATTCTAACACATAATGTATCCATAACTTCTGCAATGGCAACATCTAATTCAGAAAATAGAAAAAGCTGTTTAACAAAACACACGCAGTGAAACTGCAATAAAGACTACCTCCAGTAACCAACCTCCGATCATAACAGACCATTTTAAAGTGTTTCCTACACACATTTCTGTTTGACTTGTAGTTAAAATCCCACCTCTACTAGAAATGAATTTTCATTGGTCCCTTGGAAAGTTGCTTAAGTCGGCATTCATTATATTGTGTTCTTGACTATGGTTACATGACATAGTGTCAGCAGCAATCACAGCTTTCGTCCAACCTTACAGTCCCAACTGACACTGAAGTTGTGGGGCATTTGTACGGAATATAGGGAAAACGATTGGACTATCAACTTGCCTTTTGTAGTCATATGCTGTTATTTGCAAAAAGAGACTCTAGATCTGTGAAAGAAGAGAAACTTTGGAATACTGGTTCCCCCATCTCCTACACAGAAGTAGGGCTCAGCTGCTTCTGTATCACCATCCCAGCCCCAACACACTGATTTACAATTGACATTAAAGAGGTAAATTATTCAATATCACTTGGTATTAAATGGGCACCATTCTACTCAATTTGGTCAGAATGGTCTGAGGCATGGAAAAATATTCTCTCAGAATTTTTCTCTTAAGCAAGTGGATACTAACTGTAGTTAAGCTCAACAATAATTCCCTTACTGAATAAATCATGTGTTATGACAGAGAAAACTGCAAAGCGCTTAAAGTGGGAACAGTAAGGGCAAATTGCTCAATTTTTTAAATAAATTAATTAGTTTCAGCCAATATTTACAGAAAAATATCAATACCCTCCCCCCTTGCTTCCATTCAACTCAATGGCCATACTCATTGACTTCAATGACAGCAGGATTGGAGCTGATCCTATGACTTTTGGATCAGGCTCTAACCAAGCACAATAACACCATTCAACAGCCTAGGGTAGGGGAAACTTAAGGAAATACCCCTAAAGACCTGGTCATACCTTCAGAGTATTGAAATTCAGAATCTCTTTCCTTGGAAGTCAATGGGAGATTTTAGAAGGGTTTTCAAACAATTTAATAAACAAACACAAATGTTATGTTATATTTTCACTAGAGTAAAGAAAAAGACAATTATGGGAGTTTCCAAATGATGCTGTTTGAAAAAGCAATTCTAGTTGTTATTGGGTATAAAAATAAGTTATACAAATTCAAGTCTGGCTTCTAATAAAAATTCTCATTACTTATCTTTTATTTTGCCTGTGCAACTCCCTTATCCATAATGGATGCTTTTTAAGGAAAATGAAGGGTTGTACTTTATGTTGAAAAACATCATCCAGATTCTAAACTGTGTTATTTCTCTAGCCTCTTAAACCCTATTAAAAATACGCTTCAAAAAGAACCCCTTTATCTGATAGAATGAAAAGACAAACACTACTTAATTAGCACCTAAAGTAGCTAGTTTATGTTGTCAGTTATTGACTTCAGTGTTTTCCTTGAATTTTTTAGCACAAAAACATTTCATGTTTACAATTTTCAAACTACAAAATGCATAAAATTTCACACAGGTTAAGAAAAGAAAAGAAAGAAAGAAAGAAAGAAAGAAAGAAAGAAAGACCTTTCAAACTGTACAAAGGAATCTATCTTGCTTCTCAATCTCACTGACACTTTACAATTGTCTTATGTTTTCTGGATTGGCGGCATAACAAAGAGGAATGAGAACTGTCTGTCAAAATGGTATAAAAATATTACTAGATGTTTCTTTGGTAAAGCCAATCTAAAATTCTAGGTCTTCAGTCAACAAATTATCGTGTGGAATAATATTTGCTTCATGCTTCAGAAGAGAAAGACAGGATTACACAGAAAGTCTTAATCAGTAACAGTTCAGAAATAAATGGGTTTTTTTAAGAGCCATCAAGTGCAAACTGGCATATTTATGAAAGGTTGTTGTCTTAATTAATTCATATTCATTGGGCTCTCTTTTTCTCTCACTGCTTAGTTTTTTTTCAATCTTTTTCCTTTCTTCTACTGCCAGTTACCATGTGCAAGAAAGTTATTTCCAGAATATGCTGTGCTACCGAAGGATGATGTAAATCATTTAATGTGAAATATTTATGAGTATTTACAAGAAAACTACCACTATGCACAAGCCACTCATAAAACAAACAAGTTCATCAGAATATAGACACATAAAATTAGTCAGATTAGATAAGTGGGTGGACTGGAAAGAAAATGAGATTTTGAGAGAGAGGATATATACAGTTATATAGGATACACACATGCAAAACATTGATGCCCTAAGTGTGGTGTGACAAGTAATCCCCAAATAAGTGAAAATAAATTCAATACGTAAAACTAAGCTATTGTGTGTTAATGAAATCCTGTAGATTAGAAAAATGCCCACTTTCTGTCCAACAATATGTTTGTGCAGCTAATTACTCCTAAAGTTTTAACTCAGTTTCCATGAGTCATATGTTGTTGTATAGATGTGGATGTTATCCAAAAATATTGAATCATACTTTGCATAAAATTTAAGACCAGTAAGAATGCATTTTGAATGAACTCGAGCTATCTATACTGTACAGCGATAGACTGAGCTAGCTCTGTCAAATTCCCACTACCCATCACTGAACTCTTCATAGGATCATGACAGAGGGTTGAGACTGATGGGTCAATAGAAGTTAGGTTCATATAATAAATATTTGTATTATTAAAAACTACTCTATCATGTTTGGAGATTGATTCCTCTTGGTTAATATAAATGACCTGGAACACTTGTTTCAAATCAATGGAATGCACTTGCATCAGCAATTTAGCCCATTCTGTAAATAAACATATGATATAACCATTTAATACTAAGCCTTTTAATACTTTCCTAAATGTGATCACTACAGAGGTTTCTCTTTGGCAAGCACAATAAATGTTTTCCCAAGTTGTCTCATCTTTTTAAGATGATCATCACCCTGGGTTTGGGAATGTGACTAAATAATTGAAAGTGTAGCTCTTGCAAGATCCATGTTTGGCATAGAAATCATCTCACTACATAATGCAAATCCACCCCTCCTTTACATTCACACCAAAGGAAAAAACAACATCAGTATTTCCTTTGACCAAAACTACTCTGGGGACCACAATCCAAGACCTCATTACAAGCTACTTACTAATTTCTATGGCTGTCTGAAAAATATAATTGGAATATGAAAGTAAATGAGAGCAGCAGTAGAGTGACTCACCTACCCACCTTCCAACTCCAGAATATACTAATATGCAGCACACACAAAAACAACACCCTGAGCAAATGTGAGAGTCAAACTTTATCGCCCCATTTTCACTGAGGCAACAGTGAGGGTTCTGCCTGCATGCACATTGAGACAGGGGGAATGGAGGTGTTAGATTCTGTCAACCTGGTATGCAAGAGTTTGCACACAAAAATGCATAGGTACCACAGGAAACTAAAAGCTGAAAATCATGCCCTTAATCTCACCATATGGTAATGTTTGTATTGCCTGCAAAATAGTCCGAATACAGGCTTACATTCTGTCATCCTAGCTCATATTGAGTAGGAACATAATCCCCAAGATGTCCTGTTGTAATCAATGGGCCAACTCACAATTAAGGTACTATTCAACATTAGTAAGGGTAGCTGAGAAAGGGTAGCAGAGGTAGGGGGTTAGGCCCTGATCCTTTGAATATTTGCATATGTGCTTGTTTTTAAGCATGTGAGCAATTCCTTGGGAATTCCATGGGACCACTCAGTACTTAAAGTTAAGGATCTGCATGTGGTTATGTAGAATGAAGACCTTAATCACTCTTCTAAAAAATTTAGTGGTTTAAACATCAAACTCTGCTCTCTATATACCCATATACTCTTATTAATTTAAATAACTCCATTGGGATTGCCTGGCAGTAATGGAGGACAAGGTTTGGCCTCATAGCTGTAAACAATAGAAAAACATAACTGGTAAACAAAAACATTATTTTATTTTTTAAAAACTTCCTAAGCTCACAAGTCTAGTAAAAGGCAGTGAAGTGGCAAAAGAATTAATAAAACTCCTATTTCTAGATAACGTTAGATCTTTCTTTTTGGACTTCACTGGATAACCTCCAGTGAAGAAGCTTCCAGACTGCCTCGGGAGGTTGTGGAAGCTTCTTCACTGGCTGTTTTCAAAACGAGGCTGGATAGCCATCTGTCTTGGATGGTTTAGACACAACAAATCCTGCATCTTGGCAGAGGGTTAGACCAGATGACCCTTGGAGCCCTAGGAGTCTATGACTCAAAACAAATTTTAAAAAATCTTTAAATGCACTTAAGAATGCTCCTCAGGATCCAACAAAAGCATGAAATAGCAAAAATGCTAAAATTCGCTGACCAAATAATGAACATCATTCAAATATTTAGAAATCTTGTGACTTTTGCATCACCTTTTAACTCCTGTGAATATGTTTTGTAGGAATATTTTTCAGACAGTTTAAGGACATTTGCTTCTGAAAATTACCTTTTTCTATTCATTTTTTGTTTTAATATTTAATCCAGTATTGACCAATTTGTGGCAGTAAAAAATAGTGTTGTATCTTGGTCAAATGGTATAAACCTGGCATCGTTCTGCCCACACAACCAAAATAGCAAAGATTTGTGTCCTTGACATCTGAGTTTTCTCAAATAGGAGCAGAGCTAATAAATATCCTATAAAAAGAGAGAGTTCTTTCAGGAGGAATTAAATATTGAGGTCGATTGAATATCCATAATGCTACCAAAAAAATAGGTATGGAATCCTCTGAACTTTCTGATAAGGAAGAAAGGGCAATACATTCCATGATGGCGATTCTGAAAAAACTATCTGTTCACTGCCATTTTGCTCTTCGATAGATAGATAGATAGATAGATCTCTTATGTTGTGCTGGAAATTGAGTCCTCTTGGTAAACAAACATGAGTTAAAAGTACTTATCTAGCTTACTACCATTCTTTGGTGGAAGTAGAATCATAGATGTGCAGGACTGGAAGGGATCTCAATAGGTCATCCAGTCCAGTCTCCTGCACTGAAGGCAGGATTATGTAATAACTAGAACATTCCTGACAGGTGTTTGTCTACGCTTGTCTTAAAAACCTCCAATTATGAAGATTCCATAACCTCCCTAGTAAATTTGTTCTAGTACTTAACTACTCTGACAGTTAGGACATTTTTCTTAATGTCCAACCTAAACTTCCCTTGCTGCAGTTTAAGCCCGTTGCTTCTTGTCATATCCTCAGAGGTTGAGAACAATTTTTCACCCTCCTCCTTGTAACAATATTTTATGTATTTGAAAACTGATATCATCTCCCCCCTCAGTTTTCTCTTTTCCAGACTAAACAAACCCAATTTTTGCCATTTTTTCCTCATAGGTCATGTTTTCTAGACCTTTAACCATTTTTGTTGATCTTTTCTGTACTTTCTCCAATTTGTTCACATTTTTCCTGAAATGTGGTGCTCAGAACTGGACAAAATACTCCAGCTGAGGCCTTATCAGAGTGGAGTAGAGCGGAAGTATGACTTCACCATGTCTTGCTTAGAACACTCCTGCTAATACATCACAGACTGATGTTTACTTTGTTTGCAACAGTATTACATTGTTGACTCATATTCAGTTTCTGAATTCTAACCCCCCAGATTCCTTTACACAGCACTCCTTCCTAGGCAGTCATTTCCCATTTTGTGCGTGTGCAAATTCAAGTGGGATATTTTGGATTTCTCCTTATTGAATTTCATCTTATTTACTTCAGGCCATTTCTCCAGATCATTTTTAATTTTTATCCTATCCTACAAAGCACCTGCAACCCTTCCCAGGCTGGTATTATCTGCAGACTTTGTAAGTGTACTCTCTATGCCACTATCCTAATAATTTATGATTAACTGTGGTCTGTTTCATCTCACCCTGGTAATTTAGCAATATACATTTTATATCTCTTGGATTGTTTTTATATCCCTTCTTCTACCTAAAACTTTGAACTTTGTTGGACTTTCAACTGGATTTTTTTTATATAGTATATATCCCTTGGAACAAACAGTGGCAAGGTGATGCAAACCTAGCAAGCCAGAAACACTGCATCCATCAAAATTAGTAGAACGGTGGGAATGAAAGTTGTTCTGTCATCATGGCTCCAGCAGAATTTTTAGAGAGAGACCTTTCTGCATACTATATACAGAGATAGGGAATGGGTATTTACTCTGGGATCACATAGTTAAGCATATGCGTCTCCTGATCCATCAGTGACACTAAACACACAGATCCAAGTATGTACTTTGTATTTGGTTCCACATTGGATGCTGTTACTGGCCAGAATGAGTTTATATTAATGTTTTGCCCACATGCAGGAGCTGCCTGTTTGGGGGACACGTGCATGGGGTTATCCTTTAGCTATTTGTTTTGTTCTTCATAATGTTGAGAATCATTATCCACTGGATATTTTATGTTTTGTCTAATATACCAAACATTAACAAAGAGAGAGAGAGAGAGAGAAAGAATTTTTTAAAAAAAATATGCAGAAAAATACAAAGAACCAAATTACAACTTTTCCTGTGGTGGGGAGAGAGAGAGTTTAATGTGGGGGTTAAAGCTGGAATGGCCCAGGTTTCCCAAGTCACTTTGCCTATGCAAGGCACATTCAGGCAGAAAGGAACAGAAAGGCTAAAAACAGTCTCTCTCAGCTGCAGCCCTTACTGATGTTTGTAAAATGGGCAGCAAGCATTATCCCAGTGCTCAGTTTCCAGATCGGTGCACAGTCATTTCTTCTACCCAGCTGACTACTATAGTCCCTCATACTGTAGAATGCCATCATCAGGTGGACCCGCATTAGGTGAACCTGCAGCAAACAGTTCAGTTCAAAGAGTGCTGTAGCATGGTGCATGGCTCCTGTGTGGTTGTGATATTGTATGAGGAAAGAGGCTTTCTGCTCCCACTACTAGCGAACCCACACAAGCCAGGTAAGAATTTAGACCAGGGAGTTAAAATGCCAAAGAAGAGATACATAAAGAAGTAAAGAAAAACAAATTAAAAGAGAGTCAATATTGCAAAATGTTTGTTATTAAAGTGTTGCATGATAGAGATTTTCTGCAGACACTGCATTGAACAGATTGAAGAGTGCATGGAGCGCAGACGAGATTAATTGGTAATCAGTCTATTTCCCTACTAGATAATGCTGTTTTGCTTTGTTCAATGCACTGTCTGCAGAAGGCTTGGAGATAATGACGACTGTGGACATAACTGTATCTTGCACTGTGATTTAACCCTTTCAGGAACCTGTTTGTTTTTTTTTCCCACGTACTTATGCTTAATCATCAAACTGAGATTATTGTTACCAGGGTAATCAACCATCAGGGAACAGAAAGGTGTGATCCAGTTGTCATTTTGGGGGATGTACGTATCCAATGTGCCTCTACTACTCATTCCAAGAACAGGGTATTAATCATGTTAAAAGGTACTATAAATCCAGTATTAAGTGTCACATTTTTAACAGGGTGTCAATCCAGCCTGTTCATGCAACATTGTGCCATTTTTCCCCATGTGCAACTCACTGTGAACAGAAATATTAGTTGCTTAATGTTTAACTGCCTGATTTATATGCACAAACAAGTAAATAGGAATCTAGCTACTGGTAATTACATTGGTCAAATTTTGTCCAGGATATTACAGGACTGTTACACTTAGCATTTTAGTTCAAGCTGCAGAGGATCATCACTTTGGCTCAGAAGAGTCCCAGTTCAATTCAGTGATGACACTTACCCATGTGGTACATAATGTGCACTCAGAGTTACCTGTTTGTGTCTCGGAATTTATATTTTGCACACTCAGCTTGGGCATCTGTGTGTGAATTTTTGGTGCCTGATTAAAATATGACAATTGTTGTTCAACTGCATTAGGTCCTTGTATGGGAGGTACGGTTTGAAGTATGGCTATGCTTACCATTGTACGAGCATATCTCTAGCAGTTGAAATCCTCTGAAGAAGAAAAAAATAATGACTGCAAAACGAAAGAAGACGTTTTAGCAGCCAGTTTGCCAAGATTAATAAAATATGCATCAGCGTCCAAGCCCTTCTGAGTGATTTATTTAATCAACTAACTGAAGTGGCACAAAGCTGGCAAAGATAGATAAATGATCACAGTTCACAGTTAGCGCTTGCCCACTGGCCTCCATCGTACAGTACAACACATCATTCTACAGCATAGTACTTCTGCAAGACAGCTGAATACAAATTCCTATATTTAACCTTTTAACAATATTCAGGACTTTCCTTCCAAGGCTGTCCTAGAACAAAATATAGGACTGTAGATAAATATAAAGAATATGCTGTGAAACTTGTTTTAAAAATTAATTTTAACTTCATTAAAATAAGTTAACCTATCTGAAGTAATGCTAAAGAAGTTGTTTGGAAACTCTAATAAAGAACATACAAAAAACCGCTTAAAACTTTTTTAAAAAAAAACTTTTACTAGAAAATGTGTCGGGGCTATTAAAAGATCTCCTAGTCAGCAAAATTAATTGCTGGAAAGGAAAAAAATAAATATTTACAGTTTAAAAAGTAACAACCTAAACCAGAAGTGGTTTAAAATTTCTACTTAACATAACAGGTTAGTGGAGAGAGAAGTTGACGAGGTAACAGCTTTTATTAGACCAATTTCTGTTGGTGAGAGAGACAACCTTTCAAGCTTGCACAGAGCGCTTCTTCAGAGGTAAAGAGATTCTCTTGTTCCTTAAAAGGTTATTTTGCCTTTTTTTAAAAAAGGCCTTTATTTTTAATTGATTTTTATAATGTAGCTAATAATATGATTGAGGGCCTAGTTCTATCACCCTTACTCTTGTTAAGTAGTAGAGAACCCTATCCCATGAGTTATACTGGGACATCATGTGGCTGTATCCCTTGGCTTTCTATGCTGTATGCTGATAGATGGGAAGCGTAGTGGACTCATTTTCTGCCACACTTACTCCTGGTGAGTAGGACCTTACTCTGCACATAAAGGTAATAAAATATTGCTGTGTGCATTTATAATTTTTTTTCGATTTAGCAGACAAGCCTAGGAAGAACCTCACATCATTTAAACACACAATTACAAAAATTAAACTTTTCAATATAATAATTCAGAACCTTAAGTATCTGCCTCTACCATTATTAGACTCTTCACAAGAGAGAGAAAACTAATCTCCAGACTGCAGCTTTGTCCTCCTAGAGCCAACAATTCCGCCACCAATGAACTTCCGTATTTCCCAAAAGCATTCTAAAAGAAAACGTTGTATCAAAGAATTAATATCTGTAAGGCATTTTCTGTAGTGGTCAGATCAAGATGCTCATTTATCAGCAGAATATTGTACATTTCACCATTGTCTTAGTTTTCATGGAATTGCTACAATACAAACAATCACAGTGAAAAGGAAAAGAGAAGCCCTTCCTATTGAAAAATATCAGTCCTTTAGTTCAGGTATTGTCCCCTTCGCAGTCAGCACTCATGTTCTCTGGTAGATGCTTCTCCAATATCGCATTTGTCCAAGACCCTCTGCTGAATGAGTTTTCAAAGATACAGCTTCCCCCTTCAATACTGTCCTTTCATTCTGGGTAGGTTCAGGGTATTTGCTGCAATATTGCTTTTCAGGAAACGCTCTTTTGAATATGTGTCTCCAGGACTGTGCGCACTGGAGGCATATGGGCAGGGGGAAATGGAGCCAACTATCTTATATCACAACTATGCTTTTTCACACCAGCCAAGTATCCAAGACTTCGGGATCAGAGACTGTTAGTATTATGGTGACTCCAGCTCTGGTTCTCTGTATCAATGCTCACTTTTGAGAAACAGCATTTACATCATATTGGATGTATTTTTTGTTGAGCAAAGATTTTAACTTTCTAAAAAAATAAAATAAAATAAAAAATCCCAAACCAACAAGAGCCACTAGGAAATTAATCTTCCCCTCCTCTGTCTGTTGTTCCTGACATCATGGGCTCACTCACTTGACTTTTAGTTAGTGATAAGGCAAAAGCCCTGCGCCATTGGATTAAAGTGATTACAAAACTCAGATGATCCATTGATTTTTTTCTCCACGTACTTTTTCATGTTTTCCTGAATGGTCTTGAGTGCATCCAACTCCGTTCTAAATGTTGAAACATGATTCAGCCATTCATCAAAGGTAGCACCTAAAGCAGCTAACACTGACTGAACAGCATCTGATATTTTATGTATTGATTTCTTCTAATAATGAAAAGACAGAACCATGAAGCATCACTTGTGGAAAAGGGAGAGTTCTAGTATTTTATTCTATGTGGGCCAGATTCTCCACTGTCTTTAACACAGAGTAGTCCTTTAAACGTATGAAAACTGGGTGTAAAACGACAATTCTGATTTTGTACATATTACACTCCCTTTACACGGTTGTAAATAGCAACAGGTGTAAGGCAGTGGAGATTGAGAGTCTGTTTCTTGTTCCCTTCTTCTCTACTCCATTCCACCTACTTTCCAGTGTGCTGTGGAATCTTTTCCCTTAACTCACTGTGTTTGGTTGTTTTGCTGTCATGCCTTTTTCTTTTTGGGCATCTTCACTAGAATACGTTTTAAAATGTTTGTTGCAGTTACTTTAAGTTAAACTAAACAAATTAACATTTGACTTTATTCCCCTTATCCAAATTGCAACACAAAGTCACATCAAATCACATCCTCTCTTCTACAGCCCCATGTCCTCTCCAGAGGACACTAACAATAGCAGATACTTTTTGGGCCAGTAATCATTCCAATATGATGTGCTAAGTGCCCAATTGACTGTGGCTGGCCTCTGACTTCCAGATTATTACCACTTTGTACATGCCACCGAAAGTGTAAAATTGTTGGTCTCAGGTGTTTACTCCAGTGGTGCGTGGGAACCGTAACTGAGAATTCCACTGGTACAGGGCCACCCTAAGTACTTCTACACTGTCTTCCCCCCACCTCTACTTGCAATCCCTGGCATAGGGAATGCACTTGGGGTGAAGGCTGGGGCACTTCAGGAGTAGCACTCAGTCTACATGCCTTTATGGGCTGAAGTGCAGTCCTCAAGGTTGTTCTAACTTGCACTGGGGCCCGTTTCATCCTGCATCATCCATCAAATCACCTTCCTCCACTTCTCTTTGGTTGCATATTCTGTATCACATCACAGAATTTGGACCCCAAATTATCATTATTCATCTTCACTTTTTTCCAAAGAGTGAGGTTTTGGGTTCCACTCTACCCTTTAAGCACTCTGTTGATCAGTTTCCTCATTGTAAAATGAAATTTATCTCACCTACAATGGGACTGCTTAACAGCCTCTTCCATTCTGAAAGTTTCTACCATTTCTAGCTCTATCCCCTGTTTATTTACATAAATAGGTACACATTGCACAGTATTGCCTCACTGTTTCCTTTCAGGCCCCCCTCATCTGTTTGTGGTATCCACCTGTTGTCTCCTGCCTTATATTGCTAGCTCTTTGGGGCAGGGCCTGTCTTTTTGTTATGTATTTGTACAGTGTCTAGCACAATGGTGCCCCCCAGTGTTGCCATAACACAAATAATAATAATATACACACACAGAAGTAGAGACAGATCTAGATCATCTCTCTCACCCAAGCCAAATGCTAAGTGCACCCATTCTACTTCCTTCACACATGAAGGTCCATTAGTTGAGGTACGGCATTTGGAAGGTATTAATTACTATATGTGGGAAGTGTACCGGGGTAATGTTTGTCTATGTGGGCGTTCAATCTGGCCTTGCTGCTGCCAATAAGGATGCTAAATGGTGCATGTGGTGATGGTGCTTCTGAAATTTGAGGTGTGGTGGCCACACCAGGAATGCTAGTGCTTTTCGGCCCCTCATCCTCCTGTTCTGCCACCAATTGTTTGAGGGGGTGAAATCTAAACAGAAGCTTGACATACAGGCAAAAAAAAATCTTCATGTAAGATTAAAACTTGGTCTTTGAAAGAGCTGGAAGTCGGTTGTCTGTTTAGTATAAGATTATTTCAAAGACTAAGGAATACAAAGTCAATTCCTTTTTTCTGTGATGAGTGATATATATTCACTTTTGAAACATTGCTTGAGTCATTTTCTCTTTTCATTTCAAGGTCATTTTAGACATCTGTGAGACTCTGTCTTTTATTTAATTTCATGCTAGGAAAGTACAAAGGATTGTTTAAGTCAAAAAAAGGCCATTTGGGGAAAAGACAAAACTTTAATAAGTCTGGGACGATATATCTTATTCTTTAAAAAAAACAGAACCAACATGTCCTTAGTGTGTTAAGCTTTTAGCATGCTTCATAATTAACTCTTCAGTAATCTTCTATAGTGTGCTACATGGGAAATATTGGTCTCCTGTCATTAAACAATCCTCTTGTTGAGATATTCCAATTCAGCAAAGTTACACATGAGAAAACTACAGACTTATCTGGACTTTGCAAAGCTTTCTGGAAAGTATACCACTCTCAGCTGCCTGCCAAAAAACAGTGCATATTTTATAATTTTTCAAGTGGAACAGATCTAAAGAGGAAGTGACCATACTTGCAAATTGCATTGCCCTATAAAACTATGCAATTACACATGATTTGGTCATTGTAGTAATATAACATAAAAGCTTACTGGCCTGCTTGCCAATTCCAGAGGCTGAACTGTAGAGTATTGAATCCCAGAGACTCTTGTTAACCACTGACTGTTGGAGGTAAGGAAACAACTTTCCCTGTGGACAGATCATTCCATAATTGCCCAGCACATCCCTTGGCCCATGCCACTTCCCGCACCCCCTATTAGCCTGGAGTAGTGAACCACGGACAGTGGGAGCTGCAATCGGCCAAACCTGCGGATGCTGCAGGTAAACAAACCATCCTGGCCCGCCAGTGGATTTCCCTGATGGGCCACATGCCAAAGGTTGCCAATCCCTGGTCTAAACCATCTGGTAGTAGTCGCTATCAGAATCAGGACACTTTGATGGATGGATCACTGGTCTTATCTGGAGTTTAAGTTCTTATGCTCATATCCTAAGAATTTACTTATTTCAGAGACTGTTGTAGATGAACCAATGAAGAGTCTGTTTGTTTACTGTAGCAGTTGTCAGCTCTTCTACAAACAGGAACAGAAGCTGTGATGGGGTTTGCTCCCCACAGTGGCCCGGCAAGAGCTGAATTGGGCCAGGTGGGCACAATCAGCTAATCAGGTTGCAAACAGGGGAGCTTTAGGCTGGAGGCAGCTAATTAGAGAGAAGCTTACCTGTGAGGGGCAGGTGGGGTTTCTACAAAAGACAGGAAATTGGAAGCAACAGGAGTGGCAAGGAAAAGTCTGCAGTCACTCAGTGAGAGAAGGGAGGAGTGTTGAGAGGTTGCCTAAAGTTACTCCCTGGAAGGAGGGAATGAAGAGACTGGTAAAGCCAAAAGAGTGGGGAGGGGTAGGAGATAAGGAAGCAGTTCAGGGAAAGGCAGTAATGTGCAGGAAACAGACCTTGGCTGCTGTGTGTAGAGGGTCTCTGAGCCAGAATCTTGAGTGGGCCCAGGTTCCCCTGCCAGCTACTGTTGGTGTGGCACTGTGAAAGAGCAAAGAGGAAGATTGCCAGAAGGGGAAACCAAGAACGGCTGAGTCACAAAGAGGACACTGTAGTTCCTGGAGTGAGAGAAGGGCTGTAGAAGAGAAACTGATACGGTGTAACGGCTGGGAGAAGTGTCAGCCTGACAGAGCTAATCCCCAGAACTCCCAGGTGGTGGCACTGTCCAGTGATGAGTAGAACAACCCCATCACAGAAGCCTAAAACACCACATTACAAGAATAAGAACCAAGTGAAAAGGCTACAACTTACAAGACATCAGTGAAGAACATGAAATTAATTAGTATTCTGTATTTGGGGTGCTTTCGGCCTCCATCCAGAGCTGCTGTGCCAGCCCTTGGGCAGAAAAGACTTAAAAAGTTAATATTGTATGTCTGACTACACTCAGAGGAAATACTTGATTATCTGGGTCACTTGCAGGTTATTACCAATAAAGCACTTTCCTCTATTGCAACCACACAGGCCTCACGTGGCTCCTGCAAACATAAGTCAGTTCCAGGTTTTCAGATTTCTTGGGTTTTTATAAAAAAGACAAATGTCAAATTGTTGTTATTATTTATATTACACTAGTGCCTGTGCACCCCAGTCAA
Organism: Lepidochelys olivacea; assembly: GCF_965140295.1. Classification (NCBI taxonomy): domain Eukaryota; kingdom Metazoa; phylum Chordata; order Testudines; family Cheloniidae; genus Lepidochelys; species Lepidochelys olivacea. The sequence goes on along the minus strand of NC_140411.1, from coordinate 70,675,812 downwards.
GGATCGGGCCCCCTCGTGCTATGCATTGTAGGCACAAGTAGAAAAAAAAAAATCCTGCCCCAAAGAGCTAAATGTCTGAGAGCACAGAAATAGACAAAAAAAGATGGAGGGGGATGGGGTAGAGAAGAAAATAAGAAAATGAACAGAGTTTAGTAGAAAAATACAGGTCCCAGCTCACTACTTGTATAGCTAATGCCAGAGGAAGCATGGAAAAGTATTCCATCAATGAAGGTCAATCATCCAAGTCACCTTGAACTTCTCTGTCACCTGAACGTTTAAGTAGAAAATCAAATGATTTTTAGGAATACTACTGACACTCTGTGGAAAAACTAATTGACTGTAAATACTGACTGAGCACATATCTAACTTTGTACTTCAAGTTTAATTGCATTTCTTTGACACCTTACACTTTACTGGGATGATTCATAAAGCTAAGTGCATTTACTGTACCCAGGTTCTGCAGATCCTACATCCTAGTTTCCTTTTCTGTTCAGTCTTTAATACATTCTCCTTCATTTAAATTGTTGACTGGTGTTTTTAAGTGTTATGTGTGATTTTCAGCTAGCTTGATACTTTGAATTCTCTCTTTTAAAAGCAGAATACAAAATTCAAGCTACAGCAGCAGGAATTATCTCTTTAATACCAGAAGGCCTGTCAAGGTTCCTTCCCCACTCTGAAAGCTAGGGTACAGATGTGGGGACTTGCATGAAAAACCTCCTAAACTTATCTTTACCAGCTTAGGTCAAAACTTCCCCAAGGTACAAAATATTCCACCCTTTGTCCTTGGACTGGCCGCTACCACCACCAAACTAATACTGGTTACTGGGGAAGAGCTGTTTGGAAACGTCTTCCCCCCGCAAATACTTCCCAAAACCTTGCACCCCACTTCCTGGACAAGGTTTGGTAAAAAGCCTCACCAATTTGCCTAGGTGACTACAGACCCAAACCCTTGGATCTGAGAACAATGAAAAAGCATTCAGTTTTCTTACAAGAAGACTTTTAATAGAAATAAAGTAAATAGAAGTAAAGAAATCCCCCCTGTAAAATCAGGATGGTAGATATCTTACAGGGTAATTAGTCTCAAAAACATAGAGAACCCCTCAAGGCAAAACCTTAAGTTACAAAAAAGATACACAGACAGAAATAGTTATTCTATTCAGCACAATTCTTTTCTCAGCCATTTAAAGAAATCATAATCTAACACATACCTAGCTAGATTACTTACTAAAAGTTCTAAGACTCCATTCCTGGTCTATCCCCGGCAGAAACCAGCATAAGACAGACCCTTTGTTTCTCTCCCTCCTCCCAGCTTTTGAAAGTATCTTGTCTCCTCATTGGTCATTTTGGTCAGGTGCCAGCGAGGTTACCTTTAGCTTCTTAACCCTTTACAGGTGAGAGGAGTTTTCCCCTGGCCAGGAGGAATTTCAAAGGGGTTTACCCTTCCCTTTATATTTATGACAAGGCCAATTTTATTTTTTCATAAATATAAAAGTAATTGAAAGGCTGAGACTCTTTCTTGGGAATTATGAATTAGGCACTAAAGGCTTGACCCTGCAAGGTTCTTGAGGATGCTCAGCACCTCCAGAAATTGCTAAGCACTTTGCAGAATCGAACCTTAAAGAATGGCACAAGAGGTCCAAAAGGTTCATGAGCATTAACCTTTCAGCAGTGAGGACTATGGTTCAATGCAGTGGTCAGGACAATCCTCAGGGTTTAAGTTTGTGTGTCTGTGTCATTGTGCTGCCAGTTGGGCAGGGATGTGGCAGGTTGACTTTGTCCCGGTAGTTCTTCTTTCTTACTCCCTCTCCACCCTGCTATGATCTGTGCTTTAGGGACTCAGCCCTCGATGTAGTAGCCAGGCAAGGTACTAACAAACTTCAACAGGACTTTATTTTTTAAAGTGGAAGCCCCTATTCCAAGCTTCTGCTGCACCCTCAGTAGTTCTCCCTCAACCTCTTCAACTCCTCCCCGCTCCTTCCTGTTTCCTGTCCTGTCCCCTCCCAACAGCCAGTGCTCCCAATTCTAATAATTACAAGCAACATCTAAACATCACATTCCCTCCTCTCTTAAGAAACTCTCCTAATTACAATAAACACTGTTGTTCTAACCACAGGAACAAATAGGAAACAAGGCACTATACTGTTGACAGAAATATTACACTAAAAACACTATAGATACTACATAACATAGTCTCTAGTCCAGACAGGTGGTCCTCTGGGTCTGACAGGCCGTCTCTGAAGCCCCGGTTCCAGTTGTGTTGATACTACGGTGAAGTCATCTGGGTGTTGGCATAATCTCCTCTTGGTGCATAGGCAGGTGCAAGATAAGAAGCATTCCATACCCGCCCATCACAAAGTAGATAGGTGTAAGGTCCCATCTTCTCTATGATTTTAAGAGGAGCTGTGAATTTATGGTCCCCTTTGCGTAAAATTCCAGGTTTTCATATTCTAACGAAGGAACCACACTGAAACTTTGGTTCCTTAACACCCTGCCGCTTGTCTGTGAAAGACTTATTTTGCTTGGTTCTGTTCAACTGTTTTTCTCTTGTAATTGTTTGTCTGCAGCGATAGTGAACTTTTCTGCAAAGGAGTCACAGCCTGGACTGTGCCTCCTGTATCCATGCTCATTATTTTGGCTTCAGCTGTAGCTGACTCAATCTGGGTAGCAATGGTTATTGCTTTTTCTAGTGTAAGCTGTGGTTCTAGAAGTAAACATTCTCTTACACAAAGCATGGTTGTTTTTGTCAATGAGCTGGTCTCTAATCATCTCATCTGCCATATTCCGAGTCACAAGTTACAATCAGACTCCTCAGGGAAGAAATATACTGCATTATAGTCTCCTCTGGTTTCTGCTCACACTGGCGAAATCTGTAGCTATTAGCTACTACATTCACGCTTGGTACAAAAAATGTCTTTAATGCAGTGAGTGCAGTCTCATATTTATAGTCTGCAAGGGGAAAAGTGTAAAATATACGCTGCCCTTCTGCTCCAAGGCAGTGGATTAGCAGAGCACACTTTCTTACTTCAGAAATCTCTGTAGCACTGATTGCAAGCAGATAAGTCTCAGACATATGGATCCAGGCAGTAAAAGCAATTGGAGGCTCACCCTAGGCTTTGTAGAAAGGGTACAGGTGGGTTCTGAGGCAGAAGATCCATCCTTGTTGCCAAAATGTTGTAGTAGCCAGGCAAGGTACTAACAAACTTCAACAGGACTTTATTTTTTAAAGTGGAAACCTCTTTTCCAAGCTCCTGCTGCACCCTCAATAGCTCTCCCTCAGCCTCTTCAACTCCTCCCTGCTCCTTCCTGTTTCCTGTCCTTTCAGACTCCCAACAGCCAGTGCTCCCAATTCTAATAATTACAAGCAACAGCTAAACACCACAGCCCTCCAACCAAGTCCACTCCTTTCAGGGGATGTATAAAAAGTTCAGTAACAGGTAAGTCTTCAGGATTAATCAAGGGATTCAGAGCTTGCCCTGGGATCAGAGTCTCAGGGTCCAGAACCTTGTATTTGCAGGGGTCTTCCTCCAAATAGGTTCCCCACTGAGGGATAACTTCCATAGTTGTCCCTCCTATGGGTTTGGTAGGGGAGTCCGGGCCCAGTGATAGGCAACAAGTCTTGCAACCTGCGGTGCTATGCTGCTGCCTCCCTGGATCACTTCCCACCAGTCCCCTCTTTCCCTACATGGTAAAGTAAAGAAATAAACACAAAGATAAACCCTCAAAGAGTCACAGGTCCCTTCTTTGTAGGCCTGTCAGGTCACTATTGCCAGGCCTCAGGCAGCAAGAACTCCTGTGGAACTTCTTCCCAGGAGCTGAGTGTATAGGTGAGCTTGCCTCCATTGTCTGCCAGCTACTGAGCTACTCTGCTCCCCTTTTTGTGCACCTATTCAAGCCTGTGCAGGCTTTTCAGGTACAGTGGGATGGGGCTGCCTGGGCCCAGAGCAACTCCTTAACACCTTCCCTTCCAGTTTGTATGCCCCATCATAGTCATACTCTGACAAAGAAGACTGTATTGTCACAGTTTCCTGCTTCATTTGGTTTCCTCGGTTCTAAAAATTTTAGGAAATTGTAACCAAACAGTAAAAAATATCAAATTTTGTTAATTTTTGTGTTCATCTGTGTTTTGCAAAAGTGTTGTTTAGTGGAGGTTGTGGGATTTGGAAGTTTTTTTGGCTGGGGGTTAGTTTTGTGGCGGTTGTGTTCATAGAATCATAGAATATCAGGGTTGGGAGGGACCTCAGGAGGTCATCTAGTCCAACCCCCTGCTCAAAGCAGGACCAATCCCCAACTAAATCATCCCAGCCAGGGCTCTGTCAAGCCTGACCTTGAAAACCTCGAAGGAAGGAGATTCCAACACCTCCCTAGCTAACCCCTTCCAGTGCTTCACCACCCTCCTAGTGAAAATGTTTTTCCTAACATCCAACCTAAACCTCCCACACTGCAACTTGAGACCATTACTCCTTGTTCTGTCATCTGGTACCACTAAGAACAGTTTAGATCCATCCTCTTTGGAACCCCCCTTCAGGTAGTTGAAAGCAGCTCTCAAATCCCCCCTCATTCTTCTCTTCTGCAGATTAAACAATCCCAGTTCCCCCAGCCTCTCCTCATAAGTCATGTGCTCCAGCCTCCTAATCATTTTTGTTGCCCTCCGCTGGACTCTTTCCAATTTTTCCACATCCTTCTTGTAGTGTGGGGCCCAAAACTGGACACAGTACTCCAGATGAGGCCTCACCAATGTCCAATAGAGGAGAATGATCATGTCCCTCGATCTGCTGGCAATGCCCCTACTTATACAGCCCAAAATGCCATTAGCCTTCTTGGCAACAAGGGCACACTGTTGATTTATATCCAGCTTCTCATCCACTGTAACCCCTAGGTCCTTTTCTGTAGAACTGCTGCCTAGCCATTCAGTCCCTAGTCTGTAGCAGTGCATGGGATTCTTCTGTCCTAAGTGCAGGATTCTGCACTTATCTTTGTTGAACCTCATCAGATTTCTATTGGCCCAATACTTTAATTTGTCTAGGTCCCTCTGTATCCTATCCCTACCCTCCAGCGTATCTACCACTGTGTTGTGTGTCTTGTTAATGATAGATAATTTTGAAAAGTCTTGCAACTGCGGACATAATCAAAAAGAGCCTTTACTTGCTGTTTTACCTTGATTCAGTAGCGTAGCCTTGGGCAATAGATTGCAGCTGAAACGAAACTGAATGTGTACAGCATGAAAGAATTATTAACCAATTACTAATGTATAAATCAGATTTCTTTAACAGTCACATGCTAAAATAGCCATATTGTTTGTCATTTTTCCACAGATTGTACCATACTTAATTAGGTTGGAAAAGAAGACAGATGGTCTGTGTTTTACAAAATCTGTCTTCTTTCTCCTTGATTGACCACACAAGCCAATATTCACAAATCTCATATTTATAATTTTTCTCCATTAGCCACAAGCAAAAATAAATCAAGGACTTGTTTCAGACAGCACCAAATCATTCTAGCACAATTTTGGAGATAGCAAATAGGCTTCTAATTTTTATGCAAAATCTGATTGGTCACATATTAGGTAGTATTTTCATTTCTAACATAGTTCATGCACTGCATTTTTATTAGGGAAACCCTTTGATATTAGTGTAGTGAATGAAACAAGAAGTGTCTGTGGAGCTTCTAATTCATTTTAGAAACTTTAAGTTATGTGGAGGGGAAGCAGGTTGATTTCAATAGACTTAAGCACATGCTAAAGTGCTTTCCTGAATTAGGAGATAATATACGTCACCCCTGCCTTAGTCAGTCACTAGTGGGGTGGAGCTCTTGCCACAGCATCCCAACCCATGCCATTCAGAACCAAATGTAGTTGAGCTGTTCCTCTAAATCCAAAAAAGAATGAGGAGGACTTGTGGCACCTTAGAGACTAAAATTTATTTGAGCATAAGCTTTTGTGGGCTAAAGCCCACTTCATCAGATGCATGCAGTGGAAAATACAGTAGGAAGATATATATATATACAGAGAACATGACATTTTTTTTCTCCTGCTGATAATAGCCCACCTTAATCGATTACTCTCGTTAGAGTTGGTATGGCAACCCCCATTTATTCATGTTCTCTCTCTCTATATATATATATCTTCCTACTGCATAATAGTCAGAGTAATTAGCCATTGGCACAATTTACCAAGGCTCATGGTGGATTCTCCATCATTGGCAATTTTTATATCAAGGTTGGATGTTTTTTTCTAAAAGATATGTTGTAAGAATTATTCTAGGAAAATTTTATGGCCTGTGTGATACAGAAGGTCAGACTAGCTTAATGGAATAATGCCTTCTGTGCTTGGAATCTATTAATCTACCTTCCATCTAGGTAGATAAATTGGCATCGCTTTGATATATTTTTAATAAATAGAAAATAAAATCTGTAATTGAGAACACTTTGGAGACAGTCAGCAAAATCATTATGTCTGCTCCATTGAGATCGTAACAACTCTAAATGGTCTGTAATCCACAGTTCATTGTCATGATAGCCTGTACTGACTCCAACAGAGCCATTATGATTTATCAGGTCAGCGTATACTTAGGGAGCCTTTAATCCACACATCACTGGCACAATAAATGATAGCTCTTTTACTTGGAGCTTTTACTCTCTATGAAGGCAATGGATGCCTATGTGTTTAAAAGATATTATCTTCCTGGTTTACATACAATATATGCACAACAAGTATGTATATTAAAAATCTCTTTTTAAAAGCAGCTAGTTTATATCTATAAAGCTTTTTTTTTAAAGAGGATGATAGTTTTCTGTAATTCCAAATGACATCACACTAATCCAAATAATGGATTAATATCTGTATTTGCAGGCTGCTTTTGAGTTACAGAAGTTCATGAAAGTCTACCACCGAAAAAGAAACCACCAAACTAATATTTTAACTGCAGCCCTAGCAGGTACTGACATACAGGAATGACTGAACGAATCAGAACATTTTCTGAAATGTCAGGTATGTAGGTTAGAATACCCTCTGGCAAGTCTAACTTGTAAACCCAGCACTGAACAAATAACTAGTGACACTCACATTCCTAGCATTACAGAAATAATATTTTACCTTGGATAACTGCTCTTGTAAGATTTCCCCAGTGTCTCAAGCATAACCTCAGTTTCTATGACCAGCAGGCTATTCCCCTTTCAAAACATATGTTTTTTATTATACCCAATGGGCAAGGTAAGTAAAAATCATAGTTTTTAAAGTTCCTGTGTTTCTCTGATGCATTATAGGCCCTTATTCCAAACTTATCCTACAAACTTAACCCTTCTACTGCTCTCCCCGCATAAGACTTTGTTATTAAGGAACAATTTCTAGCACCTACAGACCCCTCTGTCTTTTCATGATTTAAACATATGTTGGGGAGACAAAATGAATGCAGTAATATCTTTTATTGGACCAACTTCTTTTGGTGAGAAAGACAAACTTTCAAGACACACAGAGCTCTTCTTGAACACTGCATACATTAAATATATGTTAATCGTTTGAACTGTAGTTAGCTTTGATATTTATTATTAGCACTGTAGTCATTAGCAAGAGATGTGGCATTGACACCACACACTGGGAAACAGTAGCCCAGGATAGGGATAACTGGCAAAGACTTGTCAGAGAAGGAACGTCCACTTTTGAGGAAAATCGCCTTGCCCTGATTGTAGAAAAATGCCAGAAAAGAAAGGACAGCCAACTGTCACGCAGCAATGACGGCCGAACCCTGACTTCCACTACCACCTGCAAAGTCTGCCAACAAGCCTGTGGCTCAAGGATCAGACTCCTCGGTCACCAAAGGACCCATAAAAATAAAACCCGTGAAAGAGATCATTCTCATCCTCAAGGGATCGACAATGACAATGAAGATGTAGTAATGTCCAGAGACTATAGTAAGGATCCCATTGTGGTAGGCACTGTATAAACACATAGGGAGCAGCATGCTGGCTTACATTGTGGTCAGATCTGGTCCTACAGTTGTGCAGCTGCACACAGTGGCCCCGGGACCAGTCACATGACATCAGTAGGTTGATAGACTCAGGTCTGCTTTAGAGAGGTGCTGCTGACTTCTCCTCTAGCAGTCTCCTCTTCTCAGTAGTAGTTACCCATTTTGCTCCCCCACTACTGGCCTCCTCTCACTGTGCAAGTGAAAGGAAAGGACATAGATTCTTCCTAGACAGATGCACCCAGAACAGCAGCAGCATTTGCCCCAGTTTCTTTAGCCAGTTATGGCCAAGCTTAGTGGGGCACAGAAGCAGCTAGAGGTCAGAGGTGGATATAGGATTTTGAGGGATGCAGAAGGAAGCTGATGATGATTGTAGCTCTGAAAGGCAGGGAATGAGGGAAATATCTGTGACTTTTCCACTCCAGGAAAATGGGGAGGAGAGAGAGGGAGCACAGGAACAGTAAAGGAAGGTCTGGAGGAGCAGGGGGTGATTGGAAAAACAAAGCAATGAAGGGTCAGCTCATGCACCTTAGGAAGTGCGTAGGTATTCCCCTGTACCAGCATACTGTAGAGTGTGTGCAAAGGAGTCCCCATTGCCAAGAAGGTGAGCCAGAAAGGTAGCACACATGCAGCACTGGGAATAAAGAGGGTGAGAGAGAGCAGATGGAAAGGTTACCACATTAGGGGGAAGAAGCTGATGGAGAAAGCAGCATGAGGGACAATAAGAGAAACAAAATGTGTTCCAGAGGAGGAGAAGGAGAGGATTAGAATATCAGTGCCAGAATGATTCCGTTTATGAACCTTGGACCTGATCCTGCAAGGGACTGAACAATGCCCAATTCCTGGAGATGCTGACCTGCCACTGAAGTCACAGAGTTGACTCAGCACTAAAGGAGGTGCATAGGAATCTCTTTGTACTGGCACACCTCAGTAACACTTCTCCTATATAATAAAGGTCAAGGCTCTTTATTGCCTTGACCTTCTAAACCTGTTCCTCCAAACAATCTAACCTATATAAAATAGTTTATATATCAAACTGGTGAAGTTACTATTCCTTATACATTCATGAGCAGGATTTGAAAGCAATGCTGTTAGCCAAACCACATCCAGAGGAGATTAGGAAAACAAATATTTTCTTCTCCCTATATTTCTATTCTATTATTGTTTGTATACCAGGCTCATCTCCATGACATCTGAGATCCTGTTTGAAACACCCCAATATTTTCTAGTAATGCCTACTGATCCAAAATTAATTAAAAAGAAATAAAGAAATAAAAAGAATTCCCAACAGAAATCTTGAAAAACTTTAGTTTTTCCTATTTAAAGTAGGAAATAATTTAGAATGAAACAAGATGGTGCCAATAATCTGCCCCATTTTGTTTAATGTCTATTTTCCTTACTTTAAATTCCTCACTGTGTTTCCATGACAAGTATATACAACTATGTGCTTTCCCGATCTAGCTTCATAGGCAGTTTCTTTGTAGCTACTGAATACATAATTTGGTTACTTTATGATAAATTTAGTTTGAACTGTTTCAGAGTAGCAGCCATGTTAGTCTGTATCCACAAAAAGAAAAGGAGGACTTGTGGCACCTTAGAGACTATCAAATTTATTTGAGCATAAGCTTTTGTGAGCTGCAGCTCACTTCATCGGATGCAGTCAGTGGAAAATACAGTGGGGAGATTTATATACACAGAGAACATGAAACAATGGGTGTTATCATACACACTGTAACGAGTTACCATACACACTGCCCCTCTGGCCAAACTGGACAGTCTCTATGTAAAAGAATAAATGGACACAAATCAGATGTCAAGAATTATAACATTCAAAAACCAGTCGGAGAACACTTCAATCTCTTTGGTCACTCAATTACAGACCTAAAAGTGGCAATTCTTCAACAAAAAAACTTCAAAAACAGACTACAACGAGAGACTGCTGAATTGGAATTAATTCGCAAACTGGATACAATTAATTTAGGCTTGAATAAAGACTGGGAGTGGATTGGGTCATTACACAAAGTAAAACTATTTCCCCATGTCTATTCCACCCCCACCCCCACCACCTTTGCTGTTCCTCAGATGTTCTTGTCAACTCCTGGAAATGGACCACCTTGATTATCACTACAAAAGGTTTCCTCCCCCCGCCCCCCCCTTGCTGATAATAGCTCATCTTACCTGATCATTCTTGTTACAGTGTGTATGGTAACACCCATTGTTTCATGTTCTCTGTGTATATAAATCTCCCGACTGTATTTTCCACTGAATGCATCCAATGAAGTGAGCTGTAGCTCACGAAAGCTCATGCTCAAATAAATTTGTTAGCCTCTAAGGTGCCACAAGTCCTCCTTCTCTTTTTAGTTTGAACTGAAATGTTAGAGCTGGATGTGTAGTAATCTACTTTCCAAGAGCATTATCTAATTCCTCATTAGGCAATCACTGATTAAATTCTAATATTGCTAAATTAAAGCTTGAAAATTAAAACCAGATTTTTTTTCTCAGACTAAATAGAATTATTGTTGACTGGATAATTAACTGTGGCTGTTGTATCTGAAATTGAAAAGGTGCCCACAGCTGCAGCTGGAAATACTTTCCCTAAAATTGATTGATTCCAGAGTTAATTGTTTCAAGTATCAAACAAAACTAAATTGAATATCGGGGATTTCTGCAGTGCTTTTAAAATACACAGAAGGCTATTTTTATCTTATCAATGCACAGCCTTCGGAGGAAGCAGGCTATGCCTGGAACAATCCAGCAGGATTTAGGAGGGAAGGTATCATTCCCACTGGATCATTTATCAGGGGCCCAGATCCTCACAGGCATTTGGGTGCCTAACTTCCATTGATTTCAATAGGAGTTAGGTGCTTGTATCTTTGAGGAGCTGTGCCAAGATAGTTATTTCAGTCTATATTAGCAGCTTACACTGCTGCTGTGCCTGTGCCCCAGACAAGCTGCCTGTTATTGGAGCCTCTTCCTCCCCAGCATACCGAAAGCCTCCTGCATACTATCTTCAGGTACTTACATGGCCAGTGGGGCTCGCCATCTTTAACAGGTTTATCCTCACAACTGCCCCTGTGAAGCAGGAAAGTGATAATATCCCTATTTTACAGACGAGAAGCCAAGGTACAGAAAAGGTAAGTGAGTTGCCCCACGCCACAGAGAAAATCCAGGTGGAGCAGTGAACTGAACCCAAGTCTTCCAAGCTCCAAACTAGCTACTTACCCATCCTTCCTCCCATGGGGACTCAATGCAGTATTCTCCACAATGTATTGAGTGTACATAACTAATAGGTTCTCAGAATCCCATCCCTCCCATCCTGTAGCATGATCAACTCCCGGGGAAGGGGCGAACGGGGATAGGGACAGATTTGGCTACAATGTAGGTGTGAGATGTGTTGCCCTTTTGTGAATAAATAATTTCATGATTTCTTCATTAAAAATGAGACATTAATAAAAGATACAGTTTCTATCACAGAAACAAAGTAAAATAGCTCCAGCTTTCATAAAAGGTGCCCTGAATTGGCAGTTTGTCATGTTAACACACAGTCTCTCTAACCATTAATAATACTGGCCTGATTTGTAAAAAACAGATTGGCAAAGCTATGCTGTTTATTCAGTCTGGATCCCTCTCTCTGAGTACACCACCCTGCTGTGGGACTGGTCTCACAGCCAGTCTAACCATCTCTGACAATTGTTTGGTGTTTGAAAGAAAGTATCAAATAATCCATGACTGACGGTGTGGCATCCAAATGCACTAACTCAAGAAAAGATTGAAATATCCTTCACAATTCTGCAACTTCTCACTTGTCTGCCTTTGTCTCTTATTGTGTCAACCCTTCTACACTGTCAGTGATGCCAACCTTGGGCCATTGTTTCATCCACTTCTTTGAGCCTTCTTCTACTTTCTTCCTTATGCATTGAAAGCTCTCCCTGAACCCATACCACAGGGACGCTCTCCTCTCTTCCAAGTCTTTCCTCAGTGCCAGGATGTGCAATAATAATTCCAAGAATGTAGCTGGTTGAAGGCTGTCAGAGACTGCCCATATTAATCTTAGCCCTTTTCATATATGGATAGCCCCTTTTCAAAGGAGCATAAGTTTCATTACCCCATTTTACAGAGGTGAAACAAAGACCAAGAAATGAAGGTTGGATGGAAGTAACTTGGAAGAAAGGCACAGACCCACAAAAGGACGTAGGTATCTAACTGCCACTTTAGGCACTTAAATCCAACATTTAGGCATCTTCAAAACCCTGACTCAGCAGCTGCAGAACTCTATAGGCACCTAAAGTCCCTAGACACCTAAATTTCTGCTGACAAATTCCCCCATGAACCTAAAAATCTGCCAGTGAGCATGCACACAGCCACCTCTGCCTATATGCCTGGGAGCCTATCTAATGCCAAAGCTGTAGCAGGATCTTCAGACAATGTGCTTCCCTGCCTATCTTACCTGTGAGACCTGATCCAGTAGGCATTCTCTGGATACACCTATATCCACACAAAACAATCAGAGGATGAGGCGGGTCATCATGATTCCCCCCACCCCCAACCACTGAGTTAGGGAGTTACTCACTTTCTCTTTGGCCCAGTAATTATTTATACACAGTGAACAGCTCCAACAGGAAATATTGAGAAACCAAAATACCCAGATCCCAGTGGTTAGGAGACTTTTCTTGGGAAAGAATCTAAGTTCAAATCCCCTCCCCACAAAGCCTAAGTGCCTTTTTGGATCTAGCCCAAAATGACTTGTCCAAGCTCACATAAATGGCCAGTGCAAAGCCAGGAACAAGAACTCAATTCTTCCATGCCAGCCATATCCACCAAACCACATGACTTTTTAAAAAAACTATTTGTTCAGTGGGATTTGGGTTCCTATATCACTTACACTCTCTCAAAAAATGAGCTTATTACTATTTATTATTTGTATTATTATAGTGCCCAGAAGCCCTAGTCATGGATCTGGATCCCATTGTGCTAGGCGCTGCACACCCACAGCACAAAGATGGCCTCTGTCCCAATGAGTTTACAATTTAAGAAGAGTCCTTTTCTTTTGTTGAGCTTCTAAAAGTTTACTTAACTTTTCCTTGTATTTTTCTATTGTTTTACACCTCCTCATTTTATGATTTCAGCCAACTAATCTAATTCCAAGGCCACTCGCTTGTGAATTTCAAAAAGCTTCCTAACAAAGAAAGCCTTGTTGTGTCATAAGAGGGACTCAAGTGAAAAATGAGATTTAAAAAAGTTAGATCAATTTGGTATTTTGTATGTCAGATGCATATTTTCATATTTTTAAAAAAATACCTTGGACTAATCTGCCAAGCAAAACTAATAATACTAATTAAAACACAAAGAGTAAACATAGTAACAATCATTGTGAACAAAATTTCAGAATATGATGTTGGGACCTTGAGGGCAGAAATATGTTAATTGTTCAAATGAACCCCTGATAAGTTTGCTGTAAAAATCATTTATGTAATTATTCAATTACAGAACAAGAAATTCCAAAAAGAGTGTTTACCTTTTCATTACTTAGTGTGGTAGAGCAATGTCATATTTAATGCTTGAATCCCTTGTAACATGAGAACCATTTTTTTAAAAGCCTTCTCTTTTTCAGTAGTTGCATAACATATCTATCATAAATCAAAAAGGATCTTTCAGTAAAGTCATTTTTCATGGAGGGACTGATGCAGAGTTAAAATAGATAAGAACATAAAACCATAAGATTGGCCATACTGTGTCAGACCAAAGGTCCATCTAGCCCAGTATCCTGTCTTCCAAGAGTGGCTAATGCCAGATGCTCCATGGGGAATGAACAGAACAGGTTATCATCAAGTAATCGATCCCCTGTCACCTATTCCCAGTTTCTGGCAAACAGAGGCTAGGGACACCCTCCCTGCCCATCATGGCTAATAGCCTGTGATGGACCCATCCTCCATGAACTTATCTAGTTCTTTTGTTAACCCTATTATAGTCTTGGCCTTCACAACATCCTCTGGAAAAGAGTTCCACAGGTTGACTGTGCATTGTATGAAGAAATACTTCCTTTTGTTTGTTTTACACCTGCTGCCTATTCATTCTATTTGGTGGCCCCTAGTTCTTGTGTTATGAGAAAGAGTAAACAACACTTCATTTTTTACTTTCTCCACAACAGTCATGATTTTATAGACCTCTATCATATCTCCCCTTAGTTGTCTCTTTTCCAAGCTGAAAAGTCCCAGTCTTTTTAATCTCTCCTCATATGGCAGCTGTTCCATACCCCTAATCCTCTGGGCAGTGCTGTATTGCCTAGCAGCCAGAATCAATAAAGTCGCCCTCCAGGCAAGGCTGTATGGCCTAGCAACTGGAGTCCACAGGGTCACCTTCTGGACGCAGCTGCATAGCCTAGCGGCCACTCAATCAGGTAGCCCTCTGGGCAGGGCTGTATGGCCCAGCAGCCAGAGTCACTAAAGTTGCCCTCCGAACAATGCTGTATGGTCAAGCGGCCAGGTAGGGTGATCCGGGCCCTCCCTGCTCCACCGGATCCCAGCCCAGGGCCCTTGCAGTGGTGACTGAGTCTGCCACTGGGTCAGCAGGGATCTGTCTGCAACACGCTGACCAGCCTCAGGACGATGGCTTGTCCTCCCCCTTTCGCTCCCTCAGGCTACTTCCCACCTTGTCATTCCAGTAAGCGATCTGTGTGTCTTCAGAGTCTCTGGGTTCTTCAGCCAGTGAAACTCTCTGTAGCTCCGATTCTCACTTGAGTAGATTAGAGAAGTTAGAGTTCCAGAACAGGATTAGTTTGCTCCAATCCACACGCATATATTCCAACCATGTTATAATATTGTTTTGATCCACTGTGATACAACACGATCTCCTGACATGTTAGATTCGGCTATGTAGATCGACTTAGAACAAAAACTTCAGTCCTCACCTTAATTTTGGTGCTGAGGAAGTTGGCTAGTAATATTTCTCTAATCACTCATTCTTCGCGAAATGCTACAGTCACAAGTCCTTAAGCACATTTCTAAAACCCCACAAGTTCCCAGATTCTCTCCAAATCCAGTGCATTTACGAAAGGGTTACATTTTCATTGAATTTTTTCTTAGAATCTTTCTTAGTGTCTAGCCAGTGTCACTGTACTAACAATATTTTTAATAATAATAAATAATAATAATAATATATACTGACTGGGCCAAATTCTCAGTCATACTAAAATTCCTTTGCACCATTCTGGCAATGTAAAGAGGCCTTAAGGTGGGCATAAATTACACAGTGGGGTTAGTGTAAATGAAATTCTAGCCTAATGTGATTAACATTTCCCAGGAATTTAGTACATTTCATGGACTATTCTCTGTCACTTATTAATATCTTGCTAAAGATCTCATATAAATACAAAATATTACATTAAATAACTTGAAGGTCTAGAGTTCCAAAGTGTCATTCTTGATTTGGGCTCTTCCTGTCCAGGTGCTGTACAAGGAATGAGATTCACAAAGCTTTCTGTTAGTCTCAAAGTAGGGACAAATATCTGTGCATGAAGCATCAAACAATTAGTTCTGAAGTGAGTGGAAAGTGGGCAGCATTTTATTCCCCACTCCTGTCTCTGATGGCAGATCAGTCCTGGTGAGGGACAGCATTTCCCCCTCCCCAACAGTAGGTTTCCAGAAAGATGATTTCCATCCACATTTCCCCCTAGCCCAACAGTTGGGATCCTCATACAAAAGTGTCCCCAAGGGTCACGGTGTAAAGACTCCACCTCTGTCTTGCTCTTTCTCCACCTTGGCTGTGGACATGGGTTAAATGAAAGGGCAGATGGGATGCAACACAACTTCTGATTCTCCTCTCCACCTCTTTACCTTTCCGTATCATGAGGTAGCCTTTCTCTGAGGGAAGTGAAGGGAGGACTTTGAGATGGTAGTAGCAGTTGAAGCTCAGACCTGGATGAGGAATAGTCATAATACCCACATATTGTTTGGAGTGTCTCTTTTGTTTCTAATACACATGCTAGGTAAGAAAATGAGGTTTTCCTTATTTATGTATTTTTCATAATACATCTTTAGGTCTTGTGTTCTTTGCTGGACCTCAATTCTGGAACATGGCCTCCTGGTTTCTGTGACACAGCAGTGTGGTAGACTCAAAATGTTGTGGCAGGTTCAGGTAAATTCAAAAGGTGAATTTAATAGGGTAATAAATAATGCACTCAATATACCATGCCTTACATTACTGTTTCTGATATGAAATTGAGCTTATTTTATTCTGGCTCTGATTTTTCCATTTTTCAAAGTGCCACAGATTATTGTATTGACAGTGCATCACAGTGCTGCAGAAGTTGTCAGTTGAGCAGGCTGGAAGTTTTAGCATCTGAGTGGGGGACAATTTGGGCTTTTCAAAGAGTTTAAGGCCAGAAGGGAGCACCAGATCTTCCAGTCTCACCTCCTGTATACCACAGGCCACCAGCACCTGTACACTAAATCCAACAACCAAAATTAGACCACCGTATTACAGCCCAGAGGAGACAGACTATTATGTGCCACAGGCAGAGAATAGGAAGGATTAAGGTGCACCACTACCCATGGCCCCCACAGTGGCAGCAAGATGATTAAGTGAGAAATATCGAGATAATACTGGCAAGTGACCCCCACCCACACACTGCAATGGAAGGCAAAAACCTCCCAAGGTCACTACCAATCAGACCTGCAGAAAATTCCTTTCCAACTCCACATATGGCCATCAGTTAGACCCAGAACACCTGAGCAAGAACTAACCAATCAAGCACTTCAGAGAGCGAATGCCCTCAGAGCCATGGCCCATGCTGGATCGTGTGGTGTGGTCAGGGTGAAATCTGGAGGCATGTAGGTAGGAATAGCGGTCAGTAGGTTTCCGGTATAGGGTGGTGTTTATGTGACCATCGTTTATTAGCACTGTAGTGTCCAGGAAGTGGATCTCTTGTGTGGACTGGACCAGGCTGAGGTTGATAGTGGGATGGAAATTGTTGAAATCATGTTGAAATCACTAACCCAGGAACCTATCCTTGCAACAAAGTCCATTGCCAACTGTGCCCACATATCTATTCAGGGGACACCATCACAGGGCCTAATAACATCAGCCACACTATCAGAGGCTCATTCACCTGCATATCTACCAATGTGATATATGCCATCATGTGCCAGCAATGCCCCTCTGCCATGTACATTGGTCAAACTGGACAGTCTCTACGTAAAAGAATAAATAGACACAAATCAGACGTCAAAAATTATAACATTCATAAACCAGTCGGAGAACACTTCAATCTCTCTGGTCAGGCGATTACAGACATGAAACTTGTGATATTACAACAGAAAAGCTTCGAAAACAGACTCCAACAAGAGACTGCTGAATTGGAATTAATTTGCAAATTGGATACAATTAACTTAGGCTTGAATAGAGACTGGGAATGGTTGAGTCATTATAAAAAGTAACCTATTTCCCCTTCTTTATTCCTTCCCCAACCCCTTCCCCGCCCCCTCCAGCACTGTTCCTCAGACGTTCTTGTTAAACCCTGGATTTGTGCTGGAAATGGCCCACCTTGATTAGCATACACATTGTAAGGAGAGTGATCACTTTAGATAAGCTATTACCAGCAGGAGAGTAGGGTGGGGGGAGAGAAAACCTTTTGTAGTGATAAACACCCATTTTTTTCATGGTTTGTGTGTATAAAAATATCTTCTGTATTTTCCACAGTATGCATCCGATGACGTGAGCTGTAGCTCATGAAAGCTTATGCTCAAATAAATTGGTTAGTCTCTAAGGTGCCACAAGTACTCCTTTTCTTTTTGCGAATACAGACTAACACGGCTGTTACTCTGAAGCCCATAGTAAGTGGTTTCTTGTCCCTCTAGGTAGGCATCCTCTGTGAGGCTATTACTATACCACCTTGATGAGTATATCTTGATCCTCCACTGCCTGAGAAATAGAGGGATTGGAAACATGGCCCTGCCTCATTCCCACTTATGGTACTATGCACTCTGAAAGAAGTAGGGAAAAGGGCAACCCTGGTTTCCTCAGGGTGCCAGGGCTGCAATCCTGCCTGGACCTGACACATGCTGCCCAAAGTCTCCTTCCACCCGCTGCTGTGAACCTGCATAAGGACTAGGCACTATATGGCCCTGGTTTTTTGCTGCCCTTATATTGTCCTGCAAATCTGAACTGATTATATAGTTTTGGGCTGCCTCTCTACTATTCCACTTAAAGTGCAGACTCTGAGCTGGTGAATGAAACCACACCAACCACTTTTTGTTCCTAGTTTTCTTCTTTAAAGGAATTTGAGTCTGCTTTGCCTTAAATTTGGACTGGTGTTTGGGATTCTCCAGCCTTCTTCCACACAAGTTTTTAATAATTCCACCAATCACTTTATGTTCAACAGCTTTATTAAAGCCTCAACATTTTTTCCTGATGATCTCTTATCATTGCTCTAGAGGAAGGTGAAAAATCCCTAAGAGCTCTGACAATATGGCCAATAATTCTTTCCCAATCCAACACTAGACGATGAGTGGGAAACCACATGTGAGCAGGAATCCTTATTCTCACAAAGTAGAGCTCTGACCTATCCTGAGGCCAGCCAGGATTTGGGGCAAACACTCAGTAGACAGAACTAGTTGACACTGAAAAGGGAATGGAAAGTTCATGCACTTCCCCTTTCTCCCCCACAGGCAGTCTGCAGATCCAGAACCCTTTTTGATCCTCCAGACATGGCTCCTGAGGTTTGCCAATGCATGGGAGGGAGCCAGGAATTGGCAGGAGCCCCCAAGCCCAGGTGCTGTTGAGGTTTGAAATGTTTCTGGTGGTTCTGCTCATACTTGCTTCTCCACCTTTTCCCTAGGAGAAGGGATGTCCTTGGGCAAAAGGGCTCCCTTGACATCTGACAACTTCATATCAGAGATTTCAGCTATCTGCAATACTGAACAGAAGGAATAAACCATAAATTAGGGGCTAAGAGTTGGGCCTGTCTGCCCAGGATGTTTATACCGCTCCACAGGCAAGGCTGGACTCTGAACCCTTGGTATATCAGAGTGAGAAGTTTGCTATCACTTATATCAACTAAAATCAAACAAGGAAATAATCAAAACCAGCAGCAAAGTTAAAAGCATTTTTATTATATAGCTTTCCTGTTAGAGGCAGATGACAGCATGGCTTTAGTTTGTACGCTAAGAGATACACTTTAAAAGAGCCACTAAATTTGCTCACTGAAGCTGGTCTAATAATTGATTTTTTCAGTTCAGTGACCAAACCAAAAAATCAGAACAATAATTGTTTTGGGTCTTACACATTTTGTCCTATGTGAAACAAAGCATCTAGTTTCATATTCAGGTGTTATTTTGTGGTGGGGGAAGTTCTGTTAAATCTATCTAAATTTCTACATTAAATATTTTTTCAAAATAAAAAGTCAAAGCATTTCATTTACAAAATCCTGAAACAAAATGTTTCTACTTTTTCAGGGTTAATTGGTGGGTTTTTGTTGTTGTTTTTTTTGCCAAAGTTCTTTTCCTTTTTCAACACAAATTCACAGTTTCAGTCAACCCCAAAAATGTTGGGTTCATTTTTCAGTGAACAAATTATTTGCCACAAATTTTGCCCAGCTCTATTGCTCATCCAAAAATCATACGCAAGTTTTTGAAAGTGCAGGTTTAGGTAGCATGTGAATGCAATATGTGTGCAGGCAAAGTGGGTAGTTAGATATTGAGCTGCTTGATCAATTAACAGAAATCCTAATTCTGGGGCAAAACAGGAGTATATCAAACGTGCAATTTTTGATAGATTTTTAGCCTCTTTGCATACTGCATCCCAAATAAAATCTAATTTTAAAATTTTGAAATGTTATAGTTATTTAGAGCCAAATTATCCCTCATGTCAGTTCTTCCAACATGGAGAACAGCTAATTCACTGAGATTTTACCTCCTTCCCCTGCCCCTTTACTGCCATGTATGGCCAAGTGTCAGTCTAGCCCCAGGCTAAGGAACAGTGTTTCAATGAAGGATGTTTTACACCAAATTCTGACAAGGGTAATAGCATGTCACTGAGACTACAACAAATGTCAGCAAAAGGCTGAAATCATAATGACTTTCTAAGAATCATTACCATGTCAATGGGAGAACTGTAATAGATCAATTTCCAACATATATAGTCTGCAGCCTCATGTAATGTGAGTGCAAGCATTGTGTCATTGCTCACTCATTTTACTACATAAAATCCCAACTGATGTACTGAGTAACATGTCAATTAGTAGCATATTACTCGCTTTGAAGAACCATATTAACATTCACTTTGCATCGAGTCCTTCAGCTCTGATATGAAGCAAATGAAAACAGTGGAGACACTGATTATGTATAGAATTATTATTATGCAAAACCCTGACCATCAGAAGGAATCCTGCATTAGGCCCAAACATCAGAAATGATATGGCTGGGCAAGTGGGGGAGGGTGTCATTTTTATACTACCTTAAAACAATTACTAATCAAACATGGTTGTTACTGAAACTAATAAAAGTAAATAGGGTTAAGGATTGGACTACGACACCACCCTTACTTCACCTCATTGAGCCTAGATCATGTTGCACATGAGGAGAAATAATATTTATTTCATGTTAAGATATACAAAAAGCTGTCTATACTAGGCTGTAGGCAACTTGCCAAAATATTTTTAATCCACAACAGTAAAATAAAATAGAATTGAAAATAATAGGAAAAACTAAAACAGACCCCAGACTTTCCACACAGATCATGACAAAAATCTCAAACCCTTCAGTTCCCCAAGAACCCTTTCAATCTCGCAGACCACCTTTCCCCAATATCCAAAGAGATAGGCCTTCAGCTATCTCCTGCAAAAATCCTCTGGGTCACTTCTGCTAATCAATCATTTAAAAACAGCTGGGAATCTAACAAGACCTCTAAGTTGTGTATCTAACTAACAACGGACAGATACACACTCTCCAAGTAGCCAATACAAACTCTGCCATATCTTCACATTGCTCTCTCTATCAACACCGCAATCTTATCCGAATTGAACCTCAGTCAAGTTATTCCAATCTCATTCATCCACATTCACCCATATGGAGACATAAAGGTGGATTTCATGAGCATTCTGAAAACCCAATTCTCCCCACTAGACCTCTTATCAGCCTCCTATACTTGTTTAACAAGAGGAGTGACAGAGTAGAACCTGACAGAGTTTGGAAGGCCAAAAAGTAATTGCCTAACCCTATCCTCTGTGTTTTCTCTGAAAGACAACAACCCCTCCTCGTGATCAGCAGTATCAAAAGCAGCTGGTAGAACTAATAATATCACCATGAACTTTAAAGGCCAGATCCTCAGCTTTCTTAAATTGGCAGAGCTCTACTGACTTAGTGAGAGGAGCAACAGTGGCTGGAGTGTAATAAGCGTTCACCCCAGAATCTCCTCCCCTTCCAAAGGGAAAATGGAGCCCCAGAGCTTCACAAGTACGATGTGCAGTTTAGAAATAGCCTTGCTCTGGTGAACTCTCAAACAAGGTCTCTTGCCCAATGGGAGAGACTGGCTGTAACCACTACCCACAAGAGGTGGTGGGTTAAAGCAGATGATTCTTGCAGTCCCTTCTAACCCTATGGTTCTATGATTCTGTGATAAGGCCATGCCATGGAAATAATGTCCTAATGCTAGAACAAAAACTAGATCCAGAATGTTTGCAGATCAAATGAGTTAAGCCTGCAATCACCCCATGCTTTCACAATGGCCATGAATTCCTGAGCCAATTCAGAAGACTCATCATCAGGGATCCTACTTTTCCATGATAAAAAAAAATTCTGATAAAAAAGCATAAAAATCTGTGGTTTTCTGTGATTAAAATGAAACACTGAACTTTAGTTTCCCTAGCCACAATATATATAGGTATCAGTTGAACACAACGTTTTATTGATATATTTATAATTGTAAGCAAGTTTGAAGCCAACCAGTGCCATCAATCATTGTAATAAAATAAAATTAATAGAATGATCCAATCACAGTGCATTGTTTCATTACTGTTGTCAATGGCCCTGCTGTTTCAGCCTCTTGTTTTTGTTTCTTTTCATTCAGTTTATGTTTAGCGCTTTCCATGTGTTCTGCAGTTGTCTGCCTTCTAATGTAATTGACAGCCTTGCTGCAAATGATACAGAACAGCACATTACCATCAACATGAAATTTGTCCTTGCCAGACTCCGTGACATGGTCTTTAGGGGTGATTTTTAAAGTTTTCACCATCTTTTCATAACTTTAATTACTCACGTCTGGAGGCTGAAGTGAATTTGAGATGCATTAAAACACAAAGCCCTAAATGCTGTTCAGTAACCTCTATATGATATGAAGAGTTTTGAGCTGCTCAATTTTGTTTCTTAAGCACAGCACTGGAAAACATTGCTCTGTCGCCATTAACTGAAAAGAAGAAGAAAACATGAATAAAATTAATTGAATTGGTAAGAAATGGCGTGGCAGGGATAGACGGTAACATTAAGGTGCTTAAGTTAACAATTAAGTATATACTAAGTAACTTTTAGTAATTTAAGTGTGGGTACAATGTTGGCACATAGCCAAAGACAATGAGATGGCAGTTTCAAGCAGTTCAGTCTATTGGCTAATGTGTTGGTAGGCAGTATGAACTGAGGTTAGGTAAAGGTCACTCAAAACTGAAGGAAGGGGGGGTCATTCATACATGCTCAGTCCAAAAACTAGGTGAGGGTCACCATCCTATAATAATCAACATCCCATAAAACTAAAATTTATTGTGTAACAGCTTTGATTGACAGTTATATTTAGCAGTTGTGATTGGTCTATAAGTATGGACCAATCAGAAAGTGTATAAAGATAATTGGAGGATAGGTATGCTAATGCTAGGATTGAAAAATAAGTCAATCAGAACAGGCCAAACACTCTATGAGGCAGAGAGCAAGCAGGCAAAAGTCAGTCAAGATAGGAGCAGGAGAAGGAGAACCAGGAGAGATCAGAAGAAACCTAAAAGAGCAAAGAAATCAGAAGAAACAGCAGAAGCAACCACAGGATGGCAGCAGCAGCCACCGCCATGGTCTTGCTGGGACAGAACTGAATGACCAGGACAGAATAGAGGGAGAGAAGCCTACAGAGAGTAAGCATGCCAGCCAGAGTATAGGACAGGGATCAGCAACCTTTGGCACGCTGCCCGCCAGGGTAAGCCCCCTTGCGGGCCGGGCTGGGTTTGTTTACCTGCCACATCCACAGGTTAGGCCGATTGCGGCTCCCACAGGCCGCAGTTCGCTGACCCAGGCCAATGGTGGCTGCGGGAAGGGCAGCCAGCACATCCCTTAGCCCGTGCCGCTTCCCACAGCCCCGATTGGCCTGGGACGGCGAACCGCAGCCAGTGGGAGCTGCAATCAGCCAAACCTGCGGATGCAGCAAGTAAACAAACCAGCCCAGCCTGCCGGGGGCTTACCATGGCAGGCCACATGCCAAAGGTTGCCGATCCCTGGTATAAGATATAGAATAGAAATAGAAATTAATTAATGTGTAAACTTGGGATAATAAAGATGAGTGTCTGTGGTGTGTATGTTTATGTTACTATGTATAAAGTTTAGGGTTTATTAAGATCGCTGTCAGTGTTCTGCATCACCACGTGCGGAACATCATCACTTAATACATTCCAACTGTATGACATTACAGTCTTGGATACTTTAACTTATATACCTGTGCTAAAGGATTTATGTTTAAGATTTAATTTAGGATTAGATTAATTGTATTAGGAAAGATTGGTTACACTAAAAAAAGAACATACTTTGCTTTGGAAAAGTACTGCCAGGGTGTCA
The DNA here is from genome assembly GCF_965140295.1 of Lepidochelys olivacea. NCBI lineage: Eukaryota > Metazoa > Chordata > Testudines > Cheloniidae > Lepidochelys > Lepidochelys olivacea. Next base: position 70,652,057 of record NC_140411.1, on the reverse strand, counting down.
ATCCTTTGAGTTGAAGGCTGTATCCGTGTCCTCCCAGGGGTGAACAGATCTACTTTGATCTGGGGGAATTTCCTGAAGGGCACGGGGAAATCCTGGGTAAACCCTGGCAATGCTACTAGGGCAGGGCCCCTCCTTTCACCTTTCAGGAACAGATTGGGAATCTGGAAGTAAGCAACAAGAGGGCTACTCTGGGATCCCTGAGCCTGTTCTTGGGGTAACATATACACTGGAAGCCATTTATTGGAGTATGGTTAGCTATGTAAATTTAAAGTCCATTCAAAAACCAGTCACAAGAGGGGAAAGTTGCATGTATTGAATAAGCGACACTGTTACTTTCAGCAAAATTTAGTTAATAGTTAATATATATTTTTATTTTTTCACAAAATGTAATAACTAAAGATTCTCTGTAAAAACACAGATTATGTATTTTACCATGGCAAATGGATTTCTAGGATCCCTGCTCATCAGCTCTGCAATTATTAGAGTCACTGAGCACTATCAACCATGGTGATTAACAGCACCACAGTGAAGTTTGAGCAAGTCATCTCATTTCTAGGAGCCTCTATTCGCCTACCCTACCTGTAAAATGAGGCTAATAATACTTACCTACCTGACACAGACATAGAAAGGGTTAATTAACTTAATGCTAGTAGAAGGACTTGAACATCAGTTGAAGTATTAGTATCAATCCTGCTGCAGCTGCCAGAGCTACATCTGTTCTGTGGCTAAATTCAGAAGTTTCCAGTGCTGTCAATCTGGGATCTTCCTGAATGACTAAATTCACTTATAAAATATACAAGAAAGAAAGAAAGATCCAGTAGAAACACTAAACCTGATTCTTAATCTCACTTTGATGTAAATCAGGAGCACTCCACTGGATTTAAAACCAGTTATGTGTAAGGTCTGAATCTGACTCAGAGTGTGTTGGAATCAAGCAATCATCTTGAGTTGACAGTATGAAGCTTTGTGCCAGAGACTCAGCTGCAGCAGGGTCAGTCTCCTAGTAACACACTGGATACAGCTGATCCTAGCTAGGACTGCCTGATTGATTGTACCTCCTGATTGGTGGAGGCATGGAGCTACCTATTACTTGACACAGCAACAGACAGAGCTCACTGGCTGCTGAACACTTTACATGCCTGTAGCTGTGATTGGTCCTGCTTCCTGTGCCTGCTCCAGTGCTTTCCCTTCTCCATCCTTGACACCCCTGGCTCTGACCATGGCTCCATTTCCTGACCATATCTCTGCGTCACCCATTGGCTTTGTCATTCAGCTTCTGATTCCTGGCTCTGACCCTCAGCTTGGCTCTCGATCACACCCCTGTGAAATCCATGATCCTGATCTTTGACTCCATTCTAACCTTAAGGCCTGACTACTCCCACAGCTCCAGCATTAGGCCCAATTGCCCACTTTACAGTCATGTCCCTGACAGTTGAGCAGCACAAGAAAGAAAGACCATAGAATCATAGACTTTAAGGTCAGAAGGGATCATTATGATAATCTAGTCTGACCTCCTGCACAACGCAGGCCATGGAATCTCACCCACCAACTCCTGTAACAAACCCCAACTTATGTCTGAGCTACTGAAGTCCTCAAATCGTAGTTTAAAGACTTCAAGGTGCAGAGAATCCTCTAGCAAGTGACCCATGCCCCATGCTTCAGAGGAAGGCAAAAAAACCCCAGGGCCTCTGCCAATCTGCCCTGGGGGAAAATTCCTTCCCGACCCCAAATATGGCAATCAGCAGAACCCAGAGCATGTGGGCAAGACTCCCCAGTCAGACACCCAGGAAAGAATTCTCTGTAGTAACTCAGATCCCACCCCATCTAACATCCCATCACAGGCCATTGAGCATATCTACTGCTAGTAGTCGAAGATCAATTAATTGCCAAAATTAGGCTATCCCATTATATCATCTCCTCCATAAACTTATCAAGCTTTGTCTTGAAGCCAGATATGTCTTTTGCCCCCACTGCTTCCCTTGGAAGGCTGTTCCAGAACTTCACTCCTCTGATTATTAGAAACCTTCATCTAATTTCAAGTCTAAGCTTCCTGATGGCCAGTTTATATCCATTTGTTCTTGTGACCAGGCTCGGCTGAAAGGCTGACCCCCGCATTAAGTCTTCCCTCTTCCTGACAAAGGTAATGGACACCTTGCAAAGGCTGCAGGCCCTGCAGGTACAGATCTTACTACCTGGGGCCGAGGTCCACCAGGAACTGAAGATTCTGCTGTCAGCCAAGTTTGACAGTGACGGGGGGGGAGGGGGGGCGGAATTTTGCGGCTTTCTGAATTAATGTTGGCTCGTGTTCATGCCACAACTTCTGTCATTTCTCACTGACCTGGCCCAAGTGGAGCTCATTATCATCCTGTTAATCAGGGAGGCCCCAGTATGGGCATCCCCTATCCTAGAGACTTCCAGTCCCCTGCTGAGGCAGCTTGAGGAATTCATCTGAGCCATGATGATTTTGTCAATGACCCAGATTGTACCCACTCCACCAAGAGCGTGCTTTGGAACCTACATGAGGGGAATAGACCTGTCATCAGGTTCACCACAAAATTCCAGTGCTTAGCAGCCAACGCTAGATTGAACGAGGCAGCACAATGCTATCATTTCCAGCCTGGCTTACATGAAGAAATTAAGGATGAGCTGCCACCAGGACAGCCACCACATAACCTAGATGCCTTAGTCAAGCTGTGCATCAGCATCAATGATCACCTGGCTGAACGTCAACTAGAAGGGGAGTCCAGATTTCAACCCCAATTGGCCAGCTATATTCAACCCTGTCTTAATGACACAGAAAGGAGCCATCAAAGAGCTCGAGACTTTTGCCTACATTTTAGGGAAGGGCCCCAGAAGGACTTGTGTACTGCCCCAGTTGGGAAAGTCCAATTTGTTAATCAGTACCCTCATCATAGTTAGCCAGCAACAAACAACCCTCCAATTTCCTCTTTGGTTACAACATCCTGACGTTACTGATGTCAAGCTGAGGGCACTTGTGGACTCAGGAGCTTCCAGTACCTAAATGGAACCAGATTTTGCTCAGACCCGTAACATTCCCATTCAGTGTAAGACCATCCCAGATTTGGTGGAATCAGTGGATGGGTCCCCCCTCTCCTCTGGCCCAGTTACTCATCAAATGACACTACTGACTGTGACCACACTCCAGGGCCCTGGAAGGTTCTGCAGATTGGACTAATCTACACCCCTCACTTCCCCATCATCTTTGGTATTCCTTGACTGGTCGACCACAACCTGCCCATCCAGTGGGGAACAGGCACATTGAGCTTTACATCAAGATTCTGCCACCAGTCATGTCTCCAAAGGTCAGGTGTCAGACCGAAACCCCCTCATGATGTAGTGACTGAAGGATGGTCTTAAATGGTAGATGCTGGCCTCTCCATCACCCCTTCATCCACTTTGGGTATTCCAGAGAAATATCAAGACTACGCTGATGCCTTTGACAAAAGGACAGCAGATGTCTTGCCATGATCTCAGAGTTATGTTTACCCCTTCAACCTATAGCCCACGACTGATGTTCCCTTTGACCGTATTTACTCCCTCTCAGAACCAGAATTCCAGACACTCTAGGAATACCTCTGTGAGAATTTAGATAAGGGTTTTATTTTTCCTTCTAACTCTGCACCAGGGGTTCCACACTTGTTTGTGACACGCACAAAAAGATGGCTCCCTGCGCTACTGTGTTGGTTACTGGGCTCTGAATAGAGTGACGGTTCAAAAATTGCTACCCTTTGACAATTATTAATGAACTTTTTGAGAGACTTCACTCAGCCAGGGATTTTGCTAAACTTGATCTACACAGAGCCTACAATCTGGTCCATATAAAGGAAAGTGATGAGTAGAAGACAGAGTTCCACACTCGATAAGGACATTTTGAGTAGTTAGTTATGCCATTTGGGCTATGTATCGCTCCAGCTACATGTCAGGATTTAGTGAATGGCATTTTCAGGGACATGTTAGATTGATTTGTTATTTAAATATATTCTTGTCTTTTCCAAACACCTGAAGTTACATGAGCAACATGTTCATCTTGTCCTTGACAGACTTCCCCAGAATCGCCTTTACACCAAACCAAAGAAATATGAATTCAACAAGGACATTATTGAGATCCTCGTTTATATTATTTCTCTCTAGAGTCTACCAATGCATCCATGGAAAGTGTCTGCCATCACTGGGTGGCGCACCCCATAAGATGCAAAGGGATTTCAGCAATTTCTCAGATTTGCCAATTTGTATCAGTGCTTCATTAAAGGATTCTCCCTGCAAATAAAACCAATAACTGCAATCTTCCAAAAAGAAGGTTTGTTTTGTCTGGTCATTGGAAGTACAGTCTGCCTTTGATCAGCTAAAGAAAGCCTTCACTTCAGCTCCTGTTCTTGTTCATCCAGACCTGAGCAAACCTATTACCACTGCTCTAACTGCACAATCAGGGCACTTTTGCAAAATGCAGGCCCACATAATCAACTCCACCCTTGTGTATATTATTCATGTAAACTAACCCCTTCTGAGAAAAACTACGGTATTTGGTACAAGGAGCTGCTCGCACTCAAAACAGCATTTGAAGCTTGAAGACATCTTATGGAGGAGCTCAGTTCCGAGGTCAGGTCCTCACAAATCATAAGAACTTATAACATCTTCAGATGGCCTGTAATCTTACTCAACAGCAGATCCATTGGTGGGGGGTCACTTTTCTTTGCCAGATTCATCAATACCTTCCACCCTTGGTCACGAAACAGGAAAACAGACACCCATTCCCACATGAATGAATACACCGAGCTCACCACAGCTCCCCAAGATGCTGTGATACAATCATCTAACTTTATCTGGGAAACCACAACCTTGGATTTTATGTCCCTTATTTGGACACTACTCCCAAAAGACCCACAAGTGGCTAAAATCTGTCAGACGTTTGATACCTCTGACACTCTAGTCCACTTGGATTTCCATTTGCACAATGGTCTACTGTATCATGAGAAGTGCCCTTACATTCCAAAAGGTCAGCACAGACATAAAGTGTTGAGAATGTGCCATGACATGCTGGTGGCCACCCATTTTGGCCATCATAAGACTCAGGACTTGGTGGTAAGAAGTTTCTGGTGGCCAGGGATAAATACTGGCATGAAAAAATATGTCATCTCCTGTGGCCTGTGCTGTTGGAGCAAGTGACCACCATACTAAACTGCTTGATCTATTCTTGCCTTTGCCCGTCCCACTTCTATCCTGGGGTGTGGTCTCATTGGATGTCATTGTAGAACTACCTCGCTTCCATGATTGTGCCATCACCCTGGTAGCTATTGATCTTTTTCACTAATATGGTACATTTTATTTCTTTTCACACTCTCCCCACTGCTCAGGATACAGCCTACTTTTTCCTAAACCATTTTGTTTAGCATCATGGATTTCCATTAGGAGTAGTGTCTGTACAGGGCCCACAATTCACTTCCCAATTCTGGCATGGATTCTGTAAACCCCTAGGAAATGAACTCTTCACCTCCTCAGCCTACCACCCACAGACCAATGGACAGATGGAGTGGGTAAATTAAATCTTAGAGCAATACCTTTGATGCTTCCTTAATTATTCCCAAGATGACCGGGTCACTCTCCTGCTATATGATGAGTTTGCTTACAATTACTCCATCCATGCCTCCATCTGACATAGTCCATTTTATGCCAGTTACGGTTTTCACCCTCATCACTATCTAGTTCCACCTACAGACTCGCAAGTTTCTGCTGCGACAGACCTTGTTACCCACCTTCATCAAGTTCACCAAGAACTTATGGAGCATCTGGAAGACGAATGGTCTTGGGAACCAGAAAGGAATGTTTGTGCTCCACAGTTCATACTCATTTTTCACCAGAAGAACCCTAATCAATTCGATTTCACCAAAATCAAGCCCTAAAGCCCCTAGAAAGCACTTCTATGTGTGTGGCGGGGTGTTCTGTCAGGGAGCCAGCTGAGCAAGGTCACTCTCCCAGCAACGCACTCAACACACCTAATCCTAGCAAGGATTGCTTGGTTAATTTCACTTTCTGATTGGAGGAGGGGTGGGGCTAGCTACTACTTGACCCAGCAACAGCGAGAGCTTGCTGGCTTGTCAACACGTTCCATGCCTGGAGCTGTGTTTGGTTCTGCTTTCTGCTTCCTGCCGCCTATGCCTGCTCCTGCCCCATTGCTTTTTGTGCCTGCTTCAGCCCCTGCCGTTCTCCATCTTTGACACCCCTGGCTCTGACCTTGGCTCTGCTTCCCGACCATGTCTCCATCTCACCCATTAGTTCTGGTATTCAGTGTCTGATCCCTGGCTCTGATCCCTAGATCTGCTTCCCCACTACATCTATGTCTCATCCAGTGGCTCTGGCATTTGGCTTCTCCATGGCTCCACTTGCTGACCATATTCATGGCTCCCAATTGTCTTTGGCATTTGATCCTTCCTCTGCTCTCAGCTATGTCCCAGGTATTCCAGGGTTCTGATCTTGACTCCACTCTAACCTCCATCTTGGCTATCCTCATGGCTCCAGGCATTAGGCCTAACTGCTCATGTCCCAGTCGGGTCCCTGACACTTTGACAATTTGACCAAATATTTGTTTCCAATATTAGGCTGTGAGGGACCTGGATCCTTCCTCTGCTCTCAGCTATGTCCCAGGTATTACAGGGTTCTGATCTTGACTCCACTCTAACCTCCATCTTGGCTATCCTCATGGCTCCAGGCATTAGGCCTAACTGCTCATGTCCCAGTCGGGTCCCTGACACTTTGACAATTTGACCAAATATTTGTTTCCAATATTAGGCTGTGAGGGACCTGGATGGCTTAGGGGATTGTAATGGAATATGGAACATTTTAGTTATAGGTTACTATCTCTGTTCAAATGTGGCAAAGGTCAGCTGGTGAGTGGCCTCTACGAAATGAGTCAGTGGGTTTGTGTCAGGGGCCAGTGGACAAATATCCACATCCCACCAAAACTCATAGTGGCATCTGGCAAAAATTAGCTCCCTTATTGGCAGTGTCAGCAGAGAGTCCAAGCACCAAAGAGTCATTGAGACTCTTATGCAATATGGGCCAAATTTGACTCTCAGATATAAAGTCAGAGTAGTTCAATTTGCATTGAACTCCATTTGAATTAATGGCATTATTCTGGATTTGTACCAATATATAAGGAACAACACACATAACATATATGGCTCAAAATATTTTTGCTGATACATAGTACATAGAGTGGGGCATGACTATCAGTTATTGTTATCTATTTCTCTAAATGCTTGCCATGAGCCTGAAACATTTAAGGGATTAAAGTTATTTAAAAGTGGGATTCTTAGGGCTGGATCCTTAGCTGGTGTAAGTTGTCATACCTCTATTGACTTCAGTTGAGGATCTGGTCCTATATACAAAATGGAATAAATGTTTGTTAGGCTTCTTACAAATAGGTATGTGCTGCTCATTTGACTATATTCAATTCCATTCCATATCATCTAGCTCATATCAGACTTCCCAGTTTCAAACATCCATCAAAGGCTGTAAAGGGGTCTGGCCTATTTTACACATTTTTAATAATGTTACAAAGACAAACATGACACAAAATTCACTTTCTAGAAATCTAAAGAGAAAATATTTAGTGTCAATGTCAAGCTAAGTCACATATGTACTCATCACAAAACCATAAAATCAGATTAGCAAAGATTTTTAAAGAAACAAATGGCATTATCTCTCAGCCATAAAGCAGTGGGTGCAGAATACTGAAGGAGCTGATGCTTTTGGGAACACACTGACTATATCATCAGCCAATTTCCTTTTGGATCATCATGTATTGTTTTTGACATGGTGCTGCCTCTTAAAGTTAACATCCTTAATCCTAAAGTGAAAGCTAAATAATACAGAAGAGAAAAAAAATGAAAAGCTGTGCTCCACTTTCTTCAGTGAGGACCTTTTTAAAGTCCTAAGGCCTTCAGGAAAAGCTGTTTATTATTCCTAGTTGTGTTTGCCTTTTGCTTTCTGCTTGCCAGCTTTCATGTCTGTGGAATGACTTCTTTATGCTTTCACACCAACAGCCAACATGACTTGGATGAGAGCATGTGCCCACTCAGAGAAAGATTAATATGACTATAACAATACATTAAAATCACACACAAATGTCAGAAATTCCTTGGAATTAAGGTAAGGAAAACTTTTAAATTGAAAGCAAAATACCAAAGAAAAACAGAATGTATTGCCTGGGAACAAAATTTTCATAGAAAACCTAGAAAATATTGATCAAATAAATAGCACCAGTGCAATAACAAATTTATTAAAATAAGGATAACAAATATGATAGCAATACATATAATATTTTCAACTTCCTCAAGTCTTCAAATAGTCCTTAATCCCTTGCGCAGAATGAAACTATGGTACAGTTTTTATGGTTCATAAAAATTGGTTTTGCATCAGTATGCATTTACACCACTATAAAAATGCAGAATGCAACATTCAATGCATCTTTAACTAAATCCACTACTATTGTAATGAATCAGATTTTAAAGGTTAAGTTTGCATGGCAGGGACGCCTAATTAGTTAAGCCTCACTTTAGTGTTTGGATACTAGCTGGCAGCCACTTCTTCCCCCTAACAGCTGACATTATTTAAGTAAAATACTTAATGCAGGGCTGGTTCACACGTCTTGAATGATGGAGCAATAGGGTCTTATTAAACCTTTCCATTGCTCTCAGTGTTTGATAGAATCCAACTATCTTTCACTTTGCATGTAACTTATGGTGTCTCTGTCCAAACATGTCAATGTTTCCACAAAAGTGTTTTTGATCACCTGCAACATTCAGCTAGAATGAATCTGATTATGCATCCAATGAAGTGAGCTGTAGCTCACGAAAGCTTATGCTCCAATAAATTGGTTAGTCTCTAAGGTGCCACAAGTACTCCTTTTCTTTTTGCGAATACAGACTAACACGGCTGCTACTCTGAAACCATTCAGCTAGATGTTGACTTTTATCATTAAGAACATGTTGAATTCATTTGCAAATGCCTGAACATTCCTTTATGCACATCCCAATTTTGTTTTTAAAACTATAATGCTAGTTCACACCGTACTTTTCATTGTATTAAGTATCTGTGCTATCTTATGATATGCAGATACTATACTTCAGTATTACACAGAGACTTGAGATATAGAAATAGATATACAGATCAAAAATTTTGGATGGTGACTTTTCTTGGGATTACTGGGAAACTCTGATAAAGTTTGCAATGATACAAAAATTGGTGGAGTGTTAAATTTGATAAGGGCAAGGCAGGGCAATATAGCAATCTGGATCACTGAGTAAGCAGGGCTCACTTGAATAGCTTGTGTTTTAAATACAATGAAATTCAAGGTCATATAATAAGAACAAATAATGTAGGTCACAGTCACAGAACAGGCGATTGTATTTTGGAAAGCAGTGGCTCTGAAATGGACTTAGGGCACATGGCATATGCCCAACTGAACATGAGCTCCCACTGCAGTGCTGTAGCAAAGAGGATAATACAAACCTGGAATGTATAAATACAGGAATATTGAATAGAAGTAGGGGGTGGTATTAGCACTATACATAGCAATAGTGGAATACTGTGTTCACTTCTGGGGACTCCAATTTAAAAATGATTTGTCAAGTAGGAAAGCATTCAGAAAAGAGCTACAAGAAGGATTCAAGATTTGAACAACCTGCCTTACAGTGAGAGAATAAAGAAGATGAATCTATTTAGTTTAGTCAATTGAAAGTTTAGAGGTGATTTCATCATGGTGTATGAGTACATACAAAGTGAAAAGAGTTCTTATGGTAGAGAGCTCTTCAGTTAACAAACAAAGGCATGAAAAGATCCACTGGCTGAAATATGAAGCTAGACAAATTCACACTAGAAATAAGGTGCACATTTTTAACAGTGATGGTCATTAACTATTGGAACAGCTAACATAGGGATGTGGTGGCTTCTCTGTCACCTGAAATCTTTAACTCAAGGCTGGGTATCTTTCTAAAAGATATGCTTTAACTCAGCCAGAAGCCATGGACTTGATACAGTAATTACTGGGCAAAATTCTCTGGCCTGTGTTACACAGGAGGTTAGAATACATAATTATGATGATCCCTTCTGGTCTTGAAATCCGTGAAAGCGTCCACACAAAGGGCTGGTCTTGATGACTTCTTGAGGTCCCTTCTGGCCTTACATGTATATGATTTTATGAATCTAAATTATATATATTTATGTATTGATATTTATACAAAAAATAAAAAGCAGCACCTAGCTAAGGCCCCAGGCCACCCCTACTATAAATAGGGCCTTACCAAATTCACAGCCATGAAACACACCTCACGGAAATCTCATTTTTTGTGTGCCTCTATCCTATACAGATTTCATGGGGGAGACCAGCGTTTCTCATATTGAGGGTCCTGATCCCAGCACAGAGGTAAAGGTGGCAATACGATACCATGCCATCCTTACTGCTGCGCTGCTGCTGGTAGTGACTCTGCCTTCAGAGCTGGGCTTCTGGCCAGCAGCTGCCGCTTTCCAGAGGCCCAGCTCTGAAGACAGCACCGGCGCCAGCAGGATCACAGAAGTAAGGGTAGCAGTACTGCAATCCCCCCTATAATAACCTTGCAACTCCCCCCTTAACTCTTTTTTTTGGGTCAGGACCCCTACAATTACACCACCGTGACATTTCAGATTTAAATAGCTGAAATCATGGAATTTATGATTTTTAAAATCCCATGACCGTGAAATTGACCAAAATGGACCATGAATTTGGTAGGGCCCGAACTATAAATTACAAAAACAAATAAAGTTAAACTCCAGATTCACCATAGAAGAAAACCATATGGTCTAAATCATTATATATCGAACATTTGTGAAATCTCTCTCTCTCTCTCTTTCTAATAGCAGTTTGCTTTTGAAGTCAGTAAAAAATTGACCATAAAAAAGCATAATAACTACTACGTAGTCTCTAATTATCTTGTTTCTAAAACCGTGTCAGGAAATGAGAAAAGTGAAAAAGGAAACCATTTAAAACACTTCTCTCATGTTTGATTTATAATAACTTAAACCAGGGGTCGGCAACCTTCTGCATGCGGCCCATCAGGATAATCCGCTGGCGGTCCACAAGACATTTTGTTTACGTTGACAGTCTACAGGCACAACCCCCCAGAGCTCCCAGTGGCCGCGGTTCACCATTCCCGGCCACTGGGAGCTGCGGGGGGCCATGCCTGCGGATGGTCAACATAAACAAAATGTCTCGCAGCCCCCCAGCAGATCACCCTGATGGGCATGCAGAAGGTTGCCGACTCCTGATTTAGACAATCTGGTAACAAACAGATAAAATGTAAAGTAAGTGATCTACGTCCAATTACACCTCATCTCACTACTTGCCACTGTTTATTGCAGTCTTCATATTCTTGCTTTATTTTTCTTTGGTCAGCAGTCTGTTTACCAGATATGAATAAGGATACCTTTGAGATTCTTTTGTTATTAATACAGTCTTTTTTTCCCCTCTTAACAATTGTACCCATTTATGCAAGCAGAACAAAGAAAAAGGTCAAAAAAAGCACATGATAAACAGTATAACAGGGGTTTGTATTTGGCTTGTTTATTTTTATATTTTCTCTATCTCTCATGTTGTTGTGATAAGTAATGCAGCTGAAAATAGGCCGAAGGCAGAGTGAGGCCATAAGGCAAGCTTGTGTTCCTGACTGTATGAATGAGGCACAGAGGGATATGAGAGGGAGCTGATGTGACTTTGTTGCTCTACAAAGAAAAGTCTTCAATGGACTCCAGACACCAGCTGGATGAATATATCTATCTATCTAGATAGATATATATATCTAGATATAGATATATGCCTTAAAACAAAATGGAAAAAAAGATTACAGAAAGTAAAAAATTGCACAGTGCTTCAAGAAACTCCAAAGGGGTTTGGGCATTTGGGAGCTTCATTGTTTAAAGAGGATGTTGAGCATCAGTTACAAATCCCAAGTAAATTGCCCCACCCCACTACAATGCCTCTAAGTGCTTAATCCTAGAAATGAAGATGAATGAGACTAAAAGAGTCTTTCAGTAACTATTAAATAAATAATGCTAATGAGCTGTTCCATGTGAAATATCATTACTCACTATTGTATTTTAATGCCTCAGTTGACAATTGAACTGAACAATCCTCTGGCTGGTTTTTGTGTGGGAACCTTCTCAAGGACAATTAAAAAAAACAACAAATGATCTGGAAACTAAAGATACATCTGATAGCAACAGAGGCTTGTTTAAGTTTTGCTTTTCCATAACAATCTCAAGTATTTGCCCTGAAGGAAGTAAAGAAATATGCAGAGTCACGTACAGTTTGGCAGTTTCACCTTTCAAGACTTTCTGAGAATATTTTCTTTGATTTCAGTCCAAGGAGGTTTGCACCTCCCAAGGTTTGACTTAAGCTTCAGGTTTTAATAAATTCGGCATCTCAAAAGACAACTCTGTTGAAATCACTGAGTTTTAAGTTGGTTTTATCTTGAAACAATGCAAACAACGACATCCATATGATTTTGATGGAAAGCTGGCCCAACGTGTGCTTCAAACTGGGTCCAGATTCAGTTGAAAGGTCTGTGAATTTTCTAATGAAGTTGGCCTGAAATTCAGGTGAGTTTCATCAAGAGTATTGTACACAACTATAGAAATAAAGGGCAAGATCTTCAGCTGCTGTAAATAAACATAGCTCCGGACTTCAAAGGAGCTAGGACATTTTGTACCATCTGAGGATCTGGATGAAGGACAACTTTCCATATAGATAGAAGGGTGGGGAGGGGAGTGTTCCTCTCATTGTTCACTGAGAGATGATCTGATTATAAAACATGTTCATGAGACATTCCAAAATTCTTGGAAGCCAAATAAAATTATTTGCAGCATGACTTTGTGTTTCTCAACTATCCACATCAGCTAGCAATGATAACTTCATTGTCACATTTCTAATCTAAACAAAGGGAAATTAAGTGAATGAGAAAGTATTTCCCCCTCCCCTTCTCCTTGTTTCTGTTGAATTTGGTTTATAATTATTATCCAAAAAAATGTACAGCATATTTTTATGTGAGTCAATGATCTTCATCTGATTTGTTGCTCAAGATCAGTGGCATTAAGAGATGACCCTTTCAAATGAGAAATATGTATTATAGTGTATACACCAACACTTTAATGAGTCCATCACATAAGTATTTCCTTCAGTTTCCTTAGATTCCACCTTCTGGTTTACCTAAAGGCTGCAGTGGTGTTATTGACAGGTACCATTGATACTTCATCAAATAAGAAGAGGATGTCAACCATCTTCAAATCTGCAGAGGTCCTACCTCTCATGAAAGAGAAATTACAGTACAGTCTGAAAACCATAACCAGTTTTCTAGATCTCCAGAAACATCAGCGGGTTCTCAATCTACAGCTAGAACTGAATGAGTGTGTCCATTTTCTATAAGATTCTTCAGATGGGGATCACATATTTCAGCCTACATGCTAGTTTTGGTTTCCTCACAAAGGTTCTGTTATACATTGCTCAGATTGATTATACTTGGTGATTTTAATGTCAATACTTATCACTTCAAGATTTCATGACTCCATGACAGCCATAAAACTAACTATTCTGGGTTTTGGCTTAAATCCTACATCTGGCCATACTCTGAAACTGGTTTTGAGATTGGCTTAGTGATCATTGGGTTGGGGTGGAGTGGGGAGGTGTGGAATACTGAATTAATGAATGCACTGAGGGAATTCAAGGGTAGAATCTGAGACCTCACCACATTTCGTCTTCAGCTAATGAGTCAGTGGAGATTTATTGATTCTGCTTTTGGGAAGAGTGTCAATTACTTCAGAACAAGGGTCGGCAACCTTCAACATGTGGCCCATCAGGATAATCTGCTGGCAGGCCACAAGACATTTTGTTTACGTTGCCTGTCTGCAGGCATGGCCCCCCGAAGCTCCCAGTGGTTGGGAATGGCGAACCGCAGCCACTGGGAGCTGTGGGGGGGGGGTTGTGCCTATAGACTGTCAATGTAAACAAAATGTCTTACGGCCCACCAGCGGATTACCCTGATGAGCCGTGAACCGAAGGTTGCCAACCCCTGCTTCAGAAGAATAGGTTGCCAGATGTTAATAAGGAAGCACCCGTGAAGCCTCTGCTTAAGAAATTATCTACTGACACTGAGAATCTTGCTAATGATCAGTAAGGGACTAATATACAATTTGGGGGAAATGTCATTGAGAAAAAGGAGAACAGGTATTGAAGCAACTCTGATGGCAACTGTAGTCTTCAAATACCCTGAACCTAGTTAGTCTGGTGTCAGGCATGGTTACAGCATAGAGACTGTGCTGCTGCCAATTGTCCTGATTATAGACAAGCATGTCCATGCTGATTCTTTTAGATCTATCAGCTGCCTTGGATTTACGGTTTGGCCTGATGTGAGAGTCCATCTCCAGATTCCAAAATCCTCTGCCCAGACTTTAGTGGTGTTTGGATCTGGGATTTTGGTGTGGGGCCATCTCCAATAATTCGTATAATACTTAGACAGATGATAATGATAAACATTTTGGCTTTTATCCTTATGGATCTTAGAATTCTAGCTCTTTAACTGCAGCTTTAAGTAACCATGTTCCTTGATATCTCTCTCTAGCGAGTGTGGATCCCCTATTCCAGCTACCTAAGAATTTATGGTATTTGCAGCCAAATTAACATATGCTTCCTTTGGTGAGAATGAATAAAAACGATGAATTACAAAGCAAGGAAATGTCTGCTGGGTCAGCAGTGCTCCCATCTCCAGAGGTCCTAAAAATGTAAGAGCCAGATGTACAGTGCAAGAACATCAACAGAAGCAGCCTTATTTACTGTGTTTCTCAACTTCTGTCCAACAAAGAACAGCTTCACCTCAGGGTGACCATGATATTTTGTAACCAGGCTGTTATGTATATCTGTGATAGGGTCCCCTGTGGCTCAGATGGTCTACTGGTTAGCATCCTTAGTGCCACCTTCATAGAATCATAGAATATCAGGGTTGGAAGGGACCTCAGGAGGTCATCTAGTCCAACTCCCTGCTCAAAGCAGGACCGATCCCCAATTAAATCATCCCAGACAGGGCTTTGTCAAGCCTGACCTTAAAAACTTCCAAGGAAGGAGATTCTACCACCTCCCTAGGTAACACATTCCAGTGTTTCACCACCCTCCTAGTGAAAAAGTTTTTCCTAATATCCAACCTAAATCTCCCCCACTGCAACTTGAGACTATTACTCCTTGTTCTGTCATCTGCTACCACTGAGAACAGTCTAGATCCATCCTTTTTGGAACCCCCTTTCAGGTAGTTGAAAGCAGCTATCAAATCCCCCATCATTCTTCTCTTCCATAGACTAAACATCCCCAGTTCCCTCAGCCTCTCCTCATAACTCATGTGTTCCAGTCCCCTAATCATTTTTGTTGCCCTCCGCTGGGACTCTTTCCAATTTTTCCACATCCTTCTTGTAGTGTGGGGCCCAAAACTGGACACAGTACTCCAGATGAGGCCTCACCAGTGTTGAATAGAGGGGAACGATCACGTCCCTCGATCTGCTGGCAATGCCCCTACTTATACATCCCAAAATGCCATTGGCTTTCTTGGCAACAAGGGCACACCGTTGACTCATATCCAGCTTCTCGTCCACTGTAACCCCTAGGTCCTTTTCTGCAGAACTGCTGCCGAGCCATTCAGTCCCTAATCTGTAGCGGTGCATGGGATTCTTCCGTCCTAAGTGCAGGACTCTGCACTTGTCCTTGTTGAACCTCATCAGATTTCTTTTGGCCCAATCCTCCAATTTGTCTAGGTCCCTCTGTATCCTATCCCTACCCTACAGCGTATCTACCTCTCCTTCCAGTTTAGTGTCATCTGCAAACTTGCTGAGGGTGCAATCAACACCATCCTCCAGATCATTTATGAAGATATTGAGCAAAACCGGCCCCAGGATCAACCCTTGGGGCACTCCACTTGATACCGGCTGCCAACTAGACATGGAGCCATTGATCACTACCTGTTGAGCCCGACAATCTAGCCAGCTTTCTATCCACCTTATAGTCCATTCATCCAGCCCATACTTCTTTAACGTGCTGGCAAGAATACTGTGGGAGACCATGTCTAAAGCTTTGCTAAATTCAAGGAACAACACGTCCACTGCTTTCCCTTCATCCACAGAGCCAGTTATCTCGTCATAGAAGGCAATTAGATTAGTCAGGCATGACTTGCACTTGGTGAATCCATGCTGACTGTTCCTGATCACTTTCCTCTCCTCTAAGTGCTTCAGAATTGATTCCTTGAGGACCTGCTCCATGATTTTTCCAGGGACTGAGGTGAGGCTGACTGGCCTGCAGTTCTCAGGATCCTCCTTCTTCCCTTTTTTAAAGATGGGCACTACATTAGTCTTTTTCCAGTCATCCAGGACTTCCCCGGATCGCCATGAGTTTTCAAAGATAATGGCCAATGGCTCTGCAATCACATCCGCCAACTCCTTTAGCACTCTCAGGTGCAACTCATCTGGCCCCATGGACTTGTGCACATCCAGCTTTTCTAAATAGTCCCAAACCACTTCTTTCTTCACAGAGGGCTGGTCACCTCCTCCCCATGCTGTGCTGCCCAGTGCAGTAGTCTGAGAGCTGACCTTGTTCATGAAGACAGAGGCAAAAAAAGCATCGAGTACATTAGCTTTTTCCACATCCTCTGTCACTAGGTTGCCTTCCTCATTCAGTAAGGGGCCCACACTTTCCTTGACTTTCTTCTTGTTGCTAACACACCCGAAGAAACCCTTCTTGTTACTCTTAACATCTTTTGCTAGCTGCAACTCCAGGTGTGATTTGGCCTTCCTGATTTCACTCCTGCATCCCCAAGCAATATTTTTATACTCATCCCTGGTCATTTGTCCAGTCTTCCACTTCTTGTAGGCTTCTTTTTTGTGTTTTGATCAGCAAGGATTTCACTGTTAAGCCAAACTGGTCGCCTGCCATATTTACTATTCTTTCTACACATCGGGATGGTTTGTCCCTGTAACCTCAATAAGGACTCTTTAAAATACATCCAGCTCTCCTGGACTCCTTTCCCCCTCATGGTATTCTCCCAGGGGATCTTGCCCATCAGTTCCCTGAGGGAGTCAAAGTCTGCTTTTCTGAAGTCCAGGGTCCATATTCTGCTGCTTTCCTTTCTTCCTTGTGTCAGGATCCTGAACTCAACTATCTCATGATCGCTGCCTCCCAGGTTCCCATCCACTTTTGGTTCCCTTACTAATTCTTCCTGGTTTGTGAGCAGCAGGTCAAGAAGAGCTCTGCCCCTAGTTGGTTCCTCCAGCACTTGCAGCAGGAAATTGTCCCCTACACTTTCCAAAAACTTCCTGGATTGTCTGTGCACTGCTGTATTGCTCTCCCAGCAGATATCAGTGTGATTGAAGTCTCCTATGAGAACCAGGGCGTGCGATCTAGTAACCTCTGTGAGTTGCCGGAAGAAAGCCTCATCCACCTCATCCACTTCATGTGCATAGGGTTTCCAGTCCAGTCACTCTCTTAATCAGAGGTGTATTGAGGTGGGCAGAAGATCTATGTCCCTCCTGTAGCAGGGGAAGTTGGTAGGGGAGCCTGGGTCTGCCCACTAACCAGGCTCCAACCCAGAGCCCTAGGAGAGTCAACTGTGTCTGGCTCCTGATGGTGCCTTGCAAGCTATCCTCCATGGATCACTTCCTACCATCCACCTTTCTCCTCCAGCCTCCAGTCAGAAGAAGGCAAAAAAAAAAAAACC
Organism: Lepidochelys olivacea; assembly: GCF_965140295.1. Lineage (NCBI taxonomy): Eukaryota > Metazoa > Chordata > Testudines > Cheloniidae > Lepidochelys > Lepidochelys olivacea. Next base: position 70,634,265 of record NC_140411.1, on the reverse strand, counting down.
CAAAGAAAAGGCAAATAAAATCATCATCCCCAATCGGGATCAAAATGCAGTCTTCTTCCCTCAAGAAGGCTTCTCCAGTACCTGTACCAGGATCCTTCAGGGTAGGTCTGTCCTCCTCCCCAGCCTTACTCCTTCTGAGCTGGGTTACTCCCTTTTCAACCCTTTCTCCAGTTGGAGCAGGCGCTGCTGGTCTGGAGAGGTGGGCGGGGGGCGGGAAACTACCTGGGTCCAGTACTGTCCTTTAACCCCTTCAGGCCCAGTGTGGGGTCACAATAAATGAGAACAGCTAAAACGACAAAGGTAAGACAAACACAAGGTGGAGACCTCCAGTTGGGGAGAGTGAAGGAAGAGAGGGAAAAAGGAAAAACTCAAAGCAAGCCCGATACTGATAACACACTGGACACTTTTGAACCTGCTTCATTACAGAAGGCTCTAATGAGAAAATAAAGATCATCGGTGCTGAGGATATAAGATCATTTCCCTTGAAAACTCGACTTCAATGCTCAAATCCAGTTACAACTGCTGGCAGCTTTCCCTTGCTTTTCAGCTTGCCCACCTGAACTTAGAGTAGTGGCATGAAATAAAACAGTTTGACAGCTGGAAGGGGGGAAACAATGGAAACAACCCTAACTGCCACTACCACGTCAGGCTTTTGGCTGAAGCGTTCGAAGGTCACGGCATGCAGAGCAGTAAAACACAATAAGGCAGGACAGGTTTTAGATTACGTGCTTGCACACACACAAAATCACATAACAGCAAGTCCCTTGCCAGAGCGACTGCTAATTTACTTCATCATTAAAACACATTTGTCTAATAATGTTTCCAGTAGGTAACACTGAATTCGCCTGAAAATCCTGCATTAAAGTGCTACTCCTGCCATTAGGAGCTTTTAACTAAGGTCAGAAAGCTATAGCCAAAGCTACAGCCTAGCAATACTGCTACCCTCTAACTTAACAATATTTAGCCATTATACAGCATTTTATGGCATAGCTCCAAAGCACTTTACAAGAATTAATCTTCACAACATGCCTATGAGATTGGTATAATTACCCCATTTTATTGATGGGAACACAGACACAGATAAATGAAAACTTTAGCCGAAACCAAACAGTAAACCAGTGTCAAAACCAGGATTACAATGTGTTGCTTGCAGTCCCTACTCAGATTATTATATGATACTGCCAATCTATTTTCATTCTGAAATTGTATCTGTCATTGCCTGGGTCAGTAAAGGCTAGAGTGTCAGGGGGAAGAGAGGACCCAGTGATGCTGTTATACCTTGTGTGGAGCTAAACAGTTATTAACCTTTCCATAACTGTTGTTCTTTGAAATGTGTTGCGCAGGTCCATTCCACTATAGGTGTTTGTGTGCTCCACTTAACAGAGGATCTGATACTCGTGTCTTCAACTCCTCCACGCTCCTGGCTGATGTAATGGATACTAAAAACATTACCTTCAGGGAAAGGGGCAAAAGAGAGAGGATCACAATGAGTTCCCCCTGCCTTTGAGCCAATAAACTTTGTTAAGCTGAGATTCAAGCTGTGTGATGGAATAGAGTTCCGAATATGTGGAAACAGCCTGTCCAAACCTTTTAAATATCTTATGGCCATTCAGTATGAAAACTTCTTCCATTTAGCAAAGTAAGCAGTCCTAGTTGATGGTTTTCTACTATTGATCAGGACCTCCTGGACTTCTCTACAGCAGATCTCCTGTCCTGATTTTAACCATGAAGCCTCAAGGCCATCAGGTGAAGGGCCTGAAGACTGGGATGGAGGAGGTGTCCACAATTCAGTTAAATCAAGTCTGAAAGAAGTGGGATTGACAGTGAGGACATGAAACATTGAGACATGAAACAGCTGTGAAAACTAGGGTTGATGGGGCCATGCCAGGGTGATCAGTACAAGATAGGCTGTCATGAGGTTTACTCACCTTTGGGGCATCAACTTGTGGCTGTGTTTGGGATTTAGCTCAGTTCTGACACCTTCATTCTGACAGATGTTCACACCACACACACACCCCCACTTCTCCCAGGACTCACAGAGCTCCTTCTTCATGATTCAGCCCTCCAGACAGTCCTCCCTTTGTGACAGTATCAAAGTCTCACTGGATCAGCTGTCCACATGCCGTTCCAGACTGGTTCCAGTTCAAGGCCAGGTCCCATGCCACTTCCTAGAGGCTGGTAGGGGAAAGCCACTACTCCAAGTTCCAGCCAGGAACCCTATGTCCAGCAACTATGGTTTGCTTGCTCCCAGACTTTGTGGCTATTTCCGTGGATTCCTTCCTACTCTCTACCTTCTGCCCCACCTCCTCTGGGTTTACTTGCCCAAATTTCCTTCTTCCAGGGAGTAATTGTAGACTGCTTTCCCTCATTGACTTCTTGCCAAACTCCGTAGCCACAAACAAACCTCCCTTTTTCCAGGGACTGACTGCACACTACTTCCCCTGAAGTCCCCTTCTATTCTCAGCTTCAACCCTTAACACAAGCCCAACCAGCTTCTTCCCAACTAACTTCATCATCAATTAGTCTTTATCAGTGTCTGGCTCTCCGCCAAGTGCAGCATATAAGGTTAATTGACCTAATTTAACCTGTTTTACCTTGTGTGGGGTGGACACCACATCATACAGGCCTTGTCCTGCTTGATCTTGCAGAGAACCTTGGACAGAAAAGGGATTGGCCGGGGGGGAGGAGAGTGTACAGCAGACCCTCTGACCACAGCAGTAGAAAAGTGTCCATTAATTAAATCAGACTGTGTTCCTCCTAGAAGCAAAACTGACATTTTCTGTTGTCTTTTGTCACAAACAGATCCACCTATGGAGTTCACTAGAGCTGGAAAATGGACCTTGCTATGTCTGGGCAAAGGGACCACTCATGGTGATTGATAAACCATCTGCTCAGGCAATTTGCCAGCATATTCTGAGCACCTAGGGGTAGGCTGCTTTCAGAAGTATAGAGTTGCTGACGCAGAAGTCCCAGACTAGGATTGCTTCCCAGCAGAGTAACAAGGCCTGGACCCACCCCCTTCCCTCCATTTGTATGCATAAAACATGGTCTTCGAATTGTCACTCAGCACGAACATGCCCCTTCCCCTGATGTGAGGAAGGAATGCCATGCAAGCTAATTGGATGGTTTACAACTTCCTGATGTTTATGTGTAGACTGAGATCTTGAGTAGACCACAGACCTTGCATCTGCAGGGGTCCCAAGTGAGCCCGACAACCCAGGTCCAAGGCATCCATGACTAAGGTAAAAAACAGTTTAGGCGAGACAAAGAGGACTCCCTTGCAGACATTAGTAGAGTCTTTCCACCAGTCAAGGGAGGACAACATCCATTTTGGTTCATGCACTAACATGTCTATGTGGTACCTCCTTAGCAAATTCACCTCAACCTTGAAGGAGTCTGAAGCACTGTCTGGCACATTGCACTATGCAAGTGCCCACTGCCAAGTGCCCCAGTAGGCACTTAAACAATCTCTCAGTGTGGTGTTGGGATTAAGCCTTTAAATCTAGAATGAGGTTTTGCATTGCATGAAACCTTGCCTGCAGTAAGAAGGCCCTGGCCATTGTCAAATCTAGGACCGTTCAAACAAACTCTCTTTTCTGAACTGAAGACAGGACTGACTTGTCTGTGTTAATTAACAGGCTGAGCGCATTGACGGGGCATTGGATTATACTTACGCTGGACAACTTGGATCAACCTCTTACCAGCCAGTAATCCAGGTAAGGGAAGACACAGACCTCTGATCTCTAGAGGAAGGCTGCTACCTTGTAAAAACCACTGGGGCAGCCAAGAGATCAAAGGGGAACACTGTGAACTGATAATGGTGACCGCTGACAGTAAATCTCAGAAGTTGTCTGTGGCCCTGAGGAATTGCATGTGAAAGTAGGCATCCTTTAAGTCAAGAGCAGCATACCGGTTCCCTGGTTCCAGGCAAGGAGTAATAGAAGCTAGAATGACCATCTGGGACAGTGGTTCTCAACTCTGGTCCACAGCTTGTTCAGGGAAAGTCCCTGGCGCACCAGGCCAGTTTGTTTACTTGCCGCGTCCACAGGTTTGGCCAATCGCGGCTCCCACTAGCTACAGTTCGCCGCTCCAGGCCAATGGGGGCTGTGGGAAGGGCGGCCAGCACGTCCCTCAGCCCACGCCGCTTTCTGCAGCCCCCATTGGCCTGGAGCAGCGAACCACGGCCAGTGGGGGCCATGATCGGCCGAACCTGTGGACGCGGCAGGTAAAAAACCAGCCCGGCGTGCCAGGGGCTTTCCCTGAACAAGCGGTTGAACCAGAGTTGAGAACCACTGATCTGGGATTTTGATATTTTTTTAGGAACTTGTTTAACTGCCTTAGATCTAAAATAGCCCTGAACACACTTTTGCCTTCAGGATCAGGAAGTATCAGGAGTAAAACCCCTTTCCCCTGAATGAAGGAGGGACCTCTTCTATAGCTCTTACAGGGAGAAGCAATTATATCTCTTGCTGCCTCGTGAGAGAAGTCCCTGAAGAGGGACAAGGAATGGGGATAGGAGGGGAATAGAATGAACTGAGTGTGTATCCCACTTCCACTGTGCTTAAAACTCACAGGTCTGTTGTGATATGGTCCCGAGCATGACAGAAGTGAGACAGGTAGTCTTCAAAAACTGGAAAAGACAAATATGGCATTCCTAGAACTGCTGCACTGCTCTCGAGCTGCCCATCAAAATGAGCTCTTGGAAAATGCCACCTGCATGAACTGGCACCTGCTGAAGCAGAGAGGCATGGTGGACTTCTTTTGTAAATTCTGCTTCTTCTTGGCAAGGCTTGGACTCCAGAGGCAAACCCCTGAAAGTGCTATGACTGATGAGGATGGAACACCTTTGGCTTCACTGCTGGGGTAAAAATGCCCAGGGATTTCAGGGTTGCTTTAGAGTCTTTGAGATTATGCAGCATCTCATCCATCTTTTCTGAGAAGAGTGATGGCCCTTCGAAAGGTAGGTCCTGGATTGTTTGTTGCATCTCTGGCGGGAGGCCAGAAGAGTGTAACCAGGACAAGCACTTCATTATCATAGCACAGGCCATGTTGTGAGCTGCAGAATCTGCAGCCCCCAGAACACCTGAAGAGCTGTTGTAGTGACCAACTTTCCCTCCTCTATTAGAGTCTGGAACTCCCGTTTCACCTCCTCTGGAAGCTTGTCCTTGAACTTTGAAACTGTATCCCCAAGGGTGAAATCATAGCTCCCCAGCAAAAGTTGCTGGTTTGAATACAAGCTGTAATACACCTGTGGAATAAAGCTTCTTCTCAAATAAATCCAGGTTTCAGAGTAATAGCCGTGTTAGTCTGTATTCGCAAAAAGAAAAGGAGTACTTGTGGCACCTTAGAGACGAACCAATTTATTTGAGCATAAGCTTTCGTGAGCTACAGCTCACTTCATCCGATGAATTGAGCTGTAGCTCACGAAAGCTCATGCTCAAATAAATTGGTTAGTCTCTAAGGTGCCACAAGTACTCCTTTTCTTTTTGCAAATAAATCCAGCTTTTTCTCCTCTTTATTTTTGGTGGTTGGCACCTGGTGACCCGTCGTTCTCTCTCATTGGCTGCCACCAGTACAAGGGAGCCCAGAGCAGGATGATTATATATGTGCTCAACCCCCTGAGAGGGGACATAGTACCTCCTCTCCACCCTTTTTGCAGTCGGAGGCAGGAAAGCTGGGGTCTGCCACAGGAATTTATTAAGCTTTAAGATAGCCTCATTTATAGGGAAAGCTATTCTAGCAAGTGCCACAGATGTCAAAAATGTCCACCAGCTTGTGGGATTTTTCCTAGATCTCCTCCAGGTAGATGTCCAGTGCCATGGCCATCCTCCTCAGTAACTGCTGATGAGTCTTAAAATCATCAAGAGATGGAAAAATAGGCTCCACCACAATTTCTTGAAGAGGAAGAGGATTACTACAACACTGGTCCAATTCCTGCTCCTCTTGTGTGCACTCATGAGAGGGATCCCGGTGCTGGGCTCAGTACTGATGCTATGGTATCTGTGGCGGCAATGTTCCTGATGACCTTTAGATGGAGCTTGCTGACGTGGCTGCAGGGATGCTCTCAGTTGAGGGGGGGAAACTCTGGGCTTCAAAAGGACCACTGGTATATCCCTAGTCCCAAACTGGGCATAGCCCTAGTATCCCTTCTATAAGTCCCTTGCTGGTGCTTAGGCTGAATCCAGAGTGAGCAGGTGACATACTCCTGATAATGGGACCAGAAACACTGGATCACATAGGATACCACTTCAGAGTCTGATGAAGAAAAAGCCAACTCTTATGATCATGGTGGTAGTGTACCCATTGGTACTGACGAAGGTTAAAACTCTGAAGAAAGAGGAGCTGACGACATCATCCGTGGCTTTTCCCTAATTAGTACCCTGATGCCTGAATCAAAAGGAACTGCCCAATGTGGACGTGAAAGCACTGATGTTGGTACCTTGAGTGTCGGTGCCAGGTGAGTCTGTTGAGCTGCTGGTGACAGCAACACCAAGATGTTTACTACTCTCTCAGCCTCAAATGCCTCAGGAGTAAATGGTACTGGGAAGACATTCTGCAATACTGGGGCATGAGGTGATGTCAATGAAGGCGCTTCAGAAGCCGGTCTCGACAGGCCCATACTGGGCGCTGTAGCCAACAAACTCCCCTGTGTAGACGTGTGCTCTGAGCAGTGCCTCTTCTTTGACACCCTCCCGAATCTTTAGAAGAACTCAACCTCTTTGCATCTTTCGATGATCCCGGTACCAAGTCCGAGTTCTGAAGCCTCTTCTTTGGTACCAGCAATGCCGATCTGCCTCTCAGTACTGGTAGCACCGACCATGCACTACTGACCAACATCAAGGTGCTCAGAATCCAGACTGAAATAGATGGCTCAGATGGAGGATTTCAGCAGCAGATATTTCAATCTAGGTGCCCTATCTTTTTTAGAGCAAGGTTTAAAGCCCTTACAAATATTACACTTGTCACCCACATTAGCCTCCCCCAAGTAAATAAGGCAGTTGGGGTAAAGGTCACTATTAGGCGTTGTCTTACCAGAAGAGCAGCAGGGCTTGAAACCTGCTGAGCATAACATATGTCTGATACCCGGGCCTGTACCCAGAGCCACACAAAGCAACTTTTTGTTTACTAACCAACAAACTAACTATAAGACTACACTGACTATACACTGGGTACTATTTACAGGCAAGGAAGGGAGCTTCAGCAACTGTCAGGGGTGGTAGGAAGGAACTGAGAGGGATCTATGGCAGCTCAGCCATTTATGCCTGTGTATGGTATATGAGGCAGTAGAAGGCGCTTTTGCTACCCTGACGGGTACAAACAGCTACAGTGGAATGGGCATTCAATCGCTTGAAGAACAACTGGGAAATATTTGTATTTTTTGTGGATGTTATACAGATCATTGAATAGTTATTTAAAATGGGTTACGTGCCATGGAGTTAGAAATGGGGCTGTCAGAGGAATCAAGCAGGAAAGGCAAAACAATGGCCTAGATAAGGAGCATCCCAGCAAACATGTAGTCACAATAGCCAGGTTAATAGCCAGTGCAAAGGTGACTCCTGGACCCCAACCTTGGTAACACAGCTGTTTTGCCAAGGCTGAGAACCTGGAGATCAAAAGATACTGAGAAGTTAAAAGATCCACTCTGCAGAAAGGGAGGAGGGAAGCTGTCATCTGCTGCAAGTTGACACAGGATGATGGAGAGTCAGAGTCTGCAACCAGTACACTGTAACTTGGTCTCCAAGGGAATGGGGGCACCCAAGCTAAGTCATGTCTACCTAGGAGCTAGAAGGAAATGCTGCCAAGCATAGGTGTTCTTTTAAATATATTTTTCTGAGTACTGTGCATCCTTTAAAAAATAAAACTATACTTTGTTTTGAAGAAGCTGCTTCTGTGTCACTGAATATTATTATTGTCTACAGGCTCCCAAAAGGTGTGGGGGTGTGCGAGGTATCAGGGATGGCAATCAGGGAAGTGTAACCTGGAGACCCAGTTGGAGAGTAGCTGGATTGTGGGGTACCACCCCAGAAAGAAGTGGAGCGTTGGGCCTGTCAAGTAACAGGAGTTCACCTTGGAAACTGGAAAAGGATCTCAGAAGGAGTAGCGTACCCAAGGATCATGACATTCTCTACTAGTTCAATGGAAGGAGGACACCTTATCTTAAACTTCATAGATAAAAGAGGGAAGGTCAAGAATATTCCTACTGAATGGCTAATGTGTGCTCTTAGGCAAGAGTAATCTTTGATAGGTGGGGAAAAACTGGGAGGAATTGCCGTCCAAGTATGCATAGTGTATCATTAAAAAACAAGGAATTCTATCAAGGCTACAGGCTTCTCTACCCAAGCACTATCTTTGGTGATAGATGCACCTGCAAACAGATGATGAAGTTAGCAGTGAAGGCTGGGATTAGGGAAAGGAACCACACTGAGATACTTTGGGTTTAAATTGTTATATATTGATTAAATGTGAGATACTTTAATTTAATTACAAAATGAGGTCATGTAACTCTTGTGTTCATTATCCATTTAGCACAATAACAAATTGGCAGTTCTTCATCTATAGCCCAGTTTGAAAAGGAAATTGTTGACAAATTGAGGAATGAACCTGAAATATTTTTATTATACTAATTATTTGTACTACAGTGACACCCAATTTTTTTTATTTCTGCTAGGTCTTAATTTAGGAGTAAACTCTAGAATGAGGATTGGTGAAGTGGAGATAAGGAGCCAGCACTCATAATCACTTTCTAGTTGCTGTGTTCTTCTGGTGATGTGCAAAGAGACAGTAAAGAAAATACAGTTGAAATGGCTGGTTAAATCAGATTTAGTGCAGCTTTTTGCCACTAGAGCACAACAAACCAATCCAGATATACTGGTGAATCTGCCCCAAAGTGATATGAGTCTATGATTAGTCTGGAATACATATTGTGGAGCTTGTTGCTTATATTGTGGCCTATTCTTCTAGGTCAGTGGTTCCCAAACTTGTTCCGCCACTTGTGTGGGGAAAGCCCCTGGCGGGCCAGGCCAGTTTGTTTACCTGCCGCGTCCGCAGGTTCGGTCAATTACGGATCCCAGTGGCTGCGGTTCACTGCTCCAGGCCAATGGGAGCTGCTGGAAGTGGCGCGGGCCGAGGGACGTACTGGCCACCACTTCCAGCGTCTCCCATTGGTCTGGAGCAGCGAACCGCGGCCACTGGGAGCTGCGACTGGCCAAACCTGCAGATGCGGCAGGTAAACAAACTGACCTGGCCCGCCAGGGGCTTTCCCTGCACAAGCGGCGGAACAAGTTGGGGAACCACTGTTCTAGATTGTTATTCATGCTGGCTTCCTAGGATGCAACTCATAAGTAGTCCTGATTGAAAGACAATGCATTTACTACCAGTCTAGTTAGGAGGAAATCCTCATCTCAGGTCCACCTGACCTATTTCAGTTCGGTATGGGAGTCAGAATGCATTAGATGAGGCTGAAAGAAGGATTTTGCCATAATAAACTGAATCCCAGGCTTAGGGTCATATTATTGAAGCCCATTTTAAATGATGGAGGCCATAAAGAAAATACGAGATCATTTTACAACTCCTTTGCACATCTTTGAACAATCTAAATCTATTATATATTTAATTACAAAGGTCACCATTAAAAAGTTAGCACTTGCCAACAATTAGCATAAAATGGTGTCTGGGACACAACATATTTTTAGTGATATGTAAGCATTTTTCTCCTTAATTTCATATATTTCATGACCTAGTAAAGTAAATAGTCACCTACCAGATATCCCCATGCTCTTTCATATCCAAACTTTTCTACCCCAACTCTTATAGTTTACATTCCCAGCAATTTCTAGACTGGGCAATTTCTAATAAAGTGAGTGTGGTGAAACAGGGGAACCACCTACCACACAGAAGGGGTTAAGGAGAGGCTTTGGACCCAGCTAGTCCGTTCCGTTATACCTGCAGCCAATGCCAGGCCTGATGGGGGCGGGGAGAAAGAAAAAGGTCTGTCTCAATTCAGGGCTGACTGGTTAAGAGGCAGGAAGTAGCACTCCCTGCCTAAAGGGACAGAGCACTGGCCTGCCACCCAGGGGAGCCACCTGGAACTAAGCACTGGTTCCCCAGCCAAAGAATACTGCTGAGGAACCGCCAGCACTAGAGCTAACTGACTGAGCAAACCCCAGAGACATTGTGGGGCTGACCCTCACCAGTTTGTGGCTGCCCCTCCCGTAGAAGCCTGGGACCACAGTAAGACACCATTTGGATCCAAGAAGAAATGAAGCCCGCCGCCCAGTAGATTGGACTTGAGAGGCCACGTCCCAAACTGAACAGACTAACAGACTGGTAGGCAGTAGCCCAGAGCAGCGGATTCTGACTCCCTGCTGGGGAGGAGGTTAACATAAACAGGGCCCTAGGCTGGAACCCTGTGGAGAGGGAGGCCCCAGGTCCCTCTAACCCCCTCAACCTTAAAGACTGAGGCCACTCAGCCAGCAAGGAGCTGAGAGCTAGGCGATCTAACCACTAGTCCACCCAGCCACCCAAGCCCTGTCACAGTGAGATTAGTGGCAAAGAGTCCTGTGGCACCTTATAGACTAACAGACGTATTGGAGCATAAGCTTTGGTGGGTGAATATCTGATGAAGTCGGTATTCACCCATGAAAGCTTATGCTCCAATACGTCTGTTAGTCTATAAGGTGCCACAGGACTCTTTGCCGCTTTTACAGATCCAGACTAACATGGCTACCCCTCTGATACAGTGAGATTAGATGGTCTTTGTACTTCTCTCACCCAGGATGTAAAGACTGATTTTACCAGCTTAAAAAACAAATATAGTATTAGAGCAGCAGTACCCCACCACGTTTTTCATAAAAATGAGCCTCTTCCATCAATCAAATATTTAGTCACCTCCTACTACATTGAATATAACAGTAGTTACCCTGTTCCAGCTACCGCTAAATTTTTTTGCATTCACAATGTTACACTCAGTTCACCTAATAAGAACAAATCCAAGGATGAACATGCATTTGACTTTTAATTCATAGAACAATACCAGTGGTTAACACTGCGTTTCAGGTTCTAACAGAGATTAAAGTGATCCTACTTGCATACTAGTGAGTGAATGTATTAAATGTCCACAGCTCCTTTCTTAGCTCCTGTGTAATGCATGAGTTGCTCATTCAGTGAAATGCAGAGGCCCCGCCCTCACAGATCTAGATGTCAGATAGTCCTGTATCTCTTCTTCATAATTTCTTGTAGCCAGAGAGGGCACTTGAAATACCTTGTTTTTAGGAGCACACCAAGCTATGGAAAGGGCACAAATTGATGCCATTGTCATTCCAATTGAAGTTAAAAGCTTTTTGAATGAATGTTCATATCAGCCTGATACTAAATGTCACTTCTCTTGCACACTTCACAGCTCTAAGTGAAGAGTAGTTAGGTCATGCAGTCCAAGCACATTTAATGGGAGGCTGAGGTTGCATATTGTTTTGAGGAACCACCTAAGCTTAGATAATGTGAATTGAAAAGGTGGATCAGCAGAAGAGGAACTAATCAATCAATCTTATTTCAGTTTGCACAAACAGAGCTGTCAGATACTAAAGTCTTGGATTCACAATGCTTGAAGATAAGGAATTAACTACTTACTGGAAATATTACCTGCACTAACCTGTTCTAAAGAGTAACATCCTACAACAAAGATTGTTCTGTTCTATGTGCATTGGAAATCTTACCCGTAAGGCGGGGAGAAAAGCGATGCTTTGAACATTAGTGTACTTGGCACCAGAAGCTTCCACAAAGAAACAAAATTTCTTCATCACACCATTGTTCTAGATCATTTTTCATTTTCCTGACTTGGTTACCCATCCATGAAGCTCAATACAGGGATTAACTAAATTTAACCAACATTTTCAACCGTTAGGGTTAAAGGCCTAGATCTTCAGACAGTGTAAATTAGCATACCTCCACTGAAGTCACCAGGCTACTCTGATTTACACTAGCTGAGGATGTGGCCCAGTTTTTGCTGTCTAAAAAGGTGCATTCCATTGGTAACATAGAAGAAATGTGAACTGACATATTGCACTGATTAACTTTTCACCAATATTGCACCAACACATTGCACAAATTGATAATGCACTTACATTAAATAATTAATTGTTCCGGATAAAATACTCCGATGACATCTATCGGAAGGTGCTGAGCTCCAGGGTTCACATGATGACTATTCTCATTTTCACTACAGAAATGACGCTTCTGCAGATACCTCCACATTCTAAATAAGGATTTGAACTAGCTATATGCCACATTTGCCTTGGGTACAAAGTTTCTGTAAAAGAGGGTGGCCAAAGAATATTTTCTCTCAACTCACCCTTCCTCCCAGCCCATCTGTCTCAAATCTGCCTGCAGAGACAACCAAATCAGAGCAAAAGACAGAATGTTCTTGTGATTAAGGCACTCAGATCTGAGTCATGTGAGGAAGCACATTTTGAGGCTTAGCTCTATAAACTGAGCAAATATTTTTTTAAAAAATGTTTAAATAATAATTTATTCAGAAAATGTCATTAAATTTAACCAGATAACTACTTTAGTCTAGTATTAAATCAGCTCAAATTGTTAATCAGGCCCCAAATTGAGGAGGAATGAAATTCCATGTTTAAAAAACTTGCATTAAAGGAGCTATCTTGAGAGAGAGAACAGAAGGCAAAGGAAGTTTCTGTTAAATGTTTACCATCTAGGATCTCTTGAGAACATTTCAGATTTTAAAGCAAGACAAGAAAAAACATCTGAACACAGAGAAATAAAACTCTCTGATTAATGTTTAATGCTAGAAAGCTATTCATACAGTATACTGTACAGGCCTTTAGGGGAAACCATCACAGTTTCTTCCTCCAGGCAGGAAGATGTTGAGCCCCCCACCCCGAACAAAAAGCTGTATTGTGCAGAGACGGTGTCAAGCAATTTGAAGTTATAAAATCATCATTAGCCTGAGGAGGAGGGAAGTCAAGTCCCATAGAAACTCCTCAAATGTAAACATGAAAACTGAATTTTAACAAGCACAAACAGCTTCTCTGTTCCATGGCTGACTTTTTTTTATTTAAAAAAAATTAAACACATGACGGCTGAGAACAGCTTGAAGGATATTGAAAATCATTTTTATTTAAAATGTCTTCTCTTTGAATTCAGTCAGAGATAAAGGGAGATTTTTAAGAACACAAAACTATGAAGTTTTAAATCCACTAAGTAAGAGACACAGGGATTCCTGTAATCAATACAGTCCTGGGAGTAAACCATCTTCACTCAGTACAAAGAATCTGAGTCATTGCCTCTAGTGAGAGTTCCCTCACAAACAACACTTGACTCAATATGCCTTATTATACTTATGTTATCAAAAGAGCTGGAAATACTTAAGCCATTAAATAGCAGTAGACACAAGTCGGAAGGACGTTTCCCACTTGAATATTCCCCACAATGTTTTTCAATTTTATTTTGCATGTAACATTATACCAAAGCATATAGTAAGAAACTGCTTTAGGAGAGGTGTAAACATAAATGAAAACACTGTAGATGCAACAACTGGGCTATAAAAAACTAGACGGATCCATGCAAAAGCAGAAATACTGAAATGTATGACATTCTATCTAATTCAACTTATTACAGCTACCATGTATCTGCCAGAATTCAGTGATAACAGAAATAAATAGGTAGACTTATAAGGCTGAGCAAAATCAGGAATTCTCAAACTTTTTTTCACATGCAGAGTACCTTTTAATCCAAATATTGTCTTGTGGCACACCTGCCCTCTCATTTGCAAGTGTGCGGAAATCTCCCTTCCCATTAACAACCATTAGCATCGCTGTGGGAACCACAGCAGTTGCTAACCTAGGCTATGTCTGTGTAATGCCGACAAACCCTAGTCATTGGCAGACAGGATTGAACCTGGGACCTCTAGAGCTTAGTGCATGAGTCTCTACCACATGAGCTAAAAGCCAACTGGCTCATAGCTAAAGCTGTAGAGCAGACTCATTTTATTTCTCTCTCTAAGTGGTCTTGGTGCCACTAGATGGGACAGAACACCACACCCAGGAGGTGTGTGGGTTACATACTTCCCCTAGCAGAGAAAGCGTGTCCCAAGCTTCAGATACTTCCCAGTTGAAATCCAGGACAAGCCCCCACTTGTAACGCCTACAAACCCCAGTGGTCAGCGGGCAGGATTGAACCTAGGATCTTTGGAGCTTAGTGCATGAGCCTCTACCACATGAGCTAAAAGCTAACTAGTTTTTCGCTAAGGCTGTAGAGCAGACTCATTTTATATCTCTCTGTAAGTGCTCTCGGAGCCACTAGACAGGAAAGAACACCACACCCAGAAGGTGTGTAGGTTATATCTGCACTCGCACTTTTGTCGGTAAAACTTTTGTCAGTCACAGGTGTGAAAAAACACACCCCTGACAGACATGTTTCAGTGACAAAAGTGCCAGTCAGTGGGAGATACTTTCCTGCCAACATAGCTTGTTGGGGGTGGTTTAATTATGCTGACGGGAGAGATCTCTCCTGTTGGCACAGAGTGGCTACAGCAGAGACCTTACAGAGGTGCAGCTGCAGCAGTACAGCTGTGCCACTGTAAGTTCTGTAGTGTAAACGTAGCCCTAGTAAAGTGATCCTGGAGAAGTATTTAAGGTTTGGGGGGTTTTAACTTCTTTTAATGCAGCTGTAGGTAAGAAGGAGAGGCAGCTGCATGTCACCAGCAAGCTCAGTGCAGACCAGCAATGATCCATGGACTACAGTTTGAGAACCTCTGAGTTGGTCTTCGTCTCAAAAAACAATCTACCAGAGAATATCACAGCTCTCACTGCAGGAAAAAAAATCTATAGCTCTTCCAGTGTATGGTACAGAGGCTACATCAAATTATTCCACCACTTGAATTTTTAAATGCTTCTTCAAGCAGCTCCACTTTTCTGTGTTAGGAGCACACAATACTAATTACACCAGAGATATTAGATACCCAGGACTTATAGGGAACACACTGACACTCTTTCTCATAAAGCATAGCCTCATCAAAATAGCACCAATGCAGAAGAAAAGCAAGCCACTGTATCAATAGTAATTCATGCCGGCATAACATATGGAGATGTTTACACACGACTCTGCTCTGTAACTGTTATGCAACACACAAGTCAATTAGGAGAGTAAGATTGAATTTCTGTTGTAATGCTTGTTGTGGCGGGTTTAGTGTATTGAAATTTCCATTTGGAACAACATATTCATGTTTTGGTCATACTCACACCACAATCAAATTCACTATGGAAGAATCCCTGCTATCCAATTCATATTGTAGATGACACCTGACAGTGTTGCCAGTTCTCATGATTTTATTGTGAGTCTTGGGATATGTTTTCTTAAAGCCCCAGCTCTTGGAGTACTGTGATGAAGTCAGAGACTCAGCTTTCATTTGAAAAAGAAAGTTTCTAGCCATCGTGGTTGCAGAGAAAAGTTTGAAAATGTGATCCATAAAGGCTAAATCCAGAAGGCCAATAGCTAGACTGCAGTTGTTTTAATCTCATATTTTTAAGCCAGTCTCTTGATTTTGGGCGCCCTGACTTGATTCCTGAAGACTTGGAGCTGGCAATGCTCGTGCTTTGACATGTTTCTCTGACAAAAAGCTCTGCCTGCGCTGGACAGGGAAATCCTGCCAGACCTTTGCTAGCATGTCCATACAGTGAATACTGCAGTGCTGCCACCTCCACAGTGAATCACTACGTCTCCCAGAGCAAAATGACCTGAGCAGCAAGTCTCTTTTCAGAATGATGGAAACTTCAGAAAGCCCAAAGAGAGTAAATTATTACAGATAAAAGGGAAAAACCCTACTAAGTAATTTCCTGTTACCAAGGAATTAACAAACCAGAACAAAAACACACGTACAATAGCTACTGCCTAGGTGAGTCCAACAATATATGGGGCTATATTCCAAACAGGGTGGGGGGCCCTTGGCAGCAGAAAATGCACCTGATGTGTGGTTTGCATTGACACAAGGCACCAACAGTGCCCCTCCACTAGGGGCTTGCAGCTATTCAGTGCTGCCCAAAAAATGAGAAGTATTGACTGGGGAAGGAGCATGGTTCAGACAACAAAAGGAGGCACTGAATTAACGTATCCCCAATACAATTTCTATCAGCACACTCCAACTACTGTTTACTGCCACTCTTCTCTGTTAGAAACCTGGGGGAGATGGGGGGGCAGCAATGCAACCACCACCTTTCCTACCACATGGTTTGTCCTCACCTCTACCCTATGGTGGAGTAGACCCCATTGGCTCAGGGAGATGCACAGTCACACCAGCAACTCCAGATTGAGTTCATTGTATTTTGTACAAGGAGATCATGCACAAAAATAACTGACAAACATTATTTCGCCTGCTGTGCCAGGCCTAGACTAGCTGTCTGGGAAAATGGATATTTGCCTAGTGAGCTAGCCGGTTCCCTAGGCTACAAAACTGAGGTCTGCATGAATGCTGTCTCACTGAACTCCAGTACTTCCCTTCCTCTGTAGGCTTCTGAGAATATAGCAATGAGCTGTGCTTACATCTTCAGGGCACAAAAAATGAGGAGTTAATGTGGCTCTGTCTGTTTTGGTTCATACTACAGAAAATGTACAAGGAGGAAGATCCTGTGCTTGCCAAGTGTAAAAAGGGGAAAACAGGGAGAGAAAATTTATATTTTAGTTATTATAAACAATAGAGATTAAATGACAAAAATCAATATTTTAAAGAAACCTGCCTTTCAGAATGCTCTTATAAAAGTCATAGACAATACCAGAAATAATGGCTTCAATAAAATTGTGCAGAATGTGTCCTGTTTCATTTAAACAGGATGTTGCTCATCACTTGTATATTTTAATCATGATTCAGTTCCTCACGATATTATTGACATCTCCTTATCAGAGCTCACACCTGGAAACAACATTAATGAATTAAAGATTTGAGTACAGTATTAAGGAAGCAATAGTTGTTTCTTGTCACTAAGACTGTGTGGTTCTTTAGAGACAAACATCACCACCAGAATAATGAAAGGAAGAGTACGTAAAATCTGAAAGCACATTTTCTGGCTTGAGATATTGGAGCTGCTTCTTTCATTCAAACAATCAAGCCCTGTAGCCATATACCCAGGAAGCACAGAGATCTGAATTCTTGTTTCACCACGTACCTCTCTCTGTAAATGACTGTGTTGAGTGGGATGAATATCTGCTTACTTTGGAGATATGAGCTGAACATGTTTCTAAAGAGAACATCAGAATCAGGGAAGGTATCATTAGCATAGACACTACAGCAGAAACGGATGAATACTAAATGGTACTTAAAATAGAATAGTGCTAGAAAGGTTCCTTGTATCCACAATTTCACAAGGTTTTCCTCTACTATTATTTCTGAGAACTATTATCCAAATATCCTGTCATTGCTGCTTATATGGGCTTATCATTCCGTGAATCCAAACAAGCCCCTAAAAACGCACCCCTTCCAAGCTGCAGCAGCAGGATACCTTTCAAATGAACCCAACAGCGTAGTAAAGATGTAATGCTCATGTTCAAGGCAGATACCAAGTGTAAAAGCGATTTCACAGATGAAAGGCAAGTTATCAACAGGGTAACTGCTGTACTGGCATATTTTCTTTGGAAATTATCTACCGTATTCCACAGAATCAGGATAAAAGGGTAATCTAAGGGTGACACTGACTTTCAATCTCCAGAGTTCACTTCGTGTGTGGCTGACTCAAGTAGTTAAATTATGCCCCAGAGATGTGGCAAGAAACTGAACTGACAATGACCACATCACTTTGCTTTGTTGTGCTGAACTGAATGCGACTGACTCCTGTTTCAAATGATTCTGTAGATAAGTGCTACCCTCTGGAACCTCTTTGAAAGTGTGACAGTTCTTAAGTGCACCCTCAAAATATCTGACCTGCCTACCAAATTTGTTGTGTTCATCCAGCAAATTTTTCCTTTTCTCTTCAACTCCTCTCCAAATCCCTACAGTTTACATGTGACTAAATGTCATATACTAGCAATAATGAGAGACACAATAATAGCACTGTAAATGGACCCAAGAGGTTAGCATTGTAAAGGCAGCCTCACATGGCTGGATTTCTTTTACTTCTAATCAAGCTAAAATGCACATATAAAGGGAACTGAAGATAAGGCAACAATTTCTTTGTTGATTTTATCTTAATAAACTGGAAGCTATGTGTGAATAAGTGCTATTAAATGTTAGGGGGGCTGTGGAAGAGATTTTTGCTATTGCCGTTTGTTTGTGCAGAGTGGAATTTGTATCCTAAAAGCATGTTTAAAATAGTGTTAAACTGAGTGTTTGGTTGAAAGGAAAATTTAAAATTAATTAAATTATTCCAAACTGGACCACTAGGAGAGCTGCTCATTGTGGCTCTGATTTGGGAAACCTTCAGTGCCACACTGGCAGATATAAGGATATGTGGGAGTAGGAAAAACTGGCTGAAGAAGCTCTACCTGTATGGAACTTGAAGGGAGAAGCACAGGTTGCAGGAGGGAAGAGCTGGGTGCTTCAGAATGACTGGGAGACCTTTCCCACTTATTGGGCAAACAAAGAAATCCAAAGATAGCAAGCCAAGGTATTAAAGACCTCTGTGCCAGAGTCCTGCCCAGGGAGGATGAGGAGCCACCAACAGGAGAAGATACTGTGACTATATTCTTCTTCTTGCAATAAAATTCTATTCATCTTATTGGGCAAGTGTTTCTGTGCTTTTTATTCCTTCCAGCTCTCCTTCATATTCAGAGTATAACAAATCTATTACCAAACCCATTTAATTAAATAACACTCAATATTCTGATACGAAAGTGTTTTGAGATCACTGAATGAAAGGCATGATATAAGTGCAAACAATTAACACGATTGTTTCATTCCAATATTCCTTCTAGTTCTTTTGGTATTTTCCTATTACATATTGCTGACATCTTTTAAATAGCTCAAATTTCTTATTATAGTCTCCTGGACTTTCCCCTTGGAATACCAGGTGATATAACTGTCCAGAATTCCCTGTGAACTGAATATCAAGATACATTTCCTCTAATCCATCATTCTGAGGCTAATTTCAGGGTGTCTTTTGCAAGAAGGCAAAGGGTACACACTTTCTCTGATGTTGCCTGTAGATTCCACTCCAATGGGCCCATACACACAGAATAGGTTTTGCTTCCCCAGCCTTTGATTTTACCCCTAAAACACAATTAATTGTCTTTGGAGCAATGCAATGATTTCTAATCATTTTTTATATTGTAACGTTATAACCCTGGTGTGTTCACTGCCTTCACAAGAAGCCCATAACCCCTCATAAAACCAGGCCCACAGCTGCTAATATTTGTGTCCATAAAAATGGGGGCTAGACTGAGAGCCAGCTGAACACACACATCCCATAATTTTCCAGTGTATATCAACATTGATATGGGAAAATGTGCACCAGATATCCAAAAAATGGAAAGTTGTTTTTAAAGGGATACTCTCAAGGTTGATAAATCTCACATATGACCCCTTCTCCTGCAAATGGCAGCCTTTAAAATACGCTATGGAAAAGACTATCAAACAATCAAAATAAGAGATTCCACAATTTTATTTTTAGGATTGCAAGTCAGGGCATAATTTGGTCCTGGATATAGAAGGCATAACTTACAATATACGTCTTGGTATCTTGGCAAGAAGACAGCGTTCTTTCTGAAGTCAGACTGTGACCATCAAAAAGCAAAGTAAAGCAACACCCGGCTGACTGGACAGCAGGTCTACATTAAAAGCAAGCAGGCTTCAGGTAATGCAAATATAGCAGTGGAAAAAAATCAGTATGTTTGTTAAGGAGGCAGCAGACTTTTCTCTGTGTCTCCATCCTTCCATCTTATTTTGCAATGTGTAAAACCATCTTTTCCCGAAAAGGTTAACAAGTCTCTTTGAAAGCTCAGTCGATCACTGGACCTACAGATATGAGGAAGCATTCATACCTATAAAGAAAGTGTCATAATATATATCATTGGACCTGCAATACTTAGACGTAGAGGCTCAATAGAGAAAATGGAGTTGGAGAAGTGATCCTGTGAGCTGCAGAATTTGCACAGGTGCTGGACACCCACAAAGAGCAATGCCCAAAGCAGATACTTGCCTAAGGCCAGGGATTGATATTCCCACCACAAAAGACATAGGGGAGCTACTGAATAGCTTAGTGACAGGTTTCAGAGTAGCAGCCGTGTTAGTCTGTATCCGCAAAAAGAAAAGGAGGACTTGTGGCTCCTTAGAGACTAACACATTTATTTGAGCATAAGCTTTCATGAGCTACAGCTCACTTTATCGGATGCATGCAGTAGCTGAAGTGAGCTGTAGCTCACAAAAGCTTATGCTCAAATAAATTTGTTAGTCTCTAAGGTGCCACAAGTCCTCCTTTTGTTTTTTGTGAATAGCATAGGTGCTCTCTGAGGTGCCCCACTGCCTGCAAGATTCTTTGACTTTTGCTTTCTATGTTACGTCTATTTGGATTAAATGATTCTCGGTATCTTTCCACCATCTCCTTTCCTCTGCCTTCATTTAATTATTTTGCCACTGACCTCCTTTTCTTTGTCATCTTTGGATATTTTTACCAGCAGGCTCAGTCAAAGTAATCCAGTCATCTCCCTTCTGAAGACATTTAATACAGCTGAATTTACCATTGACTTGGTATTAACTCATGTCACCCAGAATCAAAATCAAGCAATATCTGGGAATAAAAAAAAAAAAAATGCAGTCCAGAGAGGGTTTTATTTTATTTTTAAATCTGTAATGTTTTTAATGACAAAAAAATGCACACTTACAGTGACCAAAATGAGAATAAAATGAAGCTACAAGTTACTAAAAGCTATAAGCTCTATAAATTAATAACTACCTAACCTCTAGCCTTGGATTGTCCGCATTAAGAGTAAAAGACTATTTTCTCTACCTTTTCTTGAAGTGCACAAACTATTTCATAAAAATAGGCTATTTAAGTGGTATGTTATAGATGCTCATAGTTTAGTGTCAAATACTGAAGCTAAGAGTTAGAACTTCCAGCATACGGTACAACATTTAGTGCTCTATTTTGGCTTTTACAGCCTAAGCCAAAATCACGATGTAGACTCATTCTGTCCCAGCAGGAATCCTTGGAAACTTTCCAGCTGAGTGAGCCTGAATTCCACCTGGACCACACCACAGTTTGAAAAGATGCAACAGGTACTCTGTCAACAGGGGGTTAAGTTTCTGCACCCGCTATGAATAGGGAATAACCTATGGGGTGTCTACTACTCTTTTGTTACTGTATGTAGTGTGAGGACATAAACACAAAGAGTCATGCTGTAAACAGCAACTAGAGAACTCCCCTAACAAAGGACTTTCTATGCTGCAACATGCATCCTGGTCCTCTCTGGTAACCGGGGAGGACCAGTCTTCCAGACTGTTCTCAATTCTGTTGAGTTTGTGCATGGGGATCCCTGCAGAAGGGACTCCCTGAGAGAGTAACTGCAGGTTCCAGATCTTCTCTTCATTGTGGAAATATTGAAGATGAACCTGATTCATCCAGAATAGTCCTTTGGGAGTCTTCTCTAGGAGGATCTGGAAGTTCCTGACAAATTCTGAACAGTTCCAAATATCTGAGAGCTTTGGAGCCAAACTTTGTTCCCATCAAAAGTTCTGCTGAAGACTGTCCACATGCAAGCAGCGTTGATCGACATGCCAGGAGTACTTTATATGGGTCCACTGATATTTGCAGAAGTCTTTTAAGGCCTTCACTGCTCTCTCCACCTCCTCGTTGCTTTGGGGGTAATGTGGACAACTAGTTTGATGTTCAAAAATCAAAGTCCTGTGCAAATGCTAAGAATGTTTCAGAGCTAAACTGAGGACTTCAGGAGCTCCATGTCTTGCAAATATTGACTTTAGTATCCGGATGACCTGTGCCAATGAAGTCATTGTAAGTATAGCCAAGTCAATAAGTAATTGACTACAATGACGTATGTGTCCTTTCCAGAAAAACAAATCTGTGCCTGCGCACTGCCAAGGTCAATCAGGTAGCTTTGTAGAGAGTAATGGTTCTGGGAATTGTTTTTTAAAAATTTGTTACACATCTTGCAGCCCTCTACTAAAGTCTGAATTTGCCTACTCAGACCGGGCCACCAGATTGTTGTGCTCATGCCTTGCACTTGTTTGTACCTGGGTGTCCCTCAGAGATTTCAGAAAGCATCTCTTTCTGGAGTCCCAGAGGGATAAAAATGTTCCATCCTTTCAGAAGCAGGCCATCAGCCATGTGAAGGTCATTTTGGTCCTGGCAATATGGTAGTAGGTTTGTTGGAAGTTGACTTCTTTGATCCCACTATCTTTGCCACAGTTAAGTCAGTTTCTGGCAATCTCATCCTTTCATTGTTCATCTCTAATCTGCTGAAGTTGGCTGGCAGATGATGGAACTGCTGCCAGAAGAAGGTCAATGTAGACTTTTACATCTTTCTCTAAAGCCTTTTCTTCTTCCATTGGGGGGCTACTCAATTGTGGCTCTCGATAGAGTATCTGCTGCTCTGAGTGCTTTCCCTTGTATGTGTTCAAAGTTAAAAGAAAATCACATCAGCCATAGACAAAATCTTTGAATCTTAGGTGAAAGGCCATTCCATGGTTTTGAACCCAATGCCACTAAGAGCGTGTGGTATGCTTCTGTGTTAAAATTCAAACCAAACAGATGTGCACAGAGCCATTCACACGTCCAAATGAATACTAGAGCTTCCTCTTCCACTTGAACATATCGCTGCTCGGTTTTTGTGAGGATTCTGGATATGACTCTCACAGGTCTCTGGTCTCCTTCTGGCTGATCTTTGCCCAAGCCTCTTCCCTGCTTTTCCATTTTCCCCACTCATTCACTACTTTGGCAGTATGGGTGGGGTGGATGTCTCTTTCCTTTCTTTCTTTTTTTAGAGAGAAGCATATATCCTACTGCTAACACCATGTAGTGTGAGAACGTAAACACAAAGAGCCTTGCTTTAAGTAGCAACTAGAGAACTCTCCTAACCAAGAACTTCCTTTGTTTATTATTAAGTTCCCTGCTACAACATATCCTGGTCCTTTCTAATAACAGTGAAAACCCAGGAACTCTATAATCACTTCACACTGAACATCCTTGGGTCTTTAGATGCTACAAGCACAAGAATCAATATTGTGGCTGTCTGTTGTGTGGAAATGAAAAGGGAGGAGAGTTCCTCACAACCTCTCCCTCTGCACAGGGATAGCCACAATCTAGTCCTTATAGTGTAATTTATTATGTTTAGTATTTTTCAAATGAATTGTGTAAACCCTAGTTATAAGCACAGAAAATAGACACAATTGGAGCCATTTTTCTAGCCTACCTCATCATACTTCTTTCAGCATTTGGGGGTTCAGATACAAGAGTTTTGGCTCCATACCCCTTGGGTTTTGATTTTGGTGGTGTTTTCAAATTCAATTATTTCACTTTTCAATTTTTCACCAGAAGGTCCCATTTTATTTTTCATTTTTGTCAAAATTCTCCACAAGGGAAAAACATCATTTTTTCACTCAGCTCGAATACAGAACCTATGACAAACTCTAAAACAAAAAATAGCACTTTGTACTTTTCATCCCAAGATCTCAAAGCATTTTCCAAAGTTCACCACAGATCACTAACCCCCATCCATTTACCCCCCGTATAGAGCCAAATAACCTGGATTAGACTAAAGAACTACAGTCCTCAATATAATAAACTATTGTATGCCACAGGCAAAAAATAGGAAGAACCAAGGTACATTAATGTCCAAGGCCCCTGAAATGGCAGGAAAATCATTGGGTGGGATATTTTAACTGTTAGCCCTTGTAGTCAGAGAGACAGCCACTTCTGTCAGCATTGTGTGACAGTTTTGTGATGTATATAAATACACATGTATTTTTCAGAGTGCTGCAAAAGTAGGCCCATTAATAGCCATAACCCCATGCTCTGGGTGTCCCTAAATCTCCAGCTTCCAGAAGCTGGGATTGGATGAAATTGAAATTGCCCTGTTCCGTTCAATCCCCCAAAGTATCTGACACTGGCCACTGACAGAAGACAAAAACAAGGAGGAGTCCTTGTGGCACTTTAGAAACTATCAAAATTATTTGAGCTTAAGCTTTCATTATACCCAACTAAATTTGTTAGTCTCTAAAGTGCCGCAAGGACTCCTCCTTGTTTTTGCTGATACAGACTAACATGACTACCACTCTGAAACCTGTCAGAAGACAGGATTCTGGGCTAGCTGGGCCATCGTTCTGACCCAATATGGCTGTTCTTAAGTTCAATTTTTACATACAGGTAAACCACAACTAAAAATTGAGTTTGGGAGCCTCAGCCTACTCCCTACAAGACATTGTTATTTACATTTCTAGCTTCTTTTTTTATTTAGTCTTCTAAACTTATATCTTATTTCCTGAATCTCTTGTTCTTTTTTCTGTTTCCTTTACTAAATCCGTTCTTATTATTTTAATGTCTGATTCATCCTCTCTCAGGGGACTGTCACTGTATCTTGCACTGGCAAGGGTACTGGATGATCAAATGGACTGGATGATCTGATCGGTCTTTACCATCTCTGACTTCTATGATCTATTATGTACAAGTCATACCTTTTCCCCCCTTCCCCACCTTTATTCACTGAATCTGTCAAAACATTATAGAAATAGGGCAGAAGTTCACAGGGTTACTTTTGTAATCCCTGCAGTACACATACACACCCCAACTCTTTGCTTAAAAGCTTTTATAGTGCCATAGGAAATTTACTTAGAAAAGAACAATAACCCACATTCTTGTTTATTCAGGAAGAGCACAATTAAATAGCACCGATTCTACAATCATTCAGCACATGGTAATGACAATATGCTACTCAAGAAGACAAACTGCATGCAAGACGTGGAACTACATCATTAAGTAATACCAAAGATGTTACACATTTCAGTTGAGCCCCTCCCTCCCCCCGTTTTCCCCGAGAGAACTATATAATTGGGGTCACAAGTAATAAGCTCAAGGCTGGGAGTCAGGAGATCTTGGTTCTATTCCTGATTTTTCCCTGACTTTCTGTGTGGCTGAACAAGTCACTTACAATTGCTTTCACTCGGTTTCCCCATCTGTAAAATGACAACAATAAAGTTTTCCCACCTTTTGATTCACTTGGGGATAATGGAAGGAAAAGTATGGTGTAGGTGAAAAAATACTATATTTACATGCATATCAGATTTTCTTGGTAACACCCTTATGATGCCAAATTGCTGCTTTTGCATGAGAGAATGAGGAAAGAGGTAAGAGGAGGAAGGGGGAAATCACTGGGTTTCAGGCTTCCCTTTTTTTTGGCCAACTTTGAAGCCAAAGATGGTAATTTTCTCCCCACAGATAGTGTGTTAAAATTGTGGCACAGAATGGTTTGTTTGAAATGTTTTCATCAGTGAAGGCTGGTGACATCTGAAAGTAGGTAGATGAAATAGACATGTAAAAATTGCATCCATGGCCAATTTACAGCAGCAGGAAATGCTCATAATTCACCTGGTTCAGAACAAAAATAGACAATGCCTGGTTCTCATCTGAGAACTTCCTCTGTTTTTGAATGCAAAAATGTTTTGAAACCACCAAGACATTTTCTTTTGAAAAATAACTACTGGGTGTGTGAGCTTACTTATTTCTATACCATTTTAATACCCATGTTCTTTATCCTGCTGGGATGACCCTTTAAGGGAGCTGGGCTTAGTCTTCACCTGTGACTATTCAGCTGCCTCCCACCTGGGGATATAAAGGTCAACAAGTAGTTCACCCAAGGGTGAGAACTGTAGGCGACACTGGGTTAGGGAAAGGACCTGAAACGGGACTTTCCACTCCAGCTAGGTGAAAGACCTGGCTGAGGATCCCTGCTGTTTAGAAAAGGTATATCTTCACTTCAAGATGGGGGTATAATTCCCAGCTCAAGGAGACCTATCCATGCTAGTTCTGATAGAACTAGCGTACTAAAAATAGAGTGTAGCTGTACCAGTGAAAATGGTGGGAGAGGCTAGCTGCCTTGAATATCTATCTATCCATGTTCTCAGGGTGGCTAGCACAGTTGCCAACTTTCATGCGGTAAATAAGCACCCCAACTTTCACAATAAGTCAAAAATCAAGCTAATCCCATTTCAAAACAAAGCCAAAAAAAAGGCCAATCCCTAAGAACCCCGACACTCTATGTGACTGGATCCTCCCTGCGTGTA
Source organism: Lepidochelys olivacea (assembly GCF_965140295.1). Classification (NCBI taxonomy): domain Eukaryota; kingdom Metazoa; phylum Chordata; order Testudines; family Cheloniidae; genus Lepidochelys; species Lepidochelys olivacea. Next base: position 70,608,035 of record NC_140411.1, on the reverse strand, counting down.
GTCTGGGACTGTGATGGGCCCTCTGTGCATCTCTGACTCTCTCCCCCACTTGCCCATGTTTGCCAGGAGCCAATCAAAAAAAAGAAGCAACAAGCTACAAGCCAAACAAGCAACAAGCTATAAGCCATAAACTAACCAACAAGCAACTCACAAGCCAATTAAGCCAAAAACAAGCCCAATTTCTGCTTTTTTTTCCTCATAAGTTTGGCATGTCTGATGGCTAGCCCCTCCTGGCACTAACACCACCATGGCTACACTCCATTTTAAGTGTGCTCGCTCAATCAGATGTTGCATAGATATGTCTCCTTGATCTAGGAATCACCCCCTCAGATTGAAGGGTAAAATTCCCTTAGGCCGAGTGTTTGAACAGTAAATGCATCCATTGGTAAACTGAGTTGGGAAACTGAGGCAGACATGGGGTCTGATGCTGGGTCCTGTTACATATTGTGACAAAGTTCCTCCTCTACCTTGGTGGGTCTTGCGCTTATTGCTGGATTTGCTCGCCTTGGATCTTCACGGTAGCCCTCAGTTTGGCCATTTTCGTGGACCCACAGTGCAGGTCAACTCCTCCTGTGTCTGACCAGGAGTTGGGAGGAACCCGGGCCCGCCCTCTACTCCCAGTTGCAGCCCAGGGCCCTGTGGAAGGCAGCTGTCTAGAGTGCCTCCTGGAACAGCTGTGCGACAGCTACAACTCCCTGGGCTACTTCCCCATGGCCTCCTCCCAACACCTTCTTTATCCTCACCATAGGACCTTCCTCCTGGTGTCTGATAATGCTTGTACTCCTCAGTCCTCCAACAGTCCACATTCTCACTCTCAGCTCCTAGTGCCTCTTGCTCCCAGCTCCTTAAATGTGCACCACAAACTGAAGTGAGCTCCTTTTTAAACCCAGGTGCCCCAATTAGCCTGCCTTAATTGATTCTAGCAGCTTCTTGATTGGCTGCAGGTGTTCTAACAGCCTGTCTGTCTTAATTGTCTCCAGAAGGTTCCTGATTGTTCTGGAACCTTCCGTTACCTTACCCAGGGAAAAGGGATCTACTTAACCTGGGGCTAATATATCTGCCTTCTGTTACTCTCCTGTAGCCATCTGGCCTGACCATGTCACAATATATATGAGGAAATATATAATGTTGCATACCATAGTAAATATTATGGCATGCTAGGCTTAATATTGCAATAGTTTCAAATTGATCCTGAAACTTTGTCAGTGTTGGAGACATTTTTAGAACAGAAGGAAGTACATTTTCCATAGGTCACCCCTCTTTTGAGATAAAATATTTTTTACAACGAACTTACATTTAAAAATCTTTAGCAGTTGCCTTCTTCTCTTGCAACTGTAGGCTGGCAATGCTTCAACAAAGAATCCTCCTGCAAAAAGAAGAAAGTTAGAAAATCAAGATGCAGTATTCCTCATATTTCTAATGAAAAAAAATAAGCAGGAAAACCTTCTGAGTCTGTCTTCATACATCACAAATGGGCAGTAAAGAGGTTTATTCCTCTGCAGTTCACCTTTAAATTCAAGTGTGTTCATTCCCATTCATCCCTTTTGTTCATGTGTTTGCCATTACTGTTAGTCCAAACAGACTCTCAGCATTCATCTCTCTGTTACCTTGAGAACTGAATACCTCAGCTGGTTTCATTTATGAAGCAATAGTGATACAGATGCTCTGGCCCAATCATACAGGATGCTTGAACATCTCCTTTTATGTAGTAGTACGATCAACTGATTTATTGCAATGGCTGCTCTGTATGCTCAGACTCAGGCCCTCAGTTTCTCAAGTCCCTGTAACATTCTGATTGTCATGTGTTGAATCTGCTCCAATTCTACAGTATATTTCTTCTTCTTTGTGTATGCGCAACGTGCCTCTGGTGGCACCTGACCAGGATTCATCACCCAATTTGGTCCACTGGTTGGATCGTTAGTTTCCCCAGCCAGGGCTGGGTACTGATGGGGAACACGACATAACCACTGATCCATATTTCTTAAAATAAGATTACCAAAATAGTCAATGCTATTCAATATTTTTATCCATGATCTGGAAGAAAATATAAAATCATTGCTGTAAAATTGGTAGATGACACAGTGATAAATAATGATGGGGGCAGGTCAGTTATACAGATTGATCTGGATCACTAGTTAAGGGGAGCTCATTAGAACAACATGCATTTTAGTACAATCAAATACAAAGTCTACATCTAGGAATAAAAAAACATAGGTCACATTTTTTCAGATGGAGATGCTGGAAGACAGTGACACTGAAAAGGGTAATAATAGATACCCAACTGAACATGAGCTCCGCGTGTGATGTTGAATCTAAGAGGGTGAACGCAATCTTTGGATACATAAGCAGGGCAATAATAAGTAGTTCTGGCGATGTGATACTACCTCTGAATACAACATTGGTGAGTCTATTATTGGAATACGGAGTCCATTTCTGGTGTCCACACTTCTAAAAGCAGAAAGAGTTCAGACAAGAGCTACAAGAATGATTTGTATTCCAACAACCCTGCCTTACAGTGAGAGACTTAGAAAGCTCAATCTAAAAAAATAAAAATATAAAAAGTCACGGTTTCATCCAGACCATCTTTGCAGCTTTGAACAAATTTTCTAGATTCCTGTCGCTGGGGCCATCTCCCTTAATTACTTTAATTACAAATCAGGAATTTACCCCTAGGAAATATCAAAGTGACTATTTTTGTGGGTAAAGAGCTGAGATTACTGAATTCAGGCAGCTGTTCCTGGCTACTGATTTGAAATCATACCAAGAGGTATGAAATAATGTAAATAATATGAAGATCCTATAGTTTCAATATTTACAAGTCAAACATGTTATTGTGAAATCTGGATACTAGAAGGCTTTATCTGGACCTTCCTTTAACCACATTTGAGGAGTTGACCCAGGTGCAAGCTGGAACAAAAGATTTAATTCTTTATACAATTTTGACTGAAAAAGATGTTGATAAGTAAACAACCCAGATGAAAAGATAGGAGAGTGAGTTGACAAAGAAACTGATCCAGATGAATGGGTCTTTATATGAGAAAGGGGATACACATCTTCAATTTGTGTAGCTCATGAAGAAATTTTTTATAAATTACTGTATAGATGGCATTCGACTCCAGTTAAGATCCACCATATTTTTGCTACTAGGGAGGTGCTCTGTTGGAGGAGTTGCAAGAAAAGAAGAATATATCTGCACATGTGGATGTTGTGTCCAGGGCTGGCAATGCTTCAACAAAGAATTCTCCTGCAAAAAGAAGAAACTCTAGACAGTTTTGGGATGAAATTTTAGAGATTCATCTTTTTACAAAATGACAGCTTCCTAGAGAGCCCTTTACCTGTTTACTTAATGCTCCATAAAAGAATCTACATTTTAAACTGATTGACAAATTAATGTATTTTTTATTGTTAGCAGCCAGATTTTGTATTGCACATCATTGGAAAAATGTGACTCTGCCTATGGAATTGTGATATAGTAAAATATGGGCTATCTTCGTTATGGAAAAGCTTTCACACCAATCACATGCACAAAAGAAATACCAAAAAGAGGATTATATATTTAGAAATGTGGTCACCCTTTTATCATATTCAGAGGTGGAGGGCTCCCCAGCCAGCAAGTCAGAATCTTTCACCAGATTCTTTGAATATTTACCTGATCCTGAATAAGTAATAAGTGATGTACGATGCAGTATATTAACATTCTGTTGTAACTTGGCTTAATAAAAAAGTTTCAAAATAACAACAAAAATAATAATAATTAATAGCTTTCCCCCCACGCACATAATAGGAAACAAAATGAGGTTGTGAGAGACCTAATACAGGTTGTCCCAATTGAAGACAAGTTGAAGGAGGCTAGGCTACGTTGATATTGACATGTACAGCAGAGACCCAACAGTTATATCAGTAGGATGACCCTTGCAATGATGGACAGAAGATGACCTAGGGGGAGGCTAAAGACTGGGTATGTGGGCCAGATATCAACAGACCTCTTTGTTATTGACACCTCCTCATCAATTATTGGGAGTGGACCACATCCACCCTGATTGAATTGGCCCTGTCAGCACTGATTCTCCACTTGTAAAGTAACTCCTTTCTCTTCATGTGTCAGTATATTTATGCCTGCATCTGTAATTTTCACTCCATATATCTGAAGAAGTGGGTTTTTTACCCATGAAAGCTTATGCCCAAATAAATCTGCTAGTGTTTAAGGTGCCACTGGACGCCTCATTGTTTTTGTGGACACAGACTAACATGGATCCCCCTCTGATACTTGAGAATTAAGTTCAAATATTGTAGGGGCTCCTCGTATTAAAATACAAATGTTTCTGTGGGTTTAAGTATTTACGGATTATTTGGGGATTGTATGTAACTTGTCTAGGAGACCTGACTAATGTAAACTTGGGAAATGGTGTGAGCTTCAAAGAAATCTTTTAAATAATAGGCTAAGATAATAATGAACTTTAATAGTTAAGCAGGCTTCCCATGAAATCTCTAGGGAGAGATATGCAAATGAACCTCCTCCGTTTATGCAAGGATTTAGCCTTTTGAAGCTTTGTCTGGCTGATTACCTATTCACAGTGTCTTCAAAGACCTAAATGGGATAAAAGAGTGACCCTTTTAGGGTGCTGGTTCTGAGCTGAAACTGTGATGAACTTGAGACCACCGGAAGAATCCCTGTGTGGGGTTTGAAGTACAAATCACAGAGACCAGGTTGGAGTAGGGGTGATCTCTGGTCAGCTTATTAGAATGTGTGTAGATTATTTTATTGTTTTTAATATATTTTCTCCGTAATGCTTTCACCCTAAGAATAAATGTGCTTGCTTAGAAAAGTCTATGTGATAACTTAACTGTGGCAATTACGCTGTGGACTCTTTCTGAGGAGAGAAGTGAAGCAGGCCTGTTCTGGAAGTCTGTCTTTTGCTGGGTTTATCCCAGTATACTCAGGGAACTGTGCAGCCTGGAAATATTCCAGTCAGCAAGGAGAGAGCCATATGTCTCTACCCAAGAGAGCAACATCTAAGGAGCCAGAAGCCTAAAGTGGGTTTCCTTGCTGGACCACAGAGGGCAATACAGATGCAGTTGTCCTGAACTGAACCGTGACAGGCTATAAAAGTCACCAACCCTGAACAGGGAAGTGGCAAGAAAGAAAAAGAGACTCCCCACCACCACAAATAAAATCAAATAAAATCTCAGTCTACTTAATTTAGCCAAAATAAAAAAAAAAGGTGAAGAGGTGACATGTTCATGGTCTACAAGTAATTACACAGGGAAGCCATTTCTGATAGTGGGTGGCTTTTTAGAAGAAAAAGACATAATGAGATTCAATGATTGGAAGCAGAAAGTAGACAAATTCAGACTAAAAATAAGATACACATTTTAGACAATGAGGGCAATTAAACTTTGGAACAACTTACCTAGGGATATGGTGGAGTACATTACTTGAAGTCTTTAAATGAAGACTGGACATCTTTCTAAAAGATAGACTATAGCTCAAAACAGAAGCTATCAGCAGAAATTCCTGGATAAGGTTTTATGCCCTGTGTTATACAGGAGGTCAGACATTGTCCTGAAATTCTCAATAATTTTTCCCTATCAGAAGTAGATCCAGCATGTCGTCTCCTCCAGCTCGTGATGAAAAATGAAGTTGTCTTCTACACTGTAAGAGGAACTTTTTGTGATGGCCCTTTCTGGCCTCAAAATCTATGAATATACACAAACAACTATAACATTCTAAATGTGGCTTTGCTGTACTATCTGATATGGTGATAGAATTATTTTCTCAGGCTTATATTAAAGGGGCTAGATTTTCAGAGGTGTAAATTGCTGCAGCTCCAATGAAGTCAGTGGAGTGGTGTCATTTTACTCCACATGAGGATCTGGACCAATCTTTTTTTTGTTTCTCTGCATACCACTTCCTCTTACTAAATCCACTCCTTTTCACAATCTTGGCAATAAAGATCCAACATTCCCATGTAGACCTAATGAAACCTAAATCAGGCATTTATTTTTGAAAGGATCTAATGTCTTTTTGAACCTAGAGCCAAATCCTGCTTCCATGGAAAACAATGAGACTTCAAGGAGAGTAAGACCAGTATCCTTGCTTGTAAGTTCCTTGATACATGGACCATGTTATGCATGACACAAATGATGGCATATAAAAATATTAATAATAAATGAGTGTTGCATTTATTTATTGCTTTGTTATTTACTATTTCAGACTTTTATCCTTTGCTACACTCAGATATTCCCCCAAAGAATTATGTAATCTGACTATTTTCCTTTGAATATTTTTAATATCATATTGCCCCAATCTACAGTACCTTACATTTCTCAGTGCTGACGTGCATAAGCCATTTATCTGCCCAGGCTTCTAGTCTATTCAAGTAATTTTGAATTATATTGCCCTCTTTTGTCAGAGACTACTAGACCTGTTTCAGGACATTTTATCTCTTTATTGCACATTTCTACCTCCAGGTTATTGCTATGCAAAGTGAACAGAACTGTTTCTAATACTGATCGTGGAGCACTCCCTTCCTCTCTCTAAATATTTAGCAATTACCCTCTGTCTTTGAGTTCCAAGCCAGTGCAAGCAAGTAGATCACCTCTACAGTGTATCTGCTGTCCTTGCAGACCCTACATTTTCAGAGCACGGTTTCATCTACACAATTTACTTCTCTAATAGGAACTGTGTAGCTAACAGCCTGTGTACTGAATAGAAAATGCATAAGAAAGTTAATGTACAGGCAAATTATATCCCTATCTTTCCTTCTTCAGCTTTCTGTTACTTCTTTAAAATAAATCAAATGGTGGCTACAACCTCCTTTTTGTGAAATAGTACTGACTATCCTTAATTAAATGACAGCTTCTTGGGTGTTTCCCTAGAAACTAGCCCTGATTAGTGTTTCTAGTATACTCTACTTCGTAAGTCAAATATATAAGTCTCTCATTTCTTGAAGTTTCCTTAACTTCTTGTTTCAATGCAGATGTTACATGAATTTCTCAAGTCCATTAGTTCCAGCACCAGTTTTCAAATACATCTCTACAAGGATCCACATTTGCCACCACCGCTACCCACTCCCTCACCTTGAACCCATCAACTTCTTGGTCAGATTAGAGAAGAAGGACCATAATTTATGCCCCAATAACCAAACAAATTAAGGATCCAATGCTTTCCTCCAACAGCAAAAAGAAACATAAGCAAGAGAGGAGTCTCTGCCAGCCCCTGAGGACCTCTGAGATAAGCAGAGTGAAACCATGCTGCTCCTAGGCCATACCTTGTGATGATCTGCTCCCCCACACTTACAGCAGGAAATCCTCCCACATTGCAGCAAGGCTCCCTTAGGAGCTATATGGCCATTGATGCAGTCTTCCAAGGCTGCTCTCTACTACCCTATTCAATAAATGTGGCGGGCATAGAAAGGAGTAGCTGCACATGATATGGGACTTTCTCAGATGAAATTTTCTGGGTACCTTTGGAAACATGACACAGAGAGTTGCAACAATTTGATTCCTTCCCATTTTACCCTGAAATCCCTCCCCATGTTCACTGTGGAGTGCCTCCACCACATGGAATTGCTGTGGAGGTTCAAAACATGACAACCTGTAGCAATACCAACCTCTTCTATGCCCCAGTCCCACCTGCTCTGTTTCACTCAAGGTACCTACTGAGGAGAGCATCAAGTCCCACATTAATAGGTAGTATAATAGACAATGGAAGTGCCCGGGGGAGGGAGAATATAAAAGGGAACAAAGGGTAATATAATCAAGAAACCCATTTAAAATATTTCATGTTGATGCCCATATAGAAGCCTGGAATAGGTGTTGTCTGGGAACTTGAGTTTTAATGGTATTTCAGTGCAACAGAACATTTCAGCATTCACTGAAAGTTACTGATCAATTGGGATAAGAAGGAAACAACAAAGTATCTTTTGGGAAAAGATGGGAACAAAATGTCACCTCCATACTGTTGTCTCCCTTGGGGAACATACATCTGAGGAAATAACACTTTTTTCAGCAGTGAGAAATGCTTGCTAATTGCTTGTATTATCTGGTTACCTGTATTTCATAACAGGTAGTGGATAAATTGTAACTGGCAGACAGAGGCATAAATACACAGGGGGGAAAAATATAATTTCACTGATTACCTTCAAGCCCTTAATAAAAGTAGTTAAGGTCTGATTTAAAAGCTTTCCCTCCGACAGTAATGGCTTATTTGTCAGATTTTATTATACAGTGTTGATAGTCATTGTGCGGTAAAGTGCTTAGTGTTTAGTGCTAAATGTTGAATTTTTTCCAGATGTTTATATTTTGGAGAAATTGTCCTTAAGACTGGCAATACAAGAGGGAATATCAAATGTCTAAAACAAAGTCAAGCTTTCAAATACAGTTCCCAAATTGGCACTTATTTACTCCTAAAGGAAAAGCTATGGCATTTTATAAACAATAAATATCAATGACTACCTTATTCAACATTAAACCCCCCATGATAAAAATTGGTTACATTATGTTAATTCTAAATGAATATTTTATGAATAATCAGGATATGTTTTCCTCAGTATATAGTTACCTAAGGAGTTAAGGCCTTATCCTGTAAATTCTCAAGGAACTTCATGGGGAACTTAATGGAAATTCCATGCATGGATGTCTTTGCAGGTAAAATCTAGCCCTTATGTTTGTTACATTTTAATCCCAATAAACTATTTAAAGGTCTATTTAGTGAAATTCAATAACGGTTCAATAAACACATGTGTATCTGGTGCCCTTTAAGGTTTCAATCTAGCTCCTATTAAAGTCAATGGAAAGACACTAATTGACCTCAATGAGAATTGGGTCAGGTTCTCAGTGAGTTTCTTTTTAAAGAGTTAGTATCCAAATCTCTTTCATGGAGTTTCATTGCATCATTTGGTTAATGAGTTGGGATGTTTTTGTTTGTCTGGTAAATTTTCTCTAGATTAATTTGGACAGAATAGGAGAGGGGAAATAAATTGAGCAGTCTGTCCCCGCATATATAGCATATTTCAGAGTAAAGCTGGTTGAAAAATACAGACAAAAGGGTTTTGTTTTGTTTTTATTTTGTCAGAATTAACCAATTCACTGAAATGGAAACAGTCTGTAAAGACATTTTGATTTCAGTGAAGTTCCTCCAGAAACACGGCAGGACCCCATTTGCTGGGCAACTTTCTAAAACTGTCTGGTGTTGTACCAGCTCACTTGCCTGGTTCCTCAAAAGTCCATTTGCTGGGCTTCTGGAGAGTCCAGACTTCCAGGGACTGCAGTTCCAGGACAACCAGCCAGAGAGGCTGCCCGGATATCACAGACCCCAGGTCTTCCAGAGTCTGTGACTCTAGAACAGTGAACCAGGTGGACTGGCCCTGAGTCAAGGACCCTTGGTCTTCCAGAAGGTGTGGCTCCAAAGAAGTCAACATTAACCAGGTGGACTGTCCCAGAGCTACTGACCCCAGGGTTTTCCCTTTCATCATGAATTTTGTAATTTGGGGGTTTGTTCCTAATAGAAACAAAACCAATTTTTTATATATTGAAAACTTCTGAAATAGAATTACCTTTCTCCATACAAGTTTACTTTGGGTACAGATTGTTAGCAAACATATGCCATATGAAAATCATTTCAATCTACCTATGAGCTAGCTAAAATTCAGCAAGTATTTCATTTGTTTATAATAATGTTCAGTGTATTTACATTAGTGTGAACTCATATAGAATCTAATAAGGATGAAGCCAGTAGGATTCTATAAAAAATACCCTAAAAACTATAAAAACTTTAATAGATAATTATATTATTTCTTTAACACATTTTTATTTACAAAATATCCCTAAAATAGCTCAATGTACACAACAGCAAAATACCTCATATTTAAAATGGAATAATAATATTCAACTTTAAAGGTGTTACAGTTTGTACTTTCAGGTGTACCAATTAGTTGTTACTGTGCAACTAATTTAACTACTGGGCATTCACTGCATGTACAGCAATAGTGTATTTACACAGCATTTACTTTAATATATAGTGTATAAACCAACTACCGAGTATTTTCAAAAAGCCAGGTGTACACAAAAATAAATGTGCAATAAATGTCCCATTTTTCATATAGTTACTGCAATTGTGTGTGCAAATGCTCAGCTGTGCGTCTAACTGGCCATTTACACATGCAAAAAATGTAACAATTTGTACATGGAATTGTGATAATTGCATCCAAAGATGTAATTGCACACTACGCTTTTTTTAATAAAGTGTTATTAAAACTAGGGCTGTCGATTAATCTCAGTTAACTCACGCAATTAACTCAAAAATTAATTGTGATTAAAAAAATTAATTGTGATTAATCGCACTGTTAAACAATAGAATAGCAATTGAAATTCATTAAATATTTGTGGATGTTTTTCTACATTTTCAAATATATTGATTTCTATTACAACACAGAATAGAGTAGTTTCTAAACTAAGGGCTGGGGAGGAAGCCAACCGGTATGGAGGAGCATGTGGTTCAAATAGAGACATCACTTAGGGAAGGATCTATTAATGGAGATTCTATATGTCCTAGTAAAGAGTAAAGGATGTGAGATAATAAAATACAGGAAGTATCTGATGAGAAACAGTCAAATGGAAAAAAGTCCCATTCAATTACATCATGTAATGGCAGACAGCTAAAACGTGACAAGTTTTTAAGGTGCTTGTATACCAATGCTAGAAGTCAAAGTAATAAGATGTGTGAACTAGAGTGCCTCGTATTAAATGAGGATATTGATAAAATAGGCATCACAGAAACTTAGTGGAATGAGGATAATCAATGGGACACAGTAATACCAGGGTACAAAATATATCGGAAGGATAGAACAGGTTGTGCTGGTGGGGCAGTGGCATTATATGTGAAAGAAAGAGTAGAATCAAATGAAGTAAAAACCTTAAATGAACCACACTGTACCCTAGAATCTCTATGGATAGTAATTCCATGCTCTAATAATAAGAATATAGCAGGAGGGGTATATTACTGACCACCTGACCAGGATGGTGAGAGTGACTGTAAAATGCTCAGGGAGATTAGAGAGGCTATTAAAAATAAAAAACCTCAGTAATAATGAGGGATTTCAACTATCCCCATATAGACTAGGCATATATCACCTCACGACAGGATGCAGAGATAAAGTTTCTTGAGACCTTAAATGACTGCTTCTTGGAGCAGCTAGTCCTGGAACCCACAAGAAGAGAGGCAATTCTTGATTTAGTCCTAAGTGGAGCACAGGATCAGGTCCAAGAGATTAATATAGTTGGACCACTTAGTAATAGTGACCATAATATAATTAAATTTAACATCACTGTGGCAGGGAAAACAGAGCAGCCCAACACTGTAGCATTTAATTTCAGAAAGGAGAACTACACAAAAATGAGGAAGTTAGTTAAACAGCAATTAAAAGGTACAGCACCAAAAGTGAAATCCCTGCAAGCTGCATGGAAACTTTTTAATGACACCAGAATAGAGGCTCAACTTAAATGTATATCCAAAATTAAAAAGCATAGTAAGAGATCCAAAAAAGTGCCACAGTGACTAAACAACAAAGTAAAAGAAGCAGTGAAGGGCAAAAAGGCATCCTTTAAAAAGTGGAAGTTATATCCTAGTGAGGGAAATAGAAAGGCGCATAAACTCTGGCAAATGAAGTGTAAACATATAATTAGGAAGGCCAAAAAAGAGTTTGAAGACGAGCTAGCCAAAGACTCAAAAAGTAATAGCAATTTTTTCAAGTACATCAGAAGCAGGAAGCCTGCTAAACAACCAGTGGGGCCACTGGACGATCAAGATGCTAAGGAGAACTCAGAGATGATAAAGCCACTGCGGAGAAACTAAATTAGTTCTTTGCATTGGTCTTCATGGCTGAGGATGTGAGGTAGCTTCCCAAACCTGAGCCATTCTTTTTAGGTGACAAATCTGAGGAACTGTCCCAGATTGAGGATATTTGGAACAAACTGATAAACTAAAAAGTAATAAGTCACCAGGACCAGATGGTATTCACCATCTGAAGGAACTCAAATGTGAAATTGCAGAACAACTAACTTTAGTCTGTAACCTATCATTTAAATCAGTTTCTGTACCAAATGACTGGAGGATAGCTAATATGATGCCAATTTTTAAAAAGGACTTCAGAAGTGATCCCAGCAATTACAAGCCAGTAAACCTGATTTCACTACCGGTCAAACTGGTTGAAACTATAGTAAAGAACAAAATTGTCAGACTCATAGATGAACATAATTTGTTTGGGAAGAGTCAACATGTTTTTTTGTAAAGGGAAATCATGCCTCACCAATCTACTAGAATTCTTTGATGGGGTCGACAAGGGGGATCCAGTGGACATAGTGTACTTAGATTTTCAGAAAACCTTTGACAAGGTCCCCCCTCACCAAAGGCTCTTAAGCAAAGTAAGCTGACATGAGATAACAGGAAAGGTCCTCTTATAGACTGGTAACCAGTTAAAAGATAGGAAACAAACTGTATGACTAAATGTTCAGTTTTCAAAATGAGAGAGATAAATAGTGGTGTTCCCCAAGGGTCTGTACTGGGACCAGTCCTATTCAACATATTCAATAATAATCTGGGAAAAGGGGTAAACAGTGAAGTAGCAAAATTTGCAGATGATACAAAATTACTCAAGATAGTTAAGTCCAAAGCTGACTGTGAAGGGTTACAAAGGGATCTCACTAAACTGGGTAACTGGGCAACAAAATGGCAGATGAAATTCAATGTTGATAAAGGCATATTAATGCACATTGGAAAACATAATCCCAACTATACATAAAAAGTGATAGGGTCTAAATCAGCTTAAGAAAGAGATCTTCAAGTCATTGTGGATAGTTCTCTGAAAACATCTGCTCAATGTGCAGTGGCAGTCATAAAATCAATCAGAATGTTAGGAACCACCAGGAAAGAGATAAATAATAAAATAGAAAATATCATAATGCCACTATATAAATACATGGTACACCCATATCTTGAATATTGCATGCAGTTCTGGTCGCCCCATCTCAAAAAAGATATATTAGAATTAGAAAAGATGAGACAAAGGCAACAAAAATTATTAGGGGTATGGAACAGCTTCTATATGAGGATTGAAAAGACTGGGACTGTTCATCTTAGAAAAGAGATGATTAAGAGACAAGATGATAGAGGTCTATAAAATCATGAATGGTATGGAGAAGGTGAATATGAGGGAATATTTATCCCACATATAAGACAAAAACTAGGGGTCACCAGAGGAAATTAATAGACAGCAGGTTTACAACAAACAAAAGGAAGTATTTTTTCACACAATGCACAGTCAACATGTGGAACTCTTTGCCAGAAGATGTTGTGAAGGCCAAGATTATAACAGGCTTCAAAAAAGAACTAGATAAGTTCATGGAGGATAGGTCCATCAATGGCTATTAGCCAGGATGAACAGGAATGGTATCTCTAGCCTCTGTTTTCCAGAAGCTGGGAATGGGTGACAGGGGATGGATCACTTGATGATTACGTGTTCTGTTCATTCCTTCTGGGGAACCTGGCATTGGCCACTGTTGGAAGACATGATACTGGGCTAGATGGACCTTTGGTCTGAACCAGTATGGCCATTCTTATGTTAATAAGAAGTGTACAGTGTTCACTTTATATTATTATTTTTATTACAAATATTTGCACTGTAAAAATGATAAACAAAAGAAATAGTATTTTTCAGTTCTCCTCATACAAATACTGTAGTGCAATCTCTTTATCATGAAAACAACGAGGAGTCTGGTGGCACCTTAAAGACTAACAGATTTATTTGGGCATAAGTTTTCATGTGTAAAAACCCCACTTCTTCAGATGCAAGCTTATGCCCAAAGAAATTTGTTAGTCTTGTGACAAAGTTCTTCCTCTACCTTGGTGGGTCTTGCGCTTATTGGCGGATTTGCTCACCTTGGAGCTTCACGGCAGCCCTCAGTTTGGCCATTTTCGTGAACCCACAGTCCAGGCCAACTCCTCCTGTGTCTGACCAGGAGTTGGGAGGTTTGGGGGGAACCTGGGCCCGCCCTCTACTCCCAGTTGCAGCCCAGGGCCCTGTGGAAGGCAGCTGTCTAGAGTGCCTCCTGGAACAGCTGTGCAACAGCTACAACTCCCTGGGCTACTTCCCCATGGCCTCCTCCCAACACCTTCTTTATCCTCACCATAGGACCTTCCTCCTGGTGTCTGATAATGCTTGTACTCCTCAGTCCTCCAACAGTCCGCGTTCTGACTCTCAGCTTCTTGTGCCTCTTGCTCCCAGCTCCTTACACGTTCACTACAAACTGAAGTGAGCTCCTTTTTAAACCCAGGTACCCTGATTAGCCTGCATTAATTGATTCTAGCAGCTTCTTGATTGGCTACAGGTGTTCTAATCAGCCTGTCTTGTCTCCAGAAGGTTCCTGATTGTTCTGGAACTTCCCTGTTACCTTACCCAGGGAAAAGGGACCTACTTAACCCGGGGCTAATAATCTGCCTTCTATTACTCTCCTGTAGCCACCTGGTCCGACCCTGTCACAGTCTTTAAGTTGCCACCAGATTCCTCATTGTTTTTACGCGTCTACCCCTCTGATACTTTTTTGTGAAAGTGTAATTTACAAATTGGCCCTAACAGTCCTCCAGCAGCTTTCCCAAAATGCCCACTTTCCCGCAACAGTGACCGCTCTGGTCACAGTTATGAACTCCACTGCTCAGGAGTCAGAGAAACCTTTTTCTGATTGCCCAGCTTGGCGAGCACACCTAGCAGTTCTCTTATGTTGCATGCAACTCCACAGCCGATCATACCGACTCCACGCTGTAGATGCACTCCTGTCTGGAGTAAGTAGGAGGTATGGATCTCCTACGCCTGTGGGGAAAAGAGGCTGTGAAGGCACATCTATGGGCTAGCCAGAGAAACAAAAAGATTTGACAGGAGATGCAGCCAAAGGAGTACCACAGGGCTCAGCAGCAGTGCGTCATGAAAATGAAGGAACTGAGCTGAAGACCTGCCATTTTTACAATGAGCCGCATGATATACTTGGTAGAGACCCCTCATTGTGCCCCCAGACCGCCATGAGTCCTTCAGATGAGCCTGAGACAGAGACTGCTGCTATGAACAGCAAGGAGTGGGCCGATGAGGCCATGGTGGACACAGCCATGCCACAAGCCAGGACTAGTTCAAGACTCCATCACAATCTAGCTAGTCCCACCAGCAGAGAATGGAGAAGCATGATGAGGGGAAGGGATATCAGGTGGGGCCGAGGGGTTCAGAATGTGGGAGGGGACTCTGGGCTGAGTCTGGGGCAGGGGTTTGGGGTGAGGGAGGGGGTTTGGTCACTGGGAGAGAGTTTGGGTGCAGAATGGGGCAGGGGGTTGAGGTGTGGGAGGGGGTTTCGGTGCAGGAGGGGGCTCTGGGCTGAGCCTGGGGCAGGGGATTGGGGTGTGGGCAGAGGTGAGGGCTCTCTGAAGGAGTTCGGGTGCAGGAGGGGCTGGGGCAGGGGGTTGGAGTGCGAGAGGGGGTTCAGGGTGCAGCTGGGCAACGCTTACCTTGGGTGTGTAAGGGGACTGTTGCTCCCTTACTAACATTCAGTGGGGGTGTTTTGGTTGGCTAGCTCCCAGTACTAAAAGGGAAAGGTCTATGGGAAACCAGGACCCTGCGATTGACAGCCCCCAGGTACAATGGGGAGAGCCCAATGCTCCAGGTTAGCCTGAATGACAGGGCAGGCAGGCTAATCAGGGAGTCAGGAGGCCAGGAAGGTCCCGTCCTCTGTGTGAGCTGAATTTGCCTGGGTCAGACAGTGTGGTGCCGAGATAAGGAGAAAGCAGGAGCCCAAGCTAAGCTGGGGAGCGGAGCTGGGCCAGATCCAGAGGGATCAGAAAAGCAGCCCAGAGAGAGCAGACCTGTCCTGGGAGCAGAGCTGCAGCAACCAGAGCCAGAGGGGCCAAAGAAGCAGCCCAGGGAGCTGGAGGCAGAGCAGCAGCCGCAGCAGTGCAGAGACAGAGTGGTGCAACTGGGGCTGGAGCAGTCTGGAGCTGGATGTGTTGAGCAGCTGGGAAGACCGAGGGGAACCCTGGGCAGCAGGCCCAGCACAGGGAGACGCCTCAGCCAAGGGGCTCTGCAGGCCAGGCTTGGATCATAACCCCGACAGGGCGGGGGCGACACTGGGCAGAAGGGTCCTACCACTTAGAGCAAGTGTCCAACCCACAGCATCCCTGCAGCACAGCCAGGGCCTGAGAAGAAGGCCTGGGACTTACAAGGAACAGACTGTGAACTGCCCTGACGTTCCAGAGACACTGTTTATGATGTTCCCTGCCACAGAGCAGGTTGATGTGTTTCCTTTAACCTTTCCCATTTTCCCTTATTCTTTTTAAAATTAATTGTTGATTAAATAGCTTGCATTTGCTTTAAATTGTATGTAATGGTCAGTGGGTCAGAGAAGGGCCCAGTGCAGAGAGAGTACCCCGGAGTGGGGACACCCTAGCCCCTGTCCTAGGTGACCACAGTAGGGTTGGGGGTCGAGCCCCCAGGAATCCTGGGCCCAGCCTTGTTGGGGTTACAAGGACTCTGCCAGACAGGAGAGTGGAAGGGGAGTCCTCAAGGGCACGGAGGCCACTGGGTAAAGGAAATGGGAGCGAGGACTCAGATCCTTTCGTTAGCCCACTTCACTGGCGTAGTGCAGAAGCCAGGAAAGTTCCCCACAATAGTGGGACTATTCCCCCGCTTATAGGTGGCTCCCAGAAGCAGCAGCACATCCAACAGCTGCTCCTAGGCTCAGGGGTGGCCGGGCAGCTCTGCACGCTGCCCCTGCCTGCAGGCACCACCCCCACAGCTCCCATTGGCCACAGTTCCACGCTCCCTAGCCCCACCAGAGGCACCACCCCCCATGAGTCCTGATTGGAGGAGCACCCTGCCCCATTGATTGGGCCAGCTAAACCAGAAAGAGGCACAGGAAGTTGTCTGGGCAACTGGGCTCATGCATTGGACCCTGCTGTCTTGTCTGACTCCTGAGCCCTGCTTCCCTGCCTTTTTTCCTGATGTCTGCTTTCTGGGCCTGTTCTCTGATTCCAACTCTGGCTCTGACTCTTGACTCAACTCTCTGAATCTGATTCTAGCTCTGACCCTTGGCCCTGGCATTCAGTCTCTGACTATGGTTCGGACCCTTGACTCCATTTCCCAGCACAGACTCCTGCTCTGACCACTAGGTCAGACTACCCAAGTCCTGGTCCCTTACACACTGCCCTATACTCATACCCATGAAAAAGGAAATCAAAATTGTATTGTTTCATGCAATCAAAATTCCTTTGTCTCCCTCCCACCCAGGCCCTGGGCAGACCATACTCACTGTGGCTGGGGCTGAGAAGCAATGCTGTGCAGAGGTGCTCCAAAACTGACATGTCAGTAAGCATGTCTTATTAAAAGTTTATATGGGAATAAAGGAAGGGGGTTCTGAAACTATTTTTCCTTTTCTGTTGTGACTGAAAATATAGAGATGTGTCTGTCTGTTTTTTTTCAGCCACTGTTGGCATTGCAGCCTTGAGGTTTGCCCCCTCGACATCTGCAGAACACCTGATACTGATGAGGAGGAGAAAGAAGAGGACTAGGGAAGATATGTTCAGTGAGATCTTGCAAACCAGTGTTGCCTCGGACTGCGAACAAAGAGCAAGGAGAACCAACATGGCAGACAGCATGGAGAAGAACAGAGCAGACAGGAGAGAGGCCCAGGAAAAGGACAGTGAGATGCATCAGTACGTAAGGGGTCTTCTCAAGCAGAAAACCCAAATGCTGCAGACCCTTGTTGGCCTACAGGCCCAAAATTCCCAGACCCCCCATCCTTTGCAGTCCTTAGAGATCTCCATGTTAGCAGCTCCTTGCACCCCCGCCCCAGAATAACACGTGACATCACAGGCCATATCCTTACCCCTACTGCTCCACTCCAGGGGACATCAAGGAAAACCACAGCTTCACTGACCTGTAAGAACCACAGTTGGTTTATGAGTAACCAAAATGGACTACATTTGTGCACTGAAAGCAACAGAAATGTTTGCTGCCTTTCCAATTTTAAAGTTTTGTTCTGTTGATTTATGTTAAAACTTTGTATCGCATTGCTTCTTTTTTGCACATTGTATTTCTGCATTGTTGTTCACACTCACTAAATTTCTATTTTCTAAAAATGAAATTATCTTTATTAGTTCACAACACACATTGCAGAATGCACAGTGCAACTCACAGCACCCAGTACTTGTAAATGTGTAAAGCATCATAGAACCCTTAGGTTCAAGAAAACACACACTATATGTGTAACCCACACACCTTCTGGGTGTGGTGTTCTGTCCCATCGAGTGGCACCAAGACGACTTAGAGCCAACTGGCTCCACTTGTAATGCCGACAGACCGCGGTCATTGGCGGGTGGAATTGAACCTGGGACCTCTGGAGCGCAGTGCATAAGCCTCTACCGCATGAGCTAAAAGCCAACTCCTTTTTAACTAAGGCTGTAGAGCAGACTTATTTAGCTCTCTCTCAGCGGTCTTGGTGTCACTAGATGGGACAGAACACCACACCCCGAAGGTGTGTGGGTTACATATGTAGAATACAAAGAAAGCATGGCATAATTCATAGCATCGGTAAAACACAGTTTAATATTTATAAATGGCAAGCACTGTTCAATTCCAAGCAGCGCCCAAAGCTCCACAACCAGAGAACAGTTCAGCACAGCACAATACTGCTCTTCCAAAATCCTTCTCAACCACATAGCTCCAAATGGGACTCTTGTACTGTCCCTTGTATCTGGCTGTTCAAAGTCAGCACACAGCTGCTCCACCTCACCTTCTCACTGAAATCCAATCTTGTGAATAAACACTGCCAGTGCCCTTTTTATCTACCAAAAGAATATTCAACTGTCATCCTGCACTTGTAGTTGAATCTTTCCTTGGTGCTGTCAAGGTGGCTAGTGTACAGCTTCATGAGCCAGGGGATCAAGAGGTAGTCTGTGTTGCCCAGAATCCCTATGGGCATTTCCATATTGCCTATGGTAATCCACTGCTAGTGAAAGAATGTCCCTGCTAGAAGTTTTCTGAACAGTCCTGTGTTCTTAAAGATGCACGAGTCATGCACCTTCCCTGACCAGCCAAATTGATGTTGGTGAAGCATCCCAGTGATCCACCAACACTTGTATAACCATAGAAAAGTAGCCCTTTCTACTGATGTATTCTCTGGCAAGGTGGACTGGTGCCAAAATAGGGATATACGTGCTGTCTGTTGCTCCACCACTGTTCGGGAACCCCATTGCTGCAAAGCCATCCACTACGTCCTGCACGTTGCCAACAGTCATTGTCCTGCATCGCAGAAGACTATTAATGGCACTGTATATCTGGATAATTATGGCCCCCCACTGGCCCGATTTTCCAGCTCCAGAATGGTTTACCGCTGACCAGTAGCAATCCAGTATTACAAGCCTCCAGAGCAGGATTGCCACTCACTTCTCTACTGTCGATGCAGATCTCATTTTGGTGTCTCTGCTCTAGATGGGTGGGACAAGCTTTGCACACAGATCCAGGAATGTGGCCTTTCACATCCACAAATTCTGAAGACACTGTTCATTGTCCCAATACTGCATTATTATGCCCTCCCACCAGTCAGGGCTCATTTCTCGGGCCCAGAGCTCCACCATCTGCAACAGCTCCATCAATACCACCAATACTTTGAATTGTTTTTCACATCATCCTCTAGCAAACTGTCCTCAAAAGAACTGTCATGTCCCCCAGTGTTGCAGTATGTCCTTCAGGTCTGCAAATACAGAATGATCATGCCTCCTGTATTTGCAACATTGCATCTGCAACTTTCAAAAGAACCCTGCAGAGTTCTGTAGGCTCCATGCTTCACTCAGAAATAGCGGATATCGAAAAATGCCATGCGGATTTGTGGGATTAAAAAAAAGGTGCAAAAATTATGGGATATGGATGGCATTATGGGATGGAGAAAATTGCATGTTGGGAACTTGACCCCTAGTGACCTAATCACCCCTGGGTGACTTATTTCTATCCCATAACACATTGCAAAAATTTCCCAACTGGCATTGTGCCAGCGTGGTGCATGGCACACCTATCTATGTTGCACTGCACTTTGCATTTACACAAGCACACTTGGTGAGTATATGTAGTGTCAATGCAAGCAGCCAAATATGCACCTGCACAAACAATATACTAACTTTGGTGGCTGCATGCTGATTGTGTCAACCAATATTTGTAGTGTAGACATGTCCTAAGTGACATTCTAGAAGGACACACAGAGCTTAGAATTGAACACAGGTCTCCTGAGCTCCAGTCCACTGCCTTAACCACAACCTCATTGTTCCTCTTTACATACAAAAATAGAAGTTGTTCACCACAGTATTTTTGAGCAAGAGAATAAGAAATGTTGGAAATCCCATGGGAAAGCAACTCTTTTTCCGAATTTTAATTTAAAATATCAAAATGACACAGTTTAGGTGCAGATTAGAGGCATTGTTATAAAAATGCAAAACATCTAGAAATTTGAGGGTTTTCAAATTTCATTACGAACTTGACAAATTATTCCCATTTGTGCAGGGAAATTTTAAAGGCAAGTTTAGGAGTATACTATTATTAGGAATATCTTTTTTCTATGTGGAGTGACACAGGAAGAATACAATGTAATTTTAAGAAAGCCGCTGCAGATATAAAACATCATGGTCTCTGAAAAAAAACATCTGATTCAGTGTACAATCCATCACATACTTCTTGTAGGGCCATACTATCACTTCAGGGTGAATCACACTGAAACCTGATTTACTGAAAGCTATTGTGAAAGCACCTGTACCAGATGATAATTTAAACTACCCTAATTCTCAGGTTTATGGGAGCACTTTGCCACCAAGTTAGCAGCCCTACAAACATTTAATATACAAAAGGGATGATGTTTTCCAAAAAAGTTTCCAGCTTGTCAAGCAAGCTATCCTACTAAATCCATTCCTAAGTGAATTCGATATTCCCTACAGATATATTTGAATATAGAGTTGTTGTTGAAATTAAGGCGATAGATAATAACAGCAGTAACAAAGAAACTACAGGTGTATTTCTCTCATAAACTTTAAATGATACAGAAATAAGATATTCAGTACTCAGAAAGCAAAATTAAGTATGCTACTGGGCACTGCAATATTTCTGTACCTACAGCATTTGTACAGCCAACTACTAATTACTATGTATTAACTACATTTTCACTACCAAAGGCTCAACAGAAGCACATTTATTCTTAAGGTGAAAGCACTACAGAGAAAACATATTAAAAACAATAAAAGAACCTACACACATGTTAATAAGCTGACCAGAGATCACCTCAACTCCAACATGGGCTCTGGTTAGTGATTAGTTCATCAAACCCCACACAGGGATTTTCCTGTGGTCACAAGTTTATCACAGCTTCAGTTCAGAGCCAGCTCTCAGTCTTGTGGTACCTCAGTAGACCAAAGCCCTGTCAACCATTCCCTAAGAATTGGGGACCCCTTCCACTGGAGGTCGTGTCCATTTGTTGGATCAGTAAGAAGGCCCTGAGCGAATTTTAACTCTGGCTATTTAACCACAAATCCTTTCTTTGTCTGTTTGTCCCTGGAGAATCTAGTTTGAACTAGTATATATGAACCTCTTTTCAGGGGGTGATAGCTGTCTGGGGGTGTTACAATGTAAGTGAATTTACATAACCACTGTTCTTAGTTCCTGGATGGTTCTGGCCTCCCTACCCCCAGGAAATTAAATAGAACCCCTCAATAATACATAAACATTTTCATTTTTAATACCATGAACTCCTAAAATACATAAAATTAGGGCTTGTTTTTACTACAGGCTAAATTGATGCAGCAATCAATTTAGCAGGAGCGTCAATTTAGCAACTCTGGTTAAGACATGCTAAATTGACGGGAGAGCGCTCTCCCATCCACTTCTGTAATTCACCTCAATGAGAGGTGGAAGCTATGTTGATGGAGGTATGGCATATGGATGGTCCCATAGTGCAGTGTAGACACCGCAGTAAGTCGGTGTAGGTTACAGCAGCGTGACTTACATTGACTGTAGTGAAGACAAGCCCTTATTCTGTAAGACTTAATTTAATTCAATAAGGTTGTCCAGGATGTTTCAGGAAACTTCCATAACTGTCCCACTTAATAGTTTTGAAAATCAAGCTATTTATATTTAAGTGTTTAAATACATTGATTTATGGGTCTAACTTAAAGCAACTACGTTGCTAGAGTTTTACAACAGCTTAGTACCCAGAGTTTTCACAACCTGCATAAATGTTAGCAGTTTTGAAAATCTGCCCATTTCATTTACGGGCTGGAGTAACAGAGGAGTAATTTTGTAAATCTGGCCCCAATTGTGGGGAGCTGAGCTCTTTTAAAATCTGGTCCCTATCCTTTCGGTGTCAGTTTTCATACCTATAAAATGGTGCTAACATTACTTACTTACCTACCTCATCCAAATATTGGGAGGTTTAACTGGTTAATATCTATAAAGCACTTTGGCCTCAATTCAGGAATGCATCCCTATTTGGGAAAGCACTTAAGCATGGACTCAAATGCTCTACAAAATGAGAGTCTTTGAAGGTTTATGTTTGAAAGATTCATCACAAGATAAACTCTGAGGTTTCCATATATTTTAGGATAACAGATAGCATCTGAATAGTTACACCTGTGGCTAGATCCACAAAGAGGATTTAGGCTAAGCATTGCAATGCCTAATTTTAGGTGGCCTGCCACAAAATAGAACCTACAACTCTAAATTAGGACTTAGGCACCATATACAATCCATGGGCACAGTTAGGCCCCTAAGAATGAGGTTAACAAAACCCAACATGCTGAACAGGAGCCACTACAACTAGCCAATAGGAAATGCCAAGGAAAGGCGTGTGTAGCCTAAGCCCCACCCTTCAAAGGGATTCAGGCACCTAGCTCCAGGTCAGAGGGTGGCACCTATCCCAGTTTGGGATTCTCAGCAATTCTCAGCAATGAATTCACTCCTAGAGTTAGACACCTAAGGCAGGTCTGCCCTTCTTGCAAAAACTAAAAAGGAAGACATGTGAGTGATGGTGCATTTTTACCCAAAGCACTCATCCAGAATGTGGGTGATCAGAGTTTGAGTTGGAGCAGGGACTTGAAGCTAGCTCTCCTTTCTCCTAGATTAGTGCCTTAACCACTGGGCTATCCTGAGGCAAAGCTCTCACAAGCCCCTTCTGTTGAAGGCCTCTTTGCATATTAAATATTCATTGGACCAGAGAGCAAGTGAGATTGACTCTACAGTTCACTGGTTAGGACACTCCCCTGAAGTGTCAGGTTCCAGTCCCTCCTCCTATGAATTTTTAAGTATGTTATGCAAAGTGGAACAATTTCAAGATTGACAGAAATCTGCCCCTAACTATCCTAGAGAACATCTTGGTTCAAATTTCTGCTTCTCTCAGCCTCAGTGAGGATTTGAATCCAGGTCTCCCAAAAGTGCTCTAAGCACTAGGCTATTGAGTAAAAGAAGGAGGGAACTGATCTGGTACACATGTCCTAAGAGAGCCTGGCAGCATGTCTACCAGATTGTGTCCCATTGGCAAGATAGGCAGGGAATTCTTAGTTTGAGGATCCCAGAGGAGCTTCAGCATGAACTGAGTGCTGGGTATTAGGCTGTGCACATGCCCACTGGCAGATGTGTAGGTGTCTAGAGCATTTTAATCAGTCAAAACTTAGGCGCCTATGGGGTTAGGTGGCAGCTGAACGGGTGTTTTGAGGATCAACATTTTTGAGTGAGGTACCTGAACTGGAAGTTAGAGGCCTTAATCACTTTGTAGATATAGCAGTTATACTTAAGCCAGCTTTTCAGATACATTTTTCAACACAGAGTTCAGTTCTTTTCTACTACATGCCTGAACTAATATCAATAGGTAACCCTATTAACCAATGGAGTGTTGTTACTCTGAAAGTGAAGGTATATCTCTCACATTCCCAAGGCCCAAAAATGAGATACAATTTGCATCAGAAACATAAGCTAAACAAGAAAAATAGTAGAACTGGACACCTAAAATGGCATATTGTTCATTTCTTTAGATGAAATGGTATATTTAAGGGACTTATTTTCCCACCAAATGTGTGCACTATATATTATTGTGTTGGCACAATAAAAGGTATCATACTATAGATCTTGTCTACTTTTTCTTCAAGACTGAAACAGTTACATGCACTATATGTTCAGCAGAAAAATAACTGGTATTACTTTAAGATGGTTATTGTCATAAATATAAAGGGAAGGGTAACCACCTTTCTGTATACAGTGCTATAAAATCCCTCCTGGCCAGAGGCAACATCCTGTTACCTGCAAAGGGTTAAGAAGCTCAGCTAACCTGGCTGTGACCTGACCCAAAGGATCAATAAGGAGACAAGATACTTTCAAATCTTGGGGTGGGGGCTTCTGTTTGTGTGCTTTGTTTACAAGTTTGTTCTCTCTTGGGACTGAGAGAGGCCAGACAGAAATCCATCTTCTCCAACCCATCCTGATCCAAGTCTCCAATATTGCAACCAGTATAGGTAAGCCAGGCAAGGCGGATTAGTTTATCTTTTGTTTTATGTGAATCTTCCCTGTGTTAAGAGGGAGGTTTATTCATGTTTTCTGTAACTTTAAGGTTTTGCCCAGAGGGGGATCCTCTGTGTTTGAATCTGAATACCCTGTACAGTATTTTCCATCCTGATTTTACAGAGGTGATTCTTTTATCTTTCCTTTAATTAAAATTCTTCTTTTAAGAACCTGATTGATTTTTCATTGTTCTTAAGATCCAAGGGTTTGGGTCTGTGTTCACCTGTACAAATTGGTGAGGACTATTATCAAGACTTCCCCAGGAAAGGGGGTGTAAGGTTTGGGGGGATATTTTGGGGGAAGACGTCTCCAAGTGGTCTCTTTCCCTGTTCTTTGTTTAAAACGCTTGGTGGTGGCAGCATACTGCTCAAGGACAAAGCAAAGTTTGTACCTTGGGGAAGTTTTTAACCTAAGCTGGTAAGAATAAGCTTAGGGGGTCTTTCATGCAGGTCCCCAAATCTGTACCCTAGAGTTCAGAGTGGGGAAGGAACCCTGACAGTTATGTTTTGGGCTGAATTAATATGTCTCAAGATATCTTATTCCAAACTAAATGCATCACCACTTGAACTTTTGTACAAGGACAGGTATTGTAAGAGTAATCAATGTAAAAAACAAACAAACTGTATTTAGTTCAGATGGTAAGTTTATTCAATTGTATATATTGCAGTTAGGTACTGTTAACACTCCTGCTATCTTTCAGTACTTCATAATTATTGGTATTCAATTTACTGTCAATATACAGTGTACTTCAATATCTTTTTAGCTTCACCTATATTTAGACAGCATTTAACAGAGCCGAAGCTATGTTGCAGACGTTGACAAATGTTTACATAACAACTGAGATAACTAATTTCTGTAAAATGGTGGTTATCTTTTCTGAGAAATATAAGTCAAAGTCTTGCCTTACACTGACAGCTAATACTGAATTCTCCATGTTAGAGTCTTAAATTATGATCACCCACTCCCATGATTCTTAAGCTGCAATAGAAGATTTATCTCCTACTTCTCAACCTTTCATGATCTTTTTTACAACATTTAAGTACTTTTGTATAAGAGCGGCAACTACCAAAAAGCACTTGAAAGACTCAAATACCTTGTAACTACTGACCCACTCTTGTCTTCTCTAGATCATAGCAGGCCATTTGCAATATATTCCCATGCCTCATACACAGGTCTCTAAAGCAAGTCCTCATGCAGAAAACTGTAAAAGCTACTGACAAAGTAATAGCTTTCTGCCAGCAGTACACTACATAAATGTGAGCACTTTCCCTAAACCACTAAAAACATCACTCACTAGAGTTTCAGTTTTCCAAAATTGCCTTCCCTATACTCAGAGGGCTGCCGCTCTTAAGACTTCAGATAATTTCACAAATTGCTTATGATTTATTACATAAGTTAGCCTGATGGAGCATTAGATTCAAAGTATTAGATCCTTAAACTCTTACACAAGGAAAACAAAATTTGATGCTTAAGATACTGACTGAGAATTCAGTTGAAAAGACTGAAACTGCAATATCTGCTTTATGGCATTATACAATTCCTTTCTTTTAACATCCATGAAAGCTACATTTAGCAACTATGAAGAGCTCTGGACTAACTACCTTAGAGACTAAAGTAATTTTCCTACCTACAGAACATGTTCAGCACCGTACAGCACCAGTGCAAGATTCCACTCACATACATTGCTCCACGAATGTGACTCAAAACTGGACGATCATTTCTTGGGATGAGAGTGAGACATTTTCCAAGTCCATTCAGATCATTGGTCTCTCAGCTGAAACTTCCAGCCAGGGTATGAATTAGTGCCAATTGTGATATGAGAGACAGAGAGAGAGTCTGTGTGTGTCTGTGTTGTGAACAGCTTTCTCTTTAGGTACAGGATTGACAAACAAATAAAATTTTACAACCACCACCAAACAGTCTTCAGAGGAATAGACCTGGAGGAATTTAAGTGATAACCCAGAAGTGTATCCTTTCCTTGTCCCATCCCCATTCCACAATTGTGGAATATCACCAAGATCAGTACTTTAGAAGCATTAATGAATTTATCACAGCACCCCTCTAAGGGAGTATTGCACGCTTGGAGTGGAGTATTGCACATCTGGAGTGGAGTATTGAATGTCTGGAGTGGTTCACGACCATGATTACCAACCTCAGGACAGACCCTAAACTGGTGATATGTTCTATAATTATATTTCACCAACCCTGTAACAAATGTGAACTCCGGGGTCACTGTAGCAGTCTTACCATGGAGTCAAAGACAGTCCCCTGGGGCACTCCAGTCTATCTTGCCACCCAGGCAAGCTGGCCTTAGTGACAAATGGTCACTTACACTAAAAATCACAAAATATTCAGGTTGATCCCAGTCCCAAGAGACCAGTCACTTACCCAAGGTCGATTGTACCTTAGATCTCACACCAAAGACAACACTGGTAGGTACAATCCTATAGTAAACTAAAGATTTATTAACTAGGAAAATGAAATGAGAGAGTTATTTACAGGTTAAAGCAGGCAACACACAAGCACAAATGAGTCACAGTCTATGGTTGCAAAAGGTGACAGAGATGTAATAATCTGTCCACTGCATGTCTTTTAAGGTTAAACCAGGTTGACCCTGGGGACTCTCTGCTTTTTTGTTTCTTAGCTCGAGGGGTCCAAACAGCAAAGAGAGATTCAGCTTCTCCTGGTCATGGATTTTTATCCCCTCCACTCCAGAGTCCAAACTGATGGAATGAGTTAACGTGTAGGTCTCTCCTTCATGGCAGGAGTTAGAAATGCAGTCAACAGGGCCATTCTCCTTTGATGCTACACAACACCCCATTTGCTTTCAATGGACCATCTTGTATGCAGGACTAGCCCTTTACCTTAATACCTTCTGTCTGGTGAGTTATACAATTACATACATTTACAATGCAAATACTCAGTATTACTTTGGCAATAGAAACCTTGCAATACCTCTCTGGTTGACCAGGGAAGGGAGGTAACTCCCTCCTGCATGAACAGGTTGTCACCAAGTAATATTTCTCCCTGTTGATGCATTTTAACCTTAAGACTATAAAGGCATAAACTTCAATATAGTTATATTATTCCTTACACATTACCCATACACACATCACACCATGATTATGAAAATCGATCATTTGCGAGCTTACATGTTACCTTTTATGGACCAATACCCTGTAAGCAATGAATTTGGCGTAGTGAGTTTGTCAGATCTGGGACGAGAGTTGTTTGCAAAAAACAGGGCATCCTTTGCTAAAGGGCCTCTGTGTCACAAGTGTTAAACCATATCTAGACTAGGTGAAAAAGCATATTTTAAAATGTTCTAGCTAGTACATTTTTAAGCATGACCCATTTTCCTAGTTTAGATAGGACCTTACTTGTGTCGTGGGTCTCAGTTACTTATAAGCATTCAGAGAATGTGAACATTATAGAAAACTAAATAATTTTTTACTCTGATCAACGGTTGTGGGGGGAGAATGGTGTGTGTATAATGCAGCAAGTTCTGCGTTATGTGGTAAGAGTACTGCCCTACTTGGTAAGTGCTAAGAGATCTACTGATGAAAAGTTGTATACAAGAGCTATTATTATTCTTATTGTTAGGATACCGCCAAAAGCTTTGCTGGGCATTGTTGGTTCTGAAAATTATAGCTTGTGATTGTCAGGAACTGGTAGGATGTACACTGAAGGCTTGATCTGGAGCCCACTGAAGTCAATACAGTCATTCCATTGATATCTGTAGGCTTTTGATAATTTCTTAGAACCTAATCCAAAGCCCATTTGTAATCAGTGGAAAGGGTCCTACTGTATCATAGAATATCAGGGTTGGAAGGGACCTCTGGAGGTCATCTAGTCCAACCCCCTGCTCAAAGCAGGACCAATTCCCAATTTTTTCCTCACATCCCTAAATGGCCCCCTCAAGGATTGAACTCACAGCCCTGGGTTTAGCAGGCCAATGCTCAAACCACTGAGCTATCCTTCCCCCCTAAACTATTGACTTCAATTGGTTTTGGAATGAGCTGAGCTAGAGTTTTTCCAGTTCATCTTGCAGGACCACAGCTGCAAAAGTCTTTGTGTTTTAAGTTAGGGGAAAGGTTAATTATAGGGGACTAGGACTAATATGGCTCCATTTTATAGTGCTTCTAGCCATCATTTGATATCTGACTTATAGCATCTGTCTTTATAAATCTTAATTAAATGCCTCTTCAGATTCGAAATTTAAACAGTCACTTATCATATGTCAGCAGTAGTGTCTATGTCCACTAAAACCACATGAAAATGCAGCATCTTCTGCCAATGCAGCTCATGCTGTGCTCATCTCTACAAGCATCATTAATGTTGAAAAGGTAGATATATGCTAGCCGCAGCATAGTGTTTTTTGACAGGTGATATTACAGCCAAGAGGACTGAATTTTTTTCCCCCATCTCACCTCTGTGTATAGTTTAGAATATTCTGTGTTGCTGATTGGTAGGTTCTATATTCATCATGCTTTGAATAGTGAATACACTGTATAGACTGTGATAAGAGAATCTCTGGCTGAGACTATAGAAACTTGTTAATACCAGGTAGGGCCTATAACTGTCACATTGTACCAGTATGAAAGGCAAGTAAAATATAAAGTGTAAAATGCACTCACTGTTAAAAAGAAAACTCTCCATAAACTAGGTGTCTCTGCTGTTCCTATAATGAAGATGAAGCTGTCTGTTACAAATTAAAGCTAGAGGTACTCAGAAATGAATTTGAAATGGTTAGGATTTGAAATAAGGATCTAAAAAAGACTACTAGCAGGATGTTTGGGCATAAAAAGTGGTATATTTGGCAAAGTGAACTGTCGGAATGGTGCTATTTTTCTAATGTATCACTGAAGTGACACAAATAAAAACATACAAAGGTTTTTTTTAATTGAAAAAGAAATCAAATCTAACACTCTGATATACATTCTTAACATGTTGCAGCACTAGCCCATTTGATAAATGTAAAGGCTGCAAAGCTACTGTCACCAAGTTAATATTAAGGTTAAAGAGCCTACCCATTTTAGTGCTGTGATACATGGCCTCGTCCTTTAAGACAGTGAATGATAGAGCTAGAAAGGACTGTAATACCAGCAGAGCTCAGTGTTAGTTACAATGATTAGGAATGAGATTTAAAGTTTAAGTCCCTTTTTCGTCTATTCAAGGAGCTGTTTTAACTCAAGCCTATAGGTCAACCAATGGCTCAAACAACTTTCTGGTATATTATCAAGATTATTTTCCCAAAAAACATTCAGGGATACTGAATTACTCATTTTTAGGTGGGGAATTACTCAAAACTACAGTTGTCTGCATTTCATGTCACTTAGTCATTTGTTCAGATTGGGGATGATAAGCAGCTGCAGGTGCTTCTAAAGGTGGTTTAGTTCCGCAGCTTTGCAATTTTCTGAGTCAAATGAAGAAAATTTCTAACAATATTTTCACTTATTTATGGACCTTTATTCCAGGATCTCAAAATCCTTTACAAAAATTAATATATTTGTCCTCGCAACATTCCCTCATGGTGGGAAAGTATTATTCCCACTTTACAGATTGGGAAACTGGGGCAGGAATAAAATGTAGGGTTTTTTATTTTCATTTTTGTACTTTAATCCCTAGATCACACTTACTCTTCCTCCTGCAACATCTGGAAATTTACATCTGAACAAATTCACATACATGATGAAGATGCACTAAACATGTAAAGTTAGCAGAAACATCAGCTAACACTTGAAATTTTAGGGATTGGGCTATACTAAAAATATTACAAACAAAAGGGTCTCGTTCATCAAGTTCATAAATTTGTTCTGTAGAACTATTAAATAGAGGTGGACTGGCAATTAAAATATTGATTCAATTTTATGTCTGTGGATAGTCCTTAAATACTCTACTCCCATGTTGGTTTGCCTTTGTAATAGGGAGCCTAATATTATTATGTATCAACAATTACAGAAAGTATTGCTTCTAGCCAGGGCTGTCCCTAGGGGATGCGGGGCCCAGGACAAATTAGCCTGTATGGACCCTTCATGAGGCAGGGGGCGCGCTGGGTCTCCGCCGGGGGTGCTGGTGGGGGGGATGGGGCCCCAGCTGTTTCGCAGGGCGTCGGACGAGGAGGCTTACCTGGAGCAAGGCGCACCCATTGGTGGTTGCAGGTGCCTGTCTGCTGAGTGCCGGTGCTGGCTCCTGCCCAGCCTGGGCTGGGTCCCCCACACTCCCCAGCCTCTGCCTTCAAATAATGGTGGGGCCGGGGTGGGCGCACGGGGCGGGGGAGCTGCATTTGCAGCACCCCTCTGATAGTGCTGCCTCAGGCCTGGCAGGGGCCCAAGAGCTCAAGGAGGATGTGTAGTTTGTTCACAGGTGCCATTGGGGACCCCGGCTGCACGCACAGCAGCCAGAAACCCCTGACCCAGGCCTGCCGAGCCCACTCACCCCCGCAGCTACGCCAAATGGTATGAGCCGCTGGGAGGAGGCGGGGCCAGACACACCACACTGCCTCCTGCTCATTGGCTGCCTCTGCCTGCTCTGCTCAAGGCAGACAGCAGCTGTCCTCACCCCATCTAACACGGTGATGTCGAAGCGCGGGGCCCCCCAAAACGCAGGGCCTGGAGCAGTCACCCCGATTAGCCCTACCCGAGGGACGGCTCTGCCTCTAGCAGATGGTACTTCTGGGAATGAGGTTATAGTGTTAACCAGACATTCAAGTCTGTTGTTGGTAGAGAAAAGATGGTCTTATGGTCAAGGCACTGGACTGGGACTTGGAAGATCTGGGTTATATTTCTGGTTCTGACACAGACTTCCTGTGTGACCTTGTAGAAGCCATTTATTCTTTCTGTAACTCAGTCCTTTATCTGTAAAATGAGGATAATAAACTTGTGACACTGGCAGACCAGGTGCCAGCTCATGCCAAGGCCACAGGCCACACTGAACACTTACAAATGCTGAAAACCAAACTTGCTTATCTGTATGTTAGTATTATCAAAATTGATATTAGATGTTACATTGATAAGAATGTGTTTAGTGTTTAGACTTCATAAAATGCTTGTAGGATGCTGCATATATTGATCTCACTTTTAGCCCAAGGTGTAAAGCAGTTTTTCAACCATTTTTCATTTGCAGACCCCTAAAATACTTCAGATGGAGGTGTGGACCCCTTTAATTTTAGACACGTTCTGTGCACCCCCCAGGGGTACACAGACCACAGGTTTAAAACTACTGCTACCAGAGAAAGGAAATAAGCTATACCAGTAAAATGCATTTTATACAAGTATCAGTGCATTGTACAAGTAGAAATGTAAAAAGTCACAACATATCTGAAATAGGTACACTTATACAAAAGCTGAGTGTAGGCCATACCGTAGTATCTCTGGCACAAGACACACATCAAGGTTGGAGTTTCCAAAACACACACAGTTGGTCTAAGTCTGCTCTCATTGAAGTCAATGGCATTTTCCCATAGACTTCAATGGGAAGCAGAGTTAGATCACTATGGAGTACTCAGGAAAATCTCACCCTGAGTCATGTCATGTTGTTTGTAATAATATAGACTAGGTAACATATTCACGAGAGACCATGTTGTTGATAAGTTGGGTTAAGCATCGTTGCCCGCCAACATTGTGTAATGAGCTGTGTCATATTCACTCCTTTTTGCCTGAGTTTGCAGAAATGAGAAGCAGAAGTGTCCTGGTTTTGCTGTCATTGTCACTGTCTTTCATGTGACTGCCAGGGCACAAAATGCCTGCGGGCTCAACTTTCTTGTTACATACTTTTTGACACTGCATTTTAACTTAACACTGTCAAGAATGTTGTTTTAATTCTGGAGTGCCCAAAACTTTTCAGCATTGAGAGCTGCATTAGCAACTTGCTAGAAGACCGAGGACTGCCCTTAATTTGCATGTACATTTAGATCATTTTAAAAATAAAATATAATGAACACAACAATAACATTTGCTTCTCCTCAAATTTTCTTTGGTAGATGAATAGAAAAGGAATATTTTCCTTTATCTAATTTGTCCTTTTCAGTTTTATTACATACAACATTTTCTCTTCTTCTGACCTCTGTTTTTTCAATAATTATTTATATCAGGGATTCCCAAACTTGGTTCACGGCTTGTTCACGGTAAGCCCCTGGCGGGCCGTGTGACGCTTTGTTTACCTGAGCATCCGCAGGTACGGCCACTTGCAGCTCCCAGCGGCCGCCATTCGTGGTTCCCAGCCAATGGGAGCTGAAGGAAACCCTGATTTATATCAATAAAGCTCTGAAATAGGGTTCATTTGTTAGCTGCTCTTGTCAGGAAAAGATCAAGAGCACACACATTGTTATTGTGCATGTCCTACAAAAACAGTGAAAATTAATTCTCTTCTCAATACTTTTACTAATGAAAGTGGTGGACTTAAATAGGTATTTGAATTTAACAGTAGGTCAAACAATGGGGCCTTGATCTTGGTTGGTTCTTAGTCACTTCTGTAAACAGGATTAATAAATAAAATAAATAATAAATTACTTCAAAATGCCCTATCTGTGGCTTTCTCTAGCACTTACACTTACACAGCTTGTGTTATTGGAAGCCATAGTACAATCTCTATCCTTTTTTTTTTTCCTTTTTTAAGAATTCTATTATTGCGTGGGTAATTTTGTTTCTGTGTGTTGGATGACTTGGCCCTTAAGTATCAACAAATGCAATCAAGAGTAAAATGGCATATTGTGACATTGAAACAGACAACAGTAACCTAACCCCCAAATCCACCTTTTGAATATGGGTATATTTCATTGTGGCATACATGCCTAACTCTAAGCACCTAAGTTTGAAAATTTTGGGTAAAAGCTCTTCTGAAGTTGAAGAAACAATGTTGCAGGATGCCAAGTGCTTTGAAAAGCTGACATTAAATTTCATGCCACTGGCATCAAAAATACTCACTTTGCAGCAAAATGGCTGAAATGATTCAGATTCAGAAATGACAAGATGGGTCAGGCAATATCCTTTATTGGACCAACTTCAGTTGGTGAGAGAAAGACGTGCTTTCGAGCTTACACCGATCTCTTCTTCAGGTCTGGGAAGAAGAGCTCTGTGTAAGCGCAAAAGCTTGTCTCTCTCACCAACAGAAATTGGTCCAGTAAAAGATATTACCTCACCCACCTTGCCTCTCTCATATCCTGGGACAGACGTGGCTCCAGCAACACTGCATAAATTCAGAAATGCCAATTCTAATGTTAAAAAGTCCCTTTGGACTCAATTCTCCACTGCATTCAAGATTGTTTAGTGTGGGCATCGGCGAGTTAATTATGGCTGTCCAATTCCGTGCTGGCCCAGCATGAGTTACAGCAGCTTCTAATGCTAACGGCGGATCAGCACAGCATAACACTGTCACCTTCCTGTACCAATCCTGACAGACCCTACTCCCCATTTAGCCTCTGCTGGAGTGAGGCATGGCTGATGCAGGAGCCTGATTCACTGTCTTTATAAAAACTGGAAAATCTTTGCTGGTCTCTCATAGCACTAATCCAACCTCCTTTACACCATTTAAGCCATGCCAAGGGACTGCAGCACAACAAATCTTGTCCTTTATTTGCAAATGTATTTCATGATCTACAACCTGAGAAGCATTTATCACCTTGTGAACTTGCAGCTTGCTGTGGTGCGCAAAACCGGTGTGATTTCTTCTAAGAACAGGCACCCCTGTATCCAGATTATTAGGTTTTCTATTGCTACATAATTTTTGTTGGATATTATACTGCCTGTTAATTTTCAAAGCACACTTACGCTGAAAAGTTAGTAATAATAACCACAAATTCATGAACTGTGAAATTGGTGCACTGAAATAAATTGCATTAATTTGGCACTAGAGCTGAATGCTGTCAAGTAAATACTTGTAACATGATAATAAAAACACAGCAAAAACATAATGACTCACACTGTGAACGGATCTTTTAAACAGAAACACTCAGTTGTGTCAATCAAAAAGAGTCAACATTTTGCTGTTGCCATGGCGTCTGAGCTCTCAGAAAATATTGAACTCCAATTGTGGGTTATTCCTTTGCTTAGGAAAAATAATGTGATAACACAAGCCTTGTATATACACAGAAATTGTGCCAATTTAGCTTAATCTTTTTAAAAATGTTTTAGTTAAACCAATCAAACTCCTGTGTAGACACTTGTAGTTGGGATTAAGTGTATTTTATCAATGTAAGGGTATCTACTCAGCCTTTTGCACCTATTTCGAATCACATCTTACTTAAACTACAACTTTTCATATCAGCAAGTCCATAGACACAGGATCTTGAGCTCCTAGTGTAATCTATTTACAATATAGGTATTCTCTGGCAGAACAAAGTTCAGCTTGTAACTGACAGATGTAGGTAGCATCCCTTTCAGAAACCAAGCAACGCTTTGGGTTCAAGTTCTTCAGTCAGACTGTGTACCAGCAGCTGCTGTTTCCCCCAAAGACTTTGTAAAACCTCCCAATTCTAAGGGCTTCTGTACATTAGCAAAGTTGCACCAATCTAACGAAAGGCTCGTCTATAACGAAAACTTATATTGCAATAGTTATGTCTCTCAGGAGTGTGAAAAACCCACACCCCTAAGTCTCCTAGCTATGTCAAACTAATCCCCAGCATAGACAGCACTAAGTCATCAGAAGAATTCTTCCATCAGCCTACCTATTGCCTCTCTGGGAGGTGGCTTAACTGCAGCAATGGTCATGGGTGTAGTTTGGGAGGGGTAGGGGGTCATTGCAAGGCATCAGAGGCACACAGGGTCACATGCCACTGCCTCGGTCTCCTTTCCTCCCCCCACTCACTGGGAGGGGAGGGGGACTCTGTCTTTCCCAGTGGAGCCCACCCCCGGCTGGTTTCTAGCTCACTCAGCCCATCTCAGCAGCAGCCAGGCCTAGTCAGGCAGCAGTGGGGCCAGAACGGAGCTGCTTCTGCTGCCGGGTGAGGTTGGCCGCGCTGGCTCACTGCCTCGGCAGCTGGGTTCTAGTGGGTCCTGGGTCCCCTAGTGCCCATCATTGTTGCCTTCTGCATGTGCTGGGTACCCTGCATGGCCACCATCCTGTCTCCTGTACAAAAGTGAGTGCCTGCAGAGGACAGTGGGGAAGTAAGGGGGATGGAATGGAAAAGAGGGTGAGGGGAATGGGACAGGGGTAAGGGAAAAGAAATGACTTAGGCCTGGTCTACATTACAAAGTTATGTCAATGTAAGCTGCCTTGCATTGACCTAGTTGTGCAGGTGTCTACACTTAATTTTGTCTCCCATTGATGTAAGTTGACCTTTACACCAAGATAGTAACACCACCTCCCTGAGCAGCATTGAGCCAAAGTCGATGTATGGAGATCGACACTGCATTGCCTATGTCAACCCTACCAGTCCTCCAGCAGCTCTCCCACAATTTTTCTGCTCTGGTCACATTGTGAACTCCATTGCCCAGCAGTCATAGAGACCAGAAGACCCCCTTCCCTTTAAAGCCCCATGAATATTTAAAATTCCCTTTCCTGACTGCCCGGATTGGCAATCACCTGTAGCAGGCTCTCCATTGTTGAGTGCAACTGCCCAGGTGACCATGTCAGCTACAGATGTGCTCCTGCCTGGAGTAGACAAGAGATATTAGATCTCCTGGGCCAATAGGGAGAAGAGGCTGTGCAGGCACAGATCCCAACCAACCACAGAAACATCAACATCTTGCACAGATTGCATGGGGGATGCAGGAGAAGGGGTATGACAAGGACCAGGAGCAGTGCCACATGAAAACCAAAGAGCTGCAGCAGGAATACCAG
This sequence comes from Lepidochelys olivacea, assembly GCF_965140295.1. Taxonomy (NCBI): domain Eukaryota; kingdom Metazoa; phylum Chordata; order Testudines; family Cheloniidae; genus Lepidochelys; species Lepidochelys olivacea. The sequence goes on along the minus strand of NC_140411.1, from coordinate 70,571,643 downwards.
AAGGCCAGAGAAGCCAACAATTGATCTGGTGTCAAGCCACAGACCTATCGCTTTTACAATGACGTCATACTCAGTGGAGACCCACTACCACCCCACACAACACCATTGATACCTCTGAGGAGCCCAAGTTACAGGTCCCAGCCATGAACAGCAAGGAGGAAGAGGAGGAGTATGCAGGACAGGCAACCAGGGGATCCTGGCGTGCAGCATGCCACGACCTGTTTTTGACTCCATCACAATCTAGCCAGGCCTGGCAGTCAATCACGGGCAAGCCTGATGCAAGGGAAGGAATCATGGGTAATTGTGTCATACATTTTCCATTACAGGGATGGAAATAGGAGGACACAGCTTTTGACTTTTCATTAATTTGCTTGTCCTAGAAGAGGTTGTGATAAAAGGAAGAAAGTTAGAGTTGCTCTGTGCTTTTCATTCCCCTAGAGTTGGGGGGGGGCATGCTGAGCAGTTTGTTTATTCATATAGAAGGATGTCCCTTGAATCATTCTGAGAGATCTAGTTGAAACTTTCATGGAGGTACGCTGCAATATTCTGCTGATATGTACTGTACAAACTGTAGAAAGACAATCCCTGCTCCACCAAATAAGAAAAAAGTGTTCATCATAAAATTTATTTGACAAGTTTCATCATACTGCTGGATGAAGAGTGAAAACATATATAGATTCAATAATTTATTAGAAAAAATATTATGAAATGTATCATCTAAATTATTTGGCAAATATCAGTTGAACGGTACTAATCTACAGTGACTGTCAGCCCCTTCTGAGAGTTTCCATATCAGATACTTCAAGGAAGTTATTAATTTCATATCTTTACCTCTTACAGAGTGATTGGATGGGCCAAGGGATTACTGTGATGATCAGAGGAGGGTTGAGTTTAACACATAACCACTCCTCTGCTCATCTCTCCAACCTGGTTATGTGCCAGACAGACAGGGAGTTCTTATTAGATTGACTGAGGGAGAAGAGAGTAATAGCAGTAAGCACTCATGTCATTGGCAAGGTCAAAACTAGAGAAATGGGCAGGAATGGAGGAGGAAGCAAAGCAAAATCCAAATGTCCATCTAGTTCTGTGCAGTCTCTCTCCAGTCTGTGACTGAAATGTGGCAGCTCTTTGATATCCATCTTTATTCTTGCAACACAACTTGCTCTACAAAAGGGCCAAACAGTATGTTTTTTTTACCCTGTGCTCTTGTTATCATAGACTCTCACAGGCATCCATTAACATGCAAGGATTAGAACCTAATGGTACATACAACCAATACTTAGGTAATAGACTTAGGAGGTAATAGAGCTGAATTATTCTACCATTACCCAATTAAGGATGGAATAAGCAAATTAGGCTATGAAAAAACACAGGCATCTACAGTCCTTTATAGGTATTATGAGTTTTTTTCTACAGATCAGGAGGTAGGCAAATTGAACCTGCTATTAAAACCTTTGGGTCAGGTTCTGACATGGTTACTCATGTATCTGTAGAAATCAGTAAAACTATAATGTACTACATCAAAATGTACTACCCAATGCGAGTCAGGCTAAATCTGGACCTTTACCGCTAAATGCATATGCTGATGCTCTGTGGTGCTGAATTCTAGAAGATAGTTGATGTTAAAATTAGGGAGCTTTCTGGGCCTTCCAAATGCCAGAACTGATATAATTATGAGAACAGAAGTAGGGATTTCTTCCTATCTATGTTATCTGTGGGGGAAAGCTGTGTGATCATGGCGAATCTCAATTTGAGTGACATGGTGGAGGTCTGATGCTGACAGTACTAAAACATCCTTGGAATTTTTAATTATACTAGATGATGATTTCCTATCTCAAAAAGCGTTGCATCTAAACACAGGGGAATGCTATGTTAGACCTCGTCTCGACGGATAAAGAGGAACTAATCACAGAACTAAAAATTCATGGCCACTTAGGTACAAGTGATCATTACTTGATCACATTTATAATGTTCAAACAGAATATAGTATAGACAAGTAATATAAATACGTAATGATTTAAAAGGCCAATTTCACAAGCTGAAAACAATTATGATCCAAATCAGCTGGAAGGTAGAATTTAATGGATTAGAAAACATGTTTTATAGTAACAGACTGTAGAAACTCATTCTATTTCACTTAAGTAAGATAAGGTTAAGAGGTGACTTGATCTCACAGTCAATAAGTTTCTACATGCAGAGCAAATATTTGATAAGGGCTCTTCAATCTAGCAGAGAAAGGTATAATGCAATCCAGTGGCTGAAAGTTGAAGCTCGACAATTTCAGATTGGAAATAAGGCATAATTTTTTAACAATGAGGTTAATTAACCATGGCGGCATCAATTTACCAAGGATGAGTGGTAGAGTCTCCATAACTGTCATTTTTTAAATCAAGATTGGATGTTTGTCTAAAAGCTATGCTCTGTGAATTATTATGGAGAAGTTCTATGGCCTGAGTTATACAGAAGGTCAGACTACATGATCACAGTGGTCCCTTCTGACCTTGGAATCTACATTGCAGAGTAACAAAAATAAAATGAAATACTGGGTTAAAGAGACAAATCCTCTGCTGGTGTAAATTGGTTTAGCTCCATTGACTTCAGTAGGTGAGGCTCTCCATTGACTCTGAAGGAGCTGCAGCCAAATTATACTAACTGAGGCTCTAGCCTAAAAGACCATTTCTTTTACATTTCTTAAGCTGCAATATGTTTACTAGAAACTGGGGGAAATGTAGTTCCCTATTTAATATAGGCCACTTAGATAGTGATTTGAAGAATATGGGATTGGGAAAATAATGGAACTGAGCACAAAAAAGAGGATGACAGGAAAGAGGAAACAATTAGAAAAGAAGCTTGATATATGTTGCTGCACAGATAGAGAGGGAGACAACAAAGTGTCTGAACTAAGTCTTTGGAATTATGATTTTTTAAAAGAAGATAATATATGAGTCCTTTAAAACCAATGAAGTATCGCAAATTCAGAATTTCACCTACAAAAACCACTGTGAGGGGACAATATGTGGGGATGCCAATAATAAAAAGTGTGTAACACTAGTTGCTAAGGCTTATAGGAGATTGTTATCTTTATTTGATGGAATGCAATTTTTACAATGATATAAGGAAAATCAGGTGATGACCCGTAATAAAGGAAAGAAAATTCCTTTTCCATGAAAGAATGATCAGTTCTATCTCCTCTCACAGAGGACAGATAATTCCATGCTTGTAATTGCAACCTTTGTACATGTGGCTGTCAAGATTAGATAGGAAATAGAACTGCTGTATCATTTATATAACATATGTTGTTTGCGTCTGTCATTTTCTTCCAATGTTTTCTTTCATTATTTTATTGTATTACTGTAAAAGCAGGGCTAATCACAAGCCCTTGTTTGGTTTTAACTAAGACCTTTCATATGTAATTGCTCTTCAAATGCATGGACAGGAAAGGCAGAATTCTCGGGGAGTTCAGAAATGGGCTATTTCTGTAATTGGGCCACCTTGGGCCACTCATCACACTACACGAATATTAATATTTCTTCCATGGGTGAATCTATCTTGACCTTCACAGGTTCTACCTTCTTCATTAAAATTGATAGTAAAAGGTGATACTTAGTGAGTATAAGAACTCAGCTGTCTGCTTAACTAAACCCATATGTCCAGAAATAATAAGCTAAATAGTTTATCAGGTTATGAAGGTATTCTGATTTATGGAGAAACCAAATGAATCACTGTAATTGTATTTATTTCCTTTCTTTTTGAGCTGCCTTGGTTCTCTTACTGAATACAGTGACAACTTAGGCTATGTTTACACTTGGAGCTAGGGGTGTGATTCCCAGCTTGCGTAGATATACTCACAACACCTTGATGAGAACTAGCATGATAAAAATATTAGTGTAGCCACCGGAGCACAGGCAGCGGTGAGCAGGGCATGGACTAGCTGCCCTGAGTACAAAGCTGCCTGGAGACCCATGGGTATGTGCTTGGAGTGGCCAGCTTATCACTGCCCATGCTACCACAACTACGCTGCTATTTTTAGTATGCTAGCTCAATTAGAGCTAGCGCAGGTATGTCTACATGAGTGGGAAATCACATCACCAGCTCCAACTGCAGACATAGTGTGTGATCTTCAAAGTACCAACAAAATTTGGCTTCTTATCAAAGGTAGTCTGCTAATACAGATGGAGCAGAATTGTACTCAGTACATTTGAGACAAGAGGTTTCTTAGTAAGAATAGGTTTTTATACAGTTTTCTCTGGACTTGTAGCTTTTGTGTTTGCTACAACTCAAAGTAATTTCCTCTACTGTCCTATAAAACGCAGAAAGTAGCCAAGCAAGAAAGTTTCCAAAGTGGTAATTCACAGGGTTCTATGGAAGAAGCAATATGAATACTCAAATACAGGTAATGTTCACATTCCTTTACATCTAAACTAAATGGCAGTGTTAGCAGAGGGCTAAATAAAATCTGAATCCAGGAAAGAATATTGAAGAAGAAGTGGTACATAATAAAGGATATCACATTAGTCATTTCCCCCTCTAAATCCTACTTACAATTCTAATTAGGGGTAGTAATTGTAGTTGCAGCAGCAAGGACATTGTCATTTTAGCAGCTGATTGACAAGAGCTAACTGTATCATTAGATAAAAGTGAGTGGCAGTGTGAGGCCCAGAACCATGGTGGCAGTCTTCAGGCAAAGTAATTTGGTTCCTGTCTTGTAATCAAGTAATTATATACTTTATGAAGTATGCATTTTGTTACAAAAAAGAGGTCTTGGAGGGAAGGTGGACGTATGACACAATGAAAGGCCCAAGCAAGGTTGGAAGCATAAAGTTTGAAGTAGTTGTGTTTAGCAGTTTCCTACTTCTTTGTCAAATGCTATCATACAAAGCTGTAATAGCACACTGTAGGTGATCCCATCACAAAACCTAAGGAAATAGTGGCGTGATGTTTGTGAGGTGTTATTAACTGTTGGTGCAGAATAACTAGACTTAGTACACGTGTATCCATGGCTGGCACATGATCTCCTCTTAGTGAACTTGGTGTAAAGCCAGAGTAATTCAACTAAAGTCAGATATACACCAGATATCCAGATGTACACCAGATATACACCAGCATAAAGGGAAACAGAATCTGACTCATTGTCTCAAGCTTTATATACTTCTTGTATGATATAATAGGAGGCCTTTTTGACAGATTGCAAGGGGCCAAAAAGCACAATCTTGAGCATTTGTCTCTCCATTTCAGACAACCAAGGGTGGGTAAAGCTGGATTTGTAGCTGTTGTACATCACTGGAGTAGCACAAAGTATCTGGAAAGTGCTAATGAATCTAGTGATGCAAATAATAATGTCCTAAGTGTGGCTGTGATAGAGTGCTAGCAACAGCACCCCGTTTACTGATGTGGCTGCTGCACAGAAAAGGCTGCAGGCTTTGCTGAAAGTTAACCACTTTTCTACTGGGGGTTGTGGTGGGGCTGTGCTCCACCCCCAGGCAATATTGGGCCACAAGAGGCCTGTGGGAGAGCCAATTAGTGCCGAGCAGAGGGCAGCCGATCAGGATCAGGCTCAGCCCTATATGAAGGCTGTCAGGAAAGGAGCAGGCAGTCTCTCCCAGACCTTCAAGGGAGAAGGTTGGTCTCCTAAGCTAAGGAGACCAGCACCTTGGACTCTGCAGGGCAGGGCAGGGCAGGGCAGGGCAGTGCTGGGCAGGGCAGGGCAGGGCAGGCTCAGCAGAGCAGAGCAGAGCAGAGCAGCGCTGCGGGCCCTGAGGAAAGGGTCTAGAGGGTGCAAGGGGTCAGGGGGGAAGTGACCCAGGAAGGATGGACAGATGAGGGGAGTGAAGGAGGGCATAGAGGCCATCCTAGAGGGTCCCTGGGTCAGGACCCAGAGTAGTGAGTGGGCCTGGGTCCCCCCCTTCTCCCTTGTACTACACCTGGCTGAAGAGGAGCGTGGCCTCATCCAGGCTGTGGCTGGTCCCTGCAACAAGGGGGCTAGACTCTGTGGCTGCAGCTGGCCACTACAGCAGGTGCAGATCATGGACTGCTGATAACACGAAACCCCCGGAAGGAGGCTAATCTGGAGCAGTGGGCATAGCCAGAGGGCAGCGTCCTGAAGACGCCGAGCGAGGAGCAACCCGGATCAAGACACCAGCAGGGCGAGAGATGGATGGGCCACCACCAGCAGAAGGCGCTCTGCACTGGACAGAGCTAATTCCCAGACTTGTCAGTGGGAGGCGCAATCGGTGGTGAGTCCAAAACCCATCACAGGGGATGATGAGCACCTGGTGGTATTTACTAGACTAGTCATGCAATTAGCAGTGATTGGGGGGATATAAGTGGGAGGAACAGGAAGTGTGGGGGAGGAGCTCAGGGGGTGGGCTGTGTGAAGGATAGAAGGTATGTGGAAAGCTCCTGTTGCAATATGTCTGTATACTCTTCTGTTTGTAAAAGAACTATGGAATAAAAGGTACATGTTACTAAAGGAAACCAGCCTGGGTGTGTTTATGACCATGAGGCACAGATCAGGCAAAGCAGCACATCGTACAGAGTAGCTGAGGGAGCGCCCTGGGACAGTGGCTTACTTAGAATTGTATACATATAACTCTGACAATGGGAAAGGGAAAGTGGAAAAACAGTAGCACTGAACTATCTATATTCTATTATGTAAAACAGAAAAAAATCATTCATAGCCAGTATTGTTTAAATCTCTCTCAGCGTACGCGCAATGTACCCAACCATTTGATGGTGTCATCGTCAGCCAGATAGAGAGCCGACAGTCTGCAATCAAAATAAGTCAAAATAAAGGGGGCTGTGTTGGTGAGTATCTGTTGTGGGGACAGTTTGTCAGTTTGACCACGTGCTTGATTGTTTGAAAAGTGTGAATTGGGAGTGCTTTGTTCCAGGTGAGCCTTGAGTTGGCCTGACTGTTATAAAAAGCCAGTCAGCTGCAAACAGCGGAGAGGCTAACCGAGGGAGTTTGCCTGGGAGCTCGCCTGGGGAGAGCCCACTGCAGCTTTCATCTTGAAGGCTTCTCTGAGTAGTTACTACAACACCTAAGGAAACTCTTAGAATTAAGGTAATATGGATGGTGAGCGTTCAGCTGTTGTGACCTGGACAGGATGTGCCATGTTTGTCTTTCTTCCACAGGACAGAAGCGACTTTGTCTGCACAAAGTGCAAACTGGTCTCCATATTGGAAGAGAAGGTTCAAGGTCTGGAGAGACAAGTATCTACCCTGCGTTGCATAAGAGGAAACTGAAGATTTCCTGGACAGACGTCAGGATATGCTTCTACAGACACAACATCTGAAGATTCAGAGCAGGCTGCGCAGCGGGGACAGGAGGACGGTGAAGAAATTTGGCAGCTTGTGACCTCCAGAAGAAGAAAGGAGAGCGTCCATACACTAGCAATGCAGATACAGGTAAGCAACCGTTTTCATGTTCTCTCCACAGGTACTAATGCAGAGAGTGAACTAGATGATACATCTGAGGGAAGGGAGCAAAAGGAAACTCCGACGATTGGAAGGCATGAGATACTGTCCTAGGGATGGGGATTCCACAACCACCGCTCCCAAGAGAAGGAGGCGGGTGGTGGTGGTTGGGGACTCCCTCCTCACGGGGACTGAGTCATCTCTCTGCCGCCCCAGCCAGGAAAACCAAGAAGTCTGCTGCTTGCCAGGAGCTAGGATTCACGATGTGATGGAGAGACTGCCAAGACTCATCAAGCCCTCGGATCGCTACCCCTTCCTGCTTCTCTATGTGGGCACCAATGATACTGCCAAGAATGACCTTGAGCAGATCACTGCAGACTACGTGGCTCTGGAAAGAAAGATAAAGAAGTTTGAGGTGCAAGCAGTGGTCTCGTCCATCCTCCCTGTAGAAGAAAAAGGCCCGGGTAGAGACCATCTAATCGTGGAACTCAATGAATGGCTACATAAGTGGTGTTGGAGAGAAGGCTTTGGATTCTTTGACCATGGGATGGTGTTCCAAGAAGAACGAGTGCTAGGCAGAGACGGGATACACCTAACTAAGAGAGGGAAGAGCATCTTCACAAACAGGCTGGCTAACCTAGTGAGGACAGCTTTAAACAAGGGGAAAGGAGGCTAACTCCCTGAGGTAAATGGGGAAGTGGGATACTGGAAGAAAGCAGGAGCGTGTGAGAGGGGAGGGCTCCTGCCTCATATTGAGAAAGAAGGATGATCAGCGAGTTACCTCAAGTGCCTATACACAAATGCAAGAAGCCTGGGAAACAAGCAGGGAGAACTGAAAGTCCTGGCACAGTCAAGGAATTATGTTGTGATTGGAACAACAGAGACTTGGTGGGATAACTCACATGACTGGAGTACTGTCATGGATGGATATAAACTGTTCAGGAAGGACAGGCAGGGCAGAAAAGGTGAGGGAGTTGCATTGTATGTAGGGGAGTAGTATGACTGCTCAAAGCTCAAGTATGAAACTGCAGAAAAATCTGAGTGTCTCTGGATTAAGTTTAGAAGTGTGAGCAACAAGGGTGATGTTGTGGTGGGAGTCTGCTATAGATCACCAGACCAGGAGGATGAGGTGGATGAAGCTTTCTTCCGGCAACTAACGGAAGTTACTAGATTGCAGGCCCAGGTTCTCATGGGAGTCTTCAATCACCCTGACGACTGGAAAAAGACTAATGTAGTGCCCATCTTTAAAAAAGTGAAGGAGGAGGATCCTGGGACTACAGGCCAGTCAGCCTCACCTCAGTCCCTGGAAAAATCATGGAGCAGATCCTCAAGGAATCAATTCTGAAGCACTTAGAGAGGAGGAAAGTGATCAGGAACAGTCAGCATGGATTCACCAAGGGCAAGTCATGCCTGACTAATCTAATTGCCTTCTATGACGAGACAACTGGCTCTGTGGATGAGGGAACAGCTGTGGATGTGTTATTCCTTGACTTTAGCAAAGCTTTTGACACGGTCTCCCACAGTATTCTTGCCAGCAAGTTAAAGAAGCATGGCCTGGATTAATGAACTATAAGGTGGATAGAAAGCTGGCTAGATCATCGGGCTCAATGGGTAGTGATCAATGGCTCCATGTCTAGTTGGCAGCCGGTATCAAGCAGAGTACTCCAAGGGTTGGTCCTGGGGCCAGTTTTGTTCGATATCTTCATTAATGATCTGGAGGATGGCGTGGACTACACTCTCAGCAAGTTTGTAGATGACACTAAACTAGGAGGAGTGGTAGATATGCTGGAGGGTAGGAATAGGATACAGAGGGACCTAGACAAATTAAAGTATTGGGCCAATAGAAATCTGATGAGGTTCAACAAAGACAAGTGCAGAGTCCTGCACTTAGGACGGAAGAATCCCATGCACTGATACAGACTAGGGACCGAATGGCTCAGCAGCAGGGGTTACAGTGGACAAGAAGCTGGATATGAGTCAACAGTGTGCCCTTGTTGACAAGAAGGCCAATGGCATTTTGGGATGTATAAGTAGGGGTATTGCCAGCAGATTGAGGGATGTGATCATTCCCCTCTATTCGACATTGGTGAGGCCTCATCTGAAGTATTGTGTCCCATTTGGGGCCCCACACCACAAGAAGGATGTAGAAAAATTGTAAAGCATCCAACAGAGGGCAACAAAAATGATTAGGGGACTGGAGCACATGACTTATGAGGAGAGGCTGAGGGAACTGGGATTGTTTAATCTGCAGAAGAGAAGGAGGGGGGATTTGATCGCTGCTTTCAACTACCTGAAAAGAGGTTCCAAAGAGGATGGCACTAGATTGTTCTCAGTGGTAACAGATGACAGAACAAGGAGTAATGGTCTCAAGTTGCAGTGGGGGAGGTTTAGGTTGGATATTAGGAAAAACTTTTTCACTAGGAGGGTGGTGAAGCACTGGAATGCATTACCTAAGGAGGTGGTGGAATCTCCTTCCTTTGAGGTTTTTAAGGTCAGGCTTGACAAAGCCCTGGCTGGGATGATTTAGTTGGGGATTGGTCCTGCTTTGAGCAGGTGGGTGGACTAGATGATCTCCTGAGGGTCCTTCCAACCCTGATATTCTATGATTCAATGATAAGTCAGTGGATCATTAGAAAAACCTGATTGGTTGTATAGTTGCCCTGTCCTGCTCGATACCAGTTCAGAGAAGACCACAGGTGCTTTGACAGATCAAAACCTGGTGGACAAATGGCTGGATCAGTGACAAGAGAGTGATTAACAACTGTGGTCACTGACCACTTGCTGCGCTAAGCAGCTTCCACCATCTCGTGGTAGCATAAATGACCGCAAAGGGTGTCTAGAAGACTGATGAGATGACAGGTGGTTGAAGATGTCTGTGTACAAAGCCAAGTCACTGGTCACATGGGTCTTGGCCAGCAGTATGACAGGGGCCTTCTCACAGCAAATATGGGGCAATGCTATGTTACTATGTATTGGCAGCTCTGGAAACAGAGTTGCACATAAAGTCCCAGTAACAATACGCATAGCTTTGTTAAGTTCTACAGTGACCGGCATGTGAAACAAGTGACACCAGACAGGAGCACAATACTCTGCTGTTGAATATTTATTCTTTAAATAAAAAAATATAAAGTTACTGATACTAAACCATCAAGTTAGGGTGTGACTATTATACATACATGAAATGTCAAATCCATGCATAATAAACATGTCAATCAAAAATATTTTTATGCATGTCTGTCTTCAGATCTCTGCATAATAAGGTACATATTTTAATAGACATTTAAAGGTAGCAGATGACATTTTAATTGATCATTTTTAGCTAAAACAAAACATAGTAAAAGCTCCCAATTTAGCTTTTTAAACATATATTTAAAAAAAAACACAACTTTCAACATTAGTGCCTAAAGCTAGACATTTACATCTAGATGTAAGTGCTTAAACACAGATTTAGACACCCTAGTTTGAAAGCTATGAGATAGGTTAAGAGCAAGCATAGTCAGTGAATACCACTGAAAGCAGAAGCACCATGGGGTACTTTTTGTTTAGAAGTGTAGGATGAAGTACAGCTGAAGGACATAAGGGAAAGTAATGCAGCATGTAGGCTTTTAAAATTAGTATTTTGTATGTCAGAATATGATGATAATACATAATACTGTCAAGTTATTCTTATAGAATTACATTTTTCCATTTGTCTGTTGTGATTTCAGAATGCTCTTATATAAATTTGTGTGTTTGCCTGGTAGGAAATTTTCTAGGAAGAGGATTAAATTGTGTTCAACAATTGTTTTTCTTTGAAATCATCTGACAAAGCTGGAATAGAATTCAACTTAACGTGATCAAATGTTTTAGCTATATTTGCAGCATAGCCACCTTTTACCTTATATCAGTTGGGGACCTACATGAGAAAACACAAAAGGAGGGTTTTTTTCTTCAAAATAAAGAGGGAATAAGAGTCCAAAAGAGTCATTTAAAAAAGGGGGAGAGAAATAGACACACAAATACACACAATTTATTGAGAGATAAAATAAGGTCACTCTGTTTATATTCCTTCATAAATGGGTACAAGAATGTCAGACACGTATAAGAAGATAAAGGAATGCTGTCCAAATGTTCTCATTAAAATACACAATATTATTCTTCTTGGAGGGAATTTCAGAGGAAAGTCATCTTGTATTTCTTTAAGACTCCAAATATTCAATATGAGATAAAAATATCTAGTTCTCTGAATTGCTGGAAAGGGAGTTGTGATAAGGAAACATTCACATGCTTTCTGGCTCTGTCTTGTAACAACATTTTTGAACACTATTTCATTAGAGTGCACAAGTAAAAAAAATTTTAACCAAAAATTACCTTTCACTTTCTGAGTCACTGGAAAAAGAACCATGAGAAAACTGGACAGTAAAAGAATGCTCACTCCTGACATTATTATGGATAGCAGCCTAGAAATATAGAACATCTTTCTAGCTAAAATAAGACAAGCCTACAAATAAACAGGTCACAGTGCATCAGATCAAAGAAATGGAAAAACTCACTGTAACTCTCCACCTTCATGATAATGTTTTATTTCTAGAAGGAGATTTTAAGACATTGCTATGTCCCTGCCAAAATGTTAATGTCTTGATTGCTTTAAATTTCAACTTTTTGACATCTTGCTAAATCCGCTCCTCCTCCTCCTCCTAAGAAAGTTTGCTCTTTAATTCATATGCAGGCTGCAGTGATGGAAGGTGATCCTGGAATGGTGGCACAGAGTTGCAAACCACCTTCAATCCCTGCTCCTTTGGAGGAACAAACTGCCCAAGTGAGGAGGTCTGTCTCAGAAAGGGATGGAGCCAGGCTGGTGAGAAAAAGCACTGATTCAATCTCTCTCCCTCTTCTGACAGGGATTCTCCAATTTGAGAGATATCATCTCACTATTTTTTAACTCCCTTACCATGTGTTGAGATGGAATGTATGAAGGACACTCTGTAGAAATAATAAATTAAATTGCACTAGGTAGATGAATATTCAGGTGAATCTAACTGTATCCATGATAATAAGATAGCTAATATAGGCACTCAGGTAGAGATACAGAGTGTACTATATTAGTACACTGTTAAAACATGTAGTTACAATAGTTTTATTTCAACAACTGTAGTTCAGCTAGGAATTTTTTAAAATATTATTGTATATCAATATTCATTTACTGTTTTACTTATTTGCATAATTCTCAGTCAAAGGTAGCAGGAGGTCTGATTCTCCCTCGGACTACCTTTCTGCCTCAGTTTCCCATCTGCAAAATGAGGGTAACACTCAATTAACCCCCAGGCAGAAATGTGATGATTACAAACATTGATTGAAATGTTATATAACAATTCACCAGACTTCACACAGCACATAGAGTTTAAGCCTCAACGACCCAGGTTCCCTTGAGTTTTTCAAACTATTGGCAACAGTGGACTGAGCTCAATGCAAATATGTGGGCTCCATTTCTCCCACAGCCAGTGGTGAGGGCTGGGCTAAGGAATCCCACCCCTCTTTGATACAAAAGTAGCACTGAAGTATGAGGCTGTCCAAGAGAATTGTATGAATGCAAATATATTTCATTAAACCATTAACATGTACTTAAAATAAAAATCACTCATATCTTTCTGGTGGGTTCAGTATATTCCCTCAGCAAAAGTGGAGCAGTCTTCCCAGTAAAGGGAAAGTACTGCCAAAGACAATTGCTAAGGTTTGGTACTGACAGCTATATTTTAATTGTACAGTAATAAGAACAATAAGGGTGATCAGATCATTAGTGCAATGTTACTCTTACTGTACATCTACTGTATGGTATTCTTAGTGCTCTAGATGTACAGTGAAATATTCCAGACAATTATATAATAAATATTAAAAAGATGTATTGAGACAATGCCATTAGTGCAGTCCCATCCAGTCATCTTGCAGAATCAGCTGTGTTCTTCTCTGATAAAATAGCATTTGATATTAATGTGTGATGGGGTATGTACCCCACAGAGGCCCTGAAGGGGTTAATATGGGCCTGAGAGCCCAGTTATGGTACTTGGACTGCACTTGAAGGGAGGGCCAGGCTTAGTTGATCATGAGTCCCAGTGGGGCAGGAGCAGGCTGGTTAGTATAAAACCAGGAAGTTGACAGCAGAAGAGAGTGAAGGGAGGGACTCACAGAAAGGTGATGAGGAGGACACTGAAGAAACAGAATAAGTGCTAGCCCTAGCCCTGAAAGAAGAGTGAACCTATGGAAGTTACAGGGAAGAAAGGCTGAGAATAGCTGGATAGGAAGATGACCAGGGAAACAGCAGCAAGGAATGGGACTGTGCAGACCTTGGCTGCTGGTTATAGGGCCCCTGGGCTGGAACCCAGTATAGAGGCAGGGCCTGTGTTCCCCCACCAGCCACTGGGAAAGTGGGACAAGACCAAGATACTTGGAATGGAAGACCATCTGAGTCTTACTAATCTATTAGAGTTCTTTGATGGGATCAACAAACATGTGGACAAGGGGGATCCAGTGGACATAGTGTACTTAGATTTCCAGAAAGCCTTTGGCAGGGTCCCTCACCAAAGGCTCTTATGTGAATTAAGTTGTAATGGGGTAAGAGGGAAGATCCTTTCATGGATTGAGAACTGGTTAAAAGACAGTGAACAAAGGGTTGGTAAATGGTAAATTTTCAGAATGGAGAGGGGTAACTGAGTGGTATTCCCCAAGGGTCAGTCCTAGGCCCAATCCTATTCAATTTATTCATAAATGATCTGGAGAAAGGGGTAAATAGTGAGGTGGCAAAGTTTGCAGATGATACTAAACTGCTCAAGATAGTCAAGACCAAAGCAGACTGTGAAGAACTAAAAAAGATCTCACAAAACTAAGTGATTGGGCAACAAAATGGCAAATGAAATTTAATGTGGATAAATGTAAAGTAATGCACATTGGAAAAAATAAACCGAACTATACATACAATATGATGGGGGCTAATTTATCTACAACTAATCGGGAAAGATATCTTGGAGTTATCATGGATAATTCTCTGAAAACATCCACGCAGTGCGCAATGGCAGTCAAAAAAGCTAACAGGATGTTAGGAATCATTAAAAAAGGGATAGAGAATAAGACGGAGAATATATTATTGCCCTTATATAAATCTATGGTTTATATCACATCTTGATTACTGCATACAGATGTGGTCTCCTCATCTCAAAAAAGATATACTGGCATTAGAAAAGGTTCAGAGAAGGGCAACTAAAATGATTAGGGGTTTGGAATGGGTCCCATATGAGGAGAGATTAAAGAGGCTAGGACTTTTCGTATTGGAAAAAAGGACACGAAGGGGGGATATGATAGAGGTATATAAAATCATGAGTGGTGTGGAGAAAATGAATAAGGAAAAGTTATTTACTTGTTCCCATAATATAAGAACTAGGTGCCACCAAATGAAATTAATGAGCAGCAGGTTTAAAACAAATAAAAGGAAGTTCTTCTTCAGACAGTGCACAGTCACCCTGTGGAACTCCTTGCCTGAGGAGGTTGTGAAGGCTAAGACTATATATAACAGGGTTTAAAAGAGAACTGGATAAATTCATGGAGGTTAAGTCCATTAATGGCTATTAGCCAGGATGGGTAAGGAATGGTGTCCCTAGCCTCTGTTTGTCAGAGAGTGGAGATGGATGGCAGGAGATCACTTGATCATTCCCTGTTAGGTTCACTCCCTCTGGGGTACCTGACATTGGCCACTGTCGGTAGACAGGATACTGGGCTGGATGGACCTTTGGTCTGACCCAGTATGGTCATTCTTATGTAGCATCTGGACATCTTGTCCAGTGGGACTTTGTTACCCAGGAAGGGGGGTGTGAGCAGATGTGCTAACGTGACAATTTCCCTTCTGGTTAGGCACAGCATTGCACAGAGTCTACTTGGTCTGGCGGGGCAGTCAGTCAGCTCCTCCTGCCTGAGCCCCTATGATAGTCCCATTCTGGGCTATGAAAGGTGCTAGCCACAGTCTCATTGAGATATATGGTTTCCCCTTATACTTGGTGAGGTTATCTTAGTCCTGATCCTCACGGGTCTAGAAACCCCTTTGGTTCTTAAGAATCTGAGGGGTCGGTAAGGGACCCCAGGCCGAAGCAGTCCACTGGTTTCCAGCTTGGGGCCCTTAAACCAGACAGGAAGAATCAAGCTTCAACACCTCCTCCTTCTGTGCTCTAAGCTCCTTCCTACCTCCCTTAGTTGTGTAGGTCCAGTCATCCCTTCTCTAGCATGTTGTCTCTGGGTGGCTTTTTATCAGCTAGCTGGCAGGACTGTCCTTCTCCAGCCTTCTTGTTCCTCTGGCAGCCACCCTGTCCCTCTGCTTCTCAGCTCTTTTATTCTCCCAACTGCTGTGAGCCTGCCAATCAGCACTGGCTGATGGTTGCTGCAGTAATTCATTAGTCACCATGCCAGATGGGGTCCATACACCCCATGACGGGGGGGTCTATATTGTGACCTTGCCCAAGGTCTGAGTCACAAAGAGGAAGCTTCTCTGAGTCACGGGGAGGAGGCACAGTGCGAGCAGCCAATGGAAGGGGGCATCAGACTAGGTGAGAGCTAATTCCCAGATCCAGCCACAAGGAGGCACACCTACAGTGAGTGGACCCTTTAACAGAATGAAATCATAATCCAATTTAAATGATGACATATTACACATCCAATAAACCTTGAAAACCCCTGAGCAATCAGCCCCACATTCTTCACAGTTATCTATACCTATAACTATTTAGCCCTGCTCCTTTCTTATGATTCCCTCCCTCCCACCGTCAGGTGAGCTAAATGTTTTCCAAACTTTGCACTGAGAACCAGGCCTACAGTGTGTTGCCTCACTCTTAAAATAAAGATGTAAAACTCATTATGTATGCAGAAAACAATTTTAAAAACCATGTCTTAAATGTCTGCAATCTCACAGTTAAATAACCTAATTTACTTGGAAACAATGAATACAACTGAAATAAAAACCTATGAAAAAATAATTTATACTTATTTGAGCAAATACTTTGGGTCTTTCAGTCAAAGGAAATTATATTAGAGTTGCTCTTACCCTTCTTCATACCAGCATGACCTCACATTTATGATACCCTGCGTATCATGACTAAGTGCATTTATTATGATGATAAAGTTGTCATGGAGGGAGAGTGGTTACTAGAAGACTTCAGATTTGCTCCCCATCCCACTCTCAGTCCACCACCTATCTTCCCACAAAATACATACTTCAAAATCTACCACCCTGATTACTTCACTCCAAGCCTACACCTACAAAGGAAAATGCCTCCTACTCTGCTCTATGACTCACACCCAACTTTCCTCATGAAAGGCCCTGTCCAACTAAAACTGAAGTCAGTGGAAGCCTCCTTCTTAATTCTTATGGGAGTTGGATCAGGTTCACAAGGATATGGCCTGCAGGCCTGTTTTCTCCCTTGCATCTATTTTCTCTGTCTGTTCCCACTGCCTCAATTGTTACCCGACCCAACTCTTTCCCAGAAGCTATGCTTTCATTCCTCCCCTCCCTCTTGCAGTACTTAACCCATGGTCTCTCCTATCATGCCGCTGCCTGATCTCCCATTTGAGATACCATACTTGGAGATTTCTTTTGATGATGATGCCATTATTATTTTCCTCAACTCTGAATTCTGGCTGTCCTCCTTATACTTACTGCAATGCCACAAACAGCAGATGTAGCATCCAAAAAGGCTGCAGACATAACAGCTACGTGAAAGAAACAAGAGCTGACAGCAGTTGAGTGCTTTGACAGAACTACAGAGCCAGTTGGTCCCAAACTTAAAGTGTTTCTCTTCACTCAGCCAAGGAATTAATGACCTATGATTGGGCTTGGGAGAATTCAAGTTTTGTTATGTAATTTCAACAGATATTATCAACGTTAATTTTTAAGCACTTTTTTTTCAATTTTTAACTATTTAAAATTTCAGTTGTGATAAATTATGCATTTTAGGCATTTTTTCTATATATCAATTTACATTTTCACAGCTTCCACAGGATTTTCACAGGAAATTATGAGGTTGGGGGGTGTCAGACAGTAACTGTTTAATAACAGGAGACATTATAGTTTTATAACCTTTGAAACACAAATTGTCAACATATATAAAGTAAATATCCTTAAACTCTAGTAAGATCTCAAGCAGCCTGTTACATTACATTACCTATATGTACATTTTTTTTAATCATCGATGGAAATATTTTTCCATCAGTTTGTGTATACAGTGAAATTGACATCTACCACTATTCCTTCCAAACCTACCTATGATACAGCATTGTACATACACATCCTGAACTATACTAGTGATGACTCCAAGGACTGGGGGGAGGGCATGAGCATAGAGTATATCGGGATGGCCAACCTGAGTGTGAGAAGGAGCCAGAATTGACCAATGTACATTGCCAAAGAGCCAAAGTAATACGTCAGCAGCCCCCACATCAGCTCCCCCCACACCCCACTCCCATCAGCTCCCCGCCACCCCGCTCCCTTCCGCCTAATGGCAGCCCCACCAATCAGTGCCTCCCGCTCCCTCCCTCTACTTCCCAATCAGCTGTTTCATGGCGCGCAGGAGGCTCGGGTCAGGGGAGGAATGAGGGCACGGCAGGCTCAGGGGAGGGGGTGGGAAGAGGTGGAGTGGGGGCAGGGCCTGTGGCAGACCTAGCGGTTCAGCAGTGAGCAGCCCCCGGCACATTGGGAAGTTGGCACCTGTAGCTCCAGCCCTGGAGTTGGTGCCTACACTAGGAGCCGCATATTCCCTTCTGAAGAGCCGCATGTGGCTCCCGAGCCACAGCTTGGCCACCCCGGAGTATATGGTCAGAAGATCACAATACACAGGCTAAGAATGACTAGAGATCTTTACAATAACAAAACTGACAGCAGCTATACTGAATCCAAATCATATAAGATCTGATCTGTATAGTACAAATAAAAAAAAAATCTGACATAATTTGGGGAATAGATTGCATTGTCTTTTATGAAAACCTGAAATGATATTATTTCTATTATAGGTATGTTTGTCTTTTTTCTTTTCTTTTTTTTTTTTCATTTTTAAAGTAAAACATAGTAGATAAAATACAGACTAAATGAATGTATCTGTTTGTCACTAAATTCAATCAATGCTTGAATAAGATTTCACAATAATTTTATACATTTCAACTACCCACTAGACACACAATCCCCATTGTAAAAATAAAAAGTTAAACACATTGCGTAAGGGCTGACACTGCAAATTTAAGTAATAAAATAAAGATAGAACCATAATAAAGTACAGTGTCTTTGTTTGGCTGCAGATGTATAAAGGCTGGTTTATGATTGGATTTGTCCCTTTTTATTTGTGATCTAAAAAGCTTTTTATTTTCTGTTCAGCTTCTTGTTCAACTATTGAGCATCTTGGCAGGGGATTAGACTAGATGACACTTGCTGTGATTCTATGATTTCAACATTAGTGAAGGGGAAAGAATCTGGTGGCTTGATCACATGATGAAAAAATAGCTAGAAACCATGCCATAATATTCGTATACATTATGGGCCTAATCCTATGCATTCAGTGTCCACTGAAGTCAATAGAAAGACTTCTGTTATCCAAGTCAATGCTCACTGAAGTCCCCAGGCATTATGGTCAGGGCTTTGGCTTGCCACTTTGCACTCCACGGCTGGTGGATTCTGGACCTAAAGTTCATGTAGCTTGCCACAGGAGGATCACCCCAATGTCGAGAAACCCTCTGGTTGTGTAGAACTGGCAGAAAGACCTGGCTACTGCTCCCAGCTGCTGTGCTGACCCATTGGGGTGTCAACGTAGCCATGAGTGTGCTGCAAGAAGGATAGCGTAAACCCGGAGGACCTGGCCCAAAAACTGCAAGACTTTTGCTTTACACTGAGGTCACTGCTAACATCACACAAGATAAACTCACTCCCTCATACCTTCAAATAAAAATATTTCAAGTAATTCCATGCACCTCTTTGGTGTATTCCACTTCCAGTTCCAGTGGAAATCTCTTAGATAGTAGCCATTTTCTTCACACACAAGAACAAACCTTTCCCTATAAGTCCAATGTAGCTAGAACCAGAATTTAAATTTGCACACTGCATGCGCCAAAACCATTTTGGTCTTTTGGGTCTTTCATTCTGCTGTAACAATCTCTCATAGTTTCCTTTATTTTTCACTTATGGTTGTGGCCCAATAATGTTGTTGATGGTTGTTAAGTGCTTACAGTGTATTTGATGCTGCACACAAACAGATACCAAAATAAAGCCCACCCAGGAGACATTACAATCTAGACAGAGACACAGGAAGACAAGATACTCCAGAGAGATTTTCTTAAAGTTTTTCTCCCCATTTTCCCCTCATGTTAATTTAAATATGAGATGATAATATATTAAAATCTGTTCAATATATCTAAATATACTGCTCACACACAGGCTCTAGCATTCAAAATTACTTCCAGCTGAGTTACATGAATGCTGTGGCCAGCCACTCATGCATTACATACAGAGTAACACCAGCAAAACTCCCAGTTTCAGCCCTTGACCCCCAGAAATGTGTGTCTTTTACTGCCAAGATCTGTTGGACAATGCAAGCTTATAGAAAGTCCATCATTTCATCAATGGAAAATGATATGCACAGATGCTCTCATCTCAAGTGGAGGTTCCCACACACTTCAACCCAAACACACACTGGTTTGGATAAAACAATAAAACAAGTTTATTAACTACAGAAAGATAGATTTTAAGTGATTACAAATAATGAGGCATAAAGTCAGAATTGGTTACAAAGAAAATAGAAGATAATACGCAAACTAATACCTAACACAGCAAACTAAATGGATTCAAAGCAAAGGTTTTATCCCACCATATGCTTACAGCAATCTGTACTGACTGAAAAGCCTCCCAACCAGACCCCTCCCCCAGTTCAAAGGTGCTTCCTTTTTCTTTCAAGCATTGTAGCTGCCATGAGTAAAGATCAGGGGAGGGAGGAGAGAGGTGATATAGAGGCCTCTGTTTCTCATTTTTATACCCTTCTCTGCTCTTTGAGGATTATGTCCAGATGCGGTTCAGAAAACAGCCAGTCTGTTTACATGGAAACTCCCAGCAGTGTCTTTGCCAATATGTAACGTTCTAACTCACACCCTTCTTCCTGCCAAAGAATGGCCGCTTATTCAGGTGATAGTCCATGATAGTCCATTTGATTCTGCTGATACCTGGCCAGGATATTAGTGTTTCTTTTGTCTTGGACAACTAGTTTGGGCCTGCTTTTCTGACTTTGGAACATGTTACCACAGTGTTATATAATAGAATCTTATAACTGCATACAATGTTGATACACGTGGTTTATTGGGACAATAATGTTCAGCAGATCGTGAATTTTCAAACATTACCTCACAAGGCATATTGTGTATGAAATTTATAATAGTCTTGTAAAAATGGTGAACATGGGGTACAGACTTGTCAAATATATGTATTATACTTATCAACCCCTCCTGATCCCTCCAATCACACCCCCTCTAGTGCTCAGGTCTCTGGCTGTCCATGTTGGGGTGGAATTATGTGATTCTGCCACTCTCAGTGCAGGCTCTAAATTGCAGTCCCATGGTTATCAATCATGATTTACTTCAGCAGATCTGACGCATGTCCAGACACTGCAATTCTGTTCCCTCTGGGACAATGGCTAGTAATTATGGACCAATCAGCCGCCTTAAAGCAAAGCATTATATATTCGGAACTAAGCATTTAAGAGAAAACACATTTTAAAAACAATAAAACAGACTACACACATGTCTAGCCTACCAGGTGTTTAAACATATACCACCTGGGGAACCTGATAAAACTAGCTCCTTAGAGACATTTTCACAGATTTCCTCTTTGTCAGCTTGTTTCACTGTCAGAGCTCACTAACAACTTCCTGAGCAGCCCATGACAATCCTCTTCGCAGGCATCAGGACACTTTTTAACTGGTTTACATTGCATTGATCTGGTAACTCCAAGCTTTGCAAAATAAGGTTTGGAACATGTTGGAGACAGGATCCTTGAAGCTAATAGCTTGCCCCTTTGTCTTACAAAAGCGTTTGGGTGTTCTTTTTTGAGAAACTATTACATCACCTTCATGCACAGACCCCACTGAATTCAAGCAGCACAGGCACAGAGTGAACATTCTACTACCCCCAATGTAAGTTAGATCGATAGTCACATAGGAAATTTTAATAGCCCCATATGCAATAATTTGCCACCGCTGACACTGCCGCACACATTGTTCATAAAATGATAACATGTCAGTAATCGTAACATTACATATCAGCTCCACATCTGTCACAACTTTAGTATACCCCTATTGTAATACTAGCTCTGGCTATTTTTTTCTGAACTTCTTCTCTTGTTTTATCAGCCATGAACTGTGCATTGTAGTTGCAGTAATACTGCTCAGAGGCGATGAGTAGACTTTCTGTTTGTACTATACGTCATCTTTATAACTGAAAATCTTTCAAATGTTGTAATACTTTTAAAAGGCATAAACAAGGACTAAAAAGGCCAGGTCAAACACCATCAAGCAAGGGTCTTCCTCAATAGCCCAAATAAATTACACTGTAGTGGACACATGACAAGAGGAAGGATTGGAACACTTCAAGAGGTTTGAAATCTCTGTTCAGTTTCTATAAGGAGTTGCATAAGAGTTTATCTGATCTTTTTGGCACCTCATATTCGTAGATAGGTAACTAAGTAACAGACATCAAAGAGATGTCCTCCCCGCAGAGGGGCCTAGGCCTTCCCTGCTTAGATATCATCTCCAAAGTGGAAGACCCAGCAGCAACTCTTGGGCAGATTTAGGATTCAGAGCTCCCTCTGGCATATTTAGGGGACAGAGCTTGCTAAGCTTGCAGGGTTGGCCAACCGGTGGCTCCGGAGCCACATGCGGCTCTTCAGAAGTCAATATGCGGCTCCTTGTGTAGGCACCGACTCTGGGGCTGGAGCTATAGGCGCCAACTTTCCAATGTGCCGGGGGGGTGCTCACAGCTCAACCCCTGGCCCTGTCACAGGCCCTGCCCCTACTCCACCCCTTCCCATCCACTCCTCTGAGCCTCCCATGCCCTCACTCCTCCCCACCCAAGCCTCCTGCATGCCACAAAACAGCTGATCGGGAGGTGCGGGGAGGGAGGGGAAGGCGCTGATTGGCGGGGCTGCCAGTGGGTGGGAGGCACTGGGAGTGGGGCGGGGGGGAGCTGATTTGGGGGCTGCTGATGCAATACTGTGGCTCTTTAGCAATGCGTTTTGGTAAATTCTGGCTCCTTCTCAGGCTCAGGGTTGGCCACCCTGCTCTATTGCCTTTTCAGAGAAAGACTGGCCGGCCCATTCTTCCATCAAATCTCATCACATATCTTCCATGTTTGAGTAGCTTTCGAGCCCCGTTAAGGGCAATGAGAGTTTGTGAATGCAGCAGTGTTTTGTGTGACATCTTTCTCAACCACAGCATGTTTCAACATTATTAACAAGCTAGCCACTGCAGGACTCAGCAGAGTGTTTGTGGGTCCCACTCCTGAACTGAAAAATGCCTGCCCAAAAAGATGACCACCAGACTTTGGATTAAATGAATGGTTCAGCTGTCTGCTCTCTGAAAAGGCAGGAGTCTACTACTTGGTCTCTACCTCCAAAGGCAGTGTGACGTAGGCAAGTGGGTGTAGGGAAGAATGGGGTGGTTGGACGTCTCCCATCTCCACATCTGAGGGAAAGAGATTGTGGGTTCCTTAACTGGATACGTCAGAATTTCCTAAAAGTTTAGTTCTAAAAATGAACAAAAGTTCAAGGAGAAAATGGTAGAATCGATTTTATCCAAACCAGTTTGCTCATCCCTCAGCAGGAGATTATAGATGTGGTTTTATTTTCATTATGAACTCTTGTCAATTAAAAAAAACAGCTTAGCTGGTGCTGGCCTGCCGAAGCTCCCAAAAGCTTGTTGGTTCCGCACTTACAAAGCTTTAACTAATCTAGGCCCCAAAAGAGAAATGCAATTAACGTGGAAAACAACATTAAGTCTTTCTACCAGCTGCCTGCAAAATAAACATATGAGGTACAGCAGATGAGTTACTTAAAAGCTCCAACAAAACATAAATACAAATCTTCATGAATCATGCTCAGAATTCTTCAGAATTCATTATCTGTATGTATTAATCTTTGGTATGCATCCTCTTTCTCTGTACAAGACATCATGGCAAAAACCAGAACTTTTTCATACATAAACATATACAGTCTAATTCAGGACATTATTGCTTTGAATCTCTCTGAAATTAGAAGCAGATATGATGAGAATTTTATCACATCCTTCATTCATTTCTACAGTACATGTATATATATATATTCAAAGCACTAATCTGCTCTCACCTACATGATGCAAAGGCAAAGGGATGTTTTTTCCTATAAAGTAAGTAGGTCTAATCCTGCTCCCATTAAAATTAATGGGAATGTAGCCATTCACTTCAATAGGAGTAAAATCAGTTCCTAACAGACCTATGCAAATTAGCTATCTATGCTGTCAGGAAAATACAGGTATAAATAGCTGAAAGAGCAGTATGTAGTAGAGTAAAAATATAGGACTAAATTTTGACCCGGCTAACATGACGGAGCAAGGGACATAATGGGGAGCATGGTGGGGAACAAAGCAGGAGAGGAAGCAGTCTCCAGTGAGTTACTACTTCCCATCCCATCCCATCCCACTCCTCCCCTAGGTACAGGTGGACAGGAGAATGAAAAATAGGGTAGAAAATGGGCAGATCCTTGTCTCCACCCATGCCCATTTCACTAGGCAGAGTAGCTGTGCCGGTGCACTGGGCTGCACCAAAGATACACCCATTGCAGTTTACTCCCTCCCCAGCTGTAAAGGAACCAGGAGGGAGATTATGGCTCTGAACCACAATCTCCATCATGCATTGCCTGAGAGGCAGTGTGAAAAATTGCTACATCCTACCCAGGGTAGATCATCATTTCATCTAGCCAACAGAGATCAAGCTATTTCCTCATCTGTCTCCTTTGTCAAGCAAATTACCCCTGACAATAGGTCAGCATAAGTTCGCCAATTCAATTTGCCAACGTCTACAATAAAGACAAGTTGGGCCAGGCTCCTACCAGACAAAACACAGGCCTCTTAGCATGCAACAATACTTTCTATGCATGCTCATTAAATATGTCTTTCCAACAATTCTGCCTCCTTGCTGCATCATTTATTTCTAATGAAATCATGAACACCCGCAACTCCCAGTGCAGATAATAGCTGTAAAAGTCAATCCACTCTTTGTGGGCCTCATAGAAGACAGACATCATTGTCATTTTAACACATTCAGAGTTGTGGTTTCTTGCATTAATGTATGTTGTAAAATAAGATTTTTATACTGCATAAAATATCAGATTTGTCATACAGAGTACTGAAAATTTACCATATACACTATTTTAATACTTTAAATGTACAAAGGCAAACTGTCATTTCAGGCCAGATGACTCCTTTGAAAAGCATTCTCTCTAGAGATTTTCTGGTTACACAGCACAGGTTGTTGTATTTTTCTCTCTGGTTCTTTTTATTATTAGAAACATTTGCATGAAAACAGGATCTTTGTTTTCGATAGTTCATCTGCTCATTCCTCCCTTGAGGTCATACTCTTCTGTTTACAAAATTATGCAAAAACCAACTGTGATGTCATAAAACAGAATATTTTAATTTCAAGTAAGAATAAGCCTCTTAAAAACAGAGATCCTCTTTCCATGCTGATGTCAATAAAAATGACTTAAAATACATGTTTATATAAACAAAATTCTACCTTAAAATGCACTTCAGACTTTTCCAGTCTTAAAAAGAAATATGAAATCTCTAAACAAGAAGCACTTTTACCTTGTAGTGCTTCATTTTTCACCCACTCTTTAACAGAGTAATGACTTTCCTCATTTGGGATGGTTCCCAAATATGCCAACCTCTCCCTGGCCCACCTTGAGGAAGAATTTTTTGAAAAATACACAACAAAACCAATGATATACCTCAGATATATCAATGATATTTTCATGCTCTGACATAAACTCCCTCAGAGATTTCCAACACAACTTCAACAATTGCCACCCATCCATCAAATACTCTCTGGAACAGTGGTTCTCAAAGCCGGTCGGCCGCTTGTTCAGGGAAAGCCCCTGGCAGGCCAGACCGGTTTGTTTACCTGCCGCATCCGCAGGTTCAGCTGATCGCGGCTCCCACTGGCCGTGGTTCACCACTCCAGGCCAATGGGGTCTGCGGGAAGCGGCGCGGGCCAAGGGACGTGCTGGCCGCCCTTCCTGCAGCCCCCATTGGCCTGGAGCAGTGAACCATAGCCAGTGGGAGCCGCGATCGGCCGAACCTGCGGACACGGCAGGTAAACAAACCGGTCCGGCACGCCAGGGGCTTTCCCTGAACAAGCGGCAGACCGGCTTTGAGAACCACTGCTCTAGAATGCTGCCACACCAGTATCAACTTCCTGAACACCACAATCAGCCTCAACAATGGAACCCTACAGACAACCATATACAAGAAACCTACTGATCACCACACTTACCTTCACAGATACAGTAACCACCCCAAACACACCAAGAAATCTGTTATCGACAGCCTGGCACTTAGATACCACAGAATATGCTCCAAGGAGAAAGTCCAGGATACATACCTTAAAATACCACCTTTACCACAAGAAGACACTCCACCAGAGAAATAGATCACATCATGGAATGGGCCACCCAAATACTCTGAGAGAACCTGCTTCAGTACAGAAATAAAACCCCCACCAACACATCCCTAATTTAAATCTACCACTCACACTGGAACCCATACAGGGTATCATCAAACAATTACAACAATTACATACTTGATGAGGACCACATCTTGAAAGAAATATTTCCTGAACCCCCTCTTCTGGTCTTCAAACAATACCCACAACCTCACCAAGGGTTTTTTCGCTTTCCTCTGCAGCATGGGGTATGGGTCACTTTCGGTTTAAACTAGTGTAAATGGTGGAATCTCTGTAATTTGAAGTCTTAAACCTGATTTGAGGACTTCAGTAACTAAGCCAGAGGTCAGGGGTCTATTACAGGAGTGAGTGGGAAAGGTTCTGTGACCTGCAATGTGCAGGAGGTCAGACTAGATGACCATGATGGTTCCTTCTGACTTTAAAGTCTATGAGTGAAGCTCCTCATCCAAAGTAATAGACCACATAGACCAAGACACACCAACTCAAATCAGCAGTAGGTCTTGCCAGAACAACAGTTGTAATACCTGCAGACATATTTGTACTGCTGTGATGATCAATACCTCCCACAATACCCCTTTCAGGATCTTACATATGCCTACCACAATCGTGGTGTACCTCATCCAGTGCATCAAATGTCCCAACAATTATGTGGGTGAAACCAGACAATCACTGCACTCTCAAATGAACACACATAGAAAAATGATAAAAGACACACAAAAAACCCTAGCACCTGTGGGCAAACATTTTTCACAAAACAGTTACTCCATATCTGACCTTTGAGCCCTTGTCCTCAAAGGAAACCTGCGTAACACCTTCAAAAGATGAGTCCAGGAGCTTAAATCCATAACTTTGCTAGACAAAAAAAATCATTGACTTAATAAGGATACTGGTTTGATGTCTCATTACAACAATCTTTAATGTACTAACTCTCTTTTGACCTATGACCGCAGGTGTTAATGGCCCACTTCACTTTGAACTGTTCCTTGTAACAGGTGGTAACTCCTATGCTTAACAATCTGTTCCACCTAAAATTTAGCTCAGGCACTCTAATTACCTTTCCCAGACTTGAAGAGCTCTGTGTAGCTCAAAAGATTGTCTCTGTTCCATCAACAGAAGTTGGTCCAATAAAAGATCCCATAATATTATCTGTATCCCATAATTTGCAGACCTTTTTTTCAAATACCCACAAACCCGAATCACCCACCTCGCTATCCGCCATCTCTGACAGAAGCGTGGAACCTGCACAGCTCTGCACTATTGTCATAAGCCCTGCAAGCACAGGGTGCACAATCCTGACATATTTTCAGAGCCACAGGAAGAAACAAATCAGTGAGGAACATGACAATTCCTTGGAGGACAGATTGCTGTGGGACATAAGCCCCAGTTCAAGGTTGTGAGGGGCATTAATGGAGCAACTGCAGATGGTGTGGTGCTGCTTATGGGCCTGAGAAATGAGCACTGACTAGTGGTACCGCACCTTAGGAAGGTTTGGGATGATGAGCAATGGCTGCAGAACTTTCAGCTGCTCAAGGCAACATTACTGGGTCTGTGCACTGAGCTCACCCCAGCCCTCCATCACAAGGACACCAAAATGAGAGCTGTCCTGACAGTTGAGAAGTGAGTGGCAATCGCACTGTAGAAACCTGTAACACCAGATTGCTACTCGTCAGTCAAAAGTCCATTTGGAGTTCAGAAATCCACCATGGTGGCCACTGGCATGAAAATGACCAGAGCAATTAATTTCCTCCTGCTACTCAGGAGTGTGACTCTCGGCAATGTGCAGGACATGATGGATGGAGTTAGAATCATAGAATCATAGAATATCAGGGTTGGAAGGCACCTCAGGAGGTCATCTAGTCCAACCCTCTGCTCAAGGCAGGACCAATCCCCAATTGGATTTCCAAACTGCAATGGAGCGATAGATGGCACACATATTCCTATTTGGGCATTAGACCACCTTGTCACTATGTCAAAAGAAATGGCTAATTTTCCATCCAAACATTGGTCAATCACTGGGGATGCTTCACTGATGTCAATGTGAGCTGGTCAGGGAAGGTGTGTGACACTTGTCTCTTTAAGAACACTGGATTGTTCAGAAAGCTGCAAGCAGGGCCTCTCTTACCCAAAAAGTGGATTACCATTCAAAATGTTGAAATGCCAATTGTAATTCGGGGACCCAGCCTAACCATTGCTTCCTTGGATCATGAAGCCATCCACCAGCCATCTCGACAGCATCAAGGAATGATTCAGCTACCAGCTCAGCAGGTGCAGAATGACAGTTAAATGTGCTTTTGGTTGATTGAGGTAGGCTGGTGTTTGTACTCACATGATTGGATCTCAGTGAGAAAAAATACCCCCATGGTTATAGCTGCCTGCTGTGTCCTGCATAGTATCTGTGAAGTAAAGGGGGAAAAGTTTCTGCCAGGGTGGCGGTGGAGTGGCTGTCTGCTGAATTTGAACAGCCACATACATGGGCTATTATAAAAGCTCAGCATGGGAGCTATATGGCTCTGGGAGGCTTTGAAAGACCATTTTAACAGTGAGACACAGTAATGCATTTGTCTTATTGTGCTCTACGTGGCCCTGCTCTTTTGTGGCCTGGTAGGAATCATCTGCTGTACGTGTAGGAATAAAACATAGACAATGCACTTATTAATTTTGTTTGTGAATGATCCAATGAGTTGTGCGACACCGTGCAGTTAAAGGAAATTGGTTGCTTTCAGAACTGCTGAGCACTTGGCAGCATCCTATGTGAATTGATAACGATGAATTACGTTCCAAACAATGAAACTTTACTGTGTAACAAAATCAGGGCAAAAAAAGTGCAATTTTAAAACAAATACATTCAAAACATAATAAAACTTGAATTAATTCACAGAACAAAACTTATAAAGGGGAAAGAGCATTCATATCAATTTAAGCTACAGCTACACCAACTGTGGCTTTCACAGTCCGTGTAGGTGAAGCTGTGATTGTCTTTAATGTCCCCTTGCGGAGCAGGTAAGGGTGCAGTGGCATTCCCAATATTGAGTACTCAAAGGGCTGCAGAGGGAGGCAAGCCCAGAATTGTTGAACCTGCAGGTCCATTAGAGTCTACAGCAGAGGAGGGTAACCTGCAGCCTATCAAGGTAATCTAATTGTGGGTCACAAGACATTTTGCTGACATTGACCGTCCTCAGGCATGGCCCCCCGCAGCTCCCAATGGCTGTGGTTCACCGTTCCCAGCCAATGAGAGCTGCGGGAAGCGGTGGGCCACAGGGACATGCTGTCTGCCGCTTCCCGCAGCTCCCATTGGCTAGGAACGGCAAACCGTGGCCACTGGGAGCTGCAGGGGGCCATGCCTGAAGATGGTCAACATCAGCAAAATGTCTTGCAGCCCGCAATCAGATTACCCTGATGGGCCACAGGCTGCCCACTACTGGTCAACAGCATCTGTATTTGCCGCCTGAGAATCCCCATTATATCCTTGTGCAACTCCCTCTCCTTTTCCTGTTGGGACTCCTGAACCTTTCTTCTCTCCAGGCTGCCTACAGTGTTCATCCTCCTGTGCTCATTGTCTGATGCAGCACTGACTTGCAGGATCTCACTGAACATGTCATCCCAAGACCTCTTCTTTCCCCTCCTTATTTGGCTCAGGCATTCCACAGGTGTGCAGGGAGAGACCCTGAAGACCTCAATGTCATCAGCTGCAGATATAATGCACAGAGGTACCATTGTCAGCATATTCACTATGGAAAACAAAACTTAAGATGCTGAACTTGCTCCCCTTCTCGCTTGTGCTTGGGTTTGATTATGCACACTGTCAGTCACAGCTGTGGTGAGTATGGCCCGCTGAGGGTGAGGGAAATGAGGAAGGAGTTGCTCTGTTGCATGATTCTAGTAGTATAGGGCAATGGCACTGAATACTGACACCATTTTCTACAGGGATTGTTAATTTTAGCTGATATATCACTCTTGAGGGTAACAAAGGCACAGAGAGGACAGCTGTTGCTGGCGTCCTGAAACCGCCTGAGCCTGTATGCTGTTAGCCTGTGTACTGCAATGAGGCCTGCCGAAGTTATCGCTGATTGGCATAGAAAAGTGTTCTGCTGTGGAGGAAGAAATAAGGCTGCCATCTCTAGAAACCTGCAGCAGAATATTGCAGAGTGCCTCCATGAAAATTTCATCGAGATCTCTGAGGAGGATTCAATGACATCCCTGTGTACATAAACAAACTGCTCTGCATGCCCACCCCCCACCTATTTCTAGAGGGGAAAGAAAAGCACAGAGGAACTCTACCTCTCCTGGTTGCACCACTACCTATTCTAGCAGGAGTAAATTAATGAAAAGTCAAAAGCCGTATCCTGCTATTTGGGGCGGGGGGTGGGGGAATCTCTGAAATGAAAAATGTATGTACATACTGTGACAAAGTTCCTTCTCTGCCTTGGTGGGTCCTGTGCTTATTGGCGGATTTGCTCACCTCAGAGATTCACAGCACCCCTCAGTTTCGCCACTTTTGCTAGTGGCTCAGACCTGCCGTTGACTCAGCTAACCTCATCACTGGCCAGCATGGGGAAATGGAAAGAGAACAATCCCCTCAGTCTCTGCTGGTCCACCTAGTAGGTCGGGACAGACCAGGGACCTTCCCCTCTGGTGGGACCCCCTGTATCCAATAGGGAGTTGGGGGGATGGGGGAAACCCAGGCCCACCCTCTACTCTGGGTTCCAGCCCACGGACCTGTGGATCACAGCTGTCTACAGTGTTTCTTGTAACACCTGTGTGACAGCTACAACTCCCTGGTCTACTTTCCCATGGCCTCCTCCAAACACCTTCTGTATCCTCACCACAGGACCTTCCTCCTGATGCCAGATAGCATTTGTACTCCCCAGTCCTCCAGCAGCATGCCCTCTCACTCTCAGCTCCTTGCGCGCCCCTCCCTGACTGAAGTGAGGTCCTTTTTAAACCAGGTGCCCTGATTAGCCTGCCTGTCTTAATTGATTCTAGCAGCTTCTTAATTGGCTCCAGGTGTCCTAATTAGCCCGTCTGCCTTAATTGGTTCTAGCAAGTTCCTGATTGTTCTGAAACCGCCCCTTTTACCTTACCCAGGGAAAAGGGACCACCTTAACCTGGGGCTAATGTATCTGCCTTCTATCACTCTCCTGTAGCCATCTGGCCAGACCCTTTCACAATACTTACCCATGGTTCCTTCCCCTGCATTGGGCTTGCCTGTGCTTGACTGGCAGGAATGCGGTGGAGTCAAAAACCAGTTCTGGCTCGCTGCACAGCTAGATCCCAGTCACCTATCCCACAGATTCCTCTTCCTCATCCACCACCTCCTCCTCCTCTTCCTTGCTGTTCATGGCAGGGGCCTGTGACTCAAGCTTCTCTGAGGTATCTACAGTGCTTTGGGGTGTGGCTGTGCGGTCTCCATCAAATAGGACATGCAGCTCATTGTAAAAGTGACATGTCTGCAGCCACAGCTCTTTGGCTTTCATGTGGCACTGCTGCTGGTCCCTATCATGCCCCTTCTCTGGTATCCCCTGAGCAATCTGCTTCTAGATGTTGACATTTCTGTGGCTGTTTCAGAGCTATGCCTGCACAGCCTCTTCTCCCTACAGGCCCAGGCGATCCAATATATCCCATCTACTACAGGCAGGAATGCATCTGGAGTGTGTAGCTAGCATGGTCAGCTGGGCAGTTTCACTTAACAATGGAGAGCTGCTAGGGGTGCTCGCCAAATCAGGCAATCAGGAAAAGAAATTCCAAAAATTCATGGGGCTTTAAAGGGGAGTTGGGGCTTCCACTCTCTTGATCCCTGGGCAATGAAGTTCACAATGGTGACCAGAGCAGTCAGTATGGGGCATTGTGGGACAGCTGCACTGACCTAAGTGCATTGACCATAGTTCTATGCCACTCAGGGAGTAGCATTACTATGTTGGCATAACGAGGCACTTACATCGGTGTGCATAACCAGGTCGACGCAAGCTGCCTTGCATCAACCTAACTTTGAAAAGTAGACCAGGCCTGAATACAATTCCCAGACCTGAAAAGGAGCTCTGTTTAAGATCGAAAGCTCATCCCTTTCCCCAACAGAAGTTGATCCAATAGAAGATATTATCTCACCCACCTTGTGCTTAAAGTTAGGCAGGTACTTAAGATCCTGGTTGAACTGGGGTAAATTCTATTCCCTGAGTACAGAGATGCTAACATCTCATCAGCTGTGTAAACAAGTGCCAGTGTTCAAAATAGAGACCAGATTGAGGCCCTTCGAAAACATGACCTATTATTTTTATAATAGGAGTTACTTAACTTTTTGAGAGACACTACTATCAATATTACTTGTGGTCATTGTTCAGCCATGAAAGACTCAGGGAAGTTAACGGAATAGGATTAACCTAACATTATTAAATCAACCTGCTAACCTGCCTAAGTCCACTTTTCCATTCAGCATCTTTATAACCCTCTTGCTTTTTGTGGCTGGGTGTATTTTCCATTTTGTACTCTCACAGCCCTTAGCCATTGTGTCTATTTATTTGGGAGCTATTTTATAGCATAATATTTTGATTTTAGAATTATGATTTTTATTATCAGATAGACTTTGTATGACCAGTTGTCAGAGGAATTAAAATATAATGGGGATAGTTATAGGTACTGATCTTCTCAGTCACCCCCTGTGACACCCACAACACTCCTATAACTTAACTCAATACTTTCAAAGACTTTGAAAGCTAATAAACATTTCCTCATCCTCATGATTTATTTGTTTGCACTATTTAAAATTACTAGCGACCATAAAGGATAACCCTTCATCCTCCATACTGCCATGACCTTTCTGAATGAGGACTGCCATAAAAAAAACAACACTGCAGCATTTCAAATCTTTATGACACTGTCTGACTGACTGTTCTTTCAACAGCTTGCTGGTTTTCTAATGATCCCTCTTTCTGTTTTATTTCTCCAAACCCATTTATTTTCAGGTCTATACTATCTTCCAAGGACATATACTTTCTCTCTGTACAATTTTCCTCTTTCCAATGATTGAATAAAATTCTAATAATAGGCTTTAAATAAAGTGATTTTTTTAAATAATATTGGTACATATACAAATATTTTCACTATCAGGAAGACAACAAGTACAGTACTGCCAACATTACTGCCCCACTTAATGTTCAGAAATGCTCCCACTACCACACTGAAAGGCTCTTTGATCCCAATCCTATATCATTAAAGCCAATGGGAGTTTTGCCATTGACTTCACTGAGTGCAGGATCAAGGTGTTTGTGAATTAGTAGGTGAAAGGGGAAGGAAGAAGTAAGGATGTTGCAGAAAAACACTCTTGTCTTGTCTATCAAGACCGTAAGCTCTTTAGGAAAGGGAAGTCTGTTACTACATGATTGTAGCATCTAGCACAATGGGGCCCTGACTTCTGCTGAGGCATTTAAGCGTTACTGTAATGCAAACAAACAAAATAATAAGTCAATAGCAAAATGTGCTTTAAAATTAAAATAGCAAATGAGCATCAGAAACAAGTGACTGGGGTACAAGACACAAGTAATGTTGGGCAAAAAGTTGTGTGGGCAATGTTGCATGTACGTAACTGGAGGCCAAATTGAGTCCCTTTACATATTCAATCCCTAGTTTCACACACAATCTGAGTAACTCAAGGATGTTCTTACTATATCCCTCATTAGTTCTTCACCCCATTCCCCCACACCAATCATTTGTGTGTATGTTAAACAACTTGCTAAATTTACAATTTTTATTTTAAGCTCTTTAGGACAGGGACTGTGTCTTATATGTTCTGCAAATCATCTAGCACACCTCTACATGCTGTAATAAAGAACAGGAGATTTCCAGAGGCACACAGGGCAGTTAGTCACCTAAATCCCATTGATTTTTCCCTTTGTGCCTATGAATGTCTCCCACAATAATAAGAACAATATTTTCTGAAATATGAAATAAAATGCCTGTTTTAGAATGTAAAATGATTATAGGTCCAAGTATAGCTTAAAATATCATCAGTTATGAATACAGTATGCAAGCAGATTAAGGGTGTATATATGTTTATGTGTATGACTTGAGCCTTGTTTTTGAGAAGGGTTCCCCTCCATCTCTGTTCTCCATTCTGCATGTAAACATCATGACTAGAGCAGAGTGAAAACTCACAAGTTCCATCCTGTGCACAATTCCAACATGTGTTTTCATCCCAAATAGGATGAAAAGTTGAAATATCAACTTTTGGCTGAATGAAAGATTCCAGCAAATTTAGTGCAAAAATGTTGCACCGTTTCATTTTGACACTTCAGATCAAAACATTTCAACATTCACAAAATCAGCGTGTTTCAATTTAATTTGTTGAACTGATCCAAAACGCTTCATTTTGAGTCAGTTCAACATTAAACTGCCTTGAACCCATCATGGCACATTTCCCTATGGGAGTTGTCACTTGTGAGCCTGATGTCCTGTGAACAAGTAGCCTCCTCTTGGATGCCTCCTTAATGCCCTAGGACAGCTCTGCAAGCAGCCCCTCGCCTTAGTTTCTCCTCGTGGTTCCTCAATAAACTCAAAAAGAGGCTTTTACATGTCCAATAACAACAGCCCTCCTGGGTTAAAGTCCAAAATTAAACACAAAAAAATCTTCCTTCTAGATTTACACTGGGCATAGCCCTAAACTCCCCTGGTGTCTCAGGGCTTTCCTGCTTTAGCAATCTACTCTCAGCTCTTCTCAGCTGGGGAAACTACCCCAGTCTCAGGATCTTCCCTGCAGAAGCTTTTCACACTCTCTGCAGTCTCTCTGCAGCCTCCTGGGCAGCAGCTGCTGCCCTCCCTGCAGCTTCCTAATACTCTTTATAGGGAATCACCTAGACCCTAACCCAACCCAACCCACCCCATTCTACCCTATGGTCCAAGCTCCCTGGCCAGACTACTTCACCTATAATGCACCCAAGGTCATGTGGCTCCCATGAGCACCATGCAGCATCTCAGGCTGGTGTCTATGTTGCATTATGGGAGATGTAGTCATCCTGGAAGCCTACTGCAGGAGAGAATTGGTACCAGACCTACAACTCCTGTGAGGCAATGCACTGTTAGGGAAATGCAGTTTAATGTTTTGTTGAACTGATTCAAGACTAAATGTTGTGAGGCCATTCACAAAATAAAATATTCCATTTTTGGGTCCAATCAATCCAATTCAGTTAGATTTTCCTCATGGAGAATTGAAAAAGTTTAGCAAAATTAAAAGTTCCTACTTAAAATTTTGATTTTTCAAAAACTGCTTTTCTGCCAAAAAAAAATCTTTCAGATGGAAAATTCCCAACCAGCTCTAATCATCACATTATAATATAAACAACATGATATTGTGATGCTAGTGCCATAATGGTATGACATCACAATAGAAAGTTACCACTGTCACTGATCCAGGCCCTTTAGATGCATAATGTGTCCAAGACACCTTACTTCCCATAAGTTCATCATTAAAACGTGAGAGAGTGCATATGCAGAGTAGCCCATTACAGCTATCAGATTTAATGGGTCCCACTAAAAGCCTTGCAGAGTGGGGACCGGAGGAACTGATCCTAACATTGTAAAGTATTAATAATGAATATGTTTCATTTCATCTAAGTTACTTATGATATGACAAGCAATGGGTGCCTGAGGTAAGGAGTTAAGAGACTTTCTTATGACTTCGGTGTGATGTTCAAAATAATGCTAAACAAACCTGTAGCATTTTCTATTTAATGAATGAACAAACAAGAAAAGCCATCTGGGACTTCCAAGTGCCATATGAAATATCACTGTGAAGAGTACCATTAGTGTAATTATTTTGTTACTTGTCAGAGTAAAGTTGGCTCTACTTAGTGCTTTCTTTCCTCATGATCAGGGGGTTTTGCCACGTTTACTCTTATAAACTATGTGGTTTCATTCATTATTTTTATATGTCGCTGTGATATGGATTGATGCGCTCACAGTCAAGTACTGCCAAAGGCATAGAGCCTGACTTTCAGTCAGTAAGTATACACCTACACACAGGTATACCTGTAAATGCACTTCAAGATATGTGTCTATATGAGAGGTGTCTTGTCTTGCTCTATGTGCATAGAACACTGGGCTTTTGGCCTGTTTATCCAGTGGTGCACTGTCACAGGGTGGCTGGCCCCTATAAAAGAAGCAGTTCCAGCTCCCTTGTGCCAGAATATATGCTCTTGCTTCAGCCAATTAACAAGGCAGGGGCAGCACCTGGGGGGCTATAAAAGACCAGGAAAGAGAGACCTGGTGAGTTAAGGAGCCAGAGTCAGGAGACTGGAGTAAGTCTCCAAGAAAAAATGGAGAGAAGAAATCTCTCTGCAGGCCTTCCCTGGGAAAAAGGATGGAATTATCAGGAAGCCAGCAGTGGTCTAGCCTGTTTACTTTCAGGAGCCAGAGACAGTGCTGGGAGGCTGAAAGGGGCTGAGGACTGGGAGAAGCAGAGGAAGATGCCTGATGACTCTTGACACTGGACAGCTGAAGCCAATGGGCCAGCCAGAGTGTGAGGAGGGATGCCGGGGCAGGGCTGGAGAGCCAGAGTGTGGTGAGTGAAGCTGGAGCTCTATTTGATATATGGCTTGGATTACGGTGTTTGGACTTGTAATGTGCCTGGGGTTTTCCCTTGTAATAAATAAATCCCACAAGAACTATGTTTATACTTGGACTATCTCTGTGACTCTGAAAGAGGGCAAGGGACATGTCATGTCTATCATGAGGCAGCTGAACACTCCGGGGGAAGAGAGGGCTGCTCTATGACACGCACCTGCAAATAAGGAACACAGAGGCACAATATGGTTCAAGTGTCCACCTCCACATCTACTGAAAATCAAACACTGGGGGAATATTTTAGTCATTCTTAAATACGCTACACAGTAGCGCTAAGTCACATGAACTAAACTTGCCAGGCAAAATTCTGTTCTTAGATGCACCCATGACCAATGAGGTCAACAGGGCTAGATGGATATAAGATAGAAGAATCTGGACCATTGTTTGTAAAAAAAAAAAAAAAAAGAGTCCACATTCTCTCACAATCCACTAACACTTAGGATATTTCAATACTCCAAAGAAAAATATGTCACTATGTGTTTTGCATTCGCACTGCAATTACATTTGCACTGCAATGGCATCCACACAGCATTCCTAAAGCCCTGTCACACCAAGGACTGGGCTCCGCATAAAATTTGAGAAGGAGTCTCTGGGAGCTGTCTTTTCTATGATTACCTCAAAGTCCTGGTCATGAGTCTGGTTGTGATATTCCTATGACATTATAGGACTTGTATGTACAAGTCAATCCACACTTGTAAAATGTATCTGTGTGTGCACTTTAACCATCACAAGAATTTTACCAGAAATGCTTGAGATTAAAAAGAAATATTAAATTAGCTGTCTGAGGACGAATTTCTGTTCTCTAATAGGTAGATTATCATGTATCTTATAAACCAGGTACTGCTCAGGCTGAGCAATTGAATTCTTTCCATTTTTCCTTTTCCTCTATG
This sequence comes from Lepidochelys olivacea, assembly GCF_965140295.1. Lineage (NCBI taxonomy): Eukaryota > Metazoa > Chordata > Testudines > Cheloniidae > Lepidochelys > Lepidochelys olivacea. The sequence continues at coordinate 70,533,976 of NC_140411.1, read as the reverse complement.
ACTTCATGTAGATACTAGTGTCCTTGCAAAATTCAGGAGTCACTGCATGTACAGAGAGAGCTGGTCCTGGGCCACAGCACCAGGAGAACCACAGCAGTTTATTTAATATTCTGGATGCATCATTCTAAAAATTGAGGGCATGTTTTAAAAATTCCACCTTGCAATCATTTGTCATGCATGTGATCTAGCCCCTCAAAGCCTCCCCCATAGCAAGTCTTACTAATGGTGGTGCTCAAGATGAACATACACTAATGTTTTAAATTAATTTTTTCATATACAAGGTCTAGCTACAGACTACAGCCAAGGTAAATCTCTGTTCAGCTCTGCTGAAATGGGAGTCAATATGCCCCCTTTGAAACCATGGATGACTCATCTTGTTTTTGATGAGAGGTTATAAGACTGTGTGGCATGCCAGTGTGAACCAAAATTAAAATATATACTAATGTATGGCTTAGATACTAATGTGGTATGACTTATTGCAGAACATCTCAAGAACAAGAGGATCTCCATTCATATTCTGCTCTTAAAGGATCAGGAAACTAGCTTTCCTTAAGCAAAGTCCAAAGGGGTGTTTTTCTTAATCCAAATCCCAAAAGTAAGTCCACACTGTCACTCAGCTCACCAGTATTTCCTCAGCTCCACTCTTCTCCTATACTCCTGTGGCCCATGATGGCAGGCTCCTTGCTCCTCACAGAAACACTCTTTTCTAGGGTGACTCATTAATTGCCTCCACCTGGTCGGTCCTGTTATTATTTCATCACCACACTCACCGCAGGTAGCTGCACTCTTTCTCCTAATCATATGAAGAGAGTGAAGGCTCTCCTTCTCATTTTCTAGATGATGTCTATGAAGCCCAGCACAGACTCATACTAAAACATGACTTGTCTCTTTCAGAGGACAGACAAAGTTAAATATGTTTCTGCATGAATGTGAGAAATTCATATAAAGGATGATGAGCGTCTTTTTCCATTTTAGTAGTCATTCCTCCATTTCAATAGCATTTGGTGCCCAGCCTTGCTCCTGTTGAAGTCCTTGAAAAAAACTCCCAGGGATAAATGGTTTTAAAGAAGCCTCTAGTATTGGTGCCTCAAATTCTGGGTGCCCAACTTGAAACATATTCAAGGGTCCTGAGCACCCACAACGACAGCTAAACTAAGATTCTGCACAGTGTTTTCACACTTTCCTTTTTGTCAGCCTGAGGAAAGTACCATTTCCTATTAAACATGCAGGTGAGAGCTTATTGGGAAGTCATCATGGGCTAGACCTTAGGGCATGGAATTTGCCAATTCGACAGCACTTGTTTCTGAGTTTGTGGTGCCATAAGGAACCAAGGATCAAAAGTCTGATGTACCACAACACTCTTAGCATGCCCACCAGGGCTTCATGCATGCTTGATAACTTCCCATGTATCAAGATGAGACTATAGCCATGAATGTGGCTGTGTAACAACTCTGGAGACCACAGCACCTGCAGAGGTCTGAGAGACTAGAACTTGCTGTGATGTAAACACATTGAAGCATATTGTATATCTGACTGATTTTGAAATGTTGGTAACTTGCAGATGAGTTTCTGTTGCATTTACTTCTGCTCAAGACTTGTGTGCTTATTTACATTTTGATATGCTTTGAGTCAGGGATGAGGCCACAGTAAGCAAATCTGGAATTACAGTCTCTTTAAAACGAGAAGATGAAATGCATTGAACACCTACACGTGTAATCTGGAAAAATAATGCTGCAGAGTGTGTTCAGACTACTACCGATTGTGTTTACATATTAAGTAGCCTTTCAACATGACACTACAATGATGTGAAGGGCAATTCAAGCCCTTTCTAAACTCCTTCCGTGCTCAGTAGGAATCGTGAGATACAGAAATGGCCCTTCAGAGGGTTATGTATACGATGTATGAATATTCAAAATATTCGGCCGAAACTAGATTTAAGAGGCAAGGTGGCACTTCAAGAAAAATAAAGCAAAACTTAGTTGAGCAAGAAAGGTCTTAACAAGGATATTTGTCTTCTGGGAGAATATTAGATCTATTGTAAGGACAAGAAAATGGGAAGTTAGAAGAGCTATTTTTGATCACATTTGTTAAAGATTATTAAGCCTTTTGTGGTACCCCAAGAGTCCTTGGTGTCTTTGCTTTTGAAAATCAAGATGAATGAGAAAAAACAGTCTTGGCTGGCTCAAAACTGTCATCCAAAACAGAATTTTTGGTTTATTTGCTGATATGAAACACACTCAAAAGTACTTATTAAGCTTTCCAACACTAATTTATCCTTGCCTATATGAATTTTACAACTCATAATCTTTCCATACTTGATCACATGTAAGCTACCTGGCAAATGCATGTGATCAGTTGAGACTGTTGAACTAACCTGGCAAACCAGTAGCTGTGTTGCACATGGCCATGCAGGAAGCTAGAGTTTAATTCTTTGTCCCAGATTCTTACTCTCTAGACTGTCACAGACTGCATTGTTAAGGCATAGTTAGGTCCTGGGGAAGAGGAAGTTGACAGTGACCACTGCAGAACAACACATCCCAAACTTTAGGAACTGGTGTCCCCCCACCCACTGCACCCAACTAAGAAATGTTTCATTATACCCTCTCCCTACACGTTTTAAAATGTATTTATTTTTAAAATTAAGATCGAATTTTTTTCTAAAATATATGCCTTAGGTCAAACGGACATTAATTTAGGGAAGTCCTGTGGCCTGTGTTATGCAGGAAGTGTCAGACTAGATCTGAATGGTCCCTTCTGGCCATGAATCTATAAACATTTAATCCTAGCCTCAAGTCATTATGGCTATAACCATACCAGGAATAACAGCAAATAGTGAAGTTTTGAAAAACAAATTTTATAGAGGGTGTGACCATGCCTGGTGTGGGTCACAGCTGAGAATGCCAAATTCAGGACAGACTAATAAAAAACAGAGTAGTTACCCCGCAAACTAGTAGTGTTTCTAACATTAGAGTTCACCAAATCAGTAGCAAAAGTGAGCTCCTGTATCAACTTACTGGTTATCAGAAAGACAAAATACAGTCCCCATTGGCCCACAGCCAGGCACAGAGAACCGCAGCCAGTGGGAGCCGTGATTGGCCGAACCTGAAGATGCAGTGGGTAAATAAATCGGCCAGGGTCTTTCCCTGAACAAGCGGCATCCCAAGTTTGGGAAACACTGTCATATAGAGTTCTTCTAATCCCAAAGTATCAGTCACTTCCCCAGGTCAATATATAGTTCAGATCTTACCCAACAATCCTGCTTGTAGCCAATCTTTTAGTAGCTAAAAACTAAAGGTTTTATTTATATAAAAAGAAAATAAAAGCATTATTAATTGGTTAAAGGACTCATACATTACAACTGATTTCAGAATTTGCAGGTCAGGAAAATAGCAGTGATGTTAAATCGGCTATTTTGTAATAAGTGTCTACGGTTCAAAAATTACATTGGGGGTCATCACTTCATTGTTCAAAGCTCTTCTTTGTTAAAAAATCATGTCCAGAAATCTGGAGCTGGAATGAAGACAAAGAGGTGATGTCACAGTTTCCTTTTATACTTTCAGCCCAAGTGCATGGAAAGATAGATCACATGTTCTTATCACATGTCCTTACATGCCTTGCTGAATCAGTGCTCTCTGAAATGTCTCCAGGAGGGGCTCATTGGGCAAGCCAATTGTCCTTAATGGACCATCAACTGGCTTGCTAGCCTTGATGCAAATCTGACTTGGGGTGTCACCCAAGAAAACAATATGTTTGAGATACAAAATCATAGCCAACATTCATAACTTCATATACAAAGATGATACATGGATTTAAACAGGATAATACTTAGCAGTTTGTAACTTTTCCATTGATACCTTACATTGTTACCAGGGGGTTTTAGAACCCCCAACAGGGGCAACTTAACTATTTCACTCCAGGCAGTGAAAGGAATAAATCAACAGGAACACAGCACTTCCATCTGATAAGATTCATGCAAGTAAGCATGCTCTTGTTTAGTAGATTTAAGTTTATTAGATTTAAGCACACACAAACATAAGCAATAGAATTAGAACTGCCAGATATTTACCTAACATCTGGAATGGTACTAAGTAATTAACAGCAGGTTTTCAGCGGCCAGTTGCTCACCCACCGTGGAAAAAGGATCTCAGGAAAAACGTCTTTCAAGATGGCTTCAGAGGACTGCTCCAAAGTACACGCTATTAGCTAACCTTTTATAACTAACTTCTACAAAAGATATAGGTCATAATGACTCCTACTATATCATCACTTTTCTAACTTTCAATAAACTTTGAATATCAGAGGCCTCTAGACTCAAGGTTTCTCAACCACCAAGGTTTTCAGACTCAGATGTTTACATGTTTATCCCCTCCTCCCATTCTGATTAGCAGAAACTGCCAGCTAGATTTGACCTTGCTTCTGAAAGCCTGTCTCCAAATTAACGCTTAACTATGTGATATTCTATTTCATTACTTCAGGGTGGCCGAATGCACATAATAGGGTTGCAATTAGCTTGATCACATACTGGGATACACGCTTCAAAAATCCAGGGCAACAACATAAAATACTTTAAACAAGGTTTATTGTAATTTTGTAACAGTGATGATTGTATTAGTTTAACTAGTTCTCTTCTTTTTTATATAGCATCTCAGAAGGACAACACTTTAGCATGTACTAACAATTCAATGTAATGAATGAGTCTATCCTACTGCTAAGAGATATTCCACATAAAGGTGAATTTAGGGAAATACACAGTAATCTTATGTCATTTTCAATCAAGAGATGATGGAGATGTTTTAGTTGTATCGCCACTGGGATAAAAGAGAGGCTCACAGAAATACAAAGATGAAAATACGATGAGAACTTCTTGGGAACTCCTTCAGAGACAGTCAAAATCTGCTGAGCTCCTGTCTAAGAGAAAGTCAGCCACTGGATATTGACACAGGAAAGGTCTATTAATTTGTCTTATAATCACTCATTCAGTGCTGCAGAGTCAACTGCAGTTTGGATGAATGGATGTGCGATTCATCTATTTTCTCTCTGTGGGTTGTCAGAAAAATTGTCCTGCAACCGAGTCTGAAGGTGCATCAGTTGCTGACTTATGAGTTTGTGATGGTTCCCAACCAACTCCTGCTTTTGGCAGCTTACACAGCCTTGAGAGAAACTCAGGATAAGGACATCACAATTCACACTCCTCTTCCAATCATTAAACCTATATTGGCAGGGAAAGAGTTACCACCTGTTGTAGCACAAAAATTGACTATCCAAAGATGGGCACTTTACATACACCACAGGGTAGGTAGTGCAGACGCTGCACAGAACCCCACTATGATTCAGGAATCCCTATGGAAAGTAGGAATGCCTGATGAATACCGCCTACCTCCGATGGCCAAGGATGTTTGGTGAGGTGCCAGCTATGCCCGTTTTATACCATCCGTGACTTTAACCGCTAGGACACACTGTCCCTTCGCGGCGGGCAGCCCGGGCTAGGCTGACGGATGCCCCAAGGTCCTAAACACCCGTGACTTTAACTGCTAGAGCTCAGAGCTCCTTCGCAGTGGGCAGTCAGGATTGACTGACAGGCGCCCCAAGAGTTTGCCCCATGGAGGCAGCACAACTCAACGCTAGGCTCTTAGTACTCTCACCTAATGGCCAGGCTTTAGAGCCAAAACGGCTGAGGTTCTTTAATTGTGTTGGCTGCTTTACAGTAAACCAGAGAAACAAGTCAGGCTTATGCACAAATGGTTACCAAAATTTATTAAGCTAGATTCTAATCATGTGGTTACAAAATTGCTAGTGCCTACTTATTTAAATGTAGAGATGTTACACACACAAACAAGTTACAAAACTGAAGCCACAATCCCAAAGAAAGAAAACAAAGTATAGAGCTCTATTTCAAAATATGTGTACACTAAAGATAGGAGATCAGGTGTGGGTGCTTCTTACCCTCCTTGCATCTCTCGATTCCAGAGGTGCCAAGCCAGGATCGGTCACTCAATTCCGCGGAAAGACGAATAAGGGACAAGGCTTAGGGACCCTCTTAGCTGCAGAAGCCTTGGGAGGCTGTCACTTATCTGACCAGCAGATAGATAGTGAAAAGCACTCAAAAATCATGGTGCTGTAGATCCCATACTTATACCTCTGTACTCCTTTATTCTCTTTCTCCTTTCTTATGCCAAATTGGGGCTGGTCTGTCTGGGTGACGCCAGCTCTCGCAAGAATAGTTTACACTTGCAAGGGAGAGAAACAATAAGTGTCGACTACTGGACATTCCTTTTATCAGGGTAAATATTTTCCCACCTAGGATGTTGGGGTGTGTGCATCACGCTATTTAGTAGGGGCTAAGAGCCATGTCTGTCACAGCTTCTCTGTCTGCTGGGAGCCTAATTGTTGTATATGTTCCCAGAGGCACATTGGAGCAGCACACCTGGGCTTCTCACAGCTTCAAAGGCTGTGCTGGAATTGATGTTAAGTGCCCTGTTGTTTTGGCTCCCTTGTGTTCCCAGCAATGCTGGTCTGAGAGGGGGGGCTGGCTGTCTGGCTACAGTGCTGCAGAGTCAACTGCAGCTTGGATGAATGGATGTGCGATTCATCTATTTTCTCTCTGTGGGTTGTCAGAAAAATTGTCCTGCAACCGAGTCTGAAGGTGCATCAGTTGCTGACTTATGAGTTTGTGGTGGTTCCCAACCAACTCCTCAGTTTCCCTCAAAATCTTAAAGAGGAGGAAATTCCTCTTTGTGCCTGAGAAAGATCAATTTCACAGTTTTCTGATTAACGTTTCTACCCAGTCATGTGTGGCCAGAACATTCATATTTTGCCTCTGGAGAGAAAAGCTCAGCTCATTGAGATGTCAGAAAGATAGACTAGGCACACCACACAAAATGAAGTACTGAAGCCATCATCAGCAAGGGGCGATTGCTGATCATTCAGGAAAACATACACTCCTCCTGTCTCAGAGAGTCAAGTTAACACTTTACTTGATGACAGACACCTCACCTCATTGTGAAAGATAAGTTACTGGTGAAAGGAACCCATAGCATAATCACAAGCAATGTAAAAAGTCATGAACTCATTGGGCAACCTTCAATGAAGTTCACAGCATTAGCAGTTTCTGGATGCAGGTTTTCAGTTATTATCTCAGTAGCAGATATCTGGTGAACTGCATGAGAATGTGAAGCCAAGTCATTAGGTGCGGCTTTCCTGATCTCAGTGACCAGGATGGTAACCTTATTTGACCTTGGCACTATCAATCCAGCCTGCATCATCCTACGCCCACTAAATGTGGAAATGGTTGATTGCTTCTCAAAAAGTTTTGAATAAGCATTTTCCTGTTGTGCATCCTCACCCATCTTTACAAAAGAGCAAATCTTCAACAGAACCATTAAATCATAGAATCATAGAATATCAGGGTTGGAAGGAATCTCAGGAGGTCATCTAGTCCAACCCCCTGCTCAAAGCAGGACCAATCCCCAACTAAATCATCCCAACCAGGGCTCTGTCAAGCCTGACCTTGAAAATCTCCAAGAAAGGAGATTCCACCACCTCCCTAGGTAACACATTCCAGTGCTTCACCACCCTCCTAGTGAAAAAGTTTTTCCTAATATCCAACCTAAACCTCCCCCACTGCAACTGGAGACCATTACTTCTTGTTCTGTCATCTGCTACCACTGAGAACAGTCTAGATCCATCCTATTTTAAACTCGTATCCCAAACACTGGAAGCAGCACAGCTCCAGTGACATCTGCTGACTCATCAAACTGAATTACTCCAGTGAGCAATCACTTTTCCTGTCTTGAAACAGCTACTCTCAGACATCCTTCAAGGCACACAAAGCATTGTTAGATTTGACAAAGGTCTTCTTCCAGCTGAAGAAGATTAGTCATAGCTACCACTGAAGCAAATCAAAGCTACTTTAATCATCTGTAATAGGGTTTTCCAAACTGTGGATTGAAACTTCTGCATGCATATATAGGTAGTCATGCAAAAAAAAAAATGATAATTCTGCAAAATTATAAATTAAAACAAAATAAATATCAGATATACAACACAAGCCCCGTAATGCAGTGTCTCTTCAAGACCACAATAATGTTGTAAACTGACACTACCTCTGGATCACTGTAGATTAATTCAGGCATCAGGCTGCTAGAGTGTCTCTGCTGGGCTAATAAAACTGCATTAAGGCTATATCCAGTGATGAGCTGCCAAAATCTGAAGAACCGGTTCCTTAACTCGCTCTGGGTCTTCAGCAGCACTGAAACACCGGCCGCCAAAGTGCCGCCGAAGACCCGAAGCGCCGCCAGGTGAGTGATTCTCAGCCAGGGGAGCGATTCTCAGCCAGGGGAGCCTCCCCAGCTGGGAGCTCAGGCAGGCCGGACAGGACAGTCCCGTGAGCCAAATGTGGCCCCCGGGCCAGAGTTTGCCCACCCCTTTAACAACCAGTTCTAGACCGGCTTCAAAATTTAACAACCAGTTTGCATGAACCAGCTCCAGCTCACCACTGGCTGTACCTCTGTATGTGCCTGGATTTACCTTATACAAAACAATACATGCTCCATTTACCTTATTTACTATGTTTAACATGAATTACAAGCATGCATGCATACAAACCGTGACATAATGTGTTACTGAACTGGACCACTGGATATGTGGGGATTGGTCCTGCTTTGAGCAGGGGGTTGGACTAGATGACCTCCTGAGGTCCCTTCCAACCCTGATATTCTATGGTTCTATGATATGTACACAGCTCACTGCTGAGCCTCACCCAGACCACTCTGCACATGCTGTTTGCACTTTGGAGCTCAGTTCTGGCCAAGGGGTGATTCAGAAAGATTGATTATTCCAGAATAAGGACAGTAGCAAATTGTTCCAATGGTGGCTCAGAAACAAAGAAAAAAGTGAAGAAATACAATAACATAGATAAAATGTAAGATTTTACAACCATTGATTCAAAATGAAAGTATGTAGTTTGTTCTCAAGTGCAGGCTGCTCAGAGTGCGGCACCTTTGTTGTTGTTGCAACATTTAGAAACCAAACATCCATCACTGAAAGATAAACGTGAGGATTTTTTTCAGATGAAACTTGTAGCTGTGGGAAGAAAAAAAAAACTAGGTTCAATTACTCAAGTGGGCAATATCAACACCAATGTCTTTTAGGCATCTGATTTGGTGTATCTATAAATCACACAACAGAGCAAAGGTGAATACTGTAGCAGAAAAACTTATTCTACCATGCACAATAGCAATTGTTTTGAAAGTTATACAGCCTGCACCAGCTTCCCAATTGAAAAAAAGAATGGATGCTCCAACACAGGATCTTGAGTGAAAGGGATAAAGCAGGAGAAAAATGGAGGAATTTCCATTGCTGAAGCCTCACTGACAGGTAAATAAAACAAACATTCTTCGTTGATGCCTCAGAACCGGAAGCAGGCTTCATGAAAATTTTCGATCTCCTACAGACAAAGCTGTAAGCTCCCCCTACAACATATTTTTCCTAGATTTATGCAGAAATCTGGATGAATCTTTCACTACCTCAGGTACTACAGCTAAGTGATCATGATCAACAATCTTATAATGGATCTTGAACTGTAAAGTTCTGGTCAATGGATATTTTGGGGCCTACCACTAACCCAAAAGTGACTACCACATCCTGTTGCGGTTCAGTGATGAGACAGAACACAGCTTTATGCAAGCAAACAGGCTGGTCAGCGGAGATGGGCTGTTCTGCCCCCCCTGCCTTCCACCTTCTCCTTTTATTATATTTCTCCCCCTAAGCATTACACACTGCTACACAAAGGAATGTATGACGTTGATTCATATGCTTAGTTACCATCCTCTATCTACTACAATCCTGGTTCTCAGGCCTTGAGCCCAGGCTAAAGAAACCTCCCACAGTTGCTGTCCAAACAATCAAGTTCTCAGGGTTCATATCTAGCCCTTGTCCATGGAATAGAGCAATGTGTGCATTGCTCCTAGGAAACAGTCAGGGTGTGCCCCGCCTGCTTCCAGGTGGAATAGCTAGACATTAACCCTTCAACATCCAATTCTTCTGCCACCTATAACTAATGTGTCTCGCCGGTTACCAAAGCACGATAAGGTCACTAAGGGTAAGAGAAGAATTACAAACCCTTCACATTTCTTGAAAACAAACAGGCTTGGAATTGTTCTGCTTCTAGTCTCAATTGAGGCTGATGGTAATAGGTAATTTCCAATTCAAAGAGTAATGTTAGCACTGTGCCAGCCTCTGGCTCTGTTGCTTACCCTAACTTTAGATATGCTTGTTTACAGGAACAATAAAGTCAGGGAATTACTTGTCAGTACTAGAGCTTTATTTTTAATTTTCATATGCGTGTATTTGAATTATGCTTCACTAATTCCTGCCCCAGATACATATAAAACATAAACACCACATGTAATCATGAAGTAGGCATACAGTTCTGTGTAAGATACTATTGATTTGGGGGGGAGGGAGAGCTCAGTGGTTTGAGCATTGGCCTGCTAAAACCCAGGGTTGTGAGCTCAATCCTTGAGGGGGCCATTTAGGGATCTGGGGCAGAAATTGGGGATTGCTCCTGCTTTAAGCAGGGGGTTGGACTACATGACTTCCTGAGGTCCCTTCCAACCCTGATATTCTATGATTTTAAAGCCCAGGTCCTTGGTAAGCAAGAAAACAATCAAAATCTGGCTGATAAAAAAGAAACAGCAAGTACCTCCGTGAGGTTAGATAAGCTCAAGTACCATCTGGTTCTAAATGCAGTGAGACTATAAAATATATGCCACTCATCTTTTTGTTGAAAGAAAAGGGGTTCATTCAGTTGCAACAACAAGTGGAATCTGTGAAGGAGAGGCATGTAGCAGTACAGTGCTGGGGAGTTGGAGTGACCCTTCTGAGGATAAAATCAGCATTCATGCAGAATCAATTTCTGACTCTGTCACTCAGTTTCATCCTGGATAAAGCCTAGCAGGATTCATGATACCTGCTGTTGCTTATGACAAAAAAAAGCTGAGTCTCTGGATAGTTGCTTGAACTTAATATGATGCAGCATTTCTATTCCTAGCAGAAGTCCTTGCAGTAGGTATTTGAGATTTTCCTGGTCCAAAGACATTTTCCACCATGTTCATTTTAATAGTTTAGATCACAGCAAGAATAATGCAAGAGTCCTTGTCACATTGACAATTTCTGCTACAGCTGTTATGCTGATTGTGCCTGATAAGGGTCATATTATTGTCCAATCAATACCTACTCCCAACAGAAGAAACAGCGGATCATGATGCTTTGCCCCAGTCACTAAAGCAAATCCTTGCTGCCACATTTATAGCATATGTCACAAGTTAAAGTAGGGAGGAAGGGCTGCTTAGGCTTCTTTTGGTTCCTCAGCATGCAAATTACACTTATTTAAACTGCCTTACACACCACCACAGTGTGTGTAATTAAGCCTGACTATAAGGGACTGTAAAGAACTTACACCACCACCTTACAAATCATTTCTGTACAAATCAATTTGACCTGCTGTATCCAGGCCTGAAGAAGTTACAGTTTAAACATCCAATATCACCCAAGCAAATCTGTCCATGACATTTACTCTATGCTATTAATATGGGCATTGGTATAAAGCACCTGATTCTAGATCTAGCGGATTTTACATCCTAAAATAAAAACATAAGAATGGCCATACAGGTTCCGACCAGAGGTCCATGTAGCCCAGTATGCTGTCTTCTGACAGTGGCCAATGCCAGGTACCCCAGAGGGAATGAACAGAACAGGTACTCATCAAGTGATCCATCCCCTGTTGCCCTGTGATGGGTTACCCCCGGGATGCCACCTGGAACTGGGGTACGACTGAGCCCCCCAGACCCACCAGCCTGGGCTACCTTTACACTGTACTGCTGTGACCAGCCTGCACTTTCACCAGCACACCCAGCTGCAGTTACATGCAGACGCTGTGACCAGCCCTGCACGGGAAGGCTTCAGCAAGGGAACTTCCCAGCTGCTCAGGCATGCCACCCATTGGAGCGTAAACCCAAAATTACACCATCTTGCACTGCACAGGGAAATGTATAGCATAAGCTCATGAAATTCGCCTCCTCCCTCAATGTGGAGAGGAATACACAACAGCTTTCTGCCCCGAGTTCTGGCTCCCACATAGTGGTTTTAAATAAAGCAAAAATAAGTTTATTAACTACAAAAGATAGATTTTAAGTGATTATAAGGGATAGCAAACAGATCAAAGCAGACTACCTAGGAAATGAACAAAAATGCAATCAAAGCATAATATTCTAAAGAGATTGGACACGAATAGCAGATCCTCACCCAAAGTGATGATACAAGCAGGCTGCAGATCCTTAAGGGTCAAGCTGCACTTGCTTATAGCTAGAATTCCTAGTTGTTCCATTCACAGGCTAAAAATCCCTTTAGCCTGGGTCCAGCACTTCCCCCAGTTCAGTCTTTGTCCCTTAGGTGTTTCAAGGAGTCTCTTTGGGTGGAGAGTCAGTGAAGAACCAAGATGATGTCACTCTACTGCCTTATATAGCTTTTGCATATGGCAGAAACCCTTTGTTTCAAAGCTTGGTTTCCATGCCAGCCAGTGGAAAAATACTGCCATCCTAAGATGGAGGCCAGCACCAGGTGACCTGGTCACATGTCCTTGTTGTGTCACAGCAGCCATGATTTGGAGGCTGTCTGCAACATCCTCAGGAAGGCCCCCAAGTGAAAGATAAGCTTCTTCTAAGGCCTATTGTTTTCTCTAATGGCCCTTCCCCATCCAGCTTTTCAGAATGAAAGCATCTTGTCTAGTGGGCATTCTCCAGGTGTAAACACATTTGTAATATAGATAAATAGTCAATATTCCTAACTTCAGATACAAAAATGATACATGCATACAAATAGGATAATCATATTCAGTAAATTATAACTTTTCCATGATATCTCACATGACCTATCTTGCATAAAATACATCATAATTATATCATAATCATATCATAATATCACTATTAAGAATATGGGGTGCAGTGTCACATGCCCATTCCCAGCTTCTGGAAAACAGAGGCTAGGGACACCATCCTGTCTAATCATAACACTATGCTTTATAGACTGCTTTAGAAAATGTTTAGATTTTCTCTGAAAAGAGATGAGTAGTAATTTTTCTTTCATTCTACCTGTACATGGGACCTTTGAGGTAGAAGAGCAGAAACATAACAAATATTTTTTTTTTAAATTATAGCAATTTTCTAAAATATGTGACATCTAGCTTATGGTCTGATGTGATGTAAGGCTTTTTCCTGGCATGAAACTTGGGTGACCATATTACTAATAAGCATCAAATCTATGTATGCCATCATGTTTTGTATACAAATACACACCCCATATACATTTGTTCTGATTCCAGACAAGGGATCTATAGAGAGAGGTATAAAGGACAAAAGTTTCAAAAGTGATCACTGATTGTGTGCCTCAGCTTGGTTGAGGCAACTAAAATTTGTGACCACTTTTGAAAATTTGGCTGCATAATACTAGTATGAGAGTGACTATGTAACTCATTTTATTTAATATTAATGTGAACATGATTATGTTAATATCTGTGTCAGGGCCGGCTCTAGGTTTTTTGCCATCCCAAGAAAAAAATTTGCCACCCCAAGCTCCAAAAGCACAACTGCCCAATCAAAAAAAAAAAAAAAAGGGCAGCTGGAATGCTGCCCCTGGAATTGTGCCGCCCCAAGCACGTTATTGCTTTGCTGGTGCCTAGCACGGGCCCTGATCTGTGTTAATGCCTATGAACATGCACTGTGAAAACTAGATGTTTCCAGAAGCCTGAGCAAATTAAGTCTGAGCTGAATGTGTGTGCAGTTATTAAAATGCCGCTTCTTTTCTCCTGCCAAGGCTGACTGACACCTGAGTGCTTACTAAACATTACAGGAAGGGCTATAAGGAAATTTATTACTTCCCTCATCCCACTCCTCAATCAAATCCCTCCTGAAGACCCACTTGTACTGTGATTCCTATAAAAAAAAATAGCCAGCCAATGATGGAGTTCGGAGTTACTGAGCGTAGTCTTTATACCCTTTTGATGATACCACCACCACCACAAAAAAGCCACAATGAGTTTCAAATATTTTGCTCTACAAAAACACGGCCACTACTTATATGTATGTTGCATTCTCTGCCTCTGCTCAACTCGCTTCCCCACACACACTTTTGTTGCTGTGTTTTAGTCATTTGGGCCCAGATCCAGCAAAATCGTTGCAAGTACATGAACCCCACTGCCAATGTGGAGCCCTACTAATTGAAACAGATGACTGACCACACACAATTTGTAGGATAGGGACTTCAGATAGTAAGTAGAGCTGGGTGAATAATGCATTTGTCAGTTCACTGTCAATTCAGAAAAAAAATCAAAACAAAATTTAGTTTTGGATCAAACTCATAATGTTTTTTTTTATTTTTAGCTAATTACAAAAAAATGTTCAGGTCAAATTAAACATTGTTTAAACCCAAATGAAATGTTTAATTTTAATTTCAAATATTAAATTAGTAATGTTTTTAAAAGGAAATTTCATCAAAACAAAAGTCACTTAAAATCAAAAAATTTAAACATGTCATTTTGAAAAGGTTGAAATGTTTAATTTTTTCAGAATTTTGAAAGGGAGGGTTGAAAAGAACTATTCAGTGAAACTGACATATTTGCAAAACCAGTGTTGGCAAATCTGCATTTTCGCCCCCAAAAAACAGTTTTGGTTGAAAAAAACCTCACACAGCTCGAATTGTAAGGTCTTTAGAACACAGCCCATGCCCCTTTTTTTTTTATGTTGGATAGCGTCAGGCACATTAAATGTGTTACCAGAAATAAACAACAATATACAAGTTTCACTCAGTGTGCAGAGAAAACAGCAACGAACTCATTTTAACAACACAGAAGACTAGACACAAACTGTGCTTGAATTTCTTGAAATATTTGAGTTGTAAATTCTGAAAGACCAAATTGAAAATGTTGATCAATACAATTAAACAGACTTCATAGCTCTTTCCAGTATTTCAACCACAATTTTATCGTTAGCAACTTTTCTTATTTAATATTTACAAATGTTACTGAAGTGCTGAACAAGTATGACTAATTCCAAGCTATATGCATCAGGTAGTTACCTACCCTATGATAGGTTTATCAAGCACAGATAATCACTGTTCCCAATACAAACAGTGGGGGGATTACTTTTTGTTTGTACATGCAGTGATTATAATACATGTAAGAAAGAAGATACGAGGAAATCATTGGCTTCTAGCCTTTCTGAGCGTTTATAACACACATTAGGATAAATGGGAGTTATGTATGTGCATCAAGGGAAAAATACACCACTTTGTATGCAAATTAAATTTGCCTAGCTTTAGCCTGTTTTCTTGTTAAAAAGTACTTCGGCTCAGATTTTAAAGAATCTTATTAGATGTTTCACTCAGCACAACATTCACTGACTGACTTAGGTGCCTACGTCTCATTTTAAAAAGTGTTTTAGGTGCCCTAAGGGCCTAAGTCCTATTAACTTTTCAAAAGTGATTCAGGGGCTCTGTGTGTGTGTGTGTGTGAAGAATTTTTTGTTTATATGTATATATACTTTGGACACACAGAGGAGAGAGAACTGTTTATATCTGGGGTTCCAGGCAAGTTTGTACTTAGGTGGCTAGCCCAAGCTACTGCTCATGCTACCCCCAGCTACACTACTATTTTTAGCGCTGGAGCTGGAGCAGAGCTAGCACCTGTCTGTCTACTCACACAGAGCAGCACCCTCCCAGCTGCAGTGTAGACATACTTTTTCAAAAGTGACTTAGGCAATTAGGAGCCCAAGTCTCACTGAAAGGAAGGCTTCTATGTCTAAGTCACTTCTGAAAAAGAAACTTAGGTTCTAAAGCCCGTTGGGCATTGCAACGTTGAACCTAGTGACAGAGGATGTGGAAAAAGCTAATGTACTCAATGCTTTTTTTGCCTCTGTCTTCACGAACAAGGTCAGCTCCCAGACTACTGCACTAGGCAGCACAGCATGGGGAGGAGGTGACCAGCCCACTATGGAGGAAGAAGTGGTTCGGGACTATTTAGAAAAGATGGACGAGCACAAGTCCATGGGGCCAGATGCACTGCATCCGAGAGTGCTAAAGGAGTTGGCGGATGTGATTGCAGAGCCATTGGCCATTATCTTTCAAAACTCATGCTAATTGGGGGAGGTCCCGGACGACTGGAAAAAGGCCAACGTAGTGCCCATCTTTAAAAAAGGGAAGGAGGAGGATTCTGGGAACTACAGGCCAGTCAGCCTCACTTCAGTCCCTGGAAAAATCATGGAGCAGGTCCTGAAGGAATCAATTCTGAAGCACTTAGAGGAGAGGAAAGTGATCAGGAACAGTCAGCATGGATTCACCAAGGATAAGTCATGCCTGACTAATCTAATTGCCTTCCATGACAAGACAACTGGCTCTGTGGATGAGGGGAAAGCAGTGAACGTGTTATTCTTTGACTTTAGCAAAACTTTTGACATGGTCTCCCACAGTATTCTTGCCAGCAAGTTAAAGAAGTATGGGCTGGATGAATAGACTATAAGGTGGATAGAAAGCTGGCTAGATTGTCGGGCTCAATGGGTAGTGATCAATGGCTCCATGTCTAGTTGGCAGCCGGTATCAAGTGGAGTGCCCCAAGGGTCGGTCCTGGGGCGGGTTTTGTTCAATATCTTCATTAATGATCTGGAGGATGGCGTGGGCTACACCCTCAGCAAGTTTGCAGATTGCACTAAACTGGGAGGAGTGGTAGATATGGTGGCAGGTAGGGATAGGATACAGAGGGACCTAGATAAATTAGACGATTGGGCCAAAAGAAATCTGATGAGGTTCAACAAGGATGAAAGAATCCCATGCACCGCTACAGACTAGGGACCAAACAGCTAGGCAGCAGTTCTGCAGAAAAGGACCTAGGAGTTATAGTGGATGAGAAGCTGGATATGAGTCAACAGTGTGCCCTTGTTGCAAAGAAGGCTCACGGTATTTTGGGCTGTATAAGTAGGGGCATTGCAAGCAGATCGAGGGACGTAATTGTTCCCCTCTATTCGACATTGGTGAGGTCTCATCTGGAGTACTGTGTCCAGTTTTGGGCCCCACACTGCAAGAAGGATGTGGAAAAATTGGAAAGCGTCCAGCAGAGGGCAAGAAAAATGATTAGGGGACTGGAACACGTGACTCATGAGGAGAGGCTGAGGGAACTGGGATTGTTTAGTTTGCAGGAGAGAAGAATGAGGGGGGATTTAAGAGCTGCTTTCAACTACCTGAAAGGGGGTTCCAAAGAGGATGGATCTAGACTGTTCTCAATGGTAGCAGATGACAGAACAATGAGTAATGGTCTTCAGTTGCAGTGGGGGAGGTTTAGGTTGGATATTAGGAAAAACTTTTTCACTAGGAGGGTGGTGAAGCACTGGAATGCGTTACCTAGGGAGGTGGTGGAATCTCCTTCCTTTGAGGTTTTTAAGGTCAGGCTTGACAAAGCCCTGGCTGGGATGATTTAGTTGGGGATTGGTCCTGCTTTGAGCGGGGGGGGGGGACTAGATGAGCTCCTGAGGCCCGCCCCCCGATATTCTATGATTCTATGATTGCAATGCCTAAATACCTTTTAAAATCTGAGCCTGTAGCAAAACCACCCCAGGTGGTAACAGTCACTGAGGAGCTGCATATGTATGATTTTTCCCATCACCCATATCAAGATAAGTAACTAATTGAAATGGAAGAAGTTAGGAACAAGAAAAATCAAAATCCATAAACAAATTCTCAATAACATACACAGGATCTTAATTTAGCCACTACTTCTGTGGCAAGAACCCCTGATTTTGCAGCAAATTAACATTTCTATTTCAAATCAAAATAAACTAAGCACAGCAAATATCAAAGAAATATTGCCACCTTTCTGGTTAACTTTCTTGGTTCTCAAGTCACAGTGAACAGTTCTCTCCCTTCTGTTTGACCAAAATTGGAAACCAAAAAAAAAACATTTTCTTAACAGGCACAAAACAAAATATGAGAAATAAGCTCCTGAGTGCCTGATTCACTTTTGAAACTTAATAGATCTTAAGTCCTTTGGAGCCTAAATCCCATTGAAAATAAGTCTTAGGCTGCTGGCGCTTTTGAAAATGTTATCTACAGACTCTAGACTTAGCAGTCCCATCTCTGGTATTTTTAATGTGTATTTTTAATGTTCCATTCTGCAATGAAAAGTGATTGAGCTGTGGAAGTAGGCAGTAATTGCTTCCCTCCATAAATGAGTAATTCTAAATAGATTAATAATTACTGACCCATTTCAAATTTTATCTACAGTAGGTAAATTACTAGAAAGGTAAATTACCAGAATGACTCCTCTATAATCAAGGGTATTATTTGCTGAAAATGTTTATTACCAGCAGCACAATATTCATTGAGCAGCTACAGCAATGGTGACAAATTGATAACTATACTCCTATGGATTCTATTTATTATTAACAATCATAATAATATTATGATTGTTAATTACTTTTATACTGCCATACATTTACACAGTGCTTTACAAAACCACAATTGAATACCTTGGGCCAAGGTATTCTTTGGATAACTCCCGTAATATTCAACAGGTTGAATCAGGCCCACTCTTTACTCCAAATACTTCACAATCCGCAAAGACTAGGGCGTACAATGACAGCTCAGTAAGAGATGATTTGGGGAATGAATAGTGAGGACTGAAAAGTAGGAAGGATTCCTGAACTAAATATTTATTTAAGGAGGGATAGGAAAGGAGAAGAGGCTGACAGGCAAAGGGCATAAGTGAGGTAACACAATAGAAGGAGTGACATGGAAATGGAGAGTAAAAGATAAAGGAAACGGTAAAAGGTAAAGAACTGAGAGTAGGAAATGAGAGACTGTGCGGGGACATGAAAGCAGAGATAGAGGCAGAGACAAAGCTAAACTGGAGCAGCAGTAACAGTGTGGACACACAAAACTGATGATTGAACAATTGGGTTTAAGCAATTGGCTGATATATCACCAGTTGATTTCTCTAATGTGGACAGGCCTATATTGCCACGAAATGTACTAGACTGATAGTTCAGTTCTGAAGTCCTCACTTAGTTTCACTATGACCCAGCATAGTTCCACCCCCATGCTGAGCCCCTCCCCACTGCATGCATCCACCCCCACACAGGCCCCTCTACAGGCCTCAAAACCCATGCAGCAGCGAGAAGTGCATGCAAAATGCACAAGAAAGGGAAAGGAGAACATACCAGGGGACATGCAAAATTAGGGGATTATTCTGATGGCACCGTTTGCACTGTTCAATGTTTGGTTTATACACTTTGTTTTGTTCGTGTTATTTCAGTGTTCTAGTAGCAGATGGCCTGCCTGGCAGCACTTTAATATTGTCATTTTTGTAATTCAAATAAAGTCTTTTATTTTATTAAGAAAATGTACTGCCATCACTACATCACATCTTATCATGTGTACTTGGAATAATAAAGATAAACACAGAGTGAGGCACGACAAGATGTATCCCAACATAATTCCTAAATACATCATTGGACAGCTATCAATAATGTAAATGCAGTTTTCTCCCATTATATTAATAGTCATAGCATCCAAAACAAAAATTCATGACAATCAATACCTTTCTCCGTTTACTGTGACAGTAACACCCCCCCTCATTTCCCTGAGTGATGTGACAGTACCTCGTTTACAATGTAAAATGTAAAAAAAAAGGATGTTTATGAATGTACAAAAAACATTCATAAACATACTATTCTCCCTCTTCCTTTGGCCCATGCAAGTCCATAATATGAGAGCACAGAGCCGCCTTGATTTTGGTTGCTTGGGTGCATCCAGCTCCAGCTGTGAGGAGTGCACTTTCTGGCTGAGTGTAACATTTGAGCAATCCATTACTGACATCAGCCCACTCTGAGGCAAATGGCTCACCTTTGGTTTCACCCAAAGATTGCAAGCCACAATAACACAGACTGCATTTATAACACTGGAACCTTTAGACAACCAATGTATTTCACAGAAGATACCACAACCACCTCACATGTGGTAATAACTTTCAGTCACTAGCATTGCTGCTTAGGGTGAATTTGAACTTGGCCCCAGAGGTGAAAGTCTCAATGCTGTTCACCAACAACAGTGCACAATTTTAAAGTCAGACCATTTTAAAGTTTGTTCCTGCTTTCACTAGTTTAATGCCACTGACTTCATGGGAGTTACTCCTAAATTACACCAGAGCAACTGTGAGGAGACTCAAAGCCATATGGGAATTCAGGAGTAACTTCACTGAAAGTTAATGGAACTATGCTGATGTAAAATAACTGTGAAAGAAGAATCAGACTCTTGGACTTAATTTCACTATTGCAAGCTGCCTTTTATCATATCCAGAAAGGTAATGGAAATCAATGTAAATAAAAATAGGAATGATTATCTGTTGCCAGCAGCTTAATTACTGTCATGCAAAACCAGAGTAATGCATGAAATGTAATGGATGATTTACAGTTCCTAGAAATTAAGAGTATATTTTATAAGATAATAAAGGTAAACTATCTAATTTACAGGGCTTCTGTACAACATTTGGGAAAATTACTATCTCAGACAATAAGTGAATGACTTGGGGCAGGAGGAATCAGAAGCCAGGTGACATTTCAATCTCAGCACAAAATGAAATGGAATTTTAGACAGCCACATTTTATTCTGTTTTGAAATGATCTGCCATAAGGAGGTTTTGTGAACAGGAAGCTGCTTTCAAAAGTGTGAAAATGTTGTCATGTAACACTGAATTCCTAAAATTCTTTTATTCATGCAATGAAATATGGGTACTTCGAGGTAATTTTCTTTATCCGTCAACACTACAGTTAATATTGACAGATCCAAAATAATCAGTATAGTAAAGAAGACCTTTGTGCACTGCCAGAGAGGAGGAACCATTCTCACAAGCTATCAGATGAATATTGAAGTCAACCAAGACAATAACCTTGGGTATCTCCAACACAAGGCCTCAACCCTCAGGACTCAGTTGGGTCAGAGAGGAAACCAACAATGAAGCACATCAGCCTGAACACCATCATGATTCCTAATTTAATTCCACCTTGTGACTCTCACATTTGGCTTACACACCTAAATCAATTTTTGGGTGGGACACCTCTTGCTTTGGAAGTGATGGCATAGCTACATCTTCTTTGTGTTCAATCTGTAGAAAGGAGAGCTACTAAAGGCCCAGTCATCCAGTATCAGTAATGTCAAACAAAAGCCATGTCAGTAAAAGCAAGTGTCTCATCCATGATTAATCACAGACACTGGTGACCATTAAACCTTGTATTGAACAGCATGAACTGCAGATTATGGACCAGAAATGGTTATAACCCAGATGATGAGATCAGTGGAACTGACAATAAACGTACCAGACCCAAGTCTTTTTCTATGTCATCTCCTTACGCCCATCACGCAACAGATTAAAGGTGTCAAATCTCAGAGTCACTATGCTCCCACCTCATTGCTCCAAATCCCCAGCCTATACCAGTGCTGCCCAATTCTCTCAGCTTCCATACTGTGGCTATATCTAAATTGTCACACTGACACAGCAGACCATTTAAATAAGGACCATCTAGTGTCACAGACAGCTAGAGCCCAAACGCAGTATATTTTACAATGTGGTAGGGAAATAGTGTATAGTCCTAGCTCTCTCCAAATATTCAGCCCCCAAACTAGACTGGTTGTCCACACCAAACATCTTCCCACCCAGCTCCAGTTGATCTCACACCACCATGGTAATAAAGAAACATCGCACACCCGCATTTTCCCTGCCATTGAACTTGAGCAAAATCTGAATGAGAAACAAGATAACGGACACAGGAATGCATCAGACCAGTAAAACATCACAATAGGCACAACTGCTGAAAATGAGGAGGGCATATCTCCCTTCGTACAGCCACAGGATTAATATATTTTCACTGCTACCAGTTTTGCTCAAGCCACATGTCACCTGACCTAAATTCCAAAACAAACAAACAAACACACACACACACACACAGAGCAAGATGTAAGTACCGCTTTGTACATAGATGGCAGGGAGGTTGGGCTGCAAAGGGGAAGCAGACCAGCAGAGTCTCTGAATCGCACAGATGAGGTAGAAGAGCCATGTGATAAGGGCTTCCTCTCCAGGAAGTAGTGAAACACTGAGTACCAGGCCACAATAAACGTGTGTGCGCCTTTTTTGTTTTTCAGACACACACGAGTTAAATCCAGGTTCATTGTCTGCCTCACATGGAAATTAGCTAAAACTGCCATGGGTAATCTGCAGCCATTTGAGGAGTTAACTCCAGAGATAAACTGGGATCAAGTCTGCATTTGTATTCTACCAGCACTTAAACAGAGAACAAGGGGAACAGAACCATGAAACAAACAAACTAAAACAAAAAAAGATGAGCTCTATGATTCTGCCATGCTGAATAAAACATGGCTATACATGCTTTGTGTCCTGGGTCTGTGCTTTAAGCTGTACCCTGTTGGTTCTATAGCCAACTGCTTTGAAGCTAAAGCCTCCACTTTTAAGACTTGCAGAAAAAAATCTAGCTAAAGCGTGGCAATATTACGCTAGATAAGATAAAAAACAGAAGAAAAGAAAAATATAGCAAACTGCCAATCAACAATTCTTACCTGAGTCATCCAACATGCAGGAGTCTCTGGGATGAGATTGTTATGGGAACTCAATAGGTGGGGGAATTTGATGGGTCAAAAATGAAAGAAAACAGTCCCAGAAGCAAGCAGCGGGTGGGGGTGGGAGACATTGACAGAGGGACACCAAGTAGCTCCTCCTCACCCTTGGAGTCTCTGGCACCCACTGGCCAGCTGGGGGGGAAAGGGGCTGATTGGCCAGCATTCCTCAGCTCCCAGGATTTAACCAAGAACCGTAACGCTATGGCAGTTCTTTTGGCTCTGATACAGCAGAGAAAGGGTTAGTCACCATTCTGGCAACAACAGAATGCAAAGGAATACAGATAAAGGCTCTGGGGCCCTTCTCCCACGGGTGGAGAGTCTGCCCTGGCAGTGGTGACTCTGTCCAGCTGTGAGGGTCATACCCCTTCCCCCCCAGCATGGAGGATCCCTCTGCTATCAGAGCTGGAGGAATTCCACAAGGGCTCCCTCCCCCCACCCTCTCTGTTTGGGGGAGGGAGGCCAGGGCTGCATGGGGAAGCTGACGAGGCTTCTGGGTCCT
The DNA here is from genome assembly GCF_965140295.1 of Lepidochelys olivacea. Lineage (NCBI taxonomy): Eukaryota > Metazoa > Chordata > Testudines > Cheloniidae > Lepidochelys > Lepidochelys olivacea. The sequence continues at coordinate 70,510,752 of NC_140411.1, read as the reverse complement.
GAGATGGTGCAGCCCATGTTAAGCCTGAAATTGTGGCTTTCTCCCATTCCTGCCCCACCCCCACAGCTCATGGGAGGAGAGGACAGAAGATACGTGGGATCACTATTGTGGTGGTAAGGACAGGACGGCACAGCCAGTACCAGGTCCATTAGCACAGTCTCCCACCCCCACTCCTGTGTTCGTGGGAGGGGAGACCATGGACATGTCTCAGCTACCACAGAAGTGCACTGCTCCTTATGTCCTACTATACCCTCTCTTCCCATATGGGGCTTCGGCCAAGGGTGTGACCAGAAGGCTTGTGAATTCCTGCTTCAGGAGCCACTCTGAGGGAGCCAGGCAGAATAACCACTCCCTTCCCCTGCTCTCTTTGGGTGGGGCACAAGTAGTAGGGTTGTCCTCCAGTTGGCACTGCCTTACTAGAGGCACTGAAAATGGTGGCCTTAGAGGTGGGTGAGGATTCATTTGGGCAGCTTTGCCAAGGAATTGTGGGCCTGGGATTGCTGCCTCATGGGGGAGGATGTGTTCAGTCTTCACAGGACTAGAGATCAAGCAAGGATCAGTGGCCCTCAACCAATGCGGATGAAGAGTTGCAGGATGAGGGGAACAGTGGGCAGGAGCCAGGACACTGGCTGGAACAATTTGCTTTGTGGATAGTGGTGAGTCGCAGAAGTGCATTCCGCTGGGATGGAGACCTGAACTTTCATACAAGAGGTTCATGTGATGGCTTCAGGGTCTGACTTTGAGGCTAGCGAGGGTCTGAGCCTCATTGAGGTGGATAAGGATGAAAAGGAATGAGTGTCCCTCACTCCCAGAACCCACCAAGAGTCCAGCAGGTCTCCTCAGGATACAGCAGTGGGAGTCTCCAGCGGCCTGCAAATGAGGAAGGAAGGAATTGTGAGCCTTGGCACTTGGGGAAATGGTGGCTTCCCAGGTCACTCTTCCCTGTGACAACCCCCCCAGCCCCCAGCAAGGGATTTGGGGTGACCTGGCCAAATTGTTGGCATTGGTGGCCCAAAGCTGGGCAGCCTGCCAGAGAAAAGTGAGCCACTCTCAGGCAATGGGGTAACACTGTCAGAGATTTGGGGAGGGAGTAATATCCAAGGGATATGGAGCAATCGGGGAGGGACTTTTCTATCACCAGGTGGCAGCATTCCTAATAAGATACAGGCAGGAGACAGAGTGGCTAGAGCCCCTAGAACTTATGCGGGATCCAATCAGCCCCTCAGGAATCATCTGTTTAAAGGGGCAAGGAATAGATTTTAAAGGGGGATTTGTGAATTTATTTACCTTGCTGTTTCGAGAAGAGCACACAGAGGAAGGGGATAAAAAGGACAGGGAAGAGAAGGATTAATCCCACAGACCTAAGGTGCCTCAAACGTGTGAGAACTGGTCCACAGCCTTTCACATTTATGCAAGTATAAATTTGTGTGAGGAGCCCTGAAAGATGTGAAAGATATTCAAGTTCAAGGACTTAATATCGAAGGCTTTGTGACGTTGCACTCCATAATGTTTTATGGAAATATGCTTGAGTGTGAATATGATGTAACTGGAATATGCTTTATGCCAAAGGTGTCTTGTAAGGTATCATTACAAAGCTTATGATCTACTGAGTGTGTTCATCCCATTTGTTTGTAAGTATTATTTCTATGTCTGGAGTGAGGAAAATAAGATATAAACTCGTATTACTGATATATATTAAGTGGAAGCCATTAAGGGTGCTTCAGAACCAATGACCTGTGAATGGCTCTGTTTTCTTGCAAACCTTCTTGGGTACATGCGGGACAGCCCTGAAAGAATGGAGGTTGGGGTCTCCCGGCACATGTGAACATGTCACCTGATACTGAAATCCATCTTAAACCTGGTGCTTTTCCATTTAGAAGGAGAGGTGGGGACCCAGAGAGACAAAAGATTCCTGCCTTGTGCCAAAGGCCACTACTACTTTGATAAAGCCATGCCCATGGGATACTCGGTGTCAAGTGCTACTTTTGAATGATTCAGTTCCATGCTAGAGTGGGAGATTGTGCATGAGACTGGCCTGCATCACACAGTGCACAATCTCCACTACTCCTTATTTGCAGGAAGGTTAGGAGCAGGCATCTGCAAGTGCTTGCATCAGGCGCTCCAGAACCTAAGCAAGCACGCTGGGGTCCCCATCTCCACAGAGAAGACAAAGGGTTCTGCCCAAAGTTTCACATATCTGGGCATTGAACTGAACAGTTATCTGCAGAGAAGTTAAAATCGGTCAGGGCATTGATGCGGACTCTCAAACGGACAAAGAAAATTACGCTGAGGGAACTACAGGTGGTCATGAGGCACCCAAACTTTCAGTGCCAGGCGGTGGCTCCTGGTTGGGCATTCCGTGCCCATCTGGCATTAACCTCCTGAGGAGTACTAAAACTCTACCACTTTGTCAGAAAACAAAGGAAGTTTAAGAAGCATGGGAAAGATTCCTGAAACAGCTTAATGGGGTTTCAATATGACGTTTCGCATCGTTGCTCAAGACTGAGCTGCAGGTACAATCTGATGTCTCAGGAGGCATAGATTTGGGGTTTACTTTCAAGAATAGTAACGGGGGCACAGGTGGCCAGAAAGCTGGGTGGTTCAGGATGTCACAAGAAACATCACCTTTCTTGAGTTTTTTTCTTTACTGATGGCAGTCACTATTTGGGGAGAAAAATTGCAGAACCAAAACTTCCATTTCTGGTGTGACAACCAATCCATGGTCCATATCATAAATAGACAGCTGGCTAAGACTATTTGGTTAATGAAGCTGGTGATGGCCTTCATTTTACATTGTCTGTAGTTTAACATGCTTTTTCATGCAGTGCATGTCTCAGGAGTGGATAATGATGTAGCCGATTTTCTATCTTGATTTCAGGATGACATATGCTAGGTCCTCACCCAACCTTCCAGCAGCGATTTGTGGGTGATTTCCCCAACAATCTGAAACCTGGTTCATGACATCTGTAGGGCTAGTTGAGGACTTGGTGGCCCTGCAAACGTTAAGGACCTATAAGGCAAAGGGCTTCATCAGAGTGGCCCATATCTACACAACAGATGGCATGATATGTGGTGTCTTCAGCCTACCGCAGGTTGGCTCCCTCCACTATATCTGGCCAGCTAGTAGGCCTGTCCTATAGAAGTAGGCTGGTGGATTTCCCCAACTGATGCAGGGATTTTGTAGTACAGAAGCTCTTAGAAGGATGGTCAAGGAGGGTTGGGTGCCGGAGTGATGACAGGCTACCCATAACAGTAGAAACTCTGACCAGGTTATTAAAGGCTGTGCCACTGCTCTACCAAGGGTCTGGGAGGGATTCCATTTTATTTAGGATGACATTTGGTTTTGCCCTTTTTTGGACACTTTTAGTGACTGAGCTGGTGCCTTTGGAAGTTGCACTCAGGTTCCAGTGTGCATGGAACTTAAAGGATATATCACTACACACAGGAGCAGTGTCCCTGCACTTAAGGTACTCAAAAACAGATCAGAAGGAAATGGGGGGCTTATGTGGTGGTGAAGGAATGTGCAGATGAGTGTTTGTGTCCCATAAAAGCAGTAAAAGACTCTACTAAAAATCCAGAGTCAGCACCCAGGCCTGTGGTTGCTACACAGTGATGACAGCTTCCGGACAAGGTACCAACTGGCAGTAGTTCTGAGAAAAGCCTGGCGCTACTGTGGTCTTGACTCAGGTAAATTTGGGACCTTTAAGAATCGGGGTAATGATGTTAGCAGCTGCAGTGAGTTTTGGCCCACAGACAGTGCAAGTAATAGGGGCTGGAAATAAAGGTGTTACAAGACTTAGGTCTGCACCAAGTTAAAAATGGCAGGGAACAGTAAAAAAAAATGTAACTCACCCCGTGCACTTTTTTTTTCCAGAAGATATCCAGAGCTTACTCAATATTTGGACTTGCTGGCACTCTACACTACACTGGCCACACAAAAGGGCAGCCAGGACACTGGTAGATCTCAGCTCAGGGCCAAAGATATTTGCTTCTAGTGGTTTGGCAAAAGAGGCATTCAGTGGGAATCAGCTCATGCCAGTTCTTCACTCACTGATGAACAATGCAGCCTCACCTCATGTCCTGGTTATTCACCTTCAGGAGAACAATTTTGGGGGGTGCACTGGAGTCAACTTCAGGGACAGAATCCAAGAGGGATATTAGCTTGGTTAGGCAATCATGGCTGGAGGTTAGGTTAGTATTGTGGGGCGCCCCGATGTGTTAGCACCACCACTGTGTGTGTGGGGGGGGGTAACTTTAATAAAAGTAAAGGAGTACTTGTGGCACCTTAGAGACTAACCAATTTATTTGAGCATAAGCTTTCGTGAGCTACAGCTCACTTCATCGGATGCATAAAGTGGAAAATACATTGAGGAGATTTATATACACACAGACCATGAAAAATACACATTGTAAGGAGAGTGATCACTTAAGATGAGCTATTACCAGCAGGAGAGTGGGGTGGGGGGAGAGAAAACCTTTTGAAGTGATAATCAAGGTGGGCCATTTCCAGGAGTTAACAAGGACATCTGAGGAATAGTGAGGGGGAGGGGGGAAGGAATAAACAAGGGGAAATAGTTTTACTTTGTATAATGACTCAACCACTCCCAGGCTCTATTCAAGGCTAAGTTAATTGTATCCAATTTGCAAATTAATTCCAATTCAGCAGTCTCTCGTTGGAGTCTGTTTTCGAAGTTTTTTTGTTGAAGAATAGTCACTTTTAGATCAGAAATCGAGTGACCAGAGAGATTGAAGTGTTCTCCGACTGGTTCATGAATGTTATAATTCTTGACATCTGATTTGTGTCCATTTATTCTTTTACGTAGAGACTGTCCAGTTTGACCAATGTGTCAAAAAGTTTTAATAAAAGTTACATCCTGCTGTTTAAAATCTATCTGTGTGTCTGTTCTCATTTCACTGCTGTGTCTGCATCGGCTGTCACTTTATCTGTCACAGCCTGGAATAGCTGAGCATGCTGATCCTGAGGAAAAGTGCAAGCAGAAAGCAATGTAGCTTCCATGTCTCCCAGCTGGTATACGGCAGCTACTGCAGAGAAGAACCAGGGAAATGTGTAGAATAGACAGAGAGATAGGCATCAGACAAGAACACTTCCATCAGAGACAGTGCTATCTTACATAGATGATGCCTTCACAGACATCCGCGGTGATATTTACCAGGAATTGCAGAAAGCCTGTTAGCAAGAATCTCTGCTCTATCATCAAATCTGAATAACTTGCAACTCAGAGTTTTTGAAGAGCATGGTGAGGAGTTCTCTGGACAATTAATGTTGATTTTCAATAAGTCTTGGAAAACTGAGGAAGTTCCAGAGGACTGGAAGAAAGCTAATGTTGTACCATTATTTTAAAACAATAAACAAAACAACGCAGGTAATTATAGGCCTGTCAGCCTGACATCAATCCCCGACAAAATAATGCTAATAGTGACACAGGACTCTACTAATAAAAAATTTAAAGGAAGGAAATATTAATCAGCATTGGTTTACGAAAATAGAATTTGTCCAATTAACTCAATATTCCTTTTTGATGAGATTACACGTTTGGTTGTTAATAGTGTTGATGCAATATACTTATGTTTATGCAAGGCATTAGACTTGGTACCACACAATATTTTGATTAAGAAACTAGAACAATACAAAATCAAAATGTCACACATTAAATGGGTTAGAAACTGGCTAACTAATGAGCCTCAAAATGTAATTGTCAAAGAGAAATCATCAGAGTGGGGGTGTTTCTACTGGGGTCCCACAGGGATCTTGCCCCTCCCTATTTAATATTTTTTTATAAATGACTGCAAAGAAAATATAAACCCACTACTGTTCAAGTTTGCAGCTGACACAAACACTGGGGGAGTGATAAATAATGAAAAGAACAAGGCACTGATACAGAGTGCTCTAGATTGCTTGGTAAGCTAGGTACAATCAAACAATATGCATTTCAATACAGCCAAATATAAAGTCATACATCTAGGAATGAAGAAGATGCCTTTGTGACCCTAAGTACCTCTGTATTCACACCCTACACACAATTATCATAAATGTGGTAAAAAAAATACACCTTGTAAGGTATCATTGGAAAACTAATAACTCACTGGTCAATAATATCATGGCAAAATGTATGTAGAAACATTCTATGTAAAGTTATGAATGTCTCCTGTATGATGAAGTGAGCTGTAGCTCACGAAAGCTTATGCTCAAATAAATTGGTTAGTCTCTAAGGTGCCACTAGTACTCCTTTTCTTTTTGCGAATACAGACTAACATGGCTGCTACTCTGAATCCTGTATGATGTTACGAGCACATGTTCAAGACCAGAGAGCCTTTCCTACATAAAGATATTAAACAGGTCTGTCCTAAGGAAAGGCTTACCTCAATTTACATATAAGCAGTAAACAGGGCCATCAAGTTAACAAAGGGAGGAGACTGCAGGAAACAACGCAGTTAGCATGTTAGCAAACACTGCCAAGAAAGAAAACAGTATGGCGATTCCTTCACCACCAGACTCCATCTCGCCTTCTTCACAGCTTAAATACAGTTTACTTTGAGAAGAAACTTTCAGGAGAATCCATTTTCAAAGCTCCACTGGACTATAACAGAAAGGGGTAATGAACACTATATTACCTCTTTCAGCTAAGAAGACAAAGGAACCAGCACTTTGGGTTTCTGGAGGAGATCCTGACTGGGGAGGCAGGGGATGTCAGCCATCTTGCAGAAAGATTCTGGGTGAAAAAGTCATATTAGACAAAGACTTGATCTCACTTGTTTTACTTTTAATTTAAACCAACAGTGTTGTGTTTGAATTAGTTATCTCCAGTTAAAGTGATCATCTGTGTATTTTGTCCTACAGGTGCAAACAGAACTTATTATTCTGCTGAATGTTGCAGGAGAGGGCTGGACGTTGCAGAGCACACAGGTTTGGGAAAGCTTGGTGGGGTGTTTAGGGGTCACTTGCTAACTTTAACCAAGTCTGGTAAAGATAAGAGTGAGTCTGTGATAACTGCTTGTAGGCTGTTGGGTTCAAAGTGGTTGAATCAGAGCTGTACAGTACACAGAACACAGAGTGCATGCTGGCTGCATGTGTGTTCCAGGCAGGTACCAATAGTAGCAGAAGCATTTGGGGCACTCATGGTTATAAACAAGTGGTGACACTACATTTCAGTGGTCTGAATTGCACCCCTGAATGTGACAGCCAGACTTATAGGATGAGGGATCCTAGGAAGCAGACACTCTACAAAAGATTTGGGCGTCATGGTGGATAATCAGCTAAATATGAGATCCCAGTGTTGCTGTGATTAAAAGGCTGATGTGATTCTTGGGTGTTTAAACAGGAGAATATTGATCAGGAGTAAGGATGTTATATTACTTTTGGATTCAGTGCTGGTGGAATTCTGTATCCAGTTCTGGTGTCCACAATTCAAGAAAGATGTTGAAAAATTGGAGGGAGTGCAGAGAAGAGCCACAAGAATGTTTAAAAAATTGGAAAACATACCTTGTAGTGATAGACTCAAGGAGCTCAATCTATTCATTTATCAAAAGAGAGGTTAACGGGTGACTTTATCACAGTCAATAAGTACTTATATGGGAACATAAATTTGATAATAGAGTGCCCTTAAATCTAGCAGACAGAGGTATAACAAGATCCAGTGCCTGGAAGTTGAAGCTAAACAAATTTAAATTAGAAATAAGGCACAATTTCTTAACAGTGACATAACGGTTGGAACAATTTACGGTTGTGATGAAGTCTTCATCACTGGAATTATTTTAATCGAGATTGTAAATTTTACTAAAATATATGCTCTAATTCAAACAGGAATTAATACAGGGTAGTCTTACGGTCTGTGTTACAGAGGATATGGTCTCCCACAGCAAGTTAAAAAAGTATGGATTGGATGAATGGACTATAAGGTGGATAGAAAGCTGGCTAGACTGTCAGGCTCAACAGGTAGTGATCAATGGCTCGATGTCTAGTTGGCAGCCAGTATCAAGCGGAGTGCCCCAGGGGTCGGTCCTGGGGCTGCTTTTGATCAACATCTTTATCAATGATCTGGATGATGGAATTAATTGCAAGGTTCAACAAGGACAAGTGCAGAGTCCTGCACTTAGGAAGGAAGAATCCCATGCACTGCTACAGGCTGGGGACTGACTGGCTGAGCAGCAGTTCTGCAGAAAAGGACCTGGGGATTACAGTGGATGAGAAGCTGGATATGAGTCAGCAGGGTGCCCTCATTGCCCAGAAGGCCAACAGCATATTGGTCTCTATTAGTAGGAACATTGCCAGCAGATCAAGGGACGTGATCATTCCCCTCTATTCGGCATTGGTGAGGCCACACCTGGAGTATTGCGTCCAGTTTTGGTCCCCCCACTACAGAAGGGATGTGGACATATTGGAGAGAGTCCAGCGGAGGGCAACAAAAATGATTAGGGGCTGGGGCACATAACCTACGAGGAGAGCCTGAGGTTCCTGGGGTTATTTAGTCTGCAGAAGAGAAGAGTGAGGGGGGATTTGATAGCAGTCTTCAACTACCTGAAGGGGGGTTCCAAAGAGGATGGAGCTAGGCTGTTCTCAATGGTGGCAGATGTCAGAACAAGGAGCAACGGTCTCAAGTTGCTGTGGGGGAGGTCTAGGTTGGATATTAGGAAACACTGTTTCACTAGAAGGGTGGTGAAGCACTGGAATGGGTTACCTAGGGCGGTGGTGGAATCTCCATAGAATCATAGACTATCAGGGTTGGAAGAGACCTCAGGAGGTTATCGAGCCCAACCCCCTGCTGAAAGCAGGACCAATCCCCAACTAAATCATCCCAGCCTGGGCTTTGTCAAGCTTGACCTTGAAAACCTCTAAGGAAGCCTTGGTTGGGATGATTTAGTTGGTGTTGGTCCTGCATTGGGCCAGGAGCTTAAGTGCCATATTCACAAGTGACTTAAGGCCTGAAAATTGGACTTAAGCTTCTAAGTTATTTAGGCCCTTTTGAAAATTTGACCCAATACCTAGTGAAATACTAAAGAAAGAAAAACTAACAACAACATTTTCACTTGAATAATATGTTGGTTTTTTCCTATTGATTTTTCTTGATTGATCTTTGGTCTTGCTCAACATGCATGCATGCCCAATCAGGTTAAAGAATAATGGCCTCATTTGTGCATTTTCTTACACCTGGTGTATTGATTTACAGCTGTCCAAAAAGAAAGTAAAAGGCTATTGTATTCTGATTTGTAAGATTTTTTACACTCACTTTGTACCAACTTAATGACTACAAAAGGTGCTAGGCAGTACAGAATCAGATACCAAGAGTTGATATTCTATTTATTAGAGAGGTAAATATAATGACTCATGAATTTTCTCTTGAACTCAGGAAATCTGATCGTTCTTATTACTGTAAATCTCCCTAGAGCTAAGCCTAGAGAGTTCCACAGTGATTCATTGTTTTACATAACTCTAATATTATTGACTGTTTTTCCCTCAAGGATGTGCTTATAACCTCTCATTTTATTTCTATTTGTTCCCAGTTATTTAATTGAACTCATTTGTGTTACACATACAGAAACAGAGCTTGAATTGGATGCCTGTTTTATTGATTTCACAAAACAAAAACTGGAAAATACCTGGCTCAGCACACAGGTCTGACACAGAATATAAATACTATTATAAATACAACATAAATGCACACCAAACTAATACTTCCTGTTCCTCCTTAAAACTCTATAAGGATGCAGCTGGATCTATACATTATTATGTATAGATCCTGCACCCATACCACATTGTGCTGTGATCAAACCAAATGTTACATGCTAAGCAGAGTCAAGCCCATTTTGTACTTGGCCGGAAAACCTCCAAGGAACATGTTGTTGCTACAGGAAGTTGTGTTAGCAATTCAGGAGATGGCATTTCTCTCTCTAAGTCAGTACTGAACAAACAATCCAGAATAGCATAAAGGGACATTTTGCTGCTGGAGCTTCCATCTTTTGGACTTGGGTCCTGACCACTGCTACCAAACAGGTGCCTTAGCTTAACCAGAACTTTGATAATTACAGTATGCCTGTGTAAATTCCCCTTCAATTCTCAATTGGATATGGTGTTTTTTATCACTTCCTTTCAAACTGCTGCATGAGATTGCTATGCATGATGGGGGGGAGGGTATGCGAGTGAACCACTTTTAAATTTTCCAAATAGCATGAATATTAATGCTCTTCAGTAAGCCAAATTTGGGAAATAGTTAGCTCATGAATAGTGGGGGGAGTCCAATTCCTACCTACCACTAAATCTACCACATATGAAGATGTCATCAGCGGATCTGTACACCTGCAGTGGAACTCCTAGACACTTGAGAAAAGGTGGAGGAAAGTCACGCAAAAGGAATGGTGATCATTTCCACCCTATTGAACAGGAGGGTCACATTCATAGAATCACAGAATCATAGAATATCAGGGTTAGAAGGGACCTGAGGAGGTCATCTAGTCCAACCCCCTGCTCAAAGCAGGACCAATCCCCAATTAAATCATCCCAGCCAGGGCTTTGTCAAGCCTGACCTTAAAAACTTCTAAGGAAGGAGATTACACCACCTCCCTAGGTAATGCATTCCAGTGTTTCACCACCCTCCTAGTGAAAAAGTTTTTCCTAATATCCAACCTAAACCTCCCCCACTGCAACTTGAGACCATTACTCCTTGTTTTGTCATCTGCTACCACTGAGAATAGTCTAGAACCATCCTCTTTGGAACCCCCTTTCAGGTAGTTGAAAGCAGCTATCAAATCCTCCCTCATTCTTCTCTTCCGCAGACTAAACAATCCCAGTTTCCTCAGCCTCTCCTCATAACTCATGTGTTCCAGTCCCCTAATCATTTTTGTTGCCCTTCGCTGGACTCTCTCCAATTTGTCCACATCCCTTCTGTAGTGTGGCGCCCAAAACTGGACACAGTACTCCAGATGAGGCCTCACCAATGTCGAATAGAGGGCAATGATCACGTCCCTCGATCTGCTGGCAATGCCCCTACTTATACATCCCAAAATGCCATTGGCCTTTTTGGCAACAAGGGCACACTGTTGACTCATATCCAGCTTCTCATCCACTGTAACCCCTAGGTCTTTTTCTGCAGAACTGCTGCTTAGCCATTCGGTCCCTAGTCTGTAGCGGTGCATGGGATTCTTCCGTCCTAAGTGCAGAACTCTGCACTTGTCCTTGTTGAACCTCATCAGATTTCTTTTGGCCCAATCCTCTAACTTGTCTAGGTCCCTCTGTATCCTATCCCTACCTTCCAGCATATCTACCTCTCCTCCCAGTTTAGTGTCATCTGCAAACTTGCTGAGGGTGCAATCCACACCATCCTCCAGATCATTAATGAAGATATTGAACAAAACCCGCCCCAGGACCGACCCTTGGGGCACTCCACTTGATACCAGCTGCCAACTAGACATGGATCACTACCCGTTGAGCCCGACAATCTAGCCAACTTTCTCTCCACTTTATAGTCCGTTCATCCAGCCCATACTTCTTTCACTTGCTAACAAGAATACTGTGGGAGACAGTGTCAAAAGCTGTGCTCAAGTCAAGGAACAACATGTCCACTGCTTTCCCCTCATCCACAGACCCAGTTATCTCGTCAGAGAAGGCAATTAGATTAGTCAGGCATGACTTGCCCTTGGTGAATCCATGCTGACTGTTCCTGATCACTTTCCTCTCCTCTAAGTGCTTCAGAATTGATTCCTTGGGGACCTGCTCCATGATTTTTCTAGGGACTGAAGTGAGACTGACTGGCCTGTAGTTCCCAGAATCCTCCTCCTTCCCTTTTTTAAAGATAGGCACTACATTAGCCTTTTTCCAGTCATCCGGGACTTCCCCCGATCGCCATGAGTTTTCACAGATAATGGCCAATGGCTCTGCAATCACATCCGCCAACTCCTTTAGCACTCTCGGATGCAACACATCCGGCCCCATGGACTTGTGCTCGTCCAGCTTTTCTAAATAGTCCCTAACCACTTCGTTCTCCACAGAGGGCTGCTCACCTCCTCCCCATGCTGTTCTGCCCAGTGTAGCAGTCTGGGAGCTGACCTTGTTCGTGAAGACAGAGGCAATAAAAGCATTGAGTACATTAGCTTTTTCCACATTCTCTGTCACTAGGTTGCCTCTCTCATTCAGTAAGGGGCCCACACTTTCCTTGGCTTTCTTCTTGTTGCCAACATACCTGAAGAAACCCTTCTTGTTACTCTTAACATCTCTTGCTAGCTGCAACTCCAGATGTGATTTGGCCTTCCTGATTTCTCTCTGGCATGTCCGAGCAATATTTTTATACTCTTCCCTGGTCATTTGTCCAATCTTCCACTTCTTGGAAGCTTCTTTTTTCTGTTTAAGATCCGCAAGGATTTCACTGTTAAGCCAAGCTGGTCGCCTGCCCTATTTACTATTCTTTCGACACATCGAGTGGTTTGTCCCTGTAACCTCAATAAGAATTCTTTAAAATACAGCCAGCTCTCCTGGACTCCTTTCCCCCTCATGGTATTCTCCCAGGGGATCCTGCCCATCAGTTCCCTGAGTGAGTCAAAGTCTGCTTTCCTGAAGTCCAGGGTCCGTATTCTGCTGCTTCCCTTTCTTCCCTGTGTCAGGATCCTGAACTCGACCAACTCATGGTCACTTCCTCCCAGATTCCCATCCACTTTTGCTTCCCCTACTAATTCTTCCTGGTTTTGAGCAGCAGGTCAAGAAGAGCTCTGCCCCGAGTTGGTTCCTCCAGCACTTGCACCAGGAAATTGTCCCCTACACTTTCCAAAAACTTCCTGGATTGTCTGTGCACCGCTGTATTGGTCTCCCAGCAGATATCAGGGTGATTGAAATCTCCCATGACAACCAGGGCCTGTGATCTAGTAACTTCTGTGAGTTGCCGGAAGAAAGCCTCGTCCATCTCATCCCCCTGGTCCGGTGGTCTATAACAGACTCCCACCACGACATCACCTTTGTTGCTCACACTTCTAAACTTAATCCAGAGACACTCAGGTTTTTCTGCAGTTTCATACTTGAGCTCTGAGCAGTCATACTGCTCCCCTACATACAATGCAACTCCCCCACCTTTTCTGCCCTGCCTGTCCTTCCTGAAAAGTTTATATCCATCCATGTGAGTTATTCCACCAGGTCTCTGTTATTCCAATCACATCATAATTCCTTGACTGTGCCAGGACTTCCAGTTCTCCCTGCTTGTTTCCCAGGCTTCTTGCATTTGTGTATAGGCATTTGAGATAACTCGCTGATCGTCCCTTTCTCAGTATGAGGCAGGAGCTCTCCCCTCTCGCGCGCTCCTGCTTGTGCTTCCTCCCAATAGCCCACTTCCCCACTTACCTCAGGGCTTTGGTCTCCTTCCCCCGCTGAATCTAGTTTAAAGCCCTCCTCACTAGGTTAGCCAGCCTGCTTGCGAAGATGCTCTTCCCTCTCTTCGTTAGGTGGAGCCCGTCTCTGCCTAGCACTCCTCCTTCTTGGAACACAATCCCATGGTCAAAGAATCCAAAGCCTTCTCTCCGACACCACCTGCGTAGCCATTCATTGACTTCCACGATTCGATGGTCTCTACCCAGGCCTTTTCCTTCCACGGGGAGGATGGACGAGAACACCACTTGCACCTCAAACTCCTTTATCCTTCTTCCCAGAGCCACGTGGTCTGCAGTGATCCGCTCAAGGTCATTCTTGGCAGTATCATTGGTGCCCACGTGGAGAAGCAGGAAGGGGTAGCAATCCGAGGGCTTGATGAGTCTTGGCAGTCTCTCCGTCACATCGTGAATCCTAGCTCCTGGCAAGCAGCAGACTTCTCGGTTTTCCCGGTCGGGGCAGCAGATAGATGACTCAGTCCCCCTGAGGAGAGAGTCCCCGACCACCACCACCCGCCTCCTTCTCTTGGGAGCGGACCCACAACCCTAGGACAGTGCATCTCATGCCTTCCAATCGGCGGAGTCCCTTCCCTCAGATGTATCATCTAGTCCACTCTCCGCATTAGTACCTGTGGAGAGAACATGAAAACAGCTACTTACCTGTATCTGCGCTGCTGGTACATGGACGCTCCCCTTTCTTCTTCTGGAGGTCACATGCTGCCAAATTTCTTCATCATCCTCCTGTCCCCTCTGCGCAGCCTGCTCTGAATCTTCAGAACGTTGTGTCCATAAAAGCAGATCCTGACGTCTGTCCAGGAAATCCTCAGTTTCTCTTATGCAATGCAGGGTCGATACCTGTTGCTCCAGGCCTTGAACCTTCTCTTCCAATATGGAGACCATGATGTCATGATTTGGAGTTGTGCTGTTTCCTGACCCTTGAATTTGAATATTATGTAAATATAAGACTATGCACCTATCTCATACCATACACTATAGCTGCACCATTTCACCCCAAAACCTCAGTTGATATATGGAGAGATCCCTGTCTATAAGTGTGCATCCATTTGTGAAGCACTTTGGGATGAAATACTAGATATTTTTAATGATATATTAATTATTGTGATTATTAGGCCTTTTCAGAAATGAGACCAAAAGAACACTGATGAATGTAGTCCCAACTTATTATCAGTTTATTTAGATCTAAGGTTTCTTCCACAGATTGCAAGCAATGTGACTAATTTGATATAGTCAGTGCACATAACCACTCAAAATAGGAGCTTGCCGAGGCACTTTTTGATGGTAGTGGAGTGCTGAATCCTGATGATTTCTACATTAGTTTGTTCACTTTAAATTTATTCACCAGAAAAATCCGAGAGATTAAAGGCTATGGTTGAAGTCCATGTTATCTGTCCACTATGCTCTGTTTAAATCACAATGTTTTCATTATCTGCTGTATCTCTGTGATGATAAAATGAAATATGACTGCAGTCTGATTGTCAATCATAAGAACAACTTCACCAAACTAAGTTCTCATGTGGAGCAATGTGAGACTTATCATGACACATTGCTCCTTGACCTCATGTTAGATCCAGTTGTGTTAAAGCCACTGACAGCTGGGAGTTCAGCAGTATATTTTAATTCTGGTGCTATCACAAAGAATCCTTTAACACTTTTTGATTATAATGTAACTTAGCTAGCAGACTAAAGGTACTGTGTTTACTGGTGCCTTTTGACAGTTTTATATAAGCAACTTATTTATTACAAGACACATTTCCAGACTCAAGCAACTTATACTTAGGCCTTCCCCACCACCCCCCATTTCTGCTCATTTACTTTAATTTGATCACAGTTTCTTTCTCCTTAAGTTGTATTTCTGCTGCCTTTAAGATGTCTGTTGTTTTTATTAATACTCAGCAAACCGCCTCAGTCTCGTCACTCAATTTCTAGTTTCAAAACTTTACTCTCAGAGGCATATCATTGAGTGTACTGAATGGTATGTTTTCTATATACCATTACATGCTTATTCTAGCACTAACGCTCTTGTTACAGGTAGCCCACAAAGCTTTGTACTTTCTGTGACCCAAGGACCTCTTGGTGCCTACTGGCAGAGGGCACAAGGGGGGCATAGGGTTTTATAGGGATACCCTGGGTAATATATATATATATAATAATTCATCAAAGGGTGCCATGTGAGGTCTCTACCAAGAGCCTACTGGTCTATCATAATCATTGCATAATGTATGGATGAATAATATTTAAGAAGTTAGGTATCTATACTAAAAATTATGTTCTTAAGGTCTTGGAGTTAAGGCAAATCACCAGGAGGCGACATACCTCGGACATGTTCCTTTCAGGCAGGAGGTACCAGACACTTATCTAATTGTCTGGGCATGCATGTTTTGTGCATTGTGTATCTCACAATGGATTCCTAGTTACTACTAAGCGAGAAGCTGGTTGAAAGATTACAAAATCTACAAGAGAAAAAATCTGCAGGAAGAAACAAAACAGTAGGGGGAGAGGTTCTGTTTGTGACTAAAAACAAAGGCTTATTAAGGTATATCTGGGCATACAAGGAAACATACAGGGTTTTTCACCTAGGAAACAAGCTGACAACATATCTGTCTTATGAATGAAGGATTACAGCCACACCTGGCTGTAAACACTTCAAGGATTTTGGGTCAGCAATATTCTACAAGAGATTAGGTTATCTAGTTAGTTAAGTGTTGGCTCCAGAATACATATTATACTTTTATTGCATCTGTAACGATTTGTTTCCAAGATTTTTACTTGAATCTCTATTGATGAGGTGGATGAGGTGGATGAGGCTTTCTTCCGGCAACTCGCAGAAGCTACTAGATTGCATGCCCTGGTTCTCATGGGTGACTTTAATCATCCTGATATCTGCTGGGAGAGCACTACAGCGGTGCACAGCCAATCCAGGAAGTCTTTGGAAAATGTAGGGGACAATTTCCTGACGCAAGTGCTGGAGGAGCCAACTAGGGGGAGAGCTTTTCTTGACCTGCTGCTCACAAACCAGGAAGAATTAGTAGGGGAAGAAAAAGTGGATGGGAATCTGGGAGGCAGTGACCATGAGTTGGTCGAGTTCAGGATCCTGACACAGGGAAGAAAGGGAAGCAGCAGAATACAGACCCTGGACTTCAGGAAAGCAGAATTCGAATCCCACAGGGAACTGATGGGTAGGATCCCCTGGGGGAATAACATGAGGGGGAAAGGAGTCCAGGAGAGCTGGCTGTATTTCAAATAATCCCTATTGAGGTTACAGGGACAAACCATCCCAATGTGTCGAAAGAATAGTAAATATGGCAGGCGACCAGCTTGGCTTAACAGTGAAATCCTTGCGGATCTTAAACAGAAAAAAGAAGCTTCCAAGAAGTGGAAGATTGGAAAAATGACCAGGGAAGAGTATAAAAATATTGCTCGGACATGCCAGAGAGAAATCAGGAAGGCCAAATCACACCTGGAGCTGCAGCTAGCAAGAAATGTTTAGAGTAACAAGAAGGGTTTCTTCAGGTATGCTGGCACCAAGAAGAACGCCAAGGAAAGTGTGGGCCCCTTACTGAATGAGGGAGGCAACCTAGTGACAGAGGACGTGGAAAAAGCTAATGTTCTCAATGCTTTTATTGCCTCTGTCTTCACGAACAAGGTCAGCTCCCAGACTGCTGTGCTGGGCAACACAGCATGGGGAGTAGGTGGCCAGCCCTCTGTGGAGAAAGAAGTGGTTAGGGACTATTTAGAAAAGCTGGACGAGCACAAGTCCATGGGGCTGGATGCATTGCATCCGAGAGTGCTAAAGGAGTTGGCGGATGTGATTGCAGAGCCATTGGCCATTGTCTTGGAAAACTCATGGCGATAGGGGGAAGTCCCGGACGACTGGAAAAAGGCTAATGTAGTGCCCATCTTTAAAAAAGAGAAGGAGGATGATCCTGGGAACTACGGGCCAGTCAGCCTCACCTCAGTCCCCGGAAAAATCATGGAGCAGGTCCTCAAGGAATCAATCCTGAAGCACTTACATAAGAGAAAAGTGATCAGGAACAGTCAGCATGGATTCACCAAGGGAAGGTCATGCCTGACTAATCTAATCACCTTCTATGATGAGATTACTGGTTCTGTGGATGAAGGGAAAGCAGTGGATGTATTGTTTCTTGACTTTAGCAAAGCTTTTGACACTGTCTCCCACAGTATTCTTGTCAGCAAGTGAAAGAAGTATTAGCTGGATGAATGCACTATAAGGTAGGTAGAAAGTTGGCTAGATTGTCGGGCTCAACGGGTAGTGATCAATGGCTCCGTGTCTAGTTGGCAGCCGGTATCAAGTGGAGTGCCCCAAGGGTCAGTCCTGTGTCCGGTGTTGTTCAATATCTTCATAAATGATCTGGAGGATGGTGTGGATTGCACTCTCAGCAAATTTGCGGATGATACTAAACTAGGAGGAGTGGTAGAGATGGTGGCAGGTAGGAATAGGATACAGAGGGACCTATACAAATTGGAGGATTGGGTCAAAAGAAATCTGATGAGGTTCAACAAGGATAAGTGCAGAGTCCTGCACTTAGGACAGAAGAATCCAATGCACCGCTACAGACTAGGGACCGAATGGCTAGGCAGCAGTTCTGCGGAAAAGGACCTAGGGGTGACAGTGGACGAGAAGCTGGATATGAGTCAACAGTGTGCCCTTGCTCCCATGAAGGCCAATGGCATTTTGGGATGTATAAGTAGGGGCATAGCGAGCAGATCGAGGGACGTGATCGTTCCCCTCTATTCGACATTGGTGAGGCCTCATCTGGAGTACTGTGTCCAGTTTTGGGCCCCACACTACAAGAAGGATGTGGAAAAATTGGAGAGAGTCCAGCAAAGGGCAACAAAAATGATTAGGGGTCTGGAACACATGAGTTATGAGGAGAGGCTGAGGGAACTGGGATTGTTTAGTCTGCGGAAGAGAAGAATGAGGGGGGATTTGATAGCTGCTTTCAACTCCCTGAGAGGTGGTTCCAAAGAGGATGGTTCTAGACTATTCTCAGTGGTAGCAGATGACAAAACAAGGAGTAATGGTCTCAAGTTGCAGTGGGGGCGGTTTAGGTTGGATATTAGGAAAAACTTTTTCACTAGGAGGGTGGTGTAACACTGGAACGCGTTACCTAGGGAGGTGATAGAATTTCCTTCCTTAGAAGTTTTTAAGGTCAGGCTTGACAAAGCCCTGGCTGGGATGATTTAATTGGGGATTGGTCCTGCTTTGAGCAGGGGGTTGGACTAGATGACCTCCTGAGGTCCCTTCCAACCCTGATATTCTATGATTCTATGCTTTGTTAAATAAAGTTATACCTGATTTCACAATAAACATACCTAAATGCTGTATGTTAAGCAGAGTGGTCATCTCAGGTGGAATTGGTAAGCTGAGGTATACTGTTTCCTTAGAAGCAGCAAATCTGTGAACATTGTGAGCATCCAGTAGACCTGGACATCCCAGGGAGATGCTCAGAGGGCTCCATGGTTGAAGTGTGTCTATCGCTAACCTGTAAAGAGACAGCAAGGCCTGTGGGATGTAGAGGAGAGTGCTTGAATTGCCTGTGGCTAGTGGAGTCAGGGAGTTGACTCCCAACAGTCCAGGCATTCTCATGCTAACTGCAGGTGGTAGTGAAGTGCCTTGTTACCTTGGGTACCCTGAGGAAGCATCACATTCTCTCTTATAGTTTTCCATTTTTATTAACTCAATATCAGTTGTTATTACATAGTATAGCATTATGTAGCATTTCCACGCAGAGGACACACCAATTTCATGAGCAATTGACAAACTCTATTTCCAGTTTAAAATATATTAATGCAAATAAGTTGGTCTGAATGCTTTGAAAACAAATTTGAAACCAAAACTATTGGTTTGAAGTCCATTTGCCATGAAAAATGTATGTTTCCTTTTTTTAGGAATGCTCTGTGCAGATGTAATTTACCTTGGAAGCAGGTAGATACTGTGGTGACAGATGCTATAAAATAAAATAAAAGACCTTTAGATTAGGTGAGAGAGAGAAAGATAGTAGTTGACCCCTAGTGCAAAGGTAACCACAACTGAGACTTCTGTTCTTTTCCCTTCTGTAATTATAAGCGATTTTGTGTGGGGTTGCTTGGCTGTTTGGTTTTTAAATCTAGTCTTTCTTTCATCTTGCTATGAATCTATAAATTTACATAATCTTCTAATAAAAAACAAGACTATGGGTAAAATTTTCAAAAGCATCAAAGTGACTTCAGAGCTTAAGACTCATTTTCAAAACTGACTTAGGCAGTTAGGAGTTTCACTGACTTTTACTGAGAATTAGATTCCTAAGTACTTAAGTCACTTTAGAAAATTGATTGTAGGCTGCTAAGTCACTTAGGTGCTTTGGGAAATGTACCATAAGCCTTTTACTGCTTTTTAGCCTGTAATTTACTTCTGATATTTTCATGTTGGGATATAACCAAGCTAGGTGGAGGATGAGATGAAATTCATTGTTGACAAATGCAGGGAGATGCATTCAAGAAGAAATAAGTTCTGTCTTTTTTTTTTAAGTTGATACATGTTTTATCACTAGGAATAGAAACGGGGATGTGTGACAATGAAGCTGCTTGGACCCACCTTAAATAAGCCACCTTTGCAAAGCTTAGCAGGAGATAAAACTTTTATTTATTTACCTCAACCTTATGTCTGGTTGTCCACAAAAGAGCTGCCAATTTGTACTTCCCATTTCAGACACATTGTTTTGTTCTTGTGTGTGAGTGGAAATGAAATTGAAACATCTGCTTTCATTTAACAACTTACATAACAACTTTTTATGCCGAAACATCCTTATTTACCATCAGCTATATCAGTGATGTCAGCCCAGGTCTGGGAAAATGTCTTTGGATGCTTCTGTAAAGCAGAAGGAAGCAAAAAATATGTGCAGATCCTCTAAAAATAATCTTATCTACCTTAGAGTAGGCATCTATCACAGTGATATGTAAACACTTTATAGCAGCTGTCTTTTTTACAACATTACGTACCGATGTCATAATAAACTGGAAAAATATTGTGATTACTTTTTACTCACTAATTTTTTAACCTACAAGATTAGACACGATCTGTTTAATTTTACAGTCACTAGAACACTATACAAGTGCTTGCCAAGCACTTATTTTATTTTTTCTGGTCACTGGGGTGATAGAGGCTTTTTATTCCCCACCTGATTGCCAAATTATTGCACCAGCAAATTGTCGAAGTCAATGTGCACAATCAGTTGAAAATGAGGAAGAATCAGAAATATCTTGGTTTTTTTGTATTCTTTAGTATTGAGACACACTGGACCCTAAGGACTGGTCTACACTAATGAGGTAAGTTACGCTAGTAACTGAAGTCAAGATATCTTAGGTCGATTTACAGTGGCATCTACACTGCACTCTGTCAATGGGAGACGCTGTCCCATCGACATAGCTTCTGCGACTGGGGGAGATGGAGTACAGAGGTCGATGGGAGAGCATTCTCCCATTGACTTGCTGTGTCTTCACCAGACCCTCTAAAATGACACTGCTGCATCGATCACAGCTTGTCAATTGAGCCCATAGTGTAGACATGGCCTTAGATTAATTTAGTGTATGAGAATGAGGTGACTGACATAATTATTATTGTTCATACTGCAGTAGTGCTGAGAAATGCCAGTCAGGATTGGGGCCCCATTATGATAGGCACGGTATACACATAACAAAAGGATGGTCCCTGCCCCAAAAGCTTACAATCTAAAGGTATGTCTACACTGGAACTGGAGGTGTAATCTCCATCTGAGGTGGACATACCGGCACTAGCTCTGTTTGACCTAGCATGTTAAAATAGAAGTGTAACCATGGTGGCACAAGCAGTGGGACAGGCTAGCCGCCCTGAGTATGTACCTAGCGTTTCAGGCAGGGCTGTAGTCAGGGAAGTTAGCCTGTCCTGCTGCTCATGCCACCCCAGCTACATTGCTATTTTAAGTGCACTAGCCACCCAATCTGGAAATAGCACCTCCAGGCTCCAGTGTAGACCCTGAGTATATGATGAGAGACAATAGGTGAATACAACAAATGGAGGGGAACAAAAGGTAACAGTGAGATGATTATACTAGTGTACCAGCTGCTAGACTTACTATATCTCAGAATAAAAGCAGGTTAGACCTATCTCAACAACAAAAGTTTTCTAGTCAAGCATCCATACTCACATGGCATCCGTGCTATAAGGTCAGGTATTTAAGAGCTATGGTCTTCTCCAACTCCTGGGTAAGACACATAGCTGAGAAACGGTGAGGGAAGCCACTTCCCATGCTGGCTATGCTGTAACACATCTGAGGATAAAGCGAATAATTCTGTCCCCAACACTCTTATTCTGGCATTTTTCAGAAGTATCACATTCATTTCAAATTTAAAAGAAACAAAGAAAATCCAGTACAACTCTGTGCTGGCCATTTGTCAGACTTTTTATTAATTTTTTTTTACGTTTGTTTCTGTTCTGTATAATGGACTAAGAAATACAGCCATAAGTATCTCTGCCTGCCCTCCAAGTCTCATTAATCTGAAGGAGATAACCTCATTTAGGATTCACTTTTAAGCAGTTTTTTCAAAATATCTCCCCTCTCATGATGAGAGATTTTTCAGTGAAAACACATTTCAGGACAAATATAAAAAAATGACTGCCTATATGTATATATAGAAACATTTGTGTGAATCTATGACATGAAAAACTTTCATTTACCCATGCAAAATGATTAACTGCATTCATACATAGAATATCAGGGTTGGAAGGGACCCCAGGAGGTCATCAAGTCCAACCCCCTGCTCAAAAGCAGGACCCATCCCCAATTAAATCATCCCAGCCAGAGATTTGTCAAGCCTGACCTTAAAAACTTCCACCACCTCCCTAGGCAACGCATTCCAGTGTTTCACCACCCTCCTAGTGAAAAAGTTTTTCCTAATATCCAACCTAAACCTCCCCCACTGCAAGTTGAGACCATTACTCCTTGTCCTGTCCTCTTCCACCACCGAGAATAGTCTAGAACCATCCTCTCTGGAACCACCTCTCAGGTAGTTGAAAGCAGCTATCAAATCCCCCCTCATTCTTCTCTTCCGCAGACTAAACAATCCCAGTTCCCTCAGCCTCTCCTCATAACTCATGTGTTCCAGTCCCCTAATCATTTTTGTTGCCCTTCGCTGGACTCTCTCCAATTTTTCCACATCCTTCTTGTAGTGTGGGGCCCAAAACTGGACACAGTACTCCAGATGAGGCCTCACCAATGTCGAATAGAGGGGAACGATCACGTCCCTCGATCTGCTCGCTATGCCCCTACTTATACATCCCAAAATGCCATTGGCCTTCTTGGCAATAAGGGCACACTGCTGACTCATATCCAGCTTCTCGTCCACTGTCACCCCTAGGTCCTTTTCCGCAGAACTGCTGCCTAGCCATTCGGTCCCTAGTCTGTAGCTGTGCATTGGGTTCTTCCGTCCTAAGTGCAGGACCCTGCACTTATCCTTATTGAACCTCATCAGATTTCTTTTGGACCAATCCTCCAATTTGTCTAGGTCCCTCTGTATCCTATCCCTGCCCTCCAGCGTATCTACCACTCCTCCCAGTTTAGTATCATCCGCAAATTTGCTGAGAGTGCAATCCACACCATCCTCCAGATCATTTATGAAGATATTGAACAACACCGGACCCAGGACTGACCCTTGGGGCACTCCACTTGACACCGGCTGCCAACTAGACATGGAGCCATTGATCACTACCCGTTGAGCCCGACAATCTAGCCAACTTTCTACCCACCTTATAGTGCATTCATCCAGCCCATACTTCCTTAACTTGCTGACAAGAATAATGTGGGAGACCATGTCAAAAGCTTTGCTAAAGTCAAGATACAATACATCCATGGCTTTCCCTTCATCCACAGAACCAGTAATCTCATCATAGAAGGCGATTAGATTAGTCAGGCATGACCTTCCCTTGGTGAATCCATGCTGACTGTTCCTGATCACTTTCCTCTCATGTGAGTGCTTCAGGATTGATTCTTTGAGGACCTGCTCCAGGTCTATTTCTGCATGCAACAGAGGATTTTATGCATATAATGGATGCTTGTCTAGGCTTTGCATTCACGATGTAGGTGCCTGCTTTTGAAATATTGGTTCCTAAAATCACCTTCACTTTTAAATCACCCTTGTTCAAATTGACAAAGCCCTCCTGCTAGGGGCCCCAGTTTCACCTCCTCCACACATCCCTCTGGTTTATCACCCTAATGTGAGTTATAGGAATATACTGTCAGTTCTGTGGTTGCTTTTATTTTGGGACAACAGCATAAAACCTGATAAATATACTCCTGGGTGAATTCTGCACTACTGCACAATGCAGAATTTGTGCAGAATTAATGGTCTGTGCAGAATTTCATCCCCCCCCCCCACAAAAAAAAATAGGCTGCCGAGTTGCTGGCTGCCATTAGGGGCCACTGGACCTGGCAGAGTCCAGCTCCCCAGATCACAAATAGAAGACCGTGCCGGGGGAGGGGAAGGAAGCTGGAGGATTCCAAGCAGCTACATTTCCTGGCATGCCCTGAAGGAAGGAGGTGACATGCAGGAAACTCCATACAGGTCCAGGATTCAGCATCAGGCTGTTTCTCCCTCTGGATCCCTGGGCTCTGGGGGGAGAGACCGTGAATGTGTGGGCTGGGAGATGCCCCACAGCTGTGCTCTAAGAGTAGGGGATGCTGATGTCTGGGCTGGGGTTAGGGTTAGGGTTGCCAACTTTCTAATTGCACAAAACTGAACACCCTTGTCCCACTCCCATCCCTTCCCTGAGGCCCTTCCCCACCCCTTGCTCTCCCTTACCCTCACTTTCACCAAGCTGGTGAGGGGCTGAGGGCTCTGGGGATGGGCTGGGGATGAAGGGTTTGGAGTGCAGGAGGGGGCTCCAGGCTGGGGCTGAGGGGTTTGGAGTGCGGAAAGGGGGGTCTTGGCTGGGGCAGGGGGTTGGGGTGTAGAAGGGGGTGAGGGCTCTGGGATGGGGCCAGGGATGAGGGGTTTGGGAGTGCAGGAGGGTGCTTTGGGCTGGGGCAGGGGGTTGGAGTGTGGGAGAGAGTGAGGGCTCCAGCTGGGGGTTTGAACTCTGGGGTTGGGCCAGGAATGAGGTGTTTGGGGTGTAGGAGGGGGCTCCAGGCGGAGGCAGGGGTTGGGGTGCAGGAAGGGGTCAGGGTGCAGTCTCCATCCGGGAGGAGCTTACCTCAGGCAGCTCCCAGTCAGCAGCACAGAGGAGCTAAGGCAGGCTCCCTGCCTGCCCTGGCTCCTCATGGCTCCTGGAAGCACTGACATGTCCAGCTCCTAGGCAGAGGGGTCAGGAAGCTCTGCACACTGCCCATGCCCACAAACACCACCCAGCAGCTCCCGTTGACCATGGTTTCCAGCCAATGGGAGCTGTGGAGCTGGTGTTCGGGCAGGGACAGCACATGGAGCCCCCATGGCCACCCATGCGCCTAAGAGCCAGATGTCGGCACTTCTGGGAGTCACACAGAGCCAGGGCTTAGCCTGCCTTAGCCCCACCATGCCGCTGACCGGAACCGTCAGGGTCCCTTTCTGATTGGGCATTCCGGTAAAAAAAAGGAAACCTGGCAACCCTAACTGGGGGGGGAGGTGCCCTGCCACTGGGATCTGAGGGAGTAGGGTGCAAGTGTCTGGGCCAGGGGGCACCCCACAGCTAGTTCCTGGGGGGTATGGAGTGCAGGCGTCTGGCCCCCCAGCTGGGCTCTGGCAGGGAGGGGACAGAGAAACTGGAACTGGGTTGTCATAGGGGTTTCTTTAACTTTCTACTCCTGGGGGAATTTTTTTTGTCTGTACTGTTACAGACATAGTTGCTGACAAGTATTATGAAATAAATTACCAAAATAATTGAAACTGGCATGATTATACAGCGTTATTTTGATAAATAAAATATGCAGAATTTTCCGGAGTTTTAAAATATTGTGACAGAATTTTAATTTTTGGTGCCAATTTTTTAATTTTTTGGCACAGAATTCCACCAAGAGCATAAATAACACCATGTTAGTGTTAAATGCCAAAGAGAGATCAGGAATAATAGAAGAGTTCTTGAGCCAGATCTTCCACTTTAGTAAATAGGAATAGGTCTGTTTCTAGCCAATCTGTTATTTAGACCCCACCCCCCAAAAAAATCCTTAGCCTTTTTCCCACTTAGCAATGTTCTTTTTTCTATCCCCCACATTATCTCATGACCTGTCCGCCGTGAGACTTTTTAGTTACAGAAGACATATCGTCTAGTAGTTGCAAAAGTTACTGTAAGTGATGGATTAAACTAAAGTCAAGAAACTTAAATGCATTTAAAAAAAAAAGATAGTCACTGATCTTTCTCTTTTTTCCATGCACTCAAGAGACACAGCTATCTTCCATTTTTGATCTTGAAGTTTACAGGATTAAAAATAACTGAAGAAAAATTCCTTTATCTTACTGCCTCTGTACTTCATTATTTAAGATAATGGAACTTCTATCAATTTTACCATTTGATTCAACTATTCTTGTTAATTTTCCTAGTACATTATACTGAAAGGCTCTTCTAAGGAAATACTTATGCCTCTTCTAATATATGCCAGTGTGATCACCAAGAATATATAAGATAAATAGTGGCACCCCAAAAAGATAACAGTGAAGTTCAAGAAATGGTTGTATATATAAGCTAATTACCTGGGCCTTTACAACCTTAACATATTTATATTATGGGCATTTCTTGCTTACCAAAACTTCCATTCAGTCACTGAGAGTTTTGGTCTTATGCTGATTTTGTTCTGCATGTAAAAATAAGGAGTAGGTGCAATGAATAATTGGAACCACAGTGAAAAGTTTACCCATTTAAATCCTACAATTTTTCTGTCGTGTATGGAACTTTAAGAACTGTGGTGTCTGTGTTTTATTATTGAACATTTAAGATCCAGAACATGCTTCACAGAACAATTCAAAAGGTTGGAAACAGTTGCAACTGTAGTTAAAGACGATACCTAAAAATAAAGTGGGACTGGATATAGCTTTTCAAAAAATGGTCTCTGTCATTGGCTAATTTGCTCATTTTGCTGTTGTTATTTTAACCCAATTAAAACAATCAGTAAATTAAAGGACATGACTGGCTGACTGGATTTTGGGGGACAATAAAATCACCATCACATTTTTCAATTAACCAAACATTCTTTTGGTACAGTACCTCCCAACTCCTCAGACAGATCATCTCTTTAGAGAAAAGAATGTTAATAGTTAAGTCAGTGGTATGACTATGATAGGAAATTTTACATTGCTTATCACTGCAAAATACAAAGGATGTGAGAAAATTCAGTGGAGAAGGGATCTGGAAATAAGGTGTAAGAAAAATACTTTTTAAAAAGGATGTGGATGCTGAATAGCGCATTTGTAGTGCTAATCAACACATATTATGCTTAGGTATTTAAACAATACGTTGGTTAGAAACTATTGTGATTACTTACTGAGTCAGAGCCCTTCCCTTATACAATGCTGGAAAGATGTTTCTATACACTGATTATCCTTGAAAAGGAGCCATATTTTACATTTCTTTTTTATTTAAAAAAAAACACACTGTGTAACAATAATATAGCAGCAACTTTAGGCAAAGTTTTAAAAACTGGGGATGGGGTGGAGGGAAACATATGATAAAGAGTGAACAAAATATTTCCCTATGTCAGACCATAATTACTACCAATTAGAGATGTCTACTTAAACTGAATATATCAAGAGCCTATTTATATTCTTATGTCATTATCAGCTGGGTCCATGGAAATCTTGACTGTACGATACAAACTTAGCAACCCATCACTCTTTCCTTGACACAGGCTCAGCCTTGCCTGTGGCCTACCCCAAATGTTGGTAATATGGCAACTTAATTATATTAGTGACCCTAGCTGCAGGGAATTAGGAAGGATTACTCATATAGAGCTGAGAATTCAGCCTAGCAGGAGACACTCCAGAGAAAGCAGATCTCTACTGCAGATAGAAGAACCTGAAGGCTCAAGTACCTGTGGGTGGGAACCCTGAGATAGGGCTTAAATAGGCAGGAAGTCAGGTAATAGAACCCACAGGAAACAGCTTAGGCTCCTGTGGAGGAAGCACTGAACTAGGGCAGACAGGGAGCAGGGAGATCTCTAGAGAAGCTGCCAGAGACCATGGGGAAGGGTGGCAGTGAGGAAAAACCTGCTAAGACAACGAAGAACAAAGGAAGAACTCTGCAGGAGCAGGTTAGGCTCCTGTGGGAAAGCCCAGAGTTAGGGTCAGTAAAAGCACTTCAGTGGAGTCCAGGGGTGGAATGCTGATTAGTTCACCAAACAATGGAGAAGCCAGAGACCTGAAAACCAAAGGGAGGCTGTGTTAAGCACAGGCTACAAGGAAGAAGCATTAGAGGGCTTAGTTGTAGAAAGGAGGAAACAGCAGCATATCTGAAGAACCAAATCTATCTGTTTAATACAGTGTCCATGGACCAGAACTGAGAGTAGAGGGTTGGCCTGGGTTCCTCTACTAGCCCCTGAGGAAGAGGCATGCAAGCCCAACTGCTGGAGCAGATCAGTGTCCTGGGAGGGAGTCCCTAAGGAAAGGCCAGTAAGAACACTTCAGTGGAGCCCAAGAGGGGTGGAAGAATTATTACTTGAATGTTCACTTGGACTTTCAGTTGGACATTTTAGATATGTCTATACTACATGCTGCGCAAAAGCTACGGGCCAGGTTTGATCCCAACTCACCCCCACAACACACACACACACACACACGTTCCATCCACAAACAAATCAGTCTGACCTGGATCCTAAGACGCTGCGTGGGGGAGATAAGATCCTGAGTCCCATCATACCTTGTCATTTTTCAGTGTGGATGCATCTCAAGCCACAGGATGAGTCAGAAGGTCTGGGTAGTGCAGCATGGACAAGTTAGCATGGCTGTGAGACCCAGGTCCAGCAGTTATAAACCCAGGTTTATAATGCAGTGTGGCTGTTCAAACACAGGCTTGGAAACACAGCCCAAAAGCCCGGGTCCCACAGACCTGGGTTTACAATGCAGTCTAGACATACCCTTTGTTACTCCAGAACAGAACTGAACTTTGTTACTTGTCCGGAAGGCCGAAACATGGAAGATCCAGGGAAAGGCAGATGACCAACAGGAGGCACTGAAGAGAAGGACTCCTTGCAGCAATGTGCCCTGACAGAAGGGGGTGCTACAGATGATGAGTACACTACCTTACATTTCTCTTACAGGAAGAATGAGGAAAACGCATGGAAACAGATCGAACTTCATATCACTCTACTTTTCTCCTTTCTCCCCAACTCTTTCTCATTCTCTCCATTCTTTCTTAGTTATACTCCCTCTAAACGTCTGCATCTGATTCAAGAAATATAACAATATTCGCTTTAGTTAATATAGGTGTCATAAATATAAAGGGAAGGGTGAACACCTTTAAAATCCCTCATGGCCAGAGGAAAAATCCTTTCACCTGTAAAGGATTAAGAAGCTAGGATAACCTCGCTGGCACCTGACCAAAATGACCAATGAGGAGACAAGATACTTTCAAAAGCTGGGAGGAGGGAGAAAAACAAAGGGTCTGTGTCTGTCTGTGTGATGCTTTTGCCAGGGACAGAACAGGAATGGAGTCTTAGAACTTTGTAAGTAATCTAGCTAGGTATGCATTAGATTATGATTTCTTTAAATGGCTGAGAAATTAAGTTGTGCTGAATAGAATGAATATTCCTGTCTGTGTGTCTTTTTGTAACTTAAGGTTTTGCCTAGAGGGATTCTCTATGTTTTGAATCTAATTACCCTGTAAGGTATTTACCATCCTGATTTTACAGAGGTGATTCTTTTTACTGTTTCTTCTATTAAAATGTTTCTTTTCAAGAACTGAATGCTTTTTTCATTGTTCTAAGATCCAAGGGTTTGGGTCTGTGGTCACCTATGCAAGGGTTGGGAGGATTTTGAGGGGAAAGATGTTTCCAAACAACGTTTTCCCAATAAACCCAGATAAACGTTTGATGGTGGCAGTGGAAGTCCAAGGGCAAAGGGTATAATAGTTTGTACCTTGGGGAAGCTTTAACCTAAGCTGGTAAAAGTAAGCTTAGGAGGTGTTCATGCAGGTCTCCACATCTGTACCCTAGAGTTCAGAGTGGGGAAGGAACCTTGACAATAGGCAAAATTATTTTTTTTTAAATGGACATGTATTTAGGTACCAAAAGGAATGGCTCAGTTCTCAAAAGCAGTTCCTGTTGACAACACACACATGTGGAAATTATTTTCTGGTTCTTTTCAAGATTTCAGTTCAGCAGAAATTGTTGATCAGTTCTGATCAAAATCTGGGGAGACTGAGTCACAGGACCCAATTCTCACCCAGAGATGTATACAAAACAGCCATTGATTTCACTGAGAGTTGTATGGATGTATGTGAATGATGGATAAGATATGGTTTTGTGGAAGGCTTCTAGAACCCTCTAATAACCGTGACTTCCATCTGACTAGAGACAAAAGCATTCAGAAGTGAGAAGTTCAAGGAATTACCCAATACCAGAGACAGGCAAAGGAGGTGGTGACTGGATCAGAATTGGGTTTAGGATAGAGTTTGGTGTTCAGAGTCAAGGTCAAATTAGGGCTAGATATCACAGATTTTCAGGGCAGGGATTGTCTCTCTCTTCTCAGAGGGGTAGCCGTGTTAGTCTGTCCAGCAAAAACAACACATGCATCTGATGAAGTGGGTGTTACCCCACGAAAGCTTATGCTTAGAAATAAATTTGTTAGTCTCTAAGGTGCCACAAGGACTCCTCATTGTTCTCCCTGTTCTGTGTTTGCACCAAGCACAGTGGGGTCCTGGTCCATGGCTGAGGCTTCTAGGTGCTCCCATGATACAAATATCATCATCATCTTGGCTTTTACAGCACGAAATCTCAAGCACAGCTCTCAGACACTTAGGTCCAACCTGAAAAATCTCACTAGCTTGGCTAATTCATGAGATTTCTACCCATAGGTGGGGGATAATATGGAAACTGCACAATTACATGCTCTGACTGTATTTTTATCTAGATGTTACGACCCTTATTTCCCACCAAAAGTGGAACATTGAATGTCCTCTTTGTGATTCTAGCCCTTAGTGACTATAAGCAGAGGCGATTAAGGTTTTGTGGGGCACTGGGTCGCAAGTGGGGGAACCCCTCCCCACACCTTCCACCTGTGGTCCTGCCCCCATTCCACCCCTTTCACCTGTGGCTCCACCCACAGCCTCACACCGTTCTGCCCCTTCCCCCCACAGCCCCGCCCCTATTCTACCCACAGTCCTGCCCCCCCATTACACCTGCTTTTGCTCTTTTATACCCCCCCACTGCAGCCCCAAGTCTGGAGAAGCTCTGTCCTCTCGCCAGGGCCCAGGGCTGCCGCGGAGAGTGAGAGCTCCCCCAGCCATGAGGCCATGGAAGGGAGCCAGAGCTCCTCCAGGTCCAGGCCACAGCTGGGGTCAGGGTGCTGGGGCTTCCCTGCTCCTCCAGCCTAGTGCTGCTGCCAGGGAGCAGGGTCGGGACGCAGGGGCTTCCCCCGCCCCACCCTGGCACTTTTCTGCTGGGGACAGGATGCCCATTTTTCCAGGGCCCCCCAGTTGGCCGGGGCCCGTGGGCCCATTGGCTAATCCACCACTGATTAGGACTATAAGGACTATATAGGATTATAAGTAGGACAATACTTGTGGATAGGGTATGGGATTGGCAGTCAGGAAAACTAGGTATTATTCTCAGGTATGGCACTGAGTTGTTCCCTAGGTCACTTAGGGCCAGAGTCTGAAACTCTTATCCCTGCTGAATAGCATCTCATTCCACAAGCAGTTCCACTGATTTCAATGTAATTATTTGCAGGGTAAAGTACTCAGCGTAAGCAAGAACTTCAGAATATAGCCCTTAATCCCTCTGTCTCTCATTTTACCAACCCATAAAGCAGGGTTGGTATTATTATTTACCCACCTTAGTCGAGCAGTTTGAGATCTAAGCAAGAAAAATGCGAAGTATTATTAATCCAAAAAATGACTCCATCCACTACACCTCTAGCATTACTGTGCCCTCTAACACCATGATGTGGTTGGTATCTGCTCACACCAACGGAGAGAAAACAGTGCCACCACTAACAGCACTTCCCACAGAACCCAAGTTTTGCTTTTGATCCCCCATCCAAATATAGACTTGATTTAAGTTTACTGAGCTTATGACGTAGGATAGGGTAGCAGTGCAGGGTGGTTATGGGCTTAGGATAATTATTCCCTCCTGACAACACCTGCAGTCCCACAGTTACCCTATTAGAGTGACACCTGAAACAGCACATACATATGCTAAACTAATCACAAGGCATTGCGTTACTTTTCATCTCTTGGAGATCTAAAATTTCAAACACACTTTTAATGAATCATTAAGTCTAAGTACCTTCATCCATACCATTTACATGTTATAAAAGCTAGCGTTTAAAAAAATTAAATTTAAAATAAGCCTTTTACATTTATTCTCTTTAATTGTTAGAGTGGTTCAAACATAAAAAGACAATTTGCTACTCAAAAAAGTATTTTGTTGCATTTTGTCACAGTTGTGGGTGTTTAGAAAAGTGTGCTTTGTGGAAAAGCGCATGTCTTTTAGGGAAGAAAATGGCAATAGGTTCACCAGCCTAGTGAGAGCTTAATTATAGTTCCTTGCTGGTACTTTAAAATATACCCACTTCCACTTCTACTTCACTGCTGCAGAGCAGCAGCAGGAATGGGCATATTTTAAAGTGACAGGTATAAAAAATAATGTTCTCCCACATCTATTTGACTTCACCTTACCAGCAGCCGAATATCACTGCTGGCCACGTGAAAGCAGGTGAGGAGGTAGCAGCTTGTTTGCCAGAGTTTGAACCTTTCACAAAACAGCTTGCTGGGATTCTGATTTTTAATACATTTAACCTGCAGTCAGTGTGTTTTAATATCCAATCTTTTTTAAGTTCGCAAATTAAATCCCAATGCACTTACCCACAGTTTTATAAATGGGATCAAGGGGTGACATTTACCATTAACAGAGATTGAATCCTCCTACCCCCCATAAGGTTAAAGCAAAATTCTTTCCACTAAAACAAGGACCATGTATATTTTATGCACCAATATCTCCCATTCCTGAACAACAAATAACTTGTTCTTGAATCCCATTCCCTGAGGCAAGGACAAAAAAGCTAGTTACTGCTAGGCTATGGGATTCAGGTATCATTGTGCCAGCAGAACTCAACAGAGCAGACGGTAGCTGATGAAGTGCTGCTTTATGCAAGAGGGACTTCAAGCTGCATGAAACATTTCTTCTTCTGTTACAAAAGCTTATCAGGTTCCAGAGGCTTTAAAAACTCCACATGGGAAACTCAATTTATACAGAAGGTGCTTTAATCAATTATGCTAAAAAAAAAGTCTGAAAGAATGAAAACATATCCAACTGAACAATGTACTGTACAGAACAATGGAGGAAAGTAAGTACACACGGAGCTAGTGGGCCAGATCTGAAGGTCAGGCCTCCTTTGCTCTTGTGGGTGATTACGCTGCCTACATAATGCAATTATAAATGCAGTCATCCAGACACGATTCCTGAATTAATAGCAAATATAATTTTGAAGTAATCAAATGTTAGGCTGTGGAAACAGAATGATAGAGTCTAGTTAATGAACAGCTGACAACTGGCGCATTAAGTTTCAGTAAAACTATTCTAAATTCCAAGTAAAGGATACTTTTGTCCCCAGATACTTTGGGTAGGTTACACAACCTGTGAGTTACACTGGTACTATAGTAAGCCTCAATATCTCACCATCCCATACTAACTCTAGACTATAATTAATTCTATATGCCAGTCACAGAAAAGTGAAGCTTACCAGTAATTAATTTTGACCACTTTGTAGGACTGACTCTTGCTAAATAGACACCTTGTTTTCTGATTTTCCACAGTCAGAATCAATCTATATTGAGTTTACAGACAACAAATCAGATAAGATATGAAGACATAAGAATGACATTAACACCAGAAAAGCAACCTAAATTTGATGCATCAATTTTCTATAATTAACAGTAAAAAGAAATAGATATTTCTGAATTAACACTAAAGGAAATTAACGTAATTGTGAGATTTTCATGGCACAAGTAAGAATTGCAAATAGAGAGGAGATACTGTGTTTCATATTATAGGGAGGCTGCAAGAAGGTATCAACAGATGTTTAAATCATCCCTAAGAAGATCAATACATTTTATGAAAGGTGAATAGTTCATCATTTCTCCTGACTTATAGAAGTAATAAAAAACAGAGTGGCTTGGTGTAACCCCTGAAGTACTCTTCTTTAGGGTATACAGAGTATGTCCTGAAAAAGAAAAGGTTTCCATTATGCCAAGTGTGAGGTCATTGCAGTAAGATCACATTAAGATACATGATGTATGTTGGCTAAGGATATAGCACTCACAGAGCCGAGTCTTTTAAATAAGTAACTGCACTTCTAAAGTGGGAACTATTAAAAAATCCATATTTGCCAACAGATACTTCAAATCAGCTACAGTTGCTTCCTTCTGGGTATAAACAGAGAAACTACACTCAGATATGACCATGTGGTATCTGTCGTCAAATGCTGACAAGTACAAATGGCTCTTCATATTCATAAAAATGGGGTTTGTGTACACAAATTAAATTGAAATTAGCACACACAGTTGAGATGGTGCCAACTATTTTGGTCACAGCTTTTGAGACTCAGACTCCCAATGGCTAGTTAATGTAAGGTTTCAATTTTAGAAAAATATCCTAAAACATTAGCTTGTTTAAATGCATGCGCAACAATGAGCAATATACCATCTGAAATGCCACATCTTTTTCAGATCATATGAAGATTCAGTGGCCCATGAAGTTATGTGGCCAAGTTGGTGCTGCTTCTGGTAAAGTTAGTTAGGAAATGGTATTTCAATGACTTATGTCATTTCCATCATGACTGGGCAGACTGACAAAAAATTAAAAGCTATCAATACCTATCTTCCTAGACTTCGCCACAAAACAGACAATTAATCCCTTTCACACCACCACCAATCCTGCCCACTGATAAACTACCACTCAGCTAGTGACCCAAATCAGCAAAACAGTACAGATGTTTCAGTCCAGGGACCAATATGAGCCAATTCCACAACAGGGCCACAGGGAAAGAGGCACCCTCAAAAACTATTTAGTATAGGGCTGATCTTAGCTGGGCTGTTGGCTGAAATCATGATACCAGTAGCTTACATTTTTAATGGTGGCTGCCAGTCAACATGGCAAAAAAATTGCCTTCAACTGGCAATTGAGCAGCCACCACTATCACAACCATATACGAAATACTTGAGCTCCTGCCTTCAAACCCTCCTGCCACATGCAGTGTCATCAGCAGTTTAAAAAATAGTTTTAGTTTAGCCCTTAAAGAAAGCAACACAAGGGGGCAAAAACACTGGTAACACCAACACATTTGAGTCATAAATAGATTTTAATGTTTTCAACTCCTCAGAGAAATCATCAATTTATATGTAAATCTTGCAACTTTTACATAAGGTTCTCCCCCAAAAAACAACCTTAAAATAACTTTTTCAGCTGAAAGATCCCCAATGAGCTTTTTCACCTGATGTTTTTTAACTTTAATTTGACAAATAAATACAAGCCCCGCAGTAAGATGGCCTACAAAGTAGCTAAATAATAATGCGTAACACTTCCTCAATGAGCCATCCGAACATACAGGATACAGGTGGTGGTTTGAGGACATCCTGAGGAAGAAAGACAGCCCTGGCGAAGTGAGGATGGTCTGTGGTCAGTTTATGCTTGGAGAAGAAATTACTTGACAGCTGAAAGAGAACCCTGGCAGCACTGCCTTTCATCACAGATCAACTACAAGTCTGCCTACTCCCATCCTCCTGCTTCATCCTTTGTTTGTATTCCATTGAATTAGGTCTATCTTATGCATCATGGTATCTAAACACTTCAGGGCAGTGACCAGGTCTCACAATGCATTTTTATAGCACACCTATACTGCTACATAAATAATAAATAATCATAGTTAGGAAAAGGATGTCAGCTAAAACCAGGCAATTGTCAGAAAGGGAATGGGAGATAGGTGAAATGTTCTCCAGACATGGGGAGCTGATTTGAGAGAGATAAGCAGAGAGAGAAATCGCCCTCCTAGAAAGAGACAAACATCAGGCCTTGAAAGCAGAGATATTGCACCCTGAGGTCAGAAAGCAACAGTCAAAGACCATTTCAGAGAGATGCAACCTTAGGAGACCTGTGTAAGTCAGGTGTTGAATCTGTCCAGATATGTCCTTGGTAAATGAAGGTTTTTTAAGCTTTTACTATTTTCTTCATTGATGTGCTGCCAATATTTCAACAAGGAGCTTCCACAAAAGTTTCCCTCAATCTGTGTTAAACCCTGTGTACCAGAACTGCATGTCAGACAGGAGGGGCAAAGGACAGGGTGATCTAGTCATTTATTTTTTCATAAGTGGAATTAAGGATGAAACATTGTTTGGCAAACAAACTTATATTAAATGTATTTGATGATTTTTTTCTATGTTTTACTCTATTGAGTACATAGATAGTACATCACAGAGTTCAGCATATATCAATTGAAATGGATGTGGGGACAAAGATTTTGCAGGAAGAGATTGAAGGAAAGTCTATCACAGAATAAGATTTTTTAAAATACCTGATATGTGGTATAACCTGGTGAAACTACAATTCCAAAATATTTGCTCTTTAAAATTATTTGTATGACCTAGGGATATGTCAACCCTGACAGAAACGATATAGCAATAGCCAGAGAACCAAGCAAATTAAACTTTCACAAGGTTACAATGTATAATGACCCCTCTGGAAAAAAGAACCTTCCAATACAAGGAATGGGTCAATATTCTCCTATGAGATGTTCAAACACCATACACCATAAAGGCTGAATCTATGATAAGGCTAGATTCATTGCAATTACTATCACAGGGCTGTCTGTTATATGCCAGATTAAACGTGACTTCTACATAATAGTAAATACATAATCTACTCATTCCTTGATCCTGCATATCTAAACACGAAGGAATGCTTCCCTGGTGAGAAAGCAATTAGCACATTGATCAGATACAACTTCAGGGAGTAATCTAAATCTGTCCCTCAACCACCAGGGTGACAGGTAATAGCATTACATACTACATATTGTTTTTGAAGAAGTAGTGGCTAACATCCACTCTGTGACCCAGGGACCTTTGGGGCCACCTGAAGGAGAACACAGGGGTGCACAGCTTTTACAGGGATCCCCTGGGTCAGATATAGGCATTATAGTTCACCATGTGGGGTCTCTACCAAAAACCAGTAGCCTTCTAGTCATCAGAGTCACTGTGAAAAGTATTTACAGATATTATTTATGTATCTATACTGAAACTATGTTCTTAAAGATTTGGGATTAATGGAAGTCACCAGGAGGTGACAATCCTCAGAAATATTTGTTTCAGGCAAGTGGTAACAGATGCTTATCTTTCTGTCTGGTCAAATATGTATTGTCTGCCTCACAATGCATGTCTATTTGCATATTAAGCCTGATGCAATCAAGCTATTGCAAAATCAACAAAAGAGGAAAGCCACAGGAAGAAACAATCAGCAGGGGGTATCCTGTTTATGAATAAGCACAAAGGATTGTTCTAATAGATCATGAGACACCAAAAGACACCCTGGATCCTTCCCCAGGGAGACAAGCTATAAGCATGTTTGCCTGCTGAAATCACTGCAGTCAGCATGGCTGTAAAATGCTGAAAGGACTTCAAGTGAGCGTTACTTTACAAGACATTAGAGTACCATGTTAATAAGTCTGGGGTCTAGAATGCCTAGACTTTTTATTTTATATGTAACCATTTGTTTCCAATGCTTCTGCTTGCTATTACTTTCAATGTCTATGGTTTGGTAAATAAACTTAATCTTGATTTCACTATAAGCACATCTAAGTGCTGTGTGTTAAGCAGAGAAGTGATCTGAGGTGACGCGGGTAAGCTGGGCTGTACTGTTTCTTTGTAAGCAGCAAATCTGTGAATACAGTGAGTGTCCAGTGGAACAGGGGCTGGACTCTCCAGGGAGACACTCAGAGGGCTCAGGGCCCTGTCGCTAACCTTTAGAGTGGCAGCGGGGCTTGCATAAGCCTAGAGGGGAGTGCCCGTAGCCAGTGGAGTTAGGGAGCTGACCACCGGCAGGCACAGACACAACTTTCTCATGCTAAAGGTAATGAGGTTCCTCCCAATGCTGGGTATCCGCCAGGAAGCATCTCACACTTCCAGCCAAAATTTCATGAAAATTATTGGAGACATTCCTGGTTAACAGCAAAAAAGTCATAGAACAATATGGCTTATGCAACACAATGACTGACTACAAATAATGACATCTGAATGTAGAAAATATGTTTTTAAAAACAAAATTTTGGAAGAAAACGCAGTCTTCACTCTTAGGTTGTTTCCAGCAAGTCAGAGACAGTTTATTCTCAAGCAATTGCAAGGGGGAGAGTGCACATGGACAGGGATTCCCCCTTCCTAGGCAGGTCTCCGCCAGATAAACAATTAGGGCAAGCATTTATACCTTTTGTTGCATACAATAATGATCAACAGCCGTGTCTTGTTTATACATATTCTTTCCTGAAATCTTACTTTTCTCAGCAGTTCCTGCTACAGTCTGCGTTCCGTTCTTATCTAACACAAGGTCAAAACAGCATCTCTTACAGTTTTCCCACTTGCTTCCCACTCACCCAGGCCCTGCCTTAATGTCTCGCATTATTAGAGTTTGAACGCAGACATCTTAGTTTTCTTAGGAATAGAGCAAGAGTCAGGCTAACTCTAATTCCCTTTATCCCTTTTTCTACTTCCACACAATAGAAACAATAAAAGCCAACCCACAAGAGCTGATCCCATGTATTGAATTGCTTATTACAATCAAAACCAATTATCCAGATATCATCCTCATTTTAAATGTGCTACAAGTGTCCCAGGCTCAACTCTATATATAGATCTTAAAAAATAAAAATTATCAGTGGGATATCATCATCCAAAATGTGCTGCTATTGAGCCCTCTCGGGATCTGTTCTTGGCTCAGTGCTATTCAATATCTTTCTTAATGATCAGGAAGAAAATATAAAATCATTGCTGGTAAAATTTGTAAATGTCACAAAAGTTGGAGTGATAAATAATGAAAAAACAGGTCAATTATACAGACTAATCTGAACTGTTTGGTAAACTAGTCTAATTCCAACAAGATTATTTTAAGACACCCAAAGGCAAGGTGATGCATTTAGGAACAAAAAATGTAGGTAGCATTTATAGGATGGGAAACTATATTTTGGAAAGTGGTGACTCTGTAAACATAGCTAAAGTTGGTTTGGCTACTACAAACATTGCAAATAAAGCTAAAATGGAACTGGAAAAAATGGTTATATCTTTGTCACATGTTAATTGTTTTATTTCAATTATTTGCTTTGATTAAAGTATCAAAAGGAATCGGTGTCAGGTTAACCAGCAACAACTACTGAGAATAGAGCTTCATCCATGGCACCCAATCCACCTGGTTTTAAGTCTAGTTATGGTGTGGTTACTGCAGTGGGTTTAGTCTCTTCATTTCAAGAAGTTACATCTATACAGGTATGGATTTTCCCATTTGGTTTTAGCCTAACCAGCACCTGTGTGCACTGGTGAGGTTGAACAGGAGTTTGAACATGAGAGAAGACTTTCAGCTACTTTGTAAACAGTGTAAGACTTCACAAACTGAAAAGGAGTACTTGTGGCACCTTAGAGACAAACTGTTTATTATTACAAAAATGAGAAGTGTGTGAGGTGAGGTGAGAGAATATGGAAATGCATTTTCTCACATCTGAATCCTATAATCTCCTTGAAGTCTGCTCAGATCCTCTAATACCCCTGGAAATTTTGCCTGAAAGTTTTAAGAGTCCTCTACCAAGTCAACGCTTCTAGCAGGGAGTAATAACAGTGTTGCACACAGGCCCAACAATGTGCTTTGTGAGCCCATTCACCACAAATACTAGAGGAGAATCTCTAGCCTATTTTAACTGCTCTTGCAAGCATCCATTAAATGTCTCGAGGGAACTACTGCTTTGTCCAGTCAGTCTCTTTATTATCTTCTTAAAGCATTATGTTGTCTATGATATCAAGCATTAGAAATAGCTTTTCTCAACTGATACTATTAAGAGCAGAACATACACGTCTTTTGACTGTGGTGAGCTACCTAGACTGTATCACCACAACTAGTTATTAGTATAGCACGTTTGAAGTATTGTAACACAGCAAGCAAAAAAAAAAAATGTTTTTGTCATGTCTCACTTTACAAAAAAGCATTTTCCAGAAAATACTGCAAGTTCATTTCATGTTTTGCTCAAGCTATTTCTGTTCTGAAGG
Organism: Lepidochelys olivacea; assembly: GCF_965140295.1. Classification (NCBI taxonomy): domain Eukaryota; kingdom Metazoa; phylum Chordata; order Testudines; family Cheloniidae; genus Lepidochelys; species Lepidochelys olivacea. The sequence goes on along the minus strand of NC_140411.1, from coordinate 70,470,929 downwards.
GTTCATTCAAATAGGGCATTGTAAAACAATAAAAAGACAACACTACCTATTTTGCTCATCTCAGATGTATTCAGCTAAATAAGAAAATGACAAGTTAATTATGATACAAATTTACAACATATTCTTTACTTCAAAAATGTAGTATTATTGGTCTAAGGAAAGTAAGAACAAATTTACATAAAATGAACAGTACTGAAGCAAGGTTGTATCTATCCCAGACGAAAATAGTATATTTTATCTCATTATCATGCATGTGTTGATTTATGGACCCAGTGTTCTCCAGGGAGTGTGACAAATTCACATAGTATTCGTCAGTTTTATATTTTTGTTTCTGATGTAGCTGGTTGTTATGGAAGTCATAAGAAGCCAAAAATCTTCCTAGTGCCCCTATTGCTATGGATACAGAAGTGTGTAATTTATTCCACGTAAGGTTGACACTGACATGCTAAAATATCCCCTTCCTAGCCACATTTTCCCCGATGACAGACGGTGGGTTAGTATTTTGTGCAGCTTCCGTCCCATTTTAGTCAAATTATGTCCCCTTTTATGGTATGATGGATGATCTGGAGTTGGGTCTTGTAGCGCTGCATCTTAGCAGTAGGAGCCTAATCAGATGTAACATCAGCCCCTTAAATACAGAGCGGGTGCCAGTTTATTGCTCCACAATGCGGGTCTAACACTACAACTGTCTGTTTAGGTTCTTATATCATGTCCAAAACAATAGTATTCAAGTTCCTTACAAGTTTATTAAAGCCAGCACAGTATATGAGGATATCTGATCACTCATGGAACTATTGCATACTTTTGCAGTTTAGTATACATTAGTCCCCAAAACTCATAGGTAATGTTCTCATTTATTTATCTATTTAGTCACTTTAATAACTGATGCCCTGCATGACCTCTACAGGTTCAGGGTATTTTTGTTTTGGGTTTGGGTTTTTTTCAGGTTTTGTAAATAATGAAAGTTGAATTTTGTTGTTTATATGCTATTTCCATCTTGTACGTATCTTTCTATGTTTTGATTCATTATGTGTTTATATTTTATATAAAAACAATAAAAATAAAGTTAAAAAGAGAATACAGTGAGAAGAGCATCCACATTTTTATTGAGTTCTGATTTATTTTAAGAACTTTCTTGTCTGCTTTTCTTTGCCAGGAGAACATTCGAAACATCTTTACAATGCTCTGGTGTGAAAAAAATCCTACATAAAGAAAATCTCTTTAGTGAGGGATAGGCTAACTAGCTTGCTTGCTTGTAATTGCCTATTAGACTGATATACAATGTACAGGTTTCCATGCAAGTGGATCCTCAGCCATTGGTCCATAGGTACTCCTCTCTTCTGCCTTGACTACATTTATTGTTTTCACAAGTTTTAAGGCCAAGAGTACAAACCTCTCCCCCCAAGCACAGGGCAGGGATAGTTCCTACCTTGCTCTTACCACAATAGCTAATGAAAGTAGCCTAGAATCACCCCCCCTCTCTTCCTGGAGTTTCCCTTTATGGAAAACTTAAATAACTGCAATATAAATCTCAGCCTAAGTTTTCTCCTGAGCGTAACTGTTCCTTGTGTTTTCGTGACAGGAGCCCCCTAGTTCTCTCTGCCTCAGAGAAGTACTCCATCTCACCTTATAGTCTTCTATAGCTAATAGAACTTAGCTGACTTAACATCAGATTGAATCAGTAAAAATAGTTCTGCGTGTCTAACACCTGACATCTGAGTGAGTCAGCAAAAACTAGGTCTGCATCCCACCACCCTGTTATAATAGTTCACTAGTCTAAATTTCTCATTTCCAAGCTCACCAGTGTATGTTGGGAACCAATAAAACCCAATTTTTGCCACTCCCCAAAGACTAATTCCACAGTATCTCTTTTTCCAGTTACTGCAGACACCTGGCCTAGAAAATGTGGAGATTTTAATTGCATCCATTCATTGTATCCTTAACTTATCAACTTTCTGTGAAGAATCTTGAGTTTTCAGGAGATCAGTTTTTAGTACTAAGACTCTAAATAACGGATATAAAAAGGGGGGGGGTTGACAATGTTGTTAGATCTAATTTTCTCTGAAGAAGTGCAGAGTACCATGCTGCAAGGTTCATAAGTACTGACATAGAAGTTTGCTGACTACATGCATGAGAAGAACTGATCTGAAGAAAACAGACCCCCAATTCTCTTATGCAACATGTGTGAAAGTAAACTGATTACTGATTTTTCCCTAAATATGTTTTATTTGGGTTTGGGATTCCTTGAGTGGTGGGGGTTACCATTTAAAACTCAGACAGGGAAAATCACAATGTACACAGGTCACTGACCAGGTTTGCAAAATTTCTAAGACTGCTCAAAGTTAAATAGTACACATAGGTATCATTATATACTAAGGTAAACTTCTGATTGATCTCTTTAATTACCATTGTTAGGCTAGTTTGATGGCTGAACAGATTAGCATCTACCAATAGTACAATACCCACAGTTTCTGTCTAAATGGCGTTGATGTGGGATAAGAGATTGGTTGACAGACATGTGACATTACTAGAAATGATGCTGTACTGAACGTAATCTTATGACCAAGCCCCCGGCCCAACTTACAGTAAGATTTGATATTTGGCTCAGAACCCCTAAACCACTGGGTTCAGCAACCACATTGTAGACTGTATACAAAAGAGGCAGTCCATTTTTAAAAGGACTGTTGATCTAGAATTACACACCTAAAAGATCCTTGAATATGATCTCGCCACCATCCATAACCAAGAGTTTATGAAGAGACATTACATGGGAAAAGTTGTGGAAACTGAATGAACAAATACAGTACAAGCAGTGTTTGAGGCAACAGAACCACACCATAAAGGGGTATGCAACTGTGTTAGCTGATGATTATCACAAGGAAAATCAAGAGATGGAAGAGGAAACACATATGACCCAGTCAGTCATGCAGCTTGAACAGTCTGGAGCTGGAGTCAATGTGAAACAATGAGACACTTGCTTTAGAGACAGCATATGGTGACACAAACCAGGTCAGATAAATGTGCTATCTTAAAATGGTAATGGTGCAGTCCAGTCGGGACTTCTGAACTCTTACTTTGGAGACTCATTACAAACAGCTGATTGGTAGTATAGCAAATAGTATAGGAGCAGTCATGGCAGATGGTTACCCACAGCAAATAATCATAGAAAAGAGTAGCAAGGAAGCAGTAAAATTAGGTGACGATACAAGCACAGGGAGGGGAATTGCAGGAGGTGTGTGAAACCTACTGATGTAGTGAAGCCATAAACAGTTCCATTAATATTTTGACTAACCTGATAAAAGGACTTGCAGTTCTGTACATGTGTGCTTCATCTATGCCTTACTAAAATTTAAATAGCTTCTGTACCTACATAAAGCTGTCCAATAAAAAAACGTATTACTGCTAACTTCCTTAAACATATTGTTCTTTTCAAGGTTGCACAACCATGCTTATGTAGCCTTGTTACCATTTTTCATGTGAATTGCAGCATTCTTTTCATCCTCCCACTATTCCATACCATTTGCAGCAGTGACTACAGTTCAAGATTTTTCATATGAGGAGGTCATTTTAGAGCGTATGGGGAATAGAAATCCATGTGCTCAAATGGACAATCTCCCTGCCTAGTTAGGTATGGATAAATCAACAGCACTCAAGGCCATTATCAATAAACTTTTATGTAAGCCCAGAAAGCATGGGAATTTGATAAGTAAGGTAATGGGCAAGTTAGCTACAGATTCATTTTCATCACAAGATGTAAAAACACCCTCAGTAGAAATTTACTAACCACAACATGAGAGATTATAGCTATTCATAAAGGGAAACAATAAACCAAGTAGAAAAGAATCACATCTCTAGTTCCATTAGCCAATTCATGCAAAAGATTTTTAAAGTAGAACCCGTGTACCTATCCCAATATATAAAATACTTCTGATGAGTGACACTTACTAGCCATGTTTCCTTCAAATCTCTCTAGAATTTATTCCTCGTCAGACTAAGATGACACTATCTCTCCTGTCTGTTGCCTTGGTCAAGTCAGTTGATTTATTTTTCCAAAGTCAGATACCTGAAGTTAGGTACCTAAATCCATAGTTCAGCAGCTAAATAAAGCGGCATGATTTCCAGAAGTGCTGAGCTCCTATAGATTCCATTGTGATACTCAGACTGTGTGTGTTTTGATTGTTTTTGTTTTCTCCCTTTTTAATGGAAAGATTTTTATTAGCACAGTACAGGGCCCCTGTTTGTGAGAAGTAATGAATACTTTATGGATAAGCCACTTTACCAAGGGTCTAGTCTAGAACAGAGTTCTGGTACAATTTTGCATAGTAATAAGGTTAAGTATTTCTTTAATTACTCCGCTCAATTGCTCAATGGGACTATCAGAAGTGAGGACTATCACATCATACCCCTCCAGTTCTTGCATTTCAGCGTACTAAGTTGGAAAGAGGACAATATATTTCTCTCCCTGTTTCCTGGACTGGCAAAACTGGCCAATCTAACTATTTCTAAAGATGAAGGTTGGTATTCCCACAAAGCTTTGAACACGTCCTAATATGGGACTGATGGCTGCCCCAGAGGTAAGGGGATTGTTTTTCTATGTGAGCCATTGCGGGGAGTCAAAATAAGGTAGTATGCCCTATTGTGCTAATAACATTCCATAAAGCTTAGTAACATACTTGCAAATATGTATCATAAAAATGTTAACTCACTGCAATTTTAAACTATCAATCAAGTCTTTATCATCATCCATTTACATTATGGTAATACCCAAAGACCTCATTGTGCTGGTCATTGTACAAAAAATGAAGGGGAAAGAATACAAGCCAAAACGGAAAACAGATTAGATAAATATTTACATAAATTAGATGTATTAAAGTCAGCAGGACCTGATGAAATTGACCCTACAGTATGTGAGGAACTAGCTAAAGCAATCTCATAACTATTAGGGATTATCTCTAAAATCTCTTGGAGGATGAGTGAAGTCCAGTGGACTGGAGAAGCAAAAACATAGTACCCATCTTTTAAAAGGCAGCAAAGGGGACAAGTCAGCCTAACTTCAATACCCAGAAAGATATTGGAACAAATTATTGGTTACTTAATTTGCTCAATCCTAGAGTATAATAGAGTGATAAATAATAGCCAGCAGGAACAAATCATGCCAAACACACCTAATCTTTTTTTACTGGGTTACTGGCATAATGGATGTGGGAAGCAATAGATGTGATATATCTTGGTTTTAGTAAGGCTTCTGACACAAATCCACATGGCATTCTCATAAGCAAACTAGAGAAATGTGGTCTAGATAAAATAACTATAAGATGGGTGTACAATTGGTTGAAAGATGTACTCAAAGAGTAGTGATCAATGGCTTGCTGTCAAACTGGGTGGATGTACTTAGTGAAGTCCAGCAGGGGTCTGTTCGGGGTCTGGTCTATTCATTGTTTTCATTAATGATTTGGATAATGGAGAGAAGAGTGTGCTCATAAAATTTGCCCATTACACCAAGCTGGGAGGGGTTGCAAGCAATTTGAAGGACAGGATTACAATTCAAAATGACTTTGAGACTTTGGAGAATGGGTCTGAAATCAACAAGATGGAATTCAACACAGAAAAATGTAAAGTACTACACTTAGGAAAGAAAAATCAAATGCACAAATACACAACGGGTAATAACTGGCTAGGCAATAACACTGCAGAAAAGGAGCTGAGGGTTACAGTGGATCACAAATAGAATATGAATCAAAAATGTAATGCAGTTGCAAAAAAACGCAAATATCATTGTGGGATGCATTAACAAGAGTGTTATATGTAATACAAAGAGTGTCTATATTTTTCCACTCTGCTCCGCACTGGTGAGTCCTCAGCTGGAGTACTGTGTCCAGTTCTGAACACCACACTCTAGGAAACATTTGGACAAACTGAAGAGAGTCCAGAGGAGAGCGACAACAATGATAAAGCATTTAGAAAACACAACCTATGAGAAAGGTTAATTAAAAACTGGGCATATTTAGTCTGCTGGAGAAAAGAGGATTAAAGGGGGACATGATAACAGTTTCAAATATGTTAAAGGTTGTTATAAAGAGGATTGATCAATTTTTCTTGATGCCCGCTAAGGGTAAGAAAAGAAGTAATCAGCTTAGATTGCAGCGAGAGAGATTTAGGAATGGTCCTTCCAGATTGGCACTGAGGCATTGTCTCCGAGCACTCTCAGTCTCCAATGAACCATTACCAAGCTCTCAGCTTCACGTTTAAAAAATTAAATCAAAAATTGTTTGGCCTGATATCTTAATAGAAAATGTGAATTTAAAAATGGATTTAAATCAATAAAACATAGAGAAGAAAACTGATGCTGTGCTCCTGTGTTAATGATGGCACCAGAATTCTTTACTACAATTTATTTATAACCTTGTAATTCAGTGACCATTTACTTTACAATAAATCTGATGTCAATCAAATATGGTCCCATGTGTTAGATGAATCAGCATGGAACACTGCTGAGGTGTGATTTTTAAAAGCATCTCAGTGATGTAGGAGCACAAGTGCCAGTGACTTTCAACTGTTTAAAATCCCACCCTGAATAATTTCACTGGAAATGCATTTTCCATCAGTTGGATGTGTCTTCCAATATGAAAGCAGCATATAATCTGAAGTTCTAACATAAACTCAGTTTTCCCAATGCAATATTCAAGCAGTGTTATCTGACTTCTTCATATTCCGGTTTCCATCAGATTCTGTCAATTATTTTCCCTAAATTATCACACCAGAGATATGCTATCTATCTGTATATATGCCCTTATGACATTTTTAACTGAAAAGGAAAAAAAAAACAGAACACACCTCTACATGAAACCAGCCCAATTAGTTTATCCTCTTGCTCTCAAGAAATTCCACTGAACAGGTTCAGAGAACTCAATAAGCATTAGGAAATAAATAAGTGAACTCCGCTAACAAGAAATCCCTGTGAGAACTCAATCTCTTGAACTGTGAAATATTCCCACCAGGCAGAGTGAACATACTAATTACCATATATCATCATCATCATCATTCCAATAAAGGATTTAGTCAGTGGACTAGTAGATGCAGCAAACAAGCAATTTCTGCTTGTCTGAAATGGAGACTTTAAAATAGAAATAATCTGTGTTCCAGTTATGTCTTTTCTCCAAGTTGAATAACAATCTCTGCAGTTGCCATATTAATCAGCAGCATGAGCAGGGTCTGATATAGAGAATAATACTGACTTTCATTATTATTTGATAGTATTGTAATAAATGAGATGTGCATAGAAAATCCAATTAAAGACACGGGGGGGCTCACAGTGGCCATGATCTCCATAAAGCTGATTTCATTGAATTAAATGAGTTAAAACTATACAGAAATAATACAGAGTTTGACCTAAACTCCTCAAAGAGGGAAAATCTGCACTCAGATTTAATTCTGCCTTTAACCCTCTGCCTGTTCCTAGGTACTGCAGGAATCACATCATATGCTGTATATATGACCAAATAGGCTGATTCTTCCTAGTATGCTAGTAACAGTAGCATGAGAAGACCAGACATTTTAGGTAATAGAGTGCTTTTTAATAAATCTCTCTCCATGGCACAGCTGCTTGTTCTGGGCTCCCAGGTCACAAGTGAAAAAATCTCACATGCTATGCTGGTCTCATAATAACCAGACAGCGAGACAATAACAATAAACCAACAATAACCAACGCCATCTAGTGGCAACTAATCATTATGTGAATGTAATGAAAAGTCCTAGCCTGTTTGACAAAAGAGAATGGAGCCAAAAACAATAAAAAGCACTTCAGGTGAGGGAAGGGTGACTGAGGCCAACAGATTGTATGAGACAAATAAGGACAGGAGACAGGGACAAAGTTGCAAGGTGCAGGGTCAAAACAAGGAATTCAGAGGTTGGCATGATCAAGCAGAGAACCCCAGACAATGCCCACTGCTCTGAGGAGTCGTCCAAGGAGTCAATGGACACCACTCAGAGGAACTCTGCACAGATGCATGAATGGACAAAGGACTGTAGATAGGCTGTAGATTCACAGAGAAATGCCCAGTCCAGCCTCCTTCTCTAGGACTGACAGATGGTCATCTAGGCCAGTGCCAGGAGGAAGTTGATGAAGAGGTATTAGGACATTGCAGAGCCACAGATAGGGAGCACATAGAGGAACAGGTGCAGGAAAAAAAGCAACCAGAAACTCAATAAGAGGTTCTGGAGAAGATGAAAGATAAGGCTGCAACCTGGCACATTGCAGTAAGCCATGTGCCAGGGTCCTCCAGAAGAGGCAGGCGCGGAGGGTATCAGTGAACAGTACCAACAGTGCTCCTGTGCTCATAGCCCCATGGATAAGGCCCTTTTTTTCACTATTTACAGATTTTATACTGGCAAAAACTGATTTTCCTGATTTTCACCCACACTTTGGAACATTCATGAAAATACTGATAATGTTAAGAAAATCCAATCCCCCTACATTGGGTAGATATGTTTATCTTAATAATAGATTAGTCTACGTGTAAATACGAGGCTGTCAGATAAAATAAGGCAATGTAATAGAAGATACACACCAATGCATGTGTGCACGTGTGTACAAACTGTTAATTTACAGTTCATGAAATAAATAAAAGTAAGGGTATTTAAATTGTTTTTACTTTAAATACCCCTACTTTGCCTCTACTTGTTGCTTTTTTCTGTCTTCCTATTCCCCAATACTAACCCAGACAAATTAATTTTTGCACTGATTTTTGCTCATTTATTAATTTATATAAAATACACGGATACATTTCTGGGAAATTTTAAACAACATAAAAACTGAAAACAAAGGACTCCCTGGAAGAGCTGTGAAGCAATGTCCCTGCAGGATGTGAAACTAGGGTGAAGTCACAACTTGTCCAGCATGGATCTACACCTTCACAAAGTGGCAGCAGGTCCTGCCACTTGGCATCAGGGTGAAGCCAAAGAAGTGCACAGATGGACAGCCTTGGAGAATGAACCATGTGTATACTCCCTGAAGCAGGCAAAGCATGTATAGTGAGAGTGCACACTTCCCATACTGCACCATCGATGTGCCTCAACCCTGTTCTGACAGGACCACTACTAGTGGGATAATGGAGTATTTCACTTTCCAGGCTTCCAGAATCTTTGACCTCTCTTTGGAGACTCCAACAAGAGCTCCCAGTAGTAACAGATGTGGAGGGAGTTGTATGATGTGGATACATGCCCACTGTGAACTGGACTGAGCCTATCAACTCATTTCACATTGACCACCGTGCAGCCTGAAGATGATGATAACTTAAGGCCACTATTGCCAGTGATTTGAATTAAAGGCTCACTTTTCTTATTACAAATACCCTGAGAAATACAGTCATGCTTTTGTGAGTTTCAATCAGACCTGTAACATTTTGTAAACAGAGGCCATGGCAGTTTTATACAATTTGTTTTGATGGTAGGAGAAATTATGGCAGTACTTAAAAAAAGGTGGCGGAGACATGTCAATCAGTATGTTTAAAATTTAGCTGAGCACAATACGTTATTCTTAATATGCATTCACGGTGCACACTGCAATGACTGAGAATGTTACAAATATAGAATGCAAATGGTTGTTAACGTGTCTTATAGAACCACAACACCAAATATATTCAGTCATGTTTTGAGTCTTAATTGACAGGTTGACAGATACACATTGACAGATTACACTGTAATGGCTGCTTTGACATCATTATTATGTACAATACAGTGCAAATGCATATTCACAATATAATACATTTGCATATGAAAGATCAATCATATGCACTGGTTCACTCTTATGTTTCCATAATGCTGACTATATAGTAAAAAACCAGGGTGGTGCAGGAACAGTGACTCTTTTCTCTACCTTTATATAATTAGTTGCTTTAAGTGTTTTTGGTGTTTTTAAGTAGTAGGTCCTTAGTCTTCATTATGAACGAATAATCTGAAATACAGATTTTAAATAATCAGTCTGTTTCTGGAAAATTAGGAAGATGAAACCAGTAAAGTCATAGGTGCGTACACATCCCAGCACCTGGGGAAAAGAAGTGACCATTTTATATTGGAGGAAAGTCACTCCTGAAACCTAGTGCTGCTTCTCCTGAAATTAATGACAAAGTGTGTGCCATACCATTGACTCCAATAAGAACAGGCCCCTACAATGGCTTTGACCTTGTTAGCTTAGTTTTAAAGCAAAATGAATGGTTATAGCTAAAATATTATTCCCTGAAAACAAGGATTTACCACACAAACATAACCATGGCATAAGCTATTGGTGTCACTGAAATATTAGACAACAATCTTAAATCTTTTTAACAGCTAATATTTGATAGCCAGCAAGGTATTTTAAGATCCCCAGAACAAAGCCAGTCAAAAAGGTGTAAACCTCTAATAAACATTTTTTATTTTCCAGCTTATTCACAAATTTACTTGTTGTTCACAACATTTACAAACAAATGCGCTGAGATTGAAACAAATGTTTCATGAGAAGGAGATTGATAATAAGGATATCCTCTATTAAGCACTAGACATACAATTAAACCTATAATTCTCATGACCATTCCACTATGAAATAGGTACTGACAACTAAAGTCAAATTGAAGTATTTTTTCATTTGTAGAAGATCTCACACCTAATATAGGTAAATGTTCCACATACTAAAGAAATACATAGTACGGACTAAATACCTAGTGTATTTCAGTGAAGTGTCATAGCTGATTCTCAGTCTGTTTACAAAACAATAATTTGTGTTTGGACTTCGAATGTAAGTGCTATTATATTTATATTTTTCACTAAAACGATATTAACTTGGACATAAATGAATCACAGCAAACTACAGATTCCTTATTTGCTACATTTAATTAGAAATTATTCCAAGATCTATAGATTGTATAATCTCCTATCCCTCCTATGATTGCCATTGGCAATCTGCAGCTACAATAGGGAATCAGATCATACAAGAATGCATACTAATGAAGTGTCTGATGCAGCATTCTCTGCCAACACAGGAGACAATCAAAATGTTTCATTCCTTAATTGTACAGGTCATTGGAAACTGTGTAGGATTTTTTTCTGTACTATTAATATGTGCTCTAACGTTCAGTAGCATAGTGTGGCATGTCAATGCTTTAATCTCTTGAGGTTACCCCTCGTGCAAGTTTAATCAGTTTGCATTGACAGAAAGCCAATGACTTCTAAGATGTTTACATTACTGTGTGATTGATTTATTTTACTTCCCTTTTCCTCCTGTCTTCTCTTTTCAGAGCAAAGCTTAGCATATACTCTAAGCCCCTGCCAGAGAGCAGGAATTAAAGATACTGCTTTGAAGAGTAAGAGTCATCTTGAACCATCACAGAAAAAATAGAGAAACATAGCTAGACATGAAGAACTTCCTCTAAAGAGGTCTGGAAAAGAATTTACTGGCTGACAAAGAGATGATTCATTTACTGTACCTCTCACTATTTCTTACTACCCTATGTGCACTCTTCTGACAGTTTTATATTAAGAGGTGGCATCTTGTTATATATTATGTATAAGTACCACAAAAATCCCCCAAAGCCTATCAACGATGCTTCAGCTGAATGACCTTCTTCAGATTTCCAGCTGTGGTATATTCTCAGATACTGGATATAAAATAATTTGAGAAAATGGAATTTAAATTCACCAAAAACAAAGTTCTGAAAAAAAGGATACCGTTGCACTCAATTTTTTCACTGACTTCTTGGCAACATATTTCAAGTTCTATGTTGCTATTCAAAGTCTAAAGACATGATTCTGATCTCTGTTTAAATTTGATGAAATTCGTTTGACTTTCTCCTGCTTTAAACTGGAGTACCTGAGAGCAGAACTGCTTCTATAATAATAGTTTGATTTTCAAGGTGCTGAGCACCCACAGTTCCGAATGAAGTCAATACGTTGATAACTACAGTCCCCATTTACTTTTAGCCAAGGCATTAAGTATGTAACTGTTTCCACTGTGTGGGGAATCAAGCTATAGAAGCCTTTCAGGGAGAATCAATGCACGCCAAATATAGCACTGCTCATAAAAGTGAATTTTGCATAATTGGATTCACAAGGGTTCTAACAGAGGTCAGAATACCAGGTTCAATGCAACTTGAGCCAAGAAACAGGCAACTTGTATACATGTGGGGTGATGGTGTTGGGACATTTAGGAGTACCTTTGTAGTATTTAATTAATCTGGTGGAGCAGTCTGGAAATGGCCATAGTACTGGGGTATTATTATGCTGAAGCAGATTGAAGTGCTTATTAGCACTGTTGACTGATGCTGGAGCACTCTGATATGTTTGCAAAATCTGGTGTAGAAATTCTGCAGTAGTATGGAATGCTTGATGGCACTAGCATATTTATGACTGAAAAGTGAAGAGTGCCAGATAGCACTATTGCAGTGATGGCAAGGCAGTCCAGAATACTTGGTAGCACAGGTCTGACAATGTGACATGGTCCGGGTTGCTTGGTAACAGAGAAATAGTAATTCTAAAACAGTTTGGGTTGCGGCTCACCATAGCTTTTTAACCATATCTTTGATCCAGTAAGTTTTGTATAAACAAGAAATGGTGTTCATATATTCTAAGGCCAGAAGGGACCATTGTGATAATCTAGAGTCTGATCTCCTGCATAACAGAACATAGAACTTTCCTGAAATAATTCCTTTTTGAACTACAGAATATCTTTTAGTATCCAGTCTCAATTCAGAAGTTACCAGTGATGGAAAATCCACCATAACCCTTGGTAAATTGTTCCAACAATTAATTACCCTCACTGTTAAAAATTTGCACCTTATTTCTAGTCTGAATTTGTCTAGCTTCAACTTCCAATCAACTTTAATCTGGTAGATTGAAGAATGCTTCATCATCAAATACTTGTTCTCTAGGTAAGTACCTGTAAACTGTGATCAATTCATCTCTTAACCTTCTGCTTGAAACACTAAATAGACTGAGCTCCTCGAGTCTCTCTTTATAAGTCATGTTTTCCAATCCTTTAATCAACCTCATTGCTCTCCTGTAAACCATCTCCTATTTATCAACATCCTTCTTGAACTGTGAACACCATATCTGGATGCAGTATTCCAGCAGCAGTTGCATTAATGCTAAAGGCAGATGTAATATAACCTTTCTACTCCTACTTGAGATTTCCTGTTTATGCATCCCAGCATCTCATTAGCCCATGTTGGGAACTAATGTGTAGCTGATTATCCACCATGACCCCAAAGTCTTTTTCAGAGTCACTGCATCCCAGAATACAATCTATGGTCCTCAGTATATAACTTTACATAGGAATGGTAATAAAGGTCTACCGCTACTCTTCCTGGTTCCAACTCTAGTATCTTGAGATGTAAGGTTCAACAGGACATGCATAGAATCAAAGAATTGTAGAACTGGAAGGGACCTCAAGAGGCCATCTAGTCCAGCCCCCTGCACTCATGGCAGAACTAAGTATTGTCTAAACCATTTCTGACAGGTGTTTGTCTAACCTTCTCTTAAAAATTTCCAATGATGGAGATTCCACAACCTCCCGAGACAATTTATTCCAGTGCTTAACCACCCTGACAGTTAGAAAGTTTTTCCTAATGTCGAACCTAAACCATCCTTGCTGGAATTTAAGCCCATTGCTTCTTGTCCTAGCCTCAGGGGTTAAGAAAATCAATTTTTCTCCTCCTCGTAACAACCTTTTATGTACTTGAAAACTGTTATGTCCCCTATCAATCTTCTCTTCTCCAGACTAAACAAATCCAGTTTTTTCCATCTTCCCTCATTGGACATGTTTTCTAGACCTTTAATAATTTTTGTTGCTCTTCTCTGGACTTTTTCCAAATTGTCTACTTCTTTCCTGAAATGTGGCACCCAGCACTGGACACAGTACTCCAGTTGAGGCCTAATCAGCACAGAGTAGAGTGGGAGAATTACTTCTTTTGTCTTGCTTACAACATTCCTGCTAATACATCCCAGAATGATGTTTGCTTTTTTTTTTTTTTTTGCAACAGTGTTACACTTTTGACTCATATTTAGCTTGTAATCCACTATGACCACCAGATACCTTTCTGCAGTAACTCCTTCCTAGGCAGCCATTTCCCATTTTGTATGTGTGCAACTGATTGTTCCTTTCTAAGTGGAGTACTTTGCATTTGTCCTTATTCCATTTCATCCTCCAGTTTGTCCAAATCATTTTGAATTTTAATCCTATCTTCCAAAGCACTTGCAATCTCTCCCAATTTGGTATCATCCACAAACATTATAAGTGTAATCTCTGTGACATTACCTAAATCATTGATTAAGATACTGAACAGAACCAAATCCCAATCTTTGTGGGACCCCCCCTTGATATGCCCTTCCAGCTTGACTGTGAACCACTGATAACTACTCTCTGGGAATGATTTTCCAACCAGTTTTGCACCCACCTTATAGTAGCTCCATCTAGATTGTATTTGCCTAGTTTGTTTATGAGAAGGTCATGCAAGACAGTATCAAAAGCTTTACTAAAGTCAAGATGTACCACATCTAATGCTTCCCCCATCCACAAGGCTTGTTACCCTGTCAAAGAAAGCTATTAGGTTGGTTTGACATGATTTGTTCTTAACAAATCCATGCTGCCTGTTACTTATAACCTTATTATCTTCCAGATGTTTGCACATTGATTGCTTAATTATTTGCTTCATTATCTTTCCAGGTACTGAAGTCAAGCTAACTGGTCTGTAATTTCCCGGGGTTTTCCTTATATTATGGACATATACACACTACATGACTTCTATATATTTACAATAAATCACTCTTGAAGGAGTAATATATCGGGAGGAGGATATATCTCCTCACTCTCACTGTACCAGATCACAGAAGAATTACCTACCATCTGCCCCTTTGGAATGTGAAAGCCCCATTCTAAAGATTTAAGTCTCTGGCTCTGCTTAGCCTACCCTAATTTTTAACAAAACAGTGAGATTTTTCTGCCATCCACTCTATCTTTGATTTTTGAAAAAACACCTAAAAAGAGAATGCTCTGCTAGGGCAGATTTAAGCAAGATGCTTGGCTCCATCCTGGAGGTCTGAGAGGACCTGGCTTGCAGTAAGAAACCAAGATTTATGGGTGGACTAGATCAAGAAGCCTACTGGAGAGTTAAGGGAGGATTACAAGTGTGATGGGGCAAGCCCAGATGGCTATGGAAAAGTAGTGGGAGATAGATATATTAGCTCCAGGCTAAACAAATCCCTGGTACCAGATTGAGTGAAATGGAAGCTGCTTCAGGTCAATTAAGACACCTGGGGCCAATAAAGAACTTTCCAGAAGGCAGGGAGAATGCTAGGTTGATTGGGACACCTGAAGCCAATCAGGGGCTGGCTGAAACTAGTTAAAAGCCTCCCAGTCAGACAGGGGGGTGTGCATGTCAGGAGCTGTGGAAGCAAGTTGCACTGTTGGAGAGGCTGAGTAGTACACACCATACCAGGCACATGGAAGGAGGTCCTGAGGTAAGGGTGAAGTGGAGCTTGAGAAAGTGAGGGCTGCTGTGGGGGAAGTAGCCCAGGGAATTGTACATGTTATGTTTCTAAAAAGTCAGCTACCATAGCTGATACTATTAGGGTCCCTGGGCTGGAGCCCAGAATAGAGGGTGGGCCTGGCTTCCTGCCCCACCTTTGCCCCCTGATTAATCACTGAGACTGGGAGACAACAGAGACTGTGCAAGGAAGGATAACTTCTCCTCACCTCCCTTGCTGGCTTATGATGAAAATGGCTCAGTAGACTGTGACCCTTGTCTCTAGAGAAAGAAGGGTTCCGTACAGGGTCACAGTGAACCTCTGAGGCTAGCGAAATCTGCCAGGAAATGCGGGACCCACGGAGGCAAGGACAGAGCTTTGTCACACAAGAAATAATCTTTCCGGGGGATGATGAAGTTTGACTATCAGAGTTCAAAAGAGACCCTTTGATGTTCAAGGAGCCCTAAAGTTTTTGGTGGATCTGGGCCCATTTAGTGTTAATCCAGCCCTGGCTGAACAATTTGACCCCAGTGTTGATTGCCACCATCTAACTGATGATCTCAACATAAAAGCCAGTGGTCTTCTTCCCTCTATTTTGCATAAAATGAAATAAAAGAACCAAATAGTAAAAATGTGGCAACAAGAATAGCATTTCTGCAAGCTGCAGCATTGCACAGCAAAACTAGTTTATGGCATGGTGCTGAAAGTCAGGGAAGGGTTCAACTACACGTGCCTAAACTTTTTCTGCTGTGTGGATTAATGGTGAACAATAAATCCACTGTGTTACTCTTTCATTAGCCTTAATATACACTCACTGGATAATAATCAAACTTTAAATTTCTAAGGCTGTAATTGTGATATGACATCACTCATTTTTCCTAGTACCATCTATAAATTATGACCAACTATATTATTAAAAAGCATAATAGAGGGAATGGTAAAATCAGAATATCAAAGTAAGGTAGTAGAAAGTAGGGTTCTGATTTTAAAGAAAGTATTTTACTTGTGCAGCAGAAAGAGGCATGTGACATTTTGTTGGAAGGGGAAGGAGACTGAACATGACACAAGTGTTCAGCTAGTAAGTGTTCAATGTAAGATAGTGTGACAGCTTCCATCTCGACCAACATACCAGGGATTGAACCGTTCCAGGCCAATGGGGACCGTGGGAAGCGGCGGCCAGCACATCCCTCGGCCCGTGACACTTCCCACAGCCCCCATTGGCCTGGAACTGCAAACTGCAGCTAGTGGGACCTGCAATCGGCAGGTAAACAAACTGTCTTGCCCCGCCAGCAGATTTTCCTGATGGGGTGCATGCCAAAGGTTGCCGATCCCTGGTCTAACCTGTTCTTAAAAACTGCCAGTGATGGAGATTCCTCAACCTCCCTAGGTAATTTGTTCCAGTACTTAACCACCTTGACAGTTAAGAAGTTTTTCCTAATGTCTAGTCTAAATCTCCTTTGCTGCAATTTAAGCCCATTGCTTCTTATCCTGTCCTCAGTCTTTATAATGAGTATGAACTACAGCCTTTGGCCCTAATTAGTCAGAAAATAAGCTAAAAGGCAATGAGACCAAGAGTGTACAACTCTTCAAAGCTGTTTGGAGAAAATACTTCCCAGAGACATAGAAAACATTAACATTTTCCAACCACAGGAGAGTCTGGAAGACTTTAGAAACCAAAACTAACTATGGAGACAACTCACTCTTATGCCTTCAATGAGCTAGAAAGTATTGAAGTATGCTAACTATGCTAGACCTAGATATTTCAGTTTAAATTATGACACTACATCAGAAATGCTAGATTCCTTCCAAAGGCAACCAAAATCCCCAAAGCAGATGGCTATTTTGAATAATGCATAGAGAACCAGGTTATTTAAACTCTTTAAAAATCAAGTAAAAATATGTCTGTTAAAATTCTAAATTCTACAGAATTAATCCATAGAAGTACAAGTGCCTTAAAAGGCATAGAATATTCTTAGACTAAAGTAATGTAGGTTTATTTAAAATAATGCATTATAGAGTTTTATTCACTGCTCATTGGTGCACCATTAGGGCATCAAATAAAAGTGAAAGGTGTCGTAAACCTAGTGTGTGTAGTGAGGACAAAGAAATAATCCAAAGGGCCTCAGATATTTGAAATAAAATGAAATTCAACTTAGACAAATATAATCCTTGCCTGACCACTCCCAGTCATCTCCATCTCCCCATCACTGTTCCCCCTTCCAGTCCCAGAATCACCAGTCTACTCCTTTCCCTCCCCATCAGTCCAGCTTTACTCCTCCAGCTGTATAAAGTAGCATTACACAGCTCAATAAAGAAATGGCATGGAGTATCTGCCTGAGATATTTTGGACCTGTGCAGTTTTCTGTCTGCAGAAAAGACTCCAAACATGTCTCATGACTTCACTGACTAATGCCATAATTAATTAAATAATTGTAATTGCTTAGATTAAACATAACTTAATTAAAAGCTCTGAGTTTAAGTGTTTCAAATTAGCAACTTTTAAAAATTCATAAATTGATTTTCGGTGTGTTTTTGCTTTTGTTTCAAGTCTCTCCCTCTACCTAGCAAGCCAGTTTGCCAGGAGCTAATAGCCAATGCCTGCATGTTGTTCTCTCTCTCCAAGGGCTATGAGCAGTGTATTGCCAGCAGTTACCACACAACTCTTTCTAAGCAAGCACATTTATTCTTAAGAGAAAAGCACGCCTTAAAAAGAAAACATAATAAAAACAATAAACAGATTTAAATACACACTAACAATACAGAGAGTCACTCATCAGTCTTATGGAGCACTAGTAAGACAAATCTTTCCAACCCTTCTGCAAGGATTGGGACCCCGTTGGACAGAAGGTCCTGTCCATTTTTCATGGATCAGAAAGAAGGTTCTGTGTCAGTTCAAGCTCATCCCTTTTACACAAAGCTCTTTCTTTGTCTCCCAGTCTCTGGAAAACGCAAACAACCCCAATGGTTGGAACTTCTCTGGAGCTGTTTTACAATCCCAGAGGTACCATCCCCGACTGTCCTAGTTCCTATAGGAGCTTTATTAACCTTAACACACCCACCCACCCTGGAGTAGAACACAGTGACACAAATCATTCATACATGTAATACAACAGTCGCAAAACTACTGCCTGGGGATACAACAGCACTTCACAGAAGTTAGTTCATTAGATGGAAGAAATAGTATTTACCTTAGTCATAAACAGACTTGAATTTACATGTCCATGACACATTATAGGTGAGGCTGCCCAGCATGTCCCATTATAAAACCTTGTTTCAGTAGCTCGTAACTTTGCCAAACTAAAACCATTTGGGCTGAAATTTTCCATCCTGGGTGTCTGCCTCAGACCCTGTCTTGTCAATGCTCTAGTGACCCTTTGCTTTGGAAAGGGTGTCTTGAAATTTAGCAGGGGGTGGCCTTTTGTCATCCCTGTGAAAATCTGCCCAAGTTATGAGCCTCTGAAAAAAAAATCATAGTTTGCACATACTCAGACACTTGAGCTTAACAATTAAAATCTCAGAAGGTTTCATACTCACTAACAGGGCCATCCTAACCCATATGCAAAGTGTGCAGCTGCGTAAGGCACCAGGAAATTTGGGGCATCAAATTTCCTGGTGCTCTATACAGCTGCATGCTGCTACAGCCCCTGCTCCGCCTCTTCCCCATGGCCCCTGCCCCGCCCCGCCTCTTCCTGCCCCTGCGTTCTGACCCATCCCCACTCCACCCCTTCGGGCGCCCTGTACTCACTGGGCAGAGGGAAGTGAAGCAGCCCAGCCCCAGCCTGCTCCACGCCACCAGTGAGTGCTGGGGGGTGGGTTCTCCCCTGCCCCCCAAGGCTGGGAGCCAGTGGGGCAGAGCAGGCTGGGGCTGGGTTGCTCCACTTCCCGCCACCCCGTGAGTGCAGGGTCAGGCCCACCCTATAATCACTGGGTGGCGGGAAGTGGAGCAACCTGGCCCAAAGCCATTCCGCTCCGCCGGTGGGTGCTGGGGGGTCATTTCCCTCCTGTCCCCCAAGCCTGGTTCTGCTCCCTGTGGAGACCTGGGCCACACACATGCCACGGTGGGGGGAGGGGTGCTGCATAGGGCACCAAAATCGCTAGGGACAGCCCTGCTCACTAAACATGTTTGAGCCTCCAATGTTCCTAGTGCTGACCAAACTGCGTGCATCATCCCCAGAAAGCAACTGAGCATGTACCATCTCGTCACATATTCTCCCTGCGACCATGCTGCATGTGTGCTCTCCCCACAGAGTGACTGAGCATGTTCTTTCCAGCCCAGGGCTATGGCAATACAGAAGGACTTTCCTTGTAATGGTTACCCACAGCTGCTCTGAGTCAGGGTGGGGCTGGGCACTGGAACTGAGAGTATGGAGCCTCTCTCTCTTTTGCTCTGAATGACTTCCTTACTGTCAGAGGGAGAAAAGCTGGATGGCGAGTGGGGTTGGGGAAGGAGTAGACTGGTGTCACTGGGAATGGAGAAGTAGAGAGAAACTGCAAATGGGAGTTGGAGACTGTGGCTGGTTGGGCAAGGAGACCAGAACTGGGAGCCAGTGAGGGAAATGGATGGGGATTGGAAGCCAGTTGGGAGATGGGGACACTATCGCTTTATAACTATTTTGTCTTTTGCCCTGAGAAACAAATGTATGAAATAAATAATCCAGTCCCTATGACTAAGTACTGGAAAACATATACAAAAAAAAGTGATTTTTCCAACTACAGTTGTCAAGGTTCCTCCCCCACTCTGAACTCTAGGGTACAGATGTGGGGACCTGCATGAAAAACCTCCTAAGCTTATCTTTACCAGCTTAGGTCAAAACTTCCCCAAGGTACAAAATATTACACCTTGGACAGGCCGCTACCACCACCAAACTAATACTGGTTACTGGGGAAGAGCTGTTTGGACGCGTCCTTCCCCCCAAAATACTTCCCAAAACCTTGCACCCCACTTCCTGGACAAGGTTTGGTAAAAAGCCTCACCAATTTGTCTAGGTGACTACAGACCCAGACCCTTGGATCTTAAGAACAATGAACAATCCTCCCAACACTTGCACCCCCCCTTTCCTGGGAAATGTTGGATAAAAAGCCTCACCAATTTGTATAGGTGACCACAAACCCAAACCCTTGGATCTGAGAACAATGAAAAAGCATTCAGTGTTTTACAAGAAGACTTTTAATAAAAAATAGAAGTAAATAGAAATAAAGAAATCCCCCCTGTAAAATCAGGATGGTATATATCTTACAGGGTAATTAGATTCAAAAACATAGAGAACCCCTCTAGGCAAAACCTTAAGTTACAAAAAAGATACACAGACAGAAATAGTTATTCTATTCAGCACAATTCTTTTCTCAGCCATTTAAAGAAATCATAATCTAACACATACCTAGCTAGATTACTTACTAAAAGTTCTAAGACTCCATTCCTGTTCTGTCCCCGGCCAAGACGACTACAGACAGACACAGACCCTTTGTTTCTCTCCCTCCTCCCAGCTTTTGAAAGTATCTTGTCTCCTCATTGGTCATTTTGGTCAGGTGCCAGCGAGGTTACCTTTAGCTTCTTAACCCTTTACAGGTGAGAGGAGCTTTCCCCTGGCCAGGAGGGATTTCAAAGGGGTTTACCCTTCCCTTTATATTTATGACAACAGTACTAACTTGAAATAGTAAAGCACTCATTGTTATAACACCACATTTCAAAGAATGAGACTTGGGTTTTCTCTGTTGTTCAAACAAGACACAGTTTAATAAAGAAATGAATGTTCCCAGTCTCTACAATTTACTACTCGTGATTCTTCTGCTTGCTATTTCATCTTGGAGCCTTTTACTCTACGGAAATATTTTGTGACACAAGGTTAAGAAACTGCAAGCTCGAAAGATTACATAAAAACATCAATCGATTTATGAATGAACCACCCCCTTTATAGCAGGAGGTTTAAAACCGCTTGGAGTCAATGGCTGTGTGTCTCCAGAAACATACTGGTTTCTTTATTAAAAAAAAAACAAAACAAAACAGTTCTCCTTGTTCAAATTGGAGTTGTCCTGGGTGGATTATGGGAAGGAAATACTTATTTTGTCAGCAGACGTTATGAAATCTTGCTAAAAAATCTCTGAGGCTGACAGTTCTTTCTTTTCTTTAACATGCATAGTTTTTTATATGTAATAAGTTTTGAGCAATAGTTGCTGCACAATAGCTAAGAGGTGGTCAAATAAATTTAAGGAAAAAAGTCTTATTTCCCCTCAAAGGCTGACATACAATAAAAAAATCAAAAATAAATCTGCAGCCTACTACTAACAATACCAAACACTGCAGACAAATCTGATATCGATTTCATTGTACCGAAATATTAATTGTACTAGAATCAGTAATTCCCTATTACACTATATTATTAGGGCAAGGGTAGCAATGAAAAGCATGCTGTGAAATACTAATATAAGTATCTGATACAAAACGGTGATAGAAAGGTTAAATATTGGGAGCATCACTCAGGACCACGCTATGCAGCAACCTCACCAAAATGATCAGTAGGGATTAAGCTCTCATTTTATATGCCTGGAGATTAGCAGAGACCTGTCCACACTGGACACTGCTTATAGTCAGACCTGTCTGGGAACAGCTGGAGAAACATCTGACACACACCATTGAAGGAGGGTGTCCACCATTTATCAGACAAGTGCACAATTTAGGGGTGCTGATAGATCTTGGGCTGCTCCTGATATCCAAGGTAGCTGAGGACAAGAGCAATTTTTTCTCCTGGCAAGAACAGTACAATATTTTCTCTCTGATCTGGGCCCTCCCACAATACATTGTACACAAGGCTACACCTGGGGACTATCTGGAAGCTGAAGCTAGTGCAGAATGCTGAGGTCTACATTTTAAGCAGGGTCGCTGGCTGGGAACTCTGTGGTGTCCACTGGTTCCCAATTAGCTCATGGCTGAAATTCGAGGTGCTGGTTTCAACATATAAATCCCTAAGTGGTTTGGAACCTGGTTTCCTGAAAGATTGCCTCTCTCTCCTTTCAACATATGGCCACAGCTAAGATCAGCAGAGGAACTTGAGCTGGCACCCCTCACCGCTGATGGAGCATTCTCTGGGAGGGGACCTTAGTTTTCAAACCAGTCCCCCCCACTTTGTCAGCCAGAGCACAGATTTGTTACCCTTTCACACATGCTACATAACCCATCTTTTCTGAGACTACTGAGGAGGAGGAATGGACTGAGTTGTGATATTGCTAGACCACTCTCTTGTATTATTTTGTTTGTTTTAACCTATAAGATGGACATCTATAACTCCAAAGAAATACCTGTAAAACAAATTTGAAGTTCCTCTGAGTTTCAGAGCAGCTGGACAAGGGGAGAGTTGGTAGCCATGCTCCCTTGAAACATCCAGCCTCAGTATTTAGGCAAATGAAGGCCATTTGACTTTGGGTTGATGGATTTCTACAGAATAGATCTCGAGATGCTATCAAAACACAAAATTTCGGAGAATAACTTAGCTGGAATTTTCAAAACCGTATATTAAAGCATAATGTCATAATACTTTACATATAGTTTTTAAGCACAAGCCTATCAAATAAGTTATTCTATATTTAAAGCAAAACTTAAGTATATGCATACTGCATGTGTTCAATTGATTAATTTCATGTCTCATAACCTGAAGTTTGTTACAAGCAACATTTTATTAAACTTTTCATAGATTTAATTTCAAAATATTTAATTTTATCTTATTCAAAGATTTATATATTAAAACATTCAAAACAATATTATATAGGATGTGAAAAAGTGTCTTCCAAATATTTATGCAGTGAATTCTATAAATCATAACATTTATAATGTCGTTGTCCTCTGAGGAAAAAAAATCCATCATGGGTTTCATGAATAATATCTGAATCATGAGTCATTTAATGCAAACACACTGTACACTATTTATACAGCCATTATCAACAATTACATCAAACATTTTCTTCCAAGTAGTGTGTCTGACAAAGCTTTGTTTGCTTTAATTGTTTTATTAAGGGCATTTCTTAAAATCCACACTGTGCAAAAAAAAGAAAAGAAAGAAAAGAGTGTGAATCTTTGGAAAATTAATGTTCACCCTTACATGAATAATTGTTAGGTCACATGGTGGTTAGCTTCTAGTAATGTATATCCTGCATCTTTAATATCAGTAAGTAATGCATAAGGGAAGATAGAACTCATACTTTGGCCCAGTGATTCTCTAAACTATTCATTTTGCAGACCACTTTCTAAGATAAATAGTCTATCATGGACTTCTCTCCTAGGCCTCTCAATCACCTACCTAATACAGTTTTGTTCCTAAGATACTATACTCTTGGAACAACAAAAAGGGCTCCATGGATCATAATTTAAGAATCACGGCTTTTAGCTACATTTCTTCCCTTGTTATCTGTGGAAGGCCTTATTGTCTAATGGTAAGAGGACAACCCTGCAGACAGGTGCTGTGACCTTGAAGAGAAGAGATGAACAATGAGGTGGAAGTGTGGAGTAAGAGGTGAAGGAAGAGACAGAACGATTAGGGGATATAAAGGAGAATGGATTAGAAGGTTGGTAGAGAAGGAAAATGGAGGCGAGAATGAGAGGGAAAGAAACAGGGTGAGTAGAGAAAGGAAGAACAAAAATATGGACAAATGTCTGTTTTTTAAAATTGTTTTGTAGATAATACATTGTTAAAAATACAATAATAAATTACATATTCTCTGATTTAGTTGGCAGAGGACATTATTGTGTAAAGATGAAGGAGCTTAAAAGGTCTGGTTGTGGATGGGAAAGAGACAGTATTTTTCCCCAGAGACAAATTTTGCTGTCCTTACCCAGTCAAAACTCACATCAGCTGCTTTTTATTATGATTCTCAAGACAAAGAAAAGTTAAAACAAGAGCAAAACAAGAGAATACAAAATACACAGAATACACTAGAATACAAAAACAATCTAAGACTATCAAAAAGTTAGACCTCCCTGAACCCTGCAAATGTTTATGCACTTTGGACTAGGTTTACAAAGGAAAGGGCAGGGGTTAGGCCCAGATCCTCAAAAGCACTTAGGTGCCTAGCTCCTATTGTACTGATCCTCTAGGCATCTGACTGACAGGCCAGAAGGAGGCACCTCCCTCCTCCCAGGATTCTCATTTGTGAATCCTCTCCTGGAGGGTTGCAAAAAAACAAAAGAGTGACACACACACACACACACACACACACACACACTAATAGCCCAGTGGTTTGAGCACTCACCTGAGATGTGGGAGACACACACACACACCCCTCCTTGCCCCAGCTATCTTTTGTGTGAGTTAGAGAAGCTTTCAGCACGCCTACCAGATCATGTCTCACAGGCAAGACAGACTGGGGAATGCCTGGTTTGAGTATCCTGCTGGGGCTTAGGCGTAAGCAAGGGCTCCAAGCAACTCATGAGCTTTGAGGCAGTATCAGGACTTAAGTGGTGTTGCACATGCCCACTAGTGGGAATTTAGGCACCTACAGAATTAGGCAGCAGCCGAACAGTAGTTTTGTGAATGTGAGTGGTACCTAGAGAGACAAAGTGGGTGGTGAGAGACAAGCTTTCGAGCCACACAGAGCTCTTCTTCAGGATGCTCTATGTGAGTTTGAAAGCTTGTCGCTCTCACCAGCAGGGTCCAATAAAAGATATTACCTCACCCACTTTGTCTCTCTAATATCGTGGGACCAACACGGCTACAACAACACTGCATACCACCATGGTACCTAAAAAGGCAGTTAGGCCCTAAGTCCCTTTGTGAACCTAGCCCTGTGTCACTTTCCCGTGTGAATAGTCCCACTGAGTTCCCTGGCACTGTACACATGCACACACTTGCAGGATTAGGACTGTAGTATAGAGAAAAGCTGACCATATTCTTGTAATTGCTAGTGGCACCTCCATAGTTAATTAAAGATGTCAGGAGATTATATACGGTCTCCATAAATTATAAGTATGCACAGTACAAGATTGTAAATATGAATAATACAGGAAAGCACTTTACTGTATTTATCATATTCTTATATTTATGTACACTGATCCTTTCATATGATTTCAATTATACCTGTCTGCATTAAATAAAGTTTCTCTGTGTGTCTCAGCACATTTCATTTTCTCAATTAACCTTAAGTAGCCGCCCAGGAAAAGAACTCATTATCCTTGACAAGTGTAAGTTGCAGCCCAATACATAATCATATAAATGAAATAATTGTTCCGGTTACACAGTGTTTTTTCCTCAAGCTTGATTATCCTTAAGGACCCTCTTTTGTCCCCAACCCTAGCTCTAGATCACTCAGAGAGATATTTCCAAGCCTCATGGTTGGAGCTAACAAGATCCATCTGCCAGCAGGAGTGGATTCGGATTTTGTGGGGCCCCGGGTCCAGAGCAAATGGGGGCCCCTGCAGTTGCACCTGCCCCGCCCCCGGCGCTCCTGCCAGGAAAATGGGGTTAGGGCACAGAGGGCTTGCCCTGCCAGCCCAGCACTCCTGCCGGGGAGCAGGGTCAGGGGCTTGCCCCACTCCACCCACCTAGCGCTCCTGCAGGGGAGCCCCTGAGCCCCAACACCGTTCCCCGGCTGGAGCGCCAGGCAGGCAGAGTGAGGCAAGCCCCCGCCTCCTGACACCACTCCCCAGCAGGATCACTGGGCAGGCAGATCGTGTTGGGGCACGGGGTCACCCATTTTTCTGGGGACTCCCAATTGTCTGGGGCCCCTGGGCATGGCTCTGTTGGCCCACTGGTTAATCTGCCACTGCCTGCCAGCATGAGTCATCAGTAATTACTCTGGAGATTTATGCAGGGTACTAGCAATGAGTTTAGGGTGGGTCAAAAAAGGAGTTCTGCTGTCCTATGCACGAGGATCTGCCACCCCACTACACAGCACCATTGATTTAAGTAGGATTACACATCTGAGTAAAGCGAGCAGGATCAGAATTTGGTATGGAGGTGAGGAGTTAAAGTTATTTTCCTATATGCAAACTATACAATAAATTTTTCTTGCTTAGTTTGAGGACAAGCTCCTTTCAGATTATTTTTCTGTGCGTCTCTCTTCATCTGCTTCATACTGCGTTCCATCAATACACAGTGCCACATCTCCACATGATGACAAGGCCCAATATCACAGCATCCACCACCACTGGAGAACTTCCATACCTATTTAGATTTAATTTTACCACAATCTGTCCCACTGCCACATCCTGTAACCAGCTCGCTTTCACTACCTTCTGTGTAGTAATTACAGAGATCTGTAAAGAGTGGGTAGTCTTATGAATCATGCTAATACCTAGGCACAGCAGCAGAAGACTATGGGTACG
The DNA here is from genome assembly GCF_965140295.1 of Lepidochelys olivacea. Classification (NCBI taxonomy): domain Eukaryota; kingdom Metazoa; phylum Chordata; order Testudines; family Cheloniidae; genus Lepidochelys; species Lepidochelys olivacea. The sequence continues at coordinate 70,444,129 of NC_140411.1, read as the reverse complement.
TCTACACTGCAAAATAAATCTGCAGCAGAGAGTCTCAGAGCTAGGGTCAACTGACTCAGGCTCTGAAGGCTCCGGCTAGGGGGCTAAAAATAGCAGCATACACATTCTGGCTTCGGCTGGAGCCTGGGTTCTGAGACCCACCCTTTTGGCGAGGTTTCAGAGCCTGGACTCCAGCCTGAGCTGGACCATCTATACACTGCTATTTTTAGCCCAAGCAGTTGACCTGGGCTCTGAGACTCTTTGTCATAAGTCTTTTTTTGCAGTATAAATATACCCAGCATTTCAACCTCAGCTATTACTTGCTGGCTTTTATGTGTACCACTGGGGTCCCTGCAATTACTTTTAAATGTTTACTGGTGGATCTTTTAAAATACATTTATAGAATCAACAATTCTCACAGCAGAAGAATCATCAACTGCACTGTATGCTCATAATTGTTTAGTTCCTTATACTTCACTGACCCTAGGGATCCTGATACCTTTTTTACCTTGTGAATTTTTTGTGAAGGCTTTCAGCCCACACAGGTGCTATTCATCAACTCTACAAAGGGACAAGATGCGCTGAGGCATTTCTAGCAGGCTGTCAAGAAGAAAGAAATAATTAAGTGCATGTGGGTATATAAATCAAAACAAATACCCTAACAACTCAATATCATACATAAGACACTGCAGCCTGTGTCAGACAAGTCACCATATTAGTCACCATTATATAAATTCTTTCAATTTAATAGGCAATACTAATATCCCCATTCTCGGAGTAATCAGGAAATGTAATCACTGATTCATTGTAAAAGTATCCCTTTCTAAGCAAAGAACCCTGAACATTTTAACAGTTCTACTACCCCTGAACTCATTGTGAACAAATGGGGTCATTAGGGACAAAAGGAAAAGAGATGAAAAATAGAATAAGTAGAGCATTTAGACCTCCTAGGAGGGTGACCACAATGAAATCCCAGAATATCCAGTGGCTGCAGGCTTGGCTACCTGGAAAAGTTTTACCAGTTATACCAATACAGGTATGATGGTATAACTCCAGTGTAGGCACACTTACTCTGGAATAAGAGTGGCTTTTTTGGTATAGCTTAAATCCCTTCCCAAGTGACAAACAAATCTGGAAAAGACACTCTTATACCAGAATAGCGTACCTTCAGGGCATCATGCCAGGATAATTTTATCAGTTTAAATTCTCACCTTATTTATACCCCCCAGAAACTGTTCACTTGTAAACCTCAGTAGATGGGGCCTCAGTAGAATGGTCATAAAGCAGCAGTGAAACCTGATTGGCCAATCTGCCAAGCATTCACTGGAGTAACCACACACAGAGATGGGGAGAAGGGGGTGAAAATATGATAGGAGGAGTGAGACTTGCTTAGTTCTGCAACTGCATGGAGGAAGTCATCAAAAAATAGTAAAAGTGTCTGGGCTCTAAGGGGTTAATAGAGCCCTAGGGAGGCTGCGCAGAAGGCAGCCAATCAGAGAAGGGCTGAAGGGAGCAGCCGATCAGGGCCAAGCAGCCCCATATAAAAAGGGAGCTGCAGTGCAAAGGAGGGCAATTCTCTGCTGGGAGCCCAGGGAGGAAGGACTGTGTCTCGGGAGGGCTGAGAGAACTGTGCTGCTAGCAGAGACCAGGGGAGTGGGAGACAGCTTCTGACTGACTGCTGGGGTTTGCAGGCTGAGTCCCTGAAGCAAGGGCAAAGGGGGTGCTGGAGCCGCATAGGAAGCAGCAATGGACAATTGACTGCAGTTGCCACTGAAATAAGTGGCTAGACAGAAATTGCAGGTCCCCCGGAAGTGGGGAACACAGAGTGTGGCACAGCCAGAGAGCTGTGTCACTGAAGAGGACGCTGCGGTCATTGGAGAGACATGGGTCCTGGAGCAGGAGTGATGGCTGTGAGGCATCACCAGAGGAGGGCACACTGGTGAACCTAGCTAATTCCCAAGACAGCCAGCAGGAGGTGCCACAGTGGTGAGTGAACCCCATTACAGTCCCCTTTATTTCTCCTCAGGGCATATTCCATTTCCTTGTAATGCCTGGAACAGTCAAATCATGTGCATGTGTAACCCATGCCTGCTTGGTGTGGCACTCTGTTCTGCTCCAGTGGCAGCTAGACCAGCAATAGATAGATGAGTCTGCCACACACTTGGCTAAAAGACATGTATCCGTTAGCTCATGCAGTAGAGGCTCACGTGTTAAGCTCCAGAGGTCTCAGATTTGATCCTGGTTGACAATGACCAGGGTCCATTGGCTTTACAAGAGGGGGCACATCCAGGATATCAACTGGAAAGTCTCTGAAGCTCAAGACGTACTTCCTCAGCTAAGGGAAGTATGTAACCCATGCCTTCTTGGTGTGGCAGTCTGTCCCCGTCTAGGGGCAGCTAGAGCTTGATGGGCCTGCTACAGCCTTGGCTAAAAGACACGTGTCTTTTAGCTCATGCATTAAGTGCCCAAGGTGCCAGGTTTGATCCCAGACACCAACAACCAGGGTCCATCGGTGTTACACATGCAACAAAAGAATCAGAAAAAAGGCATCCCCCTTTCCCACCAGAACTTCCCAAAGGGATTGGGTAAAGGGGTGATCCACCAACATCAAGCCTCATTTTCTTTTTCCCTACCTCACTTTTCTAGTGCCTTGCATCGGGGCAATCTTTCTCCCAGTCAAGACCATTCAGATGCAACTTCCTCTCGAGATTATCCAAATCAGCCCAACTGTCAGCCCTTCCCCTCCTAGGGAGGTGTGCTGATTCAAGAATACACCCAGCCCTTGAACTGTGAAGAATGCAAATATGTAGCACAGCAGCCCAATATTGCCACTAAACTAGCATCTAGCACACTAGAGCCGTGGTTGTCAACCTGGGGTCCACAGACTATGTCTAAGGGCTCTACCAAAGACTGTCGTTACCATAGAATAGTGGTTTTTAACCTGTGGTCTGCAGACCCCTGAGGGTCTGCAGATTATGTCTAAGATTTCCAAAGGGGTCTGCACCTCCATTCAACATTTTTTAGGGGTCTGCAAATGAAAAAAGATTAAAACCACTGTACTAGAGGCTTGAAACCTTATCCATTCAATTTAATGGAAACACTTGCCCTAAATTCAAGGGTACAGGACCAAGCCCTATGCAAATACCTAGTACAATATCGGTGCTATGAAAATAATTAATTAGTAATAGAAATAACTTAAAGAGGCTGTTGGTATGGTTCAAGAAGATGTTTTAAAGGTTTATTTCTGGAGATCATTATGTAGCTCATAATAGTAACTGCATTTCTGCAGGAAATAAAGACCACTGGGGGTTAATGAATCCAGGAGAACGTCCCTTTCAGCTGGCCAATAATCAGTGAGAAATACGTTGGTCTGAAATAATTGCAGCAGTTTAAAATAAAAGACCAAAGCCAAGTTAACAATAGTAGCTAAGAGCCTCTTCTGGAAAAGGTTGGTATTTACAGCCAAGTTTACATGCTGGACTCTTGAATTTTGTACAAATGAGACAGAATAGATATACCAAAAGGTTAAAGAAATAAAAATACATATTAAAGAATTTTGTGGTAAAGTAAATATTGGAAGGTAAAAATTGTATCAACATAGAAAATGGTAAAAATAACCAAGATTTAACCTTTCTGACAGCTGCTCAAAAGTTACAACATTCACAAAAGTTCAGTTACAATCACTAGAGCTTTACAATATGTCATGCAACATCTAACACATTTCAAATGGAATGGAGCAATAGGGGAAACTATTCCTCTGCCACACACAACACAGATCACTAACTTGCCTTCACACAATTTTCTGCATAATCACTTTAACTCTCAACTCAGTGTGTCCTTCTAAAATACTTGACTCTCCAAATTTCAACAACTAGCTGAAGTCTAAACAGGAATTTGAACTTTTTATTAACCACATTTAACAACTATTCTGTTTGAATACTGGATACGATTCAAGTCGACAAGACAGAAAGAAAGATATTAGCAGAGTTTGGGCTGTAATACATCTAAGTCAATTTAACTTTAGGGAAGTACTTGTAAGCAGTTTGGCTATACCGAGTGCATCCACTAATAACTGAAGTACAATAAAGGAAACAATTTCAGAATAATTATGATTACATTTTAAAGTTGTGACCAGCTAAGAAATAATAAAGGTGTTTGGTCAGAATCACGTAAAGACTAGCACAAAATTCAAAATACAACAAGTGAGGCACTGGCTATGCACTGTATTTTGCATACAACTCACTCAACAACAATAATTGGGCAGAGATTATCCTTTCTAGAGATTCAACTACTATGTACAGATGTACAGACCAGTCCTGAATTTATACATCCAGGCCTATATTTTATGCTGGAGTGTAGCTACACTGTGCTACACAGGTAGATTACCTCATTGCAGGGTAGCCTTCCAGTGACATAGCACTGATGCAGCAATTTCTACACTATCTCTGACTCTCACTGACAGCCCTGAAAATTGATGCTTGCCATATGGACTCCTAAAGGAGCTGGTATCATTTGGAGCAATAGTCAGGATGCTCTAAGTCACAGTGAGACACTGGTCCAGTACACAGATGTTCCAAGATCAGGTGACTACTAAGGCACCAGTTTATATTTATGTTGTGAGGTTGCCCACATGTTTCTGATTTACACAAGGAAGGATAGTCCAGTGTTTAGGATACTAGTCTTGGAGAGACAAGCTCAATTCCCTGCTCCACCATAGACTTCCTATGTGACTTGGATAACTCTCTTAGCTCTCTATGCCTCAGTTCCCCATCTGTAGAATGGGGATAATCCCTATTTCATGGGGATGTTCTGAAGACAAATACTTTCAAGATTGTGAAATGCTCAGATACTATGGTAAGATAAGCGGGGTCATATAAGTACCATAACCTGGATAGAGAGACTGCCCCAATCTGTTCCCCAGCCACCTCTCCCTCACTGGGACCCACCAACTAATCTCTCAGCTACTCCAGCTGCATTTCTCAGAATGGCACATCACTGAAACAACAGAGATCCTTCTCTATGATATAACAATATCCCAGAAGATTTTACAGATTTAAAATTGAGCGCTGTGAAATAGTGTCAGCATTAGAAGTATAAATATTTATCTGTGGCTCATCTCTGTGGCATCTAGGTGCCTCACAAGGCTTATGTTGGGATACCCAAGATCTCAATGACAGAGGACAAGTATCACATTTCCCTGCTGCCAGAAGCTTTACCAGTCAGCTAGAACGATCAGATACACATCCTGTTTTCATAACCCACAAGAAGACAAGGCATAGTTTCTCCTGCACAATCCAAATTTCATAATGGTGGTCATTCAATCTAAAAGGCTTGGATTTGCTCTCAAATTATGTTCAGATTACATGTATGCCTCATATAATACCACTAGCATTAGTCTGACCCTCTAAGTTTATCCAGTCACTTCAGAATATGAAGGCTGGTTCCATCACATAGGTCTGATCTTTCAGTAAAACACGAAACTCCCGGAAAGTATATGTCTATGCAATTACAACAGGAATGAACCTATGTAGATATATTGAAATTGTAGAGCTTACAAAATAGAGAAACATTTAATATTATTCTTCAATACCTGTAAAATACACAAATAATGAAGATTTCTGCCACTGATACAGTCAATTGCAAATTTGTTGAAATATTTGTACAGCATTTCAGGAAAATATTTTCAAATTCTAAGTGTGATTAATGGTTCTTTTAAAAATCAGATTTTTAAATTTAAATTAAATATAGGTTTATTTTTAAAGTATAAACCTGAAGTTAAATTTGAAACTGACAGCCTCTGTTAAGATCTAAATTTATTATAATCTATTATAATCATTTACATTAAAACCAATAAATAATATTAAGCAGAACACATTTGCTGCCAAGTTTTAAAGAAAGTCAATCCACTTAGGTAAGCACCTGGAACCAGAGTCTGTTGAAGCACTAAACTGACTTTTGACAACAGTAGCCACTTCTGCTTGTGCAGAGAGAATATTTTCTTCATTTCAGTTTATTCAGCTAACTCAGTTCAATAACTGGCTCATTTACAGTTGAGAAACTGATTGGGAGTTGAAAAAACAGGAAAGCTTGTTTGCCTCTTCCAATCTATAAATACTAACTAAGCATAAAAAAATGAGATCTGCCAGTTCTAAAATCTTAAAGGACATGGTGACCAGAAATAATCAGCTCAATTCACTATGTACAAAGAATACTTCCTTTGTGTAATAAATCAGTTAGTTTTAAATACAAATATGTTGATAAACTTTTTTCTTATTTATCCAGCATAAAGTACTTTTATGTAATAACAAAAATTAAATGCTGTTTTTGTACATTGTAATTGAATTTGAATTTCATTCAACCGTGCTTGTCACAAATCACAAGTAAAAGAGAAATCATCTCATAAATAAGAAACACAGCATTCACCATTTTCTGATATAATAAAATATGTAACAATTAAGAATCTGAAAATATATAAGTTAAGCTATACAGTTGCTTAAATAAAAGTGAACCAACATAGCGTATCCTCCTGGTTAGCCCAAAAAAGCACCAAATATAGTGCAAATGCTATATTTAATTGCAAATCAAAGAGTTTTAGTGGTTACGAATCAACATGAAATCAACCTTTCTTTAGGAAAATAACTGAAAAGTACAAACGCAAAACACAATTAAAATTGATTATTTAAATCAAGGTTTCCTGTGTGCTGATTTAAATCAGGATTAAAATCAGTTATTTAAATTGCTTTGATTTAAATCAATCCACCCTGCTGCCGTGGCATAGACCTCATTAAACAGAGATGACTGAAACCAACTACTTAGAAATTTCAAAAGAAAAATGCAATTTTATTCTACACCTTCATTTTCTTCCATTGAATTAGAACTAGAGCTGAATATATCAAAATATTTCATTAGGCTGTGGGGTTGTTTTTTTAAAAAAAAAGTCAAAACAAGCAATTCGCTGTTTACTCGTTCACTATAGAGACAATATAAAACTTAAACTACAATTATACTAATTACAGAACAGAAAAATAGGCTTTTGAAATTTTGGTAAATGGCTAGTAAAACCTAGCTCTTATGCATTCTGACTGGCTGCATCATCTCTTGCTTTAGCACTGTGTGTCAATTTATTAACATTGGATTAGAATAGACCAGAGGTTCTCAAACTGTGGGGCATGGAATGTATTCTAGGGGGCGTGAGAAAATTTAGCTGGGGGGGCGGGGAACTTACTACACACAGTGAGATCTGGGCAGCCAGAGAGCAGTGGCTGCTGGCTGGGCACCCAGCTCTGAAGGCAGAGCAGCCACCAGCAGCAGCGCAGAAGTAAAGGTGTCAATACCATACCATACCATGCCACTTTTACTTCCCCTGCTGCTGGTAGCAGTGCTGCCTTCAGAGTCAGATGACCAGCCAGCAGCCACGGCTCTCTGCTCTGCCTTCAGAGCTGGGCAGCCAGAAAGCAGCTGCTGGCCAAGCGACCAGGGTTAGGGTGGGACGTAAATGACTACAAATACAAAGAAGGGGGCCTGATCAAGTAAGCTTGAGAACCAATGGAATAGACAAACGTTCCCATTTAGGTGATTTTATCCTTACCAAATCTAAATAAATTCCCAAAATTACAAACTTCATTTACAGGAAAAAATTAGAGAGTCACCGTTCACTGTAATATATTACCTTGACAGTTCAGAGCATATTCTCACTGCATATTTCAAGAGCAACCTGCCTGTGGTTTCAGTTTCCAGGACAATTAATAGTCATTAACTGATTGGTATGCTATATAGTTTCCCATTATTACTGTAACAAGAGAGATTATGCACCGTGGAAATAGGTACATGCACAATGGACTCATTTGTTCAATCCACATAGCTTGGAAACTAACTAAATTAATATCACAATGGAGAAGGGCCTGGTCACTATCCTTCTGGCTGCAAGCAGAGAGTACTCTCCATGCACTAGCGAACCTTAGGTGCAGTGTAATTCTAGAGTAGGCTCATTTGGAGAGAGAATACAGACTGCAAAGAAGAAAGTTGTGGGCCCACATGATGCCATGCTTAGGATATAACTCATAAGGAAATACCTTGATATCAGTTGATCTCTAATCTTGTTTTATCCAGGACGTGCTCTGACCCCCGGTTTCATCCATAATGTGCTCTGACCCCCAACAGAACAATTTAGTCAAAAAGTTCATTCACAAGCCTCTCAATATAAAAAAACAACAGCAAAATGAAGAAAAAATACATAAACCTTAGGGACAGATTGTCAGCTCACCCCATTCACTTCTACAGAGCTATGCTGATTTACACCAGCTGAGGATCTACCCCTCCTAATTTGTTTCATTTACTCTTGCCACCCTTTAAATATCTCATCAAGTTTGTCTGTTAATATTCCCATAATTTTCAAGTCAAGCAATCTAGCTATTTCTGGGCCAAATGGTATATCTAGAATCAGAAAAGGGACCTTGCAACTTCCCTACTTGAAAGCAGCCCAGTGTAACTGTAACATAGCAAAATTATTCCAAAACATCAAACTGTTCCAATTTCCTTCTTAGATATTTTATATGAAGATATCAAAACAAAGTAACAAATTCTCAGTACGTCTAATAGAATATGGAAGAAGCCTGCACAACAAGCCTTCAGATCAAAATAAAGGTCACAAAACTCCACCATGTCTCAGAAGTCTTAAAGATCTTACTCAACAGTTAAAAAGACAGTGGACAACACACAAACCCCTGTTATTCAAACATTTATATGATCTATGGAAAACTGGCTTAAAATCAATAATAAGTATTTCTATTGGTATCTCCTCAGAAAGGATATTTTCTCAATGAAGGGCAAAAATGTAATAAGAATAAAAGATAATAATAAAAATAGCTACAAGATTAAAAAGCTGTATAAGCCCAGATTCAACGAGCTGACAAATAGCTCACCTCGACTCTCATTAACAGCTGAAATCTATTTGTGAGTCACTTAAGATTTGTATACAAAATGGGAAATTACCTTAGGCCTGCAAGGGGGAGATAATAACTGATTCAGGTATAGGAACAAATTAAAGCACTCTCTGCTAAAGTTAAATACAAACTAATATTTTACATTATCAGCCATGAAAAAAATCACCTCCTATAAAAAAAATCTATTGTCATTAGATCAAAGTTGGATCCCACTTTGTGCAAATGTTCTGGAACTGTTGTAAAATGAAAAATATTCTGGACAAAGGCAATTAAATGCTAAGTGCCTGAGACTCCACTCCATGTACTGATGTAACACCAAAAATAAATGGACTGGAATGGAGAATCAGGAGTTTATGTGATATAATTAACATTTGGCTCTGGATTTCAAAACATGCACAAGTCTGAGAATGTTCAGCTCCATAGTTATGGTTCATCTCATTATAAAGATAAGGCCCATTTTAAACAAATGTGGTGACATCCCGAGCCCATTGAACACAATGGCAGAACTCCCACTGATTTCATTGAGACCAGGATTTCACCCTTTGGCCTTTTATACAAATATGGGATGATCAGAAGTGGCTTCACCTTTGAGCTGTGGAAGGCCACCTTCCTGGAGTTGTGTACCAAGCTCACCCCAACCCTTCAGTGCCAACACACCAAAATGAGAGCTGCTTTGGCAGTGAGGAAATGGATGGCTGTCATGAGTGGAAGCGTGCAACCGGATTGCTATCAATCAGTGGACAACCAGTTTGGGATTGGAAAAAAAATCTGTGGTAGGGACCTGTCATCATCCAGGTGTGCAAGGCCAGTAAGTGTGTCCTGCTGCACAGGATGGTGATGCTGGGCAATGCACAGGAAATAACAGATTCAGTGTAATGGGTTTCCCTAACTGTAGTGGTGCAATAGATGGGGACATATCCCAATTCTGCCCTCTCAGCTTGTTTTGCTGACAAGACATGCAATGCTTCAAGTTGCCTAGGCAACATGACTGCAGGCAGCTGACATCCTGACCAGCTGTGTATTGGAAAATGTAACAAAGGCAAGCAAATGTAGAACTGAATCGTCCGCTGGGTTATGGAGTGGTGCTCAGAGCCTGATGGCTGGATAGGGAGCAGCAGAGCTTGCTGAGTACCCACGGGCAGTTGCAGCTCAGCCTCTGTTCCCAGCTGGCAGAAGCCAGGAGCCCAGGTAGAAGGTGCCACAGCAGGAGGGGACTTGTCCATGGGACCTGAAGCCCAGCAGTGACAGGTGGAGTGGAGAGCAGGAGCCACTTCCCGCAGGTTCTGAAGAAGGCCTAAACGGAGCGAGGCATCGCGGCCACCTACTGAGTCTCCAGGGGTGGTGCAAAGGTTGGGGTGCCCTCTGCAGGGCCAGAGAGACACAGCAATAGCTGCCATCCCCTCTGAAGTTATGTGTACTGTGTGGAGACTGACCAGCTTGGGGCCATGCCTGAACTCCTGCCCACAGCATGCCGGCCCAAGCCAAAGACCCCTTGTCCTCAGCAAGCAACATTGAGGTTGACTTCTATCTGCTGTCCGTGCCTTCTCTGGCCTGATAGCAGGAGACTTCAGGCCCCTCCTGGTACTGAGCTGCCAGCTGTATCTGGAGGAAAAGACCATCAAGCCCCTCTCCTACTGAAAGAAGACAGTATGAAGTTAGCACCTGAAGCAGCACCTGAGCTCCCAGGTACATGTCCCTGCACCTGCCCTGTTCCATGATATTAAAAATGTCATGACACTCCATTGGTTAAATCATAGCCGTTCACGTTTTATACTGGGATTGAGTGGAAGGGGTACTGTGGCTGGCTATGCTGTTGTCTTGCTGGAGGTGGTGTGTATGGCATATGGCCCAAGAACATAGAATTGTTCAAACCTTGCTACTGGGCTAGAAGTCTGTGTGTGTTTTGCTTCATTATGTTTTGAAGCATCTGGGTTTGCTGTCTGAGGAGTGGCATGGTTCCTTAATGCACTTCTTGATACATTGTTCGATTCTTCTATCTTTCCTCTTGGTCCTTCTGCTTTTCTTTTACCATGTGCTTCCTCCAATCCGTGACTTCTTGTGAACCAGCCCCAGAGCACAGCCCATGAATGATTCATTTGGGACATAGGTTCTTGGACTGGAGAACCAAAGCACTGCCCCGTGCATGTTTACATTACATGTTCAGTTTTCAAGTTTATTCATAAAAATCAGCTAGTCTGAATGACCACTTACTGGATTGCTTACAGAGGCTATTTGAAATTTTCTATGGATTTTATTTGAATCCTCAGGAATCAGTTTCAGTACATTTCTTTTCATGTTTGTAATCAATGAACTGATTTATATTAGTAGAAATTTGACCTGGCTGCCCTAACAAAATCTTGAAATGGTCACAATCTTTAAATTCTTACAGTTTTCTCTAATTTTATTGCCAAGGCATGTTTTTGAAATAAAAATTGGCTACTTTACAAGGCAATTCCTATATTCTCTGCCCCTGCACTTTCTGTTTTGGAAGCTGAGGAGTGACAAACCGGGGGGTGGGTAGGGAGGTGTTTCAGGGAACATGAAGAGAGAGAAAACAAAAAGGAAATGTGTATTAATACACCTACCTGAACTCCCTTCCCCTCTGGATTCTGTCTCTGGACTCATCTGGTTCAGCTCTGGCTGCATCTCAAAAAAAGCTCCTGGCTTTTATCCCCCTCCTCTGTGAGCTCATCATCATTAGGCACTACTGAGGTTCCTTCCTCCAGATCTCATGAGGTGCCCACTGCCACTCATGGGTAATGGCAGAGTCCCTCCATTTATGGCATCCGGCTCCAGATAGAAGCAGCAGGCATGGGGGATAGCAGATTTTCTATTGCCCTCCCTCACTTTCTGGTAGGACTGTCACAGTTCATTCCCCTTAACCTTGCATTGCTGCTCATTCCCGTGGCACCCCAGCTGCTGCATGCCCTCTGCAATGTCCAAATAGATTCTATGGCTATTCTGCAGCTGGGCTTGTGCTGCTCAATCTTCCCACAGGCTGAGAAAAATCCAAGACTGCTTTCCTGGACCACGCAGCAGTGTAAAGTAACGTTAAGTGGAGCCATACCTAGGTGCTCACTAAGCAGGAAGAGAGTCATTTCAAAACCATCCTGGGGATTTTAAAGAGGAAGGGAGGCTTCCAGTCTGGGCAGCAGACTTCAAAATGGTGACATACCTAAGATAGCGTTCAGCTATCTTTAATCTAACTAGTGTGAGTACCGCTTATAATGAATTTACAGCAGCATGGAATTGAGCATGGGCTAGGCACCCAACAAAGTACCAGGCGTCCTTGGTGGGCCTGTACAGCTTAAGTCCATACTCCTGTGGCTTCCCTGCTATTTGTACTCACATTAGCTAGCTCAAAGCTAGTATGTCTACACAGGCTACCATCACATATCTAATGCAATGTAGGCATACCCCAAGTCTCTGTCTCTGAGATTTTACGCAGATCGGCCCACATCTTTTGTGAAGCCCCTCCCGTCTTCTGATCCTGAAGCCCAGCTAACCATGTGTATGAGAGTTTTAACAGTACTTTTTGATAGACTGGTGTCTGTATATTTTACACCTACATCTTTTGCTGTAAACATGTATGCAGTGTTCAAAGTGAGCAGAAGTTCACAAGGACTCGAGCCTCTGCAGTTTTCCTCCAGCAGGTGCTCCATAGCAGCACTTGTCCTGAAAAAAATCAAAAATTTTCTTGAACAAAAAGGAAATGCTAATGATGAAGAGTTTGAGAGAAAGAAATAGTACAGAAGGTTAAAAACCCATCTTGATTTTGGAAGGAGAGCAAACAGCTCAGTTAAGGGGTGGACTAGAACTGTTCTGCAGTACGTAACTTACCCTCCACCTGTACTTTGTTCCCTTTGAGCTGAAGCACCCACACAAGTCCACCTACACTTTTTCTTCTCACACTGAGCAGTGTATACGGAATGGGAACATTCGTACACAGATACAGACGTTACTTACTGATTTCATTTGATTCATATGTGGTTTACACTTTGCCTTTTCTAAATCAATATACAATCACTGTTCCCTCTGAAAATGATGGGGAGTTAATTACTTTAAAAGCCTTTAGGGAAGCAGATAAGCTTTTTGTCAATAATCTGAGTGTCAAAGTTGTACATTCTCCAATCCTTACATGATGTAAATACTGCTTTGTAGCTTACAAATGCAAAGCAAAATGACAGTATTAAAAAGAACAACTTTTTTTTCCATTTCACATGGTTTCTGTTTCTTAAAAATTATTTTTGTCACCCTGTGCAGACTTAAGATTATAGGTACAAACATACCAGTTACAAACTCAAACTCTTCTTTATGGATTGGACATGTCTGTGTTACTCTTTGTAGATCTGAGCTGTTGAGACTCACAAAGCCTGGGTTCCGGTCCAGGTTGTGAGGGGAATTTTAAGTATTTTTTTGTTATGCTTATTGCCACTTGGTGGCCAATGTAAGAATAACTATTTATTGGTAAAAGCCCCAAGACTGTACTGAGCATGTACCAGGGGGCTGGGGCAGGAGGTGAGGAAGTTTTTCCAAGATAGAGGCAGTACTAGGATAAAAGATCTTCTTTTTCAATTCTAATCTGTTCTAGGTCTCCATATACTACACTGGTGACAAGGAGAAATGGAAAACAACCACCAGCAAGTTCTACACACTGTGTGAGTAAGTGACAACCTTTTTTTATTGCAGAGAAAAATGGCTGAATATGGAAAAATCGAAGAGTATGATGCAGGGAGAGCCAGTACCCGGAGAGATTCTCGCAGAACTTCATTGCAAGTGATATGGAGGATGATAATAAGAAACACACCATTTTACTGAGCATTTGTGGAGGAAAAACTTAGAGCTTAATCTGAAGTTTAGTGGCACAAGAAAAGCCCAGTGCCAAATCCTTTGATAAACTGGTTAAAGTTGTAATGCACCATCATAACCCCATGCATTCAGAGATGGTGCAGCATTTAAAATTTAACAGTTGGGAAGATGACTGCCTAGTCTTGGACCTCCTCACTCCCCACTTATCAGTTTGTCTCTAGCAATTATTTTCCTAGCAAATTGGCAATAAGTTTGTGACATAAATGCTTAAATTCATCCCCTCGATAAACTTCAACACAGGATAACCTGGCACAGAATATCACAACACTGAAAGAATGCCTCACAGACTGACTGGATTCAATCTCAAGTTATCTCTGGCATTTCCAAAGATATATATGACATAAAATCCTAAGTGGCTCACTTGGAACATGAGCTACAAAAGATTGTCATTGAAACCAGTGAAATTAAAGAAGAAACTGCCTCCTTAAAGCTTAGACTAGACAAATTGGAAGGAAAACAGGATAATTTAGAAAACAAATCTCAAAGGAACAACCTTCACCTCTTGGGAATTGCTGAGGGTCTAGAGGAGAAAGATATTATTAGCTTTCTTCACAGAAGCTGCTTCCTGACATACTTAAATTGGACACCCAGTTGCCCCCATTAGATATTGAAAGGGCTCATCAAATGCCTCATACTAGAAAGCAGGAATCTTTTAAGACCAGACCCATCATCTTCAAACTCCTGAAGTTCAATGATAAAGTAATGGCAACAAATGCTGCCAGAAAAGGTGAAACCCTTATGTACAAAGGCCACAAAATTTCTGTTTTTCCAGACTTCTCAACTGATCTTAACAAAAAGAGGGCTGCATTCAATGGCATGAAGCAAATCCTGAGGGGGACCAAACTCAGATACAGCATCAAGTACACATCCACTTACATTATGGATTTATCAGACTCCCCTCCAGTAGCTCTGCATACGCACTACCCTGGTTTGAGATAGAAAAAAGCTTAGCTATTTTGGGTTCCCTCTCCTTTTTTTAATATACCTTAAGAGAAAAAAATCTGATCTTTGCATCTATATAGGCCATCCTGCAATACGTTAAGTGGATTATAGCATCCAGTTTTACTCATTCTCTTCTTGTACCACTATGGCATATCCCATGCCTCAGGATCAAAGCCAATTCCATGCTTAAGACTTTTGGATAGAACAAGGATTAACAAAAATTAAAGTTCTAAAACAACCTGATAAACTGGCCTACTTTGATGACAAGTGTAAAAAATATCAACTACTGCTGTCTCCCAGTTCCTTCTTTCAGCAGCTATGCTCAAGGATTCATGAAAGGACAGAGACAATTGGTCTGTTTTGACTCTCTGATCTCTAGAACAACATGTTAAGGAATACGGAAACAAAAGTCATAGAATATCAGGGTTGGAAGGGACCTCAGGAGGTCATCTAGTCCAACCCCCTGCTCAAAGCAGGACCGATCCCCAATTAAATTGCCTACTTTTACAGTCACTTTGTAGGAATTACTTCTAGGTGGCTTAATGCTCCACATTACCCTCTCAGTCTCAAAGAAAAATGGGGAAAAGAACTTCGCCTTACTATCACCACAGAAACCAAGGAGGCTGTCTGAATTAATGTGAAAGATATGTCAAGTTCCTTATTCTTGCAATTCTTCTAGAACAAGCTATTAAAGGGATCCTGTGGGACTCCAGAACATCTCCACACAGCAAATGTTAGAGATGTAAACAGCTACATGCCAACCTTTCCCACATTCTCTAAACCTGGCAAAAAAAATGCATGTGTTCTGGAACACCACATTCAGCGATCTCTCAAAAATGTTGTGTCGCCATCTTTCCTTCTCCAAGATTGTGTGTTTCAGGGGCGCTGGATGAGTTGGTGTTACCAGATAACATTAAGACATGGATTGCAGGAACTATTTTAGTGGCCAAAAGAGTTACTTTGAGAAAACAGAAATCTGCCCTTCCTCCCTCAGCCCTGGTCTACACTAGGACTTTAGGTCGAATTTAGCAGCGTTAAAAAGATGTAAACCTGCACCCGTCCACACGATGAAGCCCTTTATTTCGACTTAAAGGGCTCTTAAAATCAATTTCCTTACTCCACCCCTGACAAGTCGATTAGCGCTTAAATCGGCCTTGCCAGGTCGAATTTGGGATACTGTGGACACAATTCGACGGTATTGGCCTCTGGGAGCTATCCCAGAGTGCTCCATTGTGACTGCTCTGGACAGCACTCTCAACTCAGATGCACGATTGTTTGCTGTTGCTCTGATGCAGGGAGGGGCGACTGACGACACGGCTTACAGGGTTGCCTTACAGGGAGTTAAAATCAACAAAGGGGGTGGCTTTACATCAAGGAGTTTTTCAGGCAGGACTTCACAGAGGGTTCCAATAAGAAATGGTGCACCTAAGTTATTGTTCTTATTGGAACAAAGAGGTTAGTCTGGCCTCTGATTGATACATGGCTAGATTTACCTTGCTGCACCTTCTCTGTGAGTGACTGCAGTGTGACCTAGAGGAATGAGTCCCCTAGACAGGGGGCGGGGGTTTGCAAATGAGTACAAAACAAATCTGGTCTATTTCTTGTTTCCATCTATCTTTTACATCTTTGGCTGGCAGCAGACAGTGCAGAAGGACTGCATGCCATCCACATCTCATGGCTGCTCGACAGAAGATGGTACAATAGGACTGCTAGCCATCCTCATCTCTTGCCTGCCCAGCAGAAGATGATGCAATAGGACTGCTAGCAATCCGTATCACCTGCCTGCTCACCATAAGATGGTTCAAAAGTACTGACTGCAGGACTAAAGAGAATGACCTGATCAAGTCACTCCAAATTTAGTCCCTGCGCCCATGTCTGCCCAGGTGCTCCTGATCGACCTCACAGAGGTGACCAGGAGCACCTCGGACATGACGATGACGGCTACCAGTCCTATTGCACCGTCTGCTGCCACAAGGCAATGGGTTGCTGCTGCTGTGTAGCAATGCAGTACCGTATCTGCCAGCACCCAGGAGACATACCGTGACAGTGAGCTGAGCGGGCCCCATGCTTGCCGTGATATGGCGTCTGCACAGGTAACTCAGGGAAAAAAAGCGCGAAACGATTGTCTGCCCTTGCTTTCACGGAGGGAGGGAGGGAGGGAACGGGGGCCTGACGATATGTACCCAGAACCACCCACGACAATGTTTTAGCCCCATTTGTTCTGTCCTTTCTGTAGTGGACGGCCCAAAACTGGACGCAATACTCCAGGTGTGGCCTCACCAGTGCCAAATAGAGGGAAATAATCACTTCCTCGATCTGCTGGCAGTGCTCCTACTAAAGCAACCCAATATGCCATTAGCCTTCTTGACAACAAGGGCACACTGCTGACTCATATTCAGCTTCTCATCCACTGTAATCCCCAGGTCCTTTTCTGCAGAACTGCTGCTTAGCCAGTCAGTCCCCAGGTAATGCATGGGATTCTTCCTTCCTAAGTGCAGGACTCTGCACTTGTCCTTGTTGAACCACATCAGATTTCTTTTGGCCCAATCCTCCAATTTGTCTAGGTAACTCTGGACCCTATCCCTACCCTCCAGCATATCTACCTCTCCCCGCAGGTTAGTGTCATCTGCGAACTTGCTGAGGGTGCAATCTATCCCATTGTCCAGATCATTAATAAAGATGTTGAACAAAACTGGCCCCAGGAATGAGCCTTGGGGCACTCTGCTTGATACCGGCTGCCAACTAAACATCAAGCTGTTGATCACTTATCCCTTGAGCCCGACAATCTAGCCAGCTTTCTATCCATCTTATAGTCCTTTCATCCAATCCATACTTTTTTAACTTGCAAGAATACTGTGGGAGACCATATAAAAAGCTTTGCTAAAGTCAAGATATATCATGTCCACTGCTTTCCCCATATCCGCAGAGTCAGCTATCTCATCATAGAAGGCAATCAGGTTGGTCAGGCATGACTTACCCTTGGTGAATCCATGTTGACTGTTCCTTATCACCTTCCTCTCCTCCAAGTGCTTCAAAATGGTTTCCATGCTGCATCGTGGAGCTGTTTGGTGGGATCTGGCAGCTGCATGTGATCAAGAAGCTGCAGCTGCAAGGGAAGGAACTCTGGGCTCAGGCAGCTCAGACAAAGTACTTTCTGAGCTGCCTCTGCTCTTAACATAAGAATATAAGAATGGCCATACTGGGTCAGACCAAAGGTCCATCCAGCCCAGTATCCTGTCTACCAACAGTGGCCAATGCCAGGTGCCCCAGAGGGAGTGAACCTAACAAGCAATGATCTAGTGATCTCTCTCCTGCCATCCATCTCCACCCTCTGACAAACAGAGGCTAGGGACACCATTCCTTTCCCATCTTGACTAATACCCATTAATGGACTTAACTTCCATGAATTTATCCAGTTCTCTTTTAAACCCTGTTATAGTCCTAGCCTTCACAACCTCCTCAGGCAAGGAGTTCCACAGGTTGACTGTGCTCTGAGTGAAGAAAAACTTCCTTTTATTTGTTTTAAACCTGCTGCCCATTAATTTCATTTGGTGGTCCCTAGTTCTTATATTATGGGAACAAGTAAATAACTTTTTCTTATTCACTTTCTCCACACCACTCATGATTTTATATAGCTCTATCATATTCCCCCCACACACACTTAGTCTCCTCTTTTCCAAGCTAAAAAGTCCTAGCCTCTTTAATCTCTCCTCATATGGGACCCGTTCCAAACCCCTAATAATTTAGTTGCCCTTTTCTGAACCTTTTCTAATGCCAGTATATCTTTTTTGAGATGAGGGGACCACATCTATACACAGTATTCAAGATGTGGACGTACCATGGATTTATACAAGGGCAATAAGATATTCTCCGTCTTATTCTCTTCAAAAATCCAGGCATAGCTTCTGATTTGAAAAACCCTCTGGGACAGATGGTGGAGGATCAAAAGAGAGGCGATGTCTGGGAAAACACGGACATATAGTAACCCGAGGGCTCAGGGCTCCAGGCTTCTTCCCTGCAGGGTACCGAGGCTCAGGGCTTTGGTCCTGCAGGGCTCTGGGCTCCTGGCTTTAGTTCTGTGGGGTAAGGGGGCTCAGGACTCGCAGACCCACTGAAACCAGCTCACAGACCCCCAGCTGAGAATCTCTGCTCTAGAAAATAGATCTAAACCCTATGTACTCCCTAAGAGTTGTTTCATTACATTTGCCTCCCATTTGAACTGTCAGCAGCTCCAGGTATTTTTCAAAGCATGCACCATGTCTGTTTATACCTCGATGATATCCTGGTTACAGGAGATGATGTGTCAGAACACTTGCAAAACTTGGACCATGTGCTGTAAAACTTGGCGGACACAAGTATGACTCTTAAGGGGGAGAAGTGTATTTTTCAGGTTGCTGAAGACATTTACCTTGGGCAGAAAATTGATGCAACTGATTTACATCCAGTTAGAGGAGAAAGTATGGGCCATTACCAAGGCACCACTACCAAAGTCAGCATCCAAACTGAAATCCTTTCTAGAT
This sequence comes from Lepidochelys olivacea, assembly GCF_965140295.1. Classification (NCBI taxonomy): domain Eukaryota; kingdom Metazoa; phylum Chordata; order Testudines; family Cheloniidae; genus Lepidochelys; species Lepidochelys olivacea. The sequence goes on along the minus strand of NC_140411.1, from coordinate 70,424,877 downwards.
CTACTAAATTATTATGGTAATTTTTTACCCAACTTGATATCCATATTGACTCAATTACACAAACAGTTACAGAAAGGGATAACATTCCAGTGGATTCAAAAACAAAAACTAGCTTTTGCAGAAGCAAAGAAATTGTTAAAGTCATCAAACCTTTTAGTTCATTAAGATAGCTGGAAAGAACTAGTATTGTCTTGTGATGCCTCACCATGTGGGGTGGGAGCAGTACTAGCTCATCGAACATCAGATGGATCTGAGCATCCTATCAGTTATGCATCAAGGTCACTAGTTCCAGCAGAAAAAAAATTATTCCCAACTGGAATCAGAAGGGCTAGCAATAGTGTTTGGGGTAAAGAAATTCTACTCTTTGCAATATGGCAGGTATTTTATTATAAATTCAGACCACAAATCTCTGAAAGGCCTGGTTGGTGAAAGCAAACCTGTACCCTATATGGTATCTGCCAGAATTCAGAGATGGACTCTGACCATATCAGCTTATGACTTCTGGTTTGATTATAAACCTGGAAAAGCTGGATAATGCGGATTCTTTGAGTCACCTTCCTTTATCAGCTAGCTCACCAAATGTATCACAGCCTACAGAAATTATCTTCCTTGCTGAACTACCATCCGCGTCTCTGATCAACGCAGTACAGATGAAAAGAGACAGAGAGAAACCCACTATTGTCTTGAGTGCAGGGAATGGTTACAAATGAGTAAGAGAGGGTAAGCACAGAACTCCAACCTTATTACTATCAAAAGGAGACTTTAAGGGTCCAGAATGGGTCTGAATGATCATACCCAGTAAGTAGAGCAATGGTGAAGGTGTTACATGAAGCACATCCTGGCATTTATGGATGAAGGGGCTCTCCTGTAATTTTGTGTGGTGGCTGGGAATGGATCAGGAAAGTGAGACTGTTGTGCAACAATGTGTGATTTGCCATACTCCTGTGGAGGTTCCTTTGCACCCATGGGAGTGCCCTCAGCGAGCCTGGATGAGGTTCATGTAGACTATGCTGGTCCATTTATGGGTAAAGCGTTTTTAATAATAATTGATCCTTGGCACATGTGATGCCCTCCTCTGCAGCCAAGGCTACAACTGATAACTTGTGACTTACATTTTCCATTTTTGGACTGCCTGACACAGTGGTGAGTGACAATGGTACTCAGGTCACTGATGTTGTAGTTCAGGAATTTATAGAGAAAAAACCCTGCATCAAACACATTAGAACTTCGCCGTACCACCCTTCTCCAAATGGCCTAGCAGAGCAGGCTGTGCAAATCATAAACGAGGGAATGAAGAGGTCATGTGGTAATGTAGAAGCCAAGATGGCCGGTCTCCTTTTCCAGTATCATGTGATATTATAAACCAGAATAGGAAATTCACATGCAGAACTCTAAATCAAAAGGAAATAAAGAACTCATCTGGACTCTCTACGCCCTGATGAAACTGCAGGCAGCACAAGTTTGTTATGAAGTACAAGCATCACCAAGAACATTAAGTGTAGGTAATACAGTATATACTCTTAATTTTCACCATGTCCCTCGCTGTTATCAGGTTGCATCATGGCACATGTGGGACCACTTTCTTGGGTGATTGAGTTACCAGATGGGAGGCACATTCATAGACATCATAAAGGGATTCATCTGTAGTACCTCGAGGAGTTACCTGTATAACATTCTCATTCTGATGGTGAAGTACTACATTTTACAGAGTCATTAGACTATCTAATTGCTAATCCAGAAATAGCAAAATTGCTGGGGACCCCATACCAACCGCTACAGCAGACTTGGAAGTTGAACCTGCACATAGACCTGTATCATCAGAAAGCCCTTCTGCATCTGCTAATAGTCCAGGTGTTTCCACTATGCCATTCAAGAAGTTCTCCCAAACCTAGAGACAGTCTGGACTTGTAGTAGTAAGACAGTGATGCTGGAGATTGCAAAATAATCCCTTGTAATTGCTTGGGGATTAGGTTAATCTGCCCCAACCTCTTAATTAGGATGTTCTGTTTGTTGTTATAATGTTAATGTTTTAAGTTTATTATTACTAATAATGTAAAGGGGGAGGAGTTTAACATTGCAGGTATTTTGATGTTTATTTCCACCTGGTGGCCAATGAGAGAACAGCTATTTACTGTTAGAAGATCTACTGAGCATCCTCCAGAGAGTTGGGGTGCGGGGGAGGAAGATTTTCCAAAATGGAAGCTGATTAGTTTTGTATGTAAACCTGTACTGGACTAAAAGATCTCATTTTCCAGTTCTGATCTGTTTTGGGTCTCTATATACAACAGGAATGTACTCTAGCAGTTACAGATACTTATGCCCTGTCCTCTCCGAGCCTAATCCCATTTTACCTGGCCCGAATCCTCCCTCAATTTGTCATCTCAGTTTCAGTCTTCCTCTCCCTCCACAGTTCTTCATCACAGTCTCCAGCCACACCCTGGCTCCTTGTCCCAGTCTCCACACACCCCAGCTACATATCCTAGTCCCTCCATGCTACCCTCAAGGCTACTTGTCCCAGGCTCCCTACTTCCCCAACCCTCTGTGTTCTGTCATCTTTAAGTATAAGGCAGGGTCTGAATGAGCTTTCCCCTGCCGTCTGTTGAGGAACCGGGAGAAAAGACTCACCTACTTTGCCTTTGGTGATCAGCAGACAGACCTGCTTTGCTAAAGTGATCAATTTTGGGTTAAAATTCACTTTAGTGTTGAATATAGGAGGAATTAAATGTTATCCTTATTGTCTGACTAAATGGCAGCAGAACTGTATTTAACATGCCTTCTTGAGGATGGTCACCATTTATCCTCACTTGCTAAGCAGGGGGTAGTGATGCCAAATCCAAGTGAAAGTCAGGGGTGAGGAGGAGACAGGTGTTCTTACCTGGGGGTGTGGACTCTGTTTAAAGAGTCAGAGCTACCATTTGGCCTTCCCCCTCCAGTGTTCAAGACTGGCTGATCAGACTCAATTTAGAGTCCTTGTTTTCTGGTCAATGATCACTGCCACTGAAATCACTTATGAGTAGGGCTAGGGGACTGAACCTTACACCTGGTTTGGGGATGGTGTTGCAATGAAAGACAACACAGAGGCTACAGCAGCAGTGAGGTTCCCCTCTACCTGGTGAAATCACTAAGTGCTGAAATCACTAAGAACTGAGTTAAGTTGTGAAACCTCAGAATATGGCATCGCAGCTAGAGGCAAAGATGGCAGCATGTGGCAAGTAACAGCAGAGACAGCAGCAGAGCCATTGATTGACCCCTCCCCTTCAGGGGTGGGAAGTGAAACCACGTGAACACTCCCCCCAAGTTCTGGGACTTGGCTGGTTTCACACAACCAACTGTGAGTGGAGTGCAGCAGAGGGAAAGGGGAGTGGTATGTGAAAGGGACATTCATCCTTTGGACTTTCATACTGCAAGGTGAAAAACTGAGGCAAAGGAATACAGCCCAAGATACTGTGGGGCAGGCTTTTACTTATAGTTGGCATCATTTTGAATCATTGTTGTCCTGTTTTTCCAAATTAATGCTGGATTCCCTTTCCTTTTTAATAAAAGTTTTCTTCTGTTATATGCAGACTCAGTGCTTACGAGTGGAGAAGTGTTACCTCTTAGAGGCACCCAGGGGTGGAGTTCAGGTTTCCCAGATTTCTGGGTGGGAGCTTGCACCGGTTCTGTTTTGTAATATACAAAGGAACCCCTCAATATTGAATCCAACCTTGTTGCTGCCAACACCACTGGTAGCAGTGTTACATAAAGTCTCGTGGTGTTTGGAGTCCATGCACATTTATTCGTTACTGTCTAGACCCCGTTGTACTACATAATCAAAATCACCTCCCCACACAAAGAATCCTGGCCAATTCTTGGGACCCCATAAAGGGCTGCTGTGCAGGCTAGGAAAACTTGGAATGCTACTTCAGGCTGCGCCTCGTTGAAACACAGTGAAGTGAATGAAAGAAGGGCTGCTAAGCCTTCTCCCAACCCTATAGCAAGGAGCATCTCCAGCTTCACCCAGCCAGTCCAGAAGCCCTCTCAGTTCTTTCTGAGTCCAACACAAGTAAGGGAAATCAGGGTGGGGGGAGAATCACGAGGTGAGAAAAAATGATGCTGGGGCTGATGGAGGGTGGGAAAGAGATACAATATGTGGGGAGGGTAGAGAACATATGAACCTGGGGGTAGCTGGAATTGAAGTGACTGGCGAACTGAATGGGCAGAAGCCCAGATAGCTGAACTTGTTCGTGGCAGTACTGGATGATTGGTGGGGTGCGTTCTGACACATAGAACTGAATATGGGGATGCAGTAAAATTGGAGAACACCCAAAGGGAAAAAATGGACGTGGGGAGGGAGCTCTCGAGGCAGATACAGTTGCAAAGAGTGAGAGCCCAGAAGCCCCCTCCCAAATGTAATAAACAGCAGCTATGAGGATTGGAGGGCGAAGGGAACAGGTGAACTGCTGAGCCCTGCCCCCACTGAATGAGCAGCAACCATGGCAGTGGGGAAGTTAGGAAGCAAATAATCCATTCAAGAGATCCAAGCTCCCACAGCAGAAGGAGAAGATGGATGAAGGAGGGAACAGCAGGTGAACCCTAGTTCTAGTCCCAGTGGTAGGATCAATAACCATGAGGAATGGGGGAACCTTTGAGATGAGCCCATCCCACAAAAGGGCCAGCAGCTGTAGGGAGACATGGAGGTGGTACCACGTAATTAGTCCACTCAAAGAGCCCTCACTGGAAAAGCAACCAAAGTGAGGGAGAGAATCTGCTTGCTCTAGGGAGATTTTTGTGTGGGCATATTCTGAGTTGAGCTAAAGAAAATACCCTCCCATTCATATTAACATTCCATATCCTCTGGGTCTTTTAAATGTGTCCATTGAAGAAGTACCACAAACAGCTTAGTTTATTTAAAGAAGAAAACATTTGTTTTCCTCTTGGTTGGGTTGTTTAATCCATTAACAGTTAGTGCAACTAGATTCAGCTTTCCCTTTTTCTCCCCACTTAAACTCTTTCTTCAACTTCAAACCAAATTCTTGGACCTGAAAGATTACAGCTAGAAGAGATCCCTAAACTGTGTCACATATCCAAAGTTAAAACCACCACATATTGAGGCCACAACCATTGTAACGGCCAGCATGATTTTTACACTTAAAACTTGTACACTTGTGATATTGGAATCTGTATTAATACAGGTTTCAGAGTAGCAGCCGTGTTAGTCTGTATTCGCAAAAAAGAAAAGAAGTACTTGTGGCACCTTAGAGACTAACAAATTTATTTGAGCATAAGCTTTTGTGAGCTACAAAAAATACTAAGCTGTTGTGGTACTTCTTCAATGGACACATTTAAAAGACCCAGAGAATATGGAATGTTAATATGAATGGGAGGGTATTTTCTTTAGCTCACGAAAGCTTGTGCTCAAATAAATTTGTTAGTCTCTAAGGTGCCACAAGTCCTCCTTTTCTTTTTGTTTTAATACAATTGACTTTAATTCCAGTTTTAGAATTCCTCAAAAAACGTTAATAGACCTGTAATCTCTACAGCTCCACCCCCTCCAAACTGAGTACAGATAATAACAAAACAAAGAAATAGTGTGCGTTTTTCCCCTAATAGGAAAACAGTTGGAACAGAGAAACAAATCTAAACTGAAAATAACAAGGATGGTAGCAAAAAAGCCAATCATCCTCTATTGAATGCCACTGTATCTTGTCATTTTAAAAAACAATAAACCTACAGATTAAGAGGTTCCCATGTGCAATAAAAATGGAAAGAAGACAGATATGCTTCCTCCTGGTGACCCCTTTGACCAGAAACTTCTGTAAACTAACAAACCTTCCCTCTGAGGATAGGAAGGAAAGGAACTCTGAAGGAACATTTTCTTTAATAGCAAATTTGGAAAATATCCAAACAACACATGGTATCATGGAACTAATAATACACAAAGATATAAGTGTCCTTTATCCAAAAACTGAATGCTTCAATTAGATTGAAAGACAGTGAATTTGAATTTGATATAATGTCTTCTGCAGTTTCCACAGTATGCATCCGATGAAGTGAGCTGTAGCTCACGAAAGCTTATGCTCAAATAAATTGGTTAGTCTCTAAGGTGCCACAAGTCCTCCTTTTCTTTTTGAATTTGAATACAGGATTAATAAGGCAACCAGCAGGTATATTGGATTGTGTTTTATTTACAACACTGCATAAACAGAATCACTCCGTAAAAACAGATGGGAAGTAGAATGCCCTATGGAAAGCCTGGGCCCAGAGACACCAATCTAATCCATACGGAAGCTAAAGAGTAGCAGGACCCCACATGCAAGCTGTTTATTTAGGATTCTCTCCCAAGGCATCCATTACTACAATCTTGCCTTATATAATAAGTCATATCTCTTAAACAGCACTTAACATCACTAAAAAGACTATTAACATTCAGTACTTTCCTCTCACTTCCAGAATGACATTGACCCAGCTCACACACTCCTCAATGTAAGAGAGATGAAAGGAAGGAACAAGGCTATGTCTACACTACTGCAGTAAGTCGACCTACACTATGCAACTCCAACTACTCCAGTCGACATACTTTAGGCCATCAACTCCAGTCAACATACCTTAGGTCGAGTTACCATGGGGTCTACACCGCAGGGAGTCGATGGGAGAAAATCTCAGGTCAATTTACCTTACTCTTCTCGTTGGGGGTAGAATACAGGGGTCGACTGGAGAGTGATCTGCTGTCAATTTGGCAGGTCTTTACTAGACCCACTAAATTGACCGCCGGTGGATCTATCTCAGAGCATTTATCCTGGCTGTAGTGTAGACCTGCCCTGAAACTCTTCAAGGTTTCCCCCAGGGAGTTTGTCAGATTCTTCCATTAGTATCCAATGGTTTACCCCACAACAGAAGAAGCAGGAGGAAATCTGAAGTCATAGGTCTATCCACATAGACCTCCTGTGCTTTGGCACTGACTCCAGGGCCACTGGCAGTGTAGCTCCATTTGTGCTTCCTCCAACTCTGGCAATTCACAGGACCCTGTTTTAAGAGGGATCCCTTGAAAGGAAGCAGCTCTCTAGAATGGATGACACAGTGTGAGTCTGCATCAACGTGTCTTGTGCAATTCCTGCAAGTTGTCTGTGTCTACTCCACACCCTCTAATGCTCACAACCAACCCCTTTCCTAGAACTGTTGAAGATGGTGACATGGTTGCAGCTCAATTCTCTTCCCTGCAACCAAGGACAGATCTACACACTTTATTACAAGACACTGCTGCCTTGGCTTCCTCATCCCTTGTGGCAGCATGTCATTCGGGGGAACCATGTTGTTGATGTCTTTCAACCCAGCTAGCTCCAGCTTACCCAATCTAAAGGGACTGGAAAGTACACGTGGGCCACCCACAGGAATTAATGCTAAACTTATTTATTAAATGCAGGTTAGCTAACCAGCGACAAGCTGCTAATTAATGACAACAGACGATACAGAAGGAAAAACTCAAAATTAAAACCTAATGGAAATGAAAGGTACTACATTTTAACTGATGTGGTCTAACTGCAATGGGTGGAATAAAAATATTGAAATAAATATTTGCAGGAGAAAATATAGGTAGAAGGAGAGGGGGGAACTTTGCAAGACACAGTAACAAACACGAATGTATCAACCCTCCTCACCCAGGCCTGACACATTTTTATATATTGGCAAGCAGAGTGACCTTTGTCAGCCTGAGAAGAGAGATTATATCACAGCTACTAAAGAAGACAGAGATGACTTAAAACAAATAAAGAGCAATACACCTGACTTCTTCCAAGTTACTGAAAGCAACTTCCAATTCAACTTCAAAGAAAGTTTGCATGTTAGGGAGATTCTACTGAGAAAGCCATTATAGAAAGGTAGGATCCAAGACCAAATGGAAATATCAGTTACCAGATTATTTCATCTCAATAGCAGTAAGTGGCATCTGCTTGAAAATTAGTCCTAATACACAAACTGGATTCCTAAGCTACTTCGCAATTTGGCAAACTTTTATTTAGACATTTTCATTCAGAATTGGAGGGACGCAGCAAGTAAAATGGGTGAAAGTTTGTCAAAGTAATTACCAGAGAATCACAAAATTGTGTCAAGAGACGCTAAAAATCCAAGTAATCAACATGAGCACTTCAAAGAAAACAGTCAGAAAGACCCTTATCACGCTTATGCATTTGCCATACACATATCACTAAAGTATCTAGCACCCATTCATGACCAACTGAAAATAGTCCATTAGCTCTGTTTTTTCTCAGTGTTGGGTGAGGAAAGCATGTGCTGTGGTGAGCAGTATTTAGATTTTAGAATGGATCTGTTTGTTGCGTGGATGTAGACTCCTCTATTGGGAGGAAAGTTTTTCACAAATAAATGCAACTCGCATTTTGTTACAAAACTCATGGACTACTCCTAATCTCCAGCATTAGGATGTTCCACCTGTCAGACCCAAAAATAATTTTCCTTGGCACATGAGAGATACACCTTAAGTTTCATCAGTGTCTCTGTGAATCATGGTGTGTTGTGTGGAGGAAGTCCCTAGGTCCTACCCTATGTAATGCTTTTAGATCAGGACTAGGACCTTACAGTGAATCCAGAATTCTATTTAACAGTGAAGTCTTCTCATGTAATATGTAATGATCTCACATTTAAAAAACACTCTTCTCCAGAATGTTCCAAAGCATGATACTCCAACCCAATGATGAAAAATACAATACTAGGGCCTTGTGGCACCAGGAAAAAACTTTGTAGGTCTCACTGAGCCATTTAGCTCAAACATTTAAATGGGCCTTCACAGGAATTGGCAAGATACCTTACAAGTCCCACATGTAGAGTGACCAGATGTCCCAATTTTATAGGGACAGTCCCAATATTTGAGGCTGTGTCTTATTTAGGATCCTATTACCTCCTATTACCCCCCATCACAATTTTTCACACTTGCTGTCTGGTCACCTTACCCACATGTATGATGTCCCTGATTCTTTCTGGCAATAAACACTGTGTGTACAAATGTATCTGCTTGCACTGTTCAGTAAAATACTGTTAAGAATAATACTTTATAATGGTTCTGTTCTCCATAGGTGTTGACAGATTAAGGTTATTACAAATAAGATGATCAGATAAGAATTTAGCAAGAGCTGAATTTTTCTCAGTTTTACAGAAAGCATGCATCTTACAGAAATAAGGAATTCTGTACATCTAGATGAAGCCTTTCCTAATTAAAACTATTTTAAAAGTTTAAGGAGACAACTACTAGCAAAGTAATGCCTAAAATTACTGTAACTAAAATATTAGCAAAAACAATGTCTGTATTTCATTATTTTGTTTACTTTCTTCATTAAATTGGTCAGCATTTTGTGTACAGTCAGTTTTACTGTTTCCCCTGAATAGTCGGTGTCCTCTGTTTGTGAGGATCTTTCATACAGCAACAAAGGGAAAATTTTTTTAAATAGAAACATATAACTGTAAAGCTGCAAAGATTGGCAGGAAAATTCAGACAGGTGCAGTACAGGAAATCTCTCTGAACTCAGTTAAAAAAAAAAAAAAACTATCTAGCTATCGACTTAATGGTGTCCCTTGGGATTCTGAACTTTTACCCAATTCAAAACAACAAAAATTCATCCAGGCTCCTGATCATATGAGCTGATCTCATTTTGGCTATGATAAACATAGATTTCTTCTATAGAACGGGGCCATTACTTTCTTGACCATATGAAAAGAAAATGTTTTCTGTCCTGCACAGTCACAGAATCCTGCTACATTCAACAGACTTACAAGAAGAATTGTCAAAGCCTGAAACATATTGTTACCAACATACAATGAAATCACATTCCCTAGAAGAGAGGAGTCTCATCAAAACGCAATGAATGTTTGAATTACTATAGCAGAAATGAAGAAGCCAATTTAATTCTAAAACAGTGTCAAATCAGAGCAAAACATATCCGACACACAATTAAATCGATCGTGTTAAAAAATACTGACCCAAAAAAGAGAAAATTGACATTTAGTCCTGAAACAAAGCAAAAGTTGTAACCTTTTGATGTGTGAACAGCAATTCAAACCATAATGTTCTAGTTTTCTTTTTTAAAAAACTGCAGTTTTTGAAGGTGCTGCTTATGTAAAAATGCAACATTCCTTTTTCTAATTTTCTGTATCATTCAATAAAAATCCACTGTGTCCCCTTGCAAGTCACCTACAGCAATGGCTAGGCTACAGAAAAAGATTTCTTTGATGCCTTGACATGATGGGCTGGGTATTAAAAATTCTTCCAGCTCCCATGAAAAGGACTACAGTCCCATATAACATTCAAAGAAGGCACATATACATTCATACAGATTTAGCAAAAATGACCAAAAAAGTGGGCAAAACTGCTACAGAAAGGCCAGTGATCAAATCAAAATATTCAGAGAAAATACAAAGGTAAGTACAATTCTGATCTGGCAAGTCTAAACAAACGAAAGCTACCACAGCATGACAAAGAAGAAGAGGAGGAAGAAGAAAATATAGCTAGAATGACATGATTCATCCACATTACTTCCCTGGATAATAAATACTTAGCAGTTACTTTAGAGCTTTACAGTTTCAAAGTGCTGTGTAAGCATTACTAATTAATCTGCCTTTACAGGTTTGGATTAGCAGAAGAGACACCCTTAAAAAAATTCAAGCAGCAAGAGCCCATGGAGCCAGATTAATTCGGAGCAATACAGCTCTTTTACAAGTTTTTAGGCCTTGCAGAGGAATAAGTGTACAGACACATATTTCACAAGGAACATCTTACATCTTGGTAATGAGTTTGGCAGATTATACACACAGTACCCATGTTTTATATGTAATGGAAAAAATAGATATGAACTACTAGGTATAAGGTTTATTGAACACAGTGGGCTCAACTGGGAGTTAGACTGTGTGCCTACGTAGAGTAATAGAATTGTATAAGGGGTCCCCTTGCATCCTATGTGGGCTACTCACATTCAGGCTGAGGGGGGAGGGGTAAAGGGAACTCAGCTGCTACCAGGATACAACTCCCCTTCCCACTCAGGTGGGTGGGGATTAGGTGGTGTCAAGATTCTTTCCTCACTCTGAACTCTAGGGTACAGATGTGGGGACCTGCATGAAAGACCCCCTAAGCTTTTTCTTACCATCTTAGTTAAAAACTTCCCCAAGGTGCAAACTTTGCTTTGTCCTTGGACCCTATGCTGCCACCACCAAGCGTGTTAAACAAAACAGGGAAAGAGACCACTTGGAGACGTCTTCCCCCCAAAATATCCCCCAAGCCCTACACCCCTTTTCCTGGGAAAGGGTTGATAAAAATTCTCACCAATTTGTACAGGTGAACACAGACCCAAAGCCTTGGATCTTAAGAACAATGAAAAAACAATCAGGTTCTTAAAAGAAGAATTTTAATTAAAGAAAAGGTAAAAGAATCACCTCTGTAAAATCAGGATGATAAATACCTTACCGGGTAATCAGATTCAAAACATAGAGAATCCCTGTAGGCAAAACCTTAAGTTACAAAAAGACCCAAAAACAGGAATATACATTCCATTCAGTACAGCCTATTTTACCAGCCATTTAACAAAAGGAAATCTAATTCATTTCTAGCTAGATTACTTACTAACAAGTTCTGAGCTGCATTCCTGATCTGTTTCTGGCAAAAGCATCACACAGACAGAGAGACCTTTTGTTCCCCACCCTCCAGCTTTGAAAGTATCTTGTCTCCTCATTGGTCATTTTGGTCAGGTGCCAGCAAGGTTACCTTAGCTTCTTAACCCTTTACAGGTGAAAGGGTTTTGTCTCTGGCCAGGGGGGATTTAAAGGTGGTTACCCTTCCCTTTATATTTATGACAGGTGGACAGGGGTGAGGAATGGGCAGAACTTTGGCAGGAATCAGTATGAAGGGGGAAGTAAGCTATACCAGGAAAGGGGCTGGTAAAGCTTACTTCCCTCATAGAAAGGGTAAGCAGGGGCCAAATTATGATTCTTCATCACAGTCCCTGCCTTGTAAGAGCTGACCATTACCCATTGCAAAATGCCCATCCAATATGAGTTTACAAGAACAGTTTGAAAGAGCACATGTTAACAGATGTAAGCAGTCAGGATGAGCTCCACCCTGACTTCTGGTGGTGAGTTGTGGCAAGTTGTGGAAAAGAACTTCAGGAGCTGATCTCATTTGCATAGGCACACCCACCCCGCCTAGCATGAGCCCATAGCTGGCCAAATGGTCACTTTGGCTGCTGTGGGATCCCCAGTTTCTCTGTTATTAGGGCAGGAAGAATAAATTGTTATCATGATTATGTGAATCAAGGACAGTGGAACTGTACTTGGCCTTTTGTTTGATGGAGGGACTTGCCATCAACTAAGTAGCACTCGCTAGGCAAGGGTCATGGGTTCCAAAACTCAGTAAATTGAGATAGGTTGGGGACAAATATTAATACTTGGTGGTATGGGCCCCTGGTGAGGGCCCTACATGCCAATTGCACCTCCTCCTCTCTCCACTGTGGAATATCAGAGCTAATTTTGATTCCATTAGGAGTCTACTTACAGGCTGCTGAGCTGAATTCACTTTGGGCCAATGATGCACCAGCACTGAAGCTGAAACTACTACAGGCTGAAATCATGAAAGAGCTAAAATCACTAAGAGCTGAAATCACTGAGTGTTGTATTAAGTAGTGGAGGGGGGGAGGGCTGAAGATATATTGTGGAGCAGTTCACAGGACGGCTGGAGCAGCTCATGGTGGGGGGGGCTGGCAGAGCAGAGCAATTTGTGGGACAGCTGGTAGAGTGGAGCGGAGCCCCTTGGAGAGGTGGGGCAATCAGCTTCATAAGGTGCCCCTTAAACCCCCCCCACACACACACACACACACACACCCTCCCTTTCTACCCAGGTTGGGAGGTAAAACTCTGCAGATAAACTTTCGCACTCTGGGGCTGCACTGACCACGGACAGAGACTTTGGGGTTGCTGGACTCAAGAACCAAAGGGAAAGGACATGGCCCAATTTGCTTGGGATGGGTTTTGCTCATGGGTTGTGTTATGAATCCTGTTGCTAGTGTTTCCCTAACATAATGCCACAATGTTTCTCTCTGTTATTAAAAGGCTTTTGCTACACTCAGTCTCTGTGCTTGCTAGAAGGGAAGTATTGCCTCTTAGAGGTGCCCAGTGGGGGTGGTATATATTTGTCCCAGGTCACTGAGTGGGGGCTTGAGCCAGTTTTGCATTGTGTTATTGGAATGGAACCCCTAGATACTGAACCTGGCCCTTGTTGCTGCCAACTCTGACGGGCAGAAGGGTTACACATACAAGATTCTCCTGTTCCTTTACAGCTGCACTTGGGAGTCCTACAGTACCTTTATGTTAACTACTTATGCTAAAAACTCTGTTCCGCCTTTAGCTGTGACATAGTGAGTAACTTTCACAGATATGAGAAAGAGCTCTGTGTAGCTTGAAAGCTTGTCTTTTTCACCGACAGAAGTTGATCCAATAAAAAATATTACTTGACCCACCTTGTCTCGCTAATATACTGGGACCAACTTGGCTAAACACTGCAAGCAACAATGGAAGATATTGAATTTTGCCATCTGAAAAGGAAACTCCACAATATAAAGAAAAAGAAGCAGAAGCTAACAGCAATATCTACTTCCTGAGCAAATGCAAGAAATAAAACATCCTCCCCGGAGGATTCACCATCTGTAACCCTCTGACCACTGCATACAATTCCAAATATGTTGAATAGCTCTGTAGAAGGACTTCAGAAAAACTGAGGAATCATCTCCTGCACCTCACATACTCCAGAAGTGACCATCCCAGACAAGAAATCTTCACATACTCACACACACTGGAAAGAAAAAATCAGGAAACGTACCTGGAGATCATGCAAGAACCCCAAAACAACTATAAAAACTCAGCAAAGAGCTGACAACAGCCATCCAACACAAAAACAAAAAGTGGAACCAACTACAACAACTGCACAAACCACAGTCCACCACCTCTGGGAGAAACCATGATACCAAGACCCACCATATGGACACTACATGACTCCCCAACATCGTTCATTTATCATCACCCCAACATCATCCATTTATCAATCAGAGCTGAATTATCTGTACTTTCCAAGGGACTGAACTTCTGGCCCAACATTAACAACCTCCCTCAGAACACCATCCTTGGCACCATAATGTCACCTCCCTACACATCAACATTCCTCACAATGATGCCATCTCTGCCTGCCTCAAATATCTACAAGACAATGAACAACACTCAGATATCCACCCCCAAACTCATCCTATTTCATCATTACCCATAACAATTTTACATTAAACAACAAACACGTTGTACAAACTATGGAAACAACCATAGGTACTAAGATAGCTCCCCAATATGCCAACCTCTTCAAGGGTCATCTTGAGGAAGCCTGGACAAGTGCATAAAGAAACCAATGATGTGCCTGAGATACATCAATGATATTTTCATCCTCTGGACCGACAACCTAAGTTACCTCATAGATTTCCACCACAACTTCAGCAACAACCATCCATCCATCAAACCCTCTCTAGAATATTCCCTTACCAGCATCATTTTCCTGGGCACCATGATCAGCTTCAACAATGGAACGCTACAGACAATTATACACAACAAACTCAAGGATCACCCCACTTATCTTCACAGATCCAGTAACCACCCCAAACACACCAAGAAATCTGTGACCTAAAGCCAGGCACTCAGATAACCACAGAACATGCACCAAGGAAAAAGTCTGAGATACACATTTTAATGCACTTAAAACGATCTTCACCAAACAAGGACACCCCAGCAGAGGAATAGATTGCATCATGGAATGGGCCACCCAGATACCCTGCGAGAACCTGCATCAATACAGGTGGGAAAAAAAACCCTCCGACTGCACAGCCTTAGTTGTCACCTACCATCTTACACTGGAACCCATATGGGGTATCTTTAAACAACTATAATCCATACTCAATAAGGACCACCTCTTAAAATAAATCTTTCCCAAACTCCCGCTTCTGGCCTTCAAACAACCCTCCAACCTTGTCTAAGCTCATCATCAGAGGCAAGGTTCCCACAGACGAGGACTCACCAACTCAAAGCAGCACCAGACTCTGTCATAACAACAGATGCAAACCCTGCAGACATATCTCCACTGCTACAATGATCAACACCCCCCCACAACACACCTTTCAATATCATTTGGTCCTACATTTGCCTCTTACAACATTTGGTTTACCTCATCCAGTGCACTAACTGCCCCAATAAACAACTGGGTAAAACCAGGCAATCACTACGCTGTCAAATGAACTCTCACAGAAAAATTATGGAAAACAAAACCACAACATCACCCATGGGCAAACACTTTTCACAAAGCCATTGCTCCATATCTGTCCTCTCAGTCCTCATCCACAAAGCAAACCTACACACTTTCAAACGATGAGCCTGGGAGGTTAAATTCATCGCTCTGTGTAACCGGGCACAGATTCATCAGGGGCGCCTCCCGCTGGTCGTCTCAGGGAATTAGCATTCCAGCCTCCGGAGCACCCTCTTCAGGCCAGTGTCTCACCTTGCTGCTGCTGGCCCCTGTATCCCTCCCAGGACCCCAGTGCCCCTTTCACTGGGTGCTGCCCCCTGGCAGTACCCCACAGTTCTGAGTCTCCCCCTCCCAGGGGAAACCCCCACCCACTATCCCTACCCTGCCTCAGTGGTAGGCTCCTGCCAGTCACCAGCTAGCCCCCAGACTGCAAGCTAGACTGCAATATGAGCCATGCATCACAGGCAAGTTTGGGTTTGGACCTGCTGCCTCTGCCTACCCGTGGCTGCCCCTGCAACCCCCATACCTAATAGGCCTTACCGAGCCCATAGCCTGGGGCTTTCCTAGGCCAAAGCTCCCTGGCTCCCTTGGCCTATCCCCAGTCCTGCTCCCCTCCAGATACTTAGTTAAGCTCCTGCAGCCAGGCCTCTCTCTCTCAAGGCAGAGAGAGACACTCTCTGGGCTTCTGGCTCACAGCCTTAATAGAGCCAGCTGGGCCCTGATTGGGCATGGCCCCCAGCTGAGGCTGCTTCCCCAATCAGCGTCGCTGCCTTTCTTCTGCAACAACCCTCTCTCAGGGATGTTTTAAATCCTTCTGGGCCCGAGCAGGTGTCCACCCTGCTACACTCTGCTAGACATTAAAAATCAGGGACAGAACAGACGCACAGGATTTATTGCTTATTACGCCAATCTGTAATCCACTAACCTCCCTTTTTTGTCCTAGGACTGCAGAGGTGTTAACTGGCCACTTCACCTTGAATGGTCTCTTACAATATGTGTTAATTACTTATGCTAAACCATCTGTCCCCGCCTTGTATTTCGCTGTGACCCTCTGAATACCTTCCCAAGAAGAACTTTGGGTTGTTTGAAAGCTTGTCTTTTTCACCAATCGAAATTAATGCAATACAAGAGTGATGTAATGGTGTGAGTCTGCTATTGTCAAGGTTCCTCCCCCACTCTGAACTCTAGGGTACAGATGTGGGGACCTGCATGAAAAACCTCCTAAGCTTATCTTTACCAGCTTAGGTCAAAACTTCCCCAAGGTAACAAATATTACCCCCGTTATCCTTGGAATGGCCGCTACCACCACCAAACTAATACTGGTTACTGGGGAAGAGCTGTTTGGACGCGTCCTTCCCCCCAAAATACTTCCCAAAACCTTGCACCCCACTTCCTGGACAAGGTTTGGTAAAAAGCCTCACCAATTTGCCTAGGTGACTACAGACCCAGACCCTTGGATCTTAAGAACAATGAACAATCCTCCCAACACTTGCACCCCCCCTTTCCTGGGAAATGTTGGATAAAAAGCCTCACCAATTTGCATAGGTGACCACAAACCCAAACCCTTGGATCTGAGAACAATGAAAAAGCATTCAGTGTTTTACAAGAAGACTTTTAATAAAAAATAGAAGTAAATAGAAATAAAGAACTCCCCCCTGTAAAATCAGGATGGTATATATCTTACAGGGTAATTAGATTCAAAAACATAGAGAACCCCTCTAGGCAAAACCTTAAGTTACAAAAAAGATACACAGACAGAAATAGTTATTCTATTCAGCACAATTCTTTTCTCAGCCATTTAAAGAAATCATAATCTAACACATACCTAGCTAGATTACTTACTAAAAGTTCTAAGACTCCATTCCTGTTCTGTCCCCGGCCAAGACGACTACAGACAGACACACAAACCCTTTGTTTCTCTCCCTCCTCCCAGCTTTTGAAAGTATCTTGTCTCCTCATTGGTCATTTTGGTCAGGTGCCAGCGAGGTTACCTTTAGCTTCTTAACCCTTTACAGGTGAGAGGAGCTTTCCCCTGGCCAGGAGGGATTTCAAAGGGGTTTACCCTTCCCTTTATATTTATGACACGCCCCCCAAATCTCAGCTAGGGTGAAACACTGGCTGGGATTTCTTCCTGGAGCTCTAGGAAAACAGAGTTAATAAGACACATGCATCTCTAAATATACTACCAAGTACATAAAGACTAACAATATTTTCCACATCTCAAGGACGATTTTAACCAGTTGATTCTGGGAAACTTTCACGGGAGAGTGCATCAGCCACTTTGTTAGAAGCTCCTGAGATGTGTTGGATGTCGAAATCAAAATCTTGGAGAGCTAAACTCCACCGAAGAAGTTTTCTGTTAGTTTCTTTGACGGTGTGAAGCCACTTTAGTGCAGCATGGTCGGTTTGCAGGTGGAAACGCCGTCCCCAAACATATGGGCGTAGCTTTTCCAGAGCGTAGACAATGGCATAACATTCTTTTTCAGTGACTGACCAGTTGCTTTCCCTCTCAGACAGTTTTTTGCTGAGAAACACTACAGGGTGGAATTCTTGATCAGGTCCTTTCTGCATTAAAACTGCTCCCACACCACGCTCGGATGCATCTGTGGTTACTAGGAACGGTTTGTCAAAGTCTGGGGCCCTTAGTACAGGGTCAGACATGAGTGTCGCTTTAAGCTTGTTAAAGGCCTTCTGACACTTTCCGGTCCACTGAACAGCATTTGGCTGTTTCTTTTTGGTTAGGTCTGTCAGTGGGGCAGCGATTTGGCTGTAGTGCGGTACAAATCGTCTGTAATAACCGGCCAAGCCTAAGAAGGATTGAACCTGTTTCTTTGACTTTGGGACAGGCCACTTTTGGATAGCATCCACTTTGGCCTGTAGGGGGCTGATAGTTCCTTGACCCACCTGGTGTCCAAGGTAAGTCACTCTGTTTAGGCCTATTTGACACTTCTTAGCCTTAACAGTTAGTCCTGCCTCCCTTATGCGCTCAAGGACTTTTTGTAGATGTTCCAGGTGGTCTGCCCAGGAATCCGAAAATATGGCCACATCGTCAAGGTAGGCGACTGCATATTCTCCTAATCCCGCTAGGAGACCATCTACAAGTCTTTGGAAAGTGGCGGGTGCATTTCGCAGCCCGAAAGGGAGTACATTAAATTCATACAGCCCGAGATGTGTGATGAAGGCTGACCTTTCCTTGGCAGATTCATCTAGCGGTACCTGCCAGTACCCCTTGGTTAAGTCCAAGGTAGAGATGAACTGGGCCCTTCCCAGTTTCTCTAATAGTTCATCTGTGCGTGGCATGGGATAGTTGTCTGGGCGAGTTACAGCATTTAGCTTACGGTAGTCCACGCAAAAACGTATTTCCCCATCTGGTTTGGGAACTAGAACCACTGGAGATGCCCATGCACTTTCAGAGGGGCGGATTACCCCCATCTGTAACATATCCTGGATCTCCCGTTCTATAGCAGTTTTAGCTTGAGGAGACACCCGGTAAGGTTGGACCCTAATTGGGTGAGCATTACCTGTGTCAATGGAGTGGTATGCCCGTTCAGTCAGTCCTGGGGTGGCTGAGAACGTTGGCGCGTAGCTAGTGCACAGCTCCTGGATCTGCTGTCGCTGCATACGCCCAAGGGTCATGGAGAGGTTCACCTCTTCCACACCACCAGCACATTTCCCTTCGTAGTAGACACCTTCAGGCCACTCAGCGTCGTCTCCTCCCTGGGCTGTAAACTGACAAACCTTTAATTCTCTGGAATAAAAGGGCTTTAGAGAATTAATATGATACACCTTAGGCTTTCGGTTGGAGGTGGAGAATGCTATGAGATAATTAACAGCTCCCAGGCGCTCCTGGACCACGAATGGCCCTTCCCACGATGCTTCCATTTTATGGGCCTGGAGCGCCTTTAAGACCATGACCTGGTCTCCTACTTTGAAGGAACGCTCTCTGGCATGTTTATCATACCAGGCTTTTTGCTCTTTTTGAGCATCCTGTAAGTTTTCTCTAGCAAGGGCTAAAGAGGTTCGGAGGGTGTTTTGTAGGTTGGTTATAAAGTCCAGAATGTTAGTTCCTGGAGAAGGTGTAAATCCCTCCCATTGCTGCTTCACCAACTGCAATGGCCTCTTAACCTCACGGCCATATACAAGTTCAAATGGGGAAAACCCTAAACTGGGATGTGGTACAGCTCTGTAGGCAAAGAGCAACTGCTGCAATACTAGGTCCCAATCATTGGAGTGCTCATTTACGAATTTACGTATCATGGCCCCCAAAGTTCCATTAAACTTCTCCACCATGCCATTTGTTTGATGATGGTAAGGAGTGGCAACCAAGTGATTTACCCCATGAGCTTCCCAAAGGTTTTTCATAGTTCCTGCCAGAAAATTAGTCCCTGCATCTGTGAGGATGTCGGAGGGCCAACCTACCCTGGCAAAAATGTCTGCTAGTGCCTGGCACACACTTTTAGCCCTGGTGTTGCTCAGAGCTACTGCTTCCGGCCATCGGGTGGCAAAATCCATGAAAGTCAGTATGTACTGCTTTCCTCTGGGTGTCTTTTTCGGAAAAGGACCCAGAATATCCACAGCTACTCGCTGAAATGGAACTTCAATGATGGGGAGTGGCTGGAGAGGAGCTTTGACCTGGTCTTGGGGTTTTCCCACTCTTTGGCACACCTCACAAGACTGGACATAGGTAGAAACATCCTTGCCCATTTCCTCCCAGTGGAATGACCCCCCCAAACGGTCTTTGGTCCTGTTCACCCCAGCATGGCCACTAGGGTGATCATGGGCTAAGCTCAAGAGCTTGGCCCGGTATTTAGTTGGAACTACCAACTGTCTCTGAGGATGCCAGTCTTCCTGGTGTCCCCCAGAAAGAGTTTCCTTGTATAAAAGCCCTCTTTCTACAACAAACCTGGATCGATTAGAAGAGCTGAGAGGCGGTGGGTTGCTCCGTGCCGCCGTCCAAGCTCTCTGGAGGCTTTCATCTGCTTCCTGTTCGGTCTGGAACTGTTCCCTTGATGCTGGAGACATCAGTTCCTCATGGGATTGTGGACCTAGGCTTGGTCCCTCTGGAAGCGATATAGGGGATGGAGCTGTTTCTGTTGACTGTGAACCGCTCTCCGCTGGTGCACTATGTTGGGATTCAGGCTCCGGCTGAGCCTCTTGTGTAGGGTTATCGGCTGCTGCCCGTTCAGGTTCGGTGGGGCCCTCTGGTGTTGAGGTTGCAAGTACTGGATTCAGTGCTGACACGGGGTCTGGTGTTGGTTGTTTGGCTGGTTCCGGTTCTGGGACTGGTTCCGTCTGGGTCTCTGGGACTGGATCTACTACTGCTGTTGCAGACATTGGCCTGGGGTCCAGGTCCATCACCTCTGACTGGGTCCTGATAGAAGTTTCCGGAACAGAGCTAGGCCTCACGGCTTGTTTAGCCTGGTTGCGGGTGACCATTCCCACCCTCTTGGCCTGCTTCACATGATTGGCCAAGTCTTCCCCCAACAGCATGGGGATGGGATAATCATCATAGACTGCAAAAGTCCACATTCCTGACCAGCCCTTGTACTGGACAGGCAACTTGGCTGTAGGCAAATTGAAAGAGTTGGACTTGAAGGGTTGAATCGTCACTTGGATCTCTGGGTTGATTAAATTGGGGTCCACTAAGGAAGCATGGATAGCTGACACTTGTGCTCCGGTGTCCCTCCACGCGGTGACCTTCTTCCCACCCACACTCACAGTTTCCCTCCGCTCCAAGGGTATCTGGGAGGTATCTGGGCCTGTGGACCTCTGGTGTGATTCCGGTGCAATGAACTGTAACCTGTTGGGGTTCTTGGGGCAGTTGGCCTTTACATGCCCCAGCTCATTACACTTAAAACATCGTCCAGCTGACGGGTCACTGGGGCGAGGGGGGTTGCTGGAGAACGGGGTGGTGGGACGATAAGGGGTCTGGAGGGTTCTTTGGGAGGTAGGTGGGGCTTTGGGCGGCCCCCGGTAATAGGGTGTGGTCTGGGGTGGTCCCTTCTGGTCTCCGCTCCAACTGCGACCAGTTTTCTTCTTCTCTGCCACCTCCACCCATCTGGCTCCAATCTCTCCTGCCTCAATTACAGTTTTGGGTTTCCCATCTAGGATGTATCTTTCTATTTCCTCAGGAACACCCTCTAAGAATTGTTCCATTTGCATTAGGAAGGGCAAATTTACTGGAGATTCAACACTTGCTCCTGATATCCAGGCATCCCAATGTTTTACAATGTGGTAGGCATGTCGGGTAAATGACATGTCTGGTTTCCACCTTAGGGCTCTGAACCTCCGACGAGACTGCTCGGGTGTTATCCCCATTCTGACTCTCGCCTTGGATTTAAACAGTTCATACTTGTTCATGTGTTCTTTAGGCATTTCAGCTGCCACCTCAGCTAAGGGTCCACTGAGCTGCGGCCTCAGCTCTACCATGTATTGGTCAGTAGAGATGTTGTACCCAAGGCAGGCCCTTTCGAAGTTTTCTAAGAAGGCCTCAGTATCATCACCTGCCTTGTAGGTGGGGAACTTTCTGGGATGGGAAGTGGTACCTGGAGAAGGATTGCTAGGGTTTGTTGGTATATTCTGCTGGGCCTTTATCCTCTCCATCTCCTCCACATGCTTCCTCTCTTTTTCCTTCTCCTCCTCCTTCAGCCGCATGAGTTCTATCTGTCTTTCATGTTCCCTTTGTTTTTCCTCAGCCTGAAATTTGGCTAATTCCAGCTGTAGTCGAGCTGAGGATTTGCCCATTCTAACCTCTCTGTTTTTAACTAACTTTACACCCGAGGTTCAGAAATAAACAAACAAAACTTGGCTGTAAAATTTTGCTGTGCTGGAATAGAATACCTATTCTCTGATAGTGATTGTCAGCCTACAGAAAAAGACAATTCCCTTGTCTCTGCTCTGGGCCCAAATTAAAGCAAAAAACCTCCAACTACTTGGAAAACTGCTTACCCAGCCCAAAGAAAAAAAAAATTTCTTTTCAACCCTGTGCTCCTTGTAAAACAAAAAAAAATCAAAATCCTAAAAAAACCCTGCCACTTTTGTCTCCAGGCAAATGGGTAGAGCACACACCCCCTATTTACTTTTAGGAAGAAAAGAAAAAAAAACCTCTGGGTTGGAGGACTGTGAATTTCCCTGCAGGAGTTAAGTACCCTGCCTCTAGGCAAAGAAAACCTGCAATTCACAAGATAATCCCCTTTTGTCTCTGCTTGGCCACAAAGCAGAGAGAAACCAAGCTGCTTTCAGTTTCAAAGCTGCCTTCTGGACTTCCTAAAAATTCCTTTTTAAAATCTGTATTTCTAGTTCAAAAAATCTCAACTGGATCTCAAAATGATTTCAGGTTAATCCCACCACTGTGCCACCATGTCAAGGTTCCTCCCCCACTCTGAACTCTAGGGTACAGATGTGGGGACCTGCATGAAAAACCTCCTAAGCTTATCTTTACCAGCTTAGGTCAAAACTTCCCCAAGGTAATAAATATTACCCCCGTTATCCTTGGAATGGCCGCTACCACCACCAAACTAATACTGGTTACTGGGGAAGAGCTGTTTGGACGTGTCCTTCCCCCCAAAATACTTCCCAAAACCTTGCACCCCACTTCCTGGACAAGGTTTGGTAAAAAGCCTCACCAATTTGCCTAGGTGACTACAGACCCAGACCCTTGGATCTTAAGAACAATGAACAATCCTCCCAACACTTGCACCCCCCCTTTCCTGGGAAATGTTGGATAAAAAGCCTCACCAATTTGCATAGGTGACCACAAACCCAAACCCTTGGATCTGAGAACAATGAAAAAGCATTCAGTGTTTTACAAGAAGACTTTTAATAAAAAATAGAAGTAAATAGAAATAAAGAACTCCCCCCTGTAAAATCAGGATGGTATATATCTTACAGGGTAATTAGATTCAAAAACATAGAGAACCCCTCTAGGCAAAACCTTAAGTTACAAAAAAGATACACAGACAGAAATAGTTATTCTATTCAGCACAATTCTTTTCTCAGCCATTTAAAGAAATCATAATCTAACACATACCTAGCTAGATTACTTACTAAAAGTTCTAAGACTCCATTCCTGTTCTGTCCCCGGCCAAGACGACTACAGACAGACAGACAAACCCTTTGTTTCTCTCCCTCCTCCCAGCTTTTGAAAGTATCTTGTCTCCTCATTGGTCATTTTGGTCAGGTGCCAGCGAGGTTACCTTTAGCTTCTTAACCCTTTACAGGTGAGAGGAGCTTTCCCCTGGCCAGGAGGGATTTCAAAGGGGTTTACCCTTCCCTTTATATTTATGACAGCTATAGACCACCGGACCAGGGGGATGAGGTGGATGAGGCTTTCTTCCGGCAACTCGCAGAAGCTACTAGATCGCACGCCCTGGTTCTCATGGGCGACTTTAATCATCCTGATATCTGCTGGGAGAGCACTACAGTGGTGCACAGACAATCCAGAAAGTTTTTGGAAAATGTAGGGGACAATTTCCAGGTGCAAATGCTGGAGGAGCCAACTAGGGGGAGAGCTTTTCTTGACCTGCTGCTCACAAACCAGGAAGAATTAGTAGGGGAACCAAAAGTGGATAGGAATCTGGGAGGCAGTGACCATGAGTTGGTCGAGTTCAGGATCCTGACACAGGGAAGAAAGGGAAGCAGCAGAATACGGACCCTGGACTTCAGGAAAGCAGACTTCGACTCCCTCAGGGAACTGATGGGTAGGATCCCCTGGGGGAATAACATGAGGGGGAAAGGAGTCCAGGAGAGCTGGCTGTATTTCAAAGAATCCTTATTGAGGTTACAGGGACAAACCATCCCGATGTGTCGAAAGAATAGTAAATATGGCAGGCGACCAGCTTGGCTTAACAGTGAAATCCTTGCAGATCTTAAACATAAAAAAGAAGCTTACAAGATGTGGAAGATTGGACAAATGACCAGGGAAGAGTATAAAAATATTGCTCGGGCATGTAGGAATGAAATCAGGAGGGCCAAATCGCACCTGGAGCTGCAGCTAGCAAGAGATGTTAAGAGTAACAAGAAGGGTTTCTTCAGGTACGTTGGCAACAAGAAGAAAGCCAAGGAAAGTGTGGGCCCCTTACTGAATGAGGGAGGCAACCTAGTGACAGAGGATGTGGAAAAAGCTAATGTACTCAATGCTTTTTTTGCCTCTGTCTTCACTAACAAGGTCAGCTCCCAGACTGCTGCGCTGGGCAACACAGCATGGGGAGTGGGTGGCCAGCCCTCTGTGGAGAACGAAGTGGTTAGGGACTATTTAGAAAAGCTGGACGTGCACACTGGACTTGGAGATGGGTTCGGGGGGGGAGGAATATGGATGATAGGAAGTGACCCAGGGAGGCTACTCTAAGGGTGATGGACACTGTTGGCTCTCATAGGTCCCTGGGTCAGAGCATGGTGGAATGGGAGGGCCCAGGCTCCACAACCACCTGCCTCATTTCCATTCCACTCCCACTCTAGTAAGGAAAGAGCAAGGATGTTGTAAATCCTGAGGTGAAGCTCAGCCACACACAGGAGTTAGGAACTGGACTGAAAGCCCTCCCCACTGGGAGTTGAGACTGGGAACTGGGTGCACTACCCACCAGGCAACCTGGCCCTCCAGGGACTCATTACACTTCCCTTTACATACCTTTGACCTTTCTGGTTTCAGCCAAAATGCCAGAAAATGATCTAGCTTTTCTAACCTAGCTAGAAATGGAAAGTGCTGGAACTCTCAAGGAAGAGTATCTCCTCCATGATTTCCAGCCTGATTTCTTCCTGCATTTGTCCAGCAGCAGCAGCAGGCTGCAAAGTCAGATTACTCACCATTTCAACATTTCTCTGCAGCATGTAAGTTTTCATGAAAAATAAAAAAGGGGGAAAATGAGCGAGAGTAAGTGTGCAGCCAGTTTGGTTACAAAGAGAATCTTTCTAATATGAACTAACACACTTACATACTGCGCTTACTGAGAGCGCAGACAAGTTTGAAACAACACATTCCAACAGAGGTGTGGATTGCTGCAAAATCTGGTTAAAAGCTATTATCCAATTTGGTTTGATATCATAGAGATGTAAAAGACCAATTGACGTTCTCTTATCCAGCAAGAGGGCCAAATGATGGCTAGCCAGGGTTTTGTCCTGATCAGTTTACACTTTGGCCAGCTGGGAAGTATCCCTTTACTTTTCTATGACATATATAAAACCTCACTATTTTATCTCCAGTGGGGGTTGGACATGGTTCCCTCAGGAAACGTTTTTCTAGTTGTTGTTCCAAGTGCCTGTCCCAGAAGAAGGTTTCTTGGCAGTCTCATCCTCCTCTCTTTATTACGGAGGTGCCCGAGGCAAGTCTTATTTAGGGAGATTTCATGCTCAAACCACTTATGGACAAATAATTCAAACTGATGGGTGAAAGGTGTAACTGCAGCGCCTGTCCAGCAGAATGTATTTTCTGCAAAGAAAAAAAATCTGCGGGGGACATGAATTCTGTGCATGCACAGTGGTACAGAATTCCGCTGGGAGTACCCTTTTGAAAGCTGTGTCTCAAAACAAAAATTCACAAACCTTTTCCATATTGAACTTGAAAGAGTTCACCACAGCTTCAGTGGTGACAATACCGTGTTCTCCTCTGAAATCTGAACAGAAGAAGACACCAAGGCTGGGCATCTTTCTAAAATATATGGTCTAAGCTCAGCCAGAACTTATGGGTTTGATGGAAAATTACTGAGTGAAATTCTATGGCTTGTGCAGGAGGTCAGATTAGGTGTTCTTAATCGCCTTAATGTCTGTGAATAAACATCAACAAGTAAAACTAGGGAAAAATGGTCTGTAATGAAAGTAACTGGCACAAAAGTATATGCTCTAACCAGCACCAAATAATAGCCCAAGTTTTGCCATCTGCTATAGCAATGAAAAAAATCCAGAAAAAACGGCTGTGTTGTGAATCACAATGCAAATTATATTGGCTATGAATGTGATCCTGTGCATGCTGAGACATAAAAAGGAGCATTAGTATTACTAATTGTCAAGTTGGTGGCACATGTTATTCCAGGTATTTGCAACATAAATATAAGCACCACTGTCTAAAGTAAAGGAGACACTAACACGGTCATCATTTCTGACCTCAAATCAAAAGGAAAGACAGCCTTGCGTTAGTAACGGGTCATTTTTCTTAGTCCCACAGGAACAGAAGCTGCACATCATCTTCCCTCACGTACACACTATTCATTTAAGGAGAGCTCAGTAATAAGGAGTCATGCAGCACAGAGTGTCATTGATGTGATGAACCTGGTAAAGATGTTTATATTCATTGCAAGACAAAGAGAAAATAAAAGGGAAACATTTGTAATCTGGGTGGCCCATATAGGAGGAGATATCTTAAACATCATCATCCCTCTTCATCATAAAATACTTGGCACTTTGGATCTGTAGGTACTGCATTGCAGGATCCCATATACTGTGCAGAAACAACCCCTAAATTCTGTAGCAAAATTAATTTATTCTGTTGCCACACAATACCTTCTCTCTCCTGCACAACAAAGTTTAATAGTCAAACATACTTGCCAACATAACATTTATCAGAGCTTATTTTCGACAATTATTTTTTGTCCAGTGATTATTTCTGAGGATGAGAGCGTATGCTCTCCAGGTGGTCCCAGGCTTCAGCTCCTGCTATGTTTTCCAAGCACCCTGGACAACAACAGGCTTCTTGCCATGTGAGTTAGGATAGAAAAAGTTTGTAAACTGATTTTGCCATCTAATATGCCTGGCTACTGCACTGTTTTTCAGTTAGCGCTGTGTACCAGCCTATATTTCTGGCTCCTCCACCCCCTGGCTGCAAACTGGACCCAAGCTCTGATTCCTAACCCCCTGCTCCCTGGCAGACTGAAGACACAGGTTCGCACCACAGCATTAGTTCACATGTAGTACAGTCAGCTGCACAGGTATAAGAATTTGATTTTTTTTAAAATGAAAGCTAACATTCTGGAGCACAATTCTGTGTCAAGGATTGTATTCTGCAGTTGTGGAATACATGGACCCCAGCTATATGTCTTACTTCTACTGTTACTGTCAGTATGACACGAACAGCCAAATCCTGAGGTCCTTAATTCAGTTTTTATGCAGTTTCATTCTGTGGGACTTTGAGAAATGAGCAAGTTAACCCTGAGTAAGGAACACAGTATTTAAGATCAATCAACACTATTACCACTACTTTAACCATCAAAATGAACCCAAACAAACAAAAAAAATTAAAAAAAACACCACATCATCATCAACATCCCATAACAGTCAAGCTTGGATATAATTACCTGAGCAAGAGATTGAATAAAATATTTTTTAAGAAAGAAAGAAAATCTATTTTATTTTGGAAGAAGATTATTTTTCTGCTTTGGCTGGTATTCAGAAAATCGCTACAGTAATCTTGCTCTTTTATTCTCTCAGTTAGAGAGCTGACTGCTATTTCATTTGTGCCAGGTCAATACTATCACAGTGTATCATATTGGTTATGCTTTTTCTGTTATCTAAAGACCCAGATTCCTTTTCATTAAGAGGTTATGATTTGTTTCTTATTATCATGCTCAGCCACAGTAATGCAACTCTTAAATCATTCCCTTGCTGACTAGCACAAAGAGAAGAATCAACATGAGACAGATAATTAATGTGGATTTTAAATTGGAGCACAAGGACATACGATTAAAGCAGCTTTAGCAAAACATTAGTTATCCCCTCTAATAGTTGGAGTGCTAAGTTTGGGGGTTAAGAATAATATTTTTATTGTAAAGCAGTTTTAAAATGTTACCTACCTATTTCATACTGAGTTGTTTTTTCTCTTTGTAACAGTTATGTAGAATATTGTCAGAAATATTTTCCTTAGTGAAAATTTTTACAAATGTCTTATTGTTATTATCTACAATGCTTGACTGGTGTTCTGTGTCTGATTATCTTCCTTTCTAGGGTTTTTTAGCTATTTGAATGTAAGGATTAATGTCCCCTTTTTTATGGATAGCATTTTCAGGCTTCCTTTTCTGGAATATTCTGTACTTTCAAAAGGCTTGATTCTGAATGCAGTCATGGTTACATCCAAAATGTAACTATATCTCTTCACAGAGCATGTGGATCAGTGAGCATTCCTGATTATCCAAATGCATGCTTCATTCCGTGGTCCATAAAACTTCTGAGATAAATGAAGTTATGCTGCGGCAGTAACTTAATGTCTAAGGTATTCCGAATCAAAGGACTCTCATGGTGCCTAAGAAAATGTAACTGAAAGCAAAATTTATAATCAAAGCCAGAATGGTCCAGTAAACAAATATCAGATCAGGAGTAAAACAATGAATCCATATAATCCAATAAGAAATGAGCACTGGAAAAACCCAGCAAACTGAAAAAGGACACCATTGCCTTTCAAGGAGAGAGAGCGAGAGAGAGAGGGAGCATATGCCCATTCTGTAAAGTCCCAACATGGTTATCTACTCTGCTGGGAAAAGATGCTTCTGGAAATTTGTCAAAGTGAAAGGGTGTCTATATAGAATTTTGTGCCATGCCTATCACTGTGGTCAACTGTATAGTCCCATACTGTGGTGTGAGCCTCAGAGCCCCCCAATGCCAACTGGCAAAGGTGTCCTATCAGGCCTGACAAACTCACTACATCAAACACATTGCTGTCATATTTATCTATAAAGAATGTCACAAAAGGTATCTAATAAAAGCTTCTATCATACTGGTCATCATAAGCATGGTGAGATGTATGTACAGGTGTCATGCAAGAAGTTGTTTGTAGGTACAAAAATATCTTTAAACTAAGTAACCAGGAAGGGTTGAGAAACAAGTTTTCCATAGACAAAGGAACACTGATTTACCTGTCTGCCTAGGTCTCTGATGTAAAGGAATCAGGGTAAGCCAAACACAAAGTATGCTCCATTTGCATCTAGGCAATCAGAACAAACAAGTTAACAGGAGTATGAGAAAGCAGCATGGTGTGAGCACACCAGAGAATCTCATCTACTGGGCACAGTTCCAAAGGGTACATTTCAGAGGATTACTGGACTATGAAGAGGGGGAAAGAACCACTTTTGTGGTTCATCACTGACAGAGCAAAAAGGACAGCACTTTTTGTATCTATGAAAGCCGGATCCTGGCTTTAGGCCTGGTAACATTGAGAGGTTGCTGTAGGCAAGATGCTTATGTTTATTGCAGTATTGTTGTAGCTGTGTTTGTCCCAGGATATTAGAGAGACAAGGGGGTGAGGTAATATCTTATATTGGGCCAACTTCTGTTGATGAGAGAGACAAGCTTTCAAGCTACACAGCGCTCTTCTTCTTCAGGTCAAAGTCATGTTTAGCTCTTAGAAGTATGTTATTTGTAACCATTTCTGTTTCCATTATTCTCACTTTGTATCACTTAAATCTCTCTCTTTGGTAATAAACTTCCCTATGTTCTCATAAGTAGATCTCAGTGACCAGTGGAGTAAGCAAAGTGTGAATTCTTAGTTGAATCAAACAAGCTGGTGAGAACACTCTCTTTTTGGAGATAGCAAATTTGGTAATTTCTGAGGATTTAGTGGCAGGGGCTGGATACTCCAGGGAAAGACAGGGGGCTCGGGAACTGGGGTGCACAAAGTGTTATCTGCAAAGCGAAGTGAGGGCTGACAGAGTCATGAGAAGTTTGTCAACATGGCTAACACAGAGGGGTGACAGCTGTCATGCAGTTTAGCACCGGCAAATCTCTCTCTTGATAAGTAATGGGGGGGGGAGTTTACACGATGACCTGCAGATTTGGGTGCATTGAAAAAGCATCACACCTGGATTTGCTGAATCCTTGAATCTTTGGATCTTATCCAGCTCTCACTGAGTCTATAGCAGTATTTTATGGGAGTTGGATCAGGCCCTTTGACATGGAGTTAGTTGAACTGGGATTCTATATGGAAGGAGGGAGAAAGGTAGGAGTTGAGTTAAAGAGTAGGAGAAAGCCAACAATAAACCTGGCATAACAAATATTGCACTGAACCACATGGATTCCCCTTATCTAGAAGCACACCCCAATCCAATAGGTCAGACTCCATTCTGCATTAAAAGACCTAGCTAAGGAATGAAATGGTATAAAACAAGAACTTTCCAGAATTGGAACTAATACTGTCTGGTTGAGCGGGTTAACACTCTAGAGGGCTGTGTAGATACTGGTGAATATGGGCTCAGCTAGCTGACTGAAAACATTGCGGGCTTGTGAGCTGAAACATTCCTTAGCTCTTTGCTGAAAAAATGATTTAAAAATATAAAAACCTGTCTTACCACCTACCTTGTGAAAAAGCTGGTGCAGAGCTCACCATTCGTGTAAGTGTGGCTTGTTCGAGTGAGTGAGCATCCTTGCCTTTTGTAGGGCGAGATCCTGGCTATATTATAATTTAGATAAGGCATTACATTCCTGACGAATGTTTAAAGAATACAAAGCATGATCTCTGTTTAAGACCAGCTTCCATCTTGAGCCATCCTTTTCCAATTTATCCATCTACGAGACAAGGATTCTAAGAATACAGGCAAACTATTGTATCACAGAGAAAAGAACTTGTTTCACACAGCTGGTGGACTGGGGAAACAACCAAAGAAGGGGAGGAGATATCATCTCCTTTGACTGGAGTAATAATTACCTTTTCTTGGTATCAGTAGTATATATTTACAGTATGGTAGCACCTAAAAGTCTCAGTTGTGATTGAGGCCCCATTGTGCGAGGCTTTGTATAAACAGAGACAATCCCTGGCCTGGAGGACTTACTTTTGTGACTAAATATGCAGTCTAAGGGTCCAACTGTAACTTTGGCTGCTTCTGTATGTCCAGAAAACAGGTTTGGCTAAGTGTTTTTCTGTGCATGTGAGGTTACAAATTATTACAGTGGATGCAGACTGTGTCATAATATTCATGCCTTTTATCCTTAAAGATCATTCTAACTTCAGATAGTGCAGACTATAGCTGCTTGTTTACTTGGAGCAATTTCATGCATGGGGGTTATTTAATCAGCATTCCATAGACTCCATTGGCTTCCAGATTGTTTCAGTAAATGCCAGGTGTCTGCATAATCTATCCAGTCTTACATGGTTTAGGGGCTGTCTCTCTCAGGAACCAACCCTCTGATAATGCTCTAATCTGACAGTTAAGATCAGTGGAAGAATTTGATGGGCCCTAAAATTAGAGCTGGTTAAAAATTTTCCAATGGATGATTCCTCCACTAGAAAATGCCAGTTTTTCCTAATAGACACATTCCATGGGAAAATTTCAATTTCAGCAAAATTTCATTTAGAAAAAAATAATCAAAACAAAGCATTTTGATAAGATCAAAACTGCATGTTTCATTTTGAAATATTAGCGCTGTCAAGCGATTAAAAAATTAATTGTGATTAATCACACTGTTAAACAAGAATAGAATACCATTTATTTAAATATTTTTGGATATTTTGTACATTTTCAAACAATTGATTTCAATTACAACACAGAATACAAAGTGTATAGTGCTCACTTTATATTATTTTTATTACAAATATTTGCACTGTAAAAAACAAATTTTATTTTTCAGTTCACCTAATACAAGTACTGTAGTGCAACATCTTTATCATGAAAGTTGAACTTACAAATGTACAAAAAAACCTGCACTCAAAAATAAAACAATGTAAAACTTTAGAGCCTACAAGTCCACTCAGCCCTACTTCTTGTTCAGCCAATCGGTAAGGCAGACAAGTTGGTTTACATTTGCAGAAGATAATGCTACTCGCTTGAAGGGCCGAAATCTATATGCTATTTATGTAACAACCTGATATATAGACTGTGTCAGCTCTTTTTACAGGCCCAAAGTCCAGAGTTTGGTCAAGAGGCCAGAGCCTAAGGCAAATAGTGAACAATATTAGCTAAGAAGCAGAACAAACAAAAGACAACCTTGCTTATTGCTGAGATAAGCTTGGTCAGCATGATGCCAGATGGAGAAATATAACTGGTGGCTATATCTAAAAGTTGCAAACAGACCTAAGGAATGAAAGGGGCCCTGTTTCTTCCGTAGAAGAGGTGCCTTCCTACACACCAACCTTGAGTTTATGGAAGAGGTTCAAACTTGTCAGTATGAGATATGACATCCTCCCTCTCACAGATGTACACCCCTCCTCCAAGCCATTACCAGTGCCTGTCTTAGAAACACAAATGAGCAACTAAAAAGCAATCTTCATTGCCATGTACTTTTCATTTGTCTCTTTGCTTTAACCCCTAGGTATGTACCTGAGGACAATCAGAGGAGCTACTTCGTTCCTATGGATCCCGAATCAGAATTCAACATATATATTTTATAATAACACAGTTTATACATTGTTTAAAGGAAAACACCTGAGTACTAATTGTATGTTACTTCTTAACCTGAAACCATGGGCAGAGACATTATGTAATCGTTGTCAATTGGTTACTGTGCTTATTTTGTCTTGCTGCTAGACCTATCCAGGGGTTTGGGACTGCCTACCCTGCCATTTCCCTCTGCCCAAGGAAAATCCATATAATCCATTGTAATCAATTGTTTGGCAGTGTCTCTGAGCCTAATAAGCAAGGTGACACTCCGCCAGCGCTGTGCATAATAAACCCACATGGTTGATTCTACACGGTGTCCATACTTTCTTCCTTCACTGCGTGTTTACAATGTCACCTGAAAGTAAGAACAGGCATTAACAGGTTACTGTTGTAGCTGGCATCACAAGATATTTACGTGCCATTTGCACTAAAGATTCATATGTCCCTTCATTCTTCAACCACGACTCCAGAGGCCATACGTTCATGCTGATGATGGATTCTACTGGATAACAATCCAAAGCACACAATGAAGACCAATGCACATACATTTCCATTATCTAAGTCAGATGTCACCAGAAGGTTGATTTTCTTTTTTGGTGGTTTGGGTTCTGTAGTTTCTGCAGCAGCATATTGCTTTTTTAACTCTTCTGAAAGCATGTTCCACACCTCCTCCCTCTCAGATTTGGGAAGGCACTTCAGATTCTTAAAACTTGAGTCAAGTGCTGTAGCTATCTTTAGAAATCTAACATCTTTGTGTTTTGTCAAATCTGCAGTGAAAGTGTTCTTAAAATGAACAACATGTGCTAGGTCATCATAGGAGACTGCTATGACATGAAATATATGGCAGAATGAAGGTAAAAGAGCA
Source organism: Lepidochelys olivacea (assembly GCF_965140295.1). Lineage (NCBI taxonomy): Eukaryota > Metazoa > Chordata > Testudines > Cheloniidae > Lepidochelys > Lepidochelys olivacea. The sequence continues at coordinate 70,391,426 of NC_140411.1, read as the reverse complement.
CAGGAGACATGCAATTCTTCCCCAAGGAGTTCAGTCACAAATTTAATTAATGCTTTTTTTTAACGAGTATCATCAGCATGGAAGCATGTCCTCTGGAATGGTGACCAAATCATGAAGGGGATACGAATGTTTAGCATATCTGGCACGTAAATATCTCGCAACACCAGCTACAAAAGTGCCATGAGAATACCTGTTCTCACTTTCAGGTGACATTGTAAATAAGAAGTGAGCAGCATTATCTTCCATAAATGTAAACAAACTTGTTTGTCTGAGCGATTGGCTGAACAATAAGTAGGACTGAGTGGACTTGTAGGCTCTAAAGTTTTACATTGTTTTGTTTTTTTGAGTGCAGTTATGTAACAAAAGAATTTATATTTGTAAGTTGTACTTTCACAATAAAGAGACTGTATGATGTGTATTGAAAAATACTATTTCTTTTGTTTATGATTTTTACAGTGCAAATATTTGTAATAAAAAATAATACAATGTGAGCACTGTACATTTCTGTGTTGTAATTGAAATAAATATATTTGAAAATGTAGAAAAATATTCAAAATATTTAATACATTTCAATTGATATTCTATCGTTTAACAGTGTGATTAAAAGTGTGATTAATAGCAATTAATATTTTTAATCACAATTTTTGAAATAATCGCATGAGTTAACAGATTAATTGACAGCTCTACAAAATAGATTTCATTTCATTTTTGTTTCAAGCACTATATATGCATTGTTGATATAAAGTCAAAATTAAAACAAAACATTTTGATTTTATCAATACAAATTGACCGGACACCGGGGGTGGGGGGGAATATTGGTTCTTGGGAATTGATTTTTTGTTCCAATTCAGTGTCTGAATGTCACTCAAAGCAGATAATCCAAGTTTCAACCAGCTCTACCTAAAAGTACGTCAGAAGACCAATAGCAGAATGCTGAGTGGAGAACCTTGGAATCAGGAATTTACTACCCTTGTTAGCCCAACCAAACTAAGGTTTGTTAACTCTTGGGGCATACCTGAAAGCCTGCCTCACTAAAGGCTTTTTCTGAAAGAGAAGGCTTACTGAAGAGTTTTTGTTTAATTTTTCTCTTGCACGAGTGATTATATTTTTATAGACAAATTATTTAGACTGATATTAATATGCTTGAGTTTATGTTGTTTGTGTGCTTAGAGGTGTTTTGTGTTTGATAGATCAGTTTGGAAATCAAGAAAATAAGACATAAGGAGACCCATATTATCATCTTCTTTTTTCCATATGTTGGATCAATGATCAAGGTTAAATGCCGTGACAATATTTCATTTAAAAAATAAAAAGCCTTTCCCCTGAGAAACAGGTTGATGCAAACATTCTCTATCCAATCAAATCAATCATACTCAAGCGCCTAAAGAATCAGAGCAATGCAGCAACTTTTAAACAGAGTTAACTCAAACACAGGAAGGATAACTACTCCAGTATAGGACAGGGACTATAAAGATATGGAAAATAAGTTCCCTTCTTACATTATGAGAATCCCATGGTGGCCAGTTACACAAGCTTTCTAGTTACTGTGTACCACCAAGCAATGTACGTAGCTAGAGGGAGAAATGGGACATGGATGTTGACCTCAGTGCTTCATAAATAAAAATAGTTATGTACACATTTCATTTGTATCTGGACCAGTCCATTTACATTTGATAATTTCAGAATCACATGAGTGTGCCATAGAGGAAAGGCACATCATATTTTGTACAGATTCTTTGAATTTTCATGGATAAATTAAATTGACTTTGTATTGTTTTGCGTTTCACTAAATCAGACTGCTCTTTTCCTGGTTTTTATGGATTTAGTTCAAGAAAGCAAGAGATTTCAGATAATATAAAAAATTATTTCAATTTCACTGACTGCTTTGGTACATCGATTGTAGGGCTCTGTCCTTAATAATACTTGTCCAAGCACACAGTCTACTAGCACTGAAAAGACAAAACTACTTTTTAAGTAGCACTATAACCTGTATAGCTTTGTGAAGTTGAATAGCTGCTGTAAGGGTCTCATTGATAATGCTGGAAGGGAAACGTCAAACAGCAATCAGCAAACAGAGTGAAGCATGTGCATAAGTGTTTGCAGATTTGAGACCACAGTATTTGCCTTATATATTATATAAATTTATTTAATTACATCAGTATAAACCCTCTTTTTGTTGTAGTCGTTCTGGTATTCTTGGTGTATTTTGTATTAGCACTTAGTAGAGAGAAATTCAACTTCCACTCAGGAATGGATACTTTCAAACATGTTATTAACACTTCCTGTGATGGGGTTTACAAACCCCATACAAAGGCTGAGGCAGGGGAAGGGCTAGGCCCAGAAGGCCTTGTCCCTCAGAATCTGTCGAGCATGCTCCTGGGAAGAAGACCAATATAAAGGGAGCTCCTGCAGCCCCAGTTAAGGGAAGAAAGAGAGTGCATTTCAAGGAGTACCACTTTGCAGCAGCAGAAGCTGCTGCTACTGATGGGATGTGGCTGTGAGTTTCTTCCCTCCCCACCCCAGCCAAGAACCATGGGCAAGGGGGACGAGAGGGCCACAGGCATTGGCCCTAGACTGCAGGGATTTTGAAGTAAAGACTAAATAAACTACAGCCACATGCCAAACTGAGACACAAGGTCTGGTAGGAAGTGGCCCGGGGGGAAGGTGAGCAAAGGGCTGGCCAAACCTAGGCCATCTCACACCACTGAACTTTCAGAGCCCTGGGTGGGGGCCAGGTGGAAAGGGAGGGTCCGAGTCCCCCTACCCACTGCAGAGATACAACTCCTGGCCCCAAGGAGGGCAGACCTAGGGGTTACCAGCCAAGAAGCAAATCCAGCAGGGCCAGTCCATCCAGAGGACCAGAACACCCCAAACTGATAAAAAGACTGGAATCATAGGCCCAGACCACAAGGTCTACTGACTGACGAAATCACCCTGCTAAACTTACCTGGGTGAAACTCACCTTTGTGCAGAGGACCATCACAATCATAGGACTGGAAGGGACCGCGAGAGGAAACAGAGCAGGAACACCTCATATATGACCTAGAAACCAGGGGGACTCCCTACAGGTTTCAGAAGTGCTACTGGTCTGGTGGTGGGCCCCAAAGACTCCCTAGTCACATAGAATCATAGGCCTGGAAGGGACCTTGAGAGTTTTATAGTCCAGTCCCCTGCACTCAAGGCAGGATTAAATATTATCTAGACTATCCCTGACAGGTGTTTGTCTAACCTGGTCTTAAAAATCTCCAATGATGGAGTTTCCAGAACCTCCCTAGGTAATTTATTCCAGTGCTTAACCACTCTGACAGTTAGGAAGTTTTACCTAATAACAAATTGAATCCGCCTTTGCTGCAATTTAAGACCACTGCTTCTTGTCCTATCCTCAGAGGTTAACAACAACACTTTTTCTCCCTCCTCCTTGTAATAACATTTTGTGTACTTGAAAACTGTTATCAGGTCCCCTCTCAGTCTTCTCTTCTCCAGACTAAAGAAATCTTCCCTCATAGGTCATGTTTTCTAGACCTTTAATCATTTTTGTTGCTCTTCTCTGGATTTTCTCCAATTTGTCCACATCTTTCCTGAAATGTGGCACCCAGAACTGGACACAATCAGTTGAGGCCTAATCAGCATGGAATAGAGTGAAATTTTTACTTATTGTGTCTTGCTTACAACACTCCTGCTAATACATCCCAGAATGATATTTGCTTTTTTTTGCAACGATGTTACACTGTTGACTTATATTTAGCTCATGATCCACTATGACCCCCAGATCCCTTTCCGCGGTACTCCTTCCTAGGCAGTCATTTCCCATTTTCTATCTGTGCAACTGATTGTTCCTTCCTAAATGGAGTACTTTGCTTTTTGTCCTTATTGAATTGCATCCTATTTACTTCTGACTGTTTCTCCAGTTTGTCCAGATCATTTTGAATTTTAATCTTATCCTCCAAAGCACTTGCAACCTTTCCCAGCTTCATATCATCTGCAAACTTTATAAGTGTACTCTGTATGCCATTATCTAAATCACTGATGAAGATATAGAACAGTCTCGGACCCAGAACTGATCTCTGTGGGACCCCAGTTGACATGCCCTTCCAGCTTGACTGTGAACCACTGATGATTATGCTCTGGGAACAGTTTTCCAACCAGTTATACACCCACCCTGTAGTAACTCCATCTAGGTTGTTTTTCCCTAGTTTGTTTATGAGAAGGTCATGCGAGACAGTATCAAAAGCCTCACTAAAGTCAGGATATACCACATTTACTGCTTCCCACTTATCCACAAGGCTTGTTACTCTGTCAAAGAAAGCTATCAGGTTGGCTTGACGCAATTTGTTCTTGATAAATCCATGCTGTTACTTATCACCTTAATATCTTCTAGGTGTTTTCAAATTGATTGCTTAATGATTTGTTCCATTATCTTTCCGGATACAGAAGTTAAGCTGACTGGTTTGGAATTCCCCGGGTTGTCCTTATTTCCCTTTTTACAGATTGGCAATATATTTCCCCTTCTCCAGGCCTCTGGAATCTCTCCCATCTCCTATGACTTTTAGAAGATAATCGCTAATGGCTCATATATCTCCTCAATCAGCTCCTTCAGTATTCTAGGATGTATTTCATCAGGCCCTGGTGACTTGAACACATCTACCTTGTCTAAATAATTTTTAACTTATTCTTTCCCTTATACACCATTTCAGTCCCATTTCAGCCATCAATATAAGGCTTACATGGGACGTGGGTGGTGCACAGGTCTTGTAGTGCCTCTCCGCACAGGGATAAAATTTTACCCATTCTGCAATAAGGATTAAAATGAAATGTAGCCTTCCCCACCTGGGGCCCCTTTTTCAAGCTTCAAAGAAGATTAATTAAAACATTTCCAACAGTAACGGAAGCAATAAAAGCAAAATGTGAAACTATAAGAAAAAGTGAGAATTTAATATTCAACAGTTCAAGTGTAATCTATGTTCTCCTGTGCCTTTGAGTCTGTCTTTGGTGCTGTAAGCCCAGTTAAAAGTACCTTGATGCAAAACCATACCTTACTGTGCCACGTTCAGACAATATCTGTTTCCACAGCAAAGTACAATCAAGTTTTTAAAAGGAAGTATTTAGCTAAAATTATTTAGGATATTACTGTTGAAATACTGACCAATTATCCTTCATTAGCCTTTTAAGCACATTTTGTGAATAGCATAGCATGCAGAGTCATAACTTTGGCCTCAGGTAATTTTGGAAAAGAACCATATGAAGTTGTGTGGGAGTCAGTCCATGATTCCACTCTACAGTAATTACTGGAGATGTTCTAACAAGTTTTAGAATGGTTATTCTAGAAAAATAAAATAATATTAAGGGCCCAATTCTGCTTCCATTTAATGTAGTAGGAGTTTTGCTATTTTCTTTAATGGAAGCAGGAATGGATGCGTAGTCCACTCCAAATGAATAAAAAGTAATACTGAAGTTTATACCAAAGGATGAGTAAAATATAAGGCAAAGAACAGAATAGTGCACCGTGGGTTTATTGATGGCAGCAGTAACAATTTGCTTTTTTCATATGTAAAAAGTATTTTGCTTCATACAACTAAGAACGTTAAAAAAAGTCTTGTGTGCTGATCAGCTCTGGATTCCTCCTGATCACAACAGCCGTCTTTCTTGTATTCTGTTCCTCAGGAAAAACCAGAAGTTCTTCTAGAAGTCTCGAGCACTGGGGGGTTGTCGATGACTTTTTCCCCCCCAAGAACTTTGCTAAATGAAAAAAATAAGATACATAAGCTACAAAGCTCTCTATTTTCTGTACAATTTCTATTTTTCATCCAAAAGAGTACGTATCTATTCTATTGTACTTAAGAGAAATAAGCCTTTAGAAGAGTAAACTGGAAGGTTATACTTCAATGCAATAGACATGACTAATACTATATTACCAAAAAAACAAAACAACCCTCCCCTGCCCCACACATACACTTCTAAGCAATGAGAGTCTATGAAAATGACATTTTTTTTCTTTGGTGAGAACTTCAAGGGACTTTGACAAAGAGGTTTAGAGTAATTGTGACGGAGCAAAGGGAAGTCTAAAAAATAAATAAATGACCAAGGCTTTTAGGATCTCCTCAGCCCCTCTCCAAGACCCACAATCCACAAAAGCAGAGATTTTTTCTCTTTTAGTTATCCTCCTCCCCCTACATTACAGTGATATTATCTCTAGCAAAGGTGGGCTAGACAGCATTTTAATTGAAGTTAGGAGCCAGATTCTGATACCTTTACTTGCTTTGAGTAGTACATTACTCCACAAGTAGCACTGTTGAAATCATATCTTATGTGATCTAATTACTACTGGCGTTGAAGGGACAGTTCCAGTGGGTCTTTTATTGATTCTTCAATAAATGTTTGAACTAGAATCTCCCTAGCCCTTTTCCTAGATAGCAGTAAAGTATCCTTTCTAGTTTGGGTGTGCCCAGTCTGAGTTAGGTTGCCAACTTTCTAACTGCACAAAACCAAACACCCTTGCCCCGCCCCATCCCTGAGGCCCAGCCCCCACTCACTCCATTCCCCCTCCTTCCGTCACTCACTCTCCTCCACCCTCACTCACTTTCATCAGGTTGGGGCAGGGATTTGGGGTGCGGTGCAGGGTGAGGGCTCTGGCTGGGGGTGTGGACTCTGGGGTGGGGCCGGGGATAAGGGCTTTAGGGTGCAGCTCCTGTCGGGTGGTGCTTACTTCAGGTGGCTCCCGAAAGGGACTGGAATGTCCAGCTCCTAGGTGGAGGGGCTGGGGGCTCTGCGCACTGCCCATGCTCACAGGTGCCGCTCCCACAGCTCCCACTGGCTGCAGTCCCTGGCCAATGGGAGCTGCAGAGCTGGCACTTGGGGTGGGGCAGTGTGCAGAGGCCCCATGGCTGCCCCTGTGCCTAGGAGCCGGACATACTGGCCACTTCCAGGAGCCGTGCAGAGCCAGGACAGGCAGGGAGCTTGCCTTTGTCCCCCTGCGCTGCTCACCGGACTTTTAATGCCCCTTCAGCAGTGCTGACTGGAGCTGCCAGGTTCCCTTTTCGACCTGGTGTTCCGGTTGAAAACCGGATGCCTGGCAACCCAAAGCCTGAGCTTCCTGCCTCCCCTACTTGTAATATTTCTTCTTGAAAGAATCATTCTGTTACTGTGTCTTCTCAGTGAAAGCTGAATGAAAATTTTTCAAATTTTTGTGGGGCCATAACAATTGCTTGGAATAATCAAGATCATAAAATAATTTGTGGGTAAATTTTTACAAACCACCTAAGGGATTTACAAGTCTAGGTCCCATTTTCATAAGTGACCAAGGCACTTATGAAGTTATGAGGCTAAGTCAGTGGAAGGCTCGTTCACCTGTGCATCTACCAATGTGATATATGCCATCATGTGCCAGCAATGCCCCTCTGCCATGTACATTGGCCAAACTGGACAGTCTCTACGTAAAAGAATAAATGGACACAAATCAGACGACAAGAATTATAACATTCAAAAACCAGTCGGAGAAGACTTCAATCTCTTTGGTCACTCGATTACAGACCTAAAAGTGGCAATTCTTCAACAAAAAAACTTCAAAAACAGACTCCAACGAGAGACTGCTGAATTGGAATTAATTTGCAAACTGGATACAATTAACTTAGGCTTGAATAAAGACTGGGAGTGGACGGGTCATTACACAAAGTAAAACTATTTCCCCTTGTTTATTCTCCCTCCCTCCCCCCGTTCTTGTCAACTGCTGGAAATGGCCCACCTCGATTATCACAACAAAAGGTCCCCCCCCCTCCACCCCGCTCTCCTGCTGGTAATAGCTCACCTTTCCTGATCACTCTTGTTACAGTCTGTATGGTAACACCCACTGTTTCATGTTCTCTGTGTGTATAAAATCTCCCCACTGTATTTTCCACTGTATGCATCTGATAAAGTGAGCTGTAGCTCATGAAAGCTTATGGTCAAATACATTTGTTAGTCTCTCAGGTGCCACAATTACTTCTTTTCTTTTTGCGGACACAGACTAATACGGCTGCTACTCTGAAACCTGTCAGTGGAACCTAAGTCTCTTTTGAAAATGGGACTCAGGCAGTTTTGAAAAATGTACCCACCATCTGTTCAAACTGCATAGATTTCAGCAATTTTTAATGCCATTCATGCTTATGTCTCTGTGCAGGGAAGATTATCAGTTGCATTAGATAGGACAAAAATGAATAAGAGATATAAAACCTTCAGGATATAATGCAACTATGAACCAAGCTGGCAAGTTATACCTTGACTGCCCATCACCAAGTTTCTTGCATCTTCTAGGTCTTTAACTAATGACATAGGAACGACTTCACTTCCTGCCTGAACAGTACCAAATTACTCTTTAAAGAGGAAATGACACCCTCTCAAAAGTTCTCAGAAATAGATATGAGGAAGGGGTCAGCATTTGGAGCCTTTCCCCAATTACCTAAGATCTCGTTCCTACAGCCCTGAAAGCTCTTGTGAGCTAAAGAAGATAAAGGGGAAGGGTCCATTTTGACTTTATTACCTATATTTAAAATTGGGGAGGAATAGATTATAATGCTACTCCTTCCTCCCAAAGTTGGTTTAAAACAAAAAATACAAACAAATTCTGACATGGGGAAGTGCAAAGGAAAACATTTAGGATGAATTTTCAGCATTGGTCTAGCTCTGTTCCACTGATTTCAATGACAAGACAGTGAGATTAATTCTAAATCCTGCAAATCTCACCCAAAATGTAATGAACAGAGAGCAGCATAGTGATCTACCTGAAAAAGATACTAAGAGGGCCTGTCTGATGGATGTCTTAGCTATATTTGAAAACCCATCCACTGCAATGTAAAGCTGACCTTTTCTTCACCTGCCTACACCTCAGACAGACCAATTTCCTCTATAGATTCTGTTGGACTCATCACAAACTCCACAAAGCAAACCTAGTAAGCTCAGTAAAATAAAGAGAACTTTGAGATATACTTCAGTATCCAAACGGATTAGTGAAACACACAGTTTTAAAATTAAGCACAAATGCTTACTACTGAGATGGTTAAAAGTCTAACCCATTTCTGGAAAAGTAAACAGCCATGCCTCTTTTCTAAAGATTCAACAGCAAACACTGACGCGGTGTGGGAGGGAAATAACTTGTATTACAAATTCCAGAAGGAATAAAGTCAAAAGACTGTTTTACTTGGAACCGTTACATTATCTAGCCTAAATGGGAACCTTCATTAAGCTCAGATACACATATAATCCTAGGTTTCAGAGTAACAGCCGTGTTAGTCTGTATTTGCAAAAAGAAAAGGAGTACTTGTGGCACCTTAGAGACTAACCAATTTATCTGAGCATAAGCTTTCGTGAGCTACAGCTCACTTCATCGGATGCATGTGAGCTGTAGCTCACGAAAGCTTATGCTCAAATTGGTTAGTCTCTAAGGTGCCACAAGTACTCCTTTTCTTTTTACATATAATCCTGTTGCTTCTCCTGTTACCTTGCTATCACTTCACTTCTTTTCCTAATTACAGAATTTACTTAGAGAACAAAAAGCTGTAAATATAATTTTGCCTTAAAATATTAATGCTTTCTTTTGGTGTAAAAATGGAATAAACTTTTAACATGAAGTATAATAAAGATTTTCTCTTTGTAATTATTTCCTATGCTTGGTATCGGAAGTTTTCCAAATACAATCTTAAAGTTAATAATAAAAATAAAAGTTGATCATCATCAGATTTAAACATTTTTATTAATATAAAATATGCACACAAATCCACAAACACAAATGTGTAATTTTCACATTTTTAAATAGTTTACATTTAGTCATAGTTACTGAGATTTAACATTATAATAGGCAAGGAAAGCAACTCATTTCATTTTTTGATCTAGTCCAACTGAAGATTCATATTAGTCAATGTGCAAATGATATAGTTTCATAGTGAGTTGTAATGACAATGAATATTGGATATGCATAACCCCACTACATTTTATATTTGAACTGCATAAATACAAGTATGTTAAGACTGAACTGCACTGGGACTGATAACATTAGCCAACGTGTAACAGTCTAAGCTGCCATTGGCCATTTATTACATTTGGCCAATAACCCCAAGTTTTGGGTAAGAAATAGCTATTGGATGTATCTTTTTGAGCAAGTTTTGAAATAAGCAGCTTCTGTGCAGAATTGGAGGACAGGAAATATCTAATTTCTTCAGCTAAGGAATAATGTTTTAAATTGTGAGGAAGAAGTATAGTGATATTTTAAAACATATTATTTGGACTGTCTCTTAAAAGATGATAAAACATGCTAAGAAACTGTATTCAGCTTCATGAGACACCTGTTTTTTTTTTTAAATCCTCTATTTTCTTTTAAAATAAATTATATATCAATTTTCTCTGCAGAATTTAATTACTAACTGCAGATAGAGCGTGTTTAAGTTTGTTTTGTTGTGCAGATATTTTTCCACCTAAATATAGCCACTTAATTTAGAGAGGTTTCAGAGTAGCAGCCGTGTTAGTCTGTATTCGCAAAAAGAAAAGGAGTACTTGTGGCACCTTAGAGACTAACAAAGTTATTTGAGCATAAGCTTTCGTGATGCTCAAATAAATTTATTAGTCTCTAAGGTGCCACAAGTACTCCTTTTCTTAATTTAGAGAGTTTCTGCAAAAAACCAATCATGATTGACATTTTAGAAAAATGTTAGAAAAATTGTATTTGCCACCCAGGATCAGACCAGCAGGTCCAGCTAATCCTGTATCCTGTCTCTGTCGTTGGTCTGTACTTGATGCTTCAAAGGAAGGTGTGAGGAGCCCTGTAGTAAACAATTACAGAATAATCTACTCATTGAGAAAGTTTCTTCCGAAATCCCATCAGTTAGTGGTTTGCTTATGTTGTGAAATATGAGGGTTACTACCGCCTCCCATCCTATATTTTCACCTATTATGCAACTGAGGATGTTCCCATTATCCATAAACACGCCTAATCCTTTTTTGAATCCTATTTAACTATAGGGATTAGATCTTAACCCCACTGAAGTCAACGGGAAACTCCAGGATTTCACTCTTGGCCTCAATTTATCTCACAGTAAAGAGTTCTTTTTAGTGGATCAAAATTTGTTGACTTTCCTTTTAATTAAATATCCTTTAGTTCTTGCAATATGAGGAAGGGTAAGAAGGAGCAACCAAATATAACTCTCTCTTAAATCCCTTCTTTTCCATCTCACTAAATTAAACAATCCCAAAACGTTTCAATCATTCTCTTATGGAAGAGGCATGGAAAGTCTAACCATTATCATCATCCATCTGTGGACTTCTATTACTCTTTCTATATCTCTTATGCAATAAGAGTGACCACAGCTGAACATGGTATTCCAAGACAGCTTGTACCATCAATTCATATAATGAAAATACAATATTTTCATTATAATTTGCTATTTTGTTAGCTTTATTGACAGCCACTGAACTTTGAAAGGGCTGTTTATTAAGTTCACCATGACACGCAAGTCTTTTTTTTTCCTCAGCAGATACAGTTAGTTTAGAATCCACATTTGTATATACCCCACAAGATTTGGAAATACATAAAGGTTTGTTTGTATTTTTAATTATCTGTGAAATTTCTGGTGTTGGTGACTCACTCACCTTCTCTCAGCAAATTTCTCAGTAAATGTATTGGGTTTTAAAAATTGAATCTCTACAGAACACTAAACAGGGTGTTCATAATTAGCTCAATTATTACTTTGATACAAGTCAGGAATAAATTTTGTATGCCCAATTGCCAAAACTAAATGAATAATCTCCAAGAAAGCACAGAAAAGGAAAGTATTTGTCCTTTCGCCTCAGAAACACTAGTTGTGTTCATTGCAGAGTATGGGTGGAACATCCCCACTGCAAAACCCTACCCATGCCAGACCCACATGGCTGTGTCCACAATGGTGCTGTATCAGCCTGTGCCCTGGGCTGGATTTCTAGCAGGATATCCCATGCAGCGCATTCAATTGTGCCACTCTATAAACGCATGCACAATTTGATATGGGAGACCTAGTCCCTGCACTGAGATTCCACCTGCTCAATTACCTCTGCTGCCAGCTTCTCAGAGTTATCATCACAGAACTCTTGATTATGGGTACATTGCCTGAATTATGGGTCCTACTGATATCACACACACAGCTTTACCAGAAGCCTGGTGTCAGCTTCTGACCAATTGGCAGCATGGAGGAAAGATTTCTTGGATGGCATATCTGTTCAAATGGTGTGGAAATGCAGCAGAAATGGAGCAGGCAAACATGGGGTTAAAATGCAGTGCAGAAGAAGGGAATGGTTAGACAAGAAGAGCCCAGATGGAATTGTGGGATTTGATTGGAGGACTAACCGCGCTCAGGTTTGATTATCCTGCATTCTCACTGTAAAGTAGGCAGATTGCCAGGCTGAAGTGAAACCCAAGCTAAAGCCATGCCAGCTAATCTGTCTTAAAGCACTGTCAAAACTGGGTTAGAGGTTTTTCTGTGTGGACAGAAGAGGATTTGGGTCAACACCCAAGTTATAGGTAGGGCCCTACCAAATTCACAGTTCAATTTCACAGTCATAGGATTTTAAAAATCATAAATTTCATGATTTCAGCTATTTAAATCTGAAATTTCACAGTGTTGTAATTGTAGGGGTCCTGACCCAAAAAGGAGTTGTGTGGGGGTGGGGGAGCAAGATTATTATAGGAGGGGTTGTGTTACTGCTACCCTTACTTCTGCAAATGCTTCTGCAGCAGTGCTGCCTTCAGAGCTGGGCAGCTGGAAAGCCATGGACGCTGGCCAGGAACCCAGCTCTGAAGGCAGAGCCACAGCCACCAACAGTGCAGAAGTAACGATGGCATAATACAGTATGGCCACCCTTACTTCTGCACTGCTGCCTGCAGAGCTGGGCCCTCAGTCAGCAGCCACTGCTCTCTGGCTGCCCAGCTCTGCAGGCAGTGCAGAAGTAAAGGGGGCAATACTGCAACCCCCCTAAAATAGCCTTGTGACCCCCCTGCAACTCCTTTTTGGGTCAGGACCCACAACTTGAGAAACGCTGGTCTCCCCTATGAAATCTGTATCATATAGGGTAAAAACACACAAAAGACCAGATTTGACAGGGGGAGACCAGATTTCATGGTCCGTGATGTGTTTTTCTTGGCTATGAATTTGGTAGGGCCCTCGTTATAGTCTAGACTAACTCCGCAAAACTAACTCCGTGAAAACATACTCTAGCAGATAGACCTTGCAAAGGAATTTAGAGAAATATACTCCGAGCCATGTGAAGGAGGAAGAGGACAGCAGAAGCCAACCACAAATTTAAGTACTGCTTAATAAAAACAAACATATAAGAAAACAAGAGGCAACTGAAAAAGATTCACTGGTTTATGCTCACCAAATATGATGCGACTTAAGACATCACTTCACTCATTACTGACCTTTGATCAACAGTTAAAGATTGAAGGATTCATTAGATTCACACGAAAGAAAAAGGCTAACAAGCGGGGCATGCTTGATAACTCAGCTGTTAATAGCCACTGCATTTTTGTTTTAATTTAGTAACATCATGCTTTTTGGGGGTCTAGAGATTATATGGTTTGCCTTTTACATTTGTTAGCATAGATGTGAGTTACATTTTCTGAGGATGAATCATCTCAATTTTAAAATAATAAATTATTAATAAATTAATAACTATAGCTGCAAAGATAATCTTCACTACAGATTCAGACCACAGTGAAGATTTTTATGTGCTATTTTTTGTGCTGAAGTCAGGTATCTTTTCACCTGACCATTTCATGATAGGCTCACTGGGGCCTAGACTCTAATGCAAGATCTGTAGACTCTTTTTGCTGGGCTCAGTGAGTCAATAAAAAAGGGAAATTACTTGGCTGTGTACATTGCTCATAAAAGGGCTGAAGTGCGGGAGTCTTGGACAAAGGAAGACAATACTGATTTCAGTAGGAATTTCACTTATGTATCTGAGAGGAGACTTTGGGTAACTGGACATGGAACAGAAGGAATAGGCATCTGAATAGGAAAAAACAGGAGCAGTCCCCTGGCAACGAATTCCACCGATTGACTGTATCTTGTGTAAAGAAGTATTTCCTTATGTTAGTTTTAAACTGGCTGCCTACTAATTTCATTGGGTGACCTCTAGGTCATGTGTTATGTGAGGGGGTAAATAACACTTCCTTATTCACTTTCTCTATACCATTCATGTCATATGCCCCCTCAGTTGTTGCTTTTCTCAGATGAACAGTCCCAGTCTTTTTAATTTCTCCTCATAGGGAAGCTGTTCCATACCCCTAATTATTTTGTAGCCTTTCTCAGTACTTTTTCAAATTCTAATACATCTTTTCTGAGATGGGACGACCAAACTGGACACAGTATACAAGGTGGGGACGTACGATGTACTTAGATAGTGACATTATGGTATTTTCTGTCTTATTATCTATGCTTTCCTAATGGTTCCTAACATACTGTTAGCTTTTTTGGCTGCTGCTACACATTGAGTGGATGTTTTCAGAGAACTATCTACAAGGACTCCAAGGTCTCTTTCTTGAGTAGTAACAGCTAAGTTGGATCATATGGCGTCACTTCCCCTCCAGAGTGATCTACGCTGGTATTCCTATATATTTTGTACTCTGGTATTACTGTGTCCAATTTATTACCATGATTCCGCCAAGTTTCTGAGATGCCCATTATATCAATGCCCTAATTCAATACCAGGCACTCAAGTTCACCCATCTTAGACTTCTTGCATTTGTATTCAAGCACTTGTGAAATTTGTCAATATTTAGCTGTCTGCCTTCATGTGATGTAATTGAATGGGACTCTCTTTTGTTTATCTGTTTCTCTTCAATTCCTACATGTACTTTATCAACTTCTATCCTCTCCTCTTTAATAGGATATAGAGTATCCCCATTAAAAAATCCTCCCCTAAGGGACGTGTCTGTTCGAACTATGTGGTCCTCCACACCTGTCCGCTTTCTCCCTGCCCTTAGTATACAAACTCCTCTATGGCCTTTTTAATTTTGCATGCCAGTGGTCAAGCTCCATTTTGATTTAGGTGGAGCCCATACTTCCTGTATAGATTCCTCCTTTCCCAAATTGTTCCCTGGCTCGTAATAAACCTAAATCCCTTCTCCGAACACCATTATCTCATCCACTCATGGAGACTCTGAAGTTCTGCCTGTCTAATTGACCACGTGTGTGAAGCTGGAAGCATTTCAGAGAATACTACCTTGGAGGTCCTGGATTTTAATCTTTCTTAGAAGCCTAAATTTGGCCTCCAGGACCTCTCTTCTACCTCTCTCTAAGTCACTGGTACTTAGATGTGCCACAACCATAAGCTCCTCCTCAATACTGTGCATAAGTCTATCTAGATATTTTGAGAGGTCAGTAATGTTTGCACTCATCAGGCAATTCACCATGCAATTCTCCCAGTCATCACAAACACAATTATCTGTATTTCTAATCACTGAATCCCCATTACTATTATCTGCCTTTTCCCTCCTAGGGGGGCACTGTCAGTGTAAGAGAATACCATGACATCATCTGGAAGTACAGACTAACACGGCTACCACTCTGAAACCTGCAACTATGAGATTGTTTCCCTCTGCTCCAGCTTGATGTTCTCCTTCCCCAAGATTTTCACCTTCTCAACAGCACAGAGGCTGGCAAACTGGGCGTGGGACTGCTCTACTGTGTCCCAGAACATTGTCTCTATGTACCTCTGTCTCTCTTATCTCCTCCAGTTCAGTCACTCTAGTCTCAAGAGTCTGCACTCAGTTTCTGACAGCCATGAGCTCCTTGCACCAAATGCACATACAGTGGTGGATCAGCCACTGGGCCAATGGGATCCGTGCCAGGAGCCTGGGCCAATTAGGGTACCTCTGTGCCCCAAACCCACTCTTCCCACCGGGCGCTCCTGCTGGGGAGCAGGATCGGGGTGCAGTGACTTGCCCCGCTCTGCCCGGCTGGGGCTCCTGCTGGGGAGCAGGGGAAGGCCCCGTGTCACAACAGTGCTCCAGGGCAGAACTGGCAGGAGCGGGGACAGGGTGGGACAAGCCCCCGCGCCCCAACCCCATTTCCCTGGCAGGAGAGCCGGGGGGAGAGGAGGACTTCAGGTTGGAAGGGTTGGGGAGGGCCCCCCCACTTGCTCTGGCCCAGGGTTCCACAAACCCCTAATCTGCCTCTGTGTACACATATGCCATCTGCCCACAAGGCAGGCAAACATACATGCTGCATTCAGTGCAATAAACTGGACAGCCCCCACTCTGCTGTCAGTATTCAGGTATACCTCATCAAAACATTCAGGGACAAAAACGCCAAATATATTTTCATCTGTCTATGTTCTGTCTACAGAATTGTACCCTATGTATGCACAATTTACTACCAAAAAGATATTAAGTCTTTATAGTTAAGGGGGAAAAGAACTAAATCAAAGTAAAACAGTATAAAATTAGTTGTGTAAAAGCTTTTACTTCTGACTGCAAAGGGTTGATTCTGAAAAAAATATATTAATAGTAAATTAGTAATAGTAAAATAGTAAATAGTACAATTTGTAATTAATAGTAAATCTTTATTTTAAAGATTACATATTAGGTTGTTTTATTATCAGCTTGATATAATATTTTGAAAGGAAAACATGAAACTTTTAAATTTAGTGTAATTGTTAAAACAAGTATTTTATAAAGACACAAACACTCTAGTACATACATAAAGCTGTAATAACAGTCATTTCTAGGTGTGGATTTTTGGCTTATGCCGCATTATACTTCTGAAAAATGCCATTATTACAATATAAAGCAGGCCATGTCATGTGTTACTGCTTACTTATTTTAATAAGACTTTTTATAAGAAACACTCATTTTCCCCCCTAGGAACTTTACACTGTAAATTTGGTCCTAGTATTTTATAATAGAAATTACTATAATTTATGGTACTTTTTCAACCTGCTCACCATTGGCAACTCAACACCGGAGACCTCAAGGCAACCTTGTCATTAACAAAGCTTCAAAGTTCTTTTTCTTTTTAATTATGGTAACTTTGAACAGGTTATATTATAACATTGAGGTACATACCCTTTGCCACAATGGATGCACTTTGTTGAAACTGAAATCCACAAATAAAATGTCACTACTACATATTTACCTTTTATTTTTCCTATCAGTTTCTAGCCCTTGGGGGTTGATAAAACTGTTGAGTTGGTCGTGTGGACCGCCTTGGCTGACCATCACCTCCTCTGCGGAACTCTAGAGTTTGTTCATAACCATCTTCCTCCTCCTCCTGCAGGTAAACAGCATTGTTTTAAACGTAGAAAGTAAATGAATGCATTATATATGAATAGAAACTGCTGCTTCTATGCAGATAATCACTCAGGAAACTGCCATAATGGATGACTATTTCAATTCTTTCAAATTTTTTCAAAACTGGGAAATCAAATAGTAAAATATTGAAAAGTTTCAAAACTAGATCTCAGAAACAGCAGGAAAAGGTTAAAGGGACTTGCAGCAGAGACATACATGTATAAAAGTACAATTATTTACCAAAAGTCATACAAGCAACATAATCAAAGAAGCAAGATATTTTTGCCAAAACCAGTGAAAGCTGGAGAAACTGGCCCTGGAGAGATTAGAAACATGGGGGGAATGCAACAAAGAGAAATTCAACATGGAAAAATGCAAACGAAGAAATCTGGGGAGAAATGTTCAGAAATACAGATCTGAAACAAGAGGTATATATCCATAAAGGAGTAATGCTGAAAAGGCCAACAAGCAACAGTGAACAGCAAATTAGATATGAATTTGCAATGTGCAGTGGTAATAAAAATAGCCTCTGTATATTTAGAGGCACCAGGTAATGGTGTAGAGAAGCAATTACACATCTAGTATATTGCATTCTGTCCTGGGCACCTCAAAACAAGAGAGATATTGACAAATTACAGCGAGTTCACAGAAGAGCAACAAAAATAATTAGGGGGCTGGAAAGATTGATTTATGAAAGAAGATGAAACGAGCTAAATATATAGCTTCTCTAAAATGTTTTGAGGTGCAAAATATTAGCTGTCTACAAAACTTAAAGGGTGTATACATTAAGAATGGGGAAGAATTATTTTGAGTGGCACAAGAGGATATAAAAACAGTTACCTACATTTTCATGACTGTTGTTTTTCAAGATGTGTTGCTCATGTCCATTCCATTCTAGGTGCGTGTGCCCCCATGTACACAGTTGTCGGAGATTTTTGCCTTAGCGGTATCCATAGGGTGAGCTGTTTTGCTCTATTGAGTGCCACACTCATGCACTGGTATATTAGGCACTGCTGACCCTACGACCTCTCAGTTCCTTCTTGCTGGCAACTCCGACAGAGGGGTAGGAGGGCGGGTAATGGTCGAAGAACAACAGTTAAACAAAAAGGCAGGTAATCATTTTATCATCTTCGTGTGCTTGCTCATGTCGATTCCATTCTAGGTGACTCACAAGCAGTATCCTCACAGGGGGGCTCAGAGTTCACAGTCTAGCGGCTTGCAGTACTGCTCTACCGAAGCCAGCATCATCCTTGGCCTGCTGGGTAACTGCATAATGGGAGGTGAATATGTGGACGGACATGGTAGGTGGCTCTGGTAGAGGGTTTTCTGAGTAGAGTCGAGGACCGGTCCAAAGAAATCTATGTGTTGTAGAGGCATTATGGTGTATTTTTTCTCGTTTATCAATAGCCCCAGATCACGACAGGTGGAGCAAACGAGATCGAGATGCCGCTGCACCTGATCCCAGGACCAGCCCTTTATTAGCCAATCATCAAGGTATGGATACATTTGCACCACTTGGTGCCTCAGGTAAGTGGCCACTGGTGCTATGCACTTTGTAAACACTTTTGGGGCTGACGAGAGACCGAAGTGCAGCGCCTTATTTGAAAATAGCAGTGGCCCAACACAAAATGGAGGAAACGCATGTGCCCCTGGAAAATAGAAATAGGTGTCATTCAAGTCAAGGGCAGCATACCAGTCTCCTGGATCCAGGGAGCGAATAATGGAGGCCAGCGAGACCATGCAAAACCTGAGAGACTTGTTGAGGTGGTCTGGGGCTCCCTTTTGCTTTTGGGATTAGGAAATAACGGAGCATAATCCTTTTCCCCTCAAGTGTGGAAAGACCTCCCTCTACCGCCCCTAGGCATAGGAGGCTCTCCACTTCCTGAACAGGAGTTGCTCGTGAGAAGGGTCCCTGAAGAGGGACGGGGAAGGGAGGTGGGAGGGAGGGTTGGTCACAAATTGCAGGGTGTAGCCTGAAAATATTATGTTGAGCGTCCAACTGTTCAAGGTCAACCGCGACCAGGCTGACCGGAAGGGAAGCAGTGGTTGAGGAAAGAACAGGGAGGTGGATCCTGGGAAGTGACTGGGGCACCGTCCGAGTGCACATCCTCAAAACACCTGCTTTTGGCTTCCTTGGCCTGTGGAAGAACAAGGTTGGAAGGAGGAACAGGAAGACAAATGGTCACGCCATTTAAATCCTTTGTCTCTGACCTTCTTTCTGTAGGATTTGGACCGGGGGACACCCCGGGGCCTCAATGGAGGTGAAGGTGGCAGTGGTTAGAACGGCTTTCTAGCCTGCTGGGGGGTTTCAAGGCCCAAGGAACAAAGGGTTGCACAGGAGTCTTTAAGGCCATGGAGCCATGCATCAGTCAGCTCCCAAAAGAGCCCTGCTCCCTCAAGCGGAAAAATCGTCTGCATCTCCTGGGAGCCCAGAGGATTGTACCCAGGAGCTGCACCTCATGATCATCATGAAGGGGACTATTCTGGCAGCTGAGTCCATAACATCCCAGACCATCTGGAGGACATGTCTTGCCACCACTTTGCCCTCGTCCACCAACGTGGCGAACTCCTGGGCACGGTCTTCTGGGAAAGCCCTCCTTGAACTTGCTGATGGAGTCCTACAGGTTGAAGTTGTACCTGCCTAGCAGGGCCTGATGGTTAGACACCCCAAATTGCAGGCTGGCTGTCGAATAAATTTTCCTGCCAAACAAGTCCAGCCTGTTGGCGTCTATTTTTTGGTATGCCACTCGCCTGGGCCTTTCATTGATGGTGGAAACGACCAGGGATCCCGCTGGATGGTGGGTGACAGGTACTCAAATCCCTTTGTGGGGACAAAGTACTTCTTTTCCACCTTCTTGGAGGTAGGCGGAATGGAAGAGGGGGTCTGCTACACAGACTTGGAAATTTTAAGGACCCCTGGGTGAATGGGCAACATGACTTCTCTGCTAGCTCCTCTGCCTCTAAGTTAAGGTTGGCAGCCACCCTTTTGAGCAAGGTGCTCCTTGAAGTCATTGGGGGGAGGGGACTGCTTGTTTGCGAGGGGCTCACCACTGCTTTGTCCGGAGACGACAAAGATGAATGCACAGCAGGGGGAGGGGCTGCTCCTTGGGTGTTGGGGCCTGCTATGTCGCCCTGGTGTCGGATTCAGTACCATGCTCTGACTTAGGTGCTCGCTGTGCCAGAGGCAACTTGTCTGATGCGGCCTGGGAGAAACCATGGGAGTACGGGACCGACATAATAGGTACGCACCATGGGTGCCAGGACTGCCACTGAGCAGGCCATTGCCCTCACAGGCTGGTGGCGACTCACCTTTTACAGGCGAGGGGTCGGACGCAGGTCTCTAGCTGGACTAGGGATCCCACTGCAGCAGTACCCACACAGGTCCTTTGCCTGAAGCTCTGTTTTTCTGTCATGGCAGAGGGCCCAGGAACTCCAACTGCTTCTTGGGCACCGGGAAGGGGTAATGATGCCGGGTGGGTTCTGGTGCTGGTGAGGCAGTGCATGCTGATGCCGAGGTGCCGGGCATGGAGTCCGATCGAGAGGGCGCCAAGGTACGACAAAGCACAGCCTCCATGAGAAGGACCCTCAAGCAAATATCCCGCTCCTTCTGAGTTTGAGGGCGAAAGTTTTTGCAGATCCTGCACTTATCCTTTCTGTGGGACTCCCCCAAACACTTTAAACAGCTCTCGTGGGGGTTACTAATGGGCATCAGCTTAAATGAACATGGCTTAAACCCTGGGGAATGGAGCATGCCCTGCTCTGAGGTGAAGTCCCAGCTGACACTCTAACTCCTAAGCTACTACTTTAACACTTAATTTAAAGATCTAACTAAGTACCTATCAACTAATAACAAAGGAGACAGAACAATGGACTGTAAGAACTGTTAACACTCTTGCGATGCATGACAAGGTGCTCTGACCAACCGTCATGAGCGGTAAGAAGGAACTGAGAGGGCATAGGGTCAGCAATGCCTATTATACCAACGCTTTAGTGTGGAACTCGAGAGGGCATAACAGCCAACCCTACAGACACTGCTAAGGTAAAAAAAAACTGACAACTTTTCACGTGGGCATGCACACACCTAGAATGGAATTGACATGAGCAACAACGAAGGGAAAATTAAGGATTATCAGGGGAAAAAAATCCTGACCACGGTGAATAATGAAGAAGACCGGTCACTGATTCAGAATGATCTGAATTGCTTGGTAAACTGGGTGCAAGCAAACAATATGTGCTTTAATACAGCTAAATGTATACATTTAGGAAGAAAGAATGTAAAGCCACACTTGCAGGATGGGGAACTCTCTATCCTGGGAAGCAGTGACTCTGAAAAAGATTTGGGGGTCATCATGGATAATCAGCTGAACATGAGCTCTCAGTGTGATGCTGTGGCCAAAAGAGCTAATGTGATCATGGGATGCATAAATAAGGGAATCTTGAGTAGGAGTTGAGAGATTATTTTACCTCTGAATTTGGCACTAGTGTGACCCCTGCAGGAATAGTGTGTCCAGTTCTGGTATCCACAATAAAATTGGAAAGGATTCAGAGAACAGCCATGCGCATCATTAAAGGATTAGAAAACAAGTTTTACAGTGATGGACTCAAAGAGCTTAATCTATTTAGTTTAACAAAGAGAAGTTTAAGAGGTGACTTGATTACAATCTGTAGGTAACTACACGGGGAACAAATATTTAACAACGGTCTCTTTAATCTAGCAGAGGAAGGTATAACGTGATCCAATGTCTGGAAGTTGAAGCTAGACAAATTAAGACTAAAAATTAGTATATTTTAACTATCAAGGTAATATAATCATTGAAATAATTTACCAAGGGTTGTGGTGGATTCTCCATCACTGACAATTTTTAAATCAGGACTTGGATGTTCTTCTAAAAGATTTGCTCCAGGCATTATTTGGGGGAAGTTCTAAGGCCTATCTTATACAGGAGGTCACATACTAGATTATCACAATGATCCCTTTCAGGCCTTGAAATCTATGAATCTATGACTGTTAAATAATCTCTCATAGGAGATGGTGGAAGCTCAATTTCTTGAGGTATTAAAACTAGCCTGGATGAAGCACTAATAAGTGTACTGTAGAAAACAATCTTGCTCTGGGGATTGGCAAAATGACCAACCCAGGTTGCTTTCATTTCTGATTTGATTCCTCAAAGAGGAATCCCCTGCCCAAGCACAGCACATTCAGTTCAAGAAAACAGTTATTTTTGTACTGAGGAGTTTTTCAGACAAAGAGGATAGTGGGATTGTGAAAAGTTGAAAAAGGGGACATTATTGGTTGATCCCAACCCTTAATCCTATGTTACACATCACTGAACACAAACTAGAGAATAGTTCATAACTTTATAGGGCAAAAATCTAATAAAGGGGTACAGGGAAATGTTAGCTCAAGAGGCAGAATGGGTGTATTAAGAAAGCCACATGGGAAACAGAGTCCTGCATGGTGAGTAAATTACTTTTGGTTCCCTCTTGCTAGTTGTTTTCCTCATAATGAATAGGAATATAAATCAATACTAAAAAGAGGACAAGGGAGAACTAGGATAAAAAAGACTAAGAGGAAGAAAAAGCATCTTTAATTCCGTCAAATACTATAACTAAGGAGGCAGACTTATTGGTTTCTTAAAAGTTCAGTAAGAAGCCACGAGTCTTTAGAACTGACATATCTTGCTATTCCTCTCCTATAATGCAGTGTGAAGTTAATAAAGAGTTAAGTGAAACACAGCAAAGTCTTCTATTACAAATGTGATTGAACGAGAGACATGTCTTATTTTCTAAAAGGGCAAATCTATTCTATTTATCCAGGGAATTAATCTGCAATCTGTTTCCTAAACAGACTGAATGATTTGGAGGTTATTTTAGAAATGCATATTATTTTCAAATATTTTTCCTTTTTTAGTTGTCCAGCTGTTCAAATGAAGGTCCCCTTTATATAAACTAGGTTCTTGGACACAGCTAAGTTTCCTAGGGCACAAATGGATCTGATTGCCCTATGAAGGGAGAGGCAATCTATACAAGAGAAGAAAACAGAATTTCCTGTATGGACATACAAGGGATATATAGGTGGTTTTTTTTGTTTGTTTGTTTGTTTTTTTACATTTTATGGATTCACTATATCCAAAAGCAAAGAACAAATGGGTTCTGGTATAAAAGCTCATTCAAATCAGTATTCAGCATATTGCACCTAATATTAAAACATTCTTCATAAAATGAAATAACATTACCAACATCAATTTCTCACAAACTAATAATGAGAAAAGTAGTAAAAAGAATGTAAAGAAGAAGGGGAAAGAAGGGTGATTATTTTAATCTGTCTTACATACAAAGTATCTCAAAATGTTTTGCAATGACGTATTAGTAATGTACAACTTTTCACATTAACTGTAGTCAGAGCTGAAGGACAAATGTAAGAACATGGAGTCGCAGGCAAAAGGGTGGTTATTTTTATCATTTGAATGCCTGCTCCTATTTAATCTCAAGGATAAACAAATTACTTGAGTTAACAAAAACACTGTCTTGACTAAAAGCTTAAACACAAAAGGAGTGAAAGCTAGCATTATAGCACAACCTTTTTTGTGCCTTAGTCAAAAATTTTCAGAGACTGTAGGTTAGAAACTGTGGATTTGGATATCTCGCCTTCTGTTATCTGTAAAGGTTTTACTTTCTTTGAAGTGGTATCTATTTTTCAATAGTTCATCTCTGAAAGGGTCTGGCAATTGTTTAGTCCCTCAAATAATCCCCTGCAATAGAACAAATATGGTTGATAGCTCTCAGTACATGAGGCAGAGCTGAAATATTAGTTTCACTTGCACAGAAGTTGATCGTGTGAAGGTACAGCTATAGCTTTATATTCCCAATTCTGTGAAGGTAATCATGTTTTGAAATTTTTTAGTTCGTTAACAGATACTTTATATTGGTCTTGTGGTTAAGTCTGAGGATCAGGAGTCAGAAAATTGGGGTTCTATTCCTGGTTCTGACACCAACCTCCTTTTTGACTTCTGACCAGTCACTTAAATCTCTTTGTGTCTCAATTTCCCTATTAGCAAAATGGGATAAAATACTTGCTTACTTCCAAGGGGTGTTGCAATGCTCAGTTAACTTTAATTAGTAAAAAAAACTTTGAATATGGATGGAAGATGCTATAGAAAAGCAAAGTATTGTCTCTGAAGTACCTCCCTTTAGGTCGCGCTCATTCATGCTAAGGCAAGTGAAACAAAGAAAGGGCTAGATCATGGCTTTTCAGACACTCTAGAATTGGGGTCGGAGAAGAGGAAGCTCTTAGTATCATCCTGGAGCAGAATACCTCCTGAAGCATAAGGTCAGCATGTACTGAGGCATCAGATTGTAGAAGGCATTTGACTCACCTGGGGCCAACTCTGAAGTAGTTTAAGGACTATTGCCCTGAACCTGCCCGAGAACTACTGGCAGCATTATACCCTCTTGTTCCTTGCAGTTCCTGAGTTTAAAGAATGTGACTGTGCCTATTCCCAAGCCCCTGTACAATCCATGTTGCATCTCCTTCCTCTACCCTCTAAAAACTTTCTATGTTAAAACAGTTCAAATAAATATGACCTCTGAACAATACACAACTCTAAATCCTCGTCACAGACTAATATAATTAATACCAAGAGTTTCTTTTCATGTCAAGATTCTCTGACTGATTGCACCCTTTCTTTCTTTATTTTTTGTTAGTGACAAATTAAAACTTCCATAGTAGATATTAACTGGACAGCAGTTGAGTGGGATCAGGGAAAACAACATAATGGATGAAGAGAATCTTCCAAGAATACAGTTTGCTCAACAACTGTTACCAAATATGTTTGACAAAACAAATGTGTTTAATGGCCTATGTAATGAAATCCTTTTCAGCTATCCACCTACAAAGTTGCCCCCTGGCAATCATTCTGTGTAATTGTATTGTATTATGAAAAGCTTACCAAAAAAACTGAGTGTTCTAGAAAGGGAGAAACACCTTTCACAAATCACAGAACTCTCCATTATTTACCAAAGTATGTATTATTGTCATTAGATTCATGTTCTTGAAAACAAACTTAATATGTATCAACGTTGGTTGTTCTAAAATTGCAGATAAAGCAAACACAGTTAACAATGACATTTCAGCACCTAATTAACCCACTTTCATTTCTGCAACACTGAGCTGTATGAAATACAGAAGGTTTTTCACCTGCCACAGAAAAGAAAATAAGATCTACAATATAACAAACTAAAGTAAAGTAAGTCTTAGGACCTAAATCATGAAACCCTATTTTATACCATAATCAGACTTTTAGTACCGTCAGTGTAAAATTATTTAAACTTTGAGATGCTGAAAACTTTAATAGGAAAGTTTCCTGATTTTTTCATCACCGTCAGTATGTCTTTCTTTCTAAATTAGGGAATCAGCAGAACTGAAAGCAAAAAGTTTTTTATACATTTATTTACTTGCCAAGAGAATGAAGACAGATGCAATCTGAGATTTCCTACAATTCCCTGCCAAAGTCTTCAACCCTAAAATAAAAAGATTATCCTTCTTAAGAGTGAAGAATTAACCTGGTCTGTCTGTTAAATGTAGGTTTCTCTGGAACAGACAGACTATACTGCACAGAATTGTGGCTGAAGGTTTAGCAATGTATTCTAGTATTTTCAAACGAGTGTACTCAATCAGCCATTTCATTTTCTTTTTAACAGCCTAAGCCAGGCTTGAAGCTATTCAGTAGTTGCGTATACCATGAAAAACTCTACACATTATTTCACAGGAGTCCTCAAGAGAGACCCAGAAACTAAATTAAAGAATGAATTACCTTTCACCTGTAATGAATGGTGTCTCGTTGTAAGGATGACAAGCACTTCAGAGTAAAGGTCACTGATAAGGTACAACAAGAGAGTTTCCACAATATCTGGCTTATACAAAACCTCTGGTCCTAATGCTGTTGGTCCTGGGAACCCCAGAAACACAACTGATCAGTTGAAATTAAAACTAAAAATTGAGTAAGATAAATTTTACTGCACTGTCATTCCATTATAAATATAGTGAAGAGCTGAAGGTGCACACATTTCAATTCAGTTAGCTTTCCTACAATAGTCTGTAGTGAAACCTAAAAAAACCAACCGACAAAAAACATTTTCCCCTCTTCTTTGAAGCCTTGGGTGAATCAAAAGGAGGCTTTGTAACAAGTGAGAATGACAGAGAGATAGTTTACTAAACAACACTCCATCTGACTCTTCCCTCTTCTTTCCTTGCATCCCCTCCCGATCTCTTTGCTCTCTCCAATACTTGGCTCTCCCTCCTCTGCTCACAATCTCCCACCCTCATCTGTTGATGTCTTGTCCCTTGTTAGCTTCCTGCCTTCTGACCTTCACCTTGTTTGATCTCAAATGCTAAATCAACTGTCTCACTCACCAAAATGGCCACTTGCTTGACCTTACCTTCACTATGTATACCTCCTTCTCTGATTTCTACATTCCCTCTCTGCCACCAGCACTTCACCTCCTTGACCACCGCCCACCCATTTATTCTTCAATCGCTAGCTACCTATCCATTTATGTCCAGGACTTCTCTGCCTCTCTAACTCATCTCCCTCTGTGGAGCCTGCTGTCTAATCCTTCCACTCCTCTTTGTCCTCCCTCTTGCAGCACAAAGTCCATCCTTTGGGTCATGAATGCTAGCTCATTTCCAAGATCCACTTCCTTGTTGCTGCTCCTGAACACCTCTAGAGAAGGTCCCATGACCAAATAAATTACTTACGTTACAAATTTGCTGTCCTCCTTCAGTTATGCCACATGCCTTGACTAACAACACTGTTTCTCCAGCCTCACTGAGTCATGTTCACAACTGATTATGTACTGGCTTTTGTAACTGTTGTTCTTCGAGATGTGTTGCACACGTCCATTCCAATGTACGTGAGTGCGTGCCCTGAGCATAGTTGCTGGAATTTTTTCCCTTAGTAGTATCCATCTACAGGTTAGGCGTAGCACCCCCTGGTGCCACACACTCATAGCGCCGGAATAAAATGCCCTGCCAAGCCCGCACCCTGCAGTTTCTTCTTACCAAACACTCCGAGAGAGGGGCTGGTGGGTGGGTCTTGGACAGGTATGTAAATATCATTGTAAAAGATAACCATTTAAATGATTAAAATTATATCATTTAGCCAGTTAACCGATTAAAGGGAGAGGGGCTGTGGCTGCTTCGGCCAGCCAGGCTGGGGCTATGGCTGCTCCAGCCGGCCAGCACGTCTGGGACAGCACCGGCCAGTGCGCAGGGGGTTAACGGTTAGAGTGGGTTAATGGTCAGACTTATACTTACCAGTTAACTGTTTAATATTTTACATCCCTGGCCTAGAAATGGACATGTACAACACATCTCCAACAACAAGTTACAAAAGGTCAGTAATCGGTTTTCTTCTTCAAGTGCTTGCACATAACCATTCCAGTGTAGGTGACTCACAGGCAGCTGCACCAGGGGTGGCCTCAGAGTTCAAGGAGAAGCTGCAACATAGCATGGCCAAAGTGGGCATCATCTCTAGATGCTGAGTGATTTGGATATGGGGGCTGTGAGGTGAGGGCTCAATCTCTGACGCTCTCCTGGCTGACATAATGACCATCAAAAAGGCCACCTTCCAACAGCGAGCATGTCATTAGTGGCTCAAAGGGCAGGTCTGTTAGTTTTGACAGAACAAGGGTTAGGTTCCAGGGGGGAATTGTTTCCTTTTTCTGAAGAAATACCCTCACCAGGTCTTTGAGAAAATGAATTACCATTTTGTGTGAGAAAACTGACCTACTGTGATGAAAGGCTGAAATGGCTGCCAGCTGAACCTTGACTGAAGAAAAAGCCAGTCCTTACTGCTTCAAAACCAGAAGATATTCCAGAACAAGCTGCAATGAGAACTGCATGGGCAGAACTCCATGATGGAAAAACCAGATGAAGAATCCTTTCCACTTTGCCAGGTACGTTGCCCTAGTGGAGGGTTTTCTACTGCCCAGAAGGATGCTACGAACCTGCTATGAGTAAGCCTGCTCTTCAAGGTTCACCGATGAAAGTTCCAGACCATCAGATGAAGCGAGCTGAGGTTTAGGTGGAGGAGCTGGAGATGGTCCTGTGTGATCAAGTCTGGGTGCAGCGGAAGCTGGATTGGGGCCTCCACTGAAAGGGTACAAGGATGGTGAATGAGTACTGCCTGGGCCAGGCCGGAACTACCAGGAAGACCCGTACTCGGTCCTGCTTGATCCTCATCAGAACCTTGTGAATCAACAGAATGGGGGGAAGGCGTAGAACAGGAAAGGTGTCCATAAGAGACCTGGGGCTGTGACCCCTAGGGAGCAGAACTGCTGGCATTTCCTGTTGTAATGGGTGGCAAATAGGTCTACATGGGGAGTCCCCCACTTTTGAAAGATGTCTCTTGCAATATCTGGGTGAAGGGACCACTCGTGGTGACTGGAAAAGGACCTGCTGAGGCAGTCTGCAAGCTGGTTCTGTGCACCAGGTAGGTAAGATGCTTCTAGGCTGACTGAATGTGAAATGCAGAATTTCCAGATAGACTGCCTCCTGACATGGGGGGTGGGGTGAAGAGAGTGAGCTGCGCCCTGCCTGTTGATGTAATACATGGCTGTTGCATTGTGAGAACTAAGACTGTCTTGTTTGTGATGTGGGCCAAAAACGCCTGACAGGCTAAGCAGTCTGCCCTGAGTTCTCTGATATTGATGTGGAGAGAAAGTTCCTCTCGACACCACAGGGCTTGGGTCTTGAGATATCCCAGGTGGGCTCCCCAACCAACACCAAGGCATCAGAGACCAGATATGGGGATGGCCAGCACCTAACAAAGGGTACTCCCACATAGACTGTGTGGCAATCCAACCACCATGTCACTGAGTCGAGGACTCAAGATAGAACGGTGAGCATCATGTCCAGATGATGTCTGGAAGGAAAGTAAACCGTGGCCAACCACGCATGGTGAGGTCTGAGCTGCAGCCCCGCATATGATACCACATATGTGCATGATACCATGTGACTGAGGAGGCTCATGCAAACCTGCAACTGTCATGATTAGATGTGCCGGAAGGGAGCTTAACAAAGTTGAAATTGCATGGAAGTGGTCCTCCAGAAGCAGGACCATTGACGGCACAGATTCGAGCACTGCCCCGATAAATTCTATTCTCTGCACAGAAATAAGAGTAGACTTCTGGTCATTTATAATAGCCCCAAAGCTCGGAAGTTTGATTGCGTGAGATTGATGTTGGACTCCACCTGCGCTCTGAACGAACCTTTGATCAGCCAATTGTTGAGATATAGGAAAACATAAACTCCCCTTTTTAGAAAGACCAGTACCACTGCCAAACACTTGGTGAAGACCTGCGTGGCAGCTGATAGACCAGAGGTGGGCAAACATTTTCACTAGGAGGGTGGTGAAACACTGGAATGCGTTACCTAGGGAGATGGTGGAATCTCCTTCCTTCGAAGTTTTTAAGATCAGGCTTGACAAAGCCCTGGGTGGGATGATTTAGTTGGGGATTGGTCCTGCTTTGAGCAGGGGGTTGGACTAGATGACCTCCTGACGTCCCTTCCAACCCTGATATTCTACGATTCTATGAAACAATGCCCCGTGGGCCCATCCTGCCCGGCGCCTGAGCTCCTGGCCCAGGAGGCTGTCCCTCCTCCCCCGCAGCCACGCCACTGCACGGCACTATGCTCTGAGAGGCAGGGCTGCAGAGCCCGGCCTGACCCAGGGCTCTGTGCTGCACGGCGTGGCTGCTTGTCCTGGTGCAGCCGTGCTGTCAGCCACCGGTGTGCCAGGCAGTGTGGTAAGGGGGCAGGGAGCAGGGGGTGGGGGTTGGATAGACGGCAGGGGAGTTTGGGGGGTGGTCAGGGGCGTGGATAGGGGTTGCGGTGGTCACAAGGTGGGGAACGGGGGTTGAAGGGGAGCAGGGGTCCCGGGGAAGGCAGTCAGGAAGGAGAGGAGGGGTTGGATGGGGCAGTCAAGGGATGGGGGGGGCAGTCAGGAAGGAGAGGGGGAGTTGAATGGGGTGGTGGTGGGCAGTTAGGGGCGAGGGGTCCAGGGGCAGTCAGGGACAAGGGGTGGTTGGATGGGGCAGGGGTCCCAGGGGGGCAGTCAGGAAAGAGGGGGGGGTTGGATGGGATGGCGGGGGGGCAATTAGGGGTGGGGAGTCTGGGGGAGGTCAGGGGACCGAGAGCGGGAGGGGGGGTGGATAGGGCAGGTGGAGTCCAACATCGGGGGGGCTGTCAGGGGGTGAGAAGCAGGGGGGGTCAGGGTTGGATAGGGGGCACAGCCTCCCCTAAGCGGCCTGCCACACAATTTCAGGAACCTGATACGGCCCTCAGGCCAAAAAGTTTGCCCGCCCCTGTGATAGACCAAATGGTCATTGGTAATGGGTCTGGTTTACCAAAAATCTTAGAAACCATTTGTGGCCTTGGAAAATTGATATGTGGAAGTTTGTGTCTTCCAAGACGAGGGCAACATACCAATCCCCTGGATCCAGTGACAGGATGATGGAGGCCAAGGAGACCATGTGAAACTTCAACTTCTTGATAAAGCGGTTGAGCCGATGTAGGTCTAGGATTGGTCTGAAACTCCTCTTGACTTTTGGGACCAGGAAGTAGTGGTAATAGATGCCCTTTCCTCTTAGTTGGTGCAGAACCTCTTCCACAGCCCCCCTCCAAAGGAGGGATTAGACGTCTTGCTCCAATAGTTGCTTGTGAGAAGGATCTCTGAAGAGGGATGGGGAAAGTTGGTGGGAAGGTGGAGCTGACGAAAATTGGAGGGTATGCCCATATTCTACTGTGTTTAGTGGTCTGAGGTAATGTGGTTCCAGGCACTAAGGAAATGGGACAGACGGTTGGAACATACAGGGGTAACTGGATCCTGAAGTGAAGGGATTGGTAAATCGACCTCGAACACCTCATCAAAACGAGTGCTTCGAGGTGCCTGAATAATGAGGGGTAGACTGTGATGGTCCTGTGGAGGAAGACGGCAGAGGGACCTATGCTCAAACCCCTTGTTCTTTCTCCTCTGCTGGTTGTGGTTGGGTGATTGAGAATAGCAGCACCCAGATTGTTGGGGGCTATCATGCCTTCTAAACTCTGCAGGCGAATATAGGCCCAGGGATTTCAGAGTTGCCTTAGTCTTTAAGGCCATACAGCTTTGGATTTATTTACTCCGAAAAGAGCAAGGACCTTTAGAATGGAAGTTCCTGGATCATCTGCTGCACCTCCTGAAGAAACCCCGAGGCTTGTAATCATGAGTTTCTGTGCATGATGACAGCCGTGACCATTGATCTGGCCATGGAATTGGAGATGTCCAAGGCTGCCTGCAGGATGGCCTGGGCCACTGTCTTCTCCTCCTCCACCAGGGAAAAGAACTGTTGCCTGGCATCCTGGGGAAGCCTGTCTTTAAATTTTCTGCCTTGCTTCTCACAAGTTAAAGTCATAGTGACTTAGCAAGGCTTGCTGGTTCGTTATGCGGAACTCCAATCCCCCTGTGGAGTAGGCTTTCCTGACAAACAAGCCCAGCTTTTTGGGGTCCTTCACCTTAGATCATCAAGAAGCTTACAAGAAGTGGAAGATAGGACAAATGACCAGGGAGGAGTATAAAAATATTGCTCAGGCACGCAAGAGTGAAATCAGGAAGGCCAAATCACACCTGGAGTTGTAGCTAGCAAGAGATGTTAAGAGTAACAAGAAGGGTTTCTTCAGGTATGTTAGCAACAAGAAGAGAATCAAGGAAAGTGTGGGTCCCTTACTCAATGAGGAAGGTAACCTAGTGACAGAGGATGTGGAAAAAGCTAATGTACTCAATGATTTTTTTGCCTCTGTCTTCACGAACAAGGTCAGCTCCCAGACTGCTGCACTGGGCAGCACAGCATGGGGAGGAGGTGAGCAGCCCTCTGTGGAGAAATAAGTGGTTCGGGACTATTTAGAAAAGCTGGATGTGCAGAAGTCCATGGGGATGGATGCGTTACATATGAGGGTGCTAAAGGAGTTGGTGGATGTGATTGCAGAGCCATTGGCCATTATCTTTGAAAACTCATGGCGATTGGGGGAAGTCCCGGATGACTGGAAAAAGGCTAATGTAGTGCCCATCTTTAAAAAAGGGAAGGAGGAGGATCCGGGGAACTACAGGCCAGTCAGCCTCACCTCAGTCCCTGGAAAAATCATGGAGCACTACCTCAAGGAATCAATTCTGAAGCACTTAGAGGAGAGGAAAGTGATCAGGAACAGTCAGCATGGATTCACCAAGGGCAAGTCATGCCTGACTAATCTAATTGACTTCTATGACGAGATAACTGGGTCTGTGGATGGGGGGAAAGCAGTGGACATGTTACTCCTTGACTTTAGCAAAGCTTTTGAAATGGTCTCCCACAGTATTCTTGCCAGCAAGTTAAAGAAGTATGGGCTGGATGAATGGACTATAAGGTGGATAGAAAGCTGGCTAGATTGTCGGGTAGTGATCAATGGCTCCACGTCTCGTTGGCAGCTGGTATCAAGCGGAGTGCCCCAAGGGTCGGTCCTCGGGGCCGGTTTTCTTCAATATCTTCATCAATGATTTGGAGGATGGCGTGGATTGCACCCTCAGCAAGTTTGCAGATGACACAAAACTGGGAGGACAGATAGATACACTGGAGGGTAGAGATAGGATACAGCGGGACCTAGACAAATTGGAGGATTGGGCCAAAAGAAATCTGATGAGGTTCAACAAGGACAAGTGCAGAGTCCTGCACTTAGGACAGAAGAATCCCATGCACCGCTACAGGATAGGGACTGAATGGCTAGGCAGCAGTTCTGCAGAAAAGGACCGAGGAGTTACAGTGGATGAGAAGCTGGATATGAGTCAACAGTGTGCCGTTGCTGCCAAGAAGGCCTATGGCATTTTGGGCTGTATAAGTAGGGGCATTGCCAGCAGATCGAGGGACATGATCGTTCCCCTCTATTCGTCATTGGTGAGGCTTCATCTGGAGTACCGTGTCCAGTTTTGGGCCCTACACTACAAGAAAGATGTGGATAAATTGGAAAATGTCCAGCGGAGGGCAACAAAATTGATTAGGGGACTGGAACACATGACTTATGAGGAGAGGCTGAGGGAACTGGGATTGTTTAGTTTGCGGAAGAGAATGAGGGGGGATTTGATAGCTGCTTTCAGCTATCTGAAAGGGGGTTCCAAAGAGGAGGGATCTAGACTGTTCTTAGTGGTAGCAGATGACAGAACGAGGAGTAATGGTCTCAAGTTGCAGTTGGGAAGGTTTAGGTTGGATATTAGGAAAAAAATTTTCACTAGGAGGGTGGTGAAGCACTGGAATGGCTTACCTACGGAGGTGGTGGAATCTCCTTCCTTAGAAGTTTTTAAGGTCAGGCTTGACAAATCTCTGGCTGGTATGATTTAGTTGGGGATTGGTCCAGCTTTGAGCAGGGGGCTGGACTAGATGACCTCCTGAGGTCCCTTCCAACCCTGATATTCTATGATTCTAGATGTGTGTCCTGCTTGACCTTGGCAGTCCCTATCCTTGGTGGCTTCCACCACCAGGGATCCTGGGGGAGGGTGCAAGAATAGGAATTCACAGCCCTCAGCAGGCACAAAATATTTTTGCTCCGTCCATTTAGCTGTCAATGGGAAGGAAGGAGGGTTCTGCCAAAGAGCCTTAACAGGCTCCATAATAACCTCATTCAGGGGGAGATCCACTCAAGGCCTACCACTGCCAAGGTGTCCAGGAGGCCATGAGTTCTCTTTCACCACCTCTGCCTGGATGCCCAAATTTGAGACCAAGTCCTGACAAGAGGAGGTTGTGGGTGAGACTGGTAAGACCTCTAATCTCTCCTCTGTGTCAGCCAAGACTTGAGGGATGTGCTCCTGTGGCTCAGTACTGGAGCCCAGATCTGGTGTCTTGTGGCACAGAACGGGAGGTGCCCTACTCTCTGAGGCCTCGAGTCGGTGCCTTGGCCTGGGAGAAATTCCCAGAGATTCCAAAAACGCCACTGCATGGGTGCCGACCCTCCTTATCGCATTGGCCAAGTGTTCAGAGGTACCACTAAACTAGATGCCCCTGTAGTGTAGGACGGGCATGGTGAGTGGCGTGGATGGCCCTGATGGTGGGAAGAGTAGGACTCCACCTCTGTCCCTGATGAGGAAGACGAGCTGCAAGGAGACCATGGTGGTGCCGACCCTCCCAGTGCTGGTGAGTGGTGTCGTGGGGACACCCGGGATGAGGTGATCAAAGTGGGTTTACTGAGGAAGAGTGGTCTCGGTGCCATTCGGAGGCTGGTGGATGGCTCTTTGCCCCATGGCAGCGCTGGCATTGTCAAGACCTGGATGTCAGGGGACCCTGGTACTGGCAGTGTGAGCAAGTCCCTAGCTACTGCACATGCCTCTGGGGTAGATGGTACCACGAACTGCCCAGTACACTGTCTGCTGGAGGATGGTGCGTTCCTTGCTGAGGGAAGCAGGATCGGCATGTGTGCCAGGGCCACTGGTGGGGTCTGTAGTGGTACTGGGGAGGGAGAGCAGCCCGACATGGGTCTCACACTGTCCCGATCCCCTTGCTTGCTCTCTTTTGGTACCAGGGAGTGATTTTTGTTTCGGTGCTTGCAATGCCTCCCTAGGCACTGGCAAGAAGGAATAGTGCTGAGTGTCCCTACTGGCGGGCTGCATGCTCTGTACTGAAGTGGAGATGCTCTGTGCCAAGTCTGATTGTGACTCTGATGCTGGTCTCAGTGATGCCTCCATCAGGGCCTTCAGCTTCACTGCCTGGTCTTTCTGGGTGCAGAGCTTGAACTCACTGCAGATCTGACAGCGAGCCTTCCTGTGAGCTTCCTGTAAGAAGTTGAGGCAACTAGCATGCTGGTCGCTCAATGGCATCGACTTGCCACAGGAAAAGGAGGGCTTAAAGTCTGGTGACCGAGGCATACCCCAGTAGCGGGGAATAGATAAGCCTCTCCAACAAGTGTAGAGGTGTCCAAGAACTCTACCTACTTAACTTACTAAAACTACTTTC
Organism: Lepidochelys olivacea; assembly: GCF_965140295.1. Classification (NCBI taxonomy): domain Eukaryota; kingdom Metazoa; phylum Chordata; order Testudines; family Cheloniidae; genus Lepidochelys; species Lepidochelys olivacea. The sequence goes on along the minus strand of NC_140411.1, from coordinate 70,356,136 downwards.
AAACTAACTACTAAAAACTATATACAGAACAAATGAGAGGAAACCACTGGAAAAGATTGCTGAAACAATGAGGGATGGTCCAGCAACTGTCATGGGTGGTAAGAAGGAACTGAAGGTGCAGGCTCAGCAGGACCCTTTATTCCAGTGCTATGAGTGTGCGGCACCAGGAGTCACTAGAACCGACCCAACAGATACCACTAAAGGAAAAAATTCTGCCAATTGTGCATGAGGCGTGCACATACTTACATTGGAATGAACATGTGGAAGCACTCCAAGAACAACTACTATAATAACTATTTGGGACCCGTGTAGGAGAGGGAGGGTGGAGCATATTAGCATTCTTTAGCTATTTGCAATAGTTCATTTCTTTGAAAAAATGTCAAAATTAATCATACAGTATTTGCACTAGCATTACGTGAATTTCCTACACTACATCAATACTTAGCTCCTTAGCAAAGTGCTCTCCATCTCCAAATGCCTATCTTAAGGGCTTGAAGTGTTGCATGGAGTATCATGCGTGAAGTACTACCATCTAATCATACCCTGAAAGGAGGCAGTTTTTTGCCAAGGAGAAAGAATGCCACAAACTCATAGGGCAGAGGAAGGGAAGAAACTAAATTAAACCTCAATCCTTGAAAGGTCTTGAATAAAAGGCAAAAGACTTATAAAAATTAAACAAGGTAGTGTTTAACAGCCTTAAGTGGTATTGCAATTTCAAGTAGCCTTAAACCATAAGGTAAATCGAAATTTCACATGAAGGAATATATTAACAAAACACTCACTTGTATCCATTAATCTAAGAGGAGAGGTTAAACCTATCTGTCCACCTCAGCACTGTAATAGTCTTCAAAATACAAATAATATTATAAAGGAAAAGATAGCACAGGAGTGTATGTCTATGCTACATAGTTGCTAATCTGGATCATTACGATTAAGTTGTAGATGTATGGAAATATATTTGATTTTTAAAAATAACTAAAAAGACACCTATCCAAGGCTATAGGCACCGTAACACACAATTAAAAACACAATTTAAATTTCAACAGGATTAAAATCATCAGTTCTGCAGATCAACTAGACTGTCACCTACCATACATTTTTTCTCTCTCTATAATCTAAGAGACATACCTTCAGTCTTCTTCTAAAGCCCTATCAATCAGATGTTTTTTGCAGAGCACTGAAAGATGATGATATATCATTTCATTTTACTCAAAAGCTTAGATTAGAAGATCATTTAATTAAGAATTATGGGATTGTACAATAGTCACTTTGGGAAAAACATTATATTACACAGTGATGAGAATGTAATTTGAGTTTGGGATTAGAAAGAATATAAAACCATAACCAAAATAACTGTATTCCTATATGTTTGTTTTTCTTGCAAGACAAATTAAAAGGATAGGACGGGGAAAGGGAGGGCAATAGTGAAAACTAACACTATTATAACTGTACATTGCAAAACATTTGTAATTCATTTCAAATTAGAAGATTAATTTGCATAAAAGACAAATTATGCAGAAAGTAAAATATCTGTAATTATACTAAAAAATTCAGCCTGATTTGTATGATTAACCCGAGTTTGAATATCCCTCCCATAAATCACATAAATTACCTTTCAAAATTTAACAAACTTCACACAAAGAAATCCATGAGAGACCACATGAAAAGTCAAGTGTAACAGCATGTTAATGAAATAACTTCATGGTAGTCTTAATTCCTGACTAGCACATGACTTCCATAAAAAGGAAGATGTTCACGTCTCTGCCCTGGCACACATCTATACCTCTGATTGACAGATTGACAGAGCCAGAAGAGTACCCAGAAGTCACCTACTACAGGACAGGCCCAACAAAGAAAATAACAGAATGCCACTAGCCATCACCTTCAGCCCCCAACTAAAACCTCTCCAACGCATCATCAAGAATCTACAACCTATCCTGTAGGACGACCCATCACTCTCACAGATCTTGGGAGACAGGCCAGTCCTTGCTTACAGACAGCCCCCCAATCTGAAGCAAATACTCACCAGCAACCACGCACCACACAACAGAACCACTAACCCAGGAACCTATCCTTGCAACAAAGCCCGTTGCCAACTGTGTCCACATATCTATTCAGGGGACACCATCATAGGGCCTAATCACATCAGCCACGCTATCAGAGGCTCGTTCACCTACATATCTACCAATGTGATATATGCCATCATGTGCCAGCAATGCCCCTCTGCCATGTACATTGGTCAAACTGGACAGTCTCTACGTAAAAGAATAAATGGACACAAATCAGACATCAAGAATTATAACATTCAAAAACCAGTTGGAGAACACTTCAATCTCTCTGATCACTCGATTACAGACCTAAAAGTCGCAATATTACAACAAAAAAACTTCAAAAACAGACTCCAATGAGAGACTGCTGAATTGGAATTAATTTGCAAACTGGATACAATTAACTTAGGCTTGAATATGGACTGGGAGTGCATGAGTCATTACACAGTAAAACTATTTCTCCATGTTTATCTCCCCCTCTCCCCCGTTCCTCAGACGTTCTTGTCAACTGCTGGAAATGGCCCACCTCGATTATCACTACAAATGTCCCGTCCCCGCCCACCTCCGCTCTCCTGCTGGTAATAGCTCACCTTAAGTGATCACTCTGGTTACAGTGTGTATGGTAACACCCATTGTTTCATGTTCTCTATGTATATAAATCTCCCCACTGTATTTTCCACTGAATGCATCCGATTAAGTGAGCTGTAGCTCACAAAAGCTTATGCTCAAATAAATTTGTTACTCTCTAAGGTGCCACAAGTCCTCCTTTTCTTTTTATCTATACTTCTGTGTTACCTTATATTACCCTGCCTGTTTCACATAGCCCATTACATTTGCAATGTATCCAGTGTAACAGTAAGAATTTCTTTATTGTGCAGAACATTGTAAACCTTCTCCTGTAATTATTTCAGTATAGTGGCTTCAGTCATTAAACTCTGGATTCTTGTTCTCATAAACAAAACCAGTATACACTTATATAATTAGACACTTCAGTTCCCTAATGACAATGTTTAGTTAGAAAGTCAAAGAGGATCCTAAAAGGTTTTACCTACCTGTTTACCTTGGGTACAATATCTGTAGCACATTTATTTCTGCCTTTGTATTTAGAGTACTGAAGTTTGACTTGGAAATCCTAGACAAATTAAGGGCTTGACTACACTTATGAGTTACAGTGCAATAAAGGAGCCCCGGGCGCATTAGCTCACTACCAGTCCACACTGGCAAGGCACGTAGAGCGCTCTGACTCTGCGGCTACAGTGCTGCTGGTACTCCACCTTGGTGAATGGAATAATGTTTGCGGCGCCAGTGTGAACGAGGTGTTGCTTTACTGCACTCTGATCAGCCTCCGGAAATGTCCCTAAATTCCCTTAAGTCAAGTGGCCACTCTTGTCATTGTTTGGAATCGGCTGAAGGAATGCAGAAATGCCCTTTGAAAGCTCTGTTTCTGACAGCCGGCTGCTTATCTGCTCCGAGACAAGGCAACCATTAGTGTGGAATGCTGTGTGTGTGAGGTCTGCTGCTGTCTGAACTTACAAGACAGCATGCTGACATGCTTTCAGCCCCCCAAAACCCCACTCTCTCCCCCCACACATACACACAACACACTCCCTGTCACACTCCACCCCACCCCTCCATTTGGGAAGCATGTTGCAGCCACTTGCATGCTGGGATAGCTGCCCATAATGCACCACTCCCAATGCCGCTGCAAGTGCCACAAATGTGGCCACGCCAGTGCGCTTGAAGCTGTCAGTGTGGACAGACTGGAGCACTTTCCCTACTGTGCTCTCCGAAGGCTGGTTTAACTCAAAGCGCTCTACATCTGCCAGTGTAGCCATGCCCTGAGATTGATCAGGTGAATCCCCCCTCTACCCTTCCTGGCCAAATACATTATGAAAACAAGGAATTGGGAAACCTTCTCTTTGGGGAGACCACACAGGTTCCTTCCAACTCCGTTTTAAAGGACTCTGAGCTGCTTAAAATTCCTTCCAGGCCAAGACCAAGTGTTTCTAATGGGTCCAGGCTTTCCTTCTCTTCCTGTTCTTCCTGACATCTTTTGTACAAAATGGCAGCTTCCATGCATTAATAGGATAGATTCTAATCAGCTCACTGGATACAAATCCCATAATCCACCCATCATCACCAGGCAATTATCTAAGAGGTCAGTATTGAAAGACTAGGAAAGGTTTAGCTGTGAAAGAAAGAAAGACAGAAAGACAAAATTTTAAGATCCTTTGTAAGGTTTTACATTATGTTTTAGGGTTTGTTATGTTTTAAAAAGTTTAAAGAAATTTTCTGGGTATTCTACAGATATGTTTTCCTGCCACTCTTTATGTGGGTTTGTCAAGGTTCCTCCCCCACTCTGAACTCTAGGGTACAGATGTGGGGACCTGCATGAAAAACCTCCTAAGCTTATCTTTACCAGCTTAGGTCAAAACTTCCCCAAGGTACAAAATATTACCCCCGTTATCCTTGGAATGGCCGCTACCACCACCAAACTAATACTGGTTACTGGGGAAGAGCTGTTTGGACGCGTCCTTCCCCCCAAAATACTTCCCAAAACCTTGCACCCCACTTCCTGGACAAGGTTTGGTAAAAAGCCTCACCAATTTGTCTAGGTGACTACAGACCCAGACCCTTGGATCTTAAGAACAATGAACAATCCTCCCAACACTTGCACCCCCCCTTTCCTGGGAAATGTTGGATAAAAAGCCTCACCAATTTGCATAGGTGACCACAAACCCAAACCCTTGGATCTGAGAACAATGAAAAAGCATTCAGTGTTTTACAAGAAGACTTTTAATAAAAAATAGAAGTAAATAGAAATAAAGAAATTCCCCCTGTAAAATCAGGATGGTATATATCTTACAAGGTAATTAGATTCAAAAACATAGAGAACCCCTCTAGGCAAAACCTTAAGTTACAAAAAAGATACACAGACAGAAATAGTTATTCTATTCAGCACAATTCTTTTCTCAGCCATTTAAAGAAATCATAATCTAACACATACCTAGCTAGATTACTTACTAAAAGTTCTAAGACTCCATTCCTGTTCTGTCCCCGGCCAAGACGACTACAGACAGACACTTTGTTCCTCTCCCTCCTCCCAGCTTTTGAAAGTATCTTGTCTCCTCATTGGTCATTTTGGTCAGGTGCCAGCGAGGTTACCTTTAGCTTCTTAACCCTTTACAGGTGAGAGGAGCTTTCCCCTGGCCAGGAGGGATTTCAAAGGGGTTTACCCTTCCCTTTATATTTATGACAAAAAAGTTTAAAGAAATTTTCTGGGTATTCTACAGACATGTTTTCCTGCCACTCTTTATGTGGGTTCTTCCCATGATGTACTGAAGCTTAGCTTGAGCTCTTTGAGATACTTTTTTCCAAAGCTAAGTGATGAAATGAGGACTTGATTTCACCCCTTTGAGCTGTCTTAGGAAGGAACAGGAGTTCTTCAGATTCTGCCTGAAATTCTCAAGGGTCCTTTTCCTGCCCGCTTAAAACATAACATTTTGCATAACCAGCCACTAGTATTCCTTCTATGATCTATTTGGTTATATAGTTAGGTAATCTTCATATTTTATATGGAGAGATAGATTGAAAATCTAGTTTGCCTAAAGTGGACATATTAATAAATATAAATAATATACAGGAACTTGATTTATTTAGGTGCACAGAATGGCATCAAGATGGTTGGCTTTATGCATATACATTTCTTTGCATCCCAGAAAGGTTGCAATTTATTTTTCCAGTTATAATTTTAAAAACATAGTAGTCTTGCACCTGGCCTGGGAGATGTGATTGCTTTTATACATGGAAGCAGACTTGATTAAAGAGCCTTTTCATGGGAAGGTCCTATATTAAGGTCGCTAGGTATACAGGCATGGGGAAACTGCAGTAAGGAGTTTTAAGGTGACTATACTCAACTGGAGTGAAATACTGGCCCCAGTGGCAAAACAACTGTTGAATCAAGGCTGTCAATTATTTGCAGGTTAACTCAGGTGATTAATGAAAAAAATGAATTGCGATTACTCACAGTTTTAATCACACTGTTAAACAATAGAATACCAATCAAAATTTATTAAATATTTTGGTTGTTTTTCCACATTTTCAAATATATCCATTTAAATTACAACACAGAATATGAAGTGTACAGTGCTCACTTTATATTATTTTTATTACAAATATTTGTACTGTAAAAATGATAAACAAAAGAAATCATATTTTTCAATTCACCTCATACAAGGATCTGAAATGCAATTTCTTTATTGTGAAAGTGCAACTTACAAATATAGATTTTTTTTTGTTACATAACTGCCCTCAAAAACAAAACCATGTAAAACTTTGGAGCCTACAAGTCCACTCAGTCCTACTTCTTATTCAACCAATCGCTAAGGCAAACACGTTTGTTTACATTTACGGGACATAATGCTGTCCGCTTCTTATTTACAATGTCACCTGAAAGCGAGAACAGGCATTCGCATGGCACTTTTATAGCCGGCATTACAAGGTATTTACGTGTCAGACATGCTAAACATTCATATGCCCCTTCATGCTTTGGCTACCATTCCAGAAGACATGCTTTCACGCTGATGACGCTCGTTAAAAAAATAATGCATGAATTACATTTTGACTGAACTCCTTGGGGAGAGAATAGTATGTCTCCTGCTCTGTTTCACCTGCATTCTGCCATGTATTTCATATTATAGCAGTCTCATATGTTGACCCAGCACATGTTGTTCATTTAAGAACACTTTCACTGCAGATTTGACAAAACGCAAAGATGTTAGATTTCTAAAGACAGCTACAGCACTTGACTCAAGGTTTAAGAATCTGAAGTGCCTTCCAAAATCTGAGAGGGATGAGATGTGGAGCTTGCTTTCAGAAGTCTTAAAAGAGCAACACTCTGATGTGGAAACTATAGAACCTGAACTACCACAAAAGAAAATCAACCTTCTGCTAGTGGTATCTGACTCCGATGGTGAAAGCGAACATGCGTCAGTCTGCACTGTTTTGAATAGTTATCGAGCAGAACCAGTCATCAGCATGGATGCATGTCCTCTGGAATGGTGGTTGAAAATGAAGGGAGATATGAATCTTTATTGCATCTGGAACATAAATATCTTGCGACGCCAGCTAAAACAGTGCCATGAGAACATCTACTCTCACGTTCAGGTGACATTGAAACAAGACGTGGGCAGCATTATTTCCTGCAAATGTAAACAAACTTGTTCAAGTGATTGGCTGCACAAGAAGTAGGACTGAGTGGACTTGTAGGCTCAAGTTTTAGATTGTTTTATGTTTGAATGCAGGTTTTTTTGGTACAGAATTCTACATTTTTAAGTTCAACTTTCATGATAGAGAGATTGTATTACAATACTTGTATAAGGTGAACTGAAAAATATGATTTCTTTTGTTTTTTTACCACACAAATATTTGTAACAAACAATAAATATAAAGTGAGCACTGTACACTTTGCGTTCTGTGTTGTAATTGAAATCAATATATTTTAAAATGTAGAAAACATCCAAAAAATTTTAAATGGTATTCTACTGTTTTTTAATTGCACAATCAATCACAAATAATTTTTTAATTGCTTGACAGCCCTAATTATTACATATCAGTATTCACAGATTCTGACACATTATCATCATCTGCAAGTATCTAAAAAGTGTGAACCCCAAAGAAGGTGATAACTTGTTTTGGCTGATTTATAGGAGAATATCATGGTAGTAGTGGCCTAAAGTGATCAAAGGAAAATATAGGCTGGATATAATGAAATACTTCCTAATAGTGACATCTATCCAAGCCTGTAAAATGGCCTCCCAGTGATAGCACTGGGAAAACTGTAGCACTCAAGATTTAGCACTTAACATCATAATGTAGGAAAAATTCTGCTTTGATAAGGACATGGATTACTAGACTCCCTCTAAATTCCAGTCTCTCATTCTAAAAAACAACAACAAAAACAATAAATAAGACATTTTCCTTTTCCATGGATTTAAACTTGTACTTCTATTAGTGATTTAGGGATTTTTACAAAAATATATATTGCAACAGAAGAGTATTCCACCTCAATGAATAGTAAGCCATTTTCCTCTTTTTTCTGGTGGTCCAAATCTGTCAGCTTTAAACTTGCTGAGTAACATTTGAATGTGTGAACACTGCCACTGTTTTCTACGTGATTACTCATGGAGGAAGCTACTACTACTCAGCATAAGTAAATGTGAGAATTAGATTTTAAATAAGTAAGTACCTTAAACAGATTATTTCATTTATGTATTCTTTCAGGACCTCGTTACTGTATTCTAAATGTAGTCTTACTAATAATATGGGATAATGGTGACAAATGGCACAGTTACAGGTATTATGAGAATTACAGTGAGATTTACTGCAAAATATTTTATTTAATGGGATAAAATAGAATTAGCATATGATATTATAAGATTTACTGAGAAATCTCTTGAGACGTTGAATAGTAGCTATGTAATTATTGTGTCAGCACAGTATATACAACCAGAATAATTCCTGTCCATTTATGCTCCATATCTACACATGATCCTGAAACAATCTTTATCTCTTATGCTGCTGCTCAACATTATGTAAATATTTTAATGTACTATCTAGCTATCACCCTATCTCCAATATCCATTCTCTGCAGTGTACCATGTCTTTTACATAGGCTAGGAGTTTGGTTCCCTGCTTCGCTGCTGTTTGAATATGGAAATTCATGAGCTACTGCAAGTCCATAAAACCACACTCCAAATTCATTTAATCCTTTACAAATCTTTATTCCTTTTTTAATCCACTGCTTTTGTGTTGTGTTTCAGCAACAAATGTTTACATTTTCATAAAGAATGCCTTAACAGAATTTCTGTCTGAAAGTAAATAAGTGATTCTAATACAGAAACTTCAGTAGGGCACTGCAATGTACCTTAAGCAGTTTTATTTTCCCCTGAAACTTTCCTATTTCCTTCCCTAAGCAAATTTCAACTTTTTGATTTCAACATTCCATTTTTTTGACCAAACTGTATCTCATTCATTACAAAGTATTAAATGCTTAGAAGAAATCGACATATATTATGCCTCCTATTTCTCCTTTCAGTAATGATTTCACAGACACTTTTTTACAAATGAAATTATAAGTCTACACTTCCTTGAACAATCCTTTGTTCCTTCCTTAAATATAGCAACTAAATTATTTGTACAAGACCTTTTCTACTACTTGCATCCCTAGTAAGCTGTCAGAAGTTGTCAAATTATTTTACATTTTCCTTGCTGGATCCTATGAAAGTCTATGATGTATTTCCATTGGGCATGGCATGCTGTCAAGTTTTTAACAGTCCTCATTGCTTTATTAGTCCCAATATTTCCCAATAACCAAAATAAATGCTCTTTACATACTAAATTGGGATTCTAAATTGACAATGATTTATTTAGTAATACTGAAAATATTGGAAACACAGACGTCTACAGATTTGAAAGCATTTACAGAGCAAGTAGAGCACCAATTGGGAAAATGATTATACTGTGTCACAGATATCAAAAGTCTTAAAGACAGCTGCCCTTTTAAAAACATTCTGTTAGATTAGTATTAGTACTTGTCCTAGCCCTTTTCTGGGAAAAATAGCTATCTAATATCCAAATGACAGGAAACGAATAATTCCTTATGAAAATCAAGGAATGAAAGATCAGGGCACGGACGAGAGGACAGATGACCCGTAGTAGACTTGAATTTAATAGAAGGTACACAACAACAACAGATGTAGCATCGACTATCAGCATTTCTTGACATTTCACTGGTTTGCTCCAGTTTTGAAGACAGGTCATTCATTTATTTCCTGAATACCAGACATCCCAGCAGATCTTACAATTATGTTCCTTTAAAATTAGGATCACATAAACCTGGGGTCCAATTCTCCCAGAGTAACTCCACTAGAATTGCTATTCTCCTGCGGCGGGAGATAGGTCCACAGGATGTCAACACAGGCCTTTCACATTTGAAACTATAATTATTGCCAGTGGCACATAAAAGACAGTAAAAATCTTATTGTGATCTATGCAAACATTTCCAGATGCAAGGTGTCATAATATTCTCAAAGACAGAAAATCATTATTTTTGAGAGTCCTTCTGAGATACTATTTTAGCTCCCTCGTAACACATTATGAAACCACTGGGTTACCTTGACATCTTGGTTAGCAGAACTGCTAATCAAGCATCTTGGTTTTGCTATCACAAAAATGAAGAGGTTCTTTATACTAAGCATTAAGAATGTGATCCAGTGGTAAATACCAGGCTGTAAATATTAGTTAGCAGTTAAAGACAAACTGATGCACTAAGGTATCTTACAGAAAAACCTTTCATTAATTAAGGCAGGACAGTAGAAATTTTAACAAACCACCAGGAAAAGAATCACTGATTAGAAACTGAGAATGCATATTGTATGTGTGTCAAAATATATACAACCCTTTACTTCCTGTGGAAAAATCCCAGAGAATTCTGTTTGGGTTCTTAAATCACATGTGAAAAGACAAGCAATCCAGCAAGTGGAAATAAAGATGAGTTACAGAAGACTATCCCAATAATTGGCTCAGTATTAGAAAAAATAAGTCTAAATTTTTAAATGATTGAGGTAAAAAAAAAAAGATTTAAAAAAATTAAAATCTCTACAAAGATAATAAAGAATGATGATGTGTTAATTTGGTGCCATGTGGAATATATGCTTTAGGCAATTTCAGGGCTCTGCTTTTTTGAATTGAGTACACACTTAACAGAGATAATATGCTTTGCTTTTAGAGTAGGCAAAAAAATTTGCTATACTGCTGGACAACTGAGAAAACAATCTAGTGAGAATGACATCATGCATCCCGGCTTTTGGCAGTGGACAGAAAATTCAAAGGATTACAAGGAAGCCTCCAAAAGATAAAGTGAGAAAAACCACTTGGCTGCCAGGGTAAAAAACCACCATAAAAAATGATCATATATTTTTGAAAGTTACAATTTTTAAGTTAGAAAGAATTATATATGCACACGCATGATCCCAAATTTGGTAAGGAAATCCCTCAATCTGAGTTGCAGGCTGGAGTTTGGGCACATAGTATATGGCTAGTGAATAAACAAGCTCCAACTCTCATATGACTTGGGGTATTTGCATAATTTCAAATATGTGCACGATACTGAAGATTTAAGACAGAGTGAAGGAAAGAATGTGACAAAGCTAGTTAATATCTAGCTCTTAAAATGATAAATGAGGGAATTATTGCAAAAACAATTAAATGTTACAAATGCATACCACTGTTTGTATGGGAGTCCAAGAAATTTAAAAACTGAGAAAAAGTTCAACTGTCCATACAATAACTGAAAATTGAAGATTTTGTGAATAATTGTACGTGTTGGCTTGCAAGGCAGTATCTCAACATTATGTGCAGACTTCAAAATTATAAATACATTTACATTTTAAAAGAAAATACATGCAAAAATTCCACCTTTACTTATGTGCTAAAATCAGAGTTCAGGATTCTGGGTCCACCTGCAAGAGCTGATGGTATCACGTGCACCTAAGGAGTGCAAGGATGTTCTCCTTTCAGGTGTTAGCAATGTCATCAGCTGCTGCAGGAAGAACAGAACAATGAGTCGGATTGCAGCAATTTTTAAGTCAACATGTAATCTGACATACATCTAACTAAAAGCTTTTCAGTTCACATAAGAAGCAAAACACTGCACAATAAAACCCAAATAAACAAGATTTACTCACGTTTGCAGTACTTCCTTTCCCTCCTTGATGAAGCTCGCCCAATGACATGGCATTAGATAGTCCTTTTCGGGTCAAGACATCAAGCTTTGGTCCGCAGTTCCCTCCTTTAATTGGGCTGAAACTTATGCTATAAGGCCAGAGTGATTCTCTCACTGAGGGCTCAACTTCACTCATCTCCTAGAACAGTGATGATGAACCTCTACGGCATTTGATGCCATTTCTGTTGGCTGTGCCACAAATGGAGTTCTGAGCCTTGGTAGAAGTGATGATCAGCAGTGGAGATCGCTGACGTAATCCAGTTGATGTCAGATGTCAAGAGAGGCAGGGCCAGAATGAGACAGATGACAGTAGACTGAAAGGAAAGGAAGGGAAAGACCAGGAAGAAATAACTGAAAGGGGAAAAATTTCAAGGAGAGGAATAGATTAGGTGAGAAAGGTAGAATAGGGAAGAAGAGTGAAAGCTAGAAAGGGGAAAGATTTAACACAACTGAAGCCCTTCTAAAGTCTGCATCCAATAACTAGAAAAATTTCACTTGTGGCCCTCTGATTCAAGAAGGTTCACCATCACTGTCATAGAGAGAAAAAGGAAAGGAGGTGTGCACTGAGGGAGCTCCATCAACAAAGGAACAGACACTGCTGCAACAGCTACACACTCATGTTTTTGTTTCCTCCTCAGTTCCATTTTGCCCACAATGGAAGATCTTTAAGAACAGAAATAAGGTGAAAAAGGGTAGGATAAGTAAGAACAGAGCTACCAGGACATCAGAGATAAAAAAGATGAGCTCAGGTAAACTATGTTGTAAGTACAGCAGGATGCCCATGAAATAACTTCACAAACTTTTTTGATTAACCTGTTCCAGTACAAGAATTATTAATTATTATTATTATTACTATCTCTAGCGAAATGAGTTAATAGTATATGATATCAAAGGCTTACAATAAGTTGACAGGAAAATTACTTCCAATAATTAACAGGCCAGATTCTAGAATATGATTCAACCCTGTTGTTCTGCTCAGAACCACTCGGAATTCCATGGTAGATGGTATCTTACTGCTGGCATAAAGCCTGCTTCAGTCACTCCTATCCCAGTATAAAGGACATAATAGAACAAAAGTCTGTGATTGCTAGATCTAGCTTTATGGGTGTAAGGTTCAGTAGGGCTAGCATAGACTGGCCCACAGGGTCAGGGAGCTGTAACTGGCTCCATGATGCTCCTATGCAGGGGAGAATCTGTTAGAATATTTCTGGCTACTGTACTGTCAAAGCAATGCCTGGCATTTTGCTGAATGCTAATATGCCTCAGTTTACAAGAATTCACCCACAGTGTTATTTAGAAAATAATCTATATCACTTCTTAAAACATTTTACAACTAACAGAGAAATGTACTGCTCTCTTGATAACCAGTTGCTATTGTTTAACTGGATTCTTATTTATTGTACTTGAGTAGAGCTCATAAACACATTTTGAAAATGACACTCAAATCCATAGTTTTAGAAGTGAAGGAGCTGTTAGTCTTAAAAGTCCTTTGACATCCCCCCCACAAAAAGATTGAAGTATTCACTCTAACTCAATTCTGGCAGATTCAGCAGTTATAAATACTGTAATTATATGCATGAGTTTTCAGAGCCCAAGAGTTTAATTTGAATACTGAATTAAGATTTCAGAAAGATGCAAGTTTAGTTTTTCTGCATATGTGTTTAAAAAATAGTGTAGCTGTGTGACTAATATCTTTGTTTTTTCAATGGCTGTGCATTTAAATTATGTTAAAGCCCTGATTTCTTGGTTAAGAGTTTTTTTTATATAAACCAAAAGAAATAAAATGAACACTAATTCTGAAAACCCTAATGGAGTTGCTGTCAGGTGTACCTTTGACAGGATGTAATTTCTGTGAAAAGAGATATGCCAGATAATCTACAGTTGTGGATTATGTGCAGCTATACTGGTTAAAACACTTTTCTAACCTACGAGGTAAATCATCTCTATGAAACTTTTATCTCCTTTCTTACAGACTATGCAATTCGAAAAAAGAAGAGATGTAGGATTTTTTTCCACATTATTTCTTTCATACACTGGTGGCTATGATCCTGAAATTTGGAGAAAGGGGAAATGTATTCATATTTTTCATCTATCCATATTCTAAGAGCACGGGGTTGTCATTTTTACTAGTATGTACCAAGCATACTTTCACAGGGCCCAAAACAAGATGCTGATTTCCATGAGAGTTAAGATAGCTCAGTACACCTCACAAGAGAGATTTAGTACTTTACAGGATTGGACCCCTAGTCAGAAGGAGACCAATAAATTACTTCCAGTTAGACTTCAATTAGTCTGTGCCTAAATCTGGTTTTCAAGGTTGTAGGTCACATTACTTCAAAGATAGCCAATATGTTGTCATGGCATACATGTCATGGTTTCCAAGAAGCTGATTCTTGAGACAAGGTGTTTGCAGCAAGTTGTAAATGGATCCAATACCACTGAGTACTTCACATCCAGAAGACATTTCTTGCAGTTTGTGTTCTGTAACTTCGACTTAGAAATTAAAATACCCATACTCTGAATGTGTTTGAAACTACTCTTGAAGTATGGGACTAGGACTGCTGGCAGCTACATATGTAAATAATCACTATATCCTGAATTGAGGAACACAAGAATTAAGTTTCCCACTGTCTGTTCATATGGTAAGCTGCTGGTATGCTGTTCACTCCTATTTTGACTATGTGCTATTCTGAATATTAAAAATAGCATTTTACTATACTTTGCTATTACTTTTAGTGCATATACATGAGAAAGATGGAGATACTAGAACCAGATGTTGTCATCAGTCTTTAAAGTAGATATCAGAGGCCATTAATGACATAATGGCACAGGGAAATTTAGTATGAACTGTGAACTAACTTCTAACAACTTGGATAAAATAATACCTAGCTCTTCTATAGCACTTTTCTCATCAATAGATCTCAAGGGCTTTACAAAGAGATGGCGAAACTGAAACACAGGGACAAATGATTTGTCCAAGGCTACCCAGCAAACCAGTGGCTTAGCCAGGAATAGAACCCTGATCTCTTGAGTCCCAGTGCATACTCTATCCACTATACTACATTGCCAAGTTTTACTTACTTTCCATATCTCCCAGGTGGAGTGTAAATATCCAATATCCCACTGAGTAAGATATGGATTCTCAAAGAGGACTCAAAGATATGGTTCCAGGGTAAGTATTATATCCTGTTACTCATTAAAGTTGGGATATGTGTAAAATTAAAAAAAACCTTCAGTTTCTGCAAAGGTTTACATATTATAGTAGTTGGTTATATTGAGAAGACATTTGTATGAAGTACTCCAATCACCAAATTACTCAGGTCCTCTATGACAAAAATGGTTGTATATCGAGGGCCTTGTCTACACAACTGCTTAAGTCGACGACAGTTACGTCGCTCAGGGGTGTAAAACAATCAATTAGCTGAGCAACGAAACTTAATTGATTTAATGAGGCGTCTACACCATGCTACATTGGTGGGAGATGCTCTCCCGTTGACATAGCTTCCGCCTCTCGTTGAGGTGGATTAATTATGTCAATGGGAAAGTGCTCTTTCAATAGATTTATCACGTCTTCACCAAACCCGCTAAATCGATGTCGCTGCATCAATTGCACTGGTGCCGATTTAGCACAGTAGTGAAGACAAGCCCTTAGATGTGCCATAACAGTAGTGAGGTATTTTAACCAGAAGGGTAATATTTTGACTTTTACAGTCTGATCGGGATTGCATTTAACTCAGTGGTTCTTCTTAAAATTTATTTTGTCTGAATTACCTATGCAAATTCCCCAAAGAGATAAGGAAATAAATATCTGTCAAATTGCAAATTGGCTTAAATCAACTTGTTCAACAATGAACAGAGTTATTTTTTCTATTTCATTTCTTAGTTGTCTTAGATCTAGCCGTATTTGTACACCAACTAGCACAATGGTGTACTGGTTCATGACCAGGGAAACAGGCTCTCTGGTAATACATAATAATAATAGTACACATAATATAAAATGCATCAATGGAGATTATCTAAGAATTGAAGTACAAGACTTCAGTCTACAGAAGTGTCAATCTGGCTCTTTTTAAGACCTACCGTTTCACTTATAGAGTTTGCCATTAAAAAAGCCAACATTTGCCAACAGTAACTCCACAAGTGTATCTAAGATACCAAAAGCTAAATCTTATTTCTGAATATTAGGAAATACTGTGATATCTCCAATGCCAAAATATGATAACTACTGTCAATGGTTAACATTTTGGTAAAAAAAAAAGAAAATTAGATTATAACACTATTCAAATAAAACCCAGTATAAAGATAAAGGAAGATTTTCCCCCTAATTCCAGTTATTGAAATGCTTCAGAACTTCTCATATTAAACTATGTTTTGATTAACTTTATTAACTTTAGTGCTGGCTACAAGGGAAAAGACGCTAAGTTAGTTTGTGTAAGACCTAACTGGGTCTCAAAACTATGACACAAAAATATAGTTGTGCTAAATATTTTGGCAACTGAAATGCCAAAAACATTTTTTGGTTGTTTGTTCCACAGAGGATAACTAATGACATAATCTGACCTGAATTTTACAATTCTGTCCGCATTGGCTCACTGGTGCCTCGAAGCTTGAGGCTAAAAACGAAAACTGGCCTCTCCCACCTCAGCT
The DNA here is from genome assembly GCF_965140295.1 of Lepidochelys olivacea. Lineage (NCBI taxonomy): Eukaryota > Metazoa > Chordata > Testudines > Cheloniidae > Lepidochelys > Lepidochelys olivacea. The sequence goes on along the minus strand of NC_140411.1, from coordinate 70,339,657 downwards.
CCCTTGTAAATGTCACTTGTCTCTCATCAACAGAAATCAGTCCAATAAAAGATATTACCTCACCCACCGAGGCTCTCTAATATCCTGGGACTGACATAACACTGCATACGTGGGAAGAACACACATGCAAAATTAGCCATATGTATTCATCTCATTATGCAACACAACAGATCAAAGCTAGAAGAGGAATTTAATGAAGTTGTTAGCTGTTCCCTAAATTTGCCTAACAGCCAAGCTTAAATATGGCAATTTTTATAGTGTAGATATTATTTTTATATAAGTCTCATACAGATAAATACCTCTCCAATTCAAGTTTTACATCTTCACAAGACATAAAAGCAGATTAATTTGTAGGAAATGTTATAGATCTCATGAGTTTCCTGAGCAGCACTGATTGTCAAACTATCACTATTCTCCTATAGTTGTAAACAGAAATGTCCAAACTCAGAAGCCTACCACCAGTTAACTCTCTAAACTGTAAAAGCCTTTCTTGGGACATGAAATAAACTATCAATTGAATTGGCATTGTGAACATAGAGGGAGACCCTCAGTACCATTCTTGCCAGTATTAGAACAACTGTCTGATAACTCAACCTGAGAACAAAAAATGGTTTGCTTGAACAACAGAAGCAGGAAACACAGTACTCTTAGCAAGTTTTTACTAATTGTCTTCGTATTTCTGCTATATTTTGCAGGTCTCAATGGGGAAAAAAAATATTCCCTATGATTTACCACTACCAAGGCAGGGAGCCATTTCACAGTCAATTGAAATTAATTTTTTAAGAAGTATTTCCTCAAGTGGAGAACATTTCTTGGCAGAGGGAATCTGATAATGCCTACAGAATGCCTACTAATGAAGAAAACCCAAATTATCAGGGCATTCGGTGTGACCATCCAAGGATGAGACACTAAACCTTCACCATGAGTTCTGTATCTACTGAATATGTACTGTGTGTAGTAGAAAAGAATAGAAAATGGCATACAATTATTTACTAAGAATACGGTTTGTCATAATTTCTTCTCTACCACTCAACATGTACATCTCCTCTTACCAGAGAGCAAAAAACAGTCAATCAAGGCAGGGATAATTCTTCGAGTCCTCTCACTTCCTTCTTTGTTCATAAAATTCCTGAGCTAATCCTTTAAGGGCAGCCAGTCAGACTCCCAAAATTAATGGGGGAAAAGAGGTTGTGAAGCAAAATAGAGAAAAGAGATTGCTTCAACAATTACCAGTCAGTAATTTTTTGTCAACCATTGTCTCTTCCCCCATCATATACTTCCAGATAGAGAGCAGATGTAGTGAAACAGTACCTACCCAAGAGGTGTCTCTATCTCTTTTCGTAACCGGCACATGTACTGACCAAATTAACTTCTGCACAGAGAATGCTTTCTCTATAAGAAATTAGATATTTCAACATCTTATTGGACTAAGGGAGCTAAACACGAGAGTTTATAAAGTCCCATAAAAAGAGAAACTAAAGGTGTCCTTTCAGATGACAAAAGGATTGTAAGATAGAAGTCAGAACAGCGTAGTCACATTATGCTCTGAGAGGCCTGGAAGCCACATTTTTTGAGGAAATGGGAGGGGGGAAAACAGTCCCTTTTAAAATTAAAGAACTTAAGGACTGTACCAAGAAAAATTACTCTGTCCCCAACATGAGAAAATCATCATACTTGATTCCTAAACCGTTGACTTTGATTAGGTTCAGTTAAAGACTTTCTGAAAGGTTAAAAGAGTGGGATGGTAAGTTTATCTTTTAGATGGTAAAGGTGTTTAACACTTCTGAGCAACCACAAAATGGGGAAAGGGATGTAATCTGTAATAACAAGTAGTGATATTACACAGGCTGGATGAATGAGAAATGCCTGAATGTAAGATGGGAAAATGGCCTACAATGGTCTGCTTGACGAGCATTTGCCAACCTAGAGTCAGAGAGAAACATGTGAAATTGTACAGCCTACACGTACCAAGATGAGAAATCTTCACAGACTCCTAATCCAGGTGAACCTCAAGAGCTGCTTTCCATACGGCTTGCATCTGTACAGGTATGTCTACACTGCAGCTGAGAGTGTGCTTCCCAGCATGAGTAGACAAACACACACTAGATCTTTTAAAGCTAGCACACTAAAAATAGCAGTGTGGCCAGGGGTAGCCACCTGCATACAAACCTAGTCCAAGCCATCTCTTGGCTACATTGCTATTTTTAAAGCATGCTAATGAAAGCAGAGCTAGCACATATGTCCACCTGAGCTGGAAAGCATGCTCCCAGCTTTCGTGTAGATGTACCCTAGGGTTATGTCTGTTAGAAGATAATGAAGGAAAGGAAAAAACACTCTCAGAAGTATAGGAAACTACTCAAAGGAGAGTACTGTGTCCAGTTTGGGCCCCCACACTACAAGAAGGATGTGGAAAAACTGGGAAGAGTCCAGTGGAGGGCAACAAAAATGATTAGGGGACTGGAGCACATGATTTATGAGGAGAGGCTGGGGGAACTGGAATTGTTTTGTCGCAGAAGAGAAGAACGAGGGGGGATTTGATAGCTGCTTTCAACTACCTGAAAAGAGGTTCCAAAGAGTATGGATCTAGACTGTTCTCAGTGGTAGCAGATGACAGAACAAGGAGTAATGGTCTCAAGTGACATTGGGGGAGGTTTAGGTTGGATGTTAGGAAAAACTTTTTCACTAGGAGGGTGGTGAAGCACTGGAATGGGTTACCTAGGGAGGTGGTGGAATCTCCTCCCTTAGAGGTTTTCAAGGTCAGGCTTGACAGAGCCCTGGCTGGGATGATTTAGTTGGGGATTGGTCCTGCTTTGAGCAGGGGGGTTGGACTAGATGACCTCCAGAGGTCCCTTCCAACCCTGATATTCTATGAGTCTATGACTTCCTATGTAAAAGGAAAAGATGACCAAACATGAATGATACCCTTTGGAAGAAGTAACAGGAATCTAAGACTCCTTGCTGTTTCCTTTCTGTCAAAGTGTTCCCTCACAAGAATGGGGAAAGACTCAAGAAACTCAGAGACCCACAGCAAAGTCTTGTTTTAGTTTAACTGAGAAGAGATAGTATCAGAAGGGTAGCCGTGTTAGTCTGGATCTGTAAAAGCAGCGAAGAGTCCTGTGGCACCTTATAGACTAACAGACGTATTGGCGCATAAGCTTTCGTGGGTGAATACTTCACCCACGAAAGCTTATGCTCCAATACGTCTGTTAGTCTATAAGGTGCCACAGGACTCTTTGCCACTGAGAAGAGATTGGAAACTAAACCATCATAATGGAAAAACTGGATTTTGAAGGCACATATCCACAAAAACCCAAACCTAGAGTTTTCATGGGAGTAGAGAGATCATGACCATGAGACCCTTTATGGGAGACAGAGCCTGCAATGGTAGCCTTCCAGATGAAAACTATGTGAGTGTGTGGGTGGAGAGGAGGTAGCAGGAAATCCTGCATAAGGGAATCCTCAATCATTCATTCAACACATTGTGAATCCAACTATCAACCTGGAGGTTTTCCTAATGGTGAAAGAGCCAAAGAGCTAAAGTTCTTGAAGCTTATCTGAAGCAGATATAAAAAGAAGAATGTTGTGTTTCTAATGGATGCAGCTAGACATGGGTAGTTCTCCTAAGGCAATCTTTGAATTATTATATTAGATTGTTAGGGGTCCTCAAACTTTTTTTGCTGGGACCCTCTTTGAAAATATTTCAGACCGTGAAGACCCACCTCCATACCATACCTTACTTCTGCGCTGCTGCTGGCAGCAGCACTGCCTTCAGAGCTAGGCGCCTGGCCAGCAGCCACTGCACTCATGACCCCCCTATAATAGTCTTACGACTCCCTTTTGGGTTGGGGCCCTCAGTTTGAGAAACAGTATGTTAGAAGAACCTTACTTGGCTGACTCATTTTTAGGAGGCTAGACAAACAAGGTGATAAGCAAGAAGCCATCAGTAGTTAGATTAGAGAATAACAATAAAGTTGTCTCAGTCATATTCATTCTGTCTGCCTAAATATTAACAACAGGGAGGATTGCTGCCTAAATGTAAGCTGTGAAAGCAGTGTGGTGTGATGCTAGGGCAGGGGCGGGCAAACTTTTTGGCCTGAGGGCCACACTGGGTTTCTGAAATTGTATGGAGGGCTGGTTAAGGGAGGTTGTGCCTCCCCAAACATCCAGGCGTGGCCCAGCCCCTGCCCCCTATCAGACCCCCGCTGCTTCTCACCTCCTAACAGCCCCCCCGGGACTCCTGCCCCATCCAACCCCGCCTGTTCCCTGTCCCCTGACAGTCCCCCCAACCCCTGACTGTCCCCTGACAGTCCCGGACCCCCAACCCCTGACTGTCCCCCAGCGTCCCATCCAACCCCTCCTCTCATTCCTGACTGCCCCCTCAGGACCCCTGCCCCATCCAACCACCCCTTCTCCCTGACTGCCCCCATTCGATGCCCCCTGTTCCCTGCCCTCTGACCGCCTATCCACACCCTTGCCCCCTGACCACCACCCCAAACTCCACTGCCCTCTATCCAACCCGCCCTGCTCCCTGCCCTCTTACCGTGCCGCCCAGAGCACCAGGACAGGCAGCCGTGCCGCCTGGCTGGAGCCAGACACACCACCACACAGCACAGAGCCAGGGGCGCAGTGAGCTGAGGCTGCAGGGGAAGGGGGACAGCAGGGGCGGGACCAGGGGCTAGCCTCCCGGACCGGGGGCTCAGTGGACGGGCAGGATGGTCCCGCAGGCTATATGTGGCCCGCCGGCTGTAGTTTGCCACCTCTGTGCTAGGGCATTAAATACGTTAGTGCACAAAAAGAAAATCAGATCTTTCAAGTAATCTATAGTTGCTATAAATCAAGAGTCGCGGGGGGCGGGGAGTTGGAAGAGTTGCCCTGCGCCCTAGAATGACTGATTTTCAGACCCTGCAGCAAAAGTTTTCTCCAGCCAAGACACAACTGCATGACTGAGTGTAGGTAGAAGAGGCAGCTGAAAGCCCTGTCCGGTGCATTACTCCAACGAAGGAACGTTGCTGGAGAAGGGCCCTAAATTTCTTTTACTTACCCGGCACTAGAAACTGTTGTGGGAGAGGGCCAAAGATACAGTCTGCTTTAAGAAAGGGTCAGAACTTTTAAAGTGCCTACAAGTCTGTGAGGAAGGAGACAGAAAGCTGGAAGCAAGACCACCTAGAATTAAGATTGCTACCCTGCTCCAAAAGAAGTACTTATGCTAGCAAGAATAATGCAGCTGGAGCCTTAGACTCCTCTCTTTTTTCCTTTCCCTTCTGCAACCTCCCCATACTGGATAGTCCAAAACAAGAAATTACCTGATGAATGGATTCCATGCCTCACAAAGCCACAGAGTGTGGAGAAAGCATCATTATACTTATCTTGATTGACAGTTCTTTACACCTCCTTGCCTCATGGTTAGGAGACACTGCTCTCTATGCAGAATTGTACGGTGGGATTCAGGAAGAAGAGACTAACAACAAACAAACTATAGACTTTATTTTATAATCACTATTATTTAAGTAAAGAGGCACTGAGAAAAGCTCCTATGAACCTAATCCTAGTTGGACTCTAGAAACACCAGAATGAGATTACCATGTATGGAGGTGGGGGAAGACATAGTGTTGCCTTTCTTTACATTACAGGAAAAAAGCAGTTATAACCACAACCTAAAACTCTATCTGTAGATCCAGGAGCAAACCCTATCAGATTATTACCCAAGGATGACAGGAAGGAAAAGGAGAAAATAAATAAATGATCTTCATAGTGAAGTGACCAAGTAAACACTTATGCTAGAAAGAAAACCAGTAGTAATTAATAAGAAAAAATAAACCTAGAACTTTGAGGAAAAAATTAACACTTTAGGTTTAAAGTATTATCTTCACTTTATTTTATTTTTCAACACAACAGACTATTAATTTAGTCATGAAGCCCCTTAACATTTCATGCTTTTCAGTTTGCTAGTATAACTTTACATCTTATAATAGAAAAACAAGCAATTGTTATTTCTACAAAGGCTTTTTTGGTGTGTTTTTTGTCAGGAATATAACATTTTCATTAAGTGATCACTGCTACCTTTAGGGAAACAAGGGGGTACATTTTCAAAACCTTGTGTAGGAGATGACCACTAAAAGAATTCTTAAATAATGTAAAGTAAAAAAAAAAATTTTTAATTAAAAACAGTCAGATTGCAGGGCTTTTATACATATATTACAAGAACTAAGCAAAACTATAAAGATTTATTATTTTTGCATGACAAGTACAATGATAGTTGTTAATGGGGTCTTTAAAAAAACCAATACTCAGTAGCCCTTTTATTTACCTTGTGTAACCTATCAGAGCTAGGTTTGTAACATTTGGTATACTAATGCCAATGGTTTGGTTTTCTATATTTCTAGCAATCAGTATGTTTGCTGTCAGAGAGGTTTTTTTAAAAGAAACGTACCAGGATCCAAAGAAAATGAGATAAGGGAAGAACGCTACAGCAGGACTATCACTCTGCAGCAATAGATTTCCACATGTAATGTATAGCTCTAGGAACCTTCAGGTCATCTTGCATTAACTTCTTCAGATGAGGCGGAAATTAAAAGGGGATCCCAGAAATATCAGGCAGATGGGATCTACATCCCAGCAAAGAGAGAAGATTCTTTCACTAAAGCAGTCCAGTCCTATATCTATATTGACAATGAAAAATCTTTTTCTTATTGATAACACCAAGAATCACTACACTTCTACAGTAAGCAGTTTGATAGTTATGCTTATGGGGAAAGCAGTATCTCAGCATCATTTGGGTGTGGTCATAGAGGATGTCAGCCAAAAGAAACAGAACAACACAGTGGTTAAACTGGATTTTCATATGCCTTCAGTTCAGTGTTTCTTACTTTGCTGCTGATTGACATAATATTTTTGCATCCTCCTCCTGCAGAGAAGTACTTTCTCTATTTTGATGTATGTTGAGAAATTTTAGGTGTGATTCAGTTTCTAAGCACCAAAAAAGTGTTTTGGAGAAAACAGTCACAAGGAATCTGAAAAATAGATTGAATATGCTTTGTGGTTTTATTGCAGCATAGACTATAGAGTTAAATCATTAAAGCTCCTCCTATCATCACCGACACTTGCTTCAAAGGATGCTTTTAAATACAATGTGGGGAACCAAGCAGTATTACAGAACCAGAGCTGAAGTATGGGACAAAGAAGATGCCTGTGTGTAGGTAACAGCACATCTTCAATACAGATTATCAAGGACCAGTATTATGTGGAAAGACTAGGGTCAAACATAGAGAATCCCTCTAAAGGATGGAGCATAGCCACTCTTGTTGACAATAGAAAATGACTGAATGAAAGGAATCCCTGCAGTCAGTTTGGAGACAGCTATAAACTGGATCATACTGATCAAGCCCCAGAAAGTCTCAAATCTTATGGTGAACCACAAGACTTTAGAACTTCACTTTGAATTGCTGTATATGTTGCCTAAGTCACTCTTACATTGGTTAATGTATGAATACTGAGAGAGAGAAACCACAAAATAACTTAAAATATATCTACTAGCATTAGAACAAGATTCCAATAAGTGTTGAGAAGTTGAAGAGGAATGCATTTAAAATGAGAATTAGATCTAGCATCAGGACACAAAAGTAAAGCGCAAAGTGCAAATAGCGTTCTCGTGCAAGAAATTCAGAGCTGCAAGGATATCCAAGCAGCAAAATAGCGAAATCTCAGGGTTTCTCCATAAGCACTTTGAGACCAACTATCAGCCTGTGGTGAAACTCAAAGAGAGAAGATGGGAGAAAGGAATGAGGTGCCTTACAAGTGGAAGATTTTGAAATATCAAGAGTTGCGAAACAACTGTGTCCCAAAAGGTGGTAAGTAGCAGTTCGACCAGTGGAAATAAGATATTGAGACTTCATAGGAAAATTAATGCAGAAACTAGAAAACGTTTCAGATTCCTGTAGAGTTGCCAAACAAAACAAAAACAAAAAATCCACAAGGGAGGTCCACAGAATGAGAGGTAACAACTCAAGATGAAAGACAGTTGGCAGTGAACACTGGGTGACTGCATATTTCCAAAGCCTTTTAAAAAATAGATGCTATAAGGCCAATATGTTCTAAGCGAATCTCTGTAATCACACAATTTTGGCATGATATTTGGCAAAGAAGAAAAAAGTGAAACAAAAAAAAAAAAAGAAAAATCATGATACAAACAAATCTGTATTTTTTTACCTATACATATACACATAATAAAAATGTTTGGAATATATTTGTATATCTGAAAGGCTCTTTTCCTAATCTTTACATATTAAAAAAAAAAACAATAGCCATGTCTGTGAATCAGAAATCTTATTTTGACAATCACTTGGTATTCCATATATAGAGTAAACACAAACTTGAGAGAGAATAAAATATGCATAAAATGCCCATTTTGCATATACAAATCACTGTTTCTCTAACAAGTAAATAATGGTATTCATTTTCAAAACAATACAATTTAATTTTATTATACATGAAAAATAATACCACAGGATTCTTTTCTATTATCTAAGGGTGTTTATTTAAATAACTAAGGCAGATCTATTCAGTTTTAAAGTATTTTTCCACACAGTGCTTTTACATTTACACCCTCTGCAGGACTCATCTGTTTAAAGCTACATATTTTGTACAAATAATGTAGTTTATATCTTTGTATACAATTTGTTATCACATACCCATGCCTCTGCGTGAATGGGCTTGATGTTGCTTAGTAGCACCTCTTCATAGTTTCCATAATCACAGAATTTAACAACTGCAGTTGTTCCAGAAGAATGAAGAGCTTCAATTTCTGCTCTATAAAACTTAAAGAGAAATTTCAAAAGGTCATAAAACATTGGATTAAATATTACAAGAAAATCAGTAACATTTTAAAATATTATATTTTAAACAATTTATTATAAAATTTATTAAATTTTCAAAAAAATGTTTGTATCAAATATGCATATTCTAGAAACTCATGTCAGTTTCAAACCAAATGCAAATTTACATGTCCCTCATTACCTGGACATTTTTACACAATGGAAAAAAGATAGACAGTGGACAGAGCTAAAAATTAACAATTCATTTGGACTTTTTATTCAGAACACATTCAGATTATTACAAAAAATGTGTGAGCATTCCTAGACCAACAGAATGCCTAAGTGATTTAGGGTTTAAAATGCAGGGAAGTCCTGGTGGCATTATCAGAGACAGAAAAGTGGTATCAAGATGACAACTATTTTATCTTTCTAGAAGGATTTATAGAAGGAGAGTAGGGATTCACTTTTCTAATTCTAACAAAACAAGAAGTTTGAACAAGTACACTTCTAATTAATTTCTGCAAGGATCTTAAAGGGGATTTAGAGCAGCCGTGAGCCAAACTAACCTCAGCCTTTTCCCAAACAGAACTAAGCTGAAATATGTTCAAATCAGCTCACACAAATTAATCCTCCCTATCAAGCATCTATGTTCAGATAATCTCCAGACTGAAACAAATCTTTGGAGGCTATCCTATCACTCTTTATAGAGTTCAACAGGAAGAAATCATTATTTCCTATAGTAATTACAACCACCACTGCACTTGACTACCTGGCTACAGGATCTTTCCAAACAAGCACAGGCACACACCAGTCCACGACTATCTGCTGCATCAATACATTTCTTGTCGCTAATTTTCACCAAGATACACTACATCAGTAACAAGCAATGAATTACGTTCTTGCTTAGCACATTTTGTGAGTTCCTGACTATCCACAACCCAGCAATTCAAGCATCACACAATGATTAAATTATTTTTCTCAAAAAATTCCATCCATAATTCGTGTACACGATGCAAATGAACCAGTTCCAAATATGCACACATATTTGAAACATGCAACCCCCTATATTAACCTGTCCTCATGACGGCAAACATTTGTGTGTGAACATCTGACCATTTGTTTGAGTCATATAAGCCAAAGAGGCAGATTAAAAATAAAAAACCTTAATTGCTTCTTTATTTAAAAGAAAAAAATTCATTATTGTAAAAGTTTCCAAAACTGCCCTGGACAGTTCCCACTCTGAACATTTATACAGCAGAATGACTGCTTAAAATATTAAAATAATACAAATCACACCTGATAAAAAAACAGACATATGACATCATTAGAAATATTAGCTGTTAGACCAACAATGAAAAAATCCACATAAAAACCCACAAAAAATTAATGTAATTTTTCTTTTCAGATTATCAAAAAACTCAGGGTTGGGGGGCAGAGATTAAGAAACCAAAACAGATGGATGGCAATAGCAATTGAGATTAACAATTGGGAAAAAATAATGTAAACTGGCCATAACAATGAGAAAAAAAAAGAAAATTTCTTCTCCGAATCAGAAGTAGCAGGAATTGGAAACATTAAAAAGTTCAAATGAAACAAGGGAATATTTATACTTTTAAAGTCAAGACAACAAAATTGTTGGTTTTTTAATATAGACACAAATAATTAACCCATTCTAGAAATATTTCAGCTAATAAACAATGTCCTGGTGACGTATAAAAATCAAACAGCAGGGAGGTGCCCATTTCCCCTGATCAATGTGATCTTCACCTATATTAAGAAGGGCTGTAGGCTGCTGCTGCTAGCACCAAAAATGTCATCTGTTCACCATAAAGATCACTCTGGACAGCAAGGAATTCCGTTTCCCTTCCCCAAGACTTAGTACGCCATGTACCTCACGTATGCGGTCCTAGGTAACAAGTTACTAGCTCAAATAAGAAATTACACACACGCTCTCTCTCTCCCCCCTCCCCCTTTGTGGCAGCACATTGAAGCCACCATCCCTTTTGTTTTTAAAGATACAATTTACAGTATTTCCTACTTGACTGGGGCATACCTTGTTGTCTTCCCAATAAAGAGCAAAACATTCATCCCTGGGCCTCCAGCTTTTACCATACTCCACAGGAATAGACTGTTCCAATATTTTTTCTGGTTTGATGGGCCCAGATCTCCTTTTCGGACCAGCGTTATAATATAACATTTTGTCTTCAAAAGGTGGAGCAACATTGGGTCCTGGTGATTTAATAGGTCCTACTCGTCTTCCTTTCTGTGGATATTCAGTGTCTCCATTTGGTAAAGCATTAAAACTATCAGTTCTAATAGGATTCTTGTAGTCACTATTCATACCAAAATGTTGCTCATTTTTTAAACTGAAAGTTTCATTACTTATTGTTCGTGTTTTCCTGTCATAAAAATTGTCAGGATTATGTATTTGGTTTTCCTTTTTTCCTCGTTTCTGATCATCATCATCACCAATGGTATCTTGAACACTGGTATTCTCTCTCAATTCCATGAATGCAGCCCCTTTTCCTAGTCTGTTTTGCATAGTATTATCCCTCTTTCTAAAAGAAACATCACTCTGGTGAATGGCTGAGGGATGACCAATATCCTTTAGCCTATCATTCCTTGGATAAAGTCTATCACACTTATTTTTATCCTCAGTCCACTGTTCTAGTCCTAAAGAGCTGTGTTTTTCAGGACCTCTGTTTCTTGGTAAGCCACTACTTTCCAAAACCTGTCTTGAATTCTGAATGTCCCTTTGAAAACGAGGGGGTTTCTCATTTCTTGGCTGTCTAGTATCATTTCGAGGAAGATGTCTTGGATGGGTGTAGTCTTTTATGCCATTCTGCTCTATATTGAGCACTCTGTGTTGCACTTGATGTGGTGGATGAGACTGTGATTTTGGTTCTACAAAGAAAAAGGACACAGTGTTTCAATTACTGGCACCATTAATTTGTGGCATGAACAATTTACTTCACATACAAAGAATCAGTTTTAAGAAATAACACGTCAGACACTGAAAGATACAGAGGTTCTATGATTAGTTTAGAAAAACAAGTGGCGTTCACGCACGTGGTGTGGCAATGGAATAGTACACCATGTTTAACAGGGACAGAACTAGGTTTGAACTTGAGATTATCATTGCCAAATCCAGTGGGAAATATGTACCATACTCTGTGGTACTTCCATCAAAACACGTACTCACCTGAAAGTGTGGGTGAGAGATCTGCAGGAAGCCACTCATTTTTCCCCAAAGGCAACTTGCTTGAACAGCTGCCATTTTAAGGAGGGGAGAGAAAACAAAGATTCCAGTGTGGAGAAAAGGAAGGGGAGAACACAAAGGGAAAAAAAAGGAGTACTTGTGGCACCTTAGAGACTAACCAATTTATTTGAGCATGAGCTTTCGTGAGCTACAGCTCACTTCATCGGATGAAAGGAAAAAAAGAAGATTTCTAATTTAAATTACGGCTTCCAAATTCAGAGCAAGATGTAGATGAACTCAGACATACTCAAGATACAACAAGGTGTGTTTAAGAACATAAGAATGGCATTAATGGGTCAGACCAAAGGTCCATCTAGCCCCGTAGCCTGTCTTCCGACAGTGGCCAATGCCAGGTGCCCCAGAGGGAATGAACAGAACAGGTAATCATCAAGTGATCCATTCCCTGTCACTCATTCCCAGCTTCTGGTAAACAGAGACTAGGGACAACATCTTCTCTTAATCTCTTCTCTCTGACAGCAAACGGGGACAGGTACAGTATCTGAAAAATGGATAGTAGCTAAACCTTTAAATGGAATGTAACAGGGAGACCTTCTTATGAAAAAGTCAGTGAGCTAACCAGAAAATTTACAAGCCTCAGAGACTACAAAGTAATACTAAAGCTTTTATCTGCTTATGCCATCTTTTCAATCTTTAATCTTGTCTGTTCCCAAACCCCCATTCACGAACATGGCAGGAAGAATCCAACAAGACAGCAATACCATTCCTGGATCGCTTTTGCTGGAAAACACTTGAAAATAAGGTGCATTTCGTTCTTTCACTATGTTCTTAACAGAGATCTTTCACGTTGGTTTTACATTTGCAAAAATATTCTTAAATGTTATTCCAAAGTTACACAGAACAGAAAAAATTGGGAAATAGCAACGAAATTACGTGAGAAAACAGAAAAAATATTTATAAACAGACATGTACAAATCTAGGAAAGAGCCATACTGTTAAGAACAAAAAAAAAAAACAACAAAAAACCCGACATTACCAGAGAAGTGCCAAAATAGACCTTGAGTCAGCAAGGAAAGTAAGCATATCAATGGCCCCACTGACTTCAGTGGGATTACTCATGTGTTTAAAGTTAATACATGCTTATTACCTTGCTGAATCAAATCCATACCAAGTACTAGCAACTAATAGTTGAGAATTATAATTGTATAATTGTAAGTCAAATTACACAGGACATTACAAAAACACATTGTGTAAGTAAACGTATTATCCTTCAGGGTAACCTGGCTTTTTTCTGGCCAATTATTTAGTGAAATTAATCACAATTCATTGCACATGCCCCTACGGAAAATGATCAAAAGGAACAAACTGAATATAAAAATTTGGAACCACTGCTTATGTTACTTTATAGTCACATGTACGTCACTTAGTCCAATAAAACTATTTACCAAAAAAAAAAAAAAAAAAAGGACTTTCACTGGGAATTGGGTCCTTGAAACTCTGTCAATTTTTGTATTTAGTCTTATGAAAAGGGTACAAAGCATTTTTATTAGCAGCACCTTTTAGCAAATTTTAAGACCATTCTTCCTTCTCAAGTAGTCTTTTCAAGTTCAATAGAGCTATTCACACTATTTAGTTTGAGATACAGCAGTACAGAATAATTGTAAAAAGTAAAGCCAAATTCTGTCCTCAATATACTCATTTGCAACCCTCCCAAAGTTAATGGGAGTTGCAGCTGTGTAGCTCAAGTCAGAATTCGGTCTCAAGTTAACACATTGCACCATGTAGCCATAGGTGTCAGTGGAACCTGATGCCTATGCCGAGCTCTGAGACCCTCCCACCTTGCAAGGTCCTGGAGCCGAGGCTGCCCCCAAGCCTGGATGTCTACAGTGGAGTTTAACAGCCCTGCAGTCTAACCCCTGTGAGCCTGAGTCAGCAGACACACGCCAGCCGTGAGTGTCTAACTGCAGTGTAGACATACCCAAGGGGTCCAGAATACCTGCAATTCCTTTAGGAGCTATCAAGGGATTAATGTAGGGTACATTGATTTAAATCAAGGCTATTTAAATCAGTGATTTAATTAATTATTTAAATCACCAAGTGGAAAGTCTCAATTTAAATAATTCATCGTAATCAACTTTTCCATTTGTACTTTAGTTATTCTCTAAAGAAAGGTGCATTCTCACTGGCTGATATAATCATTAAACATGTTGAGTTGAACTAAATAGAGCATTTACACTAGATTTAGTGCATCTTTTTGCTATCTAAGAGGGTACACTAGAAAGATGTACATTTATTTAAGCAATCATATAGTTTAATATTTTCAGATTCTTATTAACTGTTTATTTTTAGTATGAACTTCTGTTGGTGAAAGAGACAAGCTTTTGAACTACACAGAGTTCTTCTTCAGCTCCGTGTAGCTCGAAAGCTTGTCTCTTTTGCCAAAAGATGTTGGTCCAATAAAATATATCATCCCACCCACCTTGTCTCTCTTATTTCCTTGGACGAATACAGCTACAGTAACACTGCAAACATTTTTAGTATGTTAGAAAATGCTAAATGATATATTGCTTATTTACTAGATAATTAAGTTTTTGCACATGATTTGTATTAAGCTTCATTAGAATGGTAACTGGAATTTAATTAAACACACAAAGCAGCGTATAAGATTTATTTGTATTAAACAAAAAACCTTAAAAGATTTTGGATACAAAAACTTCTCTTATGAAAACATGTTTCACAATTACAACTAAATGATTTATTAAATGAGGGATTAACTATAGTCAGCTAATTAAACTGATTATTTCAGGTCAGCCTGGGAAAATTTTCAAATATGCTGAACTGAAAGTGACTGGAGCTTAAATTTCTAGTCACACTTCAGTCTCTTGAAAATAAGACGGCCTCCTAAATTACTTAGGCTGACCTACTGTGCCATATTTATAAAACTTGACCTCAAAAGTCAGATGTTTCCCCCTGATTATTTATATAGAAAAGCAGCTTTTAACTCAAAGATTTTGATAGAGGCTTACGGAGTCAGCATATTTTTTTTATTTACGTATTTTAAGAGATAATAAGTAGTTTAGGCCTTAACATATTGTGACGTGGTCTAATTAAAAAATAACCATGCAAATCAATGTTGCTACCACTGTTATGTAATTGCAAAGAATCTTATACAAAGCGTGACACATGGCCAGAAAGGGTTAAGCATCCTGCAGGCTAAATGACCCAAAGCCGACCATGAAAGACATATTAGAATGTATGTGAATGGTAATTAGGGCCTGATCCAACCACCAGGAGAGGAAAGTAATCAGGAACAGTCAGCATGGATTCACCAAGGGCAAGTCATGCCTGACTAATCTAATTGCCTTCTATGACGAGATAAGTGGCTCTGTGGATGAGGGGAAAGCAGTGGACGTGTTGTTCCTTGACTTTAGCAAAGCTTTTGACACGGTCTCCCACAGTATTCTCGCCAGTAAGTGAAAGAAGTATGGGCTGGATGAATGGAATATAAGGTGGATAGAAAGCTGGCTAGATTGTCGGGCTCAACAGGTAGTGGTCAATGGCTCCATGTCTAGTTGGCAGCCGGTATCAAGTGGAGTGCCCCAAGTGTCGGTCCTGGGGCCGGTTTCGTTCAATATCTTCATTAATGATCTGGAGGATGGTGTGGACTGCACCCTCAGCAAGTTTGCGGATGACACTGAACTGGGAGGAGAGGTAGATACGCTGGAGGGTAGGGACAGCATACAGTGGGAACTAGACAAATTAGAGGATTGGGCCAAAAGAAATCTGATGAGGTTCAACAAGGACAAGTGCAAAGTCCTACACTTAGGACGGAAGAATCCCATGCACCGCTACAGACTAGGGACCGAATGGCTAGGCAGCTGTTCTCCAGAAAAAGAACTAGGGGTTACAGTGGACGAGAAGCTGGATATGAGTCAACAGTGTGCCCTTGCTCCCAAGAAGGCCAATGGCATTTTGGGATGTATAAGTAGAGGAATTGCCAGCAGATCAAGGGACGTGATTGTTCCTTTCTATTCGACATTGGTGAGGCCTCATCTGGAGTACTGTGTCCAGTTTTGGGCCCCACACTACAAGAAGGATATGGAAAAATTGGAAAATGTCCAGCGGAGGGCAACAAAAATGATTAGGGGACTGGAACACATGACTTATGAGGAGAGGCTGAGGGAACTGGGATTGTTTAGTCTGCGGAAGAGAAGAATGAGGGGGGATTTAATAGCTGCTTTCAACTAACTGAAAGGGGTCCAAAGAAGATAGATCTAGACTGTTCTCAGTGGCAGTAGATGACAGAACGAGGAGTAATGGTCTCAAGTTGCAGTGGGGGAGGTTTAGGTTGGATATTAGGAAAAACTTTTTCACTAGGAGGGTGGTGAAACACTGGAATGCGTTACCTAGGGAGGTGGTGGTATCTCCTTCCTTAGAAGTTTTTAAAGTCAGGCTTGACAAAGCCGTGGCTGGGATGATTTAGTTGGGGATTGGTCCTGCTTTGAGCAGGGGGGTTGGACTAGATGACCTCCTGAGGTCCCTTCCAACCCTGAGATTCTATGATCTCAGATCTGCTTGATGCTTCAATGCAGGGGAAGCTTATTTACAAGATTTACAAGATATACAAGATTGAGATCCCAGCTCTGACTGGACCACCCTGAATATAATTTGGACTATAACCTATGGACCAATTCTGAAAGAACTCTTTGCAACCACAAAGCTCACCATCTCTGCTATGAATCTAAACCTCAAGACTGTACTCATGTCTGTATGTATACTGATCTTTTAATCAACACTCTCTTTTCTTTTTTTAATACATTTTAGTTTAGTTAATGAGAACTGGCTGTAAGCATGTATTTGGGTAAAATCTGGAATATTCATTAACCTGGGAGGTAATGTGTCAGATCCTTTGGGATTAGTAGAACTTTCTTATATGATGAATAAGATTTTCAGTACTCCTCATCATATTTGACGTGGGTATCTGGGTGGAGGCCTGAGGCTGGGTTACTCTAAGGGAACTGTGCTGTTGGCTTCTGGGTAACCAGCGAGGTATTACAGAAGCTGTTTTGTGCTGGTTTGGTAAATCTACGTATTGGAATAGCCACCAACTTGGGGACTGTCTGCCCCATTCTTTGCATTTCACCCTAATTGAGTGACCTCGGTTGGCTCCTCTGCGACTCTGGTCACACATATTTTATATCAAATTGAGATTTCATTTTAAAAAGTTTTATCTTTAAAAATAAAAACTCCTATTATAATTTAAACAATAAAATAAAAAATCCAATTAAAATGAAAAAATCCCTTTTTTTTTTTTTTTTTGGTTTTTAAAAACAATCATTGATTTTTCTCCACCCTGGTATAATGACAGTCATTTTTCATATTCCATAAATGAAAACATATTTACAATTTATTTTGATGTGAAAAGTAATATTACTTAGTGTATAAACTGTCACTCAAAGCATGTGATAGTTTAAACTAAATCTGGATATAAGTAGTTTTTGAAGAGCTTTTGGAGTGCATATTGGTAACACACAGTTTCCCATGGTCTGAGGACAGTTTCTAGTTAAACTGATGACAGTCAGCTATTAAACAGACTGGTTTGCCTTGGGGGACATCAGAGGCATATGTTTATGTCTGCAGAAAAACTTGGAAGAGATTTTTATATTCAACTCCTGTGTCTGTTTTAGGGATGGGCAGAAATTCTATAATGGTGAATTTTCAAACTAATTTTTATGATAGTCATTCTGAAAAAGAAGGTGGTTAATTTATTGTATAGTCTGTTCATATCTTACATAACAGTATCTGATGTAATTACTATAAATTTAATGTTTTAACAGGTGGTTGTTTTTTTTAGTTTTCTTGCTGTGGGTTTAAATTTTTAAGTATCTGGAAACACTGTTTTGCCATTTTCTGAAATCTTTCTATGAATTATGTAATTATTTTGGTGGGGATTGCAGTTTAAGGCCACAAGCAAGCAAGGCACTTAAGTATATACTTACAAATATAGAAGGTTTATTACCCAAAGTAAGAAATGTACAGTAAAGAATCAGTAGCATGCCATATGCTAGATTCAAATAATGCAATTCACTACGAAGCCACAATATAATTTCATATAATTAACAATCCCTGAACAGCAAAGTAACCAGCAACAAAACAGCTGGGATGTTGCAGGGCATGGTGTAAGTATCTCACACACTGATCCGCCCTGTAATTTCCTACACTACATTTGGATCTTGGTAGCCCCTTGCATCCATTTGAAGGGATTCATATTTTTAAGAGAGCCAAAAAATTTGAGCACAAGCCAAAAAACCCCCAAACAAGTCCATTTAATAGATGACTGAGATGTATAATAATGCATCAGGTATAACAGATACGCGTGGACATAATCACAAAAACTATTTCAGGATAATATTATAAAACTCCACAAATATTAAGCACACAGGTCTGGATGTCATGTAATAAAAAAAATTACACTTTGGGCCTATATTTAAAAGGAGTGTAATCTATGTCTTTTTCCAGCCATCTGAGTATGTCCTGCATCTAAACATATTGTGTAATGAACTCCAAATTGTTTAAAGTTTAGAGAATGTTCATGGCTACAAAATGAAAGGGCTCAATCTTGAACCACCTCTAACACCCATGGAGAGGAGTAACGGGGCATCAGGCACCCCATTATTTCCTTCAGATGGCAACCCATACAACTAATCTGTGCAAGTTGGGAAGAGCAGCTGCTGTGGGGCCCACCGTGCTCTCTACCACACAACTGAGCGGGGAATGGGAAGGCGGGGAGAAAGAGAAGGCAGTCTTGACTCTGCCCTCTCAACATGGATGAGTTGGTGTGCAGGTATGATGTGTTATCATTACAGGGCTGATAAAGCTTACTTCCAGTAGGGGAATAGGAGAGAGAAGGAACTGTGACACTGCGGACCTTCATTTAATCCTGGGGAACACTATTATATATAATTCCACAAACTAGCTTCAAATGTTTTTTTCCCACTTATTGATTTCAATTTCAAGGAATAGTTACAGAACATTACTAATTCAGATAATGCTTCTGTTCACTTTTTTAAAATCAAGATTGATTTTAAAGTCAAGAGAAGGAATTTTTAATGATTCAGAATTCAAATTATTTGTAAAGACAATCTTCTGTCTGGAAGATAATGTTCATTTAAGAGACAGACAGTTCATTTCTGAGGTGTGCAATTACCCTCCATCACACAGAGGAGCAAAAAGATTCAGAATAGCATAACAGTGATGTAGAAAACAGAAGCTTTTAGCAGAATGGTTTTGGCAGAGGGCTTAGAACTTGACACAGCTAAATATGTCCAAAATTAAGTTCTTGGAGGAACTCATGTAACAACCTTTTTTCCACAAGTCAAAAATTTTAGCAGCAAGGTAACAAAGTTGGCAGAACATTGGCCTAACATACTGGAAAACAATGTGTTTCTAACGTATGTGCTATTGAGTAGCAGCACAGGGGGTGGTGACAACGGATAAAAACTTTATTGTTTTTATCACAGTATCCAAGAAATGAGCATCATTTAAAAAGATTCCACTTTGCCTAGGGAATAATTAGCTCCTTTAACAGTACCTGAAGATTCCCATGCTACTAAAAGAGGAGGTTACTCACCTGGGCAGTAACTGATGTTCGTCGAGATGAGCGTCCCTGCGGGTGCTCCACTGTCGGTGTAGGTGCGCCCCTGAGCTGCTGTTCGGAGATGTTTACAGCAGTTCCCGTATTAGTCACGCATGCACGAGCCTGCCTCACATACTAGTCTTGTCTTAATAGTGCGCATGTGTGGTCGAACTCCTCAGTCCCTTCTCTACAACGGAGGCTGCCCTAGCTCCGAAGTAGAGGGGAGGAGGATGGGGAGTGGGGCACCCACAGGGACACTTATCTCGAAGAACGTCCATTACTGCACCGGTGAGTAACCTCCTCCTCTTCTTCGAGAGGTGTCCCTGTGAATGCTCCACTGAAGGTGACTGAAAAGCAGTATCTCTCAAGGAGGTAGGGACTTCGGCTCTGGAAGGAAAGCAGTAGAAAGAACAGCTCTGCCCATACGTGTATCGGTGATGGGTCCCTGTGAAAGAGCATAATGTTTTATGCTCAAAAAGCCCAAATGGCAGCTCTGAAAATGTCCTTAAGGGGGACATTACGCAGAAAGGCCATTGATGCTGCTATGGATCTGGTGGAGTGAGTCCTGATAAAAGTAGGGGGAGTCACATTCTGTAATTGATAGCAGAGACAAATGCAACTCAAGATCCAGTTAGAAAGTCTGTGGTGAGGCACAGATGAGCCCTTAGAGCGTTCTGCAGTGGGGATGAATAGCTTGTCAGAACGCCTAAAGGTTTTAGTCCTGTCCAAGTAGAAGGACAAAGCTCTGCACATGTCTAAAGCGTGCATTGTAGATTCAAAGGAATTTGCATGTGGTTATGGAAAAAGGTAGGGAGAGGGATAGGCTCACTGACGTGGAAAGATGAGTGCACCTTCGGTAGAATTCTGGGGAGTAAGCGTAGGGTGACTTTGTGCTTAAAAAATATGGTGTATGGTGGATCTGTCATGAGTGCTTCAATTTCTCCTGCACGTCTCGCAGAAGTAATTATTACTAGAAATGCAGTTTTCATAGAGAGATGTAGGAGGGAACATGTGGCTAATGGTTCAAATGGTTTTTGGGTTAGACAAATTAAGACTAGGAGAAGGTTCCAAGGTGGATTAGGCAGTTTGATGTCTTGGTATAGGGTTTGGGGTCCCTTAAAGAATTGCTTAGTAATGGGGTGAGCAAAGATAGGCCTATCGTCGGTGGCATCATGGAACATTGTAATTGTGGCCAAGTGGACTTTGATGGAACTCAGGGAGAGTCCAGAGAGTTTAATCTCTAACAGATAGCCAAGGATTAGCAGGAGAGGCACGGAAAAAAGGAGCGGTTTCTGTGGCAGCCTACCAGTGTGTAAATCTTGTCCAGTTATGAAGGTACATGGTGCATGTAGAATTCGTTGTGCTATGAAGGAGTACATTTCGAACCTGCTCTGAGCAAGTTCGCTTGGCATGAGAGAACCATGAAGGAGCCGAACCTTGAGGTGTAACATGGTTAAATTGGCGTGGAATAGTAGACCGCGTTGTTGGGACAAGAGATTCGGGTGGAGGGGTAGTGGGATGGGTGCGGAAGCGCCATCTTGGCAAGGGAAGGGTACCATGCCTGTCTGGGTGATCATTATGACCTTGGCTTGGTCTGTTCATATTTTTATCAGTACTTTGTGTATGAGTGGTATTGGGGAAATGCATACGTTAGGTTGGTGTTCCATGGAAACATGAACGCATCCCCCGAGGAGTGTTTGCCTAGTTCTGCTCTGGAACAAAATCTTGGGCATTTCTTGTTTGCTGCATTTCCAAAAGGTCTGTAGTTGGGTATTCCCATGTGTGAAATATGTCTAGTACTATATCCTCGTTTAGTTCCCATTCATGGTCTATGGGAAATCTTCTGCTGAGGTAGTCTGTGGTGGTACTGAGAGAGACTGGTAAGTATGCAGCTGATATTCAGTCATTGTGTCTGAGACACCAGTTCCATCATTTCATCACTTCTGTAGAAAGGGAGTGGGATTCCCTCCCCCTTGCCTGTTTACATAGAACATGCAGACAATGTTGTCAGTCATTATCCCAACATGTTGGTTTTGTATGAAGGGGAGAAAATGGAGGCAGGCATTGCGTATCGTTCAGAGTTCTAGACAGGAAGGGACGTCTCGGCAGGAGATGAAAGCTCCTGGGCAGTGTATTGGGGCATGTGTGCTCCCTATCCCATAAGGGATGCATCCATAGTTATGATAACCAGCAGGACATCCTGTAGAAAGGGGACCCCGGAGCAAACGTTGTGAGGCAATGTCTACCAGTGGAGAGAGTCCTTGACTCTGGGAAGTATGTATAAAAGGTTGTTCAGACCATAGACATTCAGTCTGTAGGCAGTGGTCATCCAACTTTGGAAACACCTCATGAATAGGCGAGTGTTCCTGACTACAAAAGTGCAAGAGGCCATGTGGCCTAGGAGTTGTAGGCAATCTCGTGCCATCACCTGTGGACTGTTGTACAGCTTGGCAACCAAAAGGCTGATGGTGTTGAAAAGGTGGAGTGGGAGAGATGCTATTCTTTTGTATGAGTCGAAATGTGTTCCTATGAACTCCAGTTGTGGGGTGGGAGTGAGTGTAGATTTTCTTTGTTCATTCACAGGCCAAGAGCATGGAAACATTGGACTGTCCGGTGTGTGGACTGAATGGCTTCTTGGAGGGTCCAGTCTTTGAAAAGGCAGTTGTCAAGGTAAGTAAAAATTATGATTCCCTGCCTTCTGAGATGAACTGTTACAACTGCGAGGAGTTTGGAAAAAGACACGAGGCGCAGTCAAGAGGCTGAAAGGTAGGACCCTGTACTGGTAGTGTTGTGAGCCCAGAACGAAGTGAATAAAACATCTATGGGCAGGATGTATGGTCACATGAACATAAGCGTCCTGCAGGTGGAGGGCTGAAAACCAATCTCCCTGCTTCAGTGCTGGGATTATGAGATTATGGGGTTACAAGAGTCACCATTTTGAATTTTTTTTTTAATAATGAATTTGTTGAGGTATCTGAGGTCAAGAATGGGTCGCCACCGCCCAGTTTTCTTTTCTGTTAAAAGTAATGGGAGCAGAACCCATTTCCTCTGTGTTGGTTGGGCACTGGTTCTACTGCTCCTAATTGGAGGAGGTGATGCACCTCTTAGTGGAGCAGTTGTTCGTGAGAGGGGTCCCGGAAAAGGGACAGGGTGGCGAGCAAAGATAGGAAGGGAACGGGCACTTAAGTAGGGATGATGTTTTCTATACCCTCGACCACATCTTCAGAGTTGCTTATTAGTGGCAGGGGGTTGACATGGAGTCGATGAATTGGTACAGCAATGTTGGTATCTTGGTTGCTGATGATGTTGTTCATATGGTCTATGACTTTGTTGTAGCGTGGATGTTGATAAGGTTGGTATCTATATTGTCGTCTCGTATTTGCAGGGGTTTGGATACAGAGACTGTAATATCGCTTTCAAATCCTTCATGGAGTGAAACACATTGTTGCTGTTACTGGCAAATAGTTTTTCACCATCAAAAGGGAGATCTTCGTTGGTATTCTGAACCGTGCGAAGAAAAGACAACGATGAAAGCCATGAAGCTGAATGCATCACAATTGTTGTAGCAGTGGACCTTGCAGCTGTATTAGCAACATCAAGCGCAGCTTGTAGTGCGGTACTGGAAATGATTTGTCCCTCAGAGACCATGGCTTTGAACTGATGGTTTTATTGCTCTCTGGAATGTCATCAATAAAGTCCATGAGTTTCTCATAGTTTTTGTGGTCCTATTTTGTCAGAATGGCCGAATAAATATCCAGAATTATAATGTGGACGAAGCATACACTTTACGATGAAGCAGGTCGGGCCTTTTACTGTCTTTAACAGTTGGGGTAGATCTTGGAAATTGGTGTTTGTTCTTTTGGTTAGCTGCCTCTACTACCAGTGAGTCTGGCGCTGGGTGAGTAAAAAGGAATTCAGACCCTTTGGAAGGAATAAAATATTTCCGGTCAGCTCGCTTACAGGTAAGTGCGCTAGTAGCCGGTGTCTGCCATGTGGTTTTGGCAGGATCCATAATGGCTGAATTTATAGGTAAGGCAATCTTGGATATGGAGGGAGGTTGCAGGATGTCAGTCAACTCATGTTGGTTTTCAGAAACTTCCTCTAGATTGATCCTCAATTCTTTGGCGACTCTTTTGATAAGGTCTTGAAATTTTAAGAAATCATCAGACAGCGTTGGTGGGGCAGTACAGCCTCATCCTGTGTGGATACGGGCTCCAGAAGGGTTGGGGAAGCAGGTGTAGCATATTTATCGAAGTGTGAAGTAACAACTTCTTGTTGTGTCTCATTCATAGCTGTACGCACTGGTGGTGGCGAGGTGGCATTGCTCCTATTTCTGGCACCTTGGCTATCATAGTGGAATCGCTTATATGGTGCTCATTGACCTCAGTATTGCCACTGACCGGGGAAGGGCATAGGTGGTGCCATCCACGGGTTTGTATACCAGGGAGGGAGGTCTTTGATGAACGAAGACCTAGATTTTGTGTGACCAGTGCAGATTTGGGTCTGTGACTGGGAGAACTGGTATGATGAAAAGTCTCCCTGCACTATGGCTTCCTCATCACTAGAAAAGTGAGGTATAGCAGGAGACAGCTGTCTGGACCGCATGTGAATGTCCGGGAAAAAAAAATAGGTGTCAAGTAGATGTGACTGTAGGTTAGGTGACATCTGTAGGTTTGGTGAATGAATGAACTGCGGTGCCAGAGAGCCTGTGTGAGAGAAACCCTCTGCTGGAGCGCCTGTGGCACTGAAGGGTCGTTTGGCACCAACTTTCTCTACACCGTAGCGATCAATGCATGCACTGAGGTCACTGGTGCCAGGGAGATAAGCGCAGCCCACGTCTGTTCCAGCAAGGTCCTCTGTGCTGGCACCATGTCCATTGCGGTGCCAAACGGTACCATGAGAAAGGCAGGCAACTGGAAGCCTGAACTCTCAGCACCGGGAGCTTGCGCTGTCGCCGCAGCCAGAGGCGGGATTAGCGTGATGCTGGAGGAACCCGGTGCATCAAAGGTGCGGAGCCGAGAGAAGGTCTGCATAGAAGAAATAGACCTGCTCAGTGACCTTTTTGCTTGCCATGTTTCCCTTCTGGGTGAGGGAGGCTGGCGTTTTCTCTTTTGTCCTTTCAGGAGGCAGGAGGGCTGCGGTTCACTGAGGAGCCCATACCTGGGTCAGAAGCAGGTCCGAGTGACTCCTGCCCAAGAATCATTTTCAGGCAGAGTTCTCTGTCTTTACATGCCCTGGATTTTAATTTGGAACAATGGGCACATTGTTGAAGAATGAGGGACTCCCCCAGGCATTTTATACACTGGGAGTGATCATCCAAGATAGGGATGATGTCCCTGCATGTAGTGCACTGCTTAAATCCTGGGGAGTCAGGCATATTAGCGTCGGCTGGAGGCTGAGGGGAAGAAGCGAGAACAAATTTTTTTTTTTTTTTTTTTTAAGGAATGAACTTATCTTGTAACTAGAGTGCTAAATTAAGGGAAAAAAGGATGTAAAATGGGTAACAGAAAAAGTTTTAACAAGTCTGCTGTAGGTCTGACTCCAGCCAAGGATGGTAGAGAAGGAACTGAGGAGTTCGGCTGCCCGTGCACACTATTAAGACAAGACTGGTATGTGAGGCAGCCTCTGCGCATGCGAGGCCAATACGGGTACTGCTGTAAAAATCTCCGCACAACGGTGCAGGGGCACACCGACACCTACTGTGGAGCACCCACAGGTACATCTTTCAAAGAAGAACTTGACAGTCTGGATCTGTTAGAATTAGGGTTCAGTTCAATACAGAAAATTCAAACTGGCTCTTCTTTTCTATGCATATTTACTGTGACACGCAAGGGGCCCTTATAAAAATGCCTTATACCTTTACATTGAGAGAATCAAAATCTAACAAACAGTAAGTCTTACAACCACATTTAATTACAGGAGACAAACATATATTAGCCAAGTAATACCTATTGGACTAGATCTACTTCATAGCCAGGACCTAGCCGGAGGGTACTACATGAGTTTATTGTGCAATGTTTGACATCATCAGTTGTATACGGAAAAAATACAGAATGATAAGTGAAGCCTACCTGCCTTGTCATTCAGTGTTGAAAAATTTAGAGATAGGGTTAAATTTGCATGAAGGTTATAGTATCTCAATAAACTTGGGCTATGTAAATTGGTCACTAAATAGGTGCAAGTATTCTATGCATCCCTTAACAGAAAAAGTTAACACTAATGGATGCTGGTCAAAGGTTTTCTTTTTATGCAGAGGTGGCAGACAGGGATGTCCCTTGTTTCCACTACTTTTTGCCCTCTCCAGTGAACCACTAACTAAAGCTCTCAGGAAAGCAACAGATTTCCATAGGGTAGCAAATACACAAAACTAAATTTGACACTTTATAGAGATGACATGCTGTTTTGTCACACAAACAGACACATCAGCCCTGTTATTATTATAACTGGAAGTTTGGGAAAATGGTTTGGAAAAATTTCCATTTCTAAATTAATTACATGCCAGAAGGCTTTTGTCTTCTGCCAAGTAGTTTTAAGGAAGCCAACTGGCATTTCCCTTTTAAACGGTCAGTCAATTATTTTACTTCTTTAGGCCTCCTTACATCTGTGACCTTAAGAAGATAACATGGAAAAAACCTTACTCCCTTTTTTAAAGGAATCAGCAGGAACTTGCTGAGTAGGAAATACCAGCCAGTGCTGTTTAATAAAATCAATTTTATTAAGGGAATGGTGTTTTGCAATATATAAAGATGTTATTTCTAAGTTTCTGAATATAAGTTAAGCAATTGGAAAGTTGTTTCTGTATTTCATTTGACACGAAAAAGTAAAGGGAAGTTGCTATTTTGTAATTGGAGACTAAGATTTACAAAAGATTAATTGACCTCGCAGAACCTTGAAGTAACATGCAACTAGAGGAACTAGAGGAAAAATATATATCTTTTTATTCGACGTTTTAGTTAAGTCTAACAGATGAAAGTAAGTATAGTAAAATAAATAATTAGAGACACATTAACAAAACACCAAAAAAATCAAATTTCCTTGCCGATCCTACCAATGTCAAACTACACTGTTAAAGAATTGAATATATCTAGTTTAATTTTCACCAATAATGTTGAATTACCTTTACCATCAATTTCACTTTTGTTTGTAGGCAGTTTCACTTTTTGGTTCTCATGTATTAGCACCATGCTGCAGTGCTTTTGATGCAAATACTGCACTGGAGTATTTAAGTCCAAATAAGAAAAGAATATTTTTTGATTCATAGAAATGATGCAATGAGGAAGTTTGGTTGTTATGGGGGGAAGGGTGGTATTCTTTGTACCTCCCCCCACTCCAAATCATAAATTTTGTCAGATAATACAAAAACCTACATTTAGGTGTTAATTGGATTGAATTGACGCAGGGAGACAATTTTTTTAAATTACATTTTTCTGTTCCGCCCTGACAAACGAAATGCACAATTTCATTTATAAAATTTTACCTTATTTTGAAAATGTATTAGGAACAACAACGTATTAGGAACAGACACATTTTACCTTTGTCTAGAATAGGAAATGAGGATGTTGAGGATGTGAAACATTAACTAACCCTAACCTTTTCTCAAGTGTAAAAATGAAGGTCAGTACCTTCTACCTGAAATCTGACTTCAGCCAAGTACATTGAAAGTGAAAGGTATGTAGACTTGTGTCTATGCTGTGGAAAAGGATGTGATTAGACTGGGGTTAGCAAACTCATATTAGTTAACCATGGCCTAACCTCAAATTATTTTCCTAACCTAGACAAAGCCTTTGAGAAACACTATAATGACAAAGTTACTTTACATAGAAGTTAGATGCAGAGTAGCAAATAATGTAAGATATATAAAATGCAGCTAGTAGCTCTTCTATAATGTGGGTCTATTAAAAATTCTAAGAACATAGATACACATTTTATTTAATTATAGAAATAGAATGTTAGCATATTTAATCATATTTAAATTATCATAGCAAAATGGAAAATTTTGTTCTTACCAGGTGATTTTATGGTGAGCTGACAGTTCCACAGTAAGATTAATATTAAATATTTTGATTTCCATCTGGGATTTCTTTAAGAATTACTGTATAGTTTAGCTACCTACCTTCATCCCCTCTTTTGATTGCAAAAATCCTTAAATCACACTAAATTACTAGTCCAAAAATGTCTCCAGAAGTAATCATCTTGATGAGTCTTATGAATTTGGTATCTTTCCCTTGCACAGTATTGAAACTGCCTTTTTGTATGTCCATCTCTTCTGGCTCTGCCCTCTCTCGCATCATCTTCTTTTCAATGGTACACTCGATACTGCACTTAATACTAAAAACCATAACAGCCTGTTCGATCACCTCACAGTTCACTGAAGCTTTGGGCACCTTGTGATATTTGTTTTATTCCGACTTAGTTATCACAGTTTAGGGTAACTGTGCCACTATTTCCCCCTCATGGTCCAGCAAGGGTAATCACTTTAGGCTTATGGTTCCACAGTTATCACCTCCCTCTGGTGGAGACCCATGTCTCTTTCCTTTCTGACGGGGCTTTCCAGGCTGTACATCTCCTTGCCTACACTGAGTTCCTCAGCATGCCAGACTGCCAAAATGGTCAATCTGCATGTTGCTTTCTCTCCAGTGGATATAAACAGTCTAATTTTCCACACTTGTAAGTTACCACACGGTCCTTTCTATGCAAGTACATTTGTTCCTGAGGTAAAAGCACTATAGAGAAAACATTAATAACAACAGAACCTACATACTTGCTAATAAACTTACCAGAGATCACCCCAACTCCAACAATGGCTCTGGCAGATGTCAATCCCACCCTTCCACTTGGACAGAAGAGGCTGTCTTTTGCAGGATCAGAAGGAAGGCCTGGAGTCAGTTTAAACTCAGACTATTAATCCAGAAGTCCTTTCTTTGTCTGTTGGCCTCTGGAGAATCCAGTCTGAACCATTACATGCAAATGTCTTCAGGTGGTGGTACCTCTCTGAGGTGTTACAACCGGAGTGAATTTGCCTAATCATCCCCCACTGTTCTTAATTCCTGGAGGAGCTGTGATTACCCTCACCTATGGAATTTCCAGACAATCCCTGGCACACAATGATACATAAACTTAACACAGTTAAGATCTCCCACACACACATTACAGGAAATTGCCATATCAGTCACATTAGTCATCAAATATTTTTATGACTGTTAATGGACACTAATTTCTGCTTAGGAAGATAGGGTAGGAAAGCCCTCTTGTACCAATTTTTCTGTCCACAGGCATATCAAGTCACTATGAAAGGAAAAGGAAAGTGAAGATCTGCCCAGAAAAAAAATGTACTCCTAGATAATAATTTAGTGGACTGACAATCCCTTTTAAAAAAAAAAAAGATTGCTGGTAAGAGAATTAAGGACACACTATAATTTACCATTATCACTATGTTTTTTTATTGGTGGTCTGTATTTTCATATCAATAATTATCCCTTTTAGACCCAATTACAAGTACTCCTGTTTCAGTTCATAATTACAGGTAATGCTTTCTGTTACATCTCACTGCTATCATAATCCATTCCCCAGTCCATAGAATCCAATGCTTATAGCCCTTGAGCTCCTGCCAAAATATGGGATACATAATGCTTCTAAATTCCCATTTACTAAAGGAAAGATGTAGTTACAAGATACTTAAGATAAAAGACGAAGACAAAGGACTCAGCCCAATGTGATTCAATATCTTTATCAATTACTTGAAGAAAATATAAAATACATCGTTAAAATTTGCAGATGACTCAAAAATTGGTAGAGTATTAAATACTGATGTTGATATATCAGTAATACAGACCAACCTGAATCACTGTTATGATGGGCTTATTTGATCAACATGCACTTTTATCACAGCCAAATGCGAAGTCATATATATTCAGGAGCAAAGAATGCAGGCCACATTTATAAGATAGGAAACTGCATCCAGGAAAGCAATGATTCTGAAAAGGACTTAGGAGCCGTGCTAGATAACCAATTGAATATGAGCTCCCCCTGCAATGCTGTAGTTAAGAGGGTTAACACAATTCTTGGATGTATAAAAAGTAGAATATCAAGTAGAAGTAAGGAGGTGGTATTGCCTTTGTGTATAGTAGAGGTCAGACCATAAATTGGAATACCATAAATTGGCACCCACACTTCAAAAAGGAGGATGACAAATTGGAAAAGATTCCAAAAAGACCAAAAAGAATAATCTGAGGTCTGGAAAACATATCTTATGGTGGGAGAGTAAAGAAGCTCAATCTATTTAGCTTGTCTAAGAGAATGCTAAAAGGAGACTTGATCATAGTTGACAGGTACCTAACAAGGGAAATTGATTTGTGACAAGAGATAGCTCTTCATTCTTGCAGAAAAAGACGTAACAAGATCCAGTGCTTGGAAGCTTAAGCTAGACAAATTTAGACTAGAAATACAGGTCCAAATTTTACTGTAATTAACTACTGGAACAATTTCTCTTGGGACATGGAGGATTTTCCATTACTTCAAGTCTTTAGCTCAACACTGGTTATGTTTCTAAATGTTACACTACGGCTCAAATTTAAATATGAGATTGATACAGAAGTACTGGGTGAGGTTCTTTGGTCCGTATTATGTAGGAAGTCAGACTGGATCACCACAATTGTTTTAGGTAAGAGACCTCAATACTGATACAGAAATTATATTAATAATTTTTTATAACGTAATTGCCACCATACTTGCCTGGGTCTTGATTGAAGAATAGGGCACATTTATCATTACTTTTAAACATATGGTGCTTTGGAAAAGGTACCTCAGATATATTTGTTTTTGTTTACTTAGTTATGTGAACTAGGGGCTGTCAATTAATCACAGTTAACTCAAACGATTACCACAAAACAAATTAACTAGATAAAAAATAGTTGTGATTAATCGCAGTTTTAATCACACTTAAAACTTAATCAAATACCAATTTAAATTTATTGTAAATATTTATGGATTTTTTCTATATTTTCAAATATACTGATTTCAATTACAATACAGAATACAAAGTGTATAGTGCTTACTTTATATTATTTTTTATTACAAAACTACCACACCCAATTCCAGAAGTTTCTGGAATTGGGTGTGGCAGTTTTGGGTATGCTCAATAGGTTCCTGGTAGCTGGACTCAGACTCCACTAAGGGCAAGTAATCGGGGCAACTGCTTTGCAAAAGGCCATGTCATCTGTGTGTGCTGGGAGTAGCTGGGTCACAGGAGCAGAGAGAAGGCTGTTTTCCCCTAACTCTGAAAAATTTTGCAGCAGGTTAGTGATACTGTTAACACTCCTGAGTGACGTAGTTATATTGATATAGGTCTACAGTGTAGATCACACCTAAGTATTTCTCAGAAAGTCACAATTTATTAAAGAGTGAGACAACACGTCATTAATTCTCTCCATAGGCAATACAGCAATGTCCAGACTTTGTGTAAAATCAAAGCCTGAGAGAAAAGACAATTACCTGTTCTGTAACTGGTGTTTTTCGAGATGTGTTCCTCATGTCCATTCCATATTAGGTGTATGTGCTCGCCACATGCACCAGTGCTGGAAGTTTTTCCCTCAGTGGTATCTAGAGGGGACTGGCTCTGATGCCCTCTGGACTGGGATGCACATGCTACGGTATAAGGGGCACCACCGGCTACCCCACCCTCAGTTCCTTCTTGCTGGTAACTCTGACAGTGCAGAAGGAGGGCGGGTCATGGAATGGACATGAGCAACACATCTCAAAGAACACCAGTTACGGAACAGGTAACCGTCTTTTCTTCTTCGAGTGCTTGCTCATGTCCATTCCATTATAGGTGACTCCCAAGTAGTACCAATGGAGGTGGGTAAGAGTTCATGGATGTGTAGATTGCAACACAGCTCTGCCAAACCTAGCGTCATCTCTGGCCTGCTGTGATGGCGTAATGCACCGTGAATGAGTGAACCGAAGACCATGTTGCAGCTCTGCAAATGTTGTGGATGGGAATGTGCGCCAGGAAGGCCGCTGAGGACACCTTGGCTCTGGTCGAACGGGCCCCCATGATCAGCAGTGATGGGACCTGTGCCAGCTTGAAACAGGTCCAGATGCCAGAGGTGATCCAGTTGGAAATCCTCTACGAGGACACCGGAGGCCCTTCATCTTGTCTGTTGTCATGATGAAAAGCTGGGTTGACCTGCACAAGCGCTTGGTATGCT
This sequence comes from Lepidochelys olivacea, assembly GCF_965140295.1. Lineage (NCBI taxonomy): Eukaryota > Metazoa > Chordata > Testudines > Cheloniidae > Lepidochelys > Lepidochelys olivacea. The sequence goes on along the minus strand of NC_140411.1, from coordinate 70,307,788 downwards.
CCAGGTAAAATACCAGGGCACATCTGATGTCCAGGACGTGCAGCTGCCTTTCCTCACTAATGGTGTGAGGCTTGTAACAAAACACTGGGAGGAAGATGTCCTGGTTGACATGGAAAGAAGACATAATTTTTGGCAGAAAGGCCGGATCGGGTCGCAGTTGAACTTTGTCCTTCTAGAACACCATGTGTGGCAGCTCTGATGTCAAGGCTTTAATCTCCGACACTCATCTCACCGATGTTATTGCCACAAGGAAAGCGACCTTCCATGACAGGTGGGAAAGGGAGCAGGAAACCATAAGCTGAAAGGGCAGGTCCATGAGCCTAAAAAGAACCAAGTTAAGGTCTCACAGGAGGACAGGGGCCCGAACCAGTGGGAAGAGCCTCTTGAGGCCTCTCAGGAATCCGATCGACATGTTGTGCGAGAACACCATCTGACCTTGGATCGGTAGGTGGAAAGCGGAGATGGCTGCAAGGTGCAGCCTGATGGAAGAGAAGGCCAGCCCCTGGCTCTTAAGATGAAGCACGTAATCTAAAATAGATTGTAAAGGGAGTTCGATGGAGAGATGCTACATTCAGATGCCCAGTGGGAAAACCTCATCCACTTTGCCAGGTAGGTTGCTCTAGTAGAAGGCTTCCTGCTTTCCAGGAGGACTTGCTGGACTTGTTAGAGCAGGCCTGCTCCTCCGGGTTCAACCACACAGCATCCAAGCTGTGAGGTGGAGGGAGGTGAGGCTGGAGTGTAGGAGGTGCCCATGATTTTGCGAAATCAGATCTGGTTGGTTGGAAAGGGGCCATGGAGGGTCACCGCCATGTCCATGAGCGTGCCGAACCAATGTTGGTGCAGCCACATCAGGGCGATCATGATGACTTTGTCCTTTTCTCCACCTTTGACAGGACTCTGCTGATGAGTGGGATCGGCAGCAACGCATACATCAGACCCCCGGACCATGACAGGAGGAAGGCGTCAGAGAGAGAGTGTCCTTGCTCAGACCATACAGGGAACAGAACCGATGACATTTCCTGTTCTGTCTGGTGGTGAACAGGTCCACCTGGGGAGTTCAACACCTCTGGAAAAGCGATCAGGCTACCTCTGGATGAAGTGACCACTTGCGGTGAGAAAAAAAAGGACCTACTGAGGCAATCTGCCAGCGTGTTCCTGAACCCAGGGAGGTGACAAGCCTCCAGGTGGATTGTGTGCTTGATGTAGAAATCCCACAAATGGAAAGCCTCTTGACAGAGAGTCGACGAGCGTGCTCTCCCTTGCCTGTTGATGTAGAACATCAAGGCTGTATTATCCGTCAGCACTCTCACCACCTTGCATCCGAACAAATCCAGCCTCTTTGAGTCCTTATTTTTAGGTATAGCTCCTGGTTGGCCTTGCCTCTCCCGCTCATTAACAGCTGCTACTACCAGGGAGTTTGGGGACGGGTGGGTATAGAGGTACTCATGACCCTTAGTTGGAACAAAGTATTTTCTTTCTGCCCTCTTGGAGAGGGGGAGCATAGATGAGGGGGTCTGCCACAGGGCATTTGTGATCTTTGACAACCTCTCATGCAGGGGCAGTGCCACCCTGGCCGGTGCTGTAGAGCAGAGAACATTGAATAGGGAGTCCAATGGTTCCTCTAGCTCCTCTGCATGGAGCCCCAAGTTAGAGGCAACTCTTTTCAACAGCTCCTGATGGGACTTAGCATCATCCTGAGGACCCGCAATCGCTACACAAGGTTTCAAGAAAAACACCTCTTTCTTCTGTGGTAAGTTGGAAGCCCAAAAGCATCCATTAAGCACAGTTTCAACACGAGAAACATAGGAGAAACTGTATGAATAAATCACTCTTAGTGAGAACGTTGCATGGAAAGTGAAGTGGGCGCCCTGACCCAAAAGACATACCACACTGCATATCACATTGAGTGTTACACCAAGAATGTATGTAATGTGTTGTGTCAGTAAAAGCAACAGAAAAAAATACTGATTTTATTCCTACAAGCTGCAATACTTAGCTGGAGTACAGAAATTGAATCACAGTGGCTCTAATGGATACGAAAGTAATGGTGATGGCCAGTGCAGAGGCTAAATACGGAGAAATATATGCTTTGAATGGGATTGAAGAGGAGCAAATGCTTAGCACAAGGCTCTTATTGAAGATGAACTGTGGGATATGACCATAGTTCTTAGCAATCCCATCCACAGAAATTAATCACAGTGCATATTCTTAAAGGCTACAAAAGATGTGATACCATCAAAAGCGGAAGAAAGCACTGATGTCAACACTAATATGAAGAGACTGTTTGCAGCTGCTACAGGGATCCATAGCAGATGCCAAACCTGAAAGAATATTACTGCCTAACCTGTACTACTACTTTAAGTGATGTATCAGTGGTTGAAGTGACTTTAGCACCAGCATGACAACAAGCAAATGGAGCAGAAGGCTGCCATTTATCACAAAGCCTCATGTACAAGTGCTTGAGTAAAAGGCAGGTTTTCAAAACATACACAACAACTGTGCGGCATACAGATAACCTACCATAACAAGCAGCTGTTGGTTTACCAATTGATTCCAAAACTTGTGGCAAATTTCTCATGTATCTTGCACAGCATTGGCTCCTCCACTGATTACAACAAAGTACTCCATTTGGAAAATGCAATTGCAAACAAGATTCTTTGCCACATGGAACTGAATGAAGAATTGTATGTTCTTCCAGACCTCATCAAGGGCAGGTTTAGATTTTGTGCTCCTGATAAGATATTCCTGGAAGATCCAGCAGGTGGCAACGGTACTATTGTGGTCTGCTATCAAGAGTGTATTAACGGGGCAAGTCCCAGCCTCAAGTGTTGTCTAGACAGTAAAGAACCGCTCCTTTAAGGAGCTTCCTGACTTCATGACTCACTCATTTTCCTACCAATGTACAAAAATTCCAAAGCCAAGAAGTCCAGTTTTCAATGAAGCAGCTGTTGAATCGACTACAGGAGAACCTTTTACATTCACTAATCTTGACATCATTTGGTTATTGAGAAAGAGTGGAATGCATTCCAGAGGTGAAAAATCACTGAATACAACTTCAACTGAAGAGATGAAAGAGGTAGCCTCAAATGATCTGTACACCCAAGACACACCATACCATAGCATTTCAGGAGACAGATACATTCCAACATGGCCTGCCTTTAATTTGGCACTACAGACAGCACTAGAGTGAATGACCCATATATGCTTCCTGCCAGTCAGACTTGCCTATCCCCACTGATAGTTCAGTTAACATTCCTTACCCAGCTGGAACTGTCTAGGGGACTTCCTGATTGTTTTTGTTCTCTGAAGGTAAAAGGCTAACGCTCATTGGACATTGAGGGAGATTCTTCTGCAGATGAATGCTGTTTCGGGAAGAAAATCAGTCCGTGAATGGATTGGTTAATATGAAACTGGGAGATTACCTTTGGTAAAAATTTCAGGTGTTGATGTAAGACGACCTTATCCGAGTGGAATACTGTAAATGATGGGTCCGCCATCATAGCTCCAAGTTTCCCAACCCTTCTCACCGAAGTGATAGCAACAAGGAGGGTGACCTTCATGGAGAGAAGAGACATGGAGCAAGATGCCATTGGCTCAAAGGATGTTAATACTGAGAGTACCAGGCTCAGACACCATTGAGGCGCTATCACTTAGAGAAGTGGGAAGATTCTTAGGAGGCCTTTCCAAAAACTAGCAGTTAGCAGGTTTGTAAAACCAAAGTAACACTCCATAGAAGGATGGAGTGTGCTGATCGCTGCTAGTTGGACTCTCAAAGGGCTGAGGGCAAGATCCAACATTTTTAATGATAGAACATAGTCCAGGATTAGCAGAATCTCTTCTGCTTTTGGTAAAATCTATGTTGTGGCCAAGACAAAAAGCATCTCCAACTGGCCTGATAACATTATCTAATGGAATTTTTCCAACTATTAAAGAGAATGTCTTATACAGCAGAGGAACATGCCCGTTTGATAGTTGATGACAATCTAAATACCACACTCTGAGATGGAGCAGACATGGATCGACTGGGATGCTTGATCTTGCCCTTGTACTGGGTCAGAAGATTGGGACGGTCGAGATGGTAATCAGTGGGCAGGATGATATGTGCAGGAGATTGGGGAAGTGGTGTTACTAAATAGGTGTAGAGAGGCACTTACATCAGTGGGAGCCAAATTTAAGTGAAGACACTTCCACAGCTAGGTGGACACAAGCATCTTATATTCATCTAAATGTGGCTGAAGAGGAAGGAACTGAAACCCTATGAACCCAGAAGAAAAGGAAACTAGCCCTCTCATGAGAAAATAGTACTGTTTTCTTTGTGATAGTCAGGTCCCCTTTCTTGTAAGCATCTTTATTTCCTTTTACCTTCTGTCCCCCGCACTCTTAAGTGGTTTGGATATGCAGACCCACCTTGAGATAACCCAAGGCCTCGTTACTTCCAATCTGCTTCATGTCCACTCACCCATACTTCAGCAAAACCACACACTATTACCTCCACATCAGCCTTTTATCTAAGCAGTGTATTAAAAGAACTCACAGAAAATGATAATTTAACATTTTCATGGCTGTAGTGAGACGGAGTGGCCTCCCCCTGAGCCAGAGGGGGAGGGACGACCATGAACACACTACAATGGCAAACAGATAATGTAATATTTTCCATTAGATCCATGATGACGATGAAGTAATTAAGTCTTTTCCTATTAATAAACTTGTAACATCTCTTTATAACCAAGTGATAGTGAGAAAAGATGAATATACATTTTAATTGAACACCATACATACATGAAACATGAACAACCTGGATTTTCAGATGTTCTGACCTGACACAAATCTCAGTAACATCTATATAGAAGAAGGTGCTTAGCAACTTAGAAAAATTAGACCAGCGCTGTCTGATCTTGCTTCCACAGATCATTTTAATTTCAACAACATACCTTCTACTGTCAGAGTACCCATTTTGGACTCTAAGAAGTCAAACAGTGTGCTGGGTGCAGAAGGTCTGGCATTTCCTAGTTCCTCTTCATCTTCAGGTCTTAGTCGGCCTCTGCCCTTTCCTTTCCCTGTGGATATTACAAACAAATGACTTAGATTCAGACAAATCTACAGAAACTCTACATTTCTTTTTATTATAATTGTTTTTATAAAACAGCTGAAGCCATTAAACAGAAAAATATAATCAGATCCACAAATTACATGGATTATTTTCAATTAAGAACACTTAAGTGTGCGATTTTTAACTAGGAAACAATTATAGATATAATATACAGAGGTACTTTTCCAATATTCACTGTCAGGTCTTGAATTCATTACGACTCAGAGGAAAACATACATGCAATTATGCCCCTGCATATCTCCAAATACACTAACAAAGGCCACTATTATCTTTTTGTGCTTGTGGCACAAGATCCCCTATTATATAGACACTTTCGTCTAAAACACAGCTTTACAAGTTATACCTCTAGGTGGCGGTCCCTGGATAGGTTTCTGTTTACTGCTGTTCAGAAGAAAATTTAATGCTGCTTCTAGGCTGTTGCTATTATCCATAAGCGCCTGCCTTGCGGCTTCTTTACTGAAACCCATTTCTGTTATGTGCTTTAGAGCCTTTTCATCAACCTGTAATAAAAGATATACACAAAAGTAATCACAGGCTACAACACAGATTCCATAAAATACTAGGTTTGCTTGTAAATTGCATATTAATATTTAATTAAAACATTAATTTATTTTTCATGTATGATGATAAATACTTAGACAGGGCTATTTATAAAAATACTAACAAATAAGCTTTCATGGCTTCATGTAACTGACTAGAGTACACTGAGGAGACAGGAACAGATGGTAATTTTAGGAGATGGATTTTATGTGCTTTGGGAGGTTTCCTTTGATTTTTGGGTTTCGTTTTTTGGAGGGATTTTTGTTTTTCTTTTTTGCTTTGATTTAATTTCAAATAGAAAACCAAAGAAATAATATTACATGATGTCAAACTCTGATTCCCATAGTTTAACTCTCACTCTATCAAACAAAGGAGTATCCTGACAGACAGCAGTATCTCTCCCCTTAGCAGGAAGAAAGAAGGCAAAAATATATCAAGCATAGTAATGGGCCAGCCTTTTGTGCTTGGTACAAACATTTCCAAAGCTATGACTGACAATGGCTGTGCAAAATCAGATTATACATTCTTCAAAATAGGGAGGTTAGATATATAACGAATAAAGGTCCTGCAGAATAAAACGGAAAGAAATACAAGTAATTTTCCTTCTTCAGAAATACATGACTTCTCATTCCCAATGATATGAAACATTCTGACAGAGAGCAAATATAGCTATCAGTGTACACATAGTAAAGGCGAAGGCCTTACATAATATTGCTGTTTGAAGTACCAAGTTGAAAAGTGAATCCTCCAATCCTCCATTTTGTTACATCTAATAAATGTGTAGTATGAGGAAAAGGTTCTAGCCTCACACACCTCCCTGTAAAAATGTCACACTTCTCTGCCTAAAAAAGGGGAAAGGGACAACCCTGTATTGGAACAAACATACCAGATAAACTGGACCATATCACTCAGTAGGTTCACAGTGCAGTGGATGTTTTAGAAATATTTTGGTATATGTGTCAAACATGAAAATTCAGTAATTCCTTAATGCAAAACTAAATAAAACCCAATTAAAAGAACACAATTAGTTTTGCTGAGAGATTAGTACAAGTTGTGCAACAACAAATGTAACCATGTGATCTTTTCATTATTACCCATTTTCTCCTATAGTCTGTTACTTTCACTAGTCTTGCTTCCAATTAGATGCATCCCAGTTACGGCATATGGGTTCTACTACAACACAAGTAGTAAACAACAGTATTTAAACATCAGCCATCTAGTTTGCAGATACAAATATCCAAATTCATTTCCAAAACCAAACTGGAGCATGCAAGAATAACTTCTAAAAAAGAATAAAGTATAGTTGACTGGGGATAAACAAACTCCTACACTTCTGGCTAAACTGATTCCACTTCCTTCATAATTCCTTCCGCATCCCCAAATAAACAAGTCCACCCAACAATATTCTTAGACTGAATGTCCACAAACCGAAGCACAGGACGATCACTAAATAAAAACACTTATAATTACTCATGTCCTCTGCAATGTCGTAGGAAGGATGGTCTATGTTAGTAACACTAAAGTGACATACATACAATGCCCAGCTCAGCAACAGATTTCCCATGTGAGGCTGAACAAGTTAATCTAACTTGGGACTCAGTCTCTCATCTGTAAATTAGGCATAGTGCCTCCCTATCTTACAGGGGTGTGATGAAGATAAAATCCATTAACGACTAAAAGGCACACAGATAGTACAGTGACATGGGCCATGTAGGTGAGCATATCAGTAAAAAAAAGGCAGATTAGAATGCAGCTCTGCTGGAAAAAAAACAACACTGCTGGTTTAGAATCCACTCCTTTAGTGCCAGCTGGAGGCTGCCCAGTATATCTGTTCTACTGTTCTGTCTCCCTTGCAGACAGACAAGGTGGATGAAGTAATATCTTTTACATAGTTGTCATAGAGAAGAAAGGATATTCTACCATGTACCAGTAGTGCAGCACCTCCTTTCGGAGTTGGAAATACTCAGTGTTCGTGTCTGCTGATGTATATGACAGCTACTGTTTTCACTAGGGAGCTAAGCAGCAGCCACAGGCTGCACTGTTGAGAGCTAATCTTGGACAAGACCATAATCTGAGACATGAGGGAAAGGCAATTTCCCAGAGACCTTCTTTGTCACATAGTCCTTATAACATTCAAGGTATCTCTTTCTTCTCTTATATATATATTGTACTAAAAGCTTCTCTCTCTTCCTCATTCTTATATATAAAGACCGGAATGAAAAATAAAAAAGTAAGATTAGAACAGGAGGGTCTGTGTTTTAAAGCTGAAGGAGGCAGAATGATTGACCTGAAAGTAAGTCATCTGGTACCGGTATAACAGCTATGACAGAAACTAGTTCATTGCTTCATAGTACACGAGGCAAAGATGTTGTGGTATCAGATTCCTTTATAGGATGTGGGAGAAGGTAACATAATGAAAGAAACCATCTTTGTTAAAGATTTCATTTCAAATAAACAACCATGCCTAATATTAGGGCTACAAAGGATAAAAGGAGCTGATTCTTCACTGTCTTGGGACCTTGAATAAACATTTACATTATCACACCACCACCAAATCAGAACACTGTTATATGCAGTGTTGTTGTAGCTGTGTTGGTCCCAGGATATTAGAGACAAAAGGCAGATGACATAATACCTTTTATTGGACCAACGTCTGTTGATGAGAGACAAGCTTTCGAGGTTACACAGATCTCTTCTTCAGGTCTGGTCCACACTACAGTTGATCTAAGTTACATAGACGTACCGCAGTCACAGCAATTAAATCACTTTTACATGTCCACACTACGTTCCTTGTGTCAGTGGTGCATGTCCTCACTAGCGGCGTTTGCATAGATGCAGAGAGCAGTGCACCCTGGGTAAGCAGCCCACTGTGCAACTCGCCACCATCTAGCGCAGGGTGTTTTGTAAAGGGTTTGCAATGCCTCCTGGGGGCAAACGAGACATGCAGGGGTGACTGGGAACATGATTTCAAGGTCCCATGATGGTGTGTTCTCCATCCCATAATTTTATCTACATCCGGTAACGTTTCGCACCTATTTTCGAAAGCCCCACAAATCTGCGCATCCACCATCTCTGTGAGAAGCCTGGTTCCTGCGTAGCTCTGCACTGTTGTGATGAGCATTGCAAACACACCGTGCCTGATCCTGCAGTATTTCCAGAGTCAGGAGAGGAGCCACATGGAAAATTGCGCCATGGAAAGAAACAATTCCAGGCTGTTGTTGGAAGTTGCAAAGCAGCTGCAGAAAGTGGAGTGTCGGTTCTGGGCCTGAGAAACAAGTACTGACTGGTGGGATCATACTGTTATGCAGGTATGGGATGACAAGCAGTGGCTGCAGAACTTTCGGATGCATAAGGCCACTTTCCTGGAACTGTGTGCAGAGCTCACCCCAGCCCTCCGCTGAAGTAACACCAAAATGAGAGTTGCACTGACGCTGAGGAAGCAAATGGCAATCACGGCATCGAAGCTTGAAGCAATGCCAGATTGCTACTGATCAGTCGGGAATCAATCTGGAGTTCGGAAAGTGTTCAGGGCCATTAATCACATCCTGCTACGAAGGATTGTGACTCTGGGGTATGTGCAGGACATACTGGATGGTTTGCTGCACTGGGGTTCTCAAACTGCACTGGGGTGATAAATGGCATGCATATCACTATTCTGGCATCAGACCACCTTGCTACAGAGTACATCAATAGAAATACTTTTCTATAGTATTGCAGGCACTGGAGGATCACCGAGGACATTTTACTGACATCAGTGCAGGATAGTCAGGGAAAGTGCATGACGCATGCATCTTTAAGAACAAAGGCCAGTACAGAAAGCTGCAAGCAGGGACTATTTTTCCAGACCAGAGGGTTACTATTGGGGATGTTGAAATGCCTATAGTGAATGTGGGAAACCCAGCCTACCCCCTTACTCCTGTGGCTCATGAAGCTGTTCACTGGCCACCTCGACAGCAGCAAGGAACGCTTCAACCATAGACTCAGCAGGTGCACAATGACAGCTGAAAGTGCCTTTGGCTGCTTGAAAGGCCGCTGTCACTGTCTACTCACAATATTAGACCTCAGTGAAAAAAATCCCCATGGTTATAACTGCCAGCTGTGCATTTCAGAATCTCTCTAAAGCAAGGGGGGAGAAGTTTCCAAGAGGGTGAAGGTGGAATGGCTGTCTGCTGATTTTGAGCTATATGATTTTGAGACACCAGAGCTATAAAAAGAGCTATTTGGATCAGGGAGTAAAGACCATTTTAATAAGGAGCCACAGTAATGTGTGTTACTGTTGTGTAGTGTGCCTGTTTTGTTTTGTTTTTTTTTTTGCACCCCAGTATGAATCTTGTAAGGAGTGCTGTGCAAGTGGTAATATAACACTGCAAATGCCCCTATCACTATTAACTGTGAATGATGTCAGCCCCGGCCACCATATGTTGTGAACTAATGAATATGAATTAAGTTTCCATAAATAGAGTTTTATTCCAAACACATGCAAACAGACATTTATAACTGAATGAAACTTTATGAATACAGGGAAAAGAACTTTTGAAGGGGAAAGAACATTTCCATTTTGCAAACACATACACCAGCTGTCTCTCTCAAAGGTTGGTGTATATGCGGCTGTGATGGTCCGTACTCTCCGTGGGGGTGGAGTGGTAGGGATAGTGCAACGGCCGCAGATGTCACGGGGAATGTGGGCGGAGGAAGTGTAGGGAAGTCCCAGAGTGCAGTTCTCTATGGGCTGCAGAGGGAGGCAATCATGGATTTTTTTGAGCCTGAAGGTCAACAAGCCTCTCCGGCATGTCTGACTGATGCTTCAGAAGTGCTATCATCTCCTGCGTCACATCATTCTCCTTTTTCCATGCTTTTCTCCTGTCCGCACTATCCCTGTCCATTCTGCCCATGAGCTTGATCCTCCAAGCCCTGTGCTCAGTACCCGCAGCACTAAAGGCTTGCAGGATCTCTTCGAACACATCATCCTGCGCCCTCTTCCTTATCTGGCTGAGTTACTCCACTGCTGTGGTTGGAAAGACCCTCAAGGCCACATTTCCAGCTGCAAAAAAATACAATGCACAGAGGTACTACTGTGAGTGTATTCACAAGATAAATGGAAACTTGGTATACTGAACTCACTCCCCTTGATCCACACAAGTTATAAGCATGACATTCTCACTTCTGCTTGGAATTCATAGAGTCCCAGACACGGCAAATATGGTGCGGAGAGGGAGGGGGCGAACTGGCACAGTAAGAGGGAGGGGAGCTCACAGACATGAGTATATGCAGCTAGGGTAACTAAACTGAATACTGGCACCATTTTCCACAGGCAGTGGTGACTTCAGCTGATATCTCATTCCTGAGAGTAACGGAGGCTGAAAGGGAGCTGCTCCTGCACGTGTCCAGCTGCAGACCGGGTCCATAGGCTGCTAGCCTGTGTGCTGCAATGATGCCTGCTGAGTGGTGTGGAAAAGTGTGGAAGAAATAAGGCAGCCATTCCCGGTAGTCTTCAATAGAGGATTGCAGAGTACCTCCAGGAAAGTTCCCTCGAGATCTCTATGGAGGATTCACAGGACATCTTGGTACACATAACAAACTGTTCTGCAGGGTCCCCTCTGCCTAACTGTACAGGGGAATGAGAAGCAGATAGCAACTCTACCTCTACTGGTTATTTCACTACGTCTTGTAGCATGGTAACAATGAGTAAATGAACAGATCATAAAGAAGTCCTGGCTCACTGAGTCATTGGATCCCGGGTTGCCTGTCCCCCATTCTCCTCCTCCTCTTCCTTGTCCAACACCTCGTCCTCAGGGTTCACTCCAGTAGCCTGTGACTGTGACTCCTCCCAAGTACACATGGGGCCCTTGTAGATGGTGATGGGTCACTGCCAAGGATGGCATGAAACTCTTTGTCAAAGTGGCATGTCTATAGTTCCACATCAGAGCAACTTGACTTCTGGTACACCTGCCACAGGGTCCTTGACTTTCACATGGCACTGCTGCATGTCCCTGTTGTAGATCTTCGCTCCCATGCCCCAAGTGATTTGCTCACAGATATTGACATTTCTGTGGTTGGATCAGAGCTATGTCTGCACAGCCTCTTTTCCCTATAGACCCAGGAGATCCATCACCTCTGGTGTACTCCAGGCAGGAACATGTCTGCAGTGTAGGGCCAGCACGGTCAGCCATGCAGTTGCTATGTCAGCTCTCCATGCTGAGCAAACAGGAAACGGAATTTCAAAAAATTCATGGGGCTTTAAAAGGAGAAGGGCATGTACCTGTATATCTGGCAGCGGAGCTTAAAATGGTGACCAGACCGGTCATGGAGTAGGGGGGCATTGTGGGACACTTCCTGGAGATCACTGAAGTTGATGTAATTGCGTGTCTAGACTGACACTGCATCACCCTATGTCAACCTAAGCACTACACCCCTCATGCAGTTGGAGTTGGTCATGTGAGGAAGGCAGAATATTATAACTTAACTTATGAAAAATTCCATTTTTTCAACTCCATATAAACAGCACCCTGTACTGTATCTGTGACATGTATCTCACATTAGGATATAAATGTAAGAAACACTTACCACATTAATGATCTCTGACTTTTTTTTTTTTTTTTTTTTTTTTAAAGTCTTTAATTACATTTAGCATTTTTAAATCCAGTGCTGGAGGCAGCCATCTTGCTGAAAACAGATGGCATTTATGACACACACGGTCTAAAAATCCTATTAAACAGTTACTTTAAACCAGTCTCTAACCTGCTTTATCAATGGTTTTAACAGTTGGAAGAAAAACTAGACATACACAATATTTTTATATTATTAAGCAATTATTAAAGCAGGTCAAACTAGTTTACTGTCTCTTCTATGGTGCTACCCCATTGTCACAAATGACACCGCTTTCCAGCAAGATGTCTGCCTCCAGCACTAAAACACAAAATGTCAATTGCAATTACATACTTAAAAATATCTTTCATGGTTTGTTCATAGCGAAAAACATTTCTAACCTTATGAACTTATAGACCATCGGACTGAGCAAAATAGATGCAGGGTTTTTTTAAGGACTGTTTGTATATACTATCAATTTTGCTCAGTGGAGTGTTCTGAAAGTTCACATAACTAATAACACTTCTGTCATAAATATAAAGGGAAGGGTAAACACCTTTAAAATCCCTCCTGGCCAGAGGAAAAACCCTTTCACCTGTAAAGGGTTAAGAAGCTAGGATAACCTCACTGGAACCTGACCAAAATGACCAATGAGGAGACAAGATACTTTCAAAGCTGGAGGGGGGGAGAAACAAAGGTTCTCTCTGTCTGTGTGATGTTTTTGCCGGGAACAGAAAAAGAATGGAGTCTTAGAATTTAGTAAGTAATCTAGCTAGATATGTGTTAGATTCTGTTTTGTTTAAATGGCTGATAAAATAAACCTTGCTGAATGGAATGTATATTCCTGTTTTTGGGTCTTTTTGTAATTTAAGATTTTGCCTAAAGGGATTCTCTATGTTTTGAGTCTGATTACCTCGTAAGGTATTTACCATCCTGATTTTACAGAGGTGATTCTTTTACTTTTTCCTCAATTAAAATTCTTCTTTTAAGAACCTGATTGCTTTTTCATTGTTCTTGAGATCCAATGGTTTGGGTTTGTGTTCCCCTATGCAAATTGGTGAGGATTTTTATCAAGCCTTCCCCAGGAAAGGGGGTGTAGGGTTAGGGGAGGGCAAAAGGTAAAATAGTTTGTACCTTGGGGAAGTTTTAACCTAAGCTGGTAAAAATAAGCTTAGGGGGTTTTCATGCAGGTTCCCACATCTGTACCCCAGAGTTCAGAGTGGGGAAGGAACCTTGACAACTTCTCACCAAGTAACTGTGATATAGATTTGAAAATATTGTTTTGAATTAAAATGGATAGTTCTGAGCCTCCTGCCAGCGGCCCCCATCTTACAAAACGAGAGACATTATTTGTGACCCAGACAGCATGGGGTTCCAGGATGAGAATTAACAGGAGTTTCCCTCTTTCATTACCAGCTAAAATAGCAGAAGCAGTACTTCACTGCATGGTTTAAACACGAAACAGTAAGCATATTCTTTTGATGATAAACTAATACTAATCCAGAAGGAAAATAGTCTTAAAATGTGATATAAAATTGCCATTGATTATAACAGTTAAGTTACTTCAACTTGCAAACTGCTGCATTTATTTTAAAATTCAAGAGAGAAAAATATTACTGTAATGAGCCTATCACACAAACGTTACAATTTTTTGTTTTGTGAGAGTTTCTACTCAGTTGCAATATACAGCCTGATTAATTGTATCCTCCATGAGTTAGGTATTCCATGAAAATAAACCAATCTCAACAGAGAGTAAAATACAGAAATCTATACAACCTTTTAGAGAAACTGAAGGAAAATCCACTCTCTCATAGTTTTTAGTCTACATGTCAAATACTGATATTTAAGGTTCCATTTAGATCCTCAGCCTTACCAGTTCACGATAGACACCTTCATTTTTCCCCTCAGGTTTTGTTATCTTTTCTTTCTGGAACACTTCCCTGTTTCGATTCCCTCCAGCACTCACATTAAGATTGCTTCTAGTACTGCCACCGCCTCCTCCAAATGTCTTGGTCTTTAGATAAGAAGGGAAAAAACCTTCAGTAAACAACACAATTAGGAAAATAACCTTTAAGATGCTACAGAAAAATGCAGTAAATCTCAGGTACCTAAATGTTTATCGTTATCCTTTATATAGACAAATAAAATGTTAATTTCCATAAAATAACAGAGTAATTTACTAGCTAGAATTTCCCTTCTCCCCTATGTCCAGGCGAGGCTGTAAAAACAGTGATATAATTTTAAGTTTTATGAGTTACTGTGAGGCAAATCATAAAAATAAAATTAAATGGAAAAGTGTAAGGAAGGATATAAAATAACCCAAGGATTAAACATGTTAAGTTCCATACAATTCAACATTACCGAACATAATGAATCAAAGTTTTTTGGGAGTTGGAAATAGTGGTTGAATTTAATACCATTACCTTAATCTCAGCATCAAAATAGCTTCAATACAGGCCACCGAGTAAGCAAGTTTTGCTTACTCAAATTGTACTGTCTGCATAAACCAAACTGAATTATAAAATTCATCATATTTTAGCAGACTTGGTTAGGTCAAAATTAGATCCAAAGAAAATATTCTGTGGTCAGTCTACATCATATTACCTCTTTAGAAAAATAAAAAATCTAAGGCAATGAGTCTTTGAAAATATGATGTGTGTTCTCCCTTTTCTAAATATTTGGAAGACAAAGGAACTTACGAAAACAGACACCATAATGTGACTCACATTAAGGAAATAAATACTTGAAAAAACTAAAATAATGAAGTACAATAAGTAAAATACTGTAGCAAATGTATATTCTAACCTCCTTGCTCTTTGCTACTTCTGCAATAGCAGCTGTTCTCTGTTTTTCAAATTCATCATTGTCTCCAACAGGCTTAGCAGTGCTCATCATTTGCAGAGTCTTTCTCTGATCAAGTTCCCTGCTGTCCACTTGCACAGAAGACACACATTTCTGTAACACAAAAGCAGTATTACAGAAATTTACTCTCTCCTTTCTATTTTCAGTTACAGAACAAAATATTCATATTTCATTAGAGTATTAACTTTTGAAAAGAGTTAATCACAAAAAATATACAGTTAGGACAACTAAACATCTTGGTTTACAACATATGTCTGGTCCATGGGAGAAAGTGGCTTTCAAACTTTCACCTCTAGTAAAGGAGGAGGGGATCAAAATTTTGGCACACAGTCTAACCCTCCAAGGATGGAAGATCCAGTTGCCAGGGAAATGTGGCAAGAAAAATTATAAGGGGAAGTTTTCAAAAGCCAAAGTTAAAATTTTTGAACTTGGCTCACAGGCGCTAGCTATAAATTCATTAGGTAAACCTCTAAATAAAAATGATCATCAGAGGTATTAAAGCAAATCCCATTGTCTTCTGTGTGAGTTGGGGATGCACAACACCTCTAAAATCTATTAAGTGTTTAACTTTAGGCACCCCTAAAGTTGTATATTTTGACTCACATACACACCAGATATCTGATAGTGGAGCAGCATTTTGTATTTGCCAACCACTTAGAGTTATCGGGTCTCAAAGATAACTAGTGTTGAACAATTCCCTGGATGATGGGTTGATCAAGTTCAGTACTTTGGCAGGTATCCAAGGATCCACCAGTATCATCACATGATTGATTGCAGGAGTTACTAGGGATCTTAATAAATAACCTGAAGTCCAAGCCTGCTCCTGTGAAATATCTGGAATTCACAGAGACACAACTAGATACTATTTATTTTATTTTTAGGGGTCCAAGATATTGTGGTCTGAACAGAAATAATTAAGCAGTCAGCCAGAGACATGGCTACAGGGCAAACTGTGCCTCAGACCTCTTTTTAGTCCCCCTCAAATGCATCTCTTAGGTGACAGACCGGGCCTTCTGCACCTAATTCTGGGTGGAACCTCACGTTTGACCACTTACAGACTAGATCTCTAGGCTGCAGTCCCACTGGCTCATAACTACGTTAACAATCCAATTTTGGCTCCTGTAAGAGTTTCCATTTGGGAGCCAGTGAAAGCGTATATTAACAGTGACACAAAGCAGTGTCTTCAAAACAAAGCATTATATGTTCATTCCTCAAAGGCATAAAGCATTTTCCTAAATGAGTTAATAGAATGAAAGATCTGATGTGCTCTTCCTTCTAAAAATTTAGCCTATCAGTAGCTCTGGGAGGTGCAGATTACTCACATCAGTGAACCTGTCCCGCTCACAGCATACTCCCCCTATCTCTGCCAATCTGGGTGTCAGCTTCCATGTGCTCACAACCCATTCTCACACTCCTCTTTCCCAAGGACAGCATTTTTTCTTATATTTAGGATTCCCTTTGATCTTAGGCTCAGCCTAAGAGTAGACCATCCAAGCCTGGATGAGTCATTTGGGGTATTCCCCAATAAAAAGCTTTTCCTTGGTTTCCTCCAGGACTCTCATGTGTGTCATTGTTTCATTTTCCATTGGTTTCTCCCTTAACGGTCTCTTTTAATTTAACTCTTGGCAGTTAGGCAGGCTAATATCAGAGATAACTGCAGGGCATATGATAGTCATAAAAATAATACACAATTTCCTCATTGTCCACAGCCAGTATTATCTTGGACAATGTATTGAATGTTAGCCTTGATATCTGCCATGGTGTCTATGGCAAAATGTTTCAGTTACTTATGAAGGATCAGAGCCTGACACCCCTGACTTCAATCTACCAAGGTCAAATATACTGAAAAGTAATCTCTCTTTCCCACACACACTTTCAATAGCCATTAGATTGCATTTTAAGTTATTTTCAGGGTGTTTTGGGATTTTATTTTTTTTTAATTGTAAAGGGACAATTTTGATCATGACTTGAAATCTATGAGGTGTTGGAATCAGCAATATTCCGAATTATCTAAAGAATCAATTTGCCACAGTGGTAAGCATTTAACTAACATTTTGAAAACACGTAAAAAAGTGCGTTATCTTGAAAAATCAAAAAGAATGTATTAAAATAAAGATTTCACATTTCCTATTAGTTAGGAAAATAGTCACTCTATCCATTCTAACAATAGAACTTCTAGTCATTATGATTTTAAAATTATTTTACAAAATATTAATCCTGATTACATCTATACCAAGGTCAAAAGTGTAAAAAAAAAAAAAAAAAAGACTACTATACCTGCCCAAATGGCACAAAAGGGGGTGGTCCACCTTCTGTTCCAATGTTACTTCTATTGTGTTTTGATAAACTCTGTAAAATTTAAAAAAACAGCTTTTGATTAACAAGTTGCAAATGAAAACATGGCAAGGTTATCTGACAAACGTCTCAGTATTTTAGGAAGTCAATGGAAGTAGCAAGATAAAAAATTCCTGAACATTATAAAAATGTTTCCTTTATGCCTTTTATCAACCTCAAACAGGAAAGGCCCTTTACTATCAATATCACTTAGATAAGGTAAATTTTTTCAAAAGCAAAGTCCTTCACAACATAAGAATTAGCTAGTCATTCAGTAGCAACCTATGCACTGTATCCTAAAACAGAGAGATGAAGCTAGAATATGAAAAGAGTGGCAGCTGATATACCTCACTGCTAACCCTCTGATGTAGATTTCTGAAACCACAATCATACCAGATGTGTAACTTACCACCTCTTCACCCCCAAGTTCAACACCAACCCACACCTAATTTCAGGAAAAGGAAAGACTCGAGTGAGAAATACAAATTGACACTAACGCAGCTTCCAAGCTGTGCATACATTATCTGATCTTCAGCATACCATATAAAAAGAAAAAGCTGTCTAACTTAATAGGGAACACTTGCTGGAAAGGGTATTTATTTTACTGCACCACAAAGCAGTACAGGGTGTTTAGTAACTGAAAAATTAAATTTTTGATAACTATTTTCTGTACATGAGCTATAAAAATAAATTAATATAAACTGAGCAGTCTGTAGATTTTTTTAGGGTAAACACCAAATGTTAATGAAATAATATGAAATGATGTAATCTGAAGTGAACAGTCAATTATTTCACTTTCATTAATTCAAAAAAATTATTTAGAAA
This sequence comes from Lepidochelys olivacea, assembly GCF_965140295.1. Lineage (NCBI taxonomy): Eukaryota > Metazoa > Chordata > Testudines > Cheloniidae > Lepidochelys > Lepidochelys olivacea. The sequence goes on along the minus strand of NC_140411.1, from coordinate 70,289,532 downwards.
TCAGTACTATAATCACTACTATACTACTTTGATCTAATTTAGGTTGCTGAGTTTTGTGTGGGGTTCTAGGTGGTTTTGGTGTCCTGTCATATGCAGGAGGTCAGACTACATGATCTGGTGGTCCCCTCCGGCATCAATCTCTATGACTCTATATTTCTAACACTTACATTAAGAATTTACTACTATAATTATTCATTTAGTTCTGACAAAAATGTACAATGTACAAAAGGGGCTTGTCTGTCCAGAGCTCATTGAAGGATCAGGGCCTATTCTGTTCTGCATCTCTCCGGTTGACGCTATTCCATTTTGTATAAATATTTAAATATTCACTCGGCCAAAGATAGAGAGTGAGAACAACTCTATAGCCTGATGATTAAGACACTCAGCTAGGCGGAAGAAGGTGTGGATTCAAATCCCTTCTCTGAATCAGACAGAGAGAAGATTAGTTTTGGGTCAACCAAAACTGCATTTTTCAGAGAACTGACTACTTGTTTGAAAAATTTCACCTAGCTCTAATAGCTATGCCAGCAGAAAGTCATAGTGTAGACCTAGCCTCATCATATAAACTTAGAGAAGTCATAACTTCTCTGTATTTCAGTTTGCCCATCATTAAAATGCAAATACTATCTCCCTTGTTGAGTTTGTGAATTAATATGTATAAAGTGCTTTGAGATCCTTGAGTGGAAGACATTACTGTGCGCAAAGTAATAAGGCTAGTCTACACTGAAAACTTACATCAGCACAGCTATATCTCTCAAGGGTTTGAAAAATCCACGGTTTTGAGAGAGACAGCTATGTTGACCTAACCCTTGTTGTAGACAGCATTAAGTTGATGGAAGAATTCTTCCACTGACCTAGCTACCCCCGCCTTTCAGGGAAGTGGATTACCTACAGCGATCGGGAAATCCTACAGTCACTGTAGTGAGTGTCTACGCTGAAGCGCTGTAGCATTTTAAGTGTCGACACAGCCTTATACAGCCCCACCTTCTCCCTACTTCCAAATAAATTACAGCAGAGGCTTGACTATACTCAGCTGCAAACTTAGCAGAAACAAGAAAGCTCTAGAAAAGGGGCAAATGTATATTTCAGGAAAAGAACTGTTTTCATAAAATGAGAGATTTAAAAGACTACTTAGTTTAAAAAGGACACACATGAGAAGAAATAATAGACATATACCAATAAACAGTAGCTATATAGATGTTTACACTATGCTCTCATCAACATAATATCGAACATAAATGGACATTCCTATATGCCCTTTCCAAGAACACAAAAATAACAAGGCTTTGAAAGCCATAAGACTAGTATAATTTAAAACAGTAAAAAGAAAATTACACAGTATCTTGCATAAAAAATTATTTATATGGGGCCTTTCATGAGCGTTTAAAAATTACTATCTATATAAAATATTTAATTTCATCCTCAAAGCAATTCAGCCACTTCTGGGGTGAATTGCGACAGTGGTTTTAATAGTGCTAACAATACTACAAAATATCAAGGAATAGGAATTAGCCACTTCCCCCTTCTTCTTATGGGCCTGCTTCAGGAAAGCATTCCTGTTCATGAAAGCACTAAAGAACATGCTAAATGTTAAGCACTTATTTCAGTGCTTTAATAAATCAGGGCCATAAGGAGTGTCTGTGAAAAAAACTGATCCAAGATATATCACTGAAGTAAATAAGTTTAGTGAGATTCACAAAAGGATTATTCATTTATAGGAATAAAAATAGTTCATGTGGTTACATTGGCTAAGATACAATTACAAGGACTATAAATACTATAATTACTTCTGATTAAGATGATCTTCTGGGAACAAAAGAAATACCACCCCAATGGTAAATAACTTCACAATTAAGTGAAATATAGGACTTTGACTCTCTCATCTGAGGCATGCGATATTGGCTATTGCAATAGGCAGAATATTAGAAGAAATAGATCTGCTCCATTATGGAACTTACTTTGGAAATTGATGAAACTCCCTCCTGCATATATGGAATATCAAACTGACAACACACACAATTATTTTAAAAACAAAATTGCTGACCTGTAACTGGAGATTCTTTGGGATGTGTGGTTCCCATCTGTATTCCACTGAGGGGTTTTGCACATGCGCCATGCATCAGGAGCCAGAGCTTTTGAAAGTAGTACTGTTCGGAGGTAGGTAAATGTATGGCTCGATTGAGGTGGAACTGGGAAATCACCTTGGGTAGAAACTTGGGGTGAAGGCAGAGAGAGACCTGGTCATTACGGAAAGTCATGAAGAGCGGGTTAGCCACCATGGCTCCCAGTTTGCCAATCCTCCTAGACAATGTAATGGTGATGAGGAAAGCAACATTCATTAAAAAGAGAGATAGAGAGAAGGAGACCATAGGTTTGAAGGTGGTGGTCATCAATGAGGTGAAGACGAGGTTAAGGTCCCATTAGGGGACAATAGGCTGAAGCGGGGGAGGGGTATTTTCAAAAAAGGCCCTTCCAGGATCATACAGGTAGGGGGTGGGCAAAAATGGATTGACCATCCACCAGTGGGTGAAAAGAGCTAAATGGCAGCTGAATACACCTTGATGGAATTGAGGGCCAGCCTTGAGTCCCTCAGAAAGAGTAAATAATCCAAGAGTATTGGGATGCCACTCTGGAGACAAGGCCCTGTCATGTAGCCCAGGAAATGAAATGCGTCCATTTGACTCAATACAGGCATCTTGTGGAAGTGCAAGCTGGTCTCCATATTGGAAGAGAAGATTGAAGGCCTGGAGCAACAGATAACGACCCTGCGTTGCATACGAGAAACTGAGGATTTTCTAGACAAAACTCAGGATAGGCTTCTAGGGGCACAAAGCTCTAAAGATATAGAGCAGGTTGCACAGAGGAGCCAAGAGGCCAGTGAAGAAGCTTGGCAACATGTGACCTCCAGAAGAGGTAAGCGGAATGTCCGGGTTCCAGTAACACAGACACAGGTAACTAACTGCTTTCATGTTCTCTCCACAGGTACTGTTGCGGAGAGTGGACCAGATGATATGTCTGGGGCGAGAAAGCAGAAGGAGACTCCGCTGGTTGGAAGGCATGAGATGCGATGTCCTGAGGTTGGGGGTTCCACGACCACCACTCCCAAGAGGAGAAGGCGGGTGGTGGTGGTCGGGGACTCTCTCCTCCGGGGGACTGAGTCATCTATCTGCCGCCCTGACCGGGAAAACCGAGAAGTCTGCTGCTTGCCAGGGGCTAAGATTCGCGATGTGACGGAGAGACTGCCGAAACTCATCAAGCCCTCGGATCGCTACCCCTTCCTGCTTCTCCACGTGGGCACCAATGATACTGCCAAGAATGACCTTGAGCGGATCACTGCGGACTACGTGGCTCTGGGAAGAAGGATAAAGGAGTTGGAGGCGCAAGTGGTGTTCTCGTCCATCCTCCCCGTGGAAGGAAAAGGCCTGGGTAGGGACCGTCGAATCGTGGAAGTCAACGAATGGCTACGCAGGTGGTGTCGGAGAGAAGGTTTTGGATTCTTTGACCATGGGATGGTGTTCCATGAAGGAGGAGTGCTGGGCAGAGACGGGCTCCATCTTACGAAGAGAGGGAAGAGCATCTTTGCCAGCAGGCTGGCTAACCTAGTGAGGAGGGCTTTAAACTAGGTTCACCGGGGGAAGGAGACCAAAGCCCTGAGGTAAGTGGGAAAGCGGGATACCGGGAGGAAGCACAGGCAGGAATGTCTGTGAGGGGAGGGCTCCTGCCTCATACTGGGAATGAGGGGCGATCAACAGGTTATCTCAAGTGCTTATATACAAATGCACAAAGCCTTGGAAACAAGCAGGGAGAACTGGAGGTCCTGGTGATGTCAAGGAACTATGACGTGATTGGAATAACAGAGACTTGGTGGGATAACTCACATGACTGGAGTACTGTCATGGATGGTTATAAACTGTTCAGGAAGGACAGGCAGGGCAGAAAAGGTGGGGGCGTAGCACTGTATGTAAGGATCAGTATGACTGCTCAGAGCTCTGGTACGAAACTGTAGAAAAACCTGAGTGTCTCTGGATTAAGTTTAGAAGTGTGTGCAACAAGAGTGATGTAGTGGTGGGAGTCTGCTATAGACCACCGGACCAGGGGGATGAGGTAGATGAGGCTTTCTTCCGGCAACTCACGGAAGCTACTAGATCACATGCCCTGATTCTCATGGGTGACTTTAATTTTCCTGATATCTGCTGGGAGAGCAATACAGCGGTGCATAGACAATCCAGGAAGTTTTTGGAAAGCGTAGGGGACAATTTCCTGGCGCAAGTGCTAGAGGACACAACTAGGGGGGGCGCTTTTCTTGACCTGCTGCTCACAAACCGGGTAGAATTAGTGGGGGAAGCAAAAGTGGATGGGAATCTGGGAGGCAGTGACCATGAGTTGGTTGAGTTCAGGATCCTGACGCAGGGAACAAAGGTAAGCAGCAGGATACGGACCCTGGACTTCAGGAAAGCAGACTTCGACTCCCTCAGGGAACGGATGGCCAGGATCCCCTGGGGGACTAACTTGAAGGGGAAAGGAGTCCAGGAGAGCTGGCTGTATTTCAAGGAATCCCTGTTGAGGTTACAGGGACAAACCATCCCGATGAGTCGAAAGAATAGTAAATATGGCAGGCGACCAGCTTGGCTTAATAGTGAAATCCTAGCGGATCTTAAACATAAAAAAGAAGCTTACAAGAAGTGTAAGGTTGGACATATGCCCAGGGAAGAGTATAAAAATATTGCTCGGGCATGTAGGAATGATATCAGGAGGGCCAAATTGCACCTGGAGCTGCAGCTAGCAAGAGATGTCAAGAGTAACAAGAAGAGTTTCTTCAGGTATGTTGGCAACAAGAAGAAAGCCAAGGAAAGTGTGGGCCCCTTACTGAATTAGGGAGGTAACCTAGTGACAGAGGATGTGGAAAAAGCTAATGTACTCAATGCTTTTTTTGCCTCTGTCTTCACTAACAAGGTCAGCTCCCAGACTGCTGCGCTGGGCATCACAAAATGGGGAAGAGATGGCCAGCCCTCTGTGGAGATAGAGGTGGTTAGGGACTATTTAGAAAAGCTGGATGTGCACAAGTCCATGGGGCCGGACGAGTTGCATCCGAGAGTGCTGAAGGAATTGGCGGCTGTGATTGCAGAGCCATTGGCCATTATCTTTGAAAACTCGTGGCGAACCGGGGAAGTCCCGGATGACTGGAAAAAGGCTAATGTAGTGCCAATCTTTAAAAAAGGGAAGAAGGAGGATCCTGGGAACTACAGGCCAGTCAGCCTCACCTCAGTCCCTGGAAAAATCAAGGAGCAGGTCCTCAAAGAATCAATCCTGAAGCACTTGCATAAGAGGAAGGTGATCAGGAACAGCCAGTATGGATTCACCAAGGGAAGGTCATGCCTGACTAATCTAATCGCCTTTTATGATGAGATTACTGGTTCTGTGGATGAAGGGAAAGCAGTGGATGTATTGTTTCTTGACTTTAGCAAAGCTTTTGACACGGTCTCCCACAGTATTCTTGTCAGCAAGTTAAGGAAGTATGGGCTGGATGAATGCACTATAAGGTGGGTAGAAAGCTGGCTAGATTGTCGGGCTCAACGGGTAGTGATCAATGGCTCCATGTCTAGTTGGCAGCCGGTGTCAAGTGGAGTGCCCCAAGGGTTGGTCCTGGGGCCGGTTTTGTTCAATATCTTCATAAATGATCTGGAGGATGGTGTGGATTGCACTCTCAGCAAATTTGCGGATGATACTAAACTGGGAGGAGTGGTAGATACGCTGGAGGGGAGGGATAGGATACAGAAGGACCTAGACAAATTGGAGGATTGGGCCAAAAGAAATCTGATGAGGTTCAATAAGGATAAGTGCAGGGTCCTGCACTTAGGATGGAAGAATCCAATGCACCGCTACAGACTAGGGACCGAATGGCTAGGCAGCAGTTCTGCGGAAAAGGACCTAGGGGTGACAGTGGACGAGAAGCTGGATATGAGTCAGCAGTGTGCCCTTGTTGCCAAGAAGGCCAATGGCATTTTGGGATGTATAAGTAGGGGCATAGCGAGCAGATCGAGGGACGTGATCGTTCCCCTCTATTCGACATTGGTGAGGCCTCATCTGGAGTACTGTGTCCAGTTTTGGGCCCCACACTACAAGAAGGATGTGGATAAATTGGAGAGAGTCCAGCGAAGGGCAACAAAAATGATTAGGGGACTGGAACACATGAGTTATGAGGAGAGGCTGAGGGAGCTGGGATTGTTTAGCCTGCAGAAGAGAAGAATGAGGGGGGATTTGATAGCTGCTTTCAACTACCTGAAAGGGGGTTCCAAAGAGGATGGCTCTAGACTGTTCTCAATGGTAGCAGATGACAGAACGAGGAGTAATGGTCTCAAGTTGCAGTGGGGGAGGTTTAGATTGGATATTCGGAAAAACTTTTTCACTAAGAGGGTGGTGAAACACTGGAATGCGTTACCTAGGGAGGTGGTAGAATCTCCTTCCTTAGAGGTTTTTAAGGTCAGGCTTGACAAAGCCGTGGCTGGGATGATTTAATTGGGGATTGGTCCTGCTTTGAGCAGGGGGGTTGGACTAGATGACCTCCTGAGGTCCCTTCCAACCCTGATATTCTATGATCTTTCCTGCTACTTGAAAGGACATCTTGCACTGCCAGAGAGCACTCCTGAGCTAGTGGTGGTGTCCATCCAAAAACCAAGCCATTAGTTGAACAGTGTGCAGGTTGGAAGTCTGAATATGCTATTGTGTTGAGTCAGTAGCGCCGGGAATGCCTGAAGTGCGAGTGAAGGGTGCTTTGAAATGCAGAGGAGAAGCAGGAGGCAGAATTGGTGAGGCCAGAAAAGGGAGATCAGAATGGTTGTTGCTTTCTCTCATTTGATTTTATGGATTATTCATGCTATGAGGGTAAGGCGAGGAAGGCAGAGTTCATGCTGCCTGACCAATCAATGACTAGGGCATCCCCCTGTGATTGGGCTCCAATTCCTCCCTTTGAACAATCCTGGTTATATTTGGTGTTGTTGTGGGATTTGAAAAGATCACTTGCTGGGGTTCCCATCAGCCAAAGATGTCTGCCATTACAGAGTCATGCAATTCCCATATGTGGTTGGTTGCAAAGTTTCTGTGAGAGCATCAGCAATCACATTCTGGGTGCCAGTCAGTTAGGTTGCTGTCAAAACAATTTTTTGCATGATGCACCATTCACACAGGCATATAGCTTCCGTATACAGAGCTCGGGATTTCGTTTCCCCCTTGCTTGTTTATATAGAAGACTGCAGTAGTGTTGTCTGATATGGCAAGTACATATCAGTCCTGGATGTTTGGCAAAAATGCCTGGCAAACTTTGCATACTGCCCGGAGTTCCAATATGTTTATGTGCATCCGGAACTCCCATGTTGTTCAGGTGCCTTGTGTCATGCAGTCACCCATGAGGGACGCATCCATTATGATGGTCATGGTGGTTGCGGATGGGAGGAAGGTCATTCCCGAATAGACTTATACTGGGTTCATCCACCCTTGTAATGAGGAGAGAATTCTGGTGGCATGCATACCAGAGTGTGAATAGGTTGATGCATGGATGAGTAGATCCTTTGTAGCCAGAGTTGAAGGTGGTGCAGATAAATGTGAGCGAAGGGCGTGACGTATGTGCAGGTCATCATATGTCCCAAGAGAGCGAGGCATATTTTGGCCATAGGAAGGATTGGAAGTCACCAACGTATTTAGTTCCCTTATTGTATGGAATCTTTCCCATGGTAGATAAGTTTGTGTGGAAGTCTCATCTATGCAAGCTCCTATGAACTCCAGGGATTGTGTTATGGCATAAAGTTGATTATTCGATGTTGACACTGGGCCCCAGAGAGAAGAGGGGTAGAAGCAGTTGGGACATCAATTCCTGTGTCTTTTCTTTGACTGTGGTGCTATGAGCCAGTCATCCAGATAGCGAAAAATGAGGATCCTGTCACGTCTGAGATAAGCTGCCACCACTGAGAAAACTTGTGAACACTCGTGGGGCAGTGGTAAGTCAAACAGTAGAACCCTGTACTGAAAAAGCTGAGGTCCCACCTTGAACCTCAGGAACCTTCTGTTTGTCAGGTGTATATCAATATGGAAGTAGGCATCCTGCATATCGAAAGCTGTAAACCATATGCCTTTTTCTAGGGAGGGAATGATTGTTGCAAGTGTGACCATGCAGAATCTTGGTTTGGAAATCGAACAGATGAGGCATCAAAGATCCAATATCAGTGCCCATCCCCCATTTGGGGGGTGGGAGGGGAGAGAGACTAGGAAGTATCTCAAGTAGAACCCTGTTCTCTGAAAGGGAACTGGGATTAGTTCCAGAGTTCCCCTCCGCAACAGGGAGTCATCCTCTAGTTGGAGGAAGTCATTGCGTGCGTGTTGCACGCATGTGGACCGAGGAAGAGGGCAATATGGGGGCATCGCTGTAAACTCTATGACGTAGCCACCCTAGATAATATCTAGGACCCACTTGTCCATTGTTATGGCTTTCCATGCTGGCAGAAAGAGTTTGAGGCAGCCTCTAAAAGAGGGTCAGAAGGATGGGCATTGGTGTATGGACAGTACTAAGGATACTCTTGTAAAATTTTGGAAAGTGGGTCACAAGGCTGATAGGAGAGTAGAAGCTCCGACCTGGACCATGTGTCAGTGAAAAGGAACTGGAGAAACCGGTGGCTCGCTGCATTCTCTATCGCCTCGGGCAAAACCACAAGGCGGTACATGTGTGGACTGCTGAACAGTACTATTTCCAAAAGCTCCAGCTCCGGACACATGGTGCACGTGCATAACCCCTCCGTTGAATACAATATGGACATCACTCAAAAAAACCCAGCATCTGCATTTGTTCCTAAAAGAGCTACTACAACTTCTCGTTTTTCAAAAAAAATTCAAAATGTTTAATTGTAGCTCCTTCACCCTACCAGATGTGCTTGGATTATTCCACTGAGATTAGTAATTATAAAGGAACACTCCAATACATTCATACAACAAAAGGAGAGGCTCATATCTGCTCAGCAGTTTGCACGCCACCTACCCATCATAAAGTCCGTCCCTCCCACTTCTTTGTTATTATGAATTTCTCTATGTGTGTCTATATTATGTAATATATACAGACCCATCAAATGTTGTCACTCATCACCTAAAGCAGAATTTACTAGCATCCATATGGACCATCCTCCAGCTGCAGCGGCACAGGAGCCAGAAAACAGAGCTGTAAACAGGGGAGTTTGAGTGGGAGTTCTGTTGGAGGAGAAGGTATTTGTATTTGGTTTTGTATTGGTAGTATTTGTACGTGGAGAGGCTTGTAGGGGCTTTGTGATGGGAGAGAAGCTGAGCCCTGATTAGGGGGCGGGGCTTCTCTGACTAGGGGTCCTATAAAGGTAGCCAGCCAGTCAGGCAGTGGCACAGGAGCCAGCAAACAGAGCTGTAAACAGGGGAGTTTGAATTGTGGTACTTGTTTGGGATTTGGTTTTGCTGTGGGTGCTGGTGTTTTGGAATGGTTTGTGTTTCCCAGATTAACAGGATTTAGGTGGGAAGGCTATGACAGATACAGAGGCAGAAGTGGGAGTGACCCATGTAGTGGAAGACACAATGAAGATGACTGGATGTGGAAGCTGCAGTATGTACATGATCCTGGAGGGGGTACTCGGTAAGAGTTTTGTCTGCATTAAATGCTGTCTGATAGAGCTGATGGAGGAAAAGATCTGAGGTTTGGAGATGCAGGTGGAAAGTCTGGTTGAGTTTAGGAAGGAGTCTGAGCAGATTATGGAGCAAAGACATGAGGTATCGAAGGGAAAAGCTCAGACTTGCAGATGGAAGCAGGGCTAAGGAATTCTGAGGGGAGACTGGGTGAGGAAAGTGGTCAGTAGAAGCATGTGACTAAAAGAACCAGGCAGAGGAAAAGACGTGCTAGTAAAGGAGAAATAGAGCTCAAGAACAGGTTTGTAGAGTTGGAAAATGAAGAAGGGGCTCAGCAGGTAGTCGCTGTAGGTAGAAGGTCAAGGAAGAAGAGAAGAGCGGCTAGTCCTATAGGAAAAGGGAAGAGTCAATGGAGACTACACCAAATATGAGCCCTAGGAGGATACAGGATGGGTTGAAGAGGATTACAAGGGAGAATAGGAATGGAAAGAACTTGCAGCCAGAGGGAACAGGGGATAGAGTGGAGAATAGCACCATCACCAGGAAAAGGCAGGTCTATGTGATCAGGGACTCTTTACTGAGAAGAATAGACAGGCCTGTAATCAGAGCTGATCCAGAGAATAGAAGGGTGTGCTGTCTTCCAGGTGCTAAGATATGGAATGTAGACCTGAGGTTGAAAAGGATCCTAAAGGGAGCAGGAAAGAATCCCCTAATTATCCTTCATGTGGGAACAAATGATATGGCTAGATTCTTGCTGGAAAGTATTAAGGGACACTATGCTAGGCTGGGGAAGACGCTTAAGGAAATTGAGGCTCAGGTGATCTTTAGTGGGATTCTGCCTGTTCCTAGAGAAGGGCAACAAAGATGTGATAAGATTATGACTATTAACAGATGGCTTAGGCAGTGGTGCGATAAGGAGGGCTTTGGGATGTATGGCCACTAACAAACATTCATGGACCGAGGACAGTTCTCTCGGGATGGACTTCATCTGAGTAGGAAAGGAAACAGACTTCTAGGATGGAGGCTGGCTCAACTGATTAAGAGAGCTTTAAACTAGGAATCTGGGGGAGATGTCCAGGTAATCTCCACGCCAGATTTTAGCATTGAGAGGGAAGAAAACGAAGAAAGAAAGGATACAGCCATGGGTAGGAGAATGTATATAAAGAGGAAGGGCAGTGTGGTTAACAGTCTAATAGGTTATACTGGCTGTAGAATGACCGTGCCTAATAGGGTACAGAATGTGAGCGAGGCCAAACAGCAAAAATTAAGATGTTTGTACACCAATGCAAGGAGCCTAGGTAACAAAATGGAGGAACTAGAGCTACTGGTGCAGGAAGTGAAACCAGATATGATAGGGATAACAGAAACATGGTGGAATAGCAGTCATGACTGGACTACAGGTATTGAAGGGTATGTTCTGTTTAGGAAAGACCGAAATAAAGGTAAAGGTGGTGGAGTAGCATTGTATATCAAGGATGAGGTAGAATGTAAAGAAATAAGAAGCGATGGAATGGATAAGACAGAGTCCGTCTGGGCAAAAATTACATTGGGGAAGAAAACTATTAGAGCTGCCCCTGCGATAGTGCTTGGGGTGTGCTATAGACAGCCGGGATCTAATTTGGATATGGATGGAGCCCTTTTTAATGTTTTTAATAGAGTAAATACTAATGGAAACTGCGTGATCATGGGAGACTTTAACTTCCCAGATATAGACTGGAGGACGAATGCTAGTAATAATAATAGGGCTCCGATTTTCCTAGATGTGATAGCTGAGGGATTCCTTCATCAAGTAGTTGCTGAACCGACTAGAGGGAATGCCATTTTAGATTTGGTTTTGGTGAGTAGTGAGGACCTCATAGAAGAAATGATTGTAGGGGATAACCTTGGTTCAAGTGATCATGAGCTAATTCAGTTCAAACTGAACGGAAGGATTAACAAAAATAAATCTGTAACTAGGGTTTTTGATTTCAAAAGGGCTGACTTTCAAAAATTAAGGAAATTAGTTAGGGAAGTGGATTGGACTGAAGAACTTATGGATCTAAAGGTAGAGGAGGCCTGGGATTACTTTAAATCAAAGCTGCAGAAGCTATCGGAAGCCTGCATCCCAAGAAAGGGGAAAAAATTCATAGGCAGGAGTTGTAGACCAACCTGGATGAACAAGCATCTCAGAGAGGTGATTAAGAAAAAGCACAAAGCATACAGGGAGTGGAAGATGGGAGGAAAGCAAGGAAAGCTACCTTACTGAGGTCAGAACGTGTAGGGATAAAGTGAGACAGGCTAAAAGTCAAGTAGAATTGGACCTTCCAAAGGGAATTAAAACCAATAGTAAAAGGTTCTATAGCCATATAAATAAGAAGAAAACAAAGAAAGAAGAAGTGGGACCGCTAAACACCGAGGATGGAGTGGAGATTAAGGATAATCTAGGCATGGCCCAATATCTAAACAAATACTTTGCCTCAGTCTTTAATAAGGCTAAAGAGGATCTTAGGGATAATGGTAGCATGACAAATGGGAATGAGGATATGGGGGTAGATATTACCATATCCGAGGTAGAAGCGAAACTCAAACATCTTAATGGGACTAAATCGGGGGGCGCAGATAATCTTCATCCAAGAATATTAAAGGAATTGGCACCCGAAATTGCAAGCCCACTAGCAAGAATTTTTAATGAATCTGTAAACTCAGGAGTTGTACTGTATGATTGGAGAATTGCTAACACAGTTCCTATTTTTAAGAAAGGGGAAATAAGTGATCCGGGTAACTACAGGCCTGTTAGTTTGACATCTGTATTATGCACGGTCTTGGAAAAAATTTTGAAGGAGAAAGTAGTTAAGGACATTGAAGTCAATGGTAAATGGGACAAAATACAACATGGTTTTACAAAAGGTAGATCGTGCCAAACCAACCTGATCTCCTTCTTTGAGAAAGTAATAGATTTTTTAGACAAAGGAAACGCAGTGGATCTAATTTACCTAGATTTCAGTAAGGCATTTGATACCGTGCCACATGGGGAATTAGTTAAATTGGAAAAGATGGGGATCAATATGAACACTGAAAGGTGGATAAGGAACTGGTTAAAGGGGAGACTACAACGGGTCCTACTGAAAGGTGAACTGTCAGGCTGGAGGGAGGTTACCAGTGGAGTTCCTCAAGGATCAGTTTTGGGACCAGTCTTATTTAATCTTTTTATTCCTGACCTCGGCACAAAAAGTGGGTGTGCGCTAATAAAGTCTGCGGATGATACAAAGCTGGGAGGTACTGCCAATTTAGAGAAGGACCGGGAAATCATACAGGAGAATCTGGATGACCTCATAAACTGGAGTAATAGTAATAGGATGAAATTTAATAGTGAGAAGTGTAAGGTTATGCATTTAGGGATTAATAACAAGAATTTTTGTTATAAACTGGGGATGCATCAATTAGAAGTAACGGAGGAGGAGAAGGACCTTGGAGTATTGGTTGATCATAGGATGACTATGAGCCGCCAATGTGATATGGCTGTGAAAAAAGCTAATGTGGTCTTGGGATCCATCAGGAGAGGTATTTCCAGTAGGGATAAGGAGGTTTTAGTACCGTTTTACAAGGCACTGGTGAGACCTCATCTGGAATACTGTGTGCAATTCTGGTCTCCCATGTTTAAGAAGGATTAATTCAAACTGGAACAGGTACAGAGAAGGGCTACTAGGATGACCCGAGGAATGGAAAACTTGTCTTATGAAAGGAGACTCAAGGAGCTTGGCTTGTTTAGCCTAACTAAAAGAAAGTTGAGGGGAGATATGATTGCTCTCTATAAATATATCAGAGGGATAAATACCGGAGAGGGAGGGGAATTATTTAAGCTCAGTACCAATGTGGACTCAAGAACAAATGGATATAAACTGGCCACCAGGAAGTTTAGACTTGAAATTAGACGAAGCCCTTTGTCTTTCTTCCACAGGACAGAAGCGACTTTGTCTGTACAAAGTGCAAGCTGGTCTCCATATTGGAAGAGAAGATTGAAGTTCTGGAGCAACAGATAACAACCCTGCGTTGCATACGGGAAACTGAGGATTTCCTGGACGAAACTCAGGATAGGCTTCTAGGGGCACAAAGCTCTACAGATATAGAGCAGGTTGCACAGAGGAGCCAAGAGACCAGTGAAGAAGCTTGGCAACATGTGACCTCCAGAAGAGGTAAGCGGAATGTCCGGGTTCCAGTAACACAGACACAGGTAACTAACCGCTTTCATGTTCTCTCCACAGGTATCGTTGCGGAGAGTGGACCAGATGATATGTCTGGGGCGAGAAAGCAGAAGGAGACTCCGCTGGTTGGAAGGCATGAGATGCGCTGTCCTGAGGTTGGGGGTTCCACGACCACCACCCCCAAGAGGAGAAGGCGGGTGGTGGTGGTCGGGGACTCTCTCCTCCGGGGGACTGAGTCATCTATCTGCCGCCCTGACCGGGAAAACCGAGAAGTCTGCTGCTTGCCAGGGGCTAAGATTCGCGATGTGACGGAGAGACTGCCGAGACTCATCAAGCCCTCGGATCGCTACCCCTTCCTGCTTCTCCACGTGGGCACCAATGATACTGCCAAGAATGACCTTGAGCGGATCACTGCGGACTATGTGGCTCTAGGAAGAAGAATAAAGGAGTTGGAGGCGCAAGTGGTGTTCTCGTCCATCCTCCCCGTGGAAGGAAAAGGCCTAGGTAGGGAGCGTCGAATCGTGGAAGTCAACGAATGGCTAGGCAGATGGTGTCGGAGAGAAGGCTTTGGTTTCTTTGACCATGGGATGGTGTTCCATGAAGGAGGAGTGCTGGGTAGAGACGGGCTCCATCTTACGAAGAGAGGGAAGAGCATCTTTGCCAGCAGGCTGGCTAACCTAGTGAGGAGGGCTTTAAACTAGGTTCACCGGGGGAAGGAGACCAAAGCCCTGAGGTAAGTGGGAAAGCGGGATACCGGGAGGAAGCACAGGCAGGAATGTCTGTGAGGGGAGGGCTCCTGCCTCATACTGGCAATGAGGGGCGATCAACAGGTTATCTCAAGTGCTTATATACAAATGCACAAAGCCTTGGAAACAAGCAGGGAGAACTGGAGGTCCTGGTGATGTCAAGGAACTATGACGTGATCGGAATAACAGAGACTTGGTGGGATAACTCACATGACTGGAGTACTGTCATGGATGGTTATAAACTGTTCAGGAAGGACAGGCAGGGCAGAAAAGGTGGGGGAGTAGCACTGTATGTAAGGGAGCAGTATGACTGCTCAGAGCTCCGGTACGAAACTGCAGAAAAACCTGAGTGTCTCTGGATTAAGTTTAGAAGTGTGTGCAACAAGAGTGATGTAGTGGTGGGAGTCTGCTATAGACCACCGGACCAGGGGGATGAGGTGGATGAGGCTTTCTTCCGGCAGCTCACGGAAGCTACTAGATCGCATGCCCTGATTCTCATGGGTGACTTTAGTTTTCCTGATATCTGCTGGGGGAGCAATACAGCGGTGCATAGACAATCCAGGAAGTTTTTGGAAAGCGTAGGGGACAATTTCCTGGCGCAAGTGCTAGAGGAGCCAACTAGGGGGGGTGCTTTTCTTGACCTGCTGCTCACAAACCGGGTAGAATTAGTGGGGGAAGCAAAAGTGGATGGGAATCTGGGAGGTAGTGACCATGAGTTGGTTGAGTTCAGGATCCTGACGCAGGAAACAAAGGTAAGCAGCAGGATACGGACCCTGGACTTCAGGAAAGCAGACTTCGACTCCCTCAGGGAATGGATGGCCAGGATCCCCTGGGGGACTAACTTGAAGGGGAAAGGAGTCCAGGAGAGCTGGCTGTATTTCAAGGAATCCCTGTTGAGGTTACAGGGACAAACCATCCCGATGAGTCGAAAGAATAGTAAATATGGCAGGCGACCAACTTGGCTTAATGGTGAAATCCTAGCGGATCTTAAACATAAAAAAGAAGCTTACAAGAAGTGGAAGGTTGGACATATGACCAGGGAAGAGTATAAAAATATTGCTCGGGCATGTAGGAATGTTATCAGGAGGGCCAAATCGCACCTGGAGCTGCAGCTAGCCAGAGATGTCAAGAGTAACAAGAAGGGTTTCTTCAGGTATGTTGGCAACAAGAAGAAAGCCAAGGAATGTGTGGGCCCCTTACTGAATGAGGGAGGCAACCTAGTGACAGAGGATGTGGAAAAAGCTAATGTACTCAATGCTTTTTTTGCCTCTGTTTTCACTAACAAGGTCAGCTCCCAGACTGCTGCGCTGGGCATCACAAAATGCGGAAGAGATGGCCAGCCCTCTGTGGAGATAGAGGCGGTTAGGGACTATTTAGAAAAGCTGGATGTGCACAAGTCCATGGGGCCGGACGAGTTGCATCCGAGAGTGCTGAAGGAATTGGCGGCTGTGATTGCAGAGCCACTGGCCATTATCTTTGAAAACTCGTGGCGAACCGGGGAAGTCCCGGATGACTGGAATAAGGCTAATGTAGTGCCAATCTTTAAAAAAAGGGAAGAAGGAAGATCCTGGGAACTACAGGCCAGTCAGCCTCACCTCAGTCCCTGGAAAAATCATGGAGCAGGTCCTCAAAGAATCAATCCTGAAGCACTTGCATGAGAGGAAAGTGATCAGGAACAGCCAGCATGGATTCACCAAGGGAAGGTCATGCCTGACTAATCTAATCGCCTTTTATGATGAGATTACTGGTTCTGTGGATGAAGGGAAAGCAGTGGATGTATTGTTTCTTGACTTTAGCAAAGCTTTTGACACGGTCTCCCATAGTATTCTTGTCAGCAAGTTAAGGAAGTATGGGCTGGATGAATGCACTATAAGGTGGGTAGAAAGCTGGCTAAATTGTCGGGCTCAACGGGTAGTGATCAATGGCTCCATGTCTAGTTGGCAGCCGGTATCAAGTGGAGTGCCCCAAGGGTCGGTCCTGGGGCCGGTTTTATTCAATATCTTCATAAATGATCTGGAGGATGGTGTGGATTGCACTCTCAGCAAATTTGCGGATGATACTAAACTGGGAGGAGTGGTAGATACGCTGGAGGGGAGGGATAGGATACAGAAGGACCTAGACCAATTGGAAGATTGGGCCAAAAGGAATCTGATGAGGTTCAATAAGGATAAGTGCAGGGTCCTGCACTTAGGACGGAAGAACCCAATGCACAGCTACAGACTAGGGACCGAATGGCTAGGCAGCAGTTCTGCGGAAAAGGACCTAGGGGTGACAGTGGACGAGAAGCTGGATATGAGTCAGCAGTGTGCCCTTGTTGCCAAGAAGGCCAATGGCATTTTGGGATGTATAAGTAGGGGCATAGCGAGCAGATCGAGGGACGTGATCGTTCCCCTCTATTCGACATTGGTGAGGCCTCATCTGGAGTACTGTGTCCAGTTTTGGGCCCCACACTTCAAGAAGGATGTGGATAAATTGGAGAGAGTCCAGCGAAGGGCAACAAAAATGATTAGGGGACTGGAACACATGAGTTATGAGGAGAGGCTGATGGAGCTGGGATTGTTTAGCCTGCAGAAGAGAAGAATGAGGGGGGATTTGATAGCTGCTTTCAACTACCTGAAAGGGGGTTCCAAAGAGGATGGCTCTAGACTGTTCTCAATGGTAGCAGATGACAGAACGAGGAGTAATGGTCTCAAGTTGCAGTGGGGGAGGTTTAGATTGGATATTAGGAAAAACTTTTTCACTAAGAGGGTGGTGAAACACTGGAATGCGTTACCTAGGGAGGTGGTAGAATCTCCTTCCTTAGAGGTTTTTAAGGTCAGGCTTGACAAAGCCCTGGCTGGGATGATTTAACTGGGAATTGGTCCTGCTTCGAGCAGGGGGTTGGACTAGATGACCTTCTGGGGTCCCTTCCAACCCTGATATTCTATGATTCTATGATTCTATGAAGGTTTCTAACCATCAGAGGAGTGAAGTTTTGGAATAGCCTTCCAAGGGAAGCAGTGGGGGCAAAAGATCTATCTGGCTTTAAGATTAAACTCGATAAATTTATGGAGGAGATGGTATGATGGGATAACATGATTTTGGTAATTAATTGATCTTTAAATACTCATGGTAAATAGGCCCGATGGCCTGTGATGGGATTTAGATGGGGTGGGATCTGAGTTACTCAGGAAAGAATTTTCTGTAGTATCTGGCTGGTGAATCTTGCCCATATGCTCAGGGTTTAGCTGATCGCCATATTTGGGGTCGGGAAGGAATTTTCCTCCAGGGCAGATTGGAAGAGGCCCTGGAGGTTTTTCGCCTTCTTCTGTAGCATGGGACACGGGTCACTTACTGGAGGATTGTCTGCTCCTTCAAGTCTTTAAACCATGATTTGAGGACTTCAACAGCTCAGACAGAGGTGTGGTTTTTTGCAGGAGTGGATGGGTGAGATTCTGTGGCCTGCGTTGTGCAGGAGGTCAGACTAGATGATCATAATGGTCCCTTCTGACCTTAGTATCTATATTTGATTATTAATGAAGCCAGGAACTCGCAAGTCACATGGGTGGAACAGGAAGAAAATCAACAGTAGCTCAAAAAGACAACTCCACTGCTGAAAAAATAAAATGACTTCTCTCTTCAACACTAGAATGCTGACAGCATCCTGAATATAGCATAAGTGTAGATTTTTGGACCATAATTACAAAGACTTTTTAAAGTACCCTTAAGATTAAATCTGACTTTTTTAGAACACCGTCAAGTAATAACAGCATTTCTGGATTACATGAGATACCAAATAACTCAGTATATGCAACTGCCAAATCATTGCCTTCTATAGGAGCCCCACTTGCAATGGAAAACACAATTACTGATTTGTTTGATGAAAATAAAAGCTTACAGCACTCCTCAAGACTGATTCATTGAGAAGCACTTGAAAGTAGCAAATCACTCAGACAGAGAAGTAAACACTTAAGGACAGAGCCCATGATACTGTTGCTCAGCCGACTTTCACGCTAGGGTCTTACATTTACTGGATTTAACCCCCAGACATCACCACTGAATAGTATGTATTATAATATGTAATATAAAACAAGAACTTTTTGAAAATATTTCTAGCATCTTTCCAACATCTTTGAACCTGGAAGTTTATATTCTCTTGTCAGAGATTAGATTAAGATTTGTATCCTCCCACTAAACAGAGCATTAAATTCAATTTCACATTCCTACCAACAGAAAAAAAGTGGATCACCAGAGGCTGGAAATCAATGTGCATACATACAACCTCCTATAGTCTACTATAAACAACTAGGAAAGGAAATTATTTTGACAGAAACAGGAGAGATCATTTTAATTAAAAATTGATGTGTACTTATATACGTAATACCGTATAACTTATAAAATCCACTAAGTTATCAATGATAGAATGAAAGAGAATGTTCCTTGTTGTTTATCTGTGTGCAATTTCATGTGCTAGGAAAAAAATATTCATTCCTTTATGTATTTGAAACTTGTGCTTCTTTATATTAGAACATACTGCCCTTTGTTGCAAGTTACTTAGGTAATATCTACACTTACCTCCAGAGCAATTGATCCAGTGGGGGTTGATTTATCGCATCCAGTGAAGATGTGATAAATTGACCACCGAACACTCTCCCGTCGACTCAGGTACTCCACCAGAGCGAGAAGCGTAGGCAGAGTTGACGGGGAGCATCAGCAGTCAACCTACCATAGTGAATACACCGCAATAAGTAGATCTAAGTATGTCGACTTCAGCTATGTTATTCATGTAGCTGAAGTTGCGTAACTTAGGCCTGGTCTACGGTACGTGGTTATTTCGGAATTAGCCAAGTTACCTCGAAATAAAACTGGTTCCGTACACACGACCAAACCAGTTTTTTCGATTTAAAGGGCTCTTTACTCTGATTTCTGACACCTTGGCAAGTGGAGTAGTGCGAAAATCGAGATCGCAGTTCCGGGTTACAGGTACTGTGGACGCAATTTGACAATATTGGCCTCCGGGAGCTATCCCAGAATGCTCCCTTGTGACCGCTCTGGACAACACTCTGAACTCCGATGCACTAGCCAGGTAGGCAGTAAAAGCACTGGGAACTTTCGAATTTCCTGTTTGGTCACCATCAGCACAGGCGACCATGCAGAGTCCACCATCTCAAGAGACCATGCAGTCCCGGATTCGCAGACGAGCTCCAGCATGGTCCAAACGGGAGGTACTGGATCTCACTGCATGTTGGGGAGACGAATCTGTTATGGCAGAACTACGTTCCAAAAAAAGGAACGGAAATACGAACATTAAAGTCTCTAGGGCCATGACGGAAAGAGGCTACTCCAGGGACACAGAACAGTGTCGTACAAAAATCAAGGAGCTCAGGCAAGCGTACTAAAAAGCCAGGGAGGCGAACGGGCGCTCTGGGTCACAGCCCCATACATGCTGCTTCTACTGTGAGCTGCATGCAATTATGGGGGGTGATGACACCACTACCCCAACACTGTCCGTGGATACCTGCAAGGGGGGAGTAGCACGGAGGGAGGAGGAGGAGGAGGACAGTGCATACGCAGCAAGTGGGGAATCTGTTTTCCCCCTTAGCCAGGAACTATTCTTAATGCTGGAGCCAATAGCCTCCTCCTACTCCCAAAGCATGCTCCCCGACCATGACCCTGAAGAAGGCACTTCTGGTGAGTGAGAGCTTGATCGGAGCCACGCGGTGGGGGGAGACCCAGCCACGCTAGGCTGTTTGCGTTTAGTTTAAAGGGCTCATCCCTGCTCAGATCCTCATCGGAGCCCCGTGGTGGGTGTGTGTGTGGAGGGGGTGGAAGGGAAGGGTGTTGTGTGAAGCGATCATCTCAGAGAGCCCGCATGCTGCCTGCAAGCTGAATTCTGCTGCCTGGCTGCTGCCTGCATGCTGAATTCTGTTGCCTGGCAGCATGTGATGGCTTACTCACACCAAAGCGGCAGGCACTTCAGCATAAGAGGCAAAATGAAACCTTGTACAGAAAGATCATGTGCTGTGTACTATGAAGTTCCTGTTTCACTGAAAAACAGTGTCCCCTTTGTTCTCTAAAATGTATCTTTTTAAGAAACAAACAACACTCACACTGTACCCTGGCCAGTCATGAAACTGGCTTTCAAAGTTTCTCTGATGTGCAGCACACCCTGCTGTGCTCTTCTAATTGCCCTCTTGTCTGGCTGTGCGAAACTGGCGACGAGGCGAGTTGCTTCAACCTCCCACCCTGCCATAAATGTCTCCCCCTTACTCTCACACATATTGTGGAGCACAAAACAAGCAACAATTACGATTGGAATATTGGTTTTGCAGAGGTCTAACCGACTCAATAAACTGCGCCAATGCGCTTTTAAATGTCCAAATGCACATTCTACCACCATTCTGCACTTGCTCAGCCTATAGTTGAACAGCTCCTTACTACTGTCCAGGGTACCTGTGTACAGCTTCATGAGCCAGGGCATTAAAGTTTAGGCTGGGTCCTCGAGGATAACTATAGGCATTTCAACATCCCCAACAGTAATTTTCTGGTCTGGGAAGTAAGTTCCTTCCTGCAGCTGTCCAAACAGACCAGAGTTCCTGAAGATGCGAGCGACATGCACCTTTCCCGGCCATACCACGTTGATGTTGGTGAAACGTCCCTTGTGATCCACCAGTGCTCGAAGCACCATGGAAAAGTACCCCTTGCAGTTTATGTACTGGTAGCTCCGGTGTTCTGGGGCCAAGATAGGGATATGCATTCCGTCTGTTGCCTGCTGCAGTTAGGGAACTCCAGCGCATTAAAACCATCCACAATGGTCTGCATAGTTCCCAAAGTCACTACCCTTGATAGCAGCTGGTCAATGATTCTGTTGGATACTTACAGTACAGCAACCCCCACAGTAGATTTCCCCACTCCAAACTGATTCCCGACTGACCAGTAGCCATCGGGTGTTGCAAGATTCCACAGGGCTATGGCGACTCGCTTCTCAACTGTGAGGGCTGCTCTCATTTTGGTGTCTTTGTGCTTCAGGGCAGGAGACAGCAAGTCACAAAGTTCCATGAAAGTGGCCCTATGCATACGAAAGTTTCTCAGCCACTGGGAATCATCCCAGACCTGCAACACTATGCGGTCCCACAAGTCTGTGCTTGTTTCCCGGGCCCAGAATCGGCATTCCACAGCATGAACCTGGCCCAACAGCACCATGATCTCCCAATCACCACATGCCGTGCCGTCTGTGTCCATGACCTCATCACTATAGTAATCGCGCTGTTGTCGTTTCCGCGCCCAGTTTTGCAGGTACTGCACATACTGCTGGATAATGCGTGAGGTATTTACAATGGTCAAAACTGCAGTGGAGATCTGATCAGACTCCATGGCTATGGCACCTGCATGGGTAATCCTGGAAAAAGAGCACAAAACGTAGGAGAGCAGAGTGGCAGTGGAAGCTGTGCTGTTTGATTCACGGTAGCCGAACAAAGGCTGAAAATGGTTGTCTTCTGTGGCTTTCACGGAGGTGGTAGCCCAGGACAGACAACATGGAGAAGCTCGGAAGCGTGGCAATAGCGGGAGAGCAGAGTTGGTGGTGGAAGCTGTGCTGCTTGGTTCACGATGACTGAGCAGAGTTGAGTTGGAGAGGTGGATTCATAGTAGCAGGAGAGCAGCGGTGCACCGTCTGCTGAAAGCAGGATGGCATCTGCACGCCAAATAAAGCGCAAAACGATTGTCTGCCGTAGCTTTCTGACGACACACACCCAGAAACACCCGCGAGAATGTTTTTGCCCCATCATGCACTGGGAGCTTAACCCAGAATTCCAATGGGCGGCAGAGACTGCAGGAACTGTGGGATAGCTACCCACAGTGCACCGCTCCAACATTCGATGTTAGCCTTGGTACTGTGGATGCAATCTGCCAAATTCATGCGCTTTAGTGGGGACACAGAAGACCAAATGTATAAAATAGCTCCCGAAAATTCTAATAGAATAATTTCGTACTGTAGACGTACCCTTAGATAGATATCCCCCCACCCCGTGTAGACAAGGCCTAAGATGGCCATCAGAAATAAGCCTCGTATTCCATGTATCATATACCTCACTGATATCCAATTATTATACATTCAACTTTTAAAGGAGAAGATTTACCTTATCATAACATTTACTTTATCATCCTGAAATGGTAACAATTTTCTAGAACATAAGAAGAGAGGTATTTATAGCACAGCAAGCTAAATGTTTCCTTTGTAACACAGTCAACTATATGCTATTGCATGTCTAATTATTTCTGCCCTGAGGTAGGCACTGACAGTTGTGGGCCACTCCAGATAGGAGGTGCAGATTGCCACGCTATCACAAGGAGTAAAAAATGTAACAGAAAATTTCATTACAAAATTATAAAAAAAACACACACCCATCAAAACACACGCCAAACTTACCTTGCTTGGATCCCTTCGCTCATTTCTCACTGTTTTGTTTACTTAGATTATAATTTCTTCAGAACAGGGACTTGTTTTCCTATTGTGTGTTTGTGAGCTGTTCAACACATCACCCCAAAGAAGGAGATAAACAGAAGTTCTATTTTGCA
Organism: Lepidochelys olivacea; assembly: GCF_965140295.1. Classification (NCBI taxonomy): domain Eukaryota; kingdom Metazoa; phylum Chordata; order Testudines; family Cheloniidae; genus Lepidochelys; species Lepidochelys olivacea. The sequence continues at coordinate 70,266,422 of NC_140411.1, read as the reverse complement.
CTGCAGTTTCACTGACGTAGACCTAGCAAGCTCCTGTAAGAGCATTATGTCTCAGTAACTGCTCAAGACCCTATACAAATGCAAAGCCATAAATTAGTGAGCTACAGCCCGCATCTGTCCACCAGCCATTTTAATCCGGCCCTTGAGCTCCCGCTGCGGAGCGGGATCTGGGGCTTACCCTGCTCCAGCCGGGGAGCAGGGTTGGGAGGTGCTCTGCGCGGCTCCTAGAACCAGTGATGTGACCCCTCTCCAGCTCTTATGCGTAGGGGCAGCCAGGGGGCTCCACTCTGCATGCTGCCCCTGCCCCAAGTGCTGCCCCCGCAGCTCCCATTAGCCGGGAACCACAGCAGGGGCAGAGCCTACGGATGGGGCAGTGAGGAGCAGAGCCTCTTCGCCGCACCTCTGCGTAGGGTCAACATGCTCCTTCTTCCGGGATACACTTGAGGTAAGTGCCGCCTGGAGCCCTAAGCCACCCCCCAGTGCCCCAACCCCTTGCCTCAGCCCTGATTCCCCTCCTACACTCCAAACCCCTCATCCCCGGCCCAACCCCACACCTCCTGCCACAGCCCCCTCCTGCACCCTGAACTCATTTCTGGCCCCCACCCTGGAGCCCACACCTCCTCACGCATGCCAACTCCAATTTCATGAGCATTCATAGTCCGCCACATAATTTCCATACCCAGATGTGGCCCTCGAGCCAAAAAGTTTACCCACCCCTGCCCTAAGGGCACGTGTACACTTCATCTGGGAATGAGCCAACAGGCCTGGATCCACAGACGTGAGCACAGCTTGCGCCTGCACTCTAAAAACTGCTGTTTAAACACTGCAGCTCAGGCTGAAGCTCACGGCCGGAGGCCTGGAAAGGGGTAGGCTTGAGAGCCTGTTCTCCAGCCCAAGCTGCAATGTCAAAGTACTGTGTACACAACTGTTCTTAGAGTGCTAGCTGGAACCTTGCTAGCACAAGTCTGTGGGCCAAGGGTGGGAAGCTTGCTGCCAAATACAGTGCACAGGCCCTAACAGGCTAATTGAGATGTTATTACCAAGTGATTAATTAGCACAGAGGTACATGAAGGACACACTGTGGATTTAGATACCTAGGATTTTTGGATAAAGGGAATTCTGATAACTAATTATACTACAGTGCTTTTCACTGGTAGATCTCAAAGTGCTTCATAATCTTTCAAATACGTATTCCCAACATCTCTGTAGGTGAAACATTATAATCTCCATTTTACAGATGGGGAACTGAGGCACAGAGGCTAAGTGACTTGCCCAAGGTCACACAGAAAGTCCATGACAGAGCTGGGAACTGAACCCATGTCTCCCACTTCCTAAACATGTGTTCTAACCACTGGACCTTTCTCCTGCCGACAAGGAGATTAACAAAATAATCTCTCTCCCCACTCCCTCGCCTTTGCAGGCATATGAGATGTAGATACAAGTAGTTCTTGCTCTCACTAGAAAATAAACACATTGGACTAGCTTCTAGCAGCTTCTGTTTCTGGAGCTGTGATCGTTTGGAGGAAAAAATCCAAAATTCAGGCTGGGTTATTATAGAGTACACTCTTCGTATAGAAAGAGTTATTTACAGAATTTTCATCGGTATTAAAGCCAGAAGAGACCTTATAATCTTCTAGTTTGACCTCATCAGAGTATTATTATATCAATAAAGGACAGTTGGAGCCCTATGTGCCTGTCTGCTTATATTCTGGCCATGATGACAAGCAGCACAGATTGGGTGTGGAAGAGCAAGGAGCTGGAAAGACCCAGGCCACTTTCTTTCGACAGATGCAACCATTTTCCTTTTGAAAATTAATAAAGTAGCACCTAAAGGCCCTAATCAGGGACTGAAGACCCATTGTGCTGCACATCATACACACATAGATCAAAAATGGTCCCTACCCACAGCTCTTACAATCTAAGTATATGAAAAATGTTTTCTTATCTTACCTGCATATGGATTTTACTTTTTTGAGCTCAGTGTCTATGACTAATAATAAAACCATGCAATGGGGTGCTGTACAACAAATGTACTGATGAAAGAGTTGAAAGAGAGAAGAGGTTTTGATCAAGCTGAATGTGTAGAAAATTCAGTTTATTGCATTTTGACAAATGTTTCTCCTATTTTCTCTCCTCAGGAAAATCCACTCCCTATTTATTTCAAAAGGCTGACCAAGAGCTCCTGCATTTCCAAGACACTTCACCACTGCTGAGATTTCCATTTATTGTGTACAGATTAAGCCCTTTCAAAGGTTCTCTTGTAGTGCAGCTCTTTCATCATTGTAGTAACAATATCACAGAGATCAGAAAATCTGCAGATGGCCAATGATTACACAATGTATTTATTTACACTTGTGGACTATCTCCTCCTCAGTAAGGAATCTAACAGGGCCACTGGGATAGCTGTGGAAGAACTGGGGAACTTTTGTACAGGAAAATATGCTCCTGTGGTGGGTTTTTACACACTGTAAAAAAGCAAAGCAGAAGGGCATACATTAACTTCGCTACAATATAGCTCTTGAGTGACATCAAAATGGTGGCATACAGAAGACACCAGACAGCCATCAAATTTTCATTAGTCCGCATGTTAAAATTTTTTTCCTATAAATGGCGGCATGCCAAAAGTTGTTGATCCCTGGCATAGAACATGGACACCAAGAGAAAATTATGTCAACCAGGATAAAACCGTTAAGGATCACAGTTCACATAAGCTGGGAATGGGTGACAGGGGATGGATCACTTGATCTGTTCTGTTCATTCCCTCTGAAGCACCTGGCATTGGCCACTGTCAGAAGTCAGAATATTGGGCTATATGGACCTTTGGTCTGACCCAGTATGGCCATTCTTATGTTATGTTCTTATGTTCACACAACACACTTTGATTTTAGCAGCTAAATTTTCAGAAGATCTCATCCTCATTGAGCATACTCCAGCCTCTCTCAGCTCCCAGTGCTGACAACACTGCATAGACACCATCCCCACAAAGCAACTGAGCAGACTCCATCCTTTCTCAGCTGCTACTTGTGACAGAACTGCATGTGGGCCATCCCCATAGAAACAGAATTTCTGAGCAAGCTCCATCCCAGGGCTACTAGAGCAAAGCTGGACTTTCCCTCTACTGGCTGTTCCCACCTGCCCCAGGATAGACCAGGGTGTGGCTGAGCACAGGAACAGAGAGCCTCTATCCTCAATTCATAGATCCCAAGGCCAGAGGGGACCATTGTGCCCATCTAGTCTGATGTCCTGTATAATGGCCATAGAACTTCCCCAAAATGATTTCTAAAGCATAGCTTTTAGACAAACATCCAATCCTGATTTTAAAATGGCCAGAAATGGAGATTCTACCACAACCCTTGGTAAATTGTTCCAATGGTTAACTACCCTTGCTGTTAAAAATTTACACTTTGTTTCCAGTCTGAATTTGTCTAGCCTCAACTTCCAGCCACTGGATCATGTTATACCTTTCTCTGCTAGACTGAAGAGCTCATTATTAAATATTTGTTCTCCATATAGGAACTTACAGCCTGTAGTCAACTCACCCCTTAACCTTCTCTTTGTTAAACTAAATAGATTGAGCTACTTGAGTCTATCACTATAAGGCATGTGTTCTAGTTCTTCAATCATTTTCTTGGCTCTTCTCTGAACCCTCTCCAGTTTATAAACATCATTCTTGAACTGTGGGCTCCAGAACAGGACACAGTATTCCAGCAGTGGTCACACCAATACCAAACACAGAGGTAAAATAACCTCTCTGTTGCTACTCCAGATTCCCCTGTTCATGCATCCCAGGATCACATTAGCCCTTTTGAACACAGCATCATACTGGGAGGTCATGTTAACCTGATTATCCAACACGATCTCCAAATCTTTTTCAGAGTCATTCCTTTGAAGAATAGAGTCTTCCATCCTGTAAGTATGGCCTACATTCTCGCATGCACTTACAGTTAGCTGTATTAAAATGCATATTGTTTGTTTGTGCACAGTTTGCCAAGAGATCCAGATCACTCTAAATCAGTGACCTGCCCTCTTCGTTATTTACCACTCCCCACATTTGTGTCATCTGCAAACTTTCATAGGGTCACAGAAGATTAGGGTTGGAAGAGACCTCAGGAGGTCATCTAGTCCAACCCCCTGCTCAAAGCAGGATCAACCCCAACTAAATCAGCCCAGCCAGGCCTTTGTCAAGCTGGGCCTGTTGATTTTATGAATGAAATTATTTTGCTGTCGGCCCCAGAGCTGAATTTTCAAGGATATTAGCAGAGCTCTATACCTGACAACCCTTACCTTTGGAATTCTCTTCCCTTTATGACACCAGATTTGGAGATGCACAGGACATGAGATTACACAATTTGATTTAGCATTTCGGACATTATTTGTATGAAGGCAGCATAGCTTAAGGATACCTACACAGTTTACAGATTATATTGATTTTTTTACAACTATTTTTCAATTACCGGAGCACAAAAAGACATGTTAACACACATTTTCTTTATTTGTGTGTTTTTATAAGTCAAAATCATTCAAATCAATTATAATTGAGTTTGTCCAAAATACCTTAAAAAAAACACTTCCCATACTAAGACCAAAGATAGTTTCAACAACAACAAAGAATACGTTTGCCAAAATTAATGTCAGTTGAAAATAATGCTCTTGGGTAAGATGCTCTTTGATTGGTTGACATATGCAATAGGTCTACATTCTGAACCATTAAATATTTAAGATAATTCAGTGAACAAATATCACTCAATGGTCCCTAAATCCATTTGGCAAAGTGACTAAATCTACATTAGTCATTTAGTATAACAGTAATCAATCAACAGGCTAGAACATTGTCACAAGTCCAAGTCCAAGATTAGTCCCTACTCTGGGAATAATCATCATTGCTTTGTCTTATCATTAATATTGGAGAAGAAAATAGCCAGCCTATAACATTTTCTCCACTGATATGCTCTCCTAATTTGGCCATATTAGAGTGGAGTGAATGAAATTAAAAATCTTTGTGATTTCTTTAAAAGCTCTCAACACCTTCAGTTCATCTTACGTGACTGCAGCCTTATTTATACTACTGTTGAAACATAAGCAAAAATTATGTTTAAGCACAGCTGACGTAAAAGTATGCTTACAGACTACAACTGAAAATCTTTTATTTTAAAATTCTGTTGCAAGAAAAAAAAAATCTATATGCACTGGTCAGGGAAACCACAACCACCATCCTGCCAATCACCACCACGCTTAAATACATTGCAACAGACAGATGGCCACATACCTGCTTCAGGTGAAGAGAATGATTAGCTAAAAACAGTTTGCTGGCCAATATAATTTTTAACCCACATTTTAAATTTAAAATTCTGCACAATAAAAAATGAATCATTTGTTGCTCAAAAGTTTTCACTTATTTCTGCATGGGCAGCATCTGAACTGCAGCATAAAATATTACATTTAATTACAGTGATTTGGCTTTACCCATAACAATAACTTGGGCAGCGAAGTTCTAAATATTTGCATTTAAAATACTATTATTGCATAAAAACTTCTAACATTTTATTAGTCACAATTAGCTTGCAGAAGTTATATATAATTAACCTCCTGTAAGACAAGCATTCACAGTGATGCTACCTCACCCTTTGTAACTCCCACTTTTCTATAAGATGATCCACTTCACCGCCGAGAACGACAGTGTTTCTGTCATCCAAAAGCAGGAATCCATTTTTCACTTCAACAATTCCTGACAGCTTAATTTTTGTTCCAGGTGGTGTGTTCAAGCTAAAAACAGAAACAAACAAAGAAAATCTCAAACATTACATATAGAGATTCTACCAGACAAAACCCAACCACAGGTTACTAAATAGCAGTACATTTAAATAGAGTGAAACAATGTTGACAGAAAACTACCTATAAATATGTTTTCTTATATAAACACAAATGATATTCAGTTACTTTTTAAATAATAATATGTCTGAACAAACCTATTTATGGAACCAAAGTCAATACTTCGCAGCTATAAAACACTTGAACCATTCTTGGAGTGGGTTGTTGGGATTAATTGGTGTTTTTTGCGAAATTTTTGATTTGACTGAAACAAACAATGCATAGGAAAAACTATCAAATTACTAAGATAAACAGCTACAAAATCACCCTTGCAAAGTATTAAATAATAAGAAATACAATAAATAAAACACAGTATTAGGATTGCATGTTTTAAAGTAAATTTGATGTTCAGGAAAGACTCCAGATTAACCATGCGGAAAAGTGAACTGATCTCTTTAACTACACAACAGTTACAGCACAAGGAATGGTAATACAAACTTTCCCGCACTCCCCTGACATGTATGTCCCTGTACTCTGTTCTGCAGATAACAATTCTTTCAGGGAACAGTCTCCATGCCTGTTCAGTCTTTGACTTCTCTGCTTAAGTGCCAAGAAAGGTACTAATAAATGCCAATTTTGATGGCAGTTTTTTGTTATGTGGAACTCGTTCATTAGTGATTTTTGGATTGAAACACCTACTCTTTTCACATAAGCCACTCATCAGCTGTCAGATGATAATGACTTCTCAGCAATTACCAAGCATGCCAAATTCAAGCCAGTTACATAGAAGCAACCCCACATCCCCAGCCACCAATACTCATTTCCCCAAGCCAACCACAGGATATTTTGTTACTAATTCATTATTTTATTTCAGACCTATTGCCCTACGGCTTTATACTTGCTATTTTTATTAGCACTGGGCTACTATGGCAAAAAAACCTGCCTTGTGACCAAAATCTAAAAAATAAAATCATCAGGTTCCACTATAATTAAAACAGAGTATACCAGGCTGCAAAGAATTCTGTTGTGAAATAATATCCAATAACTACAAGTCACAACTACTTTAAGTAATGCAAACAAAAACCAAGTTCTATGGGGTGGACTGCACATGTACAACAGTATAACCAGTGCACAGGTGGAATACTTTGGACTAGATTGCGAGCCTGAAATTTGTTTTTCAAGGGAACTGGACAATCAGCTACAATTATTAGCCAACTATAAATTCACATGTTCCCTGGCACTAGCTTTAATGATCAGCTTGCATAATAAGATCAGTGCTTGGGTCAGAGCTACTTTTCTTGTCTCTCCTTTTCCTGAGTCACTACCAGTTTCCCTAAACTTTACCACACAGAGGAACTCTGGAGAGAAGTTTAGGGTGGCTTTATGAAGACACAAGGGGAGTATGACAAAGTAAATATTGTTTAAATAACAATGGCTCTTAAGCAGCACAGGTTACATTAACAGTTACTTCAGTAGAGGAAGAAGAAAACCCATAGTGGTTTCTGGTACTATTAAGTGTAGCTACTGATGCTTTGCTTGTATTGTATGTTAACAGAATACTGCAGTAGATCCACTGGCATACAGAATGGATAACAGATTTGAGATTTCAAGCTTTTATTGCAAATAAATACAGAGCATTTACCAGATCTACTAGACTGAAATTGGAAAAAGTACCTAACTTCATATACTGTTTTATTAAGGTATTTGCCACATGCAAGTGCAAATGACAACAAATGTCAGACTTATTTTTTTCCTTTTTTTTTTTTAAAGTAGTACAACACCAATCAACTTCTGTTGTTGGCATCCTTTCATCTGTGAGGCACAGTGGGAATTGCAGCCTATGATGTAGATGGTTTGCAATGTCTCATGTGACTGAACAGGCCAATCCGAGATTTGCATGATCTTTGGCAGTTACTGTAAATGTATATATCTTAGTTGGGAGCTGCTTGCTTCCTACTGGCTCTTTTTTCCTCAGGCTGTAGGAGCCAGCTCCCAGCATGGACTTTGATACCCTGATGGAGAAGATGGCACCACTTGTTACAATCACTTGCCAAGATTTCCCATTGGTCAGGATCAATTTCAAATTCCTTCATATCTCACTTGCATATGTCTTTATAGCAAAGCTTGGGATGTCCTGTTGTTCTTGTTCCCTCTGATAGCTCCTCGTAGAGCTCATCCTTGGGTATGCATCTACCTCCCAACCTACTCAGATGGCCCAGCCAGCGCAGTCGTCTTCACTTGAGCAGGGCTGTCACAGTTGGTAAATTTGCCCTTTGAAGATCCTCTGCATTGGTGACTTTATCTTGCCATTTGGTGTTGAGTATGCAGTATAAACAGCATAAGTGGAAACTGTTCAACCTTTTCTCCTGATGAGCATAAATTGTCCATGTTTCCTGATCATACATGAGAGTGCTGATGACGCAAGCTTGGTACACTAGCATTTGGGTCTTGATGGTAAGGTTTGAATTGTTCCATGCTCTTTTAGTTAGTCTGCTAAAGATGATGGCAGCCTTTCCAATGAGAACATTTAGTTCTTTATCCAATGAGAGGTTGGTAGTCACTGTACAACCTAAATAGTTGAACTTTCTTTTAGACTACTTCTAGCTGGTTTGCACTTAAGGTAATTGAAGGATCTTGTGGAACCCCCTGTCCTACTACAACTGTTTTCTTGATGCTGATGGCAAGAGCAAATGTCTGACAGGTACTTGAAAGGCGGTCCATGAGTTCTCGTAATAGATCTTCATTGTGGGCTATGAGGGCAGCATCATCAGCTAATAGAAGTTCCCTGATTAGCACCTTTTTGACTTTGGTCTTTGACTTAAGTTGGGACAGGTTGAATAGTTTCTCATCTGATCTTGTGTGAAGATACACTCCATCTTCAAAAAGAAAAGGAGTACTTGTGGCACCTTCGAGACTAACAAATGTATTTGAGCATAAGCTTTCGTGAGCTACAGCTCCGATGAAGTGAGCTGTAGCTCACGAAAGCTTATGCTCAAATAAATTTGTTAGTCTCGAAGGTGCCACAAGCACTTTTTTTTTTTTTTTTTTTGCGACTACAGACTAACACGGCTGCTACTCTTAGTGCCGAATACTTTAGTTAGGTCCACAAAGGCTATGTACAATGGTTGGTTTTGCTCTCTGCACCTTTCTTGGAGTTGACGCAGAGAAAATATCATGTCTATAGTTGATCTTCCAGCCCTGAATCAGCACTGTGATTTAGGGTAGACAATTCACCAGCTGTTGTAGGCGTACTAAGATGACTTTTGCAAAAGCTTTTCCTGCTAAGCTTAGTAGCAGGATACCCCTGTAGTTGTTGCAGTCATTCTTTTCACCTTTATTTTTATACAAAGTGATGATGTTTGCATTGCGCATCTCTTGTGGTCCCCTCTCCCTCTTTCCAGCACTTAAGTAGCAGCTGATAAAGATATGGTAATAGAGCGTCTTTCCTGCACTTGAGGATTTCCGCTGGGATGCCATCTTTTTCAGGAGCCTTGCCAATTGATAGCAAATCAACGGCCTTGCTTAGCTCTTCCACAGTGGGCTCCACATCTAGCTCTAGCATGACCTGAGAGCTGGTATTTGATCCAGTGATTTGCAGGTGATGTTTCTTTCCTGTGCATATAGCTCTAAATAGCATTCAACCCAATGAGACAACAGCTTGTTTTTATCTGTAATGATTTCACCACTGTGCAATTTGAGAAGGGCAACCTTGTTGACAGCAGGACCTAGAGCTTCCTCAGGCCATCATACATGACTTTGAGGTTTCCTATGTCTGAGACTATCTGTATCTCTTCACAGAACTTGATCCAGTTAGGAGTTGCACAGCATCTGCTTGCTTGGTGTATCTCAGTTTTTGCATGTGGAAGTCTCACTTTGGTACACTCTGTTGGCTTCCTGTTGTGATCCAGATAGGCTGTGTTCTTAATGTTGATGAGAGGTAACAGTTCTGCTTCATTTTCTTCAAACTGGTCATTTTTGATGGTCTCTTACCCCTAAATGTAGCTAAAGCTGTTTCATGGATTGTTATTCTTAAATCTTCCCAAAAATTCCTCTGCCTTCTCTGGTAATGACTTCCCATGCATGCTAAGTTCACAAACTCCTGGCATTTCCTCTGGTTTTCAGAGTTAATAGCATTGATTTTGGGCTGGCTCCTAGGTTTTTCTCTATGTAGTTTCCTGGCTGTAATCTTCACTGCTAATAATCAAGGAGTGTTCAGTGTCACAATCAGTGCTGCGGAACATGCGAGTGTTCTGCACTAAGGGTAGGTCTTTTCTCCTGATGATAACAAGGTCTAATTGGTGCCACTGGCCTGACCGTGGAAGTCGCCATGACAATTTGTGGCAATCTTTTCCTGTAAATTATGAATTAGTAATACACATTTGGGTTTGGACGCAGAATTCAAGAAGTCGTTGGCTGTTCTCATTCATCTTGCCAATGCCAAAATGTCCTAGGCAATCTGGCCATGAGTTGTTGTCTGCACTGACTCTTAGCCCGGTCTACACTACGAGGTTAGGTTGAATTTAGCCGTGTTCGGTCTATTTAAAAATGACTGCGTCCAACAACCAACCCCATTCTGTTGACCTAAGGGGCTCTTAAAATCGACTTCTGTACTCCTCCCCGATGAGGGGAGTAGAGCTAAAATCGACCTTGCTGGGTCGAATTTGGGATAGTGCAGACGCAAATCAACAGTACTGGTCTCTGGGAGCTATTCCAGGTGCTCCATTGTGACTGCTCTAGACAACAGTTTGAACTCCGATGCACTAGCCAGGTACACAGGAAAAGCCCTGGGATCTTTTGAGTTTCATTTCCTGTTTGGTCAGCGTGGCGAACTCAGCAGCACAGGTGACCATGCAGTCGCACCAGAATCGTAGCGTGTAGAATGTTTCTACGCTCCCCCTATCATCTCCATTCCTGAGGTTATCGCAGATTAGAAGGTGAAAAAAAACCGCACTCGCAATGATATGTTTTCCGAGCTCATGCAGTCCTCCTGCACTGATAGGGCACAGCTTAATGCATGGAAGCATTCAGTGGCAGAGGCCAGGAAAGAATTAAGTGACCGCGAAGAGCGGAGGCAGGACGCAATACTCAGGCTAATGGGGGAGCAAACGGACATGATGAAGCGTCTGTTGGAGCTGCAGGAAAGCCAACAAGAGCACAGAACCCCACTGCTTCCACTGTATAACCGCCTACCCTCCTCCCCATGTTGCATAGCCTCCTCACCCAGATGCCCAAGAACGCGCCGGCGAGGGGGGGGGGAGGCTCCGGGCACCCAGCCACTCCACTCCAGAGGATGGCCCAAGCAACAGAAAGCTGTCATTCAAACAGTTTGATTTTTAGTGTGGCTACAATAAGCAATGTGGCCTTGTCCTTCCCTCCTCCCCCACCACACCCCGGCTACCTTGTCTGTTATCTGATTCTTTTTAATTACTAAAGGAAGAATGCATAGTTTCAAAACAATAGTTACTTTATTTCGAAGGGTGGAGGGTGGTTGGCTTACAGGGAATTAAAATCAACAAAGGGAGCGGATTTGCATCAAGGAGAAACACACACAACTGTCACACCGAAGCCTGGCCAGTCATGAAACTGGTTTTCAAAGCCACTCTGATCCGCAGCGTGCCTTGCTGTGCTCTTCTAATTGCCCTGGTGTCTGGCTGCTCAAAATCGGACGCCAGACAATTTGCCTCAACTGCCCACCCCGCCATAAACGTCTCCCCCTTACTCTCACAGATTTTATGAAGCACATAGAAAGCAGCAATAACAATGGGCATGTTGGTTATGCTGACATCTGACCAACAGAGCCAGCAAGCTTTTAAAGGTCCAAAGGCATATTCTATCACCTTTCTGCACTTGCTCAACCTATAGTTTGAACTGCTCCTTACTACTGTCCAGGCTTCGTGAGCCATGGGAGCTAGAGGTAGGCTGCGGCAGGTGTGACTGCGCGGTGCTACCGGCTGGGAGAGCAGCCTGAGGCAGAAGCCTCCAGCTCACAGGAGAGCAGAGTTGCAGTAGAAGCGGTGGAGCTGCACACCATGCCCTGGAGGTTGCTAGGAGCCGGGCAGGGAAGACGTTCCCGGAACCCCCGGCCAAGCTACATGTCCTACGATGACGGCTACCAATCCTACTACACCGTCTGCTGCAGAGTTGCAGTGGAAGCGGTGGAGCCATACACCATGGACTAGGACAGCTAGCAGCCCTATTGCACCGTCTGCTGTGAAGGCACCCAGGAGCTGCTGCTGAGTAGGAATGCCAGCTGGGGGTGCTTCTGTGTCGAATGCTTGGAGGTCCTGATAGGGCAAGACACCTCGGCCAAAGCAAAAGAGCAAGAGCCCTGTAGCTGTTACATGTGTCAACCACAGAAATGCTACGGGGTGTTACAGCGCCCACTGGACTGGAATGTACGGCTGCAAGACTTCACCAGCGACAAAGGACAGGAATATGATGCACCTAAAATCTAAAAAGGCCCACACATTTTCCAGAGTACGACCCTTGATAACAGAACGTCAATGATTGCATTGGCTACTTGGATCACAGCAGCCCCAACAGTAGATTTGCCACAAAAGCAGCAGTGATGGTGAGCTGAGCAGGCTCCATGCTTCCAGTGGTATGGCATCTGCCTGGGTAACCCAGGAAAAAAGGGGCGAAACGATTGTCTGCCGTTGCTTTCACGGAGGGAGGGGCGACTGACTACATGTACCCAAAACCACCCGTGACAATATTTTTGCCCCATCAGGCACTGGGAGCTTAACCCAGAATTCCAATGGGTGGCGGAGACTGCAGGAACTGGGATAGCTACCGACAGTGCACCGCTCTGTAAGTCGATGCTAGCCACGGTCGTGAGGACGCACTCTGATGACTTAATGCGCTTAGTGTGGACATACAGAATCAACTGTATAAAATCAAATTCTAAAAATCGACTTCTATAAAATCAACCTAATTTTGTAGTGTAGATATACCCTTGGATTAAAGTTACCAAGAAGGAAAAGTTAGTTGCTCAGCTAATGGTATTCTTTTGACAACTTGATGCAAAGAGTTGTAAAATGTATCCTTCTCCTCCAGGCTAGATTTGAGTATTGGTGCACAGGCACTAATGATGTTCACAGAGCTGACGGTCATCCGAAGTTTAAGTGAGATGATACGCTCTGACTTCCCAATGGGAGTTTCTAGAAGCTTTACCCATTTGTTTCCCACAGCAAAACAAAAACCGTGCAGACAATTTTCTTCGCTGCTACCACCTTGCCAACAGAAGTGTAACTGGCTTCTTAGGATCTGCAAGTCAGAACGAGGAGTAATGGTCTCAAGTTGCAGTGCGGGAGGCTTAGGTTGAATATTAGGGAAAACTTTTTCACTAGGAGGGTGGTGAAGCACTGGAATGGGTTATCGAGGGAGGTGGTGGAATCTCCTTTCTTAGAGGTTTTTAAGGTCACAATTGACAAAGCCCTGGCTGGGATGATTCAGTTGGGGATTGGTCCTGCTTTGAGCAGGGGTTTGGACTAGATGACCTCCTGAGGTCCCATCCAACCCTGATATTCTATGATTCTAAGCCTTGTTTCCTGAAGTGCTGCAATGTCAACAATGAGTTGTACAGCTCACAATGTATCAAAGATGACTTCCATATGCTGCTTGTATATTGTAGGTCATCATCGTGAATCCCAGACACATGGTTCTGACATTCCAGTTACCAAGCCGGAAAGTTCTTGGTTTCTTATTTTTGTCAGGTACAAGGTTTCCGTCTGCTGGAACTTTTGGGCCTAGGCCCACACACCCCATGAGGCGGGCAGACTGTGGCAGATCAGCACCAAACTGTCTGGGGGCTGCCTGGCTTTGTGGCGGGCGGTGGCCGACCAATAGAACACAGTTATCCCTCCCATGGTCGAAAGTGACCCATGTACACCAATCAAGCCAGAGCTTATAACCCGTAACTGCCACCTTCCGTGTTGTGTCCACGTTACCAGCAAGGATCAAAGAAGCATAGATTTTAAGGTCAGAAGGGACCATTATGATCATCTAGTCTTACCTCCTGCATAACGCAGGCCACAGAATCTCACCCACCAACTCCTGTAACAAACCCCAGGGAGAGATAGCTCAGGGATAGTGGTTTGAGCATTGTGCTGCTAAATCCAGGATTGTGAGTTCAATATTTGAGGGGGCCATTTAGGGATCTGGGCAAAAATTGGGGATTAGTCCTGCTTTGAGCATGGGGTTGGACTAGATGACCTTCTGAGGTCCCTTCCAACCCTGATATTCTATGATTCTATGAACTTATGTCTGAGCTATTGAAGTCCTGAACTTGTGGTTTAAAAACTTCAAGGTGCAGAGAATCCTCCAGCAAGTGACCTGTGTCCCAAGCTGCAGAGGAAGGCGAAAAAACCTCTGGGCCTCTGCCAATCCACCCTGGAGGAAAATTCCTTCCCTACCCCAAATATAGCGATCAGCTAAACCCTGAGCAAGTGGGCAAGATTCACCAGCCAGACACCCAGGAAAGAATTCTGTGCAGTAATTCAGATCCTACCCCATCTAACATCCCATTACAGGCCATTGGGCAGATCTACCGCTTCTAGTCGAAAATCAAATAATTGCCAAAATTAGGCTATCCCATCATATCATCTCCTCCATAAATTTATCAAGTTTAATCTTAAAGCCAGATGTGTCTTTTGCCCCCACTGCTTCCCTTGGAAGACTGTTCCAGAACTTCACTCCTCTGATGGTTAGAAACCTTCATCTAACTTCAAGTCTAAATTTCCTGGTGGCCAGTTTATATCCATTTGTTCTTGTGTCCACATTGGTGCTGAGCTTAAATAATTCTTCTCCTTCCATGGTATTTATGCCTCTGATATATTTATAGAGAGTAATCATATCTCCACTCAGCCTTCTTTTGGTTAGGCTAAACAAGCCAAGCTCCTTGAGTCTCCCTTCATAAGACAGGTTTTCCATTTCTCGGATCATCCTAGTAGCCCTTCTCTGTACCTGTTCCAGTTTGAATTAATCCTTCTTAAACATGGGAGACCAGAATTGCACACAATATTCCAGATGAGGTCTCACCAGTGCCTTGTATAACGGTACTAAAACCTCCTTACCTCTACTGGAAATACTTTGCCTGATGCATTCCAAGACCGCATTAGCGTTTTTCACGGCCATATCACATTAGCAGCTCATAGTCATCCTGTGATCAACCAATACTCCAAGGTCCTTCTCCTCCTCTGTTACTTCCAAGTGATGCGTCCCCAGTTTATAACAAAAATTCTTGTTATTAATCCCTAAATGCATAACCTTACACTTCTCACTATTAAATTTCATCCTATTACTATTACTCCAGTTTACGAGGTCATCCAGATCCTCCTGTATGATATCCCGGTCCTTCTCTAAATTGGCAATACCTCCCAGCTTTGTATCATCCACAAACTTTATTAGCACTCTCCCACTTTTTGTGCCGAGGTCAGGAATAAAAAGATTAAATAAGATTGGTCCCAAAACTGATCCCTGAGGAACTCCACTAGTAACCTCCTTCCAGCCTGACAGTTCACCTTTCCATGTGACCTGCTGTAGTCTCCCCTTTAACCAGTTCCTTATCCACCTTTCAATTTCCATATTGATCCCCATCTTTTCCAATTTAGCTAATAATTCTCCATATGGAACCGTATCAAATACCTTACTGAAATCTAGGTAAATTAGATCCACTGCGTTCCCTTTGTCTAAAAAATCTGTTACCTTCTGAAAGAAGGAGATCAGGTTGGTTTGACACTATCTACCTTTTGTAAAGCCATGTTGTATTTTGTCCCAATTACCATTTACCTCAATGTCCTTAACTACTTTCTCCTTCAAAATTTTTTCCAAGACCTTGCATACTACAGATGTCAAACTAGCAGGCCTGTATTTACCTGGATCACGTTTTTTACCTTTCTTAAAAATTGGAACTATGTTAGCAATTCTCCAATCATACGGTACAACTCCTGAGTTTACAGATTCATTAAAAATTCTTGCTAATGGGCTTGCAATTTCGGGTGCCAATTCCTTTAATATTCTTGGATGAAGATTATCCGGGCCCTGCAATTTAGTCCCATTAAGCTGTTTGAGTTTGGCTTCTACCTCGGATGTGGTAATATCTACCTCCATATCCTCTTTCCCATTTGTTGTCCTACCATTATCCCTAAGCTCCTCATTAAAGACTGAGGCAAAGTATTCGTTTAGATATTGGGCCATGCCTAGATTATCCTTAACCTCCACTCCATCCTCAGTATTAAGTGGTCCCACTTCTTTTCTTTGTTTTCTTCTTATTTATATGGCTATAGAATCTTTTACTATTGCTTTTAATTCCCTTTGCAAAGTCCAACTCCACATGGCTTTTGGCCTTTCTAACTTTATCCCTACATGTTCTGACCTCAGTAAGGTAGCTTTCCTTGCTAATCCCTCACATCTTTCACTCCTTGTAGGCTTTCTGCTTTTTCTTAATCACCTCTCTGAGATGCTTGCTCATCCAGCTTGGTCTACAACTCCTGCCTAAGAATTTTTTCCCCTCTCCATGTGATGTGGCTGCAATAGCCTGGGCAGTTGATATGGAGGTGCTGCTTTGCCCATGTGTCAGCATCCCTCTCTTAACTTCGCTGGTTTGGACCAAAGGAAGGACGGGAGTCGATACATTTGGAACCAGCTACGCTGCAGGAGTTGCCAGAGCAGACGAAATCTTCCACTGACTGCCTTTCGGGGCTCCTCTCCTAGACTGGTTATCAGCCTCAGCTGAAGGACCCAAATTGGCAAAAACACTGAGTGAATTTGCTTGTCCGCCTCTTGATGGCATTTCCTCCATCAAGGGTTCCACTACTCTCCTCAGGAGCCCATCAGTCCAAAGCCATTGGCGCTTCCTGAGGTTTCTGGGTTAATTAACCACCGCCCAGCACTCGGCATTGACCAATACAGATTATACCGCTTATGGTCATGGCGGTAGCATGTTTTCAATCCTGACTTGGCCTATCAAGTACTCAGTTCAAATTCAAGCTCTAGAATTCCTAGAGTTAAGACTTGTGGATTATAAGGCATTCCTTAGATTACATTTATAATCCATAACAGCATTCCTATTCCAAACACAGTTAAGTGTAGCAAATCTAGCCTAAATCTAACCTCTACTATATGAGCAACTCTGCCATGCTCCCCATCAAAAGTCTGCCTCTCACCCACAAGGCACCTTTCCAGCAGGTTTCCCCAGGACAGCCAGTGCTACTTACACACAGATGTACTGCAGTGCACAAGCTAAACTATCTTTCCTTGGAAAGCCAGCAGCACAATTAAATTGATTAGAATCATGCAATCTTGACTACTACAGCTGTTTCCACGAGTAGAAAGGCAAACCATGCGTAATCTAAGTTGTTTTGTGTACAAAAGGACAAGACAAAAATAGGAGAAAGTGGAACAGGCAGAGAAAGCAACAAAGAGAAAAAGATGCTAACAAATGAGCACTGAGCAGAGAGAATGGCAGTTCCACATTCTATCCATTAAGAACTACATGGGTCACTAAAGTTTAGAAGTTTGAGCTACCAATATTGTCTACTGGTAGATGAGCAAGTGAAATAGTGAAATAATGATTTAACCTATATTAAACCACAAATGTCAATCTTGAAATACCTAGACTTCTAGAAGCCAAGGTTTAAATCTCAACAGGGCTGACTTAGGGTATGTCTATACAGAAAAGAAAACCCCACAGTTGGCCTGTGTCAGCCAACTCAGGGGTACAGGTTTTATAGATTTCTGGGCTTGGGCTGAAGCCCAGACTCTGGGACCCTCCCACCACACAGGATCCTAGAGCTAAATCCCTAAATCCTAAATCTCGGTCACTCATCAACTAAGGGAAATTAATTGAAGTATACCTAGTTTACTAGATATAGAGTGGCAGGAAGCTTTCAAGAGACCTTAAAAATAAAGGTCTTGTCTGTTACTTGCCTCCTTGTGTCCTTAGTAAAAAGTTACCCTAACATAGGCACCCAGTTGGGTAGCGTACTGGCTGTTTGTTGACCCCTCCCATCCTAATTGTTGCTGCACAATTACTCATCTCATACATAGTTTTCAAAGTTTTTTGGGATCCTTCATTATGAAAGGTGCTGTTATATATACATACGTGTGTGTGTGAGTGTATTTATTTTACAAAGATATATATATAGTTACTTACCTATTCTGTAACTGTTGAACTTTGAGATATGTTGCACATATCCATTCCACTTCAGCTGTGTGCATGCCCGAAGCTGGAAATTTTTCCCAGAATGGTACCCTGCATCTGCTTATGCTCCCAGCTGAGAGTATAAAGGGCAGACCCCACCCCAGCCACCCTTTAGCTCCTTAACATTGGAATCCAAAATGAACTGGACTCTGAAGCATTGTGGAAGGAGGACATATCATGAAAGGGACACATGCAACACATCTCAAAGAATAATAGTTACAAAACACACAAGTAGACTTTTCTTCTTCTGCAAGTGATTGCACATGTCCATTCCATGTTAGGTGACATCAAAGTAGTTCATGACAGAGGTGGGACTTGGAGTCTATCTGAAAAGGTATTGCAGAACCACCTTTCCCAAGCTGACTCCATCCTTGGAAGCTACCGAGATATGTAATGCTTGGTGAACACTGGAACAGATGGGCAAGTAACTGCTCTGCAAATGTCAGAAATAGGGATGTTTCCTCAACAGGACATTGAAGCTGCTAGAACTATCGCGGAGTCTGCTGAGAGTATTTTTGCATGAGGTGTTATTTTTATAATCTCATAACACATTGTTATTAATTGTTGTAATTAAATAGAAATCCTTTGTGTGGAAACCACCTTCCCCTTCAACCTATCCGCACACAAGACTAACAACTGAGAAGATACAATTTCCCTAACCTTCTGGTCGATGGTAAGGAAAGCCACTTTAGCTGAAAGATATAAAAAAAGAATGTGAAGCCAGAGCTCAAAAGGTGAACCCATCAGAACGGATAATACCAGCTTCAAGTCTCAGGGTGGTGTTAGATAAACAGAATCTATTTCTTTATGTGGAGAAAACATTTCAGGACGTCCCAGACTTTAGTCTGCAAAGAAGGAACGCTTTATTCCTGAGACCAGACAGAAAAACTCTTCCTTTCGTAGTGTCACTGTATCTAGTGGATGGTTTTATACTGTTAAATAAAATGATCTGGACAGCCAGAGAAAAGACAGTTACCTTTTTCCGTAACTGGTGTTCTTCGAGATGTGTTGGTCATGTCCTTTCAACTTAGGTGTGTGTGCTCGCTGCATGTACTGGTGCCGGAAGTTTTTCCCTCAGCAGTATCCGTAGGGGACCAGCTCTGGCGCCCCCTGGAGTGGTGCACATCTGCCATGGCATATAGGGCGCTGCCGGCCCCCTCCATCCTCAGTTCCTTCTTGCAGGAAACTCCAACAGTGGGGGAGGGAGGGTGGGTTGTGGAATGGACATGAGCAACATCTCAAAGAACACTAGTTATGGAAAAAGGTAACTGTCTTTTCTTTTTCGAGCGATTGCTCATGTTCATTCAACTTAGGTGACTCCCAGCAGTACCCCTGGAAGCAGGTAAGGAGTTCTAGAATATGTAGATTGCAGTACAGCTCTGCCAAACCCAGCATCATACCTAGCCTGTTGTGTGATGGCATAGTGGGCCATGAACATGTGTACCGAGGACCACACCACAGATGTCCTGGATCAGAACGTATGCCAGAAATGCCGCCAAAGATGCTTGAGCTCTAGTCGAGTAGGCTCTGACTATTAGCGGTGAACAGACTCCCACTAACTTGTAGCAGGTCTGAATGCAAGAGCTGATGCAGTTAGAAATCCATTGCGTGGACCCTGGGAGGCCCTTTATCCTATCAGCTGTAGAGATGAAAAGCTGAGTCGACGTAAGGAAAGGTTTTGTCTGATCTAGGTAAAAAGCCAGAGCCTTTATTACGTCCAAAACATGAAGCACCTCTCTTCACTAGCCTCCTGGGGCTTAGGGCAGAAGACCTGAAGAAAGATGTCCTGTCCTGGAAAGCGGACACCACCTTGAGAAGGAAAGCTGGGTGGGGCCAGAGCTGGACCTTGTCCTTATATAAGACCATGTATGGCAGTTCGGAGGTCAGGGCTCGCAGCTCAGAGACTCGCCGTGCCAACGTCACCACCACCAGGAAACCTACCTTCCATGATAGGTGAGAGAGGGACCATGAGGCCAAAAGCTCAAAGGGCAGAGGATTTAGATTTAGGGCAGAGCTGTGAGCCTGGACAGAACCAAGCTGAGATCCCACTGAGGGGACGGAGATGGGACTTGAGGTAAGAGCCTCTTGAGGCCTCTAAGGAATCTGACCATCATGTCATGGGAGAACACAGTCTGACCCTGAATTGGCAGATGAAAGCCGAAATGGCCGCCAGGTGCAACCTGATAGAGGAGTGCGCCAGACACGGTTCCTTAAATGGAGCAGGTAGTCTAAGATCGACTGCACCGAAGAACGTGAAGGGCAGATGCCCTGTTCGGCCGCCCAACGGGAGAACCTCGTCCACTTTGCCAGATATGTCTGCCTAGTGGAGGGCTTTCTACTCTCAGGGAGAACCTTCTGGACCCCGTCCAAACAGGCCCATTCATCCGGGTTCAGCCACGCGACATCCATGCCGTGAGGTGGAGGGACGTGGGGAGCAAGAGTCGGCCATGATCCTGTGACAGCAGGTCCAATCGGTTCAGCAGGGGCCACAGAAGGATCACTGACAAGCTTGACTGCATCCCGAACCAGTGATGGTGAGGCCACACCAGAGCCATCATGATAACCTGCGCCTTGTCCCTCTTGACTTTCACTAGGACCTTGCTGATGAGTGGAATTGGAGGGAATGCATACATCAGGCTTCCTGCCCACAGGAGGAGGACGGCATTGGAGAGGGAGCCCTTGCCCAGACTCTGTTTAGAACAAAATCTGTGGCACCTCCTGTTCTGCCTGGTGGTGAACAAATCCACTTGAAGAGTTCCCTACCTCGGCAAGATCATGCCAGCTACCTCTGGGTGGCGCACCCTCTCATAGTAACAGGAGAAGTACCTGCTTAGGAGATCTGCTACCATGTTCCTGGCCCCTGGAAGGTGACATGCTTCTAGATAGTTTCCATGGTCAATGCAGACCTCCCAGAGACGGAGTACCTCTTGGCAAAGTGCCAAGGATCATGCTCCGCCTTGCCTGTTGATGTAGAAGATCAAGTCTGTGCTTTCCGTGAGGATTCTGACCACTGCCCAACAGGTGAGGTAGGAAGACCACTCATGCTCTGTACACCGCCCTGAGCTCTTTGACATTTATGCGTTGTATCGACTCCTCTGGGGACCACATACTTTGGGTCTGGAGGGTGCCAAGGTGCGCCCCTCATCCGAGGCGTCCAAAACCAACTCAACTGAGTGAGGAGTGCTGACGAAGGGAACTCCTCCCGGGATTTTCCCGGGGTCGATCCACCATCGCAGCGTGGTAAGTACCATCGCAGAGATGGTGACGACCTTCTTCAGGTAGTCCCTGGACTGGGAGTAGACCTTCGCTAGCCATTTCTGCAGGGGTCACATCCAGAGCCTGGCATGGTGCACCATATCTGCACACGCCACCATGTGACCTAGTATGCGTAGGCAAACCCTGACTGTGGTCAGGGGAAAAGCAGAAACTTCCATGATGAAGTCCATTAGTGCCCTGAATCTCTCCAGTGGCAGGAACGCTCTGGCACATGTCGAGTCGAGCACCGCTCCGATGAACTCTATCCTCTGTATCAGAACTAATGTGGATTTTTTGTTGTTCACCAACAGGCCAAGGCGACAGCACGTGACTAGCAGCACCGCAACATCCCCTTGGTCCTGGAGGTGCCCTTGATGAGCCAGTCATTGAGGTGTGAGTAGATCTGGATATCCTGACATCTGAGGTAAGCAGCCACCACCGACATGCACTTGGTAAATACCCGTGGTGCTGTCGGTAGGCCAAACGAGAAGACCATGAACTGATAGTGGTCAGGACCTACCGTGAACCAAAGGAAGCATCTGTATCCCTCAAAGATGGCGATGTGGAAGTACGCATCTTTGAGATCGAAGGCAGCATACCAGTCTCCCGGATCCAGGGAGGGGATGATGGAAGCCAGGGAGACCATGTGGAACTTCAGTTTCGCTAAGTAGCAGTTCAAGCCCTGCAGACCTAGTATGGGCCGCAGACCGCCCTTGGCTTTGAGTATTAAAAAGTATCGGGAATAGAACCCCTTGTTCCTGTACTCCACAGGAACTACCTCCACTGCAACCAGCTGTAGTAGACCCTCTACCTCCTGTATGAGAAGATTCTCATGAGAGGGGTTGCTGAAGAGGGATGGGAAGGAGAGGTGAGAAGGGGGGTAGAAAGTAACTGAAGGGTGTAACCCTGCACCACCTTATTGAGGACCCGTTGGTCCGATGTTATAGACATAAATACAGGGAGGAAGGAAGAAAGACTGGCGGCAAACAGAGGGCAGGAAGGATCCGGTGAACAGTCCGGTAGGTCACCTTCGGGCATACCCTCAAAATGGATGCTTGCCAGTCTGCTTACTACGGGTCAAGCCCGCCTGGGATGTAGACAGGGGTTGGTGGCCAGGCCAGGATAACCCCTGGATCTTTTGTGGGGAGGTTCCCGGCTCTCAGGGTGGCTCCCCTAGCTCTAAGGCTGCTGCAGCTTAAACCGCTTGCAGGCAGAGCCAGGGACGTACAGGTTCAGTATTTTTAGGGTCATATGGGAATCTTTCAGGCCATGGAGCTTAATGTCCATCTGTTCCATGAACAGGGTGTGCCCATTGAAAGGGAGGTCTTGCATTGACTGCTAGCCTCCAAGGAAAGACCAGAAAGGAGCAGCCACAAAGCCCTGTGGAATTAATCGGCCAATGACATGGTACAGGTGGCGGTATTCACAGCATCCTATGCCACCTGGAGAGCTGCTCTGGCTGCAATCAAGCCCTCATCCAGGATCGCCTGGAACTTCTTCCTCGAAGCCTCAGGAAGGGTGCTCTTGAACTTGGTCAGGGCCTGACACACATTAAAATGAGAGCCCCCGAACCTGAAGCAAATACTCACCAGCAACCACACAACACACAACAAAAACACTAACCCAGGAACCTATCCTTGCAACAAAGCCCGTTGCCAACTGTGTCCACATATCTATTCAGGGGACACCATCATAGGACCTAATCACATCAACCACACTATCAGAGGCTCATTTACCTGCACATCTACCAATGTGATATATGCCATCATGTGCCAGCAATGCCCCTCTGCCATGTACATTGGCCAAACCGGACAGTTTCTACATAAAAGAATAAATGGACACAAATCAGACGTCAAGAATTATAACATTCAAAAACCAGTCGGAGAACACTTCAATCTCCCTGGTCGCTCAATTACAGACCTAAAAGTCGCAATATTACAACAAAAAAACTTCAAAAACAGACTCTAACAAGAGACTGCTGAATTGGAATTAATTTGCCAACTGGACACCATTAAATTAGGTTTGAATAAAGACTGGGAGTGGATGGGTCATTACACAAAGTAAAACTATTTTCCCATGCTTATTCCCACCCCGCCCCCTGCCACTGTTACTCTCACCTTCTTGTCAACTGTTGGAAATGGGCCATCCTGATTATCACTACAAAAGGTTTTTTTCTCTAGCTGATAATAGCTCACCTTAATTGATCACTCTCATTATAGTGTGTATGTCTATTTTTTCATGTTCTCTCTGTGTGTGTGTGTATATCATCTTACTGTATTTTCCACTGCATGCATCCGATGATGTGGGTTTTAGCCCACGAAAGCTTATGCTCAAATAAATATGTCAGTCTCTAAGATGCCACAAGTACTCCTTGTTCTTTTTATTAAAATCATAGTGCCTAGTAAGGCCTGATGGTTGGCCACCCACAACTGTAGAATGTAGGACAAATAAACTTTATGCCCAAACAAGTCCAGTCTCCTTGAGTCTTTATTCTTAGGGGTAGCCCCCTGTCTCTCCCTGTGGTTGACCGCTTCTACAACTAGGGAATTGGGAGCAGGGTGGGTATAAAGATACTTGTGGCCCTTGGATGGCACAAAGTACTTGAGCTCCGCTCTTTTGGAGATTGGAGACTGGGAGGAGGGGGTTTGCCAGAGGACATTTGTAATTTTAGCCTCATCTAGAGGCAAAGCTACCTTGGCCGGGGCCACAGGGTAGAGAACATTAAAGAGGGAATCTGCAGGTTCCTCTAACTCCTCCACCTGGTGGCCCAGGTTCGCGGCAACCCTCTTCAGCAGCTCCTAATGCGCCTCAGCATCATCCTGGGGCACCAGTGGAGGGGGCCCCACTATGGCCTCGTCTGGTGACGACTAGGAGGAAGCAGTACCAAGGGGTCCTCCGAAACCATAGGTGGTCTGGTGGCTTGCTTGCCCACTTCCTCCTGTGCCTGCAGGGTGCCTGCAGCCTCAGCCTGTTCGGCTGAGAGGGAAGGGAAAGGGCGGTAGCCAGTCTCTCCGAAGCTTCAAATACCAAGCAGGCAGCCTGAGGGGGCTGAGTGAATCCCCATGGGTACCACTGTGTCAGCCATGGAGTCTGAGGCCACGGGCCCGTCTGCGGTGCCGCTGAAATAGGCTGAACCGTAGGTGCCGGAGCCTGTCCCGCCACTAGGGAACCTTGCTCCGAACCTGAGCCAGAGCCCAAGCGGTCACTTCCCTGCAAATAAAGATGGGGCTGATTTGCGGCTCCGTCTCAATCGCCCCTCCTGGAGTTGGATCTGGCTGACCTTGACAAGCATCTGGATTGGGGCCTCAGCAACAGGCGGCGCTCGGTGGATCTGCAACGGCCCTGGGCCGGCAATCTATGCCTCACACTTAACAAGTGGTACCAGGATGTGGAGCGGGAGCAGGAACTAGCGCAGGCTTGGCATTGTGAAGATGTAGCCGCACACGGTCACGCCGCCCTGGGGGATGAGCGATGGTCTGGGGAACAGTACTGTCAGTCCCTCGACCTGTCCCTGGAGTGGTACCGGTGTCATGAAGATTCCAGGCACTGACCCTGAAACTCCGGGGGGGGGGGGCGTGGCAGTGGCGGGGGGTGTGCCTGCAGAGGTCTGAACCCAGTTACCGGCAAGCAGTGCCTTGAGCTTCTCTGCTCTTGTCCTAGTTCCGGAGATCGGATGGGGCTATGAAGCTTCTGCCTGTCACAGTAAGAAGCATGTCAGCTGCAAGAGGGCGACGATTGGCAGGACATCACCCGCGACGGGGAGCGCTGCCAGAAAGGTGGAGACTGTGGTGGTGCCAACCAATGTTCCCTCTAATTTTTAAACAGGCCGTGTGAGCAAAAAACTTCTTCTGTGCAAATTTTTTGACAGGCCATGTGCGCAAAATTTTCTTTTGTGCAAATTGTTGTGCTTCTGTGTAAATTTTTGTGCACACAGTGTTTCGCTGTGTGTGTGTGCAGGGTTTAGGATCCGTGTGCGCGCGGGAGGGAACAGTGGTCCCAACGCAGGTTTACCCCGGCACCCCACAGGGGATGGAGTGGGCGGCACCGAGGGGGACATAATGTCTTGCACCACTTGAAGGGCCTCTGGCGGAGATGGCACCTGGAGCTGATGAGGACCTCCACCACTATCCGGGGTAGCCAGCAGGGAACGGGCTGAGTTATACCGCTCGACCTGAGCTGGGGCCCAGGATCCCAAAGGGGGTGAAGAGGCGCCCCAGACAGGGCCTTGGTCCACCTCAGACTTGTTCTTTCCCTTGCAAGAAGCTGGAGACCTTCCTTACCCCATCTTCCTGGGCTTCTTGGCTGAAGCCATGGAAGAAGACCAGTGCTGGCTCATAGATGGTACTGATGGGGCACTACGCACTGAGGTCACAGTGCTCAGCACCAAATCAGAGCACTGCTCTGGCATCGGGGTAAGGGCAGACTTCATCAGGAGTGCCTTCAAGCGAATGTCATGCTCCTTCTTCATCCTGGACTTGAAGGACTTGCAGATTTTGCACTTATCCCTAATGTGACCTTCGCCCAAACACTGTAAACAATTATGTGGATCGCCAATGGGCAGAGGCCTTTTACAGCGATCGCAGGATTTACAGCCTGGGGACCGGGGCATGCCCCATCCCAAGCAAAGTCCCTTTAGGGACCTACTAAGTCTCTAATTTAACAAACAGGTTGAAATAATTAGAGGGAAACTATGTACAGTAATATTTACAAGAGGCAAAAGAGTTAGAACAAATGAAAAAAAACAGCTCTAGCTGAAGCAGCAGCAGTTCCATGCACCATCACTGTGGCAAGAAGGAACTGAGGGTGGACGAGGCCAGCGGCACCGTATATGCCGTGGTATACACACGTCACTCCAGGGAGTGCCAGAGCCAGTCCCCTACAGATACTGCTGAGGGAACAACTTCCAGCACCAGTGCATGTGGCAAGCACTCACACCGAAGTTGAATGGACATGGGCAATCACTCCAAGAAGAGCAATTTAATTCCCTTGCCAACCACCAATCAGCATCCAAGCAGTCAGGTGCAGGTTGTGAGGGTTCACAATAAGTAAATGTCTGTGATTAAACACTGGAATAGGTTTCTAAGGGAGGCTGTGGAGCCCCCATCATTGGAGATGTTTAAGAACAGTTAGACAAATGCTTGTCAGGGTCGTCTAGGTTTAGCTGGTTCAGCCTAAGTGCAGGGGGCTGGGCTAGATCACCTCTGAAAGAGTCTTCTAGCCCTACATTTCTATGATTCTGTGATTCAGAAAAAATACATTTCTGACCTGAGTTATGGGTCACCAAAGAAATAACCTCTGAAGGTCCAAAAAAACAGTGCTGCCTTGGCAAGCATGGGCTATTAAGATCAACTGGTATATCCCTGCTTCAATTTGAAAATCACCTTCAGAATTAAAGGTACAGGTGGGAACACAAAGTAGATTGTTCTTCCACAGGAATAGGAATGCATCCATGATGAAGCCTGGACTGTGGCCCACTCTGGATCAGAACTGATAGCATTTCCTTCTGTTCTGTTTCATGGCGAATAGGTCTACTACTGGGATTTCCCAAGTTTGAAATATCAACATCACCTCTTCAATTTTGAGAAACCACGAGTGGTCTATCCAGAAGGGTCCGCTAAGATGGTTTGCTCAGCAGTTCTGAATTGCAGGCAGGTAGAACACTGAGCATTACTGAAGCAGAAAGTCCTGGCAAAGCTGATTGGATCTGGCACCTCTTCCTCCCTACCCGTTCAAATAAAGCCTGGCCATCATATTTTACTTGAAGACTTGCATCGAACTCTCATTGATGCAGGAAGACCTGACAAACCCAGTATACTGTGAAAAACTACCACTTTTAAGTGTAGGGATAAGTCCTTATCAAATCAAAAGTCCTTGGACTCAGAGATCTAAGTGCACTCCGCAGCCGAATGACAATGCATCCGCGACTAGGTGATGGGAGGTGAGAAGGCAACTCCCTTGCAGATACTGTATGGATCCATCCACCAGTTCAAGGACAGAACTCTTACTGGTAACATGAATAAGCACGTAGGTGCCTTCATTGACAGTGGGTGCCTTGATTGACAATAGACAGACGTCAGTCACCCCTGTTTTCACCTCAGGTGAAGTCTAGCATGTGAATCATGTACATGTGAGCAACCATATGCCCCTAGTGTGTCAGGCAATCTCTTGCAGTAGTCGGAAAGTGAGCCTGAAGAGTGATGTGCAAGTCCAATCACCAATCTTTGAGGGGGTCAACAAGCATGCAGAAAAAGGAGATCCATTGGATATAGTGTATTTAGATTTTCAGAAAGCCTCTGACAAGGTCCCTCACCAAAGGCTCTCAAGCAACATAAGCAGTCATGTGAGAAGAGGGAAAGTTCTCTCATGGATTGGTAACTGGTTAAAAGATAGGAAACAAAGGGTAGGAATAACGGTCAGTTTTCAGAATGGAGAAAGGTAAATAGTGTTGTCCCCCAGGGATCTGTACTTGGCCCAGTTCTATTTAACATATTCACAAACGATCTGGAAAAAGGGGTATAGAGTGAAGTGGCAAAATTTGCAGATGACGCAAAACTACTCAAGATAGTTAAGTCCCAGGCAGACTGCAAAGAGCTATAAAAAGATCTCACAAAACTGGGTGACTGGGCAACAAACTGGCAGATGAAATTTAATGTTGATAAATGCAAATTGGAAAATATAATCCTCACTATCCATATACAATGATGGGGTCTAAATTAGCTGTTACCACTCAAGAAAGAGATCTTGGAATCATTGTGCATAGTTCTCTGAAATCATCCACTCAATGTGCAGAGGCAGTCAAAAAAGCAAACAAAATGTTGGGAATCATCAAGAAAGGGATCGATAAGACAGAAAATATCACATTGCCTCTATATAAATCTATGGTACACCCACACCTTGAATATTGCACGCAGATGTGGTCGCCCCATCTCAAAAAAGATGCATTGGAATTGGAAAAGGTTCAGAAAAGGGCAACAAAAATTATTTGGGGTATGGAGGAGAGATTAATAAGACTGGGACTTTTCAGCTTGGAAAAGAGGCGACTAAGGGGGGATATGATAGAGGCCTATAAAATCATGAGTGGTGTAGAAAAAGTACATAAGGAAGGGTTATTTACTCCTTCTCATAATGCAAGAACAAGGGGCCACCAAATGAAATTAATAGGTAGCAGGTTTAAAACAAACACAAGAAAGTATTTTTTTTTTAATGCAACGCACTGTCAACCTCTGGAACTCCTTGCCAAAGGGTGTTGTGAAGGCCAATATTATAACGGGGTTCAAAAGGGAGCTAGATAGATTCATGGACGATAGGTCCACCAACGGCTATTAGCCAGGATGGATAGGAATGGTGTCCCTAGCCTCTGTTTGCCAGAAGCTGGGATTGGGTGACAGGGCATGGATCACTTGATGATAACCGATCTGTTCGTTCCCTTTGGGGCACCTGCCATTGGCCACTGTCAGAGGACAGGATACTGGGCTTGATGGACCTTTGGTCTGACCCAGTAGGGCCATTCTTATGCTCTTATGTTCCAGAATCACTTAGAACCTGATCTGAGAAAAGTAAGCTGTTGCTGTAGTGGAACTGAGAACCCACCAATAAATTCTCTCTCCTACATGGTGTACAGGACTGACTTGTTTTTGTTGATTAGCAGGCCAAAGATATCAAAAACAGACTGGATTTATCTGATGTTGTCCTCCACATGCTGACTAGAGCAGTCTCAGATCAACCAGTCATCCAGACACAGAAATACCTGAATACTGATTTTTCTGAGGTAAGTATCACTACTGCCATACTTTTTGTGAAAACCCTTGGGGCTGATGACAGGCCAAAGCGGAGGACTGCAAACTAGCAGTGAGCATTTGTGAACCTGAGGAATTATCTGTCACCCAAGAGGACAGCCACATCGCTCAAGTCAACAGGAGCATACTAATCATCAGGATCTAGGGAAGAGATAACGGATGCCAGAGAAACCATGCAAAAAAACCTATCTAGGATAGCCCTCAAGCCACCTCTGGACTTGGGTATGAGGAAACACTAAGAATAAAAACCCCTTTCCCTGATGAAGTGGACGCACCCACTATATGGCTCCTGACTCAAACGGTCTGTTGTGATAATTGGGACTATAAATTTACCTTAATTCTAAAGCTAACTGGACGAAAGTAGGTAAAGGTTCATGAATTTGTTACAATAACCTGTTACATAAAATTGTTTAAGAAAAGATTTGAGAAGGAGACAAACACTGAATTAATTTAAACAGAAAAGGTTGACTGACACTACTCAAGGACTGTGTTAAGATTACGACAGGTACATAAGAATAGTAGGATACTGGAAATCAATGGATGAATAGGGATGCTTCAAAAATTCAGCCTAATTGCTGGGCAAAATAATGAGAGGATGGACCATTCCACTCACCCTTTCTGTAGCTCTTCAAGAGAGGCTTGATGGAGAAAAAAGAAACTTTTTACCATCATGGAAGCTGCAGCAGCAGAACTGTTGGCATAGCAACGGACCTTGATACTCCAGTGGGGATGCATCATTGCTGCACTAGTGAGGACACCAAGCTGATACATGTGAGAGCCTGCTCTGTCTTTCCCTCCTTCTTGTGTCACCCCCTTCTATCCTCCACTACTTTCCTCCTGTCCCCTCTCTCAGATTTTGATCTGATCCTGCAGTAAACTCTACTGCTCAGCACCAACATGGGGAGATGAGACATCCCATCCAGCTTTGCTCAGCCTGAAATGGACCACTGAAGGAGAGAGATAGGACCGATCTAATCAGATGATGTCCCTGTCCAAGGAAGAGAGCCTGGGGCCAGAGCAACAGCTGTTGTGTCCAACCTACAGTATCCATCCATGACTGACCGGCCACACTGTTATCCTGAGATCAACAACAAAAGCCATATTTCTCCCATCTTCACCATCTCTTCTCCCTGGTGTATGTGTCTGTTCTGTCTAAAGCAGAAAAGCAACTATCATTCTTGACTCAGAATTGAACAGAACTAACCCTTTTTTCCCCCACTAAGGAGGATTGTTTGGCAGATTAAGAAACAGGCCAATATTCATCTTCTTTACAAAGAAAGTTTGATAGGTTTTAAGTAAGTTAGTTCTGCAATACTCAATTTCAGTTTCATTGAATTTTACCTTTTCTTGATTCCTTTCCTTTTGTGCGTTTTAATCAATAAACTTCTAACCTTTAGCATAAACTTTCTAGTGTGTTGCCGTGGTATTAAGCAGGCTGAGGTCTCCATACACCAAACCTCATATCTTGTTTAACACTGATTAATGTTGGATAGTGATACGGTCATGTAAACACCTTTAACCCTTTGAATCCATATAGTTAATCTAAATTAAACAAGTCTGTATTGTTTGCTTGAGAATAGCCTCAAGAGATTGGTTTCCAAAAAGGGACAGGAAAGTGGTGTGGATAAAAGGGATAAAGAGAAACTGCAGATTGTAACCCAGTCCCACAGTGCTCAGAATTTATCGGTCTATTATGATGATGATCCAAGCACTGAGGAAATAAGACAGCCTGTTTCCAAGCAGGAGTAGGACAGGGAAGATTCTGATGGGTTTCATATACTGACCTCAAGCAAAGAGTCAAACAGATGTCTTTGATGTACATGGCTGTTTAGATGAAACTAAGGTGGAAGGAGGAGGTGATCTCCTTCAGAGACTTATGTCTTCTTCTAGCCTGGCCAGGTTGTCTCAGGGGATACGATGACTGCCTCTGCTGATTCTAAGGGTGTTATTATTTCCTGTTTGGAGATGGCAGGTTGATGCCCAAGGACCCGAGAGTATCTCTAGAATCCTTAAGAAAATGTAGAGTCTCACTCATTTTTTCAGAGAAGCGTTTGCTGGACTTCCATAGGTATGCCAGAGGATTGCAAACCATGGGGAACAGTGCATAGTTATCACCGTTGCTACTACCTTTGCTGCTGTGTCAGCCACATGGAGGTCTGCTTGGAAAGCTGTTCGTGCCACCACAGAACACAACTGCCTGGAACTCCTCCTTGACCACCTCCAGCAGTTCATCATGTCCCAGCTGGAGAAATCATACCTAACCAAAAGTGCTTGATGATTGGCTATACCAACTTGTAACGCTGATACTGAAAAATGTTTAATGTCCAAATAAGTCAAACTTAGAGTATTTGTCCTTAGGGGTAGATTTGGAGCAGCCCTGATGAGTTTTTTCATCAACTGCAACAACCACTGAAGATCCTGGGGGGTCAGGTGGAACAATGGAAGGTAAAGGTGAGGGTGTCCACCAAAGAGTCTTTGTTGGTTCCAGTGTATCTTCATTAATTGGCAATGCCACCCTGCCTGGAGTGGAAGTGTGACAGATGTCCACCAATCTGTATGGATTTTCCTGTATTAACTCAAACTCTATGCCCAAGGAATTAGCCACCCTCTTTAGTAGTTCTTGATACATTTTAGAGTCACCAGGAATTGGAGATGAAGATTTGAAAACCAGAGGCACATCCCGGGATGATGAAGATGTATTTAATGTGAGGGAGAGCAGCTTCAGTATGAGTTGGTTGTTCCTGAGGGTCTAGTTGTATACATCTAGCTGCTAAAAAATATATTGCCTCAGCAGCAGTGGTGCTGAGGCTGGTACTGGGATAGATACTGGGCATAGCTGACTCCCTTCTATGCAACACAGACTTTGATAAAACAGGGGAGCCGAATCTCAAACTAGAGGGCATACTCCATGGATAACAGTAGGGCCAAAGTGGAACACAGGTGGGCATAGGTGGTCAGTTGTACCGACTCCAAGAAGCCCTGTTTCTGGGTCTACTTCTCTGTGAACATATACAACATACACATAAGCAAGTCTCAAAGGAAGGAGGGGAAGAACCCCAGGAGTTTCTGTAATACAAATGGCAGACATATGAACCAACCTTCAACTCTGATGAAGAGTATCAATACTCCCATGGCATCTGAGGCACAGTACCGGGCTAACTTGTTGGGGATTAAGATCAGGACTAATGAGTAGACACTGGTACCAGGAATAACATCAGCACTTACAAGTTCTTGGTACCCTGTCATCCTTGAATTTGCATCAGAGACTTCTTCACAGTTGGGACTGAAGAAAGGGTTGGTTGCTAACAGTATGCATCAACTCTGCTGGCAAGATCATAAGAACGGCCATACTGCGTCAGACCAAAGGTCCATCTAGCCCAGTATCCCATCTTCCAACAGTAGCAAATGCCAGGTGCTTCAGAGGAAATGAACAGAACAGGTAATCATCAAGTGATCCATCCCGTCACCCATTTCCAGCTTCTGACAAACAAAGGCTGCCACAAGCATTTGCACCATGGAAATGAGTGGTGCTGAAATGTCCCCATCAATTTAAAGTAGTGGGGAGTCCAGCACCATGAGGTACAAAAGGTCCTTAGCAGTTTCATCTGCCCTTAGTGTGGTCAACATCAAGAGGACTGGTTGCACCAAAGTATGTGGTGGTGTTGAGGTTGGCTATGCAATAGACATCATCCCCAGAGGCCTCACTATCTAGAACCCTCTGACCACAACATAAAACTTCAAATATGCTGAAAAACTAAGGAATCATCTCCTAAACCTCACATACTACAGATGGGAACCACCTCAAACACAAAATCATCACATATTCCCACACACCGGAAGGAAAAAAAAAATCAAGAAAGCTTATCTGGAGATCATGCAAGAAACCCAAAACAATTATAAAAAATACTTGATGATAGTCATCCAACACAAAAATAAAAAGTGGAACCAACTACAACAACTCCATAATCCACAGAACACTACATTTGGGAAAAAACGTAACAGGACCCACCACATGGACACTACATGACACCCCAAAAATCAATTATGAAGACTACCCCTAACTAGAGTTGAATTATCTGCACTCTACGATAGACTGAACTTCTGTCCCAACACTGATACCCCCTAATAGGGCTCCAGCCTGCCATCCTTTGATCCCTAATCCCTTTAGGATCCCTTAAGAAGGAGCAGGGCTACTCAGGTAGAACAGGGGTTTAAAAAGACACATCCTAAGCAACCAGAGGAACTAGTGAACAGCATCAGCAAACGGGAGTTTTGCGAGGGAGTTCTCCAGGTAAATGAGAAGATCCTAGGGGTGAGTTTGTTGTCCATTTGTTTGTTGTTGTGTGCTTTCTGCTTGCCATGTGCCTACTCGATTGAAGGTTTAAGTGTGGTCTGTTTGGGGGACTGTGTGCTGAGCTTAGCGGCCAGCTAGATAAGGCTGAGAGCCTCTGAATGGGGGTCTAGCCTGCCATCCTTTGATCCCTAATCTGTTTAGGATCCCTTAACAAGGAGGAACGGGGGTTTAAAAAGTCAGCTCCGAAGCAACCAGAGGAGCTAGCAAACAGGAGCAGCAAACATGCGAGTTTTGCAAAGGAGTTTAGAGAGGGACCATGAGAGCCAGATACACTTCACATTCTCTAAATTTAGCCAACAAACACCCCCCACTCCACCTAAAAAACTCCACAACCCTGTAAGGGTAAAAATAATGCAGCTAGAAATCCAGTAGTAGAATGGGGGCTATCCAGTTTATTGCACTGAATAGCATATGCGCGCATTCGGTGCAAGCAGCTCATGGCCCTCAGAGACCGAGTACGGGCTCTTGAGACAGAGTGGCTGAACTGGAGGAGCAAAGAGAGGCAGACAGGTACACAGAGGAGAATTTCCGGCATTTAGTAGAGCAGCCCCCCAGACTGCCACCTCCAGCCTGACAGCCTCTGTGTTGTTGAGGAAGATAAAAGTTTCGGGGAAGGAGAATATCAAACTGGAGCGGAGGGAAATGACCCCATAGTTTGGTCCCTCCTTCCAGATGATGCCATAGTATCCTCTTGCACTGACGATACCCTCCAGGGGAGGGGTCCCCAGTTATTAGCAAAAGATAGGTAACAGCAATGGGGGATTTGATAACTAGAAATATTGATAGTGGATTTGTGATGACCGGGAGAACCACACGGTGAACTGCCTGCAGGGTATGAAGATTGCAGATCTCTCGAGTCATCTACAAAGACGTATGAGCAGTGCTGGGGAGAAGCTGGTGGCCATGGTATAGGTAGGTACCAATGACATAGGGAAAGGTAGGAGAGAGATCCTGGAGGCCAAATTTAGGCTGCTAGGAAAGAGACTCAAGTCCAACACCTCCACAGTAGCATTCTCTGATATGCTTCCAGTTCCACACACAGGGCCACTTAGACAGGCAGAACTGCCGGGTCTCAATGTGTGGATAAACTAATGGTGTAGGGCGGAGGGATTTAGTTTGCTAGGAACTGAGAAATCTTTTGGGAAAGCAGGAGCCTGAGGAAAGATGGGCTCCACCTACCCAAAATGGAACCAGACTGCTGGCATATAAAATTCAAAAGGTCATAGAGGAGTTTTTAAACTAAGGACTAGGGGAAACCAACCAGTGAGGAGGAACACATGGATCGAACAGACTCATCTCTTATGGGAGGATCTATTAAAGGGATTCTCTATATCCTAGAAACAGGAGAGAACAAAAGTTGATAAAGTACAGATATGAACTGAAGAGAAACGGTCAAATGAAAGAAAGTCCCATTCAATTATATCACAAGAAGGCAGACAACTAAATGTTGACAAATTGTATATGTGCTTATATACAAATGAAAGAAGTCTAAATACTAAGCCGTGTGAACTTGAGTGCCTCGTATTAAATAAGGATATTGATATAATAGGCATCACAGAAATTTGGTGCAATGATGATAATCAATATGACATGGTAATACCATGGAATAAAATATATAGGAATGACAGAGTAGGTCATATTGTTGGGGGAGTGACAATATATTTGTAAGGAAGTATAGAATCAAATATAGTAGAAACCTTAAATGACTCAAACTGTACCACAGAATCTCTATAGACAGAAATCCCATGCTTGAATAATAAGAGTATAGCAGCAGGAATGTACTACTAACTACCTGACCAGCATTGAGATGGTGACTGTGAAATGCTCATAGAGATTAAAGAGGGTACATAAATAGAAAACTCAATAATAATAGGGGATTTCAGCTATCCCCATATTGACTGGGTACAGGTAACCTCAGGACAGGATGCAGAGATAAAATTTCTAGACACCATTAATGACTTGGAGCAGCTAGTCCTAGTACCCATAAAGGGAGAGGCAATTCTTCATTTAATCTTAAATGCTGAATATAGCAAAACCAGTCAGTAATAGCGACCATAATGTAATGAAATTTAACATCCTTGGGGAAGGGGGAATGAAACGTACCAAAGAAGCTCACCATCATAGCATTTAATTTTAAAAAGGGAACACAAAAATGAGGAAGATAGTTAAATGTAAATGAAAAGGATGAGCGTAATACTTGCAAGCTGCATGGAAACTTCTCAAAATCATCATAATAGAGGCACATATTAAATGTATACCCCTAATAAGAAAATAGTAAGAGAGGACCAAAAAAAAGCCACCATGGCTGAACAACAGAGTAAAAGAGATGGTTAGTGACAAAAAGACATCCTTTAAAAATTGGAAGTCAAATCCCACTGAGGAAAATGGAAAGGAACATAAACTCTGGCAAGTCAAGTGTGGAAAATATAATTAGGCAGGCCAAAAAACAACCTGAAGAGTAACTAGCAAAAGACACACAAAAAACCAGCAAAAAATATTTAAATACATCAGCATCAGGGAGTCTGCCAAACAATCAGCTGGAAGATTGAGATGCTATAGGAGCACTCAAGGAAGACAAGCCCATTGAGAAGCTAAGTTAATTACTCCCATCAGTCTTCACTGCAGAGGACGTGAGGGAGATTCTCACACCTGAGTCATACTTTTTAGGTGACAAATCTGAGGAACTAGCCCAGATAAAGAGAGTCAACAGAGGACGTTTTAGAAAAAAATGATGAATCGAACAGTATTAAGTAGGGCCCTACAAAATTCACTGCCAGCATCAGCATAGAAGGATGGTATGGCATGGTATTTGCCACCCTTACTTCTGCGCTGCTGCCTGTGGAGCTGGGCCCTCATTTAGCAGCCGCCACTCTCTGGCCAACCAGCTCTGAAGGTAGCATTGCAGAAGTAAGGGTGGCAAGGTAAGGTATTGCCACCTTTACTTCTTCACTACTGCTGGCAGGGCACTACCTTCAGAGCTGGGCGCCTGTCCAAGAGCCACCGCTCTCCAGATGTCCAGCTCTGAAGGCAGCACAGAAGTAAGGGTGGCAATATCGTGACTCCCACACCCCCAAAAAAATAACCTTGCACCACCCCCCTGCCACACAACTCCCTTTTGGGTCAGGGACCCTCAATTAGAGAAATGCTGGTCTCCTCCATGAGATCTGCATAGTATAGGGTAAAAGCACACAGGAGATCAGATTTCATGGGGGGAGACCAGATTTCCCAGTCTGTGATGCATTTTTTCATGGCCATGAATTTGGTAGGGCCCTAGTAGTAAGTCACCAGGACCAGAAGGTATTCATCCGAGTTCTACAGTAAATCGAACACGAAATTGCAGAACTATAAACTGTAGTACGTAACCTATTACTTAAACCAGCCTCTACACTAGATGACTGGAGGATAGCTAGTGTCACGCTGAGCCTTTAAAAAAAGCTGCAGAGGTGATCCTGACAATTACAGGCTGATAAGCCAACCTTGATACCAAGAAGGGCAACAAAAATTATTAGGGGTGTGGAATAGCTTCCATATGAGGAGAGATTAAAAAGACTGGGACTGTTCAGCTTGAAAAGAAATGGGGAAATGAGGGGGACATGACAGAAGTGTATAAAATCATGAATGGTGTAAGCAAAGTAAATAAGGAAGAGTTATTTACTCCTTCACATAACACAAGACCAGGGTCAGCTGATGAAATTAATAAACAGCAGGTTTAAAACAAACAAAAGGAAGTACTTCTTCACACAACACACAGTCAACCTGTGGAACCCATTGCCAGGGTCAAAACTGTAACTGAGTTAAAAAGAAAATTAGATATATTCATGGAAGATAGGTCCATTAATGGCTATTAACAAATGGTATGGGACGCAACCCTATGCTGTGGAGCCTTTGACTGCCTTCAGAGCTGGGCGCTTGGCTGAGAGTGGATGACAGGTGATGGATCACTTAGTAATTGCCCTGTTTTGTTCATTCCCTTTGAAGCATCTGGCAGGAAGCACTGTCAGAAGACAAGATACAAGGCTAGATGGATCGCTGGTATAAACAAATGCTCAAATGGCCATATTGACTGTTCTTCTAACAAAGGGAGAACTAGAAGAATTCTTTTCCCAACACCGCCTCAAAGAATTCTTCCATGACAAAGATGACACCACCCATGTCCCAACCAACAGTAAGAGAAAAAAGAATCATTTGATTGGATACACCACAGTGGATGAAAACACAGCTGATCATTACATTGATTGCTTCAGGGAGGAAAAAAATCAACTGTGAAATCCTAAGGAAACACCATATCCACCACAATCATTCCACTGCCAAGAGGAATCATAGAATTCATAGAATATCAGGGTTGGAAGGGACCTCAGGAGATCATCTAGTCCAACCCCCTGCTCAAAGCAGGACCAATCCCCAGTTTTTGCCCAAGATCCCTAAATGGCCCCCTCAAGGATTGAACTCACAACCCTTCATTTGGCAGGCCAATGTTTAAACTACTGAGCTATCCCTCCCCCCATAGGACACCTATACAATCCCTGAAATCCAACAACCACTTAAAGATCAAACCAAGGGGACATCATTAGTTCTCAGCCATGATGACTATATCAACAAGGCCAACTGACAATTCTCCTACACCACTTACTATAAAAAAAACTCGAAGACCACGCCACATCACAATTCACCCAAAAATTTCATGATATTGACAAATCCTTTACCATACAACTCTCCAAGAGAAACTCTACAGCCTCATTGCCCATGAGCCCACCCCAGGGACCTTGTTTGTGCTTCCCAAGATACACAAAATAATGGAAACCATCATAATGCCAAACTCATCCATTTCATCCTTACCCATTACAATTTTACATTCAACAACAAACACTTTGTCCAAACCATGGGAACAGACATGGGTATCAGCAGGGCTTCCCAATATGCTAAACTCTGCCTGGCCACTTTGAGGAAGAATTTCTGGACAAATGCACCACAAAACCCATGATTTACCTGAGATACACTGATGGTATGTCATCCTCTGGACTGATAACCTAACCTCCCTCATACATTTCCATCCAACATCAACAACCACCATGCATCCACCAAACTCTCTCTAGAACACTCTGTTACCAGTATTGACTTCCTCAACACCACAATCTGCTTCTGAAGTGGACCCTACAGACAATTAAATACAAGAAACCCACTGATCATCACACTTACCTGCACAGATCCAGTAACTACCCAACATACCAAGAAATTGTTATCCACAGCCAGGCACTCAGATACGACAGTATATGCTCCAAGGAGAAAGTCTGAGACATATGCTTTAATATACTTAAAAGCACCTTTCACCAAACAAGGACATTTCACCAGAGTAGTAGTTCGTACCATGGAATGGGCAGCCCAAATATTCTAAAACTGTCTGGTTCAATACAGGAAAAAATACCCTCCCATCTCACACCCCCAGTTGTCACTTACCACCCCCCATTGGAACTCTTATGGGGTATCATTAAACAACTACAATCCATACTCAATGGGGATCACATCCTGAAAGGAATCTTTTCCAAACCCCATCTTTTGGCCTGCAAACAACCCCCCCAACCTCACTGTCAGAAGGAAGCTCCCCACAGACCAAGATTCACCAACTCCAAACAGCTCCAGCCCCTGCCATAACATCAGACGCAAAACCTGCAGATGTATCTCCACTGCTACAATGATTAACATGCCCCTGCAACATACTTTCAAGATCCCTGGGTCCTACGCATGCCCATCACAATATGCAGTGTACCTCATCCAGTACATTAAAAACCCCAATAACAACTATGTGGGTGAAGCCAAACAATCACTATACCCTTGAATTAACCCTCACAGAAAAATGATAAAATACAAAAAAACCCAATATCACTGTGGGCGAACACTTTTCACAGAACCATCATTCCATATCTGACCTCTTGGTCCTCATCCTCAAAGGAAACCTGCACATCATCTTAAGATGAGGAGCCTGGGTGCTTAAATTAATAACTGTGCTAGACACAAAACACTGCAGATTCAATGAATATATTGGATTGGCTCATTACAACACTCTGTAACCAACTAACCTTCCTTTGTCCTATGACCAAAGAAATATTAACTGCCCACTTCACCTTGAATGGTCTCTTTGCAACAGTATTAACTCCTTATGCTTAAAGAAAAGGAGTACTAGTGGCACCTTAGAGACTAACCAATTTATTTGAGCATAAGCTTTCGTGAGCTACAGCTCACTTCATCGGATGCATTCAGTGGAAAATACAGTGAGATTTATATACACACAGAACATGAAAAAATGGATGTTATCATACACACTGTAAGGAGAGTGATCACTTAAGATGAGCTATTACCAGCAGGAGAGTGCGGGGGGGAGCGGGGAGAAAACCTTTTGTAGTGATAATCAAGGTGGGCCATTTCAGGAACGTTTGAGGAACAGTGGGGGGTGGGGGAGGGGGAATAAACATGGGGAAATAGTTTTAGTTTGTGTAATGACACATCCACTCCCAGTCTCTATTCAAGCCTAAGTTAATTGTATCCAGTTTGCAAATTAATTCCAATTCAGCAGTCTCTCGTTGGAGTCTGTTTTTGAAGTCTTTTTGTTGTAATATTGCGACCTTTCGGTCTGTAATCGAGTGACTAGAGAGACTGAAGTGTTCTCCGACTGGTTTATGAATGTTATAATTCTTGACATCTGATTTGTGTCCATTTATTCTTTTACGTAGAGACTGTCCAGTTTGACCAATATACATGGCAGAGGGGCATTGCTGGCACATGATGGCATATATCACATTGGTGGATGTGCAGGTGAACGAGCCTCTGATAGTGTGGCTGATGTTATTAGGCCCTGTCCCCTGAATAGATATGTGGACACAGTTGGCAGCGGGCTTTGTTGCAAGGATAGGTTCCTGGGTTAGTGGTTCTGTTGTGTGGTTGCTGGTGAGTATTTGCTTCAGGTTGGGGGGCTGTCTGTAAGCAAGAACTGGCCTGTCTCCCAAGATTTGTGAGAGTGATGGGTCGTCCTTCAGGATCGGTTGTAGATCCTTGATGATGCATTGGAGAGGTTTCAGTTGGGGGCTGAAGGTGACAGCTAGTGGCGTTCTGTTATTTTCTTTGTTGGGCCTGTCCTGTAGTAAGTGACTTCTGGGTACTCTTCTGGCTCTGTCAATTTGTTTCTTCATTTCAGCAGGTGGGTATTGTACTTGTAAGAATGTTTGATAGAGATCTTGTAGGTGTTTGTCTCTGTCTGAGGGGTTGGAACAAATGCGGTTGTATCGTAGTGCTTGGCTGTAGACAATGGATCGTGTGGCGTGGTCTGGGTGAAAGCTGGAGGCATATAGGTAGGAATAGCGGTCAGTAGGTTTCCGGTATATGGTGGTGTTTATGTGACCATCGCTTATTAGCACCGTAGTGTCCAGGAAGTGGATCTCTTGTGTGGACTGGACCAGGCTGAGGTTGATGGTGGGATGGAAATTGTTGAAATCATGGTGGAATTCTTCAAGGGTTTCTTTTCCATGGGTCCAGATGACGAAGATGTCATCAATGTAGCGCAAGTAGAGTTGGGGCATTAGGGGACGAGAGCTGAGGAAGCGTTGTTCTAAGTCAGCCATAAAAATGTTGGTATACTGTGGGGCCATGCGGGTACGCATAGCAGTGCTGCTGATTTCAAGGTATACATTGTCCCCAAATGTGAAATAGTTATGGGTGAGGACAAAGTCACAAAGTTCAGCCACCAGGTTTGCCGTGATATTATCAGGGATATTGTTCCTGACGCTTGTAGTCCATCTTTGTGTGGAATGTTGGTGTCGAGGGCTTCTACATCCATAGTGGCCAGGATGGTGTTTTCAGGAAGATCACCAATGGACTGTAGTTTCCTCAGGAAGTCAGTGGTGTCTCGAAAATAGCTGGGAGTGCTGGGAGTGTAGGGCTTGAGGAGGGAGTCTACATAGCCAGAAATCCTGCTGTGAGGGTGCCAATGCCTTAGATGATGGGGAGCCCAGGATTTCCAGGTTTATGGATCTTGGGTAGCAGATAGAATACCCCAGGTCGGGGTTCCAGGGGTGCATCTGTGCGGATTTGTTCTTGTGCTTTATCAGGGAGTTTCTTGAGCAAATGCTGTAGTTTCTTTTGGTAACCCTCGGTGGGATCAGAGGGTAATGGCTTGTAGAAAGTGGTATTGGAGAGCTGCCGAGCAGCCTCTTGTTCATATTCCGACCTATTCATGATGACGACAGCACCTCCTTTGTCAGCCTTTTTGATTATGATGTCAGAGTTGTTTCTGAGGCTGTGGATGGCATTGTGTTCTGCACGGCTGAGGTTGTGGGGCAAGTGATGCTGCTTTTCCACAATTTCAGCCCGTGCACGTGTATGGTAACACCCATTTTTTCATGTTGTGTGTGTATATAAATCTCCTCACTGTATTTTCCACTGAATGCAACCGATGAAGTGAGCTGTAGCTCACGAAAGCTTATGCTCAAATAAATTGGTTAGTCTCTAAGGTGTCACTAGTACTCCTTTTCTTTTTGCCAATACAGACTAACACGGCTGCTACTCTGAAACCTGTCCTTATGCTTAATCTGTTCCACCTTTTATTTAGCTGCAACACTCTGGAGTGCTTTTCCCAGACCGGAAAAAGAGCTCTGTGTAAGCTCGAAGGCCTGTCTCTTTCACCAACAGAAACTGGTCCAATAAAAGATATTACCCTCACTCACCTTGTCTCTCTAATATCCTGGGACCAACACAGTCACAGCAACAATGCAAAGTGTAGTTGGTGTCAATCTCAATAGTACAAAGAATAGCACCAGGAGCAGACAACTCCAATATGAGCAGATAAGTGAAAGAGAAGAAAGTAAAAAATAAATAAATAAATATCCCAAATGAGACCAAAAAACCTACTCCATATATCTATGAGCTATTAAACAACTATTTACAACAGGAAATACTTCTCTTCAGGGAAAAAAGGTTACATACAAACACCCACAAGATGTTCCAACTACTGACCACAGTCAATAAGAAAGAACCGAAGGGCGGGCAGGGAAGTTCTGGCCTTTATACCCTTGGCTGTGAGCACAAGCAGATGCAGGGGACATGTGCTGGCCCAAAAGATACCACTATGGGAAAAATCTCTGGCTTGCCTTCCTCGAATAAAGAAAAATGTAGAGTTAGGTATGGTTTTGTCAAGGTTGCTAGTGGTACGGCAATTTCCTAATATATCCAACGTTTTCACAGCATGCACTGAGATCTATTTATTAGCACTAACCAGAAAAATACAATTTATAGTTCAAGTCACTATCCACGACATATGATCTTTTGGAGGGGTGAGGCAGGACTGCATTTCCATCATTCTTGCCCTTTCAATATGAACACCCTATTACTTTTCCTGAAAAATACCATGATCAAAAAGCAGTCACTAGCTAGGCAGTTGATGAACCAGGAACATATCAATATTGTAAGAACGCAATGCAAAAGTGCATGTCCCAAAAACTTTACCCATTTTCCTTTCTCCTACCCCACGGATATTAGTGTCTTGGTCCCTAAGCTTTTCCCCAGAGTCAATCCAAAGCCCTGTTACCCACAGCAGATAAATAAATATCATGTAAAAAAATTGTAAAAAGAGACCCTTATGAAAGTGGGGCCATTTTCATGGGCTATAAAATTAAATCTTTCTGAGCTTCTCTTCTCTCCATGTCTAGTTAAGATTCCACAATTAAAAAGCCTCAAAAAAAAAAAAACTTCTGATATTCTGGGGAGCAACTTCATCTACTCATCTCTCTCTCTCTCTGCTTTTGATACATTATCAGTATTGCCTCACAGAAACAAACAAAAAGTTACATTCTGACCAAGGATCGTGACCATGTACTCAATCTTTCATTGCTTGGTTTTCTCAAATCTTTTGGCTCTTGTATGCCAACAGCTAATTTTACCTGGGTTGCTTGGTATTTCACTATTTTTCAGGTTTCCTCTTCATCTCAAATTTACCAGACAACTGTCTCTGACTTTTCTATTTATTCTCTATGGAACTTAAACCTAACAATGACAAGGAAAAATGCAAGCTCTCTGGCATAGAAGGAGTAAAGAGCAAAAGCTATGTTATTTTTTGGATAAAAACCAAGAACAGCAAGGGAAGAAAAGGGAAAAAGGCAATGCAGTCAGGAACAAAAAGGACTATTGCATTGTAAGAATTAATTCTGCTTATTTTTTGAGTTATTTTGACAAAATATTTTGCATATTACTGATTTTTCCATTAATCCTATATAATGTTTAAATGTTGCAACAAAGAATTGGTGAAGAAAATTGTTGTTCACCTTATTTTTGACATGTAATTATATTCTATTGCTGTGCAGCTTGTGTGTCCATCAGTCATCTGCAAACGCAGCATTCTGGGAGCAGCTTGAGATTCTTCATTATCCTTTGGTGCAGCAACATTGCGTATTTTTTGTATCTGCAGGACACATGGGCCTTCTAGCTATAAATACAAAATGAAAAAATGCAAAGTGAAAACATGAAAAACTCAATCAAGCTTTTTTTTAAAAAAAAATTGGGATTTTGCTACATGGTGTTGTCTAGCCATACAAACCAAAGCCTATAGGCAAAACACAGCCTAATGGTCTGTAATTCTGAAACTTCATGTTTTAGACTATATTGTACATAAAATGGATTTGCCGAGAAAAGGCATCCTTCTACGTATGTACTAGCTACAATGCCAATTATCTGAAGGGGATGAAGGGTATTAAAAAAAAAACCAAAAAACGCTATGGAAATATTGTCACTTTCAGATTCTCATGAAGGCCAAACACTAGGATTTGAAAATGCTACACCACAGGTTCCCAAAGCCAGAGTGCA
The DNA here is from genome assembly GCF_965140295.1 of Lepidochelys olivacea. NCBI lineage: Eukaryota > Metazoa > Chordata > Testudines > Cheloniidae > Lepidochelys > Lepidochelys olivacea. Next base: position 70,222,165 of record NC_140411.1, on the reverse strand, counting down.
GAAAAGAGAACATCAGCTGGCTTTACAGACCAGCTGGCTTTAAAAGAGCTGTATTCCAGCTAGCTTTGGCAGCTAAACTAGCAACATCGGGTCTTCAAATAGGGGGTTAACATAATGTATGGCCCCCAGAAGACATTAGTGAAATTCACTTAACTAAATTCAGTAAATCCACGTTGTACTAGATATCCCACAGAAATCACCACATTTTGTTTGAATGAGAGTCAGGACAGATTGATACAAATCCAAGTAATTTTAATCGCCAATTTTGATTATGATTTCAATGAGCAAGCAAAAACCTTGCTTTAAATAATTTTTATCTTGTTTTACATTTGTACTTTTTAGTTATTTTCCTAAAAAAAGGTTGGTATAACCACTAAAACATGTTGATTCACAACCAAATATAGCTGTTAGCAACAAAAAAACCCACTAAATTTATTGTAACCCAGAGTATACGTTATAGCTATATACATTTTATTTAAGCAACTATATAACTTAACATACATCTATTCAGATCCTTAATTTTTACATTTTTAGTATGTTAAAAAATTGTAAACAATGTATTTACTGGATGATTTTTTTTTATTCAAGATTTGTGCCAAGCTGTATTAGAATGGACATTGGAATTCAATTAAAAATTCACAAAAACAGCATTTTAAATTTGTTTTTATTAATTAAATAAAATTACCTTGAATGCGCTGGATACATAAGAAAAAAAACTTAACAAAATATACCTTGCATTTAAAACTAGGTGATTTATTAAACAAAGAAAGTATTAATTGTAGTTAGTGACTTGAAGGATTGTTTCTGGTCATCATGGCCCAAATTTTCAAAGCTATTTAGGTGCCTAAGGATGCAGATAGATGAGTTAGGCACATAACTTGCTTAGATACTTTAAAAAAAAATCTCCCTAGTCACCTATCTGCATCTTTGGATGCCTAAATACCTTTGATAATCTGCCCCCTGTCTTTCAAGTTCTTAGAATTAGTAGATGTCATCTTCTCCCACTCATTTTTTATTTATAGATTGGAAAAGAAAAACAAACTCTCCTGCTTTTACAACTTGCAGTTAGATTCCAAACTTTAATGAATTACTCCAAATGAAGAAAATATTGTCTCTGTGCCTGCTAGCTAAACTGAAACCAAAAATAATTAAGGCAAAAGCTTTCCTGCAGAACAGAAACTGAAAGTATTACATTTAGAAAAAAAAATCTAAATACCAGCATTCACTCCATTGTAAAAGCTGAAAATAATATAGATACCGAATGCAACATGTGACATTGTAACTTATTTATAAAGCTTGAGTTGACCTGGCAAACAGAGGCTAGGGACCTATCCTCCATGATCATATCCTATGCTCAAGTTATTGGGCTCAATACAGCAATAACTGGACAAAAACTTAATTTAAAGGGGAACTGGGGCAATGGTGACGGTAGACAACTCTGACAAGGGACTGGAGTAAGCAGGGAGAAGTGGGACCAACTAGGTGAAGAGACTGGAACTAAAAGCTAGAGCGGGAAGAAACAAGGAGCCTGAGATGGGCATGCAGGAGAGGGACACCTATCTGCATCCTTAGGCACCTAAATAATTTTGAAAATTTGGGCCATGATGACCAGAAATAATCCATCAAGCCACTAACTACAATTACTTTCTTTGTTTAATAAATCACTTAGTTTTAAATGCAAAGGGACAACTGAAATGTGATGGGTTACCCTGGGTGGGAGATTAGGACTGGGTCCCAGGGGAAGGAAGGGGGGGAAAGAGAGCCAGACTGGAAAAGGAGCTGCGAGATAGGGGAACTGAGACTGATTGGAAAAGAACAGTGGGATGAGAAGGCTGAAGAGTGGAGTGTGTGCAGGCAAAGAGAATGGTACTAGGATAGCCAGGGAAGAGGAAGAGACAGGACTGGAACAGGGACAGGACAGAGATGATGAACCTGATGGGGTCAAGTTTGGGAGAATGGGCAGAAGAGCTTGAGCCCACGAGAGCACACTCCCCTCCACAGCCTGGAATGGAACTCAAGATTCTTGAGTCTCGCACCATTCCTCTGCTGTCAACAAAATTTCTGTGAAACCCACTGGCAAACTGTGTGTCTTGTTCCCCTATACTGTTGGTCCACATAGCAGGAGAACAACCTACTTTTGCTACCAGTTATTCCATCAGTAAAGTGGCAGAGGTCTTTGTGATAGAGCTCCAGGTTCCAAGCCATCTGATGAACCAGGATGCTACATCATGAAATTTCTATTTTTATCAGTTTGCTTTCTTTAAAAAAAACAAACTAACTTTTTAGGGCAATTTCCTAGGTTAAAATAGTATCATTAAGGTTGCTAAATGATGTACTCTAAAGTTAGGAAACGCCAGAATTAAGGTCGACTGTGCAACCTTAATTTCACCCCCTTGTATCTATGATTATGATACAGTCTTTAAGTACATGATCACATTCTATATATACACAGACATCCACATATATACGTGTACACACACACACACACACACACACACAGGACCCATGCCTCATTCAGTACACAGGATGAACCTGATCTCGGGATGAATATGGGTTGGGTAGTGAAGGAGGCTGTTGGATCTACGACTCCGTCTCATTTGTTGAGTAAGTTGTGATGTGTACTGAAAGAGGCAGGGGACTGCAGGAAAAGAAAGGACAATCTCATGGTTAAGGCTATTGAATACTGCCCTGAAGAAACAGGTGCTATCCTTTCCTCTGCCACAGCATTCCTACATGATGCTGGGCAAGTCACTTAAACCAAAGTTTTCACAGTTGGTCACTAAGTGCATGTTTCTCATTTTCTGGGTGCCTACTTTGAGACCTCTGAGTCTGATTTACAGAAGGGCTAAGCATTTATAGCTTCAGCTGAAGTCAGTGGGAGCTTTATTTGAACATACAAAGTGCTTTACAATGCTAAAGATCAGGTCCTCGGTGTTTCAAATTGACCACACAAAATTAGTGTACACTTTCGACCTGAAGTTCTCTGTGCCTCTGCTCTCCATTTGTAATATCACCCGCTCAACTCACAGGCCAGACATCAAAATTTAATTAATTAATTGTCTGTAAAGCATTCTGATACTGTATAGAAATTGGATCACAGACTGTAGGATAGGTACTCGCAGGGCATTGCTCACATTGCCAATGATGGTGCTCCCACTGTGGATGTAATCTGTCGACAGAGGAAGCTAGTATGAACATGAGATTCTGATTTTTATTATGTCGACTTTTGGGTGTCAACATCACTTTTGTCGACAAAAATTGGTAGCGTAGACATGGCCTTAGACTTGGAAACCCATCAAAGCAGAAAGAGAGCTGAAGATAGTGCATTTCTGGTAAATGAAAAATTGAAAAAAAAACCCACAATTTCTTCTCTTTTTAAGAAGGCAACAGAGAGCTCTGAGACCCATCATTGAGCTAGAATAGAACTCGTGGATGCATTTGCAAGTGCTAATACACCGTTAAAAAAACCTGATCACCCAAAGCTGCGTGAGTTCATTCAATGGAATGTACAAAATGCCGGTTGCTTACCAAGTGAGAAGCAGCTATGACAGGACTACCTTCCGAAGGTTTTTGCTACACATTTTGAGAAGAAGGAGTCTCAAATTAACCTATTTGAGTCTTTTACAATGATTTCAGATGAGTCCACAGATGAGCAAGACAACTAAGCACTGCACATTCTGTCTGATTTTGTTTCTGAAAAGGCTGAAGATGTACGGACAGAAAAGCTAACAGTGCTTGCCGACTGCATTTGCTGTTAAGTACACTACAGTTCCTCAAGCAATAATTAAAACCGTTTCAAAATATAGTGCAAACTTTGACAAAGTATCTGTTTTCATAAGTGACAATGCAACTTATATGACAATCTTTCAAATCAGTTCTCCAAGGTCTAATGCCAAATGTGGTCCATCTTACATGTAATGCACATCTAATTTCTCGTCAGGGAGCCGTGGAGGTGCGAGTTTGGTAAAGTTGATAAACTGGTCTGCTACATTAAATAGATCTTTTAACACTGCCCTAGCCACATACTTTGATACAGGCAGCACATTGCAAACGTGACTGAAATTGGGGAACAAAAAACTGCACTTCCCCAAGAGCCAGTAATTACTCGTTGGGATTCCTAGTTTGGGGCTGTACAATACTCTGCAGCTCATCTGAAGCACTACGCTGACTTCGTCTCAGAAGAGCTGACACTGACACCAAAAATGCAGGTTTTAACAGAACTGTCAACCCTTCTAAACGATGCTCAGCTGAACGAGGAAGTTCAGTTCGTTGCCATGGACTTAATCGCTTGGTTTGAATCTCAACATGCCACCGTCCACCAAGCGTACAACAAAGCAATGGATGTATTGTTCTGGGCTGAAGCACAGTCAAACGAAAATCACTCTGACAATGCTGAGTTAAATGCCAGCGCTCACCAGGTGAGTTCGTGAATGGCAAAGAAGCTCAGACAACACTCTACTGCTATGGAGAAGAGTCAATCGACGTAGCAAAAACAGCTCAAAAGTTTCAGCAACCTGAAACTTTAGGGTTCCTAAAAGCAGTGTGTATTTCTCACCCTGCACAAATGCACCTGTTGATGTCGGATTTAACCTTGCTTAATGCAAATCCTGGCTCTGATAAGAATTGTAGGTTGGAAATGCTTGCTTACAAAAACATTATGAAAGAAGAGGACTGTAGTTTGTCTGTGCTACAGTTTTGGAACTCAGTGGAAGGCAGAATCCCACATCTTGCAAGTTTAGCTCAGTGCTATCTGACAATTCCAACCAACTCCATGGATGCAGAGACAGCAGTGTCTAAACACAGACAGCTGTTTTCAGCACAGAGACAGGGAATGAAGACAGACACGGTTGCTGCATGCTCCATGCTGACATTCAATTAATGACATTTGAAACCAGAACTTTTTTCCCCCCACTTGTTTCTCATAGAATCATAGAAGATTAGGGTTGGAAGAGATCTCAGGAGGTCATCTAATCCAATTAGGGTGACCAGACAGCAAGTGTAAAAAATCAGGACGGGGGGGAGGGGTAATAAGTGCCTATATAAGAAAAAGCCCCAAAAATAGGGACTATCACTATAAAATCAGGACATCTGATCACCCTAACTCCAACCCCCTCCTCAAAGTTTTTGTTAACTTAAGGCTGTGGTTCTCAAGTTTGAGGCTATCAATTGAAATCACTACATTACAAAACTCAGATGCTCCTACTTGCCAATCAGGGAGTTGAGCCCTGAGTGTTATTTGCTGCTAAGTGTCAATCAATAAACCCTGTCAAGTTCACATAAACTTTATTTATTTTATCGAAACAAGCTAATAATAGCATCTGGAAGGGGGGTGCACCCTGTAGAGTCACCCCTCCCCCTGCGGAGCGACGGGGGCAAGAAGTGGGAAGGAAGGGTGCAGAGCTTTCTGCAACCGGGAGAGATACCCAAAGAGCAGCCGTGCAGATGAAGAGCAAGTCTTGCCCTACATTCCCCCTAAGGTGTGCGGCTGCGCAGCAGGCCACCAAGGGCCACGCACTTAATTAGCAGAGCTGCGCAGGCATGCACTTTGTACTCAGGGGTTTTGCCAAGGTGGGCCTGGAAGATGGCAGTGGGGTGAGGTGAGGGTGGTGATGGGGGAGCTTGGGGCATGTAGGGCTGCAGCACCGCCCCCAGCCCAGGGCTGCAATGCAGCAAGGAGAGACACCTCTTTCCCAACTCTTGGGCTGCGGCAGGGCCAAACGCCCCACACTCCTGACTCCGGGGCTGCGGTGGGGCCAAACGCTTGCTGCCCACCCCCCTCCCCCTGGGGCTGAGGTGGGGCCAAACGCCGCTCCCCCGCCCCAATCCCGGGGCTGCAGCAGGGCCATACACCTCCGCCCACAATGCTGCTGCACCAGGAAGAGAGGACTCCCCCAGCCCAGTGCAGCTTGTGGGGACCAAAGGCTGGAGGGGAGTCCTCTCTCCCTACCACAGCCCCAGGGCAGCCTGCTCCCCAAACCCCTCATCCCTGGCCCCACCCCAGAGCCCGCACTCCCCAACACCCCAACCCTCTGCCCCAGCAAATCACCAATACATTGGTGCACATAAAATTCAATTGCACACGGATGGGAAAAATTAGAAGGAACATTGGTTGTCCCTTCCAAGACGGCCAGGATTAGCAGCTAGGAGCCCCTGGCTGGGGCGCTCTCAGCAGCATGGGTGAGATCCGACCCACCTCCACCCCCGAGAACCTCCTGCGGCTGCAGGAAGCTCTACTGTTGCTGCCTTTGGAGTCCAGCTCTGAAAGCAGCACAGAAGTGAGGGTGGCAATCCCATGATCCTCCTACAGCAGGTTTGCGAACTCCCCGCCCCCCGATCCCTTTTTGGGTCAAGACCCCCACAGTTACAACACCATGAAATTTCAGATTTAAACATCTGAAAACGTGAAATTTACCAATTTTCAAATCCTATGGCCATAAAACCGACCATAATGGACAGTAAATTTGGTAGGGCCCTAGCGATGGTGTAAAGACTGTATTATAATGCACATGAACGAGGAGGGATGAATTAAGATTGTACAGTCAACCCTAATTCTAGCTTAATAATAATTCAATAAAAATAATAATTCAAGCTTAATAATATTCTTGTAACATAGTTTTTGTGCTTTATTACATACAAACTTGCCACCCAAATACTGAAAACTTAAAGTCCAATGCTCCATTAAGAAACTAAACCCCTAATGAAATATATGCTTGCAATATCTGTTTACTTAACTAATTAAATTAGTTTATACGCCTTTTGTAAATTAAATATTTGAAAACAGTTCCTTCTTCACTTTGGAGCTCAAAATTCTGTATTTCCCTTTCAAAAACTGGTGATATCACAACTACCTAAAACAATATGGGTATTGGACAGGAAAGATGGCTTTGAAGCACAGGACTGAAAGTAAGGACTTCCAGGCCCTGTCCCAGGTAATGTCATGTACTCATTTTGTGACACTGAGCAAATCACTTGTGGGTTTATTTTCAGAGGTCCTAGGGAGCTACAACTCCTATTAAGTTAGCCTCAGGCGCTCAGCCTTTTTAAAAGTCAGCCCACTAATTTCGGGGCTCAGTTTCTCCACTAGTACAATAGGGATAATAATACTACTTTACCTCACAGAGTATAAGCCTTAACTCAGTTTTAGTAATGCTTTGAAATCTTTGGGTTTAAAGCACTGCAACTGAAAAGTACTTTTAACTCTATGTTGAGAGTTCCACAGGCAAGGACTATGTTACTTGCCTTTATCACAAACATAATAGAAAAAAATACCACCTGCTGTCACAGAGCAAGACACTGACTCTTGAACACTGGCTTCTGCAAATTATATCGGGGCAGGTATTTTTTAAATGGTCTGATTTTAAAACATACCCTTGAAATTGTTAATGATTTTACATTTTAAAGGTAATTGCCAAGTTTAAAAAATCAATTGAAAAGACAATCATTAAAGAAACCATTAGAAAAACTAACATACAAAAACAAACTAGATAAGAAAAGCTTATATTACAGATAGCATCCTTCAACTATAAAGCCTCAGGCTAGGCTTTCCTTTCCTTTCCTATGTTTAAAAAAGAAATTAAAAGGCAAAACCTACATAGATCAGGTCACTTTAGTACATGAAGCAATATTACAGAAAAAAATTAAGAGCAAAATGTATCAACTAGCTTTCTTCCAGCAAAGCATCCACTAAAATATGATCTCCTACCTTTTTCTTAACAATCTTAATCTAATCCATTTAAAAAAAATTCTGCTTGATCTTGTAACTGCAGTTCTCTCTCAATTTTTAAGTTCTTTTTATAATGTATTCCTAGCTTGAAGCACATAGGACTCTCAGAGACACCATGTCATCACAGCAAACTATGCGCACACCTTTTCTGCATGTCAAAATATACCTATAATTTAAGTTTTTGGTGGGGAGGAAGACTTCCCCATTGATGCAAAAATGATCTTAATGAAATTATTCAACATTTTTAATATTAGGTCACTACAAACTTATTTGTGCCTTTACAAGTGTGGCGTTGCATTCCATATGCTTTATGGAAATATGCTTATGAGTATGACATAACTGGAATATGCTTCACGCTAAATACCCCTTCTATGGTGTCATTAGAAAGCTTGTAATCTACTAAGTGACGGTCCCAAGGGGATCTATGTGACCAAACCCGTCACAGTAGCATAGTCGGCAGGATATGTGCACAGCTGATTGCTTTGAGACACTGGTAATGACTTTAAGTGAGCTTTGAGTGTGGTGGCTGGAGAACAGACAAAGGAGTTTCTATTTGCTTATTTCGGGTAAGGGAATTAGGGACAGAAAAATAAGCAAAATGAGCAAGAGCGAAGCTCAAAAGAAGTTCTCAAAACTTGGAACTGCACAAGTTGCAGATTGCTGAGAAGGAAAATGAATACAAAAGGCAGATGGAATTAAGACAAATGCAAACTGATGCACAAATTGCCAGGGAGAAAGCTGCGCACCAGCAAGCCCTGGAACTCAGGCAGCTAGAGGCTAATGAAAAAAGGCAGGAGAAAGAGAGACAGAGGAGCAAGACCTGCAGTTAAAAGACAAAGAAACTGAGGCCCAGAAACAGGCTCAGATAGAAGCACAAAAACCTGCACTGGAATTAAAAGACAAAGAAATACAGGCCCAAATGCATGAAGCATGGACTGGGTGTAATGAAGTGCAAGATACAGAACTCTTCAGCAGCTGGCTTCACTTCCCCAAAAATCCACAAATGGGAACGGTTATGCCCACCATATGATGAATCCAGTGATACTGCCGAATATTTCATCACCTTTGAGAGACTGTGCACTTTCCATGTGATTCCTGAGGATCAAAAGATGACTACTTTGGTTGCAAAATTGACTGGAAGAGCTCTGGACATATTCAATAAAATGGCTATTGCTGATGTTTCAGACTATGGTGTATTTAAGGAATCAGTTTTGAAACAGTTTCAGATTATACCTGAAACCTACAGGGTTAAATTCAGGAGCCTTAAGAGGGAAACTGGATTAAGTAATGTGGCTCATGTAAATGAAATGAGGGATTTGTTAGGCAAATGGCTAAGGGGAAAAAGGCATTACAAGCTTTTAAGAAATATGTGATTTGGTTGCTCAGGAGCAGTTCCTGAATATGTGCAGTGACGATGTAAAACAGTATTTGTGGTACAAAAAGGTGGATGCAGTAGTATCCCAGGCTGCTGCCTCTTACCACACAGGATTTGTAAAGGTTGCTTCTACACAACCAAGCAGTGAGCATATACATGCTGTTAAGCTTAATGGCAAAGTGCTCCAAGCACCTTTAGCTAAGGTACACATGGAAACTGGTGATTTGCTGAACTGACTGTCACAGTAGTGACACACAATTTTGCACCGTTTCTACTGCGGCATGACTTTTTTAATGTGACAGATTCTGTCCCAGCGTTTGTTAGCAACAAGAAGGAATCTTGTGCTGAAAGCCCCAGAGCGGAGGATGAAGTCACATGTGCTGCTAGGAAAATAGAAGAGTGTCTCTTGAATTCCTCTGTAGCAGTGGAAAATGGGCTTTTGGGGGCAGGGATGGTCAAGACCAGTTCCTCTAGCCCCAGAGCTGAAGGCAGGTCCTTGAGGGAAGGTGTGGATAGAGCCAGCTCCTGTCCTGTGATCATCTCCCTGGGGGAAGAGGATGATCCACCTGGTAACAGAGGGGCCTTCCCAGCTGCTGACTGCCAGGAAGTTGCAGGTCAGCAGGGGACAGGCCCTGCCCTAGGGTGCACAGGGACATGTATCCTGGAGGGGAGAGTCCACCCAGCTGACCTTTTGGAAACAGAGAGTGAGGTGACCGAGGGGATCTTAACAATCCAAAGCGCTCCACTGAAGGATGTTGTTCCTGCTACACTTGTAAGAGATAAAACTGTTCCTTCAAGGCAAGAGGAAGAAACACTTTGCACTTGGGAAGCTTCACAAGCAGGTGAGGCCTGACACAAAGAGATTCCAGAGGGAGGGGCCGAGGGCAGGTGTCATAAATATAAAGGGAAGGGTAAACCCCTTTGAAATCCCTCCTGGCCAGGGGAAAGCTCCTCTCACCTGTAAAGGGTTAAGAAGCTAAAGGTAACCTCGCTGGCACCTGACCAAAATGACCAATGAGGAGACAAGATACTTTCAAAAGCTGGGAGGAGGGAGAGAAACAAAGGGTCTGTGTCTGTCTGTATGCTGGTTTCTGCCAGGGATAGACCAGGAATGGAGCCTTAGAATTTTTAGTAAGTAATCTAGCTAGGTATGTGTTAGATTATGATTTCTTTAAATGGCTGAGAAAAGAATTGTGCTGAATAGAATAACTATTTCTGTCTGTGTATCTTTTTTGTAACTTAAGGTTTTGCCTAGAGGGGTTCTCTATGTTTTGGAATCTAATTACCCTGTAAGATATCTACCATCCTGATTTTACAGGGGGGATTTCTTTATTTCTATTTACTTCTATTTTTTATTAAAAGTCTTCAATGAAAAAGCATTCAGTTTTTTACAAGTTCTCAGATCCAAGGGTTTGGGTCTGTGGTCACCTATGCAAATTGGTGAGGCTTTTTATCCAACATTTCCCAGGAAAGGGGGGGTGCAAGTGTTGGGAGGATTGTTCATTGTTCTTAAGATCCAAGGGTCTGGGTCTGTAGTCACCTAGGCAAATTGGTGAGGCTTTTTACCAAACCTTGTCCAGGAAGTGGGGTGCAAGGTTTTGGGAAGTATTTTGGGGGGAAGGACGCGTCCAAACAGCTCTTCCCCAGTAATCAGTATTAGTTTGGTGGTGGTAGCGGCCAGTCCAAGGACAACGGGTGAAATATTTTGTACCTTGGGGAAGTTTTGACCTAAGCTGGTAAAGATAAGCTTAGGAGGTTTTTCATGCAGGTCCCCACATCTGTACCCTAGAGTTCAGAGTGGGGGAGGAACCTTGACAGCAGGCATGGCTGCAGTGTACTCTTTCCTTGCCAAAACCCAAAACACATACCTGAATTAAGAGCCTTCACCAAAAAGACAGAAGACTCTGTGTCTAAACCCCTACCATGGTACACAAAGAAATTAGGAAATGCAACTGACACTGCACAAGCTAAACGGTGCGCACCTGTCTGCCATGGATTTGCTAGATATCTTGTGTCTTTGGCTACTGCACCTATAGGTCAAGACAAAGGAGTTAATATTAATGGTAAATGCTTTGAAGATGTGTAACATACCTGATTTTTGGAAAAAACTTTTATACATGCTAGGGATGGTGACAAGACAGTCCAACAAGCATGTTGCTTTTCAGCTTATACCTATAAACAGGCTGGAAGCTTGGCATAGCAGCAAAAGCATAACAGGCCTATGCTGCTGTGTGGAAAGGGAAACTGAGACACACCACCTCATGGCATTGGTGGCTAAATGCCAAGACACTTACAGTTTAATAGATATTGCTGTCTGCATTCTGTTAGCAATTCTACACCCTAACACGTTTTCAGGCACCTGGGGACCAGGAACCCAGAACTTTGCAAGAACCCCTATGAATAGCATTATAGTGTTTGATAATGCTGGATGGGGGTATGACCAGAGCTGAACCAGAATTTTAAATGTGCTGCCTCTGCCATGGACAGTGTCCAAGTCTCTGGCAATAAGTTCAGGAGGAGGGTGTGATGTTGCACTCCATATGCTTTATGGAAATATGCTTATGAATATGACATAACTGGAATATGCTTCATGCTAAATGACACCTTCTTTGGTGTCATTAGAAAGCTTGTAATCTACTAAGTGTGTTCATCCTATTTGTTTAAATGTATTATTTCTATATCTGGAGTTCGGAGAATAAGATATAAACTTGTATCACTGATGCAAACATATTAAGTGGAGGCCGTTAAGGATGCTCCAGAAACAATCAGTTGTAAATGGCCTTAGTTACTTAAAAGCCTTCCTGTGTAAGCATGGACCAGCCCATAGGGAATGGAGACTTCAGTGACATGTGACCATGTCACCTGATAATGAAATCCATCTTATATCTGGTACCTTTCCATTTAGAAGGAGGGGTGGGGACCCAGAGAGACAAAGGTTTCCCACCTTGTGCCAAAGCTATAAAAGGGGATGGAGCAGGACAAAGGAGGCCAATCATGAGAAAACCCCAGCTTATCACCTGAGATGTCTGCTGGAACTAACAAGGACTGTACCAGGGGAAAGGATTGGGCCCAGAATAGGAAGGAGTCTAGTCTGTGAAAGAAGCTTATTGGAACATCTCTGAGGGTGAGATATTACCTGTAATCAGTTTCTTAATGTATTAGGCTTAGACTTGCATGTTTTTGCTTTATTTTGCTTAGTGACTTACTTTGTTCGGTCCATTATTACTTGAAACCACTTAAATCCTACGTTTTATACTTAATAAAATCACTTCTGTTTATTAATGAACCCAGCGTAAGTGATTAATACTTGGTATTAATCTGTATTAAGCTGTGCGTATATCTCTATCAATGATATAGAGGGCGAACAATTTATTAATTTACCCTATATAAGCTTTATACAGAGTAAAACAGATTTATTTGGGGTTTGGATCCCATTGGGAGCTGGGTGTCTGGGTGCTGCAGATAGGTAACCTTCTGAGCAGTTTTACTAAAGTCTGCAGCAGGCTAGTATGTCTGGCTCAACAAGGCAGGGTTCTAGAGTCCCAAGCTGGCAGGGAAAACGTACTCAGAGGTAATTTCAGTACTTCAGGTGACAGTCCCAAGAGGATCTCTGTGACCAAACCCATCACAACAAGTATGTCATAGCCGAGATATTTGAAAACATAACAATACTGCATATTTTAATTAGTTTTGTTATAAAAAATTCTAATTAACCAAAGGAATTTCCAGGAGGCTTCTGCTTTCTGGTGTTCCAGAGACAAGTAAGTCTCATGGATGTAACTCCTCCTTGGCTATAAAACCACATTTATTACTCCTAAGGGTGTTTATATAAAATCAGAAAAGCTGCATTTTTAACTTTTTCTTGCTTTACATTTTCTTTGCCAATTGCTTTTATACTATGTTTTGAAAAATGGATATATGCTTGGTTGTTATGATGGGTATGTCAAACAAAATGCAGGATAGGAGTTTTAAATGTAAAGGCTTCAACTAGTAAACACAATTTGGTCAAAAGGACTTCACAGAGAATTAACACTGAAGATCCTTATCAAACCATAACACCTAGAGGTAAAGTAAGCCCAGCCTTCCCCTCTTTGCAAAAAAAAGCCTCTAGGAAAAATGTGTGTAGTTGGAAATGTTTTAAACCTTTTGTTAATTTCTTAAATGCTGAAATGGAAAACATCTTTGTGAAATGTATACTTGCAACTATGGTAGCTAAATGCAAAGCTCCTCATAATTCCTAATATCATTAACTGTGTAAATAGTAAAATGCTTTGTGCAACAACATGAAATCTAATGATATTGCTAAACTAATTACTAGAATAAAAAGCCATTTAAGTACAGAATATTTATATTAATGGATAATTAATTACTGGCTTTGCTCAAGAAATTCCCTCACCTACCTCAGGAAGACAAGAAGAATCATTTCTCCAAAAACTGTTATAAAAAATCAGCAATTTCTTTAATAACTATTTATGCTAAAGATTCTTTTTAAGAATTACTGAATTGTTTAGAACAGTGTTTAAAAGGAAGTAAAAAGCTTTCAATAAAGAACTGGAGTGTTCGGAATTTTTGAAAACGGAAATTAATTTCCAGCTGGTCTCTCATAAAATTAAAGAAACATTTCAGAAATGGAGTAAAGAAAGTTAAAATTAACTTTAAAGAAGTCCTGAGAATTTCCCGTCATAAAGAAAAAGGAAATATGACTGTCAAGAAAGAATGACAACCCTAATTCATATATGAATTAACAAACTACATGTTCATAAGATGAAGGGGCTACAAAGGACAACCGAATAGAAGTTAATGAGCCAAAGATAGCAACCATCTTTAAATCTAGAAAACCCTGGAAGAGGTCTGTTTTCCTCTAACTTCATGGGCAAAGGAAGAAGAAGAGTATTTAAAAAACCTCTGAAGTGAGCAGTCCTCAAACAAACACGCTCCCTGATAACCATGCTCAAACACACGCACACACCCCGCTAACCTATTTAACCAGCAAGCATGCATCAACTTATCCTATTAATCTCTAAAAGCAAGCTACCACAGACAGCTAAGAAAACCAGAGCAGATTCAAGAAGAAATCAAACCAAGAACTCTTCCCAAGACTTCAGCAAGGATTGGTAAGAGGAAGTTAACTAAGACACTTTCAAAGGACCTGATTTACAAATGTGTGTGATTTTTTTATTGGGATATGGAAATGCTGTTGTAACTTAATATCTTAACAGTTTCTCCTTTTAATCACCAAATGGTTACACCATGTATTCCTGGAGAGGAGACAGGGGATAAACACTGCTGAACAGAGAAATAGTGGGGTTTAATCATCTTTAAGAAACTTCATATTTGTAATTAGCTATTTCAAGACATCTCTTTAAATGGCTTTGCGATACAGCATGGCCAGAGGGCAGCAGGAGAGTGTGAGAAAGGGAGCCTTATTCCCTGTAGAGGGAAAAAAGTTTGCTATAAATTAATTAAAGCACCTGAAGCCAGTCAGAGCACCTGAAGCCAGTCACATGATAAAAAAACCCTGCTTCAATCAGACAAGAGGAGGACTTGAAGCAGAGTGGATTGGTGTTGGAGCAGAGAGCAGTTTGGAGGAGTTGAAGCAGAGTGGATTGATGTGGGAGTAGAGAGCAGTTTGGAGGAGTTGAAGCAGAGTGGATTGGCACTGGAGCAAAGAGCAGTTTGGAGGGAAGCAGAGGAGAGTTTGGAGAAGTGCTGTGGTGGGCTAAGACCACCTAGACCCTCGATAAAGGGACACCTGGTTTGTGCAGAGGGAGGGCAGGAAGCCCCAAAAGCTGAAGAGCAGGAGATAGAAGTAGCCCAGGAGAAGGAACCGCTAGTTCTAGTGGTTTACTGCTATCTCTAGGGCCCCTGGGTTGGGACCCGGAGTAGAGGGCAGGCCCAGGTCCCTCCCTCTCCACTCCCCTCCTCCAGGACACTAGTGGGGCAGGTAATACCCCAGTTCAGGGGCAAGAAACGGTGCCCTGAACCCCCTCTCCCCCCCCACCAGAAAAGGAAGCGCGAGACCCATCATAGTAGTGCTGGCAATTTGCCACAGGCTTCTTCTAAGTAACTGATTTAAATATCTTCTTTGATTTCATAAAACTACTTATTTTGCCCTGTTCTAAACTGTCTGGTTATTATTAATAGCTAAGAGGATCCTCCTGCCCTTAAACAAATTCTTTTCCCAATTATAAAAACTTAATAATTATTATTAATAATTAATATATATAATATATATAATAATATATAATTAATAATTTTATTAATAATAATAGTAACCTATGAGATACTAAGCTGGCCTTAGTAAATTTGGGACAACATATACTTAGGTTTTAACTTATCAAATGAAGAACATCCCCAGAGCGGTTTACTTTCCAAGATGTAATCTCTGTTTTTACTTTCCAAGATGTAATCTCTGTTAAATGCTCTCAGAGGCATAAAGAAGAGATTTTAACACATGTAACCAATTTATTATTTGGGTTCTATCATTTTGTTTCCTGTTTTCTTCTCCTCACTTTAATAATAAAATAGCCCTAGTTAATAATTTAATATTTTGTTTGGCTTTAATTGTGGCATCTTCAAAGATATGTAAAAGAATACCTGGGATTAAAGCAGTGGGAATCACACCCCTGAACTGGCAGCAAGAGAAACAATTCGTAAGAGTTGACCTACCACTTCTTTTTAGTCATTTTTAAAATAAAATGACTTGGTATCCAACAACTTAAAATTATCCCTTTTGACCCCACATGTACTAATTAAATAAATCAAAATATCATACAATAGCTCAGAGTTGTAAAGTTAAGCTAAGTATTGCTCAATTTACTTTTGTTTTGATTTATACATTCGTTCAATATTAAGGAGTGCTTATACTTTACTCAGAGTATTGCTTAAGTTTAAAAATTCAATTATATAAATAGACAAATGCACTGACCTCCTTCACAGAATTAGAATATATAAGCAAATGAAAACATACTGTAAATATTTATGATTTTCCAGCAGAATCTCCCTCACACCTACAGCAAATGGGCCTACCAGCATGTCCAGAAGGTTAATAAACTATAACTATTTTGGACCATGGAGCATGGCTCTAGATAAAACACTGGTATTCCCATTACATCAGTCAAGAACTGATTTTGGAGGCAGGTGCTTGACATCTTTCTCTCAAACACAAGGCTGGCCATAGTACAATGTATATTGAGTATCAGCAAACAGAATGCCATTAGTGCCTCTCCTTCTGAACACAAGTAATAGAAAGTAGAATTCTAGCCAGGTAGGGAAGATACAAAGTGTACAAAAAATGTAAAAAATGAGTAATCTAGACAGAGTATATTTTCACTATTTTATTTCACAAGTTGATGCCTGTGGGCCCTATGTCATGAAAATATTTTTTTATAAACTGTAAGCAATACCTATCTTTTATAATTCAGGTTATGTTATAGGATGTATAACTGGCAAATGGAATATGCACAACTGTTTCCAAAACTGCTGTTATACTTCATTCCCAAATGCCTGAAATGCATTATTTTATCTGTTCCCAAACTGCTCTGTAGAGTACTTTCTGGGAGACCACAGAGTTGACATGTCAAATTGGTTTGGCTTCTTCTTGTATCCAGTGTCATGTCAGGGTCTTCTTAAAGACTTCCAAGCAAAAACAGCTTCTTTAGAGGCTAACGATGCATAAAAGAGGACGTGGAAGCAGGAGCTGTTCAAGAGAATGGAGGCAGCAGCAGGACTGAAACTATAGGCAACTATTGAACTACCCGCCACCCTGCTGTTGGGTGTGGAGTTACAAGTAATTGGCAGGTGATAAATGTGCAGGGGAGCCAAGGAGTAGGCAACACAGGCTGAGGAGAGAAGAACAGAATAAATCAGATTAGAGATTAAATGAGATGCAAAAGGAGACTGATTTTTTCCCTAAAATGAACACCACACTTAAGATATTAATTAGTATGATAGCACCTAGAAGTCCTAGACATGGACCACTGAGCTAGGCGCTGTACAATTGTCAATTTTTTTTGGTAGGTATCATGGCAAAGGACAGATTTTTAAGGAGGAATTTGAAGAGTAATCAAGTGGCTTTGTGGAAGTTTAGAGGGAGCATCTCCCAATCATGAAGGGCAACATAGAGAAGCATGAAAAGGTTTGTTTGAATATAGAACAGTGAGTGCTCAAAGCTGATGTCATGGGCAGATCAGAGACAAAAGCCAACATTTTGATGCTGAATGAAAGGTGATAGGTAGAATGAGGACAGGCCATGAAGGGCCTTGAAAGCGAAGACAAGAAGCGTACGTTCAACACAATAGAAAAGAGGGAGCTAATGGAGGGAAGCAAAGAGAGAGGTGACAGGGTCTGTCATAAATATAAAGGGAAGGGTAAACACCTTTAAAATCCCTCCTGGCCAGAGGAAAACCCCTTTCACCTGTAATGGGTTAAGAAGCTAGGATAACCTCGCTGGCACCTGACCAAAATGACCAATGAGGAGACCAGATATTTTCAAAAGCTGGGGGGGGGGGGGACGACAAAGCCTCTCTCTCTGTCTGTGTGATGCTTTTGCCGGGGACAGAACAGGAATGGAGTCTTAGAACTTAGTAAGTAATCTAGCTAGATATGCGTTAGATTCGGATTTCTTTAAATGGCTGAGAAAATAAGCTGTGCTGAATGGAATGGATATTCCTGTTTTTGGGTCTTTTTGTAACTTAAGGTTTTGCCTAGAAGGATTCTCTATGTTTTGAATCTAATTACCCTGTAAGGTATTTACCATCCTAATTTTACAGAGGTGATTCTTTTTACTTTTTCTTCTATTAAAATTCTTCTTTTAAGAAACTGAATGCTTTTTCATTGTTCTTATGATCCAAGGGTTTGGGTCTGTGGTCACCTATGCAAATTGGTGAGGATTTTTATCAAACCTTCCCCAGGAAAGGGGGGGGTAAGATTTGGGAGGATTTTTGGGGGGAAAGACATTTCCAGACTAACTCTTTCCTAGTAACAGGTGTTAGACGTTTGGTGGTGGCAGCGAAAGTCCAAGGGCAAAAGGTAAAATAGTTTGTACCTTGGGGAAGTTTTAACCTAAGCTGGTAAAAGTAAGCTTAGGAGGTTTTTATGCAGGTCCCCACATCTGTGCCCTAGAGTTCAGAGTGGGGAAGGAACCTTGACAGGGTCAAAACCACAGACTAGGAAAATCACCTTTGCAGCAACATTCTGAATAGATATAAATAAGGCAAGGCTGCTTTTGTCAAGGCCAGAGAAAAGGATGTTGCAGTAATCAACACATGAGATGATGAGATCTTGGACAAGAGTTTTAGCTGTGTGAGTGGATCTTAGGAAAAGACATATCTTAGAGACATTATATAAAAAGAATCGGCAAGATTTAAACACATCCTGGACGTGAAGACCCAGAAAGAAGTCCAAGTTGAAGGTAACACCGAGGTTACAGGCCTGAATGAAAGGGATAATGATTGTCTTGTCCACAGAGACCAAGAAAGAAGATACCACGGATGGGCTGTAGGGGTGGGGAAGGTGCATTAAGAG
This sequence comes from Lepidochelys olivacea, assembly GCF_965140295.1. Lineage (NCBI taxonomy): Eukaryota > Metazoa > Chordata > Testudines > Cheloniidae > Lepidochelys > Lepidochelys olivacea. The sequence continues at coordinate 70,203,542 of NC_140411.1, read as the reverse complement.
TTCTCTTTTAGGCATGCTGAGCTCGAGCTGTCAGCTAGACTTCCATGAGATATCAGAGAGACAGGCAGAGATTTTAGTTTGGACAGAAAGAGTTCCATCTGGAACAGAGAAGTACATTCATGAGTCGTCAGTATACAGTTGGTAGTTGAATCTGTTTGCAATGAGCTTACTCAGAGATAAGCTGTAGAAGAAGACAAGAAGGCGGCCAAGGGCAGAGTCCTGTGGAACAGCCACAGAAAGCTGGAGGGTGGATGAGGAGGATCCTCCAAAGGCATCACTGGAGAGGTGACCAGAGAGGTAGGAGGAGAACCAAGGAAAGACTCAGGTAAGTCAAGGAAGGATAAAATTTCAAGAGGAGGAGCATGGACCACTGTGGCTACCAGATAAAAGAGAATGAGGATGGAGTACTGGTTCTGATATTTGGCTATACATGTTGATGAGAGCTATGTTAGTTGAGTGCAAGTGCATTCAAGATTAAAATAACTACTTACCTAACAACACATTCTTATGTAAGCAATTACTGTAGTTGTCACAGTCACAAGTGGGATAACAAATGAGAAAGGAATAGTTCCACAATGTGATCTTTCTAAAATGTGGCTCACATTATGAAAAAATTAGACCATCCTGTATTACTTGATTGATTTTACAACTAATGTATACGACAATCAATAAAAAAAATGGCCAGTGAAAACTGAGGAAGGAACAAAAGTACAGAATCATGTATGCTGCTGACATGACTTAAATTACTACAGAAATAGTAGAAAACCTACTATCTAACTTTAAAGAGAATGCATAGTAATTACAAGGTAACTCATAACTCCAGTTAGGTTTGATTACTCCAAAAGCACTGTGATTAATGCAAACAAAAGTATTGTTAAACTAAAAATGAACAAAGGTATTGTCAATGTTAGGCCTCAAACTTCCAGAAGCTTCAGAAAGCAAGATCCGCAAAGTTAAACTGAAACTTGAGGTCAGAATGCGCTGCAACCAGGTAACACTTTAGGCTGGCTCATATGTATGAAGATAAACTATGCACCTGAGCATAGCTTATAATATTAAAGCAACCATGTCATAACCATACAGCTAAAGGTAGCCTAGAATTCCTCCTTACCTGTAAGGGGTTAAGAAGCTCAAATAACCTGGCACCTGACCAAAAGGACCAATGGGGAAAGAAGATACTTTCAAATCATGGGGGACGGGGGGGGCGCGAGGCTTTGTTTGTGTTCTTTGTTTTGTGTGTTCTCTGGGGAAGCAGAGACGCATCAGGTCAGAAAACTCCTTCTCCTAAAATCATCCTAAAATAAGTCTCAATATTGCAAAACGAGTAAGTAAATAAGGCAAGGCACATTAGATTATCTTTTGCTTTTAGCTTGTGAATTTTCCCTATGCTTAGAGGGAGGTTTATCCCTGTTTTTGTAACTTTAAAGTTTTGCCTAGAGGGGAATCCTCTGTGTTTTGAATCTGATTACCCTGTAAAGTTACCTTCCATCCTGATTTTACAGAGGTGCTTCTTTTACTTTTTTTTCTTTATAATAAAGTTCAGGTTTTTAAGAATCTGGTTTAACTATTTGGTTGGTTTATTATTCTCAAGCCTCCCCAGGAAAGGGGGTGAAGGGGCTTAGGGGGATATTTTAGGGAACAGGAACTCAAAGTGGTCCTTTCCCTGAATCTTTGTCTAACTCACTTGGTGGTGGCAGCAGTACCGATCCAAGGATAAGGAAGGATTTGTGCCTTGGGGAAGTTTTTAACCTAAGCTGGTAAAAATAAGCTTAGGGGGTCTTTCATGCGGGTCCCACATCTGTACCCTAGAGTTCAGAGTGGGGAGAGAACCCTGACAAAGCACATTTGAGATAATTGGCTACATGAAGATAAACTATGCAGCCGCTCATAGTTTATAATATCAAGGTAACCACACTAACCACACTAAGAATTTTGTCCACCCTGATTGGTTGGTCTGTTTTAAAACACGGCCAACACATAAGATAAAAAGTACCTGAAGGCGCAGAACTAAGGTGTATGTGTCTTGATCATAAGGGGACCCCTCTTTGATCAGGAAACCTGACCCACACCCCCTGAACTGAAGGGACGTGCACGTCTCGACTGTCTGTACCTGGCCAGTGTGGAAAATGGCCGACTGAAGCGTAACGTATTTTCGGACGAATGCAGGGTAAAATTATGAAGTAAAGATATCTGGTTGCTCGAGCTGAATTGATCTCAAGTTTGTATTGATACCATAGTGTTAAGAATAATAGTAGGTAGTTGGTGAATAACTTTACATGTACTTGTGCTTGTCTTCAGTATAACTTGCCATTTATATTAATCCTTATTCAGTGCTGGACTTTAATCTTTCTTTTCTTGTTTTGTCTGTGTTGCTTTTATAGCCGTAAATCATTAAAAACCTTTTTTGAAGAATAATTAGTAGTTTTAAATTCTCTTATACGGGCACTACTCAACCCCATTACATCTGTGTTGGGTGGTGGGAAGTAGCAATCGCCCAGGGCACAATTAGGGCCCTGATGCGTGTCCCTTTCTTCCTTAATCTCCGCAAGCACCTCTCAAATCAATCATCAGAAATGAAGTTCCTTTTTAGCACTTTTTCTGAGGTGAAAGTTTAACTTGTAAAATGCATCTGATGAACTGGGTATTCACCCACGAAAACTTATGCTCCAATACGTCTGTTAGTCTATAAGGTGCCACAAGACTATTTGCCGCTTTAACTTGTAACAGAAAACTAAAACATTTTAAACATGCTAACAATAAGCAGCATTTTACAAGTCTTATTTGTATTTAATTCAAAATGCTTGTTGGTTATTCATTGCATTTATGCATTTGGGGGAGAGAGGAAAGGATTTTTAATTTTAAGCTAATGTAGCCATCTGGTGGTTAATATTGGTAATACAGATTTTAAGAACCATGCAAAACATACAGAGAATAAAATGTGTGTGTTAATACACACACAAATGCAATGACACGGTGTGCCAATGATGATATTTGAACACCTGTGTCACACTTCACATCTCTTGTCTGTCACAAAATATTTTATATGGACTCTGTGCAGTCTTTCAAGGTATTTAACTGTGAGTAATTCTTAAGACTTAAATCTGCAAATCTCTGTGTCTGGGCACTCACATTAGTTATTTTACAAAAAGTAGTCATTTCCCAAGGAAGATTAGATTTATTAGAAAAAAAAAGCTACTCACCTTTGTAACTGTTTTTCTTCGAGATGTGTTGCTCATATCCATTCCAGTTAGGTGTGCATGCGCCTCGTGCATGGCCATTAGAGAATTTTTATCCTAGCAACACCCGGGGGGTCAGCTGTGGAACCCCCTGGAGTGACGCCTTTATGTCACTCGATATATACCCCAGCTGACCCAGTGGCCCCTCAGTTCCTTAGAATCATAGAATATCAGGGTTGGGAGGGACCTCAGGAGGTCATCTAGTCCAACCCCCTGCTCAAAACAGGACCAACCCCAACTTAATCATCCTAGCCAGGACTTTATCAAGCCTGACCTTAAAAACTTCAAAGGAAGGAGGTTCTACCACCTCCCTAGGTAACGCATTCCAGTTCTTCACCACCCTCCTAGTGAAAAAGGTTTTCCTAATATCCAACCTAAACCTCCACCACTGCAACTTGAGACCATTACTCCTCGTTCTGTCATCTGCTACCACTGAGAACAGTCTAGATCCAGCTACTCCGACAGAGGAGAAGGGGGGCGGGTTTGGAATGGATATGAACAACACATCTCGAAGAATAACAGTTACAAAGGTGAGTAACCGATTTTTCCTCTTAGAGTGCTTACTCATATCGATTCCAATTAGGTGACTCCCAAGTCTTACCTAGGTGGTGGGGTCAGAGTGAAGGAACGTAATTGTAGGACAGCTCTACCAAATGCCACATTGTCTCTGGCCTGCGGACAATGGCATAGTGCAAAGCAATAGTCTACTGAGGACCAAGTTGCGACTCTGCAGATCTCCTGGATCGGCACCTGGGCCAGAAAAGTCGCCAAGGAGGCCTGAGCTCTTGTGGAATGAGCAGTGAGGGGCGGGGTTGGAACACTGGCCAGGTCATAGCAAGCGTGGATGCAGGATGTGATCCATGAAGAGATCCGCTGAGAGGAGACCGGTAGGCCCTTCATCTGGTCCACCACTGCAACGAAGAGCTGGGTCATTTTCCTGAACGGCTTCGTACACCCAATGTAGAAGGCAAGGGTACCAATCAACATTGAGGGAATGCAGACGCTGTTCTTGGCAACTGGCATGCAGTTTTGGATTAAAAAAACAGAAGAAAAATGTCCTGGCTGATATGCAAGGTTGATACCCCCTTTGGAAGAAAGGCTGGGTGAGGCCGTAGCTGCACCTTATCTTTATGGAAGATCATGGAGGGTGGTTCTGAGGTAAGGGCTCTGATCTAGGAGAAATGCCTCGCCGACGTGATGGCAACAAGGAAAGCCGTTTTCCAGGAGAGGTATAAAAGAAAGCAGGTGGCCAGCGGTTTGAACAGGGGCCCCATGAGTCTGGAGAGAACCGGGTTAAGGTCCCATGTGGGGACTGGCTGCCGAACCTCTGGGTAAAGACGGTCCGAGCCCTTGAGGAGCCTACCGACCATGGGATTGGCGAAGACAGATCAGCCATTCGCGCCTGGGTGAAAAGCCGAGATGGCCGCCAGGCGAACTCTGACAGATGATGTCACCAGGCCCTGCTGTTTCAGACTCAGGGGATAGTCCAAAATGACAGGCGCGGACGCTTGGAGGGGGGGGTGTGCTGCAGTGAGTGCACCAGCACGAGAATCACTTCCACTGAGCCATATACATGGCCTGAGTGGAGGGCTGCCTGCTGCCCATCAGTACTTGCGTACTGAATCCAAACAAAGAAGTTCTGAATGGTTCAGCCATGCAGCATCCACGCTGTGAGGTGGAGAGATCGTAGGTCGGGGTGATAGAGGCGGCCATGATCCTGAGTGATCAGGTCTGGAAGAAGGGGCAGCGGGACTGGAGCGTCCACAGAGCTCTCCAACAGTGTAGTGTATCAATGTTGTCTGGGCCACGCCAGAGCTACCAGAATCACTCACGCCCTGTCCCTGCACACCTTGAGCAAGACCCTGTGCACAAGGGGAAATGGAGGGAAGGCGTAAACAGTTGACTCATCCATGGGAGCAGGAAGGCATCTGTGAGAGAGCCTGGAGAGTGACCTTGGAGGGAGCAGAAAGCCGGGCATTTCCGATTGCTGCAGGAGGCAAACAGGTCGACCTGGGGAAACCCCCACCTTCGGAAGATGGGGTGGATGACAACCAGTCTAAGTGACCACTCGTGGGAATGGAAGGATCTGCTTAGGTTGTCCGCAAGTGTGTTCTGGACCCCAGGGAGAAAAGATGCCACTAGGTGAATGGAGTGGGCTGTGCAGAACTCCCACAGTCGAATGGCCTCCTGACAGAGGGGAGAGGAATGGGCCCCCCCTTACTTGTTGATGTAGAACATGGTTGTGGTATTGTCTGTGAGGACTGCCACACAACAACTGTGCAACCACTCCTGAAAGGCTTGACAAGCAAGACATACTGCCATCAGCTCCCGCATGTTGATACGGAGGGAAAGTGCCGACGGTGACCATAGGCCCTGCGACTGAACATCCCCAAGGTGGACACCCCATCCCAGGGCTGACGCGTCTGTGATGAGGGACAAGGAGGGCTGAGGGTTGTGGAAGGGGACTCCTTTGCATACCACCCAGGGATCTAGTGGAGGGAGGCCAGGATCCACTCCGGGACGGTGACCACCAAAGTTCAGGCTGTCTCGATCTGGGCAATCGACTGATGCCAGCCAGGCTTATAACGGCCGGACCCGAAGTCTGGCGTGCCTGGTCACGTACGTGCAGGAAGCCATGTGTCCTAGAAGACTCAAGCAAGTTCTTGCAGATGAGGTTGGGAAGCTCTGAAGGCTCCGGATGAGGCTCGGTATAGCTTGGAAATGAGCATCCAGCAGGAGGACTCGAGCCTGCAGGGAGTCCAGGACTGCCCCGATGAATTCTATTCTCTGGGTCAATTCTAGTGTTGACTTTGCCACGCTGAGGAGGAGGTCTAACCAACGAAACGTGTCCGTGACCAAACTAAGGTGGGACTGCACCTGTTCTCTGGTGCACCCCCAGATAAGCCAGTTGTCGAGGTAAAGGTATACCTGCACCTGTCATCGATGGAAGAAGGCAGCCATAACTGCCATACATTTGGTAAACACCCGGGGCATACAGAGACCAAAGGGAAGGGCTCAATGGATAGGATTCGCGGTTGACCAGAAAGTGGAGGAAGCGTCTGTGAGCCGGATGGATCGCTATATAGAAATACGTATCCTTCACGTCGAGGGTGGCGTGCCAGACTCCAGGGAAGGTATAATGGTGCCCAAGGAGACCATGCAGAACTTCAACTTTACCATGAACTTGTTGAGTCCACGCAGGTCCAGAATGGGCCGAAACCCACCCTTTGTCTTGGGAATAAGGAAGTATCACGAGTAAAACCCTCTGCCCCTTAGCTCTCTCGGAACCTCCTCGATCACCCCCATGGCGAGGAGCATCTGAACCTCCTGAATAAGGAGTTGCTTGTGAGAGGGGTCCCTGAAGAGTGACAGGGAAGGAGGGTGGTGGGGAGGAAGAAAATGGGATAGCGTATCCCCTTTCCACCATGCAGAGGACCCAGCGGTCATTGTTTATGTGAGACCAAGCATAGTGGAAACGGGATAAATGATTCAAGAAAGGTGGGATAGGATCCTGAATGAGGTCTGGTACATCATCCTTGGGCGTCCCTTCAAAAGGTTTGTTTTGAACCTGTTGAGGGCTTGGACGGGCCCTGGCCCTATCCAGACTGGTGGTTGGAGGGTTTCCTCCTACCATTACTCCCCCGTCTCCTATAAAATTCCTGCCTCGGCCGAGGAATGGGATAGGAGCACTGTGCAGGCTGCTGGGGGGGCTTCCGCGGCATAGCCGGTGTGTGCATGCCCAGGGACCTCATTATCACCCTTGAATTCTGAAGGCTTTGTAGCCTTGAATTGGTCTTCTCTGAAAACAAGCCCTCTCCATCAAAGGGGAGGTCCTGAAATGTTTGCTGAAGTTCCGGTGGCAAGCCAGAAGCTTGCAGCCAAAAGATGCGCCTCATCGCAATCTTTGAGGATAAAGTACGTGCGGCAGAGTCCACGGCATCCAGTGAGGCCTGCAATGAGGTCCGTGTCACCGTTTTGCCCTCTTCCACTAATGCCTCAAACTCCTCTCTGGACTCCAGAGGTACTAACTCCTTGAACTTCAGCAGGGAGTTCCAAGAGTTAAAACTGTAGCGGCTCAGGAGCACCCACTGGTTAGCGATCCTGAGCTGAAGTCCCCCCAAGGAATAAACCTTGCACCCAAATAAATCAAGGCGCTTGGCCTCCTTTGACTTGGGTGCCAGGGCTTGAAGGCCATGCCATTCTTTTTCGTTCACTGAGACCACCACAAGTGAACAGGGCTGTGGGTGAGTAAATAGATAGTCATACCCATTAGCGGGGACAAAGTATTTCTGCTCCACTCCCTTAGCAATCGGGGGAATGGATGCAGGTGTTTGCCAGATTGTTCTGGCAGTGGTTTGAATAAGGGGTAGTGCCACCCTTGATGGAGCTTCGGCAGACAAAAGATCAACCACAGGGTCCTCCACCTCTATCACCTCTTCTGCCTGTAGGTTCATATTCCATGCCACCCTGCGCACGAGGTCCTGGTGGGTGCGGAAGTCTATCGGAGGGGGACCCAATACTGCAGTACCCACCACCGCCTCATTGGGAGGGGAGGAAGAGGAGGCCACAGGAGGAAGAGGGTCCTCTGGGGCCTCTTGCAGAGCCCAGTTGCCCTGTGCCAGTGACCTCGGTGCGCAGACCAGGAACCGGAGTTGGAGGGGGACCTGAAGCAGGGAGAGAAGCCATCACTGTCTCCATGCCTACAGGGGCGGGTCGGCTGGCAGTAGCCTCCGGCACTCGCGGCTCAGACAGGGCTGATTGAGAAGCCCCAGACGGAGCACCCTGGGCCTGGTGGTACACCCAGGGCATCCAGAACGGCCACTAAGTAGACTCTTGAGCGGGACCTTGCTCCTGTGCCTGCCAATGTCCAGCCCCTGAGTCCAGGTGGCTGTGGTCCAAATGGCGGTGTTCCAAAAAAAGCAACCCCACCTCCAATCCTGAAGAACGAGAGGCAGAACGTGATGGCCACAGTGCTGCTGAGTGGATCTGCCCCGAGTCACGTCGACGAGGCGATGAAGAGCTGTGCCACAATGTTGGGGAACGGTGCCTGGACCGGTACCGGGATCTGGACCTGGGCCAAGATGATGACTGGCGTCGAGAGTGGCGTTGTGACAGATTTCTGTTAACAATCTACCTGAGGCGTCAGGTGATCAGGCTGAGGCCGCAGGATTGTTAGGGGAGGAGATGACAGAGCACACCAAGTAACTGAGTTTTAAAGCTTTATTGGAAAATAATAGAACAACAGCAGAGAGTGCTGGGGGTTCCCCACATCACCCAGAGGAAGGAAGAAAGCATTAGTGCCCCAAGCCCTAAATCACTTTCATACTCACACCCACACTACCCGAGGTTGGCCAAGCCTGGGTGTAAAGTAAGAAGAAGAGGGGGAAGGGTGGACAGGAGTTCTTGTCCCATGCACGGGTCTTCCAGGGTCTGCTGTTGATCTCCAGCTTGCTTCAGCTCTCGGGAAGGTTTTAAGTCCTGGGTTCTTCTGGGGGGCGTTTCGTCCAGGGACCTTTGTCCCCCGTGCTCTCTGTACCAGTCCCAACAGGCCTTCCGAGGCTTCCTTGGCTTCCCCGAAACACATCGGCTTCAGGGTCGCAAGACTGTTATGTTCCCATTCGCTGACCTTTGCATTCTCACTAGTTCTGCACCCCCCTTTCAGGTCTGTCTGGTTCAGTTCTCCTTTCCCACAGGCTTTTGGCTGTTTAGCAGCAGGGAGCTTGTTTGTGTGTCTGTTGGCCTTGAGAGGCAGTTTCGCCTCTTATCTTTGAGGCTAGCTGAATCTTCGAATTAACTCATTCCTTTTTCCCTTCCTCCCGCTTCGGCCTCTTGCCACCTGCAAAGGAATCTTTTGTTCCACACTCACACCTTTAACCCTTCCCAAGATCCTTTCCAATATATACAAAAGCATTAGCAATATATGATGCTGCTGTTTACTCAGGGGACCCCCCGGGGGGGGGGGCGCGGAGCGGTGGGCAGCTATATTGTGATACCATTGGGTCCGGGATCTGCTCCTCAACGGCAACCGGAGCAGTGCCGAGCCCGGTGCCAGGTGTGGGAGTGGTACAGCGAGTACGACCAGCGTCGCGACAGACAGCAGTGCCGGGACTGCAAACGGCACCGAGAATGGGATTGATGTCGCAGCTCGACCGACGGTGCCAGCAGCTGGATGAGTGCCGGCTTGCCCCAGGATGGTGCCACACATGCCAGTTCCTTGGTCTGAGGCTGAGGGGACGCCAGTACTGTCAAGGCAATAAAATCCCTTGCAGCCGCGAAGGTATCTGGGGTAGACAGCAACTGGACCTGTACCACGCTGCAAGTTGGGGAGTCCAGAGTCACTGGACTCAAGGGCTCCGCCCTCAGGGCCAGAGTCAACAGTGCTGAAGCCACAAGTTGTGCCCCTAGGCGCTCTGCTGCAGGATGTCTCCCCGCTGGTGGTTCCAGGGAGGCTGGTCTTTGCTGAGGTGAGCCAGCCGTTTCCGGTGCCTCTTCTGGCCAGGAAAGTGGAAACGATGCCGGGCAACGTCGGTGCCGCAGGTCTCTGTCAGAGTCCAACCGCGGTTCCGTTCCTACCGCTGCTGCCGGGGCGCTGCGCACCAAAGCACTCGGTGCCGGATCTTGGCTTGCCGCAGAAGGCCGAGGGCTACGAACCGCCTCAATGATGAGCTGTCTTAAACCAAAGTCACGCTCCTCCTTAGTCCAGGGACGAAAGCCTTTACAGATCCTGCACTTCTCAGCTTGATAAGACTCCCCCAGACACTTCAGGCAAGAGTTATGGGGGTCGCCCGTTGGCTTAGAGCAGAAACCGCAGGGCTTAAAACCCGGAGCCTTGGGCATGAGCCCAACAGAAAGATGGGAAGGAAGGAAACCCCTCCAAACCCACTAACACTAACAACTATAACTATTAAACACTATAACTACAACTATTAACTATGAACTATTAACAAGAGTATGAGGAATATGCTAGGGAGAGTGGAGAGCAGCAAAACCGAACTCCACAGTTCCAACGACCGTCACGGGCAGTAAGAAGGAACTGAGGGGGCACTGGGTCGGCTGGGGCCTATATCGAGCACCATGAAGGCGCCACTCCAGGGGGCTCCACAGCCGACCCACCGGGTGTTGCTAGGGTAAAAATTCTCTGACAGCCGTGCACGCACATCTAATTGGAATCTATATGAGCAAGCACTCGAAGAACGACGCATTTATTCAATATGCAGACAGTTACAGCTGACCTGAAAATACTTTCCAAAATAATCTAGAAACTTTTAATCATGTGTTAAATTCAAAGAGGAAAGTAAAAGTGGCACTCCACCCATAAAAAACTTGAAATGTACTTTCTAATTTTTTCTCTCAAGTTCCTCTCAGTGACAAATGACTGGTTATGGCTTGGAGAGAATCCCAAGCAGCAAGTATTGTTGAATCACAACAACCAGGCTTATTTATATAATGTCCCATTTTCACAAGATCTCATGTGCTTTTGTGGTGTTGGAATAATTTATGGTACATCCCATAAAAGTAATAAATACTAAAAAGTTTGAAGAGGTTGTAAGATTTGCTGCATATCAGGTGATTTTAATTACTCAAATATTGCTCAGTTTAGAAAATAAACTTACTGATATGGTACCTGTTGATCTGGACCTGTGACTGAGAACCAAAGAGATATCCAGATAAAAAGTTCTCCTCACCATTCATTATCTCATTATCTCAGAGGCTGAAGGATAATTTACCTCTCTTTGGAATAGACTATAGGGAACTATATCTCAGCTCGAACATGATTTAAATAAAATAAAGTTTGCTACAAAAACTGAAAGGAGTTGTTCATAATCAAAACTGAACAAAAAAACTCCACAGATTTCAGACTTCCTAGCCTCCTTGCACCTAAGGAAGTGCAACTCTCTCAAGTTAAAGAAATTCTAATGGTCACATCTTCAACAATGTGTGTCCATTTTTCAGACCTTTCTCCTCTTATCCAATATATCAGAGCTCGAGGCCCAGGTGTTAGCGATGTTCTGTCTGTGCAAGGAACACCTCCCTCCCTCTCTCTGACATCTTCCCTCTTCTTTCTCTCTTATGTTATACCCTTGAGCAGGAAGGAGACCAATCAGCAGTAGTGGTTTTGGTACCAGCTGACTAAGAACTAATCTGGAAAACGAGTCCTCTGGATCAAAGCTTCTTATCATAAAGGCTGCACAGGCAGAGTACGGTTTCAGGGGAAAGCTTTTTTCCTAGGAATTATATACAAGCATGCTAGGCTGTACATATTACCACATGAAATGCAGTAGTTACTACCTGATTACTTCTCTTTATTTGCCATGAATCCAGCTACTCTAATACCTAAGCTAAAACTGCCTTTCTACTTTTAAAAACTATATTAAACACTAAAGCTAAATATTTAAAACGACCAAAACAAAGATGATGGCTCAAATACCATTCACACTCATGGAAAGAACTGATGTTAGGTGGACGGGACCTTTAATAAATATGGTTTGGAACATTTGGTTCTACAGTCAATGTGCATGTGTTCCCCAATTATTAAATTGTTTTAAATGATTAAGAACATAAGAACAGCCATACTTGGTCAGACCAAAGGTCCCTCTAGCCCAGTATCCTGTCTTCCAACAGTGGCCAATGCCAGGTGCCCCAGAGGGAATGAACAGAACATGTAATCATCAAGTGATCCATTCCCTGTTTCCCATTCCAGGATTGCAAACCACAGCGTGCAACTCCTACACTGCTCATCTGCAGAAGCAATTTCAGAAGGGAGAGTAATATTTTTTTGGTCTCCCTTAGTGGTCATATAACTGGGCCACAATGTTCTTTCCACAAAAAGAAATGGATTTGCTTTTATTAACTGATTCTGCTGATGAGGCAGTCAAAATTCTAGAAATAAGTTTTGTTCAAGATCATATAGTTTATCTATAACCTTCTGTGTACTTTGACTCTGTCTTTTTAGGAGAGAAGTTATAGAGTGGTTAGAGTTCCTGGTCCTCCACTGTTACCAGACAGGATCAGGGTGTGTTGTAGGGGGAGCTTAATAATGAGAGGGCCTTCTCTAGTTACTGCTTAGGCCAGGGCATGGCTCTTTCCATTTATGCCAACGGTCCTATATTATAAGGGACATACCTTATTTAAATAAAAAGTGGCCTCTCTCATACTAAATCAGTATAGGACACCTTTTATCCTGTATTTCAAGCATTGCTCCTGCACCTGGATTCCAGGACAGAACAGCACTCCAGCACTTCACTTTGCAAAGTGCTGCTGGTTGGCAACTTGACCAGGTGCACATTTTTGCACTGTCACTCAAATTTGGCCCTGCCACCCATCTGACATGGTGAAGGGGTTGTTGGACCAAATTCCTGGACCCCTGCTGAAAGTTTTCCCTCCCACTGAAATTTGAAATGGTGTCCCCTGCTAGTTGCACCCAAGCCTCCCAGAGGCGCACAGCACTGCAGTAGGCAAACACTACAACTTCAGCCTCTGACAACTCCAGGCACCTGTGCAGAACCTGAACAGAAGTCTCAGCAGCTGCCTAGCACCTGAGGACCTTGGTTCTGTGCAACACCCAGAGTGAAAGACAGAGAACTCCTAGAAAGAGCAAGGGAGAAGGGACTCAACCTCAGAGGCTCAAGTCAAGACGAGGAACATCTGAGGTCTGTCCCATATTTCTGAAATACAGTGTTGGCAGCTGTAGCTCACAGTGAGATAATTCTCAGAACCCAATTATGTTGAAGTGCCTTCCACTTTGTGGTTTTTAAAAAGGTATAAGGTCAGCGGGTCTCAAATTTCATTGCACTGCAACCCCCTTCTGATAACAAAAATTACGACATGACCCCAGGATGGGGGACCAAAGCCTGAGCCTGCCAGAGCCCTGCCACCCTGGGGGGAAGGGACAAAGCCCAAGCCCCGTCGCCCATGGCAGGGGGGCCCAAAGTCAAAGCCAGAGCCCACTGCCCCAGGTGAAGGGGCCAAAGCTGAACCCCAAGAGCTTCAGGCCCAGGCCGGGGGCCTGTTACCTTGGGCTTTAGCTTTGGCCCTGGGCGGTGGAGCTCAGGCTTCAGCCCCAGGCCCCAGCACATCTAACACCAGCTTTGATGACCACATTAAAACTGTGTCACAACCCACAGTTTGAGAACTACTGGGTTAGCTGATTTGTGCTCCCTCTACTGGGGGTCTTCAGCAAAAGAACAAAAACACAGTACATTTCCAGGCATTATGGTTATTTTTTTTTTAATTCTTACAACAGAGGTAGGTAAGAAAAATCTAGAATAGTCAAGCTGATATTTAGAATCCAAAAGATAATTCTCACTAGATAAGTCTTAAATTGGATATTAAAATTAACTAACAAAGATATACCTATTGCAATTGACGCGCCTGAGTCTCCTGATGCTCAGGCTATGTCTACCCTAGACAGCTTACGGCAGCACAGCTGAACTGATACAGCTGCCCTGCTTTAAGATCTCTTGTGTAGCCGTTCTACGCTGACAGGAGAGAGTTCTTCCGTCGACATAATTAAGCCACCTCCAACAAGCAGCAGGAGCTATGTCAGCGGGAGAAGCTCTCCCACCAACATAGAGCTGCGCACACTACCACTTATGCCAGCTAAACTTATGTCGCTCAGCGGTTTTTCACACCCCTAAGCAACATGTTTTGCTGACAAAAGTGTTAGTATACACATGGCCTCAGTGACAACTAGGAATACATCAGTTCTGGACTCAAAGGTCACACATTACCCCAACATGATCTGATTTTTAGATTAACCTCTTATATTGCCCCCAGATTTCTATGCTCAGTTTGCAAGCAGTGAAGTGAGATTTACTAGACTCTTCCTCTTTGAAAACCTACGTGCTCCTCTCCGAGCAGATCAACTCAGCATAGCATGACAGAGGAACGTATTAATAGGAAAAGATGAATAAACAAACCAAAAAAAGCAAAGAGAACAGGAGAGAAAAAATGAAAGCAAAACAATAGGTTGATAAAAATAATTAAGAGAGTTTATTAACCTCTTAAATGCTCTGTGAATGTTCGACGTGCATTAGACAAATTATCTGCCATACAAACCCTATTGGATATATATCAATATCATTATGTACTACGTTTTGCACACAGGGCAATAAATGCCTCAAAGTGTGAATCACATCCCTCAAATACACATAACGTAGCAATATACATTAGATTATGCCTGAGAGATAACAACAGATTTATAAAAGAGCTTTGAAATTTAAACTAAGGGTGATGAACTATTTTTTCATCTCCCCAAACAGAAGCTTTAAAGCACAGTTCAATGGTTTTCTGCATGCAATACCTGCTATGTACAGCTGTATTTCTTGTCAATTTCTTCCTGTAACAGCCAGCCATTACTATCTCTGTTACTTCTAATGCACCTATCACCATGACATCCAAAGGCAGAGCCCTTTTTGAAACAGAGTCTTGGGAAAACGCATGACAGAGTTGCATTCTCTAATCTGTACTAAGATGGCATTAAAAACAGAATTGAGTGGTGACCAGAACAACTGGATTAATAACTAAGTTTTCAGTATGCAAATATATTTCTGAGAGAGAATGGCCTTCACATTTTGAACTAATGAGGTCATGGTAACAAATATTTCAGCAAGCATTTTCTTTGAGGGTAAAGCCCTGAAGTAGATGACAAGTACAATTATCTGGTCTACTCTAGTGATCAGTGAAAACTAATGAACAGCTACCCTTCAAGTAATCCATAAGAGTGTAATAAGAGGTCAGAAAATTATAACACTTAAATCATTTTAGAAATTAAATCAGTTCTCAAAGCTGTGTGTTTGCAAGGGTCTGGTGGATATCACATGAGAAAAAAACCAAAAACCCAGTGATACTTCAACACTGATCTGAGGTGCAACCATTGTGACAAAGTTCCTGCTTTACCTTGGTGGGTGTTGCACTTATTGGCTGATTTGCTCGCCTTGGAGCTTCACAGAAGCCCTCAGCTCGGCCGTCTTTCTGAACCCACAGTCCAGGTCAACTCCTCCTGTGTCTGACCAGGAGTTGGGAGGTTTGGGGGGAACCCGGGCCCGCCCTTTATTCCCGGTTCCAGCCCAGGGCCCTGTGGAATGCAGCTGTCTAGAGTGCCTCCTGGAACAGCTGTGCGACAGCTACAACTCCCTGGGCTACTTCCCCATGGCCTCCTCCCAACACCTTCTTTATCCTCACCATAGGACCTTCCTCCTGGTGTCTGATAATGCTTGTACTCCTCAGTCCTCCAACAGTCTGCGTTCTCACTCTCAGCTCCTAGCGCCTCTTGTTCACAGCTCCTTACACATGCACCACAAACTCAAGTGAGCTCCTTTTTAAAACCCAGGTGCCCTGATTAGCCTGCCTTAATTGATTCTAGCAGCTTCTTGATTGGCTGCAGGTGTTTTAATCAGCCTGTCTTAATTGTTTCCAGAAGGTTCCTGATTGTTCTGGAACCTTCCCTGTTACCTTACCCAGGGAAAAGGGACCTACTTAGCCTGGGGCTAATATATCTGCCTTCTATTACTCTCCTATAGCCATCTGGCCCAACCCTGTCACACTAGGTTGACGTAGAAGAAGCCTGAAGTATTTTTTATTCCTTTTCACGCTAATTTCTCAATGTGACAAAAGCTATCAACTCATCAACTGGATATAATTTTTTTTTCTTTTTGAAAAAACTCGGAAAGCAGATATGGAAATAGATAAACAAAAAAAATCTAATGAAAAACAAAATGAGAAGAGATCACTCGTGTGATGTGAAATGGAAGCCTCAAACTTAGACAGAATATTATTTAGAAGCTTCAATGGCTAAAATAATCCATCTACCAGCTACACATGATAAAACACAAACTTGAAAGTTGCTAGAAATATTTACAAAAACATGGTTTTGATGGATTAAATAAGAACTGAAACCCTTTTCAGAGAAAGCTTGTTTATTTAAATAGTTAAGAGCTACATGCACACAAAGCAAAGTTTGGTTCAAAACTCAAATCTACTCTGCAATACAAAATGTCTCAAATCAGCTTTTTATGGTTTATTATCAGTTTCTTCTTCACTAACGCTTGCACTACATTTGTCATGGTTTCAGACAGATAACACAGCACCAGTGGATGATCAACTCCATACAACAGGTAGCCACTTCTCCACTCTGCAACCTTACTGAAAACAAACCTGTTTTTACTTAGCTCAGCAACTAAGTGCTAATGAAAAATGTTTCCACAAACCTTCCCATCAGCAACAGACAGTCAAAATGTAGAAATCAAAAATAACTATTTGCACTGAAAACTACCACCACTTATAAACAAAAACAGGGGAGTTAAATTAAGTATGAAGACTAAGCACACAGAAACCCAAGTTGTATAAATGAATCAGATTTCCATTTATTTAATTGACTGAAGAGCCTGTGCTAAAACACAGACAGAAGTGGCTTACACTTTTCAAAATTTCCAAAACTTGTGAACGAAATATATGTATGCACTGAAAAAAAACAAACATACATACCATGCAGATATTTAGATATTTATGAAGTAACGTGAGCCAGAATATGCAAATTGGATGAAACATATAGCCATTATCAAGAAGTCAAAATGAACAGAGGAAGATAAATTAGTAACTCATATTCTTGGGTACCTTTTCCACCTTTCCACCATTGATGTCACTGGGGAGGAATTTCTTGCCGATAGTTCTTAAATCTGTCTGAAATCAAAATAGAGGATAACAAAATTTCAGTTTAAATATATTATCCCAAATATGCTTTGCTAAATACAGTAGCAGAAACAGCCTACATTTTCCAGTATTACACACAATACTTTTAGCTTGCACGTTATGTGTTACATATACCAGTAAGTATACATTTGAATAAGAAAAGAAGTTCTTTTTCTTAGAACAGGGTGGGAAAACCTTTTGGGTTGAGGGCCACGTGGGAGTTCTAAAACTGTATGGCGGGACGGGTAGCAAACAGCCTGGCCCCCACCCCCCCCCTCCCACTTTCCACGCCCTGACTGCCCCCCTCAGAACCTATGACCCATCCAACCCCCCCGCTCCTTGTCCCGACTTCTCCCTCCCAGTACTCCCCGCCCCAACCCCTATCCAACCCCTCCAGCTCCCTGTCCCCTGACTGGCCCGACCCCATCCAAACTCCCGCCCCCTGACAGGCCCCCCGGGACTCCCACACCTATCCAACCGCCTCCTGCTCCCTGTCCTGACTGCCCCCTGGGACCTCCTGCCCCTTATCCAACCCCTCGCTGCTCCCAGCCCCCTTACTATGCCACTCAGAGCACCAGGACTGGTAGCCACGCCACCTGGCCAGAGCCAGCCATGCCGCCGCACAGTCTAGAGCATCGGGGCAGGCCAGCAGCCACTCTGCCCAGCAGGAGCTCGCAGCCCCATCACCCAGAGCGCTGGCGGCATGGCGTGCTGAGGCTGGGGGGAGAGGGCACAGCAGGGGAGGGGCCGGGGGCTAGCCTCCCCAGCCAGGAGCTGAAGGGCTGGGAAAAATGGTCCCATGGGCCAGATGTGGCCCGTGGGCTGTAGTTTGCCCACCTCTGTTTAGAAGAATAATTACTACACACAGAGAGTTATGAAGATGGTTATTTTAAATGCATACTCATTCTTATGAACTCATTATTCTAGACTGCTTTTCAAAAATTGTTAAAGTGTTTAAGTTGCATATTTTTTCTCAAGTATTAAGCAACACTAATCATTAAAACATTAATAGAAGTCATTTAGATATTTAACATATGTTTCTTTCTTCCTCTCTTCACACTTTAAAAAAAACAAAATGATTTCCAGCTAGATGTCTTTCAGATCACTCAAAGTTTGTGAAAAGAAAAGGAGGACTTGTGGCACCTTAGAGACTAACCAATTTATTTGAGCATAAGCTTTCGTGAGCTACATGTAGCTCACGAAAGCTTATGCTCAAATAAATTGGTTAGTCTCTAAGGTGCCACAAGTCCTCCTTTTCTTTTTGCGAATACAGACTAACACGGCTGTTACTCTGAAACCTGTCAAAATTTGTGGATGATTTTCACAGTTATATCCAGAGTTTACATCACATTTACACTAAGGAATTAAATACTTTTGAGTTTAATTAACTGTTTATTTTGGGATTGTGCCAAGTAGTAAATCAGTATTGTCCCATTCAGCAGACGTATGACAGGGACATCAAAAATTAGAGAAAAAGCATTCATATGACCAAGGAAGCAATTGGACCACAAGCACTCACAACAGGGGATAGAAACACAATTTAGATAAGCATTTTAGTTACTCTGGGTTTGGATAACAGGATGGTACTCCATGTCTAAAATCTGTACCACACAAAATTAGTGGAACTTAATCCAAATCTTACTAAGCTTCTTGTATGACTCGTTACTGCAGCTACATATGTTACAAGAAAAACCAGCAGCACAGCCTAGACTGGCATCTAAGGGTTCATCTACACAGGGACTTAGTGTGCAGCAAGCCAGGGTGAAAGCACGGCATAGTAGCCTGCCCCGCACCAAGTCACCGCATGGGACTCTGCTACAGTGCATTAAAAATTCTGTCATGCACTTTGACATACTGCTTTTTGACACTTTTTGCATGTGGTAGCAAGGTCCACAGAGTGACTTAGTATGCAGCAAGCTACCCTAGCTTGCCATGCACTAAGTCCCAATGTAGACAAGGCTCTATATTTTTTCTACATTTCAGTGTTTGAAATAAGTCTGTTGCCTTTAAAAAAAAGAAGTTATGGATAATGTAAATTTCTCTGTTGAACACAAAGCACTTTCTTATTTTATTAATGTTGTCTTACAGATTTTGAAAATGGCCTGTCATATATTCATACAAACCTTATTCATCCAGACATGTAGAATGGAATTGCTACTGTTACTTGGATATTTATTTGCCCTGGTATCAGTGGGCTATTATCTTATATGGGCTATCATCCTAATTCAGAACTGACAATTACTGGTTTTTAGCAGCTAAAATGAATTAAATCCAATGTTTTGTGCTTTTACTTTTACACTTACGTAGTATTGAAACTATTCACACTTTATAGAATGGAAGCTGCTCACTGGTTTTACTCTAAATATCTATTAAAAAAATGTCCAAACCACTTTCTGCCCCTTTTCTGCTGTGTAAAAAGAGTCAAATACAATGTAAATGAGAAAAAATATTTGCTTTTGCACTTTCATACATTTTGTTGGACATGAGCCTTTCCTAATTTTAATATGCACATAAGACACATAAGTTTTAAAGTTCAACTTGTACTAAAATTCTTAAAATTAAATTTAAAAATATTTTATAGATATTTTAAAAACCCTAACATAACACTTTTTGACTTACTGTATTCATTTCCCCAAGCTCCTTAAATGTAATAATATAATTAGGAATAACAGCCATAAAGTATTGAAATTAAAGAGAAATTCATGTTCAATGTACTTGAAACAATATTTTGTTTTGGGTTTGGCGGGGGGTTGGGTCTCCCATTTCACCAGATGGCAAAAAGTAATCAACAAACTTATTTTACAAGAATGCTCTGTGATCTACTGTATTTCTGACACTGGCTAAACTGTATTTTATAAATTATATAAATGTGTTTTGCTGCCAATGTCATGGAGGAGAAGGGAGGAGTCAAGAGACAGAAAAATATCTCAACTGATGTACAAGTTTCGTGAAGCTGATTGAAATTACAAGAGTTCTAACAACCATCTTCTATAAGTATCAACCTTTTGATTCTCAAATTTTTATTAGTAGAGGGATTCCTCTACCTGAACATTCTTGCATTTTGATTTACGTTTTTAGTTCAGCAAGTGATGGACAGTGAGCTTGCATGTGTGTGGTTTTGAAAACAGCACCTACAGGATGGTTTCTCAAAAATCTAAAACAGCATAAGGTTAAATAACCTCATTTGTCTGAAATATCTCACACGTTTATATTTTGTAGGTTGGAAGATGTGTGTTTAAATCTTGAAAAAATGTTATTTTCACCTAAATTTGTGTTTGCCAGTTTCATGTAACAACATGTGTCATCGTGGATTGTACTGGAAAAACTTTTATAATGATATATTTGGAAGGAGGGGGAGATCAGTTATTATTAAACTATCATTAGCAATTTAGACAAACTACCTTTAGCTGACATCAAAGTTGTAGTTTAAATATTAATTTCACCTCTGCAGTTATTTAACCCTCCCAGCATCAGCCAGTTGGTTTGAATATAAAAATATAAATTGGCACTGAAATTGGTGTTAATTATTCTTGGGTGAGCACCAAACAAGATCTACTTCCTTCCCAGATTAAAGTTTATAAATAATGATTGGGTTATTTTAGATTCATGTGATGATTTGATATTAATCCATTTTATTTTAATTTGATGATGCTTTCTTTTATGTTTTTATATAGTTTGCTAAAATTATATAACACTAGAAAAACTTAAATAACTTATACATAAGTTGGTCCAGATGGTTATTCTCCAGACTTCAGAACTGTAAGGACTCAGTGGTAGATAATAGATTTTTCACCTTCTTTAATCATCACACAGAATTTAAGCGATCTGCAGGGAACAGACATGTCATTTGGCAATGACTTCTCATTTTCAAAAGCTAAATCACATTAAGAGTTAGCTAAATAGGTATTTCATATTTCCGTAATATTCCTGATCATGGAAGCAGTTGCTATAGCTGTCACAGAGACATTATGCCATCCCAACAATGACAGGATGGGTATCCCATATAACACTCTTGTAAGACATTGTGCAGACAATGAAAACATTTGGAAATCTTATCTAGCATATTTATTCTTACTCAATGTTTAGAAAAAAAGAGCTAGTTCCTTCTTAGCTTAACCCGGTTTTCATTAAAAATCCCAAATAAGTCCTTACACTCCCAACACTACATTCTTTCCTCAAGACTACACTGCTATTCAAAATTCACAACTTGGCCAACCTGTGACAACCTTGGATATGATGAGGAGGTTACTTACCTGTAACTGAAGGTTCTTTGAGATGTGTGGTCCCTATTTGTATTCCTATCATGGGTGTGCATGTGCCAGAGCTGGAAGGTTTTCATAGCAGTGTCCATTGATCCTCAAGTGTTGTGTCTCCCCTCATGCTCCCGGTCAAGGTTATAATATGCCATGTGGGTCAACCACTCTCCAGTGACACTCTTACCGCTGAGTATGCTAGTCCCCAGCAGAGGGGATGGAGAGTGGGTACTGGAATACAAACAGGGACCACACATCTCAAGGAACCTCCAGTTACAGGTATCTAATCTCCTCTTCTCCTTCGAGTGATGGTCTCTATGCTATTGTAATTGTGGGTGAGTAGAGAGCAGTAATCAGCATGGAGGTCCATGCGACGATACAGGAGGAAATGTCGTCTGTAGTACAGTGCGGCCCACGGCAGCAACTGCAGCTGCCCCTTGGGCGACGGCATAGTAGAAGGTGAAGGTGTGAATGGAGCATCATGTCGCTACTGGACAGATATCTTGCCATGAGACATCTGTTAAGTATGTTGTTGTGGTAACTTGTGCTCGCATACAGTGCGCTATAACTGTATGCAGCAGCTGTGTGCTGAAGCGCGCATACCATGTCCAGATGCACCCATTTCCGTTGTTGAGGAGAGCGCTCGACTTTTGTACCAGTCTGCAATTCCTACAAACAGCTTCAGTGATGCCTGAAAGGCACGGGTCCTCTGGAGATAAGGCGGCTAGGACATGACGGACATTGCAAAAGCGAAGAGTCCGTTACACATTGGAGGTATGTGCTTTGGGACAGAAGACAGGGAGGTGAATGGACTGATTGAGATGGAACTCTGACACCACCTTTGGGAGGATCTTAGAGTGCAGCTTTAGCGAGACATTATCTTTGTAAAACACGGTAGGAGGGACCAGCCATCATGGCCGCCAGCTCACTGACCCATCTAACGGAGGTAATGGTTACCAAGAACAGAACCTTCATAGAAGAGATGGAACAGAGAGCACATTACCATCGGTTTGAAGGGCGGCTTCGTGAGAGGAGATAAGGACAAGATTAAAGTCCCATGGGCTTGTGGACTTGAATATCGGGGAAAAGGTGTTGGGAAGACTTCTCATGAAATGGTGGTAGGGTGAGGAAACACTGAGGCACTATCCATCACATGGAAGAAGGCACTAAGTGCTGCTAGGTGGACCCAGATAGAGCTGAAGGTGAAGCCTGCCATTTTGAACTCGAGGAGGTAAGCAAGGATGATGTATATAGAAATTTCACTGGTGATGGTGGTGAGCCCAAGCACTGAAATGTTTCCATTTAACTTGGTAGCAGGCCCTCCTGCTTTGAGAAAGGATGTGGTACCCTGGGGTAGAGCATGCTTTGTCTATCCTCGAGCTCCATCCAAAAATCAGGCCATGAGGTGAAATAGGTGTGGACTGTGATGACAGACTCATCCCTGATGTTGCGTGAGGAGGTCTGGGAGCGTTCTGAGGCAGAGAGGTGCCTGGGTGGAGAGTCTGAGGTGGTACAGGAATAAAAACTGATGTGGCCAATACAGGGCTATGACTATTATGGCAGCCTGGTCTTGTCAAATCTTGCAGAGGACTTGTGGTAGGAGGCATAGCGGAGGTGCCCCAGGGCTCCCCTGGGCAATAAAGAGGCAACCTGCAGTTCTCATGAGTGGCAAAAAGGTCCCAGACTTGGAAGAGGTAGCAGAGAGTGGGGTCGTGCTGTTCCCACTCACGGTTGAGGTGGAGAGTACTCCTGAGCGGCATCAGCTATGGAATTTGGGTGCCCAGGAGATATGTAGCCTGGAGCTTGACGTGATGGTGGATGCACCAGTTCCACAGGTGTATGGACTCTGCGCAGAGCGATGGAGACCTGGCGCCCCCTTGTTTGCTGATGTAGGCGACTGCTGCAATATTGTCCAAGAGGAGCTGCAGGTGCTGTGATTGGATCACAGGAAGAAAGGACTGGCAAGCTAGGCGAGCTGTTCAGAGCTCCGTAATGTTGATGTGGCATCTGGCCTTTTGTGGCATGCAAACACCCTGGGTTGTGTGATGGTGTAGGTGCACTCCCCAGCCCACCAGGGAAGCGTCCATTGCGATGGTGGTCTGTGGGGTGGGACAAGTGAAGGGGGTACGAACCGGGACATTGGAAGGGTTGGCCCATGAGGTGAGGCAGGCCAGAACCATCCAAGGAACAACAACCTTGGCAGCCAGCTGATCTCTGGGGGTCTGTACAGGGAGAGGAGCCACTGTTGTAGACAACACATATGTAGACACACACATGAGGTGTCACGTATGTGCAGGCCGCCATATGGGCAAATAGTGAGAGACAATGACATACCATGATGTGAGGGGCACAGCGGAGATTCGTCACTCGGGCAGTCAGCGTTGCGAAGTGGTGTGGTGGAAGGAAGGCTCAAACTGCAACTGAGTCAAGCTGTGCTCCAATTAAGTTGATCATCTGCGTAGCTAAGAGCACTGGTATCTACTCATTGATGCAGACGCTCAGAGAGGTCAGAGAGCACGAAGAGCGGAAATGGCAAAGGTAAACTCCTGTCGAAAGAGCACTATGAGGAGCCATTCATTGAGGTAGGGTAACACCAAATAGCTGAGGCGGTGCGTGTGAGCCATCACGACTACAAAGGCCTTCGTGAAGACTGATGGAACTGTCGAAATGCTGAAACAGAGGACTCCACGTAGAGCAGTGGTGTTGCCCTATGTGGAAGCAGATCAAGAATGGGACGGCGCCCTTTGCCCTTCTTGGGGATGGGGACATATGGGAGTAGAAGTCTCTGCCTACATAGGAAGGTGCCGTGGTCTCTATGGGGCCCTTTGTGAGAAGAGCTTCAGCCTCTTGTTGGAGAAGACATTGATGGGTAGGGTTCCCTAGGGGTGTCTGGGTTGGGAGGAGTTGCAGGGGAAATGAAAGAAATTCTATAGAGTAGCCGTGGTGGATAATCTCCAGTACCCAGTGGTCTGTGGTAATCTTGCCCCAATTGTGGGAAAATAGGGCAAGATGGCCTGAAAAGATAACGTATGGGGCCACAGGTGGCAACAGGGCGGTTTGCAGCTCCCAACCAACACATCGAAACTGTGACTTGGGTTGTTGGTGGGTCAGGGTTGAGGAAGAAGCCACAGCACAGATTGTGTGTCACTGATGCTAGGACCAGTGGTGCTTGCATGGGGGTTCCTGGTGCCACTGGTAGTACCGCAGGTAGGGTGTATACGACCGGGGGAGGAATTTTTGGCACTGCTGTTTGCATCGTGGGGCTGGAGTATAATCCCAAGGGAGTGTAGTGTGGCCCCCGAGTCCTTTAACGAGTGAAGGGACTAGTTAGTCTTAGAATAAAATAACCTGTCCTCATCAAAGGGGAGGTCCTCAATTGTCGTTTGGACCTCTCGAAGGAAGCCAAAGGACTGCAGCCAGGAGTCGCAGCACATAACAGTGCCCATTGTGAGTGAGCATGAGGCTGCATCAGCTGTGTTGACAGCCTCTTGGAGGCCACCTTGGCTATGAGGCACCCTTTGCCCACTAGCACCTGAAATTGCTGCTGCTGGTCTGGGGGTAGCTTGTCCCTGAACTATGCTAGCCTGGCGCAGGTTTTGAAGTTGTATTTGGCTAGCAGAGCCTGATAGCTGGCGATGCAAAATTGCAACGCTACACCAAGGAGTAAACCATCCCAACCAAAAAAAGTCTACCATTTCACTGCCCAGACGGGAGAAGTGGACTTCTAGGCATATTGGCATGCCCTCTCTGTGCACCACCAGGGAGCTGGGGGTGGGGGGGGTGGAAGGAAACAAAAAGTCTGCCTCCCTTACCTGGGATAAAATAATGCTGTTCTGCTTGTTTTGATGTGGGAGTAAAAGCAGCCAGGGAGATCCACACCGCTGTACAGGCTGGAGTATGGCATCATTAATGGGAGTGCCACTCTTGAGGGTCCCTGAGACTGGAGGGTGTCAAGGAAATGGTGCTGCTGGTATTGAACCTCCTCCAGTAGGATGCCCAGATCCACTGCCACCCTTTGTAACAGGTCCTGATACTGCCTATTGTCACCATGGAGAGACATGGAGGCAGGAATGAGATTTGTCCAAAGAGGAGGAAATGGCTGTAGGGAACGCAGAACCAGCAGCACGGGCCCAACCTCCACCTTCTCCTCAGACCCCGATCATATTGGTAGAGGAGCCAGGGTAGACTGGTAGGAGACCTGAGAGGGCATATACCAAGGGTCGCATTGGTCCCAGGGTGGCCAGTGTAGCCAAAGAGTATGGACCTGGGGTCACGTATTGGTACTGCATCGCCAAGCAGGAAGATAAGGCGGGCGGAAGCAAGAGTCAGCGTTGCACCTGGATACAGGGGAAAAGGTTGGGTCTTGTTCCAAAAATCCCTCGGAGTCCGAAGATGCCTCCGGTAGCAGAGGAGCCAGTGGTGCAGGGGAACCACAGTGCACGGTTGGCATGGCCCTCTCTGGCAGGAACAGTACTGGCTCGTCTACTGGAGTGGGGACTGCAAGGGTGAGTGACAGGCCAAAGAGCAGCAGCAAAGATGGGTAGAGCAGCCCCAGTTCTTCCATGGATAGAAGGGGCTCCAGATCGCCCAGGGACCTGGGGAGCGTCCTTGGAGGCAGCTGAAGATGCAGGGAGAGTCCATGGAGCCAGCTGCAGTGAAGGTTGCAGAAGCAGCAGCAGAACAGGTGATGTGTGAACAGGAAACGGCACAGACTGGGCAGGTACTGGGGCCACCAATCAGTGCTGTCAGACCCCTTTTCCTCTTCAACTTACCCTAAAGGAAGGGAAGTTTGGGCACCAGTGCAACAGTGCCGGCAGGCAACATCCCACCCAACCTGGCATGGCTATAGGAGGAAACGCTGCACTTAGAAGCAGCCCTCACTGCTCTCATGTCTGGGCTTGTCGAGGACTGCTGGTGCCACCGGATCTGAGGAATGGGAAGTGCTGAGAGACATGCTCACTGCCGGTGATGAACACTGCACCATCAGTTCCAACGATCCTGGATGCAAGTGTGCATGCAGCCTCATGGCCTCCTCCCTAAGGTGCTTCCTGAGGCGAAGTTGTCACGCTTCACAGGTCCACAGCAGCAAAGTCTTACAGATGGCACACTGAGCAGTGACATGGGCTTCCCCGAGGCAGCAGAGATAGCGTTGGTGCTCACTGTTCATGGAGAACGAGTGAGGGCACAAAACACAGTTCTTGAACCCTGGATTGTAGGACACAGTTCCCAGAAGGAGGAGAGAGTCAAACCCTGACCAAGGAAAACTATAAGTAACTAACTATCACAACTATGTAAACTATCTATACTAAAAAAAAAAGAAAGAAGAACTATATACAACTACAAGAAACTACATGCATGTGAAGAAGTGGGTTTTTTACCCACGAAAGCTTATGCCCAAACAAATCTGTTAGTCTTAAAGGTGCTACCATACTCCTTGTTGTTTTTTTAACTATAAGAAAGGCTCTCTTAGCATAATCACTAAGAGCGCAGAGGAATAAGGGTTCCAACTCCAGCCATGCAACGGAAAGAGGGAACCGGAGAGGCGTCAACCTGCATGGTCTATTATAACTTCACCTGGGAGCACGAGGAGATACACGATGCATGTGTGGGTCAACAGACACTGCTACAAAAACTTTTCAGCTCCAGTGCATGGGGCGCATGCACATCCAAAACTGGAATCCCGACAGGCACCATTACTCAAAGAAGAATCTGTATTCCCGTGTACCCAAAATTTCAACTGACTTCAGTGGGAATTTTGGGTCTACAATGAATGCAGGCTGCAGCTACTCACATAAAATATATGACAACTCTATATAGACTGTAAAACTTAAATAAATCTCACTATATACGTACACTGGAACTCGTCAGTATTAGCTCCTGCATGTAATTTCATGGTATGAATGCAAGGTAATACCTGGCAATTACTCTGATTTTTAAATATTAATTCTTCCAAACATGCCCCGGCATGTAAATTCCATAACCATCTATGCATGCTCAAATGAGCACACAAGTTCATAAACAAGCATATGGCATATTTTGAAAATCTGGGCCTTAAAGTGTGTGGTTTATCTTGGGAGTCATTTTACCTGAACATGGTACTATAGGACATAAAATCTGACACAATTTGGAAGAGTAAGTATTGTTTGATAGTAGTAAATCAAACAGTAGGATTTTCCTGCACCCACTTTTCTAGCAGCCTATTGATAGCGAGTTATAGAAAAAGATAACTAATGGAAACAGGGTATTCATTTGCATAAATTTTTTTTTTAAGTTATGAATCTTTTAAATACTACGTAGTGGGAAGTCAGAACGATGATCAAAGACCCAAGAATGCAGGTGTGTTTTGTTTCTGAGAGAATAAACACTGTTTTTCAATGCTCCCTAAAAATCACGTATGCAGTGTTGTTGCAGCCCTCTCAGTCCCAGGATTTGAGAGAGACAAGAGGGAATATCTTTTATTGGACCAACTGTTGTTGGTGAGAGAAACAAGCTTTCGAACTTACAAATAGCTCTTTTTCAGGTCTTGAAGAACAGCTCTGCCTAAGCTCAAAAGCTTCTCTCTCCCACCAACAGAAGTTGTTCTAATAAAAGATTTTACTTCACCCATCTTGTCTCCCTAAGAATAATGAAAGTCCAAACCATGAATCAAATGTGCAAGTGGAGTAGCTGAACTACAGGATCAACGTTGCTTTGGCAAAGGAAAATAAGTTGTGGGGCTATCACAGCTCCTAAATATTGAAAACACTCCGACATGACTTAAAGGGAAAATATTTAGGTTTGGTGCAACTTGGAACAACTTATCAAGGGTTGTGGTGGATTCTCCATCACTGAACATTGTTAAATCAAGATTGGATGCTTTTCTAAAAAAAGAGATTCTCTAGTTCAAACAGAAATTAATTCAGGAGAGTTCTATGGTCCGTGTTATGCAGGAGGTCAGACAAGATGATCACATTGATCCCTTCTGGCCTTAGAATCTCCGAATCTATGAGCATATTCTCAGATTTGTGCTGACACCTTGCCATGTATTTTGGAATGAAGAGTTTACATGTGCACGCTCTAAATCAGATTTTACTTTTTTAAGATATGCAGCCCTGTACAGGAGATCAAATCTTAGCCTTAGCATGAACCTAGGAGAGACATACAGTTGACTCTCTTCATATCCACATCCATTAAACTGAGCCAACCAACATGCATGACTCTGCTCTACAAAAGAATCTTTTTCAGTGTGGTCTTCGACAAATCATTTAACTGTCTCCTGTATGCCATATTTTTACATTAATTCTTACAATCCCTTGTAAAGCACTTCAAGCCCTTAGAATGCAAAGTATTAAGTGCTACATAGTGTTTATTAAATTTTCCTTGGTAATTTCTTTTCTTTATAGATTTTTTTCTGCTTTTTTCACAACCCTCTGCTCAACGCAACTCACAAGTCTACTCAATGACAGCCCAGGGCTTTAGGCTAAATGGCAGAGTTAAAGTTTAGTTATCAAAATGTTAAAAGGTATTAGGACTAAAACACACACAAAAATTAAAAGGAGCAAAGGGATGTATGCTTTAAAGCTTTCCTTCCTGATGCAATAAATAGGGAATCTCTACTGAGGCACACAAAACTAGGATCTGCGATAAACATCTTTACAAATTCAGACACGAAATTTTTGTCTTTTTCTCTGTTGATTTTGTGGGAAACCACAAAACATGAGGGTTTGAGTGTCTTCTTTTATTTTCTCTGGGTTCTACATAAAAATGGTACAATGGAAATGCTTGTACAGACTAGGAAGAATTTCACACTGGATTTTAGATAGTTAGATATGGATGACTCAAAAATTCCAATCACTAACGTAAGCAAAGGACAGGTGAGACCTCTCCCTCACTAGTATTTTGATATTTTGGAAGAATATAGATATAGATGACTAATGAACAATGAAACTATTGCTGGGTGCAAAACAGTTTTCCCATCCCATATAAAGTTATGAGATTCCAAAAAGTTCCCTGTTCCGCATCAGGATGAAACAGAGATCTTTCAATGAAAAACCAGGAGACAGACATCCATCCCACAAACAGCCTTTTTTTTTAGTGGTTAGGGGCCCTCACTCAGGATGTGGGAAATCCAGGTTCAATTCCCTGCTCTGCCTGATTCAGAGCAGTGGCTTGAACGTGGCTCTCCCATATTCCAGGTGAGGGTCTTACCACCAACCTATATATAGGCCAGTGTTTCCCAAACTATGAACAGATATCCCATGGGCGTCATGAAAGGATATCAAGGGGATTATGAGACTTCAAACCATAGGGGTTTGAAGGAGGAAGGGTAAAAAGATGGGGAAGGCAGAGGCTCTGAAGGGTGCATGGCCAGCACCCAGATCCCACTCCACCTGCCAGGCCATTCTGCTGGAACCCAGCAGCAGCTCCTCCAGCCACCAGAGAAAAGTAAAGAGAAAAGGGGTAGGCAGGGGCCAGGAGCTCCATTTAAGGATGGGGAGAGGCAGAAGACTATTCATGGTTCTGTCCCAAGCGGGGAAGACAGACACACAGAGCTGACTGTGGAGAGGCTGTTCCCTGCTGCTGGCAGCAGAATCCATGGGCCAGCAGTGCTGCAATAACCCCCGCCCCAGTTTGGCGGGAAGCTGCAGCACGGGGAGGGATGGGGAACCTGTGCTGCTACTGCAGCTGGGGTCGGGGGTGCCCAGCCCGTGTGCTCCTGCCCATGATGGCAACTCTCTCATGAGGATCCCAGGAGGTGGTGAGAACAGGACAGTGCGACAGTGAAGGAGCGAACAGGGATGAAAAATCCCTTGCTCCCCCGCCCCCCTCCCCACCACCAAATATCTGAATTGGCACCACTGCTCCTAGGGGTTATGTTAACGCAAATGAACCCAAAGGGAGTCATGCATGAAAAAGTTTGGGAACCACTGTCACAGTGATAAGTCTCTCTCATTCTCTCCTGCTGAAGCTGTTCAACTTTGTATAAATACATATTTAGTTCGAGCAAGGGCTTGAATCTGTGTCTCCCACCTTCCACCTGAACACCCCAATCTCTGGCTAGAGAGTCAGCCCTTGTCTACACTACACAGTTTAGTCGACAAAAGTCAGGTTTCATCAACAAAACAGTGGAGGTGTTCACCCTACAACATTCCTTCCTCCAACAAAACTCTCCTGTTTTTCCAACAAACTAAAACCACCTTGACGAGAGAACTTTTTTCAGCAAAGTTACACTGATAAAGTGTCAGTGTAGACACTGCGCTTAGTTATATTGCTGCAAATAGCCTCCGGGAGGTATCCCACAATGCCCACCCTGATCACTCAGCGGTTCAAACTCAGATGCCCTGCACCCAGGTACACAGGCTTCTTCCCTCTTCCTTTAAAGGCCCAGGAATTTTTGAAATTCAACTTCCTGTTTGCTCAGTGTGGAGAGCTCATATCACATCTTCTCAATTGACTATATTGGCTCCAGGCACTGAACGCATTCCTGCTTGGAGCACACCTGACTTGCTGGATCTGCTGGCGCTGAGGGAAGAAGAGCCTGTGTAGTCCCAGCTCCGCTCCAGCCATAGGGACTTTGATACCTACAATCAAACTTCTCGTGGCATGTTGGAGAAGGGCTACAAATGGGACACACATCAGTGCCATGTAAAGATCAAGGACCTGAAGCAGGTGCACCAGAAGGCAAGAGTGTGTAACCGTCACTCTGGTGCTGCGTTGAAGACCTGCCGTTTCTATAAGGAGCTGGATGCCATCCTCCGCAGTGACCCCACCTCCACCACCAAGAGCCCCCTGGATATTCTGGCAGGGCTGGAGGCAGCAGATAACCCCGAGGACAAAGTTGTGGACGAGAAGATCGAGCTGCAAGACAATGCAGAGCATACGGCAGGGTCATCTGGTAGCGCAGCGAGTCAGAACCTCCTTTCCACTCTAAAGAGGCCTAGCCAGTCCCAGCAGTCTGTCTCTGGGGAGCATGATGCAAGAGAGGAAAGCTCTGGTAAGTGACCTTTTTGAGCTGTTGCTGTTCGGTTACATGAGGTATAGCTGCCCTTTGCTTTTTAAATTATAGAAGTGCGTGAAGGCATAGAAATGTACAAGACTAGCTGTATTGGTGTGTGCTTCACATTCCCCCTGTGCAGCTAAGCAGTGCAATGGAACAGTGTGTTAATGCACACTGAGATTTCACGGGAATCCTCCAGAGAGCTCTCTAGGAAACTTTCCTGGAGGTACTGGCCAATCTCTGTGTGTCTCCTACACATGATGGATGCTGATGGAATTAATACACCATAGCAATTTGATCATTTCCTGAGTACAAATCATGGTCAGTAATCATCAAAGTTATCATGCACGGTGGCAAGTTAACAAAGCATGGCATAGTGCTGTATAGAATGGCACATAACTGGATCTTATTGTCAAAATGGTGCCTCAAAGCCTCCCTGATTCAAATAACCTCCCCATTGTGCCCCTCTAATAGCCCTGGTATCTAACTGCTCAAAATCAGCCACCAGGCAATCCGCATCCAACTCCATTCCAGGGTAAACTTTTCACCCTTAGCCTCACAAATATTATGGAGAGCACAAACAGGCTGCTATGACCATGGGACTATATTCTTCATTTAGGTCTAACATGCTATAAATCAGCGCCAGCGTGTTTTTAATCTGCCAAAGACATATTCAGTGGTCATCTACACCTGCTCGGCCTATTGCTGAAGCACTCCTTGCTGCTCTCAAGGTTTCACGTGTAAGGCTTCATGGGCCATGGAAGGAAGGGTATGCTATGTTTCCGAGGATCACTATGGGCATTTCAACATCTTCCACTGGTATCTTCTGGTCTGGAAAGAAAGTCCCTGCTTACAGCTTTCTGTACAGGCCAGTATTCCTGAAGATGTGTGTGTCATGCACCTTCCATGACCATCCTGCATTGATATCAGTGAAACAGCCACGACGATCCACAAGCTCCTGCAATACCATCCAGAAATACCCCTTTCTATTGATGATCTCTGTTGCAAGATGGTCTAGGGCCAAAATTGGCATGCGTGCACCATCTATCACACCGCTGCAGTTAGGGAATCCCATTGCTGCAAAGCCATCCACTATTTCATGCACATTGCCAAGAGTCATAATCCTTTGTAGCAGGATACAATTAATTGCTCTGCACAGTTGCGTTAACTCAGCCCCAATGGTGGACCTCTCGACCCAAGGTGATTCATGACCAACCTGTAGCAGTCTGGAGTTGCCAGCTTCCACGTGGCAATCGCCATGCTCTTCTCCACCAAGAGGGTAGCTCTCATTTTTGTGTTCTTCCGGTGCAGGGCTCAGGTGAGCTCCACACAGTTCCAGGGAGGTGGCGTTCCGCATCTGAAAATTCTGCGGTCACAGCTCGTCATCCCAGGACTGCATAACAATGTGATCCCACCACTCAGTGCTTGTTTCCCAAGCTCAAAAGCGATGGTCCACTATGTGCAGCTGCTCCGTGAATGCCAAAAAGTAATCTGGTGTTGTATCTTTCCATGGTACAGAGCAGGTGAAGTACCTCTGATTCCTGTTCAGATTGGCTGTTCATGATATACTGCATGACCAGCCGCAATGTGTTCATAACAGTGACCATAACAGTAGAAAACAATGCAGGATCCATCCTTTCAGACAGAGATGGTGGGTGTACAGTAAACAGGGGCCGCTGAAAAATGTCGCAAAATGGAGTCGGACACTCATGGAATGATGGGACAGAAAAAAAAACTGATCAAGGGATGCTGAGCCTGCACCAATGATGCACTGTGATCCATTCCACCCTCCCACAACTCCTACCTGCAGAAGATGGCGAGTAGCACAGTGGGATAGCTACCCATAGTGCACTGGTCTCTCTGTCAGAGCTAGAGCACCAACTGTGGACCCACTCTGCTGACAGAATGAGCGTTGTGTGAACATGCACAAGCAATGTAATTATACCTTTTTTGATCATTACCATAACTTAGATAGACAAAACTCTGTAGTGTAGAAAAGGCCTCAGCCTCTCCCTCACTCAATGAACATTTATTTATACGAAGTGTAACAGCAGCAGCAGAGACTGAGAGACCGACTACAGCCTGGCAGTTAGGGCCCTCATCTGTGATATAGGAGATCTAAATTCAAGTCCCTGCTCAGCCTGGGGACAGAGTCTCTCACATTCCAAGAAAAGAACAGGAGTACTTGTGGCACCTTAGACACTAACAAATTTATTTGAGCATAAGCTTTCGTGGGCTACAGCCCACTTCATGGGATGCATGCAATGGAAAACACAGTAGGACGATTTTATATACACAGAGAACATGAAACAATGGGTGTTGCTGTGCACACTATAATGAGAGTGATCAGGTAAGGTGAGCTATTAACAGCAGGAGAGAAAAAAAACAACCTTTTGTAGTGATAATCAAGATGGGCCATTTCCAGCAGTTGACGAGAACGTGTGAGGAACAGTAGCGGGGAAAAATAAACGTGAGGAAATAGTTTTACTTTGTGTAATGACACATCCACTCCCAGTCTTTATTCAAGCCGAATTTAATGGTGTCCAGTTTGCAAACTAATTCCAATTCAGCAGTCTCTCGTTGGAGACTGTTTTTGAAGTTTTTTTTGTTGTAATATTGCGACTTTTAACTCTGTAATCGAGTGACCAGAGAGATTGAGGTGTTCTCCGACTGGTTTTTGAAGGTTATAATGCTTGACGTCTGATTTGTGTCCATTTATTCTTTTACACGGAGACTGTCCGGTTTGGCCAATGTACATAGCAGAGGGGCATTGCTTGCACATGATGACATATATCACACTGCTGAAGTGAAGAAACAGACTGAAAGAGCCAGAAGAGTACCCAGAAGTCACCTACGACAGGACAGGACCAACAAAGAAAGTAACAGAACGCCACTAGCCATCACCTTCAGTCTCCAACTAAAACCTCTCCAGCGCATCATCAAGGATCTACAACCTATCCTGAAGGACAACCCATCACTCTCACAGATCTTGGGAGACAGGCCAGTCCTTGCTTACAGACAGCCCCACAACCTGAACCAAATACTCACCAGCAACCACACACCACAAAACAAAAGTAATAACCCAGGAAAAGACAGTTACTCACCTTTGTAACTGTTTTTCTTCGAGATGTGTTGCTCATATCCATTCCAATTAGGCGTATGCGCACCGTGTGCATGATCGTCGTAAGATTTTTACCCCAACAAGACTTGGTGGGTCAGCTGAGGCGCCCCATGGAGTGGCGTCTTCATGGCGCCGGATATACGCCCCAGCCGACCCAGCGCCCCCTCAGTTCCTTCTTGCCGGCTACTCCGACAGAGGGGAAGGAGGACGAGTTTGGAATGGATATGAGCAACACATCTCAAAGAACAATAGTTACAAAGGTGAGTAACCGTCTTTTGTTCTTAGAGTGCTTGCTCATATCTATTCCAATTAGGTGACTCCCAAGCTTTACCTAGGAGGTGGGGTCGGAGAGAGATGTCGCGGAGTGAAGGACCACTGAACCAAATGCAGCATCACCCCTGGACTGCTGAATTATCACATAATGGGCAGTGAAGGTATGCACCGATGACCAAGTCGCTCCCCTACATGTCTCCTCTTTGGGTACGTGTGCCAGGAAAGCAGAAGATGAAGCCTGAGCCCACATGGAGTGGGCGGTAAGGTGCGTAGTTGGGACACCAGCCAAGTCATAGCACGCACGGATGTATGATGTGATCCAGGAGGGGACCAGAAGGCTCCTCATCTGATCTGCCACAGCAACAAACAGCTGCGTTTTCCTGAAAGGTTTTGTTCGCTTGATGTAGAAGGCGAGGGCCCTGCAAACGTCCAGGGAGTGCAGCTGTTGTTCCCGTCGAGAGGCGTGCTGCTTCGGGTAGAAGACGGGGAGGAAGATGTCCTGGTTGAGATGGGAGGCAGACACCACCTTAGGGAGAAGGCCGGGTGGGGTCGCAGCTGTACCTTGTCCTTATGGAACACCGTATACAGTGGCCCTGAGCTCAGAGACATGCCTCGCCGAAACGATAGCTACGAGGAAGGCTGTCTTCCACGAAAGGTACAGGAGCGAGCAGGTGGCCATCAGCTCAAACAGGGCAGCCATTAGTTTGGGGAGGACCAGATTAAGATCCCACATAGGGACCGGTTGTCGAATTTATGGGAACAGGCGCTCCAACCTGAGAAATCTGCTGACTATGGGATTGGAGAAGACCAAACGCCCTTTTTCGCCTGGGTGGAAAGCCAAAATAGCTGCCAGGTGCAGTCTGACAGATGATATTGCCAAGCCCTGCTGTTTTAAGGACAGGAGGTCTTCCAAGATGATAGGTACTGATGCCTGTAGGGGGGCCATATGACTCTGAGCGCACCAGCAGGAAAAACGCTTCCATTGGCTATGTACGTGGACCTGGTAGAGGGCTTCCTGCTACCCAAAAGGACCTGCTGTACCAAGCAAGAGCAGCACAGCTCAGATTGAATTAGCCATGCAGCATCCACGCTGTGAGGAGGAGAGATTGCAGGTCGGGATGACAGTCTTCCATGGTCCTGAGTGATCAGGTCTGGTTACAGCAGGAGTGGAACGGGAGTGTCCACCGACAGCTCTAGGAGAGTGGTATACCAGTGCTGCCTGGGCCATGCCGGGGCAACTAAAATCAGATGGGCTCTGTCCCTGCGCAGCTTGAACAGGACCCTGTGGACTTGCAGGAATGGAGGGAAGGCATAGCACAGGTGATCCTTCCACTGTATGAGGAAGGTGTCGGACAGGGAACCCGGAGAGTGTCCTCGTAGAGAGCAGAACACTTGCATTTCTGATTCTCGTGAGAGGCAAATAGGTATATCAGGGGAAAGCCGCACTTCAGGAAGACAGAGTGGATGACGTCCGGGCAAACCAACCACTCGTGAGTCTGAAATGATCTGCTGAGGTGGCCCCCTAAGGTGTTCTGGACTCCAGGGAGAAAGGACACCACCGGATGGATCGAGTGGACCATACAGAATTCCCACAGATGAGTGGCCTCCTGACAGAGGGGGGGTGACCGGGCTCCCCCTTGCTTGTTGATGTAAAACATGACCGTTGTATTGTCTGTGAGGACTACAACACAACGGCCTTGAATGAGCTCCAGGAATGCCTGACACGCCAGGCGCATAGCTCCGAGTTCCCGTACGTTGATGTACAGGGATAACTCTCCTGCCACCCATAGCTCCTGTGTACGGAGGACCCCGAGATGGGCTCCCCATCCCAGGGATGATGCATCCGTGATTAGGGACACAGAGAGCTGCAGGGCGTGAAATGGCACCCCTTCGCACACTGATTTGGGGTCCACCCACCAGTCTAGAGAGGCCAATATCCATGGCAGTACAGTAACCACCGTGCTCAAGCTGTGCCGACCTGTGCGGTATACTGTTGATAGCCTGGCGTGCATGGTCACATATGTGCAAGAGGCCATATGTCCCAGGAGGCATAGGCATGTTTTCACGGTCGAGGTTGGGAAGTTTTGCAGGCTGCGGATGATGTTCACCAGGGATTGGAAGCGTATTTCCGGCAGAAGTGCTCAGGCTAGGCCTGAGTCTAAGACTGCTCCGATGAATTCTATCCTCTGGGTTGGTACCAGAGTAGATTTTGCGACATTGAGCAGGAGGCCCAATCGATTGAACATGTTCATGGTGAGCTGGACATGAGACTGCATCTGATCCCTGGAGCAGCCCCAAATAAGCCAGTTGTCGAGGTATGGGAACAGTTGGATCCGTTGTCAACGAAGGGAGGCAGCCTCAACAGCCATGCACTTAGTAAACACCCTGGAGGTCACATATAGGCCAAAAGGAAGGACGGTGAATTGAAAGTGCTGTTGATTGACCACAAAGCTAAGGAAGCGTCTGTGCGCTGAGTAGATTGCAATGTGGAAGTACGCGTCCTTCATGTCGAGTCTCCAGGATCAAAGGAAGGAATAATGATCCCTAGAGAGACCATGTGGAACTTGAACTTAACCATGTATTTGTTGAGTCCCCGTAGGTCCAGGATGGGCTGAAGCCCGCCCTTGGTCTTGGGGATTAGGAAGTAGCAGGAGTAAAAACCCCTGCCCCTTGACTCTCTTGGAACCTCCTCTATCGCCTCCACAGCTAAGAGTGATTGGACCTCCTGTAGAAGGAGGTGCTCGTGAGAAGGGTCCCTGAAGAGGGATGGGATGGGGGGGGGGAAGCAAATTGAAGGGAGTAACCCCTTTCCACCATGCGAAGGACCCAACCATCTGATGTTATGTGAGACCACGCACGGAAGAAATGGGAGAGACAATCCTGGAAAGGCGGGGAAGGATCCTGAATGGAGACTGGTGCTCCATCCTCGGGCGCACCTTCAAAAGTTCTGCTTAGGCCCAGGCGATGGCTTGGGAGGGCCCTGGCCTTGGCTGGCTTGGTGGCCAGTCTGTCTTCTTCTACCACCTCGGCCGCGTCTTCTAAAGAAGTCCTGTCTTGGCCGAGGGGGAGGGTAGGCTGCAGTCTGAAGGGCCTTCTCTGTGTTACTCGGGTATGCATCCCAGAGAGGGCATAATAGTTCTCGAGTCCTTCAGACCCTGCAGCCTTGAGTCTGTTTTGTCTGAGAATAGGCCCTGGCCATCAAAAGGTAGGTCCTGGAGGGTCTGCTGTAACTCTGGTGGTAAGCCAGAGACCTGCAGCCACAAGATGTGGTGCATGGCTTTGCCTGAGGTCAGGGTCCTAGCCGCCAAGTCTGCTGCATCAAGAGAGGCTTGCAGGGAGGTTCTGGCCACCTTCTTACCCTCCTCCACTAGAGCCCCAAATTCCTCTCTGGACTCCTGTGGAACCAACTCTTTGAATTTCTCCATAGAGTGCCACAAATTGTAAGCATATCTGCTCAGGAGTGCCTGCTGGTTGGCCACCCTGAGCTGCAAGCCTCCAGCCAAGTTCACCTTGCGCTCAAACAACTCTAGGCGTCTAGCATCCTTTGATTTGGGCACCGGGGCCTGCTGACCGTGCCACTGCTTCTTGTTGACTGAAGCCACGACAAGGGAACAAGGTTGGGGGTGCGTGTAGAGGGGACAAAGTACTTCCTTTCCACTCCCTTGGCAGTAGGCAGAATAGAGGCTGGCAATTGCCAGATTGTCTTGGCATTGGCCTTTTTGTCCATATGACTGGGAGGGTCACCCTGGACGGTGCCTCCATGGACAGAATGTCGACCACCGGGTCCTCTACCTCCATCACCTCCTCTACCTGGAGGTTCATATTGCGTGCCACCATGCAGAGCAGCTCCTGGCGGGCGCGGAGGTCCATAGGAGAAGGGCTCGAACCCGTAGTCCCTGCCACTGCCTCATCAGGCGAGGACGAGG
This sequence comes from Lepidochelys olivacea, assembly GCF_965140295.1. Lineage (NCBI taxonomy): Eukaryota > Metazoa > Chordata > Testudines > Cheloniidae > Lepidochelys > Lepidochelys olivacea. Next base: position 70,165,068 of record NC_140411.1, on the reverse strand, counting down.
AAGATACCCCCGGGACTAAGGGATCCTGTGTGGGGTCCTCATGTGGAAGAACTTGTTGCCCAAGGTCCACCAAGCGAGGGGTGTGGGCCTGTGTTGGTGCTGGAGCAGTCCCCTCAGAACCCCCTAGGAAGGGCGAGACACAGTGACCTCTGGTACTCGGGGCTCCAAAGGGGCAGAACGGGAAGCCCCCGAAGGAACCCCTTGGTCCTGATGGTATGCCCGGGGGGCCCAAAAAGACCACTGTGGAGTTCCTTGGCCCGGATCCTGGCCTTCATCCAGCCACTGTCCTGCACCATCCTCACCCTGCTCCTGGGCATGGTGGCCACCTTGTGAGCGTGACGATGTGGAGGCGGAGCGAGACAGCAAAGGAGGTGACACACGTGTCGGCGCAGAGTCCCCTGGTGCTGTACGGTGCCATGGTGCCGGGGACCGGTGGCGAGATGTAGAACGGTACCGAGATGTTGATCGGTGCCTGCGGTCGTATCGGTACCAGGAGCCTGATCTGGATCTCGACAGTGACCTTCGATGAGACCAGCACCGGGATCAGCTCCGGGTCGAGCGCTGCTCTGACCAGTACCAGGAGCGGTGCTGACAGTCCAGTCGGTACCGGCTGTACCCGTGATTCGGATCTTCGCGAGCTGGAGCAGTGTTGCAAGTACAACAAGCGCCGAAAATGGGATTGGTGCCAGGACTGCGAGCAATGCCGTGAAAGGTGCTGGGACCAAGATCGGGACTGGGACCAGTGCTGCCCTGCTTCACTCGGCGACAGCGGTCATATCAGGGACGGTTTTCCCTTCAACCACAACACCCGCACCGGAGGTGCCATTGGCTGCAGGGGAGTCGGCTCTGTGAGCGTGATCGAATCCCGCGTTGTAGAGAAGGTCTCCAGCATGGAGTGAAGCCTTAGCTCGATGGCTGTGTGCACCGGGGAGCTAACATGCACCAGACTCGACGGCCCTTGCAGCACCGGAGTCGATGGTGCAGGAGCTGTTACTTGTCCTGTGCGCTCCAGCAATGGACACAGCTCCGGCTGCAGGAAGCGTCAGTGGCTGTCGAACCAACAAAGAAGAAGCAGTCGGCACCTGCTTGGGCTGTTTATTCTTCTGGCCCGGAGACAGGGACCGGTGACGTGGTGGTGGAGGTGCCGGGGGGGCCTGACGCCGCGAGTCGTTAGCAGAGTCTGAACGCGGTGCTGGACCAGTTGGTGCCGCAGGGGCACACCACACTGAAGACGACGCCGAGTCCCAGTGCATGGAGGAAGGGACCGGGCTAAGTGCCACCTCCATAAGGAGCTGCTTGAGTCTAAAGTTCCACTCCTTTTTGGTCCTCGGCTTGAAGGCTTTGCAAATGCGGCACTTGTCCGCTTGGTGGGATTCCCCCAGACACCTTAGGCAAGAGTCGTGGGGGTCTCCCATTGGCATCGGCTTCAGGCAAGCCGAGCAGGGTTTGAAGCCTGGAGACCCCGGCAGGGGCCCCGGTACCGGGACGAGGGAGAGGGGAGAAGACCCTGCTCCACCCTACTAAGTACACTAATCTAACTACACTAACTATTAACAAACTACTAACAACTATAAACAACTATTAACAATGAATTACAACTATTAACAGGTAATTAGAGAGAAAGCTAGGGAGAGTGGAGATCAGCTACGCTGCGCTCCACAGTTCCAACGACCGTCACGGGCGGTAAGAAGGAACTGAGGGGGCGATGGGTCAGCTTGGGCATATATCCAGCGCCATGAAGGCGCCACTCCAGGGGGCGCCTCACCCAACCCACCGAGTGTTGCTGGGGTAAAAATCTTCCGATGATCATGCACACAGCGCGCACACACCTAATTAGAATCTATATAGATTCCAGCACTCGAAGAAAAACCTATCCTTGCAACAAAACCCGTTGCCAACCGTGTCCACATATCTATTCAGGGGACACCATCACAGGGCCTAATCACATCAGCCACACCATCAGAGGCTCGTTCACTTGCACACCTACCAATGTGATATATGCCATCATGTGCCAGCAATGCCCCTCTGCCATGTACATTGGCCAAACCAGACAGTCTCCATGTAAAAGAATAAATGGACACAAATCAGACGTCAAGAATTAACACATTCAAAAACCAGTCGGAGAACACCTCAATCTCTCTGGTCACTCGATTACAGACCTAAAAGTCGCAATATTACAACAAAAAAAACTTCAAAAACAAACTCCAACGAGAGACTGCTGAATTGGAATTAGTTTGCAAACTGGACACCATTAAATTCGGCTTGAATAAAGACTGGGAGTGGATGTGTCATTACACAAAGTAAAACTATTTCCCCATGTTTATGTTTCCCCGCTACTGTTCCTCACACGTTCTCGTCAACTGCTGGAAATGGCCCATCTTGATTATCACTACAAAAGGTTGTTTTTTTTCTCTCCTGCTGGTAATAGCTCACCTTAACTGATCACTCTCGTTATAGTGTGCACAGCAACTCCCATTGTTTCATGTTCTCTGTGTGTATAACATCGTCCTACTGTATTTTCCACTGCATGCATCCCATGAAGTGGGCTGTAGCCCACGAAAGCTTAAGCTCAAATAAATTTGTTAGTGTCTAAGGTGCCACAAGTACTCCTGTTCTTTTTGCCGATACACACTAACACGGCTGCTACTCTGAAACGTCACATTCCAAGTAAGGTCCTAAGTTTCTTGACCAATGCTAACTTAGACACATTGACAGGCCTCTTTCCCTAGCTAGAAGATCTCTATTCTTTGAAGAGTTATTTATAACCTGGGGGGAAACCAGATTATCATCTCCATCATGATTATTGAGGAGGCAATTAATTTGACTTCTGAACAACTTTTCTAAACATTTCATATCTACTTTTCTCATCTTCTAAAAAGATAAATGAGTAAGATGTGGCTGAGTTATTTATACAGCATTTATATTTCTTTATCCACATGCTGACAGGAATAGATAGACTATTGATCCAGATTAGTTCAGTAAATGCACATTTATTTAGTGCCATAATTATGTTGTATTTATACTGTTTTCTATAAAGCATCTTCAGGTATGCCTTTCTTTCTTTATACAGTCCATGGATGGAATGCAAAACAAGAACAATATGCATAAAAGTTACAAGCACAGAGTTACAAAAGTTGTAATACAAGAACAGTATGTGTAAAAGAGTTTCAAGCACCGCAAGGTTTTTTGAATATATTTATATCATAAAGCAGTATCCTTAACAAAGGATGCTATTAACTATTCCTCCAAAATTTAAAGCATTCAATTCAATTGTGGCCTTTTTCATTTAACTAACTTGGAATGATTAGGGCTGTCAAAACAGACATGGGCATAATATTTGCTAACTAGTTTTTATTGCAGGGCCAACACACAAAGCACCTGCAACAGTACACTTTTTGCTTCCAAGTTGTATCTTTGTAAATACATAAATAGATAAGAGTCTAATTTCTACATCATATCACTTTTAAGGCATGTTGGATCTCAAGCCTGAGCTACCGTAAGTGCCCAAGGAAATACCTTAATTACCACAACAGTTAATATTTGTATTTATATTTACATGACTGTATGCATTCATAAAATGTAATGTATTTTGGGTGTTGATGTTTGTTTTTTAATAAATGAACATCCAGCTAAAAAAGAAACACTACATATTTTTCTATGACGAAATATGCTTTAAAAAATTTCCTTTAGCTTGAAGTTTTTAAGAAAATCACTGCCTGGCAAAGATGGCACTTCTGACATCTAATTCAGATATACTAAATTTAACAACACATGGAAATAAAAACATTGTGTATTATGTGCAACATGTAGAGACTGAACAATCTGATAAGATTTTTTCAAAAATTTCACAACCGTAACCTACATTAAGGGCAATCAGGATAACGTCACTTATATTGACTTTGTCAGAAGAATTTGTGCAAGCTTCAATTCCTTCATCTGAAAGATACCTGTTAAAACAAAATGAAGTTATTTTAGGAAGGTATTTGAAACACATTTTAGACTAAGCTATTAGTTAATCCTCCTTTTAGATTCCTTAAGTAACCACAATGGCAGGACTTCAGGCTTATTCAGTAGGAATATATGTAATACTCTGTATTTTCTGTATTCTTACAATGCAGTTTAGAAAACAACTGACAGATGAAAGGATTCCTTCAGTTGAGGAGTTCCTTCACACTGCCTCTATGTGGGCGGTTCCCTTATTGATCATTTCTGCCATTCCTACTTCCTTTTTCTCCTTCTCTTCAAGATTTATATATAAAACTACTAATTATCTTTATGTGAACTCCTAGATGCATACACTAATTTCCCAATTTATCGTATAAATTACTGCACCATGGCCCTCATCTACCTATCCACGGTCTTATCTCCTTCCCTCATCATAACTTAGGCATTCAGACCCAGGCAGAAAAATAAGCTGATCCTTGCACCTGTAGCATCCAACTGAAATCTACAGCAACACTATCTGAACAGATCCAAGTGAATGATCGAGACACTAGTTAATAAGTTCTTACAGGCATGCAAAGATATATTTATGAAAGATTGTGATTTGGAGACACTCCCTCATAGGGACAGTGTTGTGGGTGTGGACATATGCCCTGGAAGCAGTTGTTGGAAACACCACATGGCTGTGTGTGGAGCAGCTCACTACAGAAGCTCTCCAGTTTGTTTTATTAAAGTTTTATTGCTTTGTCATTCACTGGTTTGTTATTTAATGAACCCCAAGATTGTTACAAGGCAGAGACTATTTTTTCTGTAAATGTTAAACAAAGATGACACGATCCACACAAACAAGTGACAGCCTACGCCCAGGTTTAGTAGAACACAGTGGTCAGCTAAGTTCAGTTACTGGAGAAGATAAAGTGCTTTTCCCAAAGATGTTAACTGACAACTATTCAAGTTGGACAAAATTTTTCTAATGAAAAATATGACAACTTTTTAGCTTTCCTAAAAGAGATTTTATAAAAAAAATGTTTTCTTCGAATTAACAGAAATTTTAAATTAAAAATGGCAGCTGTTCTGCAATATTCTCATTTTTGTGCTACACACACAATTAATTTTGTATTGCCAATTTTGATTGATCAGTTTTATCACAATTCAGTTTTGGAATTTCCAATTTCAACAAAAAATTGTACAAAAACTCCTTAGAAAGTTGCACCCCAAAAAAAAAAAAACCTTATGACAACAGAATGAAAAATACTTTCATATCTGCAAAAAACTTCTACGAAGTTCACCCCCTGGCTGTTTTTTGATCAGCTTTCATAACTAAAAGAAGAATTAGAACAAACTCAAGATTTGTGAAAACTATCTTCTTAATGAGGCAAAATGAAAGAAAATAGGAGAGGGAAGCTAACAGAAACATACAGCAGTCAACAGGGTAAAAATATTATGTGTCTAATTTTTGGTGGATCTTCTTAGACTACGAATGCAGTTATCCAAAAGAAAAATCTTTTTGCAACATTAAGGATGATTGTATGTTTCCTCAAACGTCAGGACAGTGAATACTAAATTCAGTTTTAACTCTACCAGTTATAATTCTGTCAGTCGTTTTATACCGTATAATTTACACACACACACACACAAATAAATTTTGGGAACCAATGCAGAAGTATATAGTCTACCAGTTGCTACCAGATGAAAACAGAAAAAGTTGCTTGCTTAGAAGCAGTGCTTTCCAGATAGTGGCTCAACTGTTTCCTAGTAAGAGAAACCCTCTCTCTATTGAAGAACTAAAAAAATTACGCACTAGAACCTGAAATTTTCCTAAGCAGCATACATTATTCCCCTGCATCAAGTAGTACACTTCTGATAACTGTTACTGAAAAGGTATTCTTTGCTCTACCACTGAATGTCTCACCCTAAAATGAGGATTACAAAGTGGATCATAAGACTTGAGGTACTGATCACTTAACCCAGGTGTCAACTGAACTCACTCACTAAACCAGAATATTTCCCCTCCCCTCCCCCAGAAAGACACCGGGTATGTCTACACTATGGAATAAGGTCGAATTTATAGAAGTCTTTTTTTAGAAATCAGTTTTATATATTCGAGTGTGTGTCTCCCCACAGAAAATGTTCTAAGTGCATTAAGTGCATTAACTCGGCGGAGTGCTTCCACAGTACCGAGGCTAGAGTCGACTTCCGAAGCGTTGCACTGTGGGTAGCTATCCCACAGTTCCCGCAGTCTCCGCTGCCCATTGCAATTCTGGGTTGAGATCCCAATGCCTGATGGGGCTAAAACATTGTCACGGGTGGTTCTGGGTACATATCGTCAGGCCTCCCTTCCCTCCCTCCCACCGTGAAAGCAAGGGCAGACAGTCGTTTCGCACCTTTTTTACTGAGTTACCTGTGCAGACGCCATACCACGACAAGCATGGAGCCCGCTCAGGTAACCGTCACCCTATGTCTCCTGGGTGCTGGCAGACGCGGTACGGCATTGCTACACAGTAGCAGCAACCCATTGCCTTCTGGCAGCAGACGGTGCAGTACGACTGGTAGCCGTCCTTGTCGTGTCCGAGGTGCTCCTGGCCACGTCGGCTGGGAGCGCCTGGGCAGACATGGGCGCAGGGACTAAATTTGGAGTGACTTGACCAGGTCATTCTCTTTAGTCCTGCAGTCAGTCCTATTGAACCGTCTTATGGTGAGCAGGCAGGCGATACGGATTGCTAGCAGTCGTACTGTACCATCTTCTGTCGAGCAGCCATGAGATGTGGATGGCATGCAGTCCTTCTGCACCGTCTGCTGCCAGCCAAAGATGTAAAAGATAGATGGAGTGGATCAAAACAAGAAATAGACCAGATTTGTTTTGTACTCATTTGCTTCCCCCCTCCCCTGTCTAGGGGACTCATTTCTCTAGGTCACACTGCAGTCACTCACAGAGAAGGTGCAGCGAGGTAAATCGAGCCATGTATCAATCAGAGGCCAGGCTAATCTCCTTGTTCCAATAAGAACAATAACTTAGGTGCACCATTTCTTATTGGAACCCTCCGTGAAGTCCTGCCTGAAATACTCCTTGATGTAAAGCCACCCCCTTTGTTGATTTTAGCTCCCTGAAGCCAACCCTGTGAGCCGTGTCGTCAGTCGCCCCTCCCTCCATCAGAGCAATGGCAGACAATCGTTCCGCGCCTTTTTTCTGTGCGGACGCCATACCAAGGCAAGCATGGAGGCCGCTCAGTTTACTTTGGCAATTAAGAACACATTAAACACCACACGCATTATCCAGCAGTATATGCAGCACCAGAACCTGGCAAAGCGATACCGGGCGAAGAGGCGACGTCAGCGCGGTCACGTGAGTGATCAGGACATGGACACAGATTTCTTTGAAAGCATGGGCCCTGACAATGCATGCATCATGGTGCTAATGGGGCAGGTTCATGCTGTGGAACGCCGATTCTGGGCTCGGAAAACAAGCACAGACTGGTGGGACCGCATAGTGTTGCAGGTCTGGGACAATTCACAGGGGCTGCGAAACTTTCGCATGCGTAAGAGCACTTTCATGGAACTTTGTGACTTGCTTTTCCCTGCCCTGAGGCCCATGAATACCAAGATGAGAGCAGCCCTCACAGTTGAGAAGCGAGTGGCGATAGCCCTGTGGAAGCTTGCAACGCCAGACAGCTACCGGTCAGTTGGGAATCAATTTGGAGTGGGCATATCTACTATTGGGGCTGCTGTGATGCAAGTAGCCCGCGCAATCAAAGATCTGCTGATATCAAGGGTAGTGACCCTGGGAAATGTGCAGGTCATAGTGGATGGCTTTGCTGCAATGGGATTCCTTAACTGTGGTGGGGCCATAGACGGAACCCATATCCCTATCTTGGCACCGGAGCACCAAGCCGCCGAGTACATAAACCGCAAGGGGTACTTTTCGATAGTGCTGCAAGCTCTGGTGGATCACAAGGGACGACAACCAACATCAATGTGGGATGGCCAGGAAAGGTACATGACGCTCGCATCTTCAGGAACTCAGGTCTGTTTCAAAAGCTGCAGGAAGGGACTTTATTCCCGGACCAGAAAATAACTGTTGGGGATGTTGAAATGCCTATATGTATCCTTGGGGACCCAGCCTACCCCTTAATGCCGTGGCTCATGAAGCCGTATACAGGCAGCCTGGACAGTAGTCAGGAGCTGTTCAACTACAGGCTGAGCAAGTGCAGAATGGTGGTAGAATGTGCATTTGGACGTTTAAAGGCGCGCTGGCGCAGTTTACTGACTCGCTTAGACCCCAGCGAAACCAATATTCCCACTGTTATTACTGCTTGCTGTGTGCTCCACAATATCTGTGAGAGTAAGGGGGAGACGTTTATGGCGGGGTGGGAGGCAAATCGCCTGGCTGCTGGTTACGCACAGCCAGACACCAGGGCGGTTAGAAGAGCACAGGAGGGCGCGGTACGCATCAGAGAAGCTTTGAAAACCAGTTTCATGACTGGCCAGGCTACGGTGTGAAAGTTCTGTTTGTTTCTCCTTGATGAAACCCCCCGCCCCTTGCTTCACTCTACTTCCCTGTAAGCGAACCACCCTCCTCACTTCGATCACCTCTTGCACAGGCAATAAAGTCATTGTTGCTTCACATTCATGTATTCTTAATTCACTCATCACACAAATAGGGGGATGACTACCAAGGTAGTCCAGGAGGGGTGGAGGAGGAGGGAAGGAAAATGCCACACAGCACTTTAAAAGTTTACAACTTTAAAATTTATTGAATGCCAGTCTTCTTTTTTTGGGGCAATCCTCTGTGGTGGAGTGGCTGGTTGGCCGGTGGCCCCCCCACCGCATTCTTGGGTGTCTGGGTGTGGAGGCTATGGAACTTGGGGAGGAGGGCAGTTGGTTACACAGGGGTTGTCGTGGCAGTCTGTGCTCCAGCTGCCTTTGCTGCAGCTCAACCATACACTGGAGCATACTGGTTTGGTCCTCCAGCAGCCTCAGCATTGAATCCTGCCTCCTCTCATCACGCTGCCGCCACATTTGAGCTTCAGCCCTGTCTTCAGCCCGCCACTTACTCTCTTCAGCCCGCCACCTCTCCTCCCGGTCATTTTGTGCTTTCCTGCACTCTGACATTATTTGCCTCCATGCATTCGTCTGTGCTCTGTCAGTGTGGGAGGACAGCATGTGCTCGGAGAACATTTCATCTCGAGTGCATTTTTTTTTCTTTCTAAGCTTCACTAGCCTCTGGGAAGGAGAAGATCCTGTTATCATTGAAACACATGCAGCTGGTGGAGAAAAAAAAAGGGACAGCGGTATTTAAAAACACACATTTTATAAAACAGTGGCTACACTCTTTCAGGGTAAACCTTGCTGTTAACATTACATACATAGCACATGTGCTTTCGTTACAAGGTCGCATTTTGTCTCCCCCCACCACGTGGCTACCCCCTCAAACCTCCCCCCTCCCTGTGGCTAACAGCGGGGAACATTTCTGTTTAGCCACAGGCAAACAGCCCAGCAGGAATGGGCTCCTCTGAGTGTCCCCTGAAGAAAAGCACTCTATTTCAACCAGGTGACCATGAATTATATCTCACTCTCCTGAGGATAACACAGAGAGATAAAGAACGGATGTTGTTTGAACGCCAGCAAACATACACTGCAATGCTTTGTTGTACAATGATTCCCGAGAACGTGTTACTGGCCTGGAGTGGTAAAGTGTCCTACCATGAAGGACAAAATAAGGCTGCCCTCCCCAGAAACCTTTTGCAAAGGCTTTGGGAGTACATCCAGGAGAGCCGCGAATGCCAGGGCAAAGTAATCCTTTCACATGCTTGCTTTTAAACCATGTATAGTATTTTAAAAGTACACTCACCGGAGGTCCCTTCTCCGCCTGCTGGGTCCAGGCGGCAGCCTTGGATGGGTTCAGGGGGTACTGGCTCCAGGTCCAGGGTGAGAAACAGTTCCTGGCTGTCGGGAAAACCGGTTTCTCCGCTTGCTTGCTGTGAGCTATCTACAACCTCATCATCATCATCATCTTCTTCTTCGTCCCCAAAACCTGCTTCTGTATTGCCTCCATCTCCATTGAAGGAGTCAAAGAACACGGCTGGGGTAGTGGTGGCTGAACCCCCTAAAATGGCATGCAGCTCATCATAGAAGCGGCATGTTTGGGGCTCTGATCCGGAGCGGCCGTTTGCCTCTCTGGTTTTCTGGTAGGCTTGCCACAGCTCCTTCAGTTTCACGCGGCACTGCTTCGGGTCCCTGTTATGGCCTCTGTCCTTCATGCCCTGGGAGATTTTGACAAAGGTTTTGGCATTTCGAAAACTGGAACCGAGTTCTGATAGCACAGATTCCTCTCCCCATCGATCAAATCAGATCAGCGATCAGATCCCGTACCTCCCGTCAGTCCATGCTGGAGCTCTTTTGCGATTCTGGGACTCCATCATGGTCACCTTTGCTGATGAGCTCTGCATGGTCACCTCCAGCTTGCCACGCTGGCCAAACAGGAAATGAGATTCAAAAGTTCGCGGTTCTTTTCCTGTCTACCTGGCCAGTGCATCTGAGTTGAGAGTGGTGTCCAGAGCGGTCACAATGGAGCACTCTGGGATAGCTCCCGGAGGCCAATACCGTCGAATTGTGTCCACAGTACCCCAAATTCGAGCCAGCAAGGCCGATTTAAGCGCTAATCCACTTGTCAGGGGTGGAGTAAGGAAATAGATTTTAAGAGCCCTTTAAGTCAAAATAAAGGGCTTCATCATGTGGACGGGTGCAGGTTTACATCGATTTAATGCTGTTAAATTCGACCTAAAGTCCTAGTGTAGACCAGGGCACAGAGAACAAACTTGAGTCACTTTTTGGCTAAATAACATCTCTTTAGCCAGCACTATTACAGTCATTGTCAACACAACAGTCTCACCAACAACAAATGTCCAATTAGGGACATCAGCTAAGGAGTTTTCAGCAGCTACTTCATCACTTCAACATAATTAACAGCTAACAAAAAAACTAAACTAAATTAAAACTTCATCCAATATTTTAAAATATTTTCTAAAACACCATGTATGTACCATTAAAAAACACTGTCACGAGTAAATTAAAGAGAAAATGCAAGATCCCAGTTACATTTTAAGAGAAAGTTTGAAGGTGTGTATTAGAAAACTGTTTTCATTTTTAAGTAACAGAACTTTTAACAGCAACACTACTTCGATCAAGAGGAAAAAGAAAAGACAAGTATAGAGTGAGTCTCAAAAGATCCCTCTGCACACCTGCACTGACAGACCTCAGGAGAAGGACCAAAATGTCTAGAGCTTTCTAATCAGTTCCCAGGTGCTGCCTGTAAGCAAATAGGACCCAAGAGTGAAGATACTACTGTAAGTACCAAAAAAACCTCTTACCCTAGAGAATTCCTGTTTACTAAAACAACTGGTAAGAGCACGGTTTTTTCCCTCCCTAATGGGAGCTCTGGATGTGCTGTATTCCAAACCCAATCATTTCTATTCTAACTAAACATATATATGTACACATTCAGCTTTATTAAGCACAACCTGAGCTCTAACTAGACCAGATAGGTTTCCTGTAGAGTGGCTAAAAAGAGAAAAACCTTTCAGCTAGTTTCTACTTCAGCGGTGTGTTTTTTATAATCTCATTGTCCATACATTGTTCCATCACAGCTAATGAAAAATCTCAATCTCTGTTAATTATTTGGTTGATATATTTAAAGGCAGCCCACAAATTATTTTAGTGAAAAATTATTATTCACAAGACACCAAAATTTTGTCAATTGAAGCATTACAAATAAAATATGCTTTACGTTTAAAAAAAAATCTATTACAGAGACTTAGTACACTTAACATGAAAAACACACACCCACCTCAGAAATTTGAAGCTATGCCCAAGCGGGGATAGAGCTTGCAAAAGATAACTCTTGAGATTGGACCTGGGGGAATCCATTCTCCTCAATGTGAGGGACTACTCGGTCCCTTCCAGGCACAACAGAATAAGGTACCGTAGTGCCCATCATGCCCAAATGCACAGAATTTGTGTGTATGCAATCCCCACTCTCATACTGGGAGTGTGAACTTCCAAATACAGCTGTCTGCCCTTCAGTCCCTCATGCCCAGCTCTTTCAGAACCTACAGACCTTCTCCCACTTCCTTCCAAATGTACCAGACCTGTTTTCTCTTTGGAGGCTCTCTTCCAAGTACTGACCACATTTAAATCTGTTTAGTGACTGAAATTATGTACCTTGGAGGTAGAGCTACATTTAAAAACATGTAATACAGTGGTGTGTATATACTATGGGGACAAGGGAGAGGGGAAAGATTAAAGTACCCACTTTCATGTTTGTCTTTTAAGTCAAATTTAATGATAAAAGGACAGACTGCTTTCCCCGGACATACCACTCCATAAGTTTGTGCGGGAACAAAAAGTCTCCCTTTACATCTGCTTTCCACTAGAGGTTGCGGCACTATTGTTGCAGTTGACAGACAGGGAGAGTGCTCTTCTCAGCAGGCACCTGAGAGCACAGTACTCTGTGCCTCGGCTAGTTCTTGATTCCCTTCGCCTACCACTATCCATTCCTTCCTTCTCAATAAGGAAATGAAAGGAGCGATTAGCTGGGATAGCAACAGAAACATTCCCTTAATACAGCCTCCCACACACATATACACTCTTAAAAAGCATATATTTGCTGAACGAGGAAAAAGAGTGCAAGAGTAATGGAGGAAGAAGAACACAAGGGAAGAGAGGACAAAGAGGAGAAACAGAAGAGACTGCCCCACAAAAACACTTACAGAGAAGTAAGTCTGCTGTCCAACCCACTACATAGATGCCAAGGAGGGTAGGAAGGCATGAATTATTTCCATAATGTAAACAGGAAAGCAGATGAGGTTGCAAGGCCTGGTGGAAGAAAACTGAAGTCCACACAAACATCTGAATTTTTGGATATTACTCCAAAATGTTCCTGAGTACTGAACATCCAATAATTATTCCTTTGTTTACCCATATTATACATACCTTGCAACATTGGTATTTTGAATTTTGTAGATAATTACAATGTTGCATGACGGTGATGAGCACTGGTCAGCACTGCCAACTGGGACGTTAAAAGTCCCATGGGCGGTGCTGCCCACCTAAGGCAGGCTAGTGCCTACCTTTTCTGACACTGCGCTGCAGCCCAGAAGCCGCCAGCAGCAGGTCCAGCTTCTAGGCAGGGGGCCACAGGGCTCCACACGCTGCCCCCCCGCCCAGAGCCCTGAACCCCTCCTGCACTCAACCCCCTGCCCCAACCCTGAGCCCCCCCAAACCCAGAACCCCTTCCTGCACCCCAAACCCCTCATGCCCAGCCCCACTTCAGAGCCTACACCCCCAGACATATACTTAGTTTTATTTTCCAATTGTCCCCTCATATTAAATGAAGTAAATACTTAACATCCAAAGTTTCTATATTGCAGGAATATACCCTATTCTGTTGGAGGCATAATAACCAAAATTTACAGCATCTCTGATTGCCAAAAAATCCATTCGCACTGTCCACCTATGTGTCCATCTGTCTTATTTTATACCTTTTAAAGAAAGCAGGTGACAACTCACATATCTAAATATATAAAGCTTATCTTTTTTATAACAGTAATAACACAAATGCCTGAAATGCACAACCAAAACAACGTTAGCTGAAATAAGATCTGCTTTTATTTGCCCTCTAGTCTCTATAAAGATGGATCAAGCCAATAAAAATATATATCTATTATTTAGAAGCACCTTAAGTATGAGTACTTAACGTTGAACTGAATCAATCAGGTAAGCTATTTTCAAAATAAGATTTACTGTATAAAATAGTAAATTCTCTTTTAAAACGTATTAAATTATCACTTTTGGGCTTTTATGGTTCATATGCACATATAAATATTCAACTATTTGTACTATCGCCATCCCATGATATTATATTCCTGTCACATAAATCTATTTTAGTTTTCTTCTACTCTCATCTTTCTAGTTACACATTATGCAAGAAGCAGCTCTGGCTAAGAAGAAAATAAAACAAAAGTACGTGAAAGATGCATAATTTTCAATAAATGTTCACTAAAATTAGCACTCAATACAGAGTCACATTTCACCACAAACCCGCTATTAGTGGAGGCAGAAGATACAAATCAATTTTACATTATTTCCTGTAACAGCTTGTTTTGAACTCAACTTCAGTCACATAAAGCAGTTTTGAATCTCATGGCCAAACTTTATGTATTCACTGAACCTTGAATATGCAGATATCAAAAATTAAAATCCTTTTTCAGGTTGTCAAACTGAGAACCCAGTCAGAATTTTTTAGCTCTCCTGCAAAATATAAACCTCAAAACCAGAAGAGAATTCTTTAAATTCAGTATCTGAATTTACAACATGCAATTTTTTTTTGGTCACTGGACAAAGATAAGATCATTTTATAACTTTGTATTTAATCTAAAATAAAGTGTACGTAGAAGGTGAAATTACAGAAAGAATGCACAACATTGAGACATCCACTAGGTGGCACCATTGCTACATAATAAAAGAACAATATTGCTTTTCTATATCACTGAGTCACTTTAAACTTGGGGAATATTTTGCACAATATAGTTTCAAAGGTTTCTGCTGAAGTTACATCAGTTTTCTAAAGGAAGAAAATTTTGCTGCAGTGTCATAAATTTTACTGAGTGACTATATCATTAAACCTTCTAGAAATGTGTTTTACAAATATTTCTATATTAAAGTAGGAAAATCATAGATTTAAAGAGAAGAGTTTTTATGCACTTCCCTACTACCTATATAACAGTAGGAACATATTCTGCTACTGCAGCAACCAAGATATTGTAGTTCTTAAAAGAACTGTGTGTTTTTTTCCCCCAAGAATCTGGGGGGGGGTGGGAGGAGGTATTTATTTATTTAAAGAATAACTTAACATTTTACCAGCTGAGAGAAAAAGAACAAATACAAGATCCATCAGAATTACAATGTACATAGCAAAAAGTATCTTCTGTCACACTATACCACCATTAAAAGTTCCATGATATGTGAGTTCACAGTTTTCCTAATACAGTAGAACTTTGCTAATTCACACTGGCTGAAAAATCCACCAACGATTATAAAAATCTGTGTATTAGTGAACTAGTATTTTGCAGAAATAGATTCCAAGTGCCTTTAGCTCTCATTTGAGTTAGCAGGGATTGAAAAATGCTCAGCACCATCCTCACCAGCTCACAGGATTAAGACCTAAATAAACAATTTAATATATTTAAGAAACTGCAACAGACATTCTTTGTTCATCAGGCATTTTAAAAGTGTAGTTTATCTTTCATCGTTTGATAACAGTACAACATATTAGTAAATATACTGTAATAGGTTTCATAAAAGTAAGGAAATCTTAGTAATATTATTTGTATTCCAGTGGTACCCACATGGTGCTAGGCACTGTCCAAACACACAGGAAAATTTATGTGCCTCAAACAGTTATGGTAATGTAATAGTAAACTTTTGTGATGAGATACAATATAAAGTCTTTCAAGCCAATCTGAACCCGGCAAAGGTTGGTACTGGGGAAAAAAATAAAAAGGTTTTCAACACTGGATGGCTTTTCAGTATCGTACGTGAAATGAATGTGTTGGTCTCAGCACATTAAACTATGTTCAAGCACCTTCATCACAAGAACCACCATCACAAGTGACACTAGCTTGCATGTTTGTTGACCGTCTCGGAGGGGGAGGGAGGGTTGGAGGGGGGTGGGAAATGTCAAGAACTGAATGAACACAAAAGAAAGTACTCTTTTGTCTGTAGAGGTGGTCCTTTCTGCAGGCTGAGGTAATTTGACAAAAACAGGGGTGAAATGTTTGTATTTTTGCCACCTCTACTGTTCCTGTTCTATAAAAAGAGAGCAAAGGCTTCATTCTCCACAGAAGTGTCAATCTGCACATTTCAGATTACTAGAGTCATACATAAAAACCCAAAACAAACAAAATACTGATGAAAGTTAGGAAGTGATTGGCAGGCTTTTTTTTCTTTTTGGGAAGGGGGGTGAAACAAACACCATAGATATGTGGATTAGTGAGGTTCAGCTATAATATTTTATAATTAAGAAATATTTCAAATTTAGATATTTTCACTTGGAACACAGACGTAAACTAAATTAGATGTGCATATTTAGAACTAATTAGAAATTGCAAAATATCAATTCCATACTTAGTAACATCAATGAAGCCCAGTATCTCTTTAGTCAATATTAATCTATTAAGCAAATTAAATTACAAATATTAAAAACTGTATTTAATAATGGGTCCTTTAAATATTTTTCAATTGTTTTATTTTTGAATACAGTTTTGTTTTATTTTTTGGCACATAATTCTACATTTGTAAGTTCAACTTTCATGATAAATAGATTGCACTAAAGTACTTGTATTAGGTGAACTGAAAAATACTCTTTCTTCTGTTTTTACAGTGCAAATATTTGTAATAAAAAACAAAGTGAGCACAGTATACTTTGTACTGTGTACTGTAATTGAAACCAATACATTTTAAAAAGTAGAAAACAGCCAAAAATAAATAAAAGGTATTCTGTCATTGTTTAACAGCACAATTAATTGTGCAATTAATTTTTTTTTATCGCTTTACAACCCTAATAATTTTTAAAAACAGTAAAACACAGATTTACATTTCTTACAAGAGACTGAGCAGCACTCTCTGAAATGCGGCTCTCACAGCTGCGTGTAAGTCCAGCTGTCATTATGAAATATGTCCCTAGGGGTGGAGTGCAAGGGGTACTGCAATGGGCTAGAACCATGCCAGGAACGTGTGGGGGGAATTTCTGGAGGACATGGAACGCAGTTCTGTATG
This sequence comes from Lepidochelys olivacea, assembly GCF_965140295.1. NCBI lineage: Eukaryota > Metazoa > Chordata > Testudines > Cheloniidae > Lepidochelys > Lepidochelys olivacea. Next base: position 70,148,295 of record NC_140411.1, on the reverse strand, counting down.
GGCTGCAGAGTGAATAGAGCACGGATATGTGCCGACTGCAGCACAATCAGAAACCTCAGCATCCCTCTTTGGTCCTCCATCAGCTTTATCATCCACTCCTGCCCCTCTGTCATCCACTCCTGCCCTTGTCTCCTCTCTTGGCTATCCATTCTGAGTTTTTCATGGACTCGTTCTCTCTCCAGGCTCAGTGCTCATTATCTGCAGCATCAGATCATTGCAGCACTTCTCTTAGCAGTCATCCTTACACCTTATTCACCTCCATATCTGACAGAGGTCCTCTACCAGTGTGTAGGAGATGGCCCTCAAGGGCACATCCTCAGAAACAAAAGAAACAATACAAGGAGGCAGTATTTTGAATCACAAAAGTTACATACACCTCTTTACATACACCTTGGCAAGCACGCAGCACAGCAAGAGCCCTCCACATGGTGAGTTTGTTCTAGGAGGGAAAGGGACAACATGGAGCAAAGGGCCTGGGTGGTTTCAGAAGTACAAGCACCAAAGGACACTATTCTGAATGCTGCCACCATTTTCCACAGGCAAGAGTGATTGAAGCAGATATCTCACTCCTGAGGGTAACCAAGGATGCATCTCCTGCACGCATACAGCTTCAGACCGGGTCCGTATGCTGCTCGCCTGTGTGCTGCTTTGGTTCCTGCAGAAGTAATTGCCGACTGGCACACCAAAGTTTCCTACAGCGGGGGATGAAGCAAAGCAGCTCTGCCAAGGAACCTTTGGCAGAGGATTGCAGTGTACTTCCAGAAAAGTTTGCAAGAGATCTCTAAGGATGATTCCCAGGGCATCCCGATGTGCATTGCAAACTTTTCTGCAAGGCTCCCACTGCATAGCTACACAGGGGAATGAGAAGCAGATGCAAACAGTATCTAGTGTTGTTAATTTCTCTCCTTTACCCCACTTCTACCACGTAACAAAATAAAGGACACCTCTACCTCATGTCACCATGCAGTATCAAAGCAATATAAGTACTTACCTGTGTTCCCCTCTCCTGCTTCAGGAGAGCCAGAGCTGGACAGCTGGCTCCAGATCAAAAAAGAGGTCCTGGCTCACCACACCACCAGATGAACCTGTCGCATATCCCACATCTTCCTCCAACTCTACTTCCTCAACCACCACTTCATCCTCGGGGTTGACTCCGCTGGCCCCTGCCTCTGTTCCCCCCGAAGTATCCACAGTGTGCTTGGCGGTAGAGGTAGAGTCACCGGAGAGGATGGCATACAGCTCCTTGAAGAAGCAGCATGTTTTCGGCACCACACCACAGTGACCATTGCCTCCCTTGCCTGCTAGTACACCTGCCTCAGCTCCTTGATCTTAGCACAGCACTGCTGCGTGTCCCTTTAGTGCCCCTTCTCCTCCAAGCCATCAGCAATCTGCACATACATATCAAAGTTCCTACATCTGGAGCGGAGCTGTGACTGCACAGCCTCCTCTCCCCACAGACCCAGCAGATCCAACAACTCCAGGCAGGAGCATGTTTGCTGTAGAAAGCCAGCATGGTCAGCTGTGAAGATGCTATGTGAACTCCCACTGCAGAGCAAACAGGAAATGGAATTTCAAAAATTTCGAGGGCTTTAAAAGAGGTCTGTGTACCTGGCACCAGGGCAACAGAGCTGAAACTGCTGAACAGTGCAGTCAGGATAGCATTGTGGGACATCTCCTTGAGGCCACTTATGGCGACATATGCAAGCACAGCATCTACAGTGACAGAGCCATTCTAACTTTGTCGAAAAAAGCTCTATGCCTCTCGTCAATGGGGTTTATTATGTCGACGTAGCTGAAGAGTTAAATTGGCGGGAGGAGCATTGCAATGTATACACCTCCATGTTTTGTCAACGAAAGCAGACTTTTATTGACAAAATTGCATAGTGTAGACAAGGCCTAAATGTCTTGGTTTGTTTCCTTTTTTCCCAGTCTCTCTCTCTCTCTCTCACACACACACACACACACACAGAAGAAAGTTGCTAAAAAGCACATTATTAATCAGAGAGATCATTCTCCCATGTAATTAGTCAGATTTTTTTTCCCCAAATGCACCGTTTTCAGCCACTAGAATGAAATGATTCCTAATGGCTGTTTATAGGATTACAAACAGCAGGTATTTACAATTTTTCAAGTATTACATTTTAAGACATATTCGATATTCAGGATTTTGTTTTATCATGGAATTATGTATTCACGTAACTGTTCAATCAGAATATCTTTGAGATGCTGTGGTCGACAGATTTTTGTACAATTCAACAGTTGTTTTTCATTTAAAAAAACAAAATTCTATTATTATTAACCCACAAAATGGACTGACAACCACCACCACCACTCCAGGCTTTATACAGTGAGCAGAAGTTGTATGAAGCCAGATGAAATACTCTATTTTTCATGTTTAATTTAAGAATAGCTGAAAGCATTACCTTTTCAAGGTTTGGGCTGTATTTTTGCCTTATTTTGTTTTTCAGGTGGGAGGGTGTATTTATATTTTAAACTGTCATATAACATAGTATAAAAATTTGCCAGGCCAACTTCTTTCATTAAAAAAAGGATACATTCAATTGTAGGAATGTGGGGAATGGCATCCCTATAATGATGTAAAGTAAAAAGTAAAAACTGCTGAACACATATGTCCAAAGAAATGTTAAAAAGGCACTCACTGAATCTTTAAAGAAAATAAAGATATTTTATCATAATTAAAAAAGTAAAATACCACAACATTTTTAAAACAAATATATCTGCTTACCAAGATATTTTCCTTGCATACACATGCTGGATAAGATTTTGTGCTGTCTCACACTGTGTTTTCACTGATACAAAGGGTATTTTGTTTTCTTTTTTTTTTTTATCAGTGAGATAAACTTGCAATAGTACTTCTCTGTAAAATCCTAAATGGAGACAAGGCACATGTAGGGTTTACCAAGCGTAGGTAGGACAGGTCAGCACTATACTCCTTTTCCCCACACACACCTGCTGACCTCAGCTAGCCTTGTAGTAAAACTCAAGTGCCTTGTCTCCAGGATGTTTTTACACACAATAGTTATCCTGTGGTACAAAACATGCTTTCTGTCAGGGAAGATACAGGCTAAGAGGCACAGCACACAACTCACAGGCCAGGGAGCACAGGGGACCAAAATGACTGAGTCAGCTTTCCACATGCCTAATCTTGGGATGCTCATGGTGGCTGGAAAAACTCACAGAATAAAAGACAGCCTTGGGGACCCAGATAAATTATGGAAGGCTCCCAGAGCTGCTCTATGGGCCATAACACTGTCTTCAATCTCCACAGTGCTGCACACCCCCACACTTCCTGCCCTCAGCCCAACCCCCAGCTCTGCTCCCAACACACCCATCATGCCCAACTCTACGCCTTATACCACAGCTTTCAAAGAGATGCTCTGAACACAGCCTTATGGTTCTCTTTCACCGTTCCTGTGCTGGCAAAATTCTCTTCCAACTGGAATCAGGCTTTTTAGGCCTGCGTTACACCACTCCTGACTTTTTAACCCAATATGAAGAGTTAAGTGGAGAAGAGACTAATTCACTGTTTCTTCCTAAGGTACTCACATGGCCCTCAATACTATACTAGCTAAGCAACTTCCCAAACTGTAAAAGAAAAACTGTTTGATGGGCTGAGAGGAAGAGAAAGTGAGAACATATATAACTGAAAAAATGAGTTCTACATTATATTCAAAACACAATGAAGTCTGTGTTTTTAGTATCTTCTCGATCAAGTTCCATAGACTAGGTCCAACTCTTGTGAAAGTTCCATCTCCCACACTCATGAGTCCATCCAGAATAGTTTAGCAATCCATGATTCCAATAGAACACAGTTGTTGTAAGAACTATCGTCTCTGAGAGAGAGAGGCCAGTCCCGGTGAGAATTTGAGTATCAAGACAGACTTTGAATTGGACCCTTTATTGAATAGTGAGCCAGTGCAAAGACTGCAACACTGGAAGAGATATTTGTGGTGGCCCATGTTTCTGAACAGAATTGCTACATTAAATAAAAAACATTATACAGAATCAATCAGAAAGTCATGCAGTACTCCTACCTTGCAGAAGTCTAAGTAAATTATGTCTTAATCAACCAAACCTATCTCATCAAAACATAATACCAAGTTTGACAAGACGAATTTTAAATAAAATCATATTGATTGGCATTAATTTTCAGACTGTTCTTTAATTCTAAACATTTGCATCCCATATCAGCCTTTCCATGATTTTGTCTGGGACAGATGTCAATGTCACCTAGATTGTCCCTTTTTAAATACTGGAACATTAGGTTTGGGGTATTTTTCTCCTTCCGTCCCCTGGAAATTCCTGTGTTCCAAAGTTTGTTAAAATATCAAAACCAAGGGCTCCAATTGCTCCTCAGCCAGTTCTCTGAAAATACCTGAGTACAAGTTTCCTAGTCTTGCAGTTTTAAAACACGTTTAATTTTAACAGTTGCTGTTTGCAAAGCCTCTAACTCCAAATAATACTAACACTAGTAGGGCTATTGTATGCTTTTATAGTCCATTTTCTCATATGAAAACTGGGCTGCTAGCAAGCATGCATTTTTATTTTTTAAGCCATTCATAAAGATGAAAAATAACCTAACTCTTTGAGACAGGCACTGCGTCTACTTTTGTGTTTGTACAGCATCTTGTTCACTATGATACCAGAAATAATTATAATGCTTGAAATTATATCACTTGTTGCCCTCAATACCTCTCCACTGCACATACTACACACTCTAGATATATCCTTCATTACTACAAGCGAACAAACACAATACACACAAATACCTTATAGAAAAAAGAGACACCAAAACTAAAAAGAAAGGGGGGGAGGGAGTTGACTTGAAAGTTAATGTCTTTCCAAAAGAAAATATGACATTAACAACACTTCACCCACCTATAAATAACTAAAGGGAGTGGGACAGTTATACATACACACCAATTACATTATACAGTATTGAAATTTTCATAAATTCAGTCCATAAAAACAATTCCAAATATACATTTTTAATTCACTGAACAAAGAACATGTTAGGTGCTTTCTAATCTTCCCTAATCTTTAATTATTTGGGTTGAAATTTTCTATGCCAGGTGTCTGCTCGTGGCAAATTTCAGCCAAAATGGTTAAGCTACTTGAAAAAACTTATCAGCTTCACTCTCAATGTTAAAAAAATTCTAACTGTCTGAAATTTGGCCAGAGGAGATCCTTTTTCAGGCATGTCCCTTTTGCTATCCCTGTGAAAATGTGCCCAAATTTTGCCAAGTTAGAAACCTTTGAAAAAAATTCCAGTTCACACATGCACAAATTACAGAATTAAGGTTGGCTGGGGTCTGATTTGCAGAAGGACTGAGCACTCGGGGCTGCAACTGAAGTCACAAACGGAGCTTTGCTTTAATGTATTAAGTGCGATATAATTCTGAAACTGAACAATCTGGTCCTAAGCATGTCAGATATTTAAATTAGCAGATACTTCTTTAAAAAAAAACCTTAATCTCTCTGTGCCTCAGTTCACCATCTGTAAATTGGGGATACTGTAGAGCCTCAGAGTTACGAACACCTTGGGAATGGAGGTTGTTTGTAACTCTGAAATGTTTTTAACTGAACAAAACATTATGGTTGTGCTTTCAAAAGTTTACCAATGAACACTGACTTAATATATCTTTGAAAATTTACTATGCAGAAGAAAAATGCTGCTTTCTCTTTATTTTTTTAGTAGTTTACACAGTAGTATACTGTATTGGCTTTTTTTTTTTTTTGGTCTCTGCAACTGCCTGATTGTGTACTTCTGCTTCCAAATTAGATGTGTAGTTCACCGGTAAGTTCGTAACTCTGGTAGTTCTACTGTAATATCCATGCATCTCACCAGGACGGTGTAAAATTAAATGCATGAAAATTAGTGAAGCACTCACATCGTAGCGATGAGCACCACAGAAAACTCTACAAAGAAATTAACAGCTCTGTCTTCAGAGTAGGATTTGAGTAGTATGTTGTAAACAAGGGGTTATGGGGCCACAAATTGAATAATGAGAACAAAACATTGAATAGTTACTCACTAAGCGAGCACTGTCCATTCTGTGCACTGACTTAAAGACTACATCATAATCCATACGCTCAAGGGGAGCAAATTAAGACTGTGGAGGCAAGCTTCATTCTGACATTTTCTATCTTTTGAGTGCTTGACTTTGTAACCTTAATGTTTTTAATATAGTTTTTGCATATCATAGCTATCTAAAATACACAGTAATAGCAAAAGTATACCTTATTTCAATAAAATGTATAGAATAGAATTGAAGAATTTCTTTTAAAAATTAATTTATGAATTAATAAAAAGTATTTTTATACAAGTCTGATTTGATCTCTTTCTGTGATAGACGATAAATAAGGTTGAATTTCAAGAGACATGTAATGTAATGTAAGCTTTAACTTATTGTCCTTGTAATCAAACTATTAACATCCTATTTCTATTATGATTTTAAAAGTTAAAATAGATTTTTCACAATCCCTGCAGCATAAATATGAACATATCACAAAAAGATGACAGTGAAATCTAACTAGATTTATTAAACTATTGATAAACGCTATTAAATGCATGCTATTTATATATTTTAAAAATACGCTGTCTTGCCTATTTAACACACAACAATGTGCCCAGTGTTAAAGCTGAATATAATAGGGTGCACACCTTTGATTATGCTTTTTTTGTCTAAAGTCAAAATTCACAATTTAGTGGTCAAAATTCTGCACTATATTCTTATCTTCAGTAATATTTCTTCCTTGCATCATAACTAATCATAAATGTGATCACTCATATCTATTTTTAGCTTTTGCAGCTGACAAACTTTGTCTTCCTTCTGTTTAGCAGTTTGTTTTCTTTAATTATCAGTAGCTTTAAAATGTAAAACAATGCATAAAGAGATTAATTGAAGATGGTTGATCATGCATGACAAATGCAGTAAGTTAGATATTCAAGTTTTAATTTTTTATAAGTGCTTTCTCACTTTAATGGTAGAAGAAATTATACCATTATAGTAAACAAAAAGCGAACAACTCACAGTTAGCTCATTTGTAAACCTACTGGAACGCCCACACTCCAAGCGTAGATAGATGAAACAGTCAAATGCCTTACACCTTTACTACATTAAGGCCAAGTCTGCACTACAAAAGTAAGTTGACCTAACTTATGTTGGCATACAGCTGCCACAATAATTACATTGCTTCCGCTGACACAAGAGGGGTTTTTAAGTTCCTCTGATCCTGTGTAAGAAAAGCAGCACCAGGCAGCTGCAGAGGGAGAAAAAACATCGCGAAAAGCCAAGTAAGTATTACAAAGGTGGTAACAGTATTATGATGCTTTAACTTGCATAGAATTGTAGTTTGTTTTAGAATTAAGACTTGAGATAAGTGGTAAATAGTGACAATTTACAGCGAAAAACCCAAAATGGCAGCCGCAATGATTCTCTATTATAGATCTTAAAATGGAGGATGCAGAGCAGACAAGGGATAAAGGTTAGATAGAGTTTAATGGGGAATGACTCAGCATACGTCAGAACACCTAAAAGGGAGGGCTCCGGAGAGAGGAGGATCTATGCTAGTAAGTCAGGCGAGCAGAGGATCTACGCGACTGAGTTAGGAGGAGGAGCAGCTTGAATAATAGGTAAAGCTGATTGGCTAAGCAAATGTCGCTACATTGGGGAGGATCTATGCTAATGAGCTGGACATGAGAAAGCAACCAATGAGAGGAGGGCTGGTAATCCTATATAAAGGCTGACAGCCAGCAGGCTTGTGTGTGGGTGTTTGAGCTGCGGTGAAGAGATCAGGAGCTGAAGAGAGTGGTGGGAGCTGAAGAAGCCACAGCAGCAGAAGAAACAGCAGCAACTGAAGAAGCCGCAGTAGCAAAAGCAGCAGGAGAAGCAGCAGCACAGGCAATATGAAGCCCAATAAGACAGATCAAAAGGACCCTGAAAGATGAATTGGAGGAATTTTTGAGAAGGAAGAGTGTAAGTCTGATTTTCTATCTGTTTTAAAAGCGTGTCTGGGTGTGCCTTTAAATACAGTCAGATGTCTGCGTCTGAGTGACATCCACCGCACCCATTCTGTGACAGCTTGGCCGCGGCTCACAGAATGTTAATGTTAAATAGTAACGTCTCTTTAAATAACATCATAATCCCTTCCTGTATGTATGTATAGAAGCTCTGCTTGTCTCCTTGTGATAATTGTAGCACTGTGTGACAACATTGCATTGGGGGCTCTATGCATGTGTATGAGAGGTCTTTATGTACCTTAAGTGCTACACTATAACTGCTATATACTCTGTGTATTCTGTGCATTTTATTCTATTGCACTGCTTTAGTGTATAACTTCTAAATGTAAAGCAATTGTGTTTCACTATATCTTATGTATTGTAGTGTATTCTTTTTTGCTTTAAGTGTATTGTAATTGATTATTTCTTTTAAATGAAATTACTGCTTGAATATCAATCCTTCGAGCGGAAGGCTGTATCCGTGTCCTCTCATAGATTAGGAGAAATAGTCTGCTCTGGGGAGTCCTCCACAGTCAGAGACAAACACCAAGGTAAAACCCCAGCAATTCCTCTAGGACAAGCCACCCCTCATTAACCATTTGGGTGAGACAAACTGACAATTGGTTTATGGTCATAGACAAACCAGTACTGAGGTGCCTTCGGTCCAAATTTTGGGGTAACAGTGCACGTCTACACTCCTTGTGTTGGTGGTGTGCATCCTTACCAAGAACGCTTGCACCATTGAACTATCGAAGAGGGTAACTGGTGAATGGCTTCTGAAAGCCAGCAACAGTTAATGTGAGCAACACAGTGTCTACACTGACTCTGCATTGACCTAACTACTTAGACATGGACCAATTAAAAATGCGGGATTAACTGCATTAAACCTAATTAGGTGGTCCACGGCCCACCTGTGGCCATGCTCCTGCCTAAACTCAAGGTCAGTTTTTTAGCAATAATAAAGCAACATGAGTCTGGCAGTCAAAAATGGGTGGGGGGGGAATGAAGGCGAGGCAAGAAGACAAAGCTAAGCAAAAAGACAGTTTGTCATCTTATTTTAAAAAGCTTGAAGTATTGAATAGTGAACATTCATCAAAAAGTATGGGCGAGGAAACATCTGAATTATCTGATCACTTGCCGAGTTCTGGGGATACCACAACGACTGCAGAAGTTGAACAAGTGGACTCTGAAGTGACAATGGAACTACAAAATATTGGTGATTTTGTCAAAGGAAGGGAAGAAACCTAGCCTGAAGACATTGCATTATGGCCAAAATCTGTTTCATTGGCTATGATAGAATATTTCTTAGTAAATAAACTGAAAAAAGTAAGTAATGTGGAAAATTTGAGAAAAAGAGTATGAGGTTGCAGGACAAAAGCAATTAAGAGGTCTTCATGAGTCTTCATTTTCTGAGGATGAAAAAAATGGAATTACAGAAATGACAATTTGGTTAATTTTTTCAGAAACCACTAAGGCAGTCTACTGTTATGTTTGCAAATTATTCCCTGATCATAGTAAAAGAAAACAAACATTTGTCAATGGGCATTCTAACTGTAGAAACATTGCAAGACATATTGCTGATCATGAAACTTCCAAAGCTCACGTTAATGCTATGTGTAAGCAAAGGTGTAAATTATCTGGAAGAATTGATTCTGTATTACAGGCTCAGTTTGAAAAGGTATGTCCTTATTGGAGGAAAGTGCTGAGACATGATGTTGCCACAGTCAAACTGCTGTCTTCTTTGGGACTACGTCTAAGAGAACATGATGAGTCATGTTTGTCACATCGAAAAGGTAATTTTTTTTTAACTATCTTGACGATTTTCTCAAAGAACATTTGAAAAATCATCACTATTGTGGCTCAGAAATGACCAACTTTTTAATGCACCAAACCTATGATGAATACATCACTATAATAGCAGAGCAGCTCAGAAACCAAATCACTGATGAACTAAAGGATGCCAAGTACTATTCCATAATAGTCAATTCAACACCAGATATGATTTTGAGGTATGTGACTGGCAATGGTGAAGTTGTAGAGCGATTTCTTTGTTTTGCCCCGCTAAAATCCCACACTTCTGAGACAACTGTTTTTGGGGGGAGGGGGCATGCCTGCGGACAGTCAATGTAAACAAAATGTCTCACGCCCCACCACCGGATTACCCTGATGGGCCATCTGACAAGGGTTGCCAATCCCTGGTCTAATTATTGTGATGTTTCTTGTATGAATATCTTGGTTAAGCTCAGCAGGGGCCTATCTGGAAGAAACAGGTAGGAAGGAAAAGAACGGCTCAAGACAGTCACCTCTGAGCAAACCTTTAAGTGGTGGTAACTGGCAATGGCAGAACTATTCCTTTGATGATTTTACTTATATCTTCAGCTATTCTGCAAAAATCTCATTTGGACCAGGAAAGGTTAAAGCCCAGGGAACAAATGAACTCTGGCAAGATTAAAAGGGACCAGCTCAAGAGAGAGTGGTTGTTCAGGGGAACCTGACTGAAACACAGGCATCAGCTGTGGTGTCTGGAGAATCTAGGTTTGTGTAGGTCAACCAACAATGGTGGGGCTCAGTAAATCAGGCATGCATGTAGACCGTTGTTTAAAAATCCTTTTTTCTCTGTTTTATTTTAGCAGTAGGAACAAAATACCTACTTGTATTTTAAGAAGGCTTTCTGATCACTGTATATCACTGGATACAGAGAACAGCAGTTAAGTACCAGAGCTCAGTTGGACATGCAGGGTAAGAATGGTACCATAGCCCAGGTCCCAGTCTAAGAATGGGAGAATTATGAAATTCCACCCCAAGATAAGCAAAGGAATGAGGCATTATACCAGAGTGGTAGTACTTAGAGACCAGAAAGGGAACAGAGTTGCAACCCTAGCTCTGCAACTGTCACAATTCTGAAGCAGTCTTAAACAAAAGAAGCTATTTCTCAAATAAGCACATATGGAACTGAAGTTATATTTCAGAAAATGTACAAACTACAGGTTTCAAAAGTAAAAGTTGGGACTCAGAATCAAAGGGTCAAATAAATTTGTCCAACATTTACATCTCCTCTTTCCGATGCACCACCTCAAGATGCAGCAGAGAAGAGCTCACAAGTAGATGAAATAAAAAAAGTAATCTGAGCCAATACACAAATCCAGTTAAACCATTAAACAAAGTGGATAGAAAGCACATTGAAACTGATGCAGTTTATTAAAAACAAAAGGGGAGGCCAAAGTAATAACAGAAGAGGCTCAAATAATACAACTAAACTCAGAGCAACAGAAGATGATACAGCACAATACAACCATCTGAAATTAGCCCAAGAGCCATCAAAAGTTCTCAAGTTCCAGCATAGTTCTGCATAAAGATGCTATCACTTAACCTCAAGTTTTAGTTGTTGAAAAGAGTCTTGCAAAATCAATCCCATGGGTTAGGGCAAAATAATTTTTAGTTAAAAAAAGTTAATTGCGGATAGTTATTAAATCTTAACTTAAAGTAACATTTCAGTCTTTCCTTTCAAATTCTGCCTGGTCAGAAGGTATGTTCCTGAAAAAAAAAGACACCATGACTAAGAGATAGATATGTGAGGAACAAACATCCAGTTCTCTGCTGTTAGACTTGGGTTTTCCTATCTGCTGAAGTGTCACAGTTTCACTTTCCAGCCACATAGTAGTAAGTAAGCAAATACTGTGATTGACACATTTCACCTATATTTTCTAGTATTCTACTAAAACAGAGTTACTAATCATTCTATTCTAGCAGGCAGTAACATATATTTGGGGGAGTAGCAGCAGCAGAAAGCTAAAACAACAAGGCAAAGCACCAAAGCACTCTCTCTGAGTGAGAGAGAGGAGTAATAGTTTGTTCAAATTGCATGATTTCTGCCCCAACTCCTCCCTTTCTTCTACCTTTATTTACTTACTTTATTTACTGAATTTAGTGCTGGTGAAAATTAATTACCTGGACACTCTGGAGAGTGACAGTTTTCTTTCTCTATAGCACGGGTCTAGTCTAGTACGGGAATCACCAGTGCAAGCTCACTTACACTGCTCACTGTCTTGATGCCTTAGTCTTACAGAGAGGATCAACTCTGTGCTTGAGAGATTACTTCCGTTTCTGTGCCTTCCAAAGTTTTTCATCTTTGAATGCCAATTACTTTAAACTGGGATGATGATTATTGGAACATGGATGCTCTTCAACTGGGAATTGAACCAAAGCCATGTCATTTAGGCACCTGAACAGCAACTGGATCATCATTTTTGGGCATTAATCATAATGGGCTAGATTTAAACTGATCCAAACATTTCCAGTTCCCTAACCATACAAAACATTTTTTTAAAAGTTGTTGTACAGCGACAACAAAATTACATTCTGCTCCTGTGAAAAATTCAGATCTTAACTGATGCAAAAGAAAAATATAAAAATTGTTGCCAATGTCAGTAACACCTTAAATAAAGCAGAAAGGTAAACAGCAGGCATTTAATGGTTTCTCACAGAACTATTACTGGACTCCTTTTTCCTCTTCCCAAGTAAGTCATTCATTGCTGAAAGTGTTACTGAGTTCCTGTAAAGTCAATTACCTCTAGATTTGCTGTATTACATAAATTCATACCAGTCTTCTTTAATTCTCTCCTCTAGCCTTTTATAGAACTTCTAAGACCTCTAATCTGTGTCATGTAATCAGCTTGGTTACTAGAGGCCATGTACATACCAGCTGTTTACTGTATGCATTATAAAAATCAGTAGACTACCGCATTTTATTATAGTCCTTTACAACTTCAGAGATATAAACCTTAAAGCTCTGTTAGGACTGCTGTACAAAGCAGAGTATTAGATAGGGAACATGTTTTCAAAATTAAATCGGATTGAAGTACTGCCATATAAGCTCTGCATATGAATATTGATGTATGCTTTGGCTTAAGTTGTAGAAATGTCTTTTTCAAAAGCAGCAAAAACTTCATCTTTTTTGTTTCACCTTGCATCTGTATATAAAATGCATGTTTGATAAGTGACTAATAGAAGAAGTTGTTTCATCACACTGAAGATTTACCAAATGAATAAATGTAAGCAAATACAGTTTACCCCAACGTTCAAGAGGAAAAGCAAACTGATAAATATCACAATTTCCGGACAAAAATTTTATTAAATTTGGAGTTAAGTTTAAATATGCCTGAAGAAGAAAACTTTATAAACAAACAAAAAATATCGGTTGAAAGCCAAACCATTTAAAGTTAATGATATACTTAAACGCTAAATTGGGAAGGTATATGGGAATGTAGTTACGGTACAACAAAACTGTAGATCTTCACTTGTGTCCTTGCCACCCTCGAACTCTCCACGTAAAACAGATACGTGGAAAATAAAATAAAGTGGGAGTGGTTAAGATTCAGTGCATGCGGATGCTGCCTATATTTACTATGGGAAGTATAGTTGAACTGTTGTCTTACCTACTGAAAAAAGGGTAAAGACAGGTTAACTGTACCTATTATATTACAGCCAATTAATATTTTAATTGATATGGTTAATATGCCTGTTTGGCTGGTATCATATTAAACCTCATGAGCATTAAGTATTTTACCTGTAAACCAAATGCCAGGGTATATAGAATTTAAGAAAAAAAAAGGTTTTAAAATTTCTAAATATTACAAAGAGAAAAAAAACAATGGAATCACTTTATTTAGATTAAAACATTTCTGGCATGTTTGACAGCGCAGAGCTTCCTACATTATCCAGTTTATGAGAGTAAGACCCACTTCCTGTAGAGGACACTGCTCTTCAGGGGTCTGATCCTGCTTCCATTGACTTTTATGGGAGTTCTGACTAACTTCAGTGAGAGGACTGGGCCCTAGTTAAGCAGATCAATTAGTTCTTTACTGAGAGAAAAAGCAGATATTTTTAACTTAAAATCAACTATGTTCCCATGGCACACAGAAATGAGAAACTAGATATATCATTAACCATAAAAAGAGCACAGAACACATAAAAGAAATCACAATATGAAAATACAGAAATGTACACAATCTAGTCTCCAAAAATCTATTTTTCTGAACAATTTCTTGAAACTAATTATTGTAATTAAGTTCATGATTAATTCCCTAAACTTCGTTGTTTTCCAAGTGCCCTAATATTTCTTAATTACAGGATCTTGTGTTTTTGATTGGCATAACGCAGAGTTTGTACTTTACAAACATAAAACCCAATATTAGTATTTGGAAAACAAGTTGACAGAACACCGCCAAACTCATGCAAACATTACACCATTATTTTAGCAAAGCCTTCTTAAACAGTTGTGAAATTCAAGAAATTTAATATCACTGTTGATATTTCCAAAGATCAGTATCTCTACAAATACTCTCTCTCCTTACTAGTCAGCCTTCTCCAGCTTTATTAATTTATCTTTATTTGTGATATTCAAAGAACTGTATGTATTTAATGAGGCTTTAATTTTGATTTTTAATATCTCCATGAGTGTGATATTAGTTTAGGCAACTGCAGACAACTAATTAGCATATTAAGACTAGTATATATGATTTCTCTTTTGTTCATAGGTGTGTATCAGAGCATAATATGGTCCAAGTTGGTTTTGTTGTCGTATTTTAATTTTTAAAGAATAGTATACGATTTCTTGCTCCTTCCTGCTATTCCTACTTAAATCTCCTCTTCGATCTAAACCTGACAACTCTCACTCCAAGATTAAAAGTGTGTGGAATAAATATATTTATCTCAGGTTATCATATAAAATATATGACAGCATGGTGTGGTATCAGGATTTTGTTGCCATGGAATTGCCACATAACTCACAAGTACAGCCTAAGTTCAATGCAGGTTTTTTGTTTTCTTCTATTTTGGGGGGAGGAGGGGCGGGGAGAAGGGAAACATCTCTGGTAGCTGGAACATGATTCTTTATTACATTATCCCTACCTCATATATGGTATATATGCACATATCTATGTACACTGGCCTCTTTTTGCATAAACACAAGTTTATACGCTCAGACACTTGCATGTGTTTTTTAAGGATTATTTTTTGCATGCACCAATTATATTTACACGGACAAAAAAAGATTTGTCCAAATATGCTCTGATGGTAAATCACTTGCATGTGCAAGCTACAGTGCTCAAAAATTCACATGGAAGTGTCTGGGCCAGCATGAACCTCCTTTAACCTGTATTGCTCCCAAGTACATTTTGAACCAAAAAAGCATACAACTTGAAAATATTACTCACACTCTAACCTAGAGAGGTATGTTTCTTTGTTTCAATATCTCTTTCTCCATATTTTCTGCCTAACATATGAATTCACCCTTTACAGTCTAAGATGGATACAAAATGCCATAGAGTTTTCCATTTACTGGTTTCTCCCAAGTATTTTTTTATTCTTATTCACTGTTTGGAGGTTTTTGGTGGGTTGGTTGGTGCAAAATGAAGTACATGATCTCTGAAAAGTACCAGCTAATATAAACAAATGCAATATTTTCTGGAAAAAGAGATATAGAACTGTACCACTCCAAGTCAATGGTAAAACTCAAAAATGACATCAGTGGGAATAGGAACAGGCTTTACATTAAGTGTCTTAAGTGAAGAATTCAGCTCCAGCACCCAACTTAACAGTCCAGCCCTCCTCCACACAGATTCACAAAGCAGTCAGTGGCCAACTGAGCTGGGTATGCTGAGTATTGTGTGCACCTGGATGGTAACCAATCCTACTCTGTCCTTCATAACCCATCATAATCCAGTTTTGTGTTAACCTGTGCCAAAAGTCCTTTGGCTCAAAAGGAGATCTCCTATTAGGCAGAAGGCAGCCCTTCCGTCAACTCCACACACACACACACACACACACACTGCCTTAAGAAGAGCTGGGGGTGAAGCAAAGGGAAACTACAAAAAAGCAAATATCTAGAAGAAAACTCAATTAAGCCAAAAGCCTAGATGAGCTCCAGGAAAAGCATCACCCCAAATTAGCACTCTCTAAAAGTTAAGGAGTCAAATCCTCATTTTTCTTCTTCAGTTAGTACTCCCAAAGGACAGGTCAGATGTGAGGGTCAGCAGAATATTAAGAAATTGATTTTCAAAAGGTTTTAGAATTATCTACATAGACTTGAGGTTACATGTGTATAGAAACTTCTGGTTGGTAGCTTTGCTGGCAGACACAGTAAGAAAAATAATATGAGGGGAAACTGAGATCATCAAAAAAAAAAAGGAGTACCTGTGGCACCTTAGAGACTAACAAATTTATTTGAGCATAAGCTTTCATGAGCTACAGCTCACTTCATCGGATGCATCGGATCATCAAAATAGCCATCATATTTAAAGAGCTACCCTTTGAATTTTTAAGAGATTTCATCATTAGATAGGTTTCAGAGTAGCAGCTGTGTTAGTCTGTATCCGCAAAAAGAACAGGAGTACTTGTGGCACCTTAGAAACTAACAAATTTATTAGAGCATAAGCTTTCGTGGGCATAAGCATCCGATGAAGTGGGCTGTAGCACATGAAAGCTTATGCTCTAATAAATTTGTTAGTCTCTAAGGTGCCACAAGTACTCCTGTTGTTTTTGAATCATTAGATACAGTGCCAAAAAAAAACAAAAACACATGCATATGGCAATGGGATGGCATTTTATTTGCTAACCATTAATCTCAATGATTTTGATCAGCTGGCTTTTAGTTCTGAAGGCTCATCTTACATTGACGGGGCCAGGTCCCTGGTGTTATCAGATTCCTGTGCTGCTTTTGAGTTCAGGCTTCTCTTTAGAGTGGACAGTCAAATGGGTTTCAAAAGTAGCCATCACAGGGGCATAACATTGACAAGGATTTTCTTTATTGGTTCCAAGAAGTCATGACAATTTCACATTTTTAGAACAGTCTTTGGGCAGGCACCGGGCAACATGATACATTTTTGATAAAAGAAAACAGAACACCTCTTGTGCATACCTTATAATTTAAGCACAGAAATTAATGCTGAAACTGAAAGAGTCAGATAGTCCTTGAGAAAACATTAAGATTAAGGGAACAGATCAGAAGTCAAGAATGCAGTAAAGGTTACCTTGAAGTATTTACAGTCCATAAAAGATTTATTAGTGGTGCTATGGCTGATGGACTCATAAGTCATCATCAAATGTGATCACCACATGGACCTGCAACTGCACATGGATGTCTCTAGGAGGTCTTTGGTTTGGAATCTATTTTTCACGAGCTGGAAAGCTGCTCAGTACTGGGTTTAAACCAAGCTGAAAAGGAGTAAACATTTTAGAAATTTTCTTGATAATAATGGTAATTAACCAAGACAATGCTCTCACCTGAAAAAAGAATGCACTTCAGTCAGACAGCTAAATGGCTGTAAACACTGCCAACTGCCAGATCACCAGAGGTTATGGGCATAGTGAAATAATTAGTGTTATGATGTCTCTAAAGAAATATTTACTGACACCTTCTCTTGATTACGGAAATAGGGTTTCATATTTAATCTACACATATAATTTGGCTCATAGAATAGCATGTAGGCAGTTTGTGTGGCAGGATGCCAGCCAAGCAGCTGCTGGCAGCATTTTGTGACAGACAGCCTTTGCAAGAGGTATTCAAGCTAGGACAGACCCACTCAATGGCAGAGACTACCTGGACTCTGTCTCAGTAACAGCTCTACAAGGATACACTGTGGCTTACAGTCCAAGTCATGTGTCTAGGGGCTGGGCAGGCAAACAGTGTATCTGGCAGGGCAGCCAATCTGACCTTAAGGTTGGCCAGCGATAAACAGCAGCTAATGGCTAGTCTGAACAGCTACAGCCACTCTTTGCTGCAAAAGTTACATTCATTTCCCAATTCTGTTTAAATTTGTATTGTTTGTTTATTTAATAAAGTTTGGCTTGGTACTAAACTACCCTGGCTTGTAAACTCATCTTTTGGGCGAACCTTTGGGCATCTGAGCTCAGTTCCTTTAGCCCTCCTAATCACACATGGCAGTGTCTGGGTTTTTTGCTAGAGGATTGTTGGCCCTCCTAAGCAATCACAGCCCACACCAAAGGTCACACCTCTAAGAACCCCTCTTCTTTGCCCTAAAAAAGGAAAGTGCCCCCCTTCCAGCTGTGTTAGAACAAAGGGCTATTCATACTCTCCTGCTGCAAAGAGGAGGACAGGACATAGAGGAAACACTCAAATCCTTATCATCAGTGTATTTACCGGTGTTTCATTTCTGGATGCACATTGTTCTAATACTGACTAAACATTGCTTTCTCTTCTCTGTTTGGGTCAAGTGAGAATTGCATTTGGGCATGTTTCAGTATATTATGTTACAACTTTGGGTGAGGTCAAAATTTATTTGGCTGTTTGAGTCAGGAACATAGGTAGGCAGAGGTATAGATTCCATGTGGAGTTAAGACTGAGGGCATGTCTACACTACTACGCTACATTGGTGCAGCTGGTGAAGACACGATGGGAGAGTGCTCTCCCATTGGCATAATTATTCCACATCCGCAAGAGACTGGAGAGAGTGTGTTCAACGCTTTAAGCCAATGTAACTTACATCACTCAGGGGCTGTTGTTTTCACATGCCTGAGCGACGCAAATTATATCAACTTAAACAGCAGTGTAGACCAGCCCTTAAGACTCACTTTTTGTGAATCATCTGGTAATAAAATTCTAACATGGTGCTCTGTACCTTGATACAAGCCAAGTATGTGTAGCTGTCCTTCTAACATTTAAGGCATGCAGGAACCAATTTTGAGCTTTACATTTCCTTCACTATTTTCCATCTACTACCAGTGATAATGGTAAATACTGTAGTTCTTGGTGGATCTTTATGAAAAAGTTAGAACAGATCTATACATAAAAATAGTCAGTACTGTACATTCAGTGAGGTATGTATACTGTAGAAAAATTATGTGATTATATCATCCAAGATTCTACCATAACACATATCTACAAGGAGGCCAATTTAAGGTTGCACAGGTAGCCCCAATACTGGTGTTTCCAAACTTGGAAATGTTTGACTTTGCAGCCTTAACATTCTCTTTAACTAAAGTTTTTTGTAAGTGATATACATGTATATTCATATACTCATACAAACACGTCTATATGATATTTTTAAATTTCTGGCTTGTTATTCTGTGGGACTTGTTAGCACACACACAAAAAATGCATAAATGCTAATTATTTTTCCTTAGCTCTAAGCAATACTCTCTCCTCCCATGTAATTAATACATTGTGGGAATTTTTTTTTTTTAATTCATCACTTCTTTCCATAAGGAAAATTTGTGGTACTTCAGAAGTTACTTTCCTCTACCTCACACGATCTACAGAGGACTGACCAATTTCAATAATCCATACCACGTTTTACATTTGGTTTCCTTCCATTTCACCCTTCTTTTTAACCCATGAATATATATATATGAATACTCCTACTGCAGCAATGTAAGGTATAGATGAACTGAGTCCACGTGTATTGTCACAGAATACAAACATTAAAAAAATAGAAGTGAACCTGAATTATTGCAGGTTAAGGAGAACACAGAGCCACTTTTCCCTTGAAAATTACAGTGGAATAGTTCCAATAAAGGAGAAAATGATTAAGTAATAAAAAAAATATTCATGGTTATTGACAATTGGAAAAAATTTCAGCGCCAACCCACAGAAACAAATTAAATGGCAATAAACTTTGTTAATGCAGAGTTAAGGTTGCCTGGTGACAGCTCATGGCCTCCCAGAATGCCCAGTTCAGCAAAACTCAAGCTTATGAAAACCAGGAAATGCAGAATTAAGGTAAATGCCCCGGCAGACTTAACTCCTGGAGCTGGCACTAGCCACAGGGAATTATGTGCATGCACGCCAGCTGCATTGTGTTAGATACAGCTGTAATGAATGGTGGAGGATTAAATTGGAGCAGCACAGAAGAGCTGTGATTGCGATATTCAGTCATCTTCAGGGCTTTGGCCCTCTGTGTGTATGTGTGAGCCTCTCTACCTGACCCCCGTGTGTATGATCAAAGGAAAGAGGTACATAGGTACCTTGGGAAATCCAGTATGCCTCATGTTAGTACTATATTGTGTAGAGGCTGCATCACTAGTAGGGCACAGGGGTCTTCTTGCCATGGGTATTGTCAGCAGTTAGGAGGGAAACAAGTGTTCTCTATGAGTTCAATGAAGGGTAAGTGGAAAGTATAGGGTTTGATGGTATCATATGCATAAGGGTAAAGGGACTGTAAAAGAGGCTGAAGAAGTTGTAAAAATATAGTGCATGTGGTGTTCTTTCTGTGGAGTAGGCTAAGCATATGAGTGTACACAGTGCCTATGCAGTACAGAAAGAGAAATGTGTTGGTAGGGGTGGTGGTCAATTGTAGTTTTCACGTAGATGTGCAGTTCAGACACTCCTGGGGACAGGTAATGATCATACCTAGTTCTTACATAGTCGTTTCATCAATTGATCTCAAGGAAGTTAATTACTCCCCTTGCACAGACGGAGAAATTGAGGAGAGTCCAGGTTTCTTGAGACCCAGTCCACTGTTCTCTCCACTAGGCAACATCATTGCTATGCACTTTTTAAGTCACACACACAGGTAGCGAAATGGTGATAATGGCTGTGCTCTGAAATGGTTGGTGTGTAATCGTTAACAGCCAGTGAGAGAAATCTCAGACCGTTCTTCGTCCCAAAAATGTGACAGTTTTATTACAAGGTACTCACAGTACCTTTAAACATGCAAGAGAAGACTGGTATATATCTTTTCTCCCTCCCCGCTTCTCCACTGTTTCCCACCATATATAGCTCTCCCTACCACCATTTCCAGCTCACCCTCTCCCACTCCTGTCACATTAAGCCATTGGTATTTTAGAAGCCAGGTGACCACAAAATCCATTGATAAAACCTAGGGTTTTTTCCTCAGACACATCTTACTCAAATGACCCAAAATTTAGACCACTAACCCTACAGTACAACACCCTCCCCTGCGCGCACCGCACCCCCCAATATTCTGGAGATGAATGGAGATTTTGGAACACTTAGAAAAATTGTCCTTTAAACATTGGTTTAATCTTAACTGTAGCAAAGACTTTGCTATACTATTTAAGATTTTATCAGCGACTACTTTGCTATATGCAAATTCCCAGCACAGAATATTCCTGAAAGTGGCAAGATCTGAGAGGTGTGAAGTGGCTCATTCATCTTAACAGGATGCTCCCAACTGAATGACCACACCCCACGGAGATTGATATGGCCTGAAACAACTGTTCGGAGACATGTGAACTGCTCCATTCATGTTGGCTGGTGTTCCCATCCTCCCTCCCCAGCGTTGCAGAGCCTAACGCTGTGTCTACTACACCGCCTTTCGCGACCCGGCTGTGCTAGTACAGCCGTGCCACGAAAAGATGCGCAGTGCAGCCACTGTTGGTCAGCAGCAGAGAGCTCTCCTGCTGGCAAAACACTTCCACCCACAACGAGCGGCATTAGTGTGGTCGGCAAGAGAGTGCTCCTGCCGACCAAGCCCTATTCACACCAGCGCTTGTCATCAGCAAAACTTTTGTCTTTCAGGGAAAAGGGGGGTTAACACCTCTGAAAGACAAAAGTTTTGTCTTTCACTTGCCAGTGTAGACAAAGTCTATGATAAGCATCAATTATCATAAGCATCTCCTTAGCCCAGTCACAGCAGCATGTGCATGACTCCAGTATGTCAGTAGTGGGCTCTCCACCAAAGGAGCAGGCTTCCCAAGATCCTGACTCACATGGGTGGGGGAGGGGGAAGAAGCCCAGACACCCCCAAAGGGGCAGGCATCCCCAGAACCCGGCTCACGAGGAGGGTGACAAACCCCCATATATAGTTTCCCCCTCCCCTGAGTGTGGCACAGACTCCCCCTAGAGGGACAGGGGCAGGGAGGGGGGCTCAGATACCCCCTAAAAGGGCAGGAGCTGCCCAGATCCCAGAACACAAACGAAGACAGGGAGAGGGGCTCAGAATCCCCCAGATTCTGGCACACAAACAGAAGGAGAGAGTGTATGGGTCTGACAAGTGCCCTGGCCTCTACTCTCCCTCAGTCCTCCTGCCACTATCCCCTCTCCCTTCCCAGTATCCCCCTATCCTCATTTGAGACTCCCAACTCCTCTCCAGCGATCCCCATTTATGCCCCCTCACTGTAGTCTGGCAATCCTCTCCCCCTACTCCACAACCCACTCAACTCCCCCCTCCCAAAAAGAATTCACTTGTCCATCGACTTGACACTGGCTGCTAGATTCAGGATCAAGGGCTTACTGTTCATGCCCTTGAGCTAACCAACTGCAGTGAAAGCTATCCACTTAAATACTCTTTGGCTCTCTCTTTGCACTTGCTCAATGTAATCTGTTTGCTCTTGCATTTTAGGCATAAACCTAACCGGAGAAGCAAACTCTTTTGCTAACAATGTTCTCATTTTGCTCCCCACCCTCCAAAGAGCTAAATGGGTGCCATGAAATTTCTGGGGATAACCTCAAGTGAGTGCGACTCTTGAGCCAGGATTAGAACCATGCTTTGATTCCCTGGTATGGGCAGACACACATTGGCAATACAAGTCAACTTGAAGAAAAGCTGTTTTATTCTCAGAGCATTTTACACCTCAGGAACCCCTTACTCAACTGACTCCAAATTTGGACCACTGACTGAACCCTCGCATCACTTTGAGGTAAACCAAATATCAAGATAATCCAATTAACTGTGTGGATCTTATAGCATTTAAGATTAAAGCTTCAACAGAAAACTGGTCTTAACCCAACTGTAGCACAGCTAGCATTCCACTACAATCTAGTGTTTAAAAGGAGACAACTCTACATCCTTTATCCTAGTACCCTGAATAAAGAGAGATTCAAAAAAGTGAGAAGTTCCTCAGTGTAAATAGTAACTTTTTGAATTTGAATAAAATAATTATTTTACACCAGTTTGGATGCCCATGAAAACTTTTGAGAAAAAACTGTCCCATCACTAGAAAGCTATAAACCTCCAGGCAATGAAGCTTTTCAAACTTCACAAGACTCTTCTCAGACTTTGATGCCACATATTACATTTTCAATTTCACACCCTGCATTCACTTTGAAGTCTTATTCATTTTTATGGCACTACTGCCTTGGGCATCCTTCAGATCCTTAAATAACAAGGGGAACTACACTATCAATATCTGTGCCACGGTATATCACACATCCTGATTTACACATAGTTTTTGTTTCAGTGTTACTATTTTGGGGGCAAAGGGAGTTATACCAGGACAGCCTCTAGCACAGATGCAGTTATATCAATAGAAAAGGTGCCTTATACCAGTACATCTTATTCCCCTTCCTATACGGGTACTAGCATACTGGTATGCTTCCATCCATACGTGCATCCACATTAGGAGAGCTGTACCACTTTAATTATACCATAATAGTTAAATCAATATGTGGGTGTATAGACCAGCTCTAAGTCACCTTAAGGCTTACTCTGCTACAGAAGAGAAGGAAACTAAAATCAAAAGCTTAGTAGTAAAAACCTATCACAGTATAACCACCCATTATTTTGCTTAATGTTCAGTATTTTCTACAGATACGTAACACTGCATTAACAGTGTAATATCATGCACAGCAATTCACTGTATATAGTGTCAGATTAGATTTAGGACACTCAGTTGTCAGTGTCACAGATCCACAGGATGGGTGCTACACCACCAACTTTGGAACAGTCTCCTGGAGGAACTCACTCAGTGTGCCAGAGCCCCAAGGGGATTCACTCTTCCTTCAGGATAGGTCACGAGGCCTCATCATTTCCTAAGACTGAACTTCTGTGGCTTCAGCACTCCGGCTTCACATCACAAGCTCTATTCAGTGAGTCCAACTGAGACAGACTCCTGATAGAGACTTTGTATGTTCTTCAGGAATTAATGCATCTCACCAAGCATTTGCAGAGACACTTAAGCTACGTTGTCAAAACCGTAGGGTTTATTCGTCAGCTGGCACACAACATAGGAAGTCCTCAGGTTAGCATAGAGAAATAAAGGTTAAGGCATAGATCATTCTGGTTAGCCCACAGTGCCCAGCCAAGCTGTAGGAAACCCCAGGTTCAGGTTCTGTCTCTCTTCATCTCACCTCCTTGTCAGTTCCTCTGTGAGGACCCTAACTCCCTCAAGCAGCCAACATTTAGCCCCCTGCTTCCCCCTCAGACCTTCCCAAACTTTTGTTCTGGAGCTAAGAGATCTTGCTCAGCTTTTTTGCTGAGAGGCGGGGAAATCCATCTCTGTCTTGGTCTATGGTTGACAGGTGTCAATGTCCTGGTGATTGGATTTGCCATTGTCTTCTCAGACTGTCCACTGATATGGGATCAGCCTTGACCAGTCCTTTTTAATGGCCATTCACATTCAGCTAGGCAAAATTCATACCTATCTCTCTTAGCCTACCCTGAGAGCAAACAGTAATTTTTCTCTCTCACTGAGTAACCATGTGCATTATAGGGAAAACTGAGGCACACAGAAGATTCATAGTCTTATTACAGAAAATTCCTGCTTCATCACAGTCATATTAGGCTTTTAATCAAACACTGCAGTTATCACAAAAATAAAAAAAGTATGTTTTCTACATACTAGAAATGGTTAGTTTCTTCATTAACCAATGAAGAAAAAGCAGCCAAAGCCTAAATTAGTCATTAAAATTATGAAGTTTTATCTACAGAACAAAGGGTGTTTGAAGGCTACAACAACAGATCAGAAATACTTCAGAGAAAAAGGAGGATGGTCCAGTTATTAGGAGACTAACCTATGAAGACCGGAGACCAATTCCCTGCTCCTCCACAGACTTCCTGAGTCACCCTTTGCAAATCACAGCTTGTCTACGTCTCAGTTCCTCATCTGTAAAAACAATAATAGCACTCTCTACCTCATAAGACTGTTGTGAGGAAAAATGCATTGAAGATTGGGAGGCACTCATTTGTAGTTACACCCAAGATGCATCTACACTAGAAACACTACAGCAACAGCTCTGTAGTGTAAACATTTACTGCAATGACGGAAGGGGTTCTTCTGTCACTGACATAAATCCACACCTCCAAGAGGTGATAGCGCAACAGAAGAAACCACAGCTTAGGTAAGCTTAATTACATCACACAGAATGTGAAATTTTTCACAATCCTGAATGAGCTATTTAATTCCCGCTAATTTTTTAGGGTAGATCAGCCCACAATAATTACTTATGTTTTAAGAGATCAGCTACCACTTTAAGGGTCAGGAAAAAATTCTGCCCATATCATGCCCTCCCCTCTCCACAAAAAAAAGGGTAAAATAGGAGAAGAGGGGAGGGGTGGGTTTCTGTCCAGTTTTAGTGCTGAAGTTGTTCATAAGTCTATCTCACTGTAGTGATATAGAGTTATCTGGATGACCTTTTTAAGTTACCTAGTTTTACCTACTTCCTTCCCTCCTCTCCTCCCACCCTATCCCGCTCCAGTTATGGAAACCCAAGGTTAACTTTCTGGTTGGTTATCTTCTTTAGGTTTTGGTATGGACTTGAAATGAACACCTGTGGTATTGATGTCCTTAACAGATTCCTAAAAGGCTTATGTATGTATTGGTCAGGACAGCTGTGCAACACTGATGTTTTGTCATCCCCATGAGAGAGTGTTAATTAACAGAGTACAATGGAGTAAAACATCATTGCGTGCAGAAACTCAACATCCCAAAATGTACATAGCATAGCACTTCTCATGTGACCAAGAAGAAATCTGCAGGCATAAAGTAATTCACACAGTGGCTCTAATATAGGGCCTTTGGCTACTACCTTTCCAGCTTTTCTGAAGCCAATGCAGTCATTGTAGTGTCATGTAGTAATTGTTATGTGACTATGTACGCTTCTTGAAGTTTGCATGCTTTTTAACTATTAACTCCAAAAGTATAGTTTACTAATTTTCTGAAAGCAGTTAAATGGCAAAGTGGGTAAAAGGGTTAACCCTAAGTTTAAAAAAATATATATATTTTTTTGTTTATGAAGAGCAGAAATCTGAAGATAGGTTCAAAAGGGGTCTGCTTATATGCACAACACCCCTACTTTTAATTCACCAAAACCCCAAGAATATGATTAAATTAAAAAGCCTATGCAAAGATTTCATGAGGAAAAAAGGCCTCAAAAACAAATTGTCTAAATAAAAGGCATGGTATAACAAGATACTTTTAATAGGTTTGATGTTAATATTAAATATTGGGATAAATTTAATGTTAATAAAGTACCCCTGTAACAATGTATAGGGTGTATGATTTTTCAAAAAAAATTTAAGGTCATATGGTAATGATGCTTCTCACCTGTTACTTGGGAACAAACTTAAAGCTTAGCACTGCAGAAAAAACCATTACAACTTGGTCTGCTGTATAAGAAAAACTGAGGTACACCACCTCATAAATTTAATAACTGAACAGCGGGATAATTCACCCTAAACCCTTAAAAGGTAGAAGCCATTGAAACCTGGCCTGCTTATAGAACAAAAACACAGGAAACTCTGGGGGTAATTCCTCTGTTTTGCCTGCAATCAGCAAGGGTATTTGTAAAAGAAAGGGATATTTTAAGCGATAATCTTCCACCCCAAAAGGAGTAGAAACATGTTCTTTTTGTCTTTCAGAAAATCAGAAAAAGCTGGTACCAGCTAAAAAGCAACCCAGAATACCAAGAACCTACTGTCACGACAAAAATTGTGTTTTGTGTTTTATGTTTTGTCTTGTGTTGTTTGTCTTGTTGCTAGCATTGTTGTGTATTGTGTTACAAAAAAAACCTACTGCATTAGGCAAAAAAGAATTAATAAGCATTTTAACTGTATTTACAGAAACCAATGTTGCAGAAGGGCAGATGTCAAGGAATGCCAGTCTGTTAACAGAAAAAACATCCTCAGGTAGCAGACACCATATTAGGAGGGATTGGTTTTTGGAGTAGGGATTATAAATACTGTAACCCTGGATATAATTAAGAATAAATTAAGTTCCTTGTCACAACTGCAAGATAGTCTCATTCACAAACAGGCAGATACTACTGTGGACTTGGTAAAAATAGGTCTGGGAAACCTGAAAGCAACATGGAATATGTGGTGGTGGTTAAACACCACCACCTGGCTGCTGTATAAACAACAAAATTAGGGAATAAAACTACCTTGGCCATAGGATGTACTGAAATGCAAATTCTTAGTTTAGCATTACTTGAACACAAAATGTTTTGGGTGATACCTGGAAATGTTAGGGTATTAACGCATCTTTTAAAACAATGGAAGAGGTCCTTGTTTGACAGCTACAAATATGAATGGATGCAATATGTTTCCAGCATGGTTAAGCCTAATTTGTTATTCGGTGAAATTATTGTTAAAATTGCTCACCGACAGTCTGTGGAGACAGAAATATGGAAAGTGAGCCAGCTCCCAAAATTGACCATGGGATCCCCCGGATTATGGGTCAGTGGGCTAGGAAAAAGGAGAAATTATTGAATACCCAAGCATGTATGGAGTGGAGCTGGCCACTAGATTGATCTGGAATCTGAACTGGTAACTATAACATCAACTGGTGGGACAGTGTGTGCATGTGTGTGTGATTGAATGCATATGCTAATTGTTGTATCTCCAATAAATGCGGCATATTGCCTTTTCCCCTGAAAAAGATTCCGTGTGCTTCTTATAAGCCTAACAATGTGACTAGTTTTGTTTCTTTTTTGTGGATAACAAAGACTTGAAAGGTCACCCCCACCCAACCTGAAAAACATGAGTAGTCAGAAGGCAACAAATCTGGAGTTTCTAGTCCTCACCTACGTTAAAAACAAACCCTAAATTTCTAGACAAAGCCAGCTTAATTTATTTACAAACATTACAAAAGTAAAAACCGTCATTTTAAAAAAAAACCTACTTACTGAGCTGACACCTAGTCAGATTTGCCTCTGTATCTGCACAAAAATTCTACCTTGGCATAGGATTAGAAATGTGAAATTTCAGACAGATTCAAATTTTGATCATGCGACGGGGCTAGTAAGCACTAGGCTTATAATGGAAAGCTAGCTTCAACCTAAAGTATGTAGAGTCTAATATCTTTAAAAACCCCACAAGCTTTCCACAAAATGAGGTAACAAGTTTAAAATCTAATACATTAATCTGCTGTATCTAAACCAACTGCTAGCAAGATTTTTTGTCAAGGGTTTTATTGGTTAGAGCAAAAAAATGCAGAAGCATTATTCTGGGCAATAAAAATCAATGTATCAGCATATCACTCTTTGTGCCTTATTAAACATGTGGCAACTTAAGTTATCATTACATTTTATTATTATAAAAGTTACATTTTAAATTACTCTGTAAAATATTTAATGGGGCTTCTGGGTTATGGGACAAGAGATAGATGTGCAATTATTTATTAGACACAGCAATATCTTAAGTTTGTGTTTTTCTATCTATTATCAGGATCCATCCAATGATCAGACTGCAAATTCCCTCATCAGTTTTCCCAATCACTTTATCTACTTGCATTCAAAAAAGATCAAAGAGTTTTTACCCACTTCATTACTCTCAAATACACGTTTGCCTTTCCAAATTCCTCCCATGTCATTCTGTCAATGTTGTTTATATCTAACCATCACTATATTGCCGTATTTGCATGACACTCCACATTTCTGCAGCCTTCCTCTCCTCTTTACTCATATCATGAGCACTTCCAACAGATAATAAAGGCAACACCTTAATTTGACAAAATACTATTTTTTAATAGCATATGTGCAAAGATATACATATTGTCTCAAGATCCTGGATACCACTGACCAAAGGACATTTTCTTAAGACTAATGCTTTCGGTGAAAAATAACAGTTTACTGATATAGTAATCAAACTGTTGCTACTATGTTGATGCTTCTGGGAATGATATCACAGGCGAAGGAATCAACTCATACCTTTAGGTGGTAAGTAATTAAGTTGTTAGTGGTAAATAAATTACCTAATTTTAATATTTCTCTTTTAAACAAAGACATAGTTTTGTTTGTTTTCTCATAGGCCTTTTAATGATCTATCTGTTACTAAGAAGGCCTCAAAACCTGCTTGTGGCCACAACACACAAAAACAATGCAAAAAATTCAATTCTATTAAATTGAAGGGTACAATTTTAATCCTTAAAACAACATGCCCATTTGGAAAATTAACAAGGAAATACAGAAAGATACCAAAGCATGTTCAATATTATGCTAGTTTTATCAGTAAGATTTTTTTTTAAATAAGTTTCATTCTGGGACACTTAAAAAAATCTAAATTATCTCAAATAATCTGTCATCTTTTTAACACTTTCTCAAGCAGAATTAATGTGAATTTTTCTCTTTTTAGTTGTATTATGCATAATATAGCTTAGCACATAGTTCTGTCATATGGCTAAAAAGTTACATTAATTATCTAATAAAAAGTCAAGTTTCACAATTTTCAGCCTCAACACATTCCTACTGATAACAGTGTAAAAATACGTGTAATTTAAGCTTTAAAGTAACAGGCTGAGGTACAGTCTTAGGCCTACATTACAAACTTATGTTGACTCAAGTTACACCAGCATACAGCCACCGCAGTTAATACATTTTTTATGTGCGTGCATACTTGGCTCCTTGTATCAGCAGTGCAGGTACTCACCAGGAGTGCTTGTATCGATGCATAGTGAAGTGTACCTTGGATAGGTATCCCACAATGTAACCTGCCACCATTCAGTGCACTTGTTGGAAAGATTTGGCAATGCATGATGGGGCCGAAACAAGTCATGCAGGGATGACTTGGACTGCAGGGTAAGTTTTCCAGTTTGCAATGGTCTCCACCTCATGTTACTTGTGTTCCATAGTTTTCATGATTTTTTTCAAATGCCCACAAACCTCCGTGGCACTCCTTGCTGTCCACCATCTCTGACAGAAGCACTGACCTTGCACACTCTGCACTACTGTCATGAGCGTTGCAAGCACAGGACACACAATCCTGGAATATTTGCAGAGTCGCAAGAAGAATCAAATCAGTGGGGAACATGATGATTCCTTGGAAGACAGATCGCTGTGGGACACAGCGAGAACCAATTCACGGTTGTTGTTGGCGTTCATGGAGGAGCTGCAGCTGGTTGAGTGCCACTTCTGAGTTCAAGAAAAAAAGCACTGATTGGTGGGGTTACACCATAATGTAAGTTTGGGATGATAAGCAGTGGCTACAGACCTTTCAGATGTACAAGACCACATTACTGGAT
This sequence comes from Lepidochelys olivacea, assembly GCF_965140295.1. Taxonomy (NCBI): domain Eukaryota; kingdom Metazoa; phylum Chordata; order Testudines; family Cheloniidae; genus Lepidochelys; species Lepidochelys olivacea. The sequence continues at coordinate 70,118,117 of NC_140411.1, read as the reverse complement.
CCGTGTCCACCACAGGGACACCCAAATGAGAGCTGCATTGACAGTGGAGGAGTGAGTAGCAATCGCACTGTGGAAACTTGCAATGCCAGATTGCTATTGGTCAGTCACAACTCAATTTGGAATCAGGAAATCCACCAGGGGGACTGTGGAGGTGAAGGAAGCAATTAATGGCCCTGCATACTTGCTACACCAGACTGTGACTCTTGGCAACGTGCAGGACATACTGGATGGATATGCAGCAGTAGGATTCCCAAAGTGCAGCAGAGCAACAGACAGTACGCATATCCCTATTTTGCCACCAAACCACCTTGCTACAGAATACATCAACAGAAAGAGCTACTTTTCTGTGGTTATGCAAGCACTGGCAGATCACCAGGAATGTTTCACTGACATCAGTGTGGGCTGGTCAGGGAAAGTGCAATACATTTGCATCTTCAAGAACACAGATCAGTTCAGAAAGCTGCAAACAGAAACTCTCTTTCCTGAATAATGAATTACCATTGGGAATGTTGTGATTCTGGGAGATCAGCAGTGATCCTGAGGGATCCAGCCTATGCCTTACTCATGAAGCCGTACACCAGCCACCTCAATAGCACCAAGCAACGATTCAACTACCAGCTCAGTAGGTGCAGGGTGACAGTTAAATGTCCTTTTGGTTGTTTCAAAGAAGGACATTGGTGTTGTTTACTCACCAGACAGGACCTCAGTGAGAATAATATCCCAATCGTTATAGCAGTCAGCTGTGTCCTGCATAATAATAAATAAATAAATAATAATAATGTAAAGAAAAGGAGGAAAAGTTCCCACCAATGGGAGGGCAGAGGTGGAGTGGCTGTTAGTTGACTTTGAACAGACTGATACAAAGGATATTAGAAGAGCCCAGCACGGAGCGATATAGCTCAAGAAAGCTTTGAAAGACTATTTTAAACAGTGAGCTAGAGTACTTTGTGTTGTAGTACGCTCTACCTGGCCCTGTTCTTTTGTGGCCTGCTGTGGTTATTGCTGTACATGTACGAATATAACTTTGTCAATGCACCTATTAATTGTTAGAGCATGCTCCTAGGAGCTGTGCAACACCATGCAGTAACAGGTGTTGCTTTCAGAACTGCTGTGCACTTGGCACCATATGTTGTGAACTAATAAAGATAAATAATGTTCCAAATAGAATTTTATTCTGTAACAAAACCCGTGCAAAAAACCCTATACAATTTTAAAACAAATACATTAAAAACTTGATAAAACTTAATAAATTAAGAGAACAGAATGTATGAAGGTGAAAGAGCATTCCCATCCATTTAAGCTACACCTACCATGACTGTAACAATTCAGTGTATGTGAAGCTGTGATTGTTTTCAATGTCCCTGGGGTGCAGTGGTAGGGGTAGCGACCCCGATACCACATGGAATGTTGCGGCGGGAAGTGTTAAGGAGGTCCCAATATTGAGTTCTTAATGGGTTGCAGAGCGAGGAAAGCCCGGGATTGTTCTACTTGCAGGTCCACCAGACCTGTGTTTGCTGCCAGAAAAAAACCATTAAGTCCTGGTGCATACTCCCTCTTCTTTTCCTGCTGGGACTCCTGGGCCTCTCCCCTCCCTACTCTTTCCTTCTTCAGGCTGTCTGCAACGTTCGTTCAGGCCTTGTGCTCACTCTCCGATGCAGTACTGGCTTGCAAGATCTAATTGAACATGTCATCCCAAGTCCTCTTCTTCCTCCTCCTCATCTAGTTCAGGTGTTCCACGGGTGTAAAGGGGGAGACTCTGAAGGCTGGAATGGCAGCAGCTACTGATACAACACAGAGGTACTACAGTCAGTGTATTGACTACAGAAAGCAAAACTTAAGATGCTGAACTCACTGCCCTTGCTCCCCAGAAGTTTGAAGTACTACCTTCTCACTTCTGCTTGCGATTGCTTGTGCCCAGCGCCAGTCACAGCATCAGCCATGGTGAGTATAGCCTGACTGGGGTCAGGAAAATGGGGAGGGGCGGGGGGGGAGTACTCAGTTGCATGATTCTAGCGTATAGGGCAATCGCACCGAATACTGGCACCGTTTTCCACTGGCAGTAGTAATTTTAGCTGACCTCTGACTCCTGATGGTACCAAAGACAGAGAGACCACAGCTACGGTTGGCATCCTGTACTGCAGCGATGCCTGCTGAAGTTATTGCTGAGTGGTGTGGAAAAGTGTCTTACCACAGAGGAAGAAATAAGGCAGCCCTCCCTAGAAACCTTCAGCAGATGATTGCAGGGTACCTCCATGAAAGTTCCAAGACTTCTCAGGCTGTGTAGAGCCATGGTCAATATACTTAGATCGACCCAGGGCAAGTACAGACTGTAGATTCAAGGGACATCCCTGTGTACATAAACTGCCCTGCATGCCACCACTTCCCATCCCCCCCTGGCCTAACTCCAAAGGGGACACTAAAGCTGATAGCAACTCTACCTCTCTTGGCTGTACCATTACCTTTTTTAGCATGAGTAAATTAATGAAAAGTCAAAAGATGTGTCCTGCTACTTTGGGAGTGCCATCCCCAGAATTGAAAATTTATCTACACTTACCAGAGGTTCCTTCTCCTGCATCAGGCTCGCCTATGCTCGACTGCTGGGACTAGCTGGACTGCAGTGGAGTCAAGAACAGGTCCTGGCTTCCCCCACAACTTGATTCCCCAGTCACCTGTCCTCCAAACTCCTCTCCATCCTCACTGTTCCCAGCAGATGCCTGGGACTCAGGCTCCTCAGAGACATCCATGGTTTTGCAATGGTGGGGTCTCTGTCAAGTACGGCATGCTTTGTAAAAGCAGCAGGTCTGGGGCTCAGCACTGAATCAATTACTGGCCTCCCTGGCCTTTTAGTATGCATGCCACAGCTTCTTGACCTTCAAGCAGCAATACTGGTGGTCCCTGTCACACTCCTCCTCCTATATGCCCCTAGCAATCTGCTCATATATATCAATGTTTCTATGGCTGGTACAGAGCTGTGCCTGTACAGCCTCTTCTTCACACAGGCCCAAGAGATCCAATATTTCATGTCTACTCCAGGCAGGAGCATGTCTGGCGCCTGTAGCCGGCACGGCCAGCTGGGCAGTTGCACTGAATAATGGAGAGCGGCTAAGTGTGCTCGCCAAGCCAGGCAATCAGGAAAAGGAATTTCAAAAATTTGGGGGGCTTTAAAGGATAAGGGAAGAGTCTTCCCGTCTCCATGGCCTCTGAGCAGTGGAGTTCACAATGGTGACCAGAGCCGTCAGTCTGGAGCACTGGGGGCAGCTGCTGGAGAACAGTTAGGGTTGACATAAGTAACACAGTGACTACACTCACCCTTTGTCCACCTAAGTACAGCGACATACAGCATTCTACAAATGTTTCATAACATCTAAATACTAAACATATTTTCATAAAACTTAACATCTATTTATTTTATAATACTAACACAAACGTGAGCCAGACTGTTTTCCAGCTATGTTTGTGTCAATGTTTTGTTGAGAATTTGGGGCCTTGGCATGAGTTGACACCTGGTCTGCCAGCATCACAATGTAAATTTATAGCTACTGGTTAACCACCACCCTGGTACTGAAATATTAAATTCAGAAGGTTTTTAAGATCAGATACCATCAGAAGATGAAGTATGGTACTAGGTGTAGCAAGAGCACACCAAGACCAAAAAACATGCAGGGGCATCAAGGACAACAGATTAAACCTAGGCAAGTTATACAGACAAAAAGCAGCAGCATGAGAAGGAAAATCAGCATTAGAGAGCAATAGCAATGAAAAAAAAAGCTCACTAAAAATGAAATTAAGATATTATACAAAAGTTAAGATACAAGGCAAAACATTGAAGACTGATAAAAATCCATCTTTGCTAAATGTCATTGCTTTTCTACCAATCAGTTCACACCAGTAGTAGTAAAATACATGTGCAAGTTATACTAGGTACTGAACAAACCTCAGTATGTGCGAATGTAAGAATACAACTAAACATAAAAGTGAATCTTTCAGAATATGGTTACATACCAATTTAAGCCTGGGCTTGATCCTGGGTTCAAGCCTAAGCCCCCTTGCATCCACACACCAATTCTGTTAACCTAGGGCTCAAACCCAGTACTCTGAATGGCTGGAGGCTCCAAGCCCGGGTTCAGCTGGGATGCAAGATCTAAGTCCTATTGCTTTCTTGTGTGCACACAGCCCCAGCTTGACTTAAGTCCAGAAGTGCTCCAGATGTATACCAGAGGTCCTTGGGGCAATTTCCTTAGTCCTCTCTATGCCAACAATGCGTGGTGCAGTATATTGTAAATGGAAGCCACACCTCCATTTGCAAATGGCGGCAGTTCAGATCAGCGTTAACCCATAGTCTGCTGAAACACACTATCAGAGAAAACCTGTGGGGTTTTCAATGGAGATCGATCAGAAGAATTGTATTTTATTATTTTTTTTGCAGAGACTGCTTCCCAGTCACAAGCCAAATTTTAGTGCATATTGCCCAGATGCCCGTGCACACACAGCCCCAACGAAGGCAGGGGTCCCATGAGCAAGGACCAGAAAGCAGAGCGGGGACTAAGTGGGTGCCCTTTAGGGGAGTGGCAGAGCTCCTGGCTCAGTACACCTTGGGGAGGATGACCCACAACACCCCAGCTACTCCCCCTCTCTTCAGGGCAGCTGTTTAGTCCCCACTCCAATCTCTGACCCACCCCCACTGCCCTCCCAGGGGCTGCATGTGCAGGGCAGCATGCACTATCAGGGTGGCAAGTGGGAGCCAGTCCCAAAACCTCCTCACAGCCTCCCGAGGGAGCAGCTCCAGCCCCTGCGCCCCCTCGCTACTGTGCAGAGCTTGCCTGGAGCAGGAAACAAAGCTGACAGGTGGGAGGTAACTTAGAGGGGAAGAAGAAAAAGCGTATTTGTGGCACCTTAGAGACTAACCAATTTATTTGAGCATAAGCTTTCGTGAGCTACAGCTCACTTCATCGGATGCATACTGTGGAAAGACAGGTTTTCTCTCCCTCCCCCCCCCACACCCCCCTGAAAACCTGAATTTGTGCTGGAAATGGCCCAACTTGAGTATCATACAGATTGTAAGGAGAGTGATCACTTTAGATAAGCTATTACCAGCAGGAGAGTGGGGTGGGGTGAGGTATTTTTTCATGCTTTGTGTGTATAAAAAGATCTTCCACACTTTCCACAGTATGCATCCGATGAAGTGAGCTGTAGCTCACGAAAGCTTATGCTCAAATAAATTGGTTAGTCTCTAAGGTACCACAAGTACTCCTTTTCTTTTTGCGAATACAGACTAACACGGCTGTTACTCTGAAACCTGTCATGAAAGGGGAAGGAAAATGGTGCAGAACATGGACTGTGGGTGGAATCAATTACAATTTGCTACTGAAGAGTGGGAAGTAGATGGGATTAACTGTTAACAGGCTTGGTTTGTCAGAATCTAGAAGCTTGTGGAAAGTAGGCAAAAGGCACATGGTAACGACTGAGTTTTTAAATGCAGCTAAATGGGTCTTCTTACTTTTCAGTTTTCAATCTTCACAACATTAAATTTACTATTTCAGTAGGTGGTTGTTTCTCATCTTAACTGTATGTATTGATGAAAGGTGCAGACCAATACTGCAAACAACTTAGCAGTGTTTGGTAATTACCTAGTCTCAGTGTAAAAATTTATGACTTGGAACACAATAATTTGAAGGAACTGGTAAGAAAATGAAGAACTGAATGAAGTAACAAATGCAAATAATTCTTCTTAAGTGTAAATATCGTCAAGAGTTAAGTCACAAGGTAAAGAAGATTTATTTATGATCTCTTCAGATTCAAAATGAATGAAACCTTGTCTATTCATGTCCAATAGAGAACTTTGAATTTCATGACCCAGCAAGTAACACTTAGTCAATGACATCAAAATGTAGACTCAAGTGTTATTTTAGTCTTCCTTCCAGCAGTTCTCCAACCTCCACTTCCTGCAGGAGAGTTCTGTTCATCTTTAACACCCACTAATGGCAAAGGCCAACAGGTGATTAGGCCATGTAAACATTAAATCAATTCCATGACTAGGGTTTCTAGGTGGCTACAGTAGTATAAGTAATCAGGTGCATCAAAAGGTGGAAATGATAGTAAGAAAGAAACAGAAGAATTCAGAATTTTGCTAAGTTATAAAAGTCTGTACGCCTTGCCCTCCAGTTAAATTTCAATCACGTATGTCTAGCACATTCTGATAGCTGAGATCAGACTTGTGATGTGCTAGGCACTGAAAAAGTAGTAAGTTGGCAAAAGCTTATGGCTAGCAAAGGGCATTTATGAAAAGAATAGTTACCAGATTAGGTACTTAGTTAATGTGGTTTGAGGTTTCAATTATATACTTGAAAGATTTTTGTTTTCAACACTATGTGCATTTTTATAACTGGGATGCTTCTGAAGTGAATCACATGTTGTATGTTTTATCTGATAGCGCCTCAGGAGACTTTTCAAGTTTTACATTATAATAACGTAAGAATGGCCACATTGGGTCAGACTAATGGTCCTTCTAGCCTAGCATCTTGTCTTCCAATAGTGCCTGGTGCCAGATGCTTCAGAGGTAATGAATCACTCAATGATTGTCTGGTCTGTTCATTCCCTATGAAGCTGTCATCCACTCCCAGATTCTGGCAGTCTGAAGTTTAGGGTCACTGAGAGCATATGGTTGCCACCCAGACTATGTTGGCTAATAGCCATTAATGGACCTATCCCTCCATGAACTTACCTAATTCCTTAATGAACAAAGTTATATGCTTTGTCTTCACATCATCCCCTGGAAATGAGTTCCACAGGCTGAGTGTGCGTTGTGTGAAAAAATACTCTTATATGTTGTAAATTTGCTGCCTATTGATTTCATTGGGTGACCCCTGGTTCTTCCATTATGTGAAGGGGTAAATAACATTGGTTTATTCATTTTCTCCACAACATTCATGGTTTTACAGATCACTATCATATTCCCTCCCCCCCCCCGCCCCACCCCCAGCCATCTCTTTTCTAAGCTGAACAGTCCCAGTCTTTTTCATCTCTCCTCACATGGAAGCTGTTCCATACCCCGAATCCTTTTTGTTTTGCCCTTCTCTGTACTTCTTCTAATCCTAATATATCTTTTTTGAGGTGGGGTGACCAGAACAGCATGCATTATTCCAGGTGTGGGCATTCCATGGATTTAAATAGTAGCATTATGATATCTTCTGTCTTATTATCTATCCCTTTCCTAATGGTTTCTAACATTGTTAGATTTTTTGACTACCACTGCACAAAGAGCACATTTTTGAAGAGAACTATCCCCAATGACTCCAAGATCTCTTTCTTGAGTGGTAACAGATCATTTAGACCTCATCGTTTTCTAGGTATAGTATGGATATTTTTCAATGTGCATTCATACATGGCATTTATCAACATTTGAATTTCATCTGCCATTTTGTTGCCCAGTCACCCAGCTTTGAGAGATCTGACTCTTCAGAGTCAGTTTGGCCTTAACTTAATCTTGAGTAATAGAGTATAGTCTGCAAGTTTTGCTACCTCACTGTTGACCCCTTTTCCAGATCATTAGTGACTACGTTCAACAGCACGGGGATATGTACTGGGACATTGCGGTACCCTGAATTATTTTGTGAGTTTCAATACAGACTGTGGACAAGGGAATTCTCTCATGAACCCGGAGAATTCTTTTCTTTATCTTACTGCCACTTGCATTTTCTTTCTGATATGCGTAGCCAGAAGCAGCAAGAGAGAGAACTAGGTCTGAGAACTAGGAATTTTTCTAGCCATGGTCCTTCTTGCAGTAACTACCCCACCACTGCAGTTCAACTGTTGTACTCATAAGAAACCCCACATAATCATGTAAAATAGAAAAACATGTTTTAAAATAATATGTCGGCCAAGAGACATTGCCATCTGCTGTTGTGCAGGCTCTTGCTAATTTTGAGGCACTATAGCCCAAAAGACAGGGCACAGGAATGAGAGTCAGAAGAGCTGAGCATTCCCAACTATGCTACCGACTCTATGTTCATCACCTCTCACTACCTGGCACAATAAGCTCCTAGACCTATGTCTGATGCATCCATCTGTAGCAGGAACTTCTTGTAAAATCAGGGCTGTACAAAATAGGTTCTCAGCAGAGTTGGGCTGTCAGGGCTTGAAAAGGCTCCTCACAAGCTTTGGTCCACTGGATTTTTTTTGGGGGGGGGGAGAGGGGGAGTGCGCTGGGGCCACCAGCCCTGAAGAGGTCAGTGAGGGGTGCTACGATAGTTGAGGAAACCCAGAATAAAATCAGCCGTAGTACCCAACTAATCCCAAAAACCACCGTAGCAGTTTCCTTGAGGAAGCTATGGGGCACAAGGGCCTGGACCTTGGTGACCAAGGGTCACACTGTGTCTTTTCCTAACGCGTACCCAAGGTAGGTTATTTCATCCTTACTCAGGATTTGCAGTAGGCCAGCTTCCTGGAGAGACTGTAACACAGCCATCATATGTTGTACGTGGTCCTGCCAGTTCCGACGGTAGACTATGCTGTCATCTAGGTACATAGCCACATACTGGTTATGGGGTTGGAGCATTGGTCCATCAGCCATTGGAACGTGGCTGGGGCCCCATACAACCCAAAGAGCATTGTCCAGAACTGAAAGAGCCCAAAGGCATGGAAACAGCTGACTTTTCCCTGGACTCTCGGGTGAGGGGGATCTGCCAATATCCCTTTGTCAGATCCAGGGTAGTGCGTACTCTGCTTCCCTCAGCCAGTCAAGTAGTTCATCAATGCAGATCATCACGTACGCATGAAATTTTTAGATTGCATTGACCTTTCAAAAGTCAATACAAAACCAAATGGTTCCATCACAGGCCTAGGGACCAACACTATGGGGCTTTTCCGGTCACTGAAGGATTCCTCAATTACTCCTACTTCTAGCATTGATTGGAGTTCTTGCTATATGGTTTCTCTGAATTTCTGGAAAAAGGGTGGAAGATTTTCTCTGACTTTAAGCACGAGTTCTGTTTGGATATTATGGGTTATTAAATGAGTCTGACCAGGCTGAGTAGAAAATATGGAAGAGAAGGTAGCGATCACCTGTTGAGCTTGGGCTCTCTGGTCCACGGTGAGGTTATTTCCAATTTTGACCAGAGCTGGCTCTGAGGCCTCAGCAACCTGTGGACCTAATTCTGGTTCAAGTGGGTCAGAGGTTATTAGCAGACTTCCTTGTGCTTTCCACGCTTTTAACAGGTCCACATGGTAGATTTGGCGTACCTTTTGTTTAGCCGGTTGTCTGATTTCGTAGTTTACTGTCCCCACTCATCGCAACATTTCATGGGGCCCTTGCCAATGGGCTAGAAGTTTTGATTCTGAGCTTGGTCGTAATAGGACAACCCAGTTACCTGGCTGGAACTCCCAGAGATGAGCCCTTTTATTATAGGCTGCCTCCTGTGCATTCTGGGCATGTAGAAGGTTCTTTCTGTCAAAGGAGCTCAGGGCATGAAGCGTCTCCTGTACACTACATTACTGGTCTGAGATGGTTGTTCCTCTCACATTTCTCAAACAAGGACTAAAATGCCTCCAGGTTGCCTCCCATATAGCAGCTCAAAAGATGAAAAGCCAGTGGAGGATTGGGAAATTTCTCTCACCGCAAAAAGGAGAGGATGGAATAACTGGTCCCAGCATCAGACAGCCATGAGGACAAACTTCTGGAGCATCGTCTTCAGTGTTTTGTTAAACCTTTTCCATCGGGCCACCTGTTTGCGGATGGTGAACAACATACCAAGGGCCTTGATTTTCAGCAACTGACATAGTAGTTGGATTGCCTGAGACAAAGTTCATTCCCTGGTCTGTTAAGATCGTCCGAGTACCCCAACCAGAGTAAAGATTTTCAGGAGTTCAGTGGCCACCATTTTGGTGTTCATCAAACGTAATGATGCTATTTCAGAGTACCTGGTTACATAAACCAAGATGACTAAAATGAACTGGTAGCCTGCATCCACATTCCTCTGATGCCTAAGAAACTAAGCATAGGCTGCCTAAAATACTAGAATTAAATCTGGCAAACAGGCAGAACTTGAAGAATATGCAAAAACACATTGGATATAGTTTAAATCATCAGTTGGACATAGCCAGTCATGCCTGTCAAATTGCATAAAAAAAGGGGAAACATTATGAGAAATTATTTGAATATCTTTACTCTTCCTTGATAGTGGGTGCTGCATCAGGTCTTGGGCCATTCAGTACCTATGTCTCTGCTCATCTGTATTGTCATTCTGCTAATGAGTCTCTGCTAACAGCTAACTTCTACTTCAAACAATTTGCTGCTTCAGTGCCATGCTTCACTTGACATTCTGTAGCACGTGTGAAAATGCTTACTATAAAGCATCTCATTGTTCTTGATTTTTCTTCTGAAAGGAGACACTTCAGTTCCTTACCCTGCAAAAATTCTACACTTCTCCTTTCATTTGTTTTCAATCATTTGGGGATTGTTTACTCCAAATCTGGTGTTTTGTTCATAATTCATCTTCTTATTGACTCAGTTTTGGAATTATATTCTTAGTTTCCGCATTGAAATGTGAAATGTCACTAACAAGATGGGCCGTGGTGCTAGCCCCATACTAAACGGGAGAAGCGTAAACCATGTATCTTGCTTTAGATCCTAGTCAGGCCCAAAACTATGCTCATGTCAACGCAGCCATTTTCAATGCCTTGGAAATCTGAAAAGAGAGATTCCTGCAGCACTTCCATGTCTTGTTCTGTTTGGTGGTTAAGAGGTCTACTTGAGGAGTACCCCACCTGTGGAAGATCATCCAGGCGACCTCAGGATAGAGCTCCCACTCGTGGGGAGAGCAAAAGGCACTGCTGAGGTGGTCCACTAGCATGTTGTGAATGCCAGGGACATGTACTGCCTCCATGTGGATTTGGTGCTGGATACAGAAGTCCCACAGACAGATGGCTTTCTGACGAAGCTGGTGATTGTGCTCCCCCTTGTCTGTTCACACAGAACACACCTTCAGCCCCCAACTAAAACCTCTCCAGCACATCATCAAAGATTTTCAACCCTATCCTGAAAAACGATCCTCGCTTTCACAGATCTTGGGAGACAGTTCAGTCCTCGCTTACAGACAGCCCCCCAACCTGAAGCAAATACTCACCAGCAACCACACAACAAAAACACTAACCCAGGAACCTATCCTTGCAACAAAGCCCGATGCCAACTCTGTTCACATATATATTCAAGTGACACCATCATAGGAACTAATCACATTAACCGCACCATCAGGGGCTCGTTCACCTGCACATCTACCAAGGTGATATATGCCATCATGTGCCAGCAATGCAACTCTGCCATGTACATTGGCCACACCGGACAGTCTTTACACAAAAGAAAAAATGGACACAAATCTGACACCAGGAATCATAATATTCAAAAACCGGTAGGAGAACACTTCAACCTCTCTGGCCACTCATAAAAGATTTAAGGGTGGCAATTTTGCAACAGAAAAGCTTCAAAAACAGACTCCAATGAGAAACAGCTGAGCTTGAATTAATATGCAAACTAGATACCATTTACTTGGGTTTGAATAGAGACTGGGAGTGGCTCAGTCATTACACATATTGAATCTATTTCCCTATGTTAAGTCCCTCACACCTTCTAGTCAACTGTCTAAATGGGCCTTCTTGATTATCACTACAAAAGTTTTTTTCTCCTGCTGATAATAGCTCATTAATTAGCCTCTTACAGTTTGTATGGCAACTTCCACCTTCTCTGTATATGTGTGTGTATATATATATATATATATATATAATCTTCTTACTATATGTTCCATTGTATGCATCTGATGAAGTGGGCTGTAGCCCACGAAAGCTTATGTTCTAATAAATTTGTTAGTCTCTAAGGTGCCACAAGTACTCCTGTTCTTTTTATAGAACATGGAGGCCCTGTTGTCTGTCAGGACTAGTACTGCTTGACCCGACAACTGGGGAAGACAGACCTCACAACCTAGACGGATGGCCCTGAGTTCTTTGACGTTTCTGTGCAGCGCATGCTCCTCCAGGGACCAAGTTCCCTGGGTCCTCAATGTTCAGAAACATGCCCTGAGGCATCCAAAATCAGCAATATTGTGGGTCAAGGGTTCACAAATAGCACTCCTGTCATCACCCGCTTTGAGTCGGACCACCACTTTAGGGAGGTGAGTACGCTGTATGGTATCGCAACAACCTTGTCCACGTGATCTCTGGACAGCGAGTAGGCCACTGCCAGCCACAACTGGAGAGGCTGCATTTTGAGCCTTGCACAGTGGACCATGCAGCCGTGTGGCCTAGAAGTCTGAGACAGACTCTGACTGTGGTAATTGAGTGCACGAAGAGTTCAGGGATCAGCTCTGACATAGAGTTGAACCTGTCCTGTGGTAGGAATGCCCTGACTTCAGTAGAGTCCAGCACTGCAACGATTAACTCTATCCTCTGGACCTGGACTAACGCTGACAGACCCAGAACTTAGCCCGAATCCTGCAGCACTTTGACACTGTGCTGGACTCAGGACCTGGAGTGTCCCTCGATGAGCCAGTCCTTCAGGTATGGGTAGATCTGGATTCCCCAATGCCTGAGGTAAGTGGCCACTACCAACATGCATTTGGTCAACACCCCTGGTGCCATTGCAAGGCTGAAGGGGAGCACAGTAAACTGGTAGTGAGTGGTCCGCACCAAGAAGCACAGAAAGCATCTGTGTCCTTGGAATATTGATATATAAAAATAAGCGTCTTTCAAATCGAGGGCGGCATACCAGTCTCCCGGATCCAGGGAAGGGATGATGGAGGCCAGGAAGACCATGCAAAACTTCAACTTCTTGAGATACCTGTTGACATTCTGCAGGTCCAGAATGCTGTGGAGACTGCCCTTTGCCTTTAGAATGAGAAAATGCCAGGAATAGAAACCCCTTCCATGCACAGGGACTTCCTCTGCAGCACCGACTTGTAGAAGGGCATGTACTTCCTGTCCGAGCAGCTGTTCATGAGAAGGGTCCCTGAAGAGGGATGAGGAAGAGGTGGTAGGAGGGAGGAGTAGAAATAAACTGCAGGGTGTACCCCACTGCCACAGTGCTGAAGACCCAATGATCCATAGATATTGCGAGCCAAGCGGGGAGGAAAAAAGAAAGGCGATTGGTAAAACAAAAAGGGGAAAGATCCAGTTTGCAGTCTGGGAATGTCGCCCTCAGGTGCACCCTCAAAATGCCCATGTGTTCCCTTGAGGGAAGCAGGACAAACCTGACTGGGAGGCTGAACCTGATTGGTGGCCCTGGCAGCACTTGTAACCCCTGTCCTTCTTATGATAGGGCTCCGATCTCACCTGACTGGTAGGTCTATGAGATTCCTGCGGCTTGAACCTCTTTCTAGCATGGGCTGGTGTGTAGAGGCCGAAAGGTAGCCCTGGAGTCCTGTAGCCCATGTACTTTTGTATCTGTTTGCTCTGCAAACATTGCCAGGGTTATCAAAGGGGAGGTCCTGTAGAGTGAGCTGAGCTTCCGTGGCCAGCCCAGACAACATTAGCCATGAAGCCCGTCTCATCACGACTGCTGTGGCCATGGACCTGGCAGCCAAGTCCATTGCATCTGACACTGCCTGGAGAGAGGATCTTGCCACCGTTTTCCCATCCTCAATGATTGCCTTAACTCCATCTTGGACTCCTCAGGCAGCACATCCGCGAACTTAGCAATAGACTGCCAAACATTAAAATCGTATCTGCCAAGCAGGGCCTGGTGCTTAGCCACTGAGCTGGAGACCGGCAGATGAATAAACCTTCCTTCCAAACAAGTCAAGCCTCTTGCCGTCTTTGTTCTTGGGAGTAGGGCCAGGTTGCCCCTATCTCTCTTGTTAACCGCACATACCACGAGAGAGTTTGGGGCAGGGTGGGTATACAAATATTCAGATCCCATCACCAGGACATAGTACTTCCTCTCCACCTGCTCGGAAATGGGCAGGACGGAGGAAGGGATTTGCCAGAGGGCCTTCACCAGTTTTGCCACCCCTTCATGCACAGGTAGTGTGCACAGGGCTACCGCTGCCAGGATGTCAAACAGGCCATCGGAGGGTTCCACTAACTCCTCCGCCTGTAAGCTCAGGCTTCCTGCCACCCTCTAAAGCAGCTCCTGGTGGGTCTCAGCATTGTCCTGAGGAATCGACTGGGATGGTCCCGCGACTGCTTCGTCAAAGATGAAGACGACCATGAGGCAGGGCCTGGTGGAAGGGTGGGTGCGACTTCCACCTCTGGGTTAGCCTCTACCCCCATAGTAGGCTCCAGGGCACCACAGTCTGACGCCGCGTCCGATGCCAGGGGAGGGCGGGATACGTTCGCCGATCTCCTGTCTGATGCGCCCGACACCAAACGCTGTATGAGAGTCCCCAACAGCTATGGAAACCACCATGGAGTCCAGAACTGCCATGGGGAAAGCCACTGACCTGGGAGCCAGGCACCAGCTGGTAACCCCACAGAGCTCCTCCGTTCTTGGCCAAGAGTGGCTGGCTTGAAGGGTTATGCCTGAATGAAGCCAGTTGGCACAGCAGACCTCACGACACCCCCCTCAATAAAGAGGATCTGCCACGTCGTGGCTCCACTGGGGACCTGCACCCTGGGGAGTGATGTCTCCTGCCCGGAGAGTGGTGCCACTCCGGGACCACTGAGCCTCGGTCCTATGCCAGTTCTTGGGTGAGCGGCGCCATCCTGCAGGGGACTGGAACCAGGAATCCCGCCAGCAATGCCGGGAACTCTGGTCAGTCTGGGCAGGTCGGAAGTGCATCCCCGAGGATCAACACTTCAACATCGACCACCTCAGTGCCGGGGAGCAATGCCACACCGATGAGGATCGCAGAGCAGGTCCCAGCGCTGGCTTCCCTTTAAAGACAACCATGCCGGACCAAGGTGTCAAAGGCACTGGCAAAGACATAATGTCTTTGGCCGCCTGGAAGGCCTCCAGGCTGGATGGGGTTTCCAGTAACTGGGGACCTCTTCCACTAGACAGAGTACGAGTCTTGGGGGGCTGGAGGGCCTGGCCAGGGATGTCCGTACTAGGCTCAGCACCGAAGAGCTGCTATCCCTTGGGGGGCATGTGCGCCTCCACAGCCTTTGCCCTCACCCCATGTGGAACTGGGGAGAGCCCTCTGTCCTGGCACTTTTTAGGCCTCTTCGCCGGTGCTGGCAACTGGGACCAGCATCAGGAAGTCAGTGCTGAAGACGCACTCTGCACAGATGATGATGCACACAGTGACTTCTGTGGCTCGGAAACCAGTGCGAGGGCTGATTCCACGAGGAGCGCTCTGAACCTTATGTCCCGCTCCTTCTTGATTCTTGGCTTGAAGCTCCTACAGATTTGACACTTGTCACTCATGTGGGCTTCTCCCAGGCACTTTAAGCAGCTTTGATGCAGGTCATTAATTGGCATGGGCTTCCGACAGCACTCACACGGCTTAAAGCCTGGGGAACGGGTGGAGGGGCCAGAGGCGCCCCTTATACAGCAGGTATGCATGCCACTCCAGAGGGTGCCAGAGCCAGTCCCCTATGGATACCACCGAGGGCAAAACTTCCAGCACTGGTGAACGTGGCGAGCACACAGACCTAGAATGGAATGGACATGAGCAAGCACTCAAAAAAGAACCTTAGTTTGGTGTCCTGGTGCGGACACCTTATGACAGTTTTAAAATACATTATCAGAATTTTTTTTCACAGGATCCCTGCCTCATTCAGCACCTAGGATGGACTGTGCTCACTGAATGGACAGTAATTCAACACTTCTATTTATCCTTATTCAACGTGCAACCCAAGGCCTTCTTAACCACACACACCTAAATCCTGTCCTGAACACAAAATTATGAGCTTCCTGTGGGCTTTTCCATGACATTGTCACCACAGAATCTGAGTGCTCCAAAACTGCTAATGAATTTTTATCCTAAAAAAAAACCATGTACAGTTATTATCCCCATTTTAGCCAGATAAGGAACAAAAAGTACAGGGGCCAAAACTGTCAAGAGTCCATTAATTTTGGGTGCCCAACTTCAAACAACTAGTCTCATTTTTCAGAGTACTTAGCATTTTTAAAGCACTTTATATGTTCAAAGCACAATTCTGATCAACTTCAGTTCAGTTGTGAGCACTCAGTACTTCTGCAAATCTGGCTGCAGGTGTCTTAAATTAAGCAGCCAGAAAACAAGTTATTGACCTCCTGTGAAAATTTTGGTGTAAGTGGCTTGTTCAGCATAACACATGAAACTCTGTGGCAGAGGAGAGGCAGGAATTCTCCAATTCACTTATTCATATGCCTTAATAAAACACATCCTTTCTTCCTTCAGTTCCCTATCTGGTTCACTACACACCTTCAAACTTTTGCAACAAATGAGATGGGTCCTACAGACAACTGTCTCCGTCATCACTACATAACCCTGATTCATTTCCAGAACACCATCTATCCTGTACACTGAATGAGGAAAGTGTCCAGTGGGAAAATAGCATGTGATCATATAATTATGCACTATATCAGAATGCACATGCACAAGATTGTACAGCTAGCCTTAATGCAAACATTTCTTAAATTTTGGTTGCTTCACTTTGCCATCATAACATTATTTTAACTTTTTTATACATATAACTTCCTATGTATTGTTTGTTTTAAAAGCACACTAGTCCCTCCACCCATTTTCTTCATGTGAAACAATACTGACCCCCACATGGACAGAAAGCAAGGATGGAATCTTTCAATCCACAGCATAGGCTTCTAACATTTGAAGCTAATTAAGTAAACGTTAGCAGGAATAAGCTGTTACATTAGGTAAGCCAGCCACTAGAGTGGAACAAGGCAAACATTTTGGCAATAAGTTTCACAGCTGTTTGCTAGACAACAAAAGAATGTTGAGGTTCAGGAATTCTGGTTCAATTCCAAGTTCTGAAACCGGCATGTTCTCTAATAGTTGTAGATCCTTCCACCTCTGTCCTCCATCCATCCCCAACCCACAGTTCCTGCTTCTACCCCCTCCTCCTCTGTTTTGGCTCTTGCTGCTGCTTCTCACCCTCATGCTACTTTTGCCCGTTGGCTCCTGCTCCACACCCAGTTTCTCAACCCTTTGCATTCAAATCAAGCAGTTTCCTCCTCCTGCTGCTGGTGCCAAGACAGCAAGCAGGAGAAGCATTTAAAGCATAGTCTCCTTGCTCTCTGTTTTGGTGCCCAGTGCCATATCAGCTCCTAGAAGCCACGAGGAGCAATTGCGGGAAGAGTCCTGCTCAGCTCCAGCAACTCTGGAGCCTGCTAAGTTACTCTGTGGGGATGTTACATGTGCAGTCCAGGCAGCAACTGGGAGATGTGTGAGGATGAAGCATGCTTGCCATAGATTGACTTTCTGGAGAATGTAGCTGCTAGCACCTAACAAAATTTTGCTAAGCATGTGCCAACTTAAATTTTTCAAAAATTTATCATTTTGGCAGATTTTCATGAACACAGAAAAAGGCACACTCTCAATGCTATGGCCACCCTTCTCTATATTCCCTCCACCGAAGCATGGAGGACTTGGAGTTTCTAAATGAAGCAGTTCTCAGACTTATTTTAACATGGGCAAAACAACATTTCTGCCCAAGGCACTGTCTCAGGAATGGCTGGGCCTTTGGGTAGCTGAAACATTCAAAAAATATTCAGCCTGTGATAGACATTCAGCATAGAAAATGTCAGCTCTAACACTTAAAGTTTGGCAAAGTTAGAAGCAACTGAAAACAGGGTCTTATAATGGAAAATGTTAGATAACCTTAACTATAGCCACCAGTTCTGCCAATAATATGCAATATTCTATAGATATACATTGTTCTCATAGTAACATTCACTTAGTTCCCCGAGTTAAATGCATTTAAGTGTGCAACAACCATGCTGTATTATTGTTATAATTCAGCAGTGTCCAACATTTGATGGGCTAGAGATCTGTAGCATCTGAGGTGAATCCTTGGGGAAGGACAAACCCCACTCAGAGCAAATGAAGTTGTGCCCTTCAATCTAACACTGGAGAGCCACAGGATTATTGCCAGACACTTACTCCCCTTGTGTCCTGGTGTTTCTGCTGCCCCTATGTTCTCCCCTGCTAAGACCCCCTCGATGTGACTTACATAGCACCACTCACTGCAATTTCTATAGCAAGAGGCAAGTACTGGGGGAAGTTGAAAGCCAACACTCAAAATGGCAGACACCACACATGAACAATGGTAGGGGGTGGGGGAACTAAGAGAAAACAAGATAGCAAGGAGAAGAGGAAGAATCAGATTAGTACACTAAAAGATGACTACAAAAAGCCATTTATAAAAGACACACAGTCCTCCTGAAAACTTTACACTCAACGCACACACAAAAAGTGTGATTAATTATATTTTAAATTCAATTTGTCACCTGTATCTTTCATACATTTATCTGATTAACATATGGTTGATGTAATAAATTCGGGTGTTTTTTTAATTAAATGCTATGATATACAATGCTAATGTCACTTATATAATGTAAGTGACAATAATATTGTTAGGGTCTTAATGCAGATGAAACTAAACAGCTTTCTGTGTCAGAAGTTACGGCATATTCTTAACTTCCGTTGATTTGATTTTGTCACAAACAAGGAGAGACTGAGACAATACCAACAGGTTGCAGTCTTGCACCAACTGAAAACAAGATGACTGCAATGGTGGGGTCATGAAGAAGGTACATTTTTACAGGAGGTTTACCGAGCTGAGGACAGAGGAAATAGAGCACAAAGCTGACCACAAATAAAGCTGGAAGATAAAATGGAGGAATTTAAAGAAGTCTAAATCCTCCTATACTCACTCTTGCCAAAGAAAGAAGACTTACAAGGGACCATTCAACATGGAAGTCCATTCTACGCACCATCATAGCTATATCACAGCCATGTGAATCTGTTGCTACTTAGCATAACAACTTTAGCAGAACATTTCAATTTCTGCGTTGAGGAGAAGAGGGTGTAAGGCTATTAAAAGCTGACTATTCTTGACAGCCCTCACCAATGAAATAAGTATAAACAAATCAATTTACACAGAGAATACAATGATAAAACTAAAATAGAAAAATTTACTTGACTGCATCTAATTCAATTTCATTTTCAAGCAGATGATTGAAACCATGTCAAGCAACGTTAACCTGACCAATAATGACATAGATGAAGGTCCTCCTGTCACCAATTCTGAAAATCCAGATTAATTCAGAACAGTACAAGTGAGAATGTTATGAGATGCATGGAAAAGACACTGGTTGACATATGATGCTGACAGCTTTGATGTTCTGCGCTTGGTGTCAGCAGTATGATAAAAGCCAGGATATTAGCAGAAATCATTCTGAGAGCGGATGAAGTACATTCAAACTACACATTATTGAAGCTCATGAAGTCTTCGCTGCAAAGAAAAATGCTGAAAGAGCACTCACAGGCAAACGAACAAAAGTATAGGACAGACCAGGAGATAAATATGTACGTGTTATGAAGCAGGAAGTAACTGACCAAATGAGTAAACAGTTCTGTACTTATTTTGATACTGTTATAACAGAGAGGCCATTCACCTATTTTCTTCAGCCTGATGCCATTACAAAAAAAAAAAAAAAAATCAATCAGAGCAGATGTCATCCAAAAAGAAAGCAGTGACAAAGAAGGTCTTTTTAGACACTGTAGTATACAGGTAAAGCAATATTATGGCCAACATGTTATATAAACATTTTTTAATTGATTCTCAAAACAGATAATGATAGAGTATAGGGGCACTAGCACCTATATTTGACAACTCCCCACAAGTAATGGGCTTTTTAGCTGAAAATTAGTCAATGTTCCTAAAGCTAAAAGCAATACCAAAATGACCATTTGATTACTAAAATGTCTGTTGGGCTGATGAAAGTTTAGAGCGGGGAGCTGCTGATAAATGCAGTCTCAGAAGCAGCCAGAAAGACAGTAATACTACAGTAACTGCCACAGGGAGTCCTCTCATTTGACAGGCCTTTCACTGGAGTTATGTTGCAACTGGGGGTAACATGCTGTTTACAGCTGCTCACAAGAGAGGCTTGGCTGTTGCTGACTTCTTAACTTACTACTAATTAAAATTAAGCACAAGATACGAGAGACCGCTTAACACAGTCATCCCTTCCATAACTTCATTGAGGGATTCTGTATCTCTACTATGGTATACTGAAAGAAGGAAAAAGGAAAATATAGCAGTTTACCAGTTCTCAAGGCTCCCTCTAGCAGATCAAGAGAAATGCAGCAATGAGGTTCATGTCTGCTTCTGGATTAGAAGGAGGACGACACCACGGCTCATTTATATTCCCAATTAAAAAGAATCAAGGCATCTCACCAAATATAAAGGAAGGAAACCACTACTAATGTGAAAAATTAGAACAGATTAGGAAGAAGCTTTTTTTAACAGAAGGTGCGGGGAGGGCAAAATTAGTGAAGTAGAACAGAGGTATCAACCATATTCTTTCTGAGCTCCCCCTCCTACCCCCAACATGCTATAGAAACTCCACAACACACCTTTGCCACAACTGTTTTTCTCTATATCCAGTAGATTAAAAGCCAGGGTCAGTGTAAGGGGGTAGCAAGCAGAGTAATTGCCCAGGGCCCCACACCACAGTGGGCCTGCAGAGTTAAGTTGCTTGGGCTTCGACTTCAGCCCCGGCTGGCGGGGCTCAGGCTTCAGCTTTCCGTCCTGGTCCCCAGCGAGTCTAACGCCAGCCGGCTCTCTGGTTTATTTTGGTGGACCACCTGAAATCTGCTTGCAGCCCCCAGGGGGCCCCAGACCTGTGGTTGAGAATCACTATAGTAGACTATAGAGCAGGGATAGGCAAACTCTGGCACACGGCCCATCAGGGAAATCCACTGATGGGCCAGGACAGTGTGTTTACCTGCAGTGTCTGGCCGATGGCTGCTCCCACGGGTCGCGGTTTGCCATTTCCGGCCAATGGGGTTGCAGGAAGCAGCGGCCAGCACATCGCTCGGCCCACACTGCTTCCCACAGGTCCCATTGGCCTGGAACGGCAAACCACAGCGAATGGGAGCTGCAAGCGGCTGAACCTGCAGATGCTGCAGGTAAACAAACCGTCCCGACCCGCCAGCGGATTTCCCTGATGGGCCGCGTGCCAAAGGTTGCCGATCCCGGCTACAGAGAAACAACACAGCGAAACCCTAGCCTCCCTTACTTCAGAGAAACAACTAAAATTGCCTCACAGACATTACTGTGCTGAAGTTGCTGTAGCCAGTTATCTCAGTATCAGAAGAGGGTTTCCAGCAATCTTGATATAATGCCCCCAAGACTAACAATAGCCCAGTAACACTTAGAATACAATAAGAGGAATATTAAGATAAAAAGGATCCCTTTTTCGTCTTAGTTTTGTATTCTTGTGCTTTTGAGTAGGTGGTCAAGTAATGCCTTAAAACAGCTACTGAAGGTAGTTCAAACTGCCTGACTGAATATTCAAGTGGGGGGCCACTCTTGACGTGCTCTGATTGACTCAGACTTTCAGTTTGTCTACACATGAACTAGACACCCTGGCCCATGCCAGGAGACTCGGGTTCACGGGGCTCGGAGTGTGGGGCTGTTTCACTGCTGTGTAGACATCTGGGCTTGGGCTAAAGCATGGGCTCTAGGACCTGTGAGGTGGGAGGGTCCCAGAGATCAGGTTCCAGCAGGAGCCTGGCAGCCTACGCAGCAGTGAAACAGCCCTGTGAGGCCAAGTCAGCTGGCACCGGTCAGCGGCAGATTTTTCTTCCCTATGTAGATATACCCTTTAAGGCCAGAAGGGACCATCATGATCTTCTACCCTGACCTCCTGCACATCACAGGCCACAGAACCTCAAACAACCCCTCTTAAACCAGAAAGTGAGCCAATCCAGGACTGCCAATCTGACCATGGGGAAAATTTCTTCCCAACCCCAAATATGGCAAACAGTTGAATCCTGAGCATGTTGGCAATTACCCACCAGCCAAATATCTGGGAAAGAATTTTCTGTAGTAACTCAGAGCCCTGCCCCATCTCCAGCCACTGGGGATATTTACTACTACCAGTCACAGATGGGCCACATGCCATTTTAGGCAGTCTCATCATACTCCTCCCACCCACCCCTTCCATAAATTTATCAAGCTCAGTCTTAAAACCAGTTAGGTTTTTTGCCCCCACTGGTAGGCTATTCCAGAACTTGACTTCTCTGATGGTTAAAAACTTGCATCTAATTTCAAGCCTAAACTTGTTGATGGCCAGTTTATATCCATTTGATTCCTCTCCCTGGCATTTATCCCTCTGATGTATTTACAGACACCAATCCCCTCAGCCTTTGCTTGGCTTTTGGCAGTTCTAACTTTTTCCCTATACTTTCTGACCTCCAAGAAGTAGCTTTCCTTGCTGATCCTTCCCATCTTCCATTCCTTGTAGACTTTTGGCCATCTCTTAATAACCTGTTTAGATGCTCGCTCATCCACTTTGGTCTGCAACCTTTTTACCAATTTTCCCCCCCTTGCATGGGATACAGGCCAGATACTTTAAGTCAAAGTTACAGAAGCTAATTCCAAGCCTCCTCCACATCCAGATTCTGGAGTTCTTCAGTCCAGGCCACTTCCCTAACTAATTCACTTACCTTTTTTAAGTTTACCCTTTTAAAATCAACTTGAAGACCTATTTTTGTTTATCCTTCCATTTAGGGTTTAAAATTTAATTATCTCATAATCACTGCAAACAAGGCTGTCTTCTACAACCAATTCTTCTGAAAGACCCTTGCTACTTACCAATACTAAACCTTAAATGGCATCACCTCCTTGTTGGTTCAGTGACTATTTGGTGAAGAAATCTGTCAGCTATCCCATCCAGGAACATCTGGGTCCTGCCATTATTAATGGCACTTGTCCCTAATCTAGATCTGGGAAACTAAAACCTCTCATAATCACACAATTCCCAGTAGTATTTCTTTCATTAAAAATAAGAAAGAGGTCTCTAGCCATATCCAAATCGAATCCTGAGGGTCCGTAGCAGACCCCAAGCACTATCGCAGTGGGGGCTGTGTTATCTTTGCTCCCCAAAGTTATTTTGACCCAAAGAGGTGGTTTTATCCATTCCATTACTTCTAATTTCTCTACAGTCTACCTCGTAATTCATATACAATGCTACTCCACCACCTTTACCTTTATTTCTGTCTTTCCTGAAAAACAACTTCAATACCTGTGCTACAGTCATGACTACTAATCTACCATATTTGTTATCCCTAGAATATCTGGTTTCACTTCCTAGTTTTTTCCTCCAAGGAGCTGCAAGCAAGAGTAAGACCTGTTGTAATGGATCTGTAATGGATCTGTGGACTTTTCCACCAAAACAGCTGTTTCGCCGCATTCAGGAGGCTTGCGGGTGAGGCGGGAGGAGAAGCGATGCAGACTCCCCCATCCCTCCCACTCACAGCAATCAGGTGTTTTGCTGCATTCAGGAGGCGCAGATAGGGAGGGGATAAGGCGCTGCTCCGCAGGGCCTGCCAGGAGGTGCTGGGTTCCAAGCCCCGACCCACTAGCTCCTACGGACTGCTCTTCCAGATAATCCCACAAGTAGTGGACAAAATACTCTACTAGCAGGCAGCGAGAAAAAATTCCCTGGAACCTAACCCTTTCTCCCCCCTTTCCCCATCTACATTAATTCTTATGGGGAAATTGGATTCGCTTAACATCGTTTCACTTGAAGTCACATTTTTCAAGAACAGAACTACAACATTAAGCAAGGAGTTACTGCAGACACAGAGATCCTCTACCACAGACCGGATTGCAGGATCAGGGCTAAAGTAAGTAAATGCAAAAGTTAAGGTTTACACACTGTAGTAACTAATCCATCTATACTGCACATAAGACGAACAGTATTTGAACAGGCACAAACCTGTCATAAACTGGCAGAAAACAGTTCATTTTATGTTCAGGTATACTTTTAACAGCATAGATAGTGATCCAAAAATATCCATTGTATAAGACACAAGAAGTCTCATGTCTATTAACTATTAACTTTAACACTAAAATTTTAACCACTAAAGTTACAGAAACTTAGATTAATGTTTATAAGCGCTCTTTTTTAAGGGAAAATGTTCTTTACATAGCAACCTGGAGAGGAAAAAGAGGAAGGTCATGCAAAAATGAGTTTCTTTCCAGAGCCTCCTAAAGACACTCCTTAGTAAGTAAGAGAAAATATTAATGGGTGATGTGAAACATTTCTTTCTGCATGGAATGAATATGAAAATTTAGTAGCATTTCCAACCCTTGTTGACGTACAAAGCAGAGACTGGGCAACTGATACTGGTTTCACAGACTTCAATTAAAACCTAAAACAAAACCATCATTATGACTCTTACTCACCACATTAAGCACTACATTCAGTAGCTTTCCCACTGTGCGACTGGCCACAGAATTCTTTGGAAAGGCTTTGCAATGCCTCATGGGGCAGGTACGTCACACAATGCAGGATTCTCAAACCCATCATTTCATGGACATCTAGATTGCCAGTTGCTTTTCCACTGAAATGAGGGGTAAAGAGTAGAGTGTGTGACAGAAAGTGGCCAGGGTGTGGACGGGGGAGACAGAGACAGAGTATGTGTTGGGGGAGAGTGAGTGTCGGCATGCTGTCTTTTTAAGTTCAGACAGCAGCCAGAACCAACCAATCCTGAGGCAAGGAAGGGGAACTCCCCACACATATCAGCCCCCGCCACCTTCCCTGGCTCTGCACAGCACAGCAGTCTCTCTCCCATCTCCGGCTGCTGTTGCTGTTTTCCTGCCAGGCATGCTCAGCATCAGTGGTGAAGGAGATTTTAACTTTTACCTGTACAGTACCGACCCCTGACCCCACTCCCCTACACAAAAAATGTTCCATAACCATCAACACAATAACCTCAGGGTCTCAATAGCTAGCTAACTTCAACAACAGTTAGACCAACTGATAGTCACTCAAATAGCTAATTCAATTAGACAATTTAATAAAGTAATTTTCAAATTTATGACAGAAACTTACCAAATCAAAGACACTTCCATAGCGGTGCGTAGTAGGCCTGATCCTGTTGCTTTGCTTGCTCTCGTTGTGCCATGCCCTCAGTTGAATGGGCCGCCTGATGTCCCTTGCTCAGCCACGATTTAACATATACAGCAGGATTCCACTCAGTGTAGGAAGGTCCAATCATTGAAATGAAAAGTAGATCCGCCACACGATGAGCAGTCAATGCAGTCCATTTATCCATGATTATGTTGTTCATAACGCTGAAGCCTCGTTCACAATCGCATTACTCGCTGCAAGAGTATCTACAGTGAGGAGTAATTTCTTTAATTTCTCAGGAACAGTCCGTCCTGCACAACACTTGTATTCCACAAATCCCAGGTGTGTTTCATGGTGACTGACTTTCAGAGGTTCACACAAAAAGAACAGGAGTACTGGTGGCACCTTAGAGACTAACAAATTTATTAGAGCATAAGCTTTCATTGGCTACAGCCCACTTCATCGGATGCATACAATGGAACATATAGTAAGAAGATTATATATATATACAGAGAAGGTGGAAGTTGCCATACAAACTGTAAGAGGCTAATTAATGAGCTATTATCAGCAGGGGAAAAACACTTTTGTAGTGATAATCAAGATGGCCCATTTAGACAGTTGGCAAGAAGGTGTGAGGATACTTAACATAGGGAAATAGATTCAATATGTGTAATGACCCAGCCACTCCCAGTCTCTATTCAAACCCAAGTAAATGGTATCTAGTTCGCATATTAATTCAAGCTCAGCAGTTTCTCATTGGATGATTTTGGTAATTAATTGATCTTTAAATATTCATAGTAAATAGGCCCAATGGCCTGTGATGGAATGTTAGATGGGGTGGGATCGGAGTTACTTCAGAAAATTCTTTCCTGGGTATCTGGCTGGTGAATCTTGCCCATATGCTCAGGGTTCAGCTGATCGCCATATTTGGGGACGTGAAGGAATTTTCCTCCAGGGCAGAGGTTTTTCGCCTTCCTCTGTAGCATGGGTCACTTGCTGGAGGATTCTCTGCTCCTTGAAGTCTTTAAACCACGATTTGAGGGCTTCAGTACCTCAGACATAGGTGAGAGGTTTATTGCAGGAGTGGATGGGTGAGATTCTGTGGCCTGCATTGTGCAGGAGGTCAGACTAGATGATCACAACGGTCCCTTCTGACCTTAAAGTCTATGATTCTAGGAGTCTGTTTTTGAAGCTTTTCTGTTGCAAAATTGCCACCCTTAAATCTTTTACTGAGTGGCCAGAGAGGTTGAAGTGTTCTCCTACCGGTTTTTGAATGTTATGATTCCTAATGTCAGATTTGTGTCCATTTATTCTTTTGCGTAGAGACTGTCCGGTCTGGCCAATGTACCATGTTTCAGGTTTGAAAACAGACACATTCTCAATCAGGTTGTGGTAAGCAATTTTAACTGCTTTCTGCTGTGCTTTGATTAGCCTGGTTAGTAGCGGTGGTGAATAATTTGCACCTCATGTTGTCAACAATGGGCTGAATGAATTGTGATGGATTAATTGTGGGACTTTTCCCAGCGCCTGTCAACTTTGTGTTCTTGAACATCATAGCCTCTTCGGCTCGCTGTGCCTGTTCAGTGTGCAATACAGGGTTTCTATGTAGGCTCTCGATTCTCTGCAAACAGATTTTCATCAGGTTGTCTGCTTTTGGGATTGTCAGTTCTCTGTCTTATAAGAGTTCAGACAAATTCTTGAGCTCAGTTAGGACATGCAACATTAATGATAGATTTTTCACAAAGTTAACCAAACACAGCTTTGAGAGACGTTGGAATTTTGCTTATTCCCTTCTATCTCTTGACTGGTCTTGTGAAGCTTCCTCAAAATGTTTAGCTAATGCTCGGTAAGTCTGCCAGACTGTATTGACAGCTCTCCATGTTGAAACTACCCATCATAAAAAAAAATTGGTAGAGTTTTCAGTTTAAGTACAACATGCAGTTTGGTTGCATGTGTACTGAGCTCACGGGCATTTTTTGGTGACTGACTGTAAAGCAAGTATAAGCTGTCTAAAAATGGTCTGATATCGTTTGTACCCCCAGTAATATCCAGTGTTTGATTAATGGCCAGTTCAAGTTTATGGTTAAGGCAATGCCACAAAATGAGATTTGGGAAGTCTTTTTGTAGGAGTTTGCCCACCCCAGCTTTGACTGCTAGCATGACATTTGCACCATTACTACAAACACTGACAGACCTAGGTCAGTAATTCCACAGTGAATCCACAACCTAGTAAACATTTGATTATGTCTTGCTTTATGTTCTTAACCGATGCATTGTCTAACTCAATCAATTCCGAAGGAAATGCTACTGGATTTCTAACACCATCAACACTGGCTTGTAAAAAATTATAAGAGTTGATTTTTGAACAAGAGTAATAGATTGGTCAACTAGTATCGCAATCTTGGATTTGGTCTTGATTATCTGCGAGACAATTTTTTTCTTCATTTCTGTGGAGACATGCCCTATGATATCACTGCAGGCAGGTTGGCTTTGAAGCAATCGCCCGATCTCAACCCCATTCAGTTGCTGCAGGTCAGTCAGGCTCTTGTGGTCAGTATACGGCCGATTCATTTTCGCAATGCAGTAAGCCATCCTGAACACACAAGCAGTTGTTTCAAATTCTGCTTCTTCACTTTTTGCATTGATGTTTATCAGCATGTCTTTCTTAGCTGTTTTTAGAATTTTTGTGCCATCAGTATGAGCAGCTGACTTTTTGTGTTCATTAATTTTTTTGAAGTGAAGCGAGCGTTGTTTCTTTATTCTTCCCAAAAGATGAAATCTGACACTCAGCCCATTGAGAAGCAATATTCATGCCTCGAGCAGAGAAACTTTCAACTGGAAATGTTACCACATGTTCTACACCCTAGCTCTTCACTGGAAGCCAACATCCAATCATTTTTCCTCTGAAATTCCTCAAATTGAACCCTCAACCACACAGCTGGGCATTGCTTTTCATTAGGAGGCTTACCCCACGATTCAGCAGATCTCTCACCCTCCTCAGGCTGTAGATTTGGCCTTTCTGTGGCTACATGCAGTGTTGGTGACAGATTTGTCAGTTTTTTTAGAGGCCCTACTTTTCTCCACATCCATCCTCTGCTTTACGCTTGAACATTTTTAGTAATGCTTGTTGCATTGACATTGTGATCGATCCTTAGTAACCAGTTTAAAAAAAAAAAAAAAATAGCTAGCTACATTTTGTTTTCCCAATTTGGCTGTCTTCAATTTTACTCACTGCCCAGATTTTTAATTTTCGCGCCATGCAACAGTGGCATAGATGCATAACCATGACAATTAGGATTCTAAATCAAGTGTCACACACACAAACTAGATTTGCATTTTTAATACACCAGGGGAAGACTCTCTTACCATTCGAAAATAGTACGGGCAGCAAAGGATTATTGTCAACTGATGATATCGTCGTCCCCTTCAAGGGTAGTAGACAAGTTAGATTTATTGCCATAACTTATCCAAGACTATGGCAATGCTTCGTATAGCCTATTGGGAGGTTCATGAAAAACAAAATAGCCACCAGGCCATATCAAAATGTTGTTTGCCATGGAGAGCTAAAATAAAACTGAAGAAAATAAAAAATTATGCCAATCAGATAAACAGAAACAAGTTATGGCCTAAAAAAGACACAATCACTTTCAAGACCACTATTTTTCCATCATTTTAGTTGTCAACGGAACACGTTTGAAATAATAAAAGGATATTTAAAAAAACAATTCAAGCAAAAACAAAAGAAAACGTAAAGAAATGATTTTCTGGCCGGGACAAAGACATAGGAACGTGGAAACAGCGGTGCAGAGAATGGGTTTTTACTGTATGATGCACACATTATACAGCCACGTGGTGTGGGGGGGAAGGGCTGCGGCACCAACACATTCTGCCGTCTGCTCTCTCGCTCACCCTCAGTCCCAACTCCAAAACTAAACTTAAACTGTGGCTTAAGCCTCCACCCCACACCTAAATATTCTAACGCCATGTGGTAACCACTGACCCAACCCCCCAGTTAGTTACCACCTACCCCCATAGCAACTCGCTCTGACATCAACACAATCCAATACACAACACATACAAAGGACTTATTTTATCAATGGAACCCTCTCATAATTAGATAAATGTGCCAGCCCACTCTTCCGATATCCTTACGAGGATAACAAGAGGAACTAGTCCACCAACTAGTCTCACGCAGCTGCACTAAAACACTGCACAACATGCATACTGGGACAGCTACGACACCTGGCACATTACCCAAAATAGTCCATGACAGCGGTTAATTTACAAAAACAGTATTTATTATTCATTATTCATTCTTGAAAATACCAGCAATAAATGTCTTAACGGTACGGCGTACTTGACAGTACCAGCTTACTTTGCACCATTGCTCAGCATATGAACTCTCCATGCTGAGGAAAGTCAAAGCTTTGAAAGGGGAGTGATGCATGCCTGCAAAGCAGTAGAGTTCAAAACAGTGAGCAAAGCAGTCACTGTGGGAATTGTGGATACTGTGGAAGGCTAGTTACATTGACACAACAAACCACAGAGTCTACACTAACGCTTTGTCGCTTTAACTTTGCAACAAAAAGCTCTATGCCTCTTGTCAAGGTGGTTTTATTTTATCAACAAAACAGGAGAGTTTTGCCACAAAAAGTAGCACTGAAGAGTGTACACCTCCACTGTTGTGTTGGCAAAAGCTACCTTTTGCCAACAAAACTGTAGTGTGGACAAGACCTAACTCGATTCCAGGTGCCCCTTAAAACAAATTGCATGCTCATTCACTAGTCTTTGCAATCTGTTTTTCTTTCTTTCCCTAATGATGGACATGTGTACCATGGTTGTCACTGAGACTTAAAAACAGGAACTTATAAACTTGCTCGAAATTACTTATGTTCTGGAAATGTTATGACTGGATTTCAAATTTGCAGGAAAAGTAAATAATTTGTTGCCATCAGGTTTCAACAGTTAAAAATTTACAGATGCAAAATGTTTTTAACCACTCCTTTTGTTGAAAGAAATATCATCCTAAAATACACATTTGTTTGTCTTCAGTGGATTTTTAAAAAGCTACAAGTCTAGAATGTGGATATGATGGCATTGGCCATGAGATACAAAAATTATACTGGTCTTAGAAATGTGGCAAAGGCAGTGTAGAAATGTTACCACTATGTTAAATGGCTTTCTAGGTGTTTATAAAATGCTGAACCTTTTAGAATAATTTATATGATATGTATTTCATAATTAGGGGACAAAAAAGCAAGTTGACGATAGTACAACAGGCAAGTTCAACAGAAAAATTTTGCACACTCAGTAATATTGCACAGCCACCTAACTATTCATTCACAATAGAAATATCATATTACATTATTCACCATGCCTTAGGGAATGGCTACACTTGCAGATGTAGAGAGCTGGGAGTTAAACCAGCCTTTGGAGACCGCAGCAAGGAAAACGCTACTGTGTGTTTACACTGTCAGATTCAAGTGCACTGGCGTGGCTACATTAGCAGCTCTTGCAACGCCACAGACAGCAGCGCATTGTGGTAGCTATCCTAGAGTACAAGTGGCTGCAACATGCTTTTCAAATGGGGGTGGGGAGTGTGACAGGGAGCGTGTTGTGTGTATGTGGGGGGAGAGAAAGTGAGTTTTTGGGGTGCTGAGAGTGTGTCAGCATACTGTCTTGTAAATTCAAACAGCACCAGACTCCTCCCCCGGCTTCTCTCTCTCACACACACTCACAGCAGCAACATTCCACATTAATGCCAGCTGTCAGAAACGGAGCTTTGAAAGAGGATATCCGCATTTCTACAGCCGAGTTCAAAACATTGACAAGAGTGGCCACTTGACTTCAGGGGATTATGGGACATTTCCGGAGGCCAATCACAGCACAGTAATGCAACACCTCGTTCACACTGACGCTCAGGCGTTTCAGCCGGAGCGCAGCAAGCGTTATGCTTCTTGTGGAGGTGGATTACAGGAGCGCTTCAGCTGCAGAGTCCGGGCGCTCTAAGTGCCTCGCCAGTGTAGACGGGTCAGGAGTTAGGGTGCCTGGGGCTGCTTTAATGCACTCTAACTTGCACGTGTAGCCAAGCCCTTAGTGTGCATCAGGCTACATAGATCAACAACCTCCGCTTGCTATGGACTACCAAACTGTAGACAAGCCCTTAGCCAGGCACTCAAGAACAGCAGTCTTTACTAGTATGAAAGTGGCTATGATAATAACTGCATTAAGATGCCAAGTATGAACTTGATGCTTCCAAAAACCTGAGCAGACTCAAAGCTGAACACTCATGAAGTTAATAAAATTGCTGTGGCTTCTCTCCAAACACGTATCACGTGTACTTACTAAGTATTATTACCAGACAAGAACTACATTAAATTGGGAGTATTTATCAGTTACTTCAGGATAAAAACAATACTAGGATGTTGTAAGTATCCACCCTTTACCAAACAAATAAAAAAGGTACTACTAAGCCAAGAAATTCAGCATTACGGTTAAACTTAAAAGAAATGAAAAACCCTTTAAGATATGGAAATACACAGCCAAGACAAACAACCAACCTTATCTCCACCCCGCACTAACATCATGAAGCATACATGTAATTAGAATTATGCATATTATTATTCATAGCTCCAAATCACATGAAATACATTTTAAGGACATTAGTTTTTTCCAGTTTTCTTTATAGTGTCACCACAGGGCAGATTTGTTTGGTTTTAGGAGGTAGAAATGTAACCTAAATAGGAGGAGGACCAAAAAAGAGACAACAGCAGGAGGAGAAGGGGCTAGAAGAGGGAAGCCTCCCAATAAGATGACTAAGGAATACAATAGGCCAGTCACAAAACCTTTTCCAGTATTTATGTGGGGAGCCCAGCCTTCCCTTCCCAGAGCCAGGGCAAGAGAGATGGTTGCTCTTTTGTCTCAGCAGCCCAGAGACAGTAGGAAGCCTCAAAATTTGCCAGGCAGTTGCTACACACAAGATTGACATAAAAGGACAAATCCAAATCTGGAAACAGTGACAGCCAAAAGTTAACACCCCACAAGCACCAGACACAGATTAAAAACACAGTCTTTCCCCCTCCCCCACCATTTGCCACCTGTAGACTCTCTCCAAGTTTTTGGAATATGTCTCTGGCTAATCAGCACAGACCTTCAGGTAATGTGTGCACAGCAAATGTTTCAAGTCATGTATGACATCAGTAACAGCCTTTGCTATCACAGAAAAGCAGAGATTAGTCCACCTGGTATTATTTAATGTTTGCAGAGTGCTTTGAAAATATAAAGTGCTATATAAATGCTAAGTAGTAGTGTCCTCAAGTGATCATCTATGGAAGTATCACTCAGGTCCAAACCTGCTTAGCTATTGAATATCAGTTGAAAAGTAAGGGATTTTCAGGTTGGGTGACCATTCCCTTTTTACTTACTAAGACTTCTGTGGTTCATTAATACCAGAATGAATTTGTAATACTGAATTTGTAATGTTAGATTTAAAATATAATATATACCACTTTACAGACAAAAAGTTGAGGATAATATTGCCAAGAATAAGCATTGAGTAGTGCTCACCCTAAGCAAGAATTCCAAAGTCTGTAGATATTTCCAAACTTAATGAACAGTAATTAAATGTTCCTCATCCAAGTCATCCATTTTCTTGAGGCTATTAAAATACATACACACAAACAAATATAGACATTTGATGTGTGCCATATCCAAACCTACAAAAATTCAGTAAGATACACCTAGCTGTGTTTAGGGAAAGTAGTACACATATTCATAGTTCCCAGAACTTGTTTTGAAGGAATTTCTCTCTCAAATGAGGCAAAAGAATTCTCATTCATGATATTACAAAACACTGTTTTTTTATCTGAGGCTCTTCTCAATATTCCCAAATTCCATTATCCCTTCAGACTCATATTATTAGACTCACTCAAAAACTGCTGCTGTGAATAAAGTCAGAAACAGATCCCTGAAAATAACCCACTTTCTTCTCCCACTCCTGCACTTGCCCCTAACATCACTGAATAAAAATTCTTAGCACTTATATAGGGTTCTTCAACTGTAAATCTCGAAGTCTTCTAAAAAGCTGGCAAGCATAATCAGATAAGGCAGTTCCATGACTTTCCTTGGGTCATACATAAAGACACAGGAGAGCTGGGTATAGACTCTAGAGTTTAGAATGGCAGTGTGAATGGGGCCCTAAACAGTGATTTAGAATTAAACATTTCAACCTTAAAACTCAACCTCTTTCTATGCTGTGATACTGCAATTTAGCATGGGGAGGGGGCAGGAGATTTTCAAAGGCACAAGAGCAGATAGGCACCCAATTACCCTTTGTACTTTTGAAAACTTCCCCCATAAACTTTATGCATTGACCCTAGCAGTAATGAAGTGTAGGCATTTATATGACAAGAGGGATCTTCTCTATGAGTTTTCTTACGGATAGTTGTATTTCAGACAACAGAACTGAAGCAAAATTGATCATTTCTAATATAAAAGTAGTATTAATGTGATATAACAGTGGTTCTCAAACTTTTTGGGTTCAAGACACATTTGTAAGCCTTGATAGTCTGTTACGACCCAGTAAATGGATATAGTGCAAAAAAGTCTCACTTACTTAAATATTTCATAGAATCATAGAACAGGAAGGGACCTCAAGAGATCATCTAGTCCTGTCCCCTGCACTTATGTCAGGACTAAATATTATTTAGACCAGTAGTTCTCAAAGCCAGTCTGCTGCTTGTTCAGGGAAAGCCCCTGGCATGCCGGACCAGTTTGTTTACGTACAGTGTCCACAGGTTCGGCGGATCGCAGCTCCCACTGGCCGCAGTTTGCCACTCCAGGCCAATGGGGGCTGCGAGAAGGGCAGCCAGCACATCCCTCGGCCTGCACCACTTCCCGCAGCCCCCATTGGCCTAGAGTGGCGAACCGCAGCCAGTGGGAGCCGCGATCAGCCGAGCCTGCGTTTGCAGCAGGTAAACAAACCGGTCCAGCACACCGGGGCTTTCCCTGAATGAGCGGCGGACCAGCTTTGAGAACCACTGATCTAGACCATTCCTGACAGGTGTTTGTCCAACCTGCTCTTAAAAATCCCCAATGATGGAAATTCCACAACCTCCCTAAGCAATTTATTCCAGTGCCTAACCACTCTGACAGTTAGGAAGCTCTTCCTACTGTTCAACCTAAACCTCCCTTGCTGCAATCTAAGCCCATTGCTTCTTGTCCTATCCTCAGAGGTTAAGAAAAAAAATGTTTCTTCCTCCTTCTTGTAACAACCTTTTATGTACTTGAAAACTGTTATGTCCCTTCTCAATCTTCTCTTCTCCAGACTAAACAAACCTAATTTTTTCCATCTTCCCTATAGGTCCTGTTTTCTAGACCTTTAATCATTTTTGTTGCTTTTCTCTGGACTTTCTCCAATTTGTCCACATCTTTCCTGAAATGTGGCACCCAGAACTGGACGCAATACTCCAGTTGAGGCCTAATCAGCGCAGAGTAGAGTGGAAGAATTACTTCTCGTGTCCTGCTTATAGTACTTCTGCTAATACATCCCAGAATGATGTTTGCTTTTTTTGCAACAGCGTTACACTGTTGACTAATGTTTAGCGTTTGATCCACTATGACCCCCAAATCCCTTTCTGCAGTCATTTCCCATTTTGTATGCGGGCAACTGATTGTTCCTTCCTAAGTGGAGTACTTTGCATTTGTCCTTATTGAATTTCATCCTATTTACGTCAGATCATGTCTCCAGTTTGCCCAGATCATTTTGAATTTTAATCCTATCCTCCAAAGCCCTTGCAACCCCTCCCAGCTTGGTACGGTTCGCAAACTTTGTAAGTGTACTCTCTATGCTATTATCTAAATCACTGATGAAGATATTGAACAGAACTGGACGCAGAACCGATCCCTGCGGGACCCCACTCATTATGCCCTTCCAGCATGACTGTGAACCACTGATAATTACTCTCTGGGAATGATTTTCCAACCAGATATGCACCCAGCTTATAGTAGCTCCATCTAGGATGTATTTCTCTAGTTTGTTTATGAACAGGTCACGAGAGACAGTATCAAAAGCCTTACTAAAGTCAAGATATACCACATCTACTGCTTCCCTCCCATCCACAAGGCTTGTTACCCTGTCAAAGAAAGCTCTCAAGTTGGTTTGACATGATTTGTTTCTTGACAAACCCATGCTGACTGTTATTTATCACCTTATTATCTTCTAAGTATTTGAAAATTGATTGCTTAATTATTTGCTCCATTATCTTTCCAGGTACAGAAGTTAAGCTGACTGGTCTGTAATTCCCCAGGTTGTCCTCATTTCTCTTTTTATAGACGGACACTATATTTGCCCTTTTCCAGTATTCTGGGATGTTTCCCACCTTCCATGACTTTTCAAAGGAATTGCTAATGGCTCAGATATCTCCTCAGTCAGCTCCTTGAGTATTCTAGGATGCATTTCATCAGGCCCTGGTGATTTAAAGACATCTAACTTGTCTAAGTAATTTTTGATTTGTTCTTTCCCTATTTTAGACTCTGATCCTACCTCATTTTCACTGACATTCACTATGGTAGACATTCAATCGCCATCAACCTTCTTGGTGAAAACCAAAACAAAGAAGTCATTAAGCACCTCTGCCATTTCCACATTTTCTGTTATTGTCTTTCCCCTCTCATTGAGTAACGGGCCTATTCTGTCCTTGGTCATCTTCTTGCTTCTAATGTATTTGTAGAATGTTTTATTGCATGGGTCGGCAACCTTTCACAAATGGTGTGCCGAGCCTTCATTTATTCACTTTAATGTAAGGTTTTGCGTGTCAGTAATACATTTTAACGTTTTTTAGAAGCTCTCTCTCTAAGTCTACATATTATATAACTAAATTATTGTCATATGTAAAGTAAACAAGGTTTTCTAAATGTTTAAGAAGCTTCATTTAAAATTAAATTAAAATGCTGATCTTACACCGCCGGCCCGCTCAGCCTGCTGCCAGCCTGGGGTTCCATTCACCTAGGCCGGCAGCAGGCTGAGCAGGGCCTGCGGTCAGGACCCCGGCTGGCAAGGGCCGGCAGCCAGAACCCCAGACTGGCAGTGGGCTGAGTGGCTCAGCCCACTACCTCTCAGCCCACTGCCGGTCTGGGGTTCCATCCACTGGCTCCTGCCAGCCAGGGTCCCAGCTGCCAGCCCCTCTCAGCCCGCTGCCAGTCTGGGATCCCGGCCCTGCCCACATAGTGGGTACCTACCTTCTCCCTAATTCTAGCCCATTCTCTTCCTCTCTCTCTGCACTGAGTTGAGGGTGGGAGTGCACTGAGCAAAGGGCTGGGGGCGAAGGAGCAGGCTGGGGTTAGGGTGCAGGGTCTGGCCAGGAGCTAGAATGAGGGAGGGGACTCAGGATTGGGGCAGAAGGTTTGGGTGTGGAGTACTTACCTGGGCTGCTCCCATTTGGTGCGAGGGGTGCAGGTGGGAATGTGGGAGGAAGGGGTGCAGAAGCTCCCATTTGGTGCTCGGGGGGGTGCAAGATTCAGGGCATGGGGTCGTAGGGAGGTGCAGGAGTCAGGGCTGGGGTGTGTGGAGGGGGTGTAGGGGTCAGGGAAGAGGGCTGGGGGTGTGGGCTAGGGTCGTGGGGGTGCTCCCAGCCCCCTGCCCAGAGCGGCTCATGATGGGGGCTGGAGGGGATATGCCCTAATTCCACCCCCTTCCCCAAGGCCACCTCTTCTCCGCCTCCTCCCCGGAGCAGCGAGCGCCCTGCTGCTCCGCTTCTCCCCTTCCCGCACAAGGGCCATCAGCTGATCGGCGGCAGGGAGGGAGAGGAGGAGGGGCAGGAACCCAGCATGCTGGGGGAAGAGGCAGGGGAGGGGGGAGCTCACCTGCCCTGCAGCAGCAGCCGGCAGGACCAAGCTTCTTTACCCTGCTCCAGCGGGGTGGGGAGAGAGGTGGAGAACAGCGGGCCGGGGCGGGCAGGATTTTTAATGGCATGTTGCTGCGTGCCAGGGTCCCTGGCTGAGCAGGGCCGGCAGCTGGGACCCAGCAGGCAGCAGCGTGCCATTAAAAATCAGCTCGCGTGCCGTCTTTGGCACGCAAGCCATAGGTTGCCAACCCGTTTTATTGTTTCCTTTTATGTCCTAGCTAGTTTGATCTTGTTTTGTGCCTTGGCTTTTCTAATTTTGTCCCTACATACTTGTGTTATTTGTTTATATTAATCCTTTGTAATTTGACCCGAGTTTCCACTTTTTGTAGGACTCTTTTTTGAGTTTTACATCATTGAAGACCTCCTGGTTAAGCCAGGGTGGTCTCTTGCCATATTTCCTATCTTTCCTACGCAGTGGGATAGTTTGCTCTGGTGCCCTTAATAATGTCTCTTTGAAAAACTGCCAACTGTCTTTTTTACCCACAACATACAATATATACATTAACAGAACAAGCACATTGTACATAACACAGTGGCATTCCCAGCCCCACAGGGCTGGCTGGGCTTGGCTCCCCGCTCCAGGCATCATGACCTTGGGAGTCACAGCATCGCTCAGGTTCGGTCCAGCCATGCCACATTTGTGCCAGGTCGCAACATTACTCACACATGAGATTCCAGAGCCAATCACTCAAATTTGGCCTGGCTGGCTACCCATCATTAGAACAGAGGGGTGGCTGGGCCAAACCTGAACACTTTTGCAATCCCATGCACCACGTAGGAACGCCTGGAGTGGGGAACAGAGTCTAATCAATCCCACAAGACCAGAGCCTCAGGAGACACTGCTGTGGGGCGGGCTCTACAACCCCTCCCCTGAATCCTCCCATCCACACCCGATTCCACTCCCCTCCCTCCCCCAACCTACGCCTCCCATGCAACTCTGATACATTCTGGTGACTCAGTTTTGGGTCATGACCTTGCTACAGCACAGAAGCTTTATCTACGATTTTATCAAGCCATTAACATGTAATAAACTGAAAATCTAATGGTTAAAATTAACATTTTTTCTACTCTTTAAAGGAATTAACTCCAAGAGCAGTTTGTTCCACCAAGGAAATAGCCCATACGTAATAAATGTTGAATCAATACTACACAACTAAATTCTTGATTAAAACACTAGTAGAGAGAAGAAAAGCCTTCTACACTTAATTATTCGTTTCAACTTTCTTACAATTGGATCTGCAAGCACTTTGCTAAATGGACTGAAAGGTTGTCCAAATTTTCTGTAGCTTCCAGAAGTACTTGCATCCTTCACTGAAATTATATTTTGTAACATGTTACAGCACTATTTCAATGAATCATGACATATCTTCCCATCATCATCTATGGACACCATTGGTCAGTAAGACTACTCACATGTAGTCATTTGCAGGATTGGGGGACACTCTCTAGCTTATGTTGCAGGTATGATTCCCTTTTGTACTTTTCATACAAGTGACCTTCTTTAACTGTTTAGCATACACACATAGTATACACTCCCAGAAGTTGCAACAAACACATGTAAGGCTATAGGAAAATGACAAATTGGATTATTTGAGAAGCAGTATGGGAACATTATCCATATACATAATTATCCATATACATAACAAATGCATAAGAGGTACATTTTTCCATGACCTTAAAGCTACACATGTGAAGCACTCTGTAACACTGTGTACTGCTGCTCTGTGTATCTCAAACAAAAGAGGCTACAAAACACTCCTATGAAAATTACGGGTCTTAACTATTATAATACATACCACGGAGAAAAATATCTACAAACCAAATTTACATCAGGGAAGATATTGAACCATTATGATAAATCAGTGTAAGTACAGCAAAAGTAGTGCAAATATAAAAAAAATTACCAATACTACACACGTACCTATTATTGTAGAATATTTTTAAATGTTATAGGATAGTATACACTCCTGTAATTAAAGATTATAATGCACACAAATGGGGAGAATTAAGGCAGACCATGCAAGATTGGAATTTCATGATTTTGAGTACCTTACTGGATGAAGTGAGCTGTAGCTCACGAAAGCTTATGCTCAAATAAATCTGTTAGTCTCTAAGGTGCCACAAGTACTCCTTTTCTTTTTGCGAATACAGACTAATACAGCTGCTACTCTGAAACCTTTCAACAATCTGTTCACATACGATTTGGGTGGAAGGAG
Source organism: Lepidochelys olivacea (assembly GCF_965140295.1). Lineage (NCBI taxonomy): Eukaryota > Metazoa > Chordata > Testudines > Cheloniidae > Lepidochelys > Lepidochelys olivacea. Next base: position 70,078,983 of record NC_140411.1, on the reverse strand, counting down.
GTTGTTTTTATTTTCTTTTAATTGAAATAGCTATAATCCAGCATTATTTTATGGTTCTAGCCATGATATGTGTGCAACAACAATAACATCAAAACAGAGTTACAAAAGTGATTTTACGATACACCATAATGTGTAAATAGTACATCCTGATAGATTCTTACATTACGTATTTTTCAAGTGCTATATTTTAGTGATATATCCTGAACGTCAGCTATATTATAAAACATCAAAATTGGAGCTTCCAGTATTGAAAAAGTATTTCAGTTCTCATACAAGTATTTTACTACAGTAGACTATTTACTACTACATCAGAAGAATATATCTGTTAAACATATGTATTTTAAGTGACTAAGTAATACTTTAGGATTACACTTTAAAGAATGGAATTTCAGCATTGATTCCCATATATTATAACAGGAGTCAGACCTACAATTACTTTATAAATATAGATTTAGTGATGGACATTTTAATCAGCACCCAAGCACAGTTGTTCCTGTGAGAAAAAAATTAGAACTTGTCAACAGTTAACACATAGTGAGCGGTGTCTCATGTTCCCGGTTTATCCCTATACTAACAAATAGATGGCCTTAGTATTAACTATTGGCAAACAATGCTTTCTATTAAAGGGGATCCTGGTAGCAAGCCCTATATTTAGGTTGCCTAACACTTTTCATTAAAAAAAGATACTTGCAACTTTTTTTTTTTTTTTTTTTTTTTTTTTTTTAAGATTCAACACATCTACTATCAGAGAGCCACTGAAATCTGGCAGTGGGGAAGCCCTGGGGTTAGAGAGGTGCATTTCCTTTGTCCCATGAAATTATGTTAAAGTTTTGCTGATACACAACTGTTGAAAATTACCTTATCCCTCCACTTAGTTGCATTCCTCAGGAAAATTCTGGGAGCATGCCAAAACATTAAAGTGAAAACAAACATTCTAAGGCTGGACCTATGCAAAAGCAGCAGCAGCTGCTACACTAGGAACCATCCTGAAGCTGTCTGAGCAACTGCAGCAGACATCTGTGGGAGAGAGCCAGGCCAGGCTTCCATCAGCAGCAACCATCCAGACTCAGCACATAACCTCAGAGACCCAACTCCACGAGCATCACATGGTACAAAACCTCCCCCAGCTTGGCGGGAGGGCAGGGTGAGTGAAAGAGTCAAGGTGTGCCAGGCTCCGCAACAACCTTCTGGATCCAGCACCTGTCTTCAGTGGTTCAATCACCACCCTAGGGTAACAGTCTTCTCCTATTGCCAGCTAATACAGTTAGTTCTGTAACTCGTGTGGCAACAGGATTATGTGCTGCAACACTAAAGGAACAGGGTTCACACACTGCTGACAGAAGTATGATGAAGGAGGTGTCACAGCTACGTAGTATTAAATATTTTTACTTTTTTCCTTTAAAAAACCCTACAAAATTACAAAGGTTAAGAAAAACCTTCTTCCTTTAAATAAAACAAGAAAATGACATACAAAAAGACTTTAATGTAAAGTTATGTAGGTTACAAATGATATAAAGACACACTGAAGTCCATACTTGAAAGCACGTCAATTTGATTCCAGCAACTAGGAAGCAACAGTCCACAGCAAAGCAAGGTGGTGGCAGATTTGTCAATAACTGCTTTAAAGTGAGGCACATTAAGACCTTGTCTACGCTGCCACTTTACAGCGCTGCAACTTTCTCGCTCAGGGGTGTAAAAATAACACACCCCTGAGCGCTTCAAGTTTCAGCGCTGTAACATGGCAGTGTAGACAGTGCTACAGTGCTAGTAGCTGCCCTCTCGGCGCTGGTAGCTACACCCCTCATAGAGGTGGGTTTTTTATAGCACTGGGAGAGCTCTGTACAAAGCCGCGACTACACAGCCACGTTAAAGCCTGCACCCCACACCCCGCATCCTCGGCCCCACCCCAGAGCCCGCATGCCCCACCGGAGTCCTCAACTGTACCCCCCACACACCCCCTGCCCCAGACCTGACCCCCTTCCCACACTCCAAACCCCTCAGCCCCAGCCCCACCACATGAATTTTGTTATGTGCACCAATATGGAGGTAATGTGTCAAACACACACATTTTGTTATGGGCACATAACAAAATTCGTTCCGCCTATGCATGGGAAAAATTAGAGGAAGCACTGGTCTGACCTCACATATATCTGTTCACCTATAGTTTTGGATGAATCTCATACATCAATGTGAGACGCCATCATCATTTTTTAGCTTAAAAAGCCAACACTCAGAAATTAAGCAATGTCAGATTTAAAGCTTCCCATGCTACTTTTTATCTGCCACTTTGTGTGTATGCATTAGGATAGAAAAAAAAAAACTGTTGTGTAATTTAGGATCATCACATACACATCTTCCACAAGACCCTAGCTTCATTCAGAGCACAGGTTGGACACACAAGAAGGCTGAATTAAAAATCAATGGCACACCAACTCCCACATTTTTACCAAATGAGAAACAGAAAATGGGACACCTTTGGAAACAGAGAGAAAAGAAGAAGCGTTTGGAATTCAGTTCATTTTTTGTGGGCACCATAAAATAAGTAAATCATAAAGAAGTTAAGGCATTCCCAAATCCAAGATTCCAAATGACAATTTTTTTCTGTTGTATTAAATTTTAAGATTCTTTCATATATAACACACACACAAACAAAATATTGTGCAGAATTTGTCAGATTTTATCTACCATCGCTGCCAATACTAGTTATGACACAGCCCTATACTACCTGAAGTTCCTACTGGACTCCCAAAGGGAAAAAATTCCAAACAGACCAAAGAAGCATAAGAAAATACAACTACACTAACATCAACGGGGGCTGAATCTCTAAATTTTCCAAACGAGGTGAAGAAATACATCTGCTGTAATTACTGATCACTATTACCAAAATTACACTTGACAGCAAATAAATATAATGTTCACAGAATTTAATAAAATACATTTTGTAATACCAACACAAATATACAAGATAAATCTCTAACATTTCCAGTTGGATGTACCGTAGATATTTCTTTTCTATCTTAAGTTTTATTTACTCGGAATCAGATAATATATCTGCAATATCCCTTTGTGCTTATAAAAGTATTTAAGTTCTTGCATTAGGTGGTGTGTAAGATGGAGTCAAGTGGAAATTTCAAACTACACTCTTTAATGGACACATTTATCTAGAAAAAAGGTTAAGATATCCCTACATTAAAAAAAATCCAAGTGCAGTTCTACTCTGCAAAATGACTGTGTAATGTTACCACCTCCTTACTCAACAGACCAGCTCCATAAATATATTTAGAGTTATATCTGCTTACGTCAGCACCAACAATTAGTTTTTACTACTCTCAATTCTTGTTACTGTAGCAGAACCAGTAAGGATTTGGGAAAGCAAGCTGGAGTACAGGGTGCCTCATAAATCAACAGATATGTTAATTAAATTGCAGTTGCAAAAGACAATGGTGTTTCACATATGTAAAGAAGAGCACATCTGGTGTAAATGAGTACAGAATTTGGCTTATAGCGTCTTTTAACCTTGTCTCTAAAGTAGGAAAGGTTCCCACTTCTCGCAAGAGGTGCCAGCAACAGTTGCAACTTAGCTGGTGCTGATCATGTTTTAAACTACTAACGTAGACCAGAAACACACCAAGTTAAGTACCAGTTCTGAAGACTTGTTTAAAATCTGCTTGAAGCTCTGCTGCTGCTATCAGAGGGTGGAGGAGTCAAGGAAAAAATCACACCCCACAGTAGAACATCTTGAGTACAGATGCAGAAAAAACTAAAAACATTAGTTGGGTGTTTATTTAATGATATTTCTGTTGTTCATTCTCTTCTTTCCAATCCTTCTCCCCTTCCTCCTCCTCCCCACCATGTACATCCACTTCTTTCCCATATGATACCCCCCCGCCCCCCAATAAGACTAGGCTACAACATGCCACTAGTGACTGAACAGTGCCTGGCAGTCAGCCCACTACCCACCACTGGCTCACCTCCTGCAACATCATGAGGGCACAAATCAAATGCTTAAGCACATCAGCCACTCCCCAATGCTGTAGCTTGCCAAGGTCCAGGGCACACACTGCAGAAACTGTGTGAACCATTTCAGTTATTTAATATAAGCTAGCCACTAAAATGTTTGGAAATTTTTTTATTTGTAGTACAAATATCAACAAGCCATCTTCTTAACACTACATTCATTTGACTGTCAAAATAGAAAAGTGGCAGCAGCCTAAAAATTTCAATTTGCGTGTTAAGACTAATATTTTAAATTCACAGATTCCAAGCCAAGGAGGAACCATTGTGGTCATCTAGTCTGATCCCCTGTGTAACACAGGCCACAGAAATTCTCCCAAAATAATTCCTAGAGCATATCTTTTAGAAAAAAATCCAATTTTGACTTTAAAAATGGCCAGTGATAGAGAATCAACCACAACATTTTGTAAATTATTCCAATAGTTAATTACTTTCACTGTTAAAAATGTACACCCTATTTCTAGTCTGAATTTGTCTAGCTTCAATGTCCAGCCATTGGATCATGTTATATCTTTCTCTGCTGGATTGTAGAGCCCATTATTAAATATTTGTTCCTCATGTAGGTTCTTACAGACTGTAATCAAGACATCCCTTAACTTTCTCTTTGTTGAACTAAATAGACAGAGCTCCAATCTTTCACTATAAGGCATGTTTTTTAATCCTCTAATTATTCTCATTGCTCTTTTCTTAACTAACTTCAATTTTTCCATATCCTTCTTGACTTGTGGACCCCAGAACTGGACATTCCAATATCCAAGCAGCAGTTGCACTAGTGCCAAATACAGAAGCAAATAACCTCTCTACTCCGATAAAACTGTATCTATATACTGCATAATAAGAAACGAGAAACAAACAAAAAACAAAAAAATTACGTAAAGTATAAACTACTTGCCTGAAAAGTTGGTTAATTTCAACTTAAAATTGCTGATACAGTTCCTTCAATATAGTTATTAAAATTAAGTTACCTTTAGTGCCTAACATCTAGTGGCCAAGAGTCATTACCCTGTGTACTGAAGTCTGCACATTAGAATAGTGTTAAAAGAATATAATTTCTGAAATTAGCACCTTTACTCCTTTGCCAAGCATCTGCAGAGAAGCAGACCAAGCAAGACACCTCAGCTTCTCAGGTTGATCAATGATTCCATAAAAGAACAGAAGGTTATTTCAAAGACAATACAAGTTTTTAGGAGCAGAAAGTTCACAGATCAGCAGATTTATAGTCTTCCCATAGATTATTTTCTCCAGAAACTGAACTTTGAATTAAAATTTGAAGAACCAGCATAGGTGTTACAGTATATAAGCTCCAGCAATTAAAATGTGACCTTTGTTATGATCCTTTTAAAGTGGCAGCAATAAATTTAGGCACTCTAAGGCCCCAATCCAACAAAACACCGGAAGGAAGGAGGTACATGCTATATTTTAAGCATGTGGGATTTTAAGCAAGTATTCCAAGCAAGTCAATGAGCCTACTCACATGCTTGACGTTTATGCATGTACCACAGTAATTTTCCAAACTAGGCCTAAATTACTAATTTTTACAATGAGCAGATATTTCAAGGTGCGCTCATTTTTACAAAAGTGTTGTAAAATAGTCAAGAAAAAGTCTGACCTAGTAAATAAATAATACTAAACCATACCCTGGTAAGTATGTGTATGCTTTGTATTGAAAAAAGTGGTGAGTCTGGTAAGTGTTGCCTTTTGAGAGAAGTAATATGTCTAACGGTTAGCACAAACTGGAGAGAGTCACAATTCCTGGATTCTAGTCCTAAGTCTGCTCTCACTATAGCTTTGTCTACACTAGCCCCCCTTTTTAAAGAAAGAGTTTCCTACCCATGCAGCACAACCAGTAGTAGTATTAGTGGTCCAGAAAGGCGTGTGCCTACACTGTTTTAACTACATCTCAACTAAATCTATTTGCAACATATCTACATGACATTTCAGTAAAAACTACCATTGGTGGTTAAGAACCCTGTCTAAATCAGCATTCCCACTGTTGTTACCATGGAGCTGCACCCAAACATCATTGTTAGCAATGAGGGGAAACTGTTCAGAGAAAGATTGGAGTAGACTACACAAGGCCTACGAATTTAGATAAGACAACTTCTTGGTGCATTAAGCTTTACTTTTGATCATTTCTGTAACATTAGCTCAATAATACCAACTCTGAGGGATGCTGGGAAACTTACTTCATTAACTAGTGTTAACCTTACTTTCTGTTTCATTTATGGGAGATAATGAAGGGAACCCACTGCCCAGGTGCATAAAATAACTAAAAAAGCCACACCATGCCTCTGAAAGGAGAAGCAACTACAGCCCACCTACCCATGTAACAAGTAGGAAACATGCAGGACAAGATCAACCCTTCACTGTATAAACTGGGAAAACTGAGAAAAAGAATACCAGGTCTGGCCCCTGGATCTTCTGCTCAGGGACTGTGCCTAACACATCCCCTCTGAGTGACCCAGAAAAGGTCAAATCAATAGCTAGCGTTCAAATGCGAAAGCTACCTATCTTCCCCCACCCCGAGCACTTCCTGCTCCTCTCACAAGGCGGGGGGAGGCACCTACTGTCAGGGTGGAAAGGGGCAGGAACCAGAGAGGCCTAGAGCAGCAGCAGCCGTTTCCCAGCCCCGAGCCTCCGGGCAGGCCCCGAGTCCCACCATCGGCCCCACGGAGCCGCACAGCGGACAGGCCCCACTTACCAGCCGGACTCCGAGAGCGCGGAGCTCGCCCCGCCAGCCATGGTAGCTCCGGCCGTCGCCGCCTCCGTGGCCCTCGGCTGCTGCTGCTGCTGCTTCCCACAAACTTGCCGCGGCGCTGGGCGGCCGGCTGGGCCCGTACCCGGGAGGGGGGGGCAGCGGCGGGGGAGGAGCCGCGTGGCCTGGGCCGCCCCTCCCGGCTGAGGGCCGCGCCCCCGCCGGGTCTCGGCGCAGCTCGCCGGCTCCAGGCGCAGACCCCGCCGCTCGCAAGCGAACAAAGCCGCCGGGCCGGGGGAGGCTCCAGCCGTCCCGCTACTGAGGAGGCGCGGGCCCGGCGCCCCCTGCCAGCGCCAGGGAGGCCGCCGGCGCCGCCATCACGGGGGCGGGCAGAAGAGGCGGCGCCAGCGCCAGCGCCGCGGCCGCCCCAGGGCCTGGGCTACCGGCGGGCTCGGGCCAGGCTCGCTGGCGGGGGTGGGGGGTGACTTGACTGTCCGGCTCCCGCCGGTGATTGCGGATGTTGGCAGGGGAGCTCACGGCCGGCGTGGCTCGGCCACATGGGCCAAGGGGAGAGGGGAGGTTGTTGTCACACACCCACCCCGGGCAGGGCGGGAATGAAGTGGATGCCCTTGATGGCAGAAGGCCGTTTGTACGAGAGCTCGCCCGCTCAGGCGGCCCTGGTCTGAGCTCTTGCACGGGGAGGAGGGCAGCTCTGCCAGAGTCAGGAGCATGGGGGGCCCCAAACCTCTGTGTGTAAATAAAATAATCGGGGAGGTAGCGTGGCCCCAAAGGTCTCACCAGGCCAGGGCTGTAACGCCAGCTCCCAGCACTTAGATATGGTGCAAACTGCTGCCCGTGGGAGGCTAACTAGAGAAGAAAACCTTTCAGCAATGCAGGGCGAAGGTGACCATCTTTCCCAAAGGGAAAAACAGGAACCTGGGTGAGGCTAGCCTGAGCTCCACCCCCGCCTCCCACGCAGGGCTGGCCTGATGAGTCCCGAGCCCTCCCTCGCATCCCTGATCCCAATCTTTTTAATCTCTCCTCCGGAAGCTGCTCTATTCCCTTAATCATTTTTGTTGCCCTTCTCTACCAGTTCCCATTCTAATATATCTTTTTTTAAAGGAGTAACTAGAACTGCTGCAGTATTCAAGGTGTGGGGTGTACCATGGATTTATATAGTGCAAGTTTTCTGAAAATGCAGCCTCTAGTCTGAGTGTCCAAGCTGTTGATATTCTGTAGCTAATGATTTTTAGCCCCAAAAGCAAAGAAGAAAGCGAGGGAGCCTCTATATCCACTTCTGTACAATCCCAACCTCTCTTTCTGACATCTCATGGATGTCCAGGGGGCATTTTAAGCTCAACTTGTCCAAAACTTAACTATTGATCTGTTATGCACACATGCCTGAAAACCTTATCTCACCAATTTCTCAGTCACTATTCAGAACAATGCTACTGAGGTCATCTTTGTGGTTTGTCATTTCTCTCATAAAACTACCTTCTTTACGTCCTTCCACCATCTTCCTTCCCTCCACTGTATCAAACACTAGCACCTTGTCTTTTTCTTCAGTGCCCATCACCTTTAATCCTACTTTGTCTATCAGATCTACCAATTTATCAAAAACTGTTGACACCGTCTTTGCTCTACCAATGAAAGCAGCCTCCATACCTTCTTCCATGCAGCCCCTACCCTCATGTCTACAAGTCTGCACCTGATGAGCTCTGACTTCTGCTTTTCTGACCCCTGCCATTCAATTTCTTGCTTCATCTTATTTGTCTGTAATTAAACAACAAGTAATATGGAAACACTGAACAACAACTGACACAGACCAAGGAACCAATGCCAATACTGCACTGGTAGATCTGGGCCATTCCTCACATTACTCATACTTTCTCATATTAGCTTCAGGGGAAATGTAGAAAAAAAGCATTATGCACTGGGACAGGGAGAAGGAGAAAGGGCAGACATTCTCTATGAATTGTACAGGTACTGAATGAATTGTACAGGTACTGTACAGGTACAGGTGTCCTCTTGTTGCAAGTACATGAAAAATAATAATAGTCATCAATACCACCGACAGAGAACTATAGGTTGTATTGATGGTTACCCCTTAGAAAGCTGCTCTACATAACATGCACTGAATCACCAGACAACCTTGTACTCAAGTTGTCTATCTGGATTGTGCCAGCCCATATCCTGGTAGACTTTAAGCAAAGTGTGAGTTTAATTAGTGGTGGGGGCAAGGAGAGTTTTATCTGATGCACAGAGATACACTAACCATAGCATTATGCCCAGAAATTCTTATATTAGCACTGAGATATGGCCTAAAATCTCAGAGATCAATTTTCTGAGAAACAAATTGCTCCATTCAAGCAGTCTTACATGCCTATGCATAGCAGCTGCTGGCAGGCATCTGTACCAGAGGTGTGGAACTAAAGTGCTAATGCATTCATGCTACTTACTCAGAGGGTGGGGCAGAGTTAACTGGATAGACAGACAGTAGTATTAGTAGTAAAAGTGGATTTCATTTAGAAACTTCTCTGATTGCATATTAGATGTCAAGAAGAGACACAGTGTGATCAGGGATATTGTACAGGGGCTGGAAAAAGTGTGCCTACATAACAAATTGGTGAGAGAAGGGGAGCCACTATGGAGAAAAAGCGTTCTCTCATTGATTACATACAGATCAACCAACATGGAGAACCTGTCACTGTGGGAATTACTGACTTCTATAAAATCATCAAAACATCTCTTGAGTTACATTAAAGCATAGAGGCTCAGGCTCCCCTTTAAATCTCCCCCTAAATTGCTTGCAGTTGCGCAGATATCTCCGTTGCACTGGCACCTACTTTCCACTGCAACCAACTGCCCAGCACAAAAGAGTCATATATTCCCACCAAGCGCTTTCACAGCCCTATTTATCCTCATTTTTCAACGGTTTCCAAACCACAGTCTTGTTGGATATATTTCAGTAGAGTTAGGCAATGTGTTCCTATTTTTCTTTCAAATGTCTGTTTCAAAAGGTTAGATGTTGGCAGTATGGGCTTGGAAAGCAAGACCTATGAGAAACAACTTGCAGAACTAAATCCAAATCCTACCACACAGCAATATGTGTGATACAATAATCATGTTTATGTGACATATTTGACTGGTGTCAACATTAGGAGAAAATTTTCAGTGGTTGCAGTGACTCAGTGTATGTGTGTCTTTGGGTTTTGGTTTTGTTTGTTATTGGTTTGTTTTGAAATTAACTTAGTTTATGCACCAGTCATTTTTAAGTAGGAGAGTCAACCAACCATTCCCAGAAATGGGACAAAATAGCACCAACAAGGAAAGTTCTGTATTAATAAGTGCAATATAAAGTCAGTTTGCATGTTAATTTAGGAATTTGAAGCTTGAAGGAAATAGATGATGTAACTAATGCAGTCAATCACTGACCAATGAATCACACTTATTAGGCTTATTCCTATCTTTAAGCCACCTCAAGTATCTCTAAACTAAAAGAACACTTTTGCTCTACTTCTAACATACAAACACCTCTGCTAGGCAACCCATTTTTGTTGATCTACAATCTGTCACTTAAGACAGGTTTCTCAGTATCTTAAATAAGAACATTTAATGTCTACACGACAATATTCTGAATCACACAAACAGTTGAGGTGAGATTTAACAGACTGTCCTTGTGTCCCTTCTAAAGGATTCATTTAAAGAAAATTGTTTCCTATCTCCAGGCACTGAGGATTAAAAACAGCAGACTCTCACATCAAAGAAATAACTTTACATATACCTAGTGCCTTATCTCTTCAAAATGCTATATGAGCAATAAAGTATTTACATTTTAATAAAATGTTCTTAATAAAAAAGCCTGTTCAGTTTTTATTTCCATAAAGACTTTACATAAAAATACCTCTTTGTTCAAAGTATTAGCCTAAAAGATAATTTTTCAAAAGGTAATGAAACATCTTGCAATGGAAGTGAAAGGGCAGAGGTTGCTTAACATGTGATCTTAATTAGTGACAACTGTAATGTGTCCCAATATCTGTGTATATATACAAGTAGAGACAGCATCCAATAACAATGGCTGATACTAGCTTCATTGTTCTTCTAAGATAAGCAGCAATTAAATGCCTAATGAAGTGGAATGTAAGGTATTAGAGTTAACAACCCTTTAAGTTGAGTAGAGCAGTTAACAGCTCTCAGGGCTATTATTTCCGTTTCCCTGCACTGGTTTACATTTCCTTCACATTTTGAAAGATTCCTTTTCAACCTGTCAACCTTGCTTCTTGAGCAGATTCACTGATCTTATTGGGTGTATCTACAGAGCAACTAGACACCTGCAGCTGGCCCCTGCGGGGCTGTTTAGTTGTGGTGTACACTTCTGGGCTCGGGGACCTTCCCACCCCAAGGTCCCAGAGCCTGGACTCCAGCCCGAGCCCGGAACTCTACATAGCAATGAAACAGCCCTGCAAGCCAAGCCCGAGTAGGCTGGCATGGCACAGCCATCCGTGTCACAGAATCATAGAATATCAGGGTTGGAAGGAACCTCAGGAGGTCATCTATCCCAACACCCTGCTCAAAGCAGGACCAATCCCCAACTAAATCATCCCAGACAGGGCTTTGTTAAGCCTGACCTTAAAAACTTCTAAGGAAGGAGATTCCACCACCTCCCTAGGTAACGCATTCCAGTGTTTCACCACCCTCCTAGTGAAAAAGTTTTTCCTAATATCCAACCTAAACCTCCCCCACTGCAACTTGAGACCATTACTCCTCGTTCTGTCATCTGCTACCACTGAGAACAGTCTAGATCCAACCTCTTTGGAACCCCCTTTCAGGTAGTTGAAAGCAGCTATCAAATCCCCCCTCATTCTTCTCTTCTGCAGATTAAACAATCCCAGTTCTCTCAGCCTCTCCTCATAAGCCCCTAATCAGCCTCTCCTCTTCCAGTCCCCTAATCATTTTTGTTGCCCTCCGCTGGACTCTTTCCAGTTTTTCCGCATCCGTCTTGTAGCGTGGGGCCCAAAACTGGACACAGTACTCCAGATGAGGCCTCACCAATGTCAAATAAAAGGGAACAATCATGTCCCTCGATCTGCTGGCAATGCCCCTACGTATACATCCCAAAATGCCATTGGCCTTCCTGACAACTAGGGCACAATGTTGGCTCATATCCAGCTTCTCGTCCACTGTAACCCCGAGGTCCTTTTCTGCAGAATTGTTGGCTAGCCATTCGGTCCCTAGTCTGTAACAGTGCATGGGATTCTTCCGTCCTAAGTGCAGGACTCTGCACTTGTCCTTGTTGAACCTCATCAGATTTCTTTTGGCCCAATCCTCTAATTTGTCTAGGGCCCTCTGTATCCTATCCCTACCCTCCAGCCTATCTACCTCTCCTCCCAGTTTAGTGTCATCTGCAAACTTGCTGAGGGTGCAATCCACACCATCCTCCAGATCATTAATGAAGATATTGAACAAACCGGCCCCAAGACCGACCTTTGGGGCACTCCACTTGATACCGGCTGCCAACTAGATGTGGAGCCGTTGATCACTACCCGTTGAGCCTGACAATCTAGACAGCTTTCTATCCACCTTATAGTCCATTCATCCAGCCCATACTTCTTTAACTTACTGGCAAGAATACTGTGGGTGACCATGTCAAAAGCTTTGCTAAAGACAAGGAACAACACGTCCACTGCTTTCCCCTCATCCACAGGCCAGTTATCTCATCATAGAAGGCAATTAGATTAGTCAGGCATGACTTGCCCTTGGTGAATCCATGCTGACTGTTCCTGATCACTTTCCTCTCCTCTAAGTGCTTCAGAATTGATTCCTTGAGGACCTGCTCCATGATTTTTCTAGGGACTGAGGTGAGGCTGACAGGCCTGTAGTTTCCAGGATCCTCCTTCTTCCTTTTTTTAATAGACATATTCCAGAAAGAGTCACAAATGGGTAAGATATTACTCAATGTAAGTAAGATTAATGGAATCTGGCCCTTTAGTTATTTTCAGAATGAAGGCTTAGATTCTAGAGCACAATTTTCCAGCAAAATAAAAAGGAAAGACAACTATGCAGCAGTGTAAACAACTGTGTAATCAGATATATGGGTCTCTGGTGTTAGTGTCACTACCATGATACCACTAGAGTTTTGGCTTTGTATCCTCAGAGTTCTAATTAAGGCATTAGCTAATTACCAGTAGTTAAGTCCAGAAATGATCTACTAGTCTGGGGCAGCTTTTTGGCTTAATGTCAAGCAGAAATATGAAGCTAAAGCCCTGCATCAACTTTCCCCCTCCCTCCGAGGAAGGTTAGAGGATTTCAGATTTGTAAGCCTTATCACCGATTATGTTTCAAAGCAGCATTTTGAAGCTCAAAGATTTCAAAGTGAAGTCTCTATATTAGGCCCCCTTTGAAAGCTCTTAAGCATAGAAGCAGTTACCAACAGGTGTTTAACCATTACTAAGCAATTCTATATTTGTGCTTTCACCAAGGTTATTTATGGATGCTGGCAAGTTGGAAGAGACTGCACTCTTCTGAACTGAAAGGGAACAGGGTAGCCTTTACAGACCCCTGTTGATAGAAAACATTTACTTATTTTCATCAGGAAATGTAAAGTATTATTTTCAGTTCACAGAAGGATCCACCCTGTAGTTTTCTAAAAAGCTACAGTATTTCTGTGTCAGAGGTAGGTAAACTAATCGAAATCCAAGCCAGGTTCCAGCTAAGCATTTGGCTCTGGGTCCATGACTGAGAACAAGCTAAGCAGGCAAGAATGTTCCTTTATTATTTCCTGTCAGTGAAAATACAGCTATTTCATGTATTTTCTTAGTTGGATGTGGAAGCTTCAATTCATACTGCTTTTCCATTAGTTTGTGTATTTGATCTGAAGAGTCCCAATGTGGTAGGACTAAATGAACATTAGCACAACCTTCAAGAAGCAGTTAAACTTAAATTACATGGAATTTAAACCAATCCAATGCAAGAGCTGAACAACGGATTCAATGACCTTCACTGATGGAGGTTTAGTTCCTTTCTTTTCCGTTTGGCTTTTATTGATATATATATTTGGTTCTTTTAATTTTAGTTACTGTTCTGCCCTCAGTACTCCCTTCATATTAACCTTTAGCAAATCAGACTAGATCATAGAAAATGGAAGAATCATCAGATTTTCATCAAAAAGTCTTATCCTTTTTTAAAAAAGAGAATAGAGTCTTATGTTGGTGGTAGTCCAAGTGATATGTAATTACATTCAATTGGAGATTAGCTGTGTACACCCATACTTATGCAGAGGGGGCTCTTAAGGGGACAATGACAATTTTTAAAGGTTATTAAAAACAAAATGTCTTTACATACTGTATGTTACTGCTCAAATCCTGCTGTCCTCACTCAGGCATGATTATCACTGAAAAGAACAGGATTATTAAAGCTGAAATTCTAGCTGTCTAATGTACTTCTAAGTTTGTTTACTAGCATTTATTCAGCTCATATATGGACCAGTCAATTTCACTTTCGTTTATAGAGTGTAAGATGTTTCACTTTCTCTGTGTGTTAGTAGTTTTTCCCCTATATGGGGTGAAGAAGTCAGCCCCTCCCCCGGAAGATTTCAGATAACTCCAAGAGCACAAAACAGAGAAGAGGAGCGCTGCAGATAGAGAGCATGACTCCAGATCCACTACATTGCAAAACTACTCCCACAGCCACAAGTGTTTCAAAACCACTCCCCCGCCCCGACCTTTTATGCAAAGCTGCTGGTCAGGTAGCAGTGCATACTGGCCAAGGTTCACTTTTCTTTGCTCCCAAGGAATTCAATTCAGCAGCAAGTACATGTGGGCCCGCCCTAAGCACTCAGCAACAGAAGACAAGTTCCACCCCCCAGCACACATGCACCAGAAAGCAGATAGCCTTCGGGCAAGTGGGTGAACCAACCAGGACTGGAACCCACAGTGAAAGGTGAGCAAAAAGACAAGGAAAGAAAGAAAACAAAGAAAAGTTCAGGAGGAAGAGACTCAAAATAGATACAATACAGGAAAGATGGCAGTAACAAAGCCACAGCATCCAGTAATAGTTGGGGCATCCATATTCATTGCAAGTGACACTTCAAAAAAATAAGGTTAAGGACAACTGATTTAAGCCATCACACATCGTGAAGTAATAATTCTTTAAGCAACATTGCCACTAAAAAGCCACAGGGGAACACAAGTACAGATTTTAAACATACAGTGGTCCGTTAATTTTATTTCTTACTCTCATATTTATTGCTGTTGGATTTGGACATAACTGTAGAATATACTCATATATTCCAAGCTTCCCCCCACCCTTCTGTTGCACATAAAGTCTGATAACATTAGTACTTTGTCCCTGTTGCTGTGCAACTCATGTGAGGTATGTCTACACTGCAAAAAAGTGTTCTTGACTCAGATTAGCTAACCTATTACTCCTCAGGGAATTTGGCACCACTGTGTAATGCAGAATTTTGCAGAAATTAATGTGTGCGCAGAATTTCCTTTCCCCCACAGAAATGGGCTGCAGTGCTGGTAGGCACCACTAGGGGCTGCTGGACCTGGCAGAGCCCAGCTCACACATGGAAGACACTGCTGGGGGAAGGGGGAGGGAGCTAGAGCAGTGTTTCTCAAACCAGGGTCTGCGAGGGTACTTCAGGGGGTCTGCAGGCCCCGCTAATCAACTCAACTCCTGCCCATCTCTTCCAGCGCCTCCTGCATGCAGGAGGCACTTGGAGGGAGGGGGAGGAGTGGGGATGGAGTATGCTCGGGTGAGGGGTAGAAAGAGGTGGGGAAGAGAAGGAGCAGGGGCAGGGTGAGGGTTTGGGGGAAGCAGTGGAATGGAGACAGGGAGAATTACTTAATTAAGTTTCACTTCCATTGTGCTCAAGAGGTGTATTAAAACCACCGTGAAAAGCCACCCAGAGTAACTTTTTGGAATTAAAGATGCAATCCACATCTTTAAGTCAAGTACCAAAACACAGTCATGGGCTGCGGGTAGCGCAGCCGCTGGACCCCAGTTGTGGGTTTGGTAGGGGAAATTTTTGCTTTTTATTATGCCCCATGCAGGTTCCGGAGCATCTGAGGAGACAGTATGTGCTACTCAGCTTCCTGGGTTCATCAGTAATCTCCCTGGGGCTGAAGGAGTTCCGCTCTCCCCACCGCAGCCCTGGGGAAAAGGAGCTCTCTCTCTGTTCTCATCGCAGCCCGGGAGCAGGAGGAGTTCTGTGGAGGAGTTTGCTCTTCCTCCCACCTCCCCACCAGAGGAGTTGTGTCCCCCAAGGGTGCCCCTCCCCGCATGTGGTAACATTTAAATTCCTGCTCACAGCCCTGGCAGTAACTAAATCACATTTGCATGTCCACACTACGCTCCTTGTGTCAGTAGTGCTCATCCGCACCCGGAGTGCTTGCACAGATTTAACTGTCAGTGTGGGACATTGTGGGATAGCTTTTGAAAGGCAGCACAGTCAAAGTAAGTATCTACATTGACACAGCATCACATAACTACATTGACCTAAGTGCTACACCTCTCACGGAGGCAGAGGTCTACACTGCCTTACGTCAACCAAACTCTGTAGTGTCGACCAGGGCTAAGTGGGTGAGGTACTATTTTTCTCATCAGCAGAATTTAAAAGACAAGCTTTCAAGCTTACACAGAGCTCTTCTTCAGATCAGGGAAATATACTCAGAGTGTCACAGGTCAATAGAACAGATTGTTAAATTTAAGTAGTTAACACATTTCAAGGGACCATTCAAGGTGAAGGAGCCAGTTGTCACTTCCCCAGTCATGGAGGGCCAGGGGAGAAAGGAGTGAGAGAAAAAATTGCCTGTAGTGGTGTGTACTTTAGGCCATGTCTACACTATAGAGTTAAGTCTACTTATATCGACAATCAAACTGCTGTTTAAACTACATCGCTTGTGCATGTTCACACAACGCTTCTTGTGTCGGCAGAGTACATCCACAGGTGGTGCTCTCGCACCGACAGAGAGAGCAGTGCAGCATGGGTAGCTATTCCACTGTGCAAACCACCACCTTCTTTCACTAGGAGTTCTGGGAATGGCTTGCAGTGCATCATGGTGATGGGCTCACCGCCCCATGATGCTATTTTCTCCATTCCATGGGCTTCCGACTATGTTTCACACCATTTTTCAGCTGCCCCTGTAAACTTTGCGCCTAATGTCTCTGCCTGAAAGCCTGGATCCTGCACTGCTCACCAGTCTTGTGGTAACTGTTATGAACATAACGCGGCTGATCCTGCAGTATTTCATGAGCTGCACATCGAAACAGAAATACTTGGTGCCTGCACGGCTCTGTGCCATGGAAAGAAAGAATTCAAGACTGATGTTGGTATTCATGGAAACAAGCACTGAGTGGTGGAATCGAATTGTGCTGCAGGTATGGGATGATGAGCAGTGGCTGCAGAACTTTTGAATGCACAAAGCCACCTTCCTGGAACTGTATGCAGAGCTCACCTCTGCACTGCAGTGCAAGGATACCAAAATGAGAGTAACCTCACAGTGGAAAAGCGAGTGGTGATCGCTGTATGGAAGCTGGCAACTCCGGACTGCTTCCGGTCAATCACAAATCAGTTTGGAATTGGTCTGGGTGGTTTCAGAAGGGGATCTGTACAAGTGCCTAGGGACACTATTCTGAATGCTGACACTGTTTTCCACAGGGAGAAGTGATTGGAGCTGATAGCTCAGTACTAAGGGTTACTGAGAATACAAGGTTATATCTCCTGCATGCGTGTGGCTTCAGATTGGGTCCGTATGATGCTTGCTTGTGTGCTGCTTTGGTTCCTGCATAAGTAATTTCCAATTGGCATGGCAAAGTTTCCTACAATGAGGAAAGAAACAAAGGAGCTCTACAAAAGAACCTTCAGCAGAGGATTCCATAGTGTCTTCAGGAAAGTTTCCTAGAGATCTCTACTGAGGAGTCCCGGGAGATCCCGTTATCCATTAACAAACTTTTCCACAGGGCCCCCATTGCATAGCTGCACAGAGGAATGAGAAACAGATGCACAAACAGTACTATCTCTTCTCCCACATGCACCATGTAACAAAATAAAAGACACCTCTACCTCATGTAACATGTAGTATCAAAGCAAAATGAGTACTTACTGGAGCTCCTCTCTCCTGCTTCAGGCGCTCCAGAGCCAGAATGCTGGGACTGGCTAGACCCTTCTGGAATCAAAAAGAGGTCCTGGCTCGCCATGCCATTGGATGACACTGTTGCCTGTCCCACATCCTCCTCCAACTTGACCTCCTTGTCCACCACTTTGTCTTTGGGATTAACTCCACTGGCTGTTGCCTCCAGCCTTCCCCCATCCCCAAAGTGTCCATGGGGCTCTTGGCAGTGGACATGGGGTTGCCATCAAGGATGGCATGCACCTCCTTGTAGAAGTGGCATGTTTTCCGTGCTACACAAGTGCGACTGTTGGCCTTTCTTGCTTTCTGGTACACCTACCTCAGCTCCTTGATCTTAGCAGGCACTGCTGCATGTCACTTTCATGTCCCTTCTCCTCGATGCCATGAGCAATCTGCTCATAGGTGTCAAAGTTCCTATGACTGGAGTGGAACTGTGACTGCATAGCCTCCTCTCTCAACAGATCCAACAACTCTGTTGTACGCCAGTTGGGTGCACGTTTGCTGCAAAAAGCTGGTATGATCAGCTGGGAACATGCTGTGTGAACAGTCCATGCCAAGCAAAGAGCAAAGTGGAATTTCAAAAATTCCTAGGGCTTTAAAGGGGGAGGTCTGAATGCCTGTGTACCTGGCACCAGGGGAGCCAAGTTGAAGCATGATGAGTGGACATGATGAGCATTGAGGGACAACTCCTGGTGGCCACCTAAGGCAGCATAAGCAAGCGCAGTGTCTACACTGACACTGTGTCACTCTAATTTCATCATAAAAAGCTCTATGCTGCTCATCAAGGTGGTTTTATTCTGTCAGTGTAGCAGGAGAGTTAAATTGGCAAGAGGAGCATTGCAGTGTTCACTCCACTCTCGTCAATGAAACCAGATTTTTGTTGACAAAAGTGTGTAGTATAGACAAGGTTTTAGAAACATTTGAGAGAGATAACAGATCCCTAAGCGGTCTCTCTTCCTCCTCTGCTTTGAATGATATAGACCACACTCATGTTATTCTATTAAATTGACAAGTACAAGACATCTACACAACCATCACTTTCCACGAGGAGAGCATCAAATCATTCTTCCAAGGTGTCACAGCCAGGTCATGGACAGCCAGACCCAGTAGTTAGAGCCAGAGTACACAGTCACAAGATGGAAGTCAAGAATCAGCTGTATCAGGATACCAGGAGGTCAGAAACAGAAGACGAATTGGAGATCAGAACCACAAGTCAGGAACCAGAGTCAGGCCAGGATGCCAAGAAATCAAGCCAGTGGAATAAAAGCAGGGAGCACAAGGCACACAGCCCACAATAGGATGAAGTCCAGTTGTTCAGACAGCTTCCTGTTCCTGCTGCTGGCTTAAGTAGGGTCAGCAGGCTATCAACTGTTCTGGGACTCCACCACTAGGACAGCAGGGGCGGAGCCTCAGATTGGGGCTGGACTTAATAGGTTCCAGGTAAGCAAGCAAGCATCAGCAGGCAGCCAGATGGAGGGCTGGAGCATAGTTGTTCCTATAAACCCTGCAGAACCAGGTTCAGGCCCTATGGGTCATGACATAAGGCACCAATCTCCTCAATGAACTTTAAAAAAAACAACCCTCATGTTGATTCTCTTTAGGCATAACAGGTAAAAGGCACCAAAAATCATAGCAGCCCTGGACCTTCTCTTTTATCAAATCATTTTATCCACTGTGCTGTGCAAGTGATGCCAGCCTCCACCCCCTTTCATTTCCTTCTTTTTCTCTGATCCCTATACCTTTTTCCATGTTTATGCACGGAATGCTTTCTCAATCCCCATTAACAAAGCCCATGTTCTTTGTTCCAATCCCTTCTAAAAACTTACTTCTTCCATGATGGCCAAATACCACAGTCATGGGCACTGTATTGGAATCTAGAGTGATAGAATTAGATTTATAATAGAAAACACTTAAACTAGCCCTTTCATCTGCCTCTCCCAGTACATCTTGTCTCCTCTCTGCTTGTCTTTGAGATTGTAATCTTCTCCTGTGATGGAGCCAGTACCATCTAATTTTGTGTATTGTATAGCCCTGAACACATTGTCACAATAGCCAACATTCAGATTATTAGAAGGTCGCTAAGACAATTCTCAAATATGGAACATATTTGGAATGACATTTGAAATTTGAGTATAATCAGTAATTAGGCCCATTTTTTTGGTACTATGAATGCCTCAGTTTTTGAGTGTCCAGTTTGAGAATCCAGAGACCTGATTTTCAGAGATACTGAATATCCTCCACTCCAACTGAAATCAAAGTAGGAATTGCAACAGCTAAGAGAATCAGCCCTTTATGTTTCAGAGACAGAATATGGTGATGGACACGATAAAAAAAAACACCCTAAGACATATAGATAGCTAAGATGGATATATTTTAAGGCCTGGGTTATAACTACTTGTTTAGTCAATGTAGCTTTTTGCAGCTATTTGTTTACATAATAATGAAGCAGTCTGTTGGCAGGAGGCTCAAGAGTGCAACAAAAGTGGCACTGTAATTCAGGCTTGAAATGCATAGGCAAACCTGTATCATTATACTATACATAACACAGTATTATGGTAGGCACAGTCAGTACAATTAGTCTTTTGCTTTCATAACTGCTAAAAATGGATCCAAAAAGTTATGTTCTTGACCTAGTTATAAGATGTATAATGGTTAAATGTACCTGAGCTTAACTAGACTTCCTTATCAGACATAAGTGAGTGAGATGCATGTATATAAGATAATTAACTTAATTTGTACCTATTGTGTTCAAATTTATCACCCTATTATTTTCATTTAACAATTCTTTATACGCAGTTAGAGACAGTCTGTGAAACATATAGCAGGATGAGACCCAAAAGTAAGACTTAGGCCTTAAATCTTATCAGTAAATTAAATTAGCTTGACTAAGGAAAACATCTATCCTTACAACAAAGTTCATGAGCAAAAAATGTGAAATTCTTTATATTCCAGAGTGTAAATTTGAAAATTAAATAGTGTAAGGGCCTGATTTTCAGATCTGCTGAGCACCTGCATCTACTACTGACGTCTGCATTTCTGAAAGTCAAACACCGAATATACAGCCAAGAGCATTTTTAGTTGGCTTTCAATTCTGATTTATTTATGCCTATTTATTTATGATTCTTATTTATTCATGCATCTGAAGGACTGTACTAATACTGCAAAGAAAGCAAACTTAAGAACATAACGCAAGAATGGCCATACCGGGACAGACCAATAGTCCATCTAGCCCAGCATCCTGCTTACCAAAGGTGTTTCAGAGGGAATGAACAGAACAGGGCAATTATCAAGTGATGCATCCCCCATCATCCACTCCCAGCTTCTGGCAGTCAGATGCTTGGGACACCCAGAGTAGGGTTGTGTCCCTGACCATTTTAGCTAGTATCCATTGATGGATTTATCCTCCGTGTATTTATCTACTTATTTTTTTAACCCAGTTATAGTTTTAGCCTTCACAATATCCCCTGGCAATGATTTCCACAGGTTGACTGTGCATGGTGTGAAGAAGTACTTCCTTTTGTTTGTTTTAAACCTGTTGCCTATTCATTTCATTGGGTGACCCCTAGTTCTTGTATTATGTGAAGGAGTAAACATTTCTTATTCACTTTCTCCACACCACTCGTGATTCTCTAGACTTCTATCATTCCCCCCTCAAGTTGTCTCATTTCCAAGCTGAAAAGTCCCAGTCTTTTTAATTTCTCCTCATAAGAAAGCTGTTCCATAGCCTTAATTTTTGTTGCCCTTCTCTGTATCTTTTCCAATTGTGATATATCTTTTTTGAGATGCGGTGACCAAAACTGCATGCAGTATTCAAGGTGTGGGCATACCATGAATTAATATAGTGGCATTAGGATATTTACTGTCTTATTATCTACATTACTTATAGCAGTATAGTGAAAAGACAGTAATATAGGTATGCCTACAATTACTCAGGACAGAATATTGTAATCACTTTTAATCACCATTTAAGTCTTACACTGAAGTCACGTTCTTATCTTTGCAGGTGAGGAAAAACTAAATAAGGCAACACTCAATAGAAGCCTCAGAAAACAGAGCCTAGAACTAGATAAGACAATCCTATTGATGCTTCTGCTTACTCCACGAAGGCTTTTGAGTGATGGGCAGGTACTTCTACTTTCCACTAGTTGGATGGTTACAGCGTGGGATAGAGTCACGCTCCGCAACAAACCTCCCTCTCTAGCAGCAGTTATCCGTCCCTTTCTTACCACTTTTAGTAGTATTAACTAAGTCTCCAATGAGTTCTGCACCCACATGGCACCCCATGGACTTCACTGGGGCTCTGCGTGAGCACAGGAGTCTGCATGCACAGAGATAATCTCTGAACCAACGCATAAGTCTCTCCACACCTTCTCCCCGAATTGTGAAGGGGAGGTTGCACTGGAGCAGGTTGCCTGCCCTACAACAGCACCACTTCAATAGGGTTCCTTTTCTCATTGATCTGAGGTTTTGTGCAGTTGAAAGGCTGTACCTCTCACCTCCTTGGCAGCCTCTCAGAGCCCTCCCATAAACGGGAAGATTTCAAGGAAATTCTGTTCAATATGGGGAAGTTTCCAAGCTCCTCAGACTTCCTCCCATAAGTATTCCCACAGAGAGTACAAACTCAGTATAAACAGATTAAAAACTTTTAAATAATATAAGGAAAAGAAAATACGGTACTTTAACCACATTCTGTAATAAATACATTAGCAATATGAAATACCTCACTCAGGCAAATTGCCCATTCACTTTAAAAACACGACTAAAGCTTGGGTATTATGTTCCAGCTCTGCATGGAGCCACACTGTAACCACCATTAACAACTTCTGAAGTTAGTAGCCACTGCTTAATAGGGAGGGTCGGGAGGGGAAGCATGTTTTATCGAGTTGCCTCAGTTAAGTAAGCTTAACTTGACTGAACCTCTTCTCCCCACTGTTCCGAACACCCACCTCAACACAGTTTAACACCTTTCAGATTATTTGAGCTAGTTTAGTTGTAGACTTGGCTTCCCACATCCCAAGCTACAAGATGATCAGCTCAAACAACTTTGAAAGTTTAGAAAATAGTGCATTGCAGAACAGCACTGCTTCTACTGACAGTCATGCTCACCAACTGCAACTTGTGTACATCTAATGAAAACAGACCTGCAGTCCACATTTAATAAACAGGCTCCCACAGGGATCTGTCTTGGCACCATGTCTTTAATATTTATATCAGTGACATCCCATCAATCGAGTCATGGAAATTTGGATATACAGATGATCTCACACTTTCCATGCAAGCGAGGACTTCACCAAAGCAGAATGCAACCTCCTAGAAGATTTGAAAAATTGGAGGAGTACTGTTGGTTATTGCCACTCCAATCAATCCCTTAAAAACACACACACACACACACACACACCCCTTCCTGTTTCACCTGAGCAACCAACACACCTGAATAGACCCTTCTGTGACACTAAACTTAGGCTTGATGATTATTCAAAATATTTCATCATGGTTCTGGATTACAGCATCAGGCAGCACCACCATCTGATGAAAACAGCCATCAAGATTAAGGTTACCACAAAACTATCTGGGACCAGATGCTCACCTTGGTCCTCATCTTATCAGGAGCTGAATATTACATGTCAAGTATGGGCAGGTAGAGAACATATGAAACTAGTCAACATGCAATTGGACACTGCTATGAAAAATGTCACAGGAGCATTGAAGTCAACACTGACAGTCTGGCTCACCATCCTCACTCATATCTTACCACTATCCCTCTGAAGATAAGCAATATAATACAAGAATATGACTATGCAATAATTAACCCAATCATGTATGAAGATCTCCAACCTCCACTGAGATGTGGCCTTAAATCTAGACACCTCTTCTGGAAAGTGGCCAAAGCTCTTAAAAACCTCAGGACTGTCACCAAAACTTAAGTGGTGGAGGCTGTGGAGAACAGCAGGGCCAAAAATCAAGAACTGATCACAGATCCTACAGATCAACCAACCTGACTTCACCATTCCATATAAGATATGGATCACACCGGACCACATCAGAACCTCACTCAGGCATTGCAATTGCCTACTACACAAATGAAAAATGAAGGACAGACCAATATGTGAATGAAGAGAAAACATCCAAATCATGAAACATCTGGGAATTCTCTATGATCCTTCTGCGGAGGGACAGCCTTGATTAATTCCATGACACTGGAAACCCATAGAGTGGATGAGAAATTTGGACATTGACTTTTAACGTTGCCATATGAAAGAAGCAGCAGCAGCTCAAACTATCTAAAATGTGCTAAACTGTGTCTGCACAGGTGATAAGGGTGATTTTAGTTGAGTTAACTCAGCTGAGGTAACTTGATTAAAAACATACACCTTTATGCCTATTTAGACAGGGAAAATGGGACTTTGCGTGGGCAGAGGCGCATGTGAATGGATCCAGTTGCAAGATCAGGTCCCAAACATACAGTTGCTTAAACTAACTCAATAGCATTTTTACAGGAGTCACTCTTTCTTTATATGGTACATTATGTTTACTGATCTGTTATTTGAGTCTGCAAGTTGATACCAAAAAAATTGGAATTACTTGTTTTTGCTTTTTTGATTCACTGCAGATGAGAAGATGATGCTCCATCATATTGGACTCTCCTTCTGCCCCTCCATCCCCATGAACATAATACAGTTGTGTGGTGACCTAGAATCCTATTTTTGACATCTCCGACTCAAGAACTATTTCCAACACACCTCTGAACAACATACTAACCCACAGAGACCTTCCTACCAAGACTACAAAAAGAAGGATTCTGGGTGGACTCCTCCTGAAGGTCAAAACAACAGACTGGACTTCTACATAGAGTGCTTCCGCCGACGTGCACAGGCTGAAACTGTGGAAAAGCAGCATCACTTGCCCCATAACCTCAGCCATGCAGAACACAATGCCATCCACAGCCTCATAAACAACTCTGACATCATAATCAAAAAGGCTGACAAAGGGGGTGCTGTCGTCATCATGAATAGGTCGGAATATGAACAAGAAGCTGCTAGGTAGCTCTCCAACACCAATTTCTACAAGCCATTACCCTCTGATCCCACTGAGGGTTACCAAAAGAAACTACAGCATTTGCTCAAGAAACTCCCTGAAAAAGCACAAGAACAAATCTGCACAGACACACCCCTAGAATACCCCAGGTCGGGGTTCCATCTGCTACCCAAGTTCCATAAACCTGGAAATCCTGGACGCCCCATCATCTCAGGCATTGGCACCCTGACAGTAGGATTGTCTGGCTATGTAGACTCCCTCCTCAGGCCCTACACTACCAGCACTCCCAGCTATCTTCGAGACACCACTGACTTCTGATGAGGTTCAATAAGGATAAGTGCAGGGTCCTGCACTTAGGACGGAAGAACCCAATGCACAGCTACAGACTAGGGACCGAATGGCTAGGCAGCAGTTCTGCGGAAAAGGACCTAGGGGTGACAGTGGACGAGAAGCTGGATATGAGTCAGCAGTGTGCCCTTGTTGCCAAGAAGGCCAATGGCATTTTGGGATGTATAAATAGGGGCATATTGAGCAGATCGAGGGACATGATCGTTCCCCTCTATTCGACATTGGTGAGGCCTCATCTGGAGTACTGTGTCCAGTTTTGGGCCCCACACTTCAAGAAGGATGTGGATAAATTGGAGAGAGTCCAGCGAAGGGTAACAAAAATGATTAGGGGACTGGAACACAGGAGTTATGAGGAGAGGATGAGGGAGCTGGGATTGTTTAG
The DNA here is from genome assembly GCF_965140295.1 of Lepidochelys olivacea. Taxonomy (NCBI): domain Eukaryota; kingdom Metazoa; phylum Chordata; order Testudines; family Cheloniidae; genus Lepidochelys; species Lepidochelys olivacea. The sequence goes on along the minus strand of NC_140411.1, from coordinate 70,053,374 downwards.
CCTGCAGAAGAGAAGAATGAGGGGGGATTTGATAGCCGCTTTCAACTACCTGAAAGGGGGTTCCAAAGAGGATGGCTCTAGACTGTTCTCAATGGTAGCAGATGACAGAACGAGGAGTAATGGTCTCAAGTTGCAGTGGGGGAGGTTTAGATTGGATATTAGGAAAAACTTTTTCACTAAGAGGGTGGTGAAACACTGGAATGCGTTACCTAGGGAGGTGGTAGAATCTCCTTCCTTAGAGGTTTTTAAGGTCAGGCTTGACAAAGCTCTGGCTGGGATGATTTAACTGGGAATTGGTCCTGCTTCGAGCAGGGGGTTGGACTAGATGACCTTCTGGGGTCCCTTCCAACCCTGATATTCTATGATTCTATGACTTCCTGAGGAAACTGCAATCCATCGGTGATCTTCCTGAAAACACTATCCTGGCCACTATGGATGTAGAAACCCTCTACACCAACATTCCACACAAAGATGGACTACAAGCCGTCAGGAACAGTATCCCCGATAATGTCACGGCAAACCTGGTGGCTGAACTTTGTGACTTTGTCCTCACCCATAACTATTTCACATTTGGGGACAATGTATACCTTCAAATCAGCGGCACTGTTACGGGTACCCGCATGGCCTCACAGCATACCAACATTTTTATGGCTGACTTAGAACAATGCTTCCTCAGCTCTCGTCCCCTAATGCCCCTACTCTACTTGCGCTACATTGATGACATCTTCGTCATCTGGATCCATGGAAAAGAAGCCCTTAAGGAATTTCACCATGATTTCAACTATTTCCATCCCACCATCAACCTCAGCCTGGACCAGTCCACACAAGAGATCCACTTCCTGGACACTATGGTGCTAATAAGCGATGGTCACATAAATACCACCATATACTGGAAACCTACTGACTGCTATTCCTACCTACATGCCTCCAGCTTTCATCCAGATCACACCACACGATCCATTGTCTACAGCCAAGCTGTGCGATACAACCGCATTTGCTCCAACCCCTCACACAGAGACAAACACCTACAAGATCTCTATCAAGCATTCTTAGAACTACAATACCCACCTGCTGAAGTGAAGAAACAGATTGACAGAGCCAGAAGAGTACCCAGAAGTCACCTACTACAGGACAGGCCCAACAAAGAAAATAACAGAACGCCACTAGCTGTCACCTTCAGCCCCCAACTGAAACCTCTCCAACGCATCATCAAGGATCTACAACCTATCCTGAAGGATGACGCATCACTCTCACAGATCAGGGAGACAGGCCACTCCTTGCTTACAGACAGCCCCCCAGCCTGAAGCAAATACTCACCAGCAACCACATGCTGCACAACAGAACCACTAACCCAGGAACCTATCCTTGCAACAAAGCCCGTTGCCAACTGTGTCCACATATCTATTCAGGGGACACCATCGTAGGGCCTAATCACATCAGCCACACTATCAGAGGCTTATTCACCTGCACATCTACCAAAGTGATATATGCCATCATGTACCAGCAATGCCCCTCTGCCATGTACATTGGTCAAACTGGACAGTCCCTATGTAAAAGAATAAATGGACACAAATCAGACGTCAAGAATTATAACATTCAAAAACCAGTCAGAGAACACTTCAATCTCTCTAGTCACTTGATTACAGACCTAAAAGTGGCAATTCTTCAACAAAAAAACTTCAAAAACAGACTCCAACGAGAGACTGCTGAATTGGAATTAATTTGCAAACTGGATACAATTAAGTTAGGCTTGAATAGAGACTGGGAGTGGATGGGTCATTACACAAAGTAAAAGTATTTCCCCATGTTTATTTCCCCACCCCACCCCCCTGTTCCTCAGACGTTCTTGTCAACTGCTGGAAATGGCCCACCTTGATTATCACTGCAAAAGGTTTTCCTCCCCCCACCCTCCCGCCCCACTCTCCTGCTGGTAATAGCTCATCTTAAATGATCACTCTCCTTACATGCATCCAATGAAGTGAGCTGTAACTCACGAAAGCTTATGCTCAAATAAATTGGTTAGTCTCTAAGGTGCCACTTGTACTCCTTTTCTTTCTCCATACAGTGTGTATGGTAACACACATTGTTTCATGTTCTCTGTGTCTATAAATCTCCACACTGTATTTTCCACTGAATGCATCCGATGAAGTGAGCTTTAGCTCACGAAAGCTTATGCTCAAATAAATGTTTTAGTCTCTAAGATACCACAAGTACTCCTTTTCTTTTTGCGAATACAGACTAACATGGCTGCTACTCTGAAAGTTAGTAAAGAGCCCCAACCCAGTTTTTCAGAGACAAAAGACACAATGACACCCTGGCCAGGTATCAGCATAATCACATGGACGATCTTGAACTCTCTCCTGGTTAAGTGGCCATTCTTTGGCAGGAAGAAGGCTGATCGCAAGAACTTTATGTATTGACAATAGAACTGAGGTTTCCTGGGTAAACAGACTGGCTGTCACCTGAACCCCAGCTGGAGATAATCCTCAAAGAGGGGAGAATGGTATAAGTATAGAGAACACACACACACACAAACACAGATTACCTCTCCTCTCATCTCTACTCACAATGTTTGAAAGACAAAGGAAGCATCAATGAACAAAGACAGGAGGTCCTGGCTGAAGCAGTCCAGCCAGACTGCTCTAAACTTTTGCTTGTTATGTTAAGTATTGGTTTGCGTATTATTTTTTATTTTCTTTGCAACCAATTCTGACTTTTATGCCTCATTACTTGTAATCACTTAAAATCTATCTTTCTGTAGTTAATAAACTACAGTAATTTTATTGTTTTATCTAAACCAGTGTGTTTGGATGGAAGTGTTTGGGAACCTCCACTTGAGATAACAAGGTTTGTGCATATCGTTTTACATTGGTGAAAGGATGGACTTTATATTAGCTTGTAGTGTCCAGCAGAGAGCTGGACAGTACAATATGCACATTTCTGGAGGAAGGTCTGGGACTGGGAAATTGCTGGTGTCGCCCTGTATGTAATTCATGAGTGCTGGCCAGAGCATTCATGGAAGTCAGCTGGGAGTAATTCAGCATGCTAGAAGCTGTGTGTGAGCAGGACCAGAATTGGTTGCTCTCACAGCAAAGTAGTGTAAACGGTATCCCAGATTGGAGAATTGAGGGGACACAACTGTCCAATAGTCCAGATTATGTCCTGGGGAATGTCACAATATCTAATAAATATTTACAAGTAACTATATCATAAATTCTGCAAACTTAACAAGATGCAGTATCACTGAAAGTATATGACACTGAAAGTATATGACATGCACATTGTTTATTTGTCTTGTCAAACCTTCAGTGCAATTATTCTGCCATAAAAAAAGGTGTAAATAATATAAATCTTGCTTTATGTTTGGGCTCTACTAAAGTAATTTGCCTGAAACCTGCATCCTGTGTTTGCAATAGTTTATCTGTCTTCACTATATCTAACATATGGAACCCAGGCATTGTGAACATTTGTATTAAATAGCACATGACATTACAACATAAACCCAATATTGATAAAGTTTGGTCTTGCAGATTAAATTCTACAACCTTGCAGATAGTGTATCAATTTAAAAACATCTTATTTTCAGCTCTGTGCAGATTAGTTCCCCATACAGAGACCCCTCACCCCATGGCCAAGGAATGATGGGGGCTGGAAGCAGGATGGTGGCGCAAAGCTTCCTGCAGCTGGAGAAGGTTTCTGGGGGAGAATCATAGAACATCAGGGTTGGAAGGGACCTCAGGAGGTCATCTAGTCCAACCCCCTGCTCAACGCAGGACCAATCCCCAATTAAATCATCCCAGCCAGGGCTTTGTCAAGCCTGACCTTAAAAACATCTAAGGAAGGAGGGTCTAGCCCAGCCTCAGCCACTCCTTGCAGGGGACGAGAAAGTCCCATCCTCCCCCCAGCCCAGCTCAGACTAGCAACTGAGCCTGGCACAGGGTAAGAGCCACTGGCTGAGGCATTCCCAGCCACACCCACCCCCTCACATAGTGCTTTACCTTTCTTCTGGCTTCTCGGGGGCTTGAAACAACATGCCCACACTGCTAGGGAGGGGTGCGTGACTGCTCTTGCGGATTCCCTTTGCTTCTCCGTCAGAAGTCATTTTTCTACGGGGAAACTAAAAAAATCTGCAATGAACATGAATTCTGTACATGCGCAGTCGAACAGAATTCCCCCAGGAGTAATCCTTGTATGCTTTAGAACATGGGGGAAAGTGGGAAAGTTACTTAGAATGCTACATAGTTCATTACATAGATTTCATGAGTCACTATCATCTCTGCAAAGACGAATTAATGGCCAAGCAGAGAAGGTAGGAGTGGGGCCTGCAAGCTATATTGATCCTACTTATCTACTGAGAATCCAAGTCAGAGGATTCTCATTGCACTTGTGCAGAATAAGAGCCCCCTGCCCCCGCTGTGCTCCAGACTAACTCTCACCTTACCCCTCTACCCCCTATTTCACCCCCAGCAACATGTCTCAGTCATGAACTGTTCTATCATTGGTGACGTGGTTATGCTTCACCCTACTCCTTCCCACCAAGGGGTGGGGGGGGGGGAGATGAAAGCTATAACGATGAAGAGTAACAACTTCCAGTGGATTTTCAGGGTGATTATTGGCTTGTTTGCCACAGTTCTATCCCATCTCTGACTGGTTACATCCCCTGTAATCACAGAGACCCCCAACTTTACAATCATTGCAAAGATGGGTTTCAACCATGGGGATATATGATACATATGGTAACAGTTTGTACATAATCTTTAGGCAACAGAAATGAGCCCTTCTGTTCATGGTTCCCCCGTGTCCCAGTTTCTTTAATAAAGGATTGTCTGCCCTGAAGGTCAGAAGTTCGAGGAGGAAAAGGTAAGACTGTTGCAGCCAAAAAGATAAAAGGCTGAAGACCTTTTAAAGGAAAGTTTAAAGGAAAGCTCTTTTGACACAAGCATTTAGCCAATATTTGGGGTCTTGCAGATTGGTTCTATTGGGAGAAGAAATCGATGTTTGAGTCAGGTATTTGATACAATCCTGTTTATTTAAAGAATATACATAAAGTTCTGTTTCTCTGAACATGGCAGAAATCAAACAGCAGGATATAGTTTCTTTGCTGATGGTTCCAAGCTTCTTTCCCACCAGCCTTTACCCAAAAGCTCTCTCCCCCTCAATTTTTTCTCAGGGTCATGCTACAAATGTTTCTGTGGCTGTGTCTGTGGCTTCTTTGATGCCTTCGGTGTGTGCTTCTGTGGTATTTCTGCTGCTTGTGTCTCTCACACACACACACCTCCTTCAAATGGTGTCCAGCCTCCTGTGCTTAGCCTTCAGTCAAATCCTTCTACCCCCACAGCGCAGATTACTAACCAGCCTTGGTTTGGGCTGTGTTTTGGGCAGTGGCTCCTATAGTTTCAGCTGGAGCTTAATTGCTTTTTACCCTTATCCTGAATGAAGGGCAACTGTTAGGCACACCAGCTTCAGTGAGGTTTCACCCAATCCTCAGCATAATATTATACTGGCTGACTGAAAATCAATCAGATCTATTTATAAACAAAGGGGATTTTTTTAAGTGTCCCTTCCTGTCTGGGAGAAGGATTTTTTTTTAAATTTGGTTCTTCCATGTTTATAATATTTTATATTTCTTTATATTAATCAAAGCTCAAATGGTGGTCTAAAGTTATTTGGGCTCCTTAAGTGCTCTGATTTTCAAAAGTGCTAAGCACCCAGCAGCTTCCAATATCTTCAAATTTCAAGCTTTGGAAGTTTTGTTTTCAAGTGTGATAGCAAATTTCATGACTCTTTAAAAGAAGTCATTGGCACAGATACATTTTATTATTAGTTTGTATTGTACACAGTCAAATTCCCTTGTCACCCCCATTGTAGTAGGTGATGTACAGACATGGAGACAGAGACTCTGCCCCAAAGAGCTAGAACTGATGTTTTCACTGTATTTCATTATGCTGGAAGTTGGGTGGCTCCCAACAACCTTGTCTTTGATCTATGGGTAATCAAATCTCCTTGAAGTTGCTGGGCATTCAGGTCATCTTCCATTCAGGCTAAATGAGAGACCAATAAAATACCTCTTTGTTTAGTGATAGCTGAAACAATGGGAAAAATTGCCCCCACATTAGATGGAATGCAAATGTAAGAGGCTGTGGTTATATTTCGTTGCAGAGAAGTGTATGTGTCTGAGTGAGCCAGAAGCAGACAGGAAAGCCTGGAAACAGCAAAAGAGTCACTTAAAATAGGACCTTGAGGATATGTCCACACAGTAGTGGGGAGGTGTAATTCCTAGCTCAGGTCAACATGCACATGCTAGCTCTGTGCAAACTAGCACCTATAAATAGCAGCGTGACCATAGTGGCACAGGCAGCAGCTCAGGCTAGCTGCCAAAGTATGTACCCAGGGCACTGAATGGAATTTTAGCTGGGCAGCTAGCTCGAGCCACCCGCAGCCACACTGCTATTTTTAGGCACTAGCTCAAGCAGAGTGAACATATCACAGGTGCTGTGTAGGAATATCCAGAGAGAAAACAGAGCTTTTTCTGCAGGGCTGGATGAAAACGCAGACTTAGAAATTGCAAAGAAGGAAACTGCCTGCTAGTGTTCCCTCTAATTTTTCCCACTCATGTGCGGAATGAATTTTGTTATGTGCACCAATATGGAGGTGATATGTGACAAATCACCTCCATATTGGTGCACATAACAAAAATCTTGTGGTGGGGCTGAAGGGTTTGGAGTGTGAGAGGCGGCTCAGGGCTGGGGCAGAGGGTTGGGGTGTGCAGGGTGAGGGCTCCGGCAGGGGTGCGGGAGGGAGAGACACCTCTCCCCGCTACGGTAGCTCCAGGGCTGGGGCTGCAGGATAAGCACCTCTTCCACAGCACTTCCATGCTGGGGCTGGGTTGTGGGAGGGGTGAATCTTCCCCAGCTGTGGCAGGTCCGTGCTGGAGATGGGTTGGGGCTGGAGCTGGAGGAGGGGTGCCTCTCCCCCCCAGCTGCAGCAGGTCCAGGGGTTGGGGCACCTCTCCTCTGGTCGCGGCAGGTCCATGCTGCGGGAGAGGAATCTCTCCCCGCTGCAGCCCTGAGCAGCGCTTAATAGGCTGCAGCACAGCTGTGCAACTTAGAGGGAACTTAGCTGCCCTGCTGCTGTTGGATTCCTATGATGTTCAGGGAAACAGGAATTTGTGTACGTTCATTTTAGATAAACAGGATTGCAGCAAAGAAATATCTGACTCCAACATCAATTTCTCACCCTAATGGAAACAAACCACAAGGCCTCAAACATTTGACTATGCACTCAGGTGAAAAAGGGATGACAACACGAAACCACAACTTTCCATTTGTTCTCGTCATAGAATTGCAAGAAAAAGGAGTGAGCACTGCAATGCCAAGTCCCTTTGTGGATCCAGGACTCAGGAGCCAAAGTTCCAATGGCTATTGCTGAGACAGACTTTTAAGTCACTTATGCATTTTTGAAAAATTTATCGTACAACTTAAAAACTCCCCCCACAAAGATTTGATGTTTGCCATATTGTATAGCAATTTTTCTCAAGTTCCAAAATTAAGTAGTGCCAAGCAGGAGTTTGGATTTGTTTTTCCTCTATCAGCTTTCATTGCAAATAAGAATCAGACAGGAAAGTTTTCATAAATCACCTTGAAATCATCCATCAAGAAGGCTAAGTGTAGCACCAACATGAAAGTTCAACTTGTTTTAGATTTTACACCAAACTTTTCAAAAAATTTACTGCATATCTAACATGAATATTTTATTGCATAACTTAGAGCATTGACTATTTAAATCCCTATCCTTCAGTTTCGAAAGGGACTATTTAAAATTAAATGGATCCAAAGAACAAACCACATAAGAATTTCAAAATGCAATTACATGCAGTATTTTAACTTGAAATAAATAAAATTCAGTAAAGTATTAGTTTCATTCTTATGCTCTATCCTGTAGAAAGTTAACTCTTATAATTCTACATTTGTCAACAATAGATGGCACTAAATTCCTATATTCACTACAATTTTAAGTAACATTATAGTATTTTAACGTATACAAAATCAATCATAATTTCCCTAAGTAATATATGATGATCAACTTTCCTGTATAGCATTTATATTGATTTTTTCCCTATAGCAAGAAAAACTTTTGAGATATATTTCTGGGATGATGGAACACTTTTTATTACTAACAATGCTTTAACTGAACTAGAAACAATGGACCACGGTCTGCTCTTAATTATACTGGTGTAAATCTGGATTAGCTCCATTGAAGTGTGAGAATGGAATTTAGCCCACTGATTTAATTTCATAAATTGCTTGGAGCAATGGGCTTCATAAACTGTAATGCCTGAGCTGTGAGAACACAGAAGTATCAGGGCTAATCTCACCTTTCATTTAAAACATAGCAAACCAGATAATCAGCAATTTTGAGTCTTGTTGCTTTGAACACTGAGGACCAGATTCTCATTTACAACATTCTGGCATTTAGTTCCAATTTCTATAAGGCCCCTTTAACTATCAGAGTGGTGTAAAGTGACCTTAGCATAAATGACAAGTAGTCTTTGAGCCTTCCTAAATTTTCATACCAACCTCGTTATTAATCTCAATTGGTGAGATATGAACTGATTGACAAGCAATTTAACAATACAGTATTGCCTAGTTTGGAGAGGGAATTGATCCAGGGAATAGAAAACTAATTCAGTAGAGGAAATCAAATTGTCTATTAAGAGTTTGAAGTCCAACATTACACTAAGACCAGATGGTTTTGTCACACATTTTTTACCATCAACTAATTACAAAAGATGAAATTTCACCCCTTCTAGTTAAAATATTTCATAATTATTTGCAGATGAAAATTAATGTTATTAAGTCATGTAGCTAAATTCCTGAGCATACACTGAAAAATTACCACCTTAGTGTTTAGTCCCAGGCATTCTATCTTTTTGAGAGGAAAATAGTTAGAATGAATTATATCTATGTACAGCTAAACCATTTCAATTTCACATCTCGGAGACTTAAACAATAAAGTGATAAGAAGTGCTGCTAATAACAATGTCCTCCACGTGAAGGTTATTTCAATTGCAAATTCCCACAGCTGGAAAATGTACTCATAAAATATATTATATGGTAGGTGTGTGTCAGAGACGAGTGATACTAAAGGTAAATGAGTGGTTCAGTGGATCAGGGTATCTTCATCTGTAGATGAATGCCCAGGTAAGTAGGAATTAAAATTTATACCATTTGATGACTCTTCATTTGCTTTTATTGAATGAGTGACTCACAATTCGTTTCCTGTCAGGCAGCTCTCCACATCACAAAGCCACTCACTAACTGGCAGCCTAGCCGGCCATTCAGACAAGGGACTGACTGCATATGGAAAATGAAGGACCACTTTAATCTGCACTCCCTTTGCACAAGTATAGTTGACTATGTACACAAGGCACGAGGCAATGGAGAATCAGGCCCAAACAATTTAATGTCAGGCTGTCTAGAGTGACTCGCGACTGTGAGTGCCAACTTCAGGGCAGGCTGTTAAGAACCAGAGCACAAACCCCAAACTGGATGTGTTCCATACTTAGATTTCACCAACTGAGTATCAAGGGTTAACTCCTCACGTATTATAATAGCCTTAATATGGACATTCACCTTGGACATTCCAGTCTATCTTGCCACCCAGGCAAGCCTGCCTTTATGATAGGTACACCCTTACACTTATATATACACATTCAAGTTACTTCCAGTCCCAAAGGACCAGTCACTAACCCAAGATCAACCTTAGATATCTCAACCAAAGACACTTGTACCCAATCCTATAATAAACCACCTAAACATTTAAGAAATGAGAGCTATTTACAAGGTTAAAGCAGGTAAACATACAAACACACAAATTAATTGCAGTCTTAGCTTCCAAAATGTCATAGAAGCTGCAGTAATATGCAAGCTCTATAAGTCCTTTAGGACTAACCCAAGATACATAGCTTGAGGATCCTTTGCTTATGCTTAGAAATGCCCTCTCCAAATTCCAAGCAACATAGTGATACAATTCCTTCAGGCATTTTTATTCCCTTCCCCAACAGATCAAACTAATGGAACAAGTGTTGGTGTCTGTCTCCTCTCCTCTTCATGGGTGATGGAAGAAGGAGAGAGCAGGCAATCAACAAAGTTTTTGTACTTTGATGTTTCACAATGGCTCATTTGGTTTCCATGGGCCTTCATGTGTGCAGGACTAGCACTTTACACTAATTAATGCTTCTTTCCTGTTTGGTGAATTACATAATTACAGAGGTTTGCAATGCAAACACTCAATTTTATACTATGTGCTACAGATGTTATAGGTGAGATCAAAACGTTTCATCCAGTCTAAACACATTTTTATCAATTTAGCATCTATTTAAACAATGCTAACACACAGGTGAGCCAGACTGCTATTCAACTACACATTTGTCAGTGTTCAGTGAGGCGTAGGGGCCTTGGCATGAGTTGGTACCTAGTCTGTCAGTATCACAGTTAACATAAGCAAAAAAGACTAGAGAAAAAAAAAAATCACACCAGTTTGGGCTTCCAACCAGCCCTATGATCCAAGGCATAGAGCCCTGAACTTCCTAAGGGCACTCTCTCACCTCTGTCTCTTAAGTAGCCACTTTTATAGCCATTTTCCATAGTACCTGTATAAGGAAGGGGAAAATGGAGTTCATAGATTCCAATGCTGAAGGGACCATTGTGGTCATCTAGTTGACCCTGTGTATAACACAGAACTTCCCCAAAATAATTCCTAGAGCATATCTTTTAGAAAAACATTCCATCTTGATTTAAAAGTTGCCAGTGATGGAGAATCCACCATAAACACTTGATAATTTATACAAATTGTTAATTACACTCAGTGTTAAAAATTTACACCTTCTTTCCAGTCTGAATTTCTCCAGTTTCAACTTCCAGCCATGGCTCATGTTATACCTTTCTCTGCTGGATTGAAGAACCCATTATTAAATATTTGTTCCCAATGTAGATACTAATGGAGTGTAACCAAGTCACCCCTTAATGTTCTCTTTGTTAAGCTTAATAGATTGAGCTCCCTTGAGTCTATCGCTAGTAAAGACCAGAATTATCAGACACATAGATCAACAAATATGTTGAAGAAGAGTCATGCCTCACCAATCTATTAGAATTCTTTGATAGTGTGAACCAACTTGTGGATGAGGGTGATCAATACCAATTTATACTTGGACTTTCAGAAAGCCTTTGACAAGGTGCCATACCAAAGGTTCTTAAGCAAACTAAGCAGTTATGGGAGAAGATCCTCAAATGCATCAGTAACTGGTTAAAAAGATAGGAAACAAAGGGTAGGAATAAATGTTCAGTTTTCACAGCGCAGAAAGGTAAATGGCAAGGTGCCTCAGGGATCTGTACTGGACCAGTGCTGTTCAATATATTCATAAATGGTCTGAAAAAAAGGGATAAACAGTGTGGTAACAAAATTTGCAGATGATACAAAATTACTCAAGATAGTTAAGTCCAAAGCTGACTGCAAAGCATTACAAAGCGATCTCACAAAATTTGGTGATTGGGCAAGATTAAATTCAATGTTGATAAATGCAAAGTAATGCACACTGGAAAACATAATCCAATTATATACAAAAAGGATGGGGTCTAAATTAACTGTTACCATTCAAGAAAGATCTTAGAGTCATTGTGGGTACTTCTCTGAAAAAAATCTGCTAAATGTGCAGCAGCAGTCAAAAAAACTAACAATGTTAGGAACCATTAGAAAGGGATAGCTCATAAGACAGAAAATATCAGAATACCACTATAAGTTCACGGTATACCCACTCCTGAAATACTGTGTGCAGTTCTGGTCACTCCATCTCAAAAAAATGTATTTTAGAATTAGAAAAGATACAGAAAAGCCAACAACGATTAGGGCTATGGAACAGCTTCCACATGAGGAGAGATTAAAAGACTGGGACTGTTCAGTGTAGAAAAGAGACAACTAAGGGGGGAATCTGATAGTTTATAAAATCATGAATGGTGTAGAGAAAGTGAATAAGGAGGTGTTATTTACCCCTTCACATAATTTAATTGGGTGACCCTGGTTTTTATGTTAATAGGCAACAGGTTTGAAAACAAAAGGAAGTACTTCTTCACACACACAGTCAACCTATGGAACTCATTGCCAGAGGATGTTGTGAAGGCCAAAACTACAACTGGGTTCAAAAATATTATATAATTTTACGTAACTTATATAAGATGGAGGATAGGTCCATCAATGGTTATTAGCCACAGCAGTCAGGGGCACAGCCCTGCTCTGGGTATCCCTAAGCCTCTTACTGCCCGAAGCTGGGACTGGACAATAGGGGATGGATCACTTAATAATTGCCTTGTTCTGTCATTCCCCCTGAAACGTCTGGCATTGGTTACTACTGAAAGACAGGACACTGGGCTAGATGGATCTTTGATCTGGCCCAGTATGGCCATTCTTTTCACTTTAAGGCATGTTTTCTCATCTTTAATTATTCTCATGGCTCTTCCCTGAACGCTCTTCAATTTATCATCAACATCTTTCTTGATTTGTGAACACCAGAACTGGGACACAGTATTCCAGCAACAGGCACACCAATACCAAATACAGAGATAAAACAACATCTCTACTCTTATTTGAAATCTCCATGTATGCATCCAAGGATCACACTAACGCTTTTGACCACAGTGTCGCACTGGGAGTTCATGTTCAGCTGATCATGCACCATGACCACCAATTCTTTTTCAGCATCAGTGCTTCTCAGGATAGAGTCCCCCCAACCCCTAAGCATGGCCTACATTCTTTGTTCCCACAGGTATACATTTACATTTAGCCTTATTAAAATGCATATTGTGGATACAATTAACTTACGCTTGAATAGAGACTGGGAGTGGTTGAGTCATTATACAAAGTAAAGTTATTTCCCCTTGTTTATTCCTCCCTTCCCCCCCACACTGTTCCTCAGACGTTCTTGTTAACTCCTGGAAATGTGCTGGAAATGGCCCACCTTGATTATCACTTCAAAAGGTTCTCTCCCCCCATCCCACTCTCCTGCTGGAAATAACTCACATCTTAAGTGATCACTCTCCTTACAATGTGTATGGTAAACATCCATTTTTGCATGGTCTGTGTGTATATAAATCTCCTCACTGTATTTTCCACTTTATGCATCCGATGAAGTGAGCTGTAGCTCACGAAAGCTTATGCTCAAATAAATTGGTTAGTCTAAGGTGCCACAAGTACTCCTTTTCTTTTTGCGAATACAGACTAACACGGCTGCTACTCTGAAACCCCATTGTTTCTTGTGCCCAGCTTCCCAAGTGATCCAGTTGACTCTGAATCAGTGACCCATCCTCTTCATTAGTTACCATTCCTCCAGTTTTTATGTCATCTGCAAACTTTATCAGTGATGTTTTTGTGTTTTCTTCTAGGTCAGTGATAAAAATATTAAATAATGTAGGGCCAAGAACTGATCCCTGAGGTACCCCACTAGGAACATACTTGTTCAGTGATGATTTCCTGATTACAGTTACATTGGGATCTGTCAGTTAGCCAGCTTTTAATCCATTTAATGAGTACAATGGTAATTTTATGTTGTTCTAGTTTCTTAATCAAAAAGTCATGTGGTACCAAGTCAAACACCTTACAGAAGTATAAATATATTATAGCAACACTATTACCTTTATCAACCAAATCTGTAATCTCATAAAAAAAAGATATCAAGTTAGTTTGATGGGATCTATTATCCATAAACCCACACTGATTGGCATTAATTATGTTACCCTCCTTTAATTCTTTATTAACCGAGTCCTGTATCAGTCTCTCCATTATCTTGCCTAGGATCAATGTCAAACCGACAGACCTATAATTAACCAGGTCAACCCATTTACCCTTTTAAAATACTGGCACAACATTAGCTTTCTTCCAGTCTTCTCAACTTCCCTGGTTTTCCAACTCTTATTGAAAAATCAACATTAACGATCCAGTGAGTTCCTCAGTCAGCTTTTTTAAAACTCTCGGGTGCAGGTTACCTGGACCTGCTGATTTTAAAATGTCTAACTTTATTAGCTAACAACCTCCTGAGATCTAGTGGAATAGAAAGAGTATTATCTTACAATAGGACTATATAATCTATTTTCCCAAATAGATAACACAAATATTTATTCAACACTTCTGCCTTTTCTGCATTATTATTGCTAATTCTACCATTTCCACCTGGTAATGGACCAGTTCCATTGTTAGGATTCTTTTTGTTCCTAATGAATTTTAAAAATGCCTTTTTTTTTTTTTTACTGTCCCTAACTCTGCTGGCCATAGATTTCTCCCTTTGCGTCCCTTAATAATTTTCTACAATTCATAGTAATGAATATAAATCAGAAGCTATCAAATTCCCTTTCCTCCATTTGTTTTACACACACCTTCAGTTCCCTGCTAAACCAGGTGTGTGTGGGGTGGGTCTTGTTTGTTTTATGGCCTTCTTCCTCAATTGTGGGTCTTTTGGACACCTAGAAAAGCAAAGTTTTTTTAAGCAGTTCACAATTATTCACATTTTTCTCATTAAATTCTTCCTCCCATCTGATTTGGATAATAACTGTTTTCAGTTTTGTGCAATTGGCCCTTTTAAACTGTATATATTACTGGTCTGGATTTTATTGTTTGCACAGTATAAATATGATCAAGTCATGATCACTTGTTCCTAAGTTACCATTAATTTTTAGTTGTGTCATCAGTGTCAGGATGAGGTCTAACACAGAGTTCCCCCATCTCGGATTCAACACTTTTTGGAGTTCAGAAATGGTCATCTATAATGTTTAGAAACTCCAAGGATATTTTAGTACTGGCAGCGTAAGAACTCTAGCATATGTCACTCAAACTGAAGTCCCCCATGATCATGCAGCTTTTTTACCCCCTATACATCATAGACAGGTACATAAAGAGCCAGTCATCTGGTTCCCTAGGATGATTTGGTGGTCTGTAACAGACACCAACTAATACCCAATCTTTTGCTTTATCTGTTAGGACATTGATCCATAAACATTCAAGATCATTTTCTTTTAAGTTATCTGCGGCTCAGAAATAGATAATGCCATTTTTGACAGAGTGCCATTTTCCCTCCCCTTTTGCTCACTTGATCCTTCCTAACTATGTTACAACCTTTGATGTTAACATTCCAATCATATGACTCATCCCACCAGGTTTCAGTAACACCAACTAGTTCTAATTTATGCTCATAAATGAGCCATTCCAATTCTTCTTGTTTGTTATCTAGGCACCTAGCACTGGTGTACAGGCAATTCAAGAATTTCTTCTCTTCCTGTCCTTTGGTTCCTTGATTAATTTTGTTCTCAACATTTTGATTTTGTGCTAAATTAATGTTTAGATCTTCCATCTTTTTACACCCTCCTGACTACTCTAGCCAGCCTGTGTCTGAAAAGATTGGTTCCCCTTCTACTGAGTTGGAGGCCATCCAAACTATACAGCCCTCTCTCCTCATAGAAAGTGGACCAGTGTTCCACAAAACCAAAACCCTGCACCATTTACCTAGCCAGCAGATCACTTCCAGAATCTTTTGCCTTCTGTCTTCTAGCACTAGTGGGACAACAAGATTTGCACAGATCAATTGGACATTATTATTCTTCAGCATGCTTCCAAGTTCCCTGAAGTCATCTATTATCTGCAAGATAATCCCAGACAGTGTCATTATTGCCAATATGTACCATTGTTACACCACTCTTATAAAAGAAAAAGTACACTGAACCAGGCGCTGCAGAGATGGAAAACACTGGTAAGATGATGGGGGGGGGGGGAGGCAGAGCTTCACTACCCTGGAGCCGGTGTGTTTTGAAAAAGCAGAAGAGACCACAGAAAGCTGGTTTAGACCAGTACAAAGAGCACCAGGAATAAAGGTCGCAGAATGAAACACCCCCAAAGAAACCTAGGACTTAAAACCCTCCTGAAAGCTGAAGCAATTTGGAGATTAACAGTAGACCCTAGACGACCTGTGTGCACAGGACAGGGCTCCTGTCCACCCCTCCCCCTCTTCTTCTTACCTTACACACAGGCCTGGCCAGCCTCTGGTAGTGAGTGTGAGAGTCTGAAAGTGGGTTAGGGCTTGGGGCACTAACGCTTTCTTCCTTCCTCTAAGTGACATGGGGAGCACCCATCACTGTCTGCTATTATTTTATTATTTTATCAATAAAGCTTTAAAACTTAGACACTTGCTGTGTTCCATCATCTCCTTCCCTAATGATCCTGTAGCCTCAGCCTAATCACCTGATGCCGCAGGCAGATTGGCAACAAAAATCTGTCACACCATCACCAATGGATCCTTGCCTGTCGACTTCAGAAGCCTAACCAATCTTAGTGAGACATCTCATGTCTGGGCTCTGGGAAGGCCCTTGTTTCCTGAAGATCAGGCAGTACCCCTGCATCTTGATATACAACCATTGACTCAGGAACAGAGGAATATAAAAGCAGAACTGGGCAGCTGGGAAAAGACTTTTAGTGAAAATTGACCAGGACAAACTACGTCACTGACTGATATACATTTTGAATGCTCTTATCACACAAAGAAAAAAAGAACTAGAGAATGTATTTTTAAATTCAAGCTTAGATATCTGCAAAGTTAAATGTATACTCATAAATTAAATGTTCCATAAATTCAGGCAATAAGCAAGGAGGCCTTTCATAAATATCTTTTACCCCCCTCAAAACTAGTCTTTTCCCTGGGTTTCATGGTATATTACAAATATGGACTCTGATCTTGGACTGCACACCAGCTCTCCACCAGCACAAGGCTGTCTAGACTCAGCAGATCTGGCCCCAAGGGATGTCTCCTGTGGAAAGGAATCCTCAGATGGCATACCTGTGGCTGGGGAAGAGAGAACATGGCCAGAGCATCCACACACCTCAGCTTTCCCCAGCCCCTTTGGGGCTATTGGCAGCTGGCAGAGAACAGCCTGGGCTGCTCTAACCCATAATAGGGAACTGGATCAGAATACAGCAGCTCCATGACTGAAAGTAAATGACACCTTTGCTTCTACCTCAGCCAAGTGCTCCTTGAGGATGTGGATCATAGAATCACAGAATCATAGAATATTAGGGTTGGAAGATACCTCAGGAGGTCATCTAGTTCAATCCCCTGCTCAAAGCAGGACCAACACCAACTAAATCATCCCAGCCAAAGCTTTGTCAAGCTGAGCCTTAAAAACCTTTAAGGATGGAGATTCCACTACCTCCCTAGGTAACCTATTCCAGTGCTTCACCACCCTCCTAGTAAAATAGTGTTTCCTAATATCCAACCTAGACCTCCCCCACTGCAACTTGAGACCATTACTCCTCGTTCTGTCATCTGCTACCATTGAGAACAGCCTAGCTCCATTCTCTTGGGAACCCCCCTTCAGGTAGTTGAAGGCTGCTGTCAAATCCCCCCTCACTCTTCTGATCACTGTATGTAAAGTCTGAGCTTTAAAAACTGCACTGATTTGAGTGAAAGATACCCAAATAATTTAGACTTTGTCGAACAGGGTTACATTTTCCTCTATCTCAAAAATGGCCCGATCAATTACCTTCAGACGTGACAAAAACCAAAACCAACAAACCATCACCAGCATGAAGCCTGTCTGCCTGCCAACTTTCAGTCTGAATGGAGGTTTTTTGCTAGAATTACAGGGGGTACTAAAAGTAGCTCTTGTACTTGAACCCAGTTTGCAGCTTTAACTATGAAGGGGCTACGAATGAAGGTGCTACTAGTGGCTTCATGAGCGGCAAAATGTATTATTTAAAAAAAAACCAAAAAACTATAGTTATGAGGGTAAATATTAGAAAGCAGCTAATACGTATATTTGAAAAGAACAGCATGATACAATATCTTCAGGTGCCATAGTAGAATACAAGTATGCAGAATATTTCTACTTATAAACCTGGTTCCTTTAAACATGAATGCCAGGCACACAGCATCACAATCCAGCAGCACCAGTGGGTGTATCCCTGCTTCAGCTGCTTCTGGAACTGATGGTTCACATTTTGCCTTGAGAGAGACAGGCATATGATACCAGATCTAGCCTCAAGACACCTGGGTTCTATCCACTTCTATCTTTGCCACTGACCTGCTGTCTGACCTTGGGCATGTCACTGTGCCTCAATTTCCATCTTTGTAAGGTGATACCATTCATTATAAACATTCTTATCTGAGGTCATTATTTCTGTAGAAGAATTTAAATTGAAAGATAAAATGTGAATATAGTAGCATTATTATAGATGGTGAAATTTTCCACTAAAATCCTATATTTTGCCCCATAATTGTTCTAATTTTTAAAAGCATATTAAACAAAATTTAAAGATTTGAAAATATTAGTCTGATCACAATATTTTCTGCTCTCTGTCATGCAAAAAGGGCCTGTTATTTCTGTTAATACAATTCAATGGTGCCATTCCCTAGCTTCCAGCTGAAGACTGTCATAAATCTGCTGCCCAGCAGAGGGACCTAGAGTTGCATTTCAAAGTGTGGCCCAGGCAATAAATGCACCATTTCCAACACTTACATCCAACTTTAACAAGAGGCTTTTTATAGATAAAGCTATTGATAGTTAAGCCTGAATTAACATCCCAGTCTCCCTAACTGGCACAAATACATTGGAATAGAATCTGAATTAACTGTTTTAGAATTCTGTGCTCTTCACAGATCAAAATCTTACTTGACATCAGAGCAGAGGCAACACGTGAGGGGAAGCCCCCATGGGGTCACATGCCCCCCCAGATTTCTGCCAGGTTTATATGCCCTACCCTGAACCCTGCTGCATACCACCAAAACCTTTAAATTGTGCCCCTCCCCCCATTGTCAACAGTTACGTGTGGTCTCTGCATCAAAGTCCCTTCATTGATTTGTTTCTCCCCAGGTACAATTAGCTGTATCATTTTATCACTGTTCCTTCTGCTAAACAGCAAACAATTTAAGCACTTTCTTTCAGCAAATTTTTTTCAATAGGTTTTCTTAAATATAGAAAAAAGTTAAAAAACCCTCAGACTGAGGGTATATTTTCTGCTACGAGCCATCATGTAGTTACAGCCAGACAACTGTCTGTTTTTAACATATTTTACTAGGGATCTGAGCTAGCAGGGAGATGGCACATTTTTGTAGCACTCCAAACTTTATGGTTTATTTTTAATTCCTGTCTTTAGTTATGATTTTTTGGATGCAATAGTAGCTGACCTTCCCAGAAACTACATATAAAGAAAACTACATACTACTTGCATACTAAGAAACTACTGTCAGACTCATTATTTTAATAGTCTGGATAGTGAGGAAAGGTAAAAGCCGATATTGTTTCAATTGAGATCATTAATGATGGACCTGTAGTCTACAGAAGACAAGACAAAGGCAAACACTCTGATATAGCTAGTACCAAGTAGGTGCACCCCATGAATAAGCCCACCGGACTTTCCTTGGCTTCAGGACTATAAGGCCTAATGGTCAGAGCCAATGGAGATGCCCCTCCTCTCAGGGCTGTAATGCCTAGCAGTCAGGGTCAATAGATTTGCCCTGGAGTCAATAGAGTTGCCTTGGCTCCCAGGGCAGTAAGACCTGGTGACCAGAATCAATATGGATGACCCCTTTCTGAGAACTGAGTAGCCCAGCGGACAGTCAGGGAAGTAGGCCACCACCAAGGGGTGGGTGACAGCCAGGGCAGGGGGACCAGAGCCCTCCCTGCTCCAGCAAGTCCAGCCCAGGGCCCTAGCAGTGGTGGAGTTTTCTGCCACTGAGACAATGGGGCTCCAACTGAAACACGCCAGCTTCCCTCAGGATTATAGCTAGTCTCCCCCGAGACACTTCCTACCATGTCTCTCAGCGCCATAGTCAAGGCATTGTCAGGGTCTCCAAGCTCCTTGGTGGGTGCAGTCCCTGGTGAGTTTGATCACTCTGGAACATCCTCAGGAACCTGTGCATCTGTGTGGGTCTCGGCACCTCTAACTTCAGCATCAAGGATTCCTGCTGCTCCTGAGCTGGAGCCTGCAAAGTGTATCTTCCCTCCTTGGCAGCTGCTCCCTTTTATACTAGTGCTGCACCTGCAGCATGCCCAGTAGGGAATTGGGAGTGTGGCTTCCTCAGCCCACAGTGAGTAGTTAACTCTTCCCTGTCCAGTACAGGGTGAGTGCACCCCGCCACAACCCCTTACAGTAATTTAATCTAGCCCACATTTCCCTAGTTTGCTTATGAGAATATCCTATGGAATTGTGTCAGAAGGCTTATTAATATTAATATATATCACATCTATTGCTTCCCCCTTTTCCAGTAGGCCAGTAATCCCGTCGAAGAAGAAAATTCAGTTGATTTGGCATAATTTGTGCCTGACAAATCCATGCTGACTATTCCTTATTA
The DNA here is from genome assembly GCF_965140295.1 of Lepidochelys olivacea. NCBI lineage: Eukaryota > Metazoa > Chordata > Testudines > Cheloniidae > Lepidochelys > Lepidochelys olivacea. The sequence goes on along the minus strand of NC_140411.1, from coordinate 70,032,994 downwards.
TCCTCTAAGTGTTAACAAACTGATTGCTTAATAATTTTTTCCAGTATCATTCCAGATGTTGAAGTTAGGCTGATTGATTTATAATTACCCTTTTTAAAAATGGCACTATGTTTGCCCTTCTCTAGTCTTCAGGGACCTCACCAGTCCTCCAGGAGTTCTTGAAGATAATTGGTAATGGTTCTTAAATTACTTCAGCTAGGTCCTTAAATACTCTAGGATGAATTTTGTCAGGCCCTGACAACTTGAATATATCTAACTTATCTAGTTATTCTTTAACATATTCTTCCCCCATTCTAGCTTGCATTCTTTCTCCCTTGTTGTTTATATTAATTCCTTTGAGAATCTGGCCACCATTAACCTTTTTAGTGAAGCAAAATGGCAAACATCTCAGACTTTTTGACGATCAGTTATTAGCTTTGCTTCCCTTCTATATAGAGGACCTACACTTTCCTTCATCTTTCTCTTGCTCCTAATGTATCTAAAGAACCTCTTCTTGTTGCCTTTTATGTCCCTTGCTAGGTGTAACTCATTTTGTGTCTAAGCCTTTCTGATTTTGTCTCCACATGCTTGTGCTTTTCTTTTGTACTCCTCCTGAGCATTTTGTCCATGTTTCTACTTATTGTAGAATTCCTTTTTTTTCCCCCTGGTCATTAATCAACTCCTGATGGAGCCATATTGGCCTTCTACTATTCTGGCTAGCTTTCATTTACATTGGAATAGCCTGCAGTTCTGTCTTTAACATTGTCTCCTTGAGAAACAGCCAGCTCTCCTGCACTCCTATTTCCTTTAGAAAATCTTCCCCTGAGACCTCACCTACCACTTCTTAGAGTTTATTAAAGTCTGCGTTAAGTCCTTTCTCCTTATTCCACTGCTCTTATTTCTCCTTAGACCAACATAATAATTTAATGATCACTTTCACACAAATCACCTTGCACCTTCAGATTCCCTACCAACTCCTTCTTGCTGGTCAGAATCAGAGGTGAAAGTAAGCCGGTACAGTCCGGTACAGTGTACCGGCAAGAGCCAGTATGCCATGCCGGACCGGACTGCCTTCCCCGGTGGTGATTTAAAGGGCCTGGTGCTCCTGCCACTGCGGGGAACCCCGGGACCTTTAAATCACCTCCGGAGCTCCAGCAGTGGGGCTTGGGCAGCGCTTTAAAGGGCCCGGGGCTCCCCGAAGTGGCAAGACCCCCGGGCCCTTTAAAGCACCGCTGGAGCCCGGCTGCCGCTAAGGGTAACAGTGGTAGGGCTCCGGCAGGGATTTAAAGGACCCGGGGCTCTGGCCGCTGCGGGGAGCCCAAGGCCCTTTAAAGCACCACCGGAGCTCTGGCAGCGGGGCTCGGGTGGGGGCTCCCAGCAGTGGCCGGAGCACTGGGCCCTTCAAATCCCCGCCTGAGCCCGGCTGCCGGAGCCCCGGGGCTCCGGCAGCCGGGCTCCAGCAGGGATATTAAATGCCCGGAGCTCTGCGGCGGATGGAGCCCCGGGCCCTTTAATTCACCCCTGAGCCCAAGGGCTCCCAGCCAGAGCACCGGTGCCTTTAAATCGCCTCTTCTGGTTGAGGCCACACCCCCACTCAGGACTCCGGCATATCAGCAAGTCCTTTAAGTTACTTTCACCCTGATCAGAGTCAAGTCTAAAATGGCTGTCCTCCTGCAATGGGGTATATAAACCTCATGCTGGAGAGCAAGGGATTAAGGGACAGATCTGGGGCTAGGCAGCCAGTCGCACCTGTAAAGTCTGCACAAACAGAAGGCAGGGCTTTAAAAAAGGAAACACAGCAGATCAAGGGGGCAGCAGCAGAAGAGAGGAAAGGGCTGCTCTGAGCTCTAAAGTACTGCCCAGGAGCTCATTGCCTGGGTCCTGGCAAGGTAGGCTTGTGCAAACTCACAGAGGAGAGGCAGGCGACTGAGACTGCAGGCCAGAGCCTTGGTTATAGTGAGTGACTCACTAGGACGCAAAAATGAGATTGGGGCAGAAAGCTGTCCAGTTCAACACCCGATGGTATTGAGTGTAACTGCCCACCATTGGTCCGTGGACTGGAGCCGGGTAGAGAGGGTGGGCTTGGGCTCCCCTACGCACTTGGAGAGAACATTAGCACACCTGGAGTTTTCAGCGAGGTGAGAGACCTGCTGGAAAAGACCTTGACTGTTCAAGCACCCAGCCTCAATGAAGTCTCTGTGCTAAAGGGGAGGAGTGGAAACTCTTGGGGCAGAGGTGCTGAAGGACTGTATTGTGCTTTCAAAGTGTATGTGCCCTGCCAACCACACTCACCAATCACACGGTGGCACTGTGGTGATGGTACACCTTTTACACCCTCTTGTTATAACATTACGAATTGTTAGTCAAATATATCCTAAATAATGTTAGAGAAATTCATATTATATGTATTATTAGAAGAAAATAAAAAGGAATTTTTGCTCTTTGAATGTATCTTTGATGTAGCATTTCAGAACTTAGCTGAAACAGCTTCAGGTTTGAGTAAAATCATGAAACCTGGTTTGTGTGTCTTATTTGTAAAAAACCTTGGTCTGTGTAAATATCAGGGTGAAGCAGAGTGTTTATGAAGGAATTGTTAACTTGAGGTGCCCCCCAGGACACGCTAATGAGCAAAAACCCAAGGCCACAAAAACAGACCAGTCAGGAGAATAACAACTACTGTAAGATAAGCATTGAATAGAGTTAGTGGGGTGGTCAGCAGAGAATAGATGACAAAAGTAGACAGATAAAAGTAAGTTTTAGCAGGATAAGCAAAAATTTATTAGTTTAGGTTAGTTATTGTGATTTATGCATTAGAACATTTTAATTATGAAGTTAAAATAGGTAGGTACACAGATGAGGTAACTTGGTAAACTGAGTCTGCACAAAGTTACAGAACAGGAGATACAAGATCCATGTCTGATGACAAAAGAGATGAGAAGATACAGAAGAACACAGGACATACCAGCAATCTATAAAGTGTTTCCTTGTCTCCGGGAGAGGCAACTTTATCAATTATCTTTCTTGCCTGATCTGCTTTTGCATGTATATGTAATTTATAGATAATAGCATTGTGTTAAAAATGTACAAAATAAAGCCTAAAAGAAACTGTTTAAACCTAAATTGAAGTGGAGCTTGTTTTTCATGCAATATCCTGGTTACTACTTCCACTTCTAGAACAAAAAGTTGTCCCCAGTACATTCCAAGATCTTACTGGACATATGGTGTTTTGCCATATTACTTTTCCAATAGATGTATGGGTAAAGTTCCCATTACTACCAGGTCCTGCATTTTGGATATTTCTGTTATTTGTTCTAGAAAATGCCTCATCTACCTCCTCTTCCTGATTTGGTGGTCTATAGTAGACCACTATCATGACATCACACCTATTATTTTTTTACCCTTTTTATCTTTACCCAGAGAGTTTCAAGTGGTCTACCTCTTACACTTATTTTGAGGTTCAGAAGGATGTTCTTGATATCTAATACAACACCTTCTTGCTTTTTAACCTGCCTGTCTTACCTGAACAAACTATACCCCTCTGTACCCATATTCCATGAGATGTATCCTACCACTGTGATGCCAGTTAAGTCATAATTTAGCTTATGTACTAATACTTCCAGTTCTTTGTATTTATTCCCCATATCCTTGCATCTATGTATAGACACCTAAGATGCGAGCAGATTGCTCCACTGGATTTCCCTCTTATTGCTCTTATGACCCTATTGCAATTTTCCAGCTCCCTCTGCCCCCCGTCAACATTCAGCCCTCTCTTAAAGTTGCTTTTTGTATGCTTACTTGTGGGCTGTTGTCACCTGCCCGCTTTGAATCTAGTTTAAAGGCCTCCTCACTAGGTTGGTGAGTCAGTGCACTAAGATGTTTTCCCACTTCTTGGTAAGGCAGACCCCATCATGTCCCAGCAGACCTTCTTCTTGGAACAGCATCCCATGATTGAGGAATCTGCAGATCTCCTGTCAACACCATCTGTACAGCCATGTACTCATTTCCAGTATGCATGTGTCCTTGCCTGGGCTCTTCTCCTCCAGTCTCCTGGTAGAGGGTAACACAACCTGCACACCTGACTCCTTCATACATTGACCAGAGCCCTGTAGTCACTGCTGATCTCCTTGGGGTCAAACCTGCCAGTATCATTATTTCCCACATGGATGAGCAGCATGGGGTAGTGATTGGAGGATCAGATGACTCCTCAGATACAGGCTCCAGGCAGGCAGCACACCTCCCAGAACATCATGTGAATATGGCAGATAGATGCTCTGTCCCGCTCAGAAGGGAGTCCCCAGCCACCAGCACCCTCAGACTCCTTTCCTTCGGGATGTGTTGGCTTTGAGCCCCACAGGCTAGGTGGCAGGTTGCTCCTCCTGGTCAGCTATTGGGGTCTGCTCCTCGTATCCTGTTGCCAGTACAGCATACCAGGTCTCCACTTAGATGGATGGGCACCTGGATTAGGGTGGAGCAGTGTCCGAGGTGGCCAAAAGCTAGTCTCCATCCCATAGAGCAGCCAGTTCTCCTTCTTCCTTTGGTGCTGCTGTAGTCATCTGTAGTCAGCCAGCATCCTCCATCCTAGATGTTTCTAACATAAGAATCCAAATCGAACAGAATAGAGCTCAAACCTGAGTGATGACCCATGGAAAAGGAACCTTATGGTTGCATACAATGGAATTTGTTTTTAACTATAAACACTGTTTTAAAGGATGTTTTCTCACTATGTGAATTAAATAAACCAATTTTTAAAAAGAAAATTGGAAACATAATCTGTCAATTATGGCAGGACAGACAATGTAGATGTTCCACATTTTGGTTATTTGTTACACATTTTGATAGCTTTTGTCATACACTGGCAGGCTTGAAGATTGAAAGGTATACCTTGCCTTGGTATCTGAGTGACAGTTATCATATTATGGATTTTTCTAGGTCCTTCCTGCCACCATCTGGTCAGAGCTTTTGTTGTTTTACTTTATACTGGGACATCAGTGGGGTTCCAGTGTGACAAGAGAGTTTTGCCTCAGTTGCCTGGAATGCCTTATCAAGCTCTGAATGGTAAAATCTGCAGAAAAACCTCAGAAGTGGTTTAGTTTCCTGAAATTACAAAAACTGTTTAAGTGAACGTAAAATAAGTGGTGATGGTGTCAGGACCCTTTGACATGTTTAGAATAGTGATTATTTTTAGGAACAAAGTTTTAATTAAATAAAAATCAATAATAGTTTAAATTAGAAAAAATTAGTGATGGTGGCCATAGGGTTATGTAATGTAGTGGGAAATCCATAGAAATACATGAGAGCCCATAGAAATGAATAGGGATGATGCAATCAACCTGTGGGGAATGATTCAGCAAAATCCCATAGAGATACATTATAGCCCATACAATGTCTGTTAGTCTATAAGGTGCCACAGGACTCATTGCTGCTACTGTAGCTCAAAGAAACCAATAGGATTCCGAGACAAGAAGTAGCTGAAGTTCATCTAAAGTTTATCTGGAAAACCCCATAGGAATGCATTGAGCCTATAGAAGTCTATGGGACAGAGGAGGAGCTTATTGTGCATGTGACTAATTAGCATATGCTAATCTCTGGGACCTGATTGGCTGATCTTGAGTGTCAAATGTCAGTACATGTAACAAATTAGCATATGCAAATCCCTGAAAGATGATTGGCTGAATTACAATTATAAATTAATAGTTAATGAGCTAAAATTGTATATAAAGGTGACAGCCAGCAAGCTAAAACTCCGTAGGGATAGGAACCAGCAAAAGAGCAGAACACAGCCGGACAGCTACGAGAAGACACCTGCATAAGAGAAGCCACCCAAGAAGCTACACTGAAGAAACTGCTTAAAAACCAACAACTGTAACAGCCGCAGCAGCCTACCCATGATTCCAAGGTTGCCCCTGGCAATAACCACTTCTGGCCACCAGCCAGCAGGAGGCCGCCACAGCAGCCCAGCAGCAGCAACCAGCAGGCTTCTGTCTCCCCTGCCTGAGGAGCCATTTTACCTCAGCGGGAGTGTCAAGGTTCCTCCCCCACTCTGAACTCTAGGGTACACATGTGGGGACATGCATGAAAAACCTCCTAAACTTACTTTTACCAGCTTAGGTTAAAACTTCCCCAAGGTACAAATTAATTTTATCTTTTGTCCTTGGAATATCCACTGCCACCACCAAACCCTAACTGGGTTTACTGGGAAACGTAGTTTGGACACGTCTTTCCCCCCAAAATCCTCCCAACCCTTGCACCCCACTTCCTGGGAAAGGTTTGGTAAAAATCCTCACCAATTTGCATAGGTGACTACAGACCCAAACCCTTGGATCTGAGAACAATGAAAAAGCATTCAGTTTTCTTACAAGAAGACTTTTAACAGAAATAGAAGTAAATAGGAGTAAAGGAATCACCTCTGTTAAATCAGGATGGTAGATACCTTACAGGGTAATTAGATTCAAAACATAGAGAATCCGTCTAGGCAAAACCTTAAGTTACAAAAAAGACACACAAACAGAAATAGTCATTCTATTCAGCACAGTTCCTTTCTCAGCCATTTAAAGAAATCATAATCTAACACATACCTAGCTAGATTACTTACTAAAGTTCTAAGACTCCATTCCTGGTCTATCCCTGGCAAAAGCAGCATACCGACAGCCACAGACCCTTTGTTCTCTCCCTCCTCCCAGCTTTTGAAAGTATCTTTTCTCCTCATTGGTCATTTTGGTCAGGTGCCAGTGACGTTACCTTTAGCTTCTTAACCCTTTACAGGTGAGAGGATTTTTCCTCTGGCCAGGAGGGATTTTAAAGGGGTTTACCCTTCCCTTTATATTTATGGCAGGGAGCAACCGGCCGCCCAGCACAGCAGCATCTAGAGAAGCCACTCTCAAGCAGCACTCTCTATAGCATCGCGCCTGATATCTGACAGAACAGAAGGACCATAGACTGTGTCAGAGGGAATTGAAGAAGCTGTTGTAAGTGTAAATCTTCCTTTTTACCCTTTTATTCCTCAAATATATGGGTATTGTCTGTAAATAAAGCTGGATGCCTGTGTCAGTGGTTTGAGCATTGGCCTGCTAAACCAAGGGTTGTGAGTTCAATCCTTGATGGGGCCATTTAGGGATCAGGGCAAAAATTGGGGATTGGTCCTGCTTTGAGCAGGGGGTTGGACTAGATGACCTGTTGAGGTCCCTTCCAACCCTGATATTCTATGATGTCTACTGATGGTTTGAGTGAGATCTCCCTACCCATTCAGTAACCCTAACTAAAGCCAACACTTATTGGATGTTAGTGTTAAGCAATTAATATTAGAGTTCATCAATATATTGTTACATGTTTTTTGTTACTTGTTAGAGAGTATTAAGTAAACGATTACATGATTAAATTATTGTATGTTATAGATTTAAGTGGAAGTGTTATTTTGTGTTGTTTTGTTTTTCACGCCACTTCTTTTACATTTACTGTTTGTTTTATTTTTATCCCTATCTCTCCTCTTTTATTGTAACCTTTTACTTCTAAATAAACATTTTTGTTTTTGAAGAATTTACTGCTTGCTGCCTATTCTTGATCGGAGGGCTGTATCCGTGTCCTTCAAGGGGAAAGTTAGCTGGCTTTGGTTTGCGGCTTTTCTTTGGAAAATCCATCGGGCAGGCCTCAACCTTTAATACCAGAATAAGCAAAAGAAAAGAGTTTTAAATCTAAAAAGACAGCAGAGTTCAAATCTTCTGGTAACACCAAAGCTATAATGGAGAAAAATATGGCCCTTTGTCTTGTTCCGTTTTGTTTTTGTCCCTTTTTCTTTTGAAAACACCTTGTAAGATGAGCTATCACTTATGGCAACTTACAAATGAATTTAGGTTTGCTTCTCTACAGAGAAAGAGAAATGCTGTATTATTCCATCATAGGTTTGTGTAGTCTAAGGGGATGATCAATGTGCTTATGTGTGTGGGTTTTTCGTTTTTTTGTTTGTTTTTTTTTAAATTCAACCACCCAATGTAAATTCTCTTCAAGCCAAAACACATATTTTAAGTAATTTCCTATGGAGAAAAATATTTTACAATTTTTTTTCTTTGTTTTGCCAAGAATAAGAACTTTTTGCAAAAAAAGTCTTGTATACTGTGTGATGTTATTGACATGAACTGGGACCGTATAGATCATTGTTGCAACCAAGGTCCTGTAGTGGCACCAAATCTTGTATAAACGGGGTCAAATAAGATGCCTAAGGGAAAGGTTATGGTTTGATGGTTACGATAATGCTATCTGTATGCATATATCATTTTTGTATTTAAAGTTATAAGTATTGGCTCTATACTGTCTGTAGTTCAAACTTGTGCTATGCTTCTGGGTGTCACCCCAGACAAGTTGGTATCAGCTCTGCCTCGCTTGCTTGATGGCCCATTAAGGACCATCAGCTATAGAATTGACCCATTGAGAGAAGGCAGACACACCCTGTGACTCAGCAAGGCATGCAGGGACATACCTATGGACAGAACTCTAAGGTTTTTCCATGCCATGTGATGGACAGCTTGTCTTTGAAACAAAGAAAGAAAGACCACATGGCAAGAGAATATAAAAAGCTGCTGCAACTCCTCCATCTTGTCGTCAATCCTGCTTCTTACCTCTGGAGGGACTTTGCTACACATGGAAGCTCTACACAAAGGACTGATGACCCATCCCAGCTGTGGATGTACTCCAGAGACTTGATCTGAACCTGCAGTTTATTCTATCACTGCTGCAAGCCTGAACCAAGAACTTTGCCATTACTGTATGTAATTGATTCCATTTAACCAATTCTAGCTCTCATCTATATCTTTTTCCTTTTATGAATAAATCTTTAGATTTTAGATTCTAAAGGATTGGCAACAGCATGATTTGTGGGTAAGATCTGATTTGTATATTGACCTAGGTTTGGGGGATTGAGAGAACCTCTTTTCTTTTACTGGGGTATTGGTTTTCATAACCATTTGTCCCCATAACAAGTGGCACTGGTGGTAATACTGGGAAACTGGAGTGTCTACGGGAATTGCTTGTATGACTTATGGTTAGCCAACCAAAGTCTTCTCTATTTGGCTGGTTTGGTTTGCCTTGGTGTGCATGGAAACCACAGCCTTGGGCTGTAGCTGCCTTGCTTTAAGCAATTTGTCCTGAACTGGCACTCTCAGTTGGGTCCCACCAGAACTAGCCTCATTACATACTGTACATTGGAACTCAGACTTCCAATGCATCTTAAGAACTCCATTTTCTTGAATCATCAGTCAGGGTTAACCCAAAAAGACTTCAAGATATTAAAAGAAATAGGGGGGGAAAAACAACTTAGGAAACTGACATTTCTTTGACATGACAATTTGGGAAAGAGAAACTAGCAGTAATATGAGCAGTTCTTATTTTGTTCTTATTATATTATCTTACAATAAACCATTGAAACACCATCTGAGAGATGGAATTCAGACAATAATTCCAATGATATTAAATTATCTAATTTAGAAAAATGAGTCAAGTGATTCTTACCTCTTTAAAGTCCATGGAAAAGAAACAGTCTTCGAGTCTGCAAGTAGATAAGGGGATAAGAAGGAAAGTGCAATTGATCTCCTCTAAAATCTTACAGTCATGAACATTTATTATGGCATGAAGCAGAAAGTGAGAGACACTTATAAATGAGATCCAACAGTCTACCTAGACACATCTTGCTGAAATAATACTGTTCAGATGGCATCTTTAAGACTTAGATTCTGAAAGCATAAACTATTTTAAAATGAATGTAAGTTGATATATTCATTTGTAACAAAAAGAATCTGACATACTGTGGTCACTGTAATATGTAATTTCACCCTGGGGATTCAGTTTCCAGAGGTGATATAATTTTCTTTAAAACAGTACTGAAAACCACAAAGGGCTAGATTAAATAAATATCCTATCCTAGGAAGGATATGAATTTTGATGTTTACTCTACCACTGAGAAACATACAGAAGAAAGAGTTGGTACACAGTTCAAATGCTCATTTAAATTATCTCTTCAATGTATAGGGACTGGGATGGGCTGGTGGAGGGGAGAGGAAGGAAAATTAGATTTACATTTGCTTTATTTAAATCTTTTTTATTCAATTCAGGCATATTAAAATATGTTCTAAGAGAAGACCACAACATAATGGAGACACAGAACCAAATCCACTATGGCATGGTTGATTTAAAAAAAAAAAAAAAGGGGGTAGCTTTTGAAATCTATACTGAAAGGCTCTGAATTTAGTTGAAAACTTACGATAAGACTACTTAGGATCCAGTAAGATTACAGTACAACTGAATGCATATACTCTAGAATGGAATGGTCCGATAAGTGCTGTCATAATACTTCCTCCTAGAAAGCACAATCTAGCATCTACTGAAGTCAATGAGAGTGGATGAAGGGCAGATTCTCTATTTTTGCTTTTTACACCTATTTGATACTCTTGAATGCTGCTTTTTTGTAAGTTTCTACCACCTGAAGTTGTTGTACCTCTTTCACATCACTGGGAAGTACATGTATCCTTAACCAAGCCATATTGGATTTATTTACAACTCAACAGAGAGTCACATGGGCCCTGATTCAGCAAAATACTTAAGCATATGCCTAACTTTAAGCACATAAGTAGTCCCGTTGAATGCAGTGAGACTATTAACAGGATTAAATTTAAGTGTGGCAGAAGTATTTTGTGGAATTGGGGCCAGAATGCTCAGCAGTTTGCAGGACTGAGCTTGTGCTTGCTCAATGGACTCTGTAAAACAGGACACAATTCAGGTCAAAATAACATTCACAGTTAAAAACTTTTGCTTTCAGACAGGTGGGAACTTTGGAGATGCTGGACATTCTTGCAGGAGTTTGAAAGGATCATTATGGCTCAGATTGAGACAGTATGGGAAGCAAAGTGGTAATAGGAATTGGACATAATCCAGAAAGATATGATCAAAAAGAATGAGCAGATGAAGTCAAAACTAATAAGAGGAGATTTCAACTATCCAGACATACAGAAAAAGGGATACAATGAGAGAAATAAATCAAGCAACAGTCTTGTGCTATATCCTCAATATATTAAAAGGTGACAAAAAAGGTAAAGGCTTGACTTTCAGCAGCACAGCTGTTATAATGTAAAGGCAGAGGACTCACTAATGACTATAATCCAGTTGGATTCATTATTCCAGACTGAAACCAAAAGAGAAAAATCAAGAATTTTGATTTTAGAAGAATGGGGGAAGTACTAGAAAGAATCCATGGAGTAAGCTAGCAATGGGAGGAGGGAAGGACAGTGTTCAGAAAGCAATTACTGTATGTCCAAGGGTTATGTGTACCATCTAGCAATATGTACACTACAAGAGGAAAAAGACCATTGCAGATGAACAAGAAATTGAAAAAGATAAGGATAAAAAAGGCATCGGAGAGTCACAAAACATCACGCACAGAGGCAGAATGAAAAGTTTACAGATGAACTTAAGATAGCATAAAACAAAGAAGAAAATCTAAAGCAGAGAATTAAATGAAGACTGCACAAGAAATAAGCTAGTATCAGAAAAACATTTCAAGCACATGTAAGAATAGATCTCTGAGGTATGCAGAAAAGTCTCCAAGAGAAAACTGGAGCAGCGCATTCAGTCCACAGCCCTTTCCCCTAGACCTGTGTTTTATTACCACAAAAATTTGCATGTGATACCAAGTTGGGAGGGGTTGCAAGTGCTTTGGAGGATAGGATTAAAATTCAAAAAGAACTGAACAAACTGGATAAATGATCTGAAGTAAACAGGATGAAATTCAATAAAGACAAATGCAAAGTACTCCACTTGGGAAGGAACAATCAGTTGCACACATACAAAATGGGAAATGACTGCCTAGGAAGGAGTACTGTGGAAAGGGATTATGAGGTAATAGTGGATCACAAGTGAAATGTGAGTCAACAGTGTAACACTATTGCAAAAAAAAAAAAAAAAGCAAACATCATTTTGGGATGTGTTAGCAAGAGTGTTGTAAGCACGAGAAAAGAAGTAATTCTTCGATTTTACTACGTGCTGGTTAGGCCTCAACTGGAGTATTGTGTCCAGTTCTGGGTGACACTTTTCAGGAAAGATGTGGACAAATTGGAGAAAGTCTACAGAAGAGCAACAAAAATTATTAAGGATCTAGAAAACATGACCTATGAGGGAATATAGAAAAAAACGGGTTTGTTTAGTCTCGAGAAGAGAAGATTAAGGAGGGGGGGAACATGATAATAGTTTTCAAGTACACAAAACATTGTTACAAGGAGGAGTGAGGTAAATTGTTCTCCATAGCCTCTGAGTATAGGCAAGGGCAGTTTAAGTTGGTCATTAGGAAAAACTTCCTGTCAGGGTGGTTAAGCACTGGAATAAATTGCCAAGGGAGGTTGGGGAAGCTCCATCATTGGAGTTTTAAGGCCAGGTTAGATAAACATCTGTCAGGGATGTTCTAGATCAGGGATCGGCAACCTTTCAGAAGTGGTGTGCCGACTTTTCATTTATTCACTCTAATTTAAGGTTTCACATGCCAGTAATACATTTTAACGTTTTTAGAAGGTCTCTTTCTATAACTCTATCATATATAAATGAACTATTGTTGTATGTAAAATAAATAAGGTTTTTAAAAATGTTTAAGAAGCTTCATTTAAAATTAAATTAAAATGCAGACCTTATCAGTGTAGCATGATCCTTACCCTTGCTTTTCCTTGCTGAGTTTTCCAATGTCTGGCACGTCTTTGGATACTTTAAGCTGTACACAGACTTCTGAGTGATTAGTTGCTAGTTGGGGATTCCAGCACAAAGTTTCTTCTCCAACAAAGCAAGTTGCAGTGGGGGAGGTTTAGGTTGGATATTAGGAAAAACTTTTTCACTAGGAGGGTGGTGAAGCACTAGAATGTGTTATCTAAGGAGGTGGTGGAATCTCCTTCCTTTTAGGTTTTTAAGATCAGGCTTGACAAAGCCCTGGCTGGGATGATTTACCTGTGGATTGGTCCTGCTTTGAGAAAGGGGTTGGACTAGATGACCTCCTGAAATCCCTTCCAACCCTGATATTCTATGATTCTATGATTCTAACCAGCTCTGAGAGGACAGAGGACAGATTTCATGTGTGAAGATACCTGTTCACACAGGTATGTGGATACAAATGCTGAAAGGATTGCAAACACAATTTTCTTCAAACAGTTAAATTTCACTGGCAGGGACATCCAGCAGATCAGAATAGAGGCCCCATGATCTCTCTCTGTAGCTTCAAGTGAACTCTGCAGATCTCCAAACTTTGATGCCCACAATTGTGAGCTTTTTAACTGAATGAGCTGCATTTCGAAATCTTCAACACCCATCCACTGAAATACAGACAAATCTAAGTCACTTTCTTTGAACTTTTCCGGTTTAATTAGAAAACAAAGCATTGGTCCAAATGGCTGGAAATCTTGAAATCTGTCAGAAAATTCTGATTCCAGTTCTTCCATGTACATTCTTATCTCAACATCAAACGCAGTGTGCTTTTCTACGTGGCATGATAGTGATGTAAGCAGCAAATCAGGACTTAAAAATATCCCAGTACAGTGGAGCTGGAACAATTTTTAAGGTGGGGGTGCTGAGCTGTGCCCCCTCTTGCCCCTGTCTGCACCCCTCACTGCCCCAGACTGCAGCCAGTGGACCACAACTGGGACAGCTGCAGACCCCCAGGCCAGCGACCAGGACCCCAGGCTCACAGCAGAGCCCCCGGAACCGGTGGCTGGGACCCGGGCCGTGTGCGTGCCACTGAAAATCAGCTCGCATGCCGCCTTTGGCACGCATGCCATAGGTTGCCTACCCCTGTTCTAGCAGTAAGGTGGGGAAATACTTCCTTGCTGCCAGTAGTCCTGCTGATGAGTGACAGGTCAACTGGCATGGATGAGAATGTGACAGCAGAGGCAAATGTATGACTGTAACTCCATACAGGTAACACTTGGAATATATGGTATGGGTCTGCCCTTTCCTATCTTTTATTACCAAACCAGCTTCTAGTTTAAGACACTTTTTCGTTTCTCTATGTCAGCAGTCTAGTCTAGTTTGGTTGAGGTGGAGCCTATCCCTTCTGCATAGGTAATTCCTTTCCCCAAAATTTCCCATAATAAATTGAAAACCATTCTCTCTACCCTACTATATTACCCATGCATCCGAAATCCCACATGTGCTCTCAGAAATTTTTCACATAATAGCACAATGCACGGGGTCTCTGGGGATTCCAGCCCAAAGTTTCTTCTCCAACAAAACTCATGCCCAGAGCAAGGAAACAAAACAGAGTCAACCACCAAGTTCTATCAGTGGGCCATAGACAAACCCCCCTCATGTCCAACCCCCAGGCCTCCCTGCATCCTGCTCCCAACTGGCTCCCTCATGAGTGCACTCACCACAGTTCCCCATACTTGTAGCAGGTCTTGCGGCTGTCATTGAGTGAGTCCTTTGGGCAAGGCAGAGAGGACACAGGCTTCAGGAAGTGAAGGGAAGCCAGGCAGCCCACTCTCCCCCGCTCCACGGGAGTGAACTCTAGTGCAGAAGGTGGTCCCATGGCAATGTGCCTTTTCTCCTTGTGGAGATACTGGTGAACTTTCCTCACACACAACAGATGATTTATTGATAAGAACAAAAAATATTAAAAGCACTGTCATAAATATAAAGGGAAGGGTAAACCCCTTTGAAATCCCTCCTGGCCAGGGGAAAGCTCCTCTCACCTGTAAAGGGTTAAGAAGCTAAAGGTAACCTCGCTGGCACCTGACCAAAATGACCAATGAGGAGACAAGATACTTTCAAAAGCTGGGAGGAGGGAGAAAAACAAAGGGTCTGTGGGTCTGTCTATATGCTGGTTTCTGCCGGGGATAGACCAGGAATGGAGTCTTAGAACTTTAGTAAGTAATCTAGCTAGGTATGTGTTAGATTATGATTTCTTTAAATGGCTGAGAAAAGAATTGTGCTGAACAGAATAACTATTTCTGTCTGTGTATCTTTTTTGTAACTTAAGGTTTTGCCTAGAGGGGTTCTCTATGTTTTTGAATCTAATTACCCTGTAAGATATCTACCATCCTGATTTTACAGGGGGGGATTTCTTTATTTCTATTTACTTCTATTTTTATTAAAAGTCTTCTTGTAAGAAAACTGAATGCTTTTTCATTGTTCTCAGATCCAAGGGTTTGGGTCTGTGGTCACCTATGCAAATTGGTGAGGCTTTTTATCCAACATTTCCCAGGAAAGGGGGGGGGTGCAAGTGTTGGGAGGATTGTTCATTGTTCTTAAGATCCAAGGGTCTGGGTCTGTAGTCACCTAGGCAAATTGGTGAGGCTTTTTACCAAACCTTGTCCAGGAAGTGGGGTGCAAGGTTTTGGGAAGTATTTTGGGGGGAAAGACGCGTCCAAACAGCTCTTCCCCAGTAACCAGTATTAGTTTGGTGGTGGTAGCGGCCAGTCCAAGGACAACGGGTGGAATATTTTCTACCTTGGGGAAGTTTTGACCTAAACTGGTAAAGATAAGCTTAGGAGGTTTTTCATGCAGGTCCCCACATCTGTACCCTAGAGTTCAGAGTGGGGGAGGAACCTTGACAAGCACAGAGAAAATGGAGTAAAAACAAGAAGAAACTGCTTAATATGCCTAGATTTACACGTTGAGTGAGCTAAATTATGGAAGGCTTTTTGAGCTTATATTACAGAAAAGAAACACTGTTTTCTGAACATGAAAGTAATCTGTGGCTCTGACCCCAGTGTCAAAGTTCCCACCCCATTCTGTCCCAAGCGAGCCTCACTTCTCTGTATTCAGAGACCCCTCTTCCCTTCACTCTAGGTCCACATGCCTGTACTGACACACTTCGTCATCTAGGGCAGCCACCTTCCATTCTCCAAGCCAGTTTTCCCCCAGTTACCTATATTCACACACAGTAGGGTTTTAGACTTGCTTGTTTTCTCTATACACAGTTTTTGCATGGATTCATCTATATTTAGAAATCAAGATAGTAAAATCTGTGTCAAAACTGTGCATAGACAGGGCCTAAGTCTTTTGCAGTGGCACCGACTGCCCACTTAGGTTTGACCCTGCAGACCTCCATCACAATGTGGGGTGGCAGGGTCAAAATTGAGTGAGCAGCATTGTGGCCTCATGCACGGGGGATGCAGTTCTGCTCAGGTCACGAAGGAGAGGCCATGGGGCCAAACCTGAGATTACTTTCATGTTCCAAAACCACAGTGTTTCTTTTCTGTAACATAAACTTAGAAAACTTTTCCTAGTTTAGCCCACTTGAAGTGTAAATCTTGACATGTTAAGCAAACAGTTTCTTGTCTTTATTTTCTCTGTGCTTTTAACAATTCTTATTCTTGTCAAGAAATCATCTGTTATGTATGGGGAAGGGTCACTAGTATCTCCTCAAGGAGAAAAGGCACAATGTATAAGAAAAGTACAAGAGGCAAAAGAGGTTGCAGA
The DNA here is from genome assembly GCF_965140295.1 of Lepidochelys olivacea. Taxonomy (NCBI): domain Eukaryota; kingdom Metazoa; phylum Chordata; order Testudines; family Cheloniidae; genus Lepidochelys; species Lepidochelys olivacea. The sequence continues at coordinate 70,016,581 of NC_140411.1, read as the reverse complement.
ATCTAAAACCACTGCTCTTATCTTGGTCAATAAGACATGAACAAAGGTATCCAGTCCCAGTAAAGTATGTTTCAAAGTGCTGTGGTGGGCAAACACCTCTGGACACATTAACAGAACCAGGAACAAGACAAGAATTGGCAAGAGGGTAAGGTAACAGGTATACAGTTATTATACAATAAAACAATTATTAGCAAATTTCCTGACTTTATTAAAAAATAAAATATTTGTTTTCCTTTGTCACAATATGAATACATTTGGTCTGTAAACATAATTTTAAACTGTCCCTGGGATGTTAACAATTCACAGCCAACACATTGTCTCACTTTCACTACATTTTATTGGACCTACTCAGATTATTTCTTTACGGATGGTTGTAATGTTTACATACTCATAAAAGTCAGTGCTCTGTTACAGAGATGAGGACTGAAAAAACATTTAAACACACCAGAAAAAGTTATAAGGGGTACATTTTCAAAAACATGCAAATGACTTAGTTGCCAAAATCCTATTCACTTTCAGTGGGACTTTGATTCCTAAATCGTCACATGGGTAACATTTTAAAAATCATCGAAGATCTAGAAGATAAGAAAGATATCAGGGGCCAAATTCTGTAGTGATGTAAAATGTAGGGTAAGTGCAGTTTAGGTGTTGGGAGTAAAATAAGTTAACTTGCAACAAGATGAGAGTGTATGTAGATGTGTGTGTGTCCAGTGTAATTTATATGTTGGGGAGGTGGAAGGCATTGCAGAAGGAAAGTAAACTCTCAGGACAATGTAAACTATAGTAGGTAGGCCTCTTTTATTTCACACCATCCTGTTGAATGCTTTTCCTGTTGCACCTTCCCTACTTCCTATACAGACGGTTCTGCCTCCATATTCAGAGGACTCAATTCTGATTTTACATGGAGCCATGAGCACAGGTGTGTACCTGGCACGCTTCACCCCTGTCCCTGATGCCTGTCCCTTTTGTGGCATGAGGAAGACCCTGGGATATGTTTATCTTGAATGCACCAGGTTGCACCCCCTTTTCCAGTTCCTCCTGGATTTCCTAGTGTGGTTTTGGCTGCACTTGTTCCCTCACCTTCTTATATATACACACCCTGTCCATGACCCCACAAAGTCACTGGATCTCCTCGTCAGCTTCCTCTTAGCAATGGCCAAAGAGGCCATCTATAACACCAGGGAGAGGAGGTTGGCTGAGGGAGTTCTCTGAGACTGTGGGGTCTATTTCTCTTCCTCTCTCCACACATGTCTCTGGGCAGAGTTCCTCTGGGCAGTGTCGTGGGAGCCAGTAGGCTAGGCTGATTGGGGAAGCAGCCACAGCTGGGGCCACGCCCCAATCAGGCCACAGCTGACCCTATAAAAGGGCTGCTAGGCAGGCAGTAGGTTAATCTCTCTCTAGTTGTAGAGAGAAGGATTTTGCTGCTGGGGAGCTGAGCAAGGTACCTGAGTGGAGCAGGGCTGGGGAAAGGTTAGAGGAACTGGGGAAGCCCTAGCCTGGTGAGCCCCGAGGCTGCAGGCCTTGCTAAAGGCTGGGAAAGGTACTGGGGTTGAAGAGGTGCAGCCCAGGGTTAGACAAAGGTAGAAGGTCAAAACTCCCCTTGCCAATGATGACTGGTTTCCAGACTGCAGTTGGCCCCAGTGAGCAGGGACTAGATGGTGATTGGCAGTAGTCTCTGAGGCAAGGAGGGGATAGAGGGTTGGGGGTTCCCCAGGGTGGGGAGACCCAGAGTGTGGGGCACTGCCAGGGGGTAGCACCCCAAGATAAAGAGGCACTGGGGTCTGGGAGGGACACAGGGGCCAGCAGCAAGTGAGATGCTGGCCTGCAGAGGGTGCTCTGGGCTGGATGAGCTAATTCCTGAGACTACCAGCAGGAGGTGCTGCACTGGTGAGTCATCGCACTGCTACACTAATCTAAATCCACAGTATTATATTTTCCATTAATCCCTTCAACCCTTATGTTTCTCCCTAGTGGACAGGGCAGACAGGAGAATAGAGCTAAGATGAGGTACCAAGGGGAAAAACTTCCCCTTTGAAATAAAAAATGCACATCACCGATAGGTCATGTGGCCTAATACGGGGTGGAGGGGAAAGTAGCTGCATTAAACTCCATGTTTCTCCCTTCCTGTTCTCAGAACTGCATGAAAGCTGTAGTAAACCCCACTGCAAGTTAACGCTTAAAGCACCATTAACTGCTGCTGCACATTCTGGTATCTTTCACAACCTCAGAGACGTCACACAGAGGACTGGCAGCCAATGGTGAATTGACAGATGGACTATGTTAATACACCTGCTGGTCAAAAATTCCTCTGCCCAAGGAAAGTTAGTTAGGGGTTCCAGATACCTGTGGGATCATTGACCTTCATTTATTGGGCCCATTCCCTGGCTGGTCAATGCTCCTACTAGTCCTGTGGAGAAAAGTGGAATCTATAGAGAATGTTAGAGCTTCACAGTTTTTCAATGAATTTGTTTCTTCCTATGTGCTTTTGTATAGGAGAGGTGCTTTGGGGACCTAGTAATTTCTATCACGTCCATCAGAATATTTGCTTTCAAGCTCATGCTTTAGAAATTGAAAGACTTCTGTTGCCACATTGCAAAGTTACACACTGTAGTTCTCATACTCTCTAGGGTTGCCTTCTAAGCACATGAAACCAAGGCAATAATGTCCACAGTATTTCTTAGAAGCTGCATTTTGGCCCAAAGGATCAGGATTTTCTTTCTTTTCATCTCCTGCTTGCAAAATATTAAAGGATTATAGGGACCTTCAATTCTGGGAATGCCAGTGAACTAGAGTAGCTGGTTCCACCGCTGCCCAAAGTCGTGTCCCCAGAGCAGATGCCACCGTATTGTCTCCGCAGCAACCTAGTCATACCCCGGAACAACCATTCACTGTAAAAAACAAAATTAGGTTGGGCAAGTATCATGGATTGGTATAAAATGAGAAAAAATTTAATGATTCAGTTAGCTGAGAGCAACCTTACTGCTGAAGCTTAGTCCTTTATGTCACAGGACATATCTCATGCTGCATGGGTGTAGGACAAATCTATCTGAAGAATCCCCTGGAGCAAACAAACAACATGAACCAGTGTAAATGTACATTATATAATATAGACACATGCCTGTTCCCAACCTGTGCCAGACATTAAGGACGAAGGGCAACCCTGTACAGGCCCTGTAACACACTCTGGCAACACTGTGTGTGAAGATGGTATATTGTGTACAGCCAAAGCAGGATGCTTAGTGTGGACACATACTACTAGCTTGTTTCAGTCATACTCGTCCAAGGTGCTACAGTACAATTCTCCAATGCAGATGCAGCCAAGTTAATCAGCACCCTTACAGAGGCATCACGTTTCTCTCACATACTTTATACTCTCTTACCAAAAGAAGCTCTGCAGTTAAGGGCCAGAGCATGGAGCAGGAGGTGCCGCTTGCCATTCCCAGACTTGGTTCGTGGATTGTTCAGGGTAAGCTACTGGTGAGACACTTTGTTGACCGGAGCGTCCGTAGGTACGGCTTCTTGCAGCTCCCAGCGGCCGTAGTTCACAATTCCCGGCCAATGGGAGCTGCAGGAAGCAGCGCGGGCAGGGCCACTGCTTCCATTGGTAGGAAACGGAGAATTGCAACCACTGGAAGCTGCAAACGGCCGTACCTGTGGACTCTCCGGTAAAGAAAGTGTCTCACGGCCCACCAGTGGCTTACCCTAAACAAGCCACGAGCCAAGTTTGGGAACCTCTGATTTAATCTACTGATCTTACCTAAGCAATATGAAAATAGGAAATAGAATCATAGAATATCAGGGTTGGAAGGGACCTCAGGAGATCATCTAGTCCAACCCCCTGCTCAAATCAGAACCAATCCCCAACTAAATCATCCCAGCCAGGGATTTGTCAATCCTGACCTTAAAAACTTGTAAGGAAGGAGAATCTACCACCTCTCTCAGTAATGCATTCCAGTGTTTCACCACCCTCCTAGTAAAAAAGTTTTTTCTAATATCCAAACTAAATCTCCTCCACTGCAACTTGAGACCATTACTCCTCGTTCTGTCATTTGCTACCCTCTAGATCCATCCTCTTTGGAACTCCCTTTCAAGTAGTTGAAAGCAGCTATCAAATCCCCCCTCATTCTTCTCTTCCGCAGACTAAACAATCCCAGTTCCCTCAGCCTCTCCTCATAAATCATGTGTTCCAGTCCCCGAATCATTTTTGTTGCCCTCCGCTGGACATTTTCCAATTTTTCCACATCCTTCTTGTAGTGTGGGGTCCAAAACTGGACACAGTACTCCAGATGAGGCCTCACCAATGTTGAATAGAGGGGAACAATCATGTCCCTCGATCTGCTGGCAATGCCCCTATTTATACAGCCCAAAATGCCATTGGCCTTCTTGGCAACAAGGGCACACTGTTGACTCATATCCAGCTTCTCATCCACTGTAACCCCTAGGTCCTTTTCTGCAGAAATGCTGCCTAGCCACTCAGTCCCTAGTCTGTAGCAGTGCATGGGTTTCTTCTGTCCTAAGTGCAGGACTCTGCACTTGTCCCTGTTAACCTCATCAGATTTCTTTTGGCCCAATCCTCTAATTTGTCTAGGGCCCTCTGTAACCTATCCCTACCCTCCAGCCTATCTACCTCTCCTCCCAGTTTAGTGTCATCTGCAAACTTGCTGACGGTGCAATCCACACCATCCTGCAAACCATTAATGAAGATATTGAACAAAACCAGCCTGAGGACCAACCCTTGGGGCACTCCACTTGATACCGGCTGCCAACTAGACATGGAGCCATTGATCACTACCCATTGAGCCCAACAATCTAGCCAGCTTTCTCTCCACCTTATAGTCCAGCCCATACTACTTGCTGGCAAGAATACTGTGGGAGACCGCGTCAAAAGCTTTGCTAAATTCAAGGAACAACATGTCCACTGCTTTCCCCTCATCCACAGAGCCAGTTACCTCATCATAGAAGGCAATTAGATTAGTCAGGCATGACTTGCCCTTGGTGAATCCATACTGAGTGTCCCTGATCACTTTCCTCTCCTCTCCTCTAACTGCTTCAGAACTGATTCCTTGAGGACCTGCTCTATGATTTTTCTAGGGACAGAGGTGAGGATGACTGGTCTGTAGTTTGCCAGATTCTCCTTCTTCCCTTTTTTAAAGATGGTACTATATTAGCCTTTTTCCATTCATCCGGGACCTCCCCCGTTCGCCATGAGTTTTCAAAGATAATGGCCAAAGGCTCTGCAATCACATCCGCCAACTCCTTTAGAACTCTTGGATGCAGCACATCCGGCCCCATGGATCTGTGCTCGTCCATCTTTTCTAAATAGTCCTGAAACACTTCTTTCTTCACAGAGGGCAGCTCACCTCCTTCCCATGCTGTGCTGCCCGGTGCAGCAGTCTGGGAGCTGACCTTGTTCGTGAAAACAGAGGCAAAAAAAGCATTGAGTACGTTAGCTTTTTCCACATCCTCTGTCAGTAGGTTACCTCCCTCATTCAGTTAGGGGCCCATACTTTCCTTGACTTTCTTCTTGTTGTTAACATACCTGAAGAAACCCTTCTTGTTACTCTTAACATCTCTTGCTAGCTGCAACTCCAGATGTGATTTGGCCTTCCTGATTTCACTCCTGCATGCCCAAGCAATATTTTTATACTCTTCCCTCGTCATTTGTCCAACCTTCCTCTTCTTGGAAGCTTCTTTTTTTTGTGTGTTTAAGAGCAGCCAGGATTTCACTGTTAAGTCAAGCTGGTCGCCTGCCATATTTACTATTCTTTCTACACATCAGGATGGTTTGACCCTGTAACCTCAATAAGGATTCTTTAAAATACAGCCAACTCTCCTGGACTCCTTTCCCCTCATGTTATTCTCCAAGGGGATCCTGCCTATCAATTCCCTGAGGTTGTCAAAGTCTGAAGTCCTGGGTCCATATTCTGCTGCTCTCCTTTCTTCCCTGTGTCAGGATCCTGAACTCAACCATCTCATGGTCACTGCCTCCCAGGTTCCCATCCACTTTTGCTTCCCCTACTAATTCTTCCTGGTTTGTGAGCAGCAGGTCAAGAAGAGCTCTGCTCCTAGTTGGTTCCTCCAGCACTTGCACCAGGAAATTGTCCCCTACACTTTCCAAAAACTTCCTGGATTGTCTGTGCACTGCTGTATTGCTCTTCCAGCAGATATCAGGGTGATTGAAGTCTCCCATAAGAACTAGGGCCTGCAATCTAGTAACTTTTGTTAGTTGCCGGAAGAAAGCCTCATCCCCCTGATCCGGTGGTCTATAGCAGACTCCCACCGTGACATCACCCTTGTTACTCACGCTTCTAAACTTAATCCAGAGACACTCAGGTTTTTCTGCAGTTTCATACCAGAGCTCTGAGCAGTCATACTGCTCTCTTACATACAATGCAACTTCCCCACCTTTTCTGCCCTGCCTGTCCTTCCTGAACAGTTTATATCCATCCATGACAGTACTCCAGTCATGTGAGTTATCACACCAAGTCTCTGTTGTTCCAATCACATCATAATTCTTTGATTGTGCCAGGACTTCCAGTTCTCCCTGCTTCTTTCCCAGGCTTCTTGCATTTGTGTATAGATACTTGAGATAACTTGCTGTTTGTCCTGCTTTCTTAGTATGAAGCAGGAGACCTCCCCTTTCGCACTCTCCTGCTCATGCTTCCTCCCGGTATCCCATGTCCCCACTTACCTCAGGGCTTTGGTCTCCTTCCCCCAGTGAATCTAATTTAAAGCCCTCCTCACTAGGTTAGCCAGTCTGCTTGCGTAGATGCTCTTCCCTCTCTTCGTCAGGTGGACCCCGTCTCGGCCTAGCACTCCTCCTTCTTGGAACACCATCCCATGGTTAAAGAATCCAAAGCCTTCTCTCCGACACCACTTGCGTAGCCATTAGTTGACTTCCACGATTCGACGGTCTCTACCCAGGCCGTTTCCTTCCATGGGGAGGATGGATGAGAAGACCACTTGTGCCTCAAACTCATTTATTCTTCTTCCCAGAGCCACGTAGTCTGCAGTGATCCGCTCAAGGTCATTCTCGGCAGTATCATTGGTGCCCACGTGGAGAAGCAGGAAGGGGTAGCGATCCGAGGGCTTGATGAGTCTTGGCAGTCTCTCCGTCACATCGTGCATGCTAGCTCCTGGCAAGCAGCAGACTTCTCGGTTTTCCCGGTCAGAGCGGCAGATAGATGACTCAGTCCCCCAGAGGAGAGAGTCCCCAACCACCACCACCCGCCGCCTCCTTTTGGGAGCGGTGGTCATGGAACCCCCATGCCTAGGACAGTGCGTCTCATGCCTTCCAATCGGCAGAGTCTCCTTTTGTTCCCTTCCCTCAGATGTATCATCTAGTCCACTCTCCGCATTAGTACCTGTGGAGAGAACATGGAAAAGGTTGCTTACCTGTATCTGCGTTACTGGTATATGGACGTTCCCCTTTCTTCTTCTGGAGGTCACATGCTGCCAAATTTCTTCACCGTCGTCCTGTCCCCGCTGCGCAGCCTGCTCTGAATCTTCAGAACATTGTGCCCATAGAAGCATTTCCTGACATCTGTCCAGGAAATCTTCAGTTTCTCTTCTGCAATGCAGGATCGATACTTGTTTCTCCAGACCTTGAACCTTCTCTTCCAATATGGAGACCAGCTTGCGCTTTGTACAGACAAAGTCGCTTCTGTCCTATGGAAGAAAGACAAATAAATTTAATCAAGTTTACCTCTGTCTCTTTTGTGAACTCAGGATACAAATCAGCATATCCAGAGTCCTGTAAATATTCTCAGCAGCAGCATACCAAATCACAGATGTCCCCTAACTTTATTTGCTGCTTTGTTTCAAGTTCTGCAAGTTTTAAGTAATGCACCCAAAACCTTCTCACAAAAAACTCGTTAGCTTTGTGGTCCAGTCTACTCAGCAAAAAACAAAAACAATAAAACAAAACCCAGTCCTGCAGCTGGATCCATGCAGAAAACCCCCCACACCTTATAGGAAACTCCGTGACTTCTATAAAGCTCTGCATGGACCCAGCTGGGATTGGCGCCTAATGAGCAATGACAAGGTGTCCATTTTATTTAAATGGTACACTTTGCACCTTACTCTCACGTCCTCTTCCAAAGCTTGTCTATTTTCAATGAAATTCAGTGTATCCTTTGCCGCATGACCAAAACTTTCTAATATTTAAAAAAAAAAAAAAAGTGGGAAGGTGAGTGATTTGATCAGAACAAAGATAAAAACATTTTTTTAAAAAAAACTCTCACTTTGTTAAAAATGTGATTTTTTTTTAAAAAAAAAAAACTTTCGCAGAAAGCTTTTTCAGAAGAAATAAATTATTCTGGACATATATAAATAAAAAAGAAAAGAGCAAAGAAGAACATGAACATATATTACTCGTGTAATTCATCAAAAAGATTTGACACTTCAATCTAATCCAGCAAATGAAAACACAGAACTTTATAGAGTTATGGGACGTAAGCAATTTAAATGTACTAAGGCACAAGGTCATCTAACAATGAAACCAGGAAGATGTTCCATTTTATTCACTTTCCCCCACTCCTTTAATCCTTCTGAATCTATCAAATACAGATTAATATCAATCTTTCCAACAGGCAGAGGAGATCTTCAGTTTAGATCATTAATAACAGTGGTCCAAATGTTCCAAAACAAGTCCATCTTCCCTTTACAACATAAAATGATAGGGCACTTTATGTGACTAAGCTATCACTGCAGACCAGGGTTTCTCTTTGCATAATAGAATAATATATTTCTAACTAATTAGTTCATGAATTTAAAATAAGTCCTGGTAAAACTCACTGAGACAGTTCATCTTGCTTAAAAGAGTGCTGGGGTGGAAAAACCAATTCTCCAAGTACGTTCAAAACACTTACTCACAGAATCATTCCCCAAGTATTCAGGGCTAAATGGATGAGGCAAAGGAACATATTCCATTTGCTTTTGAGAGAAGCCTCCAAGGCCATTTCATAAGCAAAAATCAGGTCATGCAGATGCTGCGGTTAAGTTTATGATTCCAATTAGGACAGCTTCCAATACTCTGGAAAAAAGCACTTCACTGGTATGTAAATAATTCAGTAAAACCAGTGAACAGTGATCAAGTTCAGTCTTAATATCACAAATTAAAGATGACATCTGAAACCTCACTACCCAGAAGAATGATCAGAGTTCATGGCAAGACAGTCAGACGTTTAAGCAGCTTACCAGCACCCTGGGAACAATGTGGTGCAGTATTTATGAAATCTCAAAGGCATATAAAACAGTGTGCAATATTAAAATACAGCTGAATGGCCGAGTGGCATCATGGTAGTGCTGTGCATGGGTTTGCAACTCATCTGGGAATGGCCTGATAAATCTTATGATCGGAATAGTAAGCACTAATTTGTACAATTTCAATGCAATTTAGGACATTAATTGTGCTAGTAACTCCTGTTAACCAGTAATATAAACCATATTCCTAATTCCTTGGGCACCTTATTGAAAATGTACTCATAATTGAGTAGTAGCAATATCCCCCAGTGAGTGGTGGGAAGTTCTGGCCAAGTTTATCTTTGTAGGCCTGTCACAGAGGCAACAATGGCTGTCTTGGGGAAAGATACAACTTTCATATGAGGACAGGCTGCTGTAAGTTAGAGCAGCTTGGAGTCCAGCATGCAACTACAAAAATAGCCACTTTTGCCCCTCCTTTGGCTCCACCTTCGATGTTACACCTTCTGGAGACAAAGCACAGAATTAGAAGTTATTTTTAAAGCCCAGGGGTGGCCAGCCTGAGAAGGAGCCAGAATTTACCGATGTACATTGCCAAACAGCCCCAGTTATACGTCAGCAGCCCTCCCCCAATGTCAACTTGCCTCCCACCCATTAGCAGCTCCACTGATCAGCACCTCCGCCTCCCTCCCTGCACCTCCTGATCAGCTGTTTCATGGCATGCAGGAGGCTCTGGGGGGAAGAAGCGAGGACATGGCAGGCTCAGGGGAAGGGGGGAGCGGGGGCAAGGCCTGTGGCAGAGCCAGGGGTTGAGCAGTGAGGGGTTGGCACATTGGAAAGTTGGCACCTGTAGCTCCAGCCCCGGAGTCAGTGCCTAGACAAGGAGCCGCATGTGGCTTCGGAGCCACAGGTTCGTCACTCGTTAATTTAAAATCAGAATCAAATATGCCACATTGTGTTTATATTTTTCAGTCTAAAATTTCAGCTAGTCCGATATTAACAGATATGTCAGATAAACAGAGGGTTATGAGATGGATGTACTCTGTGTAACAATCACCTTATATCCTGTTCAGTCTGTAAAAGAAACAGACACGTAAACAGGGTTTATACTGTTTTGAATTACCAGACCATTGCAAAGCAGCCCAGAATATATTGCTGAATCTGGCCATTAGTCTGCAGGGATTGGGCAAATCAAATACAACATTTGCCAAACAGCATGAATGTTGGTGCTGTCCAGCCAGATGAGTATTGTAAGTGATGAGAGCCATAAAATGCCTATAATAAAATAAACACAGTTGGGGCAATATTCAGTTGGTCTACCTAATCGGCTGTTTTCCGTAATGCAGCTGTGCCTACTTAATGGTAACTGGCTGATATGGGAAAGAGGATCATTATGTATTACTTCTATCATGCTAATGCCCATAAAGTGGTAGGTGTTGTCCACAATCCCTGCCCTAAAGAAACTGATGTTTAAAAAAACAGGCTACAGACAAAGGTGAGGAAGAAATACCACTATTTTTGTTTGTTTAAATAAATAAATCAACACAAACTGTCTCTTGCTGCTCCTGTATTTAGCTAGGAGCGGTTTGCCAGGTTTCCTTTGTGCATCAGGATAGAAATGGGTCTTGAGAAGATATTTGAAGGAGAGGGTAGTATCCTGATGGCCCATTTCAGAGAGGACTTCTATAGGCAGGGAACAATGTAGGAGTTGCTGTGAAAGCAGTTGTAGGAATTGCTGAAAAATGGGTGGTCAAAGGTGGTATCACTGGAGAGTAGAGAGTGTAGGGTGACATAAGAGCAGGTAAATGTAGAGGGGGGAAGAGTAGTGAAAGTCCTTGAAGGTGAGGGAACAAAGCTTGAATTTGGTGCTTTATAAGAGGGGAGCTTGTAGAATGTGTCAAAGGCAGCTCCGTACACATCCTTCTCCTGGTCAGTGTGGGGAGGATGGAAAAAAGGAAACACGCAATCTCTCCCTGCATCTTCTCCTGGCCCACATGCATGGGTAGAAGGAGAAACCCATCCACCAGCTATGCCTGGGCTGTAAGAGGAGTGTTCTTCTTTATGTTTGTCATTCCAAGAGAGGAAGGAGCCAAGGAACACTGCAGCAGTATGCCAGAAAAATCTAACACAAAGCACATATTATTCACAGTTGGATTATATTATTTTTCAACTAGCTAAAATCTTCCCTGACTGAAATTCACACAGAAATACAATATAGAGAAATTTATTGTTGTCACCCAGGTTTGGAAATTGTAGGACCTGACTGCCTGCGGATTCCAGAAATGACATGTGTGGTGATTTGTCTCCAGAAATCTATTTGACTTCAATATGCTATGACAGGGTATCACACTGGGTGTTTTCAATACTTTTTACATAACTGCTGTTGATTCCCAGATTTCATTTAGAATTCACTATTTTATAGAAGCACAAAGGATTTTAAGTTGTCAAATAGGTAGTAAAAGTCAAAATGAAATATCTGAAGACAAAATGTCCGGGACAGACTGTTCTGACTTGAACGTCTTTCCCCTCAGAACAATTTGTCTCCTTATTCACAGTGTAGGCTCCATCAGTTGTGATGTCTGTTGTCTTTTCTGGACTTACATCAAGCAGCCTCAGCTCATCTATCAGGACATTTTATATCCTCTCTCTTTTAATGCCATACCCAACAGATTCCCTATCACATGTGGTCCACAAGTAGATGCTCTGACAAACACTGGTAACTTTGGAATGTTGACAATGTTAAGGCTTTTCATCTTGAAGGAATCTGACTTAATTAGATGCAATCAGCTTGCCCCTGGAAGCTTTCTTTAGCTCTCTCTCAAAGATATGACATATTTGCTGTTTTTCTTCCAGTTTTCCATTTCCCTTGCTTTGTCAGGGAAAGTGATGCTGTGAAGAGAAGTGTGACAGAAGCCAAGAAAAAATAACTCAGAACTAGAAGGCCTCAGCTGGAATACTGTGCAGTTTTGGGCATCACACTAACAAAGATGTAAACAAACTGGAAGGAGGCCAGAGCACAGCAACAAAAACAAGAGGTTTAGAAAACATGACCTATGAAGAAAGGTTGAAAAAATTGGGTATGTTTTAGTCTAGAGAAAAGAGGGCTGTGGGGAGACTTGATGACAGCCTTCAAATATGTAAATAGTTATTATAAAGAGGACAATGATCAGTTGCTCTCCAAGTCTGCCAAAGGCAGGATAAGAAGCAATTGGCTTAGTTTGCAGCAAGGTTCCCAGAGCCCAGGCTGAAGCCTGAGCCTGAATATCTACATCGCAATTAAACAGTCCCTTAGCCTGAATCCCACAAGCCTGAGTCAGCTGGCATGTGCCAGCTGCAGGTTTTTAATTGCAGTGTAGACATACCTTAAGGGTACATTTACACGAGAGTTGGAGGGTGTAAATTCCAGTTCAGGGAGAGACACCCACACTAATTCTGATTGAGCTAACACACTAAAAATAGATATGTAGCCTCAGGACCATTAGAGACTAGCTGCCCTGACTTTGATACCATCTGAGACAATAGGTATGTACTCAGGGCAGCTAACTCCTCCCACCACTTGAATCACCGCAGCTACACTTCTATTTTTAGCATGGGCATGTCTTCTCAAGCTGGAATTTACACCTTCAAGCTCTACTGTTGATATACCCTGTTAGGGTTCCTTTCCCACTCTGAACTCCGCATGCAAGACCCCCTAAGCTTATTTTTACCAGCTTAGGTTAAAAACTTTTCCAAGGCACAAATTCCACCTTGTCCTTGAACAGTATGCTGCCACGACCAATTGATTTAGACAAAGAATTAGGGAAAGGACCACTTGGAGTTCCTGTTCCCCCAAAATATCCCCCCAAGCCCTTACACCCCCTTTCCTGTGGAGGCTTGAGAATAATATCCTAACCAACTGGTTACGAAGTGAACACAGACCCAAATCCCTGGATCTTTGGACACTGGAAAAAAAAATTAATCGGTTCTTAAAAGAAGAATTTTATTTAAAAAAAAAAAAAAAGAAAGAAAAGGTAAAAATCCCCTCTGTAAAATCAGGTTGGAAGATAACTTTACAGAGTAACAAAAGATGCACAAAACACAGAGGAATCCCCTCTAGCCTTAGTTTCAAAGTTACAACAAAACAGGGATAAACCTCCCTCCAGCAAAGGAAAAATTTACAAGTTGAGAAATCAAAGATAAACTAATTCGCCTTGCCTGGCTGTACTTACAATTTCTGTAATATGAGAGATTGGTTCAGAGTGGTTTGGAGGACATGGATTGATGTCCGGTTCCTCTTAGTCCCAAGAGCGAACAATACAGAAACAAAGAACCCAAAACAAAGCCTCTCACGTACTACATCATCTTATAATCTCACTTTTGCCCAACCCTTTACTCATTCCTCCTTGTCTCTTATGGCTGTCTTTTACACCCCAAAATGCCATTGGCCTTCTTGGCAACAAGGGCACACTGTTGAGTCATATCCAATTTCTCGTCCACTGTCACCCCTAGGTCCTTCTCTGCAGAACTGCTGCCTAGCCATTCGGTCTCTAGTCTGTAGCGGTGCATTGGATTCTTCCGTCCTAAGTGCAGGACTCTGCACTTGTCCTTGTTGAACCTCATCAGATTTCTTTTGGCCCAATCCTCCAATTTGTCTAGGTCCCTCTGTATCCTATCCCTACCCTCCAGCGTATCTACCACTCCTCCCAGTTTAGTGTCATCTGCAAACTTGCTGAGGGTGCAATCCACAACATCTTCCAGATCATTGATTCATTAATGAAGATATTGAACAAAACCGGCTGGACCAGGACCGACCCTTGGAGCCATTGATCACTACCCGTTGAGCCCGACAATCTAGCCAACTTTCTACCCACCTTGTAGTGCATCGATCCAGCCCATACTTCTTTAACTTGCTGACAAGAATACTGTGGGAGACAGTGTCAAAAGCATTGCTAAAGTCGAGGAATAACACGTCCACTGCTTTCCCTTCATCCACAGAACCAGTTATCTCGTCACAGAAGGCAATTAGATTAGTCAGGCATGATTTTCCCTTGGTGAATCCATGCTGACTGTTCCAGATCACTTTCCTCTCGTCTAAGTGCTTCAGAATTGATTCCTTGAGGACCTGCTCCATGATTTTTCCGGGGACTGAGGTGAGGCTGACTGGCCTGTAGTTCCCAGGATCATCCTTCTTCCCTTTTTTAAAGATGGGCACTACATTAGCCTTTTTCCAATCTTCTGGGACTTCCCCCAATCGCCATGAGTTTTCAAAGATAATGGTCAATGGCTATGCAATCACATCCGCCAATTCCTTCAGCACTCTCGGATGCAACGCATCCGGCCCCATGGACTTGTGCACGTCCAGTTTTTCTAAATAGTCCCGAACCACTTCTTCCTTCACAGAGGGCTGGCCACCTCCTCCCCATGCTGTGCTGCCCAGTGCAGTAGTCTGGGAGCTGACCTTGTTCGTGAAGACAGAGGCAAAAAAAGCATTGAGTATGTTAGCTTTTTCCACATCCTCTGTCACTAGTTTGCCTTCTCATGGCATGCCAGATTTCTTGTCAGATTTTTCCAGTCCTTTGTTCCTGTGGAACCCAATGTGGCCGGAACATTAGACGGGAAGAGTTTGCAACAAAAATATGCAGCATTCAGGGTTTTGAGTACATAAGCCATGTCCTCTCCACTTTGTCACCATTGAGGATTTCACCCCCCGTAATGTGTTGGATGGAAACTTCTATTTTCATTGTCTTTGGGGAACATGAAGTTTTTTACTTGCTGAGGCCAATGCAGTACAAGGAAGTCCCTCAGACTACTGCTCAAGTGGGTCCACAGTCCTGGATCATCTAGACTTAAGGAACTAAACTCAGCAGCAGCTGTTTCTTGCACCTCCACCACACTCTCTCTGATGTACACTTTTCTTCAGGAATGTGCATGGTTACATCCATTTGAGATGGAGATATGGATGCTGCAGTGGCTGACAGGTCATCTGCACTCTGACTAACTGGAAGATCAGGCATCTCCTTACCACTCACATCCTCACTGGGGCTGGAAGACTCACAGTGAACATTTGTGTCTATGTATCTTAGGAGAGCTCCTTCCTGCTTAGATCGAAAAGCTTTCTTTGCTTGCTTTCTTTTTCTGAATGCTGCCCCAGAGGGGTGTTTTCTTCTTTCACTCATGACTGCTGTTCTGTGCCAGGTATAGTGGCTCTCAACAATCAGTTGAAGGGGACAAATAAGCAGGCTGGTAGCAGGGCCTGAGTGAGGGAAGATATTAGAGTCTTAAGGGCCTAACTGGCTCCTACTACTTCAGTTGACTGCCTGTTCTCCTCAGGCGGGTTCAGGGAAGCAGCAGGAAACAGGAAGCTCCCTGAGAAGCTGGTGTTAATCAGTCCTGGCTCCTGGGGGTGCTAGAGAGGTACATAACAGGCTCTTCCTCCTCCTCCTCCTCTCTCCCCCTTCAGTTCCTGCTGCTTTCTGTTATTCCCTTCTCACCTTTTCTCCTGCCTGCCTGTTATGTCTCTTATCCCTTCTTCCTCCAGCACAGCACTCTACCATCTCTGTGCATCTAGAGCAGAGAGAATACATATGCACCAGCAGCAGACACAATTTTCTACACTCCGGGTCCTAGTGGTGCCCCCCCACAGTCTGGCACCTGAGGCGGCCGCCTTGGTTCGCCTCATGGTAAGGCTAGACCTGCCAGTCCATCAGGATGGAACAAACTGCCTCCAGTGTGTCAGCTGAGTTCCATGGGCCAGTGTGGAGGTGAGGAAAGTCATGGTTCCATCTCTTCCCTTTTCCTTTCTGGGCAATTTGTTCATGAGGTGTTACCATGTTCGCACAATTACTAATGCCATGGGTTCCCATGGTGTGATGTTTCCTAAGGCAGCAAGAGGTAATCTTTCAGAAATGTAGGTAGATAATACTATTCTTTGGAATTTTGCTACTTGTACTACAGGTTCTGCAACCTACTGTGGAAAAAAGAAGAGAAGTAAATTGCACTCCTTTCTGGTCAGGTAAATAATAAGAGTACCATCACATTGCATTGATGTGTACCATACATTTTCCTTGAAACCCCACTGTGGGAAAGTACTTTCCCATTGCTTTTTAAGCCAAATAAAACTCATGATTTTTACATTACCACTTTTTGAGATTCCCAAGAAATCTTCTTAGGGCAAAGCATTTATTATTTTAAATAAATCTCTAATTAACAAAAAAAGCAGGATCATTGCACACAATTTCTTTGAAATTCTATATTGTAGGAATTTTTAAATGCATGTTAGCTTATCTGAAAGGAGTGGAAGGATCACGTTTTTGTGCAAGGGTATGTAACAGATTAAAAAATTACTTCTAGTCAAGTGTCTATATTTAAATATAAGAAAAAGGTTTCCTTCTCTGGGTTTTAAATTTTTGCTAGATATCCCAAATCCCCTTTTAAAACCAGCTATTGTTCAATAGGAGGTAATTTATCCCTTTTGTAAGGTTATGCAAATAGTCTATCCAGAACTGAAACTTTACATGTAGCCTATGTCCCCAAGAATGTTTTGTATAAAGTTGTTTCAAAAAGATTCAAATCTTTATAATTAAGAAGGGGAAATATATTAATAAGGATAATGGAATACTTTTCTAATCTCCCAGTTATGCAAATTAGTCCAATTTTTTGTCATTTACTTTAGAATCAGCAGAACAATGGAGCGTTTTTTCCCAAGCATGACAATCTCTCATTTGTCTGCTTGACACAGTACAATTGGATATTTCTTTCCACACACAAAACTTTAACAGTTTGCAGACTGCAAACATAGAATCGTAGGACTACAAGAGACCTCAAGAGGTCTAGTCCAATCCCCTACACTCATGGCAGAACTAAATATTATCTAGTTAGTTATATATCAGTTAGTTAAACATATATACACATTTGAAAACCAGAACATTCATAATTAATCATAGAATATCAAGGTTGGAAGGGACCTCAGGAGGTCATCTAGTCCAACCCCCTGCTCAAAGCAGGACCAAACCCCAATTTTTGCCCCAGATCCCTAAATGGCCCCCTCAAGGATTGAACTCGCAACCCTGGGTTTAGCAGGCAAATGCTCAAACCACTGAGCTATCCCTCCCCCCAGTAATATTTCACAAACAGCCATAACACTGACCCACCATGTTGTTATGATTAACTTGCTATGTACATAATTTTATTGGTGAGTAAGGGGACAGAATTTTGGTTCAGATACAATTTCACAACATTTTACCTGTTTTTTGCTTATCTAAATTCTACCTGCCAAAAGGTGGGGATATCCTAATTTCAAATATATTTGAACAATGTTATTAATGAACATACTAAAACAAGTTCTACATCTAGATGAGGTAAAAAATTTCACAAACACTTAGTGTTATGTGTTTTGTTCTTTACACAGCCAGCAGATTATGAAGAAACCTCATGGGCACAGTGGGATCCAAACAGCCATGTTTACTAATTATAAACAACATACAAGGCATAACTACATACATTTGCTGTTGTAGGGTATTGGCGGTTTCTGAAACACAGAGTGAAGGCCACTACAGGCCTCATAAACTAGTTAAAGGCTACTACCCAATTCCCATACACTAATCAAAAAACAAAATTAAATTACACCCAGTTCCTTATTTCTTATCCAAAATTCAGCTTAACTCTGCCTAACAGACCTTAATTTTATGCAGATAAACCCATGCACACAAATCAGGGCAACTGACTCATTTGTTATATAGGATTGTAACAGCTGTGCTGGCTCTTTAACAGTGGCTACAAGATCAATTTCATCCTAAGAACAAAGGAATTCTGGGAGATGTAGTTCTCAGGTGAACGCTGAGGATTATAGGTTGAGTAGTGATACACACTAGGAAAGGGGGTAGCAATACAAAAAAAGGTTTCTTTTGATTAACAGAAAAAAGCTAGGGAAGAGTCGAGGCTGGCACTGCTTCGAGGCTGGAATAGAGTAGAGGACCCAAGAGCTGTGGGAAAGAGAGACAGGAATAGCAACGAAAGGTTCTGAAGGAAGGGTGATGGTAGGCTATTGAGCCAGAATTGGCAAATTCTCAGGTGGACTAACAGCAGAAAGGATAAAGGAGCAGAGAGGGCTGTGGACATGAACTGAGTGTTAGTTCTAAGTTTTGGGGCCCACAGCAATGTTTCTGAGAGAGGATGGGAGGAAGTCTGCTGCTATTTCCCCGTATGAATGTGAGGGAATATTGCTCGGGCCCTTGATGGAGTGCTGTGGCAGAATGAGGGAAAAGAACTGTTTCTTGGGGCAATTATTTGCTTTTGACTCTTGTTTACCACGCAATAGGGAGGTTTCAGAGTAGCAGCCGTGTTAGTCTGTATACCTTTTTAGACAATAGGTAGTTTTTGTTGTTTAGGGAGTTACATGAAACTATGAAATCAGCAGGAAAGAAACTATCTACAAGGAGGAGAAACTGGGGCACTCAATGGGAGAGGTAAAACACTGCTACAAGGATGAAGAGTGAAATCGACTAAATACGAACTAAAACAGGATTTTTTTCTTTAATCATTTTCAGTTGTAATCTTAGCTGTTACACTTGTAGATAAAGTCTCAAAATGGTGAACTATGAGGTGATGTTCCTCTAAATAACAATATTCTGAAAATCTTTCTAAGGCAATTGATATGTATGCACAATTTCATTAATTAAGTCTGTCTAGGAATTTCCTACAATTTTTAGAAAAAAAATAAAATTGGTACAAATATGTGGAATATATAGCTATGTAATGATTCTTTTCTGTGTACTGAATCTTTACCTTTTAGCATTCAGCTGTGGGCAGAGCCAGCTGCCATTTTGTGAGGCAGAATTGAAGCAGCATATTCACTATTAATCCAGGCTGTATAAAGATCAAAACTGTACAGGAAAAGGGAGCCATGTCTATTAACAAGCCCACAAGCTATTCAATGTACCTTCACACCCTTGAATCTTTGCATCAGAATCACTGTGGATCTCATACTGTACTTCAAGAGTCTACGGACTGCTTTCACTCAAAACAAAAACAGCATTGAACTAACAGCAGTTAAAACTTTTGTGTGTGTGTGTCAATGCGAAGAAATACTTCGCAAATAATTAACATAATTCTCAGAGTTAAGGACAATTGTGATTGTAGTTACAAGCGGCTAATAATTTTTAAATTAACAAACGAGTCTGGTCAGCACAACTCTTCCAAAGAGACACATCACAGCATACTAAATATTTTTTTCTGGGTACTCAACAAAATAAATCAAACACCACTGTCCTGCGTCAGCACGATATTCTTCTTTCTATGGCTAGTTTCATTAATGATAGCAATAATTAGCACTTTACCTAGTTTCTGTAAACTGCTTTTACCTTGTAATTAATTCCCACAAAATGCTTGCAAGATTGGTATTATGTCCATTTCACTGGAGGCGAGAAGATGTAAAATTTGCCCAGGGTCACACAGTAGGTCATAGTAGAGCTGGAACTAGAACCCAGAAATGTGATTCTGTGCTCCGTTGCCTCAATGTATATCAAAAGTAACACCACTCACGTCAAAAATGTCAGGTTGCTGGTCTCCTAACCCCCAGTGCTGGATGCTGACTGTGCTGCCTCTTGACAATGTAAATCAAGCAAAACAGAAGAGAAGCTGTTAATACAGAAACTAACCCAGCTACAAACAGATCTTCCTCCTCTTCTTCAAATACTTCTCCCAAAGAGTCATCGTACGTTCCTCTCCACCTTCCTCTTACAAAGAGACCAGCGACATATATCTTCGTTGATTGGTTAATAAGGTCCATCCATTCTGGGCCAACATGTCAAGTCAAAACATTTCCTTTCTCTCCACGCAGAGAAAGTGGAATGTAAGGAACTCCTATCCCCTTTTCACGAGTCCCACAAGATCCAGAATCTGGAAAGGAAATACTATCCTAATCAACACACATTTAGGAATAGCAACTGGCTACTTAGAGCGCTGCAGAGTTCAACCCTGTATCATTTAAAGGGCGAAGGAATTTTATCATAGCGGAGAAAATCTGGGCAGAAGGCCTGCAGCTCAGTTGTGTGCTTCTACTGAGTCCTGAGGGACTTGCACACACATTCCCTCTCTCTGGCCATCACAAACATCTGTCAAATCTGTTGTGCTCAGATCTTTCCCTTTTGATTCATTTCTCCCAAGTAATTCTCGAAATTTAAAATCCCTTTCCCCCCACACCTGAAATATTTCATTGATGTTTAACAATTATCATTCTATCATCATTACAGAACTGGTGTAATTAATTTTACTCCACTGATACATAAACATCAGAGAAAACAATTTAGAGAATGAAGACTTGACAACAGATCACTGTTCTTATTACTTATGGAAAGATAAATTCCCACACAATGTAAAATACTCTTCATGTTAGCATGGGATGTGAGAAAACTTCAATTTAAAATTCCAACAGGTATTAACTAAACAATGCAAGTGGGGGAACTGAAATTTATGTGGAACAATTAGAGATACTAAATATTTCTGAAGGAAACTCTTAAAGTATATTTCATGAGTGTGGTGTTCAGGCTTTCCTATTTGATAGGATTATATTGGCGTTAATTTTTCATAACACTATCTGCACAGTGCATATGTCATTTTTGTTACAGCAATATAGCTTTTACAATGATCAATCTCCAATTATTAGCCCGAAAAGTATCTCAATAGACAGAAATAGACATGAATGCCTCATTGCTATACAGCCCACATCAGACACTTTCATCATATTTTCTCATCTTTCAAAAGAGGAAATTAAACCTTTGCTTATAAGATTTAGTGGTCCTTGGAAAAACAAAGCCATTAGAATGAGTGGCACATGATCAGAAAAAGTGTATTCTGAGTGTCTGAGCAGTTAATAAGCTGTTGGACTTTGAGATATTAAAAACAATAAATTTAAGATACAAATTCAGGAACAAGAATCTTGCATAGTGTGTAGGCAAGTACCCTAGAAGATCTCATTTATTCCCTTCATCACAATGGGTCTCTGTGTATTATAATTCAAATCAAGATCCATAAAGGAGACAGAGAGGGCAGTGGGGGAAGGAGGACACTGTTTTAGAGGAGAATTGCAAAAAAGGAGTTGAAGTGGAGGGGGAGAGAAAAAGTTAAACCAAATCAACCACATGTTAAATTTCACCATGGTCATTTTTCTTGTCTGTCTTCCCCCAACCTGTATTTTGTCTATTTATATTAAGTGTTGTGGAAAATTAACCATGCATTGTGTTTGGATCAGAACAGCCTGAGGCTACCTGTATTCAAGCATGCGCATGAAGGGAGAGTCAGCCAGCCTAGCTGCTCTACCCAAACAGGAACACACAGAAGTTTATATAGGTTACAGGCAATATTCAATCACTCACACTTCCTCATTAGTATTTTTCCAAACCTTAGCAATCTAATACCTTATTAGGAATATAGCAAAAACAAGCTTTTCCTGTTGTTGACAGGTTATTCTTTTGTGGTTAATGGTTTTCCTAATCCTAGCTGTTATGGTTACATTTCTTAAGCTGGGCTGTTGTAATTGGCTTACAATGGAATTTTCCGCACTCTCTTCTCATGCCCTCTGACCACATACACAGTTAGCTTGACCAAAGATTAGGCCTACCCAATTTTTACATAAATTATATGGAGTAAGGACTGGTCTTTGTTCTATATATGAAAGACACCTAACACCTTCTAAATATCTGAATAAATAATCAAAACAAAAATGTACAGTCGGGAACAGTCAAAGATGTGCTGCTAAAATATTAACGATGGTATCTCCAGAATTTTCCACTTTCAATAATTGGTATTTATTTGTATTGTGGTAGCATGTAGGAGCCCCAGTCATCGACTAGTATCCCATTGTGCTAGGAGTTGTACAGAACCGAGAACAAAAAGACTATCTCTGCCCCCAAGAGCTTACACTCTAACTATAGGCTGCTGCTGCTTCTTCTCGTGTCCTTGTGTCACGGTTCCTCCCCCACTCTGAACTCTAGGGTACAGATGTGGGGACCTGCATGAAAAACCTCCTAAGCTTATCTTTACCAGCTTAGGTCAAAACTTCCCCAAGGTACAAAATATTACCCCCGTTATCCTTGGACTGGCCGCTACCACCACCAAACTAATACTGGTTACTGGGGAAGAGCTGTTTGGACGCGTCCTTCCCCCCAAAATACTTCCCAAAACCTTGCACCCCACTTCCTGGACAAGGTTTGGTAAAAAGCCTCACCAATTTGCCTAGGTGACTACAGACCCAGACCCTTGGATCTTAAGAACAATGAACAATCCTCCCAACACTTGCACCCCCCCCTTTCCTGGGAAATGTTGGATAAAAAGCCTCACCAATTTGCATAGGTGACCACAGACCCAAACCCTTGGATCTGAGAACAATGAAAAAGCATTCAGTGTTTTACAAGAAGACTTTTAATAAAAAATAGAAGTAAATAGAAATAAAGAAATCCCCCCCTGTAAAATCAGGATGGTAGATATCTTACAGGGTAATTAGATTCAAAAACATAGAGAACCCCTCTAGGCAAAACCTTAAGTTACAAAAAAGATACACAGACAGAAATAGTTATTCTATTCAGCACAATTCTTTTCTCAGCCATTTAAAGAAATCATAATCTAACACATACCTAGCTAGATTACTTACTAAAAGTTCTAAGACTCCATTCCTGTTCTGTCCCTGGCCAAGACGACTACAGACAGACCCAGACCCTTTGTTTCTCTCCCTCCTCCCAGCTTTTGAAAGTATCTTGTCTCCTCATTGGTCATTTTGGTCAGGTGCCAGCGAGGTTACCTTTAGCTTCTTAACCCTCTACAGGTGAGAGGAGCTTTCCCCTGGCCAGGAGGGATTTCAAAGAGGTTTACCCTTCCCTTTATATTTATGACACCTTGTCACAAATAAGTTATTGCACAGTTCTAGAAAAATATCTAAAGTATAGGCTGATAAAGAACAGGTGGAGGCAGACGGAGGAGGACAAGGAAACAGTAGACAATTCTGGTCAACTTGATAGGCAGCAGTCTCAGAAAACAAGCTGCTTAACCACTGTCAATATTTTTGTAGACATCATGGCAAAGGAAAGTTTTAAGGAGAGATATGAAGGAGGACAATGAGGTGACTTTGTAGATGTTTGCTGGCATCCCTGGGAAGATGGTGTCATTAACAGAAGAGCTCTATAATGAAATGGAAAGATGTGTTTGAGTCAATGACAGATACATGGCATGGTTTCCCGTTTCCATGGGAGTTCATCAAGGCTATGTTCTGCCACCATCCCTGTGTAGTATCAGCATTGACTGGTTGAAGGAGAAGCTTGATGAAGCAGCTGTCCCTGACATTGAGCTGAGCACCATTCTCTGTTGAGATCTTGAATACGTCAATGGCATTGTCATGTTGGCTCAGTTTGATGAATCACTGCAACTAATGGCTGATCTGGTCAGGCAAGAAGCAGCATGCATTGGTATGGTTATTAATCTAGATAAAATGAATTCCCTGGTTCTTATCATTAAGCAACCTCCAGCTCAGTATTAACCTGTTCAGACGGGCCATTGAACAATGGCAACTATCATATATTTAGGAAGCATCACAGACAGTGCTGGAGGATGCTCGAAAGATGTGGACACTCGGATAGCAGCAGCTGCTGCCATGTTTCAGGCCTTCAGCTGCCTCTGTAGGGATGTTGTGACATCAAGCTTCCTACAAAGCTGAAGATATATAGAACCAGGGACCAACTCTGTTGTACAACAGTGAAACATAGACGCTGCGAATAGTAGCAGATTGACATTTTTTTATTCTTGTCTTGTCAGCAGCTCTATATTAAGTGGCAAAACAAGATCAGAAGTGAGGCTATTCATAGTTGAACCCACCATTTGCCTCCATCAGCACTGGTTCAGTTTCAGCTTTTTTGGTACAGACATGTTGCTAGGCTGGAAGATTAACGACTTACAAAGTATGTGTACCAAGGAATGCTGCTACATAGATGGTGATCACATGCTCACCAACAGCTTCAGTGGCACAATAAGATTGCCAGTGATGGACATAAACTGAATATGTAGCCAGACCATCTTAAGGACCTTGCTAGAGACTGATCTGGGTGAGGCTTGATCTGCAAGGAGGATTTACCCCATTTGGATTTTCTATTATGATGATAGGTTTCAGAGTAACAGCCGTGTTAGTCTGTATTCGCAAAAAGAAAAGGAGTACTTGTGGCACCTTAGAGACTAACCAATTTATTTGAGCATGAGCTTTCGTGAGCTACAGCTCACTTCATCGGATGCATACCGTGGAAACTGCAGCAGACTTTATATACACACAGAGAATATGAAACAATACCTCCTCCCACCCCACTGTCCTGCTGGTAATAGCTTATCTAAAGTGATCATCAGGTTGGGCCATTTCCAGCACAAATCCAGGTTTTCTCACCCTCCACCCCCCCACTTTGGATGGGCTATCACCAGCAGGAGAGTGAATTTGTGGGGGGGGGGTGGAGGGTGAGAAAACCTGGATTTGTGCTGGAAATGGCCCACCTGATGATCACTTTAGATAAGCTATTACCAGCAGGACAGTGGGGTGGGAGGAGGTATTGTTTCATATTCTCTGTGTGTATATAAAGTCTGCTGCAGTTTCCACGGTATGCATCCGATGAAGTGAGCTGTAGCTCACGAAAGCTCATGCTCAAATAAATTGGTTAGTCTCTAAGGTGCCACAAGTACTCCTTTTCTTATTATGATGATGCTATTCTCCTCCTCCCACACCCACTCCCTCAAGCCCAATAATAAGGGGCATCTTGACAAAGGGTAGAAAGTATATTTTACCTCTGTATTTGACACTGGTCTGACCACTGCTGGAATATGATGTCCAGTTTTGGTATCCACACTTCAAGAAGAATGTTGATAAATTGGAGATTTTCAGGGAAGAGCCACAAGAATGATGAAAGGAGTGGAAAACATGCCTTATATTGACTGACTCAAGGAACTCAATCAATTTCGCTTAACAAAGAGAAGATTAAAGGGTGACTTGATTACAAGCTATAAGTACCTACATAAGGAACGAATATTTAATAATGGGCTCTTCACTGAAGAGTATTCAGTCTAGCAGAAAAAGGTATAACACGATCCAATGGCTAGAACATAAAGCTAGACAAATTCAGACTGTAAATAAGGTGTAAACTTTTACCAATGAGGGTAATTAGCCATTGGAACAATTTACCAAGAGTCATGGTAGATTCTCCATCACTGGTGATTTTTAAATCAAGATTAGATGCTTTTCTAAAAGATATGTTCTAGAGTATTGGTTTTCCAACTTTTTTCCTTGGGACTCAGTTGAAGAAACTTGTTGATGCCCGTGACCCAATGGAGCTGGGGATGAGGGGCTTGGGGTGTGGGAGGGGCTCAGGGCTGGGGCAGAGGGTTGGCGTATGGGGGTGAGGGCTACAGGGTGGGGCCAGGAAGGCAGGGTTCAGGGTGTGGGAGGAGGCTCTGGGCTGGGGCAGGGGGTTGGGGTGCAGGAGGGGGTCAGGTCTCTGGGATGGGGGTGCAGGCTCTGGGGTGGGGCCAGGAATGAGGGGTTTAAGTTACAGGAGGGGCTCCAGGTTTGGGGGAGGCTCAGGACTGGGGTAAGGGGTTGGGGTGCAGGAGGGGGTCAGGGCTGGGGGTGTAGGCTCTGTGGTGCAGCCAGGGATGAGGGGTTTGGGGTGCAGGAAGGGATTCTGTGTTGGGGTCTTAGGGTTGGGGCAGGGAATTGGGGCGTGGACTTACCTCCAGTGGCTCCCAGTCAGCGGCGCAGCCAGGGTGCAGAGGCAGGCTTCCCACCTGTTCTGGCACTGCGAACCGTGCTGTGCCCTGGAAGTGGCCAGCAGCAAGTCTGGCTCCTAGGCAGAGGTGTACAAGTGGCTCCGCCTGGCTCTCGTCCCCAGGCACCGCCCCCCCACTCCCGTTGGCCAGGAACTGGCCAATGGGAGTTTGGAGCTGGTGCTTGGGGTGGGGGCAGCATGTGGAGCCCCATGGCCCCCCTGCCTAGAAGCTGGACCCACTGCTGGCTGCTTCTGGAGCGCAGTGTGGTGTAGGAACAGGTAGGCACTAGCCTGCCTTAGCTGGGCAGCATCACCGACAGGACTTTTAACGTTCCAGTCAGGCCTATTCTCTATGAACCAATCTTTTTTTTTTTTATACTCGTCTACATTTTATACTCGTCTAAATTTGCATGAGCAAATTAGAATTTGCCAACCCAACCTTTACAATTGCAAATGAAGGACTAGATTGATAAATCCTTCCACACACTGCCAATTTTTGCACAAATAAGTTATGGATAGGGCAAAATTCATCCCTTTAGATAGAGTGCACAAAGTGAAATGACAAGATGGGGGCCCTGCTCTAGTTCTTCACCAAGACATAAGGACAGAGACATCCCTTTTGTGTTGCAGATGGAAGCCCTACATAATCCTTGAATAGGACAAACTGATAGGAGGCCAGAGGACATGCTCCTGGAGTAGGGATTGCAAAGCTTCAGTGCGGCCTCCAAATCCTGCACACAGGGTGTTAGAGAAAAATAGCCACTATCTCATCACCACAGCAGTACAATAGCTGTGGAGGGGATTACAAAATGGAGTTTCTTGAATGATTCACATTTATCTCAAGCAGTGCTTAGTCATCCCCCCACAAACCCCAGTTAAATTAGTTTGTATGTGGGGAAACTTAACATTCCTATCTGCATGCACTGTTTGCAGTTTTAACATATACTTTTGAAATGGGAAGTTTGGGCTCCCGAATCGCTCCAGTCTTTACCAAGATCCACATGTCTGAGTGAAAAAGTGTGAATAACTACAAAATCTTGTTTGCAAGAAGAAAAGCAAAACTAAATAAGAAGTAAAAGAAGAAAGAAAGATGTTTCTTTTCAGCTAATGCCAAACATCAATTTAGTTTCTTCTCATTTAAGGACCCACTTTGTATTAATTTTTCTTTTGACATTACAGGAAACAGAACATGCCTCAGGCTGCATCTTTTAAAGCATATTTCAGAGACACTTTGTCTATAATTGTTAGTTGTCACAGGGTCGGTTGGTTCTTGGCTCACAATTTGCAAAGAGAGAAATCTGAACAAACATTATTTTTAAAACCATGATGAGATACTGTACCAAAATTTCATTCACGCTTGCATTTCTGCCTGATGATACAGCATTCCTTCTCTGCATGCATGAGATATGTACATAATGGCACATTTAAAGGGAAAAATATCTGTTTGAAATAGAAAATTGCCCAATAGTTTTAAAATGCAGTTTGAAAGTTTATATGACTGAAAAATAAATCCATATGATTCCCTATATTTTCCTCACTCCTATACCATAAGATAAGCAATAACTAATATAAGAATTAAAATGAAAAACAGGAATAATTTAACTTGGGGCTGAAGGAGAAGATTTATTAGAGCAGGGCACTGGCAGTCATGATGGGTAGGTTCTAGTCCTCATTCTGCCATGTCACCCTGGGCAGATCAGTAAAATTCTGTCCGTAGTAGAATTCCTATGAATTTGTAACCAGTTAGTGATATTGTTGTGTCCACACATCACACGGCAAAAATGGTTAGTAACCATGTGTAGACCTGGCTTGGTATAAGTAACTTGCCTCATCTCTTAGTGAGCATAACTGGGAAGATGACTGGAAGGTTAAGTTGTAGGTTAAGGTTTGACAAACATTATGCTGGAGTCAGGATGTCTGTGCTAGCTAAGATAAGCAGCAACACCTTCATGCTATGGACAAAATAAACCTGGAATGAAAAGATCAGGTTCCATGTGAACAGCACATGGACAGAGCTTGCTGTGCAGGGATTGCTTCCTGCAAAATAACCAAGCCAGTCCAAAAATGTGTGGTGTAATGTATAGCAAATGCCATGTAATGTGTAAATGTACGTAAAGGAAGAGGCTGTCTGTGTAACTTCGGAAGTTTGGTATGCCATATAACCACCTCCTATGCCTGAGTCTGATCAACTCAGCATAGCTTTGCTGTATACCAAATAAAGAAACTTGAGTGATGAAATCCAGAGTCAAACTGAGTGTTTTGGATCCCAGAGAACTGAATGAAGTGTTCTCCCAGGTATTGTGGATAAGCTGAATAGAAAAGGTCTCAGAGGGAATCCCAACACCATGGTAGCTAACAATGTTTCATCTCACCAAAAGCCTACATCTACATGGTGATTTTCCTGTATCCTGTTCTTGTAACTGGTTTTCTGGTCTTCTTTTCTCCCAGCTCCCTGCAGAAGCACATCTTAGAGTGCATTGACCCACATGCTACTAATGTCATTGTGTGAACATGTCACTCTGTCTCCTGATGAGGCATTCTGATACACAATTCTCATACACAACTGAGTAGTGTGTTAGATACAAACATGCAGCATGTTTGATGGCAAAAAAGCTGTTGTGTGGATACAAGATGAACTATGTTACCTGTATCTGGTTACAGTGACCACACCTCTAGCCAGTTACAGAACCTCAATGCACAGGATCTAAACTTTGGTACTATGCCAGTTTCCTCTCTCTGTAAAATGGGTATATGTGACACTTTGGAGTGCAACCCAGACCAGCAAGGGGTTGTGTCACCACCTGCCCTGCAACACTGGGTGCCTTAAATCCTATGCTGCTATGGCTCACAGCCCTGACACTAATAGCCTGCATACAAGCATGCATGCCAGACCCTGGCTTTCACCAGCCTTAGTTACTTTTAACTGGGTGACCCGAAATCCCTACCACCCACAGCCCAAATTTCTCCAAAACTATCTGCTCCGTGTGACAATCTGCTTGGGTTCCCAGGTTTGTGAGTTACTGTGTTACTCCTCTTAGCCTCAGCAAGTGAGAGTTTTGCTTCTGCTCAGTTGTGACAACTCCCTGCCATACCAGCTTGTCTGCCTTGCCAGCAAACTCTTCAAGAGTCTGACAGTCCAAACCTTGCCTTGCAGGTAAAAAAACAGCATACCCCAACTCCCAGGTTCCCCAGACCTCTCCTGGAACTCTCACACAATTTATTATGTTCATTGCTCCTTTAAAGAGACAATACACTGCAGCTCGTTAAGTGAACTGGGGTTTGACAAACACTGTTATTCCAATTCACAGCACTGAACTGGTTTACAGTAAAAGTAAAACAAGTTTATTTTACAAGAGAAACAGGTTTAAGTAATACCAAGTATAAGGAGTAAAGACAGAAATGGTTACAAACAAAAGTAAAACAATATGCTTCTAAACTAAAATTTAACTTCAATGACTTACAATCTTTGCCTAAGCAGATTTCTTGCCTGTATTCAGTTCTCAGAGACGTCAACTCCCTTGGTTGAAAGACCCAGTATTCTGTGATTTCAAGAGCTCTGGCCCTTTCATTTTCCCCAAGTGATGGATACAAAAATAGCTTTATGTTTCTGTTTATATCTCCCAACATTCACTGACCGTGTTACAAGAGACAGGGAGACTTCCTGATGTTCTTCCCTTCCTGTTATCTTCCCATTCCCCTGCTGATTTGTGTGCAAATGGAGCCTCTATTATTTTGATTCCATAATGCTTAGTTTACGTTGGAGACAGGTAGATAGCTGCTCTCCATCCTGCTTGGGAAAAACCTGTTTCTTCCTGTGTTTGATCACAGACTTTAAAGCATAATATCAGTGAGTATCCATAATTCCTCATACAGTGTTACTGCATACATTTAACAATGATATTAATCACCAGTGTGCCACAAGCTTTCATAAAAGACCTTACTCAGTACACTTGTATAATATGGTAATATTGTGTATACAATCAGTTGATTCAATTGCTTATCATCATTTGAGGTTCAGATACCCTTTCTTTATAGCATAGTAAACCTTTGCAATTTATTCTTTGAAAAGTAAACTCAGACCAAGCCTTTCTTCCCTGTTGGGGTATAGATGCCATGCTGTCTTCCCAAAGTTTATTGACCCTGATTCAAGAGGCAGGAAGGCTCCCTGGGAGCACAGTCTCCACCCCTCTGTCACAACTGTTAAATTTCATCTGTCCCCACTTGCTGTCCTGATGGCTTTGTTTACCTTATATGTAAATATCTCTTCACTGTCGTGGCCTGATGACCAGGCTGGTCAGACAAGCAAACACCTGGTCCTTTGGCTAAGGCAGACTGTGCGTATGCATTGCTTGCCAAACACATTTTTAAAACATAATTCTAGTACATATTTATAAGCCTTTGTACAAATCCAGTACACACACACAGCATGTTACCAGTTTGTACATGATACCTTCAATGACACCTTTTAAATAGAGATTATAACAACTGTGTGTTAGGTGTAGAAGGCCTGACAAGAATTGCTGACACATAGTAGCGGACCATCAATGGGCCTTGGTGTCACAATGCCATTCTATGTTTTTTCCTCGTTGCCAATTTTGTATAGGGACTGCCAGAGCACACAATAACACAGTGTCTACTTACAGTTACTGCAGATTAAAGAACATGCTGCTTTCCTGAGTCATAGGTCTGGTGTGAGAATTTAACTAATATATTGTTTGTTACACTAGAAATTTGAATCTAAAAGTAGTAGAAATAACTGCAAACCTTAGTAGCACATTGTCCTGAACAGGAAAACATATCTGATATTAGTAGGATATGTGCAATATCAAGTAACATTTTTGAAGTACAAGTTATGAATTTATATGCCACGGCTAAATTTGTTGCAAGTTTTCAATCTGGCAGTACAAAGTGCTAGCTATACATGGACATAATGAAGCCACAAGCAAAATGAAGTACTCATGTAATCACACAAAACTTTGTTTCTGAAGTTTTCCACGTATTATTCTAAGTAAAAGGAAACTCATCCTCAAATGGCATGAAATATCCTCACAGGTGAGTAACTAATACTTTAAAGTACAAATTAATAGTAACATTTATAAGTTAGCTTTCAGAGTATCACTTTTTTTTTTTTTATCAACCATTCCTGCCCTCTACACTAGCATAGTTTTAGTTCACCTTGTCAAGTTCTTCCCTGATCATCTATGGTTGTCTGAGCTGGGTTTAATAAAAACATAGTTCTGCTTCTGCACTGTGCGATCTTACAAAAAGCCACATAATCCCTAAATAATAGACTTTTTTCCAGGGCTACCATGGTGTAGAATATGGGAGTTTTCATTGACTCTAACCCCTAATTCTTCAGGTTTTGCTTTCTTATGTGACTCTCTTAAGAGGGTAGCTTAATTAGATGTTTGTTTATATTTAAGTTCCTGCTAGTACAGAAGGCCTATCAGGTGACTTACTTCTGAATTGTTTCTGTTCAGTGCAACTTGTTTCAAGAAAGAAAACCAAGAAATTGACCTTTGTAATCATTTAGTGTGATCATTTCTTAAATCTGGTTAATTCAGTGTTGAAGCCAGCAGAAATTTCTCCCAGTGATGGTGGATGTGATCCAATAACTTCTTGATGCCCACTAGCAGAGGGTACAGGAGGTGCAGAGGATTTTAAAGGGATCCCCTGCATTGAATAGATGCGTATTAATTCAATAAAGAGTGGCATGTAAGGTTTCTACTGAGAGCCAACAGCTCACTGATTGCCATAATCATTGCAAAACATATGCACAGCTAATATTTAAGGACTATGTATCTATACTGAAAATTATGTTCTTAAGGCAGGTAACATGTCTTGGACAGGCTTCTTTCAGGAAGGTGTAACAGAGGCATATCTCCCTCTCTGGTTTCCCCACACTTCATGCGTATTTGCATCCTGAGCCAGATGCTGATTCAGAGATTTTGAAATGTACGAGGAAGGAGTATACAGGAAAATACAACCAGCAGGGAGCATCATGTTATGAGTAAGGACAATGGATCATTTGGATATATCTGGGCATGCAAACAGACCCTCTGTATCTTTCACCACAGAGGCAAACTGACAGTGTATTCTATGAACAATCACAGTCAAGCCTGAAAGGTGTTTGCTCTAAAACATCAAAGTAACTTGTTGATTCTAGAATGTATGCTATAATTTTATTTTATCCGTAACCATTTGTTTCCAATACTTCTACTTGTCATTACTTTGAATTCTATACTTCGCTAAATAAATTTTTACTTGTTTTCACTATAAACAAATTTAAGTGCTGTGTGTCAAGCAAAGTGATGATCTAAGGTGATACTGGTAAGCTGGGCTGTACTGTTTCTTTGGAAGCAGTGATTCTGTGAATACTGGGAGTGTCCAGTGAATCAAGGGCTAGACATTTCAAGGAGACACTTGGAGAGCTTGGGGGGTTGGAGTGTGCCTATCGCTAACCTGTAGCAAAAGAGTGGGGCCTGTGTAGGCCTAGAGGGGAGTGCTTGTGTTGTCCAGGGCCAGCGGAGTTGGGGAGTTGACCCACAGCAGGCATAGACAAGTGCTTCCTTGGCACTCCAGCAAAGCATCACAGTGGATCCTCAGTAACTAAGACGTTACTAAGTGCCGGCATTCTTGCCCCATGACTGAGCAAAAGTGCATGCATGAGACAAGAATTAATAAATGAACCATTTTATGAACTCAAAGTAAGAAAAGAGCAAAGCAGAGATGTTAGAAAAGGAAAATCTGCTTGCCGTGGACGAGATGCTACTAAAATATCTAACACGCTTGAAATTATTGTTCTGATTTCGGTTTTGTTTATTTGCTTTGTGATGAACAAAAATACATGAGCAATTCAGTTCTTTAGAGATCTGGATTTCATCAGCTTTGATCTGAGAATTGAGACAAGTGTTTGGACTGCTGTCACTGATAAGAAATTAAGTGAAGGAGAACACACTTGAACAGGATATGGATATTCACACTTGGAATGATTAAATATAGCTGCATAAAACCAACATAATTTTAAGTCTGAAATCATTACAAAAGGAACAAAATGTATTTTTACAAGGACTTTATCTGTCATGACCACACACTACCAATGCATGTGTGTTTCATAGTCTGTATTTTGATTGTTCCAAGACATTATCTGTGCCAAAGGCCTAATAATTACAAGTACTAAATACCATGCAGTTAAGCAAGGTAGCTTTCATTCTATGAGCCTTTTTACCTTATTTTTAAATAAGGTTCTGTATTCTCAACCTAAATTATGCTGTTCCTAGCTTCCTTATGTCTGCTCCCTAAGAAAATGTCATAGGGATGGAGCAAGACTGGAGGATCGCTGCGAAAGACAAACTGAGTAGATTGTCAGAGAGGTGTGGTGAGAGTACAAAATGCAGCTATCTGAAGAGTCAAGAAATAGAGGAGATCACTACTGGGACATGGGGAAAATATCCTATATTTGTTTTGGCAGAGAAATGAAAATAGGGGGTTGATTTTATTTTTTCTGAACAAATTTGCCATTCCTAATCTCAGTCATTCATATGCCAGTGATATGCAGATAGGCAGGTGTCAACACACTAGCACTTCAGTGCATGGTATTCAGATAGGACCCCACCTCATAGACCAAATGTAAATGCGGATTCTGAGCCATATATTAAAATCATTGTTAAAATATTTAACATCATGCTCAAGAAAGAAGTTAAATTGACAACCATGGGGGATGACATTTATCTGTTTATGCTCTGAGCATTTACAAGTTTCTCCACAGTATTCAGCCAATATGCTTCTGTTACAGTAGCGGGAACATTTCTTGGGAATGGAATCCCTCTCGAGTCTCCCAGGACAGCCAATGCATTCTTCAAACAGAGCCAGCTGCGGACAATTATGGACTCAGGAGATCTGGTGTGCTGAATACTTTGTGCGACCTTAGACAAGTCACTCAGGCTAAAGTTTCAAAAAGCATCAAACAATTGAGTATCTGTTTCTGGGACCGCAGCTTACAATACATTAAAAGGCCTGATTTGCAGAGAGTTAGTATAGAGCAGTTTCCAAAAAATCAGGCTGTTTAAACTATTTCAAGTGGGGCACCAAGAATTGGAGATACCTAAAATAACTGGTCACTTAACATCTTTGTCTTAATCTCTGTGCCTCACTTTCCCATCTTAAAATGCAGATCTCTCTCGGCATATAATGGGTACAGTAAGGAAAAAAAATCATTAATGTTGTGAGGTTCTCAGATAGTATGGTGATAAGCACCATCTGCCCCTTTGCACTATGAAAACAAGGCTACTAACATCTTCCTTGACAACAATCTAACCTTGTCACCTACCGCTCTGAGTCCCTATACTAGCTTGCTGTCTTCCATGACAAGTGCAAGCTTCTTGTATAACCACAAATATTTTACTTAGGGTTACCAGATAGAAATTATGAAAAATCAGGATGGAGGCAGGGAGAGGGGTAATAGATGCCTATGTAAGAAAAAGCCCCAAATATCAGGAATGTCCCTATAAAATTAGGACATCTGGTCACCCTAATTGTATTTTACAAAGTGCCAGATACAGTCTGGCACAGATTGCCAATGCAGTTTTTTATTCAGCACAAATTTGTATTGCTTCATGAGTACATAGTTACAAAAGCAAAGTACTAAATACACAAACATAGGTCACAGGAATTTAATCAGTCTGATTCTTTGTTCTCAGTGCCCTCTCTGAGAATTGTTACGTGCTGAGCAAGAGTAACCAAGTGATTTTAGTGTTCTATGAGCCATCTAAGAATAGAAAGCATGTGGGTAGGGCACTGGAATGAGACTGGAGACCTGGGTTCAGTTCCTGGCTCAGTAACAGATTCCCTATGTGACCCTGGATGCATCACTTAATCTACCCTGTGCCTCAGTTCCCACCTGTAAAATGATTAGTGTTTTCCTACACTACAAGTGTATTGTAAAGGTAAAGATCCACTAATGATTGTCAGGTGTTTAGACACTATACTAAATAAATAGATAGTGTACTAAATAAAGAGACCATGACATGAACAGAAATATTCTTTCAAGAAAAAGAAAGGGGTGGGGCATGGATTAAAAACTACCTAATTTAATAGGTATGTGGCAGGGGAGCAAGACAATTGCCAAGCTGAGCAACACAGCACTTAGTAATGTGTGGCTAAGCAATATTACTGGTTGATATTTAACTTATCTTTTAAGAACACATAGTACAAGAGACAGTAACATAAGCATGGAATGTAATCTGAATAATTATGAAATTATTAGCTTGAAAATATACAAAGGTAGCATAAGAATGGAACTTGGGTACTCAGTGACCTCTTCATCTCAACAGGTGAAATTGTCTATATTGCTCTTGCTGTCCATCCTTAATGTTCAACGACCTTTCTCTCAGACTTTTCCATGGCTAGGCAACCTTTCCTCTTAAGCTATCTGTAAAGAAGTCCCCTTGAGGTTTTCACTCAGATAGTGGGAGAACTGACCACACCGAATTACTTAGAGTGGGTGTCTTCAGCACAGGCCCCAGCTCCTTACAACTTGCAAGAGGCCCTGCCCTTTGCAGGCCTTCTTAAATCTCTGTGGATTACCCTGAGCATTTGCTGCACTCTCCACAGGGCTAGAGGGAGAATCATAGAATCGTAGAATATCAGGGTTGGAAGGGACCTCAGGAGGTCATCTAGTCCAACCCCCTGCTCAAAGCAGAACCAATCCCCAACTAAATCATCCCAGACAGGGCTTTGTCAAGCCTGACCTTAAAAACTTCTAAGGAAGGAGATTCCACCACCTCCCCAGGTAACGCATTCCAGTGTTTCACCACCCTCATAGTGAAAGTTTTTTTCCTAATATCCAGCCTAAATCTCCCCCACTGCAACTTGAGACCATTACTCCTTGTTCTGTCATCTGCTACCACTGAGAACAGTCTAGAGCCATCCTCTTTGGAACCCCCTTTCAGGTAGCTGAAAGCAGCTATCAAATCCCCCCTCATTCTTCTCTTCTGAAGACTAAACATCCCCAGTTCCCTCAGCCTCTCCTCATAAGTCATGTGTTCCAGTCCCCTAATCATTTTTGTTGCCCTCCACTGGACTCTTTCCAATTTTTCCACATCCTTCTTGTAGTGTGGGGCCCAAAACTGGACACAGTGCTTCAGATGAGGCCTCACCAATGTCGAATAGAGGGGAACGATCACGTCCCTCGATCTGCTGGCAATGCCCCTACTTTTACATCCCAAAATGCCATTGACCTTCTTGGCAACAAGGGCACACTGTTGACTCAGATCCAGCTTCTCATCCACTGTAACCCCTAGGTCCTTTTCTGCAGAACTGCTGCCGAGCCATTCGGTCCCTAGTCTGTAGCGGTGCATTGGATTCTTCCGTCCTAAGTGCAGGACTCTGCACTTGTCCTTGTTGAACCTTATCATATTTCTTTTGGCCCAGTCCTCCAATTTGTCTAGGTCTCTCTGTATCCTATCCCTACCCTCCAGCGCATCTACCACTCTTCCCAGTTTAGTGTCATCTGCAAACTTGTGAGGGTGCAATCCACACCATCCTCCAGATCATTTATGAAGATACTGAACAAAACCGGCCCCAGGACTGACCCCTGGGGCACTCCACTTGATACCGGCTGCCAACTAGACATGGAGCCATTGATCACTACCCGTTGAGCCCAACAATCTAGCCAGCTTTCTATCCACCTTATAGTGCATTCATCCAGCCCATATTTCTTTAACTTGCTGGCAAGAATACTGTGGGAGACCATGTCAAAAGCTTTGCTAAAGTCAAGGAATAACACGTCCACTGCTTTCCCTTCATCCACAGAGCCAGTTATCTCATCATAGAAGGCTATTAGATTAGTCAGGCATGACTTTCCCTTGGTGAATCCATGGTGACTGTTCCTGATCACTTTCCTCTCCTCTAAGTGCTTCAGAATTGATTCCTTGAGGACCTGCTCCATGATTTTTCCAGGGACTGAGATGAGGCTGACTGGCTTGTAGTTCCCAGGATCCTCCTTCTTCCCTTTTTTAAAGATGGGCACTACATTAGCCTTTTTCCAGTCATCTGGGACCTCCCCCGGTCGCCATGAGTTTTCAAAGATAATGGCCAATGGCTCTGCAATCACATCCGCCAATTCCTTTAGCACTCTCCGATGCAATGCATCCGGCCCCATGGACTTGTGCACGTCCAGTTTTTCTAAATAGTCCCGAAACACTTCTTCCTTCACAGAGGGCTGGTCACCTTCTCCCCATGCTGTGCTGCCCAGCGCAGTAGTCTGGGAGCTGACCTTGTTCATGAAGACAGAGGCAAAAAAAGCATTGAGTACATTAGCTTTTTCCACATCCTCTGTCACTAGGTTGCCTCCCTCATTCAGTAAGGGGCCCACACTTTCCTTGACTTTCTTCTTGTTGCTAACGTACCTGAAGAAACCCTTCTTGTTACTCTTAACATCTCTTGCTAGCGGCAACTCCAGGTGTGATTTGGCCTTCCTGATTTCACTCCTGCAAGCCCAAGCAATATCTTTATACTCATCCCTGGTCATTTGTCCAATCTTCCACTTCTTGTAAGCTTCTTTTTTGTGTTTAAGAGCAGCAAGGATTTCACTGTTAAGCCAAGCTGGTCGCCTGCTATATTTACTATTCTTTCTACACATTGGGATGGTTTGTCCCTGTAACCTCAATAAGGATTCTTTAAAATAAAGCCAGCATATCTACCTCTCCTCCCAGTTTAGTGTCATCTGCAAACTTGCTGAGGGTACAATCCACGCCATCCTCCAGATCATTAATGAAGGTATTGAACAACACTGACCCAAGCTGGTCATTTCCTCTGACTCCAAGAGTCTCCCACTTAGAAAAATCCTACTCCTTCCCCACCAGCTGTCCACAGTTTCCTCCCTACCATACCTGATGGACAGGTCCAGAGGGGTGAGGCTAGCCCTGACCCTAGGGCCTTTCTGGCATGTTCCTTGTCAGTGTGAGTGTCTATATGTCTCGAGGCATCAAGATAGACTTATGTGTAGTGCTGGGGAGGAGCCGGTGGTCGTGGTACATGTAGGTTCCAATGACATAGGGAAGGCTAGGAGAGATGTCCTGGAGGCCAAATTTAGGCTGCTAGGAAAGAGACTGAAATCCAGGACCTCTATAGTGGCATTCTCAGAAATGCTTCCCGTTCCACGCGCACGGCCAGATAGGCAGGCAGAGCTTCAGAGTCTCAATGTGTGGATGAGATGATCGTGAAGAGAGGAGGGGTTTAGATTTATTAGAAACTGGGAAAACTTTGGGGATGGGGGAGCCTATACAGGAAGGATGGGCTCCACCTCAACCAAAGTGGATTCAGACTGCTGGCACTTAACATTAAAAAGGTTGCAGAGCAGTTTTTAAACTAAGAGATGGGGGAAAACCGATTGCTGCAGAGGCGCACGTGGATCAGACAGAGACTTCTCTTCGAGGAGAGTCTATTGATAGAGATTCTCTAGGTTTTAGTCTGGAGGAGAGGATGGAAGAGGATAAAGTATGAGCCAGATCAGATGAGAAACATTCACATAAAGAATCTGATACATCAGAAAAGGGCAGACAAATAAACAGTGACAAATTTTTAAAGTGCTTGGACACAAATGCTAGAAGTCTAAATAATAAGATGGGTGAACTAGAGTGCCTCGTGTTAAAGGAGGATATTGTGTGGCAGAGCTCCGACCTTGTCCCCGTGGGTCCCGCGCTTCCAGGTGGTTTATGCTAGCCTCAGAGGCTCACTGCAACTCTCCACATAGACCTTCCCTCTCAAGGGCTGGGGTTACAGTCTACTGAGCCCTTTTCATCATAAGCCAGCAAGGAGGTTGGTGAGAGAACTCCCACAGTCTCTGTTGTCCCTACGGGCTTATTCCAGTACAGTTTAGTCTCCTGCCCTGACAGGGGCCTGTCTTCCCATCCCAGGAGGTGTTTCATTAAGTGGCGGGCTGGGGGGGAACCCAGGCCCACCCTCTACTCTGGGTTCCAGCCCAGCAACCCTAGTGGCAGCAGCTGTTGGCAGCCAACCTTACACTGCCAGAGTTGCTACATTTCCCTGAGCCACTTCCCCACAGCTCTCCCACTTCTCTTTTCTTCACCCCTACCTTAGGGCTCCCTGTTCAGTGGCTTGAGGGTGTCTTCATTACCCAGCCCTTCAGCCACACTTCCTTTCCTCTGGCTCCCCTCAGCCTGACCGGAGTGAGCCCTTTTATAGAATCAGAGGGGCCTTAGTTAGAGTCAGGTGTTCACATTAGCTTAACGACCTCATCTGACTCTTTGCAGGCTAATTGGAGTCAGGTGTTCTCATTAGCCTGGAGTAGCCCCTGCTCAGGTCAGTCAGGGAACAGAAAACTTCTTATCCAGTGGCCAGTATATCTGCTTTTGACTACTCTGCTGTACCCAACTGGCCTGGGTCTATCATAATTGATATAACAGGCATCACAGAAACCTGGTGGAGTGAGGACAATCAATGGGACACAATCATTCCAGGGTACAAAATATATCGGAAGAACAGAACAGGTCGGGGCGGGGGGGGGGAGTGGCACTATATGTGAAAGAAAATGTAGAAACAAATGAAATAAAAATCTTAAATGAATCCACATGCTCCATAGAATCTCTATGGATAGTAATTACATGCTCTAATAAGAATATAACAGTAGGGATCTATTATCGACCACCTGACCAGGACAGTGACAGTGCTGATGAAATGCTAAAGGAGATTAGAGAGGCTATCAAAATAAAGAACTCAATAATAGTGGGGGATTTCAATTATCCCCATACTGACTGGGTACATGTAACCTCAGGATGAAATGCAGATCTCACCACCACCCTCTCTCATCATTACGGAGAGTCACAGGGCCAAACCTGAATGGGCAGTGGGGTGGCCGACAGTGTTTCTCCTCACCGCTGCCATGGGATTGGCTCCTGTACCAGGGCTCCCCCCAGCTTCCAGCAGCCCAGGTCCCTTCTGCTGCCCCTGCAGGACTAGCTCAGTGATAACCTTAAGAGCTGCTACAAACATGGAGAGCTGCAATGAGTTGCCACACAGAAAAGCCAGCCATGAGAGGGCAGCAGGGAGCCCTGGTGTGGGGGGAGGTGCTCATGAGGCAGTTTTGTTTAGAGCCCAGAGATGAGTTAATCCAGCCCTGCCTTCAGGACAATGGATATTGAACCATCTTGGAACAACAGCATGGGTTAGATTTCCCAAACAGCTAGACTGATTTACACTGCATCAGGCTCTCTATTTCAGTGACAAAACAATTACTGATGTATGTGTGGGGGAAAACAGTCTGAAAGCCATACACTCTTCACAAATCACACAAGATGTTCATCCCTAGCTTCCTTGTTAGGATTGCATTTGTTCTTCAAATAGGCATCTGCATTAAAACTTCTAATCTATACAGTGCTCAATACATATCTAATCTAAGTATTTCCAGTGCATCAGTTGGCCGGCATCAGGGATTTTAAAGGGGCACCTTCAAACTAAACTCAGTTGTCCAGGCCTCCTCAGCCACCATATACAGTATTATATGAACAAAGTACAGGGTGAGTTTAAAATTAACCACTCTTCTTTGTTTTAACTACTTTGCTTTAACTTGTCTTCACTTGCCTCTTTTTCCTGCTTTCAGCTAATTTCCCACTGAACACTGAGAGCAACCATG
The DNA here is from genome assembly GCF_965140295.1 of Lepidochelys olivacea. Classification (NCBI taxonomy): domain Eukaryota; kingdom Metazoa; phylum Chordata; order Testudines; family Cheloniidae; genus Lepidochelys; species Lepidochelys olivacea. The sequence continues at coordinate 69,975,964 of NC_140411.1, read as the reverse complement.
TTTAATGAGAAGGAAAAGAAGTGGGTTAATAAAACATGTGGGCCAGATTTTTTCTAATTAGCTATATACAACTGTGTATTTCTAATTTATGCACACAAACACCCATAGTGCAGGTAACTGGCAATGTGCAGTAAAAATACCTGATTTGTAAATGCACATTGGGTATTCAGATCCATAAATTAGGTACATTATGTGTACGCTCACACCTGTGCATACCTAAATTTAAAATTCTGGCCTGCATGTCTATTTACCATGACGAATTACAACAACAATAACAAAAGCCAAAAATATTTTACTTGCCTGTCAAAAAAAGTTACTTGTCCCAGGCAATTGGGCAAGCGTATTTTTGAAAAGCTGCTTTATATTGCCTTTATCTAGATACATGCAATTATGAGTCTTAGAGGCTTCAAAGAGTGATTAACATACTACAGTATGAAAAGTTCTCCTTAGGAAAAAAACCCAGACAGCTTGTTTTTGACTGGAAGGATTTCTAGAAGACAGTAAACACACATCTATTTTATTTCATTCAGTAATTCTCTGCTACCAATTGTGATGTGTTCGGGGAGCAAGCTTCTTGTGCAGCCTCCATCATATGAGCAGCTCAGCTTTTCTCAAGTGCATTGACAGCTGGCAGCAATGAAAGTCATCTAACTGCCTACGCCTCATTTCAGAAGAATGACATCCAGCCACAAACGTTCACTATTCCTTACTGGTTAGTACCATATATTTTAATGCAGTACAGGATTCCATTTAGAAAATGTAACTACCTACACCTCCTATTAGTAGTAATAGGATTTTTAAATTAGTTTTGTTCAATAATTTGTTGTTTTAAAAGCAGTTAGTGCCATTTCTCAGGTCAGCACCATGTGGCACAGGTAACTAGAGTAAGTGGAGTAGGTACAGCAGACATTAAATCTAACCCTCAGATCATAGCACAACCACTATTCTTTAAACCAACTTTACTTACTGGGAAGTTATGCTCCTCTAAAACTTTTAACATTTAGTGAAGTTAAAAATAATCAGTTTACACTGTGTGATTTCCAAGCACTAATAATTGAACTTTCCCATCAGTTGGTCTAAACTGTAACATGGTACAGCACGAACCATTTAGTGACACTAATGTCAACAGCTTTTATGAAATATTGAACCAATAAATGGACTTGAATTTAATCTAGATTTACTGCCCATAATAAGGACTTCAGCCATGCTTGACTGCCTTTCAGCAACCCCATAGTGATGCTTACAGCAGCATGTCCTTATGAAAGCCGAGATAGTCATTTAACTTTTGCAGTTCGGTTAATAAACTGTATTTCATATACAGCACATTTTCTTCCGCAAGGCAGTTTGTCGTCTTGAATTTGGTCAGATGAGGCTCCTTCGCTTGCTGTCACCCTTGCTCATCAAACCTTTTTTGTCTATTTAAGATACTGTACCAGGGCAGTGCCAGCCTCTTCCCAGGGCAGAGGCTAAAGTGGCCTAGACAGAAAACTGGGTGGGAGGGCGCTATACATCTTGTGGGCATCTGAAGGCATACATCTGAAGGCAGCAGTGCACAGCAGTGCCTGGCACCCAGCCAGCAGCCACCACTCTCTGGCCACCCAGCTCTAAAGGCAGCAGTGTCGCCAGCAGCAGTCGAGAAGTAAGGGGGGCAATACCATACCACGCTACCCTTACTCCTGTGTAGTGTTTGATCTTTGCAGTGGGAGGGGTGGCTATGGGAGGGGCTAAGAAATTTTGGGGTGGCTATGGCCCCCGCAAGTCCCCATAGCACTGTCCCTATACTGAACTTAAAAAGGGGGGGAGGGTGTGAATTGCAATTAGATTCAACTTCAAACAGAATTTAAAAATCTGCAATCACAATAAGTAAATTAAGATGGCCACAAAACTGCTGTAAGTAGTCAAGTAACATAACTTGCACCAATTTGGGTGCTTATTCAGTAGCTGGGCACAATGAGTAACATTCATGCCTGTGCAAAGGGCCAGCAAAAGCCTATGCACTACATAAGTTCTACTTAAGCCGTTTTTCAAGTTACACTAATGAAAAACTTAGGTGAAGTTAGAGTCAGAGTTACAGTCTTTACAGATGAGCTAAATGACCCTCTTGTCTTAATCTTCACATTTTGCAGAAAGAGGGATTAGATTCAGAGATCCCAATCTGAACTGTCTCTGTTGTTTTGGGTCTGATGTTGAACAGAATTTCTTGGAGCTTGTTTCCTTGGCTTTCAAACCGTTCTTTCAGAGCATTTTGTGTGAGTAACTGGATTGTAATCCAGATCTGCCCCTTCCCATGAGGTATGATAGCAGTCAATAGAAAACCATATGCTCTACTTCCTGTTGCTATGTACAAATACAAGACACAAGCATCCTTGAAAGTCTGCATGGATTTTTTGTCCCTGAAGTGGTAGAAATAGGCAGTAGATGCATTTTTCCCTATCACTGCCAGAAGACTCTATGAATGGTAGCACTTACCTGACAACTCCCACTCCTACATGTTTAGGAAAGCAGATATCTAGCACTCCCTTAAGTACCTTGGAGATTGGGCCCCCTCACTAATGCCATCCAGGGTGATTAAAGTGGGGCAGGCAAGCCTGTATAGAAGGGAGTGCAGATGTCAAAGATGTGAGGATTGGTTGGAATGGGTGGAAAGGAGAGTACCAAGACAGCCTGTGGCCTGGGCAGAAAGGAACAAATTGAGGAAGGGAGGCAGGAAAAATTATACTAGGTTTGGATGGGAGGGAGATTTCTGAAAGGGGTACAGTCTATCATGTGTCCTCAGATGAAGCTCTGGAGGGGGTGTCTTGCCACCAGAGCTCTCCTTAAAAGACTTCACCAGTTAGGAAATGTATCTTCTTCAGATATATGATCTCTTTATTCATTACCAAGTAGTTGCCAGCCTTGAGAGTTACATACCAATTCTTTACAGAGGGTACATACCAATTCCTTTAGTCCCGCCCCGCCCCCCATTCTTAAGAAGATCATACAGTTAATGAGCTTGCAACAGCATTTGTTATTTTCAGGTTAGTTGCACTAGTAGCTATCATCCAGGCTTTGGACCTAGGTATATGGGCTATCAAGGTGGCCTTGTCCATCATAATGAGTTGACTCGATATACTTCAAGTGACATGGTCCAAAGGCTTTTCTTGGCATTGGCTTCATCGGTTTATTCATCTATGGCCAGCCAAATAAAACAGGCACATACTTCCAATGCATGAACAACAAAATCAGCCCACCTGGCTTCCTCATTTTTAAGCCTGCTCAAGGCAAGTCAAACATTAAAAGTATATAAAAAGAAAGCCCTATATAAAAGCCCTATAAAAATGAAACCCACACATTTTCCCTTTCCCTGCTTAACCTCTTTCCCTTAGTCTAAGAAAAACCAAACTAGCTTAGGTTTGAAAGAAAAGGAAAAGGAAAACATGAAGATGAAAGGCTTACTTGCCCTACCTCCATCCAGATCTTAGCCTGACTGTGGAAAAAGTAGGACTTTTATTGTCCTTTATTGCAACCTACCTTTCCCAAGCTATGACTAGAGATTGGCTGCCCAGCTCTTCTGATTCTGAAATGGGGGCCTGGCTGGCACTGCCAGGGGCCAGTTTAATCCTCCATCACTGAAAGGCGATCCAACCCATCCTACGTGCAGCACTCTCATCTCACGATCAAAACAAAATTAGCATTCTAGAATGTTCCCCCTACTGCCTCCCAGAGACCACTTCCTTCGACTCAGTGATGACATTCCAGGTTCTACAAGTATATCTTAAGAAGAAAATCCTGGAAAGGAGTAGTGCTAGCCCTGTGGTGTTCCCTCAGTAGCCTTAAATAGCCAGTACACTGCAGTAAATATTCTAGATTCAAAATAATTCCAGGGACATTGTTACATTCTGTACCTCGGGGGAACACCCAGCACCCCCATGTTCATCCTTATGTGATTGTGTGGTATCCAATGCAAAGTTTGTCATGTCAGGTGTCTTCAGAAAGCTCATGATGCACTGAGCATTGTTGCTATAGTGATGTTATAGTAATTGTTGTTACAGCATGTTATAGGTTGTAATTTCATGTATATAGTTATGAGGCTAAAAATGTGTCCTCGTGGCTTAAAACAGGCCCAGGCAAAACTCTCCAAGAGCAGAGGGGCAGTTCACACCTCATCAGGGCATGCATGGGACAAACCCAGCCCAGCCTCACAGGAACAAAGGACACTGGCCTAGGCAGCAACAAAGGATCTGTTTGACTCTCAAGTGAGTCACCCCCTCTTCCTTTGGTCAGTTTGGGACTGCAATGAGGTAATGCTCACCTGACTCTAAAGGGGGGGGGGCAAAGCCAAGAGGGAAGAAAGAACATGATAAAAGGGAGAGACATTTGCCATGCTCTTCCTCTCTCTTCCACCTACATCTACAGACACCACACCAAGTGACTGAAGCGCTCATCAAAGGGGAGAGCCTGGCTGAAGAGCAACCAGCCAGCCTGTGGTGAGAAGCATCTAAGTTTGTAAGGGCACTGACAGTGTTAACATCAGCTTAGAATGAGTTTTGCTTTTATTTCATTTGACCAAATCTGACTTGTTGTGCTTTAACTTATAATCACTTAAAATCTATCTTTGTAGTTAATACATCTGTTTGTTTATTCTACCTGAAGAAGTGCGTTTAGTTTGAAGCATGTCAGAGACTCCCCTTGGGATAACACGCCTGGTACATATCAATTTATTTGTTAAATTGACAAACTCATATAAGCTTGCGGCATCCAGCAGGCATAACTGGACACTGCAAGTCAGAGGTTCCTAGGGTTGTGTCTGGGACCGGAGATACTGGCTAGTGTCATGTGGTTGCACAATCGAAGAAGCAGTTCATATACCAGAGGCTGTGCGTGAACAGCCCAGGAGTGGAGGTTCTCACAGCAGAGCAGGGTAAGGCTGGCTCCCAGAGTCAAGGATTGGAGTGACCTAGCAGATCACAGGTCCGGATGGCAAGAGGGGGAACATCACAGACATGCCCTTCTAATTTCTCTTTATTAATTGTTTGTAATTTCTATTTTCTAACAGAAACTTATAAAAACACAACAACAAGCAGAGAGCAAAAAAATCAGCATCTGGTTATCAGAATGTTTTCCAGCAGGTCTTGACAACCCCCTTTTAACAAACTGTTTGAATGTGAGACTTTTTAATTATATCAATCTGTAACCCTTCTTCCAGGTGGAGTCAGCAGCAACAAGGTCTGGGTTCAATATCTAGGGGTGCTTCTTAACAATACAAAACAGAACTAGCTCAAGACCACCGTAATCTGGGAAAATTAAACACCACACCAGGAGCCTCTAAAAGACAATACTTCCCCACCTGCAAGCACTGAGCCTGTGTATAGCAAACAAAACTGTTAATAAAAGGGAAAAAACAAACCCAACATTAATTTGGGAAAACACTACAACCACAATTTGAAAGCAAAAGCAAACACCGACCCCAGAGTACTTTGAACAGTGTCCTTTGCCTCAATTTCTCACCTTGCAGTGCGAAAGTCCAACAATCCCAGGGAAATGGGGGAAAACATCAAGCAACACCTCAGCTGCTGTGGCTGCTACTGCTGCTGCCACTGCCTCACAGTTGCCACCATTCCCTCTGCCATCAATTCCCACTACTGCCACCATTCACTCTACCATCACCATTGTTCACTCTGTGGCTGCTGGCCACCATCCCCTACTGCTACCACCCTCATGTTCTGAGGTTCCACCACTCAGCCCAGCTCTCAGCAGTTTCAGCAAGTAGTAAGAAACCTCACAACTAGGGCTGACTGTGTAGTCTTTTTCATTGCAATATTATCCCATACCAGATCGAAGACTAAACAGCTAATTACCAGTTATTTTAGCTTCACTGAGCACTAAACAAAATAATAGCTCTCAATTCAATCTAATCAGTTGTATCTTTAAACAGTGGAAAGAAGAGAATCACATAGTGCTTAAAACTACACATACAAAACCCACACCTCCATCTAAAAACACAAACTCCATTTTCTCCCCATTTTCCCAGCATAAGTCATTTGCATCCCTACCCCCTGCCTAACAAGTGAGATTCAGTCAAGGGTGACCCCCTCAGTCAGGGCAGGCTAAGTGCATTTCTGCTGCCCTTTACTCAGACAAGGATAACAACATTTCATTACCCTGGCACTCAATATGTAAGTGATTTGTAACCCAGCATCAGCCAAAATTGATCACTTTGGCAAAGCAGCTCCATGATGCTGCACATGTAGGCAGAGTAGGTGTGTTTATGCAAATACAATCCATTCCTGAAATCTTTTCTCCCAATTTCATCACTAGATGTTCAGACCCTGCTTACAAGTCTCTCCAAATTGCTTGCTGATACTGTGTAAAAGTGTTAATCATCCTTCCAAACAGGAACAGAGCTATCAGTATAGCTCTTTAAATTAACCACTGGGGTTGCTAGAATACAATAAGAATGGCACTCTTTCACATATATTCTGAGCTCACTGCTGCTGTGGGAACAAGAGAGACACCAGTCTTCTGAAGGCTGAAAACTACCACTGCATTGTGCAAGCATGATTCAGATCATTTTAATTCTGTACAAGTGGCTTTGTGTACTAGTTATTTTCTGTCATTTTTATTTCATGATGAGTTTTTTCCTCTCCCTCTCAGCAGGCAAGGCTAGTATCACTAATATAATCCAAAGCAATTGCTCTTTCTTCTGAAAGCATCTGGTTTCAAAGTCACAGTTCAGTTATGAAAGTTGGGGATTTTTGTACTCTTTTCCTTACATCATTGATTAACATATTGGGTCAGATTCACCTGACTACTGGAACCCAAGCTTCAGGCCTTGATAGTGGACTGGCCACACTAAAGGATGTATGCAGCTCCTGTGGAGACCAGCAGACAGGTGTCACCGACCAAATAGTGGGTAAGGTCAGCCATGGTGACAGTGGGGCCAAGGAATCCCCATTCTGTGACCTGAAGGCAAGCTCTGTGTAGCTCAAAAGCTTGTGTCTCTCACCAACAGAAGTTGGTTCAGTAAAATATATTACCTCACCCACCTTGTCTTTCTAATATCCTAAGATAGACACAGCTACAACAACACTGCATAGAACCTTTTAAATAGATACTCAAAAAGTACCATTTCCCAATTATTTTTCTCCCCCGTCACCTTCACCCCCTTCATAGATTCTGGACCTTGGGGTCATCTAGTCTGACCTTCTCTACTTTCCAATCCTATTGTAGAACCACAAGCTAAATCCTGCGTACAGGATTAAATAGCCGGCATACAGCAGTTAAATAGCAGTTCTGCATTCTTTCTTATCCAATCTCTGATCCCCTCTTGAGTATTTTTATACCTGGCTTTTGTGAAAGGCCTATGGATTCCTATGATTGTTGTAAATTGGCGATTGTACGAATCAAAGTCAAGAATACAGAGATTTTAAATGTCATTGGTGCAGATGTTTAGTATTATTTTTCCCTTGAGATGACAAACTGATACAGTTTAAAACTGAGTCAAGATAAAATGCAGCAAATTTCCCATCTAGTTGGACATTAGAATATTAAAAACTCCTGTAAGTTATCAGCACAAGGAACAATCAAGTTCTTAGCAATCACCCAGACATCTTAGTTCACAGTACACAGAGTACACAGAACTCCAATTAGGATGTTCAAAATAGACCTTATTAGCTTCTCATGAATGCTGATAATATTATGCAGACGCAGGGATGCTTCTGCATTTCAATTGTTATTGTCCAGCTAATATGTAGTTATTGAAACAAGGTTTGGTCTGTGCTTCAAAATTACCAGAAGTCAAGAACGACTGTCATTCGAAAACAAACTAAAATCAAGCAACTTTCCAAACTTTGCTGAACAATGACATTTTAGATAACTGTGACACTTAAAAATCACAAACATTTTCAAAGACATGATTCACATAAATGAGGGAGAAGCTGTTTGAATGTTATTTATATAACCTTCAAGTTTAGAACAAACAGCTGTACAATAGCAGAGTTCATCTTTAGAACTAAATACAGGCCAATTTTTCTCTACTTCAATCACATCTAAAGATAATCTGACAATTATATCCCCACAAGCACTATTGAGTGGAAATTACAATAGGCACAAGGATGACAAGTGAAATATGATTGCTCTTTAAGTCTAAAAATATTAGACATTGCAGCTCAGTTTGTCTGACTAGTCTCATATTTATTATATAGTAAATACGGTGGACATGGGACAAAAGGCCACCTTTATATAGGCAGCTTCCTGTCTTTAGCACTTACTCTGCTATGTGATTATATAGGGTCATTATTCCAGAACAAATTCCAGAATATTTTGTCCTTATGGGGAGCTATTCTAAAACAGTTCTGTTCTGGTCAATTTTCCCATGTAGATAAGGGCAGAGATTCAGAGTGAAAGGTCTAGGGAACAAGCAAGGACAATGCAGTTCTTCTGTTTTATGCATCTAACTCACATATGAGATTCAACTTGCTAGTTCTCCCATAGCTGACATCTGAGCAATTCCATCACGGACTTTGAAAAACAAAAATAACTGTTTAACTTGTAAGTCAGCACACCTACACTGTTTTGAAATTACAAATTACTTTAAATGTCAACATTTGCAGCAGTCTGCAGCAAAGGGGACTGAAGGAACTAAAAGTCCACACTACTAATACTTCTGGAAGAAATCCTGCCTCACATTTTCAGATTAACAAAATCTAGTGTAAAAGGTGGTACAGATTGGCTTGAAAGGATTCTGATTCAGAGTTTCATTGTTTGAGGATGACAAAGTATTTTTCATGTTAATTAATTCAGAGGCATTATTAGAAAGATGCATTCAAACTGGAACAGTGCACAGAAGGAATACTAGGATGATCAGAGGAATGGAAAACTGAAAGAGCTTGGCTTGTTTAGTCTAATCAAACGAAGGCTGAGGGCAGATATGATTGCTCTCTATAAATATATCAGATGGATAAATAGCAGGGAGAGAGAGGAGTTATTTAAGTTAAACACCAATGTTGACACAAGAACAAACTGGTCATCAACAAGTTTAGGCTTGAAATTAGAAGAAGGTTTCTAACCATCAGAAGACTGAAGTTCTGGAACAGCCTTCCAAGGGGAGCAGTGGAGGCAAAAAACCTAAGTAGCTTCAAGACTGAGATTGATACATTTATGGAGGGGATGCTATGATGAAACTGCCTACAATGGCATGTAGCTGTTCTGTGACTGCTAGTAGCAAATATCCCCAATGGCCAGTGATGGGACACTAGATGGGGAGGGCTCTGAGTTACTACAAAGAATTCTTTCCCAGGTGTCTGGCTGTTGGGTCTTGCCTTGCCAAAATCCTCTGGGTCCAACTGATCACCATATTTGAGGTCGGGAAAGAATTTTCCCCTGAGTCAGATTGGTGGAGACTCTGGGGTTTTTTTGCCTTCCTCTGCAGCATGGGGCACCAGTCACTTGCAGGTTTAAACTAGTGTACTTGGTGGCTTCTCTGTAACTTGAAGTCTTTAAATCATGATTTGAGGACTTCAGTAGCAAACAGAAGTTATGGGTCTATTACATAAGTGGATGGGTGAGATTCTGTGGCTTGCAATATGCAGGAGGTCAGACTAGATGATCATGATGATCCCTTCTGGCCTTAAAGTCTGTGAGTTTAGTGTTACTAGGTAAACATTACAATCGTCCGTAAAGAAATAATCTGAGTAGGTCCAATAAAATGTAGTGAAAGTGAGACAGTGTGTTGGCTGTGAATTGTTAACATCCCAGGGATAGTTTAAAATTATGTTTACAGACCAAATGTATTCATATTGTGACAAAGGGAAACAAATATTTTATTTTTTAATGAAGTCAGGAAATTTGCAAATAATTGTTTTATTGTATAATAACTGTATACCTGTTACCTTACCCTCCTGCCAACTCTTGTCTTGTTCCTGGTTCTGTTGATGTGTCCAGAGGTGTTTGCCCACCACAGCACTTTGAAACATACTTTCCTGGGGCTGGATACCTTTGTTCATGTCTTATTGATCAAGATAAGAGCAGTGGTTTTTGGTTCTGCAACCTCCTTTGCCTCCTGTACTTCTCTTATACATTGTGCCTTTTCTCGTTGAGGAGATACTAGTGACCCTTCCCCATACATAACAGATGATTTCTTGATAAGAATAAGAATTATTAAAAGCACAGACAAAATAAGGACAAGAAACTGTTTGCTTAACATGTCAAGATTTACACTTCAAGAGGGCTAAACTAAGAAAGGTTTTCTAAGTTTATGTTACAGAAAAGAAACACTGTGGTTTTGGAACATGAAAGTAATCTCAGGTTTGGCCCCATGGCCTCTCCTTCGTGACCTGAGCAGAACTGCATCCCCCGTGCATGAGGCCACAATGCTGCTCACTCAATTTTGACCCTGCCACCCCACATTGTGATGGAGGTCTGCAGGGTCAAACCTAAGTGGGCAGTCGGTGCCACTGCAAAAGACTTAGGCCCTGTCTATGCACAGTTTTGACACAGATTTTACTATCTTGATTTCTAAATATAGATGAATCCATGCAAAAACTGTGTGTAGAGAAAACAAGTAAGCCTAAAACCCTACTGTGTGTGAATATAGGTAACTGGGGGAAAACTGGCTTGGAGAATGGAAGGTGGCTGCCCTAGATGACGAAGTGTGTCAGTACAGGCATGTGGACCTAGAGTGAAGGGAAGAGGGGTCTCTGAATACAGAGAAGTGAGGCTCGCTTGGGACAGAATGGGGTGGGAACTTTGACACTGGGGTCAGAGCCACAGATTACTTTCATGTTCAGAAAACAGTGTTTCTTTTCTGTAATATAAGCTCAAAAAGCCTTCCATAATTTAGCTCACTCAAAGGGTAAATCTAGGCATATAAGCAGCTTCTTCTTGTTTTTACTCCATTTTCTCTGTGCTTTTAATAATTTTTCTGTCAATAAATCATCTGTTGTGTGTGAGGAAAGTTCACCAGTATCTCCACAAGGAGAAAAGGCACATTGCCATGGGAGCACCTTCTGCACTAGAGATCCCTCCTGGGGAGGGTGGGGGGGGAGAGGGGACTGCCTGGCTTCCCCACACTTCCTGAAGCCTGTGTCCCCTCTGCTTTGCCCAAAGGACTCACTCAATGACAGCCGCAAGACCTGCTACAAGTATGGGGAGCTGAGGTGAGTGCACTCATGGGGGAGCCAGTTGGGAGCAGGATGCAGGGAGGCCTGGGGGTTAGACATGAGGGGGGTTTGCCAATGGCCCACTGACAGATCTTGGTGGTTGACTCTGTTTTGTTTCCTTGCTCTGGGCACAAGTTTTGTTGGAGAAGAAACTTTGGGCTGGAATCCCCAGAGGCTCCGTGCATTGTGCTATCATGTGAAAAATTTCTGAGAGCACATGTGGGATTTCGGATGCATGGATAATATGGTAGGGTAGAGAGAATGGTTTTCAATTTATTATGGGAAACTTTGGGGAAAGAAATTACCTATGCAGAAGGGATGGGCTCCACCTCAATCAAACTAGACTACACTGCTGACATAGAAAAACGACAAAGTGTCTTAAATTAGAAGCTGGTTTGGTAATAAAGGATAGGAAAGGGCAGACATACCATATATTCTAAGTGTTACCTGTATGGAGTTACAGTCATACATTTGCCTCTGCTGTCACATTCTCATCCATGCCAGTTGACCTGTCACTCATCAGCAGGACTACTGGCAGCAAGGAAGTATTTCCCCACCTTACTGCTAGAACAGGGGTAGGCAACCTATGGCACACGTGCCAAAGGCGGCATGCGAGCTGATTTTCAGTGGCACTCACGCTGCCTGGGTCCTGGCCACCCGTTCCGGTGGCTCTGCTGCCAGCCTGGGGTACCGGCCGCTGGCCCCGCTCAGCCCACTGCTGGCCCTGGGTCCCGGCCACTGGTCTGGGGGGCTCTGCTGCTGGCCTGGGGTCCTGGCCGCCGGCCTGGGGGTCTGCAGCTGCCCCAGCAGTGGCCCACTGGCTGCAGTCTGGGGCAGTGAGGGGTGCAGACAGGGGCAAGAGGGGGCACAGCTCAGCACCCCCACCTTAAAAATTGTTCCAGCGCTACTGTACTGGGATATTTTTAAGTCCTGATTTGCTGCTTACATCACTATCATGCCACGTAGAAAAGCACACTGCGTTTGATATTGAGATCAGAATGTACATGGAAGAACTGGAATCAGAATTTTCTGACAGATTTCAAGATTTCCAGCCATTTGGACCAATGCTTTGTTTTCTAATTAAACCGGAAAAGTTCAAAGAAAGCGACTTGGATTTGTCTGTATTTCAGTGGATGGGCGTTGAAGATTTCGAAATGCAGCTCATTCAGTTAAAAAGCTCACAATTGTGGGCATCAAAGTTTGGAGATCTCCGGAGTTCACTTGAAGCTATGGAGAGAGATCATGGGGCCTCTATTCTGATCTGCTGGATGTCCCTGCCAGTGAAATTTAACTGTTTGAAGAAAATTGCATTTGCAATGCTTTCAGCACTTGTAGCCACATACCTGAGTGAACAAGTATCTTCACACATGAAATCTGCCCTCTGTCGTCTCAGAGCCAGTTAACAACTAATCACTCAGAAGCCTGTGTGCAGCTTAAAGTATCCAAAGACGTGCCAGACATTGGAAAACTCAGCAAGGAAAAGCAAGGGTAAGGATCACACTACACAATAAGAACTGCATTTTAATTTAATTTTAAATGAAGCTTCTTAAACATTTTAAAAACCGTATTTACTTTACATACAACAATAGTTTAGTTATATATTATAGAGTTATAGAAAAAGACCTTCTAAAACATTAAAATGTATTACTGGCATGCAAAACCTTAAATTAGAGTGAATAAATGAAAAGTCGGCACACCACTTCTGAAAGGTTGCTGATCCCTGTGCTAGAAGCTATTTCTGAGCAGGCAGACAAGGCTTTCTCCTACACATCCTCTTCTCACCTTTCCCTGCCAGCAGATTGAGGGACGTGATCGTTCCCCTCTATTCGCCACTGGTGAGGCCTCATCTGGAGTACTGTGTCCAGTTTTGAGCCCCACACTATAAGAAGGATGTGGAAAAATTGGAAAGAGTCCAGCGGAGGGCAACAAAAATGATTAGGGGACTGGAACGCATGAGTTATGAGGAGAGGCTGAGGGAACTGGGGATGTTTAGTCTACAGAAGAGAAGAATGAGGGGGGATTTGATAGCTGCTTTCAACTACCTGAAAGGGGGTTCCAAAGAGGATGGCTCTAGACTGTTCTCTGTGGTAGCAGATGACAGAACAAGGAGTAATGATCTCAAGTTGCAGTGGGGGAGATTTAGGTTGGATATTAGGAAAATCTTTTTCACTAGGTGGGTGGTGAGACACTGGAATGCGTTACCTGGGGAGGTGGTGGAATCTCCTTCCTTAGAAGTTTTTAAGGTCAGGCTTGACAAAGCCCTGTCTGGGATGATTTAATTGGGGATCGGTCCTGCTTTGAGCAGGGGGTTGGACTAGATGACCTCCTGAGGTCCCTTCCAACCCTGATATTCTATGATTCTATGATTCTATGGATTGGCTCACTCCTTCCCATTGTACCTCTCAGTAGAGCACAGAGGGGATGAACTGTTGTTTCCTGAGCTAAGATGGGCAGCACTGCTGCTTCCCGGCTTTGAGATGCAGCACATTCCACTAGCAGGAACTGACCATGGTGTGAGGGTAACAGGATCAGACAGGATCTGCTACTCACTTATGTAAACTCTAGCTAAAAATGTTAGTGAATAGGAAAACTGGTATGGAATTAGTACCAGCTACCTACAGTATGTAAAATTTTGTTTGAGATGTAAAAATGTGTGGCTGATATAAACTCCATGATATGTGCTACTCACAAGAGTTCCTCCTTCACCTTTATATTTTGGGGGGAAAGGCAGTCATGCTAGGATACTCTGAATGGAGTTTTATGAACTTTTAAAGACCAGTCCCAGTGAGAAACTCATATTGGGACATCTAAAAATCTTTTCTGGGTTGCGGGTATTTGCTATGTTAGAGTATGAATCAAAACTATGGACTTCCACTGCCTTGAGTTTTGCACCTGTGCAAAATAAGTACTGAATGGGTGTCCCACACAACCATATTAGATTGGTGGCATTATACATTCATTATACACAAGGTCCAGGACAACCCAGAATCAGGTACAAATCCTCCCAGTTGCTGATTTATGACGAATCTACATATCCTCCTTTGCGGCAAAGATGCAGTAGCTAATCCTGATTCTTAGCAGAAAGAGTTGTAATAAGCAACAAGCCCATAACATTCATTATTTATTCAGGGTAGGGTTGCCAACTTTCTAATCGCAGAAAACAGAACACCCTTAACCCGCCCCCTGCCTCAAGGTCCCGCCCCACCCTGCTCCTTCTCCGAGATCCTGCTCCCCACTCCCTCCATCCCCACTCCATCCATCACTTGCTTTCCCGCACTGTTGCTCACTTCCTCATTTTCACCAGGCTGGGGCAGGTGATTGGGGTGCAGGAGGGGGTGAGGGCTCCAGCTGGGGGTGCGGGCTCTCGGGTGGAGCCAAGGATGAGTGGTTTGGGGTGCAGGAGGGGGCTCCAGAGAGCTGAGGGGTTCAGAGTGTTGGATGGGGCTCAGGGTTGGGGCAGAGGGTTGGGGTGCAGGAGGGAGCTCCAGAGAGCTGAGGGGTTCAGAGTGTTGGATGGGGCTCAGGGTTGGGGCAGAGGGTTGGGGTGCAGGAGGGGGTGCGGGCTCTCAGAGGGAGTTTGTGTGCGGGAGGAGGCTCAGGGCTGGGGCAGGGGGTTGGGGCATGGGATGGAGTTCGGGGTGCGGACTCCGGTCGGCGTTTACCTCCAGCAACTCCCAGGAAGCAGCCAGCATGTCCCACCAGCTCCTAGGTGCAGGCACAGTCAGGGGGCTCTGCATGCTGCCCTCGCCCGCAGGCACCACCCATGCCCAGAAGCGCCACCCTCACAGTTCACATTGGATGCAGTTCCTGGCCAATGGGAGCTGCAGAGCCAGCTCTCAGGGCTGGGGCAACCCAGGGAGTCCCCGAGGCCACCCCCCTGCTGGAGGGACATGCCAGCTGCTTCCTGGGAGCTGCACAGAGATGGGCACAGAGCTTGCCTGCCCCACTGCACAGACAACTGGACTTTTAATGGCCAAGACAGCAATGCTGACTGGAGCCACCAGTGTCCCCTTTCAACTGGGTGTTCTGGTCGAAAACCGAATACCTGGCAACCCTAATTTAGGAGGCACCATTTAACAGAGGCAACTAGACACACAGGAATGAGAAACCAGCAGCAAGGTGAGACAGAAAAACACGAAGTAAGACTCTGAGGGATGGTTAATCAGCAGGCTCATATTTAGCAGTTGCAGTTGGGCCAGCAAGCCTAGGTGGGAAATTGTAAGCAGCACACTGGATAGGCAGAGGGGAAAAAATATGTAGTAATCTGCTCTGTAAAGAGAAAGCATTGCTACAAGGCAAGAACACTGAAAACTCATCTCTGTTCTCTTTCAAAAAGCACTGTATGTGTAAAATGGTTGATCTGCAATAACTAAAAAAACAAAAACCCAAGGTAAACCAATAAGGAAAAGAAATCTTCTTCAGGATTTACTTTAAATCTAGTCTCAAAATTCCCTTTCTTTTGGATTATGGCAAATAAATTCCTTTGTCTTACTGTTTAAACAAAAAATTACTCCTTTTTAAGGAGAAAAAAATAAACTCCAAAACTTTGTTTCAAAACAATAAACAAAGACATAGTTGTAGCACACACTCCCTCAGTATGGTTTAGTTTTCTACTAGCCAGTATCTGACTCCCTCTTCCTTTTCCTTTTATGAACTTCAGACTGGTTTCCCAATAGGATATTGGGCTCAAGCTGCTTCTAATTCTTCCCTATTAACCCTTGCCTTCCAGCAGAGTTTGAGCCTGTAACTAGGACCAATGCTGTTCAACGTATTCATAAGTGGTCTGGAAAAAGGGGTAAAACATGAGATGGCAAAGTTTTCAGATGATACAAAATTACTTAAGATAATTAAGTCCAAAGCTGACTGCAAAGACGTACAAAGAGACCTCACAAAACTGGGTGACTGGGCAAGAAAATGGCAGATGAAATTTAATGTTGATAAATGCAAAGTAATGCACACTGGGAAATATAATCACAACCAAACATACAAAATTATGTGATCTAAATTAGCTGTTACCACTCAAGAAAGAGATCTTGGAGTCCTGGTGGATAGTGCTCTGAAAACATTTGCTCAGTGTGCAGTGGCAGTCAAAAAAGCCAACAGAATGTTAGGAACTATGAGGAAAGAGATAGCTAATAGGACAGAAAATATCATAATGCCACTATATCAGGGATTCCCAAACTTGGTTTGTGGCTTGTTCAGGGTAAGCCCCTGTTGGACCACGAGATGCTTTGTTTACCTGAGTGTCTGCAGATATGGCCGCTTGCAGCTCCCAGTGGCCGCGGTTCTCCATTCTAGGCCAATGGGGGCTGTGGGAAGTGGCGTGGGTCGGGCCACCGCTTCCCGCAGCTCCCTTTGGCTGGGAACAGCAAACCGTGGCCACTGGGAGCTGCAAACAGCTGTACCTGCAGATGCTCAGGTAAACAAAGCATCTCGCGACCCGCTGGGGCTTACCCTGAACAAGCTGTGAACCAAGTTTGGGAACCCTTGCACTATATGAATCTACAGATTTCCATACCTGGAATACTGCATGTAGTTCTGGTGGTTCCATCTCCAAAAAGATATAATTGGAGAAGGTACAGAGAAGGGCAAAAAAATGATTAACAGTATGGAACAACTTCCATATGAGGAGAGATTAAAAAGACTAGGACTGTTCATCAGAAAAGGGATGACTAAAGGGGGATATGATAGAGGTCTATAAAATCATGAATGGTGTGGAGAAAGTGAATAAGGAAGTGTTATTTACCCCTTCACATCACACAAAACCCAGGGTCACTGAATGAAATTAACAGGCAGCAGGTCTGAAATAAACGTAAGGAAGTACTTCTTCACACAACACACACACACAGCTTGTGGAACTCATTGCCGGAAATGTCGTAAAGGCAAAAAATTCAAAAAATAATTAGATAATTTCATGGAGGATAGGTCCATAAATGACTATTAGCCTGGATGATCAGGGACACAACCCCATGCTCTGAGTGTCCGTAAGCCTCTGACTTCCAGAAGCGGGGTCTGGATGGCAGCGGATGGATCACTCGATAAAGTGTCCTGTTCTGTTCATTCTCTCTGAAGCATCTGGTGCCCACCATGGTCAGAAGACAGAATGCTGGGTTAGCTGGACAATTTGGCCATTCTTATATTTTTAACAAAAGACTTCCTGACCCAAGCTCCAAAGAACTAAGAGAGCTCCCCACCACAAGCACATTATAGCATTTGTTGGTTATGACTCTGTAGTTAAAGTTGAGTTTTCCTGTGTACTTAAAGCAGGAATTAAACCTCTTTGTTCTGCAGGAAAAAGTATAGTGTATCCTACTCAAACTTAGGGCATTTGCTCTTTGAGTATCAAATTAATTTTCTGAAAATGTACAGGTAAATCCATTAACTAGTTTGTAAGATAAAATTAACAACTAGGTCCTTGGAAATTTAGCATTTGAATCAGTTCTTCCTTTGTCAACAATAATCTTAACCCCAGAATAATGCACATACTTTAAACTTTCCATGGAGTTAAAATTAATCAAAGTCTTATGCATAGGCTATATTTGAAGAAATTAGGATTTAATTAAGTTGTTAATTATTGTTATATGTCATTGATATGATTATTTACAAATATGGTCAGGTTAACAGTTCAGGTAACTTTACTTATGACATCAGATCGTAACTCAACGAATCACCATTCTCTCTTGACAGTTAATTTGCATGTTTCAATTCTATTGCCTTTATTGACTCAGTGGCATGAGGGTCATGTGTGTCAAAGATTCTCATTGGTAGATCACTCGGTCCATCCATCATTACTGTTAGAGGTTGAGTGTCGGTGTTTGAAACAATTCTTATGGCACTGCTGCCTCAGATCAACTGCACATGGAGGCAAGACTCACAGGAGAACTGAGGCAGGAGTGCTGGGGAAGACCTTAAAACACAAAGACATTGGGAATCAGTGTCTTATGTCTTCCTGCCATACTTCACATAGCACTGGTCTCTCTAACACTGCACTCCGAACGAATAAGTCATGTGCAAATTAAGAGCTAAATTAACCAGTAAGCTTGGGCTTCTTTATGCTGCTAAGGGTATACTACTGAATCTGCACTGACAAGTTTAAATTTAAAAAATGATTTAAAGTTAATACCATATATCTTCAAATAATTAGAAATATCACTTGGTAGTATTCTCCTTGGGTTTAGTGCTCAAGTATGACATTTTAAATATTTTTTTTTTGTTAGTCAATATTTCTAGAACCTCTGTATTCTTTGTACTTATGCTAAGCTGTATAACTCTGAACCACGTTCCCAGTATGCTTTGAATTTATGTTAAGCTTACGGTGAACTAAGTATGACCTCTGTTCTTGGTAAATGTAGAAACATGTAGGGATTATTTAAATTAAATTAAAAATTAGTGGTGCAGATGTATGTTCTGTTAATGCTTGCCAAATTGAGTAGTGTGGTAGGTACAACTGATAGAGAAAATTCGTGCAGGTGCTAGGGATAATTGGGGCAGATATTTCTATATCTTGAAACATAAGTACAAAACTAGATAACAAAAGAGAAGAAAGGTTTATAATAATTGGGGTATTTTCTATTTGATGTAAACAAAGAGGGCGGGCTCGTGCTGCAGGCCTGTTTCATTGCTGTGTAAACTTCCGGGCTCAGGTTGGAACCTGGGTTCTAGGACTCCGCAAAGTGGGAGGGTCCCAGAGCTTTGGCTCCAGTCTGAGCCCAGAAATCTACACAGCAATGAAACAGCCTGAGCCCCACGAGCCCAGGTAGGCTGGCATGGGCCAGCCGCAGATATCTAGCTGCTGTTAAGATATACCCTGAATCTCTACAGTGTTATTTTCTCCATGTAGCCCAGCTCTGGGAGCTCAAGTCAGCTGATCCAGGTTCTAAGACTCACTGCTTGGGGTTTTTACTGCTGTGTAGATGTAAACGACCTACAAAAGATCCAGGTTCTCCCTAGCAGGAAGGAAGCAGCAGCAGCAGGATCAGGCTCATTCTAGAATATGAGAGAGACAAGGTAGGTAGGGTAATATCTTTTAATAGATCAACTTGTTTTAGTAAAAGAGACAAGTTTTTGATCCACACAGAGTTCTTCTTGAGGTCTCTGTGGCTTGAAAACTTGTCTCTCTCACCAACAGAATTTGGTCCAATAAAACATATTACCTCACCCATCTTGTCTCTCTAGTATCTTGGGACCAACATGGCTACAACTATGCTGCATATCCCAGAATATGGACAGTCTGTTTCTGGCAGGAAGGGGAATTGAACAATAGTGTGGAAAAGAGATTGTGGTTGGGAGATTCTGGACAGGCAAGTTAAAGCCCCAATCCTGCACACATCCACTTGTTTAAGTGTATGCATATGATTAGTCTATTAAAGTCAGATGAATAAAATTAAATATATGCATAAATGTTTGCAGAATTGGGGAATTTCTTGTTGTGTAACTGTCAGAGCTTGTCTTCGCTGCAACAGTTAGCTCGGAGTTAGTACACTAGAGTTACTACACTTGAGCTAGCCTAGCTGAAATGAGGGCAATCACACTTCAAATCAACACTAGAGTTACATGGTATGATTGGATTAGCTAATAATGAAGAATCAGAGAGGACAGTGCAGAACGGGGAAGAAAATTGGCAGCATGTGACCTCCAGAAGAAGAAAGAGGAGAACCCATGTACCCCCAATGCAGATAGAGGTAAGAAACCATTTTCAGGCTCTCTGCACAGGTACTATGGCAGAGAATGGTTTGGAAAAGTTATCTGAGTGAAGGGATCAAAAGAAGAGCCCATCAACTGGAAGGCATGGGATGCATTGTCCTAGGGATGGGGGTTCCATGACCACCACTCCCAAGAGGAGGAGACGGTTGGTGGTGGTCAGGGACTCCTTCCTAAGGGGGATGGAGTCATCCATCTGCCGTCCAGACTGGGAGACTCAAGAAATGTGCTGCTTGCCTGGAGCTAGAATTCAGGATGTGACGGAGTGTCTGCTGAGACTGATCAAGTTCTCCGACTGCTACCACGTGGGCACTAATCATACTGCCAAGAATGACCTTGAGCGGGTCACTGCAGACTATCAAGTATCAGGGTGTACCCGTGTTAGTCTGTATCCACAAAAACAACAAGGAGCCCGGTGGCTCCTTAGAAGACTAACAGATTTATTTGGGCATAAGCTTTCGTGGGTAAAAAAATCACTTCTTCAGATGCAGACTAAATCTGTTAGTCTTTAAGGTGCCACCGGACTCCTTGTTGTTACTGTAGACTATGTGGCTCTGGGAAGAAGGATAAAGGAGTTTGAAGTGCAAGTCATGTTCTTGTCCATCTTCCCTGTTGAAGGAAAAGGCCCAGGTAGGGACCGTTGAATTGTGGAGGTAAATGTGTGGTTATGCAGGTGGTGTCAGAGAGAGGGATTTGGATTCTTTGACCCTGGGATGTTGCGCCAGGAAGAAGGATTGCTAGGAAAAGATGGGATCCACCTAATGAAGAGAGGGAAGAGCATCTTTGCAGGCAGGCTTGCTAACCTAGTGAGGAGGGCTTTAAACTAGGTTTGCTGGGGGACGGTGACCTAAGCCGAGAGGTAAGTGGGGAAGTGGGATAGCAGGAGAAAACACAAGGAGGAGTGTGCCAGAGGGGTGTACCTCAGTCCCTGGAAAAATCATGGAGCAGGTCCTCAAGGAATCCATTCTGAAGCAGTTGGAGGAGAGGAAGGTGATCAGGAACAGTCAACATGGATTCTGCCACAAGGAAGAAAGGAGAGCAGCAGAATACAGACCCTGGACTTCAGAAAAGCAAACTTTGACTCCCTCAGGGAACTGATGGGCAGGATCCCCTGGGAGAATTACATGAAGGGGAAAGGAGTCCAGGAGAGCTAGCTGTATTTTAAAGAATCCTTTTATTGAGGTGCAGGAACAAACCATCCCAATGTGTAGAAAGAATAGTAAATATGGCAGGCGACCAGCTTGGCTTAACAGTGAAATTCTTGCTGATCTTAAACACAAAAAAGAAGCTTACAAGAAATGGAAGATTAGACAAATGACCGGGAAGAGGATAAAAATATTGCTCAGGCATGCAGGAGTGAAATCAGGAAGGCCAAATCACACTTGGAGTTGCAGCTAGCAAGGGACATTAAGAGTAACAAGAAGGGTTTCTTCAGGTATGTACGCAAGAAGAAAAAGAAGGTCAAGGAAAGTGTGAGCCCCTTACTGAATGAGGGACCTAGTGCAACCTAGTGACCGAGGATGTGGAAAAAGCTAATGTACTCAATGCTTTTTTTGCCTCTGTCTTCACGAACAAGGTCAGCTCCCAGACTACTGCACTGGCCAGCACAGTATAGGGAGGAGGTGCCCAGCCCTCTGTGGAGAAAGAAGTGGTTCGGGACTATTTAGAAAAGCTGGACAAGCACAAGTCCATGGGGCTGGATGCATTGCATATGAGGGTGCTAAAGGAATCGGCGGGTGTGATTGCAGAGCCATTGGCCATTATCTTTGAAAACTCATGGCGATCCGGGAAGGTCCCAGACAACTGGAAAAAGGCTAATGCAGTGCTCATCTTTAAAAAAGGCATGGAGGAGGATCCGGGGAACTACAGACCTGTCAGCCTTACCTCAGTCCCTGGAAAAATCATGGAGCAGGTCCTCAAGGAATCAATTCTGAAGCACTTAGAGGAGAGGAAAGTGATCAGGAACAGTCAGCATGGATTCACCAAGGGCAAGTCATGCCTTACTAATCTAATTAATTGCCTTTGATGATAAGATAACTGGTGCTGTGGATGAGGGGAGAGCAGTGGACGTGTTGTTCCTTGAGGACCTGGTCTGTCTCTGTCTCATCCTTTCCCTTTCATGTTGTGTGATTCCTAGGCATTATATCATGTATAAAATTAGATGGATTTGGGGGATAGAGTTAATTTGTTTTTATTTGTTCTGTGAATCACCTAGCAAACACAGGTGGGGGCACTATAAAATAATAATAATTGATAACTCTACTAAAACCCCCTTGTGTTCAGGATTAAAATAATCACCTTTTTTACTTAATGATATTTAACTATATTTTTACAACATATCCAATAAACTACTCTCTCTTTATTTGCTTGCTATTGATTCAATACGGTACTTTGAAACTGATCTACTGGTACAACTATTGCATTCTACAACCGTGCAATTAAAAAGGTCCCATTTAAACAGCTCTATCATCTGCACCACACAGGCAGATTAATTTTCTAATCAAAACATTCTGAAAAATAATTTAAGCATGACATTAAACAGTGTTGTGCTAATTATACTCCCCATGAAGAATTTCCAATCAGAATTTACAGTAAAAAGTGCTAGAGAAACCTACCAAAGCACAAGTGCTTTACTGTACTTTAAGAAAAATCACAGCTTCATATAATAATTTTGGTTGTAACTCCTGTTCTAAATTAACCTATTCTTCCATAAAACAATATTATGACCCAAATCCTGCAAAAGGCTATATGTGGTGGAACTTTATAAGTACACACACAGAACTCCATTGACTTCAATGGGGTTCACAGGGGTGGAGGGGTCTGCCGGCATAGAACAAACTGAGGGATCAAGGCCTGTACTGTTTCCTTGTCATTGTTTTGTATTTAAGCAAGTCAAGTTATTCCAGAAAAGGTGATTGTAATTGTTCTGGGTTTTTAATTGGATTTCATTTTTATTGCATTCAAGACAAACAAAAAAGAAAAAATTAGAATGGGTAACTGGAGTATTTTATATCACATAATGGAAGCAAAAGCAGACTTGTGCCTTTACTTCTGTTATTTGATATAAAATACTAAGGACGTAGACACATATATATAGTTAATTCCTTACAATGTCTACTACCTTTTATTTACCAACAAGGCAATTCATCTGCCATTGAGCTGGTCATTTACTTTATTAGGTCTTTCTTAAGTTTCTTAGGGTTTCTCCACTTTTGATTAGCATACCAATGTTGTCACCTTACAATTTACCCATTTTCCATAAAATTTATAAATATTTTAAATAACTGTAATGTTAGAGAAGGAGTACTTGTGGCTCCTTAGAGATTAACAAATTTATTTGAGCATAAGCTTTCGTGAGCTACAGCTCACTTCATCAGATGCTTTCCGATGAAGTGAGCTGTAGCTCACGAAAGTTTATGCTCAAATGAATTTGTTAATCTCTAAGGTGCCACAAGTACTCCTTTTCTTTTTGTGGATACAGACTAATGCGGCTGCTACTCTGAAACCTGTAATGTTAGAATAGAACCTATGTCATCTCACTGTTAATCTTCATGATGACAGCTCTATAAACAATGTATGAGAGAAGATAATTGAAAATCACATTTAACATCTAAAATATAGATATTTTATAGATCTAGATACTTGTTCAATATTGAAAGAAAATAGTAACATGCACAGTAATAATTATATGCTTCAGAGTGCTTATTGCTATTATTTTTAAGAGGAATGTTAAAATCTTGAGTCCAGGGTATAGAATTTGAGGTATATAGTTATTATTATTATAGAAATAGGAGCTTATTTGGTTAACTTGTCCTACTGTATGTATGTTTTTTCTAATCAGCTCTTCCCCAAGAGCAGAGTTTCTCTTTTAGTAACTGAATCGAGAAAATGTCTAACTGAGCAGGTAGATTAAATTTAATTATGAGTTGTTCAAAGTTCATTAGTATTGTGTCCTGGAATAAGTCTCCAGTGGTCAATAGCCCTTTGGTGTCCCATCTTTGAAAATTAGCCGCCTCCTGTCCTAGGATTAATTTTGAACAAAAACATTTTTTTTTGGTTAAATGTTTGAGGGACAATTTCTCAGAAGAGGAACATTCCCCATTTTCAAGTAAAAAACGTGGTCGCTCTACTCAGAGTATCCTAGGCTGAATCTGTCTGGCACACAGCATAGGTGCTGGAACTGGGGGTGCTCCTGCACCCACTGGCTTGAAGTGGATATACAGGCTTTATATACAGGCTTTCCGGTTTGGTTCAATGGCTCTCAGCACCCCTATTATACAAATTGCTCCAGCACCTCTGGGATAAACTGCTGTACCAGAGGCGCATACTATCTAGTCATCTCAGGGAACTGCTCTGACAACTTGCAAGGACTATTATAATGACGAATGCAGCTGGAGTGAAATGGGGCTGCTAGTTTTTCTCTATCCTGGTTCCTATGTTGACAGTGCGTGGGGACGCATATTTAGCGTCACTTCACACACTCCTCACTTCTCTCTCCTTGCCATAACGTCAGCGTAACTCGCCAGTAAGCTGACGGCCCCCCGAGGAATGAGAGCGCTCAGCCCTGCTTTCCTGCCCCAAATTCTGCTGGGTACACCAATCCCTCCCTGCGTGGCGGGGAGACACTCCACCCACACGCGGCACACCGACGGCGACTACAGTTCCCAGCATGCAATGCCAACGATTCCCCGCGTGGCAGTCGCCGCGTTGCTTTGCGGGATATGTAGTCCGGCTGGGGCCGCCCCGTGGTTCGAAGAACGGCGCTTGTTCAGCCTCGCCGGGCAAACAGCTGACTGGAAGGGATTGACAGACGGTCCGACCAATCGTAAAGCAGACCTTCACGCCCTCGGCTTCGGATTGGGTAGTTCGGGAGCGAAGGGGGCGGGCCTGCCAGTGGCGGGACTATTCGGACACGGCGGGGAGAGTCGCGCTGGAGAAGCGGGTGGCGGCACAGCCGGATTTTCCTTCTCCGCACGCCGGCGCACAGCGAGCAGCCGGAGGCGGCCGAGATTAGAGGAGCTTCCCGGCTAAATCCGCGGCCGGGCCGAGGCGGCGGCGGCTTTACCCCGAGCCCCCCCGCTAAGCCGCTCTAATTACAGACACACGCCGGGCGCGGCCAGCGGCGCCAGCAGGGGAGAGCCCCGGATCCGCCGGCCTGGGCCAGTCAGTGCCCCACCCGCCCCGCCCGCGACCTGCCCGGGAAAAAGACCAACGCGGGCTCCGCGCCCCTTGCCATGGAGCCGCCGCAGCGCTACAGCGACTCGTCGCCGCCGCCGCCTGCCCGGGGGGGCCGGGAGAACAAGCTGCTTCGCAGGAAGGTGCCACCCGGCGCGGGGGGCGGGCCAGGCCCGGAGGACGCGGCTGTGGACGGCAGGAAACCCAAATTTGTAAGTGTGAGGCGGCCAGTAGCGGCCCGAGCCGGGGAGTGTAACGGGCTCTCGGGCCGCTGCGCGCACAGGGCTGCGGCTGCTGCCCTAGACAGTGGGGCGGGAAGCAAATCCCGGCCTTGCCCGGTCAGCTCAGCCCCAGGGCACCTGGGTGTGTCCGACGCTGAACACCAAGGGCTGGCGGTGCTGCCCCTCCCTGGCCCCGGCGGCCGGTAGCTGCCTTTCCTCCCGAGCTGGCCCCGGAGCAAAGGTGAGCGCTTGAAACGCCAGCAGCTGGAGTCAGTTTTAAAATCGGAAGAGAGAGAACTGTCTGAGAACAACGATTGACGTTGCCAGTCTTCCTTTACATTCATATTCTATGTGTCGAAGGATATTTTGTTTACTGGGGACCTCGGGGCTCCTATAAACTGGGTTTACTGTCACAAACTTAAATACCAGTGTTTCTGATCTACTGACGCAGAAGGCATCAGGAGCTGCTGGCTGCTCATGGTCAATTAAAGAAATCAAAAGTGGTACCTAGAAGGCTGTGTGTAATAGGGTAATTTAAGAAGGAGTTCAGACAGGGCACTCTGGATAGCCACAATCTGATAGTGAAAGAGAGTTGGGTTAAGGAAGCCTTTTTAGGAACCACAGCATCTAGTGTTTCCCAGTTGTTAGGTGTGGGCAGGATCTCTCAGAAAGGTATTAAAGTTAGGTGTGATCTTCATCTGTTTTTTTGTTTTTGTGTATAACCTGAAGTGTGAATTTAAATCAACAAGTTATACCAGTGTATCTCACACCCCAGACATTCTTATTTTGAGTTTTTTTTCCTTTTAGTTCATATTGCTTGGAAAGGTGTTTTAGCTAAACTAAATGAAATGAACAAAAGAACTTGAGTAAGAATGTGCAGAGGGAGTGTTACCCATGTCTAACTATATTCACATAACTACTAGTCTACGTAGAAAAGTTAATCTGGTAGATTTTGCTGGTGAGTGAGATTTGTTTTCTGGCTAGTAGATTTCATCCTCTAGTTCAGTGGTCTCCAACCATTTTATGCCCAAGATCACTTTTGGAATCTAAGGGCAACCCAGGATCTACCCCTTCCCTTCCCACTCCATTTCCCTGCCCCCTCCCCACCCCCCCCCGCTTGTTCTCCCCCACCCTCACTCACTTGCACTAGGCTGGGGCAGTGGGTTGGCGTTCGGGAGGGGGTGTGGGCTCTGGGCTGGGGCCGAGGGGTTTGCAGCATGGGAGGGGGCTCTCTGCTGAGCCTGGGACAGGGTGCTGGGGTGCAAGGTCTAGGAGGCAGTTTGAGTGCAGGAGGGAGCTCTGGATTGGGGCAGAGTGTTGGGGTGTATGAGGGGGTACAGAGTGCTGTGTTGGCCACTTCCGGGGGTGGCATAGGGCCGGGGTGGGCAGGGAGTCTGCCTTAGCTGCAGCCACACTATGCTGCCGGAGATCGCAATTGACTGGGAGATCCTCTAGGATTGACCAGTCGATAGCGATTGACAGGTTGGTGACCACTGCTCTAGTTAGTGAGTGTCTAACCAATTTTGTTATACTCATTAATTATCTGACTGACTTTACAGTTGGGTCAGGGCTAACTTGTACCTGGTATTCCTGTACATCTGGTAATTTCTTTAATTTCAAACTCTGAATTCCTTATACTATCTAAAAATCCTCTGTAAAAAATTTACTTTCACAGGGTGAGTTATTTTGATATGACTAAAAGTATTATTTTTCTCATCATAGAAGGAAAGGATAATAGACTGTATGTTGGATCATATTAAAGAAGTTCTGTATTAAAATCACAAATGAGTTTGATTCCCCATAGTTTAAATTCAGGGTATTACTAATTAAGAGGTCTCTTGGCTTTTGGTACTGTTTCTCTCCCTCTGTGTGAAACTTGCAAGCTGCTAATTGTGTTAGTACATTCTAAGACAGTCTGTTCTCAAAGCAATTCACAGAGAGAGAGACTCAAAGCAATACTCTAACAACAGAAACAGCACCCAGAGACTCCCCGCCCTTTGGTTGAATTAACAATTGTGATTAAAATAGAGAGAGAGGATGTATGTGGATGGATGCTTGGTGTGGATAATAACTGAATGATCAGGGAGGTTCTAGCCTAAGAATCCAGTGTCCATCGGCTGAAGAAGGCGTCAAGTGGAAATAACCAGAGGACCCCCAGAGGGCAGACTGGAATCCACTCAACAGCCTCAAGAATGGGAGAACCAAAGAACAAGATAACATCTAGCAGCACAGAGCCTTCAGGAATGTGCTATCTGCTGATGGCAGATCAGCACATGATGAAGCAATTCCCATAGCATGATGAAGCAATTCCCATAGACTGGCATAGGAAGAAATTCCTATAAAAATAGACTCTAAAAAGTGAGAACTTTGGGATCTGATTCTGCAAACCAACTTGATGAAGCAATTCCCATAGACTGGCATAGGAAGAAATTCCTATAAAAATAGACTCTAAAAAGTGAGAACTTTGGGGTCTGATTCTGCAAACCAACTTCCAGGAGCATCAGATGAGCATCTGACAAGGCCCTGCTCCCTCCTCATGTCCAGGCCACCTGGCCAGTGGCTTGGCATGAGCAACTCTAAGGCTAGTAACTATGATAACAACCTTGCAGAACCTGTGTGTGTGTGTTTGTATGAATGAATGTGTGAATAAATATGAGATTGAATGGAATGTTATAGCTATAACTAGCTGCTTACTATGATTCTTTCTGTATTCACAATAAATGCCGTATTTTGCCTTTTTCCCTTTAATAAGATCCTGCTGGTTTTTATTTTATTGGTATAACATGTATCTTGATCACTAAGTTTTTGCACTGGACTTCATATTTTTTAAGATAGCTATTTAACGTCCTTTCTTGAAACAGTAGTCTTCTTTTCTCGACTTGTCTCCCACAGTTTTTAATCTTGTATACCCAATGGTATAGCAAACACAGTTGCAAAAGGTTTCAGAGTGGTAGCCATGTTAGTCTGTATCAGCAAAAAGAACGATGAGTATTTGTGGCACCTTAGAGACTAACAAATTTATTTGAGCATAAGCTTTTGTGGGCTAAAACCCACTTCATTGGATGCATGAGGCGGAAAATACAGTAGGAAGATACATATATAATATCTATATACAGAGAGAGAGAGAGCATGAAAAAATGGGTGTTGCCATACACACTATAATGAGAGTGATCAATTAAGGTGAGCTATTATCAGCAGTAGAAAAAAACCTTTTTGTAGTGATCAGGATGCCCCATTTCCAACAGTTGACAAGAAGGTGAGAGTAACAGTGGGGGGAGAGGGGGGATAAGCATGGGGAAATAGTTTTACTTTGTGTAATGACCCATCCACTCCCAGTCTTTATGCGAGCCTAATTTAGTGGTGTCCAGTTTGCAAATTAATTCCAATTCAGCAGTCTCTTGCTGGAGTCTGTGATGGCTAGTGGTGTTCTGTTACTTTCTTTGTTGGGTCTGTCCTGTAGTAGGTGACCTCTGGGTACTCTTCTGGCTCTGTCAATCTGTTTCTTCACTTCAGCAGGTGGGTATTGTAGTTGTAAGAGTACCCAGAAGTCACCTACTACAGGACAGGCCCAACAAAGAAAGTAACGGAGCGCCACTAGCCGTCAGCTTCAGCCCCCAACTAAAACCTCTCCCGTGCATCATCAAAGATCTGCAACCTATCCTGAAGGACCATCCCTCATCTCTCTCAGATCTTGGTAGACAGGCCAGTCCTTGCTTACAGACAGCTCCCCAACCTGAAGCAAATACTCACCAGCAACCACACAACAAAAACACTAACCCAAAAACCTGTCCTTGCAACAAAGCCTGTTGCCAACTCTGTCCACATATCTATTCAGGGGACACCATCATAGGACCTAATCACATCAGCCACACTATCAGAGGCTCGTTCACCTGCACATCTACCAAGGTGATATATATATACACATCATGTGCCAGCAATGCCCCTCTGCCATGTACATTGGCCAAACTGGACAGTCTCTACGTAAAAGAATAAATGGACACAAATCAGATGTCAAGAATTATAACATTCAAAAACCAGTCAGAGAACACTTCAGTCTCCCTGGTCGCTCGATTACAGACCTAAAAGTTGCAATATTACAACAAAAAAACTTCAAAAACAGACTCCGAGAGACTGCTGAATTGGAATTAATTTGCCAACTGGACACCATTAAATTAGGCTTGAATAAAGACTGGGAGTGGATGGGTCATTACACAAAGTAAAACTATTTCCCCATGCTTCTTCCTCTCCCGCCCCCAACTGTTACTCTCACCTTCTTGTCAACTGTTGGAAATGGGACATCCTGATTATCACTACAAAAGCTTTTTTTTTTCCTGTTTCTGATAATAGCCCACTTTAATCACTCTTTTTATAGTTTGTATGGCAACACCCACTTTTTCCGTGTGTGTGTGTGTGTGTATCTTGCTACTGTATTTTCCCTTGCGTGCATCCGATGAAGTGGGTTTTAGCCCACGAAAGCTTATGCTCAAATAAATTTGTTCGTCTCTAAGGTGCCACAAGTACTCATTCTTTTTACAGTTGTAAAAGAGCACTTTAGGATTTACTCTTTCATAAATTGATTTTAACTGTTCATCTGATCTTAGTCATGGTCACAACTTGCTCAGAAATCAAAACTTTGTGAACACATGGTGAGTCATTAAGTATGATTTTAAGGAAATGATGGGGGAGTTGCATGATTCAACAGAGAATGGGGCTGTATAATACTGAATACAGTTGATCAGAGCTTTGGATTCAGCTGAGGACTGCAGCAAGAAGTAGGGATAGCATGGTATGGTATTGCCACCCTTACTTCTGCGCTGCTGCTGGCAGAGGCACCGCCTTTGGAGCTGGGCACCTGGCCAACAGCCGCTGCCCTCTGGCTGCCCAGCTTTGAAGTAATTGCAGAAGTGAGGGTGGCAATACTGCAAGCCCCCTAAAATAACCTTGTGACCCCCTGCAACTCCCTTTTGGGTCAGTATCCACTATTCGAGAAATGTTGGTCTCTTGTATAGGGTAAAAGCACACAAGACCAGACTTCACAGGGGGAAAACCAGATTTCGTGGTCTGTGATGTTCTTTATGGCTGTGAAGTTGGTAGGGCTTCCATGTATTCTATGCCAGAAATAAGGTTACTTCTCCGACTGGCTCTGTTTTCTAGTCCCAGCTCTCAGGCTGCTTGCTACTCACCTTTTGCTCCACAGTCGGTTCCCAGACTTCTACACCAAGCTCCTGATCAGCTACTGCTTCTGGTTCTTTGCCAGGCTGATCCCTTCTGACCTCAGAATGTTACATCCTTCTCCTCTACTGTAGGGATTATGGAGCTCTTTATTGGGCGGATGGTAAACTAGGTAACCCAGTGCTTTTTTAAGGTGTGCCTATACTGCAGCTAGGACCATGCTTCCGAGCACAGGTAAACAGACCTAAGCTGGTGTGCTGAAAACAGCAGGGTGGTTAGAGGTAGCATGGGTGGTGGCCTGGGATAGCCACCTGAGTATGTACCAAGTGGGTCAAGGCAGGTTTTTTACTCAGGTGCTTAGATTGAGCTGCCACCCATGCTACTTTCAGCTACACTGCTATTTCCAGCATGCTAGATTGAGCACAACTAATGTGTTTGTCTACACATGCTGGGAAGAGTAGTCCCAGCTGGAATGTGGTGTGGAGTGTTTCCTTCCTGATTATATCATTACAGCTTGGAGGTTGGGGAGGGGTGAAAACAAGCCAGCAGGTTGATTACAGTATAGTTGTAATCTGAAAGTGATGCTTTTTAAAAAGACAAGCATTATGAAGTTTCATTTTATGTGTAAGTGACTTTCACATTAAACTTGCTTAGTTTCAGAATGTGGTAAAATTGCTTATATATAAAGTATCTGAAAATCCAGTGTCAGCCAAATTCTTCTTGCAATCATACAGGTATTATTGAGGGCAGTATTTGACTCTGATGCACAAGCAGATTAGAATGCCACTCACTGTCTTCGTTGAATTGGTTTCTCAGTGATAAGAGGAACAAATGTTCATTGCTTTTAGCTCTGTCCCTGAAATGAACAGCTATGACAACACCAGGAGGGTCAGGTCTGATGATAGAGCCACTTTTTAGGTTTTGTTTTGTTGGGGCACTGTACTTTGTGGAGCATTAAACTAGTAAGAGGTCCAAATATTTAATTTGCAGCAAGAATTATCAGTCCTTCAAATAGTATAGCATGATGCCCAGAAACTTTTATTTTTATCAAGGCTCTTTATGATGGGTGCTGAACAAATATGAAGGAAGACAGTTCTGCCCCGAAGAGCTTATAATCTAAATGAAATTTATTAGCTAAATTTGGGTTTTAGGAGTTGTGATAAATATTTTCATATTTGGTTTTTTATGATTGCTTTTTTTATGTACCAAATATCTGATCTGTGGACTGTTTTCTGTAGTATTTCTTGAATCTAACTAGTGAAAGCGTATGGATCTTAGTGTTTACACAGACTTTTTAGTGCTAAAATTAAGTGCAAAATATTCCATATACTTGAATACTAAACTTAAACTGTAACTTGTGCCCAGAGGGAAGTAAGAAAAAGAATCATGTAATTAATATGCTTGGATGTTGCTACTATGTGCACCTGGTTTTGGATTTTGGTTGGAATAGACTGGAGTTCTGTGTTCCAAAATCTCCGTACCTTAATATTTATCATAGTGCCAAGGGGCCTTAGTCATGAACCAGGGCCCCATTGCATTAGGCAACGTACAAACATAGAACAAAAAGATGGTCCCTTCCCCCAAAAGCTTATGAGATAAGACCAACAAATGGATACAGACGGAGGAGTCCAAGGAAACCGATAATATTGGTCAGTATGACAGGTTGTGGTCTCAGTACACCAGCAGCTTAACGATTATCAAGTTGTTGTGCAGGTATAACCCTTCTGCCAGGTGGTGTCAGCAGCAACAAGGCCGGGTTCAATATCTAGTGGTGCCTCTTAACAGTGCAAAACAGAACTGGCTCATGCCCCACCCTGTAATTTGGGAAACCTAAACACCATCGTGGTGCCTCTCTAAGAAGCAATACTTGCCCATTTGCAAGCACTGAGTCTGTGGATAACAAAAGAGAACTTTTATTAAAAAGGAAAAGGAACCCAGGATTAATTTATGAAAACCCCACAACTGACAAGCATGTGACCATAAGCAAACACCCACACCACAGTATGTTGGGCAGCATCCTTCATTGCAGTTTCCCACCTTGCAATGTGAAAGACTTTGGAATGAATGTCCCTTTAACACAGCACTACCTTTAGTCTCCACTGCATCTGACTGACCATTTGTTCTTGGTCAGCAAAGACTCAGAACAGAGTTTTGTTGACAAAAGTTAAGCTGCTTTAATTAAACCGCTGTTGCATGTCCACGCTATGCTCCTTGTGTCGGCAGAGCACATCCATGCTATCAGCTCTTGCAGCGACAGAGCAGTGTGCTGTGGGTAGCTACACCACTGTGCAACTGGCTGCAGAATGCTTTGCAATGCCTCGTGGAGCAGGTACAGCATCACATGAAGCAGGTTTCTCAATCCCGTTGTTCCATGGGCATCCTACTAGATTTCTGGCTGCTTTTCAACTCAAGTGCGAAGTGGGGGTGTGTGCATGCGCGCGGGGGAAGACACAGCTCACTACCCGTCCACACTCGCAAGGCACGTAGAGCGCTCTGACTCCGCAGCTACAGCACTGCTGGTACTCCACTGTGGCGAGTGGAATAACGTTTGCTGTGCCTCCGCTGGAGCGCTGTGGTGCCAGTAGGGACAAGGTGTTGCATTGCTGCGCTCTGATCAGCCTCCGGAAACATGCCATAATCCGCTTAAGTCAAGTGGCCACTCTTCTCATTGTTTTGAACTTGCTGTAGGAATACGGATATGCTCTTTGAAGGCTCAGTTTCTGACAGCTGGCATGCTTATCTGCTCCGAGACAAAGCAACCATTACTGTGGAATGCTGTGTGAGTGAGAGAGGGTCTGCTGCTGTCTGAACTTACAAGACAGCATGCTGACATGCTTTCAGCCCCCTGAACCCACTCTCTCCCCCCACATACACACAACACACTCCACCCCCACCATTTGAAAAGCACGTTGCAGCCACTTGCATGCTGGGATAGCTACCAGAATGCACTGCTCTCTGTGGCTGTTGCAAGAGTTGTTAACGTGGCCACACCAGTGCACTTGTAGCTGTCAGTGTGGACAGATTGCAGCACTTTCCCTACTGTGCTCTATGAAGGTGGGTTTAACACAAAGCACTCCACATCTGCAAGTGTGGCCATGCCCTTAGAGAAACTGTGTGTGGTGGGGGAGTGTGTTGGCATGCTGTCTCTAAGTTCACAGCGGTGGGAAGTAACCAGTCCTGAGGCAGGGGGAGAGTGACACCTCCCTCCACATCAGCCACTGTCTCCCTCCCTGGCTCTGTACAGTATAGCAGTTCTGCCCCCCCAGCAGCAGCCATCTGATTGCCTTTGTGTTCCTATTGCCTGGGGAGAGCAGGATTCTGAGTTAGTGATTTCCTGTTCGGCATGTTCATCTGTCAGAACTTCCCAGAGCTTCGAAATGGGAGGAGGGCATGCCTGCGTAGCTGTATACAATGCAGCAGAGTTCAAAACAGTGAGCAGAATGGGCTACTGGGGGAAGCCAGTTATGGTGACGTAACAAATGGCAGTGTCTACGCTGCTGCTTTGTCGCTTTAAGTTTGTCATAGGAAGCTCTATGCCACTTGTCGAGGTGGTTTTATTTTGCCAACAAAATTGAGTTTTGATCACGAAAGTAGCATTGTAATGTGTACACCTCCACTACCTTGTTGGCAAAAGTTGCCTTTTACTGACAAAACTAGTGTAGACACGGCCTCAGAGTTCAGAGGTACATTCATGTGGATTCACCTTCCACTCTGAAATTGTGTATGTGGGGAAACTGAGCTTTGCTGCTGCCGTGTGACTCTGCAACTGGCTTATTGCTGCTGATGTTTAAACAGTTTTTAATTGCTGCTTGCTGGCACTGAAGCCTGGCCTACACCTAAGATATAGGCTGACCTGTTGCTCAGGGCTGTGAAAAGTTGTGTACCCTGAGCACTGTAGGTAGGTTGACCTAGCCCCTGGTGTAGATGTAGGTAGGTGAACAGAAGGATTCTTCTGTTGACCTGGTTGCTGTCTCTTGGAGAGGTAGATAATCTAGCTTGACTGGGGGTTGGGGGGGGGAGGGGAGGGGGAGAATCCTTCTGTGGCTGTAGGAAATGTCCCCACTAGAGTGTGCTGGTAGCTTGGCTGTCGTGCTGTAGCTGTGCCACTGTAGCGTAGACATGCCTGGAGTCTTTTCACATATAAACTTTAACCTTCAAAAGGAAATATCTGTTTCTAACTGAAATCAATGGGACCACTTCCACTCACTTCAGTGGAAGTTGGATTGATTTCAGAGTGCACTTTTGACCAGTCTTCAGCAATTGTCAGTCTGCAGTGTTCATGTGAATTATGAATAATTTCTCATTTGTGCCAACTTTTTTGCTGGAAAAAGCAGAATGACACTTTAATGTTCAGAATGTCTGGAAATTTATGAAGCAATCTTACAGATGAGACTAAATGGCCTCTCTATTTGGATCCAAATGATTTTTTTCTTATTTCTTCGATGTAAATATCTCTAATTATGAAGCAACTCAATTAGTGTTGGAGATACTGCAGTGTAAAATCTTGAATCTAAATTAATCTATTTTATAGGAATGATTACTGAACAGATGTTACCTAGAACACCTCATTACAGTTGTGGAATTCCATAATTCTTCATGTTATCATTGTTGGCTTGAATTAATACTCTGGTTTATGACATGAAATTTTGTCACTGCATTTTAATGTCTTTCTACACATTCTTTATGAATTTAATTCAAAATTGCCTTTTTATATCTAATTCAAATGAACACACTTGTGTAGTCCTGGAGACTGTTACTACATAGTAACAATCATGTCAGTGTAACTCAACCTTTAATCACTTCTTCCAGACTGCCTTCCAAATAAATGCCTTCGGACAGGGTGGTGTATGTTTCCATTTCAAAACCCTACATTAACTACATGTTAAGGCTGCAAATTAGAAATCAAAGGTAAAAAATGTTGTCAGACTAACAATCATGTTTTTAAAGTACTGTTTCATAAAGTGCTGTAAAAAAGAACATATTGTTGCTCATCAGATCTACCCACTTTAATTGTAGATCATTGCTATTTTTTTTTTTTAAGGTCAGAAGGGATTGGCTCATAATCTAGTCTGACCCTGTGCATACTACAGACTATAGGACTTCACTGTATTAATTCCTGTTTCAAGTCCTGGTGAGGAACCTTGTCAATGGCTTTCTGAAAATCTAAGTATACTATATCCACTGGATTCCCCCTTGTCCACGTGCTTGTTGATTGCCTCAAAGAATTTTTGTAGATTGATGAGGCATGATTTCCCTTTACAAAACCATGTTGACTCTTCCATGTTCATCTATGTTCTTTACTACAGTTGCAACCAGTTTACGTGGTACTGAAGTCAGGCTTCTCAGCCTGTAATTGTCAAGATACCCTCTGCAGCCTTTTTAAAAATTTGGTGTCATAGTAGCTATCCTCCAGTCATCTGATATAGAAGCTGATTTAAGTGATAGGTTACATACCACAGGTTTCAGAGTAATAGCCGTGTTAGTCTGTATTCGCAAAAAGAAAAGGAGTACTTGTGGCACCTTAGAGACTAACCAATTTATTAGAGCATAAGCTTTCGTGAGCTACAGCTCACTTCATCAGATGCATATTGTGGAAACTGCAGCAGACTTTATATATACACAGAGAATATGAACCAATACCTCCTCCCACCCCACTGTCCTGCTGGTAATAGCTTGTGGGCCACCTGATGATCACTTTAGATAAGCTATTACCAGCAGGACAGTGGGGTGGGAGGAGGTATTGGTTCATATTCTCTGTGTATATATAAAGTCTGCTGCAGTTTCCACAATATGCATCTGATGAAGTGAGCTGTAGCTCACGAAAGCTTATGCTCTAATAAATTGGTTAGTCTCTAAGGTGCCACAAGTGCTCCTTTTCTTGTTACATACCACAGTTCTTCAATTTCACATTTGAGTTCCTTCAGGACTGTTGGGTGAATACCATCTAGTCCTGGTGACTTATTACTATTTAGATATCAGTTTGTTCCAAAACCACCTCTAATGATAGCTCAATCTGGGACAGTTCTTCAGATTTGTTACCTAAAAATAATGGTTTAGGTTTGGGAATCTGTCACATCCTCAGCCGTGAAGATCGATGCAAAGAATTGGTTTAGTTTTTCGCATGGCCTTATCTTCCTTGAGTGCTCCTTTAACATCTTGATTGTCCAGTGGCCTCACTGGTTGTTTAGCAGGCTTCCTGCCTCTGATGTATTTGCAAAAGTTTTTTGCTGTTGTTCAAATTCTTTTTTGGCCTTCCTTAATCATATTTTTATATTTCACTTGCCAGAGTTTATGCTCCTTTCTATTTTCCTCTCTAGGATTTAACTTCCACTTTTTAAAGGATGCCTTTTCGCCTCTAACTGCGAAAAGGCCTCTGACTGCTTTTTATTTTGTTGATTAACCACAGTGGCACTTTTTTGGTTCTCTTACTATGTTTTTTAATTTGGGGTGTGCATTTAGATTGAGCCTTTATTCTGCTGTCTTTAAAAAGTTTCCATGCAGCTTGCAGGGATTTCACTTTTGGCACAGTACCTTCTTAATTTCTGTTTTAACCAATTTCCTCATTTTTGTGTAGTTCCCCTTTCTAAAATTAAATGTTACTGTGGTGGGATGCTTTGGTGTTGCCCCTTCCCCCACCAGGGATGTTAAATTTTACTATGTTATGGTCACTATTACCAAGCAGTTCAGCTATATTCACTTCTTAGACCAGATCCTGTGCTACACTTAGGACTAAATCAATAAATGCCTCTCCTCTTATGGGTTCCGGCACTAGGTGCTCCAAGAAGCAATCATTTAATGTGTCAAGAAATTTTGTCTCTGTATCCCATCCTGAGGTGAGATGTACCCAGTCAATATCAGGACAGTTGAAATCCCCCATTATTATTGAGCTTTTTATTTTTATAGCTTCTCTAATCTCCCTGAGCATTTCAGTCACTCACCATCGTGGTCAGTACCACTATATCCCTACCACTATATTCTTATTTTTCAAGCATGGAATTATTATCCATAGAGATTCCATTGCACAGCTGGGTTCATTCAAGATTCTTTTACTACATTTGACTGTATGCTTTCTTTCACAAAGAGTGCCACTCACCCACCAGCACAACCTAGTCTTTCCTTCCAATATATTTTGTACCCTGGTATTGCCATATTCCATTGATTATCCTCATTCTACCAAGTTTGTGTCATGCCTTTTATATCAATATCTTCATTTAGGATGAGGCACTCTAGTTGACTCATCTTATTTAGACTTTTAGCATTTGTATATAAGCACTTAAAAAAATTCACTTTTTAGCTGTCTGCCATTATGTAATGTAATTGAATGGGAATTTTTTTCTTTGACTGTTTTTTCTTCAGATCCTAACCAAATTTTGTTTTCCATCCTCTCCTCCTTAATAGGGTATAGAGGATCTCCATTAATAGACCCCCCCCCATGGGATGTCTCTGTTGACCTGAATTTATGGGCTAGTTTATTATGGGTCGCCAATGATCTGACCAGAAGATATTTAGGTTCTTGTCCCAATTCAGGCTACAGGGTTAGAAAACTCAAGAGTTCAACGTTGTGAGATGACCCTTGGGTTGTGTGGTAAGGACAATCCTCAGATGGTAAGCCTGAGAAGGAGCCAGAATTTACCAATGTACATTGTAATACATCACAATAGCAAGCTTGCAAACTGGCTTTATGGGCTACATTGTCCGAACCACTTGCTCCTCTGCACCTGTCGGCTTTTCCCCAGCTGTTAGTTTAAAAACTGCTTGATGACCTTTTTAATTTTATGTGCCAGGAATCCAGTTCCATTTTGGTTTAGGTGGAGCCAATCCTTCCTGTATAGGCTCCCCCTTTTCCCAAAGGTTCCCCAGCTCCTAGTAAATCTAAACCCTTCCTCCCTACACCATTGTCTTATCAACATGTTGAGACCCTGCAGTTCTGCCTGTCTGTCTGGCCCTGTGTGTGGAACTAGAAGCATTTCAGAGAATGCTACCATGGAGGTTCTGGACTTCGATCTCTTACCTAGCAGTCTAAATTTGGCTTCCAGGGCCTCTCTCCTTGTGTGCTCTTGTGTATCTCATCAATTTTCTATATGAATTAGGAGCTGTCAGCTTCCCTTGTTAAAAATGAATATGTAACAAGTGGGAAACATTTCTATAGTTTTCAGAGTAGCAGCCGTGATAGTCTGTATCCGCAAAAAGAAAAGGAGGACTTGTGGCACCTTAGAGACTAACCAATTTATTTGAGCATAAGCTTTCGTGAGCTACAGCTCACTTCATCGGATGCATTCTATAGTTACGTTCACTTCACCTCGAAGGTAGTTGTGTTTAATCAGTGTGTCCCTCTTTCTTGATTGGGAGAGTTTGGGTGTTTGGGCACCTAGTAAAGTATTCTTAAAGAATTCCCAGTGATCAACGTTGGGCTCACATTTTTCTTAAATTGTTTCTCCCAGCTGAATTGGCTCATAATTGGTTTTCAGCTTTATGAAATTGGCCCTTTTAAAGCACCAAATATATACTAATTCCTGGTTTGGACTTTATTTTGTGGGCAGATAACAAATGTAAGTAAGTCATGATCACTTGCACCTAAAGCAAACACTAATTTTTAGTACTGTGATTAAAGAGGAATTCATTTGTTTAGAGTGAGCTCTACTATAGAAATTCCCAATTTTGGACACAACACTTCTTGACTTAAATGGTCATGTATGATTTTTAGTAGTTCCAAGGATATCACGTGCTACCAGTACACAGTCGCCTAGCAAACTGAAGTCCCTAATGTTCATCCAGCTTTTTTCCTACACCTTAGCTCTGTGCTTTAGGAGCTGGTTGTCTTGTTCTCTCGGGTGATTTAGTGGTCTGTAGAAGACCTAGTGCCCCATCTTGTGCTTTAGCATGTTTTTCCTGAGTTGTCAGCGACTTGGAATGAGTAATGCTAATTTTGACCGAATGCCACTGTCCTGCTTTTGTCCACTTGGTGTTTCCTAAGTAGGTCATAGCCAGTGATTTTTAAACTTCACTCATGCACATCTTTGTACCAGCTTTCAGAATACCAACTAGGTTGAATTTATGCTCATAAATCAGCAGTTCGAGTTCCTCTTGTTTATTGCTCCAGCTCCTAGCCTTGGTGTATAGGTAACTAAAGAATTTCTTCTCCCCACATCCCTTGGTGCCTTGACTATTTTATTCTCAACATCTTGATTTTTTGTGTGTTAAATGAGTGCTCATTTGTTTCCACTTTTTACCCTCCCCTTTTGTTGGTAGTTCAATGCCTTCCTGTCTAGTTTAGCTAGCCTGATGGGCTCCCCTTTTGATGAGGTGGAGGTCAGCTAAATTGTACATCTCCCTCTCTCCAAAGAATATGGAATAATCTTTTACAAAAACATAGCCCTCTACTTCACATTTCCTACCTAGCTAGTGATTTACTTCCAGAGTTTTTCGCTTGTGGGATAAGAAGGATCTCAGAAAAGATAACTTGACTGTTCCTCTTCTTCAGCTTCTTCAAAGCTCTTTGAAGCAGTCTATAAATCTGAAGTGTCATTAGGGTTAATATAGCCACTACCAATGGATTCTTGCATGCTAACTTGAGAAGCCTAACCAATCTTAGTCACATCTTGTGTCTTGTATGCAGGAAGACAGCATGTTGTCATGCTATCAATCTGTCCCTTGTGGAAATCACCCCCCTTCCCACTTCTTTCTAGCACAGAATCTCTCACAAAAATAGTTTGTGTTCCTCAAATGGCTCGAAATCTCGGTACGAATGCTTGATTGACTTGTGGGTTGGGATGAGCAGTCATTCTCCAGCGTGAGCCCTGTACAGCTGTCTTTTCTGTTCATTATCCATAGTTGAGAACCTAATAATGATTGGATAATTCTAGCTGTGTGGAATTGGTCCTGGTCTTCTCTGATAGTCACAACCTACCTATCCTCATCGGCTTCCAACTGTGTAGAATGTTGCCTGGTCCTCTTCTTGCCGGTGGTTACAAGCTACTAAGGCTACTCTCTAGTTTCCACTTTTTTTTTTTTTTAAATTCCTTTGTAATTCGGAGACATGACTTTTCTTGGTTCTGGTGCAGTGATGCTTTGTGAAACTCTCCAAATGCTCTTCGCTCCCTGATGCTCCAGAGCATAAGTATTTGTTCTTCCAAACCACAAGTCTTTTCTTTCATCACAGCCACCAACTTGCACTTCATCCAGAGAAAGTCCTTTTTGGCTTCAGGCAAGGAAGCAAACAGGTCACAACCGTTATTATATTGGCTTTTCCTTCTTTTGAGAGAAGGTGGCGCAGAATGGTGGCACATATTGTAACCCACCTCCTCAACTGAAATGTGTCGTCATTGTTGTGGTACACCTGTCTTGAGGAAATCTAGCTGCAGACCCTGTATAGCAGGAGCTCAGAAGCAAGTCCTGCACGGGCTCTGAGCAATAGGCTCTACCATACAATAGCGGGATCTGAGTAAGTAGCAGGACTGTCTTACTGGGGTTGCCAGAAATAATGGTGCAAGTATCCTAGGCACAATGAGTTGCAATAGCTAACACACAGATCAGCACACCATTTTCAAATCCAGTTCCCTACTGCCTGGCTTGCCCTCTAGCCTTCTGCTCACTTTCAGCCTATCTTTCTTCTGAGTCTGGTCTGCAGTCCTACCACAAACTCAAGATATTACTTCCTTTTCCTGTACTTCAGGCGTTATGAATCTTTTTACTGGCTGGTAGTTGAACTGAGTAACACTGCTCTCCACCTTCTGGATCCATTTTCTCTAGCTCAGCTGATGTGGTCTGAGGGAGATGCCCCACATGCCAATATAAACCTGCTGGCTCTGTAGTGGATATAGCATAATAGCTTCAACTGTTGAAGATGGAATAAAATGCAATCACAAGACTTTAAACTGTCTTAGGATTTAGGGGCAGAGCTAAGGTATCCTTAACAGCCTTAACTTTGTATTTGCAGCTTTAACTGAAATGACCTAGATTATTAATATAAAAGTTATGGCTTTAAACTGTTGCATGTTGAATTTTTCATTTACTGATATATGAACTTAACTCTTTAATCCAGTTTTTGGCCTGGGTACTTCAATATTTTTTTTTGAGGTATGTAAGATTTACTTTTATGTCTATTACTATTTTTCTAACAATGAAATACAGTAATAATTTTGTCCAAATGAGAAATATAAGCCAGTGTGGCCCTGATCCCCAGAAGTATTTAGGTCTGACTCCCTTTGGGAGTTAGCCTAAATAGCTCTAATGCTCTTGGGCTTCTTAACAGCTCTACAGGTTATTTGGGTACTTACTCTCTCAATCTTTTGATAACAATTAAGGTGGAGGTTGGGCCTGAAGTGGGCGAAACAGTACCTAAAATATCAGAGGCTTCTGGGTTGCTCAAATGGTTATCAGTAAAGGCACTTCACGTCCTTCAGTGTCAGAGATAACATCTCATTGACTGGTTCATGAGATTGCTTAGGCTTGTGAC
Organism: Lepidochelys olivacea; assembly: GCF_965140295.1. Classification (NCBI taxonomy): domain Eukaryota; kingdom Metazoa; phylum Chordata; order Testudines; family Cheloniidae; genus Lepidochelys; species Lepidochelys olivacea. Next base: position 69,934,103 of record NC_140411.1, on the reverse strand, counting down.
TAGCCACCTTATTTTTCAGTCAATTCCTATTGTTTGGGCTGACATGAACTCCTTGGACATTGAGAATTTACTGTGGTAATAGCACTCTGCAGGCAAGAGAGCATATATGGGATCCCATGTCTTCTCTTGGCAAACTATCTTCATTAAGAAACCACAATCCTTGCTTATCTCTGGGGTCTTGAGGCTAATGTTGAGTCGAAGACAAACTTTCTGATCTCTTCCTGGAGATTCGCTCATCTCCATGTGACAAGGAAAAGAGAAGCGTTTCTGTTAAGAGAATTGGCAAACTTGGAACTTGACTTTGTCTTCTAAGTCAATATCAATGTTGGGTCTAGAACTGTATGTCTCTGGGTTACCAGGATTTCTGCAAAGATCTGATTTCCAGGGACCAAATCTGTTCCCTGACCCTGAAAATTTCATGTCTTGGGTCTGGCTACCAATGGATAATCTGGAATTGACCCAACCAAGAAGGTTTGTTTTGAGTTAGTCTGAGAACAGGTCAGACAAACAACTCTGGCTCCTGGAAAATGAGTCATCTTAGACTTCTTAATTTTTTAGGCATATTGTTTGCACATTCAGAAAAATGGATGCCCCTTGCAACAATCTTGACTTGAATGGTCTCCAAATCCTGACTTGCAGACTTGTGTATCTAGCTATAACCACTACATTCCCAGGTCAGCGAAACCGAAACCCAGCTGTAAAACTCAGTGTTCAGGAGAAATTAACTATCTGCAACTATGGTAAGCAGTCTGTCTGTGCTTCTCTTCCCCTAATTTGGAAGACTTCAAAGACAGTGAGCAGCTATCCTCTGTTTAATTTATCCAGAAGTAGCTGTGAAGGATCTACTGAAGGTGTGAAAAGGTCAAAGGTGTTCTTCCCCACAAGATGACTCGTACTTGATTCCTTTCTCCCTTCCCCCTTAATGTTGGGGGCTTGCTTGCAAAAAGCTGATGGCTCTTTAAAATGTAGTTTCTGACATCTTGAATACTTTTGTATTTTAAGTAGTATGAGAATTTGGTATATTTTCACTTTTTTTTTAAGTGCCGAGCCTGAAAATTGTTGGTCTTAGGCCTCTCTAGGCTGGGTGAGCAAAGTGTCTGTTAGCTTCCTTACTTAACTTTTCAGAGAGCTAGATATTATCTGCAGTCTTCACTAAAGTCTACAGTTCTGCTGGTGAACATTCATCTGTTTGTCAAACCCTTTTATTCAAGATATTTTATTTATTCTTTTGTCCAATCCCTTTAAACATTCCCTAATGGGAAGTTGTTTCTGGTAGCCATTATTAAGGTTAAATTTTTGTCATGGATATTTTTAGTAGAAGTCACGGAAAGGTCATGTGCAATAAACACATTCGCAGAAGCCTGTGGCCTGTCCCTGACTTTTACTAAAAATATCCGTGAAATCCGCTGGCGGGCAGGGACGGTTTGTTTACCTGCAGCGTGCGCAGGTTTAGTTGATTGCAGCTCCCACTGGCCGCGGTTCACTGATGTGGGCTGTGGGAAGTGGCGGCCAGCACTTCCCTCGGCCCACTCCTCTTCCCGCAGCCACCATTGGCCTGGAACAGCGAACCGTGGCCAGTGGAGCTGCGATTGGTGGAACCTGCGGATGCTGCAGGTAAACAAACCGTCCTGGCCCGCAGCGGATTTCCCTGATGGGCTGCATCCCAAAGGTTGCCAATCCCTGATGTAAGCTGTACTAACACTGAGCATGTGGGAGGCTATACCTTCTTTCAGTATGCATCCTTGTGTGTACACAGTGGCAACTCTCTACATACTAAGCATGTAGCATCAGTTGGTCCTTTGCGTTGCTACTGAGCAGTGTGCATTTTGGAATTTTTTTTTGCTCTGTATTGTGGATGCAAAGCGGACGCCAGGGGGGTTCAACTTTTTAAAAAATCCCGTCTTTGCACTGTTTCCACCCCAATGTTTCCTCGTGCCACTTTCAAATAGCAGCTTGCCAACATGGATCCAACAATGCTCCGCACCACTAAGTTGGCAACCGTGAATATGCAGAGTCTGCTTGGGCTGTATTTCAGTGCTCAAAATGAGAGAAAATTGGTTTTGGATTTTGCCTGACACACCACCAACCAGATGATATACTATCAGCTGCAGTTTCTCCAACAGCTTCAACAGTGGTGGAAGAAGCAGTAGAAGGACAAGGGAAAAGAGGCAGAGGCATAGCAACTGATACTAGTGACACAGTTCCTGGAGCAATTCCAGATTATGCAGCACTGTTTCTGGGCTTGGTAAACTAGCATTGATTGGTGGAAAAGGATCATTTAGCAGACTTGACCAGTAGTGGAGAGAGAATTTCAGGATGGGGAAGGCAACCCTTCTTGAGAACTAGCCTGCAGCAGCCTACCAACATGTGGTGTCCCATTTCAATGGATAAGTGAGTTGCCATTGCTGTTTGGAAGCTCGCCACCATCAAATGCTACGGGTCTGTAGCCAACCGATTTGGTGAGGTCGACTTTTGGGGCCATGATTGTGCAGGTTTGTGAAGGCATGGTAAAAGTACTCATGCATTGGGATATAAAGGTTGGTAATGTTTAGGATGATATTGGTGACTTCGCAGGCATGGAGTTCCCATACGGCATTGGGACAAATGAAGGGACCCCCTATGTACCTAATCTCCTCCCTTCCCTGCCTCCTGTTCTAGTCTCACAATTTATAAACAAGGGGTAGTTCTCCATGATGCTCTGAGGGTGGGCTGGCTGACCACGTGGCAGGTTTACGAACATCAATGAAGGATAGTCTGGAAGAATCCATGTTAGGAGTCTGCTAGGATCAGCACTTGGTTCTGTTTACTTTAATGGATAAAGGACGGTTTGCTTCCAGGATCATTATGGACACGAATGGTGTGGACATTGCTCTGGTTATTTGGGAGACCAAGCTTAGTCTCTGCTTTCCTGGATAATGAAGCTGTTCACAGGCTGCTTGGACAGAAGAAAGGAACTGTTGACTGATTCTGCAATGGCTAAGGCAGTAGTAGTTAGATTGTGTGTGTGTGGCCGCTTTGCAAGGAAGGAGGAACTGTCTGTGGAATAGGTTAGAGTCTACAGGGGAAAAAAATGTGCCCAAGACTAGAGCTGCATGCTGCCTTTTGCACAAGATTTGTAAGAATAAGGGAAAAAGCTTTAATGATGAGAGGTGGAGAAAGTTGGGCAGAGGTGCAGAAACTTGCTCAGCAGTTCAAGCAGTTAGCTAGGCTCCAGTAGAAAATGGAAACCGTCAGGGCAATATTGTCAGGTATGTCTAAAGCTCTTACTTCTGAATATCAGACTTTATTGTACCCAGTTGTCCTTATTTCATCCTCAATATTTGCTATCATCCCACTGTAAGTTTACTTAGAGATTTTCATAAATGTTGATCATTGGCCTAACTTCTCTCCCATTGAAGTCCCGTGATAGAACTTTTGTTGATTTCAGTGAAGGCAGAGTAAGGACAATGCTGAACACTTAATATTTTTCCCATAAATATTCCTTCTCTTACACCCCTGCATTTAGGTCATTGCTTGGTTAGACCCCTTGTGTGTTTGGTGGCAGCCGTATTATGGGGTAACATTTTATTTTCTCAGCTGTTAAATGTTGTCACATCTTTGGGAGGGTGTCTGTACTAGTGTTTTCCCAACTGCCCTAAAGGACAAGAGACCTCAGCAAGTAGACATGATATATTAAGCAGCTAACACCTTTCCTTTCAATTTGAGAATTTCTCAACTATGGTTTAGAATAGGGCTGTCAAAGATGAAAAAAATCACAATTGTGAGATTAAAAAAGTGAGAGTTACAGTTTAGTGGCACTTAAAAGAATGCCAAATTAAATTATAAATATTTTTGGATGCTTTTCTGCATTTTCAAATATACTGATTTCAGTTATAACACAGAATACAAAGTATACAGTGATCGCTTTATTTGACAAATATTTTCACAGTAAAAAATAAATATTATTTTTCAATTCACCTTATACAAGTACTGTAGTACTGTCTCTTTATTGTGTAAAACTTGAGTCTCCAAGTCGAAGCATGAAGAGGCATATGAATATTTAGCACACCTAGCTCGTAAATACCTTGCAACAATGGCTGCAACAACGGCTACAACAGTGTCATGTGAATGCCTGTTCTCACTTTCAGATGACATTATAAATAAGAGCCGAGCAGCATTATTTCCTATAAATATAAACAAGTTTGTTTGTCTTAGTGATTTGGCTGAAAAAGAAGTAGGACTGAGTGGACTTGTATGAGGTGAACTGAAAAATACTATTTCTTTTGTTTATCTTTCTTAGAGTGCAAATATTTGTGTTAAATAATACAAGTGAGCATTGCACACTTCGTATTCTGTTGTAATTTAAATCAATATATTTGAAAATGTAGAATAACGGCCAAAAATATTTAATTGACAGTGCAATGTTAAATTGTGATGAATTGTGACTATTTGTTTTTTAAACTAGTTAATTTGTTTTGGGTTAATCGCATGCATTTGCTGCAGTTGACAGCCGTAGTTTAGAACCAAAAGACACTTTTGTATTGGTTACCCCCCTGCCTGATTTAGTGGGAGGTGTTCTAGGGTTCACTTATCACAGGTCAACAGGTAAAATTTGAATTGTTTTAGGCTGTACTTGCATGGTATTGCCTTATTTTCCATTCTGTCAAGTAAGAGTCCAGTAACTATACAATTTTGTTACACATTGGGAAATGTAAATAGTTGTCTCTCAGATTTGCTGTCAATTGTAAGTAAGCAGTAACACCAAGAAACTTCCCCCGCCCCAAACCCATAGAAGTAGTACTAACTTCTAAGGCAATTTCTTGTGAGTTAGTAATTTCAGATTAGTTTATTAGAATAGCCTTAAGGATTCAATCACATTGAACTTTTGCTGTTTTTGTAGATTTTTAAAATCCTCTTAAAGTAAAATAGCTGTTACAAAGTAAGGTAATGACATGACTGTTTTTTTTCCCCCCTTAATTTACAGCATTTAAATATCAAGACACTGACAGATGATATGGTAAGACTAAGAGTTTTTTGCTTCTCCTGTGCTCGGTGACTAACCCAATATCTTCCACATTAGCTTGGCTTCTCTGCTAGACAGTGTCTGCATTAAAAACAGTTTTTTATGCTGCCAGTTCGAATGAAATGCTAAAATATAACTGATAAAATCTGGCTAAATTGGAAAAATAGGTTACTGGTCTATGATATGTCTGGATCAGTGTTGCCCAAACTTGGGACACCGCTTGTTCAGGGAAAGCCCCTGGCGGGCCGGGCCGCTTTGTTTACCTGCTGCGTCCGCAGGTTTGGCTGGTAAGTGGTTTCCACTTATCGCGGTTCGCTGTGCCCGGCCAACGGTGGCTGCGGGAAGTGGCCCGTGCCGAGGGATGTGCTGGCCACTGCTTCCTGCCACCGCTTCCCCATTGGCTGGGTACAGCGAACCGCTGCCAGTGGGAGCCACGATCGGCCAAACCTGCGGACACGGTAGGTAAACAAAGCAGTCTGGCTCGCCAGGGGCTTTCCCTGCACAAGCGGTGTCCCAAATTTGGGAAACACTGGTCTAGATGCATCCAGTAAAAATGTCAGTATTGGTCATTCATTTTTGAAATGGTTGTACTTTGTACCAGTTGCTGCTTCATCATAGGGCAACTGGTATAACTGTTTGAGGCAAACCACATGATGAGTGTTGTAATCACATTTAAGGCATGCAAAAATTGGGTTAATCTGCTGCGGCTGCATGGCTTGCTAAAATAGTGTTTAATACTAGCTTGTGCTTTTTTTTTTTTTTAATAAAATCCCTGTGATGGCGTGCTCCACTCACCGCTAAGATGGTGTCCCCTCCTACTAGTTCTGGGGAATAGCTTGCAAGGTTGACACCTGTTCCCATGGTTGCATGTCATCCCTCCACCTCTCTATGTAGGTTTGCAGCACCTCTTGCTCTGCAAGCTGCTGCTGCCTCTTCATGACTCTTCCTCTGGCCAGGTCACCAAATGGTTTCACCTGCTGGGATTGGAAAGTGTTTTCCACAAACAAGCTCAGGCAGCCTCCTATTCACTGTCTCGTAGTCCCTCAGTGGTTGGTTGGGGAACCCAGGCCTGCCCTCTACTCCAGGTTTTGGATCAGGGACCCTCCAGCCTGCAGTCAAGGTCTGTTCCCTCTTAGACCTTAGGGCCTTCCCATGAGTCCTGTCCTACCTCCCTTCTCCCAGGGAGTGACTACAGACTTGCCCAGCAGCCCCTTTCTGCTGCCAATTTCCTGCCTTTATAGCCCAACCCAGCTCATTCCTTCTCAGCTGGGCTCCCTCCCTCAGTCAGGGGATTACTTAGTCACTGGATACCTCTCACCTATGGCCTGTTGGGTTAATTAGCCCTCTTCTTTGTCTTCAGTAACCCTTTCAGGGCAAATGTGTGGTGAACACCTTTTCCTACCTCCTTCAAAACAGTATACGATATAATTTATGTTCTGAAACTAGCTTAGCCTTTGTCACTTAAACTTGTTGGTTTGTGTGTCTAAATAGAGTCGTAACATGAAATACTTTGTGATGACTTCTCATAGTTATGAGATACTGCAGTTCATTCTCAAACAATGAACCTCAGTGTCATCTTTTATGGTTAGAACAGACTTCCTTTTTTAAAAATGAGAAGAGTAAGTTTACACATCTTAGACTTCACTTTCTAGTGTAGACATGGTCCATTTTGTGTAAGTTGACATTGAGTTTTGGAATTAAGTAAGTCAATCTTGCATGTGCGCCCCACACTTATTGTCTTGGTGAAGTGTGTCCTCGCTAGCAGCGCTTGCATCGATGCACAGAGCAACTAGTTTAATGGGATTTTGGGTAGGGTTTGCAATGCCTTGTGGGACCAAAACGTTGTCGTGGTTGGTAATGAGTTCTGTCCCCTATGATGCACTTTCCCTCCCTCCCTTCCCATATCTCTGCAGCAAACTAAACAAGGTTTTTTTGCACCTTTTTTTGGAAGCCTGGCTTAGCTGCTCATACATCATAGCCCGAGCAACATGGACCCTGCTCAACTGTGTGCACTTTTGTTAACATTACAAACACCTCATCCCTTAATCTGCAGTATTTCTGAAGCTGAGACAGGAGCTGCCACGTGGAACATTGCAGTGTCATACAAGGAGCCCTGCTGCAAGCCATAGAGCAAAACGGTTTGCAGTTGCTGGTGGCAGTCGCACATCAGGTGAACCCGGTTGAATGCTGTTTCTGGTCCAGGGAAACAAGCATTGACTGGGATCCCATGGTTGTGCAGCTATGGGATGACTAACAGTGGCTGCAGAGTTTTCAAATGTGGAAGACACTTTCCAGGAACTTTTTGTCACAGAGCTTTCCGCAACCCTGAAGTGCAGCAGTACTAAAACGAGAGTTGCTTTGACGGTGGAGAAGCAGGTGGCAATTGCTCCATGGAAGTTTGCAATGCCAGACTGTTACTGGTCAGTGGGGAATCAATTCAGAGTTGGTAAATGCACTGTGGAACTTGTGATCCAAGTTTTCAGGGGCATTAATCGACTTCTGCTAAGAACGGTAGTGACTCTGGGAAATGTGCAGGACAGTGGATGGTTTTGCTGCGATGGGATTCCCTAACTGTACTGGGGCATACTGGGGCAATAGATGGCATGCATATCCCTATTTTGGCACCAGATCACCTGGCCAAAGAGTACATAAGCTGAAAGAGATACTTTTCAATGGTGTTGCAAGAGCTGGTGGATCACGGGGCGTTTCATCGACATCAGTGTTGGATGGTCAGGAAAGATGTGTGACGTGCGCATCTTCAGGAATGCAGGTCTGTTCAGAAAGCTGAAAGCAGGAACTTTCTTTCCAGACCACAAAAAACTATTGATGTTGAAACGCTGTCAAGGTTCCTCCCCCACTCTGAACTCTAGGGTACAGATGTGGGGACCTGCATGAAAAACCTCCTAAGCTTATCTTCACCAGCTTAGGTCAAAACTTCCCCAAGGTACAAAATATTACCCCCGTTATCCTTGGACTGGCCGCTACCACCACCAAACTAATACTGGTTACTGGGGAAGAGCTGTTTGGACGCGTCCTTCCCCCCAAAATACCTCCCAAAACCTTGCACCCCACTTCCTGGACAAGGTTTGGTAAAAAGCCTCACCAATTTGCATAGGTGACCACAGACCCAAACCCTTGGATCTGAGAACAATGAAAAAGCATCCAGTGTTTTACAAGAAGACTTTTAATAAAAAATAGAAGTAAATAGAAATAAAGAAATCCCCCCTGTAAAATCAGGATGGTAGATATCTTACAGGGTAATTAGATTCAAAAACATAGAGAACCCCTCTAGGCAAAACCTTAAGTTACAAAAAAGATACACAGACAGAAATAGTTATTCTATTCAGCACAATTCTTTTCTCAGCCATTTAAAGAAATCATAATCTAACACATACCTAGCTAGATTACTTACTAAAAGTTCTAAGACTCCATTCCTGTTCTGTCCCTGGCCAAGACGACTACAGACAGACACAGACCCTTTGTTTCTCTCCCTCCTCCCAGCTTTTGAAAGTATCTTGTCTCCTCATTGGTCATTTTGGTCAGGTGCCAGCGAGGTTACCTTTAGCTTCTTAACCCTTTACAGGTGAGAGGAGCTTTCCCCTGGCCAGGAGGGATTTCAAAGGGGTTTACCCTTCCCTTTATATTTATGACAAACCCCAATTGTGATCCTGGAGGACACAGCCTATCCTTTGCTCCCATGGCTCATGAAGCCATACACCGGCCGACTGGACAGCAGTAAGGAGCAGTTCAACAATAGGAGGAGCAAGTGCAGAATGGTGGTGGAATGTGCCTTTGGATGATTAAAAGGTCGCTGGCGCTGTTGGCTTAGTAGGTTAGACCTCAGAGAAAGCAATATCCACATAGTTATTGCTGCCTTCTGTGTGCGATACAATACCTGTGAAACTAAGGGAGAAGTTTTTTCCCCAGGGTGGGGGATTGCGGCCAGTTGCTTGGCAGCTGATTTTAAGCAGCCAGACACCAGGGTAATAAGAGCCAGCTGTGCATCTCTGAGGCTTTGAAAACGCATTTCAGCAATGAGTCACAGTAATGTGTGACGCTTATCTGCATTGTTCCTTCCCAAACCAACCCCCTCCATTCCTTTTTTCCTTGAAAAATCCCCCCCCCCCGCCCCTAAACAAGCACCTTGTGTTGAATAAATAAAGAGCATATTTTTCTTGATCTGTTTGCTTGGCTGCAAGGAGTCTAGCATTGAGTTGCCTTTCTTGAAGCTTAACCAGATGCCCTAACATGTCTGACCCTTCATAATCTGCAGCATCTCATCCTGTGTGGCACACTCCTGCTCCTGGGATGCTCTCCTGCTGTCCACGGAGAGTTTCTCTTCCCAAGAAACTAATAATGTTAGGAGTTCATCCTTGGCTGTCCCAGAGGTGTCAATTATCTCAGTGAACATGTCATCCCGAGTCATCTTTTTCTGCTTTCTAATACTCTCAAAGATTCATCTGAACTAAACAAATTTCTTCTCTGTGGAATGAAAAACATCCTTGTAAGGAACTACAGAGACGCTTCCAGAATTTCTCAGAATATATTTAACAAGCAGTCTTTCCAGCCAGCTTGTCCACCAACTATAATGATGGGGAAATGTTTCTGCAACTTTGCAGAGCAGATGCCAATATAGATATCTGATGCAAGATACTGTAAGCCTGCCAGTTTAGTGGGGAAGCTAAATATGTTCTATCTCAAATTGCTTCCACTCCAACAAATGTCATACGAAAAGTGTACCCTTACGGAATTTTAAGAGACTCTCTTTTCTAGTGCTGGCAAACTTAAATTTAAAAATAATAAAAGTTCACGTGGTGGGCCTGGGACTAAAACTGCTCAGAACATCATTCAGGAATTTTGTCTAGGTTCTTTGTGGTCCCTGGAAAGATAGCAAATGAGGATTGATAGTTCCTTTTATTAAGAAAGCAAGGATCTAAGATACTATATATATATATATATATATATATATTCTAGAAATGGCTGCATTTGATCTTATGCTCCACAGTTCTTCGAGTGCTTGCTCCTGTCGATTCCATTCTAGGTGTGTGCGAGCCCATGTGCACAGTTATCGGAGATTTTTGCCATAGTGGTATCCATAGTGTTGGCTGTAGCACCCCCTTGAGTGCCACACTCGTGTTGGTCGGAGTGCCTGGCTGTGCTTCACAAGAGTGTTAGTGGTTATGACAGTCCATTGTTCTGTTTTCTTTGTTAGTTGATAGTTACTTAATTAGGGCTAGTCTACATTGGCAAGGCTAAAGCGCTGCTGCGGCTTGTGTGGTCACGGTGCAGCCCTGGGAGAAAGCTCTCCCAGCATTCTAAAAAAATCACTTCCACGAGGGGCGTAGCTACCAGCACTGGGAGCGTGCACTGTCTACACTGGCACTTTACAGCGCTGCAACTTGCTGCGCTCAGGGGTGTGTGTTTTCACACCCCTGAGCGAGAAAGTTGCAGCACTGTAAATTGCCACTGTAGACAAGCCCGTAGACATTTAAGTTAACTGTTAAAGTAGTAGTTTACTACCAGCTGGGACTTTGCCTCGGAGTGGGTCATGCCCCGTTCCCCAGGCTTTAAGCCATGTTGATCATGCAGCCAGCTAATGCCTATTAATGAGCCCCATGAGAGCTGTTTAGAGTGTCTTGGGGAGTCCCACAGAAATGATATGTGCAGGATCTGCAAAAACATTTTCCCTCCAACTCAGAAGAAGCAGGATATCTGCCTGAGGGCTCTCCTCATGGAGGCTGCGCTTTGTCCTACCTCAGAGCCTTCTCTATTGGACTCCATGCCCGGCACCTTGGAATCCATCTGGCACCATTCCCCCACGCCGGTGTCTACTAAGCTTTTGAAGTTGATGGAAGCCCCCCAGCACTCTGACTCCTGGGACAAGCAGAGGGTCCCAGCTCCTAGTAGGGTCATCTGTGCCCGATGTTCTGGTAGCCAAAGAGCAAGTAGGCCGACAAACATTGCAGATGCCAAGCCAGGTGATGGACCCAGCCTCACAAATGAGCAGCCCTCCGTGCCCCCCTTCCCCCAGATAACTTCAAGGAGAACCAGGTCCTGCTCAAAAGGGTGGCTGCCAACCTGAACTTGGAGGTTAAGGAGCTAGCAGAGGAGTCTGATGACCTCTTGAACGTCATACCTTCTTTCACTCCAGCCTGAGTTGTGTTTCCTGTCCACCCACGGGTCCTTAAAATTGTCAAGTCTGTGTGGAAGACCCCCTCTTCCATTTTGCCTACCTCCAAGAAGGCGGAAGAGAAGTACTATGTCCCCACGAAGTGATTTGAGTACCTGTCACTCACCCTACAGTGGGACCCCTGGTCATGTCCGCTGTCAATGAAAGGGCCAGGCGAGTGGCACACCAAAAAACAGACGCAAAGAGGCTGGACTTTCTGGCAGGAAAAGTTATTCGACAGCCAGCCTGCAATTTCAGGTGTCTAACCATCAGGCCCTGGTAGGCAGGTACAATTTCAACATGTGGGACTCCATCAGCAAGTTCAAGGAGGGCCTTCCACAGGACTGAGTCTAGGAATTGGCTGCCATGGTGGAAAAGAGCAAACTAGTGGCAAGAGGCACCCTCCAGTGCTGCGGTTCAGTGATGAGACAGAACACAGCTTTATGCAAGCAAACAGGCTGGTCAGCGGAGATGGGCTGTTCTGCCCCCCCTGCCTTCCACCTTCTCCTTTTATTATATTTCTCCCCCTAAGCATTACACACTGCTACACAAAGGAATGTATGACGTTGATTCATATGCTTAGTTACCATCCTCTATCTACTACAATCCTGGTTCTCAGGCCTTGAGCCCAGGCTAAAGAAACCTCCCACAGTTGCTGTCCAAACAATCAAGTTCTCAGGGTTCATATCTAGCCCTTGTCCTTGGATAGAGCAATGTGTGCATTGCTCCTAGGAAACAGTCAGGGTGTGCCCCGCCTGCTTCCAGGTGGAATAGCTAGACATTAACCCTTCATCTCCCCTTTTTTTGTTTATTGAAGTTGGCCATCTCATGGTAGCCGCCAATTTGTTTTGTCATGCTACTTAACTCCCAGACAGACAAGGACATAACCTGGGGAGCTTTCCAGGGCAAAATTTTACAAAGTCTTAACAAGGAAGGAATACATTGTACACAGCAACAACAAAAAATAAGCCCAATGATTACAAACACAAAATAACCAAAAACTTAACATCTGCAATATAATCATCTAAAAGGGGTACACTTCTTTTACTACAATTGTAACCAGCAAAAGGCAATATAAGTATCATTCTACTAAGACAGCAAAGGGTGCCATCACTTAAATTTGCAGGAATATTATTAAAGGTACATGAACCACAAGTAAAAACCCATCCTGATGGTAGGATGATATGGCCATAATTATATGAAACATTAACAGCATGGGAACAATTTAAAAGGGATTGAGAGATTTTTTGACAGCCCAATGGCACCTTTGTACTAGTGCAGTTAACTACACGCGCACAGGTGACATTGTGAGTCCCGGCCGGGTACGGTGTGTGAAGGGATATAGCCGTGCGAGGCAGAGTATAGTTGGCCGGGCCCCAATTAGCCATGCTAGAGTACTGGGAGAAAAGATTAGCATAAGCAAAGAACAGTGTCTTATTCTCCTTCGGGCTTGTAACGGGGGAGGCGCTTCCGAGCCAACCCCTACAGAAAATAGCAGGCACAAAAGGCACACAATCATCACAGAATTAGCAGTGATTTGGGCGAGAATCGCCACAAACAAAGTCTTAGGAGTTTCTGGCTGCTGATCTGCTGCCAGTTTTCGTTGAGCCGTGGCGACCAATGCTTTTACTGCTCCCCATGTCACGGGCTGGCTTGGGACGCTACGCCTCCTCCGTTTCCGTCCCGCCGTTGTCGACTCGGGGGGCAACGCGGTCTCCTCCAAGGTCAGCTGAAACTCTGGTATGGGATTCGACAGCCCCTGGTGCCATGCCATGTTGTTTAAGTGCCGGTCGCACGCACCGGGCTGGAACCCACAACGGTCCTGCAGGGAGAGACACAGCAGCATATCCCCGACCCCAAGTGATTAGAGGTGCTGGGCCCAGCCACTGTGGATCGGGCAGCTGACGGTAAAGGACACGCGGTCTTTCCAGTACCTCAGATTTGTGAAAATGCCGATCCGCAGGGGTCTGCTGATCTGCATTCAGTGTTAAATTATTTAAAGTAAACAAGAGGATATACATTTGTTGTTGAATGTCTCCTAAGGTTCGGAGACGCAGCTCCCCTTGTTTTAATTGTTTATCTAGCAAGGTTTTGAGTGTGCGATTGGCACGTTCAACAATGGCTTGGCCCGTGGAATTATAAGGGATTCCGTGTTTAAGACGGACGTCCCAGCGGGCACAAAAGGTGGAGAGGGCTGCAGAGCAGTAGGCTGGGGCATTATCTGTTTTAATTTGGCAAGGGCGACCCATAACAGAAAAGCAGGCCAGCAAATGGTGAATAACTTTGTTAGTGGCTTCCCCACGTTGTGGGGTTGCCCAAAGGAAGCCTGAATAAGTATCAACGGAAACATGTAAAAATGAATAGGGGCGGAATTGTGGTACATGAGTAACATCCATTTGCCACAGCTGATTTGCTGCGGTACCTCGGGGGTTAACGGCATAAGAAAAAGTAGGAGCAGCAGCAGCACAGTGGGGGCAGGAACGAACAATGGAACGTGCATGATCAGCAGGAATGTGAAACTGCCGGGCCAAAACAGAGGCAGACTGATGAAAAAAGGCATGGCTTTCAATGGGGTCAGAAAAAAGGGAATTTACCTGACCACGCAACGCGCGATCGGCGCATGCATTGCCCTCAGTGAGTGGCCCAGGCAGAGGGGTATGACTGCGAATATGAGCAACAAAGTAAGGGAAATGACGAGTGGCAAGAAGATGCTGTAAAGACAAAAACAGGTGAAGGAGGTCTGCATCAACCTGAGGGGTAATGAGGGCAAGGGGTAAATGATCAATTACCTGATAAACATAATGGATATCCACAATTAAATTAAAGGGACAATCAGCAAAAAGTTGAAAGGCCAAAATAACAGCAGCTAATTCTGAACGTTGTGCAGAACGCTGAGGCAGTGTAAAACGAGAGTGCCAACGAGGGGGGTCACCCAACTGATAAGTGACTACACCTCGGTGGGGAGAGCCATCAGTAAAAAGAGTGACAGCGGAAATAATGGGTTGAGAGCGGCTAAGACAATGAACAACTAGGGGCACCTTTTGGGTAATGACCAATCGAGGATCTTTTGGAGGATTGTAAGAAATCTCTCCCACATAATCACAAAGAGCAACCTGCCAGGGCAAGGAGGTGTGGCACAAAGAGTCAAATTCAGTACGGGACAAGGGGAGCACAATGGCAACTAAATCAGTGCCAGTGAGTTGCACTGCACGGGTGCCCGAGGCTCTTTGTGCAATGTCTGGCCCAATCGCTCCCAGTCCGCTAGCTTAAAGCTTCCAGCTTCAGGATACCACGGGCACTTGGCACGCACCTCCTGTAGCAGGAGAGTGAGTTCTCGAGCCGGGCAGTCATGCTGAGCCTTACGCAGCAAATACTGCAGCTCATTGCGGTGTTGCACTTGCAAAGCAGAGAGGGAGCTTCCCATACTTACCACAATGAAAAATACTCACCGGGATCCACGAAGTGGATGAGTGACGCGTCTGAAACCCTTGCCGGGCGAGGTGAGTGCTGAGTGCCCCACGTTGGGCGCCAGTTGTTGCGGTTCAGTGATGAGACAGAACACAGCTTTATGCAAGCAAACAGGCTGGTCAGCGGAGATGGGCTGTTCTGCCCCCCCTGCCTTCCACCTTCTCCTTTTATTATATTTCTCCCCCTAAGCATTACACACTGCTACACAAAGGAATGTATGACGTTGATTCATATGCTTAGTTACCATCCTCTATCTACTACAATCCTGGTTCTCAGGCCTTGAGCCCAGGCTAAAGAAACCTCCCACAGTTGCTGTCCAAACAATCAAGTTCTCAGGGTTCATATCTAGCCCTTGTCCTTGGATAGAGCAATGTGTGCATTGCTCCTAGGAATCAGTCAGGGTGTGCCCCGCCTGCTTCCAGGTGGAATAGCTAGACATTAACCCTTCACTCCAGTCTTCGACAGAGACTTTAGAAAGCCAGATAGTTGCCGTACTGAGTGTGTTTTGAGAATGTGTATGTTCAATTTAGTTACATCCACACTTCTCAGGGAAGTTTTTAGTCATCACTAATCCACAAACTTAAAGGATTTCAAACAATTGCTGAATAACCTAACAAGGCACATCTTTGAACAACTGGAGAAAGTTTCTTTGCAACTTGCCTCACAAAATAGCATTTTTTTGGTGGCTGTTACATGAACAGTTGAGGTTTAGGCCAGGTTAACTTAACAGAGAATTAGGCACATGTTTTTAACAGTGAGGGGATTAACCACTGGAACAAACTACCAAGGGAAGTGATAGATTCTCCATTTCTTCATGGCTTCAAGTCAAGATTGGATACTGTTCTGGAAGATACTAAATCTTTTGGCCCCAGTGGCTAGTTCAAAAATTGGGGTCTAGCACATTGTTCTAGTCAGAATAAATACATGGAGTAAGGTACCTTTATACATGCTCTTCACCCACCTTTCCCCCTGCCCTGGGTCCTGGCCCCAGGGAGCACGGGGCTGCTCTATCCCTCAGGGACCCTCCCCAGCTGAGCCACCTCTCTGGCAGGTTCGCTGAAGCCCTTGTAGTCAGGTTGCCTTGCCCTGGTGCACAATGCATCCTTAGGGCTTAACCCCTTCCTGTTCACGCTGTAGCTGGAGGACAGGAGGCAGCTGGGGTATGTCCGTGGCCAGCAGCAGCCTGGAGGTGTTAGCTGCCTTTCAACATTAGGTGGGTAGGAAGGGACAAGCTGCTTCCAGCCACATGGCGTGAGGGTGGGGTTAGGGGAGAAGAGATGAGCTCTGCAAAGACACGGGCCAGGTCATCCCTTTCCCTCCCCACTCCTCCCCTGTGGCTGGAAGCAGCTCCCTTCCCTCTCTCACAGTGCTGCTGCTAGCCACACCCTAGTGTGAACCCTGGCAGAAATCTGGGCGGAGGCAGGTGCATGTGACCCTGTGTCCTTTCAAACCCCACACCACTTCCCCCGTTTCACCTCTGGAAGATGCGGTGCCAGCAGAGGCAGGTCCGTGCCAGAGGCCCAGCCAGGCATGGAGAGTCGGTCGGTCACCCACCCTGTGTGAGAGGTGTATGTGTGTGTCACCTCTCCCTGTGTGAACCGTTAAGCCTTAAAGATAAGAAGGTAAATAAAAAGAATCCAACTACGCAATATTTCTTTTTAACAGGGGCTCGGTTTACTTGATGTTAATTTGAATGTTTGTACTGCATAGTTCTGATTGCCATTGAACTCGCTTCAATAAGAGTAATTTTACCAGACAATAGGGTGTTGTGCCGCAACGGTCTGCCTGCTCTCAAGTGGTTCTCTTTAGCCATGTTTGCGTCTGCCATAAAACCAACTGAGTAAATTCTTTACCTCTCGGAGCATATACCCATGATCTCTTGAGACTGTACCAGAATACAGAAAAAAAAACACACTTTACCAAACTTTCTGTAACTGGAACAGTGATCTCAGCTTGTCCATGTCCAACTTAAATCTCCAAAACACTTCCTTTTCATAAGGTGTGGGGACAGAGATTGTGGGGAAGAGAAACTACTTTCCACAATTGATCTCACTGTGTTCTGTTTATCTCAATTTTCCTAATTTATTATGGAACTTCTTTTATGGTATCTCATTTTACATGTTTGGTAAGCTAAAGGGATTTCTAACTCAGTCGTGAATACTAAGAACATCTGTGGTGGAACTCAGTTCTTAATGAGTTAAAAGCATCTTTCAATGGGTCATTATCTTGTAAATCATAGGAAACATAGCAATAACCAATATCCTTTATCAATCACAGAACATACTTGGTTTGGAAATACTCCTCATCTGTCACACCCTCTTGTTCTTTACAACACAACTGTGGTAACAGACATCCTTTGTTAGTCACCAGGAGTGTCTCTCAGGACAGGTGGACACATTTCCTAGAGGTCAACAATGTTAGAGTAAAAGTGATACACATTTCTTCATTTGGTCACCCACTATGGTTCAACTAAGGACAAAACTTTTCATTTTGATTAGGTACAGAGCACTACCTTTGTAGATACAAAATATTTGGGTTTTTGACCACATTTTTTGTATAATACTTTTTAAAAAAGGTAGAGATTTTAATATTTACAATTGCTGGCAAAGCCTCTCTGCCCAAATAGTTCAAATTCCTGAGTGGCCTTGATTCTGCCTCTCTTTTAGGTGGAGTCTCCTACTTCATGAAGTAGGAAACTGTTTTTACTATCTTAACAGCCACCCTTCTTTTATGCCCATCAATTTTGGTGAGGTTTTACCCATCCGGTAACAAGATGTGTTAACCAAAAACAAGTTACAAGACTTAGTAGAGGGGTGCCTGTGTAAAATTCTATTATCTGTGATATACAGGAGGTCAATGTAGATGACCTAATGATTCCTTCTGGCCTTTGACTATAAATCTGTATGTAGAAATATTTATCAGCCAAGTGATCCTCTGTCTATACTTTGACTCTTGAGTTGAAGGATGCATACTTGCATATTTCCATCCTTAAATGCTATGGGAAGCCTCTGATTTTCATAGCAAAAGACTGTCAATACCAGCTGAGTTCTACCCTTTGCATTCCTATCGCGCCAACGGTGTTTATCATGAGTTAATTTCAGTTCAAACTAATTGGAAGGATAAACAAAAATAAATCTGCAGCTAGGAGTCCTTGATTTCAAAAGGGAAACTTAAAAAAATTAGGGGAATTAGGGAAGTAGACTGGACTGAAGAATTCTAAGGTTTGAATGTGGAAAAGGCTTGGAATTATTTAAGTAAAAGCTGCAGAAACTGTTTGAAGTGTATATCCCAAGCAAGAGGAAAAATTTGTAGGGAAGAGTTGCAGATCAAACTGGATGAATAAGCATCTCAAACAGGTTATTAAGAGAAAGCAGAAAGCCTAGGAAAAAAATGGAGGAAGGGATGAATCAGTAAGGAAAGCTGCTACTTAGTGGTCTAGGAGTGTAGAGGAGTAAGTGAGAACTGCCAAAAACCAAGCAGAGCTAGAAATTCCAAAAGAAAATAAAATCAGTATTGATAATTGCTAAGTAATGCACATTGGAAAACATAATCCCAACTTTACTTATAAAATGATGGGAGTCTAAATTAGCTGTGAGTGCTCAAAAAAAGAGATCTTGGAGTCATTGTGGATAGTTCTCTGCAAATGTCCAGTCAATGTGCAGCAGCAGTCAAAAAAGCAAGCAGAATATTGGGAATCATTCAGAAAGGGATAGATAAGACAGAAAATATCATATTGCCTCTCTATAAATCCATGGTACGCCCACATCTCAAATACTGCGTGCAGATGTGGTCACCCCATCTCTAAAAAGATATATTAGACTTGGAAGAGGTTCAGAAAAGGGCAACAAAAATCATTGGGGTATGGAACGGCTTCCATATGAGGAGAGATTAATAAGACTGGGACTTTTCAGCTTGGATAAGAGATGACTAAGGGGGGGGGTTTACTGGGGGGATATAATAGAGGTCTATAAAATCAGTGTAGAGAAAGTTAATAAGGAAGTGTTATTTACTCCTTCTCATAACACAAGAAGTAGGGGATCACCAAATTAAATTAATAGGCAGCAGGTTTAAAATAAACAAAAGGAAGTATTTCTTCACACAACGCACAGTCTGTGGAACTCGTTGCCAGAGGAGGTTGTGCAGGCCAAGACTATAACAGGGTTCAAAAGAGAACTGGATAAGTTCATGGAGGATAGGTCCATTAATGGCTCTTAGCCAGGATGTTTAGGGATGGTGTCCTTAGCCTCTGTTTGCCAGAAGCTAGGCATGGGCGACAGGGGATGGATCAGTTGATGATTACCTGCTCTGTTCATTATCTCTCGGGCACCTGGTGCTGGCCACTGTCGGAAGTCAGGATACTGGGCTAGATGAACCTTTGGTCTGATCCAGTATGGCCGCTACTTATGTTCTTATGAATGCAGTAGGAGGAGAAAGGTGGGGTGGGCAAGTTTCAACAAAATAAAGATGTTTCTAGTGGAGATGAAAAGGAAAAAATTGTTTAACTCCAGTGTTCTGCTAGCAATGATATACAGATCGGAATGCTGGACAGTGACAAAAGCGGAGGAAGACAAATTCTCTGTCACCCAGAGAGCACTGGAAAGGCGAATGTGTAAAATATCGCTCCATGATCACATACCGAATGAGGAGATCAGAAGGCGTACAGAGGTGACTGATGTAGTGCAGGCTTCTAAATCTAATGCACAATTTGTCAGTGGAGTCTAATGTGGAGTCCTTTTACCATTGTGAAGGAACTGGGAGGCAATTGGGTCACTGCACTCTGTCTTTCCAACGATTGCTGATGGCTAAAAAGAATCGGATATCACATGCATGAGGTGCGCACACATCTAGTGTGGGATCTGTGCAGACAAAACCTCTCAAACTACAGTTAAGACAAGAAACCATTCTTTTTCTGTAATGCATATGTACACATACAAAGATTAATCACCTGATGACTTTCAGTGTGTGTGTGTGTGTACGTACAATACTCAAGGTCATCAAGAGATGATGAATTTGTAATTCATGAGGTGGAACTCAGTGAAGCTGAAAATTACTTTTTTCTAATATGAACTGCAGTTAAATGGAGTTTTTTAGCTTAGTACAAGTTTGTGCTTTTATTTTTTTTATTGGAGTAATTTTGTATATCGTCCCCATGTGTAGTACCTGATTGGATACATATTTTCAATACTTGCTGTAAAATGTGAATTCCTAAAGTCTGATTGTAATAACTGTTACTTTGTTGCAACATACTAATAGCTGGGACCATGGCAATTGGCAGGGTTGTCTTTCCATAATTGTGAAAACGCAAAACAGGTACAGACTTCAAGCTTCCATTTGTTATTCTACTTGCTCTTAATAGTACATCTTAATAGCAATACTTTTGTAATCTACATAGAGGCTAAGGGACCTCTCACATAATAGTCTGTTTATATTCGAGCCAGTTACTTCTATATTTCTTATCTAATATGTATGAATCAAGCTTTCATGTAGGTATACATGGTACAAAATATTTGGACCAAAGGTTTGGTTTAGTAAGGCTTTAGGAAGTTCAGATACTTTTAAAAACAGCGTTCTTGCAGTAACAAAAACTAAGGGAAGGTGCCTAGCTGATTTGGCTAGGTTAATATCTGTTGCTTACCAGACTGCAAAAGTCTGAATTATGCAGTAGTACTTCCAGTTGCTTGTATTTTTGATCCTCCTTGACAGTGTGTCCAGTCTTGAAGGCTCAGTCAAACCTGTGACTAAGACTTCTGATTTATGGGATTGTTCAAACTGATTCTGCACTTCTACATCTACTCCTCCTATGTGCTGTCCAATCTGAAGTGTTGGAAATGCCAAGTGTAGGGAAGACCACAAAACTGATAAGTGTTCCTTGCCCTGTCAAGTTGTGGGGTTAGCAGGTGGAAAAAGAAGGGTAAAGTGAAGTAATTGGTATGGTAGTGTGGGAAATTCTGGTGGTATTACTTGATAAGGAAGTAAGGTGTTGTAGTATGTTGTGGAGCTGAGGGAGGAGGAGAAGAAATGGAAAGAAACTCTTGAAACAATTCTTAACAAAACTAAACCATCTAGATGTTACTATTGACTTTCTTGTGTTTTAGTGAATGCTATCTTTTATGCAATAAGTACAAAGAAGAAATTTACCAAGTCGCTTACATAAACAATAGTTTAGTATTTTTAGAATGGCAACATTTAATACTGTGAAGTATCATGACAGGCTTAAATTGTGATTAGTGTAAAAAAAAAAAAATCAATGTTACTTTAAGTATTGAACAAAAAAAGTCAACATTTTATTAGGAAGAGTTCTAGAACATCAAAATCATGCCCGTTATGAATTGTAATTTCCTTCATAAGAAGCAAAGAAGTCTATTTAAAAAAAAAACCCAGCTTTTTCAATAAGTTTTTGCAATGGTTAGTTTAATATTAACCTTTTTAATCCTCTTTTTTAATTTTTGTACATTAAAGTCATTCAGATATTAATTGTTCTTCCAAAGCCTTCATGGTATTAGTAAAGGGTATGTTTGAACTCGAAGACCAGAATGTTGATTTTTAATCTGAGTGACCCGTATTCAGGAATTTCATGTGTCTGAATATTGGGCTTTACTTTATTATGGCTGGTCTGAAGTCTATGGGAAAATAGATATCTAGGGAAAAGACCCCTTATACTGCAAAAGTATGGTATAAACAAAACTGGGTGATTTATAAGCAGTACCTAATATTTTTTATAAGCGATACCTAATATTTATTTATGTTCTTCGATAAGAGGTACTTGTTGCAGAACTTTTTGTAATGGGTAAAATAAGAATCCTTTGAAAGATGTTTGCTAACTCAGTAAAAACTGCTGGCTGTCACAATTGTCACTAATGGTAACTGGAGTAGAATTCCCCTTAGTTTATCATTCATGTAACCCTAAGGATGCCATAAAAGAGATTCCAAAACTTACCAATTGCCTGGCTCGTTACTTGCTCCTATTTAGAGCTCTGAGCAGCTGTGAAACTGCCAAGACCTACATACATTTCATTTGACTGGTGCTTGTTCTGCTATAATAGATAAAGGCATTGGATATTCAGGGGAGGGGAACCTTACAGTGACACTTGCCCTCTTGAAGCAACCAGGAGGTTGCTGGAGAAAATGGATAGTAGCAGAGACCTCCCATGTATCCGATGGGTGAAGGGACAAGTACTTTTTTCTGTAGCAGCAGCATCTGAGCAGCCTTAAATTATAATCTGGCAGCCCCTAACCAGAGGCTGATAGGGAGGAGTGACCTCCTGTTGGAGTGCAGGGCTAGTGGCCTGGTAAGAATCTTAGCAGTCTCCTTCCCAGTGGGGACTGGTGGTGGTGATGAGCTTTCATCTAGTGCTTTGACTTTGCATGGATACACGCTCATTTTCTATCAGTTACTAGATAGTAGATTATAAACTCAAGGTTACTCTTGGGAAGAGTGAACTTTATATTTTTTACTGGAATATATTGCTGAGGTTTGGCCAAATAATATTTGGGCATCCAAAATTAAAGGTCTGTGTTGTAAATAAATCTCTGAATTGATGTGCCTTACTCCTTTTGTCTTGGGTAATAAAAACCAAAAAAGATACCTATCAATGCCAACTTTTAAAGTAGACATTGTATTGGAGCAGCTGACTTTTTTTTAAATGTCTGAAGATGAGTAGAATAGGTCTCTCATCATAAAAATGTTAAAATCAAATTGTAAATGCGAGCTGTTGGTCAAACATGTCAGACAATTAGCTTTTTAAAAAAAGTATATGTGAAAATTATTTACTGTGGTTGAATATAATACGAATGACAGCTGGTGATACACGTTCACTGTTTTTTTGTTTGCAGTTGGATAGATTTGCCAGCATAAGGATTCCAGGCAGTAGAAAAGAAAGACCTCCTTTATTGCAGCTGAAACAATCGCATTCCTCTACTGATTGGTCATCGCCTCCTGCAGATGTGGTTGAGTTCATCCCCAAACCCTTGTCAGAGCGAGAAATTCTAGCACTTTTTGAAAAAATGATGGTAAGAATCCCATCTCACTGTTTCATACTTAGTGGTAAATTTTAGATGTTTCTAATTTAGATAATTATGCCATGACTGATGTGTGTTCACTTGAAGCTCATTGTCAATGTGTGAATGAGTCTTCTTTTGTCCCTAATTGAATGAAGAGTATGTATCAAGATGTGAAGGGAAACAGGGAATCATCATCAAGTGGTGATGTTTTTTGTGGGATCTTAGCCCCGTGTTCTTTTTTTAATCCGTGACCTGGAAGAAGGCACACAATCATAATTTACCAATTTTCAGATGAGACAGTTTTTGGGACTAGTAAATAATGAAAACTACAGCTCACTTTTGTAATACAATCTGGATTGCTTGTAAACCAGGTACAAGCAAATAGTACCCTTATTTGGCTTTCAGTACTTCTGAATGCATCCTATCCCAGGATCCTTGGTGACAGCTGTTGTTCAAATGATCTAGATAGTAAGGGCTACCAAAATGAACGCCACAAGTTGAAAGGACTATCTATTGGGAGGAAAAAACTTATTCTTCAGCTAGCTTGGAAATGTTTACTGCTAATTGCCAGGCCCTTTTTAATTAAATATAGTTATTTAAATGGGATTATGTATCAAGTTGTATAGAAAAGCTTTCTCAGGATATCGGGGAGAAACTGAGGTCCATTTATAACAGAAAGGTCAGTTTGTGGCTCATACTTCTTTGAAGGTTGTGTTAGATGCTTTAGACACTGCAAAGACCTCTAGGGTCACAGGTGTTGCCATGAGCAAGGCTTCTTCGTTACAGTCTTCATGGATACTGGAAGAAGAAGAGATCACAACTGCGGGCCTCTTATTTGAAGGCTGTGACTTGTTTAATTCCAATACAGATCAAGACCATCATTCCATAAAATTTGTGAGCCAGTTTTTGATCTGTGGGGTGCTATATGCCACAGGTATCAAGGAGAAAACAAACCAGACCTCAGACTTTATTGAGAGAGATGCTCCCTTCCTATTACTACTCTCAGCACAGGCCTTCTGAACAACAAAGAGAAAAGAGGTTCTAGCAAAGGAGGCCAAACAATTTTGGTTGGGGGGACTCTATCCTGGGAAGTAGAGACTCTATAGAAGACTTTGTTGTCATGATGCATGATGAGCTGTGACCAAAGGGGCTAGTGTGGTCCTCTGATGTATAAACAGGGGAAGATTGAATGGAAGTAGAAAGGCTATGTTACCTCTATATTTGACTCGGGTCTAACCACTGCTGGAATACCATGTACAGTTCTGGTGTCTGCAATTCAGGAGCAAGAAGAATGATTAAAGGATTGTAAAACATGCCTTACAGTGATAGATTAAAGGAGTTCAATCTATTAAGTTTTATAAATGGAAGGTTAGTAGACTTGATAGATCTGTAAGTGGCTTTCTGTAACTTTGCTGTAGGGTAAATAAGCATTCTCTTGAAATTTACCTAGCTTTTTAAAAAAAGGAATAAAAGTAAAGTTCAAGCCAATTCTGTTACGTGTAACACTACTGCTCTCCATCATGTGGTATTGGGGCCTGAACCTTCAGCACTGCACAGACCCTTCTGCCACTTGAGCTACAGGATTAACATCAGTTTGTAGTAGGTGGATTATAGAAGTGTAGGACTGGAAGGGACCTCAATAGGTCATGTAGTCAAGTCCCCTGCACTCAGTAATAACTAGACAATTCCTGACGGGGTGTTTGTCTAACCTGTTCTTAAAAACCTCCAATGATGGAGATTCTACAGCCTTCCTAGGCGATCTGTTCCAGTGCTTAACCAACCTGACAGTTAAGAAGTTTTTCCTAATATTCAACTTAAACCTGCCCTTCTGGAGTATAAGCCCATTGCTTCTTGTCCTATCCTCAGAGGTTAAGGAGAACAGTTTTTCACCACCCTCATTGTGACATCAACTTTCAAGTACATAAAAGATTATCATGTCCCCCCCCCCATAATCTTTCTCCAGACTAAACAAACTCCGTTTTTTCAATTTTCCCTGATAGATCATGTTTTCAAGACCTGTAGTCATTTTTCTTGCTTCCCTCTAGATTTTTTACAGTTTGTCCACATCTTTCCTGAAATGTGGCACCCAGAACTGGACACAATACTCCAGCGAGGCCTTATCAGCATGGAGTAGAGTGGAAGAATTACTACTTGTGTCTGGCTTACAACATTCCTGCTAATATTTTCAGAATGAAGTTCACTTTTTTGCAACAGTGTTCTACTGTTGACTCTTATTTAGCTTGTGGTCCACTATAACCCTCGGATCTCTTTCTGTAATACTCCCTCACAGGCAGTCATTCCCCATTTTGTATGTGTGAAACTGATTGTTCCTTCCTAAGTGGACTATTTTTGCATTTGTCCGTACTGAATTTCATCCTATTTCCTTCAGACCATGTATCCAGTTTGTCCAGATCATTTTGAGTTTTAATCATATCCTCCAAAGCACTTGCAGCCCCTCCTAGGTTGGTATCATTGGCAAACTTTATGCCATTATCTAAATCTAAATCATTACGGTACTGGACCCAGGACCGATCCCTGTGGGACCACAATCAATATGTGCTTTCAACTTGATTTTGAACCATTGGAATAGTTTTCCAACCAGGTATGCACCCACCTTATAGAGCCTAGATGGAGCTACTATTTCCCTAATTTGTTTATGAGAAGGACATGTGACACCATATCAAAAGTCTTACTAAAGTAGAGATATATCACATCCCCCCCATCCACAGTGCTGATTATCCCATCAAAGAAAGCTATTTGTTTGGTTTGACATTATTTGTTCTTGAAAAATCCACGATGATTGTTACTTATCGCCTTATTGTTCTAGGTGTTTGCAAATCGATTACTTGATTATTTGCTCCATTATTTGCTCCATTATTTTTCCCGATACAGAACTTAAGCTGACTGATCTGTAATTCCCCGTATTGTCCTTCTTCCCTTTTTTAATAGATTGGCACTATATTTGCCTTCTTTCATTTTCTGTGAGTTTTCAAAGATAATCACTAATGGCTCAGATATCTCCTCAGTCAGCTCCTTTAGTATGCTAGGATGTACTTCACCAGGCCCTGGTGTCTTGAAGACATCTGTCTAATTTTTAACTTGTTGTTAACGTAGTTTAGAGTCAGATCCTACCTCGTTTTCACTGGCGTTAACAATGTTAGACGTCCAATTGCTACTAACGCTTTTGATGAAAACTGAATCAAAGTCATTCAACACTTGCCATTTCCACATTTTATGTTGTCTTTCCCCCATTATTGACTAAGGGGCCTATGCTATTCTTCATCTTCCTTTTGCTTGCAATGTATTTTGTAGAATGTTTTCTTGTTACTCTGTCTCTAGCTAGTTTAATCTCATTTTATGTCTTGGCTTGTGGTGGTCGTTTTCTAATTTGACCTAGTTTCCACATTTTGTAGGACTCTCTTGAGTTTCAGATCATTGAAGATCTCCTGGTTAAGCCAGGGCAGTCTCTTGCCATACTTCGAATGTTTACTATGTGTTGGGATAGTTGGGTCTTTTGCCCTTATTAATAGCTCTTCAGAAAAACTGCTTACTTCTCTTGAGCTTTTTTTCCCCTTTGGAGTAGGTTCCTATGGGATCTTACCTATCCACTCCCAAAGTTTTCTAAAGCCTGCCTTCTTGAAACCCATTATCTTGATTGTGCTCTTTTCCCTCCTACCATTCCTTAGAATCATGAACTCAATTATTTCATGATCACTTCCACCCAAGCTGCCTTCTACTTTCAAATTCTCAACCAGTTCCTCTGTATTTGTCAAAATTAAATCTAGAACAGTTTTTCTTCACTAATTACTTTCTCCACCTTCTGAAATCAAAAATTGTCTCCAAAGCATTGAATAATCTGCCCTGCTGTATTTTTCCCACAGATGTCTGAATAGTTGAAGTCACCCATCACCACTAAATTGTGTGTGTGTGTTTTGGATGATTTTGTTGCTTTTTAAAAAGCAAACAAAAACCTCTTATCCACCCCCCCGTTTTTTCCCCCCCCTGTTTAGGTAGTCTGTAGCAAACCCATACCATAACATCACCCTTGTTTTTTACCCTTTTATCATTGCCCAGCTATTTTCAATGAGTCTGTGTCCTATTTCCATCTCAATCTCAGTGTAAGTGTTTACATTTTTGGTATATAAGGGAGTACCTCCTCCCTTTTTTCCCTGCTTGTCCTTCCTGAGCAAGCAGTATGCTTCTGTACCAATATTTCAGTCGTGTTAATCCACCAAGTTTCTGTGGTGTCAGCTGTCATTTCTAGTTCTTCCTGTTTGTTCCCTATACTTCGTGCATTAGTATATAGACATCTAAGATACTGATTTGATTTCCATTCTGTTCTCTCATCTCTGCCTTGTCCATACTATGATTGCCAATGCTCCCCCCAGATTCTGACCCTTCTCCCAGGTCTCCATGTTTTTGACTTATATGTGGGCTTTTGTTTCCTGACCTTGTTGAGCCTAGTTTAAAGCCCTCCTCACTAGGTTAGCTAGTCCGATCCAGATTTTCTTTCTCAATAGGTGGATCCCATCTCTGCTCAGCTCTTCTGGAACAGCATCCCATGGTCAAAGAAATAGAAGCGCTGTTATCCAGCCCTTAGAGGATGCTTAACACAAGAACAGTAGGTTTTTCCTATGCATTAGTAGCCCCATTTCACAGGCAGCATAGTCAAGGACAAAAAGTTGTCTGATTCTTTGAGAGGCAGTGTCTCAAAGGGGATGTAATTTGGGATTGCCATATTGGAGAGTTGGGTTCTAGTCTCTGTGTGTAACCTCCCAGTGAAATTCTTGCTGATCTTAAACACAAAGAAGCTTACAAGAAGTGGAAGACAGGACAAATGACCAGAGAGGAGTATGAAAATATTGCTCAGGCATGCAGGAGTGAAATAAGGAAGGCCAAATCACACTTGGAGATGCAGCTAGCAAGAGATGTTAAGAGTAACAAGAAGGGTTTCTTCAGGTCTGTTAGCAACAAGAAGAAAGTCAAGGAAAGTGTGGGCCCCTTACTGAATGAGGGAGGTAACCTAGTGACGGAGGATGTGGAAAAAGCTAATGTACTCAATGCTTTTTTTGCCTCTGTCTTCACGAACAAGGTCAGCTCCCAGACTGCTGCACTGGGCAGCACAGCATGGGAAGGAGGTGCCCAGCCCTCTGTGGAGAAAGAAGTGTTTCAGGACTATTTAGAAAAGCTGGAAGAGCACAAATCCATGGGTCTGGATGCGTTGCATATGAGGGTGCTAAAGGAGTTGGTGGATGGGATTGCAAAGCCATTTACCATTATCTTTGAAAACTCATGGCGATCGGGAGAAGTCCTGGAAGACTGGAAAAAGGCTATTGTGGTGCCCATCTTTAAAAAAGGGAAGGAGGGAGGATCCGGGGAACTACAGGCCAGTCAGCCTTACCTCAGTCCCTGGAAAAATCTTGGAGCAGGTCCTCAAGGAATCAATTCTGAAGCACTTATAGGAGAGGAAAGTGATCAGGAACAGTCAGCATGGATTCACCAAGGGCAAGTCATGCCTGACTAACCTAATTGCCTTGTATGATGAGATAATGGGCTCTGTGGATGAAGGGAAAGCAGTGGACGTGTTATTCCTTGTCTTTAGCAAAGCTTTTGACATGGTCACCCACAGTATTCTTGCCAGCAAGTTAAAGTAGTATGGGCTGGATGAATGGACTATAAGGTGGAGAGAAAGCTGGCTAGATTGTTGGGCTCAACGGGTAGTGATCAATGGCTCCATGTCTAGTTGGCAGCCAGTATCAAGCGGAATGTCCCGAAGGGTCGGTCCTGGGGCCAGTTTGTTCAATATCTTCATTAATGATCTGAAGGATGACTGCACTCTCAGCAAGTTTGCAGATGACACTAAACTGGGAGGAGTGGTAGATACATTGGAGGGTAGGGATAGGATACAGAGGGCCTGAGACAAATTAGAGGATTGGGCCAAAAGAAATCTGATGAGGTTCAAGAAGGACAAGTGCAGAGTCTTGCACTTAGTGCATGGGATTCTTCTGTCCTGATACAGACTAGGGACCGAATTGCTAGGCAGTAGTTCTGCAGAAAAGGACCTAGGGGTGACAGTGGATGAGAAGCTGGATATGAGTCAACAGTGTGCCCTTGTTGCCAAGAAGACTAACGGCATTTTGGGTTGTATAAGTAGGGGCATTGCCAGCAGATTGAGGAACGTGATCATTCCCCACTCTTTGGCATTGGTGAGGCCTCATCTGGAGTACTTTGTCCAGTTTTGGGCCCCACACTACAAGAAGGATGTGGAAAAATTGGAAAGAGTCCAGCGAAGGGCAACAAAAATGATTAGGGGACTGGAACACATGACTTATGAGGGGTTCTAAAGAGGATAGATCTAGACTATTCTCAATGGTAGCAGATGAAAGAACGAGGAGTAATGGTCTCAGTTGTAGTGGGGGAGGTTTAGGTTGGATATTAGGAACAACTTTTTCACTAGGAGTGTGGTGAAACACTGGAATGCGTTACCTAGGGGAGTGTTGGAATCTCCTTCCTTGGACGTTTTCAAGGTCAGGCTTGACAAAGCCCTGTCTGGGATGATTTAGTTGGGGATTGGTCCTGCTTTGAGCAGGGGGTAGGACTAGATGACCTCCTGAGGTCCCTTGCAACCCTGATACTCTATGATTCTATGACAGGGCCGTCCCTACCTGTACGCAAAGTACGCAGCTGTGTAGGGTACCAGGAAACTTGGGGCAGCAAATATCCTGGTTCCCTGCTCAGCTGTGTGCTGCTCCAGCCCCTGCCCTGCCTATTCTCCATTGGCCCTGCCCCAGCCCCACCCCAGCCCCGCCCACACTTCCCGGAGGACTGCAGCAGGGCCAGACCTGCACTCTCTGGCGGTGAGAAGTGCAGCAACCTGGCCCCACTGCGCTGCTGAGGGGAAGTTCCCCCTCCCATTGCCCCCAAGCCAGCTCCAGCGCCATGGAGGCCTGGGTCCCACACCCTTCCCCTCATGAGGGGGCTACTTAGGGCCCCAGAATAGCTAGGAATGGCCCTGCAGTGGGACCTGAGGCTTTGCTTGATAAGAGTTGCAATTGGTACAGAATTACTTAGTCAGCTTAGTTCTCAGTGCCCTGGCTTTGAGAGTAGATAAGTATCAGATCAGGATAAGATACCGTAGACAAATATGACTGTTTCATGTCTAAGATCTTTTTATGGATCAGCTCTATTTGGGATATCATCATAGTGGCGTTTTGAGCATAATAAAAGGATAGAATTCTCCTTTTCTAAGAACAGCTGGATACTTCTGAAGTATCCTCCAGAGACCATCCTTTTTTTTTTGTTTTGTTTTTTGTTTTGTTTAAATGGGCAAAAGTGGGCCTGCAAAGACTAGGGCAATTCCAGAAGAGCAAATAGGGAACAAATTTTAGAAAGAAGGTTTAGTATGTAGATTACAGTAACTTTCGTTATATAAAACTAAAACCTATTTCAACCACTAAGATGGTGGGCTCACTGAATTTTATAAGCAAGAATGGTAAATCTAATTACATAAATGGGAAAAAGCTCTATATAAGGCCCTTTGAGTACTTGATCCCTGTTTTGGCTTGGAGTAAATTTTCCCTTGTGGGTCTGAGGACAGAATAGGCCCACTGGTCCTGCATGTTGTAAGAGTGTGACTGGAGAAGGATGGGCTCCGCCAGATTAGAAATTTTCCCAAGAAATACCATATAATGAGCAAGTCAACGATGTCCATAGCGAATTAATCACAGCCCAGGTTAATAATGACCGCACCATCCATCTCCCACCAGGGCAGACGTGACAAGTATTCTACTGGTGTAACCCCAACAAAGAGGATCTGTGGAAGAGATAACATCACCATAGCCACATGGAATGTAAGAGCACTGAGAAAAATAAGAAAGTCAAAAGAACTTGCGTACGGAATGGAATGATGCACTCGATATCTCCTAGGAATCTCTGAGATCAGATGGAAGAACTTTGTTGAGATCTTTTGGAAGAAGCCATGTGCTCTATTACAGGGTAGAGGAAAAACATCAACGGCATAGGATTACTTGTGCATAAAGATGTGAAGAATTCAATATTAGGATGCTGCCCAATGTCTAGGAGGCTTATTTCCATCTGTCTAAAGGCAGTACCATTTAATATCACAGGGGTACAAGTCTACATCCCTACAACAGACTGACGAGTAAATTGAAGGTTTTTACAATCAGCTCCAAGACATTGATAAGGTACACAAGAGAGAGATCCTGATTATACAAGGAGATTGGAATGCTGAAGTGGGTACTGATGCACAGGCAGTTTGGTGAGATTATTGTGGCCCTTTCTGAAATGTGGTAACCAATGAGAGAGGATTGAGACTTGTGGGGTTTGCCAGCTATAACCATCTGGTTCTTGCAAACACATTAGGAGCATATAAAGCATCCAGACGATCAACATGGCATGCACCTAATGGTCTATATAACAGCCAGATCGACTACATCATGGTGCAAAACAGATTTCATTCTGGGATTAGCAGAGCTAAAACAAGGAGATTCCCTGGTGCTGATATTGGATGTGATCATGACCTTTTGATGCTAAATTTTTGGCTGCAGCTAAGGAAAATCATCAGGTCAAAGTTCACCAGAACCGTTTGACTCTGAAAGTCTCAGAGACTGAAACATTGAAGAGTCATTCCAAGCAATGATGGGCGGAAAATGTGCTCCGCTGCTTGCTCTCGAGGAAGACCTAGAAACAATGACCAACAATTTTAATGCTTCAATGAATGAGGCAGCAATGGGCATCCTTGGGAAACATCGTACGAAGACAAAACCATGGGTCACAAGTGTGTGATATTAGAAGAGAGCTTAAGAGAGACAAGAACAGCACTGAAAGAGCTGATAAATACAGAGCAATTGGCAGAAAGATCAAGAAAGGAATGAAGGTGGCCAAAGAGATATGGATTGAAAAACAATGCTCTAAAATTGAAGAGTGTATTAATAATAAAAATAGCCAACAAGCCTTCCAGGTTCGGAAAAATGGACCAAAGCTAATGCAATTCAAGACAAAGAAAGGAACAGTCTTAAAGAAGAAAGGGTCATCATCAATAGGTGGACAAACTACTGGTCTGATCTATACAACCACCAGACACATGAAGATCTGAGTGTCTTAAACAGCCCAGATACAACAGAGGAGGATGACTTTCCAATACTGCGTGAAGAAGTGGACACAGCTGTGAAATCACTCAGGAACAGAAAGGCTACAGGTATTAACATCCCAGCTGAATTGATGAAATTCGGAGAAGAAATAGTAATAGATGTACTCAAAAAGATCTGGCAGATGGGTGAGTAGCCCTCCACGTGAGCACAGTCAGTAATCATCACTCTGCCAAAGAATGGCAACCTGCAATTGTATCAAAAATACCAGACCATAAGCTTAATCAGCCATCCTAGCAAAGTGATGTTGAGTCATATTGAACAGATTGAAGCCACAAACAGAGAATATCATTGCTGAAGAACAAGCTGGTTTTTGTGCTGGAAGAGGTACCGCAGAACAGATTTTCAACCTTCGTGTTCTATGTGAGAAGTACTTACAACACCAGCAGGACATCTACCACGTCTTTGTTGACTTCAGGAAGGCGTTTGACAGAATATGGCACAAAGCTCTCTGGGCAACCATGAAGAAGTACAGTGTTGGTTGTAAGCTTATTCTTACCATTAAACAACTGTGTGCCAAGGCCAGCAGTGCAGTTCTTGTCAATGGCGCAACAGGAGAATGGTTTCGCACCACTGTTGGAGTCCGACAAGGCTGCCTTCTTTCGCCCACACTGTTGAACATTTACTTGGAGTGCTTAGTGACCGATGCCCTAGAAGATCATGTGCACAGTCAGCATTGTGGGGTGAACAATCTCAAATCTTTGGTTCGCTGACAACATTGATGGCCTGGCAGGCAGCAAAGATGAACTTGCCGACCGTGTGAAATGTTCAGATGAAACCTCCACAAAATATGACATGGAAATCAGTGCAGAGAAAACCAAGCTGATGACAAACAAATGTGATGGGATCAGCTCACATATTACTGTCTGTGGACAAGAGCTGGAGACAGTAGAACAGTTGAAGTATTTGGGGGCAATCATCACTGATGAAGAGTCCAAGGCAGAAATTTGGGCAAGAACTGTGCAAGCAACAGTGGCAAAGCTAAAGCCAATTTGGAAGAATAAAAACATCTCTCTGGAATCCAAACTGAAACTCCTGCGTGCACTGGGTATCTCCATTTTTCTCTCTGCGTGCGAGACAAGGACCCTTATGGCAGAACTTCAACGGAAAATACAGGTAGCACAGATGAGATGCTTCCGTAAAATCCTGGGCATCTCCTACTTCGACCACCTCACTAATGAAGGGGTCCGCAACCTCATCGCCCAGCACCCAATGTGCTGGGTCATATGACGACTGAAGAAGCACAAGCTGAAGTGGTACGGCCATGTAAAAAGATCATCTGGCCTATCCAAGATCCTCCTCCAAGGGACAGTACAAGAGCAGAAAAGAAGAGGTAGACAGAAGAAGAGATGGATTGACAATATAAGAGTGGACAGGAGTGGACTTCACGGAGACTCAAGCACTGACAGACAATCATCGGGGTGGAGACAATTGGTTGGTTGCTCATTAATGATGGTGCCCCAATGACCAATGCGGTTATGGAAGTGGTGGTGATGGTGATTGAAGAAATTTTCAACATATGTAACATGAAAAGAAAATGGTGTCTCTCCCCACCCCCAAAATAACAAACCCTGTTTAAATGGTTCCTGATACCATTTCCTTTAAACAATATCTTTTAGAGTCTGGAAAGTGTGTGGAATGAGAAGCAACTTTAACTACGTTATGTTCTGCATGGGAATATGGCTAAATATTTTAAATCTCAGTGGTAGGACAAAAATGAGATTACAAATAGATCCTTTGGTACTGCTTTTGGGTCTCTCAAAAAAGACCCCATTCACTGAACCAGACTGTTAGATCCTTAGGGTGTGATATGGTTATATACTTGGCACAATTCACTGACTAAAAATAATAAAAACCAAATACTTACTTCCTGCCTTATCACAAAATAGTAGCTCTCCTTGCACCTCTCCTTCCCTAAAAGCCGAGGAGAACAGAGTTGTTCGCAGCATGTCTTGAAGGACCAACAGAGATGTGTATGTATGATTTCTGACTAGGCTGAGTCAACAGCTGCCCCATCTTCAAAATTTAATGACTAGCAGTCGCCTTGCCTGAACTGACGGAGGTCCATCTCATGAGTTTAATCTGAGAATAGCTGCAGCAGTCTTCAATAGCCTTGGATGACCAGGTAGTGTCAGCATCTAAATATGCCTCTTTTCACATTCAGCTTGTAAGCTATATGTGTAACTTGCTCCCAGCTGAGGACCTGGCCGCAGTCCTACATATATTTGTCAGCTCAAGGCCGGATTATTGTAATTCACTGTATCTGAAGCCAAATGTGAAGATGACAAAGCACAGGCTCCAGCTGGCAAGGAATGTGGCTTCCCACCTTCTGCATGGTTTAGGCAGCTATGACCACATCAGGCCAGTGCTTGAGTCCTTTCACTGCAGTGGTTCTCAACCTGCGGCTCGCGGGACATTTGTGGCCCAATCAGCCCAGGACTGTGGCCCATGTGACATCCTCAGGACCATATCGGTAGCATTGGATGTGGTCCACAATGGTAAATAGGGTGAGAGCCACTGCTCTGTCTCCCTAGTCAGCTTCTGATGCTGATTTAAGGCTTTTATTTTAATTTCAAAAGGATCAATAGATTGAGCCTCCATGATGTTGAAGACTAAATTTTGACCTATGAACTACTGCGAGGCTTCACCCTTCTAGGATAGTGCAGATTCCAGATCCCAGGATCTGTATTTTTTGCCCTAATCTTGCATACATTTTTCCAAAATGACTGATACTGCAGTCTTGATTTTTGGTGCATATGGTTACAACTCTGTGGTACTCTTACAAGAGCCTTACTGTTTTGGGTGATGGAAGAGGAGGTAGCGTGACTGTGCTGTTTGCATCTAATCTGAAATACAGGTCTCCCACCCCAACACTGGATCCAATGCAATGTGTCCATTTTGCATATGATTCCTAGGAGGAGATTAAACGGGAACTACTACACTGCTAGTGCTTCTGCACTGTAAAGTCCCTACAGGACTAAGGTTACTGTGGTGTTGCTGAAATTGCCAAATAGGGCGGGTAAAACCATGACACATTTTCCTTGAAAATTAAAGAGAACTTTTAAAATATTTTTTCCTATTTCATGGTTTTAAATTGCTTAAGTGGATATTTTGTATTTGATTCTTCGGTTTCCTCATTGTTAGTATTCGATTTTTCATAGGTTTTTTTTCCTTAAATTTCACATTTAACGTGTTCATATATACCTACTCAGTAAAGTGTAGGACCTCATTAAGATCCTTATCGTCAGACACACGGATGGCTAAATCAAGTTTTTTCAATTTTTTCCCATAGGAAGATATGAATTTAAATGAAGACAGAAAAACACCATTGCGAGAAAAGGACTTCAATACCAAAAAAGAAATGGTGATGCAATATATTAGTACTGCTTCAAAGGCTGTAAGTATATGTCACTTCTAAAATACACCAAAAATATGCTTATGAAAAGTTTAGTGTACTTACTACTTTTACATGCATGTTTGGAGGGATGATAATGCATAATTGAGTTATTTAATTTTTTGGACTAATATCAATCCTTAGATGCAAATGTCCTAAAGCACCACATTTTAGTTTTGTTTATATCTTTAGGTAACAGTGGAAGTTGTCTGTATATGTTGGGCAGAGTTTATCCTGTAAGGCAGTGTTGCCCAAACTTGGGACGCCGCTTGTTCAGGGAAAGCCCCTGGCGGGCTGAGACAGTTTGTTTACCTGCCGCGTCCGGAGGTTCGGCCGATTGCGGCTCCCACTGGTTGTGGTTCGCTGTGCCCGGCCAATGGGGGCTGCGGGAAGCGGCGCAGGCTGAGGGATATACTGGCCGCCACTTCCTGCAGCCCCCATTGGCTGGGCACAGCTAACTGCGGCCACTGGGAGCTGTGATCAGATGAACCTGCAGACGCGGCAGGTAAACGAACCGGCCTGGCCTGCCAGGGGCTTTCCCTGAACAAGCGGCATCCCAAGTTTGGGAAACACTGCTGTAAGTTAAAGGTATTACTGTCAATTGGGACAAATAAGTTCCCTTGCAAACATCTGACACTTCAGTTACAGTGTTACTTTGCAGTACTATTTTAAAGTAACTTCGTTTTTACTTGGCTGATCATGCATTCTTTAAACTTGACTCTATTCTCCATTTTATATTGTTTTAGTTAATTTCAATTTGTGCAATGTTATTTAGCAAAATCGAAGGTGCATACTGCAACAGACCAGGGTCCATCTAACTCGGTATTCTGTGTCTCACAGTGGTCATATAGACACACAAATGTCAATTTTTATTTTGAATCCTACTTAGTTCTTGATCTTAGTGATATTGAGGCCATGAGTTCCACAGACTACTTGTGCGTTTTGTGAAATTTTTTTTCCATATTATTTTAAATTTGCCATTCTTCAATTTCATTATATGACCCTTACTTTAGAATTGACAAGGTGACTATACATGTCTGATTGACCTTTTCAGTATTGTTGTTTGTTTTTGTGTACCTTTATGATGTCACTATTTTATTTATCCTCTCTTCAGTGTAAATCATTTCTTTTCTATTTCTCTTTGTAGCAAATATTTTTCATAGTCCAGTCATTCCTGTTGCTTTTACTCAGTTTCTCTACCCCCCATTATTTCTATTGTATCCTTTTTGTAACCCATATTGAACACAGTATTCTAGGTGAGGTTATATCACTGATTTATCTAAATGACATTTTCACTATTATCCACTCCCTTCTTTATGCATCCTAGTACTTAGTTTGGTTTTTGACCACCGCTACACTGTGAGCAGAGGTTTTCATTGAGCTTTACAGTTTCTCTTCTGAGTTTTTGGAACCAACTGGGAACCTAGTAAGTGTTGTGACTACTTGAAACAATACACACGAGAAGGAATGATTTTATATTTGTCAGTACAGAATTTCATCTGCCACTGCTCCTCTAGTTCACATAGCAAAACCTAATTGATGTATTAGATGAAACATAAGATGTCAAAATAAAGTTAAGGTTTGCAGATTTTTAGAAAAGTCTTTCAAATGAATCCAATGTGGAACAGTTCTACGTTTTGAATTAGTTTTTGTGACATAAGTTGTACTTGTATTGGAAAATTTTTGGGCACTCTAATTTAGTGACCCAAGAGATGAATGAAGTATGAATTCCTTGATACTGCTCGTTACCAATGAGATTCAAATGAAGTAAATGTTTTGTTCGTGGAGAATACATTTTGTATGGTCTAACTTGGTCAGTAGTTTAAAATATTGAAATCTTATTTTGGCATCATGACTCTGAAATGTAGGAATTTCTGCATATGTACCCTACTGGCCAGCATGTTACATGTCTTGCCCTCTGTGCTTAATTGATAGATGAGTCTTTTATAGCCCCCGGCTACTGAGCTTAGTTCAAGCTGTAGAGAGTCAGGCATTTAGAATTGGAGGTGCCTACTTCAATCAATGTTGTGTTAGCCAAGATGGCGGTCATCACATATAGGTTACATTTTCTTTCCTTCTTGATGGATAAATTTAGCACAGAAATCACAGGTAATTTTGGTGACCAAATAAGGAGCCGCTCCATTCTTCATTGCAATATATAGTGTTATAGTACCACCACTTGGATACCTTTATTATACGTTACCTGAACGGGCATGGCTTGGGAAATCCTTCAAGGCTTTCACTTTCACTTTTCCTGTCCCATGCAGTGTCAAATCTTGGTTGCGCACCATGGGCATTTGGACCAGTGACTGTCAATGCAATGTTTCCAGAAAGCTCTTCTGTAAATGGATTCCCCACCCTTTTCTTCTATTGTTAGGAGTAATATGGGCTTGTATATTGATCCAGTCTACTGTACCAACTATGTTTACTAGCTTTTATTATTATGAATACAAACTACATTAACGCCTGGGAGCGCAAATCATGGACCATGGTCCCATTGTGCTAATCACTGTATAATAACAAAAAGATGGTCCCTGTCTCAAAGAGCTATTAAAATTTGTTTTCATGTGGATTTAATGTTACAGCTGGAATAAATATGGCATTACTATATGTCATAAATATAAAGGGAAGGGTAAACCCCTTTGAAATCCCTCCTGGCCAGGGGAAAGCTCCTCTCACCTGTAAAGGGTTAAGAAGCTAAAGGTAACCTCGCTGGCACCTGACCAAAATGACCAATGAGGAGACAAGATACTTTCAAAAGCTGGGAGGAGGGAGAGAAACAAAGGGTTTGTGTGTCTGTCTGTAGTCGTCTTGGCCGGGGACAGAACAGGAATGGAGTCTTAGAACTTTTAGTAAGTAATCTAGCTAGGTATGTGTTAGATTATGATTTCTTTAAATGGCTGAGAAAAGAATTGTGCTGAATAGAATAACTATTTCTGTCTGTGTATCTTTTTTGTAACTTAAGGTTTTGCCTAGAGGGGTTCTCTATGTTTTTGAATCTAATTACCCTGTAAGATATCTACCATCCTGATTTTACAGGGGGGATTTCTTTATTTCTATTTACTTCTATTTTTTATTAAAAGACTTCTTGTAAAACACTGAATGCTTTTTCATTGTTCTCAGATCCAAGGGTTTGGGTCTGTGGTCACCTATGCAAATTGGTGAGGCTTTTTATCCAACATTTCCCAGGAAAGGGGGGGTGCAAGTGTTGGGAGGATTGTTCATTGTTCTTAAGATCCAAGGGTCTGGGTCTGTAGTCACCTAGGCAAATTGGTGAGGCTTTTTACCAAACCTTGTCCAGGAAGTGGGGTGCAAGGTTTTGGGAAGTATTTTGGGGGGAAGGACGCGTCCAAACAGCTCTTCCCCAGTAACCAGTATTAGTTTGGTGGTGGTAGCGGCCATTCCAAGGATAACGGGGGTAATATTTTGTACCTTGGGGAAGTTTTGACCTAAGCTGGTAAAGATAAGCTTAGGAGGTTTTTCATGCAGGTCCCCACATCTGTACCCTAGAGTTCAGAGTGGGGGAGGAACCTTGACACTATACAAGTGTGATGCAAGAACCTCTTAAAAGCCATCTGACAAGGGGATGCAGCAAACCATCATGTACTGAGTTCTGGCATTTGCTCCCTTGCGGTGGCATTGACAGATGAATCACTATATCATGCTGCAAATAATCATAATTACTTTTGCTTTACTCTGACCACATCAAAATGCCCCGTACAAAATAAACGCACAACCTCTGAGACAGAGATCCCTTCTATGAAGGATTCTCCCCCTCCATCCCTTTTTTTTAACAAACATCCCTCATCTGAGATCTGCACCAAACACATGTCTTACAGGATATTTATCTATAAAGAGTAACATGTAAGAGATTTACAGAGAGCTCCTAATGTGAGAGATTTGTAATCATTGTGAGATGTATGTATGGGTAATATTTAAGGAGTAATGTATTGATATTGAAAGTGTGTTTTACGAACTTGGAATAGAAATTGGTCACCTGGAGATAAGATGTCTCAGTGGTGGCCCATTTGGGTGGGGGATGGGAGAGTTGTCACGCCACCCCTTTTGGCTATTGATGCAATGCGCAACTCAATAGCTTTGAACAATATTAAGATTTTGAATGGGAAACCATCAGAGGGAATGATAAACTATCTAAACCACTTAAAGGTTAAAAAAAAAAAAATCTTTACAACAGGATAAGGATAAGCCCTATCTGAGAACACAAATAGTAAGCTGTTTTCAGTATAAAACAGAGGAGAAAGAAACACTCTGAAGAAACCATTCACTGAGGAAAATGCCTCGTGGATTGGGGGGTGTTTTTGTGAATATTTGGATCCTGAGAAACTAGCCAGCTGTGCAACAGATGGAACTTTTTGGAAGAAATCTACTTTATTAGATATGAGAAGTAACTATGCATAAATGTAGACCCAGGTTTGCATTTTATGATTTTGTTGTGTACTGTAACCATTTGTTTCCACAACTCTTGTTGCTTTCATCTTTCTTAGAACAAAACAAAAGTAAGTTCAAGTGCTCACAAACGCTGTGTGGTTTAGAGCAGTTGTGGTTTAAGGTAAAACTGGTAGATAGGGGTGTACTGTACCTCTTGGTGCAGATGATCTGGCATTTCTGAGAGTATCCAATGTCAGGGGCTGGATTTCACAGGGGAATGATTCAAAGCAATTTTGGGCATTGGGATGCACCTGTTAATGTGCAAGGCAAAGTTAGGGATGGTATAGTCCGGAAGAGTGATGAGTGGCAGAAAGGCAAGTGGCATTGGGGAACTGATACCCAACTACCATAAGAGAGACTACCTTTTGCTGGAGTCAGGATAACAGGATGACTTAGTCCTGGATGCCCCGATGGAAGGATCTGCGGTTAACTCACCCTGTCAGTCTCAGCAGGGGGCCACGCCCCCTCACTACTGTTTGGCTGTCCAACCAAGCTTAAGGGGGAATTAGTGCTTTCAGGGCTCTGACCCCTGCTCTTGGTGGGGCAGAGCGTCAACCACTCTTATGAGGCTCTGGCCTTCTGTCAGGGCTGAGCAGTAACCAGTCTAGAGAGCTCAGGCCCTCAGCAGGGCAGAGCAACTAACGGTTTTAAGTGGGTCTGACCCTTGGGGTAGGACAGGGCAATAGGCAATCTTTCACCTGGCATCCTGGCTCAGGCAGATGACAGAAAAACACAGGCCTCAGCCTAAGGTGGGAAGGCTGTGGAAGTCTAATATTGCAGGAGCCGCAATATTGTAAATGAAATAGGGCTTATAATATTATAAAAATTAATCCAGAGTATGCAGATGAGTTGGGTGTATATAAAAGGAAAGGTAAATACATGAGTAGTCCAAGGTATTAACACTTACATCAACTTCTAATCACTATAAAATTTTGAAACAAAATCAACGATACTTGGTTAACTGTGGCAAAAATAGTATTACAGAAGGGTAAAATTAAAAAAAATTTTTTGCTGATGTAACTTGCATTGACCAAAGTTTGTAGTGTAGACATGGTCATAGAATTGACACTGTTGTCACAGGACACCTCAACACTTTACGATGCGAAATTAACTTTCTTCCAGGTTTGGCTTAACTTTTAAAAAAAGGGCAGAGCATTAAAGCATATAGATTAATATGGTTAAATAGTTCTGGCTACTTGTAGACATTCCTTGAGTGCCGATATACCAGGTTTGTTGGACAAAACCTACCTTCAGTGTTACATATTATACAGTGTCTGCTTTCCGGACCCTCAGTCTTTCAAAAAAAGTAACGAGTATGGGTAGGCGTCAGTGGATTAGGCATGTAAATAATGATTTCAACGCTTTTTATTCTAGTCACTTTTCTCACTACCTTAACTTTTTGAGATCTGTAAAGATAACAAATTTACTCAAAATGTAGCATACGTGGAAAAATGAGTATCTTTGCAAAAATTATCTTGGACTTAGTTCATGAAAAATTACCCTCTTTTCTATCATACTTTAATGTTTTTATATTAATAGAGGTAATCAAAGGGTCTGCTGTTTTTCAGGTTAATGAAACAAGTAGCCATAATATGCCAAGTTTCTCACCTCATGTAATACATTTTGTGGTTGAATTATGTATTTTTGGTACATACCGTATATTTTTCTCACCTCCTTTGTTATGCTGTTAACATTCATTTACAGTTGAAATATGCTACACTGAACATACCTGGGCTTTGTCCTACTGACAGATGTTGCTCTCTGACTCTCGCTTGGTTCATTTGCAGTCAAAAATATGTACTGAAAACTCTGAAACAACATATGATTCAAATATTTCCACCAGTTCGTTTTACTCATATTTTCGAATTATGTTATAGTAGTTCCTAAAATGTTTTTATTAAGTATCAGGAATCAAGGTTTTCTCATAAACAGCAACTGTATTGGGTCATCTGTATAAACTAATTGTGTACCAGAAAGAAAATCAGTGTGACTTTCCTCTTGCAGGGAAGCCTCAAGAGCAGCAGACAGATTACAGCACAGGAATTCATCCTGGAACTAAAATCTGGAGCAACAGATGAAAGACTTGTCACTTGCTTAGAATCTCTACGGGTGTCTTTGACCAGTAACCCTGTCAGGTAATGCCTCCATCTGCTAGGGCATATTGCAAAGTTTAACAATGTTCTGTAGCCTTTTATCATAGAATTTTATAATAAGAAATTCTCTTCTAAATAAAATGAATAGGTGGATTTTAAGTATGCATACTTTGATGGTGTTCGATCAATTTACATATGGTAATACTATTTGTTTCAGTTTTAAAGCTGGCTGTACATATTTTTTTTTCAGGTTCTCTAATTTTTTACATAGACTGTTAAGTTTTTTTTTTTTTCCAGACAAAAAAAGAATAAGGGACAAAATGTGAAGCAATTTTTATATCCAAAGAATAGCTAGTTCTAGCTACATCTGAATGCTACATAAGGATATGGCAGTGTTTGTTGTAGTTGTGTTGGTTCTAGAACACTAGAGAGACTAAGTGGGTGAGGCAATATCTATTATTGGACCAACTTCTGCTTGTGAAAGACGAGCTTTTGAGCTTACATAGAGTTCTTCAAGTCTGGGAAACGTACACAGTGTGTCTCAGCTAAATACAAGCTGGAACAAGATTGTTTAGAATAAGTAGTAACACATTTCAAATGACAATTCAAGGTGAAATACTACATAGGTAAGACTTTAAAGTTGATCAAGTAGTCCTTCAACCTCTATTTCTGGACTATACCTTGGCTTATGCCAAGGGTCATTACTCATATCTATTCTTGGATAGGGAACTTATGGAAGCTTAATGATGGAGAAAATGATGTTCACCAACAACTACAGTTCCAACAGCTCGTCCACATAGATGCTCTTCTTAGAGTGCTTGCTCATGTCAATTCCATTGTAGGTGTGTGCGCGCCCATGCGCGTGTGCACGGCCGTTGGAGACTTTCGCTTTAGTGGTACTTGTAGGGCTGGGCTGTGGCGCCTTCTGGAGTGCCGCATTCATGGTGCATAAAATAAGGCGCTGCTGGTCCTGCACCCTCTCAGTTCCTTCTTACTGCCCGTGCTGGTCATTCGGAGCACCTCTTTCGCTTGCTTCGCAAGTGGTCTGTGGTTTCTCGTCTAGCTTAGCATTGTGCCTTACCTGTAAATAGTTTAATCATTGTTAGTTAAGTGTTGGTGTCGAAGCAGGGATTTTTTTCCCCCCACACGGCATGCCCCAGTCTCTGAGTTTCAAGCCCTGCTCTTTGTGCAACAGGTCTATGTCTGTTAGTGTGCTGCACGAGAGGTGTCTACAGTGCCTTGGGGAAACCTATGTGAAGGAGTGCTGTCGCATCTGTCTGCTGACACAAAGAGCGCAACATCCGTCTCAAGGTCCTCCTGCTGCAGGCTGCCCTGCTTCCAGCTTCGGAGTTGACACATCCCGAATTGGCACCCAGTGCTTCAACTTTGGTGCATAGCACACTCACAGCACCAGGGTCCTCCCAGCACTGATCCCTATAGCTGCTGCTGGAAAAAAAAGATTAAGAAGACCAAGCCCAACCAAAGGGCTCTGGGCAGAGGATTCTGCTCAGGCCTTACGCCCACTCTGGACCCACTGAAGGACTTGGCGTTCCTCCCCCACTGACTCCCGGGAGCGGTCAAGGGCCTAGGCTGATGGCGCAATTGACTGACCTGGCACTTGAAGAGCTGAGAGCGCCTTCATTGCAGCTGGCACCGCATGTGGCAATGGAACTGGCTAAGGCTCCCTGCAAGGTTAAGCCTGCTGGCAAGGCATCGCACAAAACAGGCGAGCGCCACCGGTCTCCAGAGCCAAAACAGAGCCCTAGGTCTCCATGTTCTTGGTCTCCGCATCAAACCAGGTCTTCGGCTCACCACTACGAGTCATTGGCACCATGCTCCCAATACCTGTCGTCATGCCGAAGCTTACTCAGCCGTAGATCTCCCCAGCACACATCTTTGTCGTGCCATCGCCGAGGCCTCAAAGGCGCTCCCCGATGCGGCACTGCTCCCCCTACTGCTGGCACCGGTTGGATCATTCCTGGCACCGGTCTCCAGACCCAAGCCTCCTCACCCCCACCCCGGTCATTGGAGGGTAATGAAATCTCAGGCTTGGAGGTGTAATTCAGCCCCTTGCCCAGGCAACATGATTGGGCTCTGGAGGGTGTGTCCACGGCTGACTTGGAAGCAGAGCCAGTGGCCAACCCATTGGCCTTATTGGAATGCATGGGGCATTCCCATCAGGCTGGTACCCCATTTCTGCCAGCCCTCGGTGGCTCTTTCAGACAGGCTGAAGGTAGTTCCCCAGTATCCACAGCTCCAGGCAGGGTTCAGGACGTCCCAGCGGCTGCTGCTGCTGGTGAGGAGCCAGTACCCACTACAAGCTTGTCCTCCCCGACAGGTGAGGACACCGCCAGACCTCCCCAGTTGTCCAATCATCCTCATCCTCCTCCCCTAACAAGGTGGCGAGGCCTTCCAGTGCTAGCCCACAGGACAATTTCTGCAAGCATCAGGTGTTGCTCCCTAGGGTGGCATCAAACTTGGGCCTCAAGGCAGAGGAGATGGAGAAGCAGATGGACACATTTATTTGATGTGCTCTCCACGTCCGCCCCAGCGTGGGTTGCACTTCCGGTACAA
Source organism: Lepidochelys olivacea (assembly GCF_965140295.1). Lineage (NCBI taxonomy): Eukaryota > Metazoa > Chordata > Testudines > Cheloniidae > Lepidochelys > Lepidochelys olivacea. Next base: position 69,889,786 of record NC_140411.1, on the reverse strand, counting down.
AAGGGGGTCCTGAACGTTGTCAAAACCATCTGGCAAACCCTGTCGTCCATCCCACCCACCTCTAAAAGGGCGGAAAGGAAATACTTTGTTCCCACAAAAGATTTCAAGTACTTGTACGCTCACCCACCATCGGTGTCAGTCGTCGTGTTGGCAGCCAACTAAAGGGACAAGCAGGGGGCCACCAGTTCCACCAATAAGAATAAAGAGGCGAAGAGACTGGATTTGTTTGGTTGCAAAATTTATTTCACAGCCAGCCTCCGGTTTTGGGTGTTGAGCCACCAGGCCCTTTTGGGCTGCTACAGTTACAACTTGTGGGACTCTCCCATCAAGTTCAAGGACTCCATGTCCTAGGAGGCAGCCCAGGAGTTCGCAACCCTGGTGAAAGAGGGGACCGCAGCGGCCTGGTGCTCTCTCCAGCTGGGTTGGGATGCAGCCGATTCAGCTGCCTGAGTGGTCGCCTCTGTGGTGATTGTGGCAAAGTTCCTGGCTCCAGACCGCCAGCCTGTCCCAGCAGATGCAGGCCTCTATCCAGGACCTCCCGTTTGATGGTGTTGGCCTGTTTTCCAACGAAACGGATGTGCATCTGCGTGGCCTGTAGGATATGAGGGTGACCCTCCGTTCCCTGGGGATGCACACTCCTCAGACATCCAGGCAGCTGCTTCGCCACCTAGACAGTGGCAGCCTCGACATGGGCCTGTGAGAAAAAGGGATGCTGGGTTTAAGTGCAGCCACCCTTCATCATCCCAATCTCCTGGATAGCCTGGCCTGGTGAAACACCAGGGTTCATTTTGAGGGTGTGCTCGGGAGCAAACTGCCCGGATCCTTCCCTCCCCTTCCTCAACTGCCTTTTCCCCCTAGCGTTCGGCCTGGTCGTGGGTTATGTCAGACTGTTGGGTCCTGGACATAATGGTTGGGGGCTACACCCTGCAATTTTCAGCCACCTCTCCTCCCCCACCCCGTCCACTTCCCTATCCCTCTTCAGGGATCCTTCTCATGAGCAACTCTTCATTCAGGAGGTTGAGAATCTTCTAAGCCTGGGGGCTGTGGAGGAGGTTCCTCTGGATATGCAAGGAAGAGTATTCTACTCCTGCTACTTCTTAATCCCAAAGGCAGAAGGGGGCCTCAGAACTGTTCTGGACCTGTGCGGCCTCAACAAGTTGCTCATGAAGTTCAATTTCTGCACATATCCCTGGCCTCCGTCATCCCTTCCCTGGATCCAGGGGACTGGTGTGCCACTCTCGATCTGAAGGACGCTTACTTCCCTGTCTCCGTATTTCTGGGACACAGATGTTTCCTGTGCTTCATAGTGGCGGGGTGCCACTTCCAATTTACTCTTTGCCCTGTCCTCAGTCCCCAGAGTGTTCACGAAATGCATGTTTCAGAGTAACAGCCATGTTAGTCTGTATTCGCAAAAAGAAAAGGAATACTTGTGGCACCTTAGAGACTAACCAATTTATTTGAGCATAAGCTTTCGTGAGCTACAGCTCACTTCATCGGATGCATACTCCAGTGGCTCCCGGAAGCAGCGGCCCATCTTGGTGAGCACAACACCCAGGGCTGCAACCCAACCTAGCCCTCCATATGAATGTTGGGGAGCTCAAGGTGGTTCACCTGGCGTGCCAGGCTTTCTTGCTTCACCTGGAAGGCAAGGTGGTGGAGGTAGTGATGGACAATACTGTTGCAATGTACCAGTGGGAAGGCATACGTCAGCGCTCAGCCTCTGGGACTTTTGTGTGTGGCACGCTATTCATTTGGTGGTCGCCCACCTGCCCAGAGCAAGAATGTCCTGGAAGATCACCTCAGTGGAATGTTCTAGTCTCGCCATGAATGATCGTTCCCATCTGGAGATGGTCAGCCTAGTTTTCCTCATGTGGGGGACTCTAAGTGGACCTGTTTGCATCCAGACAGAACAGGAAGTGCTATGTGTTCTGGTCTTTGCTGGGCAGGGACAAGGGCTGCCTGGTCGGGAGTGCTGATGTAAACCTTCTCATCGGTGCCGTTAATCCACAGAGTCCTGCTCAAGATGAATCGAGACAGTGACAGTCATCTTCATCCCCATCATGGCCTCGGCAGCATTGGTTCGCCATGTTCCTGTGTCTTTTGGCAGCCACCCCATTGCAGCTGCCTTTTCGGCTGGATCTGCTGTCCCAGAACCACGAGAATCTGCTGCATCTGAACCTGACGGCACTGCAGTTGATGACCTTGTTTCTGCGTGGCGGAGTGGGGAAGAATGGCAGTCTTCTTCCAGTGTCCAGCAGGTCCTTCTGGGCAGCAGGAAACCCTCCACCAGGGCTACCTACGTGGCTAAGTGGAAGTGGTTCACGTGTTGGGCCTTGGATTGCCGCATGTGGATGGAAGAGGCCCCCCATACAAGACATCCTGGACTATTTGCTACACCGTAAGCTCCAGAGTCTGTTGCTGTCCTCTGTCAGGGTACACCTTGCGGCCATTTCCGCTTTCCATCCTCTGTTTCATGGCAGGTCGGTCTTCACCCATCCCTTGACGACGCGGTTCCTGAAACATCTGGAGCTCCTTTACCTGCATGTCTGGGACACAGTCCCTCCTTGGAACCTGAACCTTGTGCTGTCCAGACTCACGGGACCCCCGTTTGAGCCCCAGGCTACCTGCTCCCTTCTGCTTCTTTTCTGGAAGGTCTCCTTTTTGGCTGCTATAACTTTATCCCGTAGGGTGTCCGAGATCAGGGCATGGACATCGGAGACGTCTGATATGATCTTCTATAAGGACAAGGTCCAGCTGTGTCTGTACCCAGCTTTTCTGCCCAAGGTAGTCTCCCAGTTCAGTACTGGTCAGGACATGTACCTACCAGTCTTCTGCTCGAAGCCTCATACTATGGCTGAGGAACACAGGCTGCATACTCTAGATGTCCCGCAGGCATCGTCCTTCTATGTAGAGAGGACGAAGCCGTTCTGTATGTCTACGCAACTGTTTGTTGCTGTCATGGCCAGGATGAAGAGTTGCCAAGTGCCTACCCAGAGAATCTCATCCTGGATCATAGCCTGCATCTGCTACTGCTATGAGCTGGCAAAGGTGTCCCCGCCAGCGATCGTGACGGCTCACTTGACTAGGGCGCAGGTGTCATCATCTGCCTTTGTCGCTCAGGTACTGATCTGGGAAATTTTCTGCTCTGCGACCTGGTTGTTGGTCCACACGTTTGCTTCGCACTGTGCGCTGACCCAGCAAGCTTGGGCTGATGCTACTTTTGGCAGAGCAGTACTCCAGTCTGCAAGACTGAACTCTGAGCCCACCTCCAGGGATTCCTGCAATGGAATCGACATGAGCAAGCACTCGAAGGAAAAACAAAACAGTTACTTGCCTTTTGTAACTGTTCTTCGAGATACGTTGCTCATGTCCATTCCATTATCGTCGTCTCCTTCTGTCAGAGTTGTTGGCAAGAGGGAATGGACATGAGGAACACATTTAGAAGAATAGCTACGAAAGGCAAGTAATCGTTTTCCCCCCCCTCTCCTTCCACCTGGAATATTTTAGTTTTTGTTCATCTACTGGGAAATGATCATCTCTGAGGTTAACTTCAGCCTGTCTCCATTGTATAGGGTTGTTCCATAAGACTTGTATTGCTGTTTATGCACCAGTTGCTTTGAAAGGATAACTGTTCCTAACTTTGTGTTTTAAAATTAGGCAAAGTTTTAAGACTAAGGGCATGGCTACACTGGAAACTTGAAAGCGCTGTTGTGGGAATGCTCCTGCTGCAGTGCTTTAAAGTGTGTGTGTGGTCGTTCTTGAGGGGATTAACTCCAAGTGCTGGGAGCCTGGCTCCACTAGTGCTTTAAAGCACTCAGACTTGCTGTGCTTTGGGGGGGGTGGTGGTGGTTTTTCACAGCCCTGAGCCAGCAAGTTAGAGCGCTATAAAATTTAAGTGAAGACAAGCCCTAAGAAGCTCAGTTGGGTTACCAAGGGTTCTAGTGGATTCTCCATCACTAGCCATTTTAAAATCAAAATTGGCTTTTTCTAAAATGTTCTAGTTCAAATAAAAATTAATTCACGGAAATCCCATGGCCTGTGTTTTGCAGGTCAGACTAGGTAGTCACAATGGTCCCTTGTGGCCTTATAGTCCATGGAAAAAACAGACTACGCCCCCACACTGCTGAAATTTGATTTTACAGCTCCTACTTCCACTTCATGGCAAAAGGTATGGACTTAGGGTGCTACTTTGATATTGGTGCATGGTGATGTTCCACTGTGATTTTACTGGGACATAAACAGCAGGAATAGGCATTACTTTCCCCTTTTGAAAAGCTAGCTTTGGAAGAAAAATCACCAACACAATCTATATACATACGTGCTTGCTTGTTTCAGCATATTATGTAAAATGACCCCACAAGGTAGTCATAATACTGCTGTTTTTCATCTTTGAGGTGTAGTTTTAGGTTATGTGGGGTGATTGGCTCAGTGCTGAATGGGGCACAGAAGGTATTGTCTATTTGTTACAAGCTTACCTGAGCCGGTGGAGCATCTTGCAAAGTCGGTTTGCCATGATATTAAAGTAATAAACAGATATTTATGTCAAGATGGCCACCTGGGCTTTTAAGTTCCATAACATAAAACAGTCTTTTGCTGCTTTAGCCAAAAGCAGGAGATAGTTAAGCCTCTCAGGAAGCTGGGTTTCCTGGTTAAGACAAGGAAAAATCTTTCCTCCCTTGTCCTAGCTTCACCCAGAACTGATGTCTGGAAGAAGCAGCGAGCTGTTTTAATCTGGCCTGCTCTGACCTGATTGGCTTCTTCCTGCTTCCATCCCTTTGGATGGCCTCTCTAGGCAGTTCTTGGAGTTGTAAACTCATTTTTGTCACCTCTAAAACAAACCACCCTCATATGGGATGCGCCAAGTTGGAGGCATGTCCAGCAGGTGGCACCCAACACCTGGTACACCCTGTCACACCCTTCTCCAAGGATACAAAGAGAAGCTCTTTCGATATAAACATTGCTTCACATTGTCTATCTGAAAACAGGAGTTCTTACATGTATTCTGCTTTTTTTTTTTTACAAAAAAGCTTACTTAAAAGCTTTAGAAGTGACAGACACATGGAACTTGCAGTGTGAACAGACAATATAAAAATGCACTGTGTTCCTCCACACCCTTCACTTTTTAATATCATGGATGGAGGACCTCAGGTTTATTGGTGAGGTTAGCATTTGTTGATTTTGTGGAAGAAGGAAATTTTGAGGAGGAATTTGAGATGAATGAATACTTTGATTAGGAACAACATTTTATGTAAGTAGTTCAATATAAAATGATAGGGAAATGATGGGTGAAGTAAGGGGGGGATACAATGGCAGGGGAAAGGGTGTGGAGGGCTAGTTGTGGGAAGTGAGAGAAGAGATTAAGCCTATAAAAATGAGGATGTGAAGCTTAAGCTAGACAGAGAATGCAAGAGGAATTTAGTGAAGGTATTTGAAGAAAGGAGTAATGTGAGCTGAGTAAGATTTAAAAGTGATACTATTTAGCTTCATTTGACTGGAGTATGGTAACTGGAGCACCTCAGAGGAAGTAAATGTAATACTGAAAGTGGGAGATGACCAAGGCATTAAAGAAGCATTTTAGTTTCTGGGGAAAGAAAGGGTTCAGTTTTAGAGACATGCAGGGAGAAGTAGGAGGAAAGAGTAACTGTTTGCGGTAGAAAGTCTATATAAGACAGTCTGCAGTCTTGTATAAGCCTAATGCATTTTATGTCAAAACTACTGTCATAAATACAAAGGGAAGGGTAAACCCCTTTGAAATCCCTCCTGGCCAGGGGAAAGCTCCTCTCACCTGTAAAGGGTTAAGAAGCTAAAGGTAACCTCGCTGGCACCTGACCAAAATGACCAATGAGGAGACAAGATACTTTCAAAAGCTGGGAGGAGGGAGAGAAACAAAGGGTCTGTGTCTGTCTGTAGTCGTCTTGGCCGGGGATAGACCAGGAATGGAGTCTTAGAACTTTTAGTAAGTAATCTAGCTAGGTATGTGTTAGATTATGATTTCTTTAAATGGCTGAGAAAAGAATTGTGCTGAATAGAATAACTACTTCTGTCTGTGTATCTTTTTTGTAACTTAAGGTTTTGCCTAGAGGGGTTCTCTATGTTCTTGAATCTAATTACCCTGTAAGATATCTACCATCCTGATTTTACAGGGGGGATTTCTTTATTTCTATTTACTTCTATTTTTTATTAAAAGTCTTCTTGTAAAACACTGAATGCTTTTTCATTGTTCTCAGATCCAAGGGTTTGGGTCTGTGGTCACCTATGCAAATTGGTGAGGCTTTTTATCCAACATTTCCCAGGAAAGGGGGGGTGCAAGTGTTGGGAGGATTGTTCATTGTTCTTAAGATCCAAGGGTCTGGGTCTGTAGTCACCTAGGCAAATTGGTGAGGCTTTTTACCAAACCTTGTCCAGGAAGTGGGGTGCAAGGTTTTGGGAAGTATTTTTGGGGGAAGGACGCGTCCAAACAGCTCTTCCCCAGTAACCAGTATTAGTTTGGTGGTGGTAGCGGCCAGTCCAAGGTGTAATATTTTGTACCTTGGGGAAGTTTTGACCTAAGCTGGTAAAGATAAGCTTAGGAGGTTTTTCATGCAGGTCCCCACATCTGTACCCTAGAGTTCAGAGTGGGGGAGGAACCGTGACAACTACACATCACATTATTACTCTTGTTTTGCAGCTAACTTTGCATAATGTTCAAGGAAGCTGGCATCAATATAGTGTTGCAATAAATATACAGTAATACGTTTTCAAGACTTATTATTGTACCTACAGATCAAAGCTGTACAGCTTTCAACTTGACATGAACTGTTCTAAAACTGTAAAATTGGTTTCACTTATCTCTGTGAAATCAAATATAGTCTACAGTCATTCCCTCTTGAGCTTCATAGGACTGAGGTTGAGTATTTATTAGAAGGCTGGGTTTCAACATGTATGTGGAATAATACTTTCAACTTTGTGGTTGCAAACTACATATTTTATTTTTGACAAGCTGATGGATAACATCCATTTCACAAAAAGTAGTGATGGAGAGAACATTATTAAAAATGTCTAATTCCAGAGAAATTTGTATTGTGAATAAAACAAGTACAACACAATAAAATCAAGCTCTTGCCTATCAGTTTTGCCTTAGTTTTTAGCTATTTTAATTTGTGGAGGATCTAAAAATTACAGTCCCCAAAACTAACTTTCTTGATAATAACAAACTAATGTCAATACATTTTTGAGTTCAATGTAAAATCAGTGTTCATGGCTCGAGGAATCTCTACAGGTTTCATAAATTCTTGTGCCTCTCAGATCTTTCCTTTTACTGATGCAAAAATATGTACAATATTACTGCACTTTTTAACAACAAAATAAAAGACTCATGAGCTTGTGCTGTTGAGTGGTCACAACCAGACTATCGGAAATTGAGCTTTTGTTTAATTAATAAACCAAAGCATATTTAAAATTTGTAGGTGGAACTGACAGCAATACCTATAGTTAAGGCTTGCTAGTGCTTTCCAATTATAAGACCCTGTTATTCATTGCTTGTAATACAGCATGGAAAATTTCAGCCTGAATGGCTGAAGTTTGGTATGGTGTTTGCCTCAAGCAGATTTTTTTTAATGTTTCAGCAGAAATGGTTTAGCCATTTCAAAGAATGAGTTAAGCAAAATATATATTGTTTTGCTCATTTAAAAAAAATCATAATTACTTGAGTACAAGGGACGGGGCAGAGACAAGCTATGGAATTTGGAGTTGACAGACAGACTAGAGGGGTCTTTTGGAGGCACAGGCCATGGGCAGCGGAAGACGGGCTAAAACCATTAGAGCAGTAGTTCTCAAACTTTTGTACTGATGACCCCTTTCACACAGGAAGCATCTGAGCATGACCCCCTCCTTATAAATTAAAACAGTTTTTTATATATTTAACACCATTATAAATGTTGGTGGCAAAGTGGGGCTTGGGGTGGAGACTGACCGCTCGCAACCCCCCATGTAATGCCCTTGCAACACCCTGAGTGGTCCCAACCCCCAGTTCAAGAACCCCTGCACTAGAGTATGCTCACTTCTAGAACTTGGAATGTAACCCAGCATTCCAGAGTCTTAGCATTCCTTTGTTGTCTAGTAAACAGCTGAAACATTGTCTTATCCTACTTTTGTAGCTGGTTATAAGAGAATAACAGCTTTCTTCTGCTATCTATTATTCTATCACCTCAGGTGGGAAAGGTCTGTGCCATCGATGTAAAAACTGTTGATCTATATGGGTATCAGAGTTCCATGTGATTAAAATGTTTTGTTTTTTCTAATTTTTCTCAAGAAAACTAGGAAATTGCATACAAATACATATATTAACTTTAAGATTACAGTTGTCTTTTAAGCACTTGAAAGTTATTTGAAAGTATTCAGTTGCCCATGCAGTTTGGCCCCCTTGTGTGTATGCATTGATGATTCAGTTACATGATCACACTTCCCCCTGCACGCGACCCTTGCCTCATTCATTGTATAGGATGGATAGTTCTTTGGGAGTGAATCAATATTGTGCCATGAATGGGGATGCTGTCTCTAGGATCTATGGGTTGTTTGTTGTAGAAGCTGTAAGTTGTGTAGTGAATGAGGCAGGATCATGCATGAAAAGAGAATGTTTTGAGGTTTATGTAGCTTAATGAAAGAGTTCCTATGTGGTGCTGGGCAAGTCACTTAAACAAAAACTTAACACAGGTGGCTGGTATCTGTGTGTTCATTATTTTCCAGGTGCCCTGCTTGACCCACCTGGCATGAGCTTTGCAGAATGCTCACAGTTGCAACGGAAATAAATTGGAGCTGTGCACTAACATATTAAGTGCTATAAAATTACTAAGTAAAATAAACGATCGAGTTCTAGGTGTCTCAAGCCAGGCCTCCAAAATTAGTGAATACTTTGACAATATTGTCTGTAATCTCTCTGCTTCAGTTTCCCAACTGTAAAATGGATATAATACCGCTTTGCCTTCGAGGGATGTCATGAAAATAAGCTCTTCTTTCATTGTCCACACAGATCCTGCTTCTGCCCCTGCTTTGATGTAAGGTCTGATTTATTTTGAATAGTTTTGTCTGTTGGGAGTTGTCTGTGTCCTGAGTGCCCTCTTGCTCCTTGTAGCCAAGGCCATAATGGGCAAAGGTCACCTCAACCCCCACTGAGTTTCTTCTTAATACCTATGGCTGCAAGACAGAACCTTGTAATTGTCTGCATTCCTTGCCCTTGACCCATAGCTAGCTCAGTTCTTCTACAGTTTGTAAAGTTGGTTGTTTTAGCTTTAACCCTGGGTTGACTATGCAGAGGACCAGGAACAAGACTTTACATCATGGGAAGTAGAGGCCAGACTTACAAAGACCAAAACACAACCACAGGAAAAGATGGCATTTGTAACAACTCCCTGAAAAAGAGACCCCGGTTGCCTGGTACTAATTGCCATTTGAACAAATGCAAACAGTTCCACTGTACTCCCAGCTCCTGGAAGAAGTCTATGATGATGCTCGTCCGCAAGAAAGGTGAACACGATGACCCCAACAACTGGAGACCCATCTCTCTCTGTTCCACCATGTACAAACTATATGCCAGCTGCCTTGCGGCTACGATCACAGACTGGTCGGTGAATGGAGGAGCCGTCATCTCCATTCAGAAAGGCTTCATGACATGCGAAGGCTGCTACAAACAACTGTCCTTCGGACTGCCATCCACACGGCCAGGAGGGCACAGAGGCAATGTGCCATAGCGTGGCTCGACCTGGCTAATGCTTTTGGATCGATGCCCCACCAGCACGTTTTTGCCACACTGCAAGATTTCGGGATGCCTGAAAACTCTCCAACTGGCCTGGGAAAAGTATGAAGGCTGCACCTCTACTATCTGTTCCATGGAAGAAGAGACACCCGAAATTCCTATCTGTAGCGGTGTGAAGCAAGGTTGCCTCCTGAACCCCATTGTTTTCAACTTAGTCATGGAGCCGCTCATTTGAGCGATCTCTAGCCATCGAGGAGGTTTCAAACTGTATGACAACAGAGTGAGTATCCTGGCCTTTGCAGATAATCTGGTCCTGATTGCAGACAACCCTGAGAGTCTCCAACAAATGCTTGACATCACCAGACAGGCTGCCATCTGGATGGGATTCTGCTTCAATGCCAGGAAGTGTGCATCCCTGCATATTGATTAAAGTAGAAGGGATTCGGTCCAGGCAACATCTCTTCAGATCCAGGGCAAACCCATGATCTTCCTCGAGGACTGGCAAGTGTACCAACATCTTGGCATGCCGACGGGTTTCTGTGTCCAGCAGGCACCTCAGGATGCCATCACAGAGATCCTACGAGATGTGGGCAGGATCAACTCCTCCCTACTGGCACCATGGCAGAAGAACAACGCCTTACTGTCTTCCTGATCCACTATATCTCATTTGTCCTGAGGGGATCTGCCGTGGTGAAGATACAGCTGAACAAGGCAGACAATGCCATCCGGCAGCTGGTGAAGTGAACGTTTCTTCCCCAGAGGGCCAGCAATGGTGTACATCTCGCAGAGGCAGAGGGGTGCCAACGTCCCTCAAATAGGTGATCTGTGCGATGTTGCCATGATCATTCATGCTTTCTGATGTGCCTGGACGCCATGGTGAAGAACATCGTGGAGAGTGCTCTGCAGGATGCAGTCAAGAAGCGTATCACCAGGACCCCCTCCAACCAAGACGTTGCCACTTACTTGAGTGGCTCGCTGAAAGGTGAATTTGGAAGAGAGAGGGGAGACTTCGCTTCACTCTGGACTCGTGCCCACAACGCTACGTGATGACTTGAGAAGCCTATCGGCTGCCACTGGACGTGGTGCGAGGAATGCCAGGAGCTGGGAGTCCTGGTGCCACAGGTGAAGAACACAGATCACACTATCATCGCTCAGAGAGCTAGAATCATGCTGGAGAGGACCCTGAAGGATGCTAATACCTGCCAATATGTGGAAAACCTAAAACAAAAACCGGACCAGGGCAAGGCCTTCGAGATGACATGCAAGTGGGATGCCAGCAACCACTTCCTCCCCGGGGGCAGCTTCACCTGATTTGCTGATTGGAGATTCATCCACAGGGCTTGGCTCATCTGTGTCCCAGTGAATGGTGCCTTCTGCCATAGGAAGCGGGACAAGCAATGCAGGAAGTGTGGCAACAGCTATGAGATGCTACCCCACATCCTGTGTAGCTGAAAGCCCCATTTGAGAGTTTGGCAGCTGCGACACAACACTGTCCAAGATTGCCTGGCCACAACCATCCTGCTATGCGAGGGGAAGGTTGCCGTAAACGCTGCCATCCCCAGAACCGACAGCCAACTGCAACCGGACATCGTCGTCATCAACGAGGACCCGAAGATCATCATGGTCGATGTCACAGTGCCATTTGAGAACAGGACCCCAGCCTTCCTCTGTGCCCAAGCTCAAAAGGTAGAGAAATATCCCTTTCTGGCTGAAACCTTGAGAGCTAAGAGTTACCAGGTCCAGACACATGCACTGATTGTTGGAGCCTTAGGCGCATGGGATCCCACTTATAAGTGAGTGCTGAGAGAATGCAGAATCAATCAACACTACGCTTGGCTGATGTGACAACTCATGGTGTCTGATATCATCAGTTGGTCGGGGGACATCTACATAGAACACATCACTGGGCATCAGCAATATCAGGAGGGATGAACTGGAGTGAGGATGAGAATCGCAGTCAGGATAGTATTTTCTAAATGGAGAACCAACCTAATTCTCAATTACTGAGGGACAATTTCCACTCATTGATCTACTTTACTTTCCACAACCAAATCTCTGTACAACTTCTCATGAGTGACATACCCAAGGTATTCTGATTCTAAGATCTAAACTGTATTTTTAAATCTATTCACCTTAATTTGGTTTATTGCTGATTACGTATCCTATTGATCATATTACTTTTGAAAAACTAATTTTGTATTTGTGACTAATCTGAGCACTATACCCAGATGTACACTTTTCGTAACTTATGTATTACATATATTTAACATTAGTTCTAATAAAATTAATTTTTTCTTTGCCAGATGGCTTAGTTGCTTAGTTTTAGAACAGAGTAGTGATAGGGTTTTTCTGGGACAGACCCAGACCGCTGACCCAGTACAAGGGCCTTACCCCCGTACAACTGCCTTTCAAAATAGCTGATCCTAAGTTACTAGGCTTTAAGATCTGCATGTCCTAAAACATTGCCATGCCGGTCAATGGACCCTTCTGATGTCTTGTGTCTTGATGAGAGCCCTGTCCGGTCACAAGGCTTGACCTGTGAGTCCTTTTCCAAGAGGATCCAGAGGGCAAGGTTGGCAAAGTTGAAGATTTTCCTCTTGGCAAGATCCATGGAAGTCTTATCAAATACAGAAAATCCCTCACAGAAGCTTCAGGTATCTGGTCAGTTTCATGCAGTCAGTGGTCTGATGTCCTGAGATGCTTCTGTGAGTTCTCATGCTGCACTGTATAAGCCTTGCTAATCAGTCCCCCAAGTGGTGCACTCAGTGACTACAAGGAGTACTGCTCCCAGGATCAGAGCAGATATATCGGCAGATTACCTCCCTGTACTGGAGACACAAACCCTCTAAGACTCTTGCCTCCCAAAGTCTTTTGGTGGAGTCCTGAAATCAAAGTCAGCACCCATTCTGAAATCCATGTCTGCACAATCAGTCTCTTCTAGGCCCAAGGACCGCATTGCTTCCAGCACCAAGAGGATAGATTCATCCTCTGTACCAAACATGTCAGTACTGAGCACCTCAGCACAATCCTTGCCAGCTCCAGGGGTCACTGTGTCAGGTGTGCCTGCACTGAGACCCTCAGCGCTGACCATGCTTCAGACCATTGGTGTCTTTGGTTCTGGTGGTAACCAACTCTATGCCCGCATTGGGTATCTACAGGTTTTACAGGACTCGTTGAAAAGAATGATGGAGATGCTGGTTATTCTCGGGAGGTCATTCAGGAAAAATTACATCAGCTTCTGAATGTCCTGCAACCTTCCTCAATTGAATAACTAAGCCATGCTCAATAATGATAGGACTATTTGGACCAGTCAAATTCACCTGGCATACGCAGGCCTCTGTTGCAGTGCCATGGAAAAGAGCAGACAGGAGATAGTAGGTGCCCGATAAAGGGTTTGACCATTTCTGTCAGCATCCTATTCTGGTGCTGGTGTAATTGAGACAGCTTCTGAGAAGTGAAAGCAGCAAAACCAGTCCAAGTCTCCCCCTTGAGAGTAAAACACACAGAAATGATGTCTCTTTTGGAGGAAGGCATACACTTCTCAAAAACCCTTCAGATGAGAGTGGCTACTCTCCAAGTATGATTTTTGGTTATGGGATAGACTCCCAAAAGACTAACATGAGTTACTGAAATCCCTCTTACCAGAAAGCTAGCTCATGGTCTGAACAGCAGTACAAGCAGTGCTGAATGTTTGACATACAGCAGCCAGTTCAGTTGTCACTGGCTGCAGGCATTGGGAATTCTATGAGAGGTGTAGTCTACTATTAAGGACTTCTGTTTTAGGACAGTGAGCCCTTTAATAGTTGTACAGATGTGGTACTACATACCTTAAGACTCTAAAACCATCTTTAAGATGGGTTGGTTCCTAAAGAGAGAGCATCTGAGCCAACAACTGTACTAGACAGATCACAATCTCAGTACTATCCACAGCAACAGTCCTTAGAGCCCTCAAGTAAGAGGCAGCAATTTCATTCGAGGCAAACCTCTGCCTTTTCTTCGCCTACCCCACAATCTGGAGCCTCAAGTGGAAACCAATATGGAGTCTGGCTGTGGACCAACTCTGGAGCCTCCTTTCTCTAACTCTTCTTTTGGCAACCACTTGTCCTGTTTCCGGGTAACTTTGGGTGGCATAACTTCAGACTGGTGGGTCATAAAGATGGTCAGTCAACAAGGGATATCCCATCCAGTTTCAAGATGTTACTGTCCTTTTCCCCATCTCATGAGAGACTGTTAAAGCGAGAGGTAGACTCCCTCATTCACCTGGGATGAGGTGGGGGGGAAGAGAGGTAGTGTTCTACAAAGGAATTTTGCTTGAAAGCAAGAAACCCTTAACAAAAAACTTGCATTTGGCTTTATATGTCGGGGTGATGCAGCATCAGCACTTGCCAGTAGCAACCCCAATTCCAGCGTACTGGACTGTTTAATTTCTCTAAAGCAATCAGGCCTGTCTTAGTTTGATACGAATGCACCTGGCAGAGATTTTTGGGAATCAACCTTCTGTACAATGCAACAGCATTTTCCACCACTTACGGTGCTGAGAGTGCGTTTCCGGAACAGCTGCGCTCTCAGGTTGTGATCTGAAATGCTCAGCGAGTCTGGCAATTCCCCAAAATTGCATGTAGCAGCTAATGTGCATAAGGCAATAACATAGAAGTCTATCCCCATGCCTCTTCAGATGGGTCTATAGTGGAAAAACCTGTGTTGCTCCACAGTTTCGTTTCTGCTTTGGGGAGCAGCAAATCTACAGAGCTCTGAGGACTGAATTTGGTCCTTTGTGCATATGCATAATACAATCTGTCATGCTGAAAGAATGAAATTTTGTACAGCAGGGATTTTAATCCATTGTGTCCTGATTAAATTCCAGTTTGCATAAATACTTTAAAGCTACCTACAAATATTCTTACAATTACAATTGGACATGAGTCAGTTGGAAAGCTTCTTAGATTGTGTCCTGGACGTTTATACATTATTTTACTTGAGTTAATTGCTTTTCAGAGGTGGGTGCTGTGGTGATGCTTGTATCTACAGTGGTCACTCTGGAAAATTTATTCATTGTCATAAATCATTGTTACCTCTAATCTGCAGTATTTTTCTAAGTATTGTGTAAATGAAGCATAGGAAATGCTGCAAATACTGAGGTGCTCATATTTCTCTTTTAATCAAAACTGGTAAGTTTCATTGAGCTATTATTCAATAGTTTGTAAAGACTTGAGGGGCACTTGGGCTGAAATGATTTAGGCTAGGACGCCTGGAGATAACACTTGATCTGCTAAAAGGCTACTTTTCTTATGGCAATGGCTAGAGGACATCTCAAGGCTCATACTACATTCTTTCTGTTTTGTGCATGGTTTACTTACAAGGTGTGGTTAATGTGCATACATGACAAAGCTGGTGTAGATGGCACAATGCCACAATGGTTTTAGTCATTCCTCTCCCACTGGACTCAGAGCATGGTGATTGCGAATTACGCTTCCCCCAATGGCCCCCATTGATTCCCTCCTGTCCCCCTTTCCCTTCAAGGGATGGTGGCACAATATGGGCTTCACTGCCATCAGTATGCTGATGACACTTAGTTGTTTATTCTCTACCTGTTGAACAGTATCTTCCAGAAGGATGTGAAAATTCATTCTGGAAATCAGCATTTATATGAAGATCAGCTGACTCAGACGCAGGCAGGCAAGAATGAGTTTGTTGGTGGAGGGGAAAAATGCTTTGAGGCATTATTTGGGTTGTTGTCCTGTTGAGTTTGCAAGTGTCCAAAGTGGAACAGAGTCTGAAGGTCTTGTTTGTCTTACTGTTAATCCTAAATGACCAGGCACTGTCCAATGGAACAACAGGTTTCTTGTTAGGAAAATTTCTTCCCTTCTTTTCTCATGAGGGTCCTGCTTCAGTGATCCATGTAGGCCCTCTAGATTGGGTTGGTTTAATTCACTGTGTTTCTGGCGGAACACAAAGCAGGTGTAAATGCTTCAACTTGTGCAGAATGTGAGTGCTTACTTTTTCAACAGGATGCATTTCTATAATCATATCACTTGTCCTTTATTTGCCTCTGCTAGCTTCTTGTCCATGTTCAGTGTCAATTCAAGATCTTGATCCTGATCTTGTCTAGGCCACAAATGAATTAGGACACAGCTGTGTCTGCATGTTTGTCTGTGGCCTGCCAAGATAGCTATGTTACTCTGGGACAAGATCTTAAAAAATCTGTACACTGTAGGCCAATGGTTCTCAACCTATTTACCATTGTGGGCTGCATATGCATCTCTCTGTGTTACGTGGGCTGCATCCACACAATATATATACGACCTGTGTGGCTCTGAGGTTGTCACATGGTGTCATAAATATAAAGGGAAGGGTAACCACCTTTCTGTATACAGTGCTGTAAAATCCCTCCTGGCCAGAGGCAACATCCTGTTACTTGTAAAGTGTTAAGAAGCTCAGCTAACCTGGCTGGCACCGACCCAAAGGACCAATAAGGCGACAAGAACAGGGAAAGAGACCAGTTGTAGATGTCTTCCCCCAAAATATCCCCCCAAGCCCTACACACCCCATTCTCACTCTCTGCTGAGCTCTTGCCTTCTCCATCTTCAGTGCATGCTTCCTCTCATTTTCTTTCTCCTCCATAGCTCTCTTGCGGGCAGCTTCCTTTGCTTCCACCCTGGCTTTTTCTGTCTCCACCTCCAAGCGCCTTAAGGCCATCTGTCTATCATGCTCTTTTTGTTTCTTTTCAGCTTTGAATCTGGCCAGCTCTAGTTTATTTGCTACTTCATTTTCCTGCTTTCTTGTGCTTAACTCTAGCTATATCTGAGAGTTAGGGAAAAAAAAACTTCTGAATTTCCCTACAGGAGGTTAACTACCCTGCCTTTAGGTAGAGAAAACTCCAGCTCAAAAAAGAAAAATCCCTTTTGTAATAAAACTAACACCTCTGTCTCCAGGCAAATAAACAGAAAACCCTCTAGCTGCTCTCTGCTTAGAAAAAAACCTCTTCAGGTCTGTTCTTTTGGTTCAAAATGATCCCACCGCTCTGCCACCATGTCAGGGTTCCTTCCCCACTCTGAACTCCAGGGTACAGATGTGGGGACCCGCATGAAGACCCCCTCAGCTTCTTCTGACCAGCTAAGGTTAAAAACTTCCCCAAGGTACAAA
Source organism: Lepidochelys olivacea (assembly GCF_965140295.1). Lineage (NCBI taxonomy): Eukaryota > Metazoa > Chordata > Testudines > Cheloniidae > Lepidochelys > Lepidochelys olivacea. The sequence continues at coordinate 69,872,913 of NC_140411.1, read as the reverse complement.
TTTTGCCTTGTCCTTGAACAGTATGCTGCCACCAAGCGTTTTAAACAAAGAACAGGGAAAGAGACCACTTGGAGACGTCTTTCCCCAAAATATCTCCCAAAGCCCTACACACCCCGTTTCCTGGGAAGGTACTTTCTACCAAAAGGTAAAACTGTTCATACCACCACAACAAAATACCTTCGACTTTGTTGAAAGAACAGGCACCAAATTCTGCTGAGTTACCCTAGGTGCAATGCTGATTAACTCAAATAGGAGTTCACACCTATATAACTGAGCAGAATTTAGGTTTATCACTTTGATCAAACTCCTCAGAGTTTAGTACATTCCCACCAGGAATATAAGAAAACTTCTCAGATTTGTTGCCCAAAATCACCACTGTGAAACAAGTTTATTCCTTTGTGAGCACACCAAATTATATTACTAGTCCCAAATGACTCTAGTAATAGTATTCTTGGGGAGGGACCAAGACATCCATATTTACCTATTCCTATGCTATATATTAGTCTAGATGTTCAACCCAAAGACACATGGAGAGAAACGTGCTTCTTTTAGAGCAATGTATATTAAAACAGGGAAAATAACCCATCTTCCATTGACTCAAATTGCTAAATCACAGTTTGCTAATAAATACAGAAGGAAGACTTTTTGCTGCAAAAAGAATCAGCGTTGTATCTTATTTTCAACACCATGTAGCCTTTCAGTACCAACAGAATGATGCACATTCAAACACCAGATAAACACAAGCTTTCTGGCGGTCGGAACGATTAATGGAATACTGAGATGCACAAGATATTATTGAGTAACTCATGACAGATAGTAGTCCCATTGCACAGTTGCATTTCTGGAAGGTGGTCAGATAAGCCAATTATCATGGTATAAGATCCTTTATAGAATACAGTATTTTGGCAAGGCAACACCCAGGCAATGCCCTACATAAGGAAATTGGGTTAAGAGAAATACAACTTACTTTGTGTTCTTTAGTAGAATACATTTGCCCAGCTAAATTTTCTGCAGCTAAGTGAGCAGAACTCTGTCTGGTTGAGGTGAGAAAAAATGGATTAGGGAGCAATGGACTCCCTTCTCAGAAGAAATCAAAGACAATAACGAAAACAAAAAAGAGCATTTTGCTTTTTTAGTTTCGTAAGAGCATCTCGTATTTTTTCCCGAACTACAAGAAAGCTTATTACTGCATTAATTCAAGTTTAAATGTTGAACCATAGCTATACATGAAAAATTAATTGCCATGGACAAGACATGTTAATGTGGTAACATAATTATCTCAACTAATATATGGACAACTTTTTCATGGAGGGTTCTGTGCATGGGCAATCTGAAATACTAAAGCCATTTCTGAATTAATTTCAGAAAAATGTACTGCAGTTGGTCTCTATAGTCAAAAATGGGAGTTTTTTTGATCCGTGGAACTCAAACTGCCCAAACAATTTGCTTAAAAGTTTCTGTAACACTTCACTCCTGATCTCCTGAATCAACCAGGGACCATTCTCCTCTTGACGTGCTGCTTACAAATAGGGAAGAATTGGTAGGGAAGTAGAAGTGGGTGGCAAGCTGGGCAGTAGTGACCACGAGACAGTTGAGTTTAGGATCCTCACAAAAGGAAGAAAGGAGAGTAGCAAAGTGTGGACCCTGGACTTCAGAAAAGCAGACTTTGACTCCCTTAGGGATCTGATGGGCAGGATCCCTGGGAGGCTAATATGAGGGGGAAAAAGGAGTCCAGGAAAGCTTGGCTGTATTTTAAAGAAGCCTTATTGGAGGCGCAGGAACAAATGATCCTGATGTGCAGAAAGAACAGCAAATATGGCAGGTGACCAGCTTGGCTTAACAGTGAAATCTTAGGTGAGCTTAAACACGAAAAGGAAGCTTACAAGAAGTGTAAACTTGGACAGATGACTAGGAAGGAGTATAAGAATATTGCTCAAGCATGTAGGGGTGTAATCAGGAAGGCCAAAACACAAGTGGAGTTGCAGCTAGCAAGAGATGTGAAGGGTAACAAGAAGGGTTTCTACAGATATGTTAGCAACAAGAAAAAGGTCAGGAAAGTGTAGGACCTTAATGAATGGGGGAGGCAACCTTGTGACAGATGTAGAAAACGCTGAAGTACTCAAGTGTGTTTTCTTTTTCTGTTGGTTGTTGCATTCCCCTCGGCCCCCCTCAGTCTTCACAGACAAAGTCAGCTTCCACACTGCTGTCCTGGGCAACACAATATGGGGAGGAGATGAGCAGACCTCAATGGTTAAGGACTATTTAGAAAATCTGGATGTGCACAAGTGCATGGGTCCAGATCTAATGCATCTGAGGGTGCTGAGGGAATTGGCTGATGGGATTGCAGAGCCATTGGCCATTATCTTTGAAAACTCATGGCGATCGGGGGAGGTCCTGGACGATTGGAAAAAAGCAAATATAGTGCCCATCTTTAAAAAAGGGGAAGGAGGAGAACCTGGGGAACTACAGACTGGTCAGCCTCTCCTCAGTCCCTGGAAAAACCATGGAGCAGGTCCTCAAGGAAACTATTTTGAAGCACTTGGAGGAGAGGAAGGTGATCAGGAACAGTCAACGTGGATTCACCAAGGGCCAGTCATGCCTGACCAACCTAATTGCCTTCTATGATGAGATAATTGGCTCTGTGGATATGGGGAAGGTAGTGGACATGATATAGCTTGACTTCAGCAAAGCTTTTGATACAGGTCTCCCACAGTATTCTTGCCAGCAAGTTAAAGAATGGATTGGATAAGTGGACAATAAGGTGTATGGAAAGCTGGCTATATTTTTGGGCTCAATGGCAAGTGATCATTGGCTCCATGTATAGTTGGCAGCCTGTATCAAGCGGATCAGACCTGGGGCTGGTTTTGTTCAACATCTTTTTATTAATGACCTGGATGATGGGATAGATTGAACCCTCAGCAAGTTCGCAGATAATACTAAGTTGGGGGAGAGGTAGATCTGCTGGAGGGTAGGGATGGGGTCCAGAGTGACCTAGACAAATTGGAGGATTAGGCCAAAAGAAATCTGAGGTTCAACACGGACAAGTGCAGAGTCCTGCACTTAGGATAGAAGAATCCCATGCATCGCTACAGGCTTGGGACTGACTGGCTAAGCAGCAGTTCTGCAGAAAAGGACCTGGGGATTACAGTGTATAAGAAGGGGGATATGAGTCAGCAGTGTGCCCTTGTTGCCAAGAAGGATAACGACATATTGGGCTGCATTAGTAGGAGCATTGCCAGCAGATCAAGGCAAGTGATTATTCCCCCTCTATTCGGTACTGGTGAAGCCACATCTGGAGTATTGCATCTGGTTTTGGGCCCCCCACTACAGAAAGTTGTGGACAAATTGGAGAGAGTCCAGTGGAGGACAACAAAAAGGATTAGGAGGTTGGGGCACATGACTTACAAGGAGAGGCTAAGGGAACTGGGGTTATTTAGTCTGCAGACGAGAAGAGCGACGGGGGCTTTGATCACAGCCTTCAACTACCTGAAGGGCGGTTCCAAAGAGGATGGAGCTCGGCTGTTCTCAGTGGTGGCAGATGACAAAACAAGGAGCAATGGTCTCAAGTTGCAGTGGGGGAGGTCTAAGTTTGATATTAGGAAACACGATTGCACTAGGAGGGTGGTGAAGCACTGGAATAGGTTACCTCGGGAGGTAGTGGAATCTCCTTCCTTAGAAGATTTTAAGGTCAGGCTTGACAAAGCCCTGGTTGGGATGAATTAGTTGGTGTTGGTCCTACTTTGAGCAGGGGGTTGGACTAGATGACCTTCTGAGGTCTCTTCCTATCCTAATCTTCTATGATTTTATGATTTGAGTCTAGGTAGGAGAATTTTTGGGCTCAAATTAAAGAGGTTCAATAATTGAAAGTCACATGCTATCTGAATCCTGGTGTTAATACTTTTGTGACTATATAAGGGAAACTTGTAAAATATCTGGGTGTACATTGCCTTATCTGTTCCAAATGTTGCCCACAGCAACGAAGTCCGATGATGATGATCAGTGCATTTCTATGTTGTCCATGTCCCTCATTGGTGTTGCTGAGTCACTTGACACTGAAGTAATTGTGCATCATTGTGATATTTCTAAAGAGGCTTTTGAACTTAAGATTTTGTGAACTAAAGCAACAGCTCATTATTGTATATTCCAATGTTTTTTTGTTACCTGCAAAGCCAAATATACAGGTCCTTACAACATTTACTCCTTTCTGCTTTCTGTACCTTGTTTCTTAGTAACTACTAGAAGCACTTCAGGAGGTTTTCTAGCACTGCAAAGCGACAGTGGATTCTGTTTTTGTATCAGGTTGCTTTTAATGGGAACAAAAAATCATAAATTGATTTAGTAAACACTATTTTTTTAAAACAAATGTTTTAGAGTATTAGATACACAAGTGAATTTTGAGGAAAAAGCCATCTGAACATCTAAATTTTATCCCTTAAGTTTTTTTTAAACTGTTTTTGCAGGTAGATCGCAAGATTGTCATTATTCAAAACTTAAGTTTTATTTTCATAACATTAGATTTGTATTCTGACTTTTTATTGTTCATGTGGTTACTGTTGAGATGACACCTTAAAATATTCTTCATTGTGAAATTCAGGGCATAATAATGAACACTGGGAGTTAGAATAGTGCAGATACTTTCAGAACGCTGTGAGTAACTGTTTATTCTAAATCAGTCAGTTTTTCTCTGCTCCTTGGAATGTGTTTATTACTGGTAATAAAACTTACTTTACCTAGGCTAAATCTTTAATAGGAGTGTTTTTGTTCTGGTTATGTAAAACACAAGAATTTCTCTTGCTAATGCCCCTTTAAATTAGTCACTTTGTATATAGTAACATCACTTGTTTAGTTAAACATCTGAAATTCTTTGCTAATGAAGCATCTTGATATATAAAAAGTTTATTAATGCATATAGCAGGGTTTTTCTGTTAATTTGGTGGTTGCAATTGATGGGTTATAACAAGAAATTAAATTAATTTTAAATACTCAAGATCCTCAGTTGAATGGCACTGTAGAAGGCTAAATATAAATATCTGTACTTGTATCTAAATCCTCATAATAAAGGAGAGCTTCCCTTTCCTTTGATGGTGCAAGGACTGAGAAATAATATTCCAGACCAAAAGAAAGCTAGAGAATAGGGATGGTTAAATCCAAAGCAGACTGAAGTCTTACAAAGGGATCTCACAAAACTGGGCAACAAAATGGCAGATGAAATTCAGTGTTGTTAAATGCAAAGTAATGCATGTTGGAAAATATAATCCCAATTGTACATAAAAAATTATGGGGACTAAATTAGCTGTTACTACTAAAAAAAAAAAAACAAAAAAAACTCCACACAAAATCTTGGGGGTCACCATGGATAGTTCTCTGAAAAAATCTGCACGATGTGTAGCAGTAGTCAAAGAAGCTAGTAATGTTACTGTGACGTTGCACTCCATATGTTTTATGGAAATATGCTTATGAGTGTAAATATGATGTAACTGGAATAGGCTTTATGCAAAAGGTCTCTTGTAAGGTATCATACCAAAGGTTATAACCTACTGAATATATTCCCCCTATTTGTATGCATGTATCATTCTTGTATCTAAAGATAGAAATATGAAGTATAACTGAGATCCTATTGTAATTATGCAAAGCGTGGGCCATTAATGGTGGTTTAGAATCTTGATCGCTCCTATTGACTAAGACAACTGGTTGTAAACGGTTTTTTTACCTGCAAACCTTCCTGTGTACGTTTGGGCCAATCCAGGAAGAATGGAGACTCAGTGACATGTCATGCTGGAATCCATCTTATGATACTGGAATCCATCTTAATCCTTGTACTTTTCCATTGATGAAGCGGGGGTGGGAACAAGCACAGACAAAAGATTCCCGCCTTTATGCCAAAGCTATAAAAGGGGGTGGAGGAGGATGAAGGGGTGGCCAGTCATGAGAAAACCCCTGCTTAGCACCTGAGATGTTTGCTGGATCTAACAAAGAGTGTACCAGGGAAAAGGATTGGGCCCAGGCTAGGAAGGAGTCTAGTCTGTGAAAGAAGCTTATTGGAACATCTGAGGGTGAGATCACCTGCAATCAGTTTCTTAATGTATTAGGTTTAGATTTGTGTGTTTTTGGTTTATTTTTCTTGGTGACTTACTTTGTTCTGTCTGTTATTACTTGAAACCACTTAAATCATACTTTATACTTTTACTTTTGTTTATTAATGAACCCAGGGTAAGCAATTAACATCTGGAGGACCAAAGAGTTGTGCCTATCTTTCTATTGGTATTATAGAGGGCAGACAGTTGATGAATTTACCCTGTATAACTGGGTGTCTGAGTGCTGGAGATAGGTAACCTGCTGAGCTGTTTTCACATAAAGCCTGCAGTTTTGAGAGCGTGGTCCAGATGCTGGGTCTCTGTTGCAGCAGGCTAGCATGTCTGGCCCAACAAGACTCCTTCACAACAAGAACCAGCTGTCTCTCGGCTAAAATAATAGGCAATAGGTTTATAACTAAAATTAGGAAGTACTACTTCACACAACACACAGTCCACTTGTGGAACTCTTTGCCAGGTGATGCTGTGAAGGCCAAAAGTATAACGGGATTAAAAAAAAAATCAGATAAGTTTCATAGAAGATAGGTTTATCAATGACTATTAGCCAAGGTGGCCAGGGATGCAACCCCACACTGTGTCCCTTCGGGGAAGATTTGAAATCTTAAAGCTACTTAAAGGCTCTATTTCTTTCCTTCTTGTATAATCTATTTAAGTACTTATTTGAAATCAGAATATTTTATTTGTATCTATGGAAGTTAAGTTTTGGAATTTCAGTTCAAAGATCCATAACATTTGTGGAACAAGAATCTGAACTACATACAAAGGAGTTCAGAGTTCTGGAAAGGTAATATTTTTGCTCTCCAAGGCTAAGTTCTTGTTTCCTTCAAAGCACAGAAATTGCCTGTGGAATCTTGGCAGTAAATACTGATTTACAAATCTTCCTATGCTTTAGAAGAAAGTGGGATTATATAACCTTTGCCTTCTGTTGGCCAGGGAGTCTTCTGGTGACGTGATGGTTTATTTTTCATGTTTGAGCTTTGGGAAAGCTCTTCTTTCCTAAATTTGAAACTTTGGACCTCCTAACGTTCCAAAACTCAGGTTCTTGTCCATAAAGGACTTTTAGTTAAGAGAAGCTTACTGTTGGGAGAGCAAACGTACTAAACATTGATTACATAAACAGGGGTCTCTTCTTGGGTCAGGAGCAGGATGATTGAGCTTTCAGGAGCTCTGAATCTTTAGAGGAAAGCTGGATCTCTCAGATGATTGTTCTTTCCACTGAGAGACCCCAATGAACTGGGATTCTGCAAAAGTTTTTTTATACAGATTTTTCCATTTGGTTGGTTGTTGAGGGGCTGGTCCAGTTCCAAAAAAAATCCATTTGTTGCCTCAATTATCTTCCCATTGGGCAGTCCAAGATATTGGGATGTATGTATATCTGATTGCAAACTGTAAATTTGTCCACTTGATAGGTCAGCATGTCATTTTATGTTTTTTACCCATCCTGCAGATGACAGAAAATGTTCACCTTTCCAAAGGTTTCTAGCCTCTTCTTTGAAATTCCTTTTTCTTCTTCTGCCTCGTTAATTAAATATATACTTTTAATAAGTTCTGTGCATGTGTGTATACGTACATACTGTGACAAAGCTCTGTCCTTGCCTCCATGGGTCCCACGTTTCCTGGCGGATTTCACTAGCCTCAGAGGTTCACTGTGACCCTCCACGTAACCCTTCTTTCTCTAGAGACAAGGGTCACAGTCTACAGAGCCATTTTTCCATCATAAGCCAGTGAGGGAGGTGAGGAGAAGTTATCCTTCCTTGCACAATCTCTGTTGTCTCCCAGTCTCAGTGATTAATCAGGGGGCAAAGGTGGGGGGGGGGCGGGAGCCTGCACCCACCCTCTACTCCGGGCTCTAGCCCAGGGACCCTAATAGTATCAGCTATGGTAGCTGACTTTTTAGAAACATAACATGTACAATTCCCTGGGCTACTTCCCCCACAGCAGCCCTCACTTTCTCAAGCTCCACTTCACCCTTACCTCAGGACCTCCTTCCATGTGCCTGGTATGGTGTGTACTACTCAGCCTCTCCAACAGTGCAACTTGCTTCCACAGCTCCTGACATGCACACCCACCTGACTGACTGGGAGGCTTTTAACTAGTTTCAGCCAGCCCCTGATTGGCTTCAGGTGTCCCAATCAACCTAGCATTCTCCCTGCCTTCTGGAAAGTTCTTAATTGGCCCCAGGTGTCTTAATTGACCTGGAGCAGCTTCCATTTCACTCAACCTGGTACCAGGGATTTGTTTAGCCTGGAGCTAATATATCTATCTCCCACTACTTTTCCATAGCCATCTGGGCTTGCCCCCTCACAATACATATACACAAATGTTTAGTACCTTTGCTCTCCCAACAGTAAGCTTCTCTTAACTAAAAGTCCTTTATATATACAACACCCTTTAATTAACATGGCTAACAACATTCTATTAAATGGTTCAAGAAGTAGCAACAAAGATTTGAGCCAAGACTTTTAATAAATTGTGTGTGTCAATTTGTGTCACACACACACAATTTATTAAAAGTCTTGGTTCAAATCTTTGTTGCTACTTCTTGAACCATTTAATAGAATGTTGTTAGCCATGTTAATTAAAGGGTGTTAACTTTTTTTCTCTTTGGATAATAACATTGAGCCATCAGGGTAAGTACTAAAAAAACTAGAAGGGGAGATATGAAGCAGGCTTAAGGCAGCTGCTGAAGCACGTTGGTTAGTGAGAAACTTCCAGTATGAGTAGGTTACTTCTGGAGTTGGCAGAATTTGATCTTTTTGGTATAATCTGTCAAAATATCTCTTTATTTTTGAGCATTTTGTTTATTGATTTAAATTTTAACAGTTGTGGGAAATTATGGGGTGACAGATAATGGGGGAAGGATCAGACAATTTAATGACAGACACTGAGATTCAAAAAGTTGAAGCTTTATAACTGTTAAAATACAAATTGTCAACCTCATGTCAAAATAGACAAAGCCTATATATATATAAAATATACAAAGCCTTAATGAAACTCTAAGTCGGGGGCGGGGGGGGGCAAACTACAGCCTGTGAGCCAGATCCTGCCAGGGATAGCTCAGTGGTTTGAGCATTGGCCTGCTAAACCCAGAGTTGTGAGTTCAATCCTTGAGGGGGCCATTTAGGGATCTGGGGCAAAAATTGGGGAATGGTCCTGCTTTGAGCAGGGGGTTGGACTAGATGACCTCCTGAGGTCCCTTCCAACCCTGATATTCTATGATTCTATCAGGGCTTTGGATCCGGCCCGCAGGATTGCCACCTCGTAGTGCTGCGGGCCCCGCACTGCTCCAGGAAGCAGCTGGCATCGCGTCCCTGTAGCCCTTGGTGGCGGGGCGACAGAGGGCTCTGTGTGCTGCCCTAACCTGTGGGTACCACCCCAACCCCCTGCCCTGAGCCCCTTTCTTCACACCACACACTTCCTGCTCCCAACCCCCCGCTGAGTTCCCTCCCACACTCCGCACCCCTTCCTCCTCCCCAACCTCTTGCCCCGAGTCCCCCCCTTCACCTGAACCCCTTGCCCCAGCCTTACATTCATGGCCCTGTATTCAATTTCTCCACTCAGATATGTCCCTCGGGCCAAAAAGTTTCCCCAGTCCTGCTCTAAGTTGTTAAGAAGCATTTTTCGTACTTTGCTTATCTGTAAAGACTGATTATTATTGATTATCATCATCTTCAGTTTGTGTGTTTATGGTGAAATTGATGTTTGATGCTTAAGATAATCTAATTCTTCCATGCCCAGTTATTTCATAACTGTATATTGTAGGATTTCATGTGTTTTCTTTGACTCATTTGGCGTTGTCTTTTCACCAGATACAGGACTGTGGGTATGCCACTAGTGTGTTTTGGTATGCCAGTTACCAGATTCCTACTAAGATGAGCATGTGATGGCAGGGAAAGAACAAAAGGGCAGAAATCCACTATAACAATGGAAACCCTAGTAAATAAGATATTTGTTACAAGTATGTGATTGTAGAGAGGCTAGCTGGGCTAGTCTCTCTCTGGGGTGGCAGGGACCCCCACCGCCTCACTAAGTTCGGGAGCAGGCCGAGCAGGGAATTAGTCTGGCCGCAGGAGTTTTCCTTCGTGGCCTTCGTGTGGGCAGAAGTAAACACAGTTAGTTGTCAGCCCAGGCCCTAGATCAGGGTGGGGCAAGGGTGAGCCAGGGGCTCAGGTCCTCAGGCAGGGGTTGAGCAATAACAATATGTAAATGGTGAGCCTAGGTCTGAAGGCTTGGGAGAGGGGGAGATTGCCACCTGCGAGTTGGGTGGCAGGGGGGGACGCAGGCCCTCCCACTCCACTGCGTACCAGCTCGGGGCCCTAGCAGCGGCAGACGACCCGCTGCTGCGTCAGTGGGGATCCTGGCCACAACACACTGACATGGGTTCTTGCAGTGTTGCAGCCAGACTAGGGTTGGCTGCCCCCGGGCTACTTTTGAGGTACCTGGGTCAGGGTAGTGTCCTCAGGGGGTCTAGCACCAGAGGTTTCTTGGGATAGCTGGCCTGGGGCAGGGTTGGCAACTCTTCTGGGTAGCTGGCCTGGGAGAGGCCTGGGCAGCTACTGGGTCTGCTGCAGGTTGCTGGAGTTTCCCAACCGGGAGGTAGGCTGGAGGCATCTGATCTCCCCGGCGGCTGCTCTCTGTGAGCTCTGGGGTCGGGCCTTACACTTCCTATGCCACACCTGACACACTGCGGGGCTCAGGGCTTCCTTGCTCTGCCTACTTTGGTGTCCGGAGGGGCTCGTCACTTTCTGAGGTGGCAGGGACCCACTCTGCCTCGCTACAGTGATCTGTAGACTTCTGCTTAGCACTTTCAACCAAAGCACTTTCCAGTCATTTTTGGCATCATGTAGCTTACACAAATTCCATGGAAGGATTACATATATTTTGCTGTTTGTTCATGTTTGTTCCAATTTATGGTGCATGACTTAAGTGTTTGTAGGTCCCACTAGACTTGTTGCTTTTGAGTACCTAATCGCCCCAAGTAAGAGTTAGGAGCAAATTAAAGTTTTAGTATAGGTTATAATTGTTAAACATACCTGATGAATGACTCTGACACATGAGTGGAAATTGGTTTTTGATAGTGTATTAAAGCTGACCTTCAGATTTAAGGTATCAAATTTATTATTTTGTCACCTGCACCTTTTCTCCTTGTCAAAGGTCTTAATATGAGTTTTCTTCAACAAAAGTTAAGAAATATTTATCATGGAAACTACATATTTTGAGTAACCAAATTGGTTCTAAATTGGTTGTAAAACTTTAAAGAAATTTCATTTTGTAAACTTAGAGTAAAAAAACCCCACCCATCAGAATATAATTTTGTTATAATTCTTAGTTCTAAATAACCTGCAATATTAAAATAATTTTCCTTTGTCCTGTTTGTTTTACATTCTTCAGCTGCTATTTTAGTCACTTATTGTGCTATGCTTGAAAAGGGTTCTTTTAAATTTAAGCTGCTATTTTTCAGTCAATCCCAGTTTAGGGAGAAAATGATAGTTTATGAGTAGGAAAACCATAGAAATAGTTTGTTTAGGAATCAGCATTTAGAATTCTTAACCTTCTTTATATGTGAATCCACCAAAATGTATTATTATGGATTTTGTTTTTAAATCACAAGTAATTCAGAATTTTGCCTCTCTACTCAGTGACAAGAAATATTCTCTGCCATTTCTGTTGATTTGAAAAAAAGTCAAAATATGACTTTTTAGAGTGACGTATTTTGTGGTCCTATTAATGATCAAAGAGGAATGGATCAGAAGGCCTTGGAGCCTTTCAACACAGTCTTAAATTTACAAGATGTTGGTTTCTTCAGTAATGACTTTTTTCTCTTTGGATGGTTAGCAGGTTTTAAATGAGAATTATCCTGCTTGTAGTCATAAATTGCTTACAAAACTAGCTTAAGTATCATGATGACATACACTGCAGATAAAACTGTTAAGAGCTTGGATCAGTTGCCACCCTCCGTTATTTTTAAAAGCTTTTGTTACTCAGCATTCACCTTACATTTGGAGAATGAATTTTCACATGCCTACCTTCTATGTGACGAAAATGAAGCCATACTTCTATGTAAAAAGGAAGTAGTTATTGCTTCTCTTTGTCAGAAGGCCAAGACCACAGTGGAAATAAATTTGTAAACAGTAGTTTGGGCTCTTACTATCTCCATTAGTTCTACCTCCTTGTTTAGTATTGCTGTTCTGTCGCCCCATTTTGTCTATTTCTGGAGGGAAAACTCACTCAGTTTGCTAAGGAATGTAAGTTAAAATATTCCTTGAACATTTTTCTCTTAAAAGGTTGGACATTGCACTATCCAGTTTTCTATCAAAGTGCTTATTGTTGGATTCTTATCCAGGTTTGTTAAATATTGATGTGAAACTATTTTGTTTTTGTACTTTATTTCACAAGAAGCTTTCCTGGTGAGAATGTCTGAAACTCTGCTGTGAATATTCAACAAAGGTAGAGAGAATATTTGCACGTCTAGTCATCTGTGAATGCTATTTATAGTTAAATTATTGAAACCTGGTGGTGAATTGTGCTGACAAGCACAAAGAAATACAGGCTGATCTACTTTCCTGAAGAGTGATCACTTCTAGATTAGTTGATAATTTTCTTGTTGCAGTTTTCTTTTTTTACTGAGGATGAAAAGATATCACTTTTTGTTGTAAGCTATGGAATTCAATAAACTTCTGTCAGGACAGAGGCCAACATGCTCAATATTTCTTGACTTGTGCAATCTTTTCTGACTGCTTTTTTCCCCTTTGTACATTGGAAATATACTTCACGGAAATAAATAATTGAAAAATATTTATGGGCACACAGTTTGTATTAAAAGGAAACGAAAATGTAGACAATATTAATGAGTCAGGTTACTTTAAAATATGCAATAACTGGCAAAAACATGAAAATAAAATTTCAAGTGTCTTTGTTGATTACACAGCAGGATGGATTGATTCAAATAAAGCAAATTAAATCACCAGTTTCAATCTTGTTTTCCACTTTTAGTTATTTTCTTAAAGAAAAGTTGATTCTCATTGGCTGGGAACCATTAAAACATGTTGATTTGCAAATAAATATAGCCTTTATGCTCATTTTATACTTTTGTTAACCAGAAGATACACTGTCTATACATGCTTTCTGAAACAATTATATCACTTAACATACATTTATTCAGATTCTTAATTTTTATGTCTTATATTAGAAAAGTGGTGAATGATTAGTTTCTTCTTTACCGGATAATGATTAATTTTTTCTTTGTGATGTGCATTAAGTTCTATTGGGATGGAAATTTGAATTCAATTAAAAATGCAGAAAAACAGCATTTTAATTTTTTTTAGTTAAATAAAAAGCTTTATCAAAATGTTTTGCATTTAAAACCGGTTTATTAACAGAGGAAATATTACCTGTAGTTAGTGAATTAAGTGATTGTTTCTGGTTACTACATTCCTCAAGATTTCAGAAATAGTAGATCTCAGCCTCTCAACTGGATTTTTTTCATAGATTGGAAGAGGAAAACAAGCTGTGAGTGAACTAAACATTGAACTGAACTATTGGAATAAACTGAAATGAGAAGGCATTCTCTCTGAGCCTGCTGAAGAGGTTACTGCCATCAAAAGGTTGCTTAGCACTTCAGCAAGCTCTGATTCCAGGTGCTTAACCAGTGACTTCTACACATTCAGTTGTTTGACTTTCTTTAAAACTTTGGCAGCAAACGTGCTGCTTAATATTTTTATTGAATTGAAATTATTGTAATAGCTATGGTGAGTTGCAATCTGAACATAAATTGTCATAATTTCAAATAGGTTTATTTTTAAAACATAAATATGTATTTACTTTAAATTTTAAAAAGTCTGATTAAAAAAAGACTTTTCGTCCATCATTTTATATAATGGAAGATAAGTGCAGAAATGTGAGGACAACTTAGAGTTAACTTAATCTAAATCTTTTACTGTGGGATAGCACTTTCATTAACTCTGTCCACCTTTTAATACTTGCAAAGTTTAGGATCACAAAACTCTGTATGTGATACCACTTATTTGTCTTTGTCTGGAATTGCAAGGTGGCTCCTTCAGGCTGGTACTGGAGAAAGGTTGACTGAGTATGTGCAATAGTTAGGTGGGTATAGAATTTGGTGTTGATGCTGAGAAGCTAATTACTCATGATAAAGCTAAAGATTTCTGCTTATATCAAGCTATTCACTGTAATGATGGTCCACATTTCAAGGTCTCTAAGCTTTCTTTTTTTCCAGATGTCCTTTAGTTGGCAGTGTTGGTTGGAGGGGAGGAGTGGGCCTTAGGCTTTGTATTGATTACTCCTTCACTTCCCCACGTAAAAGTAATTGTAGCTATATGGTACTGCTTTGTGCATATAATTATTTTCATTTGAGGGCCCTTCTAATTCTAAAATTAACAAAACTTCCGATTTATTAAATTAAAGCTAAAAAAGGGAATGACAGTGGTTTTAAATTATGCAAAGCGTAAAAAGCTGCAACTAATTTCATTCACGAAGCCCTGTTTTGGCTTCCATATAATTTTGGCTTAGTTCTTACACCAAAACAAGGTTTTATCAAGTGTTCTCTGAAACTGAGAGTATATCCAATTCTTTTCAGATCTCTGCTAATAGTTCTTGACTTGCCAAGGAATAAAACATTGAACTGATTTGAAAACCTAGTTTTTGCCTGTGTTTTTGTCTTTCAAAAATGGCATACTCTTACCACTTGAAACTTTCCACACAACTAAATTTTGTGTTCCTTCAGATGCAGAAAATGTAATCAAGGGAAGGTTATTAATTGAGGTACGGTGGCTAGCTTTAGGCCCCAGTAATTCAGCGGAATACTCCCAGTATGAGCATGGTGCCATTTTTTGGCTGTTCATGAGTTAGGTTATTTCTGTAGCTAGTAGTGCTGCTCAAACGATTGAAGCTTGTGTTTTTGGAGATGGTGAACTAGGTTTTCATATGTGGCTTAACAGAATGCACATCGAATCCATTAGACAACTACCCCTCTTATTCAGATTGATGCGCATCTGCAGGGGGATGATACTTACCTACCTTTTCTTAAACAAAACAAAATATGTATTAAAGCATGTTACCCACTTCAAATAATAGTCCATATACATGATTTTATTATGAATGAGTTATCCTTTTAAACTAATGGTACAATATTTTTCTCAAGTAATAGTTACCAGTGGCTAAACATGTTAAACGCTATTTTCTGCTTAACAGTATCTCCAGGGAAATATTTAAGTACAAAAATACAGATCACAAAAAGAATGAATAAAATTAGTTAACTATGGTTCATAATTTTTTTTTGTCGTAATGAAATATGCAGTTCTTTAAATGATACAGTAACTACATTGTTACTTTTAAGCACTTTTTTTTTTTACTTTGGGAGTTTTCCATGTTTATTTTTACATCTTCCACTGTTTCTTACCATTTGTATAAGTGAGTCAATACACACATAACAGTTTTTTTTTTTTTTTTTTTTTTTTTTTATTGCAGTAGCATCACGGAATGCTCACACAGCACATTAGGCTGAGGTCTGTGTGACCCATGTCCGCCAACTTTTTCCAAGCCCATGCTTGAGCATCCACACTGTATTGAAAAGTTAGGCCTCATGACTGCTGGTGCCACTGTACTGTACTATGCATACCTAAGTCAGAATTTCAGCTTCTGTGGGCATACGCTATCGTATTTTAGGGTTCCTAGTGTTCTTGCAAGCTGAAGCAACTCTAGCGGTTGGTTCACAGTAGGTTGTGGGAGAACTTTTCTGTCTGTCCTGCAGGAGTTGACCCATAAGTGTTCTGGGTGGTTTTCACTTGCCAGCTCATCCACTCCAACCACTTTGGGTCTGTATGTCCCCAGCAGCTGGGGCCATCAACCTGGAATCCAAACTGGTGGAGGAAGTTTTCCACTTCATGAGATCAATCAGGCAAATCATATGTCAGATGCAGGTTGTGGTTCTGTTGGCAGTTTGTGAACTGACAAAGGCACCCCATGGAAGGGGCTATTGACGTGCCAGCTGCAACCCAGCTGATGCTGCACATGCCTGTTACATTAGGTGCACATTGCTCCTTTGTAGACCGATGTTCCTGAAGCAGGGCCAACGCACAGACTGGTGAGATCACATAGTCATGTGGTCTTGGGGTGACCGACACTGGGTCCAGAACTCTCACATGAAGAAGCAGAAGTTTATGATTAGCTTGCCCCAACCCTTTAGCACCATATGAGAGAGGATGTTGTTCTAGAAGGAGGTTGCTATAGCGATCTGGAAGTGGGTTACACCAGACTGTTACAGGT
The DNA here is from genome assembly GCF_965140295.1 of Lepidochelys olivacea. Classification (NCBI taxonomy): domain Eukaryota; kingdom Metazoa; phylum Chordata; order Testudines; family Cheloniidae; genus Lepidochelys; species Lepidochelys olivacea. The sequence continues at coordinate 69,856,537 of NC_140411.1, read as the reverse complement.
CCATGGCCCAACCATTTTGGACTTGGTAAATCAACTGTGGGATGGATGTGACAAATGTTTGTGAAGTAATTACTCAAAGGTGTTGGGCGTTACAAATTGTTTTTGAAGTAATTACTGGCTTTGAGAGAGTAGGCTTTCCAAACTGTGCTGGGGTCATTGCTGGGACCTGAGCCTATAATTTTGCCCTCTGCAAGGAGCATAAGTACACAAATTACAATGGGTACTACTTCATGGTTAGGCAGGCCCTGGTCAACCATTGGAGCAGATTAATGGACACTAATATAGTGCGCACTGGCAGGATGCTTGATGCCAGGTTGTTTCTGAGATCGGGACTTTCTTTGTGGAGAAGTTGGGACGTTATTCTCATTGAATGACATTATAAAAGGAGTCACTGTCCCCACTGTTGTTCTAGGGGACTCTGCTTGTCCCATGTTCCCATAGCTTATGAAACCATACCCTGATTTCAGAGCACTTGACCAAAGAAGATGGAGTGACACATTCTCTAGCTGTAGGATGGGGGTGGAATGTACATTTGACAGACTGATATTCTGTTATGCATACTGGTATCATTAAAGCAGTCCACATTATTATAACATGCTGTGTTCTGCACAATGTCTGCAAGGACAAAGCGGGGAACCTTTTGACCAGGAATGGACTAAAGACATTGCTGGATTTCTGAGCCGGTACACACAGTTTGACAGTGTACCTGTCATGCATGACTGGTGCTGGATTTACATGCAAAACAGAAATCATGGATGCTTTGTGCACTCATAATGGGTTTACGTGGTCCCATGCATGAGGGGGAATTAAATGGTATTTTAAATTGTTCTATATATGGGAGTGGGGCAGCTGTGGTATTTTTTTTTTTAATGTGTTGGCATTATGTATTTTTGTAAAAGCTTTTATGAAACGTACAGAGATGTTATGCATTTTTTTTCAGTCCTGGCCAGGTACTGCAACTCACAGTTTAGGGATTATTGTGACGACAATTTCAAATTTTTTTTATGAAAGTTATTGAGTCTGCACGTTCATTACAGTTTGTGCCACTTCTAACATTACATATAAGAAAATATGCTACTGTAGCCTTCTGTGCAAATTCAAAACTTTATTTTACACGGGTATTTACATGCCAGTGTAAAAAATCAGAAAGGCAGACCATCCACTATCAAAACTCACAACACAATAAATAGTGCCAAAACAGTGAAAAGTGCATGTCCCCAAATGACACATTGAGCTTTTCCTGGGTGTCTCCTGTCCCTCTGTTCTTCTGGGGTACTATGTCTGGGAAAGCTGCGACTGGACTGGAGGAAGGCATGTGGTGTATCTCTTTGTACTATGTGGTGTTCATTGTCTGTGACATGGTCCAGGTAGGCACTGAATTGTCCAAAGGCTGCATTGTCCGCCGGGCATAATAGTGTAGAGGGGACTCATGATGTGTGGGTGGAGCAAGAACTGAAGTGGAGCCTTCAGTCTGATAGCTATGAGCGCAAGTAATAGCTTGAGGAGTACAGCAGAAGGAGCTGTATCTTTCTTCCTCAACCTTTCTTCTGGGCACTCTTCCAGGTGTGTGTCCTCTGTTTTCCTAATACCCTTCTTGCATCCTTATCTTTTTTTGATACTCCATGTGGTCTTTCTGCAACACAGTCTGCATTTGTGTTTATCTAGAATCTTTCATTCAAGGTGAAAAGATACTTTCTATCAATGGGCATTATTTATTCACATACAAAACACCAGCCCCTTCAAATGTCCTTTGGGACAGCATTGAAAGCCCTCAGACATCATGGTAATATAATACAAAATTCAGTTGAAATGATTATTACATCCCTTTCATTTTTCTGGGGAGATGGGTGGGACTTACAACTGACCTAATCAATAGCTGTGGTTTTCAGTCCTTTCAGGCAGGGCAAGCTCTAGAGAACTTTGATATTTTGGAGGTCCCTGAGTAGGAATATTCAAGTCCAGTTGAGGACAGCCATCTGTGTATGTCGTGGAGTTATTTAGACACCTAGTGACTGATCAGCATATCCTGGAAAGGAGGGGGCTTGTGAGTAACAGAGGTGGCCCTAGTAAGTGTGCCCTGCTCCAGAATATGACTGACTATCCACTATCTGGAGTTCCTACTCCGTGAAAAATTTTGCTTTCATCTCTAGCAATGGGTGAAAATTTGTGGTAAAATCAACAAGATGCTGATTTTGCATGGAGATGCAGGACAGGCTTCTTACAAGTTCTCTGTGTACATGCAAAGAACCAACTGACTGCTATGGGACCTCGTAACACAGACTGACAGCAACACTCTGCTTTTATTTGTACTTGCATATTAAAGCCAGCTATGGACCAAATACACATTCCGGTTTTATTTGGACTCATAACAGCCAGTTATGAGGGGGACTCAGTTTACAGATGGTGTGAGTCAGTGTGGGCGTAGCAGATTTTTAATGTGCATTTTATTTGATAGGATGGGGGCGGGTACATGAGGCTATTCGTTATGGAGCTCCAGGTCATAGCAGTCAGTGAGTAGCTAGTTTTAAAAAAATTATAGCTACTTGGTTAACCTTTTTCTTCTTTTTGCTGTGTCCCTTTTGACTCTCCTGTCGTGTCAGAGGGGACCCTAGGGGAATAGCATGAATTTCACTCTGAATGGAAACATGCCAAATCCCTGGCTTGTATTAATAACTTGATAGGGCCATAAGCTGGAAATCTTTTCCATCCATACTCTCTTCAGTTTATGGCTCCAGCACCAGGGTCATTGCTTGCCATTCATCAGGCAGCTGGTTCTTCTCTGTCAGTGACCCTGACTGAGGTGTCATACGGGTGCCATCCCCCCTAGGCAGATTATCATGCACCTCAGTACTTGCTACTGTTCCCCGTACCTGGTTGAATTTCTCATAAAAGGAAGGAAGATGGAGTTCCCAGAAATGCCATTTGCATCTTTGACTTTGTAATACTGTCTTCAGCCACTTGACATGTTGTCTGCATTGTTTTGCTGTTGGGTTGATCCACAGTGTTGCCAACTGCTCGTATACAACTCTGTAGTATCTTGCTGAAGTTGTATTTCTTGCCTCCCTTGTACCATAGGTTAACCAGAATCTGACAGTGTTCCTCTGGCTAGCTCTCAGCACACTTGATGCAGAATTACTTTTTAGTGCTGGTTGTAGCTAATACACATTGGGGTTGAGTGTATTTCCAGTTGAGCAGGCTGCGTGGAAATGAAGGGTTAAATGCCAAACAGCTGCATTAGAACCAGGAGGTTGCTTCTGCTTCCTGGGAAGCAAATGGGAAGTTTTGGGCTGGAAGAGCTAGGAAATGCAGCTCTTGGGATTGTGGGATAACATTGGCTGGCTTTCCAGACCTGAAGTCTGGCAACCAGGACTTGAGCTGCATCCACACTGCAAAATGCCTGGGCTCTTATCTGTGTCAGTGTGGCTTGTGCTCTGACCCCACCCCACTTAGCAGTGTTGGTGGGCTGGAGTCCAGAGTGGTCCCTGGTCTGAGTCAGACTGATTTCTGTGTGGATGGAAGGGGGCTTGGCTTTGAACCTGAGTCAGAGCCCAAGCTTTGTGTGCTGTATAACGTACACTCAATGGTCCTAATCCGGATGTCATTAACTATTAATTTTCTTGCTTTTACGTGGTTGTTTTTGTAAATGATGTAACTGAATGCTTAATGATGTTAGCTGGTTCATTTAAACAGTTTTTAAAAAAAATATTTATTCTTCTGTAATGGGGTACACTCATGTCTTGTGAGCACCCCCCATTGCGTGAGAGTGTGTGTGCGTGTGTGTGTGCGCACCTGCAGTTTTTTCTTAATTTCCTCTGCTCATGGTGTGACCACTGCGCTTGTCAGGCGAGTCTTCAATGACTCAGTCCTCCGACCGAGTCTCTCACAGTGCATGAGCGAAACAAAACTTTCCTGGGGTACGTTGTCCAACCGGGCCTATCCCAAAGCCCTCAGTAATGTCCTGCAGCTCTTCCTGGACTCAATCCCTTCACAGTCACACATCCTGGTACCCTCAGTGCATCCCTGCAGCCCTCCCTGGGTTCAGTCCTCAGTCTAACCAACAGGTCCTGTTTCAGTACCCTAGTTGACCAGCTTATGTGCAGAGGTTCCTGCTCAGGGATGGAGCAGTGTCCCTAGGGCTTCCTCCTTGGAGACTCTCTTCCTCTATCCTTTAGTCTTCTGACCCCAACTCTTCAGCCGAGTCAGTCTCGGTTCAGCCCCCTTCTGTGGAGTACCAGTTCCATGTACAGTTCTTTCCCTAGACCTGTCTAAATTCCCGTCTCTCAGGGTATAGCCACTTCACCAGGGGCAGTTGGTGGGTGACCCTGGGCCCGCCCACTACTCCGGACCTCTACCCAGGGACCGTCTCAATAGTAGCCACATCCCTTTAATTAACTGCGTTTCCCTGGGCCGCTTCCTCTCGGCTCTTATCTTTGTTGAGTCCTAGCAGCGAGACAGGAACTTTTTTCCAGGGGATACATGTACAGGATTAGCCATTGCTAGAGAGACTCATTTAAATTGAATGTTTAGACTGCAACCTAATTTCAAAGTAAATGAATCCGAGCAAAGAAGGAGCCAGTGTATTAGGTAAGGTTGCTTATTGGAAAGTTTGGGCAGAAATTAGTTCAGAAACACAAGGAAGGGTATCTGGTGAACAGAAAGGGTATTGGTTCGTTTGTTTTGGGTGCTGCAGGAAGTTGTGTACTGAAATTTAAGGTGCTAGTTAAGGATTTTTTTTTTTAGCTAGATTGGCAGCTGGGAGGAAGGTTGTCATATGTTCAGGGATCAATTTTTAGATGAACATATTGCGTTATTCTAAATTTTAGGAAAAGTAGTAGTGAAATGAAATTTTTCTGTTGGTACTTCATTTCCAGAATTTTTCAGTAAGTCACTCTTCTTTTTAAATTAAATGCCTTGTTTCATCTTAAGAGTTTCTTTTTAAGTATTTGAATCAATGTTAAAACAACTAGCTGAGAACATCTGATCTTAATGTTAGCTTCTGAGATGGTAAGAAATATATGCTCATATCTAAGAACCAGCATTAATCTTTTTAATTTAAGTATTCTGTTCAGCAATTGCTTTAATATAAATGAAGTTCACTCTACAAATAATATATTCCATCAACTTATTAAAAAAAACTGAGACAAAGTAAAAGAGAGCATTATCCATCTTTAATAGAAACTGTTAACTTTAAAGGGGTCCATTCCTATTTGTTTCCACTGGAATGGGGTGAGTGCCTTCTCTATTAGTTGCCTTCTTTGTCCTTTGAAAAAAGACATACCTCTTAAGGGTGAGTGGTTTTCCAAAATTACTTGCACAGTTGAATAGACTTCCATTTTTTGAAAGGAAAATCATTTAAATAATTTGTATAGTAATTAAATAAAAACAATACAGGTGTGACTAGAGAATTCAGTGCTGGATACCTTTACCAAAGAGTAGCTGTCATTTTTAGGGCAAATTATGTATAAGTTCTTGTTGCGTTCTTTTTCCTGCACCTCAGGTTATCCCTTTGTTAAAGCATGTGCCAAGGTTTATTTTGAAATTTTTTTCGGAAAGCATTGCACAGAATTAAACCTTTAGGACTAGCATATTCAAAATCCTAAATTTTAAAACTTAATAGTTTCCTACTCATATTCCAAGAAAGTAATACACAATTGCTTAATATACAGATTCTTACATTTTGTTACAAATACAATTTAAGCAATAAATTAAATATTCAATTTTTTAAACAAGCTATTAGGTAGTAAGCCCTTAGGGAGAGCACAGTGTTGCAGGGTTTCAGAAACTTTTTCTGGTTCTGTTATGCATATCCATGGAAGGGAATTAGGGTTTGTAACACCTGTTTCACAATGTAGGATTTTTAGCATCTTATCCTAGAGTTCTTATGTGCCCCCCCATTACCATAGTAGCTGAATGCCTCACAAAATTCCTATAAGATAAGAAAGCACTATTATTTCCATTTTATAGGTGGAGAACTGAGAGAGCGAGAGAGAGACTGAGTGACTTGCCCAAGGTCAAACAGGAAGTGTGTGGCAGAGTCTCATGAGTTCCAGCTTAGCACCCTATCCACTAAACAATTCTTCCTCTCTGTCCCAGTCCTGGTAAAAATCCCCTGTTGGTCAATCACCAGGATGCTATTTTGGGCCAAGATGATGGGGCTTTGTGCATTTAAGCTTCCTGTGATTGAGTAGAGTCCAGACACTGCCTGTGACTTTGGATTTTTAGGTACTCTTGAGGTGTAGTTCCTCCATCTAGGTCCCACTTCTAAGGGCTTGGTTACACTTACGTTTTATAGCGCTCTATCTTGCTGGCTCAGGGGGGTGAAAAATCACCCCCCTGAGTGCAGCAAGTCAGAGGGTTTTAAAGTGTAAACAGGCTCCGAGTGCTGGGCGCTGGGCTCCCAGCGTTCAGAGCTAATTCTCTTGTGGAGGTGGATTACCAGGAGCGCTGGGAGAGCGCTCTCCCAGCGCTTGCACGTGACCACACTCGTGCTTCAAAACGCTGCTGCAGGAGCGCTCCCGTTCATGCTGTAACCGTTGTTCCAGAGGACATGCATCCAAGCTGATGATGGGTTCTGCTTGGTAATGATCCAAAGCAGTGCGGACCAACACATGTTCATTTTCATCATCTGAGTCAGATGCCACCAGCAGAAGGTTGATTTTTCTTTTTTGGTTGTTTGGGTTCTGTAGTTTCTGCATCGGAGTATTGCTCTTGAGATTTCTGACCGCATGTTCCACATCTCTTACCTCTCCGATTTAGTAAGCCACTTCAGATTCTTAAACATTGGGTCGAATGCTGTAGCTATTTTTGGAAATCTCCTATTGGTGTCTTCTTTGCGTTTTGTCAAATTTGCAGTGAAAGAGTTCTCAAATCTAACAACATGCTGGGTCATCATCCTAGATTGCTATAACAAATTAGTATAATTTTGTTCTTCATTCTAAAATAGTTTTGATTCTCCCAAATATCTGTTATCATTCTCTGTGTTTTGTAACCATAACACACTTGAAAATGTTACATACCATGAATATTTGGAACTGTTTGGTTCTCTAATCCAATTTCTGGAAAACTCTTCATTACAATAAAGTTGCTAATATGTACGAGGAGTTAATATTACAAGCGTGGGAGTGAAGCTGTTAAATAAGTCTTGCCTAAAGCCCTAATGAATTCATAGCTATCATAGGGCTGAACCAGGGTTATTGAGTGCTTGCTCTTTGAAAGAATTCAGCAGCCTTTTGGTTAAAATTCTGGGCCTGCATTCTTCCTATAAGAGGGGCATTACTTAGATGAAGTAAAAGAAAATGATCATATGTCTCAAGATAAAATTCTAGTAATGTTATCAGAAGTAATGTATTAGTCAAAAATTTTACTAATGAGAAAGTGTGTTAAAACATGGAACAACTCTTTAATTCACACTTTGCTTGGATTGAGAAAGAATAAGTGTGTTATAAGAATCCATTCTCTGTCAAAATATTTCAGAGCATGATGTCTTTAATTTTTTCTCTTATGAACCAAAGAAAACATTTTAATTGTTTTAGTAAGTTTTCTAAAAATGATATATTCAGAAGTACCCATATGGATTCAGATACCCGATAGAACTGCAAACTTGATGAAGTGACAGAAGGAAAGGAATGACTGACACTGATGGAAGCTGAGATTTCCCAGAGATCCTGGAAGCTTGCACAACTAATACACAATAATGTTTTTACTCTGAATTATGGAAGATTTCTTAAATTTTAAAATTATTTTTCCAAAAAACAGATGGCTTGGTGGCTAGCTTCAGAAAAGCATGCATCATACCAGTGTTCTCTTTGAGCTAATCAGTAATCCCTATTTTGAAAATTTAATTTGATATAGGAATGAGTAAAGTTGTTCAGGATTATTTCTGCTGAATTTGGGGTTCATTTGTTTTGAGTTAAGTTTAAATTTTATTATTTTATGTTGTCTATCTTTGAAGGCTCTTGGCATATGCAAAAGAACTGATTGAAATGCAAAGCAATTTGGGGGGTGGACTGTCTTCTTGCCTGGTTTACACAGCACCTAGTACAAGTGGGTCCTGGTCTGTGACAGGAGCTCTTAGATGCTATGATAATACAAATAATAAATAATAATAATTCAGTATCTGAAATCTGAGATATTAAAAATGTACTTCACTGGTGTCTTTTTTTTTCTCTCTCTCCTAGTTGGGTTGAAAACTTTGGACATGAAGGACTGGGGTTATTGCTGGATGTTTTAGAAAGACTGGTTGAAACAAAACCGTAAGAACATTTTCTGTAAACTTTGAATTTTGTGTAATATGTAATTAAATTGTAATTACAACTTAAATTTTTTATATCAATTCAGTCAGGACAGAGTTGTGAAGAGGAGTCAGCATAAGATCGTACAGTGTTTGAAGGCCTTTATGAATAATAAGGTATGTGATTTGTTGTTACTAAATAATTGAGTTTATTCATAAGGTAGTCTATGCTACATTATGATTTAGATACATGGATTACCATGATTTAACCCGAAATGACTTTATTTACTTGAATGGTTTTCAGATATTATATCTGAAAGAAAACCACAGTTATGTTTCAGCCCCTTAAACCCAGATCCATTAATGTGCATAGATTGTGCTGTACACTCAAACCAAATATTCTGATCCAAGTGGAAATTTGTGAATCTTGACAACTAAACATAGTCAATAAGTTGAACACTGTCTATTGCTTTAAAAGACAAGTTTAATGTGGAAAATGTTATTTCAGTACCACAACTTTGAAATTGTTTCTTCTGTTAGGATGGAAACATCCTTTGTAATTGAAAGTGTGTCTTTTGATAGTTGCCCTCTATTCTGTTTCATTCCTCAGCGTGAAGCTGAGTATCTGTACAACATGTTTCACTAATAGTTCAATGGATTGATTTGTGGACTGATTGTAAAGCTAAAAAATTTCAAGACCTCATTTAATTTCTTGAGCAGTGCACATGGTTTCAGAGTTTAAGTACATAGCCTAATCACCTATTGTGATTTTAATATAAAATGTAATTTCCACTAAATTTTCTCGAAGAAACAAACAATACAAATTAACCCAAGAAGCTAATATTTAGCTAGTGAAATCATAATGATCCATTAAATATAGTCATAATTTAAACTCCGAAGAAAATTGAGCTTCTCTTTTTTGACATTGCTGCATCATTATCCACAGATTTTCCTTTTTGTTTAGCATTGATAAGTATTCCTTTTGACCAGCTAGGAACAGCTCTTCCAACTTTTGTCATGATGCTGTCTTTGACGTTTCAAGATCAAGTTGACTGATCATATGTCCCTCTATAAATTCCTAAACTCTGATGCCTTATTAGAAATATCTTTTATAAAAAATCCAGGCACCAGTTCATTGTTTCTAAATGCTCCAAAAAGTGCTAGTGGGAATGTGACTTTAAAGATGTGTCCTGTCTTTATTGACGTACCTATTGAGGAACTCGCACCAAATCACAAAATATCTGAATAATGATGGTTCATTTGGGGTGTGACTGGGGCCCTAGGGGGGCCATGCTGAGATTGCTCAACTAGGGCAAACTGCAAAGAATGGGGCAGACAATCCCCCAAACTGATGATTATTCTAATGCTTAGATTCATGAAGCCATCAACAAAACAGCTTCTATAATATTTTTCTGGTTGCTCAGAAATTCCTTTAAAGCCCTGAGCTGCCACCCAGACAGCCAAGTCACACATGATGAGGATTGCTGAAAATCTTGTTCATAATATAACAGTTACATCAATCCCAAAGGACTGGCTACATTATCCCCCAGGTCAATGAATATTTCAGATCTTACCCAAATACATGCTTACCCAAATACGAAGATTTATTAAAAAAAGGAGAGAGAGAATTGGTTAAAATATCATTGTACATACAGATATGAATAGAGTTTTTAGGTCAGTTTTGTATAAGAGATGGTGAGCTTTAGAGTTGCAAAAAGCTGTTTTAGAATTAGTCCATAGGTTACAGTCCAATGTTTAATATCCAGGTGATCCAGAATGGAACTGGAGACCTCAGTCTTGCTACTCAAACTTCCCCTGATGAAGCTTAAATAGATCTGAGATGAAAGCATCAGGGCCCAATAGTTTTTACAGAGCCCTGGCATGCTATTGTCAGCTTCTTGACAGCAGGTGTTCCCTGGGTGAAGAGTAGTGTCTTCAAAGCATCCTCCTATTTTGTAACCATCACTGGTAATTAGCTACATGGATTAACATAAGGTGATTGCCTATCTCCCGTCATTTACAGGTAATTTACTATATGCTTAAAAGAGAAATGAAGAGGGTGATGTCACTACATTTACAGTTCAATTAAATGTTATCTCCTTTTGATCTCTGAATTAACAGAATACAGCAATAGACATGAACTGTTAGGGGTTGACAATGTAACCAAACAATATATATGTAAACGCACAAAAAAAGCACAATCTTTATGTACTAAAATGTCTCTAAAGGTTGAATCTGGGTCAATTAGCCTGCAAGTTGCTTAACCCTTTCTGGTCCTGTGTCACAGAGGGCCTTCCCTTGAACCTGTGGATGGAGATAACTCTTTAATAGGTTCCTAACTAGAACACCACCACAAAGGTACAGATAACCTGATATTCTGCTTCAAAATGGTAAATTTGTTCCAAAGTGTAGTACTTTGCATTTGTTGGTATTGAATTTCATCATGTTGATTTCAGTTCTCTAGTTCATCAAGGTCATTTTGAATTCTAATCCTAATTTAATCTAAATCACATTTCCCTAGTTTAGTCATGAGACTGTCATGTGTGACTGTGTCAAAAGCCTTACTAAAATTAAAATGCATCACATCTATTGCTTCCCCATATTCACTAAACCAGTATTCCTGTAAATGAAGGATATTAGGTTGGTTTGGCATGATTTGTTCTTCACAAATCCATGTTGTATATTTGTCACCCTCTCATTGTCTAGGTGCTTAAAAATTGATTGCCCAATAATGTTTTCCAGTGTTTTTTAAGGTATCAGAGTGAGACCAACTGGTCCATAAATTCCCTGGGTTGTGGTTGTTCTCCTTATCAAAGAAAGGTACCCTGTGTGCCTTTTTCAGTCTTCTGGGATGTCACCTACATACCCTCCAGGAGCTCTCAAAGATAATTGCTAATGCTCCCAGGGTTGCTTTTGTTAGTTCCTTAAGTATCCTAAAATAAAGTTAGTCAGGCCCTGCCAACATGAAAATATCTAATTTATCTAACTATTCTTTAACCTGTTCTTTTCCTATTGTGGCTGTATTCTTTTCCCACTTGTTAATATTAATTGTGTTAAGAATCTTACAATTGACATTGACCTTGATGATGAAAAGTAGGCATAAAAAGTCTTGGCTTTCTTGGTATTATCCTTGATTAGCTCCCCAATAAGTAGTGGACCTTTGTTTTCTTTTGTCTATCTCCTGCTCCTAATGTATTTATAGAACTTCTTCTTGTTTTATGTCCCTTGCTGGATGTAACCCATTTTGTACCTTTGCCTTTCTGATTTTGTCCCGATATGGTTGCTCTATTTTTTTGTATTCATCCATAGCAATTTGTCCATCTTTCCATGTATGTCGGATTCCTTTTTCATTTTTCAGGTCATTGTAGGGGTTGTGAGCCTTGTGTTGTATAGGTACAGACTTAGCAGCTCTTCAGTGTCTTCACATTTACACGAGGATGAACAATCCAAGTGTTAAGATGGTTAAGAATGGTCTTTTAGAAAATAAATTAATGTTTTCTTTTACCTTCAGATGTTGAAAAATATCATTCCTAAGCAAATGTTGCTTTGGGCCTTTTCATGTGTTTCATTAATCTTTTCAATTATTCCTAACAATGAAAAATGCTTGGAAACATCAAATTTCCCTATTAAATATTTAATAAACAGTTGGAAAAATGCACTACTATATTGTAATGATGGTTTATGCTCGTCTGTAAATACCTGTACCATCTGACAAGGACTCAAATTGATATTTAGTGAATTTACTACATACGAAATTTTAAGATTTACTGGAATATTGTGTGCTGCATTCAGAGCTTTTCAGGGAATAATGAGTTTCTTAACATCTCAAGGTCAAGAGTTAAAATTAAATGTCGGATGAAAAAAACTTTCAATCCCCAGCAAATTCGTTTTGCATCCTTATATGGCTGTTACTATATCACCTTATGGATAAGTCTTTTCTGTGGGAACACGCAGTTTTGTTTTTTCCCAGTGATGTGGTGTAGTGTAAATTATTCTGTATGTCTTTCATGTTTGTTCATTATTGAGAGAAGAAAAAGTTTAAATGCAACTTTGAGGACGATACAGTTAATTCATATTCTGCTACTGCTATTTAGAATTTATTATTTCTTCAAAGTTTTTGATTAAATTTATGGTAATTTTGTTACAATTCATTTGATCTTTTTGGGATTTTGTGTACCATGTGATTGACCATTTTGGTGTCTTTTTCACATCACTCAATATTGATTAACTTGATGTCAAAGAGGACTGGAGCAAAAATTTTCATCAGTTGGACATTGATATCCATGATTCTTGCAGAAAGAAACATTTCTTATTCTTTACTCCAGCTTCAGTATTTGTATTTGAAAATGCAGAATTTGCAGACTGAAAATGCCAGTTAACAAATTCATTAGACTAATATGTCAGTATCATTCACATTTGCCATTTCTTAAGTTGCAATTTTGCTTGCATGAGTTTTTAGAACTAAGCCTTCGTTATCTGTTGATTTTACTTTAGTATGGGTTGGAAAGAATAATGGGAGAAGAAAGGAGCCTTTCACTGCTGGCCAGAGCAATTGATCCCAGACAAACTAACATGATGACTGATGTTGTAAAACTCCTATCTGCTATATGCATTGTTGGAGAGGAAAACATGTAAGTTTTGTATTTATACATGAAATACAATACACCTTTTTAAAACTTCTAATTGTACTTAAATAGTCATTATCTGTTGAACAAGTTTACGGAAACGTCCATTTTTAGAAAATCTTGATTTCAAATGTATTAATTTTAGAACTGAAAGTAAATCTTTCATGTTACCACCACTTTGTCAGATTTAAGAACCTTCTTACAATTTAACGTTTTAATGTGTTTTCATCACTAACAAGTATACCATAATTGGTTTTCCACAAGTGGGAAATATAAAATAACAGCATGTTAAAATGTTCGCTCCTGAAAACTGAATTAATACCTTGCTTTTTTACCTGTTGGCTATAGGCACATATTTCTTAAACAAGTAGGTTCATACACTGCACATTATAATTCTGTGTTAAAAAGAGAATTAGGATTTATGTTAGTGGGAAACTATTAGTTTAAGTTAGCTATTGACACCTAATAAGAAATTTATTAGTAACAGTGAAATTTACAACAATGGGGGGAGGGAGATGGAAAAAAAATTGACATCCTTCCTCCCCACTCCCATTGTGTTAGATTTTTATTGTTTGTAAATTTCCAATTAGGTTTCAATAGCTAAATTAAGATAAGTTTCCTTCTAACAAAAATTCCATTTTAACACAAAATTACAGTTTAAAATGTATAGCCCTGCTTCTTTTTAAGAAATTGATGCCTATACCCAGCAGGTAAAAAAATAAGGGATGTATGTGAGGGAGATTATGTCTCATAAATGGAACTGTCTTCTAATTTCCTATAGCCTTGAAAAAATTTTGGAAGCTCTAACAACAGCAGCAGAAGAAAGGAACATTGACAGATTCTCCCCCATTGTAGAAGGCCTCCAGGATAACTCAGTCCAGCTGCAAGTAAGTATTCTTTCTTTTATGAAAGTTCTCTTTCTTATGAAGAGAACTTTACATCAAAACAAAAATGAAATATGTATATTGGATGCTGAATTTTTCATTAGAATGAAATGGAAGCTGACCAGATTAGGTCAAGTTTTGCAGTAAAAACTATGTGATTTAAGGAATGTAGGTTAATGCTGAAGCAATTTTTAGGGATAAACCATCTTGACACTGCACAACTGTCACCAGGCCTCAGTAGGTCACAGCTGAGGATGCCAAATTCAGAACAAACTGCTGAGAAATAGGGCAGTCTCCCCCCAGAACTGGTGGTTATTTTACAGTAACAAAAGTAATCTTTGATTTTTAGCACACTGGTTAACAAAAAGTCAAACAAGCAGTCTCCTTAGGCATTACAGCACTTATTTCACCGCACGTACACTAGACTTTATGATGTGTTATTTAAAACTAGTTTAATCAAACAAAGGGTCCTTCTATCCCAATTGATCAGCCATGTAGCCAGCCTCAATATGTAACTCAGATCCTATCCAATAATCACACTGTTGCCAATCCATTAGTATCCAATATTTTAAGGTTTATTTATAAGAGAAAAGAAAGGGGGAGACTTAAAATGGCCCAAGAAATCACACATACGTTCACTACAGCGTACTTGAATCAGGTTTGTAGCAGTGATGGAATAAACTGCAAGCTTGTAAAGTCTCTGGTAATTTCCAAAATATGGGAAGGTCCTCAGTCCATTGGTCAGAATGCTCCTTTTAGTGTAAGTCCATAGCCAAGAGATCAGGGCAGGAAAGGGGCAAAGTGGAAATGCTTCTAGGGTTCTTTTATACCTTTTCCCATGTGTAGGGACTGCTCTCAGTCTTAGGGCCGGTCTTCACTACCGGGAGGTCCAGCATGGATTGATTTAGTGGGTCTAGTGAAGGTCCACTAAATTGATGGCAGAGTGCTCTCTGTGTGACCCCGGTACTCCAGCTCTCTGAGAAGAGTAAGGGAAGTCGACAAGAGAGCATCTCCTGTCGACACAGTTCAGTGAAGACACCGGGGTAAGCTGACCTGAGCTGCGTCAACTCCAGCTACGTTATTTCTGTTGTTCATGTAGCTTGAGTAGCATAACTTAGGTCGACTTATCCCTGTAGTGAAGATAAGCCCTTAGTTTGTGCAAATTTACAGGCACAAAAAGGAGTCCAGGGTCACACGAGCAAGTTACATGCCGTTACATGCTTTGCTGACTCCTAGGAGTAGCCATTACTCATATTCTGGCTAAGTTGTCCACAGGAAGGCTCACTGGAGAGGGACAAGTTGCTTCTATGGCCCATTGTTTTAATTAATGGGCCATCAACTTGAATAGTTAGTTCACAATGTGCTGGCTAGACTGGATGTAAACTACTTTGTGGATTCAGAGTAGCAGCCGTGTTAGTCTGTATCCGCAAAAAGAACAGGAGTGCTTGTGGCACCTTAGAGAGAAAAAAATTTATTAGAGCATAAGCTTTCGTGGGCTACTGTCCACTTCATCAGATGCATAGAATGGAACATATAGTAATACATACATACAGGTAAGTTTGGACATTACCACACAAAATGTGAGAGGCTAATTAGTTAAGGTGAGCTCTTATCAGCAAGAGGAAAAAAACTTTTGTAGTGATAATCCAGATGGCCCATTTAGACTGTTGACAAGAAGGTGTGAGGATACTTAACTTAAGGAAATAGATTCAGTATGTGTAATGACCCAGCCACTCTCAGTCTCTATTCAAACCCAAGTTAATGGTATCTAGTTTGCGTATTACTTCAAGCTCAGCAGTTTCTCGTTGGAGTCTGTTTTTGAAGCTTTTCTTTTGCAAAATTGCCACCCTTAAATCTTTTACTGAGTGGCCAGAGCGGTTGAAGTGTTTTCCGACTGGTTTTTGAATGTTATGATTCCTGGTGTCAGATTTGTGTCCATTTATTCTTTTGCATAGAGACTGTCCGGTTTGGCCAAAGTACATGGCAGAGGGGCATTGCTGGCACATGATGGCATATATCATATTGGTAGATGTGCAGGTGAATGAGCCCCTGATGGCACGGCGAATGTGATTAGGTCCTATGATGGTGTGACTTGAATAAATATGTGGACAGCGTTGGCATCGGGTTTTGTTGCAAGGATAGGTTCCTGGGTTAGTGTTTTTGTTGTGTGGTGTGTAGTTGCTGGAGAGTGTTTGCCTCAGGTTGGGGGGCTGTCTGTAAGCGAGGACTGGTCTGTCTCCCAAGATCTGTGAGAGTGAGGGATCATTTTTCAGGATAGGTTGTAAATCTTTGATGGTGCGCTGGAGAGCTGATAATAGCTCATCTTAACTAATTAGCCTCTCACAGTTTGTATGGTAACTTCCAACTTATATGTGTGTGTGTGTGTGTGTGTATCTGTGTATCTATCTATCTATATCTTACTATATGTTCCATTCTCTGCATCTGATGAAGAGGGCTGTAGCCCACGAAAGCTTATGCTCTAATAAATTTGTTAGTCTCTAAGGTGCCACAAGCACTTCTGTTCTTTTTTACTTTGTGGATGTTACTCCAGGAGCAAACACATTTGAAATATTGGTCCATAGTCAGTATTCATAACTTTAGACACAAAGATGATATATGTGCACAAACAGGATGATCATACTCAACAAATCATAACCTTTCCATTGATACCTTACATGACGTACTTTCTATAATATTTGTTGCAATTGTCTAACCGTGGCAATATTAATCATATAAATGGTCAGGTTTCAATCATACATCATTATAATGACTTAATACACTTAATATTGACTTCCACTTTTCTCAGTCCTAGGAAGTCATTGGGCATAAATTAATACATGAAAGGTGGGTAACATACTCTGTACATGGAAAAACTCCACCTCTGTCAATTCAATTGATGTTTTTTATCAGAATTAAGTTTAGGGAATAGACTGTAATATACTCTAAATTGCTTAATAATCATACTTACCATTTATCCTTTATCTCTTTATATGGTATATTGGTTTTCACATAGTTGTTTTGCCTAAGTAGTTGAACTGTGTGTTTGTCAAAGCTGAGGTACGTTGACTGAAAATGGCAGGGGACAGTGACTGCAGATTGATAGATTTCTGGAGCCTGAAAGCGGTGGTGTGGTGCTTTAATCTGATCTTTTGCATAGCATAGCAATAGAGTCACACCCAGTAATTTCTACCTCAAGACCATTATTTTTGTAAGTTATAGCATATCTTTTAGAAAGGCAACCAGTCTTGATTGTTAGACTTGAAGTGATGGAGAATCCACCATGTCCCTAAGTAAACGGTTCTAATAGCTAATTACCCTCACTGCTTAAAATTTGCATTCTATTTCTAGTCTGAGTATGTCTAGCTTCAGCTCCCTAAGATTGGATCTCATTGTTAGCTTGTCTGGAGTGGCTCGTGACTGTGAGTACCTACTTCAGGGCAGACAGTCAAAAACACTGTAGACACCTGCAAACTAGTGGGGTGTTCTATAATTAGATTTCATGAAGCCGGTAACAAATGTGAACTCTTGGATTACTGTAACACTCTTACTAGAGAGTCACAGATAGACTAGAAAATCTAAGGGGACTATCTTCTCACCCAGACAAACTGGACTCAGTGATAATGGCCACTTACACAGAAAATCACAACATATTTAGGTTGCTTCCATTCCCGAAAGACCAGTCACTTACTCCAGATGAATTGGTATTCTAGATCCTACACCATCTGTAGCCAATACCGTAATAAGTAATCTAAAGTTTTATTAACTAGGAAAAGGGAATACGAGTTTTTTTACAGGTTAAAGTAGCAAACGTACACACAAATGAGTTACCATCTAAATCTTAAGAGTGACAGAGTTGTAGCAATCTGTCTATTCAAAGAGATTTTCAGGGCAGACCAAGGAGGGACCCCTGGTGATCCCTGGTTTCCATTTAGTATCTCTGGCCCTTCCAAGTTCAAACAGCCAAAAGATGGAAAACTTTCCTGTGACTTCGCTTTATTTCTTTCATTCAGTTTCCCAGCCCACAGGATGAGCTTCCTTGCATGCAGCATTTCCCAGGTGGGACAGGACCATTAATCGGTTCTTTGTACTGCAATGATTATTCATGGCCCATCTGATTTTGATAGTCTTTCTGGATGAGCTGGAGGGGATGGTGTCTGAGTTCACAAGTTCAGGGTATGACACCCTGACACCCCAATATTCACCACTATCATGTAATTAGGATATGTTTTGTACAAAGTCGATCTTTTGAGGTATCATTCTAAAAGTCTTAATCTGCTAGACCAGGGATTGGCAATCTTCGGCACGCCAGGGTAAGTCCCCTGGCTGGCCGGGCCGGTTTGTTTACCTGCTGTGTCCGCAGGTTCAGCCGATCGCAGCTCCAGGACAATGGGGGCTGTGCGAAGCGGCGCAGGTTGAGGGATGTGCTGGCTGCTGCTTCCCTCAAACACAAAAAGCAAATGGGATGTTAGAAATCATTAAAAAAGGGATAGAGAATAAGACAGAGAATATCTTATATAATGCCCTTATATAAATCCATGGTTCGCCCACATCTTGAATACTGCGTACAGATGTGGTCCCCTCATCTCAAAAAAGGTATACTGGTGTTAGAAAAGGTTCAGAGAAGGACAACTGAAATGATTAGGGGTTTGGAACGGGTCCCATATGAGGAGAGATTAAAGAGGCTAGGACTTTTCAGCTTGGAAAAGAGGAGACTAAGGGGGGATATGATAGAGGTATATAAAATCATGAGTGGTGTGGAGAAAGTGAATAAGGAAAAGTTATTTACTTCTTCCCACAATATAAGAACTAGGGGCCACCAAATGAAATTAATGGGTAACGGGTTTAAAACAAATAAAAGGAAGTTCTTCTTTACTCAGCACACAGTCAACCTGTGGAACTCCTTGCCTGAGGATGTTGTGAAGGCTAGGACTATAACCGGATTTAAAAGGGAGCTAGATAAATTCATGGAGGTTAAGTCCATTAATGGCTGTTAGCCAGGATGGGTAAGGAATGGTGTCCCTACCCTCTGTTTGTCAGAGGGTGGAGATGGATAGCAGGAGAGAGATCACTTGATCATTACCTGTTAGGTTCACTCCCACTGGGACACCTGGCATCTACCACTGTCGGGAGACAGGATACTGGGCTGGATGGACCTTTGCTCTGACCCAGTATGGCCATTCTTATGTTCTTAGTTACTCATTTTGCTTTCAGTGAGACTAGCCTCTTGTCACGAAACATTGTTTGCAAAATGCCAAACTTCCATGATATCGTACCAGAATGCAGGTCCAGATATATTGTAATGGAGAGCTCCTTCTTGTAGAAAGCAGTGGGAAGGTTTTATTGCTTTTAACTTTTTAAAAGCACTTAGCAAATTACCTTAGCTCTGGATAATTATGGATATTCAATCTCTTTAGGAGCCCAAAAAGGGAATTTAAAGCTGAACCCATACATTTGTAGGGTCCTACTAGCGATGTGTCCTATTTTAAATGGGAATAAAAACACATTAAAACGTAAAATTGTTGGTAACAAACCTGTGAACGTTTGGATGTATCAATCGTGGATGGCAAGTCTCACAATCTCTTTAGGAAATAGTTTGCATATGAAAAGATATTTTTAAATAGACTTGGAATTCAGAATGTTTTTATTAAGCAATGCCAGGTCACACTGTAGAATTTATGATCCTTCAAAATTTACCCTGTATAGATAAGTCATAAAATATTACATACTACATTACTGTTGCCCTATAGCAGAGGTGGGCAAACTACAGCCCGTGGCCACATCCGGCCTGCGGGACCATCCGGCCCGGCCCTTGAACTCCTGGCCGGGAAGGCTAGCCTCCGGCCCCTCCCCTGCTCTTCCCCCTCCCCCGCAGCCTTAGCTTGCCATGCCGCGAGCGCTCTGTGGCGGTGGCTCTGTGAGCTCCTGCCAGGCAGCGCAGTGGCATGGCTGGCTCCAGCCAGGTGGTATGGCTGCCAGACATGCTGCTCTGAGTGGCATGGTAAGGGGGTGGGGATCAGGGGGGTTGGATAAGGGGCAGGGAGTCCTGGGGGGCAGTCAGGGAGCAGGGGGTGTTGGGTAGGATGGTGGTCATGGGATGGGAAACGGGAGGTGGGGGGGGGGTTGGATAGGCGTGGGAGTCGCGGTGGGCTGGTCGGGATGGGGGTGTGGATAGGGGTCAGAGCAGTCAGGGGATAGGGAGCAGGGGGCGTTGGATAGGGGGCAGGGTCCCTGGAGTGGGGATGGTCAGGGGACAAGGAACGGGGGCGTTGGATGGGTGGGGAGTTCTGAGGGGTGGGAAATGGGTGGGGCCAAATGTTTGGGGAGGCACAACCTTCCCTATCCGGCCCTCCATACAGTTTTGGAACCCCAGTGTGGCCCTTGGCAAAAAAGTTTGCCCACCCCTGGCCTATAGAGATGATTCTTGCTTATATTATATAGAAATGCACCCTAATATATCTAGGCCTAAAAATACATTTGACAGTAACCAAGCAAGGCCTGATAAAATGAGTCAAGTTAAGTGAGACAGGTCAGAGACAAGTTAGGGGTAAGTTAGGACATAACACAGGTTGTTACAAATATGATCTGGTCCAACCTGGTTTTTACAAATATTTTAGTTGAAATGTTAATGTTTTGGAAAAGGCTATTTCAATTGAGTTATTGATATGGCATTTATGCATATATTAATTAAAATAGTTTAATATTAAGTACCCAGTGAGGGAGTAGAAGGTATTTTAATTACAGTAGAGGAAATATATGTATGATGATAGGTGCTAATTCATTAGTTTTATTGTAAATGATTATAAAAAGGGAAAGACACTAATTTTAGATAGATGTGCCCATTCATCATCAAGGTACCATTAGAGAGAAGATTATATTCATTCTTCCCATCAAGCATGGACTGATCACTCCTGGATGCATCATTTCATCTTAGAATGTGGGTATAAAATACTGTGTATTGTGATGCCTGTTTGCTTTAACTAGTCTTTTAATTTTATCACTCATTGTCATTCACAGTTCCCCACTAAGTTATCTGTAGCTGTCCTGGAGGCTTTGAACCTTAAAGAATTCAGTTTGTTTTTATTCATCTTTAAACTACTAATCAAAGGTTACACTAGACATATCTGACTTAAAATATTATGCTCATTTAATAGAAGATGAACTTTGCTCTCATTGAGTTATTTAAAGTTTTTTTTTCTTTCTCAGCAGTGTTACTATTGGAACTAATATAACAAGTCATATTAGTATCCCATTAATGATGTTTAAGTTAAGATGCTTTTATCTTAAACCTTGTATAATGGTTAGAATGCATCCTGCACAAACATTGTAAGTGAGGCTTATGTAAGCATTTCTGCTCTCTAATGGTAGATGTTTTTAAAGTTGCAGCCAGTATTTGGAGTGGGAATTGTCACAAGAGGATTGGTGCCTACAATCCACCAACTAATTTAAAAACAGCAGTAATTGTATGAAATCTGTGTTAATGAATGTTCCAGACTTGACACACACAATTTTCAGAAGGTGGAGGGGAGTGTACACCAGCAGCATGTAAGGAGCCAGAGAGAGAAGGGGACGAAGGAAAGGAGGCGTGAGCAGTTTGACATATTGTCTTTAAAAGTGTCTGAGAAAAGGCTTCTCTACTTAAAATCTGAATTGAGAGAACACCTTTTCCTAGGTTTCAGAGTAACAGCCGTGTTAGTCTATATTCGCAAAAAGAAAAGGAGTACTTGTGGCACCTTAGAGACTAACCAATTTATTTGAGCATAAGCCTAAGGAGAGTGATCACTTTAGATAAGCTATTACCAGCAGGAGAGTGGGGTGGGGGGAGGTATTTTTTCATGCTTTGTGTGTTTAAAAAGATCTTCTACACTTTCCACAGTATGCATCCGATGAAGTGAGCTGTAGCTCACGAAAGCTTATGCTCAAATAAATTGGTTAGTCTCTAAGGTTCCACAAGTACTCCTCACCCTTTCCTAGAAAGTTTCTGATAATCATTCCTTTGTTTTTCTGCTATACACATACACATTCACATTCACATACACATGGTGCCTAGTAGCCTAGAAGTCATAGACCAGGACCCCATTGTGCTATACAAACACCCCAGAAGAAGATAGTCCCTGCCTCGACGAACTTATAAACTATTTAAAAGGCAAGAGACAACATATAGCTACAGATAGAGAAAGGGAGTATAAGGAAACAGTCAAGCAATATTGGTCAGCATGATAAACAGTCTTAGCAGACCAGCAGCCTAACCATTGTCAAGCTTTCTGTAGGCATCACAGCAAAGGAGAGTTTTGAGGAGGATTTGGAAGGTGGATCATGAGGTGGCTTTGTAGATGATTCTTCTGAGGCGCTCCTCCTAAACATGAAAGGGGCAGCATGGGAGAAAGCGCACAAGTGCTTGTTAAATTTTCAGATAAGCGGGTGATGGAGGTTGGCACCCTGGGCTGATTAGAGGCAGAGTTAACTTCTCATAGCAAATGAGAGATGACCGGTAAAGTGGGGTGTGATGCTGTGTATAAGAGAGATGTCCATTTGTATCATTGTTGCTAACACTGTTGCCAGTTGCAACAAATCTGATACAAAGTATGTCATGTAAGGTGTGAATGGAAAAGTTATGATTTGGTAAGTATGATTAACTTGTTTATATACACACACCTTCTTTGAATCTGAAATTATGACTATTGGCTATGTACTTTGATCTTAAAGATGTGCTGTATTCCTGGGTACACCCCCCAGATAGAATTTACATTAGGGCTAGACAGCTATGTGTTGGTGGCCTATCAAGGGCACTCCACCCTCACAATGGTCTATTGAAGAAACTCATTCTGTCCGGATACTCTTTGTGAGTAAGCCTCAGACAGGACGGAGCGAATGGCCACCCTGTGTGATTCAGCAAGACATTTATGGGCATGTGTTGTTCTCATGTGACTCTGGACTCCATCTTGCAACACTAACTTTCCACATATGGGGCTGCAGCAGAGAAGTAAGGGTGGCATGGTATGGTATTGCCACTCTTCTGTGCTGCTGCTAATGCCAGTGCTGCCTTCAGACCTGGGCGCCTGGCCAGCAGCCGCCAGTCTCTGGCTGCCCAGCTCTGTTTGGCTCACTCAAGGTTGTGCTTCGGTTTATTTTACCATCCTGTGTAATTAGGTTGGGCACCACTATTATGAGATTTCTGTTGGCTCTTCCATGTAGTTGCTGTAGAGCAATGATCATTCACTATGAGAATTTGCAAAGGTTTTGCCTTTGTTCATCTGACTTTTCTTCTGGGACGATGATTACATTAACTTGCTTTTGATTGTTTGTTTTTTAAGAGTGATCATAAAATCACTGCACAAAAGACACTTTAATTGAAAAGGAATAGTCAGAGCTATTTTTCCCCAGGTGTTTCTGTGAAACTCAACACTTTGGGAATTCTTGCACATGAAGAAGGAAGCTATTTTGTATGTCCTCTTCAGTAGAGTTTTTAGACTGTCTAGGGTGATCTGTATCTTGGCTTTCAAGAACTTGTATTTTTTCTGCATGTGAAATTTAAGTTGCCAATTTTCATTGTCACAGATTTTAAATATATATTCGCATGTACAGATTTCAGTTATTTACACTGTTAAAGCATTTTTTGCATAAAATCCATAATGCATTAATTCATCAAACACTTTAAATATTGAGTATAACTTTACTATAAACTCTCTTAAAATACTGTTACTATGGGTGAAATGATCTAGGTTCTTGTATAAAATTGCAGCATTCAGGAGAGAGAAACAGAACTGAAATGATCTATTTTATGGTTTCATGACAAATATGTTTTTCTCACTTTCTTATTTGGCATCCATGGCTTAAGTAGATTTTGGTAAATTAAAGTATCTTTATTAATAATGACTTACACATGACAGATTACATTTAAAACTATAAAATGTGGAACACTAAAAATGTAGGTATTCAGATTTCAGTAATGCCCTTTTAACATTAAAATATATTGAAAACGAAGAAATACTATAGCTATCTTCTTTTTCTGTTACAGGTAGCTTGTATGCAGCTTATCAATGCTCTTGTAACATCTCCTGATGATCTGGACTTCAGGCTTCACATCAGAAATGAATTTATGCGCTCTGGATTGAAGGAGATATTGCCGGTAAGTGGCTCGGTAGTCTGTCTCTGCATTAATATTTAAATCAGTAGAATACCTTAGTTGAGGGAGTTGTATGAAATGCAGTCTAGAATATTATACTAAGTCTGAGTATTAAAGAGGTTACATATGAAAAATAGTTTTGAAAGCTGAATTAAAAAAATTATACATTATCTAGACGTATTAAATCAGAACAAATTTTATTATTTTAATGACAGAAAATATAGAGCAGCATGTTGTGCAGTTACAACTTTTTTATTGAATATTTAACATTGAATGACTAATAAGAGTTCTTGTAATGTTAAATATTAAAATAACATAAACCTATGAAAGTTGCTCAGAATTGAAGGGCTCATTTACATGTGCAGTTATTAGTTGTATGTATCTTTCTACTACCTTTTCTTTGCAGCAATTGACATGTATAAAGAATGATGCTCTAGATATACAGCTGAAAGTCTTCAATGAGCACAAGGAAGAAGACATGATTGAGTTTTCCCATCGTTTGGAAGATATTAGATCTGAACTAGAATATCCTTTTGGGAAAGAGGAACTTAACATGTACAAACAATAATGCTTTAGTATCAGAAAATTCAATTCAGTTTTTGTGTTACCAATATAAGATTTTGTAACACAAAACTTGACTGAAATGTTTTTCTTTACTGTGTTTGAACAGTATACTGCATTTTAGTAGTTTGTTTAAAATAAAAAGAAGTATATCCTAGACTGCAAATAAGAGTTCCTGTTTTCTTCCCCTTAACTTGTTTACTGAAGCAAATGATGTTTACAATATGGTGTGGAACACAGTAAAGGACACTAGTGCCGAAGGATATTTTCTTTCTATTCTCCAGCATCTTTTGCTCATACGAAATGATTATTTTATACGGTAAGTTAAAATTGTGGTAAATATCAGCTCTTTAGCTCTTGTGTTTCATTGTGCTTCAATAAAATCTAGTGACACATTATTTTGAGTTAGTCTATCAGTTTTGCATTTTGGGTTGCTATTAGAGAAATAATTGATATTGTACAAATGGCATTATTACTGCATAATAAGATGGCATAAAGAAGAGACTGAGATCTGAATGAGAAGAAACTAAACATGCTTATTTTCTTTTTGGTAAGAACACAGTTGTGCTTTAATCCACAACTTGAGGCCTTGTCCATATTGGGATCCCATATTGGGATCATTAAAACAAAATGTAAAAATAGTAGTCTTCTCGATCATGGAAATCATGCTGGAATCTTCCTAGAAATATGGCTTTAAGTACTAACGCTAGGTGGATAAAGGTTCAATATTAGATCTACAGATAGTGATGTATGTTCTTAAATTAAGATTACTTGTGTTCTTGAACTGGGAGTACTAGGTGTACAATTCAGACATGCGCAAACAATGTCTTTTAAAAATTTGGCCCCGACTAAAGATACGATGGGGAGCTGCTAAGTTGCCCTATATTTAGGCTTCCAAATACTCCTTTAATTAAAAATTCTTCTTCAAGTGTTTGCTCATGTCTGTTCCATTCTAGGTGTGTGCCTGCCACATGCACAGTTATTGGAGACTTTACCGTAGCGATATCTGTAGGGTCGGCTGCAGTGCCCTCTGGAGTGCCGCGCTTATGTGTCGGTATATTAGGCGCCGCTGGGCGCCCTCTCAGTTCCTTCTTACTGCCTGTGGTGGTTGGTCAAACCACACCTCTCCCTTGCCTCGCAAGTGGTCAGTGGTTCTTTCCCTTTTGACTTTGTGTTATAGCTGTAAATAGTTTTAAGCCCTATACTGACTGGAATAGGCCTGTGTCTGTCAATGACCCACATGGCAGCTGTCTGAACTGCCTGGCCGGGGGGAATCTCACAGCAAAGACAAGTGTTGCATCTGTAAGAACTTTCGTCCCAGCACAAAAGGAATGTGACATTCATCTGAGAGCCCTCCTCATGGAGGTTGCTCTTCGCCCAGCCTCAGAGCTGTCTTGGCTGGACTCAACCCCCAGCACTTCGGGCTCGGTGCATAGCGCATCCCCGGCACTGGGCTCTATCTAGCACTAATCCCCTTCACTGGTACCCAAGAAGTCTAAAAAGTGGGACTTGACACTGAGCAAAATTGACCAAGGGTCATTGGGTAAAGGACCCTGTTTGGGCTGCCTGCCCATGCCAGAGCTGCAGGAGGGCACGTCCCTGAGGGAACCTTCTACTCCACTAAGGGATCCGCCACCGACTCCAGGAAGCAGTAGGGGATGCATATTGATGGTGGAATCAATGCCTGCCCAGAGAGCAAAGGACTTTCCCAATACAGCTGCCACTGTGTGTGGCTTGGACCCGGCAAAGGCTCCATAGGCGGGCAAGCCAGCCATGAAAGCTTCCCAGAAGGTGAGTGAACACCGCCAGTCTCTGGAGCCAAGGCAGAGCTCTTTGTTGCTGTGCCCCTGGTCTCTGCATCAACGTAGGTCACCACCGGTTCGCAGCCACAGATTGCTGGCACCATGTTCCTGGTCTCTGCCATCTTGTTGAGACTTGCCCAGAGGGAAGTGCCAGTCACCGTATGGTTGGCACCATTCATCCTCATGCCGACTATCACCGTCATCTAGACGCTCCCCAGCATGGCACCGGTCTGCCTACTCAAGGCACTGTTCACCCACAGTGAAGGTTAGCCGCCAGACTTGGGCGTCGACATGTCCACTATGGTCAATGGAGGAGGATTCCTCTGGCAGAGAGAGGGAGTTCAGCTCCTCGCCAAGACAGCACCTATGAGATTGGGCTACTGAGGCTGTGTCCATCTCAGAGATGTCCTCCTGGCAGCAGGCCCATTGGCCTGCGCAATGGTTACTGGAATGCCTGGGGCGTGCCAGTTATGCCAATGCCCTCATCACACCAATCGTCGGTCACCATGTCAGACAATCATCAAGCAGCACCAGTGGCACTGGGCTTGGCGCACGAGGCACAAGCAGATGCTGAGGTGGTGTGGTAGGTACCCACACCGAGACCCTCTTCCCCCAATGGGGGATGATGCCCTGAGCCCTTCGCCAGTGGTTCAGTCATCCTCGTCCTCTCCAGATGAGACTGTGGCTGAACCCTCTTGCACTAGCCCACCAGATGACTTTAAGGAGCACCAAGCCCTGCTCTGAAGGATGGCCACTAACTTAGGCCTACAGGTGGAAGAGATGGCGGAGCAATCAGACCACTTGTTTAATGTGCTCTCCACATCCACTTCTGCATGTGTTGCCCTCTCAGTGCATGAGGGGGTCCTAAAGATGGCCAAAGCTCTCTGGCAAACCCCGTTCTCAATCCTACCCACTTCCAAGAGGGCTGAGAAGAAGGGGTTCGAATACTTATATGCTTATCCACCCCTGGGGTCAAACGAGGGCATTCTAGTTCCAGCCCCCAAAATAAGGAGGCCAAGACCTTTTTGGCAGGAAAATTTATTGCATGGCCAGTCTCCAATTCAGTCGTGAACCACCAGGCTCTGTTGGGGAGGTAGAACTTTAACCTGTGAGACTCCCTCCATAAGTTTAAGGACTCCATGCTCCAGGAGGTGGCCCAATAATTTAGGGCCCTTGTTGAGGAGGGTACAGCAGTGGCTCTGTGTTCCCTCCAGATGGCCTGGGACATGGCTGATTTGGTGGCCAGGATGGTCACCTCAGCGGTCGTCATGAGACGCATTTCCTGGACAGGTAGTCCTTGATACAAGATCTTCCATTTGTTGGAGTGGGACTCTTTGTGGAGGAAACAGACGCAAGGCCGCACAGTTTGAAGGACACTTGGGCCACCCTCTACTCAGTGGATTGCATAATCCTCAGTTGGCGAGGAAGCAATTCCGGCCACCTCCGCTGCCAAGGCCTTGGCAGCCTCAGCAGGAGTCTACGTGCAGAAGTAATACTAGTTTTAGTCACTGCCATCCTTCCTGTTTTCATTTACCTGGGCAGCCTGGCCCGGCGAAACACCACGGGGGCCAGAAGTGTGCATTTTGACCGTGCGCCCTAGTCAATTCCTTGGATCCACCCCATCTTTCCCTCAACCGTCTCCATTACTATCTTTCAGCCTGGTCGCAGGCTACCTTGAAGTAGACAACCTCCTACAACGGGGGGTGGTGGAGGGGGTGGTGGAGGAGGTCTCTCAGAAACGGAGGGGGAAAGGTTTCTACTCTCACTGTTTCCAGATCTCGAAAGCAAAAGAGGGCTTAAGACCCATTCTGGACCTATGGCGACTCAACAAGTACCTCCAAGAAGTTGAAGTTGCGCATGGTTTTACTGGCCTCCATCATTCCCTCCCTGGATCTGGGAGACTGGTACGCCGCTCTCGACTTGAAAGATGCTTATTTTTGTGTATCAATCTTCCAAGGACACAGACGGTTGCTCTGTTTTATGTTGGGCCAGCGCCATTTACAATTTATGGTGCTTCCCTTTCGCCTCTCCTCGGCTCTGTGGGTATTTACAAAATACATGGTCCCAGTAGCCATTTACTTGAGGTGTCATGGGATCCAGGTCTATGTCAATCTCAATGATTGGCTCATCAAAGGTTGTGGGATCAAGTGCAGAACAGATTTGATCTGGTGTGTTCCACCTGTCACAACCTGGGCCTGTTATGAAATGAAAATAAATTAACCCTCATATCAGTGCAAGGAAAAGAGTTGAATGGAGCAGTCCTCGACTCCTCATGAGCCAGAGCTTTCCTTTGGGAGGCCTATTTCCAAGCCATGTCAGAAGTGATCTCCCGTGTAAGGGGCCACCTGCTCACCACTGCCCATACTTGCCTAAAGTTGCTAGGCCACATGGCTATCTGTACTTACGTGGTCCGTCATGCCTGGCTCCACCTCCGGCTGCTACAGGAATGGTTGGTTTCAGTCTACATCCCCAACAGACACAATCTAGATTGGGTAGTCAGGGTGCTGTATCACATCCTGTCGTCCCTGGAGTGGTGGTTGAACTCTGGGTTGGTATTGCAGGGAGTTGCCTTTGCGGCCCTAGCCCCTGTCGCTAACTCTGGTTTCCAACACCTCGGACCTGGGTTGGGGATTCCGCCTGGGTGAGCTCAGTACACGAGGCCGCTCGTCAGGGATTGACTGCTCCCTCTACATAAATGTCAGGCAGCTCAACACGGGTCACTTGGCCTGTCAGTCTTTTTGGTTCCACTTACAAGGCAAAGTGGTTCAAGTCCTGATGGACAACACCGCCACGATGTTTTATATCAACAAGCAAGGCAGAGCCAGATCATCTGTTCTCTTCCAGGAAGCCCTCCTCTCTGGGATTTTTGTGTGCAGCATGCCATTCATCTCGTGGAAGCGCATCTTCCCAGAACCAGGAATGTATTAGCAGATCTCCTCAGCAGAGCCTTCTCATCTCGACACAAATGTTCACTCCACTCCGAGGTGGTCAGTGGGATCTTCTGAAAGTGGGACTCTCCCCATATGGACTTGTTCGCAACTCGTCAGAACAGGAAATGTCAACTGTTCTACTCATTTCGGGGAATTGACAGGGGCTCCTTGTCGGACAGCTTCTTACTCCTGTGGTTGGAAGCTCTGATGTACGCTTTCTCATCAGTGCCATTGCTTCACAGAGTGCTCATGAAGATCAAGCAGGATAAGGCCAAGGTGATTTTGATAGCCCCGGCTTGGCCTTACCAACACTGGTCCGACATGCTCATGGACCTGTTGGTGACGACCCCGATGCAGCTGCCCCCTGGCTGGATTTCTTGTCCCAGAATCATGGCAGGCTCCTGCACCCGTATTTAGCAGCGCTGCCCCTAACAGTTTTTGGTTGCTGCATAGTTAACTGCAAAAGAGCAGGAGTGCTTGGCCCACATTCAGCTGGTCCTACTGGGTAGCAGAAAATCCTCCACTAGAACAATCTACCTGGCCAAATGGCAACGATTCATGTGCTGGATCTCGGCCCAAGGAGTTAGCCTTGAGCAGGCCTCGCTGCAGTCGATACTGGACTACCTTATGCATCTCAAGCTCTAGGGCTTGTCCCTTCCATCAATTAAGGTCCTCGACCCCTATCTACATCCCTTACCACACCCCCGAACTCGTCTGCCCTCTATCCAACTCTTCACCTCCCCTTACTGCGCTGCCTGGAGCACCGGCTCAGGCCGTGGCTCTGCAACTGCGCTACCTGTCTGCCCAGAGCATTGCATTGGTGATGTGGTGTGCTGAGGCTGCGGGGGAGGGGGCACAGCAGGGGAGGATCCGGGGGCTAGCCTTCTGGGCCATGAGCTCAAGGGCCGGGCAGGAGGGTCCCGCTGGCCAGATATGGCCTGCGGGCCGTAGTCTGCCCACTTCTGTCTTAGAGACTAACAAGTTTACTTGGGCGTAATTTTTGTGGGCTAGAACCCACTTCATCAGCTGCGTGAAGTGGAAAATATAGGAGCAGGTAAAAAAACATGAAAGGGTGGGGGTTGCCTTACCAAGTGTGAGGTCAGTCTAACGAGATAAATCAATTAATAGCAGGATATCAAGGGATGGAAAAATAACTTTTGAAGTGGTAATGAGAGCGGCCTGTTACAGACAGTTGACAAGAAGGTGTGAGTAACAGTAGGGAGAAATTAGTATTGGGGAAATTAGGTTTAGGTTTTGTAATGACCCAACTACTCCCAGTCTTTATTCAGGCCTAATCTGATGGTATCCAGTTTGCAAATTAATTCCAGTTCTGCAGCTTCATGTTGGAGTCTGGTTTTGAAGTTTTTTTGTTGAAGAATTGCCACTTTTAGGTCTGTTATCGGGTGACCAGAGAAATTTGAGTGTTCTCCTACTGGTTTTTGAATGTTATGATTCCTAATGTCAGATTTATGTCCATTTATTCTTTTGCCTAGAGATTGTCCGGTTTGGCCAATGTGCCAGCAATGCCCCTGTGCCATGTACATGATGGCGCATATCACATTGGTAGATGTGCAGGTGAATGAGCCCTGATGGTCTGGCTGATGTGATTAGGTCTTATGATGATGTCCCTTGAATAGATATGTGGACAGAGTTGGCACCGTGGTTTGTTGCACGGTTTGGTTCCTGGGTTGGTGTTTTTGTTGTGTGGGGTGCAGTTGCTGGTGAGTATCTGCTCCTGTAATTTCCACTTCATGCATCTGATGAAGTGGGTTCTAGCCCACGAAAGCGTACGCCCAAATAAATTTTAGTCTCTAAGGTGCCACAAGGACTCCTCATTGTTTTTTCTCATAAAGAATCTCATCTATTGCATATTGCGCATCAGTGTTGTTTATATCTTGCCAGTGGCTAACTGGATGTGCCCTAGCTTCCGCACCTTAAAGCCCCACCCAGCAAATTTGTTCCCCCAACTCGCATACATCATGGGTGATAAAACTACAGACAGGCTTAACTATGAAACAGATTTATTTAACAAGACTTTAAACAGTAACTGATAGGACCCCCAAATAAAACAGTACATAAAGGGTATTCAGGTACAGGTTGGCTTAACAAATTGACATGGTCCAGGTCCCAAACCCACAAGACAAGGGAGTTTACCACAGGTAAGGTACAGACATACTGCACCATGTTCAGAGGAATGAACCCATGACAATGGATTTCATGGACTAGGTACAACAGGATTCTCGAACACAGGTAAGACAGGAATCAATCAGGAACAGGTAACTGGAACAGGAGTTTGGATCTTTTACTGTGATCTTCTGTAGATCCATCGAAGTCTTGGCTAGGACATGCACTGTGCTGCCACCAGGAAGGAAGGATAGTCCCTTCTCTCAAATGCAGCAGTTTTTTATGTTCTCTTGTTACTAGGGAGATCACATACCATATTACCCTTGCTCTTTTCCCGCCTCAGAGGGAAAAAGACCTCAATCGTCTCAAGAAGCAGGGCACCAACATGGTGGACAAACCACAACTATTTAGAAACAAGATGGCAAAGTGCAAAAACAAAATGGAACTTGTAGATTTTCTCCTAAGTGTTTGACATTACTTAGACCACTTCTCTCACAAAGAGCTCTCCACGTTCTACAAAGCTCAAGGAACTTTGCTAGTGTTTTTGAGAAACATTCCCAACTTCTGATGGATGCAGGCCAACAACATGGTCATCTGTATGTATGTTTTACCAGACATTAAGCTATCTCTGAAGCTTCTAGAGATGTTGGTAGATTTGGAGATGGTTCTACAATCCCTTTTCTGATGGACTCTGAGCCCTGACTACCTTCTGAATTACTTAGCAGTCACCTAACATGTAATCACTTGAACAGGGGGATGGGTGTTTATTTACCTGTTTTGCAGCTGTTGCTCTTTGAGATATATTGCACATGTCCATTTCATGACCAACTCTCCTTCCCCTCTGCTTCGGAATTTAGTTCATTGTAGTTCATGTGGGGTTGGGATGGCTCTTCCCTTTATACCCTCAGCTGGAAATACAAGCAGGCTCAGGGTGCATGGACTACACTTTTGGGTACCACTATAGGAAAAAACTTTGGCTTCAGTACATCCCTAACATGGAATGGATATGTGCAGCACATCTAAAAGAACAACAGCTACAGAATAGGTGAGTAACCACTTTATTGCAGTGTTTCTAGCCTGCCCTCACTTTAAGAACACTAGATATGACTAGAGAATACCCCATCCTGATATTTAAGAACAAAACTTTAATTTGATAGGAAATTTTGAAATGTACAACAGCTTTAAATGTACAACAGCTTCTTTGTTACATGGGGTCGTCCGCTTCGCCATAATAAGGTGAGAGGTAGGTTATTGAGATCCATGCCATTGCCACAAAGAGAAGATGTCTTCTTGGCTGCTGGTCATACTCTACCAAGAGGAAGACTCTTTTCTGCACAAGTTCCACTGCTGGCCAACATTTACATCCCTCAGCTCTGTGATTCATCGTAGGCGAGTAGAGGGAAAGGAGGACCAGGCAGTGGAAGAGCGCATGCAGGAGAAGAGACAAAAGCTGCCGAGTACATGTGAGGAAGAAAGGGGCTAGTAGGCTGGAATATATATGCAGGAGGGCTAGGTGATAGAAGGGTTAGGGGGAAAGAAGTACAGAACTTACGGGTGGGGGAGAGAAAACGAAGAGCGAAACAAGGGTGGGCCTTTTTAAAGGGGAAAAAATCAGTTGCATTTAAAGTTAAAACTGCTTACATAAAAAGATGTGAGGAACGTATCCGGTTGCTGTAGGTGTCAGAGATATTGCGTTATCTTAAATGGAATCATATTTGTGTGGGATTTGATCCGTGCTGCATTAAAAAGTTTGAGACCCACTGGTTTAGCTGTATTTGTCCTTGAATGGTGAAATGCTGTGAACTTGTTGGAATTTAAAACTCTAGTTCTATGAAGCTAAGTCATACTAAATGCTTTGGCCTAATGTATTCATTTTGAAATACCGTTGATTTATGACACTAATATAAGTATGCACTGACAAGTAAAAACATTGTAAAATGTTTTCCTTCTCTTTCCTTCTTTAGACCCCAGTATTTCAAATTAATTGAAGAATGTGTGTCCCAGATAGTATTACATCGAAGTGGAACAGACCCAGATTTCACCTATCGTAAAAAGTTAGATGTAAATTTCAGTCATTTAATAGGTGAGAGCAGTTTCTAGAAATGATTATTTTGTGGAAATGTGTTTGTGTGTTTTTAAAAAGCAAAGAGTTTAAATGTTGTATAACATTAAGAACCTTATAACTTTGTTTTTAGATGTTTGTGTAGATAAAGCAAAAATAGAAGAATTTGAAGAGAGAGCTTCAGAACTTTCCAGGAAAGTAAGTAATTTTGAAGTTATCTAATCAGAAAGAGGGTTTACTTGATTACTATATAAATTTTGTTACTGCAAATGTGACAGTCACAACATATTTTTATTTTTCAGTAACCAAGTTTATTAATTAGTGAAAAAATGTGTTGTATGTGTGTCACATGTAGTAGAAGGCAGGGATCTAGTGCCAAGTTAATTACTGCATTCTGACCCTATTTACAAATACTTGGTAGATTTTTATTTTAAATTGTAAACAGCAACCGTAGCTTTACATAGTGAGAAACTGAAGTCTTTTATATATGACTGGAGTTGTATGTTATAAACTTTTTACCCAGTAGAATAGACTGAGAGATTGAGAATAAAAATTGACACATTTTATAGTCTAAACAGAATACATTCTAACTCTCAGATTTAAGTCAGACTTCATTTACACTACATTCTTGAATAGTGTATCCCCATAAACAACTTTAAGTTTTGATAGATGGTATTCCCAAACTGATCTTTGAAGACATTTTTTACCTTGTAGAAAAGTCCTTTTAAACAAATACTTGTATAATCTAACTAAAGTATTAGTTTGATAACATCAAAACTCTTACTGTAATCTGCTTGGTTAATGCATCACATTTCATCCATTAAAACACACATGATACTGTGGTGAACTGATTGATATATTTGGATGAAATTTGCAAAGTGCTCCCTCCACTAGTAATTGCTATGGTTTTTCACTTGAGGATTAAAATATTCAAGTAAGAGTTAACTGGTAAGAAAGCTATTCGTTTCGTGTTGAAAGATTAAGGAAATATTACAATTTTCTGAAGCAACATAGCAGTGTTGTTAATATCCACTATGCTCTCATGTTGTTTTTTTCTCATACAGTTTGAAAAAGAATTTATAGTCTATCAGGAGACCCAGTCCCTACTGCAGAAAAAAGAAGAAAAAATCAATGCGCTAGAAGCAGAATTACAGGCTTTTAAATCCCAGGTAAAGGACAATATTAAATAACATTTTTCTATACCATAATGTCACTAGTGAAACAAGCATACTTCATTTAATACTTTTCAGACCTTAATACAATGTGTGAGGTTTTTAAAGAAGAAAAATGAACCCATTTTCAGAACATAGTTTACTATCAGTTTCTTTTGTTGGTGTGCCACAAATCTTTATTAAAAAGAATTGTAGTATAACATTAATTAGCTGCATGAACTCCCAGTTGATCCCTGTTTTGTGCCTAGGCTTATGATAATTAAACCAGTTGCTTATATTTCATTTGGGTTTTACTTTTCTTGTCACAGATTTCCTGAATAATTAACCACAAAGGGTAAGAAATCTACTAGTAGATTTGGCATTCATCACTGATCTTTATCCCACCACAGGAAATTATTCCTCATGCAATTTATTTTGCTGAACCTTCAGCAATGGGTATCCTGCAGTGAAAGATAACCTCTAGCTGAATGAGAACACTTTCTAATAATTTTTCAATTTCCAAAAGTAAACAGATTTTAAAAGATAAGAAAAGAGAGTAAATCCAGATTTTAAAGGAGCTAACTTGCATATAACTGCTGCACATTATACATTTAGATATTAAGAACATATGACCAAAAGATTTCCCAATGTTTTATAGCGAGGAGTAAAAGGAATAGAATCTAAACGTTGACTAGAAGCACAGCTCCTTGGGTAAGAAGTACATGTAGGAAGTCGAAGAAATATATTTCTTCCAGTACTTGCTCATGTACGTTCCATGCTAGGTGTGTGCACGCTGCATGCACTGTTGCTGGAGAATTTTCCATTAGTGGTACCTGTAGGGCCACTTGTAGCACCTTCTGGAGCTGTGCACATATTCGCTGGTATAAGGGGTGCCGCCAGGCCCGCACCCTCTCGGTTCCTTCTTATTGCCTGTGATGGTTGCTGAAATGATTCTTCTTGCTGCGGCAGGGCCCCTTTCTCAGTATTTTGGAATTTTCTCTGTTCATTCTTAGTATATACTTAATATATATAGTTCTTAGTTAGAGTTGGCATATATAATAGCGTAAATAGTTGTTCCTGGTGTCGAGGGACTTTTTGCCCGAGGGACTGGGCATGCTCCCGTTCCCAGGCTTCAAGCCGTGTGTCTCTTGTGACAAGCTGATGCCAGTGAGTGACTTGCACCCTACATGTCTAAAGTGCCTGGGGGAATCTAATGTTAAAGGTAAGTGCCACATCTGCGGGGACTTCAGACCACGCACTAGAATAGACAGACATTCAGCTGAAGGCCATTCTCATGGAGGCAGCCCTCAGACCAGTCTCGGAACTGAGCCGTTCTGAATTGGTGCTGAGCACTTCGACATTTGTGTGGAGTGCTTCCCCAGCACCATGCTCTTCCTGGCACTGTTCCTTATTTCTGTTGCTAAGGAAGAAGCATAAGAATCAGTACACTGTGACAGGGTGCTCTCCAGTGCAGAAAAGGGACAAGTAGAAGAATGGCAACTCAGTTAGACCCATGCTGGGCCACTCATCCTCCCCTGAGCCATTGATGGTGCCGCCGATTCCATCTAGAGTGCCGAGTCTAGTTCGAGACCCACTGCTGACTCCTGGAAGCAGCTGTGGTGCCAGGCGTTGGCCGCCTCCTTCAACATTGGAGGTGTTCCAAGCAGCAAAGGACCTGCTGGCCCTCCCAATTCTGCCAACCCCACAAATACCCCCAGCAACCAAGATAGCCAGTGACAGGAGAGAGCAGGAAGTGCTGAGCTCCTTCCCGGTACTGATCACCTCTACACTGTTTAGAAGCAAGCCTTCCATGATCCTAGCACAGCAGTCACTGACCTGTGCCTGTCCTTGGACCCCCCAGCACCACATGGTGGCAGAAGTGGGTACTGCTCCATCATGGTTGTCAAGGGAAGAATCCTCTTCAGATTTCCAAAAGTAAATTCCAAGGGAATCTCCACCTCACCAAAACCTTACCAGTACCCAGCCTACACTCCACCGGACTTCGGTACCGGCCGTCACCTGGCCACTGGCTAATGCAATGGCTATATTGGAACCCTTGGGAATTTCTCCCAGTACCTCCCCTGCTTCCCACCACACATACTCGGTGGCTTCAGATAGACGTACCGGACCCTGATTCTGATACTGACCCTGGTGCCACTTTCCAGGATGTGGTCTCAAAAGACATGGTGGAGGCAGAGGAAAAGGAGGGTACTGTCCCTCCACTAAAAGCCACCTCTTCATTATCCCCAGGTGAGGTGGTGGCAGGACCCAGTAACTGGCTCCCTCAGGATGATTTCAGGGCCAACCAGGATTTCCTTAAGAGAGTCACAGCAAACCTAGGTCTGGAGATTGAGGAGCTTAAGGAGTCTGCACACAGTCTGATCAACATCATGGTGGCAGCTGTGCCCTCTAGAGTGGCTTTGCCCATTAACGAAGTAGTGATGTGGCAGTGAAAATCCTGTGGAAACCCTGTCTTCTCTCCCCTCCCCCCCCAAAGAGGGCAGAGAAGAAATACTATGAACCGGCAAGCAGATTCAAGTACCTTTATTCGCACCCCTTCCTGGGGTTCCTGGTAGCGTTGGTAGCAAATGAGCAGGACAGGAAGGGGCAGTCGAAGTGCTATCCCCAAGAAAAAGATGCTAAAAGACTTCTAGACCTTTTTGGGCCGAAAGTTTCGTCAATGGGCAGTCTCCAGTTAGTATCTCCAACCAGCAGGCTTTGCTGGGGAGGTACAATTTTAATCTAGGGGACTCGTCCAAATTTAAGGATTCCCTCCCATTGGAGTTGAGGTAGGAGTTCATGGCCATCCCGGAGAAGGCAAAAGTGTGGTCAGAACATCCCTCCAAGTGGCTCTGGATTCAGAGGACTCAGCAGCCAGGACTATGGTATCGTCAGTCACTGTGAGGTGCAGTTGGTGGCTCCAGTCCAGAGGCCTCCCTCCTGAAGTTCAACAGTTTGTCCAGGATCTTCCCTTTAGAAGGCTCCTCCCTGTTTTTGGAGTCGATGGACTCGAAACTTTATGGCGTCAAGACTCGAAGGCCAACATGCAGTACTTAAGACTTCGCATGCCACCACCGTCCAGAAAGCATTTTAGACCCAACCAGCCTTCCAGATTTGCAGCATCTACCAAACAGGCGCACTACAAAAGAAAGGGAAAAGGTTACAAGTGTTGCAAATCCCTCCCGTCCACATCAGCCTCACAGTGAGGCTCTCTCAGATGTCCTGGCGGTTCCAACCAGGCCTTTTGAAGGTGTGCCCTTGGGCATTTATCAGTCTCAGCTTTGGATCGGGCCCCTCTTTTGTCGTTGGACTGTCTGTCACCCTTCATCCCAGTGTGGTTACATATAACATTGGACCATTGGGTCCCTTTAGTTTGTATTAACCCACCTCCTTTTCTTTCATCCTCCTTCCTCTTCAGGAACCTTTCTCAGGAGCAACTCCTCGCTCAGGAGGTGCAATCCTTCCTAAGTGTGGAGATCATAGAGGGGGAAGGGATTTTACTCCTGGTATTGCCTAATCCTGGAGGCCAAAGGGGGCCTATAGCCTATTTTGGACCTGCATCGCCTCAACAGATATGTCAAGAAACTGAGCTTCCTCTTGGTCTCCCTGGCTTCTGTCATTCCCTCCCTGAACCCAGGAGATAGGTACACCATCCTCAACTTAGAGTGCTTATTTTCATATCTCTATCTTCCATGGCCAAAGAAGACTTCTCAGGTTTTTATTGTGGGTCAGTGCCACTATCAGCGCTCTTCCCTTCAGCCTATTGGCAGCCCCACAGCTCTTCACAAAGTGTATAGTAGTAGTAGCAGCAGCAGCCTTCCGGAGTCGCTGAGGTGTGCAAGTCTACCCTGACAAATGGCTGATCAAAGTTCAGTCACAGGCTCAGGTATGGCACAGCATCAGTATAGTCCGGGTCACCTTCCAAGTGCTGGGCCTGCTGATAAATGAGCAAAAGTCAGCTTTGATCCTAGTTTAGAGAATAGAGTTCTTTGGGACAGTGCTCAACTCAACCAAGCCAGAGCCTTCTTGCCAGAGACCTGATTCCAGACTGTTGGACCTGATATCGAAGGTCACGATCCACCCAGGAACAACTGTTTGGGTCTGCCTCAAACTATTGGGACATGGCAATGTGTACTTATGTGGTACAGTATGCAAGGCTTTGTGTCAGACCCCTCTAGATGTGGCTGGCATCAATCTACTCCCCAAGCAAACACCACTTACACTTAGTACTCTGTTCCGCTTCTGGTCCTCGCTTCCCTGATATGGTGGAAAGACCCAGGTTCGGTAATGGAAGGGGTATCCTTTGCTGCCCCTCAACCATCAGTCGCCTTGGTCTTGGATGCGTCAGACCTAGGGTAAACAGCTCACCTCAGGACCCAGGGCCTGTGGTCCCAAGAAGACCTCTCCCTACTTATAAACATCAGGGAACTCAGGACAGTACACTTGCCGAGTGTTTCTTCTCCAGATCTCGAGCAAAGTGGTGCAGGTCTTGACAGACAACACTGCATCCATGTTTTATATCAACAAGCAGGGAAGGGCTTGATCTCTGGCCTCGTGCCAGGAAGCCTGCAGCTGTGGGACTTCTGCGTGAATCACTCCATTCACCTCAAGGCGACGCACCTCCTGGGAGCCCGAAACATACTAGCAGATCACCTCAACAGAGCCTTTTCCTCTCACCATGAGAAGTCTTTTCACCCGGAAGTCAGAGGTGGGGCTTCCCCATGTAGACCTGTTTGCCACCAGGCAGAACAGGAAATACCATTAGCTCTGTTCACGGTGTGGGTACAGCATGGGCTCCCTCTCTGATACCTTCCAGCTCTCATGAGCAGACCATCTACTGTATGCCTTTCCTTTGATCCCCTTGGTTCACAATGTTCACTTAAAAATCAAATGGGACAAGGCAAGGGTTATCCTGATAGCACTGATGTGGCCATGCCAGCACTGGTTCGGCATGCTTCTGGACCTCTCAGTGGCAGCGCAATTTGTGCTCCCACTCTGCCCAGACTTGATCTCTCAAGACCACAGCAAGTTGCTTCAGCTGAACCTTGCCTTCCTGCGCCTGACTGGATGGATGCTGTGTGTCTGACCCCCAGGAACAGGCCTCCTTGGATCAGGTTTGACTGCTTTCTAAATAGAAAGCCTTCCACCAGGGCTACCTACTTGGGCAAGTGTTATATGTTCCTCTTGTTGAGCCTTTGAATGGAATCTCTCCATTCCAATCTTCTCTACAGTCTATCTTGGACTATCTGCTTCACCTAAAGCAGCAAGGTCTGGTGCTCTCATCTATTTAGATTCATTTATCAGCCATTTCAGCCTTCCACCTTCCAGTGAACAGCAGAATGGTGTTCTTATGTGAAATGATGGTCCGGTTTCCTCAAGCGGGGCTGGAAAAACTCTATGCTCAGGTTCACGAGATGATCCCTCCATGAGACTTAAAAATGGCCCTGTCAAGGCTCCTGGGGCCCCGTTTCAAGCTGTTAGCTGTGTGCTCCCAACTGCTTCTCTCCTGGAATGTTGCCTTCCTGGTAGCTATCACTTTAGCCAGAAGGGTCTCTGCGGTCAAAGCCCTTTTGTTGAAACCTCCTTACACAGTGTTCTTCAAGACAAGCTTCAACTGTGCCCCATCACACCTTTTTACCCAAGGTGGTGTCACAATTCCACAGCAACCAAGTCATTTTTTAACCTGTCTTCTTCCTAAAGCCTCATAAGTCTGCTGAGGAACACCTGCTTCATACGTTGGATGTTAGGCACGCCCTCTCCTTTTATATTGAAGAATAAGCCCATCCACAAATCCACGCAACTCTTTCTTTATACCAATAGCGGAACGGATGAGAGGGCTACGTGTCATCCTAAAGAATCTCGTTCTGGCTAATCCGCCTGTATTCAGGCTTGCTACGAGCAGGTGAATGTGCCGCCTTTGGCCATCGTGACTGCTCATTCCACAAGAGCTCGGGCTTCAGCAGTAGCATTTCTTGAGCAGGTACCAATCCAGAACATCTGCACAACTGCAACCTGGTTGTCAGTTTGTACCTTTACGCAATCCTATTAGGTCATCACTCAACAAGCCCAAGATGATGCCAGTTTAAGGAGAGAGCAGTGTTACAGTCAGCACATTTGTGAACTCTGATCCCACCTCCTGGAGCACTGCTTGTGAGTCACCTAACATGGAATGGCCATGAGCAACCACTTGAAGGAAAAATGGTTACTAACCTTTCGTAACTGTTCTTCGAGAGGTAGTGTTTGTACCCATTCCAAGACCCAATCTACTAACCCTCTGTTGGCGTTACTGCCAAGAAAGAACTGAGAGAGCTGGTGGCACCCATTATGCTGGTGCTTATGTGCACGACTCTAGAGGGCACTAGAGCCGGCCCTATGGATACCACTAAGGGAAAAATCTCTGCCAACAGCGCACCTGGTGTGCTTACACTTCGCATGAAATGGACATGAGCAACACGTCTTTAAGAGCAACAGTTACGAAAGGTTACTAACCATTTTTTCTTGACCATGTTTTGTTGGTTTACATCTTGAGCTTGTATAGACACACTTCATAATTTTAGTTTTGTTGACAAGTAAATTAGTTTATCTGTATGTTTTGTGCAATTAGCCATTGATATTCCATAAACACTATTAAGGAATTAAGTACTTATTTTAAAGGTACACATCTCTTCACCATCCCCCCCCCAAAAAAAAAAACCCATGAAATCAACTGCCTTTTCAAAAAATATTTAACTACTTTCTTATAGTGGTAGACGGGCTAAGAAATGACCAAATTTTATATAAATTTCTTGGCAAAACTGACCCAAAAAAACCCCACCCCTCATTTTTTGATGGTGACATGAGGTGCTGTTTAGCTTCTGAGCTGTACTCTATTTTTTTAATTCATTGAATTAAACATAGCACTTCAGTATGCTTTTAGCTGTACTCATGGTGTACACACTACAAACACACCCACATCAGTTACGTATAAATCTGTTTTCCAACTTTTATATATTTAAAAAAAATTAACTGTTTTGATTTATTACACTTTTGGATGCTGCAAGTAAACCACTTCAGGCGGATCTGAATATTTAGGACAAGTTTGAAAAGAGACCCTTCGTCTTCTCATTCCATTAGCAACTACTTAAGATAGTTAATTTTGTGTGTTGGGACCCTCTTTCACTCTTTCTGTACCCTAGCTGTTTTGTAGCATTGACGTATATTCATAATTATTTCTTTTAATTTATTAGCCAGTTTGAAAAATGTACCTTAAGCCTACTAGTCAAGGTGAAGCAATTTCAGAATTAGCCATTATTTTTTGGAACTCAAGGAGGACAGCTGAGCTCCCAGAGGATTTGGAGAAGGGCAAACAATTTAAAGGAATAGAGCGGTTGTGTACTATTTATTGTATTCTGATATTTCCTTGTTTCAAAAATATTTCCTATCCTTTGCTTAATCATAAAATCATAGAAATATTGATCTAGAAGGGACCTTGAGAAATCAAGTCCAGCCCCCTGCAATGGGGCAGGACTAAGTAAACTTAGACTATCGCTGACAGGTGTTTGACCTGTTCTTACAAACTCCAGTGATGGGGATTGCACAGCTTCCCTTGGAAGCCTATTCCAGTGCTTAACTACCCTTATAGTTAGAAAGTTTGCCCTAATATTTAACCAACATTTCCCTTGCTGCAGATTAGGACCATTACTTTTTGTCCTACCTTTAGTGGAAATGGAGAACTGACCACAGTCCTCTTTATAACAGCCCTTAACATTTCAGAAGACGGTTATAAGGTTGCCCTCCCCCCATATCTTTTCTCAAGACTCAGCATTTCCTTATTCCTTTTTCTTCACAGGTTAGGTTTTCTAACCCTTTTATTGCTTTTTGTTGCTCTCCTCTGGACTTGCTCCAGTTTGTCCACATCTTTCCTAAAGGGTTGGACACAATACTTGGGCTGAGGCCTCACCAGTGTCCAGAAGATCGGGACAGTTACCTCCCATGTCTTATGACTTTCCTGTTAATATTCCCTAGAATGATACTAGCCTTTTTCACAACTGTATAATGTTTGTTGACTCATATTTACTTTTTGATCCACTTTTACCCCTGGCCCTTTTTCAGCAGTCTTGCCACCTAGCTTGTTTTCCCCCATTTTGTAGTTGTGCATTTGATTTTTCCTTCCCAAAGTGTAGTACTTGGCACCAGTTCTCCAATTTGTCAAGGTGGTTTTGAATTCTAATCCTGTCCTTCAAAGTGCTTCTATCCTCTCCTAGCTTGGTGTCCTCTGCATATTTTATACGTTTACGCTCTACTCCATTATCCAAATAAATAATGAAAATATTGAGTAGTACTGGCTCCAGGACTGACCCCTGTGGGATCCCAGTTTGACAGTGAACCGTTTATAACTACTCTTTGAGTATGGTCTTGTCAAAAGCCTGACTGAAATCAGTATATCTCACATCTACTCCTTCTTTGAGTAGTGTCCCTACAGGTGCCCCACTCTGGGCACGCTAGCACCCCCTGCACCTTCGAGCAGAGAATTCTCATAGCAGTATCCATTGGGCCCACTCGTGTGTGTCTTGTGCTCCGTGCTGTTATTTAGCACTGTGTGGGAAAACAGCCCTCAGTTCCTTCTCAACCACGTTGACCTGGGACGGTCTAGTCCACTAGGCCAGTAATGCTGTCAAAGTAGGAAATTAGTGTGGTTTGACATGACTTGTTCTTGAAAAATCCATGTTGGCTGACCCTCATAATCCTATTGTCCTGTTGGTGCTTAATTTGATTTTTTTCCCCAATACCTTTCCAGAAGTGAGGCTGACTGTTCTATAATTCCCTGGTTCCTCTTTTTTCCCCTTTTTTAAGATAGGTGCTATGTTTGTCCTTCTCCAGTCCTTTGGGGCTACACATATCCTCCCTGAGTTCCAAAAGATAATTGCTATTGGTTCTGAGATTGCTTCAGCTTGTTCCTTAAGTATCCTAGGATGAATTTCATTAGGGTCTGTTGACTTGAATATATTTAACTTCTCTAAATATTCTTTAACCTGTTCTTTCCCTGTGTTCCTTGCTCTTTGTCGTTAATATTAATTGTGTGGAATATCTGGTCACGGTTTTACAGAAGACTGAAGCGAAATAGACCTAGAAATAGACCTCAGCTATCTTGATGATGTTAGTTCCGCTTCCCTGCTAAGTCGAGGATCTACACTTGCCTTCCTTTTTCACTTGCTCTATAATTTCATGATCACTTTCACCCATTTCATTATCACTTTCATCTTGTTGTTTAGACGTTTATAAAAGAAACAAACAACAAATAGTCTATATACTGCAGTAGTCTATCTCCATTCTTCTGGTCAGTAATATAAATAAGAACCAGTAGCTAAAAGTGTATTTCTGATCTCTATAATATTGTCAATCAACTCTTTATTAAATATGTTTAAAACAACTTACAACTAATTTGTCAAAAGTGCAGAAATTATAGTTTTATTTTAGATTTATACAAATGTTAAAAAAGGCATGTCTCCATATGCTCTAGGTGCCATGGACATACAGAGCTGTTTCACTATTAAAAAAGTATTAATTGAATAACTTGTGTTACAAATACCAGTAAAACTCATAATTGCCAAATACTACTTGAACAGGCACCTTGCTTTTGTTACACCTCTTCTCTATTCCTGCCTTCATTCTTTTTTTAAAATTTCCAATAGCAGATCCAAGTCTAGTTTTTTCCTGAGTTGTCTTCCATGTCAGTTTCACTTTTACTTTATGGATCCTGTTCTGAGGCTGCTTCTTTCATATCAGCTGCTGGGTTGGTATGTGCCTAATAAATTTGAAGCATACCCTCACCAA
Source organism: Lepidochelys olivacea (assembly GCF_965140295.1). Lineage (NCBI taxonomy): Eukaryota > Metazoa > Chordata > Testudines > Cheloniidae > Lepidochelys > Lepidochelys olivacea. The sequence continues at coordinate 69,812,232 of NC_140411.1, read as the reverse complement.
ATAGTCTCTGATAAATTTTCACTCTGCTATGGATCATGCACATTTAGGATATCACGGTATTGATTTAACCTTCCAAACACGAAGTGATGTCATCTTCACAACTGTTAGAGCTAGAAACTTACTATTTCATTTGCAGAATCAAAACTTTCTTCTAAGAATGTGAATGGCTTTTGTCTAGGAAAACAGATTTTTTTTTTCCCAAGTCCTGTTTGTTCATGTAGTTTATAATAATCACTGGACCAAGTTAGTCCCAAGTGATGCCACTGGTTCTGGATCCTTGATTGTTGGAATAGTTTTTTGAGCTGTAATAGCAGCTTGAGGATCTGACCATCTTGATTTTTGGTTTGCTTCAGACTCTGGCTGGTTTAGATAAAAATCCATCTAGGAGCAAGAAAAATTATGCTTAGAAATACTGTGAAAAAGAGCTCTTTCTAAGCGTAAAAGCTTGCCTCTCTCACCAACAGAAATTACTTTACCCACCTTGTCTGTTTTAGCAATTGTATCACGTCCAATGAAACAAGGTGTTGAATACAGTATCTCTAGGTATGTTTTTGTGTCTGCTTCTGAGTCTAAATTGTGTTTGCAAGACGAAGAACTTTTATTATGAAAGATATGGACGTAACGAGACCATGTCTGTTTCAATAAAATTCATATTTCATTGTTTCATGGAGAAGGAGTCTCACTGAAAGTATTACTTTTCTATTTATTCTGTAAATATGAACCTTATGGCACTCAGTTTAAGAAAATGAGTGAATAAATTTTTTTTCTCCCCAGTATGACTCCTTACCGCATGGATCAGATGTTCATTTTTTACCATCAATACAAGGAGGCACATCTATTCCTCCACCAGCTGCTGCAGCACCTGACCAATTACTACCACCTCCCCCACCAGCACCTTTTCATGGAGCAGTGCCTCCTCCGCCACCACCTCCACCACTGCCTTTTTTGAAGGGCTCGGGAATGCCTCCATCTTTTGGTGCACCACCACCTCCTCCTCCGCCACCAGGCTTACCTGGAGTACAGTGGTCTCCGCCTCCACGTACATTGCCCTTTGGATTGAAGCCTAAAAAAGAATTCAAACCTGAGATCACCATGAAAAGGCTCAATTGGTCAAAGGTAAAACTTAAATATGGAAAATTTCTGGTGCCTAATTCACCATCGAAATTATAGTAATTTGGCATTGCCAGATGGGTAAGCTGTGTAGAATGAATGTCAGTTTAATGAAAATGTAATGTTGTATCAATCTCCTATTATGCTTTACTTTTTCTTTCCTCCCCACACTTTGCTCCTTCCTTCCTCTAGGGAGTTCTGCTTCTGTCAGTATTTCCATCTTATCACTTGGTCGTCTTTAAAAATAATCAATTTTTAAAAAATCATTATCCTTTATATTAATACAAATGTTTGGACCAAAAAACTCAGTGTAAAGAGTTATTCATTGGAAAAATATAGCTAAAAAAGTAAAGTATTATATTTGTGTTTGAATCAGAGAAGGTCTCCCTTAAAATTGATGATGTTTTAAATCTACACTGATGTCAAATTTTCTATATTTATATTCAGCGCACATTTAACCCTTTAACTAATAAGGTAGTACTGATAAAATACTTAATATTAAAATCTTTGTCTATAGACATTTGTCATGAGCGCTTCAACAGAAAAGTCAGATTTATGTTAAGAATTCTAAACAAAAGTTGATAAAACTCAGTTTGTGTTAAAGATCTTGGTGTTTGTATTGACATCTTCTAAACATTAGCATTTAATTTCTTTCAAACAATATCTTTAGTACATTAATATATTTTAGATATACCGTATTTTCAAAATTAGAAATCTTTGTAGTTGTGAAAACAGTGATTGAAATACTCTATGAACATGCAGCCTTTCAACTGTCCAGTTATTATTTTGTATTATCGTACCACTTAGGAGTCCTAGTTGTGGACCAGGACTTCATTATGCTAGGTGTTGTACACGCATGCAACCAAAAAAGACAATTCCTGCCTAAAAGAACTTACAATTTAAGTACAAAACAAGGGGCAACAGAAGAACAGATGGATACAGATAGATGGGTGTACCTGGAAACAATGAGACAGTATTGTTCAGCATGGTATGCGGCAGTCTTAGCAACCAGCTGCTTCACCATTGTTATGTATTGTGTAGACCTTACAGCAAAGTAGAATTTTACAGAAGGTTATGCTACATATTTACAGGAATCTTTGATATCTCTTTGTTTTGCAGATTAGGCCACATGAAATGACTGAAAACTGTTTCTGGCTAATAGCAGATGAGGACAAGTATGAGAGTGCTGATTTGCTTTGCAAACTGGAGCTTACGTTTTGTTGTCAAAAGAAAGGTAAGTAGTTCATTGACTTGATTTACTACTTTTAAAGCTGTTTTTTCTAATCAAACAAACCATTTGTAATCACAGCCTACTAATTTTAAAGAATAGTATATATATCAACTACTTTGACTCTCCGTATTTTACATGAGAGCACATAAAAAATATGTAATCTGAAAAATAGTAAATTTTAGAGTCACGCTTCATTTTTATTGAAGAAGTAATAGTCTATCCCATCATTTTGAAAGCAGTATGCAATGTGAGAGTTAGAACAAAAATTTCAGTGAAAGACACCAAAATGCTTCCTGGTATTTTCAGATTATTTTGCTCCGTCATATTTAAGAGTATCTGTTCATACAATATAAAAAGATGAGCTATTGGCAAACTGGTGAGTCTCAATGTAGATTGCAGAAGTTATGGTGTTTAGCTTGCAAATATACATGATTTATTGATGCACCAAGGATACAGACATGCCCACATTGAACAAATATTGCAGCGATTAAACTTGTGAGTATAATTGACCCAGGCTTTCCCAGAAACCGTTCTTGGTGATCTTTTTTCACGAGGTTCCCTCCTTCCTACACATGAAATCCTGCTCTTGTTCAGTCTGTCCCTGACCCAATTTTTTTAGGCCTGTGGAAAGGTCAGCTATCCCACAGATAATCAGAGGGCAGCCCCCTCTCTAAAGTAGTTTCATGTAGCCTGCTCCTGGTTTTCTCCTCTTTCTCTCCATTTGCTTTCTGAGTATGTTGCAACCAAGGATTTCCCTTTCAGAGCCTGTGGTTGTGTGTTGCTACCTTCCTGAACAGGAAAATTAATAATCTCATGTCCTCTTGACATCTGAAAATCTGAACTGTGAGCTGTTTCCCTTGTCCCAGAAGTGGGGAGACAAGACCAGTAGATTTGGTGGCATCTATGGGTTAGGACTGCCCTTGGCAGAAATTCTCCAAAGTTTTCACTTTTTTCAGTGACAGGGCATATTTCTATCACAGCTATATTGAAGTATGCTTTTAAGGAGATGTCAAAATAGAGATTGGTATATCTTCACTAACATTGACTGTTGAGGAAAACACTGACATTCTATACTGATACAGAAATAATTGTTTCTGTACCAAGTTAACTATGTATTCATCAGAATAATGATTGTGGTGATTGCTTTTATTTCTTAGGTGCTAGTGGCATGGTTTCAGATATTGATGTGGCATTAAGAACAGTATTGTTTGGATTAACAGAATCTGATCCCTTTGTTATGTTGCATGGCAAGAATTACCTTTATTTCAGGGTGATTAATAAGTTATAATTTATTAGGATTGCATCCAGAGATGCATTTCATAGGCTTTTGCAGAACAGATACCTTGAGAAACTTGCAGTCTAAAATGCAGATGTGATGGTGAAGATGAGAAGAACGACAGCGTGAGATTGAACATGGCTGTATTAACTTCGTGGGGTGACTGATTTTTTTTTTTCTTTGTAAAGAAGTTTTTTGTTTTAGTTCATTTATTGTAGATTCTATGCCTGAAGTGAGTTTCTATGAGATACTTGAATGAGGTGAGACTGGTGGCTTGAGAATTAGGTATATGGAGGGTATCCCTGACATAGGGAGTAGCATGGGAGTGGCAGATGAAGGTAATGTCATGCCTCATTGCATTGAGAAAACTGAGTAAGTGCTGGGGACAGCATAGTAAATCAGAGCCCTGGTTGAGCAACATTGCCCCTTTATCTCCTTCAGAGTCTGGACAAGAATTTTGAATTTATTCTTTAGATCGCATTAGGTGCATTAATAGATGAGTCCTTGTTGTTTTATTTGGTAGAAAGGAATTTGAATGAGCCAATAAGTTTACTGAAAATGTTTAGTAATTTCAGCTGCACACTTACTAACCTGTTGAAGTTCTAGTAATAAAATTGTTGAAAGCTAATGACAATTTATTTTTCTGTAAATGTCTGGTTTTTTAAAATTTTTTCTTAAACTTCACACTAACCCCATCCCTTCTAGATTTGTTGGTGCTAAAATGATAAGCATGTGGCAAAATGGCCTGAGCCAAAGAAACCAAACAAACATGCATTAACTTTTAAATAACTCACTCTTCCAGCTACCTATGCAGCATTGCTTTTTCAGGAAAGCACTGTCAGACTGGCACCATTCTGAAGTCTCTCTTTTGTATGTGCGTAGTTACATTATTCTCAAAAGGCATGCCACTGCAACAAACATAAGAACAATGTATGCGAGGCTGCTTGTCAACTGATCAGAGTTTAAAAAAAATCAGATTTGGGGAAAAAAACCCTGTTCTTTTTTGAAAGCTGGTTCCTGTCTGTGTTCCACTGTGGGGTAGGCATGCGCTCTATGCGCCTGGAGTAGGAGAATTTTGAAAGACATGTCCATTGGCATGTGCATGTGCCCTTGCTTTCCTCCACTGTCCGGAGCTCTCCTCCTTCAAGACTTCATGCTGTATGTATTAAAGATTGTGTTAGTGCTTTCTCTATATAGTTACTCTTAAAGATATAAAAACTATAGAAAAGTTTTCGTAGTTTGATTCCTTATCTCTGGGGCAACCCTCCCCCCCATACACTCTTTTATGGGTATCGGACTATGCCCAGAACTCAGGGCTTCAAGAATTGTCTCCTGCCCTCATTCCTTTTGGTCAACAGTGACTATCTGCTTGTACTGTCTTGGGGAAGCACACGTCACAGGTAAGTGCAATATTTGCTGCTCCTTCTCTGGCGGTATCCATTAGTCATGGGAAATTAGGCTTAGAAAATACCTTACAGAAAAGACCAAGAAGCCACAGTCGGACCTTGGCCAGGGGACCCTTCCTGTACATCAAGCTGAATCTACATGGAATGCATGTCTACCATGATGCCCAGCTCTGCTACAGGGGAGCCTGTAACCCATCAGAGTCTCATCAGGAAGGCAGAAAACACTCGCATAAATATAAGAGCAGTTCCTCCTCTTAGTTGGCTACTCCATATAAGTGAAGCAAACCTACTCTGTCAACCTCCTAGGACATACTAACTCTCAGAGCCGGGGCTTTTTCAGTATCAGACCTCGTTCTGGTAACACCCTTTCCATCGGTACTATCAAAGTTGAAATCTCAGAATCGGTCAGGTCTGGTGTGATCGGAGTTGCTGCCAGTGATTGGTAGAAATACGAAGTCTCTCTCCTCTGACCCCTTTGTGATGAGTGAATTGGAACCCTTATGCTCCAGGGATGTCAGAGACTTGTACCACATCAGAGGAAGTCTTTTCTCTTCCCCAGTCATTGGGACTTTCCCTAGTAAGGGTCCTCCATTTGAGCCAAGAGCAACTTGCTCGCCTCTCCTCTGCCAGAAGATACTCTTTCTGGTGGCTATAACATCTGCAAAAAGAGTCAGTGAATTATAAGCCTTAATGGTAGAACCTCCTTATACTCAAGTCTTCAAAGACAAGATGTCCTTAAGGACACATCCAAACTTTTTATCTAAGGTAGTTTAGTCTTAACCAGGTTATTGACTTACCTATATTTTTTTCTCAAGCTACACTCCAGTGTGAATGAGCAGCATCGCCATATGTTAGATGTGAGGTGGTGCTTGCTGTTATACTTGTACAGACCAAACACTTTCTTCTTCTTCAAGTGCTTGCTCATGTCCATTCAATTTGTGTGTGTGTGTGCTTGCCACGTGAACGGGTGCCGGAAGTTTTTCCCTCAGCCGTGTCCGTAGGGGACCAGCTCTGGCGCCCCCTGGAGTGGCGCACATACTATGGTATATAGGGCGCCGCCAGCTCCTCCCCCTCTGTTTCTTCTTGCCACTAGTGATGGTGCTGGAACTGTTGCTGCTTCAGCTAGTGCTGTTGCTTTTTCGTTTGTACGAACTCAGGGATGCTTGTATTATAGTGTATGTAGTGTTCCTGTTAGTGTTATTAAATCCCTTAGCTATAGTTAGACTTTGTAGGTCCCAAACGGGACTTTGCCTTGGGACGGGGCATGCCCCAATCCCCAGGCTTTAAGCCCTGTGATTGCTGCAAGAGGCCCATGCCCATTAACGATCAACACAGCAGCTGTCTGCGTTGCTTGGGCGAGGGGCCCATTAGTGAAAAGTTCAAGATTTGCAAGTCCTTCAAGCCAAGGACTAGGAGGAGTGCGATATTTTAGAGCGCTCCTTACGAAGTCGGCCCTCGCCCTGGTACCAGAGCACCGTGATCTTGGTATACAGTGCCCCACTGGGACCATCCACTGTCTGGCACTGGTTCCCATCCGTGGCTTCGGCCAAGAAGACAGTGCGAGCTCTGTCTCCAACCTCACACAAGGGAAAGGATAAGACTGGGTGCGAAAAAGTTCCCATCCTGGGCAACTCTTCACCCACTTCGGGAACTCGGGCCCAAGCACCGGTTAAGCGATGTAGCCCAGCCCACTACCTGCCAGCCACCCCAGACAGTGGCGGAGGCCTCTGTCAGCTCTGAGTACCATCCATGCTGGAGGCCCTGCAGGTCAGCACAGGAGACCATGACCCTTCCGGTTCCACCTACACCAGCTCCTGCGGTTCCCTGGTCATGGGGTAAACCCGCGTTCGGACCGTCATGGTTCCCACCGCAGCTGCACCATTCCCCATTGCAGGGGATGTCCCACCAGTGTTCGCCCTCCTGTAGCCACCACGCCTCTGACCGTGAAAGGCAAGCGTTGTGCAGCCCATTCAGTTTCCAACCTTGGGCACGGGCAGAGAGGCTCGAGGCACAGCTCACTGGTGACCAGGTGCAGACCTCTGGAGGCACGCGCCCCCTGACAGGAGTACTGGTCTTGGCATCCAGTATTGCCGAGACCCTGGTACCGCTCCAGAGACCAGGCAAGGGATCGATGCTACCATTCCTTGGACTGTCACTGATCCCCCAGAAAGGCATCATCACGTGCTTGCTCTTCCTGGCACCAGGCCCCTTCCGATTCCTGATCTCGTGCCTCATGCCGGTACAGTTCATCAAGTGCAAGACGTAGATGGCTGGCTCCAGGCTGTTGCGGATCTGTCAAATGCTGCTAGTCTCCAAGACCCTGTTCCAGATGGGACTCCAGGCGGCGTGACCAGCACCGGTTGGGACAGAGCCACCTTTCCACTCTGCGCTGATTGCCTGGGAGCAATGGCTCAGGATCCAGTTCTGGTTTGGTGCGAGGTTCCCTGATTGCGGGACAAGCTCCGGTACCAGTGGTGCTGGCTACATTGTTGGCACCAAAACCGGTCCTGTGGCACCCATGAAATCTGTGGGGGTTCACCCAGCTTTCCCAGGCTGCCCACTTGGTGTCTTGAGCCTTGGAGAGACCAGCTGCCTCTCTCCCGCCCTTCTCCAGTGCATGAAGCCTTGGGTGCAAGGACCCCCAGGGCCACCAATGGTTGTGGAGGACCCTATGGCACCGGCATCTTCCTCGTCTTTGCCAGACGAGGCTATAACGGGGCCTCCTCCCCTGTTTCCTCCGGATGACGCTAAAGCACCCCAGGAACTATTGAAGAGGGTCATCACCAACCTGGGCCTTCAGGTGGAGAAGTTAGAGCAGTCCTTGGACTCTCTCTTAGATGTCTTCTGCTCCACAGCACCGGCCAGAGTGGTTCTGCCCCTTCATGAAGGAGTTTCAAAGATCACCAATGTCTTGTGGCAAACTCCTTCCTCCTTGCCCCCCATCTCCAAGAGAGCTGATACTTTGTCCCATTGAAAGGCCACAAATACCTGTACACCCATCCTGCTCCCACTTCCCTAGTAGTAGGAGCGGTTAACCACAGGGAGCGACAGGGTCAACCCAGAGCTACCCCTAAGAATAAAGACTCTAAGAGGCTAGACTTGTTTGGACATCAGGTTTGTTTGTCCTCTTGTCTCCAGTTGAGGGTGGCCAACCATTAGGCCCCCCTGGGATGCTGTGACGTTCCACTCTGGTGTTAGCTGGACGGGTGACCTGCTAGGCCTCTCTTACCTTTGACTCTGGGAGCCAGCCTTACCCTGCTCTGCTGTGAGAACCCCCACTCCTGGGCTGTTCACACACAGCTTCTGGCATGTAAGCTGATCCCAGCTACCTGCAAACGAATGACACTAGCCAATATCTCCAGTCCCAGACACAACCCTAGGAACCTCTGTCTTACAGTGTCGAGTAATGCCTGCTGGACTTTGTAAATTAGTCAGTTTAACAAAGAAATTGATAACTGGCTCTGTAGATGAAGGGAAAGCAGTGGACATGTTAGTCCCGGACTTTAGCAAAGCTTTTGATACGGTCATCACAGTATTCTTGCCAGCAAGTTAGAGGTAGGGGCTGGATGAATGGACTATAAGGTGGATAGAAAGCTGGCTAGATCATCGGGCTCAATGCATAGTGATCAATGGCTCCATGTCTAGTTAGCAGCCGATATCAAGTGGAGTGCCCCAAGGGTCAGTCCTGGAGCCGGTTTTGTTCAATGTCTTCATAATGATCTGGAAGATGGCGTGGATTGCACCCTCAGCAAGTTTGCAGATGACACTAAACTGGGAGGAGTGGTAGATAAGCTGGAGGGTAGGGCCAGAGGGCCCTAGACAAATTAGAGGATTAGGCCAAAAGAAATGTGATGAGGTTCAACAAGGACAAGTGCAGAGTCCTGCACTTAGGACGGAAGAATCTCATGTACCGCTACAGACTACGGACCAAATGGTTAGGCAGCAATTCTGCAGAAAAGGAACAAGGGGTTACAGTGGACAAGAAGCTGGATATGAGTCAACAGTGTGCCCTTGTTGCCAAGAAGGCTAACGACATTTTGGGCTGTAAAAGTAGGAGCATTGCCAGCAGATGTAGGGACGTGATCATTCCCTTCTATTTGGCATTGGTGGGGCCTCATCTGGAGTACTGTGTCCAGTTTTGGGCCCCACACTAAAAGAAAGATGTGGAAAAATTGCCAGTGGAGGGCAACAAAAATGATTAGGGGGCTGGAGTACATTACTTATGAGGAGAGGCTGAGGGAACTGGGATTGTTTAGTCTGCGGAAGAGAAGAATAAGGGGGGATTTGATAGCTGCTTTCAACTACCGGAAAGGGGGTTCCAAAGAGGATGGCTCTAGACTGTTCTCAGTGGTAACAGATGACAGAAGAAGGAGCAATGGTCTCAAGTTGCAGTGGGGGAGGTTTAGGTTGGATATTCGGGAAAAACTTTCACTAGGAGGGGGGTGAAGCACTGGAATGGGTCACCTAGGGAGGTGGTGAAATCTCCTTCCCTAGAGGTTTTTAAGGTCAGGGTTGACAAAGCTCTGTCTGGGATGATTCAGTTGGGCATTGATCCTGCTTTGAGCAGGGGGGTTGGGCTAGTTGTCCTCCTGAGGTCCCTTCCAACCCTGATATTTTATGATATGTACCAGGCTTGTTATCCCAGGGGGAGCCTCTGACAAACTTCAGACCAAACATACTGCTGCAGGTAGAATAAACAAACAGATTTATTAACTATAAAGATAGTCTTTAAGGGTATGTCTACACTATGAAATTAGGTCGAATTTATAGAAGTCAGTTTTGTAGAAAGCGTTTTTATACAGTCAATTTTGTGTGTCCCCACACAAATGCTCTAAGTGCATGTAGTCGGCGGAGTGTCTCCACAGTACCAAGTCAGTAGTCAGGAGCTGTTCAACTACAGGCTGAGCAAGTGCAGAATGGTGGTAGAATGTGCATTTGGACGTTTAAAAGCGAGCTGGCGCAGTTTACTGACTCGGTTAGACCTCAGCGAAACCAATATTCCCACTGTTATTACTGCTTGCTGTGAGAGTAAGGGGGAGACGTTTATGGCGGGGTGGGAGGTTGAGGCAAATCGCCTGGCTGCTGGTTTCGCACAGCCAGACACCAGGGTGGTTAGAAGAGCAGAGGAGGGCGCAGTGCACATGAGAGAAGCTTTGAAAACCAGTTTCATGACTGGCCAGGCTACGGTGTGAAAGTTCTGTTTGTTTCTCCTTGATGAAACTCCCCGCCCCTTGGTTCACTCTACTTTCCTGTAGGCTAACCACCCTCCCCACCTCCCTTCGATCACCACTTGCAAAGGGAATAAAGTCATTGTTGCTTCACATTCATGTATTCTTTATTCATTCATCACACAAATAGTGGGATAACTACCAAGGTAGCCCAGGAGGGGTGGTGGAGGAGAGAAGCACCAGGAGGGGTGGTGGAGGAGGGAAGGACAAGGCCACACAGCACATTAAAAGTTTACAACTTTAAAACTTATTGAATGCCAGCCTTCTGTTGCTTTGGCAAACCTCTGGGGTGGAGTGGCTGGGTGGCCAGAGGCCCCCCCACTGCATTCTTGGGCATCTGGGTGAGGAGGCTATGGAACTTGGGGAGGAGGGCGGTTGGTTACACAGGGGCTTTAGCGGCGGTCTGTGCTCCAGCTGCCTTTCCTGTAGCTCAACCATACGCTTGAGCATATTAGTTTGATCCTCCAGCAGCCTCAGCATTGAATCCTGCCTCCTCTCATCACGCTGCTGCCACCTTTCAGCTTCAGCCCTCTCTTCAGCCCATCGCCTCTCCTCCTGGTCATTTTGTGCTTTCCTGTACTCTGACATTGTCTGCCTCCACGCATTCATCTGTGCTCTGTCAGTGTGGGCGGACAGCATGAGCTCAGAGAATGTTTCATCCCGAGTGCATTTTTTTCGCCTTCTAATCTTCACTAGCCTCTGGGAAGGAGAAGATCCTGTGATCCTTGAAACACATGCAGCTGGTGGAGGAAAAAAAAGGGACAGTGGTATTTAAAAAGACATATTTTCTAGAACAATGGGTACACTCTTTCACGGTAAACCGTGCTGTTAACATTACATACATAGCACATGTGCTTTCGTTCCAAGGTCGCATTTTGCCTCCCTGCAGTGCGTGGCTAGCCCCTCCACCCTTCCCCCTCCCCTTGGCTAACAGTGGGGAACATTTCTGTTCAGCCATAGGCAAACAGCCCAGCAGGAACGGGCACCTCTGAATGTCCCCTTAAGAAAAGCACCCTATTTCAACCAGGTGACCATGAATGATATCACTCTCCTGAGGATAACACAGAGAGATAAAGAATGGATGTTTGATTGCCAGCAAACATACACTGCAATGGTTTGTTCTACAGTGATTCCCGACTATGTGCTACTGGCCTGGTGTGGTCAAGTGTCCTACCATGGTGGACGGAATAAGGCTGCCCTCCCCAGAAACCTTTTTCAAAGGCTTTGGGAGTACATCCAGGAGAGTCACGAATGCCAGGGCAAATTAATCATTAAACATGCTTGCTTTTAAACCATGTATAGTATTTTAAAAGGTACACTCACCAGAGGTCCCTTCTCCGCCTGGCGGGTCCGGGAGGCAGCCTTGGGTGGGTTCAGGGGGTACTGGTTCCAGGTCCAGGGTGAGAAACAGTTCCTGGCTGTCGGGAAAACCGGTTTCTCCGCTCGCTTGCTTGCTGTGAGCTATCTACAACCTCATCATCATCATCTTCCTCATCCCCGAAACCTGTTTCCGTGTTGCCTCCATCTCCATTGAAGGAGTCAAAGAACACGGCTGGGGTAGTGGTGGCTGAACCCCCTAAAATGGCATGAAGCTCATCATAGAAGCGGCATGTTTTGGGCTCTGACCTGGAGCCGCTGTTTGCCTCTCTGGTTTTCTGGTAGGCTTGCCTCAGCTCCTTAAGTTTCACGCGGCACTGCTTCGAGTCCCTGTTTTGGCCTCTGTCCTTTATTCCCTGGGAGATTTTGACAAATGTTTTGGCTTTTCGAAAACTGGAAAGTAGTTCTGATAGCACGGATTCCTTTCCCCATACAGCGATCAGATCCCGTACCTCCCGTTCAGTACATGCTGGAGCTCTTTTGCGATTCTGCGACTCCATCATGGTCACCTCTGCTGATGAGCTCTGGCCAGCATGGCAAGCTGCAGGTGACCATGCAAACAGGAAATTGAAATTCAAAACTTTGCGGGCCTTTTCCTGTCTAACTGGCCAGTGCATGTGAGTTGAGAGTGCTGTCCAGAGCAGTCACAATAGAGCACTCTGGGATAGCTCCCGGAGGCCAATACTGTCTAATTGCGTCCACAGTACCCGAAATTCGACCCGGCAAGGCCGATTTAAGCGCTAATCCCCTTGTCGGGGGTGGAGTAAGGAAATCGATTTTAAGAGCCCTTTAAATCGGGGGGAAAAAAGGGCTTCGTCGTGTGGACGGATGCAGGGTTAAATCGATTTAACGCTGCTAAATTCGACCTCAGCTTCTAGTGTAGACCAGGGCTAAGTGATTATAAGTCAAAGCATAACAAGTCAGAGTGGTTACCAAAATAAAATAAAACATAACATGCAGTCTGAACTCTCAACCCTTTTAGACTGGGCAGCAACTAGATTAAGCATTTTTCTCACCGCACTGGATATTGCAGTCCTTAATAGAGTGACCCAGGTTTAAGGAACAAACTTATCTCCTCTGTTGGAGTCTTGTCTTCTCAGTGTCCTGGTCCCTTGCAGCATAGGTGGGGGCAAGAGAAAGGCCCGGTATGTGTCCATTCTGCCTGTTTTATACTCTGTCCATGTGCTTGTAGAACACAAGTCCAGGCATGTCTGTGTGGCATTGCTGAGTTTCTTCAAGCAAGGCTGAGCAGTTCCTCTGGTGGGGTCTCATGCAGGTGAGTCGCTGTATTGTATCTCCCTTGCTGGACAATGACTGTTGATGTGCTATTTGACATGCCGCCCAGGCGTTGGTTACTTTCCTTGCTGTTGCCTCTGGGGAGCTAATATCTGGCTGATTCCCCAATTTACAGCATGCTTTAGTGACCATCGTACAACACAATTGTCATAACTTCATATGCATTAATGATACACACATGGATAGAGAAATGACTTTCAGCAGATCATAACCTTTCCCCTGATTCCTTACAAGGCATGCTTTGTATTTGAGATCACGATTATATGAAAATGAAGAATATGGGGATTACGGTATGCTCCCCCAAGGTACAGAATGTCACAGCTCTCCTCTTAGTTTACTGCAAGAGGATTAGTCATCTCGAAGGCAGTTTGTGATATAGTTCTCTTGGCACCCAGCCATCAAGCCATGAAACAGCGTGCCTCAGTTTCCCCATTCACATACATTTTGCCCAAGAAGTGCTGCAGTTCCATCTTTTGCCCACCAGAGGCCGCTGTGGCACCAGAACAGCCGGCTGCAGAATTTCCTCAGGAGTAGAAGTTCATCACAGCACTGTGCCTGTGGAGCCAGGTTTGGACAGAGCAGGGCACACAGGGCTGCTGTGGGGATCACAGACTGCGGTTGAGAATGGCTAGTGTGGGCACAGATTGGGGCATGGGCTCAGGCGCGTGTGGGGTGACAACATTTATGGTTTCTCTGCTGTGATAGGCTTTACACCTGTTTACAGGTTTTAATTGAAAAGTAGCATTATCATAACGTTTAACATTATGTCAAAATTCTTATCCACAAAATTTAACATTAATACCAAATTTCTTAATCACAGATGGGCGTTTACAAATATCTTTGTGATATCACGCCCTCTGTTCAGATACTCTGGTTTGAGGTTAGTTTGTTCGTTACCTGTGGTGTCCTTTGACTCTCTCCCGTGTAATCGGTCACTGGCTTTTCTTTCCCTCTTGCGTTCCCTTCTGTGTGGGCTCTTAATTTAGTCCCCCACAGTCAAAACACTTTCCAAACCTTCCCAAACCACATGGATTTTAGCTCGTGGTATGAGGAATCTGCTATCGCCCACCCCCACAATCTCTGCCATTTGTCCAGGCAACATACTGGCCTTTGGGATCACACTCTGCTTAACCAGAGAGATCTGGTCCCCTGTATCCCTCTGCCCCAAATATTCCCTGCCATCAATTTGGACAGCCTTTACATGCTCCATATCTGGTTCTGGAGAGGCTAACCTCACAGAACCAATATGATAGGTTTCAATTGCTTGGGGGGGTTTCTGTGTTGAGGACAGCAGAACTAACATGAGATATTGTTTGCCTGCTTCTTCCTAATACAGGGCATTTATTCCTCTGGTGAGCAGTGGAATTACACTGATAGCACCTTTTGGGTTCTTTTACTTTTACAGGAGATTTGGGAAGAGGGTTAGAGGAATGTTTTGGGTAAGAGAATGTTTAGGCTCCCAACCCCTTTCTCTCTTCCTAGGGGCAAAATGGGATCCTCCCTTCCCACTAGTTTTAAACCCCCTTTTCTGTGGCCTGCCCTCAATAGATGCCTGATTCTGTTAGAAGGCATCAGCTAAAAAAGCCATCTCATCCACAGACTTTACATCTTTGTCCAATAGACACTGATTTACATCAGTCTTACATATGCTTAGGAAATGCTCTTGAGCAACAAGATCCAACATTCCCTCAAAACTTGCCACCTCCTTACCCCTCACCCCAAAATACTTGACAAACACAAAAGTGCAAAACGTGGGGAATGTTTTATGAGAAATTTTTGGTTTTGTGTGTCTGAATTAGCTAAATAGAGAAGTATTGTAATAAACTTCAGATACTCTGAGAAAAGCGGTTGTTCTGCTTCTTTCCTGCATAGGGCGTCAGATGTGTGTATCAAATGGGAATTTTTGTGGGTTTTTTTCTTTATATGAGAGAGCGCTCATCCTAAGAAATTCTTCCTTGAATTAATAATTGAATAACTATGGCATAGGCACTTATATTAATTTAAAGTTCAGCAGACTAATAATGGTTGATGGTTCTGGATCATCAGTAATGAACTGTATTTTATTCCAATATCACTGTGGCAGGAAAGCAGCTTGCTGCGAGATATGTCATTAAATAGGTTTTAGGACAACATAGTTTTCTGGAAAGAATCTTTTATTTTGTATTCCACAGATTAAGTTCCTGGAATCTAGTGTTTTACTGGAAGAAAAGCTACGGTTCTTGTACAGATAAGTACAAGATGGTATAAAGCACTTTACGTACCATGTTAAATCAGTTTAGTTTGGCTACACTTTTGTAACTGAACATTTGTGAAATAATTGTTCTTGAAGTAATGGCCCTATGAATGCTGCAGTGTAGACATGTCTGCATCCCTGCACTGCTGATCGGAGAATTTTGGTTGCACTGTCCGTTCAGCCTGCACGTGCGCTGTCTTCTCCCCCTTCTCCCTCCTCTCCCCGCTGTGCTCTGCCAGGAGGCTAACCAGTGTTTTGCAGGCAAACAGTTGCTTCTCAACCATCTTAGCTGACGGAGCCTTAGCTGTCCATTAGCCAACTATTACCCATATATAATTGCTAATTGTTTCTTTACTTCAGCTACCTTTTTGAGCTTCTTTTTCTTTTTCTTGTGCCTTTATTTTTCATTTTATTAAAAAACCACCCCCACTTTACTTTAAACTTATTTTTCTTCTATTCCATCCACCCCACTGCATATCTGGGGACCCCCCTGGAGAGCGTATGTCTGGTTCACCAGGTTTCAAGAAGCATCTCAGTTGCAAAGAATCTATCCCAGTGACTGATGGTCATTCTCAGTGTGTCTGCTGTGTGGGAGAGAACCAAATCCCCCAGAAGTGTGTTTTATGCCCAACAACTGAAAGCCAGATCCAGAAAGGATAGAGAACTGAGACTTAAGCGTCTCTTAATGTAAGCGCCCTCCAACCACCCTCAAAGCTGCACCAAGACTGTGAATGGTGGTTATCCTCACTGCAACCCTCTGCATCAAAGGAAGTTGAGTCCAAGAAAACAACCATGAGCTGCCATACAAGACTTCTGAAAAAAGGGCCGTGAGTCCCCACAGTGAGCCTTGACCAAGCCGAAAATGATTTCTGGTTCATTTGATATCATCAATACTGATGGCACCGAAGCTGTCTAAATCTGGTACCCAAAGCTCGTATGGTACCATCCTGACAGAATGTGTTGGATTGCCTGAGGACCTAATGGGCACAGGCAAGTAATCATCGGTGTCGACTGGGCATCAGAAAACTAGAGAATCCAGCCTGGGGGAAGGCTCCTTCAGTGTGGACATTGTCATCTGTAGTCTTCCACATGCTAGACACCAGCGGACTACACAATCCACACTGCATCACCAACTCTTTCGGTGCAGACATTTTGGCACTGCCAACGACTACTGGTACTGACCCTGACAGCACCGCTGGATTTTCAGTACACGACAGACCTTTTGGTGTCAGATGCACCCAACTTGTTACCGGTGCCCTGGTACCAAGTCTACCAAGAGCTCTAGACTCTCTGGTGATATGCCATGCACCCCATTTTTTAGAGTGCTGAGTCAGACAGTGACCAAGAAGACAGTCTGCTGTTGCTCTTCTCATCCATTCTACAATACTCATTTCCCATATGGACTTCAACCATGCTGACGCTCTGGCCCCCAGACCTCCTGGTATGGGCAGCCATGGTTCCAATGTCCAGGACCCTTCCTACTCAATCAATGGCCTTACTGGGATTCTAGCTTGGCCTATCAGGAGCCAATGATACACCCTCCTTTGGCTGCTGCATCGAGGGTGTCCAAACCCCCTGAATGTTTGAGAGGAACAAGAGGCTGAAGTCGAGGAGGAGGTTTACCCCCTCAGATGAATTTTTCATCTTCATGACCACTGATGCTCCCTCCACTATCATTGGCAGAAGACTTCAAGCTTTGCCAGGAGATAGATAAGAGGGTGGCAGATCGATTACAACTACCCTTACAGGAGGTGATCGAATCACACCATAAACTATTGTACATTTTACTTTGCTCTACTTTGTCCAGAGTAGCACTCCCTATTAACGTGGCTCTCTTGGACCCTGCCAAAGTCATATGGCAGACCCCTGCATATGGGCTGCCAACATGCAAGTGAGCCAATTAAAAAATATTACATGCCAGTGAAAGACACAGAATTTCTCCTCTTCCACCTGTCACCTGAAATCCATCCCCTGTGACCAGGACTGGAAGCAACTCCATCTGTATAGGAGAAAAATATACTTATCAGCCACTCTCCAGTTCCAGATTGCGAACTATCAAGCCGTAATGGCAAAATATGATTACATCAACTACTCAAAACTCAATTCCTTTGTTGAGCAGCTCCCAGATTCTCACAAGGAGCAATTCAAAACCATCATTAATGAAGGCCAACTAGTGGCAAAGATATCACTCCAGTTTGCACTTGATGCAGCTGACATGGTGGCATGTTGCATCTCCACTGCCATCGTGTTGAGGCAAGCTTCTTGGCTGCAGTCATCAGGTTTCCCCAAAGAGATCCAAAACAACTGTGGAGGATGTTCCCTTTGAAGGCACAAAGCTGTTCGTGGAAAAGACGGATGTTTTCCTTCACTTTGAAAGACTCCAGGGCTTCTCTTTGATCGCTCAGGATTTATACACCTGGGCAGAAGAGAAAATATAATCCTCAGCCTTCGTTCAGGCCTCCTTGTCACACTATTCATCCCAACACTCCTATGAACCCCAAAGAAAGAAGACCATTTTCTCCAAAGGGAAACCTTTCGGCTCTCCACCTACTTCATAGCCTCAAAACAACAATGCCATCCAATGCTGGGAAACTTCTCATATCCCTATGGATGCCATCTCGCCCCATTCCGCAGCATCTGCGAATGAATAGCCACTGACAAATGGATACTGGAGGTTATTTGAGATGGGTACTTCATCCATTTTGCCTCCCTTTTCCCCTCCTGCCCGCCTACCCCTCCCCATCCCTCTTCAGGAACCCCGCTCACGAGAGCCTATTACAACAAGAGATAACCATCTCCTCAGTGTAGAACCCATAGAACCAGTGCCCCTACATCTAAGAGGCAAAGACTTTTAATCTTGGTACTTTCTGATACCCAAGAAAAAGGGAGTTTGGAGTCCCATACTAGATTTCAGGGTGCTCAACACATTTGTCAAGGCTCAGAAGTTCAAGATGGTCACTTGGGCAACAACTATTCCAGCATTAGAAAAGGGAGACTGGTTCTCGGCCCTTGAACCTCAAGATGCTAATTCCACATTTAGATCATACCATGTCACAGACAATATCTCACATTCGCAGTAGGCCAGGACCAGCACAGAGTAGTCCCTTTTAGCCTCTCCTTGGCCCCCAGAGTATTCTGTAAGGTGCTCTCTGTGGTGGTGCCCACTCATGCCTCCAGGGCATTATGATACTCTCACCTGGAAAATTGCCTCCTCAGAGTGCATCCCTTTGTTGAAGCCCAGCGTGTTACCCATACCACTCTGGAACTATTCAAGAATCTGGGCCTACAAATCAGTGCACAAAAATCGACATTAATACTGGTACAGAGACTAAAATTCATAGCAGCTACCTTAAGTCCATCTGAGCAAGAGTACTTCTCTCTCAACAGATTGCTCAGTCTCTCCATGCTTATAGAGACGGTGCAATCCAATCCTCAAATATTAGCCAGACACTGCCTACAGCTTCTGGGGCATGTGGCTGCGGGCACATTGGTGATAGCTCATGCCAGACTTCACATGAGATTCCTCCAGTCATTGTTCGGTCTGTAAACCCAACTGAACCAAGACAATCTAGATAAACTGCTATCAATGCCCATTAACATTGAATGATTTTTGAATTGGTGGAAAGACCCATCAAACCCCAGCACAGGAATCCCATTTGCTTAGCCTCCCTCATCACTACTACTCACCACTGACACATCCCTCATAGGATGGGGCGCACATCTGAACGATTTCAAAGTGCAGGGCAAATGGTCTCCATGCAAGATATGCCTTCACATCAATCTACTCAAACTCAGAGTGGTCAGGAACACATATGCTCTGTTCCTTCCGCTGATCAGAGGTACACACACAAAGGTCATGACGGACAATATAGCGTGCATGTATTACATAAACTGTCAAGGAGGTGCCAGATCACTCTCCCTTTGTGTGGAAGCACTAAAGCTATGAAACTGGTACATTTCCCAGAATGTGACAATATCAGCAACCTACCTGCTGGGAATGTGCAACATGACAAGGAGTAGTCTCAGCTGCAAATTCCCACGTGACCATGAATGGGAGTTTCAGTGATGCTCCGCGACATAGTCCGATGATGGGGATACGATAATAGACTTGTTCACTACTTATCAGAACAAGAAATGTCAATGGTACTTCTCCAGAGCAGGCATTGGCCAGTGCTCCATGGGAGAGACACTCCACTCATGGGACCAGCAGCGCCGTTACGCCTTTCCCCCATTCTCTCTATTTCTGAAAGTCCTGAAAAGAGAAAAAACAACCATCATACTGATCACTCCATTATGGCTCAGACAGATGTGGTACCTTTCCTGTCACAATTGCTGCTGTGTCCACTAATGACTCTTCCAATCACTCCTTGCCATTTCTTGGAGAACGAGAGAGACACTTCTTATCCCAACCTGTGGATAGTATAGCTCAAAGCCTGTCTCTTTCATGGTTCCAGCACATAGAAACATCATGCTTTGAAGAGATACAGGAAATGTTATTACACAGCAGGAAAATGGCTACCTGTCATATTTACCTACAAAAGTGGATTGGATTCTGGATCTGGTGCCAGTCCAAAAGAGTCACCCTGTGTGTGGCCACTCTACCTGTAGTCCTAGACTATTGGTTACATCTGAAGAAATTATCTCTTGATTAGCTTGCTAAATGTACAATTAGCAGCAATAGTGACTTTCTACCAGCAGGTAGACAGGTACTCAATTTTTCCTACTTGACTACAAAGAGGTTTCTCAAAGGCATAGAGAACCTCTTTCCCCAACTCAGGCTTCCTACCCCAGAATGGGATCTCAATCTAGTATTTAAAGGACTGACTAGAGCACCCTTTGAATCCATGGCCATTTGTTTTTTAACTCACCTCTCCATATAGATAGTGCTCCTGACTGCCATTACCTCAGCAAGAAGGATAGGAGAGATAGTGGTGCATCCCCCCCTTCAGTGGTGGTCTCTGACAAGGTCACACTTAGACCACATCCAAAGTTCAACCTCAAAGTGAGTCCTTATTTCATGTGAACCAACTCATTCACATTCCAATCTTTTTATCCAAAGCCTCAGCAGGATAATAGGGAAGCCATCCTCCATATGCTCTGTCCAAGGAGAGCTTTGGCCTTTTATTTGGACAGGAGAAGAGCTTTTAGAAAACTTCAGAGACTCTTCTCTCGATTGTGGACAGGTTTAGAGGCACAGCAATTTCAGGTCAAAGACTCTCTAAATGGGTTTCGAACTGTATAAAATTCTGTCATCAAATTGGCAATTTTGCACCCCCATCTAAAATTTGCACACATTCAAAGAGATCAGTTTCCTCATCTGTTGCCTTCTCCAAGGGTATTTCTATATCAGAAATTTGCAGAGCAGCTACAGAGGGATCTGCACATTTCGTACTTCCAGTTCCAAATGAAGTGTGTAGATGATGGGGCAGTTTATAACTTTGGTGTTTGTAAGTCTGAGTGCTTGTGTGGGCCGAAAATTCGCCAATCAGCAGTGCAGGGACACAGACATGCCTACAGGGGAGCACGCATGTGGGACACATCTGAAAGAACCATTGTTACTACAGAAGAGAAATAACTTCTTCTCCTTAGTAGGTATTTTAATATTATGAACACTGTACAGTGTCAGTTTGCAGTACAGTAGAACCTCAAAATTACAAACACCAAAGTTATAAACTGCCCAGTCATCTACTTTATTTATTGTTTTTTCTCTGCTGCTGCCTGATTTCGTACTTCCAGTTCCAAATGAAGTGTGTAGAGTACTAGGTTAAATGTTAACCACTTAAAAAAAAATTAAAAAAAAAAGCGAAAGCAGCATTTTTCTTCTGCGTAGTAAAGTTTCAAAGCTGTATTAAATCAATGTTCAGTTGTAAACTTTTGAAACAGCCATAAACTTTTGTTCGGAGTTATGAACCTTTCAAAGTTACGAACGACTTCCATTCCCAAGGTGTTTGTAACTCTGAGCTTCTACTGTACTACAGATATTGCAAATCCATTTAAAATATATAAACATATATACACAAATATACAAATCTATATACACACACACATACACATACTTTTGTAGCTTTCTCTTGGGCTTTGTTTCCTTCTCTTGTTTCGGAAGATGGTGGAGGCGGTGTGCATCCATCCACAAAGCAAAGAGCTGGTTTCTGTCAATGCGTTCTTGTTATGGGTCACCTGGGATGAGACTCTTTACTCTGCTTTCAGTGCACCTGTTGCAGAAAGTGCTACCCTATTAGCTTCTGCTCTATTAGCTCCTTTTATTCAGAAGCCCCCTTAACCCACCACATTTCAGTCCTTTCCGCTTACCTATATTAGCGGCTTAGAGAAGGCTCAAGTGACATCTTTTGGTCACAGCAGAGCCTCCTGCTGGAATAGAGCAAGCTCTGCCTTGCTCACTTAGGTTTTTGAACTAAAGACATGAGAAGTTCACCTCCTACAACCCAAACCAATGTAAAATCAGTAAGCAGAGACAGGCTAGAAAAATAAAACTATGCCAAAGTAAGCTATTAATTTGAAACTTATTTAAAAAAATGGAAAGGGGTGGGGTTTGGATCTGGCCGCTACTTATTGTGGTGTCAGGTCCATATAGCCGAGCACCTCACAATCTTTTTAATGTACTTATCTTCACAGCACCCCTGTGAACATTCACTTGAGTACTGTTATCCCCGTTTTACAGATGGGGAACTGAGACAGAGAGAGAGATGAAGTGGTTCATCCAAAGTCACATAAGAAGTCTATGGCAGAGCAAGAATTGAACCTGGGTTTTTAGGGTCCTAGACTAGTGCCCTCATGAAAGGATTGTTTGCTATATTTTGGACAGAGATTTGCAAGTATTTCTTGGTGAATTTTTTGTAGCAAGTAGGATATTCGTTTTGGTGCTGAGAATATGTAGCAAGGTTTAGAAGTAGAGGATGAACACATTTTCTTTCAGTTTGTTTAATTCAGCTGTTTTTGTCTTTATCAAGCAGAAATCACCTGTGCATCCAACTGGTACACGATAGCTCCAGGAGCTTCATTAGCTGCACAGTCAGGCAAACGTCTATTTCAAGGAGTTTTTCCAACTTGGTAGTAACTGCATATTACTTTTTCTCCTGTGTCAGAACCTGGTGCTTTGTGATCTATTTCAACTGGGTTATTCCTCTTAGTCTTCCAAGCGTGGAGGCGCTTCTTTTTATTATATTGTTTTAAAACCTCCCTGTAGCTTCACAATGTACTGTGAGCAAGTGGAGCTGTTCAGAAAACTGATTGCTTCTCTAACGTCCCAGTGTCTTGCCTCCAGTTGAAGAAGCAGGAAGTTCCTTTAAGACTTTATTTTTGGTTTTTTTTGTTCTCCCTCTCCTTAATGCCTCCTCAGTAAGAAGAGGATTTTTGGCACCTTTTGGAAGTCTTTTTCCATTTGCCAGTTTGCCTTTGCTACAAATAATACCTGTATTTGGCAACATTGTGCACCCATTTCCAATTCCAATAAATCATCCTTTCATGTATCTTGTGTTCCTTGTTTTCTCACTATGGTATCTATCAATGCATCCGCTTGCAGTCAGAGATGGCACTGTGAGTGAGCCCTGTCTCAGTTCCTTGCATCTGGGACATAAGTCCAAGTAGGTCTTCAGATGCTAAAGCCATCTCTTTGGAGGGTCTTATTTATTTAAAAGAAGAGAACAATACAAAACGTCGGTGTGGTTGTAGCTGTGTTTGTCCCGGGGTGTGAGAGAGATAAGGTGGATGGGTCTTTTATTGATCAGACTTCTGTTGGTGAAAGAGAGACTGGTGGTATTCTGGTCTGGGAAAGGTACTCCAGTGTGTCACAGCTAAATACAAGGTGAAATAGATTGTTTAGCATAAGTAGTTAATGCATATTGTAAGAGACCATTCTACGTGAACCGGCTGGTTAATATTTCTGCAAGACCAAAAATGGGGAGTGAGTAGGTTACAGATTGTTGTAATAGGCTGTAAATCTAATGTCTTTATTAACACCATGATTTTTAGTGTTTAGCAAAGTCATGAATTTAAACTCCTAGCCTTGTTTTTTGACAGTATCGTGCAGGTTTCCTTAGAGGACGAGGACTAAGAGAGATCAGATGTGGAGTGATCATTTTGTGAAAAGTTTTCACCCACGGGTGATAGGGTGGTTTTTTTTGTTTTTTGTTTTGGTCGTTTGCTCATTCAAGAGCATAGTGATTGTCTGTCTGGTTTCACCCATGTAGTTGTTATTGGGGGATTTAGTACTATTGGATGAGGTATATCATAGTGTCGTGATAGCCATGTTTAGGACCCATATATTTTGAACAGTGTGATCAGCATAGCAATGGAGATATGTCGGCAGGATTTGCATCTGTTCTTCTGGCAGGGTCTGGTACTACTTTGAGTTGGTGTGCCTTGGCTGTGGGGAGTTTGCTTCAGATGATGAACGTGGCGAGGTTGGAGTGTTGTTTGAACACTAGAAGAGGGTGTTTGGGAAAGATGCTTCAGGATGTGGTCCCCCGCTAGTATGGTTATAATTTTTAAATGATCCCTTATATGGGTTCCAGAGAGGGGTAGTAGGTGACAACTAGGGGTATGCGGTCAGAGGGGTTTTTTATTTCTGTATTGAAGCAGGTTCTCTTGAGATATTCTGGTTGCCCTTTCCATGATGTGATCATCTTCTCTGCTGGAGTGTTCTTGTTGCGTAAAGATGTTTTATCCCATGCTTTCTCCTCGGAGCACGCTCTGTGGTATCTGTGTGCCAGGCAATAGTTAACTGATTTTTTTGGCGTGTTTGGGATGGTTTCTGGATCTGTGAAGGTAAGTGTGGTGAGCAATGGTTTTCTTGTATAGAGTTGTCTGGAGGGTTCTCTTGTTAAAATTGATCATGGTCTGGGAAGTTGATGTGGGAGAGTTTTAGAGAGAATTTGATAGTTTGGTGGTGGTTGAAGTTGTGATGGAAATCTATGAGAGAGTTTAGATTGTCTGGCCAGAGGATAAAAATATCATTGATGTATCTCAGGTATATCATTGGCTTTGTGGTACGTTTGTCCAGAAATTCTTCCTGAAGGTGGACTATAAAAAGCTTGGCATATTGGGGAACCATGCTAGTACCCACAGCTGTTCCCATGGTTTGGACAAAGTGTTAGTTTAATATAAAATTTTTATGGGTGAGGATTAAATGGATGCGTTGGAGAGTTGTTCATTGCGTTATAAATATTTGAGACAGCGATGCTGTCAATGTGAGCAATGTTGGTGTATAGGGAGGTGACATATCTGGTGACAAGGCTCGAGTTCTGAAGGAGGTTATTAATGTTGCACAGTTTCTTGAGAAAGCTCGTTGTGTCCTTAAGGAAGCTGGCCCTTTCTATGATGAGTGGTTTGAGGATGGTCTGAGTCCTGATCTTCCTTCAGTAAGAGTGCCGTGGCTTCCATCCCGACAAAAATAGTGTTCAACTGACAGCCTACCTGTTGAAAGTGAAGTGTAAGGTGCACTTGGCCTATGTTCCAAAATTATCAGGACTCTGCTGTCATCCGGAGAGTTTCCACACTAAGCCCTAGTCTACACTCGGGGGCAGGAGATCGATCTAAGTTACACAACTTCAGCTACATGAATAACATAGCTGAAGTTGATGTACTTAAATCGACTTACTGTGGTGTCTTCACTGTCGTGAGTCAACTGCTGCTGCTCCCCTGTCTACTCCGCCTGCGCCTCTCGTGGCGGTGGAGTACAGGAGTCGATGGGAGAGCGCTCAGGGGTCGATTTATCACGGTCTAGACTAGACGTGATAAATCGACCCCCGCTGGATCGATCTCTGCCCGCTGATCTGGCGGGTAGTGTAGACATACCCTAAGTAAGTTAAATTCACGTTGTGAAGAGTGCAATGCAGATCCAAGAAATCCTGGGATTCCAGCCACACCGACCTTCCTTCAGGAAGGTGCTGATAAGGGTCTTCAGTCCGGCACTATTGTGTGCCAGACCAGAAGGCAGACTGATGTAGATCTTGGGATCTACTATCCTTCTCTTTGGTAGCCTTCAGCTCCTTGGCAGTACTTTTTAAAGGAAGACTTTTCCTACCCCTCACTCATATGCAAATTGTTGCTTCAGTGTTTCTCTTTCCTAAGATGAGATATATTCTCTTTGAGAACATTAGAGAGTAAATTCCCAGATAGAACAGTTAAAACTAAATTAATCTTTTATTAAACAAAAGAATGACAGACAACTGAAATAGAAAGGCTACCTAATATGTGAGGCTGATGGATACTTGAAAAACACATTTAGACTAGTCCTAAAAATATAAATTACAAAATAATTTCCTTCATACAGCAGTGTATCAGTTTGTTTTCTAACCACATAAGAGTTGCATTATGTAAGTGACATTTCTACTGGAAGAACATGGCCATTTCTAGTTCTTCAGTTAGAGATCTCTTTGCTGCCAAAAGATTGACATATCTTTTAGTTATTAACCACTTAATAAGGATTAACTATTGTTGACAGTACAAGTGATTTTTGTACATTCTTTTGAGAGGATGACAAAAATAAAAGGTGAGTGAATAGACCACATTTGAAGGCAGTATAGGTTATGAGTTATAATATGTATAGCTTGCATTAAATATATTAAGGATTTTTTTTATCAGTTCTTCCAGTTTTGCTCATTTTTCTTCAACTTCAGTTAATTTAATATAGGCAGAAATATTCCATTTCTCTAATTTTGGATATCCATATTTCTACAGAGGTTTCTGCAACCATTGTGATGAAATACATTTACTGGCTGTCACAAATTCTAAGCAAGTATTTCTTTGATGTTATCAAATCAGGACATTTTCCTACCACCTTGAAAATAGTCAAAAATATATTTACTTTTGTTTAAGTCAAATCAGTATGCCATGAGGCATTAATATTAAGTTTCTGTTCAGTAATTGTAGGTGCTACAATTCAATTTGAATTTATTATGCAATTTCAGTAAATCAAATAAGCCCATGTAAGTTATGTTTTTAAAAGAAAAAGATTGAGAAGCTTTGAAGCTGTTTCTGTTGCGATCCATTGCATCAATTAACATTCATAGGGCCTTTGAGTTGGATTTCTTTTTCTCTTTTATAATTGTTAAAATGTCTCTCCTTTAGTATTTTTTATATTTTTAAAATAGAAAGTGCTGGAAGAGGCATATTTAGGATTTTAAAATTTATTGAAAATATCTATTGAAAATTATTCTGCTTCTTCAAGTAGCATCCCTAGGTGTGCTCCACTGTAGTTGGAGCTTGCGTTCCTGCGCTGCCGATTGGACAGCTTCGGTAGCAGTGTCTCTTAGGCCTGCATGTGCACTGTGTCTCCTTTTGCTGTGCAATGAGGCTAGCCACTGCATGGGCTAACCCCCCTCAGTTCCTTCTCAACCACGCCTGGCTAGAGATGGAGCTCCTCCCAGTCTGTTCGGATCATTGCTCTTTTCGCAATTAGATAGTTAGCCTCTTGGCATAGTGTAGTTGTATTGTCTATTTTTTACTGTTTTGTCTTTCTCCTAAAAAAATTAAAGAAAACCAAACAAACCAAAAACCTTTATATTTTCCCACTTCTTCTTCGTTGGGGACCCTTCCCTCAATTGGGTATGCTCACTTTGCCAAGCTTCAAGAAGTGCCTCATTTGCCAGTGCATTTGCTGCCTTGGGGAAGGCCACATCTGGCAACAGTGCCACCAGCTCTGGCCATGATCTTGTAAGGACAGAGAGCTCCAACAGATTATCTTTATGGAGGCAACTCTCAGGCCTTTCCAGGACCTGTGCCATGAGTCACCTGGCAGATGTGAGTCTTCCCCACAGCCTTCTACGTGTAAAGGCTGTGGGTTGAAGAAATAGGTTGTGAGAAGGGTCAGCAGTTTATCTAAGGAGAGAGTGGGAAGTCCCCATAGTGAGCCCTGAGATGGCCATAAGCGATTTACATCTCATTCAGTATCCTTGGCACCGTGGGCCCAGAGATCATCTTAGTCCGGCACCCATGGCTCATGGAGACCGTTGGCAGCTGGCCATGGACCCGATGGATGTGAGTACCAAGGGACATACCATGCTCCTCCACTCTCTAGTGAGGGTTCAAACAGTGAACCAGAGAGGTGGTGTCACAGTACTCCTCTCAGGCCCTGTATGGTGCTCAGTACTAAAAAAGCCCTAAAATATACCCACGGATGGCCCCACCACCGCCATCCTGGTACAGCTACCCATAGGCATCACCACCAGGCTCCATGCCACTCCCACCCCAGTTGGGACCTTGTGTGGCAAGCCTCTCAGGTTTTGAGTCTTACCCAAGAACCCTTGAGAGACACCCCATTGGCTGAAGCATCTAGAGCCTCGGAGCCTCCATGAGACATCATAGAGGAACAGGAGGGTGGTGCCAAGGAAGAAGTGACACTGAGGACCACACCCTCCTCCTCCTTGGATGAAGCTGTCATGCCTTTCTCACCATCTCTGGCAGATGGCTTTCATCTCTTCTAGGAGATGGCAAAGAGAGTTGCAGACAATCTCCAAAGAAGAAGTCAAGGACACGCACCATCGACTCTTTGACATCCTCCATTTTTCCTCTCCTTAATGATCACCCTACCTATTAACGAAGCCATCTTAGGCTCAGCAAGAACTGTATGGCAAACTCCAACATTGGTAGCACCTATGTGCAAGTGGGCGAACAAAAAATATTATGTCCCCTCCAAGGAATCTGAATTCCTCTTCTCTCACCCACCACCCAATTCTATCATGGTGGACGCAGTCAAGTCCCACGACTGGCAACACCAGTCAAGGGTCACTCCATATGGTAGGTATTGGAAGTGCCTGGACCTTTTTGGAAGGAAGGCATACTCCTCTACTACACTTCTATTCCGTATCATTAACTAGCAGACCCTCATGGTGATATATAATTACATAAACTGTAGGGCTGTCAATTAATCGCAGGCATTAACGCATTCATTTTTTTAACACGTTAATCTTGTACCTGTGTGCAGGGTAGGAGGCATTGGTGGCGGCAGGGGGCCTGATGCCCCAACCTGCAGCTCTGTCGCTGCTGTCGCCTGTCATATAGTTTTCTAAAAATGTACAAGATAAATTTAAGAAAACATAACACAGGATGTAATAAAAGGTAGAAATGAATAATAAAAATTCATTTTTAAAAATAAAAATAAAATAATTTGTATGAGAATTACCATACAAAAGCTGACCATTTTCTATCTAGTACAATATCCTCCCTTGTATTCGTAAATGCATCCACTGAAGTGAGCTGTAGCTCATGAAAGCTTATGCTCAAATAAATTTGTTAGTCTCTAAGATGCCACAAGAACTCCTTTTCTTTTTGCGAATACAGATGAACATGGCTGCTACTCTGAAACCTGAGGTTTATATATGTCTATATAAGTTTTGTATAGGTTTTCTTACTCCTGCTAAATTCTTGAAATCACTGATAGTTGGCTGTAGTGAGCTGCACGTGTTGTTTTAAAAAATAAATAAAAATATATGTGGTCATCTTCATGTCCACAATGAAATTATGGTTTGAGGGCTTCTGCCTCTTAGGTGCCAGAGTGGAGGAAGGTACATTTACTTGCCGCTCTTACTCTACAGGAAGTGCAATGGGGATGGTTTCTTGGGCTTTCCTTGCTTTGCAACTGGTTTGATTAAATATACCATGTCACAATAATTCCATGTTGGAATTATTCAATCACTTATTCGTTTTGATTCTTCATAATCTCTTGAATAGGTTTCATGCCAGTTTTAGGCCCAAAGTTGCAAATGCAATAAAGATTTGAATGTACTTGTGTCCAGGAAACCTTAACTGTATTAGAACAGCAATATAACATGCCGAAATTACTGAATGTGTGAAGATTTCTTCTTTCTGGACAGAGTTTCAAATGCATTCACATTAAGAGACTCACTATTTAATAGACAATTTAAAATTGCCTTTTCATTGTCATTCTGATGTAACAGTTTCCTCGTAATATTGGAATGACAGTTACCTCTTAGCACAGAAATGTGTATCTTTTGGCAATACAAGACACTTAAGAATTTACAATGATACTGTGAAAAACTCATCTTTATTATTTGGCAATGATTCTTAAAAATCTTTTCAACTAGAGATGACTAGGCATTTTCTTTCAGAATGTCCATAGTTAAGTCCTATTTCTTACGAATATTGAATATAAGTGTGATACGGTATGTAGTTAAGTTAAATTATACAAATGCTTTCCTGATGAGTTTTTTGAATTTAACATCTTTAATTATTTTAATCTGTAAACATATCTTTATTTGGGATGGATCCTAACTTGCTTTGAACTCTATCTGCTGCTGGCCAATCACTTCATTCCTTCATATACCACAAGAGTGTCCCATAGTACAGTAAATCTGTGTTGCTTCATAGTAGTTACTGATTTGATGTAAGATAATATACAGTCTAATAAATACTATAAATTTCTAAGTAAAATCCATAGTATTTTTGTAATATTCCTGAAGTAATATAACATATTCAGTGAAAGATATAAATACTTGCTTTGAAATGTAAGTTTTTTCTTTGTAGAAAATTCAGCTCAAACCTTCTGCTCATACTTCTAGTAAAATTAACAATTGTTATCCAGTATATGAAAATCCAGTGGTTTTAATACATCTTTTTTAAAATATTGGTTTATATTTGTTAGTCCCTTGTATCTATTGGTTTCATATTACAGAAACGCATTATATTTATGTTGTTGAATGTTTTTATTGCTAGGCACCTGAACTATGAACTAACCGCAAAAATTTATTGTGGTTTAGAAACATCCTGTAGCTATTGAAGAATCAAAATTTTATAAATTAAGATATTTCACTATATTTTAAGTGATTTATTGACTGTGAAGTAACGGTTAAACAGTTTGAGCCTTCATCATGACAGCAGTGTTAAGTGTGCTTAGAATTTACATAATTAGTTATAGATTGGTAGATTCATAGATATTAAGGTCAGAAGGGACCATTATGATCATCTAGTCTGAGCTCCTGCACAACACTGGTCACAGAATCTCACCCACCCACTCCTGCAATAAACCTCTCACCTATGTCTGAACTATTGAAGTCCTCAAATCATGGTTTAAAGACTTCAAGGAGCAGAGAATCCTCCAGCAAGTGACCCGTGCCCCATGCTACAGAGGAAGGCAAAAAACCTCTAGGGCCTCTTCCAATCTGCCCTGGAGGAAAATTCCTTCCCGACCCCAAATATGGTGATCAGCTGAACCCTGAGCATATGGGCAAGGTTCACCAGCCAGATACCCAGGAAAGAATTCTCTGTAGTAACTCAGATCCCACCCCATCTAATAATCCTTGTACTATTTTAAGACCAGTGTACTGTTATTTTCAGGGAGGAGTTGTTACTTATTCCAGCTATCTCCAAAGGGCTACATTTTTGTATGTCCCTGCTGTGCTTACAGATTATATGAGGCACATGTTATCTTGATGTAATCACCATGTTTATAGTTCGTAGACATCCTTTTAACTGACTGCTTTAGTATATTATAGTCCAGAATATTTTACGGTTTTTGGTTGTATTTCTTCAGTGAGAACTGTATTCATGTGTAAACTAAAACTAACTAGGTTTTCTGTGCCACTCTTAGTTTTTATTTGAAAGAACAGGGTAAGGAATTATTCATCTCCAATCATCTCATGTTTTGGCTCACCACACACACATTTCCAATCAATGTGAATATAAGCAGATGGCTTATTTATAACTTTAATGGTGATGCACAATCCAAATTGTGACTCCAGCTGAAAAAAATATATTGTGAGCAAATGACTATCCAACTGTAGCTTTTGAAAATAACATAGTGTGATATTCTGCTTTTACTAGTTACAGCATTTGCTTTCTGTTTTTGCAGAAAATCTTAATCTTTCCTCTGGCTATTATCCATAGCTATGATTTTATCAAAGGCCAAATGTGAAGCATAAGCTTGAAAATACGGATCAAATGATTAAAAGGGAAAGATACAGTACAAAATAAAACATAACAAATCTTGAGGTGGTTTGAAAACAATTTCAGAAGAATACATTAGCTATTTTACAATGTGGGTTTAGAATTGTGGGTTCAATAAATTAGGTATATTTACAAAAGTTTTTGAGGTTGACAATGGACAGAAATCTGGATTTAAAAAAAAAAATCCATGTTCTCCATGACTTACACTGGAAACTCATTATGAATACTGTTATAGCAAGCATTGCCGGGTGGTGCTATACACACACACTTCTAAATTCTTTTTCCTAGCATGGGAGCAAAAGATCAGTTTTGGGAAGATAGTTTTGTGGTGGTTCTCTGTTTTGGTTGTACAATATTCTGTATAGAGACAGGGAGAGGAAGCTGAAGAAGAAGCAGGGGAGTTGCATTTTTGCTTTGGTCTCTGCCTAGAGTCAGTTCTTGAGATAGAGCTCTCTTGAGGGAACCGGACATTACTGATAGGCTGAGATTCTTAAAGAAGAGGTTTTGTGCATGCTATTTCATCGCCTGTGTTCCAGGACTGTTGAATAGGTAGACTGGTATAAGGAGGGCCCTACCAAATTCACGGTCTATTTTGGTCAATTTCACTGTCATAGGATTTAAAAAATAATAAATTTCATGATTTCAACTATTTAAATCTGAAATTTTACAATGTTATAATTATAGGAGTTATAACAAAAAGGAGTTGGCGGGGGTGGTCACAAGGTTATTCTGGGGGCGTTGCAGTACTGCTACCCTTACTTCTGTGCTGCAATTGGCAGCAGCACTGCCTTCAGAGCTGGGCAGCTGGAGAATGGTGCCACCTTTACTTCTGTACTGCTGGCAGGGCACAGCTTTCAGATCTGGGCACCAGGCCAACAGCCGCCACTCTCCAGTTGTCCAGCTTTGAAGTCAGCGCAGAAGTATGGGTGGCAATACTGTTACCCACCCCTAAAATAACCTTGCAACTCCCTTTTGGGTCAGGACCCCCAATTTGAGAAACTCTGGTCTCCCCCCTGAAATCTATACAGTATAGGGTAAAAACATACAAAAGACCAGATTTCACGGGGGGAGACCAGATTTCATGGTCCATGATGTGTTTTTCATGGCCATGAATTTGGTAGGGCCCTAGGTATAAGGAAAAATAACTTCACTTCACTATAGATCAAGACTGTCACTGATTTCTCCTCCACTTGAAAAATTGCAAAGGCCTGAAACATCTGATACTTGAGATGTGGGTGATGCTTGTGTCAGAAGGCAACAGTGTTGTATGCAATTTTTTTCACTTCTGTCTACTTTGTGGTTGGTTATTCTTTCTTTTTTAGTTTCTGTGTTGTTGGCAGATACTTAATTTTTTGTCAATTTTGGTAAAATTTATTCTTGTATGAGATCATTACAAAGCCAAATTTTAGTTTACTTTGGCTCCTTGTTAGTTTTTTAAACATCTATGAATCCAATTTTCCTTTGTCACTAGTTCTTAAAACTGATCTTTCAAATTTATGTCTTTAAACTTTGATTTGGTTCCAAAAACAAACATTGGGCTTGATTATGTCCATTGCTGAGAGTTCTCTGCAAGGTGCAGAATCAGTGGGAGCTGAGGATGGTCAGCACCTCACAGGATTAGATTCAAGAGGCAAACATACCTCTGTCTGTGAGGATATAGAGGGTTATACCTCTTCCCCCTGCCCCACTATTTTTTATTGCGTGAAAAACTGGGATATAAATGCACTGCTGTAGAAAAATCAGAAAATTAAACCATAAAATCAAAAGGCTTTTTCTTCTGTGTGATTGCAAGTGTCCATTGGACTTCAGGTGTGCTAATGCCCATTGCGCTATTGTCATAGTTTTTACCCTTCAGTGGTACTTGTTGGGGTGGCGTATGCTGCCTTGTACTATTGTGTGATGGTATAAAGGGCAGAGCCACTACTGACCTCCCTCAGTTCCTTCTTACTGCCCTCAATAGTTGTAGTGTTCCATCTTCAGATTCTTTTACTAGCATATATAAATGGTATTTCTGAGTGTCCTGAGAGAGCTGTTAACTACTCCATACACCAATGCCCATTCTGTCTACCCCCTTTGAGGGCCGCTTCAAACTCTTTCTGGCAGCGTGGAAAGCCCTAGCTATAGACAAATGGGTCCTAGATATCATCCGGAGCAGCTACGTCATAGAGTTTACGGTGATGCCCCCATCTTGCTGCCCTCCTCAGTCCACATGCATGGAACACCTACGCAAAGACCTCCTTCAACTCAAGGCCAACTCCCTATTAGACAGCGGAGCTGTGGAGCTAATCCCAGACTCCTTTCTGGGAATAGGGTTCTACTTGAGCTACTTCCTAGTCCCGAAAAAGACTGGAGGATGGAGACTGATATTGGGTCTCTGATGCTTCAACAATTCGATTTCCAGAGCAAGATTTTGCAAGACTACACTTGCAACAGTCATTCCCTCCTTAGAAAAATGCATGCGTTTACGACTGAAACTATGCAAGATGCCTACTTCCATATCGATATATACCCGACACACTGAAGGTTGCTGAGGTTCAAGGTGGGGCCTCGGCATCTACAATACAGGGCCCTACTGTTAGAACTCACCACTGCCCTGCATGTATTCACTAAAGTTTTCTCAGATGTCAAAGGATCCTTTTTTCCCCATATCTGGACGATTGGCTGATAGCAGCACAGTCCAAAGAAGAGGCCCAGGAATTGACAACCAACTGTTTCTACTCCTCTCCTCCCTGGCGGTAAGTGTCAATGTCAAAAAAATCAACTTTATGCTCTACACAGTCTCTGGTGTTCATAGGCACTCGCATAGATGTG
Organism: Lepidochelys olivacea; assembly: GCF_965140295.1. NCBI lineage: Eukaryota > Metazoa > Chordata > Testudines > Cheloniidae > Lepidochelys > Lepidochelys olivacea. The sequence goes on along the minus strand of NC_140411.1, from coordinate 69,778,343 downwards.
GCTTCCGCCTGAGCTTATCTACCAAGAGAGAGATTTCAGACAATGAGGGTATTAATCACTTTGGTGTCTTCCAGCCCTTCGGTTTCAGCCAAAATCTGCCTTTCTCTCTTGGGGCACATGGTGGCTTGCATATACGTCATGTCCTTTGCTCGCCTAGACCAGTGCTGCCTTCAACTCTGTCTACAAAGTGTCTACTCCCCCAGGCATCAACCCATGCACCCTCTGCTCCACATGCCATCAGAAGTTCTCTGCTCACTCCAGTGGTGGATGAATCCACTATGAGTCTGCTCAAGGATGACCTTCCTCCAATCCTTGCCCACTGTGACAATCATAATGGACGCATCCCGCATGGGCTGGGGCACTCACATAGGCAACCACATGACAGAAGGCACCTGGACAACACGAGAGGCCAGGATGTACATAAATGTATTTGAACTCCAGGCAGAACGCAAAGCTTGCCAGGTGTTCCTACAAACCATCCAGGACTGACACGTTCTTGTCATGTCCGACAACATCACCACTGTGTTCTACATAAACAATCAAGGCGGGGACAAGCCCAGTCTGCAGAAGCTATATGACTTTGGAAATGGTGCATCACACGCCATATTCTTTTGACATCAGCCTACCTACCGGGCTCCCAGAATATGATTGCCGATCCTCTCAGCAGAAACTTTGCAACTGACCGTGAATGTGAGTTGCATAACTCTGTAATTGTGGATATCTTTGGCCAATGGGGAACCCTGATGCGGGATCTTTTGGCATCCCACAACAGTACCAAATGCACCCAGTATTATTCAAGGGGAGGAGCTGGAGCTCAATCACAGAGGGCTGCCCTAGTCCTCAATTGGTCAGACTGCATGAATTATATCTTCCTCCCCTTACCCCTTCTACCATGAGTGATCCACAAGATTACACAGGAGAAAACTACTATCCTGATCTCCCCCTTATGGACTCACCAATTTTGGCTCCCGCTTTTCCTCTCCACTCACGTTTCAGACGCTCTGAGTTACTGACCCAACACAATGGGAGACTCAGACACTCCAACCCACACACCCATCACCTGACAGCTTGGTTTTTGGACAGACACCTCCAGTAGTGCAGGAATGTTCTCTGTCCTCTCAAGCAGCAGGAAGGTGTCCACAAGATGCTCATAATGAGCCAAATGGATCTTTTTCACTTCCTGGGCTACCTGGCAGGTCTTTGTCCCTGAAGCGGAGGGCATCCTCTACTCTTGAAATATTTCCTTCACCTGAAGGTCTTGGGACTGGCCCTCGGTTCCACTAGCTGCCATTAGTGCCTTTCCCCCACTGGTGGACAGCTATTCAACCTTTACCCACCCATTATTGGTATGGTTCTGCAAGGGTCTTCTGCGAAAATACCCTCCCATTCTGTGTATAGCCTTCCAATGAGACCTTAACCTAGTCCTCCCTTCGCTAAGATTCGCCCCCTTCGAATCTATGTTAATGCCTCAGGAGGAGATCTGTTCAAAGGGGGTGCAGGACATACACTAAAATAGTAGAAAATGTTTTACTAAGTATTCTTACCTAGTGAAATGGAAGAGTGTCTCCATCTGGTCCCAACCGAAAATAGTTTCCCCAGTCCAGGCTCCAATACAACATGTGCTGGACTATTTGTTAGGTCTGAATCAGCAAGGTCATGCTGTTAGTTTCATCAGGGGCAATCTGGCAGCTGCCTTGGTTTCCCACTCTTTGATTGTTAATCTCTCTTTTCTCTTCTCCCATGTCAGTTAGGTTTTTGAAGGTCCTGGACTGCTTATATATCCAAGCAGAGGAACGTATGCCCCTTGGCATTAACAAGATATTAACAGAGCCAATGGGTCCTCCCTTAGAACTGTTAACTACCTGTTTGTTACTCCATCTCTCAATGAAGGTAGCCTTTGTAGCAATCATCTCAGCCAGGAGAGTTGGTTAATTATGTGCTTTAGTATTTGGACCTCTGTATACAGTCTTCTACAAGGACAAGGTATACCTTAGCCCAAGTTTCTCATCAAAGTGGTGTCTCATTTCCACATTAGTCAGGCAATATATTCGCCACTTTCTTCTTGAAGCCTCACGCTCACAAGGATGTGGCGAGAACTCCACACTTCAGATGTCAGGAGAGTGTTAGTGTTTGTTCAATATCTTCATAAATGATCTGGAGGATGGTGTGGATTGCACTCTCAGCAAATTTGCGGATGATACTAAACTGGGAGGAGTGGTAGATACGCTGGAGGGGAGGGATAGGATACAGAAGGACCTAGACAAATTGGAGGATTGGGCCAAAAGAAATCTGATGAGGTTCAATAAGGATAAGTGCAGGGTCCTGCACTTAGGACGGAAGAACCCAATGCACAGCTACAGACTAGGGACCGAATGGCTAGGCAGCAGTTCTGCGGAAAAGGACCTAGGGGTGACAGTGGACGAGAAGCTGGATATGAGTCAGCAGTGTGCCCTTGTTGCCAAGAAGGCCAATGGCATTTTGGGATGTATAAGTAGGGGCATAGCGAGCAGATCGAGGGACGTGATCGTTCCCCTCTATTCGACATTGGTGAGGCCTCATCTGGAGTACTGTGTCCAGTTTTGGGCCCCACACTTCAAGAAGGATGTGGATAAATTGGAGAGAGTCCAGCGAAGGGCAACAAAAATGATTAGGGGACTGGAACACATGAGTTATGAGGAGAGGCTGAGGGAGCTGGGATTGTTTAGCCTGCAGAAGAGAAGAATGAGGGGGGATTTGATAGCTGCTTTCAACTACCTGAAAGGGGGTTCCAAAGAGGATGGCTCTAGACTGTTCTCAATGGTAGCAGATGACAGAACGAGGAGTAATGGTCTCAAGTTGCAGTGGGGGAGGTTTAGATTGGATATTAGGAAAAACTTTTTCACTAAGAGGGTGGTGAAACACTGGAATGCGTTACCTCGGGAGGTGGTAGAATCTCCTTCCTTAGAGGTTTTTAAGGTCAGGCTTGACAAAGCCCTGGCTGGGATGATTTAACTGGGAATTGGTCCTGCTTTGAGCAGGGGGTTGGACTAGATGACCTTCTGGGGTCCCTTCCAACCCTGATATTCTATGATTCTATGACTTGGACAGGACTAAACCATTTTAGAATCTCCTCGCAGTTTTGTGGCAATTGCAGACAGGATGAAGGGCCTTGAGGTCTTTTTTCAAATCTTGTCATGGATCATTCTTGCATATGTTTGTGCTGCAACATGGCCATCGATACTGCCACCAAACAGGGTGCTATTGCATCCAACCAGATCTCTCATAGCCTCTATAGCATTTTAATCCAAGGTGCCTATTCTGGACATGGGTAGAGGTGCAACTTTGGTCTTCAGTGCATATCTTTGCCTCCCATTGTGCAGTCAGGTAATGTTGGATTTGGAAATGTGATTCTTCAGTCCGTATTCAGGTCCCACCTCTAGATCAAATGGCTTGTGAGTCACTTGTAATGGAATGGCCATGTGCAGTCATTCAAATAAGAAAAAAGTTTAATAATCTCTTATATTACAATTGCTTGAGATGTGTGGCACGTGTCTATTCCACTTAAGGTGACCCACTCTCCTTTCTTCTACATGGGAGTCAGTCTTGTAAGAAGGAAGTGAAGGGGTTGAGGGGTTCTGTCCTTTATATTGTTGTGTAGCAGTGCGAGGCAGCAGAGGGTGGAAGTAGTACATTGGTAGGGTTTCCAACCCTCACGGATTGGCCGGGAATCTATTGGTATTGGGCTTGATCTCCTAGAGGCTACTGAAGAGAATCCGGGAGATTTTAGACTGCTAAAAGTATGATGGTGCAGCGAGGCTAAGGCAGGATCTCTACCTGCCCTGGCTCTGTGCTACTCCTGGAAGCAGCTGGCATGTCCAGCAGCGGCTCCTTCGAGGAGAGGCGGCCAGGGGTTTCTGCGCACTGTCCTCCCACCTGTCATGAGCGCAGACTCCACAGCTCCCATTTGCCGAGAATGGGGAACCGTGCAGCCAATAGGAGCTGTGGGGGCAGTGCCTGCAGGCAGGGGCAGCACACAGAGCCGCCTGGCTGCCCCTGAAGCTAGGAGCTGCTGCTGGACATGCTGCCTCTGCCAGGAGCCAACCGAGATAAGCGCTGCCCAGCTGGAGCCTGCATCCCGAACACCCTCCCACATCCCAACCCCCTGCCCCAGGCTCAGCCCGGAACCCCCTCCCACACTCTGAGTCACTCAGTCCAAACCCCTCACCCCAGCCTTGTGAAAGTGAGTGAGCGTGGGGGAGAGCGAGCGATGGAGGGAGGGGGGCTGGAGTGAACGGGGAAGGGGGACCTTGGAGAAGGAGTGGTGCAGGGGGTTGGGGAAGGGTGTTTGGGTTTGTGCGATTAGACAGTGGGCATCCCTGTGCACTGGGCATGCATACACCTGAACTGGAATGGAGATGTGCAGCTCATCTTAAAGAACAACAGTTATAGAACAGGCTAGTAATCATTTCTTTTTCTGAATGAATTTTGTGGCACTGTGTGTATTTCTTCATTTATAATTTATAATACCAGGAAACTGGTATTTTCATATAAATATTGATTAGTAAAATATATAGTATAGCATACTGTAGTACAGATAAACTGAGGGTAGATTGGCCTGGACAAATATTTTCTCTATCATTTTGTGACATACAAAAATATCGTGACTTAGATTACTTGAGTTGACAATTCTATTTTTTTTTAAATAAAAAATCAAAGTAGTTTGTCTTCAAGATTGATTTTAATGGTAGGAGGACTGGGTCTTTAATGGGATATTTGCCGTTGAGTTTAATGGGAGCTGCGCCAGGTCCCTAGAATTCAGATACAAAATGAGTCAATGAGCATTAATATTATTCAATGTATTGTGCTGCTGTTTTATTAGAAGTGCCAAAATTAAGTGCTTTAAATCAAGTTTTTCTGAATAGCCTTGAGGATATTAAAGCATATAATCTAAATGAAAGTATGCTTCATTTACCTTTGGTTGCAATCTGATTATGGCTTGAATGTACAAGAATTCCGCATGTAAATATGATGATCATGGGGATTCATAACCGAATAATTCAGACACTTACATTATATATATATCCTATAAATAGCATCAACTTTTGTTTAGCACATGTATTGAAACATCTGAATACTCACTAAGTATTTCTAATGAGCTTTTCTAACCACAGTTAATGGGCTGATCAACCTTTAACTTTATTCAATCGGATGTAAGCTGTCATGTAATAATTTTTTAAAAAAGCGTTAATCCAAAAATTGCTTAAGTAAGTTGTTATAAAACATTTTGCAAATGTTTCTAAGAGAGAAAAATGCCCCACATTTGGTCTTGCCTTTGAGTATGAGGTCTGTCACATTCTGAGAATCCTGTACCAGTGGCATTTTTTTTTAAAGACGACAAAATATTCACCTGTAGTTCTACTTCTCTGAAGATATTCTAATATGTAGTTCAACTCACTGCCACACTTTCATATAGAATTTGGAGGAATATTTTTTTTAAATTAATGGTGTTCCCCTGTGGTTATTTTTATAGTTTACAAATTACATTTTGAAAAATGCTTAAGTCTGATTTTCAAAATGTCTTGGGGATTTAGGTGCCTAAACCCCATTGACTTGCATTTTTGAAAAGGAAACCTAGGCTTCTAAGTCACATATGTGCTTTTGCAACTTTACCTAACATACTGTTTTTTGGGGTGGGTGGGTAAGGTATGGAAGGCAGAGGCAATTTTGTTCAAGGGAACTCATTTTGTGTCTCTTACTTTAGAAATGTATCATTGTCTTTTAGCTGGAGTTTTTGCTTCTTGCACAATTCTGTTCTGTAGGTACTATTGCAGGTACTAAGGTTGTGGCAGTTTGAGGCATGTGCTGACCAAGGAAGAAGTTTAATTTGTTGGCTGCTATTACTGTTGTCGCAGAATAAAAAGTGGTAGCTAGTATAGATTCCATATTGTCTTGTACTTGAGAGCAAAAATCCTGTGAATTACTCAGAGGAAAAAAAATAGACGTATGATTTTTCCCTTTCTGTGAATTATTGGTAATACATTTCCTTTTCCTCAGTCATTTTTCTCCTTCCTCTTAGGGATTCTTTCTCAGATTTCTTTGTTATAGACAATATATTTTTCTTTATTTTCTTGCTGTGAGACTTTGTCAAATATGGTGGAAATAAACTAGGTGATGTATTTTCACTAGTTTAAAGGGACAATTCTTTCCTTTTCTGCTTTCTCAAACAAGTAGCTCTAATGTTTAAGATAAGGACTTTATTGTAGAATGGGAAAGAGGTAGAGTGACAAATGAAATAATAAATTTCCATTTTTGGTGTCTAGCCAGGTGCTTTTTGTGAATGTGCATTTATTTTTGCATTGACTATTAGTGTGAAGTGGTCCAGCTGCTTCAAGTAATGGAAGATGTCTGTGATAAGCTGTCCCCAAGCTCTAGGTCAGGACCAGGCAAACCTTTTGGCCTCAGGGTTGCATCAGGTTTCGGAAATTGTATGGAGAACCGGTTAGGGGAAGGGGGCGTAGCCCTCCCGGGACCTCTGCCCCATCCACCACCCTTGCTCCCTGTCCCCTGACCGCCCCTGGAACCCCCACCCCTGACTGCCCCCTGCCGCCCCATCCAACTCATTCCTGATGGCCCGCCCAGGACCCCTGCCCCACCCAACCATCCCTTCTCCCTGACCGCCCCCGGAACCCCTGCCCCTGACTTCCCCCCGCCACCACATCCAGCCTCCCCCCTCATTCCTGACTGCCCCCCCGACCCCTGCCCTATCCAACCATTCCTGTCGCCTGACTGCCCCTGGAACCCCTGCCCCCTGCTGTCCCCCCCAACCCCCCTCTCCCTGACTGCTCCCTGCCCCCATTCAACCCCCTGCTCCCCACCCTCTGACCACCCCGACCCCTATCCACACCCCCACCCCCTGACCACCCCCACCCCCAAACTCCCCTGCCCTCTATTCAAACCCCGCCCCCCCCCGCACCCTTACCGTGTTGCCTGGAGCACTGGTGGTTGGCAGTGCTACAGCTGCGCTGCCCGGCTGGAGCCAGCCACACCACCGCGCAGCACAGAGCCGGGTCAGGCCGGGCTCTGCAGCTGCGCTGCCCCAGGACCTCACAGCCCCACTGCTCAGAGCATTGCGCCGGTGGCACAGTGAGCTGAGGCTGCGGGGCAGGGGGAACAGCAGGGGAGGGACCGGGGGCTAGCCTCCCGGGCCAGGAGCTTAGGGGCTGGGCAGCAGGGTCCAGTGGGCTGGATGTGGCCCCTGGGCCGTAATTTGCCCACCTCTGCTCTAGGTTCTGCATTTAAGATCATTGTGTTGCTAATTGTGACATCTGCTTGAGATGTTCTCTTGAGCTGTTAAATCTTGAGCCTGGAACACCTGAGTCTTTCTTCCTTAGTGCCCTCCAAAGAGTTACGTTGTTCTAACTCCTGAATGCACGAAGGCAGGAAAAAAAGAGACATAAGTTCTGCTGAGTTGCCTCTGCTGAATTGGCATAGTTTAGAAGATTTTAGAGGGAAAATGGCCAATACGACGTGGTGAGGAAAAATAGCAGAGTACCTAGGAATCAGTTTTATGGATTATACACCATGCAGTGAAGATAGAAACAAAATGTCATTTTTGAATCTTATGAAGGAGGTACAGAATTTCAGCCTTCAGTTACATTACTGCCACCATGTAATTTTATGGAACATTCCTATTTTGTATTCAGGTTGCTTACAGTCCTTCCCCAGATAACCTAGTATATGTTCTGGAAATTGGGTAAAGTCTTACCAGTCAGTGGTGAATTTGCTACTAGTCCCATATAGGCAACATGTGGAAAAAGGTGTGCAAATTCAGTTGTTTATGCTGTTGTCAAATACTCAGCAAACTTTAAGAATTTCCTTATTTTTGTTTTGTTTTTTGTTTAAATCTTGAGACAAGTAAGTTTCAAGCAAGGCAATGCTTTAGAGGATCAGAATGCAACAGTGGGAGAAGCTCTGTTACTAAACGTAGTCCACCCACCAATACTGTACAAATATGGTGCTGGAGCTTCCAGACTTCCTGAAGTGGGAACATGTTGGTAGAGGTTTGAGGATTGTTGTGTTGAAAAAAGTGTAGAACAAGAGTTAAGTTGTTAACAAAAACCATTGTTTCCTGCTACAACGTGAAGCAGTTAATCATGGTATGCTGTTTGTGTCAAGTTACTACTGGTTTATTCCCACAATATCAACTACCATCAAAAGCCTTTAAACCACAGAAAAAGAAGAAAAAAGTAAAAGTTTTGAAACACAAAAGTTGAGTAACAATTTCCCGTTTAGCTGTATAGAGTCTACAGTGAGGGAAAACTATCTGTTTGACAGGCTTTATAGGTCATATTAACTGTCTTTTTGATGAGGAGAGATTAAGTTTAGATAGTCTTGAGACTTGGCTTTTTTGGTGACTCCCATATAAATAATGTACAGAGAGGGGAGATAACCTCATCCCATCAAATTTATCACAACATATTTTTGTTGAGTTTAAATATTAATATTTCTTTTTATTTGTAGAACTTTCAGTGGGTCATGCCAACACATGACCTCACCAGGAGACTTGAAAACTACTTTATCCCATTTCCTTCAACTTAAACTAGTTAATACAAATCTTTTTGTCTTCAAATTTTACTTTTGATAAACAGTTTTATATAGCTGTCTGACATTGTCTTCTGATAGCCGTTTTACTCTCCTTAGCCAATTGGGAATATAGGCTTTTGCCCCAACATCTTGACAGCTGTTGGGCAGCTAGTGTGCATACAGCACTGCTTATCAGACTAACAAACACTATCTCATTGTTTGTCTGTGCTGCCCTTGCTGTGAGTTCACTTTTTGTCTCTTGTCTTATATTTAGGTTGTAAACTCTTTGGGGCAGGGTCAGTTGTTTCATGTGTTCCTACAGCGCTTAACACAACCAAACTGTGGTTCATGATTGGGAATCACAGGTGCTAGTTCGATACATGTTTTATGTATAATAAGGACCTGCTATACCAAAGAGGAAACTACATTAGGGGAAAAAATAAAGCCCACTTTGGCAAATAGAAGAAGTTTTAGGTGGTGATTTGTTCCATCAGTACAGTCTCCCAGTGTGTAATTTCTCAGCAATTCAGAAAATATCATTTAAATGTAGTGAACACAGGATACGTCAATTGATAATTTTCGATTGTGATGAAAATATATCCTAGTACCAGAAAATTAAGCCTCACTGACAACAGAATTCGAAGTTCTAACTCCCATGATTAAATGAACTGAAACCTTCAGGCTTTTGAAGACTTTGGAGTTGAGTCAGTTTGCAAAATTTCTTTTGCAGCATCTCCTTGTGGAAAAAAGACTGTGAAAGCCTGGTATTGATGATGGCTGTTAATTATCTTAGAATACAGTATGCTAGATGTCTAGTATTACTTGCTGGGGAGTAAAGAGATTTTGTGAAGGCAGCTGTTTGACTATCCTTAAATAATTTTTTCTTTTAAACTTAATTTTAAACTGTCAAAGGGGTTTTTTAGAGTGACCAGGTGGGTGGCGTGATATCTTTTATTGGACTAACTTCTGTTGATGAGAGAGACAAGCTTTTGAGCCACACACAGCTCTTCTTCAGGTCTAGGAAAGGAACTCCCAGCATCACAGCATGACGCAAAATGGAACAGATTGTTTAACATACATAATTAGCGCAAATTGTAATTGACCATTCAAGGTAGAGTGGCCCATTAACACCCCTGCAGACATAGGAGAAAAAGAGGTGATTAGTGGGTTACAGATTGGTGTAATAAGCCATAAATGTAGGGGCACCATTTCAGATTTGGAGGGGGGGGGTTGGATGACACACAGTTTCAACCGTGATTCTGGGGGCTATTTAGGCACCTGAAAACTGTAGGTTTTTTTGCAGATAACTTTGAAATTAGAAGACAGGAGCACTGTATCTAATTCCTATATAAAGAAAGAGAAAAAATGCATACGAACACCAATTTAAGCCACATTTTAAGTTTATATGTAAGTTTAGAACAATCAGGAGATAATATAGCAAGATATTTCTAATCACAAGCCTTAAGGTGTCAGTTTTGGAGCCTTTACACAGATATCAGAAACACAAGTATGATACTGTATACACTAACTTTAGTAGAGATAAATAAAATCTGCTTACTTTCTCAAACGAACACACTGTGTTATTGCCATTATCTACTTTATTTTAGTCCATTATTTTTCACTCCACTAAAAACCTATCTAATTCATCTGCACAGTGTCTAAAGTTATGTGTTTAGCGAATGTTTTTTTTTTTTAAACTGGCACCGACCAGCACAGACTGGCTCCTTGCCCTTGCACCCCAGCTCAACAGAGACTGAGCACATGATGAAGGGGAACAGGGACACCCCGACATCAGTCCACCACCTGGCTCTGTGGATTAGATCAAGAGGTAGGCTCCTGGTACTGAGCAGTTTGGCCAGAAGTGGCTCCTTGGCAGGTGGGCAGGAGCAGTGCGGTAGCTGCAGGTGGCAGTGGAGCAGGGCAGCACCAGGAGGAAGAGTTAATTTGGGTTTAGAACTCAAAGCAGTGGCAATTTTTTTTTAAGGCAGTATTAGGAATAAATTAATGTGATACGTTTGTTTTTTTTGGTTTGATAATGATTGATGTAAGCAAGAGTGCTTTTATTTAAAACAATTTTTATTAGATTTTTAGCACATATATACTAGGGCTATCAAGCGATTTAAAAAAAATAATCTCAATTAATCATACTGTTAAACAATAGAATACCATTTATTTAAATATTTTCGGATGTTTGTTACATTTTCAATTATATTGATTTAAATTATAACACAATACAAAGTGTACAGTGCTCACTTTATATTTTTATTACAAATATTTGCAGTGTAAAAACCAAAAGAAATAGTATATTTCAATTCACCTAATACAAGTACTGTAGTGTAATCTCTCTATAATGAAAGTTGAAGTTACAAATGTAGAATTATGTACAAAAAATAACTATTCAAAAATAAAAAAAGTCAAACTTTAGAACCTACAATTCCACTCAGTCCTACTTTTTAGACAATTGCTCAGACAAACAAGTTTGGTTGCAATTTGCAGGAGATAATGCTGCCCACATCTTGTTTACAATGTCACCTGAAAGTGAGAACAGGTGTTCGCATGGCACTGTTATAGCCGGCATCGCAAGATATTTACATGCCGGATGCATTAAAGATTCATATGTCCCTTCATGCTTCAACCACCATTCCAGAATATATGCGGTCATGCTGATGACGGGTTCTGCTTGATAATGATGCAAAGCAGAGCGGATCGACACGTTTATTTTTGTCATCTTTAGAAGGTTGAAGGTTGATTTTCTTTTTTGGTGGTTCAGATTCTTTAGTTTCTGCATCTGAGTGTTGCTCTTTTAAGACATCTGAAAGCATTCTCCACACCTTGTCCCCCGCCGATTATGGATGGCACTTCAGATTCTTAAATCTTGGGTCGAGTGCTGTCTCTCTCTTTTTCTTGGACCTTTCATTTGTGCTGGAGCACAGTCTGTTTTGCTTAAAACCCCAGAATTTAAGCCTGTCAAGCCTGGCATGGGTTTTTTCTCCACAGTTGCAGACACTCGAGTTGCCTGCAGTGTTTGGGTGACTCCCACATCCCCTCAAAGTATAAAGTTTGTCTTGGGTTCAAAGACAAGCCCAAAAAAGGGAGACTAGACTAAAATGCATGCTAATGGAAAGTGCTCCTTCTCCATAGGGGTGGTCCTCCTCCTCTATACCTCCCCGGTGCATTAGTATCAACATCAGCGCACTGCTTTAGTCACTGTTGCAGCTTTGTCTTTGGCCCAGGACATAAAGACTTCATAGAAAAAAAAAGCACATCTCCCCAGCCATGGAAATGAAGAAAAGGGATCGGTGCCTTCATAAGAGAGACTCTTGGAAGACCTTGTGTCCCTTGAAGGGTACCATTGAGGCTCCAGCTGAATATGGTACTGAGGCATTGTTTAATGCATAAGAAGCCCTGTATGGACAAGCCCACTATCACCACAACACCTACCACAGCAGAACGGTTGGATACCTTGCTGCACTGTGACACGTACAGGGCTATCATACATGCTGCAGCACCAGTCTTTTACCACAGTTTTGAGGTGGGAGAAGACCCTGTAATCTCCTTGGTACCACAGCAGTCTCCATCTCGCTGGTCAGCATTTCCACCTCCACTATTGACCCAAGTTGCGACTAGGCTATTCGAGCCCTCCACCTCCTTCTAGATTTCATTATTCAGAGGACCTTATAATTTCCAATGAGCCTGAGTCTCTGCTGTTGAGGACATCTATCAAAGCCCCCTCCCCGGTATCGTTGAGACAGCTGAAAATTAAGACTTTCCTAAGTCTCCAATCTTCATTGTACGACTGCACTTCTGAGTCCCTCTAATGAAGAGGATCTTTAGGAACCTACAAAACAGCATAGGTCCAGAGATTGATTATCATTGGGTACCCTTCTCCCATCCATGTCCCAAGTCGGGTTTCTCCGACCCTTGGGGCCATTCCATAGGATACCTAGAAAAAAGTGCTGACACCCACTTGTACAATGTCAGCCACGGTTACCGTACACTTCATCGGTACCAGATATTAAAAAAGAGGAGCGGAACCACAGGTTGAGGAGTTGAGAGGTTCTCTAGTCAGGACATCTTCATCTCTGGAGAAAGTAGTAATGGCGCCACCACCACCCTCTTACACGGATTGCAATACCTTCCAGGACCTCATGAAGTAGCTGGCAGGCTGTCGCCAAATCCTTGTAGAGGAAGCCCAAGAGTCACAACATTCCCTGATGAGAATTCTGAACATTAATCCCCAAAGAAAGATCTCTGTGGCTATTAGTGAGGCGATGCTATCTCCCACATGTACCCTGTGACAAACACCTGCCACATTTCCACCCACCGGTAAGAGGGCAGATAAAAATAATTATATCCCACCAAAAGCAATGGCACATTTTTTCCCCCATCTCAATCCTAACTCTGTAGTGGTGGATGCAGCTAATACAAGGAGCTCTCAAACTTGTTCTAGATTTTATCCAATGGACAAAGAATCTGAGCAGCTGGACTTACTCAGTGGAAAGAGCTGTTCAGCTGCTCTTCAATTTTGTATTGCCAGTTTTCAGGCCTTGATGGTGAAATATGACTTTCCCACATACTCAGAATTTACATTTTACTGAATATGTGCTACAATAGCAGAGAGATCAATTTCAGTCTATCATCTTGGAAGGCCGATTAGTTGCAAAAACCTCCATGCTAATGTCAGAGTATCTTTGGCCGCCATCACAGCTTTTCACTTACTCATCCAGGCTTCTTAGTTTTTGCCCATCCTTTTGTGGCAAGATTCCTCAAGGGCTTATACAGCTTGTTTCCTCCTGGTTAGAACCCAGCCTTCTAGGGAGATCTCAGCGTGGTTCTTAATGCTCTGGAAACTCCCGCCTTCAAACTGATGGCTATCTGGTTTTTCCTCCGTCTCTCCCTCAAACTTTGTTCCTCATTGCCATCACTTCAGCAAGATTGGGGAGAGCTGGGGGAATTATGGCTGATTGATCATACACCATCTTTTATAAAGACAAAGTTCTTCTACATCCCCATCCTTGCTTCCCCCCAAAAGCAGTCTTTTGCTGTGAGACTTTGTCCCCCCAAAAGGCTCCTCAGAATATCATGTTAATGAGGAGATTTGCCTGCCATGCTTCCAGAGAGCAATCTAGCTTCCCTTCAGTGGAAGTCAGAAGAGCCCTTTCCTTCTCTACACACAGAACTAAGACTTTTTGGGCCTGCCCCAAGCTATTTTGTGTCATTTGCAGAAAGGATGACAGGCCAACTGATTTTCTGTGGATTCCGGGTTGCATCTTGACCTGCTATAAAAACTGCTGGTGTGCAGCCCCTTCACAAAATAACAGCACATTCCACTAAAGCTCAGTCCACATCTCTAGCTCTACTGAAGGACATTCCCATAACAGAAATCTGTAGGACTGCAACGTAGTTTTCTATCCATACTTTTGCTAAGGATTACACCATCTTGACTGCTTTCAGAGATTACATTGCCTTTGGTGGTGCAGTACTTCGAACAGTCCTGGATTTACCTCCTCAGAACCCACCTCCTCATTGAGTTACTGCTTGGAAGTCTCCTATGGTGTAGCACCCATAAGGACATATACTCAAAGAAGAAGAGATTACTTACCTTTCAGTAACTTGAGTTCTTCAAGATGTTTAGTCCTTATGGGTGCTTCATCTACCCCCTGGCCCCTCTGCTATGGAGTCTCTGGCTCTGTCGTTAAGAAGGAACTGAACGGCGGCGGGCTTGGGCCTTCCTTTATCCTTTCATTTGATGCCTGAGGCATTGCTTGTGCAAGCATGTGGATGCTACTTTACAGTCTGAGTGGGGTGGGGTGATGAGTTGTCAGGAGCTGCTCACGAGGACCAGTCAGACACAGAGGCAGAGATCACATGGACACATGCACATCCTATGGTGGCGCACCCAAGGAGACAGAATATCTTGAACTCAAGTTACTGTAAGGTAAGTAACCTCTCCTTATTTAGGCATTTGATATAGGTGGATATTTTAGAATTATTCACTTTTTTTTCCAGTTTTAACTGGTCATTTGATGTCCCTAGTACTATTCAAAGCTAAATTGCAAAGGAAACACTTGAACCAATTTGTGTCAGACTAGATCATAAGGACCAGCTGAGAATGGTTAAAAACTTTGTGAATGCTAATGTAATATATGGCTTATGACTGGGTGTAAGCAGCCATGTTGTGAATCAGTAAAGTTTCTCTTTACCTAATTGAAGGTAATGAAAACTCAGGCCTAGCATCATACTGACTGGTTTATGTCATGTGTAAATAAAATTTGTTCTGATCAGCTAGATGTTTTGTGTATTGTAGTTTCTGGGTTCCCAAATTTGTCTGCTGTAGCCACACAAGTGTCCATGTTTTTTTAATTACGTTAAAGTTACTTAAATATAGGTCTGATATTTTTTCCTTTCGATGTACTTACACAGTGTAAATATTGGAAAGCATCTTTTTGTTCTGCACCTAGTCAGACTAATACTTTCTTTCACATTTATGCATGCTATATTGGCTTCATGCTCCTATCTACTTTCTCCATAGCAACGAGAGGTTAGTACATTTATTAAATCTTTTGCTGTGCCTAATATTTCTTGCAGTAGTTGGACTTTTTAAATACTTTTTTATATTATGTTCTTCGTTAGAGACTACAATCAAATCTTGCAGTGGTCTTATTAATAAATTATTGTTTTAAAAGTTTGCACAATTTGCAAGCAGTAGCTTTGTGGTCATGTGTAAATATCTGTTAAGTACTGTGCTGAAATGTTGTGGAAACTGAAAGATATTTTTTTCTATGTTAAAGTTGCGAAGTGTCAATTCAATTGTCTTGCATTAACAAAATCTTCTAGTTTTAACTGATGTTTCGTATGCATCAGAGGTAATGGTGCTTAATTATACTGTATTTTTTAAAAACTCCTATAATAGTTAAACTTTATCTATTTTAGGTTTATCATTAACATACCTTTTAAAATATACCTGTAGAGAGCTACAGAAAAGCACTCCATATTAAATCCTGTTACTAAGCAACATTTTCATAAACCTAAAATTCAGCTTTTCTAGTAAAGGCTTTTTGTGGTGGTGGTTCTCAAACCAGAATTTTTATAGAATATAGTATGTGTTTTATGGATAGCTGTAACATTTGATATAAGATTTTCCCCTAAACCTCTCAGATATAGTTTTAGAGCTGATTATTCAGAAATAATTGTGTCCCTTCTATATTTGACATAACTTGTTGTTCTCAGTTTTATGCACTGATAGTTTTGAATATCTGCTGGCAAAAACATAGGCTTTATCTGCCAGTAGTTTTGTGTAACCAATGTATGTATGTATGCTAAAGCACAACAAATGAAAGATTTGGAGTATTTTAAAGGTTGAACAACCCTTGTATTATTTTGGAAGCTTAAAAATTTGTATTTGCATTCATAAAGAAAATACAGAAAGCAACTGAGTGTGGATAAACTATGTCCTGTAGTAGTTTTGTTTAAATAATTTTGAATAAGTGGAAATATTGCGTGTGTAATCTCAAAAGTTAGACATAACCCCCTCCAGCTCACCCTCAAATTCAAAGGCATTAACACACAGAATTCTCCTTTCTCTATCAAGTGTGGCCCATTAACTTTCTAATCGGTGCGTCCTTTCACTGTCCATCTCCAAAAAGTGGATCAAAGCTATACTCCTTATGGCTACTAGAATCTGCTCATGGACTTCTGCCCAGAATGTCCTACCTCTGCAAGCAGGAAACATGGCAGACAAAACATTCCTTTCCAAGATTTGCTTTGAGATGGCAGTGAATTAAGTTTATTTTGGCAAATTCTACAGTTAGGAAAAACTCGTCTATCTGGGTATCAACTTTTGGAAACCTTTATTCAATGTATCTCTTTCCACTACTGCACTGTGCAAGGCCAGCTCCCACTTTTAGCCATCTTTCCCATGTGGCTTTAAGATATGCAGGCACTGTCTACCTTTGTATTTGTATAGTGCCTAACAAAGTGGGGGACATGATTTGAGGGGCTATGGCCACCAAATATGAACATTGCATAATAATAAAAAGCTGAAGGCACCAACGTAAAGGCTGAAGCTATTATTACTTCCGAGGGAATTTTGCACCCAAAAAAAAAAATTAAGGATACAATATTTTAAAATACTGCAAATTTTATTTGTCAATAAATAAATGCGGCTCCAGCAGGGCAGTGGAGAGCACAGGCTACTGGCTGCACTGAGGTGATAATCACCCTGAAGTCCCCCACCTCTGCTGGTAGAGGGACTCTGCAGTGAGGCTGCACCTGACACAGTGCAAGGGCTGGTCCTGCCACAGAAACACCTTAGGGCCCTGCCACTCTGTGCCAGGCGCACCAGGTGTGGGTGGGTGGGCAGGCTCAGCCAAGCAGGATCCAAGTGTGGAGGGGCTTAGCGTGGGGGGATCCAGGTGTGGGGTGAGAGCTTTTTATGTTGGGAAATCTGGGTACAGCCGGCTCAGTGGGAAATCTGGATGCACAGGGGCTTGTTGGAGGATTCTGGGTGCAGGGGCAATGGGACTCTACAGGGGATCCAGGTGAAGGTGGTTGGGTCTGAGCAGGGGGAGTCCGGCCATGTGATGGTTCAGTGGGGAGATCCGGGGGCTGGGGGAGTGGGGCTTGATGGCCAGGTGCAGATGGTTGGGGAATCAGTGGGGTAGGGGTCTGAATGTTGGGGGCTCGTCGGGGAGTCCAGGGGTAGGGCTTGTCAGGGTTAGGGTTTGATGGACCTGCTTAGTGGGGGGAGCCCTAGCTGCTGCTGAGGGGACGCCACATGCCAGGCTGCCGATTCCCATCATGATTCCCCTATTCCCTTTTCTTTCCCCTCCCCTCCCCTCCCCTCCCTCACTCATTCCCCTCCTCCTGTCCCATTCCACCCCCTTTCCTTCCCCACTGCCTCTTCCCCTCACCCCGTCATTTCTCCAGCCCCACCGTGGGCATTCACTGTTACACAGAAAACAGGAAGGCTCCCAGCACGCACAGGAAGAGAGAACTACTGGTGCTAGCACCAAGGAGGCGGCATTCAGCTGCAGTCAGTGGAGCTGAGATGCAGCCTCCTGCAGCTGGGCAGCTCTGCACTTGCAAAAATTGGGCCGGGGCGGGGAGGGAGAGCACATAACCCCCTGTGCCGCCCCCCCCCCCAT
Source organism: Lepidochelys olivacea (assembly GCF_965140295.1). NCBI lineage: Eukaryota > Metazoa > Chordata > Testudines > Cheloniidae > Lepidochelys > Lepidochelys olivacea. The sequence goes on along the minus strand of NC_140411.1, from coordinate 69,760,635 downwards.
ACCTCATCTCTGGTTGTGGTGCCAATCCTGACCACCTCCCTTTCCCCCCCAAAAAACAACAACAAAAAACGGTGGTCGTCCTGTCACCCTGTGCCCCGCCACTTCCCGCAGCTCCCATTGGCCAGGAACAGTGAACTGCGTCCCTGGAAGCTGCGGTGGGCCGTGCCTGCGGGCAGTCAACATCAGCAAAATGTCTTGGGTCCTCAGTCAGACTACCCTGATGGGCCGCAGGTTGCCCACCAATGTGTTACAGAAATTGCTGCTTCAGCAATAATGTGGATCGCTTCTCATTTCATGTAGTTAGAATTTTCCCTCCCTCCCAAGGGATGTGTATCGCTTTGTGCATCACACAGTTTAAACTGTTGGACGTGAGAAATGAAAATTAGGCCTTGTCTGTAAATTTTCTTTTATCTATCTTGTCATACAGTCAGTCAGACTCAGGAAGAATATTTTACCTTAGATTTTCAAAATTAAAATATGTATTCTATATTAAATTGGCTTAACTCCCACCGTTGATAGAAGTGCTTAAAAATCTGGGATATTTCCTGAGTGCTTAAAGTGTCCTTACCATGAACAGTATTTATAAAGTTTGTTTGAAAGCGTACGTTTCTAACTAGAATAGTTGCAGCTTTGGAAGCTATCAATCTGCAGAATTTCAGGAAGGGATGTCTTAGCTTTCTGCCCATAGCCAAATCTTTGGTCTGTCTCTACACTCGAAGGAGTGAGTAGCTGTAATAGTGTTGTGGGTTTATAAAATAAACTTTTTTTTTGCTTGTATTATTGTTAAGCATTTTATTAAAATCTGTTTGAGAGAGACAGACTTATAAAAATAAAAAAAAAATAAGTTTGACATAGTCCTCTTACTTGGTGTCAAAGATGGGTAACTACTTTCTGTCTCAGAGTAGCAGCCGTGTTAGTCTGTATTTGCAAAAAGAAAAGGAGTACTTGTGGCACCTTAGAGACCAACCAATTTATTTGAGCATAAGCTTTCGTGAGCTACAGCTCAAATAAATTGGTTAGTCTCTAAGGTGCCACAAGTATTCCTTTTCTTTTTACTTTCTGTCTATGTACATTCTTTCTGCAGTAGTTAGATAAGTTTCACTGTAGTATATCTTAAATGAACTCACTAGACTGGGAGAGATCTGTTGCTTGATAAAGGTGTAGCAGAATTGTATTCAGCATGTTTGGGGATGCTTTGAAGTGGTCTTAAGTAAGGACGTTGTCTAAAAATAACAGTGATCTTTCACAGGATTCTCTGTATTCGTTATCATTGGTATACGCTGCTGTGTAGTGTTGATATGTGCTGGCTCCACAAATGGCTGAAGTCCACTGGTGGGTGAAATGCTCCCCACACTGCCTTTACCTACAGTACCTGAATAGTGGGATTTTTGGAGTTCAGTTAGTTAAGAAAATCAATAATCGTCTAAAATATAGATCTCCTATAATTGCCCCAAACAAAGCAGTATTTCCTCTTGTAAGATATGGTGCATTGGATCATTACTGTAGAATAACATGGTAGCTTTTGCTTAAAGGAAAGTAGCTGGGGAAGGACAGAGTGTTTATTAAATATTATTAGACATAACTTTTGCAGCCAGAAATTTTGTTCATTCCAAGCCAGACTCAGTGTTGGGAAATATAGTATGTTCTCTTATATAGGCTTTCTTTGATCACTGAGCTTTCTTCCTTTTTTCACTAGAATAAAGCTATATTATAGCATTTCATAACTATACAACTTGAAAAATCAATTTACAAATTTGTATGTGAGATGCTTTCCTGCAGCAAACATGGAGGCCTGAGCTATCAATTTCAGCAGAATTTTAAGCTTTTGTCGAAGAACAAAAAACACATTTCTACCCTTTATGGTTCTGAAGGTGACATGACAACTGTGAATAAAATATAAAGCGATTCTGTTTTCTCCTGAATCTGGAAACAGTGCCAGTTCCTCTTTTGCTGCCTCCTAGATTTGCACACCACAGACAATTAACAAGATTTTTTAGAATTTGGGAAAACAATGTGCATATGCTGTAATTATTCATAGGAAAAGACCCAAAGACCAAAAGTTAGGGGAGAGATAGTGGAGACCCCCTTGTATCCCTGCCACATTGCTCCCCTTCATATCCAGGAAACTAGATAATAGGTGCAGTTAGTGGAAATGGAAAGAGCCATGGATTGAAGTGCAAGATCTCTGTCAAGCTTTCTTACAACTACAATACCCACCTGCAGAAGTAAAGAAACAGATTGATAGAGCCAGAAGAGTTCCCAGAAGTTACCGACTACAGGACAGGCCTAACAAAGAAAATAACAGAACGCCACTAGCCGTCACCTTCAGCCCCCAACTAAAACCCCTCCAACGCATTATTAAGGATCTACAACCTATCCTAAAGGATGACCCAACACTCTCACAAATCTTAGGAGACAGGCCAGTCCTTGCTTACAGACAGCCCCGCAACCTGAAGCAAATACTCACCAACAACCACATACCACACAACAGAACCACTAACCCAGGAACTTATCCTTGCAACAAAGCCCGTTGCCAATTGTGCCCACATATCTTTTCAGGGGACACCATCACAGGGCCTAATAACATCAGCCACACTATCAGAGGCTCGTTCACCTGCACATCCACCAATGTGATATATGCCATCATGTGCCAGCAATGCCCCTCTGCCATGTACATTGGTCAAACTGGACAGTCTCTACGTAAAAGAATAAATGGACACAAATCAGATGTCAAGAATTATAACATTCATAAACCAGTCGGAGAACACTTCAATCTCTCTGGTCACGCAATCACAGACATGAAGGTCGCTATCTTAAAACAAAAAAACTTCAAATCCAGACTCCAGCGAGAAACTGCTGAAATGGAATTCATTTGCAAATTGGATACTATTAATTTAGGCTTAAATAGAGACTGGGAGTGGCTAAGTCATTATGCAAGGTAGCCTATTTCCTCTTGTTTTTTCCTACCCCGCCCCCCAGATGTTCTGGTTTAACTTGGATTTAAACTTGGAGAGTGGTCAGTTTAGATGAGCTATTACCAGCAGGAGAGTGAGTTTGTGTGTGTATGGGGGAGGGGGGGATGTGAGAGAACCTGGATTTGTGCAGGAAATGGCCCAATTTGATTATCATGCACATTGTGTAAAGAGTTGTCACTTTGGATGGGCTATCACCAGCAGGAGAGTGAATTTGTGTGGGGGGGTGGAGGGTGAGAAAACCTGGATTTGTGCTGGAAATGGCCCACCTGATGATCACTTTAGATAAGCTATTACCAGCAGGACAGTGGGGTGGGAGGAGGTATTGTTTCATATTCTCTGTGTATATATAAAGTCTGCTGCAGTTTCCACGGTATGCATCCGATGAAGTGAGCTGTAGCTCACGAAAGCTCATGCTCAAATAAATTGGTTAGTCTCTAAGGTGCCACAAGTACTCCTTTTCTTTTTGCAAAAACATTTTTATAACTTTATTTTCTATATTACCAAAATTCAGAACTTAAGAACTTGAGTAAGTTGACGGCCTTTTTTAGTTTTAGCGTATTATTACAGTAGCAACAATCAGGACTGGGGCTCCATTATGCTGGTCACTATACAGACAGGGAGGTACTTGCTTAATTTTCCAGTGACTCTTTCTGCCTTTCTCAGACATATCAATTATATTCTTTATTTGTTTCTGTAGTGGAAGCTCTGTGTTAGAAGAAAATACCTCCCTGCTTCCCACTGTATTGTATTAAATGCTATGAATATATAGTTCCCCTCATCTTGAGAGGTTGTGTGGGATAAGATGAACCAGTGCAGTATTTTATTGTCTTGCAGTACTCTTCATTGTGCATACTGATGATCTGAATTCCCATATTGGGTGTCCCATTTAAACATGACATTACATTTTCTTTCAAAGGAATCTCAGTAATGGTATTATTAGGAAGACCTATAAAGATAAATTGTAACTTGGAAGATGTATAAATTGCTCTTACTCTTTTCGTAGTCTCTAAATTAGGTGATCTTGAATGACAAGACTGAACTTTGCTTAGTTTATACCAGATGACACCACTTCCGAAATATTGCATCTTGTACTGAGTTTTGAGATCAAGTCTATGAATGTTTGTCATCTGGTCTGTTCAAAATGGATAAATTGTAATGTGAGAGAATATAATGCAATGGGTCATTAAGGCTTAAAATATGATAAGATTGCTTTGGCTGCTAATGAAATTTTTTTCTTTTCAAAGCCGTTGAACACGGGCAGATGACTTTTTAAACTAATTGTAATGCGCTGACGCACCCTGTAATCTATGAGAAAGTTCACCTCTGCACTATGCCTGTCCAGCTGTTGTCTTGAACAATTATCAGCAAGTTATTTTTCTGGTATGAGCCATGTCATGCTTGAAAGTGAGATGAAAAATAATTAATGAGGGTGCATGAATGTTGGTTGATGAAGGTTAAGTAGATACAGATATGCTCTCTGCATTCTTTGCTATGCATGTTCAGATTGAAGCAATGTGCTCTAATGAGACCACACAAACAAGTGGTGCAGATTGACAGCTCTTGATTTAGCAATGAAAGATGTTGGCGGAAGCTACATTTTGTGTTTCAGCTAAATAATTAGTTTGTGTATACTGATAAAGAGCTAGTATTGTTGACCTTGGGTATAACCTAGTGCTACAGGTGCTGTATTGTTTTTTAACATTTTTTTAATTCATTTACACTTGTTTTAAATTTTCTCCAGCTTACTGTTTATGCTAATATATCATATTTTCTTTTTTATAATGATGTCTCACAGTGCTATTGTAATCAGGAAAAGCTGAAATATCCACTGTGCTCTTGATGTCTTTTTTTTTTGACAGAAGAAGAAAGCATTATAATTCTAGCCTTTTTCTAGAAGATCATATTGAAATATGGTTAATAAGTTGTTACACTGAATCATTTTTGACAGTAATTGGGTGGAGGGTCATATTCTTATTGAATAGTGTTTTGTTTCAAAGTGTGGCTGACTGACTGGTGTCACTTACTATGTAAAATAGATATTGTCAATATAAATTTGATTGGCCTTATATGTAGAAAAGGAAAATTCAATTCTAATTGTGTTTCGGTGTCTGTTAACACTTTCCTTTTTTGCTTTCAGGAAGAGTTTACAATTTATAAACAGGAGGCGGGCAGGAAGAAACAATGCATGCTATTTCCAATAGTATCAGTCTAACACCCGCTCCAGTAAAGTGTGTGACAGTTGCTTGGGAGATGACAAAGATAATTACAGGCAGTAAGGAGCGGGAACTACTTCTGCAGACTCTGATGGCCTCGTGGTCTGTGAGAATATAAAGGACCCTGAACTGGATAGGACAGGAAATTCTGCTCACCTTGGCTCAGTGTGTGGGGAATGAAAGGCTACCCCAGTGTGGTGCGGGATGAACACACTGTAATGATCCTGGGGATGGGGGTGACCTCACACTCCACTAGGGCAAGGGATAAGGGTACACTGTACATACTCTTTGGGAACCAGATGGGAGGACCAGGTGTCAAGTTCACCCAAAGGTTTTGGAGCAATTAAGGGTAAGGTTGTCTGAGAGACCAGTAGGTTCTAAGTGAAGAAATTGTACTGGTTGTTTAATGATTACGATTTTTGAAGTATGTTAACTTGCTAGTAGAATAGTTAGCATATGCATAGTTGAAATATAAAATTATGAAGGTTAACTGCTTAAACACCATCTAGGGAATAAATCTGAGGGTTCCCCTAGGATGGCAGTCAAGCATGCTAGTTACATCTACTTCTTTAGGGGAGAGATGTGACAGATATGGCAATTTCCTGCATATCCTTGCTAGACTTTGCAGAAATAAGTTTAAGTATCTCTGGGGTCCATTGTATTAAATGCTAAGTTTATGTGTTGTTGTGGGTTGGAACTGCCCTCTGGAGGGAGATGTGATGTGAGGTGTGGGAGTTCAAAGGATTGTACTGAAAATGTCAGACAAGAATGGACATGTGGAACAATGTGTGCAGTGGACTTCCTGGAAAATGCCAAGGAACAGATTAATACACATTCCTCATCTCCAGTTATACAAAAACCTTGCCTTTTGACGCTATGTCCTGAGGTCAGGGCCGGCTCCAGGCACCAGTGTTCCAAGCAGGTGCTTGGGGCAGCACTCAGAATGGGGCGGCAGAGTTTCCGCGACAGCAACAATTCGGCGGCAGCTTCTCCATTCCACTGGCCATGGCGGCAATTTGGCGGCAGCTTCTCTCTCTCCCCTGCCGTCTGTGGTGGCAATTCGGCGATGCCAGGTTTTTTCACTGCTTGGGGTGGCAAAAACAGTAGAACCAGCCCTGTCTGAGGTATGTGTCTGCTGATTATCTATTTTGGGAGATTGAATGTATAATGAAACAGGCTGACAGGCCCAGTCTGTGTTCTGATTCTGAATCTGAGGCAGTTATGAACTTGTAACTGTGGGGGAAAACCCAGTTGTGAGTTTTGAAGGATTAACACCTACCAGAGCCAGAGGTTGGTGTTGGGGTGACCTCTGGTAAGCTTTTTAGCATGTGTGTATGTTCTTTATTGTTTTTAATGTTTTGTGTGTAATGCTTTCATCTTAAGAATAAACGTGCTTGCTTAGAAAGACCTGTGTGGTAACTTGTAATTGCTGGCAAATTTCTCTGTAGAGCAAGCAAAGCAAGGATGCTGGTGAGTTTAGGCAGTCTGGCTTCCTGGGAATATCCCATTTTGGGAACTGTGCAGCCTGGAAAAACCCCGGTCAGGAGAGAGAGACAGACATGGGCCTCCTTCTAGAAAGTTGATGACTGTGAGCCATAAACCTTTCAGGTGCTCTTGGGAGACCATGGAGTGGAAATATAGGTTCTGTTGCCCTGACCTGTGACAGGTGTGACAAGCAAGGAGGAAAGACAGGAAGATCTAGATGTCTGGGAAAGGAAAGAAATCATCTAGTAAAAAGATCTTACACCAAAAAACAGACAGCCACAAAAGAGAGTAATTCCCCTATAAGCAAAAAAACTTCAGAGGCAAGTGCAGAAAGACCATCACTAAAGGTAACCTGAAGGACCTATGGTTAGAAATCAAAAAGATAAATAAGGAGATGAGGCTTATCGTAAAAACACAAAAAATGAAAATTAGATTAATGGGAAAATTATCAGATGTGGAAACTGGATTTAACAAGCAATTGGATAGAATTACCAATCTAGATGAAATAATCCAAATAGGTAAACAAACCGTCCCGGCCTGCCAGTGGATTTCTCTGAGCAGGGATTGGCAACCTTTGCTCTAGACCAAGGGAATTTAATTGTCCATCTGTACTGCTATCAAAATAAGGATAAAATATTTTGGCAGTGAGGGAGAGAGGCAGTGAGGGAGAGAGGTGAACAAATGATGATTCTTAATGAGTCCATATATATTTTCCCAAATGTAGCAACCTTAATCATTAGAAAACAAGGAGAACTATACCAGGTGATCACCAATTCTTAGAAAGAACAACATGATGTATAAATGAACATTCACATTTAGTCTGTCCTTTAAATGGAAGGACATGCATGTCTATTTCAGATTCAAAAGAAGGGCAACAGATACTTATGGACACGAGAATAGGGGAGTCAGCTCAAGAACAATCTGAATGGGATCAAAGGTGTTGGTCCTGTGGGCCACCAAGAAATCACTGGGAATCAGTGAGATGAAAAAAGGCCCAGAACAGATGTATTAGCAAGACAACAAGACAGGCATGGGAGCAGAGAAATAGTCCAGATCCAGAAGAACAAAATCAGTATATGGGCTAAGATACTATAATAAACAATGGATATTATCTCCATATAATTATAATGATGATGAGAGAGAGTTAAATTGAGCTGGGCTGTAGAGGATGCAGGTTATTTTACATTGTGGATACAGTGTAGTTAATGGGTATAACAGTATAGTTAATATTAATGTTGCAATTTATATTATAAACAAATTTAATAACAAAATAGCAGGAGACTCAGATCTTCTCTGAAGTAAATTTGACTTTAGAGTTTTCACAAACATTGAAAAATGAATATTAATTAGAGAAGGGTCATCTATGGTGGAAAATTGTAAGACTAAGTGAACTTAAACCCAGTGTAGTAATCTCATAGGTTCTAAGGCCAGAAGGGACCATTGTGATCATCTAGTCTGACCTCCAGTATAGCAGAAATCCTAGCAATTCCCCCAAATAATTCCTAGTGTATCTTTTAGAAAAACATCCAATCTTTTGAAAATTGTCCCTGATGGAGAATTCACCTCAACACTTGGTAGATTGATCCAGTGGTTGATTACTCTCACCTTTAAAAAATGTATGCCTTATTATAATCTCATAATGCCTGATGTTATAGAGATGTTAGACGAGATTAGATTAGGCTTGGTTCTTCTGAATACTTATTTAAAAAGGGGAACGAGGGGGAAAAAGACGATCCCACATCCCAACCCCAGCAGGGAACTAATATGCATGTAAAAAGTAGAGAGCCCAGGCTCCCATAGTTAGAGGGCCCCAAATGACAACAGGTGAGTTTATAGGGAAGGGAGGTAAGCAGGATAAGAGAACAGAAACAGATGTTAAATATTATATGTTTTAATAGGAAAGATTATATTCATAACAAAATGTTGGGTCTGAATTTAAAAATGTACAGTAAATCAGACTCAGGATCAGGTTACAATGTAGGTTTCTTTAAAAAAGGAAAAGCGAAGTGTGGGAGTTCTAATATTACTTTGCATGTGATGGGAACTCTATCTAAAATGTCTTCTTTATAGAGCCCTGCGTGGATACAAAATTTGTATTCGGATCCGATCAGCAAACATGGTCTGCAAATAGCCCCATCCGCAGATTTGCAGGGCTCTACTTATTTAAAGAAGAGGCACAAATGTAACGGAGGCCTGGCATTCGGCTGGGGTGGGGAATCTCACTGCTTTTAACAGAGGGTAATATACTGGGTGAGACAATATATGGTACTTATGGGGAGTTTATTAATGTCATGACTGTTAATGTTAACTGGATGAACAGTCCAACACAAAGGAGTGGAAAAAGTATTCTACTCACTTAAAAAGGATTTTCCTAGGATAATCTATTTACAGGAAACACACTTGAAGAAAAATGATTATCAATACCTGAGTATTACTTGGATACAGCTACCATATGTCTCTTCAGGATAACCTAATGTAAGAAGGGTGGCAATACTTGGCTATACACTTCATTTTTGTTGTTTCAGCACAAGTCATAGATGCAGAGTGCAGATATATTTCAATGAAGGGGTCCTTGAAAGGTAGATTTCTCACCTTAGCCACTGTATATGTTCCCATTCAAGAGCAAGTTGTTTTTAATCAGTTTTTTAAAGTGATTTAGGACATTTTAGGGAAGGAGTATTATTCTAGGGTGGATTTTAACAAGGTGCTTAATCCTACTTTGGATTGATCAGTTGAATGCAGAGGGCATTTGGGAGTAGCAAATGCAAATTTGTGGCATCACGTAGCAAATTAGGATCTGGTGGGAGATGAATCTGTATGTCACAGGCTATACATATTATTCTGCTACTCATAGATCTTAGTTCAGGATTGATTTTTGCTTCTAGTAGCTTGGCTAATTCTTCTTTAAGTGATTTGCATACATTGATTCCATTTCAGGTGTGTACATGCCCAGTGCATGAGAGATTAGCAGCACCCATTAGGGAAGGACATGTGCCCTCCACCACATCGTGCAGCTTCAAGATGGTGTAAGGGGCAGAGCTGCCCCAGGCCCTCCTCAGTTCCTTTTTATTGCTGTGATTGGTAGTCAGAGCTCATTGACTTGTTACCAGGGTGGATTTGATTTAAATCAAATTGATTTTAAATCACGAGTCAGGAAGACTCAATTTAATCATGGATTTCTACGTAAAAGTGCATTCTTGTTGGTTATTATAACCTTAATACATATTCTTCACAAGTCAGTGATAGATGTAGGTTTCATTTTTAGAAGGTACACATTATACATTTTTAAAGTGACTTATTTTGAAAACTTTTCAGATTAGTTTTACAGTTATATCAGAAAATGAATGATTGGTTATTTCATTTACCAAAGGTAATTGAAGCAGATATTTTTGAAGTCATGAGAGGTTCCAGTTCAACAAGTTAATCATTAATATTTGGAGGATTTTCTTGCCATGCTGTATTAGGAGGAGAACATCACCAGATAGACATTTAAATTGTTTTATTTAACTAAAACAGCAACATTATGTATTCTGGATTTTTTCCTTCAACAGCAAACATATAATATTTTAACAAAACAGTCATATACATTTTTGAATTTAATTAAACATACATGTTTTTTAAAATCAGGTTTGTTTTTGTTAAAATTGTTTTTAACAAATAGTCAAATTATTTTTTTTTCATATTTCATTTAACTATGTCAGGCAGGTCAATGTGAGAAACTAAAAGTATTGGCTTCTGCAGCTAACTCAGTCTTCTTCACCTTTATTTTCCTGTTTGTTCATAATCTGGGAAAGAAAAAACAAGCTTTCCTGTTTTTTCAGGTTCCAAATTATTTCTCAATTTGGAATGAGTCCAGAGAAAGAAAATATTCTTTCTACACCGGCAGAAGAAGCTACTGCTGTTAAAAGTGGGATTATCACTTTGGCAGTCTCTGAATCCAAGTGCTTAAGTGACTTCCACCAGTTCATTGGTGTGACTTTATTTAAAACATCATCAGCGAACATATATTTCTGGAATGGTTCACAGTTAGCTCTTAAGTTTATTATAGTTGGCATTATGGAGGGATGATTGCTGGATGTCCATGTCATAGCCAACTCCTCTTCTTCAGCAGTTCTGGTTTGACCCTGTTACTGAGTATTGAGAATAGTTGCAAGAAAATAAGTTGAAGATAGTGCTTGTCCCTTTCGTTTTTTTAATGCTTGTAATTTAACTGTCATTGCATATTTCTCGTTTAAGATCTCACTCAGTTCCTTCTGAATTTCAACAGCATCAGCAATAAAACAGCTATTACCCTGTAGTTTGTTCAAGGCTACAGAAATAGGCTTCAGGGTATTCCGCATGTGTTCAACCTTTCTCTTAAGTCCAATGTTGAGAACTTTGGCTGTGACCGTGCCATTTATTTTTTCACGATTTTGTTCACAAACGGTCATCAGATTAAGCCAGTTCTTGATATAGTGCTCAAAACAGTCCACTACTGAGTTCCATCGCATGTCTTGTGGAAGATAGCTTGATTCCTCCCACTTTTTTCAGAGCAGCTGCTGCAAAGTGGTTGTTATGTAAGTATTTTGCAATTTTAACAACATTAGCCTTTATTTCTGGAACACTGAAGTCTTTGGCTAGGAGGTGCATCAAATGAGCACTGCAACCATATGTTATCAGCTTGGGACTCTCTTCTAAACAATTTCTTCTCATCTTGGATACATTTGCAGCATTGTCTGTGACCAAGCTGCGTCCTAGACGTTTGTTTTTTTTTTTTTGTTTTTTTTTTACAGTTTGTTATAGCTTTTTCTGCTACTTCTTGTAAGTATTCTGCTGTGTGTGCATTTCCTGATGTATCAATTGTTTCTGTAAGGAAGACATTCCCTTCTTCTGTTGTCATACGAGCACATACAACAGGATCATTGTGGACATTGCTCACCCATCAAGACTCAGGTTAACAATTTCACCCTCTAGACCTTATGCACACTGCTCAATTTCTCTTTCATACACTTTATCCAGCAATTTGCCTGCGACATCTGCTCTGTTGGGTGGACTGTATCCTGGTCTTAATGACTGAACCATGTTAATGAAGAGTGGGTTCTCAATCCTATGGAAAGGAGAGTTTGTTGCATAAACAAACTGGGCAATTTTTTTCATCAATTACCTCTTTTTGTAGTCTGCTGGTTCTTATCACAAACTTATCTATGATTGTTTCTGGATGATGGAGATTTTTTTTGTTTTTGCTGCAGGTGGTATACTGTGGCTAAGTTACATAGATGATGTGACTGAAACACTATCATTGGCAGATAACTTGAAAATATAGAAAATGATGGTGATCTTGAAGTTGGATAGTCTTCAGAATCCTGTATGTTGAGGATGGATTCTCCTAAACAAAATAAGTCAATGCAGTTATTTAATTATTATTACCATACTGCTCATTTAGTATTACTCATTGCATTCACTGACAGTACTATTTTAAAGGTGAAATTGTAAAAAGATCTGCCTATTTCAGCTATTTATTTTTTATCACAACTGCATCTAAAACAATAGTACCATAGAGTAACAACTATATTTTTTGCTCAAACATGAGAATAGTCCAGAAGGAAGACAGACAATTCTTAAGAAAGAAGTATGAAATAAAAAAGTTTACCAACCTGAAGATCCTTTATGTTCAGACATGTACCTGTCGTCATTGTCAATGCCGCTTCCTCCTGAGAAGGAACACTTCTCATGATGATGATATATTTGGGCAACCAGGCCTTGCATTTCTTTGTTGCCCTGTTTTGCGTTTTGCATGCATACCTGTCTTACCCAGAGGAAGAGGAACTTCATTAAAATGTTCCCAAACTGCATCTCTCTTACGGCCTGCTGCCATTATAGGTTTTCTCTTCTAGTGAGAGAATGTTATGGTAGATCTCAAATCAATGAAGACTGTACTCAGGAAGACCTTAACACTTCTAGAATATGCTGCTCAAACCGTTTCACTTTTGGTTCTACTGCCTGTCCCTCCCTTATCACATTTATCTCCAAACTTCTTCTCCTTGTCCAGATCATTCCACCCCCAAGAATCTTCTATTCATTGAACTTTTTGAAACGTTGCACTTTTAGAGAGAGGTAAGTGATTGACTCTTTTTACACAAATTTGCGGAGGGACAATAGGGTTGAGGTCTGTTGTTTCTCACCTCTCTATATTATTTATCTATTTATTTAAAAACATTTTTGCTGTTAACAAGCATGTTATCTCTGGAGACAAAAATCCACAGTTTGAGAACTGCAAAACTAAGCATCTCTGATGGTATCTTCTGGACTGAGCACTGAGTCCCATTGGGTAGTTGGAAAGATTAACCTAAATAATTTATACGGAAGCCCCTGTAACCCCATAAGACTGGATCCCTAATTCATTAACTATTGGAACTCATTTACAAAACTTTTCTTAAATGTTACATGAATATATTGTCTCATACTATAGAATTAGAGTTTATAATCCCTATTCCATGATGAGATATTTTTGAGCTATAATGTATCTTAATTAAAACTATCTATCTTTAGATAGGTTTTTCCCTCAAAAAGCATTTTATCAAAAAAGTCTGATTTAAATTAAAAAACCACGATTTTATTTATTTATTTTTTTAAATCATTGACTTTTATCCACCTTGCTTGCTACTGCAAATTTCTTCCTTGACAGGGAAATTATACCCTTTCCATAAATAGTTAAATTCTTGGTATTGGTTAGTGTTAGATTAATATAGGTTTTCTTTATTTTTCTTGGAGTGAGAATTTCCTCTTATTCACAGGGAACTGATTCCCATTACTGGATTATGCCTTGGTCTCCATGTGTTAGGCCTTGTGGCAGCCACAAGAAATCTGATTTTTTTTTTTTTTTTACTTTTGCAGACTAGGGGTAAACCCATCAGTCTGTTCCATGGTGGTGTTCTCTCTAGAGAGATGCCCTTGGACCTCGGCACTTCCTGGTATAACACCACTGTGGTGAGTGACTCAGGATCCTCTCTGGAGTCTGAGGTAGGCTCTTATGCCCTTCACTTCTGGGATAGATGACTGCACTCCTTTGTTTTCCTGAAGGGATTTCCATTACTAGTACCCAGCAGATATCCAGATACAGGGATCTTTGGAGCAGTTGTGACTGGGGTTGTGTGCTGTACGTATGGCCTCTCACTTCCAGATCATCTGTGATTCCTCAGCTTTTCAGATATTCCAGCAGATGACAAGCTAGCTCACAAGAGAAGGTTCAGAAGATGATTGTCAGTACTGAGCAAGACCCTTAAGCCCAGACTCAGGCCTCAGAACCGTGACCTACTGCAGCACAGGAGTATCAACCTCACTTTCCTTTGCATTATTGCTCCTCATCTCCTCACAATTCAGTAGTTCCCCGAGATGCCTCACTTGTGCAGAATGACTACAGGACTTATCAAGATCTTTAGAGAGAGAATAGCTACCTCTCTTAATATTCCTGTTGAGTTGGTCCAGGAGAGTTCATAGGCTGGAGGACATTCTGGGTTTGGTTCTGCCCATCAATGATGTCATACTAGAGCCTACAAAATCAGTGTGGCAAATACCATGGTCTCTCCCTCTAATAGTTAAGAGAACTCAGAGAAGGTAATGTATCCTTTCTGAAGGCTATGAACAATTTTCTTCCCATCGTTCACCGGATTCTTTTTTTGGCAGTGAATGAAAGAGCATGTCAGGACAAAGGACAAAAATGAAACGAAATTAAACCTTTATGATAGGAAAACTTATTCCATATATGGTCTATGATTTTGTGTTGCTAACCGACAAGCCATATTAGCCAGGTATGACTTCTCCCTCTGGGACAATCTGCTGAATTTCTCAGACAAGTTGCCAGAGGATGCCAGACAGGAATTCCAGGCCTTGTTCGACAAGGGCAAGCTGGTGGATCAGATCTCTCTACAGGCATCGTTAGATGGGGCAGGTTCAGCAGCAAGAGCCATGGCATCTGTGATACCTATGCACAGATCTTCAAGACAGTTGAAAATCCTAACTGTATAATAAGATGTATAATGTTTATTTTAAAAATGTAGTACTAAAATCTGAAGTGTAAAATCAGATGTATATGTTTTTTATAATTAGGTAAGATAATCCCATTGATTTAAGTTTAACATGGCACAAGTTTGTGTCAGAAAAAAATCCTTTAGCTTTGTACTGTGGGAGTATAAAGGAGGTGCGTGTTTATACAGAATGACACAATTTTATGCATACTAATAGGTAGTAGTTCAGTTGCATGGAATCAGACTCGAAGTACCACTTCTAAACATGAGTGAATATTGTGATTGAATCTTTATGAATGTTTCTAGTTTTATCCAGCTCTACATTCGTAAAAACCTCTGTTACAACCAGAGCTGTGTCATGTTTCTCTAGTTTTGTTTTACTGTTAATTGCTGGTGGTATATTACAACCGAATTAGGGTCCAGTTGGAATTGAATTGGTCATTGACCTATTACTATGGTTGTGAGCATGTATTAGTTATTGTTTGGAACTTATTTTAAGAATCATGGCTTGAATGATCACTGGTCTATCAAGATGGAGAAATAAAACATTTTTAATAGCTTTGTGAGCATAGTGTTGGAAAAATTCTGTACAGATCACATATTAAAATTGCAAATGATGAAGCATGTTTTCCAGGTGGGGAAAAACTTGATTTTTGCTGCTTCTGTGTTTTTGCTAGGGGTATAATGCATCTTCAGGGTTCCTGTAGAGCCAGACATTGTTTTGATAACTACTTGATATTTTAGATTTTTTTTTTAGAGTAAAAGTAAATTATGATGAGCTATTTAAATGAGATGTGTTTTTAATTAGATGGGTGGAATTGTTTACTGTAAGTGATACTTCAATTTCTGTACAGTTATTTCTGGGCTAAGATGTATTGCTGTCTGGTATAGTATCAATTGGTCCAACATAACTGTCAAGTAATTAGGTTTAAAGTGAGATCCACTAATTAGGTACAAGCATAAATTTGGATGTGTTGTGGAAGAAACAGATCTTGAAAGGAGTGTGGGTAGCAGACTAGTGGATCAGTTCACAGAAGATATTCCATGATTTTGGGATGGTGTGAAAGTAGGCAAAATGATTGTGGAAGAAACAGATAAATGGAGGAACTTTATTAATTTATTGTATATTTATACTTTGTGTGTATGTGTAATATACATACAATTAAACAGAAAATGAAATTCTTGAAATGTGAACCATGTTTATTTTAAGCTTGATTTGAAACGTGGAGGGAAAACTCAGTAGTTATTAAAAAAATTATTTAACTGGTGGTAATCATTCCATGCTGCCACAATCTATGCATGGGATGCTCTCTCAGTACTAGTGCACTAAGCCACTAGTTCCTTGTGAGGATGGTCCAGTGGTTAAGGCACTAGCCAAGGCCTCAGGAGACCTTGCTTCGGTTCCCTGCTCTTTGGCAGACTTCCTATGTGATATTGGGGAAGTCACGTATCTTCTCTGTGTTTCTGTTCCCCATCTGTAAAATGGGGATGATAATACTCCCCACCTCAGAGGTGTAATGAGGATGAATAAATTAAAGATGGTGGTGAAGAGCTTTTAGATCTATGGATAAAAAGTACTATATAAGAGCGTGGTGGTGGTGGTGTTTAAATCTTTTCTTAGGACTGGCTGCTTTACATAGTTCGCAACATGTACGTCAATAACCACAATGATAACTTCTGTTAAAATACAATCTTTCAATTGAAACATCAAGATTAGCAAAGCTGTCACTACATGATCATATTTCTGTAGCTTGCTTCCTTCTCCATACCATCCTCTCCCCATTGTTTATACTTACCCATGTTGTCAGGTCTAAATTAATCCTGCAAACATACATAAGTAACTTCACACATGCAAATTACCCTGTTGATTTCAGAAGGACTACTTTATTGATTAATATTGCTCGTGTGTGGTAGTTAATCTGCATTATCAGAGCCTTAGTTAGAAAGTCAGAGACCCATGTCCTTTTCTTTCTCTGCCAAGGACCTAATACACCTTTGGCGACTATTTAAAAAAATGACATTTTACTTTTCTTTTTAAAAGAAGGCATTAAATCAATTGAAAATTTGAAAGAAATAAAAACATTTTTTTTAAGAAGTCAATATGTTCTTTAAAACACTTACTATGACATATTATTTTATTAATGTGGGGCATACCAATATAGCATAAATCTTTAAGAAACACATTTTAGTGACTCTTTCATGCGTCATCAAGTAGATTTATTTTGCAGAGACCCCCAAAGCTCACTTCACATATTTTTTGACTGGTAGGTTTCTCCCTTTACTAGATTAGTTTTACCCATTATCTGGAAGGAATGTGGCTTTTTCCCTCAACAGCAACTATCCTTATTAGAAAGACATAAAAAGCATATTTTTTTTCTGCATGGAACATCTGCAGATCATTACAACAGGTCTTACTTTGAAGTCCTTGGAGGCAGAATCTCAATTTGTCAATGAAGGGTTGCTTGGAGTAGCCACACCCAGGGTGTATTGATTTAAATCAAAGCAATATCAATCACCGAGTTTAATAATTTAAAATCAGTGAGCAGGAAAGGAAATCTGCATTAAAGAATTGATTTTAATAAGGGCTGCAATTAATTGTGGTTAACACACGCGATTAACTTAAAACAAATTAATGCATTATTTTTTTTAACAAGCGTTAATCGCACATCAGGGTGTTGTGCTCAGGGGGGCACTGCTGTGTGCCTCTGGGGCAGGGTTGTCTCTCCCTCCACTGCCCTGCTCCACTGCTGTTCCAGTCTCCTGTCCTCCCCACAGGGAGCTGGCCTGGTGTAGCTGCTCTGGATCGGGAGCCTACCTCCTGTCTGCTACATAGAGTGGGGGTGGGGTAGCTCATGTTGGGGTGTACCTCTCCCTCTGCCCGTGTACCTGGTCACTGATGAGCTGGGGTTGGGGAACAGGAGCAGCATCTCTGCAGCTGCTGTTGGCTCAGGAGCAGGGCCGGCCTCCGGGGTGAGCAGGCTGGGCCACCGCCCAGGGCACCGTGCTCAGGGGACATCTCCAGAGCAGGGCTGCCCCTCTTCCCCTGGCTGCTCTGCTCTTCTGCCATCTGTAGCTGCCACTGCTCTGACCCTCCCAGCCTCGCCCAACTTGGAACCACCCCCGGCCAAGCTGCTTGAGACTGAGAACCTCCTGTCTTTTGCACAGAGTGGGTGTGTGTGATGTTGTGGGTATCCCCATCACCCTGCCGGTGTATCCTGTCTCCACTGAGCAGGGTGGGCGGACAGGGAGCTTGTCTGTGCTGCTGCCTCTGGGTCAGGAGTGGGAGCTGCCAGGGGCTGCTGCTGTCTGAACAAACGTTCAGGCTGGTGAGTGCTCTGCTTAAAGAGAGAGTGCACTGAACACACTCACTCCCCCCAAAACACACACGCGACTTCTCCCCCAATGTCTAAAATATTTAAATAAATAGCATTTTATTATTTAACAGTGTGATTAAAACTGCAATTAATCACAACTGTTTTATTAATCTGTTGATTAATTTTTTAATCATTGGACCGCCCTGTTTTTAATCATTGTTTGCATTTGTACTTTTTAGTTGTTTTCCCAAAGAAAGGTTGAATTTCATTGTTATAACCATTAAACGTGGATTTGCAGCTAAATGTAGCCTTTGCACTAAGTTTGCTTTTTTGTTAATCGGGGGGAATGTGCTATATCTATACAAACATATTTATGCAATTATTTAGCTTTACATAAATTTATTCAGATTCTCTATCACTTAGAAAATGGTGAATGATTCATTTCTTATTTAATAGATGATTAATTTCTGATTTGTGTCAAGCTCTATTTGGATGGAAATTAAAATTCAATTAAAATGCCCAAAGCAGCATTTTGAGATGATTTTTATTAAATAAAATATGTTAAATCTGTTGGACACAAAAGAAAAGCTTATGAAGAGTTCATCAAAACATATTCTGCATTTAAAATTGATTTATTAAACAAAAAAATGTAGTTAGTGATCTGAATTGTTTGTTTCAAGTCTGTATTGATTGTTTGTCTCTTTTCCTTCAGGCTTTCAGAATTTGTAGATTTCATTGTCTCACACCTAACTTTTATTCATAGATTGGAAGAGAAAAACATGCCTTCCTGCTTTTTCTGTTCCTGTTGGTTTCTGAACTTTGGCTTTGGCTACACTAGAGAGCTTACAGCGACACAGCTACATTGGCGCAACTACGGCACTGTAAGCTCTCCAGTGTCGCTGCTCTAAGCTGATGGGAGAGAGACCTCCCGTCGGCTTAATTACTCCGGCCCCTGCGAGCGGTGATAGCTATGTCAATGGGAAAACTTCTCCCACTTACATAGTGCTGTCCATGCCAGCTCTTAAATCAGCATAAGTTCTTCTTTGAGTGTTTGCTTATGTCGATTCCATTCTAGGTGTTTGCATGCCTATGTGCACGGTCATCTGAGACTTTTGCTTCAGCGGTATCCATAGGGCCCGCTTGGTGCCCTCTGGAATGCCACGCTCATGCTGCAGTATATCAGGCACTGCTAGCCCCGCAGTGTGAGATGATACAGCGCTCCCCACCCCAGTGCGCAAATCCCTGGAGCTGCAGCCCAGATCCTCTGGGGCTCACCCCGGTCCCCGGCACCGTGATCACGGTCACCGCCAGCCAGGCATAGTTCACCTAAAGATCGACATTGGTCTCCATATTACTGGCACCACTTGCCCTCCTGCCAGTCGGCCTCTTATTGACATTTCCCATCATCTTCCACGTGGGAATGCTCCCCGTCCACGCTCCGGTTTCCCAGGCGCCACTGCCATTCACCCTGGTACCGACACTGCTATCCTGCTCCAGTTACCAGTTTCTGACAGCAACCGTTACAGGCACACCCAGGCATCAACAGCTCCTCCGTGAGCACCAGAAGGGAACTCCTCTGGTATGGGGAGCTGGTTTAGCCCCTCACCCAGGTCCCACTGGCAAGATTGGGGCCTCAAGGACACATCAACTTTGACGGTGCAGCAGTGGCATCAAGGCTAGTGGCCAACCCAGTGGCCTTATTGGGATACATGGGGAATGCTGGTCATGGCAGTGCCCCCCTACCAATGCTCAGCAGCTGCTGCCTCAGAGCAACAGCAGGCGGCACCAGTGGCATCAACTGCACTGGGCTCGTGTGTGCAGATCACTCTGAGGTCGTGGTTGAGGAAGAGGTCTCCACCCCTAAACCTCCCTCCCCAGTGGTGGACAAATAGACGCTTGGTATTCTCCAGATAAGCTCCTGAAAAAGGAAAAATTGGGAGGAAGTGGCAGAGAAGGGGATTTAGTCCACTAACAAGAAAATGTACTATGATTTATCCTCCCAAAAGCTGAGGCAACTCTCATGCCTGGTTAAAGAGACAAGCTTTTAAATAATATAATAATAAAAGCGAAAGCACCTCAACAGCCTTTTATGCATTTGCTGCCTACACGTCTTGTGCTGGAGCCATGCATGCCTTGGCACAGTCCCTATTTCCCACTGTTGACATTCAAGATCAGAAGATCCTCTAGGCTGGGAGCCTTCTTTAAATAAATTAAAAAAAAAATCTTTTAAAACACACTTTTAAAAAAGTAAGGAGGCCTTGTAGCTTAAAAGGATAAAAATAGATCCTTCTCTGGTCTTGGTACTCCTTCGGTCCAGCTAAGAGTTACAGGAGAGATGCCCGCCTAGCTGATTGAATACACCAAATGGCATGAGAAGCAGAGAAGATACTGCAGGAAAACCCTCTGCAGCTTTCAAGTGAGTGTGAGTAAAGGTTGACACTTTATGGTATGATTCTTCATATGGGGGAAAGTGGCAGGACATTTTGAAGTTTTTGATCAATACTGTATCAGAAGAATTTATTTTATGCAGAGATATACAGTCCGGCTTAGAATTAAATGCAGCTCCTAAATCAAAGTTATATTCATCCTTCTCTTTCTATAACTGATTAAATCACCAGAAAATCAAGACCACAATATATTATCTACTTCAAATTGGTGTAACTGATCGCCCAAAGAACAAGGCTAAGGGCTCTGCTCCATCTTCCTATTGCCCAACCATTCAAAAAATGGAAGAAAAAAGACTCATCTGGAACCTGAGATTCCTATGGAAGCCCCAGTTCAGGGTGGCGACTCTAAATTCCAACATAGTAGAAATTTTCAAAAATTTGTTTTTTATCATTAATTGATCTGAAAAACAAGTTATGTACACATTATAACACCCCACCCGGAGGATATATCTTAGCTTCACCTGAAACAGAAAACAGTACTGATATGCTGCTTTACTGTTTGGCCTGCATCTTTCAGGATGTTTTCCAAAGTGTTAATGAAGATGTTTTCCTTGGTCAAAAAAGGTTTCATATATACCCATGCTACGATGACCTGATCATAGCATGTACTTCCTCAAAGAGGCCTGTAAAAACAGCAGTTGCACAGCCCAGATTCTTTTAAGGAACAACATGAATTTCTTAACACCATGAATAGCCAAACAGAGTCAATATTACTTTTGGGAGTGTCATAGAAATCAACTTCCATGGGAGTTTATTTCTCTCAGAGTACAGGATTTAGAAGCTGTTCACAAGAAAACAGCATTTGTTTTCTAGTAGTATCTATCAGAACTCTGATATTTTGGGTAAGAATAGGTGTTTTTTGCACCAACAGTGTTGAGAGTGAGATTCCACATGCCTTCTCCAGAAGCTTCTTAATTTCTTGAGCTTGCAGGACTCATAATCCCTATCCTCCCTTGCCTTGCCTTGCCTTGTAAGGGGTACTCTGAAGGTCACTGTAAGGTAGAGGGTCACTTTAAGGCAGGGAAGATCAGTTGTGGAAAAGTTTCATCCAAAGTTAATGGAAGAGGAGATTTCCAACACAGTATCAGTTGGTGTTAGTTCAGAGAAATTATATTGACCCTAAGAGCTATATAACGCCTGTCCTGATTATCAAATATGTACTGCTGATGTCTTAGAGCACCTGAGCAATGGCTTTTATCATCAAGCAGGGAGGTATCCGATCCTCATCCTGGCTATGTGTGTCTAATCTTCTCTGTTCCTGGGTGAAGAGAGAGAACAAAATATGTATTCTTAAATAATACACATGAAGAAGAAGAATACAGGATAGCAGCTGATTAAGAAAGCAAAGGATAAATCCAAAAGAGTGGAGAATACAGCTCAGGTCTCCCAGCAGAGAGTCTGGCCTTGAGTTGCCTGCCTGTCAATGGGGACCTGTTCACATCAAGAACACTACATAAACTAAACTCTTATTCCTGTTGAAGAGATTAATAGGTTATAGTTATGATTGTGTACTTTCTACCATGGCCAAAAGCACGACTTTTCTTTCTGTTCTCTAGGACGATGACAATAATAAGAAAGAAGACATGAGTCAGTGGCTTCATATTGTCCAGAGAGGTCCCGGTTCTTGTCCAATTCATGTGGTAATTGTCACTCAATTAAGCCTCTTCTAAAGAAGGACATGCTCCCAAGAACAAAGTTCTGCACCCAAACCCAGAAAAATTAAATCTAACACAAAACTTTAACTATACCAATTAAAATAGTCAGCGAGCATGTGGATGATTGCCTTCTCATTCACACACAAGATTTACAACACTTCTCAAATCTGCCGCAGTGAGGAGAACTCCCTCCTGGGGTCCAAATCTCTTAATAAATGCTCCAAGTATCTTTTTATCCCTTATCAGAAGTGTGCATAGATTTCCCCCTGCCCCTTCCTTTGAAGGTTGTCATCCTGGTTGCAATCTTTTAATAAAGGATAATTTTGGAAGTTTAAGCTCTTATTGGGGCCCAGAATTGCCCCTCTCAAGAGGATAAAATTGCGATAAGAGTTAACAAAGCTTATATTCCCCAAATTAACCTGGTTCCTAGAAATTTTTATTTTCCATCTTTTTAACTTTTTGCTTTTTCTCTCTCTCAGCCTGAGTCACTCACACCTACCCATCCACCTCTGACATACTCACGATGTTATGAGAGATCTAAAATTCAACACTGAATGTAGTTTCTAGCTCTTGGTCTATAACCCTCACCATAAATTAAAAAATAAAAGATGCAGGTGTTGCTAAGGCTTCAGTAACCAGATAGATACTAATTGGGACATTTCAGAAGCTTTCAAGGGTAGAAGTCTTTCTCTCCCTATGGTTATGCTCATTCATTCAAAGCCATGGAAATCGCATGGCCTGAAGGATCATATTCAGTGTACAAAAAGAGATTTAGGGTTGCCACCTGGTCATGTTTTTCACATCTGCACTAATTTTTTCAAATTAAATAGGCGAGCCTCCTCAGGCTGTACTGTGTGGGGACGGAATCGGTATATTATGCTCATCCAATAACTGACACTTTTTTTAAAAAAAGTGAGAAACGTTTATCTTCTTATTCTTCCTTTGTTTTGCTCCCTGGTGACACACTTCTATTGCACATCTTATTATAACGGATCTCCATGGACTTTTCCTGCAGAAAAGAACTGGAAAATTGTATCTTGACTGAAAATTTCCTTTCTTCTAGTGGGTTATTATCCTTACTGCTATGAAAAGTGACAGGATGTTTAATGCCACAAGTTGTTTTACATCTAATGGGGGAGAGAGTACCTCCGTCAGGACAATGCTATGGTATGGGTGCAATGCTGACTAAGAAGGAAGGATGCTGCCTATTTAATCATTGCTAACGCTTTCTGCAAGCACCTGTTTTCTATTGAGATGTTTATCAAGCAACTACAGACCAGGTCCAACCCTGTTTAGCTTATGACATTTGTGGAAAATTGCAGCACCAAGGGGCTGTTGCTCATTAACATAGTTATAAGGTGTTATGTAGTCCAAAAGATGAAGCAAAAATGGCAACGGAAGAGGTTCTGTTTTTATTACCATATATGTGCAGAACACATGAGGACTCTGGATTTTCTACATAGATCTGTGCACCCTGTTAGAGCTTTTGTTAAGAAGTCTTTTATGGCAGATTTTAGTCTACACAGCTAATGAAACGTAACTTTAGCGCCCTCGTGGCCAAGCTGGAGGCTGCTCTGTAGGCAGCTCTGGCCAAGAGACAGCACACACAGGAATGCAGCAGGAAAAATCTCTTCCACCCCACCTGTTTCAAACCTGTTTCAACCCCCCCCAGAGTGAACACACACACACACAGAGGAAAAGTACAATGGCTATAACAAAGGGAGATATTTATTTACAGAGGGATGAGAGGAGAAAAACAACAAGGGGAAGTATAGGGGGAGCAGTAGAACAGGGTTGCATTCAAACCAAGGCCCCACAGGCCCAGTGGTAGCACAGTCTGAAAGGGCAGACACTGAGAAATGTCTACACACAGAGTCTGGGAGTTCTGAGTAAAGTTTCAGTTTACTGGTGAGTTTTGGGTGCTCCTGGTCATCTTCAGTGCCAGTGAACTTTTCCCAACAAACCCCACCAGTGCCCTCTTCTGCCTCTCTTTACAAAGCCACACAGAGTGACCACCTCCCCACTTAACTAGCTAGCAGCCTCCCTCCTTATTTTTAGTGCAGAGTCACAAGCCCCAGTACTCTCAGCCCCATGCAGCTCTGGGCAGCAGTGATACTGGGTCCAGCTCCGTCCTGTCCTCGAGCGATTCCTCCCTGGCACAGTGCTCATCCTGGCTCCTGTCCTGGGGTGTCCCCGATTGGCCGTCCTGTCCTTCCTAGGCTTCGGGCAGGTATTTTGCTGCTTTACTTTGTCCAGGGCCTCCTGGCTGCACCCCTTCTTGCTCAGGAGCTCCAGAGCCCCACCCCGAGTTTTCCTTCTTTTTCTCACTGCTCCCCCTCCCCCCCAGGAAAAAGATTTAAAAGCGCCATGCTCTCTAAACCCCAAAGGGGTTACAGAAATAAGAATGGGATAATGTGACACACAGAATTAGTATAAAAATAGTGTTCCGCAGCCATGGATATTAGGTAACAAGATTTAAAATTTAGTAACACCAGTAGTCTTGTAAAATTTGGTGAATGATGGGGTTAAAAAGATGGAGAAAAGTTGCTTTTAAATGAAAATATTAGGAAAACGAACTAAACAGTGGACATGTGGTAAAGCTATCAATTTTTTTTCTATCCTTCAGTGAAAAAAACATATCAATATGTTGAACAAAGACAGAAAATACTACTATTTAATTATTCTGTATTTTATGTCCATTTTAGCGATAACTCTGAGAAACTTGAATTGTGAACGTTTTCTGCCACTAATCTTCAGTGATGCACTATATACATTTGTGTCTTCCAGTTGATGAGCTCATGCTTTAGATAAGCAGCATATTGTGTTGTATAATTGTAATGTGTACTGTGTATTTGGAGTTCTTTCTTAGAAGCTGTTGTCATCTTTATGCACTTTTATATGCACTTCCAGAAGGTACAGAATGATAAGCTGATGCAGTGTTTTATAGTTAATTGATTTAACATTTAGTTCATTATTCTTTACCATACAATCCAGGCTATATTACAATCAGGAAAGATTATGCTGCAATTATGCTGAAAGTTTCACAAATAAACAGGCAATTAAATAAAAATTATGGCAGTTCTCTTTATTAATCAAATTAATATTTTTGATCAATATGGTAATTGAATTACATTTCTAACACTTGTATAAGATTCTAACAGTTACTATATAGGACTTGAAATAGTGTTTTTCACTTTCGCCTATGGAAAAAATTTAATTTTTGGGGGGAGGCAATAAGTATATTTTTGTCTAGTATTTCTCTTGTTTCAAGTCCAGTTAAATCTTTAATTTTCCTGACCAAAGGAGCTCCAAAACATGTTGATGACAGGCTCTCCCTTTTTTCTGTTAATAAAGATAGGTGCTTCCATATAAAAGACGTATTTTAAAATTAACCTTTTGCTTTAAGTAAAATATTTTTTTTCTGAAATAGTGTGACTATGAATTAAATATCCATTTAAATAGCATTTGCCAATCTGTGTTTTCCCATCTATTCCATGAAGTAAATGGAATTTTATTTTTATTTACATTTTCCCCCCTAGCGGGAGGTGGCTTTTTGGGCATGTAAGTGTCTGATAGTGCGTGTCTGCATGTACACATAACATAAGCACGCCCACCTACATCAGAGCGGAAAGCAGTTGACAGTTTCCTTTCCATCTGCCTATGTTTCTGGCCATTCAGAAAAGCCTGCCCAGTATCTTTTTCATTTGGAGATTGTTGAGAACTCTTAGACAAAGAGGACTAGATCCAATAGTTTGTGTTGTCTTATGTGCTTATTCTAGGATTGTCTCACCTTCTCTAGCCCATTTTCCTTCTGGATACTATTTTTTGGGACACAAATTGGTATTTGATATCATTATTTTTTTTCTGTATACATATTCATGCTAGCTGATTTACTAAAATGCATGTTTATTCTTTGCATTCTTTGATTTACTAATCCTGGGAAGCAGATGGTCAAATCTATACCCAACCACTCAGTTTTTCTCTTCTTTACTTTAGGAGCGTGATGGGTATCTTCCATTCATCAAAGACCTTATTGGCCAAATGAGGGTGGTATGTAAATAACTCTTGTAGCATTTCATTGTCCAGGACATTATCTTGCTTCCCCCCCACCACCACCACACCCCCCCGGTTGGGGGGGTCAGCTCCTTCTTTCCATGATCCCTTGCTGATACATCCGCCTTCTGGCATGCCAGGAGTATCTTCCTCTCTGCTTCTAGTGTATTGTCATTTTAGGTTCTTGCAATATGGAATGTGCTGCCTTCCAGTTATCTAGAAATTCCCCTGTCATATTCCAAGAATCATTGGTATCTTAACAGTAGTGAATATGGTTCCATAACTTGTGACTGACAGGTGTGCTTTTCTTTCAACTTTGAGAATACATCAGGAACAAACAGTCTCAGATTTTCAGTGAATGGAGTTTGCATCTATACTCTTTACAGTAAGGGAGCCCTGATGGTCCTTATGCAATAGATACATTCCCTGCTTACAGTTGATTCTTCATAGCATTGGCAATTTGTTCCTAATCCAAATACAGGAATTGTTTAAAACTGTCTTTTGAACCTGCTGGAGAGGTGGGGAATATTACTTTAACTTATCCAGGATGGGCCCTTTTGACCAGTGTGTCTCAACCTTTCAGACTACTTTACCCCTTTTAGGAGTCTGATTTGTCTTGCGTGCCCCCAAGTTTCACCTTACTTAAAAACTACTTACTTACAAAATCAGGCATACAAATATAAAGGTGTCACAGCACACTATTACAGAAAAATTGCTTATTCTCACTTTTACCATATAATTAAAAAAAATCAATTGGAATATAAATCTACTTACATTTCAAGTATATAGCATATAGAGCAGTATAAAGAAGTCATTGTCTGTATGAAATTTTAGTTTGTACTGACTTTGCTAGTGCTTTTTATGTAGCCTGTTGTAAAAGTAGGCCAATATCAGAGTTGACGTACCCCTGAAAGACCTCTGTGTACCACTGGTTGAGAACCACTGCTTTAGACAGTTGATTTATGTTGTTTGGAGCCTACCAATATGCACCTGCCAAAGGTCCTGTCCCCTCTTATTTAACAGTGTGTCTGTTACTAAGGAGTTCCCTTACACATTGAGAAATCCTTGCTAGTGTTAATAGATGGGGACACTGACCTTCAACTACCATATCAATTAAACTTTGATCTGCTGCTTTCTCCTGACTGTCTCAAGAAAAAATCATTAGTTTTTTGTGTGATTATCTACATGTATTCCACTCCTGGTGCAGATGTGCACCATACAGTGGAGATCAGACTCTTTTTTGTGGCCAGTAATGTCCATTGGCCCATGCTTTCACATTTCGTGCCTTTGCGTTGTACCCCAATCGTTTCCCTCTCCTGCCCCCCCCCCCCATGATGGCATAAAAGGGTGGAGCAGGGCCAGCTGCCTCTCAGTTCCTTCTGACCTCTGGTAGCTGAGATGGAATCTCTGTAGTGTCCTTACTCTATTGCTCTAATCTAGCTTGCTAAAATTCTGGTTATGGTTTTACTTAAGAATAGTTTTGATACCATTTTTTGTTAGCTGTGTAGTTTAGGTTAACTATTTGTCACTTTTCTGTTACCCAGTGCCAGGTCTTCAATCTTCATGTGGAACAAAAATCCCCCAGTATTAAGTATAGTCTCATATGCAAGATAGCTATACCCTTTAATGATGGCTACTCAAAATAATTTTGTTTAGGTGAGGGAGCACATCATGAGCAAATGCTCTGTTTTTTGTTCATTTTCAAAACTGACTCAGAAAGGAAGAGAATCTCTCTTAAAAGTATTTTTCTTGGATAATGGTATGAGATCTGCTTCTGATCTGGGTACACAAGACCCACATGGATCAGAGCAGTCCTCTTTCAAGAGTGTCCCAACTGCTGCCTGCTTCCAGGCTCCTGCTTCTTTGTTTTACTCCATGCAGTTCCTGTTCCCTAATCCTCATCTGACAGGAGTTAGGACTCATTGCTCCTCCTCAAGAAAGCATACGACTAGGCCACTATTGAAGGATCTTCTAAGAAAAAGGGGAAGAGTTCTTGTCACATAGGCTAATCTACAGGTGGCACAAGCTTTTAACATAGTCCCTCTGGCTACCCTAAAATAATCTGATAACTGCTCTTATGTACTGACTAAAGACCAGATAATCATGGTTGCTTACATCAATGCACCAGCACTGCCTTTAGGGCTTTCAGTGCATATAGAGGTATTTTGTGAATCAGTACCAGCTTCATCAGGACTGATGTTGGCACCATCTACTGTGACACTGAAGCTTTCTAAATTAACATAATCAGTATCAGTTCTATCTGGATCAAGCTTCAACAGTACTTGTAGGATTTGACAGTGTCCAAATTTCCCAAGTCTGCCTTATTATCTTTAGCAGTTAGAATTCTTGTGATGGTACTGAGCTCTTCCAGACTGCAGGCACTGAGTATCTACTTGTACCAATGAGGGAGGTCAATAAAGAAATCTCAAGGACTCCTACTTCATCTACACCACCTCTCCAGGATGAGTATTTTTCTCCTCATCAGCCTCAGACTAATGTATGGAGGGTTTCTTCCAGTTAATCTCCAGTCTACAATATCTCTGACAGAGACAGGGTAGGTGAGATAATATCTTTTATTGGGCCAATTTATGTGGTGGAAGGAACAAGCTTTCAAGCTACACAGAGCTCTTCTTCAGGTCTGGGGAAGAAAGTGGAGTGTCTGAGCTGAATAAAAGTTGGGACAGATTGTTAAGCAGAAGGAGTAATGCATGTTGAATGTGGTCACTTGAAATAAAGTGAGCAGATGGGGGTTAGATTGCTATGCAAAAGGAGTTGAAGTGGTCGGCAGTGTGGTGTGTTACAGATTATTGTAATGAGCCATAAAACCAGTGTCCCTATTAAGTCCATGGTTCTTGGTATCTAGCAGAATTATGAATTTAAATTCCGAGATTCACGTTTTGAAGGTGGTGTTCAGGTTTCCTTTGACAAGACTTTTTATTGAAAGACCCAATAGAGTGATTGCTTTGTGAAAATTGTTCGCCTATGGGTGATATGGTGTTTGTCTTTCATCATTTTTCTATGAGAATTCATTTGAGAGTGTAGTGATTGTCAGTCTGATTTCATCCAAATGGTGGTGGTTAGGGCATTTGATTAATTGGATAAGGTACACAGCATGTTGTGATAAGACGCATGAATCTTGAAAGTTGTGTTGTGCTGGGTATTGATCAGTGGAGCTGATCTGCAGATTTTACATCTGTTCTGGTAGAGCCTGGTGCTGCTTTGAGTTGGTGGGTCCTGCTCTGTGTTGGGCTTGGTCTAATGATGAGGTTGGGGGGTTGTTTGAAGGCCAGAAGAGGGGCTCCGTGGGGCTCTCATCACATTAGAAGACCATCCTCCACTACCCACTTCAGAGTTGGATCATCCTGTCCTGTACAGTGAGTTCAAAGCTGTCTGACTAGGCTGTAGTTCAGTTCACTTCATCTTATCCAGATGACTGATACATTTACAGACCTACTCAGAATAATGAGTGAAACATTAGCGATTCCGAGAGGTGGAACACAAAAAACACACAAGTTATTAGACATTTTGCATACCACATTACGAGAGACTGGCTGTGCCAGTTGTTGAAAGTCTTTAAAACTGCCATAGCTATTGTGCCACTCAAGAGTGTCTGTATGGGGTGTATGGAACAACAGAGATCTCCTCCAAAAAGAAAAGGCGCGTGAGTGACTAAACATGTTAGGGAGAATGGCAAAGGAGTAGCTCTATCTTCAGCCAAGGATTGCCAACTATCAGGCACACCTCTCCAAATATGATTATTTCTGTTTTCTTGTTGTTTCTGACTTTGTGAACAAATTACTGTGGGAATTTAGGGAGGAGTTAGGTGATCGCTGAAGTATAGTTAGTGTTTCAAGCCTTATTGCAGTCTGCAATAGATGCTTCAGACACTGCCTCAAGATCGCTGGCAATTGCGGTGATGATGAAGTGGGCGTCATGGCTGCAATCTGCAGGAATTCCCCAGGAGGCTCAGAACACAGGTGAAGTTCTTCCTTTTTAGGGTTGAGACCTTTTAAACTTTAAAATGGGATGACACTTTTTACTCATGGAAAGATTCTCAGACCACATTTAAGATCACTAATAGTATATGCTCCACATAAAAAAGGAAACAGTCGATGCATCAGACCTACGCCAGACAAGCTCTGTAATCTTCATATTACTAGATGTACTGAAGACTTGCATACCCAACAAAGAAAAAACAATGCTTCCATAAAGGAAGACCCTTAGCCTCTTCAAGTACTGCATCGGATACTCCCATTACCTTCCTATTTTATCTCTCTCAGAGCCATAGAAAGAATTCCTCTTCAATACAGGGTTGGAGAAAATTTTATTTCTAAAATTT
This sequence comes from Lepidochelys olivacea, assembly GCF_965140295.1. Classification (NCBI taxonomy): domain Eukaryota; kingdom Metazoa; phylum Chordata; order Testudines; family Cheloniidae; genus Lepidochelys; species Lepidochelys olivacea. The sequence goes on along the minus strand of NC_140411.1, from coordinate 69,730,151 downwards.
TCATGGGCAACCTTAATTCTGGCATTTCCCCACTTGTGAATGCTTACTTCACAACCTTAACATTCTTCTAACATAAGGGGTTTTGGGTATATACTTTTCTATTTAAAAACAAACAAACCTGAAAGATCAGGAACTTTGCCACATGAAATCATTAATTTGATTACACAATCACAATCATAAATGATTATGAATAGACATTATGAATGACAACAAATAATTGTTGATTGGGCCAGGGAAAGAAAGTGAGAATGATACGATAGCCTGATTGTTCAAAAACTCACGTAGGATGTGGAGACTCAAGTTCAAGTCCCTGCTCTAATAGATAAATATTTATAAAAAGTGGAAGAGCTTCACTAAGAGATATTGAGAGAGACACAGCCCAGAGGTCCTGTGATATGGGAGAGCCAAATTCAATTTCCTTCTCCACATCAGGCAGAGTAAGGAATTGAATCTGGGTCTCCAACAACTTTGCTAAGTGCTCTAACCAGTGGGGTGTGAGAGAGTGCTGCAGGAGCATGGCAACTAAGGCCAAAAAGCTTCCTCCCCCCACCCCCACCCTCGAATTAAGTGCATTAAATTCATGAATAATTTTGGGTCAGATAAAACTGCATTTTTTGGCAAATAAACTATTTGTCTGAAAAATTTCTCCCTGCTGTAGACATGATACGGCTTTTGCCATTGGTTTGCTGAACATGAGAGGAATGTTGAAAATCTTGGTGTCTATTCTTGACTGCGCAGGAGAGTTACACGGGTTGAAACATTTATTCTGAAAGGTGATCTGGCAAAGCCAAATTCTTTATTTAGCAACTTTATCTTCCCTAGATCCCATGCATCCTAAGCCCTTGGGTTCAGCACCACTCTGAATCCTCTCACCCTCCCCTGGCAAGAAGGGAATGAAGGTATACATGATGGGTACTCAGTCTTTGAAGACTTAAGATGTACCCTTCTTCCTTCAGGCTGATAAGGTCCACTAGCCATCTCTTGGGTCTTTTTTGTTGATGTTGATCTCTAGGAGCTGGTCCCTTTGAGTCTTTAATGTGTATGGGCGGAAAACATAAATTGCAATGAAATCACGATCTCTTCTCTAACACTCTTACTTGGATTTTTAAATTGTTTACACTTACAGCTTTTAAACTGCTATACTTATTCCTTATTAATGTAGAAGCAGGCATCTAGGGTACTACAAAGAAGGTGATAAAATTCTACTAATCTCGCCCCAAGGGAAAATCACAGTTCAAAAACTGGCCTTCTGGTAAGATCCACAGGAGGTTCAAACTGTACCTCTGTTATGGGACAAGGTAGTAAGAACGATTAGGACAGCAAGCAGAGGAGGGGGAGCATGAGAGAGACCATCAGTTTCCTCTTGCCCTGCCCCTACCCCTACTCCCAACAGTCTGGCTGCCCTTTTCTCCCTCCCCACCTATCTGTCTTGTCCCTTCTCATGTCTCAATGTGTGCTCTTGGGGGGAGGGGCAAGCTCCGGAACAGCAGAATAGAGCCTGATGCTCCTTCTCCTGTCCCACTCCTTCAAGGAACACAGTTTTTCCACTGCATGCATCCGATGAAGTGAGCTGTAGCTCATGAAAGCTTATGCTCAAATATATTTGTTAGTCTTAAGGTGCCACAAGTACTCCTTTTCTTTTTGCGAATACAGACTAACACGCCTGCTACTCTGAAGCCAGTTTTTTTCCTGTCCTCTGCCATGCCTGACTGAACATTCACTGCTTGGGAGGGAGGAATCATTTGTCCCTATTTTAGTTAATTTTCTGCCTGACACACACTCGGAGTGAATTTCACTTCCCATTTAAAAGTATTTAGGTTATGGTTAGCTGTATAGTTTATCTAATATGTTTGTTTAATAATATCTTTCTGGAGCTCATGAATGGGATATTTAAGGTGAGAGGTGAGTTATTGGTACTATCCTAACTTTAAATGTCAGACAACTATTTTCTGTACTTGGATCACAGGGAAGTCATTAGTGGTTTTCCATATTGTTGAAGTGGTTGCCAGATTTCTCCCACATTGTGGTGCAAGAATGAAACAAAAAAAAAAAAAGTGGGCTGCTGTTACTTTTTTCTTTTCTAAAATATGTTTAAAATAATAAAAGCCTTATGTTTTTGTAATGAATTTATTCTGTATTAGTGTAATATGATTGTTCCCATCCTTGTAATTGAGACAGGGTTATTATGGAAGCAAACTACAATCCTATCATCGTGTCTCTGTGACTAACTTTACACATCATCTTACACAGTTATTTTGATCTCTTGATCTCAGGATTTAATCATCAGATCTGAACCATCTCTGTTTCTATATCTACTGCTTTCCTCTGCTGTATTGTTATAGCTTGTTTAAAATAAATTAAAAAATAAAATACAGTAAAATATAATTAAACACTTTATTTTTAGTTGTCATAAATCCAGTAAAAAACACAGAAAACATTTGGTTTTTTTAGTTTTTAACCTAGAGCCCCAAATAAAGAGAAGCTGCATTTTAAGTATACTATATTGTCAGGCATTCTTGTCTAATTTTTAATGGTTTCACTTTCAGAGAAGAAGTGAAGAGTAGGATAAGTGCAATATTTTTATAAAACAAACAAACTTATTTTTGTCTTAGCTCTCACTCCATTCCCTTATCCCACAACACCACTTTGCATATCATCAGCAAGTCAGCAGGATCCTGCAGCAGCACCTGGCAACAACAACTACTTCTTGAAAGAAAGCAATACCTGAAGTGAGTGAGAATTTGTCTCTCCTAATTAATCTAGCACAGAGTGGGATCAGAAACACCAAAAGATCCCTGTAGTGTGGCTCCCACTCACCACTAGTGCGCCTCCTTGTGTAGCTGGGAAAGTAGCTCTCATGGCATAAGGTGCCCCTTTCTGGTCCCTACTCTTTCTGTGATAGTCTCTCTTTGGGTAACTTGGCTGGCCAGGTCTCCATTTAGTACACTCCTTCTTGGGTTATGAAGTCCAACAGGACCACTGTCCAAATGCCTTCTCCAAACAGTATTCAGCCCCAGCTTCGGACTCTGTGCCACAAGACCAGGGGCTGGCAGGAGAACAGAACACTGCCCACTATACCGGCTTCCAGCCCAGGGACACTTTAACCAGCCATCCAGATCTGCTTGGTCCCCTTCCTTTTTCTGTTTCCTTGGGCTCCTTCCTATCCAGCCTCTCTCTTCCTTGTCTGTTATTGGGTTTACCATGGGAGCCTACTCTGCTTCTGTTGGCTACTCCACCCCTTCCTAGCCTCTTTCTAGGCTCCTTACTCCTTGCCCAGAGATTACTTTCCCCAGGATCTTCCCCTGTTCTCGATGACCTCCTTCATCTCAGGGAGTGACTGCAGCCTCCACCTCTTTTCAGTCTCCTGGTTTTATAGTGCTGTCCCAGTCGTTCCCCAGCTGGGCTTCACTCTTAATTAACCGCCGCTCTCCCTATTTAGGTAATGACAGAGAACCTAATTAGCCTCTCAAGTCCTTGTTAACCCTATCAGAGTTGGTATGGGGTGCATCACACTCCCCAAAGAAACGGGCATTTTTGATAGTGGAGGAGAGTGGAATGGAGCTTTACAGGGATTTTAAAAATGGTGGGTCTGTTACAGATTGCATAGGAAAGAAGAGAAGCTGTGGTAGCCTGCCCCAGATGCACCTAGTGCTGTTCAGTTTTGAAGTAGCCACAGCCTATTGTCTTAATCTGATTTTAGTTTCTCTTTGTTCCTTTTGAAGGCCCATTGTAGTGCCCTGTAAACATGTATAGCATATGTATTTTAGAGAGAGAGCACATATGAAAGATACTGTTACTTACACTTTTTTTTAAAATGGGGGATTAGGGTAGTAACCCCAATGTACTTAGACTGTAAACGATTTGAGGAGGGGACTGTGGTTGTTGTTGTTTTGTTCTGTGTGTGTTCAGCACCTCGCACAGTGGTCCATGACTGTGGCTCCTAGAGGATACAATAACATGAATAATCGATGATAACATATTGTCTTGGTCTGTCTGTTGTGAGTTTGAGTTTAGAATTTGATTGATAGTTACAGCGAGAAAGAAGTCCTTAGAAATACAACTATATTTCATGAAGAAGTGTTCACAATGTAATTTGCCATAATCATGATCCGATACTCATTTGAGTGGGTATGTAGATCAGTCATCTAGTTCTGTGAGCAGCCATTTCCTATTTCTTAGAAGTTGTTAAGTAAGCCCATAGGCGAGGTGAAACTGATACCCAAAATGAGAAACTGTCATTTTTTGTACAGACCCGAAACACTGCAACATGACTGACTACAGATTTTACTGTTTAAGTTAATTTCAAACCTTAATGTGGTGTTTATTGATCAAAGCTGCCAAATGGCAATATAATGAAATATTTTTATTAGTTTTGATGGGCAAGTATTTCTTTCAGAAAAGACTAAGCTTCTTAGCATGTCTTTTTAAAATGGCGAATACCAACATTTTGCACTATACTAACATGAAATGTTTTCACATCACACATTCGTATGTGTCAAAAATCACACAGGTAATTTATAATAAATTTCAATGGCAAATATAGAAAACTGTTGATCAGCTCAGTTTCTCACTGAAGGTTATGCACCAGTAGTAGTAGATTGTGTGCCCATTGTTTGTATTGCTTAGTGGATAGATATAAATATATGTGAATTTCTAATGTAATGCTTTTCCATTTGTAAGCTTTTGTACATAAAACCTAGCATCTAGTATGCCTGATAGAAGGTTTTAATTTGTAATTGCTCATGCATGCAATACGAGTCTTTGACATATTCAAGAGACTAGCTTTTTAAATTGCTATCTTTGAGTTAAACCACCTAGGGCATGGCAGGTCAAACATCTAATAGCTATTGTTTTAGACTATGCAGACTGTAAAAGACAATACTGCATAGGATTATACTCAGTCTAAATTTTTATGCTCTGAAACATGAGGAATAAAAGCATACTTTATAAAACCGTAAAACTTAGATCCTACTGCATCCATCCAATGATAGTGTATTTGGTGAAAGGTGATATTGATGAAAATATATGCTTCTTGGTCACTAAGTAGATAGAAATGGTTATGAATAATAGCAATAAATGAAAAATTACCACACTAAGAAACTTTAAAAGTAACCTGTGCCTTAGATTTTGTTACAGTCTAGAAATGAGTCATTATTCGAATCTCAAGAGTCAGGAATTTACTGGAGGGAGTAAAAGTTATACTGTCATAAATAGCCCATTTTAAAATTACTGTAATTCATAAACTAAAACCTTAATTTGTCAATTATTAAGAAATCCAAACTGTACCCAGAGAGCTGTAACTTGTATTTTTCTCATAAATTAAAGATTACCGTATATACTCGTTCATAAGCCGAATATTTTTGGTAAAAGAGTGATGCACCAAAGAGCAGGGGTCGGGTTATAAACGGGTCTACACCAAAATTTGATTATTTTAAATTCTATGAAATCATTGAATTGAATGTCTAATGCATTGTCGTTTTGTTTACCTGGAGTGTCTGCATGCATTGAGCCCCTCAGTTCCCTGTGGCCGCGGTTTGCCGTTCCCAGCCAGTGGGAAGTGGCGCCACTTCCCGCAGCTCCCATTGGCTGGGAACAGCAAACCATGGCCACTGGGAGCTGAGGGGCTCCGTGCCTGTGAATGCTCCAGGTAAACAAAATGTCCCGACCTGCCAGTCTTACCCTGACAGGCCGGGAGCCAAAGTTTGCCAACCCCTGAAATATAGGGTCAGCTTATTAAAGAGTCATACAGTTTTTACTATTTTTACCTATCCATCTTGGAGGGTCAGTTTATAAATGAATGGGCTAATGAACAAGTATATACAGTAATCTGTCTTCTGAATATGAATCTCAGCTAAACCATAACTAAGGAGATTCTGTGAAGTACATATTAAATACTATGGAGGAGACCTAGCATCTCTTACATCAAGAGCCTTCTTAAATGTCCTCATTTAGAACAACATGTGAGCATGTGCTTAATTCTAAGCATATACTGAAGCTCTGTTGGCCTAAAAGAGCTTTAGTGCTATCCTGAATTCAGTTGTTCTCCTAATCAGAGTCAAAGACTAATAGTTTTTGAGTTAATTTGAAGATATTATTTATATGTGTGCAATTGGAAAACATGCTCATTAATTCTTTTATAAATATTTTTGTCAGGGCGTACGCCTTTAATTATAATAATAGTGATCAATCTAACTTGTTTTATGTTGGGGTCAATTAACGTCTGATAATATAAAATGTTTAATGTTTATCCATAAAAATGTAGTAATAAATAATTTTATTAATTTTAAGTTATAAGTAATAATTTGATAAAGTAGTGACCACCTCCCATTGCCTTTCACAGTTTGAAAATCCCAGCCTAAACGTTTAAAAAGAGTATCTACAGTGTTTGCTTGATTTTTTTTGTATATTCCATCCACGTGTGAGGAAGATTAGAATACAATATAGTTTGAAAATGGGTCTGTCCAGCACTCTGTATTATTATTCAGGTATATTTATATAACACCTAAACTGTGCTAGATACTTTAGATACAAAAGTTCCCAACTCCAAAGTGTTTATAATTTAGAGAGAAAAAGGAACATATCAGGAATGGGGGTGGGGGGGAGGAAAATAATATAACAAAGTAATTGGTTGCTCTTTGGCATATGTCTTGTAAATTCCACAACTTTTGTAATGTGTTTTTAAATTTATATGTTCATTGTCTCCTTCTCTCTGTCTTTGCAGTAGTCAAGATACCTTAATTCACATGTTCATCCTTCGCTACCCAATGTAAAAAAAGTGTTCTGTTCTCTGTCTTCTTTCTGTTCTGCTTTCTACTCACTCAGAATAGACAGGACTTCAGGGAGCAACTTGGGGAGGCAGGCAATGAGACAGGCTTAAGTATCTGGAGGCAGGGGAAGGATTTTCATTGAAAAATGCAAGGTGTGACCAGGTACCAGAGATGGCCACATTGAGAATGCCACACTCAGGGCAAGAAATGAGGCAGACAATCCCCAAAGCTGGTGGCTTACTCTATAATTAGATTTACCAAGCCAGTAACAAAAGAGCTTCTGCAGTACCACCAGAAGTCAAACACAGACCCCTTTAGGCATTCCAGCCCTTGGTTTCCATCCAGGCAACCCAATTTAATATAGTGAGAGGTTATTGAAAACCCATTTCACCATATGTGAGGTCTTTCTAAACCCAAAGAATCAGACACATGTCCCCAGATCAATATGAATCTCAGATTTTGACTGAAAAATCATGCTGTCAGCCAATCCTTAGTAAACTAACTAAAGATTTAATAATATAAGAAAAGAAGAAAGTTACAAATATTTAATAGATCATATATAGACAAATGATAGCAAAGTCCTTATGTCAGGTTTGTAACAGTGTTGGAATAGACTGCTGTCTTGTAAAGTCTCTCTGGTAACTTCCAAAAGATTGGGAGTTCCTCAGTCTATAATTCAAGAGGCTCTTTTTTGTTGTAAAGGAGTCCAGAGAATTAGAGCAGACAAGAGGCAACTTGGAGAGGTTTCAGGTGCCTTTTTATGTCCTCTGCCAGGTGCATGGAAAATTACTTGCCCAAGATGGAGTCCAGGGTCACATGAGCATATCACATGCCCTCACATGTTTTGCCAAATCACAGAGGGTGGCCACTGGCTCCTTACTGTCTGAGGCATCCTCAGGAAGAGCTAGCAGGGGTGGGATGAGTTTCTTCAATGTCCTGTTCTGAGAGCTGTGTCTCCTTGATGGGCCATCAATACATAGCTGTCTAGCCCTGATGTAAATTCTATCTGGTGGGTGTCACCCAGGAGTACAATTCAGGTTTAAGGTACAAGTACATAGCTAATATTTATAACTTCAAATACAAAGATGATACATGCATATAAGCAGGATAATCATATTTACCAAATCATAGTTTTTCCATTGACGCCTTACATGATATACTTTGCATAAGATTTATGGAAACTGTGTAACAGTGGTGGTAACAGTGATATAAATGATCACCTTTCGTATACACAGCATCATACAAGGTTTTTCATTGTGAAATAAAAGTAATATGTATCCTTTGCTTCCTTCTGCTGGCATTAAAAAGGATGTGAGTGGAATTCCCGTGAAGAATTATCCTGTAAGTTCACAGTAGTTTAATTGTTTGTATGTATGTATAGTATAGTATAAATACATAGTTCCAAGTTCATTTTTGACATTTTTGCTTTTAGACTATTTTTTTGCTCTTTATAAAAGTAAATATTTTCCCCCAAGGATATGTCATATTGTATATTGCTATAAATTCATTCATGTAAATTTTTTTGTGTGAAATTCCAGAGGGAATTGGCTAGATTATTTCCAGTCTTTATTTTTGATTTACAGACTCATTAAAAAATTTTTTTTTGACTGCTGACTTTCTGCTGGTCGTTGTTTAGTCATTCTACACCTGTGGTAAATATTTTTTACCAGCAGATGGAGGCAGGAAACACAAACACATTTGTTGTTCCTCTATTAGAGCTATTTACCCAAGCAATCCAATTCAAGAGACTGACTATGTAATAAAGACTGCACAAAATAGTGATTGAACCAATTAAAAAATAAATGTGAAAATGAAGGAGGCTGCACATAGACTGGCAAGCCAGTGTCATACTGGCTCATTTTTCCAAAATAGTCGTGTACCATTGTGCTGTTTTCTTCCAGTGCCATGTCTGTAATACATGACTGTTCAGAAGTGTAGCTACACAATCATAAATGCTACCTGAAATGTGGCATTCTCATCTGTTCTATTAATTGTTTAATGCACATGACAGTGTACATGTTGTGTCTAAAGTAATGGACTGATTACAATCAGTCCATTACAACTGGAATCTCTGTTGTGACTCTTGGGAGACAGTCATTTGCTTGCAAAATGTAATACCTTTATTGCAGTAGAGGAAAGCGATAATTCCTGATGAAACAACAGTGGTGATTGTTTTTGCATCTTTTCCTGATCAGGAAAGATGTATGAAGTGCTATTGTGTTAATAATAAATAGTGGTTTTTTTTTTCAGAAGAAATAATTTGTTGATTAGGGCTGAATTTATTTCTTTAGGCTTTCCTTCCACTGGTTAAAAAGTGACTAAATGATTTAGGAGTCTAAGTCAGTTTAGAAGTTATTTTTATTTGTGAAAATAAGGTTTTGTGAAAAAAGCAAAACCAATTTGTATTTTATTGCTATAGTGATGTAAAAGCTTTTCTACCTTCTGAGGATTTAAAAAAAAAAGAACTGGGAAGTTCTTCCCAGTAGTAAGGAAGCTGCATCTGATAAGGTTATCTGATGCTTTGTTACCAAATTTTTTGAAGAGAAGTGCCCACAATTATTTAATTGTTTAGTGTAACTTTTTATGCCACTGCCATTAAAGTGTTTTTTAATTATTTATTACTTCTATTAGGGCAGTGCACAGAAGCTCCACCTAGGATTGTGGACCCATTTTGATTGGTGACATACATATACACAAAGAGCTTACCGTCTAGACAGAAAAAATTGGAGCGGGGTGTGGGTGTGTGTGGGGGAAGACTTTTAGAGATGAAGAATTAATCACTCCCATCATAGTTTGTTCTTGTAATAGATCACTCTCTCTGCTAAAAATGTGCACCTTATTTCTAAATTGAATTTGTTTAGTATGTTTCCAGCCACAGGGTCTTGTTTATGCCTTTCTAATAAAGAACCCTTTAATATCTAGTGTTTTCTCCCCATGCAAGTGCTTATACTCGGGGAGAAGTGTATTAAGATCACCTCTTGATCTTTTTTATAAGCTAAACAGGTTGAGCTCTTTGAGTATCTTGCTGTAAGGCAGGTTTTTTTCCAGTACTTGAATAATTTTTGTGACTCTTCTCTGCACCTTCTTCAATTTTTCAACATCCTTTTAAAAATATAGACAACAGAACTGTATAAAGTATTGTAGTATCAGACTCAGTATGGCCATATACAGAAGTAAAATCACCTCTCCTACTTCTACTCTTTAATCAAGTTTATATGCCCAGGGATTGTATTAGCCGTTTCCCCAATAGGATTGTGCTGGGAGCTCATCTTCAGTTGTCTGTATATTACGACCCCTAAATTGTTTTTAAAGTCACTGCTTTTCCAGTATACAGGCTCCCCTTCTATAGATATGGCCTGCATTCTTTGTTCCTGGATGTGACCTTGCATCTATCTGCATTAAAATACATTGTTTGAATGGGCCCAGCACACCAAGTGATTCAGATCACCATGTATTGTTGCCCTATCTTCATTATCATTTATTTTTGTGTCTTCTAAAAGATTTATTAACCATTATTTGTATTTACTTCCAGGTGATTGATAAAACGTTGTATCATGTTGTGTTTAGAACCAGTCTCTGGGGAACCTCATTAAAGCCCATCCCCATCTGATCATGAGTCTCCACCGACAACTACTTTTTTGAGATGTCATTGTAACTTGCAACTTTTGTGATGAAAGTGATAAATGGAAAACATCATGTTCTACATTTTAATTATTTGTGGTGTTAATTTTATTATCGTGAAAGTGCTGTTTATGGATCCATGGTTAAGGCTGAGCTGAGTTCCCTCCTTAAAGCAGAGATTCAATTACTTTATTGTATATGAAGAATACAACATATCCCCATCAAAGTACAGCACATTCTCTTTTTTGTGTCTCAAGTAATTTTCTAAGAATTAACAATGAAACTGGTTTATTAATTTGAAATATAATTAATTAAAATGTGCATTCTTTAAGAACTTAGCACCCAGCATCAGGCATGTTTTGTTTTGTTTCAAATTATTTTAATACAACAGTAGAAATACTTCAAGCTTTTCATATAGTTCATCTCTCAGAAATATTTCAGGTGGGATACAGTTGGAAACTCATTTTTGAAGGATTAATGGCAATTTTTAAATCACTTTTAACTGTTAGTCTTGAAAGTACATAGTCTGCAAAAGAGGAGTTATCAATTATTCACTTTCAAACTGGGAGGATGTTAGTGGTTTTCCACAAAGGTCTCTCCTGGGTCTGATACTAGTAAGTATTTTCAATAATATCTTGATAATCTTCATAATAAGAGTGGCGATTGTGCTTATAAAAATTGTGGATGACAGCAAGGTAGGTGTGGTTGCAAGGACATTGGAGGATGGGATTAGAATTCAAAAGGACCTCGATAAATTGAAGAATTGGTTTGAAATCAACACTATGAAATTCAGAGAAAAAATGTGAAGTATGTTGCTCAAGACTCACAAGTTAAATCTGCAAAAACAAAATGGAGAATAACTGACTAGGCAACAATATGATGCTGTTACAAAAAAGGCTAATATCATTCTGGGGTTTATTAGCAGGAGTGTTGTATATGAGGCATTATGTCCCACTCTTCGCAGAACTGACGAAGCCTCAGTATGAGCGTCATGTTCGGTTTTAGGCATGACGTTTTAAGGAAGATGTGGACAAATTGGAGAGAATCTAATGATAACTCTAGAAAACCTGTTAGATGAACAAAGGTCTAAAAACTGGGCATGTTTAGTCTTGAGAAAAGAAGATTGGGTGGAGAGGAATCTAATAACAGTCTTTCAATATGTTACGGGCTGTCATAAAGAGGACTATGATCTATAGGCATTGACACTGTGGGCTGGAGCATCCACAGAAAAAAAATTAGTGGGTGCTTAGCGCCCACCTCCCTCCCTTCCCCCCATGCTTTCTGTCTGCCATTGGCCTCCCTGATCAACTCTTTCCCCTCCCTCCATAGCACCTCCTGCCTGCCATGTTCAGCTCTTCTGTGGCATGCAGGAGGTGCTGGGAGGAGTGTGGATAGGGTACTCTTGGCGGAGGGGGCGGAACTGGATGGGAAAAGGTGGAGCAGAGGCAGGGTGGGGGCTTGAGGGAAGGGGTCGGGTGGGGCCTGGGGTGGAGTGCAGGGTTGAGCACCCCAGGGCCCAGAAAGCCGGTGCCTGTGTTATGATCAATTGTTCTTCATGTCCACTGAAGCTAGGACAAGACGTGATTAACTTAATCTGAGATGCCCATTTTTGAAGGGGGAAAGGGAAATAATTAAAACCTATCAACCATATCCCAACCTAATATGTTGAAAAGGCTGCTGTCTTCCTTGGTCCCACTGAAGAAAACACAAGAGTAATAATTGCAAAACAAAATAAACCTGGAAGTTCATTCCTCAATTGCACTTTCTTTCTCATAGTGAATTGTCTATGGTTTGACTTGGAGAGCTTTTTCCATTCAGGAATTTTGTTCCCTACATTTGATACTGTGAATAAATGTTTGTTTTCTTTACTTTTATAGTAAAAAAGGAGGAGGAAGATTTTGAAGAAAAGAAATCCGTTAAGAAACGAATCAAAGAACTAAAAGTCTTAGACCCGAAGATTGCACAGAACCTCTGTAAGCAATTTTGATGATAACCAAAACTTTTAAAATTATGTGTGCAGAACTTGTTGGGTGTCTTGTGTTGATATTTTATTCAAATGATGATTTTTTTAATAATCAGTCTAAAATTCAAGCTAATTTCAATTAATACATTTTCAATGTGTGTGTTTATTGAGAATAATACAAATCATCCATACTCATGCTTTGGGCACCATCATTTATTTAAAAATATAATACCAAAAATGTATTTTGGTTCGCTCTCCCTGCAGTCTGTCTCAATAGTCAACAAATTCAGACTATTCGTGATAAAGGGATGGGAGAGTAATTCAGAGTTCAGGTCCCCTGATGAAGTATATCCTGCCAGTTTCCTTCTTTTGGTTTATATCAAGAGAGGGGGATCTAGCATTAATAGAGTTAATTGCAGCTGTCACAACGTAGCGTGAGGAGAAAGCGAGTGTGTGGTACATCTGTATCCCCATGTTATGGTTGTGTGAAGCTTATAATTAGGACTAATGGGACTTAGAAAGGGAACTTAGGTTGAATACAAAGGAAATAGTCTCAGGAGATTTCTCAGGAATAGATTTGTAAAGTGGAAGACCTGTCACTTAAAATATCTAAGCTGCACTAGATAAAATATTAGAAAATAGATTGTAAAGAACAAATGGTCAGTGGCAAGAAGCCAGAGCTGTGGTGGTTTGATCTTCTAATTTATTTAATTCTGTGGTGCAAATAAACGCTATCGGACCCATCTTTTTGCTCAGACATTCCCTCAACAAAGAGAGCCTTTAAATGGCTGGTTATATTTTCTTCATAATCCTTATCCAGCAATCAGCTTTCAGAAACTTGATATGTTTGGCAGAATGTTGTCCTAATATGAACTTGATAAAATTAAATATAGTCAGTGTTACCAGGCTGACCTGGTATAAGAATCTGTTTTTAATTGTGTATGCCTTTTCAAAACTTGAATTGTTGGGATGAATTTTCCGTGCTGGGTGTCAGCCTCAGACAAAATTTTGGAACACTTCAGCCCAAATTTTCTGTGGTCTATCAGAGCTTTGAATCATAGGTACATATAGTAGGGCTGTCAAACAATTAAGAAAATAGTTGTGATTAATTGCATTTTTAATTGCACTGATGAACAATAATAGAATACTAAGTCAAATTTATTATAAATATTTTTGGATGTTAGTCTACATTCTGAAATATATTGATTTCAGTTATAACACAGAATACAAAGTGTGCAGTTCTCATTTTATATTTTTATTACAGATATTTGCACTGTAAAACATGAATATTTTTCAATTCACCTCATACAAAGTACTGTAATTTGTATGTAAAAGTATTGTAATTGTGCAATTTCTTTATTGTGAAAGTTCCACTTACAAATTTAGAGTTATTATTTTTACACAACTGCACTCCAAAACTAAATAATTTATAACTGTAGAGTTTACAAGTTTAAGCATGAAAGGGCATATGACTATTTAGCATATCTGGCACATAAATACCTTGCAACGCTGGCTACAACGGTGCCATGCAAATATCTGTTGTCACTTTCAAGTGACATTGTAAATAAGAAGCAGGCAACATTATCTCCCGTAAATGTAAACACGCTTGTTTGTCTTAGCGATTGGCTGAACAAGAAGTAGGATTGAGTGGACTTGTATGAGGTGAGTTGAAAAATACAATTGTTTTATCTTTTTTACAGTGCAAATATTTGTAATAAAAATAATATGCCTAGTACTGTACACTTTGTATTCTGTGTTGTAATCAAAATCAATATATTTGAAAATGTAGAAAAACATTCACAAATATTTATAATAAATTTAAGTTGGTATTTTGTTATTGTTTAACTGTGCAATTAAAACTGCAATTAATCGTAACTAGTTTTTTAACCTAGTTAATTTGTTTTGTGTTAGTTGCATTCATTAACTGCAATTAATTGACAACTCTAATTTATAGCAGTTAAAGTATTCTGCCCAAAATTACTTTGTTTAATAACAAATTGGAGCTAGAATTTCTGATGGCTGTGGTATGTAAGAGGGAGACATGGACACGGACTCATAAAATGTAGGGCTGTAAGGGATCTCTAGAGATCATCTAGTCTACCTCTCTGTGTTGAGGCAGTACCAAATATACCTAAACCACCCCTGAGAGAGGATTCCACTACTTCCCTTGGAAACTTAGTCTAGTAGTTAAATGTCCTTATAGTTAGATGGGTCTTTTTTAATATTTAACCTTTGCTGCATATTAAGCCACTTACTACTTGTCCTACCTCTGATGGACATGAGCAGTTGATCACAGTCCTCTTTTTCTAACAGTCCTTAACATATTTGAAGACTGTTATCAGGTCCCCTACAGTCAACTTTTCTCAAGATTAATCATGCTCATTTTTTTTAACTTTTCCTCACAGGTCAGGTTTCCTAAACCTTTTACCATTTTTATTGCTGTCCTGTGAACGCTCTCCAGTTTGTCCACATGTTTCCTAAAGTGTGGCACCCAAAATTGGACACAGGAGTCTAGCTGAGACCTCACTAGTGCCAAGAAAATTGCAGCAGTTTTAGGAGACTAATTTTCTCCTCCCCTTATACCCTCTCACTGGGTGATGTCTTCCACTTACATGATTTGAACTACTATCTCTATGCTGACATCCCAAATCTTCTCCACTAGGTGTCTTCCTTCATCCAAACCTGCATTTCAGTCTGCCTTTTTTTATATCTCCTGTATGCTCCATCAACAGTTTAAACTTAATACAGACACTCCCCGGGTTACGCAAAATCAGATTTGCGCAAATTCGCTCTTACAGAAAAAGTTCCGTAAGCTAGAAATAGGAGTGGGTTTTTTTTGTTTTTGGCATAACGTTCAGGTATATGTTTCCGACTTGCACAAAACTTGAGTTACGCAAGGCTTTCCGGAACGGAACGATTGCGTAAGTCGGGAAGTGTCTCTATGGCCAAAACATCAGCACCTATTTTTTAATCTCTGGAGCCTTTTATATGCTCCCATTTTCTGTTAATTTTATCAATGCCACCATCCTTCCTATTACTCAGGCCCATAACTTGAGGGTCAACCTTTATTCCTCCTTCTCCTCACATCTATTTTGTATCCAAATATTGCCTCTTGGTTTTGCACAATATTTTTAAAATGCAACCTCTTCTCTCTGACCAGACAGCAAAATCCTCATCCAAGCTGTCAGTCTCCTGTCTTGAGTACTAGGTTTTCCCTTTCCAAGATTTCCACACCTAGCCCACACAAAACAGTTGCAAAGGTGTGATTTCTGGCCACATCAACTACCTCTTTGAGGAACGACACTGTCTCCCAACATCAAGCTTAAACTGTGTCCTTGCCTTTAAGATGCACCCTCCTCTCTACTTATCTGAGTAACAGCATAATCTTACCATTTGTTGTCTATTACTCTTACCCATTCTGCTGTTTTGATATCCTTTTCTTGCATAATATCTGCGACTAAGATATTTCAGGGCACAGATTTATTGTCTTATTTTTATAGTGAGGTGCCTAATGCTCCATCTGGTGCTGTAAAATAATAATGATAATCACTAGAACAGATGAGGAAGGTTGAAGAGAAGATGTGGAATTAGGAGGGGAGTTGGTCCATGAGAAATTACTTAATAAATATTGTGTATGAAGAAAATGTTGGACAGTTGTTATACTACAGCAAACAAAAGTATTATTCAAGGAATGTGATTGTTTTGCAATTTGCAGGGGTTTTGCTAAAGATAGCGCGCGCTCTCTCTCTCAAAAAAAAAAAAGGGAGGGGGAGGGGAAGAGCTGAATTCCTATGCGGTAAAGGGGAAACGTGTACAAATAATATAATTGATGAGTGGCTCTCCTAGAGCAAGGACTCTTTTTGTCTCACTTGCTATCGTTACTGCAGCATCTGTTGATGCTGTAATTCATCTGCCAGAGGACTGGAAGAGCCAGACTAAAAATTATAAAAGCTTCAAAATCTGCATAAAAAGTTTTATCTCTTATCTATATTATCATATGCAATGTTTGGGTGGCCTGTAGAATTCTACAATCCATTTAGTGTTTATTTTGTAAGTAGAGTGAAAGATCAGCTTCTTACTACATCTCCATTCATTATGTATTATGTTTTTGTTCTAGCAATTTTCCTTGGTTCTTTCCGAGTGCCTTATGAGGAAATCAAAATGATGATATTGGAAGTAGATGAAACACAGCTGGCAGAGACCATGATTCAGGTATGTAAATTGACAGGCGGTTTAAATACCAATATTTCAGTGTAAGCGTCTCATTAAACTGAAACCTGTTACTGACAAAAACTCTTAACACAAATTATTCAGTTGGAAAATCATTGCTGCATAATTAGTCTCTTAGCATTTCTAGTAAGCAAACAAAACTCAATCTTTTTTTACATTTGCAGAGTAGATAAATTTTATCTAAACACTTTAATTTATATTCTGCTTTAGTATCTGCTTCCTTATTACCAGCATCCAGAATGCAACTCTACTTTATGTATGGATTCAGACAGATAAACCAATATTTAATATTTTTTTGTTTCTACCTTACCTGCAAAATTATTTTTTGTGGAACATACTGTATTACCTTCACCTGTATTGCACAAAGCTGTCGCATTGTTCCTGGTCATGAACTAGGCAGAAAAAGATTTTTCTTTTCAATTCGAGCTTACTTGATCGGGGATCCTACCTTCAGAAATCTTCAGCAGCTGCTTATCTGTGAATGCTTCCCTGGAGTGTAATTGTACAGCACTTCACATTACACAGCATTTTATTCAAAGCAGAAAATCAATACAGTTCTATTTGGGGACAAAAGAATCTGAGAGGGGAGGGGCTAGCCATGTATGTACTCTACCCTGAAAGGGCTGCGCAGTGTAGACATACTTATATATTGTGAATAAGTATTTCATCATCATATAATAGGACTACATCATCTTCCAAACACAGAACAGAAATATTTATTTGAACACTTCTGACTTTTCTGTGTCATGATTAACAATTCTGCTACTGAAAAATCTCCTTATTGTCCTTAACGTTCCTGGCCAGAGATTTCTTCTTAGGTCCTTTTACTTCCCTTATCAATTTTCTACACTTAGCTTGTGATTTATATTGATTGCTATCAACTTTCCCTTTTTTGTATTTGGTGTGTGAATGTGTGTGCGTGTGTGGATGGAGATATATATATCTTCATATATATAAATATAACAAAATATCTGATTAATCATAATACACGAAGTAATTACAGGGTTAGTATAAAGGGAGAGGAGGGGACATATTTTTCTTCAGGATTTGCATTAATCATAGACCTTTAAAAAGGCAGCCCAAATTGATTTGATTTTTTTCATTCTGCAGAATGCTGGTTATTTGTTAGCTGTGAGGTCAGCCATATCACTGAGCCAGGAATCAATGTTTGGTGGGGATCAACTTTTTTCCATTTTTTCAGGATTAATTTTTTAGCAAGGAAAGCTACATATTTAAACCATGCCACCTTGTTACCAGCTAACCTCCAGGTATCAAGAGTATATCCAAGAATGAAACTTAAGGAGGAGGGCTCCAACATACCATTAAATAGGTCTTCTGACTCACTTCATACCAGAAATTCTTGATTCAGGGCACTCTCCAAACTAATGTAGCACCAAGTAAGTTGCATTTCCTGCGGCAGTCAGCATTTATGAAGCCCATTATTATTAGTTTATGTAGTGACCAGTATGTTCGAAAAAAAGTCTTTTGTTGAATAAGTCAGTCTCAGATGTATAGATGCTTTTTTTTTAACAATGATTATTTTTATAGCTGCTTTTACATCCCCTCTAAATGAGGCTGTTTTTAAAATCAGTATATCCTTCTTTCTTGACTACGTAATTTTGGCTTTTTTGGGGAATCTAGTATAATGTTCTTAAACAGTTCCCAATTATCATTCTCATTATTTTGTTTAAATTCTTTCTCCTGGTTGATTTGGCTCAATTGTTTTCAACTTTATCCTTCAGTAAAAATGTAGTATCTAAAATGTATACCATAGACCAGCATTCATTGTAACTACTATACTTGGGAGTCTGCCATTTCTCTTGAGGATGGGAGCCAATCTGATAACTAAGTGAGGATGGAGAGACTTATCATAAAGTTATTCTCTTCAGAAGTGGTGTTCTTCAGTGTGTGTATATATAATATATACAATATTTTTAAAGGGTGTATCATTTCCTTGTCATTGTGTGTTTCTTCTCCTGTTGTAAGACCCTGAATTAACAGATAATACTATGATATCTCATACTAGCAGCAAGAGAGCAGTATTGTATACATAAATCTCACCTTCACAGGACGGTGACTCTGGCCCTGGCAGTCTTTCCTTTTGCCCTCTCTTCACTGGAAGAAACCTTATTATTCCTATGTAAATTTGGACCTCTAAAGTTGTGGTTTTCTCCTTCCACACCTGAGTCTCTTGGGTTGGGGCTGTGTATCTAGGTAATATGTCAACCCAGATCTTGACCCATGGAAGAATGTGAGGGGAATGTCAGGCTTCTTGAGCTACGGAGCTCCCATCTTATTCTTCTAATTTGGGAGCCCCAGGTCCTGAACATCCTTCTGTTTGTCTGTAGTGACAATCAGACAGTGATGGCTTCTGCCATCTGTTAAGGAGGTACTGGCACTGCTCCCCTCCTTTCAGAGGTAATGCTTTTTAGGTGTTTGGCTAGAACCTGCCTTCTAGCAATAGTGCTGGAGAGCTGTGAAAACATGCTTGTAGACTGGCTCAGTCAGAAACTGTTAAGGGAGAATAGAGCCTCAGTTCTTTCATTTTTGAGGCCATTGCCAGAGTGTAAGACACTTCATTTTTTTTCTTAATGGTATCCATCAAGTGTCCTTATTTTATTTTCAGATTCCCCCACCCCCTCCAAGCCCTCACTCTCCTTTGCAGTGCTTATTATGGAGTTGAAATGGGAAAGTGAGATGTTGCTTCCCCTGCTTCTGAGAGTGATGAAAAAGGTCAGACAGGATAAAACCTTTTCCTAGCTTCATAGTAACTCCACTGCTGCTGGTTTGAGATCTGACAGGCCTAGAAGTGAACTCTCCTGTGAACACTTCCCAAGATGCTAGACCTGCTCTCTGAAAGCCATGTGCTTTGCCATCACCCTCATCTCAGGGTAGCTGCATGTTCTTTGAAGGAAGTCTTTCTTAAAGGGAGATTTCTTGGCTGAGGTGACGGACTGTCAATAGAGCAACAGAAAGCTGCTTGTTGCCTCTCTCATTTATTCTGATCTGCAAGATCTCTATGGCTTGATGTGACATCAGACCATTATTGCCTGCCTTTATACTACTTGGTGGTTTAGATTTTCTTCCATTAGTATTCAAAAAGGGACTCAGATTAGTGATTCATCAAGAGATTCCACAGTTGGACTTGATCTACATCCTGCAGGTTCTAATGCAACCCCCAGTTGAGCTCCTAGTGCAGATTTCTTTCCTTCAGGATAGCCATTAGTGTTGCAGGGATTTCAGACGGAAGAGTAAGTTGAACTTCTTTATGTAGTCTATTTGTCACCTTTTTCCAGAAAAAGTGACGGGTTTTCAGCCTTCTCTTGAATTTGTTCCCAAGGAGAGTACCTAGCTCCACCTGAACAAACCCATTGCTCTTCCTCTCTTCGTCCTGGCATCTCTCTCCCCACCATCCTGAGGTTGAGAGACAGCATTTCTTGAATGTTGTGTGTTCTTCCCTTCTTGACTTTAGAATGTCAAAGCAACTGTTTGTCTATTTTGAGGGTTGCAACGGGGCAAGACTGCAGATAAAATCACTATAGTAGAACCTCAAAGGTATGAAAACCAGAGTTATGGACTGACCAGTCAATTGGACACCATGTGGAACTGGAAATAAGCAATCGGGCAGCAGTGGGGACCAAAAAAAAAGGGGGGGGGGCAAATACTGTACTGTGCCTGTATTGCATCTTAAAGGTAGCCACATCTGGGCTTCCTGTCCCTACCCACACCCGTGAGGCAGCCACTTACTGGTAGGAGGTGAAGACACTGTTCAGCGTTATGAACAACCTCCATTTCGGAGGTGTCTGTAACTCTGAGGTTCTCCTGTATTGCTAGGTCCTGGTCTCAGGTTGTGCTCTCACAATGTGTAATGAGTCGATGGCCTTGTTCCCAACTTGCAAGATGCCATGTAATGAAAGACTTTTCTGCTTCATGGGCAGTGAATGCTGAGCATTCATTTCCAAGCTGTGTAAGGTGGCAATGTGGTTGTCTCCTCACTATTTGTAAGTCTTTATCTCTGCTTCCCAGGATGCCTTCTTTGGCTGCAGGGTTCTGCTATTGACACAGTAAGGTAGCTCTGCTTCCTAGGTTTACTGCTTGATACGTGCACTGTGTCTCTCTTAATACCCTGTCAGAGGATAGGAGAAGGTAGACATACAAAAAGGGAAAATTACTTAGCTGTTTGTCATAGTCTCCTCTTTTTCTTATCCTACCTTCCACCCTCCTTTCCAGTGGGTGATGTGCTCTGCCTCTTTATTATTGTGTATCTTGTTTTTCTCTGCTGTCTGCCATTTATCCATTGTCACAGGAGGAGAGAAGAGGAGACTATGAGAAACAGAGCTACCAGTAAATAATTTTCTGTTTGAAAATCTGTCTCAAAAAATACGAATGTGCTCCTACTCAAATAACCCAGTCTTGCAAAAAACTGACTCCTGTCAATAAATAACAGAAACAAACCTAGTCTTCCCCCCAACCACCTACCTTAATGAGATGTAAACTCTGAAAGCATATTTTGAACTATTTAACCATTAACATTGTTTTTCTTCTGTTTCCCCCCTCTCCCTCCAAAAATGGGAGGGGGAATAAAGAGAAGAAAATACATTTTTGCCCTTAAGGTTAAATTATAACTAAGTCATTCCTCAAGTGCTAAAGTTCTTAGACTTGTGTTCACTTGCAAAGTTGGTTACATTTAACCACTGAACCAGTAAATGAAAATACTTTCCATGGACAATGTGAGCAAATTAGAGATCCTTAACATTTGCACGTGTCTTCCTTGTTGTGACAGGATGTCCAGGTCTAGGATCTCAGAGAGATATAGACTCAGTAGGCCCTGATCTACACTGTGGGGGTGATCGATCTAAGTTACGGAAGTTCAGCTACGTGAATAACATAGCTGAAGTTGACGTACTTAGATCCACTGACCGTGGTATCTTCACCATGGTGAGTCGACTGCTCCTGCTCCCCTGTTGACTCTGCCTGCGCCTCTTGCAGTGCTGGAGTACAGGAGTCGACAGGAGAGCGCTCGGGTCGATTTATCACGTCTAGACTAGAAGCGATAAATCGATCCCTGCTGGATCGATCGCTGCCCACCAATCCGGCTAGGTAGTGACGATGTACCCTAGGCCAGGTGAGTTTCACTAGTGCAGGCTTTGAAGGATAAAAGATAGTGTCTAAAGGTAAGGTAGATGGCATAGGGTTAGACAGAGGAGAGTTTTATTATTTTGTTTTATTTGTAGGCTCTTCTGTAGTGATGATCATAGTAGTTTTTGAGAACCTCATGAACATGAGGAAGTTAAGGCTAAGATTTATGTTTATTTTTTTTCTTAAGAATAAAAAAGTACACATGTAAGGTGTGAGTTTTGGATGCCAAACTTGTCTGTCTGTATTATACTATATTGAGAAATGATGGGGACTTATTTCATTCACATCTGATACTAATAGTGGAATTTCTGGTCATACCACTAAAAGGAGAAAAATAGAGGAAGTTCTGAAATGATTGACTGTACAGGAGCAGCAGCTAAACCAGGATGCACCACAACAGGAAGAAACTCAACAAGCATAGATTCAATTTTTGAAGATGAACCAGACTGTCATCTCCTCCAAGAGAGGCAAGAGTTTCAGTAGGAGCTGATTCGGGGGTCACTAGCCCAAGTTGTGCTGCCCCGCTGCCAGTAAGTCCAACCCCTTTCTTGTCCAACCTGAGACTAGAAGATGCCCAAAAGTGTTTATACCGTCACTTTCAAGCGGATAGGCACATTATCTCAGCGTAGGATGAAACCAGTGCCATCCCTTTTTCTTATGGGAGAGGTACAGACTTTAAAATGGATATATACTCTGGTGCAGAGTACTATGCTGTGAAGGCTAATATATTGAATTGATTGGGTGTTTCAAGGGAGAAGTGTTTGCATGGGTTTCCAAATGGGCTGTATTCCAAGAGAATGTGGCCAAAATGTTTAAATAGTTTCATGGGAATGTGGCCAAGTGCCTTCCCTGGTGCATAAGAGGCCAGTGATTCATTTTCTCAAGCCCAAGTTAAGGCCAAGGTTTTTACTCTCGTTATTTTCTGGTAACCAAAAAGAGGGGAGGTTGGAGACCCATACTAGACCTCAGCACTGAACAAATCTGTCAAAGCTCAAAAATTCAGGATGGTCACACTAGCAGCAATGATTTCATCTTTGGAACAGGGAGATTGGTTCTTGGCCCTCGACCTATAGGATGCCTATTTCTGCGTATCGATCCTACCTTCCCAAAGATGATTCCTCCATTTTACCCTGGGCCAGGATCATTACTAATACAGAGTATACCCCTTTGGCCTCTCATCGGCTCAGAGAGTATTCCCCAAGGTCCTCTGCAAAGTGGTAGCTCACCTACGCTCCCGGGGATTATAATCGACTCCTACCTGGATGATTGTCTCCTCAGAGCCCACTGCTTCAACGAGGCCCTCCAGATCACCCAAACTGCTGTAGACTTCTTCACAGAGCTGGGCCTATAGATCAATGTCCAAAATTCAACGTTCACCCCGTACAGCACCTAGAGTGCATAGGAGATGATCTTGACTCATGACAGACAAGGGCACTTCAGCCACAGAGCACAGGTTCCACACCTTGGCCACGCTCACAGAGGCAGTAAAAAGCAGCCCTCAAATATCAGCCAGACATGGCCTCCAACTTCTGGGACATATGGCTGCAGGCACATCTGGGATATCTCATGTCAGACTTCACATGAGGTGCCTGCAGCTGTGGTTTAACTTGGTCTACAGGCCGAACAGAGACAGACTAGACAAACCTCTATCACTGTTCACCAAAGTCAAACACTCCCAGGACTGGTGGAAAGACCCAGCAATGTCTGCACATGGATCACCTTCTTGCAAACTTCCCCATCATTACTTCTCACCAGCAACACATCCTTCATAGGGTAGGGTGCACACTCAACAGTCTTAGCCACAGGGCAAGTGATCATCTATGAAGATATCTCTTCACATCACATCAACTTCTTCGAACTCAGAACGGTCAGGAATACTTGCACCAACTTCCTTCTGCTAATCAGAGGAACACACACAAGAGTCTTGACAGACAACATAGCATGCATGTACTATATAAATCACCAGGGAGGCACCCGATTGTGGTCTCCTTGTGAAGAAGCACTAAATCTATAGAACTGGTGCATTTCTCACAGCGTCACAGTATCAGCTGCCTACCTTCTAGGAGTACAAAACATGATAGCGGATAGTCTCAGCTGCAAGTTCCCACAGAGCCACGAATGGGAGATTAACTCAGCAGTACTACATAACATATTCAGATGGAGGGAGACATCAACTATAGACCTGTTCACCACTTACCTGAACAAGAAATGTCCATGCTACTGCTCCAGGGCAGGACTAGGACAACACTTCTTAGGGGATGCTCTCCTTCTGTGAGACAAGGACCTTCTATACGTCTTTTCCCCATTCCCTCTACTAGTGAAAGTCCTGTTAAAAATAAAAAGAGAGAGAGGAAACGTCATACTGATTGCTCTTTCCTGGCAGAGACAAATGTGTTACCCTTACCTGTCACAATTGGCAGTGTGCCCACTGATCTCTGCAACACACTCCACACCTCCTCTCGCAGAACGAAGAACATGTTCTCCTTCCCAACATGTGGATACTCCTACTCAAGGCCTGGCTCCTTCACGCTTCCAGCGCATAGAAAGACATACAGGAAGTGGTTACTACACAGTAGGAAATTGGATACCTGTTGTATTTACCTGCAAAAGTATACCAGGTTTCAAATTTGGTGTAATTCCAAACAAATTTCCCTGACATCTTCTACTCTCCTAATGGTTCTCGATGATATACTGCCTCTCAAGAAATCAGCGCTATCTCTTAGTTCACTCAAGGTTTACCTAGTGGCCATAGCAGCCTTCCATCAATAAATAGAGGGATACTCAGTGCTCTCATAAGCAACCATAAAGTGATTCCTCAGGGTATAGTAAAGCTCTTCCTCCAGCACAGACATCCTACCCCAACATGGGACCTAAACTTAGTAGTAAAGAGCCTGACTAGGCTGCCCTTTGAACCCATGGCTATTTGTTTGCTCACATACCTGTCTGTGAAGACAGCCTTCTTGGTGGCAGGCACCTTGACAAGAAGAGTAGGGGAAATAACAGCACTGATGGCGCACGCCCTTAAACAATATTTTTTCTGGACAAAGTTACTTTCAGGCCACACCCAAAGTTCATCCCCAAGGTGACCTCGTCTTTTCCCATAAATCAGTTGATTCACCTCCCAACCTTTTACTCTAAGCATCACCGTGATAACAGGGAGGCTATACTGCACACGCAAGATGTTAGGAGAGCCATGGCCATTTACCTGGACAAGATAAAAGCCTTTAGGAAATCTCCTAAGCTTTTCCTCTCCATTGTGGAAAGGTCTAATAGTGCAGCGGTGTCATCCCAGAGACCCTCCAAATGGGTCTCAAACTATATCAAATACTGCTATCAGGTTCATAACAGTACCACCGTCTAGGATCTGCACACACTCCATGAGGTCAGTTTCCTCCTCTATTGCCTTCCTCAAGAATGTTCCAATTTCGAAAATCTGCAGGGAGCAACCTGGCCATCTGTGCATACCTTCGCAGAACACTATGCGATTACTGGGGACTCTGCTTCTGACACTATCTTCAGCTCCGCAGTATTGTCATCCATAACAGACATGACTCTGAAGCCCCAGCCTCCCATTAGGGATACTGCTTGGGATATTGCTACAGCGGAGCACTCATTGGCACATTGCTCAAAGAAGAGGAGGAAGTTACTCACCTTGTGTAGTAATAATGGTTCTTTTAGATGTGTGTCCCTGTGGGTGCTCCACGACCCTCCCTTCTTCTTGTGAGTTCTTGTCAAAGACTCTGCAATAGAGAAGGAACTGAAGGGGCTTTGCCCACGAAGTGCTGGTTAGCCTCGTGGCAAAGCATGAAGGGGAGACAACACGTGCCGGCCAAATGGACACTGCTATCAAAGTTCTCTAATCAGCAGTGCAGAGATGCAAGAGCACTCATAGGGACACTACAATGGAGCACCCAGAGGGGGACATATCTTGAAGAATGATCATTACTCCACAAGGTTAGTAACTTCCTCATCGCTAATGGACAACTGAGCTGACAGAGGAGAAACAATAGTCAGATTTAAAGCTGAGGGACCATTAACTGGATGGACTGAAGAATCATTGTACAGAAGTATGTAGAGACTACTTGATTCTGAGAGAGAGAATGAAAAAGACAAGGACACTGGCTATGAATCCAAAGGAGGATTCTCCAGACCTTCTAATCATCTCTTTCAGTCTGACAGACTGGAGTATATAAGTCCTGTCTCATTATTAATTGCAACTATAGGAGTGGGAAGTACCGTTTTAAAGAGGACATAAACAGGGCTTCCCAGGGACATTGCTCTACTGATGAGCTAGAACTAGGCATTGTGTCAGTCCTAAGCAATTTAGGGATGTGTGCACAAACATAAGTACAGTGAAGATTAATCAAACCAGAGCTGATGCAGATAGCAGAACCCATTCAGGTCATCGCTACCCAAAGGGACTCTTAAGAATAATTACAGAATCAGAAATATATGGAAATGGACTGAAAGGTACATTGAGAGGTCATCTAGTTTAGCCCCCTTTTCTGAGACAGGACGAAGTAAACGTAGGTCAAGTCTGACAGGTGCTTGTCTAAACTGTTAAAAAAAAAAAAAAAAATTCCAATGGCAGGGATTCCACAACCTACACCAATGCTTGGAAGCCTATACCAATGCTTAACTATCATTATAGTTAGAAAGTTTTTTCCCCCTAATTCTTCCTTGCTGCAGATTAAGCTGATTACTTTTATCTTGGAAAACAATTGACCATTACCCTTTTTTTTTTTATAACCGCCCTTACCATATTTGAAGACTGTTATCAGGCCCCCCCCCCCCCGAAGTCATCTTTTCTCAAGACTAAGCATGCCCACTTTTTTCACTATTCCTTGTAGGTCAGGTTTTCTAAATCTTCTATCAAAATGCTCTCCTATGGACTCTCTCCAATTTATCTACTTCTTTGCCAAAATGTGGTTCCCAGAACTGGACACAGTACTGCAGCTGACGCCTCACCAGTGCTGAGTAGAGTGGGCATCGCATTGTTGGCTAAGATTCAATTTGCCATTCACAATAACCCCCAGATACTTTTCAGTAGTTCTACTGCCTAGTTGATTATTCCTCATTTTGTATTTGTGTATTCGATTTTTTCCCTTCCTAAGTATAGTGCTTTTCACATGTCTTTACTGAATGTGATACATCTAAGAGGCCACATGGATTGACTGCAGGAAAAAAATATCCCCCTTGTGGCTTTGTTTTTTTAGAAAGTAAGTGTTGTGCTTTCCTGCTCTTTTGGACTGCTGGAGGTCTTCAGGGGGTCAAACTCATTGTTGGACAATGAAGTCAAAATGCAGCAGGCATAAGAGAAACCAATTCTTCTGGCAACAGGAGTTAGCATGCAAAGCAGAAAGCATGGGGGAAAACAAGGAGAGCACACCCCTGCAACGCTCTCTTAAAGGCAGCCCAGAACTGTCAGCCACTGTGTTACCCTTCTCCCTGAGCAAGAGTGAGCTTTGCTGGAGATTAGACTGTGTGCCAGCTCCCTGCCATGCCAGTCTGTCTGTTTCACCAGCAAACGTCTCGAGACGCTGCCAGTCTTTAACATTGCCTTGCAGGTAATAATCAGTGAACACCAGTTCCCGAGTTTTCTAGAGACACGTCTCTCCGCATTGTCCAGTCCCTCTCACTGGGCACTCACAGAAGTTGTTTGCTGCCTCCAAATAGACAGTACACATGAGCCAATCAGCTTAGCTGAGGTCCCACACTTTATTTTAATATACAGCAGAGAGGTGGTTTTGAAATAAAACAAGAATACGTTTATTAATAAAGAACACACATTTAAGTTTCAGAGTAGCAGCCTGTGTTAGTCTGTATTTGCAAAAAGAAAAGGAGTACTTGTGGCACCTTAGAGACTAACAAATTTATTTGAGCGTAAGCTTACGCTCAAATAAATTTGTTAGTCTCTAAGGTGCCACAAGTACTCCTTTTCTTTTTGCACATTTAAGTGATACTGGGCAACAATAAAATGATAGAAAAGTCTTAGAAATAAAACAAAAATAACACACTTTCTAGTGCCTAAAACTTAGTTTAGGTGAGCTATATCTTTGCCTAAAACCGTTTTGTTTCTTATAGGAAGCTGTCAGTGGCTCCTGCCCTTGAGGCCAGTACGATCCACTGTCTTAAAGGGTACTGTTCTCTATGTCCCTAAGAGGGGAGTTCTGTGCCAAAAAATGAAAAAATTCTACACACAATATTTTAAAATTCTGCAAATTTTATTTGTCAGAATAACACTACATATTCATGCCCGTTTCGATTATTTTGGTTATTTATCGCAAAATACCCGTCAGCAAATATGTCTGTAACAATACAGTCACACATCATTTTCCCCAGGAGTAGAGAGTTAAAGAAACCCACATGACAACCCAGTTCCTGTTTCTCAGTCCCACACCCCTGCAGAGCCCAGCTGGAGGGCGAGACACCCACAATCCCTCCCCCGAAGACCAGCTCCAGGCCCCCCACCACCAGCCAATACATGTGAATCCCCTCCCCCCAAGTCCATATGTGGAGGGCCCTCTAGCCCAGATACCTGCATCTCTTCCCCCTTCAGAGCCCAGCCTGTGGTCCCCCAGCCCAGATGTCAGCCCCCTTCCTCCCAGAGGCCAGCCATGGCCCCTGCAGCCCAGACACCAGCCCCCCTACTGGTCAGGGAGCCAGAAGAAGAAACAGGGTCCCAGCCAGGCTTTTGTGGAGTTTCCTGCGTGCTGTTATCTCCTTCCCTCAGGGCGTGCAGGGAACTGCAGTTGCTAGGACCTCTCTGCTTACTCCCCCCGCCCCTGCAGTGTCTTCTACCTGAGAGCTGGCTTCTGCCAGGTCCAGCGGCCCCTAGTGGCGGCCAGCAGCAGTGCAGCCCATTTCTGTGGGAGAAAGAAAATATGTGCAAAAACCATTAATTTCCGCAAAATTCTGCGTTGCGCTGAATTCCCACAGGAGTAAGAGATGGAAAACGAAGGAGTTTTTTTCTTCTTTTTATAGTCCCGTAAACCTTTCAGATGTATCCCCAGATCGAGTTTTTCTTCCCTTCTGCTTGTGCGGATGCCATGCTGTCTTCCTCCTCTTCTGGTTAATATGCTTCTCTGGTTGGTTTAATCATTTTGTTTACTTTAGATATAAAAATATACTTCCTTTGTCTTTGGCCTTTCCTTGCTTAATTTGAATTGGAGACACAGGTAACTGGGCAAAACAACATTCCTGTGTCTAGGGCACACTTGTGTGTCCATTGCCTTCCAAAACACATTTGAAGAACATATTTCTAGCGCATGTACATAACTCTTTTTACACAACGTGTATACACACCACACAATGGTGTTTATTCCAGTGTGTTGCCAATTCACATGAAATCTTATGGGATACCTTTGTGATAAATATTATCACAACAGTGTGTTGAGTGTAGTGAGTGTGTCAGGCCCGATATGAGTTTCAGTACAGTGGGTCCTCTGCCGTTCGGCTTTGAGAGGCTCTTAGGGTTATAACTGAGGCCTGGCCTGACATAAGTAGTTAATACATGAAGGGGAGGCCTTGTTCTTTGGAAGATGAGATTAGGGAGGTAAATCCAATCATCAAATTGAAACAGGCTGCTTAATAAGACAAATAAATAGGTCAATAGGCTAAAAAAGACAAAGTCTGAGCTAACTAAGATCAGAGGGAGAACACTGAGGAGAACACTCAGGAAACTATTTACTATGAACTAGATTATAAGGGACAAAATAAGTTAGAAATGTCGAGATGAGGTAAAGAGGAAGTCAAAACATGGACAACATGTGGACAGAACGTGTGGTACAGGGACTGGTTTGTATTAAGTAACCAAACCAGTCCTAAAATGTTTGATGCCATGTACAATAAGTGCAATGAGATGTGTAAATGTATACAAAAACGAGAGTTTCTGTATGACGTTGGGCCTATGATGTACCCTACATCGATCCCAATGCGTTTGAGTTTGATCAACTCAGTGTAGCATTGTTTTGTGCCAAATTCAGACACATGAGTGATGAAGTCTGGAGTTGAACTGAGTTTTTGGGAAGCTGAGTGGAAAAAAGTCTTTGAGGGAATCCCAAGAAAGGTCACAGCCAGTGTTCCCTCTAATTTTTTATATCCATGTGTGGAATGAATTTTGTTATGGGCCCCAATATGAAGGTGATGTGTATTACCTTCATATTGGGGCCCATAACAAAATTCATGTGGTGGGGATGGGGCCGAGGGGTTCAGAGTATGAGAGGGGGCACAGGGCTGGGGCAGAGAGTTGTGTGCAAGGGGTGAAGGCTCTGGCATGGGGCCGAGGATGAGGGGTTCAGGGTGTGAGAGAGGGCTCAGGACTGGGGCAGAGTGTTGGGGTGCAGGCTCTGCGGTGGGGCTTGGGATAAGGGGTTTGGGGTGCAGGCTGCCCCAGGGCTGTGGTAGGAAAGAGGACTCCCCTCAACCTCCTCTTGTCGCAGCAGCTTGGGGCTGGGGGTGAGGTGCCTCTCTCTGGCTGCGGCAGCCCCGGCTGGGCTGGGCCAAGGGAGGGGCTTCTCTCCCCCGGCCACGGCAAGTCTGAGACAGGTTCATGCTGGGGCCAGTGCAGAGGGGCGCATCTCCCCACTGCGGCAGCTCCACGCCGGGGCCAGCGAGCAGGGGCGCCTCTCCCTCCTGCGGCAGGTCCGCACTGGGGCTGGTGGGGAGGGGTGCCTCTCTCCACACTATAGCCCTGAGTCCCTATACAGGGCTTAATAGGCAGCTGCATGGCTATGCAGCTGCGCAGCTTAGAGGGAACTTAGGTTACAGCCCTATTTGTTGCTCTGGGATGTGTCAGGTTGCAGGTGCTCTCATAAAGATTGAGTATTACTCTGTTTACTAGTCTGCAGCTAGATCTTGTGGACATTGCTAGCCCAACCCACGGCAGTAAATGTTGAAAAATCTATAAAGTCTTGTCTACTCACTCTGCTGGTATTAACAAGGTTGGGACCCTAATGTAGTTGGGCCACCAGCTGCTGATGGTGTTCTGAGCACCATGTTATTCATAGATTCATAAATTTTTATGCCAGAAGAGACCAATAAAATGATCTAGTCTGGCCTTTATATTACAAACTAGCAAATTACATATAGTTACCCCTGGATTGAGCCAAAACTATGGTTTTGACTAAAACATATCTTCCAGAAAAGCATCCAGTCTTCATCTGAAGATATGAAATGATAGAGAATCTTACCTTGGTAGTTTGTTCCAATGATTAATCAACCTCACTATTAAAAATGTGTGTCTTGTTTCTAATTTGAATTAATCTGGCTTCATTTTCCAGCCATTGGTTCTTTCTGTGCTAGGCCTGGTATTTAGTACCTGGTATTTTTTCCTGGTGAAGGTACTTATGCAATGTAATCAAGCCACCTTTTGATCTTTTTTTTTTTTGATAAGCTAAATACTGAGCACTTAAGTATGTCACTGCAAGGCTCACTTCTTCAGCCCTGGAATAATTTTTTGCAGTTCTTTTCTATATCCTCTCCAGTTTTTCAATGTCCTTTTTAAAATGTGGGCACTAGACACCAGAACTGTATCCAGTATTATGTTGTTGGTCTCACCAGTGCTGTATACAAAGGTAATATCACCTCCCTCTTCCTACTTATTTATCCCATGTTTATAAATCCAAGGATCAAATTAGCCCTTTTTGCCACAGCATCATACTGGGAGCTCATGTTGAGTTGTTTGTCCATTCTGTACTAAAATGCATTGTGTTTGAAATGTTTATTGAATACTTTTTCCTTTTTGGCATAATTAATAGGAATTTTATCATCTAGTAAAGGTCCTATTCCATTGTTCGGATTTCTTTTGTTCTTAATATGTTTTTAAAAACTGTTTGTTAATGCAAAAAACTGCTGATCCCTGGATATTTCCCACAAGTCTTCAGCTTCCCTTCTTAATTTTCTACATTTAATAACTTCTGATTTTCTTTGCTATCTATTGTAGCCCACTTCTCATTTTTTGAAACTGAAACTGCCTGCCTAGCTGATGTTTGAGAACCATATCAGAAATGGGGGATGGAACAGTTAAGAAGAGGGGAAGGCGGAGTTACTTGACCAGGAGCCTAGCAGACATGCCAGGGCAACCAACTTCAGTCCAGAAAGCAACTCATTCCAGAGACTGCCCACATATGTGCACTGAGCTCAGACAGGCACAGAGTTTGGGGAAGAGAGCTGTCTGCAAGTAGTCATATTTGAGCAGCACAAGGAGATCCAGCTGTTCTCATATTCTCTTGAGAAAACTCAGTTTTGCCTCTTGGTCAGAAGTGTCCCACCAACTTTAAGTACCCAGCTTCATAGAAGAGAAGAGAGGAGGCCTCACAATCCAAATCCAGAGGGAAAGGATTATCTGGAGCATGACCCACTGGGCCTCCCTTACTTTAGAAACCAAGGGAAGGCCAGCGTTTGAGGAACCCACTGAGAAAACTGCCTGCCTCACAGTGGGACATCATTACAGTTTATACTGGTCGCTCATACATAATTTAGTGATGAAAGGGTTCCTGAGTAAGAAAGTTCAGTCTGATTTCTTTGTTTTTAAGAACAGAAGGAAAGCTCAAAAATAGGGTTTATGCTTTCAGGTTGCTAACTTGGTATGTTTCTGCTGTGTTGAAAGTGGGGGATAGGGTCAGTTGGTTCATAGGATTCTAAAATCTTACTTTTTAAAATGTGCTAATGTTTATAGTATTTAATACATATCCATATTAAATACATGCACCGCTCACAGCTGTTATATATAAGACAAATATTATTTTGTGTAATTCTGAGTTGTTTTTCTAACTCATTATTTTACCACTTTGGAATTGGTTTCTTCGCTTTGAGTGGCTGTCAGTTTCTCTTTTTACATAGAGAAGAAAGAACTTTGTGGGTACAGAAACAAACTAATTATATCACTGACAGTAAATAGTGTATGTTGAATATTACTTCCTTACCTAACAGGTTGATTCACTTGTGGCCCTTATATAGAAATGAAATTAAAAAATGAGAACATGCAGAATACACAATTATATAGTTTACTTAAATCCAGAAAATAAAAGATCATTATTCGTGCCATTTTGTAAGTCTCACATTAATGTCTAACTTTCTGTAGCAATCATTTAACTTTAAAAGGAATGGTTGATCTTTTTGAAAGCCTTCAGTGATGAGTGTGTGTTTCAGGTGGGATTTTGAGTTATAGAACATTGGCCCCTCCTAACTTTCTCTCTGTGCTGCTACAGTAGTGCAAAGATGCACTTTAAGCTGATGCCCATGTGTCAGCCACTCCTGGTCTTGCACTCTTCCTTTATATAGGGTTCTTTTAGATTGCTTAGGGGTGTGGCTATAGTCTGATGTGCTCCAGCTATTCTGATTAGCAGTGCAGTACTTCAGGAGCTGTTATCCGCCGGCACAAGTTGAAGTAGCCCTGGGGTTGTTCTAACTTGCTCCAGAAACTGTCTTAGTTCCTTGTAGCCTCCATGATTGGGGGTTGTGGAAAATGAGTAGCAAGGTGGTAGAAAGCCACCTGCTCCCAGTACTGGTAGCTGTTTTTCCAAAAGACTACAGGTTTTCAGACATTTCAAGGGTCTGAGGGAAAATAATCGGGGCTTCTAAGGAGAAACCTCCTCTGATTGGCTTTCTTTTCTCATTTGCTGTCTGAATGAGAAGAAAGGCAAATAGGAGCTGTCTCCCTGAGCGTATGTAGTAGGCATTGCTTTGGCCCTCTGTTTCCCACCTGTCTCAAGTGTTCAGCCCATTGAGCTCTGCTGGTTGCGCTCCCAGCATCTGTCTGGCTCTTCCAGATTCCCCATTTTGTGTGTGTGAAACAGAAGGGTATTGATGTTGCAACAGCTCACCAGGGTAGTGCTGTACCTGAATGTATGCAAATCCATGAAAATTTGTTCAAATACATGCAGATCTTTGTTGCTCTGGTGTACCTGAGCATCTGGCTCTGTATTTGATTTTTATATTCCGCAGTTAGTTGCAAGCTTATCGTCCAGGTGCTTAATTTTTTCTTTTAAATTTTAAGAGGCGTATCTCTTGCGGATTTACCTTGCCAGTGTTGGATGGCCACCCACAGTGTATTGGCTGTCTGGGAGAGAGACACATCCCACAAAAGTGTTCCCACTGACACAGCCTGGTAGCCAGAGCCAGAAAAGACCTGGACATTTGGCTAAAACTCCTTATGGAGAAATCACTGTGATCTGTATCGGACACAGGCCTGGACTCCCTTCCAGTGAGGCTCTCTCGCTCT
Source organism: Lepidochelys olivacea (assembly GCF_965140295.1). Lineage (NCBI taxonomy): Eukaryota > Metazoa > Chordata > Testudines > Cheloniidae > Lepidochelys > Lepidochelys olivacea. The sequence goes on along the minus strand of NC_140411.1, from coordinate 69,696,208 downwards.
GCCAGGTAGTCAGCTGATCCTCATTTCCCATGTCCATTGAAGAGAAAGTTGTCTTTCTTGCTCAGATTAAAAGAAACAGGCTCCCTCCTCACACTTTGAGGCACAGCCTGCCAGAACACTGTCCCCTGCAAGATCAGTTTCCTCAACGTCATCTGACGGCACATAGCTCCAGTGCCCGTCCGTTTACTTCTGGTACTGGCATGAAGCAAGGGTATAAAGACCCAGTCGGGCAGACCTGCTCCCTCAGCACCATCTGTCAGCTCTGGAGACCAAGACAGGACGACTTCAGGAGTTATGGCACTGACAAAACTGCTGGTACCGGTGTCCTTTTCAGCACCGATGATGCCATTGGCACCGAGCAAGTTGTTGGTGCTGGCAAAGTCATTGGCGCCAGCAAAGTCTCTTGTTCCATGTTCGACTCTTCAGGGGAACACACCCTCTTTCAGCTCCGAGTCATACGCTGGCACCGCTGATGCTTTTCCCCCTTCCACAAGACTTGATATACCCTGCTGGTATCTGACACTCTTGAGTTGCCTCTCCTTAGATGTGACCTCCACCACTTCCACCATCCTCTCCAGATTCTCAACACTCCTCCTTATCTCGCTTCCCCAGTGATGAGGAGGAGAGGTCTCCATCGCACCCTTGTCTATCAGACAAGTTCCATCTACTCATCCTCATTATGCACAATCTACATCTGGTCCACAATCTTAGTACGTACCACCATGGATGCAACCACATGTTCCACTTCCTCTACACTGGCCATATTGGGACCCTTGGGCCTTGTACAGGGCACAATTTGGGAAACTCCCAATGGAGCAAAGCTGGAGACCTACACCTCTCCATTCTCCAATGGTTTCTTGCCTTCCAGAGCTGGAACCTCCACTGGTACCAAATGAGGAGGAAGAACAAGAGGAGAAACTGGAGGAGATAACTCCTCCAACATTACGTTTCTCTTCCTCTTCCCCTGTTGAGGCTATCGTGTCTCCACCGCCTATAGCTGCTGACGAATTCAGATATTTTGAAGAATTATTCTTCAGAATTGCAGATTCCCTTAGAGGAAATTAAGGACCAGTAGCATAAACTGCTGCACATACCTCTTCTTTTAAGATTGCACTACCAATCAATGAGTCTCTTCTTGATCCCACAAAGTTGCTCTGGCAGACCCTGGCGTCCTTCCCTCAGACTTGCAAACTTGCTGACAAAAAATACTATGTTCTGGTGAAAGATGCAGAATTTCTGTTCTTTCACCCTGAAATCTGTGGTGGTCAATGCGGTGCAAGAGAAAGGTCATCAGTGCCATTCCTGTTCCCGGCATCTAGACTGAGATTGGGAACACTTAAACTTATTTGACACGAAGCATATTCATCAGCCACGCTCCAGTTTTGAATTTCTAACTACGAAGCTCTAATGGCTAAATACAACTACTTATACTACTGCAAGTTGGAGGAACTCTGCCATGATCTTCCCACAGCCAAAAGTGAGCAATTTCAGACCCTGATATCAGAGGGACACCTCATAGCCCATACAGCCCTACAAGCCTAGTTAGACTCCGCAGATACGACCAGACACTCCATCGCAGCTGCTGTGGTCATGGGGCATGCATCATAGCTCCACCTCTCTGGTTTTCCTAAGGAAGTACAAGCCACTGTAGAAGACTTACCCTGTGAGAGCTAAAAACTATTCTTGGAGCACATGGACAATTCTCTGCATTCCCTTAAAGACTCCCAAGCTACTCTCCAATCTCTTGGCATTTACATGGCAGTGCCGAAGAGACACCCAGGGAAGTATCACCTCCTCTCGCAATACTGTTATGAACTTATTCTATGGTGAGAAATAAATAATCTTCTGCAATTGGGAGCCATAGAACCAATCCCTTTCAAACACTGGGGGCAGGGTTTCTGCTCCCATTACTTTCTGATCCAGAAGAAATCCAGAGCCTGGCGACCTATCCTGGACCTTTGCAATTTAAAAAAAATCATCAAACTGCAGCACATCAAGATTGTTGTCCTTTCCACTATTATCCCTGTACTTGAACAGGGGGATTGGTTCTCAGCCCTTGACTTCCAAGACTCATACTTTCAAATCACAGTATGCCCTGCCCACAGGCGATTTCTCTGATTCATTGTAGATATGTGAGTCCTTCAGTTCATCTGCAACTTCTGGGATCACTCCACCATAGATCTTTTGTCACAACGCAAAGCACCCTCTGCCCTCAATTCTGTTCCAGAGTGGGACGGGTACATGGATCACTGGGAGACACATTCCTCATCACATAGGATGCACCAGTTCTCTATGCCCTTCCTCCTTTTCCCCTCCTATTCTGAGCACTTCGCAAGATAACAGGAGGACCGAGCTTTTGTCATCCTTACAGCTCCAACGTGGCCACGACAGGTCTGATATACTTACTTCCTTCACACGATGGTGTGCTGCCCAATCTCTCTCCATGCCATGCTGCGGCTCCTTTCACAAGATACATCCTCCATCCCAATCCACAGATGCTCCACCTCAAAGCCTGGCTCCTTCATGGTTCTGGGATTCTGAAATAACCTGTTAGAACACTGTCAAACAGATACTTTTGAATGGTAGGTGCAATACGACTAGACGCACTTACTTTCACAAATGGACTAGATTTCCATGCCGGTGGTCCTCCCATCAGGTCAACGCAATATGCGTTCCACTACCACTTATCCCTCACGACATGTTACACCTTAAATAATCATGATTATCCATCAGCTCCGTTCTGGTACATTTGGTAGCAATCACTACTTTTCAGTCCCACAGAGCTGACCATTCCATCTTCACACACCCACTCACGAAACATTTTCTGAAGGGTATCCAAAATCTTTATCCATACAAGAGTTAACCCTGGCCTGGCATCTCGGCTGCATCCTACATTCTCTGACTAGCTCCCCATTTGAACCAATGGCAACCTGCTCTTACGTGCATGTTATAAATGAAAACGGCATTTCTTGTCGCCATCACTTCTGCCCAATGAATCAGTGAAATTGCAGCACTTATGGTATATCTACCATAGACAGCTTTATAACGACAAAGTTATGTTATGCCCACATCCAAGATTTTTACCCAAAGTTCCATCATCTTTTCATCTCAATCACTCAATACACCTTCCTTGCCTCTTCCCGAAGCCTCACAGCAACCAAGAGGCAGCTCTACACACCCTAGACATGAGAACAATTAGCGTTCTACTTGGACAGGACTAAACCTTTCATAAAATCTCCATGATTATTTCTCTCAACCACTGAAAGATCCATAGGCACAGCCATCTCTAAACAATGCCTTTCCAAGTGGCTCTCACAATGTCGACATTTATCTTACGAACTCCAACAATCTCCTACTAAAATTAGAGCACATTCCACACGCTCACTTGCCACCTCAGTAGCTTTTCTTAATAATGTCCCCATTGCTGACATTTGCTAAGCGGCCACATGGGGATCAACAGATACTTTTGCCGGTCACTACGCTATTATGTGACACCACAGAGGACATACTTCTAGGACCTGCTATCCTAGCATCAGCAGTGTGTGTTGCTCCGAAGCCCCAGCCTTCCAATTAGAGGCACTGCTTTTTAGTCACCTACAAGTGGAGCATCCACAGGGACATTACTCGAAGGAAAAGAGAAGGTTACTCACCCTGTGCAGTAAACTGAGGTTCTTCGAGATGTGCCCCTCATGGGTGCGCCACTACCTGCCCATCTCCCCTCTGCTTTAGAGCCAGATACATACTCTGCAGTAGAGAAGGAATTGGGGGTGGTTGGACTGTACAGCAGATGTGTGTGTGTGGTCCCGACAGGCACTGCTGATTTAAAGTCTCTGATCCCAGGTGCAAGGGGGCCAGTACACCCACAGGGACACTCATCTCAAAGAAACTCAGTTACTGCCCAGAACAGCCATCAAATCATAATTATTAGTCATTACCGACCTAAAACGTATATTAGCTGGTGTATGGAACATTTGCATTAAAAAGAATTGGCCTTTTGGGGTGGCCTTTGGTTAGTAGGTCAGAGATCTTGGGTTCAAATATCCAGTGATCCATCCAGAAAAGAAACATTTAGCACCTATGTGCCTGGGCCATTTATAAAAAGTCTAGACAGAACACTAAACAGGTTAATCTTTTAAATGACAGTGTTTATTTGCAGAAGTAGAGTGGGTGCCAATATGAATGGTAAAAATATTACAAAGCTTCAGGAGAAAAGAATAAGTATTAAGTACAATTGTGTTCTATTTAAAGACTGTTTTGTAATTTTTAAACTTGAATTAACTTAGTGTTCACTGAAGTGTGAGATTATGAGCCAGACATAATATTGGCAGGGTGGTGAGTTAGCTTCCCACCCATATATCAGTACCCTGACCTATAAGTCACTGCAGTTCCTATTCAGGTGTCATAATGGGAGGAAGAAAAAAGGAGGATTACTATTGCAAGATGTGTCCACAAAATAAGCTTGAAATGGCAAAATGAGACATCATGCAATAGACTGAGAGGTTCAAACAATGCATGCTCCCTTGGCTCCGCTTAGTAATTTGGGACTCACTTTTCCCCTTCCTGGGATTTGAATAAGTCCATGGGCTCTGCTGAGTTCTTTGGACTTGGTTTCCCCTCAGTGGGGCTTAGATGCCATGTTCTGCACCTTGAGCTTGGCTACTTCTTGATGTGTAGTAGGAGGTATTCTCTCAAGCCTATTATGTTATCAAAATGAATGATCATTTACAAAAGACTGTATATTGTCCCTATATGATATTTTTTTCTTCCGTGCAGTGAACCAGTTAATAGTATTGACATTTAGTAAACTTTTTGACTATTTGAGTGCTGGTCTACACTACCATGATAAATCAATCTAAGTTACGCTACTTCAGTTACGTGAATAATGTAACTAAAGTTCAAGTAGCTAGATACACTTACAGCAGTGTTTACTCTGTGCTGGGTCGACAGGAGAGGCTCTCCTGCTAACTTCCCTTACTCTTCTCTGGGAGGTAGAGTACACAAATCGATGGGAGAGCGCTCTCCCATTGATTTATTGTGTTTTCACCTGACCTGCTAAATCAACACCATCTAGATCGACTGCAGCAGTGCCGATCTACTGGTAACCGTGGACTTGGCCTGAGTTACTGAAATGAATAGGTCAGTTCATACCTCTTTGAGCTGTTGTTTTATCCACTCTACAAACATAGGAAGACATCACTGCATTGGTTTGCACTTGGCTCATGCTTTCAAGATTTTCACAATCTTTATCTATTAAGATTTATTCTTTTTTTTTTAAAATAGCAACTGTGCTTCTGTAGAAGAATGTGAGAGGTGCTGATACACTGTACTACTGTATCACAGTCAAGTTTGAACCCTGTTTCTGTCTTACATCATTGTTGATCTACAACTCATAGTCATGCCAGATTTTGCAGCATTCTACGGTGGTTTTGAATTACAGAAATAGGAGCTAGAATAAGGAAATGCAACTCACTTTCATTTATGACCAAAACACCATTTGCACTTTTTTCCAGAGATGAATAATTATTGTGTTAACTCATTGGATACCCTATATCTGAAATTCCTATCCTGTTGCATTCACCATGCTTTCTACCCAGGCATGCACAGGAAGTGTGTTTTATCAATTTTGTTCTTCCCTTCAAACTGGTATTCAAAAAAGAATTAAAATCATATACAAGAGGTATGCTAACCATCACTACATAATCACTTTTTCTGTGCATTCTTAATCACATTCCTCAATGTACTATGTATATAAATTGTAAGGACTTCAGGACAAGGACCTTGTCTTCACATTTGATTGTACAGTTTGCTTGCTATATCAATAATAATCATGCATGAAAAGGCAATGCAAGATTTGAGATTTCTAATGTCCATAATTCGGTCTTTTTTTGTTAGAATTTAATAAAACATCTTCCTGAACAAGAGCAGCTGAATACGCTATCCAAATTCAAGAGTGAATATAATAATTTGTCTGAACCAGAGCAGTTTGGAATTGTGGTGAGTACCAGCCCATTGCTGCTATTTTTCAGTTGTCTTACATTAGTAACCAGTGTTGAAGTGTTGTCACCTTCTTGTTGTTCCTCATTATAACCAGAGGCTGAAGCTGGAGGAGAGAAGTGATGGTACTTTCTAGATAAATATCAACTGACATATCCATATTTCCATAAATCCCATTCATTGCATCGTTCTTTGTCTCCTGATTGAAATAAAGTAACTATTAATCATATAACTTTTCTACAGCAAAATCATTTACAATGGCAGTTTCTATGTTGGAATTTTCATAGGTATCTAAAATAGGTTAACTCTATAGCTATTTTAGAACTTCCATGGTAGAAGTCATTCTGTAACGTGACAAAATGTAAAAATAACCATCAAATTTCTAGTTAAGATTTCCACACCAACTTTCTGCTGTCAATCGACCATGTTTGCGCAAAAAACCCTTTTACATCATCACACTAAACTACCTGTGCCTTTGGGCATATGTTTTACAGCGTATATTCTTGTAGTACAAGTTTTTCTCACCTTCGCAAATCCATAACGGGGTTGAGTGTGTCCCATCATTTTCCAAACATATAGTAGAAAGAATATGGAAGGGTAAGTGAAAGGGTACAGGGGCAATAACACTCATCTCTGTCATGATGAAACTAGGGTGGGTGATGTGGAGACCCTTATTTGGATATCATTGATCTTAATTCTCAAGGCTTTTTATGATAGAATTCTGAGGTACTAGTTTTAAAAGTATTATTCATCACTTTTTTCTTTTTGCAAGTCACCCTAGTTATGACATTGGGTGCAAAACAAGTAGCCTCTGAAGCGTTCCAGTCAGCTGGAACACTTCTGTTTCCCACTAAATGTCAGGATTTGAGCATGCACCAGAATGAAGCGTTGATGGGAAATGGGCTTTGTGGGAAGGACTAGTGGAGAATAAAAATTGTGGTAAGAAGGGAATCACAGGTGTTTAGCAATAGATAGATGACTGGAATATGGTGAGCAACTTATGTAGCAATAGGAACAGTGCTACTAGGGAGGAAGGCAAGCAGAAAGGGAGATTGGACCTGGAGATAGTGGTGGGTTCTCTACTCTTTTTCCTCCCTTCCCAGTACTGTGCATAGATTCATCCTTTCATTTCTTTTATGGAGTCTGGTATTGCACAGACCCTGAGATTTTTCCTCCTTTCCAGAGCAGACCAGGGAGAAATGATATCAGGAGAACAGAGAAGTAGACTCTACAGCAGGTGTTCTCAACCTTTTACTTGCTGAGGCCCCACTCAACATACTTTTAAAAACTCCAGCACCCAGAGCGGGTCGGGGAGTAAGAACTCTGGGCTCCAGGCCAGGGCAGGGGACCCTTGGGCATAGACATAGTTTGACTTCTATTTTGGGGAGGGCAAGGGCTGACCTGGCAAGGGCTCGGGTCAGCTCCGCATAGCTGGGTCCAGGGAGGGGACCTCCACCCCCTGACTCACCTCAGCAGGCCACCCAGTCTATCTGGGTTGTTGGGGGCTGCAACCAAAAAATATAACTCAAAGTGGGACTCAGCTCAAAATGTTTGAAAATGGGTCAGGGTGCAGGCCGGGGGAGCTATGTGTTGTGTGCAGGCAGGGAGGTAGCTCAAGGTGCAGGGAGGGGATATCTAGGGGCTGTGGGCCGGGAGGGTTCCCCCTGTAGTGGTTGCTCCCTACGGGCTCTGCTGGCCTCAGAACTGGGTCACCCCAACCCGGGAAGCTCTTACGTGCTGCATGAGCAATTAGAGGAGGCTGGGAGCTGAGGCACTAGCTGCAGATGGGGGAATGCCGCAGCTACCCTTTCAATGGTACCACCAGCCAGAGGAGCAACTGATCTGTACTCTCTGGCTCTGGCTTCCCACTACAACCTGGCCAGAGACCTAGTAGCAGAAAGGTCCTGCAATACAATCATGCCCAAGGGACTAGACAGTTATATACTGTTAAGCCAAGAACAGAACTGCTCTCAGAAAATAATGCAGACTATTTGCTGAGCCCTAGATACCAAAACTTCTTTTTATGGAACTAGGCAATGTTATAAGTTTCCTGGCTTCACAGATAAATGGGTTTCAACCCTTCATAAAGATTGGGCTATTATGTCATGTACCAGAAATTGGATTATTCCTTAGCTCATAGGAAAATTGAGGGAGTCCGTGGGAGAATTTGTGATTATGGCACTTCCCATTTTTCCACTGCAGCTTATCCCTCTGCATCTGCTATCTGCTGATTTCCAGAGATCCAACAGGATAAGGAGTTCTGGATCTCATTACCTAAGTGTTGTGGGTCGTGAAAGTCACGGTATTGTTTCTAACTTACTGTTGGTAGATCAAAGATTTAATGATGCTGTTTGGGATTTCCTCTCGTTAGTTGCCAATATCCTTAGCTCTTTGCATATAATTTGTTAGAGCACTTTAGAACAGATCAGGGCTGCAGGGAGGATTCTTTTTTCTCAGGTTACAAGTCTCCATTTTCTGGTACATTGAGTCAAGAGGCTTCCCTCCCAGTGCTGACTTCTCGGGTGCAAAAGTCCAAACCCTCACTTATTCTCAAGTCATTTCCTTTCCAAATCACCTTGTAACTCTGTTTCAGGAAAGGGGCATTATGCCTATAACAGTAGCCATTCTTTGTATCAGTAGAACCTGTAAGGTTCCATATTTGGATAACTTGGATAATTGGAGCAAGGTCATGGGATCTACCCCTGAAAACAGGGATCAAGATTCTGAGTACACCATCTGAGAGTGTTGATACCCATGAAGCTAGGCAGAGATTCCCTGCCAGCATAAACCCTTCAGAAACTAGAATAATCCTTAGACTTGATCCTGCAATCCAATTTGACACCTATGAGAGCAGTTCTGTTCTTGGTTAAATGGTCTATAATAATCTAGTCCCTTGGGCATGATTGTATTACAGGACCTTTCTGCTACTAGCAACCCCAATGGCTCAGGACTTAAATCATCCAGATTATAAGAATATCATGGAAGGTTGAGGTTCTTCTGCAAAGATAGAAAAATCAGCAAAATATAAAGAAAAGTTTCCTACTATGGGACTGACCAGGTCCATCTCTACCACCTGGGGAAGTATACATGGTCTCCCTGGCAGCAAACAGATGACTTCTGACTACTTAAGAACAACTCCCCCTGGACAATGAGCTAGAGCTGGGGTGGCAAAGAGTGGTGACAGTAGGACAAAGTGAATGCTGAAGAATAACTCTGAATGTAAATGTGGAAAGCCGAGACAAACACTTGAACGCTGCCTAGTGCATTGCCCCTTGCCAACATGCTGTACTCCGCAATTTACTGTTTGAGATAATAGACAACACTAACTCTTGGCTGTGGTTTTTGAGCAACAAAGTATGATGAGCAAATGCACTGTGGTTCCCAGCTGAGAAGGCTCATCTCATAAACTCTCTTGATCTCATGTGTAGTCAGGCTGACCCTTAACTCAGACATCCAAACAGTTATTGCACTGAACCGGTGATAGACCAAGAGTCCTGGTTTTTGGAGGGACATTTCTGCTACTTTGGATGGGGGGTGACAAGTGCTTGCTTTCAGTAAAATCCCTGTGCACTTGAAACTGCAAGCCAACTGACTCAGCAGATCCACAGTGCTTCTGGAAGAATATTCCCTAGAGGAGGGCCCCCCCCGCCCCATGTAATGACGTCCTGACCCCCGTTTGAGAACCCCTGTCCTAGAACTTCAGCACTTACTAGAAATGGGTAATTTTATTTTACATCCTGTTGGCCATACCGTGGGAGTTACACTTAACCTAGGTGTTCCCTCCTGAACTGTTCAAGTGGAAAGTGCCAAACAAGGTTGTTTAATGCAGAAACCTGAAATTCTTGCAGTTCCGGAGTGGGCTAAATGAGTTTGTTTTGTAGACCACCTGTTCTTGTAAAAACTAAATGACTCTCATCTTAATCTGGATTTCCTCCATCAGGGATTGATCGTAAAAGGCCATAGTGACCTCAACAAAGAGGACTAACATCCTAATTGCCTTAGATAATGTTGATGAGGGTTCAGCTCAGGCTTCCTGACAAAGCTAGAAAGTGTCAAGACCCAGCTAAATAAAATATGAGGTGAATTTATTTGAATTACAGAATTTTCTGAGCAGTAGAAGGAGAGCAGAAGAGGTCTTACTATTTTTATTAGCTTGTTTCTTGGTAGATGAAGCTATTTGGTTGTTTTATGGGGAATCTTTTGTAGAATGGAGGAAGAGTACTATGACATCTATTCATTCAGGCAATTAAGAATGTAAGGCAATTAAGAATGTAGTCTCTCGGACTAAACTGCTTGCTTGCATATATATATCTTGTCTTATAGTTTAAGTATTTGATGTGTTGTAATAGGTTTATAAATTTATATTAAAGTAAGTTTGGCTGTAATGCAAGAGACCTGCAGGCCATATCCTGTATGTTAAGCAAAGGCAAAGTTAGCATGTCTGTATTTAGACCTTTTACCTAGAAAAGTAAAGTTGACCTATATCTTGTTAAACTAAATAGATGAATATCCATGCATATGTCTAAGACCTTTTATCTAGACCAATAGGCAATGGAAGAATAGCATAGGGGGGTTTCAATGTGTACCCACAGACTTAACAGGTACACCACAAGAAAACTTATGTGTGTATATACGTGTCAATACGCACAAACATACTAGCCTATGGGGTAAGCATACCCTAACATTTTGTGGGTGAGGAATGAAATTTGGGCATAGGAGGAAGGATTTCTGGCACTCTTCCCTGTAAAAGAGGTAACTCACCTTGCTAGAGTTTTCCATTCTTACTCATTCTTTTCTACTCTATTTCTATTCCTCTTCTATTTTATTCCATCTATCTACTATGACTACTACTATTAGTAAGCTTACTTGTTCTTCTTAAACTGTAAGTTTCAAGGGAACTAGGCTAAACTTGGTTTCCCTAAGTTTTATTCTTAGTTTGTTCATTAGGTTTTGATTTTAAGTTTGTTAGTCAAGTAAACCCGAAGCTAGTTTTTGATAGCTCTTAGCATTAGATTTCTTCTAAACACTGCATCCCTCACTCAAGAATTGAGAAACCTGAATGGCAAGGCTGGTCCTGTGTTTTCTTTCCACTAGGTTATCAAGGAAGGGTGTGAGTATATTAACCAAAGCTTTGTAGCATATAATACTATATTATTATATGTATCTTTTGAATAACAGTAATGCAATTGTAACTTTGTAACTCTGAGTATTTTACCATTTACTTACTATTATTGATTTTAAATAAAAAGTCTTTAAGGCTATCATCTGTCTCAGTGTGAGCTTTCTGTCATACCCTCGAGGGTCCTTTATAAATTCTGTGGAGCCTGATCCAGGACAAGAACTTTTGTCTTCTGATCAAACAAATTGGTGAGCCTAAGACCCATGTTAATTAATATTAATAATTATTAATATTATTAAAACTAAATTGATAAATTATATTAATATTAGTACACCCTAAATCAGGCTACAAGAATTTAGTTTGAAGACGTTTAACAGGGTAAATGAAAAGACGTTATTTTAATTGTCAACTTTCTATTTGGTTTACCGTGGCATTTTTCATAGAATCATAGAAATGTAAAGCTGGAAGGGACCTCAAGAGGTCTTTTAGCCCATCTCCCTGTGCTAAGGCTGGATTAAGTATACCTACATCATCCCTGACAGGTGTTTGTCTAACATGTCTGTAAAAACTTCCAATCATGGGGATTCTAGAACCTCCCTATGTAATCTGTTGCAGTGCTTCACAATTGTTGTGATTAGAAAGTTTTTCCTATATTCCCTTGCTGCAAACTAAGATGAGGGCTACTGGTCCTACGTGTGACCCAGGGACCCCTTCATGTCAACAGCAGACGACACAAGGAGTGCTTAGGGTTTTACAAAGGTCTCCGGGGTTGGATATATACATAATAGTTAACCAAAGGGTGGTATGTGAGCTATCTATCTGCTAAGAGCCAGAATATCACTTGTTGTCATAATCATAGAGAAATGTATACATTGATAATATTTAAAGAGTCCTGTATTTATACTGAAAATTATGTTCCTACTGAATGTCATCCTGCTAATTGCAGATCAATTCTTTAGTTTAATAAAATTCTAATCCTGTCCATCAAAGTGACTGGAACCCCCACCTTCTTATCTGCAAGTTTTATAAACATACTATCTACTCCATCATCCAAGTCGTGAATGAAAATATTGAATAGTAGTGGACCCCAAGTGGGATCTCAGTTGACATGTCCTCCCTGTTTGACAGCAGAATATTGATAACTGAGTGCATTTTTTTCAATCAGTTGTGCACCCACCTTATGATGATTTATTCTAGACCACATTTCCCTAGTTTGCTTATGAGACTGTGTCTAAACTCAATATATATCATGTCTCCTGCTCCCCCCATCTGCTAAGTCAGCTACACTGTCAAATAAGGAAATTAGATTGATTTGACATCATTTGTTATTTACAGGTCCCCGCTGGCTGTTAATTTTCGCCTTACTATCCTCTAGGTTTGAACAAAATGATTGTTTAATAGGTCCATCAATGGCTATTGGCCAAAGTGGTCAGGGATACAACCCCATGCTCTGGGTGTCCCTAAGTCTCTGTCTGCTGGAAGTTGGGACTGGATGACAGGGGATGGATTATTCAATAAATTGCCCTGTTATGTTCATGCTTTCTGAAGCATCTGGTACCAGCCACTTTTGGAAGATTGGATTCTAGGCTAGATGGACCATTGGTCTTACCCAGTTTGGCTATTCTTAATCATTTGTACTCTTTTTGGGTATCTCAGTTATGCTGGCTAATCCATAATTCTCCAAAATCTCCTTTTTTGACCTTTTTAAAGATAGGTACTATGTATGTGCTCCTCTGATCATGTCATAGTCTAGTTAGCATGGATCTGAACTAACACTATAATTCTCTTTTATAAACATGCAGAGAAAATAATGGGCAACAACTGTAAGCACATTTGTGATCTTACGTAATCATACAGTGAAAGGCGCTAACTTGCTAAAGATTTGTTTAATTTGACAGGGAAAGTTTATGTAAAGTGAGGCAGATCTATTTAGAAAATAAATTTAAACCACAAATAAGTTGATCTCATCAATCTTTAATGTGGATCAGTGTACAGATCACCTAGGTAGTATTCATTTTTTTGTTTTTGACGAAAAGCCATTATGCTTACAAAAAATGGATAGTTTAGGATTGTACTTCCTCCTTAATTTTGTAGAGTATAAAATGCTGGGATCTATTTATTCATTCTGAAACACATGCTGTCATAGAAGAATAGTCTGTTTGTTATCCATGGTAGGCAGATTTTATTTTTCTTGATACCGGAATTGAATTTCTGTTACAAATCTGACACTTTTAAAACTGCCATGTTATGGTAATTCATTTCTTGGGATCTGAAATGCATGCTCAATTGGGTTTCATATCTGTCTAATTTCAGAAATAACTTTGGATTCATTTATCCAAAACAACAATACCGCTGTCTTCCTTCTGAAGTAAGGAAGCTTAAGAGTCTAATATTATGATGCTCAAATCTAGTTTTTTGATATTCCAATTCTGAGAATCAGTGCTCTATTTGATTTCATCTATGCACTATGATAATTCCAGTTGTCTCTCTTTCATACCCAATCATGGAGTTTTCCTCTGATCTGCAGACTTAGAGGCAGTATGAGACTTTTAAATGAGTGGGATAGGTCTTGGCTGTGTCTATTTTGAAATACAGCCCATTTTGTTCTGCCATCAAGTGAACATGCTCAAAGTCCTTTGACTTCCTGATTTTTCCAAAAAACGTTCCAGGTTTTTTCTATAGGTCACCCAAGTCTCACAACCATAGAGGAGCGTTGGGATTACCACCTCTTTATAAACTAAAAGTCTAGTGTGTGTTCTGATATTGCGATTGTTGAAAACTTGGCAAGACAGTCTGCCAAAGGCAAGGCTGGCTCAGCAGGTTCTGTGTTGAATCTCAACATCTATGGCTGCCAAGATAGGCCAAGTCTACATTTTTCAGTTCTTCTTTGTCAATATAGATCTTCCTTGCTGGGTCTGATGATTGACCGGGAGCTGGCTGGTAGAGACCTTTTGTATTGCTGATGTTCAGAGTTAGCTTTTTGTTTTGTTTTTTTGAAAAAACAGTGTTAACCTCTTCCATATATGGTTACTACCCTTTCTGATCTTTACTTTGCTGATGCATTTTCAAGGCCCAGGATAACTTTTTCTGCTTCACAGACTTTTCCTCACACTGAGGCTATATAAAGGCAGAGAGGTGTTGAAGAACTGTAGGAGCAAAAGTGCAGTTTTAGCCCTGTGTGTAGGCATTTAATGGCTGCCTTTGCCAGAAAGGAGTTCTCTCTCCCTTTGTGATTGAGAAAAGGCAACAGCGAATTTATGTTAAGGATGGCTTTTTCCTTATCTGGGATCCTTCTAACTGGACATTGAGGAGTTCAACTTCTCGACCTCTACTTGTCTGTGTCTAAGAATCCAGATAAGGCTTCCTTGATTCAAGCTAGGCTATCTGATGGGATTCTCTCCGTCATAACCCAGCTAAGGGTAGCCTAGAATTCCTCCTTACCTGTAAGGGGTTAAGAAGCTCAGATAACCTGGTTGGCACCTGACCAAAAGGACCTCAAACCGCTCTGAACCGGTCTCTCACATTACAGAAATTGTAAGTACAGCCAGGCAAGGCATATTAGTTTATCTTTGTTTTCTCAGCTTGTGAATTTTCCCTTTGCTGGAGGGAGGTTTATCCCTGTTTTGTTGTAACTTTGAAACTAAGGCTAGAGGGGGTTCCTCTGTGTTTTGTGCATCTTTTGTTATCTTGTAAAGTTATCTTCCAACCTGATTTTACAGAGGGGATTTTTACTTTTCTTTTTTAAAATAAAATTCTTCTTTTAAGAACTGATAATTTTTTTTCCCCAGTGTCCAAAGATCCAGGGATTTGGGTCTGTGTTCACTTTGTAACCAATTGGTTAGGATATTATTCTCAAGCCTCCACAGGAAAGGGAGTGTAAGGGCTTGGGGGGGATATTTTGGGGTAACAGGAACTCCAAGTGGTCCTTTCCGTGATTCTTTATCTAAATCACTTGGTGGTGGAAGCATACTGTTCAAGGACAAGGTGGAGTTTGTGCCTTGGAAAAGTTTTTAACCTAAGCTGGTAAAAATAAGCTTAGGGGGTCTTGCATGCAGGTCCCCACATCTGTATCCTAGAGTTCAGAGTGGGGAAGGAACCCTGACCTTTTCCACTTGGCTTATCCAGAATACCTTGTTCTATTCTTGGAGAACACTTTGTCCAGTTCTCTGGGATTCAAAAAAAACCTCAGTTCAATGCCAGATTTAATCACTCAGGTTTCTTCATTTGGCCTACAGCAAAGCTACACTGAGTTGATAATACTCAAGTATTGGGGGTGGGTATATGGTGTACCACACATCCAAAGTTAAACAGAAAACTTCTTTCTTTACATACATTTACATATTACATTGAATTTACTGTAAATTTGATTGAATTTACTGTAACTTGCATCACATGTTTTGGGACTGGCTTGTTTACTTTGTAGGAACTAATCCCTGCATAGCATGCTGTGTCCATGCATTGTCCACTCTCAACCTGTTGTTTATCTCATCTTTATAGTCCTAACTTATTTTGTCCATTATTCCTAGCACCACGGTGTTCTTGTTTATTTTAGCTAGCATAGACACCCTGACCCCAATATACTGCTTGTTAAGGCCCTGTTTACAACTTAACTTTCCATTCACCTTCCCAATCATGACCACTAAGAAATGAAGCAGGTTTACTCCTGGGGGAATTCTGTGCCACTATGCAAGTGCAGAATTAATGCCCCCCACTTTCCCTATGAATGAGCCTGCCAAATCTCTGTGCAATACACCAGCATCTGTAACACCCATGGTTAAGTGTGCTGATAGGAGAGATTATGTCCCCATGCAAGATTTCAAGTGTTTTTTTCTCGAATCCACTTACTAATTCCCTCATTGTGACTGCTGCAAATGAGAGAGTTTGTCAGGGGAGGTATAAATCTACTCCTAAAGACAAAAGCTCTCAAATCTATGGGGAGAAATTCATCCTCCTCATTACAAATGCACATTGCCAACCAGCAAGCATTATTCTCTAAATATTAGTTTGTAAGTTGGGGCACAATGTCCAAATTTACGGCTAAATTATCAGAATCTTCAAGGGAGGAGTTGAAGGCAGAAGGCTAGTTAGCGAGCAAGACATCTTTACAGTCTGCACTGGATGTGGTGGATGCTTCATCTAGACTTATGGTTTCAGCTGTGACAATGAGAGGCATCATGGCTACAGAACTCCAGCATAGCTCTTGAAGTTCAGCAGGCCATGGATGAAATTTTACTTTCTTTTAAGAACTTCTGAGCTACTTTATGGTCTTTGTGGGGTTTGCACCCAGGAGACAAGGAGATGTCATTTTGAGGAGCATGAACAACTCCAGCAATATTGCTCTCAGCGATACTTTCTCCAGTTGTCCTACTCTGCTAGGCAGCAAGACTTCCCTAGAAAAGGATGTAAATCACAGAGGAGATGATCTGGCTCTAGTTTTACTCAACCCCCCCCCATCGTCCTCCACCTTCAGGGAGCCAAATTGACTTTCATATAGAGAGCAGCATACCAGTTGCAAACATTTCAATTCTCTCCCCTCGTTTCAGGGATAGGCTGTCTCACTTCTACAGTAATTGGGAAACAATAACTATGGACAGATGGGTCCTAGGCATTGTAGGATTGGGTTATGCCATACAATTTCTGCCCTGCTTCCCCCCTTCCCTCTCCCCCTGTGGTCCCTTTTCAGGTACCCCTCTCATGAGCTACTGCTAAAGCTTATGCTCAAAGAAATTGGTTCGTCTCTAAAGTGCCACAAGTACTCCTTTTCTTTTTGCAAATACAGACTAGCACAGCTATTACTCTGAAATCTGCTTATTCAGCAGTCCAGACTTTGCGTGCTCTGGGAGCCATAGAGGAAGTTTCTTTTCTTCACGGTGGAACGGGATTCTACTCTCTGTACTTCCTGATCCCCAAGTCCAAGGGAGGGGTGAGACCTATCCTCAATCTCCATTGTCTCAAGAAATACATCAAATATATGAGACTCTGCATGTATGCCCTGGTTATTATTCTTCCCACATTGAATTGCAGTGACCAGTTTGTTGCTCTTGATCTTCAGAACACCTATTTCAATTAGTCGGTTTTCCCAGGCCATGGGAAGTTTCTGAAATTCCTTGTCACTGGTCAACACTATCAGTACATGGTTTGCCCTGTTGGACTGTCATCAGCTCCATCTGTCTTTACCAAATGTATGATAGTGGTAGTGGTCTATCTCAGAAGGAAGGGAATTCATGTCTCCCCATATCTAGACAATTGGCTAATGAGAGGCAGATCTGAGGAACAAGTCCTCAGTCATGTCCTGTTCAAGCTGGATCTCTTCAACCAACTGAGGTTGAATCTGAACAAAGCAAAGTTAACACTGATGCCAACTCAAAAAATTGAGTTCACTGAAGCCCTACTAGATGAATTTGAGGGCCTTTCTTCTGCACAAGTAATTCCAGGCAATTTGAAGCCTTTGTCAGGCTCTCCGATCTCATCCTTTGAGCACAATTTCTGTAAACCTGAAGTTACTAGGGAATATGGCCCCACACAGTTATTTGGTTCAGCATGTGAGATTGCATCTTTGTCATCTTCAGTCATGGTTGAAGTTGGTCTATTGCTTGATCTGCCAGTCATTGGACAGACTTGTCTGAGTTCCTCCAGAAATACTGAACTCTCTACAGTGGTTGGGAAGAACAAGAACAATGTGTGCCAGGGTGTTACCTTTTCCCATCCTCTGCCAACCAGAGCAGTAGTCACCATTGCCTGCCTCCACTATAGGTTGTGGAGTGCATTTTGGAACGTTAAACATTCAGGGTTTGTGGTCACAGATGGAAGTGTAGTGCCATAGCAATGTACTAGAGCTTCAAGCCATTTACAATGTGTGTTGTGCCTTCTAAGATCAGTTCTGGGGAGTAGCAGTTCACATACTCACCAACAATAGCATTGAAATGTATTATGTGAACAAGCAGGGAGGAGCTCACGACAACCAGCTGTGTCAACTATTGCAACAAAGGACAACAAAATGTGCTGTCAATGTTTTGTTCCTGGGTGAGACTCAGCTCCGGTTCTCTAACTGATGCCTTTAATCTGAACTGTGGAATGGACCTAATGTTTGCATTTCCCCCTATTCTGTTCATTTCACAGGCTATCCTCAAACTGAAATGGGACCATGCAATCTAATACTGCTTGTGCCAACTTGCCCAAGACAGTGTTTGTTGTTTCTCTGACATTCTCGGCCTGTTTGACCTCCCAAATCTCTTCCTCTCTTTCCTGGCCTGCTGACTCAGCATTTTGGCCAGGGTGGTACTTTGGTGCTGAGGAATCTATACCTCATGGCCTGGATGGTAAATGTCTCGATGAGGAGGAAGGGCAGTGCTTGGAAGCAGTTCAGAGGATCCTGCTTAATTGTAGAAAAACATCAATTTGCTCTATTTATTGGCTAAGTGTGTTTTTTGGTTTGGTCAATATCTCAGAGAATTCAATGCATTTTGGCTTGTGTTTAGGACATTTTGGACTGTTTGTTGCATTTGGGTCTGGATCTTACAGCTCATTGAGGGTTCGCTTGGCAACAGTCCTGGTGTTTCCTCTTCTGATCCAAGGCGAGTTTTTCTTTAACTCCATGGAAGTGAGATTTCTGAAAGGTATTGTATGATTGTTTTTGCTTGTGAACGAAACTGTCCCATTGTGGGATAAAAATACTGTGCTGGCCGCCCTCATGTGTCTTCCATTTTAGCCGATAGCTACCTGTTCATTGTCTCTCCTCTCCCAAAAGGCAACCTTTCTTGTGGCTGTAACATCCACAAGAAGAATCAGCAAATTAGTCTTAACGATAGAATCTTCATCTGCTCAGTTCAAAGAAAAAGTGTCTTTAAGACCATATCCAAAGGTTTTGTCCAAAGTGGTTTCACCGTTTCGTCTTAAGCCAGTTATTTAATTGCTGTATTCTTTCCTAAGCTGCACTCAAATGCAGACACGCAGCATCTCTGTATGTTAGATGTGAGTTAGTGCTTGGTGTTCTATCTGGAAAGGTCTACACCATTTTATTCATTACCTTGACTACTATGCCGATCAGATGAAAGGTCAGCTGGTCTCCTCACAAATGATTTCCAGGTGGATATCTCCTGTATGGAGTAGCTCAGACTATGACCACACAGATATTACGGGCTCATTAAATGAAAGCACATGTGATATCAGTCACATTTCTCAGTGATGTTTCAATATTGGATATTTGCAGGGCTGTTACATGGTCTTCCACGCATATTTTTACCAAACGCTATGCTTCTACCTTTTCGGGAAGGCAGTTCTGCAATCATTGTTTAAGTAGACTCCAAGCCCCACCACCTACCTGAACTGCTTGTGAGTCACCTGAGTGGAATACACACCTGCAACCACTTGAAGGAGAAAAGACTGTTCCACACCTGTTCTGTAACGGTTGTTCTTTGAGATGTGTGTGCAGTAATGTATTCCACGACCGGCCTCCAACTCTCTGCACCAGAGTCACCAGCCTTAAATTGCAGTACGAATGAACAGATTGGGGGTTGAGAGGTGGATTACTAGGGCCAGAGGGCATGAGCACTACCACGATGAGTGCTGCTAAGCCAGTTTCTCTGACTTCAGTATGCAGGATGTGTGCATGTCTGAGTGGACTATATATCCAAACGCACATCTCAAAGAACAGCAGTTACAATACAGGTAAGGAATGGTCTTTACCTTGGCTCAATTTTCCAATATACTCTTCTGAGAAATCTTTTGCTGGGAGTGATTCAGTCTTGGACTTCTGCTTTCTATATCTGCTGTTTTGTCCATCAGCTTCTTAATAGATCTGTTTTAAAATGAGAGGTGTTCTTAGGGAAGCGTACCCTATCTTTCACATTGTCTGTTTCTTATTCTTTTTTGAAAACTGTAAGTTTTTTCAGTTTCAGATTAGTCACTTTTTTTGGTCTTTGAATGTAAAATGTCCATTGGATTTCTGATTCCCTTCATATAAGCCCTTGAATTTCCATTACACTAATCTGCTTCCACTGCTTTGGTTTACTCTGCTTGGGCAATAAGCTCAGATTTTCCAGTTCATTTCTGTAGGAACTTTTGTTCAGCCAAATATGCATCATCTTAGTATATTTGCCACTTTTTCCCTGAAGAAAAAGGCATCAAGCTTCTTGAAATAAGTGGGAGCAGAGCTCAATAAAACATGAATGTAGTATATAACTCTTGAGTTCATCTTTTAGGTTGCTGCCCTCTTCAGGCATGTTATTTTGAGTATTTAGTGGGTTAAACCCTTAGAATTTCTGTATTTATTTGTTTTGATTTTGTGCTTGAAAGCAAAAGACCAAAAAATGTTATATGCCTTCTAAGCAGTCGCTAAACAGATAATTACTGCTTTTGTGGTTTATAAAACTTTTATAGCTCTTTACATTTTTTCCTGGATTTACTTTCATAATTAAAGTTCTGTTACCCTAAAAGAAACCGTTAGAGAGGACACTTACTAAGATTACTGTCATGATATAACAGCTACAATATTATATGTCTAGCTTCAGTTTATGTTAATCAACGTCTGTTTATAGCCTTATAGACATAGAGGGTACAGCAGTAAACATTTTAGGTTCCATTTCAGGTTGTTAGTTTTGTTTTTGTGACCGTATAAATTTCTTTTGTGCAATTATCCTCTTAACTCATTTTATGCTTTTATGTTTGCTATTCTTTTTGCTGTCAGTATAGTGTTAATCTTGTATTACTCTTATCTTCCATTGCAGACTTTTGGCTTTTCTGGAGATAAAATACTTTATTTTCTTTTACGTTTTTTCCTTCACTTGCTCCATCCTGCTGTCTTGCAACTTAGTATTATCAGATACTACTGTTTTCTTTTTTTCCTGCGTACATCCTTGAAGTGTTCTATACATGCTGTTAAATCTGTTCATTTTATTGTATATTCTAATTTTAGCTCTGTGATGTTGCTTTTGATCTGAAGTTGTGTTGAATGCTCTATTCTGTTGCTCAAATATTTGGCAAAGTATATTTATGATTCCTAAAATCTAGATCAGTTGTTTCTTTGATTACTATATTTAGTACTTTGCATTTCATTGACTTACTGAGATTTATTTTTCCTAAGTTAATATCTTAACTTTTTTCTTTTATATTGAATTAGTTATGACCAGTATTTGAGTCATGTATGCTGTAAAACCTATTACTAGCCACCAAAAGGACTGCTTATTATACTGCTTTTTAAAGCAGGTAGCCATATAATGTCATGCAATTGTAATGTGAGAGAACTCTGGAAAGGACTAAGATTTTACTGACCGTCAGTGGAGATGATCTTGATTAGCATGAAATTGTTAGCAGAGGTTTTAATGTTAAACCTATCTCCAGATCACACTGTAGGTATTTGTTTTGCTATATTAGCATTTTAAATGTTTAGTAAGATGTTCCAATTATCCTATTGTGACTTGAAACCAGTTTTGCTGAAGAACTTGAAGAAAAAGTTTAACATGCACATGAGAGCCCATTATTAGTTCCTCATATTATGTATCAGTCATCTGCATGTATTTTCTTCTTCTTTACGTTTAAAACCAAATAATCTTGCTCAAATAGATAATGCTTAAAAAATCCAGATTTAGTTCAGTAATATAAATGTCATTTATTTTTCAAATATGTAAACTTGATACTTGCTGGTTGGATTTGTTGAGTGGTATTGACATTTTATAGCACAGCCTACTGAATTGGTTTAGTTTGAAAAGGATAGCACAAAGCATTTGCTGTAGGCCAGGTGCTCTCAAACATCATTGCACTGCGACCCCCTTCTGACAACAAAAATTACTACATGACCTAAGGACGGGGGACCAAAGCCTGAGCCCACCCGAGACCAACTGCCCTGGGTGGGAGGGCCAAAGCCCAAGCTTCCCCCGGGTGGGGAAGGGATCAAAGCTGAAACCCAAAGGCTTCAGCCCAGCCAGGGGGCCTGTAACCTGAGCTCCACTACCCAGGGCTGAATCCCTTCTGCTTGGGCTTTAGCCCCAAGCCCCTGCAGGTCTAAGCTATCCCTGGTGACCCCATTAAAATGGGGTCACGACCCACTTTGGGGTCCCGACTCTCAGTCTGAGAACCGCTGCTATAGGCAATTTTGGACTTTGTCATATCTCAGTCTTCTTTCAAGGTTTATGTTTTAGTGTTTCAGCTAGTGCTTTAGACGTCTTTATATATATATATATATATATATATATATATATATATATATATATATATATATATATATATATATATATATATATATATATATATATATATCTGCTTTCTGGCTATAACAGTCATGTTTTTCTAAGGGTCTTTTAAATAAGTGATTGAAAATGGATTTCTTTGCTGGTGACGCCTGGATGGTGGGGCACGTTTAGTTATTACAATACACAGATTCTGTCTTTGCCCTGGACTCCAGAGGAAGAAAGACAAAACACCAGGAATGACGTTTAACTAAGCTGCAACTTTATAAAGTAACACATCTGGGGATTATCTATCAATAAATCATCCAGTGCAGGTCATCCTTCCTATTGTAATCCATGCTACCTGATGGGGAGTGCCATCTCCTTTTCATCCCATAAATCTGTTTCCAGCACTGTTGCTAAGACCCCACTGTTCTCTCTTGTCTGAAAGTTAAGGAGTGGGGAAGAGGTGGTTGTCTCCATGCTGTACCAGTCATTAGGAGCACTAAACCCACTCCCCTCTTTTTAAGGAGTTGCCTTCTCCTAATCCACTTCCAGTTCCAGTTTATTAAGGAATTATATTCACTATTGAATGCCTATGTCCACTGAGAGGTGCCAACAATTTTTATTCCTGCTGAAAGACTCTTCCTTTAGTCTTGACACTTGACACTTCTTCAAAGTGGGGTAGGCTAATTTACGTCCCTAAGTCAAGGGCAGACCATTGGACCCTTTCATGCCGGTTGCTTTTCATGTGTATTGAAAAGCAGCTGGTCTATAAACTACTACTGTTAATGAAATGTACTATATTAAGTTGAGGGAAAGAGTCAGAAATCAGAGATCTATGATAGGCTTACGCTTTATATAATGTCATGATTAATAGCATAAAAGTAAATAGGTAGTTCATCTATAATAAATTGAATGGTATTTGAAACACTAATGAGAATAAAGAAACAACATGAGTGTTAAAGAAGTTGGCATAAATATAAAGGGAAGGGTAACCACCTTTCTGTGTATAGTGCTATAACATTCCTCCTGGCCAGAGGCAAAGTTCTTTTACTTGTAAAGGATTAAGAAGCTCAGGTAACTTGGCTGGCACCTGACCCAAAATGACCAATGAGGGGACAAGATACTTTCAAATCTGGAGGGGGGGGGGAAGGCTTTTGTCTGTCTGTGTGAGACCTTTGCCGGGAACAGATCAAGGATGCAAGCCCTCCAACTCCTGTAAAGTTAGTAAGTAATCTAACTACAAAATGCATTAGGTTTTCTTTGTTTTGGCTTGTGAAATTCGCTGTGCTGGAGGACATGTGTATTCCTGGTTTTGTGTCTTTTTGTAACTTAAGGTTTTACCTAGCAGGATTCTCTGTGTTTTGAATCTGCCTGCCTGTAAGATTATCTTCCATTCTGATCTTACAGAGTTCTTCTCTTATCTTTTTTTGTTCTTCCAATAAATTTCTGTTTTTTAAGAATCTGATTGGATTTTTAAGACCCAAAAAACCCAATGTTGGTTTGTGCTCATCTTGTTATTCTCAAGCCTCCCCAGGAAAGGGGGTGTAAGGGTTTGGGGTAGGAGGATATTTTGGGGAAATAAGAACTCCAAGTGGTCCTTTCCCTGATTGTTTGTTAAATCACTTGGTGGTGGCAGCAGCATTTACTAAATCCAAGGGCAAAGACTTTGTGCCTTAGGGAAGTTTTAACCTAAGCTGGTAGAGTTCAGAGTGGGGAAGGAACTCTGACAGAAGTAGTATTGACAGTATTGTGTATTCAACCTGGAAATATACAAGCTAATAAATCAAAAGAAAAAGAACCGAAAACACAGATATTGAACGGGAAAGAGAAACCTGGAAAAAAGTAATGTGGAAAAAGAAGTAGTGCTATTAGAGGACAGCAAATTAGGTATGAAATTACATGTCAGTATGGATGCAAAAGAGAAATTTTGGTTGGCATACTGAAATGTGCTGCTTCACAAATAAAGCATCGTCCTTTGCACAGTACTGAAGATATTGTACATCAGACTTGAACCTAGATAAGAAATGGAAATGGGAGCTTTAATTCAAATGATCTGTCAGATACTTTCTGCATTACTTTTAAACGTAGATGACAGCTGACCTGAAAGAAAAGATAAAGATTAAGAAGAATATTAAAGTACTGAAATGTCTGCACATAAATACAAGAAATTTAGATTCTGAGGAAGAAATAATTGAAGTGTTCACTAAATGATAGTGATTAACCGCACTTTGTGAAGTGTTAAATAACTTTATAGATAACTCAGAGATAGGCATAGTACAAAAGCCTTATAGCGAAATGTTCCAAGTGTTAGGCACATGGTTAAAGATAAAAATAAACGTCTACATATAAATGAGTCACTTGAAAGCAAAAATGTGTCAACTTGAATATCTGAGAGTGCAAGAGGATCTTGATGTTACAGATATCACTGAAACATGGTGGAATGACAAATATCAATGGGATACTCTAATACTGGCTGAAGAAATGACATACTAAGTCAGAAATAGGGAGGTAGCATTAGATCTTAAAGATTCTATGTAATTGACTAGATAAAAATTCTACATAGTGAGGTCCACACAGCTGAATTGGTATGGATTGCAAACTGTAAGAATGCATTGTCCAGCTATACCGAAGGAGGACAGGAGATATTTTATATGGTTTTAATCAGGCTGCAACTTTGTTAGATGTCTGGGACTACCCGGGAGATTAGGACCATACCATTCCTCCTCATAGGAGGGTGAAGGTGGGCTATAAGAAAGGGGAATTGGCTCCCTGCTTTATACCAATCACAGGAGCCCCAAAACCCACCCGCACCCCGTTCCACTCCTTTAACCAACACCTCCTTTTTAAGTTCTTTACCAAGCCATTTAGCCGCTCACTGTATACCTTCGATATGGAGTATCTGTCCTGGACATCCACCCCACATTCAGATAAGGAATTGTGACATCATAGCCTAACTCCCTTCCCTACTCACCATAACAAAGCTCTCCATGAACCCGCTGTGGGGCAGGCGAAACACCCCTTACCTCCCCCCCACCACACTCCACCTAGGCCAATTAGGTGGTGAGGGAAAAATGATTTCCCAGATCCTTAGAAAGGAGCTGCTAGTATGATGTCCACGGCATGTCCTACCCAAACTTCGTTCCCCCGCTTCCCCCAGCAAGCTGGACAACACCCTCCCTTCCCCTCCACACACCTGATTAAAGGTGTGGTGTGGTCAAACATACTAGTAGACTTATGCTGTTGTACCACAGGTCAGTAAAAATATATTGAGTGTGCAATGTTGAGAGAAATCAAAGAGGCAACAAAGTGTCATAAAACAGAAATAATTGGGGACTTCTGCGCCTCACGTATGATTTAAAATTTGTCTCCGTGTGATATGGTTTAAAGAAGCAATTTCCTGACACTTTCATTACTTCTTGGAGCTGCTTATTCTGAATCATACAAGAGGAGAAGCTGTTCTCGTCTTACTCCTAAATAACATTCAGAATTTAGTCCAAGAAATATCTCTAGTTGGGCCA
This sequence comes from Lepidochelys olivacea, assembly GCF_965140295.1. Classification (NCBI taxonomy): domain Eukaryota; kingdom Metazoa; phylum Chordata; order Testudines; family Cheloniidae; genus Lepidochelys; species Lepidochelys olivacea. Next base: position 69,670,409 of record NC_140411.1, on the reverse strand, counting down.
TGAAGTAATAGTTACCACAATATATAATTAATTTAAACATTCTTAAGAGATGAAAGGTACCAAAACCTAGCATGGTAACACAAAATTTCAGAAGAGGGGCCTTAAAAAGAACGCCCAAAAACAAAAAGAGGAAGCTAGTCAAAAGCAAAGAAATTAAAATTTTTAGATTTGACATAGTTCATACTTTTAAAGAAAAAACTGGCCTTAAAGTTCAACCATACTGCACATTTATTTCAGCAACATGTAGTGTACATATACATGTAATCATCCTAGCACATGTGTAAATCGTAGGGCTGTCGATTAATCACACTTAACTCACACGGTTAACTCAAAAAAATTAATTGCAATTAAAAATATTAAACGCTATTAATCACAGTTTTAATTGCACTGTTGAACAATAGAATACCAGTTGAAATTTATTAAATATTTTGGGTGTTTTTCTACATTTTCATATAGATTATATTCTGCGTTGTAATTGAAATCAAAGTGTATATTTTATTACAAATATTTGCACTGTAAAAGTGATAAACAAAGGAAATAGTATTTTTCAATTATCTCACACAAGTACTGTAGTGCAATCTTTTCGTCGTGAAAGTGCAAATTACCAGTGTAGATTTTTTTTGTTACATAACTGCACTCAAAAACAAAACCATGTAAAACTTCAGAGCCTACAAGTCCACTCAGTCCTACTTCTTTTTCAGCCAATCGCTAAGACAAAAAAGTTTGTTTACATTTACAGTAGATAATGCTGTGCCCTTCTTATTTTTACAATGTCACCAGAAAGTGAGAACAGACATTCATATGGCACTTTTGTAGCCAGCACTGCAAGGTACTTACATGCCAGATACGCTAAACATTCATATGCCCCTTCGTGCTTCAGCCACCATTCCAGGGGACATACTTCCATGTTAATGACACTCTCTTTAAAAAAAAATGTGTTCATTAAATTTGTGACTGAACTCCTTGGGGGAAAATTGTATGTCCCCTGCTCTGTTTTACCAGCATTCTGCCATATATTTCATGTTCTAGCAGTCTCGGATGATGACATGTTGTTCATTTTAAGAAGACTTTCACTGCAGATTTGACAAAACCCAAAGAAGGTACCAATGTGAGATTTCTAAAGATAGCTACAGCACTTAACCCAAGCTTTAAGAATCTGAAGTGTCTTCCAAAATCTGAGAGGGACGAGGTGTGGAGCATGCTTTCAGCAGGCTTAATAGAGCAACACTCCGATGCGGAAACTATAGGACCCGAACCACCGAAAAAGAAAAATCAACCTTCTGCTGGTGGCATCTGACTCAGATAATGAAAATGAACATGTCAGGCCGCACTGCTCTGGACTCTTATAGAGCTGAACCCATCATCAGCATGGATGCCTGTCCCCTGGAATGGTGGTTGAAGCATGAAGGGATATATGACTCTTTAGCGCATCTTGCACATAAATATCTTGCGCCACCAACCATAAAAGTGCCATGAGAATGCGTGTTCTCACTTTCAGGTGACATTGTAAACAAGAACCAGCCAGTATCATCTCCTGCAAATGTAAACAAACTTATCTATCTGATCGAGTGGCTTAACAACAAGTAGGACTGAGTGGAGTTGCAGGCTCTAAAGTTTTACATTGTTAGACAGCAAGGTGATTAATTTTAGGGCTGTTTTAGTTATTTATGGAATGATTCTGTAGCGTCATTCTCAAATTCTGTGGTTCACTGTATACATACTCCTGCACATGCTTTCACTCACTCACTGCCAGTCATCTACTGGAGCTAAAAACAAGCAGAAGACCGCTGAGGTAGAGGCATCCTTCCAGTAATAAAGACTGGGAAACAAAGCAAACCCCAGAAGTTTCTTACATATGTAGATTAGTTGTTGCGACTTTTGGTGTTTCATTCAGCTTCAGTAAGCTGGTATGTGGTTGAAAAGATTAGCAAGTACTCTTATTGGCTCCAATGTTTAACTTGCAAACTGGGCAGAGGTTACTTGTTGGCAGATGTTGAATCATGTGTTGCAAGTTGCTGGATTCCTATCCCTTAGCGGCCAGAGAGGAGGTAGAGGAAGCACAGCCCTCTTGGTCAGGAATGGTAGCATTGTGCAGACAGAAGCCAGCAAGCCATGGTTTGAAGCTAGCAGTAAGGCTTCTTTCTTTTTGTTCAGTTTTTGAAGATCGTAGCCTGGCTGTTTTTTCCCCCTTTGGATCTCCTCTTAATAGCTTCTTGACAGATCAGAATGGGGCACTTTTTTTGAAGTGACAGGCATCACAAAATAGAGTCTGATTGCATGCTTGGAAAGTCCAGAGATCAAAAAATGTATGCAGCTCGTCAGTTCCATAAGTATTTTGAGACATTTGCAGTGATGGAGCAATCCACATGCATTATCCTGACCATCCTTCAATTTAAAAATTGATCATCAAAATGTTGTAATTGAAATAATTGGACAACACGAATCAGACATTCATTCATACATGGGCATAGGGAGATAGTTCCTGTTTTACAAACAGGTGGTTATAACTTCCCTAAATATTTTAGTACACAGCAGCTCAACTTTGACCAGCATTTGTTAACACACAAAAATCTAAATTGAAAGGTTAGACTTTAACTTAGAGTAAAAGACTTCTGAAACCATAATTTTTGTGTTCAGTTTTTATATGCGGGTCTAACTTCCTCACATGTAAAATGAGATACTAGCTCTACCTCATGTTGGTCTTGTGAGGGGAAAAATACATGGAGGATTGTGAGGCATTCAGCTACTATGGTAATGGTGGTCATATAAATACCTAAAATAGATAGGACCTGTTTTTTTCAGAGCACCTTTTTATAGCAAGATATAAAATACTTATAGTCCATTTTGCACATTACATAAAACATATGAAATAGAATTTAAATTTTATAACGTGTTCCGGCACCTGTTTATTTCAGTTCTAGTTGTCACTGCTTAGCCCTTCTGCAGATCAGTCTTCATAGTCTCAAACTGGGCCCGCATAAGTGAGGAGCATGCAATTAGTGGCCACCTCTGTGGAGGAGAAAATTGTTTGTGACAAGCCCAGAATTATAAAGGAATTCTGTGGCAGAGATAGAAATATACAATCCAGTTCACCAGGTTGTCAGTTCAGGTGCTTAAACCATGAGACCAAATTATTTCTTTTTGCAGATCCCTGGACTGATTCACTGCATACTTTCCAACTTCTGCATCAAATGAGGCAAATGGTTGAGCAGTCCATTGCAGATTCATGCCATTATTCAGCATGCACTTGCAGGATGTGCATAACCATATTGTTAAGAAAACTTTAAGTGGTCCATGAAGAAGAGGTTGCAGCTCCTTTAATAAAAGATCTGATGTTTTTATACTGGAGAGATGTCCAAAAGGGAGACCGACTTAGACCATGCTCCTCAAAATCCCCAATCAAATAAACAAAAAACACTTCTTGGTAGTGGATTTTTTAAAAAAGCATGTTTGCTTTAAATCTGATTTTTATTTAAATTAAAAACAGGTTTATTTTTAAAAAATCTACTTAAAATGGAAATTGACAATGTATGTTAAGCCTAAATTTATTGCCATCTAGTAAAATAATTTAAATTAAACACAAAAAGTAATATTTAGTACATTTTGCTGCCAAATTTTAAAGAAAGACCACTGAACTGGTAGAAATCAGTGGGCTAAGCACCTGGAATCAGAAAATGCTACACCAGTTTTTGTCAGCAGTAGCCTCTTCTGCAGGTGCATAGAAAATATTCTCTTCTTTTCAGTTTATTCATCTGGTTCAGTTCAATGACTAGTCATTCAAAGTTAAGAAACTAATGGGGAGTTGCAAAAGCAGAAAAGCTTGTTTTTCTCTTCCAATTTATGAATGAAAAACTGGTGTGAGAGGATGAGATTTGCTAGTTCTAAAATTTTTAAGAACTTGGTGAAACAGTTCAGTTGACTAAATTACAGATAATACTTCTCTTGTTTGAAAACCAACCAATTTTTTAGTAATGCAAAACATTTTTGAAAGATGTTTCTTAGGTATCCAGCACATTTAAGATAGTTTTATTTAATAAAAAATGCTGATTTTTTGCATTTTAATTTATTTGAATTTCCTGCAAAATAGACCTTGACACAAATCACAAATTAATAGTCATCTAGTAAATAAGAAATGCATGATTCACCATTTTCTAACATAATCGTAAAAAATTAAGTATCAGATTTAAGTTAAGCTGTATAATGTTTAAATAAATGTGCATGAATTTTAATGGGTACCAACCAATGAGAATCAACCTTTCTTTTGGAAATTAACGAATGGAAAATACAATTAAAATTCATGATTTAAATCAGGGTTTCTTGCTGATTTAATTCAACCCACCCTGCTTCTGGACACAGACTCTACCTACTTTCAGCCTGGAAGGAATTTTCTGATTAAATTCTAAGCCGCTCAAAAACAACGAATGGTAGGATAATACAATTTCAATGGGATTTTAATTCTTAATATGAACATTATTATATGAGAGTTAATTTGTGCCTTTAAGGCATAACCCACATTAAGTTTGGTGGGGATTTGCACTGCCCCTCCTCCTCCTCCTGACTATACTTGGTATGTCTAATATGTCAGGGATCACAGCGAAGGATCTTACAGAGCAGGTAGAGACAGTCTGGCTATGGGATAGTGTATAGGCACACAGATACAGTAATGAATACGCAACTATATATTACAAAGCTGCATTTTAAAAAAATGAAAATAAATACTTTGCACCTCTGCAATCATACCACTTAATCTAGCCACTCAGTGATCGTGTAAACTATAGCCTTGTAATCTCTTCTTCTGTCTGTGCCCTCACCAAATAAATCATATGAAGACTGCACAAACTGATGAATACTTTGGAGGTTGGGTGGTGATGGGGAGATGATGAAAGAAAGTAGTATGACATTCTTTGTTAACTGCTAAGGAAACTTGTACTTTGCATATATATCAAGTCACTATTTTAACAGGAGAAAGATTATGGAGTGAAACTGCGGTTTTATGCATTTTAACTGCATACCTACTTTGGCAGCAAATACCCAAAGTAAATGTGGGGTGGGGTTTGCTTAATGCTCAATAAGTTTTTACATATGAGATTAGGTACTCCATGGTTCCTAATACAGTTTGTCCTCTCTGTTTATTACTTTTGTTGATTCAGAGATGGAATGGAGAGAAGCATGGAGCTTGTCATCAGAACTAATCAATGAATAGATGTTGTAGTGAAGATGAAATGCATTGCAGAGCTAGCACAGTTGGAGGTTACCTAGCAATCTTCTTACCCCTTCACAGCTTGTTCAGTGAAGGATGTTGCTTCTGAGGAGCAGAATTAAGGAGTTCAGGACAAAGGTTTCAGAGTGGTAGCCGTGTTAGTCTGTATTGACAGAAAGAACAAGGAGGACTTGTGGCACCTTAAAGACTAACAAATTTATTTCAGCATAAGCTTTCGTGGGCTAAAGTCAAATCAGAAGATTTGACTGGAGTGATTGTAAGATTGGGGTTAGGCATGGGGAAGACTAGCTTGCCCTGAAAGTCATTTTAATGTCTGGGAAACAGATTTAAAATTATTGTTTTTTCCAAATTAGTAGGTAAGCGTACAAAATCAGAACTAAGTGTACAGAGTCCAAAAAATGTTTATACTATGAAAAATGCATCTGAACAATGTATTACAATGTACCGTAATAGCATAAGTGGCTGCATTTCTGATGGGTTGTTTTTTGCCTCTGACATTAGGAACTCTTTTGTAGAATTGTTTAATCTCTTGTGAATCTGCTAGTTTTTAATGTAGATTTAAGGAACTGCATTGTATTGCATCAGCCTTAATTCTACTGCACTTAAGTGCTCATTAATGTATGCACAATTCATCTTTTCAATAATGCTTACATCATACACACTTCAGGAAGTGTGGCCTTTGGCATAAACATAGGTATTATATGAGAGGAATTAAAGTACATGTCTTTGGAGTGTGCCTATTGAATAATCTTTCTAGATCTGCCTCTATTGTTATTCGGTTGCTGCACAGTATAGAATAAATTAGGCGTAATAAAACTACTAGAGAAAAAAGACTTTGAAATTAAGCGGGTCATTTTTTTTAATTTACATAAGAAGTCAGAGAATGAGTCACCTATTATGTTTAAACACACATAATCCAGTCTTTCCGGCATTGAAGCTAGTGGGCATTTGATTTGTACAACTGTTGCAGAACTGAGCCTTTAAATTGCTAGCTTAAATCTTTAATCAAAAACTTCGATTATTTTTGCCATTTCTGATGGATTTTTAACAGAACTATGTTTATTTTAGTAGCAGTTAAAATGTTAATAAAACAAACCATTTCCAATCCAAAACCACATTTTAACCAGATATTATTCAATCCATAAAACAAATACATATTTTGTGAAATCTCTAGGATTTTGTAATATGCATTGCTATATTTAGGAAAATGTATACTATTTTTTTTAATAAATTTTATTTACTAAGTAAGCCAGAAATTGTACCCCCAAACAGTCAAGTTATTTAAAAATAAAGAAAAAAAGTCAAAATTACTTAAAGCTGAATTTTTTTGAATTAGAGACCAGTTGTGCAAGTGCTCTGTTTGGAAAGAAGGGGGACCCTGACAGGTTCCTTGAGTTTCAGTTGCTCTTAAATATCCTTGCTTCTGGTAACTTGCTTTATTAGAAAAAGTCAGAATAACTTTGTAGTGGGAAGGGATATAAAGCTACAAATATAATGTGTAAGAAATGTTAAAATAATTTTTATTTTTCTCATAAATTAATGAAGTTAAAATTCCCTTTTTGAGAAAGGGAAAAAATACGTTTGAATGGGAGTGTTACCGGCACAGAGCGCCCGAGGCAAGCAACAGCAAGGTTCATTGCCTGGTATGCGTCACCCAATAATCACAACGGAGTGGAGAAGCAGAAAAGTTTATTTGAAGCTTCAATATGGTACCAGGAGATATTCACCTCAAATCCTGTACACAGAGCAGGAAGTTACACAGACTTTTATACATCCTTTCTTCAGCATACTTATCCAATAGCAAGCTGCCCTAAGTATCCATATAGCCAGCCAATCCAGACACTAGCTAGTTCCCTTTTGCTTTGTACCATCTGTTAAACCATATATATAAAGCTGCTTTGTTCAGCAGTGTTTTGCCATATCTGCCCTGTCTAGTTTATGGCCTTGTTTAGTTTCAGTCTGACTTTGCAACATATTGTTGCAGATCCTCAGCATAACTGCTGCGAGTGCCTCCAGGCGGGGGGCCAAGGTCACTTGGGCCTAGTGCGAGGGGGCTTCATCGACACTTGTGGTCTTCCATCCCCTCGAGTTACCTAGTGGCCATGCCCAGTGTCCCCAACAGGAGTTCTGATGGTAGCGGTGAGGTATATGTGCAATTGTAGTAGTTTTATCAGAGATTTTATTTTGCCTGGGGACATACAAACACAATTAAATTAAAACTATGATACCTAAAACTTAATATCCTTGTTAAATTGCCATAACACGGAACAATTGATATGAATGAAAGTACAGAACAATAAATACCAAATCAAAGAAAATGCACACAATGGCTAACACACATCTTAATAAAAACTTCCTCCAAGCATACAAATAGAAATAACTCTATCTACACAATGTATTTATTAAACTATTGAGTATGAAATAATAGTTGGCACCATCCACTATTTATGCTGGAAACCATGACTCATGGTAATATCTTAACGCAATTACCTCAGCAGACATTTCCCAGAATCTTTACTTTTTCATGCACTTAATGTGTGGCATTGCTTTACTATAGTAAAAGAAAGACCTCATTTAGGGGCATGAGCAGAGGACTGTAAAACAATGGAGTTCTAATCCCGGTTCATTCACTGCCACTTGCAGAAAGGGAGTATACTTAGGTATATTACAGGACTGTTTAAAATGCAAAAATTTTGAGTCACTAAAAATGCAGAAAAGGCAGAAGTGTTCACCAAATATTTCTATTCTGAATTTGGGGAAAAACAGATGATATAGTCTCATCATATGGTTACAATAACTCTTTCCATTCCATTGGTATCTCTAGAGGATGTTAGAAGCTACTAATGTTAGAAATTTTTAAATCAGCATGTCCAGATAACTTGCATTCAAGAGTTTTAAAAGAGCTGTCTGCGGAGCTTGCTGGACTGCTAATGCTGATTTTCAATAAGTCGTGGTGCACTGGGAAAGTTCCAGAAGACTGGAAGAAAGCTTATGTTATGTCAGTTTTTTAAAATGGTAAACAAGATGACCCAGGAAATGATAGGCCTGTTAGCCTGACATCCCAGGCAAGATAATGGAGTGGCTGATATGGGATTAGATGCATAAAGAATTAAAGGACGATAACATAATTAATGCAGATCAATATGGGTTTATGGAAATGGATCCTGTCTAACTAACTTGGTATCTTTTTTGATGAGATTAAAGGTTGGGTTGATAAAAGTAATAGTGTTAATGTAATATAGTTAGACTTCTGTAAGGTGTTTGACTTGATACTGCATTTTGATTTTAAAAAAATCGACCCATATAAAATTAACATAGCACACATTAAATGGATTAAAAAATGGCTAACTGATAGTTCTCAAAATGTAATTGTAAATGAGGAATAGACAGCAAGTGGATGTGTTTCCAGTGGAGTCCCGTAGATATCAGTTCTTGGCTCTATACTGTTTAACATCTTTATCAATCACCTGGAAGATAATGTAAAATCATCAGTAACAAAGTTTGCTGCTGATATAAAAATTGGGGGAGTGGTAAATAACGAAAAGGACAGATCACTGATTCACAGCTTTGGTTTGCTTTGTAAACAGGTTGCAGATAATTAATATGCATTTTTATATGGCTAAAAGCAAATATATTCAGCTCGGAACAAAGCAGAATGTAGGCCATGCTTACAGGATTGTGGGGATTCTATTCTAGGAAGCAGTGATGCTGAAAAAGATTTGGAGGTTGTGGCAAATAATCACCTGAACATGAGCTCCTTGTGTGGTGATGTGGCCAAAAGAGCTAATGTAATGTTCGGATATGTAAACAAGGTTAATCTTGAGTTGAAGTAAAGAGATTATTTTACCTCTTTCTCTGGCACTGCTGCTAGAATACTGTGTCCAGTTCTGGTGTCCACAATTCAAGAAGGATGTTGTCAAACTGGAGAGAGACAAGGTGGGAGAGATAATCTTATATTGGACCAACTTCTGTTGGTGAGCGAGACAAGCTTTTGAGCTACACAGAGCTCTTCTATTCTGGGACCAGCACTGCCTACAAATTGGAGACAGTTCAGAGAAAAGGAACGGGAATGATTAGAGCATTAGAAAACTTGCCATATAATGACAGACTCAAGGAGCTGAATCTGTTTATCTTAACAAAGATAAAGGGGTGACTCGATTACATTCTGTAAGTTTCTACATGGGGAACAAATATTTAAAGATGGGTTAGTCAGTCTAGCAGAGAAAGGTGTAACATATTCTAACAGCTGGAAACTGAAACTAGATAAATTCAGACTGGAAATGAGGCATAATTTTTTGACAGTGTGGGTAGTTAACCATTGGAACAATTTCCAAGTCTCACTGTGGATTTTCCATCACTGACAATTTGTAAATCAAGATTGAATGCTGTTTCTCTAAAAGATATGCTGTAGAAATTCTTTTGGGGGAAATTCTATTGGCCTGTGCTGTACAGGATGTCAGACTAGATGATCACAATGGGCTTTTCTGGCCTTCGAATTAAATAAACATATGCAAAATATTTTTTAAAGTACTTTGAAGATGAAAAATTCTGGTTGTATGTTTAGTAGTATTTATATACAGTAGTGACTAAGTAAGATGCTATTTGTTTTGATCAAATAAAGGCACCATTTTAAAGGGATTTATTACTTCTATGTTGTTGTTAATAATTAAAAACAAAAAACCTTTCATGCCTGTATAAAATTTTGCTGTGAGCAGCTTCAATCTAACCACAGATGATTTTGTAAAATGAAAAAATCCACTGAGGCATTTTTGAAAAGGAGAGAGAAATGGATTTATGGTTCTAGAACATTTTTTGCATTTCTACAAAAATATTTGTGAACAAATGGATTTTGCAAATTTTTAGTCTATATGTTGCATTCTCAAATTATGGGGCACGCCTCCCTTGGGAGACCAGAGAATGTGTCAAGGGAGGCAAGAGCTGTGTGCTTTCTTTTTTTTAAAGAGCTCTGGCTGTCCACCCCAGTGAATGGGGCTCGTGCAGAAGGGTCGTGTACATCGGGAGGCAAGGATAAACGGAACATCTGGAGTCCCAGCACCCGGGCTCAGGCTCTCCTTTCCCCTCCCCACTTCCCTCACCTGGAGGCAGCCTGGGCTTAGGCTCTTCTTCCTCTCTGCCCAGCCTCCCTCGCCCCACTCCCCGTCCCTCACTTGGAGGCGGAAGGGCTCCGACTTTCAGCCCCGGGGTGGCAGCAGCAGCGCAGAAGTAAGGGTGGCAATGGGGCACTAAGTCTGCTGTGAAAGGTGTTATTGACAAATCTCGCTTTTCACATTGCCACCTTTATTTCTATGCAGCTGCGGCACAGCACTGCCTTCAGAGCTTGGTGGCGGCATATGTAGTTGTGTGTGGGAAGGGGATGGTAACAGACACAAAGAAGGGAGAGCCGAGCAAATAAATTTGAGAACCACTGGTCTAGACAATTACCTTTATATATTTTCATAAATTAATTTATCTGAGAATCTGAGGTTCATTAAGTAATTTTGAATGTGTGGGTTCTCCTGCATCTGGAGTGTAACATCATTTAAAATGAATGGAGCTGACATATTGGTTGGTTAGTTCTGATGATTTGATAGTACTCCATTCTATTGTTTCCTGGGTCAAGATGAATAATATAAAAATATGTGGCTAATTTAAATGGAATTTTTGTATTAAGTCTTTGACCCAAAAGGAAGAGAGAGTTTATTTTGAAATCACTGGAAAATTTCTTATTTATCTAGGCTTACTCTAGATTTGCTAGAAAAGATCCATTTAAATTTGCAGAGTACTTCTAACACATCTGGTTTGAATCACAATTCAGTTGAAAAGTTTAATTGAAATGAACAGAAATTTTGTATCCTGTTCAGAGTGTTAACAGAAGAATAATTTATTCAAAATCTAAAAGAACACTAATATAACCATTAATTAGAGCTCAAACCAATAAAAAAAAAAAGGGGATTCTTATTTAAGGATCAGAATCTTATCAGTGGAGCATCTCCCCTAACTTTTTTTTTTCAGCTCCGTAACAGTGTGACTAGATATTAAGCCAATGCTCTATTGAGAGTTTCAGTAGTTGTATAAGTTTGAAACAAAAATCTTAAAATTATTTTGTGCAGTTGTTACGTTAGTTTGAAGCATCTTGTACTCCAGACCAGCATAGATAATGACATTAACTACCAGCAACAGGAGCAGTAAAATTTGGAGAGTGGATCTTGTGGAAAAATTTGAATATGGAAAGGCTAGTAGTTATTGTCATGAACACGAGCTGAAGGAGATTGTTTCAAGCATAGGAGTTGGTGTGGAAGAAAGTGTGAAAATTGTATTGGGAGGAGCAGACCAATGGGGCAATTAGTTATCATAAGTGGAATGGACTTTGGAGGAACATCATAAGTAGGGAGGGGTCAGAATTATGCAGAAGCATGGACAGAAAGCTTTTACTTGATGCAGTGAAGGAGACGAAGGCAGGGTTTATGTTTTCAGATCAGGCAAGGTGGATATCTTAGTGGCTAGATTGTGCCTGGTTAGAAGGGGGGCACTGTATATGTCAGGGAGCCCTGAGTGGATAAGGTTACAAATAATCAAAGCTTGAAATATTAAGGGGCTGGACTAGACTTTTACCTTGAATATACAGAGAGGAAATATTGGACTCCAGAAATATTAAACAGGAAAAAGCAACAGAATTTGGACATGACCCAGATGTATGGGTTCAGAGAAAAGAGTTTAAAGATGATCCCCTATGGGATGGAGAGTGGCCCATGGGGCTGCTTCCAGCCTCAGACCTAAACACAACTTATCGTGGGGGATGAGCTGCCTCCTGGGAGCCGTAACTATTCTGCCAAAGGAAATTGGAGGGTGAAGCACCTAGCCCAGAGCCTTTATAGTCTCTCCTGAAATATTTCTCTAACTTGACATTTGGATAATTTATTCCTGGACATCTGTAATGACCTTTGTCAGAGTTCAGACTGGACAAGGACCAAGCAAACAGACTTTCAGGCACCATGCGAGTCAGGAATCATTCTCTGTTGGACGTGCTTTGCCTAAGAGACATTGCTAGCTGACTGTCTGTAAGGCAGCTTTGTTGGGTGGTGGTTGTTGTGAATAGCAGGACCAGGAAATTGGAGCAGTAAGGAAGGGTCAGGGAAGACTAAGTGAGTTGGTGCTCTGCCCTGAAAGGAGATGTAAATGGATGGATGGGAACAAGGTAGTTTTGTTCATATCTAAGAACATTTTGGTTAACAAAGTGAGCGCATGAGAAGTAGAGCTGGTCAAATTTTTATTTTTTTTTTGTTGTTGTTGGAACATTTTGTTTTAATGAGAAATGTTTTTATCCAAAACTGCAATTTTCCCTGAAAATGTTCACTTTACTTTATTTTTTTATTTATAAAAAACTGGGACCTGAACGTATTTGGTAAAATTTTTGGATATTTGAATTTTCTGAAAACAAATTTTCAGATTTTGATTTTTCATTGTAAAAATATGTGTGATTTTTTTTAAACATGTATTTTAGAAATTACCATTCCATAAATTGGCTTTTTCAACTTCCTCTAAGGACAATTAAGTGACCATGGGACCTTGTTTTTGTAACTGTTCTCTAAACATCTTCCAATTTCCTTATTTATTTAGTTTTATAAAATAAGAGGTCCCTACTTAAAGACCTGTAGGCACATGACAAATATTGTATAACATAATAAAAACAGAAATACCAGCTCTTCAGCATATACTACTGCTAAATAATAACCAGGTGGTACAACAATAAATCAAATGCCTCACGACCCATATAAAAAATTCCTAATGTAAGCGGGGGAATAGTCCCACTACTGTGGGGAACTTTCCTGGCTTCTGCACTAGCCCGGTGAAGTGGGCTCGCAAAAGGATCCGGAGTCTTCACTCCCACTCCCTTTCCCCAGTGGCCTCCGTGCCCTTGAGGACTCCCCTTCCACTCTCCTGTCTGGCAGGAACCCCAACAAGGCTGGGCCCAGGATTCCTGGGGGGCTCGACCCCCAACCCTGCTGTGGTCACCTAGGACAGGGGCTAGGGTGTCCCCACTCTGGGGTACTCTATCTGCACTGGGCCCGTCTCTGACCCTCTGACCATTACATACAATTTAAAGCAAATGCAAGTTATTTAATCAACAATTAATTTTAAAAACAATAAGGAAAAATGGGAAAGGTTAAAGGAAACACATCAACCCGCTCTGTGGCAGGGAACATCACAAATAGTGTCTCTGGAACGTCAGAGCAGTTCACAGTCTATTCCTTGTAAGTCCCAGGCCTTCTTCTCAGGCCCTGGTTGTGCTGCAGGAATGCTGTGGTTTGGACACTTGCTCTGGTGGTGGCCACACGCTCTCAGGCTCTAAGTGGTAGGACCCTTCTTCCTACCTGGCCTGCAGAGCCTCTTGGTTGAGGCGTCTCCCTGTGCTGGGCCTGCTGCCCAGGGTCGCCCTCGCTCTCCCCAGCTGCTCACCATGCCCAGCTCTGGACTGCTCCGGCCCGAGCTCCACCACTCTGTCTCAGCGCTGCTGCTGCTGCTCTGCCTCTGGTTGCTACAGTTCTGCTCCCAGGACAGGTCTGCTCTGCAGGCTGCTTCTGTGACTCTGCTCCCAGCACTGACCTGCTTCGTGGGCTGCTTTTCTGGCCTGTCTGGCTCTGGTTTCTGCAGCTCTGCTCCCAGGGTAAGTCTGCTCTTTCTGGGCTGTGCCTCTGGCTTTGGGGCTGCAGCTCTGCTCCCAGGACAGGGTCTGCTCTCTCTGGGCTGCTTTTCTGGTCCCTCTGGATCTGGCACGGCTCTGCTCCCCAGCTTAGCTTGGGCCCCTGCTTTCTCCTTAGCCCAGCCCCACTCCGTCTGACCTAGGCAAATCCAGCTCACACGGAGGATGGGACCTCCCTGGCCTCCTGACCCCCTGATTAGCCTGCCTGCCCTGTCATTCAGGTTGACCTGGAGCATTGGTCTCTCCCCATTGTTCCTGGGGGCTGTCAGTCTCAGGGTCTTGATTCCCCATCGACCCTTCCCCCTTTTTCGTACTGGCAGCTAGCAACTAAAACACCCCCACTGAATGTTAGTAAGGGGGCAACAGTCCCCTTACACTAACATTATTTGATTCTTGAGCAGTCCTCCTAAAAAGTTGCACCTTGTAGTATGTTATGAAGGTTAGCAGATTTTGGCTATTTCAGAACAATAGAGGGCAGCACAATTACAATTCTCAGTTGTGTCATGTCTGCCATTATACTGTAAGTTCCTTTACAGTATAGAATGAATGTCTGTGTGTGTACAGTGTAAAGCACACTTTGTGTACTACAATAATTTAACTGTACAGAGTACAATAAAGCATGAAAGAGGTAAATGCACTGAGCTCATTTTAGTTGTCTAAGGTATTTCCATTTCTAGCATATTGTTGTACGAACTGTTTAATCTCCAGTCCAACTGCCCTTACCTTTCCACTTTATACAATAAATTTGCCATCTTATCAGGTTCCGCTTGATGCATATTGAATACAAATGCCTATGGTGTTTTACTTGTTCTGCAGTAGTCCAGTAGTAAATAAGACATAGAGTTTAAGGCCAGAAGGGACCACCTAACCTCCTGTGTATCACATGCTACCAACACCAGCCAGTACCTGCACACTAAACCCAACAACTGAAATTAGACTGAATTATTACAGCCCACAGGAGACTAGACTGTTACATGCCACAGACAGAGAATAGGAGGGGACCTGCAAAGGCAGGGAAATAATAAGTGAGCTATACCCAGATAATCCTGGAAAGTGACCCCCTACTTAACCACTGCAGAGGAAGACGAAACCCTCACAAAGCCACTGCCAATCTGACTTAGGGAAAAAATTCCTTTCTGACCCCACATATGGCAATCAAACCCTTAGCACGTGAGCAAGAACCAGCCAGCTAAGCACCTGAGACTGAAAATGCCCAGTGCCACCTCAGAGCCCTGGCCCTCCCTGTCCAATGTCCCATCGCCAGCCAAGGCCATTCCTTATATTTCAGGGATACATTTCTGTACACCTAGGGCCAAGGAGATTTCCAGGTGGAGGCATCATTTCAAATTTAATCCAGGATCTGTTTACATCAAGGCTACAATAGGGCTACAACATACCACAATACCTTGGGTTTGAGAGTTGCTGTAAATAGAAATGGGGAGTCAGAGTAGATTAATCAGGATATGAGACATAATGGAAATACCTCCTTGGTGGTATCTCACTGACCTCAATGGGATTTGACCAGGCTGGAAGATTGCAACGTAACTTTAAAACACCTTATCCTGTATAGCATGAAGAAAGCGAAAGGTTGTATATACTATACAGCTGTTAGTGTTTTGTAAGTAGAATTCTGTTTGTCTAATTATATTGCACCCATCACTGTGGTGTTTGTACATATACTGAATTATATAAGCAAATTCTATATTGTGTTCCATGTTTAAGATGTTTTTCAGATTACTTGGCTTTTTTCATTCATCCGTTTTGCTATTAGTTATAGGAGATGCATTGCTTTTTCAAGCCTGTCACACCAATAAATCATCCCAGAGTATATGCATTTGTACAGTATGAATTTTAAAGGAAAGTATAGCATGAATTTTAAAGGAAATTTCCTATTTTCTTTTCAATCAGATGAGCAATGTGAAGAGACTACAGACACGGCTCGGTGCTATTCTCTTTAAGCTTCAGTTTGAGGAACAGGTGAACAACATCAAACCTGACATCATGGCTGTCAGTGCTGCCTGTGAAGAGATAAAGAAGAGCAAAAGCTTTAGCAAGTTGCTGGAACTAGTGTTGCTAATAGGAAACTACATGAATGCAGGTTCTCGGAATGCACAGACCTTTGGATTTAACCTCAGCTCTCTATGTAAAGTGAGTTTAAAATATTATGCATGCTGAGTTTTTATACTGCATTCACTTTTTCTTTTGTCACTATGGCACTACTTAAATCTCTTGTTTGAATCCTCCCTCCCCAATGATTAGATTTTTAAACTTGTTCTTTTATACCTTTCAGTTCATATAGTCCATTTCTAGGAGTACTTGGTAGTTTGAGTTAAAAATAACTAATCTATTTTACATCAAATATAAGATAGAATTACATCTGTTGAGGTTGATTTGCACTTAAACTTCTTAAAGTTTCTATTTCTGTCATAGAGTGAAACAAACTGAATAAAATTACATATTGTATGGTCCATATTACTGTCATTGTATTAACATTATAATCTTGTCTGAAGTGTGAACATTTTTGAAGTTTATTGTATTCTGAGGTATTTTACTTATTATAATTATGAAACATTTATTTTTGCATATGTTTTCCATATGAAATTTTTCCTTTATGGAAGTTGTTCTTTGGGTTATTTAGCCAGTTTCATCACTTGTCCATTATTATTTATTTATACAGTCCCACCATGCACACTCCAAAAAGAACAACCACCCTGCAAGGTAGTTTAAAGGGCAAGTATGTTCTCTACCCCCAAAGAATGTATAGTACAGATTAGTTTCTATCACAATTACTTACTTTCTAAACCTGATTACTCCCAGGGTAATTCGTTCTGTTCATAATCTTGTGTGATGTGATGTCACTGCAAAGTCTAAGAAAGAGACTGCAAAACACTTTATAGCCTTCATGGAGAAAGAAAACTATTTTTTTATGAGAAAAAAATTGTTATATCTTCCTTACCTTCTATCGTCATCGTCAATCATCATACAGAACCCTGGTGTGGTATTTAACACAACTCTTTGAGTTGTCACTTTGGATGGGCTATCACCAGCAGGAGAGTGAATTTGTGTGGGGGGGTGGAGGGTGAGAAAACCTGGATTTGTGCTGGAAATGGCCCACCTGATGATCACTTTAGATAAGCTATTACCAGCAGGACAGTGGGGTGGGAGGAGGTATTGTTTCATATTCTCTGTGTATATATAAAGTCTGCTGCAGTTTCCACGGTATGCATCCGATGAAGTGAGCTGTAGCTCACGAAAGCTCATGCTCAAATAAATTGGTTAGTCTCTAAGGTGCCACAAGTACTCCTTTTCTTTTTGCGAATACAGACTAACACGGCTGTTACTCTGAAACCTCTTAAAGACAGTCGTTCTTTGATAGTAGGCTCTGTTACTAAGAGGATACATTTGTACCTTTCGCTCGCTCGCTTATCTCTTTGCTTCCAGTGTTTCTTCCACTTTTCTTTAATCACTGTTATCTTCTCTTGCACACTTTTTAAATCATCCATTGCTAATCTCTCTTAAGGCCTTGTCTACATTGGAATATTATTTTTAATTGGTTTAAAATACATACTAATTGACAAGTTTTTAAATGTGGAGTATAGATAAGCATGTTAGCACAGTGTCATCTAGTCATAGTTAACCCCAGTGTGTCAGCGATGTTAAAGATGGTACCTCTACACTAAGACTTAAGTCATGTTTAACATTGTGTTGGTTAGCACAGTGTAATTTTCCATTGTAGACAAGACCTAAGGCATTAGCGTCCATTTCATTGAATTACTGCTCCTCCTCTGATTCTTTGTTCCTTTTTGCTTTACTGATCATAGAATCATAGAATATCAGGGTTGGAAGGGACCCCTGAAGGTCATCTAGTCCAACCCCCTGCTCGAAGCAGGACCAATTCGCAGTTAAATCATCCCAGCCAGGGCTTTGTCAAGCCTGACCTTAAAAACCTCTAAGGAAGGAGATTCTACCACCTCCCTAGGTAACGCATTCCAGTGTTTCACCACCTTCTTAGTGAAAAAGTTTTTCCTAATATCCAACCTAAACCTCCCCCACTGCAACTTGAGACCATTACTCCTCATTCTGTCATCTGCTACCATTGAGAACAGTCTAGAGCCATCCTCTTTGGAACCCCCTTTCAGGTAGTTGAAAGCAGCTATCAAATCTCCCCTCATTCTTCTCTTCTGCAGGCTAAACAATCCCAGCTCCCTCAGCCTCTCCTCATAAGTCGTGTGTTCTAGACCCCTAATCATTTTTGTTGCCCTTCGCTGGACTCTCTCCAATTTATCCACATCCTTCTTGTAGTGTGGGGCCCAAAACTGGACACAGTACTCCAGATGAGGCCTCACCAATGTCGAATAGAGGGGAACGATCACGTCCCTCGATCTGCTCGCTATGCCCCTACTTAAACTTATGATGTTTAATAGTTCCTAATAGTTGTGTGTGTCTAATCCTGGCAGTGTTTTTCACATTTTATATGAATAGAACTTACCATTGATCAGCAAAGTTTACCATTCTGTCGCAGGGTGAATTAGTTGATGTTTGAGTGCTGATTTCCCAGGAATTATTTTGCAGCCTGAAATGAACCCTCATTTAAACTATCCCAGAATTACAGTGCAACTCCTTCCACATTATAGCTTAATTACCAATTTCCCTGCCATTTAGATCATCTAAGGACTTTCATTATAAACCACTGGTCTCACGTGAACTCTTTCATCTACCTGTTTGTTTTACTTAAGGGGAAACTGCTTAAATTATTCTAGAACCCAGAAGAAGGTGGAAAACCTGGAGGCGCCTGTCAAAAGTAGCCATGCACTCCTCCTTGCCAACTGCCTCATGGTCAGGTCTGCCTTTTCTTACTATTCCAAGATCTTAAGTATTTGGGTGTTAAACACAATAGAAATCCATATGGTGGCAGATATTTTTTGTAAAATGCAGTCTGAGACTACCTTTCCCTGCCATCCTCACTGGTGACCAACACTAGAGGCAGGAAAACAGTATGGCTTAGGCGCTTTTAGGAATATGTTATGTCAGCCAAGCAGGAACTAACTGCCATATCCTTCAAAAGCCAGCATGTGTTTGGGGGCCTCTGGATGAAGAATTCTGTACATCAGAATCCCATGCATCTTAGTGTCTTTAAACTTTTCCTCCTAGTTGGGACAGTTTAATTGCTAATGTGCAGACAGTTCTTATTTTTCTTTAATCTGAATAAAAAAAACCAAACTGGAGAAGAAAAACAAAACAAAAAACACTTTGTATGGTCGTAAAAATATTTATAGTGGTTTTATATGAAGTTTTCTAAACCAGCCATGTCTCAGTTTTTTTTAATATTAAATCATGTGAGGCATTCATCTACATTAAATAAAATAAACTTTCCATACAAAAAAAATTGTTCTAATACTTAGTTTTGGTTTTTTGGAAAACTTTTCCTATGTCTGTGCTAACTTTGGTAAATTGTTTAAAACCTAAGTTGCTGCTGCTGTTTTAAACAGTCCATGTTTCCACAACCATAGCTCTATTCTCCATATTCTGCCTACTTGATGGGCCCTTTCTTTGTTATTCAAGGTCTGAGGTGCTCGGCACCGGTTTTGATATGCAGAAATCCCTGGGCTTTAAACATTGCCCTTTCTGCATGGACATTATACAGACAAAGAATCCTCATACTCCTTGCCTAATATCACTGGGTGAGGGACATAACAAAGAAAAATGTAAGATTTGACATTGTTTTAAGAGAAGAACCCACAATCCTGGGAGAGACACTTGAGAAAGTATTTCCCTGAGCAGTCTATTTGCCCATTTTTTGATCCTGACCCCTCAGAAGTTCTGAGATCAGACTTTACACCACTGGGAGGGCTCCTGCAGCTTTGTCTGACTCTCATCCCAAAGCTGAAAAGACTGGTAACTGCTGATGGAAGAGAACAGACCACTCCCTTTGCTAGGGTCTTCTTCTAGGTTGCCAAACAATGTGACTGCTTCAGATCCGAGGCTAACTTTGAGACCCAAGAAGCGTTTCTCAAGCTGTACAAAGGAGACTGGCTGTCGTTGTGGCTCAGATAAGTTATCTTATGATTCTGCCTGTATTGAGGCTCAGTACTCTCTAGAGTGGTCTGATGAGAGACTCCACCTGCCTGTGTCATTGAATCTGATACTGAACCTGTTGGTTCAGTTGAGACCGGTACCCACTAATCTGTTCACAGACTCATCTAATTTGGCATTTGCACCACTTCTGATTTCCTCAGAGGCACCAGTCCTGTCGCTACTGACATCATCAGATCTGTGTTGCAGCAAGGGATCTGCTGTGTCTCAGTACTGGACTCTCCCCTATTGTAGTCTGATATTCTGTTCTCAACTCCAGTACAATCATCCATACTGACTTCAGTACTGGCTGCAGATTTCACCTCGGTCCCACTGTCTGCTTAGCCTTTGACCCCAATTCCACCTTTGATATGGTCTCCACTGCTCTCACTTAGAAGACGTTCATTGCAATCTTTGGGGCTGATTCAGAGACCAGATAATTCCGTGGATCATCCCAGGTTACCAACCACTCCACCTGGGTGCTGCTCCTCCCATACTGACAGACTAACCAATTCATGCTTGGAATCGGAAGCTAGCAGAGACATGAATCCCTCGAGATCAAGGACACTTAGATTTTCACTCCTTCCTTCATTGGAGAGAGATTCCCTCTCTTGATCTAGACACTCATATAAAAATAGGTCTAGAGAGACCGCTCGCCATGGGGCTCTTCTCATTGACTTCCACGGCCACATGGATACCCACATTGACCCATTTGGGCATCCTGTGGCGTTCCACACTCAACTTGTTTTTTTTCTCCCAGCCATGCCAGAACTAGATCACCAGCTCCGCTGCCAGCTAAGGAAACACCTTTGACACTCTCTCAGACTGAGCAGGTGCCTATACTCATCCTTTTGGCTGAGACTGCTATTGAATTTGGCTCACTGAAGGATACCCTACAATAAGAGGAGACTTTACTTCCTCACAATATATTTTCATCGCCAAATGTAACTCTTATGCCTGAGTCATTTTCCTCCATTCCTGATTACTTCAGGCCCATCAAGAGCATATGAGGAGGGTAGCATCCTAACTAAGAGTTCAGCCAGCGCTATTGCAAAAGATTCCTCACAAACTTGTAGACATGTTCTCCAAACTCCAGTGCCTGCCAGAGTTGCTCTGCCTATTAATGAAGCATTGTTAGAAACAGCCAACGTATTTTGGCACACCAAGCCTCCTGACGCCAACTGCTAAAACAACTGAGCAATGTTACCGAGTTCCCTCTCAAGGATACGAACAATTCTTTTCCCACCCACACCTGTCTCTCTGATCATTACTGCAGCTAATTAAAAATGATGGCAGGGTTGCTTCAAGACTTCACCAAAAGAAAAGGAGCCCAACAAGTTGGATTTGTATGGTAGGAAAATGTATTCACAGTATGATTAGATCATTTGGGATTCTACATCTAAATTTTCTGATAAACTCCTTGATGATGCTCAAGAGGAATTCAAAGCCTTGGTTCTCAGGAGGTCATCATGTAGTGAGGAAGTCCCTCCAAGCTGCTTTGGATGTCTTGGACTCAAAGAGATGGCAGCAGCAGCCATTTTGTGGAGGCCATTGTGGCTCCAGACTTCTGGAATTCCTGCAGAAGTGCATCAAATAATCAAGAATTTGCCAATTGAGGGATTTAATCTCTTTCCAGATAAAAATGGTGAGGTCTTGCGTTCCCTTAAAGACTCTCAGGTTACTCTCACTCATGTTTTATATGCTGAACCCAAGGAGGAAATGTAGCAGGCTATAACAGCAGCAGAGACAATTGTACTATCCACCAAGGCAGCCTCATGCCTCTAAGAGACAGCACAAGCCACAAAGGAAGAGACCCACTGCGTCTTCTGCTTTGTACCTCAAATTTCAGCAGCACCCATCTCAGGCTAGGCAACCTATATGTCTGCTTCCCCAAGAGCAGCAGACCAGTTGTACTCGATCTTCCTTGCCTGTCTCTCTGACTTTCTCCCACTTTTGGGGACAGATTGTCCCATTTCTTTACTGCTAGAAGGCCATAAACAACAGACCAGTGAGTCCTAAGCACTGTGGGACTGTTTCAAGATATGGTTCCAATTTGTGCCCTAACCCCATGCACCTTTCCCCTGTCCCTTTTCAGGGACCTATCTCACAAAGTCTGCATGCATGCAAGAGGTGTAGACTCTTCTGTGTTTCAGAGTTACAGAGGATGTTCTCAAAATTGGGGACGACATTTTTACTCTCAATACTTGCTCCATATCCACTTCATATCCAAGAGAAAAGGGGTTCTGAGGCTGATTCTAGACTCATGGAAGCTAAAAGCCTTCATCAAGATAATAAAACATTGCATCGTTTCTTTGGCTTCTAGTCCTCCCTTAGATCCCAATGACTGGTATGCTGCTCTCGATTTACAGGATGCCTACTTTCACGTAGTGATCCATCCTACTCACAAAATATCTCAGTTTCATGGTGGTAGACCTCTGCTACCAATATACCTTTCCTGACATGACAGAAGTGGTGGCTCACCTCAGAAGAATCAGCATGCAGGTATTCCCCTGTTTACATGACTAGTTGATCCTCAGCCACTCCAGTCAGCAAGGGGAACAAACCATCCAGCAGATCTCCACTCACTATTTGCTCAACAAGACCTGATAATAAGACAAAGTGATTCTGTCCCATGTTCAAAGAATCAAGTTCATTGGTGTGATCCTCAATTTGAAGACAGCAACTGCTTACCTGCTCCAGTCTCTTTTCCCTATGCAATACTCTGCAATCCCAGCCAAGGGCAACATGAGATCTTGAGTGTGTGGTTCGGACACATGGCATTCTATATGTATGTGACTTTAGCGTGCTGGACTTCACCAGAGATATATGGTTGAAGTCTGAATATCATCCCATCAAAATCTCTCTGGACTTGCTGATTCGCATACTTCCCAGGGGTCTGTCCTCATTAGGGAGTATTATTCTCTCATCCTCTTCTGTCAAAAACTTCCACTACAGATGTATCTGCCTCAGGGGGCGATTTGTATATATAGCAGTTTTGCGGATTCAAGCATTGTGGACTGAACAGAAATCATCTCTGAAGATAAACATTCTAGAGCTTCAAGTCATATACTGGTCATATCAAGGCTTCATAACTCACATCAAGAGTCAGATGATCCAACAACCCGTCAGCATATTCTACCTGAATAAGCAAGAATGGGCTAGATCCAACCTAATGTATTAGGAAGCAATCAAGCTTTGGAATTTTTGCATCCAAAATGGAATCCTGCTTATGGCCTCTCCTCTCACAGGGTTGCAGAAATTGTCACAAACCATGGTAGCAGAAGGTTCCCGGAAGATCACAAATGGTTGTTGAACAAAAACATTCTTAGGTTCATATTCCAGTCATGAAGGAATACCAGCCTAACCCTTTTTGCTAGAAGTCAGAACTGAACAGAAAGTGCCATCAGTTTTGTTCCAGAGCAAGTCACAGTCCAGGTTTCCCTCACAGACACATTCCTGTTACCCTAAGGGTCAAATTCGATATATGCATTTCCACTCATTCCAAAAGTGATTCTGAAGTTGAAACAAGACTATGGAAAAATTATTCTAATAGCTCAAGCATGGAATCATTGGTTTTCTGACCTACAAAGACTATCAGTTCATCTGTGTCTGATTCTACCATCAGACTGGCACATAGTATCACAGCAATATGATCAAATCTTGCTCATAGCACGACTTTGGAGTGGTTAGAACACACCAAAAGAGATTATTCAAGAGCTATTAAAACATCTTACTTAATAGGAAAACCTCCTGTCCATTAGAAATACATACATGGCTAAGGGAAGGTGGCAATGATGTTTTTTCCCGTCAGGAGCATCACAATTCCTGTAGAAGCTTGGGTCCAAGGTATTTTGGAACACCAGTTGCACCTCAAGGAGATGGGATTCCTCCTTTGAGTAGTCAGTTCCAATGGGTGCTCCACTTCAGGTATGCATGTGCCCCGTTCACCTTTGGAGACTTCCATTAGCAGTGCCAGTTCAGCCTGTACACATCTTCATGTACCATATTGAGGCTATATAGGGCTGCATGGGTGAACTGGCCTAAGTATCTTCTCAACTGCCTTCAGCCTGAGACAGAGCATTGAGCCTGCCTGCCATGCTTATACCTTATTGTAGTTTAGGTAGTTAATTTAGCTTAGTTGTAAATAGTTTAATTTGGGGTCTGTCGTTTTCCCTTTGTTCTTTCCCTGATTAAACGGTTGTTCTTGACTTTATCTGTGGTATGCAGGGATCCCTAGGGTTTAAGCGCTGATTTTCCGCCAGGAATCTATCCTAGTTAGTGACTGACACTTTTGATGCCTTTGTTGTTTGTCAAACTCCCATATACCAACCATGTGTAAGAGCTGCCCCTCCTTCAAGAACAGATACGCTTAGTGCCCCATCTACCTCCAGGTCCTGCTTACCAAGAGTCTCCAAGGATACAATTGCTGGTTACCCCATCCACCTCTGCATCTTGATCACCAAAAACTTCATGGGATGTGGCATCTCCATCCATGTCCGCAGTACCAAGAGCCTGGCATGCTAAGTCTGTAGGTACCAGCAAAAGGAGCAGGAGTGTTAGATCTCCTTCTGTCACTGATGTAGAATAATGTTCCAGGGACCTCAGGTACTAAAGGGAGTACTACTGAGGCTCTGAGTAGTTCCTACACTGTGAAAACACCTCAGGCTTCCTCTAAGAGCCACACTACCCCTAAACTTGATTTGGTACTGAAGACTTTTGTTGCGTCAGGTGGTCGTATAGCTATAGCTTGGATGGAGATAATTGTTTTCCCTTATCTCAGTGATTGGCTAGTTAGAACCTCTGGAAAGATAGGCTTATCAGCAGTAAAGATGACAAGGTCTCTATTCCACAGTTTAGGTCTTCAACTCAATCTCAAAAAGTCCTCTTTTAGCCCTATACATAGGATAGAATTCATAAGAGCTTCTCTAGATGTCATGACAACCAGGGCTTACCAACCTATGGACAGGTTCATAACCCTACCCCCCCACCCCCCCAAAAAAATCTCATTTCAAATATTCAGATAAGTCCACAAACCTCAGCAAGAAATTGTCTCCAGCTATTAGGTCAGGTGGCAGCTTTTACCATCATAACCCAATACACCAAGTTGCATCTTTGATGCTTCCAGAGATGGCTCAGGGCTTTTTATGTACTGAACAAGCACAATCTGGAAAAGCAGATGTTTGTTCCTCGTCAGATTCTGGATTCACTCAATTGACAGGAAGACCCCTCCACATGTGCATGGGGGAGTCCCGTTCTTCTGTTACTCCTATCATTGTTATAACATCAGATGCATCCCTTTTGGTAGTGGGGAGCATCTAGGGTCTCATACCATCAGGGCAAATGGTCTCTCCAAGAGCGTTGTCTTCACATCAACCTTTTAGAATTGTGAGCGTTCGGCAATGCTTGCATTCATTTCTTTCCACTGATGAGAGCCAAGGTCATGACAAACAATGGCATGATTCCATTTGGCCCCTGAACACGTCCAGTTTTGCAGAAGACCTGTTCTTCAAAATGGTGTCCTCCATGTGGCATGACTTCGCATGCACTGTATATGCGAGGTCTTGCTGCATGGAGTATGCCTTTCTCAGTCCTCCCCCCAAATATGGGGGCTTTAATGGTAGGTTCGCACTTTACAATGTTTTTCAAGGAAAAGGTCTCATTATGACCAAATCCTAAGTTTCTACCTAAGTGTTTTTTTAATTTCATATTAACCAGATCATTCATCTTCCAGGTTTTTTTTCACCCCCTGAGACCACCTCAGACTACACAGGAAGCTGCCTTCTGTATCTTTTGTGTCAAAAGAGCATTTGCCTTCTATCTAAATGGAACCAAACCATTCTGAAAGTCTCCCAGACTATTGTTTCAATTGTGACCAATCCAAAGGAAACTTTCTACATGGATCTTGGGGTGTATTATTTCATGTTATGATTCTGCCCGCATACAACCCCCTTTGAGAGTGTTAGTCCTTTACTACAAGGTCACAATCTATTTCTATGTCATTACTCAAGGATGTTCAAATTACTGAAATTTGAAAAGCAATAACCTTTTGTGACGGTGTGTACTAGGTCCCTTGAGGCCCCCTGTTGGAGACCTTGGAGTCCTACCACACCCCACCACAGAACAGGGGCAGTGAAGATGAGTCATAGAATCATAGAATATCAGGGTTGGAAGGGACCCCTGAAGGTCATCTAGTCCAACCCCCTGCTCGAAGCAGGACCAATTCCCAGTTAAATCATCCCAGCCAGGGCTTTGTCAAGCCTGACCTTAAAAACCTCTAAGGAAGGAGATTCTACCACCTCCCTAGGTAACGCATTCCAGTGTTTCACGACCCTCTTAGTGAAAAAGTTTTTCCTAATATCCAATCTAAACCTCCCCCACTGCAACTTGAGACCATTACTCCTCGTTCTGTCATCTGCTACCATTGAGAACAGTCTAGAGCCATCCTCTTTGGAACCCCCTTTCAGGTAGTTGAAAGCAGCTATCAAATCCCCCCTCATTCTTCTCTTCTGCAGGCTAAACAATCCCAGCTCCCTCAGCCTCTCCTCATAACTCATGTGTTCTAGACCCCTAATCATTTTTGTTGCCCTTCGCTGGACTCTCTCCAATTTATCCACATCCTTCTTGTAGTGTGGGGCCCAAAACTGGACACAGTACTCCAGATGAGGCCTCACCAATGTCAAATAGAGGGGAACAATCACGTCCCTCGATCTGCTTGTTATGCCCCTACTTATACATCCCAAAATGCCATTGGTCTTCTTGGCAACAAGGGCACACTGCTGACTCATATCCAGCTTCTTGTCCACTGTCACCCCTAGGTCCTTTTCCGCAGAACTGCTGCCTAGCCATTCGGTCCCTAATCTGTAGCGGTACATTGGATTCTTCCATCCTAAGTGCAGGACCCCGCACTTATCCTTATTGAACCTCATCAGATTTCTTTTGGCCCAATCCTCCAATTTGTCTAGGTCCTTCTGTATCCTGTCCCTCCCCTCCAGCGTATCTACCACTCCTCCCAGTTTAGTATCATCCGCAAATTTGCTGAGAGTGCAATCCACACCATCCTCCAGATCATTTATGAAGATATTGAACAAAACTGGCCCCAGGACCGACCCTTGGGGCACTCCACTTGATACCGGCTGCCAACTAGACATGGAGCCATTGATCACTACCCGTTGAGCCTGACAATCTAGCCAGCTTTCTACCCACCTTATAGTGCATTCATCCAGCCCATACTTCCTTAACTTGCTGACAAGAATACTGTGGGAGACGGTGTCAAAAGCTTTGCTAAAGTCAAGAAACAATACATCCACTGCTTTCCCTTCATCCACAGAACCAGTAATCTCATCATAAAAGGCAATTAGATTAGTCAGGCATGACCTTCCCTTGGTGAATCCATGCTGGCTGTTTCTGATCACTTTCCTCTCATGCAAGTGCATCAGGATTGATTCTTTGAGGACCTGCTCCATGATTTTTCCAGGGACTGAGGTGAGGCTGACTGGCCTGTAGTTCCCAGGATCCTCCTTCTTCCCTTTTTTAAAGATTGGCACTACATTAGCCTTTTTCCAGTCATCCGGGACTTCCTCCGTTTGCCACGAGTTTTCAAAGATAACGGCCAATGGCTCTGCAATCACAGCCGCCAGTTCCTTTAGCACTCTCGGATGCAACTCGTCTGGCCCCATGGACTTGTGCACGTCCAGCTTTTCTAAATAGTCCCTAACCACCTCTATCTCCACACAAGGCTGGCCATCTCTTCCTCATTTTGTGATGCCCAGCGGAGCAGTCTGGGAGCTGACCTTGTTAATGAAGACAGAGACAAAAAAAGCATTGAGTACATTAGCTTTTTCCACATTCTCTGTCACTAGGTTGCCTCCCTCATTCAGTAAGGGGCCCACACTTTCCTTGGCTTTCTTCTTGTTGCCAACATACATGAAGAAACCCTTCTTGTTACTCTTGACATCTCTTGCTAGCTGCAGCTCCAGGTGCGATTTGGCCCTCCTGATATCATTCCTACATGCCCGAGCAATATTTTTATACTCTTCCCTGGTCATATGTCCAACCTTCCACTTCTTGTAAGCTTCTTTTTTATGTTAAGATCCGCTAGGATTTCACTATTAAGCCAAGCTGGTCGCCTGCCATATTTACTATTCTTTCGACTCATCGGGATGGTTTGTCCCTGTAACCTCAACAGGGATTCCTTGAAATATAGCCAGCTCTCCTGGACTCCTTTCCCCTTCAAGTTAGTCCCCCAGGGGATCCTGGCCATCCATTCCCTGAGGGAGTCAAAGTCTGCTTTCCTGAAGTCCAGGGTCCTCCAGGTCTACCTAAAAATTCTGCGGGGAAACAGCCAATCAGAATCCAGCAGATTCACTTAAAAAAGGAGCTGCAGGACCTGAGTAATTCAGTTGCTGGCTGGGACCAGAAGGGTAAAGAAGGAGGAAGAGGCTGTGAAACTCCACAAGTAAAGATACTGGGGAGAAACCTTTCTCAAGCAGGGACAGGTCTTCTTACAAGCTCTCCAGGCGAAAAGGCCTGAGAGAAGACCCTGAGAAATCAGGACAGAGACTGAGAAACTCTCTAGGCAAGAAGGCCTGGGAGAGAACCTGTTCAAACAGGGAACAGAGAGAGAACTGAAGAGGAGGAAAGGTGTATATGGGAAGTGGCCCAGTGAATAGGAGCAGCAACTATTTCAGGAAGCAGCACATGGCTGCTATTTATATGGTCCCTGGGTTGGGACCCGGAGTAGTTGGTGGGGCCAGGTCCCCCCGCTGGCCACTGGTGGAGTGGCCAAAGCCCCAAGAAGGGGATAAGTCTTGTTTAGAGGCCCAAATGAAGGGCGGGACTTAATGGGACATCACAGAACTGCTAAAGGACTTAGTCTCCAGGGAGAAAGCCTTGGGGGCACTACTCTATACCAGGGCAGACATGGACTTAAAGCTAGCTCAGAAGGGCCTGAGAACTGAGCTCAGAGACAGGGCTGCAGACATTACCAAGGGCACAGTTGAACCTTTTCCCCCAGAAGGAGTTTCTTCATTCATGCTTTTGACTATGTGACTTAGCTGGAGGGCTGAGCCACTGAAGACATGACTGACGAGGGCAACAGCCAATGGGTCACCGGGGGGAGAGAGCGTACAGGTTCACGCCCAGTCAACAGGAGGCGGTCACAAGAGGCATGTGTCCCATGTCACACTTGGTCTTCAATATATGCTTTTTCCAAGCAGTGTGCTTTGGTGCATGCCTCTAGATCAGATGCTGCAGCTGGCAATGCAGTTCTGTCTTCAATATTAGACTCTGTTCTGAAGCACCCTCCTTCCTGTGGGGATACTCCTCGGGAGTCACCTAAAGTGAAGCACCCAAAAGGATGCTACTCAGAAAGAAGGAGAAGTTACTCACCTTGTTCAATAACTGGAGTTCTTCTCCCTATGGGTGCTTCACTACCCACCCTCTTTGCTATCAGCTTTGGAGTATCCTCTGCGGGACTTGGCAGTAGAGAAGGAACTCAGGGTGCTTCACTCGCACAGCTCTATGTATCCTCAGTACAGGGCTCGAGAATATGTGGGACCCAGGCACAGGCCAAACTGACTCTGCTACCCAATATCTCAGAACAAAGGAGCATAGGAGGGGGATGCACACCTGAAGTGAAGTACCCATTGGGGCACATACCTCACACACTCATACATGGAATAGTTGTGTAATATATCACAATACAGGTAAGTAACTGGGTTTCTCTCTCTTCACCCTGCTGTCTTACTCACACCATTATGCATTGTTGAAACAATGATATTTTGTGCTGTAACCAAATTAAGAAACATTTTTGATTTGAGCCTCGGTACCATTTTGATGATTTAAAATGTGCAAATTTGAAGATGTATAGTTCTTAATAAAGAGTGGTTTCTAGGCTAATTAAAAATAACTGAGTTTAAAGTATTTTAAAAACTGGTTCTGTGCCTGTACTATATACATTCTCTCTAACGTTCAACATGCAAAGATGCAAAACTGTTTGGAACTAAGCTGGTATTTTAGTTTAGATCTACACATGCCTGGACATGTTTGTCTGTCTGTCTGTGTGAGTTTTGTCTGCAGACATATTTTCATTAAGAAATGGTTTTCAAAAGAAATTAAAGGGACACTTTCAACATATGTTGTCATTTTTAAAAAGTTACTTTCCTATTTTTTTAAACATTGTTCTTCCCTTTGGGGTGTGAAAGAACACCACAAGCAGGAAAAACTACTGACTATATATGATATAATCAAATGCACAAAATAAACCGTAGTTGATGTGGATTTTTTGTATTCTAATGTTTCAATTACAATAATTTTTGCTGCTATTTTTAACACCCATAGGAAAAAGTGTGATTTTTAGTATAGTGTTTGCATTTTTCATTTCACTTTTCATTGCTTAAAGACTTTGGAGATAAAGCTTTATACTTTGAAAACTTTGTGTACTTCAGTTCTTAATAACAAGTATATCCTATGAGATGTGGAATGTCCTCCACTGCTATTGTCTCTATTGAGAATTGATTAGGTTCTTAATACAATTTTTGTTGCAACTTTATGAGGTGCGGTGGAGTTCGTTTTATTTTTTTCTATTATAGTCAGTTATTTGCTTGGTTTTTCATGTTTGAGTTGGTCTTTCACAGATGGACAAATTGTAAAACCAAAAAACTATCAAAGTTCCTCAGAGTCAAGTATAGTACCTGAAACAACTACAAAATTTTTTACATATTAGATTTCAGGTTCCTTCCCTTTAACACAGAAGCAATGTGTGCTGAAGGATGACAGGGTTCTAAAACAAGATTGCTGGCCTAGTTGATAGTGGGGAAGCAGTAGATGTGATGTATCTTGATTTTAGTAAGGCTTTTAACACAATCCCACATGACATTCTCATAAGCAAACTAGGGAAATGTAGTCTACATGAAATTACTGTAAGGTGGGTGGGAAAAAATAGCCATGGTTCTGGAGTCTGGGACCTTCCCCCATTGTGGGGTCCGAGACCCTGGGCTCCAGCCCAAGCCCAGATGTCTACACTGCAGTTTTATAGCACTGCAGCACAAGCCCTGTGAGCCCACATCAGCTGGCATGAGCCAGCTGCGTGTGTTTAGTTGCAGTGTAGTCATACACTGACTGAAGTCATACATAGACTTCAATAGGGCCAGAATTTCATCCATATCATGTTATGTTACTTATGGGCTAATGGAGTTTATTTCTTTCATCTGAAGTGTTAATATCCCTCCTTTAAGAAAACCAAACAATTTAGATTTAGGAGAGAGTTAACCTATGCCTTAGCTGGAATTTCCTGAAGACTGTTTGTTCTGTAAATACATAGTTTAACTACCCATCTTTTTGTGAATTGGATTATTATTTCTTGTCAGACAGAGTTGAAAACTAATGTGATTTATATACAGTGGGCACACTTAAAGTTCATTTTGGTTTTATAGATAATACCAATTCTAATGACATCCTTCATTGTCAGAATATGTTTGAAAATGGTAATATCTCTAAAACTGGAATTAATTTTTTTAATGCATCCAGTGTATATCGTAGAGCACATGATTTAAGGACACTGACTCATTTGCACTTCAGTTGGATCAATATATGCTAAATATATTGTGTGTGTGTGTGGAGGGGGACCCTCATAGGCTACCAAAATTTTGACTCAGTTGGTCTCTTTTGAGCCTTAAGGCAGATCCTATTCCCAAATTAAAATGATGCTTAAGAAGAAACTTTTTCCACCAGTAAGGAGCGCAAAAGAGCTTATACATGGATTCACATCTTTAGGTGTTAATATGCTTATGTAAATAGCCAATGTGGAGCAGTATTTTTATAGATAATTGTTCAAGATTGGAAATGAATAAGTTTGTTATTGGAATCTTTCTTTTCATTTAAAAAAAAATTACAAACATCTTGGTAACCGCATACCATTCTTGTGCTTTAATATATTTCATCCCTTGCATTTCTGAAGACATTTAAATACAGCTTAAGTGTTTTGAGCTTCATATTTCATAATTTAGCATACTCCTTTACTTTTCATTGGAAAAAAACAAATATTTGGTAGATAAGTGTTAAACTAGTCAGTATTTAGAATCTACTTTAAATTTTAACCAACCAAAATAAATCAACAAAAACAGCCAATCAATCATGTTACGGTTCGCTTACATAAAGCTGCATCAGTTTAACAGCTTGGCTCTTATCTTCATAACATTCAGAGTTGTTAAAGTACTTTGAATGTAAGAATAATTCAAACCATTCTCATTCCCAACATATATATATTTTTTTTTTACTTCTCTAGTTAAAGGACACAAAGTCAGCAGATCAGAAAACAACTTTGCTCCATTTTCTCGTTGAAATATGTGAGGAGAAGTATCCTGATGTCCTGAATTTTGTTGAAGATTTGCAACATTTAGACAAAGCTAGTAAAGGTTTGTATTATTAAATGAAAATTTTAATTTTGATGGCACTTTAATGTCTGTAACTAACAATTTACATTTATTTTAATTGAAAGCTAACATTAAATAGCACACTTAATAATCTGATGTACATACTATGTAGGTCAATCAATTGAACTTTCAGATATATGCCTGCTACCTCCAATAATAAAATAGAAGAGCTCTAAAATAGTCCCCAAAACAGTTTCCGGCATATACCCTATGTCCATGGTATCAAAATAGATATATATATTTTTATTTTGTATGAACAAACCTCAAACTACTTTAATCTTCTGATCTTTTTATCATAAAAATCAACTGCAATTAAACAGTACTTTCCCAAATTTAACACAGTAGTTCTGAAAAGCTTGTCATGTAATCATTCTAATAAAAACAAAAAACATTAATCACAGAAATTTCCTGTTTTCTTTCCTTTCTGTAAATTCTTCATGCAACAGTAGTACTGGAAGCCAGGGAAGATAAATTCCACTTTACCGCCTCATTATATAGCATAGCCTCTTGTACATCTCAATCTAAGCAGCAGAAGACTTTTACATATAATATCACAATTAAGAGTTTCTTCTATATATATGAAGACATAGCATGACTAATTTAAACTCAACTGGGCATAGAGTTAGAAATTGAGAGGCTTCTCAGCATTGTCATACTCCTGCAGAAAGCACTATGAGTAAAATAGTGATTGGCTATGCAAATTGTTGAAGTTAATAGTTTTTCTAGCTTACAGAAATGTAGTGGGGAGTATATTGCCTTGCACAGTGACACCTCTCATGGCTCAAGTAGCCTTTCCTGCCAAAATCCCTAGATTCACACTGTTGGCCCCCTTCTGCCCCCCGCCATTGGTGACATAGTGGTCGCTCACATTCACCCAAGCTACATTCATATATATATATCTATATATATATAGAGAGAGATACATATATGTATGTGTGTGTATATATATATATATATATATATATATATATATATATATATATATATAAAAATCTGTTCTCACTCATTTTTAATTTTCAGATTCAATTGGCATACATTACTTCTTATAAATATGGATGTATTTGTATATGTTTTGTCTTACAAATGCTTTATACATTTATTAACAATGCTACTTTTAGCATTTAGTCCATAGTAGCTGGAGGAATTATTAATTTATCCATGCTTTACTTTTGTGCATAAATAGTGGTGTTGCATGTTCTCAGGGAAGCATCCATGCGCTCATCATAGGAAGACTGTGGAGTATATTGTGGTGATATTTGTGGGTATTGACCATCATAGTTACTTTTATTATATTTTATCAGACTTCATTTATTGCCACATAAACAATTAATCTTGTAGGGTAAAGACCATATTTGTCAAGCTTATAGGCTGCATTTTTCTCTATATTATGAGAGGAGTTTAAATAACCACAGCCACACTATTGTATTAAAATATTACTGAAAGAAAAGGGCAGAAGGATCAGACCGAGTGTAATGGATTTCTATATGCCCGTATGTATCTATAACAATCTGTCAACTCCATTCTGTTTTGTGAATGCCATTTTGATTGCAGCCTGTGCAGTACCCTTCACTTTCCCAGCATATGGGCTGGGACAAGAAATCCTTACACCTACCGAAAAGACTAACAATGGGAAAGCCATCAAGTGTCCTCAACCTTGATGGTCTGCCATTCAAATGGGTCCAATCTAGAACAATAGGCTGGCTGCAGTCCAGAGGAACTAGTTTTCCCAGTTTGGAATCCAGGGTGGATTGGAGGGTGTTCATACATTCATTTTTGGGAACTAATGGGTTGTTCTCAGTAATTACTTTTTATCTCCATAGGATCTCTCATGTTAAATTCTAATGTTGCTATTCTGCTATCTCTTAGTGTTCAGAGTACATGTACAGCTTCTGGGAGAGAAAGTATCCAAACTTTTCAAATAAGAGTGTCTATAGTTAAGGTTCTAAAATTTTATTTGGGTCCCCAAATATAAATGACCTGATTTTTCAGAAGTGCTAAGCACCTGCACATCTTAATGAAGTCAGTGGGAACTGCAACTGTTTCGCACCTTTGAAAATTGGGCTACTTTTATTTAAGTGCCTAAATATGGTTTTAGGCACCTAAGTAGTAGGCACTAGGTTGCAAAGCTTTGGCAAGTGAGTTATGCTACTCAGTTCTATATTTTTTTTTAAATCAAATCCAGATGTTGGATTCTTCTTATTCCTTTCCAGTGTCTGGTGGCCATAGGGATAGATGAGGGCTGACCTAGCTAAAATTAATCCACAAAAGAAGGAAGTGATGCTGTAAACTGGGTGATGGCTGTGCCATATACAGTGGGTGCTTGCCAAACTTTTGTCAATTAAGTCAACAGCATGGGAATCATACTTGATTCATCACTGTGAGACTCACCTCTTCAGTGTAGCATATCTCTATTAGGCTATTTTGCTAATGCTCCATACTTTATCATGGATAGCCATTTGTTTCTGGGTGTAATCCAAGTTGTTGATTATGATCTTTAATACTTATGGCCTCTCACGCTGGTAAAAGCCTTCTGTTTTTGTAATTGTTCCACATCTTTCTTGTATTGTGTTGCAAAGGCTGATGTTTGTTGTTTTTTTTAAAAAACAATCTCTGAATGGTGTAGGAGTGTTCATTTACAATTAATTTGACTCTCAAAGTCATCTAATGGTGTTGTTCAGATGGTACTTAAAGTCACATGGTGACAGGCTGAGTTTTGTGTATCAGGAATACAAATTATAAGAGTGAGATTATACTATATATGCTGGTTTTCCTTAGATTCTCAATCTGAATCTGTGTCTCAGCGGCCAGTTAATTTTTTTCCTCATTCCTTTGCTAGTTGCTTTGCCCGCTGCATCAGTGTTGTGCTTTTTCTTCACTACTCAGTTTTATTTCATTGCCATCTCTTAAAGCAGTGGTTCTCAAATGTCATTGCACCATGACCCCCTTCTGACTACAAAAATTACTTCATGACCCCAGGAGGAGGGACTGAAGCCTGAGCCCTGCTGCCCCGGGTGGGGGGATATTCAAAGCCTGAGCTCCACAACCCCGGGCGGGAAGGCCAAAGCCCGACGGCATCATCTCTAGGCAGGGGGCCTGTAACATGAGCCCCGCCACCCAGGGCTGGAACCCTTGGGCTTCAGCTCCGGCCCCGGTGGTGGGGCTCGGGCTTCAGCCCCAGGCCCCAGAATGTCTAAGCCAGCCCTGGCGACCTCATTAAAACAGGGTCATGACCCACTTGAGGTCAACCCACAGTCTGAGAAACATTGTCTTAAAAGAACAATAGTAAGTTTGTTCTTTCTCTCTCTTTTTTTTCACAAGGTAATATCAGTTTTTATTTTTTTAAGTACATCCCAGATCATTACAAGTATCATTCATCAAGCTATTAACATAGATTGGAAAGTTTTGTGAGAAGTAACCCTGTCTTTTAGTTATCAATTCTGTGTGTGTTTTCATAGCACTGTATAAATCGTAATGTTTTTCCAATACTGTGAATTAGACATTTTATAACAAAAAAGCAAGTCATTTCTTTATCAAAGATTGAATGGAGATTTTTAGATCTATATTTTTAAATATGGCATACATAGAGTAGATAGTGCATGATATGTGCAGTGTTAATTTACTTGAGAGGATTTAGCTCCCTTTTCCATTATGTGTTGATTAAAAATTTCTGCTTTTGAAATACTGGAAGTCTGCTCAATGAGTGGCTACCGTATATAAATTATTATTTTTTTTTTTGTGACATAACAAGTCCTGGTTGTTAGGTACTCCTAGATCTGTAGGGGGAACATTCATTACAGCTTACTCATATGACAGTTTCCAAAGCTATACTTCAATAGAGCTGTTGTTTTTCTGAAAGATAATCGCTTGCAACTTCGCTGTTAGTACTGCAGAGAAAATCAGTTTTTGTTATTATTGAACCTCTCAATGTCGTAATGTTTTCTTATGTCCTCTTAAAGATGCATACTATTTTTCTCAAATTTTAATAAATTGTTTTTGACCTACACAGGTCTTATTGGTTAAAGATTTATCAAATTGTATTTTTAGTTAACGAATAGTAACCATGTTTATTAAACTATGAACCTTGCAGACCACAGTATTCTTTCTCATTAAATTGCACTGAAATAATGAATAAAGCAGGGTGAATTTTTTTGGCTGAAACAATTTTTGGCAAAAAATTCAGGTTTGTCAATTCCAGAAACTTGTATGAGTTCATGTCTTTCACCAAATTGTTCGTGCAGAGGGGGGGAAAAAATCCAAAAAGTTCAAGCAATTTGTTTTGACATTTTCAAAATAAACATTTCATTTTTTAAAATTCAAAATGTTTTCATTTCACCCTTCTTTCAATTTTATTGAAAAAAATAAGTTAAAAAAATGCTCAAACTAAACAAAACATTTAGTTTTGAGTTGAACTAAATGTTTAATTTCACCTGAAATTTATTTATTCAATATTTCAGAACTACCAGCAAACCAAAAAATGAGCAAATTTTTAACATGTATATTCAACAGTTACCCCAAACCTCCTTCTAATGGCTGATTCCTCGTGTTATACCTACAAGTCACAACACCTGGAAGCTCTTGCAGAAGAGAAGAGTGAGGGAGGCAGGAACACTTCTTAAACTGTTTTCAGTTAAGCCTGCAGCTGTTAGGGGAAGTGGTTCAGACCTGGGTTTGAGTTAGCAGCAGGCTAGCATGTCTGGCTTAAACCAGGCAGGACCCTGAAGTCCCAAGCTGCCAGGGGAAACAGGCTCAGGGGTAGTCTCGGCACATCAGGTGGCAGTCCCCAAGGGGGTTTCTGTGATCCAACCCTTCACACTACGATCTTTTCAATACCCATACTCGCTAGGCTCTGCATATATTAAAGCTCTCTTGAGCCACCTTATGCTCTGTGGGGATGTACACCCCCAGTCACCTAGAGAATACCACACAGACCTCAGAATTATCCCAGGCAGATAATTCCTACTACTATGGCCCACAAAGATTATCTGAGGCTCCAAGGAAGAGGTAGAGGTTCTAGAGAAGGCCCAGTGCGTCCTTCAGTTCCACACAACCTACAATAACTTCTATCAGCAGGTGAGACAGTGCTGTTGAGAGCCACATGGAACAGCAGGATCTATTTTCTTCTTTCCCTTTCTGGAATTTTGTTTTTGAGAGGCCCAGAACTGAATAACCTCAGTGGGGCCTGGAGATCTTGAACAAAGAATATTCTATCAATTTCTTTCCTACCCCCTCACCCTCCTTCATCACTCTTCTGGGGCCTTTCTCATGAGATATTGCTAAGAAAGGGGGTAGACTTTGTTCTGCATCTTGGAGCAGTGGGGAGAAGTACCTCTGGAGTTCTAGCGCAGCGCGGGTTTACTCTTATTATTTGCTAGTGAAGAAAAGAGGTTGGTGTTCCATTCTACACAGATGAATAACAAATTCATCTATCATTTCAATTTCACAATGCTTGACTGTAGCCTCTATAATCCATACCTTGGATCTTCAAGACTACTTGAAAAATGCCTATTTCCATATAGCAGTTCACTCGGACCCCTGGAAATACCTCTCATGGGAAAGTCTCATTATACCTCATCATGGGAAAGTCTCATTATTATAATACTTCTCATGGGAAAGTCTCATTATGATTACAGGTGCTTCCCTTCAGACACTCCATAGCTCAAAGTGTATTCATCAAGTTTCTGGTGGTCATGCCAGCTCACTAAGTAGACAAGAGTTACAGATTTATCCATATCTCAGTGACTAGCTTCTTCAGGGATGGTTGCTTTATAAGTGAAAAATCCTCTAGAAATAAACTTTGGAGTTTTCACTGCTCTAATGTCTCAGAGCCAACAGACAAAAAATCACTCTTACTCCATCACCAAGCATAAAGTAAATAGGGGCAGTATTAGACTCCACAGTAGTGAAGTCCTACCTACCACAGGACAAGTTCCTCACTATTCACTTCATCACTCAACGTCAGGCTCACCCAAATACATCATTTAGGATGTATTTTAGACATATGGGACAAACAACTTTATGTACCGAGGGGAAGTAGTTTGACAGAGTTCACCGTCCCTCCATGAAAGGATATTTGAGATAAGCATATCTACCAGGCAGACACCACATGGATAGGTTGGTCACACTTTCTCAAAAAGTCTTCTTTCCCATTAGTTTGATGGAAGATGCAGTGGAGTGCCCACACTACCTCTAATAATGGATACATCCACTCTTGAATGGGGAATTATCTGGCTCACCTGCAGACACAAGGGCTTTGGTCTCCCCAAAAATGAATCTCCATATAAATATCCTGGAGCTAAGCACAGTTCGTCAATCATGCACAGCATTCTTGTCCAGACTTCAAGTGACCAGAGTCTAAGTACCGACAAACAATACTACAGCAATGTATGATAAAAGCAGATGGAATACGCCCGTCACCACTGTATCAGAAAGCAATCCAGCTGTGTGACTGGTGCATCAGCTATCAGATCATACTATTGGCCCTTCATTTTCCAAGTTTGCAGAACACCCTAACAGACAATATTATGACAATTCTGAGTGGTCATTCAAAGCCTCAGTATTAGGAGACATCTTTCACAAATGACATTTCTCAATTGGTTGATTCAGTTACTTGGAGATCAGAACTTCTGTTCTCTCCCTGGATATCTGAACCCCAATTGTCACAGACAGCCGAGGACAGACCAGTTTGTCATGGATCAAAACAATGTTTTGCTCCAGAGGAGAATTCAACCGAGGATCTTTGGACATTTTCCTCATCCCCTGGACATCAGGGCTTATGTAGGCTTACCCACATACTTCACTAATACCGAGGACCCTGAGAAGACTCAGACACGATACAGCCCAGATGATAATGATTGCCCTAGCATGGCCCAGGCATTTCTGATACTCTGACCTCATGACCCTGTCAACTCAGCCCCCAATCATGTGTCCAGCTCATGCTGATGTTCTCATGCAAGCCAAAGCTCAGATTCTACCCCCTGCCCCCCCAGGGACACAACATTGTAGCAACTCACAAACTAGATGCTGGTGTGGTGATGGCCACAGACAGAACCTGCTCCACAGAAGTTCAAAACTTTCTGGCTTGTAGTAGAAAGGACTCCACTGGACTGACTTATGCAGCAAAATAGAAGAGAGTGTCTGGGGTATACAGAAGCACCGGTTACCATTCGGGACCCCAGTAGCCATTATTTTAGATTACTTGTTGCCCTGAAGTATTTGGGACTTTCCATTCACTTCATAAGAGTCTACTTGGTAGCTGTTTCGGCTCATCATCCTCTCAGGGGATCACACCATCTTGCACCTCAGTTAAGCCACTTCACCAGAGCACAAATGGCTTCCATAGCTTCCCTAAGAGGCGTTCCAATCTCAGAGATTTGTGGAACAGTTCACATCTGTACCCAGCAGAGTTCGTTGATAGAGGGCTCCAGATCTGACACCTGCTTTGGCAGAGATCTCTTGCAGTCCTTGTTTCATTATTCTGAACACCCATTTGTGGACATGAGCTCACTGCTTGTGGATCACCAGAAGTAGAATGCATGTGGACAGTTACTTGTCCTACAGTAACTTGGATGCATAATATAAAAATGTGAACAGAATAGAAGGATTAGGCACTCCTAAAGGTAGGTTTCCTGAAACATAGGCCCTTCGTAGGGTGGAGGTCTAGGGCCGAAGAGGAATTAGAAAACTTCTAGGTCGGGGTCGGCAACCTTTCAGAAGTGGTGTGCCAAGTCTTCATTTATTCACTCTAATTTAAGGTTTCGCGTGCCAGTAATACATTTTAATGTTTTTAGAAGGTCTCTCTCTGTAAGTCTATATTATGTAACTAAACTATTATTGTATGTGAAGTAAACAAGGTTTTTAAAATGTTTAAGGAAGATTCATTGAAAATTAAATTAAAATGCAGATCTTATCAGTTTAGTGCAGTGGTTCTTAACCTGGGGTGCCTGCACCCCCTGCGGGTGCAAGATGCCCTTTTTGGAGGTGTGAGACATGAAAGATTTTTTTAGATGGCAAATCATCGAAAACACAAATTAAGCACAGGCACATAAGTACAACTACTTTGTTTCATCAAACCTATGTATTTATTAACATTATACATTTTTTAACAATTATTGTAATATACAAACAAAGTTTTTAAGTTTTCAAGTTTTTAAGCTAATTGTAGTGTAATTTTTGATAAAGGGTGAGAGAACATATTTTGAGAACTCCCACGGGCTGCTCGGAGCCAAGTGTAGTGTATTAAATTGCTCCCCATAGGAATGTGCTACTTACAGCGTACTACTTACAGTTGCCAGTCCTGATGCTCTGAGCGGCATGGTAAGGGGACAGGAAACAGGGCGGTTGGGTAGGTGTGGGAATCCTCGGGGGCCTGTCAGGGGTCGGGGGTGTGGATAGGGGTCGGGGCAGTCAGGAGACAAGGAACGGGGACTTGGATGGAGGGGAGATCCGGGGGGGGATGGAAAGGGGTGGGGAATCCCGGGAGGGGGCGGTCAGGAGACAAGGAGCTGGGGGCGGGTTGGATGGGTGGAGGGTTCTGAGGGGGGCAGTCAGGGGGCAGGAAGTGGGCCCGCTGTTTGGGGAGGCACAACCTTTCCTACCCCAGAGTAGTTTATTAAATTTCTCCCCGTAGGAATGTGCCACTTATGGTGTACTACTTACGGCTGCCAGTCCTGGTGCTCTTCAAGTAGCACATTCCTATGGGGAGAAATTTAATACACTACACCAACGGACAGAACCCCAGACTAGTGGCAGGCTGAGCAGCTCAGCCTGCCGCCGGTCTGGGGTTCCGTCCACTGGCTTCTGCCAGCCGGGGTCCCAGCCATTGGCCCTGCTCAGCCCACTGCTGGCCTCTGATTCCATTCACGCAGCAGGCTGAGTGGGGGCGGCAGCAGCGTGTCAGTAAAAATCTGCTCATGTGCAGCCTTTGACACGCGTGCCGCAGTTTGCCAACCCCTGTTCTAGGTGGTTCCAAAAGTTTAGCACTCCTAATAGGTATGATTGGTGATTGGGATTTAATGGAAGATCTGTGGTTAAAACCTCTGCACTTCTTTTGAAAATCTGAACAAGTGTACTTTGTGTAAATACAACGGAGACACTCTGATGTTGAGTAAAACATTCCCTTTCCTGGTTCGTACTATCCAAGAGATTTTAAGAAGAGGAAAGGAAATCTTTTGGATGATTCAGGATTTTGGATCTCTAATTTGAGGGACAATAACATCTAGAGTTGCCAGAGTACAAGAAATAAGTGATGCAGAGTAGAAGACAAAATTTTCACTCTGATTATACTCCAAGCACTCACGACACCACAGTCTAGGATTTGGAGATACCAGTTTCCAGGTGAGGAAATCATGATTCTCAGTAACAATATCAAGAGTATGGGAAGAAGGGGAAAGAGGAGGCCTTTCCACAGGCAGACTCTTCAAGCCCTTGAAAGAGTCCCACAAAAACTCAATTGGGGAAGCAGAGGAGATCCCTGAGCAGTGACCAGAAACAAAAGAGCTCTGTTCCAAATGCCCTGCTGCAGCCGACAGTAGTAATGTTGCATTTGGTCTGTTACATATGGCGCATGGGAACACCCTTTGCTAGGACACTGCAGAGAGAAGAGCAATTTATTTTAATAATGTGCCACCCAAAGTATCATTGAGAGGACAGGGTTTGAAAGGCCTGAACGGGGGTAGAAATGAGGGTGCTGAATTCCTATGTCCTACGTCTTTTTATCTGGTATGAGGTCTACCTTATTCTGAAAGTTTCTAATATCAATGTATATTCAGGAGCTGACACTTGACAAAGTCAGACAGACACATCATGCTTAGAAGATGGAAAGATCAATGTGTTGTCAAAGAAGGTTATTAATTATTTTCATTACAGTTCCTGTTTATCTGTGAAGCCATTAAACTAACTCCCATTTTGATTTGTATTTTCATTGTCAATATTAAAATTAAACAATACCTTAGAGCATAGAATCCAAGTGTGACAAAGCAGCTCTGGAAACCAAGAAGGTTTTGTTTTAATGTGTAGTCTGTAAACTCTCTTCTGTATTGTTCACATTGTCTAAGTGAAAACTAATTTGTGTCAGAGAGGCCTGTTAAGCGTAAAAAAAAGAATGTTTATTCCCTATAAGAACAATATGAAGAAACGTGCCAGTAGCAGATATTTCTCAGATAGTCTCTTTGGGTATCCTGCAAAAAATGATCCGAGAGTGGCGATCAGAATACCTCTTTTGCTTTGTGCAACAATAATCAGTCTATTGGCCATTGCTCTTATGTAGATTATAATGCAGAACTTGGGCAATGCAGAAGGGAGTTAAGGATAAAAAAAAAGAAAGAAAGAAAAAAGCCCTGTGGTAGCAGTCTGCTATTTGTTCTTCCAAGGAATGCTCACTCTTCCTATGCAGTGTTGCTTGCCTGATTAGAAAGCCTGTAAAGAACATGGAGTCTTTGAGAAAAAAATAATTAGAAGTACTTGAGGCTGCTATGTATGGTATTATTCAGCTTTGTGTTTACTTAACTATGTCGTATATATTATACAGTTGAACGAACCTTCCCCATTGAGTAAATTTCAATAGACTAAATGGGCCCAGAGAGTCAAATGTGTTAACATTACCCTGTCACACTGCAACGCTAAATGGTTAAACAAGGTTTCTTGGAGATTTCTAGTACAGTCAGACCAGAGGCCTCAACCTGGTTAGTTCTATGTCTGCAAACACCATTCAAAACCTTTTTAATTTTCATTAAAGAAGAACAAATAATTAAAGCATTTGAAATGTGAAGTATAAAATGAGGATTTCATTTTAACAGTGTCACTTATTTCCTTTCCTTTTAGCTATAGAGAATTTTTATAAACAAAAAAAAGTCTGACAGTCTCTTAGGTGGTAATTTTCTTTTTTGTGGGAAGAGAAAATGTTAATTGAGATGGTCTGGGGCTGTTGTTTAAGTCCCATCCTGTTTCCTAGCAGACAAAACAATACAGTAACACAGAAAACAGAAGGGAAAATAATAAGATACTTTTCTCTAGTAGCTTCCCAAGTATTGAAGTCAGACTGACTGGTCTGTAGTTCCCTGGCTCCTCCTTTCCGGTCTCCTGGGACCTTTCCTGTCATCCATGAGTTTCCAAATATTATTGCCAGTGGCTCTGAGATTTCTTCAGCTAATTCCTTCAGTACCCTCAGGTGAATAGCATCAGGACCCGCTGATGTGAATTCA
The DNA here is from genome assembly GCF_965140295.1 of Lepidochelys olivacea. NCBI lineage: Eukaryota > Metazoa > Chordata > Testudines > Cheloniidae > Lepidochelys > Lepidochelys olivacea. The sequence goes on along the minus strand of NC_140411.1, from coordinate 69,626,786 downwards.
TTCAAACTGGTCAGAAGATCACTGACATGTTCTTTACTTATCCCGATCTGCATCCCTCCCCCTTTATTGTTTATTGTAACTTTGCTAGTTGCCCGATCACGTTATTTTTTTGTGAGAAGACTGAAGCAAAGTAGGCACAGAGCAGCTCTGCCTTCCTGTCATCTTCTGTTACCAGCTAACCTTCTCCATTGAGCAGCACACCCACACCATCCTTGATCTTTTTTTTTTCTTCTGACATATTTGAAGAACCCCTTCTTGTTGTCTCTAACATTCCTTGTTGGTATTGTGAGGGGAGATTGGCCATTGAAAATGGTGAGGGATAACTTTTAGAACATTGATCAATTTTCAGGTGAATAACATGAGGAAAATGGGTGTAACTGAATTTTGAATTATGTTCAGTAGGTCTGTGCATTGTAGGGATTTGGAAGAGCTGTTGCCATGTGAGAGGTAAATGCAGATGCAATTTCTATATATGAAATGAGATGCAGGAAGCTGGCAAGGGGAGAATTGTAGGACTGAGTCACTTCTTGGGGAAAATTTGCAGAAGGTCAGTCAAAGTTTTACTACTTTTGTAGGGAAAATTGTGCAGCTTATGTCATCTACTGTCACCAAGGCAGCTTGCTGTGTATATATACTTTAACTACATATCATGGGTAAGAACATAAGAACGGCCGTACTGTGCCAGATCAAAGGTCCGTCTAGCCCAGTATCCTGTCTTCCGACAGTGGCCAATGCCAAGTGCCCCAGGGGGAATGCACAGAACTGGTAATCATTAAGTGATCCATCCTGTTGCCCATTCCCTGCTTCAGGCAAACAGAGGCTAGGGATACCATCCCTGCACATCCTGGCTAATAGCCATTGATAGACCTGTCCTCCATGAACTTACCTAGTTCTTTTTTGAACCCTATGATCGTCTTGGCTTTCACAACATCCTCTGGCAAGGAGTTCCACCAGTTGTGCGTTGTGTGGAAAAAATACTTCCTTTTGTTTGTTTTAAACATGCTACCTATTAATTTCATTTGGTGACCCTTAGTTCATGTGTTATGAGAAGGAGGAAATAACACTTCCTTATTTATTTTCTCCACACCAGTCATGATTTTATAGACCTTTAGCATATCCCGGCCTTAGTCGTCTCTTTTCCAAGCTGAAAAGTCCCAATCTTATTAATCTCTCTTCACATGGAAGCTGTTCTATATCCCTAATCATTTTTGTTGCCCTTTTCTGAATCTCTTCTGGTTCCAATATATATTTTTTGAGATGGGGCGACCACATCTGCACACAGTACTCAAGATGTGGGCATACATGGATTTATATAGAAGCAATATGATATTTTCTGTCTTATCTAACCCTTTCTTAATCATTTCCAACATTCTGTTCGTTTGACTGCTGCTGCACATTTAGGGGATGTTTTCAGAGAACTATCCACAATGACTCCAAGATCACTTTCTTGAGTGGTAACATCTAATTTAGACCCCATCATTTTATATAGGTAGTTGGGATTATGTTTTCCAATGTGCATTACTTTGCATTTATCAACATTGAATTTCATCTGCCATTGTGTTGCCCAGTCACCCAGTTTTGTTAGATTCTTTTGTAGCTCTTCACAGTCTGCTTGGGACTTAACTATCTTGAGGAGTTTTGTATCACCTGCAGATTTTGCAACCTCACTGTTACCCCTTTTCCCAGATCATTTATGAATATGTTGAATAGGACTGGTCCAATACAGACCCCTGGGAGACACCACTATTTACCTCTCTCCATTCTGAAAACTGACCATTTATTCCTACCCTTCATTTCCTATCTTTTATCCAGTTACCAATCCATGAAAGAACCTTCCTTCTTATCCTGTGATAGCTTACTTTGCTTAAGAGCCTTTGGTGAGGGAACTTGTCAAAGGCTTTCTGAAAATCTAAGTACACTATATCCACTGGATCCCCCTTTCCACATGCTCGTTGACCCCCGTCAAAGAATTCTAGTAGACTGGTGAGGTATGATTTCCCTTTAAAAAATCCATGTTGACTTTTCCCCAACAAATTTTGTTCAGGTATTTGTCTGACAATTTTGTTCTTTACTAAAGTTTCAACCAGCTTGCCCAGTCCTGAAGTCAGGCATACCGGCCTGTAATTGCCGAGATCACCTCTGGAGTCCTTTTGAAAAATTGGTGTCACATTAGCTATCCTCCAGTCATTTGGTACAGAAGTTGATCGAATGATAGATTACAAAGTAGTTAGTAGTTCTGCAATTTTATATTTGAGTTCCTTCAGAACACTTGGGTATCTGTGGATTACAGATGATATCTGTTGATCACAGAGAATAAAGAAGAGTATCTTAATCTATGATTCTGAAAATTCAATCTAGAGTTAATGTAATTTTGCACTTATGATTGTATGTTGTTAAATAATAAACCTGATTCCAGATGGTTTAAAGGGTATTGTATAAAGCTTTGTTGGCTTATATAATCAGTTCTTGTCTTGTAGACTTCTGTCACATCACTCTCGTGCTCTTATTTCCCCACTCTAGTTTGTCCAAAATGGTGCTGTAATTTTTTTTTCTCACCCAGTGATCTGATCCTGATGCCTCTTTTCTTTTTAATCCCTGCACTGACTTGTCTATCATGCAAAGATCAAATGTCTTTTCCTTACCTGTAGGCATCACAACTCCATTCCATCCTGTATCTTGGAATTCATTATGTCCACCAAACCCCTCAGTTATGCCCATGATTGCAGCACTGATGCCTCACTAATTTTTCTTTCACTCTTCTCCATACTTATTTCCAGTCACTTTCAGTTTGCTAAGCCTTCACCCCTTCTCCTTGGTCATGTATCACCTTTGACTTACCTCTTCCAGATTTCACATAAGAAATGAGCCTGTACTACTACAAAATACAAATAATAATAACTTTATTCACCAAGTGCTTCCATTTAACTGAATGTTAATACCCACCTGAGTAAAGTTACTAATATTTGTAAGTGTTCACAGGATCTGTACCACTAGACTGTAAATTAATGGCGTAGGGACTATTTGTGTTATAGTACAGTGCCAAGAACAGTGTGTTTGATTGTATTAATAATTTAAAAAATCGTCTTACCTTAAAACCTGGCTTAGTATATAAAAATGTTCAAACTTGGAAATTATAAATAAGTTCTTCTTTCCATATGTTTGCATGCATAATTGCCATTGACAGTAGGCATTATTATGCAGAGGAAAACAAACCCCAGAGTGTATGTATCAGTCATGTAACGTTAGGTTTTTCAAAAGCTTTTCATACAAAAAAAAAAAAGCTTTGTTTCAACCTCTTGAATAAATCTGCATTTCATTAAAATCACAAAATTATTTCTCTCCTTCATTGTTTAAAAAAAACATAGATGTAATGGATACATACAAAAGCAGAAAATTTAAAAGGCAGTTTTCTTTCTTTCTTTCTCTCTTTCTCTCTCTCTTTCTCTAATCAACAACCTACGAACGTAGTTCAACATTTTAAAGCTGAGATGCCTAAAGTAATGCACCTAAATCCATATTTAAACACCCAAATAAGAGGCCTGATTTTCAAAGGTTCTGAACATTCATACCTTCCATTGATTTCAGTATTATCAGTGAAAATGTTAAGAAAAATTGTTTTTGCACATAGAAGAGGCAGAGATTCATCCTACTGTGTAGGGACGGCACCAAATTTTGAAATAGGCAGCATACAGCTAAACTGTGTTACAAATTATGCTACAGTGAAGAATGCTATCATGAATTAGGTTGCTCACATATATATTTTTTTCAAGTGATTCCTGGCTCGGGGCAAGATGAACCCGGTTTCAAAATTAAGTGTAACTCAAGATGGATTTTTTTCTGCAACATTTAACCACTATTTTATTCTGTGCTTTATGACCTTTTTCCTTTAAAGGTACAAAGATAGTGTTTACTTTCCACCTTTACTGAAGGAAATCCTTCATGTACTCTTATCATAACTTCTCATATATCTAGTGGTCTTAGCCAAGCTTAGCACATAAAATAGTTCACTAAACTAGATGATTCCTATAGGTTAGGCAAATTTGCTTCTACCAATTAAGGAGATTCTGCTGATCTCTTGACAGTCCTAGGTTTGCCAACCCCGACAATTTAGACGTTGTCTCTCACTAAGTATTTCTCTGTTACATAAAGTACAGATCAAACGGCTCTTTTTTAAAGAGGAGTGTCAAGTTTTCCTTTTTGAGAAGTAAGGTATCACTAGGAGTCATGTTATATTAAGTGGACAGATTTGCTGTGTGGTAATGATCAAGGCAGACAACATCCACTAGAAAAAAAACATGTTTATTACCTTCTATACTTAACTGATACAATTTTACTTATAGTTTTCTAGGAACATTAAAGAAGTATACTTAACTAAGTCCTGTCTTTATTTGGGACTTAATGTATCTTAAAATCTCCATAAAAGAATATAATTTCAAGAATCTAATTTACATTGTAAGACTTAGCATAGATTTAATTGATTTTGTTTATTGAAAGCTGCTATGTAATATCTCTGTGTAACTTGATCATACATAATTATTGTGAAATATTTTTCCTTCATAATATAATAGAATGGAATTTGGTGGGCTCTAGTAGACCATGTGTGGTATGAGGAATAATAGGCAATTGCATGAGCGTTTTAAAATAATAATGTCCTTGATTTCATTTCTCTCATTTATGCCAAACTGAACAATAACTTCTTTCAGAGAGGTTACAGTTCACTGGCATAGGCAGATAGAACACATTGGGTGTATAATATATGGTCACTGAGACATATTATTGTTATAATAATGATACTTAGTAATTCTATACATTCACAAAGCTCTTTCCAAAGGTGGGTAAGCACAATTATCCCCTTTTTACAGAATGAGTACTTGTCGCACATAGAGGTTAATTGAGTTGCCTAAAGTAACACTGTGACTCAGAATCAGAGTTTGTAATTAAACCTGGGTCTCCTGACTTTCGTACTTTGTCCACTGGTCCCTGTACTCAAATAATCCTGGGCCAGGTAGATACCATAGAAATATCTAAGATAGATAACAGAATCAGAGAAACTTGCTTTTCTTTGTTTAATAAATAACTTGCACTAGGATATGTAACAACTATCTGAATGGTGCATAATCTAAAAACTATGCATCTTTTAATAAATTGATTCTAGGAATCTGAAAAGTCTAGAGAAAATATTCTGTCATATTTTTTTTAAAAAAGACAGTACACATCCTGAGCAATCTAGGAACTGCAGTTATCCCCTAGAAGTGGTCTGTAAATAATCGCTGTTATGAAAGCAAATAAGTAAATTAAAAATGAAATTGTATCAGAGAGGTAACAAACTTTCTTTTTTGGCTTCACGTTAACATAGGACATGAACCACTTACAGTCCACAGGGCTCTGGCAGGGGTTCTACAGAATGAAACATTTTAATAACCAAATAGTAGGGGCTTTGGGGATTGGAAGAGGAATTGGACTATGAGAGGCTCTTACTCATGCCAAAGTGGCCAACATAAACTCTGGAGAAACATTGCAGTATAGCTTAATGAAATACAGAATTATACTGTTTCTGAGAAAAAAAAATGATGGGTATCAGACTCTGGCTTGAGACCTTCGCCTGAAGGAGCACCTGCTTCAGTACTGAGGCTTGTGTTGGATTGGAGGCCAATCTCAATGAATGGTGACAGTTCATTCTCCGCAGCCGCCACCTCTCTGAAGAGGTGCAGAAACCACTCTTCTTCAAGAGCACCAAAGGAAAGGTCTCAAGACCAATCAAAACCTCACCAGGCCTTGTGGAGACTCTTCTTCCTACTCCAGGAAGAATATGGCTGATGCCAGCACACAGGATGGAGCGGGTCCTTCCAACCTCTCCCCAGTACTGCCTAGGGATGCAACAGACGCTGTACTGCCAACTTGTATTCTGGCCCTTTTGAATCCAGCACCAACAAGGATGATGGTGGCACTGACTGTATCCACATCAGTGGAATATCAGGTGTCAGTGAACCTCATCTGCCTTTCTCTGCTCTCATTTGATCCAGGACATCACCAGGGCTATGCATCCACAGCCTCACTGCCTGGACAGGCCACTAAACCTTTTGGTCTGTTGGAACTGCATCCTGATGTTCCCTTGCTGCAGACTGTGGAAGTGAGTCTGATGCTGGGCGTGGCACAAATAAACTCTTGGCAGCACTGCACTTTTGCACTGCCAATGTTACCGTGGTCGTGTTCTCCACCCTACACCTCAGCACCATCAGCAGCTTTGGTACCGTCACTGACATCCTTACCAATGCTGCTGCCAGTCCTGGAGACAATTGAAGGTTACACGGTGCTGGCTGCACCATTTTCACAGTCAGCATGGATCCCTCTCTCACTTTGGATGACTGATGAGTTGGACTGGTTGCTCACACCCTCGGGATTGGCTCCACCTTTATCCCCAGAATCCCCTGAAACTTCTCGTCATCCAGGTCAAGATCAGCAGCCTTCCCGCAGTTGGAACAGGAGCCCCTGGCCTGGTGCCTACTGGCCACCAATCTCTTACCCTTATGCTCCATGCAATTTATGGGATGCTCTTCTGTTACGGAGGTTAAACTCCTCCTCTTGCTCTAAGACAAGATCACCTGAAACTTGAGTGTCTGGGGCTGTCACGCCACCACAAGTTCAGGCACCAGTTTTCCTCCGTCTTGCAGAGACTCCAGAATTGTCCCTGTTCAGGAACAGGCGCCATCACTGGCATAGTTAACTGTCTCTTCATTGACCCTGGACAGTTAGACTTCCTGGCATTCAGTGCCTGAGAACTTCAAGGTTTACCAGGACCTTTTGCAGCACCTAGCTACTTTCCTGGGAATCCAAGTGGAGACTAGCCAAGAGGTGTTGGACATCCTGCAGCCATCTGCATTTGGGAGAGTGACCCTTCCTATTAACATTGCACTCCTAGAGCCTGTAAAGGTTCTTTGTAGCACTACTGCGAAGTGTTTCGAGAAGCATTACTTTGTCCTGATGAAGGGTTTTAGTAGCTTTACTCTCACCAGTGTCCTAATTCACTGGTCATAATTGCGGTGAATGACAGTTTGAGAGGGCAGATTTAAGTCCACTGACAAGGACAAGGATGGACTTAGTGGGTAGAAAGATCTACACCTCTTCCTCCCTGCAAATGTGGATTCGGAAACAAGTAGGCACTGTTGTCCAAATATGTATTTGTAAATTGAATGACTGTCTAAATTTACAGACCAGCTGCCTGAAACCTCCAGGAAGGAATTTCAGATGGGTTGCTGAAGGCTGCTTGATGGCCAGAATGTTACTGCAGTCTGCTCTAGATGTGGCAGATAGTCCCACCAAAGTGATAGCCTCGGTGATGACCATGGGAAGGACATTCTGGCTGCAAAGTTTGAGCATTGCTCCAGACACGCAACAGGCTATAGAGGACCAAATCGCACCTGGAGCTGCAGCTAGCAAGAGTTGTCAAGAGTAACAAGAAGGGTTTCTTCAGGTATGTTGGCAACAAGAAGAAAGCCAAGGAAAGTGTGGGCCCCTTACTGAATGAGGGAGGCAACCTAGTGACAGAGGGTGTGGAAAAAGCTAATGTTGTCAATGCTTTTTTTGCCTCTGTCTTCACTAACAAGGTCAGCTCCCAGACTGCGCTGGGCAACACAGTATGGGGAGTAGGTGGCCAGCCGTCTGTGGAGAAAGAAGTGGTTAGGGACTATTTAGAAAAGCTGGACGTGCACAAGTCCATGGGACCGGATGCGTTGCATCCGAGAGTGCTAAAGGAATTGGCAGCTGTGATTGCAGAGCCATTGGCCATTATCTTTGAAAACTCATGGCGATCGGGGGAAGTCCCGGACGACTGGAAAAAGGCTAATGTAGTGCCCATCTTTAAAAAAGGGAAGAAGGAGGATCCTGGGAACTACAGGCCAGTCAGCCTCACCTCAGTCCCCGGAAAAATCATGGAGCAGGTCCTCAAGGAATCAATCCTGAAGCACTTACACAAGAGGAAAGTGATCAGTAACAGCATGGATTCACCAAGGGAAGGTCATGCCTGACTAATCTAATCACCTTCTATGATGAGATTACTGCTTCTGTGGAAAAGGGAAAGCAGTGGATGTATTGTTTCTTGACTTTAGCAAAGCTTTTGACACCGTCTTCCACAGTATTCTTATCAGCAAGTTAAAGAAGTATGGGCTGGATGAATGCACTGTAAGGTGGGTAGAAAGTTGGCTAGATTGTCAGGCTCAACGGGTAGTGATCAATGGCTCCATGTCTAGTTGGCAGCCGGTATCAAGTGGAGTGCGCCAAGGGTCAGTCCTGGGGCCGGTTTTGTTCAATATCTTCATAAATGATGTGGAGGATGGTGTGGATTGCACTCTCAGCAAATTTGCGGATGATACTAAACTAGGAGGAGTGGTAGATACGGTGGCAGGTAGGGATAGTATACAGAGGGACCTAGACAAATTGCAGGATTGGGCCAAAAGAAATCTGATGAGGTTCAACAAGGACAAGTGCAGGGTCCTACACTTAGGACGGAAGAATCCAATGCACCGCTACAGACTAGGGACCGAATGGCTAGGCAGCAGTTCTGCGGAAAAGGACCTAGGGGTGACAGTGGACGAGAAGCTGGATATGAGTCAACAGTGTGCCCTTGTTGCCAAGAAGGCCAATGGCATTTTGGGATATATAAGTAGGGGCATTGCCAGCAGATCGAGGGACGTGATCGTTCCCCTCTATTCGACATTGGTGAAGCCTCATCTGGAGTACTGTGTCCAGTTTTGGGCCCCACACTACAAGAAGGATGTGGAAAAATTGGAGAGAGTCCAGCAAAGGGCAACAAAAATGATTAGGGGACTGGAACACATGACTTATGAGGAGAGGCTGAGGGAACTGGGATTGTTTAGTCTGCAGAAGAGAAGAATGAGGGGGGATTTGATAGCTGCTTTCAACTACCTGAGAGGTGGTTCCAGAGAGGATGGTTCTAGACTATTCTCAGTGGTAGAAGATGACAAGACAAGGAGTAATGGTCTCAAGTTGCATTGGGGGAGGTTTAGGTTGGATATTAGGAAAAACTTTCACTAGGAGGGTGGTGAAACACTGGAATGCGTTACCTAGGGAGGTGGTAGAATCTCCTTCCTTAGAAGTTTTTACGGTCAGGCTTGACAAAGCCCTGGCTGGGATGATTTAATTCGGGATTGGTCCTGCTTTGAGAAGGGGTTTGGACTGGATGACCTCCTGAGGTCCCTTCCAACCCTGAGATTCTATGATTCTATGACTTGCCCTTTGATGCTCGGGTCCTCTTTTTGGACAAAACTGATGAAACTTTGCACTCCTTCAAGGATTCTAGGGCCACCCTACATTCCTTGAGGGTATATATATCAGCAGTGCAAAGACACCAGCGTGGCAGTCAGCAGCAGCAGCAGCAGTACTGCCTGGAACACTCTGAGCATGCTTTCCCTCCTCTGAGATAGCAGGACTACCCAAGAAAAAGACAATGGTCCCAGAGGTATTCAGGTTCTGGGTTTGCCCAGTCTACATGTCTCCCCCCAGTACCCCAGAACCCCCATTTTGACTTGTCTGTTCACAGCTGTTGTTCAGTCCATTCTTCCATTACCCTGTTTCCTCACCCCCTCATTCGAGGACAGACAGACTAGCTTGCTTTCTCAATGTTTGGGGTTCAGTTACCACTGACAGCTGGATCCTAAGCACTGTCAGATCAGACTGTGCTATCCAGTTCCTCTCTACACGTCCTCCCTTCCCTCCTTCCCTGTCCCTCTTCAGGAACCCACCTCACAAGATACTGCTTGTCAATCAGGTGTGCTCTTTACTGGCTTTGGGAGCAGTGGAGGAGTTTTCTCTGGAGCACTGAGGTCAAGATTTTTATTCCGGGTCCTTTTGTGGTTCCCAAATCCACCTATTCTCAATTCTGAAACCTCAACAAATATATCAGATAGATGAGGTTCTGAACAGTCACCCTATCAACTCTCCTCCCCATGTTAGAACGACTGGTTTGCTGCTTGGGACCTTCAGGACACTTATTTCTACATGGCAATTTTCCCAAGCCACGGAAGATTTCTGTGGTGGTTCATGGGAATGGCAAACCACTGCTACAGGAGGCCATGCCTGTGGACGGTCAGTGTCCTCAAATGTCTCGTCGCTCACAGTCAACTTACCCTGACGGGCCACATGCAGGCCACAGGTTGCCCACAACTGCATTACACTGTGCTTACTCGACTGTCTGGGTCTCATCCCAAACACTGGGAAGTCAACCACTCAGAAAATCAAGTTCACTGGAGCCCTAATAGACTCTACCAATTCTAGAGACAGAATTTTTTTCTTTTTGCAGACAGAGCATTTTCATATGATTTGCTGCCTTTGTCTTGGTCTGCAGTTGCAACCTTCCATGACAGTTTGTATAGGCCTGAGGCTTTTGGGCCATATGTCTGCATGCTTGCAGGTGGTTCAATTTGCTAGGTTATGCCTTCACCCTCTTCAGATGTGGCTGAAGACGGTTTACCATCCAATCCTTCATTCCTTGGACAAGTTGGTCTGCCTCCCTGTGTTGATCCTGCACTCCTGGCAGTGGTGGATGGTTCAGGGGAATGTATGTCAAAGCATTCCCTTCATCCAGCCCTTACCACCCAGGACTGTTGTCACTGATGCGTCCCTGTTAGGTTTGGGAGCACATCTGGGGTCACTGAAGGTTCAGTGTCTGTGGTCAGAGGAGGAAGCTTCACTGCATATCAATGTGCTGGAGCTTCAGGCAATCTACAATTCCTGTCACACTTTTTTGACTGCCTCAAGGGTTCAGTGGTTCACATATTTACCAACCAGAGCTCCACAATATATTATGTGAAAAGGCAAGGAGGAGCATACTCCAGGATTCTCTGCCAACCAGCAATCAGTCTGTGGAAGTTCTGCATTAGAGTGAGTATCGTTCTCATGGCCAACCACTTGCTTGGGGTCCAGAATCATCTCACAGACCATCTCAGCTGGAATTTTTACCCGAGTCATGAGTGGTCACTGATGTCTAGCATTCTTTGAGTCATCTTTGCAACTTGGGGCATCCCAATGATCAACCTGTTCACTGCAAGAGACAACAGGAAGTGTTATCGTGTTGCTTCTGAGGGGGCCTCGGTCCAGGCTCCCTGACCAGCGCCTTTCACCTGAGCTAGCAACCAGCTCTTCTGTATGCTTTTCCTATGATCCTGATCATTTCACAGGTTATCCTCAAGCTGAAAGCTGATTAAGCCAGTTCATCTTTGCCACAGCGTGGCTGAGGCAGTGTTGGTTTTCCCACACCTTCTCACATTGTCAATTCAGTCTCCCGTACCCCTTTCTCTCCATCCTGACCTGTTCATGCAGAATCATGGTCACACTTAGCATCCCATGCTCAGCTCCCTGTATTTCACTGCATGGCTGCTCTGCAGCAAATAAAAAGGAAGAGTGATGTTTGGTGGCTATTTGACAGGTCCTACTCAATAGTAGGAAACCCTTTACCACAATGGACTCTTTAGCAAAATGGAAGCAGTTTTCAGTGTGGTCATTGGCCCATGAAGTTCAGCCAACACTGTCTTGTATCCAGGACATCTTAGAGTATTTTCTGCATCTTTAGTCATTGGGCCTTACACTTACCTTGCTGAGGGTGCATCTAACAGCAATCTCAGACTTTCATCCATCAATTCATGTAAGATTGGTGTTTGCCAATGCCATGGTAGCAAGATTTTTAAAAGGAATTCTTCATCTCCATCTGCCAGTGTAGGAACCAGTTCCTTTGGGGGGACCTTAAAGCAGTCTTGACGGCTCTAATGGGACCTCCGTTTGAGCCTCTGGCATCCTGTCCCTTTCCTCTCTTGTGTCAAAAAACTGTCAAAATCTCCTCGTGGCAATGACCTCTTTAAGGAGAGTGTGAAAGTCACAGGCTTTGATGGCAGAGCCTCCTTATATACAGTTCTCCAAAGACAGTGATATTGCGGCCTCACCCAAAATTTTTCATTTGAACCTTGCAGTGTATTTGCCTGTGTTTTTTCCTAAAGCCATGTTCATACCCGGAGGAGTAGTATCTTCATGCATTGAACTTCAGATGTTATCTCACGTTTTTATTTGAACAGGACTAAACCCTTTTGGGCTTCACCTTGTCCGTTTGTGTCATATGCAGACTGTATAAAGGGGCAGTCAGTCTCCTCATAGATAATCTCTAAGTGAATAAATTTCTGCATCAACACTGCATACAAAACAGCTTCGGCTACACCTCCTGAACAGGTATACGCCCATTCTAGGAGAGCACAAGCAAATCAATGCATTTTGAAGCAATGTCTCAATATTGGACATTTGCAGAGGTGCCAGGTGTTCATCGATACATCTGTTTGCGAACAATTATGCCATTATTGTGGTGTCCAGAATAGATGCAAACAGGGAAGCTGTTTCTGCAATCCTTGTTTAAATAGACTCCGAGCCCTACCTCCTCTGGGTACTGCATGTGAGTCACCTAAGTGGAATACACGGCTGCTAGGGTGACCATATTTCCCTAAATTGAAAACGGGAATGCATGGGACTGGCCTGAGCCACCTGGCACTGCTGCTAAGCCCCCCACCTCTGTGCTCCCAATTGAGCAAGGTAGCAGAGATGTGGGGGAAGAGGAATGGGTATGGGCTGGGATCTAGGCAGTAAAGCAGGATGTGAGTGTGCAAGTGTGTGAGTACTTTTGGGTTCAGAGCCAGGAGGTGAAGTTATTGAACTACGATCCAGCTAGCAGTGTGCTGCTCCTTTGGAGGCTGGGATAGCAGAGGGTCGGGGCAAGAAAGAGGGTCCGGGTAGTGGGAGGACCAAGGAGACTCTAGATAGCAGCCTTGGGAAACTGGGGAAGGCCAGAATGTGGCAGAAACAAGTGGACTGGGGAGGGAAAGTGACCGGTGGGATGGGGGAGCTGGAGAGGCCTTCGGGACTGGCGTTGAAGGATGGTTGGGTGAGGCCCATGTGGAGGCTTTGGGGGCAGGGAGGCATGAGGCATGGGGAACTGAGGAGGGGGCATGCTGTGCTTGGTGCCCCGGCAACCTCAATCACAGTAGTGTTCTTGCACTGCTTATAATAATGTGATCAAACCAAATTAGAAGGGACTATGAACAAGAGAAGGATAGTATGAAATTGTAGCAAAAATTAAAGACTATGGTTCTGATCCAACTCCTGTTGAAGTCAATGGGAAAGCTTGCAATGATTTCAGTGGGTGTTTGATCAGCCCATATAATAGCTGGGAAAATGCAGTGGAATTGTTTCAGGGTCCCAAGAAGCACTTCAGACTTTTATTTGACTACAGAATTTTATTTGTACAATTCACCAAATAGTGGCAAATGTTTCTATATGCCTCCAAGACAATAATAAAAGAGTAGAAGATAAATTACTTGTAGTGGTGAAAAGGAGACAAAAGTTAAGAATCAGATATCCAGAAATAGAAGATCATTTTAAATGTAATAGAAATTAATTGCTGATAGGCCAATCGGGCAATGGGATAATAATCTGCCGTAAGAAAATCTGTAATGTGCTGTTACTGAATGTATGCAAGGAAAAACTGGATTTAGCAGGTTAGATATTCTTCCACATATGCAGTAGTTGTACAAGGAGATCACTTCAGCTGTAAAGCATATGAAACAGATATTCTTATGGAAGGATTAAAAACAAAACAAACAAACAAAACTGGTACTGATTTTGAAAGTAATAAATAGCTGAAAGCCATTCCTTGGGCTTAGGAGGCTATTTCGAAAATCATTTGGTGGCGAAAAAGGTTGTCTCTCTCCCTCCCTGCCCCTGCCCCAGCAAGTTGCCATTTATGCCCTATGTTACCACACTTTCAGATCTTAACAGACCAAGCAAGGCAGCTCTTTGAAAATTTTAGTACTTGAGACAAGAAGCTCTCTGGCAAAGTTTGAGAACAGATTGAAATATCTGTGTTTCACAATCTATGCAATGTAATATTTTTCCAGTTAACATGTACATCATTAAACAATCAACAGCTGGCATGTTGGGAAATACATAGCAATGTAAAGTGTGTGTGTGTGTATACACATGCATATATGCACACATATACATACAAATATAAATACACCATTGAATGCTGAACTTAAACTCCAAACAGGAAAAGGGTACTTTTTTACATTGTGCTGGAGATTGATTTTTGAAACAAAAATCTTACTATTTGAACCCAAATCTTTGTTTGAATGCTTGTCCATCTGCCTCTAAACAGTCTTCTGACATTGAGAGTTAATTTAGAAAAGTCTGCAAAAGTTAATCTTTCAGGAAGTTTTAGAATGAACAGTTAAATTGGAAAATTTATCTAATAGTTACATTCTATATAAAAATGTTGTTTAGTGGCTAAACCACCGCACTGAGAACCAAAAACTCTTGATTATTTATTCTCAATTTGTACTTGTCCTGGCAAGGCATTTTCACTGCTCTGTTTTGACAGCTGTAAAATGGGGATAATGCTACTTGTTCCTGACTCACAGGGATATGGTGATGAATTAATTAAGTTCATGTTTGTACAGTGTTTTCAATATGTGAATGGACTGGGTGAGAGCAGAGTATTATTACTATTTTCAAATAAGAAAGCTAACTTAAATACTTATATTGTAGCTATATAATAGAGAAATGTGGAAGGCAAGGGCAAACCACCACAGGGGTTCAGAGGAGTGACATGGTTAGAGCTTTGGGAGCTCGTAACAATTTTAGAAACATTTGGTATAGGTAGTGGTAGAGTGAGATAAAGAGCAGGAAAGCCTGAAAAGAATACACTCCCCTTGTTGTCCCTGAGGAAAAAGATATCCTAGCAGAAAGTGAAAGAGAATTCTCTTTTGTCAGGCCCTTCCCTCTAATGTGTTCAGTGAGTCACTTTTATCCAACCAGCTCCTATCATGTTGCTGCTAATGGATATCTCAGACCGTTGTGGGGTGTTTTTTGTACCTTTTTGGGTTCTTTGTCTCTGAAATACTTATCCCCGTCATTGTGTTGGAGCTCTAGACTATCTGACAGGCAATGGCTGTTTTTTTAATTATTAGTATTAATTCCTTTGTCATTCCGAGATAAGTCTTCTACGTAGTTCTGCAGCTATATTTTACTTCAGATACCTAGTGTGCTCTGTTTTTCTGTACTATGTCAATAATATATTTTGGCATTCTCTGAATTATTCTATGTGCTGTCTTATTTATTTCCAGTATTCATAAGCTAGAAGAGGTGAATGCAGTACCAGGTTGGCAGAATTAATTTCGTGTCGTCAGTGGTCTTTGTTATACTAGGTGTTGGATTCCATTTTTCTAAAATGTGGTCTAAGGAGAAGCATTGTTTCTAGGGAGCAGTTCAAATATCTTCAGTTTTGTTTCAGAGAAGGAAGCGATCCTATGGGTAAGATCTTCACTCTTACTTGAGCCCCTTTATGCCACTTAAAAGAGTCAGAATGGTGTAACAGGTCCTGAAAATCCACGTAAACCTCTGGGGTACAATTCCGCTGGCAAAAGAACTGTGGTAGATAGACAAAAGGCTGCCTCCAGGGGTGACATTTGCAAGCTGCAGCATGAGGTGTGTACCAGAGGCAGGTGAGAAGGGCATGCCAGGGGCTGGACTGCTGCCCATAGTGCTGCAGAGATTGCAAGCAGCACTCTACTTAATAGAGCACTCTGGGAAGGACACACCCCCCACACACACACACCCCTTACCCCCCAGTCTGTATTGTCAGTGGGCTCTCCAGGCCTTGGAACAATCTGGGATTTAGAGGTAGCAAAGGTGGCTTAAGTTCTGGGCTGCAGATTCTTTGCTCTTGGATACATAGCACAGAATCTGACCCTATATTTCCACTCCATATAATCCTTCTGTAGGAGAGATGTTTCCATTCACAGCTTTCCTCCCTTTCTGTTTCCCATCCCTTCACTAAATTCAACAAAGTCCTGAGAGAGATAAGTTATGATATATCAGAATAATTCAAGCTAGCTCCTGCTGGGATATGTTCATGGTTTGGGAGGGTCACCTAAGTCTTTGCCAGAGGAATTTCTCTGTATCATATCAAACATTGCTTTCCTAGGAGATGATTACTTGGATCGGTCTGCTTCACTATGTATCTATCCCTGAAGGACTGCATTCTTCTGCTGGTAGAACTATAACATGGCATTAAACTATGGATTTATTATATTCCCGCTTCTAAAATTTGTGAAGACACAGAGCTTAATTCACACGCATGTCAGCATTATTACTGAGGCCTGGTCTGCACTAGGAAATTAGGTCGGTATAACTACATTACTCAGGAGTGTGAAAAATCCATATTCCTCTGTGACGTATTTAAACCCTGGTGTAGATAGCGCTAGGTCGATGGGGGAATTCTCTTGTCAACCTAGCTACTGGATCTCAGGGAGGTGGAGTACCTGTGCTGACTGAAGAAGCCCTCCCGTTGGCATAGGTAGTGTCTATGTCTAGTGTCTTTGAGCAGGGGATTGGACTAGATGACCTCCCGAGGTCTCTTCCAACCCTAATATTCTATGATTCTTCACTGAAGCACTTTATGTGTAGCAGCAGTTTATGTGTAGATATACACTTAGCAGAGCTCTAGTCTCTCTAACTACCAGTATTCATCAGCCCACCTACTGGTGATCATTACTTCGTAGTCACTGAGATGAGGATGTGGGGTGATAATTCATGAAGGAGACTGCCACTCTTTATGAAAGCATATGCAGCCAGTGAATGTGGCCCATATTCTGATCACTTCTGTGTATTATGAACCGTTCTAAGTTTATTCATCTCTGCATTCGACTCCACTGTTGAAATATTGACCTCACTGAGATCAATGGCAAAATTCACATTGACTTCTGTAGGCTCAGAATTTCCCCCCCAAAAGCTGCATAGGTAAAATATATATGAAATTCTAATAAGTACTGTAAGTAATTTTAGGTTTTGTAATAGTGTAACAAGCTGATAATGAAAAACTATACAATGTCAATATTTCCAGACTAAAATTCAAGTATATTATTTATAATCTATCTTATTATTCTTATGAAGAACATTTGAATGTTTACGAAAGTTTACTTACTTCCTGTGTATGATGTGATAACCATATCCTTGACTGTATGAATTCATATGAGCCCAGGATATGATTTACCGAGCTATCAGGAACTATACTGTACTGTACTGGCTTTTTTTATTACTGTACTGACATTTTTTAATTAAATATTCCAAATGTAAACTAGGGTGCCAGACAATTGAAAGGCAATTATTGCTTTGTTCCTGATCAAGTAAAACTTGTGCATGTTTTATATTTCTCCTCTCCCCTCATTTCATCCCTCTTAACATTCTCCCAAATACCCTGTTGTTCCCTACTGATTGGCAGGGCACTTTCCCGCAGAATAACAAATGTTTCTTAGTTTACATCATGCTTCAGATCTGAATTGGGATGGAAATAATGGGTCAGAAATTTGGCTTGTTTATTTAAAGGAAATTCTCTTTCAGCTTTTTAATAGCTCTATTTTCTCTATACTTGGGGATTCGAATTCTCTCCTTGTTCCATGTAAATATAAGTAGGGTTTTTTTTCTTCAGAAGTGTGAAGCTAAGGCAAGCAACTTTATTGCAAGGAAATATCTTGAACTTTCTTAATATAGTCATTAATCAGAGAGAAGAGAGATTGGTATTTTCACAGTACAGGTAATTTAAAAATAAACTTTTGGTTTTAATGCAAAACCCTGCTTTTGCATTGGCTGACACTCATTAAGAACCAATCAGAATATACAGCTTTGCATACTGCATGTTTGAGGGAAAAAATGCAGTGATTATTTAAAATGGGTACAACTAATCACAGTGAGGAAATTGTGTAATTGAGAAAAAATAAATATTGCACAATGAACTAGTATCCCTGTCCTGTGATTATCTGATACAATTCCATTTCAGAATTATATGTGTTCTATTGGTATAAAAAAAATCTTTTACAAATAGGCATTACTTACCAGTTTTTCTTTATTGAGATGTTGAGCGAATGAATATATTATATTTTAGTCTCAGCAGAAAACCTGGAGAAGAACCTGAGGCAGATGGAAAGGCAGCTTCAACAGCTTGAGAAGGATTTGAAGATCTTTCCCCCTCCCGATGATATCCATGACAAGTTTGTGACAAAGATGTCTATATCCTTTTGACAGTTAAATATCTTATGAGGGCTTGTCTAACGTTTACTTAACTCTTCAAATTTATTTGCAGAACCTTTGTCTAGTTTGCAGCATTCATATTTTAAAACATTAACTCTCCTTTCCTCAAAGACTAAGTATACAGAACAATAAAAAAAAAAATGACCTGTAATGCATAATATGGAAACAACATTGCCAAATGGCAATGATTCTGAATTTTGTACATAAAAACATAGAAAACTTTTTTTGCTGAGTGAAAAGGTGAACGTATTACAATAAGAGTGTTAAAAACTAATTTTATAAGGAGCGTGGTAAGCCATGTTTTATTTCACCTTGAATATAGAACATAGAAATAGGAGAGGGCCATTCCAGTCAGATGTGTTTTGTTCTCTTCAAGTTGTATATTACCACTGGGATTCTGTCCACTTTTGTATAGGTGGCCTGCAAAGCTTTTCAAGTTTGTTGATAGTCTCAGCTTATGAAACTCATCCATGAAGACAGCTTCTGCCTCATTTGTTTTTGACAAAACTCCTTTTTTTCATGTTTATTTAAAAGTAATGGCTCTGATTCTTTCTCTTCCCCTTAGGGGAAAACTTGGCTCTAGTAGCAGATCCATTTCTTCCTACCTTCTGATGTCCATGTTCTATTATATACGTCTTATCTCTGTAGCTGCTCTCTTTGCCTCCTTCCCAAGTGCCATAAGGGAAACAGCTGGCAAGAAAGCAGGAGGAGGAAGGAAGAGAAAGAAACAACTACTTTCAATCACAACAGCAACCCCTTGCAATCAAAGTGCAAAAATTCAGAAGAAACACCTTTTGCACTCCTAATTTACTCTTCTGAGTTGGGGGTAAGTAATCCTAGTGAAGTCTTATGTCTTCCGGTCCTCTCTCCCATGCTAAGTAGTAGCAAGGAAACTGTGCAGAAAGTAGTTTTTCTTCAAGTGTTTGCACATGTCGATTCGTTCTATGTGTGTGTGTGCCCATGTGCAGTTGTCGGAGATTTTTGCCCTAGCGGCATCTATAGGGTCGAGTGTAGCACCCTCTTGAGTGCCACACTCATGTGTTGGTATATTAGGTGCTGCTGACCCTATGCTTTCTCAGTTCCTTCTTACCGCCCATGATGGTTGATCGGAGTGTCTTGTCTTGCATCGCAAGAGTGTTTGCAGTTCTTACAGTCAATTGTTCTGTTTCCTTTGTTGTTAGCTGATAGGTACTTAGTTAGATCTTTAAGTTAAGTGTTAGAGTACTTGTTTAGGAGTTAGTCCTGGCTAGGACTTCACCTCAGAGTGGGGCATGTCCCGTTCCCCAGGCTTTAAGCCATGTTCATCGTGCAGCTGATACTGCAGGAAAAGGGGGCTTTGGACAACGTGGCCACCTCGGAGCTGCTCAGGTGTACCGCTGCAGTTGGACCCTCTAGTCCAGCCAGGGACCCGCCTCCAACTCCTGGGAGCGGCAGGGGGTCCCGGCTCTTAGTAGGGTCATCTGTGCCTCAAGTGGGTGCGGTGGCCAAAGAGCAAGTAGGGCGACCGGCACCGCAGATGTCAAGCCAGGCAACAGACCCAGCCAAGGGCCCGGCATCTACAGGCAAGTCGGTTATAGAACTGCCCCCTAAAGCAGCAGAACATCTCTCATCCCCGGACTGCAGGCGCTGGTCTCCATCACCACAGCCTTGGACCCTGGCACTACAGCCTCAATCCCCGATTAGAAGACACAGGTCCCTGACGCCAGTGTCTCCACTTGCAAAGCGTGGGACACCTGAGTTGTGATATCGATCCTCATACCCATGGCACTGTCGGGCCTCCCACCAGAGTTCACTACGGCACAGATCACCATTGCCTATGGGGTCGCCCTCCCCCAGCTCCCCCTCCTCTTTTCCCGGTGCGGGATCGTTCCTGGTCGCGGCACCGGTCGCCGATGGGGGTCAGTTTACAGACTCAAGCATCTATGGCGCCACCCTGGTCACCAGAAGGACAGTGGTCTGAGCCTGAAGGAGAGTTCAGCCCCTCGCCTATAAAAGGCGAATCGCCATCAGCCCGCAAGACTGGTGTGGTTCCTGCGGCGGCAGCGTGGAGGCAGGGGCAATGGCTCGCTCAGTGCCAGTACTGGAACCTGTGGGGTGTACCTCTTATGCCAGTCCCATACTCGCACTGTTCCTCCCAGGCAGCACTGGACAAGCTGCAGCTGGCACCCGAGTCAGAGCACGGTGCCGAATCCAATGCAGGGGTGACAAAGTGGACCCCCACGCCAAAGGATCCATCCCCAAATGAGCAAGGGGAAGCAGTCATATTCGTCGTCATCGGACGAAGTGGTGGCGGGCCCCGCGTAAACGAGCTGCCCCCCTCTCCCTCCCCTGACAACTTCATGGAGCACCAGGCCCTGCTCAAAAGGGTAGCTGCCAACCTGAACTTGGAGGTCGAGAAGCTAGCGGAGGAGTCTGACGACATCTTTAATATTATATCCTCCTTCTCCCACAGCCAACCCTATAGATACTGCTAAGGCAAAAATCTCTGACTGTGTACACACACCTAGAATGCAATGGACATAAGCAACACATCTCGAAGAACAGTTACGAAAAGGTAGGTAACCATTTTTTCATCACTCCGTTGTGCAAGGGTTCATTCAGAGGTTCAAGGGCAAGAAAGACAGCACTGCAAGGCTCCTCTGTTCAGCCATTCACTTTAAACTGATAGAGGATGGGAAGCATTTGTTTCCGTCTAAAAAAACTCACATTAGTTGGAAGTTTCTGTTGAAGTGATAAACACTGAAATAGTTAACTGTGTTGACAATTATAACATTTATGCTTTGGAGTTAACCATGGAGATAAGTGGCATAGTTCACACCTTCACAGAGCTACTGTTTCAGTGTCTGAAGACTCAAGGGATAACACTGCTTCCATTCCCATTCAGAAGAGTTTCCCCCACAGCGACAAGAGTGAGAATAATTTTAAGTGAAAAGTTAATGTACAGAAATGTTTTGTTGGAAGTGCTGGCTTTATGCACAAATGGGTTTGGTGTTAGATACTTGTGGTGGATAGGGAATATGTAACATATACAACGTGGCAAGAGGAAAACAAGCAATCAGAATGTGAGAATTATTGAGCAAACAGGGAAATGGGGGAAGATTTTTATTTGTAAAACCTTTCGATAGCAAATTTTAAATGGCATAGAATACTAAACAGGATTTTATATAGCTCCCATTATTATGGT
Source organism: Lepidochelys olivacea (assembly GCF_965140295.1). Lineage (NCBI taxonomy): Eukaryota > Metazoa > Chordata > Testudines > Cheloniidae > Lepidochelys > Lepidochelys olivacea. Next base: position 69,605,467 of record NC_140411.1, on the reverse strand, counting down.
GCTGCGCTCCTGAGAATAGACAAGCATGTGATGAAGTAGAATCATGCTACTTTTCTTTTGGTGGATTAATATTGATTATTCTTATAAAGGATTTATTTTAATGTATTTTGATACATTTATGTTAGATTATGAATATTTGATAAGTCAATATATTAAAAAGCATTATCCTTGAGACCACTAATAATTTAGACACCAATGTGATTTTTACTACTCTGAGAGGCAATTAAAATAGTATATTGTAATAGGAGTAGCATATTCTTTGATTTCCTTAAGTCATATATATTTTGGGCTGTTTTAGTCTTGTTTGACTTTAGAATAAGTTTGTTGGTACAGAACATGTCATGACCATTTTTCCCAATTATTTTCCCATATTAGAATATCCAAATGTGACTTTTAACTGTTATTTTGATCAGTAAATACTGTTAAGTGAAGTAGTTAGCCTCACCTATTAACTCTCGCCGTAGACAGGCAGTAATTTAGGAACAGTAGACATGCGTATGGTTTCTGGTAATGCCTGTGAGCACGCTAATTAAAGAAGCTCACTTTCAGGAAAACAGGAGCTAAAATAAATTACTAAAGCAAAGGAGACTTGATGTAAAGGTTAGATAATTCTACGCAGCATGATGAAGTTTGGACCTATCTTTACTTTTATTTCTATGACAGAGGAAGTTGAATGATGCTGATGTCTTGAAAGGTATGCTGCTCATAAAAATCAGCCAGCAGGAAATCTGAAACAGGAAGGATGGTGCTCTTTGGAAACAATTTTTCATCCTGAGTACAATTATGCTCCATGGACAAGCCAGCTATTACATCCTGTCACTAAATATCACAACCTAGAAGCCTCTAATGAACTGATTAGCATTCTTGTTTCTTTTGCAAGTCAGATATGTGCACAGCTGGTGCACTTTATTATTGACAAAGTCTATAATTATAAATATTCCACTTATATATTGGATTGTGCTAGTTTGCTGCTCATTTTACGTATATTAGTTTAATAGCAATTACATGCATTTATTAAAATGGTTTGTTTAATTAGGAATGTCAAAAGTCAGAGTTAGAATATTAAATCCATTCATGTATATGCTAGGAAAAAGGCAGACTGAGCAAACTGTTCTCAAAATAGAGATTATATGGATTTGTAAAGAAGGTTTTAAATAAATACTTGGTATTTTACCAGGGTTTAAATAATTAAGTCCTTCTAATTCTACATTTGTGGAAGGTTAGTAGGTTATGACTTTGTGTTATGGATGTATATTTCAGATATTTAATTCATTAACAATAATCTTTAAAATATTAAATTATTGTGTTGAACTTTTTAATAAATACTGTATACTGGGTAGTTTTATAAAAATGCACAATTAACTATTTAAATGAGCAAATATTTTTAGATCTCAGTTTAGTGAACAGCAATTTGTGGTTTTTAAATGGGTATTTGCAGGTAACTTTGTGGATAAAGTATGCAGGTAAATATGCAAGTTTAGAACACAACTAGGTGTATGATTTCTTGATATGGGACTGTTACACAGTTTGGTATTCAGACAAATTTGTGTAGCATTTTTCTTGCATACTTTAGGAAAGAGTGCATATCTGAGGCAGTAAAGTTATGTTGCTTGCTGTATATGTACATGCATTTGTTGTGGCATTGTCATACATACATGGATAGATATTAGAGCTGGATGAGTAATGGAAAAAAACTTGAAAATATTGCAGAATTCATCAGATAAATTCTTTGACAAATTATTTGATAAATCCTGGTAGGTACACATTTAGCAAGCATAGGGTTTGTATTCATTTTGTGCAATATTATAAACAAATATGAAAGATTCTGTGTCGTGCAATAATGGAAATTGCAATTACGTATCCCACAGCTTAATATAGTTCTTTATCGCTTGAACCATGAATGGGTTAGACCTTTTCATGGGCCTTAATAGAAAAGCCTCGTTACTTAAAACTCTCATTTTTACTATAGGGACAAACTCTCAAGCCTGTAGAATTTTGCAAGATGGAATTAGGTGTGCCCATAGTATGCAATCATTTAATTTTACCATGGTTTCACACAACCAGGTCCATATGTAGATTGTGTACCATTAGTATTTACAGGTAGGATTACGACTGACTGGAGTAAAATCAGTTTACGCAGAAACTGATGAAGATGTATTCAATATAGTACAGATGTGGATTTTTCCTCACTTTGTGCAGGGTAACAGCTCTGGACCATTGGTTTGTTTGTTTGGGGTTTTTTTGGTCATAATACCCTGCATTATATTATTAATAATCCTTTATGTAGCACCATAAATTTACACTGTACTGTATAAACATAGGCCAATCCTGTAATTCACGCATGCAGGTACAGCAGTGTTCCCAGGTGCAATGAATTGCAAGATCAGAGCCATAGAGTTCTGAAGTTCTGCTACCACTGCTGGTCGTCCAATTCTGCATCATTATCCTGGTCAACCATTCAGTGCTAATCGGCTGAGCCCAGAAGTGGCAGTCCACTGAATGAAGCCTCTCCAAAAAAAGTTCATGTACAGAAACTGCTCGGTTTCATCCTCCTCTTCCTGCCTGTACCACTGCAGCACCACCATACCTGTCTCCCAAGTCATCCAGTTGTGTGATTGCCAATGCATGTGCATTAGCTTGTTTGTATTAATGGCTCAGGCTCATGGTGTTCAGCAGTTTGAAAATGGCACGGGCTCATGAATTACTGGATGACAAGAGAAGAATCATGGGAATTTATAGTTTGACCCCCAAGTGCCAAAATTCCAGTGCCTTTTTGGTGGGTATCTGACCGAGCCCCACAAGAAAAATCCCTGAATGCAAAGCATCTCATAGCAGAACGTTGCTCCATAGGTTGTCTGTCCAGAATGCTGTATGGTTATTTTGAGAAAGTGTTGGATGCAGTGATTCAAAAAGGAAGTAGCTTAAGTCCACACAAACAAAGGAGTGTGGACTTACTCTTTCAGAATAGTTATTCCTGAATAGTTAAAGTGGAAGCCTACATTCTGAAAAAACTTTCCCATTTAGACAAGTTCTAATCAAGGCAAGATGAGAGAGGATAACAGTTCAGCTAAGGGAGGGTCTGGTTATTATCTGTGAGAACTGTGTAGGAACAATTCCAGGAAGACATGATTTTAAGAGCAGATTTGAAGAATAAAGAAAACAACTTTGCAGAGAAGAACATGGAAACTGTTTAAGTACAGGAGGAAGTATGGGTGAAGGAAGCATTGAGGAGAGATGTTGAGGAGGGACTGTGAACAGGGATATTTGAGAAGCTTGATTCAACAAAGTGCTTAAGTCCCATTGTAGTCAATGAGTCTTAGGTAAACTTTAACATATGCTTAAGTGCTGCTACTGCACATAGTGATAGACTTAAACCATGTTTACATAAGCATATGCATAAATACTTTGCTGAATTGGACTCTCTGAGCAGAAATTGTATTGGAGTATGTTGGGAAAAGAAACTGGTTTCTCGGGAGAACATTGGTTTTAATGGTTCAAAGTTCTATTCTGCTCTCATGGTAAAAAGATGGAACTGATCAACTGCCTAAACCTATTTTAATTGGTTCAAATATTTTGTAGGATGTTTTGATCTTTTGGGGATTAGTGTGTACTACTATTTCTCAGTACTGAAAATCTTGGTTAACTACTTAAAGTGCTCATTAAGTATTAAGAAATCTCTTTTTGTAAGCAAAGTAACTAGGATAAAAATTTGGCAGTGAAATTTAAATAATTCTCTATAAAACACATTTGTGATATAGTAATTGCATCTTAATAGCATCTCATCTGAGTTTCTGTGTAAAATAGCACTTTTTAAATAATATGCATTAATTAATAAAAAATCAAATTGCCAGTTCAATTAACTGGATAGATCCATTGGATACATCTAGAGAGAGTCTACATGATGGTTCATTAATATATCTAATGGTTCAGAACTTAAACCCACAAAAGTCAGAAGCTTCAAAATTATGGCTTGCACAGTAACACACTCTTTAAAAAGTACCATAGTACTCGTGTGTGTATGTGTGAGAGAGGGGGGGAGAGAGGGTGAATGTCCATATAAACTGATACAATCTGTATAGTGGATAAAAAAAAATGAAGAGGGTTGAGGGAAGGCATTGTATATCAAAAGTACTGACAATGCTGGTGAACTACCGGACAATGAGAAGTATAGTTATGAAGTTATGTAGGACACAAATAGAAATGACAGGATTAAGGGGAAACTGAAAAAATTCTAGGCTAACTTTGAGTGCAGAAATCTACAAGATATGATACAAAAAGAAAGATAGGGTATAAAACAAACCTTAATTAAGTAATTGCTTAACTGAGTACCAATACCATCTTTTGTAAGTTTTTCTTTTAATTTTGATTGCTTAACTAATGAAAAGGACTTGAGTGTTAAATTTAGTTTAGAAGAATTTTATTAAATACCCTTCACAATCACACCTAATAGTTTAGGATATAAGAAGATAAAAATAATATTGGACTATGGTTTGGTCAACATAAACGAGAAAACAGGTCAACTCTGGTGTTGCTAAGGCAACGGGGTGGTACAGGAACAGGGAGAATTCAAAGCTAAAGCACAAGACAATTTAGTCTGTTACTTATATGCCAACTCACCAAAGTCTCTCTCCCAACAGTTCTATAGACATCAACCCTTTTAACCTACTTCCTCACAGATTATATTAGCCCCAGGATCTGACTCACATTCCCAACTATCTAACATAAACTCCTATATTTATGGCAGACTGTTTAGACGAAATGTAATTTCAAGATTCTTCTACGCTTCTGTCTTATGTCTATGCACCTAGAGCTTGACAGGCAATATGAAACCCTTAACTATAGTAGACACATGTACCGTGTTCCACTATCTTACTTAAAAAGAAAAGGAGTACTTGTGGCACCTTAGCTCACGAAAGCTTATGCTCAAATAAATTTGTTGGTCTCAAAGGTGCCACAAGTACTCCTTTTCTTTTTGCAGATACAGACTAACACGGCTGCTACTCTGAAAACTATCTTACTTAACAACGGTGACTTGATTAACTTCTAAGCTACTGTACAAAATCTTGATTGGAACCTGTTATAAAACAAGGAGAGACACTGCAATTGGGGCTTATTTTCCAGTCTGTTTGTGCCACACATATTGTTGCATCAGCTTGTGTAAGACAAGTTACGCTGTAACTGTTGGTACAGTCATCTTGGGAAATATCTCAAACACCGTCTGGTTTGCTCCAGTCTGCAACTTATCTCCACGAGCCCCTTTTTTTAATGCATTCCTTGGCCAACTTTGAAATTTTGCTTGCTCATGTTGCAGTTTCTCCATCAGCACCTTGCTCACTTTTGAAATGTCCAGTTTTAAGTTCGTATAATGTATACAAGGTCCCTCCATGTTCTTTATGCCTTTTAAACTTGTTTTAACAGTCCATTATACAAAGCTAAGTTGCTTTAAGACCTGTTAGTCTCAAGCAGTCTGGAACAGCTGTATAAATCTTCTTGTTTTAACTACAATGGTGGGGCATTTGCACTGATCTGAGTCTGTGCATTATTAATACAACAGTTACATTTCTAATTATTCCATTTGTGATCAAGTGTCCTTATAAACACACTACTTGGTTTCAGTTCCTTTATGTACTACCTTTTTTAGCCCTGGTGTATTTCACTAACTTGATAGCATAAACATGGTTCACTTCAAATATTAGTCTTACTTCTACTATTACTTTACTTGTCACTAAATTAGAATCATAGAATATTAGGGTTGGAAGAGACCTCAGGAAGTCATCTAGTCCAATCCCCTGCTCAAAGCAGGACCAACACCAAGTAAATCCTCCCAGCCAAGGCTTTATCAGTCCAGGCCTTAAAAACCTCTAAGGATGGATATTTCACCACCTCCTTAGGTAACCCATTCCAGTGCTTCACCACTCTATTCGTGAAATAGTGTTTCCAAATATCCAACCTAGACCTCCCCAACAGCAACTTGAGACCATTGCTTCTTTTTCTGTCATCTGCCACCACTGAAAACAGCCTAGCTCCATCCTCTTTGGAACCCTCCTTCAGATAATTGAAGGCTGCTATCAAATCCCCCCTCACTCTTCTCTTCTGCAGACTAAATAACCCCAGTTCCCTGAGCCTCTCCTTGCAAGTCATGTGCCCCAGACCCCTAATCATATTTGTTGCCTTTCGCTGGACTGTCTCCAATTTGTCCACATCCCTTCTGTAGTGGGCGGGGGACCAAAACTGGATGCAATACTCCAGGTGTGGCCTCACCAGTGCCAAATAGAGGGAAATAATGATTTCCCTCAATCTGCTGGCAATGCTCCTACTAATACAGCCCAATATGCCATTGGCCTTCTTGGCAACAAGGGCACACTGCTGACTCATATCCAGCTTCTCATCCAATGTAATCCCCCGGTCCTTTTCTGCAGAACTGCTTCTTAGCCAGTCGGTCCCCAGCCTATAGCGGTGCATGGGATTCTTCCTTCCTAAGTGTAGAACTCTGCACTTGTCCTTGTTGAACCTCATCAGATTTATTTTGGCCCAATCCTCCAATTTGTCTAGGTCACTCTGGACCCTATCCCTACCTTCCAGCATATCCACCTCTCCCTGCATTTTAGTGTCATCTCAGAACTTGCTGAGGGTGCAATTAATCCCATCATCCAGATCATTAATAAAGATGTTGAACAAAACCGGCCCCAGGACCGACCCTTGGGGCACCCTGAAACCAGCTGCCAACTAGACATCGAGCCGTTGATCACATTCATAAATCAATATGAATGCAATCCTTTTTTTTTTTTTTAAACAGGATTGCCCATGAGGTTAAACCTGTCATTAAAGGTTACAGTATTTTGCCCAAAGCTGTATTGCTTGTAGTTGACTTCCTTTTTATACATATAACTTCTTTTAATCATAATATTAGATTCCATCAAGCTCCCTGTTTTTCATGACTGTATCTGGCACATCATATAATAACTTAATGTTTGATATCATTTTTTTTAATTAATTCATTCACAGATGAGGGAAGGGGGGAAGAAAGGGAACTTTATTCAGCTGTACCAAATTACACTCTTGTGAAAAGCTCCAGAGACTCTGTTTTCTCAGACACTCTGAAGAAATCTTACCATTAGATCTTGAGTTTTCTCTCTCAGCCCTCTGTCTCATCTTTTTTAAACAGCCTTGATGCCTGGGCAATTATTAAATAGTAGTAACTCATAACTTTGGGGCCTTTCTTCTTACATCTCTCCTCCCCTCTCCCCTTTTGATAGGGAGATAGACTTTGGACCATATCCATTTCAAAAGAACAACTACTGACTAATGCTGCAGAACAATTTCATTGTATACAAAAAAATGACTATTCTATTAAATTAAAAAAGCCGCCTTTAGCTTTTTCTAGGCAAGTGAGTAATCCTTATATAGAAAGCATTGCTTAAACATATTTTCTGTGTAAAATAGCCTTAATTAAAGCTTGCTAACAGCAGAAGAAAATTATGCTCATGAAAGTTTTGTCAGCATCAACTTTATAGGCATGTTTCCATTGTCAACCATCAGTATCACTGGTAGGTAAACTTTTAAGCCAACCAAAGTTGTTCTTCTAGCCCTTGCTCATGTTGATTCCATTCTAGGTGTGTGCGTGCCCACATGCACAGTCGTCGGAGATTTTTGCCTTAGCAGTATCCGCAGGGTTGGCTATGGCGCCCCCTTGAGTGCCGCACTCATGCACTGAAATATTAGGTGCTGCCGACCCTATGCCCTCTCAATTCCTTCCTACGTCCCGTGACAGTTGGTCGAAGTGCCTCATCTTGCACTGCAAGAGCATTAGGGGTTCTTTTCAGCCCATTGTCCGTCGTCTTTGTATGTAGTTTGTAGGTACTTAGTTCATCATTAAGTTAAGTGTTAGGTTAGTTTGGTAGTTGGAGTCCCGGTTGGGACTTCACCCCAGAGTGGGGCATGCCCAGTTCTTCAGGCTTCAAACCATGATTGTCATGCAACAGGCCGATGCCTATTAGTGACCCCCCCCCCAGAACATCTGTTTGAAGTGCTTAGGAGAGTCCTGTGAAAAGGACAAGTGCAGAATCTCTAAAAACTTTTGCCCTAGAACCCAAAAGGAATGGGATATCTGCTGGAGGGCCCTACTCATGGAGGCTGTGCTTCGTCCTGCGTCGGAGCCCTCCCGCTCTGACCCACGCTGAGCACCTCAGCATCGGTACAGAGCGCACTGCCAGCACCGGGGTCTGCCTGGCACTGTTCCCCATCGCTGGTGCCTAAGAAGCAGCAAAAGAAGGGCCCCCTGTCACCACAGGGCAAAGAGGCTTCAAGCAAAGGACCTATGACAGGCCATGTGCCCAGTCTAGGGTTTCATGGGAGTACCACTGCAGTCTGAGCCCCCAACCTGGCCAAGGATCCGACTCCAACTCCCGGGAACGGCAAGAGACCTACAGCAGCCCTCATTTCCCAAGTGGCCCCAGCAGCTAAGGAACAAGCAGGCCAACCGGCACTGCAAACGCCGTGCTTGACTCAGCCAAGACCCCAGCACCTAAGGGCAAGCCGGTCTTGGGACTGCCCCATAGGGCAGTGGATCACCCTCGGTCCCTGGATGGCAGGTGTAGATCCCCATCTCCGCAGCCTAGGACCACGGCACCGCACCCTCTGTCTCCAGTCAGAAGGTCCAGGTCCCCAACGCCATGCTCTCCCCTACCAGGCATGGGACACCAGAGTTGAGGCTCTGGTCCCTGTACCCTGGTCTCCAAGACATCAGTCCCCACCCAGGATGGAATCGCTCTGTATCACATCACCGATCTCCACCTCCCAAGTACTGCTCATTGGCCAGACACTGATCCTAGCCCATGTCTCACCGGTCACCGACCAGGGTCAATCATCAAACTTGGGGTTCGACAGCCCTGCCCTGGTCGCCAGAAGAGTAATGGTCTGAGTCGGACCTGGAGCTCAGCCCCTTGCCAAGGAGCGGTGAGTCACCACCGACCCACGAGACCGGTATGTCACCTGCAGTAGTGGCATGGCAGCCTGGACAGTGGCCCGCTCAGTGGCCATACTGGAACCGGCGGGCGTGCTTGTAATCCCCGTCCCATGTTTCCACCAGTCCTCCCTGGCCACCTCGAACAAGCCGCCTCCGGCACCGCCAGCAAATCCAGCACAGAAAGAAGGCAGAAAAGAAGTACTGCATCCCTGGAAAAGGGTTCAAATATTTGTACATACACCCTCCAGCAGCGTCACTGGTTGTGTCCGCTGTTAATGAAAGGAACAGGCAGGGCCAAGTCAGTGGCATGTCAAAAAACAAAGACGCCAAGAGACTGGATTTGTTTGGCAGAAAAGTTTATTCAACTGCCAACCTGCAGTTTCGAGTGTGTAACCACCAGGCCTTGTTAGCCAGGTACAATTTTAATCTGTGGGACTCCCTTAACAAATTCAAGGAGGCCTTCCCACAGGACCGAGCCCAGGAGTTCACCGCTTTAGTGCACGAAGGCACAATGGTGGTGAGTGGGGCCCTTCATGCGGCCTAGGATGTTACGGACTCAGAGGCCAGGGTGGTCGCCTCTGTGGTGGCCATGAGGCGCAGCTCCTGGCTGCAGTCCTCGGTGTTATCCCTAGAGATGCAGGCCACCATTCAAGACCTCCTGTTTGAGGGGCCAGGGCTCTTCTCTGAGCCTCCAGGCACAAGGCTCCACGGCCTTAAAGACTCCCGTGCTACCCTCTTTTCTTGGGCCTTCATACAGCTCAGCAGGCCAGGAAGCCATTTCGTCCTCTGCCTCCCCTGGCTAGGTCCTGGGGGACTTCCCCGGCTGAGCACCTACAGGAGAAAGGGTAAAGAAAATGGTCTAAGCAGCAACACCCGTTGTCTTCCCATTAATCTGCTCAGCCTGGCCCTTCCCGAAATCAAGGAGACCAGAAGCAGACATTTTGAGCATATGATCCAGAACAGTGCCCCAGTCATTGCCCAGGATCCACCCTCCCACTCTTTCCTTGACTGCCTGTGCCCCTTCCTGTTGGCCTAGTCTCAACTGACCTCGGACCATTGGGTGCTTGAAGTAATATCTTCAGGTTACACCCTGCTGTTCATGAACGTCCTTGCTTTCTAGCAATGTTTAAAGTATGTTATCCATAGAAATGCATGTTGTTTGAAAGTGTCAACAATCTTAAATTTATTTTTACAAAAGGCTGGATTTAGATTATATAGCAGGATTTTTTATCCTATTTGTGGCATCTATTAACTGGATCTGTTGCTTTATCTGTTCCTCAGATCCAGGGAGGAGCTCAGATTCTTTAAATTCTACTTGGCTTTCAAGAATTTCAGGGGGAGAAAAAGCAGTTTCCTCAGGATCTATCTGTTTTCCTGAGAGAACCAGCTGGTCCTCAACCAACTCACTCTGGATCGCCTTGTAACAGTGATTTTCCCAGATTGGCTCCAAGGTAATCATCACTGTGGGGAAGTCTGAATCAGTTTGCCATGGCTACTTTCTTGTAGTATTTCCTCTGACATTGCTCCAATTATAGGAATCCTAAGCTCAAAGCAATAGAATCTTTCAACAACCAAATAACAAACTTCACTTTGAGAAGGAAACCTGACTGCACTCTGCATGGGATTAGTCACTAGGAGGAAACACGGTTCTTTCCACAAGATCTAAATCCAGTGGCTACAAATTCTCTGCAGAAGTTGAAAAAGGCTTGTTTACCTTGAAAATTCTGCCCTTTCCTAATGACAGGGCACATAGTCCCCCACCACGGCTCCCAGCAGAGATTTAGAGGATCCATTTCAGAGACTACCTGACAAACTTATGGAATACTCTTTTCTGAGCACATTTGTCTAGGGTCACTAGAAAGGGGGGTATGAGCCATGCATATTTTGTGACCACAAAACTCCATGAATCAAATCCACATAACCTCCTTATACTCCTATGTGCACAGCTGGTTCCTGATCTTTCACTACCTGTACATAATCATAGAAATGTAGGGTTCAAAGGGACCTTAAACAGTCAACAAATCTAGCCACCTGTGCTGAGGCAGGATTAAGTAAACCCAGACTATCCTGGACAGGTGTTTGTCCAACCACTTGTTAAAAATCTCCAATGATGGGGATTCCACAACCTCCCATAGTAGCCTATTTCAGTGCTTAACTACCCTTATGGTTAGAAAGCTTTTCTTAATATCTAACCTAAATCTCCTTTGCTGTAGATAAAGTCAGTTTACTTCTTGTCCTACCTTCAGTGGACATGGAAAATGATTGATCACTGTCTGCTTTATAACAGCCCTTATAACATTTGAAGACTGTTATAAAGCCCCCCTCCTCAGTTTTCTTTCTCAAGACTAATCATACCCAGTTTTTTAACCTTTCCTCATAGATCAGGTTTTCTAAACTTTTTGTCATTTTTGTTGCTCTTCTGTCAACTCTCTCCAATTTATCCACGTCTTTCCTAAAGAATTGGGCACAGTATTCCAGCTGAGGCCTCACCAGTACCAAGAAGAGCAGGACAGTTGCCTCCTGTGTCTTACATAGGACACTCCTGTTAATATACCCCAGAATGATATCAGCCTTTTTCACAGCCGCATCACATTGTTGACTCATTCAATGTGTGATCCTCCATTATCCCCAGATCCTTACCAGCAGTACTACCACCTACCCTTTCCACATTTTGTAATGGAGCATTTGATTTTTTTTTCTTGCATTAGTGTAGTACTTTGCATTTGTCTTTATTGAATTTCATCTTGTTGAACTCAAACCCATTCTCCAATTTGTCAAGGTCATGTTGAATCTAATCTTGTCCTCTAAAGTGCTTGCAACGTCTCCCAGCTTGGTGTCGTCTGCAAATTTTATAAGCATACTCTCCACTCCATTGGCCAAGTCATTATTAATGAAAATATTGAATAGTATTTGACACTAGATTGCTGCCTGTTGGACCCCATTAGATTTGTCATCCCACTTTGACAATGAACCATTGAAAACTACACTTTGAATACAGTCTTTCAATCAGTTGTGCACTCACCTTATAGTAATATCATCTAGACCACATTTTCCTAGTTTGCTTATGAGAATGTCATGTGGGACTGAGTCAAAAGCCTTACTAAAATCAAGGAATGTCACGTTTACTGCTTCCTTCTATCCACTAGGGCAGTAATCCTGTCTAAAACGGAAATTGGGTTTGGCATGATTTGTTCTTGACAAAACCTTGCTGGCTATGCCTTGTAATCCAATGTACCTTATAATGCAATAAGTTCCCATTGCCAACCTGAATATTTAATGCATATATACCCTGATTCCTCAGAGGCCCTTTCTGTTATTGCACTGTGCAGAATACATTTTTCTTGAGCACGATCACTGTTTGTTTATGGACCTTGACTAACCTCTTAAACCATTCCATCCTAACGAGAGTTTTCTCAAAGGTCAAATTCATAAATGCCTCTTCCACCCATAAGCCTTCCAGCACAGTACTCAGAAAAATCTTTCCTTTTCCTTTTAGAGAGATATCACGCACATAAGCCCCACTACATTTAAGATCATAGTTGAGTTTTACAAATGACAGAAGACTGTTGTGAAGATTCAAAGTCTGCCTGTTTAAAAAAACAAAAACAAAAAACAAAACAAAAAACTTCCTCTTTCTGTATCCACAGACTGCAGCATTTCTGCAGACTCACATTTTAACTCCTTTATCTCTTTGCTGTTGCTTTCTGAGCTTTGGCTACCTACCAGATTTTCCAATTTCTACACCTGAATGCCTTAACCAGTCCTCTTTTGGGGCCTCACAATCACCTTCAGCGCTGGTTGGGATTTTGGGTGACAATCTACAGTTGCATTGCCTTTTTCTCAGTAGTTAACTTGTAAGGATTAGGCTTAGAAACCTGTGCCCACAATGTATAACTATGGCAATTTAATTAGAGGACTGAAATTCATTAGTAAATTATTCCTAATTAACAAGACTTCAACCTCACATGAGGTGACATACACAGGATGGACCACACTATGTCCCCGAAGTTAGATTCATCCACAGATATCCACAGTACTCACCCTGTCTTGGGTATAATTGGTGAACTTGGCTATACTGTGTTGTGGGAGAAGAATTCTGCCTGCTGACTGTAGTCCTGACTGGTTAATCTGGCCAAACACTCTTTCTATCATTAGTCATTTCTTCCCCCAGCTAGGAGAGCTAGACACATCACAGTGCCTTGTATCCTAACTTTAAAATACAGCCTCTGCAAAGATTCATGGGGGAGAACTTCCCCTAAGAAAACTCACCCTGTATTTAGAACTAGTTGATCCACCAGAACAAAATCAAATTCTGCCTGCTATGTGACTGGTCATTTTGAATGGTTGTGGATTCCAACCCCTTTCGAAGAGACTCTTCTTCACCATGGCTGAAAGTCAAGCTCAGTCCTGGTGTGGGATTGGATCTCATCATTAGTCAGCTATTTTGGGGACAGATTCCAATGCAGAAAGACTTGTTCTGAGGACATCCTGGTCTAGTGGCATCATCGCATGATGGGAGCTTGGTGAGTCATCAGAGACAATAACTGATTTGATCTGCGTACAGTTTTTGAAATCTGCTTGCTTCAGGATTCTGACTCCTCTAGCCAACACCTAGAAGGTTTATCTCAGCTGGAGTTTTTCTTTTTTCAGCCACTTTACCTGCCACTTCAGGTGTTAGGCTGTAACTGCCTGGCTCCTCTCTCTCTGTGGAGGAAAGAGAAGGTTCTTTAATCAGGGTAATTCTCTATCTTCTATTTCTAAAGCATTCTCTTCATATTTCCAAGTGTAGGCTTTACCCTGTGGATCATTTAACATTTTAGCACCTCCCACACCGAAGGGGTCTCCTGTGATCTGATGCGTGGCTATGATGTCTTATTGGTGTTACCCCAGGATCCACCAAAAGCTCTATTCTGCTCCAAACAGAGGAGGGCAACTTCTCAATATACAACTTCATGAGGTAGGCACAGTCATTTGGGTCACCACTATTACTCCCAAATAAAGACCCAGGGTTCCCCCACAATAGCTCACCTATTATCCCTTCCTGGGTTTACCAGAGGTTCCCTTCTGTTGACTCATTTATCTGTTTTTGTAATGTGAACGTGGGCCCAGCCTAGAGAAATTGCCAGGGTTTTGCAGGAAACACTTTTAGCAAAAACTTCCCAGTAGAGCTTAGACCTGCTACCCTGGGAGGAAGGACATTGATACAGACCTTGGATATAATTGTTTGACACACAGGCAGTATTCTTCTGCAACAAAGTATTTTTTTTTAATTTAGCATAACCAGTCTTCCCTGATACAATTAATCTAAACAAAAACATCAAAGCATAAACATAAATCCCTTTGCACTATCCTTGGGTACAGTTTAAAAGTACCTGAACCATAAACATATACAGGTTTCAGAGTGGTAGCAGTGTTCGTCTGTGTCAGCAAAAACAACAAGGAGTCCTTGTGGCACGTTAGAGACTAATAAATTTATTTGGGCATAAGCTTTTGTGGGCTAAAACCCACTTCATGAGATGCATGGAGTGGAAAATACAGTAGCAGGTATATATACACAGTACATGAAAAGATGTGAGTTGCCTTACCAAGTTGGCAAAATAGGGTGTATGGTACATAACATGGTCTCTGTCAGCAAATGGTTGATTTTAATATATGCTGAAGGTTAGAGTTTTACACAGCTTTTGAAAATACAATTAGAATTCATAAGGGGTACATAGATTCAAACGGACACAGCACACAAATATGACCACCGTGGTCAGTGACAGGCATTGTGGGACAGCTGCTGGAAGACTGTTAGGGTGTTGGGGTGGGGGTCAGTGCTAACGAGACAATTCAATTAACAGTAGAATACCAAGGGAGGAAAAATCACTTTTGTAGTGATAATGAGGGTGGCCCATTTCAAACAGTTCACAAGAAGGTGTGAGTAAAAGTAGGGGGAAATTAGTTTTTGTAATGACCATCCACTCCCAGTCTTTATTCAGGCCTGATTTGATGGTGTCCAGTCAGCAGATTAATTCCAGTTCTGAAGTTTCACGCTGGAGTCTGTTTTTGAATTTTTTTGTTGAAGAATTGCCACTTTTAAGTCTGTTATTGAGTGTCCAGGGAGATTGAAGTGTTCTTCTGGTTTTTGAGTGTCATAATTCCTGATGTCAGATTTGTGTCCATTTATTCTTTTGTGTAGAGACTGTCTAGTTTGGCCAATGTACATGGAGGGGGAGCATTGCTGGCACATGATGGCATATATCACATTGGTAGATGTACAAGTGAACAAGCCCGTGATGGTGTGGCTGATGTGGTTAGGTCCCTTGAATAGATATGCGGACAGAATTGGCACTAGGATTTGTTGCAGAGTTTGGTTCCTGGGTTAGTGTTTTTGTTGTGTGGTGTGTAGTCGCTGGTGAGTATTTTCTTCAAGTTGGGGGGCTGTCTGTAAGCGAGTCCTCACCAGACTAGATGCAATAAATCGACCCCCACTGGATCGATCACTGCCCGTCGATCCAGTCGGTAATGTAGACAAGCCCTAAGCCTCCTTCTTTTCTGTCAGTGGTACTGCAGCTGCTGTGGCTGCTGCTTCTCCTTTGAGGTCGTCTTCTTTGCTGTTCTTCACTGTTTTAGGTTTCTTTCTTCTGATCTTATCTTCTGATAGCTCCCTATCTTGACTGACTTTTGCCTGCTGACTGCCTGTCTTTTATTGAGTTTTACCAGCCACTAGACCCCTTCAAATTGGCTTGTTTCCCAATCCTGACATTAGCATACTCTATCCTCCAGTCTATCCTCCGACTCTCTCTGATTGGTCCATACTTATAGTCCAATTACAACTGCTAAATCCGGCTGTCAATTAAAGCTGTTACATAACAAGTCTTAGTATTATGGTCTGTTTACTATAATAGTCTGGTGACCCTCACCTAGTTTTGGCCTCAGCATGCCTGACTGACCCCTTCTTGCAGTGTTGGAGTGACCTTTGGCCCCGTCTACACTTGTCTGCCTGCCAACATACTAGCCAAAGTCTAAACTGAAACGTCTAGCTACTCTTATTGGCTGTGTGCCAACATTTTACACATACCGAATTACAACACTATTAAACTGTAAACAATTACCTCGTTCCTTTTAATATGTATTTAATTGTTAATTTATGCATCTTAATGTTTACTACTATTGCCACTTTATTTCTTACCAATTCAGTTAATTTTATTTTGGTTCTTCCCCTATTTTCAGTTAATGGAGGCAAAGCAATTTTTTCAGTGCTGTGCTTAGGAAACAGAACAGAGCAGCTCAAAAGTTCTCATATCAACCATCTTCTATAGCGGAGACACAGATTCTTTTAATTTCATCATACAAAATTCTAGGAGTGTCATCCTTATGGAACTTTACCTTGTAGATAAAAGCTGTAGAATTAATTATGTCAGTGTAGTGAGTGATCTGTTTGAAATTTCTATTTACTCTGAGAATAGCATATCCAACCAACTGTAAGCTTGTGAATCCAAGCTCCTTTTCTGTGAGGATCAAATTGCTCCAATTGCTTGGCCTCCCCAGACAGCTCTTTCCTATTTGATGTAGGGGTGTCAGTCTTTGAGTTTGGAGGCACGATTCTAGGGGGCACCTGAGCTGACCCAACGGGTACTGCTAGGGCAAAACCTAATTGAAATAGATATGAGTAACACGAAGAACAACAGTTACAAAAGCTAGGTAACCGTTTTTTTACAGACCTGGTCAAGACCCCCCTCCTGGAAACTTAGTGAGGGACCAGGTTTGGATTCAGACACGGGATCCTGGGTGTTTCTGAGCCAGCAGATTCTGAGCATTGTCCAGGCACTGCCTCTGTTTTTTGTCTCCGATACTCATTCCTAGGGTTCAGTTTCCTTGTCTGGTCCTCTCTTGGAAGTCTGGTCCTCTTTCTTGTGGTCCAGCTGCTGTAGGCACCAAGACCAGTGCTGATCCTCCTGTTCCTCTGCCCAAAGTCTCCTCAGTAGCTTAAGTACACCCTTTCCCAGAGCACTACCCTCATGGATACTCTGGTTTATTTTTTGCCCCTTCAGGGACACATGACCAATACAGCTAGGAACCCAGAGGCTTTGCAAAGTAACTTCTTAAACACTTACACCATTAATTCTTAGAGAAATCCTAGAGACTTACAGATCCATTGGGGTGGGGGGAAGGCATGGAGAGGTTCATGCACACAAAAACCCTTCCTCTAGTGTCAGCACCACTCTGAGAATCGACTAGTTCTGGATCGCTCTTTTAAAGGCCCCAGACAATAATCTCCTCCTGTTCAGCCTTCAGATTTACTCTCTCTTCCCCTGTAACAAGCTCTTAGCTGCTTCAGATCTGGAAGTCGGAAGGCTTCTTCTAATTCAGAAAATGTGTCTTTTTGTGTTTTCTAAACATCACAGAATTTGAGATTTTAAAAGCCATTTCTAAAATCATCTATCTTTGTTTCTGCTTTGCTGCTGGCAAATTTTGACTGCTCCACTCCCCCATTTTTGCAGACAACCTGGGGAGAAAAACCCATCTCCTTCAGCTTGGCCAATATTTTTCGCATCTCCATTGTATTGCCAGGGCAAAGTCATTTTGTGTTAACAACCTCTTTGATTTTCTGCTTCCAAATAGGGTGTATGGTACATAACATGGTCCCTGTCAGCAAATGGTTGATTTTAATATATGCTGAAGGTTAGAGTTTTACACAGCTTTTGAAAATACAATTAGAATTCATAAGGGGTACATAGATTCAAACGGACACAGCACACAAATATGACCACCGTGGTCAGTGACAGGCATTGTGGGACAGCTGCTGGAAGACTGTTAGGTTTGGCAGAAGTAATGCAGTGTCTACACTTGTGTGGCATCAACCATGGTTCTATATCGTTCGGAGAGGTGGTGGTGTTATGTCAGCATAATGGGTGTTTACATCAGTGGGAGACACATTTAAGAGTAAACACATACACAACTAGGTATAGGCAGGCAGCTTACATTGATCTAACTTTGTAGTGTAGACTTGGCCTTATAATTTAGCAAGAGGTGGCATGCAACAATCATAAGGGTGAAAGACACATGCCCTGCTACGGCTGCCTTCAAATGTATTTTTAAAAATGCTTATTCTGCCAATATTGTGCTATAGATCTAAGCCCCATAAAAGATGGTACCTTCAGAGAAGCAGAAATCTGCTGCATTTTTTTCTGTTTTGACAAAAATTGTCTGACCACTTTCTTTTGCTATCTTTTTTTTTTAACTGCCTTATGTGCTCTGATAAATTTAACCTTACAGTTTCATTTTCTGTTTTTACTAGGGCGGTCAAGCGATTTAAAAAAAGTAATCACGATTAATTGGGCAATTAATCGCGCTGTTAAACAATAATAGAATACCATTTATTTAAATATTTTTGGATGTTTTCTACATTTTCAAATCTATTTCAATTACAATACAGAATACAGTGTACAGTGCTCACTTTATATTTGTTTTTATTTTAAATATTTGCACGGTAAAAAACAAAAGAAATAGTATTTTTCAATTCACCTAATACAAGTACTGTAGTGCAATCTCTTTATCATGAAAGTTGAACTTACAAATGTAGAATTATGTCCCATAAAACCCTGCATTCAGAAATAAAACAATGTAAAACTTTAGAGCCTGCAAGTCCACTCAGTCCTACTTCAGCCAATCACTCAGACAAACAAGTTTGGTTACAATTTGTAGAAGGTAATGCTGCCCGCTTCTTGTTTACAATATCACCTGAAAGTGAAAAAAGGCATTCACATGGCACTGTTACAGCCAGTATCGCAAAATATTTACGTGCAAGATGCTCTAAAGATTCATATGTCCCTTTATGCTTTAACCTCCATTCCAGGGGACATACGTCCATGCTGATGATGGGTTCTGCTCAATAACAGTCCAAAGAAGAGTAGACCAACGCATGTTCATTTTCATCATTTGAGTCAGAAGTCACCAGCAGAAGGTTGATTTTCTTTTTTGGTGGTTCGGGTTCTGTAGTTTCTACATCGGAGTGTTTCTCTTTTCAGACTTCTGAAAGCATGCTCCACACCTAGTCCCTCTCAGATTTTGGACAGCACTTCAGATTCTTAACCTTGGGTCCAGTGCTGTAGCAATTTTTAGAAATCTCATATCGGTGCCTTCTTTGTGTTTTGTCAAATCTGCAGTGAAAGTGTTCTTAAAACGAACAATGTGCTGGGTCATCATCCGAGACTGCTATAACATGAAATATATGGCAGAATGCGGGTAAAACCGAACAGGAGACATACAGTCCTCCCCCAAGGAGTTCAGTCACAAATTTAATTAATGCATTATTTTTTTAATGAGCATCAGCATGGAAGCATGTCCTCTGGAATAGTGGCTGAAGCATGAAGGGGCATACAAATGTTTAGCATATCTGGCACGTAAATGCCTTGCAACACCAGCTACAAAAGTGCCGTTTATTCCTACCATTTGTTTCCTATCTTTTAACCAGTTATCAGTCCATGAGAGGACCTTTCCTCTTACCCCTTAAGAGCCTTTGTTGAGGGTTCTTGTCAAAGGCTTTCTGAAAATCTAAATACACTATATCCACTGGATCCCCCTTGTCCACATGCTTGTTGACTCCCTCGAAGAATTCTTGTAGATTGGTGAGGCATGATTTCCCTTTACTAAAACCATGTTGACTCTTCCCAAACAAATTATGTTCATCTGTGTGTCTGACTATTCTGTCATAGTTTCAAGCAGTTTGCCCAGTACTGAACTCAGGCTTACCGGCCTGTAATTGCCAGGATCGCTTCTGGAGACATTTTTTAAAATGGGTGTCACATTAGCCACAGTCATTTGGTACAGAAGCAGATTTAAATGATAGATTACAAACCACAATTAGTAGTTCTGCAATTTCACATTTAAGTTTCTTCAGAATTCTTGGGTGAATACCATCTGGTCCTGGTGACTTATTACTGTTTGGTATACAATTTGTTCCAAAACCTACTCTGACACCTCAATCTGGGGCAGTTCCTCAGATTTGTCACCTAAGAAGAATGGCTCAGGTATGGGAATCTCCCTCACATCCTCAGCTGTGAAGACCAATGCAAAGAATTAAGTTAGTTTCTCCATATGGCCATATTCTCCGTGAGTGCTCCTTTAGCATTTTGATCGTCCAGTGGCCCCACTGGTTGTTTAGCAGGCGTCCTGATTCTGATGTACTTAAACAAAAATTTGCTATTACTTTTTGAGTCTTTGGCTCGCTATTCTTCAGATTCTTTTTTGGCCTTCCTAATTATATTTTTACACCTCACTTGCCAGAGTTTGTGCTCTATTTTCCTCACTAGGATTCAACTTCCACGTTTTAAAGGATGCCTTTTTGCCTCTCACTGCTTCTTTTACTTTGTTTTTAAGCCACGGTGGCACTTTTCTGGTTCTGTTTGGTTACTATATTTTTTAATTTGGGGTATACATTTAAGTTGAACCTCTCTTATGGTGTCTTTTAAAAGTGTCCATGCAGCTTGCAGGGATTTCACTTTTGGCATTGTACCTTTTAATTTCTGTTTAAATAATTTCCTCATTTTTGTGTAGTCCCCTTTTCTGAAATTAAACTCTACCATGTTGGGCTGCTGTGGTGTTTTCCCCACCACAGGGATGTTAAATTTAATTATATTATGGTCACTATTACCAAGCTGTCCAACTCTATTCACCTCTTGGACCAGATCCTGAGCTCCACTTAGGACTAAATCAAGAATTGCCTCTCCTCTTGTGGGTTTGAAGACTAGCTGCTCCAAGAGGCAGTCATTTAAGGTGTCAAGAAACTTTACCTCTGCATCCTGTCCTGAGGTGATAAAATGTATGGGAACACTTAAGTATTTCAAATCAATTCTTTGGATCTATGTATAAGTTCCATTTTTATATTATTCATTTTTAATATCAAAAAACCATTTTTTCTTAGCACTGCTAGTTAATGCTTTAAATCCAATTAAATGATTTAAATATCTTGTAGCATGAGTGGGTTAAAGACATTTATTGATAATTTATTTCACTGTTCTTTGTAACATTTCTTTTGTCAGTGATAAAGAAACAATATCAATTAGTAAACCTAGTACTGCACGTATTTTCCCCAGAACTTTTTGTTTTTAAATGAGATGCAAAAGAAACTGGCTACTGATATACTGAAGAGACTGTTTTTCAGAGTTTCCCATATCAAAATTCAGAATCTCCATATCAAAATGCATAGCAATACACCACATCTCAGAGGAAGTTCTGTGATTGTTCCAGAATGGTTCCTAGTGCTGTTTTACTATCACATTCACATTAAATTTAACTAATTCTGTTGTAGAGCACAGTTTGTCCGAAACCTGGAATAGAAATTTTTCAGCTATAAAATGTGTTAATAAATAGGCCCTTGGAGCAAAATTCATTAAACTGATGGAAGGAATTTCATATTAGCCTTCCAGAAGAGGAGAGACAAGTCCATGAATCTTGACGGAAAGCTCAATGATGTTAGCTTTTAGATGTATAAGTGCTGTGTTTTCTTTTCACGATAAGGCATGGTGAAAAGTTCCTTCTACACATATTCATGTTCTTCGCTGTTGGATTTATTGAACTTGATTATTCTACAGCCCAGCATGTCTTACAATTCAGAACACTTGGGCAGCTCTCCTCTCTTTGTGGCTTCATGGAGGTGGATCAGTGTTTTCACACCACATGCTCTGGCCACAACCTCTCTACTTCCACTTGCTGCCAGGTTCTCTGCGTATGTGTTTACCTTTTCAATTTGAGCTGTTTCTCCCCATTTTTTGGATAGTGGGGAGTACTGCTCTCCCTCTCTTCTGGCTTCCTTCTCCTACCTGGGTCAATTAACCCCTCGGGGGTTAATCCTCTCTGAGCCACAACTGTAGCATCTCCTCGCCCTCTCCTCTGTTCGTCGCAGGCATGGCAGAGCATCCAGGAAAGCACAGAGTTGCATCCAAATCATGCTTTATTTGTAAGGCAGCTTGCTTAGTCTTGGCAGATGGTGAGTTGTGCCCAGCCTGTGTCTGTGTCCCCTAGGTTCCAGGGCTGCGGGCAAGCAGGTAGGAACCACAGCCCACCATGGCAGCCTCAACTCTAATGGGGGAAAGGTGGACCAGGAACCCCCATGAAGAGCAGCAAGAAGTAAAGAGGAACTTGACCACTCGAGTCAGGGTAAGTCCGAGGGGAACACCGGCAAGACAAAGAGGGGAAGCTTGCAGAGCTACAAAGAAGGGTCAGAGGAGGGACTATAACAAAAGCAGATTGGGTTCTGATAAGCTCCTGCTTTGCCCTTGGGGGTTTGTAATGTGTAAGTGGCGAAGTTTCATTTCAAAGGGTAATTGTTTCTTACTTTCCTTAGAAAGAGTTACACGAAAATAAAATACAAAATTACGGCTCTTTTTTTATGTATATTATTTATATGGTGCGGTACGTCTTTCTGAATAACTACCTTTTTTTAAAAAAAGTGGGAAATTATAAATATGAATCCTTACTTGGTTTTTTTTGTTTTTTTTCTAAATTGTGTCATCTAGAAGTTGCAGTAAAACTGAACTTGCATTAAAAATGTGGTTTGCTTCAATAAAGTTTAATAACTTTTAGTGTATCTGTCAACATGGCAATGAGTGTTGAAATGTGAAGGTTAACGTATACATTGAAGTCAACAAATGTGTAAATTCTTTATTATTTAAATAGCACATATATAAAAATTATATTAAAATAAATTCACAAACGTTGTTTAATGTTACTTAAGGTTGCTGTCATCCATAAACTAAATAATAAAAAAGTAGAAAACAGAAAGTTGGGGATTTTAAAAGGATTAAAAGGTTGCAAAGATAAGCACATTCAAGTTAGAAAAAGCCAGAAAGAAGGTTGTCTGTGCAACTGTAATTTGGCCCTATGTACGTATGCATTATGATATAGTCTTTAATTACATGCATAAGTGACTACCTATAAAAAGTTTGTTGTAAGTGACTTGACCAGAATCACACAGAAACTTAGTGGCAGAGGCAATGATAGAATTTATGTCTGCAAGGCAGTGTTCATCTGCCCTAACCGTGAGACTCTCAGTTCTCTTCCTGCATTCACCTGCCTCATTCACTAAAAACCGTCCAACTTCTACAACAAATGAGAAGGGGGTCCAACAGACCCCCTCTGCATGACACAACACTGATTCATCCCCAGAGCAGATCTGTCCTGTGCACTGAATGAGCCAGGGGTCTTGTGTTTTTAAAGACCATATCATAGTGTATACACATGTGGCCTGAATTAAACCTGCATAGGCAACATTAATTATGGCATTTTAGTGTGAGGGTATGTCTACACTGCGTTTAAAAAACTCCGGCTGGCCCATGCCAGCTGACTCACGCTCACGGGGCTCAGGCTAAGGGCTGTTTAATTGTGGTGTCGACATTCATGCTCGGGCTGGAGCCTGGGCTCTAGGACCCTGCAAGGTGGGAGGTTCCTAAAGCTCTGGCTGCAACCAGAGCCCAAATGTTGACATCCCTTAGCCCTAGCCAGCTGGTACCACCCAGCCACTGGTATCTAATTGCAGTGTAGAGTGTTAAATTTTGCAACCTTTTAATCCTCAATCTTCTATTTCCTTATTTTTATGGCTTTGAGTACTGTTGAGGGCAACCTTAATTAATGTTAAATGACAAGAGTTTTTTGGGGGGGAGGGTTTGGAATATCCCTCAAAGAATAGTTCCTATGAGTTATTAGACGTACCTGAAATTACTTGGAACATTTGATGTTTGCAGTGTTGTTGTTGCTCTTTTGGTCCCAGAGTATTAGAGAGGCAAGCCAGCGGAGGTGTTAACAGGCCACTTCATCTTGACTGGTCACTTAAAATATGTTTTAACTACTTATGTTAAACATTTTGTTCCATCTTGTATTTGGCTGTGACACGCTGAGTACCTTTCCCAGACCTGACAAAGAGTTCTGTGTAGCTTGAAAGCTTGTCTCTTTCACCAACAGAAGTCGATTCAATAAAAGATATTACCTCATCTACTTTGTGTCTCTCAGAACATTTGATGCAGTTCTTGAGTATGGATTATGGGAAAACTTCAGATGATAGTTCTATGTATTTTATGGAACTCCTCAAAAGTGTATGCAAATTATAACTGTCTGCAGGGGGAGCTAGAGAGCGACATAAGCAAACTTGCCTTGCAGCAGGTAAGAATGCAACCTAAATTCTCCCATTTTACCTATAGAGAAAACCAAAGAGCTTCTGTTTCCAGAAACCTGCTAGCCCTAGGACTTATATATAGCTTTGTCCGCACACACATACGTATGTGCATACGTCAAGTCTGCTATACTTGCAAAACAGTTTCCATCATAAATAGGGATTATGGTCAAAATTTGAACTCTGGATGCCTAAATCAATACTTAGGCACCCAAATAGATGTGACCTGTTTTCAAAGGATCCAAGCACCTCCCACTTCCTATTGAAGTCTTTGAGGTATGTTGTTTTATGTAACACAATATGTGGCAAACAGATTATGTACTACCTATTATTAAGGTTGCCTGTCAATTCCCATTATATGTAAAATTAATGTAAAAAATGTTTCATTCAATTAGCAAAGTAAAAAATGATCAAGAAAATTTGAGGATCATTCTTATATTATTTTTTCACTATTACCAAAGTATTCATTAAACACTGTTAGGTATGTAGTTTGTGTTGTACTTGAAATAAATGGATAATCTATTGAGATAATTGAGAGGTTTATTTGAATGTTAACGTTGGCTACAGAGAAACAGGTAGATAAATCATGATAATTTGCTTTAACTAGCTTCACTGAATGCTCTTTTAGCCTTAACAGTAATACACAGCTTTGCAGTTTATGCAAGAGAACATTACCAAAAACTTACCAGGATGCATGAGAACATGGATAAACTCTATCAAAATGTGATGGGATACTATGCCATTGATTTGAAAAAGGTTTCGGTGGAAGAATTTTTAACCGACTTGAACAACTTCAGGACAATGTTCTTGGTACAGTATGTCTATTGATGTTAAAATTGTTTTCCAGGAATGATTTGTTTGTTAGTTCAAATATTGATGGGCTATTCAATATTTTTTTCTGTCTTCTTGAATGGTAACATACATTCATATCAGAAACCCTAATTTCTACATCCCAGATTCTACAATGTAAAGAAAAGGAAATATTCATTCATTATCTTAAAATTATCTGTACCTTCAGAAGGAAAAAACTGAACTATTATAAATTAAAACTGGGTGCTTGATTTACTAGATAACATGCAGGAGGTTGTAGGGGGGCAGAAGGCAGAGAAGAGTTTTAAGTTCTTTACTTCTGTTCAGATGAAACTTCTTCTGTCTGACTTACTATAGGATACTTGTATGACCCAAGGACTTCTTAATGTGAGCTAGGAATGGGTTACAGAAATCACATAAATCTGATGTGTATATTACAGTTCACCAAAGACTATCATGTGAGGTCTCAAATGAAAGTTATTGTCATTCTGGTCCTTAACATTGTTGTGAAATATATGCAGAGATGATATGCACACATACTGAAAATATGTCATACCAAGATAAAAGTCATCAGCAAAGGTGAAAAATAGGTTTTCCTTCTGTATCCTCTGGTATCTCTTTGTCAGTAGGTAAATTAAACATTGCAAGGTCATACAATAGATGTCCATTTACATACAAAATCAACAGGAAAGAAGCAAACAGAAATAAATGAGCTGCAGAGGTTATCCTGGCCGTGTGCAAACACAATGAATTTAGGGGGAGTTCTGTGCTGGCTGCTTCTCAAAGAAACACCAATCCTGGCTTTTGCATAAAATAGGCATAATTTTATCGGATTCTAGACACTTCCTGAGGAACCTTTTTTTATTTTTCATGGTTTATTTGATTTGTAATATATTCTGAATGCCTGGTCTTTTGTTTTTGTTTTCTTAAGAGGTCTGCTCTTTTATATCCACTATTTTTTATTTAAGGACAAAAAATATTTTTAGAAACACTTTTAGCTGCTTAGATTAAAAAAAATACTTTAGGTGAGTAACTAAAATGTTCAAAAAGATAACTTTTTAATTTTTTAATGTTATGATCTTTCATCTTTTAATGTAATTAATATTGCATATGCAGAAGCCCAAACAATGGGATGAAGGAGGTACGGGAATGGGTATGAAGGAAGAACATGATATTTTAACTCTTAGGGCATGATCTAGTACACTGAATTTATCAGTAGCTTTCCAGGCTGAAAAATCCTCCAGGAAAAGGAAAAACAATTCCAAACTTGCAGCTGACCAGCCTCTGGAGGGAGGGTTTGAAGAAAACTCGTGAAAATAAGATGACTGTCTTCTCCTTTTCCTAGACCCTGACTTTTGGGGACACGACAGTCCTTTCTCACCTAAGTGGATTCTCTTAATCCAGATGCCATGGTGATGGGTGTTTCAAAACATCTGTAAAAAAGATGCAGCACCTATCACCATGTAACATGGCTGGCAGTTGATCATTTGTACATTATTGTACAAATCATTGTACATTTGTCTGTGAAAAAGGAAATATGGTCAAGAAATTTAAGTTGGCTAAGTTATAAGATTTGACAAATGGAGTTGTTAAAGGTCAGTTGCTGTTCCATTATCTGTAGGTGACACTCTAGTTCCCCTTTATTAACACTACATTTAAATAACATTAATTATGAAGAAGTTACTGGATAATTACACCATAACATATTTTAATATGGTAGTTTAAATCAGCATGCAGTTTGAGATCAGATTTCTTGCTTTCTTTGCTTTTAATTGTTGGTGCATAATGTGTGACCAAATGTTATAGATTTGCATAATTAAGAGGAATTAGATATTCTTACAATTAAAATCAATATCTGTGTATAATTAAATTTTACAAATGAAGAAAAGATAGGTTGTGAAAACTAGATTATTTTGAAGGCTTAAATAGTCTTCTCTTTGGATTGCTGAAATACCACTACCATCCTTTAAGCAGTTCTATATGTGGTAGACAAATCCAGAGGGCATAGTATATTCTCACTTGCTTTTACTTTAGCATGTTGATGTACTTGTTGTATTCAACACACTTAAATTGGGTCGGTGTCAATGACTAAAAAGAAAACCTCACTCTCTATACGAGTACTTTTGTTAAAATTTTCCACTGCACAATTGAAGAAAGAGAGAGAGATGCAACATCTATCTGTATACAGAACAATTACAAAAATAATCCTGGCATAGTATTATTTTGTAACTCCCGCACACAACTTAATCACTAATTTATGTAGAATCCATTATAATTATATTTAAAATGACTTCCTAGTTGCCATTGTTTTTATACCTATTTTATGTTGTGCAAAGAAGGCTATCCTCTGGCCAGAAAGGGGTGAACATACTGCTATTTCTTAGTAACAGGGAAATGGCAGTTCTTCCTGGCAACTAAGGAGGGGACTTCAGATGCCAAAGTTAGTCCTTACAAATAGGCAAGCAAGTAGCACTGGATGTCTGGCCTGTAAATAGTCACTGTCATGTTTGGTTGGTTGCTCTTTCATCTACAAATTGAGCAGAAATTAAATGAGTTAATATTTCAAGTTCTGCAAGTCAGATTCCTTAGTCCTTATATTTTTGTATGTATACACTTGATCATCATTTTACATAAAATGATATAGTAACTGTCCTGCTTTTGGAAATTCCAGTCGTCATAATATAGATTTTTGAAAGGGTTGTCCCTGAAATAATTTCTTGTATAGAATGACGAATGGAATATTGTCTAGTGGTTAATGAATAAGAATCAGATGTTTTCAGCTATATTTGTAGTTCTGCCGCTAAATCTCTGTGGCCTTGGACAGTTTAGTTAACTTTACTATGTTTCAGTTTTCTAGCTGTAAAATGCTTCACTAACTAACAGGAATATTACTAATTTTGTTTTTGAAGTGCTTTGCGATCTTTCAGCAGGAAGATCTTCTAGCAGTGCAAAGTATTGTTCGACCAGATAGAATCAACCATCAGGGAAGAAAGCTTATGAGAGATAATGGTAGATTTGCTATGAGCCTATCTCTACCATGATGAAAGTAATGTTTTCTTCTCTGCAATAAGAGCTGCGAAATATAGACCAGCAAAAACTTTGTACATCGTAGACATTCTGATTAATCTGAACTTGTTTGGTTTGGTAATAGTTGTTGTGAGAAACCGTTTGCTTATTTCACAGGCAAGAG
Organism: Lepidochelys olivacea; assembly: GCF_965140295.1. Lineage (NCBI taxonomy): Eukaryota > Metazoa > Chordata > Testudines > Cheloniidae > Lepidochelys > Lepidochelys olivacea. The sequence goes on along the minus strand of NC_140411.1, from coordinate 69,577,351 downwards.
CAATCCAATCATAACTTTTCTATTTCCATGAGAACAATGTCAGAGTGCGAGTTTTTGTCATTTGATTTGCTCATGTTTTTTTTCTAACATTTTGGGTATGTTTAGCAAATTGCCATTGATAGAATCATACGACTGGAAGGGACCTTGAGAGGTCATCTAGTCCAGTCCCTTACACTCATGGCAGGACTAAGTATTATCTAAACCAGAGGTTCTCAAACTGGTCCCTGGTCCACGAGATCCATTCAAATGGTCTGCTGATAGTTCCCTCTAAGGTGCGTGCCTGGGCGGCCACACTTGAGAAAATGAAGGGCCACCCACCGAATTAGTGGAGTTGCGCAGGCATGGCTCCACTAATTAGGTGCCTGGACCCTAGAGAAGACACACATGTAAGGTGAGGTGCTGGCCTTGGGGGGATTATGGGGTTGGTGGGAGGCGGCAGTGGGGGGGAATTTAGGATGTGCAGGGCTGCGGTGGCCAGAGAAAAAGGCGACTTTCCCCAGCTCCAGGGTTGCACTGCTGGGGAGAGGTGGCCCTTCTTCCCAGGCTCAGCTCTGTGGTTGCTATGGCGAGGGAGAAGAGACCACCCCTCCTTCCCAGCCCCACCTCAGGGGCTGCCACAGCTGGTGAGAGAGGGCACATCCATTACACTAGGAAGGTAAGACTACTGATATTAAAATATGAGTTGTGTACTTTTATTTGTAGAACAAAAAAACTTTAATTATTCTAAAGTTTTTTTATATAGCACTTTTATCCAAAGCTCTTTACAATAGATAGCTAACAGTACAAACAACATTTGGAAAGATCATTAAATGGTCTGCCAAGACCCTCAGCAATTTTCAAATGATCCGTGGAAAAAAAGTTTGTGAACCACTGATCTAGACCATCTCTGACAGGTGTTTGTGTAACCTGTTTTTAAAAATCTCCAATGATGGAGATTCCACAACCTCCGTAGGTAATTTATTCCAGTGCTTAACTGCCCTGTCAGTTTGGAAGTTTTTCTTAATGTCCAACCTAAACCTCCCTTGCTACAATTTAAGCACATTGCTTCTTGTCCTATCCTCAGAGGTTAAGAAGAATCTTTTATGTACCGGAAAACTGTTGTCATGTCCACTCTTGTCTTCTCTTTTCCAGACTAAACAAACCCAATTTTTTCAATCTTCCTTCATAGTGTTATGCTTATTAGAAGCACATGGAATCTTTTTCAAGGGGATAAGGCAATATACCACATTTATTGAGAGTACAATTTAAGCATTAAAATCAGCATATGCTTCCATTCACACATGCAAGCACATCCACCAAATGGTTCTACAGCTGGATCTTATAGTTATCAGCCCTTAGTCCTGGGAGTGGATGAGTCACGACAAAAAGTAATTTTCCCTTAATCATGCCTTCTTGTCAACTGTTGGAAATGGGCCACCTTGATTGCATTGGCCTCGTTAGCACTATAAAAGTAATTTCCCCTCCATTGGTATTCACCCCTTCTTGTCAACTGTTGAGAATAGGCTGCTTCCACCTTAATTGAACTGGCTCATTAGCACTGACCCCCCACTTGGTAAGTCAACTCCAATCTTTTCATGTGCTAGAATATATATTCTACTTACTGTATTTTTCAGTCCATGCATCTGATGAAGTGGGTTTTACCCCATAAAAGCTTACGCCCAAATAAATTTGTGAGTCTCTAAGGTGCCACAAGGACTCCTTGTTGTTTTTGCTGATACAGACTAACACGGCTACCGCTCTGAAACTAGTCCTTAGTGTTTCTTGGTCAGTTCCAGTGGCCATCTGAAACTGCACACGAGGGAGTGGAATGGAGCTGGGTCTCTGTTGGATGCATCTGAAGTTCCGATGCTGATGCAGAACAAACCCAAAGTCCCATGGCAATGCACCCTTCTTTTATAGTAATAAGTTCCCATACAAGTCTATGGACCTTGCTGTGTCACACCGGAGCTGTTAATTTTGAGGTATTCAAGGTTGCTCCTAATTAGCATTATTTTGGGTTGTTACCGGGAGTATCCGCAGCTGTTTCTTATCTCGTCCCTCTGGCTCCATTCCTTAACTTGTCCTTGGGGCATATGCCTTTGCTTTAGGGTTGTCAATCTGCCATTCAGGTGATTCTGATAGTAAGGTTGGCGCCTCTCAATTCCTTCACTCCCCCTTGACCATCGGGCCCATCAGTACTGGTGCCTCCTGTCTCTTCTCTGTGCATCAGCATGCCATATATTCTTCACTCTCACACAAAATGGTAATAAATTTCAAACAGAAGAATTACAGCCATAACACTTCTATCCTTCTAAGAACAATCATGAACACAATCAGCAAAGAATAAACCCAGAAAAATTTCTTCTTACTAATTCAAAGCTAGCAAAATGGAGTACAAAGCAAAATGAAATACAATTTACTTGAGACAATTTCTCCCCATTAGGCTTTTGGCCTATAATAGGTCATGTTTTGTAGACCTTTAATCATTTTTGTTGCTCTTCTCTGGACTTTCTCCAATTTGTCCACATTATAATCCTATCCTCCAAAGCATTTGCAACCCCTCCCAGCTTGGTCTCATGAGCAAACTTTATAAGTGTATTCTCCATACCATTATCCAAGATACTGAACAGAACCGGACCCAGAACCAATCCCTGCGGTTCCCCACTTGTTATGCCCTTTCAGAATGACTGTGAACCACTGATAACTACTCTCTAGGAACAGTTTTCCAATCAGTTATGCACCCACCTTGTAGTAGCTCCATCTAGATTGCATTTCCCTAGTTTGTTTACAAGAAGGTCATGCAAGACCGTATCAAATCCTTACTAAAGTCAAGATATACCACGTCTACAACTTCACCCTATCCACAAGGCTTGTTACCATGTCAAAGGAAGATATCAAGTTGATTTGACACAATTTGTTCTTGATAAATCCATGCTGACTGTTACTTATCACCTTATCTTCTAGACATTTGCAAATTGATTGCGTATGTATTTGCTCTGAATACAGAAGTTAAACTGACTCGTCTGTAATTCTAGGTATTTGCAAATTGATTGCTTAATCACTTTTCCGGGTACAGAAGTTATGCTGACTGGTCTGTAATTCCCTGGGTTGTCCTTATTTCCTTTTTTATAGACAGGCACTATATTTGCCCTTTTCCAGTCTTCTGGAATCTCTCTCATCTTCCATGACTTTTCAAAAATAATTGCTAATGGCTCAGATATCTCCTCAGTCAGCTACTTGAGTATTCTAGGATGAATTTCATCAGGCCCTGGTGACTTGAAGACATCTAACTTGTCTAAGTAATTTTTAACTTGTTCTTTCCTTATTTTAGTCTCTGTTTTCTTGATACCCTTTATGTCTCCAGTTAGTTTGATCTCATTTTCTGCCTTGGCCTTTCTAATTTTGTCACAATATATTGCGTTATTTGTTTATATTCATCCTTTGTAATTTGACCTAGTTTCCACTTTTTGTAAGACTCTCTTTTGATTTTTAGGTCATTGAAGATCTCCTGATTATGCCAGGGTGTCTCTTGCCATACTTCCTATCTTTCCTACGCAATGGGATATTTTACTTTTGTGCCCTTAATAATGTCTCTTTGAAAAACTACCAGCAGCTTTCAATTGTTTTTTCCCCTTAGACTTGCTTCCCATGGGATCTTATCTACCAACTCCCTGAGTTTGCTAAAGTCTGCCTTCTTGAAATCCATTGTCTTTATTTTGCTGTTCTCCCTCCTACCATTCCTTAGAATCACGAACTCTACCATTTCATGATCACTTACACCCAAGCTGCCTTCCACTTTCAAATTCTCAACCAGTTCCTCCCTATTTGACAAAATCAAATGTAGAACAGCCTCTCCCCTAGTACCGTTCTACACCTTCTGAAATAAAAAATTGTCTCCAATACATTCCAAGAACTTGTTGGGTAATCTGTGCCCTGCTGGTATTTTCCCAACAGATGTCTGAGTAGCTGAAGTCCCCAATCACCACCAAGTCCTGTGCTTTGGAAGATTTTGTTAGTTGTTTAAAAAATCCTCATCCACCTCTTCTTCCTCGTTAGGTGGTCTGTAGTAAACCCTTACCATGACATCACCCTTGTTTTTACCCCTTTTATCCTTGCCCAGACACTTTCAACAAGTCTGTCTACTGTTTTCATCTCAACCTTAGTCCAAGTGGATACATTTTTAATATATAAGGCAACACCTTCTCCCTTTTTTCCCCTGCCTGTCCTTCCTGAGCAAGCTGTACCCTTCTGTACCAATATTTCAGTCAGGCGTATTATCCCACCAAGTCTCTGTGATGCCAACTATGTCATAATTATGTTTATTTACTAGCATTTTGAGTTCTTCCTGCTTATTCCCCGTACTACTTGCATTAATCAGTGTTTTTCAAAGTTCAGGTCATGAACCGAATTGGCAGGGAAGTGAATCTTTAGTAGATATGGTGTAATGGGCAGTTTTTTTAAAAAAAAACATTAGGATGAATGGTAGTTTTTTTTCTGTTTTTTCTTCTTTATGAGTGAGGGTTTGTGTTTCAGCAGTGACTGAACAATGTTCTTCAGAGTGCCTGAGGCCACAGGCTGTCCTCAGGAAAAATAGCCATGACCTAATTCATCTGCACCTCACAATGCCTTTTGATAGCATAGGGGCTTCCATCTTCCCTGAGAGTGGCTTGACTTCAGTCCTGTGGGGAACAATGAAAGGTACTGGTCACCTTGGCTAAAGGGCAACCTGTGGCCTCAGACTCATTGAGAAAGGAGATTGTAGCTATTTTGAAAAAGGGAAGTTTTTCCTGAGTTCTTCTGAAGGATAAGAGTTTGTGCTAGCCTATGCTGATGCCTTTTTTCCCCTTTGTAGTGACAATAGAGGAGAAAATGTTTAATCTGGGACCATAAGCACTCAGGCATTTTAGGGTTTTGCTGCTGGGAGGAGTTAAGGCTATTTGGGTGCCTTAACTGTTTCTCTATACCTTAACTTGTTGGGATTTCAGTGTTAACTTGAATGCTGAATTTTCTGGGTTTATAATGCTTGTTTTGGAGATAATTACACCATTCCTATAATGTGGTTCTCCCTAATGATATATTAGACTGATATATTAGAGAGTAAAATATACTAAATGGAAAGTACAATATCTTCAGATTATATATTATTTAATATGTAACAGACTTGGTAGAAGGTGCAAGTGACCTTTTAGCAAGAGTTATTTGACTGGCAATATAACTTAGGTATTTTTTCATTTTTATAGTTTACAAGTTTGTTCTGTCTGAAACTACTTACATTAAGTTTCATTACCAGTATCTCTCTCTCTTTTTTTTTTTTTTTTTAAATAGCAAGCAGCCAAGGAGAATGTAAGAAGAAGAGAAGCAGAGGAAAAACAGAGACGCGCTAGAATAGCTAAGGAGAAAGCAGAAAAAGAAAAATTAGAGAGGCAACAAAAGAAAAAGCGCTTGTTAGAAATGAAAACAGGTGAGTAATATGGAAAACAGCTTTTCATATCTAGTGTTCTACATGAAATGAAACTACAGCCTCTATTTTGTTATTATCTTGATGTACTCTGGAAGAGAGGCAGAATAAATTATTTCAATAAATAGTACAGCAAAGCTGTTCTTAAATTTGATTTTATTAACAAGCTGTTCTAGCTTATCTGCTTTTCTCAAGTTATGTTAGACCTTGAAAATGGTGCTCAGTACTTTCCCATTCACTATTTATTTAACATTTTGTATTCAGGTATCAATGATTTATCTCAATTAAAGCTAAGCTGAAAAAGAAACTATGTTACATGTGAACAAAGTCACTTTCCAAATCACAGAGCCAATTTATTTATATTTTAACTAAGGGAAACTGTGATTTTTGTAATTGTTCCTTTTATGACAATAGGCTTCTTTTATGTAGCTAAGATTTTTCTCTGAGTATGTGTCAATGTGGATCCCACTGTGAGTGTACATGTACCTCATGTGCATGAGAATGGAGTTTTTCTGAATAGTATTGTGTCCATCAGGGCCATGTGTGTGTCTTTTGCCTCCTTTTGACGGAGCATGAGGGTGTAAAGAGTGGGACAACTGCGACGTTTGATCAGTTCCCTCTTATTACCCATATCAGTGAGACAGAACCTGGTGAGTGTCCAGCTCACTAATTCTTAGCTCAGGGTAAACTTCCACATATCTTCACGAAAATCTCAGAACTACTTCTGATCTTTAATATAGACCACCATGAAATGTCTCCATCCCGCTGAACTGATCTCTAATGATCAGACTCCACTCACTGTACAGGGTTCATTAGCATTATCAGCTCAAAACTGGTGGGCTTATAGCCCTATCCCTCAAGGTGGACGCAGTACGTATGTTTTCTGTATGTCAGAATCTCGTATACCAAGCAGATGATCGGTCTGCTTGTCATTCTCCGCAAGAACACAGAAGTCATGACGTGAGGCTAAAGCTCCATCTCCTGCAATAGTCCTTGTGAGTCTGGGGTGTTCTGGAGGCTCTGGTAGAGAGGAAGAAGCCACAAATCTCAGCAATCTTTCTAGTCAGATCTGTGCAGTTCAGGAAGTTTTATGTATATGGTTTTATATATATAGATGATGTGTGTCCTTTTCGGAGGACACCTATATATATACCAGGGGTCAGCAACCTTTCAGCAGTGGTGTGCCGAGTCTTCATTTATACACTCTAATTTAAGGCTTTGCGTGCCAGTAATACATTTTAACGTTTTTGAAGGTCTCTCTGTAAGTCTATATATTCTATAACCAAACTACTGTTATATGTAAAGTAAACAAGGTTTTCAAAATGTTTCAGAAGCTTTATTTAAAATTAAATTAAAATGCAGATCTTATCAGTTTAGTGTGATCCTTGCCCTTGCTTTTCCTTGCTGAGTTTTCCAATGTCTGGCACGTATTTGGATACTTTAAGGTGCACACAGGCTTCTGAGTGATCAGTTGTTAACCAGCTCCGAGAGGGACGGAGGACAGATTTCATGTGTGAAAATGCCTGTTCACACAAGTATGTGGATCCAAATGCTGAAAGCATTGCAAACACAATTTTTTTCAAACAGTTAAATTTCACTGGCAGGGACATCCAGCACGTCCAAACAGAGGCCCCATGATCTCTCTCTGTAGCTTCAAGTGCGCTCCGCAGATCCACAAACTTTGATGTCCACAATTCTGAGCTTTTTAACTGAATGAGCTGCATTTCGAAATCTTCAGCACCCATCCACTGAAATACAGGCAAATCAAAGTCGCTTTCGTTGAACTTTTCAGGTTTAATTAGAAAACAAAGCATTGGGCCAAATCGCTGGAAATCTTGAAATCTCTCAGAAAATTCTGATTCCAGTTCTTGCATGTACTGTCCAATCTCATCGACATTGACAGTGCAACGTGTCGATAGCTCTTTTATGAGTTGGAAGTAGCGGAAAGTAGAAGTTTGAATATCCCTGGAAAAAACTGCTAGTTTCACAACAAATGCTTTCCAGGCTTCATAAAGATCCAGAACTGTTTGCTCTGCACCCTGGAGACCGAAGTTGAGTTCGTTTAGGTGAGCGGTAGTATCAGTTAGAAACATGAGCTTACATAGCCATTTGTCATCATCCAGTTCGGGGTAGTTTTGTTCTTTTTCCAACAAAAAGACCTTGAGTGCATCAAAACAGTTTACAAAGCACACCAAAACCTTGCCACGATTTAGCCACTGAATGTTGCTGTGAAGTGGGATGTCGTTATAAGCACTGTCCATCTCTTCCAGCAGTGCTTGAAATTGTCGGTGAGTCAACGCAGATTGAGCAACAAGGAAATTCACAATTTGTACACTGTATTCATCACATTATTAAGCTCCGAATTAGAAAGTTTAGCACACAGGTTTTTCTTGATGGATGATACAGTGAAATTTGACTGTCAGATGGCCAATTTGATCTTCAAGTAACTTTACAAATCCCTTCTGTTTTCCTACCATGGCAGGAGCACCATCTGTTGTCACACAAAATATTTTTCTGATGTCAACTCTTCATTCTTCAAAATGGTTTACAAAACTTTCCAGTATATCTTCCCCCTTTGTTGTACCATGCAGGGGTTTTAGGCAGCAAAGTTCCTCTTGGATTTCATCGGAAGGACAACATCTTGCAACAAATGCCAAACATGGAATGTTGTTTATATCCACGCTCTCATCAACTGCAACACTAAACACTGCTGTGTCTTTCAATGCAGTCTTCTGCTTTTCCTTAATGTTTTCTGCCATTTCACTTATGTGTCTCTCAACTGTTCTGGCAGAGATGGGCAGTTCTTTTATTCTAGATACGATTGTATCTTTATTTGGCAAATCATTGAACAAAATCTCCGAACTGCTGAGAAAAACTTCTTTTATATATTCCCCATCTGTAAACGGCTTTCCGTTTTTTGCAATGCACTGTGCAATCTTGTAAATTCCTTCTGTAGCTTTATTTTTACTTACACTTAAGCTTTTAAAAATACTGCTTTGCTTCTCATAGGCTGCTATTGCCTTTTTGATCGATTAGTCTTGTCTGCTTTGTCAAGAAAGGTTTTCTCGTGCTTCGTTTCAAAATGTCGAACACTTGATGTGTGACAAACAACACTTTCATAACAGAAAGCAAAATAGCATGGTCCTTCTTTTCAATAAATCCAAATGTGTCTGTCCAAGCAGGCTGAAATGATCGGACATCTGGCTTTGCTTTCTTAGGAGCTGCCATTTTGTCAAATGTTCCCTTCAACTCTCAGTGAGGAAAAAAATGGCAATAGAAGGCTAATATCTATTTTTCTTTAATCTTTAAGACAATCTTCCTTTACCAAAATTAATATATTGATCCTTCACTTGTGTTCCAGGTGATGAGATATGCAGCTAGAAAGAATTTTAAAATTTATTTATCTGCGTATCTGGTACAATACCTTTATTGCTGTTCCATTCTTTTGGGAAACTAAGGAATTATGGTTGCTTTTTAATAATAATGTGTATATTATGTAAGGGGGTCTGGACTCCACTTATTGAAGCCACTATGGTGTGTCACTTATTTCATAATATTTGTTCAATAAATTTTCTAGACACTCTAGTCTATCATGTACAGTATGTAAGTTTTCTGTCTCATAGTTTTTCATTGTTGTGGCTTACGCATACACTTTTTTGTTTTGTACAACTCTTTAGAGTGAAACTATTATTTTTTATTCTTTGTACTCTCTAAACGCCTGATCCATCTCCCAGAGAAGTCAACTGAAAGACTTTCAATGACTTCAATGGGAAATGGATCAGGTCTCAAGAGTTAAATCCATTTCTACCAGCCAGAGCCAGAGTAAATATGCTCTGTAGGAGGCTGGTACACAGGACTGGATGGCAATAACCTGGGTCTCTAAAAATGCTCACACTGTTTTCTAAAATTAGATAAATATGTTAACTGTATATTAAACCTTCATAAAGTTTAATTTTTATATTTATAAATATGCAATGCAGCATGAATTTTTAAATCTATTAATGGCATCTTGTCTTTCTCAGACATAAAACATAGGTGTGTGTCTCTCTAACTGCAAAACCCCAAATTTTATTATTTACATGAAATTAAAATTAACCACGCTTACGATAACTCTATTTTCTTGTGGGTTTTTTTCAAAGAGGCGGATCTGAACCCAAATGTTAGGTCCAAACATCTCCATACTTTCAGGTGTAAAAAAAATCTGGATCTGAACTTTGTGACTCAAATTGAGTGACATTTGTCATATCTGTCCAAACAACTTGGGTTCAAATGGCTCACTATAATAATAGGCCTTAAGTTGACAGGGTAAAAAAAGAAGCTACATATTTTTCATTGTGGCTCCACATTGATTCTAAGAAAATATTTAATTCAGTTAAAACACCTAAACATTGAATTCTTTCTAAAACTGGTAGTCCTTAGCAAAAATAATGCAAAAATTGACTCTTTTGATAAAGCAAACCAGAAGACAACAGACTCAGTCCTCCAAACTCTTTTCAAATGTATTAAATTAATGATGAAATGCTTTGTAAATAAGATTTCTTGCTCTTCTGATGCCAGTTCAAATTATAACATTCTCTAGTTCCAAGGGTAAATAGCTAATGGAAAGGGATCTTTATGTAAATGCCCCTGGTATGCATACTAGTAACATTCAGTGACTAGCTTTGTTCATGCTGTTCAGATTCTCAGTAGAAAGCATACCAATCAATTATTTTGATCCTATCACAGTGTAAAGAACCCTAAAACTGTGATAACATCAGCTACATTTCTTGTATTATAATTGAGAACTCCATCATTGTGGCATCTTCTTTGTGCATCACTTTGAATACCGCTTAGGGAACAAGCCACTTTAATCAGTAGTTATTTACATAGTCTGCTTTTTCATATTTAAAAGCAGCGAAGTGATGCCACAATGATTTCTTACACATCAAACCTGCAATCCACAATATAATTTTTGTTTTAATTTTTGTAAAAGTTACTCAGGAGTTGAAATAATCAGCAGCAGCATGTTTCAATTGATCTAATAAATCATGACCTCAGTTTTAGCCCTTTTCTGCCTTATATTCAACCTGTTCTTTGGGAATAAACAATTCTAATTTTGCAAACTCTATTGGAGTGCTTAGTATATTATTTCTTAATAAACTAGCTTTAGTTTCTAATTTCTGTCCTTGAGTTGTGAAATATGGATTTTGTCAATAATTGTGTACTAGACTTCAAAACAAAAAGTCATATTCCACCTGACAGCAGGATGTTGAATTTTTACTCCAGTTTAGACTATTCAGTTTCAGCTGTGCATATATGCAAAGAATTACAATTCTGATGCCATTGGGTAAAACACTTGACTTTGTCTGGAGTAGAAATTTCCTGTATTTTCTACCCTCTCTACTCCCAGCACCAACGCATGAGACTTCCATTGGAGTAATCCTCCTGGCTGTGAGTGAGAATCAGTATGTTAATAAAACTCCTTCAAACTGGCCACAATGAATCACACAAGCAATCTCCTTTCTTTAAGAGTAACAGTTTTGATAGTTTGTCATTTCTAACATAGATTAGTCAGGTGACTTTTGCTGAAAATCACAGGCCCCAGGACAATAGTAGGATCCTGATGCACATTTACATCCTGAACCATACATTTAGCCATACAAGTTACCTCAGTTCAAATATATATGAAGCAGCCAAAATAACTGGCAATAGTCCTCTATATTATTGAGTCTTCAGCATAGAATGTTAAGTTCAAGAAACAACTGAGCATTATAATTAGGTTTATAATTCTGTTTATTTGTACACCTGTATATTAGGTTAAACACTGTGGGAAATATGAAAAACAAAAGTGGATTTTGTAGAAAATGCAGTAGTGAAGACTAGCACATATATTTTAATAATACAAAGTAATACACGGATACAAAGTACAGATAGAGAAGTAAAAGTTAACCTTTATATTCAACACTTCAGGAATCTGTAGAAGGAGGGAAAAGCAAGCTGCGTGGCAATCTTCCGAGGGAGAAAGTTCTTTAGGAAGCCACGCTCTTGCATGTCATGCAAGAATCCAAAGTAATTTCTTCATCTCACCTTCCCTTCCCCTTCTCTGCTGCACTAATGATACTAACTTTAGTAGCAAGTATATCTGCTTCTCCCACAACTGCTTCCAAGCTGCCCCCTATTCATGGACTGTCCTCTGTGAACTTGTTCTGCAGGCCACTTTCCTCTCCACATTCAATTTCTCCTTAAGGACTACTACTGTCATGAAGCTCACAGCAACTGAATCACCTCTCTCCCCTTCCCAGTCTATACACACTCACATTCTGTCTTTCTGTCTCTGTACCATCACTGGTCTTTTCTCTTCATTGGGTGGGTATTTCCCTCTTCAAAGTATTCAGAGGAGGCTAATGGGTGTTCTCCCTTAGTCAAGGCTTGCAAAGGAACCAGGCACTTTCTCCTTCCTTTGTAGGAGAGAGTAGAAGAGAGGATCTGCTTCAATTGTGGGTCCCTATGTGTATTCCACTGTGGGTACATATTCATTCCCTTAGCTTGAGACCAGAGAATTCTTGCAAGCAGTGTCCATTGCTCGCACCTGTGCCCCTGTACCCCATGCTACGTACCAAAGGTATAAGGGGCAAGTTGGACTGACTGCCTCTCCAGTTCCTTCTTACTGCCACATGGCCTGAGTCAGAACCTCCAGTATCTGGAGTGTCTGGGTTTTTTTCAGCCTTGTCTTCAACCTATAAATATTTCAAAGTTTTATCTTTAGTATAGCTAGTGTAAATAGTCTTTAATAGTATAGTCAGTATTTAGTTAGGTTCCTCACCCCAGGAACCCCTACCACCACCACCCTGGCTCCTGATACTGGAATTTGACTATGCCCAGAACACCGGGCTTTAAAAGCAGTCTCCTGTCCCCATTCCTTCTTAGTCAGCGGTGATCACCTGCACTGCTTTTACTGCCTTGGGGAAGTAAATAGCTCCATCGGCTGCAATATTTGTCACTCCTTCCCTAGCCATACCTAACAGGTTCAGGAATTCCAGCTTAAAAAACACCTAGTGGAAAAGATTATGAATGCCTAGTCAGACCCAGGCTGGGGGAACCTCCTCTATACATTGGCCAGAGTGAGCAAGGAGTACACCTCCTGTCATGTGGCCTGATTTAGGAGCGTGGGAGAGCACACTTATAAACCCTCCATCAGGGTCTCATCAGGAGAGCAGGGAATGTACTCATAAACACAAGAGCGGATTTCCCCCTTTAAGTCCATTCCTCTCCAAGCTGAACAAGCCTTTGCACCCAGCCCCTAAAGACTTAGAATGTCCTAAGTCCCAGGGCCATGATAAAAAGGCTCATAAGAGCAGGGCTCCATCGGTACCAGACTCCTCATCAGCAGTAACAATGCCAGCACTACTACCTAAGTCAAAAGACTGAGAACTGCCAGTATGGGCAAAGAGTACCCATCAGAAACCTCAGTCACTAATGGTAGCATCACAACTCAACACTCACTCAGAGTCTCTCTACATCAGCTTTATCAGAATGGGCAGAGCTTGTGACACTAATAGATGAATAACTACACACAGTGTTCCAAAATCTCACCATGACTACATCCAAAATTCACTTCTGGGATATTTTCAGAATTTCAACTAAACCAGTCAATTCACTTCCCTGTATTTTTTTTTTCCAAAGCCCCATGCCTCTGGTGAGGAAAGGAGACTTCATTCCCTTGACATAAGATGAGCATTGGCATTATACCTGCAGAAAATATAGCCGATCAGATTATCATCTAGAGTGTTTGTTGCCATAGCAGAATGAGTCCAAGCTGTATCCTCTCAGAGGATCTCTGGCTGTATCTGACTCTCTCAGATGCACGGCTCCTTCTCCTACATGGGGCCAGGGCTCACTCTGCAAGGGCATAAGTCTCAGTGGCATCACTTCAAGAGGTAATTTGCCAGGGCAGCGATATGCAGTTCCATCCACACATTCAAAACACATTATGCCTTGATCCAAGACTTTTCCACTGACCCATCCTTTGGGGGGAAAACGGTTCTACAAGCAGCTTTACCGGGTGCATTCTCGCACCCACTTCTTCTTTCAGTATTTCTTATCAGTCACCCACAGTGGAATACATATAGGGACTAACACTCGAAGAAGAAAGAGACGTTACTTACCTTGTTGCAACTGGCATTCTTCAAAGTGTGTGATCCATATCTGTATTCCACAACCCTCCCTTCTTCCCCTCTGCTTCAGATCATGACTGAATTTGCAGCAGAGAAAGAACTGGAGAGGCAGGCAGTCAGTCCATCGCACTCCTTATACCCTCAGTACAGAGCACGAGGAGAGCAGGGGGGTGGGCATGGAGCAATGGACATTGCTTGCAAGAAACCTCTGGTCTCAGGTACATGGAGCACATGCATTCCTACAGTGGAATACAGATAGGGACCACGCATCTTGAAGAACTCCAGTTTCAAAAAGGAAAGTAGTAACTTTCCAGTCTTCCCTCTGGCTTTCCCTTCTTGTTGATTCTGGTGTTGCTCTGCTGCTGATCATTACTTTTGTCTCCACTCAGCAGCCACACTGGGTTCTGAGGAAAGAGTACAAAGTGCTGCTATGGCCAACTCCATACAAGGGGCTTGCACACTCTTAACCTCACTGAGGCTTTCCTGTGACCACAGTAACCCAAATCTAATCAACCCTGGAGCTCAACTGTGAGTTTGAAGAGTACCTCAATTTTCTTGTTCCTTCAGTCTCTCTCTCTCAATTATGGCTGCCAACTTGGGTGCTCATTGTGCCTATGTAGAAACTTTCCGATTTGATTAGTGAGTATTTATTTTTAAATTTAAATACAGTTTAAATTTTTTAAAATATGATTTTTTTCTCTGTGATCTACTACCTTCAAATGCATATAGTGCCTAAAGAGAGAAACAACTTTATGATAGTGATATATTACATTATGTTACAAATAACAGATCTTATGAGACGCTGATTTCATTTTAAAATAAAAATGTGCTCATGAACTTTCAGTTCCTTGCTGCTTACAAGTGATTTGTATGGGAAATAGTTCCCTGAAAAATGACATTAGTGGAAATACTAGTTTTCAAGTAACCTAAAACAAAGATTGCTTCCATTCTTGCCAGCTTCATTTGAATTGGAGCTGTGACATACACAAAGAACATGAAAAGAATAATTCGTAAATAGTAGACTTTATTGACCTCTTTATATATAGATGACTTTACACTTTCAGTGACAATTGTTCAATCAGCACCCCAGTCTATTATGAACAGAGCTCATTAATGTGCACAAACTTGGTCTATTCTGGTTATAATGCATATTTAATGTCACATACTTTTCTTATAGTAGCTGCTTCCTTTTTCTATAAAAAATAAATAGCCCAGGTGAACAAGAAGGGTCCTAAAATTAGTTTAAATCCACAATAATTGGCTTTTTAAAAACATTATCCTTATTAATATTTATATTACTCTAATAACCCAATATTTAAAATCCTCAGGTAAATGAGATGATAGACATTTACACCGAGGTGTAACTTACAGGACAGAGAGTCAGGGTGATAGTGAATGAGGAAGGATGATTTGGCAGTAGTTGCCTTAACTTTTCATGTATAACCTTTTTTAATGTTTAGGCTTTTGCAGAAGTGGATATAGTGCAAGTGCAAAACTTTCTTTTGTGTTAGCAGTAGTCAGTGACAGCTGTGTTTCAACCGTAGCTATCTTTTATAAAGGCTTTTTTATCTGAGTGTTTCCTAAATTATTGAATTTATAGCATTTTATTTTATGTTGTTTATTTATAGACTAGTGTCAGATTGTGGATGGAGGGAAGCGGTGGATATGGTACACCTTGACTTTAGTAAGGCTTTTGACATTGTCTTGCATGACTTCTCATAAACAAACTAGAGAATTGTAGGCTATATAGAGCTACTCTAAGACAGGTGCATAACTGGTTGGAAAACTTCCCATAGAGTAATTATCAGTGGTTCACAGACAAGCTGGAAGGGCATATCAAGTGGGGTCCTCCAGGGATCTGTCCTGAGTCAGGTTCTGTTCAATATCTTCATAAATAATTTAAATAATGGCATAGAGTGTCCACAAACTTTACAAGTGTACTATACCAAGCTGCGAGGGGTAATATAGGTGCTTTGGAGGACAGGATTAAAATTCAAAATGATCTGGAAAAAACTGGAGAAATGGTCTGAAGAAAATAGGATGAAAATCAGTAAGAACAAATGCAAAGTATTCCTCGTAGAAAGGAACAATCAATTGCAAACATACAAAATGGGAAATGACTGCCTAGGAAGGAGTACTGCGGAAAGGGATCTGGAGATTACAGTGGATAACAAGATAAATATGAGTCAACAGTGTAAGACTGTTGCAAAAAAAGTGAACATCATTCTTCGATGTGTTATCCGGAGTGTAATAAACAAGACACAAGAAGTAATTCTTCCACTCCACTCTGCACTGATAAGGCTTCAGCTGGAGTACTGTGTCCAGTTCTAGGTGCCACATTTCAGGAAAGATGTGGACAAGTTGGAGAAAGGCCAGAGGAACAAAAATGATTAAAAGTCTAGAAAACATGACCTATGAGGAAAGATTGAAAAAAATGAGCCTGGTTATTCTGGAGAAGAGAAGACAGAGCAAGGGTACATTATAACAGTTTTCTAGTACAAAAAATGTTGTTACAAGGAGGAGGATGAAATGTTGTTCTTGTGAACCTTGGAGGATAGGTCAAGAAGCAATGGGCTTAAATTACAGCAAGGGAGGTTTAGTTTGGACATAAAGAAAAGCTTCCTAACTGTCAGGATAGTTAAGCACTGGAACAAATTGCCTAGGGAGGTTGTGAAATTTGCGTCATTGGAGGTTTTTAAGAACAGGTTAGACAAACACCTGTCAGGAACGGTCTAGTTATTACTGAGTCCTGCTGTGAGTGCAGTGGACTGGACTACATGACCTATTGAGGTCACTTGCAGTCCTACATTTCTAAGAGTCTGTGATTTTTGCCTTTGTGATGCAATGTGTAAAGGGATCTTCTCTGTGTCAATTTCCCCTTCCCACAGAGCTACTCCAAGTTATCATGTGTCCCCACCACTAGAACACATTCTGTGCAGAGTCCCTCCCCTGCCACGCTTTAAATTCCTGGTACTGGAAAGAATGAGCAAGTGAGTAGTTCATCATGTCATAGGTTCATCACCTCATAGCTATTGTTCCGAGGTAACTTGTATGCTCTTCAGGGTGGATTTTATTTAAATCAAATTAATTTAAATCACTAGTCAGGAACACTCAATTTAATCATGGATTTCTACATAAAAGTGCATTCTTGTTGATTGTTATAACCTTAATGCATATTCTTCACAATTCAGAGACAGATATAGGTTTCCTTTTTAGAAGGTACACACTATACATTTTTAAGTGATTTATTTTGAAACCTTTTCAGATTAGTTTTACAGCTATATCAGAAAATGAATGATTGGTTATTACATTTTCCAAAGGTAATTGAAGCAGATATTTATGCAATCACTGGGAGGTGAACTATCTCCAATTCAACAGGTTAATCATTAATATTTGGAGGATTTTCTTGCCATGCTGTTTTAGGAGGAGAACATCACCAGACATACATTTAAATAGTTTTATTTAACTAAAACAACAATATTATGCATTCTGGATTTTTTTTCTTCAACAGCAAAAATATAATATTTTAACAAAACAAGCATATGAATTCTTGAATTTTAGTTAAACATTCAATTTTTAAAAATCAGGTTTGTTTTTGTTAAAATTGTTTTTAACAAACAGTTAAATGAAATATTTAAAAAAAACAAATTAAATTGACTATGTCAGCCAGGTCAACATGAGAAACTTAAAATATTGGCTTCTGCAGCTAACTCAGTTGTCTTCATCTTCATTTTCCTGTTTGTTCATAATCTGGAAAAGAGAAACAAGTTTTCCTGCTTTTTCAGGTCCCAAACAATTACTCAATTTGGAATGAGTCCAAAGGAAGAAAATATTCCTTCTACACCGGCAGAAGAAGCTACTGCTGTTAAAAGTGGGATTATCACTTTGGCAGTCTCTGAATCCAAGTGCTTAAGTGACTTCCACCAGTTCACTGGTGTGACTTTCTTTAAAACATCATCGGCAAACATATATTTCTCGAATGGCTCACCGTTAGCTCTTAAGTTTATTATAGTTGGCATTATAGAGGGATGATTGCTGGATGTCCATGTCATAGCCAACTCCTCTTCTTCAGCACTTCAGGTTTGACCCTAGTATTGAGAGTATTTGCAAGCAAATGAGCTGAAGATAGTGCTTGTCCCATTTGTTTTTTTAATGCTTGTAATTTAACTCTGTCATTGCATATTTCTCGTTTAAGATCTCACTCAATTCCTTCCAAATTTCAACAGCATCAGCAATAAAACAGCTACTTCCCTGCATTTTGTTCAAGGCTACAGAAATAGGCTTCAGGGTACTCAGCATGTGTTCAACCTTTCTCTTAAGCCCAATGTTGAGAACTTTAGCTGTGACAGTGCCATTTATTTTTTCACGATTTTGTTCACAAACTGTCATCAGATTAGGCCAGTTCTTGATATTGTGCTGAAAACAGTCCACTGCTGAGTTCCATCGCACGTCTTGTGGGAGAGTTAGCTTGGTTCCTCCCACTTTTTTCAGAGCAGGTGCTGCAAAGTGGTTGTTATGGAAGTATTTTGCAATTTCAACAACATTAGCCTTTATTTCTGGAACACTGAAGTCTTTGGCTAGGAGGTGCATCAAATGAGCACTGCAACCATATGTTATCAGCTTGGAACGCTCTTCTAAACAATTTCTTCTCATCTTGGATATATTTGCAGCATTGTCTGTGACCAAGCTGCGTACTAGACGTTTGGTTGTTTTTTTTTTTTTTTTTTACAGTTTGTTATAGCTTTTTCTGCTACTTCTTGTAAGTATTCTGCTGTGTGTGCATTTCCTGATGTATCAATTGTTTCTGTAAGGAAGACATTCCCTTCTTCTGTTGTCATACGAGCACATACAACAGGATCATTGTGGACATTGCTCACCCATCAAGACTCAGGTTAACAATTTCACTCTCTAGACCTTATGCACACTGCTCAATTTCTCTTTCATACACTTTATCCAGCAATTTGCCTGCGACATCTGCTCTGTTGGGTGGACTGTATCCTGGTCTTAATGAATGAACCATGTTAATGAAGTGTGGGTTCTCAATCCTATGGAAAGGAGAGTTTGTTGCATAAACAAACTGGGCAATTTTTTTCATCAATTACCTCTTTTTGTAATCTGCTTGTTCTTATCACAAACTTATGTAGGGTTGTTTCTGGATGATGGAGATTTTTTTTCTTTTTGCTGCAGGTGATATACTGTGGCTAAGTGACATAGATGATGTGACTGAAACACTATCATAGTTTTACTTTGTATAATGTGGAAAATACAGTGAGGGGATTTATATACACACAGACCATGAAAAAATGGGTGTAAAGTAAAACTATTTTCTCTTATTTCCTCCTGGAAATGTGCTGGAAATGGCCCACCTTGATTATCACTTCAAAAGGTTTTCTCTCCCCCCACCCCACCCTCCTGCTGGTAATAGCTCATCTTAAGTGATCACTCTCCTTACAATGTGTACGATAAACACCCATTTTTTCATGGTCTGTGTATATATAAATCTCCTCACTGTATTTTCCACTTTATGCATCCGATGAAGTGAGCTGTAGCTCACAAAAGCTTATGAAATAAATTGGTTAATCTCTAAGGTGCCACAAGTCCTCCTTTTCATCTTGGATGGTATCTTCTAGACTGAGCACTGAGTCCTATTAGTCTAAATAATCTATACAGAAGCCTCTGGAACCCCATAAGATTGGGTCCCTAATCCATGAACTATTGGAACTCATTTACAAAACTTTTCGTAAACATTACATAAATATATTGTCTCATACTATAGAATTAGAATTTATAATCCCTATTCCATGATGAGATATCTTTGAGCTATAATATATCTTTAGATAGGTTTTTTATCAAAAAACATTTTATCAAAAAAAGCCGATTTAAATTAAAAAAGATACAGACAGCATCACCATAGGCACAAACGGTGCATTTTTTAAGAAAGGTGAGACTTTCACTTTCACCTTCTCTTCCCTCAGCTGACAATCCCTATTCTGGGAAACAGTTTGGGCAGTAACCATGGCAACACAGGAGCATGTGCAGAGTCCCTGCAAGATGAGCAGTCAGATCAGCCCTCACTACACATGGATGTTGCGCAGATAATAGACACTAATATTCGTGTGCCTGTGTGCTTCCCTCCTCCCCCCCTGCAATCACAGCCATGTGCCTGTGATATGCCAAGGGTTGCCCAAATCTCAACTCCTTTCATGATTACGGCAGGAGCTGTAGCAGTCACATCAGATACCTTGGGTTGCTCCTGATGTATCAAATAGATTAGGACTTGGAGCTGCACTCCTCACGGCCCCTAAACTACCCCCTTCCCTGCTACCCTGCATTCCCCCTGGATTGTTGAAGGAGTTCATGGAGAGAAGTATTAGTTAGCTGAGACACTTCTGCAGGCACGAGAGCCACGCTGCTACTTTGGAAACATGCAAATAAAGTATGAGGTGTTATCACTGTGGAAATTATTTTTTGCATAAGGGTATAGAAATAATATTAGAATACTTGACTAATTAATACAGAATGTGAACAGACGGCAAAACAGTAATCTGTAATTTCTCATTGCCATTACCATTCCTTTCTCAGTTACTAGAGGTTCATCCTAATATTTTCAGCTCCAGAAATGGAGCACAATTTTAGCAATGTCTGCTGCAGCCTGGATAGTACTGTAATTCTTATTAATACGAGTTCTTGTCCTTTCTTAGCAGCTCCTTTGTAGTTTTCATTTCTTTTGGAGTTGATTTGAACTTTTTGTGTTGCCACAATAATTTAAATCTGAGGGGAACTATTTCTGTAAACATTTGACTTAGCTCTCCTACATAACTTGGCTGTGGCCTGGTCTACGCCATGAAATTAAAGCAGGATAACTATGTTGCTCAGTGGTGTGAAAGATTCAGATCCCTAAATGACATAGTTAAACAAACCTAACCCCAGTGTAGACAGCCTTAGGGAGGTGGAGTACTTATGCTGATGGGAGAATCCCTGCTATTGGCATAGGTAGTGTCTTTACTGAAGTGCTGCAGCGTTTTAAGTGTCGAGAAGCCCTCATACTGGAGAGATATTAATGGGATACTTCACTGTGAACGTTCTCTTGAAATAAATGTTAAACTACTTATGCTAAACAATCTGTTCCATCTTGTATTTAGGCTTTGTCTACACTGCACTTTCATAATTAATACCTTTGTTGCTCAGGAGTATGAAAAAACACATCCCTGAACCACAAAAGTTTTAACGATGAAAAGCGCCGCTCTCCTGGCAACGAAGCTACCACCCCTCTTTTGGGGTGGCTTTATTTTGTTGCCGGGAGAGCTCTCTCCCAGCAACAGAGTGGATATACTGCGCACCTTACAACAGCGTGACTGCAGCGGGACAGCACATTGTAAGGTGTGCAGTGTAAACATAGACTTAGTTGTAAGGTTCTCGGCACCTTTTCCAGACTTGAAGAAGAGCTTTGTGTAGTTGGAAAGTATGTCTTTCCACCAGCAGAAGTTTGGTCCAATAAAAGATATTACTTTGCCTACCTTGTCTCCTACAGAACTATAAATCTGCGTAATGTGTCTGCACTCTCGGTGCTATATTTTTTTTACCAGTGTCAGAAATTTAGATTTGGGAACTGAACTTCTGTTTAAATAGCTGCCAACTGTACTTCCACCTCAACTTCACTACTATGTTTGTAGTAGATACTAAATCATCAGTCTATTTAACAACAGAGGTTTAACTCATTATGGCACCAGTGTAGTACATTTATTTTCTGTGTAAGACAGTTAAATTTATTGCCACCGTAATACAAATTACCAACACAGTAAAATTTTTCTACCTTCTGGAATTTTATAGTTTGGGTTCCAAAACTTATTTTTCACCAACTTTAAAATTAAAAGCTCAGGAATTCTTGTATAAACAATTCTATTGAAGGCCAGGGAAATTCAGACTTGATAATAATATAAATGTAGTTAAATATTCGGAAGTGCTATATATGAATCCTAAAACCTCATCCAAATATGAGAACTAAATAAATAAATAAGGTTATAAATGTTAAATGAGTTAAAATGTTAACTTTGTAATTCTGAGGATGGTTTCTGAGAGTCCCGATACTTCTTCAGTAAGAGTGCCATGGCCAGATATGGTGGGTCTGCTTGTGTTCCCTCGTTTGTGTATCTTACGAAAGATATAGAAGGTCCCTTTGGTGGGTTCATAGGGGATGTGTTTGTAGAGTTTCTCTTGGAGTTGTTTGGGAAAGGATTTGATGATATCCTTAAGTTCCTGGGTAAATTGTGATGTGGGAGGTCTTTGAGTTCTTTAGAGTAGGTGGTGTTAGAAAGTTCTCAGTTGGCCTTATTAGCATAATCATCTGGGTTGAGGTTTGATCCTGTCAGTTAATTACAGTATAACAAAGAGCTTTGTCTAATTGCCATGTCATCAGTTAGATCCCAATGGAAACTGACAGTCTAACTCCCTGGTCTCAGATAAAGTTCTTAACTGCACAGCTGGATTAGGTAATGCTGACAGCACATGTGTTAAATTATTCCTGAATTGCTGCCCTGCAGTTTGACTAGCATTTCTTCAAAAAGATTTGCAGGATTTTGAAGATAGCAGGATATAGACACAACACCTTAAAGAGGAAAAATATTTCTATATAGGGTCACACTGTTAGATACTATTGGTTTGGTAAAGTGAACTTCTATCATCCTTAATGAAAAGGAGTACTTGTGGCACCTTAGAGACTAACACAGCTGCTACTCTGAAACCTATCATCCTTAATGTGACTCAACGTTGTTTTAACTGTTTCTTTGTGGAAAGGTGGGAAAGCATTTTTTAAAGTGAAAAGTCGTATCTCTGTCCACAAGTAATCTTATAACAACATAGTACTTTCCTGTTCAAACACATATTCAAAATGATATATGTGATAACAATATGCCAGTGCATTAAAACTGTTTAGCTGAATCATTTTATATCTTGAATCACTGATATTTGAGTAGTCATTGGTTAATCCTAAATATGATAATTTCAGGTCAGCAGTTTACATACATGATCTGAAGTTATGAGTGTAGGAAGCGTTATGTTGTAATATAGGGTTTATGACAATCATGTTCTTCTATTCCTGCTGATGGAGAACTAATATTTCTAGTATATTTCTGTTTAAAATTTTTAATGCCCTTATTTTAAACATATTTACTTTGTATCTCTCCTGCCAAATTTGGTTGCATAAAAGTAGGTCCTTAAATCTGTATTTAGGCACCTACATACTAATTTACTTGCCTACATTCATGTGTAGGCATTTAAATCTGCACTTACAATAGCTGCCAAAATAGAAATGTGGTTTCTAATTACAGACACAGAAATTTGAACATTTAGCTCTTACTCTGTGTTTTGGATGGAGAAAATTAACTGTCGGTAATTTGTGTGTAATGATTATTAACCTAGTTTTGTGACTATATCCATACGAAAGGAAAAATTACTAGAAAAGTTGAGTTTTAAAAACATGTACACAATAGGTTTCGTTTGCTAATAATCTGAAGCCTTGATCTGTAGCCTAATTTGTAAATACAATATATTGCATGCAAGTGTGAAAAATGGATAGTACCCTCAAATGGCATTAATAATTACACTTCAAAAGGTTATTTTTCCTGTTAATTGAATAGGAATAATGTAATTATTTAAAGTCTCTATTCTGTATTTGTATTTATATAATGTAGTAGATTATGCTGCAGTTCATCTTTTTTGAAAACTGCTCTTTAATTCTTCCTGAAATAACTATAAAGTCTGTAGAGGTCTTGAAAAGGTAAATGGGCCGGGGGAGGTGGGGTGTGAGAGAGAGATCATAAAAGAAAAGGACAGAAGCTACATTGAAATGAGCCTGAAAGCAACAGTTCCTGTCTCTGCCAGGACCCTGATCAAGATGGACAGGCAGAATGGGCTTTTCTCTGTCTGTGCATGATGTTAGAAAGGGGTGGGGGCTTTGTTAGACTATGCAGAATTCTGAGATGAATAAGGAATTTTTTGGGTTGCATAAACTTATTCATTTTTTCCCCCTCAAAACTGAGCCCACAACTATTCCTCAGTAACTAGTGATGGTACAAATTTCAGGGTATGCTTTTTTGTTCAGCCCCTTTTGAATTACTAGTATGCATAACATTTACAGATTTTACTAATGACAAAGACTTTTTTTCCCCTTCTTTGTAACTCAAATAACTGAAAGGTTGTGCCTCAAGTTTTCCAAGAGCTTCACCTTTGTCTTGATATCAAGCGTGTATTTCAGTCACAAAAGTGAATATCTAAGAAAATCACATGAAATTAGTCAGGTGGAGTCTGAACATAAGAAAAGGCAGAGGGTAGAATATAGTGTAGCAAGAAGATTTTCTTTGTCACGAATTTGGGATTGCCATGTTAATTATAATGGGCCTAACCACTAGTGGGTTATGCAAGTCATCCTAAATGCATGTCAAGAAAACCTATATACCACTCCTCACCATCATTTATATATGCCACATACAGGAATACTATTTTTTAAATGTTTTAGCTAGTCTTATAAATATTTGTTACTTCTCTCTTCATATCCCTCTTCCTGTAAAGATAGGATCCCTTATTACCTGTGAGCCTTGCAAATGAAGAAGAAAATTATAACTAATAAAGCTATAGAAATAACTAAATAACTTCCCCACAAATAATAATAATTCCGCAATTTTAAGGATCAGTATCTTAGGTCTGTAACAAGTGCTATACTGTAAGGAAGAGATGGAAATCTTCGTTTCTAGCCCTAAACAGACATGTAGTACTGGATATTAAGCCTACCGCAGCTGAATAGTGCCTGTCCTGTCCTTCAGACCAGTGTAACTTTGGAGGGAATGTCCATATTTGGGAAAAAGAGAAACTAATCTGTCACAGCTATTTGAAGTTATAAGTAGTCTTACAAAAGATTTCTTAATGCACAAAATGCAGGTGAAAGGCCCAGTAGTGCAAAATAAATGCAATTAATTGCGTAGCTGCAGAAATTAAGTTATTAATCTGATTGATCTTTGGCCCCCATATTAATATTACATGTATTGTGGTACCACAGAGAATTTTTAAGTGACAAGAATATTTGTGAAGGAATTGATTTACATTTGAAATGGGTTTGCTTGAAGCAGTGACTGTTTTACCTAGCTGTAAGGCTGGAAAACTAACATTTTATATCTCCTATTTTTATTTTTAAATGTATTATTTTTTTAAATTAGAGAAGTAGTGACTGTACCTCTGTATCAGGAAAGGTTATATTTAGGAAGTTATTTTTGTTTGTTTTCGAGGATTTTTTGGGGGGGATAGAGGGGATATTAAAGTTTGGGCTAGGTTAGAATCCAGGATGCCAGACATCATGATGATGATGCCTAGCTTTTAGATAGCATTTTTCATATTTATATCTCAACTCACCAACTCATGTGTCCTCCTTAGTTCTTAGGCTTCTCTCTTCTGTTTTACTGGAATGCAACCCCAAACAACTTATCTCTTGGAACCAGACATTTTTGTTCATGCCCTTCAAACTGAGTGGAGATAACAGAATTCAGTGGCTAGACATTGGATCTAGGCATGTTCATATTAGAAGTCAGGCGCATATTTTTATCAGTTTGGTTAATTATCCTTTGGAACAATTTAGCAAAGATTGTGGTGGATTCTCCATCACTGACCATTTTTAAATCAAGAGTGGATGTTTTTCTAATAGATATGCTCTAGGAATTATTTTGGGGAAGTTCTATGGTCTGTGTTATACAGAAGGTCAGATTAGATGATGGTCCATATGAATATAGGAATAAAAGATCTGGCCCATTTTTTGGTTTGAGGAATGGCGCGGTTTCTTATAGCTTCCATCTTAGATGGCTTGAGTGATGCTCCTATTTCCAGCCTGGTGTCCCAAGTAAGATACCTCTGCCATTTCTCTACTTTGTGCTTCTCCATTTTCACTGCTAATCCAGCCTTCTGAATTTGGTGAAATATTGCCTTCACACGGGCAAGATGTGCCTCTCATATTTGAATGTCTATGGCAGTATCATTTAGATATTCCAGGGCAAACTCACTCATTCCTAGAGGTTTCCAAGTAAAGTGGAGGTTGGTGCAGATGGCTTTCAGTCATTAATCTGAAAGCTCTGTAGACCAGTTGGTTTACTCTGATGTTGTAAACTTGACGCTGAAGGTCAAAATTGCTCTAATCATGAATTTATTTGATAACGTAAGCAAGTTTATTCATGGTACTGTTGGTATAAATGCATGTACACAAATAATGAGTAACCTCATTTATGGTAACATTTATACTTATGGGACCGTGTTTTTGTGTCTAATACAATAAATAGAAATACTCTAAATTTGGTAAATTATTTAATATGGACCACAGTTTATTAAGCGAGAGCGCGAAGCTGGTTTCTGTACATTATCTATGAACATGTTCATTATAGTCCATGTTAACTCTAGTCCAGTGTTATTCTATTGGCTTCATGTAGAGAAATGATTTTCGCTTGATTTTATAGAACAGTGACTCAAATTATCGTTTTTGTCTAATGTGATGAATGTTTTTGGGGAGACAGGCTCTCAAAAGTCTACAGAGAAGTACAATTTTTTGCTATCAGTTCAGACAACAGAATTTTAATAACAAATGTGTCCTAAACAACTTTTTGATTTTAGGCGAGGAGCTGATTCTCTAAAAGTAACCAGTTTCTGCAAGTGAAATGTGTGATTCACAATGGGTTGTGGTTTCATACAGGGTTCAGAGACGCACACGTAAATAGAACCATATTCCATTTGAAGGTAGTATTGAATCTCACTATAGAAAGCAGTTGTGTGAAGTGAATCAAATAAAGTGTGGTCCACTTTACTGAACAGCAGTACAAACGCTAATGAAACTGATTTCATTATGAGAGCTGATTTATGGGCAAGTTAAAGGCTTGTCTATGTTTGAAATTGCTAATTTTAGTAATGGCACAAGGCTTTTTTTTTTCCACTCTCATGTATGCTTTGACATTGCTGTGGTAACCCTGAGGGTCTGATGGAATTCCCTCCATCTCTTTTCACAGAGGGTGACGAGACAGGAGTGATGGATAGCCTGCTGGAGGCCTTGCAGTCAGGTGCTGCTTTCCGAGACCGGAGAAAACGGACACCAAGGCCTAAAGGTGAATATTATACCTGTTCATGTTACTTTCTAAGGAATTATGGCATAGAAAGACATTTTTGCTTAAAAAATGTATCATGAGTGCAGTGTGCTGCAGGCTGGAATTCCTTGGAGTCCCAGCAGCATGCATAATCCTCTTCTTGCAATGACAAATTTCACAGAGATGCTCATTCCAGTTGGCTGATGTCAGTACCAGTTTGCAAATCAATGTACTGAACTTAACATAGCCTGATTGTTATGACAAGACTCTTCTACAGAAACATATGCACCATATCTCTTTTGGGTTTATAGTAGCATAATTAAATGGGAAGAAAAAGTCATAACATTCTCCATTGAGTCAGATATTTTACTGGTATTTAACACTGCTTTGCTCCCAGAAATATTTAACCTGAAGGGGAAAAAAATCTACCTGGCAATGTGGTTACACCTCTGAAAGTTAATGGATGATTGTATTATGTTTCTTTTGTTCTTCGCTTTTACAGATATACTGCAAAATCTCAGCCCAACCAATCAGAGGCCTGTTCTGAAAGCTTGTAACCATGGTAATAAACCATATTCATAAATGGCATGTTCTTCTTATCTCAGCTTAGCCTGTTGATCTGTGTTTTCTGAAGACTGCTGTGATAGTCCTGGTTTTCTATATCATTTGAATAGTGAAATAAAGTATTGGGACCTAGTTGTTAAAGGATTACCTGCCTCTCATATGTTGCATCCCTAAACTATCTTTTCAGGGTACTTTGCTGACCTAGTCTAGCCTTTGATGTTTTTTTTTATTTTAATTTTAGTTTTGTTTTCAGATGTAGCATTTAAATAACCCGAGAAACTGTTAGTTTCCGCCCCGTGCCTCCCATGGATTATGAGCTGTGTTATAGAAGTGGACTCAAGGGGCACATATTTTAACCACTGCAAAATATTGATAATGTTGAATTAGAGATTCATTGGTATTTACTCCATTTCTTTTCATTTGGCATTTTTCTTGATAAATAGAACTGCAGCTGGAGTTGCAAAGGATCAGCAGGGAGTATCATACAGTACTGTGTATTAATCTGGTAACATAAGTGGTGTTGTGTTAGCATGATGAGAGCAATTAACAAACCATGTAACGGAAGACCTTATGATCCAATACTGTTCCTAATTTTGGCCCTGGTCCTATAACCACTTAAATTCCATACATGAATAGT
This sequence comes from Lepidochelys olivacea, assembly GCF_965140295.1. NCBI lineage: Eukaryota > Metazoa > Chordata > Testudines > Cheloniidae > Lepidochelys > Lepidochelys olivacea. The sequence continues at coordinate 69,549,454 of NC_140411.1, read as the reverse complement.
CTCATTGAACTTAGTGGACTACTCACATGCATAAAGTTAAGATCAGGATCAGGGCCTTTGTTTCTAATGTGTGACTATATGTTGGATAACCTACAAAATAATGTTGTTAGCTGTGTTATTAAGGATGAGAAGGCCAGACTCTCCTGTATTCAGTTACTGAAAACTAGTCCTCTCAAAATGAAGTTTGCATACTTAGTATCCATCTGGAAGTAAATTTTTCAACAAAATTTGTCAAAAATTGCCTTGACCACTTTTGAGTTGATGAAATGTTTGTCACTTTCTGGTGAACAAATAGTTAAAAAAAAATATTGCTAATGGAGATGCCATTTGTGCTTATGAGGGACTAATTAGTCTGCCTGATTTGTTCGTTAAATATTTTTGGTTTTCTTAAATAGTTGTAACAGAAAAGGATATAGTGAATGCAAAATATAAATATTGTTTATAGCATTGTTGAAGTAACATGCTGAGAATCAATTACAAAATTGCTACAGTTCACCATACTTTTATTTGAATTGTAATTTGTATATATCTGTGTCCAGTAGTGGATATGTTCAATATTGCTATTTTTATCAGCCAGTTCTGAAGACTCTGTCAAAGAACATAGTATCATTTCCCAATCGGCAGGGTTTTTAAAAACATGAGTTGTTTTTTGTTTTGTTTTTTAAACATGGAAGCTTTAAATTCTGCAGAATTTTAGTCTGACATAGAAGTCTGATGAGTACATTAAGGAAGTAGGATGTAGCCCATGACTGAGTTTGATACTAGGATTTAATATTTTGGCGGAAGAGAACACTTGATACTCAGTCTTTAATCTTCAGTTTTATGTTTCTCCTGTAGCCACTTTCGCACTTGAGATCTTGAAAGAAATTCTGATTTTAAAATGTTATTTTTAAAATCAAGTCATCTTAGTTTTTCTGTTATCAGTTTAGGATTAGGAAAACAAAAATATGAGCCCACTTTGAAGCATTGCCTGTTGCAGTAGCAAGCAACACATTTCAGGCTTGTTGACTTCCCTCTCAGTGTGCACTCAATAGTTCTGTATCTGAGCTGAACATCGCCACCAAGTGTACTGCACATTCTGCTGAATCACTCATTTCAATCCTGTTTGGTGGTTATAACTTTTTCTTTTAACCACTAACTGTTACCAGAAAGAATGTATCAAAATTTCCAGGCAGATGTGTGCCTGATGTCCTGCTAAAATCAGAGCTCATTTCTCTAACTACAGCTGATGAAGCAGTTATTCTGACCAAACATTTTAATAAAAATATAAAGGTTCACTTTTTTTTTTCCCATGTAGAATCTCAAATTGGACATCAGAGCTTTTTTTTCTGTTTTTGTTTCTGTTTTAGTTATTCTTTAGGAAGTTGAAGTGCCATAGGCCTTTCGGTACTATCTTACCTTTTTTTATAGTCTAGAACCTCTACCTGTGGTAGAGAGATCATGTGCCAGTAATTCTAAACTGAAATCAAATGTACCAGCAGCTTCTTGATCTTGCATTAATTTAGCATTTGCCCTGGATACAGCCTCGAAATTTGAATAGAAGTCAAGGATTATATCACTGTCCTGTAAAAGCCAGTGGCTTATTTTGAGCTTAAAACAAGGGGGAACCTATTAAGTGTTAGTGCTGCAATATAGCACTTTGCTTGTTTGTCCCCGCAAATGAGGATTAACAGATTAGCCCATCATGAATGTGCTATGTAAATATGCATTTCAGAGACATACCTAGACTGAACTCCCTTTAAACACAGTGCAGACAAAAAGAATTATGAATATAGCTTTGGAAATTCACCCGCCCATTCATTCATACATGGCAAGTAGGAATATTTATTGGCTAAGTATCATCAACTTTGGTATAATCTGAGTTTTCTTATATATTCCTTTTGTATTTGTGATTGCTTATTTAGACAGTTATCTTACCAGAGTATAAAACCTCAGGGAGGTCTTCCTAAATCTGCAGGCAACTTCAGTGTCAATATTAGCTCAGCCAAAAACAGCATCCACTGCTAAGGTATACAGTTCCCCAGAGGGGTGGGGGAGAAGAAGGCGGGTGTGCCTGGTCCTCCACTTCTGTGGCAGGGGTCACTGGAGATGGGTCAGTCCCAACCACTCCAGCAGTCTCTTTTTTCAAGCCCTTTATCTGATGAGGGGGGGTTATTCAGATCTCCTATATAATAAACCTCTGCTCGGATGGTAGGCAGGTGCCCACCACAGTTGCTTGAGCTGCCTCCCTCCTCTTCAGACCACTGCTTCCTTTTTTGGGGTGCCCTGGATGTGTGCTGGGAGGGTTCCCTTCTACAGTCTCAGGAGAGAACTCTGTGGGACTCGAATAAATTGATTCACTGGAGGACAGTGAATGGGCTGCCAAGTATTAATGGATTGACTTTGGTACATGGCAGAGTGAGGGGCATCATTTAAATAAATCCTCGAGTAACATATCACAAGGATTTAAAAAAAAAAAAGTTTAGCAAAACATACTAATATCTATTTTGAAAGCTTCTTTCTTTTGATGCTGTGGACCTGCAGTTGCTTTCTTCTCAGTCTGTTTTACTTCTTTAACCCTGCTCCGTCTCTTGGTGGAAAGTAACTATAGTTCCAAAACAGTTTTCCTTAGTTCACTGGAGCAAAATCCTCAGATGTCAGATTTCCCCTTGTAGTTTTAAATTGGTTCCCAGACAATGGGAGCTGAAGAGCCAGTGCTTGGGGTGGGGCGGAGGCAGCATGCAGAGGACAGGTTGCCATTTGCAGGGATCTGCCCGCATCTGGCACCCCGCTCCCACGCCCCAACCCCACAAACTTTCCTGCACTCTGAACCCCTCGTGGCTGTTCCTCTGCCAAGGAGGAGCAGGGACATGTCGCTGCTTCCGGGGAGCCACACGGAGCCAGGTAGGGAGCCTGCCAGCCCTGAGCCAACCAGACTATAAACCAGCCTTTCTTTGAAGATCAGAAATGCTGGTTTATAGAGCTTTCCGGCTGGTAAAGTTCCGGATAACACAGCTTTTACTGTACTATCCTGTTAGTTTTTAGCAGCTGTCGGTGGGTTTATTACTGTACACAGCTAGCTAATAACTATCCAGAATAATTAAACAGAACGAAAAATTATATACATTCTGAAATTCTTAGGTGCAATAAGTTTGGACACAACTTCATTTTTTTATAGAAAAGTCTGTAAGCCTTCTGTGTCAATCATATGACTCTCTAAATAATAAAACTCATTTGGAAAAATACACATTTCTTCTTTTTCATAGGTAATCCAAACCTATCATTTATTGTTTCAGCACAGGTGTCTAGTTCCACAAATAAACTTCCCCCTTTCCCTCTGTAACAAGGATCTGTCATCTAGATAGCATAAAACTCCATAATATTTGGAATATATTAGGTCTGAAAGATAGTTCTTCCAGATGAGGAGCTGTCCTTTAAAGGTTCTCAGGTTCTGCAGCAAGATACTTTGCTCTTCCTGTCTGCTTCCTCTGCAGTCCCTATGGTACTGTCCATTGGAAAGGCTGGGCTTCTCAAAAATCGATCATAAGGTGTCATTGGTCATTTTAGTTCCAGAAACCTAATCTCATAAAGGAAGCACTGTAGCACATAATGCCCTACGGCTGACATTTCAGACCCATGTTTTTCCTCCAATCTATTCTGTTCTTTCACTGATTGGATTGTCTTCTACCAAAGTGGCGCACACTTGTTTTCACTTCCAAATCTGGCCCATTTTTATGGTCATAATTAGTGATGATTTTATGTATATGCTGCTTGCAGTGTCTCTCTCAATTTAGATTTTTGTTTCCTGGCTCTGTTATTGCAGTGGTCTGAAACATGTTCCTATGAAGAGAAGCTTATTCTGGGAGTGTAATAGCACCTTAAGCCTCTAAAACCTTTTCACTAGATTTTTGTCATGACATTGTCCTAAAGTCATGGGGGAGCTTCTATCCACTACACTTCAATACTGCTTTTTTCTTTTTTTCTTTTTTTTTTTTTTTTGCATTTTATTCATTAGTAACTGCATTAGTTATAAATTCACATCAATCTATGTAAATATTTAAGCTCACTCTAATTAACATAAATCTTTAGCTACAGCAAATACAACATGCTATACATACTTCTCCCATAATTTACTTTGAGGACTTTATGCAACAGATGTCATTGTGCATCCAAAAGTATGTAAGATTTCTATTCAGCTGCAACTAGCATCCAGGGGAGAAGCTGCCAGAGCAGCTGAGTCCTGAAACATCTTCAAGGAACGGTTGTGGGGAGCAGACCAGAAGAGCCTACTGGAAGTTTAGAAATAGAAGAAAAATATCCATTATTTATTATAATTCCCTGAAGTAATATAGGCACTTCACAGTACAAATAAAATGACAGTCAGGAGGCCCACCATTTGTCTTAAAGGTAGAGTAAATATTTGATGAGGGTTTTAGCACATCAGTTTCCAACCTTATAAATAGTTTTGAGATCAGTTTGAGGAATGATCAGAGATTTGTATCAATTCCCTTTCTATCTGAGCCTTTGCTGATCTCTAGTATCTAAGCAAGTAGAGAGAGGAACAGGTTCAATTGTGCCAGGGCGCCCCTTCTGCATTCAGTAAGGCATTTCTTTTTCTAATTTACATCCATGACAGGAAAAAAAATTGGCACTCACTAGGCTCTCATCGGTGATCAAGTTTGTGCAGGGTAGGACCATGTAAAGTAGCTGGTGCCTAAGGCTGATCTGAATAGAAAGTCACCAGTCTAAAATGTAAGGAAAAGCAGATTTTCTTAAATGGAGATTAATTTGTGATATACTTAAGTTTCAGACTACTGTAAATGGGAAAGTAATACTAAAATGTAAGGGAAGCTGCAGGTTGGCTGATCTTAAAGTGATTGTAGTGCCTGAAATAAATGTCTCTCTCTTGACAACTAATCTGAATAGATACCAGCATAGGTTACACCTCTCATGTGTAAAAATAGGTACAGCTCTCATTTCTGTGTTGAAAAGGCTCTCCCTTTGCATGAAAGATTTACTTAACTATTATTACTGCTTTCCAGTGAATCAGTAAAAAGTTGACTCGTGTATGCATCATATTTAGTCCAAAGTATTTTAAACCCCGGTAATTAAATAAAATCGTTGTCCAAGGATGTCATTCTCATCCTAATTAAATAAATGAAAACCTTTTTTTTTAGACACTTGATTTTTGTGAGTTCTTATCTGTAGTAGAACTGTCACTTAAGGGTCAAATTAATGCTTTTATTACCAGATCTGTAACAGCAATGATAGGCTCAGGTCAAGCTTTTTTCTTGAGACCTCCAGTGCAGATACTGAGAACATATTATTTAATTTTAACATTACTGTTTCTGTTTTCTGTCATGTATAAGAGGCTCCATCCTGCAGCATTGTCATTTAACTGAAAGTCCAGCTTTACTTTCACTTCATTTTGTCTTGATCTTTAGTGTATGTCCTTTATTCTAATATCTTTCATATAATTGTGTGTGGGGACAATATACATTCAGGCTATTCACACACAAGAACGACCATATTGGTCAGACTAAAGGTCCATCTAGCCCAGTATCTTGTCTTCTGACAGTGGCCAATTCCAAGTGCTTCAGAGGGAATGAACAGAACAAGTAATCCTCAAGTGATCCATCCCCTGCCACCCATTCCCAGTTTCTGGCAACAGAGGCTACAGACCCCTGAAACCCGTGAAGGCAGCTGCCAGAACTGGTATCTCCCCTTCCTATTTTGAGTTAATTAATCCAGTGCAAAAGATGCAATCTGCACTTGGACCTGGCAGGAATTCTCTAAAAACTCCTCTGAACCCATGAGAAAGAAAGGTCAGTAAGGATCCTATCTTTTAAGATCTTATTCCAGAGGCTTTTTGTCTGGCCAAAAGAATTGAGGAAGTGTAGGCTCTGATTTGTAAGGAGAAATTTTATAAGATTTCTGCAAGATGGGTCGTTCTCAGTTGTGCCACTTTTGAGACCAAACAGCACACATTCCATTTATTTGAGCTAAGCAGTAGTTATGCTCAACCTGTGCGCTAACCAAAAGAATCCCAGCAATCCAGACTACACTGATTAGATGTCAAAAGTTCTTTGGCTCTGCCTGGAAAGAACAGCAGAGTTCAGAGATGTTCTTTGTTCCATAAGGAATTCAGCAATGACCCTGCAAGTCAACTTCGAGTGAATGGAAAAAAGATCAACCCAAGGATACCTTTTTTATTAATGATGTTGTTTTGTTTAGAACTGACACCGCTGTTGGGACTGTACAAGATACAAATAATCCCTGCCCTGAGAATTTATAGTCTAAAATAGATGCAAAAAAGATGACATAGTTGGATATTCAGAGGAGGGTCTTAACTTTGGGGCAGGGAGATGAGATAATGTTATAATGGGGTGGAGAAGGAATTCAATATGGGATTTTAATGAGTCTGTGGATGTCATGGATGAAGTGAACCTTCTAGCATAATTTTGAATGAGGAGTTAGGAAGAAGGGTCAGATACCTTCCAGCCCTTTCAACCAGGGCAGTAACTTAGACCTGGATAATGAATGCAAAGGCATCCTTTCTTAGAAATCTGTAAGGCTGACACATGAGGTTTAGCACACAATTCTGCCAAATACTGCAGAATGGATGTGCAGGCTTCAGCTGAGACAGAAGGATACTTTAGATGGTTGTAAAATGCTATCAGCACCCTTATACATCAACACTGTTTTGGGCCTGTTATAGACAGATGGAGGAACAATAAGTCTTGTTAATTTCTTTGTGTTTTGTGTATCCAGAACCTTTCTAATCAAGCTTAGCACAGGCTATTTTTTTAAAGAGCGAGATAGAGCTATAACTTTACAAAAGATCACTGGATCGTTCCAGGTTGTCTAGGTAACTTTACAGATTACCTGTTTGACTGTTCCTGTTGTATGTTCACTGCTGTTGAAGTGTCATCTGAAGATTCAGAGATGGAAAACCCCTTAGATACTTAAGGATGTTTGGGTGTAAGCACTTCCTCTCAGCGCAAACTTAGAAGAAATGTACCTAATATATCTAGTTTAGCATAGAATATCTAGAAGAAAAAGCAAATATTTCTAAGAGTAACTAGTGATTTTGGGTGGCCAACTGGAGACGTCCTTATATGGGCCTGAATTTTTCATAAACAGCTGAGCGCTCATCCTTTGAAAATTAGGCCTTTTCAAGGTCTGTCAAGTTGAAAGCCCCAAATCACTACTCATTTCTGAAAAATCTTGCCAATATGAATAGGTACTTGGTTCATGTGAGCTCCTTTTTCAAGGGGAGCAAGGACATTTTCTGCTTGGTAAAAAGAAATGTGAAAAGGAGGTGACATTTGGTAGCAGTGATCCAGTATACTCCGTAATTACAGCAAATGTCATTTTATGTACTGTGGTAATCTAGGTAACTAGACTTCCAAAAGCTACTGTATAAAGTTATATATTCAAAGGCATTGCTCTCAATATGCATCAGTGGACAATTTTAAATCAGCTAAGGAAGTTTTAAATTACTTACAGTTTATCCTTATTCATCTTTTCATTGTTTAACCATGCAGAACTTTTCACTCTAAGAAAATTATGGAGTTGATCTGGTGCAGCAGAGAGGTACTGTCACTTGTAAGGGTACCTATTAAGTATTTGCCATGCTTGTTAAACAAAGTTTCTGGATTTTGACGAAAATTTACTAGACATTTTTCAGATGTTGCTCATTTACATCCAGGTTAAAGTTATCTAAATCAGAGACTTCTTTTGAATATCTAAATACAAATGGAATATCTAAATGAGACAAATGGAATTGAATAGCTTTACATATTAACTTTCTTCTTTTTTTAAATCTGTTTAGACATTTGTAAAATACTGTAGTGTTCACCTTTTTTAAAAGGTAGTTTAACATGTACGAGATACTTCAATAGCTAAGGTAATAGCTCCATCAATTGACGCACATGGGAAATGGTTCGTATTTAATTAAAGATGGGTCTAGGCCAAAACTCCAAATCAAACCATCTTCAAATGTTGAAAAAAGCTTAGATCCATATGCAGACTCTGTGAGTCAGGTCCTCTGTATTTAGGACAATACTGTATAGGTGGTGTGCTGGAGGATGTAAAGCCAGCAAAGGAAAAGACAAATTAATCCTGGATGAGTCTGAGCGTTCTTTTCTTCATCCCTCTTCACCATATTAGTGAACTCAGTCCCTTAATAGTTTACTTTCTTTTCTTCGTTATTTGTTTGAGAATTTCCAAATATAGTGCTAATATAATATAACTTTTAGTCATAGTAGCTGTTGCAATTTAAAAGTAAAGCTTTGAAAAGTCTCTGGAATTATACTGCCCCTGGATTCTTTTCATTATCAGGGACCCATCCAGACACATTGATACTAAGACAAATGACACATTAAATATAATTAGAAAAATATACTTCATCGCACTACGAAAGATATCATAGCCCCACTGCATCTGACTGCTTTCTCCCTGTCCTACTGGATCTTTCCAAGTCAAAGGCAGGGGCACCCTAGAGACTAGCCCAAACTGTTTTTTCCCTTCTTGGGTAGAAGCACCTGGAAGCTTTCTCCCCAGCTCCTAGGAGTCCCCAGGTGAATATCATAAACATTAAATTTGTGTAGTCCAGCCACTGATTCAAATGAAGATCAGGTCCTTCTCTGCATATTGGACTAGATGACTTCCTGACGTCTCTTCCAACCCTAATCTTCTATGCTTCTATGATCTTATTAAATAAACTACCAAACCTGATTCACACTTGAAGACCTTAAATCTTTTAATATCCGACACATACTCCAGAAGAGAGAGCCACCCAACTACAAGACCACCTTGGCCAACATGCCAGCTCCTGCCCTGACTGAGAAAATTGGCAAATTAAGCATTTTAAAAAATTAAAACACATAGTGCAAATCCCAATCTAAATTCATCCTCCAACAGCACAGGATTCTTCTGAAGGCAGCCATGCTTTTTCCCAACCATTCATCGTAATGGTAGAAAGATTCAGTGTCCCCTTCAACTTATCTCTAAGCCTCAATTACCACATAATGCCTGTGATAAAAGAAACAATTTTAGTAAACTCTTGCCCTTTCTTCTCCATGAGATTCTGGCCCCAGTGGTCCATTGCTTCATCACTACACTATAGTAACTCCTCACTTAAAGTTGTCCCAGTTAACGTTGTTTCGTTGTTACGTTGCTGATCAATTAAAGAACATCCTCGTTTAAAGTTGCGCAATGCTCCCTTATAATGTTGTTTGGCAGTCACCTGCTTTGTCCACTGCTTGCAGAAAGAGCAGCCCGTTGGAGCTAGCTGGTGGGGGCTTAGAACCAGGGTGGGCCGGCAGCCCCCGTATCAGCTCCCCTAAGTTCCCTGTGCAGCAGCCGCCCAGCAGGCTATCAATTGCCGGGCAGTTCAGCTGTCACTCCCCCCACTGCCGTGTGCTGCTCCTGCCCTCTGCCTTGGAGCTGTTCCCGGGAGCCTCCTTCTTGCTGTGCAAGGCGGGGAAAGAGGGGTGCTAATGTCAGGGTGTCCCCCGCTCTTGTGCCCCCCGCTTCTTTACCCCATCTCCACAGAGAAGGGGGGACACAACAGGGCTCAGGAGGAGGGAGCTTGCTGGCAGCAGCTGCTGTTTCAACTTGCTGATCTACTTAAAAAGGCAAGAGTGCGGTCAGCATACTTAAAGGGGCAATGCACGCCTCTCTCACACACATACGGTGTTTGTCTCGGTCTCTCTCTGCCATGCTGTCTCTCCTCCCTCCATTCATCTGCCTTGTAGAGTGTGAGGCTACATTAACAACAATGTGTTAACCCTTGAGGGCTCAGCCGAGTGCTAGTTCATCATTTAGCAGTAAGGCATTCCCTGGGAAATATCCCATCCTCTGACTTCACCACCTCAACCAAGCTTCACAATCATCTTTTCTGTGTACAGTATTAAATTGTTTGTTCAAAACTTATACTGTGTGTGTTTGTGTACTGTGTGTGTGTGTGTGTGTATATATATATATATATATATACACACACACATACCTCTACCCCAATATAATGTGACCCGATATAACACGAATTCGGATATAACGCGGTAAAGCAGCGCTCTAGCGGGGTGGGGCTGCACGCTCCGGTGGATCAAAGCAAGCTCGATATCACACGGTTTCACCTATAACACGGTAAGATTGTTTTGACTCCCGTGGACAGTGTTATATCGGGGTAGAGGTGTATATTTAAAAATATAGTCTGGTGAAACCTAACCGCCCCTATTTACATTAATTCTTATTAATTCTTATGGGGAAATTGGATTCGCTTAACATCGTTTCGCTTAAAGTAGCATTTTTCGGGAACATAACTACAATGTTAAGTGAGGAGTTACTGGTTTACTTTAATTCATTGTTTCTGACACTGCAAGATTGTGCAATGCAGAAGCTACAAACCTATACATAATATGGCTGCCCACCTTATCAGGAAGCATTGAAGTAGGTACATGACACCTGTGCTCTGATACCTGTGACAAAGTTCCTCCTCTACCTTGGTGCGTCTTGTGCTTACTGGCGGATTTGCTCACCTTGGAGCTTCACGGCAGCCCTCAGTTTGGCCGTTTTCGTGAACCCACAGTCCAGGTCAACTCCTCCTGTGTCTGACCAGGAGTTGGGAGGTTTGGGGGAACCCGGGCCCACCCTCTACTCCAGGTTCCAGCCCAGGGCCCTGTGGAATGCAACTGTCTAGAGTGCCTCCTGGAACAGCTGTGCGACAGCTACAACTCCCTGGGCTACTTCCCCATGGTCTCCTCCCAACCCCTTCTTTATTCTCACCATAGGACCTTCCTCCTGGTGTCTAATAATGCTTGTACTCCTCAGTCCTCCAACAGTACGCGTTCTCACTCTCAGCTCCTAGTGCCTCTTGCTCCCAGCTCCTCACACACGCACCACAAACTGAAGTGAGCTCCTTTTTAAACCCAGGTGCCCTGATTAGCCTGCCTTAATTGATTCTAGCAGCTTCTTGATTGTTCTAATCATCCTGTCTGTCTTAATTGTCTCCAGAAGGTTCCTGATTGTTTGGAACCTTCCCTGTTACCTTACCCAGGGAAAAGGGACCTACTTAACCTGGGCCTAATATATCTGCCTTCTGTTACTCTCCTGTAGCTATCTGGCCCGACCCTGTCACATGCCTTTACTGGCTCTGTCTTTTTTTGCTTTCAGTTCAAACCCTTGGTCTTGATCTTTTAAGCCATCAAAGGGACATCAACTACATTAGCAATTGCATCTTCTTTCGTGGCTCGTCAAGTCCACCTTGTAGGATGATGGATTTTACAGCATCCAGGATGAAAAGCGAGAGGTAAATCATTCTTAGGACTTGTTTACATGGTGCCTTAGTCTGTACCAGAGGAGTGTAAATTCTAGGGCACACTAGCATGTCAGATATTATTAGCTAGTGATGACCCTGCTGGTATGCACTAAAATTCCATAGTGTGCATTTATGTAGTCCCGTTTCAAATAGTACTACATAAATGCACACTATGGAATTTTAGTGCGCACCAATGGGAGCCATATGGCCAATTAATGCATGCCACGTAGTGTGCACTAGAATTTACACTCCTTTGGTTCAGACTAAGGCACCATACAGGCAAGACCTCAGCAGAGAATAAGAGGCATTTATAAACAACAAGAAAGAACAGGCATGTAATATTTTGAGGCTAAAGATGTACAATATAGATGAACAATTTGTGTAATTTTCAGGCTGCTTTGTTTGCAGCCTTGGAAAAGACTCCTTAAAAAGATTTCTGTGAGCCTATGCTATGCAGGACTTTTGGAAATTACACTGAAGGATAAGACAGTGAGTGTTTATAAATATTTTAAAATATTGGGCCCAATTAAATGTAGATATTTATAGGCTACTAGTTCTACATCTACAACAGTAAACTGTTTATTCAAATGAAAACTTTTATTTGGGGATAAGAGATATGTTGTCTTCTTAAACTCAGAGGTGGCATTGTGTGTTGAGTTCTGTTTCAGTTCTGCAGCAAACCACATTGAATACTGTTCATCAGAGCATTAATCTAGTGAATACTTTTTTCCCCATCCTTCTGTCCACCAAAATACACTCTGATATTTTCCCATAAAAATTAAGGTGTTTTTTGCACTGATTTTCAGCTGGTTTTGTTGTAGTAATAAGCACAGATAAATTTCCAGGAAAAATTAAATAAAATAAAAACTGAAAACAAAGGGCGCTATATATACTGTTGTGGCGTTATGGCATTGTTCATTGTGCTAACTATAACCATCATCTCCCTTTGAAACTCAAAATAATTTTGTTTGTCTGTCTGCAGGGCTGCCTTTCTACCATGACATCTATTGAAGTGAAAGTAAAACCTAAAGTAAAAGAAATAAATATAAGAACTATATTTTAACTATTTAAGTCTTCATAGAATCTCAGGGTTGGAAGGGACCTCAGGAGGTCATCTATTCCAACCCCCTGCTCAAAGCAGGACCAATCCCCAATTTTTGCCAGAGATCCCTAAATGGCCCCCTCAAGGATTGAACTTGCAACCATTGATTTAGCAGGCCAATGCTCAAACCACTGAGCTATCCCTCTGACCCATACTGTTTGTAGCACCCAAATCCTGTCAGGTCTGTGGCTGACTCCCCAGGCAAGGTTGAGCAATTCCCCTGGTGTGGCCTTGTGCAAGTGAGTCATTGAAATGTAGCTGCCTTGCTGGACAAAATATGAATATGCCTGATGCATGGGTCAGAATTCACATTCAAGGCCAACCCATGTAGCAGGTATATCACTTTCAAATGTTGCCACATTATGCTACAGCAGCCAAAGTGTCTAAAGATGTTGAGAAAAAGGCTTGAAAAATCTCAGACACCTGCTAGGCAGAGGAAAAAAACTACAAGCCACAGGCTGATCTCCCATTTGTCTATAGCCACCAGAGGAGGGACCAGAATGTCCACTCTGGTTATGTGCTCAGTGTCTCAGCAGTTAGGAAGTGGCTTGGAATTACTCAGCAAAGCAGTCTCCCAGGAACTTCCTGGTGGAGACACTTTCTCAGCAGCCTTTATTTGTATTGTAGGTATCAGCTGTTTTTGGAGATCACTCCCTTTCTTTCTCTCTTTCCCCCCACCCACACCACCTATTTCCCCAGCAATTTGTGGGAAGGAGGAGCTCATTATCTTTGAAGTGAAGACCATGGTTTTCTCTGTTTTCTCATTTTTAAGAGGGAAGAAACTCCCATACACACACACCACCCAACTACCTGCTACGCTTTGCCACCTTCTCTCTCCTATCTCCATCCTTTTCCTAGCTGTTATATGTGGGCAGAAACCTTTCTCGTTTCTCCCTTTGCACAAGCAATAATTCTGATACTTCCTAATTTTTGAGTGCTTGACTTTGCAACCTTAATAATGTTCTTTTAACATGATGTTGTGTGTATTATGTATGTGAAGACGCTGCTAGCTGCGGTAACAATATTTTGTCACTTACTGTCCTAGTGTTGTCCTTACGATATCTAACAATGCACAACTGTTTTAATTTACAGTATTGAAATTTGGTGTTAGCTGCTGAGCAGTGTAATAAATGTAAATTTTATTTAATGTACCGCTAACATACTTCAAAACAATATAGAACATCAGTGTTTACTTGTACAAGTTTTAGCTGAGCCAGTTTTGTCATAAGTCTTTTAATAGTCACATTAAGTTCTTAGATTTAGCCTGAAGAGTACTTAAAAGAGATGTATGAGCAGTCACAAATAGTATTTTGGCTACTCAACAGAGACTAGAAAATCTTTTACTATCAGGTAAAAGACCTAGTTTCCTAATTGTGCTGTAGATGGTAGTCTTCCCCTGTCCCTAAGAAAAAAATATAAAAGTCCTTTTAATTCAATGTGATCCATCATCGGGCAACTACTCAAAAAAGTAGCATTCTTAAATGCTCTCAAATGTCCACTAGCAACAATAAATGAAGGGCATAGTGTATTAAGGGATTTCCAGTTGAGTCTCACAGGGCAGAGAAAACTGCTGTGAGAGAGCTCTTGGGATAGCTGCTGCTCTTGCTGCCTTTAGCAATAGCTTCCCGACTAATCAGTCTCCAAGCTTACACCACTGCTTTGGGTCTGCTCTTTCTCTGTTTTCAAGGCACTGACTGAAAACAGGACACAGCCAATTACTCTCCACTGAGTTAACCCAGTTTCTGTTTATCCACCTACCAGAAGTTGCCAGGAGATCACTGTATTGAAAACTTGTTATGTGGTGAGATCTCTGATCATAAACTGTTGCTGCAGCTTTGCCAAAAAGTAAAGAAACCTACAATCCAACAGTGAATTTCACATCACTCAGAAAGTGGTTGCTTCCTGTGGCACAAAATTGAAACATGGGGTGGTGATATCATCACCTATTTTCCCTTCTCTGTTATAGGGAGAGCCGGTTAAAATACACTCTATATTTCATTTTTTAAAAAGAATAAAGGTAAACTCTCCATTAATGATAAAATATTATTTTTAGTATTTAGCTCTTGTGTTTTTCACTGAGGCTCCTTTTTAGATTTGGCTCTTTCCCTGTGGTTTGGAGTTAGTCTCCCTCTCTTGTTTTTCAGTTCCTTCCGGTTGTCTCTTAACTCTTATCCCTGAATTTTTATTCTATCCTTCTGGTCACTCTCGTCATCCCCCTCTCGCCAACCCTCTCATTCTTGTCACTCTCTGCTCTCCTGTAACTAAAGCCACTTTAGTATTAGATACTTGAACTAACGGTAGACTCTAATGCAATTTATAGCTGTTGTAATCCTTGATGGGAGACTTATCATGTTAAAATAGAAATTTGTTGGACAGTGGCTTAATGTTGATAAACTGTAAAATACACTGTGGCATATTGCAAAAAAGGTGATATTTTACAAAAGGTGATTATAAAAATATATCTTCTATAGTTACATTAGTTGTAAAGCATTACTTGGGCATTTTGGAAGAACGGACACTATAGAACCTGCAAATAACTCAGCCTGGAATTTATTCATAAAGTTAGGAACTACACAAAGCATCATGTACATTTAGGTAGTTAATGCCATGACATTTGTAAGAATTCACAGATGGGCACACAAGGAATTATATAATTTAGTTCAGAGTTGGTCTCAGTACTATATCTTAATGAAAACAATAGACAACTGCGTAAGCAGTAAGAGGTCATTAATAATTAAAAATATTGTATCATTCACAATTAGTAAAATTATTTCTAAGTTAAAAGGCTTTTGCCAAAGTCCCCTCATTTTGGAGCCAAGATGTTTTTGGAGGGGCACCCTCGCCTCTGGACTGGTTCCCATCAGAAATATGTGCCAGTCAGAGCCTGGCTTTATTCAGAAATTGCTATAAAGTGCACTTTTTTCCAGGTTTTTCACTGCCACTGTATCCCAACATTCACCCTAATGGTTAAAGTTTTCCTCCTCTCTACCCTTTAACATTGCAGTGCTGCCGGTGATTGTGGGGTATTTTCTCTTTCTGTATAAAATGGTTCTGCTTTTAATCTAAGCCATTAGTTTTAAAAAATAAGAATTAGTCCCCATTTTTTAAAATAGTTTCCAAATATTTGGTGTTTCAACCTCTATGTAGATAAATTATAAATGCTTGCAATTAATAACACATTTCTTTATATAGTACTATGAAAGTTCAGTTAGACAACAGCATGCTTTATCAGGTATAACTAAACTACATTTTATTTGTAAGTAAGCTCTAATTAAAACCAGTCTTTGAGTCTGCTTTTCTGAAAGCAAACGTGCATCGTTAGTGGGAAACATTAGGACAATGGGAGATGACAATCATATCAAAGGTTGGAAAGTATTGTCTGTCCTCAAAAATACCAATTATAATCCAGAAGAATGACTTTATTGTGTAAAGATTAAGGGCAGTATTCAACCCTCCGATATGCATGGCTATGATGGGTTGAGTCTTCAGACCTAAATGTATTTGTTTAAATAATAGTGTGAAGTTTTCTTTAAATCAACTTATTGATTTGATAGGAGCCAAAAGAGTGACAGCTGCAGCAGAGTTTTTTGATGTTCAGATCTTCTCAGCATGAGATGACTAGCTAATCTTGTAATCAGTCAATTTATAAAGCCATGAGTATGTTGTTTGTATTAGCAGAGGACGGCACAATTCTTATCCTAACAATAACCTTCATATTTAGGAGACATCTGTGTATTTGGACAAGGTAAACCACTTACATGTGCAATTTTCCATATAAAACGAGGAGTCAAGAGAATTCTTGCATTCAAGTATAGTTCCAAAAGCTCCCACAATTTGCTAGGCACTTTCCATACATACAGAAAGACAGTCCCTTCCTGAAGAGTTTGCAATATAGGAAGAGAGGCTTCATATTAAATGTAGGGTGCAAGGTAAACATAATCAACAATATATATTCCTTCTAAAATTTATATAAACTTTAGCCATCCGTACAGGACCGTTAAGCCACCAGTGTTGTTTGACTAATATTGCGTTCCTAAACAATAGTATTTCTGTTTCAAATAAATTGAGATAAGAGTTTTATTGTGGCTAAGTCAAAACAATGTTACAAGCAAATATATATAGCCAACAAATGTGTAGATGTAAATGACCCCTAGACCCCGTGGGATTTTACAAGAATGTGGAGTAACCGATTCAATTTGCTTTACATTTACTGTCATACACCAGTAATATTTTTTTGTTAACAGCTAAGGGATTTTACAGCAACCTCTAAAACCATCACCATATCATAAGTGGTTAATTCTACTCCATGACCACCTCTGGCTGTGCTCTAGACATTTTGAAATCGGAGATACAATTGTATTTCCAAGTTTATACTTTAGTCACTCAGGCTACTGGAATATCAATTTGTTGCAGACACAGATTACAAAATCTGAAAATCAAGAAGCTGATTTTTTTTAAAAACTATTTACTATAATATAGAAATAAATTGCAGACAAAATACACACAAGTAAGGGCCCTGATCATGTAAGCAGATACACTAGTGTGAAACCATGTCCCCAGGGAGTACCATTGACTTAATTGTTTAGGATCAGAATCTTAGGCACTTACCTTAAAAAGAGAACTGCAAAGGTGGATCCATGTGCCTACATGAAGCCCCTTTTAATTATACACAGGTTAAAGGGTCTGTTGTCCACTGCACAATTCTCTTGACAGGATCTGGGCTTTAATTTGTGAAATTTTGTTTTTGAATTTTTGTTTTTTAAACCAGAAATGACTTTTGCCATACTAGATTAATCAAATAACCAAATATAGTATCTAGCAGTGTTTCTTATAAGATTTCAGATAAGAATCTGGTAAGAATTTACAAGTATCCATAGGGAAAATAACTTACAATATAGCTTACAGTAACATTTCAAAATACTATATTTCTTTCAAATGAATTACAGGAGATTTCTTCAGATCTTCCACTGGCAATCTGTTTTAAGTAGTACAAAGATTTCTATATATGACAAAAATATAAATCCCAAAACAATTCAAAATGGGGGTGGTATTAGGATTTTTAGGATATTTTAGGTCTCAAACCTGTTCCAGTGACTCCTTTCCTAACCTTTTAATTTTTTTCTTGTTTAACCTCCTCCTGTTCCCTGCCCCAAAAAGAGAGAGAGAGAAGAAAATACCAAAAGGAAACAGTGTCCCCAGTTTAATTTACAGTACCTATACAACTTGCAAGTTAAAATGCTATATGTAGATGACATATTAGTAAACATACACCAGCTCTGTATATTTTTCCATTTTAGGCAAGTGACTCCTCCTTTTCACATGAATATATTGCAGGTTCCAAACTCCTGGTGTCTTTTCTTCTTACAAACAATGGACCAAATTTTCAGCTGATTAAAATCTGTGTAGATTTGTTTATGGAAATGGAGCTGCAGCAATTTAGCCTAGCTGAGTATCTGGCTCCATGTTTTCAAACACCAGTCACTCTTTAAATTAAGAGGAAAAACAGACCTCACTTGGCTCACTCTAACAAATGCTTGTATTTACCAGTCTGTTGCAGTCAGCCTGGAGTCTCTGAGGTGTTTTATGGCTCCAAATAATAGTAGCTCCCTGAAAGTTCAGCATAACTCCCTTAATGGTTAAACCATTTAACTCTGTTGCCTAACAAAATTAATTGGAACCTTCCTGAAAAGTTAGACATTCTTTGGGCCAGAAAGTCAATGATGCTAACTAACTCAATTTATATCACCTGGCCCATTAGCCCTTCTGATCCAGAGATTCAATGACACTCTGTAGCCTTAGGCTTCTGTTCTGTGGTGGATGCCCATTCCAAAAGTGTCCCTAAATTGCTCATCATCAATACTCGTTAGTCTTGAAAAAGTTTTCCAGTTCGACTCACCAATTATTAAACCAGGATTAAATAAAGATTAATTTTTCAGCCTTTATGTACACTGGGCTCACATAGACAAAGACACACATTCATGCCACTTTTCAGCAAAAGTGGGGGAAAATACATTTTTATTTTAAATAGATTTCTCAATGTTTAGTGCTTTTTACTTTTATGAGCTTTGAGGCACCTGGGCAGAGCAAAATGATGTAGGATTTAATTTTAACTCTTACAAAAACATAAGAATGGCTACACTGGGTCAGAACAATGATCCATCTAATCTAGTATCCTGTCTTCCAACATTGGCCAGTGTCAAATGCTTCAGAGGAAATGAACAGAACATTTATCGGGTGATCCATACTGTTGTCCAGTCCCAGCTGGAAGCAGAGCTAAATTTCCACACAGAAAGCTGAAGGAACTTTCAGAGTCTGGTTTCAGTCAACAAAAGCCAGTAAAACCAGACTGAGAATAAAACTCCATTCTTTGAGATATCCTTTGGGTTTGCTAGTGGAATATATATAACGCTTTATTTCCTATCAATGTACAATGGATGTTCTATTGTAACGTCTATTAGTATTTATGATGATATCTGTGCATCTCCCCTCTACATCAAAGGTAAACAGATCACATGGATTTAAATCTTTTTGATAATTGGGTGGGCCCTGATATACACATAGTGATTACACTGGAATATCAACCATAACTCGGTATTTCCTGGGATTTTTAAAAATCAAAAGTAATGTTTAAAGTTAATATTACTTAATTATGTTTGGTTTTGATGCAATATATTTTCAAGAATTAAAGCAACATGAAATAAGGCAGCACAATCAATAGTATTAATTTAACATAATTAAACATAACTTCAAAAATAAGCCAAGAAAACTCTTACAAATCATCAATAAAATTATATGTTATGTATCCAACCAATTGAATTAGTAAATAGATCTCACTGCTCAAAAAGTGAATTTCTACTTTTGTTTTTCAAAAATCAGAATTTACTTTTTAATAGGTAAGAAGTGATGATCTTAAAAGGGAGAAACAATAAGGAATCAGTATTTTGATTATTTTTAAGAAAACTTGCATGAAGATTTTTTCCCCCTATCAAAAGGACATAATTATTTTAGTGTGTCCATTCCCTTGCCCCTTTTGGGGAATAAACCAAGGACTGGGGATCAAATTTACCTTACAGAAATGGTTTCAGAAGTTATGCAGGCTGAACTGAAGTTAATTGGGGTTTCCCTTCCATCATTTTATTTTACCTTTTTCCCTGTAACTTGGTCATCCTCCTATATATACTCCAGAGGAATTCTGCGCCACTGTGTGGGTGCGGAATTCATATCCCTCTGCAGAATTTCTTTGCTTCCCTGCAGAAAATTATGGGGAAGCCAAGCAGGGGTGGAGGTGGGGGCAGGGCTGGGGACGCCCATGAGCATAGTCTGGGGGAATGCAGTGTTACATGCCACTCCACCCCCTTTTTGCAAGCGCAGAGCTGCCTCGCTGAAGGGGGGTGCTGCTCCGCTGACTCTGCAGCTGGATGCTGTCTCCAGGGTTCTAGTGCTGGTCGTGATCCCCTTCTGTGTGCTGGGAGCCATCCTGTTTTCTGTACAACAGTGAGTGCCTGCGATGGGGCAGGGGCAGGAGGGGTAAATAGGGGAAGGAGGGGTGAGCGGTGGAGAAGAGGCAGTGGGGAAGGAAATGGGTGGGATAGGGCAGGGTGAAGGGGATGTGGGAATGCGGGGGGGCAGGGGACAGTAGGGAGAGAAGGAGCAGGGGATGGGGAAGAGAAGTGAAATGGGGAATTGCAGGGGGAAGCAGGAGCCTGGCATGCGGTGTACCCTCAGCAGCAGCTGGGGCTCCCCCATTAAGCAGGCCCATCAAACCCACACCTCCCTGCACCTGAACCATCTCGACAAGCCCACCCGAACCCCCATCCCACTGAGCCCCAATCAGTTGCAACCATACCGCCACCCCCCTAACTAAGCCCCACTCCCCCAGAACCCCTCCCTGCTGGGCCCTGCCTGCCTGCCTGCCTGCCCACACATGGTGCAGGGTCAGGTGCAGCTTCACTGCTGAGTCCCTGTCCCAGGAGAATGGGGGCTGCAGGGTGATCTCCCACGTCCATGCAGTCAGTGGCCTGTACTCCCCTCTGCCATGCTGAACCCTCCAAATTTATTTATTGACCAATACAATTTGCAGAATTTTAAAATATTGTGTGCAGAATTTTTAATTTTTTTGGTGCAGAATTCCCTCAGGAGTATAAGACCTGCACTCACTTTACAGCAGGGAGGACAGGCAACTTCTTTTACACCATGTTCCAGCCACTAGGAGGTTGAGAGAATTCTGGCAGCTGCAACCTTACCCAGGCCCAAGCCAACCCCGGCGACTGCAAGTGTACTAGTTTCCCACCTGGAGTGTTTCACTACCAGTCAATTCATTGGCCCAGCTGCAGATTATTGTAATAGGAATCTGCTAAAGGAGCATTTATATATGTATTATTCAGATTGAAGGCTGCATTTGATAAACTCATTAGCATTATCAAAAAACTAATTTCAAGATGCTTTCAAAGGTTTAGAAATTCACAGCAGCTTCCTGAGTTAAATGTATGTCCCAAAAGTAAAAAGCAGCATGAAATTCTCTGGCTTGTTTGGTTTAACAGAGTTTGAAGAGCTATAAAGATCTCATCTCATGGAACATTTTATTCACATATTTCAGTTTCTGGTAAAATATTTTCAGCTAATTTAAATTTTAGTCCAAATTAAAAAATATCTGTTCTTAGGGATAATTAAATTTGTCACCTCTTATCTTGGCTTACCATGCAGACTATTGCACACCCATGTCACAGCCTTTACTTCATTGCTAGAACAGCTCTGTTATTTAGGAATAAATCTTTTTTTCTCTCCATCAGTTGCTATGAAATAAATATATACCACCTGTGAAAAAATTAGCATATTTGGAAGGACTTCTTGCATTTGGCTGTCTGGCTGTATTCCAGATATTTTATGGCTATATAAAAGGAAGGAGTAATACAGGTATTTCAAATGTTTCTAGTTACTAAAGTAATCACAGACATACTGCAAGTTAGAAAAAATTAAGAAACCAGGTCTTATTAATTAAACTGGGAAATAAAGGCAAAGATCTAAAATGCCAGTGAGATAGGGTATTAGCTTGAACTGTGACTATTATATTTGGTCGTGCTTGTTATGTTGTATACTAGCCTCAGCCAAAGCCCTATGTCGTCTGGGCAACTCCAGTTGCCATAGCAATGAAATTCTGTTGCAGGAGCAGGGCGAATGCTAATTGTAGCCATTTGTTGTTCCTTCTGTCGTTCCCTTAACTAGCAAAGTTGTAGAGCAGCCAGAGTCTCTGGGCGAACAGCACAGAGTGCCCCCAAAAGCATTGCTGCTGAAGGCAACCGGCTGCTCTGTTTAAAAAATTGTTTGAGCAGTTGACAGTGCTGACAGTGCCACTGTGTGGGCAGAAGCACCGCTTGACTCAAACACCCACAAGTGTTGATCAGAGACTTAAGAGGTTGTGGGGAAAAGATTACTTTAAAACCTGTTGAGATATATCAACGACTTGGAGATTAATTTGACACCAACCCTTCAGAGATAGGTCTTGGGCAAATCTCAGCAACAGTTTATATAGGCCTAAGCATAGCAGTGAGATGCCCAAAAGCCTAAGAATAGGCTGCATGGGTATTGCTTTTATTTTTATTTTGAAACTTTATTAGTATGGCCTTTAGCAAAAGGATTCATTAGGTCAGTACCACTGTTTATTCCATTATCAACTCTTATTTTAGCAGGTTTATAAATTGACTGTCAAAATATGCTTCAGATTGAAACTTGTTTCAACCAAGAGCTGTATGTTATCAATTTTGGAAAATATTGTAAATAAGAGTTAGCTATTTTAAGATATCTGTTTGTGCTGCTTTAACTAAAGAAACAGTAGTCATGATTTAAAAATCAAAATAAGGTGTACAAAGCAAAGCCTAACTAATTTCGATATTTTGGAAAAAATAAAAAGATGGTTGAAAACATTAGGCTTAAAATTTAGTTAGTATGTAAGTAAAATAAGGGGATTTAGTGTATGAATGTGAAGTACGTGTAACCAATCAGACTGACATGATAATATGTAATTACGGAGATGGACAAATTGTCCTTTTTTGAAGAATAGTTAATATGGAATTGTGTGATTCTAAGTCTCTAATATCCATCAGATAAATAATGCATACCAAACCATTTTTAATACTAGTAGCAAAATCTATAATTACCTGCACAAAAATGTATAATCATTTGGTTGAATACACATTTTTTAAATGGTCTTAAATATGTATTATATTTACTCTAGCTTAAATAAGTATTTACTAGAAAAATTGTACATTTTAATATACTCTTTGACCTCCTATAAAAGAATAGACTTATTTATCAAAGGAAAATACTACATAAAATGTATTTTAAAGATCTGTGTCTGGCATAAACCACATAGAACCAAAACATTCACGTTTCATGCAGCATTGAACAATTTAATCAAGAAAGAAGGTTTTATCCAGGAAAGTAGGAGCATGTGAAATAGGGTTCCCCATAGAGAACTGTGTCTGTAGATTCTTATGTTTGTGCTGTGCATGACCTTAGGGTGGAAGTTTGGAACCATCTAAAAGTAAGCACCTGTTAGGGCTGTGTGTGCACTTTTTTTCAAATCTAAATGTCCAGACCAAGAATATGTATAATAAAAACACACACACACACACCAGCACCAACTACCGTAATTTATTTTCCTATAGCCACAAAAAATAGATTGGAATTTCATGCACAGTGAGTGATTTTTTTTTTCTGTTCTAATTTATGGGTTATATATTTAAATAAAAAATTCATCTGTTGACTCATCTTGGTTGACACTTCCATTATTTGGGGAGCAGGGTGTTCTTTTTAGGATCCAGTCATGTTGGAGTCATGGTGCCATTTAGATTCATATTTGTCTCACTTCATTGGTGCCACCTGGAGTCATGCTGGATCTGGAAAGGAAATATATGTATGCTGGATTAGTATATCCCTGTGTATGTGTACATCTATCTGCAAATCCCGTTCCGTTTTGTGAATGCCATTTTGATTGTAACAAAGTACTGTACTGTACAGAGTCCTCAAGCTTGATGGTCCTCCATTCAGATGTGTCCACCCTAGAATAATAGTCTGGATGCAGTTCCAGGGGAACTACTTTTCACAGTGTAGACTCGGGGCAGAGGTTGAGGAAGGGAAAATAATGGGCAGGAGTTGGAACTAAGCATCTGGTTATCTGTCAGAGCATTTGAAGTTGATCGAGGGATCACCTAATGGGGGATTTAGAGGGACCCAATTTAAGTGCTGGATCTTCTTGAGGCACCTTCTGGGCACTCTCTTTCCTGGCCATCTATTTGCTGACAACAGGAGACTGAGGAGGAGGGTCCTTTGACTCTGAAAGGCACACTGATCAAAACCCAGAATGGTGAGGATACTGTGGGGAGGGAGGTTGCATATGTGTGTTTAGTTATTTTTCCCTAGATTTGTATCTCTTGTGCTTTGTCTTTGAGTAATGTGTGTCTAGTTTAGACATTCCTTGCAAAGTCTGTGTGTTCCGTTGTTTTAACCGTCACAAAGTCCCTGAAGGGTCACACAGCACATCATAGTACTGACTAGGGCAGACCTCTGAGGACTAAGTGTTTGGAGCATCAGTACTGGTCTTGAGGCCTAGGGCAACTGGATGGCAAAGCTCCACATTCCAAGAAGGGGCTACCAAACAAGGGGTCTATGCCCTAGAAGTGTGCCAGAGAGCTGGATTTAGTAATGTTGTCTGCATGCTTTTAAGACCCAGTAGGCTTTAAATGCCTGTGGAGTCCAAGAGTTGGATCCAGTACAGCAACCTGGTGTCTGACCATAAAGGGGAGTGCAGCCAAGGCTGTAACAGTGAGTTTATAACCCCCATATTATCATAAAATGTCTGCAAAGGATGAGCATGATGAAGGTCTTTGATTCTTAGGCAGTATTCGTGTGTGCATAGTTCACCCCCGGGCTTCATGAAGTGCCTTACTTGCAAGGAGGCAATCCAGATTGCAAACAAGTACTCCCAGTTCATTCACTGCCTTGGGAAAGGCCAGCAATTCAGGCCATGGTCATGTA
Organism: Lepidochelys olivacea; assembly: GCF_965140295.1. NCBI lineage: Eukaryota > Metazoa > Chordata > Testudines > Cheloniidae > Lepidochelys > Lepidochelys olivacea. The sequence goes on along the minus strand of NC_140411.1, from coordinate 69,525,020 downwards.
AGGACAGAGAGTTCCGACAGATTATTTTTGTGGAGGCAACTCTCAGACCACCTCAGAGCCCATGCTGCAAGTCACCTGGCAGATGTGAGTCTTCCCTACAGCCCTCTATATCTGAAGGCTGTAAGTCAAAGAAGCAAGCTGACCATTGTCACAAGTCATTGAAGAAGGGAGCAGGAAGCCCCCATAGTGAGCACCAAGATAGCTGTAAGCAATCTTCATGACGCTTGGTATCTTCAGTACATGTTTGGAGCATCAGTACTGGTCTTGAGGCCTAGAGCAACTGGATGGACCAAGACCACCCCTGTCCAGTGCTCATGGAAACCGACAGCAGCAGGTACTGTTGACATGCCCTTGGACCCAATGGACACAGGCACTGAGTCATCAGCACTGAGAGACAGGAGCAAGCACTCCACTAAAAAGGTGCTGCCGGTACACGAGATGGTATTAGTACCATCATCAATGCCTCATCCGACATCGGAGCGACCGGTACAGGCAAGATCCCTGTCATTCCCCCAGCACCTCCATTGGCTCCGAGCCAGTCAGTACCAGGAGAATTCCGCCTATCCAGGGACTTCAGCATATCGAACATACCAGGGTCCCTACTTCACGGTACCGGGGCCTCCGCCTAGCACAGGAATCATCCCCGCTCTAGTGAGAGTTCAAACAGTGAACCAAAGGAGGTGGTATCACAGTACTCCTTCCAGGCTCTGTATGGCGCCCAATATCAACAGGGCCCTAGAGTATATCCTCAGATGGCCCCACCATCACCATCCTGGTACGGCCACACCTGAGCACCACCACAGAGCTCTAAGCCACCACTACCCAGAGGCCATATTGGGACCCTTGGGCGGTATATCGCCAGCATGCCTCTCGAGCTTTGAGCCTCACCCAAGAACCCTCAAGGCAAACCCCCTTGGCTGCCACATCCAGAGCTTTGGAGCCTTCAGAAAACATCATGGAGGAACATGAGGGTGGTCCTGAGGAAGAAGTGACCTGAAGATCATCTCCTCCTCCTCCCCAACAACCCGCCATGCCTTCCCCACCATCTCTGGCTGACAGGTTTAGTGTCTTCCAGGATTTGGCAAAGAGAGTTGCAGACACTTTCCAAATACCATGGGAAGAAATCAAGGACACCCATCATCATCTTCGTGACATTCTTCATTCATCCTCTTCCTCAAAGATCACCCTTCTGATTAACGAGGCCATTTTGGACCTGGCAAGAACATTTTGGTAAAGCCCGGTGTCGGTAGCATTTACTTGCCAGTGGGCAAACCAAAAAATACTATGTCCTCGCCAAGGAATCTGAATTCCTCTTCTTGCACCCTCCACCCTACTCCCACGGCCGTCAACACTAGATGAGGTCCACTCCTTATGATAAGGACTGGAAGCACCTGGACCTTTTTGGAAGAAAGGCATATTCCTTGGTCACGCTTCCATTCCGTATCACCAACTACCAAGCTCCCACAAGAAGTACAATTATATAAATTATTCAGAACTGAATGATTTTATTGAACAACTACCAGAGTCACATTGTGAACAATGTAAAACAAAGACATCATTGCAATCTGCCCTCAGTGCAGCCAACATAGTGACTAGGTTCATCTCCACTGCGGTGATGATGTAATGAGCATCATGGCTCCATCTATTGGGCTTCCCAAGGGAGATACAGTCAACTGTTGAAGGGTTTCAGAGTAGCAGCCGTGTTAGTCTGTATTCGCAAAAAGAAAAGGAGTACTTGTGGCACCTTAGAGACTAACCAATTTATTTGAGCATAAGCTTTCGTGAGCTACAGCTCACTTCATCGGATGCATAAAGTGGAAAATGTAGTGAGGATGTTTTATACACACAGACCATGAAAAAATGGGTGTTTATCACTTCAAAAGGTTTTCTCTCCCCCCCACCCCACTCTCTTGCTGGTAATAGCTTATCTAAAGTGATCACTCTCCTTACAATGTGTATAATAATTTGTGCTGGAAATGGCCCACCTTGATTATCATACACATTGTAAGGAGAGTGATCACTTTAGATAAGCTATTACCAGCAGGAGAGTGGGGTGGGGGGAGAGAAAATCTTTTGAAGTGATAAACACCCATTTTTTCATGGTCTGTGTGTATAAAACATCCTCACTGCATTTTCCACTTTATGCATCCGATGAAGTGAGCTGTAGCTCACGAAAGCTTATGCTCAAATAAATTGGTTAGTCTCTAAGGTGCCACAAGTACTCCTTTTCTTTCAACTATTGAAGACCTTCCTTTTGAGGGCATAAAGCTCTTTGCAGAAAAGACTGATGCTTCCCTTCACATCCTGAAGGACTTTAAAGTCACTCTCCATTCACTGGGTATCTATACACCAGGACAAAAAAGGAGGTACAGTCCCCAATCCCTGCATAGGCCATGCACATCCCAATATCTGACTCAACCCCACTATGAGTCACAGAGAAAGAAAAGTAAATTTTCTTGGCATAAACCATCTGGCCCACAATCTTCCTCATCCCAGGCATCTACATCGAAATACCAATTTTGATGGGCTGGTTCAGGTGTTGATAGTCCTCTCCCTCCAACTGCTACAGCCAACCAATGCTACACATCCATTTGGCCAGTATTGGCAATGGTTCAGCTCAGTTTACAGACCAAACAGGGACAAGTTAGAGAAATCCCTGTCACTACTCTCCAGGATCAAAAACTCTTTAGACTGCTGGAAAGACTCAGCCATCATTTGCAGAGGGATTCCTTCCTCATAACCTCACCCCTCATTGCTTCTCACCACTGACGCATCGCTCATAGAATGGGGTGCACATCTAAACGACCTCACCACACCAGGCACGTGGTCACCCATGGAGATATCTCTTCACATCAATCTCCTCGAGCTCAGGGTGGTCAGGAACACCTGCGCCCACTTCCTGCCGCTGATCAAAGGATCTCACACAACAGTCCTAATGCATAACGTTCCCTGCATGTTCTACATAAATCGACAAGGGGAGCTCAGTCACCCTTCCTCTGTGCGGAAACAATGAGACTATGGAACTGGTGTATCTCCCCCGACGTGTCACTGTCAGCAGCCTATCTCCCGGGCACACAGAACGCAATAGCAGACAGTCTCCGTCACAAATTCCCGCACAACCATGAGTTGTAACTAGCCTCAGTAGTACTTCACGATCTATTCAGGTGGTGGAGGATGCCAACCACAGACTTGTTTGCCATTTACCTGAACAAGAAATGTTCATGCTACTGTTCCAGAGCAGGAATAGGACGATGCTCTCCTCCTCTGGGACGGAGACCTTCTTTACGCCTTTCCTCCTTTTCCCCTACTCTTGAAGGTCCTGCTGAAAATAAAAAGAGATGGAGCACACACGTCACTCCGACTTGGCCGAGACATGCCTTGTACCCTTACCTGTCACAACTCGCGATGCACCGCCCGATCTCTCTTCCAGTCACTCCATACCTCCTCTCACAGAATAGAGGATGTACGCTACATCCCAACCTGGTGATTCTCTGCCTCAAGGTATGGCTCTTTCTTGGTTCAAACACCTTGAAAGTTCCTGTTTAATGGAGGTGCCAGAGATGATATTACACAGTGAAAGTCCTCAATATGGTGTACTTACCTGCAAAAATGGTCCAAGTTTCAGATCTGATGTTTCCCAACAAAACTCCCTGACATCCGCGACTCTTCCACACATATTAGACTATTCACTGGCTTTAAAAAGATCGGGGCTATCTTTAAGTTCTTCCAGAGTGCACTTAGTGGCTATAACAGCCTTCCACCATTGTAGAGGGGTACTTAGGGCTGTCACACCCAACCACCAAAAGATTCCTCAAGGGTATAGTTAACCTTTTCCCACAACCTCGGTTTCCTATGCCCAGATGGGATTTAAACCTGGTACTGAAAGGACTGACTAGGCCTCCCTTCAAACCCTTGGCCACCTGTTTATTTATGTACCGCTCCGTGAAAACTGCCTTCCTGATAGTGATTATTTCCACCACGAGAACAGGTGAAATAGCTACTCTGATGGCACATGACCGCTCAGACCAAATCCAAAATTTATTCCTAAAGTAACCTCCCTGTTTCACATGAACCGATTGATTCGTCTTCCAATCTTCTATCCCAAGCCTCACGAGACAACTGGGAGGCTCTATTACACACACTAGATGTAAGAAGAGCCCTAGCCTTCTATCTGGACAGAATGAAGGCCTTCAGGAAGTCCCCCAGGGTTTTCCTCTCCGTTGCAGAAAGATACAAGAGCTCAGCAATATCAGCCCAAAGATTTTCCAAGTGGGTTTCAAACTGTATCAGACAATGTTACCAAGTTCTCAATATGAGCCCTCCAGATACTATTCATACACACTCCACAAAGTCGATCTCCTCATCCAGCACCTTCTTCGAGAATGTCCCTATCTCAGAGATCTGTAGAGCAGCAACATGGGCATCAGTCCCCACTTTCACAAAACATTATGCTATCACTGGGGACTCTGCTGTCGATGCCATCTTCGGCTCCACAGTGCTGTCATCTGTAACTGAGCTGACTCTGAAGTCCCAGCCCTCCAGAAGGGATACTGTTCGGGAGTCACCTACAGTGGAGCACCCATAGGAACACTACTTGAAGAAGAAGTTACCTTCTGCAGTAACGATGGTTCTTGAGATGTGTGTCCCTATGGGTGTGCCACACCCATTCCTCCTCCCCTCTACTTCGGAGTTCTTGTCAATGACTCTCTGGTAGAGAAGGAACTGTGGGGGGTTAGCTGACTAGCCTTATGGCAGAGCATGAGGAGGGACAGCGCTTGTGTGAGCCTAACAGACACTGCTACTGAAGTTCTCCAATCAGCAGTGCAGCAACGCTAGCACACCTACAGTGGAGCACCCATAGGGGGACACATCTTGAAGAGCCATTGTTATTCCACAAGGAGAGTAACAACTTCTTCTTTATCCTCTATGCCTGCTGTAGGTATGCATTTTGATTGCCGGTATGCATTTTGATTGCCAGTATGCATGCAATGGCATCAGTTCAAATATTTCTTTTAACATCCTGTGCCTGGGCTTGTGAGTTACATTGACCCATGTGACAGTCTCTGAGGGAAAGAAGTCATCTGTGATCTTTGAGTCAACTTGTAATGATAAGGAGTTGAAGACATAAGCTGCATTGAGTAGGGAATCTTGTTCATTGTCTGTTTAGGCCATGAGAATCCTCAACTATGAAGCTGTCATGGCTTGTTGTTTTAACTTCTGCCTCTTGGATACGCTTCTTTTTTTTTCTTTTCTTTTCTTTTTTTTTTTTTTTTGAGCATGTCCAAGAAGATTTATTGCCTTGATCCCATGGTTTGGGAATTCTGAAAAGAGAAATAGGTATACGATATATATCAAGGCAGGGAAAACTGCATTTAATCACTCCATTCATGCTTCATACTACTCTTGAGATGTAACTTTTGTGTTCTGTGGCCTCAGTAACTACCATTCAAAATCCTTCTTGGCTCAGAATTTTAGAGTCTCTCAAGAAGTTAAGATTAAAGTAGTGGACCTGCCTTTTGAGCGGCAGGATTTAGTGTCTAGATGAAACGCAAGCAGCATTGAAAGAGAACAAGTCTACATCTATTCTTGATTTGACTCTGCTTTCATGTGATCAGAAATCCACTTTGATTCCATGGCAACTTCTCAACTGTAGTAAACTTCAGCCTCAGCAACAGAGCCATGAGAGACCGATTTCAGCAAGTCTCAAGAGGGGATGTCAGTGTAGACAAAAAGCTTCAGCTGGAGCATCCAGACTAGGTTCCTTGAGGACAAGATATCAAATTTGACAAGCCACTGAAGATCACAAGACTAGTGTTGCCTCCAGATCTTTACCCTTTTTCTTCCGCCTTTGGGAATTATCTATTTCCTTGCAGTGGACAAGGGAGTCTAGTGATCTTTCAGAAAGGTTAGTTATCCAATTCCACTTCCTATTGCCCCCTTCCCAATTCTTCCCCCAGTCCTCTACTGTGATCCTTCTCATGAGAAAATATTGGAAGAAGATGCTTTAGTGAAGATAGGAGCAAGCGAAGTTCCTGAGCAGTTTCAGTGAAATGTGTTCTATATATTTAAAAAAAAAAAAAAAAGGGTCGGGGGGGAGAACCCTACCAGTGTAGTGTTAAAACTGTTATCAGGAAGTGGCCAGTCACCACCTGGCTACCTTACTTGTTCGTGATTCTTTTACCTCTTACCCTTCATCTGTATGTCTTTAATGTTTTCTAAGAATGTAAGCATTTCAGAGCATGGTCTTTGTTTATAAAGTCCATAGCACGTTGTAGGCACTGCCAGAAACGTACAAATTATATGCAAGGTAGTTTTTCATCACAAAGAAAAAATGCCTTTGTTTCCTATACATTTTTGTAAAATTTAGTTCGTTTCACGTTGCAACGTTAGTATCCAGCATCTCTCCACTCATTTCTTGAGACCGATGTTAAGATTGTGATACAGCTCCATCCCAGCAGCATGGAGGAAGAATCTTCCTTTAGGACTGGCTACAGCCCCATGACTTTAGTAAAAGTTTGGCAGTGGTGACAATACTTCTCAGACATATGGGTATCCATATATACCCTTAGCTAGGATAACGGGGTTATTAGAAGACCATTTGTGACAAATGTGTGGGTGCTCTTTAATAATTAGAAGGCGTCTGGATCTGTCACTAGTCTAGTGTTTCTGTACCATATATAAGAATGGATGTTTCACCCTAGGGGGTTAGTTTGGTAGCAGAACCTACCCACTTAGAGAGAGAAAGGGAGAAGGCCCTTTCTAAGAGTTGTTTAACTGATTCCACTTAAGAGTTATTAAAAGACTGCCAGCATGAATAACCTTAAGGGCCCTGGCCCCCTCTCTTTGGGGGAGCATCAAAACTGATTTGAATAGGGGTGAGTTCAAGGAGGAGCCAGACCAAGAGACCAACAGAGATGCATGGGATCTGGGCTTGCTATGGGAATGTAAGTTTGGTTCTCTTTTGTTCCTCTTGTCACAGTTTCTAGCTTAACTGCACCTCTGTATGGTCTGCCCAAAGGATGCTCCCATAGATCTCAGCCTTCTAGTTGTTCCCTCTCTGTGGGCAGAGTCCCATGACGCTATTCCTCCAGACTGAAGATTTAGGCTGCAATTCATACTGCCCTTCACTGTGTGTATCCCAGCACATGTGACCTTATTCCAAAGCCAATGGTTTCTCTCTCTCTCTCTCTCTCAGACTATGAATACCAGTGACCATCCAGACTTTGCAGAGCAAGACATATTTATGTTTAGGACAAAAGGATTACAGAGAAAACATATCACATAAAAAAGGTCTAAATGCATGGTAAGCTTAGCAGAAGTCACATATCTTCCTCCTAGGGAATCTTGTAGGTTTCAAAAGTCCTTCAGACCCTTCCAAAATGAAGTTTCTCTTAGTCAGTTCCATCTGAGGCTTTATACAGTTTTCAGGCTTTTGTTTTCCCCAGGTTTCCTGAAAATGGTAAAACTAATTAACGTCCTTCCACCCAGGGGGCAAAGCTTCAAATGATGAGTTCTGCATAATCAGCTTTTTGAACTTTATATAAATCACTGCCCAATGAGTCTAGATTCCACAGCATGACCACCCAACAAGCCAAAAACACAAGAATACATATAACGTTTGTTGCTACCAAAGGCCATGATTATTTGAGGTGCCTGAGGTGTCTGGTATATCTCAAGTTAATAGTCTTTTGAAATTTCCATGCTTCCAAGGTCTGGCATCTGTCACACCTGTAACTTAAGAACAAAGCCTACTTAACTTGTCTTGTGCCCTAAATATCTGTGAAGCCTGTGTTGTTTTAAAATCCCACCACTCCCACGCACACATACTTTTAATACTTTGTTCCAGCTGCTAATCAAATACTTTGTTTCAAGAAGGCTGTTGGTCAATATGCCTAGTCACGCGTTTCTAAAGGGAGGAAAGGCAGGTGCCCAAAATGCAATCAAACCTACAGGGCAATAAGTAATTGTTATACACGTAGTTGTGTATATGGTATGTGATCTGAGTGAAAGAACCTTGAGATTCCACCTTGAGATAGGTCATGGCAAGAGGCCTAACCTCTGAGATGTGGTGTACTCAGAGACATCAGAAAGGAAATTGAGGTGCGTCTAGCCATGCAATTGTGACACTATTTATTACTCTCTTATAAAATCATGTGCTAAATCAGTCAGGAACTTGTGGCTATTCAGGCTCATTGTGCTGTGCTCTTACATGACTCCCTCAGGGCTTAGTCTAAGGAAATATTGTGAATGTTCACGTTGATTACTTGTTATTGGATAGTACTGGCCCTTTAAGAGCGAAGAGGCCAGAGCACCTGTGACTGGTCAACTGATCCCCACCTGTGCTATAAGAGAAGGCAGCTAGGCCCTAGAAGGAGGGGGCCTGGGTGAGTCAGGCCTGAGAGTCCGTCAGGGAAGGGACAGAGAGAGAGTGTAAACATGGGGTTCTCTCTGCCTGATCCTGGAGACAAGAGATGAGTAGCCGTGGGAATCTACTGGGGAGAGAGGCTCTTCAGGGAGAGAGCCCTCAGAACCAGTGCTTAGTAAACCAATCATGGGACAATCCTGTAATAGGCCCTGAAGCAGGAGGAATTGAGAGAGGCAAAGGGTAAAATCCCCTGGGAGTTATAACCCAGGGTGGGCTGAGGAACTGTGTTTGTGGGGGTTTGCCTATCTGAGGAATGAAACTTCCTGGAAAAGAGACTCTGGGTCTGGCAGTGGACCTTTCACAGGCTGGGGCTAAGCCAGAGCCCTCCAACTTTCTGATAGCAAGACTCCATGTTCCGTTCTTGGTCAATAGATATTAGACCTCCCCAGAAAAGTGTGTGTTATGGTAGTTCATGTGAGGAAATTAGGGATCCTGTCTCTACTGACATGCTAAAAATTATTGTCTAAAGCATATATTCTGTAGTAAATCTGCAGTCAATCTTAGTATGAATTGCCAAGATCCACAACTCTTGATGCTTTGGAGAGCTGCTGATCTTTTAAAATTAATATAACTCTACAATATTAGCTAATATAAACATTAGGGATCAAAAGTAAAATTCAGTATATGCATTAAAGCTATGATTTATTTTAGTCAGTGCAAGGAAAGTAGAATTCTTCTCCTATTATGTCACTGTGGGTCCCACTGTAGATGCACATTAGCCTCAGGCACGAGGTTGGTATCTTTTGAATAGCAGTGTCCAGCGGGGCTGTGCGTACACTTCTTACCTCCTTGTGCTCACATGCCAAGGACATAAAGGGTGGAGCAGCTAAACCCCTCCCTGCCTTATACCCTTCCTTTATACCACCCATGTCAGTGAGACAGAACCTGGACAGCGTCCTATTCGCTACTGTTTCTTGAGCTTCAATCTCAACCCTTTTTGTGAAGAAACTCCTCTTTACTCTTTTATTATTACTTTAATATTTTTTGATGAATGTTCAAAAAATATTGTCACGGGGTCCACTCACCACAGGTTGTGCCTCCTCCTGCTCACGCTGGGGATTGGCTCTGGCTAGGCATTGTGCTCTCAACTGGCAGTGTGTGTCTCATCATCCTCTCATCCTGTGGACCCCTCTTAGTGACTTGGCCCTCCATCCAGGTCATCACATGTGTTTTCCCCTTCCGGGAGTGGTAACAAATATTTCCAGATTGTCCCAGGCAGTTCATTGTCCTTTATCTGGCCTATGCCACATTGTCAGTGGCTGGGGAATCTGGGCCTGCCCTCTACTCCGGGTTCCAGCTCAGGGGCCTTCTAATCAGCAGCCAAGGTCGGTGCTGCTGTTCCTCTGAGCCTTATCCTACCTTTCTGGCTTTCCCACCTCTGGGTTTGCCAGCCTCCCAACTACCTCCTGTCAGGGAGTAACTGTGGACTACCCTCTATCGTCCTAACACACCTCCTTTCTCCCAGGGAGTGAACGAAGCCTACTTCCCTGCAGCCCTCCCAGCTGTTGCCAGCTCCTGGGCTTCATACAGGCCCCTCCTGTTCCTGTCCAGCTGAGCCTGCTTCCAATTAGTTGCTCCTTCACAGTCTAAATCTCTCCCCAGCTCACTGCTTAATTGGTTGATTGGGCCTGCCTGGCCCACTTCACCCTCTCAGGGACAGGCAATACACCCCATCACAATAGTTGTTAAAATAAAACTTAGAAAGCAGGACTGGGAGGGAAAAAACCTGTAAAGTGGAGTGAGATACTTCATCACCAGCATGGAAGACTCTAAACCCACCAGGTTTAAACCCTGTCCCACATGCAGTGGTCTTAGTGACATGCACAGCACCTGTCTTCTGCCTGGAGAAAGGACACACTCCTCAACTAGAGCCATTCCTTCTTGTGCCACACTGAAAATTAAGAGACGCAAGACTCAAATTACGTTTTATGAGGCCCTCCGTGGAACTCGCATCCTATCCTGGAAGAGAGATTTTCCAAGCCAGAGTTGAGGTATCAAACTTTTTATACCTCGGCACAAAACCTGCTGAGATAAAGAGAATTTCAGGAGATGCCCACCACGCCCTCCTTCTCTGCCACAGCAGGTTCCTCTCAACAAGCGGCCCGGTCTTAACACGCATTTTGATGGATTTGTTGCGGGCAACATATCAGTATTTATAGACCCATCTGTTCCTATCCCACTTCCTTTGTGCTTGGACTTGCATCTTATCAGATTGGTGGATCCTAAACTCAGTGGATCTGGGATATTCCCTTAGGGTTTTTTTCTATCCCCACTTCTAGGCCAAGTAAGACCATGCTCACCTCATACTAGTAGCACCAGCATGGCCTCAGCAACATAGGTTTTTGACCCTATTAGCATTGTTAGTGAGACCTCCTCTGCCTCTCCTATTGGATCCACATGTGATTTCTCTGGACCATAGCCATCTGCTCCATCTCCGTTCCACTTGACAGTGTGGATGCTTCATGGCAAACACCATTGGAAATGGCTTGCTCAAAAAATGTTCAGGAAATGCTTCTTAGTTCAAAAAGCCTTCACCTAGGCATATTTACCTGGCCAAATGTCTGGTCCCACCAAACATGTCTTTCCAGTGCTTCTGTTAACCATGTTTTGGATCATCTTTTGCACCTAAAACATCAGAGTCTGGCAGTTATTTCTCCTATGTTATATTTAGCAGCTATTTCACCTTTCCACCCTGCAGTGGGTGACAGATTGCTTTTTTTCAACCCCATAACTATCAGATTTCTAAAAGGGTTAGACAGGTTATACCCATAGGTGCAAGATCCTGTTCCCCCATGAGATCTCCACGTAGTGCTAACAAAATTAATGGGACCAGCCATTGAACCTCTCACAACTTGGACCCTGCTCTACCTCTCTATGAAAGCGATGTTTCTGATAAACTCAGCAAGGAGAGTGGATGAATCAACACCCTTGGTTTCAGAGCCGCCTTCTATAGTTTTCCATAAGGGTGAAGTTTACGCCTGCCCGCACCTAAAATCCCTAACAAAAGTGGATTCCAATTTCCATATTAATGAGGCAATGTGTTTGCTAACCTTTTTCCTGAAGCCTCACATCCATACAGATTAACAGAATTGCTATGAGAAGAGCATTAGTCTTCTACTTGGACTGTACCAGTTCCTTTAGATCAGTGGTTGTCAACCTTTTTTGGAAAAGGACCCATTTATAAACATTGATGGCCAGTCACAACCCAGTAAATAGCTTAAGTAGAAAACAGACAAATATTTTGGCCCCAAAATACTTATTTACCCATTACATGTAATAATAATAACAACGTTAAAGCAGGTCAACAGTCAGAAAGCCAAAGGCGGAAATCAGCATTAACAGGAACACATTAACAACGGTATAATAAATCTTAATGAGAAACCTGAGCTTGCTTATCTTTGACAAAAAAATCAAAGTTTGGTGTAATTGTAGTTAGTGCAATCTGAAGGTCATGTTCAACATCCAGTCTGTTCTGGCTTTTATTCTTCTGCTGAGTCAAGGCAGAGAATCCAATTTTGTACAAGTATCTTGTACGGAAAGGCAAAATGACTCTAACAGCACGGCAAGCAAAAGCAGGATATTCTCCTCCAGCAGCACCGTACCAAAACTGGGAAAGGCTCATTTCAGTATATTGTCTCGGTAGACCGTGATTGCAAGATAACTTGGCCAGCTGAGATTTTTCCTCCATCAATAGATTCTCATTTTCCAGCACATCTCCAAATGGATCCCATATCCATTTTTCACCCTTGAGTTGCTCACCTGGAAAGTAATCCCAGAATCATGTGTGCAATTTAGTTAAACAATTACGGATTGTTTTCTTCAGTGGTTAGTGGAATCTTTCCAATTTTTGTTTCTAGAAACACATTATGAAACATATCCATCCTATCATTTGAAACATGTTTGTTCCACAGAGAGGATTGTTTTTTATTAATGCAGCAATTTTGTCAGTTTTTTCGAAGCGATTGTGCCCTCTGCCCTGGAAAGACAGATTGAGATAATTCAGATGATTGAATATATCTGCCAGATATGCAACACAAGCAAGCCATGTGTCATTACTGAAGTCTTCTGCCAGGTGAGACTTTTTTCTTCAATAAAAGCTGCCATCTCACTTATAAGTTTATATATACAAGACAGCAAATTGCCATGGAACAGCCAGAGAACCTCAGCATGATAAAGCAGATTTACATGCACATAGCCCATTTCCTGACAGAAAACTTGAAAGCATCCTGAGTTCTTAGCATTTTGTTTGATATAATTCACAATTTTGACAGCATCTTTGAGTTTCATGAAGCTCAGGTACCATGTCTTCAGCTGCTAATGCCTCCCTGTGCAGTAAACAGTGGTTCCACGTTGCATTGGGTGCTTTTGAAAGGATTCTTTGAACATCTCCTGAATGTTTCCCTGTCATTGAAGCAGCTCCATCAGTTGTAACACCAATGCATTCGATCAGCTCAATCCCACCAACTCCAAGTAATTATCCAGTGCAACGAATCTATCAGCAGCAGTAGTAGAAATAGGCAAATCTGCACTAAACAAGTGCTATTCTTTAAAATCACTTTCTGATACATGCCTCGCATAAACCAACATGATAGAGCGGTTTGATACATCTGTAGATTCATCTAATTGTAATGCAAAACAGTGGCTTACTGAAAGACTGTCAGTTTTCAGTTTGTCATCTTCTGAGATATCGCAGATTAGTCTCCATATTGTATTGTTGGGGAGTGTGCAACAAGGTAAGAGAGACACAATGCTTGCTCTTGGACAGTAGATAGAGGTTAGTGTTTTTTGTGACATTTCCAAAGTTTTGCTTTTTCATTTAAAAAAATCTAGAGGCTTTTCTTTATTGCTAAAGTGCTTTGTCTCCAAATGCCTATGCAATTTTGATGGTTTTAGGCTTTCATTTGCTAACAGTTCACTGCAGATGGCACGCTGCAGCCTGTGTTCACCATTTCGGTCCTCGGTAAATGAAAACCCATACTTGAAGTAAGCAGGGTCATGCCTATGACTACTTTTCTTTTCAATTGTGATGAATTCCTAATATCACTGGTGCTTGCAGTTGCAATAGGACAGTTTAAAAATTTATCCATTTCACCAGCTAAAGACTCACTTAGTGATTAATATGCACACTCTTCACTGTAAGTTCTATACAGAATACTCTTTTCCTATAACTCTACCCGCATTGCATTCGATTAGCTAATTGGTAAAACTACATGTGTGTCATGGAGGTCACGGATTCTGTGATTTTACATGATCTCACTGACTTCAACCCCAGGCACTGAGACTCAGGCAACCTTTTTATACATTATTGCGACCCAGGGGTTGAGAACTGCTGCTTTAGATTCTCAGTGCAGTTATGTCATGATTGTGGACAGGGTGAAATGTAAACCAGTTTCCACTCAGCGGATTTTCTACTGGATTTCCTGTTTCAGTCACTTGTGCTACCAGTTAGCTAATGTCACACCATCTCCTAAAGTGTTGGCTCATTCCACTAGAGCACAAGTTTCAGCAGCTTTCCGGGTGCACGTTCCTATTCAAGACATGTGAAAAGTGGCAACCTGCTGATCATTATACCATTTTCTGTCAGTCAGGAGCAATGTCAGTTTTGGATGGGTGGTTCTACAATCTCTGTTAAGGTAGAATCTGAGCCAATGTTCCTTCTGAATTTTTACATCCATGTGTGGAATGAATTTTGTTATGTGCACCAAAATGGAGGTGATGTGTGGTGGGGGTGGGGCTGAGGGGTTTGGAGTGTGGGGAGGGGCTCAGGGCTCGGGCAGAGGGTTTGGGTGTTGGGGGTGAGGGCTCCAGCTGGGGGTGCAGGCTCTGAGGTAAGGATGAGCGGGTTGGGATGCAGGCTGCCCCGGGGCTGCAATAGGGAGAGAGGACTCCCCCGGCCCTCTCTTGCCACAGCAGCCCGGGGCCAGGGGGAGACGTGCCTCTCCACACCTGCTGCACAGCCCTTGGTAGCCTGCTTGCACAGCCGCGCAGCTTAGAGGGAACTTAGCTCCGAGCCCATGTCCACATTTATCTGCGTGTGAGTCACCTGCAGTGGAATGAACATGTGCAGTCACTTGAAGAAGAAAAATGGTTACCTACCTTTCTGTAACTACTGTTGTTTGAGGTATGTTACACATGTTCATTCCATGACCCACCCTCATTCCCCTCTCTATCAGAGCCTATCCAATAAGAAGGAACTGAGGGAGGTAGAGGGCTGCTCCATCCTCTTATACCTGCACACAGTGGCGCACAACAGCAGAGGGCACTCAAGTCACCCCGACAGGTCACCCTGAGGGACAAAGTTCTCCAACAGCTGTGCACAAGGCATGTGCACACCTATAATGGGACGGACATGTGCAACACATCTCAAAGAACAACAGTTACTGAAAGATACGAGGCTCTGTCCCTGAGACAGGAAGATTAATGGGGTGTCAAGAGCCACGTAAAAACCATCCTGAAGCATACCTTCAGAAATTGTTTCAGCCCCTTCCACTTGTTGTGGTCAAAGATTACAATGACAAATAGCTGCTGGACATGGTTACCCACAAATACTTCATCCATTTTCATTCTTTGCCCCCTCCTCCAGGTCATTAGTCACAGATGCATCAGGAAAGGGCTAGGGACTAGGGTTGTCAAGCGATTAAAAAAATGAATCACGATTAATCTCATTGTTAAACAATACCATTTAGAATACCATTAACTTAAATATTTTTGATATTTTCTACATTTTCAAATATATTGATTTCACTTACAAAGTGTACAGTGCTCACTTTATATTTATTTTTATTACAAATATTTGCAATGTATAAAACAAAAGAAATAGTATTTTTCACTTCACCTAATACAAGTATTGTAGTGCAATCTCTTTATCATGAAAGTTGAACTTACAAATGTAGAATTATATACAAAAAAATAACTGCAGTCAAAAATAAAACAATATAAAACTTTAGAGCCTACAAGTCCACTCAAACCTATTTCTTGTTCAGCTCTATAACAATCCAAAGCAGTGCAGACCAACGCATGTTCATTTTCATCATCTGAGTCGGATGCCACCAGCAGAAGGTTGATTTTCCTTTTTGGTGGTTCGGGTTCTGTAGTTTCCGCATCGGAGTGTTGCTCTTTAAAGACTTCTGAAAGCATGCTCCATACCTCATACCTCTCAGATTTTGGAAGACACTTCACATTCTTAAACCTTGGGTTGAGTGCTGTAGCTATCTTTAGAAATCTCACATTGGTATCTTCTTTGCATTTTGTCAAATCTGCAGCGAAAGTGTTCTTAAAATCGACATGTGCTGAGTCATCATCTGAGACATGAAATATATGGCATAATGCAGGTAAAATAGAGATGGAGACAGACAATTCTCCTCCAAGGTGTTCAGTCACAAATTTAATTAATGCATTATTTTTTAACGCACTTCCTCAGCATGGAAACATGTCCTCCTGTGGCCGAAGCATGAAGGGGTATATGAATGTTTAGCATATCTGGCACATAAATACCTTGAATGCTGCTACAAAAGTGCCATGCGAACGCCAGTTCTCACTTTCTGGTGACATTGTAAATAAGAAGTGGGCAGCACTATCTCCCATAAACGTAAACAAACTTGTTTGTCTTAGCGATTGACTGAATGAGAAGTAGGACTGAGTGCACTTGTAGATACTAAAGATGTTTTGTTTTTGATTGCAGTTATATAACAAAAGAAATCTACATTTGTAAGTTGCACTTTCACGATAAACAGATTGCATAGTTACTGTAGGCTAAGTAACCATTCTTTCTGAATAGGAACAGCTTTAAAAAATGCGAAGTCAGAACATCAAACCAGTGCACCCCATTGACAACAGCTGTTAATTTTTATACTTGTGGCCTAAACAATTGTATGGAGCAAAATTGAGTATCAAAGAACCACTGTTTAGAAGTTCATACTATAACCTGTGAAATACCAAACAGATCGCAGCTCTGTAACAAGAACAGCAATTTCTTCTGTCTCTCACGTTTTGAGAAAAGTGGAATATTTGCCATTAGATTCTAATCCATTTTGTGATGCTGTTGTTTTCATACCAACGCTTCAGTCTCTCTGACAATATTACCCATATCCAAATGTTGGTATATTTAGCTGCTTTATTGCTCAAACTAAAAGTTAATCAAGCCCATTGGTAATTCAATGAATTTTGTTATTTAGTATAAACTTGCACATTTAAATATTTTTCACAATTGCTATTCTAAAATATTAAAATTACTTCACTGTATTTTTATGAAGAATATTGAATTAACCGTTCTTTTTGTAGTCCTGTTGGCCAAACTGAGTGATGTTATGAAGAACGCAGAATCTTATCTATATTTCACCTTACACTTGAAGATGAAGAGTCACATTTATATACTTTCCTGTTCTGAGTCTCACATACAGTTACGAAAGAGCCATAATGTCAGATCAGAAGAATTAATTTCAGCTTGGATAAGATGACATTGTTACCAACTAAAGAGCAAATCATCGGCAAAGATGGATTGTAGATATTGCTTTATTTTCTATGGTAAAAGTACATTGGGGTTATTTTTCTAATCTCTAAAAATAATTGGTTCCATATGTTTTGAAATTGTTGCAATGTTGTTAATGTATAAGAAAGCTCAAAAAGAAACCAACTTTATGCATTAACCTTGCTAAATAGTTATATTTAAAAATTATGAGAGTAAAGTGAAACCAGATGGACTGAGCAGAGTTGACAGCATCTTTGAGTGATGAAATTGCTATTGATTTATGACAAATGCCAGTAAAAGCAGGCAGGGACTGTTTTGTTGCTGTCAGACAAGAACTGAAAGTAGGCAGGTTTTGTTATCAATCATTTGTTGTCGATGTAAGACAGTGGCAGGCTGTTATAATTGATTTGATGGCTCCGTCTGACTTAAGCTCTAGTGGCCACCACAGATTGTGGCAATGCAATGGTGCAGAGAATTGACATGAAAAGGAAGTGACATGACTTCTCAGAGGTAAAGTTACATGATTTAAAGGGGTATGTTTATCAAAACATTTCATAAACCAAAATTTTGAGATGCAATTTTTGATAGAATACAAAGTTTTGAGTTTAATACGGCAGTGTATTTTTTATACGTTGTGTCATTCAGTGAATAAATATTTTATGGCCTTAAAGGATTTACATGAATAAACACTTAATCCCCCCCACCTCCTGTTTTCCTGCCTTCTTTGTCCTGAATAACAACTGACTTGGATTGTTCTGATGGAAAGGGCTACATTGTTTATCATCATACAGATTTGACTTGCTGGGAATCTTTATGTTCTGATACAGCATATCTGATACAGCATCAGTCCTAGTTCTGTCTGCAGTGAACATATGACATGAGTACCCATTCTGGTCTTCTCTCATAAGCTGTGTTTCTTTCAGTAAAACAGAAAACAAAAGTGAAGCAATGGCTGTTCGTACAAGATTATTGGAGATACCATAATTCTGGTGTGACAGCCAATATTACCTATATACCAGTGACAAAAAGATTGTAGTATCTATTTACTGTTTGGTCTTCTTTTTACAGGTAGTTTTTATTTTTGAAGTTCCTACTCTATTATTTTATAAATCAAAAATTAATTTCATCCTACCCACCTCTCCGTGTACAGATAATATTCAGATTCTTAAAATATTCAAACCTCTTTTCAGGCCCAAGAGGCAGCTAATAGGCCCTATAAGCAAACTGAGATTATGGAGCTACGTTACTTCTCCCTTCCTCCTGGATGTGCAATGTGCTGCATGCCAGTTGGCTGCTGCCTTGCTACCCCAGACTTGGCTGCATTTCAGTGGTGATGTACATACTGTATATTTTTTGTGAAGCCCGTTTGAATCATTGGGAATGAAAAAACGTGTGTGTGTGTGTAAAATATTTGTTAATAATTTTGTCGTCTTCCCATTTATTGAAATCTAGGCAATACTCTCCTGGGATAACTATTATTAACAGAACTTTTTAAATTTTAATGGCTATTAGCCAGGATGGGCAGGGATGGTGTCCCTAGCCTCTGTTTGTCAGAAGCTGGGCATGGGCGACAGGGGATGGATCACTTAATGATTACCTGTTCTGTTCATTCCCTCTGGGGCACCTGGCACTGGCCACTATCTGATACGAGGGTAGGTGGACCATTGGTCTGACCCAGTATGGCCTTGTTTGTTATGTTAATTTCATTAAAGCTTTTTTTTTTTTTTGGCCGGGGGGAGGGGAGGAGGTCAACATAGTGTAAAGAATTATTAGACCATAACCATCAAGTTTACCTAGTGGGAAGAATATATTGTTTACTTATTTTAATACTATTCAAATTAGTCAGAAATCAGCAGTGATCTAGACATACTGAGTTCAGATCATCTAAGTGGTGAACTCTACTGACTTGAGTGCATTTACACCAGGGAAAAAGTTGGTCCACTATATGCTTTGAATAGCAATGGCTTTGTGATTATATCTATCATTCTATCCCAAACTATCAGATTAGAAACAATAGAGGGGGCCTTATATAGACTTTCCTGAGAAGGAAGCTGGTACTTTTCCATGAAAGTAGCTGTTTAGTTTTATTTTAGATGTGTTCCTGGAAAACAGAAAGAGGCTGACTCTAGTGGTGGGAGATTCTGTTCTAGGCAGGTGAAGAGTTGTGATAATTACTACTAAACAGCTAAACTACTAAAATTGTACACTTCTCATATATTTATTTGTAACCCCATCCCCCACCTAACCTCCCGTCCCGGCATGCTCATTTATCTCATGGACCTTATTACATGCTGTCTTTTAGATCATAAGCTATTTAGGGGAGGGGCTGTCATTTATTGCATGTTTTTATGGCACCAAGCTCACTGGGGCCAACCTGATTGTGGTCTTTAGGTGATACTATAATATAAATGTTAAACAATAATAATTCTTTTCTAATTTATACAACTTCCCACATCCTCTTTGTAACATTTTGAACTTAGTTTCTCACCAGAGAATCCCCTGGCTGCCAGTTTAAAATGTTTAAACTGCACTGTTTTCTACTGAGCATAGACTCATAGATGATGCTACCATCCCATCATTTTATGTGAGACCATTAAAACGGATTACACTATACAGAGCCACACAGACTGTTAAGACAATGGTTCTCCTCTATAGTCTGTATCTAACTCTGGTACATTGACTGAGCATTTGAGGCATTGAGACTTAGGCTACCTTAGGGTATGTCTGCACTGCATCTGGGAGCAAGCATTCCAGTCCAAGTAGACAGACTCATGCTAGCTCCATTCAAGCCAGTGCACTAAAAATAGCAGTGTGGACACTACATGGGTCTGTGCTCAGGTGGCTAGCCTGAACTGCCACCAAAGCTGCAACTTCTACACTGTTATTTTTAATGCACTAGCTCAAGCATAACTTGTGCATGTGTGTTCACCTGGACTGGGAGGCTCGCTCCCAGTTATAGTGTAGATGTACCCTAATCACTTTTGAAAATGGGGTTAGGCTCGTAAGTTATTTATGCTTGTAAACTAGAACAGAGCAACACTCAGAGGTGGGCTAACCCATTGGGGGCCCTGAGCAGAAATATTTCCCCACCACCACCACAATCAACACATAATGAAAAAGTGAACAGGGAGCTCCCTTGAGCTGCTCAGGGCCCTAAGCAATTGCTTAGTCTACTTATGCCTACCGCCAGCTCTGGCAACACCTGCATGCCTTTAAAAATCTGGGCCTTAAAGCTTGGACATTCCAAAACTTACAGTCATAGGACAATCCAGACAAAGAAACTGTTATATGGGTAGGCCCAGCTCTGATGTATTTCAAATGGGAGCAGGTTCTGGAGGATCAACAGTTATAATAATTTATGTGGTGCTGTATGCTTTCATCGAGCTTTACAAATATAAAGTAAAACACATTCTCTACCACATAAGACAAGGAGAACGTGAGGAGAGATTATTGGTGGAAAAAGGATTCCTTAACTGGATTTTTAAAAGATGATGGAGCTTGGTAGACAGGAAGTGTAACTCTATTTCAGTCATAGATTTGCATGATAGAACACCTAGAGCCAAGAATGCAAAATGGCATGAAAGGAGCAGTAAATGAAGAGAACTGAGCAAAATCTGGGAAGTCAGTGGGGAAATAGAAAGAATTGAGATCAGAGATATAAGAGGCAAAAGTATGTAGGGCTTTGAAGATCAAGACAATGAACTTCAATTTCTAGAGTTGAGGGCCGGTACTAAGGACACTCCCCAGCTCCTACAAACTTCCTTCATGGGACAGGTAGCTGAAACCTGTCTGCTAAAAGGACAAAGAGTTTCTGAGAGAACTGGGATCTAAACCATGTAAGGCTTTATAGATACTGATCAGCACCTTGAATTTTACCCAGAAGTGAGTTGGCAGCTAATGTAAATCATAGAATATCAGGGTTGGAAGGAACCTAAGGATGTCATCTAGTCCAATCCCCTGCTCAAAGCAGGACCAATCCCCAATTTTTGCCCCAGATCCCTAATTGGCCCCCTCAAGGATTGAACTCACAACCCTGGGTTTAGCAGGCCAATGATCAAACCACTGAGCTATCCCACCACTCAATGCAAGAACACATGTAATATGAATCTGCAAATGATTGAGCGAATCTCTCCCAATGCATCTATAAACTCTGAGGACCTGAATAAAGCTCTGTCAGAGGAAATGATGCATTTGTTTTCTCTGGCTTTGACATGGCTCTTATCTAATGAGAGTTACCACCCAAAATCCAATCAATCTTACCTGTAAAGAATAAGAAGCAGTTAGCTCTGAAACCTGCCAAAGACAATCTGGGTTAATCATTTGAGCTTTGAAGATGCAATAGTGCTGTAAAGGAGCTTGTGGTCTCCACCACAGATGTGGCATTGGAATATCAGAACTGCTTATGTCAGAGATGATTTATTTGATGTATTTAAACCAGTTGTTCTCTAGCGTGCTCCCCATTTATTTAGTCTGTTATATTTCACCATTAAACCGTGGTGATCTCCACACTTGTTTTCATAAGCAAGACAAGTTTATTCCCCAGTGAATTTTGTAGTACGCTGAGTTCCATCAGTCTTCTAGGGTGCACAATCAGTATATAATCAGTATAGACATGGCACTGTACTAACTGATCTAACTGTGGCTTAAATATCTAAGATGGCTGCTTTATGCTGACATTTATTACACTACTGATTTCTAACTGTATTAGAAACCCCTTAAGGAATATCTTGCTTATGAAAGCTGCTTATGACCAACATCCCCTGCCAATTCCCATCTTCTGCTTGGTTTTTCATCTTTTCCCTTTGTGTTTGCCCACCATATCTTACTGGCAACACAACACTGGAATAGGACAAAATTTCAGAAACCTTTTACCCTTCAGCACTACTCCTCTGGGTTCTCTTCTTTTCAGGAACATCTGTGTGAAATTGCCCAGGATTACAACTGTAATCTTAAACAAAACCAGGATTTATTAATAACGGAAAGAAAATGGAATTAAAATATATGTCTAGATTTATACTTCCCGTAAACTAAACTGGATAAAGCACTTTCAGCTTAGAGAGGAAAAAAAGAAAAGTGAATAACTTGCATCTCATGAAACCAATCTTCTTTCTCGAAACACCTTTTGGTCAGCCTACCTTGCTGACTAGGTACCAGCTTTTCACAGTGTCCCAAGCTCACTCTCATTAAATCTTTTCAGCTGGGTCACCTTATCTGTTCTAACAGCGCCATGTTAAAGTGCATTAGGATACTTTTAATGCTCACCAGCAGGGTCTACATCAGAGGTTGGCAACCTTTCAAAACTGGTGTGCTGAGTCTTCATTTATTCACTCTAATTTAAGGTTTCGCATACCAGTAATACGTTTTAACGTTTTTAGAAGGTCTCTTTCTATAAGTCTATAATATATAACTAAACTATTGTTGTACGTAAAGTAAATAAGGTTTTAAAAATGTTTAAAAAACTTCATTTAAAATTAAATTAAAATGCAGAGCCCCCCGGACCAGTGGCCAGGACCCCGGGTAGTGTGAGTGCTACTGAAAATCAGCTCGCGTGCCGCAAGTTGCCTACCCCTGGTCTGCATGGACCAACTAACACACAATATGTTAGTGCACTTCAGAAATCACACCCCCATAACGTGCATTACCCCATAGTGCAGACAAGTTCTTGGATTGACAGGTTGGTTCTTGAACAGGAGTCCTGTACTTAGGAGCTGCTCCTTATAGCTAGACCCATTAAGATCCATCACAGGAGCAGGAAGGGAAGCTGGGGGGCTTTCAAGGACCAGCAGCCACTTTACCTGCCACAACGGAAACATATTTGTATCGGAGGGATGAGCAGTGCAAAGCCCGAATCATTTAGCTTTTCCCATCCCTGTTGCTCCACTCCTCTGTACCCCACTTTACGTTAGGGTGCTGCCCTCTTCACCTTGCTGACTGAACCCATTCTCTAGGTTGGGAAGCGCTGCTTTAGATACTTGGAGAAATTCATCTAGAATTAAAGTCTCTAAAATTGCTATAGCTAAAGAAACGACAATACTGTTTACACATGAGTTCATTAAAACTTTCAAAGAAATCTCAACACAGATGGAAAATTTCCTTATCCAGTATCTTGCCTTCTAATACAAACCTGGCAAGATTGCTTTCTGGTTTGTCAGTAAATTACTATGTTAGGTATACTGTATTTTCTATGAATGATATTTTATTTGCATCCTATAGAGTGGTTCTTCTCAATGAATAGAGTCCTCCTTCTCCTACTCTGCACCACTGGTCATATTTTGTTCAAAATATTCCATCAGCCCTCACAGAGAGAGCGCCAATCACAACATGTCATTCATGTTGTTCTAACCAGTCCTTCAGCCACCCACTGGCCAGGCTGTCAGTGGCACTGGACACCCAATCGGCATAGCGCACCATAGCCCAGAACCCCGGAGTGATCCGCCAGCCTCAGCCTCTCAAGTAGCTGGAATTACGGGCATGTGCCATGGCGCCCAACCACTTTCATATTAATTCTATAAAAATAAAATGTGATGTGTAGATTTCCTATACCCAGTATACACGTATAATGTGTACATGGAATCCCCAAATCAAATAAAAAACAAATCTTATTTAGAAGACCTCATAGTTTCCAGTTGTAGAAGATCTCCTCTCTAATCTTTTGGAGTTCTGGTTATCTTCATAACTCTAAAGGGAGAATATAGAGTCATGTTTATGTCTTTGTTTAAACCTTATTTCCTCTAGTCTTAAAACACACAAACTGCACATAAGTTTTTCCACAAGGTGGAACTGCAGTTTCACTACTGTGTGCATTTCCTGTAAATGCTAGAAAATTTCACATTCAACTCTAACTAGCAGAAAACCAAAACCACACGTTGTGCTATAGCTGCACATGTTTACATACAGCATTTAAGAAAAAGGTGGAAAAGGGAACATCCTGGCTTGGTGGCTCCCACTTTGAAATGTAGAGAAAATATTTTCATTCTTCACCACTGATGCCAGAGAACACTTATATAACATGTTGATGCAGTACATAGCGAGGAAGTTTGGTCCAGTAGAGTACTAGTCTGAAACTCGAGACACCCAAGTTCAATTCCCTGCTCCATCCTAGAATTCCTGTGTGACCTTGGGCAAGTCATTTAATGTCTCTGTGCCACACTTCCCCCTTTGTACAGCTGAGGATAAATACTGTTTCTTTACTTCACAGGGGAGTTATGAAGATAAACTAATTAAAGATTGTGAGGCACTTAAATATTACAATAGTGGGAGTCATATAAGTAACTATGGTAGAAAGATGCCTATTCAAAGCCAAATTGTCTAACCATACTGGAAGCTTTTTCTAAATCTAAAATCAATAGTCTCATTGAGGGGGTGGTGCCTGATGAATGTGATGTATGATTTTGTGCATGTTATTAGCTACCCTCCTTCCCTTCAAAACTAAAATTATAGCAGTTATCGTCCATTCTCCTTCATGTTTAGCAAGGAAGCGTGGGGAGCTCAAATGATTTTTCTGCTCTTTTTCTAAGGCACTTTATTGCTTGGGTCATATTTTCAAAAGTGTATGGCACCCAGCAGCTCACATTGCTCTTATAAGATCCTCTGGGTGAACAGTTTTGAAAATCTGGTCATTTCAGTTAGGTGTCTGTGTGTGTGTTGAGCTTTTTTGAAAAACTGAGCCCAATTTGGTGCAGCTGTGAACAGCAGGTTGTGTTCAAAATGACACAGAGATATGCAATACAGGTTACAGGGAAACTGCAGAGACTTATTGAACACAATACACCATTGTTTGTTTACCTTAATAAAAGCTCTTCCTAGTTTTCACCATATGCACTTCTTGGTTCTGTTTTGGACCAGCAGGTAAATGGTATCAGCAATTCATAAGTACTCAGAGGATCAGACTGCTAAATGTAGCATATTCTGAAACTATACAGACAAAACAATTACAATATACAGTATAAAATACTACAGAAGCATTAGACCAATGCATTTTATTGTGAAGAGGACGTATAATCATTCCAGCACAAGTCATTGTAGTAATACATTAATTTAATTATTTCTGAGTCTACACAGATTATGCTTACTTGTGCATTCTGAAGTGTATTTTAATAATGAATATAGGTGTGGGCTATAAAATTCACAAGACACTTGCACCATTGCAGTCAGTGTGATTTAACGTAATACACAACATGAGTGTGTTATGATTCATAAATTGCAAGGCCAGAGGGGACCATTCTGATTATGTAGTCTTATCTCCTGTATAACATAGGCCATAGAACTTCCCCAAAATAATTCTAGGGCATATCTTTTGGAAAAACATCCAGTCTTGATTTTAAAATGGTCAGTGATGGAAAATCCAACATGACCGTTGTTAAGTTGTTCTAGTTAATTACTCTCACTGTTAAAAATGTATGGCTTGCTTGAATTTGTCCATCTTCAACTTCCAAACAGGTTTCTCTGCTAGATTGAAGAGGAAATTATTAAATATTTGTTCACCGTGTAGGTAGACTGTAATCAAGTCACCCCTTAACCTTCTCTCTGTTAAGCTAAATATTCAGTTCCTTGAATCTATCACTATAAGGCATGTTTTCTAATCCTTTAATCATTCTCATGACTCTTCTCTGAATCCTCTTCAATTTATCCACATCTTTCTTGAAGTATGAACGCCAGAACTAGACATGGTATTCCAGCAATGAATGGATGAGCCAAATACAGAGGTAAAATGTACTTCTCTACTCCTACTCAAGACTCCCCTATTTATACATCCAAGAATTGCATTAGCCCTTTTGGCTACAGTGTTGCACTAGAAGCTCATGTTCAGCCAATTATCCACCATGACGGCCAAATCATTTTCAGTCATTGCTTCCCAGGATAGAGTCCCCCATCTTCTGAGTATTACCTGCATTCTTTGTTCCTAGATGCATACATTTACATTTAGCTGTATTAAAATGCATTTCTTTTTGCTTGAGCCCAAGCAATCCAGATTGCTCTGTATCAGTGACATGTCCTCTTCATTATTTATTCACCCACCCACCCCAATTTTTGTGTATCCATAAACTTTATCAGTGATGACTCTGTTTTCTTCCAGGTCATTAATAAAAATGTTAAATAATGTAGTGCCAAGAACATATCTTTGGGTCCCACTAGAAACACACCTTTCAATAATATTTCCATGTTTACAATTACATTTTGAGACCTATCAGTTAGCCATTTTTAATACATTTAAAGTGTGCCTTGTCCTTTCACGCAATGCACAGTGAACCTGTGGAACTCTTTGCCAGAGGATGTTGTGAAGGCCAAGACTATAACAGGGTTCAAAAAAGAACAAGATAAGTTCATAGAGGATAGGTCAATCGATGGCTATTAGCCAAAATGGGCAGGGATGGTGTCCCTAGTCTCTGTTTGCCAGAAGCTGGGAATGGACAACAGAGGATGGATCACTTGATGATTACCTGTTCTGTTCATTCCCTCTTTGGCACCTGGCATTGGCCGCTGTCGGAAGACAGGCTACTGGGCTAGATGGACCTTTGGTTTGGCCCAGTATGGCCATTCTTATGTTTAATTTATATCTTTCTAGTTTTTTAATCCAAGTGTCATGTGATACCAAGTCACTTTACAGAAGTCTAAATTCATTACATCAACACTATTACCTTTATCAACCAAACGTCATCAAAAATAGATCTCAAGTTAGTTTGACAGGATCTATTTTCCATTAACCCATATTGATTGGCATTGATAATATTACTCTCCTTTAATTCTTTATTAATCAAGTCCTGTGTTAGTCACTCTATTAATTTTCCTAAGATCAGTAGCAGACTGACGGACCTATAATAACCTGGGTCATCCTATTTTGTCTTTTTCAACACTGGCACAACATTAGCTTTCTTCCAGTCTTCCCAGAACTTCCCTGGTGTTCCAAGTTTTATTGGAAATCAATATTAGTGGTCCAGCGATCTGCTCAGCTGGTTCTTTTAAAACTTTTGGATGCAAGTTATCTGGACCTGCTGATTTAAAAATGTCTAACTTCAGTAACTTCTGTTTAATTTCTTCCTGAGATGATAATTACTTCTGGGGGAATTCTGTGCCATTGTGCATGTGCAGAATTCATGACCCCTGCAGATTTCTTTGCTTCCCTACAGAAAAATGACTTCCTGAAAGGAAGAAAAGGGAAGCTGCAAGAGCAGCCATGCACCACTCCTTAGCAGCACAGATACAATATTTCAAGCACCCAGAGCAGCCGCAGGAGAGGTAAATTACTGTGGGGCTGGGGACACCCCAGCCAGTGGCTCATACCCTGAGCTGCGATCAGCTGTTAGTCCCAGCTGGGCTAGAGGCAGAAGACGACAGGACTTCCTCTTTCCTTGCAAGAAGTGGCTGGGGCTGTGTCTGACTCACCCCCAGAAACCTCCCCCAGCTGCAGGAAGCTCAGCATCCTCCCTGCTTCCTGCCCCCATTACTCCTTAGCTGTGGAGGGAGGGGTCATTATATGAGGAGCTGCTCCCCCATCCACCCAAGCCCTGAGCATTCTCACCTTCCAGACCCAGACACCCTGCTAAGCCTCACCTAGTACATCCAAACCCCCCTAGCCCTCCATACCTGAACCCCACCCCACTGAACCTCAACCCCTGCATCTGGAGCCCCCCTGCACCAGACCCCTGTCTCCAGACCCCCCACCCCTGCACCCAAACCACCCCCCACTGAGCTCCCTGCACTCAAACCCCACCCCCTGCACCACCCTGAGCCCCTACATTCAGACTTCCACACCACTGACTGTCAACTAGCTGCACCCAGACCCCCACCCCACCAAGCCCCACTCCCCAGCACCCAGTGTGACGGATTGAATCACAGAAACCCTCTGGGAGCTGCTACCCGATGTGCCAAGACTACTTCTGCTCCTACTTTCCTGCTGCAAACCCAGACCCAGGTCTGAATCACGTCCCCTAATGGCCGTAGGCTTAACTGAAAGCAGCTTACAGAAGTGTGCCTGTCTTTAACACTCAGATGTCCAAACCCCAAATAAATCTGTTTTACCCATTTATACAGGGTAAACTCATAAATTGTTCGCCCTCTATAACACTGATAGACAGATATGCACAGCTGTTTGCCCCTCCCCCTCCCCCAGTATTAATACATACTCTGGGTTAATTAATAAGTAAAAAGGGAGTTTATTAAATACAGAAAGTAGGATTTAAGTGGTTCCAAATAGTAACAGACAGAACAAAGTGAATTACCAAGCAAAATAAAATAAAACCCGCAAATCTGTGTCCAATAAAACTGAATATAGACAAAACCTCACCAGTTCCAGTAAGCTTCCTTTTACAGACTAATCTCCTTTTAGTCTGGGTCCAGCAATCACTCACACCCCCTGTAGTTATTGTCTTTTGTTCCAGTTTCTTTCAGGTATCCTTGGGGGTGGAGTGGCTATCTCCTTAGCCAGCTGAAGACAAAATGGATGGGTCTCCCACGGGCTTAAATAGACTTTCTCTCATCGGTGGAGCCCCCCTCCTCTCTCTTATGCAAAGTCCATCTCCAAGATGGAGTTCTGGAGTTACCTGGGCAAGTTGTATGTCCATGCATAACTCACAGTTTTTACAGGCAGAAGCCATTGCCCACATGGCATCTTGAATGTCTCCAGGAAGACTACTTATGTGGATTGGAGCATTCCAAGATTGGAGCGTTCCTTAAGTGCTTCTTGATTGGGCACTTAACTTTGTGAATTCTTTTCTCCAGGAACTGACCAAATGCTCTACTAAGGTTATTTAGAAATCAAGCCAGTACATGGCCAATATTCATAACTTCAAACACAAAAATGATACATGCATACAAATAGGATTAATAGATTCAGTAGATCATAGCCTTCACATAGATATGTGACATGGTATATGTAGCATAGATATTCCAGTTATGTCATATATGTTCATAAGCCTATTTCCATAAAGCCTTATGCGGGGGGCACCATCACACCCAGACCACCCCGTTCAGCCCCAACAACCTTCACCTGGAAGCCTCTGCAGAGTCCCATTGCCCCTGCACCTGCAATGCTCCCAACAAGCCTGTCAAGGTTCCTCCCCCACTCTGAACTCTAGGGTACAGATGTGGGGACCTGCATGAAAAACCTCCTAAGCTTATCTTTACCAGCTTAGGTCAAAACTTCCCCAAGGTAACAAATATTACCCCCGTTATCCTTGGAATGGCCGCTACCACCACCAAACTAATACTGGTTACTGGGGAAGAGCTGTTTGGACGCGTCCTTCCCCCCAAAATACTTCCCAAAACCTTGCACCCCACTTCCTGGACAAGGTTTGGTAAAAAGCCTCACCAATTTGCCTAGGTGACTACAGACCCAGACCCTTGGATCTTAAGAACAATGAACAATCCTCCCAACACTTGCACTCCCCCTTTCCTGGGAAATGTTGGATAAAAAGCCTCACCAATTTGCATAGGTGACCACAGACCCAAACCCTTGGATCTGAGAACAATGAAAAAGCATTCAGTGTTTTACAAGAAGACTTTTAATAAAAAATAGAAGTAAATAGAAATAAAGAAATCCCCCCTGTAAAATCAGGATGGTATATATCTTACAGGGTAATTAGATTCAAAAACATAGAGAACCCCTCTAGGCAAAACCTTAAGTTACAAAAAAGATACACAGACAGAAATAGTTATTCTATTCAGCACAATTCTTTTCTCAGCCATTTAAAGAAATCATAATCTAACACATACCTAGCTAGATTACTTACTAAAAGTTCTAAGACTCCATTCCTGTTCTGTCCCCGGCCAAGACGACTACAGACAGACACACAAACCCTTTGTTTCTCTCCCTCCTCCCAGCTTTTGAAAGTATCTTGTCTCCTCATTGGTCATTTTGGTCAGGTGCCAGCGAGGTTACCTTTAGCTTCTTAACCCTTTACAGGTGAGAGGAGCTTTCCCCTGGCCAGGAGGGATTTCAAAGGGGTTTACCCTTCCCTTTATATTTATGACACGCCCCCCAAATCTCAGCTAGGGTGAAACACTGGCTGGGATTTCTTCCTGGAGCTCTAGGAAAACAGAGTTAATAAGACACATGCATCTCTAAATATACTACCAAGTACATAAAGACTAACAATATTTTCCACATCTCAAGGACGATTTTAACCAGTTGATTCTGGGAAACTTTCACGGGAGAGTGCATCAGCCACTTTGTTAGAAGCTCCTGAGATGTGTTGGATGTCGAAATCAAAATCTTGGAGAGCTAAACTCCACCGAAGAAGTTTTCTGTTAGTTTCTTTGACGGTGTGAAGCCACTTTAGTGCAGCATGGTCGGTTTGCAGGTGGAAACGCCGTCCCCAAACATATGGGCGTAGCTTTTCCAGAGCGTAGACAATGGCATAACATTCTTTTTCAGTGACTGACCAGTTGCTTTCCCTCTCAGACAGTTTTTTGCTGAGAAACACTACAGGGTGGAATTCTTGATCAGGTCCTTTCTGCATTAAAACTGCTCCCACACCACGCTCGGAGGCATCTGTGGTTACTAGGAACGGTTTGTCAAAGTCTGGGGCCCTTAGTACAGGGTCAGACATGAGTGTCGCTTTAAGCTTGTTAAAGGCCTTCTGACACTTTCTGGTCCACTGAACAGCATTTGGCTGTTTCTTTTTGGTTAGGTCTGTCAGTGGGGCAGCGATTTGGCTGTAGTGCGGTACAAATCGTCTGTAATAACCGGCCAAGCCTAAGAAGGATTGAACCTGTTTCTTTGACTTTGGGACAGGCCACTTTTGGATAGCATCCACTTTGGCCTGTAGGGGGCTGATAGTTCCTTGACCCACCTGGTGTCCAAGGTAAGTCACTCTGTTTAGGCCTATTTGACACTTCTTAGCCTTAACAGTTAGTCCTGCCTCCCTTATGCGCTCAAGGACTTTTTGTAGATGTTCCAGGTGGTCTGCCCAGGAATCCGAAAATATGGCCACATCGTCAAGGTAGGCGACTGCATATTCTCCTAATCCCGCTAGGAGACCATCTACAAGTCTTTGGAAAGTGGCGGGTGCATTTCGCAGCCCGAAAGGGAGTACATTAAATTCATACAGCCCGAGATGTGTGATGAAGGCTGACCTTTCCTTGGCAGATTCATCTAGCGGTACCTGCCAGTACCCCTTGGTTAAGTCCAAGGTAGAGATGAACTGGGCCCTTCCCAGTTTCTCTAAT
The DNA here is from genome assembly GCF_965140295.1 of Lepidochelys olivacea. Classification (NCBI taxonomy): domain Eukaryota; kingdom Metazoa; phylum Chordata; order Testudines; family Cheloniidae; genus Lepidochelys; species Lepidochelys olivacea. Next base: position 69,493,962 of record NC_140411.1, on the reverse strand, counting down.
AGTTCATCAGTGCGTGGCATTGGATAGTTGTCTGGGCGAGTTACAGCATTTAGCTTACGGTAGTCCACGCAAAAACGTATTTCCCCATCTGGTTTGGGAACTAGAACCACTGGAGATGCCCATGCACTTTCAGAGGGGCGGATTACACCCATCTGTAACATATCCTGGATCTCCCGTTCTATAGCAGTTTTAGCTTGAGGAGACACCCGGTAAGGTTGGACCCTAATTGGGTGAGCATTACCTGTGTCAATGGAGTGGTATGCCCGTTCAGTCAGTCCTGGGGTGGCTGAGAACGTTGGCGCGTAGCTAGTGCACAGCTCCTGGATCTGCTGTCGCTGCATACGCCCAAGGGTCATGGAGAGGTTCACCTCTTCCACACCACCAGCACATTTCCCTTCGTAATAGACACCTTCAGGCCACTCAGCGTCGTCTCCTCCCTGGGCTGTAAACTGACAAACCTTTAATTCTCTGGAATAAAAGGGCTTTAGAGAATTAATATGATACACCTTAGGCTTTCGGTTGGAGGTGGGGAATGCTATGAGATAATTAACAGCTCCCAGGCGCTCCTGGACCACGAATGGCCCTTCCCACGATGCTTCCATTTTATGGGCCTGGAGCGCCTTTAAGACCATGACCTGGTCTCCTACTTTGAAGGAACGCTCTCTGGCATGTTTATCATACCAGGCTTTTTGCTCTTTTTGAGCATCCTGTAAGTTTCCTCTAGCAAGGGCTAAAGAGGTTCGGAGGGTGTTTTGTAGGTTGGTTACAAAGTCCAGAATGTTAGTTCCTGGAGAAGGTGTAAATCCCTCCCATTGCTGCTTCACCAACTGCAATGGCCCCTTAACCTCACGGCCATATACAAGTTCAAATGGGGAAAACCCTAAACTGGGATGTGGTACAGCTCTGTAGGCAAAGAGCAACTGCTGCAATACTAGGTCCCAATCATTGGAGTGCTCATTTACGAATTTACGTATCATGGCCCCCAAAGTTCCATTAAACTTCTCCACCATGCCATTTGTTTGATGATGGTAAGGAGTGGCAACCAAGTGATTTACCCCATGAGCTTCCCAAAGGTTTTTCATAGTTCCTGCCAGGAAATTAGTCCCTGCATCTGTGAGGATGTCGGAGGGCCAACCTACCCTGGCAAAAATGTCTGCTAGTGCCTGGCACACACTTTTAGCCCTGGTGTTGCTTAGAGCTACTGCTTCCGGCCATCGGGTGGCAAAATCCATGAAAGTCAGTATGTACTGCTTTCCTCTGGGTGTCTTTTTCGGAAAAGGACCCAGAATATCCACAGCTACTCGCTGAAATGGAACTTCAATGATGGGGAGTGGCTGGAGAGGAGCTTTGACCTGGTCTTGGGGTTTTCCCACTCTTTGGCACACCTCACAAGACTGGACATAGGTAGAAACATCCTTGCCCATTCCCTCCCAGTGGAATGACCCCCCCAAACGGTCTTTGGTCCTGTTCACCCCAGCATGGCCACTAGGGTGATCATGGGCTAAGCTCAAGAGCTTGGCCCGGTATTTAGTTGGAACTACCAACTGTCTCTGAGGATGCCAGTCTTCCTGGTGTCCCCCAGAAAGAGTTTCCTTGTATAAAAGTCCTCTTTCTACAACAAACCTGGATCGATTAGAAGAGCTGAGAGGCGGTGGGTTGCTCCGTGCCGCCGTCCAAGCTCTCTGGAGGCTTTCATCTGCTTCCTGTTCGGTCTGGAACTGTTCCCTTGATGCTGGAGACATCAGTTCCTCATGGGATTGTGGACCTAGGCTTGGTCCCTCTGGAAGCGATATAGGGGATGGAGCTGTTTCTGTTGACTGTGAACCGCTCTCCGCTGGTGTACTATGTTGGGATTCAGGCTCCGGCTGAGCCTCTTGTGTAGGATTATCGGCTGCTGCCAGTTCAGGTTCGGTGGGGCCCTCTGGTGTTGAGGTTGCAAGTACTGGATTCAGTGCTGGCACGGGGTCTGGTGTTGGTTGTTCGGCTGGTTCCGGTTCTGGGACTGGTTCCGTCTGGGTCTCTGGGACTGGATCCACTACTGCTGTTGCAGACATTGGCCTGGGGTCCGGGTCCATCACCTCTGACCGGGCCCTGATAGAAGTTTCCGGAACAGAGCTAGGCCTCACGGCTTGTTTAGCCTGGCTGCGGGTGACCGTTCCCACCCTCTTGGCCTGCTTCACGTGATTGGCCAAGTCTTCCCCCAACAGCATGGGGATGGGATAATCATCATAGACTGCAAAAGTCCACATTCCTGACCAGCCCTTGTACTGGACAGGCAACTTGGCTGTAGGCAAATTGAAAGAGTTGGACTTGAAGGGTTGAATCGTCACTTGGATCTCTGGGTTGATTAAATTGGGGTCCACTAAGGAAGCATGGATAGCTGACACTTGTGCTCCGGTGTCCCTCCACGCGGTGACCTTCTTCCCACCCACACTCACAGTTTCCCTTCGCTCCAAGGGTATCTGGGAGGTATCTGGGCCTGTGGACCTCTGGTGTGATTCCGGTGCAATGAACTGTAATCTGTTGGGGTTCTTGGGGCAGTTGGCCTTTACATGCCCCAGCTCGTTACACTTAAAACATCGTCCAGCTGACGGGTCACTGGGGCGAGGAGGGTTGCTGGAGAACGGGGTGGTGGGACGATAAGGGGTCTGGAGGGTTCTTTGAGAGGTAGGTGGGGCTTTGGGCGGCCCCCGGTAATAGGGTGTGGTCTGGGGTGGTCCCTTCTGGTCTCCGCTCCAACTGCGACCAGTTTTCTTCTTCTCTGCCACCTCCACCCATCTGGCTCCAATCTCTCCTGCCTCAATTACAGTTTTGGGTTTCCCATCTAGGATGTATCTTTCTATTTCCTCAGGAACACCCTCTAAGAATTGTTCCATTTGCATTAGGAAGGGCAAATTTACTGGAGATTCAACACTTGCTCCTGATATCCAGGCATCCCAATGTTTCACAATGTGGTAGGCATGTCGGGTAAATGACATGTCTGGTTTCCACCTTAGGGCTCGGAACCTCCGACGAGACTGCTCGGGTGTTATCCCCATTCTGACTCTCGCCTTGGATTTAAACAGTTCATACTTGTTCATATGTTCTTTAGGCATTTCAGCTGCCACCTCAGCTAAGGGTCCACTGAGCTGCGGCCTCAGCTCTACCATGTATTGGTCAGTAGAGATGTTGTACCCAAGGCAGGCCCTTTCGAAGTTTTCTAAGAAGGCCTCAGTATCATCACCTGCCTTGTAGGTGGGGAACTTTCTGGGATGGGAAGTGGTACCTGGAGAAGGATTGCTAGGGTTTGTTGGTATATTCTGCTGGGCCTTTATCCTCTCCCTCTCCTCCACATGCTTCCTCTCTTTTTCCCTCTCCTCCTCCACATGCTTCCTTGCCTCCATTTCCCTCTTGTGGGCAGCCTCTTGGTGTTGTTCTGCCTCCCTTTCTTGTTCCTTCTTCAGCTGCATGAGTTCTATCTGTCTTTCATGTTCCCTTTGTTTTTCCTCAGCCTGAAATTTGGCTAATTCCAGCTGTAGTCGAGCTGAGGATTTGGCCATTCTAACCTCTCTGTTTTTAACTAACTTTACACCCGAGGTTTAGAAATAAACAAACAAAACTTGACTGTAAAATTTTGCTGTGCTGGAATAGAATACCTATTCTCTGATAGTGATTGTCAGCCTACAGAAAAAGACAATTCCCTTGTCTCTGCTCTGGGCCCAAATTAAAGCAAAAAACCTCCAACTACTTGGAAACCTGCTTACCCAGCCCAAAGAAGAAAAAAAATTTCTTTTCAAACCTGTGCTCCTTGTAAAACAAAAAAAAAAAAATCAAAATCCTAAAAAAACCCTGCCACTTTTGTCTCCAGGCAAATGGGTAGAGCACACACCCCCTATTTACTTTTAGGAAGAAAAGAAAAAAAAAAAACCTCTGGGTTGGAAGACTGTGAATTTCCCTGCAGGAGTTAAGTACCCTGCCTCCAGGCAAGAAAACCTGCAATTCCCAAGATAATCCCCTTTTGTCTCTGCTTGGCCACAAAGCAGAGAGAAACCAAGCTGCTTTCAGTTTCAAAGCTGCCTTCTGGACTTCCTAAAAATTCCTTTTTAAAATCTGTATTTCTAGTTCAAAAAATCTCAACTGGATCTCAAAATGATTTCAGGTTAATCCCACCACTGTGCCACCATGTCAAGGTTCCTCCCCCACTCTGAACTCTAGGGTACAGATGTGGGGACCTGCATGAAAAACCTCCTAAGCTTATCTTTACCAGCTTAGGTCAAAACTTCCCCAAGGTAACAAATATTACCCCCGTTATCCTTGGAATGGCCGCTACCACCACCAAACTAATACTGGTTACTGGGGAAGAGCTGTTTGGACGCGTCCTTCCCCCCAAAATACTTCCCAAAACCTTGCACCCCACTTCCTGGACAAGGTTTGGTAAAAAGCCTCACCAATTTGCCTAGGTGACTACAGACCCAGACCCTTGGATCTTAAGAACAATGAACAATCCTCCCAACACTTGCACTCCCCCTTTCCTGGGAAATGTTGGATAAAAAGCCTCACCAATTTGCATAGGTGACCACAGACCCAAACCCTTGGATCTGAGAACAATGAAAAAGCATTCAGTGTTTTACAAGAAGACTTTTAATAAAAAATAGAAGTAAATAGAAATAAAGAAATCCCCCCTGTAAAATCAGGATGGTATATATCTTACAGGGTAATTAGATTCAAAAACATAGAGAACCCCTCTAGGCAAAACCTTAAGTTACAAAAAAGATACACAGACAGAAATAGTTATTCTATTCAGCACAATTCTTTTCTCAGCCATTTAAAGAAATCATAATCTAACACATACCTAGCTAGATTACTTACTAAAAGTTCTAAGACTCCATTCCTGTTCTGTCCCCGGCCAAGACGACTACAGACAGACACACAAACCCTTTGTTTCTCTCCCTCCTCCCAGCTTTTGAAAGTATCTTGTCTCCTCATTGGTCATTTTGGTCCGGTGCCAGCGAGGTTACCTTTAGCTTCTTAACCCTTTACAGGTGAGAGGAGCTTTCCCCTGGCCAGGAGGGATTTCAAAGGGGTTTACCCTTCCCTTTATATTTATGACAAAGCCTCTGTGCATCCAGATTCCCTCCCCTCCCCCCCCCCCGACACCACACTGAGCCGCCTGCACCCAAACTGTCCCACACAGAAGCCTCTCACCCTACACTTGGATTCCCCCACACTGAGCCCCTCCACACTTGGATCCTGCCTTGTTGAGCCTACCTGCCCCAACACCCGGTGCACCTGGAACAAAGAGCCCTGGCCCCAGGGTGTTTCTGGGGCAGGCCCAAGCCTTGTGCTGTGTCAGGGTCGGGTGCAGCCTGACCACTGAGTCCATGACCTGGGGATGGGAGAGTTGCAGGGTGATCTTCCACCTTCATGCAGCCAGTGGCCTGTACTCCCCAATACTATGCTGGAGCCTCTGCATTTATTTATTGATAAATAAAACTTATAGCATTTTAAAATATGGTATGCAGAATTATTATTTTTTTGGCACGGAATGCCCCCAGAAGTAGATAGTGCAATGGAAAAAGTATTATCATAGGACATAACTATAACACTTGTGTTTTTCCTCAAATACAGAACAGAAATATTTATTCAACACTTCTGCCTTTTTGCATTATTATTGATAATTCTACCATTTCCACCGAGTAGTGGACTAATACCATTCTGTAATTCTTTTGTTCCTAATATACTTAAAAATTCCTTCTTCTCATCCTTAAGTCTGGTAGCCAAAGATCCTTCTCTTTGTGCCTCTTTGTGTCCCGTAGCAATTTTCCTCAATTCCTACCTTCTGATTTATTACTATTACTGATATTAATTACTGTCAACTTCCCCTTTCTTCCATTTGTTTTATATTTTGTAACTGCCTTCACTTCCCCTCTAAATGAGGGGAGTTTTTTAACCAATACAGCCTTCTTTCTCAATTGTGAGATTGTGGCTTTTTTGGGCATCTAGTAAGGTGTTGAATAATAATTGGGAATTATTGAAGAAGTTTTTCTGATTAAATTCTTCCTCCCAGGTGATTTGACTGATAATTGTTTTCAGTTTCATGAAACTGGCCCTTTTAAAGCACACTCTGTGTGTGTGTGTGTGTGTGTATAGATATATAGTTCTGCGCTTTATTCTGTTTGCACATTATAAATGTGAGCAAGTCATGAGCATTTGTACTGTAGTGGGAAAAAAGCATCCTCCTGAACGACAAAAGTTTTAACAACAAAAAGTGCCGGTGTGGACAGCGTTTCACCAATGGGAGCCGCTCTCCTGGCGACGAAGCTACTGTCCCTCGTTCGGTGTGGTTTTATTTTGTCACCAGGAGAGAAGAGCGGCTACACAGCACACCTTACAATAGCACAGCTGCAGCGGCACAGCCGTGCCGTTATAAGTTGCATAGTGTAGACATAGCCTTAATGTTAACAGTCCCTCTGCACTGGAGATAAATGTAGTCTGACCTTAAATTAATCTCTGGTGTCCCTAACCGAGGCTCTTGTCAGGGTTGAACAGATCCCTCTGACCTTGTCGTAAGAAAGGGACAACAAATGAACCTCATCCTATGTGATTTGGCTGGGTTTTTGTTAATCTACTCTCTGCAGTTCATAGCAAGCTGCAGCAGAGATCATATAAATGGGTCTTCCAACAGGCCACTTTACAGGTCTCTCTCCCATTCCTCCTGCTCTCAACCTGGCCTACTAATGTCATTGTTACAGGCTAGCTGGGGAAGGTCTGCACATGGAGGGGGAGAGAGAAAAGAGGAGACTTGAATAGGATAATTCTGAGAGCAGCAAACCAGAGCCATTGCCATCTTAATCTCAAATTTCAACTCCTCCTGCATCAGAGGGGGGAGATAGGAAAGAATAACCATCCCTGGAAAGGAAAAGAACCCCTGTTGTCCTATAGGGAATCCTGCTTTGTGAAGAGAAGAGACAGAAAATTCTTCATCCCCTAGAAGAGGAATGTGGAGAATATGTGAAGAGTGAGACTGTGAATGATTGGACATGTAAATGAAGCAATGCTTTACTGTGTGAGGGGAGTTAACTATATTGATGGGTGAATAACTGAATGATTGGGGTGGCAGGGGAGGATCACCATTTTATTTTCTTCAACTAGAGAACCATATGCTGGAAGAGAAACCCATGTTGCCTACTGCTTTGTGTCATTGTTTGCTTTAATCTGAGGCAAGAAATCTTTTATTGTGGTCTGTGGATCACCAGTCATTCATGGAACAACTCCTTGTGATTCAAAGAATGAACTTCTTTGGGAACCAAGCAGTGGGGGATTCTGCATGTGTTTATTAAAAAAAATTAAAATGCTAGCTACAGAACCATTTAAAATCTGTTCTCTAAAACCTAATAAAACAAATCACTGACTGTACAAGGATGGGGGGAATTGGCAGAGAACTGGTGAAAGAAACAAGGGGCTCTAATAGATCCTCACTGTGTCCTGTTCCTACATTTTGTACTTCACAATTCATATAAAATTTACCATCCACTGTTTTGAGCTTGCTTTGATAAGGATCCACATTGTTTTCATCTCTTAAGATTTGTTGGACCTTTAATGTTGGTTTAACAGACTTTTCATGTGAGATTACCTCATTAATTTTGTTCTGTGCAAGAACAAATAGGCTTAGGGTATTTATAAATCTTCAGAGTATAACCGTGTCTACTTATTACAGGTAAGAATTTTTAAGTAGAAGAATTATCAAAAAAGAGAGGTTTTTTTAGATATGAATATTGCACAGGTTCATAAAATGGATTTTCATTGGTAGCAACAGATTGAGGTTTAGTTATGGTAATGCTCATATTTATTGCACTCTATTTTACACTATCACTCTGACTTTATAACATACTTAGCAAAGTTTAAATAAGAGCTGTGTGCAACTATTCTAGATACTTCTCCTCTAAAATTTATTTTTCCTGTCATACCTCCATCTTCTCTGGAGTTACTACTAATATAATATTCCTTTTCCTCTTTCATTTACACTTGTACATTTTATCTTCTGATTCTGATCCCCATTAAGGATTTAAAAAGTGAACATTTTTACACCATGCAAAAAATCAATGACATTTTCTGCACCAAATCCATATAGGCATTATTGGTCATTCCATTTCTCTGTCTGGTTCTCTTTGATTCTGGGGAGAGTGAAATGCTTGTGTATTTGTTCTCATTTTGTACTATGAATGAAGTAGAAATAAATCACATTTTTCCAAATTACATTTATGGTGATGTATAATAGGGGCCTGCTCCACCCCACTCTTTTTCATTTCTAGTTCCTTCTAACAATATCACCACAGTCCCTGTGCAACAGTCTATTTACAATGTTAACCGAGCTTTTGGCCCTCTCACCCAGGACCTCAGGGGAACAGAGGTCTCCCTACTTTGAGCCCTCTGTGTGACTAGCCCTATTCCTCTCTCTTTCTCTCCCCCCACGTGCCTCTTTCTATCAGCTCTGGGCTGATGCGGCCAATAGAGTGTTTACCCCTCGCAGCCCACTAGCATGATTAGATCATTACCCCAATCAGCTTCTCCTGGGCACTAATTAGCCTCCAAGTGATCAGCATGCAGGCTCACCTACTCACTCCCTGCACTCTTTTTCCTTTTCTTACTGTGGATGGCAGAGCTTACGCCCTTCCGAGTATTTTACTTATACTGTCTGATAGTGATGCTAGTAAAACTTGTACTGCTTTGTGTTCTGTTTAAACATTTTAAAGCTATTGTTTTCCATGTTTCCTAATTAGAATAATTTTCCAAGTATTTAAAACCTTCATAGAGGTGTTCAGTAATTAAATGCTAGAGGTCTAATCTGGCCAATTTTGCTCTCAAAAGACAAAAACAGTATGTAATAATTTTCTCCTTATGAGTAAAGATCCTTATTCCTTACATGAAATGATTCTTTTGTCCACGTCAGTGGAAGAGGACCTTACATTCTCCTGTGAAAACCAATGCACCTTATTCCTTAACTTTATCTAAGGAAGAAGACTATATAGTATGTCTAAATATCTTGTCATCCCTAGATTCCGGAGTGGCTTTGGACTCCTACTCCAATTTAGACCAAATCTGCACAGGCACATTCAAGAAAGTGAAGGTGAATCAACTAAATGTCTGAAGACAAAGTAAATTGACTTACTACCTTAAGTTGATTCGCCTTAATTTTCCTGACTGCCCCCTTGAGACAAGCCCATAGTTCGTGTGTGATTAAGCTTCCAGTCTTTGGCTTCAAATGGGCACTACATGACAGTATGCCATTCAGAGACTGCCCCGCTCCCTACCATCCAGCTCTCTGGCTCAGTGTCCCAGCCAGAAATTAAAGTGATTCATTCAGAGTCCTAGATAGAGCCAGGGTAAATTGTTTATCAAGATTTCAAATTTTAATCACTCTATAAACTTGTTGTAAAACAGCAACCACAAAATAAGTCATGAAAATAATTTTTTCAAACATTTTTATTGAATTTTTGTTTAAAAAAATTGAGCAGCTCAAGTCCTAGACCGCATTACATTTAATAGCCAGTACTTATGCAGCAAGACCATTTTACAGGGCAATCTTCAACAATTTCTACACACTATTAACTGTAAGATATTTGTTGTTTGCCCTGAGAAGATAATTCCTCTCCACATCTAAGTTTAGTATCTTCCACTTTCCTAAAAAGAAAAGGAGTACTTGTGGCACCTTAGAGACTAACCAGTTAGTCTCTAAGGTGCCACAAGTACTCCTTTTCTTTTTGCGAATACAGACTAACACGGCTGTTACTCTGAAACCTTCCACTTTCCTAGGCTCTTTTCATTGTAAATTAGCCCTCACAGCTCTCAGCACTCCCCCTCCCCCCCGGCATGGCCCCGGCCAGGGAGTGGAGCGCTGAGAGCTCGGCCCCTCTCCCCATGCCCACAGCCTGGGTAGGAGGTTGCTGAGAGTTCGGTTGGAGTCGCAGGGGGCAGCGTGGCTGAGAAGTCAGCCCCGGCTGGAGTCGAGCGCTCAGCCTTGGCCAGGACCACGGTGGAGCTCTCAGTCCTGGCTAACGGTCTGAACCCAGAGCCCCTCCTCTGTTCCATCCATGGTCCCACCCCATCATGCTCCTTTCCCTGCAACCCCATCCCTGTTCTGCCCCAACTCCTCCTTTCCTCCTGAGGCCCTGCCCTCCGCTTGCTCCTTCCTGCACTCCCTCACTGTGACCCCGAGAACGGAAAAACTCTGACCCCATGCTGCAGCCCCAGGGCTGCGGCATGGAGCAAGAGCTCCTCCAGCCCCGTGGCCGTGATGGTGGAGATTTTTTCAGATGCCCCAAATCTGCCATTCCCTTCTCCACGGCAGCACGAGGTTTGAGGAGACTTAACCTCCCGCAGCTTCCATTATGTACTGCCTATGTACACACACAATAAAGACATCTTTCTATATGCGCACATTCTCTATTAAGTCACCACTCTGGGGTGCTCGGTGTGTGTGTGTAATAAAGATGCTTCTATTGTTTTGAGCTACATTTAATCCTCCCATGCCATAGAACAAGTGTAGTGTGCAAGTTGATTTCATTCTTATTGCGAAGTATTACAGCCTGTTATGCAGTAACGACATGATAATTTCATTAAAGATAATTACACAGTATTTTGCATTAATGGTACCTCATTATAGCTTGAAAAATGTGCAGTTAGCTAGATTCATAATTGTAGCAGTTGACCATCATCAGTATTGTCTTTTCAATCTTTTTTTTTTATGGACAAAGATATTTCTAGTGTTGGAGTGGAAAGAAAGAATGGTTCCTGAGTTTGAGTGTAGAGGACCAAACATTAGAGCAATATCATAAATATTAAAATGAATATAAGGTCAACCAGCATAGAACCTGTTCTTCCACCATAAAACTAACTAACCGTGGTGCTTGATAACGTTAAAAATGTCTGTTTTATTTCAGGTGTCCTAATCTGGTGTGTTATCAGTTAAGAGGATAAGGAAACCCTATTTATAGGGAACGTCAAGAGTTTTCTTTTCAAACTGCAAATTGCATGAAAAATAGCAAGATGATCAACCAAATGTAAAAAACATGTCCTTCAAATCTATTTTTAAAATCAAATGAATCCATTTTTCAACTTGCTGCAGGAAGTGAGGGAGGGGCAGCATAGAGTAATTGCCTGCAAAATTGGGTGTGCGCTCGTCAGCAGCATAGGTCAGGAGAGATGCTTAATATTACAGAGGTGAATCTGGGCTAGATAGACCTGGAGAAACACATTAAATATGACAAACAGTTATTGAGAGAGTTTTAATAATTGAATAGAAAAAAATTTTAATTCCTCATTTTAGAAAATAAAATCTTTCCTCTTTCAAAGGAAGAGATTTTCATTTTTTTCTTTGTTACCTCTGCGTCATTTATAGACATCTTGACATGCCTTTGTACCTTATTCCATTATATTTATGTAAACATTTTTTTGGAATCCTTGTAGTATTTTAGATAAATCTTTCTGTAGTAGAATAAGTTAGTTAAAAGATGAATCTTTTTATCCACAGAGTTTGGATATATCAAGTCGAGCTGAGATTTTACTGTCAAGCAGTCAGTGTTTAAAGTAATGATGGAATCTGTGAGGGTGTTACCAGTAATATTAGTTGTAGTCTATTAATTCAATATAGGAATTTATAAGGTTGTATGTGTGGAGAAGTTTGTGGAGAAGTGGTACGTAAGTCACTGATGTGAAAAATACATACCAGTTAAAAATATTTTCCCCAGTGCTTTACATTAACAGTAGAAGTTCATTTTTCTTAGTTTAAGAAAACAGAGTTGTGTTAGAAAGAAAAGCAGTAGACTGAAAGAATTGGAAAATGGACAATGGGTGATAGAGCCTTTTACTGTGAGGTCACTGATTTGAATTCAGACCAGGTCAGCAGTGATTGAAAGTTTTTACCATCTGATTGCCAGTTAGTGGCCTGTGTAAAATGATTTTGGTGGTCTCACTCCAATTTACAGGTGTCCACGTCACAAACAAAAATCATAATTGACAGCTCTTGGCTGCTTTGTTTGCACTCTGAGCAAATTCCAAGGAGTGACCTCTGACCCCTGGAGATTGTCCCCACCAGGCCAGAGTTACAGCAAGGTTGTGTTTGTTCTGTACATAAATAAAGAAGGCTTGAATCCCCAGAGATGATATAAGAGCTACAAGTCATCCAGATGTGTAACAAATAAGGTGTTTCTCTAAATATATTGTATTTACGTAATATGGTTTTGTTTTGATACTTAAAATCTAGAAACCTCATGTACATGTATATTCTGGTATGTTATCTTGCTGGATTGGAAGAGAATGATTTACAAATTTGTGTTTCAGCATAACTTGGTGTTATTAAAATTTAGCTATATTTTTATACAGGATTCAGATGTCAGTCGCCAGGATAAAAGGAAGATTTAGAGATTTATTTAGGCCGAATTCATGGGAACTGTATCTGCTTATACCAGGATATAATTTGTATGCTATCACCTACTTAGAATTTTGGCAAAAAGAAAATCCTTAAAGGCGAGACCTTTTGAATTATTTTAAACATCTAGGGAATAACAGTATATGTAATCAAAACAAATTTGTGACTAATTTGTATTGCATTTCTTTTCTAGAGTTTTGTAAAACAGATTCTTCTAAAAATACATTTATATGTTTATCTGCAAAGGTAGAGTTCATTTTTAAGCAATAATTATAGAGGTTTGAGCCATTATAAGCTCTGAATATCAATGCTCCCCCTCTGTGACAGTTCTACCACTGGAGAAGCCCAGCTTGCAAGGTCTAATTACAGTAGAATTTTGATTCCCTCAGCTAAGTTATTGGCAGGAATTCGAGGCATGGTAGAATTATATTGGTGACACAGTTGTAACAAAAAAATACAGAATCCGTTTTCAAGCTTGCTCAGGGTGAAATTGAGTGTTGGATGATGTCAAATGGTCTTACAACAAGTTCAGAAGTGCTCTGAATGATTATAACATTCTAATTCTAATTATTTGCAGTAAGAATGTAAATAAGGTGGCACCAAGCCTTATTTGCAGTGACTAATGAAAGCTGTTCTACTGTAATCAGAGTGATACAGAGCAACAGGGCAATTCATTAGGAAAAACATGGTTGACAAACAGCTAATAGATGCCAGTTTGGATCTTTCCTTTTTTTACTTCAAACTATATACTCTTTTGTTGTTGTTGATGATAGCTGTCACATTATGAGGAAAAGTAGCTCATGATAAGACATTTTTACCTGCTGGATCCTGCCAAACTATACAAAATACCTATAGGGTACATGGCATGCTTGGTTTTGCTATGGTTGGCTAAATATGCTTTCAGTGTATGCTGATTAAATATATTGTCATTGTGAATTGCATCTATGAAACCTCAATTCAGCACAAAACATAAGTACATGCTTAAGTCCCACTGACTTCAAGCACATGTTTAGGTGCAATGCTTAACTGGGCTGGACTTAAAGCATATGTTTAACTTTAAGCACATGCTTAAGTGCTGTTCTGAATCAGTGTCTAAATGAATAAACTAATGCACTCTCTCAGAACTTAAATTACATGCATCTAAACTGCAATTTTCATTTTTTCACCAATTTGTGTTAAAAATCAATGCTGAGTGCTGAATGTTAAATTTTTTCATATTTTCACTTTTCACATCTTTCAAATACTACTTAAAAAAATAACTGTGAAAGCTAAGTTTAATTCTGCTGTTTCCCTCATGTAGCAATAGAATTTGTGAAAAGGGAACATTTGTCACTGTAGCTAAAGCATAAATTTCCTGCTTCTGGGGAAAGGCTCATTGGGCATTTTATTTCATCAGTTTTCAGAAGCAGTGAAACAAACTTAGAGATAATACTTTGGGGTTGAATGGTACAAAATGCACTTTTATTAGAAGTTTAGAAACTAAACTTATATCTTTCTGCCTTTCAAAGAATGTTTATACTGAGCAGTGTCAGTAGTAACAAAAACAACCCAATAATGAATATTATTTATCAAAATAACCTTTTTACAAACACTTAATAAATGCAGGTAACAAAATATATTGTAAATCATCATCAGTTTTGCAAGTTAAGAAAGAATTGTTTAGTGAAAAGGACTTACCCATTTACTGTGATGTTAATTACTGCTTCTTATAAATATTTGTTTCCTTTGGGTTTCCACATTATAGTTAGCACCTCAGCAAATTTAGTTTAACACTAAAGTCAAACAAATAGATGTAACTATTCAAGATAAACTATACTAATCAGATTTTTAAAGAAACCAGTTATGGTAGTTAACAATTCCAGGTTTTTAGTGCAAAAGATGTTACATTTGGGTCATTTGAAACTGAATGGAATACAGTCTTTTTAACAAGTAAGGATAAAGAACAAGTGGTACTTGTAGAACTTTCCATTCACGGTGGATTGCAGCAAGATTTAGATTAGATTTCAGTCTGATTGTATGAGATATCATCAGTTTGCTAGCATCTGAGTAGAATAAGAATGCAAGAAATATGCAACATTATTATAATTACGCAGTGAAAGAAGGGAGAGAGCTAAACTAAAATTGTGAATGGCAGGGGGCCAGTGAAGATGAAGACAAGTAGCAGAAGTTTGGCCAAGTGGTTGCAACTTTTCATAACTGTTGAAAGTCAAACAAGATAACTCCTAAAGGCAACTTGTCCTAACAGCAGCGAAAGGAAGCAACAGCTGTCTTGAGCTGTCAAAAGCCTTCCCTTCCCTCTTTTGCCTCTTCTCTTCCCTCCCCCAACCCCATTTGATTCTCAAATTTTAAACAAACTCATATATCCCAAATATTCAAACCAAAAGCCCTAACGGGCCTACATCATTCCAAGGCCTGCAGACTCATATTGGACTACTTCAAACCTCCTAACCTCACCATGAAAGCTCCAGCCTCTAGGTGAATCCAACCCTTTTCCACGCTCTAGAGGTGATCAGGCCCTAGATAGAATAATCCTTCTATAATATTTTTATAGAACTAAAGTCTGTGTGTAGATCATATCAGGTCTCTGAGTTCTCTAAAAAGTCTTTTAAAAGCCTCCCCTCAGAGGGATTTAGGCAAAACCCCCTAATTTTAGTTCGAGTGCTTGTCTCTGTGTTCCACATCTGGTGTGGGTGCATTCTGTGCATCAGAAATCAGAACACTTTAGCCAGCAGCGTCTACTGATCGAACCTGCTCCATGCCTAGCCTCATGCCCCTTCTCCCGGAGGGTATAAAAGGGGAGCAGAGCAAACAACTAACCCTCAGTTCCTTTCACTGCTCTTGACTGTGAGACAGAGACAGTTAGCAGTGTCCCATCTCAGCCACTCACACGCTAGTTTATCTGTAAGTAGGTTAGTTAGTGGTGGTTTAGTTAATTTGGTAGTTTAGTTTAATAGTGTTTTTGTTTTAGTTTAATAGTTTTTTTTGTTTGTTTTTCCATTATAGGAAAATTTTCTCGTGTCTGCTCAAAACTCCCCCGTTTTTAAATTTTGTTGGTCATGTGGGTGAGGGACCTGCCTGGGTGAGGGACCTTCCTAAGATGCTGTCTGATTTTCATTTAAATCCATCTTTCTGAAATCACACTCAACCAAGGGTGAAGCTATACTGCACTCATTAGATGATCAATGGATCTTGTCCTTTTACTTGAATAGGACGCCATTTAGATCATCCCCTAGGCTGTTTATTTCTATTGTTGAAAGATGGAAGGGTCAATCAATTTCAACCCAGAGAATTTCTAGATGGGTTTCAGGTTGTATGAAGTTATGTTATGAGATGGTCAATTTACAGGTCTCTCCCTGGAAACATTAGGATACATTCAGTCGATGCAGGCAACATTCATAGCGTCATTTAGAGCTGTTGCTGTAATTAATATTTGTAGGACTGCTGCCTGGAGTAACATACATACCTTCATGAAACATTACTCTGTTGTGGAAGCATCATATGCAGATACTCAGTTTGGCAGGGCTGTATTGAAATCCCTAGTTCATTAGTCTCACAGTACCCTTTGCTGCTGTGGTGTA
This sequence comes from Lepidochelys olivacea, assembly GCF_965140295.1. Classification (NCBI taxonomy): domain Eukaryota; kingdom Metazoa; phylum Chordata; order Testudines; family Cheloniidae; genus Lepidochelys; species Lepidochelys olivacea. The sequence goes on along the minus strand of NC_140411.1, from coordinate 69,477,978 downwards.
CTACTTTGGAGTCACCAGACATGGAATACACATAGAAGAAAAAAGGGAAGTTGCTTAACTTCAGTTACTTACCTGTTTAGTAACTAGAGTTCTTTACAATATGTTGTCTGTGTCCAAAACCCGCCATCCTTGAATCATTGTGCTATTCACATAGTTTGACATATGTATTTTAGTCAGTTAATTCTTTGTACTACTGGAGTACTTAGGAGCCCTAGTCATGGACCAAGACTCCATTGTGCTAGGTGCGGTACAAGCACAGAACAAAACAAACAACAGATGGGGAGAGATCGAATGATGGGGGAGTACAAAAAAACAGACACAATATTGATCGGTATGATAAGCCGTGGTCAATATTTCTATTACCTACAAAGAAAGTTCTCTAAGCATTAGAGCTCAGTGTGCTAAAAGCAGTTCTACCTCTAGGACTCACAGAAGTAAAGCTTCTCTAGTCCAGTACTGCAGAGCTTCAGTTTGGTCTTTCACACATGCTTCAACACACTATAGAGAAAATGCTTATACTTCCACAGACATAGCCTTTCCAAGCCATTCTGGCTCCTATGTTTGAATAAGGATTGCATCCTACTCCTATGATCTTGCTATTTATCTCTCATTAAATTAGCAACTGACCTTGTCCACTAAGGATATAGACAATTTTTTTTTACCCAGTAAAGACCGTAGCCTTTAGTTCTTGTCTCTTAAAAATGTTTGCACATAGTTTATTTTTGTCACCGTCTTCCTTCCAAAATGTATGCCTCACTTAAGCTTTATCATTTCTCTGGATAAAGGTGTTTTTTTTTTTTTTCATTTTTAAACATTTAGTAAGATGTGGGGTTTTTGGATCACAATTTGCTTACACATGCAAGGAATTCAGATTTTTTCTAATTGCTCCATAGTGAGTACTGTATGGCTATACTTTTACTAAATTATAAGAGATTAAAAAATACACTCTCTCTGTTTAAAAGGTACTGCGTTAAACATGACTGATATTGTATATGAATATGAAATACCTATTACTGCTTATTTGGATCTTATTGAATTAAAAAATAAGGGTTTTTTAAAACAAATGTAGATCATTCCGTGTAAATACAATATATTTCCAGACACTAAGTAGCAGGATGAAGTCCGCATTTAAAAGTTTCCCAGTTGACAGTTTCCCCCAGCAATGCTACAATGTATGGAGATTCTCTGAGAAATTGTATTATACTATCTTTCTCTCTCTAATCCTTTAGGTCCATCTTTCATGAAAGAATTTGCAGGTATAGATACTGCATATGTATGTGTTTATCTATGAAAGATATTTTTACAGGATATTCCAATTAAGCTTGACAGTTTGTTTACAATAATCTCTTGCCCAATGGGATTTTACAGACACATTACATTAAACTAGCCCATCTACTACAGAAGAAAACAATATTAGGTATCTGTTTTCTGATTAGCAGTTTGTTGTTTTGATGTATAATAGCCTCATCTTTTGTTTACACAAATAACGTTTGACCCTGCACTAGTATAATATGGTGTCTCCTAAGGGATGAAAAAGCATGTTCAGGAAAAATAAGTCAAAAAGGAAATTGCTCTTTTCTCGTCAGAGACTTATCATATGGACCTGCACCTCCAGCTTACAAATCTACAGATTTCTAGCAAACACTGTCTATTTGGGCCTAGTATGCACTCACCACATGTTGGGATCAGCCCCAAATTCTCATCAATTATTTATGACTGTCAAAGGTGCATCACACACACACACCAGAGCTGAGTGTCAACAGCGCTTCCTTTATCACTGTTGTCCCTTTTCTTGCCCATCCATTCTTATTTGTAAATAGTGGTTAATAGTTTAATTAGTTTAGGGGAAAAAAAAACAACTAATCTTCTTCAAATTAATTTGAGGTCTGTTCCTTTGCTGCTTCCTGCCCAAAGATAGGAAGACTTTCCAGGAGTTGTTGATCTATCAGTTGATCTGTGTTCGTTCAGGTGTCCACAATTCAAGAAGGATATTCATAAATTGCCGAGGAGTTGGAGAAGAGCCACACCAATTAAAGACTTATACTGACAGACTCAAGGGGCTGAATCTATTTAGCTTAACAAAGAGAAGGTTAATAGGTGACTTGGCTATAGTCTATAAGTACCAACATGGTGAACAATATTTAATAATGGACTCTTCAATCTAGAAGAGAAAGATATAATATGACCCAATGGCTGGAAGTTGATGCTACACAAATTCAGACGGGAAATAAAGTGTAAATTTTTTTATGGTACAAATAATTAACTATGGGAACAATTTACCAAGAGTGGTGGTGGATTCTTCGTCACTTACAATCGGTAAATCAAGGTTGCATGTCTTTTTCTAAAAGATATGCTCTAGGAATTATTTTGGGAAAGTTCTGTGACCTGTGTTATACAAGAGGTCAGACTAGATGATGATAAGTCCCTTCTGGCCTTAGAATCTATGAACTATGGGCCGGAATGATTCCTGCCTCTGTACCTTAGGAGGACACACGAGATAAGGAAACCATTAGATCAGCTACAAAACAGCCCAAAATAAGAAATGAAAAAGCAATTCTGCAAAAAAATGGAAGTAATAATTTACAGAATAAAGGAATGAAAACAATAAATCATGCTCCTTACCTCATCCAGTACTAAGATGTAAAAATGATATTTGGGCTACTGTGCCCAGAGTCAAGCAAGCAACAGCACGCTAAAAGACTGATGACCCGCCTCTACAACATCTGCAGGGGTTGAGGATGTGACTCCGGTCTACTCAGCTCATGCTCAGCTCCTCAGGTGGGACAAAGCCATTTGAAAGAAGTGGTGGAACAAACCAAAAATAGTGCACAGGTTCAAATAGACATCATACATCATAGACAGTGTACAAGTACCCCCGGGAGCTGTGCCAGGCATTGCAATAGATCTAACAATAAACAGGCCCTTCAGTATGTTCAGGGAGTGCTGTGTTAGAGGTGGTGCACTAGACACTCCTTTAATTACATGCCTAATATCTCTACTGTACACTGTTGAATCTTGCATTAGTGGTCAATTAGTGGTACAGTTGTCTTATGCAGGCACGTTCAAAGATTCTAGAGGCTAGATCTTCTGAAGGAAAAAAAAAGTAGTTACTTAACTTACAGTAACTGTAAAGATGTTGTCAATGTGGATCCCACGACCTGCCCTCCCTCCCCGCTCTTTCGAGTCCTCTGCTACCATGAGTTTCAAATGGGAAAGGAACTGAGGGAGGGGCGCAAGTATTATGACCTTGTGCAAGAACATGAGGAGGCACAGGGCACACTGGAAGCCATGACAGTTCAATTCAGAAGACTCTGAGCTTGCAACTCATGTGGGATCATGTAGGGTAAGCAACCATATTTTAAGTACAATAAAATGGAATATGTAAACGTTCCATAATCTCTCATGCACTCAACAGCACAATTAATTATGTGGTAGTAAAACAAGTTCTAGTTTAACAAAGTATTTAATAGATTCAAAGATTAGAAGGCCAGAAGGGACCACTCCAATCATCTAGGCTAACCTCCTGCATAATTTAGCCCAGACATTTTCCTTGAAATACTTCCTGTCTGAATTAGTGCGTATCTTTTAGCAAAAAATCCAATCTTTATTTTAAAATTGCCAGTGATGGAGACTCAACTTGCTCTAATGGATAATTGCTCTCTCTGTTAAAAATGTGTACCTTATTTCCAGTCTGAATTTGTGTAGCTTTTACTTGCAGCCTTTGGATCTTGTTACATCTTTATCTTCTCAGCCAGTGGTTCTTAATCTTTACTGCAGCCTGCACCCCTTTAGTTCTCAAAATATGTTCTCGCACCCCTTATCAAAAATCATTGAAATGGGTCAGTTCTTTAAACCTAGATATATTTTTTGTTTGTATATTACAGTAATCGTTAAAAAATGTATAATGTTAGTAAATACATAGGTTTGATGAAACAAAGTAGTTGTGCTTACGTGCCTGTGCTTTGTGTTTTCGATGATTTACCTTCTAAAAAAATCTGGCATGTATCACACCCCCAGAAAGGGCATCTCGCACCCCGAAGCAGTGCGTGCACCCCCGGTTAAGAACCACTGTTCTAGACTGAAAAACCCTTTATTCACATTTTGTTCCCCATGTTGGTACTTACAGACTGTGATCAAGTCACCCCTTCCCTGCTTTTTGTAAATCTCAAGAGATTGAGCTCCCTCAGTCTATCACTGTAAGGCACTTTTGCTCAATCCTTTAATATTTTTTGTGGCTCTTCTCTGAACCTCTGGAATTTATTGACCACCTCCTTGAACTGGAAACATGAGAGCGGCACACAGTATTCCAATAGTGTGTGTAGCCTAGAGAGATGATGCTTGCTAATGTTTTATAGAAATGTGTTGAAATGTAAATATACCCAAAAATCTATTTCCTAAAAATAGGTTTGACAATAGTCAAATGAGGCTTGGTAAAATGTTATGTTTTAGGGTTCACCCAGGCCAGTAAAGGGTTTGATCACCCTCTATCTTGTAATCTTAGGTGATTTATGGTTGTGCAGTTTTGGTTCAGAGCTCTGACCCCAACAGCCTGCCAGCAGCCCACAAGCTTCACCCTGGTTTTGCCCAACCTAGTTATTCCTTGCAGGCTGACCTTAGTATGTTTCTAGCCCTGAATTTCTCCCAAAATCACCTTACTGCAGGGACTGGTCCCTCTCACTGGACCCTCACAGTGAAAGTGTTAGGTTCACTGCCTTTACAGAGACAATAAAACACTCCAACCTGTAAACTTTCTAGAAGCACACACTTGGCTGAACTTACACAGCACTCATGATTTATAACGAAAGGAAACAAGTTTATTAACAGATGAACATGGATTAATTGATACCAAGTCAAAGGGTTAGATGTAGAAATGGTTAGAAGCAAATAAAAGTGAAAACACACATCTAAAAGACTAAAATTTAATCTAGTGTGATACATCCTTTGTTCAAAATAGTTTCTCACCCACAGTCTCTTTTCCAGCTTTTACTGGCCGGGACCCATGATGGAGATCAGATTGCTTGGTTCCTATGTCTCCTGAGATGAAGGATAAAGATGGAGTCTCTCTCTCTTCTTTATATCCCCAAAGGAATGTCTTTATCTTACAAGTCAGGAAGGCCTCCTTTGTGTCTCTGGGGTCGAGGAGACATGTTAATTCTCTGTCTCTCAAGTTCAGGATCAGGATAACCCCAAGTTTAGCTCAATGGTTTTATTTACTGTTAATATGCAAACTGAGGCATGGGTGCCAGGTTTGTATAATTTTTGTTGGTGCCCAGAACGGGTCCAAGTCCCACCCCCACTCCCCCCATACCTGCCTTATAAACTGATATATATCCTTACCCCTATCCACCGTGCACCCTCCAGCTGGGGCTGGGAACAGGGCCATGTCTCCGGGAGGGGGGATCCGGACAGGAGTAAAGGGGCCGACGCTGGGGCCACAGCTCGGGGCAGGCCCAAGGCTTGTAGCGGAGCCCTGAGCGGCACCTGGGACCCCAGGTGCGGGTCCAGCAGCGGAGCCCCGGGCTACACCCAGGACCCAGGGCACAGAGCCGGCAGCGGAGCCCCAAACATTGGTGCAGGCAGGCCTACGTTCCTGAATATTGGTGGAGCACGGGCACCATGGGCCCATATAACTCGCCGCCTATGAACTGAGGTGAACCCACAATCCTTTGTCAAGGACAGACCTGTTTTTTACCCTTACCTAAGCTAGGCTGTCTGGTCTTACATATGTTCTAGTAACATATAATTAACATACATTTTACAATTATACATATGATACCATTGAAGATACATTTTGTACAAATATTATTGCAATAATATGTAGGGTGTGAAAACTGGGGATGCCTACGGTCACAAATATGAGTAAAGTCAAGTGAGGCAATCCAGAGGCGAATTTGGAGATAACTTAGGGCATAATCCCAGGTCATGCTGTAAACATGTTCTGGTCCTAAATGGTTATTACAAGTGTTTTAGAGAAAATATTAATCATAGAATATCAGGGTAGGAAGGGACCTCAGGAGGTCATCTAGTCCAACCCCCTGCTCAAAGCAGGACCAATCCCCAACTAAATCATCCCAGCCAGGGCTTTGTCAAGTGTGACCTTAAAAACCTCAAAGGAAGGAAAATGTTTGGGAAAATGCTATCTATATTGATAGTTATTGGTATGGCCTTTATGCAGGTGTTAATTAAGATGATGCTTAATCTTAAATAGCCAATGATAAAGTAGAAAATATTTAGTTATGGTAAAAAAGGTGAATTTAATGTTAATTAATTAAGGAGCATTATTGTAGCTGGTTATAAAAAGGGTAGTACACTGATTTTGAATAGGCACACCCACCCACCATCAATATGCTATTAGAGAAAAGATTATACTCATTCTTTCTATTTTCTTCTGGTACAACTTCAGTTAATTTGCATGATACACCTTGTCCATCTGTTTTCTTTTTAATAAATTTGTATCTTATATACGAAAGAACTCAATTTATCAATAATATAGTAAGAACCAGTCTATTTGAGACATATGTTATGTGGTGGTTTAGCATATGCCAATAGTATAATCTGGTCACCAACTTCTCATGTGTTCTTCCTCTTATCAAACAGGCCTTGGTCACATATTGGGGCGCAGCCCAGACTAGTGAGAGGCTTTGTCATCACCTTCCCTGTAACCTGGTACTTTAAATGCTCTGCTGCTGTGCTCACAGACCAGACACCAACAGCCAGCAGACAAGCAAGCAGTTCCCTGAGTTTCTGTGTGCTGTGCAGCCCTGGTTCAGTGCTCTGACCCCAGCAGCCTGCCTACAAAACAACGGCCCCCCTCTGGTCTTCACCAGTGTTGGTTACTACTAAAGGTAACCCCAACACCCACCCCAGTCCCAGAGTTCCCCAAAACCATCTGCCTTGAAATGGCCAGCCTCTCCTGGAATATTCAGAGGAATAATAAGGTTTGTTGCTCCTTTAAAGAGACACAAGTACAGTAGCTTGTTGCTTTAACTGGAGTTAATAATCAGTTCAAGTCTGACACAGCACTGGACTGATTTAGATGAAAAGTAAAATAAGTTTATTAACAAAAAAAGAGAGGTTTTAAGTGAGTTCAATTACAAGGGATAAAGACAAAATGATGACAAGCAAATAAAAGTGAAATACGCTTTCTAGCGGCAAAGACTTTACAAGCTACAGCCTAGATTCAAAGTAGATTTCTTATCCATCTTTTTTTCTTTCCAGCTATGGCTGGCTTTCTTTCAGGCAGCACCTTTCACAGAAATACAAGGTGCTAGTTTCCCTCGATTTCCTAGGTGAAAGTTCTTTGCCGAAGCAGGTTTCTCACCTATATTCAGTTCCCAGACACTTTGATCCCCTGGGTTGAAGGACCTCCCTTTCTCAGTTTGCTAAAGCTCTGGCCCCTTGTGTCTGTCCAGTGATGACAGCTAATCTGCCTTCCTTCCTATCTCAGAGATAACCTGTTTCTCCTTTTATTTGGTTACAGACTTTAAAGCATAATATCAGTGAGTATTCATAATTCCTCAGTGTTAAAACATACATTTTACAATTATATTAATCACCAGTATATCATTAGCTTTCATAAAAGACCTTATTTGATACACGTTTATAGTACAGCAATATTGTATACCAGTGGTTCTCAAACTTTTCTCTTGGTAACCCCTTTCACACAGTAAGCCTCTGAATGCAATCCCCGTTATATATTAAAAACACATTTTTTTTATATTTAACACTATTGTAAATGCTGGAGGTGAAGCGGGGATTGGGTTGGATGCTAATAGCTCGTGTCTCCCCCATGTAATATCCTCGCGACTCCCTGAGGGGTCATGACCCCCAAATTTGAGAACCCCTGTTGTATACAGTCAGGTGATTCAATTACTTAGCATTTGAGGTTCAGGCCCCCTGTTTTTATAGTTGAGGCTATATCTCCCACTCGCTTGGATGATGGCTTTGTTTACTTTTTATGTACTTTTCATTGTCTCTGCCTGACTACCAGGTTGGTCAGACAAACAAATATATATTCCTTTGTCTAAGGCAGACTGTACTTTTGCATTGTTTGCCAAACAAATTTTAAGAACATAATTCTAGCACATATCCGTATCTCTTTTTACACATCCCATACATACATCTCAAAAGAATACTAATAAGTCACTGATCATTAGTTTTCCAATGATATATTACATACCTCCATGAATTTATCTAGTTCTTTTTTGAACCCTGTTATAGTCTCGGCCTTCACACAGTCTCTTCCAACCCTAATCTTCTATGACTGTATGTAGATGTAGATGGCCCTGCAGTAAGTGCAGATACGTTTCCATTTTTACTCCCTCAATTTGAGTTGCACTTGCTTGCCACATTTAAACATTCAGATTTTATTCTTTATATTTAAACTACTAATTGGGAACACAAATCAGAGGTTACATAGTGCTAAATACAGAAGTAATTTTACCTCGATACTCCTATTCAATATTCCCTTGTTTATACATCCAAGGTCACATTAACCTTTTTGGTCTTTTGGCACTGGAAGCTCATGTTCAGTTGATTATCCAATATGGCCCCCCATATGTTTTTCAGAGTCCCTGTTACCCTGGACAGAATACCTCATCCTGTAAGAATGGCCTAGATGTATATGTTTACATTTGGTCGTACTAAAATGCATGTTGTTTTCTTGCTCCCATTTTACCAAGCGATCCAGATTGTAATGTATCAGTGACCTGTCCTCCTCATTATTTACCACTCCTCCAATCTTTGTGCCATCTTCAGACTTTGGTGGTGAGGATTTTGTTTTCTTCCAGGTCATTGATAAAAAATATTAAATACGATAGGGCCAAAATCTTTAATTTTAATTAAATTAATCTTTAATATTCTCTGTTTCCACAGATGAGTAAGATTATTATGATTGCTACCTCAGCTTGGTCTGAGAGTTATATTTTAAGGGTAAAATCTCTGTGCAACACCAGTTCTGTAACTCAAACAAAACCCAACCTGATTTAAACCTAATGAATAACTACAATTAATTCTACAGCTTTATCCTGCGTACTCAAGTAGAAAGGGTATTTTATTTGGAGTGGAAATTCCATAAAGTAAGAGGCTCAAATAGTTTTATGTGCTTTAAACTGTAAGCTAAAGTCATACCTCTCAAAGGGATTGTTTTGTATTCCTTCACTGATACATCTTGAACTCCTGTTGACAGCCCAAAGTGAATTTGCAACATTTTTCTTATATGTAGCTTTGCCATATGTCATTTACTCCCCAAATACACTGTAGTTTTTAAAATCAGGGAGGAAGAATGTAGAGCTCAACCTTAGATTTGTTTTGGTTTTGTGTTTGCTTGTTCATCACCTAGTGAGGATAGAATAAAGTTCTTTTGTAAATGGAAGTGAAAATATATTACAACTCTGCCCCAATCTTCGTTTTAGTTTACTCAGTTCAGCGACCCCCTAACAATTGATACAGCTCTAGCCATGTCTTCTTTTAGATTTCTGTCTCTAAAGTGGTTTGCTTTACCATTTTTGTTTTAAGCATTTTCTTGCATCCCATACCATAGTCACCTAGTTTTAGAGCTACACATTATTGGTATCTTACTCAAATTGTATTTGTTATTACAATCTAGTACTAACAATATTGTCTTCAAAACGGTATGTTTAAATATGCAAAACGTAGCAATTCAAAGTTATGATTCCTACAGCAACTGTAATTTGTGCCTTTAAACATTCAAATAAATTATAGAGAGCCTGAGCCACTAATCTTGGGGAAGTTTCATAATCTAATATGGATTGAATTATAATCAGCTAGCACTCATCCAAGGCCAAAATCATATTTTCACTGGATTGTTTATTTCACTACTCTGGTTGGGTCAGCTGTGGTGGAGCCATAGAGACAAGTTCCATCATCAGCATAAGCTGGGCCCAAAAATGAATCTGAAGTGAGTACAAACTGAAAAGTAGTGTTGTTATATGAATTACATGAAACACTAGCATTAGACACTGTTAAGTAAATAGACAGTTATGTAAAAGTTTCCAAGTTACATAGCCCCTTATAAAGTACATTGCAATAAAGAAAGCTGGAGGTGACAAAGGCCTGGATAACTGTGTTGAAGAGAGCAGATAGCAACTTCCTCATTAAGCAGAAATTAAAACCAAGCAATTTCTGTAACTCTAGCAAATATATTAAAAGAGGAAAATACATGTGCCTTATTTTGCATTTACACAAGGGTACTTAAGATGATAATTGTCACTTAATTATTTGCCAATAGTATGTTCTCTTTCCTTGTATTGTTTAATGATGTAATGAATGACTGAGTTTCAGAGTCCATATCTGCTTAGAGGAAAGTTAACATGGCCACTGGAGCTTTAATTCTGAATTTCTTGTGTTTTGTGGGTTTAAAATATAAAGCATAACTATATATTACTTTTCTCTTTAGTTTCCTTAATTTAAAAAAATATATTGAGAAACTAAAAATTATTCCTCGTACCTAGAACAGGCCTGAAATCTATTGCTGAAAATCAAACATGCTTCACATGTAGCAATACTATTACCTAGCCACAAGATGGTCAGCTGGTCTTAGCTATCAGAAGACTCAAATGATTTGAAACTGAAGGTAGTTCAGTTTCAGACAATTTAGACGCTTGTTACCATTCTAAAAAAATAGGGAAAAAGTAGAGGTGGCATGAACAAAAACCTCCGATCCAACCATGCATAAAATATAGTAAGACTTACACACCGCCTCTTAAATAGAGGAGTTTTGTCTGCCATTGTTTGGGTATGGTATGCAATCTGGGGGTTGATTTTGGTCAACAAACAGCATCTATAGCAAAGAAATGTAGTTCACTAAAGCTGTCTGATTTTTTAGGTACAGTAATACGAGGTTCCCAAATACAAGGCAGTAAATGCAGCATACTACCTAAGAAATGTTTTTAAGTTGACAAAAAAAGAGTACATTTTTAGATATAGTATACAGAAATTGATGTACTGTATACATGCAAAAACATTTCGAATAGCATGAATCAGCCTATGCAGCATAATCGTTATTACACAATACAGCATCAGGGCCTGATTCTTCATTCTTTACATTCATAATAATTCCCTTTGTATGAACATTTGCAAAATTCATCCCTTATTTTGTCTAGCCATAAACTGTACCCCACGTTTTCCATAATTAATTAATGCCAGGCAGTAGTCAGGGCAAGGTATTTTTATACCTATAGCTCTTATTTTTACATGGTTCTAGGCTCCCAGCTGTCCCCTTCATTCCTAGATTCATGGCCACCTACACGGCAGAGAAATCTAAACATAAGCATAGGAGAAGATCAATACTATAGGCAGGGCTGGAAGCACTGCTTATTTTTAAGGTTGCCCAATATTTCTCATATAAGATGCTGTTTTCAGTTGTCTATAACTCTAACAAACTTTGATCGTTCAGGCTGAAATTTTACATGCTGGATATCTATCTCAGGCTGACACTTTAAAAAAAAAACCAGCTAAAAGAGTTCAGCTGTTAAAGAGAACAAGGCTTTTGGAAATTACATTATTTTGCCCATGTTAAAACATTCTGGTAACTTGGTCCTTGAAAAGCTCTAGTGTCACCGTTCTTTGGAGCAGGGACTTGACATTTGGCAGGAGGGTGGCCTCTGTGTCAGGGATGAGCCTTTTGTCATCTCTGAGCAAATCTAATTGGGCTAAGTTATAAGCCTTTGAAAGATCACAGTTCTCACTTGCTCAGTAGATGCCTTAGACTCCTTAGATTTTAGCTTTAAAATTTAAATTAGCTTTTAGATTTAAAATCTCAGAAGATTCTATCTGCACTGAGCATGCTGCAGCCTGGGACTAAACAGGACTTTCCCTGTAACTGCAGCTTTGTGTGGCTGGGGTCCATGCAGGGTCCAGGTCCAGGTGCCTAAACTGAGACCAGGAGACTGTCTTGTGCTCTCAATTTCCTGCTAGGCTCAGGCTGTGTGGAGAAGGGAGCTGCCTGATTTGAGGGGGGTCAAAAACTGAGGGTGGGGAAGTAGTGGGACAAGGAGGCTGGTGGAGGAAGAGGGAAACTGGGCCTGGGAATTTGTGGAGAAAGACTGGGAGCTGATGAAGGAAATGAAGGTGCTGGGAGCCAGTTAGCTAGCAAGATGTAGGGAAACACTGAGATCAGATGAGCTGGGTACGGGGAAACTGGGACTGGCTGGACAAGGAGACTGAGACTCAGAACCAATGGGGCAGGAACAGAGCTGATCATTGTATTTTCAACAAAACAGTTTTTTTTAGGGAGAAGTCAATTCTTGGAAACCCTTTGCCAGAGCATGTTTCTGTGAAACTTTAAGTCCAGGATGGAATTTCTGTTGTGTAGGAGAGAAAGAGAGAACCCCACCTCAGAATAGCCAGGTATTTAGGATACTCACCTGAGATAAGAGAGAGCTGGGTTCAAGTCCCTGATCTAAATCAGGCAAAGCAGGGGCTTGAACCTGGATCTCCCACATCTCAGCAGTCAATGCCTTAATCACCATGCTAATGGCTATTCTGGGGAGTAGGGTGTCTGGTTTTTTAATTATTTTTTTTAACAAAAAACAAAGTCCCACCCTCATGCAGAACAGGGAATTTTTGAAATCTCAGAATTTTTCACAAATAACGATTTCCCACCTAAAGCTGGGTGGGAAGGAAGACATATGAGAAGGAGCAAGAGTGTGAGGGAAGAGACTGGGACAAGGAGCTGAGGGAGGGACTCAGGGGAGAGACTGAGATTAGATGAGGAACCTGGAGAGGGAGACTAGGACTGGAAGCTAGTGGGGAGATAGGGGTGAGACAGAATGGAAAAGGAGATGAGAACAAGGGGGGAACTGAGATTGGCTGGACAAAGGGACTGAGAACAAGGTGTTGGGGTGGGGGAACTAGGATTGGTTGGCAAGTAAATTGGGACTGGGTGTGGACACGGGGGAGATTGGGACTTGGTCAGCAAGCCCAGAGGGGAGACTAGGACTAGCTAGGTAAGGAGACTGGGATTCTCCAGGCATGAGAGTGCTTAGGAGACAGGCCCTTATGACACGGTGCTGGGGGTTGGTGGGAAGAGGGAGAACTGTAATGAGTCAGGGTTGTGTAATGAAGGAGGCTGTTGACTTTAGGACCGCTGCTTCATTTGTTGCAGAAGTTGGGAGGTGTGTAGTGAATCGTGCAGGAGACTGCAGGAATAGAAAGGAAGGTCTTGTGGTTAATGCAGTTAGTTGAGTGCTGTCCTGAAGAATTGGATTCTATCTCTGCCTCTGTCACAGAATTCATATGTGATTCTGGGCAAGTGACTTGAACCAAACTTTCCACTTGTTATCACTAATTATGTATTTCTCATTTTCTGAATCCCCAGCTTGATACCCTGAGGTCTGATTTGCAGAAGTGCTGAACACTTCAAACTGCAATTGAAGTCACTAAAGCTGTGCTTTGAACATACAAAGGGCTATGTAATGCCAAGCATTCTGAAAATTCAGGTCCTAGGTGCCTCAAATTGGGCCCCAAATATTACTGGAAACTTTTAATCTTGACCCCCTATGTCTCAGTTACCCACCTGTAAAATGGAGATAATACCATCCCCTTCACAGGGGAGTTGTGAAAATATATTAATTATTGTTTGTGAAGTACTCATACTAGTGGTGAGTGCTACTGAAAAGCCCCATGAGTAAGTAAATAATTCTGAATTCAGAGCAGGGTTTGAATAGTGAGCAGTAAAAAAGGCATGGGAGCCATATACTGAACAATGAGGATAAAACAAAATACTGAGTAAGTGCTTATTAAGTGAATGAGGTAGGAGTCTAGAAAAATAGTATGTAATCATGTAATTGAAGACTGTATCATAATGCATTCTCACAAAGGGCCTGATTAAGGTTGCATAGGCAATCTTAATTCTGGAATTTCCTAAATTTTGAGTGCTTGATTTGGAAACCATAAAAATGTTATTTTAACGTAGGGTTTATTTTGTTTGTAACATAATAAAAAGAACAGACAACTAGCATAAAGCCATTCTACAGTAATTAAATTAGAGCATTTAGTAATAAGGCCAATATTAGGGGAAGAGACTCTAAAGCACATGCAATGATGAAAACCTATTTTAAGATGTCTTTTGGATAGATGGGGGAAATTTTAATGTCAATATTTTTAATATTCAAATGTACATGGAAACAATTAGGAAACACATTGTCTAAAGATGAAAGGTTGAGAATCTTATCTATTTTTAATCAGAAAAACATACGAGCATAACTTGATTGTCATTAAATATTTAAAATTACTTCATAGACTAAATTTCATTTTTATTTAACACATTTTATATAACACACACAGTTTGTGCAGGAAGCTCCCAATCTCTTCTAAAATATTCTAATGTATTAACCTTAATCATTTTTCATCTTGTTTATTATTAAGAGTAAATCTACACTGTTGTAACTTATACTATCTAACAATACAATAAAGAAGTAGCACTAGTAAACATTGTCGTGTATGTATTATCAAAGCAGTTTATATTTAATAAGTTCACTTATAGGTGGGTTTTGGAGTTTTTTGCAAGAAAATGTAATGCTTATTTAACACTTCTGATCCTAAGAAATTACATTTCTTAGTATCACATAAGATATGAATCTTCTCCAAATCAGCTTGGTTCAGATATAGTAATAGTACAGTATGTCACATTGCCAAGTGCTATGTGATAGTGCAATGAGACCCTCTTTCCTTACAGACACAAGGGGACAGATCACGTGGCAATCTTAACACTGAAAATTCTTGCTTTTGTGGGCATAGAATCTCAACCTATGTTTAGAGCTGGTCGGGAATTATGTACAAAACATTTTTGTCAGAAAATGCGGATTCATCAAAATCCATAAAACTAACTTTCCTCAAAACTTTTTGTCAGAAAGGTTCTTTCAGACCAGGATGATACAAGAGACAGCAAAATAGGGAGTTGAATCTGGGTCTCCCACATCAAAGATGAGTGCCCTAAACACTGGGCTACAAAGTAAGCTTCTTCCAAGTACTCTTGTTGGAACAATTCCAGTTTGCATAAATAATTTAATATTCATTGGGCCAGAGAGCAAGCAATAGAAACTGACTCTAAAGCCTGCTACTCAGGACACTCACAGGGGATGTGGGAAACCCACTTCAAGTCCCTGCATCTCCCACATCCCCGATGAATGCCCTAACCACTGGTTGGGGCTCTCATTTTTCACAAAAAGGAGGTCTCAGTTTTATCCTGAAATTTTTTGAAATCTTGAAACTTTTCACAGGATGGTAAAGCCTATGCTATATTAACATAGTTTTTTGAGGGATCCTAAGTGAGAGGATATGGAGCCTTACATCTCCAGGTGACCTGTTAGAAATTAGAAACCAGCCCAGTTCAGTGGCAACAGAAAGTCATTGCCATCTGAAGACTATTCAATGGTCTGGAATAAGTAAGTGCTCTCAGTCCAGTTCCAAGAGGACAGAAGTTTAATTCACAAGAGGAGTAACTTGGAATATTGGTGCTAATTTACATCAACAGTGGCAGTCTCAGTAGAAGACAAATTCTCACCGTAGTTACCACATACGTGTAGTATTTCCACACACCACTCCAAAGTTCTACAAGAGTAACCCTGTTCAGTGTTGGGCCCCAAAGATTGAATGGACATTGAAACTAAACTTTTTGCTGGAAGGATCAAATCCTGGCCCTATTAAATTAAATACCAAAACTCCAATAAATTTAGAAAGGACCTACTCTTGGGCCTAACTGGTATCTCCAGGTCAGAGCTGAGGTATATTGGGAAGGCTGCATTTTACTGTAATACCTGTTCTCCGTGTATTAGGCCAAATAGTATAGTTTCCAAATCTTGTCAAGAGCCTTCCCTGAGTCATAAAACTACCATACAAAATTCTACTTGCTTAATTCAGCATATCAGACTGTTCATGTGTTAGTTTTCAATCTAAATAATGTGAAAGAGCTAAATTTATTCTATATTAACATAAATAATCTGAAATTAAGTGTTTTCCATCTTCCACCCTTCCTTCTAAGGACATAATGAGGGACCAGGCTTTTTAGAGATAAAGTTCTTTTATTTTCTCCTTTTTACTTAGTGGAAAGGAATTTCTGTAGTACAGCTATCTTCCAGAGACTGCCCCCAAACTTTGTGCACTTTTACATAGGTATTGCCTTGCCTCTTCATTGGGAGGGAGTCTGTAGCTCAGAAGACTGCGCCCTTTCTTCTTGACTTCTGCTGTTCAGAGCAGTCAGCCAAAGCATACACTCTTCGGTCATGTAGGCTGATTACTGTGAACTCGCTGGTTTTTAGTCTTCTGGAGAAGAACCTTCTCCCCTCTGCTAGGATGTCAGGGAAGCACTTCATAAGCACGTAATCTCACCAGCATCCAATTCCATTACATAACATTTAGTCTGGGCAATGTCTGTCTCCATCCTAGTGAGAAGCTGGGCAACTGTGCAAACTATACCCTGCCATGTCTTCTGTCCTCAGGATTCAGTTATGCCTACACAGCAGCAGAGCCCTGGTGGGTTGGGCCCTGGTGACTTTTCCTTTAAAAAAAAACAAAACCCTGTGATATTAATAAAATTATCTTTAATTTTTCCCCAACAACAGCAATAGACATCTCAATTAATAAAAATGGAAAATGCTTTCAATTGATGGAAATAAATTGACCATAAATTCACTAGCATACCTTGTCACATTCAAATTGTGAAAACGAAAAAAGACTGTCGAAAATTCAATTTAGCATTACAGAGATTATTGCAGCACAACAGCCCTTTATCTGTAATAGTGTATAAAAGCACTTCTAACAGTGCATCAATTTTCACAGCCATTTAGTAGATTAGAAAGCAATTGTAAACAGAGTGAAACTCACATTAACTCCTGTCAACAGCCTGCCTTTTTCTCAGTTATGGATTTGTTTGAAACAACAGTGAGGTCTAAAGCGATTTCATCAACATCACAGGTTGTATTATAAATATGAATGAACCCATTGTAATGGAATGCATAGTAATATATGGCAGGCGTTTGACCTCCCTATCATTGTAACAGCTTCTGTAAAGGAAGAATAACTGTGACATAAGGGAACATGTCACCCTCTGTGAGAAATAATTCCTCATGTTGTGAAACAGTAATTGTATCAAGAAATAGGTTTTTAAACTGCCCTTAGTTTTATATTCTAATAGTGTACTATTAATACCTGTCTGGTATTTCTTTTAGCTGAAACCAACCAAAAGTTACATAACAATAATCGAATATTTTTAAATGATCTCATTTAAACAAAATATCCTTCTACTTTTTTTTTTTTAATTTTTGGCAGGTTATTTTTCTGATCTATGCTTAAAAGCATTAGATCAGTAAGAGTAAAAGGGATACTTTATCTAAATAGAAAGCAGTCAATTAGCCTGGAAGCAATTAAAATGGAATTGATTTTTAATCATAGATGGAAATTCATCTTTACAGAGTTGAAGGTCCTCCATATAAAATGTAATTTAGAGTAACATTTGTTTTTTTCCAAAAGAAAAAATGTTTTTGATTTCTCTTACTACACTATGGCAGAGTTTGGAATAGCAGACATTTTCCAATGCATATTAGATTACTAAACAGGGTACTAGTGCATATCTTTTTAATTGCTTGGCTCTGTTAGCGTATTCATTTTCTCTGAGATAAGGGCATTTTCTATTCTGCGGCTTAATTTCTCTTTTGTTAGAAAAGCATAACTTTTAATAAAGTTTTTACATAGCAAGCATTGTCTTACTTGCAACAGTGTATAAAACCATAGATTGGTGTTTCTCATTAGAGATGAGTACAGTACTGTAGATTTCAGTATTGAGGTACTATAGTTAAATAGCATGCTGTTTGTACTTGATTGTACCTTCTCTCTGATCTTAGAACAGAGTTGTGAGATGTTCTATAAAACTTAATTTTCATATGAGGCAAAAGTTAATATTTCATGTTTGTGATCATAAACTCTCCTAATGTAATAATCTTAATAATTAGAAATCCATGGCTGTGATTTGCTGATGATTGAGAGGATTATTTGAATATTCATCTTTTATCAGCGCTTGCATTTTATGATGCCTATGGAAATGCACTGAGTAAATTATTCACACTGAATAAATTTTGCATGCAGGTTTTACTAACACAGCTAAAAAATTGCTCCTAAATTCATTCAGACAGATGAATATTGTTCTCCAGGAGTTTGTATATTTTTGGTTTGATAGCTTATTTGGAATCATACTTCCTAACCTGCAAATATTTACATTTCATATTTTGCAGGTAAGGCAGTATAAATTCAAGTTCCAATAACAGACATTTCAAATTAGGGAACATCTTTGTTTTACCCTGCAGCAATAACCTTTTTCATTTTGTTTTCCCATATATAGTGTAACAGCTATAGTAGGAAGAAAAATAATTGATTAGATCAATGCATTTTTTATAATTAGAGAAAATATTGTAGTGATTCTACATCTAGGTTTAAACTACTTTAAGCCAATACGAGTATAAAGCATATCACAAACCGTTGGCACTATATAAATAATAATAAAGGACATTTATAAGCAGCTAAAGTGTCACATCAGCAACATTTGCTGATGTAATTCTGTTACTATGTCACCTGCTCGAGAGAGGTTGTGTGAAGTATCAAGCCCAAACTGTTTCTTCAGGAATTGGGGTATATCTGAAGAGATTTTAAATAAAACGTGCCCTGCATTTGCACTACATTTCTTAATTTTTAGCATGTTTTTAAAACTATTTTTCTAATATATATATTTTTATATGTACAAATTACAGGTGTCATCCGATGAAGTGAGCTGTAGCTCACGAAGCTTATGCTCAAATAAATTGGTTAGTCTCTAAGGTGCTACTAGTACTCCTTTTTCTTTTTGAAATTACAGGTGATCAGTCAAATGTAATTTGGGAGTATTTGACCCAGGATCCAGTGTACTGTCACCCGACTGTTGTGAGTGGACCCAGTCACTGGGTTTCATTGTTTCCAAGTCAACTGGGTCTGGATAGAGCTAGACACTGTTACTAGCTTCGGAATTTTAGGGCATACTCCCAGGTTCAAACCTTTTATCTAACATCTTTCTTTGAGATGTGGGATGCCAGCCTCAACCCCAGAATCAGTGTCTGAGACCTCCTGAGCCCCTCCACCAGTCTCTTACACATACTCCCTCAAGGCCTTGAGCACTCTACTCTGGGCTTCTAGTTTAACCTCTTTGCGGGACAATGTTGCAGGTAAGCAAGGAATACAGATATAGCAAAGGAATTTCTTAGCCCTGGTGATATTACTCTTAGAACGCTCTAGAGTTACAAATATTTGAAAACAACAAAAGTCATGAGGCACACTCTCCCATGGTCTGATCTCATCCTTTCTTGGAGTCCAAGTTTGTCAACATTTCAGACTGGGCAAAGTCCCTCATGCACATCATTCTCTGCACACAGAATCCTGCTCTTAAATAGGCCTTTCTGTCTCTGCCCTGTGCTCCACTGGGAAGCTCCAGCTCCCTCCCGAAGTCATGCTGGCCCTACCTGTGTAGAAATAAACATAGTTTCTTGGGTGTGGGCCATCAGTTGAAGTTGACTCATTCAAAATGGATAGCCCCAATGATTAGTATTTCAGTGAAGTGTGAAGCACCTCTCCAGGCTAGGGTAGCTGTCTGGAATGCAGTACAATAGGCTGCCCTCAGGAAAGTTTACACATGTTCAACACATAATACAAATTCATAATTTGATACAGGCATATCCCACTCTGTCTCACACCATTCTGGGTGAATATCCTTATTCCCTTAGCAAATACGGTATGTGTTTCAGCAACCAAAAGCCCCCTACATAACTTCTCAAGCTGCATTCATGCTGACGGGGGAAAGATAACCATAAGCAAGCGTGCCATCTTGCATGAAGTCCATAGAAGAAGAATATGTAATTCAGGAGCAGATTCCTATATAAAAAAGAAGATTGTGGGGAATGATCCTGCACTGTTAATGGGGATGGATTAGATGATCTAATCATTTCAACTGAGTTATAACATTTATGATTATATATATATAAAATTCTCCTGTTACTGCTGGCAATCTTCTCAGTTATATAAAGAGAATACCATATCTTTGTAAGTTTAGTTAAAAAAAAAAAAAAGAGCTATCTGTAGCCAAAAGACACACATCCTTCTCCGTAACAACCTAACTGGAAACAATAATGCGATACCCACTTATAAATAAATAAGAGCATTAAGGGTCAGATCTAACTCTGATTAAAGTGAGTGAAAAGCTCCCATTGACTTCAGAGGAAGTTAGAACAGGCCCTACCTAGCCATGTTTAAATGTTACATACTGTAGTATATTTAGCATACATCATACTACACAAGTTTTAATTTATTTATTTCATAATACCAAACATAATGCAAATAGGAGTTTAAACAAATTTAAAATTTTTTAAATTAAAGAAAGGCTTCTGTATTCTTATTCCAAATAAAGGTTAGTGCCTAAGAGGGGGAAAATATCTAGAATAAGAGTTGGTGTTGAAAGAAATATGGTTTATCAGTTTTACATATATCAACATGCTGAAAAGCCAAACTTGCTCTTAAAAACCACTTAAAATATTTTTTAAATGCAGAGGGCATAATGTGACATCTAATACAAAGTAAAAACAAGCAAATGATATATTTAAACTACTCTTTAATAGTTTATAAACAATCGTTTTATTCAGAATTTTTAAAATATATAAATGTACAGTGCCAGAAGAAGCACCTCTAAAATTCTATACAATTGAATGAATATGCTATAAGAATCACATCTATTTCGAATAGTAATCTTTCCATTTGATGCCTGTGGATTGAGCAGTCAGTAATTGTTTAGCATAAGTTTTTTTAAAACTGGAAAACTGTCTCTATGGTTAGTTATTTTATTACATGTCTCCAATCATAATCCAGTCCTTTTCCCCAAACAGAATGGAGTGCCAGCCAAGTATTACAGGCCATCAGCCCTTGGTTCCTCTGAAATATTGTTCCTCTTGATCTAGTTCATAGGACTGTGAAATGCTGTCACTATATTTTAAGAGGGTTACATGTTTATAAACGATGCTTTAAGTATGAATGAGAGACTTTTCATAAGAGAATCAGCTCTCCACATTTTCCAGAGTAGTTTGCTTTGCACCACACTATCCTGGAAATCTGACTCTATAGTGACATAAACATGTTCTTGGAGAATCATCCTAGTGATCCTCTGATGGCTTGAAGCTGATACAGAGGCTTTTATGTCACTCCCATTCTGTGTAGTGGAGAAAATTGGCACGGTAAGAGGAAGAAGTAGGTTCCCTTGCATGACATTAGTCCTCCATTGTTTTCTACCCCACATTGGCCATTGCAGCCTAGCATAGGTTTAGAATAGCCCTCTGGCTGCGCTGGACTGTGTGTTCAGCCATATGTATGTGAGGTTGAGAAACAGAATCCTGAGCCCCAACCTGCAGTACCTGGTATGCACCTGCTGAATGACTACTAAGGTAGGATGTGAATAAGAGTAGCAGCCACAAATAGCTACTACCTAGATACAGATTGTAGGGTAGTGAGTCTGAGCAGTATGTGGACCAACTGGCCACTCCTCTATCTCAACCCCCCCTCAACTCACACAGAACAGACTACAGTAGAGCTGAGTTTCATGGCATGAAGAGGGCTGCAGAGTCTCCTGTGTAACTTCTGTGCATCAGCAGCACCACCCAGCACAAGTGGTTCCTCTTTATTGGGGACCTTCCATGGCTCCCAGGATTTTTTACCTTAATGGAGTGTTCATTTCCTCCTCTTCGTTCTTTCCTGTGCTGTAAGTACCTACTGCAGGAGAGACACAGACCTCTGAATGTTGGTCTGCCCAGTTCAAAAGCCTTTCATCTTTAACTTTGTTATTGTACTGTTTTAGTCAGGGTTAGATTACTGTTTTCCAATGTTTGCATAGGATCAGTGGGCTACATCCGGCAGCTTGTGTTACATATGAAAGTAATACAGTTTACACAGAATCGAACATCCTCAGTTAAGCATCTGCGAATGGATTATGTACCTGCATATAAAAAAGTGCCTCATAAATTTAAAATACATTTCAGCAGGATCTCTTTCATGTAGTACAGCATTATTCCTGCATGCTTGAAAGAAGATGGAGCTATATGTAATTTGATATGGCAAGTGAAATTTTATTTCTTGTTTAGATTCTGAGAGGGATGTACAGCTCAGATTTACTTTTGAATGAAAGATGGAATGTTGCATAGGGCTTTTTAAATGCACAAGTTTTGTGATAAGTTTATTTAGAAGTATGCAAAAGTTCCTCCATAGAGATCAGCAAAAAAGTTTCCCATTGTTTATGAATCTAAAATACTGCTACTCAAAAATAACATTCATTTGTGATTTCTGTTTTTCCCATAATGGTATTCTGGGTTCTTTTAACATTTTTCTCCCCTGATTAATATGCTTCCTTAAACTCTTTGTTTGATGGAATAATCTAATTTAACATCATGTTTAGCATGTTTACCAACTGTTTTTGTTTTTTTTTACACTCTTGCAAATTTAACTTCTGGAGTTTAGTGGAGTGTGACATTTCCCCTCTCCAGTACTGAGATTCATTCTTACATGACATGGACAAATGGAGAAATAAATATATATAAAATGTGATGCTGTGGTATGATGCAAGGCAGAAACGTTTCATCATCCTGAGTTTCACATGGATGTATTGCTTACAACCACCTTAGCCACTTGGAAGTTAGAGGTTACCTCAAACAGGTGGTGATAAAATCTTTATGCCATTCCACACCATTGTTTACTTTTTTTTGTTTTCTGCATATGTTACTGAAACACTATTTTAGCAATGATTTAGAAAGTTTGCAAAACTTTCATTGAGACTTTTTAAAAAAAAATCCTTTGCTGTGTAAGGAAAGATGCCCTATTTACTATGAATTCAACCACACAGGGCTTAGAAGACGTTTCTAAAAATTTATTAAAGTAGCTTTTCTATATACACAGTCACATTTTTAAGAATGCATAACTAGAGGAAAAAGTGGGACATTTAAATGAGATTTAGGCACATCTTTTATTTAAAAGTCTTAAAACTGTGATTTGAAATATAATGCAGGCCTTAAAAACGCAGATATCCAACACTTGAATAAGTACAGAATTATTAGTGATAACAGTAATTCCTTGTAACATATTATGTTACATCCTTAAATGTATTTTGAAAGCATTAACCAAAGGAAAGGGAAACAATCATGTAAACTAAATTTTGTATCCTGATATCATTCAGAAAAAACTATTTACAGTTTTGCTTCTTTTAATGTGTCCTGTTATAAATAAAATTTAGTTAAATTCTCAAAGTAATTGAGGGGAGAAAAATGTTTATAATTTTGATAAAGTATGAAATGATAACTTTAGTGATTGGTAAATCTCAGTGGGCATTGGTATAATCTTTTGTTCTCTGAGTTCTTGGGCTGTTCAAAGATTTAAATATAGAACCAAAATGCATTTGACCACTCAAACCCCAGGGAATTACCTTAAATTTGTATATTTCTCTGTGTCACTGATCGTACTTGTGTATTATTCTCTTAATTACCCCTCAAGTAATTTCTGATGTGTGATAATGTGCAGGTCAGTGCTCTGCAAGTCCTTCAACATGACCTTTCATTGAATAATTGTCCTATCATCACCTTGGTTCATGGCTGTATATTTGCTTGATTTTTTTTCCTCTTACTCAGGTTAGCTTAGCAACCAGCTCACACATCTTTTATACTTATTATTCAAGTAATCACCCTCTGCAACACACAGAAGCATCAATTAAAGCATTACAATGAGGTATTGTGTTTTGTTCAGAATTCTGTGACATCAGGAGTTAAATTCCATTTACCATGATTCAGGCCTTCTTCAAGAGGCTAACCTGTATTTTTTAAAAAAAAGAAAATCTTCTAAACAAAGAAGTACCACATCACAAACTACATGAAATGGATTATAAAATTACATTCTGCTCTTTTAAAAAGACACTTAAGCTTCTTTGAAAGATATATCGATTTAAATGTAGCACTAAAATGTCTGATGGCTGAGCATTCATTTTAGATTTAAAAAGTTTTGTCAGATGTAAATCCCTTTTATAACTGCTGTATTGATTCTTACCTGTTTTCTTCATAAACATTTTCTGGCTAATTTTCAAATTTGGGTGAATTTCACAGCAAATTATTATTAGAATGGGACTTGAGTACCCAGTAGCTGTCAAGATGGTTCAGTGATTTAATGTCAGTGTCCTGCAGCTTTGACTGTAATCAGCAGATGCTCTGGTATTACCATAAATGTTTTCTTAACCACCCCTGTCAAAAAAGGGAAAATATTTCCTGCTTGGAATCTACTGCTTCTGATTAAATTCAGTTTGGCTTCTTTTGCATAATTAATGTCCCATGATGATCTCTAACCTTTTGTTTTTAATATCGCCTCTTGGTCTAGACACACACTGTTTGCAGGGCTGCTCAGTTAAGTCAGAGCAGACAAAGGGAAGCTGAATGAGTTTGTACATGAGCCTTTATTTCATTAGCTCAGAAGTTCTGTACTTTATTCTGCCCTGAGTTGTGAAAGAACATGAAAGGTTCTGGTTCTTTCAATCTTTTTGATTGTGGTGTTGGCTCTCTGTTCTGATTCTGAAGGTTGTTTCTGTAAGTGCTCCTGGTTACATGGTTCAGATGTGCTGTACCGCTTAAGAGTTCTGATTTAGAATTCACTTTGGGCACATCTTCACTGGCAACGTTAAAGCGCCTAGCTCTCCCAGCACTGTAAAAAAAACCCACCTCCCTGAGGGGCATAGCTACCAGCACTGGTGCACTGTCACGTTACAGCCCTGAAACTTGCAGCGCTCACGGGGCTGTTTTTCACACCCGAGCGAGAAAGTTGCAGCATTGTAAAGTGCCAGTGTAGACAAGCCCTAAGCCTCAATCTGTAAATTATGATAACCATCCATTCTAATACAATCAAATAAAATGTATGTCTACACTGCCAGAAAAACCAAAAAACCCTGCGGCAACAAATCTCAGAGCCCCGGTCAACCAATTTGGGCTTATGGGCTCGTGCTACGGGGCTAAAAATAGCAGTGTAGACATTTAGGCTGATACTGGAGCCCCAACTCCAAGACCCTCCCCTCTCTCTCAGTTTCATACTCTGGGCTCCAGCCAGAGCCCAAATGTCTACATTGCTATTTTTAGCCCCATAGCATGAGCCCACATCAGTTGACCCAGGCTCTGAGACTCACTGTTGCAGGGTTTTTTTTTTGTTTTGCAGTGTAGATGTACCCTTAGTTATCTGACATATTGTGCATACCTGTTATGAGTTATAGCTGAAGTGCAGTTGTATAATTGATGAGGAATGTAGGCAACTGTAAATGCCACAAATCAATTTCTGATATTAAGCTGAAGTCTTTGTAGTAAAATAGATGCTATGACTCTAAACCTTAGACTGTAAAGTAATAAATGTATTTATCACTGGAAAGATGGTGGTAGTATGCCATTAATGTTCTTAAATACAGCATTCAGGGGGCTGGTACAACAGCTGAATAATTCACTTTCACCTATGGGAATGTGTCTAGAATCTGTCTCAGATCATAAGTAAATGCAATTTGGAACTCTCAAGACCAGCCTCAGTAGTAAATCATATCTCAAAAATAAAATCCATATTTAAATACAGAGGAAAGCCTGACTCCACACAAAGGTAATTTTTCTCATTTGTGGAATACAGTATGCTAGGAAATTGATAACATTACTTTCATGTGTGGTATATTGGTGTCATACACACAGTCCTGGAGAGCTCCCTCTGGCTTATCACTCACCAGGCTGTCGTGCTCATGGCCCATATTACTGGAGTCTTTAAGCCTCCTAAGTTTGAATAGTCAGGGATGATCCCCAACTTGGGTTCTCTAAGCACACTCTTGAAGTGCAGATCCTCTGTCTAGCTCCCCCTTCTGAGAGCTGAGACCCTGTGGTCCAACTACCTAGCCCCTGGGACCAGTGCTGACCCCTCAAGCGTGCTCACAGTTTAAGCACATCATATCCCATAATTGCAGCCACGTAGGTATTCTGGATTTACAGTTTGACTTTTCCAGGGCAGGCGATAGTGAAAACAAACAAACACAGAGACTTTGCAGAGGATTCTAAACATGATTACTCTTTACTTAGCAAGACAGAGACACAGCTCTAGACAAAATAATAAACATCTCCGTATACATTTCCCTTTCTCAGTTTCCATCACTTTGGAGAGTTCTTTGAGCTTGAACAGAGTCCTTTGCAGTGCCCAGGTTCCTTCAGTAGTTCATGGCTTCTCTTCAGAATCATGGAGTCAGTCTCTCCCACTAGGTCAGTTAGCTTCCTTCTTCCTTAGATGATCCTGCAGTTAAACAGCATAACCCCACTACAAAAGCATGCCCCTCTCTCCTATTCAAGCTTCCTGTGTGGCTCTTTCAGTCTCACAAATGTATGTTCCACCATTAAAACCTCTATCCTTGGTTCAGCTGTTGGGGATTTTCCACTCTCCACTTCCCCCTCGCTGCAGAGAGGCTTGGTCAAACTGTTTTCCCAGCTCAGGCAACATCACATGAGCATAGCCATTTTTTGGTTAGAGCACAGTTGTTGAGGTTATCAATTGACAATCTGGTGGTCCTTTCTGGCCTTACCATTGTCCCTGGTCTGGTAGCAATGTGGCACAGTATTTGTTAGCAGGTGGTGGATTCCACATACACTGGTGCCTTCCATGATTCAACAATTTCATAACTGTCAGAATTCAGAAGTCACATATAAACAGGTTCCCCAAATTGTTACAATTGGCAGTATAAAATAACAAATTAAATGCTAACAAACCAATCAATTTGGGGAATGCTTTACTAATGAGTTTGAGGTTGCAGTGTGAAATGTAAGATGCCAGTTATTAAGGGCAGCCAAAATTTACACAAATTAACAGAACAAGCTCTTATTAATTAATCATACTTTCCATGAGCATTTTCCATTGGAGGGATTGCTACATGCTGATTTGGATTGCTTTCCACTATGGCTAACTCAGAATGATTGTGGACAGTTGCAAGTAGAGGTGACATGGAGATGAGAAACCAAAAGGAGTGGGCCACTTTGAGGCTCTTCAGGAAACGAAATGCAGGAGACATGCAGAAGCACAGTTTTCCAGTGGCACCATTGTGCCTCACCAGGAGCACAGGGAAGTAAAAAATGGTTCAGTGTGAACCATCCCTGTTGTGGAACCAGCTCTATCAGCCTGAGTGGAAGGTGGAATGCCCTGGCTCTGCCTCCTCCCCAACCACTGTGTTAGTATTATATTTTACTAGAGGCCCTAGTTGAGATCAGGTCCCTATTGTACTAGAACTGTATAAACATGAACAAATGCCCTGCAGTTTACAGTCTAAGCAGACACACTAGACAAAGTGTGAAAGAAAGTATTATTCCCATTTTACAGATAGGGAACTGAGACACTGAGAAATTAAATGATACACAAAGTTAAACAGGAAGTCTGTGGCAGAGCCAGGAATTGAACCCAGCGTTCCAGTTCAGTACCTTAAGTACTAGGCGACCCTTCTTCTTATATGTAGAGGTTTCTACTGCCAGAGCTAAAGTGTTGTAGTCCTTGTTCTAAGATATTTTAAATTTTCCTGTTTTGATATGTAACAGCTGCCTACGATGCACAAAGACTTACAGCTGTGACCAGCTTTTGTGCAGGGAAAAGCTCCTTGTAATCTTCTCCACAAGTACCTTTTTGCATACCTGCACAAGGCCAAGTACACTTGTTGGATCATATTAAAGAAGTTCTGTATTAAAATCACAAATGAGTGTGATTCCCCATAGTTTAAATTCCAGGATATTACTAATTAGGAGGTCTCTTGGTTTTTGGTACTGTTTCTCTCCCTCTATGTATGAAACTTGCAAGCTGATGATTGCGTTAGTACATTCTAAGACAGAGTCTGTTCTCAAAGCAATTCACACAGAGAGAGACTCAAAGCAATACTCTGTAACAACAAAAACAGCACCCAGAGACTCCCCGCCCTTTTGTTGTATTAACAATTGTGATTAAAATAGAGATAGAGGATGTATATGGATGGATGCTTGGTGTGGATAATAACTGAATGATCAGGGAGGTGCCAGCCTAAGAATCCAGTGTCCATCGGCTGAAGAAGGCATCAAGTGGAAATAACCAGAGGACCCGCGGAGGGCAGACTGGAATCCACCCAACAGCCTCAAGAATGGGAGAACCAAAGAACAAGATAACATCTAGCAGCACGGAGCCGTCAGGAATGTGCTATCTGCTGATTGATTCAGCAACACCATGATGAAGCAATTCCCACAGACTGGCCTAGAAATAAATTCCTATAAAAATAGACTCTAGAAAGTGAGAACTTTGGGGGATCTGATTCTGCAAACCAACTTCCAGGAGCATCAGATGAGCATCTGACAAGGCTCTGCTTCCTCCTCATGTCCAGGCCACCTGGCCAGTGGCTTGGCATGAGCAACTCTAAGGCTGGTAACTATGATAACAACCTTG
Source organism: Lepidochelys olivacea (assembly GCF_965140295.1). NCBI lineage: Eukaryota > Metazoa > Chordata > Testudines > Cheloniidae > Lepidochelys > Lepidochelys olivacea. Next base: position 69,449,472 of record NC_140411.1, on the reverse strand, counting down.
TAGAACCTCTGTGTGTGTGTGTGTGTGTATGAATGAATGAATGAATGTGTGAGTAAATATGAGATTGAATGGAATGTTATAACTATAACTGTTTACTATGAGTCTTTCTGTATTCACAATAAATGTGGTATTTTGCCTTTTCCCCTTTAATAAGATCCTGCTGGTTTTTAATTTATTGGTATAACACACAGTGGCCCAAATATAGGAAGTCAGATAGTACAAATATATAGCACTAATATAGTGCTTCATATTAGGTATTCTGAAAGCACTTTATAATTATTGAAGATATTTGCAGTATGTTTTGTGCACAAGGAGAGGAAAGAGCTACTTCTTCTGTGTCTTTGCTTTATTGCTTCCTAATTTTTAGCTTTGGGTAAGGGTCGCCTATCTAGTGGTTTACATTATCGTCTGTTACACACTTTCAGACAATGTGCTGGCTTGTTTTTGACCTATATCTAGTTATTTGCAACATATATCAGATGCCTAGAGTGGGTTGTAAGAACAAGAAGCCTATTTGATTACCAAGGTTTTAATGGTCAAAGTTGCATGTACTAAGTTAATTCTGCTTTTTCCCCATGCCCAATTTGTTCACAAAGGCAATCCTGGTTACCAATTTGTCCCAGATAAACTTTATAAGTAAGTCATTTTTCTGATACAGAAAACTAGGAGTTTGAAGCAAGCAAGAAAGGAATGTACAGAGGCACCAATTTTAGGGAATTACAAAGCATTTTTTAAGACATCATAAAAAAGTTTAAAAAAAATGTGTTGATCTCCTTAAGACTTAGAGCTCTGGTCATATGCACCATCTTCTCTTTCCTGTGGGTGCTCGACCCCGCCCCTCTGCCCCTGGTCCCGTCCTCACTCCACCCCTTCCATGAGGCCCCGCCCACTGCCCTGCCTCTTCCCAGCCCTTCCCTGTCCCCATTCCAACCCCTTCCCCAAAGTCTCTGCCCCCTCCCTGCCAATATTCCAACCCCTTCCCCAAATCCCTGCCCCGGCCCCGTCTCTTCGCCGCCTCCTCCCCTAAGCACACTACGTTTCCGCTCCTCACCCCCCTCCCAGAGCATGCTAATGCTGCCAAATAGCTGTTTGGCAGCAGCCAGGTGGGAAACACTGGGAGGTAAGCAGAGGAGTGGGGATGCGGCGCGCTTAAGCGGGGAGGAGGAGGTGGGGAGGGGAGCTTGGCTGCTGCTGTATGCAGAGCACCCACTAATTTTTCCCCTTGGATGCTCCTGCCCCGGAGCACCCACAGAGTCAACACCATCTCTTTGGGAGGAACAGAGGTGGAATTTTAAAGCGTCTTTGCTAAGTGTTCCTCTGTTGCCTTCTGCTTTAGACAACACCCTAACAGTGACCCAATTTCTGGCTTCAGACAGAAGTGAAGGCAAGGGATGGGAAACACACAATCGTAACAAATTATACAGTAAATAAGAATTTCTTTAGAGTAGTTAGGGCTTTAGTTACAAAATGTAAAGTATGATTTGAAAAAATTGAATGAATTGAAAAATCAGAGGCAGCAATTTTGAAGATGATTTTTGAGGAGGTATCAGCAGTAGTCAAGTAGGTGAGAAGAAATTGTATATATTATCTAATCTGAACTGTGAAACCTTTGATTTAGACTCTGTTGAATGGGAAAGTCAAATTACGGTCCAGTGTGGTTCATTTTTTCATAAATTACTTTATTCAGTGCTCATAATCAAACACATTGTTTTTTGAAAGCAGAGGAAATTCATGCTAAATAAGTCAGTCCCCTTTCATAACATCGTTTAGTACTTTAGTACATCCCTCTTTTCTTCCCTCTGAAACAAAGAAAAATATTTTGTATCTCCTGCTTCTGAACACTTAGTAAAATTCAGTTACCTGAATTTATTTATTTGAATGTTTTATTCCTTTAAATTCCACATTCTTTCATACCAGGAAGAGCAGCAACTTTTAAATGAATGAAATGCATATAACAGGTTGGGTTTTAAAAAAAAAATCCACTCTTCAGTAATGCAATTGAGTGCCTCATTAATTCTGGTGGTGTCATCTGTTTTTGATTAGTAAGGTTGTTGAGCATCCATTGTAAAGCCTTAAGGTGCAAGAAATTACATTTCAAATGTATGGTGGCGTCATCTAAGTGCAGTTGACAGTTCATCAGGTGTTAAGGCCATGGCTACAGAGTAGAAATGAAATAAGTTGTTAGCAGCCCACAGCACTTTTTTTGCAATTCAGGAACATTTTCTTATCCTGACTTTGTCAATCAAAAACATTGTTGGAAAAGCTATTAAACTAATAAAAAGTGACACTAAAGTATATTAAGTGTCTTCTGCTGTGCTATAGAGGGAGGAGAGATATCTTGTACTTTATGAGAGCTATGATGCAATACACAAGGTCTCTGGCTATTGCAATTTTTCTGATTACTTCTAAAAACTACTTCTGGATATTAAGAGAGCAATGCACAGAGCAATAAACAAGACCTACTCCATAATGAATAGTCCTGATTCTACAAGCTGCATATTTTTGCTGTTTACTATCACTCTGCTATACTCAGGATTGGAAAGCTGTACTTGAGTGATTTCAGTTAGTAATGTCAGAGTATTGGACCGTCTCCATAGAAGGCACATCTCTGTTTAGCAACAGTTTTTTGCCATCAGTAGTTAGGTATAGACTCTCGGTAACATGGTGCAATATGTGGAGCTGAAAGACAATAATTTAGGAAATATTCCCTTCGGCCACTGTAGTATTTGCCCTGTGTAAATCAGAGATTCAATTAGGGAAATGTAATTAGATTACAGCTACATTTCTTTTCTTTCAATTATAATTTTATCATGTCCCACACTGAAAACTATGATCATGTAAGCATACAATGCTGTTGTATTAGTCTCTCTCACACATTTGTTGCTTTATTTTTTTAATCAAAAGTAATTCGTGTACAAACGGTATAAAAATATTTACATAAAAAATCAAGTGTCTTGAGTATCAAGAAAGTGGGCATTCTGTTGCAATATAATAAATCTATTTAAACATTTTTTTAAAATGTTAGCTATTTGTCAGTGGTTAAAAAAATCATACCTCTACTTCAGTAAATCTTGAAGTCATTTGTATTCAGTATTAATTGTCCTATATTCCAGGAGTAGGAGGGGTTTAAAAATCTCCAAAGGATCAAGCATAAATTTGCTCCACGACATTCATAGCAAGTCCCCAGTATTAGTGTTTCTTCTCATTCACGCACTTTACACTTTTTCTCATTCAGAGAAAATAAGTATCCCTTCATAGCCTATATGTATATCATTGTGTGCTGTTCCATGCTAGATCACCATTTAAACGGAGGAAAGATATTAAGCACAATTTTCCATTAACTGAATTTCCTGAGCTCTGCTGTTCATCAAAATAATTTAGGAAGACTTGTGTCTGGATAATACTAGCTGGATTGCCTTAGGTGATCTGAAGATAATTTTGAATTTGTTTTTTACACCAGAGATTTGTTTGTTTGAAAGACTAAAAATTAAGTGTTCACATTCTATGTTTATAAAACAAAGAAATTATCCCAAAGTCCTTACTCAGACAAAACTCTCTGGAAGTCAGTTCAGTAACATGTATTTCAGTAGCAAAAATATAAGAATCTCTAGACAAATCAGATGATCTCGTAACAATTCTTTAATAACTTATTTTGATGAACAGCAGTGCTCAGAAAATTCAGATGTGGGAAAACTAAACATTAATAGATTGAATTTTGAAGACAATGGGAGTTTTACCTAATTAAGAACTACAGGATTGAGTCTCAGTTTTGTTGGTCTTTCCATTGTGCTAAGAGTTTCATATCATAAACCCTGTCAGTTAAATAAATGTGTGAGAACAACTGAAGCAACATTGGTTCGGGATTATTTTTTCTTATGTCTTTAAAGTGGAACAACATCTGTCCGGTTGCTTTTTCTTGGTTTATCCTGCTGATCAACTCACTCCCTCCTAGTAGCTATGGTGAGTCAGTAATGCAGCGGGTTTCTTCTGGCTCTCTTTTTAATTACAAAATAGCGTATAGTGTATTTTACAACTCTAGCCATCCTGTTACTAAACAAGCTGTGTTTGGAGGGGGGTGGGGTGGGGGGTTACATGAATGAAGGAAAGGAGGATTTGGGTCTATATACTGTCCATGTCAAGGGAAGTAGAGTATGGGAGATTGATCTGGGCCAGTTCTTGGCAGAATAACAATAGTTGGAGGCTTAGCCATATCTATTTAGTCTTGGTCGGTGCTGGTTGTTTTCACTTGAATTTTTTCAGATGCAGGTGAAATAGGGTTTGTCACAATGTCACTGCTTGTCCTGTCAGAAGGTATATGTAAAGAGAAGTCTTGCATATACTCTGAAGGAAGGAAGTCATGAGTGTATTGTAAACTCCTGTAGGATCGAATATTTAATGGAGAATCAATGTAGAATGCAGAGCACTGTTCTGAGATGCTCTTGCTTGCCTGTTCCAGTTAGGCTGTTGTACTGTAAACCACTTTCCTTTCGGCATCCACTGTCAGCCCCAGGTACAGAGCAATGCAGTGTCCAGCCTTGAAGTGAGAGACAATACACTTTCAACAGCTCTTTGTCAAAAAGGAGCTGGTAGATTTTTCCTATCCACATGAAGGTGGAAAAAGGTATTTTTTGCCTCTCCTCTGACATTGGCATCCAAATAGGGAGCCAAGTCTTACACAACTGCCACATTGCACACTATCTTGATGATCAATGAACATGTGCCTTTCACTGAAAGAGTAGGCATGAGTTCTACTAAAACCTCTAAATGCTTTCCCTCATCTCTCCCTCCATCTACTAACCGATATCACTTCAATTCTGCTTGTGTTCTTCATCCGCATGCTTAGCTCCTCAGGATATGGGAGAGGCTGGGTAATATGTGCTTTAAAAGATTTGTGTCTATGAAGCCTTTGGGATATGTCCAAGAGCAATGTGTGGAACAATACAGCAGTAGTAAAGTCAAAATCATTAGGATTAACAGTGTATCGCCCATGGCTTTTGGTAGCTTTAGCTATAAATTCATAACATTTGCCTTATTTCCTGTAACCAGACTGATTAAGGAAAACAATTTATCACTCTTCTCTTTATAACAACCTTTTACAGACTTGAAAACTGTTATCAAATCCCCCCTCTTCTCTTCTCCAAATTAAACAAGCCTAATTTTTAAAATCTTTTCTCATAGGTTATTTTTTATAGACTGTCAGTCATTTTTGCTGCTCTCTTCTGGAATTTCTCCAATTTTTCCACATCATTCCCAAAGTGTGGCGCCCAGAACTGGACAGAGTACTCCAGTTGAGGTCTTATCAGTGCTGTGTAGAGTGGAAGAATAACTTCTTGTGTCTTGCTTACAACACTCTGCTAATACATTCCAGAACGATGTTCACTTTTTTAGCAACAGTATTACACTGTTGGCTCATATTTAGTTTGTGATCCACTCTAATCCCAAGATCCTTTTCTGAAGTACTCCTTCCTAGGCAGTCATTTCCCATTTTGTATTTGTGCAGTTGATTATTCCTTCCTAAATGTAGTATTTTGCATTTGTCCTTGAATTTCATCCTATTTATTTCAGACCATTTCTCCAGTTTGTCAAGATCATTTTGAATTGTAATCCTGTCTTTCAAAGCGCTTGCAACCCCTCCCACCAGGGTGTTGTCTACAAACTTTATAATTGTACCCTCTATGCCATTATCCAAATAGTTTATGAAGATATTGAATAGAACTGGACCCAAGACAGATCCCTGAGGGACCCTACTCGATATGTCCCTCCCCCTCCAGCTCGATTGTGAACCATTGATAACTACTCTCTGAGTATAGTTTTCCAGGCAGTTGTGCACACATCTTATTGTAGGTTCATCTCTAGACTATATTTCTCTAATCTGTTCATGAGAAGATCATGGGACACAGTATCGAGAACTTTACTAAAGTCGATATATATCTCATCTACTGCTTCTCCTCTATCCACAAGTCTTGTTACCCTGTTAAAGACATGTTAGGTTGGTTTGACATGATTTGTTCTTGACATATCCATATTGACTTTACTTATCACCTTTATTTTCTTCTATGTTTACAAATTGATTGTTTGCTCCGTTATCTTTCCTGGTACCAAAGTTAAACTGCCTGGTCTATAATTCTGTCACCTGTCCTTATTCCCCTTTTTATGGATAGGTACTATAGTTGCCCTTTTCCAATCCTAGGGATATTTTTCCTGTTCTCCACAAGTTCTCAGAGATCATCACTAATGGCTCAGAGATCTCTTCAGACAGTTCCTTAAGTATTCTAGGATGTATTTCATCAGTCCCTGCCCAGTTGAAGACATCTAACTTGTCTAAGGGCATGTCTTCTCTAGCAACGTTAAAGCGCTGCCTCAGCAGCGCTTGAACGTGGCTGTGTAGTTGCAGCACCAGCCCTGGGAGAGAGCTTTCCCAGCGCTATAAAAAAACACCTCCACCAGGGGAGTAGCTGGTGCACTGTCTACACTGCCACTTTACAGCGCTGAAACTTGCAGCGCACAGGGAGCTGTTTTTTCACACCCCTGACCACGAAAGTTGCGGTGCTGTAAAGTGGCAGTGTAGACAAGGCCTAAGTAATTCTTAATTTGTTCTTTTCCTATTTTAGCCTCAGATCCTGCCCCATTTACACTGATGTTTACTATGTTAGCTGTCCAATCACTGCTAACTTTTTGGTGAAAACTGAAACAAAAAAAGGCATTTAATACTTCAGCGATTGCTGCGTTGTCTGTTATTGACAACCCTTCATTATGGTTGGCGTTCCTTGAGCTGACGAAACATCCGAAACCAACTTCAGTCTGTCGCCCAGAGGACTACCTCCCAATTTAAAAATAGCTTAAGAATTTCTAACTGTGTCCATTGGTATTGTTGGCTTCTTCCTGCACATTTAAAATTTAACATGTCTAATTTTTGAGGGCCTTTTTCTGATTTTTGGTCTTGCTGATGAGTGAAAGGGTTGTAGCATATTCCTGGAGTTGACGAACAAAGGCTACACTCCAAAGAAATAAAGTGTCTTCATCACAAGAGTTCTTGCGGAAGAGCCTTTCCAGGGGTAGGCTTCTGTTGCTCTTCTGTCATTTTTTAAAGAGTTGTGCTTAAATTCCAGGGAGCGAGAGAATGCTTTTCAGCCTAGGAAGAGTAATTTTGAACTGAGTATATATATCTTTTGCAAATATTTACAGAGATGTGCCACTGCCAAATTAACAAAGAGAATTTTTGCATTTTCAAGAGTTACTGGTCTGACATAGACTAGGCGAAGTCTGTTAGTGGAGAAATGTAGTTTAAAAAGGCTGTGCTCTGTATTGTCATTTATTCTGTTGTACATTGAATTTTCTAAGTACTGCTTCGTTTTATATGCTTTAATCTGTGAAAAGCTGTCCAAAACAGATAAAAGTAGCAATACTGAAACAAAAAGTTTGAAGCAGTATTGCCTCAAATACTATTAGTTGGAGTTTTCCAGTTTAAAAAGATAGTGAAAAGGTCTTGGTCTTTCAACGAGAGATTTTGCAGCCTTCATTGGTGGAGCTGGCAGTTAGATGTGGAGGCACTGCGAGCCTCTGACAAAGAGGGAAGGTAGCTTAGTGCATGTCTACACTAGCATTTATGTCGGCCAAACTTTTGTCGCTCAAGGGTATGAAAAAACACATCCTTGAGCGACATAAATTTTCCCAGCAAAAGCGCTCATGTGCACAGTGCTATGTCGGCGGGAGATGCTCATTGGGCTGGTTTTATTGTACGATGGGAGAGCTCTCTCCCAACAACATAACTCGGATACATGAGCACTCTCATGGTGGCACAGTTGTATCAGTACAACTGTGCCGCTGTAAGCTTCTAAGTGTAGACTTGGCCTTAGTAAATGTAAGAATTGATCCGGTATTGTGGGGAGAGGACAAGTTGTCCGTAGCCTCCGTCTAGGATGCCATTTCTAAAAGGATTGCAATCATTTTGCCAGTAGACAGGAGTGGGCTAAAGGCCTCCTTCTCCTGAAGTCCAGCATAATAGTAAGTAGCACAGAAGAGTTCAAACTTATGGTCAGTAGTTTGATGCCCAACAGTACTAGCCAGCTAGCAATTACAAATAGCTAAATAGATTTATATGGTCTCAACATTGTTTTTTTAAGGTGATAAATTACGCTCCTTTATTACGTATAAATTGCAGTAGGGTCCTGATTCTTTGCTAAAACACAGCAGATGGCAACTTCTGAGTTTTTAATCCATTCCCAGGAACCGCTTTGTCAGTTGCAGTGGCATTACAAATCAGGCACTAGCCATTCCAGTGCCTCTAGGATGAGTGCATATTTCCTGGATATTACCAGTAAACTTGATGATTCGGGGAGCTGCTACAGCAGCTGGCAGAGATCATCTTGGGGTGAATGAGCCCTATAGGCAACAATGCATGTGGCACCTTTGAAGCATTGTGTGCAGCAGTAAAGAGGATCCTGAGGATGTCATCTTAGCAGAATAAAATTCCCATTGTAATTTTAAAATGAAAAGATTTGGTAGGGTAACAAATGAGTCTTTTGAATTTTTAATTAAAAAGGAACAGGAGTTTCCCTCTCCCCCTCGTAATACCTGCAAAATGACTTTTAAAGCTTTGACTTGAAATAGAATGAGGCACCAGTGTGACTCCTATGATGTAAAGAATTCCACCACAATGGAGCAACAGGAGCAAACATCTGATATTTATACTCGGCGGCTGGTAGAAATACCACAGCCCAACAAAGTGAACAGTGATTCTGTGAGATGCTGTGGGATTGTGTAGGTGTCATAGTTCAAGCTGAGTCTATATATCCACTGTACATTCTCTGTTTATTCCCTTTCTAACTGTTCATTAGTTGACCAATTTATTTACACTTGGTATGCTTAAAAATAGGAGTCGAATTTTTCTGGAGATTTGTTTGAAAATTTATGATTAAAAGATTTAAAATACTAGGACATCAAAAATTACGCTTTTTTTAAATTATTCCCTGTCTCCCTTGATTTATCAACCTACATGTTGTCAGCATAGCAAGTATTCCACAACTCCAAGTTCACAGACAGACATTTTCCATGCTCAAGCATAGGGAACTTTGGCAGATGTCAAACCTCCTAACAGTCCAAGAGACCAGGGCTCTTCATTTGCAGATGTTAGCAGAGGGCAGAGCTGGCTCTAGGCATCAGCAAATTAAGCAATTGCTTAGGGCCCCAAGCATCTCAGGGGGGGGGCCCCATTTGCTTTTTATTATAAGAACTTGGCTGTTTTAGAATTGGGGGAGGGGAGGATATTCCTGGATAGGGCCACAGTGGGCTAGTACTGGCACTGACAGAGGGATGAGATTGGGTAGAGACAGGGCATGGAAGAGGATAGAGCTGGAATTGAGCACTGGAGTGGGGCTGGTTTGCAAATAATCAAGTTTGGAGGAAGCAGGAGAAATAGGTAAAAAGGAGCTTACAATAGAAAGCCTGCGGCTGGAGCCAGGCACTGAACTGCTGTTGGGAAATAAGGACCAGTTGGAGCCTGACAGCAAAGAAAGTCTGAGCGGCTTAGCAAAACAACAATTTCTGCTCTGGGAAAATCTTTGCATACACAGCAAAGAGAGTTTTAAACTGACTCTCATGCTTTCATTAGAGTGTGCAGAGCTTTTTCACATGAAGCAGCCTGGCACTGTATTAAAGTGTCTGTGCATACACGCAGCCTGGTCTCAGGTGTGGTATACAGCAGCAGCCATTCTGTTAGCTGGGGTTTCTGTATATACTTATATACAGTATATATAATTCTATATATACGTAATTAGACAAAACATTAGAGCTAAAGCTAAATATATAAACATAACTTACACCCATCATTAAAATAGGGCCATTACATTAAACAGGAATTACTTGTGTAATAACCATCAAATTTGACACTGCTGAGCAAATAAAACACATACACACTCTATTATCCAAACTTTATTTAAAAGGCCTGGGCAACACCCATTAAAACCAAAGGGGAAATGCTATTATTTTCAGTGGAAGTTTGGAGTGGGCCCTTAAAAAGTAACACAATTCTAGGAGCAGAGTTAAGGTTGGTTGGGTTGGGTTGGCTATTGTTTCTGTTTGAATGAAGTGATAAGGGTAGTATCAGAATTGTTTAAACAGATGTGATTAATGGTATGCCTTCTCTCTAAAGCTGCTTAGCAACCTTAACTGAAATTTAACAAAATTGTTTGCTCTATGATCTTCAGTGGCTGCCTATTGGTATCTAGATACAATTGAAGGCATTGTTTTTGACCTATTATAAAAGCTGTAAATGGCCTGGAACGTACCTACCTGAGATCACCTCTTTCCTCATGCCACAAATGATACTAGGGCTGGAGCTCCCTTACTGTAAAATAAGGACTATTGATGGGATGATCTGTATGAGTCCCTTTGATTCTGGAACTCACTCCAACCACTTCATCTAATGTAGACAGAATCCGCCGAACTTTAAGGCATTGTGCAAACCCTAATTATTTGGCATTGGAGGAAAGGAAAATATTTTTCCATGTCTTTTTTTCTGTCTTGCTGTGACTGGTTGGGAGGAGCTTGATTAAACCGAGGAAGTTGTGCATTGTAACTGCTAAATATTGACAAAAGTGGCTAGAGCTGTGAATAGATTATCTAAGAAATATCCATATAACATAGTTTAAGACAGGAAGGGAAGAATATTATAAACCTTTGAAACTGCAGAAGCATGTTAGGTAGTGTGATGCAGAGATGGCAAACTATAAACTCAGGACCTAGCTAGGCTGAGATTTTCAAAGCAGAGTAGGAAATATAACCACACAAATCAGATTAACTTCCATTTTCAGATTATAAAAGACAACTAGTAGATTTAGCTGCACGTTTAATTAAAATTGATGTAATTCATGGGATTAAAATCCATAGTTGGCTTTCAACGTTTCAAACCTAACGTCCAAAATAATCTAGATTTGTTATACGATCTTAGGCCCAGGTTCATAGAGGGACTTCGGGGGTCCCACATTCAGCGTTGCAACACCTAACTTTTAGGCACCTCGCTATCCAATGTAATCCACAAACCCTTGGTTAGATATCTAAGATCCCTATACAATGCACAGGGAGAGAGAGGCAACTGAGAATGGGATCCACAAAAGCCAGCATACTAGGCAGGGAGTCACCTAACCTGGCCAACAGCAGATGCCAACAAGACAAGTCTGTCCTAAACCCTGTCCCTCTTAGGGAGTTAGGCAACTAAGTCCAAGCAAGAGGGAGGTGCCTATCCCTGCTTGAGATCCACAGACATCTGAAGTCAGGCATCTAAGCTATTTCTGATAAGAATGGCAGTGATGCACTCCCCCTTGACGCAAAATGGCAGGGCAGGAGGGGGAGAGGAGGATGCAGTGCACATGAGGCAGCAGTATGCATGCCAGATGCAGAAACGTAGGCCCCTAGGGGACTTTTACAGCAAAAATTAGTGAGTTTAGGCACCTATGGTTAGGTGGCAGCTTAGTGGGGGTTTGTGAATCACAGTGGCACCTAAATCTGAGTTTTAGATACCTAAGTCCCTTTGTGGATCTGAACGATTGTATTAAAGGATGACAGACATAGGTCTTTCAAATATACCATTCTCCAGCTTTGGAAAGTTCAGCATATCTTCCACTTAGCTCCCCAGCCCAGGACATACCTTCTCGAGCCATCTTTGAACTTCCTAGAGTTGGTTCACTCTCTTATTGAAGAGTATCTATGAGACTTATCAGAAGCCTTTAAATCTGGGTGAGACAAGCATTTTCAGCTCTACCACTGTTGTTTTGTATCTGATCATTACAGACAGTTCGTTCTCTGGAGAAGTCAATGGGACTTAAAGTTATGCTTAAATCTGTCACTGAAACAGGGCCTCATTTTTTTTAAAGGTCCTTTGTTTGCAGCATTGTAAGAGACCAAGGTCAGAGTTCACATGTTTACTATGCTTATTTATCTGTAGTAGGTGGCCCCTCCAGGTCAGCTTGAAGCACACGTCAAGATTTATATCACAACAGTTCTTTCAATACCTTTAGCTGAGAAAATCAGACCGCAAGCTGCAGTTTTCAAAGGAGTGCCTAACACATGTAGGCTCTTTTGAAAATTCCAACTTCATTCTTTAGTATTCACAGGCCAGCATATATCAAGCCCTAAATTCTCTTAAAAGAAAAAGAAAGAAAAAAAAGATGACGTTTCAGAAAATTACGGGTTCCTTCTCTTCCCCCTCCCCCAATCATCTTTTTGACCATCAGAATATGGACAGCAGCAAAGGTTAGGGGCACTCTGTATATTGATATAGACAATGTAGTCCTACAGGATCTTAAAGCCCCCAGTGGTGTGTGCAGATTCATTATAATACAATTATTAAGTAAAAAATATTAAATGGAGAAATATATATAAACATACTACAATTATTTTAAATTGTATATAATGTGTGTGTATGCATGGTCTCACTTGCTGAAAGCTCTTTTCTTTTGGCCTTATGTGTTACAGGGAGTCTCAATGTGTACAACTATAGTCACGTGGATTATTGTGTTATTTCCAACATACAGTATATATAAAATAGAGCTTAACCGTTCAGCTAAGTGAAAATTGAAGCTCTGTTAAATTTTAAGTAACAATTGTCCATCTGATATAGAAGGAGAAAGGAGGGTATTTATTTTCTTCCAACAGCCAAAAGGTGATCATACTAATAAAATTTGTTGAGATTGTCCAAGATAGTGTGTAAAATACTCATCCATCACTGTGAGCCCCTGGTCAGGGAATGACAATGCAGTAAATATCTTCAGCAGCTGCCTTGGAATGTACAAGCTGTTTTCGGTAGGAATTTTCAGCACTCACATAAAACACACTGTCATGAGTGACTGCCTGTGCTCCAGAGTCATTACTATTGGGATGATAGAACATCTTTCAGCGAATAACCAAAAAACTTTAAATGTCATGTCAAGTTTGTTGAAGCCATTTTCAAGCCTTGTTCAAGGTTACATGAATATTGAGTATGCTTGTTTTTAAAAAGTATAAGATCTATGAGAGGGATCACTCAAAAGGCTGGTAGATGAGAGTCACTTGCTTTAAAAAAAAAAAAGAAAGAAAGAAAGAAATTTGTCTAGTCTTCTTTCAGAAAGTCAATCAGGCAGAGCCATTTATTCATCAGCCAGTGCAACTCACAGCTGGTGAGATAAGTCAAGCTCGCTGTCACTTAGTTGAATATAGCCACAAAGAGACCAGAAAGGAAAGAAAGTAGATTATCTTGGATGATTAAATTACAATACAATTTTGATTTATTTAAAGTTTTAAAAATCTGCCTGACAAATTCTAAATTCTACAAACAAAAGACACTAGGTGGGTGATGTAATATCTTTTATTGGACCAACTTCGGCTGATAAAAAAGACAAGCTTTTGAGTTCCACTGATCACTTCTTCAGGTCTCAGAAAGGTAATCAGAGTGTCACAGATAAGTACAAGGTGGAACAGATTGTTAAACATAAAGAGACAAGTTGCAGGAAACCATTCAAAATGAAGTGAGCAATTAACACTTCAGCAGTCATAGGTCAAAGGAGAGTTGGTGGGTTACAGATTGTTGTAATGAGAAATAAACCTAGTCTCTCCATTGAGTCAATGATTTCTAATGTCTGGAAGAGTTATGAATTTAAGCTCCAAGGCTCACCTTTTGAAGGTGTTTTGTGGGTTTCCTTTGAGTATGAGGACTGAGAGATTAGATGTGGAATGATCATTTTGTCAAGCGTGTTCCCCCACAAGTGATAGGGTGTTTTTGTCTTTCATCATTTTCATGTATGAGTTCACTGGAGAGCATAGTGATAGTCTGATTTCCCCCACATACTTGTTGTTGGGGTATTTGATGCACTGAATGAGGTACACCACATGTTGTGACAGGCATGAGTAGGACCCATTCATCTTGAAATGGGTGCTGTGGAGGATACTGATCACTGTAGCAGTGTATGTATGGGTGCAGGTTTTGCATCTTATGTTTATGGCGGGGTCTGGTGTTGCTTTGAGTTGATGGGTCCTGGTCTGTGAGGAGCTAGTTTCTGATGACGAGTTTAGCAATGTTGGGAGGGTTCTTTGAATGCCAGAAGAGGGGATTCAGGAAAGATTTCTTTCAGATGTGGTCCCCATCAAGTATGGGTTATAATTCTATGATTATACCCTGTATGGGTTCCAGTGTGGGGTGCTAGGTGATAACAAGGTGTGTGTGGGTTCTCTGTATCAAAGCCAGTTCTGCTGGCAAATCTGCTTCGCGGATGGAGTGTCCTTATTTAGTGAAGACAGTTTTAGGTATGTTAAGGCATGTATCCTGGACTTTCTCCTCAGAGGGCTTTCTATAGCAGAGATGGGCAAACTATGGCCCGCCGGCCACATCCACCTGTGGGACCGTCCTGCCTGGCCCTTGAGCGCCCAGCTGGGGAGGCTAGCCCCCGGCCCCTCCCCTGCTGTCCCCCCTCCCCCACAGCCAGCGCTCTGGGTGGTGGTGCTGTGAGCTCCTGCCGGGAAGCACAGCGGCGTGGCTGGCTCCAGCTGGGCAGCTCGGCTGCCAGTCCTGCTGTTCTGAGCGGCATGGTAAGGGGGCAGGGGGAGAGGGGATTGGATAAGGGGAAGAAGGTCGTGGGGGGCAGTCAGGGGACAGGGAGCAGTTGGATGGGGTGGAGGTTCTGAGGTGGGATGGTCAGGGGACGAGGAATAGGGGGGATTGGATAGGTGTGAGAGTCCTGAAGGGCCTGTGGATGGGGTCGGGGCAGTCAGGGGAGCAGGGAGGGTTGGATAGGGTGTGGGGTCCTGGGAGAGGGTAGTCAGGGGTGGGGGGGTCCTGGGAGGGGGTGGTCAGGGGACAAGGAGCACGGGGGGTTGGTTGGGTGGGGGGGTATGAAGGGGGGCAGTCAGAGGGTGGGGGCCAGGCAGTTTGGGAAGGCACAGCCTTCCCTACGTGGCCCTCCATACAGTTTCAGAACCCCAATGTGACCCTCAGGCCAAAAAGTTTGTCCACCCTTGTCCTGTAGTAACTGAGTGCCTCACTGTAGATAAGATTTCTTGGTGTGTCTGAGGTATTTGCTCTATCTGTGAAGGTAAGAGTGGTGATCCATGGATTTCCTGTATATAATTGTCTGTAGGGTTCTGTTGGTGAATTTTTATCCTCGTGTCCAGGAAGTCGATGCGGATGTGGGAGTGTTCTTGAGAGAGTTTGATGAATGGATGGTGGTTGTTGAAGTTGCAGTGAAAATCTCTGAGGAAGTCCAGAGGATGAAAATATAATCAGCATATCGCAGGTGTATCATCAGTTTAGTGTTGTATATTTCAAGAAATTCTTCCTTGAGGTGGCCCACGAAGAGGTAGGCATATTGGGGAGCCAATTGTACCCAGGGCTACACAATACAAAGTACCCATAAATAGTACAAAATGATCATTCCGTATCTGACCTCTCAATCGTCAACTTCAAAGGAAATCAGCACAACACCTTCAAAAGGCGCACCTGGGAGCTTAATTTTATAACTCTGATAGACACAAATAATCACGGACTTAATAGAGATTGGTTTGATGTCTCATTATAACAATCTGTAACCCACTAACACTCCTTGGACCTGTGACTGCAGTGGTGTTAATTGCCTGCTTCAGTTTGAATGATTTCCTGCAACGTGTGAACTTCTCTCATGCTTAATGATCTATTCCAGCTTGTATTTAACTGTGACACTCTGAGTACCTTTGTCGGACCTGAAGAAGAGCTCTGTGATGCTTGAAGGCTTGTCTCTTTCACCAGCAGAATTTGGTCCAATAAAAGATATTGCCTCACCCACCTTGTCTCATAACCTGGGGCCAATACAGCTACAACAACAACACTGCACACACAAAAATATAGTCTAGCATGGGTTTAAAAATGTCAAACACCTTTCTGTGTCTTTCTCTTCTCACCTGAAGGCCCATTCCTGTAAGGCACTTGTGTTCTTCATTCCAAATTATTTCAGTGTCAATCAAGGGTGCTCAGCACCTGGCAGGATCTGGCCCTGGCTTTGTGAAAATGGAAGCTAGTTTGATAAATATGGTTTACTTACTTCCATATTGCTTCCCTTGAGCCACATTGTCTAGAAATAGCGTTTTCAGAGGTAATGATTTTCATTTTATGCCATCTTTTAATTCTTAACTGTTCATCCTCATGCCAACAATACTATTCCTTCTACATGTAAAATTACTCCAACTTTGTCTATTTTGAAGGCTTTCTGTATTGAAAAACGTAACTAGAGTAACAGTCTTTGTTTAACAATGAGATGAAGCTTTTATTTTCTTCTCTTCTACAGAGAACCAGAAAGCACACCTAGAAAAGTCACATTCAAACCACAATATCAATTTCAACTTCACAAGGACTCCAATCACCAAGGAGCTTAATTATGACATGGAAGCTAATTCCTCTACAGCAAGGAGCAAGGCTGTTGGAAGAAAGGAGACCTACATTGGAGAAAGCAACAGAGAAAAGGAAATGGAGCTTGTTGGCTCTGCTTCCAAAGGAGATGTTGTTCCTGAAGTAGAGGCTTTGCTGGCAAGATTACGAGCATTGTAAATTAATCCTAGAAAACTGATTAAGCAATCACTAAAGACAAGCTATAATAAGCTGCTACATTTTTAAAATACACATTAATTTTGCATGAGTGACACTTACGCACTTCTGTATTCCGAACTTCACATACTTTATATCTAAAATACAAATGTGTAATGCTTTGCCTATGAATTTGAGCCCATGGTTTATGCATAACTATAAGCAGGCTTGTATGCATTTCTACCTACTGACAGTCTGGTAATTCAGACAGATGCTGAATTACCCCAAGAAACAATTATTTTAGTGTCCAGACTTCTGAACACAATGTTATGAGAACTTTTCTCCACAACACACAGTACATTTTAAATAGTTTTAAACCATTATGTTTGGTCATCATCTAGGACTAATAAATAGCTACAGAATCAACCTGTATATTTTTCTATTTTATTTCTACACATCACCTGCAGTGTAATTTTTAGCACCTAAGGAAGTTCATTATTGTATCATATTAAACGCTTATGGAGGAAAATGTATACTATGTAAATTTCTCATAGCCATGTTTTTATTCACTTTAAATAAGAACACCAAAGAATGCTGAATAGTTTATGCGTTAGCTAAATGGTAACACGAACAGAAGCTTACATCTATGCAAGAAATGTATTTTATGTATGACTGATATTTCATTGCTGTTAAACTTGTTTGGATGATTGTATAAAACCAATGTACAAAAGTTCTATGAATACAATGTTGCAATTGTGCACATAGGATAACAGCTTCTTATTTTATAAGTAGCTACCAAAGTAATTTTTCACTACTTTTGCTTGAGTAAACATAATATTGCAATAATATAAAGAACGCCTAATGGCAGAGACCTCTACAATTGGTTTTCAACAAACTCATTTAGCAGTACAATCTCATTTGCTGGCACAGGAGGAATCTCACACATAATTGCATCTCCATTTTGACACAAGTCATTGTACACTGTTACATGTTCACTAACATATTTATTAATTGCACATCACCATGAAAAAAACATGCTACTTAAACTATCAACTTGAAAGCTACTGTTAGGACATTTGGTCATTTATTTCAAGTTCCTACTAATCAGAATGTGCTCAGTGACTAATACCTCTCTTCCAAATACTCTATTTTTCTTTATAAATGAGTCAGTTAAATGAAACCAGTGTTCTGGTGCATTTTATTTCCTTGTTTAAGCTGCCTTCTTATTTCCTGCAAAAAAAAAATAAAGTTAATTAATTAGAACTCTGACACTGACCTGTTTATGAACAGTAGGGCATGGAATGTTTTTCATTCAACACAGGAATTAGTCTTATGTTTTGGGGGCTGCTGAAACTATCATTATACCCTCTTGTTATGCTCCCCAATTTAGTAAAAATGAATGTAAAGCATAAGGAGAGATCAGATACAGAGAAATCCTACCAGACTTAAGACTTTAGTTTGCCAGAGCTTCAGTGTCACTTAAGAACCATGGAAGAAGTAACCATATTGAGGAAGCACTTTTGCTGGCTCCAGTTAGCGTGGAAGAGCCACAGGA
Organism: Lepidochelys olivacea; assembly: GCF_965140295.1. NCBI lineage: Eukaryota > Metazoa > Chordata > Testudines > Cheloniidae > Lepidochelys > Lepidochelys olivacea. The sequence continues at coordinate 69,431,398 of NC_140411.1, read as the reverse complement.
TCAGTGTTTAATGCATAGTGGATGGATAGCAGCTGCTAGTCCAAAGAATGGACTGGAATACCAAATTCATGTTGAGATGAATTTCATATCCACCCACACCTCATTATTAGGGTTACAAAGCCCCCTGCTCCTCCCCAGTTATCAGGATTTGGTACTCATCACCTCCACTTATCCTAAGACTGGATCTTTATGGATAAGAGGTGAATTTAAGACTCACCAGGACAGACATTCATGTATGATTTTATTTACTATAAAAGAATAAAAAATGTATTTTTCTACTTTTGGCAGACTTAAGTAGATGGGTTACCAAAATGCTTTCACGAGGATAAACAAAACTTGTGGTTGGGGGAAAAAAAGTCACAGTAATCTTTAGAAAAAAGAAAAGGAGGACTTGTGGCACCTTAGAGGCTAACCAATTTATTTGAGCACAAGCTTTCATGAGCTACAGCTCACTTCATCGGATGCATCCGATGAAGTGAGCTGTAGCTCACGAAAGGTTGTGCTCAAATAAATGTGTTAGTCTCTAAGGTGCCACAAGTACTCCTTTTCTTTTTGAGGATACAGACTAACATGGCTACTACTCTGAAACTAATCTTCAGATGGCTTATGCTGCTGAAAATAGCACCAAAACAAAAACAAAACCCTAACCATAATAATAAGGGTTGGGTATAGAGAATAGTAGTACTGGAGAACTGCAGCTGAAATATTACAGCAATGACCTTCTGAATGGAGATTCAAATATAGATTCATCTGCCTGAGCAAAATCAGTTTGTTCATTTGAATTAGTGGGTAATAGCCCACATCAGAAAACTGACACAATTCAGTACACTTGACAGCATATGTTCCAGATGGACACAGCACTCATCTAGGATGGAGACCAAATTATTCCTTTTAGCTTTTATCAGTCTTTATTTTATGTAAAGTTTAAAATTTTGGCAAGATAATAGGGCTTAGTAAACTACAGCTGAATTTTTGATGAGCAGAGAACTGGTAGCAGTACAGTAGCTTCCAACTTTCAAATATAAAAACTTTTTTGTTTATACGTCTCCTTTATGGCTAGCAACTTTTCAGCTGTGGTTATGTGAGCTATATGTGAGTAGTTAGCATTTATTTTCCCAATGGCTCTTTGTTTTGTATCATCATCATTCAATTAAATTAGAATTGTCCAGCTAAACCAGATGAACCCAATAATTCTAGATGGCAGTACATTTTGTTCTGCATTTCATCGCTCTAATTAAACAAATCCCTACTTACTTTATAGTTAAGCAAATGTGTAGGCTCTAGAGTGTCTCTTTATAACTATTGCTATGGTAACATTTAGTTTGGCATACAATGTGATTTTTCAGAATGACGAGTATTTCTCAGATAAAATGTAAATATGACTGAAAAACAGAAACCTCCACTGACTTTCTGTGGCTTCATATTATTCCTTAGAAATATTAGGCCTCAACAGCCAGTACTACAGCAGCAGTGGGTTATTTTCTTTCCCTTTGGGGGTGACGGGGGGGGTGTACTTTTAAAAAATCATGGTGCTCTCTGGCACAACTGGTTGTATTATAGTCGTGATCTTAGATTCACTGTCAATAATAGTTTTTGGTGCATAGTCTGTTGCTCAAGGCAACAGATTATAACATACCAGTGAGGTTTGGTGTAATTGGAGTTTTCCAAACACAAAAAACTTGGTGATTTTTTACAATTCACTTCTTGCAAATCAAGCCCATATAGAGGACCCTCTTGGAGCTGTACATTACTTCCACCTACATGACTCCAAAAAGAGCAGGAAAATTGAAAGGTTGATGATTGTTAGAGAGCCATTCAACAGAGCCCTACTTTGGTATAGTTTGTGTTCTATTTATTAGCATAAGTTAAGGACCCTATTTTGCAATAAAATTTTAAAATGGGGCTTCTACCACCTCCACCTATCCATTTCCTCACATTTTTCTATTATGCCTTTTCATCTGACTCAGGAGAGCAAACATGATTACTACATTGTCTTAACATATACTGTACGGTGTTAGAAGTGGTTCATTTCCACCTTGTATTGTTTGTGTCAGTGGGTTAAATTCATCACTGGTGTAATTCCACTTGAGAACAGGGGAAGGCATGAAGGCATTAACTGTTCATATCACCATCCCAGCATACCTCTAGTGGCATATTCACTATGGGTTAGTTTCATGAAGGGGACTAAGACTTGTCTACACTACACAGTTTTCTCAACAAAACTTAGTTGTGGAGGTGTACACACTACAGTGCTCCTCCCGCTGATTTAACGCTCCTCCTAGACTGACATAAGAAAACCACCTCCCCAAGCGGCACACAGCTTTTTGCAATGAAGTTAGAACAACACAGTGTCAGTAGACACTATGCTTCCTTATGTCACCTTAAGTGTCCTCCAGGAGGTGTCCCACAATGCCTATCAGAACTGCTCTGGCCAGCAGTTTCAATACCACTGAGCTGCTGCCAGGAACACAGGCAGTGAACTCTGCCTTCAAAGCCCTGGGAGTTTTTGAAATTCCACTTCCTGTGTGCTTGGCATGGAAAGTTCACATAGCATCTTCCCAGTTGACCATGCTGGCTTTCTGCAGCAAACATGTGCCCGGCTGGCGTACCCCAGAGTTGTTGGGTCTGTAGGAGAGGCAGCTGTACAGCTCTGTTGTACCTCTGAGCCAGTCTTAGGAACTTTGAAACCTAGGGGCAGATTGAATCATAATATCATAGAACATCACGGTTGGAAGGGACCTCAGGAGGTCATCTAGTCCAACCCCATGCTCAGAGCAGGACCAATCCCCAACTAAATCATCCCAGCCAGGGCTTTGTCAAGCCTGACCTTAAAAATATCTAAGGAAGGAGATTCCACCACCTCCCTAGGTAACGCATTCCAGTGTTTCACCACCCTCCTAATGAAAAAGTTTTTCCTAATATCCAACCTAAACCTCCCCCACTGCAACTTGAGACCATTACTCCTTGTTCTGTCATCTGCTACCACTGAGAACAGTCTAGAGCCATCCTCTTTGGAACCCCCTTTCAGGTAGTTGAAAGCAGCTATCAAATCCCCCATCATTCTTCTCTTCCGCAGACTAAACAATCCCAGTTCCCTCAGCCTCTCCTCATAACTCATGTGTTCCAGTCCCCTAATCATTTTTGTTGTCCTCTGCTGGACTCTTTTCCAATTTTTCCACATCCTTCTTGTAGTGTGGGGCCCAAACTGGACACAGTACTCCAGATGAGGCCTCACCAATGTCAAATAGAGGGGAACGATCACGTCCCTCTATCTGCTGGCAATGCCCCTACATATACATCCCAAAATGCCATTGACCTTCTTGGCAACAAGAGCACACTGTTGGCTCATATCCAGATTCTCGTCCACTGTAACCCCAGGTCCTTTTCTGCAGAACTGCTGCCGAGCCATTCAGTCCCTAGTCTGTAGTGGTGAATGGGATTCTTCCGTCCTAAGTGCAGGACTCTGCACTTGTCCTTGTTGAACCTCATCAGATTTCTTTTGGCCCAATCCTCTAATTTGTCTAGGGCCCTCTGTATCCTATTCCTACCCTCCAGCGTATCTACCGCTCCTCCCAGTTTAGTGTCATCTGCAAACTTGCTGAGGGTGCAATCCACACCATCCTTCAGATCATTTATGAATATACTGAACAAAACCGGCCCCAGGACCGACCCTTGGGGCACTCCACTTGATACCGGATACTAACTAGACATGGAGCCATTGATCCCTACCCGTTGAGCCCGACAATCTAGCCAGCTTTCTATCCACCTTATAGTCCATTCATCCAGCCCATACTTCTTTAACTTGCTGGCAAGAATACTGTGGGAGACCATGTCAAAAGCTTTGCTAAAGTCAAGGAACAACACGTCCATGGCTTTCCCCTCATCCACAGAGCCAGTTATCTCATCATAGAAGGCAATTAGATTAGTCAGGCATGACTTGCCCTTGGTGAATCCATGCTGACTGTTCCTGATCACTTTCCTCTCCTCTAAGTGCTTCAGAATTGATTCCTTGAGGACCTGCTCCATGATTTTTCCGGGGACTGAGGTGAGGCTGACTGGCCTTCTTCCCTTTTTTAAAGATGGCCACTACATTAGCCTTTTTCCAGTCATCCGGGACTTCCTCCGTTTGCCACGAGTTTTCAAAGATAACGGCCAATGGCTCTGCAATCACAGCCGCCAGTTCCTTTAGCACTCTCGGATGCAACTCGTCTGGCCCCATGGACTTGTGCTCGTCCAGCTTTTCTAAATAGTCCCTAACCACTTCTTTCTCCACAGAGGGCTGGTCACCTCCTCCCCATGCTGTGCTGCCCAGTGCAGCAGTCTGGGAGCTGACCTTGTTCATGAAGACAGAGGCAAAAAAAGCATTGAGTACATTAGCTTTTTCCACATCCTCTGTCACTAGGTTGCCTCCCTCATTCAGTAAGGGGCCCACACTTTCCTTGACTTTCTTCTTGTTCCTAACATACCTGAAGAAACCCTTCTTGTTACTCTTAACATCTCTTGCTAGCTGCAACTCCAGGTGTGATTTGGCCTTCCTGATTTCACTCCTGCATCCCCGAGCAATACTTTTATACTGTTCCCGGGTCATTTGTCCAATCTTCCACTTCTTGGAAGCTTCTTTTTTGTGTTCAGGATCAGCAAGGATTTCACTGTTAAGCCAAGCTGGTCGCCTGCCATATTTACTATTCTTTCTACACATCGGGATGGTTTGTCCCTGTAACCTCAATAAGGATTCTTTAAAATACAGCCAGCTCTCCTGGACTCCTTTCCCCCTCATGTTTGACTCCCTCAGGGAACTGATGGGCAGGATCCCCTGGGAGAATAAGTCTGCTTTTCTGAAGTCCAGGATCCGTATTCTGCTGCTCTCCTTTCTTCCCTTCTCATGGCATGGAGGAGAAGGGGCATGAAAGGGACATGCAGCAGTGCCTGCTAAGATCAAGGAGCTAAGGCAGGTGTACCAGAAGGCAAGGGAGGCCAACCGTCGCTCTGGTGTGGCACCAAAAGCATTCCACTTCTACAAGGAGCCGTATTCCGTCCTCGGTGGCAACCCCATGTCCACCACCAAAAGCCCCATGGATATTTCCAGAGAACTGGAGGCAGCGGCCAGCGTAGTCAACCCCGAGGACAAAGTGGTGGACAAGGAGGTCTTGGGACAGGCGACAGGATCGTCCAGTCGTGCACCAGGACCACTTTTGGACTTCGGAGTCATTTAGCCAGTCCCAGCTCAGGTGTGGATGAAGCAGGAAAGGGAACCTCCAGTAAGTATTCATTTTGCTTTGATATTGCATAGTTATATGAGGTAGAGGCGTCCTTCATTTTATTACATAGTGCACATGGGAGAAGGGAGAGAAATTAACAACACTAGGTACTGTTTGCACCTGCTTCTTATTCCCCTGTGCAGCTATGCATTGGAGACCCTGCAGAAAAGTTTGTTAACGCACACTCGGATTTCCCAGGAATCCTCCATAGAGAGCTATAGGAACCTTTCCTGAAGACACTCTGCAATCCTCTGCTGAAGGTTCCTTGGCAGAACTGCTTCATTTCTTCCCCTGTTGTAGAAAACTTTGCCATGCCAATCAGCAGTTATGTCTGCAGGAACCAAAACAGTACACAGGCAAGCAGCATACAGACCCAGTCTGAAACCACATGCACACGGGAGATGCACCCTTGCATTCTCAGTTACCCTCAGTAGTGAGATATCAGCTTAAATCAGCCCCACCTGTGGAAAACAGTTCCAGCATTCAAAATATGTCCTTCGGCACTTGTACTGATCCTCTTCTGAAACCACCCAGACCCATTCTCCCATCTTACACCTTCCTCCCCTGAGCAGAACTCACCACGTTTTGTGCTCTCGCCATGCTGCATGCTTGCCAAGGGTAAAATGAGAGAGAGGGATATGTAACTTTTATGATTCAACACTGTGAGTGCACTCACAATACTGACTCTGTGTATTGTTTCTTTTGCTCCTGCGGATGTGCCCTTGAGGGCCAGCTCCTACACACTGGTGAAGCACCTCTGTCAGATAAAGAGACGAACGAGGAGGGATAAGGAGGACATGTTTTGAGAAGTGCTGCAATCATCTGATCATGCAGCTAGTGAGTACACTGCGTGGAGACAACAAACTAAACATGGAGAGCCAAGAGAGGAGACAGGGGCAGGAGGGATAATAAAGCTCATGGAGGATGAAACAAAGATGCTCAGGTCCCTGATTGTGCTGCAACTGGAACAGATCCACACCCCTGCAGCCCATACAGAACTGTGTTCCATGCCCTCCCCAAATTCTCCACATACATTCTTGGCATGTTCCTGGCCCATCACAGTACCCCTTGCTCTACACCCCTACGGACATGCCCAATAATGACAGCTGGGCTTAGACAAGGCTGTGAGAGCCTCATTGGAGAGAGTGCTGCTGACTGTCATGTCCCTTGTAAGAAATGGAAATCTGTGCATTGCTGTTTAACAAAATGTGTTAGAATGTGTTAGAAATACGATTCTTTATATGTATCCTACACACACTGGTTGCCGCAGAAATTCATACAGCGTGGCAGTTGGCACATTTGCAGACTATAATTTACGCTCAGGCAGCAATCATTACAAAAGTCATTTGTGGCAGCAATGCATTACAGAAAGACACATTACTGGGGCTCATTGTCAAAATGCTGCTTCCAAGCCTCCCTGATTCTAATAGCTCCCCATTGAGCCCCTCTAATAGCCCTGGTGTCTGGCTGCTCAAAATCAGCCACCAGGCGATCCACCTCACCTGACCCCCACTCCTGGGGAAACTTTCCCCCTTGGCTTCACAAATGCTGTGCAGAACACAGCAGGCTGCTATGACGATGGGAATATTTTCCTCACTGAGGTTTAACTTGCCAAAAAGGAAGTGCCAGCGACCCTTTAATCTGCCAAATGCACATTGAATGGTTATTCTGTACCTGCTGAACCTGTTGTTGAAGCACTCCTTGCTGCTGTCAAGGTTTCTGGCGCAAGGCTTCATGAGCCACTTCAGTAAGGGGTAGGCTGGGTCTCCCAGGATCACTATGGGAATTTCCACATCCACTACTAGAATCTTCCTGTCTGCAAAGAAAGGCCCTGCCTGCAGCTTTCTTTTCAGGCCTGTGTTCCTGAAGATGCATGCACCATGCACCTTCCCTGACCATTCCACGTTGACATCAATGAAACGACTATGGTGCTCCACCAATGGCTGCAATACCATAGAGAAGTGGCTCTTTCTGTTGATGTCCTCCATCACAAGATGGTCTCGGGCCAAAATTGGAATATGTGTGCCACCTCATGCCCTGCCGCAGCTAAGGAATCCCATTGCCGCAAAGCCATCCTCTGTTTCCCACACACTGCCCAGAGTCACAATCCTTCATAGCAGGAGGAGATTAATGGCCCTGCATACTTGCATCACCACAACCCCCACAGTGGACTTCCCAATTCCAAACTGATTCGTGACTGACCGGTAGTGTCCTGGAGTTGCCAGCTTGCAGACAGCGATTGCCACATGCTTTTCCACCATGAGGACATCTCTCATTTTGGTGTCTTTGCGCTGCAGAGGAGGGGCGAGCTTCGCCCAGAGTTCTAGAAAAGTGGCTTTGCACATCCAAAAGTTCTGCAGCCATTGCTCATCATCCCATACCTGCATCACAATCTGATCCCACCCACTCAGTGCTTGTTTCCTGAGCCCAAGAGCGACGGTCCACCATGTGCAGCTGCTCTGTGAATGCTAACATCAGTCTTGAATTGTTCCTTTCCTTGGCACACAGCAGGGCAGGCAGCATGGGTTCCTGTTTAGATTTACAGCTCATGAAATACTGTAAGATCAGCCGTGTTATGTTCATAACACTCACCTCAAGACTGGTGAGCAGTACAGGAGCCATGCTTTCAGGCAGAGATGGTGGGTGCAAAGTTTACAAGAACAGTTGAGAAATAGTGTGAAATGTAGTCAGAAGCCCATGGAATGATGAGATGGAGAAAACTGCATCATGGGGCAGTGAGCCTGCCCCCATGATGCACTGTCATTCATTCCCAGAACTCCTAATGGAAGAAGGCGGCAATTTGACAGTGTGATAGCTACCCACAGTGCACTGCTCTCCTGGTCGGTGCTAGAGCATCAACTGTGGACACACTCTGCCAACACAAGGAGTGTTGTGTGAACATGCAGAAGTGATGTAATTACAGCAGTTTATGATCGTCAACCTAACTTAAGTCAACTTAACTCTGTAGTGTATAGCTGGCTTTAGCCTCAGCTGTGCAACACCTAATATTTTGGTCCCCTGCTGCCTAGTGAAAGCCACAGCCCCAAGTTAGGCTCCATTCTCAAAAACCAGCACACTGATTAGAGAGCCACCTTATCTAACCAGTCAAAAATGCCAGAGAAGGTGTGTGTAGCAGAAGTCTAAAGTGGCAGTTATGTATCTAAATCCCAGTTAGAGCTATTCTAACAACCCACTCACAATTGTCATTCTTTTACCCATAAAAAGTCTTCCTTAATATGGTGTTGAAGTAGAATGAACATGTCTCACTCTGATTGCAGTCAATACCACTCCTTTCTCAGCTGAAGGAATCAGCATTGACTGATCTGAGGCATTCCTGTCCTCTCCTTCTCTTTCAAATTTCACTGCTAAAGCTACTTCCTGGTCCATTTCTAATACATAGGACCTAGTTTTAATTCTGTCAACCTCAGTTTTTTTGACTCAGGCCACAAGCAAGAGTCAAACATTGAACTAAAAATTATAAGCAGCCAGGGCGACCAGAAATTGTTCAATTATGCACCTACACTTCTTTCTCCAGAGAAGAAAACTCACCTGTATTAAACCACTTTTTTTTTAATACGGTGCATGTGAATTTCATAGAACCTAGCTACAAAAGAAAAATAACTGACAATTCAAGGTCTTATAAATTGTTTCAAATTTATGAAAGAAAAACATTTAATTAGGCTTTCAAATTTTTATCAGTTCTAAGTAATGACTTATGCTAAGACCCCTATGTTTAAGAAATTCTATGGTGAACGTCTGTTATTAAATTAATTATGACAAAGATTAGTCAATCTGCATTCAATTATCTCGGTGTGCAAAGCAAGTGCATCTCCCCACTAAAAACACTTTCTGCATTATACTTACAGGTGTTTATTTGAAACTAACCACAGTATTCAAGATTAAGACTGTCTCTCTAAATTTTATTTTTAAACAATACCAGGACAGAATTCCAGGACAATACCACATCAGCTGCAATTGCACAATCTCAGGAGCTGTTTGGTATGGAATATTTTCCCCTTCAATCACAGAGTTAGATGTTACGTTCTTTGAGTGCATTTTATTCCTTTTTGTATACGTATTTCTTTTGGTAGTGCAGCGTCTGATTTTTGTGATCCATGGAGCCTATTTTTTTTGTACACTGAACAGTTACTAAAGGTCAATCAATTTTCTGCTAATAGCACACAGATGGATTGATTGGGTTCCTTATATGCTATATCAGTTCTATGTACCATAGAAGCATAAAACCTGAAATCAATCCACTTAGAGGTAGATAAGCTATTTAGCTTCAGCAAAACAGAAATGGTCCTTTTCATCTAAACAAGCTTATTCCATTGTTGATATCAGAACATAATGTATTCTGAAAGAGTAACAGGCCCTTGTTTTTAAATCTGCATTGTATTAGACAGCCAAGAGCTACAAGAAGATATACAAGTGAGGAGGCTGGGAAGCAGAGCCGATTAATGTGCAGGTTGATTCCACTTCTGGGACTTGAAATTGAATCTAGAGCAGAATGAAGCAACTGGGGGGGGGGGGGAATAGTCTCATCTCACATTGTTAAAGGTCATAAAGGAAATGAGGATAGGTGATCCAGGCTTAGTATGGCCACAGGTGTCTTGTGTATTGAAAGATATATATCAGAATATCCTGAGACTGGCAGTCCTGTTGAAAGGGGGGATGGGGGGAGGCCAAAAGAGATAAATATATGGCACGATAAACCTAAGGATACTTTGTCCTAAAGGTTCAGATCCACTCAGACCACTGTTCCTTTGATTAAAAAATGTCTTGATCCTGCTAAATAAAGTTCTTTGATGGGTGCAGGATCAGGAACAAGGAGTCTGAGATGCACCAACACAGTGGTTATATTTCTATACCGCCATGCTAGAGAACCCTGCATTCTAGGGTCTTGGTACCAAGAGTGACTGAGACAGGGAATGTTGTGTGGGCAGCACTCTGAACCAGCAGATATCTGCCATCATGTGCCAGCAATGCCCCTCTGCCATGTACATTGGCCAAACCGGACAGTCTCTACTGAAAAGAATAAATGGACACAAATCAGACGTCAAGAATGATAACATTCAAAAACCAGTTGGAGAACACTTCAATCTCTCTGGTCAGATTTGATTTGATTTGATTACAGACCTAAAAGTTGCAATACTTCAACAAAAAAACTTCAAAAACAGACTCCAGTGAGTGTCTGTTTTTAACTTAGGCTTGAATAGAGACTGGGAGTGGATGGGTCATTACACAAAGTAAAACTATTTCACCATGTTTATTCCCCCCCACACACATACACACTGTTCCTCAGGCATTCTTGTCAACTACTGGAAATGGCCCACCTTGATTATCACTACAAAAGGTCCCCCCTTGCCCCCCCCCCCCCGCTCTCCTGCTGGCAATAGCTCACCCTAAGTGATCACTCTGGTTACAGTATGTATGGTAACACCCATTGTTTCATGTTCTCTATTTATATAAATCTTTCCACTGAATGCATCCAATGAAGTGAGCTGTAGCTCACGAAAGCTTATGCTCAAATAAATTGGTTAGTCTCTAAGGTGCCACAAGTCCTCCTTTTATTTTTGCGGATACAGACTAACACAGCTGCTACTCTGAACCAACAGTGTTCATCACTTCCCACTGACTCATGAGTGACTTAGGAGTGGAATTTCAGATTTTGGAGGAAGCTGAATCTAGTCCACGCTACCCAAAAACATAATGGTTCTGTCATGAGATCTCAACACCTGTTCTTCAGGGCTAGATTTACTATACAAAAGGACACTACTGTCTTCCAGGTGCATTTCTATTTTCCAATATGCTATAGGGGTCAAGATGGCAGCAAATGACGTCATCTTTGTGGCTCTCTATAATATACCAAGATAAAACCACCTATAACACACTGTGTCTCAAATTATGCTGAGCCAATGTGATATACAAATACAAAAGAAGCCTTCATCATTTAAGCTAGGCTTCATTATGCTTTGTTCAACCTTGAATTGAAATGTCTAGATTATGCTGCATAAGCTTCACAGTCTAATTGTAAATATAAAGATGATCTCAGTAAAAGCTATGCTTAATTTGTTGCATTTCAATTTGAAGACTTGTATACAGTGGAAAATAAACAGTGCAACTACATGCCTTCCATTCAGTAAGATACAAATGGTAATTATACAATTTATAAATCAGATTTTTCTAATGAACTGTACTTTCTGGTAAGGGATGGAAACGCAAGGTGGAACTTCACCTTCAGAGTACAATGCAAGACCCATCAATTTCACACAGGTCTTCTCCCAGTAATGAACCTAGAACTTGACCCACCAACATTCCTCCTGGGACTGCCACTGAAGTTGAGGCATCTTAAAAAGTGGCTTAAAATGAAAGATGGGGAAGAGTTTGTCTCCTTTTAAGGCAGAATTGATCAGCTAAATGTATTTCCAAGGGGCCTGAATACTACATTAGAAATGCTTAGGCAAATACAAATGTGATGTTGCTACTGTGTAGTTTGTCACATTTAGCCATTCTGTCCTGAAACACCATTGTAAATAAGATATGAATAATGTCTTGATTATTTTTGAATCCATTGACATTATGGAAAATCAGATGCAATACTATTTACAGTAGTGACAGGTGTTTTTCACTTGAGGTGTAACAGATTCCAGTCTGCAAATCCACATGGGATTACACTGTTGAAACTTCCGGATGACACAGAAGAACAGCAGGCAGACTACAGATTTTCTCTGTCCCTACTGAAGTGCATAGAGTGTTTTATCCTATATATAACAGGATGATCTCTCATTAACTTCAGCTTTGAAAGACAATTTTCTACTCCTTGATTACAAAAATCCCTGAAGGATCAGAAGTTTTTATTTTTCTCAGAAGACCTGTGGTACAGTAAATCTTTCCACAAAGACAAACTGCAGAAACTAATAAATTGTTTGAATTCAATAGCACCAGGATACTAACATCAAAATCAGCAGTCAAGAACAAATTAAACCCTTACTAGGAAAGATTGTGCAGGATCATTGCTCACCCTTCTCTATTGATATCTTTACTAGTAAATATACAATCTATGTTCAAATAAAGTTGAATCAGGCTTAAGAGGATAAAAACAAGGATGTTCAGTGTTGAATCTTCAACTCAGTCCTTAATTCACCATTTAGTAGGCAGGTCTGGAGCTCCTGAGTTAGCACAATCTCAACACATTGTCTCAAAGAATTGACCTGCCCCATTTCTAAAGCTGGAATACAAATCCATTATGTAAACACAAGTGGTCAGACTAAAGGTCAGTCCTAAATTGCTGAGCACCTCCTAAAAATACTTAAAAACAACAGGAGCACTTGTGGCACATTAGAGACGAACAAATTTATTTGAGCATAAGCTTTCGTGGGCTACAGCTCACTTCATCGGCACTTTCATCTTCTACAGAAGTTAGTGAGAGCTGAAGGTGAATGGAGCCTTGCAGGATCATGCCCCAATGAATAAAATAAACAAAGGTGACTTGAGTGAAACCATTCCCTAGTGTGCTGACAATGTAAAATAAAATATTCCTCTTCGGACATTTTCCTGGCAAGACAACCTGACCTCTGACTGGTCTCAACAAGACAAAGTATAGTGTTCTTTCTAACTGATCAAGGCATCCACCCACTTTGGCTTTTCAATGCTACTGAATAGGAGGTCATGATTAAAAAATGAACATTTCCTACAGACACAGCAAAGATACTGGTGTTTCATTCTATTTATAATATGATATAACTGCAGTAATTCAGATACCATGGTGTGATAACTGTTGGTAAGTATGACTTTTTAATAGCAACCACTTTGTATGCAAATTACATTCTGAGGATGCTTAGTTGAGACTTTCCCTGTATGTGATTGTCTCTTCGAAACATGCATTTTTATTTATAAATACCATTCTAGGACTTAAGGTGGTTGAAAAAGTTTACCTTTATCATTGCTCGACAATGAAATGTAATAAGTTTGTAACATGATGGCAATATACAGAGGTCTTGTTCAAGTACAATTATAACGTTCCTCCAGTGAGCAATGACCCATCTAATAATGCTCTTATTTTATCTGCAAAACCTAGCGCTTTAAGTCTGGCCTTTATCACCTTACTATTAGACCCTTACAGCACAGTTTGATCCAAGACCCATTGACTTCAATAGCATTGGATATGGAATGACTTGAAATCTGGTTCTACTCGGAAAGCAACAGTACAAATGGAATCATAGGGCTTTTATGTTTGTTGTCTCATTGATTCCAATTCCAGTCGGCTCAGTCTGTAAGTACAATGATTATTTTCTAGTTGCCCACTCTGCAAACATAACCCTTCATCTGAGTCAAATTGGATTCTTTCTGCCTGTTGTTTAACCAGCAATAAATATTCTGAAATCAGACCTTGGGAAGCGCTCAGGTGCTCCTGTAACAGAAGTTATCCCTCCAGACATAGAGAGCCTGCCAGATTCCTCACTGATGCTATGGTTTCACACAATAGCATCTAAGTAAAGCTTTATCTCATCTCCAGTTGGCTAGGAGACTCCATTCTATCCCAGTGGATGATGACCTGGCCTTAATTATTCATGCCTTCATCACTTCTTGGCTAGATTACAGCAATGCTATATACCTGGACATAAATTCTTCAGCACTTAGGAAACTCCAAGTAGCACAGAATGCTACAGCATGTCTCCTCAGCAAAACAAGTCACCGTAAGCACATCAAACTTGTCCTCCACTCTTTACAGTGGTTTCTGACATAATTTCTAATCAAATTCAAGGTCTCAGGCCTTATCTTCAAAGTGCCCTATATCCTGGACCCAGGGTACCTAAAAGATCACTAAAGCTCCAGGATGAAGACCATGGCCAACAACTTTGCTTCACTGGCACAGTGGAACTCTCTACAATAAGGGTAAAGCTCGTCTGTGTGAGAGATACAACTTTCTCAGTGGCCAGTCCAAGACTATGGAATGAACTTCCATATGAAATAAGGACTATCACAATACTCACCACACCAAGTGCAAGGTGCAGTTCTTTGACCTTGCCTAATATAACATAAATACATAACAAGTATGTTAAAAACAAATAAACACCCCCGGTCCAAAAAAACCCCACCTACCATCACAAAGCATTCCACTGTGTACACTTCTCCCTTTGAGGAGAAGATGAGAGAACAAACAACATGTGACAGATGTTTATCACATTGCTTAATGCACTACTGGAAGGTGCTTAGATACAACAGTGGTGAGTGCAATATATATAAAATAGAATAGAAGATAGCAGTACCATGCAGTGGGTTAACTGTCATAGGGTTAACTACAATCAGCTGACAGAATGTTAAACTCTATTTGTCTCCACTGTCTGTAAAATCATCAAGTTTGTTAGTGGGCACAACTCCTCAAGGATGTGTTTCGACAAAACCTAATTTTCTAGTGAAGACAAACCTTGAGCATGCTTCTTTTAACACTCCAACACAGCCACCCAGGATGGAGATGTCAAAGGCAAATCCCAGCCCATATCACAAGACAAGACCAGGATATCAGATGCAGAGACTTGTGATGGCAGCAACCATAGATTTTAGCCTCTAAAAGAGGGGCACATTGCTCTCTTGACCCCAGGTTTTTCTGTAGCTTTTATCATAGTGCCATCTAGGTACTGATACTAGACCTGGGAAGGCATAGGGGATAAAACTAGTAATAACTGTGAGCTTGATGCTCAAAATAAGTTCCGTGTGGTGCTGCTGAGTGTCACAGCATCTAACTTTAGATGCCTAGAAAATAACTGGGATTTACAAAGCTTGAGTTAGGCCCTCTGGTTCCCTACAAAATGCACGGGGAGCCTTGGGCACCTCAGAATGGGATTCACAAAAGCCAGCATATTAGGCAGGGAGCTGCCTAAGCTAGCAATGGGAGATGTTGACAAGAGGGGTGTGTGCTAAGATCCACCCCTCTCATGGAGATAGGCACCAAGTCCAGGCTGCAGGCAGGTGCCTATCTCCATTTGCAACACTCGACTGTGAACATTCTCCTAGTATTAGATCATTAGAGTGTTTTAGCAAGGAGCCAAGGAGCAGGAAGTGGTTCTGCCACCACTCACCTTAGAATTTTTAGTGCAGTGATTAGAGCACTCACCTGGAATGTGGGAGATCCAATTCCCCCCCTGCCAGAAGGGGAGAAGGGATTCGAAGTGGGGCTCCCATGTCTCAGGAGAGTGCACGAACCACACCGCTATGGGATATTCTGATATAGGGTTCCCTCAGTCACTCCTGTTCAAGCTGTTCCACTCTGCATAAGTAATGGAGTAATTGGGAGCAGAGGTACTGGACCAAGATATTTCTTAACCACAAGACTGCAGAGTCATTCTCTCTGTGTCCGGTCCAATGACTATTTGAGTATTTATCCACAATGGAACAGTCACTGGGCCAGAGAGAGAGCACGAATCCCATCCCAGGTGAGTGGTCTTGCCATTGAATAGTTATAAGGTAGATACTGGTTCTCCACCCAACGCCACTGGATTTTGAATGGGATCTGATCCAACAGGTAGCTTCTGAGCACACCCACTGGATCAGGCCCTGCACACAAGTTAGACAACTAAACACCTATCTTCCCCTAGTTTGTACATTTTCTGAGGCTTAGGTGGGAGACAGGCAGCCGGATGTCTGGAGTGAGGCAGCAGTGCACAAGCCCCAAGGCAGAAACATAGGCACCTAGGGGAAGCTTTATCCTGAAAACATAGGCGCTGAGTGAGTTTAGGCACCAACAGGCAAAGAAAATATTTTTGGATAGAAGCCTGGAGCTTAATCTGACTCAAAGTCTTCTTCTGAATCCAGCAGACAGGACCACTGGCCCACAGAGGGCCCCAACCTTTTGGGGAGGATTGGAAGGGCTTGGCCTATCAAAGCCTCATAGTACTGGGTGAGTGTTCCAAACTGAAGATCTGATTATTTTATAACCAGAAGGAAGCCCCAACAGCGGGTGTTGAAAGACTGTCCTTGCCAGAGCCCATGAGAGAGCTGGGATAAACTCTGGTAAACTTATTACCGTGAATGAAGTTTCCTTTGTTGTTTTTAATATGTTTTCTCTGTAATGCTTTTTACCTTAAGAATAAAGCAGACTTGCTTAGAAGGAACTGTGGTAATCCATATCTGTAGCAATCACTCTGTTATCAGCCTCTGAAGCAAAAGCAAACAGGTCTGTTTAGGCAGACTGTCTTTTCTGGAAAAAACACAGCGAAAGCAGGCACTGTATAGCCTGAAAATACCCCAGTCAGAAGGGAGTGAGACATGAGTCTTCAGTCCACCCAAGAGAAGCAACAGCTGCGGAGCAGGAAGCCTGAGAGTGGGTGCCCTGCTAGACCTCTGAGGACAAATATAGGTGTAGGTGCCCCAAACTTTGACAACCTAAATCCACAAAAGCAAGAAATTCCAG
Organism: Lepidochelys olivacea; assembly: GCF_965140295.1. Classification (NCBI taxonomy): domain Eukaryota; kingdom Metazoa; phylum Chordata; order Testudines; family Cheloniidae; genus Lepidochelys; species Lepidochelys olivacea. The sequence goes on along the minus strand of NC_140411.1, from coordinate 69,414,727 downwards.
AATGTTTAATCTGCAATTTGTTTTTAATTCACCTCCTTATATCTTCCTACCTAACAGGAAAGTTCCATGTCATTGTATTCCAAGAGGCATGGCAGCTTATAGACACAACACGATGAAATATGTGTTGTGTGGAAATCTTGACTCTTCCAGTTCCTTGGTTTTATGGCAAAGTCTGATCTTTAACATTGTCGCCCAGTTTTGAGTATTTAATTTTCTGTAGACTAAGAAGAGTATCTCTCATGGAAGTTCTGAAGGACATATCACTGTCATTTATCTGTACATTTAGATTACCTATGAAGTTTAAAAATAATAATTTGTAGCAACAAATGTACACAGACCTGCCAGCAAACTACATACATATGGCATCAGGTCAAGAAGTAAAAAAGCTTCCATTCCAAAGAAACAGGCCTCTGTCCTTAAACAGATGAAGACTCCATTGTCTATCAGCAGAACTAGGATTACAACTCTCATTGCACATGATTCACTAAGGAGAGAAACACTTGGGAGTAATGTTTCTATATGTAGAGGACATACACGCTTCTCTTCTCCTGCCCAAGTTAAGGCAGAGCTCCTTAACAAGTTCAGTACAAGCACCTGAGAGCTAGGAGCAAGGCTGAAGATGGCTTACAATTTGAACTCCTTTCCCAACAAAACCCCTCACCTCTGGACTTCCATCCTTGTTCCGTCCAAACCCGAGTCTGGGGCAGGTGTTCCAAACTTTACATCAGTGTATCCCCTTTCTCAAGTCTAAAGGGCAGAATTTGCAGCAGCCGCTCTCTGCCATCCCCAGATGTGTGTTCTCATTTGGTCAGCAGTAATTCTCCCTTTTCCCCGCAGCCCTAGACCTGAGGGAAGGTTAGTATGTAACGCTGTATTTTCTTCTCCTCCCTCCACAGGCCAGGGGAGAGGAGCGAAGATTTTACAACCAGATCCTACTTCTTGATTGGACTCAGCTGTTAAGAGTTCCATAGATGAGACTTTCCTCCACCACAGTGTAAGTCAGAGGTTAAGGGTAGGTGCATTTCTAATGCAGTTGGGGGGCAGGCAGGTTGCTGGTATATTTGCCATTTCGCTTTGTGTTGCTTTCTGTTCCATCTTGGCCCTGCGGTTGTAGCAGATGCTCTCACAGAGGGTGGGATCAGTTGACATGGGAATTAGCAGCACAGATCCAAAAGGGGAGGCAGCGAGCAGCTTTGGAGCAGTTCTGGGCCTTTTGTCAGCCTGGACAGAAAATGTTTTTGGTGCCTCCACCCCCAGAGTGGCCAACTACAAAAAATGAGCTGGCCCTCAGGTGGGAGAATGGGTGCCTAGGGGATTATGGGAAGTGAAAGAGACAAAAGACAGTACTGCAGTCAGCTCTCTCAGAAACATTTAGGGGGATCCTAGGGGCTCTGAGCCCCTTATTAGTGACACCTGAGTTCAGGAATTACCATAAAATATATATTTTGCCTGTTTTTAAAATGCCTGTCAACCTGACAATCCAGAATGACTCCAAAAGGAGCCATTACCCCCTATGATATCAGCTCAGCCCGAAAAGAGCCTCCACACAGCTGATGAATCTATAAGTTACATTTACAGTCTTTTCATTTCCCAGATCAAAGTAGTGCAGGCCAGGTCAAAATGAACAGGTTTTACTCAGTGGGATTGTAAAGAATCATATGGAGATGGAGAATGAACTTGATCGAATTGCAATGAAAGATTAATTGTGTGACATGTGGGTAATTGGTTAATGGGACTGGGTCAGTGCCTTTGATGTCTGATGGTTTGAAAAGAGGACGAGAATGCAGTTTCAGCTATGTGACAAAGGCTTTACAGGCCAAAATGTTCTCAGCTCTGTAACTTCCACAGCCTGAGAAATGAAATAAATCTAAATGTAAATTACAGACTTGCCTGATAGGTGGAGGTATATTTTTGCTTTGACAATAACATTCATAGTATCAGTGCTTGAAGTACAGAGACTGATAGAGGCCCGAATAGGCACCCAGCATAAAAAAATATGATCTAAACAAATAAACTTGGATTAACATTGGTGCATTAACCTACAAATAATTAAAAAGAAAAGGCAATGGGTAGCCTTGTTAGCCACTGGTCAGGGTATAATGGGAAACCATTATAGTATGAAATTGTCAAAATGCGGCCTTGTCTGTGCTGCAAGGACATAAAAGAGCAAGTGGTACTTTTCACAAGAGTAGATGATTGTCCCTGGCCAAAATTTTCTCACCCTCTTTCCCCACTTTACTGTAAGCTGTCTGCCTGACTGCTGCCCTCCACTGCAAAACTGTCTGCATTTCAGCAGTGCTATATGCATATACTTTGTGAAGTACTTTGGGATCGAAGATGCTCCATAAATGTAAGATGTTATTAAGACAACATTATACAGGAAGTTATGTTGCATGTGCACTGGCCCACTTTCAAAAATTACTCATTCAGCTGTCTTATTTAAATTAAAAAACACTAAGATAGTTGTCATATCTGCAGGACTTCCCCAATTTCTAGAGGAGCCATTTCAAATTTATTTAACAACTAGGGCTGAATCCTACAAGTTGTTCAGTGCCTTCTGAGAGGGCAATGTGGGTTGGGGGCACTGCACCTCTCAGCAGACATACAACACCTTGCAAGATTGGACTTTTAAGGATAAATTCTGCTCTGGTGCCCACCAGTGCAACACCACCGGTTTCAGGAATGCATTCATACACACTACAAATTTGTATTGTAAGCAATCTGAAGAAACCAATTAAAATACACTTGGTTCAGTCCATTCACTTGGTTCCGTCCAAGATGTATTGAATCGGTTTGGAAGCAGTGTGGTTGCCAACTCTGAACAAGCATTGGAGGTTTAAAACTTCAGTTTCTGGAGTCATGTAAACACATGAGAATCTCTGCTTCCATTAAAAAAGATTTACAAACCTCACCGTTGAGGAGAAAAGCTTAAAGATGTGATCCATGTTCCCCACAAAGGCTTAAAAACCAGAGGGGAAATTTAAAAGGACCCACCGTGATTTTTGTTTTTGTTTTTTTAATCTCATAATTTGGAGGGACTGACCCATGATTTTTGCGCATTGGGGGTTGGCAGTACCACTTCTACACAAGTGCTTATATAGGCAAGTCCAGTTGCAATGCACTCTGGATACCTATCCAACAGTCACAGATTCCAAGCCCAGAAGGGACCATTGTGATTATCTAATTTGACTTTCTTCCTATAATACAGACCACTGAACTCCCCCAAAATAGCTGAGCATATCTTTTAATAAAACATCCCATCTTGATTTAAAAGTTGTCAGTGATGGAAACTCCCCCAGGACCCTTGGTAAATTGTTCCAAAAGTTAATTAGTCTCATTATTTAAAATGTATGCCTTATTTCCAGATGGAACTTGCCTGGCTTCAATTTCTAGCCATTGGATCGTGTTATGCCTTTTTCTGTTAGACTGAATTGCTCATTATGAAATATTTGTTCCCTGTGTAGATACTTATACGCTGTAATCAAGTTATCCCTTAGCCTTCTCTTTGTTAAACTAATTAGATTGAGCTCCTGAAGTCTATCACTATAAGTCATGTTCTCTAATCCTCTAATCATTTTTGTGGCTCTTCTCTGAACCCTCTCCAATTTATCAACATCCTTCTTGGATTGTGGACACCAGAACTGAACACAGTATTCCAGCAGTGATCCATCATTGCAGTGATTGCTCTGAAGTGGCTTGTTTGGGAACTGAAATGGCAGTATCAGGAGGCTGTCAAGAGCACAACTGCCTCATTTGGCAAACCTCATACAGTTCACGGGCTGAGGCCCTGCCTTCCTCCCTCCCTAAACCATACTTTCCTTCTGAAAAAAATCCTCCCCACCAGACTTACTAATGCCCTGGCTTTGAACATCTTCAGCCAGTGAATTACAGATGTTTTTTCTGGCTGCAAGTGTTGCTCTCACAAGCCACCTCCATTTAGTCAGCCAACAAACTAGCCAACAAACCCACTCCAGAGAGACCCCACTCCATTCCTGCCATCTTCATGTCCCAATAGCCTACTGTTAGTTGTACTTTGCACAGCCTCCTGAAGTCCAAAATTTCACCTTCTAAAATGAACATCTGTTGGCCTCTGCAGCCACATCCTTACATAAAAAGAACTGTTCAGAACATGCATTGTGGGCTAGCTCTTTGAGGACTTTGTGTCCACACTGTCACCAGATTTTTAAAAGTGAACCAATTAACTAACTGATCTTGAATCAGTCCTTAAACCTGCTGAGAGCTATCTATTCTTGTTGGTTCCAGGCCTACTTGGAGACATTGGAAGCAAGGATGTCATGTATAGATGCAAGGCATTTTACATATGGGCAAAAAGTCTTAACTGGTTCTGTGAATGTTAACTTAGTCCTGTGTAGACCATACCTCACGTCAAGACTTTCAAAAACATGGGCCTAAAGTTATACTCTTAAACCTTAATTTAGACTTGAAAATAAGTGACCTGATATTCCAAAGTGCTGAGCACCCAGAAGCTCTCAGTGACTCCTAATGTTGTGCTCCTATTTTTAAAAACCTTAGCCTGTTTCTCTAAATCCTCATTTCCTAAGGTTTAGAGGACAACTAGATATGGACTGGAGAGCCCATGTTTCATTTTTAGTTTTTCAAAACCCTGTCAGTTGCTGCAAAACCAAAATCAGTGGTTGTTCCAAAGCCAGGTTTCATTTTATCCATGCCACCACAATTTGGGGAGTTAAAAAAAAAATCTGGGTTTTAGAGAAAAGAAATGGGACAAAAATGCAATATTCTTGAGGCTCAGTTCTGCCTCTGATTTTAGGGATGCCACTCTCACAGGGTGCGCTGGAGGCAGAACTCAGCTCCCGGGGCTCAATATAAACTTTTCTGAGAGGAGATGTAAATTCAGTCAGAGACTGAAGCCCAGATACTGCAACTGTGTACCTACAGAGAGGTCACTTATGATTACATGGACACCCCTCCGCCCCAGTAAAGTCAGTTGGGGTCCACAGACATTTAAAGATCCCCTTCATGGATCTAACTGGAGGATCAGAACATAAATTATCATGTTGCATGTAAAATTTCAAGTTAATGTTCCAGTAAAATCTTTGGGAGTTTTGTCATTCAAGGGGAATTAATCCCCCACCTTGCCTGAAAAAGGACAAATTTGGGACAAGCAAATCAGATTATTCACCTTTACCAAAGAGGAAACATCAGCTAGCAGCAGCTGCAAGAATATCCTGCAATAAAACTTATATATATATATAGACACACACATAAACAGGTCACCGCTGTCAAACCTGCTGGAATTTTCCTAAACACCGGAAGAGTTTGAAGGGTCTGGCTTAGTAGCAATGAGTGGTCCACTGACAGTTGTGCAAGGAGGATGAGAAAACAAAGATTAGTGACTACTGTAGGGAAACAAAGTAACCATTAGGACTGTGTGCAAGTCTGTGATTTCATCCTCAAAAGAACTCAGCAAGCAAAAACAAGCACTGTACACTGTTCAATAAAGCATATTGACTGCCGATTTGAATTTGGCAGGAAAGTCGGACTGCAAATGAACTAATTTATTTCAATTCATATCAGATTAGCAAATTTGGAAGATGTTATATGAAAATAGGTAACAAGGGAGTCACAAAGACAAGGATTTTAAGGTCTTTCAGCAATAATGACTTTTTATATGACCAATTTCAGATTGATGTCCCTCCAGTAACTGCAGGGAGACCACAAGGGGCAGGGTGGGATTTTTTTTTAGGAAAGACTTTTCCAGTGAAATGCTTGGTTTGAAAAGAAAACTAAGAAATACAAATGTGAATAAGAGTGTTTCTAAATCAAAATGCAAAAGGAAAATCATACCCAAAGTGCTCCGGAGAGATTAAAAGACAATGAGAACTAACTGTGTACATGTTTAAAGCAGAACATAGCAGTCAATCAATTATTAGATCTAAATAAAATATATGAAATTATAGGCTATTGTTGTGAAGTATAAGATTATAATGATACGAATGGACTCTGCTGACATCATTGGCAAGAGCAAATGTCTCGTGACAACACAAATGATGAATAATCCCATAAGAAAAGAGAGTGAAAAAACAGGCTTGTTTCTGTAAGAGAGGATATAAATAAGAGGGGAAATGATAAACAATGAATGGTCTACAGAAGGTCAATCAGTAACTTTTCTTCTCCTTGTCGCAATACAAGACCAAGATGATATCCAAAGTAACCAAAAGGCTGCAAGTTAAAATAGTTAAAAACATTTTTTTTCACTCAGTGCACAACCAGAGCGTGGAACTCATTGCCACAGATGTTGTTGAGACCAGGAAATCAGCACGATTAAAAGAGAATTGGACATTTATATGGATAAAAAGAATACCCAGCATTATAATGTCAAGTATTTTAAAAAATAAAAAGGAGCCTCAGTGATTAAGCCAACCTCTAACTATTGAGTGTTAAGAGGAAAGCCCCTTTGTGTGGCCGAGTATCCCACATCTGCTACTGAAAAGTTTCTTGCATTTCTGTCTGAAGCAGCTGGCCACTGTCTAAGATAGAATATTGGAATGCGTGGACCATGATACAGTATGGCAATTCCTATGTGCCTATATAGCTGAAGGGGATTTTATCACTGAAATATCTGTGTAATATATTTAAATAACAGTAAACAAAAACCTTTCAATAGAAGGGATTGCTTTTTTTTTAAAAAAAAAAAAACAAGATTGCAAACTTCAAATCTAAAGATTGGCTGTTGGGGGGGAGAGTGCAAAGTTTATGGCTTGACCTCTTATAAAATCAGCATAATTGAAAAAATATCAGGTGTGGCTTTGGGTTTTCAATCCCCTTCAATTTGACAGAATCAGATCTGGAATTTTGATTCAGCTACATCTCTATTTCTTATATATTTTTTCTTTTTTCCCTTTCCTCCTTCTTTGTCCTCTTCCTTTCCTCTCTCATGGTGCTGTCCTCCTACTCCTTTCCATCATGCCTGTCTCTCAGGGGAGATAGACAAAAGCCGGTCTATTTTATTTTTAAAATTTAACAAAGAAGAATTTTGTTGTTAAGTATTTGGTTTAAGAAAAAAAATCAAAGTTACTTTTGAATATAATCATTACTACACTGTACTCCTACAAGGCTTACCCCATTCTCTCATTTCTGTAGCCTTTCAGAGTCTGTTTCTGTCACACACAGTCACATTGAGTAATCTGTATTCACAAGGAGTTCTTTTGTCTTCAGTGGGAATACTTGTGCAAGTCCCACTCAACATGACTAAAAGTGGCAGTAGAGAGTCTATGACAGTGACACACATCCTGCACACCTCGTCCATTAAAATATAAATATGGCTGATATAAAGCAGTGAGAGTTATTGTATATGGTGGTTTCCACAATAAAAAGTTAACTTTTACAAAAAGTTCTTATCCAGATATTTTCCTGTTATTGCTGTCCTATTATATGCTAAATTTTTAATGGCAACCACTTTACTTCAATGCTACTAATAGGGTGAAAAAAGGTTTCAATGAACTTTTATTATCTTATTATGGAAATGGGGATTTATAAAATATGGCCCATACATTTCTTTGTAGCATATGGGAGTGAAAAAAACTCATGTGGTTGTGTCTGTTATTTCCTAATTTAAGGGTAATAAGGATCTATCAAAAGGATTCTTCAGTGAGAAATGAGAGAGAGCCCTTTTACGGCAGAAGGTTAAACCAATTTTGCAGTATTTTTTTATTTTGCACCCACTGAAACACTGCAAGTGGCTTTGGACTGTCAGTCATTGATTATCTTTGGATTTACAGCCTGTTTTGCGCTTGGGCACGTCTCTCATTTTGCTATCTGAGCTTGTTTGTAACACAGCTCAAGTTGAACCATGTCCTTTTCTGAACAGTCGGTCTCTAAATAGTAACCTACTCTCTTGTTTTTACCATTCATTGCCATTTGATAATGGTTAGGTAGCCTACGTGAACTGAGTTAGCAATTTTGGTCCAATTCCTAGCACAGCACAAAAAAACACCGTCACCACTGGCACCAATTGCTACCCTTATTTATAGGCTCAGCAGCATATTAAGCTGTATCTATCCATCTTGGACTTTTATGTGGCACCTGCCCCACAAAAATCACTTTAAAAAGCGCACCTGCTTTTCTCAGTAGTGTGGTGACACAGCATAATACAGTAGAAGCCCAATTTTAAAACAGTGATTTTATGAATGACCCATTATATGAACCATTTTTTCTGCTGCCAAACGTGGCCTCAATTCCTCAGCCAACATTCAAGCGGGTGGAGAGGCCTGAAAAGACTGCGAGCTCTGGCACCTAAGAAGAGATGCAGTGCTCTCAAACAAAGACAAATCAGGCACACATTTGTTACCATTCATTAGGCACACTACCACTGAATGATTAGTACATTAATTTATTAACTGTATCTTCTGTAATTGTGAGATGTTTTATTTTACAAACTTCTCAATCCCCAGTTAGTTCATAACATAGGGATTCTATTGTATGCAGTCAAAGGGCCATCCAGGTACTTCTTCAGATGTTGTATGTTGTACTTTGTGTCACATAAAAAAAGGCATAACCCAGGTCATCTCTCCGATTCAGGGATAGAAATGAGATTAATTCAGCTCTAATTTAATCACCTCTGTTATCCAAGATCACTGAATCCTGCTGTGCACAAAACCTGTTTGTGGTGTACAGGTGAAACTCAATGGCTTTAGAGCCTTTCAGAAACAAAGATGTTCTTGGCTTTTCTGAGAAATTTAAGGTGTGTCCCATATTGTATCTCAAAGGTAATTATGCAGCCATATCATCCGGAATCAAAATGAGATTATCAAGTAGATCGAGCAATTTGTGGCCAGCAACTACGTCAGATTGCTAGCAATTTGGGAATCTGGACAACACATAAACATTTACCCCCGCCCCTTCTGTCTCTAAAATCTAGATGATATTATGAAATGTTGCAAAGACCAATTTATGAAGTATTTCAACTGAATCCTAATTTAGTAATCCTATGGCTCAGTCTGATAGTATGTTGTATGAGAAATACTGAATTGTATTAAACATCTATGTCATTGTGCAAAAGACCATAGTGTTAGTATTCAGACTATTTGTACTGATGAAAATGCAAAAATAAAAAGGAAGGGTCTAGAGGAATGGGGACACTCTATTGTTTTCCTATGTTATCATATTGAGATCATCCTGGGAAAATCTTGAGGTCCTTACTTCAGGCTTGATTCTGCCACCCTTATACTGAACAGGGTATTTCTTAAGACGCGTAAAGTGGCAGAACTGAGCGCTTTGTTTTTACTCAGTAACCATAGGCATTTTCCCCAAAAGGACTGTGAGATATAGGTCAATATTTTGTAAGGCAGAGGTTCTCAACCTTTTTCTTTCTGAGGGCCCCTCAACATTCAATAAAAACTCCACTGCCCACCTGTGCCACAACAACTGGCTTTCTGCATATAAAAGCCAGAGCTAGTGTCAAGATTCCTTCCCCACTCTGAACGGTAGGGTACAGATGTGGGGACCTGCATGAAAACCTCCTTAGCTTACTTTTACCAGATTAGGTTAAAACTTCCCCAAGGTACAAACTATTTTACCTTTTGCCCTTGGACTTCCGCTGCCACCACCAAACATCTAACACCGGTTACTGGGAAAGAGTTTGTTTGGAAACGTCTTTCCCCCCAAAATCCTCCCAAATCTTACACCCCCTTTCCTGGGGAAGGTTTGATAAAAATCCTCACCAATTTGCATAGGTGACCACAGACCCAAACCCTTGGATCTTAAGAGCAATGAAAAAGCATTCAGTTTCTGAAAAGAAGGATTTTAATAGAAATAAAAAGTAAAAAAGAATCACCTCTGTAAAATCAGGATGGTAAATACCTTACAGGGTAATTAGATTCAAAACATAGAGAATCCCTCTAGGCAAAACCTTAAGTTACAAAAAGACACAAAAATAGGAATATCCATTCCATTCAGCACAGCTTATTTTCTCAGCCATTTAAAGAAAACAGAATCTAACGCATATCTAGCTAGATTACTTACTAAGTTCTAAGACTCCATTCCTGTTCTGTCCCCGGCAAAAGCATCACACAGACAGAGAGAGAGGCTTTGTTACTCCCTCCCCCCAGCTTTTGAAAGTATCTTGTCTCCTCATTGGTCATTTTGGTCAGGTGCCAGCGAGGTTATCCTAGCTTCTTTACCCTTTACAGGTGAAAGGGTTTTTCCTCCGGCCAGGAGGGACCCCAAAGGTGTCTACCCTTCCCTTCACACCCATGACAGCTGGCATTAAGGGGTAGCAAACAGGACAATTGTCTGGGGCCCCATGCCACTGGGGCTCCTGCAAAGCTAAGTTCAGCTTCAGCCTCGGGTGGCAGGACTGAGGGCCCTGGATTTCATCCGCATGTAGTGGGGCTTTGGCTTTCTGCCCTGGGCTCCAGCAAATCTAACACTGGTCCTGGTTGGCAGCCCCTTGAAGCCTGCCCGCAGACCCCTAGGGGGCACCAGATCCCTGGTTGAGAACCACTGCTGTAAGGCATGGCAATCTATGTAAATATTAATTTGTCACGTGCCATGGCACTTGTAAATCTGGTACTTATGGCAATTTATAGATTGTATATGAATCTGTATTTTTCACATTTTCTTCTAATCTAAAACTAAGTGAGAATATTTGCCAGTCTCACCGATAAAATTTCATTCAGGATCCTCATGTGAGCCACACTATATAGACAATGGCCTATTACTGAAAATACACTGATATATGGGAACTGCATTTAGAACTCAGGTATCTTTTAAAACTGTCAAAGGCAGAGCTTGGTCACATAAATATAAATGAAAACCTGGTTGTATGACTGTTTGCAGTTGCATAGTGCACTTCATTGATAACAGACATGCTAGTGCACACACTGGGTTATGCAGGACTAAAAGGATTTCCCATTGCAAGTCTAAAATTTTTAAATTTGTGACTACGAATAGAGGTTTGGTTTTTTAATGCTGTTTTCTCACAGAAATGTCTGAGAAGGAAAGGAAAACTGACAGAGACGGTTGATATGCATAAAGATGAGATGGAGACATTTTCTCTTCCAAATAATTACCCACAGTCACAAATCTAGTCCTTAAAAGAACAGTCCTCAGTTTCTCCTCACTATAATGGATGGCTCAGTTGTTAATTCCCTAGCCCCTGAGTGGGCAGCTAACTGACGATTAGTTTTGCTAAGCAGGGAATTAATACTTTTCTTCCAATATGGTGAAATTCCACAGTGCGGAGGATCAGCATAATGCCTAGAGACCACTGGCATCCTCTACGAGGGGGGTGAAAATTTCACCCACATCAGATTCTTCTGCTCTTTGAAATACCTGTTCCACAGAAGAGTTACGGGGGACATGGATCAGCATTCATGACACGCTTCCTGTCAATACCCAGCCCAAGCCAGGGAAGCTAATGATCCAACTCGCAGAACAAATTCGGTGATGAATCCTGGGCACATGCTGCCTGAAGCATGCTGAGCATATGCTATGCCACCTTTTATTTCAGCTGGATGTACCATATTTTGTAGGTGTGTTCAGGGGATGGATATTGGAAGTAGATGTGCACAAGACAGCACAACCCTCCTCTGGCTACTATTTTACTAGGTAAAATCAGGAATAAGTCCACTGAAGTAAGTGGAATTATACCAATGTAAAACTGAGAGGAGAATTGGGCCCTTTTATTCTACTTGTAGCACGATTATGTTAGTTCTTACCAGTTTGACTTTTTTTTACTGGTTTATTTAAATATAACAGGCTGAAGGGAAGCAGATGGAGCCTTTGTTGTTGTTTAGTTGTGCTGTTTCTCAGGTTGGCAGGCCTCTGACTTCACCAGAAACCCAAGATCAATGGGTTTGGGAGACTGATGCCTTGCCTCGTCCTTGGATATGTGGGGGCAAACCACATACCTCTGACGGGTGAAGACAAAGGGAAATGTGCAAGTTTCATCTTGGCAAGCTTCCATTTCACTTGAGAGTTATTGCTATACAGGGCCAAATGGGTCCATAGGTTGATACCATATATTCTTCTTGATGCTGTGCCATATGGGAGGTTAGGAGAAGTGGTATGTGTCTACATTGTTTCTTGACTTTAGCAAAGCTTTTGACATGGTCTCCCACAGTATTCTTGTCAACAAGTTAAAGAAGTATGGGCTGGATGAATGCACTATAAGGTGGGTAGAAAGCTGGCTAGATTGTCGGGCTCAACGGGTAGTGATCAATGGCTCCATGTCTAGTTGGCAGCTGGTGTCAAGTGGAGTGCCCCAGGGGTCGGTCCTGGGGCCGGTTTTGTTCAATATCTTCATAAATGATCTGGAGGATGGTGTGGATTGCACTCTCAGCAAATTTGCGGATGATACTAAACTGGGAGGAGTGGTAGATACGCTGGAGGGGAGGGATAGGATACAGAAGGACCTAGACAAATTGGAGGATTGGGCCAAAAGAAATCTGATGAGGTTCAATAAGGATAGGATGGAAGAATCCAATGCACAGCTACAGACTAGGGACCGAATGGCTAGGCAGCAGTTCTGCGGAAAAGGACCTAGGGGTGACAGTGGACGAGAAGCTGGATATGAGTCAGCAGTGTGCCCTTGTTGCCAAGAAGGCCAATGGCATTTTGGGATGTATAAGTAGGGGCATAGCGAGCAGATCGAGGGATGTGATCGTTCCCCTCTATTCGACATTGGTGAGGCCTCATCTGGAGTACTGTGTCCAGTTTTGGGCCCCACACTACAAGAAGGATGTGGATAAATTGGAGAGAGTCCAGCGAAGGGCAACAAAAATGATTAGGGGTCTAGAACACATGACTTATGAGGAGAAGCTGAGGGAGCTGGGATTGTTTAGCCTGCAGAAGAGAAGAATGAGGGGGGATTTGATAGCTGCTTTCAACTACCTGAAAGGGGGTTCCAAAGAGGATGGCTCTAGACTGTTCTCAATGGTAGCAGATGACAGAACGAGGAGTAATGGTCTCAAGTTGCAGTGGGGGAGGTTTAGGTTGGATATTAGGAAAAACTTTTTCATTAGGAGTGTGGTGAAACACTGGAATGCGTTACCTAGGGAGGTGGTAGAATCTCCTTCCTTAGAGGTTTTTAAGGTCAGGCTTGACAAAGCCCTGGCTGGGATGATTTAACTGGGAATTGGTCCTGCTTCGAGCAGGGGGTTGGACTAGATGACCTTCAGGGGTCCCTTCCAACCCTGATATTCTATGATTCTATGTAACCATGTATATAGTCTTTGCAGTCTCCTCTTTTTCCATTCTATTTCTGATTGACATAGGATTTGGATCCATACTAGTGGCCCACAGCTCTGAGCAGGTGAGATCAAACTTTATTAAGAAAAGATATATAACCGGAGAACTGCAAAAGCAAGGCTTTGCTGGCAGCCTGTGATGTTGTAATTAAATCATACTTGTTCCCAAATGTTTATATAATACAGGTTGTTGAGGAGAGACCAAGACTTTATCAGCTTGCCAACACTGAAAACACATCCACTGTAGGATTCATGAATCCAGCTTCCAAAACAATACTTGTTCAAAAAACAAGAGAGCTATATTTATCATCTTCATGTCAAAGATCTGTGACTTTGCTCCCAGTGCATCTTTTGATATATTTAAATACAATCTGTGCATGGTGAGCCCAAACAAGAGACAGGAGAAGTGATTCCAAAGCAACATGTGAGTCTCAGATCCTGTTTACAATAGAAAAAGTACCTTTTTCTGAGGACAGGTTTCAGCGATGGTTGTAGCGGATCCACTGATGACCATGGCTTAACTGCATGCATAAACAAGGACAAATAGCACCATTCAGCACCATGTCAGTAATTGTAGTTTGTCCTTGTCTACATGTGCATCAAAACCATTCCAGCTGCAACCACTTGGGATACCCATTGTCAGTAATATGTATTTTTTCTCCTATAATATGTCAGTAATTGACAGTAATTGTCAGTAATATGTATTTTTTCTCCTGTAGCCAGAACGTGAGGCTCACCTGTCCCTAAGCCATTTTAATATATTAATAGCTATTTGATGACATACATTTGGAGCATTTTTTAAAACTGAAAACATCAGTTTTTTTCCCCACAGACAGCTGTAAAAAAAATCTCACATGGATATTTACACCCATCAGTCTTTATAATCCGGGTCTCTTCCAAAGAAGGTTGACATTCAATTTTAGGCAAGGGGTAAATTTTTCAAAAACTCCTAACTGAATTAGAAACCCAAATCCCATATTCAAAAGTGATTTGGGCACTTAGGTGTAAAAGTCTCATAGAAAGTCAATGGGAATTAGGCTCCTAAATTACTTTTGAAAATGGGACTTAGGAGTCCAAGTTGGATGCTTTTGAAAATTTAAGCTACAGTCTGTGGGAGCTCACTAAAAGCTTAGAGAGAAGAGGAAATACCAACTAAATAACAAACTCAGGAGAATTCTGCATGCTTGCCAAAATCTGTTACAAACCTATGTAATCAGATAGGTGACACAAATTTGGATAACAAGAGCAAAGTAGTAGCCAAGGAGTTTACGACTGTGTGTAGTTATGTTATTTGATGGTCTAAGAGTATGAATGGCAGGTTGAAAAGTGAATCTTTGTGCTCAACAGGAAAATGTATTTGTACTCATCTGAAAATTTATTTTCTTCAAGTAATAAAATCCACAAATCCATTACAACTGGTATTTCATTCTGCTTGCAGTTTGAGGGCAGAACCAGACCTTCCAGTCACTTACAGAAGGGGAGTGCCTACCACCTCCTGAAGTTCCCTCTAGTTGAGATAACTTCCACAGCCAGGCTAATTCAAATCTACCTTCCTGCATCACAAAATGTGAATATTTTTAGGAAACAAACCAGCAAGTTCTTCTTCTGCACAGGACGGTGTGTGTGTGTGTGGGGGGGGAGTTATGGGTATGCATACCTAGAGGAATCAGCACGTATCTGTGGCCTGGCCTTTTTGCATTGAAGTGCCCTGCATTTCGTGCAGGTGAGAAGGGGAACAAAGCCCTGAGGATTATCCACCTTGCTATATTCTGTGAAGCTGAGCAAAGGAAGAGAGAGCAGATTTTATTATTTATTTCCCTTTGGGGACTTTGTTCCCATGGTCCTGCTTCAGAGGAGGAAGCAAAATTGGGCTCAGAACCTGCTCTGAAAATATTTAAACTGGCTAGTGATCTATCTGTCCTCAAAGAGGCACACACTCCTGATGCTTACAAACTGCTGTAATCTGTTGCATTTCTTGCATCCTTTCCCATATATTTGGCACTGTCCTGGCATGTGCTGGCTTTCACGGTGTGTACAGCATCATGAGCTAGTCTTGTTTGACTCTGACTTTGAGCTCTGTGTACCTTTCTATCTTAGGTCTCTTTTCTTGTGGTATTTTGGATTCTCAGTCATATCTACAGTGTTAAAGTGTCCATCCTCCATATGTTTTATTCCTGCCTTGGCGGTGGGTATCATAGGCTGGGGGAGGCTGTGCTTCCCCAAACAGCCTGGCATGGCCCCACCCATGCTCTGCTCCCAGGTCCCCTCCTGCAGTTCCTGGTGCTCTGAGTCTGCCCTGGCCCAGGCTGGCTGGGGCTGGCCGGCCTGCGGTGCGGACTCAAGGTGGCTGGCGCTGTGGCCGCGCTGCCCGTCTGGCCGCCCGGTGCACTGGGGCTGGGGGCAGGGTCCATGCTTGGGGGTGCTCTGGATTCCTGTGAGGGAGGGAAGGGGCCTCAGGCACAAGGGAGGGGCCGGGGGCTACCCTCCCCCAATGGCTGGGTTACTGGCCACCCATGCATTCTGGACAAATTGACTCCCACTACTTGACAAATTTTAATTGCCTTGTCAAAGATTAATTCTGGGTCTCCCAGTAGTCTCCGTCTGAGTTTTTTTCTTTCAGATTCCAGTCACAATCTGGTCTTTTATCAAGGACTCAGCACCCAAAATTGCAAGATTGTTTCTTCGGCCTTCCATCAGTTTCACTTTCTTTTTGTGCCCTTATGTTCAAAACATCACTCTCATATTTCAGTTTTACAAATTTTTGTAATACAGTTTCATAGTTAGCCTCTGCCCAAGTTATCTGAAAACTGTTAAACTTCCCAAGAGTATTAGAACCTGCTATTGTTAGAAATAAGGCTACCTCTGATTTTCTTCCTTTTCACTGTTGCCCACTGATTGCAGATACAGAGGAAGCACTGTTTAAATCTCTTCCAGTTGTTTCCCATATTTCCAGAGAGTTTAATCTCTACTGGAACTTTTACCTGCTCCATTCTTCCACTCAAGTAATTTTCCTTAATTTCTATTTACACCTGGTACCATGTGGTGTTCAGTAATCGCTTTGGGCCTACGGTACTTCAAAGAGATCTGTTTATTCAGTGATGCAGTTCTAACTGCCTCTGTATCCAGAACATGGGGTTCTTCAGCATCCTCCCTCCGACTTCCAGTCTGGGAAGCTAACCCATTTAAAGGTACAGTTTCCAATTCCAGATGCATCATTGACTTCTTTGGATTTATACTGCTGTAAGTAACAAACAAGCTGTACATGTGCAGAGCCAAATTACCCTCTCAGCTGCAGCAGTGTGACCCCATTGCTGTCCCTGGGGTTGCACTGCCACAGTAAAGAAGAATTTTGTCTACAATGCATTAAAAACCTGCTAAAAGTTGCTCTCTTCCCCAACACACTTCAGTGTTGTTAGGGAAACACAGAAGGACTGTTTTCAGAGTAGCAGCCATGTTAGTCTGTATCCGCAAAAAGAACAGGAGTACTTGTGGCACCTTAGAGACTAATAAATTTATTTGAGCATAAGCTTTTGTGGGCTAAAACCCACTTCATCAGATGAATGAAGTGGAAAACACACTAGGAAGATATATATACACACAGAGAGAACATGAAACAATGGGTGTTATCATACACACAGAAGGACTGCGTTTACTGCCTGAAGTTGGAACTCTTCAACTAGGGAGGCAACCTAGTGACAGAGGATGTGGAAAAAGCTAATGTACTCAATGCTTTTTTTGCCTCTGTTTTCACTAACAAGGTCAGCTCCCAGACTGCTGCGCTGGGCATCACAAAATGGGGAAGAGATGGCCAGCCCTCTGTGGAGATAGAGGTGGTTAGGGACTATTTAGAAAAGCTGGACGTGCACAAGTCCATGGGGCCGGACGAGTTGCATCCGAGAGTGCTGAAGGAATTGGCGGCTGTGATTGCAGAGCCATTGGCCATTATCTTTGAAAACTCGTGGCGAACCGGGGAAGTCCCGGATGACTGGAAAAAGGCTAATGTAGTGCCAATCTTTAAAAAAGGGAAGAAGGAACTACAGGCCAGTCAGCCTCACCTCAGTCCCTGGAAAAATCATGGAGCAGGTCCTCAAAGAATCAATCCTGAAGCACTTGCATGAGAGGAAAGTGATCAGGAACAGCCAGCATGGATTCACCAAGGGAAGGTCATGCCTGACTAATCTAATCGCCTTTTATGATGAGATAACTGGTTCTGTGGATGAAGGGAAAGCAGTGGATGTATTGTTTCTTGACTTTAGCAAAGCTTTTGACACGGTCTCCCACAGTATTCTTGTCAGCAAGTTAAGGAAGTATGGGCTGGATGAATGCACTATAAGGTGGGTAGAAAGCTGGCTAGATTGTCGGGCTCAACGGGTAGTGATCAATGGCTCCATGTCTAGTTGGCAGCCAGTATCAAGTGGAGTGCCCCAAGAGTTGTTCCTGGGGCCGGTTTTGTTCAATATCTTCATAAATGATCTGGAGGATGGTGTGGATTGCACTCTCAGCAAATTTGCGGATGATACTAAACTGGGAGGAGTGGTAGATACGCTGGAGGGGAGGGACAGGATACAGAAGGACCTAGACAAATTGGAGGATTGGGCCAAAAGAAATCTGATGAGGTTCAATAAGGATAAGTGCAGGGTCCTGCACTTAGGACGGAAGAACCCAATGCACAGCTACAGGCTAGGGACCGAATGGCTAGGCAGCAGTTCTGCGGAAAAGTACCTAGGGGTGACAGTAGACGAGAAGCTGGATATGAGTCAGCAGTGTGCCCTTGTTGCCAAGAAGGCCAATGGCATTTTGGGATGTATAAGTAGGGGCATTGCCAGCAGATAGAGGGACGTGATCGTTCCCCTCTATTCGACATTGGTGAGGCCTCATGTGGAGTACTGTGTCCAGTTTGGGCCCCACACTACAAGAAGGATGTGGAAAAATTGGAAAAGAGTCCAGCGGAGGACAACAAAAATGATTAGGGGACTGGAACACATGAGTTATGAGGAGAGGCTGAGGGAACTGGGATTGTTTAGTCTGCGGAAGAGAAGAATGATGGGGGATTTGATAGCTGCTTTCAACTACCTGAAAGGGGGTTCCAAAGAGGATGGCTCTAGACTGTTCTCAGTGGTAGCAGATGACAGAACAAGGAGTAATGGTCTCAAGTTGCAGTGGGGGAGGTTTAGGTTGGATATTAGGAAAAACTTTTTCATTAGGAGTGTGGTGAAACACTGGAATGCGTTACCTAGGGAGGTGGTAGAATCTCCTTCCTTAGAGGTTTTTAAGGTCAGGCTTGACAAAGCCCTGGCTGGGATGATTTAACTGGGAATTGGTCCTGCTTCGAGCAGGGGGTTGGACTAGATGACCTTCTGGGGTCCCTTCCAACCCTGATATTCTATGATTCTATGATTCAAGAAACTCAAGGAAAGCCCTTCAGTGGAGCAAATGATTAAACATAATAACCTAGCAGTTCTGTAAAGATTTCAGAATATGCTTCTGAAATAAATATGTCAATAAAAAAAAAGTCACCTATCCACTGGAATTATAGAAGTAAAGGGGAGGATCTCAGAACAGGAAGATAAAAACTAAGTAACTTATGTGAAAACAAAGGATAACACTTTAAAATAAATACATGAAAATTAACTCCACTGCCTTGGAAAGAAGAAAGAGATTTTAATTATCTGGAGGCAACTAAAGAGTGTTAAGAAAGACCAACGATCACATATGCTAGAAGAATTTCTTTTTTCTCATTCTCTCTCCAATGCAGTGACTTCCCTTTTTTTAAGCTAGCTTAGTATTGTTTGTTTAATACTGTAGGTGTGCTGAGTATTACACGGACAAATGCAAGATGACAAGATCCCTGCCCCAAAGAGCTTTCAGCTCTTTATTTGCAGTGTATTTATGTATTGTTAAAAACTAAGCAAGCCCAGGAGACCATGTAATAATTTAATTTATGTAATTTGTGGGTGAGAGATGTTTCTTCTGTTAAACCCAAAAGAGCTGTCAATCGTTAGGATCCTGAGACACGCACTTGCTTTGATGGTGCCACAAATAAAGAAAGAAATGAAAACAAGGGACAAAACCTAAATAACTAGAACAAGTGCAACAACTAAAATAAACACTGCCTACAGGACTCTACACTTTCCACGGTTACTCCAGGTATGTTGATGCTTATAATTAAACTTAACTCTATATGAGCTTAGACATCTTCTTGCAGATTTTGCAGGAGATATATCTAACTGAAGTTATATTTGGGGACTGCATTATTTTTACCTGAGCTAAGGCTGAAACCAACTCCACATTTACATCTGTGGGTGGCTTGCAGCGGCTCTGTCAGCATTCTCAGAAATGGGACATTGTATATACAAATAGTTGAACAAGGCATCCCCTCCACTTCTGTGCCTGGAAAGGACAGAAAACCTGTGGATCCTGGGGGTAAGAGGTGTAGAAGGTGGATGTGCTTCCCACCTTCCCCCAGACTTTGTAGCAACTCTTCCAGAAGGCTGAGGAGCTGATTGTGGGAAAGGTGTATGGCAGACACCCAACCCCACCAGGAATGCACAGGACAGTTATTGCCGAAAGTGTTTGGTCGTAATTTTTTTTAGCACAGAGCTCCTCCAGTGTCCTAGAACTGCAACTCTTGCAAGAGTTCTGGAGCCAGCCAGAGTCAGGCTGGAAAGGAGCACAGTGTGACAGGGTCTGGTGGATCCCTGAGAGTAGCAAGTTTTGGAGGAAAAATGCAGTTTTTACATGAAATTAATTACAAAGGGATAAATGATGGAACAATCGACAAAAAAGTACTTGAGGCGTTATGTTCACAAAACAACGGGCAACCACCTGGACTGGATGGATATCCAGCTGGATTCTATGATACATCTCTACAAAGAGCAATTATTCTAGAGGCTGATATTCAATGAACATTTTTAAGTGCAATTTATAACATTGAACTATAATACATAGATGGTGGTGGGCGGGGTGCAGAGGAAAGAGACTGATGGCCAGTTCTTACCACGTGCCGAGCTGATTACCCTCAGTTCCCTTTGAAGGCATTTGGAATCCAGGTAGCTCACTGCTGGATCAGCTACATTGCAAAGGGTGCTCTGCATTTTTCAGTATCAAGCCCCGAATGCGGTAAAACAGTTAGTCTATATCCTTGCTCATCACAGGGACTGTAAACTGTTAGCAAAAAATGTTTAGTAAGGAGACTAGAGATATTTTTTCTTGAAACAATACATGTGACTCAAGATTCATATATCAAAAATAGACATCCCACAGTAATAACAATGCAAGATTAATAAGCCTCAAAACTTTCCAAAAAGGGAATAAATAAATGGCCATCACACTAGATGAAGGGGAAAAACCATTTGACAGAATAGGCCAGGATTAGTGTGTGTACACTGCACTGATTTGGACATTCCTTTTTAAAAGACATTGTGGGCTTTATTCAGCCCCACAAATATAGAGTATGCAAGCTGCATCCACCTGGAGTTAAGCGAAGATGCTTCAGGGAAGGTTGTTGGAAATATCTCCACCTCTTTCTTTCCTGTGGGTTAAACTGGGTGGAACAGCTTCAATTTATTTCTGGGGACCTCCAGAAGCACCCAGTCAACAGAAGCTGTCATAGGGGAAGGGGATGAGGCAAATTAGCATATTATCAAGGTGTCTTGACCCTGCTTTCTCTTCAGACAGACCTTCCCAATTTCTGGATGGATTTTCTGCTACCAGTGGCCTGCAGGCTGACTTCCACTGATGGAAAAAAACAAGCCTATTGTATTAAAATATAGAAGTCTGTGACATCACGAACAGCATCATCTTACAATCTTTTTCCATATTTTATTGTATAGATACAAATAAATGGAAGCAGAATAGGCCATTGCCAACTTGCCCCATTCTCTGAGAGAGATCTTAAGCTAAAGGCGTTAGCCATAGCTGTCAGAGAAAAATAAAGCTAGGCAGTGTATGAAAGGAAGAGAAAGGTGAATATAAATAAACAACAAACCATCAGTCACCTGTTTCAGAATGATAGAACCTGTTTAATAATGTTATCTTTACCCCAAAGTATGCTAAAGGCATTATATTTATCCTGCTCATTTTGCACGTAGGTGGTTAGAATGAGCACGCACCTCTTCAGTCACTTGGGGCCTCACAGCCACCGAACATATGACTCACCCTTCCATCTGATCTAGTGCACTCTGTCCTTTCTAAGATAACATTTTGCCCACTCCCCTAGCCTTCTAACCAAGCCCAACACCATCTGAAGTGATTTATGCACGCTCCTGTGAAGGCACCAAGCTTCATGTTCCTTGCTGTCTGTGCTAGCTGGCCCTCTGCAGAAAGCTGCTCTGGGCTTCATGGCAGCTTCTTACCCATACTCATAACTGCTGAAGTGAGCTGCCTAGTTTTCTAGCTGATTGAGAGGTGGTTGTTCCTGGCAGAGAGAGACAGGGCCGGTTCAAAGTTGCTGTAGGTGGGAGGCCCATCTCATCCAGCCCTGCCGTCCAGTGTCCACTTTCTTCTTTGTAACAATGTCTCCTTGTGGCTTAGGGTAATGCCAGAAATTAGAGTTTCCCTAGGTGACATTCATCTTGGAAATTGCAGGCATTTTCCTAATGCAGGAACCAACATTTTCAATCTGGGTTCTCACAGTCAGGCTATTTAGGTTCCTAAATAAAAGTGGCCTGATTTTCAAAGGTGCCAAGCACGGCTCGCCCCTTTGGCTTTAGTAAGATTCATGAGTATCTTATTATTGGTAGATTTTCAAATATAAAAGCCTAATGTTAAAATTATAGATAGGCACCTAGCAGACTGAGTGGTGTGATTTTCAAAAGTGCTGAGTAATGGGAAGTTGCATGCTCAGAACATTTGAAAATCAGGCCACTTACTTAGGCTCCTAAATCAGCATTTATTAGGCTTCTATTTTTAAAAAATCTTGGCCTATAACCTCTAATTATAAAATCATCTGGAACATCACAAACATTGTCAATATTAAATAGACGTTACAGAGCCCACTTTTCAAATGGGAACTTTAGATGGGTCACAGAATGCATAAAAGATCTAGACACAGCAGGAACTAAAAACTTAAAGACCTAGTATCATTAAACTTTTATCCTCTATCAAATTCCATTTAGTTAGATATAATCAACAAAAACTTAACTTGTGGGGCAAAGTCAGCTCAGTAAAAATGAATATCAGACTCAGTCTATTAATATACAGTACATATCTGCAATCTCCTTCAACATTTTACAAAATTAAATAAGGTTTGCTAAGGGGAAGAGGAAACAAATCACTAGTTTCCTATCAAAACACAATTCTCCCGATTAATGAAATGAAACCTCTGAAGTTGAATACAGCACATTCCAGGCAGGCATTCCTAGAAGCCAGTTAAACTGCCCTCCTGCAGCTGACAACACTGAAACTGGAATCAGGCACTTCCACCTGGCACATGTTTACTTCCATATTTAATACTTTGCATTTCAATAGAACCTTTCATCTAAGAACCTCAAAGCACTTGACAAACATTAACTGTATTCAACCTCACAAACCTCTGAAGTATTATACCCTTTCTAATGACAAAGAGGCACAGTAAGGTTAACTGACTTGCCCACAGCTCACACCATAGGCGCTGGAACTAGGAATGCTGGGGGTGCTGTTGAGCCCCCTGGCTTGAGGTGGTTTCCATCATATAGAGGGTTTATAGTTTGGTTCAGTGGCTCTCAGCACCCCCACCATACAAATTATTCCAGCACCACTGGCTCACATAGCAAACGCATAGCAGAGTTGGAAGTAGGACCCAGGTCTTCTGACTCCCAGTCCTATACTTTAACCAGTAGACAACGCTTCCTCTGTGCCTCTTTATGATGAGATCTATTCACCTTTTTTACTGAGCTGACAAAGTTCAGCAATTCTGATTATCATCATAATTCCGAGTTATGGAGGTATGTCTGCATAGCTGCTCAGGGTAAAATTCTATGGCCTGTGTTATGCAGCAGTTAGACTACCACTACAGAAATCTCTCTCTTATATACGCCACTATCACTTACACATTAAGGAGACTAAGCAGATTGGTGGGCGGATGGGAGATTAGCAAACACTTCTCCCATTGCTGTCGCTGTTCTGAACTCTGACTCCAACTCTCCAGGAGCGAGAAGTGCCTGTAAGGGAAGGAGAGGAGAGGCTGAGGCAGCCAGAGGCCTCTCCCAATCCCTCTCCACAGGGGCCCTAACTAGAAGGAAGCACAGGCTTTGGCCAGAATTGCAAACCTCCAGGCAGTTCTGGTCAAAATGGGAATGCTGACAAGTGTGAACAGCTGCAATTCACGTATGTGTGTGAGTGCTATCATACCGTATGTGTAACTGCTTCCTACATTAACATGCTGTCCATGTGTAACAAGAGCTAGCTTGCCTGTGTGTGCGCTGAGCATTTGTGTGTTGTTGTGGTGGGCAAGTTTGGCTGTCAGGCTCCCACAAAAGTGGAATCCACTGCTACAGTCTCTACTCAGAAACAGCGAAAGACTGAAATCATTCTTACTCAATGATTCTTCAAAAAACAATCATTTTATCACTTTTACAATCATCTTATCAATGTTTATAGTATTGCCAACCCCAAAGGTTCAAAAATCATAACTCAGACACGCCTCCTCCCTCATGTTTTGTTTTAGTTTTTTTTTTAAAATAAAAATTCGTTTTGTTTGTTTTTAAAAAAGGATTACTTTGTGGTTTTGCTCTGTCTTTTGATTTTTGAACCTTCTCCCCCCAGCATGTATGTGACAACTGTGGCCAATGCTCACAAATTTATTAAAGGTGACTTTGGCTCCTGCTGCTGGTGCTCTCACCCCCATATCTGTTTGTCTTCCTGCCTAGCAATTCTGCCTCCAATCCCCCAGCAATTCTGCCCCCCTAGTGACCCATTAATTCTGCCTCCTATCAGTTCTGTCCCCAACTGCCATCAATTCTACCTCCCATCAGTTCTCCTACCACGTTAAATCTGCCCTCCCAATCAATTTTATCCCCCATGGGTTCTGCTCTTCCAGCTTCCATCAATTCTACCTCCCAACCCCAATCAAGTCTGCCCCCCACATCAGTTCTGCCCCTCAACTCCCCATCACTTCTGGCCTCCATCAGTTCTCCCTCCACATCAGTTCTCTCCCCATCCCCAGCCTCACCTCTGCTCCTTCTGCAGTTACTGGGGTTATTCACCCTCTCTCCAAAGCCTGGGGGGCTACAGCAGGCTCCTCCTTGTGATGGTTCTTGGGGTACTCATGACCGTGAGTCACTTTGTTATCCGTCTTCCTCCCGTGAGAAGGAGACTGCCTTGTGCTTAACTGGGTGTCAGCTCCCTGACACCACCGGCCAGGTAGCCACCCAAACAATCTCCTCTGGGCTATGTCAGCCCTTAATTTTGCCTTGCAGGTTAACAATAGGTGTACCCCAGTCCCAGAGCCCCTTTGAAAAATTCTTCTTCTCCACTGTACACTCACAGAAATATCAGGTCTGTGGTGCCCAAGGGAATAAGTGTACATACCAGCCTGTATGATTTAACTTAGGATCAGCTACTTGCTTAAAACCGCAGGATTAAGATATATTTATAGTAAAAACAACAATATCAAATATTCAAGAGAAAGGAAGAAAAGATAATGAAAGCAAATGGTCACTTATAAAACAAAATCATAACATGCTTTCTAGAAACTTAACAGGCTAACTTCCTGTCTGAAGAAGTTTATCTCACTCCAAATGTCCTCTGCAGTATTTCAAACAAAGCTGGTTGTGAACCTATTTTCACGAATGTGAATACACTCTCCTTATACTTCCTAGGTGCAAAGTGACAGGGTGTCTTTCTGTTCCCCAAATATACTTCAAAGGTTTGCTGGACTATAAGATAAGATAAGATTCTCTTCCTCTGCTGTATGGTCTTCCCTGCTGACTTCATATCCCTCTGTGGGGTTGATATGTAAATGTGCTTTCATTGTGTTAGCTTACAATGCTTCATTTACATGTCAACAGAGAGACAGGCGAATAAACATCTGTTGTCTGACAGAAACCTCCCTGTTTCTCCATCGTTGCTATGATATAGAATCTAAGAATGCCTTTTTAGCATATGTACAGACTTCCTTACGTTGTATCTGTACATACATTTCACATCAATAACAATGACCAGGGTGAAGCCAGCTTTCATATAAAATGTCACATGATATTCTTTGGTGCACCAGAATCAAGATATTCTTGTAACCCTCTTGTCAGCTGGCACAGAAGGGTTCAGAGGTCACACACACCCTTCCCAGGCCCAGTGTTGCAGGGATGGAGAGGAAAGAGGGAGCTGAGGAGCCACCCCCTTTGTTCATAAGAGAAGAGGGAGCAGGGCTGCTGGGCTCTTTTGTTACCTCTTTTCCACTCCTCTCCTGAGAGAATGGGGTCAGCTTCTGAAGTTCGGGGACAGCTCTGCCTGCTTCCTGCAGCAGCTCTGATTGGCTGCTCTTCCCCTGGAGGGGGGCAGTGGGGAAAAACAGCCAATCAGAGGGGGTTTCCCCCAAGCAGGGATGAAATTTCTGAGAGGGCTGGAGCTTCTTGCATCATCACGAAACAAGCTCCATCCTCAGACAAACTCTTGAAGAAATTGCAAAATATCATAATAGAGTCTCAAATTAAACATATACCCCAAATTAGAAAACATAGTAAGAGGGCCAAAAAAGTGCCTCCCTGGCTAAACAAAAAATAAAAGAAGTGGTTAGAGGCAAAAAGGCATCCTTTAAAAACTAGAAATTAAATGTTCCTGAGGAAAATAGAAAGAAACATAAACCTGGCAAATCAAGTGTAAAAGTATAATTAGGTAGGCCAAGAAACAATTTGAAGAGCAATTAGCAAAAAGCTCACTGCAGAGGATGTGAGGGAGGTTCCTGCACCTGAGCCATTCTTTTTAGTTGACAAATCTGAGGAATTGGCCAGATTGAGACATCAGTAGAGGAACAAATTGATAAATTAAATAGTAATAAATCACCAGGACCAGATGGTATTTACCCAAGAGTTCTGAAGGAACTCAGATATGAAATTGCAGAACTAATAACTGTAGTATGTAACCGATTGTTTAAATCAGTCTCTGTACCAGATGACTGATGGACAGCTAATGAAATGCTGATTTTTAAAAAAGGCTCCAGAAGCAATCCTGGCAATGACAGGCCGGTAAGCCTAACTTCAGTACAAGGAAAATTGGGTAGAATTATCAGATACATAGGTTAACATGATTCGTTGGGGAAGAGACAACACGGCTTTTGTAAAGGGAAATCATGCCTCACCAATCTACTAGAATCCTGTGAGGAGGTCAACAACCATGTGAACTAGAGTAATTCAGTGCATATCATGTACATGACTTTCAGAAAGCCTTTGAGAAGGTCCCTCACCAAAGACTTTTAAACAAAGTAAGGGGTCATGGGATAAGAGGGAAGGTCCTCTCATGTATCAGTAACTGATTAAAAGATAAGAAATGAAGAGTAGGAATAAATGGTCAGTTTTCAGGGGGACGAGGAGGGTTGGGCCCCTGCTGAAAAGTGGATGGGCCAGGCCCATTTGCTTTCAAAAAGTGAGAGGGCTCTGCCCCACCCCTCTTTCAGCGCCCCTGCTGCTGCTATAGATTCTGATGACCCCACCATCAACCTCAGCCTGGACCAGTCCACACAAGAGGTCCACTTCCCAGACACTACAGTGCTAATAAGTGATGGTCACATAAACACCACCTTATACCGGAAACCTACTGACCACTATACTTACCTACTTGCCTCCAGCTTTCATCCAGACCACATCACACGATCCATTGTCTACAGCCAAGCTCTAAGATACAACCGCATTTGCTCCAATCCCTCAGGCAGAGACAAACACCTACAGAATCTCTATCAAGCATTCTTAAAACTGCAATACCCACCTGCTGAAGTGAAGAAACAGATTGACAGAGCCAGAAGGGTACCAAGAAGTCACCTACTACAAGACAGGCCCAACAAAGAAAG
The DNA here is from genome assembly GCF_965140295.1 of Lepidochelys olivacea. NCBI lineage: Eukaryota > Metazoa > Chordata > Testudines > Cheloniidae > Lepidochelys > Lepidochelys olivacea. Next base: position 69,387,520 of record NC_140411.1, on the reverse strand, counting down.
TAACAGAATGCCACAAGCCGTCACCTACAGCCCCCAACTAAAACCTCTCCAGTGCATCATCAAGGATCTACAACCTATCCCGAAGGATGACCCCTCACTCTCACAGACCTTGGGAGACAGGCCAGTCCTTGCTTACAGACAGCGCCCCCAACCTGAAGCAAATACTCACCAGCAACTACACACCACACAACAAAAACACCAACCCAGGGACCAAATCCTGCTACAAACCCCGGTACCAACTCTGTCCACATATCTATTGCAGGGACACCATCATAGGACCTAATCACATCAGCCACACCTTCAGGGGCTCATTCATGTGCACATCTACCTATGGATATATGCCATCATGTGCCAGCAATGCCCCTCTACATGTACATTGGCCAAACCGGACAGTCTCTATGCAAAAGAATAAATGGACACAAATCTGACATCAGGAATCATAACATTCAAAAACCAGTAGGAGAACACTTCAACCTCTCTGGTCACTCAATAACAGACCTCAAAGTGGCAATTCTGCAACAAAAAAATGTCAAAAAAAGACTCCAACATGAAGCTTCAGAACTGGAATCAATTTGCAAACTAGATACCATCAGATTAGGCCTGAATAAAGACTGGGAGAGGTTGGGTCATTACAAAACCTAAACTTAATTTCCCCAATACTAATTTCTCCCTACTGTTACTCACACGTTCTTGTCAACTGTCTGTAATGGACCACTCTCTTACCACTTCAAAAGTTATTTCTTCTTCCTTGGTATCCTGCTGTTAATTGATTTATCTCGTTAGACTTACCTAACACTTGGTAAAGCAACTCATATCCTTTCATGTATTTATACCTGCTCGATGAAGTGAACTGAAGCTCATGAAAGCTTATGCTCAAATAAATTTGGTAGTCTCTAAGGTGCCACAAGTACTCCTGTTCTCTGTATCTTTTACTTCATACATCTGATGAAGTGGGTTCTAGCCCACAAAAGCTTATGCCCAAATAAATTTGTGAGTCTCTAAATTTGTTAGTCTAGCCACAAGGACGCCTCTTTTTTTTAATAGATTCTGTATACATCTGCCACTCGCAGGCTCTCTGAGCAGAAACAACTGCAACGCCTGCTGATCAAATTAGCCATGTTAACTCTTCGGCTGTCTCTGTCTTCATTAGACTAATGAGATGATTTAAGAGCATGTATGTCTGTGTGAGAGCGCTTTCCTAGGTCACATGCAGGGTCTGTACAGCTACAAGTAACTGTGAATAAGTATAACTGTGACCCTCTCACGAGCTGTTTATCAAGCAGCTTATTGTTCTCTGTCCAGGAAAGGCGGTCGAAGGAGAAGCAATATTTTCTAATTTTTTCACTGCTGGATAGATGTAGGCACATGTGTAACTTCATTTCCTTACCAATGAGAAAGAACAGAAAGGCAAGGATGCTGAATAACTATTTGTCAAAAAATATATATAGTTATAAAAGCTGTGGAAATGTTAAACAGTGGGAAAGGTGTGACTGGGTATAAGTGCGTGTGTATGTGTAAACTAATTTAGCTGGTTTAATAGACCAAAAGATTATAGTCATGTAAATCCAGGCTAACTCCAATGGGTTTCGTCTGAATGTACACTGGTGTAACTGATATCAGAAACCTATGTGTGTATGTATATGTTGTGGGAGGATGGCAGTACTAATGCATCATAAACAAAATGATGCTTTAATATTTTCAGGCTGTTGAGTATATTTTGTTTTCATTAGCAGGCTGTCATATGCAAGGTCTGCCTTTCATGTAGACCTCCGATTTAAGTCTCATTGTGTTATTATCAGAGAACAGGCTAAAAAACACAATGCAGCATTAGAGAAATCTGAAGAACAGAAATGTGCAAACTTACTATATATTCAAAAAGCAAACCTGGCACTTCACAATAATAGTTAGGATTTGTATGGTGGTAGCACCAAAAGGCCCCTATCAGACACAAGATCCTATTGTGCTAGGCACTGTACAGAATCATAAGTGAGTCCCTACCCTGAAAAGCTTATGGTATAAATGAAACAGTGTACTATAAATATAAATCAAGGCAAATGATTTTGTAAGTAGAGTCAAGAATCAAAAAATCATACTATTTTCAATAAATATAGAAGGCCTAATTGGGGCACCAGTGTAAATCATGAGTTCCTTTACTGAAGTCAATGGAGTTACGCTAGTGTAAAAACAGTGTAAATGGAAGAAGAACTGGGCTTTAGAGACATTTTGGCCTGGCTTTGGCACCTCTTGACCATAACTACATTTATACGCTGAGCCAAATTACCTCACCACTATTAGGAAAAAAGTCATTCTGGAAATGTCTGCCATCCTCTCCCAACAAGAATACTGAACCTTGTTTTTAAGTACTTAAGACAGACTAATATTTAAATGATGCCAGTTTCCCATTAGCAGGAACCAAATGCAATAAGCACTACATTTTCAGAATTACTTTATGGAAAATGATATAATTCAGAAATTAACTTTAAGATAAAGCACTGTTTTGACAAAAGTACATTACAATTAGCATTAACTATATTGATTGGCCTATAACACTGCAACATTTACCAATACAATCTAAAAACATCTGCTCTTCTGTAACTGCTTATTTAGGTGGAAGTTTATGAGTTTTCTGTGCGAAATATCTTTTTTTAAATCACTTTTTCTTTCAAGTTACTGAATGGAAGTGAGAACACATCTTTCTAATAAATAGCGCCGGTAGCAGAAAGGGATCAATATGATGCCAGTAATAAGGTTTTAAAGGAAAATATGTGGCAATAAAAGGAGAAGAAAGGGAGATATTAAAATTGTTAATTGCAACCAAACAATAAAACTGTTGTAAAGAGTTCCAAAAAGTATTTCAGAGGAGAAAGTATAGTAATATTTATCAACAGCCCTTGTGTGGCTTATGTCACTTTCCACATACTGGGGAGACTCACCACCAAATAATTCTTCTGTATACTGTATGGGGTGAAGGTCTGTGTTCCTGAATACATTTTTGTTTATTTGATGCCTCTGCTTCAAAAATTCAGGGATCAAAAATGTCATTGAATAGAAGCTAACTCGCTCTCACCTCCATGCAGCCAGTGGCCTGTGCTGCCCACTGCCATACTGGAGCCTCCACACTTATTTATTGACAAAATATGCAGAATTTTAAAATATTGTGCACAGAATTTTTATTTTTTTGATGCAGAATTCCCCCGGGAGTAATACTTATAGATAGTTATCAACTCGTCTCTTAACCTTCTCTTTGTTAAATTAAATAGATTCAGTTCCTTGAGTCTATCACTATAAGGAATGTTTTCTAATCTTCTAATTATTCTTGTGACTCTTCTCTGAACCCTCTCCAATTTATCAACATCCTTCTTGAATTGTGTGTACCAGAACGGGACACTGTATTTCAGCCGCGGTTGCACCACTTTCAAATATCGTGGTAAAATAACCTCTCTAGTCCTTTTCAAGATTCTTCATGCATCCCGGAATTTCATTAGCTCTTTTGGCCAGACACTGGGAGCTCAGGTTCAGCTGAATATTCACTACTACCCCCAAATCTTTTTCAGATTCCATGGCAGAAGTCAGTTTAGCTGAGTTCAGTTGGTGCTCTTACAGCACAGGTACTAATCTGCCAATGCATCAGAAGGTAGAGCTGCATCAACAATAAAAATAAAATGAAATAAAAATAAAATAAAAGATTGGGACCACAGTGCTAACATCTCATTTTTCATTAGTCCAAGTTCAAAATTCACTTAACTCATACATGGAAGTGACTTTGATTCTCTCATTCTTAGTTCCTGGGGCCAGATCTTGAACTCCGTACTCAGGATTTACTCAGTCTTTATTCAGGCAAAACTCCCAAAGCCTTAGGAGAGAGGTTTGCCTTAGTAAAAACTAGCAAATGATTAGTGGCTTCTGTTTGGCTGAAGACGAGGAAGGAGACAGGCAGGCCATAAGACAGGATTGAGATGTATTAGCAGAGATGTGTGGGGAAGTTTTCACCATGTCTGTTTGCTCTATATCTGACTCAAGTGAGTGCTATTAGTTTTGTACATTCATGAGCACTGAAGTAATCCAAAAGTTGGTGGCAGGGAAAGAAAAAGAACAATAGGTGAGAGGTTTTAGGATAATTAGGCAATAGAAAGTCTAATACAATGCACGGAGGGTTTCACTGAGAGATTCAGTCACAGACCTGACTAGTGGTGACGATTGATATTTCAGGGCACCGTTTGATATTTCGGATCAAGCAGAATCAGGATCAGAATGTTTTCTTCCCATCTGAATACTGAGCTTGCTGAGACCACAATTAATCATTATTTCAGTAAGCCTAGGCTGAATTCTACAAAGGATTTTCTTTTATCCTGGCAACATAAATGGATGATATGGCCAGCACACACAAAGTTGGCAGAATTAATTGGCATGCCCTCCCGTCTCTGTTCCAGCTGAAAGAGACTTCAGTATTACAGGTGTTATTTGTTCCTCCACATAGGTGTGTGGACATTCACATAGGTCATGCTTGAGGGTCCAGTCCTGCTGACCGTTGATTTTATTAAGCTGAATTTGCATAGTAACAAACATGTTAAATACTAATATTTTTACTATCACTTGAGTTTACAGAAACTAAGCCAATAAATACAGTAGCAAATGAGCACAAAGACTGAAATTAGAAACACAAATACCATTCCCCACCCCCAAACTTGGTGATAGTTTTCAATCCTCCCATCCTGCCTTACATTCACACATTTCACAAACTGTTTGTAATAACAATATTAATTAACTACATGTTGTTCTGTGCTGAATTTTTACTGTCTCCTTATCTTTTGGGCTTGCTCATAACAACCATTTTCCCTGATGTAAAATTCTTAGCTACACTGAGATTTGTTACAGTTGTTCTTGGAACAACTAGAGCTCTTACTGGTTTTCTCCATGAGGATTTAATGACCTCCAGACATGGTAGTTTCCCACTTGAGGGTGAGATTTTCAGCAGAACCTAACTGACAGGCATACAAGTCCCACTGACTTGAAATTGCAAACTTTGATGGAAGAGTACAGACAGATAGATACACTGCTGCTTCTTGATTTGTAGAAGTTCAATATATTGGAAGATGATGCTGGCTAAAAATATAGCTCAAGCTATTTGCTTATCAGTTTGAGTTTGTATTGTTCTTACAGTAAAAATGTTAATGGGGCCCTGGGCTTGACCTTTACAGCAGAGATGTGCATTTTAAATGTGAAGGTTCCTAGCGGGAGAAAAATGCTACGTAAAAGTCTGAAATTCTACTAACAAATTAGGTAGCTAAAGAAAGAAGTATATGACATCCACGTTACCAATTTAAGCCTATACAATGGGAAAAGTAAGCAAATAACACACAGGTAAAATACATTATTTAAAATATGTGGGTTTAAACAAAAACATTTTAAATACCCCTAACCCCCAAAAAGCATGTTGACATCTTCTATTTGCAGTACATCCAGATGCGATATATCAGCAAAATAAGCTAGAAGGAACAGCATTTAAAAAGGCAATAGAGTGTAGATAGAGTTTTTTTTTAACCTCAACATCTCTAGTTAGGACAAAACAGCTTACTCCAGTGATGGGTTACTAAAAGGGTATTAAATAAGGGTGAAATGATCTGACCACCTGTGTTGGATGCCCATGTAAACCAGGCATTTTTAATGCTCCTGGGTAAAAAGGCAGCAGACAGCAGGTATGTCCTTGCTTCTGAAGCTCTAATTTATATTGAGCTTTTATTTCATGAAGTACAAAAGCCCAGTCCTAGCATTTAAAATTAAGTTGAATGACTTTGTGTTCGACTATGTTCATGCCAGCTAGGAGTTTCATGACTCTTTATTGAGACTTGATTAAGATTATGCTTAGCAGGCAGCATAACTGCAAAACTGCAATTGGTAGGCAGCATAACTGCAAAATCTTATTTTCATTGTGGAGAAATCATTGTCAAATTATTCTGATTCCTTACTTTGCTGACCAGGATGGAAAGCACAGCAGATAGTGTGAAGGGCATCCCTTTAAGACGATTGGTATATCCTGGGGCAGTATAAATGGACATAGCTCAATAGCTGGAGCTCTGTCCATTTACAACAGTGGAGGATAAGGCGCCTATGATTTAGGAATTCCTAACAGGGCACAGGATTGGTTCAGGAGGGCCTGGAGCAATGTGAGAGAGAAATACTGTAAAATCCTGGATCTTCCCGTACCCCACACCGAATATGTGTGCCTATGAGTAAAGGGGTGGTGCCTGCCTTTCCTCCATGCAGATAGACCCAACAGCAGCTCAGGTGGACAGGGCTACAAGCTCAAGTATCAGCCTGCTGGACTTCTATAGGATGACACATTGGGGAGTAGGAGTCACAAGGAAGGAAGGGAGAGAGGGAGATGGAAAGGAAGCAAACAGAAAAATAAAGAAATAATAATAGTAGTAGTAATAAAATAAAGTAATAATAATCATATTTAATAATAATTAATAGAGAGGTAGTGGTCACCCTTTATGTACAGAAAAAAAGAAAACACAACATTAAAATAAAAAGGGTAAGAGAGAGAGAATGGACAAAAAAGGGCAGATGAAAGTTTGTGTGGTGGGTCAGGTATGGACCTGCCAATTTATCACGACAAAGCAAAGCACAAAGAAAGGGTTGATTAAATTCACTTTAATGGTCATGCAAGAATTAAATAGTTATTGCAACATAAGTGTAACCATGAGGGCTTCATAAGAAAATAGGGTTAACTAGCTGGTTGATTCAAATGCAATTTAAGGATGAATTAAACATGATGAGCTGCAGGGCTAATAAAGTTGAAGCCAAGTTATGGAAAGCCATTAACAGTTCACTTTTAACATATGTCACATGCCTCACATACTTCAAGCATACCACGAATGACCACAGGGCAACCACTGTATGCCTGGCCACTTTTCAGTCAGTGACGTAGTGAGTGAAGCAGCAAGGACAAGATGAAGAAACAGCATGTGTGTCAAGCACCCTCCATTCTCCTGGGGGCTGAGAGAGAGAGACATTTTACCATTGCCAAAGGTAATACCAGCATTAGATTGAGGCCCAAAGGTAGGCAGGATGTAGGGTAGGGAACTGAAACAGCATAATACATGCAAAGATACATAGCTAGGAAATTATTTTAACCATTCTGAAAAATACTTAAATCTATCTACAACTCCTACACATTTTCGTTTCCCCTTAATTAAAATAGTTCCCAATTAAGCCAGGCTTCAAAAGTAATGTGAGCACTTCTAATGCAATAACATCTCATTTTTATAAACACTCAAAAAGGCAAGTTAGAGCTGAACCCTGAGTCTCACTCCAAGTTCGTGGTTGTTGTATGTTTTGTAACACCAGGGCCAAAGTCATCCCTGGACTAGGACCACTGACTGTAACGGGGCTGAGCCCGTGCAAGCATGAGTTTGTCCCACATGGCTTCATTGCATGCTAAGACTCATAGTACTGCAAGGTTTCAGAGTAACAGCCGTGTTAGTCTGTATTCGCAAAAAGAAAAGGAATACTTATGGCACCTTAGAGACTAAACAATTTATTTGAGCATAAGCTTTCGTGAGCTACAGCTCCTTCATCAGATGTACTTCATCCGATGAAGTGAGCTGTAGCTCACGAAAGCTTATGCTCAAATAAATTGGTTAGTCTCTAAGGTGCCACAAGTACTCCTTTTCTTTTTTCATAGTACTGCAACTCACTGTGATGCTCTATACTGACATTCCCAGAGTATTGTGGGACAACTTGTCAGCCCATTCTAAGGATTGTGGGAAGAAATGGTCTCTAGGCCTGCAAAATGCACTTCCTGGCAGGACTCAAGCTTTGCTGTTATGTGAAAACAGCCTACTCTTCTTAATAACTGAGACTGTCTTGACTTGAAGGAAACCCTAATGCACTGATTCAGGGATTGTCCAACATTCAATAAATCTTCTATCTCTTAGTTTGTCCTTAATAATAAATTGAGTCTGGCCATGAATGAGGAGACAGTTGGCTACCAAGTGCAAAATACCTGTACTAAGGGCATCACTAGGGGTGTGAAACTTAATTGGAAACACACATTATGCAATATTCTTTAACAGTCTTAACTTCCCCACTTTCCGCTGGGGTCAAAGCCACAGCAACATTGAGCTATGCCTCAGTTTCCCCACTTGTGGCTGGGAATCTGGAGGTAGCGAAACTGAGCTGTGCCTCAGAGTTCCCTTTTTTGGCTGAGGTGTTCACTACACCAATAATGAGATCTACCTTGGTCTCTCCAATTTTGACTGGGGGAGGGGGGGGGGGGGTCTTAGCTTCATGAACACTCCGCTGTGCCTCTGTTTCCACACTTTTGGCTGAGGTCATAGCCACAGAAATATTAAGCCGTACTCAGATTCCCCAATAAGGAATGGCAGTGGGGATTTACATAGGTTTCCTCCCACCTGCCCCCACAGAGTAATCTGCATGAAGAATGAAGCATGCATTTCTGCCGATATGAATATATCTAACAACTAAATGGTCTTTAGCCTGTTTTTGCCCTATTCTGACTTACCTTCTTTCCCCTTTATTGTTAATATGAATTCTGTTAAGCCTTTGGTCACAATCTTTTTAGTTAACACTGAAACAAAAGAGTCATTGAGCACCTCAGACTAACCCTCAGTGTAGACAGCAGTAAGTAGATGGGAGAGTTCTCCCGTTGACCTAGCTACTCCTTCTTGTGGAGGGAGAGTACTTACGGTGACTGGAGAACCCCTCCAATTCACGTAGGTAGTGTATTCACTGAAGTGCTACAGTGGTGCAGCTGTGCCACTGTAGCAGTTTATGTGCAGACATACTGTGACGCTACGCGCCGTAGTCTTCATAGAGATATTGTTATGATATGAATATGGCATATCTAAAATGTATTTTATGCAAGATGGGTCTTGTGAGCTATCATTGGAAAGGTTATGACTTACTGAATATGTATACATGTACCATTTTTGTATCTAAAGTTAGGAATATGGATTATGTATTAATTACAAAAAGAGTTTGCACCTGGGGAATGCCCACCAGACAAAATGCAATCAGTCTGGCTGGTTAGTCAATGAGCTATTAGAGAGAACAATAGGACTTTGAAGATGCTAATCTCCCACCTTCCTGAGAAGCTTCCTGGGATGCTGCTTTGACACTGCGATCATGTCACCTGGTAATGGATTCCAACTTGGACTACTAGTATTTTTCCACAAATAGGGGGTGGGGATCAAACTGGGAAACAAAGGATTCCCACCATATGTAAATGCTATTTAAGGCAGGGAAGTGAATTAATCAGGGTCGGTTCTTCACTGAATCCCTGCCCAACAGGACTGCTGAAAACATTTAATGCTGATCTGGGGAAGAAAGCACTGGGCCCAGGCTAGAAGGTGTCTGGCCTGTTTAAGGAACATCTGGAGTTCTAAGCTGCAAGCAAGAGCAGTTTGTCTTCAAGAAACTCTGCAACCTGCTTAAAACAACATTTAGGGTGAGAAATTACTACTTGGAGTCAGCTTTTTTAGTGTATTAAGCTTAGTTTGCATGTTTGCTTTATTTGCTCAGTAATCTGCTTTGATCTGTTTGCTATCCCTTATAATCACTTAAAATCTATTCTTTGTAGTTAATAAACTTGTGTTTGTTTTCTCTACACCAATTTGTGCAATTCATAACGGGGCAAAAAGCTGTGCATATCTTCCTCCACATTGAGGGAAGGAGCAAATTTCATGAGCTTATGAGATACAGTTTTCTGTGCTGTGCAAGACAATATAATTTTGGGTTTGCACCCCAGAGCGGGTGTGCACTTCAGTGCTGGGCAATCCCCAAGCTGATTCTTCCCATGCAGTGCTGATTTCTGTTTCTGTGTTTCTGTAGCTGGGCATGTCCATACCTGTATGTGTGGTGGAGGAGGTCTGAAGGCCTGGCACAGCAGGACAGGGTGAGGGAGCCCAGGCTGGTAGAACGGGCAGGCTCAGTGGGACTCCAGTATATCAGGTGGCACCCCAGAGTGGGAGGTAACCCATCACATATACCCTTAGCCTTTCTGGTTGTGTCCCTACATGTTTGTCCTATTTTTTACTTGTCCTGAGCAATATCTACATGTTTCCACTTTTTGTAGGATTCCTTTTTTATTTTTCAGTTCATTAAAGAGCTCCCAATAAAGCCCATATTGGCCTCTTACTGGCCTTCCTATATTTCCTGTGCATCTCAGGGTCATTTGGTGATGTACATTAAATATTGTCTCTTTGACAAACTACCAGCTCTCCTAAATTTCTTTTCCTTTTAGAAAAATGGAACCCCACCTATCAGTTCTTTGAGTTTGTTAAAGTCTGCTTTTTTGAAATCCTTATTATGCTACTGTCAATCCTTTCCTTAGAATCATGAAGCCCATAATTTCCTGATCATTTTCACCCTAAATTGCCTTCCATCTCCAGATTCACAATCAATTTCTATCTGTTAGTCAGAATGAAGTCTAAAATGGCTGCCCCTCTTGTTACTTCCTCCACCTTCTGAAACAAGAAGCTGTTCTCAATGCATTCCAAGAACTTATTAGAGATTTTGTGTTTGCTGTATTACTTTTCCAACAGAAGCCTGGGTAGCTACAGTTACGCATTTACTACCGGGTCTTGTGCTTTGGATATTTCTGTTATTTGTTTGAGAAATGCCTTGTCTATCTTCTCCTCATGATTAGGTGGTCTGTAGTAGACTCCTACCATGACATCACCTCTGTTTTATTCCCCTTTTATTCCCCTTCAACCAGAGACTTTCAACTGGTCTGCCTCTCACCTCATTCAGGATCTCTGAACAAGTATACACATGCTTGATAGACAATGCAACACTCCCTCCATTTTTTCTCTTCCTGTCTTTCCTGAACAAGCTATACCCCTCTACATCAATACTCCAGTCATGAGATTTATCCCATTGAGTCATAGAATCATAGAATCATAGAATATCAGGGTTGGAAGGGACCCCAGAAGGTCATCTAGTCCAACCCCCTGCTCAAAGCAGGACCAATTCCCAGTTAAATCATCCCAGCCAGGGCTTTGTCAAGCCTGACCTTAAAAACCTCTAAGGAAGGAGATTCTACCACCTCCCTAGGTAACGCATTCCAGTGTTTCACCACCCTCTTAGTGAAAAAGTTTTTCCTAATATCCAATCTAAACCTCCCCCACTGCAACTTGAGTCACTGTGATGCCAATTAGGTGTACACTTAGCTTGTATACTAAGATTTCCAGTTTTTCCTGTTTATTCCCCAGCTCTCTCGCTGACATAGTGGTGTCCACACCAGTGCTTAGGTCAATATAACTTATGTCACTCAGGAGAGTGGCTTATTCACAGCCCGAGTGACATAAATTATATTGAAGTAAGTGGTAGTGTAGACTTGGCCTTAGTGGAAGAGGCCATGATGTGAGGGAAACAGGACCAGACAGGTTACAAAGAAATTCAGGGAGAGAAAAGACTTAGGGGAAGGAGTGGTTGGATTATTAAGTGAAGGCAGCCAGGACATTTGTGTAATGTTACATTTTTATCAATCCTAAAACATATTCTTAATAATCAATTGGTATTAATTTCAAATACAACACATGCTTTAATAAAGCTAACTTATGTGTGTGGCAAAATTTATTGAGAAGACTTCATCTGGAGTGATACTCTAAATAGCCCAACTTGATTATTATGCACATTGTGTAAAGAGTTGTCACTTTGGATGGGCTATCACCAGCAGGAGAGTGAATTTGTGTGTGGGGGGGTGGAGGGTGAGAAAACCTGGATTTGTGCTGGAAATGGCCCAACCTGATGATCACTTTAGATAAGCTATTACCAGCAGGACAGTGGGGTGGGAGGAGGTATTGTTTCATATTCTCTGTGTATATATAAAGTCTGCTGCAGTTTCCACGGTATGCATCCGATGAAGTGAGCTGTAGCTCACGAAAGCTCATGCTCAAATAAATTGGTTAGTCTCTAAGGTGCCACAAGTACTCCTTTTCTTTATTCTCTCTGTGTACAGTATCTGTCTCATGTTATTCCATGGCAATTTTACTTGTTTTTATCTTGCAATCTGATTACTTTATCACATACAGATTAATCCATCTTGTTTTTGCCTCCTGGTAATAGTGCTCCTATTCTCATCTTGCAGGAGAAATATACATTTAAATGTAAGAAAGATAAGACCAACGCCTACAGGACAATTGTAGGACTAAAACAAAGGCAGGCAGACAGACAAGAGGAGCTCCCTTCTCACCCTCCCTAGCACATTGAAAGGAAACATATTTGCATTACTACATAAAATTATCCACATATGGAGTTGTTCCTGATTAACTCCATGTGTGGACACTCTGATTTCAGAATAAGCATGTCTGATATGGAATTAAGTTAAGCACATATACGTCACATATAGAGAAGCCCTGCCTATAGCATGGTGACATTATTTATCAATCAGTCTAACCACAACTGCAAATCTGATGGAATCAGAGAACTCCAGTAAATTCATTTGTTAAATTCCTGGGCAGCAGGGTGGGGAGAAGTCTCAGGAAGGTCTTGAGCTGCCAACTGAAGTAAAGAGAGTGTTTAAACAAATGATACATTTAAACAAATGATAATTTAAACCACAGAAAAAGAGAAATAAGGGAAAATACATTGCCTGGCTGAGAAGTTATTGGACATTTTGAAATAGGAAACAGATAGCAAAAGTCATCCCTTATAAATGAACACCCTTCTCAATAGTTAGAAAGATAAAGTACTGGAGGAGCCCCGTTTCCACAGCAGTTATAATAAGAAGTTGTAGTCTGTGATGTTGGTAGAAACGTTGATTGAAACATTGCTTTTATACACAGCCTTGGCTACCCACCCATTTGTTGCCACATATTTCTTGGTCCTGTAAAGTAATATCTGGAGATATTTGAATATTTATAAAACAAACAAGAAATCTTTCCTTTGTTGAGGATTCCTCTTTTATAATATTTCTTGCAAATCCCATTCACACCAATACAAAAGCAGTGCTGCTTTAAAACCACTTCACATTTAAATCAATCCCATTAAGCATGACTTCAACTATCAGTTACAATTATTTTTTGAGGATTCTGAGACTCATAGATTTGAAACATCCTATTCATTTGTTCAATGAGCTTCTGAAAACTGTCCCTAACCATTTAGCAGGAAGTCAGCACAGATTATGCAGCTGACTGCCTAAAGTGTAGGCTATTTTATAACTGAGTGTAACAAGTTGTAGTTACAATTGTTCTTGCCATCCAATGGAACATAGCGCTTGCTAATCCAGGAAAGTCTTATCTCAATGAACTGCTGTGTTTCTGTCATTGTTGCAAAGAGATAGTGCAAGGAGAATTTGGGATAGGATTACACCTGATAGCAAGACCTGTGCTGTTCTCTGTACAAATGTGCCTCATATCAAATAAACCAAGAGGAGCAAGCTTTTGAAATGCACATTATATAAGCCTTGTTATCAATGGAACAGGTTACTTTAGATGGAAGGCACAGGCTGATTTGCAACTCATGATACAGTTCAACAGCAACCAGATATCCATTCTGGTGCATTGATATGCACATTCACCATATTGGAAAAATCTTATCTCCCTCCTACGTACTGTGGGATGTTGCTTATGTAGACTCAGGAATCAGCTTTTTATACCCACCTGTAGGTACAATATAAGCAGCTGCAATGGACTTCAAGCTATGAAAGGCGCTGTGGAGATCTCTTCTGGAGTGCATTGTTTCCCTGCTCTGAAGTGTTGGGTAATAAAAAATGGATCTAAAGATCAGCATAGGCAACAGTGTTTGCATAAAAAAGGGGCGGGGGAAGAGGAAACGATATTTCACTGACCCCTGTGCTTTCTGTTATTTACCTTTGACCTCCCAGAATGAGACCTCTATTGGTTAATAAGAGTACTCTTTGTGCAGAAACAGTAATGAAACAATTCCTTTCCCTTCTCTACTGCCCCCTACTGACACACTAGGATGCACATCCTTGGTATATGTTAAAACCTGCAGCAGTGTACTTTTCACCAGCTCCCGTCAACCTCTTCTTTTGATTGTACAGCAGCCAAATAAAATCAACTCCCTTTCCTGTCTGTGAAAAGTTAAGACACAAGTTGTTTTAAAAGATGAAATTCGAACAATTGGATTAAAAGGTAAACTGCACACATCTCAATAGATTTGAGACTTTGTCATTCTTTGGGAGGCTTGTGCAGTCAAGTAGGTAATCCATGTTAACATCTCATCTTCGGGACATTGACCCTAGATTTATTCAAACATTCTGGAAAAGGGATTAATTCCTTCTTAGTTTCAAAGCAGTTTATCTGTCTTAGAAAATAACTGCTTTAAGAAGAAGACTTTATACTTGTCTGGGTAAATTCTTTTCCAATTTTTATTTTGGCCACAATTCAAAGATAACAGCTGTACACTTGTGGGTTCACTGAACTTTACATGCTTGTTGGCCGCATCACTGACTAGAGGGAATAACCAATAATTAGAACATTTCAGGTCATCTTGAGAAAAACAGAGTTTTCTCGTGTTTGGAAAGGTCATGTGACCCCTCTTTCTGATTTTCCCAAATGTGGATCTGTCAACCAAAGAGCATGGAGCTGCATAAACAAATCACACAGCCATTATTGTTATAGGCCCAAGGAAAAAAATGCCATCACACAGAACTCATGAAGGATATTGCACAAAGGGTTTCCACTATATTTAGCTTATTTAATATTTAACTCTGTGTGTAGCCCCATAATAATAATGCTAACAAGCAGTGCATTCATGTTTGCTTTGCACATAGGCATCTCTCTTCATAATGGTGTGTGACTCAGACCTTGAAAGCTATAGGATTTTTTCTTAGTTTAATCAATACAAGTTTCTGTTTTCCTGTTGTTCTTTCAACAGCATTTATATCTATTCCCTGACAACAACAACCAACAACAACAACAAAATGTAGGAGGATGGAAGCAAAAAAAGAGAGACAGAAAATAGAGATGATTCAGATTAAAAGACTTTAGGTTTACCTAAACTTTTCTTTCTTCTGGAAGGAAAAAATCTACAGCAGCTCGGAATTTTTAGTAGAAAAAATAAAAATGATACAGTCTTTGGAAATTTTAACTGTTCAAGCTATGTTTTTCTTGTTGTTAGCAATGTTGAGCCACTCTAACATGGAATAGAATGAAAATTGTTTTTATGTAGCACCTTTCAATCCCAAGGTATTCAAAGCATTTCATGAAGGTTATACACTAGTGCTACCATGACACGTGCTGTAGGCAGACAGTGCATCCATTGTTTAATCAACAATAACCCACAGTCTTGTGAATAATGTGAACAACTGTCTTGTCAAGCTTGAACGAAATAGAAGTATAGCAATGTTAAGCCTCTAACTTCCGTATACTGCAAAATGCAAGCCTGGCAAAAATAAAGCTTAAGCTTGTGACTTGTGGTCAGGAAACGAGGCGACCAGATAGCGATTTATGCTGACTCCTATGTACTTATCAATCCAAAATTACCCACATTCAAAATCTAATTGGCTACAGAAAATAAATAGGCCTCAATTATACGAACAACAAACAATTGAACATAAAAATTAAATATGCATCAATTATGCAATTAGGGCAACCACATAAACAATGTGGCCCACCCTGATTGGTTGGTCTGTTCTACAACACGGCCATCAGACCAGATAAAAAGAATGAAGGCACGGGAGCATGTGTATGTTATCAGTCATACCTGACCCACACCCCCTGAACCGAAGGGACGTATACTTCTTGACTGTCTGTACCTGGCTAGTGTGGAAAACGGCCAACTGAAGGGTAATGTATTTTTCGGATGAATGCAGGGTAAGTCTATGGAGTAAAGAAGTCTGGTCGCTTGAGCTGAACTGATCATAGTTGTATAGATACTGTAGTACAAAATCAATAGTAGATGGCTGATGTATAATAGCTTTGCATGTGTTATTGCTTGTCTTTTACATAGTCATAGCAAATGCAAGTAGCGCTGTCATTCATCAGCTTTATGTTGCCTTTTACACCAGGAATATAGGGCTGGTGAATAATAGCTTTACTTATGCTTGTCTTTAGGGCTTTTATTATAACCTGCCAGGACCAGCATATGTAGAGTCACTGTTCAGGAACTTGCAAACGGTCCAAAATATTACTTGTACTTACGCTTGTCTTCAGTATAATCTGCCTTTTGTATTAATTCTTATTCAGTGCTTGTCTTTGGTTTTCCTTTTCTTGTTTTGTTTATGCTGTTATTATAGTCGAAAATCATTAAAAACCTTTCTTGAGGAATAATTAATAGTTCCTACTTATTTTATACAGACATCACTTAACCTCATTACATTTGTGTTGGGTAGTGGGAAGTAGTGAACACCCCGGTGTGAAATAGGGCCCCGAGGCATGCCTCCTTCCTTTATTTCCACAAGTCTATAGCTATTGGACAGAGTATGTTTGTAGGAGTGAGACAGTGTTAGAAATATGAATTGGTAAAGATGCTGAGGTTATCTTATCTTCTCATCTTTGTAAAACATGCCTTGGGAGCTTTAACTTCTACCTAGTGCACCATCAGGCCAAGTCTACACTTACCGGTAGATCGGCACTGCTGTGATCGATACAACCGGTGTCAATTCAGCGGGTCTGGTGAAGACCTGCTAAGTTGATGGCAGAGTGCTCTCCCGTTGACTCCGATACTTCAACTCCCCGAGAAGAGTAAGATAAGTTGGTGGGAGAGCGTCTTCTGTCGACACAGTGTGGTGTAGGCACTGCAGTAAGTTGACCTAAGCTATGTCAACTTCAGTTATGTTATTCACATAACTGGAGTAGTGTAACTTAGGTCGACTTACTGCAGCAGTGTAGACAAGGCCTCAGAGACAAGTAGTTGCTTTAATATCATTGATATTACCAAATTATGGTACATCAGAGAGTATGTCTTGCAATATAAGCCCAGGATTCAAACACAGGTTCAAGCCTACTCATCCCCTTCCATCTACTCACAAATCACACTAACCCAGGGTTTGGACCCAGATTCCCAGGAGGTGGAGGGTCTGAGTCAAGGTGGGACCCATGGTTCAAACCCTCTTGCTTTGCAGTATAGACACAGCCCCACTGGACTCATCTGCCAAAAGTATCCCACAAGTTCATTGACCAACTTTCTTTTTCCTCTGGACGGTCAAGTTTAGTGGATATTCAAGTTTTTCCACACAGCACCAAGAACAAAGGGCTAGAGCAACCACATTTTGGGAGGGCGCTAGGAAGTCTGGGATATGAGTAGTTGGACTCTGGCCCACATAATGCAATGGTGTCTCAGAGTTTAATAATTCCTGACCTGGGGCTACAAATGAGTGTAGATGCTCAAGCCCTAGCTTAGCAAATGCAATGTCTGCTAACTCAAGTTCTACTAACCCAAGTTAGGACAGCACCCCTGCACTGCTGTTGGGAATAGGCATGGGCTCAAGTCCTGGTGTAGAATATACAAAACACAGACAAAACACAGAATGTTAGTATTAGTTGTACAAAAGACCCTAACTTGTGCATTCTATAGTATGACCTGTTTGTGACCCTATAGTTTTAATACTATCTTTTTGAAGGGAGCGGACTATTGCTGTGTTGACCGATAGCAAATATACTGGATATAAGTACGCAGTCAGTCCACAGTTTACAAGATGCCATTAAGATGAATTGTTCAGGCTGCTGGGACTATTCAATTTGGTCCTCATATTATTTCACAAATGTTATCTATGTTACCTTATGTTTATACAGATAATCCTGAAAACTGTCATGAAGAGTGTACACTTCTGGAATAAGGCCTAATTGCTTTAATTGTTCCAAAAAAGATAGGGGCATCAAAGCGCTAGGTATTACTAAAGAGGAGAAATAATCTTGACAACACCCCTCTGGGGATCTCATTCCCAGTCTGTCAAGTGTTTCTGCAGTTGGGATGGTTGACTTGCAGTTCAGCACTGATGTGCATTTGCAGAACCCTCTTCATCTTCTGATGTACTTTGCAGAGATATGTCTCCAACAGAGTAAACAAATAGCCTGATAATGTACTAGGAAGGTGGGTAATGCAATTGTAACCCATATGCATGAATCACAAAGTTTAATGGAATAAGAAAGGGAAGAAACAGTGGGAAAGACACATCGTTTGTTGGTTTTGTTTTGGGGCCTCTGTGCCTACAGACTTGTCAGAGCCTGACAGTGACACTGATGGAGGAGCCTGAACATCCAGAATCTGGGGTCTGATGGTTACTAAAGATGTTCAGTAGCTTTTTGGAAGCTCTATAGGAAGCTTTCATTGTGGGCAACTGCTTGGTGAGACATACCCATAGTCATTATCTGAAGGCTAAGTCAACTAGAGCTTTTCAGAAGGAGGCTATGGAGGAAATTGGAGATCGGGAATTAAGCAGCTGAACCTTGCAGGGAGAAGAGGTGTCCATTATGTGGTCTTTTCTCACAGACTGTGCCAATCCATTTGGATCCAGATGGGGAACTCCCTATCCTACTGCGAGCCAGAGAAGGACACTGGAAGTCACTGCTGGTTGTGAGAGTTTAAGATTGTTGCTGAAGAAAGACAAAGGAGTTAGGAGGCTGTAGAACTGCCACCTGACTCTAGCTGTAGGAACTTGAGGGATGTATATATTTTGAATTGCACATATTGCAAGGAGACTTAACCCACAAGAAAGTTGGAGGGAGGGTGTGTGTGTGTGTGTGTAAGGTACACATTTCCTCACCATTTTGTAACAGCAAGAAGTGTGGAAGTTTGGGTGAGAAACACCAAAGGGCTATCACATACTAGTTGTTTTTGAGAAATATTCACAAATATTGGTTATAGATTATTTAAATTTATCAAATGTTATTTTTAACTACATTGTTTGTTACTATTGAGAGAGAGAGAGAGAGAGAGAGAGAGAGAGAGTAACTTTGTACAATGTTAAATCTTTGTCCTGAAAGGACCTAGTTCTGGCCTATGCTTCAGCAGAAGATTAGATTGAAATAATCACATAATATTATCTTATCCCTGTTACCCATTACACAATTCCTCCTAATGTCTGTTTCTCTCTGGTAGAAACTTTCCTCTGCTCCCTTGGCTTTTTTTCTAAACAAATCAAAGCTACTGATAGTTCATTTAAAGGGGTGGGGGTGGAGAGAGTGAATTTGGATAGGAATGGACAGAAAAAACATTAAATATCCCTAAGGCAGCTAATTCCATTTAGCAGCATTACTTTGCTTAGTCCAGTTTATAAATAGTTTCCATGAGCTCGCTTGTCTACAGACCCCTGATAAGAGGATGGGAAAATTAGTTTTGTGTAAGTCTGTCAGTCTTAGAATAATATTTATGACTAAATCTGACTTTTTTGAAAGCCCACTTGAATGGCAAGGAAGGAGGACGGTTGTTTGCTAACCTCTGCACATAATGGAATGAGGAGAGCATGCGAGTTATGGAAATTAATTTTATATCCTGAGACATGACTAAAAAGCTGAATCTATGTAATTAAATTTGATATTGAGGTTACAGGAGAAGAGACATTACAGGATGTCATCAGCATATAATACTAATTTGTTATCAGATCCTGGAGTCTCTACTTTCTTAATATCAGGGCTATTCCTTGTTACTCATGCTAGCAGCCCTATTGGTAAAACAAATAAGAGAGAGGGCATTGCTATACTGGAGATTCTGTTAAATCATTATTTACCAGTACTGTAGCCAGAGACTAACAATAAAGAGCCTTAAAATACAAAAGTGGAGGCAAGAATGAAATTGCACTTTCCAAAGCAGCAAATGAGAACTCACCCTTGATTCAAATTGGATCTCAGTGCCCTAAGCCAGTAATACTTCATCAGTGGCTCAAGCCACATGCAGATTTTCATGGTCCTACATACATCTCTTGTGGGATCTATGCACTTGACTGGAGCATCACTTCCTCCTGCAGACTGTAGAAAGTCCATGCCTAGCAAACTCAGAAAGCACTTATCTAACAGAACTATGGTGTAGGAATCAGAGAGCTCCCCTAGCTGCTGGAAGTGGAAAAATAATGAGGAAATGAGATTCTACTCTGTGAGTGTAACCCCATCCTCATTTATAAAAAGAGCAACATTCTTCCCCAGAGCACCTTCTTTTTCATGTGAATGGTGGCTTTCACTCAGATGTCTTTTTTATGCATCAGTTATATTATCTGGAGAAAGTTTGTCAATATTTTGGGGTAAGTAATGGGATTAATTTCTTTTATGAACATTTATAATAGTCATATAACCTTAATGTCTCTGAAATCAACGGTAAAATCCCAACCCCATTGAAGTCAATGGCAATTTTGGCTTTTGATTTCAGTGGGGCCAGGATTTCTCCCAATGAGAATTCAGACCCTTCAGTAATTTACAGAAGGTTCTCAGCACTTCACAGAACAGGGTCCTATATTGCTTCAACAAAATACACTTTATCAATAAAATGAAGTAAATGAGGGTTCAGTCTGTAACCAAGGCTAAGACTACACTACAATCAGAGGTGGGCCTGCAGCACATGGAGACATACCCGACATAGTTTTGGTCTAGCTAGCTCCCATGACAGGAGCACTGAAGCACAGTCTAGCCACTTGAATACATGCCCAGGATCTCAGGCAGGTTTGTACAGCCCATGATGCTGTGGCTTCACAGCTATTGTTATTTGAGCTAGCTAGATTGATGCTAGCTAGGCTATGTCTACATATACAGTAATGACACCTCTGATTGCAGTGTAGACATATCAGGAGTATGGTATTGGCTTCAGAACAAAATGGTCACAGTGCACAGATATCAAAATATGTTTAAACCTTTCTCTCAGTTCTTGTTTTCATAATTCCTGAATATATGCAGAAACACACAGAGTAAGTGCCAGAAAGCTATCACCGTTCTGAAAGTAGGTCTTTAAAAGATAAGATAGTAAAGAATAGTAAAAACTAGATATACTATTGTTTATTGAACAGTGAAACATTTCATACATTAATCATCAAGCAAACATTATGTGTAATCAAATAGCTGTTCTAGTTCAAATGCAACGTCTGTTCCCAATTAATTAATTGTGGGTCTCTGTAGTTAGAATTTTAAAATTTCTATTTTCCCCAAATTATGGCCTACCATATGTTTTGTAATTCAAATAGAAAAATGTTGTAGTCAATGAGCTTCCTCTCTTGTGATCCTAATAGTGAGGTCTCATTAGATTGCAGAATAGTTTCCCAAGGGAAGTGGTAGAAGCTTATGCTGGGTTACTTAATACTTGAGACTAATCTGCTAATAGTAAAATCAAGACTATGACTCCCCAAGTTTTCCTCATAGCTCCCAAATGCATTTCTGCATCTCCTTATGTAGCTGTAATTCAAATTACTCCATCTGCCAACAAAAACATAAATGGACTCTGAATTTAAAAATCATACTTGTCTGAATTGTTTCCTGTTATGAGTTACAGATGACAATACAACTGAAACATAAGAGGGAAAATGTCTGGTTTTTCCCTTTTATTTTGTGTATACGTCAACACTTTTTGGGGACAGTCAGGCTCAGTATTTCTGCTATACAGACAGTTTCTGCTTTTATCTCTCTAGATCTCTCTTATAGCAACAAGAGAGAGGATCTTTCCCCACATGCCCTAGGTAGCAGTGGTAAAGACTGCCAGAGCACTTAACATGGACTCTTCTAGTTAGCTTTATATTCTGGAGGTTCACTTACTATATGGAAGATTTGCGGACTACACACCTTGAACCAAAAATATTTTTCCAACTTCTGGCTTCCAGCACAAAACAGAGCCTCCCCCTTGCCTCCACTCCACTCCTCCTCAACAATCTCCTCTCCTTTTTTCATAATCTTTAGGAGAAGGCCCTTGGGCCCCTCTCTGCCCTCTAACTGCAAGTCTTGACTTGAGATGGGATGCTGGGTCACCTTCCATAATAACAATCTCCTTCCATAAGAGGTCCAGTATTATGTTTTTAATGTTTTTCTTCTTGGCCAGATGCTTTTTTGAGTCACTCTTGGATCCCCTATCCCTTCTTTACAACCAGGGCACTGAGGAACAGATTGTTTTTAATGGGTTTTAACAGGAATGGATAGCTAGTACCAGTTATAGTGACAGCTCCAGAGACAAACATGAGGCAACTACAAGATTTAACACCTCTGTATTTAATCACTTGCTCTCACGTAATCCCTCTGCTTCCCTGATTTGAAACAATTAATTTGCATGGTAAATAGCATGCTTAGATGAAGGTAAAAATTAAAAAGAAAATATAAATTGCATGCTTCTTCTGTGTGAGTTTTGGATGCAGATTTATTAACATACTAAACAATGGAGATAAATTTTACTCTGAACAGGGACTAATGGTTCATCAGATTAGAATCTCTTTGCCTTAACCTTGGTTGAACTTGGCATTGTGGAACATTTGAATTAAAGACGCGTGCCACAGATTTTGTAACTCTCCAGCAGAGCTCCACTACCTCTCCCCTTATGTTAGCACTCCAGTGTAGTTTAACAGGGGTAAAAACAAACTCTTCTGAGACTCTTTATTTAGAATCCTTTGGAACCCAGCTGTACAAGTAAAACTTCAAAACTGCTCGTTCCCCCTTTCAGAGGGCCTCCTTGGGGCTATTTGGAAAACACTGGGTTTGTATGCCACAGTCAAGAGTGCCAGTCAGGAATCAGAACGCGACTGCATCTATAGCACAGTGGCAGCACATTGTACTATTCCCAAAAGACTGGGAAAAATGCTTTCTGACACACTGCAGCTGATGGAATGCCACTGAATAAAAATGATTACAGGCACTTGATTTAAAAAAAAAAAAGTCTCCTATTGGTTCAGTATGTAAAATCCAAACATGACATTTGCAGACGACACTGCTACATTTCCCTTTTTGCCAACACTGAGTATCTCCCCACTCTCATCTTTTGGTTCTGGGTATGGTCGTCAGTGAAAGATTTGTTTTACTAAGGAAGAGACAAGAATCATGCTCTTAGAGCTTATGGCCTCTACTTGTTTAAAATGCATTATTTAACATTAAAACTCTAGTGGAAGTGCAGTGCAATATTAAAAGATATTGTAGTTGGGGGAAAAAAGATCTATGTTTGGCATTTTCATGGAGCAACAGGTACAGACACCTGTACAGGATATGAAAGGAGATGCACTTCTCACTAGATAAGGGAGAACAGAATTAAATCCCTCTGAACAGGGAATTGCACAGCCAAAGAAACCAGTATAGCACTGGATGTGATAACATGATTCTTCATAGAGTTTATTAAGAAAGCTGCCATTAACATAACAGTTTTTCTACTGCTCAGGGGAAAATTACATTTGCTAATGAGTTTTGACAATCTTTAATAAGATACATGGGTAGGGTCAAGGTTTTTGGAGTGAAACCCCACCAACAGTATGATAGTTGTAAATACAAGCCTTTCGCAGCTCATTAGCAAACCTAATGCTTGCTAATATACAATAGGATCATTGTGTTAGTGACATTCCAATGAATTGTTTCAGCACCTTTCATATTGTATTACTGAAATCTGTATAATTTGAGCAAAGTTTCATTTGAAGTTCTTTACTGTGACCTTCCTAGTCAAGACCCTATTATTCAAACAAGTTAGTTGCTTTTCTTTGTATGACGAGACCATAGGCTGCATAAACGATACTTCCACTCATCTGAGATCAACTATGTATTTTGAAGCATCTTCTGAGAAATATGTATGTTCATGGTTTCTGCACTTGCATTACCCAGTGGCCATTTAACAAGTATAGCTTATTTATACGTATTAAGTATTTGCTGGTTCGAAGAAAAAAGTGTGACATACTCTATATGTCAGACCTATGATATCATTAAAGGTATGTATTTCACAATTCTGCCTTTTTGTTGTTGTGCTGGCCAATGTTCCCTTCAGTTATGTTTCTAATGTAGTTGATAAATAAGAAGCTGTCAAGGTTCCTCCCCCACTCTGAACTCTAGGGTACAGATGTGGGGACCTGCATGAAAAACCTCCTAAGCTTATCTTTACCAGCTTAGGTCAAAACTTCCCCAAGGTACAAAATATTACCCCCGTTATCCTTGGAATGGCCGCTACCACCACCAAACTAATACTGGTTACTGGGGAAGAGCTGTTTGGACGCGTCCTTCCCCCCAAAATACTTCCCAAAACCTTGCACCCCACTTCCTGGACAAGGTTTGGTAAAAAGCCTCACCAATTTGTCTAGGTGACTACAGACCCAGACCCTTGGATCTTAAGAACAATGAACAATCCTCCCAACACTTGCACCCCCCCTTTCCTGGGAAATGTTGGATAAAAAGCCTCACCAATTTGCATAGGTGACCACAAACCCAAACCCTTGGATCTGAGAACAATGAAAAAGCATTCAGTGTTTTACAAGAAGACTTTTAATAAAAAATAGAAGTAAATAGAAATAAAGAAATTCCCCCTGTAAAATCAGGATGGTATATATCTTACAGGGTAATTAGATTCAAAAACATAGAGAACCCCTCTAGGCAAAACCTTAAGTTACAAAAAAGATACACAGACAGAAATAGTTATTCTATTCAGCACAATTCTTTTCTCAGCCATTTAAAGAAATCATAATCTAACACATACCTAGCTAGATTACTTACTAAAAGTTCTAAGACTCCATTCCTGTTCTGTCCCCGGCCAAGACGACTACAGACAGACACAGACCCTTTGTTTCTCTCCCTCCTCCCAGCTTTTGAAAGTATCTTGTCTCCTCATTGGTCATTTTGGTCAGGTGCCAGCGAGGTTACCTTTAGCTTCTTAACCCTTTACAGGTGAGAGGAGCTTTCCCCTGGCCAGGAGGGATTTCAAAGGGGTTTACCCTTCCCTTTATATTTATGACAGAAGCAATGAGAAGTGCTTTATGTGAACAACAAAGTGTACAATATGAGCTTGGAGAATACGGCACTGAAAAAGTGCAGTGGTTGATTGAAGGAAGTGAAAGAAAATGAGATAGCAAAGGAAAGTTGATTATAGTTTATCTGCCTTCTACTTCCTCCCCAGTATATATATTTGTTTGTCAATACAAACATATATGTTTATCTAATATAAACAGAGGTGAATTTGGCATAGTCTTCAATAGGCCTCTGTACTTACTGTCTTAAGATAGGTGTATTTGAACTTATTTCAAATGCCTGGAAAGTTAATTTCAGAGAAAAGGATACTTGCATATGGTAGCCAAAGCAAAACAAATGAACAAAAATACACCTTCATAGCTGAAAAGGGATTATTTATTGCTAAATCCATAGGATCTTTAAACAAATTGTTCCAAATTATGGGACTTATACATTGGGTTTACCTTTAGTCTCCTAGTTTTCTGCTTCCTCTAATTTAACAAATCCTCCTCCATGACTTGAATAGTTTGATTAAATAATCACCAAACATTCCTGTGTCACCTCCAAGCAGCCACAGGAATGAATGGTAATATCCCCAAATGGCTCAGGTCTTTCCCCATTGATCCATCCCAATGGGGTAATATGGGTACTTGTTCCTCCCCCAGAGCTTCCAGCTATCGGGTTCCACAGAGCTCAGTGCACTCACCCATACCATTCAATATCTGAATTACACATAAAAAGTATGTGAAAAGAATGTTTTCAAGGTTGCAAAGTCAAGGAAATTCCAGAATTAAGGTTATCTGTGCAACCTTAACTCAGCCTCCTTATTCATCTGCATTATAATTAAGGCTGCGAGTCTTTCATGGAGCTGGGGCAGCTCTGGGGCCAGCCACAGCAGCAGTGGCATCCCAGGCTGTGCCCCCCCACAGCAGCAGTGGGGCCCCAGGCTGCAGTGGTGCAGGGCCTGGGCTGCTGCCCCCCCCCAGAGCAGTGGTGGTGGGAGTACTCCAGGCCACCTCTTCCCCAGCAGCAGTGGCAGGGGGGCCCCAGGCCACCCCCTACCCCAGCCATGGCGGCCAGGTCCGGAGTGCCCTCCCCCTCGATCAGCAGCATGCCTGGAAGCACGCCCTCACCCCCGCCCCCCCTGGCCCCGGCACCTAAGATTTAGTTAGGGGTATTTTTAGTAAAAGTCATGGACAGGTTACCAGCCCATGACTTTTTGGTTATTGCCCATGACCTTTTACTAAAAATACCCGTGACTAAATCGTAGCCTTAATTATAATACAGTCTTTAATTACATGATCACATTATATTTTTTCCACGGGACCCATGCATCATTCAGCACACAGAATGGACAGTACTCAGTTAATGAACAGCTAGTCAATATTTTGTTTTATCCCCATTGTTCAATGTGTGGCCAGAGGCCTTATTTACAGCACACTATTCCAACCCTGTCCTGAAGACTGAATTACGAATTTCCTCATGGGCTTTTCCATGGCATTAATCACAATGGCACATGAGTGCTTCACAAATAAACATTCTCCCACCTAACTAGTCCCATCTCTACTTCATAGGCATCTCAATATAGTCCTAGTGTCTAGGTTAAAAGATGTTTATTATAGGCAAAAACAATGAGAAGTCCTTGTGACACCTTAGAGACTAACAAGTTTATTTGGGCATAAGCTTCCGTAGGCTAAAACCCACTTAATCAGACGCATGGAGTGAAAAATACAGTAGCAGGTACATATACACAGTACATGAAAAGCTGGGAGTAGCCTTACCAAGTAGGGGGCAGTTGTCTTTAATTTGGAGAAGAGCTGCTACTTCTGCTAGGAAAACTCATTATAAGTTAATGCTGCAATAGCACCTCACTTCCTCTTCCCTTTACAGATAATTCCTCAGTAGCTGAATGTTTGCTCTTCTTGTCAGTCTCTGAATACTTTTGTGTGAAGAGGTACCTGAGTTCTTACACAGTTTACTAAGGAAGGGACAGTAAGATTTATGTTACATACCTCTAAGGCTATCGTATTTGGAGGGAAACCAGTACAAAACTTCAAAGCGTCAGAAATTATTTTTGAAGGTGAGAGGGAGATAGATACCTTTGGAATAAATGATATAGTCAATCTTTGCCAATTTCTAAGGTATTTTTAAAGTCATTAAAAATGGAGGATAAAATTAGCATGTCAGATCCTTTATTATTTTTTAAATTGTGAGGGAAGCACTACACACATGTATTATAAAGAACCCCACTGGTTCATTACTGGGTATCTTCCCTCTGTCCCAGCTGAGCTGGAGGGAAAGAATCTAACCAGCAGAGATACCTGTAGTGTCAAATTCAACAGCAAGCTAGTAGAGGGTTCCATAATCCCCAGTTTACAAGAAAAGTAAGTAATAGCCTACAGTCAGAGAGGCTCATGCAGAGGAGTGGGCTAGAGGCTGTAGGTGAAACAGGAGCAGCCAGCCAAGGGGAGTAGCCTGGGAGCTGACTGCTGAGGAAAGATTGGATAGCAGGCAGCCCTCAAAACTGGGATTAGAAGGCTAAGAGCCAGACAGAAACATCCTGTTTCTGACAGGGAGCCAGCAGTAGCTGGAATTGGGGGGTACAGGACACTGGTCCTCAGGCAAGAAGATGATATGGAGGGATCCTTCTAAGCCTCTTTATCTTTTATACCCCTGTACTGTCCTGCCTTCGGAACAAAGTCAGAATTGTTGTTTTGATCTTTATTGTGACAGCTGAAGTCCTAGGACGTGGGTTATTTGAACCCATTAGTTTGCTAGCCCTAGTAAAATGATCCTGTTGCATATTTGACATGTGTGAGAGTTAACAGGGACCCACTGGAGGCTGCAGAGAGTGCTGCTTGGAACAGCTACAGCACTTCGTCCAAGCCTGCGGTGTGCTGATCACGCTACAACACATTTAGAGGGCATTGCACACCATGACACTCAACCGCAACACCCTAGACCTGCCAATTTGAATTTATCATGGTCAAACCCCAGATTAATTGCCTAAGAAACAGAACACTTTACTTTAAACCACAAAACTTTCCCAAATTCTCTCATTGCTTGATAACATGAAGCATAGAGACTGCAGGCACAGTCACCATTCACATGTAATCATAGTTTCTGATTAAAATCCACTGCTGATGTTCTAGGGACTGCTGTTTATACCTGAAAAAAGAAAAGGAGGACTTGTAGCACCTTAGAGACTAACCAATTTATTTGAGCATGAGCTTTCGTGAGCTACAGCTCACTTCATCAGATGCATACCGTGGAAACTGCAGCAGACTTTATATACACACAGAGAATATGAAACAATACCTCCTCCCACCCCACTGTCCTGCTGGTAATAGCTTATCTAAAGTGATCATCAAGTTGGGCCATTTCCAGCACAAATCCAGGTTTTCTCGCCCTCCACCCCCCCACACAAATTCACTCTCCTGCTGGTGATAGCCCATCCAAAGTGACAACTCTCCACACAATGTGCATGACAATCAAGTTGGGCCATTTCCTGCACAAATCCAGGTTCTCTCACCCCCCCACCCCCCTCCCAAAAACCACACACACAAACTCACTATCCCGCTGGCAATACCTGTTTATACCTGATCATCTGCATTGGTGACTCCACAAATAGAGCAAAGTCAAGTGCTGAGAACGGAGATACTCTTCAAATTCAACCCAGTCAAAGACCTTTCCAGTATCCAAAGATACCGAGCAGAATAGAAGGACCAAAATCAACCAATCCAAAAGTTCAGCCAACCCAATGGATCATATCCCAAACTCTTTTACTATCTGTTAACTTGCATCTATGAACAAACATAGTTTCTATTCCGTAGTGGCTCTTACTTTGGAAAATACCTTAGTGGGCAAATAAAACAGTGAAATGGGTTTAGAACAGGCACAGTCTACATTGTATTTATTAGGTTTAGAATAAATAAAATTTGCTTCCTTCACAATAGAGAGGTGAGAGCTGTGGAAGCACCAAGAAAACTTAGAAAGAAAAAATCACAAAAGAAGCAGTTGGGTCCTGAAGCCTTTCCTGCTAGTATCTTTTAAAATCACCTTTTGAATTGCCTCAGGCTCAAAAGGACAGTCTAACCCGGCCTTTTATTCTGCTGAGTAACCAGACATATTAGCCTTCACAATATGACCTTTTATCTCCAGAGACCTGATTCTTGTTTGTATAAAGGTGCTAATAGATGACTTAAAGACTTCACAAATTTCTTTTGTTTTATATTTCATAGCTCCAATACAGTCCCTAATTACTAAAATAGATCTTTTTTTCTTCCCTTGTCTGATCATATAAACCAGCAGTGTGTGAGCTTTATTGTCCCTCTTTTAGGGAAATGTTGGCAGTGGAAGGCTGACTCGTTCTGCCTGCCTCTCCCTCTTCCCCTGGAGATTAGTATTTAACTGACCTCAAAAGGCTGGTATATTTAAGATTTTTTAGAGCCTCTTTTTCAATGGGATTTTTTTTAAACTTTAAACTTTTGTGTGAAGACTATTCCTTTCAGCCTCTCTCTTCCTCCCTCCATCCCAACAATTCCACCCCAAAGCTATGTTAATAAGTGTCTCCCTTATTGCAGTTTTATAAGCTTTCCAGGCAACATTATTAGAAGTTTCACAATTTTCATTGTTTTCTGACTTTTTGTTTTATTTCTTAAAGATAGGTAATAAATAATGATGAGGAAAGGTCACTGATACAGAGTGATCTGGATTGACTGATAAACTTGGATGAAAGCAAACAGATTCAGATTATACAGCAGATCAGAGCACAGTGATCCCTTCTGGCTTTATAATCTATAAATCTATGAAGTAACTGGGGTTCAGGCAAGCCCAGAGGTTACCCCACACAGTAGGCTATACAGAATTGGGACTTTAGTTTGACCATATTGTCCTCCATTATCAATTCTGGCTGACATGACAAGTTTCCAGAAGTACTGGAAACTGAACAGCCATCTTCTTAAATGCAATGATTCAAAATACTTGAATAAGGGAAGTGCAGTATATCATATATATTCGGACTTCAGTAAAGCATTTGACACAGTGCCACAATTGAAATTATTAGTTAAATTAGGGAAGAAAGGGATCAGGCAAGCATTGTAAGGTGGATAAGGAATTGGCCAAAGCGGAGAAGGCAACAGATTGTGTGCAAAGGTAAATTATTGGACTGGGGAAAGGTTACTAGTGGAATTCCTGAAGGATTGGTCTTGGGACCAATATTATTTCATCTTTTTAATAATGATCTTGGCAAAAAAAGTGGGAGTGTGCTAATGAAATTTGCTGATGATACAAAGTGGGAAGGCATTGTCAATGCAGTGGAGGATCAGAATATTATACAGGAAGATCTGGATGATCTTGAAGACTGGACTGACAGATATAGGATGAAATTCAATAGTACAATGTACAAGATTATGCACTTGGGGTCTAATAAGAATTTCTGCTTGGCGGATCATCAGTTGGAAACAGAAGAAGAGAGAGACCTGGGTATGTGGGCTAATCACAGGATGACTATGAGCCACCAATGTGAGGCGGTGTGTAAAAGACAAATGTGATCCTAGGATGTATTAGGTAAGGCATTTCCACTAGATAGAGAGAAGTATTAATGCCATTGTATAAGGCATTAGTAAGACTTTATTTGGAATACTGTGTACAATTCACTACATCCATACTCAAGAAAGATTAATTTAAACTGAAACAGGTGTAGAGAAGAGCTACTAGAATGATTAGGGAAATGGAGAGCCTATCTTATGAGAGTGCACTGGAAGAGCTTGGTTTATTTAGTCTCACAAAAAGAAGGCCAAGAGGGGATATGATTGCTGTCTATAAATACATTGCAGGGGGCAGAGGGGAGGGGAGAATACCAGGGAGGATGAAGATCTATTTAAGCTAAAGGACAATGCTGGCATAAGAACAAATGGATATAAACTGGCCCTGAACAAATTCAGGCGGGAAATTAGAAGAAGGTTTCTAACCCTCAGAGGGATGAGGTTCTGGATAAGCCTCCCAATAGGAGTTGTGAGGCCAAACAACTTATTTTTAAGAGAGAGCTGGACAAATTTATGAATGCAGTAGTATGATGGGGTTGCTTGTAATGGGGGTGGGGGGCAGGGCTCACTTCCTGTTTATATCTTACATTCCTCATGCTTCAGAGCTGCAGCTGGCCATGGCAGGGTTCAAGGAAGGGATTCCCCGCAATGTATTCTGAGAGGTTTTTTTTGATCTCCTTCCTCTGAAGCATCAGGGATGGCCATGACTGGAGATGGAACATTGAGTGGGATGAGCCAAAGCTCAGAGGTAGCATTGAGCGCTCGCTCTCTCTGTCTCTTGGCTGACTGTCTCTAGCTCATATGCAGGTGGTCTAACTGGTTGCCATATGTGGGGTCAGGAAGGAAATTTTCCCCCACATCAAATTGGCAATGATATTGAGGAGCTTTTGCCTTCTTCTGCAGCATGTGGGGGCAGGTCACTTGCTTGGATTATAGTTAAATGATTTCCCCGCCTTTCCAGGGGTCTTTAACACAGATGCACCTTGGTCCTCACCATTCTCTGCCTGTGGCACATAATAGTCTAGTCTCCTGTGCGTCCATTTACTTTGGTCTCATTTCTGTTGTCAGATTTAGTGTATGGATGCTGGGTGGTGTTGGTTGCCTGTGATATACAGGAGGTTGGACTACAATGAAAACAGTGAAAATTCTAATAATATTGGCTGGAGAGCTTATAAAACTTTAATAAGGGAGAAGCTTATTGATAGATCATTGGGGTGAAGTTGGGATGGGGAAGAGAAAGAAGCTAACAGGAACAGACTTTTCCAGTTCACACCAGGATCACAAGTATTGTTCTCTCTCTCTCTGGCATAATTTATACAACCAATATTAATACAAGAAAACAAGCATTTTAATCTTACAAAGATCTCCTCAGAATACTGGCCTTTGACTGGTGGCCTTTTGTTACTAAGCTGTTGTCTGATCAGGCACACTGTATTAGGACAGCTGCAAATTTAAAGACATAGCTCAGTATATTGATAGAGGTTTGGGAGCTCAAACTCTTGCAGGAAAGGCAGTTTCTTTGTACAGTTAAAAACAATCAAATCACTTGAGCTATTAACATAAAATATAATTAGAAAGGCAAAGAATATTTCATAAATGTCTCCAATACTACATAGATTTACCCCGAGTTACCCTGTATAGCCCAAGAATGAATATAGTAGTGGCAAATGATCACAATGCACTTGCTTTAGACTTGATCTAAAACTATTACCAAGCTTCAATTTTAAACAAAATACAGTTCTTCATATTGTTTTAGTATTTGCTTCATGCAATTACTGCTTTTCAGGGTATTAAACTTAATCAGAGTGTTTCCCTTTTTGAAACCATGTGTTTAAAGACTAGCAATCAGTTTTACTAAGTCATAGTTTGTGATTATTACTTCTGCAATTGATATTTTTGTTTTAATTATGCTTTCCTCTACAAATAATCAAAACAATGTAATTTTAACTAAAAAGGGTTATGGTACCTGTAAATTCAGACAACACACATCTCACCCTGGAAATGTTTGAATGCTCAAATCCTGCAGCAATGAACTTCCTGCAGCTGACCTGGGTGCACAGTAGGAGGTTTAAAGAGACGGGGTGGAAATGTAGAGCCTTAATGTTTTTCTTAGTGGCTTTGTATGGCCAAAAAACCACCAGTTTGGAAGATTCAACAATTTCCAGTGGAATTCTCCTTTTTAAAGATGGGCATATTTTTGGACCTGGTAGAAATGCTACCCACCCACATCAAGGGGTGGGGGAAAATTGATAGGGCCAGCGGTGAAAGGGGGACTGTCCCTGTAGCAAGGGACTGAGGCACTTGCCAAAGGATAATAGATAGCTGCTCCCATGGGAGTCTCTGGCATCCATTGGCCAGCTGGGGGAGATGGGTGCTGATTGGCCAGTGTTCCCCAGCTTGCAGGATTTAGCCTAGCGTAGGGGCCATGTAGAGCCTTTTTTGGCTTAGTTCCAGCAGATAATGGATTACTCACTAGCTTCCAGCAGCAGCAGCCCTCAGGATTCAGGGGAATGCTGGTAAGATTTGTGGGACCCCTTTCCCAGGGGTAGAGGGTCTGCCCCAGAGGAGGGGCAACTCTGTCCTACTGCGGGGGTTGTACCTTTGCCCCCTGCCAGGGGGGATCCGCCTGCTGTTGGAACAGGAGCCTCGTTAGGGAGGGATTCCATGCTGACTCCCCAACCCCACCCAAGTTGCGGAGGCAGGAGCTGTATGGGGAACCATTGGGGCCACCAGGACCTGAAGTGGTGTAGCCCTGGTCAGGCCTGCAACTATGCCCCCCATCCCTGCTCACATTGGGCCACATGGTGCTGCTACAGTGGCTAGGAGGGACCTTGATGGAACTGGATCTGTTGCCTTGGCCACATCCCTCCCCCGTGCATGGAAGGAGGAGCTGTGGGAGTGCATTGCTCAGTGTGTTCGCCTACATATCCCCCATGTCCTACTTCTGGTGGGGGAAGGGAAAGGGCTTGTGGGGCCTTGGCCCAGGATTCAGCCAGCAGCCTGTAGGTGCCTGGTCCAGGAGCCGTTCTGAGGGAGACAGGCATCCCCATACAGGAGGTCCACAGAGTGGATACAGGGTTTGAGTTGGAGGATAACGAGGGTCTGAGCCTTACTGAGGTGGATGAGGAGGAGTGGGTGAGTGACCCTGGGCTTGGACCTCACTCCCATAATCTGTCAAGAGTCCAGCAATCTTCCTCGGTATGCAGAGGTGAATTCTGCAGCGGCCCGCAGATACTGATAGAGGGGATTGCAAATGTGGGTGCTTAGGGGCAAGGATGGCATCCCAAGTTGCTCCTCCCTCTGACACCCCCATCCAGGTGTATGGGATGAGCTGGCAAAATCATTGGCATTGGTGACACTTAGGTTGGGCAGCCTGTCTGCCTCTCAGAGATGGGGGTGACACTCAGGTTTATGGTGGGATTTGTCCATGTCCCACAAAGGAAAATGCAGCAATTAGGGAGCCCTCCCCCTTCACCAGGTGACATCGTTCCTAACAAAACACAGGCAGAAAACATGGCAGCTAATGCCCCTAGAGCTTATGGGGGATCCGATCACTCAGTCAGGAATTATCTGTCTAAAGGGGTTAAGGAAAAGGTTGGAAAAGGGAATTTTGGGATTTATTTACCTTGCTGTTCAGGGAAGAACAGACAGAGGAGGGGACAAATACCATTAAAAAAAATGAGACCAAACCCCACAGACCTAAGGTGACTCAAACTCTTGAATTGGTTGGCAGCCTTTTGCACTTATGTTAGTATAATTTGTGTGAAGCCGTGAGAGTTATCCTAAAAATTGAGTTTTGGGGCACTGCTATAATAACCTGCCTATTTGCCCCCTTTAATAGGTTCTTCCTGAGGTAAAGTTCCCAGGGTTTTTAAGGAAACACTAAAGGACAGGGATATAACCTTCTGACAGAGTAATTGACACAGGTAGTAATCTTTCCGAAACAAAGTAACATTTTATTAAAAGTAACTAATAATCCCTACTACAATATAATCTAAAAATCCTAAACAAGGCACAAAATCCCTTATTGCAAGTTAAAGAGCATTTAAACTACACTAGCATATAGTTCAAATGATACTAAGCAAAGCAATTTGTTGCAAGTGGCCAGTTAGCAACAAATTGCTGACAGCAGATCTTAAATTATACTTTAAATTTTATATAAATAAAATACAATTAAAACACAAATCTCAAGCATAAACATATTAAATACAATAAACTACCCTAACCTATACTTATACTAAACTAAAAGAATGTTAATCTTACTTTATAAATCTGTTGCTGCTTTCTTTTAAAAATCAAATCACTGCTGCTGTTTTTCGGCACCTGGTCAGTCAGTTTTCCTCTGCTCTGGCTTTCGTTTCTCTCTCTCTCTGTAGCAGTTTTTCTTTGGCTTCTCTTGCTGGCTTTCCCTGCATGCCTCTCTCCTTCTCAGATGCAGCCTCTGGACTCCAAATGTGCTGCAGCTGGCCTTTAATGTTACATTGTAGCTCTTTCTTTATATAGCTTCCTATTAGCTACAGTTACCTCACTTGCACATGCTCAGTCTTGATCATTGTCTCAGAATTCTGATTGACAGCTCTGACCTTTAAAACAAGTTGTGACCAGTATGAGTGGGTTTTGACCAGTTAGAGGCGTAACTGTCTGATCTCTTTCACCCCTTACTGCACATGCTCAATAGTTGCCAATTTTTCACCTGTTCAGCTTTGTCCTTTGCCTCAGAACTGTGCTCTTTGCCAGGGCCCTTTTTAAAAAAGAAACCCTAAGTGCTTACTGAGCATGCTCAGGGTTCACAGCGTACATCTCAGAGTGGAGTGATTTTTGCTTATTCAGAATGGAGATCAGAAATACAAAGTGGACACCTGAGAATTTTCTCTAGTAATGTGAGAGATGTATTTCCTTCTTCAAGTATAAGGACTTAATAGTGAGGGATCATGCTTCATATGTGGGGTAGCATGGTTAAGGTGTGAGAGAGAATTTAGACACAGGGTGGCAGAGTAGTCTGGTTTACATTGGGGTAAAATAGACCAGGAACTGTGGCTGGAGGTCTGACTCCTTATCACCCAGCCCAGCTGACATTCACAGGCAGTGGATTGCCAGTGCCTAAACCTCCTTTTCAAAATAGAGATATAAAAGCCAACATGTACTTTGCGTTAATGGTCGGAAATATTTTTGTATCATCCGCAAATTTGCTGAGAGTGCAATCCACACCATCCTCCAGATCATTTATGAAGATATTGAACAAAACCAGCCCCAGGACCGACCCTTGGGGCACTCCACTTGATACCGGCTGCCAACTAGACATGGAGCCATTGTCACTACCCGTTGAGCCCAACAATCTAGCCAGCTTTCTACCCACCTTATAGTGCATTCATCCAGCCCATACTTCCTTAACTTGCTGACAAGAATACTGTGGGAGACCGTGTCAAAAGCTTTGCTAAAGTCAAGATACAATACATGCACTGCTTTCCCTTCATCCACAGAACCAGTAATCTCATCATAAAAGGCGATTAGATTAGTCAGGCATGACCTTCCCTTGGTGAATCCATGCTGGCTGTTCCTGATCACTTTCCTCTCATGCAAGTGCTTCAGGATTGATTCTTTGAGGACCTGCTCCATGATTTTTCCAGGGACTGAGGTGAGGCTGACTGGCCTGTAGTTCCCAGGATCCTCCTTCTTCCCTTTTTTAAAGATTGGCACTACATTAGCCTTTTTCCAGTCATCCGGGACTTCCCCCGTTCGTCACGAGTTTTCAAAGATAATGGCCAATGGCTCTGCAATCACAGCCGCCAATTCCTTCAGCACTCTCGGATGCAACTCGTCCGGCCCCATGGACTTGTGCACGTCCAGCTTTTCTAAATAGTCCCTAACCACCTCTATCTCCACAGAGGGCTGGCCATCTCTTCCCCATTTTGTGATGCCCAGCGCAGCAGTCTGGGAGCTGACCTTGTTAGTGAAGACAGAGGCAAAAAAAGCATTGAGTACATTAGTTTTTTCCACATCCTCTGTCACTAGGTTGCCTCCCTCATTCAGTAAGGGGCCCACACTTTCCTTGGCTTTCTTCTTGTTGCCAACATACCTGAAGAAACCCTTCTTGTTACTCTTGACATCTCTTGCTAGCTGCAGCTCCAGGTGCGATTTGGCCCTCCTGATATCATTCCTACATGCCCGAGCAATATTTTTATACTCTTCCCTGGTCATATGTCCAACCTTCCACTTCTTGTAAGCTTCTTTTTTATGTTTAAGATCCGCTAGGATTTCACCATTAAGCCAAGCTGGTCGCCTGCCATATTTACTATTCTTTCGACTCATCGGGATGGTTTGTCCCTGTAACCTCAACAGGGATTCCTTGAAATACAGCCAGCTCTCCTGGACTCCTTGACTCTCCTGGACTCTCCTGGACTACTGCAGCTGGGGGTCAATGTAAATGATCACATTGACCCCCAGCTGCAGTAGCCAGGGCTAGGGAGTGTGACCCTGGGGCACTGTTGGCATTCCATTTGCTTCCAGTGCATCCCAGGGACTTTAACCTGCTTGTGTTTCAGTTTGATGGCCAGTACTATTTTGATAAAGTCATTCCCATGTGGAGCTCGGTGTCATGTGCCACTTTTGAATGATTCAGCTCCATGTCAGCGTGGGCAATTGTGTGTGAGACTTGCCTGCCCTATGTGGTGCACTAATCTCAATGACTTCTTATTTTGCAAGAATCCTAGGGAATGGCAACCGTGAGCATATGCTTCAGGCATTTCAGAACCTCGCCAAGCACCTCGGGGTCCCCCTTGCTATGTTAAAAACAGAAAGC
Organism: Lepidochelys olivacea; assembly: GCF_965140295.1. Taxonomy (NCBI): domain Eukaryota; kingdom Metazoa; phylum Chordata; order Testudines; family Cheloniidae; genus Lepidochelys; species Lepidochelys olivacea. The sequence continues at coordinate 69,350,372 of NC_140411.1, read as the reverse complement.
TCTACCCAAAGTCTAATGTACCTGGGTATCAAATGGGACCCAGTTCGGGGTGTTTCTAGGTTGAAACACCTATGGAGAAGTTGAAATCGGTCAGGCCACTGATACGGGCTCTCAAAGGGGAAAAGAAAATTACTCTGAGGGAACAACAGGTGGTCATGAGGCACTTAAATTTTGCATGCTGAGCGGTGACTCTTGGTCAGGCATTCTGTGCCCATTTGGCATCAGCCTCCTCTGGAGCATGAAAATCCTACCGCTTTGTCAAAATGACAAGGAGAATGAAAGGAAACTTAAAGTGGGGAAGATTCCTGGAAGAGTATACTGGAGTTTCAATGTGGTGTTCAGACTAGTGGATCAAAACTGATCTGCAAATACAGTCTGACTCCTCAGGAGGCATGGGTTTTGGGGTTTACTTTCAAGGAGTGTGATGTGTACAGAGATGGCCAGAAAGCTGGGTGGGCTTAGAGTATTACAGGGGACATCACCTTGCTTGATTTTCCCCCTATACTGCTGGCAGTCACTGTTTGGGGAGAAAACTTGCAGAACAAAAAAGTTCATTTCTGGTGTGACAGACAATCTGTGGTCCACATTGTAAACTGGCAGTTGGCTAACAGTGCTTGGGGAATGAGGCTGGTGAGGGCCTTAATTTTACACTGGTTGCTGTTTAGCATCCTTTTCCACACAGTGTATGTCCCGAGAGAGGATAATGGTGTTGCCAATGCTCTATCTCGATTTCAGGGTGACAGATTCCAGGAACACGCCCTGCTGGCCAGCAAGGATCATTGGGCTATGCCCCAACAACTCTGAAAACTTGGCTCAAGACAGCTGTGGGACTGGTAGAGTACTCTGTTGGCTCCATGGACTTTAAGAGCCTATAAGATCAGCCTTTCAGAGTTCAGGGAATTTTATGCACAGGAAGGGGCTTCACCTTGAGTGGCCCAGACCTACATGCCTGGTGATGTGATATGTCGTGTCTTTGACTCACCCTGGTTTGGTTCTCTTTTCTACCTCTGGCCAGCTAGTGGACCTGTCCTACTGGAGTAGGTTAGATCTGGGAAACCCACCATGTGGGTATTTAATAGTGCAGAAACTCTTAGAAGGGTTGTCCAGGAGGGGTGGGTGCCGGAGGAACAACAGGTTACCCATAACACTGGAAATCCTGACAGGATTAGTACAGGCTCTGCTGTGGGTGTACAGCTATGGGAGGAAGGCCATTTTATTTAAGGTGGCATTTGTTGTTTCCTTCTTTGGCACTTTTAGAGTGAGTGAGCTGGTGCCTATGGCAGCTGTGGCCAGGTTCCAGCATACATTAAGACCTTGTCTACACTACGAAATTAGATCGAATTTATAGAAGTTGGTTTTGTAGAAAGTGTTTTTATACAGTCGATTGTGTGTGTCCCCACACAAATGCTCTAAGTGCATGTAGTCAGCGGAGTGTGTCCACAGTACCGAGGCAACCGTCGACTTCCGGAGCGTTGCACTGTGGGTAGCTATCCCACAGTTCCCGCAGTCTCTGACGCCCGTTTGAATTCTGGGTAGAAATCCCAATGCCTGATGGGGCTAAAACATTGTCGTGGGTGGTTCTGGGTACATATTGTCAGGCCCCCCTTCCCTCCCTCCCTCTGTGAAAGCAACGGCAGACAATCGTTTCGCGCCTTTTTTCCTGGGTTACCCATGCAGACGCCATACCACGGCAAGCATGGAGCCCGCTCAGCTAACTGTCCCCATATGTTTCCTGGTTGCTGGCAGACGTGGTACTGCATTGCTACACAGCAGCAGTTTATTGCTTTTTGGCAGCAGACAGGGCAGTATGACTGGTAGCCGTCGTTAACATAGTCCAGGGTGCTCTTTTAACTGACCTCGATGAGGTCAGGGGCACTTGGGCAAACATGGGAGTGACTCAGCCAGGTCATTACCCTTTTAAGTTTCGTCTCAGGGCGATTCAGTCCTACCGGCAGTCCTAGTGCACTGTTTTTTAATGAGCAGCTAGGAGAAGACGATGGCCAGCAGTCATACTGCACCGTCTTCTGCCGAGGACCCAGGAGATGACGATGGCTAGTGGTCGTACTGCACAGTCTGCTGCCAGCAAGATGTATAAAAATAGGTTAAGTGGATCAAAACAAGAAATAGACCAGATTTGTTTTGTATTTATTTTCTCCTCCCTTCCTTCCTCCCTCTGTGAAATCAATGGCCTGCTAAACCCAGTTTTGAGTACTAAACTGGGAGGAGTGGTAGATACACTGGAGGGGAGGGATAGGATACAGAAGGACCTAGACAAATTGGAGGATTGGGCCAAAAGAAATCTGATGAGGTTCAATAAGGATAAGTGCAGGGTCCTGCACTTAGGACAGAAGAACCCAATGCACAGCTACAGACTAGGGACCGAATGGCTAGGCAGCAGTTCTGCGGAAAAGGACCTAGGGGTGACAGTGGACAAGAAGCTGGATATGAGTCAGCAGTGTGCCCTTGTTGCCAAGAAGGCCAATGGCATTTTGGGATGTATAAGTAGGGGCATAGCGAGCAGATCGAGGGACGTGATCGTTCCCCTCTATTCGACATTGGTGAGACCTCATCTGGAGTACTGTGTCCAGTTTTGGGCCCCACACTTCAAGAAGGATGTGGATAAATTGGAGAGAGTCCAGCGAAGGGCAACAAAAATGATTAGGGGTCTAGAACACATGACTTATGAGGAGAGGCTGAGGGAGCTGGGATTGTTTAGCCTGCAGAAGAGAAGAATGAGGGGGGATTTGATAGCTGCTTTCAACTACCTGAAAGAGGGTTCCAAAGAGGATGGCTCTAGACTGTTCTCAATGGTAGCAGATGACAGAACGAGGAGTAATGGTCTCAAGTTGCAGTGGGGGAGGTTTAGATTGGATATTAGGAAAAACTTTTTCACTAAGAGGGTGGTGAAACACTGGAATACGTTACCTAGGGAGGTGGTAGAATCTCCTTCCTTAGAGGTTTTTAAGGTCAGGCTTGACAAAGCCCTGGCTGGGATGATTTAACTGGGAATTGGTCCTGCTTCGAGCAGGTGGTTGGACTAGATGACCTTCTGGGGTCCCTTCCAACCCTGATATTCTATGATTCTATCCTTGAGATTTTGAGTTCTATCCTTGAGGGGGCCATTCAGTTTCTCGCAAAGCCACCCCCTTTGTTGATTTTAGCTCCCTGTAAGGCAACCCTGTAAGCCATGTTGTTGGTCACCCCTCCCTGCGTCAGAGCAATGGCAAACAATTGCACCCTTTTCCCTGGATTGCTCGAGCAGGAACAGACGCCATAGCACAGCAAGCATGGAGCCCGTTCAGCTCACTGCAGCAGCTATGACCATTAAAAACACCTCGTGCATTATCGTGCAGTTTATGCAGAACCAGCACCTGAAAAACCAGGTGAGGAGGCTACAGAAGCGCAGTGATGAGGACACGAACACAGTTTTCTCTAAAACTGCGTTTCCCCGCAGTTTGGAGATCATTTGAGGCAGCTGGGAGCCCCGGGGCTCAGGGGCGATTTAAAGGGCCCCAGGATCTGGCCGCTGCTACCACAGCAGAGCTCTGGACCCTTTAAATCACCGCCAGAGCATGGGCAGGCTCATACCGTGGAACGCCGATTCTGGGCCCAGGAAACAAGCACAGACTGGTGGGACCGCATAGTGTTGCAGGTCTGGGATGATTCCCAGTGGCTCCGAAACTTTCGCATGCATCAGGGCACTTTCATGGAACTTTATGACTTGCTTTCCCCTGCCCTGAAACACAAGAATTCCAAGATGAGAGCAGCCCTCACAGTTCACAAGCGAGTGGCGATAGCCCTGTGGAAGCTTGCGATGCCAGACAGCTACTGGTCAGTCAGGAATCAATTTGGAGTGGGCAAATCTACTGTGGGGCCTGCTGTGATCCAAGTAGCCAACCCAATCATTGAGCTGCTGCTATCAAAGGTAGTAACTCTGGGAAATGTGCAGGTCATAGTGGATGGCTTTGCTGCAATGGGATTCCCTAACTGTGGTGGGGCTATAGACGGAACCCATATCCCTATCTTGGGACCGGACCACCAGGGCAGCCAGTACATAAACCACAAGGGGTACTTTTCAATGGTGGTGCAAGCACTGGTGGATCACAAGGGACGTTTCACCAAGATCAACATGGGATGGCCGGGAAAGGTTCATGATGCTTGTGTCTTCAGGAACTCTGGTCTGTTTAAACGGCTGCAGGAAGGGACTTACTTCCCAGACCAGAAAACAACTGTTGGGGATGTTGAAATGCCTATAGTTATCCTTGGGGACCCAGCCTACCCCTTAATGCCCTGGCTCATGAAGCCATACACAGGCAGCCTGGACAGTAGTCAGGAGCCGTTCAACTACAGGCTGAGCAAGTGCAGAATGGTGGTAGAGTGTGTATTTGGATGTCGAAAGGGTCGCTGGCAGTTTACTGATTTGCTCAGACCTCAGCGAAACCAATATTCCCATTGTTATTGCTGCTTGCTGTGCACTCCACAATCTCTGTGAGAGTTTATGGCGGGGTGGGAGGTTGATGCAAATTGCCTGGCTGCTGAATATGCGCAGCCAGACACCAGGGTGGTTAGAAGAGCACAGGAGGGCACGGTGCACATCAGAGAAGCTTTGAAAACCAGTTTCATGACTGGCCAGGGTACTGTGTGACACTTCTGTTTGTTTTTCCTTGATGAAAACCCGCCCTCTTGTTTGCCTCTAAATTCCCTGTAAACCACCTGCCCTCTCCCCTTCAATCACAGCTTGCTTGCAAAGGAAATAAAGTCACTATAATTTAAAAAAACATGTATTCTTTATTAATTGATTATAAAAATAGGGAGATAACTCACAAGGTAGCCCGGATGGGGTGTGGGAGGAGGGTAGGAGGGAAGGAAAAGGCCACTTTAAAACTTGTTGAATGCCAGCCTTCTGTCGCTTGGGCTGTCCACTAGGGTGGAGTGGTTGGGTGCTCGGAGCCTCCCCCCCCATGTTCTTGGGTGTCTGGGTGAGGAGGCTATGGAACTTCGGGGGGAGGGAGGGCGGTTAAGTAGTCTGTGATCCTGCTGCCGTTCGTGAACCTCCACCAGATGCCGGAGCATGTCCGTTTGAGCCTGCAGTAGCCCCAGCATTGCCTCATGCCTCATCTGATCTTCCTGCCACCACCTCTCCTCACGTTCGTTGGCCACTGTCCTGTGCTCTGCTATTGTCAGTGCCAGATGACTGCATGAGCTCAGAGAACATGTCATCGTGTGTGTATTTTTTTTGCTGCCTTATCTGAGATAGCCTTTGGGACGGAGGAGGGAGGCTTGAAACATTTGCAGATTCTGGAGGAAAAAAAGGGAGTGAAGTATTTAAAAAGATACATTTTACAGAACAATGGCTATACTCTTTCACGGTGAACAACACTATTCACATTACATAGCACATGTGATTTTGGTACAAGGTCACATTTTGCATTTTATATTGAGAGCCTGCAGCTTTGGTGTTAGAGATCACACACGCAGGGCTGGGCAACAGAATTCGGCTTGCAGGCAACCATGGTAAGCCATAGTCTTTCAGCTTCTGCAGCCTTCATAACAGCAATGCCCTCCTTTCCCATGTGAAGCAAAGCCCATTGAGTTGGCCATTTAGTGCTGTGGTTTTCCTGTTAAAGTGCAGCAGCAGAAACCAAACTAACCCCCTCCAATTCTCTGGGATGATTGCTTTTCCCTTCCCTCCACCACCTGCCTGGTATCAGGGAAGATCGCTGCTAGCCAAACGCGAACAGCTCTGCGCCAATGCCCTCCCCCCCCCGCCCCGTGGCTAACTGCGGGGAGGATTTCTTTTCAGCCACAGGCAAATAGCCCACTTAGGAACGGGCACCTCTGAATGTCCCCTTAATTAAATTCCCTTATTTCAACCAGGTTACCATAACGATATCACTCTTCTGAGGATAACACAGAGGGATAAAGAATGGATGTTGTTTGAATGCCAGCAAACACTGGGACCATTTGCTGCCAGGCTTTGTCATGCAATGATACCAGATTACTTGCTACTAGCATGGCGTGGTAAAGTGTCTTACCATGGAGGACGGAATAAGGCTGCTCTCCCCAGAAACCTTCTGCAAAGGCTTTTAGAGTACCTCCAGGAGAGCTTCATGCAGATGTCCCTGGAAGATTTCCGCTCCATCCCCAGACACGTTATCAGACTTTTCCAGTAGCAGTACTGGTCACGAATGCATTCCAAGTCCTCAGGGCTACTTAATCATTAAAAAACACTTGCTTTTATAACATGTATTATATTTTAAAAGGTACACTCACCAGAGGTCCCTTCTCCGGCTTTGTTGGGTTGGGAGGGTATTTCAGTCAGGGAGATAAAAAGATCCTGGCTGTCAGGGAGAATGGTGTGCTGTGTGCTCTCCCGAAGCTCGTCTTCCTCCTCCGCATCTTCCCCATCTGCACAATCCTCAGCCATAGCGGAGAGTATCCCATCCTCGGAGTCCATGGACAGGGGTGGGATAGTGGTGGCGGCCCCCCCTAGAATTGCATGCAGCTCAGCATAGAAGTGGCATGATTGGGGTTCTGTCCGAGAGTGTCTGTTTGATTCTTTGGTTTTCTGGTACGCTTGTCTAAGCTCCTTAAGTTTCACGTGGCACTGTGTTGTGTCCCTGATGTAGCCTCTGTCCCTCATGGCCTCTGAGATTTTTTGAAATGTTTTGGCATTTCGTCTTTTGGAACGTAGTTCTGATAGCACGGATTCCTCTCCCCATACAGCGATCAGATCCCGTACCTCCCGTTCAGTCCATGCTGGAGCTCTTTTTCGATTCTGGGACTGCATGGTCACCTGTGCTGATGAGCTCGCCTGGCCAAACAGGAAATGAGATTCAAATGTTCCTGGGGCTTTTCCTGTACACCTGGCCAGTGCATCGAGTTGAGAGTGCTGTCCAGAATGGTGGACTGTGGGATAGCTCCCGGAGGCCAATACCTTTGAATTGTGTCCACACTAACCCTAATTCGAAATGGCGATGTCGATTTCAGCTCTAATCCCCTCATTGGGGAGGAGTACAGAAATCGGTTTTAAGAGCCCTTTATGTCGAAAAAATGGCTTGGTTGTGTGGACGGGTGCAGGGTGAATTCGGATTTAACGCTGCTCAATCCGACATAAACTCGTAGTGTAGACCGGGCCTAAGTGTAACAGACACACAACTCTCGGCAGGAGCAGTGTCCCTGCAGTTACGGCTCTCGAAAACAGAGCAGAGGGCAGAGGTGGCTTATGTGGTGTTGAAGGAATGTGCAGATGGGTGCTTGTGCCATAAGTGCAGTTTGATCTGGGGGTGCAAAACGCACATGCGCACATGCACGCACACGCATGGGCACACTGAAACCAATTCCCTTGGCTCGCTGGCTCTCTCCCCCTGCCTGGAGTGAGACCTGGGCGGCTGGTGCTGGGGAGGGGGGAGGATGGGCTGACTAAACAGGGGAGCCCCAGCTGCCACTCTGGCACCGGCTGCTACAGGGATGTTGCTGCCCTGGTGCTGCTGCAGCTGCCTCCCTGCAGGGGCTGCTGCTGCCGCTGCCAAGGGGACGACACCATGTGCCAGTCTCCTGCTTCCTCCCACCCATTCCCGTATCCCCTTCTCTTCCCCATCCTCTCCCCGTTCCTCTCCCTACTCTCCCTGCACCAACCCACGGCCTCTTCCCCCCACCACCTCCTTTCCCCTGCCCCACCCCACCCCCTTGGCCTACCTCCCCTCCCCCGCCTCCCACCCGGGGCACTCACTGTTGTACAGGAAACAGGCGGGTATTAGGACCCCGAGGCAGTGACCCAGAGTGCAGGGGAACAGTTGCTCCATCCCGCCCCGCCATTTCCTGTGAGCCAAAACGTGCAGTGTGGGAAGGACAGAGCCCCCACCCCGCCAGGGAGGCCGAGCAGAGCAGACCCTGCAGGGCAGCCTGGTGTTTGCAGAAATGGTGGTGGGGGGAGTGGGGGCGAGTGGCACATGACCTTGCATGACACTGCCGGCTTCTGTTTTGGGGGGCAATGCCCCCCCGAAGCCTACCAAACTACACTCATGCTTGTGCTTTGTAAAGGCAATAGGTGCCTTGCTAAAAATCCGGGGCTTGCATACATGGTGATGGCAGCTGTCTGACAAGATAGCAGTTCACCACAGTATTGAGAGAAACCTTGAGCTACTGTGGTCTTAACTCCCCCTCCCCCCAGTTTGGTATTCATTCTTTCAGGATTGGGGCAGCAATGTCAGTGGCTGCAGGCGTTTTTGCCCATGGCAGGTGCAGGTAATAGGGTGCTGTTACAGGACTTGGATCTGCACCAAAGACAAGACGATGGGGAACGGCAAAATGTCACTAACCCAATGTGCTAGTTTGGTTTAGGAGCTACATAGAGCGTATGCAAAAATCTGGATTTGCAGGCATGCTCTCATGCATTGGGCCCGCAAGAAGGCAGCCAGGACAGCAGCTGGATCTCAGCTGGGCGTCAGAGCTAAAGCAGTTTGAATACAGTTGTTTGGCAGAAGAGGCATGCACTGGGATCAGCTCATTCCACTTCTGCACTCACTAACAAGCAACCAACCACATCCTGGTTATTCACCTCAGTGAGAATGATCTCCGGGGCTGTGAGGAGATACCTTAAGGCACAGGATCCAGAGGGATGTTAGCTTAATTAGGCAATTATGGGCAGAATTGAGGCATAGCTGAAAATGCTTGCTAGGCAGATCTGGTGGGGAGCTTCAGACCGAGCCCACATTGACAAGGCTAGAAAGTGAACAGAGAGGTCACCAAGATATTCTTGGACACAGGGAGTTTGGTGATACAACATAGGGACATATGTTACAATCTTCCAAACATTTTCAAAGATGATGGCATACATTTATCAAATGGAGGTGCTGACCTATGGCTACAGGATGTGAGGGAATGGATTAGACAGGACTTGTGACACCAGACAGTGCATTTGGGGGTGGGGGAGTGACCAAACTAGTCACTGGCCAGTTTTCAGTGTGGTTAAGAGAATAAAATGAATGGTTCCCAGAGGTAAAAGACCTGGGGTTTTGGTGATAGGCCTTGGGCTCATGTGATAGGTTGAGACCTTGTGGCCTTTACAGGCTGAGGTCCCCACACTGCTGTGCATCTTCTGTCCCCCTTGTGTGGGGGAGAGTGCTAGGACTCAGAGGTGCTGAGGAAAGCCTACCCCCTGTTATGGGTTATATGGTAAGAAGCCCTGTAATCCCCACACGGGAACCAATTCAATGCCTGACATAGGAGAGTATGGGTGAGGGGATGGGTAGTACCCCTACCTTGTGTTAAAAGTTTAATATAATATTTGACACTAAATTAGGAGGAGAGGTAGATACGCTGGAGGGTAGGGATAGGATACAGAGGGCCCTATACAAATTAGAGGATTGGGCCAAAAGAAATCTGATGAGGTTCAACAAGGACAAGTGCAGAGTCCTGCACTTAGGAGGGAAGAATCCCATGCAGTGTTGCAGACTAGGGACTGAATGGCTAGGCAGCAGTTCTGCAGAAAAGGAGCTAGGGGTTACAGTGGACGAGAAGCTGGATATGAGTCAACAGTGTGCCTTTGCTGCCAAGAAGGCCAATGGCATTTGGGATGTATATGTAGGGGCATTGCCAGCAGATTGAGGGATGTGATCGTTCCCCTCTGTTTGACATTGGTGAGGCCTCATCTGGAGTACTGTGTCCAGTTTTGGGCCCCACACTACAAGAAGGATGTGGAAAAATTGGAAAGAGTCCAGCGGAGGGCAACAAAAATGATTAGGGGACTGGAACACATGACTTATGAGGAGAGGCTGAGGGAACTGGGATGGTCTAGTCTGCGGAAGAGAAGAATGAGGGGTGATTTGATAGCTGCTTTCAACTACCTGAAAGGGGGTTCCAAAGAGGATGGATCTAGACTGTTCTCAGTGGTAGCTGATGACAGAACAAGAAGTAATGGTCTCAAGTTGCAGTGGGGAAGGTTTAGGTTGGATATTAGGAAAAACTTTTTCACTAGGAAGGTGGTAAAACACTGGAATGCGTTACCTAGGGAGGTGGTGGAATCTCCTTCCTTAGAAGTTTTTAAGGTCAGGCTTGACAGAGCCCTGGCTGGGATGATTTAGGTTGGGGATTGGTCCTGCTTTGAGCAGGGGGTTGGACTAGATGACCTCCTGAGGTCCCTTCCAACCCTGATAGTCTATGATAAGTTGCAGCCTGCCACTTATTTCCATGCATCTGTCTGTCCTCATTTTGCCACTGTGTCTGCATCAATCTTCTATGCCAATAAGATTTTTTTGAGTGCCCATCTTGTAACCCTTGCCCTTCTGCCAATTCCCTTTGTCTTTGCATTTCTCATTGAAAGCAATCCGGAGCAGAAATCTGACTTTTTTCAGTGTGGTTCCCAGCATGCTTTTGGATGCTACAAAATCCACAATAAATAATAAGCTTTTATCCAATGCCATTTCTTTAAGGTTAGCTTTTGTGGTGACTGTGAATTATCATTCTCCATTTTATTCTGTTTAGTGGTGCTTCTAAGCATGTTTATGCTGGGATCTATGCAGGGTTAAGTCACTCCCTCCTACTGCCTGGGGAAGGAACTTTAAATGCTAGAGTACTTCATTTTTCAGATACTAAATTCCTTCCTCTACTGGTACTTCTTTAACTTTCCACCTTCATCTTCTCCTTTTTTTGGTTTTGTTACCCTGTTGTTTTTCTCTTTTTAGGAAAAGAATTAATTTAAACTGTTTTGATCGTGGCTTTGCAGAGCTCATCCACGACTGCTTTTGACCTGATCCCAAGAGATTCTGAGTACCTGAAATTTTAGTTAAATTTTAACAGGAGATGACAATGCTCAGCACTGCTTGTATCATGATCCAGGACTTTCAAAATGCAGCTGGAGAGGAGACAGAGAACTGAGACTTACTGAAATACTTGGTCCAGTCTCATAGACTCATAGACTTTAAGTCCAGAAGGACCGTCATGATCATCTAGTCTGATCTCTTGCCCATTGCAGGCCACAGAACCTCACCCACCCACTTCTGTAATAGACTCATAACCTCTGGATGAATTACTTGAAGTCCTCAAATAATGATTTAAAGAGTTCATCTTACAGAGAATCCACCATTTACACTAGTTTAAACCTGCAAGTGACCCATGCCCTATGCTGCAGAGGAAGGTAGTCCCATTTTGCTTTTCACGAAAACAAATGTTGCTCACAATATGCTTAAAAAGTCCTTTACCTTTTTAATATTTCTGAACAGAGAACTGATAAAAATCAAGTAGGAAGAGAATCTGTGTTTTGGATGATTGCTTTAGAGCCTGTTCTCCCCATTTATGCTGAAATCTTTCCTCTGGGGCTGGCTCCTACAGGTAGCTCTTTATTTCTTGTTTTATTACTGTGTCAGCAGCTGAAAGTTAAATGGGAGTGGACCCAGATCAATAGTTGTCATTCAAAATCTGCTACACCAGAACCCCTACCATCTACACAAGTAATCCCTTTTAAGTTAATTTTTTTTTCAGGCTTTTTTGTAGTGAAAGTCATTTTGGGGTGTCCAGTACTGCCAACTCTAAATGTTGAAAAATCATTAATCAGTCGTCCCCCAAAATTATGGGTTCTTTTCATGTAATTTCTTGGTTTGAGTCTTTAGGGACCACTCAGTTCTCAGGGTTTCTCCACACCTATGAGGCCTAAAGCCTTAAAGAGGAAAAAAAAAAGCAGCTCAGATTCTCAGCTCCAGGATGTGGGCCTTTAAGCAAAGCAACAGATATTGCGACACTAACCATGAAAATTGGCAACACTGGATGTCTAACACTAAGCCCTGATCTACACTAGGAGTTGAGGTTGAATTTAGCAGTGTTAAATCGATTTAACCCTGCACCTGTCCACATGACAAAGCCCTTTTTTTCTACTTAAAGGGCTCTTAAAATTGATTTCCTTACTCCACCCCCGACAAGGAGATTAGCGCTGAAATTGGCCTTGCTGGGTCGAATTTGGGGTACTGTGGATGCAATTAAACGGTATTGGCCTCTGGGAGCTATCCCAGAGAGCTCCATTGTGACCGCTCTGGACAGCACTCTCAACTCAGATGCACTGGCCAGGTAGACAGGTAGAACTTTTGAATTTCAATTTCCTGTTTGGCCAGCGTGGCAAGCTGTAGGTGACCATGCAGAGCTCATCAGCAAAGGTGACCATGATGGAGTCCCAGAATCACAAAAGAGCTCCAGCATGGACCGAACAGGAGGTATGGGATCTGATCGCTGTATGGGGAGAGGAATCCATGCTATCAGAACTACATTCCAGTTTTCGAAATGCCAAAATATTTGTCAAAATCTCCCAGGGCATGAAGGACAGAGGCCATAACTGGGACCCAAAGCAGTGCCGCATGAAACTTAAAGAGCTGAGGCAAGCCTACCAGAAAACCAGAGAGGTGAAAGGCAGCTCCGGGTCAGAGCCCAAAACATGTCGCTTCTATGATGAGCTGCATGCCATTTTAGGGGGTTCAGCCACCACTACCCCAGCCGTGTAGTTTGACTCCTTCAATGGAGATGGAGGCAACACGGAAGCAGGTTTTGGGGACGAGGAAGATGATAGCTCACAGCAAGCAAGCGGAGAAACCAGTTTTCCCGACAGCCAGGAACTGTTTCTCACCCTGGACCTGGAGCCAGTACCCCCCCGAACCCACCCAAGGCCGCCTCCCGGACCTGCCAGGTGGAGAAGGGACCTCTGGTGAGTGTACCTTTTAAAATACTGTACATGGTTTAAAAGCAAGCATGTTTAATGATTAATTTGCCCTGGCATTCATGGCTCTCCTGGATATACTCCCAAAGCCTTTGAAAAAGGTTTCTGGGGAGGACAGCCTTATTCCATCCAACATGGTAGGACACTTTACCACTCCAGGCTAGCAGCATGTACTTGGGAATCATTGTAGAACAAACCATTGCAGTGTATGTTTGCTGGCGTTCAAACAACATCCGTTCTTTATCTCTCTGTGTTATCCTCAGAAGAGTGACATCATTCATGGTCACCTGGTTGAAATAGGGTGCTTTTCTTAAGGGGACATTCAGAGGTGCCCATTCCTGCTGGGCTGTTTGCCTGTGGCTGAACAGAAATGTTCCCCGCTGTTAGCCATGGGGAGGGGGAAGGGTGGAGGGGCTAGCCACGCACTGCAGGGAGGCAAAATGCGACCTTGGAATGAAAGCACATGTGCTATGTATGTAATGTTAACAGCAAGGTTTACCGTGAAAGAGTGTACCCATTGTTCTATAAAATATGTCTTTCTAAATACCACTGTCCCCTTTTTCTCCACCAGCTGCATGTGTTTCAAGAATCACAGGATCTTCTCCTTCCCAGAGGCTAGCGAAGATTAGAAGGCAAAAAAACCACACTCGCGATGAAATGTTCTCTGAGCTTATGCTGTCCTCCCACATCGACAGAGCACAGATGAATGCGTGGAGGCAGACAATGTCAGAGTGCAGAAAAGTACAAAATGACCGGGAGGAGAGGTGGCGGGCTGAAGAGAGTAATTGGCGGGCTGACGAGAGGGCTGAAGCTGAAAGGTGGTGGCAGCGTGATGAGAGGAGGCAGGATTCAATGCTGAGGCTGCTGGAGGATCAAACTAATATGCTCAAGCGTATGGTTGAGCTGCAGGAAAGGCAGCAGGAGCACAGACCGCTGCTACAGCCCCTGTGTAACCAACCGCCCTCCTCCCCAAGTTCCATAGCCTCCTCACCCAGACGCCCAAGAACGCGGTGAGGGGGCCTCCAGCCACTCCACCCCAGAGGATTGCCGAAGCAACAGAAGGCTGGCATTCAATAAGTTTTAAAGTTTTAAACTTTTAAAGTGCTGTGTGGCCTTGTCCTTCCCTCCTCCACCACAGCTCCTGGTGCTTCTCTCCTCCACCACCCTCCCAGGCTACCTTGGTAGTTATCCCCCTATTTGTGTGATGAATAAATAAAGAATGCATGAATGTGAAGCAACAATGACTTTATTGCCTTTGCAAGCGGTTATCGAAGGGAGGAAGGGAGGGTGGTTAGCTTACAGGGAAGTAGAGTGAACCAAGGGGTGGGGGGGTTTCATCAAGGAGAAACAAACAGAACTTTCACACTGTAGCCTGGCCAGTCATGAAACTGGTTTTCAAAGCTTCTCTGATGCGCACCACGCCCACCTGTGCTCTTCTAACCGCCCTGGTGTCTGGCTGTACGTAACCAGCAGCCAGGTGTTTTGCCTCAACCTCCCACCCTGCCATAAACATCTCCCCCTTAATCTCACAGATATTGTGGAGCGCACAGCCAGCAATAATAACAGTGGGAATATTGGTTTCGCTGAGGTCTAACCGAGTCAATAAACTGCGCCAACGTGCTTTTAAATGTCCAAATGCACATTCTACCAGCATTCTGCACTTGCTCAGCCTGTAGTTGAACAGCTCCTGACTACTGTCCAGGGTGCCTGTGTATGGCTTCATGAGCCATGGCATTAAGGGGTAGGCTGGGTCCCCAAGGATAACTATAGGCATTTCAACATCCCCAACGATTATTTTCTGGTCTGGGAATAAAGTCCCTTCCTGCAGCTTTTGAAACAGACCAGAGTTCCTGAAGATGCGAGCGTCATGTACCTTTCCCGGCCATCCCCGTTGATGTTGGTGAAATGTCCCTTGTGATCCACCAGTGCTTGCAGCACTATTGAAAAGTACCCCTTGCGGTTTATGTACTCGCCGGCTTGGTGCTCCGGTGCCAAGATATGGATATGGGTTCTGTCTTTGGCCCCACCACAGTTAGGGAATCCCATTGCAGCAAAGCCATCCACTATGACCTGCACATTTCCCAGAGTCACTACCCTTGATATCAGCAGATCTTTGATTGCGTGGGCTACTTGCATCACAGCAGCCCCCACAGTAGATTTGCCCACTCCAAATTGATTCCCAACTGGCTGGTAGCTGTCTGGCATTGCAAGCTTCCACAGGGCTATTGCCACTCGCTTGTGAACTGTGAGGGCTGCTCTCATCTTGGTATTCTTGCGCCTCAGGGCAGGGGAAAGCAAGTCACAAAGTTCCATGAAAGTGCCCTTATGCAAGCGAACGTTTCGGAGCCACTGGGAATCATCCCAACCTGCAACACTATGTGGTCCCACCAGTCTGTGCTTGTTTCCCGGGCCCAGAATCGGCGTTTCACGGCATGAGCCTGCCCCATTCGCACCATGATGCCCACATTGCCAGGCCCCGTGCTTTGAGAGACATCTGTGTCCATGTCTTCATCACTCTTGTCACCGCGCTGATGTCGCCTACTCACCCAGTTTCACTTTGCCAGGTTCTGGTGCTGCATATACTGCTGGATAATGTGTGTGGTGTTTAATGTGATCTGAGTGGGCTCCATGCTTGCTGTGATGTGGCGTCTGCACAGAAAAAAGGTGCGGAATGATTGTCTGACGGAGGGAGAGACGACTGATGACTTGGCTTACAGGGTTGGCTTACAGGGAATTAAAATCAACAAAGGGGGTGGCTTTGCGAGAAATAGAATGTCCCCCTCAAGGATAGAACTCAAAACCTCAAGGATAGAACTCAAAACTGGGTTTAGCAGGCCGTTGATTTCGCAGAGGGAGGGAGGGAGGAGAAAATGAATACAAAACAAATCTGGTCTATTTCTTGTTTTGGGCCACTTCATCTATCTTTATACATCTTGCTGGCAGCAGACTGTGCAGCTAGCCATCGTCATCTCCTGGGTGCTCGGCAGAAGACAGTGCAGTATGACCACTGGCCATCGTCTTCTGCTAGCTGCAGATTAAAAAGATTAAAATCCGGTAGGATTCAATCGCTATGAGACAAAACAAGGGAAATGACCTAGCTGAGTCACTCCCATGTTTGCCCAGGTGCCCGGTTTAAAGAGCATCCAGGACTATGTTAACGACGGCTACCAGTCATACTGCCCTGTCTGCTGCCAAAAGGCAATAAACTGCTGCTGTGTAGCAATGCAGTACTGTGTCTGCCAGCACCCAGGAGACATACGGGGATGGTCAGCTGAGCGGTCTCCATGCTTGCCGTGGTATGGCGTCTGCACAGGTAACTCAAGAAAAAAGGCGCAAAACGATTGTCTGCCGTTGCTTTCACAGAGGGAGGGAGGGAATGGGGGCCTGATGATATGTACCCAGAACCACCTGTGACAATGTTTTAGCCCCATCAGGCATTGGGATTTCTACCCAGAATTCAAACGGGCGTCAGAGACTGCGGGAACTGTGGGATAGCTACCCACAGTGCAATGCTCCAGTAGTCAACGGTTGCCTCGGTACTGTGGATGCACTCCACCGACTACATGCACTTATCCAGAGAGGTGGTGACTTTCTGTCTAACTCCAGGCTTCCCAAAAGAAATTCCTTCCTGGAGCTAAAGGGAGGCATAAAAGAATGTCATGGAGGGATCAGGCTGTGAAACAGAAAAACGCCCAGAACTATATATACACCTCTCTATACATTGTCCTTCATATATAATGGCAGGGTGGTATGAGGGCATTCACTCAGTCAATGCTCTGACATCTCCCTGCATACAGACAGCTGAAGCTTCTGATAGAGCAAATTTCTGGAATCTTCTTTCTTTTAAGTACCAGTATCCTAAAAATTGATAGCAATTTGGTTACATTAGGGGGCTCATTTTAAGTTTTATAAATACTACAAACCTGAGCACTCACATTGACAGCTACAGAAGTAGGGTTGCCAACTTTATAATCGCACAGATCTGAAGAACTTTACCTCACCCCTGTCCTGCCCCTTCCCAGAGGCCATGCCACTGCCCCGCCCCTTTCTCTGAGGCCCTGCCCCTCACTCCATTCCCCTCTCCCTCTATTGCTTGCTCTCCCCCACCCTCATTCACTTTCACCGGGCTGGGGCAGGGGTATGAGAGGGGGTGAGGGCTCCACCTCGGGGTGCTGGCTCTGGGGTGGGGCCAGGGATGAAGCTTCGGGGTGCAGCAGGGGGCTCTGGGCTGGGGCTGAGGGGTTTGGAGTGCGGGATGGGACTCAGTGCTGGGGCAGGGTGTTCGGGGTGTGGGCGGGTGTTCGGGGTGTGGGCTCTGGTAGGGAGTTTGGGTGTGGGAGGGGGCTCAGGGCTGGAGCATAGGGCTGAGGTGCAGGAGGGGGTGAGAGGTGCAGGCTCTGGCTGGGTGGTGCTTACCTCAGGCGGCTCCCAGAAGCGATCAACATGTCCGATTCTTAAGCTCAGGGACGGCTAGGCGGCTCCCTTGCAGGGACCGCCCGAACAGGTCCCATTTGTCGCAGTTCCCGGGCAATGGGAACTGCGAAGTTGGTGCTCAGGGTGGGTGTAGTTTGTGGAGACCCCCGTAGCTATCCCTGTGCCTAGGAGCCGGACATGCCGGCTGCTTCTGGGAGCTGCGCGGAGCCAGGGCAGGCAGTATGCCTGCTTTAGCCTTGCTGCACCACAGACCGGACTTTTAGCAGCCTATTAAAATCTCCCAGATTGCTTTTAATAGTCACCAGAAGATAGATGCTGATTCCGGTAGACTTCGGGAGGGTTGGCAACCCTATACAGAAGCCACTTGTATGAAGACAATCTTAGATCGTGTCATTAAGACACTTCCCTTGAAAACTACAGTGACAGCTTGTCAAGTTTCCTTCCCCACTCTGAACTCTAGAGTACCAATGTGGGGACCTGCATGATAAGACCCCCTAAGCTTATTCTTGCCAGCTTAGGTTAAAAACTTCCCCAAGGTACAAACTTTGCCTTGTCCTTGAACAGTATACTGCCACCACCAATCGTTTTAAACAAAGAACAGGGAAAGAGACCACTTGGAGACCATATTCCCCCAAAATATCCCCCCAAGCCCTACACCCCCTTTCCTGGGGAAGGCTTGATAAGAATCCTCACCAACTGGTACAAGTGAACACAGACCCAAACCCTTGGATCTTAAAAATAATGAAAAATCAATCAGGTTCTTAAAAGAAGAATTTTAATTAAAGAAAAGGTAAAAGAATCACCTCTGTAAAATCAGGATGGTAAATACCTTACAGGGTAATCAGCTTCAAAACATAGAGAATCCCTCTAGGCAAAACTGTAAGTTACAAAAAGACACAAAAGTAGGAGTATACATTCCATCCAGCACAGCTTATTTTACCAGCCATTAAACAAAAGGAAATCTAACACATTTCTAGCTAGATTACTTACTAACTTAACAGGAGTTGTAAGGCTGCATTCCTGATCTGTTCCCAGCAAAAGCATCACACAGACAGACAAACCCTTTGTTCCCCTCTCCAGATTTGAAAGTATCTTGTCTCCGCATTGGTCATTTTGGGTCAGGTGCCAGTGAGGTTATTTTAGCTTCTTAACCCTTTAACGGGTGAAAGGGTTTTGCCTCTGGCCAGGAGGGATTTTATAGCACTTTATACAGAAAGGTGGTTACCCTTCCCTTTATATTCATGACACAGCTGTAGGCTGCTTCTGAGGTCCAAAGCCAAAACCAAAATACCTGTGAAATTCAGAACTTTGCAGCACAGACCCAGCTCTAGAATTAACTATTGTGTTTGCTTCTCAAGACTTCCTTGCTGCGTATAGCATTTTAGCAATAATAGAAGTTGCTCTAATCTATTATTTCATTTACCAGAATGATATGTTCTCCAAATTTCGGACCAATGAAATAGTCATCTATACATTTTTGTTTTAGCCTCAATATGTTTTATTTTGTAACACAAAGCAATTCAGTTGAAAATATGTTTCATGTGTTACCGTGTAGGTTCATTTGTTTCTGTTTTTTTTTTAAAGAACATTTTATTTTTTGGAAGACTTTAGATTTTTTGTAATGTTCTTCTCCCTTTACCAAATCCACATATGATCGCTTCTCATCTTTTGTCACCCTCTTTGACAGAGTTTCTTTAGATCACAGAGAGACAATTCCAGCTGAGATTGGTATCCAAATCTAAATCATTCTCTATAGCTCAACTGTAACATTTACTAAAAAGATGACCTTGAAGCCTGTTGACCTACAAAACAGTACTCAGCAAAACTGTTCCAGATCCTTTCCTTTAGTTTTTACTGTCTGACTTTTTGGAACAGATAATTACACAAAGTATGGATAAATGAAGAGTTTTCATTAGCATACAGCAGTCTGTGTAAATTATACGTGGACGTTTACCAGTTTCGATGGCCAGATTCTCACTCTTGGGTAATTTAAATTCTTTTCTATAGCAATAATTTTGATTTTATACAGAATGTGTAAATCTAAAATAACCCTTTCCCTCTCAAACATTTACTGCATACAAGCTATTCAATATCCTTCACATTCATGAATTTCTTTAACAGAAGAATTTGAAAACAAAACCAGAGCAATTAAATCAAATTAGTTTTAATTTCTGTATTAAAAATCAGAAATGTCCAGAGGTTTGGGTCTCACTGTAACTTGCAGACATACAAATCAGGGGCATTGTAAAAAAACCAACATCAAAACAGTGAGTTACAAAAAATCAAATCCATCCAGTGATATTTCTACGTAAAATAACAGAAGGATTCAAAAGTCTGTCAATGTATTAATTATTTTAAATTAAGGAAGTATTTAGAACAGAGGTTCTCAACCTTTTTCTATCTGAGGCCCCCCAACATGCTATAAAAACTCCATGGCCCATCTGTGTCATAACTATTTTTCTGCATATAAAAGCCAGGGCCAGCATTACGGGGTAGCCAGCATTACGGGGTAGCAACCAGGGCAATTGCCTGGGCCCCATGCCACAGGGAGCCCCATGAAACTAGACTGCTCAGGCTTCAGCTTCAGCCCCAGGTGGCGGGACTCAGGGCCTTGGGTTTCAACCCTATTGTGGTGGGGCTTTGGCTTTCTGCCCTGGGTCCCAGCAAGTCTAATGCCAGCCACGCTTGGTGGACCCCTGAAACCTGCTCAGGGCCCCACAGGGGGCCCCAGACTCCTGGTTGAGAACCACTGGTTTACAAGATAGTTTATGAATTAATTAAAAGCCTTTTCATTGAAAAATACATGCGGTAGTTGGAAGATATGGAAGGTGTTATTGACTCATTCAGCAATACTATTGTAGTCAGTTCCATGTAAGTTTATTTCTGGAACAGGTGGTACTTGCACTTGTTTCGCAGCCTTCAAATAATATACTAACAGTCAGATTATCACCTTGCTTCTGCAATGTGATTTGCTAGCTTGGCATCCTGCTCCTTTGCAGATTCAATGGGGCTACCTGGACACAGGAGGAGGATCCTGTTGTGGGATGCTGTAATATAACTAATGTGCTAAGTCTTGGCATATAGTATTAGTGTAACCAAGTGGGACATCCTTTTCTGAGGATGGAATCTTGTGTCAAATCTGGGGTGAATTCTTCTGAGGTGGGTTCCAGCTGAATTGTTTGAAAGCTGTGATAAGGATTATGGAAAGGACTAATACAGCAGTGGAAATGCTCTGTACTGAAGTAAGGAAATATCTTCATGATAAATGTTCATTCTGATATTTTGCCATACCACTGGGAGTTCTATGGATAGATGGATGTAGGGTAGGATATCAAGTTCTTGGATTCAGTGTGCAGAGGAGAGGAGAAAATTGTGCTCTCTTAAAAATGCTGGCACCAATTTTTTATCTTTTAAGGTTTTTCATAAAATAATTCCTCATATTTGCTAGAATAGGGAATGTGAACTATTTTCAGTGCATGGTAAGCATCACTTCCCCCATATGTGAACACAAAGGGCCAAATTCAGTCTTTGGTGTAGCCAATGACTTCAGTAGAGATGTATCCAAATTACATCTGAGTGAATGTACTTGAAAAATGAGTTTCAGGTTAGGAGCTATATTATGAATAAGCACTGACATAATTTTCCTCAATTCTGCACCAAGCTCATATCAATACTCTGCATTGCACCAATCACATCTTCCCTAACATTCAGGAACAAAAATTGGGTACGTCTTTTCTTGTAGTGGTACAGAAGTGGCACTGATTTCTTTGGCTAACACTGTTTCAAAAGCTTTATTGGTTAAAGAGAAAAGACACGTATAAACATGTTACACAGCAGATACACATAGTATTTCCTAATGACCAATTTTTCAGGAAATATTTTCAGGCCCTGGGCTACAAAACATATGGAAGCCCAGATGAGTTTGCTGTTTTTTCTTCTCTTATTTGTTTAATTTCTGTTGACAATATCAGATTTTCTATCACCAATGTCAAAGTCCATACTTAACTCAGTGGAGGAGCTGAATTTTTCCAATGTTGTTTTGTTACATATCTTAGTGAGAAAAAGACTACATCAGTCTTTTCACTTTTGTCTTCAATAAGTAGCTGATGCAGTTCTAAAGACATTTATATTAATAGTTCAAATCTTAGGATTTATTGCTACTAGTAGAACTAGCTGGTCTTATCTATAGATTTTCATTCCCCTAGCAAATCAACCTTATTCAACCACTATTTCTGTGTTGTCTGTTGTATAGGGCAATAGTCTATTTTGCTCAGTAATGATAATTTCTTACAGTGTGTGAACTTGAAAAGTGTCCCGGGGTTCTGTAAAGCTGCCATGGTTTTTTACCAAAAAAAGTTTTTTGTTTTTAGGGAAACGCCTTGTCCAAAAATCTGAAAAAGGTATTTTTTGAAACCATATAATTTAACAACTACAATTCTTTTCAACCCAAAGTACCTTGGAAAATTAAAATGTGCTAAGACTTAAAATCTCAAGTAGTTTATAAAAAATACTGAAGACAGAAATGGAAGAAAGTTCCATTGAAAGGAAAATCCTGATGCAATTTTAGTTTACAATCTTAACACTATTTAAGCTAAGTTTTTTGTTTAGGAATATTTTATACAATTCCTTTCCTGGGTACGCAAACTTCAGTTTCATCTGAACACTTTGGTACCTAACATGAACATGCTAGTAGAAAGATACATATTTCTCCAATGCATAAGAAAGCTAGATGAATCTATTGATGAATAAATTTAATATTTTACAGATACAACTTTTCATGCACCAGTATGGGGTGTGTCTGATGAGATGATTTGAGATCAGCTTGTGGAGAAACCAGCCATCTCTTGCAGAGGTGAGTGGTTATTATTAGAATCAGAGCTAACTTTACAGAAAGCTGTATTTATTGCTAGCCAAATTGAGCCTGCTATGGCAGAGACTGAATAATTGCTCAGAAAACTGCATAGCATGTTAATTCATTGAGTGCAATTTCCAGAACATCACACGGAGACTTTTCAGCAGCCTCCATTATACTAAACAAAGTAATTCCTGTATGCTGCATAGAACGAGGTACCTTGGATTCCTTGCAAAAGATTCCCAGTGACACTAGCATGGAAAGAGATGATATTTTGCTAATAGATATTGTCATGTTCAGAATCAAGCACATAGAGGCACTGTCCCCGATGTTACTCTGTGTAGATAATTGCAGTTCACCAGATCCTGTTCGTAAATGGCTTTGTTTGCCAAACTGCTATGTTGACATTTGCACCCCTACAGTCTGTTGAAGTGGTGCTACATACTAGTTCAGCTGTGTCAGTTCTTCTCCAGCCTACTTACTTGCAATGTTTTCTTAGTATCCAGGGCACAGAACATAAGGTACCTTTGGTGAATGTTTGGTTAATTTCAATGCACTGGTGATAATGCAAGTCACTATTAACATACAGATATCATTTTTTTGTGAACACTGCCACCTCTATGCTTTGCATGAACTGGAAGCTTACTGATTTAAAATTGCAGGTTATTAATCGCTGCATTCTTTCACACCTGCTTAGATGTAAACTGGTTTGTTTCATTTTTTCCACTGCGCCAGACTCCACATTGGGCTTTGCAACTTCATTTGTGAAGGAATCAAAACTTGGAAGGAAGTGTTATTTATTATGTATGTAGCACCCCGTGTGTTCATGGCATTTTACAGAAAAATAAGGAGGCCTGTACATCCAATACAAAAGAAACTCGGACATTTCCCTGGGTCAGTAAGGGAAACTGTGTCCCATGCGCTCCAAAAAGTTACGCATGTAGCACAAAGAAATGTACAATTAAATGTGTGATTAAAGCAAAATCAGTAGGACAGAGATACTGTTACGTGAAATATTTTTGTAAATATAACTGTTTTTTAAAAAAGAATAAAAAAAGGCAATCTAAGTTTAATGATCCAAGTAAGACTATAGAAGAAAAGGTCCTACCACACATAAATTATCAGATGGGAAATTATGGAATGCTACGCTTGCACTCCTGCATTAGGAAGACGAGTTTTGTGCTTCTGATTCTCTTGTTGGATCTTTGCTTACTAAATACATCTGTCCCTGAGCAAAATGAAGTTGGGAGAAATGTCCACTGTGGGAGAACTAGAATAGTACTTGAATGGACCTGAGATTACCTTTATGGAAAAATCCTATGAAATTAAATAGAAAATAATTGCCTTTCTGTAGAAACTGTAAGATATGTTCCAACAGGCATAAAATTCACTATTAAATTCTATAGAATGGCTCAAAACTTGTATAGAAAGGATCTAGTTCCCCATTAAATTCTATAAATGTGTAGAGCAATTTCTATATAACTGAATTTAATTGTATCCCCTATCGGGATGAATTTTCCAGTCTGCAAAGGCCACTGTGCACTTCATAAGTATAAAAGGGATAGCCGTGTTAGTCTGTACCCACAAAAGCTTATGCCTGAATAAATCTTAGTCTTTAAGGTGCCACCGGACTCCGCGTTGTTTCCACAAGTACAAGCAGCACGAAGTTGCTTTAAAACAGATGGTGGCTGCCATTAGAGCACACTGCTTGCACAAAGGGACTTTGTGCCACCTCCTACATTAGCCACCCTCTACCGCTTTAATAAAGGGATGGAGGGGATATGTAAGGAGTGCTCTGGGGGTGTGAGCTTGGGTGGGAGGGGGCATGCTGGAGCCAGAGTCCACTGGTATAGAGAGTCTGCTGTAGTAGAGGAAGGCCCTGGCTGTTCTAAGGCTATATCTGTATATCTGAGATACGGTTGGACATCAGTGGTTCCTCAGGCTCAAAATCAATGTGGGACCTTTCCTGAAGAACACTGAAGTGCCCTTTCCCATACTCTTTTGCTACCCTCTCAAAATATCTATTGCATTCCACAGTACCCTTTCCTTAACCCCTACTTCTCATTCCTCCCTGATGGTTCTGCTCCTGTCCTCTGCCTCAAATCCACCTCTCTCCTCTGCAGACTCTTCCCACTTAATATATCCAATAGCAGTTGACCAAATAGGTTCTTGACACCCCACTTCTGCTGCTCACCTAA
Source organism: Lepidochelys olivacea (assembly GCF_965140295.1). Classification (NCBI taxonomy): domain Eukaryota; kingdom Metazoa; phylum Chordata; order Testudines; family Cheloniidae; genus Lepidochelys; species Lepidochelys olivacea. Next base: position 69,326,188 of record NC_140411.1, on the reverse strand, counting down.
CCAGCTGCTGCTGCTCCTGAGAACATTATGGGTTCTATAGGATGTTACTGGAGATTATAAAAAAAGAGCTATAGTTGTATATATGTTAGTACAGGTACATAGTTAATGAGTCATAACTACTAGCACACAATAATATGTAATGTTGTTCATGAGTAGGAGCAACAAAGTCTTTGTTATTGTACAAATGGCTTCTGGATCATACAGCTTTCAGAGAGTGACAGAAAGCAAGTACAGATGTGTGGGTGACTAATCCTCTGCCCTGGATGTTCCTTGCTAACCCATGCTGCATTTCCATCATCCCCACTCCCCTCCCCCCCTTCCTAAGCAGGCCAATCTGAGTGAATGGGATGGAGCATCTTTTGTATGCTGCCTCCATCCTCTGCTTCTGCAGGACCCTCAGGCTACTTAGCACTCCAAGAACAGCTGAGGCTACAGGGGCAGGGTTTATACTCATATTTGAGACCTATAATCAATTTAACAGTTCTTACATAATACCTTTATTTCTGCTGGGAAATGTGAATATATGGTGATGTGAGGTACTCTGGAGTTCACCATGCGATGCTAACGCACTTTTATGTGTTGTTGTCTTATATGACTGTTTGGAATACTGTCTATGATGTTAGTTAGAACTTCCTAGAATAAGCTCAATTCTTTAACTGCTTTTGCTCTATTCTGAATACCAACTGTGGTTAGATGGTGGCCTTCTGTGGAAATGAGGTCCTCTTAGGGATGATGTCATGTGAAATTCATTGGTAAGTATGTTTTATGTGTCCGCCTCTGTGCCCACTCCATCGAGGATATGAGACTGGTATTGCTCTAGTTAAAAGAGCTTTGGCTCAAGGTGTAGTAATTCATGCTTTTGGATCTGGAAATCCCTGGTTAATCCCCAGCATGTTGGCCAAGATGGTGCCGTTCCCACATGCAGTTGCTTCTTTTTTCATTGTTATTCTCTGATATTTTTAAACTGTCCTTTAGATCATTTCTATCTCTGTCCAAAACCTGCTTAGGGTAGGAGGTGTCTTCTATCTCTCTTCATCCAAAAACACCCCTCTTGAAAACATACTTCTTCCACAAGTCCCCAAAATGCTAATGTACACTGGCTTTGTGTGTTATCATCTCTCCCTCTAGTGGCTGGTCTAAGGGACTAAGTAGTCTGCCATTATCTTACAGCTAAAAGAGTTGTTCATTGCTCAAGTGCTGAGGGCTTGTGCTTTTGGGTTGAAGGTCCGAAGTTAATCCCCACTATTAACAATGGGGTCTGTATGTGAATGTGACTAAGGAATGTTACATTAACCTTATTATACCACCCAACAAACCAAAAGAGCAGCGCTTAATTTGTAATGAAAGAGGTCCCAGGGTTCAAGCAATTAGGTGCTGGGGCTAAAGCATTTTTTTTACTTTCATAACTGACATGGTAAGTCCACAGGTGCCGCGACTATGAACTGCCAAGTCTAGAGGTGCTGGGGCTCAGCCCTGGCAAACCCTGGCACAGATTAAGCACTGCAAAACAGTCCTGTTTAGCTGTTTTCAAAGGGTTTTTTTCTGATCATTGTCAGTCTTTCAGACTCTTAGCTCTTCATGGTAAAGTTGTGGGCCAGATCCTTGTCACAGGTGCATGTGTAAATGCTGTCAAGCTTTGGGTCAGTTTCAATTTACTTAGAACATATTCAGAAATATTTTCAGTTGTATGTGTTGCAGTGGGAATGGGTGACAGGGGATGGATCACTTGATGATTACCGGTTTTGTTCATTCCCTCTGAATGAACCTGGTATTAGCCTGGTATTGGCCACTGTTGGAAGCACCTGGTATTGGACGCTGTTGGAAGACAGGATACTTGGGTAGATGGACCTTTGGTCTGACCCAGTATGGCAGTTATGTTCTTATGACAAAGAAGCTTTTCCCAGATCTGGGTATTGTAATGCGGACATGTTCTGGTCAGTCCTTCTGTTCCAAACCAATCTCCCTACTCTAGGGGACACTGGTGCAGAAACAGTGCATCCAGGAGGCTCTCCAAATAACTGGCTAACTAATTTTAAGGCTGATTTGTGCAATCAGAACAATACTTGGCCCCGTGTTTTTGTTTTATACAGCACTGGGCACTCTGTTGACATTAATTAAATCCAAGCAATAAATCACCAGTATGGTTATACTTTTTATTTCAATACCAAGTGATTGGTACATATGGTTAAAATTAACAGGGACAACAAGTAGATGGATACTTTCTATGGATTACATTTAAGATTTTTGAGAATTTTTTCTTGTTCTTTTTAAATATTGCAATAAAATAATATCATTTAGCAATTATATAGCACCTTTAATCTTAAAAACATGGCACAAATATTAACTAGCGAGTCCTCACAATGCTCCTGTGAGATTGGTCAGTATTATTCTCCTCAATTTTACAGAGGAGGAAATTGAGACACAGACCTGATTCCAAATATTCTGGACATCATAGATGGCTAACATTTTGTAAAAATTGTATATAAAATAATTCATATGTAATGATTTAACTGTTCTTCTAAAAGATTCTCTTCCTTGTGATTTATTTTTACCAGGAATATAAGCAAATTGTTCTGCTGTAGAATATACAAATGTTGTATTTAGAAGTGTTAATTTCATGAACAGCTTGAGCTGCAGAGAGTACATTAACCCTAAATTGTTTGCAGGGTGAATGACTTTTATGAACCAAATGTTTTTAATAGCTATGGAGAAGACATGCTACTAACAAGGGGATATTGCAGAAGGCCAGCAGATACTCCCCTCCCATCCTTGTGTATCTCATGAGTGGTGTGTTCCTTTCCTTCTATTGCTGCTTGCATGAGGGCCTTTCAATATATTCCTTAGATAAACTAAGCTCCTACTGACTTCACTGAGAGTTTGGCCTGGGTGAGGAATGAGGTTTGATCCTTACTTGAGTTGGCTTAGATGGCTCTCTGCTCAGCTTGCTGGATTCTCGGGATCCATTTCTGACTTGCTCCATATGATGCATGTGAAACCTGGACACCAAACTCGGGGTGGTGAATTCCACTGGACAGCAGGGCACCTACAGGTTAGCCTTTGCAACATACAATTACCCTTTGTGAATCTAGCCCTCTATGCCTCAGTGCCCCTGCTATAAAATGGGGATGATAATAACACCAATTTACCCCAGGCTGTGTTGAGAAGTTACATTTCTTCATGTTTGTGGCACATTATACAAAAGCCCAAGAAGAAAGTACTAATGATGGTGTGTAGTAAATAAGGAGTGGGTCCACCCACTCAGAGACTAGGATACAAAGAAATGTTGAATAGCTACCCATTTGGGGCCTGATCCAGCATCCACAAAGTCAACAGGAATTGTTCTGTTGACTCCAATGAACACTGGATCAAACTTCGTGAGTACTGTTTGGCCTGTGCACTGGTTCAGGCAACAGTCCTGTGGAAAAAATAATATGGGATCCTGTAATTAAAAACTAGTAACACATATACAAAATGGGGATGAATTGAGATTGCACAGACATCCTTACTTCCGGCGTATGCTAACTTTTGGGTGATTTGACTTTGCAACCTGAATGTTCTTTTGACATTTTTTTTAAAATGTAATTTATAGAGATAGAATCAGATCCTCCATTGGTATGAGTTGTTGTAGCTCCATTGACTTCGGTGGAACTACACCAATTTTTATCAGCTGAGGATCTGGCCCAGACATTTATTACTTGATCATATAGTTTCAAGCTTTTATTGGCATGAATTTGGGTTTCTGCAACATTTATGAATGCAAATGTGTTATGCATGTCATGCCATATCATTACCATTAAATCCTTTATGCCACTCGCATACATTTTGTTCATGTCATGTATTTGACAGAAAAAAATATTTTAGAAATATTGTAGAGCTTTTTTTTATTCTTACTATTTTTCATATCTCTCAACATTTAAGGCAAGCTTGTCTTTGTTAGTATGAGTCCAGCAACACAGGATTCAGAGGGAGAGAAAAATGATAGCTAATAAATTTTAGAAACCTCTAAAAATTACCTTCTGTAAAATAGCTTTTCCATACGTCATAATGTCATGGTTTTATGGCATGATGTCTCCTGACCTTCCATTATTAGAAGCTGAGCCCCTTCCCAATGGTATACAGCTCCCATTTGTAGCCTGGATTGATAGGAAGATATTGGATGTTAAACCTGCAGGACTGGTGCAGGTCTGAAAATTGTCTATCCTAGGCCTTGTGTTCATGTTATTTGGTGGCAGTGGTGGGAAGCCAAGGAAACATAATTTCTATATTATGTATCTGAAAAAGGTACATTAGGAAGCTACTTAAAACTGTTTAACACTGAGCATTAGAATTGCACTAGAAAAATGCAGGCATATCCCTGAATACTCTAATTCTGTCCCCCCATGTTGATTCTTAACTTTGTCTCTGAGAGGAAATAGAAAGAAGTAGGTGGTATTAGAAGTAATTTGTGAGACAGTACTAGAGTGTCTTACCCAACATCCTAGAGGGTTTTATCCAACACCCACTGAAGCCAATGAAAGTTTTCATTGATACCAATAGGAGTTGGAATGGACCTTAAGTTCCCAATCCTGTGAATGGTTATGTGTGGTCACATGTGTAAGTGTTTGGAAGACTGGTGCTTAGATGACTATCTGCTGCTCTAAAATAAACCTCTCTTTCTATTTATAGACTCTAATAAATGAATTTACCATTTACAAGAAAACTATTAAGGGGTTTCCCTATGAGTGTGTTAGAGGCAGAGTTATTAAATGTCAGACTTCTGAAGGATGCATTTCTGCGTAATATTTCAGTGTTTGAAAATATTGTAAAACAAGTAGAAATGTTCAGTTTTCTATTGCTGCTTGTTTGTTGCTTTTGTAAGTATTTATCACCTGTACTTATTAACCTTCAACAGTGGGAACTCAGGATCTCAAACATCGGCTGCTGCTAGCTTAGTCCCTTGCCAGATTTAAACTTTATGTTGTTGGAAAGAGAATTTCATTTTCCACTGCAGAAATTATGCACATATTTTATCTGGTCAAAAATATGGGAATCCCATATCATTATTGGAATTCTGCTTGCAGTTTGTTGACAGTCTGGAGCAGAAGATGAATAACTACAAAGTGGGTGGGATGAGGAAGACAGCCAGAGAGAAATGGCTTTAGTAATTTCTTTTATTGGGTACCTTATTTGCAACCATAACATTTGTATTGTAGCCTTGAACCATATTAAGATGCAGAAAGTTCAGACTTACCATATCTGTGTCAGGAAGAGTTGATATTATATTTAAACACTGTGTGCATGTTAGATTTTTAAAACGCAGGTCCCCAGACTCCGTGACATTAGATTGGATCTTTTCATATGGTTACTTTAGCTTGACAATCATTGTGCTACTTAGCAAAATCCTGTGTATTAAAGAGCTACTGGAGCTGCACATCAGTTGTATCTATAGTAAATCATCACGAAAGATCACAATATTGGGTTTCAGAGGTTTTCAATATATTAACATTCTAGTAAGATGCTAAAGATCTTTTTTTTTTTACCAGAAAGACCTTGATGTAACTTGACCTTATGATATGAAAATAGGATTTTTTCTATTCAGCATTTCAAAATGCAGTATAAGGGAGGGGGAGGAGGGAAGGGAAGAAGGTAGGAAGTATAATGCATTAAAAACCATTTATTGTAAGTATATTTGCACAGGTGCTAGAGAATACATATTTCATTCTTTTATTTTATTAAAACAAAATTAAATGTTTCCATAGTTTCTTTGCTGCCCCCCACATGCTTGTCTTTTGTAGGCTGTTTTCTAGAAAATATGATATTAGAATTTCCATATTTGTGCATTCATTCAACTCACCACAGAAAACCAGAAGTCTCAGTTCACTTAATTTAGGGAAAAGGATTAATAGTAATTCCAGCTGCACACAATATTTGTCCAGAAAACTGTGAAATATCTTCTATAAAGTAACCCTTCTTGGGGTTGCTGTAGCTTGAATTGCCATTTTGGTTACTTAAGGTGCAGTTTGTTAGTCTGACATAAAATATTCAGATCTACATCTTGATATATGTAGAAAAAGGGATCTTAATAAATACATAAGAACAGGATGGGGAGGATGCAAACACAGGAGTAGGGAAACAGCTAACTGCATAGATAGTGGTACTCGGATTGCTACCTATCTGAAGTACAATCATTATGTGGGAGGGAAAAAGACAGAGGAGAGAAGTGGCAGATATACCAGAAGGCTCAGGCTAAAGGCAGACACTAAAAAATAGAAAAAATTGGAAGATGATATTGATAACAATTCAAAAGCTTGCTTTAAATGCTCTCCTTGCTCAAAAGCACTCTAAAGACTTTGGAAAGCAAAAAGACTTTTATGTACTACTTTAATTTGTTTCTCTCCCTTTTTTCTTTTGCTGTCACAGGGGCAAGAATGGCTGACTCTCAGGGTCATTGCAAATTGATTTTGTGTTGTACACTTAAAAGAACTAAGGGAGATTTTCAGAGTTTTGCTTCAGTATTACTTGCTCTTAAAGATTTCCATTTTTATTATTGATTTTAATGTTTTTTCCTTTGCTATGAGAGGCTTGAAGAACAAATAATATCATTTCTGTAGGGCAAAATATAATCTTGAGTGTAACTCCCCAGTGCCATTTTGGGATTGCACATCTAAGTAAAGAGAACCACTATAACCTGCCCTGAGAGACAACAGACAAGGGATGTTTTTGTTAATTATAATGAGTCTGTTTTAAAGGGCATAACACCTAGGATAGGGCCTGGGGGCTGGAGGGTGGGGAGCTAATGATGTGATTAATGTAGATTTTATTTATAATCCCTTCTGTGTTCAAACTCTTTTAACATCTATTAATTTGGAAACAGGGTAAATCCTTTTTAAAACTCTGATTGTCAATGGAATTTTTGCCTGGAGGCTTTATTGAATCTTTAGATGTAGCCCTGCACTGGGGAGAGAGCATCGCCACACCATTCCAGTGGAGGGATTTAAGAGACATTGTTCCTCAGAGACTTGCAGTTCCATCTGGAGTTCCAAGGTTTGCAGGGAGCAGATATATAGCTACACCCATTTACAGCGTGCAGTGTATACTCCCTTTGTGACTAACAGTTCTGCTCGCTGTTGAAGGGGACAGCACCCTACCTCTTTCTTGCTCCTTTCTCTCTCCCCCATTTGGGTTGCTAGAAATGGCAATCTCTGAATTTAGGGAATGCAATTCTAAATGGCCCACATCTGATTAGTTACATGGGAGAGGAGGTACCATGCACTATAATCTGGCCAAAGTTAAGGGGTGCAGTTTTGGGGACCTTAGTTGGTTACAGAGAGGCTGATTACAGACAGAATTGTTTCTTTGAAACCCTATCTCCTTTTGATGAACTCCCACCAGTGCTTTCAGAAGGATGACACTTTTAAAAGCAACTGTTTTATTATCTTTGTTTCTTATGCTGTTCTATCAGATGATATTCAGTTGGGAGCTTGTGTCTGACCAATGTGCAACACCATAATAAATAGACTATATGCCCTTGGCTATGGTTTGAGTCCATACTGAGGAGCATGTGGGTTAAGCTACAACAGAGAAGTAGAGGAAAAATAAACAAAACATTCACAAGATTATAAAGAGTGACTCAAATTATGAGGGAGAGAAATTTATAAAGGTTTTGTTGATGAAATGACTTTCCTTACTGCATGAAAATTAAAGAATCCCTGGACCCAAACTCCTTTTAATACCCCAAACAAGGCTTCTACCACCGCAGGAAGTCAATTATCTCCATGGCAACCAAAACAAATAGTGAATACTGCCACAGCAGCCACAAAGGATAAAAGGTGCATCTAAAATTAATTTATGTCTCAGGATCAGACACTTGAGATGAGACAACTGGTCCATAAAGTACCCATAAGGAGCTATTAAAAGGAAAACAAAATAAGTCCCTGGCTGAGCACTTGAGGGAGCTTTGCATGGAGCATGTAATTTTATTGTGCTTCTGTCTTTAAGGGAAAAGTTGTCAATATGTCCCCATTTTCATGCATACTTTCATAATGTTCCCCCATATAATTGAGGCTTGTCAAAGAATGTTTAGTAAAAAGGATAAAGAAGAGTGATTTCTTAATCTGCCCCATTGTACAAAAGGGACCATTCTTTATTGTGTTAATTAATTTAGCTGGGGGAATCTCTCCTTTTCACCCTTTCCCTCCCACCAAAAAGGTCACTGTTCTGTGAACATCCCGGCGGATTTAGAATATAAAAAACAAAGCCTTAGGATGCAGAAGGGGAGATGTGTAAATTGTCCATTAAATTAGAAAGTAAAACATACTGATTAAAATGTTACTTGTAAAATAAATCAAAACAGGAGAAAATATCTCACAAAAATGATTATGTGGCCTCCTTGCATAACAATACAACTCAACCAGGGTTTTGTAGGTTGGCAGTCAATAGCTATAGCATATTCCTCTTCAGAAGTTCTTTTGATGGACAGCTCCCTACTGATGCTGATTTTTGTATTTATATTAAAAAGGACTAATGGAGATTTTTAGAGTTTTGCTTCAGTATTATTGCTGTTAAAGATTTCCATTTTTATTATTGACTTTACTGTTTTTTCCTTTGCTGTGAGAACCTTGAAGAACAAAGGACATCATTTCTATAATCTTGCATGCAACTCTCCAGCACCATTTTGGAATTGTGCATCTAAGTAAAGAAAAACACCAGAACCTACCTTAAGAGATAAAACACAATGGATATCATGATGTTTCTGTTAATTATAATGGGTCTACTTTAAAGAGTGTGACACTCAGGTAAAGAGTGGGGTTTGGAGAGCTAATTATGTGATTAATGTAGATATACTGTAGCTGCTGCAGCTACAAGCCTTTGACCATTTAACTGACCCGTAGTTAACAGAATCATAGAAATATAGGGCTGTAAGGGACCTCAAGACATCATCTAGACCATTCTCCCATGCGGAGGCAGGGTTAACTATATCTAGACAGGTGTTTGTCTAACCTGTTCTTAAAAACCGCCAGTGACAGGGCTTCTACAACCTCCCTAGGTAACCTGTGTAGAGTTGGCTTAGCTGACAGAAGCAGGCCAAAATTAAGAGAAGACATGCCTGAACAAGTAACTGCTGACCAAGCCTGACCAAGTAATTGCTGAAACAACTAACTTTTGTGAATATGTTTACAGTAAATAAGGGGGTAGAAACTAACTATTGTGGGTATGGTTACACTAAACAAAGGCAGAAACACCCTGAACCGATAAGCTTGCCTTACACAATCTGCAAAGTGATTGGTCTGTATGCAGTCTGCAAAGCGATTGGTCTTTGCATGCAAGAAGTATAGGTGTTAGTAGCTAGGAATGATGTGTGGTGTGTGACATGAATTGGAATTGTGATATCATACTGTACCTAAACCTGTGTGTCTGGGCCTCGCATGAGCAAAGAGCTGTTACATGCCTAATAAAGTAACCGACTGACCAGCTGGAGTCAAACTGAGGGTTTGTTTGTTTGTTTTTTTATCCCAGAGAACTGGATGAAGTGTTCCCTTGGAACTGGAAAAGGTATTCTGGATATGCCGAGTGGAAAAGGTCTAGGAATCTCAACAACCTGTTCCAGTGCTTAACTATCCTTATAGTTAGAAAGTTTTTTCCTAATATCTAACCTAAATCTCCCTTGCTGCAAAGTAAGTTGATTACTTCTTGCCATACCTTCTGTGGACAATGATCACCATCCTCTTTATAACAATGTGTGCATATTTGAAGACAAAAAGAAAAGGAGTACTTGTGGCACCTTAGAGACTAACCAATTTATTTGAGCATTGCATCCAATGAAGTGAGCTGTAGCTCACGAAAGCTTATGCTCAAATAAATTGGTTAGTCTCTAAGGTGCCACAAGTACTCCTTTTCTTTTTGCGAATACAGACTAACATGGCTGTTACTCTGAAACCTATTTGAAGACAGTTATCATGTCCATGCTCAGCATTCATTTCTCAAGACCAAACATGCCTAAATCATTCAACCTTTTCTCACATATCATGTTTTCTGAACCTCTTTTCATTTTTGTTGCTTTCCTCTGAACTTTCTGCAATTTGTTCACATCTTTCTTAGACTGTGGTACCCAAAACTGGACAGAGTACTCCTAGCTGAGGCCTCATCAGTGCCGAGTAGAGTGAACAATTACCTCCCATGTCTTCCATATGACACTTTTGTTGATACATTCCACAATGACATTTGCTTTTTTCACAATAGCACCACTGTTGGCTCATATTCAATTTGTGATCTATTATAGCTCCCAGATCCTTTTCTGCAGTACTGCTGCCTAGCCAATTATTCCCATTTTGTGTTTGTACATGTGGTTTTTCCTTGTCTTTATTGAATTTCATCTTGTTGATTTCAGACCAATTCTTCAATTTATCAAGATCATTCTGAATTCTAATCCTGCTCTCCAAAATGCTTGCAATCCTGTCCAGTTTGGTGTCGACTGCACATTTGATAAAAATACTCTCTGCCTCATCATCCACGTTATTAGTTAAAACTCTGAATAGTACTGTACCCAGAATGGACCCCTGTAGGACACCACTTGATACACCCTCCCAGTTTGACTGTGAGCCATTGATAACCAGTTTGAGAATGGTCATTCAAATGGATGTGCGCCCATTTTATAGTAATTTCATCTAAACAATATTTCCCTACTTTGCTTACGAGAATGTCAGATTAGACTGTGTCAAAAGCCTTACTAAACCTAGATATATCAAATCTACCCCCCCTTTCCCGCCCCCATCCACTAGGCTGGTCACCTTGTCAAAAAAAGGAAATTAGATTGGTTTGACATGCCTTGTTCTTGACAGATCCATGCTGGCTATTCCTTATAACTCTATTATCCTTAGGTACTTACAAACTGATTGTTTAATAATTTGTTCCAGAATCTCTCTGGATATTGAATTTAGGCTGACTGGTCTATTATTCCCTTGTTCCTCCTTTTTGAAGATAGGTACTATGTTTGCTTTCACTAGTTAGTTAAGTATGCTAGGGTGAAGTTAATCAGGTCCTGCTAGCTTGAGCAGATTTAACTTATCTAAATATTCTTTTACCTGTTATTTCCTTATTCTGACTCGTTCTTTCCCCTTTGTTGTTAATATTAATTGTTTTAAGCATGTGGTCACTATTTTTGAGTGAAGACTGAAGCAATGTTACAGAGTCTGTGGTGCAGCACCCATAATGATAGTTACAAACTTTGGGCCAGATTTTCAAAAGAGCCCAGTATCCAATGCCTTCCATTGAGGGACCTAAATAAGTGGGTGAATTTTCAAAAGAGAATTGTTCTCAATCAGACCTGCTGGTTATTGAGTAAATCTAGCCCATTGCCTTTATTTTTATTTATTTTATTGTGTGTGGATTGTGAAATTTACTTTTTTAATTTAAGCACGAGAGCTTTTTTCTAGAAGAGTAGCTAAAGCCATAGGGGTAGGGAAACATGACTTCCGTGCGTTTAGTGAGACTTAGCACAAAACAGTTAAAAAAATTTACAGAGTAGAGTATATACTGGTGAGGTGATGTAAATGAAAGTAACTCTTCCTATGTATTTCAGCTCTTACTCCGCCCCACCACATTTCTACTGCATATTGAATCCTAAAGAGACAGTGCATTAGAAAAGCCCAATAAACATAAAAAGAAGTCAAAATAGAAGTCACCTACTACAGGGCAGACCCAGCAAAGAAAGTAACAGAACGCCATGAGCCATCACCAACAGCCCCCAACTAAAACCTCTCCAGCGCATCATCAAGGATCTACAACCTATCCGAAGGACGATCCCTCACTCTCACAGACCTTGGGAGACAGGCCAGTCCTCGCTTACAGACAGCCCCCCAACCTGAAGCAAATACTCACCAGCAACTGCACACCACACAACAGAAACACTAACCCAGGAACCAATCCCTGCAACAAACCGCGTTGCCAATTCTGTCTGCATATCTATTCAAGGGACACCATCATAGGACTTAACCACATCAGCCACACCATAAAGGGCTCGTTCACCTGCACATCTACCAATGTGATATATGCCATCATGTGCCAGCAATGCCCCTCTGCCATGTACATTGGGCAAACCGGACAGTCTCTATGCAAACGAATAAATGGACACAAATCAGAAATCAAAAACTGTAACATTCAAAAACCAGTAGGAGAGCACTTCAGTCTCCCTAGACACTCAATAAGACTTCAAACTTGCCTTTCTTCATCAAAAAAACCTTCAAAAATGGACGTCAACAAGAAATTGCAGTACAGGAATTAATTTGCAAACTTGACACCATCAAATTAGGCCTGAATAAAGACTGGGAGTGGCTGGGTCACTACAAAAAATAATTTCCCCTCTGTTCATATTCACCCCTTCTTGTCAACTGTTGGAAATAGGCCACATCCATCCTAATTGAAATGGCCTCGTTAGCACTGACCCCCCCACTTGGTAAGGCAACTCCCATCTTTTCATGTGCTGTGTATTTATACCTGCCTACTGTATTTTCCACTCCATGCATCTGATGAAGTGGGTTATAGCCCACGAAAGCTTATGCCCAAATAAATTTGTTAGTCTCTAATGTGCCACAAAGACTCCTCATTGTTTTTGCTGATACAGACTAACACGGCTACCCCTCTGAAACCTGTCACCAATAAACATATTTTCCAGAGTTGTCAACCTTTTTCTGAATTACAACAATAACATTTTAGTGCATGTCTTTAGTGCGATGTCACATCCGCACTGATTATATGCATATTTATTTTGTATTTGTAATGTTTATATGCAACTTAAAATATAAGTTGCTAAAATTTTTTTGCCTCACTATGCTCTACAATTGGGATCGGCAACCTTTGGCATGCGGCCCATCAGGGAAATCCACTGACAGGCCAGAATGGTTTGTTTACCAGCAGCATCCACAGGTTCGGCTGATTGCAGCTCCCACTGGCCGCGGTTCACCATTCCAGGCCACTTTTTCACCCCTTCCAGGGGTGCAACCTACTAAGTCCTTGCAGGCCTGGCAAGCTGTGCTGTCTAGTGCCTGGGGCAGGAAGCCATGATGTTGCCCCCTTTCTCCCTGTTTTGGGGTATCTTGCATCTTTACTCATTCTTATGTACCTGCAAAGCAACAGGGAAAAATCTAACGCTTGATGGGTAAAGACAGGGTGATGCCTGACTTACACTCATTAACAAGTAAAAACAAACCATTCATGATGTGATTGGTACATAAAGGAACGAAGAGAGTAGCTGTCAGCTAAAAGAGGTCCCTTCATTTTCTACTTTAGACCAGAATAATTAGCTGCTGCTAGCATTTCTAAATCCAGTCCAGACCAGAGTGCAGAGAGCAGTTTGTCTTTAATCCTGTATGAGAAGCAGAAGCAGGTAGGAAGTATTTTAGAGCTGCCACAGCTCTAGTGCTCGTGTACAAAATCTACATTATTTTAATTCTCATCTTTTGAGCTAGAGCTTGTCCCCGAGTTTTCACAGAAAAGGCTGTGAACAGAAGCGCCATGCTGAATGCCAGAGAAACCATATTTAGACACACATATATATGCTTATTGAAGGTTGTAGATCTCGAACCAGAGATGGTATAACATAAACAAATCATGAAATATTATTGCAGGGGAAAACTCATTGATGGAAATAAAGCCAAATCTTCTGTTTCCTAGGTTAATGCTATGTCTTGGGGCTGTAAGATCAGGTCTACTGTCTGAGCCCAACAGAGAATCTATCAGACACAGTCAGCCACTCTTAGCGCAGACAGAACCTTAGCGATAATGTCTATAGATATTTATTCTGTCTAAAATGGGTTATTCAGATTTTATCTCTATATATCCTTAAGCCAGGAAGTTCCACAAGTGAAAAGAAAAGGAAACCAGAACCTCAGAGATCAACTGATGGGAAAGCTTTTTTCCCCATGCATTCTGTCCTTGATCAGCTGCAGAACTAAAAAGGGGTCAAAAACAAAATCTAATAAGAGGGAGCAAATTTTGATAACTTTTTTTTCATTTTGTAAGGAAGGTCTCACCACCACCTCGAATGTTATGCTCAGTGTTAGCTACTGTACCAGAGGCAGGATTTCATTACCTTGAAAAGGATGCATTGTTGAGCAACCAGAATGTTTTTGAAGAATGTTTCTTTTGGACCAGAACAAATACCCACTGACTTCAATGGGCTTTGGATCAGGACCTATGAGATTAAGGGAACTAAGTTTTTTCACAATGGAAAAGGAGAGACTTTGATGTGATCTAACAGAGTTTTTTAAAATTATGAGAGGGAAATGAAAAGTTGTGAGTGAGAGATTCACAATACAGAGACATATTTTTATTCTAATAAGTGGTTAAAAACTAACAGCCATAACAACAACAAAAGGAGTAAATGGGGAACTGAGACAGAATTACTTCTACTTTATAGGCCTGGTCTACATTGGGGTGTGGGGGGGAATCGATCTAAGTTACGCAACTTCAGCTACATGAATAATATAGCTGAAGTCAACATACTTACATCTACTTACTGCGGTGTCTTCACTGCGCTAAGTCAACGGCTGACGCTCCCCCGTCGACTCCGCCTGCGTCTTTCGCTCCAGTGGAATACCAGAGTAGACGGGAGGGCGCTCGGCGGTCGATTTATTGCGTCTTCACTAAACATGATAAATCGAGCCTTGTTATTGCTCCAGCAGTAAATGTAGAATGTACTTCCACAGATATGGAAATACTTCATACATATAGAATAAAGTATAAGGAAAGGCAACTGAAACAAAGATTATAAATTAAATATGAAATATAAGGTGTAAATGAGTTATAATTATTTCTAGAGAAAGAGGGAAGTGAGGGAGTATAGTGAAAAAGTGGGAAGGTGGGACAATAATACATTAAAAAGAGAACGTTATAACTATAGAGTAAATTATTTTTCATTCGACAATAAAATAATTATTAAAGATAATTTACAATAGATCATTAATAAATAATAGTAAAAGTGAAAGACTTTTACTTTTAATTGTGGGAGGAGACAGCACCTTGAAAAAGGTGGGAAAACTGGCAAAGAAAGTCACCTACACAAATAATACACCTGGTGCTGTACCCAGGGAAGTCACAGTGTAAATATTTAAAGCAAAACAGATGAATGTGGAGACTTTGTCAACATAAAATAAAATAGGAATAATAAATACCGTGAAAGTCTGAAAGGTCAAAGTATCTCAGATACTGATTAAATTTTCATCGTGTTTTCTCTAGCAATGTGACTATGTCCTCTTAATAGAAACATGTTCTCAATTAACTTATGTCCACAATGTAGGGAAAGCAATACAGAAGAGGTTTTTATTGTTTTTAAATTTAAAAAGTATTTTGCTAGCAATTCAATTAAATTCAATTAGTGTAGCTCAATAAATAGCAGTTTTTTCCTCCATCCCACTTCCAGTTTGATGATGCCAACTTAAGATGTCAAAAGACTCCGTTCAAATATACTACAAGTGTTGCCCATTAGAAAACAAGGGTCAGTTGATTTTTGCATCTTAAATTTATATATATATTTATATAAATATACACGTGTCTCAGTTCAGAAATAACAAATACTTGATCCTGAAAAAACATGATCTCAGCAGAACTACTCATGTGCATAAAGTTACACAGTGCTAAGTGCTTATATCATTGGATAATAGAGAGAGCAAGCATCTGATGAAGTGAGCTGTAGCTCACGAAAGCTTATGCTCAAATAAATTGGTTAGTCTCTAAGATGCCACAAGTACTCCTTTTCTTTTTGCGAATACAGACTAACACGGCTGTTACTCTGAAACCTAGAGAGAGCAAGGTGTTTCATAATTGCAGTCAGTGCCATAATGCTAAGATCTCAAGAGCAGTCAAGGCAAAAAGAAATAAATTTATAGGAAGAAGACACTGAAATCACCTAGACTTGCTGTAGCATATCACCATCACTCACCACAATGCTTGGCAAGACTGGACATCTATGAAGCAGGAAAAAAATTTTTTAAGATAAAGGGCTTAGTTATCTGGTTTAGATTTCATTTACTCTGTTTGCAAAGTTGAATTTTCTATGCACAAAAGTGCTCCTCATTCCACTGAGTGTCTTGAGATAATTTCCAAATTTAAACACTTGAAATACCTGATATAAAGTGTTTTCAGGCCAGATGTTTCATAAGTTCCAAATAAAATAAACAGAATACATTTGCATGAGTAGGGAGTTGTGGAATAAACAGTACAAGAAAGAAGTATATAAAAGAACGTACAACCATTACATTGGGTATTGTAGTCCCTCTGCAGCGGACATAGGAAGCATATTTTAGTAGAATATCACATTAGTAAATTGCCATAGCGTAAAGGGACATAGTGAAAGTACCTAATAACTAAATCAGTTAAAAAAGGAAGGCACAGTACAGAATCAAATAGAGATTATGAGACATGAATTCTAAAATTGGGGACGCATGGAAAAATATTATATTTATAATACTGTAGTTTGCAGTTATAGAATCAGAAATGTTAAGGCTCAAAGGCATCTTTACTACCATCAGGTCTGAGCTCCAGCCACGGATTTCACCCAGAGAGTCTTGCAAATAGCCCAACAGCTTGTTGCAGAACTAAACAATTTTATAGAAATATAGTTGGTGCCTTTCATCTAAAGACTTCAGTGCCCTTTACAAACACTAATGAAATCTAACTACACCCTGGTGAAGTAAGTCAATATTATTATATTAATTTTTCATATGGAACCGAGAGGTTAAGTGACTTTTCTGGTGCCATCACACAGTGAGAGATAGAGTTGGGGTTAGAACCAGGGAGATCTGACTGTCAATTCCTCTCTCTAGCTCTTAAACCTAAATAATGTCCACTGGCCCACCCACTGTTTACCCCCTTAGAGAGTCATACTGTCCTCCGGTTCTTAAATTGAAGTCTTTCCGCTCTGTCCCTTGTGAGGCTGGAAACCTATCAAGACGCATGTATTCATGACTGATGAATATATTTAAATTGTTTGAAAGGGTGGGCTACAGGAGACTCTGCATTCTCTATGCTAATAGCACTCTTGTCATGCTCACTAATCCTTTGTTTCAGTGCCCCAGTGGTCTTTCCTATGCAAATTAATCCACAGGGGCACTTTAACATGTAAATCACATAATCTGCCTCACATGTGATGAATTGAGGGATTTTAAATTTCTTGTCTGTTGGAAGGTAATGAATAGTATTTATTTATCATATATTATTGCATTGGGCACATCTCCTGTGCTTGACGTTACCCAGTGGCGGTGCTGTGCCACGTCTAAGAAAACATTCGTCTAGCTGTGGTACAGTATATATCAGCCAAAAATCTTTTATTTTGTTTGCCTCTTTTGTGTACAAAAAGTAGACAGGTGAAACATTCTGTGGCCTAGGATCTCTGCTGAGGATTGCCATTGTTCTTTCATTACCGACTGAATGCTATCTCCTATGGGAAAAGGCTACTGAATACAGTATTTTCAAATGGATCCAAAACATTTCACAATTAAGAAAAAGACAGCTGCAGCGGCACAGGAGCTAGCAAACAGAGCTGTAAACAGGGGAGTTTGAGTGGGAGTTCTGTTGGAGGAGAAGGTGGGAAGGCTATGACAGATTCAGAGGTGGCAGTGGGAGTGACCCATGTAGCAGATGACACAATGAAGATGACTGGATGTGGAAGCTGTGGTATGTACATGATCCTGGAGGGGGCACCTGGTAAGAGTTTTGTCTGCATGAAATGCCGTCTGATAGAGCTGATGGAGGAAAAGATCAGAGGTTTGGAGATGCAGGTGGAAAGTCTGGTAGAGTTTAGGAAGGGGTTTGAGCAGATTATGGAGCAAAGACATGAGGTATCTGAAGGGAAAAGCTCAGACTTGCAGATGGAAGCAGGACTAGGGAATTCTGAGGGGAGACTGGGTGAGGAAAGTGGTCAGTGGAAGCATGTGACTAAAAGAACTAGGCAGAGGAAAAGACGGGCTAGTGAAGGAGAAGTAGAGCTTCAGAATAGGTTTGCAGAGTTGGAAAATGAAGAAGGGGCTCAGCAGGTAGTCACTGAAGGTGACAGGGCAAGGAAGAAGAGAAGAGCGGTTAGTCCTATAGGAAAAGGGGAAGAGTTAATGGAGATTACACCAAATATGAGCCCCAGGAGGATACAGGATGGGTTAAAAAGGATTACAAGGGAGAATGGGAATGGAAAGAACTTGCAGCCAGAGGGAACAGGGGATAGACTGGAGAATAGCACCGTCACTAGGAAAAGGCAGGTCTATGTGATTGGGGACTCTTTACTGAGAAGAATAGATAGGCCTGTAACCAGAGCTGATCCAGAAAATAGGAGGGTGTGCTGTCTTCCAGGTGCTAAGATACGGGATGTAGACCTGAGGTTGAAAAGGATTCTAAAGGGAGCGGGAAAGAATCCCCTAATTATCCTTCATGTGGGAACAAATGATACGGCTAGATTCTCGCTGGAAAGTATTAAGGGAGACTATGCTAGGCTGGGGAGGACGCTTAAGGAAATTGAGGCTCAGGTGATCTTTAGTGGGATTCTGCCTGTTCCTAGAGAAGGGCAACAAAGGTGTGACAAGATTATGACTATCAATAGATGGCTTAGGCAGTGGTGCTATAAGGAGGGCTTTGGGATGTATGGCCATTGGGAGGCATTCATGGATAGAGGACAGTTCTCTCGGGATGGACTTCATCTGAGTAGGGAAGGAAATAGACTTCTAGGATGGAGGCTGGCACAACTGATTAAGAGAGCTTTAAACTAGGAATTTGGGGGAGATGGTTGGGAGATGTCCAGGTAATCTCCACGCCAGAATTTAGCATAGAGTGGAAAGAAAATGAAGTAAGAGTGGATACAGCTGTAGGTAGGAGGAAGGGCAGTGTAGATACAAGTCTAATAGGTTATACTGGTAGTAAAATAACCGTGCCTAATAGGGTACAGAATGTGAGTGAGGCCAAACAGCAAAAATTAAGATGTTTGTACACTAATGCAAGGAGCCTAGGTAACAAAATGGAGGAACTAGAGTTACTGCTGCAAGAAGTGAAACCAGATATTATAGGTATAACAGAGACCTGGTGGAATAGTAGTCATGACTGGGCTACAGGTATTGAAGGGTATGTGCTGTTTAGGAAAGACCGAAATAAAGGTAAAGGTGGTGGAGTAGCACTGTATATCAATGATGAGATAGAATGTAAAGAAATAAGAAGCGATGAAATGGATATGACTGAGTCTGTCTGGGCAACAATTAAATTGGGGAAGATAACTATTAGAGCCTCCCCTGGGATAGTGCTTGGGGTGTGCTATAGACCGCCGGGATCTAATTTGGATATGGATAGAGCCCTTTTTAATGTTTTTAATAAAGTAAATACTAATGGAAACTGTGTGATCATGGGAGACTTTAACTTCCCAGATATAGACTGGAGGACGAGTGCTAGTAATAATAATAGGGCTCAGATTTTCCTAGATGCGATAGCTGATGGATTCCTTCAGCAAGTAGTTGCTGAACCGACTAGAGGGGATGCCATTTTAGATTTGGTCTTGGTGAGTAATGAGGACCTCATAGAGGAAATGGTTGTAGGGGATAATCTTGGCTCAAGTGATCATGAGCTAATTCAGTTCAAACTGAATGGAAGGATTAACAAAAATAAATCTGCAACTAGGGTTTTTGATTTCAAAAGGGCTGACTTTCAAAAATTAAGGAAATTAGTTAGGGAAGTGGATTGGACTGAAGAATTTATGGGTTTAAAGGTAGAGGAGGCCTGGGATTATTTTAAATTAAAGCTGCAGAAGCTATCGGAAGCCTGCATCCCAAGAAAGGGGAAAAAATTCATAGGCAGGAGTTGTAGACCAAGCTGGATGAGCAAGCATCTTAGAGAGGTAATTAAGAAAAAGCAGAAAGCATATAGGGAGTGGAAGAAGGGAGGGATCAGTAAGGAAAGCTACTTTATTGAGGTCAGAATATGTAGGGATAAAGTGAGACAGGCTAAAAGTCAAGTAGAGTTGGACCTTGCAAAGGGAATTAAAACCAATAGTAAAAGGTTCTATAGTCATATAAATAGGAAGAAAAAAAAAGAAAGAAGAAGTGGGACAGCTAAAAACTGAGGATGGAGTGGAGGTCAAGGATAATCTAGGCATGGCCCAATATCTAAACAAATACTTTGCCACAGTCTTTAATAAGACTAAAGAGGATCTAAGGGATAATGGTAGCATGATAAATGGGAATGAGGATATGGAGGTAGACATCACCATATCTGAGGTAGAAGCGAAACTCAAACAGCTTAATGGGACTAAATCGGGGGGCCCAGATAATCTTCATCCAAGAATATTAAAAGAATTGGCACAAGAAATTGCAAGCCCATTAGCAAGAATTTTTAATGAATCTGTAAACTCAGGGGTTGTACCGTATGATTGGAGAATTGCTAACATAGTTCCTATTTTTAAGAAAGGGAAAAAAAGTGATCCAAGTAATTATAGGCCTGTTAGTTTGACATCTGTAGTATGCAAGGTCTTGGAAAAAATTTTGAAGGAGAAGGTAGTTAAGGACATTGAAGTCAATGGTAAATGGGACAAAATACAACATGGTTTTACAAAAGGTAGATCGTGCCAAACCAACCTGATCTCCTTCTTTGAGAGAGTAACAGATTTTTTAGATAAAGGAAACGCAGTGGATCTAATTTACTTAGATTTTAGTAAGGCGTTTGATACTGTGCCACATGGGGAATTATTAGTTAAATTGGATAAGATGGGCATCAATAGGAAAATTGAAAGGTGGATAGGGAATTGGTTAAAGGGGAGACTACAACGGGTCCTACTGAAAGGTGAACTGTCAAGTTGGAGGGAGGTTACCAGTGGAGTTCCTCAAGGATCAGTTTTGGGACCAATCTTATTTAATCTTTTTATTACTGACCTGGGCACAAAAAGTGGGAGTGTGCTAATAAAGTTTGCAGATGATACAAAGCTGGGAGGTATTGCTAATTTAGAGAAGGACAGGGATACCCTACAGGAGGATCTGGATGACCTTGTAAACTGGAGTAATAGGAATAGGATGAAATTTAATAGTGAGAAGTGTAAGGTCATGCATTTAGGGATTAATAACAAGAATGTTAGTTATAAGCTAGGGACGCATCAACTAGAAGTAACGGAGGAGGAAAAGGACCTTGGAGTATTGGTTGATCATAGGATGACTATGAGCTGCCAATGTGATATGGCTGTGAAAAAAGCTAATGTCGTCTTGGGATGCATCAGGAGAGGTATTTCCAGTAGGGATAAGGAGGTTTTAGTACCGTTATATAAGGCACTGGTGAGACCTCACCTGGAATACTGTGTGCAGTTCTGGTCTCCCATGTTTAAGAAGGATGAATTCAAACTGGAACAGGTACAGAGAAGGGCTACTAGGATGATCCGAGGAATGGAAAACTTGTCTTATGAAAGGAGACTCAGGGAGCTTGGCTTGTTTAGCCTAACTAAAAGAAGGTTGAGGGGAGATATGATTGCTCTCTATAAATATATCAGAGGGATAAATATCAGAGAGGG
The DNA here is from genome assembly GCF_965140295.1 of Lepidochelys olivacea. Taxonomy (NCBI): domain Eukaryota; kingdom Metazoa; phylum Chordata; order Testudines; family Cheloniidae; genus Lepidochelys; species Lepidochelys olivacea. Next base: position 69,304,695 of record NC_140411.1, on the reverse strand, counting down.
AGAGGAATTATTTAAACTCAGTACCAATGTGGACACAAGAACAAATGGATATAAACTGGCCACTAGGAAATTTAGATTAGAAATTAGACGAAGGTTTCTAACCATCAGAGGAGTGAAGTTTTGGAATAGCCTTCCGAGGGAAGTAGTGGGGGCAAAAGGTCTATCTTGCTTTAAGATTAAACTCGATAAGTTTATGGAGGAGATGGTATGATGGGATAACATGGTTTTGGTAATTAAATATTCATGGTAAATAGGCCTAATGGCCTGTGATGGGTTTTTAGATGGGGTAAGATCCAAGTTACCCGGGAAAGAATTTTCTGTAGTATCTGGCTGATGAATCTTGCCCATATGCTCAGGGTTTAGCTGATCGCCATATTTGGGGTCGGGAAGGAATTTTCCTCCAGGGCAGATTGGAAGGCCCTGGAGGTTTTTCGCCTTCCTCTGTAGCATGGGGCACGGGTCACTTGCTGGAGGATTCTCTGCTCCTTGAGGTCTTCAAACTACAATTTGAGGACTTCAATAGCACAGATATAGGTGTGAGGTCTTTTTTAGGAGTGGTGGGTGAAATTCTGTGGCCTGCATTGTGCAGGAGGTCAGACTAGATGATCATAATGGTCCCTTCTGACCTAAATATCTATGAATCTATGAAAAAAAAATGCCAACTCAGAAAAGAACTATTTAGCCAAGTGAAAATGTGATCTCTACTAAAAGAGCCTGTCATAAATGTAAAGGGAAGGGTAAACCCCTTTAAAATCCCTCCTGGTCAGAGGAAAAATCCTCTCACCTGTAAAGGGTTAAGAAGCTAAAGGTAACCTCGCTGGCACCTGACCAAAATGACCAATGAGGAGACAAGATACTTTCAAAAGCTGGGAGGAGGGAGAGAAACAAAGGGTCTCTGTTTGTTGGTATGCTGCTTTGCCGGGGATAGAACAGGAATGGAGTCTTAGAACTTTTAGTAAGCAATCTAGCTAGGTATGTATTAGATTACGATTTCTTTAAATGGCTGAGAAAAGAATTGTGCTGAATAGAATGACTATTTCTGTTTGTGTGTCTTTTTTGTAACTTAAGGTTTTGTGTAGAGGGATTCTCTATGTTTTGAATCTAATTACCCTGTAAGGTACCTACCATCCTGATTTTACAGGGGTGATTCCTTTACTCCTATTTACTTCTATTTCTATTAAAAGTCTTCTTGTAAGAAAACTGAATGCTTTTTCATTGTTCTCAGATCCAAGGGTTTGGGTCTGTGGTCACCTATGCAAATTGGTGAGGATTTTTACCAAACCTTTCCCAGGAAGTGGGGTGCAAGGGTTGGGAGGATTTTGGGGGGAAAGACGTGTCCAAACTATGTTTCCCAGTAAACCCAGTTAGAGTTTGGTGGTGGCAGTGGTTATTCCAAGGACAAAGGATAAAATTAATTTGTACCTTGGGGAAGTTTTAACCTAAGCTGGTAAAAGTAAGCTTAGGAGGTTTTTCATGCAGGTCCCCACATCTGTACCCTAGAGTTCAGAGTGGGGGAGGAACCTTGACAGAGCCATATAAGCAGAGTTGGATAAATTAAGCAAAATAAAATTAGGCAAGGGAGTATTTATGAAATTTGATCATAAAATATTATCAAGTCCAAATAACACACCCCTGAGAGTATTTAATGAGTGAGCTAACTCAAATGACGGGTAATAATTTTTGAAAATTCAAGGAGATCTGGGGAGATAGAGAAGGTCTGGAACAGAGCAAATGTACTGATTTTCAAAAAATAATAAAGTCCCAGAGGTCATTATTGGCAGAGAAATGCCCCAGATACCTAATCAGTGTGTGGTCCTATATAGATTAATTCTGTACTCAGAGAGAAAGTGCTGTGATTTTTGGGGAGGCTATGCTGAACTCTTTATACAGAAAAGAGGTTCAATGCTTGTTTTAAATGGAAAACTTAACTTACCTTAACTATGGAGCTGCAACCTGGAACCAAAACCTGTCCTTCCATGATAAGGAGGATAGACCTCTTCTAACTTGGCTCTAATCATACTTATGGCCTTTCACATATTGGTTATTGGCTCAACTATGGACCCTTATTTATATCGGAGGTCACTTGCTCATACTAGTAGTCTGGTGTGTTACTCACATAAAAATGGGCACAGTTGTGATTAAGGTTTGCACACATAGTTCTTTTAGTAGTAAGGCTTGCATGTTCATTCCCCCTCTGCTTTATAATATTTATTGTACCTATGTACACAATCTATTTATGCTATAGAAAAAGTAGATTTTTAATATGTGAAAATGTACCAGATAGATTTAAAAATGGCCACTTTTTGCCAGCTTTAAGCAATATGGTACGTAAGCATATCATAACAACTGTAACAATTGCAGTGTGGCTTAGGTGTGTTTTGCAGCATAAGGTCAAAGGTTAACTGCCTCCAGCACTCAGACAAGTTGGGAGATTTCCCATTAAAAATGTGCCTGTCAAGGCCTATCAGATTCCCTTTCTAAAGTCTCCCTTTTCCTCAGCAAAATGCGATGCAATGTTATTATAAAAGATCAGAAAACAATTTGGGAGCTAAAAAGAATCTGACCCTGACATGCTTGGCAGGCCAGAAAAATGAAAAATATATACCAATTTCTGACAATCTCAGTGTCCTGTCTAGTACATTTGGCTTAGAGGGAGAGCAAGCACCGTAAAAACTAAGTCCAAAGCAGCCTTAGTAATAGATATGAAAAAGTAGGAAATTCCTCTTATGTGCTGAAAAAGATCATGAAAAACTCATATGAAGGCTTCACTCAAATTCAGGTCTCTTCTAATTCTCTGGGGAAGAAAACAGGGTCCAGGAGGTTTTGCAGAAAAGTCACAAAGTGACTCACCGTGAAATTCTTTACTTGAGCAGTAATTTTACAAAGCTCCAATTAAAATGGTCATATCATGTCCTTCACTCACCCTAATGGTCTTTCATTACACATGAAAACCAAACAAAGCTAAAACATACTTTAAAACAGTATAAAATAATACAACTTTGCATGTGCATAGCATCTTTCATCCAAGAATCTCAATGCACTTTACAAAACTGGGAAAAGTATTATTACTACCATTTTAGAGATGGTTAGCATAGGTTGGTTATGTGAATTGCCACATAAGGTGCTGGAGCAGGGTGCAGAATGAAGTACTCCTTATTTCCATTAATTTCAAGGCTAGAGGCCAAATGCTGCCCTGGGACATGTATATGTAGTTCCTCCTGAAGTCAATTGGCGCTGCATGGACACTTGAAAGGGAGCCTTAAATCTGTTCAAACTGAGAAGAAACATTTATTTTGAGGTTTCATTTCACAATACACTTATTTCTTGGGGTGCAGTTTGCAGTTGTGACCAGGAGATGGAGCCTGTCTGGAGATAACATATTCGTTAAGGGGGCAGACATTTTTTATCATAGCATGGTAATCTGCAGGAGGAGGAAGAAAAAGTGGAGAAGGAGCAGCAAAGTTCCATAATTGCAGAGGAGCAACAGTGAAGCACAGTGGCTGGTATCCAGGCAAGATCTTGTGCTGCTCCACCTGTGATATTTTATGCAACATATTTAATAAGCTATCTTGCATATAGCTGTAAACTTAGGCCTATGGTCAACATGCTCTGCCCTGAGACGTAAAGGCATAGAATGTGAAGCTGCACAAAACTTGGCAGCTGTTGGCTGTTTGCTCAAGGCCACCTGGGGTTGTAGCTGTGTGGGAGTGTCTGCGTGGGAAGTGGGGGAAGGCAGCTAACTAACTGTTGCTGGGGCTGAGGCATAGGTGAACAGTAGGGCTTCCTGGGGGGTGAATGATGCTGGGGGACAGAGGACTCCTGGAGTTAGGGGTGTGACACTCTACACCTCAGGGGAACGCTCTCATTTATATCTCATTATATATAATTTGTGATATTGCATATAGAGCATGCTATGAGAGGTATCAGGGGAAAGGTTATGATCTGCTGAAACCTACTGTTCCATCTAAATATGTGTATCATTAATGCATATGAAGTTGTATGTTTGTCAGTAAAATATGCTTTGGGTTTGGGAGGCGCCCAGATACTAGCTCCCCAAAGACAATAACCAGGGGGATAACCAACGCCCCAGTGAGTGTCAAACAACCATCAACAGCCATTGTCCAGCAAGGGAGTTACAATTCAATGACTCACTTGCACAAGGCCACACCAGGGGAATTGCACAACCTTGCCTGATGACTCAGCAATCCCCCTGACATGCCTGGACTTGTATTCTCCAGGAACATGGACTGAGGGTATAAAACAGAAGGCCAGGTGCTTGGCCTTTTCTTCTTCTCCCACCTATGCAACTGGCAACAAGAATGCTCAGGAGACTGAAGACTTCAAGAGGAGACTGGCTCAGGTTTAAGAGACAAACCTGTATATTAAGGACTGTAAGATCCAGTGGGGTGACAACATTGCTTGATCTAAGTACTGTCTAGTGTGATACGGGTTAAGGTTTAGACTGCATGCTTATATTTTCTTTTGTTTTGGTAACCACTCTGACTTTTTGCCTACCATTTTTAATCACTTTAAATCTATCTTTTGTAATCAATAAACTTGTTTTACTGTCTATTCTTACCAGTGAATTTGCCTGAAGTGTTTGGTAAATCTGCTCAAGTTTACAAAAGCTCATGTATATCCACTTTCCATTGATGAAGTGGTGAACCAATTAATAAACTTGCATTGCTCAAGAAAGGGTCATAAGCAGTGGAAGATGTTATATTCCTGAAGTACAAGGCTTGGAGCTGGGGGCGGGATTTGGCTGGTGCCTTACTCTGTTTGATTCATGAGTGGTTCTGGGAGCATTCATGCAGTCTAGCTGGGTGTGGGGCTCCACAGGTAGTTGTGCTGAGTGGAGGGGTTAGCTGCTTATTACTAGCAAAGCATTGTGAGAGACAGCCCTGGCTGGAGAGTTAAGGGGGCACAGTAATCCCACAGGCCCAGGCTGCACCCCGGGGATCCCGTCACAAGGGGGTGCTGGGTGGCAGAGGGCTTGTGGGGTGCTTGGTCTCCTGGGGAGTGGTGTTGGGGAGAGAGCTTGCTGAGTCTCCTGGAGTAGTTACAGCTCCTGTGGGTAGAGAGTGCTGGACTCTAGGAGGCTACTAGGGGCAGAGGGGACTGTGGCTGCTGGGGAGACAGAGAGCTCTTATGGAACTGGGGCTGGGGGGTGGGCTTCCTGGTAAAGCTGACTGGGAGGGGATAGCTGGCTTCTCACCTGTGCTGCTATCACCACCTCCCACCTGTTCCTCCTGGCTGAGATTCTGCAGGGGGTGATTGGTGGGGCTGTGCCTGGCTGCCTGCTCAGAAGGAGCCACTGTGCCCTCTAGAGGCCATAAGTTGCAAATACAGTAAAATGCCTGTTGCTTTCCTGCAGCTCAGCCAGATGTGTGAGCTGCCAGCTGAGATGCGATAATGTCTGGCAGGGTTGCCAAATGCATGAGTGTCACCTGAGAGGCATAACAGTTGGCAACCCTGGTGATATAGAAACACTGAGAAGATGGAGCTGTCTGAAAAATTAGGCAGAGGTGCTTTGCTAATGATTCTTTGGTAATGATTAGTAAAGAAGAGAATTATCAGACACATAGATGAACATAATTTGTTGGGGAAGAGTGAACATGGCTTTTGTAAAGGGAAATCATGCCTCCCCAATCTAGAATTCTTGGAGGGGGTCAACAAGTACATGGACAAGGGGGATTCAGTGGGTATAGTGTACTTAGATTTTCAGAAAGCCTTTGACAAGGTCCCTCACCAAAGGCTCTTAAGCAAAGTAAGCAGTCATGGGATAAGAGTGAAGGTCCTCTCATGGATCTGTAACTGGTTAAAAGATAGGAAACAAAGGTTAGGAATAAATGTTCGCTTTTCTGAATGGAGAGAGAGTTAATAATAGTGGTTTCCCCCAGGGATCTTTACTGGGACCAGTCCTATTCAACCTGTGGAACTTGTTACCAGGGGATGTTGTGAAGGCCAAAAGTATAACTGTGTTTAAAAAAGAATTAGCCCTGGTCTACACTAGGACTTTAGGTCGAATTTAGCAACGTTAAATCGATTTAAACCTGCACCCGTCCACACAGTGAAGCACTTTATTTCGACTTAAAGGGCTCTTAAAATCGATTTCCTTACTCCACCCCTGACAAGTGGATTAGCGCTTAAATCGACGTTCCCAGCTCGAATTTGGGGTACTGTGGACACAATTCGATGGTATTGGCCTCCGGGAGCTATCCCAGAGTGCTCCATTCTGACCGCTCTGGACAGCACTCTCAACTCAGATGCACTGGCCAGGTAGACAGGAAAAGAACCGCGAACTTTTGAATCTCATTTCCTGTTTGGCCAGCGTGGCAAGCTGCAGGTGACCATGCAGAGCTCATCAGCACAGGTGACCATGATGGAGTCCCAGAATCGCAAAAGAGCTCCAGCATGGACCGAACGGGAGGTACGGGATCTGATCGCTGTTTGGGGAGAGGAATCCGTGCTATCAGAACTCCGTTCCAGTTTTCGAAATGCCAAAACCTTTGTGAAAATCTCCCAGGGCATGAAGGACAGAGGCCATAACAGGGACCCGAAGCAGTGCCGCGTGAAACTGAAGGAGCTGAGGCAAGCCTACCAGAAAACCAGAGAGGCGAACAGCCGCTCTGGGTCAGAGCCCCAAACATGCCGCTTCTATGATGAGCTGCATGCCATTTTAGGGGGTTCAGCCACCACTACCCCAGCCGTGTTGTTTGACTCCTTCAATGGAGATGGAGGCAATACGGAAGCAGGTTTTGGGGACGAAGAAGATGATGATGAGGAGGAGGTTGTAGATAGCTCACAGCAAGCAAGCGGAGAAACCGGTTTTCCCGACAGCCAGGAACTGTTTCTCACCCTAGACCTGGAGCCAGTACCCCCCGAACCCACCCAAGGCTGCCTCCTGGACCCAGCAGGCGGAGAAGGGACCTCTGGTGAGTGTACCTTTTAAAATGCTATACATGGTTTAAAAGCAAGCATGTGAAAGGATTACTTTGCCCTGGCATTTGCGGTTCTCCTAGATGTAGTCCTAAAGCCTTTGCAAAAGGTTTCTGGGGAGGGCAGCCTTATTTCGTCCTTCATGGTAGGACACTTTATCACTCCAGGCCAGTAACACATGCTCGGGAATCACTGTAGAACAAAGCATTGCAGTGTATGTTTGCTGGCATTCAACCAAAATCCGTTCTTTCTCTCTCTGTGTTATCCTCAGGAGAGTGAGATATAATTCATGGTCACCTGGTTGAAATAGGGTGCTTTTCTTCAGGGACACTCAGTATAGCCCATTCCTGCTGGGCTGTTTGCCTGTGGCTGAACAGAAATGTTCCCCGCTGTTAGCCACAGGGAGGGGGGAAGGTTGAGGGGGTAGTCACGCGGTGGGAGGAGGCAAAATGCGACCTTGTAACGAAAGCACATGTGCTATGTATGTAATGTTAACAGCAAGGTTTACCCTGAAAGAGTGTAGCGACTGTTTTATAAAATGTGTCTTTTTAAATACCGCTGTCCTTTTTTTTTCTCCACCAGCTGCATGTGTTTCAATGATCACAGGATCTTCTCCTTCCCAGAGGCTAGTGAAGCTTAGAAAGAAAAAAAAACGCACTCGCGATGAAATGTTCTCCGAGCTCATGCTGTCCTCCCACACTGACAGAGCACAGACGAATGCGTGGAGGCAAATAATGTCAGAGTGCAGGAAAGCACAAAATGACCGGGAGGAGAGGTGGAGGGCTGAAGAGAGTAAGTGGCGGGCTGAAGAGAGTAAGTGGCGGGCTGAAGACAGGGCTGAAGCTCAAATGTGGCGGCAGCGTGATGAGAGGAGGCAGGATTCAATGCTGAGGCTGCTGCAGGACCAAACCAGAATGCTCCAGTGTATGGTTGAGCTGCAGCAAAGGCAGCTGGAGCACAGACTGCCACTGCTGCCCCTCTGTAACCAACCGCCCTCCTCCCCAAGTTCCATAGCCTCCACACCCAGACACCCAAGAACGCGGTGGGGGGGCCTCCGGCCAACCAGCCACTCCACAACAGAGGATTGCCCAAAAAAAAGAAGGCTGTCATTCAATAAATTTTAAAGTTGTAAACTTTTAAAGTGCTGTGCTTAAAGTGCTGTGTGGCATTTTCCTTCCCTCCTCCACCACCCCTCCTGGGATACCTTGGTAGTCATCTCCCTATTTGTGTGATGAATGAATAACGAATGCATGACTGTGAAGCAGCAATGACTTTATTGCCTCTGCAAGCAGGGATTAAAGGGAGGAGGGGAGGGTGGTTAGCTCACAGGGAAGTAGAGTGAACCAAGGGGCGGGGGGTTTCATCAAGGAGAAACAAACAGAACTTTCACACTGTAGCCTGGCCAGTCATGAAACTGGTTTTCAAAGCTTCTCTGATGCGTACCGCGCCCTCCTGAGCTCTTCTAACCGCCCTGGTGTCCGGCTGCGCGTAACCAGCAGCTAGGCGATTTGCCTCAACCTCCCACCCCGCCATAAACGTCTCCCCCTTACTCTCACAGATATTGTGGAGCACACAGCAAGCAGTAATAACAGTGGGAATATTGGTTTCGCTGAGGTCTAACCGAGTCAGTAAACTGCGCCAGCGCACCTTTAAACGTCCAAATGCACATTCTACCACCATTCTGCACTTGCTCAGCCTGTAGTTGAACAGCTCCTGACCACTGTCCAGGCTGCCTGTGTACGGCTTCATGAGCCATGGCATTAAGGGGTAGGCTGGGTCCCCAAGGATACATATAGGCATTTCAACATCCCCAACAGTTATTTTCTGGTCTGGGAAGAAAGTCCCTTCCTGCAGCTTTTGAAACAGACCAGAGTTCCTGAAGATGCGAGCGTCATGCACCTTTCCCGGCCATCCCACGTTGATGTTGGTGAAACGTCCCTTGTGATCCACCAGAGCTTGCAGCACTATCGAAAAGTACCCCTTGCGGTTTATGTACTCGGCGGCTTGGTGCTCCGGTGCCAAGATAGGGATATGGGTTCCGTCTATAGCCCCACCACAGTTAGGGAATCCCATTGCAGCAAAGCCATCCACTATGACCTGCACATTTCCCAGGGTCACTACCCTTGATATCAGCAGATCTTTGATTGCGTGAGCTACTTGCATCACAGCAGCCCCCACAGTAGATTTGCCCACTCCAAATTGATTCCCAACTGACCGGTAGCTGTCTGGCATTGCAAGCTTCCACAGGGCTATCGCCACTCGCTTCTCAACTGTGAGGGCTGCTCTCATCCTGGTATTCATGCGCTTCAGGGCAGGGGAAAGCAAGTCACAAAGTTCCATGAAAGTGCCCTTACGCATGCGAAAGTTTCGCAGCCACTGGGAATCGTCCCAGACCTGCAACACTATGCGGTCCCACCAGTCTGTGCTTGTTTCCCGAGCCCAGAATCGGCGTTCCACAGCATGAACCTGCCCCATTAGCACCATGATGCATGCATTGGCAGGGCCCATGCTTTCAGAGACATCTGTGTCCATGTCCTGATCACTCACGGGACCGCGCTGACGTCGCCTCCTCGCCCGGTATCGCGTTGCCATGTTCTGGTGCTGCATATACTGCTGGATAATGCGTGTGGTGGTTGATGTGCTCCTAATTGCGAAAATGAGCTCAGCGGCCTCCATGCTTGCCTTGGTATGGCGTCCGCACAGAAAAAAGGCGCGGAACGATTGTCTGCCATTGCTCTGACGGAGGGAGGGGCGACTGACGACACGGCTTACAGGGTTGGCTTCAGGGAGCTAAAATCAACAAAGGGTGTGCCTGTACATCAAGGAGTATTTCAGGCAGGACTGCACGGAGGGTTCCAATAAGAAATGGTGCACCAAAGTTATCGTTGTTATTGGAACAAGGAGGTTAGCCTGGCCTCTGATTGATACATGGCTAGATTAACCTTGCTGCGCCTTCTCTGTGACTGACTGCAGTGTGATCTAGACAGGGGAGGAGGAAAATGAGTACAAAACAAATCTGGTCTATTTCTTGTTCTGACCCACTCCATCTATCCTTTACATCTTTGGCTGGCAGCAGACAAAAAAGGCGCGAAATGATTGTCTGCCCTTGCTTTCACGGGGGGAGAGAGGGTGGGAACGGGGTCCTGACGATATGTACCCAGAACCACCCGCGACAATGTTTTAGCCCCATCAGGCATTGGGATATCAACCCAGAATTCCAATGGGCAGCGGAGACTGCGGGAACTGTGGGATAGCTACCCACAGTGCAACGCTCCGGAAGTCGACGCTTGCCTCGGTACTGTGGAAGCGCTTCGCCAAGTTAATGCACTTAATGCACTTAGAGCATTTTCTGTGGGGACACACACACTCGAATATATAAAACCGATTTCAAAAAAACCGACTTCTATAAATTCGACCTAATTTCGTAGTGTAGATATACCCATAGATAAGTTCATGGAGGATAGGTCCATCAATGGCTATTAGCCAAGATAGTCAGGGACACAATCCCATGCTCTGGATGTCCCTAAATGTCTGACTGCCAGAAGCTGGGCTTGGATGATGGGGTATGGATCACTCAATAAATTGCCCAGTTCTGTTAATTCTCTCTGAAGCATCTGGCACTGGCTACTTGGAAGACAAGATACTGGGCTAAATGGACCATTGTTCTGAGTCAGTATGGCCATTCTTATGTTCTAACTGGTAGTGTTATTCATGAATATAATTATTGTTTACAATTTGTATTGTGGCACCTAGGGGTGCCAATTAGGTATCTGTTTCCTGTTGTGCTAGACATTGTACAAACACATAACATGAAGATGGTCCCTGCTCCGAAGAACTTACAATCGAAGTAGTAATTCAAAGTTTAATAATCATTTGTTTTTCTTCACGATTCAATTTTTTGCCCATTTAATAATGAGATTTCACCTTTTCTTTAAATGCCTAAGAACGTAACTGCCCTCCTGCTTCAGACTGGGTACAAACTCCTATTTTATATACAGCCATCCTTTATATCTTTAAACCAGGCTGTAAAAGTGTCTAGGTACAAGTTTGTTCTTCTTGCAGATGTGCCAGTGCACCTAGGTCTCAAAAAGAAGAGTGGGAGATAGAAGAACAAGTGGCAAGTTATCATTCCAACAATTTATAGGGCAAACGCTAAGAGTCTGGAGTGAAAACAGAAAAAAATGTTATGGCTTTTAAAGCTGTTTAAAGGATCTTTTGTAGGTCAATTGTGGTGTATGAAAGGGGTGGTTGAAGTACAAAGGAGAGACCTTTATTCAAGATCTTTAAATGTACTTGATATATTTTAAAATAAATCCCATGCTATGATCTGAGTCTGGTGGGATTTTTTTCTTTTTCTTTTCTTTTTAGTGTTTGAAGCCTTAAACAATATAAGGTCAGTCAATCTAAGGGGCTCTCTCTTGCCCTTTGCCCCTTCATTTCAGCTGAAACTGGCTGGGTTGGGTCTACTGCCCTTTTCATAACATATGGCCAGAGTTTCAAAAGCACAATATTACATTCACCCTGTGGGTACATTCATCTGTTAGTTTTATAGCTTTAAAAAATCTGACACATAATCTCCAAAAGACGAGGGGACAGGGCAAGGACTTGAGGGCTGTGCAGTGTTGCCCTTTGACTATATGCCAAAGTATATCTGCAGCATCTTTCCACTTAAGTTATTTTTATTTCATCTTTATTTTCATGCTGTTTGCTTTTATTTATAGTTGGAGGTGGGATGTGGGCGAGCTTGTGTGTGAGGAGGGGAAGTTTGTAGTTTTTGTTACAGCTTTGGTGTTTATTTATTTTCTGCCCATATTGCTTTGTCTGCCTTCCTTTGTATTTTGTTAGGTACCAAGAAGCCTTTGCACACTGGGCACTGTAGACATAAGAATGTATTTTGGTAAGCAGTTTATTTTCTTTAGGCAGACTGGAGGATACCGGTTTGCTGACATGAAAATGGCTTTGTATATCTTCGGCTGTTAGCAGGGGTAAGTGTGCATTTTTATGGACTCCTTACTATTTATATTTGCCAGCACTCAACGGATTGATTAATACTACCACCTTATATAGCCTGGCACAACTAAAACTTCATGTGTGAACAAAGTGCCTGGTACACCAATACATACAGCAAAATGCTATTTATTACACTTTAAGAAATGAGGAATTTAAATTCATCAAATCATCGTGTGTGAGAGAATAACGTGATTTACATATTAAAATGCCCTGTGGGTGGATTAACATAGAAAAGACCATTCTAGAAGAGTTGGGATTTTTTTTTCCTCATCAAAATCTTTTTCATATCTCTTAGAGAAACAAAGAAGGTGAAAACTTTGTCTTGATTATGTATTTCATTTCCTATTCAGCATTTCTCTTAAGTCTCCAAAAATCAGAAAAAGTTGAAGAACTCAGTAATAAACTAGCCTAAGAATAGAAGAGAGAGATAGAGCTGTTTGAAAAATTGAGAGACATACTGTTAGAGAGCGAGCGAGAGAGAGGAGAAAGGTAGGGCAAGGAGAAAGAGAGAGATTCTGAATTTTGAAACAGCTTAGGTAAACCATCATAAACAGAATAAGCCTTGAGAGATTTATTTCAGAAACAGGAACTGTAAGACTGTAAATATGTTCTGAGATGAGCCATTATGACACACACCGCAAACAAGAACCAATTTGATGTCAGTTCATTTTGTGAAGATATTTTTCATTTTAGAGATATATTTAACAACACAATAGTGCCATGGTTACATGGTTAAATAAAAGAAGAATTCAGTAGTTACATGTTAAATCCATAATTTAGAGCAGGGTCTCGGCCTAGTACGCACTTGTGTGTGCACAACTTTGTACCCTCAAATTTTCCCAACACTAATGTTTGTACATGCACTTTATAAACTCTAACAGCAGCAGTTACATAAGAACTAACATAAGAATGGCCATACTGGGTCAGACCAAAGGTCCATCAAGCCCAGTATCCTGTCCTCTGACAGTGGCCAATGGCAGGTGCCCCAAAGGGAATGAACAGACAGGTTATCATCAAGTGATCCATGCCCTGTCACCCAATCCTGGCTTCTGGCAAACAGAGGCTAGGGACACCATTCCTGCTAATCCTGGCTAATAGCCATTGATGGACCTATCTTCCATGAATCTATCTAGTTCCCTTTTAAATCCCTTTATAGTATTGGCCTTCACAACACCTTCTGGCAAGGAGTTCCAGAGGTTGACAGTATGTTGCGTGAAAAAATACTTTCTTGTGTTTGTTTTAAACCTGCTACCTATTAATTTCATTTGGTTGCCCCTTGTTCTTGTATTATGAGAAGGAGTAAACAACACTTCCTTATTTACTTTCTCTATACCACTCATGATTTTATAGACCACATAATGGGGATTGCTCAACTCAGTGACTCAGCAAGGCCCACCAGGACATGCTTGGGTCGTATCTTTCCTGGGACATGAATTGAGAGTAAAAAATGAGGGACAGTGGCATAATGAAACCACTTTTCTCCTCTCCCTCACTACTCTGAAGGTAAAAAGAATGCTGAGAAGACAAAGGTTTGGAACTGAGGAGATTGGTCCCAGGCTGAGAAGGAAATTCAGCCTGTGTATTAGGAACTGTAACCTGCCTCCAATGTCCAGTTGGGTAAGAAAAGCTGTTTGATTAAAATCTTGCTTAGTCTGAAATTTTAGGATTTAGAATTATGTTTACTTTTTATTTTCTTAGGTAATGCTCTCTGACCTTTATGTCTGCCACTTATAATCACTTAAAATCTATCTCTCTGTAATTAATAAACATATATTTTAATGTTTTATCTTAACCAGTGAGTTTGTCTGAAGTGCTTGGGGAATCTATTCAGATTACAAAAGCTTCTGCATGTTCACTACCCTTTGAAGAAGCAGAGAACTAATTAATGAGCTTGCGTTGTTCAAGAGAAGGTTTTGAACAGTGGAAGACAGGGGGTGCAAGGCTGGGGGCTGGAGGGATTTGCTGATATCTTCCTCTGTATGGGCCATGAGTAGCTTGCAGTGCATTCATGCAATTTAGCTGGGTGTGTCCCTGCATTATTGTTGTCTGAGTGATCACAGCACCAAGAGGGGTTTGCTGCTTGTCACTAGCAAAGCACTGTGAGAGACAGCCCAGGCTGGAGAGTTAAGGTGCCACAGCAGTCCCACAATTCCAGGTTGTACCTCAGGGATCCCATCACAGAGGGATTTTTCAAAAGCGCTCAGCATTGGCCTCATTCTGCACCCATTGAAATCAATGGCAGTTCCATGTGCTTTAATGGAAAAAGAGTTAGGCCAATGCTAAGTGCTTTTGAAAAATCCCATCCACCATATTTTCAGATTAAACTGAATTGTCTACCAACTTTGGACTTCAAGTCTTCCATTGTACAGACAAATCCCCAGACTTTCATATCCCATTGAGTTGGATGGGTATAATGGATGGCACAGTTGAATGCGTTGTGATCACTGGTAATCTTCTGTTTGTTTGCCATTATATTTTGGCATACTGAAATTGTATGCTTCCACCAATGGCTCAGTCTCTCACTCCTTCAATGAGAGTTTTGTCTGAGGGAGGGGAGTGAAAGATCAGGGTCCTGTTACATATTATAATATTTTTATCTGTCTGTAACCAGCAGAATAAAATTAAAGTAATACAGATAACACTGAAATGTGCTAAAGCTTTAAAATGTGAGTCAAGCTTTTTTTTTTTTTTTTTTTTACAATGTAGTAAATTAGGACTAATTATCATACAATGCCAAAGGCACTACACTTCAGACACATGATAAAAATTTATTTGCTTGTTTTATGGCACCTAGAATTAGATTATATTCTTCTTCCCACTCCCCCCATTAATTTACTCTGATTTCTCTGCAGTTTCTGCTAATTTCAGTGTGGTGCTTGTCTAACTCACTCTGAGTTAGATTGCACCATTTAGCCTCAGTCTAGTAAAGGGTGGTGGAGAACCACACTACCCCAGGCTGAACCCTAAGAGGTATTCAGCAAAATGCCTTCTCAAGCTGTCTGAACATGTGGATGGTGCATGCATATTTCCCCCTCCTGCATGTCTGGCTAGCTCTGATAGCCAGTGCAAGAGTGTTCAGAGCCATGGCCCCACCTTCTTCCTCCCTTTGGGATCCTTGTGTTCCCAGAGGAGGAGGAAGGTAACAGTCCATGCAATCCTCTGAGCACAGGGACTACTATTCTGCCTGGCCTTCACCCAGATGGTGCAAGGTAGGTTGAAGGATATTTATGTTCTTCCCCTATTTATACATCCTCATGCAAGGGCCACACAGAATTTGACTTGGTGTAAGCAATTATGTGTAGAAAAGATACTGCTGTCAGTTTTCATTCTGAAAAGCCAGAAATGTAAGTAAAATGCTGAAAACATATTTACCTGAAAACTCCTCCCCTGAGTTCATATATATTTTTAAACATCATAGTAATAAAACAAGGATTTTCATTTCACTTGTCTCTTAATCAGCAATAAGAAGCAACTCCTCAAAGCCTGTATGTTGACATTCAAAGGCTTCTTTGGCTTCTAGTGCTCCCAGTTCTTTGAAGGAAAGCAGGAAAAATGCACTAAAAACCAAGGTTTTGCTGGAGCTGACTGGTGCTGGCTGTAGAGTTGCTGTGTGAGGTATCTTTTAAAATATCCTACTCACTTAAAGGGACAGTTGAACCACAGGTTTCCATCTTTCCACTATTCCTGTTGCCCTGGGCATTTTTCTCTGTTGCAGCATTTTCTGTTGGAATGAATGGTGCTTGCCAAAGAAAGTAGTATCTTTAATATTTTAGAGAAAGGCAGTAGCTGGTTCCCTCCTACCTTTAAAAGGGAATTTTAATTTGGGGAGCAGCTGCCTACTGAAATAAAATTGCCCTGGCACCAATGAAGAACTTTACAAAAGATTGAGGGTGTGAAAGAGGAGGGGAAGATGTGGGGAGGGATAGCTCAGTGGTTGAGCATTGGCCTGCTAAACCCAGGATTGTGAGTTCAATCCTTGAGGGGGCTATTTAGGGATCTAGGCCAAAAATTGGGGATTGGTCCTGCTTTGAGAAGGGGGTTGAACTAGATGACCTCCTGAGGTCCCTGCCAACCCTGATATTCTATCATTTTACATGGTTAGTGCACTGTAAATCTGGAGTAACTCTACCAAAACTAATAGAATTAGAGACCACAATCTTGCCTGAGTTTAACAGATTGTATCATTTACTTTACACCAGTGGAAACCAACTGCAACTTATCAAAATGGCTGAGGTGCTGAGGACAGTTGTGGGATGAAATGTAGGATTCAGATTCTCACTGTGAGTGATAAGTATTTAATATTTCCTAGTATACTCAACTTTAAAAAAAAAATTCTTTAGCAAAGCAACACACAGGCACTGGCTGTTAAGCTAACTGGCTTGCTAGGGATATCGCAGAAACTGAGCAGCCTTAAAATTCCCTGGTCAGAAGAGAGTGGGACAAGGATTCCTGCCCACAGAGAAGGTGACTGAGATCTGCCTGGATACTCCTGGAGTGGACATAGAAGGGGTAGTGCAGTTATCCTGAAACAGTTATGATCTGTACTACAAATACTGCAATTGCTTAACAACCCCACTACCACAATTATCTGATGGGAAGTGGAGAAGAATATCATAATTAACTGAAACACTGTGACAGGGAATTTGGGGAGAATGTAATTACCCACGTTGGAATTTTTTTAATTTTCTTCTTTTCAGGTTCCACAGAAGCGCATTTAATGATGTGACTACTGTTCATCACATATTATTCTTTCTCCCTTTTTTTTCCTCCAAGGGGAAAATTATTTGAAGATTTTGGATTTTAAAAATTAATTAATTTTATTTATTTATTTCATGTTTGCTGGGCTACGCATGTTTATTTTTGAAGGCAAGGTCAAAGAAATGCATTTTGCACTTAAAATGGACGCTGGTGAGGTTTTTTTAGACCCTGAGGGAGTTTGTTCCACAGCCTTGGATTGGCTTCCCAAAAAGCTCTGTCTCCTGAACAGATGCTTTACCTCCTGCAAAAATTAGCTTTTTTGGCCAGTAAACCATGCTTAAGGCCCCTTCTTTTGCCTACAGTGCCACTGGATCTTTATTGTACACAAATGCTGAACATCTCTATTTTGTGTCTAATCAATGGCTATTCACTTATTCAGCTACATTAATGCCGGATGCCGTCAGTACAGCAATATCAATCACTCCTAAAAACATTATTTTTAAAAAATATGAAAATATGACAGAGTGGGCTTGTTCATGTGCAATCTACAACTGAGGAATATGTGAACTAGATGGATATGGCAAGATCCCAAAATAAGAAGAATTCCAAGTTTTTTTCTGAAAGAACTAGCAATTCTATAGATGACAGTTGCTTGGGAAGCGTCTTTGCTTTCTTCTGTTGTAGTGCAGGCACATGTCAACCTTTTCCTACCTGCACACACCGTAAATCTCCTCAGCGTGGAGATGAATTGCAAATACAGTGCCACTTACTACCTCAATTTTCATGAGTAACTAACGGGCTGAGTTTGTGGTAAGAATTAGACAACTGTAAGGTTCCCCTTTGTGCAAATGAGTGGCAAATATTTTTCTCTTTCTCCATCTCCAGTGCACAGTTAGGTAACCCCAGAACCTATTGGGAAACATGAAGTAAATAATTCCTTTTTCCACCCATAATGTGGTAATTTTGAGAAGCTCCTGAGAGAGTGTTGAAAAAGAAAATGAGAAATTGGAGAGGTGTGATGGAGAAAACAAAGAGATATAAGGCACATCTAGAAATAAAAGAACATGAAAAAATAGTTCTTATAAGATAAATTGAGCAACATAAAAGGAGAGATCTCATTAATCTCTCACATATTTCTCTTTTTGGTGACTGAGCACTAAAACAGAAATAACACAGCTGGTTTCAGATCAGCACTTTTGTTATGAATAGAACACTGAGACAACAGATCAGCGAACATCAGAGCGTTATAGGATAAAGGATGCGGATTCTCCCTTAGCTCAGCCTTTCCAACAATTTCAGCCTCATATGATTGTTCTTGTAGGGAAAAGAGAGACAGGATTCCCGTCACCATAAATCATTTAAGAAAGCCACCTATATTCAATTTAAGGAGAACAAAAAAACTCAACCTTACTCCCTTTTGGTAATTCCGGTCCATCATTGATTTATTTTGCTTTGACAGTAGGAAGCCAGCTTTGACTATCTTGGATTTGACCCATTTGACTGAAGATACTGTAGTCAGGGAACTACCCTTTTTCATAAAATGAATGGAAAAATTCAAATCCGTTCTTGGATGGAAACTGAATATTTATATAAAAAATCAATAATTTCTATTAGGGTTACACTTTAAAAATACATGACATACTAATTTAAAGTGAGTTAATATGAATTAATTTAAAGGTGTTTGGTCCTGATTTCAGTGGATTAATCACTCAGCATTTAAGCATGCATGCAAATATTCTGGTAACATTGGACCAGATGTGAAAATCCTATATCAGGTTCTAAGGACTCCATGAGAAACCAAACTCCCCTCATGGAGTTTCCTTTATATTGTTCCTTTGGGTAGGCATTGTCCTGTTCCCCTGAATGGGAGGTACTTTGGCCTCTCTAATGCTCACAGATATCTCAAGAGCCACACAAACTGTAGGGTTCTTTTGGGGCCAGAGTCATCCACAAGTATGTCCTGTGTCTCTTCATTGCTTCATAGAATCATAGAATATCAGGGTTGGAAGGGACCCCAGAAGGTCATCTAGTCCAACCCCCTGCTTGAAGCAGGACCAATTCCCAGTTAAATCATCCCAGCCAGGGCTTTGTCAAGCCTGACCTTAAAAACCTCTAAGGAAGGAGATTCTACCACCTCCCTAGGTAACGCATTCCAGTGTTTCACCACCCTCTTAGTGAAAAAGTTTTTCCTAACATCCAATCTAAACCTCCCCCACTGCAACTTGAACTAGACTTCATGGACCCTGCTGCCATTGTCTTGGCTCCATGGCAGCAGAACAGCAGTGCAGCAGGACTTCCCACTCACTGCTACACTTTGCACCCACGGATCTGCAACCAAGGCTCAGCTACTACTGATGATGCTGAACTTACCAAAGCTATCCACCTGGAAAAGGGCTGGTACAGTTTATTTCCCTCCTGGAGCCTGGGGGAAACAGGGACTGAATTATGACTGAGATATTGTTAGGTTTCTGTGCGTCCCCTTACTTAGTGCTGATTGCAAGGTGCAATTCCAGCCTCAAAAATGGAGGAAAGAGTGATTACACAAGATACAGAACAATGCTTTTTAGCCCTTAAGACTGTAAGGAAATCAAATTACTTTTCTGTGAGCAAAGAAACCACTGTATGTAAGGAGATGAAAGAGAGTGAAGGTATGTAAAGAAATATGAGCAAAACAAGCTATTTCTAAGCAAAGTAAAGATCTTCAGAACTGCAGCGGGATCTATAAGGTTTCTTCACTAATTGATATATGTTGATTTTATAACTTTGAAATTAATTAGAGCACTAAAAAAGAGCCTCAGTTCAGTACTTCTTGAAGAAGGCAATCCCTCCAATGAAGGCTTGATTCAATGCCCGCTGAAGTCAATTGAAATGAATCAAACCCTGAAATTGGTAATTCAGCCCTATGGATTTAGCTCAAAGCATATAACATGTTTTCTTTCTTGGCTGGGAGTTAATGTTTCTTCTCTTTAGACATTTGGAAGTACATTAAAAATGTCATTCATTTGGTTTTGAGATGGACAACAAACCTGTAAGAGCTTCACCTCAGCAGTGTTCTGGTTTTTTGTTAAAAGAACAATTGTTTGGCACAGGGTCTCACCTGCCATGTATAATACCTTTCTTAACTGGAGATGTTATTTCCCCCTTGGTATTGATCTTTACAGTAGACATAAAGTCTTAACCCTTGGATTTATAACAACTTTCCTTGTCTTATCAATTCAAATAGGTTGAGCTCACCTTATTTGCATTTAGATCTTTCCTATTTTCCTGTTTCTTTCACATTCAAGCAATCTGTCTGGTTGCAACACTCTTGTTAGAAGAGTGTAGTGAGGCAGAATGGCCTCCCTCAGAGCCTGACAAGGAGGGACCACTGCACTCTTGCTGGGGGGTGGAGCCAAGCTGGCCCTGCACCAGAAGCAGAGGGGAAGGACAGGAAGTATAAGAGGCGGGCCCTTCAGCTCAGTTGCATCAGAGCCAGCGAAGGAGACAGACATCACTAGTTTGCTGCAGGATTCCGGACCAAACCCTGAGCCGTGTGGTGCCCTGCCCCAGAGAAGACCAAGAGTGGGGAAGAGTAGCTGGGACTGACATCCGCCACTTACCCTGAGGAGACTGAGGACCCACAGATTACAGAGCCACATCAATGGACTGTAGTCGGAAGTACCCTGGGGAGCAGGCAATAGTCAGGTTGTGCTGTCACAGTATGAGTCAGCATGTTTCAGGAGGATCCCTGCTAACTACGGTTGCCAGGCATCTGGTTTTTGACCAGAACACCTGGTCAAAAAGGGACCTTGGCAGCTCCCGTTAGTGCTGCTGACCAGACCATTAAAACACCCATCGGCAGCGCAGTGGGACTAAGGCAGGCTGCCTGCCTGCCCAGGCTCTGCGCAGCTCCCCAGAAACAGTCAGCATGTCCAGCCCTTCGGTGCAGGGGTGATCAGGGAAGTTCCACACAGGGAAGTTCCCCCAGCATCAGCTCCACAACTCCCATTGGCTGGGAACTGCAGCCAATGGGAGATGTGGGGCGGTGCCTGCGGGGGCGGCGCCTGCGGACAGCACGCACCTGCAGAGCCAACTGCCTGCACCTCTGATTAGGGGCCAGACGTGCCAGCCGCTTCCAGGTACAGCGCAGAGCCAGGGCAGGCAGGGAGCCTGCCTTAGCCCCGCTGTGCCACCAACCAGGAACCTCCTGAGGTAGGCACTGCCTGACCAGAGTCTGTACTCTGAACCCTCTGCCCCAGGTTGAAACCCCCTTTCACACCCTAACTCCCTCCCAGGCCCCGCACCCCCACCCTACCCCAGCCTGGAACGGGCTCCTGAACCCAAACTCCCTCCCGGAGCCCACAGCCCCTTCCACACTCAAACCCACTGCCCCAGCCCTGAGCCCCCTCCTGCAACTCAAACCCTTTGTCCCCAGCCCCACCCCAGAGCCCACACCCCCAGCTGGAGCCTGCACCCCTCCCACACCTCAATCCTGTGCCCCAGCCCTGAGCCTGCTCCCACACCCTGAACCTCTCATTTCTGGCCTGACTCTGGAGCCCGCAACCCCAGCTGGAGCACTCATCCCCTCCCGCACCCCAGCCTCCCTGCCCCAGTCCAGTGAAAGTGAGTGGGAGTGAGGGAGAGCAAGTGACGGAGGGAGGGGGCTGGAGTGAGGGAGGTGGGTCCTCAGAGAAGAGGCAGGGATTTGGGGAAGAGGCGGGGCGGAGGGCGGGGCAAGGGTGATTGGTTTTGTGCAATTGGGAAGTTGGCAACCATACTACTGACCCAGTGTGGGATCCCCTGCCACTGTTAGGGCCCTGGGCTGGGACCTGGTAGAGTAGGGTGGGCCTGGGGTCCCCCTAGTCCACCTCTTACTGACTCACCCCTGTTGTGGTAGCCTTCTCACTTTAGGCCAGAAGGCCTGTGCTTTGTGTGTTTGCTGTCTGCCCAAGCCAGGAGGCTGAGCTAAAGACTGTTTCTTGCTCTGCCCCAACCAGGGGGCCAGAACTAGAGATGGTAGATCACTCCCTGGCTCAGCCAGGAGGCTGGGCAATAAACTGTGTGTTGTTCTGCCATGACCAGAGGGCCAGAGCCTTAGCCTGCTAATTGACTGTTTACTGTGTACTGTAGTGAGGCAGAGTGGCTTCCCTCCGAGCCTGACAGAGAGGGATGAGCACAGGACTACTACACTGAAATTATATGATTGTTTTCATGTTTTATAATCTCTTGGAAGAAGTGGCTAAACACTTGAGGAATTAAAATGATGTCACACAGGAAACAGCTTCTCTCTAGAAAACCTCATATCTGTAGGAGATAATTACCCTGCTCCTCTGCGCATTTGCTGCTTTTTATTTTTTATTTTTCCCTTCAAATGTTCAGATTTGATCAAATCACTGCTGGGATATTTCATTTTATTTAAGTGTAACAATACAAACATTACTAATCTGGTTTCCCTACATTCATTTGCGCACTCCCTGTCAACAATGGTTTATCAGTCATCGAAATCTAATTGAAATGGCAATGCAGCATGCAGTCATCCAATAATTATAAAATAAACAGACTGAAAATTCAGATGCATTTGAACAAAAGCCATTAAAGTAACATAAATAGAAAAAAGTAATTAGAGGTTTTTCTTTCTTTCTTTCTTTCTTTCTTTCTTTCTTTCTTTCTTTCTTTCTTTCTTTCTTTCTTTCTTTCTTTCTTTCTTTCTTTCTTTCTTTCTTTCTTTCTTTCAAAAATTCGTATTTATCTTAAAGGCTTCACTAGTAAAAGACCAGAGATTGTTTTCACTATTCCTATATTACAGAAAAAGGCTAGCTGGCTGTAGTGAGTAACAAAATTTGTTTTGTAAAGACTAAGTAAAAAAAAAAGGCACTTCACCATTGCACCTCCAAAACATGCTGCACTGTCTCTTCAGAGAACTCCCGCAGTAGTACACACACATAACAGTTAATAATAGATTATAAAAAGTAGTGCCCTGTATCATCTAAATACCAAATCTTTAGAGGCTTGCAAATAGAACAGTCTGATCAGTGATTGTAGAAATGTGACGTCAAAAGGCTGGTCTGCTTCTTGTTTGAAATCTCATAGTGTGTTATTTCATATGCATCTCCCCCAACCCCCAAAAGAAATAAATAAGTAGGACTGCAAAACTCTCCACAGGCTGTATGGTTTTGCTTTAACGCAAGTGGTATTGCAATAAGATATTTAAACTTTTGAAAGAGAGGTAACAAAGCCCTGAAAAGAAGCCTGTATATATAGTCCTGTGGCAGGTTGGCATAGCAACTATTTCTTAGAACTCTGTTGCTGCTTAAGTAAACAGCCAAAGCACAGAGCATGCCTCATCTAAGCTGAGTCCATCTGGAGAATGTGTGTATATAAGAACTGGAATCTTCAGCAGAATAGGATATTTTAATGGTTCTCACTAATACTGCTATTGTTGTCAATGTTTTGATGATAAAATTTATTTTCCCTCTGCTTTGATGATGTAATTAACTGAAGATTCTAATTTAAGGTTATTTTCATTCAGGAATGAAGCTTGGCATAAATAGTCTCATCCTCGACCCTTTTTTACATTGATTTATATATTTTAATGGAATATTTTCCACAGATCTAACAAAAGCTAAACGTGAACACAAATTAGCCAAAGCCATCGCTTAAATGAGCTTCGCGGCATATCAAATTGTATGTAACATAAAAGACCACGAAAAATTCAGTCTCTGTGGATGGGAGTATTTCTGACTATTTTTGTTTGGGGGAAGGGGATGCCATTACAAATATATCACCCTAATGTTCTGGCTGTAGTTTAACCTGGCTAATGTAATCTTTCTGTAATGCAAAAATATATTTAAGTGTGTACCTCCTAACACTTCAAAAATCCCTGTCACCCTTTATATTAAGGGTTCATTTGTAAATAGTTTATAAAGTGTTAATAAATTATTAACTGATACTTTAAAATGGTTAATCATTTACTATAGAATGTATCAGGTCAGTAGTTTGATTATAATTTATAACAACTTCTACTGACATGCTTATAACTTTCTATAACAAATACTACTTATGTCTTAAAAGGGTTAATAAATACTTAATAGATGGTTATAACTTATAAGCATATAAGTAGAAGATGTTGCAGATGGTTATAAGCGACTTATTCACCAGTTAGACTCTATAACAAATGGTTGACCATTTTATTAGCCCTTTCTTATTTATAAATGGAACCTTAATATTAAGAGTAACTCACAAAACCAACCCCTCCTCCATCCTTCACACACACATGCAGCCTTTTCTCTTTGTGGGAATGGTACTCACTACATTTAACCCTTGATGGTATTCCGATAACTATATAAGGCAGTGGTATATGAAGATAGTGGTATATGAAACTAACTAGAATAGAATATGTGTGCATGTGAAGTGGTTCTCAACCTTTTCTATTTCATGACCTTGTGTTACAATAGTGTGGCTGACAATATTCTGAATAAACCTTATGGATTTACGATAAACTTTATTGAATTAAGTTAAACCTTAGTGAATTAGAGTTAAAACCTTTGGAGGCCTGGCAACTGTATATGTGTTGTGACATTGTATGTACCTTCTCTAGGAGGGGGATGCTATTAATCTTCCTCTGTTATCAGCCCTTTGAAGCCACCCCTCTGGAGGGGTGTGTATTACGACATTGGCAGACCAGGTGCCAGCTCTTACCAAGGCTTTAAGCTTTAGCTGAGCATTGACAATTTCATTGCTGGACACCAGTCTGTTTCACCTGTGTGTTAGTATGGTTAAGATGGGTATTGAACTTATAATAATATGTTAGTGTTTAGATTTTATGAAATGCATGTATTTGTGACAGGTTGGATCACAGAAACACCCTTGGGGCTGCCAACTGATGTGCCAAGACTACTTCTGCCCCTGCCTTCCCTGCCAGCTTGGGATTCCAGAAACCTGCCTGGTTGTGCCAGACATGCTTGCTGGCTACAAACACAGACTCAGGTCTGAACCACGTCCCACAAACTGCAGGTTTAACTGAAAGTGGCCAAAGAAGTGTTCCTGTCTCTAACACTCAGATGCCCAGCTCCCAATGGAGTCCAAACCCCAAATAAATCTGTTTTACGCTGCATAAAGCTTATACAGGGTAAACTCATAAATTATTCACCCTCTATAACACTGATAGAGAGATATGCACTGCTGTTTACCCCCTAGGTATTAATACATACTCTGGGTTAAATAATAAGTAAAAAGTGATTTTATTAAATACAGAAAGTAGGATTTAAGTGGTTCCAAGTAGTAACAGACAGAACAAAGTGAATTACCAAGCAAAATACAATAGAACACGCAAGTCTATGCCTAATACAGTAAGAAAACTGAATACAGATAAAACCTCACCCTCAGAGGTGTTCCAGTAAGTTTTCTTTTACAGACTAGTCTCCTTCTAGTCTGGGTCCCGCAATCACTCACCCTCCCTCGCGCCCCCCGTGGTTACTGTCCTTTGTTCCAGTTTCTTTCAGGTATCCTTGCTGGTGGAGAGGCTATCTCTTGATCCAGCTGAAGACAAAACGGAGTGGTCTCCCAGGGGTTTAAATAGACTTTCTCTTGTGGGTGGACGTCCCTCTCTCCCCCGTGTAGAATCCTGCTACAGAATGGAGTTTTGGAGTCACATGGGCAAGTCACATGTCTATGCATGACTCAGAACTTACAGGTAGCAGCCATGGTTCACATGCTACCTTGAACATCCTGAAGTAGACTTGTTATGTGGATTGGAGCCTTCCAAGATCCATTGTCTGTTACGTGTTTCTTGATTGGACACTTAACTTGCAAATTCCTTTCTAAAGAAGCTGCCCAAATGACTTACTAAGGTTGCTTAAAATCAAACCAGTACACAGCCAATATTCATAACTTTGAATACAAAAATGATACATGTATACAAATAGGATGAATAGATTCAGTAGAATCTTTATCTTTATCACATGTTATAAGGTAATATTTAAGTTTTTGTTTTATAACTGTAAAAAAATGCTTGCTCTGAAACTGTGAACATCTCCTAACCATCTAGAAGGCTATCAAAACTAAATGGGCCATTGTGGGACATCACAATACAAAGACTTTGTTGGAAAAGGGGTTCATCCCATCAGCTTGAATTCTAGAATGCGGCAATAAAAACAGCGGACAAGAAAATTTTTCATATCTTTTTTGCTGTTTGGACTCTCACAGGGCTGGAGCTATGAAACAGAAGCAGACATCCCTAGAGTTAACCTGGGTTTGCCCTAAAAGACATTCAGAGAGTTGACAGATTACTACAACTCACACCTTTTAAAACCGTAGATTGTAACTCATTTGTGTATATAGGTTTGCCTGCTTTCATTTTGTAATAACTCTCTCATTTCTTTTTTCCTAGTTAATAAATCTTTAGTTAGTTTATTACAGGATTGGCTACAAGCATTGTCTTTGGTGGGAGATCTAAGGTACAAATTGATCTGCAATAAGTGACTGGTCTTTTGGGATTGGGAGCAACCCGAATATTTTCTGATCTTTGGTGTACATCAACTGACCAGCACTAAGTCCAGTTTGACTGAATGACAAGATAGACTGGAAGACCAATGGGATTGTCTGTGACTCCACAGTAAGACTATCAGAGTTTGTCAGCAGTTCATATTTGTTACTGGGTTGGGGAAATTTAATTACAGAACATACAACCAATTTGGGATCCCTAAACTGCTTCTTGACAGTCTGTCTTGAGGTTGGCACTGTGGGTTATGAGCCACTCCAGATAGTGTGACACCTATATACTAGTTTAGCAGACAAAGACAGGATTTTTGGATAAATGGCCTTGTTTTAAATTGGCTCAGCGCTTTTGTTCTTATCCAGCAAAGGGCCTTGGTCCCCGGAGGGCCCCAATGCATAGGGAAGGGTTGGAAGGATTGGGTTTACTGAGGCCACATCAGACTGGACGCATGTTTTGAGCTGAAGCTGTCATGCACTTAGTAACCACAAGGAATCCACATGGGTAGGGTTTTGAAGGACTGTTCCTACCAGAATCCATGTTGGGGTTTGGGTGATTTCTGGTAAACTTATCAGCATGAGTGTAGGTACTTTTATTGTTTCAATATGGTTTCTCAGTAATACTTTTTACCTTAAGAATAAAACAGGTTGCATAGAAAGAACTCTGTTCTTATACTGTTGACAATCACTCTGTCAAATCTCTAAAGAGAAAGGAAGCAGTTGTTCTTGGGCAGCCTGTCTGCGGTGGGAATAACACAGCTAAGGCAGGGAACTGTGCAGTCTGGAAGTACCCCAGTCAGAAGGGCGTGGTCTCCACCAAAAATGCAGGTCTCCACCAAAAAGAAAACAGCTGGGGAGCTGGAAGCTTGACAGCAGGTGCCCTTAGTGGACCCCTGAAGGGAAATACAGGCAGTTGCCCTGAAAAAAAGTTTCAATCTCCCCACCCCCACATTTAGCCAGGAGGCTAAATTTATCCGGCTTTGGTAAGGGAGGGTGGGTTGCAACCCCTGACCCCACCTCATAGAGTCTTTTGGTGACACCTTCCCCCATGGCTCCCTGCATTGCTCTAACGGTTTAGCACAGTGTTCATCATTCAGTCAGGAAAAGATGAGAGCTTGCAACAATCCGGCTTTATTCCTTTCTCCACATGTTGTATTCTCTTTCATTGAGCATTTCCTGAAAGCAGAGTTAATTAAATTCCTATACATCATTATGCTATAGTTCCCCTCACCATTGAGGACCTCTTTATCATAACATCACTTTTGTGAGATTTATTTGAGAAAGCAAAATTAAACATGAATATCATGACCAGTTTAACATGTAACATTCTATTACATCCCCATAAAGGGTATATAATCATATAGATATAGAACTTGACACTCACTTTTTTTTTTTAGTTAACTTCTAACTTGCTTGCCAACTAAGGTATTTTCTTTTGTGTTTGGGATGGTTGTTCTTTCTTTCATGTCCTTAGTATTGTAAAACATCTTGTATATATACCTTGCAGGCAGTTTGATGTCAGAGTGAGTGAGAGTCTTTCTTGTAACAACAGGCGTCTGCCTTGCACTTGGTTCTTCTAGTGGTGTGTTGTTTTGAGAGTCTGTTCTGATATCAATCAGTAGCTTGTCAGACTGAGTGCCTTCCATGTCCTACTGATCAAATCTCAATGGAATGTGTATTTCACTTTCCTCTTCATCTGAGTTTTTGTCTTATGTTTGTAGTGGGCATATGTATTTGTGCCCATCCATACTATGTTATCTGAACAAAGATTTATCTCTTCAGTGCATGCAGCTTGCTTCCAACTCCATGATTTGTCCTGAGGAAATAGTTTATGCTGACAGCATCTCTCAGTTGTAGTTCTGGGAGATCTTTAACTGTGGATCATAGCAGGCCTTGGCCTTTGCATGTCTCTCTTTCTTTTTGTCTGTAACTCCTTCCACTACAGCTGGTTGGAGTAATTCTGGGGCTATAGGCACAATGGTACAAGTGTGTCACAGTTTCAAGGGAACTACCCCTGTATTCCCGCTCTGTGGTCCCTTGATAGCACCCACTTAAAGATTTCCAACTCAAATTCTTTCTTGGCCTGTCATATTATAATTTTATATTTAACCTGCCAGAGTGTGTGTACCTTCCTATTATCCTCACAAGGGTTTGAGGTCTACCTTTAGTCTGAACTTCTATTATGGTGTTTTTAAATAAACCCCAAGCTGCTTGCAAGCACTGAACTTTTGTTACAGCTCCTTTTAATTACTGTCTAAAAAGTATCCTAATTTTTGTGTAGTTCCCCCTTTTAATGTTAAATGTTACTGTGATGATTTTTTGAAATTATCCCCTTCCCCCCCACCCCCCCACCCCTGATGTTAAATTTAATTACATTATGGTCACTTCTACTCAGAGGTTCAGCCGACTTGGGACTAAATCAAGAATTGTTCTCTCCTTATGGATTCCAGGACTACCTGCTCCAAGAGGCAGCTGTTTATGGTGTCTAGAAATTTTATCTCCGTTTCATGCCCTGAGGTGACATTTACCCAGACAATAAAAGGATAACTGAAATCACCCACTGGTAAAAGCTACCAGCTGTCTCTCTTGAAGGAATGATCCCCAAGCCCTGTCCCACTGGCATCACATTGTATGACTGTCTCTTCAATCATATTGTAATATGTTAGGTGTGGGTACTTGCTGTATTGCTTTTACCTTCTCACGGTCAAGTTGTAGTCCTTCGAAGGTCAGCAAGGGTTCCATGTATTCTATCACACTCAAACGCAATTTCATCTTATTTTAGATTTCCTTCCCTGGCGCTTTCTAATGCCCCAAAGAGCTTGCTATCTATGTACTTAGTATATTTTTGCTTTTGCCAAATCAAGTAATATTTCTTTAGTTGCAGGTATTTGGCAGTGAATTCTTTTTATGTTGGTTGGGTGTAAGCAAATGCAGTTTGCATGGGTTCTCAGTGGCCACCATGCTGCTTATCCAACTTGTGGGTTCTTTTTACTTTAGCGCCAGTGCCTTCTTTTCTCCATTTGTGTTAGTGCTCCCATTATTTTTTGAATCTTAATGCACTGGGCACTCTGCAAGGCAGATGCCATGTTGGCTGAATCATTTTATCTGTTTCCAGGTGTAACATACCTAGAAGACGTCCCTGACTTTCAAAAACATCATGGTACTCTTTTAGCAGCTTTGCTGTGGGGATGCCATAGTGTATTGTTTGCTCTAGATATGGTGGTTGTTTTTCTGTTTCATTTGTATGTCTATCATTTGTCCCAGGTTTAGTGTCACTTGGTCTGTGCATTCACTTGTTTTGACTCAAAGCAGTGGAATCTATTTTTTTCTGTGCTACCTGAAATTTCAGCCTGTTTACTTTTCCTCCCTATTCTGCCTGTAATTTACATTGTCCTAGTGGTGTTGTGGTTGTGCCATCATTTAATTTTTATTTGGCTTTGCTTGGCTGCAATTTTACTTTCTTCTCCTGCATAATACTGAGGAAATCTTTGTAATTTTGCACATTCACTGATGCCCCACTGTGTATATTTGGCATTCAGTTTGTTTGTCTGCTGCTGCCTTGTCTTTGAATCTGGTGCTGATAAAAACCATTTATTTTTGCAGTGCTGCACGGCATTAATGTCATATATGTGTAAAATCTCATCCTGTAAGTGACTGCTTGTCTCTTCGATATAGAGCATGTTTTTTCTTTGCTTTTCTTGACTGCAAGCTTTGGCATAATGATTCCTCCTGACACTAATACTGCATATTACCCCATATGCCAGGCATTTTCCCTTAACATGTTTTTCTCCACAGTAGCCACAGGTCTTCCTTTGCACCTTGTTTATCTGCTCTGCTTTGAATTTGTGCATTTGCCTTTGCAGAAATTTTGGTGTATTTTTTTGTATTTTCTAACATTTCCTGTGCTACTTGGTGAATTATCTCTGTGACTGCTCCACTTCTGCTTGCATTTGCATGTGAACTTGTTCACTAGCTTTGTTTGTGTCTATAGCTATTGGCAGAGTTAGGTGGGCTCTCTGAGCATTCTGATTAAATGCCTGCATCTTTTGTCCCTATTATGAATTTATCATGAATTAGTTAATCTGTTGAGATTTGATAATCAAATGACTCAGCCATTTTGCACAGTTTAGCAATATAGTGGTCTATTGGTTCTCCAGATTCATTCTTGATTACATTTGTTGAAAAGATACCTTTCATATCTGACATTTTTTGTGAAATGAAAATGGTATTAGCATTTTAAATGGATCCTCCTGCACTGCTACTGACATATCACAATGCTGTTGCAGCATGTGGCAGCCTTTGCCCATTTCCATTAATAGTGTGACTGCTCTTCTTTTGTTTTCCTTTTTTTCCAGTGCCATTGCAATTTTCTAGTTTTCCCATTGTGAACTAAAGATTGTCCAGTTGCTAAACACATCCACTTTGGGTCCATCTGTTCAGGAATCTGGTAAGCTGCCATGAATATTCTTTTCTTTTGGTTTTTTTTTTTGTTTTGTTTTTAGTTTTTTCAATATTGTTAGTCCTTGACTTTACAGACTTGCAGGAGCCAACTCGCTGCTGACACCATGTTTCGTATTCAAGGATGAAAAGAGAGAGAGAGGTAAGACAGTGCAACATTCAGGCTTTATTACTTCCTGCACATATGCTATTCTCTCTTGTCAAAAGCATTTCCTGAAAGTAAAGTTCTCATAGTTCTTATACCTAATCATAGTATAGCATCCCCGATTTATCATAGCACACAGGAATAGGAATCCAGATATCTGGATTCTATATCCAGCTCTGCTACTGACTTGATGATCTTGAGCAAGCCACTTTTAACCTCTCTATAACTCAGTGTCCCCATCTATAAATTAGGAGTAATAATTTCCTGACTTGATGAGGAGTTACGAGGCTTCATTAAAGTTTGTAAATAGCTTTGAGATCCTGAGATGGAAGATGCTATAGAATTTGCATTTAATTATGTATTTTTATGACTAAAATGTTTTGTTTTTTAATTTGAAATAGTCCATCTGGTAGAGAATACGATAGAAATCTGACTATTCTTATTTAATAGTGTAAATGGGCTGGATACTGATACCTATAAAATAGCTACTCTGAATACACAGGGAATGCTTAAAATAAGGTTTTTAGTACGCAGGCTTCATGTCTGTGCATGATGTAGGATACTGATTGTAGATTACTTTGAAGTAACTGCTCTGAAGGAGCTGGCTTGATATAGAGTATTGATACACTGTAGATCACATTTCCCCTAGTTTTCTTTTTAATAATACTATACAAGAATTATTATCAGATGCTGTTATCAATAATCTGAGGATTCTGTTTTTTTTTTAATGACACAGGTAGAAACTACACACAAAAATAAAATTAGGAGTCTGGGAAAAATGATGAGCTAAGAAATTCACAATTAAAGCTTTCTCTCCACCCTTCCTTGATTTAGTATTGCTGCACTCAATGCCTATCATTATGCATTGATCATCTAGTCCAGTCCCCTGACAGGTGGGACAAATTGGAGAAAGTTCAGAGGAGAGCAACTAAAATTATTGAAGGTCTAGAAAACATGACCTACAAGGAAAGATTGAAAAAATTGGGTTTGTTGAGTCTGGAGAAGAGAAGGCTAAGGAGAGACATGATAACAGTCTTCAGGTACATAAAAGGTTGTTATAAAGAGGAGGGTGATCATCCTTTACTGCTGATGACAGGACATGAAGTAATGGGATTAAATTGCAACAAGGGAAATTTAGGTTAGACATTAGAAAAAATGTCCTAACTGTGATGGTAGTTAAGTACTGCAACAAATTAGTTGGAGAGGTTGTGGAATCTCCACTATTGGAGCTTTTAACGAACATGTTACACAAACACCTGTCAGGAATGGTCTACATCGGGGTTCCCAAAATTTTTGCCGCAAATCCCTATTTTAATTATGCCATAGGACACCAGACACCAGGTGTCAGGACACCAGACAGCATGGATGATGCCATTTTGTAGAGCAAACTGACATCCTCTGCATAGAGTGACCTCGTACATATACGGAGGATACCATTTTGTAGAACAAAATGGTGTCTGTGAATATGGCATAACTAAAATGTGTTTTGTGCAAGATGGGTCATGTGAGGTATCACCGGAAAGGTTATGATTTACTGAATATGATTATCCTATTTGTGTGCATGTATCATTTCTGTATCTGAAGTTAGGAATATTGACTATGAAACAATTACAAGTGGCTTTACACCTGGGGAATGCCCACCAGACAGAATGCAATCAGCCTGAATGGGCCATGTGGGAGAACAATAGGACTTTGAAGTTGCTAATCTCCTATCTTCCTGAGAAGCTTCCTGGGATGCTGCAAACAACCTTTAAATCCTGGCTGCTTTGATGCCGCAGGGTCATGTGATCATGTCACCTGGTACTGGACTCCAACCTGTAGTACTAGTATTTTTCCACTAATGGGGGTGGGAATCTAGCTGGGAAACAAAAGATTCCCACCATATGTAAATCCTATTTAAGGCAGGGAAGTGAGTTAATCAGGGGTCATTTTTCACTGAATCCCCACCCAGGATGAAGGCTGGAAACATGTAAGAAACAAAGTGAAAGTGAGAGGGGTGGGGAAGAAAAGGATTGAGCTTAGGCTTGACAAGGTGTCTAGCCTGAGAAAGAAATGCCTAAAACAACATTTAGGGTGAGAAATTCCTACTTGTAACCAGTCTCTTTAATGTATTAAGCTTAGTTTGTGTGTTTGTTTTATTTGTTTAGTAATAAATTTGTTCAGTGCTTTTATCTGTTTGTTATCCCTTATAATCACTTAACATCTATCTTCTGTAGCTAATAAACTTGTTTTTGTTTTCTCTAAACCCAGTTTGTGGAATTCATAACTGGGGGGCGGGCAAAAATCTGTGCATATCTTCCTCCACATTGAGGGAGGGAGCAAATTTCATGAGCTTATGCTGTACAGATTTCTGTGCCATGCAAGACAATACAATTTTGGGTTTACATTCCAGAGAAGGTGTACATTTGAGTGCTAGGCAATTCCCTAGATGATTCTTCCCTGATTTCAGTCACTGTGTCTTTCTGCAGCTGGGTGTGTCCCTGCCTGTGTTTGTGCTGGAGGACGCTTGAGGGCCTGGTTTATCAGGAAAGTGTAAGGGAGCCCAGGCTGGTGGAACAGGCAGGCTCAGAGGTAGATCAGGTGGCACTCCAGAATGCGGGTAACCCGTCACAGTGTCCTCCATGCATTGTGACCTTGCATGCACCGCATATGTGAGGTCATCCTGTGAGGAGCAAAATGGTGTCCTCCACAAATTAGGGATCACAGCAACCTACCTTTCATTGCTCATGTCACAACTCATAGTTTGGGAACCACTGGCCTAGACAATATTTAGTCCTGCCTTGAGGCAGGAGACTGGACTGGATGTCGTATTGAGGTCCCTTCTGTGGTCAGATGTTTGGCTGCATGTGTGTGTTCTTTCTGTGTGGTGTACTGACTCTGTCCCGATAGCCTGTACAACAGGCTCCATCAAATTGCCCAATAAATCCACAGACTTGGTTCATAGCGAAGGCACTTGGTCAGGTTTATTGTCAGCGAAGCATGGTTCTAATGTCCTGGCTCAAATTTTACAGGTACACTAACACATGTATGCCCATTGCATTGGACTAGCTCAGTTAATGGCGGGATTTTCCATTATTCCTTAGGCCAGCCAAAGACACTCCCTCTGAGATCCATCTTTATACACCGATACAAATAAGTTATGTATTGCCCCTCTAACATATTTGGGTGCCACCCTCTGATGTATTTTGGTGCCACCCATTACCTTGTATATGTTGGTTCGATCAGAATATTTCTATCCATCATGCTATCATCCTGACCGTATCTTTAGGATGGGTCAGTGTGTTCTTGTTATCTTTCAGGAATGTGTTTGGTATTGAGGTGTTCTGGTACCACCTTTCTGGAATGTGTTTGCTTATATATCTTTACGCCGAGCACTACTTAGGAATGTGTGTTTCTGCAATATCAGACCTGTTCTTACCAGATTCTGTGAGCAGGGCTTGCCTCTTGCTCATAACTTCACTTTGCTTTATATTAGCAAGTTTTGACCATTACTTTAGCCCAGGTCTCTGATACAAGGGCTTATGTTTCAGGCCCTCTTCCAACTACACCTTCCAGTCCTAAATTCTATGATTCTAAATAGGAATTTTGGAGTCTAATTTCAGGCTTCCATTTTTAGTATCTTGGACACACAGATATATGGAGAATCTCTCTGTCTCTCTCACACACATAATATACACAGATGTGTGTGCCTCTATTATAAATGCATACCTATATACATATATGTACATTTACAAACATAAAACTATACAAAGAGTATAAAACTGTACAAAACTATACATTACAGCTAAGTAATATATCTGTTAAATATATAGTTTGCTCCTTGACAATTTACAAATTGAAGTTCATTACATAAATGAAAGAAGGCATTCATTAAGGCTTTGGTTGTATGCAATAACTGCTGATAAACTAAATTAACCATTTAGAATCCATCATCAAAGCATAAACTGGGTATTCTGAAACAACCTGCCAAAGCTGCTGTGATAATGAATATTTTTGTCAGGAACTTTGGAAGCTGCTGATTTTGGTGTTATTGACCTGCCTAGCTTTTTGTTCAGAATCTGATGGATCCTTGGGGAGAGGTGTCTGCAGCACTGATGGAGAACTGGTAAATAGAGCTTCTCTGCACTGAGACCCCTGGATTTCTGATATTTTTGAAAGATAGGCTCTTGATGAGAGTAGTAGGGGTCTAGTGATTTATACCTTTATGCCAAGCTCCAGATAAAGTCAGGTTGCATTCTATCAGCTGTATTGAAAAAAGCTATTACTTTCCCATTTGGTGATAAATTCTAGGAAGAGGGATACATTTTATTAAAGGACCTATATATGATATTGCTTCTGAAAAAACGCCTAAGAATAAATATTAGGACAGGAACATATATTGAATGCAAATGGCCCAGCCACTGTCCCCATTGTCACCACTCATTCATTCACTTAATTGTATAATAAGCATCGCTATCCACACATATAAACTATATTAAATTAATGCAAAGGTTCTGGCCTAAACTGCCATAAACGAGAAAATTCTGAGTTAAAACATGTTAGAAAAATGGATTGTATGTCTAAATGCTTAGGTAGGGGAATTCAGAGCCTTTTACTTATAGCTTACTGTATCAAAGCCAACCAAGTTGATAAATATCAAAAGTCATTACTGAAGCTGAGTGAACTATTTGTAGTGAATTCTCAGTAACTTTCTCCTTTTTCTATTTACTAATGGTTTGTGTGACAATTTCCTGCAATATCTTTGGGAGATCTTACTGTATTAATTTTATGTATCATTATGGGCCAGGGATTGTATGTGATTCCATAGGGGAGGGTGACCAGAGCTTTCCAGGAAGTAAGAACAGTGGCAAATTGAGCAGGTCGTAATGCCTCCAGAGAGGGTCCCCTTGGAGGCTCACATACACTGGTTCAAACTGGTTTCTCCGGAGACCAATAAAGAACGGACTTTTGTATATGAGTTTAAATTGACTCAGGGACTTCTTTCTGGTCCAGTAATCTTCTGTCTAAAGGGGGTCTCTAATCTTTCCAGGGAAGGGATAGAAGAATGACTTTGTCCTTTGGAGGCCCCATAAGATGGAGGGGTGACCTTTGATGAGCTTTTAGCATCTATACAGGAACTTTTATTAATTTTTATGGTTTTTTTCTGTGGTGCCTAGAATAAATGTGCTGCCTAGAAAGAACTGTGTGGTAACTTATAACTGGTAGAAAACACACTGTTCATAGCTTCTGAGGAGAAAGCAAAGTGCAGATGCTGGTCTGCTGAGGCAGTCTGGTTGGCTGGGTATAGGCAGGGATCTGTGTGCAGCCTGGTAAAATCCCAGTCAGGAGGGAGAGAGACATAGGTTTTCGCCCTAGAGAAGTGACAGCTGAGGAGTGGTGAGCATAAAGTGGGTTGCTGAAACATGGAGAGAGAATACAGGTTCAGTTGCCATGAGCTGTGACAGTTTGCAAGACACATTTTTATCTTTTTACAAATTAGTTTGTTTAAATTATTTGGAAAATGTTTCAGGCAGATTCCATTCAAACCTACAATACCTGACTGACGTCTCCTTATTCCAGAGGAAACTGGGTAACGTTATCTAGATTGAGGAGGAGCCTAGGGACAACTCTGAAGTGAAGGATTCCCTCATACTCACATCCTTGTCCAATACTGTTTAACCCCTCTTTCAGGATGAAGTTTAGTGTTCTAATAAGGCTTCTGGTCAGCACAGTCTGCTGGGGCAATAGGTTGTACTACACCACCTGGTATGCCCGCAGATATTTTGACTTGAGTATACGTACTGCTGTACTCTAGTGCCACAAGTGGTGCTAGATGCCTGAGTGGAGAAGAAACAAAGACCTCATGATAGTCCAAGCAGTTAGCTAATATTCGGTATCTTGCCAGGTTGTTTCCATCATGGGCGGCAGGTAGCATAGGCAGGGAAGGCTGTGCCTCCCCAAACAGCCCCTTGTGGCCCCACACATGCTCTGCTCCGAGGCCCTTCCTGCTTGCCACTAGTTGGCCCCAGCCCAGGCAGGCTGCTTCTCTTCTGGGAAGCCTGCTGGGGCTGGGGCTAGGGTGTCTGGGACTTGGGGTGGCTGGGGCCCCTGGCACTGGGCCATACTGACCAGAGCTCCATGGCTTGCGCGGGGGCAGGGCATGTGCCATCCGCCCCCCAGGTGCTCCGGGGCTGGAGGTGCTCAGGACCCTGGGCCTGGGGTGGGGCTGGCGGCCATGGGGGGGCCCTCTGGGCTTCTGTGGGGGATGAGGGGCGGGGCCACAGGCAGAAGGGGTGGGCTGGGCTGGGGCCAAGCCTCCCCTAGCCTGTGGTTCACCCACCATCCATGGTTTTCATTATGAGGAGAAACTGATGATATGAGTCAGGTATTACTTTGACGAAATCTTATGTTTCTTTACAAAGAATGTACATAGTAGGAAGTAACAAGAGCAGGCAGTTTCCTTGCTCACAATTTCCAAGCCTGCTTTTCCAGCCAATCCTATGCCCCACAGAGCTCTGCCTCTGCTCTCTCTCAAGGCCGTGCTCGTGACTGATTTTCTATTGCCTGGTGGCTTTTCTTTGCTTTCTGGTTGCTTTCTTCCTCTGACACCTACACAGACACACATGGCTGCAACCCATCAATGCCCCATCCCCTGCATTTGCAATCAGTACCCAGGAAAACTCCTCTTATTCTCCCTGAGTTCATTCTTTCTGTGTGGCCCAGTGTGGTGGTTTCTGTTTCGCTATCTTACTCCATAAAAGAGCTTAATTGTTTCTACCATTTAGCCAGAATGAAGGGTAGCTAGCATGCCCATCAGTTTTAATGAGGTCTGCAATTACCTATAGATCAAAGACATGCTGACTGGCAGCCATTAATGCCTGCCATCATAATATCCCACCTCCTCTTCCACAAAGGTCAACAGAAACCATCTTTGGTACCACTGTTCTCTGGATCCCTGCAGCAAATCCACCTGAGCCAGATTTCTGTGGGAGGTTTGTATTGTAGTCCTTAAGGGCGCAATGCTCTCAGTGAGTATTTATAGTGGCACAGGCAGCCTTTTCAAAAACAAGGGAACCATTTTTAGTCACCAGGCACACACAAACTGAAAGTCCTTAGGTTAGCATAGAGGAGTTAAAGTTACAGCATAGACCATTCTGGTTAGCCCAGAGCCTCAGCCAAGCTGTAGTGAACCCCCATGATCAGGCGCTCTCTCTCTGACCTCCTTAGTCAGTCCCCAGGTGAGAGAGCTCAGATTCCTTCCAGAAGCCAACCCTTTATGCCCCCACCTTACACCTTCCAGTCCTTTGCTCCCGAGCTGGGGTCTTCATTCAGCTTCCTTGGTGAGAGGTGAGAAAATGCATCTTCCTCTGGGTTGTTGGTTGCTAGGTGTCAAAGTCCTGGTGATTGAGTTTTCCATTAGCTTCTCAGCTTTTCCACTTATATGGGGTCAGGCTGAGCCAATCCTTTTTAATGACCTATTCAAGCTCAGACAATGGGGTGACAAACACACCTATGTCTCTTAACCTGCTCTGCGGGCAAACTTAGGCTATGTCTACACAGGCAAATGAACAACAAAACTTTTGTCTTTCAGAGGTGTTAACCCACCCCCCTCGAAAGACAAAGGTTTTGCTGAAGACAAGCGCCGGGTGAACAGCGTTTTGTCAGCACGAGCGCTCTACTGCCGACAACACTAACGCTGCTTGTTGGGGGTGGAAGTTTTTTGTCTGCAGGAGAGCTGACAAACAGCGGCTACACTGCGCACCTGTAGCAACACAGCCCTGTCACTAAAAGCTGTGTAGTGTAGACATAGCCTTAGTCCCTTTCCCCGACTGGGTTGCCATGCAAAATATAGGGGAAACTGAGGAACACAAAGGATTAATAAAAATATTACAAAAAAATTCCCATTTTGCCACAGTACATTTGATCTTTGTTGATTTTTAAAATCTAATACAAAAGTAATGGACTCATGGATTACAAGGTGTCATAAATATAAAGGTAAAGGTGAACACCTTTAAAATCCCTCCAGGCCAGAGGAAAAATCCTTTCACCTGTAGAGGGTTAAGAAGCTAGGATAACCTCCCTGGCACCTGATCA
Source organism: Lepidochelys olivacea (assembly GCF_965140295.1). NCBI lineage: Eukaryota > Metazoa > Chordata > Testudines > Cheloniidae > Lepidochelys > Lepidochelys olivacea. The sequence goes on along the minus strand of NC_140411.1, from coordinate 69,265,901 downwards.
AAATGACCAATGAGGAGACAAGATACTTTCAAAAGCTGGGGGGAGGGAGTAACAAAGCCTCTCTCTCTGTCTGTGTGATGCTTTTGCCGGGGACAGAACAGGAATGGAGTCTTAGAACTTAGTAAGTAATCTAGCTAGATATGCGTTAGATTCTGATTTCCTTAAATGGCTGAGAGAATAAGCAGTGCTGAATGGAATGGATATTTCTGTTTTTGTGTCTTTTTGTAACTTAAGGTTTTGCCTAGAGGAATTCTCTATGTTTTGAATCTAATTACCCTGTAAGGTATTTACCATCCTGATTTTACAGAGGTGATTCTTTTTACTTTTTTTAAATTAAAATTCTTCTTTTAAGAAATTGAATGCTTTTTCATTGTTCTTAAGATCCAAGGGTTTGGGTCTGTGGTCTCCTATGCAAATTGGTGAGGATTTTCATCAAACCTTCCCCAGGAAAGGGGGTGTAAGATTTGGGAGGATTTTGGGGGGAAAGATGTTTCCAAACGGACTCGTTCCCAGTAACCAGTGTTAGACGTTTGGTGGTGGCAGCAAAAGTCCAAGGACAAAAGGTAAAATAGTTTGTACCTTGGGGAAGTTTTAACCTAAGCTGGTAAAAGTAAGCTTAGGAGGTTTTCATGCGGGTCCCCACATCTGTACCCTAGAGTTCAGAGTGGGGAAGGAACCTTGACACAAGGCTAGAAAGCTGATTTCTAGGCTGATTTCTCCTTTACACAGTCATAGAACTTCCCTGAATTAATTTCTGTTTGAACTAGAGCATATCTTTTTGAAATACATCCAATCTTGTTTTAAAAATTGCCAATGATGGAGAATTGACCACAGTCCGTGGTAATTTGTTCCAGTGGTTAGTAAGCCTCAGTGGTTTTTTTTTTAAATTGCCCCTTATTTCCAGTCTGAATGAGTCTAGCTGCAACTTTCAGCCTTTCAATCTTGTTATACATTTGTCTGCTCGATTGAAGAACCCTTTATTATCAAATTTGTGTTCCCCATGTAGATAGTAATAAACTGTGATCAAGGTACCCCTTAACCTTCTCTTTGAGCTAAACAGACTGAGCTTTTGGAATCTTTCCCTGTAAGACATGTTTTCCAATCTTTTAGTCATTCTCATGTCTCTTCTCTTAACTCTCTCTAATTTTTCAACATTCTTCTTGATTTATGGACACCAGAACTGGACATGGCAATGACACCAGTGACAAATGCAAAAGTGAATTAACCCTCCCTAACTGAGTCCTCTGTTTATACATCCATGCAGATAGGGCCAGATTTTCAGATGTAAACTAAGTTCCTTCTAAGCTGCACGGCTGGGCATTGCACTTCAGGTGTAGCACTTCATGTACCACTACGTTGCTGCTCCTGCCCTCTGCCTTGGAGCTGCTCCCAGGAGCCTCCTGCTCGCTCTGCGGGTGGGGGGCAGGGAACGCTGATGTCAGGATGTCTCCCTCCCCCTGCCTCTGTACCTCATCTCCACAGAGCGAGGGGACAGGACACAACAGGGCTCAGGATGGAGGGAGCCTGCTGGCAGCTGCTACTGTGCCTGATAGTGCTGATCTACCTAAAAGAGCAGCATATTTAAAGTGGGGGCAGCATACTTAAAAGGGCAACATGCATCTCTCTCTCACACTCACACACACACACACACACACACTGTGGTATGTGTCTCACTAACACACTCTTATCTTTCACACGCACCTCCTAACACATACTTGTATTATTGTTATTACTTCTTGATACTTCTTTCAAAGTGTGTTATTTTAGTTTTTTGACTGGTCTATGCATTTCATAATTTTTATGTCTGTTTTACACTTAAATTTAATTCTTTGAGTAGTGAGTTCTAAAATGGCTAACCTGCCCTGGCTGGAGTAATTATCCCTATGGTAACTTTTTAAAAATATATATTTTGGTTTCTACTGGTGGTGCACATCCACAGATTACCTTGATATGGTGCACATAACAAAATTCATTCCGCACATAAATGGAAAAAATTACAAGGAAAACTGGTTGTAAATCAGTCTAGCTCCACTGATGAAGTTGGAGCTATGCCAATTTATACCAGCTGAGGATCTGGCCCTATGACAGTATGTGTTTTGTTGGTTGTGTCTGTGAAAACAGAACAATTTACTTTTGGGATGACATTTTTTATACCCACTTTTAGCCCAGAGATTGTGTATATTAGTGAGGTATTGCATAAACTGCTGAAAAAATATCAAGGTCTGGACTGTGTTTTTAAGGCACAGACCTGTGCATGGGGGAGGAGCACACAGAAATGAATTGTGGCTACAACAGGTGCTCTGCCAATATTTGACTGGGCTCCCCTTGCGCCTCATAGCCTGCTGCTAAAAAGTTCCCCTGTTCCCTTGGAGAGGCTGGTGCTATCAGCAACATTAATCTTGCACAGTTCCTGTGTGTTGTGTGTATGAAAGCTTCTCATTCCTAATTCCTGTCCACGAGTTTTCCTGCAGGTGGGGTTGCCAAGGAGTCTCCAGGAATGAAGGATTAGTCTTTAATTAAAGATTATGTCATGTGATGAAAATCTCCAGGAATTCATCCAACCAAAGTTGTCAACGCTACATGCAGGGCCAACCATGATCTGGCCCTGCATTTATAATAGGAACACCACATTGATGGAAAGCTGTAGCAGACTTTCAGTACTATGCAGTATTTGCAATGAAGAATGGGTGCATTAACTTTATTAAGTACAGTTTCAGTGGAGAGATAGTAATAGATGGTGAGATATTGTTACTGGCTTACTAAGATGTGGTGGTGTTTGGCTGAAGTATGAAAGAAGATAATGTTTCTCATAGCATTAGGATTTTTTTTTTTACTGAAAGCTCTCTCAAAAGACTATTATTTTTATACCAAGAGCAAGTCTTTGACTTACTAGGAATATGGATGCAGAATTGTACTCTTGATGGTCCTTTGTGTTTAAGCATCAAAAGGACCTAAGCTGGCATGAAACACCAAACAGCACTGGTCGTGGTTGGAATAACACTGTCTCTGATGGTAGTGCGTGATATATGAATGCATTAGAATTGATTAGCAGTAGCACTGATGACATTAGTAAGAGAACTTTCTTTTTCCTTCCAAAATTTGTGATGAATTTCCTGCTTGTTAAAATGAAGGATTATTAATAAAACTGGCTTGTGACAGGATGGAGTAGGCAGTTGCTACGTAGACTCTCCCACCTATCTGCACCAGTGCACCCCAATCCTGATTAACAACACCCCCTGATATTCTACTCCTAGATCTCTCTTGAGCACAGGTTTCCAACTGTGCAGAACTGTGCCGTATTTGGTGGTTTAGTGAGGTGTGACAAACAATTAATTTGAGACTTAAACCAATATTTGAATTCAGGTCTCCAGAGATAAAAGGCTAGCTCACTCACAGTCTGTGCTATCTAGCTCGCCCAAGACAAAAATTTTGTGCACCAGAAATACCTTGACAGGTGTTGCACAAGGCACCATAGTTACAATTAACACAGAGGCTTCTTTAGAATTGACATTGACACATGTATTAATAATTCTTGGACTGGTATAAGAAAGTCTTTCAGCTATACTCTAAAGGTTTTATTACATATGTGCATATTTGTGTGTGGCGTCTCTCACACCCACAGTCAATTTTCCTTGTCTTCTGTCACATTGGTATTACAATTTATTATAAGCATCTGTTTTATATCTCTTTAAGTAAAGATACAAAGTGAATTTATGACTTTAGAGATTGTACCAAACAAATTAAACTACACACTAATATCAGTCCTTTAGGTTCTGTTTACAAATAAGATCACCTGGGGTGCAGTATGTTATGGCTGAGAGAGAGAAAGAATCTAGAAGTAGTTGAAGTATTGAAATGTATCAAGTCTAAAACAAACAAAAAACCCTAAAAAGTCCTGTCACATTTATTTTCTCCCTCAATTAATACTGTTACTATGAAGCTTTTCTTTTGTTACAAAGCTTCTTAAAAAACCAAAACAGCATTCAAAAGCCTTAGACTTTTGAATCCCGTACAAAACACTCCGTATTTTTGTTTTCGTTTGTAAAACAATAAGAACGTGCCACACAAATTGTTCTAAGAAAGACTGTTTTTTATTTATCTTTCTCTATATCTACAAAAATATGGTCTCCTACAGTGTTAGTGTAGTTTTTCTGTTTCACTCTCTCTTTCTCGTATACCTCTCTCTCCCCGCGTCTCCCAGTGCATAGCATTGTCTTAATGTCACCTCACTCTAAAAAAAGGAAAGATTCGAAATTGTTGAAATTCTATGATACAGTAATTAAAAAATTTTAAAATCCCCCTGTAGTGACTGTAATTTGATGTCACGAGATGGTTTCATCTGTTAACTACATTTTGACCCCTAAGAGGAGTTGACAGTTTTGATTTCAACTAAAACTCTACTATAATACAGGAATTTAACCCTCACTTTCTTCTGCATGTGACTGCCTATAAATAGCTTAAGTGTGTAACAAGGGAGATTATTTAGTGGGTAGAAGAGAAAATGGGAATAAATAAAGAAAAAGAATGTATACTGAAACAAAGAAAAATAAAATGTATATAAAATGTATACTAGGGCTGTCAAGCAATTAAAATATTCATTGCAACAGTTAATAGAAGTAACAGTACTTCTATGAGGTGAATTCAAAAATACTATTTCTTTTGTTTATTGTTTTTACAGTGCAAATATTTGTAATAAAAATAATAATATAAAGTGAGCACTGTACACTTTGGATTCTGTGTTGGAGTAGAAATCCATATATTTGAAAATGTAGAAAAACATCCAAAAATATTTAATACATTTCAATTGGTATTTTATTGTTTAACAGTGTGATTAGTAGTGATTAATTTTTTAAATCGCGATTAATATTTTTGAGTTAATCATGTGAGTTAACTGTGATTATTCGACAGCCTTAATGTATACTGAATATCAGAAAGATTGTTCTGACAAGGTGATTTTTTTCAGACAGTTGCATAGTCTCCCAAGGAACATGGTAGTCAGAAGCCCCATTGCATGGAACATTTTTAACTAGACAGGACACTAACAAATGTACTGTATGGAACAATCCTGCAGTGGCAGGAAGATGGACTAGATGACCTTTCTATCTAAAAGTAAGGGAAAAGGTCGACCTAATTGGTCTTTTATCAATCAAATAAGGACGAATAGGGATAGTTAAATGTCTTAGGAGAAGCAAGGGCACATATTTCTTTTTTTCTTTTTGCCTTTGAATGTTGGGATTCACTGCATAATGAAGTCACTGGTGAGATGGCTGTACTTTAAACTGTGCTCCCCTCTCATCTTGGGGTCGCTACCTACTCTTTCTTGCCTTGCTGTATGAGGCTCTGCAACCGCTGCTGCGACTATTATTTGCTGTCAATTCAATCTCTACTGTGTGGGTGGCTGTTTCTGCTGCTGCTAATACCCACTTGCCTCCAGAGTGGCCTGATGCCCTGAAAGGAGGCTGATGCACCCACTTATTTGGGGAGGTAATGTTGTTGTCTAGGGCAGGGATTGCCAACCTTCAGCACGTGGCCCATCAGGGTAAGCCCCCTGGTGGGCTGGGCCGGTTTGTTTACCTGCCTGTGCCACTTCCTGCAACCTCTATTGGCCTGGAACGGCGAACCGCAGCCAGTGGGAGCTGCGATTGGCTGAACCTACAGGTAAACAAACCGGCCCGGCCCGCCAGGGGGCTTACCCTGACGGGCCGAGTGCTAAAGGTTGTTGGTCCCTGGTCTAGGGATTAAAGCAGGGAACTGGGTAGGGTTGGTTAACATTTTTCCATCCAAACTCCTTGGATGGATACCTTTTTGACCACCACAAACTGTTTTGCGAGGAGTTTTAAATTTTGGTTGAAATTTTCATTTTGGGAAAAAAAAATCACTTTCTTATATTTGTCCACTGTAAAAGTGAGAGAAAGTAGGAGAAGGTATATTTCACCTTTTTACCACCCCCATCACTCCCATTCTTTTTTTTCCAGTGGAAAGGTTTAAAAGTAAGAGAGAGGATTTTTCCCCAATGAAATCATTGTAATTCCTGGGTGACTGTGTAACCCACACACCTTCTGGGTGTGGTGTTCTGTCCCATCTAGTGGCACCGAGATCACTTAGAGTGAGAGGTAAAATGAGTCTGCTCTACAGCCTTAGTTAAGTGCCAGATGGCTTTTAGCTCTTGCTGTAGAGGCTCATGCGCTAAGCTCCAGAGGTCCCAGGTTCGATCCCACCTGCTGGTGATTGGGGTCTGTTGGCGTTACAACTGCTCTTTCGGTCTGCCTCTAGCCTTCCCCTTTCCATGAGCAGAGAACCACAACTCTCCTCTCTCCAGACTGGGGTTTTAGGCTGCAGCCCCCTGCAGTTGATTGTGATTATCCCAAGTATGTCTGACGAACATCCAGCCCCTCTTCTTTAGTTCCTCTCCCAGGATAATGACAGTGATTTACCAGTAACCCAACAACTCTTTCAAACCAAGCACATTTATTCAGGATAAAAATATATAGAGAAAACATTTAAAAAAACATAAATGGATTTACATGCACATCTGCCACCTGGGGCCCTGGTAGACCAAAGCTCTTCCAGCCTTTCAGCAGTGTTGGGGCACTCCTTGTACAAAAAGTCCTGTCCATTTGCTGAATCAAAAGGAAGACACTGAGACTATTTAAACACATCCCTTTCTGTTAAAATTCTTCCTTTGTTTTGCCTCTCCTCCAGGAGTTCCCTAAACCAGTATATGTAAACCACCCAGGAGGTTATACTTCTCCGGAGCTGTTTACAATATCAAGGACTACGGTAATCACCTCCTACTGTTCTGAGTTCCTGGAGGCTGTGGTAACTCATCCCAGTGATGCTTAAAACATTCATAAACTTAATATAATATGGTCCCCAAAAAACTACACATGATTACAATATCCAGATTTTTAAAAAGTTCAAAAAACTTCATAAAAATAATCAGAGAGCCTGGAGGCCTGGGTGCTCTTCCTGACTCTGCCAATGCCTCCATTTTTCACCTTAGGCAAGTCACCTCACTTCTGCAGGTCTCAGTTTCCCCATATGTAAAATGGATAAAATAATATTTGCCCTTCTTTGTAAAGTGTTCTGAGGTCCTTGGATAAAGTGTGCTATAGAAATCCAAAGTATTATTATTATTATTTAATTTATTATAGTGCATGTCTATGGAAACATGTTTATGTGGGTGACATTTAAACAAAATTACATTATTAATTTTTGTTAAAAAACATCCTGGGATTCCAGTGCAAGTATTCCAAGAAATTTATAATTTCATTGATTTTTATAAAAATCAGTTGCTGAACTTCCATATGAGACTGCCTGAACACTTTCACTTGACCTATATCCTCTGCAGCTTTTTTGTATCTTCCGAACTACCCAGGCCTGTCCATCTGTTTGTGCTCTGATGCAATGTCAATCACCTTGGAACTTGAGTGCCAAGTTAATACTTTGTAAAAAACCACCATGGAAAACTTAGGGCAAGTCTACACAGCACCGGCAGTTACAGCGCCGCTCAGAGAGCACAGAAGGGAAACCGCTGTTCTGTGTTCATACTGACAGCTGCCTGCACAATAGTGTGTTCACACTTGTGGCACTTGTAGCGGTATTTGGAGCGGTGCATTCTGGGCAGCTATCCCACAGAACACCTCTTTCTCTTTTGCTGCCAGGACTTGTGGGAAGGCAGAGGGGGTCGCGGGGAATCCTGGATCCTGTCCCAATGCCCCGTGATGCAATCCCTGTGCTTCTGTCTGCATTTGATGCCATCTTTCCATGGTTTGGGTACTGTGCGCCCTGTCTCTTTTGGGCTAAAGGAATGGATCCCACACTGCTGACTAGTATGCTGCTCACTCTGACCAACACATTATGAGTGGCAGTGGAGTTATTCCTTAAACTACAAAGGCAAGAGGAGTGCTACAATGATCTTGCGTGCTTGCTAGCTACAACACGAGATTGCTTGTGGCATTCACGGAGGTGCTGGCCTCAGTGGAACACTGCTTTTGGGCTCGGGGAAACGAGCACTGAGTGGTGGGATCACATCGTGATGCACGTCTGGGATGATGAGCAGTGGCTGCAGAACTTTCGCATGAGGAAAGCCACATTCATGGGACTGTGTGATGAGCTCGCCCCAGCCCTGCAATGCAAGATTGAGAGCTGTCTTGTCACTGGAAAAGCACATGGCGATTGCACTGTGGAAGCTGGCTACTCCAGACAGCTACCGATTGGTCGCTAACCCTTTTGGAATGGGAAAGTCGACTCTTGGACTCATGTTGATGGAAGTGTGCAGGGCCATTAATCACATCCTGCTGTGAAAGACCATGACTCTGGGCAACGTGCGTGACGTTGTCGATGGCTTTTCATAAATGGGCTTCCCTAACTGCAGAGCGGTGATAGATGGCATGCACATTCCAATTCTGGCACCAGACCACTTAGCAGGGATATTTCTCAGTGGTTCTCCAGGTGCTTGTGGATCACTGTGGGAGTTTCACAGACATTAACTCAGGCTGGTCCAGGAAGGTGCATGACACACACATCTTTTGGAACACTGGCCTGTTCAAGAAGCTGCAAGCAGAGACTTTCTTCCCGGACCAGAAGATCATTGTCGGGGAAGTCAAAATGTCCACTGTGATCCTGGGAGACCTCACCTACCCCTTAATGCCATGGCTTATGAAGCCATACACAGGGCAACTTGACAGCAGCAAGGAGCGGTTCAACAATAAGCTGAGCAAGTGCAGAATGACTGAGTGTGCATTTGGCCATTTAAAAGCCCGCTGGCAATGCCTGTATGGGAAGCTCGACCTAGCTGATGACAATATTCCTATGCTTATAGCCGTATGCTGTATGCTCCATAATATTTGTGATGGGAAGGGTGAAAGCTTCACTCAGGGCTGGACTGCAGAGGCTCAGTGCCTGGAGGCTGAGTTTGAACAGCCAGAGACCAGGGCTATCAGAGGGGCACAGCGTGGGGCCATAAGGATCAGGGATGCCCTGAGGCACCAATTTGAAGCTAAAGCCAATAATATTTGTTGCTATGCTCGGGATTGCAGTGCTTGTAATGCTAGGAGGTGATTGGTGCACATGATGCAAGAAGGGTGCTTAATATAATTGTATGTTGCTTTGCAGTGCTCTTTTTGCTTTCACTTAATAGAATAAAGATTGTTTTCAGAACAACACAATTCTTTTATTAAAAGACAACAACTGGAGGAGAGAGTCAAATGAAAAAAATACATCAGCAGAGAGGGGGATGGGGGAAGGGAAGGTCTCAAGAGGAGGAGCAGTCCCGGGACGGCTAAAGATTTGTGTATGTCCAGGGATCAGACCCAACCTTCTCCTTTGGAGTACAATGCAGTGGGTGCTGAACTTCAGCAAGGCCAAACTGCAGGGGGATGGGTGTTGAGTGCAGTGGTTAGTGGGAGTCCACACTGCTGGACTGTGAGGCAGGAGGAGTGGAATGCCGCAGGTACAGACTGGAGCCAGGAGTTGATAACAGTGTGTTGGCGCTGTGTGTGGGGTGCATGGGAAAGAGTTTTGCGACAGCAGCTGCAGGGGAGGGTGGGCGCGGAGCTGCTTGGTTTGAAGAGCTAATATTGCCTGGAGTATGTCCACTTGGCACTCCATAATGTTTAAGAGCCGCTCCGTGGCTTCTTTCTGGTGTGCTGCATTCTCCTTTTGGTCCCTTTTCTTGCTGTCCTGCCACTCCTTCAGTTCCTGTTTCTCGATGGCAAAGTGCATCATAACCTCATGGAGAAAGTCCTCCTTACTCCTCCTTGGATGCTTTCTAATTCTGTGCAGGTGTTCTGCCGCCGATAACAGGGAGGGAGGCTGGCCTCCCAAGGTCATCTCTGTGAAGGTTAAATGCAACATTTTACAGTAGCAGTACTGTTTACAGGTTTACAACACAGACAACACTGAATCAGTGCTTTAAAACACAGCCAGTACTCACACACCTGTCTCTAACTGGCTGACCCCAGACAAGCACACATGAGCCACAAGACCCCCAAGATGGTGAGTAGCCGCAGGGGCAGGGTAAATCATTCTTCCCAGACGCTGATGTACACTGGGCACGTGGCTCCTGGGGAGATCCAACACTGTAGGCGTGGCCTGATCATCGTTTCTGTCCCCACACTTCCCACAGGATGTGATCATAATGGAAAATATCTCACTGCTGAGGGTGAGCAGGGAATCAGGGGAGGGTCTTTTCCAAGCCTGCAGCTTCCGCCCTGGCCCCTATGTGGCTCGCCTGTGTGCAGCAATGGTTCCTCACCCCGGTGATGGCACAGTGGCACGGAAAAGTTACCGTTAATGGGTCAAGAAACAAAGGAGCTCTGCCGAAGAACCTGCTGCAGCGGATTGCCCAGTATCTCCATGAGAGTTTCCTGGAGATCTCTGAGGGAGATTCCTGTGAAATGAGGGAGTCAATCAACAGCCTGTTCCGCTGCTCAGACTAGGCATGTGGTGGGAGACAAGCCTGCTTTCTGCAACCCTCCTGCCCCCAGCAACTCGCTTCAGCAATTCTCAAAATCAGATCCACTTACCAGGGGCCTCCTCTCCTGTTTGTGCTTTGCCAAGCTCCGACTGCTGTGACTGGCTAGGCTCCTCCAGGGTAGAAAAGAGTTCCTGACTGCAGGCATCTCTGGCCTCCGAGTCATCCTCTGCCTCTGGGTCTCCCTTCCCCTCCACATCTTCATCCAAGATTTCCTCCTCCTGGCTCGGTCCACTCTCGACTGGCACACGAGCCAATGAAGTATCCACAGGGGCCTTCGCAGTGGAGGTGGGGTCGCCACTGAGTATCACATCCAGGTCTTTGTAGAACTGGCAGCTCGTGGGTACAGCACCGGAGCGGCGGTTTGCCTCCCGTGCCTTGTGGTAGGCGTTCCGCAGCTCCTTGACTTTTACCCTACACTGCAATGTGTCCCAGGCATGGCGCCTTTCTATCATGCATCATGAAATCTGTCCATAGATATCATAATTCCTACAGCTGTAGTGCAGCTGGGATTGCACTGCCTCCTCTCCCCAAATGCCGATGAGGTCCAGCAGTTCAGCACTGCTTCCAAGCGGGGGATCGCCTGGTGCATGGAGCAGGCATGACCACCTGGAAAGATGCACTGAGACCACTGCACACATCACTGAGCAAATAGAAAGGGGACTTTCAAATTTGCAAAGGAATGTACGGGGTGGGGATGACGGCTGGTCACCTGAGGGCAGGGCAGTAGAGTTCAAACTGATGACCAGAGAGATGAGAACAGAAATTGTGGTACACGTCCCGGAGGCCAATCGCGGCGCTGTAATCATCACGGTGTCTACACTGGCACCACGGAGCTGTAGCCCCGGCGCAGAAAGCTCTACGCCTCTTGTTGGGGTAGGTTTTTTCGAGCACTGCAACTGTGTGGTTTCTGTACACTAAGTGGCTTGGCAGTGTGTACACCTTGGGAGTTACAGCACAGAAAGCTGCTTTACTGTACAGAAACTTGCTAGCATAGACAGGGCCTTAGATGCTGCTGCAACTGGTGTTGGGGATTCAGAAGACAGCATTCTTGCCTCTGAGTCATAAGTGATCCAATGCCCCAGTACAGAAGAACTATGTTTCTTGATATGGCTTCTTTTAGATTGGTCTGAGATGTAACATCAACTTCCTGTCCACCTATGTTCATTAAAGATCTTATGGCACTTTTATAAGTTGAGATGTTACTTATTTCCAGTGTCTTGGCTAAATTGACTTGCCCAATGACATCCAGGAAGTCAAAACATTTTGTTAAGTACTTTACAATGCAAGGTGCTAGCTAGAGGTAAGAAATTATTTTTTGTCTAGAAACCAAGAATTGAAAGGCCTAATGCTTAGAGAAATCTTCAAAAATGTCTTTGATTTTAATGTTAGCCGTTAGAGTGCCTTTCATCAGAGAATGACAAACTGCTTTATAAAACATAAATCGATCATCGCACTGTGCCACTGTGTAGTACTCGAGGAATGTATAATTGTTCCGTTTTACAGGTGGGAAAACTTAGGCTCAGAGGGATTACATAACTTTCCCAAAGTCATTCAGCAGGTCAGGGTCAGAAACAGAGACAAAGTCTCTAGACTTCCACTCTTGTATTCTAACCACAAAACCACACTGCTTTTTACTCACATGTTATCCAATTGCACAAGCTAGGAATAGAAAACTCAAGCGTTAGCCAAGAGTCTTGCTAAAATAATAGTTTTCTATATTAGTGTTTTGCAGGCAGGAATAGTGTCACTTACGGAAACAAGGGCAAGTGATGGGCTACTGACTTTTTTTAACTTGTTGAGAATTGCTTTTATCAATACCTTCCCATCTCAGATTTCTTTCACAATTCAAGCATTAAATGTCTACTTGGAATGTTCCTTGAGATTTTTATGTTTTTTTGAACGTGCCTGTCTCTTATTCTTGATTCGGCTCCTGGCTCTGCTTTTTTCTATTATTAAACATCAATGATTCATAACACATATGAATTATTAATAAAATGATATGCTATAAAGTGATAATATACTTCTGAATATACATTATCTTACAGTTCCTGGGTGATTAAGTTTGTTCTTATTTTATGTCTAGTTGTTGTCCTCTTTACCAGAAGATGTGTATTTTTTTTTATTGGTATAAAACTTTGTACTTCCTTCTGTTTAGAAAACCTGCTGAGGGCAATAGATACCAACACTTTGAATGTCAAATTATTTTAGTTACTAAAATACTTGGAAAAACCTCATTACCAAGAAACAAAAGAGGAACGCCCATATCCATTTTGCTTATCTATGTCATCAGTGACAGTTAGGAAAGACAAACATGCTTCCTCTCCATTATTGGCATCATTCAAGTAGTAAAGCTCAAAGGAAAGAAAATGCAAATAAATACATGAACTTATTGAAATGTTTAACTATGGTTCGGGACTAACGTGCATGGCACAATGAGTCAGTCCTAAATAATGCCAGGAAATATTTTGCATCCTATTTTTTCCATTCAGTGACTCTTGAAGACTAAAATAGCCTATGCATGTTATTTCCATAGGAACTGGGGTAATATCCTTCTTCGCAGTTTCAAGGAGAAAGGGGAGGGAATCTACATTTTCTTTTTGAACTGAAACCTAAAAATAACTGGGCTAAAACTGTCGTCATTGACAAATATATGTGTGAGAACCTCACAGGTCATTCCTATGCAAAACATGTACAAGTTCCACCTTGTTATATTGTCTTCCTTTAACTCTTCTTTATTAATGGTGCACTTTTTACAGACAATTAGGCAGATATTCATCTGCAACATGAAAAAATGCTACTGGTAAATTCATCAGGTGTACTAAGCGTTAACTAAGGCACTATAAGATGAAAGTACTGTGAGTGGAGAATTGTTATCAAACCTCTCACTATCTCATTTTCACTTGCTTTTCTGGTACACGATTATGGTTTGCTAATAAGTCAGTTCATTGCAAAGTGGGAAGTGTTTAAGTTCAAAGCTAGACTCACATCTCTGTTTCCACTTTACCAGTCTTTGCATGGTTTCTGTAAGAGCTACACTAACTCTCCTGATTTGAGCTGTGTGAGAACTGTCCTGAACTGGTTCACTCAATATTGTACCACTTCCTTTGTTGATCTGTTTCACATGTGAATGGCAAACCATAATTTTAATTAATATGTGTCTTACATTTGTGCAAACCCAAATGTTAAGGTTTATGTTTCATGTGAGTATGTATACCTGGGTTTGTGGTTTATTTGCTGTGAATTCCTGTAAATTAACAAGTTCCCATTTATGTTAATGTGTATCCAGCTTATCACTGAATCTGAGTAGTACATTCCACAAGACTGAAGATGAGCAAATCAAAATTTTATAAAATGGTAACACTGGGCAACTGTAGCAGCTTCAAGTAATGTGGCTTCTGCAGAACTGGGTTTCAGAGAATAAGGGAAGTCTCAGTGGAGGACACAGAGTATATGTAAAATGGGGCCACTTGAATTCAAATGTTGCTCATCTGTATAAAAACTGAAAGCAGTGTGTGTGTGTGTGTGTGTGTGTGTGTGAAAGAGAGAGCAGCTTTGTTGTTATGGTAGCTACTAAAACGTGCCCCTCACTGAATTCCTCCTCCCCCCTCTGCCTTTTCTCTCTTACCATTGGTGCTTCCCAGGAACAATAACTCAGAGGTTCTGCACTCCCCTTTGCACTCTGTCCAAGCCAGTGAAAAATGCAAGTTGTGCCTTTTTTTTTTTTTTGCCAGAAGAGAGTAAGGTAGGCAAAAAGGCCTGACCCCCTTGCCCTCTCAACATGTACTCTCAGAGGCAGGTGTTGCTGCATTATCCAAGGTGGCATGAAGGTTGAAAGGCATGCCTGCTGTAATGTCAGTACACCGAAAAAAAATCCGTGTGCCACGTTCCCTTTCTCCCATCCATCTATCAAACGTATGTGCTGCCCAGGCTTCAAAAGCAGGCATAGGCAGCTCTAACTCATGCTTGGCTTACAATGGGCCTATTATACAGATGTGACAAATGCAAAAGAAATATGCGTGCCAGCCTTATGCACATCAGCATATTCTATAATCTCCAGTGGTGCCCTTCTGGATGTCTCCTATATGCTATTTATTTTTTAAAGGTGATATATTCTCCTCTCTGGTCATATTGTTTTTCATTATATAACTTTGCTGACATATGATCCTGCAGGGCACTGTGTTTTTACCCCATATGCTCATTAGCTACTGTGAGCCCTTGCGTAAATACACATGGGTAATTCTGTACTGTAAATATTTATATGACTTTCAATATGAAATTTGTACAGTATTCGGGTTTATTGAAGTTAGCTGTACGTGTCTTGTGAATTGCCCATGTCTTCTGAGATCTTACATGATGCTTTCCATCTGAGCCACCTGTGTTCATGACTTTCATTCCAATTACACATTCTTCTACGCTCCATCACTTTTCTCTGAATAACTGATAGTGAGTGAAACCATTTGTGCACATCTCTTGTATGGAGTGTGTCCCATTTTATGCTTCAGAAACTTGAAATCTCACATTACTTTAGTTTATTCTTTACTTACACTTTTTAAGTCCTAGTGTTTTGTTATCCATTTTGTTCCTTCTTATGTTTAGGAAATTGATAGAAAATTAATTCCTCCTGTTAACTTACTTCCTTTTACCTTTAATGTTCCTTCAGTGTCTCCTATCCTAGTTAAAAGGGTTTGAAAAATCATAATGCGAATAGAAATGTTTTCATGAATTTTATTTTTCATTATATATATATATATATATATTCCAGTACAGTATTATGAGTCCAATAGTACCAGAGACTGGGACAGGTGTATTTCATCTTTATGGAGAAGTAACTAACATGAAAATGTATGAGAACTAAGAAGGAAAATTAACAAAAATGAAAATGATCAATCTATTCTCAAAGTAGAAGCTGAGTGGAATACATAAATATATAGTATAAATTGTGTAGTTTTAAAAATATTTTCATTTTCACATTCTAAGGTATCAAAATTTTAGTATCACAAATAACCACTTTTTAAAAAGAAAGCATGGTGCTCCTTTAATTCGGAGCCTTTAATACTCTAAACATTAAAATAACTTTTAGAAAAATACAACCACCTCCCTTTGTAAGAATCCAGTCAAACTAACCACATCAAATGAAGCATCTAATAAGGGAGTTACAGTCCCATTTTAAAGATAAGAAAGAAACATAAAGAATATACTTTTCTGTAGACATATCTTGCCAGTTACTTGTAATATTTTCTGACTATGCCACTAGATTTTAATCTCCTTTCCAGGGTTCATCTCAACAATTTCAGTAGTTGATCATTTTTACACAATTAGTCCTCTAGATTCTGAACAACCCCTTTTCATATTTGATAACTAGTATCTAGGGCCTGATCAAACTCCTATTGAAGCCAGTTGACTTCATTCATTTCCATTGACTTCAGTGGGTAGTTGAGTTAGGCCCCTGGGGAGCTGTTGTATCATGGCAGAGCTACTGAATTATTGTTACTTTTTACTCTCCATTCTTGGATATAGTGGCTCCAGACTGGATGTGTTATCTAAAGCACATTTCAACAGTCACAGGAATCATTCAGATTGTAATGGACCTCTGGTAGGTCAGGGGGTCAGTGCACTTACATTGTGGCAAGATTGAATGTATCATCATAAACCATCTTTAGCAATCCAGACTAGATATTTGTATGGTGCTCATTTCTGTAGTGTCTGAGTGTCTCACAATTCTGCAAATATTTATCCTCACAATACCCCGGTGAGCTAGAATGTTGCTATTATCCCTGTTTTACAGTTGGGTAACAGGGACATGGAAAGACTAACTGGCTTGCCTAGAGTAGGGAACTGAACCCATGTGGCCCAAGTCAGCACCCTCAGCACTGGGCCATGTTTCCACTAGCTGTCCTCTAAAAGTCTAGCCTAGCCTTAAATATCTCTGATCATGGTGCTTCTGTGGCTGCCTTTTACAGCAAGTTCTACTGCCTAACAGTTTTAATAGTTAAAGTTTTTCTTTGTATTTAACCTAAATCTTCTCTGCCTCAGTCTAAGACCATTAGTTCTTGTTCTGTTTTTATTGACTCATGGGAATAATGTCTCCCTATTGTGACCTGAAGAGCATTCTTAAGCCAGCTGGTCCACAGTTGTCATGATATTTATCCAAAAAGTGGCAGATCTGAAATATCATTGGAAAACTAATAACTTACTGATCATTCATGTTCTTGTGTGATATATGTACAGTTAACCCACAAAAAACTTTATAGATGTGCTGGAAATATGTGACTAAAATTTCAGGGGAAGTTGATAAACAGGTTTTCTCCAGAGAAAGGAAAAGAGGCCAACACCGCAAACCAGGTGTAATCAAATTCAATGGGCTAATTCGTATTGGAGGTTGAAGGAAGAAATCACTTTCATTGTAAAAATCACCAATGGGGGAAGAACCAGCACAGCATCTACACCAGGCAGCCTGGCATGTCCACCAACAGGGGAAAGGAACTTTATTTGAGCATGCATTTCAGAAGAATACATTTCAGAAGCTTACTGAACTATAAAAAGACGGGGAGTGAATCTCTATTTATCCTTCACATGAGGAGTCAAAGAAACCAAGTGCTTTGAGGTCTGTGTGTTGGTTCTGGCTAAAAGTCTAGCTGGTTATGCTGGAAGAAAGATTATGATGAGAAAAACTTCTTTGGACAAAAGACTCTGGTTTGTTGAGTTTTAATGTAGAAGAGTATTTTTACTTTTGTTTGTTTATGACCACGTCTATCCTTATTCCTTGGTATAACTAAATCAGTGTCCTTTTGTTAATAAACTTGTTTTATTTTTATCATAAACCAACTCAGTGCTATAATTGAAGTAGAGGGTTTGTTAACCCTAGTCAAGTTAATAAGCTGTTTTCCTCGAAAGGAGCAGCAAACTTGATAAGATTTGGTGGGTACTACAGTAAGAGGGGCTGAGCACTGCAGAGAAAGGTGTCTCTGAGGAATTCAGAAATTGGGATTCACTGATTTTTATCTCCTAGACAAGGTTTGGACTGGCAGAGTCCTGAAGAGTTTGCTGGAAAGCCAAACAGACTTGTGTGTCAGGGACCTAGCACAAAGCTTAGCTACAGCAAAGCTCTCACTTGCCAAGGCTGGGAGGCATAACACAGTGGCTCCCAGTTCTAGAAGCCCAGGAGACTGTCAAACCTGTCCTCTTTAGAGCAACCCTTTATATATTTGTAGACAGATCATGTTTCCCTTTAGTCGTCTTTTCTCTGGAGTGAACATGTTCAGTTCATTTAACCTTTCCTCATAGATCTTATTTTCCAAACCTTTTATCCTTTTTGTTGCTGACCTCTGAACTTTCTCCAATTTGTTGTCCTTTTAAATATTTCATGCCAAAAACTGAATGCAGTAATGCAATTGAGGCCTAATCAGTGTGGGGAAGAGCAAAATAATTGCCTTGCTTGTTTTACATGTGATACGTCTGTTAATACCATTCAATATAATATTTGTCTTTTTTTTGTGACAGTGTACTTAGCTTTTTGTAGAATTGTACTTAGTTTTTCATTCACTACAACCCCACATCTTTTTCTGTTATTAGTTTAGCTATTATGCTGTCATTTCCTGGACTCTATACATCTCTCTACAGCTCATTGCTTGCTGTGTCCCCCACACTCTGAATATGAAGAAGTCCTTTCTTGGCATCTATGCAGTCAGGCCTTGTGGGATTTTGAGGGTTTGTCAGGGTGGACAGGGAAGGACTGAGGGAAGCCACTCTATATGGCAGGGTCATGTGGGTGGACTTCTCCTCACTACTGAAGCTGTTCAATGTATCATATAGTTGTGATCTGTGATTTTAGCCCCCGTCATACTTTTTGCCCCAATCCCTCTCTCCATTAGAAGGTATGCTTTCTCTGATTTCCCTGTGGCTCCAAATAGCTTTGAGAGACATACCCCTGGCCCTATCTGCATGGCCTGATATCGTTCCCTATCAAAAGAATAAGGAAGCTGCTATCACGAGCTAAACCACAGATATTTTAACTTAGTTTTCCCACCTGATGGATTTTTTCTGTGGGAGGGTAGCAGGGACCCTACGTTAGTACATTTGATTATTTTTTGATTCATCAAGATCATGTTGCATTTTAATCTTAGCCTCCAAAATCCACATAATACTCAAAAGACACTTTGCCTGTGTTTTTAATTTCTGTTGTCTTTAATCAAGTTGTGTTGTGTTTCACCATGTTTTATGTCTTTAGGTGTCTAGGCTGACTGTTGCAGTGGTGCAAGTTTGTGAACATAGATGTGCTAGTATGATGCCAGTTTCCTACATCATTTCAGCCTAGAAAGTTTTGTATGAATTAATAGTTCCCCCTGCTGACAGTTGGTATAGAAAAATTTTTGAGACGGATTTTCAGTATTTAGGTTTGCTACCTCCTTACACAATTCGGTGTGCTGATTTGATTATTAGTCTGAGTACCAAAGGTTGCTGGTTGCCTACTGAAAATGAAAAGTACTTGATTCCTGTTTAAACCAAACCTTATAAGTTTATATAAAAGTAAGCACTAGAATGATTGTTGAGCAGATGCAAACTGGACATTCTTGACTGACACCTTTGCTTCCATTGTTCATGAAAGGACACAGTATTGGGCAGTTTCTAATCACATTGCACTTCAACATGATGCACCATAAGTCATTGTGAATGGTGAGAATACAAAGCAATGAGTTAAGTATTGTAAAACAAAACAACCCCTCTCACGCATTATTCAGATATGATTCTTTTGTCCCAGCTTCCTCCCTGTTTTGTGTCTAGTCAGATGTTTATTACAAGAGAGTATGTTACTTTGTTAACATACTTGAGGGCAATTGACTACTTGCATGCAGTATCTTAGCAAAAAAAGACTCTTAGCAAAATAAGCGGTCATGGGATAAGAGGTAAGGTCATTTCATGGATCAGTAGCTGGTTAAAAGACGTGAAAGAAAGGGTAGAAAAAACGGCCCGTTTTCAGAACCGAGAGAGGTAAATAGCGGTGTTCCCTAGGGTTCTGTACTGGGACCAGTGTTGTTCAACATATTCATAAATTATCTGGGAAAAGCAGTAAACAGTGAGGTGGCAAAGTTTGCAGATGATACAAAATTACTCAAGATAGTTAAGTCCAAAACAGACTGCAAAGAGTTACAAAGGGATCTCACAGTACTGGGTGACTGGGCAACAAAATGGCAGATGAAATTCAGTGTTGATAAATGCAAAGTAATGCACATTGGAAAATATAATCACAACTCTAAATACAAAATTACGTGATCTAAATGATCTGTTACCACTTAAGAAAGAGATCTTGGGGTCATCCTGGAGCATTCTCTGAAAACATCTGCTCAATGTGCAACAGCTGTCAAAAAAGCTAACAGAATGTTAGGAACCATTAGGAAAGGGATAGCTAAACACAAAAATATCATAATGCCACTATATATTGCCATGATATGACCACACCTTCAATACTGTTGCAGCTCTGGTCACCCCATCTCAAAAAAGATATATTAGAAATGGAAAAGGTACAGAGAAGGGCAAGAAAAATGATTAGGGATATGGAAAAGCTTCCATATGAGGAGAGATTAAAAAGTCTGGGACTATTCAGCTTGGAAAAGAGGTGACTATGGGGGAATATGATAGAGGTCTATAAAATCATGACTGGTGTAGAGAAAGTGAATAAGGAAGTGTTATGTACCCCTTCATATAATACAAGAACCGGGGTCACTCAATGACATTAATAGGCAGCAGGTTTACCACAAACAAAAGGAAGTACATCTTCACAAAATGCACGGTCAACCTGTGGAACTCATTACCATGGGATGTTGTGAAGGCCAAAATTATAACTGGATTCAAAATAGAACTAGATAAGTTTATGGATAGGATAGGTCTATCAATGGCTATTAGCTAAGATGGTCAGGAGTGCAACTTCGTGTCTCTAAGCCTCTGACTGCCAGATGCTGGAAGTGGATGACAGGGGATGGATCACTTGCTGATTGCCCTGTTCTGTTCTTTCCCTTTGAAGCATCGTACATTTGCCATTGTCAGAAGACAGAATGCTGGGCTAGACAGACCATTGGTCTGACCCAGTATGGCCGGTTTTATGTTCTTACTTAGTCAAGAACTCAGTAACCTTCCCTTGCTGAGAGTGATCAGGATTTAGGAACTTGATGTATAATTTTAAAATTTGAAGCCCAGAAACAAAAGTGTGCTGTCAATTCATCTTTCTGGACGCTGCAGTGCAGCCACTCTATTGTTTAAACACAGGAAACATGAGGCAAGGTTCTGTCTGTTTCTTCTATGTATAATTTACAATGGAACTTAAACTCTGGACCCATTTATTGGTTTAACAGCAGAATCTCTAGGCCAACAGCTAAAACTGCTGTAGTGCTCTGCATTTGCAGACAAGCCTTATGATTTACAAAATTTAATAAGCTGGCCGCTTATGACTTTTTTTTCAAAGATAATAGCTGCCAAAAAGCTTGTCAGAGGCACATATACCCATTGGTATAATGAAACTTTACTTTTTTTGTGCAAAAGCATATAAATACTCTCCAACTATTGCTAATTCATTAACAATGATTAAATTCTAGAAAGGTCTGCTGGTTGGATATGGTAATATATTAGTGACTTTTGTAGCATCATTATATGGCAGTGATATTTCCTGGGTAACTGTGTAGTGAGCTGCAGACAAAGACCAGAGGATTTATAGTATCTCATCTGTACTCTACTTCGTTTAAATCAACGTAGCAAGAAGTCAAAGTTCCTGTCTCATCCAGAAGTTACCTTTCAGTAGTGCCCACTTGCATGAGCTGAATTGAAAAGCTATAGCCACTATAATACTTTCTGCTTAATATATCTTTAAAAATAATGTTTTAATAAAAAGATAAATGCACATCAAACACTCAGACACATTTTGCTATGTTTAGATGTACCTGTGGGCATACATCTATAATATCAGATTTGGTTGGAAAAAGAAAAAAATTGTTTTGGGGTCTTTTTGTGGCATTTCATTTCTGTTTCTCATTGAAATATCATCAACTCTACTGATGGCAACTTCAAGATAATCACATAACATCTTTAAGGAGTTTCTGGCCATAAGACTGCAAACACAAAATATCATGTGAGAAAATTTAATTGTATGAATAGTCCTACTGACTTCAATAGGTCATAAAGTACTTACAGAATCAAGGCCTATATTTGTAGCCCTTGTCCTTAAACTCCTCCTTTCTCCACAGATGTTTTCCCTTTCAGTTGTTTTCTTGCCTAATATTTAGGGCCTGATCTTCAAACCTTTGCTATTGGGTGTCATATTTACTGCCTTGCGTAGTCCCTTTGTCAATCAGAGGCCTTTTAATTATAGTAATTGCTACATCCAGTTGCAAGTGTTTGAAATACCAGGCCTGTTTTTTGGAAGCAGATGGGAAGGGGTGGGCAAACAGGCCAACCTCCATTGGTGCCAGCTTTCAAGAGGTGCTGTACCACTGTGACAGTGGGTTTTCTTTTTTCTTTTCTTTTCTTTTCTTTTCTTTTCTTTTGCTTGGCTTCTGGAGGGGTGGGGAGGGAGTCAGGAAAGACAGGAGAAGTGGGGGTGCTGAAATGTTTTTTGCTATGTCTGGCAAAACAGCTAGGGCTACTCCTGAATGCAAGAGTTTCTTCGACAAACTCACCTTGTCCAATTCATTTATTTGTAATGCAGCTAGCATATTTTGGGGCACTGTAGAAATAATAAATAAAAGTAGTCGTTTCTGGCTAGATTACAAACTGGAAAATATTAAGAAAAAGTAATTCCTTTCAAATGAAAATATTTCTCAAACAATATAATGAAGACAGTTATTCGCTGACTTTTTTGTAATTTATTGACCTTTTGCTTGATGAAAATTGCTTCTCTTTTGACAATAATACTTGGGATGATTCTACTTTTTCATGTATGCATTGCTCCCTTATTTTTATTTTATACCCACCTATATAACTATTACACTAGTCTGTACTTTTTGGGTGTGCCAGTATATCATGTTTTCTGGAGCAATGTGAAGAAAATCATATCTTTCTGATCTCCTTTTAATATGTGGCAGGGTCTGATAGTCCCTTTGGGCTTGACAAAATACAGCATACAACATAGCACCTGCTATTAAATAAGACTTGTTTCTTCAACCATTCTGAGATTTGAAACTTCTCATGGAGGTAACCCAGAGGCACGGTCTTCCTTTGTAGGATGCTGTTCCTGTTTAGACTACATATATTTTTTTGTAGCTGTCGTTGTTGCTGGCTTAAACACTCTTCCTCCTTAAGATCATTTTCCTTGTATACAAATAGCCAGTCATTCCAGATCTTTAAATTGGTTTGTCTTCTGTGTCCTGTTTCCTGTCTTCCATTGTTCTTGTTCCTTCTCTTCTCCACACCCACTGCCTTCAGCTTTCTTGATTACACGATTCACATTCATGTAAATTATTCCTACGATTTTTCTCTCAACTTAGCCCTGTGAGAATATGATCCCTATTACAAATGTATATGTTTTACAGAACTGTTTGGGAAAGTTGGCTTAAATATGATGATAAATGTGAGAAAAATAGATATGTTTTGTTATCATAACCTTCCTGCTATTTTTCTTTCCACTACAGGGAGTTTCAGGGATGTATGGTAAAACAAACTGCAATCACCTGGGTGTTTCCACTCTAGTTCTTTCTTTTTAAATGATGTATGATTTTTTTCCTGATAAATATCTTTACGTTTTTTTTTTCTGTGTGTACTTTGGTCAACATCCTGTAAATATTTAGTCTCTATCCCAGAGGAATTCTTATTTTTTGCTTTTTAGCATTGTAATATAAAGGCTGTGTGGGGGACAGCTTTTAGGGTCAAGCAGAAAGGAAGATTTTCTCTCACAAACTTCTGTGAACAACCACATGGAAGAGCAGACAGTACTAGCATAATTTAATGTGCTTCCACTGGGTGAAAAATTCTTTTTTGACACTATGTCATGACTTGTACTTTAAGTGAAGCCTTTTCAGGTGGTATATCTTACACTGCATTGCTTTTCTTTTCTTAGACTAATATTTTCCAGTCTTCTTTTTATTGGTTGATGCTACAAACGTGTCAAAAAAGACTCATAAACGTTATTTATTCCTTCGGCATTCGCTGTCCACCGTGATAACAATGAACAGTTGCCATTCTGCAGATGGCAGGAAAACCAGTTTCAAGTTTCTGTGAACCTGAAGGTCACCCATGGCTAAGCTGGTGATTAAGCATTAGGTTTGACAGGCATAATTGTGAAGAGACCTGTAGGTCTGACAGCTGTCCTTTACCAGCAGGGGCTGCAGCAGAGCAGTAATAATCATAGATCCATCCTAGGGGACTTTCAAAATGTGTTTTTTAAAACAAACTATGTATAATAGTTTTTACATTCCGTGATGCTGTTAGTTCTGTTGGGGCAAGAATTAGTGAGAAACGTAAAAGTCACTGAAGAATATAAAAGTTGGACAGGAGAAGAATAAGTGTTCTTGAAACTTTGTATAAAATACAGAATATGCGTAAGATTTATTGAAGTAACTTCCTTAGATGAGAAAGTTATGCTAATGTGAGTTATATAATAGCCTAAAATCCTATTCACTACAAAACAAAATCTTTGAAAAGAAAGGAAAAGGAAAAAGATGGATTGTAAGTGAAGTTAAAACTTAATAGAAAAATCCCCTTAGTAATAGTAACCTCTGTTTTTTTAGGGTTCATTATCTTAAACACACCACTGAGAATGTGCAACTACGAACACGGGGCTCAGGCAGGGAAAACTGATATTATTCTAAAGATGGAAGAGAAAGCATAATGATGTAAGTATTTGGTTGCATAACTATTTTTTCACTTAAGGGATTTGTTCTCCAATACCTGAATTAGCCATGCATCCCTTTGTTATACTGCAGGATTTCCACAGGCCAGAATGGCTGCCCTGGCTATGCTCTATTGAAAAGACTATCTCACTATATTGCTTCATATTGCCAGGTCCCTTTTAGAAGAAGAAAATCAATATCAGTGTCAAAGAAACTGATCTACGGGTTCAAATCATGATATGGTATCATTTGCTTGGTGGTATGATAAGCTCGAAGGTGAAATCATAAATATATAATCCGGGACTGGAGTACAGAATCTTTGGATTTTGTAGGAGAATTTGCAGGTAAATCCGACCTATTCAGGGAATAGAACTTTTCTTGCATTGGTCTTAACATGTTTCCCTAGTCTTCCTCCTCTCTTTTTAGATGGCTCCTGAATTGACTGAGGAGGCAAGTAAGTGGCAGCATAAGTTGCCTATACCTCAGCCAGCAGGAATGTCACACGCACTGAGCAGTAAAAGAGTGCTCTTTGGATTCTGAAAGTACTCTACCTCTCGTATGTATCTGACTTTTGCGGTTTTAGCTATTGAAAGCTTTAACCTGTTCCCAGACTCAAGATACTGAGGACTGAGGTTTTTTTGTTGGGTTGTGCAATGCTGTTAGCTTACTACTTACCTCTACATGATTTTAAAAAAAAGAAGGAAAGAAACCAACATTTCTGATATTTTGTTTTTTGGCATATGAGGATGTGAGGAGAGATTTAAAGAGCTCATCTTCAAAAAAGAACTAGATAAGTTCATGGAGGATAGGTCCATCAATGGCTATTAGACAGGGATGGTGTCCCTAGCCTCAGTTTGCCAGAAGCTGGGAAAGGGTGACATGGGATGATCACTTGATGATTACCTGTTCTGTTCACTTCCTCTGGGGCATCTGGCATTGGCCACTGTCAGAAGACAGGATACTGGGCTAGATGAACCTTTGGTCTGACCCGTATGGCCGTTCTTATGTTCTTACCTTCTATTTAGGCACCAAAATTATTAGCCAGATTTTCAAAAGAGTGTGTGGTTATAGCCAATAAGTTTCACAATGGGAGCTACTTGGTACCGAGTACTTGAAAATATGTTCCTCAGCTCTTTTGAAAATCTGGAGTGTGGAATCTCACATCCATGTACTGGAGTGCCTTACAATAGCAATTTAAAAACCTTGATTGGAATCCTGGTCCTACTGAAGTTGATAGGAGTTTTGCAGCGGACTTCAGTGGGTCCAGGATTTCACCAATATTCTTTTGTTATGACTAATATTGGAGTCAAGGGAATTTCCCTTGAAAGTTTGGCGACTTAGAACTTAAGAGAGTTGTGCATGGGTAACCTTATTCTAGCACTGTGCTTGCAGATCTTGAATTGAAGTGTTTGGCTGGCTTTCTAGACTTTCTTATTACAATAGACACACGTACACTTAACCCATTTAGACACCATCTTCCTCAAAGGAGGTTCCTGAAGAAAAATATTGATGCAAAAGTTGCGTTAGAAAAGATCAATGACAAAATGCCACTGTCAATTGAACTTATGTAAAGACCCTTAGAGTGTTAGAATATAAAGCGAAAGCAATGCAGTCACATAGTGTAGCACAGGCCTGCAGCAGTGCTTAAACTGTAACACCGTTACAAAAGCAGCTATTGACTTTGGCATTATTGAGAACCTAATACCGGTTATTGAAGTCAGGTTTTACTGATTTTTAACACTGACAAAATTTCTGTAAGGGCAGATCTGGTAACTATTTCTTTTATATTTCTTCAGAACTCCTGATTGTCAAAACTACTATATAGACAGTGTATACAGTAGTATACTCCATAATTTATATAATAATAACCAAGGACAGAGTGCTATGAGAAATATTTTCGCACATTAGGAATAACTTTTCATGATTTGAGTTACAGAGAGAAGAAGAGCCATGAATGGGTTATTATAGGTCATCCTTAATGAGTGGGACTCTTTCTAATATCATACTGCCTGCAGTCATCTGTTTGCTTTATAAAACGTATGAATTTATTTTTTCCAATATGAATTTTACAAAACTATTTATTGGTTCCTAAGTTGTGTGGGTTAGAATAATAGAATATCAGGGTTGGAAGGGTCATCTAGTCCAACCCCCTGCTCAAAGCAGGACCAATCCCCAATTTTTGTCCCAGATCCCTAAATAACCCCCTCAAGGACTGAGCTCACAATTCTGGGTTTAGCAGGCCAATGCTCAAACCACTGAGCTATCCCTTGTCTGTTGATTACTTGGAAGAGCTATTACGTTGTTGGTTATTTTTATCGGTAAAAGGTTTGGTCTGTGTTCTGTGGATACAAAGTGACACCTATGGTTTGGCCTCTAGCACAGTGTGGCTTGGTGGTAGTGCAGCTAGGGGAACTATCCCTTCATTAGCCTGTACACAAGGCCAGTCCATTGCAGGCAGATTCCTACAACAGCAGATAAGTGGTAGATGGCTGGGACATATGTGGATTTGGTTATATTTATTGGTTAGTGGGTGAGATTAGTGTTCTAAGTAACATTGTTGTGTTCTAATGTGTAAGAGAACTCATTTTTAAGGTTTTGAGTTTTGGGCTATAATTTCATGCTTAGAATTGATAGTTGACATTTCTGTGTATTTCCTGCAGTACTGTGGGTGGGTGGGAATGTTAGGGGTAGTGTTGTTGATGTTCCCGTTAAAAGGCCAGGAACTGAGAAAGTTTGGTTACACTGAAAGAGAGAAATTTTTTACAAAAGTGCTTACAGTGGATTTTTGGGGGTTATGTTGATTGGTTGGAGGATGGAACTATATATTGTCACTCCTAGTATCAATTTTAAGGAACACAAAAGGGATCCTTTATGCCAGACTCTCTAAGTCTCTCTGGGTCTTAGGTCATAGTTTGAGGAACACAGCCAGTGCAGCACGGAGTTGGCTTAGATTACGCACTCATGAAATGGATTGCTGAGCAGACTAACTTTGAGAGGCAATTGTGGTTTTGTTGTGTTCATTTGTTAGTGGGTGGATGGAATGAGGGGTCTGTGTGGGTGGAGTTGGGTTTCAGTGTGTGAGATGCTGCTACACCAAACCTGTCAAGTGTCACTTCTCTTGCATGGCATGCACACATTAGGCCCCCTTGTCACGCATAGAGTGACCAGACAGCAAATGTGAAAAATCAGGACAGGGGGTGGGGGGTAATGGGAGCCTATATAGAAAAAGACCCCAAAATCGGGACTGTCCCTATAAAATCGGGACATCTGGTCACCCTAGTCACTCATCGCTGCATCTGCACTGGATTTTTCCACAGCCAGTATAGCTGCCCCAGAGTGATATTAGCCCTTTTCACAACTGCATCACATCGTTGGTTAATATACTAGTTGTGGTCCATTATAAAGCCAAGATCCTTTTCTGCAGTACTATGGCTTTTCAATTATTCATCATTTTGTATTAGTACAGTTGATTTTTTTATTCCTAAATGTAGTACTTTGCACTTGTCTTTATTTCAGCTTGTTGATTGCAGACCAATTCTCCAATTTATCAATATCATTCTGAATTCTAATACTGTCCTCCAAAAGTGCTAGCAACCCCTGCCAGCTTGGTATCATCCAGAAATTTTATAAGCATACTCTCCATGCCATTATTCAAGTCGTTAATGAAAATGTTGAATAGTATTGGACCCAGGACAGATCCCTGCAAGACGTCCTTCCAGTTTGACAGTGAACCATTGATCACTACTCTTTGAGTACAGGTTTTCAACTAGTTGTGGACACACCTTATAATAATTTAATCTACAACACGTTTTCCTAGTTTGCTTGTGAGAATGTCATGTAGGACTGTGTCAAAAGCCTTTCTAAAATACAGATATATCATGTCATCTACTAGGCCAATAAGCTTGTCAAAGAAGGAAATTAGGGTAGTCTGGCATGATTTGTTCTTGACAAATTCATTTTGGCTATTCCTTATAACCCTATTTATCCTCTAGGTGCTTGCAAACTGATCGTTTAATAATTTGTTCCAGTATCGCTCCAGGGATCAAAGTTAAGCTGACTGGTCTATAATTCCCCATGTCCTCTTTGTTCCATTTTTAATGATAGGAACTATGTTTGTCCTTCACTAGTCCTGTGGGATGTCACCTGTCCTCCATGAGTTCTCAAAAATAATCACTAATGTTTCCGAGGTTGTTTGGAGGACATTGGTTGCAATAGTTTATTGCCACTGCCGTAACACAACAGCTACTATCACATTATAACATCGAAACTCAGCAACTAGAAAACAGTCTAAAACCCAGGGCCCCTAAACAATCCTTGTTGTCAACTCCTCAAGTTAATGTTGGTCCTCCCTGAACTGCAATTGTCCCAAATACTCCAGCCCCACTGTTCCAACTCCCACTGGACCATCATATCTTCCCAATGCCAAATACTGCTCTCCCTAATTTATGGTACTCTGGACAACCAGATCCCTGGCATTCCTACTCTCCTCTTTCACTCTGAAGAGTCAGGACCAAACAGGGGAATGAACACTACGAGTGCCAGGTTCTGTGACGAGGGGAAGAGCAAAGGTTGGCTTCTTTATCTACCCTTGCCCTTGATGTAGAAGAAATTCCCAAATATATATCTGTGTGCATTTTGTGTGTGTGCATTTGTGTGTGTGTGTGTGTGAAATATGTGTGAGGTGTGTGTGTGTGAACCCTCTTGGCACAAACCTCATTTCTGGGAGTGGTGAGGGATTGGCTCCTGATTCCATCCGTGCCACCCATCCCCCGTCCCGCTGCTTGAGAATTGGCCCAAGAGGAATCCCTTCTCCCTCCCAGCTTTCTGTCTATTTATATACATACTTGCATAGCTTTGCAGGGGAAAATTAGTAGCTTGCTTTTATCTGTAAGAAATGCCACACATGGAGCTGCTTAAAACGTGGCAGCTATGCCAGCTCCTGTGATAAATGATTCTTTTAAAAAATGTCTGTTTGAGTAATTTCATGATCAAAACTAATATTGTAGTTATCATTCCTATTTATTTCTTGTAGTTTATTTTTTAAGAACAATATAAAATATAGTAACTGGGGAATGGGAGAGGAGCACCCTGATGGAAAGAGTTAAAAACTTCAGACAGGCCTGGAGTATTTTAGCCATCTCCTCTTTTTGATTAAATTTAGCACACTAATATACATACTGGATATGTCAAGAACAGAATGTATTTTAAAGAGCTTACAGTGGTTCAAACTCTGAAATATAACAGCAGAAGTAAAAGCATCAGGTTTTGTGTACATATGTATCTATTATATTCTGTAGTTAATGTATGTATACTGTAGAAGATACACTGGAAAATCGCAAGTCACTTAAAATGTCACAGACTGGAGTATGTCTGAATTGTGCTGTCAGTGTGGAGAATGAATTCAAATAATAGGTGCCATTACTGTAGCATGAAACTATTAGTTAAAGTTCACAGTGCTTGGCTAGACCATTTAGACCTTTATTAGGAAAAAAAATGAAATTTTGAATGTTCTTATATTCTTCCTTAATTTGAGCAAAGGCTCAAAGTTTAACCAAAAGTATTTGGAAATAAGTTCCACCGCTGTACTCTTAGTCCAAGTTCCACTGAGCAGAGGACACAACTGCTTGTGCCTGGTGCTCACTAGTATCATGAGAATGTTAAGTTTGACACAAGGTGGACTGACAAGTTGTTATTCTTCTCATTCTTACATCTATTTAATGATCTGCACCTGAGCTCCACTGTGTTGCATGACACTTATTAGCAATCTACAGGTCTGAGACAACTGTTGTTTATCCATATTTCACCTGTGATTACATTAACAAGAGATGATGTGCCGCAGTGGCTGGTGCCAGCTGAAGGTCACGGGGAGAGCAAAGGAAGGATTAGGATTTGTCTGTCACTGTGGGTACTGCAGACTCAGTTTCACTGAAAGCAGTGATCTCACATCATTAATATCAATGGGACATAAGTGCGTGCTACCTGCATTAGTTCCTCGGTTCCAGGAGTGGAAACATGGAGCTATTAGCGCATCTCATTCACATCCTAGATAAGAATGTTGAAATAGTTCCACATGGCAGATGAACAAAAGAAGTCATTAGGCTTGTGCTTGTCCACATGTACTCAGCTGGCTGACAGAAAGTGCCCCTGCTATTTTAAATCAAGACTGAGAGACTCAAGGCTACTGATTTACTGAATTTCACTCAACTCTGAATCATTTTTTTATTTTTCTCGTGAGGAGCTGCTTCAAAGCAACTAAGTCTCATTGACTAAAACAGCTACTTTGATTTTCAGCCATGCACAGTCTAATAATATTATTGTGTGGAAGAGAATGATCGTATTTTTTTTAATTAGAAATTCTCTGGGAGCCTATGATAGAATATAAGCTTTCAGATATAGAGCAATTTTAAATAAGCATCTCTCTCTCTCTCTCTCTCTGTGTGTGTGTTTGTGTATACATACACTTGCATATATTTCTGCATATTATAGATAGATATGTCTGTGTGCGTATTAAAGAAAGGAAATAGTTTTTCTGACTCCTTATTTAAATTCACAGAGTGCTGTTCTGCAGGCACTGTGTGCTTGCATAAGTGGTAACTGACTTCTTCCTTTTGTTTCTTTTCTTTCCTGCCTTATTTTTTTCTAGCAACATTTTTTTCCTTTTGCAAATCATGCAGACACTTGGGCCCCTGCTGGGCTGGTGCAGCCACCAGCAACTTCACAGGAAAACCCTCCAATCGTCTGTAAAGCATATAAAACGACACCATTTTGCAGACAGGAAGAGACTGCAAGGTGGTGAGCCCCTTCAATGCCTATTGACTCCATTGGGGAGTTCTGGGGACTCAGCACCTTGCAGGAAGTGCTCAGGATCAGGGGGGCAAATTTGCCTAAATTGTCTCTGAATGACAAACTAACTGTCCCCATCTGGAGTGAAAACAATCACTAGATCTCCCTGCTTCAATCTCAATTAAACAGACATTAAAGAATGCTTGTATACCTCTCCTCTCCATCTCATTGGTACAAGGGCCTAATCCAAACCTCACTGCATGTCAACAGAAAGACACCCAGTGACTTCAGAGTAGCAGCTGTGTTAGTCTGTATCCGCCAAAAGAAAAGTAGGACTTGTGGCACCTTAGAGACTAACAAATTTATTTGAGCATAAGCTTTCACAAAGCTTATGCTCAAATAAATTTGTTAGTCTCTAAGGTGCCACAAGTCCTCCTTTTCTTTTTCCAATGACTTCAGTGGCTTTTGGTTCTGGCCCGACTTTCTGGATGTTTCAGGCTTTTTTTATAAGCGATACAGCTGAAGAAGCATAATTTTAACCAGTTCTATCACGGAAAAAGCTACTTGTTTTTGTAACTTTCTCTCAGCTGTTTCCATTGAAGTAGAATACGCTGGCTTTCTAGAGTATGCCATTCTTTTTTTGGCTTGTTCCTCGTGAACCAAACATAAAATCATTATTTTGTTTTGGGGACTCATTGGTATTTAAAACCAACTCCCAACATCTCACAAGATGCAATTGTACTTGTAAGTACAGTAATGGGCAATAAATAAGAAAGATTAAGAACACTGTAACCAGGTTGTAGTGAAACAACAAAAAAGGCTGCTGCATTCTTTTTAAACAAACAAAAAGCATAATTGGAAAAAATCATTTTTATGTTCTCTTACATTAAATGGGACCAATGAGTGAAACATTCACTGATGAATTACTCCTCTAATCTGCGGAGGAAAAACAGCTACTGGCAAATTAAAGAGACTTGGAACAGAGCCATGAGAACTAAATGGCTAAAAATGAAAACAGGCAAACATTTGAAGAGTATTCTACAGAACACAGATCTTTCAACACCTCCCCTTTTTCCACCGTTAATTCATTGTCATGGAAACTGAATTTATCAAAATGTTCTCGTTCACTCCTAGTGACCCAGTGAGTCGACTTACAGAGCTGGTGAAAGGTAACTCAGGCTGAAGCAATTTTTAGAAATGATACGTAGCAGTTCATAAATTGGTGAATTTTGAATGGTGCCATTGTGCCTCCCAAACAGTTTTCCACAGTCTCAAAAGACTCTTTTAATCTGCAAACCAGAGGGGTCTGAAACCCCTCATGAACAAGTTAGTAAGGAAAACATGTATAGATTTAGCTCCCCTTTTCTCCCCCTTAATTTGTTTTTCTTCTCACCCTGTTAGAATTTATGTTTAAAATCCTGTTATTTGTGTCTTTTATTTACTTTATGCATTCTCCACAGCATTTTCCTTTGCTGATTTCTAGCCCAAGGGTACAAAAATCCCTCAGCTCTTCATCACAATCATCTCTCCTTATCTCTTGTTAAAGGTAGGTGTTGACTATCAAGTGTGACACACAATGACTACTTTATGCTGCCACCTTTGCCAAATCTGAATTAACCATGAAAGTCTGGGTGCCTTCACCCAGAAGGTGGACTTGGGTGGTTTTTTTTCATCAAATAGAAATAATGTCATTTATTATTATTACTATTATTATTTAAGGATTTTACAGCTTCCACGTAGCTGCCAAATTCAGTCAAGGTTGATTTTTACTTTATTTTATGTTAGCAATTAGTGACTTGTTGTCATGGAAACCACACTTCACACAATTCTGGAACTTAAACTGCTGAATGTGATCATGCAACAGCCCTTCCTTCTTTTAGCCTCAGTAGTTAGTCTTTCTTTGTGTCATCTTGATTACAGATTCACATAAAATATCTATAAACATGCAAAATAATAGCAGAGGGCTACATCAATTAAAATTGAGTATTCAATAATTTATTCTTTAATTAAACTCTTTCCTTTTCCTATTCCTGTAACCTTTCAAGTGTTAAAGCAGACATAAGAGCTCATCATTTGGTAAGAAATATCTTTTCTAATTAAGAGTTTGTGAGACAATAATGAAGAAAAATAAAAATTAGGATTTCAGATTCTTTTTTGGCTTTTCATGTTTAATGTAAAGGGTGAAAATTAGGAGACTTCACTGATAAATCTTTTCTAGGTGAAATATCTGCAGTGAAGGTTATAATCTTTATATGTGTTTTGTGTATGTGTGTGTACAGGGAGGAGGGTGAATGCTACCCATGCTTGCTTGCTGTCAGATGAGATGAGTCAGGATACAAAAGTCAAAAGGAGGTGACACAGTATGTGAGAGTTGTGTGCATGTTTTGCATATGTGGCATGCTGTAAATATGTTGGGATTTGGAAACAAAATTCACTGTAACTTCACCATAAAACCTGCATTGTAAAACAGGAAAAACACGGAAGGAGGTAGTAGATTTTATTTCTTGACTTGTGAATGATCCCACAACCCGTTAGAATACCACAGTGTAAAATATATTGTAAAGGCTTGTCTACATGGGAGATTTTTCCAACTATACCCATATAATTATATGGGTATAGTTAAACTGATATAATTATACTGGTATAAACACCCCATGTGGACACTCTTATACTGGAATAAAAGTGTGCAGACGAGGAATTATACTGTTATAACTCTAGCTGTTTAAGTTCACAGCCTACTTTATACTGGTACAACTTTCCTGTGTAGACAAGCCCCAAATGTAATTTACATGTACATATGGGGGCTGTTTTCCTCTCTGTGGGCCTAAACCTGAAAGGTGCTGAATAACTCCAAGTCAGTGAGTGTTCAGGGAATTTACACCTTTCAGGAGGCTCTCAACACCTTGCAGGATAGGCCCTGACCTTCAGGATTAGGCCCACAGGGAGGAAAACAGCCCCCATATGTACATTTAAATTGAACTTGAAACAGGATTGAAGCACGTTTGAAGAAAAATTAATTTTCTCACTCACTCTCTCAATGCAGATATAAACAGTTTGACCAACTGTGTCTTTATTATCAAGAAGGAAAAAGCAATGGTAACATGATCAGTGCCCCCACATATTTATTTTACCCACAGTGGAAAACTGATGTATCAGAAATGAATCTAATTACCAAACACGACATGTTAGAGATTTTTTTGGTTACTATTGGTAAATCCTGACACAGTATGTCAAATTTTCTCCCTTCTCCCATGCTTTTGTGAAATCAAAGCAGTCTTATTGAAATCAACCCATTTAAAATCAATGTGATTGCATAGATGTACAGGTCAGAATTTGGTCCAGTGCACTACATAGGGATACACTTTGTTTTGTTGACATGTGTAAGACATGATGCCTCATAGTAGTGATTCCGTGAATATCTATTTTTTAAAACCTCTTTTCCAACTATTACACCTGCTATCAGTTCAGGTAACTGTCCCTTGATTCCAATTTCTTTGGAATAATTTTCAGAACAACATGCTCATCTGACAGTATTTTCTCATGACCTTTTGGAACAGTAGATTCTACAAGGGCAGGATGTAAATAAAGCCTTTACAAATATATCGTCAATCATTATACTAACTATGTAGTACCCACAATTTAATAGAATCTTTCTTGAACAATTCCAATGCATTTTGGTTTATTACATGTATTTTAGAGGCTCGTAGTATATTAACGCCTCTTATTCGTTGTGCTCTTCTAATTTAATTGTTTTTGTGAACTTATCAAATTTTATCTTTGAGTTCATTAAAAACATGCTGAGTGAAGAAGATCAATTTACTAATTCAAGTTTAGAAAGGAACAAAGCATTTGCACTTGAATTTATGTCATGGTTATTGTGCAGTAGCTTCAGAGGAAAATAAACCTTACAGTACAGCAGAGTGCTATTTTTCAATATACAAAATTCAGCAAACAAAAGTCTTTTGCAAATCAGATGGAAATGAAATTCGAAAAAAGAGGCTATTAAACCTGGTGATTTTCTTCAAAGTGTGTGGGGTTTTTTTATTTAACTCTTGTAACATGTTTAACATTCTTGTACTAGGAAAGACAATAGGATATGACAGGTTCCTTGACAGTTTGCTAACACAAATTAACCTCATTTATGGTAAGACTGGCTGTGTGTGAACATCTACTTTTGCTGTGCTATGTAAAACATCTCTGAATTGTGGTCTGCACTGGGAGGTTTGCTTCCTAAAGCTTAGATGTTTTGTGGAATAGTGTCATTTATGCTATGCTGTATCAAATGATTTACTTACATGAATGACCAGTTAGTTCCGTATGACAGTGGGGAAGAATAAGAAAGAAAGAATACACCCTTTTCCAGGCTGGATTTTTAATTTGCCATTGTTACTCTTTTACAACCCCATTGATTTCTATGGGATTGCACCAGTGTAACTAGAGGGAAACATTTGGCCCTAGATCAGTCTTTAATAAAGAAACCAGCTAGTCCAACTTCAGTGGGAGAAATTTGGCAAAACAAATTGTATTACAAAGAAATAATAGCCCATTTAAGGAACATTGTTTTTGACCCAGGTTTATATTTGTTTCTTGTATTTTTGTTCAGTTTGACAAATTAATAAATCACTACCATCTAGAAAAAAGAAAAAGACTTTAGGAGAGTACATGATACTAAAAAGAAAAGCAGTACTTGTGGCACCTTAGAGACTAACCAATTTATTTGAGCATAAGCTTTCGTGAGCTACAGCTCACTTCATCGGATAGCTCATGAAAGCTTATGCTCAAATAAATTGGTTAGTCTCTAAGGTGCCACAAGTACTCCTTTTCTTTTTGCGAATACGGACTAACACGGCTATTACTCTGAAACCTGTCATGATACTAAAGTTATTCCTTAAGAGGTTGGTGTTAGCCAAGATAACTATTAGGGACAATTTGTCTACATCTAAAGGTGACTATTGTTCTGAATTCAGTTTTTTAAGAGGTGGTAGTTGGCAGATGAAAATGTTGAAAAAATGTGTCAAATAAAATAAACATAAACATATGCCAGTGAACTTTCTGGGCTGGATATTTACAAATAGAAGTATCTTGGAGAACTCTGCCTTCTCACACCTCCTGAAAGAATGAGTTATGTTTTCCTTCTCACGTTGAAGGACACTACTGAATACTGAGAGGATGTTGTGAAGGCCAAGATTATAACAGGGTTCAAAAAAGACCTAGATAGATTCATGGAGGATAGATAGGATAGACAGGTTCATCAATGGCTATTTGCAAAAATGGGCTGGATGGTGTCCCTAGCTTGTGTTTGCCAGAAGCTGGGAATGGGCAACAGGGGATGGATCACTTTATGATTACCTGTTCTGTTCATTCCCTCTGGAGCACCTGGCATTGGCTACTGTCAGAAGACAGGATAGTAGGCTAGATGGACCATTGGTCTAACCCAGTATAGCTGTTCTAATGTTCTTATTTTACTGAGCTAAGCAACATAAGAAAGATCAAAAGGTCAGGTAAAACATTTTCCCCTAGCCTGTGATAGTGCCAGATCCCAAATATCAACCAAGTTTTGGCTCGGTGAGTTCTTGAATGGAAGATCGTACTGGAAAACCGATGGTGCTACATAAAGTGGTGTTTGAGGTTTCAATAGGTGGCACTTTCCATTTTGAATTTAGTTCTGAACCAAAGAGGAGAAATTAAATAGGACTTTCTTGGTGCTCAGCACTTTTCAAAATCAGGTCTGTTCTTTAGCATGGATTTCAGCACTGAGCTTTAAGCTCCTGTTTTTGAAAATCTTGACCTTTAATGGCACCGAGTTTATGCTGATAAAGCCTTCAAGGTATAATCATATCATCATATTTCCTGTACATGACACATGCGTTACAGATAAACTATTTCAGGGGTGTGTCCAAAATATGTTTATGGACTATTTCCTGTACAGTTAATGGTAAGTTAGATGCACTGGTTTCCTTAGGTCTAACTGTGTGCAGGTCTCACATGGAATCTTAAAAAGCTCTAAAAATAGACTAAAGGAGTTTTTCTATACCCCAAAATGTCAAGACATTAACATCCGATATCTTGGGACCTTCCAAGCTTAGAAGGTGGGAAACTGATCCTTTCCAATGGTATAAAGCTCTCATTTTTAGGCTTATAGGGATGCAAAGACTTAAAAGTTATGACAATTTTATATATAGAAAAGCTGTCCTGAATATTGCTCACCCTGCACTTCAGGTAGGTGTAATTTTGAGGAGGATTTCCATATTTGGAGGGAGAAAGAGGGACCTTTTTTCTAAATAGGTTCATTTTTTAAATGCTCAGGGTTTTGAAGTAGTTCAGGAAGAGATGGAGTAGATAGAGGTCAGGTGACACAGTTAAAGGTGTATGGTAAATTAATTTATCACAGGGCTCTGCAATTTATCATATAGATATCTCCACATATGTGGATCATGTGTATACTTACGTAGCTCTGTCTGAAAGTAGAGTTTGAACACTCAGTTTTGTACAAATTATGTATGAGCAGAGAAGGGCAATTTTAATTGCTGCCTATTAAAAAGGCAGTTCAATTAGGAGGAAAATATAGATGTAGATTATGATGAGTTCTTTTTTGACCTGGTGTTCATCAGTGACGATTGTCTGATCTTAGCTTTTTCGATGGTGAGACTGAAATTGTAATTAATTGTAGGTTTGGGAATGAATAAAAATTCACTAGCTCAATTCACTGCAGTATAGCAGTTTAGTGAGTTGAATGATGGGTCACTATCTGAAAGTGTATGTCACAATCAAGGTACTTTTCTATTTAGGGCCTTCTGTAAAGTGGCTGAATGATGGCAGAGCAATTCATTTCCATTTGCTGGTTAACCATGGAGGAAAAGGAAAAAAAAATCTGTTTGTGTTTTAGGGACTTAACAGGATTCATGATGAGCAAGAAGGATATTCTTCTTACTTGCATTACCTTGTGTTAAGCCCATTTTGGAGTAGAGTGATGTGGATGGGAGACATCTCTCCGGAGCAGACGTGCCAAACCTGTGAAAAAAACCGCAGAAATTGGGCTTGTTTTTGGCTTAATTGGCTTGTGAGTTGCTTGTTGGCTAATTTTTGGCTTGTAGCTTGTTTGGCTTGTAGCTTGTTGCTTGTTGTAGCTTGTTGCGTCTTTTTTTGATCAGCTCCAGGCAAGCAGCGGCAAGGGGGGGGCAAAGGGGAGGGACAAGGGGCAAGCAGGGACAAGTGAGAGGGAGAATAAGGAGTGCACAGCGGGCCCACCACAGTCCTAGACTGCACGCTGGGGGGATCTAGTCACATAGAGTGTTGGCTTGTTTTGGCCTTCTTTTGAAATGGGATTAGCTTGATTTTTGGCTTATTGTGAAAGTTGGGGTGCTTATTTACTGTGTGAGATTTGGCAACTGTGCTCCAGAGCAACATTTCATAATAAATAATCCTACCATACATAAAAATATTCAGTTATCTGTTTATTTGTGCAGAAAACTACTTACACATTTCTGACCAGATTTAGAAGAACAATATTGCTTAGTACTGTATGTGTCATAAAAAACTTACAATAGTAGATTTGGATATTTTTAGCTTGAAATCCAAGATTTTCAAAGGTGACAAGTGATTTAACACCTTATTTTGTGGATTCCCTAACTGAGACACCCTAAAGGGGCCTGAATTTCAGAACAGTGGTGCTCAGTGCAGTCTGAAAATCATGCCCTTTTAAGATGCCTCAAATCGGGAACCCACGAATTGAGACAATCAAAATTGCTAGTTGTTTGAAAATCCTGGCCAAAAATATTAAGATTTTTACTGATCAGACAGTTTTATGTTTGAAATCATCTTAAGTCAAATATGCTGCATACTCACTGGAGCTCGGTGAAAAGTAACAAACCTGGTATATAGATTTTACTGGTTAATATTTTTGTCATTTCTTTCCAGGCCATGTTGTTCCCCTGATATTGTTTCTTATTATATTTATTCAAAATGGGCATTTTTCGCCTTGAAAGCACAGAAGATATTAAAATATGTCCCATGCTTTTGTAGCAGATTGATTTTCATATAAAAGAAATGATGAATTATTGTTTGAACAATTTTGAAAATTGTGTCTTTTTTTTTTTTAAATTTAAAACTAGGAAAATGTGGGGGTATGTCAACACTGCAGGTGGAACTGTGCTTTCCAGCATGGGTAGACAGACCCATGATATTTTTGCTCGAGTGCTAAAAATAGCAGTGTAGCCGGGGGTATCATGGGTGGCAGCTCAGGCTAGCTGAACTGAGTGCAAACCTCCCCAGATGCCCTGGGTATGTACTTGGGTGGCTAGCCTGAACTGCTGTCTGTGCTACCTCAAACTACACTGCTCTTTTTATCTTTCTAGCTTGAGTAGAATTAGCATGTCTGTCTACCCTCCCTGGGAATCACGGTCCCAGCTGCAGTGTAGACGAACCCTTGGAGAGAAAAATGCAAAGTTCATGTTTTGTGTTTAAAACCTAAACACTTTTGAAAAATTGAAATGAGACACAAAGCTCTTGATTTCTGGGATTGTGTAAGTTTGTTTCACATTTTGTGTGAAGATCTCTCACTTTCTGACAGCGATACTCTAATGCAGGGATCAGCAACCTTTGGCACACGGCTCATCGGAAATCCGCTGGCGGGCCAGGATAGTTTGTTTACCTGCAGCATCCGCAGGTTTGGCCAATCGCAGCTCCCACTGGCCACGGTTCGCTGTTCCAGGCCAATGGGGGCTGCGGGAAGTGGCGCAGGCGAAGAGATGTGCTGGCCGCCACTTCCCACAGCCCCCATTGGCCTGGAACAGAGAACTGCGGCCAGTGGGAGCTGCGATCGACGAACCTGCGGATGCTGAAGGTAAACAAACCATCCCAGCCTGTCAGAGGATTTCCCTGACGGGCTGCAGGCCAAAGGTTGCCGATCCCTGCTATAATGGAACAATAGGTAATAATATGGGAGTTTTTATCCAGGTACTGAATATTTATTAACTTATTAAAAAGGATTACAAAATGTTACAGATAAGTGTCATAGTTTGAGGAGACTAGCCATATTACCACAGGTAGCCATAGACTTGATAGGGCCTCTTTGCAACTCAGGAAGTCTTGTGTAACTGTGCAGCATAAGTGGGAAGGAGATGACTGCAGCACCTCAGTGATTGTTGGGAGAGCTTGCCATTAGGAGTGGAGTGGGGAGGGTTTCAGCAGCTGGTAGATGGGTTGGATAGGGTACCAATTCCTGCAGAAGCATGAAGGGTTGGTTCTTCCCAGTTGTGAATCCCCATCTTGAGAAGTCAGCAGAATTGTTCTATTTCCCTTTTGTACTTGTCCCCCTTTTCTTTGTTTTCCCATTTGCTGCTTCCTAATTGTGAAGCTGAGAGGGTGACTCTCTCCTGACATTAGTGCTACTCCTCCGTGTGTCTGGTAGAATGTTTCATATCAGCTTTTCCTCCATCTTCTCCATCTGTGATGTGCTCAGTTTCTTGGAGGTTGAACCCTGTGCTCATTCCCGAATGGACACAGCAGTGTGCTTCTCTTTTGCTATAAATAATATGTCTTTAACAGGTGTTGACCATCATCCATGTTGAACTTTCCCCCAGAAATAGCTGTATGCAGTGATTCTGAGATAGGATAATGATCAAGCTTACATTTCTAATATATAGCACTATTCATCATGAAGAATCCCCATTATTCTTTTTCTAACGATCTCAGCAGCCCAGACAGGGTTGCAGCAGTACTGATGTGTGTGTGTGTATGTAATTGGGGCATGGCAGCGCCTAACTGATATTTCCTGTCCCTGGAAGGCGTAGTGTATGAAGGATTGATCAAATGGATTTTGGAAGGGTGCAGCTGCTGCAGGCTGGTCATTTAGGGTGGCCAACCAAACACAAAATAAAGGCAAATAAAATGGTAGCTAAAGGCAAAGAAAACTGTCGGTCCAGTCTTTTGTTATAGCTGTGCTTCAAGCATCAGTGCATGTAACAAGCTCTGAACTGGCCCTTGGATGAAGTGGTGTAATTTGAGGCACGTAAATCACAGATGCTGGCTTTTATTAAATAGCGGCAGGACTTAGCAGTTTCACCAGCTCATGGGGAGAAAGTGGGGACCCTTCCCAAGATAGGTTCCAAGTGTCCTTCAGACCTAGCTGTCTAACAGGACCATGTGTTGTACACGTGTGTCAGAGTGAGGTTCACTGCAATGTGCGGGTAGCTCTGTGCACATGTGCCCTATTTAAATAACCATCTGATCATGTAGACACAAATACTAAATGATATCTATAAATGGATCATTTTGCGTAACAGGGATATAGCTAATAGCGACAGTGTAGGCATATGTTCTTTCTGTAATATTTTAATTATAAGAGTTCTTGTCAGTGGTAATGATAAAAACTTTTGGCCATATTCTCAGGCCTACTCTGGGCCCTGCAGTCTCTGGTGTAGAGGCATGTTTGGGCTGGGGTCGTGGTGGCCAGAGCACAGGCCCCTCCTATCTCCAGTTGATGAGAGCCATTATCAGTTGGATGAATTGAGAGCATCCCTTTAGACGGTTCTACATTCCATCAAGTCTACTGCAACAGGTTAGAAGTTCAGGAGCTGCATTGTTTCTCTCATGTCCCGCTCCTGGGCAGCACCCAGTGGAAACTGAGCAGAGTAGAGCAGACCCATTTAACAGTAACAGGGCTAGTCTTTTTTTTCTCCCACAGACTGTTTGGATATTTCTGGTTAGGTTGCTGTCTAAGAAGTAACATGTCAATATTTGCTGTTTTAAAATAGATACAAAAATAAACACAAAATGCTACATTAAAAACAATGGACTTGGTTCTCCTCTTTCACAAGATTTTCATCAGAATTACTCCAACTTCCGGAGAGTTACTGCTGATTTACACTGGTGTAAGTGAGAAGAACATCAGGCCCAATCTGAAGGACCTGACTTAGAGACAACTGCAAAGGATTTCAGAGACGCTATCCTCAGTTCCCCCTGCTGTGCCTTGGTACTACACTTAAAACAGAACTGCATGGGATATAATGTTAAACTGTTTGGATACCACTGCAATACAAGATCAGCTAAGGACCTCATCGCAGTAACTTTGAGTTTGAATTTCCCTGCTTTCATTGGTTTGTGAGTCTGTCTGTGAGATTTGAACAACCTCTGTATTTGCTAGTAAATAATGAAATCAGTAGATTAAGATGACAGTTAGTTCTTTTACCTCCACCTTGTACTGCACTGCTACTATCAGCACATCTTTATTGAACAATAAATGATAGGTTAGCCTGGAATAGCTGCAACAAATTTTATTTAATTTTATTAGTCATATAATAATTTTATTTCCCAATGCAGTATGTTTCTCACACATTTTATATTCTGTGCTTTGTTTTATTTAGCCATTTTCCCTTCCTAATTAAAGCTCCATTAATTCACTTCACTACAGCAATCATCCGTGGCTGGGGAGGAGGATGGAAGGGGAGAGAGAGAGAGAGCGAGCGAGCTGTTGAGTAAATGAAGCATTACCCATGACTGCTGCACCACCACCGTCTGTGCTTGTACGAGCACCGTATACCCGCTTCCGAGCATAACAAAGGTAACTCATTTCCTCGTGCTTTCCATGCTCAAGGGCAAGTTACCTTCACCACAGAGAGAATAAGGACTGGCTGGTGTAATTTTGGAAATATGTAGCAATTACTCGCTGCAGAAACTCAGATTCCAGCTCTTCTTAATGAAGAATGACAAAGACCTGGGTTCAAAGAGGGTGGCCCACAGCTGCAAAGGTTCACTATTCTGTACCATTAGTTTGCAGAACCCCCACATGGATTAACTATCCTTTCCTTTTTTCCTCCCTTCTTTCCAACTTGTTTTCATGATCTGGTCAGCTTCTTAGTGTCTCATCTATTCCTCTCTTCTTTTCCTTTGCATGGTGTGCTTACTAATGATCAGATTAGGCTCATTTGATTATTCCCTCTTTATATTACCTCTGTTTTTGACTTACTATATCTTAAAATTTAAGAATATTTATGCTTTCTTGACATAACCTATTCACTTACTTTATTTAAATGAATGGCATCAAATGTTTCCTTATTTTCCAAATTCTTTTAACCATGCAGTCTTTGTAGTTTTCCATACTCAGGTGAAACCTCCTTGGTTTCTTTTATTGTTCTCCATATATGTATGTATCCAGGCAGAAATACGCTTAAAGTGCTGGCTTAAAATAACAAAATTCAAGAACTTCAGAATTAAAGCTCATTTCAGTGTGATATGCCTAAGTATACATCACAGCTGTATAAAGCTATACTCTGCTGTATGTGTTTGATTCCTCCTGAAATGGACACAATCAGATAGGTAAAGCTGGAACACGTAGCTTAATACTTGAATTTCCAGGTTTTATTCAGTTTAAAACAGACACTTGGCAATTTTTAAAATGGGGGTGAAGAGTTGGTTTGTTTGTTTGCGTATTTATTTGTTTTGTTTCATGTTTACAATTACTTTGTGAAGATAATTTTGGGTGAAAAAAAGCAAATATATCTG
Organism: Lepidochelys olivacea; assembly: GCF_965140295.1. Taxonomy (NCBI): domain Eukaryota; kingdom Metazoa; phylum Chordata; order Testudines; family Cheloniidae; genus Lepidochelys; species Lepidochelys olivacea. The sequence goes on along the minus strand of NC_140411.1, from coordinate 69,222,326 downwards.
AAGAGAGGGTCTGAGAGATATCTGAAGAGCTGACCTCCCTGCTTTGAATTGGAAGTTGTTTGGAACAATAGTTGTCCTTTCTGAATTTTACCTGCTGAGTGTTGGTTTTGGAACAATAGATTTTTCAAAAGCACTTAGGAGCACAAGTCTCATTTATTTTACATGGCACATAGACACCTAAGTCCCTTTGTGGATCTAGCCTTAGGTGACTTTGGAGCACAACTGCTACTTTAGGAACCAAAGTCCAAAATTTAGATTCTCAAACCCTCCCACTCAGTTGCCACTCAACTTTGTAGGTGCCTAAAGTCCCCAGGCATCTAGGCCTCTGTCAACAAAGTCAGGTAAGTTACTATAAATCTGCCAGTGAACATGCAAACTGATGTCTAAGTCTCAATCTCCTGCACCTATCTCCTGTATAAGACTCTGAGGGATCCTCAGACTAGTCTTTCCCCTGTGCAATCTGGTAAGCATTTTCAGAGGCTAACTGATCAGTCCCCACACCAAACACACCTGCTGAAGGAGTTGGTAGTGGTGCCCCCATAATCTTTAGCCCAGAGCTCTCACCCTGGATATGGGAGACCTGGGTTCGAATCCTCACTTGGCCTAATATAGAGCAGGGATTTGAACCTCTGTTGCCCACTTTTTTAGGACAGGGCTTCAACTACTTGGCTATGGGATATTCTTCCCTAGGAATCGCTCCTGTTGGAACTATTCCACTTTGTACAAATAATCATTGGAGCAGGGACTTGAGTTTGGGTTCCTGAGTGCTCTAATCACTTGGCTATAGAGTCATTCTCACTCTGTTTCAAAAACTATTTAATTATTTATACAAAGTGGAATAACTTCAGAAGGAGAGCCATCTATCCCAGGGTATGCCATAGGCTACTGGTTAGGGCACTGTTCGAGCTTTAAGGTACGCTGGGGTAGGGCTTGTCAACTCCCTAGAACATGCTGCAAATTGTATAGTTGAACATTATTTCTCCAGATAATTGTCTGTCACCACATTACTTCACTGGGCTTTGAAGGAACTCAGTGCCTTGCAGGAGTTGCTGACACCTTCTAGGACTGGACCTTAAATCTATACAACTGTCCAGAATAACTAAAAAAAATCTTACACTCCTATTGCTTGTCCAAAGTTGATTATAAAAAAGAAAAATAAAGTGTATAGCACTGGGAAACTGCTGATGTCCACATGTGATGGGGGAAAAAAAAGGCAGAGAGAGAGAAAACAAGGTTGATCATTAACAAATACAGATCACGGCTCTTGTTAGCACTGAGCTAGTTGCTTTTGCAAAGCCAGTCAAAGGAGGTTAAACCCTGGGGTAATACACTAATATTCTCAAAGGTGGTAGCTGTTGCTTTAATTTTGAGCACTTCATATCTGTTTATTCTCTAACCTTAATTGTGTTGGACTATAATAACCTTACAAAAATCATTTATAAAAATTGGGCTGATTTTGAATGCTGTTAAATAATACTAATTTGTTGCTCTCATGCTCTGCCAGTGTTTTAATGTTTGTAGAGCAAATAAGGAATTTCTAAACAGTCCCAGAGGGGCATTGTGCTAATTCTTTGTGTGAGAAAAGCCTAATAATTTGAGCATGCCTTAAGCACTACTAGTTTATGATAAGGACTTTATAAAAATGCAATGGCTCTTTAACTGATGGCTCAGTTAAAATACTATGGAGTATAATTGGCTAGGAAAAGAAAATTCTATTCTCCCATGGATTGTATATAAGTGAATGAAGCTTCCTATTCTCCCCATAAATGCACTTCAAAGTGTAGGTGGGATTCCTCTATGAAGATCTTATTGTTTAGGGTCACTATGTTTGAAGGTATGAATACTTTTGGCATTAAGAGCTTTCCCTCTCTAAAAAAAGTCCTCTCCTGAGTGGATGTATTACTTTAAAAAGAGAGAGAAAGAGAAACGCTGTGGGATGAACAACTCTCATCTTGGCATGTCTATTGCAAATCCACACAAATTCATGTACTGGGTGTTCCTAATACAAAAAGTATATTTTACTAAATAACTCTTTCTGAGGTGCTAAGGGCCAGCAACATGAAAATAAGAGGCATCATTTCCACTTAACAAATTACGAACTATACAATCAAGATAAGAGTGATTTATGATCCTCTTGCTAGACCAGTCACACAAGTGCACTGCCTTTAGAATTCAGTGAAAGGCAGACGCATTGTCAGCTATTGATATTATTAACAAGTGACATTAATGTATCACTGTATGGGAATGTACGTAGTTTAATATTCAATGGAGAGCTCTAATTGTAGTTAGCTGTTTGGAATATGCACATCCATTATTCACAGATGCAAGATGTGGATTTTTATTGATTTCTTTTGACTATGTATAAAAAAAGCAGTTAAAACATCTTATTGTTGATCACTTTTTACACACGTGTGAAGTAGCCTGGTCAAAGCTTCAGGAGCAACACAAAGAGAAAACTGTGACAGGAGATGCAGATACAGCAGTCTCTTACGCTATATCATTTTAGGTTTTCACCCACTGAAAGCCTAATGGAACAGCATTACTTTGTATTCCTGTGAATAAGGGCTTGCACACATTCTGCATGATAATGTGCACTTTGGGTTAAAATGTGCACTTCTGGGCTAAACTAATATTTTTTTCCACAGGCAGACATAGCTGCAATTTCAATGTGCACTGTTTTTAAAAGCTTCTCTTATGAAACCATTTCTTCGGGAATCAGGGCACATGTGTGTAGAAAGAGCATAAATATGGTAGTGCATTTTTCTTTCACCTCCAGTCCCCTCTGTGTATTATGTTTCAGCTTTGTTGACCTTCAGTGGGACTTGTGGACCCAAGCCTGTTAGATGCTTTTAAAAATGTCACCCTGAATGTACTTTAAACATTGTTGAAGATTGCTATGATTTCTTTTATGTTTCCCTATCATATTTGTTAGAGTCACTTAACTAGTCACATAGTTTGAATTGTCTACATATGATCCTGTTTTCCGCATATGGTATTGACTAACGCTACTCTTAAAAGAATGGTTATTTCGAGTCTTCTGTAAGGTTTTGGACTTAGATGTTGTCTTTGTAAGAATTCCATTGGCTCCCATAAATGTAAGTTGTCATTATTTCTCTCACTTCTCTGGCATCATACCTTTGATCTTCAATTTGCATAGTGTGTGGTGGCTGTCTCACTATGGTAAGGTAACAGCTATAGTTGGCTTCCTGCTATTTTCAAGTACAACTATTAGTCTGGACAACGGTTTTCTTAGCCATAGTAATAGCTTTGTTTCTTCTGTTGTTGTTCAAATTTTATTTGTAAGTCCAGATTACAAAGCTTAGGTGTGAGTTGCTGGGCTTGTTTTTGACTGATGTCCCATTAGTACTTGTGATAGAAATGTTAAGTCTCTATTGGCAAATTCCCAAGATTCAGTTGGATTAAGCAGAGTTCTTTATAATAATATTCACAATAATACTTAATTTTTATATAATGCCTTTCATCCATAGATGTAAAAGTGCTTTACAAAAGAAGACTAGTATCACTATTCCCATTTTACAGATAAAGAAACTGAGGCACAGAAAAGTAAAGTGACTTGCTGACGGTCACATGTCCAGTTGGTAACATAGCAAAGTCCAGCACTCTATACGCTACGTCATGCTGTTTAAACGTCTTTCATAGAGATTGTATGATATTCACTGAACTCTCAGCTACCTCATCATTTGGTGAAGCTGACGTGATTTTTCTCAAGCTCTGCTATGTCTTAGCAAATACTTGAAATCCCACACTTAAGTACTGCAGTCCACTGTCAGTGACATATTTTATGTCACTCATCATATTGTAGATTGATATGGCTAATCTTGGTACTACTGCTTCTCTTGGTCATTTTGGAAATCTCAATGAATGCAGAATACTAATCAATTAAAAGTAAATAGGTTTTTCTGACAGTTTGAAAGGGTCCCTATGAAGGTAACAGGGAAATGGAACAAGGTAATAAATAATTTATAACTGGAGAAAATTTAATCAAGAACCCCCAATTCCCACTGTCCCCACACACAGGTGCTCAATTACACTACTTCTTAGAAGAGGCAAGAGAGCAATACCTAGGTGTCTGTGACATAAATGAATTTTATTATTAGGGAAGAAGGCATTCAAACATACAAATACAGTAAAGTAATCGATTCAAATTACAATATGATATGTTTATTGTGTAGAGTGCTTTTTATTAAGCTATATCCCAAAACTCTTTACAAAATTAAATAATATATTTCACTATATCATATAAACGACAGGTATCAGCAATAGTGTAGAGACTTTTTATGGTGAATGGATGAGATCATAAAACAATTCAGAGGAGGGAAGGAGGAAGAAATTAGGAGGCATAAATGGGGGAGAAAAGATTGTATTTCAAGTAAAATGTAAAGAAAGATGGAGAGCTGATGAGCTTGATCTCACATCATTAAAAGTGATCGAAGTTATTCCATTGGCTTCATTGGGAGCAGGATCAAGTAGTAAGAGAGTAACAAGGAAGCACAGGGAGTGAAAGAGGAGAAGACTTTTGTCAACAGAAGGGAAACTGTATGAAGAGATAAGAAAATTGCAGATTTGGGTGAAAGGAGGGAGCAGGAAGGAAAGTAATGAGGGACGGGAGGTCCCTGGAGAGGTTTAATAATGATCCACCACACTTCATTCCATTTTGACACCAGCATAGCTCTGCTGAAATTAGCTAACTGAAATCAGTGGAGCTACATCAGCAGAAAAGTAGAGGAGTGTTGCTTCGGTGAATCAAGACCATGGAACAGCATCTTGAAATGGCTTCTGAGGTGAATGCAGAGCCAGTGGAGTTGTTTGAGAAGGGGGAAGATGTTGCCATGTTTCTCTGTATGTGTGTGAAGTCAGGAAGCAGAGGTGAACAAATGCTGGTGTCTAGAAGTCTAGGATTTGGGGAGGCCATACATAAGTGAATTGTAATAGTTCAGGTGAGAGGAAATGAAGGCATGGATATAGATTCTGTACGTTAGTGAGAACAAACCTCTCTATTCCGTTGCTAACTTTGCCATCCTTCTATATACAGGTGTGTAGTGAGCTTACTTAGAAATTTAGTTGTGGCACTTGACTCTGATGGGGTTGAAACTCCTTGTGAAAATTCAATGGGATGGTCACGTGGCTCTTCCAGTGTGAGAACCTAGGGTGGCTGCTGCCATTTTTCATTGGGCCTCCATTTGGGCGATTTGGATTTGGATTTTTTTAAATTAGCTGAGGTGCCAGGATACTTTGGCAGCAGTACCCTAGTATAAACAACTAAATTAATGGCATTACATTCGAAAATCCCTTCCTAGCTTTTTCGTGGCCTCCTGTTGGGTATTTCATGACCCTTCCTCAGCTCTGTTATGTGGGGGACTCTTCTGAATCCACGTGACTAAGTGACTTATCATGGCTGCTATCTTTCCACCCATTACAACACAGAATACATTCTCCTATCCTTTTTCTTACATTGCTCAGCACCTAGATGGTGGCTGGAAGTTTATTAATAAGTATCCCATTTTTTAACATTGGGAAAATGTTACCTACTTAGTGCCTTCATCTCTTTCCCAACTGACCAGGATGATCTCAAGTTGAGGGATAAAACTCTGTACACTCTCTCTCTCTCTCCCTGACACCTCATTAAACTATCGTTTTCAATTTATTCAAAATGGTGTGTCTGTTCTTCTTATTGAAACCCTGCTAGTTTAGCAGCCATGTTAGTCTGTATCCGCAAAAAGAAAAGGAGGACTTGTGGCACCTTAGAGACTAACCAATTTATTTGAGCATAAGCTTTTGTGAGCTACAGCTCACTTCGTCCGATGCAGCCAATGAAGTGAGCTGTAGCTCATGAAAGCTTGTGCTCAAATAAATTTGTTAGTCTCTAAGGTGCCACAAGTCCTCCTTTTCTTCCTGCTAGTTTAGTTGGACTGATCAACATATTCTTTGTTGTATAAACAACATATTCAATTCATGAATCTCACTGGTGGATTTTGTTAAGCTGTTTATAGCCCTTCTAATGGCTATTGTGGTCCTTAGTTGATTGTGAAGATAAAGGGCCTGATTCTTCATTGCCTTGCACCTTGTGTAGTCATTCACACTGAGGAAAAATAGGTGTACGTTGTTACCAAATCAGATTAGTTTAGAACAGCGTTTCTCAAACTGGGGTTGCGTCCGTGAGGGAACTCTAGGGGGTCCGCAGGCCCAGCTGATCTACTCCTCCCTCTCCCTTTCTCAACTCCTCCCCCTCCCTCCCAGCACCTCCTGCACACCAGGGAACAGCTGTTCAGGAGCGTGCATGAGGTGCTGAAAGGGAGGGGGAGGAGCGGGGATGGGGTGTGCTCAGGGGAGGGGGTGGAAAGAGGCAGAGAAGAGGAGGGTGGGTGGAGCAGAGGTGGGGCAGGGGGAAGCAGTGAAGTAGGGCAGGGTCTGGGGCTGAGCAGTGGGTTTGGGGGTCTGTGGAAAATTGTAAATCAAAATGGAGGTCCTCAGGTTGTTAAAGTTTGAGAACCACTGGTTTAGAATGATGCCATTCTGATTGGGTAACATTTTATCGCCATTTTGCGCTCTTTTTGCACAGGAGTAAATGACTGCACAAAGTACAAGTCAGTAGAAAATCAGACCCTATATCTTAACAGCTTTGATATCCTAAGGTGGAGGCTAGGTGGTGATCAAATCTATATCACTCCAGTTTTCACGAGCTTTGTAATCAAGAATGGCCCAGTGGTTAGGGTACTAGAAGAGGAGTTGGGAGAACCTAGGTTCAAGTTCTTACCCCACTACAAAACTTTCTATGTTATGACCTTGAGCAAGCTTCTCTGTGCTCCACATATATAAAATGAGAGTACTAATACTCCACTCTCACCTTGGTGGTGTTAGGTTAAATACATTAGAGATGGTGAAGTACTTCGGGATCTACAGATATAAAAGCCGGGTATTATTTGAACAGGGAGACAGCTTTTTGTTTCTTTCATTTATAGATAATGGAACTTAACCAATCAATTGCCTGAACCTTCTTTTCTTCCTCAGCATTTGTGTGTGTGTGTGTGTGTGTGTGTGTGTAACATCTATGAAAACACACATGATGGCCCTTTCTGATTAAGGCATGCCCCGAATCCTGCAGAAGATGCATCTGCTTATACTGCATCTAGTTCAATTAATTCATATTTTTAAACATGTGGATTGGTGACCAGTGTTTTAACTAAGTTTATGGTATATCTAGCTTTTCAGTGCCAAGTGATGTGAAATTGGGAAATAATTTTGCAAAATTGTGCATCATCTCCATAAGTCTCCGTACATTGGTTTTGTATTGCAGAGTGGGTGTTTTAACAATCTGAATGATTCATTTGAGCAATTAAACATTTTTGCTCATTTCATTGTATGACTAATATAAAAAGCTTCTTTTAATGTTACCTTTTTAGGATTAAATTTTTAGTGCTCAATTGCATGTGCAATTTCCTATCTATATTTGCACAGATACATAATATGATTTCCTGTGCAAATTCCCATGATTGCACATACAAACAGGTTTTAGATGTCAATTGTTCAGATTTTTGCACATGGGTCTGTGATGGGGCATTGGCCCCACACTGGTCTCGAAGGGGTTAATAGAGTCCTAGGGATGCTACACAGGAGGCAGCCAATTAGAGAGGGGCTGAGAGGAGCAGGTAATCTGGCCCTGGCAGGTTCATATAAGAAGAGCTACAGGGCAGAGCAGGGTCAGTTACTCCATGCAGTTTAAGGAGGGAGGACTGGCAGGCAGAAAGAAGCTAGCACCCTGGACGGAGCACTGCTGCTAGCAGGGATGAGGGAGCTAGAGAAAGCTCCTGGCTGGCTGCTTGGATTTGTAGGCTAATGCCCTGAGGTCAGGGCGAAGAGGATGCTGAGGCCACAGGGAATTGGTAGGACAACTGGCTTCAGTCACCAGTAGGGAAGTGGTGGGACAGTTGGACTGCAGCACTCGCCCCCGAAAGGGGAGAAAACATATCATGATGTGGCTGAAGGGCTGTGTCATGAAGAGGATGCCGTGGTCTTTGAAGTGACGTGGGTCCAGGAGCAGAAGTGACAGTGGGCAAGACACCATCGGGAGAAGGTGTACTAACCTGCAGAGCTAGTCCCCAAGACGGCCAGTAGGCAGTGCCAGCGTGGTGAGTGGAACCCCGTTACAGATCCTTTTCAAACTCATTCTCAAATTTCTGTTTGAAGTGGCTTTCCCTCATTGTTGACACAACTTTTCTAAGTCTTTTGTTTTGTCCTTAAATGCCTTGAACTCAAATTAAAAAATAACATTTGTAAGCATATATCACTTTACATCCCAAGATCTTTAAAATGCAATTTCTTGTCTCAGACACTGTACAAAGGTACATGTTAACCCCATTTCACTGATGAGACAACTTCGCAACAGAGATGTTATGGCCTCAGTCCACAAAGAGACCGAAGTGTTGCAACACCTTGAAAATCACTGGAATCCACAAAGCTTGAGTTAGGCACCTACAGTCTATATGCATTACACGGGGAGAGATAGGTACCTAAGAATAGAGGCCAGCACCCTAAGCAAGGAGATGCCTAAACTAGCCAAAAGCATTAGCCATCAGACCTGACCTCTCACAGGTTAGGCACTTAAATCTAGGTGGCAGGGAGGCACCTATCTCTTCTAGTGATGCACAGATCCCTTTCCCGGAGTCAGATGTCTTAGGTACCTAAGCCGTTTCTTGCAAGAACAGCTTAGGTGTCTGCCTAACTCCACACAAAATGAGTATTGGGAAGGGAGGAGGTGCCTGCAGCGACCTTCCTTATAACTTTTAGCCCAGTGGTTAGGCTACTAACACAGGATGTGGGAGACCCCTGTTCAGTTCACTCCCTCTTCCTGATGATGAGAAGGGATTTGAACAGGGGTTTCCAACCTCTCAGAGGAGTGCTTCAGGGGTGAAAGTAACTTAAATGACTTACCAAGATGCAGGGTGGCTGGGATCCTGGAAAAGAGGGGGTGGTGGGCAGCTCTGGGCCCCTGGAAAGGGCGGGGCCTCGGGTGGAAGGGGCTGGGGTGGGTCCAAAATCCCCCAGCCAGCCCTTCAGCACCGCCTGGCCTGTGCTGCCAGGGGCTTCGGCGGTGATTTAAAGGGCCCGAGGGTCTGGCAGCAGTCATGGTAGCAGCAACAGGGCCGGGAGCCCAGGGCCCTTTTAAATCACTGGGCCCTGTGGCAGCTGCCCCTTTTGCCCTTCCTTCCCCCCATCAGCAGCCATGCACTGCGGTACAGTCAGCACTTTCTTACCAGTACACAGTACCGGACTGGACCGGCTTATTTTCACCTCTTGGAGTGCTTCCAACTAGACTATGGAATATTCTAATGAGGGTCTCTTTCATTCTCTGCTATTGAAGCCATTCCACTTTAATTACATATTAATTGGGACAGAGTTAGAGTGAGAATGGCCTTGTTGCCCAGTGGTTAGGGCACTCCCTGTCCCCATTCAAAACCCTTCTCCATTTTAGGCAAAGGGAGGAATTGAATGGTGTTTCCTATTTCCTGGGTGAGTGCTGTAACCAGTGGGCTAAAAGTTATCAGGGATGCTGATGCTGCACCTACCGCTCTCCCTCTCCCCCTCTCCACCCCGCCCCTTGGCTGTTGGTGTGGAGATAGATCGGCTCGGAGAATCAGAGAATATCAGGGTTGGTGGGGACCTCAGGAGGTCATCTAGTCCAACCCCCTGCTCAAAGCAGGACCAATCCCCAGCGAAATTGTCCCAGCCAGGGCTTTGTCAAGCCTGACCTTAAAAACTTCTAAGGCAGGAGAATGCCTGCTAGTTTGGGCCAACAGGCAAGATAGGTGGGGCAACACTTTCCTTCACCTGATTTGAAGATTGTACTGGAAACTATTTGGATACCTAGAGTGAGGCATAGTGTTCATTGCCCAGAAAAATAGGTGCCTAGGGAACTTTTACAGCAAAAATATAGGCACAGGGTCAATTTAGGTTAGGTACAGCTGATCAGGGATTTTGTGGATCACAATGGTGCCTAAAACTAGCACTTAGGCATCTAAATCTAAGTCCCTTTGTGGATCTGGCCCTAAAGCTGAGATTTTAAATATATTTAGATGTTGCTGTGTGCTGCATTACAATGCCTAATATATTTAGGATCCTAAATCTTATTTTCAAAAGGGATTTAGGCACTTGGGAGTCTAAATCTTATTGACAATTTATGGGATTTAGGCTCCTAAGTATCTAAGTCCTTTTTTAAAATGAGATTTAGTCTCCTAGATCAGTTAGGCATTGCGATGGTAATGCAACAATGCCTTAAATATCTTTAAAAATCTGGGCCTAAGGGTATGTCTACACTACGGAATAAGGTCGAATTTATAGAAGTCGTTTTTTTAGAAATCGGTTTTATATATTCGAGTGTGTGTGTCCCCACAGAAAATGCTCTAAGTGCATTAAGTGCATTAACTCGGCAGAGTGCTTCCACAGTACCGAGGCTAGAGTAGACTTCCGGAGCTTTGCACTGTGGATAGCTATCCCACAGTTCCCGCAGTCTCTGCTGCCCATTGGAATTCTGGGTTGAGATCCCAATGCCTGATGGGGCTAAAACATTGTCGCGGGTGGTTCTGGGTACATATCGTCAGGCCCCCGTTCCCTCCCTCCCTCCGTGAAAGCAAGGGCAGACAATCGTTTCGCGCCTTTTTTCCTGAGTTACCTGTGCAGACGCCATACCACGGCAAGCATGGAGCCCGCTCAGGTAACCGTCACTGTATGTCTCCTGGGTGCTGGCAGACACGGTACGGCATTGCTACACAGTAGCAGCAACCCATTGCCTTCTGGCAGCAGACGGTGCAGTACGACTGGTAGCCGTCCTCGTTGTGTCCGAGGTGCTCCTGGCCACGTCGGCTGGGAGCGCCTGGGCAGACATGGGCGCAGGGACTAAATTTGGAGTGACTTGACCAGGTCATTCTCTTTAGTCCTGCAGTCAGTCCTATTGAACCGTCTTATGGTGAGCAGGCAGGCGATACGGATTGCTAGCAGTCGTACTGTACCATCTTCTGCCAGGTAGGCAAGAGATGAGGATGGCTAGCAGTCGTACTGTACCATCTTCTGCCGAGCAGCCATGAGATGTGGATGGCATGCAGTCCTTCTGCACCATCTGCTGCCAGCCAAAGATGTAAAAGATAGATGGAGTGGATCAAAACAAGAAATAGACCAGATTTGTTTTGTACTCATTTGCCTCCTCCCCCGTCTAGGGGACTCATTCCTCTAGGTCACACTGCAGTCACTCACAGAGAAGGTGCAGCGAGGTAAATCTAGCCATGTATCAATCAGAGGCCAGGCTAACCTTCTTGTTCCAATAAGAACAATAACTTAGGTGCACCATTTCTTATTGGAACCCTCCGTGGAGTCCTGCCTGAAATACTCCTTGATGTAAAGCCACCCCCTTTGTTGATTTTAGCTCCCTGAAGCCAACCCTGTAAGCCGTGTTGTCAGTCGCCCCTCCCTCCGTCAGAGCAACGGCAGACAATCGTTCCGCACCTTTTTTTTGTGCAGAAGCCATACCAAGGCAAGCATGGAGGCCGCTCAGCTCACTTTGGCAATTAGGAGCACATTAAACACCACACACATTATCCAGCAGTATATGAAGCACCAGAACCTGGCAAAGCGATACCGGGCGAGAAGGTGACGTCAGCGCGGTCACGTGAGTGATCAGGACATGGACACAGATTTCTCTGAAAGCATGGGCCCTGCCAATGCATGCATCATGGTGCTAATGGGGCAGGTTCATGCTGTGGAACACCGATTCTGGGCTCGAGAAACAAGCACAGACCGGTGGGACCGCATAGTGTTGCAGGTCTGGGACGATTCCCAGTGGCTGCGAAACTTTCGCATGCGTAAGGGCACTTTCATGGAACTTTGTGACTTCCTTTCCCCTGCCCTGAGGCGCATGAATACCAAGATGAGAGCAGCCCTCACAGTTGAGAAGCGAGTGGTGATAGCCCTGTGGAAGCTTGCAACGCCAGACAGCTACCGGTCAGTTGGGAATCAATTTGAAGTGGGCAAATCTACTGTTGGGGCTGCTGTGATGCAAGTAGCCCATGCAATCAAAGATCTGCTGATATCAAGGGTAGTGACCCTGGGAAATGTGCAGGTCATAGGGGATGGCTTTGCTGCAATGGGATTCCCTAACTGTGATGGGGCCATAGACGGAACCCATATCCCTATCTTGGCACCAGAGCACCAAGCCGCCGAGTACATAAACCGCAAGGGGTACTTTTCAATAGTGCTGCAAGCTCTGGTGGATCACAAGGGACGTTTCACCAATATCAACGTGGGATGCCGGGAAAGGTACATGATGCTCGCATCTTCAGGAACTCTGGTCTGTTTCAAAAGCTGCAGGAAGGGACTTTCTTCCCAGACCAGAAAATAACTGTTGGGGATGTTGAAATGCCTATATGTATCCTTGGGGACCCAGCCTACCCCTTAATGCCATGGCTCATGAAGCCGTACACAGGCAGCCTGGACAGTAGTCAGGAGCTGTTCAACTACAGGCTGAGCAAGTGCAGAATGGTTGTAGAATGTGCATTTGGACATTTAAAGGCGCGCTGGCGCAGTTTACTGACTCGCTTAGACCTCAGCGAAACCAATATTCCCACTGTTATTACTGCTTGCTGTGTGCTCCACAATATCTGTGAGAGTAAGGGGGAGACGTTTATGGCGGGGTGGGAGGTTGAGGCAAATTGACTGGCTGCTGGTTACGCGCAGCCAGGCACCAGGGCGGTTAGAAGAGCACAGGAGGGCGCAGTACGCATCAGAGAAGCTTTGAAAACCAGTTTCATAACTGGCCAGGCTACGGTGTGAAAGTTCTGTTTGTTTCTCCTTGATGAAACCCCCCGCCCCTTGGTTCACTCTACTTCCCTGTAAGCTAACCACCCGCCCCTCCTCCCTTTGATCACTGCTTGCAGAGGCAATAAAGTCATTGTTGCTTCTCATTCATGCATTCTTTATTCATTCATCACACAAATAGGGGGATGACTACCAAGGTAGCCCAGGAGGGGTGGTGGAGGAGGGAAGGAAAATGCCACACAGCACTTTAAAAGTTTACAACTTTAAAATTTATTGAATGCCAGCCTTCTTTTTTTTGGGCAATCCTCTGTGGCGGAGTGGCTGGTTGGCCGGTGGCCCCCCCACCGCTTTCTTGGGCATCTGGGTGTGGAGGCTATGGAACTTGGGGAGGAGGGCGGTTGGTTACACAGGGGCTGTAGTGGCAGTCTGTGCTCCAGCTGCCTTTGCTGCAGCTCAGCCATATACTGGAGCATACTGGTTTGGTCCTCCAGCAGCCTCAGCATTGAATCCTGCCTCCTCTCATCACGCTGCCTCCACATTTGAGCTTCAGCCCTGTCTTCAGCCCGCCACTTACTCTCTTCAGCCCACCACCTCTCCTCCCGGTCATTTTGTGCTTTTCTGCACTCTGACATTATTTGCCTCCACGCATTCGTCTGTGCTCTGTCAGTGTGGGAGGACAGCCTGAGCTCGGAGAACATTTCATCTTTTTTCTTTCTAAGCTTCACTAGCCTCTGGGAAGGAGAAGATCCTGTGTTCATTGAAACACATGCAGCTGGTGGAGAAAAAAAAGGGACAGCGGTATTTAAAAAGACACATTTTATAAAACAGTGGCTACACTCTTTCAGGGTAAACCTTGCTATAAACATTACATACATAGCACATGTGCTTTCATTACAAGGTCGCATTTTGCCTCCCCCCACTGCATGGCTACCCCCTCAAACCTCCCCCCTCCCTGTGGCTAACAGCGGGGAACATTTCTGTTCAGCCACAGGCAAACAGCCCAGCAGGAATGGGCTCCTCTGAGTGTCCCCTGAAGAAAAGGACTCTATTTCAACCAGGTGACCATGAATTATATGTCACTCTCCTGAGGATAACACAGAGAGATAAAGAACGGATGTTGTTTGAACGCCAGCAAACATACACTGCAATGCTTTGTTGTACAATGATTCCCGAGTACGTGATACTGGCCTGGAGTGGTAAAGTGTCCTACCATGAAGGACGCAATAAGGCTGCCCTCCCCAGAAACCTTTTGCAAAGGCTTTGGGAGTACATCCAGGAGAGCCGCGAATGCCAGGGCAAAGTAATCCTTTCACATGCTTGCTTTTAAACCATGTATAGTATTTTAAAAGGTACACACACCGGAGGTCCCTTCTCCGTCTGCTGGGTCCAGGAAGCAGCCTTGGGTGGGTTCGGGGGGTACTGGCTCCAGGTCCAGGGTGAGAAACAGTTCCTGGCTGTCGGGAAAACCGGTTTCTCCGCTTGCTTGCTGTGAGCTATCTACAACCTCCTCCTCATCATCTTCTTCATCCCCAAAACCTGCTTCCGTGTTGCCTCCATCTCCATTGAAGGAGTCAAACAACACGACTGGGGTAGTGGTGGCTGAACCCCCTAAAATGGCATGCAGCTCATCATAGAAGCGGCATGTTTGGGGCTCTGACCCGGAGCGGCCGTTCGCCTCTCTGGTTTTCTGGTAGGCTTGCCTCAGCTCCTTCAGTTTCACGCGGCACTGCTTCGGGTCCCTGTTATGGCCTCTGTCCTTCATGCCCTGGGAGATTTTGACAAAGGTTTTGGCATTTCGAAAACTGGAACGGAGTTCTGATAGCACGGATTCCTCTCCCCATACAGCGATCAGATCCCGTGCCTCCCGTTCGGTCCATGCTGGAGCTCTTTTGCGATTCTGGGACTCCATCATGGTCACCTGTGCTGATGAGCTCTGCATGGTCACCTGCAGCTTGCCATGCTGGCCAAACAGGAAATGAGATTCAAAAGTTCGCGGTTCTTTTCCTGTCTACCTGGCCAGTGCATCTGAGTTGAGAGTGCTGTCCACAGGTGTCACAATGGAGCACTCTGGGATAGCTCCCGGAGGCCAATACCGTCAAATTGTGTCCACAGTACCCCAAATTCGAGCCGGCAAGGCCAATTTAAGCGCTAATCCACTTGTCGGGGTGGAGTAAGGAAATCGATTTTAAGAGCCCTTTAAGTCGAAATAAAGGGCTTCATCGTGTGGACGGGTGCAGGTTTACATCGATTTAATGCTGCTAAATTTGACCTAAAGTCCTAGTGTAGACCAGGGCTAAGTGACTTGCGTTGTCAGACATAGCAAGTCAGTGCCAGAGCTAGGCGTAGACTGAGGTCTTCAAATTCTTAGTCTCTTATACTAATGATTCAGTCATGTTGCCACATCCATAAATGAAGTGTTATTCATTATAACTTCAGGACCTTGTGAATTTTGTGAAAACTTCAGAATTTTGTGAAATGACTGAAGAAAACACTTCAGAAGCAGACCAGATACCACATTAGACATTAGCTTAAACTCAAAACAGGAGGACTTAGTCTTTACAAGTGCAAATTCCTGTGTTTGCAGGCTGAATTAGATAATGACCCATGCAAATTCATCCTGCAGTTGGGTTCACAGTCATCTGTGAATGTAAATCTACATTTTTGTGCACATAAATGCCAGTGTTGATGGCATACAGGGTACATATGAATTTCTGTCAGTATTCTGGGCCCTGCTTTGATGATTTGGTTCACAACATCCAGTTTGTGTATCAGAAGTTATTAAATTAGAGATTGACTCATCTAATTTTATTTGCTAGAATACGTCTTTGATCTGATTAAGAGAACAGTTTTGATTCTGAGAGCTTTTCTGCTGCCTCTTCAACACTTTTAATCAGCTAATATATTTAATTGCATGATTTAAATGACATGAACCAACAATACATATCCATATTTATGATTTTCCAATCATCGATCTAGAATTAATCCAATCCATAGATTGTTCCATTCTATTAATACCGTCTAGATTTCCCATATTATTAAGTTTAGTTTTTACATCTTTTTAAGGGAATAGAGATTTGCTGCTTTGAGTAGATCATTTCTGTATTCATTTTGTAGTCTCCATCCAGACATCCTAATTTCTACCAGCATGTCCTCTTTGCTTGCAGTAGGAAATTCTATATCATTATCGAGTAGAGCTGGGTAAATGTTGGAAAAAAACATCTACAAATTAGAAACTGAATTTTGATTTGCTGTGGTTGCATCACTGTTGTATTTGCATTTTGTGAATGCTTGTGGAGAATATATTTCAGGCCCATAGCTGAAATCTATTTTATGACAACACAAATTTGTTTTGTGAGGAAGTAGCGAGGTGGCCATACAGTTTAATTTGTGCAGGAGCATGGTATGTAGGGTTACATAAAAGGGGAGGAAATAGGAACAAAGAGATGAGGAAGTCTGGAGGTGTGGAGGAGATAGGGCTGGGAGGAGGCCCCATTCATCACCTGTCAGCCCACTTCACAGAAGTTCAGGTGAGTGAATGAAGGTGCTCAGGCGAATGCTTGCCCTTCAGTGGTATGGGCTCACCTGAGATCTCTCCACAGGGTGAACAGAAGACTCTGATGGGAGAATCTGGTCTGGCTCATGCATTTTAGCAGATATGTCCAGAGAAAGGGGTATGGCAGCAGAAGAGAGAAAATGCTGCCAGGGTCATTCTATATACATAGGATGGGACTGGCTGCTTGTTTTCTTGGAGGCCTCCAGGATGACTCCTCTGCCTGGAGATCCTGGTTGTAGATGAAGAGAGGGACCCTAGATGAAGATAGAGGTATTTGAAGGAGAAACTACCTGGGAGAGAGACAGGCCTATTTTAACTGGATGAGAGAGGTGAAGGTCATCCTCTCTCAGATGGCCACCTGAGCTCCAGGAACCTCTCTGCCTTGCTGGTGGTCCTCATCTCCTTCCTTCTGGTAGCTCCCTACCACCCTAGTCATGAGTCTGAACCTTATCCAATGTATTTTCCGGACATGGGTTGTTTGATTGGAAGTGAGGCCTGATCATCAAAACTATCAGGAACCACCAAAATAATAAGTAGCAATAGTAACTGAAGTTATTAAAGCTCCTCTTCATTCTGGTGATAGCAGGAGCAGATCCAGTGAGAATGCTGATATGTAATGTTCCTCGTGATTTTGGTAACTTGTGATTGCCTTGTGATTTTTGGTAACTCAGTTTTTGGTTGCCTAACACCGAAAAGGGGCTTGATTTTCCAAGGATGGGTGTTGAGTGGTTATACAATTCCTTGCCCTCCACAAATACCAGAGAGGACCAGGATGTGTTGCAGTGGGGAGCATAATAAAAACAGGAATTTCCTGGTCAGGGAGTTCTCTAGTTGCTGCTAAAAGCATGGCTCTTTGTGTTTGTCCTCACACTACAATAGGTACTTAAGACTTTAAGGTGTCTCAATTTGGGCATCCAAAGGCAAGCAGCATCACTAGTCACTTTTGAAAGTCTTGACCATGATGACCAAGACATCATGCCAAACTAAGGTACATAAATTGCAGTATTCTGTGGCTGCACCTTCCTCTGTCTGTTCACTTGTACAAGTTGTTTGCCACAAAAACAGCATTGCACATTGTTGGTGCTTCTCAAAAATAAGTGTTATATCAGATGAGACTTGCAACTTACACAAATCTCTAGCATCAACAGCTGCAGCAGTGGGATGATGTAAGTTTTCTCAGCTCCTCTTTTTCCCAGATCTCCATTCTCCATATGCAACCATAAATGTGGCCTGGAATATTCATAATCTAGAGAAGTACCCTACCCTACTCACAGATTGCAGATATTCAAGGGAAACCATTTCCTGCTACAGATCAAACCAGCAACTTCCTCACATGCAGCATACACAAATTCATCTGCAATAAAAAAATACAGCAGTCTTATTGAAATTGTGGAGCTGGATTAATCTTTCCTACCTCGAAATAAGATATACCTCTCTGGGGAACTCATTATTTTTGAGGGTCCTGCACTGAAAATTAGTGTTATAATTGATCTCACTTTTCTTGCCTGTTCCACCTCTCAATCATCAGAGTGCAGTTTTGTCCCCCAATGATATGATTAAAATTAATATTTTTGTAATGTTTGTTTTGAAAGAGTAAAAGCAAACTCTTTAAGAAAGAAATGATTTAGTTGGGATTGGTCCTGCTCTGGGCAGAGGGTTGGACTAGATGGCCTCCAGAGGTCCCTTCCAACTCTGTTATTCTATGATTCTATGATTAAAGAGCCCAGAGCTCAGGATAGTTTTTGTGTCTTGGAAAATGTTAGATACTGAAGTGATAGGACGTGCAATTTTAATGTTTTTTTTTAAATAGGGCTAGACAAAAAGCAAAATCCTAGACCCGAGCTTCACGATTTCTTGTGAGTGTGTGAGTGAGGGGTAGGTTGCCTCACAATATGAATACTAAACTAAGGAGCTCAGAATCTGAACCGAGATCCAACTTTTGCAGGTGGCCATTAAACTCTAATGGGACCGAAACAAATCCTAGATTGTAACTTGTCTGAATTTTGGGGATATCAAAATCCAGATGTGAATTTTTGCAGCTGGAGCCCATCTGTAGTTTGAAATTGCATTTTTTTAAAGGAATGTTTAGGGGCTGGTAGTGAAATGGTTGACAAATGTTTCAAGCACCCTGAAAGCAAATACATTTCAAAATCCTGTGTGCTTGGGTAAATATGTAACAGGTGGCACCCTAATGGGTTTGAACCTGCACAAATTTGCCACCTCTAACTTTCACCCTGTTTGCAAAAACAAACTGACAGACTTGGCTGGCTTTTCTTGACACAGCTTTAAAGCTGCACATTGTTTCAAAGCCCATTAGCTCACACATGAAATGGCAAGACTCATTTGATTTTGAGATTTTTTCTTCTTCTTGTCACTGATGATGCAGAACCTGCTCCTGTTCATCATTCTTTTTTAATCTGCCCCAGTGATGAAACGGACCACTGGGGCAAGCTTGGCAGTTGAAGGAGCCAGATGCTAAACTCCAGGATTAATTTCTCTAGCAGTGTCACCTGGGAGTCGGCTTCTTTTTCCTGGCAGGCTACATTAACCCTCAGCAATCCAAAAGTCTCATTTTTATATGTCAAATTGGGAGTTCAACTATCCTGGCAGGTAGGAACTGCCAGACTGACATTCTGAAAATGAAAAAAAAATTGTATTTAAACACCAGTGCCTTGATTTTTCCCAGGCTTGAGAGCTTAGCCACTGAAGACTTTTGTACCAGATAATGATGCTTTCCTTTGGCATCCACAGCAAGATGCAAGAGAAGGAGGAAGTTACCTGTAGCAAGTGAGAACAGTTAAGGCTTCAAGCGAAAAGAAATTAACCAGTGGTGGTGTCTCAAAATAGGGATACATAGGACCTGATTCTGATCCTGAAGCAGTATAGATCAGGAGTAACATCCCTAAAATCAAAAGAGCTGTAAAATCAGTGCAGATGAGATTCGTATCAGGCTTAGATTATCTGTATAATTTGTTCTTGTGTACAATTCACCTTTTCCTGAGTACATTTTTTTTTTGGAGAAACGTCTACCTTTTGTACTCGTTTGTTGAGGAAATAATTTACAATCAGTCGCAGTACGATGAAATCTTGCATTCTTCAAGTAACTCCCTCCTCTGCCAAAAAATCCAAGTTTACAACTGAGTGTCTGCAAGTACTTTGGTGAAAAGGGCCCTAAATATTAAACTCCTTTCAAGTGTGACTAGAAATTCAGGCATAGTAGCAGTAATGACAATGTATTACTCATCAGAAGCAGTATAAATACAATATGGATACCCAGTGATAATATGAAAATAACAGATATTTATTTGTATTTGATTTGAACAATAGAGATACAAGGCATACCATATAGTGGTAGAAAGACATGGCATATCATAGCAATATGAATTACATAGGTTTAAGGTAAAGCAGTTAGATTATTGCATTAAAGAGTTATCATAGGAACAACATAGTCTTCTAGAAATTTCTAACAACAATATGTAATATGATGAACACTCACAATGTTAAGTTTGAAACCAGTTAGCTTTATGACAGCTTAAGTAAACAGATCATGACCACCCCTGTAATATCTCATTAACTATTGGCTAAAATAAGGGAGAAAAGAGTAGCAGAATCTTGTGTACATCCAGCATAGAGGGGGATTGTCTGCAGGTCATTTTGAGTATCTTGGGCACTCTTGTAAAGAGTCATTCATGCCCATTCCACAATTACTACATAAGAACACCAGATATTATAAAATTGTTCAGTGGATTTTGTGAAAGGTGGGTAAGATAGACTTTTAAACTCCAAAATTCACATTCCCACTATAGAGACAGTAGGTGCCCTCAAAAAGTCCCATTTGTTTTAAAGATTCTACTGGCTCTAACAGAATTCGCCACTTTAAAGTTAGGGAATATCTCTGAAATAGAAGAATCTTTCAAATCAGTTTTTGTGATGCTGACAGACCAGCTCAGACCAGAGCCATAGGCCAATTCACTTTTGTGTGAATATCAAAGAGGTTAAATGTATTAGAATATGTTCAGGACAATTCACTTGTGTGTTAATAGAGATCGAAGGAGATGTTAATTGTATTGTTTTTGCCTATCTGTATCTTGACGCTTACTATTACATTACATTTACATTATGCATGCCCAGTGATTAAATAACCCTAGACCAAGGTGTGTGTTAATGTAAGAATGTATTCAGATGTTAGAACTTCATGAAAACTAATGGACTGTTACTTGTATTGTTTTCACATACCTATTACAATTATTATGTAATGGCAGGAATTTATGTATATTATGTATATCCCTGTGACTAAATAACTCACTGAATGCAAATGAAGAAAAGTGCTAAATTTAAAGCAATTGGCCATTGTGTGGGTACAGACACTTACCAGATTGTTGTCTGAGAAAAGAAGCTATAAGTACTGACTCAAGGTGAGATTCTACTGTTTCTGAGATCCCCAGAGTTATTCTGGGTAGCCCTGAAAAGAGAAATGGGCAGATTATTATATCTTTATCATTATGGTCTTAAAAACTTTGACTCATCTGTTAATGTATTTTACCTGCTTTAACCTCTCAATAACTATCATTTCTTTTTCTTAGTTAATAATTCTATAGTTAGTTTACTATAAAATTGGCTACTAGCATTGTCTTTGGTGTAAGATCTGGAGTATCAATTGATATGGAGTGAGTGACTGGTCTCTTGGCACTGGGAAAAACCCGATGTGCTGTGATTTTAGGTTTAAGTAACCTTTTATCACAAAGTCCAGTTTGGGTGGCAAGATAGACTGGAGTGTGTAAGGGGACTGTCTGTGACTCCAGGGTGAGATGGGTATAGTAATCCAGGAGCTCACATTTGTTACTGACTTGGTAAAATCTAATAATAGAATATAACACCAGTTTGGGGTGTCTGCCCTTGATTTCTGACAGTCTGCCCTGAGATAGGCACTCATAGTTGTGAGCCACTCTAGACAGCATGACAGTACTAAGTGCAGTTGCTGTATTGCAGAAGTAATATGTAGGTTCATAATCAGGTTCTTATTGAGAAGGGAAATTGTATTCTGCACAAATAATGTTTTGTGGGCGAATTCACACTGAGAATCTACCCCTAAAGGGTAGAGAAGTTGCTAGAGGCTGGTATTTAAGAGCACTTTGGTGCTTACAAAGCAATGCTCATGCATCCAGAATCTAAAAATACCTCTGTGGTCCACACTTCAGAAAGCGTGTACTTAAAGTTGGTCAGGTTTTATTTAATATATATAGAAGGAATAATATGGTCCATGTAATATACAGTACTATATCTATTTATGTGTTGCAAACCTATTCTGAAAAGTGATATCTGAGAGACTCTTGGCAGCAGTCAGGATCTAATGTGATGCCAAGATCCTGGACCTGTGGTTTACTGCTGGAAGGATAGATCTGAAAGTTGTTGATGCGAAACACAATATATGCTTTTGATCAGAGTTTTTTAGCATCTTACCACTGGTTGAGGGTCTTAACAAGTCATATGGTCCCAAAAAATGGTGATCAGCAGGCAGGTTGAAGTCTTTCTGGGGATGATCAGAATTATGCAAAATTTGCCAGTATTTTATGTATGAAATAAATCTATCTATTTATTTATTTATAATCTTTGACCCAAATTCATGACACCTCATAAAATGAGGGGAGAATCCAGGGGATTGTCCAGGGGAGAATCCTGGCAGGCCTTGAAATATAAAGGGGCAAGTATACTGCAAGGGGGTGTAAAGGCACTTGGTGGTAGCCTTTTTCCAGCATAGTCTTTAGCAGGGAAATCATGACCATGCTGAAATCATTGGCAACACTCCCATTTATTTCAGTGAGACCAGGTTTTCACCTTATAATCAGATTTTATTTGACTTCTTGTGGTAGATGTAAATTCTCTCCATCTATTAGGTTGGATAACAAAGTTGACTGGGAGCAAAAAAACTTCAATGCTTGTCAGGGTAGGTTTATCACTGAGTCTCAATATTATGCAGTCAATCCCAGGCATAGAGAAAAAAAGGGTACCTAAAATTTGTATAGTGAGGCCAATCGCCATGAATTTTTACCTATTTGAAACCAATTTTTTAAATTCTTCCTTACAAAACTACTACAAATCCTGTTGATTTCCATTTTAGACGATGCTGGGAATAGTATAGAAGAATTTGTAGAGAATACAAAGTCTGAGGTAGAATAATGATCTTGAGATCAGTTCTCTTAAGTTAAGGGAAGAGAAGGCCTTGTCGCCTTTGCAGTTCCATGCTTGAGTTTGCAACCAGGGGCATACATTTAAAGTGAACAGCTTGAGTTCTACAGGTGACCATTTGGCTGTGAGGTCCATAGAAGAGAACATGAATGCTGATAGCCCAGTGGAATTGTGTCTGACTTATACACATTCTGATTTGAAAACTAGAAATTGAGGAACGTTCTCCAATCATGTCATTAAGGTATCTCAAGTCTTTGTTTAATTTAAAGTTAGAGAGAGTACATTGTCTGCAAACAATGTGATTTTAAGCTTTTATTCATTTACATGAATACCAGTGATATCCCTGACTTGGCACATTGCTATTGCAAGAAACTCTGTGCATCAATGTAATTTTTAGTTAAATCTTCCTACACAAAAGCCAGCATATGATTAATCCATAGAAGCCTATAAAAGCCACGGCAACTTTCTTGAGAGACATAAATTACTTCTTTTACCTAACTAGTTAAATTGTTTTGAACAATAGAAAATAAACTAATAATATTTTGCTGACAAATTGTGAAATTTTATGATAACCTAACTGATGTTTATGTTGTCACATCCATGTCTATTCTTAAAATATTTGAGAAACTTAAAATGATATTGAATTAGTTACTTACACGTAAGAGGCTGTATCATAGTTTGAAAACAATGGCTCATCCAACAAACAAAATAAAGTGGGCCAAATTCAGAGGTGAAATGTAAGGTACACTGTCTTACACACCAGTAGAATGGGAGTAAGTAGGGAAATGGTCAAAATTACAATATCTTACATAACACATAGGAAAATTAGGTTGGATATTAGGAAAAACTTTTTCACTAGGAGGGTGGTGAAACACTGGAATGCATTGCCTAGGGAGGTGGTGGAATCTCCTTCCTTAGAAGTTTTTAAGGTCAGGCTTGACAAAGCCCTGGCTGGGATGATTTAATTGGGGATTGTTCCTGCTTTTGAGCAGGGGGTTGGACTAGATGGCCTCCTGAGCTCCCTTCCAACCCTGATATTCTATGATTCTGTGATTCTATGAACACCTCTGAATTTGGCCCATTAACTCCTTTGGGAGTTTGTGAATCCTTTGTTTCATTATTTAATTTTTGTGCTTCCCTTTTCAAAATTTTATCAGAGTTTTATGTTGTTTTAGGCTGTCAAAAGTAAACACGCTTCCCATGTACTTCTGGGTGCATGTAGAGCCCAGATGTTGAGAGCAACTGCCTAAGAAAGGAAGCTTAGGTAGAACTGTTTTTTAATTTCCTCCTTCCTAGAGTCCAGAAATTGAAAAAGCCTTTGTGTGCACAGGGTGGGATGAAAAGAAACCGAATGCTCCTGCCTACTTTTTACTTAGAAAGGCTTGCCAGTGAAAATGTTAATTATGAATTATTCCAAGAAAATGATTTGGCCTTTTGGCAGTCCCTCCATTTCCTGACTTTTATTCAGACTCTGTTAGTCTTTTTTTAATTTAATAGTTAATTTAATTTAATAGTTAATGTTTTTCTCCTGGGGAGTTAATTGATATTAAATCCCCAGTTGGAATTTTATACTCCCTAGAAATGATTTTTAAATGGTCCCAAAAGAGAACCAGATATGAAATCTAAACATGTAGGCACATGGGTGTGACCCAGGGACTCCTTAATGCCAACTGACAGAGAGCACAGGGGTGCATAGGGTTTTACAGGCATCCCCTGGGTCAGATATATGCATAATAGTTCACTGAAGGGTGGCATGTGAGATTTCATCTGAGAGCCAGTAGCTCACTGATTGTCATAATCATTGCAAGCACAGATCATATTTAAGGAGTTATTTATCTATACTAAAAATTATGTTCTTACGGTCTTGGAGTTAAGACAGGTCACCAGCAGACAATATAACTCAGAAATGTTCCTGTGACAGGTTCAGTCACAGAGACCCCCTTGGACTGTCACCTGATGTGGTGAGACTACCTTTGAACCTGTTTTCCCTAGCAGTTTGGGCCTCCAGAAGCCTGCCTTGTTGAGCAAGACACGTTAGTCTGCTGCAACACAGACCTAGGGTCTGGACCACTCGTCCCAAAGCTGCAGACTTAATTGAAAATGGCTTAGCAAGTGCTCCTGTCTCTAGCACCCAGACACCCAGCTCCCAATGGGATCCAACCCCCAAATAAATCCATTTTACTCTGTATAAAGCATATACAGGGTAAACTAATAAATTGTCCGCCCTCTGTAACACTGATAGATAGATATGCACAGCTGTTTGCTCCCCCAGGTGTTAATTATTTACTCTTGGTTAATTAATAAGCAAAAAGTGATTTTATTAAGTATAAAAAGTAGGATTTAAAGGGTTCCAAGTAATAACAGGAAGAATAAAGTAAGTTACTAAGTAAAATAAATCAAAATACACAAGGCTAAATTAATACATAAGAATCCAGTTACAAATACTAACTTCTCACCCTAGATGTTATCCCAGGTACAATCCTTTTCAGACCAACGTTGTAGTGTATGGCCTAGGTTCAGGAATCACTCACACCCCCTTTGTTCCAGTTTCTTTCAGGCATCTCTTTGGGGGTGGAGAGGCCATCTCTTGAGCCAGCTGAAGATAAAATGGAGGGGTTTCCAGGGCCTTTTATATTCTTTCTCTTGTGGACGGAAACCCCTTTGTTCTCCTGTGCAAAATCACAGCAACAAGATGGAGTTTGTAGCCTACTGGGCAAGTCACATATCCATGAATGATTCAGTTCTTTATGGGCCGATGCCATTGTTTACATGTTAGTTTGAATATTCCCAGGAAAGCTCAGATGTGGATTGGCGTCTCCCAAAGTCCATTGTCAGTTAAGTGTTTCTTGATTGGGTGCTTACTGAGAATAGTCCTTTCTCAAGAAGCTGACCAAATGCTTCATTGAGGCTACTTAGAATAAAACACATTGAGATACAAGTACACAGCCAATATCCATAACTTCCAATACAAAAATGATACACACATAGAGACAGCATTATCAGAACCAGCAAACTACAACTTTTCCATGGACATCCCACTTGACCTCCTCTGTACAAGACCTGGTGCAACCATAGGACCGTGGTTGCAACAATGATCTATACAGTCACAGTTCCTTTCAGGCAGAGATAAAAGAAATCTTTCTACATGGTTGGCCATGTGTGTGTTGTGTATTGTATGCCTCACAATTTGCATACAGAATCACAGGCAAAATGAGAGATTGCAAAATCTTCAAGATGAAACAAACAGCAGGATAAAGACAAAGGATGGGACTAGTATATCTTGGGTGGCAAAGAAACAATCTGGGTCTTTCACCTGGGAGGCAAGCTGACAGTGTACTTGTCTCATGAAAGGAGGATCTCAGCCAAGCCTGTTTGTAAAGCACTGCAAAGTTTTTGGGTGAGCTATAGTTGGTTAGACAAGAGAGTGTCTTCTTAATTAAGTAAAGATTCTAGAATGCATGTTATGATTTTGTTTTATATGTAACCATTTTTTAATAATGCTTCTATTTGCTATTACTTGAATCTCTATGCTTTGTTAAACAAACTTATACTTGATTTCACTAGGAACATATCTAGGTGCTATATGTTACGTGGGACAGTGATTGGAGGTGAAACTGGTAAGCTGGGGTGTACTGTTTCTTTGGAAGCAATAAATCTGTGAATGTTCAGTGGATCAAGGCTGGATGCTTCAGCAAGATGCTCAGAAGGTAGTCTAGGGGGGTGCCTGTTGCTAATGTAAAGTACCAGGGAGGTCTGGGAGGCCTAGAAAGGAGTGCTTGTGTTGCCCATGGCCAATGGAGTTGGGAGCTGACCTGCAACAGGCACAGACAAGACTTCCTCATTGTAAGGGTGGGAGGTATCGGGGTGGCTCACAAAACTGGGTGCCCCTGGGAAGCATCACAATGGGATATCCTGTCTAGAGGAAGAGTAGCAAGAACAATATCCCAGACAATAATGGCCATCCTCCATGTACTGCCCTGAGCTGCACATACTCATGAACATAAGTTGTAAGATCTTGTGGCAGCGATTTGTTCTTGTTTTTTGACGTATATTACCTGATGTATATTATCCATTGTAAAGAACTCGATACAGCTATGAAACCATATACATAATGATTTATTAGTGCTTCACCCTGCTTTGTACTCTAGATGGAAATCAACCTGTGGCACATGCTGTATAAAATCCAGTAAGAAGCAAAATCATAAGCAATTGCATGTCAGGATAAGTTGAACCATCAACCCATAGAGTTCTTTTTATGTGTCATTATTTTTGTCTCATTACATTCTTTTTATGTGTTATTATTTGTGCATCTGTGCTTCACTAGTGCTAGCACTAGGGGACATGAAGAATGAATGTCTATCAGAATATGTTTTGTACTTTTATTTCTAACTGAATTACATTAATGAAGCTAAAGTGTTGCATTTAAAAAAAAAGTAATATCAAGCAGTATGTTGAAAGAATTGATGTTGTCCCCACTTATTTTTCTCTAACATGTTACAATAGTATGATAAGCAAATATCAAACTCACCTGTGCTATAGTTATTTTCTCACAGTGCCAAAGAATGTGTACAGTTACTCAAAGATCACTGTTCCCTGGCATCTTGTATTCTTGCTCAATAACTACCAGTCTTGTAGAGATATGTTTATGAAAGATTGTGATTTGGAGACCCTCCCTCATAAGGGACTGTGTTGTGAGTGTGGGAATTTGGAAATGCACCCTGGAGGAGGTGAGGTTGTGAACACCACATGGTTGTGTGAGGCAGGTAACCAGATATGCTCTCCAGTTCATTTTATTAAAGTTTTATTCTTTCTCATTCGCTGGTTTGTTATTTAATGAACCCCAAGATTGTTACACGTTCAGAAGTGCTGAATGAGAAGAAAACTGCAGTCATTTTGAAGTTAACTACAGGGTTTTCAACTCCATGCAGGGACAAAAGGAGGCATCAGAGAAGTACATGGAGCGCAAAGCACAGAGGCTTTTGCATGTATTTGGCGAGCACAATAGTAGCTTGACTTGCTTAAGAGGGGGCGGGGGAAAGCCCGAAATGGATGTGTTGTAATCTCCTTCCAATCTGCAATTGCCAGACAACGTTGCAGAGAACTGGGAAAAATTCAGACAGCGATCTGAATTGTATTTAGCAGCCTTAGGGGCAGAGGAGAAAAATGATAAAGTGAAACCTGTTATCTTTTTTCATGCTGTTGTGGAGGAAGTATTGGATATTTATAACAACTTTAAGTTTGAAGAAAGTGAAAGCATGAAGTTAAGTAAAATACTTACTAAATTTTAGGAACATTGCATGTCAAAAAGGAACAAAACTTTTGAGAGAGACAATTTTTTTGCATGCAAACAACTGGTGACACCATAGAGCACTATGTCACAGAATAAAGGAAACTTGGTAAAACTGTGACTTTGGTGAGTTGACAGAGTCTCTGGTCAGAGATAGAATCATTTGTGGCATTAAAGACAATGTGTTAAGATAGAGACTGCTCCGTGGAGGAGA
Organism: Lepidochelys olivacea; assembly: GCF_965140295.1. Classification (NCBI taxonomy): domain Eukaryota; kingdom Metazoa; phylum Chordata; order Testudines; family Cheloniidae; genus Lepidochelys; species Lepidochelys olivacea. Next base: position 69,194,264 of record NC_140411.1, on the reverse strand, counting down.
TTTAACTTTAGAAAAAACTTTCCAAATATGCAGGGCAACAGAAATTGTGAAAGTACAAGCCAAAGAGCTGAATTCACCAGAAAGAGTTATCCATGTACTAAGTACTAAAGAATAGAGCCAGAATAGGTCAAATCAGAAAGTTGAACCACTCACTATGAAAACCACTGCTGGGGGAAGACTGGGTATAGATGGTTATGTGGAAGGCATGGATCACAGCATGGCCCCAAATAACATGTTGCCTTTGGGAAACTGTCAAAAATGTGGGAAAAACAATCATTTTGCAAAATGCTGCAGATCCCAAATACAGAAAAGTCAATCTGGTTAAAGACAATCTGGTTGAGGAGTTTTTCATAGACATACTGGGATCTAGCAAGCCTGATGAGAGGGATTGGATACTGCCTATGACAATGAATGGAACAATTATTCCACAGAAGCTGGGCAAAGAAAGATGTCCAGTGGTTCCTAGGAATGGTTAATTATCTGGCAAAATTCAGACCTCATCTATCTACCAAAGCAGCAGCTTTGAGAAAACTCCTAGAGAATAAAAATGAATGGTTTTGGGGTGCAGAACAGGAGGAATCATGGGAAGATTGTAAACAACAACTGATACAAGGAACCAGTGTTGTAGTTTTATGCACCAGGAAGGCTTGTTAAAATCTCAGCAGATGCTTCACACCCTGGGTTAGGTGCAGTGATTTTACAATAGCATGATGATTGTTGACAACTAGTGGCATATGCGCCTAAATCACTGACTGAAGCAGAAACCAGATACACACAGATTGAAAAGGAGCTTTTAGGAATATTGTTTGCCTGTGAGAGTTTCAATCAATGTATTTATGGACAGACAGTGGAATTTGAAACAGACCACAAGCCCCCGATAGTATTATTTAGCAAACTGCTAAATGACTGTACCTTAAGGATTCAAAGAATGATGATAATGCTGCAAAAGTATGATTTTGCTTGTGATCTATGTGCCTGGTAAATTCATGTTCACTTCAGATGCACTTTCCATAGCCATGGCTCCCACAAAACTAGAGAAGACTTTAGAGACAGAGATGCAAGCCAATGTAGTTATGATTGTAAGGTCAATTCCCATAGCTAACAGGAAACTGCACCAAATATGAGAGGAACTGGAGAAAGATGAATCCCTGGGAGTCCCTAAAGAGGTGATAATTAAAGGATGGCCTGTAGAAATAAGCAGTTGCTATCCAAGTATAAGAGACTATTGGAACTTCAGACATGAACTTGTGGTGATTTTCAAGGCCAATAAGGTAATTCCTCCGAAAAGAGATGCTACAGAAGAGCCATGAGGGTCATTTAGGAATTCAGAAGTGCAAACAATGAGCATGAGAGGTGCTGTATTGGTCATGGATCAATCACAACCTCACTAATGTGGTAGGGAAATGCTTTTCCTGCTTGAAATACAAGCCATGCCAGCAGGCAGAGCCAGTGAGACCTCATCCAGTTCCAAAAAGGCCTTATGAGAAGATTGGCATTGACTTATTTACCTAGCAATCAAAGGATTATTTAATAGTCACAAATTATTATTCTCTGTATCCAGAAATTTTCACACTGAACAGTACTATTAGTAAGTCAGTGATAGCGGGCATGAAGGGAATTTTCTACAGACGTGGAATTCCAGGTTTAAGTCTTTAGCGATAATGGATCACAATTTTCCAGTGCAGATTTTAGGCAATTTGCCATAGATTGGGATTTTCGTCACAAAACATAAAGTTCAAATTACCCCCAATCAAATGGACTTGTAGAAAGGTCTATACGGACAGTAAAGAACATTATGAAGAAGACTTTTGACAGTGGGAGTGATTTGTATAAAGTGTTACTGGTTTACTGAAGTGCACCGAATGGCTTTTCTCCAGCTCAGCTCTTAACGGGAAGAAGGCTCAGATCTAAATTTACCAATTACTGATAACCTGCTGAAATCTCATAACAATGAAACCAAACAATGAAAGAAAATCAGAAGTGGAAGCAGCTATCTAGTTTGACAAAAAGGCCCGTGATCTCCCATCTCTTAAACCAGGTGATAGAGTGTGCCTGAGGAATCACACCTCTAACACTTGGGGCCAAAGGGGTACCATTAAAGAACAACTGCATCCAAAGTTTTATGTAGTCCAGACAGACCAGGTGGACATGTTTCAACGTAGTCAACGGGATCTATGAGTAATCCCAGAAAGTTCCAACACATTGACAGCTGATCTGAACTCTGGCATTTCCCATCTGACTAATCCTTTATCATCGATGCACAAAGGAGAAACTGTCAAGAAACAAGAGACCAACTCAGACTCTAATGAAAGGCTGATACTGAAAAGATCGGAGTGGGGGATTAATGTCCTGAAAGACTCATAGAGACTCCCTAACCTGCCTGGAAAAGGGTATTTGAGGAAAGTGAGTGGTAAAGATTCACTCCAGAGTGATGCAATGGTAATCTGTCCTCTCTAGGTAGCTGACACATTGGGTCTATTGAAATGTATTTGTTATTAGACAGTTGTTAACAGTATATATATATATATATAAAAATGTGTGTGTTAATTTTGTTTTCTTTAAGAGGAAAGATGTACAGATATGTTTATGAAAGATTATAATTTGAGATGCTCCCTTATAAGGGACTATGTTGTGAGTGTTGGAATTTGGAGATGTGCCTTGGAGGTGGGGGTTGGGAACACCGGATGGCTGTGTACAGCAGTTCACCAGAGACGCTCTTCAGTTTGTTTTATTAAAGTTTTATTCCTTTCTCATTCACTGGGTTGTTTTTTAATGAACGTGAAGATCGTTACATATCTAGTCATCTATTTGTCAAAGGTATTTCTATGACTTCCATCACCATAGAGTCTGAGCTCCCTTCAATCCATTAATAACTGAGGATGATGTTAGACAACATCTACTAGGGATAAACATTCTTAATTCAGAAGACCTGGATAATTTGTACCCATGAGTCCCAAAAGAGTTGGCTGGGGAGGTCTCTAGTCCACTGATGTTAATTTTTAAAATGGAATACCAGGGAAATTCCAGCAGACTGGAACAGTGCTAATGTTGTTCCAGTATTCAAGAAGGGCAAGCAGATGACCTGGATAACTATAGGCTAGTTAGTTTGACATCAGTCCTAGTCAAAATAATTGATAAACTGATAAAGTTGAAAAGGATAGGAATATGATTAATTCCAGATGACGTGGTTTTATGGAAAATAAGTTTTGTTAAATAAACCTGATGTTATTCTTTGAGGAGATTACAAGTTTGATTGATAAAGGTAACTGCATATGTGTAACAGACTTTTGTAAGGTAATTGACTTAGTACTACACAACATTCTGATAAAAAAAGCACTTTATAATATCATTAGTGCATACATTAAATGGATGAAGAACAGGCTTCCTGGCAGATCTCCAAAAGCATCCTTTACCTTTGAAAATATTACTAGGGCATCTACATTCAGTGATGTAAGTTAGAAATATTGAGAGATAAGTGATTGTAAACATCTTTCTCACTTTGACCCTTTCTTCCCTATTTGGCCATGATTAAAATGGATCCTACCACAGGGCATACCTGTACCTTTTCTAGGGCCATTTACCAGACAGACTGTAAATCTTTCAGCATTCCAAGCACCTGGGCCCAGTTGGTATTTGGGAGATGGAGTAGCAGGGTGGCCATCTCCCTGAACTGGGTAAGTGGTGCCTGAGAGGAGGAAGAGAATACTCTGAAGTTGTTGTCCAAGGAGGATAATATTCAAACACAAAACTCTAAGTACGGTAGTATCATATCCCATTACAATGAAGCATTGGACACTAATTTTCCGATCAGATGTTCTGGCTGTGTGTATTAATTAATTTCATGCCTGTATTTCTTAAAATTTCTGACAAAAGGTACTAATCAGAAAGGAAGCGTAGCCTCGTATAGTTCTTCTCAACTTTTTTCATACTGGGACATCCTTTAGCTTATCAATACCACCTTCTCTTCAAGTCAGAATCTAGCAACGAGCAACCTCCCATTCTCCCCATTTAGTAATATGGGAAGGGCAGGATGGTGTGAGCCCCAGGTTGAGCAGTCCTGTTTAGTGGTTAGAGTATCGCTCTGCGTCAGAATTCCATTCCTCGCTCTGCTACTAAGTGACTATACTTAGATTATGACTGCTCTGGGAGACGGAAAAAGAAACCTACCTGAGCAGAGGCCTCTGGACTTGACATGGCTGTACTGTGTCAGGAATGCCTATAAATACACTTAGGAACCATCTCTCCCCTCTAAGTGCGAGCTGTAGCCCGATAAATGATGACACAACTGATTTGTCCCACTTATAATGTTTATTATGAATAATCAATCACAGGTACTTTCCCAAAATGGACTACCCCCATGTTTCTCTCAGAATTCCTCTCTTTTTCTCTGGGATTGATGTGACTGGCTATAAAGCAATACAGATTCAACTGTAACCTTACAAAGAAACCAAACAATTGTACTACGTATAATTACTAAACAGTATAAACCTACCCAAAGAAGCAGCCTGTGCACCTAATATGGCAGGGTTAATAAAAGGATTTCATACTTACACTCTAAAGGAGGAGACGATGAATACAGGGATGAAGAATCACTTAATGGAGTACTTCAGAAGACCACAGATGCAGTTAACACCAATTCCAGAGCGTGAGAGAACCCCAGAAAAGGGGAACTGGTAGTGGTGTCTTATACCCCACGTTATGTAGATGTCATGGATATATATCTTTATTTGTTCTGTTAACCCAATTATCATATGATCAGTTCCTGCCCCTATCCCATCTGTGGCATTCTGCACATCCATAATTAACCATAATTGTTAATATTAATTTGCATAAATCATTTCTTAATAATTCCAAGAGTCAATATGGTTTAACTGCCTAGATACTGCATAGCAACTCCTCCCCCCCCCAAACTCCCATCTGGCAGTATTTTGTGGTGTACTGTACCCTTTGCGGTCACTTGTTTACCTCCTCGGAATGAGAATTCAGAATGATGACCTAGTGTTATACCTTCTGGCCTACACTCTGTTAGCTAAATTCCAGCCTTTAGGATAACTAGTCCCACAAAGCCTTACACTAATATAACAAGCAGTGACTCTTAGCAATTTAATAATCCCAATTACTCATGTTTATTTATGTTCATCTACTTGCCCCCATGCATGTTGAAAACTAATAAGCAAATCATAGCTGTCAATCAGACACTCCTATGGTGTAGTTAAACTTATAGCAACAACAAATACTGGGAGAGCAGGGGAACGGTCATAGGTCAACATAGCAGAGGGGCCATGATTTAGCCCTCAACTTCTCTGTGTTTCAGTTTCCCATCTATAAAAGGGAGATAATATTTCCCTACTTCACATGGGTGTTGTCAGGCTTAGTTCATTAATGCTTGTAAAGTGCTTTGAGATTATCTGATGCAAGGCACTCTACAGTTACACAGGACTCTTATTGTAAGAACTTTGATTTCCAAATCAATCTTCCAAATCTAGTAGCAGCTGCCCGTTGCTAATGATATATCTACTGTGACAAAGTTCCTGCTCTACCTTGGTGGGTCTTGCACTTATTGGTGGATTTGCTCGCCTTGGAGCTTCACGGCAGCCCTCAGCTTGGCCGTTTTTCTGAACCCACAGTCCAGGTCGACTCCTCCCGTGTCTGACCAGGAGTTGGGAGGATTTGGGGGGAACCCGGGCCCACCCTCTACTCCAGGTTCCAGCCCAGGGCCCTGTGGAATGCAGCTGTCTAGAGTGCCTCCTGGCACAGCTGTGCGACAGCTACAACTCCCTGGGCTACTTCCCCATGACCTCCTCCCAACACCTTCTTTATCCTCACCATAGGACCTTCCTCCTGGTGTCTGATAATGCTTGTACACCTCAGTCCTCCAACAGTCTGCGTTCTCACTCTCAGCTCCTAGTGCCTCTTACTCCCAGCTCCTCACACGCACATCACAAACATAAGTGAGCTCCTTTTTAAAACCCAGGTGCCCTGATTAGCCTGCCTTAATTGATTCTAGCAGCTTCTTGATTGGCTGCAGGTGTTCTAATCAGCCTGTCTTAATTGTCTCCGGAAGGTTCCTGATTGTTCTGGAACCTTCCCTGTTACCTTACCCAGGGAAAAGGGACCTACTTAGCCTGGGGCTTATATATCTGCCTTCTATTACTCTCCTATAGCCATCTGGCCCGACCCTGTCACACTACCCAACATGTGAGAACACTCCCTTTTTATAATGCTTACAATTGTTGACTCCCTCAGACAGGGACATGATGAAGCTGGCATGCATTATACTATATATCTGAATTTTAAGGAGTACCACTGTGGGATTTTCTGGGCTGTACTGACCTTCTGCACATGCACACAGTAGACCTCTTCATTCTTAGACAAATATGTAAATAACAAGTCAAGCAAAAGATCCTTTGTCAGGCTCCTGTTATTTGATACCAGGTGCATCGAAGACTCTTGTCCCCATCTGCCTGTTTCATCTTAGATATGAAAACATATTAATTGTGACAATCATATTAATTACATCTGATTGTTTAGGACATGAGTTACCAAATGTATCTCGCAATGCAGGTGACATGGTTTCAAATGCAATGAACTATAATAATCATGGCAAAAAAGACAATTTATTTATAATTTACTCTGAAAGAGTGAAATTTGGTTCTTACAGAAAATAGGTATAGCTTTCAATCATTAAAAAATTACAGTCACTTTTGTTGTAGTAATTTTTCTGTTATAATTTTACTTAAGGAAGAAAAATGACTTGGCTGTAATTGGTTTCTGCTATATTTTATTCTTTTATGTGTACACCTGTCATCTCATCTGCTTGTCTCTCAGATTTAGGTCTGCAGAACTGGCTCTAGCTCAGGGTGGTATTTGTGATGCACTGTGGATTGTACTGAAATCTTTTTTAACTCATTTAGAGTACGGCATTTTATGGAAGAATAATTAAAATGATTCGCAATTACTTCAGTGTGGGATGGAGGGGAGAGCAAGTTTTAGATGTGAAGTGCACTCATCAGGTTCACTCAATGCCTGATTACTTTTGCATCTATCACATTTGCTTTGCAGTTAGTTAATGTCAAAATTTTGGTTGCTAAAAACGTGGCAGATAAAAGCATTTATGGAAAGAAGGGAAACTCCGTTCCCACTGGCAACACAAATGCACTTGCAATATTCGCCTGTAACCTACAGAGGAGAACTGAACAATGGAAAATACTTCCCTATTTCAGACACTATATCAAAAGCTCTGTGTGATTCACCTCTGTGACCTGCTTGAGCTTCACTCAACAGGGAAATAGAAAACTTGAGGTTGACTCGCTCCACCACATCATGTCTTTCACACTACAGTGCTGCTGCCCAAATACAAAACTGGTCATAAACTGCTGGAGATGATGACAATCAGTAAAACTATTTCCCCATGTCTATTCCCCACCCCACCCCCCACTGTTCCTCAGATGTTCTTGTCAACTACTGGAAATGGCCCACCTTGATTATCACTACAAAAGGTTCCCCCTCCCCTGCTCTCCTGCTGGTAATAGCTCACCTTAAGTGATCACTCTCGTTACAGTGTGTATGATAACGCCCATTGTTTCGTGTTCTCTATAAATCTCCCCACTGTATTTTCCACTGAACGCATCCGATGAAGTGAGCTGTAGCTCACGAAAGCTTATGCTCAAATAAATTGGTTAGTCTCTAAGGTGCCACTAGTCCTCCTTTTCTTTTTGTGGATACAGACTAACACGGCTGCTACTCTGAAGCCATATGTTTTTCTGTACACTCAAAATTCACAGTAGGTGACATGTGATTGTTTAACTGTGTTATCTCAGATTGTTGTTTCCTCCCACAAAATATCTGAATTAGAGAATGACAATCTGCTGCCGCCACATCATCGATCATTGTTGTAGCTTAAACTGCAAGAGTTTTGGGGGAATTTTGTCTGTTATGAGCAACAAGGAATTCAAAACTCATCTGATAAAACTGCCCATATGTCTCAATGTCAAGAAAGAAAGGTTTTCTCTACACTTAAAATTAAGTCATATAACTCAGCTGGGATGTCACATTTTCCTCAATTGATCTTTGTGCCACTTCTCTCATTTTTCAGTTGAAATTCGGTTAGGACTGGGACATGTTGTTGTCACCATGTTTACATTCACACTATTTTCTGCTTTTCTTCCAGGGATCTCTGATGATATGTCTTCATCCTTTCATTTCTGGCTTATTTTGTCACATTATCAGAATTAGAATGTGGTTGCATGCATTTCAGACCCTTGAACATGACAATGACCTTAGGGTCTATGAAGGGCAACAAGATGTCAGAAATAGGACTTCCTGTTCTACTTTCACAGTCTTTGATTCATAGGCACAACTGTGAGAGTTTGGGAAACAAACTGCTTCACTTTTAAAATCCAAAAATGTTCTCAGAGTCTTCTGAGCTTGTGAGCCTAGGATATGTTTGTTTAAAATCATGGGAGAAAGGCAGTGTAACTACAGGTCAGGTTCTGCCCTAAATTGCACCTTGCGTAGCTTCATAGGAGCAGTGGGGGTAAGTCACAGCAGAAATTGACCCTGAAGCTATATCCAGCCTCCCCTCTGTTTTTTTAGCTGTTTATTTTCCCTTTTAATTATTGCAGGTGAATTTGGTTCTCTTCATAAGACTAATTTACACAAACACAGAGCGCTGTACATCACCATAGAGCTCTAGGGATGTGAATTAATCCAAATGATTCCTTGTGAATTGGGTAGGCAAGTGTCTGAGAGAGGAAACTGGTTGAACACGGGTTTCCCACTTCTCAGGGAAGTGCCCTAACCACTGGGCTATAGAATCATTCTCACTTGTTCTTTAGCCCAGTGCTGCTGCTGCTGCTTCTTTTCCCTTTATGCTGATTTTCCTGGTGAGGATCCTGGCGGCAGCATGGAGAGTAGGGAGGACCAGACCTCCTTTTCCTCCACAACAGGTTCCAGCTCCTCCTGGGGGATTCCCCAGTGTTCCCAGGCCAGCTGGGAGATAGAATCCCTTCAGCATGTCCTGGGTCAGCCTTGGGGCCTCCGCTCAGCAGTGCTCCCTCTGATTTTTTACATCCATGTGCAGAATTAATTTTGTTATGTGCACCAATATGGAGATGATGTGGGGCTGAGAGTTTTGGAGTGTGGGAGGGGGCTTAGGGCTGGGGCAGAGGGCTCTAGGGTGGGGCTGGGGATGAGAGGTTTGGCGTACAGGCTGCCCCGGAGCTGCCGCGGGGGAGAAAGATTTCCCCTCAGCCCTCTCTTGCACAGCAGCCTGGGGCCAGGGTAGAGGTGCCTCTCCCTGGCCATGGCAGCCCCGGGACTGGGGCCGGGAGAAACACGCCTCTCCCTGCTGCATGGCCCTTGATAGCCTGCTGCGTGGCCACACAGCTTAGAGGGAACTTAGCCACCCAGTGGGATGTGCCCAGTAGAGTTCTAACGGAAGCCTCCCAGGAGGCACCCTTATCAGGTGTCCAAACCACCTCAGCTGCCCACTCTTGATCCGGAGAAGTAGTGGTTCTACTCCAAACCCATCCTATATAGCCGAGCTCCTCACCCTATCTTGGAAAGTAAGCCCAGCCACCCTGCGGAGAAACCTCATTTCCGCTGCTAGTACTCGTGATCTTGTCCTTTCAGTCATTACCCAAAGTTCATGACCATAAGTGAGGATGGGGATGTAGATCAATCTGTAAACACAGAGCTTCATCTGAGAATTCAGCTCCCGCTTCACCACCACGGATCAGTACAGTGCCCGGATCATTGCTGCTGCCACACCAATCTGCTGGTTGATCTCACCCGCTTGCCTCACTCATGAACAAGACTCCTAGATACCTGAACTCATCCACTAAGGGCAGCTGCTCCCCCCCTCATCTGGAGAAAGCACTCCACTTTCTTCTGGGAAAGGATCATGACCTCTGATTTGGAGGTGCTGATTCTCGTCTCAGCTGCTTCATACTCAGCAGGAAAATGTTTGAGTGTGCAATGGAGATCACAGTCTGAAGAAGCAAGAAGGACAACAATTACCAGAGATGCCACCTCCAAGTCCCCATACCAGATGCACACCACAGCTTGGCTGTGCCTTGATATCCTGTACATGAAAATCATGAACAGGAGTGGGGATAAGACACACACTTGCGGAGTGCAATGCCCAGCTTGAACGAACTCAACTTAATGCCAAGAATACAAACACGACTCTCGCTCTGAGAATAGAGGAATTGGGTAGCAGGCAAAAGTGGCACCGGCACCTCATACTCCCACAGCACTTCCCACAGGACATTTCAGGGAATGTGATCATATGCCTTCACCCGGTCTACAAAACAAAGGTAGACAGGATTAGCAAATTCCTATGACCCCTCAAGTATCTGGGACAGCAAAAAGCTGGTCAGTTGTTCCATGGCCAGGATGGAATCCACATTGTTCCTCCTGAATCTGAGTTCCACTAACTGGCGTAACCTCCTCTTCAGCACCCTGGCATAGGCTTTGCCGGGGAGGCTGAGGAGTGTGATTCCCCCTATAGTTGGAACACACCCTCTGCTCTACTTTCTTAAAGATTGGGACCATCACCCCAGTTTGCCAGTCCAGAAGTACTGCACCTACCTTCCATGAAACATTGAAGAGGTGTGTTAACCATGCCACCCCAACATTTCCAGTGCTTTCAACATGTCGAGGTGAATCTCAGCCACCTGCTGCCTGCTATGAAGGCACTTTATTGCTGTATCGATCTCAGCATCAGAAATAGATCTGATCTCATCAGAGGTTTCCAGCGCTGCTTCCTGGAAGCGGGGCATGTCCATCAGGTTGGGCAGTTCCTCAAAGTGCTCCTTCCCCGCTCAACGATCTCTTCAGTCAAGGTCAACGTTTCACCACCCTTACTGAGTACAGCCTCTGTTGTGGTTCTTTACAATGGTCTTAAAGGGCTGCAAATCTGTTGTAAGGCTCCCTGCAGAAAATATCCCAGTGTAGGGCCCCCCTCTGGCTGGAGCACAACTGCCGTTGCAATACAGGAGGCAGTTCTGGAGACAGAGGTGGACATAGCTGGAGTGTCTCTGTGCCTCTGCTATTCTCTAGCTGCCATGTAGCTTTGTAGGGACTGCTGTATCCAGGGAGCAAATTAGGGTAGCTAACTTGCAATGGGTGCTGATTAGGCCTCTTGCAGTTCCAGGATAGGAGAAGTGCATTGCCTCCCCTAAGTCCCTTTGCCAGGCTCTGCACCAGTGTAAGAAGGAATTCAGACCCCCATGAGAAAGAGGTGCTCTGATGCCATGGTTATGACCATAATATAGGAACACAGCTAGATATAGCGGGCCTGATTCCAATCTCACGAAGACCAGTATAACTCTGTTGACTTCAGATGAGCTAGTTTACATTTATACTGATGTAACTGAGACCAGAATCAGGCCTGATGAATCTAATGAATTCATGTACAAAGAAATGCAAACCTTTTCTCTATCCTGGCTTCACGTCCCCCTGGCACAAAAGCAAAGTGAAGAGCCCTGCTCCTTCTCAAGAAAAACAATTCACTGCCATCGTCCTTTCCCTTGCAAAACCACAAATGAAACATAGAGAGGAGCAAAACTGTTTGCAGAGAACATTACATCAACTAAGAACATACTGTTACGGAAAATGACATTCCTCTTCCAAACATCCATTAGTTTCTGATAATCAGGAATTCTCGGATGCTTGAACATTCCATTAGTAAGACACAGCGAGTTAATTGTAATAATTATCAACAGTTTTAATTGCTTTGTTATAACGTATTTTGCAGTTTGACAGTGTGAAATCAATATGCACCTCTAGGAAATGTCCATAGTGTGATTAAAAACAGGCTCCCCTATGCCCTTTCCTAACCTTAGACCGGAACTTAGATTTTTTCAGTACTTCCGCTTACAAGGATTAAACTGAGTAGTTATTGTCCAACTTGGACCTTGTTGTTAAAAGGAAAGTGGAGTCTTCCCTTAAAATTCATTTCAGTCCTACCAGATTTAACTTTTGGATGGAGGTAGAAAAGAATATCTGATCAGTTTTCTTTAACTTGTTTGCTTCAACTTCTATACAGAACTTACTGCTTTATTTCTCTATAATGCTTTAAGCTTACTGTCATAAATATAAAGGGAAGGGTAAACCCCTTTAAAATCCCTCCTGGCCAGAGGAAAAATCCTCTCACCTGTAAAGGGTTAAGAAGCTAAAGGTAACCTCGCTGGCACCTGAACAAAATGACCAATGAGGAGACAAGATACTTTCAAAGGCTGGGAGGAGGGAGAGAAACAAAGGGTCTGTGTCTGTCAGTATGCTGCTTTTGCCGGGGATAGACCAGGAATGGAGTCTTAGAACTTTAGTAAGTAATCTAGCTAGGTATGTGTTAGATTATGATTTCTTTAAATGGCTGAGAAAAGAATTGTGCTGAATAGAATGACTATTTCTGTTTGTGTGTCTTTTTTGTAACTTAAGGTTTTGCCTAGAGGGATTCTCTATGTTTTGAATCTAATTACCCTGTAAGGTATCTACCATCCTGATTTTACAGGGGTGATTCCTTTACTTCTATTTACTTCTATTTCTATTAAAAGTCTTCTTGTAAGAAAGCTGAATGCTTTTTCATTGTTCTCAGATCCAAGGGTTTGGGTCTGTGGTCACCTATGCAAATTGGTGAGGCTTTTTACCCAGCATTTCCCAGGAAGTGGGGTGCAAGGGTTGGGAGGATTTTGGGGGGAAAGACGTGTCCAAACTACGTTTCCCAGTAAACCCAGTTAGGGTTTGGTGGTGGCAGTGGATATTCCAAGGACAAAGGATAAAATTAATTTGTACCTTGGGGAAGTTTTAACCTAAGCTGGTAAAGATAAGCTTAGGAGGTTTTCATGCAGGTCCCCACATCTGTACCCTAGAGTTCAGAGTGGGGGAGGAATCTTGACACTTACAAAGAAATATTTTGCTTGCATGTGATTGTGCATTCTATAGTCTTTATAGTTGTCATATTTACAAAAAATAGGGTGAAATGTACTATAATGTATAAGTCCTGATAGTGATTTCCATTCTGGAATGTCAAAACTCTTAAACTATAAATTATTTCAGTCTCACAGCATCCTTGTGAAGTAAATAAGTGCTAATAATATTCTTGTAGACATGGGGTAACCAAGGCAGAGAAATGCGGAAATACATTTCCACCACTGACTTGCTATATAACTTTGGGATCCATGAATGGAACCAGGGAGTTCTGTATCCTATTCGTTGCTCCAACTGTAAAGCGATATTACCTCTCTTCGGTTACATAGTGTAATAATATCTGTGATGGTTCAATAGATCTTATTCTCTTCTTTATTTGCAATGATTTATCTGACTTTAAAAAATGATAAAGTCTCTGTGCAGCCTCCACCTTGGATTCCCTCTTCAAGGGGAGTCAATCCCTGTAGCTGCCTCAGGAGCTTTGAAAGCTTTGCTATTTTTTTTTTCCTGTGAAAAAGCTTTATTATGTGCAGACAATGCTTAAAGAGGCTTTGCCAAACACAAGCTTTTAAAGCATCTGTGTGGGATTCCTTTTTCAGAGAAAGGAGTCATGGTGGCAAGTCCCACAAGATACCATAGACTCCAGCAGTTTGCCCCGCAATTCTGGCACACTTGGCAGCTGATGTTATATAATATTTCAGGTCCTATCTTACAGGCAGACTGCCAGTTGTGCCAAACTGTGAGATAATTTTGCTATATAGGTCAATGGGAGTCTTTCAAAGGAGGTCTTTCAATTGGGTCAGGTCCTAGATGAATATCTACTAGGCAGCTGATGAGACTTCCAAACTGATTTCCTATTGTCTAGCCTTATGTTAGACTTGAGCTGAAGTGAAAGGCTAGTGCCCTTAACACGCTGTGCCAAGGAGCTATGTGAAAGTGCCCACTGCTAATGTAACGCTAGTCCCAACCCTTGTTTAAAAATCACCTTCAGAACAAGATTAGTCAGCATTTTACCTCATTCTGAATACAAACATGTTCAAAGTTATCAGCTCTAGGGGATGCTGCCAAATTTTACATATCTTGCAGGGATGTAGGTTGAGATATTAGGTCCAGGTCCTCAGCTGGTGTAAATGGGTGCGTCTCCATTGACTTCAAAGGCTTTTCAGTGCATTTTATTATGTGCTTAACATGAACTGACATGTTTCCTCTCCCATCTCCAGGAAAGAGGCTGCTACCTCAAAACTTTTCTAAGTTAATACACCAGAGCATCCCCTTGAGCTACATGTTGACTTGAATGGAGCTGAATCCATTTATACCAGTTGAGGATTAGATCCTTAATGTTTCTTTTCAGGTCCACCACCAGGTTCCAGGATTAAAAGCCCAGCAACTTTTTAGGGCTATAGTTCCCAAAAGCTCATGGGTGGCAGTACGGTTTCTTGTTGCTACTTTGCTCTTATGATCTGTAAAGAAACAGAACTTTAACCTTTTGTAAGTTCAGTGATACGTTATTTGCTGGAGCAGCTGATGTGTCAGACCCTAGCTGGTTCACAAATGACATCTCAGGAGAAAGCAGACTGTGCTTCCTGTAAAATCCAATTGTAGCACTGTCATAAAGTGGTTGGAATGCTGTGCTGTCATTTCAATAGTTGTCATTGCCCCTGTCAAGGGCTTCAAGTGTATTCAAAACTTATTCCTTTATTTCCCTATAATGACTAATGATGATTCACAATCTTCCTTTCTCCTTCCTTAGTTCTAATAACACATGTTTTTATCCCTGATATCTTAAATCCCTCTCCTCACTCTTAAGGGAAGCTTCTGAAGCAAACAGACTCTGGCCTCATACTTTGAGTCTTTCAGAGAGTCCTCAATAGTTCCTGAGGATGTTTCCTTTTTTAATACTGCCCCTTGCTGCTTCAGCTAGTCCACTATTTTCAAGATTGTGATTATTGTTGTCATTATTTTAGCTAGATATCTACTTGGAGGCTGCTGGGGAGTGTTCCAGAGAGACATGAGATGCACTCTACCTTCCCTGAGCCCAAAAGGTCAGCAACACTTCCAGTCCCTGCTGGTGCTAAAGGCAACAGTCTTGTGGCTCTTCTTTAACCCTGACCTCTTGCATAGCAGTAGGTAAAACTGATGCCAAGTCACTGAGTTGACAGAATATATATATAAACTCTTAGTTTCTAATACTCACAAATTTTCAATACCCTGGAGCAACTTTTTGATTTTTAACAGTGTTATTATTTTTTGATGGTACTTGACTTTTTTTTTTCTTTTTGAACTGCAACTACTGGTGCTTATTACAAGTGAATTAACAGATTTCTTTGTATAAACGCAATTGATTTCTCTCTCTTTCAGGAACTGGAGTTAGTGCTTGCTTTCAATTCAGTTGGCTTTTGCTGCAGTTATTTAAGAGCCCTTTTTATTATTTCAAGAGGCCCTTTGATTTCCTTAATTTCTATTTCAGCAGCTGGCTTCCTTTAGTCTGTGGCTCTGGCTTTGATAGCTTGATATTATTTCTGGATGTCTTTGCCTTTCCTCTGATGAAGAAAGTCTATGGCAAGATCTCACAGTCTCTTTGGAGAAATAGGCAAAAATGCCCATGGAAGGCTGTTCAGAGGGACAAAAGCCATTTCAGTGACATGCCAGTGATTTTGTTCAGAGGCTGGTTAATGCACATGTCCTCCAGCTGCGAATCAGAAACAAAAGGGAAGATTTTGTGGAGGTGTAGGTTTTTTATTGAATGATTTTTCGCTCAGTTGATTTGTAGAACCCTGATTACACGTCTATATTTTTTCAGAATCCAGGTCTTAGCAACAGCTCATCGTGGCACCATGCTATGTCAGAGCTGCTGCTGACTTGAAAGGCTTT
This sequence comes from Lepidochelys olivacea, assembly GCF_965140295.1. Lineage (NCBI taxonomy): Eukaryota > Metazoa > Chordata > Testudines > Cheloniidae > Lepidochelys > Lepidochelys olivacea. The sequence continues at coordinate 69,178,460 of NC_140411.1, read as the reverse complement.
TCAATGCATTTTATTATGTGCTTAACATGAACAGACACGTTTCCTCTCCCATCTGCAAGAAAGAGGCCGCTACTTCAAAACCTTTCTCGGCTAATACACCGGAGCAGCCCGGTGGACTAGATGTTCTGAACTAGTGTAACTCACCGAGGAGCAAGAATCATCACCACAGGGGTATAACAGTCTCACCAGGCTGCAGTATCTCCATTTATTTTTAGAGTTCTGCACCACAGCTGGAGATGACTACTCCAGGAACAGTAGTTCTGCCTGTGGAAAGAGAGCTGTGTTCACAACTTATCCTCAGAAAGGTATTAATAATGAAAAATAGAGCAATGTATAAAATATATTATTTAAGAATAGTTTTAAAGATGGCCTGTGTAGCAATAGTTAACATGCAGTGGAGTAAAAACTATGACAAATTCCACTAATCAGATGTTAGGTATTCAGGTTGTCACACAAGCCATCTCTAAGTTACTACTTGTAAAGGTGACCTAAACAAAAGGAAAACAAAGTGTAGACACACCCTTTTTATTTCTTTCTACTGCATTAAGTAGCTCGATATACTTTATATATATATATATATTTACAGGTTTTATTCTACATACTTTTTACATTTTAAATATTAGGTTGTCACTTGCATGTGCTGGAAGACAGGCAAACTAGTGGGACATACTGAAGGACTAAAACTTGAGCAAGTATGATTGCTTTTGTAACTAAATATTTAACTCTAACATCTGAAAAACATTTGGGAGAAAAGCTTTCTCTGTGTAATAAAGAGCTGAGTAACCTATCACTTATCTAGTTCTCCAAAGAATTCTTAAATAAAAACAGGAAAGACATAACTGAGATTGGTGGGGGGGGGGGGGGGGAGCCACAAACAGAATTGTATTTTATGTGGGAAAGAAATTCAGGGTTTTTTTATTTATCACAAAGAAGAAAAATAGGGTGCAAACATTATCATTTTTTCCTTTGTGGTTCTCATTTAAAATTTACCTTAGTTTGAAAGGGAGTAGCCAGATTTGTATTCATACAATTTTAAAGCATGTTTCTAGGATATTATGAGACCAAATTTGAATTCTACCACAATAAGTACTCTGAAACTCAGCTTTGACTAACACAGTACCCAAATGGGGTAGTTTCAGTGTGCTAATCTGGATTAAAGTATTTCCTTTTATATTGCAGTAAAACAATACTGAAAAACATACTTTAGCATTATTGTGATGTGAAAAAATATATACTCCCAAGTCTGCAGTCTATACATACTAGGACAGATTCTCCCCTATATTTTACCAGTTTTTTGATGGTGTAAGGCCATTGATTTCAGTAGAATTATACTAGCACAAAAGTGGTGTAACAGATTAGAAAATTAGAGCTACTGACTTCAACATTTCTGGATGGTGAGAAATGAAGATTTAGTATCCTGGAGCTGCAAAACTCACTAGGGTATAGTGGTCAAAGAGTAAAACAACAAACATAGCAGAGAAGAGACTTTAAAATTTTGTTTCTTCCTCTGATAACATATGTGCACTGTTACTAAAATAATCTTAAATGCCATTAGAAAATTAGGCTTTCATTCACCGATGAATGTATCTGTGAACACATACTGCAAGGAACAATCTTCCAGGATTTGTAATGCAATATTAAAGAAAATGTAAAACACTTAATATATTCCCAAATGCACATGAATCTAGTTAAAGATGGGTAATTTATTTGTTTGCTTTAAAAAAACAACAACCCAAACCTTCAGCCACTGATAATTTGAAAAGGAAGTTTGCCTGGGGGTTGGGGGGAAGGTGGGGGGGGGGGGAGGGGCGGGATATTGTCAGAAAAGAGAGAGTCTGTTAAAGCAAATGCATATGTTTATCTCAAGAGAAATATACATATAATTACGGCTAAAGGTGGAAAATATTTTTTGTTTTCATGCATTTGGAATAACTTAAAAGAGTCCACAGCTGACTCTGACTTGTACTCTGTACTGAACCAAAATCATGATAAAAGATATTTCCCTTTTCAGTATGGCGTATACTCTCTCTGATCAAAAATGTTTCCAGCTCTTTTTTATTTAGGTTCTTATACCATGCCCATCACCATGTTTGAGTATTTTTCAGATTTAAAAATCATACAACTTACCATCAGTAAAGTTTCCCCTTCAAACTCCCCCCACCCCCCCAGGGTGAATAAGTTGTGTTAGATTTTTGTGAGTGTCCCAGAAATGCTAATAGATTTGGAGTTTCTGTGTGGGGAGGCAAGGTCAAAGACAGTGGGATTTGCATTTGGACCTGAGGGTGGTGAGGTTGGTGATTATTTTTAGTTGCTACAGGAGTGAATTCCAAAACCTCCGTCAGCTATACACAGGAGCTTCACCCTTGAAGGTAGATAGAATTTGTATGTGCACAAAAGGCAAATGAGAAAAATAATTATTCACAATACAGAGATATCTAGAAAATAAATCATGTCAAAAGAGCAAGCTACTGAGATGCTCAAGTGAAACAAGACACAATGGATCAAATGTCAGCCCTAGTGAGGAGAATTTGGCCCTCTTCTAGTGTTCACTAGCTTATGTGTATTTGGGATATGGTATAAAATAGGGTTATTCTGCATTCTTCCTAACACAGAATGAATGAGGAATAGTGTGGAGAACCTATTGAGAAAAGCCTTTAGTATAGATGACTTGAGTTTTGAAATGTGTTCATTTCTTAGAATCTAGGAAAGTTTTGAATACTGTGTGTGTGAGGCACCTCTGCCAGTTACACAACTATGGATCAAAGACTCGCTGTGCAAAGCAGGGAAATGTTTCTGTCTACTCTTTATAGTGTATCCTGCCTGTAACCCTGTGCTATGGGCAGGGGGTTGGACTAGATGACCTCCAGAGGTCCCTTCCAACTCTGATATTCTGTGATTCTATGATAATTCCTCATCCCTTCCCCTAGAGATCTTGCTGTCTTTTCCTTTTTCATTATCCATGGGTCTTGGGTTGACAAAGCGTATATTTCACTCAAGTATGTGTGCAACTATACTGTTGACATAACATTATATAACTACTGTAGAGTTGGTGGTTGACTATATTGTTGAAGTGGAAGGTGGAAAGAGGGAGTTCAGAATTTTAATACAAGAAGCAAGACTCTACCGAGCATATAATTTCCTTTCCTTTCCTAACCAAGTTATGATCTGGATTCTCTCTTGCTTAGCTATGGCAGTTTATTTTTATTTTCATGGCCTACTGATTTACCTCGATAGGTAGAGTTTGAATCGTTATAAGAAAGGATAGGCACATATGCTCTGGGATTTTCGAACAAAGAAACAAAGGAACATTACAGTTTTTTAAAATCTGTCTTAGAACATCTCTTCTCTTCCTTTCTCACTTATCATTCCAGATGTTTGCTAACAAAGGATTACTCTGAGTTCAATTATTTGCAAGATACAAACATAAGTGTTAACATTCTGTAATGGATGATTCATGTAAAATTATCTCACTAGACATTAGACTATGACCATCCCTGTAAAATGAGAGTTCTTATCTAAAAAGAAACTAAAGGATGATTTCCCCCTCTTTCAAGAATCTCCTTTCATCAAACACTGAGCATGAAAATTTGAAGTGTGGAGGGGTATTTCTACTCTTCATAGTATGTTAAGAGCCAGGGTGGTGAGAAGTTTTTGTGTGTGCATAAATATGTTCCATTCATCTGACTGCAACAATACTATGAGAGGAGGGTAGGATTGCACTGGTTGTTGGAGAAACTGGGAATAAAATTTATACGCTATCTCTAGTCTGATTATTTTTAATTACATATTCAAGATTTGCATACACGTGGAACATTGGGAATAGGGAGTGGTAGGACTCATTGTTACTACTAGAGTTATAGAGTTTAAGGTCAAAAGGGACCACCAGATCATCTAGTCCTACCTCCTGTATATCACAGACCACTAAACGCCTCCCAGCCACCACCACACCAAACCCAACAACCAGAATTAGACCAAAGTATTACAGCCTCCAGGATACTAATCTCTTATGTGCCACAGGCAGAGAACAGGAGGGACTGCGATGACCAATGCCTGAGGACCTGCAATAGCATGGAATTGATTATATGATCTATACCCAGATGAACCTAGCTAGTGGCCCACACCCCATGTCATAAAGGATTATGAAAACCCTAGGGTCCCTGCCAATCTGCCTTGGGGAAAAAAATTCCTTCCTCATCCTGAATATAATGATCAGTGACTGGCTGAGGCTGTGAACAAGATAGCATGGTCTACTGCAAGACACACTGCTCTTTTCCTTTTGTTTCCCTTCCCTCCAATGGGTGGTTTTATCCAATTAGATGGTTAGCTCTTCAAAGTAGGAACTGCCTCTTACTCAAGGACAGACAAGATTTCCCACAATACATCACCAATAAATTCCTAGACTGGCTCAAGGTAGTCAGGTGCTAAGAACCTGGGGATATACCCCCATAAATCCTAGCGCTAAACTTGGGTAACTGCAGCGTGGACATTGGTATGAGTTGTATGTGACTCTGCAGTGTGGACATTTACAGGTGGGCTTGGCAAGCCAGAGTACCTGTATCCTGGTACCCTCTGCTATGAAGCCATACCATATCTGTTTGTAGAATACCTGGCACAATGGGGCCCTGCTCTAGGTGTCACTGTTATATATATACTTTCTAAAATTGCTCAGGTCCCACTAACTCTCTGAACTTGAAAGTGAAAAAAATTAGGAAAACTTTTAGGAGACAAAAACATGTAAGATGCCATCTGCAGCCTCTGAAAGGAGATTGCACTTTTTTCACTGAGACACCAATCATATTTGAGATTAGATTACTCTTTTCTTGATATTCATCTGGTTGCCAGAGAAATTGTCAGATTTGGCTCAATTAGCATTTCAGGACCATGCTCCGCTGGTACTAATGTTAATAGTAAAGGAACCTAAAGGGTGGATGGCACTGGTCAATAGATAAACTTGAAATGTAGTGTAATGATGCCACAGATAACTATCTAGCTAACCGCTACACCCCTGAGATTTCCTGTCTCTGGCTGTGGTGGGGACCAGCAAGTGAGAAGGGGCAGGGCTATCTCAATATGTCAGGAAGGAAGCAGTGTCAGGAGTTGCACGTCAAAAATTTCTTCCAGTATGAGAGATATTGCTGGTGATACTTGCACCCCGATAGAATCTTGCAAACTTGGAAAAACTTTTGAAGTGTGACTGCTTTGGTAAACCAACAACTTCTGGCTCTTCAGGATCAGTTAAACCCAATTGGAAAAATTACAGAATAGTGCTTTAGTAGCACTTTGAAATAAATGAGCAAGACTATTAGAGAAATAAATGTAATTGATATTATCTGAATGGTGTATGCAATTAGAGCGCCTAAAAGATTTTGTTCTGAGAAAGCCAACAAATCTGACAAACCTCTACCTTGGCTTTTTCAAGGAAATCACTTTAAATGTATTGGAATCTTGGAAACCTTACCTGGCTGTGAAATACATTTTTTAGCTATTTTTTTTTCAATTCTAGCACTTTGCCTGTAACCCCATCAATGAGAGAGTGATCAACAGACTGCCAAATGAAATGGAAAACAGAGTCCTTGGTTCTGGCCACTGCCAGAGCCAGGATTCTGAACTAACTGGCTCACTGGTCTCATGCAGTATGGTGGCTCCTAATTCCCTGCATTCCCTGCTGTGTGTAAAGTGGTTATAGCTGGAATATATTCTACCCCCCAACACACTATTTTTAACATTAAGGCCTTGTCTACAGTGGTGGCAGCATGCAGCTACATGTTGCAGTGGAGTAGGGTGCATCCACACAGTGGTGTGTAGCTACACATGGCAATGAAAGGCTCTGGCACAGGGGAGGCAGGAGAAAAGGCTCTGGCAGTGGGGAGCTGTCAGAGATTTTTCCCACTGCTTCCCCCTGCCAGACCCTTTTCCTGTTGCTGGAGCCTTTCCCTTTGGTGGGGAAACACTCCTGCAATGGAGAGGCAGCAGGATGCTACACTGCTAAAAATAGCAGCATAGCCATGGAAGCCACTGCTTTTGTGCGTAGAGAGCCATGTAGGGTACATACCCTAAGATTCTGATGTGTCTACTCACCTAAGCAGTGCCTCACCTTCTGCACTGCTAGTTATAGCTGCGTTCCGGGGGGCATGCCATGTATGTACTCTGCACACTGTCCTAAGTGTAGGCATAGCCTAAGTTAAACTATATTTAAATATGAGATGCAGACACGAGGAGGCAGTTTATCTAGACAGGCAAATAAATCATCTGAGCTGTTGGCTTAAGTGTGCCGTATCCCAGTCAAATAGAATCAGAATAGTAACTGTAATGTATTTAACCTCTTCCAGATTAAATGCAATAAATTACTGTTATTCTTCCGAGTGGCAGAAGAACTGTGATTTACTGGTGGCTGTGCCCTCAAATAATTTCTCTTCGGGATGTGTGTGTGTGCGCGCGTGTGTGTGAAATTAACAGATACTTAAAATAAGAAAGGTTGACCTCCCTTTAGAACCTGCCAATTACTTACAGAGTTTATTGCCAAGCACACCAGAGGTAAGATTACATATGGGACTGCCTGGAAACGAGAATTCAATTTCACAAAAACATTTGATATGGGAGAGATCCCTGGGATAGCCAGATGGTTAGGGTACACTGCTGGGATGTGGGAGACCCAGGCTTAAGTCAGTAGTCTGAATCTAGCAGACTGAACACCGGGTCTCCTACATGAATCCCCCAACTGCTTGGCTATTCTGGGCTGGATCTCTCTCTCTGTGTTACAGGAAATTTCCTCCTGGACCTGAAAAACAATCCTGACAAAAGTTTTTTTCATAACCAATATGTTTCCATCAAAAGTTCTGGTTTCTACAAATTGAAAATTTTTTAGCTGAAAAGTTCCTGACCAAATTACATAGAGAATTATACTTCCAACTTCAGACTAAGGCCCAAATGCCCTCATCCCTAAAGTTTCTGAATGGGTCTAATGATCAGAAGGTCTAGTGTGGTACTGTAAATACATCCATTATTCTGAAAATAACCTAATAATCAGAGAACGTATGTAGCAACTCAATTCCCTTCTTCTTTGAGGAGCATCTCTGTTGGGTTCTCCACTTTAGGTGTCTGTACACCTTACACCTGAAACAGAGATTTGTGGCAGCAGTGCCTAGTTGGGTCACACACGCGCCATCACTGTCTTGCACCACTCCAGGTGGTTACATAGTGCTGCACAACCAACCGCCCCCCAGTTCCTTCTCTACCGCAGAGAATCTGTATGAAACTCTGAAGTAGAGGGGAGGTGGGAGAGTAGTGGAGCACCCACAGTGACAGCCAATTCAAAACACCTTAGTTACTGCACAAGGTGAGTAACCTTCTTCTTCTTCTTCTTGGAGTGTCCCTGTGGGTGCTCCACTTTAGGTCACTGTTGAGCAGTGCTCCTCAGTGGAAGGGAGGGGCTTCGGAGTTGTGTTGTAAATGTTGGATAACACCGTGAGTCTAAAACAAGCATCTGATGTTGATTGTTGTTCTATAGCATAGTGTTCTGTCAATGTGTGGGCTGATGCCCAGGTTGCTGCTCTGCAAATGTCGGTAATGGGGCATTGTTGAGAAAGGCCACAAAAGCTGCCTGTGCTCTGGTAAAGTGTGCGGACTCCCACTGGGGCTTGTAGGTTGCTCTTTTGGAAGCAAAGATGGATGCATCCTGATATCCATTTGGATAGTCTCTCTATTTTGAGATGGTTTGTCCTATTGAGTATTCTGTTATGGAGACCGAAAGTCTCTGTGATTTTCTTAATTTTTTTGATCTTTCAATGTAGAAAGCTAATGCTCTGTAAGTATCTGTGTGGAGTGATGCCTCCCTTCCATCTGCATGTGGTTTTGGAAAAAACACAGGTAAGTAAATGGGTTGTTTCAAATGAAGTGTGTGGGCGGGGGGAGCGACTTTGGGTAGGAACTTGGGGTGTGGTCTTAAAGTAACTTTATCTTTAAAGAAAGTTGTGTAAGGAGGATGTACCATTAGGGCACCTTGCTCTCCCACTCGTCTGGAGGATGTGATGATGATGAGGAAGGCCACCTTCATAGATAAATGTAGTAATGAGCCAATTGCAAGGGGTTCAAACAGCTTTCCCATAAGACTGCATAAGATGAAGTTGGGTGGCAGTTTCCTTATTGTGGGGGTAGGTGTTCTCAATGCTTTAAGAAAGCGGTTAGTCATTGGGTGGGCAAATATAGTGATTCCATCCACCTTCTCTTGGAAAGCTGTGATAGCCACCAAGTGTACCTTGATGGAGCTTGTGAAGAGTCCTGGTTTTTAAAGTTCTAATATGTAGTCCAGGACCCTTGTTACAAGGGAAGATGTTGGTAAGATCTGTTTATCTTGGCACCAAGTGCTGAATTGTTTCCACTTATGGATATATGTCTTTCTTGTATTCATTCTATGACTGTTCAGTAATATGTCTTTTATTTCCTCCGAACAGGCTGTCTCGGCAACCATCTCGAAGAACCTGCACAATGTAAGTAACCTTCTCTTCCTCAGTCAAGTTGGGGTAAACAATCCCCTATATCAAAACCTAAATTCTATTAACATTTTGATTACATTTGAGACATTAATAACTCAAAGCAGGTTATTAGCTATCAGGATTTTGAATTGTGGGCATGGGCCAATTTATTATTATCTTTGTGAGATTTTCAAAGGCCCAAATGGCAGTTAGGAACCCAACTTCCACTAAAAGACAATAGAATTAGATGCTTCAACTGCCCTTTGTGTCTTTGAAAATCTCCCCCTAAATTTGTATATATGGTCACAGTAGTCCCTTCTGGGTTTATAATTTATGAATCTGAAACCTTCCCACCATGGAGTTAAACTCATTTTAGGCTCATAGATTGGTTATGCTGAGATCCACTTCATTTACTTACTGATGGGATTTATTTTCCTTGTTTCATGCTGAAAGAAAAGTTAAAACATGCTGTGCTAGTTCATGGGTTTGACTAGTTTGGTTTTTTGGTGTTTGTATTTTGGATATATTAGGTATGACAACTCACACAGTCTGAGAGGTCAAATTATTGTGATATTATTTTAAAAGCAAAGACAACATCTTTGCTTTTAAAGGACTTTGAAGAGAAAGCTCTGTCAGACTTTTCCCTGTAGAGTGTCACATCCATGTGGAACACAGTGAGAGGTCATTATAGATCTGTATGCAATCTGTATATCCCAGAAGGGTTGCAGAATGATCTTTTTCCTACGCTGTTCAAACTCCTCATGAAATAACAAGCAGAGACAAAAGTGCATAGTGCTTCCAGAGTACTAAACTGATACTAAACTGGGAGGAGTGGTAGATACGCTGGAGGGGAGGGATAGGATACAGAAGGACCTAGACCAATTGGAAGATTGGGCCAAAAGGAATCTGATGAGGTTCAATAAGGATAAGTGCAGGGTCCTGCACTTAGGACGGAAGAACCCAATGCACAGCTACAGACTAGGGACCGAATGGCTAGGCAGCAGTTCTGCAGAAAAGGACCTAGGGGTGACAGTGGACGAGAAGCTGGATATGAGTCAGCAGTGTGCCCTTGTTGCCAAGAAGGCCAATGGCATTTTGGGATGTATAAGTAGGGGCATAGCGAGCAGATCGAGGGACGTGATCGTTCCCCTCTATTCGACATTGGTGAGGCCTCATCTGGAGTACTGTGTCCAGTTTTGGGCCCCACACTTCAAGAAGGATGTGGATAAATTGGAGAGAGTCCAGCGAAGGGCAACAAAAATGATTAGGGGACTGGAACACATGAGTTATGAGGAGAGGCTGAGGGAGCTGGGATTGTTTAGCCTGCAGAAGAGAAGAATGAGGGGGGATTTGATAGCTGCTTTCAACTACCTGAAAGGGGGTTCCAAAGAGGATGGCTCTAGACTGTTCTCAATGGTAGCAGATGACAGAACGAGGAGTAATGGTCTCAAGTTGCAGTGGGGGAGGTTTAGATTGGATATTAGGAAAAACTTTTTCACTAAGAGGGTGGTGAAACACTGGAATGCGTTACCTAGGGAGGTGGTAGAATCTCCTTCCTTAGAGGTTTTTAAGGTCAGGCTTGACAAAGCCCTGGCTGGGATGATTTAACTGGGAATTGGTCCTGCTTTGAGCAGGGGGTTGGACTAGATGACCTTCTGGGGTCCCTTCCAACCCTGATATTCTATGATTCTATGATTCTACTGCAAATGACTCCAAAATCTCTTTCTTGAAGGGTAACCGTTAATTTAGACCCCATTCTTTTGTATGTATAGTTGGGATTATGTTTACATTACTTTACACTTAACATTGAATTTCATCTATCATTTTGTTGCCAAGTCACCCAGTTTTGTGAGGTCCCTTTGTAACTCTTTGCAGTCAGCTTTGGACTTAACTATCATGAGTAATTTTGTATCATCTGTAAATTTGCCACCTCACTATTTTACCCCTTTTCCCAGATCATTTATGAGTATGTTGAACAGCGCTGGTCCCAGTACAGACCTCTGGGGGACACCACTATTTAACTCCCTCTATTCTGAAAACTGACAATTTATTCCTACCCTTTGTTTCTTATCTTTTAACAGGAGTGCTGGCAATGCTTTCAGGATCATCTAAGGATCCTTAATTTAATTTAATGACAAGCCTTTTGTTATCTTAATCACCCTGCCTCTGTTTATAAACAAACTCCCTGCCCCAAGGGCAGAAGCTGTTAGCAGTACAGAATTTGGTGATTTTGCAACAGAAAAGAAGCTTCAAAAACAGGCTCCAATGAGAAACTGCTAAGCTTGAATTAATATGCAAACTAGATACCATTAACTTGGGTTTGAATAGAGACTGGGAGTGGCTGGGTCATTACACATATTTAATCTATTTCCCCATGTTAAGTATCCTCACACCTTCTTGTCAACTGTCTAAATGGGCCATCTTGATTATCACTACAAAAGTTTTTTTCTTCTGCTGAAAATGGCTCATCTTAATTAATTAGCCTCTTACAGTGGTATGGCTACTTCCACCTTTTCACATTCTCTGTATGTATATATCTATCTTCTTACCATATGTTCCATTCTATGCATCCGATGAAGTGGGCTGTAGCCCACAAAACTTATGCTCAAATAAATTTTCAAAAAGAAAAGGAGGACTTGTGGCACCTTAGAGACTAACAAATTTATTTGAGCATAAGCTTTCGTGAGCTACAGCTCACTTCATCGAATGCTCATGAAAGCTTATGCTCAAATAAATTTGTTAGTCTCTAAGGTGCCACAAGTACTTCTGTTCTTTTTGTAAACTTATCATATTCCACACTCAAGCTCTGTGTGGGCCTAGGGCAGGCCCAGTGATCAGACCTCAGTTACAAAACTTGAGGGGGAGAGTGACAGGAACCACTATAGCTCATGTGTGCTGAGCACCCCCTATTTTTTTTTCTGTGGGTGCTTGAGCCCTGGAGCACCCACAGAGTCAGTGCCTATTGTGCATACGTGACCTATTTATTCCAAGTGGGTTTTGATTGTAAACTCCTTAGGGCAGAGACTGTCTTTTTGTTACCTGTTTGTACAATGCCTAGCACAACGGGGCCCTGGCCTATGACTGGGGTCTCCAAACACTTCTGCAGTACAAGTGATCAATAATAAGACAACCAGAACCTAGCATGCTGTGGTGTCTCTATTAAAGCTCAGTTCTCTTCATGAGTTAAATATTCTGGCCAGACTGAATATTTAGAAGTTGTTTGAAATATTTCCAGCCCAGACCTTTCAGGAAGGAAGGAATTCTTTACAGTGAGGAATAAGAGTCAACTCTGGAGGGTGGTACATGATAGCCCAGGAAAGCTCTGGTACCTTCTCCTAAAAGAAGAGAGAAAAAAAGAAGGATCAGGGATACAAAATATCATACCGCTGTCTCTCTTATGGAAAGTTGCTGTAGCATTTAGAATGAATGGTGACCTCTCTATAAAAAGTTGAATCCTACCTATACAGATCAATAGAAGGGATACAATTATCCAATTAAAATCTACTAGACAGTACAAAATTCCATAGGAAGGCTATAATTTTCTATTAAATTATGGTTTTAGAATATTTTCTATTGTTTCATCCCTGTTGAAATCCATAGGGCTATTCCATTAGATTCCTACAACTTTCCAAAAAAGGAAGGGGGAAAAATCCTGATTATTCATGCAAATTGTAACCTGGAATGCTAAATGAAAAGTTTCTAGAAAATAAATAACTAGAGTGAAAGATGACTTTTGGTTTTACATGAATGCATGTATAGTCAGACCAGATCTTTAAATTTGTTTGGAAAAACTGGATATTGGCAGAATCTCAGAGAAATCAAGAAATAGAACCACAATGACTTTGTTGTGATGGACCAAATGGGGAAAGACTGTGGCAACATAAGGAGAAACTGATGGAAGTGAGGGACTAATCTCTCTGTTCACTCTGTATAGAGATTTTATAACAGTTGACTTTGCATTTCTGGCTGAAGGCATTTGTACATGTGATAGACTGACTGTACTATTGAAATCAACTGTGTTGCCTTATGATATAAAACAAAAAAGACTGGAGTGTTCTCATTGTTTTATATTAATGGAAAGTTAAGTTTCAGGTCTGTTCTAGAAGAAAGTAGACGAAGCAGAGTTAATTACGAGAATATAGTAAGATAAAATGAGCATGCTCAGAGCCAGTTAAATACCATTTAAAAGCATGTAGTTGCTATGTCAGAGTCAGAGAAGGTGGTTAGGTAAGCCCAGGCACTGTTGCAAGTAGGTTGATCAAACACATTCCTATATACAGAGAAAAAAAATCCATCTAGAACGAAAACTGAGCGCAGCTAGGTTCTCTACTTTCATATCCTGCCTCAAGACCTGCCTTTGCCACAATCCTGCTAAGCTAACTAAAGAGGGCTAGGCTGAGAGACAGACAGGATACTAAATAACTTAAAATATTTACTTATTATAAAGTGCACTCCACAACTGAATGCAGTAGATCTTTGTCTGGGCAGCAAGAAGAAAGGGATTGTGGACCCCATAAGGGTTCCTGCTTCCTTGAGTTATGAGGGAAAGGCAAAAGAGGTGAGCAGAGTAATAGGGACCCAGAAGTCCAGCTCAGGTGTGGGCACTGACCTGTCAGGCATGCAGTCAGGGCAGGATATTTACACCCTCCAGATGTAATCCTCTTTGATCATGTGGGTAAAGGAAATGGCAAAACTTCCGCTAACTTCCATGGGCCATGTCTTAAGTTATATTTGTGCAGCATTTAACACAACATCCCAGCTGAGGCCTTTGAGTGCTTCTGCAATATGGCCTCATCCAACTGCCAAGGAAGTCATTAGAAGTCATTCCATTGACTTTAATGGGAGCTGGATCAGGGCCTATACATATTTAATAAGAAGAAAATAACTTTCTTATTAAATAACCAGGGCCTAACCTTGTGATAATATTAAAAAAAAACACATTTTCTGGGGTTTATTAAAACTCTTGCATCCTAAGGGATGTGCAATAAACACAATTAGTTTGATTTTTTTGAAAATAAACTGAACCAAGTATTATAGTGAACAATTTGTGTTGGCTTGGGATTGCCTGGATCACACAGATGTTTTCTACTTTTGTGATTTTTAGGGTTGTTGTGGAAACTGTGGGGTTGTGGGTTTTTTTTTTTTAAATCTAGGCATGATTTAAAGAGGCATGTCTTTTTGACAGTATAAAAACTAATCAGTCACAGCTTGAATTATTTATAAAAGCTTCTTAATCAGAGGTACAGTGAAGAGTGATTGTCCATGAAATTATTGTCTTTCTGAACTGGACAAGTTTTGTACTCTGACAGTTCATGGTAAAAGAAAATTACATTAGTATGTCACAATTAATTTGTCTGCAGTGTAACAGGAACTTCAGAATGGTCATCAGTGGTACAAAGTGACATCTGTTAAAATCTGCGCTAGCATGCTTCAAGAGTGTTCTAGCCTTAAGGCTAAGATTTGTCATCATTTCTCATGGAATTAATGATTCCCAGTTACTAAAAACTGGTATGATACTAATGTAAATTCCGATACCCTGGAAGGAAAGGTCGCACCAATCCTGTTTGCTGCATTCTGAAAGCAAAATCACACAAGTGGCAGACAAGAGTTGCCAGCTATCAGTAAATTACTTTTAAAAATGTGTATACTATAGACTAATAAAAATAGCATACTAATCTGGAAATTATTTTTGGCATAATATTCTGTATTTTCAGCAGAGAATAGAAAAAGAGTAACACCAGAAATAATCTGCCAACTTCCTTCTCAGAGAAGCCGACTCATTGTGGAAAATGTTTCAGGAAAATAACTAAAGAAATGGTGGATGAATTTTGTAAATATTGATCCAGATTGCATTACCATGAATAGAAGTTGGGTAGAAGAAAAAATTCTGAGAAATATTGTTTCCAAAGTACATCAGGATCTTATTATTAATCATGTTGGTTTATTATTTTTTAAATAAGTAAATGAAACTTTGACAGTATTATTAGTATTTTTCCCATCTGGGCTGTGAACTGAAATAGCAACTTGTTAAGCAACACTTTAGCCTTCTCCTATGGTCACTCTACTTCTTTTGTTTGTTTCAAACACATATTTAACTGTGAAATTAACTTTTTCAAATTTTAAAGAAAGTTAGTACAGGCTTTAAAAATTATATTAAATATGCCCAGTATTTAGAGATGAAAAGTACCTGTTAGATACTTGAATTCATCCCTCTGCTTGGCAGAATACATTTCTTTATGTAGCAATCCCACAAGGAATGTTCATGTATTAAATTTATACTACCCTGGGCACAAACACTAAGTGACCATTAGAAGTTATTCTGGAGACAGGAGGAGTCAATTATTGTAAGCAGTTGAGTCTCATCAGTAGCAGAAACAATATGCTAATATGGTATGTGCCCTCCAGATTTTCTTGACTACATCATGTCCTATCTGAAGAAACTCAATATCTGTCATAACTCAAAATCTTTTCAATCAATCCTCCCCAATTTGCTTGCCATTTATTCAGTCTGTCATCTCTTTCCCACTTCTTTCACTCTGCTGCACCATGGTATCAATTGTATCCTCATGTGCTTGAAACTGCCTTCATATTGGCTACTTGGGCCTCCAGGCAGAATGAAATGTTTCATAATTAATGTGGGATACTTCAGTCATCCAGCCAAAGCACAGTGTAAATATTAGCAGCATTTGTGATCTGGTGGGGATGCGACAGGGATCACAGAGTTGGGGGTTATTGAAGAAGGGAGTGGGATGGAAGGAAAGAAGTCAGAATGGAAAGAAAACTTTTACAATTTTTTTTGTATGATAGCTCTGAACAGCATTAGCAAGGACAGCAGTTGGTGAGTGTAAGTAACTCGTGAGTATGGGTTATAGGGACACTTCTCTATGTCAAAATCCACATATAAGAATTTGCTGCTTAGGATACTCCCAGTTCAGTCTCCAATATGTCAACCAAGAGGACAGCTATCACGGTAGCACTTGAAAGTATATACATGCCTCACTTGTAAGAACCATATAATGTGGCTCTTCCTGTTTCCTATTTGGTTATTGCTTGAAGAAACCATGAAGTGGATTGGCAAACTACAGCTTATTTGAATGTTTAAGAACTTTGGGAATCAGGAGAACTGAGTTACAGTCCTGACTGCCAGTTTGTCACTTTGAGCAAGTCTCTCTCAGGTCAGTGTCCTTTTCTGTTAAATGGAGTTAATGATGTTTTCCCACCTTTGTAAAGTGTTCATAGATCCTTGAGACAAGATTATTAATATTAATATTTATGCAATTTATTTTATCATTGTTAAAGCCTGACAAAATGTTAGGTTACACTTTCACACCAGTTGGCAATATTGTTCATTACTCTCTTTTCCCGAACACATGTTTTGCCTGTCATTGTCAGAAGCATCTCTGCTAGCGCAGTGGGCAGGTCACTCCCAATGCTGTTATACACTGTTTGTATAATCAGTGATATCCCTATGCAGTTAGAAACATGGTGCAGAGGCAGTTGCCATGTGCAGATGCTGTCATTTGTGTCAGGAACACAGAAGAAGCCATATCTGACTGCTTTAGTATGGGTTTATTGTAGTACTTTATCCAGACAGAGTTATGCATGCTATATAGGTTTCATACTTCCAGTATATTAGACAACTTGTTTGTCAACTGTAATAAGTTTCATGGTGATGGAGGAGTAACAAGACAAAGTGCCAAACTATATGAAAATCAAAGTGCCATACCTTTCAAAGGGGGCCTGTAAACCATGACTGCTCAAGGTCCTTTCATTAACTTAATCCAGCTGTCCTTAATCTGTAGAATTTGAACGCCAGAGTCTCTATTCAGGGTGAATGAACATGTCTGGGCTTTATTTCCATTAACACATGGAACTTCTTTTAAGTAACAATAAGGTTGTGACAGATGCTTCCACACTCCTTTTTTAAAAAGACAACTATCAAGGTATTTTTCATAATTCTTAAAGCAGTTTTTTAATTTCTTCATTCCTTATAAAAGCCCGTTGGGTATTTGAAATTCTTTTTCTTTGGAAAAGAAAACTGCAGTGCAATAAAAGTGATTCTAACTCCTGCAAATGACTCGTGTATTTTTTAAAATATTTTAAATATAATCAAGAATAATTAACCACCAGACATGAAGATGCTGTCTGGACAATCTGATGATGACCTAGTTTTAGACACTGTTAATGCAACTCAGCATTTAAATACAAGAGGACAGCAGAAACTTTCTAAATTGTTGCAAGGTGAATTCTGTTATCTTTGTCAACTTGGAGTATTATATAATGTTTTAACAAGTCTGTGTATGTTGTATTTGTTAGCATGCTGGGACCATGGCTGCTCAGATCTTCACATTGACAGCAGGACTCTACATTCCTAGGATCCTGTGATTTTGGATCTATCCCTGAATTAATTGTGAGATCAGAGTGGTTGTGGTCTGTGGTATTGCGACAACCATCTTGTCCTAGGCAAACATTTGGTACAATATTATTTTATATATGCCCTTTGGGATATAAAATAGTATTGTTTTCAAAATCATGCACAGTAAAAACCCTCCATTTACCCACCACCGTCAGTGTGGTCTAGTGGGATTCCTTGGTAGCTATGATGTCAGTATATGATAGGGGTCAGTGTATGATCATACAGTCCTAGGGATTGCGTGGACGTACAGAGTGTATCCAGGCTGTTAGTCTGGATTTCAAGGGACATGTGCTGAATACAAGCAAGGTAAGTTAAATAATTTATGTGCAGAGTGTTCACATTACCCTTGCTATTTGGGACATTCAGTATATAAAACCACATTTAGTTGTTTAAAAATAAAGTGCAGGTCACCTTTGTTTCACTTGTAAGAAATGAGCTGATTTTTCTCATTTTGACATGGTTAGTATCGAGAAACAAAGACAGATATCTATATGGGTTTACTCATAGCCCCTAGAACAGACAGAATAATAATAATATAACATATGTCATATAAAATGAATTCGGGGCTTCTAATTGCAGCTCTATATCAAAAGGACAAAAAATCCGATGACTTGTTCTCCTTGGAATAATGTCTCTAAGTACTTCTTGTGCTCTCTACATCTGTTACATGACAGGTTGTTAATGATGTGTGTGTTCATTTGATGTAAAGCACCTCCTGTGTGTTGTACTTTTCAAATCTGCCTTCTGAAATCCCTACTGATGTGGTATATTTCTCCAGACTGGGTCCACTCAAGGTCCAAATACTGATTAGTTGCTGTATTTCTCTGAATCAGCTTTCTGCCATTGGAGACCTTTATCCATTTCTCCGGGAGTCATGTAAGAATTTTCTTTCTACTGTTTGATCCCTTGTGTTATCTATGCCAGTGATGGTCAGACCTGATATAGGTTATTAAATGTTGCCAAATGCCACTTTTCTTAGTCAGGGATATCAGTCTACTAGAGTTGCCCTACCAAAATGGTCCTTACGCACATGAAATATTTAAGTATACATTTGTATTTGTAGCTCAGCTCAATCTCTGTCCATTTTTATAGGAGCCTGATTCAACTGCAATGGGATGAATTTGCATCTTCTTTGAAAACTAATTGTATGTAAAATCCTAGTGTGCTGTCTATACTTGTGCTTCAACTCTGTCATCCTTTACAATCTAGCTTCAGCCCTTTCTAATTCATTGAAATAGCACTCTCCAGAGCCATAGGTGATCTATTCTTAGCTAAAATCAAGGGAGCGCTTCAATTATTTAATTCTTTTTGATTTGCCTGCTGCCTTTGACCATCATGATCATGATTATTTCTACCTCGTGGCTGGACTCTATTAGTTTTCCTTATGACTTGCTGTCCACTTCTTCAAAGTCTGCCATGGCAGTTGCTTATTATCTCCTCTCCCACTATCCTGCAACTACCCAGTGATTCTGCAATTATTGTTTCATAAATTTAACTTCTGTCCCTAGTAAAACAGTGGAACAAATATTGAGAGGAAAAAAGTAGCTAAACATCTCTAGGATAGTGAGTAATAAGCAACACTGGTTTGCAAAGAATGTGTTTTGCTAGAAAATGAAGGATTTTGACAGAATTACAAAATGTGGATGTCATATAACTGAATTTGAATAAACGATAGAATAAAAGATATCATGAAATCATACTTGAAACATTAATTCAGATCAATAGGAATAGCCTGCTATAGGCTGAAAACTGGCTGAAAGATTGTAAACTAATGGTAATAATGACAAACAGCAATGTATCAAGATGGGGGAAGGTATCTAGGTATCTGTGTTATTTCAGGCATAGTTAAAAACTTCATCAAGAGTTCACAGAAGAACTATAGGGATTGATTTTATGATGCAAGTTTACAAGAGCAAGATAAATTTGCTTGACTAAGCAAAAACAAAGGGGTATATAATAACTGCTGCTAGTAAAGACCAATGGTGAAATCTTGACATTTTGTCATTGACTTCATTTGGGCCGGGATTTCACCCAAGGAGAGAGAAGAGGTTTTTGCAGTAGTATAAGGGATTTAACTAAGACAAGTAAAAGGGAACATTTAGGCTAAATATTAAGAAAAGTTCCAGTTGGGTTATACAATAGCCTCCCTAGGGAAATAGTCATAAACCTGTCACCTGAAACATTAAAATGTAGCCTGGACAGAACACTAGAAAATGTATGTTTTGGGACGGTCCTGCACTGGGAGATCAGGAGGCTGATTAGAGATCTAATAGGTTTAGTCCTTCTCTAACAGCAGTGATTCAATAGGATCTCTGTGTCCAAATGTCAGGCTTTTGGTGTGTCACAGGCCCTTGAAAATCCAGCCACTCCAGCATGTTTATTATTGTGTTACAAGTTGTACCATCTATAGTATACAACAAGAAACAAGTGATACATTTCTACTTGCTTAAGTAAAAGGACAAATAAACTTCTCACTCTCATAAGAAATTAATGACTACCACCAGGTTGCTTAAAAGGAATCGCTGAAATGTTGTTTGGCCTGTTGTGGTACTGTCACTGTTCATGAAATGTCATAGACTAAAGCAGGCAGTGAGCAAGGCTTATCCGAGAGTTGGCTACAAACTGTTGTTTGGCCTGCTGAACTGGAAGCCTAGGTTTCCCTGATAATCCTGCTGGCTGTCTTGCCTCCTTTATGTCTCACAATAAAGAGTAATGCGGAGGAGGAAATTACATGCTTTGGCTGCCTGTTGGTCCTTAGGAGGAGGTCACAAGGGACAATCTATCTAAGTTGAGCAAACTGGAGAGACAGGTAGGAGACTGGATCTTTGGATGGGAGAGGACAAGTGGAAATTGGTGGTGGTGGAGGAGACAGAAAGGACCAGGTGGTGGACAAGACAGACAATGGAACTGGAGAAAGCTAGATGGGAAAGAGGGCAGGACTGAGAAAGGAAAAAAGAAAACAATGTTGGTTAAAATAAGGGAAGAATGGCCTTGTTGCTAATGCATGGCTCAGGAGTTGGGAGACCTGCATTCTGTTCTCAGCCGACAGATTTGCTATGTAACTTTAGGCAATGGAGAACGTAGTTAAGGACATTGAAGTCAATGGTAAATGGGACAAAATACAGCATGGTTTTACAAAAGGTAGATCATGCCAAACCAACCTGATCTCTTTCTTTGAGAAAGTAACAGATTTTTTAGACAAAGGAAACGCAGTGGATCTAATTTACCTAGATTTTAGTAAGGTGTTTGATACCATGCCACATGGGGAATTATTAGTTAAATTGGATAAGATGGGGATCAATAGGAAAATTGAAAGGTGGATAAGGAATTGGTTAAAGGGGAGACTACAACGGGTCCTACTGAAAGGTGAACTGTCAGGCTGGAGGGAGGTTACCAGTGGAGTTCCTCAAGGATCAGTTTTGGGACCAGTCTTATTTAATGTTTTTATTACTGACCTTGGCACAAAAAGTGGGAGTGTGCTAATAAAGTTTGCGGATGATACAAAGCTGGGAAGTATTGCCAATTTAGAGAAGGACAGGGATATCCTACAGGAGTATCTGGATGACCTTGTAAACTGGAGTAATAGTAATAGGATGAAATTTAATAGTGAGAAATGTAAGGTCATGCATTTAGGGATTAATAACAAGAATTTTAGTTATAAGCTAGGGACACAACAATTAGAAGTAACGGAGGAGGAAAAGGACCTTGGAGTATTGGTTGATCATAGGATGACTATGAGCCGCCAATGTGATATGGCCATGAAAAAAGCTAATGCGGTCTTGGGATGCATCAGGAAAGGTATTTCCAGTAGGGATAAGGAAGTTTTAGTACCATTATACAAGGCACTGGTGAGACCTCACCTGGAATACTGTGTGCAGTTCTGGTCTCCCATGTTTAAGAAGGATGAATTCAAACTGGAACAGGTACAGAGAAGGGCTACTAGGATGATCTGAGGAATGGAAAACTTGTCTTATGAAAGGAGACTCAAGGAGCTTGGCTTGTTAGGCTAACTAAAAGAAGGTTGAGGGGAGATATGATTGCTCTCTATAAATATATCAAAGGGATAAATACCGGAGAGGGAGGGGAATTATTTAAGCTCAGTACCAAAGTGGACACAAGAACAAATGGATATAAACTGGCCACCAGGAAATTTAGACTAGAAATTAGACGAAGGTTTCTAACCATCAGAGGAGTGAAGTTTTGGAATAGCCTTCCAAGGGAAGCAGTGGGGGCAAAAGATCTATCTGGCTTTAAGATTAAATTCGATAAGTTTATGGAGGAGATGGTATGATGGGATAACATAGTTTTGGTAATTAAATATTCATGGTAAATAGGCCCAATGGCCTGTGATGGGATATTAGATGGGGTGGGATCCGAGTTACCCAGGAAAGAATTTTCTGTAGTATCTGGCTGGTGAATCTTGCCCATATGCTCAGGGTTTTGCTGATCACCATATTGGGGTTGGGAAGGAATTTTCCTCCAGGGCAGATTGGAAGAGGCCCTGGAGATTTTTCACCTTCCTCTGTAGCATGGTGCACAGGTCACTTGGTGGAGAATTCTCTGCTCCTTGAAGTCTTTAAACTACGATTTGAGGACTTCAATAGCACAGATATAGGTGTGAGGTTTTTTGCAGGAGTGGTGGGTGAAATTCTGTGGCCTGCGTTGTGCAGGAGGTCAGACTAGATGATCATAATGGTCCCTTCTGACCTAAATATCTATGAATCTATGAAAGTCACATAATCTTTTTCTGCATTGATTTCCATATGAAAATAGGGATTTTAAATTTTACCTGTCTCACAAGTAAGTGAAAGTCCCTTAAGTACTTTGGGAGGAAGGTGTTTGTGATGCTTCTTGGGACACCTAGGGCTGGGGGTCACCTTGTTACTACATGAGGGAGACTTGCATGTGCTTAACTGGGTGTTAGCTCGTGAGCACAACTAGCCTGTCAGACACTCAAGAACTCTTCTTTGGGACTGTTTTTGCTGTGCAGATTGACAATAGTGGCACCTCTGCCCATGAGTTTTTTCAAAGAATTCCCCTGTGGTATCCAGCCCCTGATCACTCCCTACACAGAGAAATTCCAGATCCTCTGTTCTCAAAGGAAAAGAGTATCACAGTTTACCAGCTCTACCTTAGATCACCACTTCTTCTGTTACACACAGCACTTGAGTTCAATTACAAACAAAAGGAAATGTATTTAAGAAAGAATAAAAATATTCAAATAAAAAGCAGTGTAAGAGATGGGAACAAATGATTACATCTAAAACAAAATCATAACATGCATTCTAGAGCCTAAACATAACTAACATATAATCCTCTTGCCCAAATAAGTTTATCGCATCCAAAGTTCTTTCCAGCGTTCTCAACCAAGCCCGGCTGAAATTTCTTTTTCATGAAGCCAATGTGCTATCAGTTTACTTCCTAGGGGAAGGCTGAAGGTGTACTTCTGTACCCCTTATTATACCCCCCAAATTTCATTGTCCTTACATGTAAACAGGGCATTTCCCTGCTGGGTCACTTCTTCCTGTAAATTTTCTCTCTTTGAAGATTTCACAATCCTTTTTTAACATTTGGCTCAGACTGTACATGGATGCCCATTGTGAACCATTTACATATAAACAGACAAATGGATAATTATTTCTTGCATGAAAGAAAACCTGCTTTTCACCTTTCTGATGACCAGTCTCTGATCACAGACCTTAAGAACAAATTTTTCAATGTATACATGTAACTCTTTACACAATGTCTGTACATACATTTTGAAATCATTATGATGACCAGTGTGAGACAGGCTTTCATTAGAGACCTTACATGACATCCTTTGGGTGAACCCAGGGGATCCCTATACTCCTTTGCCCTCTGCTAGTTGGCATCCAGAGAATCTTTGGTCACAGTGTTATGTAACTCCAAAGTATTATAACTAACTAATTAATTATTATTAGATAGGGGAGAAATACTGAACTAGAGGGTGCTTGCTCTCGCGATTCAATCCTGCATAAAATATCACTTAAGAAGCTGCATATGTACCTAGTTAAATAGATATATAACATGCACAGATGACAAGGTCTAGGTAAGTCCTACACCACTGAAGTCAATGGGAGTATTGCAGGATTGGACCCTGCATCTTCAGAGATCCGCTTTAGGAAGAAAGAGAATATATTTAATATTAGTCCAATGGACTGTTCTGTAGGCTAAGAAAAGGGTTGAAAAGAGTTTCCACATAAAAATCAAATACTTCTGTAAAATGAGTAGCAAGAAAATAAAAGTTAAAGTGAGGCAAAGCAAAACCTCCTTTTTCTTTTCTTTGCTGAAGCCAAATAATACCATCTTGTGAATAACTATTATTCCATGCAAATTTTTGTGAGAATTTAAAAAAAAAAAGAAAAGTGGTATCATTATAGGCAAAACCTGTAATAAATAACTGGATCTTGCTAGAACATTCATTTCAATAACATTTGTTCTGTCTCCCCATGAAAGGCATAATGATTTCCAATGAGCTAATTCTTCTGAAACTTTCTTCAGAGGTGGACTATAATTCAGAGAGAGGTTTCAGAGTAACAGCCTTGTTAATCTGTAAGTCTGCATGGTTTTTTGATATTTTAACCCCTATGTAACTAAGTGTACTAGATGTCTGCTTGAAATCAAAGCTAGCTCTAAGAGAATTCCAGGGAGAGCATAGGGAACAGTGCTTCTGCTTTTTCAAACTTGGTTTTGAACCCAGAAATTCCTTACACATTTTGAAAATATTATTGAATTAGAAACAATTAATACATATTGTCATCATATTGTGCAACCAATTCTTAAACTTATGACAGCCTTACTCGCTGTACTAAATTGTGTTAAAGGTTCCATTCATATAGTATATTGCTCAGTGCTAAAGAGCAACTAGTTTACCTCAAAAAAAAAAAAAGATTCCAGGATGTTAAACTAATATTGGCTTTGGGAGATGCATTCCTAGCTTCAATATATTTCACATAATTATGGCCAAAGACCATTCTTTAAGCATGTACAAACAAAAATAACCACTCCACTTCTTCAGATGCTTTTTCTTAATCAAGAAACCAAAAAAGTAAGGAGGACTCGTTTAACCCAGCAGGAGGGAGAATATTAACATACTTGAGTAAATTATCAGCCATTACATTTTTTTTCTTAATAAGATTTATTTAGACCATATAATTAATTTTTTATGTCTGATACCAAGCATATAAGCAGGTATATATGAATTTAGGAGAACCCACAAAGTTCCTCATATATATATTTTTTGAGAATAAGCAAGATTGTTTCATTCATATATCAGGCAATTTCCAATTGACTAATTAAAGATTTTAGTCAAGAAGAGCTTTAACTGAGGTAAACAATTTTATAGCATTATGTTACTTATGAAGATTGTTTTGATTATCCAGGATCAGAGAATGATAGGAGAGAGTTGCAGAATTTTTTAAATATTCATGTCACTTAAGCAAATTTGAAATATACAACTCTGATAAAAAGAGGAGTGAAGCAGTAGACATGATTAAGGCTACAATTTAGTTGCGGAGGTCATGGAAGTCATGGAATCCATGACTTCCAGCAATCTCTGTGACTTCAGCTTGTGGTGGTCGGGAGCTGCAGGGTCCTCCGCTGTCTGCAGGGGCAGGGAGCTGCCAGGTACTCTAGCCTCTGGCGGCTCCCAGAGCTCCAAGCTGTCATGGGCAGTGGGGCACCTCGCAGCTCCTGGGCAGCAGGGTACCCTTGAGCTCCCAGCTGCCATGGGCAGTGGGGGCCTCCCAGAGCTGCCAATGGCAGGGGAATCACCACAGCTTCCGGCTGCCGCGGGTGGTGGGGAACCCCTAAGCTTGTGGGCAGTGGTGGCAGGGGAACCCCCAGGCTCCCAGCTGCTGCAGGCCCCCAAAACTATGGGTGGCAGGGGTATCCTGCAGCTCCCGGACCCTGCGGGCCTCAGGGGAACCCCTGAGCTCCTGGCCACCACGGGCCCCTGGAGCTGCAGGTGGCGGGGGTACCCACATCCTTCAGCTGCTGTAGGTGGCTCCTAGCAGCCACCCAGCTGCCCCACTTTAGGCAGTGTGGGGACCTGAAGATCCAGATCCCCATTTTGTCACGGATAGTTTTAGTAAAAGTCTGGGACAGGTCATGGCTTCTGTGAATTTTTCTTTTTTGCCTGTGACCTGTCCATGACTTTTACAAGAAATATCCATGACAAAGTCTTAGCCTTAGACATGATTTATCTTTGTTTTAGCAAAGCTTTTGACTCAGTCCCATTTGACATTCTCATAAGCAAACTAACAAAATGTGCTCCCGATGAAATTATTATAAAATAGATGCATAACTGGTTGAAAAACCATACTCAAAATATAGTTACAAATGGTTTATTGTCAAACTGGGATGATGTATTTAGTGAGGGTTCTTCAGGAGTCTATCCTGAGTCCATTACTATTCAATATTTTCATTAACAACTTGGATAGTGGAGTGGAGAGTATGTTTATATAATTTGCAGATGATGCTAAACTGAGATGGTCAGGATTAGAATTTAGAATGACCTTGACAAATTGGCAAATAGGTCTGAAATCAACAAGATGAAATTCAATAAAGACATATGCAAAGTACTACACTTAGGAAGGAAAAATCAAATTCAGAACTACAAAATGGGGTGTAACTGACTAGGCACAAATACTGCAGAAAAGGATCTGGGATTATAGTGGTTCACAAACTGAATATGTGCCAACAATGTGATGCAGTTGTAGAAAAGGCTAATATCATTCTGACGTGTATAAGCAGGAGTGTTGTATGCAAGACATAGGAAGTAATTGTCCCGCTCTACTTGGCATTAGTGATGCTTCAAATGTGTCCAAATTCAGGCATCACTCTTTAAGAAAGATGTGGACAAATTGGAGAGCGTACAGAGGACAGCAAAAAAATGATGAAAGATTTAGAAAATCTGACGTATAAGGAAGGATTTTAAACAGAGTATGTTTAGTTTTGAGAAAAGCAGACTGAGGGGGAACCTGATACTTGTTTTAAAATATTTTAAGGGCTGTTACAAAGAGGATGGTGCTCAATTGTTCTCCATGTTCACTGAACGTAGGACAAGAAATAATCAGCTTAATATACAGCAAGAGAGATTTAGGTTAGATAGTAAGAAAAACTTTCTCACTATAAGTATCATTAAGTGCTAGAATAGCCTACCAAAGGAGGTCTTGGAATCCCCATAATTGAAGGTTTAGAGGAGCAGGTTAGACAAATGCCTGTCAGGGATGGTCTAGGTATACTTGGTTCTGCCCCAGCATGGGGAAATGGCCTTGATTACCTCTGGAGGTCCCTTCCAGCCCTACATTTCCATGGTTCTATGAAAATTGATTCTATAAAAAACTATTCTATTGACTTTATACTCTCTGGCTTGTTTTACATTCTGACAAACAAGGCGCTTGTCAACCTTTTTTCTCTTTACATAGCATCTTTCTTTAATTCAGTTTACCCTCTCCCTTCAGCCCCCACCCCGTTTGATCACCATAGGAAGACCATTACATTTTCTTCTGGCTGTAGCTAACTTTTTGAATAAGCAGTTAGATGCAGTCCTTTTTGTGAATATTTTTTCCAATGTGTTTGTTTAAATATAAGATTTTGTTCTTTGCAATTCACATCTTTTCAACATAGTTGTCCATTTAATTTCATATAGATTTCTAGTGTGTCATCTCATGACAAGTAGTATTCAGTTTCTTTTGCAATATTATTGGATCATAGGGCTGTTGTACTGCATTTAGTGTTATATTTTCATCTTGTTTGTTGAAACAAGCCAGAAAAAGATCATCATTACAGTATTAGACTGTATAACTTAAGTTGGAAGAGATTCTTATCTCAGGAAAATTTTTCGGCGGCTATATAATAAAATAATCTGGCATTACCAAATAAATCTTTCTATACATCCACTAAAACAAGATGTCCCATTACTTTGTTTACATTAAAGTAATCAATTAAATTTTATTGTAGATACTGACATTATGTATATTTCGTCCTCTATGGCCATACTTTTCAATATCTAAAATTAGAGCACATTAAAGGGTACTGTGAGTGCTTAGCACCACGGAAAATCATACCACTAACTGAGGTGCCCAAATATGGAACTTAAGGTATTTCCTTTGAAAATTTTGGCCATGTTGCTTTTGGCAGAACTTGAAAAAAAACAACAACCAAATTGCCCTTGTACAAAACAGCAAATCCAGCAACACATGTTCACCAACATTAACCAGCCAAAAGAATAAATTTAACAAAGAAATAATTCACCCTCTCCAACAATACCATCTCCTCCGTGTGCTGAGTTCGAGAATCTGTCTATGTATGATTAAGCATTCTGTTTGATGTTGGGGGCTCTTGATATGTATTTATGTCAGACTGCAGACTCCACTCTGAATGTGGGGTTTGCTGTCTTCTCTGTTGTTCCCTTACTTTCATGCTGCTCTGCAATTCCGAGGGGTAGTGGCATCGGACTAACAATAGTGGGTGATTAAATCTGGATGGTCCTCTATTGAAAGAGAAATACCCTGTAAAAATGGCTTTCTTTTCCCAGGGGAGAGGTTGCCTGGCAATTAAGTCACATGGGTCTGCTCATCCTTTTGAGGCTGATTGGGAGGTCATATGACAGGAGACTGGGAGGTTATAATTTAAGGGCAGGAACTGCTCTCCTCAGAGTCTTTGGCTATTTTCATCAGTTCAAGCCAATGGAAGCTGTTGCAGGAGCCTGATGTTGGGGGAACCCTGCCTACCTGAACACAGAGAGACCTTAAGACCTTTCTCCCAAGGGAAAGGTCAGCTGCATTCTGGATTATTTGTTGTTTTCTAAATATCTGTGTTTGCTTGTGTCTTATCTCCTATGTACACAGTAATAGTGTTAGAAACCTTTTGCTAAGCCTGTGTCCTACCATGTGTCTCTGAAGAGGTAAACTGTAAACCAAAAGGCCCAGTCCTTCAGTGAGATACTGGGGAATGTGCAACAGCTGATGCGGAGGTTTACACTAATTTCAGGACGTAGGGAATTGGGCCATGGTGCCCATATTTCCAAAAGGGGCATGAGACACAGCATCTGGAGTGCATGCCGACAGACAAGGGATTGGCAATGTTTGGCATGTGGCCCATCACGGAAATCTGCTGGTGGGCCAGGCAGGTTTGTTTAACTGCAGTGTCCACAGGTTCAGGCAATCACAGCTCCCACTGGCTGTGGTTTGCTGTTCCAGGCCAATGGGGGCTGTGGGAAGCAGTGTGGGCCGAGGGATGTACTGGCCGCCACTTTCTGCCACCCCCATTAGCCTGGAATGGCAAACCATGGCCAGTGGGAGCTGTGATTGGCCAAACCTGTGGACCCTGCAGGTAAACAAACAGTCCCGGCCCTCCAGCAGATTTCCCTGATGGGCCGTGTGCCAAAGGTTGCCGATCCCTGCTATAGACTCAAAGACCTACAGACCTAAAATCTGCCCAGCCCCCATAAGCTAAGGGCTTATGGGATTCATTGTTTGATTCACCTCACAGCAGTCTGGCAAGTGTTCAGCATGGGGAACTTGGCTTCCTCAAATTCTGAGCAAAGAAAGCATTATTACTACAACCTGAATATCAGCAGATTAAGGTTATTTAGGACCAAGGTTGAGAATGAGTTCCAAAGTTTGGGGGATCTCATACAAAACACCGTCAGGAGTGCCCTTCCTTTTACACCAAAGAATTTATAGCTTAAGCTCCTTTTTTGATTTCAGCTATGGCAGAATTATGCAGGGAGAACGATGCAATTCTTGTAGGCCACACCTCAGCCATTTAGAATGGCATTTAAAAAATGCCTACATAACAACATAGGAGCACAAATCCCATTGCCTTTCAATGGAACTTATGCTTCTAAGTCACTTCTGAAAATCCCACCTGATCAAAATTGGCACATTAAATTCCATTCAGAATCAAAAGGTAGCTAATGCAGATCATGAAGTGCAGGTGTGATGTGCTAGTTGATCCGGAATAAGTAATGTACAGTGTAGTATGTTAATGTTTTATTGTCATTTGGCCTTCATAAAAAGATTTTTTAAAAATAAAATCATAACATAACAAGTGAGCTGATGCATGAGAATTCATTTTTTACTGGATTTAAAGTATCACCACATGTAAAATTCCACTGCAGTCATCTAAAGTGGAGCTGACAGAGGGATGGATCATGGTAGCTGATTGGTCCTGTTTCATTAATATTTATTGGCTTAGTTTCCCCCTCCCTCTCACCTTGTGTAGTCTTTTACACTTGTGCAAAGTGAGTGAAAATGGGAGTTAACTCATGCCAAATTGGAATGGTAGCGTTTTTCACACACTTGGCACTCAGTTTGGAGAGGTGTAAATTACTTCACAAAATGAAAGGCAGTGGAGACTTAGGGCCTATGTCTTTAAACTAAAACTTGCATTTAGGAGGAAGAATAGGGTGAGGAGTGTCTGGCTGCAATAGGATTTCAGTGGGAGTACTGTGGAGGCAGACGCTGGTACAGAAGTCTTTCCCTAATAAAACAAGTATAAAAGCAGGTGAGGCTAATGTTAGCAGTGGGTGTGTAGGCATAACTGAGGGCAGAATTTGACAATAATCTTATTCATTCTGTTATAAATGTTCATTTCTTCCAAATGTTTACAGTCATGCTGTTTCCACTTCAAACTGGAAGAAGAAAATTCTTATCTCAAGGTTCTTTTTTATTCATCTACTTTGCCGGTTACTCCAAATTCCTCTTCAGAGCATCTCTTTTCTTTCTTCAAACAATTCTTACTGAAGATACCACTTTTCAGATAATTTCTTCTACCAGATGGCTCAGTCTTTTTTTGCCTCCATCTGGGACGTTTTAACCCTCCTTTTATATGTTTGCACAATTCAGAGAGAAATTTATCAGTTAACAAAATAGCTATCAATCATTATTAGAAGATCTTATTTCTTGTGGTTTGAAAAATAATCTCTTCAATATTTGCCATGCTGAGCTAACATGCCTGGACTTACATGTCTGCATGCCAATTGATTTCAGTGGAATTAAACCAGGAATGAATTAGAGCTATTGCGTCCAATATTAACAGGGCTATTTTAGTTTAAACTATAGGCGAGTGAACTGAATAAAGTGTTTCGTTTTTTTTAAATGTAGCTTTTATTGAATCTGCAGCCAGGATTTACAGGCCCAGTGACATGCCATATACAGTTTTGAAGTGCCTAGTACATTTTGGATGCTATAAAATAAATAATAACAATAAATATAAGGTGTTTGTTGGATGCAAAGATCTCATGTGACATCCAAACAGACTTATGTATAGCACTAGGAAGGAGCTGATAGTCATGGTACATGTACGTAGGAAGAAAGGGAAGGTAGGAGAAAAATCCTAGAGGCCAAATTTAGGCAGCTAGGTAAGAGACTAAAGGCCAGGATCTCGATGATAGCATTCTCTGAAATGCTTCTAGGTTTTTTGTGCAGGGCCAGAAAGATAAGCAGAACTGCAGGGTCTCAATGCATGAATGAGATGATGGTGGAGGGAGGAGTGTTTTAGGTTTATTAGGAACTGGAGAACCTTTTGAGAAAGGAGGAGCCTTCATGAAGATTGGGCTCCATCTAAACTAAAATGGAACCAGACCGCAGGCATCTAAAATTGAAAGGGTGGAGGATTTTTTAAACTAAGGGTTGGGGGAAAACAGACATGTGTAGAGGAGCACATGGTTCAGGAGGATGCGACAGATTTCTGTTACCAATCTGCCGCTGCGTCAGTTGATCAGGCTGATGCCACAGGATCTTTGGTGGGGAGATGATGTAATAAGTGTCTAAGTTTTAAAGCTTTATTGATAAAATAATAAAATAACAGCAGAGAGTGTTTCCACGTCACTCAGGGAAAGAAAGAAAGCGTAAACACCCCAAGCCCTAACCCACTTTAATACTCACACATGCACTACCCAAGACTGGCCAGGCCTGGGTGTAAGGTCAGAAGAAGCGGGGGAGGGGAAGGATGGATGAGAGTGCTGTCCTGGGCCCAGGCTGTCCAAATCTGCTGTTGCTCTCCAAATTGCTCCAGCTCTCAGGAGGGTTTTAAGTCCTGCTCCCCATGGGGCGGGGGTGCTCCATTTGGGGACCTCTGCTCCTGGTGCCCTTCGTGCCAGAGACTTTGTTTTCCCTTCTATTGACCTTCGCTGTTGCCGTCTCATTTTCTCTCAGTGTTCTCGCTGCTATCTCTGCAGCTCTGCTCAACTTAGTTCTCCTCTTCTCACGGCTGGGCAGCTGCTGATTTCTCATCGCGCCTATGACCTTGGCCTGGGGCCAGCATCTTATCTTCACACGGAGGTAGCTGAAGTGTTGAGTTAACCCATTCTCTGCTCTTTTTCCTCTCCCCGCCCCAGCCTCTCGTGATCTGCAAAGGAAACTTCCACTCCCTACTCTCACACCTTTGACACTTCCCCAAAATGCTTTGTGATGCTTGCAACAGTGTTAGCCATATACAGTGCTGATCTGCCTTCCCAGGGGAACTCCTGAAGTTGTGACAAGGAGATATCACTTTATTAATGGAGGAATTCTGTATCCTAATAAAGATGATAGAAAAGAAGTTGGTAAAGTAAAGGTAGAAGCTAGTGAGGAACAGTCAAACATAAAAAAGTCCCATTTAAATATAATATATGAAGGTAAGCAACTGAATATTGACAAAATGTACAAATGCTAGAAGTCAAAATACTAAGATGAGTGAATTCAAGTGCCTAGAGAATATTAATATAATATATATGTTGCAGAAACTTGGTGGAATGAGGCTAATAAATGGGACATGGTAATACCAGGATACAAAATATATAGGAATGACAGAGTAAGTTGTGCTGGTGGGGGAGTGGCACTATGTGTGAAAGAAAGAATGGAATAAAATAAAGTAAAAATCTGAAATGAATCAAACTGTACCATGAAACCTTGATGGATAGAAATTCCATGCTTTAACAGTAACAGTATACCAGTTGGAATATACTACCAAGCACCCGACCAGGATGATGACAGTGATTGTGAAATGCTTGGAGAGATTAGAGAGGCTAGAAAGGCAGCAAATGCAATGATGCGGGATTTCAACTATCCTTATATTGACTGGATGTATGACACCTGAGAAAGAAATGCAAAGATGAAATTTCTAGATGTCATGACTGCTTCTTAGATCAGCTAGTCCTAGAACAACAGAAGAGAAGCAGTTCTTGATTTAGTCTAAGTGGAGCAGAGGATCTGGTCCAAGAGGTGAGCATAGCTGAACTGCTCAGTAATAGTGACCATAATGTAATTAAATGTAACATCCTCGATGGGGAAAAATGCCAAAGAAATCCACCACAGTAGCATTTACCTTCAAAAGAGGATTACAGAAAAATGAGAAAGCTAGTTAAATGGAAATTAAAAGGAACAGTCACAAGGGTGAAATGCCTACAAATGGCCTGGAGACTATTTAAAAACACCATAATAGATGCTCAAACTAAATGTATACCCAACATTTTAAAAAAATTAAGAGTACCAAAAAATGCCACCATAAGAAACAGCAAAGTTGTGGGTTCCAGGAAAAGCTGCTTCAAGAAGCAATCATCTATAGTATCTAGAAATTTTATCTCTGCATCCCTTCCTGAGGTGACATATACCCAGTCTATATCAGGATAACTGAAATCCCCCATTATTATTGTATTTTCTGCCTTTGTAGCCTCTCTAATCGACTTGAGCATTTCACATTCACAGTTACCATCCTGGTCAGATGTCTGGTAGTATATTTCTACTGCTGTACTTTTATTGATCATATATGGAAATTCCATTCATAGAGATTCTGTGGCACAGTTTGAGTCTGTGACCAGAGTCCCAGAGGGAACACGCTGAGATTGCTCAGTTAGGGCAAACTGCAAAGAATGGGGCAGACAATAACTGGTGCTTATTCTAATACTTAGAGTCACCAAGCCAGCAACAAAACAGCTTCTACAATATCTTACTGGTTACCCAGAAGCCAGAAATACAATTCCCTTAAAGCAACCAAGCCTTGGGCTTCCACCCAGACAGCCAAGTTAAATATGATGAGGATTATATTCGATGAAGTGAGCTGTAGCTCATGAAAGCTTATGCTCAAATAAATTTGTTAGTCTCTAACATCCCATAAGTCCTCCTTTTCTTTTTACTAAAAATCTTGTTAATCATATAAAACATTTTACCAAGCCCAAAGGATCGGACACATTACCCATCAGCTTAACAAATATTTTAGATCTTACTCAAATATACACTTACTGCCAATTCTTATTAACTAAACTAAAATTTATTTAAAAAATAAAAAAGAGGTAGTATTAGTTAAAAGATCATTATACATGAAAATATAAATAAAGTTCTTAGGTCAGTTTCATAGTAGAGGTGGTGAACTTTAAAGTTGAAAAGAGTCCTTTCCAGAATCAGTTCATTAAGTTATAGTCCAATGGCCAATATCAGGGTGATCCAGAATGGAGCTGAAGATCTCAGACTTGTGATTCAAACTTCCCCTGATGAAGCTTAAGCAGATATGAGATGAAAGTATCAGGGCCCTACAGTTCTTTTCATAGTTGTTTAGCAGCTTCTTGACAGTGTGCAGTCTTTGGGTGAACAGTAGGCAATTATCCTAGCTTTGAAGTAGAACTCCTATGTCCCAAGCATCACCGGTAATTAGCTACATGGATTAACATAAGGCAGCTGCCCATCTTCAGCTATTTACAGGTAGTTTACTGCAAACTTCAAAGAGAAATAAGAACAATGATATTACTACATTCACAGTTCATCTAAATTTTAACATCTCCTTTTGATCTCTGAATTAACAGAATACAGTGATAAACAGGAACCATTTGGCTATATTGTCAACCTCTAACAATGTATATGTAAACCCACAAAACCCGCAACCATTATCTTCTAATATGTCTCTAAAGGTTGAATCTGGGTCAGTTAGTCTGCTAGTTGTGTAACCCTTTCTGGCCATGTAACATAGTGATTTAACATATTTACTTTATTTGAATCTATTCTGATGATAACTCTCTTTCTATTCCGCTGGTATCTCTGGAGGATGTTAAACAGAAGCTACTAAAGTCTGGCATTTTTAACTTAGAATATCCAAATAACCTGCACCCAAGAGTTTTAAAAGAAGTGGCTGAGGAGCTAACTGGACCATTAATGTTGATTTTCAATACATCTTGGAGCACGGGGGAAGTTCCAGAAGACTGGAAGAAAGCTATTGTTCTGATGATTTTCAAAAAGGATAAACAGGATGACCTGGGCCTGCCGGCTTACATCGATATGGGCAAGATAATGGAGTGGCTTATACAGGCCTTGATTAATGAAGAATTAAAGGAGGGCAATGTAATTAATGCAAATCAAGATGGGTTTATGGAAAATGGATCCTGTCAAACTAAGTTGATATCTTTTTGTGATGAGATTACAAGTTTGTTTGATAAATGTAATTGACTCGAACTTCTGTAAGGTGTTTAATTTGGTGCTGCACCACAGTTTGATTACAAAATTAGAATGATATAAAATGAACATAGCACACACTAAATGGATTAAAAACTGGCTAACTGATAGGTCTCACTATGTAACTGTAAATGGGGAGTTGTCATTGAGCAGGTGTGTTCTAATGGGGTCCCGCAGGGATTGGTTCTTTAATGCTTTAATCAATGACCTAGAAGAAAATATAAAATCATCACTGATAAATTTTGCAGATAACATAAAAATCGGTGAAGTGGTAAATAATGAAGAGGACCTGTCACTGATTCAGGGTAATCTGGATTGCTTGCTAAACTGGGTGCAAGCAAACAATATACATTTTAATGTGGCTAAATGTAAATATATACATCTGGGAACAAAGAATGGAGGCCATACCAACAGGATGGAGGACTCTATCCTGGGAAGCAGAGATCCTGAAAAAGATTTGGGGACTGTGATAGATAATCAGTTGAACATGAGCTACCATGACCTGTGGCCAGTAGAGCTAATGTGACCCTGGCATGCATAAATGCGAGTCTCCAGTTGGAGCGGTGAGGTTATTTTACCTCTGTTTGGCACTGATGCATTTGCTACTGGAATACTGTGTCCAGTTCTGGTGTCCACAATTCAAGAAGGATTTTGAAAATTGGAGCGGGTTCATGGAAGAAAATGATTAGAAAGGATTAGAAAATATGCCTGGTAATGATAGACTCAAGGAGCTCAATTTATTTAGCATAACAAAGAGAAGGTTAATCGGTGACTTTATTACACTATATAAGTATCTACATAGGAAACAAAAATTTAATAATGGGCTCTTCAGCCTAGCAGAGAAACATGATCCAAAGGCTGAAGTTGAACCTAGACAAATTTAGACTGGAAATAAGGCATACATTTTTAATAGCAAGAGTAATTAACTATTGGAACAATTTAGCAAGGGTGGCGGTGGAGTCTCTATCATTGAGAATTTTTAAATCAAGATTGGATGTTTTTCTAAAAGATATACTCTAGAAATTATTTGGGGGAAGTTCTATGGTATGTGTTATACAGGAGCTCAGACTAGAATCATCACAGTGTTCCCTTCTGACCGTGGAAACTATGAATGTACCTGAGTGATTTAGGAACATTGTTAGGATATAGATGTTCAGGCCTGTCTGTAAAGGCCTATACTCTAAGAATTTAGGTGTATTCTTATCACTTGGCTAGTGATAGAGGTATAAAAGAAAGAATCAAAATCACTGTCTGCTGGTGTAAGGGCCTTCTCTTACTGTGACAGTCTGAGGCCCTGTTCTTAGGCTAAGGCCTTTGGCTAAGCAGCAGAGGCAGCCATAAGCTGGGAAGCAAACAGTCACATCCTCACATTCCAAACTAGTCACACTGAAATAAGGTGCTATTCGGCTGTTAGGAATACAATCCTGTCCTGATAGTTCCTATCACCTCCAGAGAAAGGGAAGTGCCTAGAAAATGTAAAAGGAAACTTAGGGTATGTCTACACTACGGAATAAGGTCGAATTTATAGAAGTTGGTGTTTTAGAAATCGGTTTTATATATTCGAGTGTGTGTGTCCCCACAGAAAATGCTCTAAGTGCATTAAGTGCATTAACTCGGCGGAGCGCTTCCACAGTACCGAGGCTAGAGTCGACTTCCGGAGCGTTGCACCGTGGATAGCTATCCCACAGTTCCCACAGTCTCCACTGCCCATTGGAATTCTGGGTTGAGATCCCAATGCCTGATGGGGCTAAAACATTGTCGCGGGTGGTTCTGGGTACATATCGTCAGGCCCCCGTTCCCTCCCTCCCTCCATGAAAGCAAGGGGAGACAATCGTTTCGCGCCTTTTTTCCTGAGTTACCTGTGCAGACGCCATACCATGGCAAGCATGGAGCCCGCTCAGGTAACCGTCACCCTATGACTCCTGGGTGCTGGCAGACGCGGTACGGCATTGCTACACAGTAGCAGCAACCCCTTGCCTTGTGGTAGCAGACGGTACAGTACGACTGGTAGCCGTCCTTGTCGTGTCCGAGGTGCTCCTGGCCACGTCGGCTGGGAGTGCCTGGGCAGACATGGGCGCAGGGACTAAATTTGGAGTGACTTGACCAGGTCATTCTCTTTAGTCCTGCAGTCAGTCCTATTGAACCGTCTTATGGTGAGCGGGCAGGCAATACGGACTGCTAGCAGTCGTACTGTACCATCTTCTGCCAGGCAGGCAGGAGATGAGGATTGCTAGCAGTCTTATTGTACCATCTTCTGCCAGGCAGGCAAGAGATGAGGATGGCTAGCAGTCGTACTGTACCATCTTCTGCCGAGCAGCCATGAGATGTGGATGGCATGCAGTCCTTCTGCACCGTCTGCTGCCAGCCAAAGATGTAAAAGATAGATGGAGTGGATCAAAACAAGAAATAGACCAGATTTGTTTTGTACTCATTTGCTTCCCCCCCTCCCCTGTCTAGGGGACTCATTCTTCTAGGTCACACTGCAGTCACTCACAGAGAAGGTGCAGCGAGGTAAATCTAGCCATGTATCAATCAGAGGCCAGGCTAACCTTCTTGTTCCAATAAGAACGATAACTTAGGTGCACCATTTCTTATTGGAACCCTCCGTGAAGTCCTGCCTGAAATACTCCTTGATGTAAAGACACCCCCTTTGTTGATTTTAGCTCCCTGAAGCCAACCCTGTAAGCCGTGTCGTCAGTCGTCCCTCCCTCCGTCAGAGCAACGGCAGACAATCATTCCGCGCCTTTTTTCTGTGCGGACGCCATACCAAGGCAAGCATGGAGGCCGCTCAGCTCACTTTGGCAATTAGGAGCACATTAAACACCACACGCATTATCCAGCAGTATATGCAGCACCAGAACCTGGCAAAGCGATACCGGGCGAGGAGGCGACGTCAGCGCAGTCACGTGAGTGATCAGGACATGGACACAGATTTCTCTGAAAGCATGGGCCCTGCCAATGCATGCATCTTGGTGCTAATGGGGCAGGTTCATGCTGTGGAACGCCGATTCTGGGCTCGGGAAACAAGCACAGACTGGTGGGACCGCATAGTGTTGCAGGTCTGGGACGATTCCCAGTGGCTGTGAAACGTTCGCATGCGTAAGGGCACTTTCATGGAACTTTGTGACTTGCTTTCCCCTGCCCTGAGGCACATGAATACCAAGATGAGAGCAGCCCTCACAGTTGAGAAGCGAGTGGCGATAGCCCTGTGGAAGCTTGCAACGCCAGACAGCTACCGGTCAGTTGGGAATCAATTTGGAGTGGGCAAATCTACTGTGAGGGCTGCTGTGTTGCAAGTAGCCCACGCAATCAAACATCTGCTGATATCAAGGGTAGTGACCCTGGGAAATGTGCAGGTCATAGTGGATGGCTTTGCTGCAATGGGATTCCCTAACTGTGGTGGGGCTATAGACGGAACCCATATCCCTATCTTGGCACCGGAGCACCAAGCCGCCGAGTACATAAACCGCAAGGGGTACTTTTCGATAGTGCTGCAAGCTCTGGTGGATCACAAGGGACGTTTCACCAACATCAACGTGGGATGGCCGGGAAAGGTGCATGATGCTCACATCTTCAGGAACTCTGGTCTGTTTCAAAAGCTGCAGGAAGGGACGTTATTCCCAGACCAGAAAATAACTGTTGGGGATGTTGAAATGCCTATATGTATCCTTGGGGACCCAGCCTACCCCTTAATGCCATGGCTCATGAAGCCGTACACAGGCAGCCTGGACAGTAGTCAGGAGCTGTTCAACTACAGGCTGAGCAAGTGCAGAATGGTGGTAGAATGTGCATTTGGACGTTTAAAGGCGCGCTAGCACAGTTTACTGACTCGGTTAGACCTCAGCGAAACCAATATTCCCACTGTTATTACTGCTTGCTGTGTGCTCCACAATATCTGTGAGAGTAAGGGGGAGACGTTTATGGCGGGGTGGGAGGGTGAGGCAAATCGCCTGGCTGCTGGTTACGCGCAGCCAGACACCAGGGCGGTTAGAAGAGCACAGGAGGGCGCGGTACGCATCAGAGAAGCTTTGAAAACCAGTTTCATGTCTGGCCAGGCTACGATGTGAAAGTTCTGTTTGTTTCTCCTTGATGAAACCCCCAGCCCCTTGGTTCACTCTACTTCCCTGTAAGCTAACCACCCGCCCCTCCTCCCTTCAATCACCGCTTGCAGAGGCAATAAAGTCATTGTTGCTTCACATTCATGCATTCTTTATTCATTCATCTCACAAATAGGGGGATGACTACCAAGGTAGCCCAGGAGGGGTGGTGGAGGAGGAAAGGAAAATGCCACACAGCACTTTAAAAGTTTACAACTTTAAAATTTATTGAATGCCAGCCTTCTTTTTTTTGGGCAATCCTCTGTGGTGGAGTGGCTGGTTGGCCGGAGGCCCCCCCACCGCGTTCTTGGGCGTCTGGGTGTGGAGGCTGTGGAACTTGGGGAGGAGGGCAGTTGGTTACAGAGGGGCTGCAGTGGCAGTCTGTGCTCCAGCTGCCT
Organism: Lepidochelys olivacea; assembly: GCF_965140295.1. NCBI lineage: Eukaryota > Metazoa > Chordata > Testudines > Cheloniidae > Lepidochelys > Lepidochelys olivacea. Next base: position 69,139,628 of record NC_140411.1, on the reverse strand, counting down.
TTGCTGCAGCTCAACCATACACTGGAGCATACTGGTTTGGTCCTCCAGCAGCCTCAGCATTGAATCCTGCCTCCTCTCATCACGCTGCCGCCACATTTGAGTTTCAGCCCTGTCTTCAGCCCGCCACTTACTCTCTTCAGCCCGCCACCTCTCCTCCTGGTCATTTTGTGCTTTCCTGCACTCTGACATTATTTGCCTCCACGCATTCGTCTGTGCTCTGTCAGTGTGGGAGGACAGCATGAGCTCGGAGAACATTTAATCGCGAGTGCGTTTTTTTTCTTTCTAAGCTTCACTAGCCTCTGGGAAGGAGAAGATCCTGTGATCATTGAAACACATGCAGCTGGTGGAGAAAAAAAAAGGGACAGCGGTATTTAAAAAGACACATTTTATAAAACAGTGGCTACACTCTTTCAGGGTAAACCTTGCTGTTAACATTACATACATAGCACATGTGCTTTCGTTACAAGGTCGCATTGTGCCTCCTCCCACCGCGTGACTACCCCCTCAACCTTCCCCCCTCCCTGTGGCTAACAGCGGGGAACATTTCTGTTTAGCCACAGGCAAACAGCCCAGCAGGAATGGGCTCCTCTGAGTGTCCCCTGAAGAAAAGCACTCTATTTCAACCAGGTGACCATGAATTATATCTCACTCTCCTGAGGATAACACAGAGAGATAAAGAACGGATGTTGTTTGAATGCCAGCAAACATACACTGCAATGCTTTGTTCTACAATGATTCCCGAGTACATGTTACTGGCCTGGAGTGGTAAAGTGTCCTACCATGAAGGACGCAATAAGGCTGCCCTCCCCAGAAACCTTTTGCAAAGGCTTTAGGACTACATCTAGGAGAACCGCAAATGCCAGGGCAAAGTAATCCTTTCACATGCTTGCTTTTAAACCATGTATAGTATTTTAAAAGGTACACTCACAGAGGTCCCTTCTCCACCTGCTGGGTCCAGGAGGCAGCCTTGGGTGGGTTCGGGGGGTACTGGCTCCAGGTCTAGGGTGAAAAACAGTTCCTGGCTGTCGGGAAAACCGGTTTCTCCGCTTGCTTGCTGTGAGCTATCTACAACCTCCTCCTCATCATCATCTTCTTCGTCCCCAAAACCTGCTTCCGTATTGCCTCCATCTCCATTGAAGGAGTCAAACAACACGGCTGGGGTAGTGGTGGCTGAACCCCCTAAAATGGCATGCAGCTCATCATAGAAGCGGCATGTTTGGGGCTCTGACCCAGAGCGGCTGTTTGCCTCTCTGGTTTTCTGGTAGGCTTGCCTCAGCTCCTTCAGTTTCACGTGGCACTGCTTCGGGTCCCTGTTATGGCCTCTGTCCTTCATGCCCTGGGAGATTTTCACAAAGGTTTTGGCATTTCGAAAACTGGAACGGAGTTCTGATAGCACGGATTCCTCTCCCCAAACAGCGATCAGATCCCGTACCTCCCGTTCGGTCCATGCTGGAGCTCTTTTGCGATTCTGGGACTCCATCATGGTCACCTGTGCTGATGAGCTCTGCATGGTCACCTGCAGCTTGCCACGCTGGCCAAACAGGAAATGAGATTCAAAAGTTCGCGGTTCTTTTCCTGTCTACCTGGCCAGTGCATCTGAGTTGAGAGTGCTGTCCAGAGCGGTCATAATGGAGCACTCTGGGATAGCTCCCGGAGGCCAATACCATCGAATTGTGTCCACAGTACCCCAAATTCGAGCCGGCAACGTCGATTTAAGCGCTAATCCACTTGTCAGGGGTGGAGTAAGGAAATCGATTTTAAGAGCCCTTTAAGTCGAAATAAAGGGCTTCATTGTGTGGACCGGTGCAGGTTTACATCGATTTAACGCTGCTAAATTCGACCTAAAGTCCTAGTGTAGACCAGGGCTGAGTTTGATAGCATCCTGTCTGGCAAGAACTCACTTATCAATAGCTGGGATGTGAAATCCTCACTTTTGTTTTGTCTTGTCATTGTAGTTCCCACTTTGCTATTGTTTGTCTGTATAATCTCTGTCTGGTTCTGTAATTGTTCCTGTCTGCTGTATAATTAATTTTGCTGGGTGTAAACTAATTAAGGTGGTGGGATATAATTGGTTACATAATCATGTTACAGTATGTTAGGATTGGTTAGTTAAATTTCAGGAAAATGATTGGTTAAGGTATAGCTAAGCAGAACTCAAGTTTTACTATATAATCTGTAGTCAATGAGGAAGAGAGTGGGTGTGGGTGGGGGTGGGCATGGGCATGGGCATGTGGGTAAGGGAGATGGGAACAGGGAATGGGGGTAAGAAAATTGGAATCATGTTTTGCTAAAGGGGGAAATGGGAACAGGGAATGGGAGTAAGGAAGTTGGAATCATGTTTGGCTAAGGGTAGGAATGGGAACAGGGACACAGGTGTAAGGCTCTATGGTGTCAGAGCTGGGAAGGAGGATACTAAGGAAGGAAACTGGAATCATGCTTGCTGGAAGTTCACCCCAATAAACATCAAATTGTTTGCACCTTTGGACTTCGGGTATTGTTGCTCTCTGTTCATGCGAGAAGGACCAGGGAAGTAAGTGGGTGAAGGAATAAGCCCCCTAACAAACATAAGTCCTATTGCTTTTCAGTGGGACTTGTACTCCAAAGTCACTTTGTCGCTTTTGAAACTTCCAGCCTTTTTAAAAACAGGATCTGGATTATGGATATATTGATTTAGTTGGCTCTTCTGAAGTACTAACAGCCTATTTTTCAGTTTGCCTCTGTCCTAATTGAAATGCAGGTCACTGTGGGCACAGTGGAAAAGAAATCTGTTACGTATTGGGGAAAAGACACACGTACACACACATTGCATGTGCTCATCTTTTGATCTCTTCTTCAAAACCCTGTTAGACTCATGTGAATGTGTTTATAGCTGAATAGCCCTGAAATGTTATGTTGCTGATGCAGATTGACCTCCATAAACAGCATGTCTTCTATACCAAGATCCATTTTTTCCACTTGTTTACTGCTCCTTTGAGATGATTTTTACTGTGGTTCCCAACTCTGGGGATTTCTGTTGAGAGCCTGTTTGTAGAATGCATACCACATTTTATCTTTCAAGACTTTCTGGCTCTGATTACCAATATTACTTTTAAAGATGATTTACTGAAGGCTACAGCTGTGCTAACTGGGTTGACAAAAAATGCCAAGAAGCCTCTGATAGGGGTTACCCAACTGCCGAATTGTGAATCAGAGACTCTTTGGTTACAATGGTTAATGTAAAATACATATCCGCTAAAGAGAAATGTTATTTGCTACAATAAAACAGAGAGAAAGCACATTTCTTGACAGAAAAGTAATTCATGAATCATTGCTGTACATTTTGTTACAAGATGTTCACTTGGGTACACCTGAGCTCCACTAGTCTAAGTAAAAATACAAAATCACCTTTCCCAAAACATTTTAGTTTCAGATCCCTCCTGCAATGATCATGACTGCTGTCTTCTCCCTCAGGAATAACACCTCTTTAAAATGCAGAGTCTTAGGTGTCAAAGGCCTGACCTGAAATATTTGGATGCTTTCAAGCTCCTTTAATAGTTTTAAAGACAGATTAAATCATATAATTTAAAAACTACTTTGTAAAAGAAAATTAGTTTAAAAAACACCTATTGTAATGGTACAGGCATGATTCAGTCCCACAGACACTGCACTCCTGTGATGTGGCAAAGTAGCAAAAATAAGAGATTGGTGTTACATCTTTCCTTGGATTGTTCTGTGCCCAATAGCAGGTCTCTTAATGTTTCCATTACAGACCCCTATTTTTAGAAGTTAATAGCTCGGCTATCACAATTTGCTTCAGGCTGAAGCTGGCACACAAAGTCTCAGTTGGGAAGCACATTTATAGAGGAATAGAAGATTACCCATTTCAGATCCTTTTTTGGCTGTCATAAAGTCTACAAATAGTTTCTATTTCAAAAATTACATTTGCCACCTGATTGATCTGTATACTATGATCTATTCTCTTGTGACTGCACTTGACCAATAAAAAGCCCTGTAAAAGAGCATGAATATTTTTCAGTCATGTAAAATAATTTTGTTTATGGCCATGTGTGTGCATGTGCATATGAACAACTGTACATATCTGTTTCAGGATTTATGCCAGACACTACATAGCAAGGATTAGGAGGAGAGCTTCATTGGTCAAAATATACCACAGTAGTGCCAACCCCAAATGTTCAAAAATCACGAGTCAGGCTCACCAAAAATCATGCAATTGGCTTTAAAATCATGAGGTTATGTAAAAATAATAGTTTGGGGATCTTTTTATTTGCCTTCTGCCTGTTGAGCCTTTAGGGTGCACTGGGGTCATATTTTGAAGCTTTTTCCACACCCACAAGGGCTGGAAACTTACTTCTTCTTTAAGAATTGAAGGCTGAAATCATCACATATCCATTGGACTCCAGGAGCTGGGGCTTTAAGGAAAACCATAATTATCATGAGACCCATGACAAAATCATGAGCATTGCCAACACTGACACATCTGCCTACTCTCAGTTCTTGTCCCTTTCTCAAAAGCACCTGGTGCTGTCCACTACTGGAGACTGAACTACAGGGTTTCTCAAGGTGCCCAGGACTGTGCATCATCTTGCTGCCCCCCCATCTCCAGTGAGAGGAAGACTTGCTTGTGCGTATCTGGATATTAGTTCCCAGACCTCACCAGTCTGTTAGCCACCCAAACAAACTCTCAGGGCTCTGCCAGCCCTTATTTTGCCTTGCAGGTTAATAGTAGGTGCACCTTGCCCCTGGACCCCCCTTGAATTGTTCCCCTGCAGTGTCTAACCCTTAACCACTGAGCACTCACTGAAATTCCCAAGTTTCTTATCCACAAGGGCACAGTATACCCACAGGTTGACTAGTACAACTCATGATCGGGACCTTTATAACATTACAGCACTGAAATATAGTTACAGTGAAAACAATCATAAATTTATTATCAAAAGATACAGATTGAGTAAGAATAATGAAAAGAAATCATTACATATAAAACAAACAATATAATGCACTTCTTAGAATCTAAACTTAACATTTACAGGCTAACATCCTCATCTCAAGTAGTATGTCACCTAAACCAGTCCCCCAGCATTACCAACCAACAGGGGTAGGATCCATGTTTCATAAATGCAGAAAGTGCTGTCCTTTTTGCTCCCTCAGTAATGGGTAACAAAATGTCCTTTTGTGTCTCCTTAGATTTCCCAAAACTCATTGTTTTGCCCCAAGAGTCAGGATGACCCCAGTGGTTTCTTTCCTGGTGTGCTGGCTCCAGGTTGTCTTCACATACTCATGTTGACTCTGTATGCGGAACAGGCTTCCATTGTGTTGATTTACAGTGCACAATCTACATGTGAACCTAGGCAGCCAGGTGAGTATATATCCCTTTGCCTGGCAAAACCTGTTTGTCAACCCTGCCTGGACTCTAAAATGTATCTTCAGTATACACAACTCCTTAAATCTCATCTGTACATATATCTTACAATGATTATGATGATCAGCATGACATAAGCTTTTATTAGACACTTCATGCAACCCTTTTTGGATAAATACTATGACTGCAATGTCATAGGAGTAGTGAATTTGTCACACCTGATAGAAGTTGTTGTTACAGAACAGTAAACCCTTTGCCAGTTGGCACAGAGAGGTTCTTAGGGTCAAGGAGAGACCATGGGTCTGATCCACTGTGGTAGTTGCTATGGTTCATAGGGCTTAATCCTGCAGTACTTACTCATACAATGGCCAATTAATGAGTGTTTTACAAGAGTGAGGGGTGAAGGATTGCACCACTGTTAGTCTTATCTAAATCTATTTGGATTTACTGGAATTTTATTAAATATGCAGGAATAGAGGGAGGAGGCTGGTGGATGAGAGAGAGAGAGAGAGAGAGAGAGAGGAGGCAGCCAGAGAAGGACAACACAGTAGTTGAGAGGAGCAGAGTAGGATAAAGCTAATAGAAAGGCTCAGGAGAAAGGAGTGGGGTCTTCTAGAAAAAATGTGAAATTTAACATTTATTAGTTAGAGGAACCAGATATTATTGATTTTTTTTAAATGACCTAAAATATTGTAAAACTCAGTAGACATTCTATATTTGACTAACAAATATTCCTTTTTATGGAGGTATGTTAATACTGTACTTTAATGTTGTTGGGGGTTCAGTAAACAGCAAAAGTCTTGACCCATGCTGTTGTGCTGTTTTATAATCCGTAGTGATCATGTTTTAAATATCACTTTTATATTAAATCTATATTTAGTTCCTCTTTCACTCATTTGATTTCATTGTACCTGGATGTGTTTTAGAGTTTTAAATTTTTCATTAAGATTGACACATAATGCAGCAGTATAATGAAATATACCCAATTTAAAAACATAGAGAAAAAGGAAAATAAAAATCTCTATTCAGATTGAGGCTTTGTCCTGCCATGAGATCTGCACAGTCAGCCCCTTACTCCTTGGCATGCTGTTTAGTGGCACTCTGCCCTGAGATGATGGGCTATCCCTGTCAATCAGATTGCAGGATAATGTTCCTGCTGAGTATTGTAAAATAACCTACTTAAAAAAAAATCGTATGCAGCAGTTGTTACTGTTGATCAACTAAATTCTCCATATTTCAGAAATTATCTTAATACATTTCCCCATGAGCCCTGCCAGTATGTTTCTTTCTCATCAACTCATTCACTTTTGACAGAGGTTTAATTTCTGCAGTTTAAAACAACAAGAGCAAAAGTTAGCAGGGGAAGGCTCAAACACTGAAGAGAACAACTTTAAAAAAAAAACACCCATAGAAGATTCACCCCCAGTAATATTAAAGATCTGGCTCAATCTGACAGAAATAAGGAGATTTTGAGTCAAGACTGATGTTCCATTCTTAAACCATATTGAAACACGAATGCTTTGAATTTGCTCTATACAGTAGTTGTCATCTGAGGATCTCAAACTGCTGTACAAAATCTAATTAGCTAAGCCAAGACACCTGTGAGGTAGCTCATCTATCCATTTTACAGGTGAGTAAACTAAAGAATCTTAAAGATTTGGTGACTTGCTTAGGGTTGCGTGGACCGTAAGTGGCATGAGCCAGTAATAGAGCCCCAAGTCCTGGTTCTCAGGCCCTTTGTGTGGTAACTATTAAGCCATGCTTGCATAGTGCTGCAGTTCTGCAGCAAGCACAGTACATCACAGGCAGAGATCCCTGAAATTTACAGGCACAATAAGGCAATTTAAGGAGGAAATTGTAACTTTCATTTTACTATTTATTTTTTACATTGCTGAAGGGTATATAGATGAGAACACAAGGCCCGGTGTTGGTACAGGATTCCCACAAGTAAGTATACAAAAGTTATCATTAGAAAATGAACAGAATTGAAAGTAGAACAGGATTGGTATTTTCAGAAAGGCCTGCAGGTGTTTGTTTATTCAGTGTGGCTAACATCAGACCAGTGGTGCAAGTAAGCTGGTACAGTGAGGTACGCTGTCCCAATAAGACATTAATTGCCGTTATGCCCTAGCAGAAAGACACATTCGGTATCTGCTGAACACCGCAGGGCTCTCCCGGGAATTGCAGCAGCGAAAGGAGCAGAACGTGGGGCCGGCGGGCGGCCCCACTCCAGCAGCTCCTCTGGCATGACTTTACGGCCCCCAGCCTTGTCCTCTGGCGGGGCTGTATAGACCCCAGAGAGTAGATGCAACTGCATGGAAGGGCTGGGAGTGGCACAGCCGTGGCAGAGGAGCGGCACCTTTTGCTGCTGTGGTTCCCGGGAGAGCCCTGCGGTTAAGCGAATACCGATTGATATCTGTGGATATCTGCATCCGCAGGTATAAATTTGTTTCCGCGCAGGGCACTAGCCACGGAACATTAAGGCGACTGGTGGGAGGGGCACAAAGAGTCAAGTAACTCTCCCGAGGCTCAAGTGCCCCCGCCGGCCCAGGTGGGAAGAGGAAGGGGCAGGGCCAGAGCTGGAAGGCCAGAGCCTCTCCTCTTCCAGCCAGGCTGACTGGTACACTGCCTGGTGCAGCGCAGCAGCTGCCTGGGAGAGACAGGCACCCTCCGAGGCAGCTGATGTGCTGCACTGGGCAGCAACCGGGAGTGGCTCCGGGGCCTGGCTGCCAGGAAGAGCAGCTGAATGCCAGGGGGATCTGGCTAAGCGGGAAGACAGAGCCTTCCCCTAATCTCATTTGAGACAAGACCCAAGAAGTAGGGCAGGGTTTGTTTGTTTGGTTGGTTGGCTGGTTGGTTGAGTGGCAATTCTGAAAAATGAAAAAAACCCAAATGTTTTGGTGCGTTGAAAAGTAAAAAAAAATATGGCTCAGATTTTATTTTTGTTTTGAGCATTTTTTAACATTTAAAAGTTTTTAAAAAACAATATTAAAGGAAACTTTGAAACTAAAAGCAATTTCAAATTAAAAAAACAAAACCTTTTGATCTACAGTTTAAAGAGTATTGATTTCAGCGGTAGTCAGGAGGGTTAATATTTTTTATGTGCATTCAAACATTTTGTTTCTATTTTTTCAGGGTTTTTTTTTTTAAGGTATTCCTTTCAATGGAAAGAAACCAGTGAAATTGACACAAATTCGTTAACTGTTTCCGTGTCGCCAAATCTGCATTTTTCACCCAAAAAAAAGGTTAGTAGAAAAATTGTGCCCAGGACTAGCAAGAAATGGGTGCAACAAACAATAGGGAGGAGAAGGAAGGGTGGATAAGAGAATTAAAAATAAGAACCCATATATATGTAGGCCAACAATATGCATAGATAGATGATTTCAAGTTTACATATATATATAACACACACAAACACACAAAATACAAATAACAAATGAATCAGAAAAATACCAGAAGTCCTGTTGCTCATTACAAATAATGTATTGACTAAAGTCTAGTTCTTTAACTTCAAAATCAAACTTCAAAATTTTCTGAAGTGGGATTGTCTATTTCAGAGTTCAATAGCAAACATACTGTGGATACTTGAAAAAACTTTATTGGATTTACCTATATTTGTGCTATTTGTGGTATTCCCTATACTTAGGGAATTTAATATCGCAAATCATTAGTTAGATCAGGAAATGGCAAATTTTCAAGTCTTGATCAAGGTGCATCAGGTTATTGTTCTTCCATCTAGTATGGTCTCAGGAGAGAAGACAGGGCAAAGCCTAGCATGTTGGATGTCAGTAGAACAGAGAAGTTTTGACACCCAGTTCCTTTTTTATGTTTTTTGAATAGTTAATGCGTTTGACCCATAGCTAAGACTGGATTAGAAGTTTGATTGTTCTGACATCCCCCGTATAAAGGGTATTGATTTCCATAGTGTAGTGTGGAGGGTTGATTTTTTCTATGTGCATCGAAGAGCTGTGTTTGGTATCTGATATCCACTGTTGAGTCAAAGAACTGCAGAGCCAGGTCCTTGATTTCTTTTTTTGGTTCTTTGCCTCCTCTACACTTATCCTTTGAATTTGTGAGTCATTACAAATCATACATAGTTTAAAGTAACCTTCACTTTAAATTCCCTGCCTTTTGTTGGTTTGTCAGCCATTCAATGGTATTATTACAGAGTTTTCTTTGTATGAACATTGTCAATCATGCTTACCATCTGTTCTAGCACTTACAATATATTTTTCAGTCACTCTTATGGCAAATGTCACCTATTAGGCCTTTTCAAAATCCTCACAACTGCTCTGAAATTCCAGTGTATGGAAAAATTTACTATTGTCAAGCAGAGTTTTAATTAAAACTCTACTTTGTTTTCAATCCAATTTAGGAACAAATGAAAAAAAAAAGCAAGATGTAAATTTTACAATGCCTGGCAATGTATCCAATTCTGAGCTGAACAAAGAAGGTTATATGCTGAAAATCTTGTAGGAATAAAGCGTATAAGATAAATAAAAAGCTTCCAGTGCTTAATTCCAATCGTCTCCACAACAACTGGAGCTCCTGATAAGACACTTCCTCAGAGTAATGATGCATAATGTGAAGAAGCAATAACCCAGACTGCATAAGTATGAAGGGATGCCATTCTTTTTAAAGAAAAGTGTGGCAAATGTGAAGCTCTGTTAATGTTCTGAGCCATTTTCAAAGGCATTTTCATGAGCATGGCAAAATGCCAGGTGTTGGCTTTTCCAAACATGATAGGGAGAGCAAGAAATGTAACTATTATAAGGGCATCAAGCATTTGTCCATGTAGTATCATGTAAATATTTATGTACTATCAATTCATTATTAGTGGCAGTTTTAATATGAATATAAATATTATAAAGTGTGTGTATGACAGATAAATCATAGGGCTGCTAAAGTAATTTGCAACAGTAAAGCTCATTTTGGATAATTACAGAGCCCCAGAAGATTGTGTTTATGTATTACAAAGAAAGGGGTTGTTAAGAAGAAAACTGTTTTGTGCTGCTGACACTTTGCAGAGACAGAGGCTGATCCTGCTTGGGACCAGATTAGGAACATGTGCAAACATTAATGAAAGATGTTGTGAATAGAACAGGGAGGAAAAGCAGTGTGGCGTTATTTGCAGGGCTAACCTTATTCAGTCAACTTTCATGCAGATGAATTACTGTAACTATAGAAATAATATAATAAATGATTAGTTAAGATTATGTTAGCAATAAAGATTCTAATGTTTTATTACATACTGAGTTCTATTTTGCATTTTATGTAGGGGTAAATTAGACCATAACGTTGTTTATTCTTGTTTTATGAAGGCTGTTTTCAGATCCATATTAAAGCTTATTATTGCTTTCCCCCTTCTCTCTCCCCACCCACATTTTATCTGGTCAAAGTGGAAGCTGTTTCTTTAAATCTGTTGAATAACCATTAAATACTGTTGAAGTTTAAAAAAACAAAAACAAACAAACAAACAACGTGCCAGGCAACAGAGTGATAGACTTTGGAAGGTCATATTATAATGAGATTAAAATGTAGTTCTCTCAGCTAACGTTCAGCTGCAAATAAATGTGATTCAATTCTTTTTCATGAATGTTTTACTGATTAGATTAATTTCAAGTGAAACATACATTATTTCTATGACAAGCGAGTCAGTGTCTACCCAGTGGATGACTGTTCAACTAAAATGCAGTGAGAAGAAACAAAACTATTTTCTGAAGTGCAGTAAAATAGTCTAAAATTAGATCTCTCTCTCTCTCTTATGCACTTACACAAACACACATGCACAGTTTTTAGCCATTAGGGAAGACTAGAAGCAGAATACCAAGGGTTTTCCTTTTACATGGAATGGAGTATCAAAACTCAGTTGTCAGTTTGGAGGGCAAAGCTTATCCTAGAGAATTGGTGTAAGAAATATCATCCCTGTTTTTCCATTCATGGGAGCTCCTGACATTCAAGGATTGGTTTTCCTTCATTTTGCTCTATCTCAGCCAACATTAATACCAAAGTGGGCAATTAATTTCCGGATGCAGACAATCAGCATCAGGACTTGCTTGAATGGGAACTATGGCGCTTTCTTCTACTCCATCACTTTGACCACCATTTTCCACAGCAATCACATGTCTACAGTGGCATCTGTCTGAGAAGCTGGTGTTTGGTACTTTGGAGCAATGTAGAAGAGCTGTCTAGCTTAGATGCAGGCCAGGATGCTGTGCTACAGGTCCAGGCTGTGGTGGATATGCTTCTCCATAAGGCAGCTCCCCCAACTCCTCCAGACACTCAACCAGCCTTCTCCCCACTGCAGGTTTTCCCCAGCTGGCCTGTTTACCTTTCAGACAAATGTCCTGGCTGGGTGCATTTAAAAGATTAAAATTATGCCCAGCTAGGCAAACCTACATTTCTGAACAGACTGGCATGCCTACAGCATCTAATGGCTGCCCCTGATGATGTGTCACTCCTCGTCTCCAAGAATCTGATAACATTATCTGCATGCTCTCCCCACCTTGCAAATCTCAATGTGTATCTTTACCCTCAAACCCGGTCTCCCACATAGCAGCCTGACACATCAAAGATCAAGCTGCGGGGTAGACCCAGAGAGACAACTTCAAATGCTTTGAAACAGAAAATAATACAGTTAAATTGTTAACCAGTTCCAGGAGCATTACAAGTGCTTTCTATTTCTAGTACCGTCTCTTCTGTATGGTCCAACTAGTTAATTTAGATAGCATTTAACCAGATGGAACTTGAAGATATTTTCAGAGCATGTAGCTGGCCTTAATTGATTCTTACATTGTTATATCCATGTAACTCTGATATCACTCTCTTTCTCTCCTGATCGGTCATCTCTCTTTTGGAGTCTGCCTTCATTTTATTTTTTCTTTAGACTATTCCATCATCCTCATATCACAAATTAACCGTTTAATCTGTATCTCCTTGTTGAGGTGATGTTGAAATGCATTCTCACCTTTGTACCTTTTAATCCTTATGTACTGAAATTTTTGTGAGCTCAGCGCCTGAATATTTATGATCATTTAACTAAAGAGAATGTACTGAATCGATTTCCAAAAAGAGTGGGGGTAGGGGTGGAACAACCTCATCCTTACACCATTTTCATTGTATTGGTCACAGTTAAACACTTAATCTTGTTGCACAGTGGTTCTATGCTTTTAAGATGATTACATTATTACAAGTTTGATTATTCATTATGCTGTATTTTGCCAATTGCTACAAAAGTTTTTTAAAAATGTTTTGTCCTTTTTAACAGACAGGCTTTGTGCTGGTTTCTTCTGCACTTTCATGATATGATGTTGCAAGAAAGAAACAAGAGGAGGCTGTGCTGAAATGTGAGTGTGTAGCAATAGCAGATAGATCTCCTTCCTTTGCAATGACTCACCCCACTCAGAGGCTAGCACAGTCCTGCTGCACTCCAGAGACTATAGTTTGATTGCTGTCACTACCAGTTAGATCATTAATCATAATTGTGGTACTGACAGCAAGTTTCTTGACCTCATCATGAAAGGCAAGGAGGTCATTCCTGGGAGCGATTTATCCGTCAGGTGAGGGAAAACTACAGGGAAGATTTATTTTTTTATCTACAGTATTGTCTTTTGTCCCCTAATTTTCCCTATAATCAGCAGAAATGTGAGGGCTTTGGGGCAGCAGGGTCTGGCATTTCCTCTACTCTTAGGGAAAAACCTTTTTTCTTTTTTTTTTAGATCACTGAACTACTTGCTCCTGCCCTCAACATACCCCAGCTTGGGGTTGAATGTCAGAAATGCAAGTAAGTATCTGCAATAGTGTAATGACAACGGCATACATTCATCTGTGTCTGTGTTTATATGCTTGCTGATTGCAGGGGAAATTACTAAGCAGCCTTCTTGTGGACGACAGTGCATAGTCTGCTCAAATAGTGGTCACTTGGCAGTGTTCTCCTGAAAGGAAGCCTGTGATGTTATTACAGCGTGTTACCACCAATGGCCTTCATGCTGAGTACCTTGGAGGAACTTCTCTGAAAAAGAAGACTGAAGATGAAAAGGTAGAAAATGCTATGCACAAGGGGAAAATATTAGTACAGAAATCTTTTTATTGGGTAGCATGTAGTTTACTTTTGGAGTTCTATTAATTTTGTCTGTGGTATATGTAGTGTTGTTCCCTTCACTCGGATCTACATAACATGCAGTACATTTCCAGGCTTATAATATTAGTATATTTCTGCTGAGAGCATCTGTTCCTCTTACTTGGTATGCTTTTTCTCTTCCTCATCATAGAACTCCTTCATCTTCCAGGCTCTTTGAATACAGCCAATGTTCATCTTCAAAGAGATGATCTCATGAAAACTCTCACAATTAAAGCCAATATAATCTCTCCTTTTTTAAAAAGAATATTTCCAAAAACTGTTACCTTTGTCAGCGCAAAGTCATAAAAGTGCACTTTCAGGTCTTGCACAGTATCAACAAGGTCAGGTTGTAAGGAATTTGTATTTTGAGATTTGGAAAATGATTGGAAACAATAATAACTTTAGCAAAATCTTGAAAGAGGTACATTATCAACTACAATAATATAGTGCTACAAATTCATATGAAAGACTTCAAAGTAGATATTCAAATAAATACTTGAATGAAAGGATAATTAACGAGGGTGTGTCATAGGCATTCCTTAATACCTATTTCATTGCTTTATTAATGATTACCCAGCCAGACAAAGTATCGATGCAATATTATTGGATTACTAAGTAGAACCATGCCTTTTCAAAGACCATAAAGAACCTTTAATCAGATAGAACGTTTTCTGCAGTTTTGTAATTTATATGCTGCACTGTAACTTATATGCTACACCTATCACTTAAATCAGCTTCTCTAACAGATGATTGGAGGATAGCTAATGTGACACACAATTTTTAAAAAGTGTCCAGAGGTGATCCTGGCAATTACAGGCTGGTATGTAACAGTAACTTCAGTAACAGGCAAATTTATTGAAACTAAAGAACAGAATTATCAGACAGATAGATGAACATGATTTGTTGGGGAAGAGTCAACATGGTTTTTGTAAAGGAAAACCATAGTTTACCAATCTATTAGAATTCTTTGAGGGGTCAACAAACAGGGGGAGAGGGGTAAGCTGGTGGATTTAGTGTACTTGGACCTTCATAAAGCTTTTGACAAGATCCCTCACCAAATGCTCTAAAAGTAAGGAGTCATGGCATAAGAGGGAAAGTCCTCTCATGGATCAGTAACTGCTTAAAAGACAGGAAACAAAGGATAAATGGCCAGTTTTCAGAACAGAGTGAGGTAATAGTGGTGTCCCCCAGGGATCTGTACGGAGACAAGTGCAGTTCAGCATATTCATAAATGATCTGGAATAGGGAGTAAACAGTGAGGTGGCAAAATTTGCAGACAATACAAAATTACGCAAGATAGTTAAGTCCAAAGCTTACTGCAAAGAGTTACAAAGGACTCTTTCAAAACTAGATGACTGGGCAACAAAATGGCAGATGAAATTCAATGTTGAAAAATGCAAAGTAATGGACATTGGACAGCATGACCCCAATTATACTTACAAAATCATGGGATCTAAATTAGCTGTTACCACTCAAGAAAGAGATCTTGGAGTCATTGTGAATTGTTCTTTGAAAACATCTGCTCAATGTGCAGCAGTAGTCAGAAAAGCTAACAGAATGTTAGGAACCATTAGAAACAGGACAGATGATAAGACAGTAAATATCATAATGCCACTATATAAATCCATGTATGCCTACATTTTGAATACTGCATGCAGTTCAGGTCATCCCATCTCAAAAAATATATATTAGAAATGGAAAAGGTACAGAGAAGGGCAACAAAATGATTAATCATTAACAAAATGATTAAATGGTAGAACAGCTTCCATATGAGGAGAGATTAAAAACACTGGGACTGTTCAGCTTGGAAAAGAGACAAGGAAGGGGGATAAGCTAGAGGTCTATAAAATCATAAATAGTATGGAGAAAGTGAATAAGGAAATGTTATTTATTCCTTCACACAACACAAGAACCGGGGTCACCCAATGAAATTAATACGCAGCAGGTTTAAAACAAACAAAAGGAAGTACTTCTTCACGCAATGCACAGTCAACCTATGGAACTTGTTTCCATTGTATGTTGTGAAGGCCAAAACTATAACTGGATTCAAATAAGAAATTAAATAAATTCATGGAGGATAGCTCCATCAATGGCTATTAGCCAAGATGGTCAGGGATGCGATCCCATTCTCTGAGTGTCTCTAACTTCTGATTGCTGGAAGCTGGGAATGGACAATGGGATGGACCATTGATGACTGCCAGTTCCGTTCATTCCATCTGAAGCATCTTGCATTACCCACTGTTGGAAGACAGGATATTGTGATAGATGGACCATTGATCTGACCCAATATGTCCATTCTTATGTATTGCTTCTTAATAAGTATTTACATTGTTTTAAAAGCAGTTTACAAAAAACTTATAGCCCATAACCATAACACCTGTGTTTACTCACAGAAGTATGCCTCATTTTGGTGGTAGTGTGTGGAGCGGCAGGCAGCACTGATTTACTTCACACTGTGTAGCCTTATACTGTCCTTGAATCAGCGCTTGATTCCCATTTATAGTATAAGGACTTGTGCATGTTGATTAAAGGGAGCATATGCAGTAATATTGCCCAGCATATTTCACTTAGTATTTGCACAGTAGGTACAAGGTTAGGACATGGTCATTAATTACAGGCTTTTCTATTATTCCATACAAATGTGTTATGGTAAGATGTTGGTAAACATTCCTGAAGTTTCGTGGAAAGTTAAAAAAAAACCCACTAATGGCCCAGTCCTGTGAGTGCATGCTCAACTCCTGTTGACTTGAAAGAGAACTGAGGACATTTATCACTTTGCAGAATTGGACCCCCAACTCCTTTTCAGGCACATGTACTTCATGTGTGGATTTGAAATGTCCATAAGTTGCTAGATCATAGGCGCATACCACTGGTGGCCAGTAATGACTTCTCAACTTTAACATATTTACATTGCCCCGCAAATTAAATATAAACTTGGTAATTCCTAGCGTACCAAGAAATGTAGAGCTATGGGTAACACTGTAACTCACAGATCATAATGAATCATAGGAAACAAGTATAGAGACATAATTTCACTTTCACAAATTTTGTAATTCATGCTCAGGTAATAAATTGCTCAAAGACCCTTAGAAGCAGTTTCTTCTGGGAGGCTGCAGCTGGATCCTTGCTTGAGGTACAAATCTTTCCTTTTTAGAAGAATTGCTTAGTCCTAAACTCCTTAAATCCTGGGGTTACTCACTGGCTACTTCATCAACTTGGACTCCTAATGGTCCAAGCTGTGAAATGCCAGTGTCTCTCTCCTGGTACTCTAAGGAATTAAAAAGGCCCTTTCTCCTTGCTTCTGCTCAGTGTTATTGGTCTTGATGTATGTAAATGGAGATTCAGCTTTGCCAAGCTAGTCCTTTATTCATCCTGTTTCTTCATCACACTTTCTCTTTCTCAATTCAGTTTTTTTGTTTTGTTTTTAAACAAGACAGTCCACACTATTGTCACACGTTCAGAGTTATTGGTATCCAATAATGTAACATGATACCAAATTTGGTAAAATTCAGTTATCATGTGAGTAAGTTACTAATAAGTGCTGTTTATTGCCAAGCTTTAGGCAGAGTTCAAGCTTTTCACACAGCTTGCCCTTCTGCCTTAACCCAAACCACATCTGCTAACCTAGCACTGGCCCTGTCTTGCATAGACACTGCCAGTTGTGCAGAATTGAGATACACTTATGTGTTTGCCTTTTCTCTGAAATGGACAATCATGTGCAAAGGACAATGCAGGTATCACTGAATGCATTTCAGTGGTTAAGTGGAATTTCAACCAGCTAAATGAAACTTTTCTAACAAAAATCCAAATCAGGTAAGGCACATCTAAAACTGGGGACTTTTTAACTTAAACATAAGATTTGCTTAAATTTATGAACCTATCAGCCCGTGTGGGCCAAGGTTTATGTGAACGTGGGTAGATTTGTCGTTTCAGGGGAAAATCCATAAAAGCTTGGTAGTGTTGCCAGTTATGCCTTGAGATTTTGGGTTAATTTGAACCCCAAGCCCCAAATGAAGCTTGGGCATGACCCCATAACATATGGGAACGAAAAAGAAGGATGCATATCAAGGTAAAGCTCTGAAGTTTATACAAATCTGATTTATTCCTAATCTACAGAAAAGGCCAGTGAATCAATCTAATGCATACTGCCAAGATTCTGAAACTAGTGTAGCCCAGTAGGTAGCTTGTCTTAATTATATTCACTGCTTTGCATTACATTCTGCTTTGCATTATATTCAGCAGTAATGCAAGAAACATACAGGCCTGTATCCTGTAAGACATTAGCTTCAGCAAGTTAGAATAAGGCTTGAGGCCTATGAACTTTGAACAGATAAATTTTGCACCACCCAATGGAAAACCCCAAGTATTTGGGGAGCTGAAAATAGAGTTTAAGGGGAAGTTCTGGCCACAGGCACATGATTCAACCACAGAAGTGTCCTGGAAACAAACTGATGTACGTAACAGTTACATGAGATACATCTAACGCTAGCCTGCTTGCTAGCCTATATATCTTTTCTTATAAGTTTCTTATTTACTTATGGGTTTGATCATTTGTTTTATTACAATAGGCTTGTAAGTTTATATTAGAGTATATTTTGCCTATAACACAAGGGACTTGCAGGCCACATCCTGTATGTTGAGCTAAGGCAAAGTTAGCATACATATGTTTGGTACCTTTCACCTGGATAGATGGTGATGAGCTAAAGCATAAAGTTCATATATGGCTGCAACCTTTAACATAGAGAATGCGTTGAAGTAGGCTGGCATGGGGGCTTCCTACATTCGTACCGTTTTAAACTTAACAGGTACACCACAACTTGGAACGTGGAAGGAACCGAAATAACCCGTTAGGACAGAAATAACAAATGTGATACCTGACCACAAAAGGGTCATGGTAACAAATTGGCATATATGATAGTAAGATGAGATAACTGATGTACTAACCTATAGAAAAAAAGACACTCTAACATTAGTAAGGGGAGGAAATACAAATAAGGAAAAGGGGAATAATCCCTACTGAATATGCATCGAACATAACGGCGTTAGTGTAACATATAAAGGTGGCATCCCAGTTTAGGGGCAGCAGGAGAGAGAGTTGAAGTCCTTGGGAGGTGCCATAATGATGACCACTGGTGATGAGGGGGAAGGCGATGGTGAGGAGAAGACGATGGCTCACATTTCAGGTTGTTCTACAAGGGATGGTATGAGTATATGGATGTGCAGCGGTACATTCTGTAGTATCTCTATCTACCTTACTGAGTTGGGGTGTTTGTGACTGTGCTAAATGTGTTAATAAACTATATTTGTAAATATAAGAGTTCCTATAGTGTGAATGTTGTAACTGTGCACATCGGGGTTCCCAACTATAATCTGAATAATACTGGGCCTGATCTTGGGGCAAGAACCTGTCCATCCTCAATGTGATAACTGGGGATTCTTAAGTAATCAATCGGGTTACACTATAGGTGTGGAAATCTTTCTATTTTCCTAATAAAGATCACAGTAACAAGCTGAAAGCACTGCTTTTGAGTTCTAATATGTCTGTTTTTATTCGGTTACAGTATGTGTGCAGATGTATGTAAGTAGTAAGGCAGGGGAAGAGAAAGATGGGGATGTTTCTGAAGGGGAAAAAAGAGAAGGAGGAAGTGAAAAGGAGAATCATAATTTGAGAAAAAATAAGGAAATTGAACTCTGACCTTGAGCTACTAGGACAGATATAATGCGTTATGCATGCAACATGTTTCTGATTATGCTCTGGATTTCCTGCTACGTGCTCAAGTGGGCAAACAGAACAATCATGTTCCATAAGGTAAGGCTTTGTTTTCTCTTTAAAAATCATTTTGTGCATTCTGAAATCACTTCAGAAGTGTGCCTTTCCTCTGAGATTATGCCCCTCTCCCAAGCAATTTGGGAATAGATAACTAGGCTGACATTTTGTTTAATTATCACCATAAAAAACAAGCTTGTGGTACATTATTGTAATAAATTTTAGCAATAAATGAAATAATACACTAGACTTAACAAAGAAAAAGTGGGGGGTTTTTTTTGGTGGAAACATTAGAAACATTAAAAATCCTTTGTCATTTGGGTCTGTAATAATAGTGGTCATATAAATTATATGATTATCATCATTTTTTTGTGTCACAAAGGTGCCTAAGTCCAATATTTCGGTGTAACTGACATTCTCAAAACTACCGTTCAGCTGCCTAACCCTGTAGGTACCTCAGTTTCCACCAGTTAGAATTTGCAAAGCTATCTAAGACCTGATGCTGCTTCATAGCTAGTGAGTTGCTTGGAGCCCTAGAAGCAAAAGCTCTGGAAGGGTTCTCAAACTAGGCATTCCCGCTATCTCACCGTTGAGCTTGATCCTGATCAGAGGATGCATGGGATCAGGCCTACATGACGGGGCCTCATGCCAAAGAGGGAGTGTGTCTAATCACCCAGTGGTTAGGGCACCACTTGGGATGTGAGAGACTCAAGTTTGAGTCCCAACTCTGCCTGATTTGGAGCAAGGACTTGAACCTCACTGCCCTAGGCTATAGAGTCAATCATGCTCTGTCTTGCTCAAGGAGAAATACTTAATACTTAAATACTTAAAGGAGAACAGCTCCAACAGGACAGATTGAAAGACACCTCCCAGAATAGCCAAAAGCCCAGTGGTTGTGTTGCTGATGTGGGAGACTTGCATTCAAGCCCTTGCTCCAAATCAGGCAGAGAAAGGTGTTGAATCTGTTTCCTACATTCTAGATGAGAGTGCCCAAACTTCTGGGATTTCTGTTCTGAAGTCTCTCAGGGTGTGTCTACATTGCAATAAAACACTCATGTCTGGCCTGTGGCAGGTGACTTGGGCTCATGGGGCTATACAATTAGAGTGTAGATGTTCAGGCCTGGGCTCTGGGGACCTGCGAGGGGGAAGGGTACAGATGTCTATACTGAAATTTTATAGCCTGAATCAGCTGTGGGTGTTTTATTGCAGTGTAGACATACACTCAGTCTCTCTTTTTTTATGAGAAAGGGCTGTCCTGGTGGTGGTGGTGTCTAACTCCAGGAGAGGGTTTACACTTGAGAATCCTGAGCAGAGGGAGATGCCTCCCATGGGCCTGCCTGTCAGGAACCTGTGATCTAGATTAATGGGACCTAGGTGCCTAAGTATCTTTGGGTACGTTTACACTGCAGCTGGGAGCATAAGTGCTGATTTCTTCTGGCACCGGTGGGTGCTCGACCTCCTTTTTCCCCCAGCCCCACCCCGACTCCACCCTTTCCCTGTCCCCTCCAGCCCCCATTCCAACCCCTTCCCCAAAGTCCCCGCCCCAACTCTGCCTCCTCCATGCCCCTATTCGACTCTTTTCCCACATCCCCGCCCCAGCCCCACCTTTTCCCCGCCTCCTCCCCTGAGTGCGCCACGTTCCCGGTCCTCCCCACTCCCTCCCGGAGCTTGCTACAGCTGTTTGGCGGCAGCAAGCACAGGGAGGTAGGCTGAGGAGTGGGGACACGGTGTGCTTAGGGGAGGAGGTGGAGGAGGAGGTGAGGCGGGGTGGTTGGCTGCTGGTGGGTGCAGAGAACCCACTAATTTTTCCCCGGGGGTGTTTCAGCCCTGGAGCACCCACAGAGTCAGCGTCTATGGCTGGGAGGTGTGATTCCCATCACTGGTAGATAGACTCGAACTAGCATACTAAAAATAGCAGTCTGGAGAGTGTGGCATGGTCAGCGGCTTGGGCTAGCTGCCGAGCTTGGACCCCCCAGAGGATTAGGTGGGCTTGGGTTTAGGTGGCTAGCCTGAGATGTCTCCCATGCCGCAACATCCACACTGCTATTTTTAGCAGAATAGGTCGAGCAGGGCTAGCGTGAATCTGTCTACCCACGCTGGAAATCACACTAGCCTTTGCTGAGTAACCATGTAATTGTAGATGTTATCCCCACCTTTCCACCCCTAACCTTTCCTTTCTTAGTTTGTTACATTGGGGGAGATTTTAAAGGCACAAATGGGAGTTAGGTGCCAATTTTCATTGACTAACTCCCACTTGTGCCTTTTGTTCTGGAACGACAGTGTATGTTCTTCAGAAGAGGGACCATTTTTTAATTTTTTATTTTACTGACCCACTTTTGGGAACCATAAAAGAATAAATAATTAATACTGATATCAGGTTCAATGACCGGGGGCCCTGCACATCTAAAAGATCACCTTCATTGAGGGGAAGACCATGGCTGACAAATTCACTCCTCTGGCACAATGGAACTTTCTGCCACAAGGGTAAAGCTCATCTGTGCAGGAGAGAAAGCTTTCTCAGGTGCTGGTCCAAGACTGTGGAATGAACTCATCCCTTCCTCTGTAAGTGTCTGACCTACTTCTTTGACTTTCTTTTCTCTAATATAAGCACATAGCAATGCACATGTTTAAAAAAAGAAAAAGAAAAAAACCCCAACAAGCCAAACCCTACCAAAACAAAACTCATCACTGCACACACAGTTCTCCCCATGGGGAAAAGAATGAGAGAAAGAATTATTCACATGTGACAGATGTTAGTTATGTTGCTTAAGACATTACTGCAAGGCACTCAGATACAAGGGTGAGGAAGGCGGTATAAAAACCTGTATGTAATAGAATGCCACCAGTGAGGTCAGTGCGGCTTCATGGACATGGTTTGTGTGTTATCTCATGTTCCCTTTCTATGAACCAAACACATTTTAGAGTGTAAAATTGTTTTAGTGTTCTTTATGCGGGATTTTAAAGATAATTTGAAAAACTACAGCCATTTTGATGTCCCCTCTGTCAGCTTTTAATTTGCGTTAGTGACTATGTGTGTGAGCAAACATTTATGGGTCAGGTCCTGAAGTCAGACAGAGCTGCACAAGAGCATTTGAGAGCAGGTGGTGTCTAGCCTGTTATGTCTGGATTTTTTTTTATATTGCTGGTAGAAACTCACAGTAATTGGGCAACAGCTTTGCTTTTTAATACTTAAAAAAACAACAACAGAGTGTACCAGATCTTGAGGTCCTTACTCAGATTTTACAACGTCGGTCTATTGGCTGTTAATGTTAGTCCCATTTTCCAGAGAACACACTGAGTAAGAATTTCAGGATTTGAACCTGTAACAATTAGGAAACAAAGGAAACCAGAAATCTGGTTTTGTTTTTCATTCCTCCCAGCAGAGAATCAATGCCCAAAATATGAAAGTATGTTCCTATAGACAGCACAAGCTGAAAAGTATGTGTACCCAACAGAAAAATCAGAGGGGTACACAATCAGAGGGGTACACATTTATTGGTTGTGGGTTTATTTTGTTGTTGTTTTGCTTTTAATTTACTTATTTGGAATGTTATTGTAATTTGAGGGAGCAACAAAATTAAAATGTCATTAAAGTAATTAAATCTGTATACCTCTCCCACCCCATTTCTGTAATGTTTAACTTTTAAAAAGAGGCCTCTGGTAGGTGACTATGTCACTATGGAATCTATTTTGCAAAATTTATATTGGGATATATAACACTTAGGGAAAGTAGGCAGACAAAGACACAGAAAAGATTGGAAAATTACATTTTATATTTCATTGTGCTATGCAGTGAACATTGAACTTTCTTTTATATCCTGCAGCCATAATCTCATAATACTAGGTTTTTTTTTTTAATCCCTTCTTTTTGTTTGCAGATTCTCCAGGAAGTAGCAGCCTATCTAAAAGAAATAAATGATAACTCTGAAAGTTCTTTGGTACAGTACAGATACCGATTAATTCTGATGTATTTTTAGTCATGTTTCATTAAATATGTAAAATGATGAGTTGCTAGTATCGGTGAGAGGGGGAAATGGAACATAATTAATAGATGAAAGAATGCCCCCTTCAAAATGTAGCTGCTGTAAGTATACTTGGCTGATCATGACATTTCTAATTCCAGACTTCATATCTATATTTTAGATTGACTCTACCCTCGGGCCTCAGGAGTGAGCTTCATTACTGAAAAGTCATGGGAAGTCATGTTTATTGTCTCAGCAGGTAGCTGCACTTTAAGCGTAATACTGAAAGACATGAGAAAGCAGAGGCCAGTTTGTGTTATTAGAGACCCACTGCAGCTTCCCAACAGATGTGCACAGCAGAAAAAAAAAAGTTAAAGTAGTACATGCTTCAGAGTCTATCAAGCTTTAAATATTTCTGCTTTAAAGACGTCAGCTTAAGTTCTTTACTTTTCCCAAATACATGATAATGGTGTAAGCAATTTCTTCCGTGGGAGAAAATGTGGCCAATCTCACTGTATAAGCAACACTGTCTGTAATCCTTTGTGTAGACTGTGAGCATTTCAGCCTTACCCCTGAGATGCATATCAGTTCTTTAACTGTGCCCATGGAAGGATTTGTGTATTAAAAGTGACTACAGTAATGAAATATTTGTTTATTCAATTTCAGAAAGGATATTTATCTCTGTGGCTGCAAATCAAAACATTATGCTAACATACTTCAGCTATGTAGTCAGCAACACGGCAAGCCTAGACAGTCTTGCTCTCTCTTTGTCACATAATATCCTTAGCGTCTAATAACGTTCTGATAAAGGGACTGTGCTACATGTCCAGCCATGTCTATTGCCATATGGTGGTTTCCAAATTACAGTGCATTGTGATGAGTAGAGATTGACCAGCATGGTCTGACTAGCTCCCAGCACATGAGAAGCTGCTGACAGGGCTAGTGCATGCTAATAGCAGTATTATCATTTGATAATGCGGCACCATCGATAATGTTTTCACTGAGTTAGCTTTATTGCTGGATATTATTTTCTGTAGAAGAAACGCTTGTGGTGTTTACTATTATTATAAGTGTTACTAATTTATCATTCTGCCATAGTACCTATACTCTCAGTAGTAATACTTGAATCCATGGTTTAATACATACGTATTGGCAGAAGTCACTCAAGATATCCAGATAACCCACCTATTTACTTGTAGCTTCTTTATTATCTGCCCATAATTGGAGTATTAGAGAGTATTAGCTTGCTTTCTCACCAACACAAGGTGGTCCAATAAAAGCTATTACCTCACTCACTTTGTCTCTATAATATCCTGGGACCAATATGGCTACAACTACATTGCATACAATAATTGGTGGTGTTCACACTACTTTCTGAACCTGACACTCACCAAGTGTGTATTAAAACAAATGGGTTGAAGTGGAGAAATCTGCTAAACTCTGACAAATTTTCCAGATCATTGATATACTTATTGATACGTACATCATTTGTACCCATAGTGAGAAACATACCTCAGAATGTTTTCCATGCCACCCCATAGACACTTCATAACCTTTCTTCTTTTATGGCTTGTTTGTCTACCTGTTCTGTCTGTCATTATCTAAACAAATCCAATCTGGTCCTTATGTAATTATGTATTTTTATGTAATCTAACATAACCTATGTAGTCTAGTCTATGTTATGGCAAATGCATACTCTCATAAAGGCATACTTAAGCATATAAGAAGCGGATTTGCATTTTGGAATTATTGCATTATGGATTCAGAGCCATAATTACATCTTTTATAATTACATTGCCACCTGTTATCCCACAGTGGATTAGCACTGAGATATTTAGCAAAGTGGTTCTAGAACTGAAACACATTGGAAAATTCACAGGGCTTATAACAATACTCAAATTCACTTGGGTACCTGGTACAGTAGTCTGCTCCTTACACCCAGGGTTTCATACATTTTTGTTTTTTAACTCTAAAACCGTGAAAAATTCACCTAGTTTCAGATCACAATGTGGTTAAAGTTTGCAGAATCAGGCTCTTATTAAATAATGTTTATGATGTGCTTTCGAGATCTTAATTTGAAAAGTGCTATAATAGGGCAAAGCAGTACACATGTTCAGCCTATTTATTGCACATGCCTGAGGCTTGTGTGCACAGTTTAGTCCTTGGGGCGAGATACTCTTTTATCTAGTAACAGGCCAGGAATGAAAAGGGCCAGTAGGAATGGCAGTGGAGACTTCATCACACACACACAAACTCCAGAGTGGATTCTTCATTTTCAGCGGGCCATAGCTGAACTTACCTGGGAGAGGAGCAGGGACAGCACAGCTGCCTCATCAGTGACTAACTCCCATCCAAGGAGTTTTACTACTGTTATGCCGCATACTCTTCATGTCCTCTAGTTGCCTGACAGATTCCCAAGCAGTATCGGTCCTGATTGTTTCTTATGTTGAGCATCAGGCAATGTGCTTCTCCTTCCCTTACACACTGTATCTTTGATTGGCCAATCATATTGACTCTATCATTCACTCCCTCAGTCAGGCTGATCTTCCCCTATTGGCCCTTTTTGGGGTTCTCTTCCTCACTGCTATTGCCATGCCCAGACCCATCTCCTTGCACTGGATCCTATCTAAGATCTCCAAGGGCTGATGCACTACCCATGCTGCATGTGTGTGTGTGTGTTTGAAAATATCCCATCTCAGGTGTTTCTATGAGCATGCATATTTCATTAGCATATATAAATGAGTGATTTCAGTGAGATGCTGGTGCTTAGAAATGCACAGGACTACATATCGGGGTCACATGCATATTCTCTGTTGAAAAAGAGGGCAGCAGACATCTACCTTGCTCTAGAGTGAGGCTAGAGTGAGATAGCTTTGAAAATCCCACAGGAAAACAGATGGAGCAAAACTGAGCATCTAGTTTCTTTGCCTTTGAAAATTCCCCTCCAAGAGCCAAATCCAACTCCCAATTAAATCAATGGAAAGGCCCCCCTTTGACTGTAGTAGCAGGAGTTGGCTCAAACCCTAAATCCATTACAACAGAAAGTGAAGAGTTTCATGTATCCTCTTCACTGGGCAGCATTCCATTTGATGTGTCTTAGACTTAAACCCATGCAATTTAGTGGCCCATGCTGTTTTGAAACTCTCTCCTCACACTACAGTACATAAGTCTGTCACTAGCAAAGGCACTGTATGGCATAAAGTCTAATGAACTGTGCCTTACACATGGCTGATTGCTAAAGAAAACATTTATTTGAAGGGTGAGCGGTGTGGACTTAGGAGATAACTGAAAGAAGATTCTCCAAAATCTCCATTCTCCAAAAAGAAATAAATAAGCTATTTATTATGTTTGCTGCCAGTATTTCAATTCTCCCCAGTAACATATTTCTGTGAGGAGTACAGCCTTTAGGTTCTTTATAATAACTGTCTCTCCCTCCTGCAGAGGATGTCTCAATCAGCATGTCAGGAAGGGTCATTTGACGACATCAAATCACTTGTCTTTTTATCTTGCACTGTCTTCATTGCTCTGTGCCTAGGCAATTTTGTATTGCCTTTGGTTTATATGGTTGATAAAGGTAATAGTGTCAATGTAATATACTTAGGTGTTTGACTTGGTATCACACAACATTTTGATGAAAAAACTAGAGCAATATAGAATTAACATGGCACACATTAAATGGATTAAAAGCTGGCTAACTGATCAGTCTCAAAATGTAACTGTAAATCAAGCAGTTGTGTTTCCAGTGGGGTCTCACAGGAACTGGTTCTTGGTCCTATGCTATTTAACATTTTTATCAATGACCTGGAAGGAAACAAAATCATCATTGATACAATATACAGATGGCACAAAAAATGGGGGAATGGTAAATTATGAAGAGGACAGATTACTGATTCAGAGTGATCTTCACTTGGTAAACTGGGCACAAGCAAACAATATGCTTTTTAATATGGGCAAATGGAAATGGATATAGCTAGGAACAAAGAATGGGGGATTATAGGGAACTCTATCCTGGGAAGTTGTGACTCGGGAAAATATTAGGGGGTTGTGGTGGATAATCAACTGAATATGAGCTCCTACTGTGACTCTGTGGCCAAAAAGAGCTAATGTGATCCTGAGATGCATAAATAGGGGACTCACGGGTAGGAATAGAACACTTATTTTATCTCTATACTTGGCACTGGTTTGACTGCTGCTGGACTCCTGTGTGCAGTTCTGAGGTCCAAAATTCAAGAAGAATAATGATATATTCAAGAGAGCTCAGAGAAGAGCCATGAGAATGATTAAAGGATTAGAAAACATGCTTTATAGTGACAGACTCAAGAAGCTCAATCTATTTAGCTTAACAAGAGAAGGTTAAGGGGTGACTTGATCATAGTCTGTAAGTACTTACATGGGGAACAAATATTTAATAATGGGCTCTTCAATCTACCAGAGAAAGATATAGCACAATCCAATGGCTGAAGCAGAACGTAGGCAAACTCAGACTGAGAATAAGGCATATATTTTTAACAGTGAGAATAATTAACCATTGGAACAATTTATCAAGGTAGATTCTCTGTTATTAACAATTTTTAAATCAAGATTAGATGTTTTTCTAAAAGATCCGGTCTGGGAATTATTCAGGGCCAGTTTGTTGGCCTCTGTTATACAGGAGGCAGACTATATGACCACAATGGTCCTTTCTGGCCTATGAATTTGTGCTGTGCAAGGTACAGCATGGTTGGTTTGCTGTTGTATTTTTACACTTCTAATAAAAGGCTCACTTCCCTTGTATTAATTGTAACAGCAGACAGAGCATTAAAATGGGCCATCTCAGCATTAATACAAATGCGTGTATGTGTGTGTGTGTGTATATTATATATAAATAAAAGGAAATAAAAAACTGGCTAGGCACAGAGCAATGAATTCAGTGCAAGATAACAAGATAAGTGCATATAGTCAAATGACCCTCTCTGACATGCTGATTCAGATGTCCTTTGAGGGAGGGAGTGTCAGTTATGGTAAAGAACCTGAAGGCTGTACTTCTCACAGAAATTTGTTACTAAGGAGAAGTGAAATACTGGCAGAAAGCTACACGGCATAATCAAAACATCACTTGATTATCATTCATTCAGGAATATTATTTTCATTAAGGACATAGAGATTTCAAGAGCTTTCATACTTCAGTCTCTTAGAAAAACTCAGTCAAAGCATGACCCCCAGCTTGAAAGTCAGTTAATAAAAGCTTTCCAAATTGGAGGTAGGCAGTAGTGCCCACCAAGGTGATGTTTGTCACTATTTGAATTGACCTTTCTGTGAAGTCTGAAAACCAATTCCGATGTGATCGTAAAAGCAGCCGTTTGGTAATATCCTATTTTATTGACAAAAGGGGAGGGAGTCAACTCATTTTCATAACAATATGCTGGAAGAAATCCTTAAGTACTCTATCATTTACATTTGTTTTCCAGTATAGCCTGTGAAAATGTTATCGGGCTAGGGTGGGGACATTTCCTTGTTTTTTAAGAAGAAAAGTCTAAAGTTAGTGAGCAAGAATGAAGAAACATTTAACAAACATGGACTTTTCTCTGTTTGTTAGCCTATTCTAGCCTTGAAGGAGACCTCCTTTTAAAAATAAGTAGTTCTTATTGAGAATATTTTTACTTAAATGGAAAGGGACAGAAAAGGAATAAAAATACAAAGCAAAACAAGCAACAAATGAAAAAGTGCTGGCACATCCACTACTATGTCAGAATGTGTAGGGTCCTGGGAGACAGCAATGGCTGGATGAGAGGATGCAGGAATGGGTCTCAGGAGACCTGGGTTCTCTTCCTGCCTCTGCCACTTATATTCTGCAGCCATGATGAATAGTTTATTCAATGAATTCATTCTCTTTTTCTGAATGTGAATTATCCTTGTTCAAGAAGTGATTTTCACTGATTAGTTCATTATGCATAATTGTTGGGTGAATGATTTGTATGAACAAATTGCAGCCTATCAGTTGTTCATGAGCAGTTCACTGTAAGTATTCATGATTTGGCATTTGAGTTGCAGGACTGGTTCCCCATATAACATAGAAACATTTTTGGTCCTTAGTTAGATAAACTAAGCTTTCTAAACAGAAGTGCCTGAAGAAATAACTGAAGTTTTGATTCTGTTGGGGATTGGATGGAGTGTGAAGACCCTCATTCTAGGAAACAACATATAGCAAGCAATAAACAGTGAAAGGGAATGATAGGAGATTAAATTTTGTTGATGTCCTCCTTTGCACAAAACAGGACATTATTTTTAGCTACATATATGGACCCATGGTTTGAAAACAATGAGGTTCCTTTTTGACTGATGACGAAATGTAAAGAAGATTTATTGGTTGTCTAGCAAGACTTTCCATTCAATTTTCTCTTCATGCCAAGTAATTGTCTGCTCCTAATGAAGCCAGATCTTTGTTTTGCTCATCTAGTTGTTTCTGTGCTAGAACTGAAAGGGTGGTCAAGGGTCTTCAAGATACTGCTGTGTAATTCGTTCATCCCATATAAACAATAACACATTTTTATATGTCTGCCAAGGAAAAGCATGCATAGAATACACTGGTCTCCATTGAACAGCATGTATGTGCAGAGTGTTGTTTGACTGGCATTAAGCATGTTAGTGGCAGGTCTCTCACTTGGGCTTTTTGAGTGGTCTGTCTTATTGCTCGGTGAAGTGTCCCAAACCAAGTTGTACTCGAGGTTGTCTGCTCTAGTCATTCCCCTTCTTCAGTAGTTGGCTGCATTTCACTCACTCAGCTGAATTACCTGGCGTGCCCTGAAGTACTGTGAGAATGCCTCTGTCACTTGTAGTGGCCTCTGCCACTCCCCAGCATCATCTATCCCCTGCTGTAGCTGCTCATTGTTTACTTTGACCTCCTACATCTACCAAAAAAAAACAACTTTTGCCCTTCCTCTTCTGTCACCTAACCTACCAAAAGCACAAAGTGTCTGCATGTATATCCTCTTGAATATTTATTCACACTAGTCTTCACAACACTTTTACTTCTATGAACATTCTTATGAATAAAACCGTGCTCTCCTGACTGGTTGCTAATAAAAGGAGTTGCAAATACAAGCCAAGTCACTTTGCAAGTGCTGTTATTTGCAAGAACATTTGCCATTTCCCCCCTGTATTTCTCCAGTTCAATATGACTCCTTCAAAAAACTGGTCATAAGAACTTTGGGGAAAATTCTCAGCTTGTGTAAGATGGCATAGCTCCACAATTAAATACTGGTTTACACGAACTCTGGATCTACCCATCTATTTTTAATCACCAGTTTTGTGATGATCCCTTCAATAATATTTATTTCCAAAGAGACTGATTTCATGAACACAATGTTTGCCAATTCAGCCTCTTAAAAAAAAACCCACCAAAAAACAATCCCTCCAAGAAGTTTTAATTAATTATAAGGGGCAAAATCAGGAAAACACGCAAATATTAAGAAACGAATGCAGTTTTGCAAAGTGCAAGAGGGAGATTAATACACGTATGTGTTCCTGTATAGGGAGAAGCACTTTAAATAGAGCTGTGTGCAGCGGCAGGCACAATGGAATATCTATTCTTGCAAATTGTTTTCAGTAAATCTATCTAATCTATTTATTTATCCCTAGATCTTGTGCATTTAGATCAGAGTTCTGCCAGCTGAATTAATAATTCTTATCTGAAAGTAATTAGGTTGGTCCGTAAGTTTTCACCCTGTGTTGTTCCACATCATATCAAACTGAGTGATGTCTCATCACATTAGCATACAATGCTTTGTGGTGTAGCACAGCATAGTGTGGTGGAAGACGAGAAATGATGCAGCATTCCCAACTGGAGTGAACTGGTAAGTGTCAGTGGTATTAGGTATTTGGGAACATCACAGTTTGATTACTCTCTGAAGAATTTGTTTTTTATCTCCCCTTTACATTTAAAGCACTTAAATTAACTTTTATGACCCAGATTAGAACAGGAGAAACACTGTAAGTACCCCAAAAAAACATTCAAACCTACCTTTTAGTGACAAAAATGTGCCAGTTCTGAATTTATTGACCATCTGCCAGCCTTCAGTCACTACTAGCTAGTTGTCATTGCTTGTTATTTGATGCACTTTTATAATGACTTACTGCAGGGAGCTACCAGTATCTCCATCACAATGGTTAATGAGGTCACCATCTATCCACAAGCATCTCAGTCCATAATTATTTCCAGTCACTATACCTAGTATGTCAGTTCACCATTAAAGCAATGTATTTATACACAGCATATGTCCCTTTCTTTATTGCTAAGGTTTCTGTTGCTTCCTGATTATTAACATTTTTATAGATAAGACATCTACTCAGCTAGCCCCATTCAAAATAATCTTCTCAGGATATAACAGCAAAGACAACAGTTAAAATAATTGATCACAAGAATTTAAGACAAAGTCCTCTTTTTCATGTATTGTAGATCTCTATTGCATTCCCTGTGGCATATTTTGTAATTGGAACCCCCCACACACACACTTTTGGAAAGGCTCCAATGTCCTTGATCAAGCACCAAGTGATAGCTCTTGCTATAGGGACCAGAATCATCCTACTCCACACATTTGGTAGAGTTAGCAACAATGTTAATGCCACATTCGCTGTGGGTGGGCAAGATTGTTCAACAATAAAGGAACAGAAAAAAACAATATAATCTTTAATAAAAACCAACCCTCATGATTTGAGGGCCAATCTCAAACTAAAAACATACAAACAAATTAAATAAATACAGTCCAGCCAGAAGAACAACTGCTCTCTTTATTTTACAGCCTATTTACTAGTTGAAGGAGTTTGCTCATTCTCACAGTATTACAGAAATAACACATTTATTGGAAAGGATACAGCAGTTTTCACAATTTCCTTCTGAGCTTTACAGTGAAGATAAGAATTGATGCCTTTCTTAGCAT
This sequence comes from Lepidochelys olivacea, assembly GCF_965140295.1. Taxonomy (NCBI): domain Eukaryota; kingdom Metazoa; phylum Chordata; order Testudines; family Cheloniidae; genus Lepidochelys; species Lepidochelys olivacea. The sequence continues at coordinate 69,107,506 of NC_140411.1, read as the reverse complement.
CACTAAAGTGCAATAAAAAAGATACTACTATATTATATTGAAAAAAAAATACAACCTGTTCCCTGACATTAGCAATGTCATTATTATTCTTTCAGTTCTGCATTGTTTTCTACTCTGCAGCTTTGTGTTATACGGTTTGTCAAATTTGTCAAAATGCCTTGTTCTTTGTTTCAAATTTTTTAGCCAGCAATGTTATTTTTCCACTAGCAGTTCTAAAAATATGTCCCCAGCAGACACTATTTGGTTGATGGTAACCCAGATTGCAAGAGGACTCACAATTGAATAATAGGAAAAAAATAAATCTAATATTTCCTTCATGTGCATAAATCAGCTGAGGTGTTTTTACATCAACTGTTGGGTTTGAGTGGATGTTGCATCTATGGTGAAAGGTAGCAATTAGTCAGCATTCTGATTACACTCACTTAGGAACCATGTACATTGGAACATAGAAACTGTTTAGATAAAAGGAAACCTTAGGACCTTGGACACCAACCAGCCTGCCTTCCCGTCTGGAGGATTGCAGCTCTATAGTGCAGCCTCCGGTGGCATTAGTATTAGCACTGGGTTTCAGGCCAAGTACCAGCATGGGACTGCAATACACATCCTTGCCACTCTTGACCCCTACCTTCCCCGCTCATTGGTCTGTTCCATCCACTTGTTATGTTTTGTCATAAATCTAGACTAAGATTTTGGGACAGGAACTGTCTTTTTACTACACGTTTGTACAGTGTCGAGCAAAATGGGGCCCTGATCCTCGAGTTAGAGACCCTAAGCATTAATGTAGTACAAAACAACTGTAGTGTATTTTATCTCAGGGGCAGTAGTGTTACAAATTGCACCCTGCTAATGACTGATTAGTGATTTCACTATCTTCCCACTGCAGAAATCAATAAAAACGTAAATCCTTGGTAATTTCCTTCCATTCCCTTCCCAAAAATAAATACAACATTGTACTAACCCTTCTCCAAGATACAGCTTCATCTTTTGTGTCATAAGAATATGTTTCAGTCTGCATAATCTTATTTCAAAATTTGGAAATGGATTCCATCTGGCCTTAGAGATTTCAATTTGCAGAACTTCTAATTTCTTGGCTGTTTCTTTTGCACATGGAAAATATGTTATGACAAATTAGATATATGTCAGGACATTACGAACTGTCGAGATACAAGCACTTAATATGAAATTTTCCTTGAAGAAAATCCATGCATTAACCACATCCATACAGTCATTAAGGGGATTGTGTGGGTTAAAGCACTCTTCTTTGTCTGAAGGTATATTTTAACCTTTCTCAATTTCTTTGTGTTGGAGAGCAATATTGTGACTATGCGATCCTGGTTGAACAGCTTTGGAGTAGCAGTTTACCAGACAAAAAGCTCAGAGGCTTAGACAAGAAAAGTGAACAGAATGTTTAAGCACACAGAGTCCAAGAGTATGTCTACACCGCATTCCAGAAGTACTTGCAGTGAGACAACAGCAAAGGAGAGCAGATGGCCAAACTTCCATAAAATAGTGAGATGCACTTACCTTAGGAGCCAGCAGGAGTGGGTAAAGTAGAAGTGCCCTGCACTTGAAAGTTGAGCAAGGGTTTCATAGCACCTGTAGAGGCCAATATAGCCTAGGTAAGTAGCATGCTGGTGGAAGGGAACATATCAGGCAAATTATGCATCTGAACCAGGCATTGAAAAGAAGTCACTATCCACTGCTCACAATTGATGACATATAGACAGAACTTTTTAAAGCCCGAGTCTTTACAGTCTGTGATATGAGGAATGGGTTTTGGCATGTGAGAATGGATAAAGAGTCCTGCATGCTGATCACCTTTGCAACACCATTTGGTTACTACTGATGGCTGTGCATGCCGATGGGCATAAGCTCAGCTCCAGAGATGTTCCAGAGTAGACTCACTCAAGCACTGGAAGGACTGCCTGGGGTGAAAAGAATTGCAAATGATATCCTCTTTGTAGGTGAAGGGAGCAATGATGCAGAAGCTAAATGAGACCCTGACTGAAAACTACAAGCTTTTCCATAGTGGTGCAGAAACAAGAATTTAAAGCTCAATCCAGAAAAAATGTGACTCAAACAATGTGACATGCCATACATTGGATATCCGCTCACAGGAAAGGGTCTGAAAGGAGATCTCACTGAGATCAAGATAATCAGAGAGACATGCCAGCTCCAGTTGGTATGAAAGAGGTACAATGCTACATAAGAATGATACATTTTCTGTCCATGTTCTATCCAACCTGGAGACAGTAGCTGTAGGGGTGCTCCCATAAATCTTTCACATGGTGCACACCATCAGTCCCTGTGGAGCCATCCCTGCTGCAGCTGCTGGCCTCAGTGCCTCACCTGCTGAAACCACACTGCACTCTGCCCCTGCCTTCCTGCCCAGCCTGCCTGGGTAAAGTGTCGCTCCCCAACCCTGAGAGGGGACACAGCTGCTGGAAGCCTTAGGGTCACAGAAGCACTCTGTGTCAAGTATAGCGAGTGTAGCACTCACTATACTATGTTAAGGGTATCTCTCTATACCTATACAAAAGTTACATGAATCGGTCTGTACTTCCAATCTAATGTGCTTTGGTCATTGGGTAAAATTTTCAAAAGCAACTACGTGATTTAAGAGCCTGAGTACCATTAAAACTCACTTGTCTTTTCCTGTGCACTGTACTCAGTTCCCGTTGCTGGTCAGGGTGTTTTTCATAGTAACTTTGTGATAAAAACTTTAAGCTTCTTTTATTTCCCTAAGCCTCTTCTATAACTGAGAAACTGCTTTACAGTTTCTGCTACCTATTTTCCACTATTTCTTATGGTATTATTCCTTCCTTTTTTTCTCCTTCTGAATTCATTGTGAGGTTTCTGATTCCAGTATTACTTTGCCTCATAACATATGCTCTAAGCGCCTGATCCAGCACCCACTGAAGTTAATGTGACCCTTGCCATTGACTTCAGTGGAGACTGGGTCAGGGCATGAGGGCCAAATTCTATCTTGGGTTAGGTGTACATACACAACTCCTATTGATTTTAATGCAAAGCTGCAGACTTCTTTTATCATATCTTAGGACAAGATTTGGCTCTGTAGCCCCTCCTGTTCTTGCTGGAATCACCACTTTAGGGACACCTACTGCCCTTCCATATGTGTGGGACTCCACTGGAGTGATTGGGAACTTCACACATGCATCTCAGGGCAGAATTAGGTTCTAAATACTCCATCTATGAAATGTTCTTTCTTCTGAATGTTTTTTCTTGAGTGAATTTGACTCTCCAGATCCCCATCTTCATTCTCTGGGTGATCAATAAACGCACCCCATTGGCCACATCCATGCTCACCTTGGTGACACAAGTAGTCCTTCTAAAGTTATAGTGACCACTTATGTGAATGAGGTGAACAAGATATGGCCTCATGTGTGCATCTGCCTGCCTCTAAATATTTTCACTTGAGAAGCATGAGAGCTTGCAGACTTTTAGATCACTGATTTCCCAGATGCATGGTCCTTTACAGTCTGTAAAAAAAAAAAAAAGAATCTGGAAAGGAAGAAAGAAGACAACAACTCAACACAATGCAAAGACAGATAATCAGTCAACGCTCTCAAAATCAGCAGCAGCTGTAGCCCAATTAAACTCAACAGTTCACAGGTGTTCACAGGAATGACTTTAACATAAAAGCACACTTCTCTTTAGTGCTCCTTTAAAATATTTTAGAGCTCTTTAAATTTTATATACTTCACCCAACTAAACTAGAAAAAAAATAGCTAGATAATTGGAGATTATTTGAAGATAATTCACTTCAAATTCAACATGTTAATTGTTTGATTTTGAAACCATAGTGAGAGACACATACTAAAGGGGAGATTACACCATGCCCAGTCATGTAATTAGTTTCTGAGTTCCCGGCAAAAGATATGCACAATTAAAATTGATATGTGCATGGTCTGAAAGGTACTGGAAAGGTCTGGAACACTATAACCATCCTGGTTTCAATGGTGTATAATTATTTCTCAGCAGAATGTGGTGGAATCTGTCATTGTCTTAAAACCTGGACATTGTGCTATCAGCCAGAAACACAGCACAAGTGTCATTCAATTTTTTGCAAGCTGGTGCTTGCCTGACTGGTATTTGAGGAGTTTATTGAGAGGAATGGGCTGACAGATAATGCAAATGTTTTTCATGAGTACCCATTGTTACGGTATTAACATTAATTCTTTGTATTAACATTAAATGTCCCACCTCACTTTCTCCTGCCTAGGTGCTGGAAGATAGAATTCCATCTAGTTGTCATATTCTATTTTATATTAGGATGTTTCTACACTGGAAATCAGCTAACACAGATTTTGCTTTAGTACAATTTCTAAAATGACTGATGATTTTTTACAATAGACCTTAATAGATTTCTTGCTTGTATACATTATTTGCATTCAGGAGGAGATGCACTGAGAAGTTCAAAGAATGTGCTGGAAAGTATGCATGACATTGCCAGCATGAACTGCCTTTACTGTAAAAATCTTACGTTATCTACTCTACACCTGTTCTTCAGTATTACTCTTTCTCATGCCCCTTTTCAGTCTATTTCTTAAGAAAATGAGCTCCGCATAGCTTAATTTGCCCAAACCCTTAAGATCAGGGCTGGTAGCCTCTAGCTTTTGCCTTTATAGATTTGATAGAAAATTACATCTGAGCAACAGGGGCAAACTTCTGCTTTGGTATTTGAGAACTAGTGCAGTCATAATATTTCCATAAAAAATACCAATATCTACCTTAGGGTGTGTCCCTACTGCTAAGATGGCCTGGGTGATGGGCATCCAGTTTAGCTCAGCCTAGCCTGGTGTGAGTAGCCATACTGCAAAGCCATACCTGAATCACTGTGTCCACACTGGTCCAGCACTCCCCCATGTATATGTGTTACTAGGACTTCTGGGAGCACATCGCATTCTTTGTGCTGCTCCGGCAGGAAGTTGAGCCACTCTATGATTCTTTTCTAGTGAATTGGGGGAGAACTTTTCTCTCCTTCTCGGCACATGGGAGGAATTGTGGGAAGGCACTGGAGGACTATAAGCACTCAAGTGATTTAACTTATGTCATCTCTGTTAATTAGGGGAGTTACCAGCCTGAATGAAAGCAGCACCTGGGCTCTAGCCCATATCCCTGGCTGTAACTGCTAGCCTGGGCTGAAAGCATCACTAACTTGGGTGAGAGGTTTTTGTGTGGATAGAAGAGGAGTTAGGAGCAACACTCGGATAAGGGCTCAGGCTAACTCTGCAGTGAAGACGTACCCTTAGATGTTAGAGGCCCCTCTTTTATCTTAAATAATTCCAAGATAATACATGTAATTTTAATGATAACATATGATTAAAGCTGTTATAATACGATGATATGGTAATAATGCATTTTACTGGGCTGGTGAGCCATGTTTTCTACTGCAGTTATTGTGACAGTACTGTGACCCTTCTTGAGATGTTTGCAAAGGGTGTGTAAAAATTCCATCCTGTCAGTCCAGTAGTTACATTAGATCAAAGCAAGAGGGAGAGCTCACCAGTTTGGATGGTCATTGTGATGATTGGTTTCGCTGTTGCATGCAGCAGTGTTATTGCATTATTTGTGGGAGTAGATTGGAGCATGGGGAAGAGAAAGGAGACAAGAGAATATATCTGAAAGGAATCAATGTTCCCAAGCAGGCCCATGGCCAGTCAAACAAGTTTCCCTCTCCTCGTGTTCCCTTACAGAGAGTGAGTGTATGTGTGGACAGGTTGGAGAGTGGGTGGGATAGACCCATTGGCCAGCGCACATTCTCTTTTCTCATGAGTCAAAGCCTGACAACTTCTTCTCAATGAGAGAGAGAGAGAAAAAACATCCTACTTTCCCCTTCTTAAGGAGCAGAGGGGCCCACTGGCCCCCTTCCTCTCTCCTTTTATGGAGTGTGAAGGGCAGCAGGCGTGTCCATTCAATCCCTCCACCTCAGAGAATAGTGTTACAGTGACATACAAATCCAGCTCTGCTCTACTCCCCTGAAAAGATTGGAAAGAAACCTGCTGGTGTTTTCCCTCCCTGTTTACCCCCCAGGCCAGGATTTCTCTTGCTTCCTGCCAGGTGACCGTAAGCAGTTATGTCACGCAGGCAGAGCAGTAGTGAAGGGATGGAGAGCTTTTCTTAAGCCTAACAAAGATGGGAGAGCACAATTTCTGTTTTATTGGAAGAGATGCATTCCATTGCATTCCCCCTACTTTAACCTCCATGCTCCCACTAGTCAGCACTGCCTCCTAGTGTACTGAATAAGGAGCTAGGAATTCTAATCCCAGCTGTCCATCCACGAGTCTGTATTTGTCACTTAACTTCTCTGCATCACAGTTTTCTCCATCAGCAAGAAGGTAGCTAATATTTATTTACAAGGGTCTTGTGTCAATTAAATAAGGACTAATGTTTAGACACTCATCTGAAAAATATAAAGTGCAATGTAGTGGTATCTATTATTACTTATTCATTATTTGCACTTTGTTATCATTTGTAATTTGAAGAGGCGTTGGTGGCCACATGATTTTAACATTTCTGAATCTCAGGTGTATTAGTTAAAAAGAGAAATCTCCCCAGCATCAAACAGAAATGGGTTTCTTACACCTTCCAAAATGTGTTGCAAAACAATTACTTATGCAGTTAAATTAAATATGGAATTTGTTTCCCTTGCAAATAATATTTTAATTATCAATAATACTATTTAAGTAAATTTAGTGTGATGCTTTAATCTCAAACACAGAGTAATAAATATAATGCAAATGAATACATTATTACTTAATTTAGGTACTACAATACATAATTTTCTAAGTGCTGTTGCCCTTCTAGAATATCTGTGTGTCTCTGAGGGGTGGATGTTGGCTTTACTGTTGGAAGAACTATAGACCAGTGAGGTTAGCCTGGTGGGTAAATCCCATGCACCTGGGAGCAGTGTAGTTGCTTGTGAGTGAGGATTGATGTCAGGATTTGCGGGGACTTGTGCATCTGAACACTCTGCCTCCTTTGCACCTCATCTTTCTGGTGCTGTCACTCCTATTCTACCATGGAGTAACAGGAGGAGTTACTGCAGCCCTAGCACTGATGTAACCCTTTTACTTGGGTCATATGAGGGCATCAGACCCTGTGTGCTCATATACCATTTTATAAGCACACAGAGCTGGGAATTTGAAAGGACCCCAGGGCGATGGCTACTTGGCTCCTGCTGAATTTCAATAGGATTGGGTGCTTAACTCCTTTAAATTCTTTTGAACAATTCCAGCCTGAATACCTAGATAGCTACGTAGGGCTAGACACACAAGACTCAATGCTTCAACACCTAACGTTTAGATGGTGGCCACCCACAGCCCTGAGTTAGGTGCCCAGGATCCCTATACGATGCCTGGGGAGAGTTAGGTGCCTAAAAATGGGGTTCACAAAAGCCAGTATGCCAAGCAGGGAGCTGCCTGAGCTAGTCAATGGGGGATGCTGGGTGGGGTGTGGCTGAAGTCCCCACAAGGGACTTACGTGCCTCAGTATGAGCTGGAGGGAAGCAACACACTCAGCCATGGACTTGCTCCTGGGTTATGTGTCTATGCCCTATTTCACAAATTGTGGTGGTGGTTGCCCTCAATAACCTATAGGCCAGTGGTTAGAGTACTCCACTCATGCTGGATGTGGGAGACCCAGCTTCAAATCCCTACTCTGCCTGGTATGGAGCAAGGATTTGAATCCAGGCCTCCCACCTGAATGCCTTAATCATTGGTGATATGGGGTAGTCTGAGATTGGTTTCTCTCAGTCTCACCTGCCAAAGCCATTTCAGTTTGTACAAATACTCACTGGAGTAGGGACTTGCGTATGGGTGTCCCACGTTCCAGGCGGGGGGCCCTAACACCTGAGCCGTGGAGTCATTCTTGCTTTTTCTCTGGCCCAGTGACTATTTTAGTATTTCATACAAAATGGCAACTAAGTGGCCTGGAATTGGCCTTTCCAACATGCTTTTCTCTCCATTCCTCACTAACATCTGGCAGCCTCAATTTATTGCCATTCTTTTGTTAATTACCACCCTTTCAGAGGTAGGATAGGTGATACCGAGTGGTCCAGTGGTTAGGACATTAGTCAAGGATTTCGGAGACCTGGATTTAATACCCTGCTGTGCCACAGACTTCCTGTGTAACCTTGGGCAAGTCACTTAGCCTCTCTGCCTCAGTTTCCCATCTGTAAAATTGGTGTAATAGTACTTTCCTATCTCATGAGGATGTTGTGAAGATAAATATATTAAAGACTGTGAGGTGCTCAGATAATACTGTGATGGGGGCTATATAAGTAGGGTATTTAAATGGTGATTCTATTAATGTTATTTCTAGAGCCAGTAAATTTTTTTTCTGTGGAACAGTTTTTCAACAGGAACATATCTATTTCACCAAAGACTTTGCAGGAAATCATCAAATAGTTTTGTTGTAATGGTCAAAGTGTTTTGATAAGGTCTGAATGTTTCGTTTTGACTTTATTGCTTTGATTTTTATGGTAATATAATATATAACAAAATGAAAAGGATAAAATGGAAACAAAATATTTCAATCTTATCTAAATAAAATGTTTCAATAAATCTTTCCAGAATATGTCATTTCAGAAAAAAAAATCTGAGATTTTGTTTCATCCCAATGCAAGATGAAATCAATTTTCAAAATCATGACATTTCTTTCGGAAGGGAAATTCTGTTTTTTACTCGTTCTAGTTATGTCCCATATGGGTGGCATAATAGGCTGAGTCTTGCCGGTGGACCTGCACCCTGACACCTTCCCAATCAGCAGTCATTGTGGCCAACTCTCAGTATTTTGTCTTAATTCTTGCACTAGTTAGGGTTTTTTAAAGCCCTGGCTCTTGGAATCAAGAAATTATACCTCGGGATTCATTTTAAAACGTTTCTAGTCCCCTTGGTTACAGCACAAAATTTGAAAATGTGACCCCTGAAAGCAGAACAAAAAGCAAGCAAACAAAAACAATCCACACAACTAATGAAAAGAACAACAACAGCAACAGTTTTAAATCTCATGATTTGGGGGCCTAACTCATGGTTTTGGATCACATGGTGTTGGTAATACTGAACTCCAACTATGGCTATGTTTATACTATGAGCTAGGGGTGTGATTCCCCAGCTCGTGTACAGAGACTTGCGCTAGCTAGAGTATATATAGTAGTATAGCATGGGTTGCAGCGGCAGGAACATGGCTGAGCTGTGCCAAGGACATACCTGCTGGTTTCAGGCAGCTTTGGACTTGGCACAACTCAGCCATGCCTCTGCTACTGCTACTCATGAGTATGTGTACGTGAGCAGAAGACTTACACGCCTAACTTGTAGTATAGATGTAACCTAAGCAGTATTTCCTTTGAGGGGCCCTCTAAGGTTCCTGTGTTGGGGATGGCAGGGGTGTGTGACAGAAGGGCTGAGCCCCATTCTGTGAGATTCAGGGTCTTTCTGTCCCATTTTGCATTTATTTGATCCCTTCTGTCTCGCATAGGGAAGGAAGCACTGAGGCCTATATCCCTACAACAGAAAATGTATAAAATCACTGCCGTTATTCAGCAGCAATGGTCCAGACCAGTGGTTCTCAAACTAGGACCACCGATTGTTCAGGGAAAGCCCTGGCAGGCCGGGCCAGTTTGTTTACCTGCCGCGTCCGCAGGTTCAGCCGATCGTGGCTCCCACTAGCCACGGTTCGCCGCTCCAGGCCAATGGGGCTGCAGGAAGGGCGGCCAGCACATCCCTCTGCCCGTGCCTCTTCCCGCAGCCCTCATTGGCCTGGAGTGACGAACAGCGGCCAGTGGGAGCCATGATCGGCTGAACCTGCGGACGCGGCAGGTAAACAAACTGGCCCGGCCCGCCAGGGGCTTTCCCTGAATAAGCGGTGGCCCTAGTTTGAGAACCACTGGTCCAGACCAACACAGTACAATATACAGTACTGTTATTGCAATGCTTTGTCTATTGCTGTACAAAGTTGTATAGTACTTTTTATATAAAGAAACTGTTATATACAAAAAAAGAAAAGGAGGACTTGTGGCACCTTAGAGACTAACAAATTTATTTGAGCATAAGCTTTCATGAGTTACAGCTCACTTCATCGGATGTTATATACAGTATGGTCTTGTTTCCTGCATACTGTGCTTTTAAATTGGTAGGAACCTGCTGTCTGTAGATAGCATTTTGTGAGCTCATATATGCAGCATGCTACAGAGGAGATGTACACATGTTGCCATTTCATGGAGACTTTACTTTTGTTCTTTTTTCTCTTAATCTAAAATAATTTATTTCGTTTATGGTCCTTCTTTGTGCATGGGAAAACAACAGACACAGAGCCATGGTTTCTATACTTTTTTACTGGGAAGGATTGAGACTTCTCATTACACTGTGGAGGAGCCTTCAAATAGTTCAAATGAGACTTTAGCATGATCACAACATGGTATGTGTTGACAATATTAATATTGAGTTCTGGGCAAGAGACAGAAAAAAAAGAAGAAAAACAGGAAAAAAACTGGAGAGAAATAGCAAGAATGAGCAAAGGGAGAGTTGAAATAATCTTCACTTTCATTGACAAACTGAGATTATTTTCTCTTTTCCTATTGCTTCTATAAACCTCAAGAGAAAACTGAGCTGTAACATCTAGAACCAAAGTAAATGGAGCAAAGGGATTGACAAGAATTTGCTGTCTTCCAGCCAATCAGTGTAGCACTGAACATAATGCTTCTTAGTCTCATCCTTTAAGTGCTTGCTGATGAGGTGAGATAAGCAGGTTAGTGTCAGGCATGCGAGGGAAAATCTGGAGAGAATGGAAATCTCTCACAGTTTAAAGAGCATCTCTAAGTAAAGTCGTGTAAGTGAGTTTCTTTCCAGGTTAATGAACTACATTAAATATGTGTTACCAGTAAATTTTACTTTGTGTAGAAAATAATTGCATAACATGGCATAATATATACCAAGATTTTAAGTACCAATCACTTTGCCACTGGCTTGGACAACAGATGTCATTGCACATGGTTAGGAAAGATCATAGATTCTATAATTTGCTGGTATTTCTTTGTCTTTAAACTGAAACTTTGTCTGTGTCCCAAGGCTTTCACACAGCATGTAGAAAGTTGCAGAAGTGAGGCTAGGTGGTGCCTCTAGAAAGAGGCATAGCTGCTGTGCCAACTGTTCCCCGCACCTTTGCCAGGCAATGTAAAAAGTGAGGAGGCTGTGCTGTTCACTGACATGTTGAGACTCCCAACGCCTAGTGCCCCAAGCCTGCTTAGATCCACTGAGTCTTACTTAGGTGTGCCACTTGTTAAGAACATCTCTTGAGTGGGTGGAGAATCTTCCTATCTTCTGTTGCCTCCCCTCTGCTCCCACCACTAGGGGTTGGGTCAACTCCCTGCCTTACTTGCAACTGCAGCCTGGATGCTGTTTCTTCACTGGGTGGAATCTGTGAAATGGTCCACTTAGCCCCTGCACCCTGATATTGTCCAGACCTCCTGTCTGAAGCCTATTTGCCCTCCTCCCCCCCTTTGGTGGCTGCATCATGTCTCTGTTTCTGCATCATCCTGTACATCACTTCTTCCCTTCCAGGCTGCCTCTGCACCATTCCTCTTTCCCCACCACCCAGCCTGCCTGTGAACCAAAGAGAAAGTTGTTTATCTTTGCAAATATTGATGGCCAAATTGTATCCTCATCCTGCCTGTGAAACTCCCACTAAAATCAGTGAACAAATATCAGCAGTGAAATAGGGGGCTTGGATTGTGATTTTCAATACTATCTCTTCCACACTCTTCTTTTGTAGAGGGTGGCTAATAATAAAGTATTGTAAAGAACACGGTTTCTCACATCATGAGCTTGCTTCTCTGCAGAAGCTCCAGTCTTATCCAGAGCTGGCTCAACCAACCTCAGGGAAAATGAAAGAGAAATATTTTCTCCTTTATTGAATAATCTTTTTCACTTAGGACTCAGGAAAAGCAGAACCTTCTGTTGTACACTGAAGATATACAGTGTTAGAAATAATTGTGCTCCAGTGTTCATATTATACATAAAAAGTGCCAATTTCCTTTGGACCAGTGCTTCAAAATGTCCAGAGAAAAGAAAAAAGCACTATTAAACATGACCAAACTGAGAGTGGTCTACAGGACAACTAATGTGGCACCATCCTAATGCTGTTTAGATTTTTTCCAAGAAAGGAAATTGGAGTAATGACTTACGTTGACTTTGCAAAGTGCCATGTGACATTTAAACATCATTACAGGTTTCAGAGTAACAGCCGTGTTAGTCTGTATTTGCAAAAAGAAAAGGAGTACTTGTGGCACCTTAGAGACTAACCAATTTATTTGAGCATAAGCTTTCGTGAGCTACAGCTCACTTCATCGGATGCATACTGTGGAAAGTGTAGAAGATCTTTTTATATACACACAAAGCATGAAAAAATACCTCCTCCCACCCCACTCTCCTGCTGGTAATAGCTTATCTAAAGTGATCACTCTCCTCACAATGTGTATGATAATCAAGTTGGGCCATTTCCAGCACAAATCCAGGTTTTATCACCCTCCACCCCCCCCCCCCACAAACTCACTCTCCTGCTGGTAATAGCCCATCCAAAGTGACCACTCTCTTTACAATGTGTATGATAATCAAGGTGGGCCATTTCCAGCACAAATCCAGGTTTTCTCACCACCCCCCCACACACACAAACTCACTCTCCTGCTGGTAATAGCTCATCCAAACTGACCACTCTCCTTACAATGTGTATGATAATCAAGATGGGCCATTTCCAGCAAAAATCCAAGAGTAACCAGAACGTCTGGGGGGAGAGGGTAGGAAAAAACAAGGGGAAATAGGCTACCTTGCATAATGACTTAGCCACTCCCAGTCTCTATTTAAGCCTAAATTAATAGTATCCAATTTGCAAATGAATTCCAATTCAGCAGTTTTTCGCTGGAGTCTGGATTTTAAGTTTTTTTGTTTTAAGATAGCGACCTTCATGTCTGTAATTGCGTGACCAGAGAGATTGAAGTGTTCTCCGACTGGTTTATGAATGTTATAATTCTTGACATCTGATTTGTGTCCATTTATTCTTTTACGTAGAGACTGTTCAGTTTGACCAATGTACATGGCAGAGGGGCATTGCTGGCACATGATGGCATATATCACAAACCAGTCGGAGAACACCCGATGAAGTGAGCTGTAGCTCACAAAAGCTTATGCTCAAATAAATTGGTTAGTCTCTAAGGTGCCACAAGTACTCCTTTTCTTTAAACATCATTAGAGGAACTGCCCACTGGTTCAAATATTTTAGACTCTATGATTAAAGTAAGTAGTATGATTCTGGGTTTTCCTGTATACTCTAATATGCCCACCTATTTATTAGGCTGGTTTGAGTGATGAATGACTAGATGAAAAGGCATTTTTGTTATTAATAAGCGTCAATCATCCCATTCCTGCTACTTAGCAAAGTTTTTAAGTAACATGTTTGTCGTTGGTACCTCTCTATTGTCATCTGATACATGGGTGTCATTAAAAAATTACCAGTGTCCACCAGATACCATTCCATGATATTAGAATTAAAATAGTTTTTGGATGTTCTTTGAAGTAATAAAATACAGTGACTATGTGGGGAGGCAATGTGTTTGAGTGGCTGGAGGAATGGATTGGGATATATGAATACTATTTCTGCCTCTGACCTACCTTGTGTCTCTGAACAAGTTATTTCACCTCTCTGTACTTCTTTCCTCTCTCAACTTTTGTTGTGTTTATTGAGATTGAAAGCGCTTAGGGGCAGCGATTGACTCTCACTTTATGTTTGTACAGTGACTGGTGCAATGTGTTTGTGCCTCTAAGCATTATAGTAACACAAAAAATAAATAATTATAATAATATGTCTGGAACTTGGGCAATGCATGACCTCCAATGGTAACCACTGTGTCTGATCTAGTTTGCTGATTTCATTTCCCTTGGCTTTCATGTGTGCTGATATGCTTCTTTGCATCATTTAGCTGCTCTCTGAAAAGAATGGGTACAATTTTCTTTTAATTGTTTTACAGTGACATATGTGAGAAAACACATTAGATTTGAGATGAAATTGCAAAATTTTGCAGCGTAGTCATGCATATCAGTGAAATGAAATTCATATTGCACATGTGCCTTTTCAGACATGAAGTGACACATAGATTGTGGCATGCTACAAACTAGCAGTGTCATGGCACAACCCAGGTAATCCATCACAGTCAAAAAGCATTTGCGTAACATGCCTCTGATGCCAATGACATGCATGCCACATGCTGTGAAATATTACAGTCCCCTTTGCATAATACTGCAGTGTACAGCACTCAAGTGTATAGTTCTGCTGGACTGTATAATTCAGTGTTTGGAAGCCTTACAATTATCTGATGTTGAAAAGATTAATGGCTTAACATCAATCCTACGGTTCTAAAATGTGGATCTGCAAACTGCTCCCCCACGTCAGATCCACAGAGCGAATGTCATGGTTCTGATGGCTTCTAATTTGGCAGAAGTTTAACAGTCATCATAGTGAGAAGAAATCTGCAGGAATTTTCAGCTGAAGTACTATTTTGATTAAGCCCTGAGGGTCAAATTCTGTTCTCGAGGAGTATGGGTTTTGCCTTTAGATTTCTGAATTTATGATCTAAGGATAATAATGGAATCCTTATATAGCTGTGTATATATAAATGTTCATAACATCTTGGCCAGTAACAATCCAAAAAGTACTTATGCTTGCATTGTAACACGATTTTTAAGCAATAAGTGAGGCTACATTTTAGTCATGGGTATTTTTAGTAAAAGTCATGGACAGGTCACAGGCCATAAACAAAACCTAAGGGGCCCGTGACCTGTTCATGACTTTTACTAAAAATACCCACCATGACTAAAACTTGGGCCATGGGTACTCTGGGAGCGGGGCCGGTTCGGGGGCCTTGTGGGTGCTAGGGGGAGGTAGCCCAGGACCCTGCTGGTCCTGAGGAAGGGGGAATTGGCAGGGCTGGCAGGGGCTTCCTACCTGGCTCTGTATCCCTGCAGTTCCTAGGTGGCAGAAGGGCCAGGGCAGGGGCTCCACCGCTCCCACCACAAGTGCCTGCTGCCGCAGCTCCTGTTGGCTGGGAACCACAGCCAATGGGAGCTGTGGGGGCGGGGCCTGTGGGCAGGCAGCACAGGGTGCAGAGACCCCCCCTGCCCGGGCCCTCCACTGCCTAGGAGCTGCAGGGGGGCCATGCCAGTGGGAGCCAGGGAACCCCCCACCCCGAGGTAAGCACCCCCCCCAGGCCCCAGCCCCCTGCTCCTATCCCTGAGCCCCCTCCCACACACTCAAACTTCTGCTGCTGGCCCAGGGGCTGCCTGGCTTGGGCAGCCCCTGAGCCAGCACCAGCCACTGCAGAAGTCACTTGAAGTCGTGACTTCCGTGACCTCTGTGACAGACTCTCAGCCTTAGCAATAAGTATCAACAGTTCTGCAGCCAATACTTAAAATAACCCTCTGCTTTTCAGGCTTTTGTGGCAATCAGTATAACTGTTGAATAGGTTCCATTTTTTATTGAGAGGAACATGCTGGTTGTTGTCACATAAATGTAACAGTTTTAAATTCTAAGACAAGCAAAATTACTAGCACATGCAAAGTCAGTAAGATGTGAATTTTATTGTGGAAATCCCCTTTGCAGTGTATGTTCCTTGATTTAAGCTCTGAGGCACTTCAAAATCATTGTGAATTTGGAGAAGTAATACATCTGCTAAAATCTAGAGGATTAAGGTTTGCTCTCCTTCACCCCATCGAGCTTTGCATGATATGTAATGGGAAATGTCTTTTCATTAGCACAGTTGATAAAGTTAAAACTTTTATTGATTAATATTCTCTTG
Organism: Lepidochelys olivacea; assembly: GCF_965140295.1. NCBI lineage: Eukaryota > Metazoa > Chordata > Testudines > Cheloniidae > Lepidochelys > Lepidochelys olivacea. The sequence goes on along the minus strand of NC_140411.1, from coordinate 69,091,644 downwards.
CAGAAATCAGGTACTTCTATGAATTTATGCTACGGATGTGTCACAGTGCTTGTAATTTCTTTTGTACTGAAGATACAGCTGGTACAGATTTTATTTAATAAGGATAATTGTTGTTGAAGGGTTTGGATGTTAAAGATTCCTTAGGTATCTCTACTGGCAAATCTAAAAAATGTGAGAATCTCTGGTACTTGACGATGACCTTCAGTGATATTATAGGGATTTATGCAAGTCATATTCAGGGAAATGGTGCAGGGAATAGGGTGTTCGTTGTTCTCATGTTGATACAGGATATAAAGAGATAGCAGGCAGGCAGTGTTTATTCTGGGTAACTCTGCATAGACCAGGACTTTCTGTCTGCCTATCCATTAGGGTCTCTCCACTCCCTTAAAGCTATCCCTTAACCCTCCCCCCAAAATCCACACCCAAATACTTAGCATATATCTTGATACAGGTGGTAGGTGGCACAATTTAATAAACCCTTATAAATCCTATAAAACCAGTCTAAACAACATTGTTATCAGGCACTTTATATACAGGAACTGCAGAACAAATTTGGCCCCTAATTAGTCTTGGACAACAGGATTGCAGGGTTATTTCTGTCACTGTTCAAGGGTAACTGCACCAATATACCTGCCTGCACGGTCTACTTCAGGAATGCCCAGTCAGGTCTCAGGAGTCCAGCTATCATTTGTGTCTGGATAGGGACTTTTGTCCCACTTGCTTCTGACCAAGGATTTTAAGTCTGCACAGCTCCCTGCCTTACAGTGTGTTATACTCAGCAAGGCAGTCTGCCTAACAGTCAGCACCTGTGGATTGCTCCCTCTCTTCAAGGGTACCCAACAGTATATTGCCAGCAGTTACAAGTTACCACACAGCTCTTTCCAAGCAAGTACATTTATTCTTATGGTAAAAGTCTTATATAGAAAATATAATAAAAACAATAAACAGATTTAAAACACACACTAACCATAGTAGGAGTCACCCATCAGACTTATGGGGCATTAGTAGACCAATGACTTTCCAACCCTTCCATAAGGATTGGGCCCCCCTTGGACAGAAGTTCCTGTCCATTTGTTGGATCAAAAAGAAGGCCCTGAGTCAGTTTATATGCAGCCTTTTTATGCCAAAAAGTAATTTCTTTGTCTGTGGTTCTCTGGAAAACCTAGTTTGAACCATTATATGCAAACCATCCAAGGGAAGGGTGCCTTTCAGGAGCTGTTACAAACTGAGTGATTCACCTTAATCACCCCACACTGTTTTTTTTTTTAGGCTACTGGAGTAGCTGGCCACAGTGATACATAAAACATACATTAATTTAATACTAACATGGTCCCCCAAAGATATTGTGATACTTACAGAGGGGAAAATTTGCCCTAAGGTGTCTCTGAAAAGAAAACCAGGAAGTAAGGGGAGAGAAGAGGAAGATCAATACTACATTAACACAAATGTGTAATTTCAATTTTCTGTTAATAGGAGGTAAATAGGCAACCAAACAACATGAGTCTGGTCATACACCTCAAACATATAGACAGTTGTAGTTAGCAACTCAATTCCCCTGGAGACCAATTCTGCTGCCTCTACTCCAGCAAAATTACTTATAGAGTAATTCTGCCTGTGTAGGGAACTCTTGGGGGCAGATCCTCACTTGGTACAAATTGTCATAGCTCCATCAATTTCAATGGGGCCATGACAGTTTTCATCATCTGAGAATCTGCCCCATTAACTTACATGGCTAAATCTTGTGAAACAGAGGGATATTTTTCAAAGCTGGATTGGATTTTTAGAAATTGTTCTTCATGTCTTGGAAGAAAGTCTTTCCAAATCTGCCTTTTGAGAGACATCAGCTGGCAGTATTCTAACCCTGTGCAAGTTTGCAAAGGGAGGAGAAGATCGCAAGGATCTTCACCACTTGTGCTCCTGTGCAGTGATTGGACATGATCACAGACTTCATGCTCAGGGATGCACTAAAATTACTGGAATCTAACCTGCCTGTCAGCACTAAACTCTTCAGAGAAGGTGGGAAGAAAGAAGGCCTTACACCCTGTTCCCTATGCACCAGCCATCAGCAAAATGCTGCAGCCTATCTAAGGATCCATTCCTTTTGCTCCCTTATCATGAAAAATAAAAATAAAATAAAAATATCTCTGAATGTCTTGTGGATAGATCATCAGCTGCTACAAATCAGAGAAGTGTCATTGAAGTCAGAGGGAGAATTGAAATCAAAGGAGCTGCACTGATTTACACTAGCTGAGGTTCTGGTCCATTATCTGTGTGTTGCTACCATTCTCCACTGTAGAATCTGAATTAATATTTTACAGCAGGTATAGGGCATCCATGGTAATTTTAAGGGTTAGCATTTTGCAGCTGTACATATTCATTAACTTACAATGTTTGTGTTCTCCCCCCTGTAGTCTTTCTTATGGTTAGCTGAACTCCCAGGGTATTTCATTCTATTTGAGAACTTTAATTGTATTTTAATTTCCTAATGGTCACAGCCTCCCCTAATTTTAGCTCTTTTCACTCAGATTTGTAATTTTATCTGTGAGCTGGATTTCGGTAATATTTAGAGTGAAATATATTAGAAGACTCAGAGGCATATTTCTATCCTTCCAGGGTAGACTTTTTCTACAAGGATTTCTTTTTAATAGAGCAGAACATCAGAGTTACAAAAACCTCGGGAATGGAGACTGTTCGTAACTCTGAAATGTTTGTAATTGAACAAAACACTATGGCTGTTGTTTCAAAAGTTCATAACTGAACATTGACTTAATACAGCTTTGAAACTTTACTATGCAGAAGAAAAAATGCTGCTTTCCCTTTTTTTTTTTTTTTTTTTTTTTTTTTTAGTAGTTTAAGTTTAACACAACACTGTACTGTATTTGCTTCTCTTTTTTCTGGTCTCTGCTGCTGCCTGATTGCATACTTCTGGTTTCAAAGGAGGAGTATGGTTGACTGGTCAATTTGCAATTCTGGTGTTTGTAATTCTGAGGTTCTACTGTATCTAAAACAGCACAGTCTATAGTAATGGATCAGAACATTGATCCAGATCTCATTTCTGATCACTTTAGCATTGATTTAACATTATCCTTGCCCTACCAGGTATAGTATGATACGAGGTGTTGTGTTCATTCATCTTTTTAAAAAGATGAATGCATAAGAAAGGCTTTAGGAGCCTTTTAAAGAGCAAGATGATGGAATGGCATTCTCGATCTGCATCCTTTCATGTTGTTTTATGGGAGATATTGAAACTGTGTCTTTTAGAGGTCAGATTATTTTTTTCTCTCAGGTAGGGAAAAAAATAACATCAAGAAATTAGAGCTAGTGTGTTCCAGATACAGACACCCATTCCCTTGAACATCATGACTCATCAAAAGCAAGAATTAGCCTGAGCTGTAGAGATGAAATCTAACTTAACGCTCACCCATTTGAGGATTGGGCTTTACCAGTTACAATAAAATAGAGGAATTTTTGGTCTGAGCACTTAGAAGAGAGAAAGGAGGACAACCTGTTGGAACAGAAAATATATGGAGGAGGTCTTACCTGATCTAGAGTGTCTATAAAGACTTTTATGCCACACCTTCATCTTTTATTCTCTTCTAAATTATAGGCCAACGAACAGGAATATGACATTTTTCTAACCAACTTCCCATTGTCATTTTTATCAGTAAAAGAAGGGTCTGTTCTTGAAAGAAAGAAAATAATGAGAATATTAGCTATTTGGGAATGGGTTAAAAGAGGCATTAAGGGTGACAAAAATCAGCATGGTAAAACAAGTACCTTTGGAATCTGACAGATCATCTAAAGAGTAAATGTCCATTAAAATATCAGAAGCCTGGAAGCTTGCTGGGTGGCCTCAAAAAGACCTCTTCTTTGTTGTAAATTTGGCACACCTTTCTCCAAATGGAGAAAAGAGAAAAATGCTAGGAGATGTGCTTCCCTCTTATCTAAATATCACTCTAAGTATATTTTCCTAAAACGATGGCAGGGGATTTTGAACTTCCGTTACTAAAATTAATTTATTCCGAGCAGGCAAGTTTGAAGTCACTTCTCTGTGGACAATATTACATAAAATTTGAGAAATAGAGAGATTATGCTAAGTAACATTACCTTGATCGTGTCACTATCCTTTCCAGCCGCTACAAGAAGGTATTTTTTAGACAGATGTACACTGCATAGAATGCGGGATTCACATTACAGTGTAACGTCTGATTAATTTTGGCACTTGGATTTAGGTCCTTATTTCCAACTCTCCCCTGGCTTGCTGTACCAACTAAGAAACATGGGTCAGATCCTTTTCTGTTTTACAGAGGTTTGTGTCAGGGATGAGCCCTAGTCCTTTGTTATTCTTTTAAGTTGAAGACTCAGTAATATAGTCTTCTACTCTTAATTCAAAGGTGGTATGCTATTTTCCCCATTTATTCAGTCCTGTATTACCTTTAGTTTTCTCTTGCTTGATCCAATGCTACATTTGATCACAAAACTGATCAGAAAATTCCCATCTATCTTTTGAGACCTTCCTCCCATGTTTTTGAGTACTTTGGTTAGTCCTCCTTAGTCAGTAAAAGCTAAACAGGAAATCTGTGTAGGGAAAGTCTTCTTCCATTTACTTTAATTAAACATACACAGATTATGCTTATTATTGATAGTCATGGTACAGATTTAAGATACATTACTGTTGTTACCATGATAAATATGACTAACCTCCCTTCCCAAAGTTCATGCAACCACCCTTGGGAACTCTGGAAAGAAGTTAGTCCTAATTGTGACTTCTTTAACTTGACCATTTAAATGGCCTTTCTTGAAGTGGAGCATGGCTGTTTTTATTCAGTGGAGGTCATCACAGAGTGTAATCATCCTGCAGTAAGTGTACTGTCCCAAGGTAAATGTAGCATGTTGTTGTATTAGTGAGGAAGCAGATTTGCATTAAATTTACCATGGAAAGATTAGTGGTTTAAGCAGATTGGAAGAGAAGCTGTAGCTCACCAAGTGCGACAGTCATCTTGGGTTGCAGTGTTATGTGTTAAGACAGAGTTGCACTATAGCGTGGTGATCAGGTACAACAAAAGGCAGAGAATGGGAAGAGAAAAAAAGTCCTGTGTCCCCAAACAGGCTTCTAGCCAGCCAAGCAAAAGTGTGTGTGTAATGAGAGAGAGAAGGGCACATATCTCATGCTCCCCATCTCCATTCCTACAAATGCCTGGATTTGACCAGGATGGAGAAGCTGTAGAAATGTAAAAGCAAATTAAAATGGAAGTGAGGAGTAGGCTGGGGATTCTTTTTCCCTAGCAAATTTTGATGCAGTTTCTGGCAGAGTGGATTTCAAAGTATTTCAAAGATGAGATGTTATGCAAACATATGTATATGTACATATTTCTATGTACTATGTACTAATCTATCACTGGAAGGGGAGAGAGAGCAGACAGCGTGGATGGGTGAGGGAAGAGAATCAGTTCCACAGACTGCAGTGGAGAGGGTGAGCTTATCTTCCTTTAGATGAATGGGGGACTCACAGATGGGATGCCTCTTCCCCATCAGCAGCTGCCACTGCTCCGCCAAATTAACAGTAAAGACAGCTTGGCCCAGGACCATATACTTCTGCTTGCACTTCAGATTGCTTTGTCTGGTGAATCTTCACCTAACTAGACAAGGAGCGGAAGCTCTGGAAGAGTGGGACTCCCTTGAGCCAATGAAAGAGAAAGTTATGTTCTGTGTTCTTCTGATATAACATTTCTTGCTTCCTCTGCTAGCACCGGATGTATGGCACATTCACTGGTGAATGATGAAAAGTTTTCATGGCTGATTGATTTAATTTGAAATCCATCATTAATTATTTTAAGGAATAAGCTTGCCAGTTCATAAATTCAAGGTGTGCTCACTTTACTGAAACACTTGTTTTGCACTACTGAAAAAAATGTAATCACTCTATTTCTATTATTTCTACAACACTTGTACCAAGTGCCTCAGCCTATTGATGGCATACAATGAATTCACATTTGCTCTTTATTGTATTATGAAAAGAAAAGTAATTGTTTCCTAGGAGCAGCTAAAGTAGGTGATATTTTTAGAGTCGAAATGTGAATAATGAAGATTTGAATGACATGCTGTTACTGCTTTGGGCTGTCCTGGTTGCAATAACGAAATAGTTTCACCTCATGGTTTATGGTATCATCACACATCTCTTTGTTTGCTATTCTGTTACTATACATCAGTGGAATATGCCTCTGTACTTTTTTCCCTGAGTAATTACATAGTGAATTCAGGATAGCATATAATAACTGCTATCATAATGCCAATACGCTTTTCTGAAGTCTTTCTTGTTATCTTGTTATTTGTAGAGAATATAGGCATCCTTACAAAGAAATAAATCCCCTAAATAATGTTATCCTTTCCTCACCTATTATGAAAAATAGTGCAAGCATTTAGGAGACACCAGAGGATTATGGAACCATGTACCCTAACTGAGGAATAATCCCCTTGCTCCAGGGACAATGATTCAAAGGCGTTGGAGAAAGACAAACAAAACCCCAACCTACTTTGGAATTTCTTTTTCCATTAGCAGTGTGAAGAAATAGGCAATATTGAGCCAGACTCAGAGGGATATAACTGGCAGTGTAAGGTATATGTATCAGTGCAAATTTTAAATTCTGCACAGATGGTGAAGTGTAAGGTGACACCTTTTGCTTTATCACACACCTTCTTACATGCCTTTGTTGGTAGCTTTGTCTGCTTCGTCAGACCCTGATTCTAGACTTCTCTGAGGCTTCTGAGTGCCAGCTTTTCAAAACTGACACTCCTCCTGCCAGAAAGCATCCCTGTCATAAGGTTGGTAGAAGAGAGTGTGGCCCAATTGCACTGCACTTAGACTATTCTGGGTTGCACTAATGACCCAAGGAGGGCTCTTAAAAAAAGTAAGTAGTCATGGGGCATGAGGGAAGGTCCTTTTATGGGTCTGTAACTGGTTAAAAGATAGGAAACAAAAGGAAGGAATAAATCAGTTTCACAACGGAGAGAGGAAAATAGTGGGGTCCTCCAAGGGTCTGTCCTGGGACCTGTGCTGTTCAACATATTCATAAATGATCTGGGAAAGGGAGTGAACAGTGAGGTGGCAAAATTTGCAGATGATGCAAACTTATTCAAGATAGTTAAATCCAAAGCTGACTGAGAAGGGTTACAAAGGGATCTCATTAACTGGGTGGTTGGATAACAAAATAGCAGATTAAATTAAATGCTGATAAGTGCAAAATAATGCACATTGGAAAACAAAATCCCAACTATACATATAAAATAATGGGATCCAAATTGGCTGTTACCACTCAAGAAAGAGATCTTGGAGTCATTGTGGATAGTTCTCTGAAAACACCTGCTCAAAGTGCACTGGCAGTCAAAAATGCTAACAGAATGTTAGGAACCATTAGGAAAGTGATAGATAAGAAGACAGAAAATATCATAATGCCACTATATAAATCCATGATATGCCCACACTTTGAATGCTGTGTGCAGCTCTGGCTGTGCCATCTTGTTCAATATCTTCATTAATGATCTGGAGGATGGTGTGGATTGCACCCTCAGCAAGTTTGCGGATGACACTAAACTGGGAGGAGTGGTAGATACGCTGGAGAGCAGGGATAGGATACAGAGGGACCTAGACAAATTGGAGGATTGGGCCAAAAGAAATCTGATGAGGTTCAACAAGGACAAATACAGAGTCCTTCACTTAGGATGGAAGAATCCAATGCACCGCTACAGACTAGAGACCGAATGGCTAGGCAGCAGTTCCGCAGAGAAGGACCTAGGGGTGACAGTGGACAAGAAGCTGGATATGAGTCAACAGTGTACCCTTGTTGCCAAGAAGGCCAGTGGCATTTTGGGGTGTATAAGTAGGGGCATTGCCAGCAGATCGAGGGACGTGATCCTTCCCCTCTATTCGACATTGGTGAGGCCTCATCTGGAGTACTGTGTCCAGTTTTGGGCCCCACACTACAAGAAGGATGTGGAGAAATTGGAGAGGGTCCAGTGAAGGGCAACAAAAATGATTAAGGGACTGGAACACATGAGTTATGAGGAGAGGCTGAGGGAACTGGGATTGTTTAGTCTACAGAAGAGAAGAATGAGGGGGGATTTGATAGCTGCTTTTAACTACCTGAAAGGTGGATCCAAAGAGGATGGATCTAGACTATTCTCAGTGATAGCAGATGACAGGACAAGGAATAATGGTCTCAAGTTGCAGTGGGGGAGGTTTAGGTTGGATATTAGGAAAAACTTTTTCACTAGGAGGGTGGTAAAACACTGGAATGCGTTACCTAGGGAAGTGGTGGAATCCCCTTCCTTAGAAGTTTTTAAGGTCAGGCTTGACAAAGCCCTGGCTGGGATGATTTAGTTGGGATTGGTTCTGCTCTGGGCAGGGGATTGGACTAGATGGCTTCCAGAGGTCCCTTCCAACTCTGTTATTCTATGATTCTATGATCTCAAAAAAGACATATTAGAATTGGAAGAGGTACAGAGAAGGGCAACAAACTGAGTAGGGGTTAGGAACAGCTTCTATTCAAGGAAAGATTAAAAAGACTGGGACTATTCATCTTAGAAAAGAGATAACTAAGTGGGGGGATATGATAGACATCTGTAAAATCACAAATGGTGTGGAGAAAGTGAATAGCGAATTGTTATTTACCTCTTCACATAACACAAGAACCAGGGGTCACCCCATTACATTAATAGGCAGCAGGTTTAAAACAAAGAAAAAAGAAGTACTTCTTCACACAACACACAGTCAACCTGTGGAACTCATTTCCAAGGGTTGCTGTGAAGGCTAAAAGTATAACAGCATTCAAAAAGAATCATATATGTCCATGGAGGATAAATCCATCAATGGCTATTAGCTAAGATGGTCAGGGATGCACACCTATGTTCTGGTTATCCCATCACCCCTGACTGCCAGAAGCTGGGACTGTACAACACAGGATGGCTCCCTTTATGATTGTCCTATTCTGTTCATTCTCTCTGAAGCATGTAGCATGGGCCACTATAGGAAGACAGGCTATTGGATTATGTGGACCATTGGCCTGATGCAGTGTGGCCATTCTTAGGGCTTTATCTGACTTACTTCAGGGACAACATTGCTACCCAGCTGGCCCCTGATTCAAGGAGGTGCAAAGGTGGAATAAAACACTGGACCAGACCCAGGGGTGACCTAAGAGGTGGTAGGAATTACAAGTGAGTTACTCCATCTTGTAATTTCTGCCATTGTTAAGACCCCAGGGATTCTGTCCCGTGTATATATGTGTGTGGTGGTTCCTGGTATAAGTACATTAGGTTGCATTTTTTTAACTTGATCAAAAAGGTGTGTGTTAGCTTAGACCTTCCTGACTTATTGAAGCTTTCTGGGTTATATTCAGTGTCATCACCAAAGCTGCAGGTTTGAATTTGGCCTTCTGATTTTTGTGTTCCTTTCACTATGACCAAAATTTCCTGTACAATAAACAGCTTTTCCTGTACATTGTTCACAACATTTTTCCCCATGGAATAATGAATTATATGATGACAGCTTTTCATTAATAAAATATTATACTTGAATGATCATAAGATAGATACATCAGTGCTTTAGAAACTGATTTTCTCATGTGATGCAGCATAGATCACGTGTTCCTGCTATACTCAATTATTCTTCTGCACCTCACTGACCTCTGAGGCCTTACGTTTAACCGTGGGGTTCTCTTTCCATCATAGAGGGACAACCTATCATCCTTCACAAAACTGCAGATCACAGATCTGTCAGACTCAGTTAACAGTGTGTGTATAAATGTAGCTACTGGGAAATGATTCAACAAAAAATTAAAAAGGAATTTCATAACAGGTTGGCACGATCCAATCTGAAACCAGATCCAACACCTCTGAAAGCAGATCCAGCATCATGCATAACATAAAAATCTCTCATGTAGCACTCATTTGTGTGACAGGGAGCTTACATGAACAATTATCAGTGACCCTTTTTCTGAATACACCAATCCAATTTGCATTTCTCAGGACAAAAAGGGGCTTTTTTATAACAATAAAAAGAAAAAATGAAATCTTCCCTTTGAATGGAAAGCCATAATGAATGTCAGCATGTCTCCCAATGGGAATTATTCATGAATTTTGTCAACTTCTATTCAGACACATTAAAGAAAAGAAAAGAAAAGAAAAGAAAAGAAAAGAAAAGAAAAGAAAAGAAACTCCAGAAGAAGTAACATTAGAAATTTTCCAGAACAATTCTTGAAAATAAATGTGTCCCTCGAGGAGTGAGGCTAGGACTCTGACCTAGGAACATTAGGCCAGTCTTTCTAATGCCTCATTATAGATCATAAAAATCCTCTAGAAACCAAACCCTAAATGAGCTCATTGTGCATCTTGAATATGTCATTCTATATATTTACTGGGTTATACCATACTGTACAACAGGGGATGGATCACTCGATAACTGCCCTGGTTGCGGTTGGAAGACAGGATACTGGGCTAGACAGACTATTGGCCTGATGCAGTATGGCCATTCTTATATATTTTCAAGCTCTTATCTGGGCCAGATACCCAGCTGGTGTAAATTGCCATTGAAGAATCTGGACCTTTGAGTTTAGATCTCTTTAGCTCATTTCCTCTTGCTCTGTGTCCTTTACCCTGTCTGTCCCTACTCTAAAGCATGGCAAATTTAGGAGATCATAACCTGTTCCTGGTGGAGATCCCCCTTATAGTTCCTATGTTAAAAAAACAACAATATAAATTAATAGGGTTGTTGATTAATTGCAGTTAACTCACACAATTAATTCAAAAAATTAATTGTGATAAAAAATTTAATCATGATTAATCACACTGTTAAACAATAGAATACCAATTGAAATGTATTAAATATTTTTGGATTTTTTCTACATTTTCAAATATATCGATTTCAATTACAACACAGAATACAAAGTGTACAGTGCTCACTTTATATTATTTCTGATTACAAATATTTGCACTGTAAAAACAATAAATAAAGGAAATAGTATTTTTCAATTCACCTCATACAAGTACCATAGTGCAATCTCTTTATCATGAAAGTGCAACTTACAAATGTAGGTTTTTTTGTGACAAAACTGCACTCAAAAACAAAACAATGTAAAATTTTAGAGCCTACAAGTTCACTCAGTCCTACTTCTTGCTCAGCCAATCGCTAAGAGAAACAAGTTTGTTTACATTTATGGGAGATAATGCTGCCCACTTCTTATTTACAATGTCACCTGAAAGTGAGAACAAGCATTCACATGGCACTGTTGTAGTTGGCATTGCAAGATATTTATGTGCCAGATGCACTAAAGATTCATATGCCTCTTCATGCTTTGGCCATTGTTCCAGAGGACATGCTTCCATGCTGATGACACTTGTAAAAAAAATAATGCATTAATTAAATTTCTGATTGAAGTCTTTGGGGGAGAATTATATGTCTCTTGCTCTGTTTTACCCTCATTCTGCTATATATTTCATGTTATAGCAGTCTCGGATGATAACCCAGCACATGTTGTTTGTTTTAAGAACATTTTAACTTGCAAATTTGACAAAATGCAAAAAAGATACAATGTGAAATTCCTAAAGATAGCGACAGCACTCGACCCAAGATTTAAGAATCTGAAGCGCCTTCCAAAGTCTGAGAGGGATGAGATGTGGAGCTTGCTTTCAGAAGTCTTAACAGAGCAACACTCTGATGCGGAAATGACAGAATCCAAACCACCAAAAAAGAAAATCAACCATCTGCTGGTGGCATCTGACTCAGATGATGAAAATGAACATGAGTTGGTCCGCACTGCTTTGGATCATTATCGAGCAGAACCGGTCATCAGCATGAACACATGTACCCTGGAACAGTGGCCTTTTTGGGGGCGTTGTGACCACCTTCCCTTTTTTATGGCTGCATGTGAGAGCATGCCAAAACTTATTAGAGGGATACTCTAGTGGGTTTTTTCTGTTATAACATGGGGTCAGGGTATGGAAAACTATGAGAATTACTACCTTAGAGGACCTAGGAATGTGCCCAGCAAAGTGACATGAATTCTCTCCCAGCCATTCATGAACTATATAGAGGGTGGCACCTGCAAATCCCTCAACCCCAACCTTGCACCCAAGAAGTCTTACACTGCTCAAAACCCACTTCATCAGAGTAAGGTCATAAATTAGTTAATCATTTCATCAAAAGAAATGATCACGCCACGACCTTTGTTAACTTGAGTAGAGATTCCTCAGACACCTTAACCAAAAACACACTGGTTTAGATGGAAGAATAAAATAGTTCATTAACTAAGATAGATTTTAAGTGATTACAAGTGTTTAAGTCATAAAAGTCAGAATTGGTTACAAAAGAAATAAAACACAGAACTGCAGTCTAATTCCTAATTTTACCAAGCTAAGCAAGACTTGAAGCAAGCAACTTTCTGACCTCATCAGATGCTGCAGACAGGTCACAGGCTGGATCCCCTTACAGCATGGGACCACTCCCCTAGTTCAAAGATGTTTCTTTGTTTTCTAAATGATCTTGCTCTATGAGTAGAAATGGGGGAGGAGAGGTAATAAGAAGCCATTGTATCTTACTTTATACCCTCCTCCTCTCCTGGAGGAACACCCCAAACCCCACCGGGGTGTAGACAAAGCAGTCTCCTGTGTATGTGAGATTCAAAGCAACTCTCAGGTGAATTGTAAATTTCTTGCTCGCACCTTGTCATAAATATAAAGGGAAGGGTAAACCCCTTTAAAATCCCTCCTGGCCAGGGGAAAGCTCCTCTCACCTGTAAAGGGTTAAGAAGCTAAAGGTAACCTCGCTGGCACCTGACCAAAATGACCAATGAGGAGACAAGATACTTTCAAAAGCTGAGAGGAGGGAGAGAAACAAAGGGTCTGTGTGTCTGTCTATATTCTGTCTTGGCCGGGGATAGACCAGGAATGGAGTCTTAGAACTTTTAGTAAGTAATCTAGCTAGGTATGTGTTAGATTATGATTTCTTTAAATGGCTGAGAAAAGAACTGTGCTGAATAGAATAACTATTTCTGTCTGTGTATCTTTTTTGTAACTTAAGGTTTTGCCTAGAGGGGTTCTCTATGTTTTTGAATCTAATTACCCTGTAAGGTATCTACCATCCTGATTTTACAGGGGGGATTTCTTTATTTCTATTTACTTCTAATTTTATTAAAAGTCTTCTTGTAAGAAAACTGAATGCTTTTTCATTGTTCTCAGATCCAAGGGTTTGGGTCTGTGGTCACCTATGCAAATTGGTGAGGCTTTTTATCCAACATTTCCCAGGAAAGGGGGGGTGCAAGTGTTGGGAGGATTGTTCATTGTTCTTAAGATCCCAGGGTCTGGGTCTGTAGTCACAGATCTTAAGAACAATGAACAATCCTCCCAACACTTGCACCCCTCCCTTTCCTGGGAAATGTTGGATAAAAAGCCTCACCAATTTGCATAGGTGACCACAGACCCAAACCCTTGGATCTGAGAACAATGAAAAAGCATTCAGTTTTTTACAAGAAGACTTTTAATAAAAAATAGAAGTAAATAGAAATAAAGAAATCCCCCCTGTAAAATCAGGATGGTAGATATCTTACAGGGTAATTAGATTCAAAAACATAGAGAACCCCTCTAGGCAAAACCTTAAGTTACAAAAAAGATAGACAGAAATAGTTATTCTATTCAGCACAATCCTTTTCTCAGCCATTTAAAGAAATCATAATCTAACACATACCTAGCTAGATTACTTACTAAAAGTTCTAAGACTCCATTCCTGTTCTGTCCCTGGCAAAGACCAGCATACAGACAGACACAGACCCTTTGTTTCTCTCCCTCCTCCCAGCTTTTGAAAGTATCTTGTCTCCTCATTGGTCATTTTGGTCAGGTGCCAGCGAGGTTACCTTTAACTTCTTAACCCTTTACAGGTGAGAGGAGCTTTCCCCTGGCCAGGAGGGATTTCAAAGGGGTTTACCCTTCCCTTTATATTTATGACACCCTGCAAGACCTTCAGGTAACTGGGTGTGTGTGTGTGTGTACACATATACAATTATATGGTCCTTTAAAGGTCAATGCTTTTATGCTATCTTGGGTAACATAGTTAAGACATTTACATTTCATGTGCCAGCAATGCCCTTCTGCCATGTACATTGGCCAAACTGGACAATCTCTACGCAAAAGAATAAATGGACACAAATCAGATGTCAAGAATTATAACATTCAAAAACCAGTTGGAGAACACTTCAACCTCCCTGGTCACTCAATTTCAGATCTAAAAGTCGCAATTCTCCAACAAAAAAACTTAAAAACCAGACTCCAATGAGAAACTGCAGAATTGGAATTAATTTGCAAACTGGACACCATTAAATTAGGCTTGAATAAAGACTGGGAGTGGATGGGTTATTACACAAAGTAAAAACTATTTCCCCATGTTAATTGTTCCCCTACTATTACTCACACCTTCTTGTCAGCTGTTTGAAATGGGCCATCCTGATTATAACTACACAAGTTTTTTTTCTCCTGCTGATAATAGCCCACCTTAATTGATTAGTCTCATTACAGTTGGTATGGCAACACCCATTTTTTCATGTTCTTTGTGTATATATATCTTTCTACTGTATTTTTCACTGCATGCATCCGATGAAGTAGGTTTTAGCCCACGAAAGCTTATGCCCAAATACAATTGTTTGTCTCTAAGGTGCCATAAGTACTCCTCGTTTTTTTGGGGGTTTTTTTTGCTGATACAGACTAACACGACTACCACTCTGAAATCTAAGGCATTTACAGTTTCCCCCAGACATTGGCTAACTAGGCATATGGACTTTTCTAAATTACTTTCTATTATTTTTTGTCCCCTGACTGAAGTCATTGGTGCACTTTCTGTGATACTGAGATTGAAAGTTTTAGTAACCTTGGCTGATCACATTTAAAAAGTTTCTCACTGGGTGAGAGGTATAATGAAATAGTTATTTATTTAAGAGCAATGACATGTGAGAAGTTATATGACATTACTAGGTTCTGTCACATATTAAGAAAGTTACGAAAAATTAGATAGCTCAGAGAACTGGTAATGGGACACAAGGCCTTTCTGGCTGGCAGGATTTCCAAAAACACTCAGCACTGGGCTAATTCTGTTCCCACTGAAATAAATGCTGAAACTCTTTTTGACTTCAATGGGAGCTGAGCTAGGTCAATACTAAGTGATACTATGTACTTTTGAAAATCACATCGTTCATCTCTGGATATCTGCTTTGAATTTGGGTCAGTAATGAATGACTCTTGTTGCCATCTGATGGCTGATTCCTGCCCTGTATTGGTGGTTGCAGTCTAGTTTCTAGAGACAAGATTACAAATCCACCACTACCATGGCACTGTTGCTGATAGTCAGGAAGCAGGAAGGCCACAAACTGAATAGGCCTGGAGACCAAACTACCTTCAACCCATCATATGTGATCTCTGCTGGCGAATGCTGAAGTACATTTGTGTGGACAGTGTAAGAGAGCTTTCTTTGGTGCTGCCCATGCTGTACTTTTCTATTGGCTATGTACAGGAGTACAATGGTCACAGTGGTTTATCCAACACTTCTAGTGAGAAAAAATCATAATTTTCACTGAAAAGCAATACATATATTAAAATTCATATTGCTGCAAATCCTCCCACAAATACAACTCTCTCCAAACTGTTTGAAACTACTAGTCAAACTTTTAAAATTTGAATAATTATTTTAAAATTTTAAATAACTTTTTAAATTTAATTAATTTTTCACCAAATTCCACATTAAATTAGGAACTAATGTTAAATATTAAGTAGGTTACATAGCCCTACATTTTACTTTATCAATAAAATATAAACAGTGGTACAGAATGCAACAGATGCCATGATGTTATTGATAAACATTCCAGTTTTACCCATAATTTTCTCAGTGGTCAAGAGTAAAGGGTAAGCATGAAGCAGACACCAAAGTGTAGAAAACATAAACCCCATCAAATGTAGGTAATTAATTAAATAAATAAATTAAAGAAGAAAAAAATGGAGAAAAGAACCATGATTGTTCAGTTGCATGTACACATCAAACAAGCAAATGAGCAGACGACTCCCCCCACAAAGACAGCTAAAATCTGAAGTCCAGGAATGGTTTCCAGATGAAGTCATAGTTCTTCATGTTCTCATGATACATCATAGAAGACTGTTTGCTTATGGCTATGGAGCTGATTCCTCCATCTTCTGGAGTCAGTTTGTACTTCTGCGTCATCACATTGTTACTGCTGTTATTATTTAAAGAGCTGTAGTTCCCAGAGTCCCGGATGGCTCATTTGTGAGAGGCACAGTACAAACATGGAGTTAGAAACTATCTCTGATTCTGCTGGTGAAGGATATGACAAGACTTAGTGTTGTCCGGAATAAGAGCTGTTGGGTTTTTTTTATATGTTAGTTTCAAGTGTCAAGACAATTGTTCTCAAAAATAATCATTAAGGGGATCGTAAAGGACAATCCCAAATGATGTGTCAAATCACAGCCTCATCCAAAACACATGACCAACATTTAGCCTCAGGTAAAATACCCAGCTGAGTGGAACCAATAAATTTTTTGATTCAGTTTATTACTTTCCCTCCCCTGAAGTTGCCATTAGTACTTGAGGTAAAAAAAAATGATTGTATTCTTCAACCTTGTTGGTAACCTGCTGGTTTTCGATATTCTGGTGTGCTCCCCTGCTTATTGTCTATTCTGCTTTAGCAATTTTAGCAGATACATGTGGATCAGCAAGTTGGCTGCTTTCCATGGGCTCTGGTTATACTTGAGGAGGTGGTGTGAGTTCTACAATCATTTGTTTTTCTACTGATAAAAATGGATTATTATACTTTCCATATAATACGGTTATGGAATTAAAAAAAATTTCACCTGGAGAATGATAGCAAAATAACTTTATAGGTTGGCCTTCTATGGAATGGACGGAAATTCCAATGGATGGAAATTCACAGTTAAAAGATAAAATCTGAACTCAACAGGACTCCCTGCAGGTAATATGAAAGCCATGCCTCAATGTGATGAGGTAGTGGAGCTCTGATTTTTATCTGTGAGCTCTTGTTCACTTTAGTCAGTAGTGTAATATTTTTGTCAAGCCATATTTGATTTGAATGTTCCATTTTTAGTTTGAATTATTTTTTTTACTTGGGAGGAAACCTTGCTGTGCTTGGGACAATATACTATCCCATTGCTATTTGACGTTAAATCTGCAGTTTCCTTTCGTGTTTTTTTTTAAAGTTTGTAATGTTGTGGAGATTACCTGCCTCTGATCCTAAAGTACAAGTAGCCTCACACACGCTCCACGGTGGCCAGATCTCTACCCAGTTAATAGTCCTCTGTACCACCAAAGAATATTTAAATTAAGGGATTTTATGGTAAAAGAAAGTATACATATTTTAGAAAACACCATCCTAGCCATTATGGATGTAGAAGCTCTCTACACGAACATTCCACACAAAGATGGACTACAAGCCATCAGGAATAGTATCCCCAATACCATCACAGCAAACCTGGTGGCTGAACTTTGTGACTTTATACTCACCCACAACTATTTCAGATTTGGAGACAATTTATACCTTCAAGTCAGCAGGACTACTATGGGTACCTGCATGGCCCCACAGTATGCCAACATTTTTATGGCTGACTTAGAACAACGCTTCCTCAGCTCTCGTCCCCTTACGGCCCTACTCTACTTGCGCTATATTGATGACATCTTCATCATCTGGACACATGGGAAGGAGGCCCTTGAGGAATTCCACCAAGATTTCAACAATTTCCATCCCACCATCAACCTCAGCCTGGACCAGTCCACACAAGAGGTCCACTTCCTAGACACTACAGTACTAATAAGCGATGGTCACATAAACACCACCCTATACCGGAAACCTACTGACCGCTATACTTATCTACATGCCTCCAGCTTTCATCCAGACCATACCACATGATCCATTGTCTACAGCCAAGCTCTACGATACAACCACATTTGCTCCAACGCCTCAGACAGAGACAAACACCAACAAGATTTCTATCAAGCATTCTTACAACTACAATACCCACCTGCAGAAGTGAAGAAACAGATTGACAGAGCCAGAAGGGTACCCAGAAGTCACCTACTACAAGACAGGCCCAACAAAAAGAAAGTAACAGAATGCCACTAGCCGTCACCTACGGCCCCCAACTAAAACCTCTCCAGCGCATCATCAAGGATCTACAGTCCATCCTGAAGGACGATCCCTCACTCTCACAGACCTTGGGGGACAGGACAGGCCTCGCTTACAGACAGCCCCCCAAACTGAAGCAAATACTCACCAGCAACTATACCGACAAAAACACCAACCCAAGAACCAAACCCTGCAACAAACCACGGTGCCAACTCTCCACATATCTATTCAAGGGACACCAGCATAGGACCTAACCACATCAGCCACACCATCAGGGGCTCATTCACCTGCAGATCTACCTATGTGATATATGCCATCGTGTGCCAGCAATGCCCCTCTGCCATATACATTGGCCAGACTGGACAATCTCTATGCAAAAGAATAAATGGACACAAATCTGACATCAGGAATTCAAAACCCAGTAGGAGAACACTTCAATCTCCCTGGTCATTCAGTAACAGACCTAAAAGTGGCAATTCTTCAACAAAAAAACTTCAAAAACAGACTCCAACGTGAAACTGCAGAACCAGAATTAATTTGCAAACTGGACACCATCAGATTAGGCCTGAATAAAGACTGGGAGTGGTTGGGTCATTACAAAACCTAAACCTAATTTCCCCAATACTAATTTCCCCTATTGTTACTCACACCTTCTTGTCAACTGTTTGAAATGGGCCACTCTCATTACCACTTCAAAAGTCTCCCTGCACCCTATTTTTGAGTTTTCCTCCTTTGGTATCCTGTTGTCAATTGAATTGTCTCATTAGACTGACCTCACACTTGATAAGGCAACTCACATCTTTTCATGTATTTATACCTGCTCCTGTATTTTCAACTCCATGCATCTGATGAAGTGGGTTCTAATGGGTCCACAAAAGCTTATGCCCATATAAATGTGTTAGTCTCTAAGGTGCCACAAGGACTCCTTGATATTTTAGGAAGGCTCATAATACCCTCTTAGATTCTCCATTAACCAGTTCTTCTTATGCTCTTGGTAGCAGAGGGACAGCAGGCAAGGAGAGAGACTGGGGCAAAACAGGGTTTTAAAAGCCCTGCCACTTTATATATTAGGGATTGAATTTCTCTCCTCATTCCCCACTAATTAGTTCTGACTTCATAAAGATCAGTGATTCATGAAGGGAAGATGGTACCAAGGTGATTTTTATTAGTTGCTTTGCAAATCTGGGAAGTCTTTGCCTCTCAAAGGCTCCCATTGATTCATACTAATAATAATCTACTATGCATTAAGCAGTCCATTTGTATGAGTGGAAGTCATTAAAGCTCCTATGAAAACCTAGTGGAAGAAGAATTGAATGAGTTCCATTTGGACATGTTGTCTTATCCCACATAAGACATTTCAGAGTATTGTTTAAGAAAAATGTTTCTGAATCTGGGGGAAGAAGGCTAATGTTCTGGCACTCTCTCTAAGCCTGTAAGTCATTTTGTTATACTGTTACTGTAGGCACTTTTCTTTTTTATTCATAATGTCAGGTCCCTGTCCTCATTCTCCTAATCACTATGGTTGAGATTCTGCTTCTTAGAGGTTCAGCACAGGACTCCCAGCCTGACTGGATTCTTGGGTCTGAATATTTTGTGATTTCTTTTGGTGCAAGTGACTGTTTATCACTAAGTCCAGCTTGCCTGAGTGGCAAGATAGACTGGTGAGTCTAAGGGGGACTGTTTTTGTGTTTCAGGAGTTCACATTTGTTACTGAGTTGGTAAAATCTAATTATAGAACATATCGGTTTGGGGTGACTGTCTTGCTTTCGATGGTCTGCCCTGAGGTAAGCACTCATGGTTGTGAGCCACTCCAGAAAGCATGACAGCAAGTTTTACTGCAAATTTAATTATAGAACTGAAAAATCTTCCCCATGACTGCAAGCTTCATCCCTAGTGATAAAGAGAAGTGTGTTTTCTACCTCTAAATCTGCTATCTGCAACACATGGACATCACAGACACATGAAGTCTACTGTTGGAAACCTACTAACATATTCCTATTATGCTCCTATAACACTTCCCAAGCAACTAGACACAACATTGCATTTAGCTTTTTGCCTTGTGTCTTTTTTGGGGTCCACCACAGATGACTATCGCTAATTACCCCCTTCTTCCCTCTTCCTGCTTTCAGGAGCTGTCCCCAGGTCTGTGACAGCCCCAAAGTAGCACATGATGCTACTCATCCTGTCACTGCATCCAACCATCCTCCCCATCTAGTAATACCTTAGTCTTTTTCATATGCTACTGTCTCAAAGAGAAAAGGGAAAGGAAGTCACTTTCATGTGCACTTAAGATACAATTTGTAAAAGCAACTAAGTGAGTAAGGAGTCTAAATCCCATATACATTCTATGAGATATAGGCTCTGAAATGACTTACATTTTGGAAATGTTACCCTTCACAACCATCATGCTGTCTGGAGAGGCTCACAAGAGTGAGTGCCAATCTCAGGTCAGACTGTCAGAAAATAGGGCAGACACCCCAAATTGATGGTACATTCTATAATTAGATTTTGCCAAGCCAGTAACAAATGTGAACTTCTGGATCACTATATTAGTCTTACCATAGAGTCACAGACAGTCTCCTTAGGCTCTCCAGCCACTCTTGCCACCCAGACAAACTAGACTTTGTGATAATGGTCTCTTACACCAAATATCACATTACTTTAGGTTACTCCCAACCCCAAAGGGTCAGTCAGGTCACCTTACCCCAGGTCAATGGATACTCTTGATCTCACACCAAAGAAAACACTGGCAGTCAGTTTCTCTAGTAAACTATCTAAAGATTTATTAGCTAAGAAAAGGAAATTTGAGTTATTGAGAAGTTAAAGCAGGTAAAATACATTAACAGGTGAGTCAAAGTTTGTAAGTCCAAAATGTTAACAGAGTTGTAGTAACCTGCTAGATTTCCAAAAGTTCCTCAGGGTTACCCAGAGTAATTCTGGGGATCTCTGTCAACTTGTTCAGTATTCCACCCTATTAGAATCCAAAACAGTTCAGAGATACAGGGTCGATTCCTGGATCCATTCTTATCGTGCCTTTCCATGGAAGGCAATCTGGCAGGTGTTTTCATTCACAGCATGGGTTCTTCCTTTGTTCATTAAATGCAAACAGAGTCTGGGAATTTCCATTGATGAACACAATGTCCTATGCCTTGAAATTAGCAATCTTTTACATTTCTAAGGCTCCAATCTTGAGTGATGGGTAAATGTGATGTAAACACAATGTGATAGCCAGAAACAATCCTTCATTAGTTTTCATAAAGTGTACACATCGAGTACATTCACATTTTAACACTAACATACAGTTTAATCTAGGCTTATCTAATTACTGGGTATACCTAATGTAATGTAATAGTAAATGACAGGTTAGAGGTACGTGAAGACATTAACATTTCTTTGATACCCACACACAAGTGAATTAGTCTATGGCTTTGATCCAAGCTGGCCTTTCAGAGTCACACAACTAATGGCGATACTCCAATGTTTCAGTCTCCATGGGGCAAATGTTCCATGATATGCCCATTGGGGGTATGGGGAAGAGGCTGAGCTAGAGGCAAATGCAGAATAGGACTGTTGGCAACAAGAAGGAGGCAGAACTCAAAGATTACTGAAATTTGGAACACTCCGCAGATTATGCAGCAAATGAGAGGTCTAGTTTAATAGCTAAGTCTCTAAATAAATGGCTCAAAAAGTACATATTATATATTTAAAGAAAGTCTCTTGCAGCCCCTTCTGTGCCTATTATTCACAAATTTAAAGCTACAGATTAAAGTGGATAATATATCTCCTATGAATACAGGAATTGCTCTTTGTACTCTTTTAAAAGGCTGCAGCACACTGTCAATACCTAGATAACCATATAAATTAGACAGAGAAATTCCTATTAGAAGAGGTCATCTAGTCCACTCCCCTACCATTGTAGGACTTATTTAAAATTGGGGAAGAGGCATAGATGGTTCCGTGAACAGCAAGTTGTTTTATTAAGACAGTGAATGGGACTACTCTGTATTTGTCGGCAAACAATTATGATTTTATAACTTTCATCACCTTCATTAACACAAGAACTTCAGTAGCAGGAAAGAATGCTCAATTCACTCCAGAACATTTGGTAAAGCAGCACAAATTAATAATCTATTTAATTGTCATTTTCTTTCTGTGATTCCTTTATCATCATTTCTGATTGCCAAGATATGTGGTCAGTGTTGAAACCTTTCTATTCAGCCTGTTCTTACTTCCTGATTCATTTATGAACAAGCTGGTGTTTATGACAGCACAATCACTTTCATGACAGAAAACTGTAATGTCACAATTTGCAATGGCAGTTCTTTTTAAGATTAATTCTACATATCAGTGCTGAGGAGTGTTCTGAAGAACAATGATACTCATTTTAACACCCCATAATAAACATTTAGTGCACTAACCAGCATAGAGCACTGTTCACATAAATAACATGATTAATTTCAATGAATCCTCCTTGGTTTTGTCTCCCACTTGATGAACAACTTAAAATTGGCTGCAGAAGGAGAAAAATGCAAGAGGTGCAAAACAGGATTCACAGGGCTTATGATTTTTCCGCTCACTGCAACTTTGCCCCATTCTGTACAATGATAATTTATCCAAAGATTTGACATTTAAGCCTGCCTGTTTTGATAGCCTTATTTCAAATTTGACTTAGTGGTGATGTTACTAGCCAATTCTCCCAAGCCCTATGAAGTGATAAGAGTAATAGGAGAGAATGATGAATGAGTACAGAGGCAAGGATCTAGCCTAATTATAATTTTGAAAAGATCGAGGAAGAAAAGTAGTTCTTTGCCATCAGGGTAGGGGAGAAATATGAACATCCTTGAATCATGCAGCTCAGATGACTTAAAGCAATTCATAACCAACTACATAAATAGAATATATTGTCAGCAAACAGAAGTACAGAGTATCGTAACTGAAAACAGATTTGTCAATGTATCATTTGTAGTTTAGTAGACTTATAAAATGCATGTGCTAAATTGTATGATATTCAGAAATATAGGTAAAATGGATCTGGATATACGACACTACTGTAATGTAATCCTGCAGAGAGCTGTTGATCTGTATCTAAGGAAATTTTATTTACTGTCTCCTCCCACCCTTGATTTTTTAAGATATATCACTTCGAGTTCAAGTGAATCTTGTTTTACATGCATTTTGTTTTATTTACTTTGAAAGCTGCAACACGGCTGCCCTGAGTATTTTTGCTGTGTTTTGTCTTCTTAGAATCACAGACTTTTCATTGTGCTATCTCTCTTTCCCTTGTGTCTGTATTTTCTGCTGAAGTGTCTTGGTTGCTGTATCAGGTGAGACCCAGAGTGCTATCTTGTATTAATATAGATAGCCTGCAACTATGCCCCTTTGTACTGTGATCCTGATGGATATCACAAGCCTGGCTGGGTCAATAATTGGATGGGAGTACTCCAAGGAACATCCAGATACCATTGACCAAATGGGTGACTGACTGTACTCCTTCTGAGTCAATATTGATCAACGCCTTATCTTGGTGGCAGGGAAAATTGTGTTGCTGGAGGGATTTCTGAGGAGGTGGTGCTTAGATAATATAGTGATGAGCACATTAGAATTGCATAAGATAGGCAGATGTAAAACCAAAGTCCTGAACACTTACACTCCATAAAAACCCTGTGACACACTTTGCAAGAGAATGGATATTGACTTTGCCATCTCAGCCAATTTCCAGTACCAGGACTAATATTTACCCATTACATTCCTTTGGCAGTGCCACTTGGATAATGTGTACTTCACATCTCACCCAGAAACTGTGGTTGTAGTGTTGTGGTCTGTTAAACATTTGCTGTGTTTCAGCCCAAAGATGGCTGCACTTCATTGGTGGATGAAATTATCCTTGTGGGTTTGCAAAACACATGGAATAGGAAATAACCAGTCCTGGATCAGTGGCAGATTTAAGGTCAGATACCTGACAAACGACCAAGTCTAGAGATGGTTTATGTGTACCATTGGGAAGGGAAGATTCCTAGCACATTTGTCTTGCATACAATAGCAATGGAGGTTTTAGGCTTCGATGGACTGATCTAAACATCAGCAGTGGTGGGGTAAGCTTGGATCTGAGACAGACCATAATAATGGGATGTTAGTTCGTGCTTAGATACCATGGTTATGTGCCCTGAAGAAAAACCTATGGTAGACAGATGGAAGGTAAGCTGTCAACTTCCATTTCCATCCCTGTGTCTCCTATATCTATGTGCCTTCTCTCACTTTCTCTAAAATTCAACTTCTCTCTTCAAAGGGAATCTATTTTTCAAACATGCTTCCCCCAATGCCTCCCATTCCCTTTCAGTTTAGAGCTCTCACAACTCTGTGAGAGCCAAGGTTCTGAATAACTTGGATCGTGCATGTTACAGTATACACGATAACTGTATATCTGTTGTCCCTGCTTAACCTTCTAAAGCCATATTCTGACACTGTTTCAGGAAGTATCATTGTGACAGAGTGCAGGGAGCAAGCAGGTGAGCCTGCATTCTTATCACTCAGATATTTATTAGTTCCCCTGCAGGAAGCTGACGGGGGTAATTAGTCAGGCCAGTGTGCTGAGCCAATTACCCCATTAGCCAAGGGCTGATGAGAAGAGGCATCGGAAGGAAGTGGAAAGGGGAGAGGGAGGAACAGGGGCTAGCTGAGCCTAGCCACACAAAGACTTAGATTAGGGAGACTTCTGTTTCCTTAAGGCCCTGGTGAGAGGCCCAAAAGCTAGGATAATATCTAACTAGACTGTTGCATGGGGATTGTTGTGAAAAGGATGGAGGGAACTTAAAAGGACATGGTAAATGCACAACCAAGGGAGTCTGTGCAGTTTCTGGGAGGAGAAGTCAGGAGAGAGGAGCCATGATCCATGACAGTCATGTAGAGCTTCCAGTAAATATGCATAATGTGACTCTTTGTGATAGATGCTAGCATTTTGAGGGCTACCAGTGAATATACTGATGTGACCCATCTCCAGCTCTTTGGTTATGTAATGTAACGATTTCTTTTTCAATTCCATTCCTTCCATTTATTGCCCTCAAATTGCCCTAGTGATCTACTACACTAACAAACCCCATCTCTATTGCCATAGATTCAATAGAGTATGTACCTTGGTTTTGTACCAACAGTACCTTGAAGAAAATGTTGCTGGAAGAGAAAACTGTAATGTTACTCTTGAATGTCAGACCCAGAAACTTGAAGGTTCAAGGTTCCTTACTTCCTCCACTGACCCCTATGCTTCTAATAAGTTTTGGTTTACTGAGCATATGAGAACTCTGGGAATGGCTCTCACTGATATAATATATGAATGGCAGAATTCATATATTAGAATGATTAGGCAACTATTATACATGACCTTGTTATACGTGGATGTGGCATCCACATTTAACAATTTGTCCTGACAGTCAAAAATCTTGTCAAATATTGATCTGACATCAGATTCATGTATAACAAGATTTTTGATTGACAACTGAGCAACTGCCCAGAATGAAAACAAAACCCCCACTGACTTTAAAAGCTGAAACTGCCAGCTGGCAAGTTGGCTGTCCGTAGAATTTACCCACAGATGCACTATCTTATAACTTTAATTTTATATTGAAAATCCCCATATTGCGAACATTACAAAGACTGGATTTAACTTCTTAATAAATTTTTAAAGATAAAAGCTAAAGTAGCTTGTGTTTAAAACATGCTATAGAAAGCTATGTTTGGCAGTTTCAATTTTAGCACAGAGACAAGGGGTATCAAATCAGCAGCAAGAGTGTGGAGAGGCAGAATGGACTAAGGGTGACATAAGATAGGAAAAAATGTTTAAAAATATGAGATT
Source organism: Lepidochelys olivacea (assembly GCF_965140295.1). Classification (NCBI taxonomy): domain Eukaryota; kingdom Metazoa; phylum Chordata; order Testudines; family Cheloniidae; genus Lepidochelys; species Lepidochelys olivacea. The sequence continues at coordinate 69,065,619 of NC_140411.1, read as the reverse complement.
TTAGAATCCAGGTTTTATCATAAATAACAAACATTGTCATGACTTATGAAGTTGGCAGACACTGGACCAGAATAAAAGCCTTATCATTTTGGGTTGCTTTTCTATTACAATATTTATGCTACTCTGAAGAAAAGCTTTCTGGATTCTAGTGATTAGCAAGAGGTAGCAGAGGGAAGAGCGATGTCAGCCTTTGGAGGAGTCTGTGCAAAGGAGGTTGTGGCAGGCAAGAAGAAGAAAAAACAAGCTAGAGTGAAGAGATTAGGCATTCATCATTGAAGCTGCCACAAAACCCAAACCAGTCAAGATGAATATTCGGCAACAGAGAATTACTCATGCAGCATCAGTCATTGAAAGCAACCAAAGCTATGGCTGCAGAAATCTCATCCACAACCCAGGGATAGTTATAAGTTTACCTTTAAAATACACGGCAGCTACCTACTTGTGCTGTCTGTTGTGTTTCCAGGCAACAATGAATGCACTCATGAACGGACTCAAGAGACCTTCAGTCCTAAGACATTGTTCAAGGACCATTAGTGGTTCAGCAAAGAAAGGGCTAAAGAAAGCAAATCTTCAGATCACCAACGCAGTGGAAAATGCCTGATGCATTCCGGTAAATTAGACTAATTGTGATCAGCAGTTTACTTCCACTGACATCAACGGGCTTTGGATTAGGTCCTAACGGATCTTGCGTACTATATAGGCTGGATCAGGGGTCTGCAACCTTTCAGAAGTGGTGTGCCGAGTATTCATTTATTCACTTTAATTTAAGGTTTTGCGTGCCAGTAATACATTTTAACTTTTTTTTAGAAGGTCTCTCTCTATAAGTCTATATATTATATAACTAAACTACTGTCATTTGTAAAGTAAACAAGGTTTTCAAAATGTTTAAGAAGCTTCATTTAAAATTAAATTAAAATGCTGATCTTACGCTGCCAGCCCACTCAGCCCACTGTCAGCCTGGGGTTCCATTCACCTAGGCCGGCAGCAGGCTGAGTGAGGCCTGCAGCCAGGACATCGGCTGGCAAGGGGCTGGCAGCCAGAACCCCAGACCGGCCGCGGGCTGAGCGGGGCTGGCGGCCGGGACCCCAGAGCAGCAGTGGGCTAAGCAGCTCAGCCCGCTACCACTCAGCCTGCTGCTGGTCTGGGGTTCCATCCGCTGGCTCCTGCCAGCCAGGGTCCTGGCTGCCAGCCCCGCTCAGCCCGCTGCCAGTCTGGAGTCCCAGCCCTGCCCACATAGAGTGGGTACCTACCTTCTCCCTGGTTCTAGCCCATTCTCTTCCTCTCTCTCTGCACTGAGCTGAGGGTGGGAGTGCACTGAGCACAGGGCTGGGAGTGAAGAAGAAGGCTGGGGGTTGGGGTGTAAGGTCTGGCCAGAAGCTAGAATGAGGGAGGGGGCTTAGGGTTGGGGCAGGAGTTTTGGATGTGGAGTGCTTACCTGGGCAGCTCCCATTTGGTGCGAGGGTGCAGGTGGAAATTTGGAGGGGCGGTGTAGGAGCTCCCATTTGCTGCTCAGGGTGGGGGTGGGAATGTGGAGGGTGCAAGAGTCAGGGCACGGGGTTGGGGGTGTTTGAGGAGGGTGCAGGGGTCAGGACAGAGGGCTGGGGATGTGGGCTAGGGTTGTGGGGGTGCTCCCAGCCCCCTGCCCAGAGCGGCACACTGCAGGGGGCTGAAGGGGATATGCCCTGATTCCATCCCCACTTTCCCAAGGCCCCGTCCCCATCTCTTCTCCGCCTCCTCCCTGGATCAGCGAGCTTGCTGCGGCTCTGCTTCTCCCCATCCCTCGCAAGGGCCATCAGCTGATGGGCGGCAAGGAGGGAGAGGAGGAGGGGCAGGAACCCAGCACGCTGGGGGAAGAGGAGGGGGAGGGGAGAGCTTGCCTGCCCTGCAGCAGTAGCCGGCAGGACCAAGCTTCTTCACCCTGCCCCCGCAGGGGCAGGGGACAGAGAAGAGCGGGCCGGGGTGGCCAGGATTTTTAATGGCATGCTACGGCCTGCTGGAGGGCCGGCAGCTGGGACTCCGGCAGGCAGCAGTGTGCCATTAAAAATCGGCTCGCGTGCCATCTTTGGCAGGCGTGCCATAGGTTGCCGACCCCTGGGCTGGATTCACCCGTACACTGTGGCTGCTTTGTGTTACTCTGGTGACCCAAAGCATCCACTCCCATGATGTAACACAGCCATTAACCTAGCTTAGCTTGTTGGATAAGCCAGGTTTATGGCTTCTTTGTTTTGCTGGAGTAACAGTCAGCACCCAGAGCATATCAATAAATCTGGTTCTATAACTTTTAAACACATACAAATATGCACGATAAGTTCATTCTGTCTTTACCTTCAGTTTATCCCATACCTCAGAACACTTTAAAAACATTAAGAACACCTCTGTATGATATTTACTGAAGATGGGTATTATATCTTTTACACTTGGGTAAAGGGTGGCACAGAGACCTGATGATTAAAAATTGATGCCCTCTTGTATATGAAGTTTTGTGTGTGCAATTGTACTTCTACATTTTCACTTTCAGTTACAATGATTGCCCATATAAATAGCTAGATGGATGCCACAATAATCTACTGTGTCCAATTGCAAACATAGGCACACAGAAATGCATGTACACCCAGTCCTCTCCTTTTGAATATCATGTCCAGAGATTGTATCTAAAGGACTTGCCCAATGTCAGGAGTTCAAAGTACTGACTTCTAGTCTTCTGCTCTAATAACTAGATATAATGGTGCTCTGCTATGAGACAATAATTCCTGGGTTGGAATAGGAGTTATATTTGTCTCCCATAGACCCCTATATCCAAGGAAGGGGGGAAAATAGGAAACTCTCTTTGAGTGTATGTAGAGGTTTTGTTTTTTGCTTTATTCAGTGTAATCCACTATTAATTTCTAGAATCCTAAAACCTGCGGTGTTATGTTAACTGGCACTTTCATCTTGAGCCATAGCATCTATTAAGTGATGGCTTTCAAATCTCTACATTTGAAACCACTCTCAAATAAGAGAAACTGATAAATCTCTCCAGCCTGTGTATATGGCTGCAAAAGACTTATTTTTTTTAAAAAAGAACTTGTTTTCTATGAGTTGAGGGTGGCTTCAGACCAAGTTGCTGCTATTCCAAAGGCTTCAGACTACAGTCAACTGTGGCTGAATAGAATTGAGGTCTCAGTTCCTAAAGCATGTAGTTATATTCAAACATATTTTAAATAAAAACATGATCTGACATCAACTGTGCAATTATATTGGGTGAGATTTTGGACACTGAGGGTTGAGGGAGGCGATTAGTATGTGACAATTGCTGAGCTATTGCAGAACGCACAGTTACTAAGAACTCGTGTGTGTGAGAGAGAGAGAGAGAGAGAGAGAGAATCTTCCATCATCCTGGAATAACTTGTCAAACCTGATTTATTTCAGACAGGAGAAAACTTTCCAGCACAAATCAAGACAAGTGTTATGCTAACTTTTTGATACATATGCCAACATCCTGATCAGATCGGGACAGTAGCTGCAATAACTTTTGTCTTTGGATTATATGGCCCCCATATATTGGAATATGGACAGATGTATTGCAGGAGTTGCCACTGTATGAGTTTATTTGGGGTTTCTTTTGCTTTTCCATACTGTGGGACTTTCTCTTTCATTTTTTGGGTTATAACATCTGTCAGTTCTGTTTTATGGGTTTGTTTGTCTATAGAAAATGGAAAAAAGTAATGATTGTGTCAAGAGACCTCTTTTTTGAATCAATATCAATGTATCATTTTATATGATCATGAAGAATAGTCTTTTGTGACTTGCTTACAATAAAAACAAAGGGCCCAATTCTGATCTGGCTTACACCATGGTAAATTAGGATTAGCGTCACTGAATTTCACTAGTGTGAAATGAGTGAGATCAGAATAAGGTTCAAAGTTTTTCAAGACCAGACAGAGTATAAAAGAACGAACTCGTAAACTCCAAATATTGTTTTAACAGCCAGTTATTTAAAAACAGGTTTTAAATCTCTGTTTCCCCTGAAAATGTTTTAATTGGCTATAAGTGGAATAACACACTCTAGGCCATGCAGCTGTTGTGAGAATACCAAGCTTCTCTTGCCTCCCTATGTATCCAAGCTGTGCAGTTATCTCATACCAGCTGTGCACGCTGTCTCATGTTATTAACTCCGGTAGGAAGCCTGGGGAGCTGCTGAGTGGCCTCTACTTCAACAGGATCCTTCTGCTGGCTTTGTCAAGGTGTGCATTAAGTGGACACTTTCAAAACAAGGCAGTCTCTTAATGGAGATCCTCTGGCAACTCAAACTGAGAAACAGAAAGGGTGGCCATTCTTCTCCCTATCCTGCTTAAGGCTCATGCTGCGCTGAGAACAAGCTGGAATAATCAGAGTAGAGTTCAATGGGAACATCAGTTTTGGCCCATAATACTGTTTGCAGGAGGCTTTTCTTTAAGAGGGAGACTAGCCCCATGGTTAGGATGCCAATCTGGATTCAAGAGGCTTGGGTTCAATTCCTTACTCCTCTTCAGACTCCTCTAAAACTTAGGGCATGTCTACACTTCAAGCTGGAGTAATAAATCCTAGACATACCTGCACTAGCTGTAATCATGCTAAAAGTGTAGGTGTGGGAGGACTTAGCTGCCCTGAGTCTGTACCTCTCTAAGATGCTAGGAATATACTTGGGTAAACTACCTTTTGTGGCTACCTCTGTTTTTAACATGGTAGCTAGATCAGAGCTGGAGTGGGTATGTCTCCTCAAGCTGGAATTTATACCACTAATTTGAAGTTAGATATACCTCAAGTCTCTCTAGATCAGTTTTCCATCTATGAAATGGGTATAATAATACTTCTCTACTTCACTGGAGTGTTTTGAGGCTCCATACATTAAAGACTGCGAGGTGCTCAGAATCAGTGGTGATAGAGGTCATGTAAGTACCCAGCGAGGTCCTCAGAATCAGTGGTGATGGAGGTCATGTAAGAAGTGTTCAGTATTTAGAATTTGCTATTTGATCTGTATGACCAGTCAGAAAGTCATGGTTCCCTGATTAACTGACCTAACCTTTATAAACAGAAGCAGTGTGTGACAAAAACATTGGGGTGTTGAATCTCCCAAGGAGAGTGTGGGGAGAACTTTAGGGTGATGGAGCAGGAAATAAACAGGCCTAGGAATTGTAAGGATAATTAAAATCTTTTCCTGCATTTGCACAGGAAAACATTATATTTGGCTATGTACGTTAGCTCTAGTTTTAAAAAGTATCTGGTTCCTTTTCTGACTAAGGGAGAGAAAAAGCTATAAGTCAAATTTATGAGCTAACAGACTTTGCAAACAGTTTTCTGTTGTCATGTTCATGCCAAGTAATTGCTATGGCTATTGCTGGGGCACCAAATTTATCTTTGACTTTCCTGTCAGCAGCCCTGTTGCAATGATCACAGACACCTGTATGACCACAGGATTGTTCTGCTGCAGTTTCCATGGTATGCATCCAATGAAGTGAGCTGTAGCTCACGAAAGCTCATGCTCAAATAAATTGGTTAGTCTCTAATGTGCCACAAGTACTCCTTTTCTTTTTGCGAATACAGACTAACACGGCTGTTACTCTGAAACGAACCATTTATGGTATGGGGCGTTGTTGAATACAGTTGAGGTTGTCCACAGGTACTAAAGTGTCTAGTTTAATATCTAGCTATGCTGCTCACATCCTGCTCCACATTGTGGGGACGGAGTATTTTTCAAAGTGCAGCCTGTCTTCCTGTCTGTTGCTTATGCGGAGTGTTCCCTTAGTTGTATTTAGATACATAGTTTGAAAATCACTGACTTTCTCACTCTCCTATTTTCTTCCCACCTCTAACATTCCTGTTCCCAAAATATCCAAAGCCAGGCGAACATGTCTGTATGAATATATTCCTCCACATGTGAATGCTCTTTTTTCTCCTAAATATTTGTGTGAACTAAATTCTGTTGGCATGAATGTTCTCACTAAAGTAAACCTGAAAGAGTACATCTATGGCTGGAATGAAACATGGTTTGAATGATGTGAAAATGCTTTGGAATGATTTCCTCACACTATTTGCCTGTAGCTGATTATATGATGGTTGCTCTGTCTGTTTACATCATTATGGCACTACTGAGCCTTATCCATTACTTTATAAAGTGCTTTGATATTTCTTGACCATGAACAGCACTATGTAAATCAAATTCCATATTGCTATGGACAAGACTGAATAAATACCCCTGTATTGTTGAAGACATATTTTGCGAGTGAAAGCCTGGTGCCAGAATTCAATGGCTAAACTCCCATTGACTTCAATAGGGTCTGGATTTCATGCTCTGTGTGTATATTGGTTAGGTGTTCCTTCAAATTCAAAGGCTATTATATATATATATATATATATGATACAATCATCTCTGTGCTGTTCTACATCCAATTATTCTTTACTTTGGAAATATGTACAGCGAGTGGCATTGTGATGTAGAATGCAGAAATGGTGCTAATGGAATCTATTATGGCATTTGGCACAAATGATAATGGTTAAAAGAGGTGAAAAATGTCTGCTGCCCAGCTAATGAAAAGTAATTTATGATAAAAATTAAATATCTAAGCTCTAGTTATACATTCTGCAGTGTTCTGGGCAATTGCTGTCAGACTTTAGATCTAGTTTTGAGATATAAAGGTTGCAGACATGAATATGCCAATCAAACCCTATAGAATGGAATACTTTTATTTTAATACAAATATCTGCACTCTTAAAACTTCCAAATTTTGTATAACAAGTGTTTTTTAAACTAGGGTAGAGAGGGAGAGAGGTCAGCAATAGCTAAACCATAGGAAGGGGCTAACTCTACTTCATTTATCTGATTCACCTACTCTTTCAGGCTGTTTTCATTGTGTATAATAAGGGTTGCTACAAACCACTGACTCCCTCAAAAAGAAGAAATTGCCACCTGGTGAACGTGTGGTTGTTATGTCGATACTGATTATAAATTAGGATTAGAAACATGCAGAAATGAGAATATCTACTACCTGCTCAATACTAAATTGTAACTAATGAATACTCACTTGCCTATTGTAATCTAACCTAATTACCTGTAAAGATTCAGATAGATTTCACTTGACCCCCAAACTTAGTACCATTAGCTGCTTCTTGGCTCAATACTAAGTGAAAATGCAATTAGACAGTAGAGCACAAAAAGGTTGAATCCTCAGCAATATGTCAGTCTATTGCATAATGTGGGAAAAACTCAATTGTTTCAGTGAGATCCCATTAAATTTTTTAACAATCTGTTAAAATAGAGCACTGGTATGACATTTTCGTCTGTACCACTATTGTTCTGCAGAGTATGTCAGTGCTCTACCCTATCCAAATTTGATCAGTAACAACTGTAGGAAGGACAAAATAGAAAAGGCAACCACTAGGCACATACAGGGGGAAAAATTCCTCCACAGTCCACCAAACCTTAAAATTCTTACCCATTTTTTTTCTCAGTCCCTACTAAGACAAAATCCCTGAAGTCAATGGGAGCTTGTCAGAATAAGGAATGAATAGAAACTGTGTAAAGACATCCTAATTTGGTCCTAGCTCATTAGTATTGTGATGCCTGAGACTTTTAAAAAGAGAGAGAATGTCCCAAGAAGTAAAATGATCTGATGGCAGCAGATCCCTCTGAGAATGATACATAATAAATAGAATCTCCATGACAATCTTATGCAGGAAATTGCACTAGTATTTCCAAATTTTCTAAGGAAGGATTTCACTGCCCTATTTAAATAATTTAAATTTGTTTCTGCATCAGTACTGATTCTCTATACTAGTCAAATTCTCTGTAAAAATAGAAAGTGGGTGTGGAGCACCATGATTGTTTTTGTACCTGGCTCCATTAACTGTTCTCACACACACACACACACTCACTCTCTCTCTTTTGCCTCGTGGGCTTGATTAGAAAGAGGACCTTTTTGGATACTTTTCTTCCTGACTTATTTCTCCCGCTGACTCCCAGTACCACAAGACTATGCAATGCCCCCAACACACTTTAACAATGGCAGTTGGGGCAGATCCAGAATTGGTGGCCTGTTTCTCTTATTTTGAGCAGTTTAAACACTGACCAAGTGCCCTCCTACCCTGTTGACAAAGTGAAAGATTCTGGTTTTGGCCCACCTCTACTGGCATTCCTGTTTACTTGGTCGCATAGTACAAACGCAAACGGATGTTACATGAAATCACAATACCATCAAGTTTTAAATGGAAGAAAGGAAATATTTTAAAGAAAATAACCCAAGGAATTTAGTGCCTTGTGATAGCATTGAAACAAAAAGCTTTGCAAGGGTCAAAACTGGTTTGGATGAATAGGAATAAGAGAAGTCTCTGCAGTTACACTAGGTATTATGTTATTGAAATGATTAAGATAGGTATTCCAGGGGAGTGGATGTCTTTATGTTTCGTACAGTGCCAAGCACATTGTTGGTGAGAAACGAAAATAAATAAGTTAAATCCTAAAAATAGCAGCTGTCAGTCCCCAAACCTTGAGCCAAAAAACTGAGCCCCCAGTTGGGAGCATGGAAGAAGTTTTCATTCATGATACGGAGGCCCCGGCTTACCAAGGTACTTATGCACATATCAGTTTTATAGTTAGGTACATACTTAAGCACCCTGCTGAACTGAGGCCATATTGTAGCAATGGAAAATTGACCAAATATATTATGAATAGAACTGGTCAGGATTTTTACATCAATGATTATTCAAAGGAAAATATGCTTTCTGCAGTCAGTTTTGTTCTGTGGGAAAATGTTGATTTAGCTGAAATTTTTTAATTTTCCATTGAGAAAGATAAAAATGAAATATTTAGTTTCAGTTTAGGTCAACATTAATGTGCATCTACCTGAGCCACTGCAGTGCCTCATGGGAGTGGCCTTTTGGTTGTCCCATGAACTCATTCCTCCTGAGGCTGGGGTCCTCAGCTGGACTACATTTCCCAAGATGCAGCATCACCTCCCCTCTGGCTGAGCCTATATAGTGCATCATGGGAGTCCCCTGACTGTGGTGCGTCACAAGAGAAGTAGTTCAAGTGGGAAGCCAAACCCATACAGGAGAATGGGGGCATGATGAGGCAGCTGAACTGCAACTCCCATGAAGCACCACAGCAACTCTGGGAGATACATCTTAACATCAATCCAATCCAAAATTAAATGCTCCAACTCTTCCAAGTGGAAATTTTTCAGAATGTTTTGTGCTACCAAAATTTTTCAACTTTGTCTTAATTTGGAATGACAACAAATGCCAAAACATCAGAATTTCCTGTGGAATGGAAATTCCATTTTTGATCAGCTCTAACTGAGGCATTTTTGTCTTTCTTTTAAATATCAGGCAGACGTCACAGAACTAGATGGATCATTGGCCTTTCCATGATATAGCTGTTCCTATGGTCCTAGAATACACTGTCTCTCAATACCAAAGTGAGGACTTGGATTTAGCATAGAACTGATATGCTGGATTCCTTTTTCCTTAATGGAGACTGAATATTTTATCTGTCCTCTCAACAGCTGAATATCTTTATTGAATTTTGTCTTGATAAAAATTGAAAATGTTACAGATAAAAAAGAATTGTACATATACATACAATTGGGGTGAAAATGCAACTTGGGAAGGGTTATTCACACACACGCACACACACACACATCTTTTTAATATTTAATTTTTTCAGGTGAATAAGATTGCACATGAACAGACTTGGTAAATGCTGTGCAAAAAATTGCTGTGCCAAATGGGCATTAAATTGGATAATATTATTGAAAATATTGAAATTGGATAATATTATTTAAAATTCATGCTAGCATTTTCTCTGTTCGCTACATAGTATAAATGCATCATGTGATGCTCTAGAGAGCATCCCTCTGTGCTACAAAGTCTAACTTCTACTCATCTTTAATGTTCAAAAAGTAGTAGCAGTCATTATTAACTATCCAATAACATTAACTGTTTCCTCTACTTGTCTAGGTCCCTTTCTCCTTATACACTTTCCTTGACAAGGTGATGAACTAGTTTCATTCTGTTAATATAAGATGCCCAAACTTGGAACAGTGTCATCTCAACTTGAAACAGCTCCTTTAATTGTTCCCTCAACTATACTTTCTTTTCAGAGTAGCCGCCATGTTAGTCTGTATCCGCAAAAAGAAAAGGAGTACTTGTGGCACCTTAAAGACTAACAAATAAGGTGCCACAAGTACTCCTTTTCTTTTTTCTTTCTTTTATTCCCCTCATCCTCTTTATTTATTCCCTCCTTTGTGTAAGGGACCAGAGTGTAGTCAGTCTGGCCTAGTGGTCACGGCTGGGCTACGGTCCACACATCAGGTATGCTAGTTAGTGAGCTGGAGTCAGAGGAATCACTAGAGCCAAGTTCAGTAAACAAGTTCAGAGTTGGGTCAGAGTCAGGCCGAAGTCAGAGACTGGAGATCAGGGGTAGTAAAGGTGGACTCAGGAGGTAGGAATCGGGGTCACGCTCAGGCTGGAGTTGGAGATTGGAGATCAGGAGATGAGGTGAGTTCTAGAGTCACAGCAGGCCCAAAGTCTATGTGGTTGTCCAAACAACTTCTTGGGCTGCTTTAAGCCCTCCAGGGTTAAATAGGGCACTTGGCCAATCAGAGGGCCACAAGGTACCATCACTCTGGGTCTCTTGGCCAGTACTTCCTGCAGCGCCTGCTACCTAAAGTGCTCCTTGGGTGTGGTTCTGCATGGCTTCCTGGTGATACTATAAGAACATCAGCCATCTCAGATTCTGCAGACTGGGGTTCTAGTCCATGGATCCTTATACTTTCACCTTTCTGATATCCACTGCATTAAAAAAATCTTACTATCTCAATCCCTTTCCATTTCCTGTATTTTAATCCTGTCCTCCTACCCTTGTTCACTACATTACCATCGCTGAGAACAACCCGTTTGCCGGTGGCAACTCTCTGAAATGTGATTCATCTGCCTCCTTAAAAAGCCTACCTTAAAAATTCTACCACTTAATCCCTGACCTTTATTTTCTCAAGAGCTCGAAAAGGGGGCATCTCATCTCTCCAGTCACCAATCAGAGAAGCTTCCTTCATCACTCTCATCTCATTTTTCACCTCTCCAATCACCAACCAAAATAGCTCTTCTCGTCTCTCCAATCACTATTCGTGACAATATCTGCACTGATTTCAGTCTGAGTACAGTTCTGCAGATAGTACAGAAACTGCTTTTCTTCCTCTAGTTAACATCCTTCTTGCCCTTTTCCCTCATCCTCCTGGACTGCCGTTCATCTTTTAATTCTGTGGATCACTCTGTCCTCCTGTCCATAGCTAGACAGACATCTCTGATTCTCTCCTGTCACAGCTCAATGTTTTCCAGTCAAAATTTGCTTTTTCTCTGGTATTGCTTTGCCCTTTGTGCTAAGACCCTTTCTCTGTACAATTCCACAATGTGAATTTCTTGTCCTTCTTCTCTTTTCCATATACCAGTACCACCTTCATTAAATCATCTTCTCTACCTTTAATAGCTTACTATGTTCCATATCTATATCTATCTATCTATCAGTCACAAAAAATAAGTTAAAAGAACATGATTAACATAGCAAAGTAAAGGTTAGCAAATACTAGAATTAAGGTTGCCTTGCAACTTTAATTTGGCCAATTTTTTGCATATGCATTATGGTACAGTCTTTAATTACATGATTACATACTGTTTTTTCTACATGACCCCTACTTCATTCAGTAAACAGTATAGTTTGTGCTCATTTAATTAGCAGCTACTCAAAATTCCATACTGTACACTGAATGAGGCAGGGGTTCTGTGGAAAAAACAGTATCTCAGTCCCCATCTCTCCCCAGCTCAATCTCAGTCTCCTTGCTCAACCCGTTCCAGCCTTCCCTCCTCATTACTGTCTCCAAGCTCCTGACTCCCTTTCCCCGGCTCTCAGGCCCAGTCTCCTTGCCCAGCCAGTCCCAGTTCCTCATCCCTACACCTCCAGTCCCAGTATCACCAGCCTTCTTGTCCCAGTCGCCTCCTTTCCCTCTCCCTGGTCTGGTTTTTCACCTCTCTTCATTCAAATCAGACAGCTTCCTCCTCCATGCTGCCTGGGTACCAGGAGGGGGGTCACTGAGAGCATAGGAAGGACAGGCTCCCTTCTCTCGGTTCCAGTGCCCAGGCCCACTCCATTCCAAAGCAGCTGGAAGCAGCCACTAAAGGGAAAGTCTGCCTTTGTCCTGTATTCCTGGGCTGCAGCATGCTTGGTCGCTCTATGGCAGTGATGGGTAACCTGCGGCCCGCGGACCATATGTGCGCCCATCAGGGTAATCTGATTGCGGGCCGTGAGACATTTTGCTGACGTTGACCGCCCCAGTGGTTCGCTGTTCCCAGCCAATGGGAGCTGTGGGAAGCGGTGGGCTGCAGGGACATGCTGGTCTGGCACACGCTTTCATTCTCTCTTTTTCTCTGTGAACTGGGAAACCTCTGATCTGGCTCTCTGGTGATAGCCATGAGGGGTCGGGGGGAATGGACTACTGGGACTATGTGCTGGATTTGGGGGGAATTCATGAGGATGTGGAGCCTGGGTCAGCTCTCTCTTTCTCCTTCAGTGGGAGGTGTGGTGTTTCTTCCTATACAGTGCCCTAGAGGAAGGGGTATGGGACTATATGTCTACCATGGAGTGTGGAGCCCAGACTGCTCTCTTCCTCCATCCCCTCCAGCTGCTTGAGGAGCTCCCAGGCAGTCTCAGTTTAGTGTGTGTGTGGCTGGAGGTGCTTTGGCAGCAGTCCAGCCTTGGAACATTATTATTTAATTATTACTTTGATTAAGGCTGCCAACATTTTCCTGAGGAAGGGAAATGGCAATCAGCAAAGGCTGGCATGGAATTTCATGGGACAGAGAGAAGGCCCTTCTCTAACCTGCGATCTTCTCCCCTGCCAAACATCAAAGACCTGCTGCATAAAGTGGAGGTATGAGAACTGCTGAAAGAAAATATCACAGCATCTTTTATAATGGAAGGCAGGATAGGTGTGGTAGGGGGCACTACCAGTTCCCCACTGTAAAATATATATATATGTACACACACACACACACGACTTGCATAAGTTACAGAAGTCTTAGAGCTGCTAGCAGCCCAAAGAGGCTGTTACAACAGCCTGGGATCACCAGTGTACAGGGAAGGCTAGTCATCCCCTTTTTCACCTGCCCATGCCTCCTATCCTGGCCCCAGGAAGGAATGAAGGTCTAAAAGTTGTTATATCTGCTTTATGCTACCTGCGGCTGGGGAGGAATCTCCCATGGCTGGCTCCAATAGGTACAGCACAAAGTGGCCCTCATTCAGGGAAGCGTTTAGGTTACTGTCTATCCTATGTATTTCTAATGAGACACACTACCATGATATCAGGACATCTCCTGTATTTCTGTGTATTATTAGTATATTACCTTTGGTGTGTGATTGGTCACTTAAGTCACATGGCACAATTTCTGCTTCCTGATTGGATGACTGAAATTTTCTAAATAGGAGAATAACTAATGACAGAGTAAATAATGGTATGAACTTTTGGATGGAAAATCATTTGTGCTAAAATTCATGACACATTTAGGATTTGCAAACATTTTCACAAGTAAGCCAGATGTCATCAAAATACTCATAAACAAGGAATAATATACCCCACAAATAACAGCACGGTGAACTCACCATATTTATCTGTAAAAATATTCACAAATCACTCTTTGGATTATCCTGCCAGCACTAGTTATAGCTTTGCTTCAATAATTCTAATATTAATTGCAGAATACTCCTGTGACCTGGCTAGAAACTGCTCATAGACTTTAAGGTCAGAAGGGACCATTGTGATATCTAGTCTGACCTCCTGTACATTGCATGCCACAGAACCTCACCCACTCCTGAAATAGACCCATAACCTCTGGCTGAGTTACTGAAGTCCTCAAATAATGGTTTAAAGACTTCAAGTTACAAAGAATTCACCATTTACACTAGTTTAAACCCGCAAGTCCCCCACGCCCCACGCTGCAGAGGAATGTGAAAATCCCCCAGGGTCTCTGCCAATCTGACAAAGGGAAAATTCCTTCCCACCCCCAAATATGATGATCAGTTAGACCCCGAGAATGTGGGCAAGACCTATCTGGTGGATACCTGGGAAAGAATTCTCTGTAGTAACTCAGAGCCTTCCCCATCTAGTGTCCCATCTCCAGCAGCTAGGGATTTTTGCTACTGGCAATTATGGATTGGCCACATGCCATTGTACGCAGTCCCATCATACCATCCCGTCTATAAAATTATCAAGCTCAGTCTTGAAACCAGTTAGGTTTTTGCCTCCATTGCTCCCTTGGGAAGCCTGTTCCAGAACTTTACTCTTCCAGTGGTTAGAAACCTTCACCTAATTTCAAGCCTAAACTTGTTCATGGCCAGTTTATAGCCATTTCTTCTTGTGTCCACATTGGTGCTTAACTTAAATGTTTCCTCTTCCTGCTTGTTATTTTCCCTCTGATGTATTTATACAGAGCAATCATATATTCCCTCAGCTTTCTTTTGGTTAGGCTAAACAAGCCAAGCTCTTTGAGTCTCCTTTCATAAGGCAGGTTTTCCATTCCTCAGATCATGCTAATAGCCCTTCTCTGTACCTGTTCCAGTTTGAATTCATCTTTTCTTAAACATGGAAGACCAGAAATGCACACAGTATTCCAGATAAGGTCTCATGAGTGCCTTGTATAATGGTACTAACACTTCCCTATCTCTACTGAAAATACCTTGCCTGAAGTACCTAGGACAGCATTAGCCGTTTTCATGGCCACATCACCTTGACAGCTCATAGTAATTCTGTGATCAATCAACACACCGAGGTCTTTCCCCTCCTCTGTCACTTCCAACTTATAAGTCCCAACTTATAGCAAAATATTCTTGTTGTTAGTCCCTAAATGTATGATCTTGCAATTGTACTGTTAAATTTCATCCATTTTTATTACTCCAGTTTACAAGGTCATCCAGATATTCTTGTATGATATTCCAGTCCTCCTCCATATTGACTATACCTCCCAACTTTGTGTCATCTGCAAATTTTATTAGTACACACCCATTTTTATGCCAAGCTCAGCAACAAATCTGAGATAAGATTGGTCCCAAGACAGATCCCTGAGAATCTCCATGAGTAACCTCCCTCCAGACTGATAGATGACCAATTATAGTCGCCCTTTTAACCGATTCCTTATCCACCTTTCAGTTCTCATATTAATCCCCATCTTCTCCAATTTAACTAATAATTTCCCATGTGAAATTGTATCAAAAGCCTCACTGAAATCCAGGTAGACTAGATCTATTGCATTTTCTTTGTCTAAAATATCAGTTACCTTCTCAAAGAAGGAGATCAGGGTGGTCTGACACGATCTACCTTTTGTAAAACCATGTTGTATTTTATCCCAATTGCCATTCACCTCTATGTCCTTATCTATTTCCTCTTTCAAAATTTGTTCCAAGACCTTGCATACAATTGAGGTCAAACTAACAGGCCTGTAGTTTCCTGCATTACTTTTCCTCCCTTTCTTAAAAATAGGAACTATATTCTCCAGTCATAGGGTATGACTCCTGAGTTAATAAAGTCATTAAAATCCTTGCTATTGGGATTGCAATTTCATGTGTCAGTTCCTTTAATATTCTAGGATGGAGATTATCTCTCCACTCCCCCCATCTCCCCATTTAGTCCCATTAAACTGTTTGAGTTTGACTTCCATCTCAGATGTGATCATTTCTACCTCCATATTCTCATTGCCATTAGTCACCCTGTCGCTACCCCTAAGCTCTTCATTAGCCTAATTAAAAACCGAGGCAAAGTATTTGTTTGGGTGTTGGGCCATGCCTAGATAATCTTTAATCTCCACCCCCTCCTCAGTGCTTAGTGGTCTCACTTCTTCTTTCCTTTATATGGCTATAGAACCTTTTACTATTGGTTTTAATTCTCTTTGCAAGGTCCAACTCTGCTTGGCTTTGTGCAGTTCTCACTTTATCCTTACACTTTCTAAGATCCAAGAGGTAGCTTTCTTTGCTGATCCCTCTGACCTTCCATTCCTTGTAGGCTTTCTACTTTCTCTTAATCACCTGTTTGAGACGCTTGCTCATCCACCTCAGTCTGCAATCCCTCCCTAAAACTTTCCCCCTTTGCTTGGGATACAGGTTTGAGATAGCTTCTGCAACTTTGAATTAAACTAATTCCAAGCCACCTCCACATTCAGATCCTTGAGTTCTTCACTTCTGTCCACTTCACCAATTAATTCCCTTACTTTTTAAAAATTAGCTCTTTTGAAATCAAGGACTTTTGTTGTAGATCTACGTTTGTTTATCCTTTCATTTAGTTTAAATTGAATTAACTCATGATCAGTCAAACCAAGGCCGTCCTCTACAACCAGTTCTACTATGAGAGCCTTACTACTCACCAATACAAAATCTAAAATGGTATCACCTCTTGTTGGTTCAGCAACTATTTGGTGAAGAAATCTGTCAGCTACCACATCCAGGAAAATCTGGGCCCTACTATTGTTACTTGTCCTCCAATCTATATCTGGGAAGTTAAAGTCTCCCATAATCACAAAATTCCCAGTAATATTTATTTCACTAAAAACATTAAAGAAGACTCTATCCATATCCAAATCGGATCCCGTTTGTCTATAGCACACCACAAGCATTACTTCTTTATCTAACAAAAAATATACCCAGGTTAATCAGGGCCAGATTAACTTTTTGTGGGCCTGGCTCCAAACATATTTGCAAGCCCCCATGGGGAATGATTGTAAAAGACCGGAGATCGACACAGGAGTTGTCTTTGACATAGCACACAGCTACACAGGTTTTATTTACAATATTTACAAGTTTAAGTTGAGATGGAGGTGGTTGCCATTAGGGTACCCGCAATGGTAGCTCTAGGGCAAAAAGAATACACACAAGTGCACATAAAATAAATTCTAAAAGAAAAAAAATACAAAATAAAACACAGTGGGTAAAAACAGCTAAGAAAAGCCAAAGCTGCCAAAGCACCAGCCATGTGCTGCTTCCACTAAAAGGGAACCATCACACTGTCTCACCCTTCACATTTCTCATATGAACTATCAGGGCTTGAATTAAATTTTTGTATAAATTTGGGGTGAATTTAAAAAAAACTGTTCAAAATGTTTAAAAAAATAAAAAAATATGAATAACTTTAATACATTTTATTTACAGCGTCATGATTCATACTAGTCTTGCTAGTCCTTCCCTCTAGGCAGAGAGGCACAGAGAGTAGGATCAGGACCAACCGTGCCCCCAAAAGACCAGACCAACCCTCCAAATCAGACCACACTCAGATCCCTCCCCAGACCAAACTGGACCAGACCTGCATCTCTCCCCAGACTGAGCCCCCCAAAACTGATCCAGACCCGCATCCCTCCCCAGGCTGACCCCCCTGTGACATTCCCCTCTGGTGTTGTCTGGACCAGTGATCTGCTAGGCCTCTCCTATCCTTGACTCTGGGAGCCAGCCTTACCCTGCTCTGTGGTGAGAGTCCCCACTCCTGGGCTGTTCACGTACAGCCTCTGGCATGTAAACTGCTCCCAGCTACTTGCAAGTGAATGGCACTAGCCAATATCTCCGGTCCCAGACACAGCCCTGGGAACCTCCGACTTGCAGCGTCCAGTTATGCCTGCTGGATGCTGCAAGCTTATATAAGTTTGTCAATTTAACAAATAAATTAATATATACCAGGCTTGTTCTCCCAAGGGGAGTCTCTGACACACTGCAAACCAAATGCACTGCTTCAGGTAGAATAAACAAAGATTTATTAACTATAAAGGTAAATTTAAGTGATTATAAGTCAAAGCATAAGAAGTCAGATTTGGTCAAATGAAATAAAATCAAAATGCATTCTAAGCCGATCTTAACACTTTCAGTGTCCTTAAAAGTTTAGATGCTTCTCACCATTTAGATTAGATGCTGGTTACTTTTCAGTCAGGCTCTCCCCTTTGATCAGCATTTCAGTCACTTGGTGGTAGTGGTGTCTGTAGATGTAGGTGGAAGAGAGAGAGCATGGCAAAATGTCTCTCCCTTGTATCATGTCCTTTCTTTCCTCCTGGCTTTGCCCCCCCCTCCCCTTCAGAGTCAGGAGAGCATTACCACATCGCAGTCCCAAACTGCCCAAAGGAAGGGGGTGACTCCCTCAAGGGTCTAACCGATTCTTTTCTTGCTGCCTAAGCCAGTGTCCATTGTTCCTGTGTGGGTTTGTCCCATCCATGTCCTGTTGTGGTGTGAACCGCTTCTCTGTTCTTGGAGAGTTTTTGCATGGGCTTGCTTTAAGCCATGAGGATACATTTTCAGCCTCATAACTATATACATGAAATTATAACGCATAACCTTACTATAACAATATGGGGCATCAGGGAAGAGTTGGGGCAGGAGGCAGGGCAGGGGTGTTCAGTTTTGTGGGATTAGAAAGTTGGCAACCCTAAGCCCGTAAGGGACCCAGGAGCCCAGGGAGGAGGCGGGGGCCATGTGATCTGCGTGCAGGTGCCACAGGGGAGCCCAACTCCTGTGCGGCAGCCATGAACCCTGACCCAGGCATGCCAAGCCTCCCCTCCCGCCCCAGCTGTACCAAATAGTATGAGCTGCTGGGGAGAGGTGGAACCGGACACACCACCCTGCCTCCTGCTCGCTGCCTCTGCCTGCTCTGCTCAGGACAGACAGCTGCTGCCCTCATCCCCCGCACACACACACACCCAACCCAGGATTAAGGGGCTCTTCCCAAGTGTGGGCCTGGTGCCATGGAGCCACTTGCACCATTATAAACCCGGTACTGCCCAGCTATGAAGGAAAGCTCCATCTAGGAAACCTAAATGCCTCTCCCAGGTGTTTCTCATGGTGATTTGAGGATCTTCCTTAATATATGGCAAAGAACATAGGGTTCTCAGTTTATTACAGCCAGATCCTGGCATCCAGGTTTCTTCACTCTGCCGAGATCAGTAAGGTGGCTTTCAGCCATCTTTATTTTCCCTATTCCTATGTCGGCTCCACTGGTTTCTTATAATGTGGACTAAAGTCTGCTCTATATTAGACTTGTTGCATGCAACTTCAACACTTGTTCTAGTCACCAGAGATCATGGCAGTGCAGAGACACTATTAGTCACACACTCTTTCTCTAAGCTATGCCCTTTCCTGATTCTTTGGCATCACTTCATGAGCTGGATGGAAAAGGAACTTGGAGCTTATATAATATTTCAGACAATATAATTTCACCCTTTTCTGAAAAAAAGTAATTAGATATCATTAACATTTTACTTTATAAAACACAGTAAGTGTAGAAAATCAAAGTGTGCCTTTGAAACTGTCCAATATAATAACCTTTGCACAATAGACTTTTCATGCAACTACAGTAAGTATCAAACAGAACTATGTGTTCATTATTTTAATCAAATTATCTTTCAACATCTGAAGCAACTCCTTTTGTCACTGATTTCCCAGCTTTTAATTTTATTTTAAATTCAGTAGCAAGACCATGAGTCTTTTCTTGATCATAGGTGTCTTTGGATCCAGAATAAGATTATGATCAGAAAGTATAACAAGAGTTTTTGAAAGTTTAACAAAGTATCTAAGGGGAATTGGAGCAATCACAGGTTTTGTAAAGAGATATGGATTCTACCTCTAGATTGCTGGTATGAATCCAACCTACATAGGTAAAACTACAATAATTATGTACACAGTGGTGACCCTTAAATATATGGCAATTTTCCCTACAAAATTGATAATCCTACTGTGACATTACACCTCATATTCTTCATAGAGATATTATTATGAGATGGTTATGGCATAATTATGATGCATTTTGTACAAGACAGGGAATGTAAGGTGTCATTGGAAAAGTTATGATTTGCTGAATATGATTATCCTATTTGCATGTATGTGTCATTTTTGTATCTGAAGTTATAAATATTTATTATGGATCTGTATTTCAGATGGGCTTACTCTTGAAAACTCCCACAGCAAGCGTTTCAGGTACAACAATGAAGAAGCCAGACAGTGCTAATAGTTCATCAACAAAGACTGAACTGGGGAAAGTGCTGGGCCAAGGCTAAAGGGATTTCTAGCCTGTGTATGAAAAACCTGGGGATTCCAAGCTGTAAAGCAAGTGCAACTTGTACCTTGAGAATCTGCCGGTCTGCTTGTATCATTAGCCAGGGTGAGAATTTGCTAATTCATATCCTATCTTTCTAGTATTTTAGGCTTAGTTTGCATTTTTGTTTTTTACTGGGTAATCTGCTTTGATCTGTTTGCTAGGACGTATAATAACTTAAAATCTATATTTTTGTAATTAATAAACGTATTTTATGCTTTAATCTAAACCAGTAAGCTTAGAGCGAAGTGCCTGGAAATCTTAGCTCAATGGGTGGGAATTGTTGCATATTCCTTTCCACATTGCGGGAGGGCAAACTCTGAATTTATGCTGTACAGGTTTCTGTGCAGTGCAAGATGGTATAATTTTGGGTTTATACTCAGGGGGATGGGGGAACAGATGCCTGGGGAACTGGGAATTATCTTGGCTGTGGACTCTCTATTGTTGGTTCATGCAGTGGCTGGGCAGAGAACCTGCAGGTAACTGCAGCTGAGTGTGTCCCTACCTGTGTGAATGATGGTGGAAGTGTAAGACCAGGAGCGGGTCTGCAGCTTGTCACAGCACCACAGTGTGATAGGGAGCCCAGGCTGGTGAGTCAGAGGGCTCAGTGGTACTCCAGTTCCACGTGGCACTCCGGGGGGAAGCCATCACACCTACCTCAGTATTTGAAGTATTTTCTATTTTAGTGCTGAACGCTCAGTGTAGGCAGGAACAGGAACACTAAATGCATATATTGTTTAGACATCTAAGGTCATTAGTAAAGGTTACTACCATAATAATGTTTAGCACTTACTGTGACTATCATGACAATGTTAGGGTCATATACAGAATATCTGTAATACCACAATAATATTAAGTTACCTCAGAGACTAAAGTGAAATATTTTAATGGCTACCATTGTATATCATCTTCCATCCAAGGATCTCAAAAAACTTTACAAAATTAATGAGTTAAGCTTTACAACATCCCGGAGAGATAGGGTCAGTGATTAAATGTTATTAGCTTCAGTTGGCCATTCATTTATCTTTTGTGAAATGAGTGATAGTCTTGGCATTGCTAAAGTGGCCACTTAACGAGTACCACAATTGTCACCTTTGTTGCCAATCTCAGCCACCAGCTGAATCAGCATTATCCTCTTACCTGTACAAATGGTCCTACCAAATGAGTGTTAAGGCATATCTGGTGGATCAAAGTGGGGAAATTTGCAGTGCCTTGATCCCTGATGCATCTGTTCTGCATATAAATAGAAGATTTCAGTCTGCTCAGCCGTTAAAACCACACCTTTAATTGGGAGTAATTTTTTAAAAAAAGTCAACAATTAAAAAAAAGCTACATTTTCCAAACATTACAATAAAGTTGAATCAAATAGAAGATTACATGTACTGTAAACAACAGAGCAGTACTGCATTTATAGTATATGTTAATTGAACTGTAGTCTAGACAAAAGGAAAATGTCACATTAATTATAACCATGATTAAAAAGCTGTCTAGTGTCAAAAGGCTGATGACATTGGTTTATATCCAAGATTAACACTTTCTTTCTATTTTCTATTTTCCGCAGTTGCTGTAATCAACAACAAACTTTTATTTTAAGTCAGTTCTTCAAGACAGAGATCCACGAGGACTGATTGCTCCAGCCTAAGGCCTATGCACTAGTGAAGTCCTCAGACTAGCATTTGAGTGGGCCTTAGGTGGTACATGACCCTCTGCACCAAGGGGGAAATTCACCTCAAATGCTTCTTATCTAAAGATTTACTGCAGAGAAGTGAATGATACAGCTGGTTTCTACTACATGCAGCATTTTGGTACTATTACAGGACCAGGTGATACAATTCACATACAACTTTAATTTCAAATATTCATCGTTCACGTGCTGTTTATTGCTTAGTTGTAGCTTATTAAATTATGAATTGTTGAAAAGCTCAGTAGTCGGGAGCTCAAAAGAGGGCCGTCAAAATGTTGCAGGAAATGTTCATATCACACATTTATTTCATTTTGAAAACATGGTTCTGTGGTTTCCTATTATTTTTGTAGACTTTTATTGGTTATTTCTTTTATAGACTAGACAGATCTGCTGTGTTTATTGCCAGTTATGATTTGCAGCAATAGGTCTACAATATTTTTCTACTTGAATTCAGTGGACGAAATCATGTCCTGACCATATCCATCTGAGCCCAAGAATGTTTCTCAGATAACCCAGTGATGAGTGTGATATAAGAACCTACACAGATAGATCAAATTTGACCCTTTTGTTAAAATTTATATTATTTCCAACAGTGCAAACTTTATTTAATGTGATATCTTGCACATCACTCTCTTTAGCCAATATGCATTGGTCCTTTCTGTGATCCTCATCCAGCTCACTCAGATTTGTTTCTGATTATTTATGTTATGTGTGTGTGAAATTCACACTCTGGCTACTGCTCGGTCTGCCTTTTAAAATGGTATACTCTTAAACAGCCCCATTAAATGATGGTGTCACACTGCCAACTATGTGGGTCCTGGACAGCTTCCTAGGTTTTTCCATTTTCCAATGTGATAAACTGGAATCACAAAATATCCCATACTAAGAGGAAAGACAGCCCAACAAAAACCATGATAGTGACTGAGATGTATGTATGTTGGCAAAAGTTGCAGAATCAATACTTTAAAAAAATGTTCTTTACTTTCCCAAGGGCAGTGGGTTTTTTTACAAACCAGTTAATGGGACAGAAATATTCATTTAAAATTTTTATTTCATATAGTTGTTGATTATTAACTGTTTGGTTTTTAATTATTATCATTTCACATCTTGAGTTGGCCACTGCAACACATGCTGATTGCTAACTGTAGTGTTCTGCAAACGATTAATCTTCTTGTGATCAGGATTATGCTAGTTAGGATTTAGAAAAACATCTAAGGGCTTTGTATACATACTGCTTCAAATATTCATGGAAATATGCAAGCAGTCATTCTGTGCTTAGTATTATTAAGAGGATTTTCATTATATTGGATGTGGATTTTAGACATTATTTCCCACATATAACAGACTATTTTAGCCCATTCTAGTGAGCTCAATTTCTACTATCAAGTATAGGATGAAGTTTGCAGGGCTATGTGCACAGTTCAATGGCCTGAATGTGCAAATACTTACATACCACAACAACCTTATTCAGTGAATAGCCCCATAAAATTACTCACGTATGTGTTTCCAATACCAGGACCTTCTTTATGAACACCAACATACCGTGTAAAAAGGGTCTGTTTCAATGGTGAAAACAAACAAACCATCAATTGACTCCTGGACTGTGAATACAAATGTTTGAAAATTACTTATAACAAAAGGATCAAGAATTTGCTGACTGTTCTTATCTATGGCTTATCTGGACAAGGAAGTTAATGCAGATTAAGGTAAAGTGTGAATTTAAATTGTGTGAATCCTGATTTACCCCCTGTGTGGATGCTTTGGTACCAGAAAAAGAGTGCCTTAATGTTGCCGGCACCCAATGCCGAGAGGCAAAACAACAGCAGGGGTTCGTTACCCGGTGTGTTTCACTCAATAATCACAACGGGGTGGAGAAGCAGAAAAGTTTATTTGCAGCTGCAAACAAGGTACAGGGAGAATAGAATCTCAAATCCTGCACACCAGAGCAGGTCATTACACACACTTTTATATTCCTTAATGCTACTGCACTACACATCAGCCAATTAAAACTTTGCACAAATACTCTGCCTTCCTTATATTGGTTACAACAATGTTTATTTCCTGCAACCTCTAACAAGCATTCCTAGCAACTTAAACAACCAGCATATTCTGTCTGATCTTGTAACTATCTCCTATTATCTTTAACTTGGCGTCAGCAAACCTTACACTATAAGGCATTATCTGTGGCTGCAACATTGTTTTAAGAGCAAAAGAGCTTACTCAAACCATCCAGGCCTGAATTCTATTAAGGGGGGTTAAGAAGAAGCCCTTAGGCCTTCAGCAGGGAGACCTTCTCGACCCTTATGGCCTTCCATCCCCTCAACTTAACTAGTGGCCATGCTCTGGGGTCTCCAATATTAGTCTGAGGCTATGGCTACACTTGCAGATGTAGGGAGTTAAACCAGCTCTCGGAGACAGCAGCAGGGATAGCGTGTGTGTTCACACTGTCAGCTGCAAGTGCAGTGTCATGGCCACATTAGCAGCTCTTGCAATGCCACAGAGAGCAGTGCATTGTAATAGCTATGCCAGTGTGCAAGTGGCTGCAGTGTGCTTTTCAAATGGGGGCATGGTGGAGTGTGACAGGGAGTGTGTTGTGTGTATATGGGGGGGAGAGACAGTGTGTTTTGGGAGGGGCAGAGAGTGTGTCAGCATGCTGTCTTGTAAGTTCAGACAGCGGCAGGGGGAAGGGAAAACCCCCGCTATCAGCCCCCACCCCCCATCTCTCTCTTTCTCTCTCCCACACATGCACAAACACCTGCCTCTGCAGCAGAAGCATTCCACAGTAATGGTTTGCTTTGTGTCCCGGAACAGATAAGCAGTCGGCTGTCAGAAATGGTGCTTGAAAGGGGATATCCGCATGCCTGCAGCCGAGTTCAAAACCATGACGAGAGTGGCCACTTGACTGCACGGGATTATGGGACGTTTCCGGAGGCTAGTCACAGCGCAGTAATGCAACACGTTGTCCACACTGACACCTGGGCATTTCAGCCAGGGCGCAGAAAGCTCTATGCTTCTCATGGAGGTCGATTACCAAGGAGTCCAGGTGCTCTAAGTCCAGGAGTCCAGATTACCAGCTGCGGAGTCCAGGTGCTCTAAGTGTCTTGCCAGCGTGGACACCTCAGGAGTTAGGACGCCTGGAGCTGATTTAATGCGCTCTAACTTGCAAGTGTAGCCAAGGCCTGAATTAGCTTAATCCACTTTGGAAGATGATTAAGATAATTCAGAATAAAGCACTCTTATCCTGGTATAAAAGCATCCACACAGGGAGTTAATCAGGAATAACTATTAAGGAATAGCACCCCATGTAGATAAGCCATTAGAGTAAAGTACCTCTTCAAAGGACACGCTAAGAAGAATTTTTTATATATAAACAGTATATGCCATCTTTCAAAAGACACAGACATGTGGAAATTGCCAGATGCCAGTAAGGGTTGATGACACACTGTCTATGGTATGAGTGCAGATAAGGATGTTCTACTATTGAGGGAGCTAATCGCAAGCTGGACATGTCTGAAAAAAAGGGTGCATAAAATATAGAGTGTTGAATGGCTCAAGAACTGCGGAAGTTAAATTAAGAGATTTTTATGGAGAAGAATTTGAGTCTATAGAAAACAACTTGGCATCATCTCAAGGAAAGGTCTGAGACAGGGTGGGACTATGGGATGGAGAGTATTTTTTGTGGGGAAGGTGTAGTTAAACTGGGAGCATTTGTAAATATCCAAGAGGCAGGGAGGTGGACTGATGCACTGCCAGTCTACTATGTATGTTCACCTTTTATCCATTTTTTTTTAAATGAACTTTAGATGAAAGTCTCTTTTAGGCTAAAAATATAACTTTTTGAAGTTGTTCATTATTTCTGAAAAAAGTAGAAAAGCAGGGATGTGATAAAAGCTATACCAAATGAAAGATAAGAATATACTCTGAAATTATAGAGCAGAATATCTCTTTTGCACAGAACGGTCGTTTTGTTTTTGCATTGTATATTTGCTATGTAAAATAATGCAGGTACACTTACCATGGATATATTGCAGAAGTATTCTTCTGGTGGCTTACTCTTTATGTTAAAAAAGAATTTGAATCAAGTTAAAGTGCAAGTGTTCTTTTAAACAGTCCTTTCCTCAGTAATCTGCAGTGGAAACAATGAAGATTTAAAAATAATCCCTCTTAAATCAACTGGGCACCACAGTAAATAAATAAGCACCATGTACATTTATGATACTAATATTATAGGTACCATATAAACTGACAGTGTATATATAGTTATATAAAAAAGCTGAGTATCTTCCGTATGAAACTTTAAACTGTATATGTTTTAACCTTTCATTTGAGAACAACTTGTTATTCTGTACAATCTTTCTTGCAGTACCAGACAGCAGCTGCTAAATTTTAAACTTCAGGCAAAATCTACCTAAAGGAAAGCCATTTTATATCTTTAAAACCTCACAAGAGGTAAGTTTATTTGCATGTCCATTTCATAAGACAGATTCTTTTTTGTGGGTGAGTTGTGCAGCCTACCAAGAGAACTGAATTGCAAAAAAATAAAATCCTGTACTAAAGTATTTTTTATGACAAGACTTCATCTAATGAAATGAGGTTTTGAAACAGTACCTCTTGAAATAAACTGATATATTTTTTGCCACTTACAACTAAGAATTCCCCTGCCTGTCTTGGTTAATCATTGTCAAGCTATCAAGATTTAACCCCGTTGCAGAATCTCTCACTATGAGAAGCTGTTATCCTACTTTGCTCAAAAGATCCACTGAATTTGTGACAATCTTGCTGTCCCCCCTGTGTAAGCCAAATATTCAGAAAACAAAGACCATTCCACTTTCTTTGGTAGCCCTTGCCTCAGTCACACAAGTGGAGGCCTTAAAAACACTGAAAGATGTCTAGGCTATCTGGCCTAGAGACAGGCCCTTACCCATATAGGTTATGTAAGCTAGTTTAGACTCAAAGCTGACCAAGATCATCAATGCCTCCTTCAGAGAGCACAATCTACCAGCTACCCTAAAGCATGCAGTAAACTTACTAGTTCTCAATAAATCTTACTTGGAGTCAGAGAACTCACTAGCTACCATCTCATCTCCAATCTCCCCTTCATGGCACAATTGAGGAGCTGACATACAGCATGCTCCAACACTTGATCTCTGAAATTACCCAGGACCCTTCACAAACAGGTGTCAGATAGTGATAGGTCATGGAGATAGCTCTGGTGGTGTTGCTGAAGGACCTTTTCAAGGCCAAGAACAAAGGACAAACACCTATGCTTCTACCACTTACCTATCCATTGATGTCACTAATTACCAAGGAAGGCATTGCTATTGATCATCATCCTTACCTCATGGCCTTTCAGACACAGGTCAGTCCAAATGACAATGTTCTGAGCCAATTTGAATGACTTCTGAGAATCAGATTGTGTGGTACTGATTATGTAACTATTTTATTGTGCTTCTAAATTTGTGTCAAGGGCCCTTAAAGCTCTTGGTGAGTGTTCTTTGATGCAGAGTTTTAAAATAAAAATAATACTTTATTAAAATCCAAGTATATGTTAGGTCACAATACAGTAAATATAGTACACTGCAAAAGCAAACATATGTCTATGAAAATCTTCATTGGTGGCTTCCTAGTCACTACTATTTAGTCTCAAACAGGTTTGCCCAATTATAGGAAGCATTTTTCCCCCCAGCATGCTTTCCTGGAGCTGACCCTTTAAATTTGTCAGAGCTGGAGTCCTAAAGTAATAATTTTGCACCTAGCTATTGCTGGTTAGATTTCCCTCTTTTCCAGATGGTAAATACCTGTTTTCTCCCATCTTTCTCTTTATTATTCCTGGGGGAACTGGCACATTTACACACCTTTCATCTGCTAATTTTGTAATTCTGTTTTAAATAAATCATGTTTGGCCGCATTATAAATCATTCTGAATATGCTGAATTATAGTAACTTGTTAGTTACAAGTTTCTATCTTGCTTACATCCTCAAGCAATTCCTGTCAGTAAGTAGTAGATATAGAATGTTATGCTTTCTGGTTGAAATCTGTACTCTTTGGATGATGAAGTTGGCTTCTATACAATAAAGAACTCTCTTTGATGAATGTTTGGTTGTTAATCAACAGCTATTTGGGAGTTAAACTTGCGCATTAATATTGTATTTGGCAGCCTTGAGGGTTGGTCCAGGAATGGTTTGTATCAGCTGTCCTCCACTTTTGGTAGCAGATAGTCTTTGTCATTTCACTTTTTAAGAATTGTTTTCCTTGAATTATTTTGGAGGTGGACAGTTATTAAAGTTTCATGCACTAGGTATAGGCACCTAGTAAACACTAGAGATCTTTAAACCCCCCTGGCTTTATCCACAAGCAACTTCTAAGACTACAAAAATTAGAACTTTCAGGTATTTTTGGTTGATCCATTATTTCTTTAGTTAGTTAGTTCGTTTGCTGGCTGTTCTAGGGTTTTGTTTGTTGTGATAGGGTGTTCATACCACACTAATCTGGAGAGGGTTAATAAAGCTCAGAAGGGGCCACTTAACCTGGTAGGCCACACCTCAGGGAGAATTAGGCTTGATAAGTAATTCCTAATTGAGGATGGAGCTCAGCTGATCAGGAGCAGGTGGGGCTTGTATAAGGCTAGGTAGAGAGGGCAGAAAAGTGCTGTAGTGTAGAAGATGTCAGTGACTCTATGGGCTTAGACAGAATAGAAGCTCCGGGTTACATACCATGAAGGAAGAGTTGACCCAGAAGCGTGGTGGAGTGGAAGCCTGATAGAGATGAAATAGGAAAAGGCTCAGACCTTGGCTGGACCCCAAAGTAGTGGGCGGGGCTGGGTTCCTCTAACAGACACTGGGGAAGAGGCATTGCATTGGATTGGAGGACTGCTGGGAAGGATAGCCAGTCTAATGGGATTTTGATACTGTGGAAGAGGGAAAAACACATAATGATATGGCTGGAGGGCCAAGCCATGAAGAATAAGCCCTGCAGCTCCTGGAGTATAAGAGGGGCTGCAGTGCAAAGGAGAGATAGAAGGGGGGTGTCAGACTGGGTGGAACTATTATCCAGACACAGCTGCAAGGAGGTGGACAATGGTGAGTAGAGAACCCCATGATATCTGTGTAATCTTGAAACTGGAAATCCTAATACTGCTTAGGAACATTTTGTCCTGTCAGATCTTTATTTTCTTCTAGTTAAGTGCATGTGACTTACATGGAAAATAGGTTCCCCCCCACCACCACTTTACTTGTGATCAAAACCAGTCTACTAGCTCTTAATTGATGGTCTGTTATAAATTGGAATTGTTTTCAGTAATTCTCAAAGGGGAGCAGACTGCTTCCCCCCTCCTACTCCACTGAGGGCTCATGACACTCCAAAGGGGGAGAATGATGGATGTAGAATAGCCAGAGGAAAAATTTCTGCTCCCCTATGTCTCAGCCAGTAGAGCTGACCAGCTTCATAGGGGCAATACCCTATGCTCTGCAAAAGACCACAGTACTAAGAGAACGATGGCCTTGTGATTAGGGCACTTACTGGGTTCTCAGGCCATCTAAGTTCAAGTCTTGGCTCTGCCATGGACTTCCTATGTGATCTTAGATAACACATTTATTTTCTTTGTGCCTTCTCTTCCCATCTATAAAATTGAGATAATACTCCTTTCTCCCACCATTGGCTTCTCTTATCTATTTAGACTGTAAGCTCTTCAGAGTAGGGAAAATTCTTAGTATTGCCTATCACCACGTAGCATCTCTGTGCTACAGCAATACAAATAATGTTTCACAATATGCAAATTTCCCTTGTGCACCATGGAGGCACCACCTCCAATGCTGAATTGTGCCAAAACTTCATGATTAGGGCTTTAATTGGTAAACCTAACAAAGAACATGGCATGGTATATTTTGTAATCCCTTATTGCAGTTTGCAAAGCCAATTGATGAGGCTTAGGGAAAAGGACAGTTTGGATCTAAAAATCTTTTGAAGAACATAAAAGATACGTAACGCTGTGTGGGAAAAATAGGGGGGCCCTGCACTGAAATCATCTGGTCATATAATCTCAGGAAACTGATGAAGGTCTTTACAATAGATCAGGTTATTTCTAGCATTAGTCTTTTGTGCTCCATGTTAAATAGTTTTAGTGCAGATCACTTTTTAGACTAACACTTAAGGGACAAATGCACAGATAGTTGGTCTAAGTAAACAGTTGCAGGGGGAGGGTGACAGTAGGAATCCTTCTCCAAAGGCTTCAGATGCTGGAGTGGTCCTTCAGGATTGTAACATGACCCATCTTTGGGGTGAAAAAAACAGTCTGTACAGTGGTGGATCCTCTGGCCATGTCCCGCTGGGCCCCATCCTCATGGAGAAGGAGGCCGTGGCCTGACCTCCTTTGACTCCTTGCTATAAATGGCTTCCCCCTTCTCATGGATTTTAGGGGACACTTCTTGCAGTTTTGAGGCAGGCCCAAGTTAAGGAACACTGCAACTGCTCTCCCTTCCCCTGTACAACCCCATAATGTTTTAGGGGAAAGGCCCTAGAAGAACAGCAGCAGCTGGGAAGAATTCCTGCCTCTAGCACTATTAGGGTAACCAGAGGGCATAAATACCCCATAATCCTTAACACAGTAGTAAAACCCACAAAGTCTGAGCCCATTATAACAACCCAAGTAAAGACATTACATTATAGGTCACTTAAAAAAAAAAAATGAGACAAGCAAGACTGCAGACCTCTAAAATAAGAGTTTGTTCTTTATATAGTTGTGGTTTAAGATTTCTACTTCTGTTTATATTTTATGAACACTTCTCCATCTTTTATGTAAATTCTTGGGTTATCTTATGTAGTTTAGTTTTTTGTTAGCTGAGAGTTTCCTATTAAAATAATAAAGGAAGAAATCTATAGTAATAGTTATTTGTGAAAAAATATATATTACCGCTAACTATTGAGGATTTCCCAATATAATTTCTTTAAAATGCAGTTGGGCACGTGGGAAGGGGGAGAGGGTGATGGGCCTGGAAAGTATTAGCAATCCTTGACTGGGGATTTCTCTGTCCAATTTGTTTTCCTTTGTTCCTCTTTTGATGCATTGCTCTTTTTCCCTGGCAGAAACTAAGACACCGATGCAGAGAGGCTCACAGATCAGGAAAGGCGTGGCTGGCAGAGGATCAGAGCCAATGCAAGAGAATAAAAATATGGTTGGAGGAAGCATTACTTCATAGATCAAGGTTATAACGATTTGTGTGTATGTGTGGGTGGATTAGAAAGGACTTGCAAATAAGATATTATTAAATTGAAATAGGTCTGTTTTCAGTAGAGCAGCTGAAGTGGAAACACTATGATAAAGGATCCTGATTTATTTTTTATTATTATTATTCCAAAGAATGGCTTGTTTTCAATCCTGATTATTGTGGCCCTTTAAATATGCTTGAGGAGTTATTGGGGAGTGTGTGTGGAGGGGGGAGGGCATCAAATATAGATCAGAAAAGCACTAAGATTAGCTCTTTGAATATTATTCACATTCTTAGAATTTAGCTTTTTATTTATTACAAAGAAAAAACTACACATTAGGTGCCCGGGGGAATTATAATAACGTGCAAAATTGCCAAGGGATTAATAGATTAATACATTTAAAACACATCACAAAGAACGTCAGTCAATAGAATGTGATAACATTCCATACAATTGAGAAACAGAATCACAGACAGGATTATGAAAGGTGAGAGATTTTCCAGGAAAAGAATTCTTTTAATCCAACAAATGGCTCAGAGTTAAAGTGATAATTGAGTGCTGAGGTGAGTACAAAGGGCCAAATTCCTCCCTTGTGGGATCCCATTGAAGTCAGTGGAGTTGCAGCAGGGATGAATTTGGCTCCAAATGTTTTGGAAATGATAAATGATGCTAAAAGAAAGATGTATAATAATAAGTGCAATAATTAAGAACCAATTCACAGAAAAATGAGTCCCTTTTAGTCTATCACCCACTCTTTCAAATGCTTCTGCCCTGGTTCTCCCATATACAAGGCTGGTGGCAAGAAATACATCTCATAATTTAAGAAACATCATTTGCTACACAAGGTCAGAACAGAGAATTGTTGAAGTAACATGATAGAGTTAGCCTGTTATGTTATATAAATGGTGGTAGTCATTTAAATGGTATTTCATAAATAACTCCATTTTCATCATGACAGTTCTATTTATCTGGTCAGTTTGAGAGTGGATTTTACGAGATGTGTATTATCTGTTGAGGGACTACTTAGTGTAATGGTCTGTTGTGACAGAATATACTGCTATGTTCACACCTTACACGCTATTGTAATAACCTTTGTACAAATTATGCTTTGTGAGATCTTTTGAAAACAAATAATTTGGTCATTGTCCTGATTAAAATGAGTGTGCCAACATTGTATGTGAAGTTATAAGATTCCACTGTATGGTATTCTTAACCAAATTGAAGTTAGCAAACAGGTCTGTCTCAGACAAAGGAATGTGTGCTCTGCTTAATTTGCATTTAAGCAGTAAGAGTCATCCAGCAGGAAGGGAAACAAAGGAAACTCTAACAGGTAATGAAAAAGCATCAGGGAGCATTCTCCCCTGTAGACTGTCTCCTGAATCTCAGCTGGAAATATTTCCAAGAGGGGACTGACTATAAAATGGAGAGACAAACACCCAAGGCACCCCTCCCTCTTTCTGCTCATCATGGCATCTGAAGCAACACAGGAAGCATTTGTTGGATTCTGGGAGAAGGGGTCCTGACCTAAGAAGTTGGGTCAGAAAGACTGCTGAGAGTCTGCGGTGAGAAATTTTGCTTTGAATTTAACATAGTTTGTTAGGCACCAGTTGCATTTTATTTTTACTTTTATTTTTTTTCTTGTAACCATTTCTGACTTTATGGCTCACTACTTCTACTCAAAATCTGTCCCTTTATAGTTAATAAACTTGTTTTATCTAATCCAGCGTGTTTAAATTGAAACTCACTTATATTTAAATTTGCAGTCTGGGAAACTCCATTTGGGGTGGCAAGCTGTGTGCATATTATTTCTATTAAAGAAATAGACTGTATATGATTGCTATTCTCCAGGAGAGAGCTGGGCAGTACAGGACATACATTTCTGGGGGCAAATCCTAAAACTGGGAGTGTGTTGGGGTCACCCTGCAGTAGAACACAAACTGGTGAGAGCCAGAATATAATCCAAGTGTAGTTGTCAGGCTGCAGTTGCGCACACATGCTGACTGTGGCTTGCATGCTGGAAGGCTATTTGTGAGCAGCCCTTGTGGAAATTCATTCAGTAAGGCACTCAAGGTGACAGGGCAGGACTGACAAAGCTGCTTATTAGTCTAGATTGTATCCTGATATGTCATACCAAAACTATGGTCTCTTCAGACTGGTAACAGAATATAAGAATAAAATTGTCTTTTAAATCAGGGTTATCAATCTAAATTCACTGTCAATGAGCAGATGCAGAAAATAGTTTGCCTTGTAGGTAAGGAGGGTGTAATGTATCCATGTGCTGCAAACAAAAGAGATGGCTACTCTACCAATGACCTACTATTGGGCAGATGGATCTAGAATCCTGAAAAACACAAGCCTCTATTATCAAAGTTAAAAGGAAAGCTTTTTAGCTTGCAGTGGCAGTAGGTCAATTATAGTCTCCATGGGTCAGGCAACAGAGGACATCATTCTCACACACACCATGCTGGGTAATCTTGCTTCACTCAGGCTTCCACTGCCTCCACCATGATTTTAGCTCCTTCCTGGAAAAATCACGCATAACAGCTAGAAAGACATTGCATCATCAGAGATGCTTGCTTGTTCTGTCTCTTTAAAATGCACCACTTTTCCGTGGTGGTGCAGCTGGAAAGGCTATCATAATGATCAGGATTGTGATCCCTTATTTCACAGGCAGTCTCACTGATTGAGTGGGACTGCTTGTGGTGTAAAATACTCTTACTTTACTTAATTAGCATCACAGTCTGCACTAAAGGGGTGGTTTAGCATACTCATTATTCTTATGTCTGGTGGGAATCTTCACCAAGGTATCAACTACAACTGAATCAAAAAATAAACCCAGCAGAAAACAGGCCAATGGTATTAAAGGAAGTGATGTTTGTGGTCAAACAGTTACAAAATGCCTGATCTTGACAATATTTAATCAAAACTGCTAAAGAGTGTAGCCCCAGGTCTAGTTCATTGGCTTCATAGAATTGTCTTAAAAGTTTGGGAAGCCAATTGCACTCCAGAAGATTGGAAAAGGGGGCTGTATCATTCCTTCCTTTTTGGGGTGGGGCGGGGGGGAAGGAGCGAGTGATCAGTTTGATCAAATAGGGCGGAGGTTGTGGTTGAAGCCTTTGGGCTTCGGCTTTGGCCCCCTGGAGTGTGGTGATCACCCCACTCTGGCGCTGACGGGGCTAAAAGCAGCCCTGGAGAGAGCTGTGGCTTGGAAAAGCTAGGCTGATTGGGGGAAGCAGCCACAGCTGGGGCCCTGCCCCAGTCAGGTCACAACTGGCCCTGTAAGAGGGCTGTGGGGCAGAAGCAGAGGAGTCTCACCCTAGCCCTGGAGTGGGAAGGGCTAGCTGCCTGGGAGCAAGGTACCTGAAGCAGAGCAGTATTGGGGAAGGGCACAGGGAGCTGGGGAGCTCCAGCGAAGTAAACCCCTAGGCTTCAGGCCT
The DNA here is from genome assembly GCF_965140295.1 of Lepidochelys olivacea. Lineage (NCBI taxonomy): Eukaryota > Metazoa > Chordata > Testudines > Cheloniidae > Lepidochelys > Lepidochelys olivacea. The sequence goes on along the minus strand of NC_140411.1, from coordinate 69,031,182 downwards.
TGTTAAAGGCCCAAAAAGATACTGGGGCAGCCTGAGGACAGGCAAAAGCAGCTGGTCCTACCCCCTTGCCAGTGATTGGCCATTACAGATTGCAGTCTGCCCCAGGGAAAGGGGTCTGGATGATGACTGACTGGCAGTAGCCACTGAGGCAAGGTGGGTTTAGAGGGTTGGCGGTTCCCCTGGGAGGGGAGACCTAGAGTGGGGGTACTGCTGGGGCAGAACCCTAGGGAAAGGGGCACCAGGGTCCCGGAGGGACACAGGGGTCAGTGGCAGGCGAGACACTGGCCTGCAGAGGGCGCTCTAGTGCGGAAGAGCTAATTCCCAGGACGACCAGCAGGAGGCACCACGCTGGTGAGTCCTCACCTCGCTACAGTCCCCCGCTTGGGCTTTGGCCTCCTAAGATGGGGTGGTGGGGTTCAGGTGGGCTCAGGCTTCGGTCCTCCCTCCTGGGGTCATGTAGTAATTTTTGTTCTCAGAAGGGGTCGTGGTGCAATGAAGTTGGAGAGCCCCAGAAATAGGGGACGAGAGCTGCTTTCAGTCCTAGGGAAGGTGTTCATGATCATGCTATTGAACTGACTGAAATACTGTCTCAATCCAAAAATGAAAGACAGCCAGAGTGGTTCCTGCACAGGGATAGCATAGATAGCATGGATCTACAATCCATGCTCTGTGTGGAATATTATTGAAAAATGAGTAAAGCAACAAAAGGAAGTTATCTTTATAGACTTTGCTACTGCTTTTGACTCGATCAGTACTGTGGATACCGCTATATCCATATGGGGTGCCTAAGAACTTAGTGTGCCTAGTGGAGGAACTGTACCTCAGTACGTTTTGCTGTGTAAATAGGTTAGTTGTTGGATTATAGGCTGGATTTCAGTAGAATCAGGAGTATGCCAGGGATGTGTTCTCTCACTTACAGTATCTGAAGTGCTGTCTGATGACACAGCTGTTTGAGGCCAAAGTATGAGGTGTGAAATTTCAAGATTAATCTTTATAGGATCTTCATCTTAAGAAGATGTTGAATATGCAGATGTTGTCTTATGTGGAGAGACTGCTGACCAATTACAGCTAATGGTGGAAGAGCTGCAAAAAAACTGCTGAGTCTATTGGACTTGGGGTCAATGTTAATAAAACTAAAGCTGAGTTTGCCTCCTATAAAATGGAAATGAATGACCTCTTGATGGTAGATGGCAATGACTTTGAATGTATAATTTAAGCTATTTGGTAGTTGGTCGACAGCAGGAGCTTCCATGTCTGAAGATGTCCTACATCAGATTGGTCTTGCATCAATGGCATTTCAGCATCTTCAAAAGCCTCCATTGGGAGGGTGGGTTGTCTTTGTCACAACTAAGATATGAGTGCTTATTGTGGTAGTGATGACAACCATGTTATATAGAGTAGAAACATGGCCATTAAAAACAGCTGAGGAGAGGAAACTAAACAGTTTGCACTGTCAAAAGTTATGGTGTATTCTTAACACCATTGGTTTTAATTTGTCACAAATGAGGAGCTACTTAAACGATCCTGACAAGTTGCAGTCTTCCACAAGTTCAGAACAAGACAACTACAATGGTGGAGTCATGTCCCACATACTGAAGTGGGTATGCGTTTAGAGAAGGTTTACAGAGTGGAGATCAAAGAATGTAGAGCACTAAGCTGACCACAAATAAATGGGAAGATGCAGTTTTAAGAATCCTAAATCTTCCCCCCGATGATTACTGAGGGAAGAAGACTTGTTAAAGGACCATTCATGATGGAAGCACATTCTACACACCATCACTGCTACATCATGAAAACAGGAATTTGCTGCTGCTTTTTCTTGTAGCTATTTTAGAATACCAGTAGATATTGGGGTGAAATCCTGATCACATTGACTTCACTGAGGCCAGATTTCACCCCAGGTATTTCAATTTTGCATATGTGAAGTAACTGTGATTCAAAGGACAAGCATCACCAAAAATTTGGTCATAAGACTCAACTACTTGGCAATTAATAGTTTATCCATCACCCAGAACATCACTTCTAATCCCACAATCCATTGGGGCTGTAACGGATTGTAAAACGTGGTGGGCTGTGTAGTAATTTTTTCAGTGCAGAACAAGAAGAGGATAGGGGACCATGACCTAAGTGTCACAGTTTTGTTTGTGCTGTCTGACTGTCCAACTCAAACATTTTAACAAGATGATTATAAACATAAGCAATTATCAGAAAAAGACCATTCTTTGGTAAAATTGATGAATCTTTGGGGATTTACAGACATTTTCATGGGTACCTGCCACTTGTCTGAGAGTGACTACAATCACAGTAAGCAAAATGATCATAATTTTCACAATCATTTTTGTGAATCAGCTGTTTTCACTGTTCACCCCATTTTACCTTTTCCATGCTTTTCCATTAGTAAGTATAGACATGATATTATGGGCTTAATGATCATTGACTGGTTTTTAGAGTGTATAAAAACATTGAAGTGAACTAAAATGCTCTTCTAAATATTCTTTAATATCATAATCTATTAACAGACTGAATAGGCTGATTTAAAATCAAAAATGGATTTTCAAGTTAAAATTAAAAAAAAATTCCTATTTTACTTACCTGTCAGGACCTGTTTCAGAATTCTGTGGAAAATTTACATCACGGATACCTAGAACATATTAAAGAGATACAGTTGCCTGACTACTCTAGATCATTGCATATTTTTCTAAAAGAAAATGTAATATATAGTCAGGTTTCAATTTACCTTTGAATTGCATTTATAATTTAAGGCTTCCCATGTATACTCCATGGGTGAAATTCACTCTTTCCCTAAATCTAAATTAATGGACTGTGTGTGTGTGTGTGTGTATGTATGTATGTATGTATGTATATGTAAATGGAACTGCACGAAACAAAGGATAAAAGTCTATCACCCTAACTAATGGGTAGTCATGGTTCTGCAGTGCAGCCTCTTGTGGCAACTGTTATAATAGTTCGTTCTTTTTTTGGTAGTGTTCACAATGTGACAGTAAAAATGCAAAAGAAAGTATCGCCCTGAATCGCTGGGTGCTTTGCCTCTCCACTATTGAGGGGGAAGTGTGAAAATTTAGTGGCACAGAGGGACTCCTATGGCCATTACGCAACTGGGTGAATTATCTCTTAATTATTTCAGGACCTATATGGTGTTTTTTTGCAGGACTTGTAAGTAGCCTTACAGTTCATTACTAAGAATACCACACTGCCCCATCCCTTCTACCAAAAATATATTAGTAGGATTGTGGTGGTGATGAAAGGCACCAGTCAGGCTCAGAACTCCATTGTGCTATGTGTTGTACAAACACAAAGGAAGACATAACTGCTGCCTTAGTCTATGGAATGAGCACATAATTCAGCTTTATTTCTCCAGGTTAGTCAGAAAACTATTTACATTGTGTGTCACATACTGAAACCTACCCAGCGTAACATTTTACGAGTTTCACAACCTGTGCAATCTTATAATGCTCTAGTCACATGGCAATCATGCTAAGGGGTGATCTGGTGATAGCCACCATCTTGGCCAATACTAGGGATTGAATCATGCCTCAAGACCTGCAAGCATGTCTGTGCAGCTTGAGCTAACAAACAGACTTTCTAGCTCAGGCTTTGACAGATTCATCATCTGTGCATCGCATTTAGAGGGGAGCATGTAACACTTACTGTGGGTCATTAATTATTATGCACAACTTCATTGGAATGGCCAGTAGCAGAAGTAGCAATGGGCCTGATCCAATGCCCAGTGAAGTAAATGGGATTCTTTCCATTGACTTTGGCCATTGGATAAGGTCCATAAAACCTTCTCTAGAGAAAGTATACTTTCTTTTTACCTGTGTGAATATGGATCCTTCCAGAGCCTCTGTTTGATACTAACTGACCTACACCCAACAGAGCGTGGCAGCATTTGTCCACTGAGCAGGTTATGACTGCACCTACAAGTTTTTTCCTCAGAAACAAGGCGTTCTTAGGGTAGCTCTTAAACATCAATGTTACAATATTGACATTCACATTTATCTTCACTTGCATCTATTCAATAGGCTTCAAATAGATGCAAGTGAAAATAAATGTGATTGCCAATATTTGTAACATTGATGTCGAAGGACTGTTTTGATCTGACCAAGGATTTTGGTTTGTGTGTATATCTTGTAAAATATCATCTAGCTTATTTTTATTTTTGCTGTTTAAACTAGCTGCAATGCGAGGAAAATAACATCTCTGTCTCCCTACATCTAATTTGTATGCTCCCACATAAACCCTGCTAATCATCCTTAAGCCCAGGAAGCCAATCGAGTCTTAATCACAAATAAATACACCTCCTTCACAGTAGCTGCAATTCAGACAGAAGATGGCAGCTCTCCCTTGCAGACATCTGAGGCTGGGGATCATTTCCAGAAACCCATCAGACTTTCTGGCTGTGTTTCTTGTTTACAAAATGCTGTGTACGTTGACATTTAGAAATTCCTGTGTACTTGATCTCAGACTATCATACATAATATAAGAGAAAATTAAAGGTAATTATTTCCCCACCAAATACCTGGTCGGATCAAAATAGAACTATACTAGCTATTGTACTATACATTTTCAAAAAAATACACCCTTTAAAAACTACCTTACTGAATTTCCCATTGCTTTGCTAACAGTACTTTAGTAATGATGATGGACTTTTCTGACTTTCTAGAAGCAATCCTGATTGAAATACAATTTAGTCATTTTGCCCTTACATTTTTATGTTCTGTAACAAAAAGTACAGGGTGATCTAATATGCTTTGAAGGTGAACTCTATAATATATGGATTAGATTTCTTTAGGGAAATGCTTTCTAAAATCCTATTTAAGAATGTTAAAAAAAATTAAATATCCAACAATCAAGAATTTGAAAAAGATAAGAAAGTGAAAATGACTTTGAAATGAGAAGTACTGACTGTAGGAGACATATGAAATCTTTGAAGATAATCTGAAGGAAAATATGATTAACACTGATGAAGTAGAATAGTGCCAAGTATGTGTCATTTCTGAGTCAAATGCATTATATGAAGTGGAAATTGAACTTTCAAGACTCATGTTAACATTTTACTCTTACGCTTTATCGAGGCAAGTAACTAAGGGAAAAAGTGAAACAGCAAAAACTGCTAAGTGATAAGTCTGTCATAAGTTAAATATGGTCATCTGTCAGCACTCAGCTGAAATGACATCATTCTGGTAACGTAATTACTGAGTTGAGTAATGACTCATTTCTAAAAGCTGGTACATGTTAAAGAAATGTAACTTTTTACAGGTCAAAACCACTGGCTTACACAGTCTTCACAATATATCTTCTAACTGCCTTTTGTTTGTGGCTTATATTGAGATCTGCATTTAAGTTGATTTGTAGAGATATTTTCTGCACTCACATAATGCAAATCCTTTTCATTATGCACTGCTAAGGGAAAAATGTTTCACAATAGAACAGTCCTTGATCTTGCTTCAGAATGATAAATCTGTATTCATTTCATTCTCCATATATTGCAGCAGTAACACAATTCCATTCAGTCCATCTGGTGTAACCTCTTCACAGACTCTATATAGTGATTTCTTGTTAAAGGCTACTATGCTTTGGCTCTAAACTGCATCATCAAAATGCAACATAAAATAATGGTCTAGTTATTTTTATTCTTAGGTTGTGAACTCTTCAAGGCAGGGACCATGTCTTCATATGCATTTGCATAGCACGTAGCATAATGGGGACCTGGTGCAAGCTGCCTGGATGCTACTATAATATAACCTTATTATTATTTAACCATAGAGCTAATAATATGGATCAGACTCTGCTGTTTGTCACTCTGGTGGAAATTTACACCAAAATAACAAAACAGAATGTGGCTCACATACTTAGAAGATTGGGAATGTTAAGTGTCCAGGAAAGATTTTATCACAGCCCTTACAATTAAAATAAAAAAGGGGGGGATTTTTCAAGGGCACAGCCTGGGTTAGGAGCTGAACTCCCCCTGAGTTTGTGCCTTTGAAAAACTCCACCTAACTTCATTTGCAAATGTTGGGTTTTACCGGATGGTGAACTATAATTGTTTGTCACCCTCCTCAGCTGCAGCTTAAAAATAATTAACTCCTATAAGTCATCAGTATGATCTGAATGGTATTCAATATCATGTGCTCAATAATATATAAATGATAGGATCAATCAAAGGAAAAATTCACAAAAGAGACATTAAACAGACATGAATTTAAACTCTTGGTTTTTTCAAGTTTCATTCATACTCCATTCTACTGGAGATGGGCAAGGAGGATGATCTAACCTGCAGGTGTCCTGAGATTCATGAGGAAATCTTATGGAACTTGGGCAAGGCCATCTGCACTACTCCCTGGGCCCTCCCTTGCATCATCGCTGCACCACTCTTTTAGGGGCTGTTGGTATTGCCCCTTTATTGACTGATGCCTCTCGGAGGGGGATTCAGTATCCAGTATCTTACACAACAAATTTTCCACAGCTTGGCTGGAAGATGATGTCATGGAGAGAATCATGGACTTGTTGAAAGGATAGTCAGACCCAAAATTATTAGAAGTTTTGCACATAAATAGAGGAATATATGCCTGTGGTACTTAATTCTCAAGAATAATTTTTTAGGGATAAATCCTGATCTATTGAAATAAATGCGTACAGAAAAGATTAAAAAATCAATGGGTGTTTTGTCTGAGCAAGGACTGCATAAAGGACACTCACCCTATCCTTCTGAAATATTTCTATTTCTATTGCTCGTGGCTTGAGGAAAATTGTTATCTTAATTTGATTATTTAAGGCTGCTGGATGATATTGTAAATTTATTTCTATTTTGTTTATCCTTCCTGGTGGCTGTTAATGTAAATCTATTGTCAGAGGCACTCAGAGCTTTTGTATGGGCACTCTTTTAATATTAAATCTAAAGAGAAAATTTTAAATGATATATACTTAAAGTTTAAAGTATGATTTTTCACATCTGATGTGGCCAGGGATTACATGAAGACAACAGATTGCTCAGGAATTCTATCTCATGTGTCTTATCTATCTATTTTAGGATTTTATACTGCCACCCATTAGCATAGTATCTGAGGATCTTTCACGTAAAATCAATAGCAATAGAGAAGTTCAATAGACTTCTTAGAGTCGCTCTCTGGCACTTATCCTTTTATGGGGTCAGAACTTTTCTTGGGGGACAGTTTCTTTTCGTGTGGAGTTGGAAGTTTTTATGAGAATAAAGGGATGCTCTAATTTTGATTGTAACTTATGGCGGAATGGCTTTCTGAAAGAAGAAGGCCTTGCAACATTTCCTAAAGAGGGTGAGACTCTGGGTCTGCCTGATCTTCTTTGGAAGATTTGTTCCATAGCCAGATCCCCTCAACAGATAATGCTTTGTTCCCAGTTCTCACATGCTTCCTCCTGGGCTTTGAGATCTGCATTGTCTCAGAGGATCAAAGCTATCAGGGAGATTCACAGTTAAAAATTCAGGGCTTGAAAATTAGGACCAAAGCCTTAAAGTGGTATTGGAAGATCATAGAATATCAGGGTTGGAAGGGACCTCAGGAGATCATCTAGTCCAATCCCCTGCTCAAAGCAGGACCAATCCCCAATTTTTGCCCCAGATCCCTAAATGGCCCCCTCAAGAATTGAGCTCACAACCCTGGATTTAGCAGGCCAATGCTCAAACCAGCGAGCTATCCCGTATTGAAGAGTAGTGTATGAAGTATGGATTCCTATGGGACCCGCAGGTAAGGGTCTTCAGAGAAGGGGAGCAGATACATATTGGCATCGTTCAAAGCAACTGCATCTGTATTTCTCTTCTGTGGTCCAGCAAGGGCACCCATTCCATGCTGCCGGCTCCTCAGCTGTCACTTCTCTTGGACAGAGACCAGTATCTATCTGGCCTCATGACTGGGGGTTTTCCATGGTGAACAATTCCCTAGTTGTATTGTGTGTTCCCCAGCAAGACAAACTGCCTAAGCAGCCTGTTTTGCCTTCTCCTGAGCATCTACAACCAGCATAATTGCCCACAGTTAGAAGTTGCCACACAGCCCTTGCTAAGCAAGCATATTTATTCTTAAGGTGAAAGCATTACAGAGAACACATGTGAAAAACAATAAGAATCTACACACATGCATAGTGTCTTACCAGAGGTCACAAGGGCTCTGGTTACGATTCAGTCTGTCAAACCCTATCAAGGGTTTTTTCTGTGGTTACAAGTTTGTAATAGCTGTTAGCTTAGAACAAACAACCCTATGGATCTGAGAGTCAGAGCGATCTTTGATCTTGGGATCCTGGGAAAAGGTAATCGGAAGACAAAGGCCCCTTCTCAGGTCATAGACCAAAAGGCTGAATTCTTGCATTACCAGAGAGGGTACATTTGTATACACGTCCCCTTAGAGGTTTCCTGGGAAACCCACCTAACTTTGTTTATCCCACAAGTTGGCACATTGTTTCAAATAGTTCTCTGAGGCTCATAACATTTCCCAGGGGTTATTACACTGGTCACATCTCCCCCACTCCCACCATAGAAGTTACATACAATTCCACAATAATATATAAACTTTGCATTTATTATATTATGGACCCCAAAGCTATTTCAATTTAATTCAGTAGGATCTCCCAAATATATTGCAGGAAAGCACCGTATCTGTCACACACAATCATTGCTCTGAGCTCTGTTGAAGAGGAATAGTTGGAGACTTAGTGCGGGGCCATTTAGTCCTGTTATGTAATGTAAATTTGTGGTTATCTGTGTCAAAGGCTGCACGGCAGCCCAGCAGTATGAGCATGGAGATTTTTACCTATGGCCATGAGAAGGTCATCTTTTAGTGTCACTAGAGCTGCCACTGTGCTATGCCGTGGCCTGAACCCTGAGTGTGAGGCATCCAAGATGTCTAACGTGTTGGCACTTGGTTGTTACTACTTTGTTTATAGCCCATGCCTTACCTCAGAATGAAGGCAACATGATACCATAGGAACAACAAAGATGCACCTGAAGAAGTGGGGTTTTTACTCATGAAAGCTTATGCTCAATAAATCTGTTAGTCTTTAAGGTGCCACCGGACTCCTTGTTGTTTTTGTGGATACAGACTAACACGGCTACCCCCGATACATGATACCATAGGGTGACCTTAAATAAATAGGGCCAAGAACTGTATGAAATGAATATTGTAGGTGGGCCTGATGGCCCTCCTATTATTAAGGTTACCCAACATTTCCTATTAGAAGACCGACTCTGTTTTCAGTTGTTTATAACTTTGTCAAAATGTAACTGGAAAATTTCAGTCAAAATGGTTCAACCATTTGTGAAAATAAGGCTACGGGGAAATATATTTTTTTGCTCATGTTAAAAAAAAAATCATACCCTTTCTTTGAATGCTCTAAGGATCTCCTGTTTTGGAGCAGGAACTTGAAATTTGGTGGGGGGAGGGAACTTTTATGTCAGAAATGTGCCTTTTGCTATTCCCTTTGAAAATGCTTTCAAATGTGGTGAAGTGATAAGTCTATGAAAAATTTCAGTTTGCACATACTCAGTAAAGACTTGCTAGAGCATAACAACTAAACTAGCTGGATACCATCCTCACTTAGCATGCTCAAGCCTGTCCAGTTCCTAGTGCTGACGAGATTGCTCATGCACCATCCCCACAGAACAAGTGAGCATGCTCAGCCCAGGACTCAGAAGGGCTTTCCTCTAATTGCATCTCTTGGTAAGTGTGTGGCTAGCACTGGAACGGAGAACAGACATCCTGTGTTTCCTGACCCCTCTGCTGATGCAGAGGCAGTACAGAGGAGGAAACTGTCTGATTTAAATGCAGAAGGGACAAAAGTAGTGGACCGGGGGAAGAAAGGAATACACCGGGACAAGGAGCCTGGTGAGACTAGAACTGCAGAATGGAGATAAAAGCCTGAATTACTTGGAAGGGGGGAGATTGGGATTGGTTGGGCAAAGAGACTGCTACTAGAAGCTGATGAGATGGACTAGTAGCCATTTGGGTGGGGGAAACGAGATTAGATCAAGACCTGGGGAGAGGTGACTAATTGGACAGGGGGGACTGGGACAAGGAACTAGGGAGGAGTTCGTCGGAGAGATTGAGATTGAATGAGAAGCCCAGGGAGGGAAGCTGAGACTGGGATCCAGGGGAGAGTCAGAGTAGAAAGAGATTGGATGAAGAGCTGAGGGGGAAGTGGGATTCACTAGCAAGGAGACTAGGGATGAGGAGTTGGGGCAGTAGTGGGGAGACAGATATTGGCTTGACATGGAAACTGGAACTAGGATGGAGAAACTTGATAAGTAGTAACAGGGACTGGGTAGGCAAGAAGAATGGTACTTGGACAAGGAGCCAGGGGTGGAAAAAGAGACAGGACAAGGACAGGTTGGAGGAAATGTGGCAGAAAGGGTTAAGCAGTCAGAAGAGTCTGTGCCCACCTAGTGAACATTCCCCTCCCAGGAGATCCTTCTCCTCCTCCTCAGCCCCTTCTTCCCAGCTTCTTGCAAATAAAGATAGATGCCTAACTGCAAGGGAAGGTTTGCAGCTAGGCACTGAACTCTCTGAGATGGCTGGAGCTTAGGACACCCCCTTCTCCTAGGCATCTCCTGTTGACAAACTTATGCAGGGAGCTGGCTTGTGCGCTGACTTCAGCGAATCCCATTCTAATGTGCCTATCTCCCTTCATTCATGGTATAGGGACCCTGAGCACCTAACTCAGCCTTTGTGAAATCCCAGTGATTTTCTAGGCACAAAAAAATTACATGTTGCAACACTGAGTCGCCTTGCTTACATTACTTTTGTGAATGTAGCCTGATGTTTCTTAGACCTTCTTGGTACCTGGGGAGACCAAGGACACTGCACTACACTCTACAAAATGCATTATAAACTCTGATCTGTGGCCAACCAACATCAAATTTTGGTTTGGACAGGTCCATTGGTGGGCTCCTCTTCACTACTTTTGTGGTGGTTTATGGCACTAGAAGGGCAGCAGGGAGAGAGTAAAACTACAGTTGTGCAGTTCCCTGTGTAAAGAAAGCCAGGAAAGGGAGCAAGGGCTATTTTTGCTCTTCTCCCACCTCTCCCCACCACACCCCAGTTTACTCATACAACAATTGGCCACAATCTGATCCATTGTATGAAACTCTGGTACAGGATTTCAGTTAGATCTTTGTATCTTTATTCATAAAAGTCTTTATTTGCAATCTTCATACCTATCCTTTGTATGGTGTGCATTCCCCCCCCGACCCCAGCTTCTTAGAAATTATGTATTAGAACTGTGTTATAGCCCATGGAAATCAGAGCTATTATTTGATGCAATAATTACTTCTCCCAATTGAGATTACTGAGATGGACTCTTAACAGCTTCTGATAGATCAAGCTGACGATAATGATGTTTTTTGTTTCATTACAATATGAAAGTTGTCTTCTCGCTTTCTTCCTTCTTTTATCGAGTGTCTTAATAAAGCTTCAGGGTCAGGAGCCTTGAAAGTGCTCTGTAATTCCAGGATTTTTTTGTTTTGTCATCATTGTTACCATCTTTTTAATCAACAAGCCTACAATGAGACAAGAATACAAAAATCTCTCTGTAGATTAATGGATGTCAAACCATTAAGAATTTCAGGAGTCAGGATGAAAGTATGGACAGAAGTGAGGAACAATCATAAAAAAATGAGATTGATGTTTACAGGCCTGTGGCACTCATAATGTTATCAAAAGTTATAGATTATTTTCTTTTGTATTTTATTTTGTTCGTAAAATTCCATGGATATAATAAATTATTATGTTTAACATGCATTTAATTAACTTCTCTAAAAAGCTTCACATCACATTTTGTTAACATTTTTTTCATATTCTTAAATGCAATTATCTAAAAAATATCAATCATTTTTATTAGTTAATACTTGAAATCACATGCATATCCAATATAATTATTAACGCCAATCCATTTACTGGTTCATTTAACTCTGGCTATGCACAATTATGTGTGACATTTTAAAAAGAAGCACCATTTTCATAATGATACAATCATTATTTTTCTGAAGATCAACAAAAGATTTATTCATTGAATTCTATTGCTTATCTTTCTACTGTCTAACTTATAAGGATAAGAGATGCCAGATGGTAATGAGAAACATAGCTGTGGCAGTCTATATAATTGCCACTCATAAATTGTTTTTCTTTTTGTACTTTCACTATACTACAAAGTAAGGACAAAATAAAACTAGCTAAGGAAAGATAATAAAGAAAACCACTTCTTAGAGGTAACAAAGTTGATCTCTTGAGGCCTGGAGCAAACAGACTGTTTGTACCGCATTTGTTGATTAAGGAATAGTGTTGGTTATTCCTTTTTTAAAAAGTACAGTTCATAGAAGTGTTTTTACGCATTTTGGGGCCATTAGTGAGTGCTGTAGTAGAGAAATAGGGCTGATATGCTAGCCTAGGACCTAGGGAAACCTAGCTTCAGTTCCCTGCTCTGTCTCAGGCTTCTTGTGTCAGTTTGGGCAAGACACTTAGGGCTGGATTTTTTAAAGGTACTTAGTTGCCTAAAGATGCAGCTAGGCACCTACTGAGATTTTCAAAAGCCTATAGGAATTAGGCACCTAAATGCTTTTGAAAATCCCCCTAGGCATCTAGCTGCATTGTTGGGTTCCTAAATAACACTGGCACCAGTAAGGGGAAACTGGGGGTGGTGGTGGTGGTGATGAATTGCCCTCTGAAGGTTTTTGCACTTGCTAAAAGTTCCATGGGCAGTGCCAGGACAAGCAGAGGTCCCATACTAAATCAGTGTGTGGCTGCTGCTGGAGTGGTCCAGAACATCACTCCAGCTGCATGGTCATAATGTCACTGAAAATTTGACCAGGTACCCCCTCTGTACAGAAGGGAGGGGCAGCCAGGCCAAATGGCCTTGTGACCTGGCACACAGGGAGTCTGTTCCTATGCAGCAGAGCACAGGGGAGTCCACTGAGAACTAGATACCTGGTGGCACTGGCTCATACACTGTACAGCAAAGACAGGGAAGACTCCCCGACCGAGGAGACCTGAGGTCTCTTTGGGGGGTGAGCGGGGATCATAATGGAGTCCCTGCCCAGGGTGGGGGGGGGAACTGAAATTCCACCCCACCTCCTGACTTGGTGCCACTGGTAAAAAAATCTGCCCTTTTGTCCTTCTGTGCCTCAGTTCCCCATCTGTAAAATGGTGATAATAGGTCTTTCCCACTTCACAGGATTGTTGTGAGGAAAAATATGTTAAAATTATGAGGTGTACAGATATTATATTAATGGGTGCCTAAAGACCTAAAATAGATAACACATTGCTTAAAACCTCAGTAGTGACCTTAGATAAATAATAAGCTTAGCTCTGACATACCCTTATCGGAAGCAAAGCAAAACTGGCACTTTTTGTTTCTAATTTGTACTGTGAATTAGCTGCATGCCCTACCCCTTTTGGGTGAGAGATGCGAATTGTTAAATCATCTGAGAAATCAGAAAGTATATTGAAAGTAGAGGTAGGTATCACTCAAAGCTCACACCCAAACTTCCATCAAGATCTGAACTTTACAGCTAGTCAAGACTTTAGAATGGTCCAAACCCAAAAGCCAGATTCAAACATAGCCCAAATTAAGGAAATGTCAGCTCTGAACATTGCTGCTGAAACCAGTCTCTGCTTGATAGTATTCTTTGGTAGCCTTTTCATGTTTTAAGGCTGAATTTGGTGAAGTCAATCTAAATTAGGTACAGCCACCAAAACTTTGAAACATCTGAGACGCAAAGGATCGACTATTACTAGGAATTACCTAATGATAGATAACTCTCACTGTGACTTAGCTGCATTAGTTCTGGACCAAGCCTTGGATGCTTGTATAATTTCTAAAAGGCAAGGTGGGTGAGGTAATATCTTTTAGTGGACCTGATATTTTGGGGGACCATGCTACCATCACACTCACTGAGTAAGTTAATTTACACAAGTCAGCATGTAAAGTTTACAAACTCCAATATTTAAATACAGCTTCCAACGTTGGGAGTCTCATTTTTCAGGGACCTGACTTTAGACACCTAGAACAACAGTTTCAAACAAAGATTCCTGAAGTCAGGGCTTTAAAGTGAAATTATGAAATATATCAGACTACAATTTTACCAGTAATGCAAAACACGTCTTAATATGGAAAAATATAGCATAGTATGAAATGTCAATATTATAAATAGTGCCAAAGTGGAGCGATTAATGAATCTGAGCACTCCTGAAGTTTGAGGGTGTCAGATCTGGAATGATGGATCTGGAACACTGGATCTGGGTTTTGCATCCATCTGAATCCAAAATTCAGAAGCTTATATTAGTCTCTGCTAATCTACCCTTGCTCTCTATTCAGTGGGCTTCTTTCCTTCCCCTTCCCCTTTCTGTTCGCTCCCATCAGGAAAGACAGAGACAATAACCTGATGGGAGACTAGGCAGAGACTGAGTGAGTGAGTGTGTGGATGGATATTTAGGTTCTGGAACAGTACTAAATTGGACACTGTCCATGACAGTCAGTATTTCTGTCTATATCGTGGGTAATTAGATGGGAGTATTTGCCTCAGCCCATCTCTAGCTGTTACGACTGTAAACAAGCCTAACTCTGTTACACATTTTAGTGTCTGACTTTGTAACAGTGAATAAATCAACAATGGATACGTCTATTAAGTTTTGGGGGACTCAAATAAATAGCTTCTGTGTGAATTTCTGTAGTTTCTAACTGGTACCCTTGTTAACTGCTCTTTCTTTATGAAACTACTATACCATTTTCCCAAGTACTTTATGTACCATTATATAAAGTTTAGACCCAATTTATTTCTTTTAAATTACTATCATATATCATTTTTTGTGACTTTCAAAATAAGTGTGGACTAAGTTGGGCCATATAATCCACAGGCAACAAAGAAGAGAAAAAAAAATTTCCCTGGGGGTTCTATTCTGCTTCAGATTTTAACAACATTCTTTAATTCAAATACTAGTGAAGTGTGTGTGGTTTTTTTTAAATAAAATTCTGCAATGTATGGATTAAAAGGGGAAGTCAAAGAGCTGTGATTCCAAAGTGTCACTACAGAGACTTGAATAGATGACTTCTATTATGTATTATTAACTGCAGGTACAGCAGTAAATCCTACCTTACCTAAGGGTGCTTAGGATAGCTTTTCTGGGTTATAAATCAGGTATGAATACTGCATGGAAAGAAATGCTCTGTGTGTATAAATATAGTGCTGAAGAGGTATGAACAAAATGATCCTCACAACACTTGTGAGATAGGTGAATATGTCAGACCTCCATTTCACAGATAAAAATGGGAAGTGACTTGCACATCCACACATGAAGTCAGGGGCAAAGCCAGGACTACAACTCAGGGCCATCAGCCTTCCAACCCTGAATTCATTCCTCCTGACACAGGAATGCTGTGAGGGTTCATTAATATTTAACTCTAAGGGGAAATCTTTCCATTTCCCTTCTTTAAGTTCCCCCTCAAAGGGCCTGCATTAATTGTCCATGAACAAGTGCTGGTTCTGACTCATTCAGTGCTTCTGGGATAGGCAACAAGGAATTGCTTGAGAACAACATGAGGAACTCCCTCCCTCTTTGCCCAGAAGAGCAGTACCCCACCTCCCCCGTATGTTTTAACTAATTAAAATAACATGATTAATGTTTTAATCTGAATTTAGTACTTGCAAACAATGCCAGATTGACAGGACTTCAGATCTGTCTTCTCTGTTTATCTGCAGTATGGGTATGGTACAGGTGATGGCAGGACAAGCTTCCTCCACACTGTCTTGCTTACACGACTCAGTGACTTGGAGGAAACATCTCGAGGATAGAGAATATTCATGATCCGTGACATTCCACTCTTGACTTTTCTGGTGATACTGCCAAACGTAGTGCTATATAATCGTTGTCCCACAGGCACTGGACTGAGAATAGCTATGCTATTCTCTCTGTGTATGTCTTTCAGGCTCCAAACCCACAGCTTTCATATGGCATACACCCAGAGTCTTATTGGCATTAGTCAGGCCTGGTGTGGGGTCAGGTTTCCACCGAAGTGCAACAAATTGCAGGACTGGAGCTTGGAATGTACTTCAGAAGAGAAATTGTCTTCATCTTGTGTACTGTAAGAACACAGAGCACCTGTAGATACCTTAAAAATATTATATAGTAACACCACTGAATAGTCATCAGATGCTAATGTATTTTGCTTACCACTATCCTGAGCTGGATTTGGACTGCTTGACCTTGAAGTTAAATGCTCTACATTACATTACAAATCTCCTAAGTCAGTCACTCTTCCATTTTAACTAAATATTAACTAAACCTCTTAATTAATTTTAACTAAACAGTTACTGTCTAGCAAAGGCTCCTGACCAGGTTACATTATTATTAATGAGGAAATTACTCTAAAGCTGTTAACAACTGAAATGAGCTCCCCATGGGAAGAGGCATGAATTCTTTTCTTAAGAAGAGACTGCGACAGCCAGATGGGCACCTTCGAGGCATACACAGCTTCAAGGAGGATGCTTCAAGGGCCTTAGCCTGCCAGCAGCACTGGTGCTTGTTTGCCATGAAAGGCTTTTCTGTGTTAACTTGTTTAAATTTATAATTTGGGACTCATCAAATAGCAGGATACAGATATGTTAATTGAGGTGAATTGTAATAAACTCTTCAGAGCATATAGACATGAATATTTTATTGAAAAGAAATCAGTGGAAAAAGTCAGAACAAAATAAGAGCTGTGGGTTTTATTTTGCTTGCTAATGCAGCATTTGTTTAAAAAAGAAAATCCCGTGCTCCAGGAATAGTTGTTTAGTGTTCAAGATGCATTTTGCATTGGTATTATTCCGGGACTTTGCTGTCAGTCCAGCATATTAAAAAAAGTTGCAATTTCTTAAAATTATAAAACAGGATATCTGTGACTAATGAAGACATAAGATTTCTAATCAGAATTCACAGGGGAGAAGATAACCCTTTCTTAAGAGAATTCTATTTTAACACTAGGCTGTCAGCGATATGTGAGAATTATCCAGCTTCGATATTGCTGTATCAGTCAGAAAAGATTCTGTGCTATTTTACAGTCAAGGATTTTAATCTGTTGATATTTTAGTTATCAACACCAGAACATTAACATTTTTAATATAAATGGCTCATTTAAAGACTTTTGCACATAGCTTAAAAAACAGAAAACATAAACCTTGTCCATTTGCCATGTCTAGATGAGTTTGAAAATGTTTTGACAAAAACAAATGAGTGGTTGGTCTTGAGACTAACTGTATGACTTTTTAATACTCTGGAAAAAGGAAATGAGGCATGACTGGTAAATGAAGGCATAAAGAAAGACTGTTGTTAACCAATCAGAGAAACAGAGATGAGTCCTTTTATTTGTCAAAATGTGTAGTGAGAAAAAAAAATTCCCAACCATCTCTATCAATTATTTATCTTACTAAATATAAATATCATTGCTAGAATAAGCTCTAGGGTAATAACCAACACAGAGCACAACACAGATGGTAAGGAGCAAGGGTCTTCTGTAAATCCCACATAGGATAATCTGTGTCTCTACAAGAGGAACAAGCGTGTCAGTTTAGAGGAACATACAGAAATACAAGGGTCCCTTGTAATTTCTAAGCAATTAACCTTTCCGATTAACTTCTCAGATTCAATTCTATGTAGATTCTTACACCACGCTCATCACCATAGTGTCTGAATGCTTTCCAGTGCATTAAGCTATGTGACTAACATCTTTTCATATATTTGTTTTCTCTTTCTCTTCCCAGAAGAAGAATTGTATGCAGTGGAATGTCTTGTTTGGATTTATTTTATCATTCTCACTCACTCACACACACACACACACACACACACACACTTATGTTAGAGAAGGCAAGGTCAAAGAAATGCACCTTGCACTGAGAGTGGAAGGTGGAGAGGCTTGTGATAGATACTAGGGAAGTTCATTCCACAGTCTTGGATCGGCCCCCAAGGAAGTTCTGTCTCCTGCACAGATAAGCTTTACTTTTGTTGTAAAGCGTTCCATTGTGCCAGAGGAATTAATTTGTTGATCAACCATAGTCTTCATCCTGGAGCCTAAAAGATGAAAGGGACAGGCAGCTGGGCACTAACTCCTTCTTTCTCCTCTTCTCTAGTACTTTACCTAGAACTTTTCAGTGTTGTTCTGTGAGAGTGCTGTAGAGACTGTTCCACAAAAGAAGCTGCCAAAATCCTTGCATCACGAGCTCATAACTGATGAGTTCATAAACTGCTAAGTGGTCATTAGAGGACAGCACATGTTTCTCCTTCAAGAGTTGGTGACATCACTAATTAGAACTGGCCAAAACTTGGTTATGGTTTGCAAGAACATTTGATATTTTCAGTTTGCTTTTGACCAGTTAGGAATAAAAGCAAATTTTACCAAAATGTATCATGAACGAAGACCCCCCTGACCCCTCCAAAAAATGTCATTTAAAAAACACTGAAAGATGGTGTTCCCCAAAAGAAATCTTCTTGATAGTTTCACTTGCTATTCAGCAGACAGCTGCAGTGAAACTGACAAGAATCTCAATTTCACTCAGCTGCTAACTGTGCTCCCAACTCCAGCCAGGAGTCCCTGGCTTCTAGCGATCAGCAGGAATTGGCAGCCCAAAGAGCCATGGCTCTAGCTGGGACTCCGGGGGAGCTGGCAGTCCCCCTAATGTGTGGCGTTCAACACGTTCGTTACACTGATATTCTTGTGGCCGTGCAATGAAAAGTGCATATTTTCGTATTGGAGTGAATTGCTGCTGTTGAAACATTTTTTTTCTGTCTTTGATACTATCACTTTTTTATTTCTTTATTTTTATTTATTCAGATTGGTTTAGATCTTGCTTTGCCTGACACATTCAATGTGTTGTTCTAGAGAATTAGTGTTTTGGGATTGCTCCAGGGAATTCATGTTTCAACTCATCTGAGTTAGTTTCAGAATTTCCCAGGGATCTATTTGTGATTCTTTTTTTGCTTTGTATTTATATGTTTCCACAGAGTAACATTATGAGTTGTCATGGCCTGGAGTGTCATATGTGTGCAGATGATACACAGATATGTTTGTTCCAGTCATTGCAAATCCTGTGAAACGGCCTGATGTTTTGCATAATTGCTTGTGTGATATTCAAGCCTGGATGTCTTCAAAATTTCTTGAATTTAACAGAGATAAAACTGAGTTGCTATTGATCGGTTCTTCAGTGTGGATATCTCGGGTGTAATCCATGCTCGGATCTGTAAGTGGCAGCTTTCTTTACCCCTCAAACAATGACTGTGACCTTGGTGATACTGAGCTTTCTTTAGAAGCCTATATTATACAGCATTAGGCATGTAATTGGTTGGCCTTACTGCTACACAAAGCATCTAGCCAAAATGAGACCTGTGTTTTTTAGGCTTTTTGGGTCCTCTGAAACCACGCTTCAAACAGTTACTCATAGATCATATGCATTTCTATGCTCTTCTCCCCAGCCATAGAATTATTTTCTTTTATGTATGAAAACTCCAAAATTACCGTCCATTTGTGAGGCCAAACTAAAAAAACATATTTGTTTGATTTAGCCTTTTAAATATTTATTGTATTTCTTTATATATTAAACCTGCACAGCGCCCTAGGGTGCTTGCATGAAGGACACTTAATATATGTAAATGAGATTGATTGATAGACCTTGTGGAGTGTTTGCAAAAAGTGCTATTTTACACCCAAAAAATCGATATTTATGAAACCATGGAGATTCTGATTTCTGAATAACTGTATATGAAATTTAATGGTTACAACAGGCTACAAAACAGCACACAGTAGTTTACAGTGTCTAGTAACTGTCACCTTTAGTGACCTAAGGAAAGTTGCTTAGAAGAGGAAAAATGTGAACACCCTGAAACTCTAGCAGAAAGAGAATCCTGTCACTCTAAGAGTAGATTAATTAACTACAATGGATGGATAATTTTAATGATTCTGCAGAAAGAGAAAAATTGAGATGTTTTCATGACAATCAATAGTAAAAGTATGCTTATGAAAATGTCAAATAATTACAGTAAATGCATAGAAAATCCCAACAAAATCAAGTGTAAGTTACTTACATTCATAGTGTGGAATGCTAATATTTTTAGTTGGTGTTTCCAGACACTGATAATGTATTTCAGAGTGGTAGCCGTGTTAGTCTGTTTCAGCAAAAAAACAAAACAAAAAAAAACAGGGAGTACTTGTGGCATCTTAGACTAAGAAATTTATTTGGGCAAAGTGGGTTTTAGCCCATGAAAGCTTCTACCCAAATAAATTTGTTAGTTTCTAAGGTGCCACAAGTACTTCTCGGGTTTTTTTTGCTGATAATGTTTTGTTAATTTCTTTTCTTTTAAAATACAAAAACAAAAGAGCAAAAGATTTTCATTAATACTATGTTATAAGCATCACAACAAAGGAATGCAAACACAGAAGTGTAATGTTTTGAGTTTAGCTACTGTTTGCATTTACTTTCAAACATGGGCAGCAGGTTAATCCCCCCCTTTGGGGAGGCTATCCCCCTGGCCCCACCCCTTCCACCTGAGGCCCTGCCGCCTGCCTCTCCCGCCCCTGCTGGAGGATCCCTGAGCACCCCCCGCAGCTGGAGGAGCCTGGCTGGCCCACCCCAGCTCCATCAGCTGGCCCAAGACTCCCCTGGCCGCTGCCCCGAGTTCCAGGCCGTTGGCTGGAGCTGAGCCCCTGACAGCTTCAAGGGAGCGGGGGAGCCAACCTCCCCTAGCCTTCAATACCCACCACCCCTGGTTTCAAATATGGATACTAGGAAGGGCCAGTGCATGGTGACAGGGTCAATGTGTACTAGTTACAAATGCAATCCAAAAATGTTGTTTTTGCAAAGCATTTATGAACCAGGTTATATCACAACTGTATCACTGCACCTTTCATAGAATATCAGGGTTGGAAGGGACCTCAGGAGATCATCACCTGCATGACATCTCATTTTAGTATATTTTTCTCAATTTATTTGCTTATCTAAAGTTATTTTCTCCATCAAAGCTGTGACTGACAGATCTTTCAACCATGCTGCATAGATTAGTAATTGTGTTAGATTTCCATTTTCTGAGTGTTATATATTTTACTACTAATAGACACATCAGCACCCATTTCTTAATGTTAGCTGGAAGATTTAATTCATCTATTAATTCCACTATGTACATTTTTGGAGAGTGACAGATCATTGTATTCAGAACTGTAGAAATACTTTTGCATTTTTTGCTCCACTATTTTTGTAATTTATAGACAAAAACAAATTATATGGATGAGATTACTAACGGTTAGCAGCATCTTGTAGCTAAAGCTGTTTTATGCAGCGACTCTGGCATCCTGTTAAATCTGTTCTGGGAAAATCAGAGATAATGATCTGGCTGCTTTTCTGATATTTTGCCATATTTCTCCTTAATCTTCCTCTGACAATGACATGTGTAATTCAGCTTCCCATTTATCTCTTACCTTGAATATGACAGAGTTAAGCCATTTATATGTATAGCCTGTAACATGTACTTTATTACCGAACTTTTTAACAAAGTATTCCAGTCATGACATTGTTTTCTCCCCCCATGTATTGCCTAATGCACAGATTCATAGATTATAAAGCCAGAAGAACCACTGTCATCACCTACTCTGACCTCCTGTATAACACAGGACATAGGACTTCACTGAATTAATTGCCATTGTATAAATGAATGCCGTGATCCACATAAGTGAATTTTTTTGTGTGAGTAATGAAGGCTGCAATCCTGTGAAGAATTACTGTAGTGAGTATCTTTCCATACTTTGAGTAGTTCTGTTGGGCCTAATCCAAAGCCCACTGAAATCAATAAAAAAACTCCTATTGGTTTTAAATTATCTCTAGATCACATTGCAAAAAGTTACACATGTTTATATAAGTCTTTACTACGTCATATATTTGTTTTTCTGTCCTCATGTGTTTTGGATTTGACTCTATCTTGAATTTCAACTTTGAATTGTCCCATAAGGGAATGAATACCGAATATGGTAAATCAGAATTGGTGAGTATCTTAAATTAGTGTAATGTAATACTCCTGGTTGTACAGAATAAAGGATTATTTCTCAGAGCTACTGGTAAGTCTTTAAGAGACAGAAATGTCTACAATGTACCAAATGGAGTTGCTAAAACTTCTTCTGTGTTGCACCATGATGGTAAGTAATTATTTTTAGTGAAGTTAAATCATTTTAAAATGGGGCTAACAAAAGGCTGATGCAGGTACAAATCTAGGAGATCCATTCCCCCATTCCTCCAGGATCACTTTAATATTTTGTGAGAGACATTATTGGCTTTTTTCCCCAGTCAAAATTCAAAATGGTTTGGGGGGATATATTTGGGGTAATATGTTTACAATTTACAAATTCCATTTTTTAAAGCTGTTTGTGATTGTAACCCTCAGTGTGGATTAGAGCATTGATTGTGTAGCAGAGACTTGACACCTAGTGAACAGACTATGTCTGAGAAGCTGTGCCAGAGCAATCAAAGGCCATCAACACTGAGGGTATGTCGACACAGCATTGTAAACTGGGCTCAGACTCAGATTTGAGACCAAACCCTCCTGCCACCAGCACACACACATTTTTCACTTGGGCCAGTAAACAATCTGGACTCACGTCCTAGAACCCACTGGTTCTGACCTCAAGACCCACTGTGACTCTGGTCAAAGTCCTATCAGTTTGCAGTTTGGAAGCAGCTCAAGCAACAGACCTAAGTCAAAAGGTCTGTGTAGTGCAGAATAGACGCATTAATGTGATTTTCATACCCAGGTCCAGCAGTTGTGAACCCAGCTTTACAAAGCAGTGTGGATATTCAAATATGAGCTTGTACATGCCAAATCCATAGGCATGGGTTCCACAGACCTGGGCTTACAGTAGAGTGTAGACTCATCTATATGACTCTCCTGAAATAATGGGTTTCTGACAGGAGGGCCTTTGACTTTGAATGGACTTTGCATAGACACCTGTCTGGAGGGAGGTGGCTGGAATCCTTGTAGTTTGAGCAGTCAAGGAGAGCTGAATAGGATCTATGGTACATAGTGTATCACAAATGGAACAAGAGTCAACAATGCGATACAATTGAGAAAAAGGCTAATATCATGCTGAAGTTTTAAAAAACTTTTTATTAAGGCAAAGTTACAATAAATGTTAACATACAACATCATACATTACTTATTCAGGACCAGGTTAATGTTCAAAGAACTTAGCTAAATATTCCGGCTTGTTGGCTGGGGAAACCTCCTTTGAGTATGCTAAAAGGGTGACCAAATTTTAAGTATCTAGTCGCTTTTTGGCACTTCTCTGGTGTACTGTATTTGGTGTGAAAACTTTTCCATTACAAGGACAGTCCATATTTTACTATATCACAATTCCAGAGGAGGAGGAGTCCTTTTTTTCCAAGAATGTGCAATACAAACTCTTGCTGCTTACAATAAAAGAGAAATTAATTTGTTGTTCTATTTAAAAGGTAGCTCCTTTACTGGAGTATAAAGTATGCAGGAAGCTGGCGTTTTGTCATAAAATGAATCACTTTCATAATTTCCTCCCCAAACTGTCTAATTCCTGGACATAACCACAACATGTGCAAATATGTTCTCCTTTCCCCACAACCCCTCCAACAGAGCACCTGCCTAGTTGCAAAATTATAATGGATCTTTACTGGAGTCAAATGATGTTTATACAAAAATTTAATTTATAAAATATTTTGATGAGCTACACAAATTGAAGATTTTGTCCAATTCCCTGTCCTACATATTCATCTGGGTTGTTTTCTTATCAACATCTTTTCCAATCACAATTGAATATATCCTAGAAATAAAACCTTTTGTTCCAGCATGGTCCTGAGTCAACTCTTCAAATGTGGTTAAAGGTCTAGACTGAGCTGTCTCATATACAGATTGCACAATAATATGTTTGACTTGTAAATACTGAAAATACAAGATCTTTGTATTATTCACATTACTTCATATCTCTTGGTATGATGCATTTGAGGGTGTATTAACAGGAGGGTCTTATGTAAAACGTAGGAAGTTATTGTCCTGCTCAACTAAGCATGGGTGAGGCCTCAGTTTGGGTATTGTGTCCAATTCTGGGCACCACACTTTAAGAAAGATGTGGACAAATTGGAGAGTACTCACAGGAGATTAACAAAAATGATAAAAGGTTTAGAAAACCTGCTTCTGAGGAAAGTTTAAAGAAAATTGGGTATGTTTAGTCGTGAGAAAAGAAGACTGATAGGGCATGTCATAAATATAAAGGGAAGGGTAAACCCCTTTGAAATCCCTCCTGGCCAGGGGGAAGCTCCTCTCACCTGTAAAGGGTTAAGAAGCTAAAGGTAACCTCGCTGGCACCTGACCAAAATGACCAATGAGGAGACAAGATACTTTCAAAAGCTGGGAGGAGGGAGAGAAACAGAGGGTTTGTGTGTCTGTCTGTAGTCGTCTTGGCCGGGGACAGAACAGGAATGGAGTCTTAGAACTTTTAGTAAGTAATCTAGCTAGGTATGTGTTAGATTATGATTTCTTTAAATGGCTGAGAAAAGAATTGTGCTGAATAGAATAACTATTTCTGTCTGTGTATCTTTTTTGTAACTTAAGGTTTTGCCTAGAGGGGTTCTCTATGTTTTTGAATCTAATTACCCTGTAAGATATATACCATCCTGATTTTACAGGGGGGATTTCTTTATTTCTATTTACTTCTATTTTTTATTAAAAGTCTTCTTGTAAAACACTGAATGCTTTTCATTGTTCTCAGATCCAAGGGTTTGGGTTTGTGGTCACCTATGCAAATTGGTGAGGCTTTTTATCCAACATTTCCCAGGAAAGGGGGGGTGCAAGTGTTGGGAGGATTGTTCATTGTTCTTAAGATCCAAGGGTCTGGGTCTGTAGTCACCTAGGCAAATTGGTGAGGCTTTTTACCAAACCTTGTCCAGGAAGTGGGGTGCAAGGTTTTGGGAAGTATTTTGGGGGGAAGGACGCGTCCAAACAGCTCTTCCCCAGTAACCAGTATTAGTTTGGTGGTGGTAGCGGCCTGTCCAAGGGGTAATATTTTGTACCTTGGGGAAGTTTTGACCTAAGCTGGTAAAGATAAGCTTAGGAGGTTTTTCATGCAGGTCCCCACATCTGCACCCTAGAGTTCAGAGTGGGGGAGGAACCTTGACATGGTGGCACAGTGGTGGGATTAACCTGAAATCATTTTGAGATCCAGTTGAGATTTTTTGAACTAGAAATACAGATTTTAAAAAGGAATTTTTAGGAAGTCCAGAAGGCAGCTTTGAAACTGAAAGCAGCTTGGTTTCTCTCTGCTTTGTGGCCAAGCAGAGACAAAAGGGGATTATCTTGTGAATTGCAGGTTTTCTTGCCTGGAGGCAGGGTACTTAACTCCTGCAGGGAAATTCACAGTCTTCCAACCCAGAGGTTTTTTTTTTTCTTTTCTTCCTAAAAGTAAATAGGGGGTGTGTGCTCTACCCATTTGCCTGGAGACAAAAGTGGCAGGGTTTTTTTTTTAGGATTTTGATTTTTTTTTTTTTTTGTTTTACAAGGAGCACAGGTTTGAAAAGAAATTTTTTTTTTCTTTGGGCTGGGTAAGCAGTTTTCCAAGTAGTTGGAGGTTTTTTGCTTTAATTTGGGCCCAGAGCAGAGACAAGGGAATTGTCTTTTTCTGTAGGCTGACAATCACTATCAGAGAATAGGTACTCTATTCCAGCACAGCAAAAGTTTACAGCCAAGTTTTGTTTGTTTATTTCTAAACCTCGGGTGTAAAGTTAGTTAAAAACAGAGAGGTTAGAATGGCCAAATCCTCAGCTCGACTACAGCTGGAATTAGCCAAATTTCAGGCTGAGGAAAAACAAAGGGAACATGAAAGACAGATAGAACTCATGCGGCTGGAGAAGGAGGTACAGGAGGCTGCCCACAAGAGGGAAATGGAGGCAAGGAAGCATGTGGAGGAGATGGAGAGGATAAAGGCCCAGCAGAATATACCAACAAACCCTAGCAATCCTTCTCCAGGTACCACTTCCCATCCCAGAAAGTTCCCCACCTACAAGGCAGGTGATGATACTGAGGCCTTCTTAGAAAACTTCGAAAGGGCCTGCCTTGGGTACAACATCTCTACTGACCAATACATGGTAGAGCTGAGGCCGCAGCTCAGTGGACCCTTAGCTGAGGTGGCAGCTGAAATGCCTAAAGAACACATGAACAAGTATGAACTGTTTAAATCCAAGGCGAGAGTCAGAATGGGGATAACACCCGAGCAGTCTCGTCGGAGGTTCAGAGCCCTAAGGTGGAAACCAGACATGTCATTTACCCGACATGCCTACCACATTGTAAAACATTGGGATGCCTGGATATCAGGAGCAAGTGTTGAATCTCCAGTAAATTTGCCCTTCCTAATGCAAATGGAACAATTCTTAGAGGGTGTTCCTGAGGAAATAGAAAGATACATCCTAGATGGGAAACCCAAAACTGTAATTGAGGCAGGAGAGATTGGAGCCAGATGGGTGGAGGTGGCAGAGAAGAAGAAAACTGGTCGCAGTTGGAGCGGAGACCAGAAGGGACCACCCCAGACCACACCCTATTACCGGGGGCCGCCCAAAGCCCCACCTACCTCCCAAAGAACCCTCCAGACCCCTTATCGTCCCACCACCCCGTTCTCCAGCAACCCTCCTCGCCCCGGTGACCCGTCAGCTGGACGATGTTTTAAATGTAACGAGCTGGGGCATGTAAAGGCCAACTGCCCCAAGAACCCCAACAGATTACAGTTCATTGCACCGGAATCACACCAGAGGTCCACAGGCCCAGATACCTCCCAGATACCCTTGGAGCGGAGGGAAACTGTGAGTGTGGGTGGGAAGAAGGTCACCGCGTGGAGGGACACCGGAGCACAAGTGTCAGCTATCCATGCTTCCTTAGTGGACCCCAATTTAATCAACCCAGAGATCCAAGTGACGATTCAACCCTTCAAGTACAACTCTTTCAATTTGCCTACAGCCAAGTTGCCTGTCCAGTACAAGGGCTGGTCAGGAATGTGGACTTTTGCAGTCTATGATGATTATCCCATCCCCATGCTGTTGGGGGAAGACTTGGCCAATCATGTGAAGCAGGCCAAGAGGGTGGGAATGGTCACCCGCAACCAGGCTAAACAAGCCGTGAGGCCTAGCTCTGTTCCGGAAACTTCTATCAGGACCCAGTCAGAGCTGATGGACCTGGACCCCAGGCCAATGTCTGCAACAGCAGTAGTGGATCCAGTCCCAGAGACCCAGACGGAACCAGTCCCAGAACCGGAACCAGCCAAACAACCAACACCAGACCCCGTGTCAGCACTGAATCCAGTACTTGCAACCTCAACACCAGAGGGCCCCACCGAACCTGAACTGGCAGCAGCCGATAACCCTACACAAGAGGCTCAGCCGGAGCCTGAATCCCAACATAGTGCACCAGCGGAGAGCGGTTCACAGTCAACAGAAACAGCTCCATCCCCTATATCGCTTCCAGAGGGACCAAGCCTATGTCCCCAATCCAATGAGGAACTGATGTCTCCAGCATCAAGGGAACAGTTCCAGACCGAACAGGAAGCAGATGAAAGCCTCCAGAGAGCTTGGACGGCGGCACGGAGCAACCCACCGCCTCTCAGCTCTTCTAATCGATCCAGGTTTGTTGTAGAAAGAGGACTTTTATACAAGGAAACTCTTTCTGGGGGACACCAGGAAGACTGGCATCCTCAGAGACAGTTGGTAGTTCCAACTAAATACCGGGCCAAGCTCTTGAGCTTAGCCCATGATCACCCTAGTGGCCATGCTGGGGTGAACAGGACCAAAGACCGTTTGGGGGGGTCATTCCACTGGGAGGGAATGGGCAAGGATGTTTCTACCTATGTCCAGTCTTGTGAGGTGTGCCAAAGAGTGGGAAAACCCCAAGACCAGGTCAAAGCTCCTCTCCAGCCACTCCCCATCATTGAAGTTCCATTTCAGCGAGTAGCTGTGGATATTCTGGGTCCTTTTCCGAAAAAGACACCCAGAGGAAAGCAGTACATACTGACTTTCATGGATTTTGCCACCCGATGGCCGGAAGCAGTAGCTCTAAGCAACACCAGGGCTAAAAGTGTGTGCCAGGCACTAGCAGACATTTTTGCCAGGGTAGGTTGGCCCTCCGACATCCTCACAGATGCAGGGACTAATTTCCTGGCAGGAACTATGAAAAACCTTTGGGAAGCTCATGGGGTAAATCACTTGGTTGCCACTCCTTACCATCATCAAACAAATGGCATGGTGGAGAAGTTTAATGGAACTTTGGGGGCCATGATACGTAAATTCGTAAATGAGCACTCCAATGATTGGGACCTAGTATTGCAGCAGTTGCTCTTTGCCTACAGAGCTGTACCACATCCCAGTTTAGGGTTTTCTCCATTTGAACTTGTATATGGCCGTGAGGTTAAGGGGCCATTGCAGTTGGTGAAGCAGCAATGGGAGGGATTTACACCTTCTCCAGGAACTAACATTCTGGACTTTGTAACCAACCTACAAAACACCCTCCGAACCTCTTTAGCCCTTGCTAGAGAAAACTTACAGGATGCTCAACAAGAGCAAAAAGCCTGGTATGATAAACATGCCAGAGAGCGTTCCTTCAAAGTAGGAGACCAGGTCATGGTCTTAAAGGCGCTCCAGGCCCATAAAATGGAAGCATCGTGGGAAGGGCCATTCGTGGTCCAGGAGCGCCTGGGAGCTGTTAATTATCTCATAGCATTCCCCACCTCCAACCGAAAGCCTAAGGTGTATCATATTAATTCTCTAAAGCCCTTTTATTCCAGAGAATTAAAGGTTTGTCAGTTTACAGCCCAGGGAGGAGACGACGCTGAGTGGCCTGAAGGTGTCTATTACGAAGGGAAATGTGCTGGTGGTGTGGAAGAGGTGAACCTCTCCATGACCCTTGGGCGTATGCAGCGACAGCAGATCCAGGAGCTGTGCACTAGCTACGCGCCAACGTTCTCAGCCACCCCAGGACTGACTGAACGGGCATACCACTCCATTGACACAGGTAATGCTCACCCAATTAGGGTCCAACCTTACCGGGTGTCTCCTCAAGCTAAAACTGCTATAGAACGGGAGATCCAGGATATGTTACAGATGGGTGTAATCCGCCCCTCTGAAAGTGCATGGGCATCTCCAGTGGTTCTAGTTCCCAAACCAGATGGGGAAATACGTTTTTGCGTGGACTACCGTAAGCTAAATGCTGTAACTCGCCCAGACAACTATCCCATGCCACGCACAGATGAACTATTAGAGAAACTGGGAAGGGCCCAGTTCATCTCTACCTTGGACTTAACCAAGGGGTACTGGCAGGTACCGCTAGATGAATCTGCCAAGGAAAGGTCAGCCTTCATCACACATCTCGGGCTGTATGAATTTAATGTACTCCCTTTCGGGCTGCGAAATGCACCCGCCACTTTCCAAAGACTTGTAGATGGTCTCCTAGCGGGATTAGGAGAATATGCAGTCGCCTACCTTGACGATGTGGCCATATTTTCGGATTCCTGGGCAGACCACCTGGAACATCTACAAAAAGTCCTTGAGCGCATAAGGGAGGCAGGACTAACTGTTAAGGCTAAGAAGTGTCAAATAGGCCTAAACAGAGTGACTTACCTTGGACACCAGGTGGGTCAAGGAACTATCAGCCCCCTACAGGCCAAAGTGGATGCTATCCAAAAGTGGCCTGTCCCAAAGTCAAAGAAACAGGTTCAATCCTTCTTAGGCTTGGCCGGTTATTACAGACGATTTGTACCGCACTACAGCCAAATCGCTGCCCCACTGACAGACCTAACCAAAAAGAAACAGCCAAATGCTGTTCAGTGGACCGGAAAGTGTCAGAAGGCCTTTAACAAGCTTAAAGCGACACTCATGTCTGACCCTGTACTAAGGGCCCCAGACTTTGACAAACCGTTCCTAGTAACCACAGATGCATCCGAGCGTGGTGTGGGAGCAGTTTTAATGCAGAAAGGACCTGATCAAGAATTCCACCCTGTAGTGTTTCTCAGCAAAAAACTGTCTGAGAGGGAAAGCAACTGGTCAGTCACTGAAAAAGAATGTTATGCCATTGTCTACGCTCTGGAAAAGCTACGCCCATATGTTTGGGGACGGCGTTTCCACCTGCAAACCGACCATGCTGCACTAAAGTGGCTTCACACCGTCAAAGAAACTAACTGAAAACTTCTTCGGTGGAGTTTAGCTCTCCAAGATTTTGATTTCGACATCCAACACATCTCAGGAGCTTCTAACAAAGTGGCTGATGCACTCTCCCGTGAAAGTTTCCCAGAATCAACTGGTTAAAATCGTCCTTGAGATGTGGAAAATATTGTTAGTCTTTATGTACTTGGTAGTATATTTAGAGATGCATGTGTCTTATTAACTCTGTTTTCCTAGAGCTCCAGGAAGAAATCCCAGCCAGTGTTTCACCCTAGCTGAGATTTGGGGGGCGTGTCATAAATATAAAGGGAAGGGTAAACCCCTTTGAAATCCCTCCTGGCCAGGGGGAAGCTCCTCTCACCTGTAAAGGGTTAAGAAGCTAAAGGTAACCTCGCTGGCACCTGACCAAAATGACCAATGAGGAGACAAGATACTTTCAAAAGCTGGGAGGAGGGAGAGAAACAGAGGGTTTGTGTGTCTGTCTGTAGTCGTCTTGGCCGGGGACAGAACAGGAATGGAGTCTTAGAACTTTTAGTAAGTAATCTAGCTAGGTATGTGTTAGATTATGATTTCTTTAAATGGCTGAGAAAAGAATTGTGCTGAATAGAATAACTATTTCTGTCTGTGTATCTTTTTTGTAACTTAAGGTTTTGCCTAGAGGGGTTCTCTATGTTTTTGAATCTAATTACCCTGTAAGATATATACCATCCTGATTTTACAGGGGGGATTTCTTTATTTCTATTTACTTCTATTTTTTATTAAAAGTCTTCTTGTAAAACACTGAATGCTTTTCATTGTTCTCAGATCCAAGGGTTTGGGTTTGTGGTCACCTATGCAAATTGGTGAGGCTTTTTATCCAACATTTCCCAGGAAAGGGGGGGTGCAAGTGTTGGGAGGATTGTTCATTGTTCTTAAGATCCAAGGGTCTGGGTCTGTAGTCACCTAGGCAAATTGGTGAGGCTTTTTACCAAACCTTGTCCAGGAAGTGGGGTGCAAGGTTTTGGGAAGTATTTTGGGGGGAAGGACGCGTCCAAACAGCTCTTCCCCAGTAACCAGTATTAGTTTGGTGGTGGTAGCGGCCTGTCCAAGGGGTAATATTTTGTACCTTGGGGAAGTTTTGACCTAAGCTGGTAAAGATAAGCTTAGGAGGTTTTTCATGCAGGTCCCCACATCTGCACCCTAGAGTTCAGAGTGGGGGAGGAACCTTGACAGGGCACATGACAACAGTATTCAAATATGTTAAGGGATGTCACTTAAAAGGACAGTGATCAACTGTTTTCCATATCTACTGAAGGTAGGACAAGAATTAATGGGTTTAATTTGCAGTAAGCAAGATTTAGGTTAGATATTAGGGAAAACTTTCTAACTATAAGGATAATTAAGGAATCTAATGGACATAGTGTATTTAGATTTCCAGAAAGCCTTTGACAAGGTCCCTCACCAAAGGCTCATATGTAAATTAAGTTGTCATGGGATAAGAGGGAAGATCCTTTCATGGTTTGAGAACCGGTTAAAAGACAGGGAACAAAGGGTAGGAATAAATGGTAAATTTTCAGTATGGAGAGGGATAACTAGTGGTATTTCCCAAGGGTCAGTCCTAGGACCAATCCTGTTCAACTTATGCATAAATAATCTGGAGAAAGGGGTAAACAGTAAGGTGGGAAAGTTTGCAGATGATACTAAACTGGTCAAAATAGTTAAGACCAAAGCAGACTGTGAAGAATTTCAAAAAGATCTCACAAAACTAAGTGATTGGGCAACAAAATGACAAATGAAATTTAATGTGGATAAATGTAAAGTAATGCACATTGGAAAAAATAACCGCAACTATACATACAATATGATGGAGGCTAATTTAGCTACAACTAATCAGGAGAAAGATCTTGGAGTCATCGTGGATAGTTCTCTGAAGACGTCCATGCAGTGTGCAGCGGCAGTCAAAAAAGCAAATGAGATGTTAGGAATCATTAAAAATGGGATAGAGAATAAGATGGAGAATATTTTATTGCCCTTATATAAATCCATGGTATGCCCACATCTTGAATACTGCGTACAGATGTGGTCCCCTCATTTAAAAAAAGATATATTGGCATTAGAAAAGGTTCAGAAAAGGGCAACTAAAATGATTAGGGGTTTGGAATGGGTCCCATATGAGGAGAGATTAAAGAGGCTAGGACTTTTCAGCTTGGAAAAGAGGAGACTAAGGGGGGATATGATAGAGGTATATAAAATCATGAGTGGTGCGGAGAAAGTGAATAAGGAAAAGTTATTTACTTTCCCCATAATATAAGAACTAGAGGCCACCAAATGAAATTAATGGTTAGCAGGTTTAAAACAAAGAAAAGGAAGTTGTTCTTCACTCAGCGCACAGTCAACCTGTGGAACTCCTTGCCTGAGGAGGTTGTGAAGGCTAGCACTATAACAGGGTTTAAAAGAGAACCTCCATGGATTTATCCAGTTAAGTCCATTAATGGCTATTAGCAGGATGGGCAAGGAATGGTGTTCCTAGCCTCTGTTTTTCAGAGGGTGGAGATGATGGCAAGAGAGAGATCACTAGATCATTACCTGTTAGATTCACTCCCTCTGGGGCATCTAGCATTGGCCACTGTTGGTAGACAGGATACTGGGCTGGATGGACCTTTGGTCTGACCCAGTATGGCCATTCTTATGTTCTAAGCACTGGAATAGGCTTCCAAGGGAAGTTGTGGAATCCTCATCTTTTTGGAGGCTTTTAAGAATGGGTTAGACAAACATCTCTCAGGGGTACTCTTGGTACACTTGGTCCTGCCTCAGCATGGGATGTAGACTAGATCAGTGTTTTCAGCCTCTCCAGACTATTGTGCCCCTTTCAGGAATCTGAAGCCTGAACCCTGCCACCTAGGGCTCAAGCCCGAGGCCTGCTGCCTGAGGCTGGTGTGGGGCCTCAGGCAACTGCCCTGCTTGCCACTCCCAACACCAGCTCTGCACTTGTGAGTCTCCAAAGCCCGTTCTGTGACCTGACCCCCAGATTGAGAAACACTGATCTAGATGAGTTGACATATCCCTGGAAGACCTCTGCGTATCTACCAGGGTATTCGTACCCCTGGTTGAGAACCACTGGCCTAGATGACCTCTTGAGGTCCCTTCTAGCCCTACATTTCCATGACTGTATATATCTATGAATACACAGGAACAGGAGCCAGACAATAAGAAGAAAGGGATTGATCAGACTGGTGAAGGGCAAGGGAAACAAGCTGATCTAAGAGGGAAGAAGGTTCCATGTTGCAGCCCACGAGCCATACACTGAAACAGAAGGACTCAAGGAAACCCAAAATATACCCTAGAATGGTAAGGAAACTGAGGCAGGGATACAAGTATTAAGCATCCACCGGTCACATTGAATACATGATAGCTATAAGTGCTCCATACCTGAATATCATTCTACTTTTTAAAAGTGTCTAAATATAGATTTTATGTACCTAATTTTTGGCAACCATGTTGGAAAATGTTGGCTTATGTTCTTACAGCCTGATTCTTCATTAAAAGAGTACCAAGTAGTTAATCTTCAGTTTCAGAATTCTGGTCAGAAAATTTAACCTTAGCAAAACAATGTCATGTTGTAATTTTGTGAGTAAAAGTGATGCAAATGAAGGTAAACAATGATGTGAGACCAAACAACATCTGAACAGTTTCTATGACCTGGATACTGTGAGGAAAAATGGGGAGATTTTAAAGCTCAGCATAGGCTGGTAGATTTAGACAGAAACAAAGTCGGTGAAACTGTTGACAAATGATGATGTCACTAGGTTTGTGAAAAATAGGATGTTTATGGTGCATGCCTCTGTTATCTTGGCTTTTTCACTATAATAAAAGGCAGTTATTGGCAATTTTTGAGCCACCTCTAGTCTCTTTGGATTTAGCAAATCTCCAACTTTCATGTGGTAGAGCAAGTTCTCATGAGCAAACATGGAAGCAGGTCTCCTTTTGTGGGACAAAATCGCAAAATGTAGTATTTAATATTCATACTGCAGTAGACCTCAGAGACCTCAATGAGGATAGGGGTCCACAGTACCGGGTGGTGTACATAGGAAGATATGGTCCCTGCCCAAAAAAAGCTTACAGTCTATATGATTCTTACTGGAACAATGGGGGTTCATGTAGATTTCCTATTGGAAATATTTTCTGAATTGCTCACCAGGTTGCATAAAACGATGTTTTTTCCTCAGAAAACAATTTGTGAAAGGAAAAATAGTAATTTCACACAGCCCTAGTTTGCCGCTTCTTGTTTCCTGTTTTGCTCTGTTTTACACGGTACAGAAATCTTATCAGAAATGTCTTATGCTTCTGACCCAGCTCTCTTTGAAAACTGTTTTGTCATCCTTCAACTCCTTCAAGGAGAAGATGAAAGCAAAAATATGGATGTGTTTCCAATGAGGATAATGAAAGTTGAAAGGCAACTGAGGCGTTGGAGGAAATGTAGAATCTGGATACTGATAGGCACTCAGTAGAGAAAGGTGGAAATGAAGAGTTTGTAATGGGACTTTAATGAAAGAAAATGCTTTACTACAAAACAAACAATGCTATGAGCAGACACTTGAGATTTGGGTGGAAATTTAAAGAATATGTGGAAGGCTTAAATCCAGTAGAAGAAATAATTTCTAAACTGTTAGAAGACTTTCTTTGACATAACATTTAGCCCACTGCTGCAAGTTTAAAAAATACCTCTGATACACAGATAAATATACAAACTTCATAGTACAGTACTTAAGGGCAAAAGAGATCAGATCAGAACTCAATTGCTTTCCCATCAGTTGTTTAAAGTGATTGCATTTTTTCTGAAATATGTGAGGAAACTAATCTTTTTCTTAATGGGTTTTTGTGTTTCCAGTTATATCTTGTTTTAGGTAGGCATTTCTTAATTCTGTATTTTCTTGAATCTGATCTTATCTGGCTATCTTTAATTTACCAAAATGGTGTGTATTTTGGAAAGATGCTAGGTATTTATTTTATGATTTTGAGTATACAAGGATATTTCCTGAAGCTAATTCATGAGTTTCTCAAGCTGGATCTGATATAGAAGTTGACAGTTTATTCACTGAAGATAGTGTATAAGATTCTTTCTTGCTCAAGTGGTATTTTTTCTTTCCTTCACTTAATCTTGGATTTGCTACAACTTTTCCAGTTTTAAAAGTATATTCTGGAGTAATGACTGACATTCTGGACTGAGCTGATCTAGATAAACTATTTTATTTACTGGGACAAGTAGCAAAACAGATGAAAGCAGGAAAGAGGAATCTTTAGAATTTTATCTGCTATCTATACTGATTGTCTTTTTATTTTAATCTAACACAGACCTTTGATGGCTGATCATAGTGAATATTAAATATTGGGGCTGCGTCATGAAATCCTTTGAATTTAATAGACTTTTTTTTACTGCCCGTAGTATAATATAAACTATTAATAATGCAATGTCTCTCCTCTTCTTTTATCAAACTGTGGACTTTATCAAGCTTGTTGTATATTTTGGAGTCTAAGTCAACATAGATACAGTAAAATTATCTCTAAAGGAACACATATTTTATAACCATAGTAACTGCCAAGAGCATTTGTAGTGTCTGCACACTCAAAAGAACGAAAGACATCACTTATTTTGATTTTGTGGTAAAGGAAGAAAGGAAAGATCAATCATGGACATAATTTTACATTGCATATGGTTACATATTTTGGAATCATTGGAACAGTGAGAGTGACAGATAGTAAAAAATATTTAGATTCAACTGAAATATAAGAGGGAGAATTGACCTCTGTGTAATATCAGATTATCTGTCTAGACACTTTAATGATACCTTATGAAAAATGTCCATGTGTACAGTTCTCTTAAATTCTTTTTTGGGGAGATTTTGAAACTCTAGGTCGGCCATAAAAACCCGAGAGGAGGACCGAAGGAAGGAAAATTAAAGTGAGAGATGACTCTGACAGAGTTTCTGCTAAATTATTCTGACAGTTGGGGGAGGGTTTGCTGAAGAAGCAATGGGTCATGTGGTATGTCAGTGAGATTAGATATATTTCAGTAGTATTTTAGGAAAGAACAAAAAACAAAGAACAAAAAACCAAGAACAAAAAACCAAAATGTCCAACAGTACCATTGCTGCTGTAATCTAGCCTGGCAGTGTGCAGGGATAACCACCCTCACAAGGTCATAAATCATGAGGGACAAAAAAAAACACCCAAATCCATGATAATGGGTTAAACATTGTGAACTGTTTGTTTGTTTTTCTTTATCTCACACTGCTTTTTGGTTTGTTTTCTGATTTTTAAATACTAGCGAGCATTGCCCCATTTTGTGAATGAGCATTTCAGGAAACTCAACCTGAGATGCACAAAAAATATGCAAGTTGGGGGACTTCCTCCCTTTTACTTCTGGTTGATAGACGGGACACTTTCTTAACATCTTCCCTTCCCAAGGCACTGATCTCATTTCCTGCTCTGTGCCTTGTTCTCTGCATCCCTCTTCTTTCTGCTTTTCCTGTGCATAGCCCCTGCCCAGCTCCCACTCCTGGCTACCTTTCCCTGTGTAGCTCCTTTTTCT
Organism: Lepidochelys olivacea; assembly: GCF_965140295.1. NCBI lineage: Eukaryota > Metazoa > Chordata > Testudines > Cheloniidae > Lepidochelys > Lepidochelys olivacea. Next base: position 68,994,412 of record NC_140411.1, on the reverse strand, counting down.
TTCCTGGCTCTCGGGCCACTATTGCTCTTCTCAAAAAGGCCTGGAGAGCTTGTATTCCCCTGCATTAAGCATTACATAACAGAGCAACAAGAGGCAACACTGATTGATGGCCCTCTGCAAATGGCTCCCTGCATATAGCTCTTTACATGCAGCCCTTAATACAGTATTATGTTTAGATTTCCATGCCATAGCTAATCTTTGGGCTGCCAGTTAAACAGACTTTTTCATTTGAAGGGTCTGTGACATTTTTCTTCTCTATTCTGTTCCAGAAGGGCTCTTCCCATCTCTTTACTGTATCAGTTTATTTTTTTCCTTGCAGTATATTGGCTTTGCAGTGTAAAGGTCTCTTTCCTATGCAGTTTCTGCCAAGATTGAGTTTCATATTTATTACTTTCCTAAAAGATTGCATACAATTCTTGAGTTGAACCCCTTCTCATAACTTACTTATTTGAATATTTTTTAATTTAATGTGTGGTTCCGAAGCTGATATTTTTTCCAGGTCCTTTATAAAGAGCATTATTTAGAATTAAGGCAAAGAAGGGAAGAGTTGAGATTTTGTTTGAATTTTTAAAATTTGTTCTGTGTACAGTACCATTTCCTGACCAATTTTCTTTCCTTTTACTAGACTATACAACTTGGCCTTACTCATAACAGTAATCCAATTGAAGTCAGTGGACTCATCTCTTCCATGAAGTCTGAGTTGTCTAAGGATTGGGAGAACAGTGACTGTGCCTATAAGAGATGAGGATAACTTAGTGCTAACATAATGATATAACTAAGAACTCTAATTACAAAAGTATCTGAGCAACAAAGAATAACCCATGTATAAAATGGAATCTCTTTCTAAGGCAATGAAATTGATATGCTAAGTAACTGGAAAGTATGTGTACAAAGTTATTATCAAAGAAAAGTGTGCAAAGTAGACCCTTATTCTGTGGCCATAATGTAACTCCAAATTACATTTGCACTGTGAGTGCTTATTTTCAGAAGAAATAATCTACAAAGAGCGTGTTCAATTCGTGATAATTTGAGTGCGCCTTTTTAATTTGGAACTCCTTAGCTTACTGTGTTTGCACAGTCTAGTTCCATGTGTGCTACAAAAACTGCTTGAGCACAGTCTAGAGAAAATTGACAGGAAAAAAAAAGGAAAAATCAAGCATTTCCACCTGATTGTAGCCTACAAATCTCAAAGCCAGAAGACTTGCAAACATCTAATTAAAGTAGAAAACATCTAATAGAAGACTTGCAAACATTTAATACATGAAAGGGAAGGCACAACACCAGAAAACAGGCAGAAGAATTAAGAGCTGTTTGCAGTAGATTTCATAAAACTGAAAACGAAACATAATTAGACACATCAGGGAGCCACCCTGCATAAGAGCACACTGTCAGCAGTGACAGTAAAGTCCCTATAAATGGTATGCTCTGTTGGAGCTGAGCTCCACATGAATGAAGAGCAGAACAGCTGCCTGCTGGGGTCAGGCATTAGAAAACAATGGACTAGCCATTTGCTGAAAATTCAATACAATGGGTCATGGCAGAAATAGGTCCAACTGAATGATCCTGATGCCATCTACAGGTTTGTTCTGTTCTATATAGGTTGTTATACCACCCTCATCACCTCAGTATCTGAGTGCCTTCCAGTAGTACATTAAGCAATGTGACTAACATTGGTCACTTATTTGTTCTCTCTTATGGGGTTAAGTGTGTGCATTGGAACATTTTTGTTTTGGATTTTTTAATACATATACACATGTTTCTATATGCTTCTGCTAGAGAAGGTAAGGTCAAAGAAATGTGTCTTGAACTTAGACTAGGAGGTGGTGAGATTTGTGATGGCCCTTAGTTCCTGGAGGAGTCCATTCCCCAGTCTAGGGCCAGGCCCCAGGAAAGCTCATCTCCTGTCCCCCATACTATGTTACCCTTTAAGTGACTTTAACTGCTAGAATTTAATTACACACTTATCCCTGAGAACAGAGTTTAAGGATGAAAAGTTAGCTTTAATATTTCATAGCAGAAAGTTTTATACCCATTCTTATTAAGACAAAAATGAAATTCTCCATTCCCTGCAAAGTTTAAATGAGCAACGGCAAAGATACCCCCAAAGAACAACTTAGTGCATGTACAATTGATAGTTAGGCTAGTAATAATCCTGAAACTCTTGTTTTTATTGTGGCACCTCTAAAGGTTGTCAGAAAGAGCCACTGAACCACAGAAAGAGCAGGTACACTGACATTTTTGTGATGTTTTCTGAGTACTTACTAGAGAAGGACCTGAACTATACATTCCAAATGTTCGGAAATCTCAAGCATGAATCCAGATGTTGAGTCGTGACTTTGGCCCCTTTTTGGCCCTTGAGTACAATTTAAACATTCCCTGCCAGATATATCTACAGTAATCCCTATTTTATTCTTTTCAGAGACTTATGCCACCCTTATCACCATACTATCTAAGTTCCTTCCAACATCATATTAAGTTCTGTGACTAAAGTCTGCCATGTGCGGTTTGTTTCATCTGTCAGTCTTTCCCCAGGGGGAGAGTTGTGTGCAGGGAAGTGTTTTTCGGTAGTCTGTTTATAATGCATACGCTGTGCTGTGTGTTTGTAGTGGAAAGGGCAAGGTTAAAGAAGTGTACCTTGCACTGTGATTAAAAGGTGGTGTGACAGAGTATCTGTATATTTTTGAGTTATTTCATAATTGTTCTTATGAATATACAGTTTTCTATATAAAAACCTTGCCAGTTGTTTTGCTCAAGCAGTTTTTGAACAGAGAATGTGTCTGTCTGTGTCTGTCTGTCTGTCTGTCTCCAAAAGTATAATGTTAGTGAATAGGTGAATGTTTAAATCTGATCAAATTATGCCCTGAACTAAGATATCTTTCTTGGATTTCATCTTGTGTGAAGTGTTTTGAAAAGCTTTATGCTCAGACGTATTAAATGCTTGTACCATGGAAAGCAGTTCTTCCAGGAATGAGCTAAGGCAATGCCAGAAAATCAGCTTTTATAGCACTGTCAAAGGCTTCCCAGCTATATGCAGCTTTACAAGCAGATACTGGCATGAGCATCAAATACGCCTGAACTTCAAGGTGTTCTTAGTATTGTCCTAGCTTTCTATCTAAGAGAAGTGGAAAATTATACAGAGAAGTAGAGCATTTAATTTTTTTCATACTGCAAATTGTTAAGGATCCTCCCATAGAATTTGTTCCCACTGATGGACTACCTGATCCTAAATTGTGCTGTGTACGTGCTGCTGTAAGATAGGTCTCTTTAGTCTGGCATTTCTGTGAGAAGAAAACTAGTTTCCTGATTGCTTTTCACAGTGAATCTAAGGATATGTCTACACTGCAATTAAAAACCTGCAGCTGGCCTGTGCCAGCTGACTGGGCTAGCAGAACTCAGGCAAAGGGGCTGCTTAATTGCGGTGTAGACATTTGAGCTCAGTCTGCAGCCCCAGCCCGAACATCTACACTGCAATTAAACAGCCCCTTAGCCCAACCCCCATGAATCTGATTCAGCACACCTGGGCCAGCCATGGGCTTTTAATTGCAATGTAGACATACCCTCAGGAGGTGTCCCACTATTCATAAGGGAAATTGTATATGCTTCCAATTTGGGGAAAATATTACATTTTTTTTATTTTAATTTTGTCCGTGGTACCCTGTTACACAGTAAATGGAACAGGAGTACTTGTGGCACCTTAGAGATTAACAAATTTATTTGAGCATAAGCTTTTGTTTTGTGGATACAGACTAACATGGCTGCTACTCTGAAACCTACAGTAAATGGGTATCTTCTTTGAAGAAACCAATACAGCAGATTCCCCACATGTGAAACACCACATTAACTTTGCAGATCTTCTTTCTGGAGGGCTTGCAGGATCAGGCAACAATAATAAGAATATGTAGGTAAATTTATCTGTCATAATACTAATCTGGCCCTCCATCAACATTGGATGTGAGCACTTCACAATATATTTGTCCTCCCAATACTATGTCAGGAAGGGAGGTACTATAATCTTCATTTTACAATGGCAAACTGAGGCACAGAGAGACAAAGTTACTTGCTAAAGGTCTCCTGGGAAGTCTGTGCCAGAGGAGGTCGTCCAAGTCCCTGATTAGTGAGTGCCCTGATCACCTGACCATGCTTCACCCACCAGGTATGGAGAAGTTGAACATTAAGCTAAACGATGGTCACATAAACCCCACCCTAAACCGGAAACCTACTGACCGCTATTCCTACCTACATGCCTCCAGCTTTCACCCTGACCACACCACACGATCCATCGTCTACAGCCAAGCACTGCGATACAACCGCATTTGTTCCAACCCCTCAGACAGAGACAAACACCTACAAGATCTCTATCAAGCATTCTTACAACTACAATACCCACATGCGGAAGTGAAGAAACAGATTGATAGAGCCAGAAGAGTTCCCAGAAGTCACTACTACAGGACAGGCCTAACAAAGAAAATAACAGAACGCCACTAGCCGTCACCTTCAGCCCCCAACTAAAACCCCTCCAATGCATATTAAGGATCTACAACCTATCCTGAAGGATGACCCAATACTCTCTCAAATCTTGGGAGACAGGCCAGTCCTTGCCTACAGACAGCCCCCCAACCTGAAGCAAATACTCACCAGCAACCACATACCACACAACAGAACCACTAACCCAGGAACCTATCCTTGCAACAAAGCCCGTTGCCAACTGTGCCCACATACCTATTCAGGGGACACCATCACAGGGCCTAATAACATCAGCCACACTATCAGAGGCTCGTTCACCTGCACATCCACCAATGTGATATATGCCATCATGCACTATAAGGTGGGTAGAAAGCTGGCTAGATTGTCGGGCTCAACGGGTAGTGATCAATGGCTCCATGTCTAGTTGGCAGCCGGTATCAAGTGGAGTGCCCCAAGGGTCGGTCCTGGGGCCGGTTTTGTTCAATATCTTCGTAAATGATCTGGAGGATGGTGTGGATTGCACTCTCAGCAAATTTGCGGATGATACTAAACTGGGAGGAGTGGTAGATATGCTGGAGGGGAGGGATAGGATACAGAAGGACCTAGACAAATTGGAGGATTGGGCCAAAAGAAATCTGATGAGGTTCAATAAGGATAAGTGCAGGGTCCTGCACTTAGGACGGAAGAACCCAATGCACAGCTACAGACTAGGGACCGAATGGCTAGGCAGCAGTTCTGCGGAAAAGGACCTAGGGGTGACAGTGGACGAGAAGCTGGATATGAGTCAGCAGTGTGCCCTTGTTGCCAAGAAGGCCAATGGCATTTTGGGATGTATAAGTAGGTGCATAGCGAGCAGATCGAGGGACGTGATCGTTCCCCTCTATTCGACATTGGTGAGGCCTCATCTGGAGTACTGTGTCCAGTTTTGGGCCCCACACTTCAAGAAGGATGTGGATAAATTGGAGAGAGTCCAGCGAAGGGCAACAAAAATGATTAGGGGACTGGAACACATGACTTATGAGGAGAGGCTGAGGGAGCTGGGATTGTTTAGCCTGCAGAAGAGAAGAATGAGGGGGGATTTGATAGCTGCTTTCAACTACCTGAAAGGGGGTTCCAAAGAGGATGGCTCTAGACTGTTCTCAATGGTAGCAGATGACAGAACGAGGAGTAATGGTCTCAAGTTGCAGTGGGGGAGGTTTAGGTTGGATATTAGGAAAAACTTTTTCACTAAGAGGGTGGTGAAACACTGGAATGCGTTACCTAGGGAGGTGGTAGAATCTCCTTCCTTAGAGGTTTTTAAGGTCAGGCTTGACAAAACCCTGGCTGGGATGATTTAACTGGGAATTGGTCCTGCTTCGAGCAGGGGGTTGGACTAGATGACCTTCTGGGGTCCCTTCCAACCCTGATATTCTATGATTCTATGTGCCAGCAATGCCCCTCTGCCATGTACATTGGTCAAACTGGACAGTCTCTACGTAAAAGAATAAATGGACACAAATCAGATGTCAAGAATTATAACATTCATAAACCAGTCGGAGAACACTTCAATCTTTCTGGTCACGCGATTACAGACATGAAAGTTGCTATATTACAACAAAAAAACTTCAAATCCAGACTCCAGCAAGAAACTGTTGAATTGGAATTCATTTGCAAATTGGATACAATTAACTTAGGCTTGAATAGCGACTGGGAGTGGCTAAGTCATTATGCAAGGTAACCTATTTCCCTTTGTTTTTTCCTACCCCCCCCCCCAGACGTTCTTGTTAAACCCTGGATTTGTGCTGGAAATGGCCCACCTTGATTATCATCCACATTGTAAGGAGAGTGGTCACTTTAGATAAGCTATTACCAGCAGGAGAGTGGGTTTGTGTGTGGGGGGGGAGGTGCGGGGGGTGAGAGAACCTGGATTTGTCCTGGAAATTGCCCAACTTGATTATCATACACATTGTAAGGAGAGTGATCGCTTTAGATAAGCTATTACCAGCAGGAGAGTGGGGTGGAAGGAGGTATTTTTTCATTCTTTGTGTGTATATAAAAAGATCTTCTACACTTTCCATAGTATGCATCCAATGAAGTGAGCTGTAGCTCACGAAAGCTTATGCTCAAATAAATTGGTTAGTCTCTAAGGTGCCACAAGTACTCCTTTTCTTTTTGCGAATACAGACTAACACGGCTGTTACTCTGAAACCTGTCATTAGCCCTTATGGCCACGATGTCACACTGGGAGCTCATATTCAGTTGATTATATCCACCATGATCCCCAAATCTTCTTCAGAGTCAGTGCATCCCAGGGCAGATTCTGTAAGTATGGCTTATATTAGTTGTTCTAATTTACATTTAGGCATATTCAAATACATATTGTGTGTTTGCGCCCAGGTTGCCACATAATCTAGATCACTCTATATCAGTGAGCTGTACGCTTCATTTTTATCATTCCCCCAATTTTTGTGTCATCTGCAAACTTTATGAGTGATAATTTTATGTTTTCTTCCACGTCACTGATAAAAATGTTAAATAGTGTAAGGTCAAGAACGAATCCCCTTTATATAAATATAAACTATATGTGTGTGTATATATAAATAGTGTGTGCATACTTAATGATTTAGCATTATAGGAATATGATATTGGTATTTTTATTATGGGTCAGATTGCGTACCTGGCTATGCAAGGTACCTGACTAGAGGGGGGAGACAAGGTGAAGGTGGGTAAAGTCACTTTTATTCTGCTTGATCCTGGAACTGTTTGGGAGTAGAGCTGTGTAATAATCAATTTTTTGGTTTACTGGCAATTCAAAAAAATTGAAAGAAAATTTCATTTACTTTTTTCTATTTTTTTCAAAGGAAATTGAAAAGTTTTTGAGACAATATGCAAAGTTTTGATTTGAACCCCAAAAATTAATGTAGACTTCGAGGCATTTTATCAAAAGGAAAGGACTAGATTCACAAATCTACTTCCTCCCTCATAAGCTTCAGCCCAGGGGATAGGGAACTCATCTAAGATATGGGAGATCCAGGGTCAATGCCTCCCTCTAATGGATGCGGAGAAGGGATATGAACTTAGGTCTCCTTCATAGGCTATGGGATATTCTGGTGCTTCTTTTTCAGTCTCTCCTTTTGAAGCTGTTCCACTCATTATAAATAGTTATTGGAGCAGGGACATGAACTTGGGCTCCCCCATCTTAGGTGAATATCCTCACTACCAAGCTATAGAATCAGCCTCATGCGCTCTCCCTGGCCCAGTGGCTATCATTGGTCATCCATAGTGGCAACTTACAGTCCATTACTGATTTTTTGTCATCTATCCAATAATTATTCCATCGCTACAAGTTGTAGAGTTGACCAAGAAGTGGATTGTCAGTGCAAATTAATTCTCTTCCAGTGACCTAAAACTTGCAATCTTTGCTCCATCCTCCCCTGTCCACTCCCAGATGAATAACAGCCCCATACACTTAAGAATTAATAACAGTCCTGCATGGCTGTTGGAAGTGGTAGTAGACAGAGAGATAAGACTTTTTAAACAAATCACTTCAGGAAGGGGCCCCTGATTACTGGGTATTTGGTAAGTATTCAGGTGTTCAGCTCATGTTTTCACCTAGGAGACAGACTGATTATTACATCAGCCATGTTAGCTATTGGCCTGTTTCTTGAGGGGGACATATGTGAATGGTAGGCAAAGAGTAGTTTAACTCTCCTTATCGGACAGACAAATAAGAAAGAAGAGTGAGGGGTGGATGGGTTTTGCAAAATGTTGGTTGGGTTTTGGATTGTGCAAAACAAAAGCCAGAAGAGGCACAGATCCAGACTTTTTTTTATCCAGTCTCCCTCTCCCCTCCATTCCAAATTGTGGGGAGGTTTGAATAAAAAGTTCTGCTTTTATCCCATCTCTAAGCACCAGTGCATCTAGACCTTTTTAAAAACTTCTGGTCACAAACTTTTGAAACTTGATGGTTACAAGTGTCGAGGACTCGAACCCCAGACTGTACGGTTCGTTGTCTGACCGGAGAGAGACAGGCAACACCAGCAAGGTCCGAACTCAAAGCTCTTTATTGAAGAGTGCACATAACAATAGAGAGCAGCCCAAAAACTCCAAAGAGAACCAGCAGCCTCTAAGTAAAACTAATAGGTTTTTATAGACAGTTCCGTCGCGTCACAGATTTATTCATAAAGCAGCCCACCCCTCCCCTATGTTAGTTAAAATCCTTTTTCTCTATTATGCATGCACTTCTACCCCCTTATTGTAGATAACTTTTAGCAAATCATAATGCTTCATTAACTTTATTGGTATGGGTGTCAACCAGGAGACGAGGAGTTAAGAACAGACATAACACAAAAACAAGGAGTGGAAAACAGCGCCTCCGTATCTCAACAAGACAGTTCCCAGAACATCCGGTACAAAAATGCAGGAATGCAGGCCCCCCCTTTTTTCTTACTCCCTGCAACTTAAACAAGTATTCTTTTATTCTATTTATCTCATTCAGGGACTTTCCCAGCAACCTTTATTAGCCTGACTTTGGTTCGGTTAGCATAACTGCTTCATATTTAATTTTTCTCACCTAACACAAGGTTGCAGCTGCATTAAATTCTTTAGGTAGAACATGTGGTTGCTCTACTTCCACCACAGAGGTAACTATATTTCAGTCATGGTAGATCGATCCTGGTATTCACAATCTATAATTATTAATGACAGGTTTCAGAGTAACAGCTGTGTTAGTCTGTATTCGCAAAAAGAAAAGGAGTACTTGTGGCACCTTAGAGACTAACCAATTTATTTGAGCATAAGCTTTCGTGAGCTACAGCTCACTTCATCCGATGCACTGGATGAAGTGAGCTGTAGCTCACAAAAGCTTATGCTCAAATAAATTGGTTAGTCTCTAAGGTGCCACAAGTACTCCTTTTCTTTTTATAATTATTAATGTCATGCAATTGAAATCTATACAAATGGAAACCCTTTACTAAGTCTACCTGACTAACATTCCATTCTGACATTCCTTCCATCTGTGTTGCCCACGGTCCTTTTCAACTCACCCATTCTCACAAGCTGACAAAGAAAATGCACTTTTCTAAAGAACTCAAGAGCATTTCAGAGTTTTGGTGAATAAGTCCATTAGGCAGAAGTAATCACCTCTTTTCAGATAATTATAGGAGAGATTTGCAAAATGTACAAATTTCAACACTGTGTATAATAACTATTATGCAAGAGTGAGAACATAAAATAGCTAATACACATACCCAGTAGGTAGTTTTCTTATATGGCTATATTGGTTCTTTCTAAATACTTTTCATAGCACTGAATGGGCATAAGCAGCTAAATGTTTGTGAAAATGATCTCTTTGGTCCTAATTCACCCAAGCATTTTGGTAAGTTTATCCCTATTCAGCAAAGCATTTATACATGTTCTTAAACCTTATTGACTTCAGTGGGTTTAAGTGTAGGCTTAAAGTTAAGCATGTACTTATGTTCTTTGTTCATAAGGAAGTACTGCTGAATCAGGGCCCTTGACGTTAAGGACCAAATTCTGCCCAGATAATCATCCCATCTAACCCCACTGAAGCCAATACGTTTACCAGGTTTAGCCTTAAACTGCTGTTCAATCACAAACGTGTGCAAAACTCCCACAATCAAAGTACAAATTTTTGCTGTTCTCTGCATCAAAACAAAACACAACACTGTTAAGCTAATGTTGGTCAATTTTATTAAAACAAAATTGCATGTGTTGCCCATGTGATTTAAAATGGATGATAAAACTTGGAACAAACAGAGTCTAAAATGGAAATGCTGAGAGACCCTTAACTGTAGCTTTGCTATGTGATGCTTGCCAATAAAAGAAAAGTTGCAGGATATTAAAGCCTACAAAAATTATGCCCTTGAGGAAGCCTGTACAGTTTGTCTCAAATTGGGAACCAACCAATATGCTGATTTAACAGGGCCAACACTGCATTTTCTCGTCTGGTGTTGGTTCAGGTTTAAAAAGAGAGCCTCATATTGCACTTGCCTTTTCTGCTATACTTACCTATTCCTCACTGTACTGGTATGAAATTGGAAGCAGTGCACTGACAAATACTGCATTTAGAAGGGCTGATTTAACACAGTAGCAGAGCAGCAGGCTGGTTGTGGCAGTGGCAACAGCACTAAGAGGATTTCAGAGCATTGTAACACTTTCTAAATATTTCTCTTATCTTTCCAATTTTTAATTTACCCACTCATTCATTGCAATCTCTTTCTATTCAGAAATAACTTCCAGTTGGGGAAACACAACTAAGTAGTACACTGAAGCCAGTCCCCTCTATACTTATTTTGGCTGCTTAATTTTTGGCAGATATATGCTAATGACTTTATTCAAGGCATTACAATACTCAACTTTTCCCATCCTGAGTGGAGTTGGGTGGCATGATGTGGTGTGTAGTACATAATCTGTCTTTCTATCTAGTCTGTCCCTCTAATGAATGTCTGTGCCAAACAAGAAGATGGAAACTTGAAAGAGGAAAACTAATCTGCAGAAAGCAGCCCAAATTCAATTAGAAATGCTTGAAAAGATAGCAATTAGCATTGACCTGAAGAATAAATTCCAAGCTCTGACAGACTGAGGGCCTGAATGCCAGATGCAAAGTGATGTGTGCAAAGGTTGATTCCTCAGAGGAAGTAGCAGCCAAGATGTTGGTGAAGTAACCAAGATATCTACTGAAATGTGAGAGAGATGGTTAAATGTACTGAACTGTGCAAGGCCTTGAGGGAAAAGACTGAAGGGGACATCAGTAAATACAACTTCAGTTGAATACAGGAGAGTCTGGAGGGAAACAGATGCTACGGTAAGATTAAAAAAGAAAACAAAAAGTGAAGGGGTAACAGCAGGTGTGTGCCTCAAGGACAGGATTGCATATCCCTTTCTGTGATAGCAGGAACAGGAAATGGACAGCAAGATAAAGATGTCTGCTTATAGAAGAAATAGAGTAGGGTGTGTTGAATACAAGAAAAAGTGTGCTGAGGTAAGAAGATATTGTGAATGTCATTGGGAAAAACAGGGGACTACAGAACTGGCAATAAAGGCGGCCACTTTACATGCATGCACAACTGTTCATCAGCATTCTTCTATAAAATATAATTGCAGAAGACTGTATGAATCATACAGACTTACTTATAGTCTCTCATTCAGTGTATTGTTTTATACCAGAGGCCTATGAGTAACCTATATAATATGCTTAAATGTCTGAGAAATTGATCAGCTATACAGTAAACTTTTACTCCAACAAAAGAGAAGAGAGGCTATAAATTGGGATGTTCTATGGTAGAACTCTATCAAATGATTAATGTATTCCTGGTAAAGATGAATAAAAATAACCTGCCAACGTGAATGGCATTCATTGATTATAAGGAAGATGCTGACCTAGCAGGAAAGCAAAATTAAAATGCAGTCCTGAGAATGTAGTAGAAGAGACCCAGGCATAAGAAAGCATTATATACAGTTTTGGAGAAACATCTAAAGGGTTGGGCTGTGGCTGGCTAAGTGGGATGTGCAAAAAGGACAGGATGATGACTTTTTTCCCTCTCTCCCCACCCAGCAACCCCCTTTCCACATCTGCACAACCTCGGTTCTTGTGCACAAAGACTGTAAATGTCTTAAATGGATGAAGTGGGATGACTTGGAGCTGGGATGGGAGTGTTGTGGGGGGGGTGTGGGGAGGTGGCGCATATGGCATGCTTTGGAAGCTTTCACTCTGATGCATCTTTGTTCAGTGCTTCTGAAGGTATTCTGATCAAGTCAGCCATAGTGCATCCAGAGTCTGCTGCTGGGTTGGACCATCTCCACATACACCATAATCAAGGCTCGGGTTGTTAGAGCTAGAATAGAACTTGTCACAGTTTCCAAGGTAACTGCAACTCTGATTCCTTCATGGCCTCCTTAAGAACATCCCTCTTAAGCCTTGAACCCCTACCTGTCACCTTGCTTGGGGCACGAGGGAATCCTGTGATCCACTCCCTCCAGACTGGGCCTGGGGCTGCAATTCACTGTGATTGTCTCAGCAGGTCTGATTTTAGTTCTGCATCTGCAGTCCTGTTCTCTCATGGGAAGCGGTGGCCAGCACATCCGTTAGCCCGCGCCGCTTCCCGCAGCTCTCATTGGCCTGGAGCGCCGAATCGTGGCCAGTGGGAGTTGCAATCGGCCGAACCTGCGGACATGGCAGGTAAACAAACTGGCTCGGCCTGCCAGGGGGCTTACCCTGGCAGGCCACGTGCCAAAGGTTGCCAATCCCTGGGTTAACCAGTCACCAGCCAGTCTTCATAAAGGAAAGTATTACAGAGAAAACATATCTTAAACAATAAACAGCTTATAACATAGACCTAGTTTACCAGATTTCACCCATCTTCCATATTGAGTCTCTGGCAGGGTTCAACGTGCTTCATGTCCTTTTCAGAACCTGTCTGTCTTCTTAACAGTCTCATGTGCATTCGTGGATTAAGGCTGAGTGACTCTCTCGCCAGGTCAAGTCAATTATTTTATTCAGTTTGCAGGTCTTTGACAGGCCTCTTAAACCAGCTCAAACCAGTACATGCTATTTTCACCATGGAGTGAAGTTTCCACAGATTTGTTATCTGAATTAGGGATTTGGATTAATTCCCTCCCATCTCCCAGTGATTTCAGTTCCTGCAGGAAACCCTTTCACACCCACATTTAGCCACATTAGCCACTCACTAACCAGCCCTTGCAGATAAATATAACATTTATAATCTTGGAATATTTCATGTGTCCATAGCTTCTGTCACATCTCAGTAAAATAATCTTTGAATACTCCATGCTTCCAAAGCATCTCATTGGTCACAGAATTCACAAACTGTGGACTTCCATTGTGTTGCAAGAGAGGGGAAACAAAATTATCTTTAGCTTTTTTTTTTTTTTTTTTTTGGCCAAGAATGGACCAAATTCAAACTTGGTTTAAGAGAAACTGGCCAATTACAAAAGTAAATGTCTATTTCTTACTAGGGACACAATCCCCCTGAAGTTAGTGAGAGTTGTACTCATTTATTCTATGGCTCAATTTGGCCCAATGTCTTCCAGTATTTAAACTGAGGATGAATAGCAATCAAAGATGTCTTGGGTTCCAAATATCGTTATTTTCCTCAGTGATAAAATTCATGATTTCTAAAAAAATATTTAGAAAAGCAACCCTTTAGGATAGGGACTGTCTCTTCCTGTGGATTTGTATAGTACTTAACAAAATAGAACTTTCGGATCCTACTGAATTGCCAACAATAAATACTAACAATCAAAGTTGAATGCAAAAAACAACTACCCTGAGGCTCAATCAAAAATCATTTCAATCAGACAGAAGAAAGGAAGATTAGAATAGAAAGGGAATGCTTTGGAACAAAAATCAAAATTAGTACAATTTAGAAGTTGCAAGTTCAAACTGAACAGAAAACACATAGAAGATCATCTGCATTTGCTTCTATAGTTCAGACTATTATGAAAGAGAACACAATAGAACAAAGATTATTTATAGGGAAAATGCAATAGAAAGTGGTCAGATAAATTGTATTGCTGGGCTCCTTGTATCAGTCAGGAATTGGATCTAAGAAATGGGGAAAATATTACCATTGTCACTAAATATAACTAAGGTTGAGGTGGCCATGCTATTCAAAATCCCTATTTTCATGTTGCTAATGGTTTCCTTGGAAATTGACCTTTTAAGCTCATATTAGTCCTTGTTTTCTACTTTGTACTGTAGTAGATTTTCATTAGACACAAGAAAAACAAACCAAAACCCTAGTACAGCAGGCATCAATACATAGTGTTCAGAGATGTATTGAGATGCTATGTCCTGACAGTTTTTTACATTCTACATTCTAAATGAATTTTTGTAAAAGCTTGAAATTATCTGTATGGAGGAAAACTTCTTTTTGTGTAGGCCTTTTTATATTTTATTTATTCTTGGCTAACTCCAAAATTCCTTGGGTATCAATGTTATATTTGACATGTAGTTAAGTTCTCAGTAAGAAATGGTGTTTTGCTCAGTTTAAAAAAATTGGTTAGAGGTTGGAAATGGTTTAAAATGGCATAGTGTTCATGCTCAGGTTGGAAATCAGTATGCATACAGGTACGTGTAATTTAGTGTGTGAGCAAGTGTATTTTTATCACTACTATCATTAGGTTAGGTACATTCAATACACTGGAGACTGGCAGAAAGAGAAGAAGGCAGGAAATGAGGAGACTGACTCCACAGTCATGGAAATCCCGAGGGTAATAGCACCTCAGTGATGGCCATATAGTGTCTATCCAACCACCAAATCTCAGCCCAGTTCTAAGAGGACAAAATCTGTGACTCCACCCCACCAGGCTCATTATGATGATAGCCAGGAGGTCCTGTGGATGTGTGAAATTTCACAGACTCCACAAAGTAGAGTTTATGGTCCTCCTTAGCTTAGCTACAGTTGAATTAATGGTAACACATACACTGCCCCCCTCCTGAGTAATGATCTGGAATGGTGACCAGAGGACAAGTGTGAAAAATCAGGACAGGGGGTGGCGGGGTAATAGGTGCCTGTATATAAAAAAAGCCCCCCAGATCGGGACTGTCCGTATAAAATTGGGACATCTGGTCACCCTATGATCTGACTCCTGGACACACATTGCATATATGTGGTGTTGACATGTGGGGCAGGGACTATATTTTTGTTCTGTGTTTGTACAGTGCCTCACACAATGAGATCCTACTGTCTGAGTAAGGCTCCTAGGAGCTATCTCAATACAAATATTAATAAGAAATTGAAGAGCCATAGAATCATAGAAGATTAGGGTTGGAAGAGACCTCAGGAGGTCATCTTGTCCAATCCCCTGTGCAAAGCAGGACCAACCCCAAATAATCATCCCAACCAGGGCTTTCTCAAGCCAGGCCTTAAAAACCTCTAAGGATGGAGATTCCACCACCTCCCAGGTAACCCATTCCAGTGCTTCACCATCATCCTAGTGAAACAGTTTTTCCTAATATGCAATCTAGACATCCCCCACTACAACTTGAGACCATTGCTGCTTCTTCTGTCATCTGTCATCACTGATAACAGCCAAACTCCATCCTCTTTAGAACCCCCCTTCAGGTAGTTGAAGGCTGCTATCAAATTCCTCCTCACTCTTCTCTTCTGCAAACTAAGTAAGCCCAGTTCCCTCAGCCTCTCCTCATAAGTCATGTGCCCCAGCCCCCTAATAATTTTCGTTGCCCTGTGCTGGACTCTCTCCAATTTTTCCCACATTCTTTCTGTAGCGGGGGTCCCCAAAACTGGGTGCAATATTACAGATGTGGTAATATACCAGTGCTGGCAACAAGGGCACACTGTTGACTCATATCCAGCTTCTCGTCCACTGTAATCCCCAGGTCCTTTTCTGCAGAACTGCCACTTAGCCAGTTGGTCCCCAGCCTGTAGCAGTGCATGGGATTCTTCCATTCTAAGTGCAGGACTCTGCACTTGTCCTTGTTGAACCTCATCAGACTTCTTTTGGCCCAATCCTCCAATTTGTCTAGGTCACTCTAGACCTTATCCCTACTCTCCAGCATATCTACCTCTCACCCAGCTTAGTGTCATCTGCAAACTTGCTGAGGATGCAATCCATCCCATTATCCAGATCATTCATGAAGATACTGAACAAAATCAGCCACAGGACTGACCTCTGGGGCATGCCGCTTGATACTGGCTGCCAAGTAGATATCGAGCTGTTGATCACTAGCCGTTGAGCCCACTGATCTAGCCAGCTTTCTAGCCACCTTATAGGCCATTCATCCAATCCATACTTTTAAACTTGCTGGTAAGAATACCATGGGAGACCGTATCAAAAGCTTTGCTAAAGTCAAGGTATATCACGTCCACCACTTTCCCCATATCCACAGAGCCAGTTATCTCATCATAGAAGGCAACCAGGTTAGTCAGGCATGAATTGCCCTTGGTGAATCCATGTTGACTGTTCCTGTACACCTTCCTCTCCTCCAAGTGCTTCAAAATGAATTCCTTGAGGTCCGGCTCTATGATTTTTCCAGGGACTGAGGAGAGGCTGACCGGTCTGTAATTCCCAGATTCTCCTTCTTCCCTTTTTTAAAGATGGGCACTATTTTTGCCTTTTTCCAATCGTCTGGGACCTCCCCTCATTGTCATGAGTTTTCAAAGATAATGGCCAATGGCTCAGTAATAAACTGTGGATATTATGCAACTATGATTGACTCAACTGCTCTCTGTGCATAATCTGTTTTCACTGGAATTGCCAATATTCTAATTCCTTGAGCAGTTTCAAACCGCATTTTTTAAAAACCCACGAACCATAACCAATGCTGCTTCTTTTTTCCCATGTGCTGGTGTCATTTCAGGGTCCAAGACTTAGATTGTATGCCCCTACGGGTAAGTGCTTTGTTTCCTTTGTCTTCTCTGAAGTGCCTAGCAGAATTCTGGGAGCTATCAGAAATAAGGAATAATTACAGATCGGGGAATCTGGAGGGGTTATTTGTACAGCAGTGGACATGTTGGCGAGGAGACAAACTGAATTATGATGAACTTATGTAACATAAATCCTGTTAATTTCTTAATTCAATACGATAATCCTCTCCTATTAAACAAACAAATAAAACCTAGGTTAATTTTTGGCTGGCAGGTAACCAGTCCTAAATCAGATGTTGGATCTGATGCAGCAGAGTGCTTACCAGCCTTGGGTCATGTCCTTAATGCTAAGTGAAAGGGAAACCTGTTTCTCATTCAATGATTGCTCAGCTATAATAAACTGCTAACATTTTTAATTTGATACTTTATATACTCATTAAACTCTGGTATCATATAACAGGGCAGAAGGTTTAATTTTTTTCACAAGAGCAATTTTCTCCTGAAGCCTGAACATTTCACTGCTGTACTGTAATTTCCAGGGATACATAGACTTGGTGAAATGAATTACACGGCTTCTGAAAATAGCCAAAATCAAACACAAACTTTTTAAAAAAATGTAGTGCATACACAGTTGTGTGGCTGCAAATCATGTAGAGGAAGAAAAATTATAAACAGACACCTTTATAAATAAATAGGCCATTGAAGTCTTCATCTCCACACGAGGGGGGGGGAAGCTTTTGAAATAACTTTCTTAAGTCTTGATTTAGTACAATGCTTATTTTCTCAGATATAAAGCAAAAAAGCCAACAATCTTGAATTTATTCACCTAGTCAGGTAAGGCAGAGAAAATAATGATCAAAGTGCCTAACATAAGCAAAATGAACAACTGATAGAAAATAAAATAGGTACCTTAAAAAGGCCTCAAGGCTTATCCCTTCAGTCTTTCTTCAGTCTGTATTTTCACCTTAGTCAGTGGGGCTTTAGTCTGAGTAAGGACTGCAGGATCAGGCACCACGGCTGGTAAATCATACAGTAACAAGGGAAAATAATAAAGGATTAATGTTAATAATTAGAAATAACTTTAAAAATAATTAAACAGAGCACTAAACCACAAGAGATTATGCTTTATTGGACCATTAATCCACGCCTCGGGTGCACTGTTAGGCATAATGCTATAAGCCAAATGCCTTCAGCCACCTGAGACACGTGTTTATGGACCTAAATGTAACCTCTTGTGTCTTCTAATGTGGCCATTGCATTTGAAACTAATTTTAACTAAAAAAACCCCCACACCCTGTGATAGATATTTTAGGTACTTAGACGTCTCCTTCCATGATGGAAAGTAGTTCACAATACAATTACAATGGGGTTAGCACCATACAGTGCATGCTGCAGAGGGCATCTCACTGCATCTGTATTGTCAAACCCCCATTATCTCTGCTCAAGCGGCATTCTAATGAGTCCCAAGGTGACAGACCATGGTGGTCACTCGCTGTCCACTGACTTGTGGAATTCACTTGCTTGCTGAATAATCAGCAGCTGGTGCTTCTTCCTTGGATACTCTTACATAGTATGAGGATGGAAAAACCCAAGAGAGGTAGATGCTGCCTCATAGCTTATCCACTCTGACATTCTCTGGGAATGTGTGTTTATGTAGAATGGGATAGCATAAGAGTTGTGAGTCAGCACAGGCTGAAAAGGAGTTTTCTGGACCCATTTTTCTCATTAGAACTCCAGAGAAGACAAAAAGGGAAGAAAAGAGGCATGGAAGTAAAAAAAAAAAAAAAAAAAAAAAAGAGCGGCAGGGGAGATGAATGAAAAGGAAATGTAGGCCATGGGAAGGAAAGTGATAGGGATAGAAGGCCAAAAACAGAAAACAAGGGAGAGAGATTGGAATGTGGAAGAATAAAGGGCTGGAGGGATGTTTGAAGACAAAACACTACAGCAGAGGGGGGGGAGAAAAGTCACAAGGAAGCAATGGAAAACGAGACAATGAAACGTGGAGGAGTCAGAAGAGAGAGTGAGGGGGATGAGGAGAGCAAGGGGAATGAGGAAATGAAGAAGAAGAGCAAATTCTCATGTAGCTGAAATTTTATTGTTGCCAAATGTGGCTTATTTCAGTTTAAATTCTGTCAGTCCAGGACTCCTGGCCAGCATTCATGTTGGGCACACCTGGCTGTTTGATGTCTTTTTGCAGGTGATTCTGTTGGGCTGCAGTAGCTAGTTCGGGGCTGTGGTGAGAGAGGGTTACATAGGAACGTGGAAACAGGAATTGCCATACTGGATCAGATCCATGGTCTCATCTAGTTCAGTGTCCAGGTGCCACAGAAGAAGCTGCAAGAACCTCACAGTAGGTAGATGTAGGATAATTTGCCCCCATCAAGTTCTCTAAAAGTTAGAAATTGTCTTAATCCCTCAATTTTTGCTTGCATTAATTGCTATAACTCCGGATATTCATGTTATCCACATAAAAGTCTAAATCCCTCTTTGAATCTTACTAAGTTCTTGGCCCCAGTGGCATCCAGCGACAATGACTTTCACAGTGTGATTATGCATTGTGTGAAAATGTATAATGAGATAATAATAATAGTACAAGATCATCACCCTTTGAGTGAATCAAGTGGCACACTACTTCTGTAAACACTCAGCTATTCCTTGCAATGCATTCTCAATATGCGCAGCAGCCATGCATCCTGCTCCCAAAGTGACAAGAGAGAAGAACCAGGGAAGGCAGAGCAGCTGCAAGTGCATGTCTTTATAGATCTACATTGGGAGTTGGAGAGGGTGACAGAAGGGAGTCAGGAATGCAGTCAGTGGGAAAACACAGGAAATCATTTGGAGAGGGAAGGGAAGGGAAGGGAAGAATATTGGTGGGGTTAAGCTCAAACAAGTATGCTGGGGAGAGATTGAATTTCTCTTGAAACAACAGAAGGAGAGATTAGCAATGGGGCAGCGTGGTGAAGGCCTACTGGGAGAGAAAGATGAGGTAATTAAGACTAATAATTTATTGAGTTCCTCAGTACAAGAAATTGAGGTTCACAAGTGCTCTAAAGGCGAAAAGAGAGCAGGGCCAAAAGAGTATTTTTGTGATGAAAAATATGTTTTTAAAAATTGATTTAAACTAGCTTTAATATAGCAGTATATTTGCCAGTGTGGGAATGTTTATGGATATTGGTGTTACAAAATGAATATGGCTCTTGCAAAGTATGAAGACTTTCCTAGTGATCTCTGGTCGACATAGACCTATTGTGCATGCATGGCATAGTACAAGGATTACACTGTGTAGTGTTATTTAAATATGCAAAGTCCCATTGACATAATAGGCAGGAGAGAGTATAGTTTAATGTGTCCATAATCCACATATTAAAGCCCCCTAAGTATGATTTGACATGACAGGCCATAATGCTTCTAAGCTTTAACAATCTATTGTGTCTATGACATACACTCCACAAATTACAGTACAGGAGTGCCTCTTGGAATTTCATTTAAAATCTGCTGGTTTTCTTCCTTTCTTTTGGTACCAAACTACTGATAGAAATATAGATAAATAACACACAGAAATTAAGTGAAAGTTCAGTAAATTTTCTTAACTTCAACACAAACAAGAAGGGCATTCAGAGTTATTTCTTACCGTGCCTTCACTTCACCGTCTTGCGACTGCAAAATGAAGTAATGCAACTTGGCAGGGCTGCAGGATGTGGCTGTCCCACATGTGACAGAGAAGGGGGAAACATTACTGCTCAGACTCTCTCTCTTAAGTACCTATATGGCCCTCATTACCACTGAATCTGAGTATCTCTAATGTATTTATGCTTATGCTCTAGGGCAGTGGTTCTCAAACTAGGGCCGCCACTTGTTCAGGGAAAGCCCCCGGTGGGCCGGGCCGGTTTATTTACCTGCTGCATCCACAGGTTCGGCCGATCGCAGCTCCCACTGGCCGCAGTTTGCCGCTCTAGGCCAATGGGGGCTGTGGGAAGTGGCGCAGGCTGAGGGATGTGCTGGCCGCACCTTCCTGCAGCCCCCATTGGCCTGGAGTGGCGAACCACGGCCAGTGGGAGCTGCGATTGGCCGAACTTGCGAACGTGGCAGGTAAACAAACCGGCGGCCCTAGTTTGAGAACTACTGCTCTAAGGTGATCAGATGTCTCAATTTTATAGGGACCATCCCAATTTTGGACCTTTTTCTTATATAGGCACCTATTATGCCCCACCCCCATCCCAGTTTTTCTCACTTGCTATCTGGTCACCCTACAATGCTTTAATATAATTATCCCCATTTTTCAGATGGAGAACTGACGCATAGAGAGGCTAAGTGACTTGTCCAAAATCACATAAGAGACACTCTGGCAGAGCAGGAATTTGAACCTTCATCTCCCATATTTTGTGTTATCTTTCCTTTCCTGTCAGCTCCCAGCTCAACTGGAATGTGACCCCTAGCATGCCATAGTAGGTTCCTTGGCTTCCCAGCAGACATTCACTAGCTACTATAGGGCTTCTGTTCCCTAACCTGCAGATGCTAGAGAATCCTGGGGTGTTTATTAGCTAATCTTCTCAGGATTATAGACATCTGTGTTGCTAATTTAATAGACCCGTGAACTGGAAACAAGATTTTTCCTTTTTGTTGCTGGGTATGGTGATTTTGCACAGTCACCTTCTAAGGCCCTATCTTGCATGGATTTTAAGAGGGGAGGTGGCAGCTTGTGGTAGGCAGCCCTCCTAGAGCTCCTGCTGGGGAGCAGCAACCCAGTGTTTGTGAAGAGCTTTGGAAAAGAGGTATCTGGCACCATAATTGGGGTGTGCATTAACCAGCTAACATACCTGTCCCAGTTAATAAGGTCATTTCCTGGGGCCTAGAGATGAGATTCTTGTGGGGATGGTGGGGAGGAAGAAACCAAGATCTCTAAACAAATCTACAGGATTTGCCTTACAGGCCACCCTTTGGCTGCATTTAAACAAACTGTGCAGGGAGTTTCTAGTAGAAAAAAGAAGCCATTCTGAAATGTAAACTTTTTAACTTCCTTTTTTTCACCTTTGTAAAGAATCTCTGGGGGAGTTTGCAAATTTTAAGGTCTTATAATCTTATGAGAACATAGATTTAGTCAGTCCTTCGGGGTTGGGGCGGGCTTCTATAAAGCAAGGATAGAGAATGCTCAGGAGAACAACATTATTTTAATAAGCTTGAGCGGATCATGAATTTGCATCTCACAGTCCTCCTCTGTTCACAGTGTCATCCTATCTCTAGATCAGTCTAATGCTCTTCATTTAATATGCTTTGTATTTTCCATAAAGAATGAGAGTGTCTGCCTAAATGATTAGATCATCATAAAGAAAAAAACTGGTTAGTGTTCTTTGTATCCAGCATATCATCTGCAGAAATATAATAATATTCATTATGCAGCATTCCTTTCTCTGGGCCAATTGGGTTCCATAAATAGGAAGTGTTCAAATTGCCAATATTTGTTTGCATAGATTGCCTGTTTGCCTGCTGCTTACCCACAGGGACCTGTCCCGGCCCACTTCAAACCTTTCAGTGACCACTTAGATCAGTCTCTTTTATTCATTGTACTCATGAACTGTCTGAGGTTTTTTTTTTTTTTTTTATGGTAGCTTTTAAACATTTATCTCCCTGTCTGTTTACTGCGGTCCAAGCAACATGTTTCCTGAGTCTTGTCTACAGAAAAATGCACACTAGGGACTCTTCCTTTCAACAGCTTCTAATTAGTCTGCTGAGGTTGAGGCCTGAGCAAAGCAATTTTAAGGGTAACTTCCTTGAGCTGGCTCCAGTGCTTCCTGCTTAGGAGAGCTCACTGCCTAAGAAGCTTATCAGCTAACTTCCTGCTGTTGAGACACTTGCCAATCAGCTGATGCTGCTCCTTCAATGTATCAGAGACCTGGACCAGTATTTTGACAATAATAGGATTAAAAAAAAAAAGACTGACCTTGTACAAAGCAGCATTGTGGTTTGCATGCAGAACACAGCTACCGTTGCAAATGTACAATTCCATTTCTAGGGCAAACCTAGCATGACTGGATATAAATGTGTCTGCTTCTCCCTGAAATGCATGCAAAGCTGGCATTTCTACAGCTTGTCACTTCTGGCTCTATGTTGTTTGCCTCTGCATTTTAAAAGGGAGTTGTCAGTGAACAACTTTCTTTATTAAGAAGAAAAAGTTCTCTCCTGTCTTCCCCACCCAGAAAATTACTCATCAGTCTGATGGCAAACCATTTCACTGGCATGCGATCTTCATGCTTCTATTACAGACAATGTTGGTTCAGACAGTGCAGCCAGGCCTGCAGCCTTGGGTGCAGGAGTGCACTTCATCAGGGACAAGTTAAAATGTTAGTATGATGTTTACAGTTCATGCTCCACTATATGGCATGTGGTATGCAAGCTGCTGCTCATTGCCTGGCAGCTCTGTGGTGGTAACTTTTGTTGTTTAGGAAATCACAAAGACTCCCTTTACCATAGCACTGGCTCAGATATATTTGTAAACTTTCCCCCCACTTCTGTTTAAGGAGAAACATTCATCCATTGTTTCCATAACTTCCTCCCTGAACCAACCATACCAGCAAACCCCAGGGCACAGTCCTGATTGTTCTTTGTGGGCTTGACAACTCCTTCCCCTGGCAATCACAGAGGTTTGGGGCAGGTGTGTCTTGGAGGGAAATCTTGAACCTTACAGTGGGTAACTAGGGATCCACTGGGAGCCTCAGAAAGTTCCTGAATTGCCCCTCGTGGCAATCATTGAATGTAGAATTTTAGGATACTATTTTGTCTCATTTGTGCTGCTAGTTAAAACATTTAAACAGTTTTCAGATGTGCCTTCTCATTCACTATAGTGTAGTCTCTCTAGTATCAATGAACACTACACATGTAAAATGGAGGAGGACCGTTCCCTACAATCATTAATTGCCATTGCACAGCTATTCTAAAAGAAAACTCCTTTGTTCCCAAGTAATATGTATATTTTTCCTGACAAACCCTGCATCCATTGTGAGAAGACTGAGGGCCTGATTTTGACACGTGTCCTTTAATTTTGTAGGCATAACTGTTTGCAGGTTTAAAACTACACCTAAAAACTAAAGGACGAGCTGAGGGTTCATTGAAAATGGGGCCCCCATCACTTAACGAGGTATTACAGTTCTCATATCTCCTTATGAGCTGGGATCACTAAAAGAAGGTAACATTTAAATTTGATTTTATTGCAGTAGCCCTTCTTCCAATAAAGAGCTAAACAAAGAAATTCTGTTCAGAACAAAATCAATTTCCATGGCATCAGGCAAATTCTTTGTGAGACTTACTTCACACCTCACTCTTAGGCCTTGTCTAAACAAGTTTTATCATGAATACCTGTATAACTATAATGATGCAGTTGTAACAGCATAACTGGATATGTGGACACTTATTCCAGTTTTAGAATGGCTTTTTTTTTGGTTTAGCATAATCCCCTTCCCAAGTGATATAAAATGAATGAAAAAAAGGTGTTTTTATACCAGAATAAGAATGTCTACATTGTGTGTGTGTTTGTGTGTTACACCCTATAACTTTCTTGTAGAGACAAGGCTTTACAGATCCTAAACCTGATTCACCAGCCAAAAGTGATCATCTTTGAAATCAGTTCTCTTGATTAGCCCTTTCTCTCAAAAACTTGTTTGTTAGAGAGTAAAATGTCTCCACAGTTGGTATGAATGTAGATGCTGTACAAAGATGATATCTTACCTGTCAAGACAAAACTGACTCTTGAATATGGTTAAGGAGTTCATTAATACACACACACACACACACGCGCGCGCACACTACCCTTTGTGGGAAGTGCCATCCTCAAATTCTTACCCTTAGATGAAAGTCCCATTGACATTAATACGGATGAAACCAATTAGTTTATCTAGAAACGACTTTAAATACCCACAGAATTTAATCGAGAATTATCTCTTTTCTATAGTGCTTCCCCCCCAACCATTCTATATAACTAGATAGTAGGGAAATACATCTCTGTAAATTCAACCAGATGATGTAAACAATCTGGAGAGGTTAGCAGAGAGGTGATCATACCCTATTAATTTCTACTTTACTTTTTTTCTATATGGGTATAACTGCCTGAAATCTGTTAAGAAGCATTTAAAATCTTTAGATCCTCACAACTGACTTCCGCCTAGAACACTGGTCTCTTTCTGTCAACAAGATGACTGCAATTAGGAGGTGGATGATTTCTTTTCTGTCAGATACTGCTGTGATAAGTGTGTTATAAAGACCCAGACAGACAAATAAATAGATTTTACCTTTGACTATGTGTCTCACAATGTGACACAGAATAGAGAGTTTTTTATTTTTCCTCATCCCATGTGTAAGGACACGATACATCTCACTTTTGACCATACTACCTTATGCTCAGTTGGCTGGTTGCCCATTTCTTGGGGCAATTTCACAACATGTATCTTGGGCTCTATTTGATTCACTCCTCTGAGGTTGATTTCGTCCCTTGGTGCCAATACCTGTAATCTAATTGCCTATACACAGACTGCTTGCAGGCAGGATTCTTCTACTACATACATTTTGACACAACCTAGGTGGTCATCCTGTCTTGCCAACGCACTTGCTGCATTACAGCCTGTTTTCTTGTCTGCTACCAGTGTCCTTCATGATGCTTTTCTTCTCCACTGTTCAGACATTCATTGTTGTCAAATGACCATGAGCAGGGACATGTTATGCAGGTTCATAGCTGAAAAAGGAGAATTATTAGCTGATGCAATGAAAGGAAATAGAGTCTTAGTTGAACCTTCCCTAAGACTCATTACAAACATTAGCTAATTCAGCCTCAAATTGACTGGAGGGAGGGAAGTAGTAATATTCCCATTTTACAGATGGGGAACTGAAACAGATAGGTTTAGGGCAATATTTTCAAAAGTAGCCTCTAATTTTGGGTCCTTCATAGCTTATTTGCCCAATCTTGTTTGCCCAACTGAGATACCTAGAACATGGTTTTGAGAGGTGCTGAGCATTTGTAGCTGCTACTGACATCAAGTGGAATTGTGGGTGCTCAGAAAATCAGACCCTAAGTATTTGAAATTGGCTACTCAAAATTAGAGGCCATTTTTAAAAACTGTGGGCCTAAATGAGTTATACAAAAATATAGAGAAGTTTTAGAGCATTGTTAAAATGTTACAGTTTCTCGTGCAAACCTCTGCATTTGAACTCTCAGATAGCACCTCTGTCATGGAAACAGATGCTATTTGTATTGATATATCGGCAATACATCTGAACCCATCGCTGTCTTGCATCTATACATAAAGAGGTTCAAGAGTGGACACATTTCTTGAGCAGAAAGCAAATAATCCAAGCAGATCATTATGAACGTAGGAATACAGAACATCATGCATAAATTAATTATGGGAAAACCTCAAGATGTTTAGATAAGCATTTCAAGCTTTAAGCTGCAGTTTACATGAGCTTGCATAAACCTTTTTGGTCCGGATACAAGGGAGGAAATCCTATAAGATCAGGCTTTTTCCACAAGATTTAAAATACAACCATCTAGAAGAACCAACGGAACAAACTTTCATGCAGTATTTTGCTCTCTGTTTCCTGTCTCTGGACTGAAAGCAGAAAGTGAAGAAACCCGCAAAGTGTAAACAAACAAGCAGATGAAAGCTAACCAAATTTTTGCACCTCAAAATAGTTTTGGGCTCAGCTTGGGCTAATTCAGATAGCTTGTTAATTTATCCTAATCAGTTTGCTATCCTTTGTGTGTAAACATATTAGTGTTTGGAGAGGCCAGTTGAGATTTGTAGGCAGGAGAGTCTTAGATTACATTTACACTTGGAGCTGTGGTGTGTGACAGAAGGTACCCCTATGTCCACGCCCTGCACACACTTGTAATAATCTTTGTATAAAGTATGCCTTGAGAGGTATCATTTGAAAATAAATATAACATAAGATTGACCATACTGGGTCAGACTAAAGGTCCATCTAGCCCAGTATCCTGTCGTCCAAGAGTAGCCAATGCCAGGTGCCCCAGAGGGAATTAACAGAACAGGTAATCACCCCTGTCATTGCTGGTCACTACTGTCCTGTTAAAATGTGTGTGGCAACACTGTATGTGAAGTTATGAGATTCCAGGTTTTTTACACATGTTCTAAATGGAGGTTGGCAGAGAGGCCTGTCTCAAACAGAGGAATATGTGCTCTGCTTAATTTGAGTAAAGCAGTAAACAGAGTCATCAAGCAGGAAGGAAAACAAAAGAAGCTCCAACAGGTGAGGAAAAAGCAGCAAGGAACATCCTCCCGTGTAGGCTCTGTCTCCTGAATCTTAGCTGGAAATGTTTTCTAACGGGGGAATGACACTATAAAAAGGAGGGAGAAACACCTAAACATCCCCCACCCCCACCCCCGTCCATCAATTCATTGCACCAGAAGGGACAAAGGAAGCAGCCATTCCACTGGAGAAGGGGTCATGACCTAAGAAGTTTGGACAGTAAGACTGCTGAGAATATATGGGGAGACAACTTTGCTTTGAATTTGACATAGTTTAAGTTAAGCACCAGTTGCATTTAACCTTTATTTTTCTTGTAACCATTTCTTACTTTTATGTCTTCTGATGAGGTTCACTCACCACTCCAGCACCTCCTCATGGCCAATACAGGAATTAGCTCTGACAGCCAGTGTGCTTTGCTCTGGTGGTACTCTAACCATCACCTCTTCTGCTCCTGGACCCACACTCCTCCAAGGACTGTGATATCCTCTTCAGTGCCACAGCCCTCCAGCCATGCCACACTTGGTGCTCCCCCCTTCTCAGGAACATCCCTGTAGTCCCTGTCCAGCCACATCTCTCAGTGGTGACTGCAGTTTCCTGTTTAGCCATGTCCCCAGAGACAAAGAGCAGGAGAGGGGGACCCAGGCCTACCCACTAATCTGGGTCCCAGCCCAGGGACCCTGTATATAGAAGCCACTTGCTGAATCCCCTCCAACCACACAGTTTATTTTCCTGGACCATTTCCCCATAGCCCTAGCACCTTACCTCAGGATCTCAGAATGCCAGTCTTAAAAACCACCCAGAAGCTTGCTCTCACTCCCCGATCCTGCCCAGCACTGCTTTGTCCCAGGTGCTAGCTTTCTTCTACCTGCAAGGCAGACAGTCCTCTCTCCTCAAACTCCAGAGAGCAACTGAAGCTGCACCGCAGCTCTTCTTATATGGGCCTGCAAGGCCCTGATTAGCTGCTCCTCAAAGCCCCTCTCCTGTTGGCTGCTTTCTGCACAGCCTCCGTAGGACTACATTAACCCCTTACAGGGGAGTGTGGGGCAGATGCTCCATCACATGCCTCATTACATGTACTCCAAATCTGTCTCTTCATAGTTGTTTTATTGTTTTATCCAATCCAGTGTGTTTGTTTGGGAAACTCCATTTGGGGTAACAAGATGTGTGCATATTATTTCTGTTGATGAAATGACAGACTTTATACAAACATGCATTGTCCAGGAGACTGCTGGGCACTACAGGACATACATTTTTGGGGGAAAATCTAAAACTGGGAGTGTGTTGAGATCACCCTGCAGCATAACTACAAGCTGGAAAGAGCCAAGCTTTTGCTGGCTGGCTGCAGCGCACACACTGACATAACTGGGAGTGACTTGCATGCTTTAGGCCAGTGGTGGGAAACCTGCGGCCTGTGGGCCACATGCAGCCCATCAGGGTAATCCGCTGGCGGGCAGCAAGACATTTTGTTTACACTGACCATCTTCAGGCACAGCCTCCCGCAGCTCCCAGTGCCTGCAGTTTGCCATTTCCAGCCAATGGGAGCTGTGGGAAGCGGCAGGCCACAGGGACATGCTGGCCGCCACTTCCTGCAGCTCGCATTGGCTGGGAACAGTGAACCGCAGCCGCTGGGAGCAGCGGGAGATGGGGAGGGCGTGTCTGCGGATGGTCAACGTCAGCAAAATGTCTCGTGGCCCGCAATCAGATTACCCTGATGGACCACATGTGGCCTGAGGGCTGCAGGTTGCCCACCACTGCGGTAGGTTGTTTGTGAGCAAGTCCAGACTGGAGGCTACATCAGCAAAGTATTAAAAAGGGCACCCTGGAAGGTAGGGGTGACAGAGTTACTCATTAGTCTGGATTGTACTCTGGTATGTCACAGGATGTGATTCCTAGATTAAGTAGACATCCTTGAACTAGCACGCTAACAAGAGCAGCATTGCTGCAGTCCCACAGGCAACACGGAGTAGCAGCATGGGCTAGCCACCCTGAGTGTGTACCAACGGGGACCAGGTGGGTTTCTGCTTGGGGCAGCTAGGCCACCCCACCCCACTTGTGATACCAGCTACACTAGAGTGTGCTAGCAGGAGTACGTCTGCTCACGCTGGGAATCACACCCCGTCTTCAAGTGTAGACATAGCCTGAGTGGGCGTCCTGACTGTACATGTATTTATGACTAAAGGGATGTGCTAGCTAAAGTAAATTCAATTAATTAAAATCTCCCCCCTTGTTCTGAATGTATGTCATGTTTCTCTGAATCAGTTTGGCTCATTTCTATTGGTAATGAGCCCAGAATATGTTTCTTCCAACCGCTAGCTCTTGCACATCAGACAAAAGTGTTTTTCCCCTGTTAAAATAGCTGGAATACCATTGTTATACTTTAAAAGAGGATTAAAAGGATTTAAACATTCATCTTAATGCTAATATGTTAATGAAATAATATAGAAATGCTGATTAGCCCTAGTCATGCTGGGTCAGATTTTGTCCTGTTAGAATTGGGTGAAGGGCAGGGATAGAGAGTAATTATATATATATGTATATATATATATATATATTCTCCCTTTTCTGCCTTTCCACAAGTTCCCCACCAATAGCCCCTCCTGAAGATGGGATGCAGAAATGGGTCTCCACTGTGTACCATGTATAATATTCAGACTGAAGAGAGTCCTGGAAAGTATATCTTTAATGTTCTGCTCACATCAAGAGAACTGCTTTCTTTGATATTGACATTATCAAATAGTTATTTATTTCATGATATGGAGCATACTGCCTGGGGGACCATGAATAATTCATTGGCCAAGATTGAAAAGATATTTTTATGACTTGGTGCTGTATTTAGAGGATGAAAATAATGCTCCTTCGTTAAAGTATCTGGGAAGTTCTGAACAACCAACAATTACGTGAATTAGATCAAGATTGTAACTGACCCTACATGGCTGTGCAGGGAAGTAATTGGAATAGGATCCTTGTTTATGAATTTGACTAGATCACTGCTCTGTGTATGAGAAGGAGAGAGGGATCTCTGGGGTCACTATGTCCTTTCCCCCAGAGCAGATGGGCAGAGATTGGGGAGGGGGAACCTTGGTTTCACTCTGCCTCACAATATGGCTGTCTGCACAGTTGAGCCAGCACAAGGGGAGAAGGAATCTATATCTGGTAAATTGTTGGCACATGTTAATTCTCCCCTAGGTCAGG
This sequence comes from Lepidochelys olivacea, assembly GCF_965140295.1. Classification (NCBI taxonomy): domain Eukaryota; kingdom Metazoa; phylum Chordata; order Testudines; family Cheloniidae; genus Lepidochelys; species Lepidochelys olivacea. The sequence goes on along the minus strand of NC_140411.1, from coordinate 68,964,155 downwards.
GCTTCTAGTGAAGAAACTGCCAGAATGTTCTTCTCTTGACTGCTGTTGAGGGTGTCATTCCCAGGACAAGGTGTAAAGTCACAAGTTTGCCCTTCAACTGTAAACTACTTTTCTACTTCGTCTACAAATGCCATGCATATTTACAACGTGGAATAAATAATAACATATGGGATCTGTCATAAATATAAAGGGAAGGGTAAACACCTTTAAAATCGCTCCTGGCCAGAGGAAAAACCCTTTCACCTGTAAATGGTTAAGAAGCTACGATAACCTCGTTGGCACATGACCAAAATGACCAATGAGGAGACAAGATACTTTCAAAGCTGGAGGGGGGAGAAACAAAGGTTCTCTCTGTCTGTGTGATGCTTTTGCCTGGAACAGAAAAGGAATGAAGTCTTAGAACTTAGTAAGTAACCTAGCTAGGTATGCATTAGATTCTGTTTTGTTTAAATGGCTGATAAAATAAGCTGTGCTGAATGGAATGTATATTCCTGTTTTTGTGTCTTTTTGTAACTTAAGGTTTTGCCTAGAGGGATTCTCTATGTTTTGAATCTGATTACCCTATAAGGTATTTACCATCCTGATTTTACAGGGGTGATTCTTTTACTTTTTCCTCAATTAAAATTCTTCTTTTAAGAACCTGGTTGCTTTTTCCTTGTTCTTAAGATCCAAGGGTTTGGGTCTGTGTTCACCTATGCAAATTGGTGAGGATTTTTATCAAGCCTTCCCCAGGAAAAGGGGTGTAGGGTTTGGGGAGGATTTTTCGGGGAAAGACATTTCCAAGCGGGCTCTTTCCCTGTTATATATTTGTTAGACGCTTGGTGGTGGCAGCAATAAAGTCCAAGGGCAAAAGGTAAAATGGTTTGTACCTTGGGGAAGTTTTAACCTAAGCTGGTAAAAATAAGCTCAGGGGGTTTTCATGGTCCGCACATCTGTACCCTAGAGTTCAGAGTGGGGAAGGAACCTTGACAGGATCTTATATTAAGTAGATATTAAAAGAGCTTTCCATTAGCCCTTTCAATTGTTGTACCAAGTAGAGAGGGGAGAAAGCTGTGTTCATTTCATATGTATTCAAACTTCATGGGCTGGAAATGTACTCATGGAACTGGTCCTTTAGTAAAGGTCCATAATCCATGAAGTTTCTCTTTAAAACCTCACACAACCTGGGTTTAGATCAGTAGTAGGTTATTTCTGACACTGCCATTCATTCTAGAGGGAACCTTGTCATATTCTGACTTGACAGTGGGCTCCATGCTGCTTTCCCTTTGTATGTTTGGTGTTACATTTGATGACCCATCACTTTAAAAAGAAAGATTTAATATTATGCATATATTTGTTCAGAGTCCACCATGCCAACTGAAAATTATAGTTTTGCATTCAAATAGATGAAACAATAATTACATTACTAAGTAAATTAAACATATTTATAAAAATTTAAAATAACCTTGGAAAATACTTCATAGCCATCCATTTGGGGACTCTTGATCATAACTAGGGAATATATAGTTAGCAAGATATGTGGCATGTCTTCTGCTCCTACCAAAATAACTCATAATTTGTTGTATAAAAGATTGTCTCCTTGATCGATCTATGATAGTATTAAAGATGGCCATATTAAGTATCTTCTTTTCTTCCTCAATTTGCTGTTCCTTTAACTTCAAACAGCTGACAGGGGGTGAGGGAAACTAAAAGGTCAAATTTAAAGATGGATACAAACAGCTGGAGGCCAAGTATGTGCAAAAAAGAGGAATTTTTGGAATTGGAATACAGCTATATGAACAAAAGGAAGAATACTTTAATATGTACAAGGAATAGCATTCAAAGGAACTCTTACTAAATAGTATATACTTACTGGCCCTTGACAAATTGAATTATTAACAGATTATTTTAGATTTCTCCCTCAGATCACTCAGATAATCTTCTCTGTGTTTATTCACAGATGAATTGGGAAAATCCCCAGGGCTCACCTTGTTTTCTCTCAGGCAATATGATATACAAGGAAGAGATACCTTAGCACAACTCTAGGGCCAGATTTCCAATATAGCTCAGCACCCAGTAACTCTCACTGTTCTCAATGGTAGCTGGTGGGAGCTGAGCTCTTTAAAATATGCCAGCTTCATTTAGGTGCCTCAATGGTAGCTGAGTTCTTCTGGCCCGTAACTTATTCAAAAGTCAATCTAGGCAGTCCAGACGTGATTTCCTTTCTTTACTCTATACAGCAATATCACACATTTTATGGCTTGTTTGTAAAAGTAGGTGGCACACACATATGCATCAGATTCTCATCCAAGAGTAGAACTTAAGTGGTACATGGAACATGTGCAGCCCTCTACACAGGGATAAAATACACCTTGAATGAAAATCATACCTTAATAATTTGTGAGATGCAGTCTAATTCCAAATAAACATTAGGACAATTGTTCCTGTTCCAAAATCTCTGTAGAAGTGAGCCAGCATATTTGCTTCACCAGAGACCCTATGAAGTCATCTTCAAAGGCTCTAGACTAGCACCTGCATGGAATCCTATTACATAATTTCTTCCTCCTGCTCTTTTCCAGACTTTTCTGCTTTGCAATCTGCCATCTCAGAAGGTCATGTCAAACAATCTTTAAGCTTCCTTTCTGGAGAGCAGAACACTATTCATCGTTGTAGCTACGGTACTGTGGAATATCTTTAAAGGATATTGCTTACAAGGCAAGAACTTCACCATTAAGGTTTTCCTTTTGGACCATTCGGCCTGCGTAACCCAGTCTAAGGCATTGCGGTCTGTCATCCCTTTTAAGTTTATGCTATTTACATAGGGTTGGAGTTTCTGTAATGGCCGCACAATGGCAAAGGTCTTTATAATGGCAAATGATACCAATGCAGGAAATAAATTCCTGGTAACACATATACCATGTGATGTTTTTTCCCTTTCACAGTCACCTGGCAAAGGTACAATCTCTAAAGTAGAATCTGCTGCCTTTGTGTACGTGGCACAAACTTGCCAACAAACTATAAAAAACGTGACAATGGTTGAGCATGTAGTGTGCTGTCACCAATGCTTATTAAACTAATCATTATTTCACTGCTACCTTGTTCTACCCTCATCTATTTCTTGTACCCACTTGTTGTCTTCTGTCACATACTAGAATATATGCTCTTGTGGGAGGGTGAGTGGGGCAGAGAATTACTGTCTTGTTATTTGCATGTGCAGTTTAGCACAAAGGTGTCCTGATTCCTGGTTGGGGCCAGTAGAAAATGAGTTAGAAGCTTTCCATAGAGTTAAAAAGAACCTTTCCCCCCTTTCTCTAATCTATAGCACGAGATGGCAGGAAAGGGTTAACTTGCATGTTTGTCATTCTGTCACCTTACTGAAAGTCTTTCAGCTATTTACTCTCACTCTTTGTATCTCTGAATGTATTCATTCAATGACCCCATCTCAAATCCAGTGGATTTTATTTGGAAGAGGTTTGGGGACATGTCTGTGATTGAGTAGTTCTTCCATTTTAAAAAAAAATGGTACAAGTGAAAATTAAAGCTGTTTGTTCTTTTTTTCTATAATTTAAATTCTATACAGTATGACAGAAAGTCCCGCTGAGGTATATGGTACCTCTTATACTGAGAACTGGCACCACAGCAATGTTACTTAACTTTGCAGGTCGCACAGTTGCATAGTCTGCAAGATGTGTTTTCTCTACGTCTCTGTGTGTGCTCTCTGACTACGGCCGTCAGAAACATGACGTCAGAGATATCCTCATCATTTCCCCTTCTTGATAATTTTGGCAGAACCTAGAAGTTAGAGCCAGAAAGGGGGATTATCCCTTTTATTGAGTCTAGTGCAGGTATCTGACATATGCAGTAAGGTCAAAGACGATAATGAAGGAGGAACCTGGAGAAGAAAGAGATCTTTGGACATAGGTAGATCCTTGGAAGCGTGGAGAGACTTTGGGTAGTAAGAGATGGAGACTTTGATGGAGATCTATGGAGAGAAACAGAACCTAGGTCATGAAAACAGATCAGCAGGACATATAAAGAGGGAGTCCAGTCCAGACAGTATCTATTTAGTCAAGAAAAATCTAACTTCGAATTTTTAGAGATTTTTGGAGCTAATCTGTTCAGATATAAAACATATTTTCATACATTCTTAATGACTTATTATGGGGAAAAACACTCCAGGAAATATGTGATATACCTGTCTAATGTGCCCTTCGTTCCCTGAACTTTTGTCTCTAGCATATGACATGAAAGGACCTGACAATGCTGAGTGGCCTTGCTGCCGTAATTACTGGAAATACTGCCGTCCAAAAATAGTGCTTCTGGGAAAGCTAATAAACTTTGTTGTGCTTATCACTACTGAGAATCCTGTGGTAAGACTGGCATTGGGAATATCTACTGAACCCCATGTGAATTTATATCTCTGCTTCAAAGGTCTTTACTCTTATAGTTTTACCCTCTTTGATCCAAAGTGGAGGTTGCACAGAAAGATGATACTTAAATCTCCAGAGGATCATTTTGTTTGGCTCCAGTTATAATTTAACCTTTTTAGATAAGTCTTATTAAAACATAAATCTGGTCTTAAAAACACTAGAGAAGTAGTGTGTACAATATATTATTAATCAAGCCAAGAGAAATCTATGGAAAATGTCTGCAAAATTGGCAAGGACTTCAACCTAAATGTATGCAAAGTTGCCTTCCCTTAATATAAAATCTTACGGAATATCCTAGGTCCCCCCCCTGCCCCCGCCTGCTTTTTATTATACCAATGGTCAAGACCAATTGGAATGTACAAAATGTATGGAAATTCATGGGCTTTCACTTAATGTAATTGGTGTCATATTTGCAAGGCAAAAATATAAGAAACTCTATGCAGATTTGAATTTAATTTGCAGAGAGAACAGAAGGAGATTTGGTTTCATAAAGTCATGAAAGGTTTTGAGGAGAGTAATTTTTGGTACCTATTTTTTTCCCCACCCTACTTGAAAGTCAGGAGGATTCAAATCCCAGGTTACAGTTTTGGCCCAGTTCTAGATAAAATAAGAATTTAACATAAAACTCACATTGAAACAAACTAGAAGTTCACAAAAATTTGGTTAAACTTTTAATTACATGCTTCTACATCATACCGTCTAAATATCAGCCCTTCGGAGGATTTTTCGTGGCCTTAGGAATGCCCCCAAACATAAGGTGTGAAATCCTGGTCCCATGGAGGTTAATGGCAAAAATCCCCTTGACTTCACTGGAGTCAAGATTTCAACCCAGGACTCTAGGCATAGCCAGGGCTGTGTGCAATGTATCACTGCTGCACACAGCACTATTGTGAATGTGACACACAGTAGACAAGAGGAAACATTTAGCTATGGGTCCTGACCAGACAGGCCATAAGGAAGACAGGTTTTGAGTTCTTGAGCTTCACTCTAAGATTCATGTATAGTAGGGATGTATTAATTTTTTGTTTTAAAAAATACATTTGATGTCATATTTTCCAATTGAAGAGATAAACTCAAAGGATAAACTCAATTGCAGAGATAAACTCAAAAGATTTCTCTTAGCCTGATTAATAATATATTCTACACACTACAAAGGATAAGGAGACTTGAGGAGTCAACCAAGGGGAAAATCTTAAGCTTTTTTAAATTTCTCATTTTAATTTCTTTCTGCATTTTTTGGTTTCAGTTTCTAATGGAAACCGTGAAATGTCATGAGTTTAGATAAATTTACTAGGAGTCTGGAGTCCTAGATTCTATTCTTATCTGCTACAAACTTCCTTTATTAAGGTGCACAAATTGCTTAACCTTTGTGTGCCTCAATTTCCCCATTGTAAAATGGGGATAAAAATGCTTTCCTTCAGAGGTGTAATGTGAGGGTTAATCGATGTATGCAAAGTGCTCTGAGATCCTCAGCTGGAAAGCATGGCAGAATTACAAGGTTTTATTATTTCTAAACTGACAGAATCTAGGAAGTACTGGAAATCACACAAGAACACCTGTTCTTGTAAGATTTTTCAGCGTGATTTCTTGACCAAAGAGGCTTGGATAAATCTCAGATAAGCATCTGAATGTCCGGATGCTTATCCAGGCTGCAGAGAACAAAAAAAAATAATTTGAGCTGCACTCTTCACCAGCTGCATGCAACTTCTGTGACTTAGCCACAAAGCATGGGAAGCTCAAAACTGATTGCTTGTAAAATGTCATAGCGCTTTCCCTGCTCCAAAAAGATGTAAGGCCATATTATAGAAATCAAATGTAGCTTTCCACTACATAAAAAATAATGGTAGTCATGATTTACATTTGCTATATACAATGCCCTTGATCCTGAAAAATTCTTTGTTTTACACACTGAAATACAAATCCTTTATCTAGGTATCACTATCCTCCACACAGAAATGCTGCCACCTATATAATGATGTTCAACCACAGTAAATTCTATTAAAATATCTAATGACTGAAAGTTTAGATTATTATTTTAAGCTGAAATGGTAGGGGGAATTTCAGGTAGGCAGAATTCACTGACTGTTGTAAACATCACCTCCCCCACACTTATCATAGAATCATAGAATATCAGGGTTGGAAGGGACCTCAGAAGGTCATCTAGTCCAACCCCCTGCTCAAAGCAGGACCAATCCCCAATTTTTGCCTCAGATCCCAAATGGCCCCCTCAAGGATTGAACTCACAACCCTGGGTTTAGCGGGCCAATGCTCAAACCACTGAGTTATCCCTCCCACCACACTGAGCTATCCCTCCCCCCACTTGTTCTTTGGACCCTCTTGTGGGGTGTAATTTTGTATTCTTGTTCATGCTAGTGAGCATTTCGCACAAGTAGTCCCACTGATGTCAATTCTAGTCAATGACACTACTCTTGTGAGTTCAGGGTGACCAGCACGAGAAAGGCTTTCACAATCTAGCCCTTTGCTTTTGTTGTCCTATGCTGTGTTATGTTTAATCTTGACGGTAAATATGTCTGGGCCCATGCCTGTCACTTTGTCTCTAAAGACTTGTGTACACCCAAGGCATCATAACATCAAGAACAATGAGGATGGAGATGGTGGAGCCAAGTTTGAGCTACTGTGAGATAATGCTGAAAGGGTTAGTATTCTTTTATACAAAGCCACAACACACTCTACGTACCCATTCCCTCGCAGCTCAAGTTGTTTATTTGCCCCCCTGCTTTATCAAACACATTGAGAAGACATGAAAATCCAGTCGAGAGTTGCACTCCTCCACAGGCTTGCTGGCAACTCATGGGCACGAGTGCTGCAACTTTATGGACATCCACCAATTCCCTAATTATTGCACTTGCTGAAAACTATGTGGCAACCTCGGAATCCAGTTATCTTCGTGGCAAGCTGGACTCAATGATCAACTCTGCCCTTCATATCATCACTGGTGAGGGCTGGCTAAATCCACTCTCCAACCTTCTGGTTGTGGATGGCATTGCTCCCCTGGTAATTAGATGTGAATGTAGGGCTGCATTACTGCACAGAGTCAACTATCAAAACAGTTTAGTTCACCATTTCATCTGAAAGCCACATCAAAAATACAAGCTAATGTCAAGACACCCCTTTTCTGAAATAGATGAGCCTCTCATACAATACATCAGGGATGATCTTTCTAAGGAATACCAACAATGTGGTTGGATTTAGTTGGGGATTGGTCCTGCTTTGAGCAGGGGGTTGGACTAGATGACCTCCTGAGGTCCCTTCCAACCCTGATATTCTATGATTGATGGTGCATATCTTGGCAGATAGACAACTCAGATCTGCCTCTCCGAGTCTCTCTGGACTAGCTCTTGCATGCCCCTCAGAACAACCATAAGAACTGAAAGATCCTTTGTTGTTACAACAAGATACATTGTGGTCACAGGAGGTTTAACTCACATCTTTACCCAGGGAGTTTCTTGAGCTCACTGTCCTGCCTTTGGAGCTCAAGAACAAAGAGTGTGCTATTTGGTTATGGACTGCCCTCTTTATCATCTTGATGGTGGATGAATGTGCTTGATGTCTCTGGATGCAGCTACCATGATACAGTGGCTACATCACATACCCAACATATAATTCATTGTTTGTGACATCAGAAGCCATAAGACATATGATGCCCTGCACTGGCTGACTGGGCCAACATCTCCACTGCTATCTCCCTGTGGTGCACCAGCAAAACTTTACTGTAACTCTTCCAAAACAGATCTATTGGTTTGTTCTTGGTGGAATCTGTAGTACCCTAGTGAACACTCCTCCTAAAGACTGTTCTTCAGTGGTCACATCCTGAACCCCTTCCAGAGGGATGTACCCATACAATGTACCTACCTACCAATCAACCAGCGGTTTAGTATCTGAGGGACTGATGTCGCAGAAACTCCACAGACTCAAGAATTTATTTCTGAATGTCTGCCTTCCCATGGCTGTATTTGCTGAAGCCAATAACTTAATCCCAAGAATCTGTATCCCTACAATTTTCACTTTCTTACATTTTTCTCTAGGATGAAAAAATGAAGAGCTGTATGTACTGAACTTGGTTCCCTTTGATGTGTCACATTGAAAATGCACAGAGAGTAGACTTAAAAGTTGCCCTTTCAGCAGAGTCCTCCTTTAATATAACAAATGTGGGTAACTTTAGGGAAGCTACCCTGGTAAGGACTTAAACTACCTGTTAGTAGAAGCACATAGGAAATTTCCTTGGTTTTGATTATAAGAAGATTATATTTAAAGTATCACAGTTGAGTTTAACAGAAGAAACCAGCCCATGACTCAGCCAAGTTTCTGGAGCAACCAGATTGTTTTGATTTGTTCAAATACCACTCCCTATATGCAGATGTCTAACTTTAGGCTACTTGCTTTAATTCTCTGTGCCTCGGATCCTATTGGGCTGCCATCTATAAAATGGGAATAGAAATACTATTCTTTGTAAAACACTTTGAGATCTTTGCATGAGAAGTAAGTCCAGGTTATTATTCATAATTATCAGCTGTGAATATGTAGCAATCTACTACCTGTTTTTTTTTCCAGTAATGGAACAGAATTATAGATGTCACATTACAATGTTTTAGTCAGTCTTAATAGAAGAAAAGTACTATATATACTGTGTGTGTGTGTGTGTGTGTGGATATAGATATATACACACACATACAAATAAATTAAGTGGAACTATATATACACACACATACACATGGAAATACAGAATATATAAATCCCAAATAAAGTATTTTATCAGCGGATGTCATTTTAGAAGAAATGTCTTTGCCTTTACTGTGTATTTTTCCCTGAGGAGAAGTTGAAGGTCAAGTTATTAAAAGAGCTAATAAATTATAATATTTGTGTTAGTTAATTAAACCTGTCATATCAAAAAATCTCTTGTATTCATCTGACACTTTGGGTCCTATCCTATCTTCATTTAGGTAATTTGGTGATGATAGTAAAATGGATCTGTAAGTGGCAGTTTGAAATTGGTAGGAAAATTAGCATTTACTCAAATTAAAATGGTATTTTTAGTGTTGTAGTTCACTTACTCCTTGTAAAGTTAAAAATCAAAATGTACTTTTCTGTCTCTAGTTTGTGGCCCACTTCAGTGTATGTTCTGATCTTTTTGTGTTTTTGCTGACAGTTATATCAAAAAGAGGAAACAAATTTCAGGCACATAGAAACCAATGCTGCCACTCTGTCAGAATGGGTTACGGGTACCAATAGCGGGGAGTAACAGGGGTGTGTTCTGTGGCTAGCAATTCTGTATTGTTGTATCGATCACTATTGTGAATAGAAATACTTTTTCCTCATATCAGCTTATGTTAAAGAAAGTGTTTTTTTTCCAGAACAGCAGTTCATAAAGCATTGTGTGCTGTTTTCTTTCTGAACACTACGAATAAGTCATGCCATCTCCAGCTCACTCTTAGACTATGCATACACTGATGCGCATACCCATGATTGTGCATGTTCCCCATACCCATGTCAAGTGTCTACATTATACTGTGCTGGGCACTGGTATAGAGTTTTGTGAACACATATACCCATTTCCACACTGCCACTGTTGTTATGCGACATTAGCACCACCATATCAGGGGTGGTATGCTAGAGTTCTGTGACACTCTAGGAATCACTCTGCTGTGTTTTGCTGGTACTGTCCCCCTCCTTCACACATTTGCCAATGTCAGTTCCTGATCATGTTGTCCCTCGCTGTTGTTCTCTGCAAAATGGATAGAAGACATGGGTCAGTGGGATGATCTAGTACTGCTCCTTATTGAGGGACTAATAGTTATGCAGTGGAGTAGGCAATCGGTGAGATGCTGGATGGAATTAGATAGAATGTTCAGACACATTAAAGATGGCTGATCTTGAGGGTCTATGACAATTCATTCAACTCACATTGTACGTATGTGGTGAATGCCGGCATTGCCACAGTATGCCCTTGGATGGACCATCACTTCTGGTGCAGGAAAACCAGACCAGTGGACACATCATTCTGGAAACGACCAGCAGTGGCTTCAGAACATCTGAATGAGGAAATAGACCGTCATGGAGCTGTGTAAGTAGATGACACCAAACCTCCAGCACTAGAACACTTGATTCACGAAAGCCATACCAGTTCAGAAGTGGGGATGCTGTTGCCCTATGGAAGTTGGCAATGCCAGACAACTAGAGGTTCATTGAAAGTCCATTGTTGGGGGGATGGCTGTGCAGGTTTGCAAGTCAATTAATACAGTGATCTATGTACCATCAGCAAAGTTCCAGAAATAAGAGCTAGATTTGAGAACATGGGGTTTCCGAACTGTGCAGAGGCCATCAATGGTACCCATATCCCAATACTTCACCCACCACAAGGGGCAAGTGAGTATGCAAACTGAAAATGTTACTATTCACTTGTTCTGCAAGGCTTAGTGGACCATAGAGGCAGATTCATGAATACAAGCATGGAAAATATTGGAAAGGTTCATGATGCCAGAGTGCTGAGGAGATCAGGATTGTTCTTGAAGGGGATTTTATTCTCCAGAATTGATATTGTTCTCCTATGGTGTGTCTGTTCCATGCCAATTGTTATTTTGGGATACTCGGCATTCCCACTCCGAACTTGGCTCATGAAACCATACCCTGAAATCAGTGACTCTGATACAAGGGAATTCAATTACAAACTCAGTAGCTAAAGAATGATCATGGCTGAAATATCATTGGCGCTGCATATGCACCTATCCAGATGCCTATGTGGCAATTGCCATTTGTATAATCACTACCTGGTGTGCACTCTATAATGTTTGTGAGGGTACAGGGAAGTGCTTCCATCCCAAGTGGGCTTGGGACAAGTCTGGTTTACAAACTGTACAGACACATTAATCCTGATACCAGCTGGCAAGGGAAATCAAGGATGCCTTATGTGCACACATCTTGGAGAAGCAGGGAGGCAGCAGATGACATCTGTCTATACCGAGGGACACCTTCACATCCTGTACAGCTGCTGAAAATGCACATGAGGGGACATTGGTACAATACTTGTGTGGCTACGTAGCTTTGTGAGGGTTTTTTCCCCAGTAGTTGAAGGTCATTAGCCATTCATTCGTGTGACATTGCACACATTAAAGACCATTTTAACAGGACAACTTCACTGGGTTGTCATGTTGGGATGGATTTGTGCTGCATAGGGCAGCAGCTGAGTTGCTATGTGGTCATTGTGCAAAGAATTTGCCTTCACTGTACACACTTGTTTACAAACCTCTGTTATCTGGAACACTCAATCTTCCTTAACAACCTTCTGAAAATTTGCTTGGAGGTGGGGTATGAACCCTGTTTTTTGACCATTCATTCAAGGTGTTAACTGGATTTAGCAGCTCTTATAAAGCATTAATCCCCACTATGGTTGAAACTGATTAAGTTAGGGGGAGAGACTGTTTATGCAAAGAGTAGTGGTAGATGCTGTCTCTGCCCATATTGTTACTGAAGTTATGTTTCAATTTTCTGCATGTGAACTAAGCCATCAAGACATTTAACTCCCTCTTTTCTGTGGTTTAGACTTCTGCTATGTTGAAGGCTAGCAGTGCTTTCTATGAACACATAACACTTACTGCCCTTTCCCCATCCCTTCCCTGTATCGTTGGGACTTTGAATATTTCTGAACCTGGGTGGGAAGGAGAATGGGTGGAGAGCCAGAAAAGCATTTACAGTATCAGGGGCTTGACAGAAGCAGTCTATACTGCAATTAGAAGCAGTCTATACTGCAATTAGACACCCGCATCTGGCTCATGCCAGTTGAATCAGGTTCTCAGTGCTCAGGCTAAGGGGCTGTTGAATTGTGGTGTAGACATTTGGGGTTAAGCCACAGCCTGAGCTCTTGAACCCTCCCACATCATAGGGTCCTAGAGCCCAGGCCAGCCCAAGCCTGAGTGTCCACACTGCAATTAAACAGCCCTTTAGCCTGAGCACCACAAGCCCAACTCAGCTGGCATGGGCCAGCAGGGGATGTCTGACTGAAGTGTAGACATACCCTGATTGACTTCACCACCTGCTTAGCTGCAGAAGTCAGCAGGCTGATACTTAAGCTCAGTAGCAGCTCAATGTGCTCCTCACCTGCAGCTGTGCTTGGTCCTGTCTCTAGCCTGCTCTAGTCCCAGCCTCAATCTGCTTCTGCCCCAGCATCCAGCTGCATCCCAGCTCTGACCCTCAGCTATTCCTCCTGACTATGACTCCGGTTAACCCTTCAGCTTTGACGTCTCACTCCCAGCTCTGACTCTTTGGATGTTTGTTGACTGTGACTTTGGCTTAGGCTTTGGCTCCTGGCTCCAATTTTTGACTTTGCTCCAAGACCCTGCCCCAGCTGGTTTTAGCTGTAACTCGTAGGCTGGACTGTTGCTCCAACCATTAGGAAAGACTGCCCATGATTGTCACTGACTCTTAGGAAGGAGGGCTAAACACAAGTCAAGGAAAGCATAACATTTATTAGAAATATGAGATGGAGAGTGTAATTGGCAGTATGGTTTTGCTCTCATGAGTTCAAGTCCTGCCCATTCAAAAAGAATGGTGGCATTATACTTTCTTTTCCTTTGGAAGAAGCCAAGAACTTGACTGTAGAAGGCCCTAATTTTGATACTTTTCAGAATGCTAGAAATGCAACTGTTAAACTATCCTTGGTTCTCAGACAACTTTTTCAGCCCATGAGGAAGGAGCAGAGGCTAGTAATGGTAAGAAAACTGTAATGTTTTTAAAAATGTAAAATGTTTCATACTGTCTTGAGACAGAGGAGATGGTTCCTTCCATTATACTTTGTTGCCAGTTTTCAATTTCCTCTTTAAAAGCTGGCCAATGTTTGGAGAACAGAGCAATTTTCAAGGTACCTGAATGGAAAAGAGAAGTGGCTTTCCACTCCTATGGAGGAAATCCAGCAACCTATGCCAGAGAGATGTTTCCGCTAATGGTCATCTCTCTGTATGTTGCTGAATGGAGGGGTTCAGTAAGCTGTGAAGGTGAACCAAGCAGATTTGTACAGCCATTGAACCTCAAGACCTAGCTGGAGTTTCTGTTACATCAGAAGTTTGCTAAAATATGCTTACATGATTGGGAGGCAATTTGAGAGGAAATTGAATATATTCTCAGCTAGTATATGGAGTGGACATGCAAAGTGAGATGTGAACCATGAAAATCACCCATCCTACGCACTCCTTGCAACACCAGAAAAACTTGCCTTTATATCTGCATTCCAATGGTAAAATGGATAGGGAACGAAAGAGATGCTGCAATTTTATTTGATTCCCTGAAGCTTCAGATTGGCACCACAAACCCCTCACCTCTCTACTGCAAGGCACACACAGTGTGTTTATCCAACAGACAGACTGGCTCCTTCTTCTACCCCTGCTTCCTCCGGCTCATGCAGCCTGGCTTGGTGAGGGAAGAGGTCGGACACCAGGAACAGAGAGAGTAAAAATGTTGTAAGGACTGCTGTGACTAACTTTTCCTCAGACAACCGAAGAGTTGTGCACTTGTGTTCTGTTCTTTTAACCTTCCCAGACTTTAGCCCCGGCCCCCCTTCACCTGCCTCCTCCTCCCATTCTGCCTGGCTCCCATTTGTAAGGCAATGGTAAGATCAGGGGGCGGGAAAAGCACTGAAACTGTGTAATCTTCCAAGGGACAAAAGAGAGACGTGACTAACTTTAGACAACCAACTATAAGTTTCCTATTAATGTCCCATCCCCAACTGGGACCTTTCCAACACACTCCCTTCTGTCCCCAGTCCGTGCAGCCATGGGATCATTGCAGCCTGACGGAATGGTTTTCCCACCATATCTGTTTTTAATAAAGTCCGTTTGCCGAACACATAATAGCAGTTCATCAGAAACAAAAAAAAAGGAATTGATTTATAACTATCTCTTACTTAGTGACCATTTCAGGATGGAGCATTGTGAGGACTGGGTAGAGTGGGGAAATTGGAGAAGTTTGGTAAGGGGCTGGAGCACGACAATGATATGGCTTCAGCACTGCAGTTTGAACACACAGACATACCGATTCATGGCATATTATCCAGGGAGGAAAAGTCAGTGCAAGTATTTCAAATGCCCTGGATCTTAAAATCAGGAATTTAGCATCAAAGCAAGAGGGGATATTGGTGGGGGCGGGCGGGCGGGTGGGGGGGTCCATTGTACCTTACCAGCCTTGGGTTCTAGTTTCTGCTGGTGTCCTCCTGGAGTTTGTCTGGGATGGGGTGAGGCTTCTTCAATCAGCTCCTCCAGGTAGAGCTGCAGAATCATATACTCCTTGTCCTCTGGGTCTTCTACTTCATGGTTTCTGCTGCCAATTCAGCTTGGTCCTCATTAGCATCCCCTTGGACAATGAGGTGGGCAAGATTGAGGAGGGGACTGAGAGCCACTTCACGCTCTGTATTGGAAGCCCTTGACAGCATCTGGTCAACCTCCACATAGAAGCAGCATGTATGATGAGCCCTCTTGGTGTGACTGTTCAGGTCTTTGGCCTTCCTGTACCAGGAGCCTCAAGTGCTTTATGCATTGCCAGCATTGGCCCAGAGTCCAATGAATGCTCACCTGCTCCAGCCTCCATGACATTCACTGTACTTGTGTTCGTTCCTCCCACTCTGGGTGAAGTGGTGAATGGTGTACTCTGACCGCACATTGATGAGCACCCAGGCGTGGTCAATGGGCCAAGCAGTTGCCCTCAGACCTGGATCCATTGTCACTTATATTCATCTATAAACAGTGCATCAGAAAGCTCTTCTGATGTGGTCAGGACGGCACACTATGACTGGAAAATGGGGGGACAGGGACCTTTATAGATTGTGTAAAGTTCAGGAAGAAAAGGGTGCGGTGCATTTTGGGAAAATGTGTCGAGGACTACTGAAACTTGAGACTTGGTACACAACCCATACCCCTGTACATATTGCAAAGTGGCAGGGATATGGGCCTGTCCTACAGAGGAGGCATGTACTTACCCAAAACCTTCAGGTGTGCTAGCTCCTTGCCCTCTACTCACCCTCAGACACATGCTTCTGAGGTTTAGGTGTGGACAATGGGGAGGGGATATGTCACAGCCATGCATATGAACATGTGTACAGTCACTAGTGTAGACATACCATCAGGTCTAAACTTGATTAATACTATTATGACACAAGGACTCTCTCCTATTGATAGTAGTGCCACCAGTTAGTTGGCTTACATGCACTGGATTACTGAAAAGCACTTAGCAATGTGTCTTGTTTTCTGTGTTCGCCTACTTCTATTTGTTGTGTCAGAGCTGAATGTTCACTTTTATCTCTGGAGCAGAGTGACTTTGATTCTTCTCTCAACTTCAGATGCTGCTGTGAATCAAAGACTTCTCCCACAAGGATGCTCATTTGAACCGACAGAGGGTGACTGATTGACATAAAGCTTATTGTGCCATGGCATTAGCATATTATGGAACCTATTGGCCATATATTTTATTTATTTCCCTTTTTGTTGTTAAAAAAAATCCTTTCATCGTGTCAATCAGTCAGTGATTGGAAAAAGCTGTTGTTTTTCTTCCTGTAAACAAAGAGAGATTTTTTTTAAATTTGAAGGTATGTATATTGGCATAAAACATTTTTTTTTTACAAAAGGCAGAGATGCCAGTGTTTCCCATTGAAAGTCACCCTCCCATCTCTTCTTTTTCTTTGTGGGGAGGGCAGTCAATGAGATAATTGAAGACTGTTCTCTGGTTAGATCATTTGGACTTGTCATATTTGTACTTTTTTACTTGAATGTATACGTTTCTAGTCCCTTAAATTTTGTACAAGGCAGGATGCCAAAGGGTGCAAACTCCCCATAGTAGGTAATACCACAAGATGGTGGTACAATGGGATTTTACTATGGGATGATTATAGCTGTTGTTAGCCACCACTGTACATCTGTATTCCATGTTTTCTCCATAGGGTTGCATGTATTGTATTACCATATTCTGAGTTTTCTCAGCTGGGTTTTCTGTGATATTATATAATTCATTGCACAGGTCTGAAGCATCTACTAATCTAAATTCTTAAGGTTCCGGAATATAAATAATTGACCCATCCAAGGAAAATACTTTCAACAAAAGTATTTGTGTTTATGAGGAAAGTGAGGGATAGAAAACAAGGGTGTGATCCAGTTCCCATTGAAATCAATGAGAGTTTTTCCATTGACCTCAGTGGGCTTTGGATAAGGGCCTAAGGGAACATAACATACAATAAAGCAGACATTTCCCTCTTTAGTCTCTTTTGAAGGCTTATCTTTTTATTTAGCTTTTAAAGTTCCTGATACCAGAAGGATAATATCTATTTCAGATCTCAAAACAAATGCTCTGCAGGGAGAATAAAAAAACAACTATCCCACCAGTCTCATTTATATGGTGCAGGATAATTGCTGTTCTCTATTTCAAAAAAGAAATAAACCTTCACTGAAGTAAAGACTTTTAACCCTTATTTCAAAATCATTGAAGTTCAGATTGTGTGAAAACTCATTCTAGTTCTTGCATTAAAGTAGAACCCATGCAAGGCCTACCACAATCCCTTGAATCAATTATTCTTGTTTTCTGTAGCCTGACACAAAAGGTGGATGCAGTTTTATTTGGTCAAACTTTCATAAGATCCTGCAGGAGATTACTGTAGGGGCAGTAATTGCTTCTCACACTGGTGCTCATCCAATGCCACATTAGTCGATTGGACTACTCATGTGAGAAATATTGTGGGGGGAATCACATGAAAAATGTGTTGACTTCAGTGGAGTGATCCCAGACTTCAACTGGGGTAGCTAACCCCCCCTGGGGGAGGTTGGCCCTTTGTCTTGGTTTGTCTTGTCTTTTTAAGATTGTAATCTCTTTGGGTGGGACCACAAATTACTCAATGTTTGTAAAGTGTGTAAATATACAATATTATATAATTGATTTTTATTACAACTATTATTAATTTCCAAATGAATGAATCAGTGAATCCTATACTGCAGTAAGCCTTATATTATAGAAGGTAACCATGTCATTGAAGTCAATGGAAGTTTGATTTGGTTAAGTAACTTCAGAAGCAGGGCCTATGTGAAATGACCAGTTTACCATGGGCTCCTTCACCCACATTAACCGAGGAGAATGCAGTTGCCATAGGAAACATATAAAGGGAAAGCAATAGCTTCTCCTCACAATCACAGTCACACTTTCTCCTCCAATTCTGAAGCTCCCATGTGAGCTAATTCCTCCAGGTTTAGAACTCTGTGAGTCAGGGCATGGTAGTACAGGGACCAAAGAGACAGAGGCCTGAAGATGGTTATTTTCTCTGGGATTATCCTCTCTTCACCCTATGGGGATTTCTTAGCATATAATACTGACCCTGTCTGTATTGTCTTATGACGTGATCCTCCCCCTTTGTACTGTGAATCCTCCCCAGAGATTTTGTTG
Organism: Lepidochelys olivacea; assembly: GCF_965140295.1. Classification (NCBI taxonomy): domain Eukaryota; kingdom Metazoa; phylum Chordata; order Testudines; family Cheloniidae; genus Lepidochelys; species Lepidochelys olivacea. The sequence goes on along the minus strand of NC_140411.1, from coordinate 68,946,324 downwards.
CAACTACAGGAAGGGACCACATTAAAGCATACTTCCTGAGGAAGCCATGGTGCCATGGAGAAATGAGTGACACTGGGAGCTATGTGGGGACCCTGGGCCTAAGCAGGTCTGAAGCTAATTAGTGAGGTAAACCTTATGGAGATTCTAGTGAGGTTTCTCTTTCCAGCAGTTTCTTCATGGAAAAGGACAGCATAGCTCTGTGTCACGATTATCAGTTGATATATCTTTCATATGGCAACAAGCAACAAATACACACAGATCTGCCAGTTCAGAGGCAAGGTATCTCAGCATTATAGATCTTTTCTAATTGAGTCATTTTAACTCAGTTTCTAAATAACTAGCAGCACACCTATTCACATATCATTATAAAGGATGGTAGAAACTCCAGATGGATTTAAACACATGGAGGTGTTACAATAGAAAATAAAATGTAACTGGGATAAATATAAGCTAAGGGACACAGGCAAAAATATTGTGAATTTTATATATGTTACTGGGTTCTGAGCTGTAAGATTTCTCTGAGGTAAAGTGACTAGTGATTTTGGATAATTTTTGGGAGCCCAACTTAAGACACCTTCCATTGGTCTGCTTTTCAGAAAGTTTTGAGCACAGACTTTTTGAAATCAGACCCCTTTAGGGTGTGTCAAGTTGAAGCATCCAAAATCTGAAGCATCCAAAATCACTAGTCACTTGTGAAAATTTTGGCTTTTAAGAGTCATTGGGGATACTCAGTAAAGATCTTTGTCCAGGGTACATGGCAGCTATTAAAAAAGAAACAAAAATATTCTGGGGTTTTTAAAAAGGGATAGAAAATAATACAGAAAATATAATAACATTATATCAGACAACGGTAGTTCCTCATCTGGAGTACTGTGAACAATTCCAGCCATTTCACCATAAGGATAATATAGTGGCAATTGAAAAGATCCAGAGAAGGACAACAAAGCATGATAGATGCATACTGGGATTAAATATAATAAGTGACTGCAAAGGCTAGCGCTATGTAGTCTGGAAAGAAGAGTTATACGGGGCTTAGCTGAAATATTTTACTGTATGAAGTGAGTATTGAACATGGATCGGTCCCAGCCTTTTCCCTGCCACATAGTACAAAAACAAGGCCATACTTGATGAAAGGATAAGTAAAAAGGAAATTTTTCTTTTTGCAGAATATAGTTTGCCTAGAGTTAACTGCTTCAGGATATTATCAAGACAAAATGGTGGCTGTTCTTTAAAAGGGGTGACTAATATTCTAAGCTCTAATAACATGTATAGCTATGCAAACAAAGACAATGATAAGAGTAATGACAGGTTTCAGAGTAACAGCCGTATTAGTCTGTATTCGCAAAAAGAAAAGGAGTACTTGTGGCACCTTAGAGACTAACCAATTTATTTGAACATAAGCTTTCGTGAGCTACAGCTCACTTCATCGGATGCATGCTGTGGAAAGTGTAGAAGATCTTTTTATACGCACAAAGCATGAAAAAATGGGTGTTTACCACTACAAAAGGTTTTCTCTCCCTCCACCTCACTCTCCTGCTGGTAATAGCTTATCTAAAGTGATCACTCTCCTTACAATGTGTATGATAATCAAGTTGGGCCATTTCCAGCACAAATCCAGGTTTTCTCCCCCCCACCCACAAACCCACTCTCCTGTTGGTAATAGCTTATCTAAAGTAAGGAGAGTGATCACTTTAGATAAGCTATTACCAACAGGAGAGTGGGTTTGTGGGGGCAGGGTGGGGTGGGGAGAAAACCTGGATTTGTGCTGGAAGTGGCCCAACTTGATTATCATACACATTGTAAGGAGAGTGATCACTTTATCACTTTAGATAAGCTATTTCCAACAGGAGAGTGGGTTTGTGTGTGTGTGGGGGGGAGAAAACCTGGATTTGTGCTGGAAATGGCCCAACTTGATTATCATACACATTGTAAGGAGAGTGATCACTTTATCACTTTAGATAAGCTATTTCCAACAGGAGAGTGGGTTTGTGTGTGTGGGGGGGGGGGGGAAGAAAACCTGGATTTGTGCTGGAAATGGCCCAACTTGATTATCATACACATTGTAAGGAGAGTGATCACTTTAGATAAGCTATTACCAGCAGGAGAGTGGGTTTGTGGGGGGAGAGAAAACCTTTTGTAGTGGTAAACACCCATTTTTTCATGCTTTGTGTGTATAAAAAGATCTTCTATACTTTCCACAGCATGCATCCAATGAAGTGAGCTGTAGCTCACGAAAGCTTATGCTCAAATAAATTGGTTAGTTTCTACTGTGCCACAAGTACTCCTTTTCTTTTTGATAAGAGTAATGTAATCTTGTTCTCCAGGGTATAAAATGGTATCCTGTGACAAAAAGGAAAGATTCCCCCCACCCCTCCATGAGGTAACAGTACTACATAAGTAACATGAGGTAATGGCTATTGCTACATAACAGACTAGTTAGACTAGTGTCACAATTCAGTGTGTAAAATACTGTGCTTCTACAATATATAAGCAATTATATGCTCAGGTTTTGCATATTCTAGCACAATTGATCCCATTTTCTGCGAAGTGTATTTGCAAGTATTCACTGAGTAGTATAAATGAATAATTTTCTGCCTGTACCTTGTTCATGTAATGTTCACTCTTGCTATTTGTTGATGTTAAATGTGGGTCACCTAAGTTACACGGTATAATTTCTGGTTCCTGATTTTCTTTTTATCTGTTTGGAAAAGAAAGCAGCATACCCACAAATTGAATGAGAGAGATCCATGGAGATTATGCAGCTGGAACAATAGCCATTCTGGCCACATGCTGGTGAGCCCTGAGCAGCCTTTGTTTTTCATTACTTCTTGAATCTCTGGTTGGCTTCCCTTCGTATCTGTGTTTAGCAGTATATTGTACATCATTTTGAATACTATCCAGAATGATTAGTTGCTATGATTTATAGTTCAAATTTCATCAGAATGCTTGTCTGACACCAATAAGTACGTATACCACTTTTTGTATTTTTGTACAGAACTTAGTCTGGCTCCTCCAGATACAGTTTAATTTTCTGGTTTATCAGATCAATTTGTCACAAAGAACAGAAATAGGTGAAGGAGGAGATCATCAATTCCGATTGTGTACAGGACTGGATAACACAGAAATTGCTTTAAGTTAGAACTCAGTGTTTATTGGTGGGGAAGAGAGAGATCTATTACGTCCAGCAATTTTTAGTCACTGAGTTACAGTTGGAGCATGCAGAAATACTAGGAGGACTATCCTAGGATACAGATAAAGCACATGGACTAAAGCCTGGAATAAACCAACTATAACCTTATTTCTCCCTCCTTTACTTGAGAGCACTGACAGGCAGGAATGATCAATGTTCCTTTTCTTCCCATAAGTGTGTGTGTGGGGAGGGGGGTTATTTAGTTTTGTTGTTTTGTTTTTTGTACTGGGTTTGAGCTTCTGATCTCTTCAGATATTGGCAGTAGCAGTCCACTGAGGGCAGCACTACCAGAATCTGATGCACATGGTGCAGATACTGTGCACAAACTGAGAAATCCTTATGGATTATGTTGTTAGTAAACTGCTTGCCAGCAGAGAAAGAGAGAAAATTAAGTTGGTTCATTTCCATCAAGGTGCCATCCAACTCTTACAATTACAGCCCCAGGGAAGTAGAAACATGTTTTAATGTAACTCAAAGATGCATTTCCTTTTATTCTAGTTGGACAGTGTTTTATTTTCCCTTCATAACACATGCATGAAATGAATGATTAATAGCAATTACCTAATCAAGTACACTGCATACACTGAGGCTTTAGCTATGAATGGCAGTATGTTATTAGTAACTATTTTTTATCTGGAGAGTGTATGAGGACATAAACAGCTCGCAAATATAAATCAGCTCTACAACTTCAGGCTGATGCATTTATTGATTCACAAAACCACATAGTTCAGTGTTTACTCCCCAGAAATAAACAAGTCTTGTTGTGGAATTAAAAAAAAATAGAATGTATTTTAAAAATTTTAAATTCAGATACACGTTGGAGTATTGTCTGGGGCCACCCCACACAGTATAAGTTGAGATTGTGGTATGAAGCAACATACAGTAGTAAAGGAAAGAAAGAGGCAGGATGCTTTTTGGAATACTCCACTTGCACAGGGGGAAGAACAACCTGTGAGATCGCATTAAAGGATGGAGCATATCTCCCCTTCCCAGGCGTAGCAGCTCGTGCTTTAGAGAAGGCGGGTATCCATAGTTCCCCCAGGCCCCACTCCTGTTCAAGTCATTTGCTCTGGAAGAGCTTCTTGGTAGTAAACCCAGCTTTTCCCTGAGGATGGGGTCTGAAATTCTGTCTGGCCTTAGGAGGGTCACATAAGGGAGAATGTTTCTTTTGCCCCCACTGCACAGCTGCATAATATCTGATCATGATCCAGCTTTTGCCCTGAGCTAATCAGCATATGCAAGTGGAACCTATATCCTTCCATTCTATTGGAATTTTGTGTCTGCAAGGAATGCAAGATTAGACCATAAATGTGCTAAAAATACTATTCTCTTCAGTTCAATGGGCCAGCAAATCCTCTCTACCCTCCTCTTTTGTATTTCTGCATGAAAATCTTTCATTGTGGGTGAGGTGAGGGAGGGGTGGCTAGCTATTCTACAGCTACACATGAGTATGGGAGGTCTCAAGCAGTCAGACAAGAAATAGTGGGTGGGGTAGTTTAAGAAAGTATATGAAGCTGGTCAAGCTCAATCTGAGGTTGAGAAGAGAGGTGAATTGGATTTCACATGTTACTTTGCATCAACCCCTGCAAAACACAGATCTGACTCTGTACATGATGAAGCCAATTCAGCACTTGGGTGAATAGGTGCAGCTCCCAGTAAATTCAACAAGAGTGGTACCTGTTTACACAATGTCTGATGTTGGCCAAATATCTATAATGACAGAACACATAGTTAGTTTCAATATCACTGTTAATTACTGTACCTTAAAGATGTTGCGATAGATTTTTTTTTTTAGCATCATGTAGCTATCAACATGAATCTCACTCTGTGAGTGAGAGAGAGCGAGAGAATGGCATCTAGATGGGAGGTTTAATGTTGGTGGAAAAAAATAAAGGCATTACTCTAAAAGAAGACTAAAATCAGCTCCAACGTAAGAGTGTATTTTCGTTCAAATTTCCAAAGAAGTCATCTGTTGTAAACCTGACCCCGGAGATATGTTTGTGTAGACATGCTATTGCATATACATACAGAGTGGAAAACTGAAGTCCAGTAATGTGTTTTTGTGTGAACGGAAGCATATTTTGCACAGCTTTTGGTACTTGAGAGTCCCATGTCTGGCCACTGTCAGAGACAAGACACTAGACAAGATAGAGAGTAAGTCTGAACCAAGATGGAAACTCCTAGGTGCTTATGCATGTTTTTGAAAAATTGGCTCTGTATGGTAGGTTCAGTTTAGTTGTATAGCAAAGTTACACTGCGTTTCCCATAACCCTTCTTCTTCCTGCGGAACGATGCACACTGCCTTTCATGCAATTGTAATGTGACTTTGATATGCGCACGATCCTCTGGATCAGAGCTCTAGTACATTCACAGAGATCAGAACTGAAGAAGATGTAACCTTCTCCTTTCAAAAACACAAAAGGCCAGTTTACTCATAGTGGAAGTCCCAGCAAATCGAGCCTTCAATATTCATTTTACTATAACGGTGCTCTGAGGATTACTTATCTAGTATCTGCTAATATGCTCTGGAATCTTACCAGGAATAACTGACGGGTGTTCCTCCCTTGATACAAACCAATTATATCTAACAACAGCATAAAGAGTTTAGCTTCATATAAGGAAAATTAGTACATCAAAATGTTTTAGGAAACACTGACAAAACTGTTATATTCTTTGAGAACAATTCCTTTCCAACCAAGTAATTCTAAAAAAATTATGAAAATACAGAACTTACTAACAAGCTGAGTTAAATAATGTACAAATAATATCTAAACTATGAAACCTATAGGGATATAACATTAACAATATGGCCAAGAAATTCCAAGCAGAGGCTGAAAGTACTAACTGAATTTGAGTCTTGATATTACAGGGGTAGCTGAATCTGAACTCTATTCTCTCATGTCTGCCCCTTCCTTGCTAAACAATTTTATTTTCATTGTCTCTTTTTGTTTAATTGCATCAAACATCAGCTGCTTGTCTTCACTTTCAGGGCATCCTCTCTCTAACTATTATATTCCATTGTATGCTCCCCTTTGATCGGCCCATTATCTCACTCTCCATTGCTCATTTGTTACATTCTCAAACAAGCACCTTTGTGCTTTCTCCCATGATGGCCCTCATGCTTGGGAGGAGCTCCCTGTAAACATCTGCAAAGCCACCTCATCAGTCCCCTTCAAATCCTTCCTTAAAACTCTCCTCTGCTGTGATGCCTACAAAAATCTTGATTACAGTTAGTCTTCTGGTGCACTAATACAACAGCCTACCATATTGTCTCATTGTTTTGTTGTACTCCTCTGTCTGTCTCCATCTGTTGTCTCTTGTCTTATATTTCGATTATAAACTCTTTGGGAGAGGGATCATTCTTTGTTCTGGGTTTGTACAGCACCTAGCACAATGGGGTCCTGGGCTGTGATTAGCAAATAATAAATAAATAACACCCCCCTCCCTTTTGAGTCATTGGCATTCAGCCCTCACAGACTTCTGTCTTTGACCCTTTCCTCAAATTTTCTTTCCAGTCCCTTCCTCTCTGCTACCAACTGGATCCAAGGTCTGACCAATTTTTTAGTGATAAAACTGATGCTCTTTCTCTTCTCCTCCCTTTCCCTCTCCCAAACTTATTTCTATCTCCTTCTCCTTTACCTGCACTTCTGATTTGGTGGCCTCCCTACTACTGTCTACCTCTAACTCCTCAGACCTCTTGTCTCCTATCCTCTCTCACCCTGTCTCGCACCATGACGTCTGTTGTGGATATTGTGCTGCATGTAGAGCTATTGGGCAATACGTTGCAATATGTTGTTTCATGTAATTGTTTTTATAATTTACAAATGCATAAAACAATCATTTTTAGATGAAACTGTTCATGTTCAATCCACTCTGAAGGGAATTATTAAGGATGGACTGGAGCCTTTAAGTGGGAGCGAGTCCCACCTACCTCTGCCTCATTAACAGCCTTGATATGGGGCCTGTTAAAGGGCAGCTGGAAGCAGCAGAGGAGGGGGGGTGCCTAGGGAGATGAGTATGGAATGGAACATGGTGAGAAACTTGAAATCATGGAAGTGCAAAGACTAAGAAGGCACCTGGAAGCTGCAGACACCAGAAGCCTGCAGAAGAGTTTTAAAATGCCAGAGGAACAAGCATCCAGCCAGGTAGGTCTAAGAGAGGCCTGCTAATAGCTGGGGATAGAGTTGGACTTCATTCATTTTCTGGGGGACTTTGAGTTTTCTTCTGAATTTTTGGACAGAGAGAAGCACGTGTGGTGTTTATTCAGGAGCCTTGCAGGAGGGAAACTGAGGCAGGCTGCCTACAGAGTGACCTGAGACCACAAGGGGTTTTGGGAGGTGGCCTGCCCTATGGCACACACACCCTCTTTTATCCTTCTTCTTTATATTCACCTGTCCTCTTTCTTTTATGCTTTTTTGTGTTGGCTTACAGTCCTCTTATCTCCTTTCCTCTCCTGGAAAAGCCTGCTTTGTTCCAATCTGCCTTTCCAGTTTCTGCTCTATCTCTCTCCTTCCTGTTTTCTCCAAAATCCTGAGTGTGCTGTCTGGTCACAGTACCTGAACTTCTCCTTTCCACAGTCCTGTTCCCTTTGCTTTCTTCTTTGCACCCCATGGAACCCCCTCACAAATGTTACTAAGGATCTCTTCCTTGTAAAGTCTGGCTCTCAGGGCCATAGCTGTAAAAAACACTGCCTGAAGGGAAAGTTCCTGAGACTGATACATTGCCAGCAGCCTTCAGATTAGGGCATCAGGCACATGCAAAGGATCTGTTTTTATCTCAGTGCAATTATTTTGAGTTCTCTGGAAATGAAGCTGAGGTAATATTTGTTGTATTATCTTGCAAGGCAGGCCCAATGTTCCTCTTTCATCTCTGCAGAGGCTCCGTTTGGGGAGGGGACAGTGGTTTCTCTCGTTTGCCCCCTACATTCCAAGTCTTTTCTCCCTCATCCGCTCCTTTCTCTACACCACCCTCTCCTGAAAAGAAGGCTGTGCAACCCCCCTCCTACTCGGAATATTTGGGGAGAAGTAGGCCTGGGAAAGGTTCGACTTTCTGTTGCTGTGCTCTGCTCTGCTATGTGCAGACAGGTGGGGGATGGTTCTTTAGTCTGTTTATCCTGGAGAGCCAAAGACCTGAGCATTCCAGAGAGTGGATGGGCAGCCCATAAAGTAGCTAGTAGCTTGTCCAGCATTTTTCAGATGCCTGTCTCTGGCACCATGACATCTGTTGTGGATATTGTGCTGCATGTGGAGCTATTGCCTTCTCTTTTGGGCAATACGTTGCAATATGTTGTTTCACGTAATTGTTTTTATAATTTACAAATGCATAAACCAATCATTTTTAGCTGAAACTGTTCATGTTCAATCCACCCTGAAGGGAATTATTAAGTGAAACTCTAAGCCAGTGTACAACATAATTGAATAAGTCTTTCTTTCTAGTTATGGGAGTGGTGTTAGCTATTGGAATGCTATTTAGGTGGAGTGATGAGATGAGCTCACAGGTCTCCTCTGCGATTCCAGGGATACTGAGCAAAAGGCACTGCAATGCAAAGTTCTAGCACTATGTGTACTTGTTAAATAAATTCAGAGACTTTACACTATGTGCACATTTTTGTGATCTAATACAACCCAGGGTGTAATTATGTAATTTGCAAATGAAGCAGCACTGAAAATCCTCTAGAAGTTCATTTAGCTGTGCAGAAAACTTACAATATTCTTGCATATTAGTTACACAAGCATTTTAGGTGTAATTAGTATCATAGAATTTGAAAAGTTACCAAACGTACTATGACAGCTGTGAAGACGACAGTACACAGTGATCCTGTAAAAATACAAACAGCTCCCAGACACATAAATCTGGTGTTCTGTAAAGTAATAATGTCAGGAAAATCATAATTTTTCAAGATATTTTCAAGACAGCACCCCCCAAATGTGACTTTTCAATATTATTTTTACTAATTAGCTGTGACATAACTAGTCCTTACTCCACTCCTTCTGAGAATTTACAGATCTATGGTAAATTAGAATTTGGCAATACAGCAAAGTGAACTTAGTTGTTTCCAGCTGAAAACTTAGATCTATTATAGTAGCACCAATCATACTGCTGAAGTTACAGGTCTGCTAGCATTTAAATTATAAAAGACCTATATTGGACCACTGCCCTTTCTACTTCTCCATATGGGTACCAATGATACTGCCAAAAATGACCTTGAGCAGGTCACTGAAGACTACATGACTCTGGGAAGAAGGATAAAGGAGTTCGAGGTTCAAGTCATGTTCTCGTCCATCCTCCCTGTTGAAGGAAAAGGCCCAGATAGGGAGCATTGAATTGTGGAGGTAAACGCGTGGTTATACAGGTGGTGTCGGAGAGAGGGCTTTGGATTCTTCGACCATGGGATGTTGTTCCAGGAAGAAGGATTGCTAGGAAGAGATGGGATCTACCTAACGAAGAGAGGGAAGAGCATCTTTGCAGGCAGGCTTGCTAACCTAGTGAGGAAGGCTTTAAACTAGGTTTGCCAGGGTACGGTGACTGAGGTAAGTTGGGAAGCGGGATACCAGGAGGAAACACAAGGAGGAGGGTGCTACAGGGAGGCCTCCTGATTCAGACTAAGAAAGTAGGGCAATCAGCTAGTTATCTTAGGTGCCTATATACGAACGCAAGAAGTCTGGGAAACAAGGAGGAAGAATTGGAAGTCCTGGCACAGTTTAGGAACTATGATATGATTGGAATAAGAGACTTGGTGCAGTAGCTCACGTGACTGGAGTACTGTCATGGATGGGTATAAACTGTCCAGGAAGGACAGGTAGGGTAGAAAAGATGGAGGAGTTCCACTGTGTGTAAGAGAGCAGTATGATTGCTCAGAGCTCCAGTACGAATCTGGAGAAAAGCCTGTTTAGAGTCTTTGGGTTAAGTTTAGAGGGTGATATCATGGTGGGTGTCCCCTACAGATCTCCAGACCAGGAGGATGAGGTAGACGAGGCTTTCTTCGGACAGTTTCAGCTTTCCAACAGAAGTTTCCAGATCACAGGCCCTGGTTCTCATGGGGGACTTCAATCACCCTAACATTTGCTGAAAGAGCAACAGACAATCCAGGAAGTTTCTGGAGCGTGTGGGGACAACTTCCTGGTGCAAGTGCTAGAAGAACTAGGGGCTGTGCTTCTCTTGACCTGCTGCTCACAAACAGGGAAGAATTGGTAGGGGAAGTAGAAGTGGATGTCAATGTAGGAAGCAGTGATCATGAGATGGTAGAGTTCAGGATCCTGAGAAAAGAAAGAAAGGAGAGCAGCAGAATACGGACCCTGGACTTCAGAAAAGCAGACTTTGACTGCTGCAGGGAGCTGATGGGCAGGATCTCCTGGGACGCTAATATAAGGGGGAAAGGAGTCCAGGAGAGCTGGCTGTATTTTTAAGAAGCCTTACTGAGGGTGCAGGAACAAACCATCATGATGTGCAGAAAAAATAGCAAATAGAATCTGGGGAACTACAGACCACTCATCCTCACCTCAGTCCCTGAAAAAATCATAGAGCAGGTCCTCAAGGAATCAAATTTGAAGCACTTGGAGGAGAGGAAGGTGATCAGGAACAGTCAGCATAGATTCACCAAGGGCAAGTTGTGCCTGACCAATCTGATTGCCTTCTATGACAAGATAACTGGCTCTGTGGATATGGGGAAAGTGGTGGATGCGATATACCTTGACTTTAGCAAAACTTCTGATACGGTCTCCCACGGTATTCTTGCCAGCAAGTTAAGAATTATGGATTGGATGAATGGACTATAAAGTGGATAGAAAGCTGGCTAGATTGTCAGGCTCAGCGGGTAGTGATCAACAGTTTGATATCTAGTTGGCAGCTGGTATCAAGCAGACTACCCTAAATGCCGATCATTAATGATCTGGATGATGGGATGGATTGCACCCTCAGCAAGTTTGCAGATGACACTAAGCTGGGGAGAGAGGTAGTTATGCTGGAGGGTAGGGATAAGGTCCAGAGTGACCTAGACAAATTGGAGGATTGGGCCAAAAGAAATCTGATGAGGTTCAACAAGGACAAGTGTAGAGTCCTGCACTTAGGACAGAAGAATCCCATGCCCTGCTAGAGGCTGGGGACCAACTGGCTAAGTGGCAGTTCTGCCCAAAAGAATCTGGGGATTACAGTGGACAAGAAGCTGGATATGAGTCAGCAGTGTGCCCTTGTTGCCAGGAAGGCTAACAGCATATTATGCTGCATTAGTAGGAGCATTGTCAGCAGATTGAGGGAAGTGATTAGTCCCCTCTATTCAGCACTGGAGAGGCCCATCTGGAGTATTGGATCCAGTTTTGGGACCCCTACTACAGAAAGGATATGGACAAATTGGAGAGAGCCCAGTGGAGGACAACAAAAATAATTAGGGGCTGGGGCACATGATTTATGAGGAGAGGCTGAGGGAACTGGGCTTATTTAGTCTGCAGAAGAGAAGAGTGAGGGGGGGATTTGATAGCAGCCATCAACTACCTGAAGTGGGGTTCCAAAGAGGATAGAGTGAGGCTGTTCGCAGTTGTGGCAGATGACAGAAGAAGGAGCAATGGTCTCAAGTTGCAGTGGGGGATGTGTAGGTTGGATATTAGGAAAAACTTTTTCACTAGGAGGGTGATGAAGCTCTGGAATGGGTTACATTGGGAGGTGGTGGAATCTCCATCATTGGAGGTTTTTAAGGACTGGCTTGACAAAGCCCTGGCTGGGATAATTTAGTTGGTGTTGTTCCTGCTTTGAGCAGGGGGTTGGACTAGAGGACCTCCTGAAGTCTCTTCCAATCGTAATCTTCTATGCTTTTATGATTTTATTTTGAGTTGTTAACTAGTTTAGGAACAGTAAGAATATGTCTGGTTAAGACCAAGCCTTAGCTTAAATCTCAGTTTGAAACCCACATTTCTAAAGGTTTGGATAAATTCCTTTAATCCCTCTTTCAAACCTCCACTCTTAGTAGGCCTCCTACTTCTGTTAAAATCAATTTTAGGGTCTTAAATAATCTGCCAAACTCTTCAGGGCTGGTGCTGTCTCTAAATCTCCTGAGTTCCCTTGCTTCCCAGGTTGGTTTGGAAGATGGCTTACAATTGTGAGGTATCACTTTCTTGGGAAAGACCCAGAACTTGTGAGATGGGAAGTCAGCACAAAAACAAAACTTAGCAAAGAATATGCTAAACCTGAGACTTCCTTCTCTCAATGGAATATTACAAAAAGGGGCCATTTGGAGTGAGCAAGAGGAAGTTGTGGAGTTAGTTATTGTTCAGGTCATTTTTTAGGGCAAGGAACGACATGATGAGGGATCTAAGCATCTCTTGAGGTTTGTGGAAGAGGAGATAAGAGATTAGAGAGATTTGTTGAGTGTCAAGAATAGCGAGTTGTGTGTCAAGAAAGCAAAGAACACTGGGACAGGAGGAGGCTGGGAAATGGACAGAAAATAAAGAGCAGGTCAGAAAGAAAGAAGTGAGTTCTCCAAAAGTTCATATCAATTAGTGCAAACTTTGGAGAAGCAGCATGCTACTATCCAGGTGCTTAAGCAAATTGAACCCCTCAAATTGTGGTTTGTTCATCACTAATTTTCACAGATTTATGGTTATGCCATAATCAGGCTGAACATTATCATCATAGTTCTGAGCCTAGGAACAGATGGTCTTGCATTGTAGTGTCTCTCTGTAGAAAAAAGTCCTTGTGTGTCTGTTTGCATGTGTGTAATATGAGGCTTAGCACTATTATAGCTCTTTGTAGCACTTAAAACATCTTTAAGTGTGCCCCAGAGCAGTTCTGTAACATAAGTATTATTCTCATTTTACAGATAAGCTAAGAAATTTGGCAATCCCAAAGTGTGAACCATTCATTGACAAGCCTGGGAACAGAGCTCAGCAGATCGCAGCTCTCACTCCCAGGCTTAGAACAGAATGTGCCTGCGTCACACCATGTCCATCTGGGCAACTACTGCAATAAAACAATGACTCATAGGGACTGGAGATGGAAAAGCCCTCCAATATTGCTTTTTTAAATGATGTACACAGAAGCCAGCATGTAGCTACCAAAATATAACAAACCCCCAAATCTAGTAAAAAATATTTTATTGTTTTAAATGCACCGTGGTTTGAATTTTTTGAAGCGCTCAGTGTAGGCTCTCATTGAAAGTCAATGGAGGTTTTGTTGTTGTGAGCGGTTAGGCCATGCTGATTGCTTCTGAAAATCCTACCCTATAAATATGAATTCGAGGTACATTGTTGGTATTACACTAATGCTAATTAATAATTAAATAATAATCGAGGTTAAACCAAATGACGTTTCCTTTTTTGGAGGAAGGGTCGATTTAATAGAAAACTCATTTGGGCCTTTGTTTCACAAAGTAAATGAAAAGTGATTTTCTGGTTGTCTGTGGCACTGTGTAGAAGCTGGACATATTAACATTTATGCTAGCCCTTGGACACCATTGCAGGTCAAAATGGCTTCATTAAAATATAATAACAATAATACTTAGTAGTTGCATAGTAGAGTACATTTGCGCAGTGCTGAATAAGTATTACCTAATTAATATCAAGATTGGACAGTGGAAGTCTCATGTTAATTTGAAGTGCTGTGAAATGGAATGGGATGATGCAAGAAATCTTGAGAGGTTCAACAATGTATAAAGAATAGATGTGTGCAGAGAAAGGCATAGTGGGCTAGACGGGGCTGTGCACAAGTGAGGGTGGATGCAGGAAGTTTTCTTCTCTTCTACCTCATGCAGAGAAGCTGGTCATGCCACACTGATATGCATATGTACAGGTAGATAAATAAAATCTCTTGCAATATAATACTGATTTATAATATTTAGTATAATTAATATTATAACTATATATATTTACATCACCACAACCCCAAGATAAAGACACAGCTTTATAATATTTTCAAAGAGTTCTATGGAATACAATACTATGTAATAAAATATGGCATAAGGAAAACACAGGTACCTGAATGATAGCGTATTCAATGGTTAGAAAAACAGCTAGAGGAAACAAAATGCGTCAGTGATGAATAACAGAAATACAGACTCAGGTGGTCCAGACAGTCATTAGGAATATAATGCAATACAAGCAAAGAAAACCTGCAACAAAGAAACTCTAGAACAAGAACACCTTGAAGTGCAGTCAACAAAAAACTAATACTACCCGATGAATACGAAAACAGAAGAGTGGAAGAATTATTTTAACCATCCTGTAGAATGCTATCTTTCTATGGAACTATAAAGAAGTTTCAAAAAACCTATAGCAAGATTAAGATTTCCTATTCATAGGTTTGTGGAGTGGTTCTCAGAAGCACTTATGAAATTCCCATTAAATGCGACTGGTTTTATCCCTATTAAGTTCTAAACAATCTTTCTATAATAGTAGTTTGTGGTTAGTTTATTTAGGCACCAAGAAAAAGCACAGACATTTATATTAAGCTGAACATTTTATTCAACAGTTTACATAAGTTAATGTTTTTCTCAATGCATTTGGTTGATCTACAAATTTGTCTTTCTGGTCTTCTGATAAAATATTAAGCCTGATTGCTTTCAAAGACCTATTACTGCAATAAAATAATTGAAGTTGTTTATAAACATTTAGAGTTCAACATTATCTTCTATAATGATTTGTTGATTGAACTGGCAGAAGACAATGGATTTTGATTAGTGGTGGTGTCTCATTAATATGTATGGTTCTGTTTCTCAATTTTGCACTTACTTACACCTTGAAGATTTGGAGGGGAGGGGAAAACTGTTTCTCTGCCATTATTATTGGTTCTGCATGATTTTACATAATTGCAGATAGTCTTATGTTTTTTCCATTGTGTTGAGCCACTACTACCAATGACCTGAAACATAATCCATTCACTTCTGTCAAATTGAGCAACAATCACCTTAATTTAACAACTTGTGAGCCACTACAACAGACCTGCAATCGAATATGCAGGTGGAAGAGTAGATTTTGGGAGGCTAGGGAGTGAGGGACAGAATATTGAACAGGCTGATCCTAGTCTATCCTTAGAGCAGAGCTGAGTTAATATCTAGATACACTCCCTTTCCAGGGTTGGACTTTACTGGTCCTTCAAAAACAAAAAAGCAACATAAATCTAAGCTTACTCTCTGAGTTTGATTGCCCTTGGGGCTTTCCTTTCCTACACTATCCTACTGTAGAGGATGGGCCTCTTTATAACCTGGCTGGAGGTAATTGGACTCACCTCCCACCATGACTCAGATGTTCTTCCTATGAATCTTAATGCAGGATTTTAGCACCTGAGCCTAGAGCAACTCATCAGAAGAGCACTGCATGTAGTCTCAGTCTGCCACTCTCTTACAGGGGCCTATGTTCCTACATTCAGGAAGCAAGGTAACAAACAGGGACTAAATTCACAGGTGCATGTGGATAAGGTTTACTGAAGTTTGAGACTATTCATGGTAATCAGCACTATGCCCTGAGTGAGGAAATTCGGGCTCATGCACATTAGTAATAACTTTATGATTCCTGTTTTGCTTACTGTCAAAGAGTAAATTCTGTCCCCACCCCCACAGGTATGGAGGGCCCCTTTGGAGCCAGTGTGATTCTACTGTGCCAGGGGATCAGACTGTGTGTGTGTTGGCACAGGGCAGGTGGGGTAGGGGCAGGCTGGAGACAAGGATCACTTTGATTGTAGGTTACATCTCTGTTTCTTCACTCTTCATCTGACTATCTGGACTGTAAGGTCTTTGGGGCAGGGCTTGTCTGTTATGAGTTTCTACAGTGCCTAGGACAATGGGGCCCTGACCCTGACTGGCTAGATGTATTAGATAACTAATCGTTATAACAATGGCTTGAATAGAAGTTCCACTGCTGTGTGCATCCAGTTGTCTCCCCCCCCCCATGTCACAGGTGGCAGAAATCACTACTGCTTTCTGTGAAACAAGAAAGTATTGCACTGACAATCACCCTTCCCAATCCTTTTACTTTTCTTGCCTTACTGTGGGGTCTTGATGTAATATTGTAAGTTCTGTGGGGCGGGAACTTTCTTTTTGCTTAAAATCCCTGTACAATGCCTGGCATCCTAGGGCCATGATTCCCAGTATGTACCAGCACTAAGGCCCAGAACACTATTGTGTAGCCCAGTGGTTCTCAAAGCCGGTCCACCGCTTGTTCAGGGAAAGCCCCTGGCAGGCCGGGCTGGTTTGTTTACCTGCCACGTCCGCAGGTTTGGCCGATTGCGGCTCCCATTGGTTGCAGTTCGCTGCTCCAGGCCAATGGGGGCTGCGGGAAGCGGCGCAGGCCGAGCGACCTGCTGGCCGCCCTTCCCACAGCCCCCATTTGGCCTGGAGCGGCGAACCGCGGCTAGTGGGAGCCGCGATCAGTTGAACCTGCGGACGTGGCAGGTAAACAAACCAGCCCGGCCTGCCAGGGGCTTTCCCTGAACAAGCGGCGGACGGGCATTGAGAACCACTTGTGTAGCCCACAGATTGTGTCTGTTGCTATTCTGCAGGCTTGGGGGGCGGGATTCTTCCTGCAGAGGTCCTTGGTACTCAGGTCAGCTGCTTGAGGATAGGTGCTGGAGAGAAGATTTACCCTTAAAAGCAGCTCTACTGCATGCCACACCTATATTAACTGTCTGGAAATAAAGTCACACAGCACATATTGTGGTGGGCAGTGCTAGGCTAAGCCGAAGGACTAGAAAGACAACTCTGCAGATTCCTTCTGTGTTCCAGTGTTGATTTCTCTAATCCCACCTGGCAACAAGAGAAAATAAACTCAGACAACAACATCTGTTGCCCCTGCTGCTCTGAATTAAGCTAACTTAGTTTAATCATTTCACAAAACTAAAATCTATTGCTCTACCTTTCCAGGTGTTATCCTGATTTTTAAAGAGTGACACTTTGGTTTGGTTTACTAAATCTTCTCATAAGCGATACAAAATCCAATGAATTATGATGAGCTCTAGACAAATAACCTTTGAATTCTCTTATGCCTGAATGCAGTACTTGATCTGCTTTGTGAAAATCTACATCTAAAGGAAAAATCAAACTTCCACCTTTTTTCTTACATTTAACACCTAATGCGTAATAGTATCCGATACATGAAGCAGGTGGGAGATATTTGTGTGGAGGTTTGGATTATCATAGAATATCATATCATAGAATATCAGGGTTGGAAGGGACCCCAGAAGGTCATCTAGTCCAACCCCCTGCTCGAAGCAGGACCAATTCCCAGTTAAATCATCCCAGCCAGGGCTTTGTCAAGCCTGACCTTAAAAACCTCGAAGGAAGGAGATTCCACCACCTCCCTAGGTAACGCATTCCAGTGTTTCACCACCCTCTTAGTGAAAAAGTTTTTCCTAATATCCAACCTAAACCTCCCCCACTGCAACTTGAGACCATTACTCCTCGTTCTGTCATCTGCTACCATTGAGAACAGTCTAGAGCCATCCTCTTTGGAACCCCCTTTCAGGTAGTTGAAAGCAGCTATCAAATCCCCCCTCATTCTTCTCTTCTGCAGGCTAAACAATCCCAGCTCCCTCAGCCTCTCCTCATAAGTCATGTGTTCCAGTCCCCTAATCATTTTTGTTGCCCTTCGCTGGACTCTCTCCAATTTATCCACATCCTTCTTGAAGTGTGGGGCCCAAAACTGGACACAGTACTCCAGATGAGGCCTCACCAATGTCGAATAGAGGGGAACGATCACGTCCCTCGATCTGCTCGCTATGCACCTACTTATACATCCCAAAATGCCATTGGCCTTCTTGGCAACAAGGGCACACTGCTGACTCATATCCAGCTTCTCGTCCACTGTCACCCCTAGGTCCTTTTCCGCAGAACTGCTGCCTAGCCATTCGGTCCCTAGTCTGTAGCTGTGCATTGGGTTCTTCCGTCCTAAGTGCAGGACCCTGCACTTATCCTTATTGAACCTCATCAGATTTCTTTTGGCCCAATCCTCCAATTTGTCTAGGTCCTTCTGTATCCTATCCCTCCCCTCCAGCATATCTACCACTCCTCCCAGTTTAGTATCATCCGCAAATTTGCTGAGAGTGCAATCCACACCATCCTCCAGATCATTTATGAAGATATTGAACAAAACCAGCCCCAGGACCGACCCCTGGGGCACTCCACTTGATACTGGCTGCCAACTAGACATGGAGCCATTGATCACTGCCCGTTGAGCCCGACAATCTAGCCAGCTTTCTACCCACCTTATAGTGCATTCATCCAGCCCATACTTCCTTAACTTGCTGACAAGAATACTGTGGGAGACCGTGTCAAAAGCTTTGCTAAAGTCTAGAAACAATACATCCACTGCTTTCCCTTCATCCACAGATCCAGTAATCTCATCATAAAAGGCGATTAGATTAGTCAGGCATGACCTTCCCTTGGTGAATCCATGCTGACTGTTCCTGATCACTTTCCTCTCATGCAAGTGCTTCAGGATTGATTCTTTGAGGACCTGCTCCATGATTTTTCCAGGGACTGAGGTGAGGCTGACTGGCCTCTAGTTCCCAGGATCCTCCTTCTTCCCTTTTTTAAAGATTGGCACTACATTAGCCTTTTTCCAGTCATCCGGGACTTCCCCGGTTCGCCACGAGTTTTCATAGATAATGGCCAATGGCTCTGCAATCACAGCCGCCAATTCCTTCAGCACTCTCGGATGCAACTCGTCCGGCCCCATGGACTTGTGCACATCCAGCTTTTCTAAATAGTCCCTAACCACCTCTATCTCCACAGAGGGCTGGCCATCTCTTCCCCATTTTGTGATGCCCAGCGCAGCAGTCTGGGAGCTGACCTTGTTAGTGAAGACAGAGGCAAAAAAAGCATTGAGTACATTAGCTTTTTCCACATCCTCTGTCACTAGGTTGCCTCCCTCATTCAGTAAGGGGCCCACACTTTCCTTGGCTTTCTTCTTGTTGCCAACATACCTGAAGAAACCCTTCTTGTTATTCTTGACATCTCTGGCTAGCTGCAGCTCCAGGTGCGATTTGGCCCTCCTGATATCATTCCTACATGCCCGAGCAATATTTTTATACTCTTCCCTGGTCATAAGTCCAACCTTCCACTTCTTGTAAGCTTCTTTTTTATGTTTAAGATCCGCTAGGATTTCACCATTAAGCCAAGCTGGTCGCCTGCCATATTTACTATTCTTTCGACTCATTGGGATGGTTTGTCCCTGTAACCTCAACAGGGATTCCTTGAAATACAGCCAGCTCTCCTGGACTCCTTTCCCCTTCAAGTTAGTCCCCCAGGGGATCCTGGCCATCCGTTCCCTGAGGGAGTCGAAGTCTGCTTTCCTGAAGTCCAGGGTCCGTATCCTGCTGCTTACCTTTCTTCCCTGTGTCAGGATCCTGAACTCAACCAACTCATGGTCACTGCCTCCCAGATTCCCATCCACTTTTGCTTCCCCCACTAATTCTACCCGGTTTCTGAGCAGCAGGTCAAGAAAAGCGCCCCCCCTAGTTGGCTCCTCTAGCACTTGCACCAGGAAATTGTCCCCTACGCTTTCCAAAAACTTCCTGGATTGTCTATGCACTGCTGTATTGCTCTCCCAGCAGATATCATGAAAATTAAAGTCACCCATAAGTGCTTAAGTCACCAAAGTGCTTAAGGCTTTGGAGGAGGTTATGGGTTTTCAGCATGATACAGTGGTGGGATGTAAGAGAGAGATTAGAAAATGATTTTGAGTTTGGAGAGCTGGGTTGTATTCTGTCATTATTCAGCCTGAACACCCATTTGTCCATACATTTGTCCAAGTTCCAGTGAACTTAAGGGTAATGCATATCCTTCAGTATTTGATCAGCTAAAACACACACAAGCAAACCTAAAAATCAGTTCCATGGCAGAAAAATGGTAAATGTCTGAATTCATTCTGCGAGAAAGTGAAGTATCTAATCTAACTTCTAAATAAGTACTCAAGAACTTGACCAAAAAGAGTAGCAAAAGTTATGATGTAGTTGAGAATTTGATTATTTTTGACAGATTTGTTACTATTCATAAAACATCTATATACTACAGTAATTTGTCTATTATAAACAAATATGTTAGATTCCAATTTAGCTATACAATTAGCCACCTAGAGATATCTATAAAGCTATGTTAAATATATAGGTAAAATTAGCTGGATCTTTAAATTTAAACATAATTATACCTATCAATTAAGCTTTGCAAGTAAAACAGTATTTTGGATATATAGGTTTAAGCTGTATTTGTCTTCAGCTGTATTTCTCTTTTCTTTCTCATAATTTACTTGCCAAAAGAACAAAATTTACATCTTCACCTCAGATTTCAAGAACTTTGAATTCTAACCGAATATTTTGGTTGATAATGAGTGTAACATTTACCAAGTTAGAGTCTTAAAAACACATCTGTTATAGCTGCCATCTTCAGCAGATTAGTAAACCAAGTTTTTTAAAGAAAACATTCTGATTCGTGTTATATTTATATAATAACAAAAAGTGTTTTACATTAAACAGTTGTAAGCCTTCGTGTCCTGATATGTTGACATTGTTTATTACTTTGAGTAGTGTATCATTTTATCAATCAAAAGTTTTCCTGCCAAAATCCTACTGCTAACTCGGAATTTTGTTTAGCGATTTTTCCAAAAGCTATTTAAAGCAGCTTTCACATCAAACAGTGTCCCAGTAAAACAATCCACCAAAACGATAGAGGAAAAAGCATGAAAATCATGTAGTTAATGTTGTGTAAAATCACAACTTAAAAATCATTTAATCAAATCTCAGGTTCTTAATAATCAGATTTTTTTTTTTAGTAAAAAAAACAGTGTTTTAACAAAATAAAACAAAATTGAAGTTTTCTGAACTGCTACCTAAAATAAATTAATGTAACCTCTTTTTCTAGGTTTTTCATCATAGCATCTCATCTGTCTTATCTTCTGCTTCTGATCATTGGAATAACTTTTTACCAGCACCAAGTTTAGAGCAAATAAAAAGGACTATCATACTATCCGAGTTAAAAGTTGGCAAATAGTTCAGAACAAGGGTACGTTGCTAAGCCCATTGAAGTCAATGGTGAGTCTTTCTGTTGACTACCAGGGGCTCTAGATCAGGCCCAAAGGTGCCTCCCCCCTTCCCCATTTAATAAAGCACTGAAAGCACATGTGTAGCTTTCAGTGCATGTGTAATCCAACTGAAGCCAATCGGATTTCTCCCATGCTTAAATGCTTTGCTGACTCAGGATCAAAATGAGCAGCTCCAGAATACATGGATGACTTTAGAAATACCATAGATAAATAGAAAGTCTAACCAGATCCAATGAGATGTAGCTTTTCAAAGTCAGAAAATATATATATAATCTGAATAGCAACACATGGACTCGGACTATAACATTTGTGGAATAATAGTGTGGGAAAAGGAAACCAACTCCCTTTCTTTTCTGGTGTGCTTTATAGTTTATGCTACAAGCTCAGCTGACAGAGATCAGGCCCATAGACTGTAAGATGCTGGGCATAGGGACCTTGGCATAGATTCACAGAACAATAAAACAATCTACAAAGCCTGGGTTAGGCACCTAGGCTCCCTGTACAATGCATGTGGAGAGACAGGTGCCTAAGAATGCAATCCACAAAAGCAAGCACGCTAAGCAGGGAACTACCTAAACTAGGCAGTGGAGATGCAGATGAGAGGGCTGTGAGTTAAGCCCTGCCCCTCGCAGGGAGAGAAGCACTTAAATTCAGGCTGCAGGCAGACACCTACCACTGCTAGAAATCCATGGCTAGGAACCGCTCTCCTGGAGCTAGATAGCTGAGGTGCCTAAGTAGTTTCTTGTGAGAATGAGTTAGTGCCTGCATCACTCCACTGATCATGGCCAGGGTGAGCTCAGTGGAGAAAAACCTATCATCCCCCTGTTCGTGCATTGTACTGGAGCATAGACAAGAGACAGGCATCCAGATGCCTAGAAGGAGGCAGCAATGTGCATGCCCAGAGGCAGAAACTTGGACACCTAGAGAAGTTTTGCAGCCAAAATATAGATTGTTTACAATCAGTGGGTATGTATTTGCACGGCTGAGCCAGACCTCTACTGCCCCTCTCCGTGCTACCACGGCTATGCTGCTATTCACACTTGCACTAGCTTGATGAGATCTAGCACAAGTATACGTACGCGAGCAGGGAAATCGTACCCCTAGCTCTTAGTGTACACATAGGCACCAACTGAATTTAGGCGCTTACACAGTTAGGTGGCAGCCAAGCAAGAGTTTTGTGGAGTGCAGTGACACTGAAATCTGGGGATTATGTGTCCAAGTACCTCTCTGACTCTGGACCCTTATCTTCTCTGGCATTTGCCATAGGTCCTAAGGGCACTGTATTAAAAATAGACAAATATCATAATAATGAAGAAAAATGTACAGATTTGTTGTGCTTTATGAGCAATAAGTAAACAAGTTCCAGAAGGCAGATATCCACTTTCTCCTTCCTTGCTGGACATTGTATCATCTAAAACAAGCAGTTCAGGACTTGATAAATACAGATTTTTTTCCAGTTGTAAATTAATGTTCCTCCCCCTCAGATTTTGGCTTATCCTTGCACAAGAGGCTTTCTATTCACTTCTGTATTTTAAAGTCATTTCATGTGCAGAGGGAAAGATCAAGGGGGTACCCTTGGTTACCAATCTCTTTGACAGGCATTATTTGCTATTACCCTTAGGTGTGGGTTCTACTACTATCTGCCATACCAATTCTTTTATTTTCCATGTATACTGCAAAAATTTCATGAGCCCATATTCCCTATCACCCTCTGTATTTTTTTTAATCAGTATCTGAATTAATCTTTGGAGAATTTTGCAAACTTTTTAAAATGATATAAAAAGTATCCAGATAATATTGCTAAAAGTCAATTTGCAAAAATTCATCCCCAAATTGATATTCTCATTGAGACAAGTCAAGATATACTAAGGATTAAAGAACTTTCATTTTGCTGCTTTATCTGCCTGATTAACAGTAGCAAAATCTGGCCAATGAAGTTGTAGATTGTTAGGGCAATTGTACAACTGACATGCCATTAACAACTGTGTTGGATTATTTCCCATTGCTTGAACAGGTGTTGGCTGCTATGTAGCTCATCATTGCTTTGGAATGGGTCATTTTGCTTCAGGATTCTTTTGGCTGGCTGAACCTCTCTATTTGCTGCTCTATACACGTAGGCATAGCGTAGACTTGAGGTCACATGCTTGAAACCGCAGGCATCGCTAAACAATGAACACTGCAGGAGAAAACTGAGCTCCATTATTGAAAATTAGCTGATAAGGAATCCCTAGTGAGAAAAGAGGCACCTTGTTTCTTTATCACCTTCTTGCAGGATGTGGCTGGCAAGAGTAATATCACCAGTAAACATGTCAAATAGTCAACTACTATTACATATCTCTGTGCATTGTACTTGCATGAGTTTGCAGCTATCCTCATATGTGGTCCATCAGGCAAAGGAGCTGGCATTAAAGTTTCTTTGTGCTGAATAGGTTTTAGTACTTGATAATGCTTGTAAGAAGTCCCTGTATTTTAAACAGCTAAACTGATTCCTTAGCACTAGGCTGCTATTCTGGCTCATTCTAAACATTAGTTATTCCCAGTTGTCTGGCTTAATATCTTACCGTTGGTATTTCTGATACAGTTGCACATGAATGCCAGGGTAAGAGCCTGCTTGTAATATTCCTTTGATTACGGACTGCAGACAATGTCTTCCTTCATTTTAATTAGTAATTGTTTATACAGTGATTTGAACATGTAAAGTACTAAGTATTATTGTTTTATTCAGTCAACAAACACTATGCTTAGGCCAGCCTTTTTAATAAGGCTAATTATTTATGGAAAATGGAATTTTCAACTAAACTTTTTTGCAAGAAGTATCTGTTTTCCCTGGAAAATTTAGACGTATTTTTGGGAAACTGGCTGAAAACCAAAATTGTTTGATTTGCAAGTGCTGCAGTGGTGCCTCATGGGAGTTGTAGTTCATATGCCTCATGCTTTCCACCCAGACTTCATCTATCATGAGCTACTACTGGCATGTAACTGCCACAATGCACTACCTCCTT
This sequence comes from Lepidochelys olivacea, assembly GCF_965140295.1. Lineage (NCBI taxonomy): Eukaryota > Metazoa > Chordata > Testudines > Cheloniidae > Lepidochelys > Lepidochelys olivacea. Next base: position 68,922,118 of record NC_140411.1, on the reverse strand, counting down.
TCATCAAGTGGAGCCTCCTGGGAGATGTAGTCTGATCAGGAAACCCAACCTATAGAGAAGAATGAGAGCACAAATTACTTGAACTACAGTTCTCATAAGCACCATGGTTACATTTCAGAATTGAAATATTCCAATTTTAGATTTACATTTCACCTCCACTGAAAATTTGAAATTTTCTGGGGAAGCTTTAGGTGAAAATGGATGTCATCATTTTCATATCAATTTTCCACTGAAAAAAATCCCATTTTTGACCAGCTCTACATTTTAATATACTGCAGTTCTGTGCTCATCTTCATATTCTTTGCACTCATGACATTTATTACATGGGAACATAGGAATACATACCTGTGGCTAGCATCACTGCGTCACAATAAGCAGTTATAGGATAATCTAACCCTCTCCCTTTTCCCCTAAGGGAAATTTTCTCTGAACCTCTGATAGCCATGAAACATGAGTTTGTATATCCCTTCAAAACTTTTTTCTTTAGTATTTACTATTACAACTCTGAATATTCTGGTTATCCATCTACATGTCCAATAGCCTATAGTTTCCAATCAGACCGTCTTCTCAAAAACCTTTATTTCCTCCACTAACTGGATTTTTGTTTCTGTGAGTAGATGGCCTAACTGATATCTACACAACAAGAATCTCTCTTGGAACATACATCTGATTACCTGGATAAGCAAATGTTGGCATCTAAAAGGCACCTGGTCCAAATTTTTGTTGTTGAATAAGGGGACTGTATGAATTGTATGTTACTAAATTACCAGGTAAAGAGTCCTGTCCACAAAGAAAATGAGAGAACTTTTCACCAACCTAGATACAGGCCAGATGCATCCTGTGCTCAACAGCACTTCATACCTGGAACAGAAAACAACTGGCCAGCATATTATTACTGCAGTAATTCACCATTTACATTGTAATTATTGATGAAAATGTAACCCACATGCTTTATACTGAAGCATTTTAATTTTAAAGAATGGGAGAGCAGTCAAGGAAGGCCAGGGAGGTGGTCAAGGCTGGGTCAACTACACCTTGTGGAATTTGTTTCTTGGGGCACACCCCTGTGCTAGCATACACAAAACCAATAACAGTCTCTAAAATACCAGTTGTCAGATTGCAGTAATTAGACTTCTTGTGATCTGCAGAATCTCTCCTGATGGTCTGAAGAATGAAACACTTTTTGTGAACCATGTGGTGAGGGAATTGGGAGGCTGAGATAGAAGGCTGGCTGTGCAAGGATCTTACTCAAAGTAGTCTATAGGATAAAAGACTTGGAGAACTACTACTTTAAGTCTTGACGTGTTAGTGCCATTTTACACTGGAAAAAGTCACTGAAAGCATCCTCCCCATCCTGTGTAAATGTTACAGATTGTTCTGATGAGCAGATCCATTGCAGACAGGACTGTGCCTTTAATACAGACATACCTTTTATAGGTGAGTGGTGAATCCAAAAACGGTCATTATACTTAACTAAATAGTTTGGCATGTGGAGAGTATCTGTCTGTGTTCTGAGAACTTTTGGATCTATGGGGTAGACGTTATTCTGGAGATTAAATTAGGGACCCCTTGGTAGTTGAATTCCAAAGTCTGCAGTCTTACCTGCAAACATCAGACTTGGGGACAAGCAGATCCCCTTATCTGCTTATGCTAATGATCAAACAGGGCTAAACTGTGGCATTTAGCTACAGCCTATTGTAAGGAGTGGTGCAGAGATGGACCACTCCCTCTACCCATTTGGGTAGACGTTCTACACAGGTGTGCTGAGGGGTCAGTAATTAGCCCTTTAATTCCCTTCCTGTGTGCAGCATGCCAGCTCCACCAGCTTTTGTGTGGGATAGAGCCAAAGCTCCCAAGGGAATAACTACCCCCCACCTTTCATAACATGCACAAGGTCCATTTAGAATTGTAGCCTCAGGGACAGTGACCTAATAGCAGCTCTTGTGCTCCCTGGAAGATAGGGGCTATGATTGTGGGTGGACCTTATGTAGGTCATATCAGCACAGGCGGAAGCTGGCTTCCTCCTTCCTTCCCTGTCTGTCAGAATATATGTAGCCCATAATAAGCCCTAACTAAATGTGGGTGATGTTGATTTGAAAATATAGGGAACAGAAGTTTTGAAATATACAGTGTGTTTAAAAATATTAAATATACTTTCAACGTTTGGGTCAAGTTTTCAAAGAGTGGTCTCCGATCAAGTTTTTTTATTCCAGGTCGTGGTTTATTGAAAATTTAGTTCTAGACTATCTGTCCTTCTGCTGTCTCAGGGCAGATGTTGATTTTTTCTATTTGCTGGTCTGTTAAGAATTCATGATGGAGCTAAATTATAAATAAGACTGAATTTTTTGTGCTCTAGCCTCTGCTTGATATTCTGTGTATATATATTGTAATTGCTAATAATTTGTCAGAAATAGACATTCCTCTCCCCCACTCACATAACATGACTTTTCTAGAACAGATTTTATTATGATCCTTAACTCTCTAAAGAAATGTGGGTTTAGTACAGAAGGAGAAGTACTGATGTCCTTCTGGAATGGCCCTTTAGTTTAGTGACAGAGGAGTTGGTTAGAAAGCTGGAGAGTTTAAATCAAGCCCCAGCAGTGTGTTTTCTCCCCGGTTTAACAATTAAATGCATGTTTAGTGTACAGTTCATTAAACCTCTGAAGACAAATTATTAGCTTTATTTCTGCCCCAAGTGTCAGAGATTTCTCTTACTTGGACTTCAGAACAACAATTTTTCAGTAGGGAAGTCTCACTTTCAAAGCATTTACTTTTAGTAAAACTTTCCATTTCAAAATAATTGTTTTGACCTGGAGAAAGATGTAGGTCTTTGAATGTAGAAAGTTTTATAACAAGGGTACCAGAGGGGATTTTGGTACCTTGCATCGACTTTCTGAAATGGATACTGCTTTATGCTGCAGTTAATGACTCTCACCACAGAGCACTGGGTGAAATGCTGAAGTGTAAATGAATTGCAAGGAGGAAATGTGTTGGTTTCAATCACACTAGGTGAATGAGTTAGAATATTTCCCTTGCTGAAAGGGAAATAATAACCTCAATTAATGTAGGGGCCATTAGACAGGAACAAGCAGAGGTGCCTAGTAGTTTGAATTGCAATGTTGCACTCTGAGGTTTCATACCTTCTCGCTGGGGGTTTGTTCCATTTCTACAACTCAGAGGGACGGTATAGCTTCTCTAATCAGACAGCTAGGCATTCTCCAGTGTGGAGGAATCCTTGAGTAGCATAATGCTGGCATAACAGGCTCTGGTCTACACCTCTCAGCTGTTGAGGTGAGTCCTGAAAGAGTTAACAGCGGATTTCTCATTAGTTCTGGAAGTACTGGTGACTCTGCGGTGTAATTTCTATCGTTGCTTAAACTTGTTGAAACACAATAGGCCCCTGACTGCTCCTTGCCCCTGTCTGCACCAGAACAGTGTTCGTCCTCCATTCTGGTATAGGGAACTTGCTGGAGGCCTATCTGGGAGAGGGGGTGTAGTGCATTGCTGAGTGATAATACTTCCCAGCAGGGCTGTTATTGCTAGCATAAGGTAGAGAAGCTTCAGAGCTCTGAATGTATTATTTGAAATCACTTTCGACTTAATATACAATACCCTATAAAACCTAAAAAGAATGTATAATTATACTGTAGGTGCCTATAATATTTAACATTTGATTGCAAATGAATGTCAAATTACTCTGCTGCAAAACACAAAAAGTTAGGGAGTTGTTTTTAGGAGAACTAAAAAGAACCAGGAAACAGAATCAAATTATTATAAGACAACATAAGGTCTTTAATCCACCACTGATATTCACATTGTCTGAATAGCAGTAGCATGGCAAAGAATATAAGCAGCATAGCAACAAAAATGAAAATGGGAATATTTTACTGATGCACCTGGGGTCCCAGCAGTTGTGTGTGATTACATGTATGCTGCTATATAGCAGGAGGTCAAACAGCTATTTTGTAAGCACTTTAGGATAAGGGCCATCTTTTTGTTCTGTGTTTGTACAGCTCCTAGCACGAAGAGGCTGTGGTCCATGAGTGGGGCACCTAAGTGCTACCACAATAGGAATGCATAATAAGGTGAATTAAGAGGCAGAAGTGGTTACATTGTAAGTCCTCAACTACATTCTAAGTAAGGGTTTTATGAAAACATGAGACTCACCCTTGTGCTTCAAGTACTGAACTTTATTTCATTTAAATTACCACTTTTTAAAGAGAAATGTAACAAACTCCTTTTATCAGGGCCTGCAACAGTTTGCTTCTCGCATCAAAACAAATTTCTGTAGCGAGCTAGGGCAAAACAGAAGACCCTATGGTGCTCGGGTTGGTATGAGCTACTTTCCTTTCCCTTTGATTAAGATGTGAAAAAGAAAGATTGTTGACAGTGGCTTATTGACTCTATGCACAGCTGAGTACTAGTCTTCACAGAAATGCTTTAATACATTTAAGGCAATGTATCCACATAGAGTACTCCCTCTGACATTAATGAGAGTTTCACAGGGGCAATAAGGACAATATATGGCCCTTAAAACAAATAGGGAAAGGAAGGATTTCCTTTCTCCATGCTTGACTATAGGGAAAGAAAAGAACAAGAATATAGAATGAAGTAATCTGACGTCATGAGTGACAGGTCAAATAGAAAATGTTTATTTTGAGTGGTATAATTTGGGTACTCAGCTTTTTGGCTGGTGCCTCTAGCAGCTGGCAGGAACCTGAAGGAAGACCCTCAAGAATATGACAAACCCTTTTAAAAATAATAAAACATTGATCTTCCTCTCATTTTTCCTATGTGTATTGTGCAGCTGAAGTGTAAAAAAGAATTGGCAGGAATCGAGACAATCCCCCTCAGCGATGTTAATGACACAAAAGGAGAAAAGTCTTCTTTATTATTTTAGTTGTAGGGGTACGGGGTTGTATTCCTCTTATGGTACCTTTGACTACTTTGGAAGCTGTGCGATCCTGTAGAGAGCGCTGTAGGGCTCTTCTTCCATCTGATGTTCAACAACTCTGAACCAATGACAGGAGTTGAGAAATAAATGTGAACAAAGTTTTATATTTGCCCATAGGAATGACCTTTTGATTGTTAGTGTACAAATGCCATGGTAATGAGCCATAGAAATGCCAGTAAATAAATACATGAATTAATTATAACTTCTGTGTGAACAGGACTTTTAACATTTTCTTTCACCTGGAAGCACATAACCATTGTTTCCTTGGAGATAAGCCATAAAAAGCTGAACACTGGTTTGGTGTTTGTAAACTTCTCACCTTTTCAAAACCATAGAGGACCCAATTTGTATAAATAGTTCTCAGTTGGCCTGTAAAATGTTTTCTTCCTCAATCACTTGGACTCACAAATGATAGAAGCTACAGATTCTCAGTGTGGACACAAATAGGGTTTGCCCATGAATTCGCTTTCTTGTATTTGCAAGTCATGATGAATAAAAATCTGCATACGTATGAATGCATACACATAGTTCTGCATGTACAAATAGAGGCCCTATTTACAAAATCTGGTCTGTTCACTCCAAAACACAGTCAAATGAAGACTGTGTGTGACTACCTGAATAAAGCATTGGATGATATTTATGAAAATTCTGACATTTTTATGTATTAGGAACTGCTGGAAGCTGGGCCATACAATATGGACACTTCTTCTCAACAACGAAGTATTTGGGAGAAATGTCACTTCATCTTATAAAAAAGGTACGCTATATAATTAGCTCAGTGTGAAAACTGAGGGCCAGACCTTGGCATAATGTCACCAAGCTCAGAGACAGTGAGGCTTAGCCAAATCCATTGCTAAATGCAAATTTAAAAAAATCCCAGTGTGGGAGGGTATGGTACCACGTGCTGGGCCAGCTGAATACATGGCATGATTTACCACTGCATAGGTCTATTGAGTTACACCAGCATAAAGCTGGAGTAATGTGGTGATGAATCAGGACCCAAGTGTTTAGTGTTAATAAAGCTGTCATGTATTCACTGCAGGTACCATTGTAAACTCTTGGAAGTTATTTGGCCAACTTTCATCTCAGCTTTCTACTTTTTGTTTTGTGGGTGTGTATTCACAAAATGCCAGTGTCACACTCCATCTCACTGGCAACGTATATCTGTTAAGCCATGGCCCATGAGAGCATTGTCCCTGTCTGCATGCCCACATCGCAGGCTAGGTGAAGTGTGAAAAATCGGGATGGGGGATTATAGAAGCCTATACAAGAAAAAGACCCAACAATCACGACTGTCCCTATAAAATTGGGACATCTGTTCACCCTATCACAGGCACTGCTTCTTGCTTGCTGATATTGCCTTTGTAATTACTTATCCTGTGTTATTCACCTTCATAGTGAAAGGCAGCACTAACCAAAGGGTCGGATTTGGATTGGATTTTATATCTGAAAATATACACACAAACCAGTTCAACTACTACATATGCTTATATAACACAATGCAAGATACTAATTTAAATTCAGTGAGCATCATAACAGTGCTACAAATTAATATATAATTATTATATATCGTGTAGATGGCAGCCAAAACAAAATTAAGAATCTTGAAACGTCACTGACCCTCTTTACTAGAGAAATAAGAACAAATTTCTTGTTTAGTAGACGGAGCGTAAAAGCTTTGTCATTGTAAAGAAACCATGCGTGTGTCTACACTTGTGACCGTACACAGTTACATATGCATTCTGCCATAAGCCCCCTATTGTCCACATCTGAAACCCTGAAGCAAGTTCCTGAAGGGCAGTCTAGTGTATTAAAGCTAGCACACATGAGGGGTTTGGGTATATACACATGTCTCTGTTGTGGCATGTCCCCATACCCGTTCTACAGTGAAGTGTGGATGGGGGCAAAAGGGGACATACCAGTTCATGGGTATTGATAGCCCTCCACGGTCATTCCCACAATGCAGTGATCCCTTTAGTGCCAGCCCCTTACCAGAGGTATACAGGTCACTGACCACTGTGACGGGTTCGGTCACAGAAACTCCCTCAGGACTGTCACGAGATGTGCTGGGAGATCACTGAGAACACACACCCCTGCCAGAGAAGGCTTCCCTCCACTCCTGTCTTGGTGAATAAGACACTCCAGTCAACTACAGCACAGCCCAATTAATAGTTTAAAGTTAAGGAATAGCAGCAACCTCTGGGATGGTTACAGATAACTTAATGGAGGACTGTGAATAACATATTTAAAATAAATAATAGAATTAAAGTAAGTATTAAAAAGACTTTATTTAAAGAATTAAAGACTTGATTTAAAATAAGGAATTAAAGCAAACAGGCACTGCAATATACTCATGCACTCCTTTATACTCACATTCCAAGATCAAATGTTGCATCGAGGCATGATCAGCCCCCTGGATGAGAAGAACTGGTTTGCAATACTTTCTCTAATTGTACCTTGAAGGTGGATGAATGCACTAATTTAAAATGTGTGCGATTTTGTTTATAACACCTCAATCAATTAGCATTAAACCCACCTTTTACCATAACAATAGTAGCGGAAATATAAGTTAATATTAAAACTTTATCTGAATAGAATGATACTTATGCAAATATTAACTGTCATTACAAATCATATTTTTCTAAAACACTCACATTTTTTCTAAAAAATTGTTAAGAATAGAACACGTTTAGGACATAACCAGGTCATGTTGTAATTAGGTTATGTCCTAATTTCCCTCTGAATTGTCTCACTTCGCTCATATTTTACTAGGCCATATGATTATTATCAAGCCCAAATTTAGGCCCCAAAACCTACTACTATCTACCTACATTTCAGCACATTTCTATTTCACATAAACAAGTATCTTCTCTGTAGGCTACACTTCTGACAACCCTTTCCTCTCCTCCTCTCTCCCAGCCATGAATTTGCTTATGTATAAAAAAAAAAGTTCATGACAATGAAGTAATCTGCAAGATAACTGTTGCTGTTCAAAGCACCAGAAATGAAAAATCAAAGACAAATTAACAAAACCATAAAGATATTCTAGTTAACAATTTAAGTGATAATACAGACATGGGAAATAAAAGTAAATTAACATTGAAGAAATCTGACACTGAGTGGTTCTTTTATGACCCTACCTCCCCCTCCGAAAGAGTCACCACTGGAATTCATGGGAGCAATCATGCATAGGACCTGATAAGTGCTCTGAGCAAAGGAGGCAGAAAACATTGCGAGGAAATAATACGTAAAAGTCCTTCCCAAAACCCTACAGAACCTTTTTAAAGTACTTCAACAATGCTTAAGTGCTCCCCATAAACTAATCTGACATACAGCAGTAAACATAACAAAAATCTGGCTCAACGATGCTCTTAAAGTGTGTTAAAACTCTCCTCAGTACAAAACCACAGCCAAAGGACTGTCCCCAGTTGTCAGCTTTCAGTTAGTACCTTAACATCAACTGCAGAGAATCCAAATCCACCAGGATATCTCAGAAGAGAAGTAGGTGGCAATGCTCTATTGAGCTTTTCCAGAAGCACCATAGCACCACAATAGTGTCCCCCAGCACAGTTCCAAGTCATCTTCTGGTTCTCCATTTTTCCATGATGTATAAGAACACAGCATCACGAATGTCCCTTGCCCACCAGGAGCTGTGTGCACATAGGTGTGATCCAGCTGCCCACACAGGCTTTGAAAAATAGATCTGTCCTGTGCCCACTCACTGTGAAAGTGTTATGCCAGGCGTAGCATGACACAAAGATGATGATGGGTTATGGCTTCCGGATCCTTCATAGGAGTGGGTATGTGGGTTCCTCCACCATAAATGTTGACAAAGAAACACCATACATAATCCCTTTTTCCCCATGTGGTACAACTCCAAGACCTTTCCTGTGTGTCCAAGATTTTGTGTTCATGAACCAGCCTCTCTGGAATACTAAGTCTTAGAGAACCAATGAATAGTAACCTTTTTTGTTCACATACTCACTGTCCCCTTTCAACAGGCAAAGTATAGGGATGTGCACCCGCACAGTTTGGAAATCCCATCCTCTGAAATCCCACAATAATTTGAGGGACTTGAGTTATAGCCACAACCTTTGGGTACGTCACAGTATTGACAGCTTTGCAAACCTGCATAACCATTGCCCCGACAGTTGACTTCCCTGAACTGGTTTGCAGTTGACCAATAGCAGTCATGTGTTGCCAGCTTCCAAAAGGCAATAGACATCTCTTTCTGTATGGGGATGGGTTTCCAAAAAACACACAAGTGGCCTGACACTGTGGGGGTTGGTGCAAGCTGCTTGCACAACTCCATGAAGGTGTTTCCTCATTCTTAAGTTCTGCAGCTACTAGTTAACATCCCAGGTTTCCAAGACAATGTGTGTGTCTCTAAGACCAGAAGTAGCAGTCCATGCCTGGGCATCCAACTGCAGTAGTGTTAGAAAATATTATAGGGAAAATATTGGAGGGGAAAATAAAGGAGCTTCTATCTACAGACTAATTAAAAGTACAATATCCAGGGTCTTCCTTTGAAAGCCATCTCGCTCCCACTCTCCACACTGTTTAGAACAGTGGTTTTCAATCTTCTTTCGTTTGTGGACCCCTAAACATTTTCAGATGGAGGTGTGGACCCCTTTGGAAATTCAACCTGTGGTCTGCGGACCCCTGCCATAAAAGCCTTAGGCTGCAAACTGACTGAACAGAATTCAACTATAAACGTTGCAGATGCTCAGCATGGCATTTGACGCAGCAAGAGAAAGAGTTCTAAACTGTGTGCTTCTATGGTAATGACAACACTTCTGGGTTTTGACTCGTAGGTTGGGGTGTTCACATAGTTTTGACTGATCAGAAAAACAGAATGCCTTTTCTGGGATCTGAAACTTTATTTTCTCAGAGTAGCAGCCATGTTAGTCTGTATCCGCAAAAAGAAAAGGAGGACTGAAGCTATAGCTCACGAAAGCTTATGCTCAAATAAATTTGTTAGTCTCTAAGGTGCCAAGAGTACTCCTTTTCTTTTTCTTTTCATAGTCACCTTTTGCAGACCCCTTAGAGATAGTCTGCAGGGGTCTACGGCCCACAGATTGAAAACCACTGGATTAGAATATAAAGGTTATAGAAATGAACTGCTGTATTTAATTTAAAATTGCTTCAGTCACAATGAGGAAGAGGATATTATGCCATCAGAAGGTGGAGACAAGGGCCTTCAGGGTAAGTAGACCAGGGTGTGTTCTGGGTAATAGTGACTCATGCTGTGTCTACCGACCAACCAACACACAGAGAACTCATGAAGCAATGGAGTTTTCTTTCACTAAACAAGGAGCTGGAAATGCCTCTGCTGCAGCTTCAGATAGTGGTTCCCTGGGCTAAGCTAGGCCTATCACATGCTCTGCTATCCTCTGTAGCTTCTTCTGTTTTGAATATGGAGACCCAAAATGCTATGCATTGTGATGTATCTCAGATCATGCCTCCTTGTGCATAAAATGTTACCATACTAAATTAAAAATCAGGTGGTAACAGAGGGTAGCTGCCCTCTACAATATCTCCTAATCTGTTGTATCTAGTCTGTTCCTGAATGTTAGTAGTGATGGTGATTCAGCCATCTCTCCCCAGACAAATGATTCAATTGTCTATCTGCACTGTACTTGCAGACATTTCTCCCTAATGTTTACTTTTAATATTTGTTTTGAATTTCAGGCCATTCTTTCGCCTGTAATAGTAGATGTGGAAAGCATTTCCTGTCAATTAATGGCCATCACGGATAGCTGAAATGCTGAAATGAAGCAAAGGGCTCTTAAAGGTAACTGTGAAGCAAAAGCAAACAAACAATCAAAAATTATTTTCCTTTATTGCTGCTTTCTGATCTATAAAAAGTGGCCACCTACGTTTTTTAAACATTTTCCCCCCTTAAAATGTATATATAGAATATAGTGCTGCCAACCTCAAGCATTCAAAAATCATGAGTCAGGCACCCCAAACCCTGAGATTATTTTTAAAATAATGAAATATGGAGAAAAACCAAACAGTCTGTATTATTTTTATAATTACCTTCTGGTTTTTGTGCCTCTCCATTATGTTTTCAAACTTTTCTCCACAAACAAGGGATAGAAACTTCATTCTTTTTGAAAAAAGTGAAAGCTGAACTTCTCATGTAATCACATGACTCCAGGAGCTGAGGTGTTAACAAAATCATAGTATCATATGACTCACAATATAAGCATGAGAGTTGGTAACACTGGGAATATCAGGTCCCCTCTCTGGCATGATTCATGGAGAACCTGAATAGTGATATCAGTGGGGATCGTAATCTGAGCAGCAGCTCAATGATACTTTGATCATCTCAGTTGCAAATGGGAAATGCTCCCCTCTGCAATGATTCCATTTTATGGTCTACGAGGGAGACGGAAGAATCATAGATTTGATTTTAATACCTGAAGGGACAATTGTGATAATCTGTTCTAACCACCTGCATAATAGGAGTCATGCCTCCCTTCCTTCCCAGCCCTCATTACTCTTTAAAGTGCTAAGTGACTAGCTCTTACATGGACAGTGAAGGTGATGGAGATGGGAGGATGAAGGCTCCTCTGACCTCCCCTCACACTGCACTCATGTAAGTGTGAGGCAAAATCTGGCCCTAAATTACTAAACTTCACGTGTGAAAAATCTAATTCAATGCAAACCTGAACTCTTAATGCATACGTTATATTCTAACATCAATGCTTTCTACAACAGAAAGCACTAGAAATTCAGACACCTGACAGCTACACACTATTATTCTGCTCCAGAATAGAATAAAACAAAGTTCCAGCCAACAGTTCTGAAACTTCGTTTTTCATTACAAAAGTATTGTAATCCATTTCAGCTGTAAGAAAATCCTACTCCAATTTCATGCTACAGTAGTGTCCATAACAAAAATAAATGTATGTTACTCACGTAGATTAGAGTGCTGCTGATTGAATATTACACTGAAGGGTGAATTCAGCAGATAGCTATGGCCTGTATTCTAACTTTCAATTTTAGTCAACTTGTGTGTCCACTTATTTAAAAGTACTATAGTATTCATAAGTAATGGTCCAAAACAGTATGCCTTACACTTGTTACTATGATTGTAACAATATTTTAGAGTAATGAGCATCTTGTTTAAATAGTATTAATATTAATTCAGTTTAACTTTTCATATTTAATTTACTTTATATTTAAATGATAGCGTTAAGAAGAGAGAAAATTTGTTTAAAGGATTGTATAGCCTTTAGAGATGTTAAATTCTTCCATGTCAAATGTGTACTAATAGCGTCTCTCTTGGACCAAATTACTAACCTAACAGACCATGAAGGATCTTTGGAAGCTACTGTGAACTGTCATGCTTACCAATACACAGGGAGGATTTACCAGCACAGTAGACTGTAACAGCAATTTTTCTCTCAATGGGAGTTTACATTTAATATACCTGACTTTGCATAGACCTAGTTCTGCAGCCCTGCCTCATCTTGGGGAATATTTACTCATGTAAGTACTTTCACTGCAGATTTGGGTCCCATGTGAAGTGAATATTGTATATATTCAAATTTCTTAAAGATAAGAGTATCTTTCCCATCAAATTCCCTTTTGTTAATAGTTTACATTTCAAAAGGTATTAGTCCTCATAGAATGAGTGAAAGTGTGTTTTCACTGAATGGGAGTTTTTTAGCTATTACTCAAATAGTTCTGAAACTGTGAATAAAAGTCGGTGTTTTATGTAAGCCTAAAATAATGAAATTTCTTGTCAGAAAACATTCCTCACCTGTGCTACAAACAAAGCTCCCACTGTAGGTGAAGTACCTTACCCTGGAGTTTGGCTTTTTTAACAAGCAAATCAATAACAAAGTTCAGCTCAAGCACTTTCCCTATGCTTGGCCCATGATAGGGTTCCTCTCTTAGAACTGATCAGCTCACACATGAAGTCCACTTTTCCCAGGTATCAGAGTAGCAGCCATGTTAGTCTGTATTCGCAAAAATAAAAGGAGTACTTGTGGCACCTTAGAGACTAAAAATTTATTTGAGCATAAAGCTTATGCTCACGAAAGCTTATGCTCAAATAAATTTGTTAGTCTCTAAGGTGCCACAAGTACTCCTTTTCTTTTCCCAGGTAGCCACTCCTTATAACCATGTGCAATAATGACACATCTGCCTCAGTGAGTCAGCAGCACCTCCATAACCTTTTCCCCAGCAGGATCTAGACTTGCTAACAGGATAGGTATTTCTGGCAAATACCCCGAAGAATAATACAACAGGCTAGCAGTATCCGATTTAGGGCTATGCAGGAGGTCCCTTAACCAGGCCTCATGCTTATTTGTAAACAAATAAATTGTCAGTAGGCACATTTAGTGTTATCTTACGCTGTCTCTCTGAAGGCAGAGTTAAGGCTGTGTATCTGAGGGTGACTGAAGAATTGGAAATGTGCATTATTGTTGGCTCTTTGTGGGAATCAAAAAGGTATTTTTTTTCTGGAACTGAGGAGTTTTTGCATGTCTGGATGGTGTGGAGGATGTTTAGGCCCAGCTTCTTATGACATCTTCCCTCCCCACCACAGTTGAGATTTTATCAGAAATCTAGTCCCTGTACTCAGAAGAGCTCTGGCACTGCTCCATCCTTACTCATTAGAAGGGGAAAAAAAGCTGTCTGAGACCTCAAATGGGGTGGTGAGGAGGTGGGGCTGCAGCGCTGACTGGCCATGCAGGCAGTAGTAAACTGCTCCCATGGAGAAATGAGGTAGCAAGCGTGCAGCCTCTGAACACCAGGAAGTTTCCAGGGGGTGCAATCTAGAAGGTGGTCCCCCTGGAGTGGTGCCATTCTCTACTGTCCCTCACTACGGGGCTATGCCTGAATAGAACAATCCTGCCTTTAGGGATTGTGTTGATAAGAAATCTAGTTAGTTACCTTGACTATTAGAGAGACATGGCGGATGAGGTAAAAATCTTTTATTGGACCAACTTCCATAGGTGAAAGAGACAAGCTTTTGAGCTCCACCAAGCTCTTCCTATAAGTTAGTTAAGGTGGTTCTGCCTGGCTCTTCTCTAGCTAACACTTTTTTGTCTTGGAGAATGCTGTTCTTTGACTGTCAGTTATTAGGTAAAAAAAAAGAGCAGTCTGGTTCAGTGTGAAACCCATCTATGCTGTTATCTGCCTTAAGACCATATAAACATGCATGAGGATTTCACCTAAAGTGAATACACATTAATCAGAAAAATCAGATGCACTAATCATACTTCTACATTCATTCAGGAATTTCCCATGTTTAAAAGTGCAATGACTGATTGTTGTTGATAGCTCTCTGTACTGTTGCCCAAACCCCTCAGCTGGGCATTCTTTGGTTTGGAGTTCTTAAGCTATTTTAAGAATAATAAAGGAATATGAGGATACTTTATCTAAGACCACTCTCTAAAGAGCACGCAAACATGTCTGATGTAAAATATGTTCTGTAGAAATAGCTATAGCAATAGTGTGATTTACTTCTTGATATGGAAATAATGTTTTCACTTTCTCTAAAGGTGGCCTTCTCTTTCTGTATTTTCCTATTTATCTTGCCCCTGAACCTTGTTTGTTAGGTAAAGATGGATTTCATTTTGTTTGTCTAATGAGCTTCCTTTTCAAGAACTCATCTTGATGATGGATTATTTTTTTTTTTACATCTCATACATGCTCTCACTATCTCAACTTTTGTCAGAATAAATATTACACATTACTAGCCCCAGAGGCTAATAAATAATAATAATAAAAATTTAAAAAAAATCAAAGTTTAGTGGAAGAATTGGCTACTTTTCAACAGGTATCTGTCTTCTGCTCATGATATAACTTTCCACTTGGGTATAAAAAGGGTCTTGTTCTCATATTTATGTTTGTTCTGTTTTTATTTTCCCCATTAGCATATTATTACTTCTGCCTCAGTAAGGCCATCTGGATGGATTTAATTCAATTCAATTTAAGCCTTGTCTCTGTAATTTTTAGCTGAACTGATAGTTACCTGGTAACTTATTACTTCTTTCTTAACTGGATATTATGAACCACATCTGTAGGTTAAAATTTTGGGACAGATTGCATTGCATCTTCACCTTTTGTAAATTACCTGTAAAGTTAACTGAAAAGCATTGCATGCAATTTCTTAATCTTACATTTGAATCTGCCTTCAACTTATTTGCACGTCTTAAGACTCTCATGCATTTCTTTACAAGTCTGCTTGGTTTATGGATGGCAATAAATCCTTGGAGA
Organism: Lepidochelys olivacea; assembly: GCF_965140295.1. NCBI lineage: Eukaryota > Metazoa > Chordata > Testudines > Cheloniidae > Lepidochelys > Lepidochelys olivacea. The sequence goes on along the minus strand of NC_140411.1, from coordinate 68,906,925 downwards.
TAAATGTGTTATCACACTTGAGTTGCAGTAAATTGGGCCTGGTTTTTATAATACTCTGTGGTGATCGGGATTTAAAACCTTGAGATTGTTCAACAGTCATTAGGCCTGGAGAGATTTAGAGTGGAAGGTTGTGATTGCAGTAGCCTTTTACTGAAAGTGAAATGGAAAAAAAGCATGGAATTACACACAACCTAAATTAAGGTAATTATTGAAATGGGAATTTCTAAATTATTAAACTATGGTTTGTGCATCGCTAAAAAGTGAGGGCATCAGAATAATGACAGTTAACTTAAAAAAACAGACTTTAAGAAACTGAGAAAACTGGTAGGTAAAGGTCTCATGGGAAAAAATTCTAAGGGAAATGTAGTGAACAAGAGTTTCTCAAAGAGTCAATACTAAAGGTGCAGCCGCAACCTATCCAAATGTGAAAGAAAGATAGGAAGAATAGTAAGAGGCCATGAGGACAAAAGCTCTTTAATGACCTGAAAATTGAAAAAGGAATCCTACAAAAAGTGGAAATGTGGTAAACTGCTAAGGAGGAGTACAAAAAAATAGCACATGTTTGCTGAGCCAAAATCAGAAAGGCACAAAGTGAGTTACACCTAGTAAGGAACATAAAAGGCAATAAGAAGAGGTTGAATAAATACTCTGGAAACAAGCGAAAGTTGAAGGAAAATGTAGGTCCTCTACTAAGTGGGGAAGAAGAGGTAATAATGGATGGCAACAAGAAAGCTGATATGTTTAATACATATTTTGCTTCAGTCTTCACTAAAAGAGGTAAACTGTGACTAGATGCTTAACATAATTAATATTAACAACAAGGAGGAAAGAACGCAAGCTAAAATAAGAAAAAACTGGTTAGAGAATATATAGATAAGTTAGGTGTATTCAAAACAGCAGGGTACTAAAGGAACTAGCTGAAGCAATCTTGGAACCATTAGCAAATATCTTCAAGAACTCCTGGAGGACAGGTGAAGTCCCAGAGGACTGAAGAAGGGCAAACATAGTACCTATCTTTAAAAAGGGGAACAAAGAAGACCCAGGGAACTGTAGACCAGTCAGCCTAACATTGATACCTGGAAAGATACTGGAACAAATTATTAACAATTAGAATTCAAAATAAGCTTGACAAATTGAACAATTGGTCTGAAATCAACAAGATGAAATTCAATCAAGTCACTACACTTAAGAAGGAAAAAATCAAAAGCACAACTACAAAATGAAGGTAACTGCCTAGGGAGTGAGACTTCAAAAAAGGATGTGGCAGATATAGTGCATCAAAAATTGAATATGAATCATCAAATTCAGACTGGAAATAAGGCATAATTTTTTTTAACATTGGAGAGTAATTAACCACTGGAAGAATTTACCAAAGGTTGTGGTGAATTCTCCATCACTGACAATTTTAAAATCAAGATTGGTTATTTGTATAAAATATAGGCTCTAGGAATTATTTTTGGGAAGTTCTATGGCCTGTGCTATACAGAAGGTCAGATAAGCAGATCACAATGGTCCCTTCTGGTTTTGGAATCTATGGTATGTCTATACTGTAATAGAAGACGCATAACATAGCTTATGGCTAGCTTAGATCAGCTGACTCAGGCTCTTGGGCTTGGGCTGCAGGGCTATAATATTGCAGTGTGGATGTTCGGGCTTGGGTTGGAGCCGAGGCTTTCAGACTTCATGAGCAGGGATGGTCTCAGAGCCTGGGCTCCAGCCTGAGCCTGAATACCTACTCTGCAACTTTATAGCCCCGCAGACCACGCCCCAAGAGCCCAAATCAGATGACCCAGGCTCTGACTCAGTACCATAGGTCCCCCCCCCCCCACAGTGTAGATATATCCTATGAATCTATGAATGGGGTGCAGTTGTGAAAAAGGCTAATATCATTCAGGGGTTTATTTACAGGAGTGACATATCTAAGACACAGGAGGAAATTGTCTCACTCTACTTGGCACTGATGAAGCCTCAGCTGGGGTACTGTGTCCAAATCTGGGTACCTCACTTTAGGAAAGATGTGGACCAACTGGAGAGAGTCCAGAGGCGAGCAACAAGAATGGTTCCAAGTTTAGAAAACCTGAACTATAAGGAAAAGCTAAACAAATAGTGGACATGTTTAGTCTTGAGAAAAGAAGACTGAGGGGTACCTGATAGTCTTCAGATATGCTAAGGACTATTATAAAGAAGATGGTGATCAAATGTTTTCCATGTCTACTAATGATAGGACAAGAGGTAATTAACTTAATCTGCAACAAGGGAGATGTAGTTTAGATATTAGGAAAAACTTAACTATAAGGATAGTTAAATGGTAGAACAAGCTCCCAAGGGAGGAATCCCTGTCCTTGGGGATAAGTTAGACAGACATCTCTCAGGGATTGTCTAGTATACTTGGTCCAGTGTCAGTGAAGGGAGCTGGACTAGATGATCTCGGAAGGTCCCCTCCAGCCCTAAGTTTATATAATTCCGTGATTCTATTTCATTACAGGCTACATATCTAAAGTACCCACTCTGGGAAAAGTCATTGTAATATGGTGATCTGTCCCCTTGAGTTGGGGGAATTTAAGGCTAGCCAACCCTGTTCCATGGTATAGCCTATTTAAGAACATGTATTTTGGGACTGGTAATTTCTGGAAGGATCACCAGCCCAAGATGGGGGAGAGAAAGGGGCAGGTGTTTGAGTCATGTGACTTTCATAAAGGAGTGCTCCCAGCTCAGCATGGGAAGCCGAGAGTCAGAGAGCTTAGTGGGGGACAGCAAGTTGAATACAACTTTCCCAAACAGAATATCTGAGGAGACAAGTTGGCTGAGAGACCTGAGGAAGAAGTCTTGCCAGGAGGGCTATAGAAGACAGGGGTGATTCAATAGATGCACCATACTAAATTGCCAAGGGGCGCCAACCACCTGCGGCAGCACCCTTCACCCTAGCACCACAACCCTAATCCTGGCCAGGTGAGGATGGGAAGTCCCGATGGATAGAGATGGGACTGGAGAACAATCCTGCTCCACAGTCACCCCACAGGGGTGCCTCCTGCCCTGTGGGGCTGGTCCAGCTCCCCACTCCAGGCATTGCAACATAACCTGTCATGGGGCAGCTGGGCCAGATTTCAGCATCACTGCAATCCTGGGTGCTAGATTGCAACATCACTCACTCAAATGTAGCCCATCCACCCCACCTCCATGATGGCTGGCCGGCCAGCAACACCAAACCTGAGATGGGGGCCCTGTGCAAGTGCATACAGTAGATCTTGGGTAATCTGTGCCTGATTTCTCATGGACCACAGTTAAAGCCATCCCTGATAAAAGATCTATTAGATAGGGCCCCTAACTGGAGAGCTTTGGGTAAAGCCTGCATCAAGTATGGAAGAAAGAATTTGAGCACAAAGAGTAGAGTAAAAAGTCTATTAGTTGCCACACCCTAGAAGGAGAACTGTCAAAAACCCTGTATTAAGAGATGACCCAGAAGGAGACTGGGTGGAAGATTGAAAGACAACTACCTTTACATTGATAAAACAGACCCATGAAGAGAGATATGGTTTGGAACTCCCTGCTGTGTGGTGTGTTACTGGAGAGAAAGTAGTTTGAGGCAATGGACATGCCCAAAGCTCGACTGGGTAAAATGATTGTATCTGCCTGGGCACAATTTTAATCACCCTGAAGTCCTTGTATCATAGATGTCAGATGTACAAATGGTTTTTCCCAGCCCCTCCACACCCCTGTCACTCTCTTTTCAAGCCTGGAAACCAAACTATACACAATATACCCAAGGTGTGCAATTAGGCTCTGCTATTGCAGACATAAGCACATGGACTTTTACAGAACTGCTTGTGTCAGTAGAGTTAGTTTTATGCTTAAATGGTTACAGGAGCAGTCCACAGAGGATTGTGAAGTGAGGCTACAGCATAACTTCTCTTGTCCTCCAGCAAATGTCTCTGTATGTGTGTGTGCTGGAATGGTCCAGTAAGGGCACTGTACTGACAGCTTATTTGATTTATTAATAATTACACCCCACATAAATCTTTGTCTTTTAGAGATTACCCCTGGTTTGTATCGGCTCTGTGTAATTATCTCACAGTCCCCTAAATCTTCTCTCACACTACTGTGACTGAATCTTCAAGTCATCCAGATACAGCTTCATTGTTTGTGCTAATATGACAAAGATTGTGACAGATTTTTTATAGTGCAGCCAACTTTCAAAGAATACAAAATTTTACTTGGGCTGAGATTTGATGTAACTGACCCTAGCATTGAACACCCTTGAACCACACTTTTTGATGAGCCTCAGAAAAAAAAAATACATGCTTTAAAGTGGAGAGAGATGGTTGTAGACTATTATAATTTAGAAACGCTCTCCCATAAGGGACATTGTTATGAACATAGGAATTTGGAGATGTGGCCTGAAGGCAGGGTTGGGAAGGTATAGCTGTGTGTAGGAGTTCAGAGATTCTCTCCAGTTTGTTTTATTAAAGTTGTATTCATTGGTTTGTTATTTAATGAACCTCAAGATTGATACATGGTGTCAGAAGAGCTGAATGAGAAGGAAACTGCAGTCATTTGAAGTTAACTTCTGTGTTTGCAACTCAAAGTGCAGACAAAGGGAGGCACCAGAGAAGTATGCAAAGCACCAGCCGCAGAGTCTTTTGTATGTATTTGGTGGAATACAACAGCAGCTTGACTAGCTTAAGAAGCGGGGAAAAGCCAAAAATGGATGTGTTACAATCTCCTTCCAGTTTGAATTTGTTAGACAAATGTTGCAGAGAACTGGAAAAAATTCAGGGATTTGAATTGCATTTAGCAGCCATAGGGATAAATGAGAAAAAATGATAAACTGAAATCTTAAATCTTTTTGCATATTGTTGGGGAGGAAGCATTGGATATTTATAACAATTTTAAGTTTGAAGAAGGTGAAAGCATGAAGTTAAATAAAATACTCACTAAATTTGAGGAACATTGCGTGTCAAAAAGGAATGAAACCTTTGAGAGACTTTTTCCATGTATGTAAAAAACTGATGACACCATAGAGGAATAAGAAAAGGAGTACTTGTGGCACCTTAGAGACTAACAAATTTATTTGAGCATAAGCTTTCGTGAGCTACAGCTCACTTCATCCGATGCACTGGATGAAGTGAGCTGTAGCTCACAAAAGCTTATGCTCAAATAAGTTTGTTAGTCTAAGGTGCCACAAGTACTCCTTTTCTTATTGCAGATACAGACTAACACGGCTGCTACTCTGAAACCTGTCAGAGGAATGTGTCACAGAATTTAGGAAACTGAGTAAAACCTGTGACTTTGGGGAGCTGACAGTCTCCGGTCAGAGAAGTTATTTGTGGCACTAAAGACAATGTGTTTAGATAGAGATTACTCCGTGAAGGAGATTTAATTTTAGAAAAAGCTCTCCAAATATGCAGGGCAGCAGAAACTATGAAAGCAAAAGCCAAAAAGCTGAATTCACCAGAAGGGGTTATCCATGTACTAAGTACAAAAGATTATAGCCCGAATACATCAAACCAAAGAGTAGACCCACTCGCTATGAAAACCACAGCTTGGGAGAAGACTGGGTAAAGACAGTCATGTGGAAGGTGTGGATCACAGCATTGCCCCAAAAGTGTGTTGTCTTTGGGAAACTGTCACATATGTGGGAAAAGTGATCACTTTGCAATATGCTGCAGATCCCAAATGCAGAAGAGTCAAGTGTATTCAGTTAAAGACAATCTGGTTGAGGAGTTTTTCATAGTTTACTGGACTTTAGCAAGGCTGATGACAGGGACTGGATACTGCCTATGACAGTGAATGAACAATTATTCCACTGAAACTGGACACAGGAATTCAGGTTAATATTCTGTCTGCACAAGATTATGAGACGCTGAAAATAAGGTCAAAACTGGGACCAACAAAAATAAAAGTAACTGGTTATTCTGGAACAAATATACCAGGGAAGGGGAGGTGCATTGCTAGAATCCACCATAAAAACACCATGTACAGGCTCCCTTTCATTGTAGTGCCAAAGGAGATGACATCAATTTGAGGCTTGACTGCATGTGAGAAACTCAATTTGGTAAAACGGGTGCTCACTACAAGATCATACTGAACCTGGCCATGAGGCCCTCTTTCAGGAATATCAGAACCTATTTCAAGGGTTTTTTTGCTTGCAACATAAAATCCAGATAAAAAAAGCTGGTCCCTTCAGTTATCCATCCATGTAGAAAGTTGCCAGTTACACTGCATGATAAACTCAACGCTGAGCTCGCAAGCAATGCAATACATACAAAAATATTGAGAAGCTGACAGAATGGGTGTGTTCCCTTGTCATTGTGGAGAAAAGTACTGGCCAGCTATGCATATGCTTAGAGCCCATAAACATTAAGGAGGCTATAAAAAGAGAACATTTCAAACTACCGACCAGAGAAGAGAGTATGGCTCAATTTGCAAATACTAATTTCAGTAATTCGGACACATCCTCAGGTTTTTGGCAGCTAAAATTAGCCAAAGGAAGGTCAGTGCTATGCACATTTAATATCCAGTTTGGAATATATAAATTCTTAGCTTACCCTTGGCCATAGCTTCAGCCCCAGAAGTGTACCATAAAACCATACGTATGACCTATGAACATATTAATGGTGTTCACACCTCAATGGATGACATCATCATCATCAGGGGCTCAACAAAAGGTGAGCATGATCATAGATTTTGGGATGTCCTAGATGCAGCTAGAGCTGCAAATCTCAAATTAAATAGAGATAAACATGTTTTAGGGGTTACAGAACTGACTTTTTTGTTGGGGACCTTATTTCCAATGAAGATTTCAGCCACTGAAATGATGCTATGTTTCTAATCAAAGAAAGATGTTTAACAGTTCCCGGGAAATGGTTAATAATCTTGGAAAATTCACACCTAATTACCAAAGCAGCAGCTTTGAGAAAACTCCTAGAGAATATAAATGAATGGTATTGGGGTGCAGAATAGGAGAAATCATGGGAAGGTTGAAAACTATTAATACAAGAACCAGTGTTGAAGTTTTATGCACCAGGAAGGCCTATTAAGATTTCAGCAAATACTTCACAGTCTGGGTTAGGTGCAGTGATTTTACAGAAGAATGAGGATTGTTGGCAACTAGTCGCATATGCATCCAAATCACTGACTGAGGCAGAAACCAGATATGCACAGATCAAGAAGGCATTTTTATGAATATTGTTTGCCTGTGAGAGATTCTATCAGTGTATTTATGATAGTACAGTGGAAGTTGAAACAGACCTCTGATAGTATTATTTAGCACAGGGATCGGCCTATCTCCCTTGGCCTGTACCCTTCCCACAGCCCCCATTGGCCTGGAGCGGTGAACCACGGCCAGTGGGAGCTGCAATTGGCCGAACTTGCGGATGCGGCAGGTAAACAAACCGGCCCGGCCCACCAGGGGGCTTACCCTGGCGTGCCGCATGCCAAAGGTTCCCGATCCCTGATTTAGCAAACTGCTAAATGATGATAATGCTTCAAAAGTATGATTTGGTTGTGACCTACAACACACCCAGTAAATTCATGGTCACTACAGATGCACTTTTCAGAGCAGTGGCTCCAATGAAATCAAAGACGACTTTAGGGATGGAGATGCAAGCCCATGTAGATTAGATTGTAAAATCAATTGCCACAGCTAACAGGAACTGCAACAAATGAGAGAGGTAACAGAAAGTTGAATAACTGGGAATCTTTAAAGAAGTGATAATTAAAGGGTGACCTGAAGAAACAAGAAGTTGCTATCCAAGTATAAGACTATTGGAACTTCAGACATGAAGTTGTGGTGCTTTTCAAGACCAGTAAGGTAATTCCAATAAGCCTCTGGAAAAAAATGCTATAGAAGAGCCATAAGGGTCATTTAGGAATTGAGAAGTGCAAACAATGAGCATGAGGTGCGCCGTATTGGCCGTGGCTCAAGTATGACATTAGTAATGTGGTAGGAAACTGCTTTTCATGCTTGAAATACCAGACATGCCAACAGGCAGAGCCACTGAGACCTCATCCAGTTCCACAAAGGCAGGCATTGACTTATTTACCTAGCAATCAAATAATTTAGTAGTCACAGATTATTATTCTCTGTATCCAGAAACTTGCACACTCATAGTACCAATAGTAAGTCAGTGGCAGATGGCATGAAGGGAATCTTCTTCAGACATGGAATTCCAGATGAAGTTGTTAGTGATAATGGGCTGCAATTTTCCAGTGCAGATTTTAGGCAATTTGCCATAGATTGGGATTTTCATCACAAAACATCAAGTCCAAATTACCTCCAATCAAATGGACTTGTGGAAAGGTCTATACGGACAGTAAAGAACCTTAAGACGACTTTTGACAGTGGGGATGATTTGTATAAAGTGTTACTGGTTTACTGAAGTGCAGCCCTGGAGAATGGCTTTTCTCCAGCTCAGGTGTTAATGGGAAGAAGGCTCAGGTCTAATTTACCAATTACTGAAATCTCATAACAATGAAACCATATGGAAGATGAAAGGAAATCAGAGGTGGAAGCAGAAATGTTATTTTGACAAAAGGGCCCATGATCTCCCATCTCTTAACCCAGGTAATAGAGTGTGCCTGAGGAATCACACGTCTAATACTTGGACCAAAGGGGTACCATTAGAGAACAACTGCATCCAAAGTTTTATGTAATCCAGACAGACCGGGGGACACATGTTGATGTAATCAAAGGGATTTATAAGTAACCCCAGAAAGTTCCAACAAATTGACAGGTGATGTGGACTCTGGCATTTCTCATCTGATCTGACTGATTGTTTAAACACACAAGGAGAAGCTATCAAGGAACAAGAGAAATACTCAGACCCTAACGAAAGGCTGATATGGAGAGGATCAGAATGGGAGATTAAACTTCCCGAAAGACTCAGATTTGCTAACCTGCCTGGAAAAGGAATATTTGAGGAAAGTGAGTGGTAAAGACTCACTCAAGAGTGATATGCTAGTAACCTCTCCTTTCTTGGTTGTTGACACCTAGAAAAAGGGAAGATGTAGAGCTATGTTTGTAGAAGATTATAATTTAGAGATGGTCCCTCCTAAGGCACAATATTATTAACATAGGAATTTGGAGCTGTGCCCTGGAGGTGGGTGTTGGGAACACAGCATGGCTGTGTGTTGCAGTTCACCAGCGATGATCTCTGGTTTGTTTTATTAAGATTTATTTCCTTTTTCATTCACTGGTTTGTTATTTAAGGACCTCCCCCCCAATCATTGCAAAAATTAAATATTTTTTAACAACAAACTAGTATATTTGCAAGTGTTAATAATCTGCAAACTCAATAGCTCAAGTCTGCATTTTAGCCTCAGATAATATGAAAAATAAAAATGGGAGTTTAAGCCAATGTCACTTTCCATAAATCAGGTCTTTAAACAGTTTTGGTCAAACTCATCCTGGGTCAATTCTATTTGCATTGGCAGAATTATGCCGGGGTGACTGTATCCTCTCCACCCCCAATCTCTAGTTAAATTGTCTGGTAAAGAGTAATGTTCATCCACATCCTATTAAATGCCAACTCTAGCACTCATTTTATTGACACTGTGGCCAAAGCCATCAATCTTAACCTTCTATCTCCATACATTTTAATAACTCCTCCCACTGGTCCCTCATCTTTCCCCCCAGTGACTGACAAATGCTGTTGCTTTCTGATTGTACTGATTCACACTCTGTGCACACTGTGGAAAAGAGGTAGTGAAATGATTTACTAATGATTTGGTTTCAGCCACATGTGATTGCTTCTCTTAACATTTTTAATCTCTAGAAGTCCTTAAAAACATAAGATTTGCTGCTAACACTTGCACTTTTTTGCTGAGTAATTGCAATACATAAACTAAATATATATTCCATGATGCTATATGCTCTGAAACTTGTTCTTTCAAAAAGCTTTTACTATACTTCCTTCCCAGGCTTTCAAGCGTTTTTGTCTCTTCTGGAGGCCTCAAGTTTAATTAGTTGATGCACTCTTCTTCCTTTCTAATCCCATCTACAGTTCAGAGGCACGTAAAGCCACAAAGCAAGATAATAAGCAATAAATGGAATAATTAATTCAATGCACTGAAACTAATTTTAATTTATATTTCTCCAAGATTCTCACAAGGGAGAGGAGAATCTGGAGTTCCAGGGACTGAATGTTGTGGGGAAAATGTTCCTGTAAAATTAAAAGCTTTCAACTACTAAGATCAGAAGGGAAATTAATAACCAAAACGTGCTTTTGAAAAAAGTTGAAAACCTTTTTAATCACAACCTACCTTGTTTGCAAAGTGCATTAAATACGATTCTGTACCTGTATCTACTGGCTAGTCCAAACAAGAGTTCACTTTTATTTCATTGATGAGGTTTAGATCACTAAACGGGACTATAAAGAAGTTGTTGTTCAGAGATAGATGGGAAGGAAATTATGTTCAGAAGAAAGTATCAGTTACCTTTTGGACCATGAAGTGTCTGGAAAGGTACAGATCATGGCTCTCTGGGAGGCCAGCCAATGCAACAGGATTGGTGTCCTGCCATAATAGCTCATAACCCAACAGAAATAAATCTCTATGGTAGATTTAACTGCATGGAAGAGTTCCTCAGCATGACCTCTTCTCTCCCTCCACTCTGTTTTTGGTACATTAAGGCCACAGTCAACAAAGCACTGACTTATGCTTAACTTTAAGAATGTGCTTGAGCTTAAATCCTCTTGACTTCAAAGAGCACATGTTTACTTAAGTCCTGCCCTAAATAAGAAAACTTTTCTGAATCTGGGCCTACAGACCTTATCTCCACACCCTTGTCTGTGCTGCAAATTGGAGTAACTCTTCTCCGATCACAGATGTTGAGGCTGACAATCTCAGTGGCCCATCTTTTTCTGGCTGCAGTTTAAGAAGCATGTTAATACTTTACAATGGGTGCAGGGAAAAGCCAGCAGGTTCTTCTTTTGTTTCCTAAAACATATTGCCCAGTGCTCTTGTTTTATGAAAACCTATTTATATATGTACATATCCTTTCAGTACAAAGGAAACAAATAAGCAAGCACCTTGTAAAGAATCTCACTACATGCCAGCAAGTGAAAAATCTTTAGTTATCTGATCCAATTAAATCACAGTATATTACAAAGGCTGTAAATATGATGGTGTACAAAGCAAATCAGAAGTTCAAATCTCATCATTAAGAATGCATCTTTGCCTTAGGACATCCCTCATGCCTAGAGGCTGCATTGCAGGGGACTTCATCTCTTGTACCCTCCCTGGTGGCCTTTTCCTTGGCCCTGCAATGGCCAGTCCCAGCCAGCTTCTCCTGACTCCCAATCAGGTCTTCTTGGCTTGGTCTTCTGGACAAGGCACATAACAGTTTGCTCCCTTTCCAAGGTTTCTAAAGGTCCAACTTAAAATTTACAAACAATTGTAAAGAAGACTTATAGCTCTTCTGACCCTGTCAGGCTTGACTGAAAAACTCCGCTTCCTATCTTTCTCCTGTCCCCTGCAAAAATTCTCTTGAACTGGTTCTTCCCCAGCAGGATTCCCCCCACCACTTCCCTTTGCTGGAGACTCCAGCAGTTTACCTCTGATGATCTCCCTGTAGGCCCTATCTCAGGGCTCCACCACAGGAGTCTGCTCTCCTACCAGGGAGTGACTCAGCCTGACTGCCACAAACTCTTCCCAGAGAGACCCTCCCTTTGTTACTCTCTCCAGAGTCTTCCTCCCTCTTTTGAGTTCCCAGCCCTATTTAAGTAGTACTCTCCCCTGCTGCACCACAGCTAGGATCAGTCTTTTTAATTAAGCTCCGTTACACCCAGCTGGGGTCACTAATTAGCCCTCATGTTGCCAGCTCATCAGAAGCTGAGGGATAGTTGCTAAATCATGGGCAAGGATGAGCCCAGCTTGCCTCAAAGAGCCAGCCAGTCCATGATGCTAATAAATAACTGTGCCAAAGTGTCACAGTACAAAACTTCATGGTAATGATCCCACTGCACATTGCAAAGTAGCTTGTGGAGCATAAAACTAACAAATATGTTGTGTTGATAGTTCAATCACAGTATGGTTTTTAGAAAGTCATCAAACAATGGCTTGTTATGCCAGAAAGCACAGCTTCAGCCAATAGCTTTATGCAAAACATAGATATTTAAGAATCCTTACATTGCACTTCTAAGTGCCATAACATGCTTCTAAGTGTCATATTATGCTGTAAAGTGCAGCAAAACCCAACCAAACAAGCAAACAAAATCCATACTTCGCTTTCTGCTACTTTCAGACATTAACTCTATGGCTTTCATAATAGCACAATTCCACAGCATTCGATTTTGGTTAAACTCTTCAGGCTATGCATGGGTTCTTTATTTCTTTCTCTTGATTGACAGTTCTGTTCCTTTGGCCACTCAAAGTGGACTATTAATCTAGTCCTTTCCCTCTGACTCTGCATCAACATTAGTATATTTGATGGGCTCATTTGACATGAGAGCCTGATTGCTAAATATTGCAGGTGGGCTCAATGGAGTTTTAAAAAAGAAAAATCAAATATTCTTCTGGAAGAGAAATAAGATGGATGTGGCCAGAAAAAAAAAAGTGGATGGAGGGCTTCCCCATAAAAATCAACATTGTCTTATGTTTCGCAGAGTAAAAAAGGAACAGGAGTCATGGTGGATTATTTTAGCTGGCTCAGATCCTTATATTGTTTGTTTTTGCTGCTAGGGAAACATGGTAGAATGCTTTCTCTGGCCACTTAATTTAGAAACTTAATTTCACATCAGCCTTCTCATTCATGCAACTCAAGAGAAAACATAGGGTTACTTAGTAGAGGGATCGCTTCCTTGACAGCATGTATTAATGTACATATGATGCACAATTCTTCAGTAACATAATTTTGCAAATCAGTATAATCACTTTTTTAGTCAAATCTGTGCATCAACTAGTTAGATTTATAAAGCAGTTGCTCCTTGGGTGAATGAGATCAGAAGTGCTACTAGAACCGTGTTTGGGTGTTCAGAGTCACTTCATGTTTCATGGAAGTAGCCAATTGAACTGTCCTCATGTTTCTGATGTAGTAATATCTGAGATACAACACAATTACTAATTTGTTTCTTTTCGACCAGAGATAACTATAGGCCACAAAACTTCAATCTGTGTTGAGTTCCAAGTTTCTAACTGCTCCAGAATTCAGACTTGGGATTCCAGGTAGGTCTTAATCAACAAATTCAAATCAAGGTTTTGGAATCCATATATTAAAATCTCCAGAGTTTGGGGCGTGGAGATGAGGGTTCTGGGTCTGTCATCTCTTTTGGATTCTGTATGCTCAGTTTCGGGCTCATATTCTTTCCTACCCAACAGAATTTTCTGTTTTCCTGAAAGACTGTGACTCTGTATATGTTACAGTGAGGGCTGTCTTTCATGCAAGCTGTGAAACTTAAACCTCTACTTAAAAATGGACAAGTACTTGTATTGCACCAACCACCACCTCCATGGTCAGTAATTAGCAGTCTCAGCTGCGAGGCCAAGTATTCTAATGGGCATGGAGAGTGTACTGTCTTATTATACCTGTGTCACCCATCCAGATCAGAGCTAAGGTATGTTGGTGGGGCAGTGTGGGGAAGCTGCTCATGCTGTAGTTGTCCTATGGATATATGGAGCTTTTCACCCTCCAATGCTGTCAATTCAGTACTCTTCACATGCATTACACATCCCACATATTAAAAATTAAAAAGTATGTGGTGCTTCTGCTATATTGTAAATATAAAACTTTTGTGTTTTTACACCTGGATATACCTTGTGTTTTCTCCACTGCATTATTTTTTTAATGTAGCAGAAGAGAACATGCCACACTGTGAACAATTTCAAACTCTTATAACCTTGCCATTGCTAAACAAAGTCTCCCATTCATTTCAGAGGCACTTGTTTTCTTTGGGAACTAAATCATAGCAAGTTGAATGTCAAAAAAAAATAAACTGTGTTGGAGTTCTCTGAACACCATGAAGTGGCAAACTTATTAATGTGTTTTGAAAAAAAGGCAAAACAACATATTATCACACTTGTAAATCAGAAGCAGTCAAATTATATGATATCAGGCTGTTCCAAAGTGTTATCTTTGAGCTCAGAATAACTATATGAGTAGATAATCTATTTAGCGTTATAAACCTCTAAAAACATGGGGTTATAATGAAGTGCCTCCTCAAATATAACTAAACCATTGCTGCTTTGAATTCAAATGAATAGCAATTGACAGATAACCTCAGTAACTAAAATTCACCCTGCAAAACATATAATACATCAGTAGTAAGGGTTTTAAACAGATAATCATAGTTCTCCATAAAGTAACAGTAGCAGTTTTTGCTTGGCATTGAAGGGGCTATTTTAATTTTCCAGCTAAAATATATACAGTATGTATTTGTAAAAAAGCTGTAGAAGTATACCTTTATCTGGTACACCAAAATGGAGCACTTTTCTATTTTGGGGGTACATAAACACTATTTTATAGACTGTCAGGTGCGTGAGGTAATATATTTTATTGGACCAACTTTGGTTGGTAAGAGAGATCCCACAGAGCTCTTCTTCAGGTATGGCTATGACTATGGGTATGTCTAGGTGAGAATTTGTGCTCCTGTTTTACCGAGAGTTAATTGATTGTCAGTTAACTTGAGTTAACACACAACTGTAAAATGCCAGTCTAGACTCTCCATAAACTTGTGTACCAGGTCACTGATGTTGGTTGTTTATTCTAGGCTGGGTCCTAAGGTTAAACCACAAGCATTTGTGTCCTAAAACAAATATTTGAATATGTCTCAATTAGCATTTACAGAAGTGTCAGCTGACTTGAGTTAACTTGCAATTAATCAACTCTAGTTAAAAGAACAGGAGCAGGAGCACTACTTCACATGTAATCCTACCATATGTGTTTCCTGGAAAAGATGAGGCTATTTTGAGGAAGCCATTCTGATCTGTAATCTTTCATAAAATCTTCAAAGACCAAGGACATTCAGGACAAAATTATGTTTAGTCGACGGTTCAGCAAGGTTAGAATTAGTTACACTCCCGTCTTGGCATCATTTTATTTTCATGCAGGTGTCAATTAAAGATGGAGCAGCATTCACACACTTTGAATTTTTGGCTCTATGAAAAATGATATTTCAGCTTAAAGCCCTGGGGGGGCTATCAAATTATAATGTCTGATAGGAGCCAGACCAAAACTGGAAGAAAAGCTCTCAAGGCATTTATGAAGATGATTTTAAAATAGAGAGCATCCTGATGTGCAACAGAGAGTAATGATCATACCAGGCATAAGTCTGTGTAACCTCTGAACATCAGCAGAAATGAGGGGAGTGATGATAGTTGGTTCTGTAGCGACTTTTATATCCATACCAAGATGCCTTATGTTGCCATGTATTGCAGTCAAGATGGCATAAAAGTGGTGAGCATATAGGAGATAATGAAAGAGCAAAGACAGAGATTTGTTTCTTTATAAATAGAGGAAGAGAAAGAATAAGACATTCAATGCATTTGTATATCTCCTATATGCTCATCCAACCTGTCAGTGGTGGGTATCTCCCCCCTGCCCTTGCTTGGACTGCTCAAATGTTTCAGACTCCATGTAGCCCATCTTTAATTTTGAGTCAGTTATATGTATCAGTAGCAGCTCAATCAATACAAAAAAGAAAAAAATAGGTCTCTACCACTGTGCTTCCTCGCTGGCTGCCTAAAGAAAAAAATGTCCTCCCTTGGTTTCCCCCTTTGTGCGCACTTAATCAAATTAACTTGAAATAGAAAAAATGATATACAGATCAAAGGAAAATGTTTAACTATAAATTACCTGTTGTCTCATGGGACATGCTCACCTCCCTTCAAACAGAGTAAATTCTAGAGCGGTTTTCTGTCTCTTAGCCATTTCAAGTCAACTAAGGATATTTTACATAATCTGAGACCAATAAGGGGATAGGGGTATCCAACTTCTAGACTCTAATGAGCCAGGTTACATGACAGTTTAGGGCCTGCTGAGATTGGAATACAGAGACATTTGAGACTTGAGCATTCAAATCAAGCCTAGGTTAGCAGTGACTAAAGGTCATTGACTGTCTGAGTGTTCTCTGGTATTGTTCTCTTATTTTTTGATTTTTAAATTGATATCTGAACCTGTTTTTTCCCCTATTTTATTATGACTGGCTCTTAAGAACTTGCGAAGCTCCCTGAGATACCTGTGCTGGTAGGTGAGACTGACTCTTTTAATGCGTGAAATTTTATTGTGTAAAATAAATTAGTGATGTGATCACTTGAAATGAGTTAATAATGTCACTGGTGGCCTCAGTACACTGAGACCTCTGATCCCTCCCTAGAGATTGTCCCTACAGGTCAGGACTATGGGACATTGGTCAAGAGGAGAAAGAAGTTAATTTTGCCATTGCATAGGCTATAGATAGAAGAAATAACTTGGTTTCCATGGTCTCAGTCCTTCACCTTTCGCAAGTGCTAAGTTTAGTTAGAAAACTTTTAAAAGAAGAATCTCTTCTCCTTTACCACTTGATTGCAGTAAAGAAATTTATGACGTATAACATATAGTGTTTGTAATTCATATATCTTCCTGCAGCATTTCTACAAATGTAATACTAATAAAAGCTGAAGTCACTCATTCTGCCCATTATCCTCCTCAAATACTAAATTGTATCGATAGTGTTAGACCTCTGTATGTTATGTGTCATTATAGTAATATTTGCTAGTCATTCTGCAGTGGAAGGTATGCTAGTGTTTCAAGAATTTTCTTAATTTAGCCACAGAGATGAGCTCTGCGCTAAAACTTAGAGTCTGAGGTCCAGTATGGGACCACATTAAAAACAAATTGGCCATTTTAAAGTTCTTTGACTGCAAAAGCAAATTAAAATAATGTATTCCTAGTGCTCTAGTGCTTTTTTGGCCAACTCCAACGGTATTTTGCAAAAAAAAAAAAAAAATGTTTAAGCTTTCATCCTAACTGTGGACATTTATATTATAAAATGTGAGTTAATTAGTATTTCAGAACCGGTCATTGCAGATCAGCATTATCTTTATTCAAATAAATTTAATATATATAATTGTATTAATGTTAAGATGGCTCCATGCTACAGACCGACATAAGGCAGTTGGAGGAC
This sequence comes from Lepidochelys olivacea, assembly GCF_965140295.1. NCBI lineage: Eukaryota > Metazoa > Chordata > Testudines > Cheloniidae > Lepidochelys > Lepidochelys olivacea. The sequence goes on along the minus strand of NC_140411.1, from coordinate 68,889,829 downwards.
ACTGGGTAAAATTTTCAAAATGGCCTATGACATAAGAGTTGGAATCCCATTTACAAAAGTTACTTAGACACTTAGGGCTAGAGTTAGAAAGAGCATTTAGGCTCAGTATTGCAACGACTAACTCCTCAATATCCTGCTGCCCAGTGAAATTTGCTGAGTTAGGCACTGCTGCTCCCCATGCATTGTATGGGGAAAGTTACGCCCCTCAAGCAAGTTTGGCAGGGGAATGCCTAGTTTGAGAATCCCACCGGTGTCTACATGTGAACCAAGGTGCAGAGTAGCTTGTTAACTGTAGGTGGTGGTAGGACTTAGGTGGCTTTGCACATGCCCACCAGTGAAAACGTAGGCACCTGCAGGGTTATGTGGCAGGACTTTTGTGAATGTTGTTTGCACCTAAAGGTTGGAGTTAAGTGCTCGAAAGAGGTAGTTAGACACCTAATTCCCACTGAAAATTTAGCCTTTAGGTTCCTACATCAATGGGATGACTGTTTTGAAAATGGGACTTAGGTTGCTATGTCACTTGAGCATTTTTGAAATTTTTATCCGCTCTCTTTCAAATAAATCCTGTGGTGCTGTTGGAATATTTATGGTTACAGGCTCATTTAAAGATGCTATCAAATATATATTTTGATTGCCATATTAAAACAGTACTATAATACAATACTTGGCAACAACACTCCTCAACGTGTTAGCAAACTACATCCATAGGTGCTCGAACTAGCACCGCTGCCGCACACCATGGCTTGAAGTAATTTCCATTATATACAGGGTTTACAGTTTGGTTAAATGGCTGTTAGCACCTCTCCTATACAAATTGTTCCAGCATCGCTGACTACATCCTGGCTCATGGTTCAAGTACCACTGAGATGTCAGCAATCAGTCAATTGATAAAGACTTGGCCAGCCAACTGGGAGTACTTGATTGGCAAAGCTAGGGTTCCAAAGAGATTATATTGATTTAATTAAGGTTAATTTATGCACTGATAGCTAAATATCTTTCAAGTAACAGTGGATTCCCACTGTTGACATTTGTTGATACCATATGGCAATACCCGATTTGAGTGTAATGTGTCTCATTAAAACAAACAAAACAAATCCAACTAGATCTTTCATTAAAAGGACCTTTGGATTTCTAAGAATGAGACTCAGAAGCTTGCATAAAACATGGAACATATCACAAAGATCAATCTTTGTACATGCTACCAGATTTTAGGAGTTCACCACTAAAGCAGCTTGAGTGTTGCTTTGTCCTGGTAGTCACTGCACAGGATGCTGAACTCTCTATTGCAATGAATTTGTTCTAATATGGGCAGGGGTGAAAGTAAGTTGACTGACTTTCCGGTACGCTGGGGCCAGCTCTTTCCGGTACGCTGGGGCCAGTCAGAGCCAGCCCCAGCCCGCCCTGTAAGGTAAGTGCCCCCTTCTCCTCCCCCCTCTCCCACTGGGGTAGCAGCAGCAGCCCAGGACTCCCGGGGCTATTCAAAGGGCCTGGGGCTCCACTGCTTTTACTGCCCTGGTCCTTTAATTAGCCGCCGGAGCCCTGGGGAAGCAGCGGGGCTCCAGCGGCTATTTAAAGGACCGGGGTGGCAGAGTCAGCTGGAGCCCCGGGCCTTTAAAATAGTTCCTGGAGCCCCCACTACCCCAGGGCTCTGGGGGCTATTTAAGGGGCCTGTGGCTCCGCTGCTTCTACTCGTTGTTGTACAATGAAGTCCACTCTCAAAGCCCTCTACTTAAGTTGACCATGTTATGCAAGATCAGTGTTTGAAATAATAGTTTGAAATAACATGGGTAATTGTCTACTATGAGTAACTACTCCCATTCTAGACAAATACATTTTTTTCCCAGAATTTGAGATGAGCCATCTGTTCTCTCTCTCTCTTTTTGGGGGAGGTCTTTGACACATAATCTGAGCTAATTCTTGTTTGTTCCTTGATAAAGAATAATTTATGGATGTGGTATTTATTTTAGCAGTTAGTTTGAAAATCAGGCAAGGCTGAGTTGCAGGGGAGGAATCTTGCATTCAGGAGAGCAGATATGCTTCTAGTGAGCTCCTGAGTGGTCACTAGAGAAAATACTAATAGCTTTGGAACTCTCCATCAAATTTGTATGTCATATCTGGGTCATAAGAACAACAGGTCACAGCCAAAGCAAAGAAAAAAGATCTGAAAGACACTTTTTAGTGTTGAAATAGGATGATGGACACAAGCCTATAGCTCTGCTTTATCCTCAAGAGGCAAGAACAGCATTCTGATACAAGGAATGCAGATCTGTCTAATGCTGTGTCTTTCTTGTCCACTGGGTGATGTTGCATGGTTATTTCAGCTCACCATGTGCATGATACTCTGATGCATTGTTACCAAACAAATGGACCTAAAGGAATCTTTCCCATATTCAGGATGAAATAGTAACGGCTAGAATGTTTAGTATTCCAATATGTTGCTGCTCTGACAACAGCAATGATCCACAAATATTTGATCAGAACATCAATTTTATCCATGTTCTCATTTTCAAATTTGAACATATTATACTATAATGTACCACTCATTATATCTTGCTGCAGAATGCAGCAATGTTGAGCATCGAAACTTCTCTGATCTGTTAGTCTTTCTGTTGCTTTTATCTATATATTCTATAAAATATTCTATATTTTTCTCTTAAAAGTTGTTACTTCTAACACAGTACAAGCACTTTTATCTAATTATCATGGGGGACAATGAATAATTTGGATAATTGAAGATGAACTGCACATTGAATTACTTGCCCTTGCTGTTTTAAAATGAGGACAGCCTCAAACCAAGGGTGGTTTGTATTAAATTTAATTACTTTCCCCTGTGACTTGCATAGTAGAGGTATGGCTACTAAATGAGGGCAGCTACCATTCTCTTTGCTCTTCTCTATGGTTCTTCCTAGGAGTTGTCTTACAACACAATGCAGTGAACAAATTTAAAATATTATTTTAATGTAATGATGAATATGTTTTTATATTATACTTAGTTCATAGACATCATTAGCGCTCTCTGTCTCACTCCACCCCACTTCATACAATTAAAACATTTAAGAGAGAACAAACCCCCCTGTATTAAAGGAGTTTTCTTGCCTATTTAGTATTTCTATTTAATATCTAATATTTTGTTGTCAGAGATCAGTGACTTTGGTAATCTAACATTTAAAATGGCTATGGATTGTTCTTGGAGACCAAAATAAAGTAGATAGGTGGCAGGAACCTAATGAGACAACAAAAGCTATATTATCAGAGTGCTTAGGGGGGAACACCCATACTGGATCAGCCAATGGTCCATTAAGTTTGGTGTCTTATCTAACAGTGACTGGCACCAGATATTTTGAAGGAAGGAACCCTTTATGACATGAAATAGGTACACCATCATTATGTATTAAATGTACATAAATCTTTTGACACATCTCATGCATACATGTTAATTAACATAGATAGGTTTATTTAAAGTCACCAGTAAAAATATACTTAAAAAACAATGACTGATCTTCAGTTGGTATAAATCAGTGTGGCTATATTGGCTTCAATATAGTTGTGCCAAAATTCATTTACTAAGGATCTGGCCCTAAATCTTAAGACTAAGATGATGAGAACAATAAAGGGAAACATTGTATAATTCCGGGCTTGATATATGAAAGTTCCTTTTTTGCTCTGAAATTTGTCCCCATTCTCTTTACAGTCTATATACTAGTGTTGTACGATACTATTTCAGCTGGTAATGTAGGGTAAAATTTTCAAAAGCCCCTAACTACTTTGGAATCAAAGTCCAATTTTTCAAAATCTTAGGAACCTGAGTCCCATTTGACTTTTTTGTGATACTTAGGGTCTTGAATATCTAAGTTCCATTTCCAAAAGTGACTTAGGCACTTTCTAAAATGTTACCCATAATCCATTCCTTAGGGTTGATTTTGTTTAAGGTTCCCAATTTTTATGTCAGTGTTTTGCTAGGATAGAGCCTGATTCATAGCACATTGAAGTCAATGGAAAGAATCATATTGACAATGACTGGGCTTTCATAGAATCATAGAATCACAGGACTGGAAGGGACCTCGAGAGGCCATCTAGTCCAGTCTCCTGCACTCAAGACCCCTATCTAGACCATCCCTGACAGGTGTTTGTCTAACCTGCTCTTTAAAGATCTCTAATGATGGAGATTCCACAACTCTCTTGGTAATTTATTCCAGTGTTTAACCACCCTGAGTGTTAGGAAGCTTTTCCATAATCTTTTTGAGTACTGAAGTTAAGATGGCTCATCTGTAATTCCCAAGGTTGTCCTTATTTCCCTTTTATAGATTGGCACTATATTTGCCCTTTTCCAGTCTCTGGAATTTCTCCCATTTTCCATGATTTTTCAAAAATAAATCGCTAAAGGCTCAGATATCTCCTCAGTCAGCTCCTTGAGTATTCTAGGATGTATTTCATCAGGCTCTGGTGACTTGAAGACATCTAACTTGTCTAAATAATTTTTAATTTGTTCTTTTCCTATTTTAGCCTCTACCCTACCTCATTTTAACTAGCATTCACTATGTTACACCTCCAATCGCTACTAAAATTTCTGGTGAAAACTGAAACAAAAGAGTCATTTAACACTTCTGCCATTTCCATATTTCCTGTTGTTATTTCCCCCCCCCCGTCATTGAGTAACGGGCCTACCCTGTCCTTGGTCATCCTCTTGGTTCTAATGTATTTGTAGAATGTTTTCTTGTTACCCTTTATGTCTCTAGCTAGTTTAATCTCGTTTTGTGCCTTGGCCTTTGTAATTTTGTCCCTACATGTTTGTGGTGTTTGTTTATTATCATCCTTTGTAATTTGACCTAGTTTACACTTTTTGTAGGGCTCTTTTTTGAGTTTCAGATCATTTAAAATCTCCAGTTAAGCTCAGGTGGTCTCTTGTCATACTTCCTATCTTTCCTATGCAGTGGAATAGTTTGCTCTTGTGCCCTTAATAATGTCTCTTTGAAACACTGCCAACTCTCATGAACTGTTTTTCCCCTTAGACTTTCTTCCCAAGGTCTCTTACCTACCAACTCCCTGAGTTTGCTAAAGTCTGCTTTCTTGAAATCCATTTTCTTTATTGTGCTGTTTTCCCTCCTACCATTCCTTAGAATCATAACTCTACCATTTCATAATCACCTTCAGCCAAGCTGCCTTCCACCTTCAAATTCTCAATCTGTTCTTCCCTATTTATCAAAATCAAATCTAGAACAACCTCTCCCATAGTAGCTTTCTCCACCTTCTGAAATAAAAAAAATACCTCCAAAACACTCCAAGAATTTGTTGGATAATCTGTGCCCTGCTGTATTATTTTCCCAACAGATGTCTGAGTAGTTGAAGTCTCCCATCACCACCAAGTCCTGTGCTTTGAATGATTTTGTTAGTTGTTTATAAAAAGCCTCATCCACCTCTTCTTTGTGGTTAGATGGTCTGTAGTAGACCCCTACCATGACATCACCCTTCTTTTTTACCCCTTTTATCCTTACCCAGAGACTTTCAACAAGTCTGTCTCCTACCTTCATCTCAACCTCAGTCCAAGTATATATATTTTTGATATATACAGCAACACATCTTCCCTTTTTCTCCTGCCTGTCCTTCCTGAGCAAGCTGTACTCCTCTATACCAATATTCCAGTCATCTGTATTATCCTACTAAGTCTCTGTGATGCCAAATGTCACAGTTGTGTTTATTGACTAGCCTTTCTAGTTCTTCCTGCTTATTCCCCATGCTTCTCGCATCAATATACAGACATCTAAGATACTGATATCATTTCCCCACTGTGTTCTTTCTTGTGTCTCCACTATCTTCGCTATAATGGCCCAGATTCCAACCCTTCTCCCAGGTCTCCATGTTTTTGACTTATCTGTGGGCTTTTGTCTTCTGCCCCCGTCAAACCTAGTTTAAAGCCCTCCTCGTTAGCTAGTCTGTATCCAAATATGCTCTTCCCCTTTCTTGATAGGTGGACCCCATCTGTGCTTAGCAGTCCTTCCTCCAGGAACTGCATCATGTGCTCAGGGAAGCCGAAGCCCTCTTAGCAACACCATTCTCGCAGCCAGCCATTCACCTCCAGGATGCATCTGTCTCTGCTTGGGCCCCTACATGGATGAGTAGAATGGGGTAGTAGTTAGAGGGCTGGATGAGCCTCGACAATCCCTCCATAACGTCTTGGAGATGGGTCCTGGCAGGCATCACATCTCCTGGGATGCCATGTCAGGCCAACAGGGGGGTGCCTCTGTCCCCCTCAGAGGACAGTCACCAACCACCACGATCCTACGTTTCCTCCTGGGAATGGTGGCTGCAATTCTCCCAGCCTCGGGGGTTCATGGCTTATCCTCCTCCACCTTTGGGGGTTATTCCTTATCAGTTGTTGCCAGGGCAGCATAACAGTTCTTCCTCACTGTGGGCAGTGGGTTGGGAGTAGGGGTAGAGCACTGCCTGTGGCCAGAAGTAACCAGCAGTCAGTGTCCTCCCTGTGACAAAGCCATGTCATCCTCCCCCAGGGGTGTGACAGAAGTCATCTCTAAGTGGATAGCTTTCTCAGCCTTGGATCCTGGATAGTGAGTTTGTGTGTGTGTTTTTTGGGAGGGGGGTGAGAGAACCTGGATTTGTGCAGGAAATGGCCCAACTTTATTATCATGCACATTGTGTAAAGAGTTGTCACTTTGGATGGGCTATCACCAGCAGGAGAGTGAATCTGTGTGTGGGGGGGTGGAGGATGAGAAAACCTGGATTTGTGCTGGAAATGGCCCACCTGGTGATCACTTTAGATAAGCTATTACCAGCTGGACAGTGGGGTGGGAGGAGGTATTTTTTCATATTCTCTGTGTATATATAAAGTCTGCTACAGTTTCCACGGCATGCATCCGATGAGTGGTCCCTTCTGACCTTGAAGTCTATGAGTCTATGAGTCTAAGTGAGCTGTAGCTCACGAAAGCTCATGCTCAAATAAATTGGTTACTCTCTAAGGTGCCACAAGTACTCCTTTTCTTTTTTAGAATCAAGTGTCCAGTAGGAATATGTACAATACAAATGGTACGTTTCAGTGAACATTTTTCCCAGTAAAATTGTTTGTTAGCAAATTTATGGTAGTAAACACAACGTGACCTAGAGCATAGCCAAAGAGAACACATTTTAAAAGCTGCACTGGTATTAGTGGAAAATTTTTTGCAGTATTTACCTATCTCCAGTTCTGATTATGCTAATATTCCTTTAATACAGCCAGGTGTTTTTTCTAGGCTATTTTTCAAATGTTGTGCTTACTTAGGGAAATAATCCCAGAATATATGTTTATAAAACCCCATGAATAACAGCACCACCAATGGTATATTAGAAGTATAAAGTAGTCAGGTTACAGACAGGTGTCTAAATAAGTCTTTCCTAAAACCCTGCTTCTTCCATGTTACCTAGAAGAAGAGTTAATATATTAAAATATATGTATATTTTATTATAAATGTCATGGAAGCATCAAGATGTGCATATTCCAAGACTAAGCTGTTTGTTATTCTTACTCTCTGCATCACATCTAAAATCTGACTGTAAGCTCTTCACATCAGGGATCACGGTCCTGAGCCTGCAACTTACAATGTGAGCAGACCCCTGCACCAATGCTGAGACCTAGCAACATACGTAGTACTCCGTGGGGGCACAAAGGTCTACCCATGCATTGTAAATAGCAGAATGAGAGCTCATCTCTGAGCTTTCTATCTGCTATTTAAATCGACTGATGTACTTTTGTGCACTGTCTGGGTATTATATAATTATAATAATCTTAAAATTTGTCTATGTATTACATTAAAAGATTAAGGCATATTAACAATCTCATTAATTCATAAGAACCTTTACAGTTTGTGGGTCAGGACATTCATGAGCCTTGTGCCTGAATAAAGATGTTTGTCTCTCTCTCCGTGTGTGTATAGAGAGAGAGAGAAAAAAAAATTAGGTTTGTTACAAGATGCTACTTATTTTGGATGTTTCAAAACAATTTATCAAACTCTAGTCACTCCACATGACTTAGTGGGATTTCACATAATTAAACGGGAAGTTAGTTTCCTTTTAGTTCATCTGCCTCTCCTTTTACTCCCTGACTGAGGTTTAAAATGGGATTTATTGGGATTACTTAAAACAGCCCTATAAAAGTCAAGTAAACAACTCTATCACAAAACCTGCATTACAGGATATTGATTTCAGTGGAGTTGCATGAGGATAAAACTTGGCCCCATGTGCATACTGAAATGCCAACCATTATCAGTGGAAAAAGATCAGTAAAACACAATTTGTCTTTCTCTGGGTTCCCCTTTCTCCAAAGGGTAAACACTAGGTGAGATCTCTTATGCTTTTCTAAAGCTTGTATCTCATCCCTGACCACTTGTAATTGGGGTGGGGTGGGGTAGGGTAGACAGACTGCAGTCTTGAAGAATAGTAAAATCGTCATGCTACCTCCCTAGTGCATTGTTATTCCATTTTTATTTTCCTGAAATAAAAAACCCAGTATGGTATAATGCATCTGGAGTTCATTAAAATGAAGCTTGGTAATTTCTGAACACAGAGTTGGTAACAGGATTTACTTTGTTATATACAGAATACTCCATGTAATTGCCCAGTTACTTCAGATGAATTTCCAGAAAGTAAGAATTGTGTTGGCCTTTCATGTGTAAAGCACAGAAGTGGTGTAGAGGGTGCAGAGCAGCATGACATCCATACATACTGATTGTAAGGAAGAAAGTAGCCTGCCGTTGAGGAAAGCAAAGCACTCAGAATGTTGGGTATTATGGAATAACTTTGTTAAATCTAATTGGTGTTGTGCTACTTATGTTTAGAGACTGTATCACTTATTTAAAACGTAAGGGCCCTAGCATGCACTCATGACTTTCCTATTCAATGCCTTCTGAAAGCCCAAAAGGAAATTTGTTTAATACTCTATTTTTTTCATTGTATTTAAATATTTTCAGGGCAGGAAATTAACGGAAAGCTCCAGGAGAGCATGGATTTCATTCATCAAGATTGGATTACTGTAATAGGCTCTACATGGGGCCGCATCTTAAAACCACTCAAACTTCATCTGGTGCAGAACCCAGCTGCCCACTTGGTAAGTGGTGTTTCGTGCACAAAAGCACTGGCATTACATTTCTAAATGTAACTTACAATTAACTCTAACTTTTAAAGCAGCATGAGATTGATCCTCCCTCTATTAAAGTCAATAGAAGTGTTCCTGTAGGCCTCAGTGGCTGCAGGATCAAGCCCTAAAGGCAAGTGATGTAAAGTACATCCAAGTCCACCTTTGTTCCTGTGTGATACTGCATCAGTTGTGATCAGATAAGGTATTCAAGCTAATAACTCTTTGGTTTGAATGAAAAGGGGCTGGAGGAAGAGCATTTCCAGTGCGGGGATCCTTAGCTTTGGAACTTGCTTCCCTGGCTGGTCCAGCAGAGCTTCAACTTTCATTGACCTTTTTCTAGTCTAGGAAAGAACAAAGTGAATGGCTGGAGATAGTGGAAGAATCTCAGATTTGAGTGTTGTGGGGGATTTAGGAGACTTTTTAATGTTCAACATCAATCCAATTTATAGCAATGAACTCTTCTGAAACTTCGTACTAAAACCCAGAAATCTGGAAGGGTGTATGATTATTGTTTCTGCTCCTTGTTTGGATGGCTGAAATTCTTATCAATTGGAAGAGGCAAATCACAAGTCTGGTGTGAACTTGTGTGCAAATGTATTTTTGCAGAATATTTATGAGACTTTAGGTTTTTGTGAACAGTCTGGAAAACAACACTTGTATGAATATTTAAGGAAAATGAATGAAAAGGGTTGTGAATTCTAATGGCTATCTTTGAAATAATGATACTGAACAGATTTTTGCCTTCATATCCCTGCTCTGTTGGCGATTCAATAGGTGGCACTCTTCCCTCTAAGTCAGTATTAAACCAATGCCCTAGGAGGATATTGGAGAGCACTCTGCTAACAGAAGCTGACTAAAACCAATATTTTCACCACTTGTGGCCATCAGAGATTCCACTGCTCTTTTCATAAGAATACGGATGTTAGCCCTGGTGTTCTGGTGAAATTCCAATTTGGATAATTACATTCTGCCTCCCTAAATTTCCCATCTGTTCCTAAAATTGTAGTCTAGTAATAGTGTGTACTGGATCAGAGGTTCTTAAACTTTGTTTGTTGACGGAACCCTTTTCAATTTCTATGTTGATCATGGACCCCAGCTGAGAAACTGATTCACGAAAGTATATGTGTATTTCATGTAAACACATGCTGTTAATAATGCTTTAAGAAAAAAACAGTATGAGTAGTCACAGATATCAATGAGATGGGTGTGCCTGCATCTTATTGCAGAGTCTATCTATCCTTGGTGTGATGGTTGACATGCAAACGCGTAAATCATTCTCCATTTCCAGTCAGGACCTGAACTTTGTCTTCATAGCTGTCATGTCATAGCTGTCATGGGAAAGATAGCAACATTTTCATAGTTTCTGTAGCTAAAACTGGGTACTCTGCAGCAACTATTGGCTAAAACTGGCAAGGTGTCTGTTCCTGAAACTTCATTTACAGTGTGTGGTCACAGGATAGTTTGAGCAGCTCCTGTTCTGCTTTTCCACTCAAACAGCAAGATGACAGCAAAAGTTGAGAACGGCTTCTGAACAACAATCATATTCCTCCATGCTGATATATTTACAGTAAACACTGAGGTACTTTGTCAAAGTTGAAAGGTGAGCAAGGATCCTGTTTCTCACACAGTCAATTGTCATGCTGTTAGTATCCAGAAATTCTGCCAATAGTGGAAACATATCTGACATTCTACCGCTCAGTCTAGTTTTCCAAATCTCTACTTTCTTCTGAAATGCTGCCATCTTGTCACCCACTTCAAGTATGGTTGCATCGCCCCCCTTGTGCAGACAGGTTCAGCGCATTCAACAAATTAAAAATGTCTGCAAAGTATTCAAGCTTCGTGATCCATATCGGGTCAGAAAAGTTTGCAGAGATCTTGGGATTGTGCACAGAAAGATTGTGCACAGCAGCTCTTTACAAAGCTCAAAAACTCTTTCCAACACTCTACTATGAGATAGTCAATACACTTCCATATGAAACAATAATTTGTCAGATACTGCACCCATTTCTAAACACAGCTTTGCAAAAAGACATGAATTTAAAGGCCAGGACTTCATAAAATTCACAACTGTCACAGCTGCATTTAGCACATCATGTAATTTGGGTTCCATTTTCTTTGATGCAAGAGCCTGGCAATGCAATATACAATAAGTTACAATTACCTGTGGATTTATGGCTTGTATTCTTGCTACAACACCACTCCTATTGCCTGTCAAAGCGGCAGCACCATCGGTGCAAACAGCGACACACTTTTCCCATTTCAGCGATGCAAGTTTCATGAAATCGTCCAATAATTTGAATATACCATGACCGGTTGTCCATTCTGGTAACTCCTGACAAGAAAGAAAAATCTTCCAATATTTCCCCCAGCCAAACATAACAAACACAAACTAATAATTGTGCTGTATTACCAACATCGGTTGTCTCATCAAGCTAAATTGCAAACTGTTGCTGTGTACATAGCCTTTCAGTTAGCTGGCATTTTACATAATTCAAAAGCTCTTCAATTCTACTAACTGTGTCATTCGAAAGTGGCATGGCCTTAAGTTTCTTTCTTCATCTTCACTTACCATCACTTTGCATATTTCTACAGAAGCTGGAAGAATCACTTCTTCAATGGTATGGGATTTTTTACTCTTTGCAATTTGAAGCACTTTCAGAGCCTTTTCTGGAACCGATGTTACGTTTGTCATTTGAGTTTTCTATCAATGGTACTCTTCATTGATTAAAAAAAGTCACTGGATTTGTCCTTACATTCCAGGTGTCTTGTTGTGAGGTATCGTTTCAACTTTGCAGGTTTGAAGGGGAAAGGAGTCCAGGAGAGCTGGCTGTATTTCAAGGAATCCCTGTTGAGGTTACAGGGACAAACCATCCCGATGAGTCGAAAGAATAGTAAATATGGCAGGCGACCAGCTTGGCTTAATGGTGAAATCCTAGCGGATCTTCAACATAAAAAAGAAGCTTACAAGAAGTGGAAGGTTGAACATATGACCAGGGAAGAGTATAAAAATATTGCTTGGGCATGTAGGAATGATATCAGGAGGGCCAAATCGCACCTGGAGCTGCAGCTAGCCAGAGATGTCAAGAGTAACAAGAAGGGTTTCTTCAGGTATGTTGGCAACAAGAAGAAAGCCAAGGAATGTGTGGGCCCCTTACTGAATGAGGGAGGCAACCTAGTGACAGAGGATGTGGAAAAAGCTAATGTACTCAATGCTTTTTTTGCCTCTGTTTTCACTAACAAGGTCAGCTCCCAGACTGCTGCGCTGGGCATCACAAAATGCGGAAGAGATGGCCAGCCCTCTGTGGAGATAGAGGCGGTTAGGGACTATTTAGAAAAGCTGGACGTGCACAAGTCCATGGGGCCGGACGAGTTGCATCCGAGAGTGCTGAAGGAATTGGCGGCTGTGATTGCAGAGCCACTGGCCATTATCTTTGAAAACTCGTGGCGAACCGGGGAAGTCCCGGATGACTGGAAAAAGGCTAATGTAGTGCCAATCTTTAAAAAAGGGAAGAAGGAGGATCCTGGGAACTAGAGGCCAGTCAGCCTCACCTCAGTCCCTGGAAAAATCATGGAGCAGGTCCTCAAAGAATCAATCCTGAAGCACTTGCATGAGAGGAAAGTGATCAGGAACAGCCAGCATGGATTCACCAAGGGAAGGTCATGCCTGACTAATCTAATCGCCTTTTATGATGAGATTACTGGTTCTGTGGATGAAGGGAAAGCAGTGGATGTATTGTTTCTTGACTTTAGCAAAGCTTTTGACACGGTCTCCCACAGTATTCTTGTCAGCAAGTTAAGGAAGTATGGGCTGGATGAATGCACTATAAGGTGGGTAGAAAGCTGGCTAGATTGTCGGGCTCAACGGGTAGTGATCAATGGCTCTATGTCTAGTTGGCAGCCGGTATCAAGTGGAGTGCCCCAAGGGTCGGTCCTGGGGCCGGTTTTATTCAATATCTTCATAAATGATCTGGAGGATGGTGTGGATTGCACTCTCAGCAAATTTGCGGATGATACTAAACTGGGAGGAGTGGTAGATACGCTGGAGGGGAGGGATAGGATACAGAAGGACCTAGACCAATTGGAAGATTGGGCCAAAAGGAATCTGATGAGGTTCAATAAGGATAAGTGCAGGGTCCTGCACTTAGGACGGAAGAACCCAATGCACAGCTACAGACTAGGGACCGAATGGCTAGGCAGCAGTTCTGCGGAAAAGGACCTAGGGGTGACAGTGGACGAGAAGCTGGATATGAGTCAGCAGTGTGCCCTTGTTGCCAAGAAGGCCAATGGCATTTTGGGATGTATAAGTAGGGGCATAGCGAGCAGATCGAGGGACGTGATCGTTCCCCTCTATTCGACATTGGTGAGGCCTCATCTGGAGTACTGTGTCCAGTTTTGGGCCCCACACTTCAAGAAGGATGTGGATAAATTGGAGAGAGTCCAGCGAAGGGCAACAAAAATGATTAGGGGACTGGAACACATGAGTTATGAGGAGAGGCTGAGGGAGCTGGGATTGTTTAGCCTGCAGAAGAGAAGAATGAGGGGGGATTTGATAGCTGCTTTCAACTACCTGAAAGGGGGTTCCAAAGAGGATGGCTCTAGACTGTTCTCAATGGTAGCAGATGACAGAACGAGGAGTAATGGTCTCAAGTTGCAGTGGGGGAGGTTTAGATTGGATATTAGGAAAAACTTTTTCACTAAGAGGGTGGTGAAACACTGGAATGCGTTACCTAGGGAGGTGGTAGAATCTCCTTCCTTAGAGGTTTTTAAGGTCAGGCTTGACAAAGCCCTGGCTGGGATGATTTAACTGGGAATTGGTCCTGCTTTGAGCAGGGGGTTGGACTAGATGACCTTCTGGGGTCCCTTCCAACCCTGATATTCTATGATATTCTATGGTTTCATTGCTTCATTTGACAGGATTTGTAAGCATACAATGCTTTGCAGTCATCCATCACTAAATGCCATAAAACGTAAATCAGTATAACTTTTGTCAAACTTTCTGTTCTTCATTTGTTTCTTGCTTCTTGACTCTGCATTGTCCATGGCTTCAGAACGTGCAGTGAGATTAATTTTTAATTTTTTCATAGTATTTTGCAGACCTCCTGTGCAGTCTCTAAGGACCCCCTTGGGTCCATGGACCCCAGTTCGAGAACCTCTGGACAGTTTGAGAACTGCTGGATAATTTACATGGGTACCTTTTTATAGAGGAACTTTTACCTGTTCACACAAACTCACTGTTGCATCTCTGCAAACAAGCCCAAGGGCTCAATCTTTCAAGCCTCCCATGTGCAGAACTGCCACAGAGCTCAGCACACGTAGGCTCTGCCGGATTTGCGTACACAGAGTTGTGAGTAAACCAGCTTTGTGACTAACTGGCCTGGCAAATTTCAGTATCTTAAAGCCAAACAGTATGACTTTAAAAATCAACTTGTAGCAAATGCCTGACAGGAAATTATTGTGATTCTTTAAGAATAAGGTAAAGCAACCTGGTAAGTAGTAATGTAGTGTTGCATCCTAGTAGCAGAGTTCTGGATTACTTGGTGCCTAGAGATAAAAAGATGTGGGAGGCCAATAAATAATGTGTTAGAGAAACGTGCAATGCATATATTGCATTTGCCTGTGTATCTCTCTCTTAGTATCACTAAGAATAAAGCAAATGGTGCCAGGTGATACTGAGTCAGACCGTAGTTGTTTTTTATTTGGAAAGAAAGGATGAATGGGGTGGGGGAGTTAGATCCAGCTTAGAGTATCTCTTTGAGCTCAAGCAATTAGGTGGAGCTGAGTCTAGGTAAAAGGATTTCATTACTCTCATGAGAAGGATAGAGGAGATTGTTGATCAGGAAAATCAGTATAAAGAGATAATAGAGCTGCTCTGTTTGTTTCTGAGTTCAGGCTATTAAGCTGTATAAAATAAATAGGCCAAAGATTCAGTTGCCCTTTGGATGAAAAAGCTGGTTGGTTTTTTGTTTGCTTTTTTTTTTTTGCCTTAACATGGGCCTTCTGTTAACTCTCTCTCTAGCTGTCAGATTTTGTCTTGGCCATGCCTTTCTAATGGTTCTAATGTTAAATGATGAATATTGTTCCTCCACACCACTCTCTCCTCTACCGTCACCTTCTTTCCCCCCTCCCATCACAAAGCCAATCTGTAGCCCACTCTATATTGTCCTGGCCAGCTTCTCCTTCAAATGTCTTTGTGCTTTTTCCCAGGCTGCCTCCTGCTCCCTGATAAAATCCATTAAGCCGCTACCTTCTCTTCTCTCCAATTCTTAAGATTCACCTCTGCAATGCTGATCATGGCAGGGCAGATGGACAAGCTGTGACTGTCCTTTCTTCCCTTTAGAACCTCCCACAGTTGGGCTATTCCCATCCTCCTACCTCTATCCCAATTTAAAAAAATCCAACTGGCAAGACCTGGCCCCAAATCTAGTGGATCCATAAGCCATTTGCCTGCAGGCCTTGTGCCTCTACATTGACTCTGGCCTCAAAAAACCTCCTCCGGTGGCTCCCAGATAGTGGTGGCTCTTTGTCATAGGGAACCCCTCATACAAAAGGTTAACCCTGTATGTCTTTTACAGGGCACCTAGACAGAGCTAGACAGGGGAATGACAATGTGTGTGTGTTTTCCCTGTCACTAGCTGCGATACTCCTTTCCCTGGCCCACATAGTCTCTCCATTTGGTGGGTGGGAGAGGGAGAAGGATGGGGCCTTTAAAAATGTTATAATACTAAATTAATATGAACTCATTCTTAACTCTCACTGCAAATTTTGTGGTATAATGGATCCTAGTTTGGGCTACAGACACTTAAGTTTAGTCTAACAAGTGAAATGAGTCATTCAGGGTAGACATTTGCTTACATCACAAAATAAAATATCACCAAAATATGATACATGCTCAAGAACGGAGCAGGCTAGAAATAAGAAGAATGTTTGTATCTCCATCTTGATTTGTTTAAGAAGAGCTGCGTTACATAGTTTTGTACAGTGCATATCTAGGCACCCTGTACTAGAGGGGACTCTGAACTTTATTGGGAGGGTTCCAGGGGAAAAGCTGGTGTGCTGCAATCTAGCCTTAGAGACTACAACTCCCATGATGCCTTGGAGAAAGAGGGAGAGACTTCCTTGTGCAGGGGGAACAGGTGGTGGATTCCATTTTGGGGAAAAGGAGTGAGGTTCCTGGTGTGGTGCTCTGTCCATACCAGTAGCTGCTGCTAGGAAGCCAGAAGCTGCTGTTTAGAGCCTGTAGGGGTTTGATTGAGTAGGGAGTCTCAGAGGCTGTTGGTGGCTTCACTGGAGCCAGGGCAGAGAGTGTTGCTGTGCCTAGAGCTGACTGAGGTGGGCTTGCAGTGAAGGAACTGTCAGAGTATGCCACACTCTTTTTTGGGAAAGGGCTTGCAAGGGAAGGGGCACAGCAGAGAGACTGAGTCCGAGGAGAGGCAGAGTGATCTTCCCACCAAACCAGGATCCGGAGCTGCTGAAATTTGGAGGAGCCAACTCCAATCATCAGTGGGGTTGTGCAGCTTGTTGCCTTGGCGGACTGATAGAACCAACAGAGTGCTGTCTCCAGCTGCAGATCTCCAAGTGTGCCCATGCAAGCAAGTGTCTAGGACTATGAAATCCAGAGGAGTTTACGCTCCGGGGTGGGGTAAATGGTGGCAGTGTAAATGCCAGTTACATAAGCTTCATTTATTACTGTATATTATATTTGTTAATTGATTTTATTCAACTACCCCCTGTGGATTTAAATTAGTAGTGACATTTAATCTTAGTCTGTTATACCCTGATTTTGTAAGTTTTTAAGTAAAGGTGCATTAAGTCTAATTTAAGTATATTGGATGTATATTATTTATAATTGGTATTTTTGAGTTACACCCATGCCACAGATAATATTATTATTCTTTATTATTAGAATAGCTTTATTCCTGGAGGTTCCCAAGGCACACCATTGAGATTAAAATCACCAATTTTAAATTTCTTTAGGAGTAAAGAGACTGCAGCAGAGGGGTGAATAGAGGATCCCCACCTATCCAAAGCACCACTGGGATACTCAGGATCTTCTTTAATATCAACAACATCAGATGCCTAGGCACACAGGTGAGTGTTGCCTGGTCCCGAGTAACCCAGGGAGGAAGGGGGGGCTACACATATGTATGTCATATAAATACTGCAATCACTTAAAAGATTCATTAATAAAATTTTGCTAATGAAAACAAATTTTCTCTGTGCACATATGTAGTATTTGAAAAACATTCAAGGGTAAAAGGCAGATGATAGGCAAGCATATTGAATCAAAGTGACCTCTGATAGAATTACATCCCTAGATATCACAAAGGATGGTTAAGGAAGAATCTGCATGGATCTGGTTATCAATAGAAGGAAGAGATGTCTCTAAAGTAACACACATCTCTTCCTCTGACTAAACACCCATGGGCCGTTTTGGTCTAAAGATAAGATTTCAGTTAGAGATATAGCAGGAGACAAATTAAAATTCATTTATCCACAATTTATTAGTTTCCAATGAGCAAGATTTGAAGCTGAACTGGGTATTCTGGAATTGAACAACAATAACAAAATCTTTAAAAAGACACTATGTATCAAAACAAAGGACAGGTTTCAGAGTAACAGCCATATTAGTCTGTATCCGCAAAAAGAAAAGGAGTACTTGTGGCACCTTAGAGACTAACACATTTATTTGAGCATAAGCTTTTGTGAGCTACAACTCACTTTATCAGATGCATGCCAAAGGAGTAATTTTTGGCCTTGTTCTATTATCCACCTTCACTTTGACGTACTCCATTTATTTTACGTTCCTTGTTCATATCAGATATATTGTCTAATATACATATATTAATTTTTGCAAATACCCTAGATTTCCAAAATTATAGCTGCCCAATTAAAATTATGTTTATGCTACCAAAGCATATCAGAATCCATGCTTCTGCTTTTATCAAATGTGCTTAGTAAGTCTATGGAACTTAAGGAGCAGATGGGCAACCATTCTTTTTGGGAGTTGTGTAGGACATTGAATTCAGTTCAGGTGTCAATATCAAGTCGAACCAAATGGGGTGAAAAGTCCATGCTTTCTACGGCTGCCAACATCTGAGAAATGATTAGGGGGCTGGGGCACATGACTTATGAGGAGAGGCTGAGGAAACTGGGCTTGTTTAGTCTGCAGAAGAGTGAGGGGGGATTTGATAGCAACCTTCAACTACTTGAAAGTGGGTTCCAAAGAGGAAGGAGCTCGGCTCTTCTCAGTGGTGGCAGATGACAGATCAAGAAGCAATAGTCTCAAGTTGAAGTGCGGGAGGTCTAGGTTGGATATTAGGAAACACTGTTTCGCTAGGAGGGTGGTGAAGCACTGGAATGGGTTACCTAGGGAGGTGGTGGAACATCCTTCGAGGTTTTTAAGGCCCAGCTTGACAAAGCTATGATATAATTTTCTGGATAATTTTCTACATAATTGTTACTCAAAATGGGGAATTTTATGCCCTGATTCTTATTTTCTCTTCCCCTTTGTTTTCTTTTCTCTGCTTTTTTGCCCCCATTCATTAATTTGCGTTATTACTACAGCTACAAAGTAGCAGTAGTATGGCTACATTATTAGACTCTAGAAATCAGTTTTCTCCTACTCTTTTGCACTTGTTTACATAACTGAAATAAGAAAAAATTGGTAGAAATCAGGTGTGAGGATCTCTGTAGCAGAGCCATGTTCATGTTTTCTAAACATTCCTGACACTGTATGACTTTCAGTCCTCTTCTCGCCCCCTGCTCCTGTCCCCAACACCTACCTTCAGTACCTTTCCTCATAGAATTATTTAAGACCCAACAACATCCTCTACTTCCTCTCCATTCAGCCTGAACTGCTGTTTTTACCACAGATAATCTATAGTATAACACAGTCTTGTTTCCAGGCCGACATTCCCATGCATGGAAAGAGTAGATGCTTTGGCACTTCATTTGTCTTAAATAAGAAGTTTTGCATAAACAGTGTACTATTTTTACAGTTTAGTAGTCAATCTAAGTGATGAATTTATGCTTTCTCCATCTTGTCAGTTACATTTATTGTACCCCGTGTGCTCCTAATTTTAACGGAATGCTCTTTCCTTGATTTCTGTGTCAGCTATTTTAGTTCATGTCCCTTCAGTTCAACAGTAACCTGTAATCTTCCCCAACTCTCTTTCACAGAATCACATATACAAATATCATATAGAATCAAAGAGAGCCCTGCTAGATCATCTAGTTCATTTCCTGGCAGATGGAGGATGGTTGCAAGGGAGCCTAGCACATTACTTCCTTAGACTGCTTGGAAAATCCCAATCTATATGCATAATCCTATCAATATGACTCATTCCCCAAAAGAAGGATCCCAAATATACTTGCTTGACAAAAAAGTGTTGTTGCAGTGGTTCTCTAGTGTGGAATACCTGAGTTAGTATTCTGCTGAGAAGGCAACAATGCAGGCAACAGGTGTGTGGGCTAGGCAAAGAGATGGGCAGACAAAAGGGAGCAGATGCAAGTTAGAGTGATGCTTTGAATGATAATATTACAAAAGAGTAAGTTCTTGGGTGCCAGCAGTCCTATTTTCAGATTGTGATGGAGAAAAATTTCATCTTGGCTTATGGACTCAGAATTGTAGTAAAGTGATCATCAAGGGATTAACTTGGTTACTTCAAGTATTATGCTTTGGCACCATGCTCCTTCCCTCCCTTACTTTCTGTTTAGCTAGTAGATGCCCCCTCTCCCCCACACACTCTTGAATAAAACAGCAAGTTCCCAGCCCGCAGTAATATAAGTAAAGTGTATTTCTTGTGCACTGAGCAGTTCACTTTCAAAGCTGGTGATGAAAACCATAAGAATGGCAACTTACGGGAAAACTGAGGAGTTGAATGCAGAAAATGAGCAGTTGCAGCAATATTGTGACACTAATCACCCCTGTATTCACACCCTACACACCGCTGTAATAATCTTTGTACAAAATATGCCTTGTGAGGGATCATTTGAAAACTTATAAATCACTGATCATGAATGTTCTTGAATGATGATTGTACATTATTGATGACTGTATTAAGAGTTATGGATATATGCTAGAATTATGACTAAGTTGGGTGTACGCCAGGTATGTCAACGTGGGTTGTTAAAAAGGTCTATCCTAAATAAAGGAATGTGTGTTCACTTCTTATATGTAATTTGAGGTAAACAGGATCATATAGGGGGATGGGAAGCCCACAGGAAGGAAAGAACAGCGTGAGGTCATCCTGCCTCTTAAAAGGAAGTCATTGAACTTTGGAAGATATAAGAAAAGACTATCTATCACTAGACAGACACAAGGGAACAGAACTCTTGCAAGCTCAGAAAGATGGGTCCTTCAACCAAAGCGGGGTTGAAGTCTCCAGGAACTGAATATATGTGAGAGAAACATCGTAAACAAAGCCTGTACCTTGCTAGATTACATTTTAAACATTCAGAGACACGTTTTCACTTTTAGTTGCTTGTCATTCTAACCTGTATTCCTTTTACTTGGCATCACATAACCTATGTCCTATTGTTAATAAATTTGTTTTATTCTTGCTGTAAACCAAGTCAGTGCTGGGTTTAAATGGAAGAGTGTATTTACCCCAGTTAAAAAGCTTGTGATGTGTTTTTGTATCTTTAGAGGAACAAATGAACCACAATATTTCTCTGAACTGTCCAGGAGAGGACTGAACATTGCAAAGCACATGGTTTGGGGAAAATTTGGGACTGCAAGTGTGTTGAGTGTCACCCTGCTGGTTGTAAGCAAGGCTGGTGGAACCTAGAGTGGGGCTCTCTCTAAAGCCTGATGGATTCAGAGCTGCTGAGCTAGGGCTGTCTAGCACACAGAAGCCCAGGCCCCTGAGTGGGTGTTTCCACATGAAGAAGCTCACTTTGCATCAGTTTGTAAATTTAGAACATCCCAGTGTCATACATTCTTCAAGATTGGACACGTCACCAGAAAATGCAAAGGTGATGATCAAACAGAATTCCACCCAGGAGGGTAAATCCCAAAAGACCAGACAAAAAGGAACAAAGCAGAGGGCTTTTTACCTTGGGGGGAGGAAGACACAGAGGGGGAAATACTGTCTAAAAGGATGAAAAATGGGACATTGCAAAATAATGGTGGAGTTACACAGTCAGTATTAATGAAAGAGCTGCAGGGCAGGCTGCGCAAGGAGGAACAGTTTAATAGGGTGCTGACATAGGGAGGAAAGGAGTTACAGGCTGAACCTGGAAATAAAGCTGATGATGGGAGCTGTCGGCAGAGTGACTGCAGCCTTGATCAGGCAACTCTGGGAGTGGTGATCAATATTCCCCCCCTTTTGGAGCCAGGAACCCCTGAGAGGTCCCAAAGAATGGAAGGTTGTACCTTTAGCAGACAAAGCTAATGCTACTAAGACTGTGATTGCACTGGAAATGGAAGTGACTTATGGGGAGTGTAACTCAAGGTGGACCGAGTGGTCTGGATGCTACAACACCCTGCTAGAGCCCTGTGTCGGGATCCAGTGTAGTGGAGGGCCAAGGTTTCCCTCCCCTGCTCCTCCTCCTTTCTGTTGTGACAGAATCCCGAAGAGGGGACACACACAGGAGAGACTGAGGCATGCCATGTGCCACCTGGCAGAGCCCTCTCCAGAATGAGCAAACTGGAAAGGACCATGAAGCCACTGCATAACCACTAGATCAGCAGGCTATCTGACTGACTTGCTACAGGGACCTTGCAGGGTGTCATGGCCCGGATTTATATCCAGGATATGGTCAAGTCAAAGTACTTTAAGCAAGACCAGTTCCTTATGCCTGCAGAGAAAAGATTGAGATTGAGACAACCTGGGAAAGGAGGGCATCTTTTCACCAGTGCAGTTTTCTGAATAGGGCATACCCGTAGTTAAAACAGATAAGATCATCTGTCTTCAGGGATAATAAAGTTACAGTGCATCAGGTGTCCAAGTCAGAAAAGTACCCCCATTCCACAAACAGAGGACTTGCTGACCATGTTAGGTGGGGGGGGGGGCAAAAATGTAGTAAGCTTGCCATCTCACAAACCTACCAACAGATGACACTGGAGGAGGGCAGTAAGAAATTTACTACTATAAACACACACAAGAGCTTATACCAGTACAATCGATTGCCATTTTGTCAGCACGGTCATGGAAAGTTTGTTGAAAGTTTCCTATGTGTTGTAGTGAGGATGATGATATCCTGATCTCAGGTGGACGTGATGCTGAACATCTGTCAGCACCGGAGAAGGCACTTCAAATATTTTAGGCAGCAGGACTTCACTAAAAACAAAGTACATGTTTCTTTATGAGACCAGAAGTGGTGTCCCTGGGTGACAGGATAGACAAGGCAGGGATTCACTTGTGGCAGACAAGGTCAAGGCAATTGAACAGGCTGTCATCCTTCAAAACACAGCTAAATTATGATCATACTTAGGTATCAAGGGATTAACTGGTATGATATACAAGGGCACAATCCAGACTAGTGGGGGTTTGTGTCACCCTTGCTCTGCAACCATGAGTGCCTTACAATGCCTTGCTGTAGTAGCTCCCACCTGGGCTGCTCACAAACAGCCTTCCAGCATACAAGCTACACCCAGGCTCTTACCAGCCTTGATTATACTGCAGGGTAACCCCAACACACCCCAGTCCCAGATCTTCCCCCAGGAATGTATGTCCTGTATTGCCCATCCCTCTCCTGGACAGTACAAATATATTAAGTCTATTATTCCTTTAAGGGAATAATATGCCAGTTTATGTTGTCAAATAGAGTTACCGAGACACTTCAATTTAAACACACTGGATTAGATAAAACAATAAAACAAGCTTATTAACTACACAGAGATAGATTTTTAAGAGAGTATGAGTAATGAGGCATAAAAGTCAGAAATGGTTACAAGAAAAATAAAGATAAAATACATACTAGTAGCTACTTAAGAAACGAGTCTAGTCACAAAGCAAACTTTCTCACCACATGTTCCAGCAGATTACTGACCTAACTTTCAGGTCAGGACCCCTCCCCCAAACTCCAATTGCTGTTTCCTTTTGTCTTCTCAGGTACGGAGAATGAGGTCGCCAGGGAGAGAGAGGGAGGGGTGCTTTAGGGTGTTTCTCCCTCCTTTTTATAGTTTCAATTCCCCTATTGAAAAATATTTCCAGCTGAGAACCAGGGAACAAGAGTCTATGTGGAAGTAAATTCCCTGCTGTTTTCTCTCCCACCTGTTAGAACTTGCTTTGTTTCCCCTTCCTGCTTGATGAGTCTGTTTACTGCTTAAAGGCAAGCACACATTCCTTCCTTTCTTTAGGGCAAAACTGACTTCTGCCTGGGCAGGTCTGTGGGGTTCGGAACATGTATTAACATCATACAGGGAATCCTGTAACTTCACACACCATGTTGCCACATATTTTACCAGACAATACTGACCAGCAAATTATGAGTTTTCAAATGATACCGTACAAGCCATACTTTGTACAAAGATTAGTACTATAGGATGTAGGGCAGAGGTTCTCAAACTGGGGGGTTGGGACTTAGTAGGGGGTCACAAGGTTATTACATGGGGGGTTGCAAGCTGTCAACCTTCACCCCAAACCCCGCTTGCCTCCAGCATCTGTATTAGTGTTAAGTATACTAAAAAGTGTATTTAATTTATTAGGGGGGTCACACTCCGAGGCTTGCTATGTGGAAGGGGTAGCCAGTAAAAAAGTTTGAGATCCACTGGTGTAGGGTGTGAATACAGGAATGTATTCCGTCGCAACAGGCTTACTCAGAATATTACAGGTAGGAACCATGTTCCCACCCCTCCATTACTTACCTCCTGTTTAGTGTGTGTTCCTTCCCACCTCCCCCATGCTGTTGGTATATAGTTGAATAAAGCAGCATGTTCTCAGCCTGCAGTACTGTAAGTAAAGTGTGCTTCTTGTGCAGTCCCTTTACAAAAAGACTATAACCCATCTTGGGGATATTTCTGGGGCATCTGGGAATGCTGCAACTGTTCTTAGACTGGTTTTGAAGCAAAGCTGACACAAACATATTACTTAGAAATTGTATTTGTGTTAAGTACTTTGTCTTTCTACTGTGTCTGTGTCTTTCTGCTCTTTTAAATATTGAACCTAGATGCATGTTTGTGTACTGGTTGTGTAAAACAAAGTATTTCAAGAAAAGAATTCTTCCTTACAACAGCAAAAATGATTTCACAGGTTTCCATGAGACTGTTTTCTTTGTACAACGGAATTAGTCTAATCTCCTCATACCTATGCGCAGAGGCAGAGCATTAATATATTTAGATCTTTTGATTGGTTACTTAACATTTACACTGGCATAAAACATTAATACTGAAAACTCCAAATTACTAGAAACTAATGCTGCCATTCAGCCAGCTTTAGTGTTGCTGTGAGAAACTGAGGTAATTTGAAAAACTTGGCATAGCCTGATATAATTGTTTCTGATTTAAATGTGATAGGCCATAGAATTAATCCACTTGTCTTCATACATGATAGGCCATAAAATTAATCCACTTGTCTTTTCTGTTTCCTGTTACGGGACACATGATTACTGTGCTATTTTTTGCATGAAATGAGCATTAGAACAAAATGACTAGTAAAATGGTGTGCTATAGTTAATCTGTATTAATGTCACCGTCCTGTAAAATATACAGGATTTGGAGAAATAGTACATTTGTGTAGCTTCCTTTTTTTCTGCAAGTTCAGCAGACTGACAATGCCAAAACAAGTGGGGGGTAGAAGGAGAGAAAAGAAACTATCTCAATCCTGATTCACAGTCACTCTCATCTCTTAAATCCATCCACTTGATTTTGTTGTTACTGCTTTTCTATTTTAGTTACCCTGTAAAAAAAAGGTTTCAGAGTAACAGCCGTGTTAGTCTGTATTCGCAAAAAGAAAAGGAGTACTTGTGGCACCTTAGACACTAACCAATTTATTTGAGCATGAGCTTTCGTGAGCTACAGCTCACTTCATCGGATGCATACCTTGGAAACTGCAGCAGACTTTATATACACACAGAGAATATGAAACAATACCTCCTCCCACCCCACTGTCCTGGTGGTAATACCTTATCTAAAGTGATCATCAAGTTGGGCCATTTCCAGCACAAATCCAGGTTTTCTCACCCTCCACCCCCCACACACAAATTCACTCTCCCGCTCGTGATAGCCCATCCAAAGTGACAACTCTCTACACAATGTGCATGATAATCAAGTTGGGCCATTTCCTGCACAAATCCAGGTTCTCTCACCCCCTCACCCCCCTCCCAAAAACCACACACACAAACTCACTATCCTGCTGGTAATAGCTCATCCAAAGTGACCACTCTCCCTACAATCTGCATGATAATCAAGGTGGGCCATTTCCAGCACAAATCCAGGTTTTCTCACCCCCCCCCACCCCCATACACACACAAACTCACTCTCCTGCTGGTAATAGCTCATCCAAACTGACCACTCTCCAAGTTTAAATCCAAGTTAAACCAGAACATCTGGGGGGGGAGGTAGGAAAAAACAAGGGGAAATAGGCTACCTTGCATAATGACTTAGCCACTCCCAGTCTCTATTTAAGCCTAAATTAATAGTATCCAATTTGCAAATGAATTCCAATTCAGCAGTTTCTCGCTGGAGTCTGGATTTGAAGTTTTTTTGTTTTAAGATAGCGACCTTCATGTCTGTGATTGCGTGACCAGAGAGATTGAAGTGTTCTCCGACTGGTTTATGAATGTTATAATTCTTGACATCTGATTTGTGTCCATTTATTCTTTTACGTAGCGACTGTCCAGTTTGACCAATGTAAATGGCAGAGGGGCATTGCTGGCACATGATGGCAT
Source organism: Lepidochelys olivacea (assembly GCF_965140295.1). Taxonomy (NCBI): domain Eukaryota; kingdom Metazoa; phylum Chordata; order Testudines; family Cheloniidae; genus Lepidochelys; species Lepidochelys olivacea. Next base: position 68,863,875 of record NC_140411.1, on the reverse strand, counting down.
ATATCACATTGGTGGATGTGCAGGTGAACGAGCCTCTGATAGTGTGGCTGATAACACCATCCTGACCACTATGGATGTAGAAGCCCTCTACACCAACATTCCACACAAAGATGGACTACAAGCCATCAAGAACACTATCCCCGATAATGTCACGGCTAACCAGGTGGCTGAACTTTGTGACTTTGTCCTTACCCATAACTATTTTACATTTGGGGACAATGTATACCTTCAGATCAGTGGCACTGCTATGGGTACCCGCATGGCCACATAGTATGCCAACATTTTTATGCCTGATTTAGAACAACGCTTCCTCAGCTCTTGTCCCCTAAAGCCTCTACTCTACTTGCGCTATATTGATGACATCTTCATCATCTGGACCCATGGAAAAGAAGCCCTTGAGGAATTCCACCATGATTTCAACAATTTCCATCCCACCATCAACCTCAGCCTGGTCCAGTCCACACAAGAGATCCACTTCCTGGACACTACAGTGCTCATAAACAATGGTCACATAAACACCACCCTATACCGGAAACCTACTGACCGCTATTCCTACCTGCATGCCTCCAGCTTTCACCCTGACCACACCACACGATCCATCGTCTACAGCCAAGCTCTGCGATACAACCGCATTTGCTCCAACCCCTCAGACAGAGACAAACACCTACAAGATCTCTGTCAAGCTTTCTTACAACTACAGTACCCACCTGCGGAAGTAAAGAAACAGATTGATAGAGCCAGAAGAGTTCCCAGAAGTTACCTACTACAGGACAGGCCTAACAAAGAAAATAACAGAACGCCACTAGCCGTCACCTTTAGCCCCCAACTAAAACCCCTCCAACGCATTATCAAGGATCTACAACCTATCCTAAAGGATGACCCAACACTCTCACAAATCTTCGGAGACAGGCCAGTCCTTGCCTACAGACAGCCCCGCAACCTGAAGCAAATACTCACCAACAACCACATACCACACAACAGAACCACTAACCCAGGAACTTATCCTTGCAACAAAGCCCGTTGCCAACTGTGCCCACATATCTATTCAGGGGACACCATCACAGGGCCTAATAACATCAGCCACACTATCAGAGGCTCGTTCACCTGCACATCCACCAATGTGATATATGCCATCATGTGCCAGCAATGCCCCTCTGCCATTTACATTGGTCAAACTGGACAGTCTCTACGTAAAAGAATAAATGGACACAAATCAGATGTCAAGAATTATAACATTCATAAACCAGTCGGAGAACACTTCAATCTCTCTGGTCACGCAATCACAGACATGAAGGTCGCTATCTTAAAACAAAAAAACTTCAAATCCAGACTCCAGCGAGAAACTGCTGAATTGGAATTCATTTGCAAATTGGATACTATTAATTTAGGCTTAAATAGAGACTGGGAGTGGCTAAGTCATTATGCAAGGTAGCCTATTTCCCCTTGTTTTTTCCTACCTCCCCCCCCCAGATGTTCTGGTTTAACTTGGATTTAAACTTGGAGAGTGGTCAGTTTGGATGAGCTATTACCAGCAGGAGAGTGAGTTTGTGTGTGTATGGGGGTGGGGGGGTGAGAAAACCTGGATTTGTGCTGGAAATGGCCCACCTTGATTATCATGCAGATTGTAGGGAGAGTGGTCACTTTGGATGAGCTATTACCAGCAGGATAGTGAGTTTGTGTGTGTGGTTTTTGGGAGGGGTGTGAGGGGGTGAGAGAACCTGGATTTGTGCAGGAAATGGCCCAACTTGATTATCATGCACATTGTGTAGAGAGTTGTCACTTTGGATGGGCTATCACGAGCAGGAGAGTGAATTTGTGTGGGGGGGGTGGAGGGTGAGAAAACCTTGATTTGTGCTGGAAATGGCCCAACTTGATGATCACTTTAGATAAGGTATTACCACCAGGACAGTGGGGTGGGAGGAGGTATTGTTTCATATTCTCTGTGTGTATATAAAGTCTGCTGCAGTTTCCACGGTATGCATCCGATGAAGTGAGCTGTAGCTCACGAAAGCTCATGCTCAAATAAATTGGTTAGTCTCTAAGGTGCCACAAGTACTCCTTTTCTTCTTCCTGTAAAAAAAAAAGCAATTGAGTAGTCCATGAGCCAAGTTTCCTCAACCCCAGTTTGCAGAGATGAGAGCACACTTGAAAAAGGCCCCCAGCCCCGGTGAGTGAAGGCGCTAATGAAAATTAGCATTCCAAAATAATCTTCTACAGCTGTCTTCATAAAAAGAAACTGATTAGTGGTTTGGACGGTGCTAACTCTGTAAATTATCAAACAAATACAGCAGAAGCATCCATTTATGTATATTAAAATTACTATTTGAACATCACACTTTAGAGCACATTAATCAACTTCATTCTTTGCTTTTATGGGTAATGAAGCTTTGCGGAAAGGTAAACAACTTTCTAAATAAAGTGGCTTTGGCAAAAAAATGGATTAAATGTATTCCTACTCTTTAAAATATATATATTTACATAATTTGGTGAGAGGTGGCTGAGCACATGGAATGACCTAGCTGCTGCCTTATGCATGCAGGCATCAATAGAGACAGAAATAAATGTAGTCCATGTTTGTTCTCTCCCCTCTCTCTTTATTGATTTAATCTCATTCACAGCAACACCACCTAGTAATTGTGCAAGCGTGAGATTTTTTCAGGCTTCCTAATAGTTTTACTTTACCACCTTTTGTCTCTGCCTTCTTACTTTGCAAGTCTGTTTTAAGCTTGGATTGTCAAAAAGACATGCTCAGTCTGTTTTCTTCTTGGCATTTTGGAGATTGGGGGTGGGGGGAACTGCTGCCTTTAAACATTGTTAGTACAATGCGCTCAGAATTTGAAACATTGCTACTTTAGTTATGCTGTTAGAAAAAACAGGACGTTTGAACTGGGCTACTTTGCTGGTCTGCACTGAATGTTTGATTAGGGTTTTAACTAGCATGCTCTTGTAGTGTGCTCATCCAGCTCCTCAGACAGCCTCATTTTGGAAATAAGACGGGCTTTTAGAAATAAGAGAACTTACTTTGATGTCAGGCTAAGCTCCATGGGCCTGATGCTCCACTTGGTTACACCAGTATGATCATATTGGTGTAACTGTTGGAATCAATGAGTCTGGCCTTTTTTTGCTCATTGCAAACTGTTAACTGCATACGGGCACAGCACCAAGTCTGAGGGTAGAATTTGATTTTAGGTTTTTTTCCCCCCTTGACTTTGGACTCAAAGGGCTTGGCGGTGTAATGGGCAGCATGATGGTGCAGTAGCAGTGCATTGAAGGCATAAATCCCTCCCTGCTGGCCCCTTGCTCTGGGGGTGCTTGGGTAATAATTTGCTACTACTTTATACCAGTAGCATATAACTCTTCTCCTAGTCCCCCCAACCCTGTGCTGGCTCAGCTGTTCTGGCTGGTGCATTAGAGAGTGAAGTCTCTACCTGCTCAGGGTGTGGGAGCAGAAGGTGTGCAGTGCTCAGCTTGTGGACAGGCAGCTGAATCAGACCATGTGGATCATCACAGGAACTTTAAAATCAACACATCTATTGTGGCTTTCTGAATTAGCAAACCTCAAACCACCGGCTATCCATTGAGATATAGCCACAGCACGAGAACTTTGCTGCACTGAGGACTACCCAGAACTTCCCATTTGGCAAGTTTATGGATAGCATATCTAAACAACACCTGAAATTGCAAAAACCACGATGGACCACGCATGATGGACCACAGATCCATCCCTGGATCTAGCTTGGGAATGGCAAAGTATCTTGACCTCATCTATTGTTTCAAACAAATACATATTATTGACCCAACAAGCTGCCCTTTTGGTTTCAGCCTGCCACGCAGACTGTGGACCACATTGAACCTCATCGGAACAAACCATGAAAGATGCAACTACTTGATGCACAAGTGGAAAACCAAAGACTCCCCTTCTTGCGACTGTGGTTAGAGGATCCAAACTATCGAATACCTCATAACTCAGTGACCCAAATATGGATTTAAAGGTGAATTGGATGATATCCACAACATCACAGAGGAGATCTTGGAATGGCTTATGGACTGAAAACTGCATCTATAGAATGTTGCTCTGCACATGTCATACACGAGAGAGAGAGGGAGAGAAAATCCACTTACCACTGTAGGCTGGACCCGCATTCAAGGGAGGCCATGGAGGAACATAATGAAGGATGCCTTACTCCCAGTGGTGCACCTGCACAGCCCACCTCACAGTCTTGCCTAAAGGATGTAACAGTCAGCAAGTAATCATATGTTTGCTTTCGTAGAATTATCTAGATTTCAGGCAATGGTATGCCATTCACCATCTCCTGATTTAATAGCAGCACTATTCAATGCCTGGGTGAAGTACCCTGCAATAGGAGCAAATAGCATGTCAGAATTTATTTGCATGATGTTACATGCATCAGTTGTATTTTTTTTTTCAGAATCTACCAATTCCATTTGCAGATGTGATGTTAAACCAGAGAATTGCATGTTATGAGATGCAACTAACCAAAAAAAAAAGCAACTTGTCCTCGGGGAGCCGCTGTTACTGGAGAGGGGGAAGGGGAGCAATTGGACTAGGAAGAGAACTGGCAGTACAAAATTCACAGAAATGGGGAGGTGGAGGAAAAGGAGAAGAGGAAGGAAGATAGAAGGAAAAATGTAGAAAATTCTCTCATACATGTTATGAGAGGAATTGCAAACTGTACACTGACCTGTGCCCTTTGATGGATGTAGAGCACAGGAACTCCAGGTGGTGCTGTGGTAAATGAGGGCACAGCTCCCTTGAGCTCCCGAGCTCCCCTTCACCATCCAGTTCCATCCACCCCAAAGACCACTACTTTTAAAATACAAAACAGTCTAAATGCTATCAGGACCCCCTAAATTGTCTGTGGGCTCCCAGGTCAGCAAACCATTGAAAAAGATTGTGATATCCCCTTCCCAGACAAGATGCCCACAGAGGAGGAGGGTGGAGTGTTATAGCCAGATTGAAAAAGGCTGCAGATGACATGACGGCAATTAAAGCCACCAAATCCAGAATGCAAGCTGCAGTTATGTGTTTTGGCTCTTCCCTACTAAATCTAACTGGACATGTAACACAGGCGGAGGGTGCATATCTGCCACTGAAGATGAAATCCAAGATCTGCATACACAAATTCAGTATAATATCAATCTGATCAACTCCCTGAAAGCAAAAATTAAAGACCTTCAAGGGAGATCATGGCATAACAACTTGAGAACTATGGTCTGGGCTTTCTATATTTCCAGGGTGGTGGTAATATTTTCTTGATCCCCCAGAGATAAAACATTATGCACCGCATTCCAATTCACATTTGTTTACCCTTTTAGTTCTTTCTGGAGGGTAAACGCCCTGCTTCAAAAATATCCACCAGCAGAAGTCACTGCCTCAGGAGGATCCTGGGGACTTTGATTTTCAGCTGTTCCATCAGGAAGCTGTCAGAAAGTGCAGTGCCCTCTGGATGTAAAATGTGGCAGGGTTTATGTGAGATCTCCCCTGCTACTAGACTGAGCACTACCTAAAATCTGGAGTGGACTTTTTCAATGGAGGAAAAGAACTTCTGGGTTGTGACATTCTTCTTCACTGGTGCTGGGATAACATACCTATTATCTGGACAATACAGCAGGCTGCAGCCAGGCTCTGGTGCCACGCTGGCTGAATGGATCCCTGGAATGGATTTATTTCCTGGCAGTGCTGTTTGAAAGATTTAAGATTTTGCTGAACTGATGCCCCATAATCATAATGGAGAGTATAGTCAGACTACATACGCCAGAATGACTGCTTTGTTCTGCATGGTGTTCAAATGTGTTCTCTTTACCCTCCCTCGCTTCCCTCCCATTCTATTCTCCCCGCCCCCGTTTATTCCCCTTCTTCTTTTCTTTTTAGGAAGCAGTCGAGTAGGGGATCACAGGGCAGTGTTGATGGGATGTTGGAGATTAATAAAATATGTATCATGCTGTAATAGGGGCCTAGGCGGTTAGGTGGCCTAGTGGTTAGCGTCCTCTAGTGCCACCTTCTGGTGGGTAAGTCTTGCAGTCCTAGTTCTCCTTTAATCAAAGGTGCGATGAGGTGGACAGATGGTTTGTGCCCCTCGTGTAGTAGGGGCAGTGGTAGGGGAATCCAGTGCCACCAACTCCACTAGGCTCCAACCCAGGGCCCTAGGGGGGGGTCAACAGTGTCTGGCTCCCAAAGATGCCCTCTGAGTGAGCCTCCTTGGGTCACTTCCTACCACCTGCTTTTCTCTCTCAGCTGCTGGTCCAAGATAAAATGAAAAGAAAAAGAAAAGGCAACCAAACCATCAGCCCCAGCTGGGCTCAGTATACAGTCCAATTTCCTCAGGGAGGCTTCTCGGGTGCCTTTGTCAGGGTAGGTCTGTCCTTCTCCCTCGCCTCCTCCCTTCTGAGCAGGGTTGCTCTCTCTTCAACCCTTTTTCCAGTTGGAGAAAGCTCTGTCTTTTAATCCCTCTAGTCCAGTGTGATCTTTGTATAGATCATGCTTGAAATTCTAATATATCAGTGGGTTGACCAATGCAGGTATTAGATTATTTACCTTCCAGTAGCCTGATCGCAGGACTCAAATCTGAATGTTATTATTGAATCTTGGTGTTATTTCTTAGAGGGGAGATTATTTCCTTTGTTAGGTCTACCATGATGCGAGGATATTGTTTTATGAGTCAGCATAGGGGTGAAGTACTTGACCTGAAGGTAAAGATCAGCCTGTCCACCCCTCCTGAAATATTGTGTTATAAATTGTTAGTTATTATTTAGTTTGTTGATGTTTATTATTTCCTTTCTCAGAATGTGTATGTTTAATGTATATTCCCTTTTTCTTCCCATAGCTATTTGCTTTTTCTTCCTGTTGTTACTCTTTTATTCCAGGTTTCAGAGTAACAGCCATGTTAGTCTGTATTCACAAAAAGAAAAGGAGTACTTGTGGCACCTTAGAGACTAACCAATTTATTTGAGCATAAGCTTTCGTGAGCTACAGCTCACTTCATCAGATGCATGCTGTGGAAAGTATAGAAGATCTTTTTATACACACAAAGCATGAAAAAATGGGTGTTTACCACTACAAAAGGTTTTCTCTCCCCCCACAAACCCACTCTCCTGCTGGTAATAGCTTATCTAAAGTGATCACTCTCCTTACAATGTGTATGATAATCAAGCTGGGCCATTTCCAGCACAAATCCAGGTTTTCTCCCCCCCCCCACACACAAACCCACTCTCCTGTTGGTAATAGCTTATCTAAAGTAAGGAGAGTGATCACTTTAGATAAACTATTACCAACAGGAGAGTGGGTTTGGGGGGGGGGAGAGAAAACCTGGATTTGTGCTGAAAATGGCCCAACTTGATTATCATACACATTGTAAGGAGAGTGATCACTTTAGATAAGCTATTACCAGCAGGAGAGTGGGGAGAGAGAAAACCTTTTGTAGTGGTAAACACCCATTTTTTCATGCTTTGTGTGTATAAAAAGATCTTCTATATTTTCCACAGCATGCATCCGATGAAGTGAGCTGTAGCTCACGAAAGCTTATGCTCAAATAAATTGGTTAGTCTCTAAGGTGCCACAAGTACTCCTTTTCTTTTATCCCAGTCCACTGGAGAGAAGTGTCTTGGCACTGAACTGTTGAAGTTCTGGAATCACAATGGCTGATCTTGATAATTCACCTAAATCCACAGTTCCCTCCCCTTTAGGATGCTGTGTAGGAGAGGACTGGCAAAGGGTATCTAAGCAAATATGACAGTGTACTTCTTGCTTGTTGCTAGTTAACTGTATTCAACATTCTTGTGTGTGGTATGTTCTTTTGCTAGGAACCAGTGCTCCCAAAAATCAGGTGTGCCTCTTGGAATGTGAAGGGATTAAATAATCTGATTAAACCAGGAAAAAATATTCAGTGCTGAAAAGAGATAAGATGCTCCAGGAAACACACTTGACAGAGACTGAGGCTGCTAAACTTCAGAGACTGGGTTGAGACTCCCTAGCAGTGGAAATCCAAGCTCTTGATGAGGTGTATGCTCTGGCCCCTTTCCTGGAGAAACTATGGACCCTTGCAATTTAAGATATGAGATCAACAAGCTCCATACACAGAGAGCATAACTGTGTTTTGGGATATATCCCATCATCTCTCCAACTCATGGAAAGCTTAGTTTTCTAGAGTAGCCAAATGACTTATATTGCTTAGATGGAAGAGCAGACTGACTCCAGGGAAGCTTGGCACATGAGCTTGGCTGATCTGGAAGCTAAAGAAGGGGTAACATTTCAAAGAGACACCTCAGGCAAATTTGAAAAGATTTGGTTTGACTTTTTAGAAATCTTTGATTAATTTGTAGTGGATGGAAAATGAAATGTTGTTCTCCTTTCCCTTCCCTTCCCTTTCCTGTCCTTTCCTTTCTGTCTTTTTTTGCTCCCCTTATTTTTTGGGGGAGAGAATCAATAAAATATAAATAATAAAAATAAAAAAGATGTGGAAGTCACATGGCTTGAAGAAACATTTAGGGCTGTCAAATGATTAAAAATAATTGCAATTAATCGCGAGATTTAATAAGATAGTTGAGATTAATCAAAGTTTTGATTGCACTGTTAAACAATAATAGAATACTAACTTAATTTTTTTATAAATACTTTTGGATTTTTTTTACATTTTCAAATGTATTGATTACAATTGCAACACAGAATACAAAGTGCACAGAGCTCCCTTTATATTACTATTTTTGATCACAAATATTTGCATTGTAAAAATATAAACAAAAGCAACAGTATTTTTTCAGTTCACCTCATACAAGTACTGCAGTGCAATCTCTTTATCATGCAAGTGCAAGTTATAAATGTAGATTTTTTTTACATAACTGCATTCAAAAACAAAATAATGTAAAACTTTAGAGTCTACAAGTTGAAGCATGAAGGGGCATACAAATGTTTAGCATATCTAGCATTTAAATACCTTGAACACCAACTACAACAGGGCCATGCTTTCACTTTCAGTGACATTGTAAATAAGAAGCAGGCAGCATTAGCTCCCATAAATGTAAATAAATTTGTCTGTCTTGTTTGCCCAAAGCTGGCAATGGATGACAGGGGATGGATCATTTGATGATTATCTGTTCTGTTCATTTCCTCTGAAGCACCTGGGATTGACCCCTGTCAGAAGAGGGTACACTGGACTAGATTGACGTTTAGTCTGTCCCAGTATGGCCATTCTTATGTTCTAATGTTCTGTTCTTTTGTCTTAGCGATTGTCTGAACAAGAAGTAGGTCTGAGTGGACTTGTATGAGGTGAACTGAAAAATATGACTTTTTTATAGTGCAAATATTTGTATAAAGAGAGCACAGTACACTCTGTATTCTATGTTGTCATTGAAATCAATATATTTGAAAATGTAGAAAAACATCCAAAAATATTTATAATAAATGTAAATTGGTATTCTATTATTGTTTAACAGCGCAATTAAAACTGGCATTAATCATGACTATTTTTTAACCTAGTTAACTTGTTTTGCATTAATTGCATTCATTAACTGCTATTAATTGACAGCCCTAGAAACAATACATATTTTGGCTCACTTCCAGACCAGCTGTTTTCTACAGGGTCCGCTTGGTGCTCCTTGTATTCTCAGCATCTCTGTTGCATTGGAATCTATTCTCACTGAAAGAACTTGGGAAGCAGATACAATAGACCTCAGCTAGTATACATTGGCATAGTTCCACTGAAATCAATGGAACTATGCCAGTTTACACCAGCTGAGGCTCTGGCCTTTATTTTTTACTGGTAGAGCATGAGACATGAATTGGATAATATCACATTACATATTACTGAGAGCTGAAATGAAACTTTGAGAATTGACCTATATTGATCACCAGACTACCATATGAAGGCCACTTAATGTTCCTTTAGGAAGCAAGTGACCCAAGCTATTTCACATCTCTACTCTAGAATATACTGATCTAATATCCTCCACTTAAAACCCCTAACAATCCCAACATTTTATTTATTGCACAGTATTAGCAAGGTTTTACAGCCTACAAAAGTATTTCTTCCCAGAAAGCGATCAATACATTTGCTCAGCACGAATGCACATAGAGTTGCCTTTTGCAGTTGGTTTTATTATATTTTTTTAATGTTTAAAGTGATGCAAGTGCCTTTCAAAATTCTGACCTCAAGGTGGCAGATGACAACATGTAGCAGGGTTTTCACCATGATTTTTGCTGACAGAAACCAGGGCTGACCCTTGGCACAGGGCCTTTGGTGGCAGTCTGCCAGTACTCGGAGGTCATTTATGGCAACATAAGGTGGGCAGAGCCTCCTTTCAAAGAGATCGTTACTATTATGTGCCTGCTTTGAGGAACTATTTCAAGGATCTTTAGACATTTTATATGGCACATTTATTAATGTAAGTGACATGGCTGTCATCTATGCAAAGAAGTGTGTCTTTTCTCTTGCTTCATAATATCACCCATGAAGTTTCATCCAGAAGACATGTGCTGACTGGTGGATACCTTGCTGAATTCAGGCCATCATTTCCTGGAAGCTTAACTGAATGTTTCTTGCTTCAAGGAGTTTTCCATCCTTTGTACAGATAATATCAATCTGTTTTGGACTGGATTGGATGCTTCTCTGGAGTAGATCTGTGTCTAGCAGTGACAAATGCAACATTGTTCTGGGTTGAATTTCTTCTGTTTTTGCTCACTGAGGTATCAAATGTGTACTTTGGGGTGCTTCTGGCTACTGCTTGTAAGTTGGATTCATGCCCTTCATAGCTGGTAAAATCACATGTAGCCAGATTAGTTCCATATCTGCAGCATTTGATGTCATTTACCAGGAGGTTAACTCACCTGCAGATTCTGTCCGTGTGGATGGGATCACATTGCACTAGTTCTCTTCTTTCCTTTAGGAAGTTATCAGATGGTGATATGGGGGTTCATCTAGTACCCAAAAATCTTCCCTATGCAGATTCCTGCAGAGTTGTATTCTGTCCCCATCTCTTGTGCAATGTGAGTGTGAGACTACTGGGGAAGCTCATGAGTAGAGCTGGGCAAATAACTGATTTTTAGGTCTGCTGGCAATTCCAAAAAGAAAAAAAACTCTGATTCAGATTGAAGTGGTTCTGAAAAAAATGGTGAATCAAAAAAGTCAACAAAAAATTAGTTTCCTGTTGAATGAAACATTTTGGTCGATGCACTTCTTCACAGGCAGGCAAAGGAAATGAAGGGTTACGTTCACAAAATGACTGGTGCGGGTTGCTGCCCCACCTTTATCATTTTTATCCCAGGGGTTAGGGCTCTCACCTTGGATCTGGGAGACCCAGGTTCAGTTCCCCCCTCTGCTTACTGTGGAACAGGGATTTGAATGTGTGTCTCCCAGAGTACAAAAGAGTGCCCTAGCCACTGGGTTATGGGATAGCCTGGTATGTCTGTCTGTTGAAGCTGTTCCACTGAGAATAAATAATTAAAGAGTTATTGGACAAGGAAAATTTACTTGTATCTCGCAGGGGAATGCCCTAACCGACAAGCTACAATGTGTTCTGGTTTGGGGCTCTCTCAAGCTTTTCTGTTGAAGCTGTTCCACTTTGTATAAAATACTTTAACAGTCACTGGCCAGAGAGAGAAATTGAGTCTGACTTTAAAATGAAGTGTTTAGAGCCCTCACGGGACAGGGCGACACCTATGTTCTTGTCCTTGCTCCACATCAGGGAGAAGGGGAAATTAACTCCTGGTCCAGGTGAGTGCCATAACCATTGGGCTATACAAGCTATCAAATGGACAGCTAGAGTAATTGATGCTGCTATTTTACAAATGGCGCCTAAGTCCCAAAAACCTTGGGCAGAAAATATTTGGCAAATTTGTGTCTAAGTGACAGATCGTTTCAAGTTGACCACAACTGCCTTTTTCATTGAATAAACTATTTATCTGAAAAATTTCCCCCAGCTCTTGTTGTGAGGCACTGTGGGCTGCACTGGCATTGGTATGTATACAGCAGAGCTTTACATCCTTTTCTTTTCCTTTTTTTTTTTTCATGCAAGCCATCTGGTTCAGTGGCCAGAAGGACCTTCTTTCATTTGCAGTTAGAAATGCTTATAACCACCTCAAACTTAAATAAAGCCAACAGCTTTGCAGATATATTTCGGCTTGTTACAGCTTTATCACAGAACATAATAGGTCTCCATAATATGTTGCTGTGCATGGTTCCTTAAGAGTTTTGTATTTTAGAGCTGATTACCTCAGAATCTGCCCCTTTACTAAAATTAAAATACCTAACTTGCTAGTACTCCTGCTACTTTAGAGAAGCAGCAAATTTCGTTTTTCATTCTGTTTATTGACCACTTTCTCTTGAACTTTTTTCATATGCCCACTTATTGACATTCTAACTCACATGATTAATGGGCTACTGTTGCTGCAAAATACAATAACTAGGACTGTGTTTGCACTAGAATGTCTGATTACATTGGCCCCAAACTGTGGCCCTTGTGTGCAGGTTACTGGCACTCATGGACAAATAAGGCATAACACATGATTTACTAGATGATGCATTTTGAATCTTTTTCTGTCTACAGAACTCAAATTTTTATGTGAAATTACTTAGCAGATAATTCCCAAGAATAATTCTCATTCTGTTGGTTGGGGTGTGAGCAGTTCATTTTGAGTATTTGAAATTCAGGCTGTTTTGATCAAACACACAATGTTGGATTCAATGAATAGAACTCTTTCATTCAAGTTTCTAGTTATTACAAATTTTCTGCTCCAGAGTGGGTATTTAAGGGTTTCCCATATCCTGGGCTAAATTTGATGGCAGGGACACCTCCTCTGGATATGTTGTGAATCAAGCCCTTTAAAAATGCCTAGAAACAAAATATTTTGGGTTGAACTAAACGTTTTGTTGCACCTGAAATTCACTTTTTGTTAACATTTTTGATTTGCCAGATTTGGGTATTTGCGGGGACAAGGGAATGGTTCAGAACTGCCAGCAAAGAAAAGAATAGATTATTCACCCAGCTCTAATTCCTGCCAGTAACCTTGTTTCCCAGAGTAAACACAAATTTGAACTCTGTTGGCCCCATTCACCACAGTGCTCCAGCTGCTTTGCAGTACACAAGCACTCAATTAAAGCACATGTAAACTTGGCTTAGCCAAGCAGTTAAACTTTAGTTAAGGCTGCCTTGCCTCTCTACAGCAACCAGAGAGTACTACTGAATCTGTCCCAATACAAGGATAAACATGGTGAAAAAACAAATTTACTTCTGTACTTGAATACATATTTTCAGACACTTCTTTGCAGAGTTTTGATTGAATTGTAAAGATCTGATGCTAGCACATACAGTTGGTCAAGTTACCTTTCCAGCACCTTACTGAATAAATTACAAACTGAAGTCAACTAAAACAGATTTCCTTGCATTTTTAATGCTGAAATGTGTCACTTTGGATAGTTTCACTTTTAGCTACAATGCACTTGTTTTAAGGAACTCATCATTGCCTATTGATAGTTACTACTTGCAAAAGTCAGTGTGTTTATAACACATTGTAAATGTTTATCTATCCCTCCCTCTATACTCTCGAGAAGCCAGTATTGCCAGGCATGGCTGTCCTGTTCCGTCTGTGCAGTATTTTGAATGTATGAAATTAAGAAATAGAAATGGATTTTCAAATCCATCTTCAAAGTAGACTTGACACTTCACAAATATTGCGGGCTTGAAAATTAAAGAAATAGCAAAATCTTAATGTGTAAGTTCAAGACTATATTTACTAGCTTTTCCTAGCCCTTCATAATATACTCCGTGCTCAAAACAATGTCCTTGAGAGTGAAGCAATGTGATCATCATTGGTATAATGAAGTTCAGTGCACAATGGTCTTTTGTTCAGAAAATAGCTCAAGTATGAAAATGCACAACTACATAAGGAGGTGGGAGTTATGGGAGGTGGGAAGCTATTAGAGTTCTAATGCCTGTTCTTATCATGGACAGAAATCAGTGTTATATACTTCCTTATCAGAGAGAGTTAGGTTTGCTAATTAGTGATCTGTGGTGTTAGATTGTGGTTTTGCTGTGATGCTTTTGCCTGGGAACAACTGGGGTGCATATTGAATTATACTCAATTTAGAAAGAAATTCAAGTGGAGGAGTATGGAGATAGGATTAATGTGAGTGGTCTGTTGATTCTGTTATTAATAATGAAGTACTTAGCACACCTATGACATTGTATAAATGGTAATAAGGAAGAATAAGAACACTTGCTGTGTATAATGCTTTATTTGTTCAAAATGCAGTACAGAGAATAATTAACCCTTACAGCCCCATGTGGTAGATAGGTATTATTATCCCACTTCACAGATGAGATACAGACATGTTAAATAATTTCCTGAGTCTATTTGGTGAATCTGGTGGCAGAGCCAGTGTCAGGAGTCCCTGATTCCCAGTCCCAAATGCAGTGCAAATATAGGCCCTGATCATTCAATGAGCTCTTTGTGGGTGGGCACTTGCACCTGAGTGGACCCCCACTGAAATCAGTGAAGCTTTCCCTGCACAGAACTCATTACAGGATTGGGGCTTAGAAGTGGTAGAACTCTTTGCTCATGAAGGCCCCGATTCAGTACAGAAAGTAAGCACATGAGTAACTTTAAGCAAGTGAGTAGTTCCATTGCATTGTGCACTCAGACCATGCTGAACTGGGGTTGAGAATGACAGTGGGCATTCACCTTTAGTGTTTACACAGTAAAATCTTACCCACAATTTTGATGCACTTCTTCAACACAGAACAACGGTGGATCATGAAAGAGAAGTACATATTTCAGGGTTCACCACATCAAGTGCAACACAGAAGGTCTTCAGTCTTTCTTGTATAAGATAAAACAGTAAAATTAAGAAGGAAACAAATCTTTGCATTGGTCCCTCACACCAAAGTATTAGCAAGTCTCAGAAGCTGAAGAGCTACTGTGAACTGACTACCATTGTACTAGTATACTTATCTAAGGAAATATCAGAGTGAATTGGACTTCTTAGGTTGTAATAAATGTAGTATTTCAAGTATGATTCAAGGCAAATCTTTGACCTATGCTAATTTCATGTTAAGTATTGTTGTTGGTACTAAATATTTTTAAAAGGTGCTGTAACATAAAGGAAATGCCAGATTTGGGTGATTGCAGTGTTGATTTTGATTACAATGATTTGAGACTTTTATTCTTTTTGGCTGTTTAGTTTTGTCCATTTAACAGATGTGGAAAATATGATGGACATGAATATGACTTTATTGAGATAAAATGCTTTCTTTCTCTCTTTCTTTCTCTCTCTCCTTGAAAGAGACATGATTACTGCTTCAAGGCAAGGTTCACTTCCTTTTGTAATGAAACAAGACCACAAACAATAGCAACTCTGAGATATTACTCACAATTAATACATGCTCATTATAACTTTCTGATTGCTCCCTTTGGGTGGGCAGACAGGCAGGAAAGCAGGTAAGTGGCTGTTTTTAAAACTAATGACAAGGCTGCTTTGTTAATTAGCCAGCAGGGGGTGGCCAATTTCCTATCTCCCTATAAACCAGATACTGGGTATCCTTTCTGTGACATGTACAGCCTCTGATGTATTGAAGATTTGGAGAGTTATGGGTTTCTGAATTAGGAGGTTTCATATAGCAAGTTAATATACCGCTGCTGTTGCATTTAATATCCCATTAAAAATCCTCTTTTGTTTTGTAACAAGGCAAAAAGATCTGAGTATCATTAAGGTCACTAAAATGAGAGGTTTACTTTGTATTGTATTTCAGCATATACTTCACCTTTTATCACAGCAGAACTAAAGGCACACTCTCAGGAAACATTAATGTGAAGTATGACTGTTCCATTTCTGAATAAAAATCTAAAACATTTATAGAATGAACAACAATTTCATACAGATGCACCATTTCCATTTATGCACACTACATGTTATCAGTCATTCCATTCTTTTGTGTCAAGTACTTTTTTCACTCTTTCAGAATAGGCTCCTTAGAGTGGGTAAAACGATTAAAGGTTGCCATGGCTTTTTCCCACTCAAATCAAGGACACTACATTTAAAACTTACCAATCAGGAGGTTGGAAGAAAGTCTCCTCCTTTGATTTGTCAACACAGGAGGCATGTTTTGAATTGAAAAAGAATATGTCATTTTACAAAGAGAGATTAGCATTGAGTCCACAGTGTAAACAGCTTGGATGGAAAAAAGGAAGCTGATTAGCAATTCAAGCATTATCTTTTCTGAAAAGAAACCGATGGCCAACGAGTCCTGGCATTCCTCACCTTTTGTTGACCATCTGTATCTATGAGCTTCCCAACAGAGATCCAACGCACTTGGGGACAGAAGAGCAGAAGGGCATAGCCTCCTCTACAAGAGAAAGACACCAAAAGCCACGCTGAATCCCATCAATTAAAATTCAGTAGTCCTGCAGGAGCTGCCCATTAGAGTGTTGAGGGTGCACAGATGCCGCTATTACAAGCATGACACCCGTAATTAGGCACCAAAAGTAGGAGGACTTTGTAGCCTATTTAACAAAGATATGGTCTCTCTGTTCTGGCATAAACTTTGCCATAACTTTAATTGCAGTAGATTTTTACCTACACTGGTCAAAAGAAATATTGCCTTTCCTTTTATAACTGCTAGGACCGTTACTTTCTAATTAGGTTTAAGACACATAACAAAATAGATGAGATTACTGCACGGGGGAAAATGCTGTGCTATTAGTTATGATAGATGTCTATACTTAGTCAAGAAAAATTAAAGGCCAATTTATTCTTTTACATTTTCATGTTGGCTGTCACTGCAGACTGATGACTTGTCTTTTGAGAGCGTCTGTAGTGCTTCAAAATAAATAAAAAGACAGCTATCTACACGTGAGTTGCTGGTAAGGGCTTTTTAGCTACCTTTAGGCCTGTTTTCTAAAAGTCTCACAAGTGCAGTAAATCTTTGCTTTGGGGTTTTTCTCTCTCTTTGAATTGGGGAGAAGAGAAGATGGCATTTGTCTAACAAACAGCAGTACTTTCAAATAAATATCTCATCAATCTTTGTTCTTTTCTTTGCATTCCTTACATAGTTTACCTTTCCTGAACCACTGCATATTCCTTGAATTGTGCCTATTCTATGACTACCCGCAGTTTGAGCACTATTCTGAGCATTATGGTCTCTCAAATTTCACTTCACGCTCTTATTTTTGCATTTATTGAAATCGTATGGATTTTTGTTTTAAATCTCAACGCTAACATGCGTGAGGAACCACGAATTAGAAGGCAGATGGAATGATCACCAGCATGTTCTACTCTGTTTGTCCATGGAAAGCCAGATGAAAAAGATCAGCAAATTAGATGCATAAGTTCATTTCCACTGTGCTAAATCTTACACGCCTAGGAATGGGACACTAAAAAATACAGGAAATATTTTGAGTCCTGTTGCTAGAGTGGTAGTGGAAGTTGGCCAGAAATATTACTGTTAGACCAGGAAGACTGGAACCCACAGAGCGCCAGGTTGGTCTGTAGGTTTGTGGGGTGGATTTCTGAAACAATCTCAGTAAGAAGCCATTCAAAATACTTCTACTCTGCTATCATTAGTACCACACATTTTATTTCAGCACATTCAACTAAAGAGAAATACAATCACTGTAGGGGCTTGTGTACACGGAAGTTAATCCGGAATAAGTCTGGGTGTGAATTTAAAGCAAATTAACTGTTCTTGTTTAATTCTATGTGTGGATGTTCTTATTTTGGAATAGTAGTGCTTTACTTTAGCTTAATCATAAACTAATTCATAATAAGGCACTTCCAGAATAAGAGCATTAACACCTGGAGTTAATCAGGAATAGTTAATCAGGAATAACTCCTTCTGTAGACAATTGTGATAGGGTTTATCTCCCATCACCTATTAAACAAGGGATTAAGAGCCAAATATTTACACAATTGATTGATTGCTTGCTTCTTGGCTAGAAGGGGTAGAGCTGGGGAGGATCAATAGGCACTTGGCCCTTTTAAGGAAGCTGAGGGAACTTAGAAGGGGGGAGGTTGTAGAGAAGGCAGGACTTTTGTAGGGGGAGAACTAAAGGGAGGCTGTGTTAAGTACAATCTGTGGGGAAAGCGGCACAAGGGGATTTGAAGATAGGAAATGGCTCAGGGAAACAATGGACTGTCTGAAGAAGCAGACCTAGCTACTTAATATGAGGTTCCTGGGTCCTGGATAATCTAGACAAAGATGGCATTTTTGACACCTGTAACTGTCATATGAAAATGAAAGTGAAAAATACTAAGCTTGATTCAAACCTGCTGGTGGAAGAGGCTGTGCCCTTGTGGTAACAGTGCTTGCTACATCTCAGGGGGCCTCTTTTGGGGGAGAGCAGCTTTTCTTTGCAATTGGGGCTCAGTAGAAACCTTGGTAGCAGAGGGTATTTGGGGCTGTGTTTAATCATGATGGCCCATGGGAGAGGTGGCCACATCAGTGCTCTGTCTACTTTTGGCGCTATCTGACCAGACATTTTATAGCTGTCTTGCACCAGTGCAATATCGCTCTGGATGGCTTTTCCATCACTATTAGCTGTACAGTCTAGGCTCTGTTTTTAGAAACCAACATAATGTGGGTTGAAGCAAGCTGCTTATTGTTGATAAAAAAAAAAAAAACAATTCTCATGGTGCAGACTCATATGTGCAAAGGGACCAGAAACCTACCCGGGGCTAGGAAATGCTCTGTGAATTACAAGCTTAGTAATTTCAGACAAAATGTCCGCTAGATAGAATGGGATTTGTTGTTCCCACTAAATATGGAGAGGGCCTAGATCAATAGCCCTAGGTCACTGGGAAATCCTGTGGCTCTTGAGCCACATGTGGAGGACAGGAGTATTTATGTGCCACTTTACTCATCAGTTCTCCACTAGAGCAGCATTCCTTCCTCAGGAGCTTGCTCCAAGGGCTTCCTACCAACTTTTGCTCCAACAGCCCTCAGAAGGAATGTGAAAGGGGAATCAGCATAATCTAATGTTGATGGGGTTGTAATTTACTTATACATTTAATTTAGTGGCAATTTCTATACATGTTACACCAAGGTATTTACTATTTCATCACTTAATTCAATATTTGGAGCCTGGATTATCACAATGTGCAAACCTCCTTTGGGTTGAATGTGATTGGTATTGTGGACAAAATCTGGCTGTGAGCTCTTTTCTGCTGATACCTTTATTTATGCAGTTAGCTCTAGTGGAAATTAAAAAAAAAAAAGCCTCGCCAAGCCTCCTCTAAAAGTTAAGAAACAGTTATGTGCAAAATTACACTTTGATTGAAGTGCAAAAGTTCAAAGCAAAAAACCAGCTAAATATATAGTGGAGAAAATAGCCTACATTCCTTAGTAATGAAAAATGTCAATTTATCACACACTGTATTCTTCTAGTTTGACTTCCATTTTTTCTAAAAGAAAATTATAGGTATATTTCATAGAGGCATAAAGAACTACTGAAGGCTCATTGTAAGCAGTAGCCATGCATGTAAAATGTAAAGAAAGAGGAACTGGGTTTAAATAACTGGAGACACCAATATCAGAAATCAATTAAACTAATTGCAACTGACCACAGGTAGCTTGTTGTAATCATAAATATTACAATATAAGCCAAATGAAACAAAGAAATAGTAGTGAGAAACATACACAGTAAAATTGTCACTCCAGCGACAGGTCTAATCATTTTTCTCACATAGATCAAAAATATAATGCTTGACTATAAAGAAAATATAGTATGTTACTTGTGCACTGAATGCAAATAATATAAATTATAAATAAACTGCAAAATTATGGGAGGGTTTATTCTGCCATTGAAAATCTGTCGAACACAAATGTGTGCTGCTGCTATTAACATGAATACACATAGCCATTAAAAAGAAACTTTTAAAAGGAGGTATTATTGGATCCATAACACAATTATAAATCTTTTTTAACTTCAAGTCATACAGACTCTTTTTCTATTATAAACTATTTAATTTTGTATTTTGTATTAGGTTAAATTTTTCTTTGACAGTACGCTTATTGATATCTTTGTCCACCTTTCTCTATAATGTACCTCTTTTTAAAGTAGTGCGTACTTTTCATGCGCCAGGCATCCAAGATGTAGTGACTTCCATTCAAACATCAACTTTACTAATTTATTGTACAGTGGTATCTGAGATATCACAGTGTTGCTTCCTATTTGAAGTAGGATATAATCATGTTCAAGTGTGATAATGTGGTGTACACTAACTTTTTAATCGTGACCACTGTGATACACGAATAAATATATTTTCTTAAAGTAATTTTACTTCCAAAAAAAAGAGTATAGGAAAAATGAACCCAACTAGTTAAGCTTCCTGGGCCTGAGCCAACATCCAATAAAGTAATTAAATTCTTGTTAGCTTCACTGTGTTGATCGAGCTTTATTCAGGGGAAGTGTTAGGAACCCTTTAAATTCATAGACATTTCACAGAAAGGGCCTTCAGACTGTCTGAAGGAACTAATGGACCCGCTGCCCTGCATGGTACTGACTCCCCCAGGCTCATTGTTGCTGATGCCAGCCTGCATGTCAACAACATCGTATCACCCAGACTCCACCTGTGTGGAAAACAAACCATTTCTGGTCCCACACATCCAGGCAGATGCAAGCTGGACCTGGTCTCTAGATTAGATCACTGGGGATATCAGCTGCCTAACTGACGTGGTCAGATCATCATGTAACCCATCCAGAGATCATGGTTTTCCCTCCATCTGAAGGAAGCAACAAACTGGGGTTGGCTGTGAATCCTTTATATGATTGGTATTGGTGGTATTGTAACAAGGCCAGGGTGTTGTCATGCTGGTGGAGCGTAATCATCTACTGTCCGCTGCCACGCTTCCACTGCACCCTGCTCAAAAAGATTACATAATTCATCAACAAAATACATCACTTCACTTTTCTGTGTACACTGTGCACTTCTCTAAGTATACTACATAACTGAGGAATCAGCATAAGAAATCTCTGCAGGGCTATACCACCACTATAATGGAAGCAAAGAATCTTTTCATCCATCATCACAGCTGCAAAATTGTGATCAGTGGAACTATTCCATAGAGTGATCTGGCTAATCACTCTGGACTATATAATCTGAACTCAGACCCATTCAATGGCAACTCTGCAGAGTTTTCAGCCAACTTTGCTGAAAAGTTTAGCTGAATGTGAGAGGAACTTGCTGAGGCTACTTTAATCGTTCTATTACCCCCTGCCAGTGTTTGGGCCCACCAGGGAGTTGAAGAAGCCACTGTAACTAATAGAGCCATATCCTTCTAAACAGAAGAGAGGCAGCACAGAACAACTTTGCCAGCTATTAATGGAAATAAATAAATAAAATGATCAGTGCATCTCTAAGAAGTGACAGGTTTCAGAGTAGCAGCCGTGTTAGTCCGTATTCACAAAAAGAAAAGGAGGACTTGTGACACCTTAGAGACTAACAAATTTATTTGAGCATAAGCTTTCGTGAGCTGCAGCTCAGTCCACTGAATGCATCTGATGAAGTGAGCTGTAGCTCACGAAAGCTTATGCTCAAATAAATTTTGTTAGTCTCTAAGGTGCCACAAGTACTCCTTTTCTTTTTTCTCAGAAGTGAATCTGCTTACCATCCCTGAAAAAGACCTCCCTCTACCCACACCTCAAAAAGCCAGCGTTCGACTGAGATGACCTCAGCAACTATACTATCTTACATCTCCATCTTCCATGAGAGGTCTATAAAATCTTGACTGGTGTGGAGAAAGTGAATCAGGAAATGTTATTTGCGCCTTCATATAACACAAAAAGAAAAGGAGTACTCTGAAACCTTTCATATAACACAAGAACTTTTCCCCATTTTCATTCTAGGCTGGTTTTGGGGGGAGAGGCTAAGGCCCTGTTTCTGCCCCCAATTCATCCTTTCCCATCCCCTACGGGGCGATATGCAGCATAGGGGTGCACAGAAAGAACAGTTTCTTCATTTCCCAAGCTCAAGGATTATAACTGAACAGGGCACCTGGAAGTAAGAAGGGAGCATAGAAAAGAGGCTCATTGCACTGTCCACCCCGCACAGCCACACTAGGTCTAGAAATAATCTCCCTTCTAATAAGGATTTAGTCCACAGGTTCCTTAAAGAGAGATATCTAGGGGAGGGGTGGCCAATGAGTTTTCTCTCTCCCCTCAATATATCCCTTTAAGGAACTGATGGACTAAATCCTCATTAGGGGAGATGGATAACTCATTGGGCATTTTGTAACTACTTCTGCTGAGACCCTTGTCAAACAGGTGCCCTATGCTATGCTGTAAAAGAGTAAGGCATGAACTCATTGTGTTCTCCAGCAGTAGGGAATTCCATAGCCAGAGGCCCTTTGCCAAGCACAATGAATGGGATGCTGTTGGCTGAACCAAATGCCTCTGGTAACAGACAAGTGTTTGGTGATTTTTATCACACATTCTAAGACTATGATTTTCAAAAACACTCAACAGTGGCCTAATTGTGCTCCAATTTGAAAAGCCATCCCATACTCCCATGTTAAAATTGCCATTGACTTCAGTGGAAGTAGTGTTAAGTCAGTCCTAAGCATTTTGAAAATCCCACCCTACAGCTTTAGTCTTCCTGTCTAGACCTGTGGGAAAATATTTTTCAAAGGCAAAGAGGTCACATAAGCACACAATTGTCATTGAAAGTCAATGAGAGCTGACCGCTCTGGGTGTCTGAAAATATCTCCATGATGACCATGTTTTAATTACCATGAGTAAGCTGTTTGTTCACCCTGTGTTATGCCTATTGCTTATACTTGCTTCTTACAGGACAAAATGGTATATAATGGTTGTTTGGTAGACGGGTAGAATGAAAGGAGTCCCAATGTAGGCACTTCACAATGTAATTCCATACATACCACATGCATTTTTATTCCATATCAACTACCTTGATGTCAAAGGGCATCCTCACCCAGACATGCTGCAAAAGTCTAGCCCATGAGAAAAACAAGCAAACAAGCCACCAAAGCATAAAAAAATCAAGAGTTTAGAGTCTTCTTTCTTTTACCACAATTTGCAGGTTTGGATTTGGATTTGGATTTAGATTTCTACATAACCATCTTCCTCTGGAGCTATGTTTTATTATTGCACTGTCATTGTTTAAAAAAATTGTTTATTGTCTAATGCAAAATATTATGTTCCTTAATAGGTTTTTGTTATGGCTGCTGTTAGGGGAAAAAAACCTTGATGGAATTAGACAACAAACTGGGTAAATAATGTACCATGTAGGTGACTTAGCACATACAACATGTGATTTAAATTTTAAATTTATCGCCTGCTATAAAAGAGAAACATATTAAAAATAATTTCTTCCTCTGATCATTTATTTATCCATTGCCCACTCAAATGGAAGAGAAATCAGTAGATAAATATGCCCCTTTATGATCTAGAGCTGCGTAAACAATCAGTCCTCTCATTTCCAAGAGTTGTTGCAGCAGATTTTCTGGATTCGTTTTCCTTGTATTCTAATTTCAGCAAGTCTTTGCAAAGTTCACTGAGGTTCATTAGCTTATCTGAAGAAAATGTGACTGGTACTTTTGAGACCGCTTTTCTCTGTGACTTTTCTAATTAAATCCCTTCCATCAGATGAAAAACTGCCCTTTTTACTTGACAAACATTTGTTCTAATTTGGCCTTGGTTGGTTTCTCAGTACTTTTACTTCACCCTCCCCCCACCCTATGCACTGGCATCTGTTAGTCACAGGATCACACTGGCTGACATTTACTCTGAATGTGTTTGCTTATTAAAATATTTCAGTGTTAGACAAGCTTATCTGTTGAAAAATACAATAAAGTTCCAGTATATTGGGTGACTAAATTTCTAGTGCTTCAGTGCACAACTTTTAATGTATGTATTTAAAGACATAAAATTATATTAATCTTCCTTAGAAGGTTGTTTTTGAAAGCCAATAATCAAACGTTAGGTGGGAAGTCCGAATCCATAACAAGGAAGTACATTCTATATATGAGAGGCTGCAGTCTTATACGGAAGGCATGTCTCCCGTGATATCAGTGTTCTCAAAAAATGTCAGTTTCAAGATCTCTATATTGCCCTGAATTATCATGTTGCACTGGGGGCGGGAAGGGAGAAAGTTCAAGAAAAGTTTAATCAAAACTCTTTTTCACAAACTTCAAAAAATCCTGGTAAAAGCTTCCAGAGGTCAGGCAGATTGCTGAATAATTTCTTCAGGGACACACTTTTCTCCTTACATAAAATAATGCTATGTAAGTTTAAGTGCTTACTAAGGAACCAGCAGTCTGGGCTTTCAGTTTTCACATTGGACTATGGGAAGATATGTTCAGTCAGTGACAAGAATTGCTGTGTACAGTTTATGCTGCTATTCTTTAACACTCTCCAGTGACATTAGCTTGCCAGCCCTGTAGTCTGTAAGTAATAGGTTGCAAAAGCAGCTGAAATTGACAAGTGCTTAGCCTAGAGCATGGATTGAATGTAATTCATAGGGTTTCTGAGTTAATTTCCAATACCTATTTCATCAAGGCAGAGTGATAGATGGCTGCCAGCATCTTCTGGCTTTATCTGTAAATCCCTATGTCTTTTACGGCCATCATTCTGTGGGGGGTTTTTTTCCGTGGGTTTTGGGGTTTTTTTACATTCCTTGCCTTGCTTTTGCTCCTCCCCATTTCCATAACTCCAAATGGAGCTTCCTCTATGGGCACATCACTCATTTAGATTAGAGGCCCTTGCAGCTAAATGCAAGACCTTCAGATGTTATTGAAATGCATTTTTCCATGTGGCCCTGTTTAAAGTGATGTTTCTTTAGGGACTGCAGGGTGAAATATGAAGTTATCTGTGAGAGTAAATCTGAGATGTTGGACAGATGGTGGAGTGTCAGTGCATCCACAGAAATGCATTTCATTTTTATATAGGGAATGCATTCAATCAATTTTGGCTCGAGAAAACAGTTGCTCTTATTGCATCACTAGCGATTTTGGGGATTTTTTGCAGGTCAATAGCTAAGTCAATAAAACCATAATAGATTTTTAATAAATTCATCAATGATCTGAATACATAGAAAAGAGGCACAGCACAGGACAAGGACGTAGGCAAGAAAAAGCCACAACAATTTTTGAAGAGAAAGAAAGGTTGCCATGGTGACATCATACAAATTTCAGCTTTGGTAAAACACAAATACTATTTGCTATGGATTGTGAAGTTTCGTTTCTCACCTAAGATCTACTTCAGCAATAAGAATTTGCATGAAGTTTGTTAGTTAAACTGTGCAAAATAACACCCACCCACCCCCAATATAGTGCCACAAAGCTTTGGAGCATGCTATAAACTGTAAAAGTCTTTTATGTACTAATTAATTAATCTAACTTCCTGTATTGAAGTAACATGTTTTTTTGTTTTTTCTAAATATCTGTGATGAATTAGAATTGGCTGCAAATTTCAGGTGAGGCTGCCATGTAAAATCTTTACTTAGTCAAACCAGTTTCACTTCTGGTGTGTGGCCAGACAAAGTTTTATGCTCTTTAATAAGAAGAATGTATAGTCTTTGTTGCAAAATGGAGATTTTCTTTTATACAATCCTGATCTAGCATTTAATTAAGCTTTAGTGAACTCTACCTACCTGAACACTGGTTGGGAGGGATAGCTCAGTGGTTTGAGCTTTGGCCTGCTAAACCCAGGGTTGTGAGTT
This sequence comes from Lepidochelys olivacea, assembly GCF_965140295.1. Taxonomy (NCBI): domain Eukaryota; kingdom Metazoa; phylum Chordata; order Testudines; family Cheloniidae; genus Lepidochelys; species Lepidochelys olivacea. The sequence continues at coordinate 68,838,193 of NC_140411.1, read as the reverse complement.
CAATCCTTGAGGGGGCCATTTATAGGGCAAAAATTGGGGATTGGTCCTGCTTTGAGCAGGGGGTTGGACTAGATGACCTCCTGAGGTCCCTTCCAACCCTGATATTCTATGATACCTTTGCTGATTCCTTTATGCACATGTCACATGAGGGGAATGAACCTCTTTAAATGTTTTTGAAAGAAAAAAGTTATTTTAAAAAAAATCTTGTATGCTTTCCCATCAGACCTAACATATATTGAGCCAGATCTCAGTTGGTGTAAATGGCATTATCACTAAAGCAATGTCAATTAATACCGACTGCTGATCTGGCCCATGCACTAACTTCAATGGACTTCCGCTGCTGTTGGTCATCTCGCCAGCAGCAACAGGAAATTAAATTGTTCAACAGAATCAGGGCTGGCTCCAGGCACCAGCATTCCAAGCAGGTGGTTGAGGTAGCAGTTTGAAAGGGGCGGCTGTTTTTCCGCCTCGGCGGCAATTTGGCTGCAGCATCTCTGTTCTGCCGGCGGCAAATTGGCGGCAACCTCTCCCTTTTGCTGTCCACGGCGGCAAATCGGTGGCAGCTTCTCTCTTTTGCCATCTGGGATGGCAATTTTTTTCACTGCTTGGAGCAGCAAAAACTATAGAGCCGGCCCTGAACAGAATAAGAACTATTGATAGTAGTTGTGATTTATTATTTGTATTATTGTAACACCTAGGCACTGGCCTACTAGTAGAAAACTCAGTGGTTTCCCAAAGTAAAAGAGGTATTTTTGTTAAAGACATTTTGTAACATCCACAAATCTTCTGGGTTTTTAGCACAATCCATGTAAGATAAACCTGTTAGTTTTGTGTAGCTTTGCTAATAAAATAGCAAAAAGTGTCATTACTAGTAAAAAAGTGAATAATTACTAGCACTTGACCTATATTTATTTTACAAGAAGAGGGTATTTCTTATGGTTTATTTTGGGGAATATGACTTGCATTAGAAGACACCATACTTCATAGGAATGGAGTACGTGTAGTAGCCTGCTAAACTATATAGAAATTTTGTTTTGATTTGTAGAGAACTTTGATTACCTTTCATGATAGCTGACCCAAATTCAAGGAATTTGGTCTGTCTCCATCAGATGAGCAGCTTGGAGAAATGCAGCTTTGGAGTTCTTTTGGATGCTTATCTGGGCTGAATCTTGCCATGTATTTTGTACATAGCTCCATCCTGTATGTTTAAAACAAAAATAAATTACTAGTAGTTCAAATGCCCCTGGAAAGGAAAGGAGATGAATTCTGGTAAGTGTGTGTGGTTGGAACACCCAGAGTATCCAGCTACCAGAATTGTTCTTGGATATGTCTTCCCCCTTAATGGCTTTCATAACTTAGGAAAACTGAAATGTTTGTTTTTACTTAAGCCTAAGTAGCCATATACAAGTATTTAATAAAGGACACTGAATCAATGGAGCCAAAATAATTTAGGCTGCAGATGCTCCATAAACTTGTCCCTGGCCATTCTGTGACTTGCCCCAGATATACAATTTCCATTCATAGTCCTACTGTGTGACATATGGTAAAATTTAAACACAAACAGTCTAGTCTGAAATATTTTTATGTTAATTTTGTTCAGTTAATATTGTTAAACCAGCATAGGGTAGCCATGACTTTCTGAAGCACTGAGCAGATGTAATAAAGTTTGGTGTGCCATAAAAGTCAGCGGGTATCAATTCTGGCTTGGAACCTGACAAACAAACCTACAAACGGCAGGTGGTGGGTAGCTATTTCATGCCCTGGGAGGCAGGAAAAATGATGGAACTTAATATATGAAGGATGGCTGTTCATATAGTTTCATTTCACAAGATGTAACCTGACATCAAATGGTGGAAAAAGTAGAATGTCAAAAAACCTCAGTTTTATAAAATGTTTTATATAGGCTATTTACAAGGTCACCTTAAGTTTCACTACATATCTACAGAGATTTTCTGCTTTGTCAAGATACCATTGCAACTCGATGTGGTTTCTAAATTATTTCAGCAAAACAATTTTTGCTAGGAGTGTTTATGCCAGAGATCATTGTTTTTAATAAAGATATCTTGATAAAATTAAGGCATCATTTTTATTACCTTATGCTGTAGTTAATTGATGATCAATCTTTGTCAAGATAAGCAATTTGATCTAAATTAATAGAGTAACAAGTTCAGCTGGAAAGAAGTAGAACTCATTTTATTTTAACATGAGCTAAAGTGTACATATTGCTTTTTGTAGCATAGGCTCTACTCTTGTATTGGTGCTGTTTAACAGTTTCCTGGTCCACTCCAACTCCTCAATGAAAAATGACAATAGCCATACACAGCTTTTATATGAATACTGAACAAGTTACATTATACCAGTATAACTGCATCCACACTGGAGAAGGGAAGTTGTATTGTTTTAACTGTATTGGTGAAAAATCACAGCCCAACCAGAAAAGTTATATCGGTATAAAAGTGTGTGTAGACCAGGTCTAAGGATTTACAGACAAGCTTGGTTTTAAACATATCATTTATCCCATTGAGTTCAGTGGGATTACTCATGATTAGTTTAAGCAGGTGAGCAAGGCCAGATGTACATTACAAACTTTTGCCAGCACAGCAATGTCTATCACGAAAGCTTATGCTCAAATAAATTGGTTAGTCTCTAAGGTGCCACTAGTACTCCTTTTCTTTTTGCGAATACAGACTAACATGGCTGCTACTCTGAAACCTATTAGGGATATAATGAGGCATGATTTTTGACCAATATAGCTGTGATGACAATATGCATCACATAGATAGATGCAGTTATACTAGCAAAACTATACTTTTGCTGGTATAGTTTGTTTTTCTTGTGGAGTATGTTGAGCAAGAAGATGCAGTACAAGGTGAAATGCATCAGGCAAGATCTTTCCAGTAGTGATAGGAAAATGTTATTGCCATTATACAAGGCACTGGTGAGACTAAATTTGAGGAGCATTGCGTGTCAAAAAGGAATGAAACCTTTGAGAGACATATTTTTTTATTTGCATGCAAAAAACTGATAACACCAGAGAACACTATGTCACAGAATTAAGGAAACTCAGTAAAACTTGTGACTTTGGTGATCTGACAGAGTCTCTGGTCAGAGATAAAGTCAATTGTGGCATCAAAGACAATGTGTTAAGATAGAGACTGCTCTGTGAAGGAGACTTAACTTTAGAAAAAAACTCCCCAAATATGCAGGGAGCAGAAACTGTGAAAGCACAAGCCAAAGAGCTGAATCTACCAGAAGGGGTTATCCATGTGCTAAGTACAAAAGAGTAGAGCCAGAATAGGTCAAATCAAAGAGTGGAACCACTTGCTATGAAAACCACTGCTGGGGGAAGACTGGGTACAGATGGTCATGTGGAAGGTGTTATTCTCTGTGTCCAGAAATTTTCACACTGCACAGTATTAATAGTAAGTCAGTGATTAGGCCCTATGATGGTGTCCCCTGAATATATATATGGACACAGTTGGCAACAGGCTTTGTTGCAAGGATAGGTTCCTGGGTTAGTGGTTCTGTTGTGTGGTGTGTCCTGTAGTAGGTGACTTCTGGGTACTCTTCTGGCTCTGTCAGTCTGTTTCTTCATTTAGCAGCTGGGTATCGTAGTTGTCAGAATGCTTGATAGAGATCTTGTAGGTGTTTGTCTCTGTCTGAGGGGTTGGAGCAAATGCTGTTGTATCGTAGAGCTTGGCTGTAGACAATGGATCATGTGGTGTGGTCTGGATGAAAGCATTGACAGTAGATGTGGACTTTGACATTTCCGATCTGACTGATCCTTTATCAATTCACAAAGGAGAAATTGCCAAGGAACAAGAGAACAACTCTGACTCTAATGAAAGTCTGATACTGAGAAGATCAAAGAGGGAGATTAAAGTCCTGAAAGACTCCTAGAGACTTGCTAACCTTCCTGGAGAATGAGTATTTGAGGAAAGAGAGTGGTAAAGACTCACTCAAGAGTGATATACTGGTAACCTCCCCGCTCTAGGTAGTTGACACAATGAGTTAATGGAAATGTACTATATGGGTTGAGAATTTAATGGATGTGTTGTTAGAGATTTGTTATCTGCAATATGTAAGAGTTATTTAGTTTTTTCTTTAAGAGGAAAGATGTAGAGATATGTTTGTAGAAGATCATCATTTAGAGATGCTCCTTCATAAGGGACATTATTATGAACATAGGAATTTGGAGATGTGCCCTAGAGGCGGGGGTTGAGAACACCTCATGGCTGCATGCAGCAGTTCACTACAGGTGCTCTCAAGTTTGTTTTATTAAAGTTGTATTCCTTTCTCATTCACTGGTTTGTTAATGTACCCCAAGATCATTATACTGGGGTGGGTTTTTTGCCTTCTGCTGCAGCATGGGGCACGGCTCACTTGCTGGTTTAAACTAGAGTAAATAGGGTATTCTCTGTAACTTGTAGTCTTTGAATCATGGTTGGAGGAACTCATCAGGGGTCAGGGGCCTATTACAGGTATGGGTGGGTGAGGTTCTTTGGCCTGTGATGTGCAGAAGGTCAGACTAGATGCTCATTATGGTCCCTTCTCACCTTAAAGTCTATGAGTCTATAACAGGGATCCACAACCTTTGGCCCACAGCCCACCAGGGTAAGCCCCCGGCGGGCTGGACCGGTTTGTTTACCTGCCGCATCCGCAGGTTTGGCCGATAGCAGCTCCCACTGGCTGCGTTTCACCGCTCCAGACCAGTGGGGGCTGCGGGAAGTGGCGCAAGCCAAGGGGTGTGCTGGCCTCAGCAATGTTGAATAGAGGGGAATGATCACGTCCCTTGATCTGCTGGCAGTGCCCCTACATTTACAGCCCAAAATGCCATTGGCCTTCTTGGCAACAAGGACACACTGTTGACTCAGATCCAGCTTCTCGTCCACTGTAACCCCTAGGTCCTTTTCTGCAGAACTGCTGCCTAGCCATTCGGTCCCTAGTCTTTAGCGGTGTATGGGATTCTTCCATCCTAAGTGCAGGACTCTGCACTTGTCCTTGTTAAACCTCATCAGATTTCTTTTGGCCCAATCCTCTAATCTGTCTCAGTCCCTCTGTATCCTATCCCTACCCTCCAGCGTATCTACCTCTCCTCCCAGTTTAGTGTCATCTGCAAACTTGCTGAGGGTGTAATCCACGCCATCCTCCAGATCATTAATGAAGATATTGAACAAAATTGGCCCCAGGACCAACCCTTGAAGCACTCCGCTTGATACCGGCTGCCAACTAGACATGGAGCCATTGATCACTACCCATTGAGCCCAATGATGTAGCTCTCCTTTCTTCCTTATGTCAGGATCCTGAACTCGACCATCTCATGGTCACTGCCTCCCAGGTTCCCATCCACTTTTGCTTCCCCTACTAATTCTTCCCGGTTTGTGAGCAGCAGGTCGAGAAGAGCTCTGCCCCTAGTTGGTTCCTCCAGCACTTGCACCAGGAAATTGTCCCCTACACTTTCCAAAAACTTCCTGGATTGTCTGTGCACCGCTGTATTGCTCTCCCAGCAGATATCAGGGTGATTGAAGTCTCCCATGAGAACCTAGGCCTGAGATCTAGTAACTTCTGTTAGTTGCCAGAAGAAAGCTTCGTGCACCTCATCCGCCTGGTCCGGCCGTCTCTAGCAAACTCCCACCGCGACATCACCCTTGTTGCTCACACTTCTAAATTTAATCCAGAGACTCTCAGGTTTTTCTGCAGTTTCATACCGGAGCTCTGAGCAGCCATACTGCTCTCTTACATACAACACAACTCCCCCACCTTATCTGCTCTGCCTGTCCTTCCTGAACAGTTTATATCCATCCATGACAGTACTCCAGTCATTTGAGTTATCCCACCAAGTCTCTGTTATTCCAATCACATCATAATTCCTTGTCTGTGCCAGGACTTCCAGTTCTCCCTGCTTGTTTCCCAGGCTTTTTGTGTTTGTGTATAGGCACTTAAGATAACTCGCTGATCATCCCTCTTTCTCAGTATGAGGCAGGAGCCCTCCCCTCTTGCGCTTTCCTGCCTGTGCTTCCTCCCAGTATCCCACTTCCCCGCTTACCTCAGGGCTTTGGTCTCCTTCCCCAGTGAACCTAGTTTAAAGTCCTCCTCACTAGGTTAGCCTGCTTACGAAGATGCTCTTCTCTCTCTTCGTTAGGTGGAGCCCGTCTCCGCCTAGCACTCCTCCATCTTGGAACACCATCTCATGGTCAAATAATCCAAAGCCTTCTCTCCAACACCACCTGCATAGCCATTCGTTGACTTCCATGATTCAATGATCTCTACCCTGGCCTTTTTCTTCCACAAGGAGGATGGACGAGAACACCACTTGCTCCTCAAACTCCTTTATCCTTCTTCCCAGAGCCACGTAGTCTGCAGTGATCCGCTCAAGGTCATTCTTGGCAGTACCATTGGTGCCCACATGGAGAAGCAGGAAGGAGTAGCGATCCGAGGGCTTGATGAGTCTTGGCAGTGTCTCCATCACATTGCTAATCTTAGCTCCTGGCAAGCAGCAGACTTCTTGGTTTGCCTGGTCAGGGCGGCAGATAGATGACTCAGTCCCCCTGAGGAGGGAGTCCCCGACCACCGCCACCTGCCTCCTTCTCTTGGGAGCGGTGGTCATGGAACCCCCATCTCTAGGACAGTGCATCTCATGCCTTCCAATCGGCGGAGTTTCCTTCTGTTCCCTTCCCTCAGATGTATCATCTAGTCCACTCTCCGCATTAGTACCTGTGGAGAGAACATGAAAACGGTTGCTTACCTGTATCTGCATTGCTAGTGTATGGCCGCTCTCCTTTCTTCTTCTGGAGGTCACAAGCTGCCAAATTTCTTTGCCGTCCTTCTATCCCCGCTGCGCAGCCTGCTTTGAACCTTCACAAACACTGCAATGACAAGAGCATCTAAGTCTGAGAGACTTGAGGAAAAGAATTTCGTAGATAAATGACTAACACAGGTGTATAACAGACATTGAAAGTTTTGCCATTGCTACATTTATTCCATTTACTTCTCTCTGTAGCCCTCAAGTGATGTGGGATGGCAGTTGGATGGAACCACCAGTAACTTTTTCACATCCAGTTCCTGTTGTCTTTGGGTCTTGTTGAGGGAGAGGTGGTCCCAAGAGTTGCCCCTGCTGGTAACTGAAGGACTCCATTTTCAGTTCTACGTTCTTCACACAAGACTCTTTGTTCCCCTTTCCTAGTGTTCAATCTGTCCCTCCCCCAAACATTGCTCAATCAGTGATCACCTAAATTAATGTAAAACACAGATTTAAATGAAATTAAAGCAAATCTAGAATCAAGAAGCTAGTCCCTAACACAACTGTACAGTACAAACAACCTCATATCATGTTTCAATGTATTCCTTCCTCCTGCCTTTCATTCCTCTTGTTATAATTTTCCCTCAGCCTTGTTGTAATCCATTAATTCAGGCCAGTCTTGTTTTGATAATTTTAGATTGTAACTTCTTTACTTTCTATTTAAAAAGCCAAGCACTTCTTTTAGTGCTAGATATATGTTAATTTCTAATCCTTAGTGTTCCTATTAATTACGATGGATTCAAAAACAAATGGGTCTCCACCTATTTATCTGGTTGTTTCTTTTTCTATTTCTTCTTTAACAAATCACATGTAAATGTGACTGTATACAAAATAACAAATATCGATATTTTAATTCTCTCAGGGAATTTTGTTCACCCAATGCCATTTGACAGAGTGGCGAGCCAGAGGTTAGCAACACAGTACATGCTGTACACAATCAAATAATTTTACTATTCCTCAGGGCAATTGTAATGTACATAATAGCCTCATTTTTTGGCAAGCATATATTCACGTGAAGTATATTTAAAAAGATAAAGCCATGTATTTAGTCCTGTGAAAAAATATGCCACAAACATAAACAAAATAAACCCTAAATTACCTGCTTAGTTTCTAATGCATTTTATTGGTACTTGTCACCCAGTGAAATCAATATGTGTCCGATCAAGAGCCCATCAAAATAAATACAACACTTTCCAATTTTTATACATAGAAATTTTGCACTGTTCTGATATTTTGTATTATGGTAGCCTCTAGATGTGCCAACCAGGATTAGAGTCCCATTGTGATTTCTGCAGAACATATTTCAGATATGGAGCTCTCCCATTTTTGCCTTTAAATTCTGAGCTTTAAGAATACAAGGGGTAGCTCCAGTCTGGCCTTCTAGGACCTTTCCCAATAATAGAGATATACTTGGTTGATTTTTGTGATCCTTCCAGCTTATGGATTAAAAAAAAAGCCTTTTCTAGGCCTCTGAAAGAGTTTGGGGTTCACAAAGAGTTAGGCCCAATCTTTAATCCTCTGAAGTGAAAAGCGGGTTTTGCCATTGATTTAATGGCATCACAATTAGGGCCTTAAAATTAGATTTGATGTGCTTTATTTGATGGATTGGAAACCAACACTGACTTTTTTTTTATCTGATTCTACACTAGAAATGACTGTACCTTTCATTTAACTAAGTCCCTCCATATTTTTATTTAAACAAGAAATTAGTAAGTGGTATCTGAATAAAAATCTGATTATGTAAACAAGGCCACCAGAAGATTTTAAAACTATGCAACATTTATTAAAACCCTTTCAAAACTCAACCAGAAAACCCAAAGTTAGAAACAATGTTTGAACTGAGTGGAGACTGGACTGAAGCAGCATCTACATTGAGACTGGGGTCATAATATGCAGTGTACACAGACATACCTGAGCTAGCTTTAACCTAACTAGCTCATCTAAAAATATCAGCTAGGATGCGCTAATGTGTACTGCAGTGTGGTAATAATGTGAGTATATATCCAGGGGGCCATGTGGGTTTGTACAGCCTGTGCTGAAGCCCATGCCACCATGCCCTCACCTCACTGCTATGTTTAGTGAGCTAGTTAGATTAAAACTAGCATGGATACACCTAAATGAGAAGCAAATAACACCCCCCAGCTGCAGTGTAGTTGTGGTAGCCTGAGTGGGAATTCAGCACTCTGGGAGAGTAGACTTTAAAATTTGGTTGTTACTGGAGCAAAGTAAATCTATTAAATAAACAAAAAGTAAGTTTCTAACTCGAAGATAAAGAGGAAATTTTATTCAGCCTCGTAACCAGTCATAAAGTAAAAAGCGGCAGCTTAACTGTGGAAGTAGAAGACTAGCAGCAAATTATTCAGAGGGTGGGCTACACAGTTTCTGTCACTGAGTGCAGAATGTCTGACCACTGTATTTGCCTTGTAGCTAAGTTGGGTCTGTATATACCCAGTGCAAGCAGCTTGCGACCTTCATAGTCCAGCTACAGCATCAGGAGTAAAGCTGTGCTTTGGTCACGGAGGTCATGGAATCCGTTACTTCCACAGACCTCCGTGACTTCAGCAAGCAGTGGCTGGGAGCTGCAGGCTACCCCCACCTCCCGTGGTGGCAGGGAGTTGCGGTCGACCCCCGCCACTTCGTGGCAGGGGACCCCCACAGCTCCCCAGCCACCACAGGTGCACGGGAATCCCCCAGAGCTCCTCAGGCCCCATGGGTGCTGGGGACCCCTGGCGCTCCCGAGTCCCTGCATGTGCTTGGGACCTCCGGAGCTCCCCAGCTGCAGCTGGTGCGTGGTGGTGGTGGAATCAGTAGCTACCCAGGGGGTGGAATCCCCCAGAGCTCCCCAGTCCCCAGGTGGCAGAGGATCCCCTGCAGCTCCCCAGCCACCACAGGCAGGGGTCCCTCCCAGCCACAGCAGGGCAGGGTGCTGGACCCTCCTCCCTCCCCTTTTTTGTCATGGACATTTTTAGTAAAAGTCAGGGATAGGTAACGGCTTCCGTGAATTTTTGTGACCTGTCCATGACCTGTCCGTGACTTCTGACCTGTGTGTGACTTTTGCCTGTGACCTGTGGCCTGTCCTGTGACCTGTCCATGACTTTGCCTGTGACCTGTTCGTGACTTTTTCTAAAAATGTCAATGACAAAATCATAACCTTAATCATGAGTCATGAGGCCAGAGTAGCTGAACTGTAGGAACAGACAGAGGGATTTATTTTACGGCTTAAACCCTTTCACTCTTCTCCAGGGAAGAGCTGAGAAAGAAAACAAAGGAAATTAGTTGTTGCTACCAGCTAATTATAAAACATATGCACAAATCTCGTAGGACACCAAAAATCCAATTCTGTTCTTAAAAAAGGTAAATTTTATTAGAAACAAAAAGGAAGAAAATACATCTGGAACTTAGGCTTTTGCTAGATTTTGAAGGAGCAATTCCAAAATATTAAGCACCCAAAATAGCTTTCTTGGGGGTTCAGCTTAAAGGTTACAAGCAACCAGAACGTCTGGGGTTAGCACAGAGGAGATCCACAAGCCAAAATAAAGAAATAAACCTGACTGTGTCTAGCTAAACATTCCATGTCCTAATGATTCCTTCTAGGTATGGAAGATAATTTTTCATACCTGGTTCAAACCTTACACAGCATTCCTGCTTATAGCATTGCTGCTCTGTGTCCCTGCAGTCCAGAGAGAACAACGTAAAGCAAGCAGCCACCAAGAGGGACTTTATAGCTAACTGGCTGGCTGGGTGTCCATAAAAGGGATCTCCTTGCCCCCTCCCCCCTTCATTTGTCACACACGTGCTGTGGTGATAGTTTGATAATGAGACATATCAGTAACCAACTGGGTAATGATTATAGGAACTATCTGACTTTTCTACTAAGTGCTAAACTGAGGGATCTCATGGAAGAGCTAGAAAAAAAAACAAACTTCAGAGGTGTGATAGGGAGGAGCCCATGCTCATGGACATGTATTGGCACCAATGATGAAGAGTTGTAGGAAGCTAAATTTATCTCCCTAGGAAAATAAATCTCTTCAGGAGCTCACCACAAAATAGGAGTCAGCTCAAGAATAACTAGAGGTGAGTGACTGAACAACAGCAACCATAATTAAATTGATCGTCACTGAGGTAGGAATCAAGAAAAGGAGGACTTGTGGCACCTTAGAGACTAACAGATTTATTTGAGCATAAGCTTTCATGAGCTACAGCTCACTTCATCGGATGCATTCAGTGGAAAATACAGTGGGGAGATTTATATACACAGAGAACATGAAACAATGGGTGTTAACCATACACACTGTAACGAGAGTGATCACCTAAGGTGAAAAGAAAAGGAGTACTTGTGGCACCTTAGAGACTAACACATTTATTTGAGCATAAGCTTTTGTGAGCTTCATCGGATACAGTGAGCTGTAGCTCACGAAAGCTTATGCTCAGATAAATGTGTTAGTCTCTAAGGTGCCACAAGTCCTTCTTTTCTTTTTGCGAATACAGACTAACATGGCTGCTACTCTGACACCTAAGGTGAGCTATTACCAGCAGGAGAGCGGGGGAAGGGGGAAAACCTTTTGTAGTGATAATCAAGGTGGGCCATTTCCAGCAGTTGACAAGAACGTCTGAGAAACAGTGGGGGGTGGGGAATAAATATGGGGAAAAACAGACTCCAAGAAGAGACTGATGAATTGGAATTAATTTCCAAACTGGGTACAGTTAACTTAGGCTTGAATAAAGACTGCGAGTGGATGGGTCATTACACAAAGTAAAACTATTTCCCCATGTTTATTCTCACCCCGCCCCCACTCCCCACTGTTCCTCAGACATTCTTGTCAACTGCTGAAAATGGCCCACCTTGATTATCACTACAGAAGTTTCCCTCCCACCCCCGCTCTCCTGCTGGTAATAGCTCACCTTAAGTGATCACTCTTGTTACAGTCTGTATGGTAACACCCATTGTTTCATGTTCTCTATGTATATAAATCTCCCCACTGTATTTTCCACTGAATGCATCCGATGAAGTGAGCTGTAGCTCACAAAAGCTTATGCTCAAACAAATTTGTTAGTCTCTAAAGTGCCACAGGTACTCCTTTTCTTTTTGCGAATACAGAGTAACACGGCTACTACTCTGAAACCTGAGGTACGAATGGTACTCATAACTGTCACTGCAACACTAAACTTTAAAAAGTGGTATCGAAAAAAGAGAATGAGGAAGCTACTGACTAAAACTTAAAATCAAAGTAAAAAGGGAGAATTTTCTCGACACCGCATGGCGGCTATTTAAGCGTACAATGACAAAGTCATTGATGGCCTGCCTTCCCCTTAACAAGAAACATGGAAGCCAAACAGCTATCTCAGCAAGCAAAAATTTGACCTTAGTGAGGCAATTAGAGACTAGCTGAAACTGTCGGATAAAACATAAAATGACAATATTGGGAGAAGAGGAAGTCAAAAGATCAAATAACCAAAGAAACTAAACACAAGCAGGAAGCCTGAGAGACAATCAGTGAATCCCTACTCAGGAAGGGAAGGGAGCAATTAATGAATAAGGATACTGAACTGAAGCTAAATTGCAAAAAGAAAAGGAGTACTTGTGGCACCTTAGAGACTAACCAATTTATTTGAGCATAAGCTTTCGTGAGCTACAGCTCACTTCTTCGGATGCATAAATGTGTATGATAATCCCACCTTGATACCTGGTTCTTAAGATAAAGCAGCAGATGCTTAACGGGCTAGTCTACACACCATGTTCGTGGTTTATTAACATATTTAGTTAAACTGGTGCAACCCCCTAGGTGGATGCACTTGGATTGTTTTTAAGAGGGTGTATATTGGTTTAGATCATATCAGATAAATGTAGTTAAATGCAGCTACTATGGAGACAAACCCTGGGCTCCAGAGGTCCTGGGTTCAACTCCCTGTGGATGACTTCTCCATGGATGTTGTTACATTTACATCAGTCTTCATCAAACAGGATGTTGGGGAGATACCTGCTCCAGATCTATTCTTTTCAGGTAGTGAAGATGGAGACACACTTGGAAATTGTGATGTCAGAACAGAATCTGGTAAATTAAAGAACAAGTCCCAAGGACCAGATTGTATATCCAAGATTCCTGCATAAACTCAGGTCTACCATACAGCCTAAGTCAATATAACTTATGTTGATCAGGGGTGTGAAAAAGCCTCTTCCACAAGTGACGCACATATCATGCTGTCCACGCTGGCACTATGTCAGTGGGAGATGCTCTCCCCGCAACATAGCTTTCACTTCTCGCACAGGTGGGATTATTATGCCAATGGAAGAACACTCTCCTGTTGGCATAGTGTGTCTTCACCAGATGTGCTACAGTGGTGCAGTAGTGTAGACTTGCCCTCAGGGAGATTGCAATTGTACTTGTCTTTCTCCAAAGCTGGCATTGCCTTACAAACTTCATAAAAATCTTTTATTTCAATAGTTGGCCTTGACATTGGGGTAAAGGGAGCAATAAAACCATTCTGTGGACCCTACGGAAGCCAGTCCTGCTTCCCTGATGTGCGGGGAGCATTTACTAGTGGAGCCATACACTGGCTCTTCAGCACTAGTAAATAGAAGCTAGAGCATCTGTGTGCCAGGTATGAAAAAGGTATTTTCTGTGTGCCACAGCTGATCGAGCTGCAGAATGTGTCCAGTGGAAGTTGCTTCACTTGGGTTGGATTCATTAAAGGAATCCCACATTACGGTTTTGTAGGAGCAGAATGGACCTAGGCCCTTTGTATCTGGAGTGGTTGGGTGAGAACTGAACAGGGATGAAGCCAATGCAATTCTGAGTAAATTATTCTAAAAGCAGATAGAATTTAATATGGAATTATATAGGTTTTAGAATTATTCTACAGAATTTCCTAGCTAGGATATGATTCTCTAGTAAATACGTCAGGATGATTATGAACATCCTATTGCTTACAGTTTGTTAAATTATACAGACCTTTCCCAGATAGTGCAATCTCTAATTTATATATTTTTGAAGTCATTTGTAGAAAACATTTTTTATTCTTCACTGTTCTCCTTTTATCTCTTCTTTTCATGTTCTTGTTTTTTACAGGAATGTTCTGACAATGATAATGGATACTGATAAAAGAAAACTTGTAATAGACTCCTATACTTTTGGGTTGTAAGTTCAGGTATAGAAGAACACAAACTTATTTCCTAAATACCAGATAACTTTAGGTGACTTGATTGTCACTCTTCTATGGAATTCAATCAAGTAAATTAGGCATTTTAATATCTATTGATCTCTAATTTTCACCAGAAGAGACATTGTTAGCAGGATCTGGCTGTCTCTCTTTCTGTAGGATCTCTGTTGTTATGAGCTCTTTATGCTGCACTGAACCAGTACAAGGAAGCTCAAAAGGCCCTTACCTCTGAAACACAGGAAAGGAATTAAGCCACTTTACTTCTCAGACTCCTTGCTCAATCTGGTAAACTACAGAAATGGGTTACTAGTTTCATTGCTAATCATGAGATCAGAGTTTTTTGTTGCTGCTCTCATGCTTCTCCTAGGAAGAAGGGAGCTTGCCTGAATTTCTCTAAGGGATCAAGCTATCAGTGCTGCTACTAAATGCCTATAACAGAAAAGAACTTTGGTTTTTAAAAGGACTCATTCCTGCTTTAATCCCCAGAATGGAGTAGTACCATCTATCAACAAGAAAAATACCAGGTGTAAAACCCAGAGGTATCCTGGAAAGAACAAAAGAAGTGACTGTTATTATTGCTCTTGAATAGGTTCCAAATGTTTCTGTACCAAGAAAAGCTAAAGATGTCAAAGAATTCAAGAGACTTAAAATCTGCTTTGGTAAAATATGTAAGTGAGTCAGTGCCCTCTTGCAAGTTAGCTGAAATTACAGAAGAAAGCTGGGTACGTTGGGTTTCAGTAAAGCAGCACAAATGCCAAAGAGTCACTGAAAGCTTTGTCAAACAGTGTTCTCAAATCAATTAAATAAAATGCTGCATAAAGGAAATTACTTCATAGAACAATGAACAATCTATCATAATAAGATCAAAATCTACAAGAAAGGGGGATATATATTTCCCTCCCTTCCCACCAGGTCAGTTGCAATCAGTTCATTTAAGAATTGTGGAGATAATGGGGTGAAGATGGTGGTTCATTTTAATGTACTACTTGAGGAAAGTGCTATACCAGTTACAATGAAAATGACTCAAGAAAAACATAATAGACAGCAGCTGCAGGGAATAAGACATCTATCCTTTTAATACAGTGGTAGCTACAGGGTCTCAGTGGTGGGCAGCTGTGAAACTGACAAGGTTCGTGTCAATTTCAGGCAGCAGCTGCCTGTACTTCAGGCAGGGAGCCTGGAAACCCTGGGGTGCCCAGCCCTGTCACACTCTGTATAGCAGGGCTGCCTGGGACCTGCATATCTTGGAAATGGAAGCTCTCCAGGTGAGCTGGCAGGAAACCAGGCAGGTTCCATTGGAACCCTGTTTGTGGTTTGTCAAAAGTTTGTCAAACCGGATTTGTTTCTTCAAAATGTTTTGGGTTTGATAAATCAGCATTTTCCAGAGAAAACCTGTTCATTGGAAAATTCCTGATCAGCTCTACTCACAAACTAAGCAGCACTTGGCCAGGTCATTTAGTATTTGTCAAGCACTGATAATTTGCTTGGTGCTATGGAAGACACAATTCATAAAGTCCTTGGTAGATGTGGGAACCTTTTGGAAAACCTATGGTGCTGAAAGAAGTGGTGTTGGTTTTTCAGTAAGGGAGATTTCCTTCTTCCTTATCACTGACTCAAATCCACAGCTGTTTTATGGATGAAATGTAAAACTGAGATCCATTTGTAACAACGAATTACACTATTCACAGAAGTAGGGGACGTGGCAGATTTCTCAGGGCATGCTACATGAGAAAATTTCCTGGCATAGCTATACTAGAATAATTATTCTGCTATACTTATGCTGAGATATGTCCTCATGTGGGCACTCTATTCTGGAATGAAAATGATTTTATTCTGTAATAAAATCACTTTTGTTCTTGAATACGGTGTTCACATGGGAATGTGTGCCAGTATAACTGTAGCAGAATAATTGTTCCAGTATAGTTATGATAGGAAACTTACCCATATCGACAAGACTTAAGTGTGGATAACTACAGTCTTCATTCTTGAGTTCCCCATATACTGTCAATTGGATGATTATGTTGTGTTTAGCATATATAGTCGCTTTCGTTGAAAAGAATCCTATAAATATATGTGCTATGATCCTTTACAGTGGATGTGGCTTTCAGTGTTGGCAACTGTGCTCACTCAGTCTCACTAGCTCCAACTTCTTAATATTGTGATTTTATTTAGAGCAAAGACAGCAGAACACAGTACAGAGATGCTTTTATCTTTATCATCTGTCCCTGCTTAATTAATATGCAGATGATCCTCCTTTTGATAACACTGTCTGTGATTTTTCTAAGAAGAGCAAAACTGGAATATCTTAATTTCACCAAACCTTAAACCAAAGGAAAACTACTAGAGAGTTGCTTTAGTATCACACCAACATGTTCTTGCTTGTGCCAGTTTTAAGGGTTATGGAAGTACCATATTAGCTGTAATGTGTGGGATAAGGTCATGTTCTGTACATTGATGTTTTGCAACTAACACTCCAATGTCAGCTTCTGATCAAAGATGCCCAATGCAACACAAAACAGGTATTGAATGCATACATCATCTCTTAGGTGGCATCATGTAATGCTTGAAATTAATGTATTTTTCACAAATATGTATATGATTAACAAAATTATTTGTTTATACCTAAAATCTAACAAATATAATCGCATATGACCTTCATGTTTCCAAACTGGAGGCCTCATATCCAACACAATGGAAAAAATTAATATAACTCTTGAAATTCAATGACAGTTGAACTGCTAACTCAGCCATGTGCTTTTGAAAATCTTCTGCTTTGTAAATTGCTACCCTGTAATACCAAAGATGTGACAATGGTTGCAGCTGATAAAAATGACTGAAGACCTTTTGGTGATCTCTAATGGAAAGGGCAATATTCAACTGGGGGATTTTTTTTAGTGGCCTCCAAAGAATGAATGTAGTAAATATCAAGATTCTAGCTCAACAGGGAGATAGATTATTCAGCAAGTGACCTGTTATAAGTATATATATAAGGTGATGGGAAAGGGAGTTGTGTGTGCCTCCTTCTGCACCCCCTTATCCCCAGCACACATCATTACATATTTTAGTAGAAAGTATTTTGAAGGATTGGAGCCAGGTGTGTTCTTCACACAGCCAATCGCTGTAAAAAGAAATCAGTTTTAGGAGGACCAATGTGGCCAACTTCAGTTGTCTCCTCACATATACTTTATTGA
Organism: Lepidochelys olivacea; assembly: GCF_965140295.1. Classification (NCBI taxonomy): domain Eukaryota; kingdom Metazoa; phylum Chordata; order Testudines; family Cheloniidae; genus Lepidochelys; species Lepidochelys olivacea. The sequence goes on along the minus strand of NC_140411.1, from coordinate 68,821,045 downwards.
GGAGGGAGACTTACGTTTCTAAAGAGAGTTTCAGCATCCACATGACTCTGTAGAAAGATGGAAGCAAACTAATGATGCTGGGTAAAACAATTTTCCAATAGGTGTGCATGTCTGAGAGGAGAGGCTGTTGACTGTTTGTCCTGGAGCTCTTGTGCCAGACACCAAAAGTACTTAGGTGCCTAAACCCAAGATTTAGGCGCCTAAACCCAAGATTTAGGCACCTAAAACCCAGTTATAGGCTCCACTTTAATCCACAGAATCCCCACTTGGCTACTGCCTAACCATATAGATGCCTAAGTTCACTCAGCACCTAAGTTTTCAGGGTAAATGTTTCCTAGGTGCCTGTTTCAGAGTAGCAGCCGTGTTAGTCTGTATTCCCAAAAACAAAAGGAGTACTTGTGGCACCTTAGAGACTAACAAATTTATTTGAGCATAAGGTTTCGTGAGCTACCTCACGAAACCTTATGCTCAAATAAATTTGTTAGTCTCTAAGGTGCCACAAGTACTCCTTTTCTTTCTAGGTGCCTGTGTTTCTGCCTTTACGCATGTGCGCTGTTGCTTCAATCTAGGCATCTGGGTACACAGTTCTCATCTCGGTGGCTAACTTAGGTGGCTTCCCGCCTAGCATGCTGGCTTTGATGGGTCTCATTCTCAGGCATCTGTTACTCCCCATTCATTGTCCAGGTAGCTAAGGCACCTAACTCAGGCTTTGGGGATTCCAGTGATTCTCCAGTGATTTTCTAGGTGCCTAGAATTTAAATGTTACAATATTCAGTATTGCAACGTCTAAGTCCCTTTGTGGATCTAGGCCCTAGATCTTTTCTGGGCCCTTTGACTGTCTTAAGATCATAGAAATGTAGGCTGGAAGAGTACCCGAGAAGTCACCAAATCCTGAGCCCTACACTGAGGCAGGACCAAGTAAACTTAGGTCATTCCAGGGGGTTGTCCAACTTGTCCTTAAAAACCTCCAGTGATGGCTATTCCACAACCACCATGCGAAGCCTATTCCAGTGCTCAACTAACCTTATTGCCAGAAGGTATTTCCTAATATCTAGCTGAAACCTCCCTTGATGCAGATTAAGCCTATTACTTCTTGTGCTATCTTCAGTGGACCTGGAGAACAATTGATCACAGTCTTTTATTATAACAGCCCTTAATATATTTTGAAGACTGTTATCTGGTTACACCTCAGTCTTTTTCCCCTCAAGACTAAATATGCTCAGTTTTTTTAACCTTTGCTCATAGGTCAAGTTTTCTAAACCTTTAGCATTTTTGTTGCTGTCCTCTGGATTCTCTGCAGTTTGTCCACCCAGACATGGCCACAGTGCTCTAGCTGAGACCTCACCAGTGCTGAATAGAGTATGACAATTACCTGTCATGTCTTACATACAACACTCCTGTTAATACATCCTAGAATATTAGCCTTTTTGCCGCTGCATCACATTGTTGACTCATGTTCAATTTGTGATCCACTATCACCCCATATCTTCATCAGCAGTACTATCACCTAGCCAGTTATTCTTCATTTTTATTTTGTGCATTTGATTTTTCCTTCCTAAGTGAAATACTTTGCACTCATCTTTAATTTCATCTTGTTGAACTCAGACCCATTCTCGAATTTGTCAAGGTTGTTTTGCATTCCAATTCTGTCTCCCAAAGTGCTTCCAACCTCTCCCTGAATTGAGTCATCTGCAAATTTTATAAGCACTTTCCACTCTGTTATCCAAATAATTAATGAAAATATTGACTAGTAGAACTAGATTAGCCCTCCCAGTTTGACAGCAAACCACTGATAATTACTCTTTGCATAAGATCTTTCAACCAGTTGTGCACTCACAATGCAGTAATTTTAATCTAGACCACATTTCCCTATTTTGTTTATGAGGATGTAATGTGGAACTGTGCAAAAGCCTTACTAAAATCAAGATATATCATGTCTACTGCTCTCCTGCCCCATCCACTAGGTGAAGAATCCTGTCTTCTCCTGCTAGTCTTCCTTTTGGATATCATCAAGATCTTGTACTTACATTAACCACTTAGCATTAATTGCTGGCTTTCCTGCATATTCCTGATGAATGATGGATTCCACAAATTAGGAACCCTGTTGATTGGCTGATGTAAACTTATGACTTCAGATCTTGCTGACAAAGTGTGAACTCATGATAGCCATCGAACATTCACTACTCAGATTCTTATTCATTCATAATCAGCATGCAGTAATAAAGGCAGTATGGCCCCTTGGGTTTAGTTTTGGGCCAGAATCCAGAAACTGCAATTTCTAGTTCTAGTTCTGGTAGTGAATCAGTGTGTGTTGCTTTGGAAAAGTTACTTCAACTTTTACTATGTGGTGGTTTGTGGAGGATTAATTAGTTAAATGACCACTTTCACTGATATCAAAATTCCATCTACTTCAATGTGTCGAAAGTACTTTGAAAATATAAGATTACATAAGTCCTAAGTTTTCAGTGAATACTTTTATATATGATTTGATATTCAAGCAAATAATAAAATCAGTCATTCTCCATATAGTTTCAATTGTAAATATTTAAATTTTTCTGTCAAAAACACACTTAAGATCAAGAAGAGGGATGAAAATTGTAGGACTGGAAGGGACATTGAGAGGTCATCTAGTCCAGTCCCCGGCACTCATAGCTGAACTAAGTATTATCTAGACCATCCCTAACAGGCCTTTGTCCAACCCTGTTCTTAAAAATCTCCAATGATGGAGATTGCACAACCTCCCTAGGCAATTTATTCCAGTGCTTAACCACCCTGACAGTTAAGAAGTTTTTCCTAATGTCCAACTTAAACCTCCCTTGCTGCAATTTAAACCCATTGCTTTTTGTCCTATCCTCAGCTGTTAAGGAAAACAAATTTTCTCCCTCTTCCTTGTCTTAACCTTTTATGTACGTGAAAACTGTTTTGCCCCCCCACCCCAGTCTTCTCTTCTCTAGACTAAACAAACCCAGTTTTTCAATTGTTCCTCATAGGTCATGTTTTCTAGACCTTTAATCATTTCCTTTGCTCTTCTCTGGACTCACTCTAATTTGTCCACATCCTTCCTGAAATGTGGCACCCAGAACAGCACACAATACTCCAGTTGAGGCCTAATCAGTGCGGAGTAGAGCAGAAGAATTACTTCTCATATCTTGCTTACAACACTCCTGCTAATACATCCCAGAATGATGTTTGCTTTTTTTGCAACAATGTTACACTGTTGACTCATATTAGGTTGTGATCCACTATGACACCAAGATCCCTTTCCGCAGTACTCCTTCCTAGGCAGTCATTTCCCATTTTGTATATGTGCAACTGATTGTTTCTTCCTAAGTGAAGTACTTTGCATTTGTCTATATTGAATTTCATCCTGTTTATTTCAGACCATTTCTCCAGTTTATCCAGATCATTTTGAATTTTAATCCTATCCTCCAAAGCACTTGCAACCCCTGCCAGCATGGTATCGTCCACAAACTTTATAACGGTACTCTGTATGCCATTATCTAAATCATTGATGAAGATATTGAACAGAAATGGACCCCAAACTGATCACTGCAGGACCCCACTCGATATGCCCTCTGAGCTGGACTCTGAACTACTGATAACTACTCTCTGGGAATGGTTTTCCAAGCAGTTATGCACCCACCTAGTAGTAGGTCCATCTAGGTTGTATTTCCTTAATTTGTTTATGAGAAGGTCATGCAAGACAGTATGAAAAGCCTCACTAAGTCAAGATATACCACATCTGCTGCTTACTCCCTATCCTCAAGGCTTTTTACCCTGTCAAAGAAAGCTGTAAGGTTAGTTTGACATGATTTTTTCTTGACAAATCCATGCTGACTGTTACTTATCACCTTAGTATCTTCTAGGTGTTTGCAAATTGATTGGTAAGTTGTTTGCTCCTTTTCAACTATTGAAGTTAAGCTAACTGGTCTGTAATTTCCCGAGTTGTCCTTATTTCCCTTTTTATAGATTGGCACTATATTTGCCTTTTTCCAGTCCTCTGGAATCTCTCCCATCTTTCATGACTTTTCAAAAGATAATTGCTAATAGCTCAGATATCTCTTCAGTCAGCTCCTTGAGTATTGTAGGATCTATTTAATCAGGCCCTGGTGACTTGAAGATATCTAACTTGCCTAATCAATTTTTAACTTGTTCTTTCTCTATTTTAGCCTCTGATCCTACCTCATTTTCACTGGCATTCACTATGTTTGATGTCCAATTGCTACTATACTTTTTGATGAAAACTGAAACAAAAAAGTCATTTAGCACTTCTGCCGTTTCCGCATTTTCTGTTATTATTTTTCCTTCCTCATTGAGTAACGGGCCTACCCTGTCCTTGGTCTTCTTCTTGCTTCTAATGTATTTGTAGAATATTTTCTTGTTACCTTTTATGTCTTTAGCTTGTTTAATCTCGTTTTGTGCCTTGGCCTTTCTAATTTTGTCCCTACATACTTGTGTTATTTGTTTATATTCATCCTTTGTAATTTGATCTAGGAGGATGATATCTACAAAGTAAAGAAGACAACGATAAAGAAAGATTTGGAGGTAGATGATGGCGTAATGAGTGCAGGAACAAGGAGGCTCATAAAGGGTCATGTTTCAGACAGAACAGAGAGAAAAACATCAGAAATCCCATAAAGCCAATTAATGGATCAAAGTGTAAGTAGCCAAGAGCAGAAATGAAAGGGTGATGATAATGCAAGTGAATTTGAGTACAATATAGGCAGCTAGAAAAATAAATATGAGGATTAAGACAATTTCAATAGTTGATAGCAAAATGCAGTTCAGATGGAAGTTGTACTGTACAGCTAATTGGAAAAAGGTGTAAAATAAAATCAAATATAAATGACAGCTAGAGAGATTTAAAACCACACAGAATAATGAAAGTTAGATGTTGTTCTATTTCCACTTTCTAAGTATCAGAGCAAGTTTATTTTTTTCTCCTCTTTAACTTTTTGAGGTTGCCACAGCAAATCAGTTTCTGAAGAAATGAATATATTGTAAGCTAGAAATCAGTTTACTAATGGGGAGTCCTGAATATATCCAAACCCAATTTCAAAATGAAAGAGGACATGATGGTGGTTACAGTGGTAGCCTACAAAACTAAAGTGTTGGAGGAAGAATGGTATTGCAACATTGGTTGTCTGACCCATACAGAAAAAAACCCCTTGAAAGTCAGAGTTCTACTAGTACAAACTTTAATCACTGGAAAGAAGACTTCGTGGTCAAAGTAAAAGCATGCTAGGGAACACCTTGTGTATCTCCACCTCTGGCTGCTGCTTCTCCATGAATAGGTCAATAATGATAACAAGTATCCCTTAGGAAATAGGGCCTAGTTTTTGTGGGGTTTTTTTTCCTGCTGTTTGGCCGAGCCTTTTGGAGAAGATGATCCCACTCACAAGGTACAAAGCTACATTCCAATGTAATGTAACTGCTCGTTGTCTCATTTCCAAAACCAACGCAACTCTACATTGCAATTGCGAAGTGTACGAAGGGACTTCCAGTCTCGTCCCAAATGATCGAGGGATGTGCTGGCCGTGCTGGCCGCTACTTCCCACAACTCCCATTGGCTGGGAATGGTGAACCATGGCCATTGGGAGCTGCAGGGGGCCGTGCCTGTGGATGGTCAATGTCAGCAAAATATCTCGCAGCCCGCAATCAGATTACCCTGATGAGCTGCATGCCCCCGCAGGCCATAGGTTGCCCACCACTGGGTAGATTGTCTGATTATGGGAGTGGGGAGCCTCTGTGCAGCTGGGTTCCCCATGGGGAGCTGGAAGTATCCATGTAGCCGGGCTCCTGGCGGGGATCCGGGTGCAGCTGAGCTCCCAGCGGGGATTTGTGTGTGGATCTGAAAGCCCTGGCTCTCAGCCCCCCACATTGCCCCTCTTAAGTCGTGGAAGCTCTCCTTGTGAGGACATGCACCACGAACAGGAAGGCAATGTGGACATGAAATACCACAGTAATTACTGCGGTGGCTGTAAGTCAACCTAATATAAGTTGACATAAGTTTGTAGTATAGACATACCCTCTTAGTGACGTTCATTTTCTCTTGATATTTGCTTACTTATTCTTTTTAATAAAACCCATGAACAATACATAGAACTGGTTTATGCTTTCAAATTACAACACAGGTCCAGGACTATGAGGAATAAGGCAATTAGCTTTGTTACCTCATTTTTGCTTGGCCATCTCCTTAAATTCAAAACTTTATTCATCATCAGGGTGATAATGAGGATATTGGACAGACTATTGTTTTTGTTATTTTTAGAACTGACTGTACTAATGGGATAGCTAACCAGTTTCATGAACTATGAATATCTGATGTCCTCATTTGTAACAGTTTCCCGTGCAAGTAATGAAATAACTTTCCTCAGCAGACCTGCATAAAAGTTAATTCTATTACCATAAAATACTCAAATTCTGAAGGAGCAACAAATAAATGTATAGGCAACAAATAAAAGGAAATGGCAGGGTCCCGCTACAGACTAGGGACTGAATGGCTAGGCAGTAGTTCTGCAGAAAAGGACCTAGGGGTTACAGTGAACGAGAAGCTGGATATGAGTCAACAGTGTGCCTTTGTTGCCAAGAAGGCCAATGGCATTTCGGGACGTATAAGTAGGGGCATTGCCAGCAGATCGAGGGACGTGATCATTCCCCTCTATTTGACATTGGTGAGGCCTCATCTGGAGTACTGTGTCCAGTTTTGGGCCCCACACTACAAGAAGGATGTGGAAAAATTAGAAAACGTCCAGCGGAGGGCAACAAAAATGATTAGGGGACTGGAACATATGACTTATGAGGAGAGGCTGAGGGAACTGGGATTGTTTAATCTGTGGAAGAGAAGAATGACGGGGATTTGATAGCTGCTTTCAACTACCTGAAAGGGGGTTCCAAAGAGGATGGCTCTAGACTGTTCTCAGTGGTAGCAGATGACAGAATGAGGAGTAATGGTCTCAATGGAGTAATGGAGTGGGGGAGGTTTAGGTTGGATATTAGGAAAAACTTTTTCACTAGGAGGGTGGTGAAACACTGGAATGCATTACCTAGGGAGGTGATGGAATCTCCTTCCTTAGAAGTTTTTAAGGTCAGGCTTGACAAAACCCAGTCTGGGATGATTTAGTTGGGGATTGGTCCTGCTTTGAGCAGGGGGTTGGATAAGGTAACCTCCTGAGATCCCTGATATTCTATGATTCTATGTGTGAATGTTTAGATAAATTAATGCTTTGGTTTGGTTGTTTCATTAAAGATCTACGTTTTACTGTGTCAAAATATGGATGAACTTCTACACTGCAGTCATGATCAAACAGTGATGAAAGTCTGTGGGATCTTGAAAGAGGTATTTTCTTTGCATCTCACTCTATCTTTCTTTTCTTTTCTTTGGCTCCTTCCAGATTTAATACTTCACTAGTGATTCGATCCAAATAACAGTTTATAATGACTAGAACACATTTTGTTAAAAAGCCTCTCTCCTTTTGAAGGGTAATAAGATTATATAATTGTCTTATGCAAAGCTAGTTCTTTTCAGCACAGAAAGAAATTAAAGTCCTAATTGCCCACTCATCTTTAGGTAATGGGATGTTACAATGCTAGATGCAGGTTTGTTTTATTTTTTAAATATACAGAGAACTAATATGTCCTCTTGATGGGAAAGTTGAACAGAAACAATGCCACACACCAAAGAAAATAGACTATCACTTTTTTGCTATAATGGATACTCTTATGCATTTTTCTTTGATGTCTCCTAAGTTTGATTCAGCCTTGGGCAACACAGCAGGTACTGCTGGTATTAACCTAGTGCAGGATCTTCAGGGGTGGAAAGACTGTCTGATGGGGAAGGTATAGTAGCACAAGTGACCTGCTACCCTGATTTCTTCAGGATTTATGTGCATTCAACCAAAACAGCCCCATAGGTAGATGGAACTATCTTGGAATTTATGGGGATAGGTTAGGCAAGGGATATAATGAGTCATGGTACCCCTCAGGCAGCCACTCCTGGTAGTATTTCCATGGAGCTCTGACTTCCCCCCTCGGCAAAACCTTGGGGATAGGACAGAGGCACAAACACTGCCTACCCTCCTTTAGGAGTCAATCCCCAGAAGATCAAAGTATTTATACTTACAGTGGTTCAGTCATTCCTAAAATGGTAATCCTTTATACTTCATTTTAGAAATGCATACTGTGAAGAGCCATGCCTGAAGTGATGCTATCCCAGACAGAAAAATATGACTTCAAACCTAATGGGATTCTCCTCAGACCAGTACATGCTGGGAGCATGAAGGAGGTATTGTTTTCCACATAAAAGAAAAGAATGCATATAATCGCCCCTGGAGGTTGTACAGAAGTTGTATCTACATGCAGGAGGTAATACTAGAGGGACTAGTTATATGACCTTCAATTACTCTTCCTGAGTTAAAAAAAAATCTGTAAAACTGTGGAAAGAGTCAGTAAAGTTTGCTATTCATTCTGTCTTTAGCAGCCTACACTTTGGGGAATTTGTTTTCCCCACATAACAATGGAGCAATATTGTAGTTTCAGAGAAGAACAGCACTCTCAGTCCCAGAGACCAAGTGTAACATTTTCAATATCGCCTCAGTAACTTGAAGGCCCAAATCCCATTTTCAAAGCCACCTACGTGAATTTAGTGCTTTTGAAAATGGAATCTAGACTTCTAAGTGACTAGGCACTTTTGAAAATTTTCCGTAGTGTTTTGTGTAGCAGCACAGGATTGGGGTTGGGATTTGTCATTAGTCGAGCTGTGTGGGAAACAGTTTTCCCATCTTGGGAAAATATTCAAGATTTCTAAAAAATTTCCCATTCCAAACTGGGACCAAAAACTCAATCTCGAAATTTTTGGAAACTGACAAAGCAAAAACAAAATAAAGAAAAATTCAGTTTGGGCTAATCAAAACGTTTATTACAAACTTTTTTTTCAATTTTTTTTTTTGAGTTGAGAAATTCATCGAGACTGACCTGTTCTCACAGTTTCAATTTTGACAAAAACAATGTTTTTCAAGGGGAAAAACATCTTGTCAAAAAATTCCTGACCAGCTCTAGTCATTGGTTGAATAGAGTCACATAATCATAGTATAAATGTCTATTTTCATCTGGCTGCATATGGATTTACACATAACTTCTCAAGAGGGGACATTCTTCTTAGAAATCTATCAGTCATAAAAGAAATTAAAGAGGTGAATAAAATTAAAACTGGGACATTATTAAGATACTCCTCCTACCCGCCATCTGCCTCTGACTAATAATTAGATAAAGGGTAATGATGCAGCATGGCTGCTGTTTGGATTGCTGGGGTGCAGTCTGTAGGGGTAGTGAGAGGATTTAAGCTGATGAGTGAAGAGGTGTTGAAGTGAAATGAAACAGCATCCAGGTCAATGGGAAGCTGAAGTTGCTCCAGGAGATGTTTACTCCCCCACCATATCAGATGTCTGCTGGGATGATTGTGAGAAATGACAGACACTAAAAGGAGGACAGAGTGCTGATAAAGCTACAGAAAGGGATGCAGCACTAACAGATGACTCATCTGGTTTTTAATATCGTGATATGGGTGTATGTGTAATGAGACATCCATGATATAATAGTTGTCATTAATGGTCAGATTTTACCAACAGTTGCCACCACACAGTATCTGAGACACTGTATCATTTCCCTACAGTTAGACTAGAAAAAAAATCTCAGATATCAATGTGGTAACTGTTGGCAAATGCAGTCTTTTTAATGGTGAACTGGCTTACCCTATTTAACAGTGGCATCCACAGTATTGTACAGGCACAATAGACATACCCGCACAATTTGTTGTGCTATTTCTGTGTTATAGCTATCAGGACTGAGCTGACACTTTCAACTTGGAGATGTATCTTGTTGCTTGCACAATCATTTAGCCAGTTTAGAGTCTCTCTCTCTCTCTCTCTCTCTCTCACTCAGTATGTGTATTTTGAAAAAAAGAACTCCATCAAAAATGCCCCGTTTCAAAAGCTGAAATGTGGGAACTGCTTACTTCCTAAGAATTATGCAGCTTTTCAGCCTATTGAAATTTTAAAAAGAGAAGAATTGCAAAGAGGCTAGATATTGTGTGTTAAAATCTGGATTTCCGCATTTCTGACTTCTTTTTTTGCTATAGAGAACACGTCTCAAACATGTAATTGTAAGACACACGGGAAAAGACAGTCAGGAAGTGTTGGGTCCATTGTATATGTAATCCACTTTTTGGGGTTAAAGGTTTTAATGAAAGGCTGGAATGGGTTCAAATATATGTTTTACAAAGTTGCATAAGTTTTATATGTACCCAAGAGGCCAGCACAGCTCCACTTCAGCCTATAGAATAATACACATTTTACAAAATTGTCTAATAGCCATTACATGGGGACCAAGTGGGTTTCTTGGGTAATCTAGTTATGACCCACCATTAAAGTAAATGATTCTTATATTGTTTTCTTGCCATTAAAAATGCAATTATTTAAGTACAAATATGAGCACTTTTTTGTTAGGTTTTTGCTGCTCCAGTGGCACAAATGTCTAGTAAAATCAGCTTAACCAGTCAGCTGAAGATTGTCCTGAGTGGAGCGGCACACTACATTCTTTGCAGCATAGATGGTGTGCAGAGAGGATTGGCCAGCCAAAGGAAGCCTGGTCAGCAAACCATTGTGTTATGGCAAGCCCCAGTTAGCATAATGGCCCTTTGGAATTACAACCAGTGTAGTTTAGAGCAGCAATGAACAAAACTATGTCTGATTCTAAATTTCAGCTAGAACCAGCCCATTGCGGAACTGGCCCCAGGATTGTAGAGACACAAATGGCTCCTTTATGTCCTGCCACCTCTGCCCAGTGTATACAAGGCACAGTTGAGAATCTGGTCCAATGTGTTTAATGTCAGATTTGTACCATAATCCAACCAAAAACCAGCAAATGCAAAGTTATAACAATGGACGCATGCTCCTTGCCCATTCTTGGACTATATAGGGGCACAGTTTTGGCTTTACACCCAGTTTGCTATTCTGTGGAACATAAGAGTGGTCATATTGGGTCAGACCAATGGTCCATCCAGTCCAGTATCCTGTCTTCTGACAGTGGCCAATGCGAGGTGCTTCAGAGGGAATGAACAGAACAGGGAATCATGAAGTGACCTATCCCCTGTCGTCCATTCCCAGCTTCTGGAAAACAGAGGTTAGGGACACTTCAGAGCATGGTTTTTGCATCCCTGCCTAGCCTGGCTAATCTTAATGATATTTACTTGTATATTATAGATTTAATCGTTGTGTCTAGGGCTTGATCTGGTAAGTGCTGAGCTCCTACTGAAGTGAAGATACGGGGTGTTCTGCATCTAACCACATCAGGCCTTTTATCTTTTTCTGGCTCCATGTATACAAGACACTGGCAATTACAAAGGTTTGTAGAAATTTGCATTTGGGGAAAGCAATGCAGATTGTAACTGTTTCAAATGTCTTCCACAGCTTATGTGACAAGCCCCTCAGGAAACACTGTTTTGGATGCTAACTCTCTTGTTACCATATTAATTGACTTTGTCATGACAGTTTTGGCATCTGAAAATGACTGTGAACATGCTGTGCTCCTCAAGAGACCAATCGGGGGCAGGGGAAATTGGTTTACTGGTTTCCAAACAGCATGTGCTAAAGGTGCTGCTATTCAAGCATAGTTTAGATTCCTCTATTTCAGCTTGAATGAGGAGCCAAAGACGCTGCAGACTAAGGAAAGTGCTGCTTGTATTTAGCACTGCGGAGAGGAACTCGAGAAAAAATATTTCTTTACCAGTGGGATTTCTGCAGTGAGTTTTGTACGTGAGCAAAAAATGAACAGTGTGTATCGTAGTCGCTAAGGTGGGATTGGGTAGCTGAAGATCGAGGCTCAAAGGGTCCTGCGAAGTCCTGAGCACGTCCTGAGAGATGCTGAGCATCAACTTTGAGCGATTTCAGCTCAGCTTGCTGTGTTACATGCGTTCAATCTAAATCTTACTGTGTGACCAAAGAACTCACTGTCATAAGGAGAGAATAGGAAGGGAAGGGAAGTATCATGGGATAAATCAAAGGAATGGGTGAGCTGCTGTGGCCTGCAATGTGCAGGAGGTCAGACTAGATGATCAAGGTGGTCCCTTCTGACCTTGAAGTCTATGAGTCTATAATATATCTGCTCTTTTAATTTATGCTGCGTTTTTAATGTAAACACTAAGAGATATTCATTTCTAGTTTGCTTTTCTTCTGCTTGGGGAGTGGGAATCAGTGGGAGGCTGCTTTGGAACAAGTTTGAAGGCGGTGAAAAGTGTGGATCATGATGGGGAGGGGAGACAGGAAGGAAAAGAATAAGGAGAAGGAAATTACTTTAGCATGAAAGGCCAAAGGAATAGTAACAAGAAAAAAAAAAAAAAAAAAGCCTGATTCACCACTGCATTTTTTCAGTTTTGTACCTGTGGAACTCAGTTGAAGGGAATCGTTACAGCAGGGTAAAGCTGCAGAAATGCAGTGAATCAGGCCCTAAAGGTTAAATATAGGGAAAATCCTTTTATCCTGAAAAGCACAGGAGGCTGAAAAGGGGCAGATATGGCAGCAGTAGCACAGCCCTACCCTCTTACCTGCCTCATGTTTCAGGAAGACAGAGAAGGTCTCTTTTAGTTTCTCACAAACTTATGCAAAATCATTTTCAGGCACTTAGTGACATTGGTGCAATGTTAGTGCTATAGGTCCAGATCTGTGAAGCCGTCACAAGAATCTCAGTGAAACCCGAATAGAGGATAAAAGTGAAAAGACAAGGGCATTGGTTGTTACTAGCTCTTTTTGGAAACAGAATGGGGGAGCAGCTGGAAGAACCCTTCCTTTTCTCCCTCTCTTACTGTGTGGCTAGTCATTGAACTCAGCTAGCCAAAGGGCATAGGGAGAGATATGATAAAGGAGGGCTGGGGCCAACTGACCAGGCACTATGTAGGAAGAGAATGCACCATTACAAAGACTGTAGCAGTCACTGGACAACCCTGGTAATCCTGGACGGGGATTCTGCCACAAATGCATTCCCCCTGGGGGCTATGTATGGTTGCATCCCCCGCAATGGATGCCACCGCATAAATCGCTAACGAAGCCCATTATATGCTAGAAGCTATATATGTTTCTGTAAAGTGGTAGCACCCAGTAATAGTGCAGAAATATACAAGGACTAGAAATGTTGATTACTGGAGCAATGCCACCACAAAGGTAATGAAAGATTTAGTGGCCCACAAAGCAATTATTCTTGCAGATAGCTTATGTCCTAGTAAGTGGTGGAAGGACATGCAAAGAGGTACATACTGTGCAAAATATTCTGTGTTGGGTTTGGGTTTTTTTCGTTCATTTGTTTTTTTTTTTCTTTTGCGCCAATTTAGAATCCGTACCTTTGTTGTAAGGGAGAGGTCGAAGGACCAGTGGAAGGACTGAAGTGAGAGCATTAGTAGGTCAAGGCTCTAAATGACATAACATCTATTACTCATTTTACTCACATCCATATTTAGAGCTGGGGAAGTCACTGACACACAAGACATGTGAGTCAATTTTTCCATCAGAGGATATAATCTACTACTAAAGGAACATTTGAAAAGGCAACTAAATACTACAGAAACCAGCCTGCATACTAAGTACAGAATTGTCCAAAATGCGTGGTGTGAATTTTACAGCCCTTTTCATTTGCAAAGTTCAGGAATTCTCAGGAACTCATCAAATATTATATGAATTTATAAAATCACCAACATTTCTTCCACGGGGGCCTCAGGATTGTAGAAAACTCTCCTGGCAACAATATCCAACTCTTTGAGAACACCTAGCTATGTATCTATCCACATTTGTCTGTGGATTTTTAATGTACTGATCATGATCATGATATCTAGGCCACCAATATCTCTGCAATAGATTATTATGTGATAAGGTCTTGAGTAAAATTCTGCTTAGGTAACTACATTAAAGAATTTAGATACATTTTGTAGTTTTCCTAGCATTACACATTTTCTTTCTTTACCCCATATGAAAAGAAATACAGCAAGGTTTTCACACTAAGCAAGAATCTTAGGGCGTGTATTTGGTATGAAATGTCCATAAAGTACACTTGCTATATGCTGCATTATAGGATAAAAGAACCTATAATAGCTTTAAAGAAACTACCAGGGGGAGAAAAGGTTCCTTGTCACCAATGACTTGGCTCCCCTTGTAGCTTGATAAATACATGTCTCAGTTCCTCCTCCACTAGAGGAAACAAAAATTGGTTATTTTTTTTTCAATTGTTCCTTGATTATTCTGAAGCTTTCTGGATTTCTCTCTGAAAGAGCATTACCCAGGCAGGACTGACATCTGGAGTCTTTCACTGATAGTTTCTAATTTTGTTATTATCCATGGGGGGAAGAACTCCTATCTAAAGTGCTGATAGAGCAAGATTACAACATTTTTCCTTTACCCTGTGACAACACCTGCATGCAAGGATTATTTGGAAGCAGAGGGATAACTATACCAGACCAGCTCAATGGTACGGAGCAGAATATTTTTCCTAACTCCCATCAGCTAGTGGCTTATGATCTGAACCATAAGGGTTTACATCACATGTCAATCGTTTAATTCCACAGAAATCTTACACTGATATAGAACCAGCATAAGAGCGTTTAGTATAGGCACTAAAAGTCAAGAGAAAAGAAATGATTATTCCATAGGGAAATGGAATATTTCTCTAGGGAAGGGAGTAGAAAAGTCTGAGGGAACCAGAAAGTCTCTGGGAGAAGATCACATGAGTGAGTGATGTAGGATATCGGGGCAGGTGCTATGGTTTTAAAGGGAGGATGGGGCAAAGTAAAAAGACAGATTTATTTCAAACAATTCAATGATGACAGCAAAGCTTTACAACGATTAGGTGGTTTCGAACATGTTGTCATTGAATTTGATTGAAGAAATCCCATATTCTTTGTAAAAACTGTCACAGAATCTGGGATGGGCAGGGAGAAGGAAATTGCAAAGCATTTGGCAAAATCTTCAGCAGATTTTCAGTGTATATTATTTTTATTACAAATATTTGCACTGTAAAAATGATAAACAAAAGAAACAGTATTTTTCAACTCACCTCATACAAGTACTGTAGTGCAATCTGTTTGTTGTGAACTGCAATTTACAAATGTAGATTTTTTTGTTACGTAACCGCATTCAAAAACAAAACAATGTAAAACTTCAGATCCTACAAGTCCACGAAGTCCTACTTCTTCTTCAGCCATTCACTAAGATAAACAAGTTTGTTTACATTTACAGGAGATAATGCTGCCCTCTTCTTATTTACAATGTCACCAGAAAGTGAGAACAGCTATTTGCATGGCACTTTTGTAGCTGGCATTGCAAGGTATTTATGTGCCAGATATGCTAAACATTCATATGCCCCTTCACGCTTCGGCCACCATTCCAGAGGACATGCTTCCATGCAGATGACTCTCATTAAAAAAATAACTTGATAATTAAATTTGTGACTCAACTCCTTGCGGGAGAATTGTACGTCTCCTGTTCTGTTTTACCCCCATTCTGCAATATATTTCATGTTATAGCAGTATCGGATGTTGACCTAGCACATGTTGTTCATTTTAAGAAGACTATCACTACAGATCTGACAAAACCTAAAGAAGTTACCAATGTGAGATTTCTAAAGATAGCTACTGCACTTGACCTAAGGTTTAAGAATTGAAATGCTTTCCAAAATCTGAGAGGGATGAGGTGTGGAGCATGCTTTCAGAAGTCTTAAAAGAGCAACACTCCGATGCGGAAACTATAGAACCCAAACCACCAAAAAAGAAAATGTACCTTCTGCTGGTGGCATCTGACTCAGATGATGAAAATGAACATGTGTCGGTTTGCATTGCTTTGGATTGTTATTGAGCAGAACCCATCATCAGCTTGGACACATGTCCCCTGGAACGGTGGTTGAAGCATGAAGGGACATATGAATCTTTAGCACATCTGACACATAAATATCTTGTGATGCCGGCTACAACAGTGCCATGCGAATGCCTGTTCTCACTTTCAGGTGACATTGTAAACAAGAAGCGGGCAGCATTATCTCCTGCATACATAACCAAACTTGTTTGTCTGAGCAAAGTCAGACTGAGTGGACTTGTAGGCTCTAAAATTTTACATTGTTTTTGAATGCACTTTTTTTGTACATAATTCTACATTTGTAAGTTCAACCTTCATGATAAAGAGATTGCACTACAGTACTTGTACTAGGTGAACTGAACAATACTATTTCTTTTGTTTTTTACAGTGCAAATACTTTTATCAAAAATATAAAGTGAGAACTTTATGTATTGGGGAGGGATAGCTCAGTGGTTTGAGCATTGGCCTGCTAAACCAGGGTTGTGAGTTCAATCTTGAGGGGGCCGAGTTTAGGGATCTGGGGCAAAAACTGAGGATTGGTCCTACTTTGAGCAGGGGGTTGGACTAGATGAACTCCTGAGGTCCCTTCCAACCCTGATATTCTATGAACTGTACACTTCGTATTCTGTGTGTAGAAAATATCAAAAATATTTAAATAAATGGTATTCTATTATTGTCCAACAGTACGATTAATCATCCGATTAATTGTGATTAATTTTTGTAATCACACGATTAATCGCAATTATTTTTTTAAATTGTTTGACAGCCCTAATTTCTCATAGTCAGTCACTCCTATGCAAAGTGAGTAGCACAATGGTGGTGTTTTACACTCACCATGCACAGGTGTAAATGTCTACACAAGATGCAAGGCAGTGGAGAAACAGTTCTTTCATGCGTGTCCTTTTCCAAAGAGTTAAAGAAGTCATCGGAGTTATAAACCAAACAGCAGTGGTCTCAGTCAGACCATCCATTTTATTTGTCTGCTGGAGAAAACAATGTGCTGTTTCCAAGAGCACTTTGTCCTGAAGTGACTGATGTGGCTGCTGCAGTGTATTTGGAGGACAGCATGTTAGGCATAAAGAATCAGGATCCACAGTTAAAGCACAGCAAGAAAAGTATATTCTAACCATAGACAAAAAGACAGGAGAGATGAATAGGCTACAAGAGCTGAATCCCTCCTCCTTTGCCTCAGGAAACAAGATAGGCACATAGCAGGAGCTCTGTTCTCTGGTAACTTGTCTTTCAATTTACAGAGGAAACTTTAGAGTCATTGGTATTATTTTAGGTTCAGAGTAAAAGATACTAATGCCCACTTTTCAGGTCTAGATCCAGTGATACAAAAACATTAGAAATGTTGGGGGTTCAGTTAAACATCCAAGAATTCTCCTATGAATGTACACTGCTGAATTCTTGCTGTGCTTTAACTGAGGATCCTGATTCTTTTGTTTAACTCTGCCCCAGCTGTCACTTTGAACCGGCCACCTGCTTCTCAGGAACCTCTAGCACAGAGCCCAGGTGGGGCATTCCTACATCCCAGCTACTTCACAATTGCTATTCAGTCCATTCCAGCCACTGCACAACTTAGGGCTACCTTAAGCTTTCATTTTGTGAAAGAGGGAAAACCAGCTGCTGGCAGCCCCAGCTGCGGTGGTAAGGAACCACCACACTTTCTCAGTCCCGGCACCAGCCTCAGCACTGGGATGGGGGAAGAATTCCTCCCATGTGCTCCAGGACAAAGCACATTGTTAACTCCAGCAGCCAAATAAACAAAAATTGGAATCTCCCCTTCAGGACTCAGCATGCTACTCGCATTCCCTGCATAGGCCTCTGCTCCTCCTACCTGTGCTGGCTTTGTAGCATAAAGCTTGGTGGTCTGCTGTGCTCTCTTGGAGGATAGTTTAAGGAAGAGATCTGGGAACTTATTACCTTTACGCAGTGCCATGTCTTTCTCAGAGTTTGATCAGTCAGTTTGCTCTCCCACCACTAATTCAGCCTGGCATCTGACTCTCTTCTTCAGAGTTTCCGTGTAGTCCTGTCTCCTGCTGCAAAAGCACCCAGTGATCCAATTACTTATTCAGCCTCTAGGGATCAAATACAGGCATCAAAACATCCCTGCAATATGCGGGATAAACATAGCTGGAAACCCCTGCATTTTGACTGGTCAGAGGCTTTTAACTCATTGCTGGCATGTTAATGATGTTGTCATGACATGAGTTGGATCAGTGAATAGATGTAGCGCTTGGATATCAGCAGCCAAAATCTAGAATTTCCTAATGCCATTTTGTAGCAACACTACATAAAATTCCCTTCCAGTTGTGCCTTTAAAATATATGGCTTGTCTCCTTTATCGCAGACATGGTTCTGTCCTGTGGGGTTTTGTTTTATTGCACATTTGTTTCTTTTGCTGCCTACTCATTTGTTTTCCTGGCTGTGGCTCTTAGCCTACTCATTTGTCTAACAAAATTGTCCTTGACCATGCATCATCCTCCCCCCTTTCTGTTGTTTCTTTCTCTCTGGTCACTCTATACCATGGCATCTGCATAATATTGTACTACTCATTAATATACTCCATGAGTGGCTTACCAAAGGGGGGAAAAGGTAAAATAGGATCTGCATGGTGGTTCAGAAAGAAACTTGTCCAGGTTTTGATAAAACTGTGCACAGATTGTTCTTGATTCACATAATAATCAAGTGTTAATGAAAACTAAACTGAAGCAGGTGTCACTGGTCACAAGTTCCTTTGAAATGTATGTTTGTCTCCTTACTCTACTGAATCTGAAGGAGCTGATCTAGACATTATTCCCTGTGTATATTCATCTGAAGGCATGAAAGTCAGTGCAGATATCCCCAAAAAAAACCCCAAATGATTTACCAGGTCTGGGTAAAGCTAAGCACTAATTATAATCTCAAAGTCAGAATCTGACCAGTGTGCAGCTTTACAGATTAGCATATTAGGGCTAAAAATGACTCATAGTATCTTAAGTTTCCCTTCCCTCACCTTAGTGTAAAGATGACTAAGATATGTTGCACTTCCTTTCCAGTGGTAGTGCTGTGGGGATGCTATATAGTATGGAAGAAAAAAATCCATGACTGATTTCCTGCGGGAATTTGTAAAAGCACACACTTCCTTAGCAGTCAGTCAGTAAGCTGTCCACCTAGCACCTAGATGTGCATGGTCTGCCTGGTAAAACATATGACAATCCTGGCTAATAGCCATTGATGGACCTATCCTCCATGAACTTACCTAGTTCTTTTTTGAACCCAGATGTACTTTTGGCCATCACACCATCCCATGGCAATCAATTCCACAGTTTAATTGTGCGTTGTATGAAAAAGGAATTCCTCTTGTTTGTATTAAACCAGCTTTCTATTAATTTCATTGAGCGACCTATGGATTTTCTATTGTGCAAAAAGGTAAAGAACACCTCTATATTCAAGTTTTACACACAGTTCATGATTGTCTAGACCTCTATCATATGCCCCCTGAATTGTCTCTTTCCTAAGATGAACAGCCCTAATCTTTTTAGTCTCTACTAATACAGAAGCCATTCCATAACCTTGATCATCTTTGTTGCCCTTCTCTGAACCTTTTCCAGTTCCAGTATATCCTTTTTGAGATGGTGCAACCAGAACTGGTATTCAAAGTATTCAAAGTGTGGATGCACCATGAATTTATATAGTGGCACTATGATATTTTCTGTCTTATTTTCTATCCCTTTCTTCATGGTTCCTAACATTGTGTTAACCTTTTTGACCACAACTGCACACTGAGCTGGAGTTTTCAAAGAACTATCCACAGTGACTCCAAGAGCTCATTCTTGAGTGGTAACAGGTAATTTAGAACCCATCATTATATGTCTGTAGCTGGGATTATTTTTTTCCAGTGTGCATTTCTTTGCACTTTTCAAAGTTGAATTTAATCTGCAATGTTATTGCCCAGGCACCCAATTTTGTGTGATTTCCACCCCCCGCCCCCCCAACTCTTCGTAATCAGTTTTGGATTATCTTGAATAATTTTGTATCAACTGCTAACTTTGTGTTCCCCATTGCCTGCTTGACAGTCTTCCTGCTTCTGATGTACTTAAAAAAATTCTCACTATTAGTTTTTATGTCTTTAACAAGTTTCTTCTACAATTTTTTCTTGGCCTGCCTTATTATACTTAACCTGCCAGGGTTTGTGCTCCTACCTATTATCCTCCTATATTTTGATTTCCAATTTTTAAATGATGCCTTTGTGCCTCTAAGCCTCCTTTAGTCTCCTGTTTAGCCATAGCCTTTCAGTCCTCTGATTGTATTGGGGTTGCCTTAATCCAAGCCATAAAATCAGAATCATAAAATCAGAGCCATAAAAGTCTGAATAATAAAGGTAAAATGCTTACTGGTTTTTCACCGCATGCTTTCAGCAGTCCTACTGACCAAACTCCCTCAGAATCCAATGGCTGCTTCTTTTGTCTCTCCAGGTGCAGTGAATGCAATGGGCAGGGAGAGAGAAAGAGGCGTGCATTGGAGTGTTTGTCCTTCCCTTTTATAGTTTCAGTCCCCCTATTGAAAAACATTTCCAGCTGAGAATTAGGAGACAAAATGTCTATACAGAAGGATATTCCCTGCTGGGTTTTTTTCACCTGTTCAAACTTCCTTTGTTTTCCCTTCCTGCTTGGTTTCAGAGTAACAGCCGTGTTAGTCTGTATTCACAAAAAGAAAAGGAGTACTTGTGGCACCTTAGAGACTAACCAATTTATTTGAGCATAAGCTTTCGTGAGCTACAGCTCACTTCATCGGATGCATACTGTTTACTGCTTAAATGAAAATTAAGCAAGCACACATTTCTTCCTTTCTTTAGGACAAACCTGGTTTCTGTCTGGGCAGGTCTGTGGGGTTTGAAACACATCATGCGGAGAAATCTTATAAGTTCACACATAATGTTGACACATATATTTTACTAGGACAATACTGACCAGCAAATTATGAGCTTTCGAATGATACATTACAAGAATGTACAGTAGAGTGTAGAGCGGTGGTGGTCAACCTGCGGCCCACACGTGGCCCATCAGGGTAATCCGCTGGTGGGCCGTGAGACAGTGTTTACATTGACCATACACAGGCATGGTCACCTGCAGCTCCCAGTGGTCGCAGTTCACCGTTCCCAGGTGCACCTAGGGTCCATGGAATTGGCGCCCATGCTCCAACACCCAAAATACAAAAACAGGGTAGTTTTGGTTTTGTCTTTGCAAAAACTAGAAACGCCAATTGAAATTAAGCCAAATAAAAGACATGGGCATGTGAGCCCATCTCTGACCATAACTGAAAATTATTCTCACTCTACCTAAATTCAGTCAGATGATGAAGCAAAGGTGGAACCTAATACAAAAAAAGAGAAAAAATAAAAACGAAGGGGAAAGGTAAGAAATAAGGGGACAAGAATAGTCATCCTTTAAAAAGATATCTGTATGCAGACAATATGGAGGAGAATTTTTATGTTTATGTTTAAAAGGGAGGCGAGATGGAGATTTCAGGATGCAGTGTTTTCTATACCATACTTAGATTGAAAGTTGTTTGGGGCAGAGGCTGTTTCTTTGTTATATATTTGCATAGTGCTTGGCACTGCAGAGACCAGGCCTCTGTGATATGAATAATAAATAATTATAATAATTGTAATTTGAGCTCACAGATAAGGTATTGTGGCTTATTGACTGAAGGCATAGGATTGCTAAATAGTGGCTGGTAAACTGTAAAAAAAATAGTGGAGTGTAAAACATTATTAGAACAAGGCTCAAGGATGTCTCCAATACACCATGGTTAAGGCCCTTAAAACCAACAGTGGCAGTTTATAGCCAATTTGCAATTTAACAGGCAGCTAAGAGAAAAATAAAGAATAAAGGTTAAAAATAAACAGAATAATTTGTGAGGAGAAATTATCAAATATTTCAGCCCAAGAACAAGTGCATTATTTAGTAAGAGCAATTTGTTCAAAGAAGTATTGAGAGTGTCTTCCTACGTCTTAAAACACTACTAATAGAAACAAAAATATGTGTAAAAATAATACTGTTAGCAAGTCAGAAGAAAAACATGACTCAAAAATGCAATTACAGAGAATTACAGTCATTGTACAGATCTAAAGATAACTTACTTTTTCCTGTTTAAATCCTTGACCCAGGGGAACTGACCCAAGATCAGCTCAGATGGACTTAAATGTTTCATATATACCTTGAGATTTATCTGATGCAGCCGCTTTACAAATTCCAGCACAAATCTAAAACAATTCAGAATCAGTACAGGATAAATGCTTTGGAGATAAGCTTTCATTGTGAAATATCTGGAGAGAATGAAATTAACTTTTTACATTAGGTCCTTGGATTAATTAACCAGTGAATACCTATTGAATGAAGTTTCTTTCTTTCTTTTTTAATTCCAATGAATGTTTTGTTCATTTGGTGCTTGTTTAATTATTTGTTCTAAATGCGATGAGACAGCCACTAAATTTCCAGGTTTGATTATTATGCTATGTATTTCCCTTAGTCATTTTGCTATTGCTTTTTTCCCTCTTTGTAAAACAAAATATACGTTCTGATCACATAGTCCACTGAGTTATTTTTCAGCAACCATACACATTAAATTACTCTAGTACCAGTCATTGATATAACTTACATCTAATCAATATTTACATAGTACAAAAAACATGCTTAGTCCACCAAGTTAATGCCAGTGAATAAATAATAGGCTGGCCAACACAATCAGTCAGTGAAGCCTAGAACACATATTAAAGTTCTTGGGATTGCATTATAGTATTAATGATTTTGAACTAAGGTCTGGACACCCATTGCCTTTTAATAGCACCATCCTGTAATAGGGATTGAATAAAAAAGGAATAGAAGTGGGAAAAGGTGATGAAATAGAGTATGTTTAAAATGAATTATGAGGGTGTAGGGAAAGACCCTTTAAAGTACATATACAAATACATGATACTACATTGTAAATATGTGTTATTTGATCAAGAAAATGGTTTGTAATCATAGTATGGTGCTGATTCAAAGATTATTACAATCAATAGAAAGACTCCCACTGATTTAAGTGGACTTTGAATCAGGCCCCTATCAAATCACATGAGAAATCAAATCATGTGCTTCAAAGTTGTCAGTCAGGAAAGAATTTGAAGTTACTGGTCTTTGTTAGAAGTAGCATATGGAACCAGATGGGCTATTTATCTGTCTGTCCCAGGTTTTATAGTACCCCCTGTCACCACAGCATCTGAACACCTTTGATGTAAAATCTGCACCAAAAGCAAAGTCTCTAATGGAACTCAGGGAGGGCCTGGCTAGCCACCGCCTTCCGGAAAGAAATTCAGCTTGGGATTTTTTTTTTGAGGGTGTTGTTGTTTTGAGCATGGTGATTTGTTTGATTGTTACAGGGGGTTTGTCCAGCTGTGTGATGTTTGGGTACATAGGGGTGGCAGTGGTACAGGTGTCTTTCTTGCTATGGCGGAAAGCCTTTTTCAAAGAGGAAAATAATCCAATATGTAAAAGGCAGATTCTAGGTTCATAAAGTGGGAACTGTGTGACAAGTATCCCTTGTCATACATTCAGTGGGCCTCAAAGACCTATGTCAAATATTCTAGTGTTTTTAAGTGATAAGTTGTGTTTCCTTATCATTCAAAGACTAAACAAAAATGCTCTAAATTCTCCAAATGTACCAACTCATATTATTTTAGTTGAGACTTTTATGCCCACGTGATATCCTGCTAAAATCAGTGAAACTCTATGTGAGCATAAGGCTTTTATAGGAGCGGGACCTTAGACATAAGCTCTTTGGGACAAGAAATAAGTGAATTTTGAAAGGAAGAATAGTTCAGTGGTTAGGATGTTAGTCTGGGCCTTTAGACATGGGGGTTCAGGTTCCCTCCTCTGCTATGGACTTATCATATGATGTTGA
Organism: Lepidochelys olivacea; assembly: GCF_965140295.1. Classification (NCBI taxonomy): domain Eukaryota; kingdom Metazoa; phylum Chordata; order Testudines; family Cheloniidae; genus Lepidochelys; species Lepidochelys olivacea. The sequence goes on along the minus strand of NC_140411.1, from coordinate 68,797,235 downwards.
ACATCACTAAGAGCCAGATACTTAGGGCCTAAACTGGATTTTTGATGGTGCCTATCTCTTATGGGAGTTAAGCATTCAGGTGTTTTTGAAAATCCCATTAGTGCCTATGTGCATCTTTAGGTGCTTAAATATCTTTTAAAAATCTGGTCCTTAGCTTATCTGTAACACAGCTCCCCATCCGTAAAAGGGGGACAATAGTATTTCCCTATGTCACAGGGGTATCCATTGTGAGGATAAATACATTAAAGGTTGTCAGGTGTTCATACGCTATGGTAATGGAGGACATATAAGTACCTATATAGATACTTTTATGTATGAAAAGGGCCTAGCACATTTTGAGTACTACTGACCAGTAACAAACCATAATTTTATACACTCTTTTTTCAAAGCATCTTATTTTTTCCTTCTTTTGCAGTTTTTCCTGTCAAATAAATATGGAATGGCTAATACACTCACATTTTAACACCTTATCACTAATAACCAAGTTAGAAACATGCCATTTAATGGATAAATGCAGGAACAAAGGTCTTTAGTTGCATAGTAAGAAAAAAAAGTCCAGTCTATGGGAAAGGATTGGCAGAATTTAAAAGCTAGAGGTGCTTGAGACAGGTACATCAGTAACGATAGCATTCGAATTTCAGAATGCACCACATGCTTCGAAGTTTATTGTTTCACCACCGCCTGCAGAGTTTATTATTTCTAGAGTGAAATCTACAAATATAATGAAACTGAATTGAACATACAAAGCTGCATATGTATCTTGAAGGCATTTCACATATGCACATGCTGAGAGACCATAGGGCAGCGAAAGAAGAAATGTAGCAAACAGAGGAAAGCATCAGAAGACTGGAGAGAGTTGGACTGGAGGAGCTATAACTTGTGAAATAACTGGAGGTAGGGGTTTTTTTCTCACCCATTTTGTACACTGAGCAATTACATAGCACTATTAAGGAGAATTTCAGAAGCATATTTCTTTCTTTGACCTGAAACTGATTTAATAAAAAAGCAACAGTCAATATCTGAACAGTCAAGATCTGTAAATCCCACTAGTGACCAGCTTTCAGTACAGTTAATCTTCTTCATATATATTGTCCAAAGGAAATGGCTTCATATTCAAAGTATTTGGGTGGAAATATCTAGAAATTATATGATAGGAAAATACCAAGAAATCCAGTAAGATTGACACAGCCCTCAATCTCTTCAGGGAGGATAGTGTTCTGAAGGATATTCAATGAAGTGGGTATGTAAGCTCTGATATATGTATGTCACCCATCTCCATGGGATTTCAACATCTCACAAAATTACAAAGTGTAGCTATTAGGATATATATCTGTCTTTGTCCTTCTACCCTCCAATCAGCAGCAACATACTGTACAACATTATGAGGCTGATAGTTACAGAAAGAAAGAGAAATTTTGGGAATGCTAGATTGAAGAAGCTGGGTTAGTATTATGTTCCAATGGTGTTGAGGTTCATGGTCATCTTGATATCTTCTGGAATTTGTTTCCAGATTTACAAACAAGCCATCTATCTTCTATCCACAAGTTTCGCTCTTAGAAACATAGGACATTCCATATTGGATAAGGTCAGTAATCCACTTAATGCAGTATTCTATCTTGGACAGTGGCTAGTACCAGCTACTTCAGAGGAAGATGCAAGAAACCGTGAAGTAAGCAGTTCCAAGACAAATAGTCTCCAAGTAAAGTGTCTTACAGCCACCCAATAATTGGAGGTTACTTTTTGGCCTGAAGCTTGAGACTGATAATTTTGCCCATTGAGGCAAAAGATCAGACATGAGAAGCCATGCAGGCTGAAGTGCACCTCACGGCCACAGTGGGATCTTCGGTGAAATTTGTCTGTATGGTCCCATGGTACTTTTCATAGGAGAAGGAATTTGCCCTGGAGTCCCTGAATAAAATTGCCCCATCCCTCACTCTTGTGCAGTTGGCTTGGGATTTAATTTTAGGAAACTATTAAAGGTGCCATCTCCCAAAAGATATGCACAACACTAAGTCCACACATTAAGCTCCTATGAGAACAAGGAAGCATCCTTCCATTAAGATAAAAACAGTTTACATTTCTTCTTCTTTGTGGTCTTGTGATCTTTGTCTCACATGACTAGCCTGCAGTTACTGGAACCAGGTGATGGACTGGCTTGGTCAAAGCCCTTCAGAAAATGTTGGTGAACTGAGAGAGCATATATCTCTTCAGCATGGACTTTATAGGGGGAAACCCCCGTTACTTTGCAGTAGACACTACATTATTACCTTTAGCATCAATTAGGCGATCTATAAGCCCTACTTGCAGTCGACATGGTCCAATACTGTCACAGTCAACAGGCTTCAGGCCTGGGGTCACTATGGAAGTTCCACTCAGAATGACAGTTGTCTGGAAAGATCAGCTGTTGCAGCCACATGGTATCTGTTCTCTCACAAATGCAGAAATAGGACCCGTGTGAGACCCACACAGAGGAAACTGCTACCAGACTTCCATGCTAGGATAAATGGACTTACTCTTTGCAGCGATATCCATTTATGAGCTTAAGCTGTTTCTTAAAAAAAGCAAAATGGTTGGTTACACTGGCGATCTAGGCAGAAGTGTAGTACAGAGTGGCTGTACCCAACCCAACAATCTGGCCCTAAATATTTAGCCTGTAGTGTCAGCCATCAAAATCAGGCATGGTATCGAGTTATATGGATAAAAGAAGCCAGAGATGAAAAGTCAGGCATACTGGCTCAGAAGTGAGGGAGCAAGAATCAGGAGTCAGACATAATAAATCATGCATTATATTTACTTTACAGGATGCAGGTACAAGATCGATGGTTGGCTGACGCCAGTTGCATACTACCCTGACATATTAACTGATGCGGTGACTTTGTATGCTCATTTTCAGGAGGAGTGACTTTATGCCTAAGGGGAAGTTAAAAATTTTCAAAGTGATTCTGCATATTAGAGCCTGCAAACATTGTACAGAACACAAGCTACTCAGAGCTTTGATAAATAGCAAAAGACTGTGATGGTGTGCCAGTGAGATGTCAAAGTCCACTTCTGTTCATGATGTGGTACAATCTGCAGGCAGAGCATGTGCATGGTGAGGTTCTGTAATTGCTGATACCCTGTCTAGACACCCTTGCCGTCTGACTAATGCACAAACACTGCAAAGGTTGAAGAAATTGAAACTTAAGAAAGAGCTCTGCAAACCTTAAAAAAAAATGTTTGATTCATTGTTACAACTCTGACAAGCTGCTACTGAAAATCTGGAGTGCAGGTCTCTTTTTAGGGTGTCATGAAAGCAGTTGACCCAACTATACTGGAAGTATACCCCAAAGTACCCAGACTTTCCTAATCAGGAGAAGTAGCTCTAAAGATTGTAAAGAATTTTTTCTTTGTGGTGAAAAGATAATTATCAAAGGCAAAGTGCAGCAAAATATCATTTGGAGACTTCACTAAGGCTATTTGGGCAGTATGCTATGAGAGATCAAAGATCTGTGTTTGGCCAGGGACTGAGGGAGCTGTCAAGATGATTATAACCAAGTGTGAACTTTGTCAAGAAACAAACATAAAGAATAATTAATGGTTACTCCAATATTGGACAAGCCTTGGATAAAGGGTCAGATTGGACAACTAAGTGACAAGGACATAAGTATTTGGTTGCTGTTGACTACTTTCCAGATACATATTTACCTGACTTTTCTAGTTACACTGTTATAAATCACCTAAAGAATATGTTTGCACAGTGGAGGAATCTGGATGAACTTGTCACAGACCATAGCCTACAATTTGTCACAAAAAAGACTTCTTATCCTTAATGGACAAGTTTAACTTTTACCAAATAACAACCAGCCAACATTATCCTCGAGCTAATGTTGAGGGTTAGTGGGCTGTGAACACAGCATACCTCTGAAAAAGGGGATCCATTTCTCAGTTCACTCCATTATGTAACAAGACCAATAAATGCCATTAAGTGTAACCCAGAACAGCTGATGATGGGGTGGCAGCTGAGGACACCAATTTCTGCTCTAGAGGATAAACTGCATCCTAAGTGAGCAAATCTAAAATAAGTCAAACGGGCAGACAAAAGAGTAAAAGATTCATACAAATGTAATTATGAGTGGCAGGAAAATTGGATGGTGGGACAACACCTGCCATGTAGCAAGACAAATACAAGACTACTTGGTCTTACATTGTTAACAAGACATTTGTACCCCATCTCAGAAGCCAAGGGATGATATTCAACAATTCACCATTCAGATTTGGTTTCCCACAGTTATAAACAATTCAAGCAAGCAGTGCAGACAGATTTGCCACGTTTTCAAGATCTACAGAGTCACCAATGGCTGATTCTTCTGTCAGCTCTGTGAGGAAAATCTATGAAAGATGTCACTGTGAGTATTGTGGTGAACTTGAAAAACTTGATTATGGCAGAGACTCATATTTAAGTTATATACAAACACAAATGGTGCAGAATAATCTCCAGTTTGCTACTGAGATAAATGATGATCTCCTGTAACTAGCCTCAATGCAAGGTGTCACTTTGAGTGCTGTGGTACATGTTTATTTTATTTTAGATATTTGGTTGTGTGCTCTGTGTATCGTGAGCTCTGAAGTAGTGTTTTATGCACTCAAAGCACTAGATTCTATAGATTGTAGCCCTTGGTCACTTCTCATTTAATACCCACTGTCAGTAAGTAAAGGAGAATTGTTTATCAGGGCTGGCAAAAAGGAACGGATGCAAATTTACTAGGTATAATATCTTAAACAATTGCAATAGTTCCTAATAAGTAATTCCTGCCTTATCCTGTACGAGTGGTCTAACAGAACATGCACAACACAGTAACTGTGACCATGTGGCTTCCTCCAATCTGGGCTGCTTCTTTAGCCTGTCCTTTTCTTGATGGGCAATTAAGTGTGCACCTGTAAATCACACCAGAGTTCTGTCTTGTTCTCTGTGGTCTTCGTGCAGGAGTCCTGGAACCCTTATGTGCCAACTAGTAGAGTCTGTTGTCCCTACATTATCTGTGACGTGATCGCATATCACAGCTAAAGGCAGAAATATGAAAATTGGCAGCCTGATTCAAATGCTGAAGTATCTGCGGACTCCAATTAATATTTGCATTTTTCTTGTAAACATGTGCATATGACCAAATAAGGGAAAAGCCATTTGCTTTATGACACAAATGAATTATTTACAGACATAACTAAATATTAATTGTTAAGATTCATAATTCTACAAATGGCCATTACAGTTTGAGAACTGCTCTGGATAGAGAAAATGACTTTTTGTGGCCTACCTCTGAATCCCTTAGTAGGTATATAACAGTGTAGCAGGATTGTCTGTTCAGTCAGCAGGCCTAGTGGTCAGAGCCTGCTGCTCTAGTCTCTCTTTTAGTTCTCTGAGTCTAGCGCCCCCCCGCCCTTGAATAGGGCTCAACTGGGTTGGCTTCCTTGTCAGTAGGACCCTGCCCATCCCAAGGCTCAGGGTATGGGAATCTGAGGTGGTAGAGGACCCCAGGTACCCTCAATCCACCAGGGCCCAGCCCAGGGCCCAGAAAATAGAACAGCATATGATGGCCTACCCGCCTCCTGCTCAACCCACCTCCTGCTCACTTTTCCCTGAGCCACGTCCTATCCCACCCACTGCCTCAGCTTGGGGCATAGCTGCTGTTCAATTATAGTCCACTGCTCCAGATCCCAGAGTCACAGAGCTGATGCAGGCAGTGCCCTGCTGCCCCCACATACAGTTCTCCCTATCCATGAGGTGATGTCTCAAAGGAGGGGGGAAAGACTCAGAGACAGACCTCAGTAAGAGCTTCTTCTCCTCCTAGAAACAGCTTCTCTCCTCCCCCACTGCCTGGGCTTCTGAAGCTTTCTTTATATTGGTCCTATCCCCAGAAGTATGCTCAGCAGTGCCTGAGGGGCTGAGCTTCCCTGGACCAATCATGCTCCAGCCCTTCTCCTGCCTTAACCTTAGGTAGGAGTTTGTAAACACCATTGCAAAGAGCTAGGTATTACTATTATTATTGTTGCTGTTTATTTAATAAAGCAAAATTTGCATTGACTTCAATAAGAGCTTTACCAGAGTAGGGGCTGAGTAAAAGCTTCAGGACTGGTCACAGAACCTCATGGCCCAGATCTGAGGTGCACCAGAACTCAGTGCTCCAGAAGAGAAGCTGGGTCAAGGTGGCTTTCACCTTAATCCACCACCAGTCCTGGGGCTGCCAAGGGCTGGATAAGACCCCCAGTGTAAATTAGAGCAGGTTTAGTCATGTAATGGCTGCCCAGCAGAATGACACAATTAGAGTTTGCCAGAGCACAGTATTCTCCAACCATACTCTTTCCCTCTGTGGCTCTGCTGTTGTGAGCTCTGTGCCAGCTGTTGCACTAGGGCAGCTTTACAACCCTGTTGTGCAGCTCATTCAGGGCAAAGGGAACATAACCTAGTACTGGATCTGTTTTGTCCAATTAATTGTGCTCAATTTGCTACATTCTAGCCTATGGAAAAATCAAACCTTTTATATAAAAGTTTGTTTGAAAACCACTGTGTACATAAATGAAAAAAAGAGAAATGCTGTTTTGGTATTTCAGCATACTCTGCTCTGCAGGATAGAAAAACCAGTTTGTTTTAATGGAAAAGGGCAGTACTTGCAAAATGTGGAAATATTAGTGTTTGCATTCCTGCTCCAAATAAAATCCAGAGTCCTGTAAAGCAAAATCCCTGTTCTTGGGGCTATTTGCTACAAATAGGATTTCTTGGTGCTCAGGCGACGGTGTATAATAATGTTCATGATTTTTACAACTGCCTTTTCTCAGCCCACAAAGCTTAATGTAACAAAGGAATTGGTGATTTGCTTTAGAGGAAAAATTATATATTTTATGCTGCCACCAAAATATTGCCACTTCATTATAAACCCACTCCTTCATTTCTATAATGTGTCCAAGGCTAGCACTAAACTATACTGCCACCAAAATTTATGCTCCCAAGAAAATGCTACCACTTTAGACAAACTCCAGCTATATTACATTTGTATAATGTGCTATGGGTAATCCATCTGTGTTGTTACAACAGGAGGTATAAGGGGCAGTCATTTTAGGTTGCTTCTCTCTCTTCTAAATTTACAGTTCTTTTAAAGATAAATAGCAGAACACAGGTAATGTATTCCCTGTCCTATTCTTTCTCTCTATGTGTAAGAGGAAGGCCTCCATATCTGTGATTATGTGGGTGTGAAATTGGCCACAGAACCCACCCTTGGCTGCAGAATCTAAACTTTTATTTTTAACAACATACATGTTTATAGTCTGTATGAGTGGAGAGATAACTTCTGAATATGGAACCCAAGCCAAATGCCATGTTGCCTTCCTGAGTCTGCAGACAGCATGAAGCAATAGCATTGAGATCCTTGTTCAGCAAGGTACATAAGCACATGTCCAACTTTCAACACCTGAGCAGTCCCATGCTGCAAGTTAGACACATGATTACGCACCTTGCTGAATCGAAGGCTAAGAATGGGGTGAATGTTTCTATTAACCTCAATGTGCCATTAATGCTGAAATCTAATGATGATGAGGTACATGGTGAACTGATGATTATTTCAGCAGAAACATAAACTAACATATTTATCCAAGTTGTTAAAAGGCATCTGGATGCTGTGAAGGATTGCTGGGTTAAAAGGCCAGGGCCAGATTCTTAGCAATGTAAATTGCCATAGCTCCATTGAATCATGTGCTGTATGGGCAAGCATAACTACCACCAGATTACAAGTGGTCAACATTATCCTCAAGCTAATGAGCCAATTGACTTCAGTGAAGCTATGACAAATTACATGAGCTGAGGATCTAACATGAGAAGTTTAAACCTCCCCAAAATTTCAAGTTACCTCTGCACTTGCCCAAAGCAGGGAAGGGAAGAGAAGAGAAGATCCATTCCCTTCGCAATGCCAAAAGCCTCAGCCACCTCCTACATCCCCAAATCATAACCAGCTCCTTCTCCTCTGTTGCTAAAATCCCCACGTGCCCTTCACTATACTACCCACAACTCCGTCTTTCCCCTTGACACTTTGGCAGTGTAAGTATGCATTAGCAGTACAAAATTATGCAGGACATTGACAATTCAGAGGAAACATAAAATAAATTGAAACCATTTCAAAATTGAGATTTGCACTGAAATATTCATTTTGTATTTTAAAAAGCCCACCAGGGCACTGCACTGAGTGTATTATTTATTTTCATATTTAATTCAGTCGCACCCTGTGTTTTGGAAAGTACTTGTTGCTGCAGAAATTCCATTCCATGGCAGCATTCCGCACCACTTTCCTGCATAAATCAGGGTCCTTCTTGCAGAATTTAGGTCCAATGTGCTTCAGAGCACATACCTCTGTGGACAGGGGGGCAGATTCACTCTTTGCTCCTTCCACCCCTAGCCAACATGTGTGTAGCCTAGGGTAGTTTATTCCATCCAGCTCTTACTTTTCTCCCAGGCCATCCCTCCTGGTTTTATATTTCTCATCACTGATATCTCCTGTAAGAATGTCACACCTTTTCCCTGGAATCAATCAATTTCTTTCTGTCTCACACACAAAATCAAGTCACAATGGCTCACCAAGAGCCAAACACAATACCACCACGACACTGTCAGCAAACAGTTTCTCAGAGCTGCAGCTTGTCTCCAGCTGGCTTCTCTCTGTCAGTTTAAGACCCCAGAAATCCTAGACCTTCCTCCCTTTCATCACAACATGGGTTTCACAACAACCTTTAGAATGTAGTTCAGTGTAAGGCTTTCTCATTCAGATCCGTTCACCTCAGACCATTTTCACACCTATTCTTAGTTCCTTTTGGATTATTTGTCTTTTATGGCTCATTATTATTTGGCAGCCTGTCTTGACTCTGCCACATTCCCTCTGGTTTTATTTAATGTTAAAGTAAAATGAATTAATAAAAAGAGCCACTGTCAACTTAAAAATCACACCTCTTTCTGGGAACGGTTTTCCTGGCAGTAGTCACAAGAAAAAGATATAGCAGGAAGAGAGGAGAGATCTTTTTTTCTTGTTTGCACATCGCTTGTGTTTTGCACTTGATAGCGTGTAGGCAGAATCCATGTCACTGTTTCATGATGATCAGTTTGCCCTATTTTTGTAGGCGGTTCACACTACCACAAAGGAAGAATTTTTTTTTAATAGTGGAATGTAATTGTAAAACCACAAAAATTATCTAAAAGGGGCACTTTGGGGCTGACGTAGGATCTTATTGCCTTGGGTAGGTACAGTGAGGGAGAGGAAGAAAGTGCCATAGAGCCACTGTTTCCTTTTTACCCTCACGGTTGAGGAGAATACGCCTCTGGCCTGCTTGTGCTGCCCCATGTTCAGGCCTGATTGTGAAGTGAAAATCTAGGCTTAAACAAACAAGACAGATAAAGAATGGCATGGAAAACCAGAGAGGTGAAGTGACTTTGCCAACATTATCCTGCAGATCAAGGGCAGTGCTGGGAACAGAACCTAGGTCTCTACAGTCCTAAAACTCTGCCCTACACTGTGGATAACACTGTCTTCTGACCTGAGAAAAGTAGATCCATCCAATCCCAGAGGTTCAGCTATAGATGACAAGCTCTGATCTCTATAACGTGGTAACACTCACCTCTTACCATGTGTCATACATATAAAGGGAAGGGGTTAAGAAGCTCTGATACACTACTATAAAATCCTCTTACCTGTAAAGGGTTAAGAAGCTCAAGTAACCTGGCTGGCACCTGACCAAAATGACCAATAAGGGGACAAGATACTTTCACATCGGAGGGACAGGGAAGGGGGAAAGGCTTTGTCTGTCTGTGTGATGCCTCTGCCGGGGACAGATCAAGAAAGCAAGCAATCCAACTCCTACAGAGTTAGTAAGTAATCCAGCTAGAAAATGTTAGATTTTCTTTTGTTTTTGGCTTGTGAAATTCACTGTGCTGGAGGGAATGTGTATTCCTGTTTTTGTGACTTTGTAACTTAAGGTTTTGCCTAGAGGGATTCTCTATGTTTTGAATCTGACTGCCTGTGAGATTATCTTCCATTCTAATCTTACGGAGTGTTTCTTTTAGCTTTTTTGTTCTTCTAATAAAGTTCTGTTTTTTAAGAATATGATTGGGTTTTTAGGATCCTAAAAACCCAAGGCTGATCTGTGCTCATCTTGTTTATTCTCGAGCCTCCCCAGGAAAGGGGATGTAAGGCTTTGGGGGATATTTTGGGGCATGACGTCTCCAATTCTTCCCTAATTCTTTGTTAAATCTCTTGGTGGTGGCAGCATACTGAATCCCAGATACAAGGAATTTTGTGTCTTGGGGAAGTTTTAACCTAAGCTGGTAGAAATAAGCTTAGGGGATCTTTCATGCAGGTCCTCACATCTGTACCCCAGAGTTCAGAGTGGGGAAGGAACCCTGACATGGTGAGAGAGGTGGGATCATTTTGAACCAGAGATCATTTTGAAAAAGCACAGATTGAAGGATTTTTCTGTTAGCTGGGAACAGCTGAAGGCAAAGGTATCAAAGGCAAAGGTATCAGATTACAGCACAGCGAATTACAGGTGCCAGCCAGGTTACTAGAGCTTCTTAACCCTTTACAGGTAAGAGGATTTTATAGTACTGTATCAGAACTTCTTAACCCCTTCCCTTTATATTTATGACACCATGTCTTTGGGCTGGTGGCAAAGTTTCAAATTCCACTTTACCCTAAGTTGGAGGTGGTTTTTATATTGAGTATTCATACAAATAACAGGAAATTAGTCTTTATGCAGGTAGAGTGAATCTGTGGAATTTACTACCTTAGGCCATTGAGACAGTTACTGTGGTTGAATTTTAAAAGGCCTGTATAATTTTGTGACACCTAATAACCTTTATAGGTATACAAGATAACATACAAAGGTAACCTTATCTCCTGCTACTGGACTTCAACCAATCACCTCATGGGTCAGGAAGGAATTTTCTCCCCCATGTGCAGGGCATTACCTAGGGGCATTATGGGGGTTTTTACCTTCCAATGAAACATTAGACACCATCAGAGGCCGGGTATCTTAATAGGGGTTTGCACCTGCAGAGCTCTGAGCAGTGGATGGAGGTTTAGGTGTTGGGCATATTGAGACATGGCTGGTGTCTTTTGTTTCCACACACAAATCCACAGGAGAGATGAGTGGCCAAAATGGGTATATTGGTGGGGAGTGTATTGTTTTCATTTAGACTGCTCACAGGAATGAAGATCCACACCTGTTAGGGTAAACTAAGCAGATTCTGCTCTCAACAGCCCAACTCAGCACACATGGACACACACTCAGAAATCTGGTCTTCCTGTGTCTCTGTTAAGGGACAGGTTTCAGAGTAACAGCTGTGTTAGTCTGTATTCGCAAAAAGAAAAGGAGTACTTGTGGCACCTTAGAGACTAACCAATTTATTTGAGCATAAGCTTTCATGAGCTACAGCTCACTTCATCGGATGCATACTGTGGAAATGCTACAGCTCACTTCATCGGATGCATACTGTGGAAATGCTACAGCTCACTTCATCGGATGCATACTGTGGAAATTCCACAATATGCATCCGATGAAGTGAGCTGTAGCTCACGAAAGCTTATGCTCAAATAAATTGGTTAGTCTCTAAGGTGCCAAAAGTATTCCTTTTCTTCTTAAGGGACAGTTACCTAACGGTGCATCATGAATACAATACAGGGAATTGGGTATGTTTAGAAACCTGGTATTAAGTATGATCTCATGCATTTGAAATGCTACTAACGTTACACTGTAGTATCTCCTTGTAAATGTGTCCTTAGTAGCAGGATTTAGCACTCTGGATAGCAAATGCAAATTCCAGCACTAGCCATAAACTCCATAATCAGACATCTTGATAAATTTCTTTCAAATTATGTCTTTCAAAGTATGCACAGATGTGGCTCTGGGATTATATATTAGCACCTTTTAAGGAGCCACAAATTTTATTATAGAAATAGCTTAGTAGCCATAATAGGAGGACATGAACCATCACAATACAAGAGACACTTTATACAGAGGATCAGCCTTTCTAAGGGAACAAATCCTGTGCAAACACAGAGAACACATTAATAGAGGACCCTCTAAATTAGGTTGCCTGATGCTTTAGCAGCATGACCCAGTGCAGATCTGCACAGCTAGATTACCTTTACAACCCTTTATGGTTTGGGAGCAGGGAGGCCTTATTTGTGAAATCACCTACCCATTACTTTTTGCCACTGGTCTGAGATGGAAGGTGGCAAACCTTTTGGTACCGATAGTCTTCTTTAGATGTGAAAATGAAAGGCAGGAAAATAGTTTTAGAAAGTTGTAAGCTATGCCATTTGTTTGGGAAAATAATTTGAATACTGGGCAATTTCAGAGTGGTTTCTGATTTCTTGAATTCAACTTGTTAATTGGCTGCTTGAGAGAATTGAAGCATTTGGTGCTGAAAATAATTGGTGTCATTGAAAATAAAGAGTTTAACCTTGGCAGGAGATTCAGTTTGTCTGCTCCAATTCATCCCTGTAAAGACATAAGGAAAAGTATGTTTTCCTCTCTCAAGACATTCATGATAATTTTTAGAAATGGGATATGTTCCTGTGTTCAACTGATCAGCCATGTGATTTAAGCCAGTAGCCCCTCATTCTGCTGCAGCACTAGATCTGATGCTTTTCTTGAGGTCAGTGAATATTTGCTTTTGTGCAGCAGATGAAAATGGAAGAGCCATGATGAGTGATCTTGCTTGTTTAAATTTCAACCCCACTTGCACACTTGAGCTGAAACTCATATGTATTCTGCCTACTAGATAATGGGGTAGAAGGGAAGAGAGAAGGGATGGTCTATTGTTTAGTGTGTAGCCTGGCCTATGGAAAACCTAGATTTAATTCCTGGTTTGCCACAAGCAACTTTGTGACCCTGGGCAAGTCACCTATCCTCTCTGTGCTTCAGTTCCCTGATTGATAAATGGGGATAATAGTTCTTTTGAACCTCACAGGGGTGCTGTGTGGATATGTACTTACAGACTGTGAGATGCTCAGATATTAGGGGGATGAGGGCCATTGAAGTACAGAAGATAGAGACATAAAAGAGTTAAGGAGAAAAAAAAATATGTTTGAAAAAATAAGGTGAAAGATGGAGCAGAGAGCAGACCAAGTGGGGGGGAATAGGAAAAAGACTGTGGGGAAAAAAGATGCAGAGCAGTGGACAGAGAAAGAAATTCTATTGAAATAATAGACATAGAGATTGAGTTTTTCAAAGTAGTAAACCCATTAAAATGAATAGAAGATATGTGGTTAAATTCTCCTGTACTGTGTTAGAAATCTCGACTTCTATATCCATGCCCTGTGCCAATTTAGCTTTTGTATCTCTGTCTTGGAGGGTCAGGAAGTCTGTGCTTCTCTGTCTCATATACAGCATAGAAATTTTTTATCTAGAAAATGTACTGTATATGGAAACTTCCATAGGAAAGTAAATAAATGGTTTTAAATTACAGTGGGGGTTGGGAGGTGAAGGGTCATGAACTCAATCTGCTTTTGCAAATGCGAAAAAATCGAAAAGTTAATTTATCCTCAGAATACGTGAGATCTGCCCATCCGTATCAGAGAGAAGTACTGATACAGTGGCTAGGTAATATTTCACTTTTTTTTAAAAAAAACGATGGCATATGTCAGGTATTAAGGAAATTATGTATTTTGCCTATTGCTCAGCATATTATAGTCTGGAAACTCCTTTTTTTGAGCTTATATGACCATAAAACTAGTTTTCAATAATCCCCATCAATGTCAGTTCCCATTCTAAAATATTACGCAGTTTAAATAAATCTTGCCGACATCCACCACATCTTACTTTCAGAAGAAGCATTCAGTGATACAAGAATTGTATTCTTCTTCTTAAAGATGATTTTTTACAATGTAGGTTTATAAAATATTACTTCTCAGGGCATATTTCTTCATCTTTGCTATAGACTTTCAATATTCCTCCTCAGCAGCATCTTCAACGCATGAGATTATTTAATAACAGGAGAAGAAAATGTTCCCTTCTCCTTTTTTCAGATGGATTCATATTTGTAAAAGCTGCCAGACTTCCAGTGTTGGAGTCCTCTATCTAGTCACACAACAGGTGGAGCAGAGACAGTAGCAGTGCAACTTCTAGACACAGCCCAGCCAGCGTGTCTTAGCTCTGGACTGGAGTGACCACCTTCCAGTATAATTTTTTAAATATTATATAAAAGTCAAAAACCAAATACATTGAAACAGTTTGACATTGACAAAATAAAACATTTTGTCTTTTTCCCTTCCAAAATTCATCAAAATCTATGCATTTCTGTGAAATATTTAGATTTTGACAAAACTTCATTTTTGGAGGGAAAACTATACCATTAAAAAAAAAAATCTGGATCACCTCTACTGCTGAGGCTACCATTCTATAAGGTGGAATTCTTGGGGTATTCCTATATAGCTGGATGTGAGGGTTTCAAAGAAAGCAACCACCCAGTGGGGTATCCATGTGCATGTATGCTTGGATGGAAATATTTTGTAAGGGGTTATTTATAAAAGGTGGATCAATGTTTTCAGGGGAAAAAAACAGGTGAGAGAGAATATTTTTTCATGCATGGGAACACATCTTTATCAACGATCTGAATTGCACCCTCAGCAAGCTTGCCGATGACACTAAGCTGGGGGGAGAGGTAGATACATTGGAGGGTAGGGATAGCGTCCAGAGTGACCTAGATAAATTGGAGGATTGGGCCAAAAGAAATCTGATGAGGTTCAACAAGGACAAGTGCAGAGTCCTGCACTTAAGAAGGAAGAATCCCATGCACCACTACAGGCTGGGGATTGACTGGCCAAGCAGCAGTTCTGCAGAAAGCGACTTGGGGTTTACAGTGGATGAGAAGCTGAATATGAGTCAGCAGTGTGCCCTCGTTGCCAAGAAGGCCAATGGAATATTGGGCTGTATTAGTAGCAGCATTGCCAGCAGATCGAGGGAAGTGATGATTCCCCTCTATTTGGCGCTGGTGAGGCCACACCTGGAGTACTGGATCCAGTTTTGGGTCCCCCACTACAGAAGGGATGTGAACAAATTGCAGAGCCTAGCGGAGGGCAATGAAAATGATGAGGGGGCTGGGGCACATGACTTATGAGGAGAGGCTGAGGGAACTGGTTTATTTAGTCTGCAGAAGAGAAGAGTGAGGGAGGATTTGATAGCAGCCTTCAACTGCCTGAAGGGGGGTTCTAAAGAGGATGGAGTTAGGTTGTTTTCAGTGGTGGCAGATGACAGAACAAGAAGCAATGGTTTCAAATTGCAGTAGGAGAGGTCTTGGTTGGATATTAGGAAACACTGTTTCACTAGGAGGGTGGTGAAGCACTGGAATGGGTTACCCAGGGAGATGGTGGAATCTCCATCCTTAAGAGGTTTTTAAGGCCCGGTTTGACAAAGCCTTGGCTGGGATGATTTAGTTGGTGTTGGTCCTGCTTTGAGCAGGGGATTGGACTAGATGACCTCCTGAGCCTTTGTTAGTAGTCCTGAGTAAGGAGTAGTGTGTAGCTGCTGCACCCTTTGCTCCCAGAGAAAAGCAAGGTGCTACTGCTCTTCCTCCTTATGATGGTTCAGCTTAGCTGGCATGTTGTGTGGTAGAGCCAAGGGTCTGCCTACTCCCCACCTCTCTCTGCTGCTCTCTGTCCTCTCCTGGTCTGCCCCCCCACACCCACCTCCATGCTCAGACTTGCATTCTCATGTTGCCTTGCTCCCCATGTGGCCACATGGAATAGATGGCCAGTGTAGGAGACTTTAGGTCAGGAGTCATGCAAAGAGCCCTCTCTAGATACCGGGTGAAATTTCTGTCTCCTGCACAAGGTCTGAATAATCAGGCTTTGTGCAATGAAGCATGTGGGGAAAAACTGAGCCCCTCAGCCTGGGGCAAGCGTGCAGGCCCTTCTCACAGTGACAGCAGCTGCAGCCCCTTTGTTCTACTTACACAGTGCGAATGAAATTCAGTACTGTGAAGGGGGTTGTCACAAATTCTATAAATTGCTTAAGACTCACTTAAAATGACAGGATTTCTTCACCACTTCAGTCACCCTAATGTTTAAATGGGGCTGACATGGGGCATCAATGGGAAATTATTTCACCTTGTACTATGACCAAATTTGTATAAGTGCATGTCCCATGACCACACCCCATTGCCACTTTCTACACACCTGGGATGCAATGGTCCCATGCAGCCACTCCACTGGCTCTCCTTCCTCACTGCACGAACATAAGAATAACCATATTGAGTCAGACGAAGCGTTCATCAGGCCCAGTAACTTATCTTCTCACAGTGGCCAGTGCCAGACACTTCTGAGGAAAATGTACAGAACAAGGCAGTTTTGAGTGATCCATCCCCTGTCATTCAGACCCAGCTTGTAGTAATTGGAGGTTTAAGGACACTTGGAGCATGCGGTTGCATCAATGACCAGTAGCCACAGATGGACCTATCCTCCATGAACGTAGCTAATTCTTTTTTGAACCTAGTTATACTATACAACAAGGGGATCAAGTGATGCAGCAGGTCTTCCGCCAGACTGCCACTCCAAAATGGAATTACACCCATTAAGCATATTTAGTGCACTGCATTTTTGTATGTTAAAAAAAAAAAAAGGTATGATGCCTTCTATGAGGTACAATTTTCAAAGGACTGTGGCCCAGCCTGCCTTTTTGCAGGCTCACTCTGCCCCAGCCAGATTTTGCGCTTGCAAAACAAATTGCTGGTGCAAATCAGAGAACTTGCAACTTTAATAGTGACCTGACTTACTATCCACAGTCAGGTATCTTGGGGCACAAGAAACCAGACTTGCTTGTGGCCAGCAAAATGCAGCTACAAAAGCAGAGTGCCCTTTTCAGAAATCCAGCCCACGAGTATGCTTTGAAGAAATAGCAAGAGAAAAAATAAAGACTATGAAATAAAATATAATGAAAGGTATAGTAGAGATGGGTAGAACCACATCAGCATGTTAAGAAGGTTTGGGCAAGGTGCCTTTTATCTCACTCCTTTGCACTCTTTTTTTTCTTTTTCTGGAAAGAAATCTCAAGGCCCCAGCACTAAACTATGAAAGCTGTTCTTTATCAGGGCCTCTGATAAGCTTGTCTACAAGCTTTTAAGGTGCCTTGGTCTCAAAATATTATTGCAAAATAACAACTTTCAACTAAAATATAGCTTCAAGTAAAACCTGTATCATTGCTGTAATGTATTGCTTAATACACAGTAGATTTTGGCATTGACAAACCATATATGTGCTATTTTAAATCCTTTTAAATAGAAATTGAAAAAATTAGGACTTGCTTGAAATAAGTTAAAAAGTCTTTTTTTTTAAAGTTTCCCAGAATCTATTTATCTAATCTATCTATCTGTATTTTTGATGATCTCACTGAAAGCCCTGGAAGTTCCTTTGTGTGTCTCTCACACTGTAGTTGTATGACTGATGGGGTGTTTTGTCCTCTCTGCTGCTTAGGGTTTTGGGGATTTTTTTCCCCCTTTTTGCTTGGCTTTGATTCTGAAGACAGAACATTCTTTTCATCTTGCTAGAGGTATGCTCTGCATAAATCTCTCAGGAGAGCTCACTCTACCTAGGCAATTTTGTGGTAAAAAGCACTACTTCCTTATGTCTGCATAATTTTCCTTGTGTAAAACTGTGCATTGACCGCTGAGCCATCCTGATTTTATTGTGGATCCCCACTTGTCCACCAAGTTTGCTTTGTGAATTACAGAGACTGTAACATCTTTTGCCTCCCTGTTATGTGGCAGTAGCTTGCAATTATTCTGTGTCTGCATAAGCTTTTTTTTTCTTTGTAGAGAAGCAGCCTTTAAAAGAGCTAAAGCTCAAACTTGTTGACAAATAATTTGATGTTGAATTGACTGAAGGGAATGCGATCTGATTTGGAAATATTAGGCATGTTTGCTAGCAAGCTGAAGGATGCCAGGTAAAGAATAAAACATGGCTATAACGCTTCCCATACAATGCCACAACAATATAATAAAATGTCATGTCCTTTATAAGCTAATTATGTGGTGTAGGCTTTGTAGTCCCACAGATTCACTCTCCTGATTCATTATAGTGGCCAGTAGTTTACACCCTATGACGAAGACAATAAAATACATTGATCTGCATTCTGACCTACAGCCTGACCCTGCAAAGTACTGAGTGCATCTGGAAGGTCTGTGAACCTGCAGTTCCCACTGACTTGGATGGGAGTTGAAGGTACTCTACATCTCACAAGAGTGCTCAGCACCTAGCATGATTAAACATCATTAGCTACTCTGCCCTCTGATGCTTGCGGAGCTCCTCTAGAATACAATGGGAGACATATATTCTTAAAGGATGAGAGAGTTTGGCCTAAAATCAGGATTAATAAATTTGAGTAGAGAGCAGCAAGGTTGTTCCATCAAACATAGTCGGGGCCTGGCTGGAATGTATTCAGTCAATTGCATTTTTTCTTTTGTACAGGATGAAATCCCAAATTAAATCATGTATGTTATGTGTAAAATCCAAATTTCATTAGAAGAAATTTCAAGAAGAAATCACATCCTATGAATTTACTGCATGAATCCAATTTCCTTTTAGCCAATTAAGTAACATCAAAGAAATGCACTGAGTTTTCTGTAGACAGACTATTTTGCATAAACTGTTTGATCATCGTGAACAGGATCTAAGATCAGTGTTCCTAACATGACAGGAAAAGGTTGAAGTCTTGATTCACAAATGGCTTTAAAAATATTTTTTTCCATGCAGAGAAATCAATATATTATCTTGTAAGTTTCTCATGAGTCACTTAGCAATCTCAGTTGTGACAGGGTCAGGGGACAGGAGAGTAATCCTATTGGGATCCAGGAAGTGGCCTCTGGACATGCCCCATTGCCCGGCAGAGGTAGCACCGGGCTTCCCCCATGGAGTAGGGCACCCGGTAATGGGCCCCCTGGTAGGGGACCAGGAAGGACCCCTCGAGCGCCTCTCCATCACGCGCCGCCGGCAGCAGTTGAAGCTGCACTTGCCGGCGGAACGAGAGGATGTGATGGAGGGCGGGGTCTTTGCAGCCCAACGGGAGAGGGCTGATCACAGAGATGGGTTTCCTCAGGGTGGAGAGGACGGATAACAGGGCGGCATTGGGAAGAAAGGGAGGGATGGAGGTCAGGACCAGGCGGACGCTCAGGTCCTCTAGCGGTTCCAGGGGGACGAACACCCCCCCCCCCACTGCCAGGCCCCTCTCCACCGCTTCCTGGGCGGTGGCCTCCGATGCTAAGAAGAAGACGACCTTTCCGTACATTTTGGAGGTCGCCACAATGGCCGTGGGCCCCACCACCCTCGCCAACGCCCGCACGTAGGTCTCCACATGGGACGAGGCGGGGACCAGGAGGCAACGGACGCTGTGCTTCCTGGTCATGGTGGGAAAGGAGCCCCGGCTGCTATAGATGGTAGTGGAGGTGGTGGGCAGGAAAGATGATGTAGCGGCAGGCAGGGGAGCTGCCGCCACCTGGGCCAGGGGAGGGACACCCGCAGAGCTGGTGGAGGGAACAGCGGGGAGGGACGCCACAGCTGGTGGTGGGGCTGCGGCAGTGCAGGCAGCCCCTGCCATGGAGGGCCTGGTCTTTTTATTCGGGCCCTTCCCCTTCTTCTTACCCTAGTCCTTCCCGCCGGCAGGGGGGGCTCCCCCAGAATCTGAGGGGGTGAGAGACGTGGCAGCAGCGGAGGTTACCCCGGCACAGTATCGCAGCAGAGAGAGCCCAGGGCCTATCAGCAGCAGCAGCCCTCTCCCTCCTTCTCCCTCCAGGTCAGAGGGCTACAGGAGAGTGATCGAAGGAAGAGAGCTCTTGGTCCCAGGTAAAGCAGGTCCCTTTTCCTGGGGTAAGGGAACAGGGAAGGGTTTTTGGTTTTTTTTTTGAAACAGAAAAGAATTTTATTGTGTAACACTTGCAAAGAGTTACGAAAGAAAACAAAACAAACTGCAACAAAACAACGCAAACAGAGGGTATAACACAGCAGCTTTCAGGAGGGAGAAGTGTTCAGGCTAGCCTGGGCCCAGAGCGGGGGGGCTTCCTCGACACTCGTGGTCTTCCACCCCCTCGAGTTACCTAGTGCCGCGCCCAGTGTTACCGATTATCCCTCTCCTGAGAGTGCCCGGCAAGATGGGCACGGCTGCAGGGTGGGCGGTTAGAAGGGAGGAGGGGGACAGGAAAAAAACCACTCCTCCCCGCTAGGCTGCAGGCGGGGAGGGGGGGAATGTCGAGAGGGTTGGACTGAGAGGGGAGGGAAAAACAAAATCGGGGTCCGGTAATAGGGGCAAGCTGTGGGATAAGCAATCCGGGGAGGGGGTTGCAGACCCACACACGTTTGTCCAAAGAGTCTCGGTTGGTCGGCTGTTATGTCCGGTCCGAAAGGCAAAGTTCAAAGCGAACAGCTGGATCCGAAGGGAGATGGCAGGTTGCCAGCAGCGACGGATGGTGGGGGGGCCGTGACAGTTGTAGTAATGTTGGGGGGGTTAGGGGAACCGATGGATCGGGAGGGGGCTCCGCGCCACACCCCCTGTGCTGCCACAAACGCAAGTAACCACAGTCAAACTCCCTCCCACGAGAGTATAATTCAGAAAATTACTCAGTTTTACGTCCCCCTTCACGATGATTTGTAGCTTCCCTGGATTATTTCTCCTGTCTTCTGAAATCTTCTTCTCCAGCTGTGTTGGCTGTGTTCCAAGGCTTCCGGCATGCTGAGAATGTTGTAAAGTCCGAGCTGCCAGCAAAACAGCTGGGTCTGGGGGTTTCCACTCCCCCGTCCGAACAGCAAAATCGGCAATCTTCCCCCCCCCCCCCCTCCGGGGGGCTCAGCTGAGGCGAATAGCTGCGCCCGAAAGCAGGAGTGGGGGGGGCGGCAAACTGGAAAACTGTAGGGTGCTGGCGGCAAACTGGAAGCTGACCAGCACGTAAACGGCAAGAAGAAAAAAATAACAAAGAATCAAAACAAAGCAAAAAAAGCGTCTGGCCCGGTCGGAGGGGACTAAGGCAGGTTCAAAAAGTAAGAAAAATCCAGGCCAGGGGGCTTTAGGAAAGGATAGAAAGCAGATAGCTGAGGAGCAAGCAAAGGACGTTCCGTTTCCCAACAGGGGCGTTTCCAGAACAATCAGGAACCTTCTGCAGACAATTAAGACAGACAGGCTGATTAGAACACCTGCAGCCAATCAAGAAGCTGCTAGAATCAATTAAGGCAGGCTAATCAGGGCACCTGGGTTTAAAAAGGAGCTCACTTCAGTTTGTGGTGCACGTGTAAGGAGGTGAGAGTGCACACTGTTGGAGGACTGAGGAGTACAAGCATTATCAGACACCAGGAGGAAGGTCCTATGGTGAGGATAAAGAAGGTGTTGGGAGGAGGCCATGGGGAAGTAGCCCAGGGAGTTGTAGCTGTCGCACAGCTGTTCCAGGAGGCACTCTAGACAGCTGCATTCCACAGGGCCCTGGGCTGGAACCTGGAGTAGAGGGCGGGCCCGGGTTCCCCCCAAACCTCCCAACTCCTGGTCAGACACGGGAGGAGTCGACCTGGACTGTGAGTTCACGAAAACGGCCAAACTGAGGGCTGGGGTGAAGCTCCAAGGTGAGCAAATCCACCAATAAGTGCAAGACCCACCAAGGTAGAGGAGGAACTTTGTCACACAGTTTAACAGATGTTTTCCCTTTGTCTGTGCACTGTTTAAGGGCTTTAGTAGGAGATAGGGAGAGATGTGTTGGGGAATTTTGGTTATACTGATTCTGTAAATGTCTCACTTTTTTTACGTAGACAGTATGGCGACTATTATCAGAACAATAGAATAAAATATTTTTCTATTTGGTTGGTATTATCCATATTCCTAAGGCTTCCTCAAAACAAGGCAGAACAGTCTAATCTGTTTAAAACTAAATGAGTTTTAAAGGGGGACAAAACCAGGAGTGTGGAATAATTCCTTAGACAAATCACACACAAATTGGGAATTCTACTTTATATTTGGAAACTTTGTTGGGGGAAAAATATTCTTTCACTAACAGCTACGCCATTCAGTGTTTAAAGGAACTGAGCCTTAGTAGTTGTTACTTACTAGAGGATTTACAGGACACTGAAGTATGATACATCACAGAACCTCCTACAAAGGGATGGATATTATCCAAACGGCATAGAAATAAATGTTGCATTTATAGATAAGGAATGCTTTTAATATTGTTGTTATTATTACAGTAGAACTTCAGAGTTACAAACACCAGAGTTACGAACTGACCAGTCAACCACACACCTCATTTGGAAACCGAAGTACACAACCAGGCAGCGGAGGGGAGAGGAAAAAAAAAAGCAAATACTGTACAGAACAATACTTTGTTAAACATAAACTACTAAAAATAAAGGGACATTTTCAAAAAAGATATGACATGGTAAGGAAACTTTTTTGTTTAAATTAAGATGGTTAAAAGTAGTATTTTTCTTCTGCCTAATAAAATTTCAAAGCTGTATTAAGTCAATGTTCAGTTGTAAACTATTGAAAAAACAGCCATAACATTTTGTTCAGAGTTACGAACATTTCAGAGTTAGGAACACCATTCCCGAGGTGTTCGTAATTCTGAGGTTCTGCTGTACTGTTTTTAACAGCAATACAAGTGTCTGTCAGCCATCATAATTATTGTCACAGGCTAGAAGATTCCAGTAGGGCAAGAACGCTGTTATAGATTAGCAATCTTTTGTGAGTGCAGAGAGCCAAATGTGTTTCTTGTCTATCAGGAGAAAAAAGAAAAGATGGAGACAGATTAAATCTGAACAATCCAGGTTTCAGCAAGGATATCCTAACAAGCAAACAAGATTGAGCTCCAGAAAAACTCATCCTGTTCAACTACTGTTAATACTGCTTTGCAGCAGTGAAATTTTAATTAGTGTTTCCCTCCAGTTAACTGTTCCAGTGGGTAAAAGATGCCCTACATGGTTCTCATCTTCTCACACCCCCACACCTTTTTTCACCTAAGATTTCCAGAGGGAATCCTGTCTATAAATTAGAACTAACTGGCCACAGTGTTATATGATTATTGTCTAAGTGAAATAGATTTATCATCTTCACTTTTTCATTTCCTGTTCTAAGATTTCTGTTAAATACGTATTATTCACAAAAGGACTAACAGCATGAGAGGCTATTTCCCTGGGGCTAGGTAAATTTGGAGAGTGTTTATTACAGAGATAATGTTCCTCACCAAAAACCAATTGTGCATTCTATTCAATCTATATAATCAGATGAGGCTACAGGTGTTAGACTGCTGGGGGCCAGGAGAAGCTACTGCTTCTCATGTCATTATCATTTTTGTCCCAATGGTCATGAGAAGGTCATCTGTCCACCCTTCTTTCTTCCTGGTATCCTGTTGTGTGTTGGCTTAGATGAGTATGCAAACCAGAAATCCTTTGAGAGGTGCAGTACCAAGTATTACAGCGTGCAAATGAGATATCCATAGAGAATTTCCCCTCTCATAAAAGCTGTTATAGGTACCCCACGTTGAATTAATCATTATTAGTGAATTTCAATCTGCTTTAATTAATATAGTCCATTAACATATAATAAAAATTCAAAAACATAATTGGTAATTGTCAAATGAATCTGATAATAAAAAAAATCTATGCCCTCGTGATATTTTAAGGTTTAAGTACATAGGGACAATGTTAAATATCCAGCTGCACTGGATACATGTGCCTTCATCTGGAAGCCTTGCCTAGATCTACACTGCAAATAATCACCAAGAGGTTTGCTTCTCTTCTTGGGTACGTATGCACTCACATGGTGTTGAAATGAAGAATGAACATCCCTCTGTCTCTGGATACAGGGGAGTTATTTTTTTCCATTTCCATTTTTTCTTTATAGGCAACGCTTATAATCACACTACGGTACAAATAGCCCAGGTGGACCATAACAGCATGGAGGCACACTGTCGTGGTATAAACCACGTGTGGCTACTTGCACTGTATTCTGATTACAGTCCTTTGTAAATGAAAATTATGTGCCTTTTCCATTTGTCACTGAGCTGTGACATAGGTCCTGTGGTGCTCAGCCCCCTACTATCTTCTGTTCCCGTCTCTTTGACTAACTTATATTGGGCGAGTCACTTAACTTCTTTGTACTTCATTTTCCCCATTTGTAAAATGGAGTAATGAAACCTGCCCCTCTTTTAACAAGGCTTTTAGATCTATGAGTGAAAAGTGCTAGGTAAGTATTAAGTCTTATGATTAATCCTGAAAGCTGATCATTTGTTATTTCACAAATCAATCAAGGCCTTTATAGTTTTCTTAGATAACAAACTTAGGCCACTACCATTCAAAGGGCTCCACATGAACAGGCCCAGTCATAGTATGTACCTCCAGGGTGCTCGCTTAAGGTGAGGGTGGGTGCCTTTCTGGTCACAGAGGTCCTTCTCTCGCTGTATAGCCAGGTGAGAGTGCAGAGTGTGGTCTTGAGGTCATAAGTCCTAGGGAGGTGAAAATGACCTTTCTAGGCATAAAGCAGTCCAAAAATGGTAAGGACAAACCAAATAACACTGCAGCCCACAAAACAATCCAGGCTCGTGCAACAGTCCCCTGCAAGGTAAGAGGTCCGTAGTCTCTGTGAAGGGGGTCTGGGGCCATAAATCCCTTGTGTCTGAAGGATCCAGGCCAAACACTCTGGGTTCTAAACAAAAAGGGAAAACAAAATAAAGAAGATCCCTCTACTTCTTCAGAAGGTCCAGGTGGCAGAGCTCTTTAGCCATTCTTCTGGTAAGCAGTCCCAGCTGTCTGGGGCTAAGGTGGTCTGGCTCTGCTTAGCTGAGTGCTGCACTGCGCTGGGCTTGGATCCTCCCTTTTAAGGAGCTGCCCCTTCCAGGTTTGATGGGCCTCAAAGGTGCGTCAGGTTGGGGCTGAATGTGCTCAGAGGAACTCTTTATACCCTTCCTGATTCAGGTGGCAACCCGTCTCCCCACAGACACCTATACCTGCAAAGATCTCCATTCACAGAGTTCTCAGTGCTGGATCAGAGCCTGATATTAGTCATGACAGACATGTGGGGAGAGTAACAAGACACTGGGCAGGGAATAGGGAGGAAGGACAGAGTTAACATCCAGAGAATGCTTTTGTTCTCACTGGAGCCTAACACTTGGTTTGATGGAGTAAGGAAGTTTTTTGGTTTGCTTTTTTAAAACTTTGAGTAAATAGATGTCTTTGTATAGTGGAACCAAGGGCTAGGAAAAAAAGGACCAATTACCTCTATAAGTAATGGAGTACAATGTTCTGGCTTACTGTAATATTATCTATTTATCTCTTAAACAACTTATGCAATAATCATTCTACTAAAGTCACTTTTCTCCTTTAGGCTATCTCAGCCATTAAGAGATCATCAAAGGAAAAAGGTGCACCCATTTTTCAAGAGCAGTTATTGAGGCTTCCCTTTATTCATTTACTTGTAACACAAGATTTCTCCAACAATTATGGGACTGCACTTTATTTTCTTTCCGTCCAATTCCAGACCTAAGTCAATTGGGTGCTTTTAATAAGGAATTCTATAATCTGTGCATGCCTTTCAGATTTATTTCCTTTCTTTCTGATTAACTAATCAGACTCAGAGGTGATTGGGCTAAAGTTTCTACTCTTCTTTCTAGAGCAGTGGTGGGCAAGCTGCAGCCTGCCAGACAGTTTGTTTTCATTTACACAGCCACCCACAGCTCCCAGTGGCTGCAGTTTGCCATTCCTGGCCAATGGGAGGGGTGGGAAGCGGCACAGACCACAGGGACATGCTGGCCGCCGCTTCTTGCAGCTCCCATTGGCTGGAAACAGAGAACTGCAGCTACTAGGCACTGTGGGCGGCCGTGCAAATGTAAGCAAACTGTCTGGTGGCCCACCAACAGATTACCATGATGGGCCGCATGTGGGCTGCAGGTTGCCCACCACTGTTCTTCAGTATTTACTGGGGTATTTACATTCTTGGTTATTGAGGTTCTGTTTCTATGACCAGCAAAGACTATTTAGTTTTGTGACCTGAGTTAGTCAAAAGACTTCTGGGTACTCTAGACGTGAAGGTTTTTGTTGATCTCAAGTTAGAACTTTGTCCCCAACTTGAATAAAGAACTCATCAAAATGCATTCCACGTTACCCGATAATATGGATATTAACAGATAACTAAATGTTTAAAATAACAACTAGTTGGCCACCATTTATTATTTGCCACATCTCACCACTCTTAATTACACAGAGTAGAATCTTCCTCCAAGACTCATTCCGTTTAAATCTATGGCACAATTTACAATTAGTCACAATCAATGTGAGGAAGGCTAGTAAAATCTCTTCCTGTAGGTTTGGATATATTTTGGGTAGTTTTCCTCATATAAGCCTATGAACAATTTATTTATTTTTTTCTAATTTCCTTTGAACTCCTTCCACCTTCACCACCAAAAGGAGAAGAGAAGAGACAATAAAAAAACTGCAGTAAAACTGATAAAAGAGATGGTTCTATTTCAGTTCTGCTGTTATACTTCTTGATTGTCCCCCATAGGAGAATTGTCTTAAATTTCTTTCAATGGATATTATTAAACTAAAGTACATATTCAAAATAAAACAGAAAACCTGTAGTCATATGCACAGTCATATATCTCTTATAAGACCAGACACTGCACATGTATGTATGGTACAAGATAAGACACCAGTTTTATGAGATGTACCATGATCTGCACTCATTGCATGTCATGTAGTATACAACATTTCTATGCTGCTTTGAGAGCTGGGGACACAGAATCTTATAGCATCTCTAGTTATGTGGGAATAAATTGTTGTTTGAATGACCTGTCATGGAGCTGAGCTGTAAACATCATGCGTGATCCATAGTTTGTACAGCAAACAACTCCTTGGTGGGAATTATAAAAAAATGTAAAAAAGCAGGGAAAACACAAAATTGAACACTAGTCCTTCCACAGTCTTAGTTAAAATCCCAAATGCAGTGAATTTCCATGCTCTAGACCCTAATTCTGCAATTAGACTTGTGTGTACTGACAGGAGCAACATTACCTTCATTTTGCTTGAGGGGACTATGGAGGGTTGCACAGTTCATTGTCATTTTTATTAAAACAGATAAGAATGGACTCTGGGTTGTGACCCTTCTATTCGATGAAACCTCTAAAAATCACTCAGCTGCAGAGATAACATTCAAGATCACCCTCGAGGCTGCATGTGCTCTATAGCAAGAGAACGAAAGAGCCCAGCGAGAATGCTAAACAATTTTTTCCCCTGGTTTCTTCCAGACGCACGTGTTCTATAATACTTATCCTAAAAGATCAGCCCCCAAATTTTTGCATGTGAAGTGAAATTTAAGACATTTTGCTTTTATTGCTAGTTTCTAATCACTCTTTCTGTGGTATTACTTTTCCCTCTTCCTGCTCTTTGCTGTTTTTATCATGTTAACATTGCCCTGGCAAGACATAAAGAAATAGGAAAATCCTGCTATCAGTCTCCAGGGCTGTAAGGCACTCTCCCTGCAGCAGAAGCAATGCTGTTCCCCTGCACTGAGATTGGGATAGTATTTAAGGAACTCATGCAGACATTCACTATGCTGATGGCATGGTAACTCATGCAATTTCATGGATATTAAATAGATGCATTAGGCATATGTCCCCTCCATTTTGAAGAGCATGGACTCTGAGTGAAATACTGGCACTGTTGAAGTCAATGCGAGTTTTGCCACTGACTTCAATGAGCCAGGGTTTTACCCTGTATAGACTAGTGGAGAGAGAGTTTTAGAGTGGTGAATCTGGCCTAATGGATCCCCGACTATGAAAATCCACCTGCCATTCCTACCATTGGTGGTGGAAGGGGCATCAGCTGTTTGGGCTACTGCAGAATTCTCTGTTGTACCAGAGTGGAAGTCCTCCACACACATTATATTCTCAGACTGGGTTGAGGACCTAACCCTAAAAGATACAGACACATGGTTGTAGTAATGTGTACTTTTCAAATATAAAATGGAGAAATGTCTCATAAAATAATATTACAGCTGCACTCAATAACATTTCATTCCAAAAATTGCTTTCCCAATACAGTTCCATTTGCTTTTGACAGTAGAAAGTGATGTTAATTATAATGAGGATTAAATTTGTGCATGGCAGTAGTGCTAAATTTTCCTTTTACTGCAACAGTTTGGCATGGGCTGAATCTTACCTTTATTATGAGCAATGCATAGGTAATTCAATGAATTGATTTATTATATTTCAATTTATAACAAGAAAGGGCACCTATTTCAAGGCTATGAATGCCCTCCCAGTTTTTTAAAATTACAAAATCAAAATATATATCTCAGTCAGTCTCAGCCATTCTATTCTATTCTATTCAGGTTCTTGCAGCCTTATCATAACAAGAAAAGGAGTACTTGTGGCACCTTAGAGACTAACAAATTTATCCAAGCATAAGCTTTTGTGAGCTACAGCTCACTTCATCAGATAGCTTATGCTGAAATAAATTTGTTAGTCTCTAAGGTGCCACAAGTACTCCTTTTTCTTTTTGCGAATACAGACTAACACGGCTGCTGCTTTGAAACTTATCATAACAGTATCTGAGTGTTTTCCAGTTAAGCATTCAATGTTGTGGCTAATATTTTATTAAGAGAAGTAGCTCTTAATAAAAATTTCCAACACCCCAGTTCAACAACAGCACCTCAATATTCCTTAACACTCCTCAAAAGCCTCATGAAATAAAAGGGCCCTGCAGTGCCTGTCGAAAGTAGAAAAATCCAGGCTATTTTGGACCAGGGGTGCAAAGGTGAGAACACAAGGAAAGCTTGAAGGGGAAGGAGAGATTGTGCTGATGTCTCTGAAGGAGGGCTACTGAGAAACACTCAGAGTGTTCACTACACAACCAAGGGGAACTAATGAACAGGGGACCACAAACAGGGAGTTTGAGAGGAAGTTTGTAAGAGGGAGTTGTAATATAATTGCTATGGTTAGGAAGGGCCATATTGCCTGTGCTGACACTACTCCTGTCTCCTCCTTCAACACAGAGAACCTGACCAGGGCTGCCTCTACGATCCTGGTGTGGATTTGCAAAGACCGTGTCCCGCATTTCCCACACTCCAAAAGTCAGGCTGGGGGACCATCCAGTGTGAAAGGTGTCTGCTGGTGGATTCTCTCAGAAAGCAGGTGGGAGAGCTACAGGATGAGATGGTTCGCTGAAGAGCATCCGTGCCCACGAGGACTTCATTGAGAGTATTCATATGGAGATGTCCTAGGCTGAGGAAGCTATCCAGCTAGAGAAGACTGTTGTCACGCCCGGGGGTGGGGGGTGGGTGGGCGGAGGATATGGCTCTGTCACAGGGAGGACACTGGCTGCTGGTTACTTCTGGCAGCAGGCAGTACTCCACCCCTACTCCGAACCCACTCACCATAGTGATGAAGAACCATTATGCTGCCCTGGCAATGTGAGATGAAGAATCACCCCCAAAGGTGGAACAGGACAAGCCATGTATCCCAAGACTTGGAGGATCACAGCCACCACACCAGGAAGAAACATAGGGTAGTGATGGTTCTTGACTCTCTTCTGAGGGAGATCTATGCACCTATCTGTTGGCCTGACATGTCATCCCAGGAGGTATGCTGCCTGCCAGGGGCCGGTAAATAAGACATTATGTAGCCCATGGACTATTACCCCATGCTATTCATCCATGTGGGCACTAATGACATTGCAAGCTATGACCCTGAGCAAATCAGAAATGACTACAGGGCTCTGGGAGTGAGGGTGAAAGAGTTGGGAGTGCAGGTGTGCTACCCAGGGTTCCCCCAAAACTATAGCTCTTGGTAAACTTTACTCTCCATGAGGCGGTATCAGGACACAACAAGAAGATGCAGCAATTCTATCTGCTATATGGCTGACACAAATCAAAAACATGTGCTTTCACTTAAAGCCAGTACGTTATTAGTCTTCACCCCACCCCGCCACCCCACTAGGATGCCTTTACTTGAAGTCACTGCTTTGTTTACTCTCAAGCACATACAAACACAAAAGGTCATAGAGGACCCCAAACTGACAATTATTCATCAGGATTACCCCTCAGGAACTTGGAGCGGTATTTAGGTGATTCAGCTGCAGATTTCCTGTGGCTGGCCTTCTGTCTGTGGCTAGAAATCTCTGTGTCTACAAAGCAGTCCAGTTGATGCAGACCCACAATTTCCCTCTTATACTCAAAAAGCTACAGAGACTCCATCAAAAAAGTGTTACATAGCTGATGAAATAAAATCAGTCACTAGGCAAAAAGCAGGTGTTACAAAATATGTCACTAAAAAAAAAATTGTTAAGCAAGCAATTTCTGAGGAGTTAGTCTGGCAGTCATATTTCCCCATAACAGTAGTCCTGAAATATATCCAGACTTTCTGTCTATCACAGACACTTACCTCAGCATATCAGAGAGGGCACAGAGTCAAGCTCACTTCATGTGATAGCTGGTTCCCCCCGCACTCTTGCCTTAATTATGCTAAGTTCCTCCAAAGGCCTACTAAATGACTAAATGCAACAAGCAAAAAAAATAATAGTCCATCCCAATAACTGACAGAGGTTAAGACACCTGGCTGTTTGTTGCTCTACAGGTAGGATTCCCTTTGATCCTTCCAGTGAAGGGTAGGGGCCTAGGCAAGACAAATGTATCCTGGAGATGAATGCCTGGCTGTGAGGATGGTGTCATCAGGAGGGCTTCAGTTTCCTTGTCCATGGAATGCTGTTCCAAGAAGAAGGACTGCTAAGCAAAGATGGGGTCCGCTGATCAAGTAAGGGGAAGATCATATTTGAATACAGACTGGCTAACATAGTGAGGAGGTCTGTAAACAAGGTTCGAAGGGGGCAGGTGACAAAAGCCCACAGGTCAGTCAAAAACATGGAGACCTGGGAGAAGGGTCAGAATCTGAGGGGAGCATGAACCATTCTAGCCGGGATGAGGGAGAGACAAGAGAGATCATAGCAGGAAAATCAAATCGGTATCTTAGATGTCTGTATACTAATATGAGAAGTATGGGGAATATGCAGGAAGAACTTGAAATGTTACTTAAAAAACACACAACTATAACATAGTTTGCATCACAGAGACTTGGTGGGATAATGCGCATGACTGAAACATTGGTATAGAAGGGTACCGCTTGCTTGGGAAGGACAGGCAGGGACAAAAGGGAGGAGGTGTTGCCTTATATATTAAAAATGTATAAACTTGGACTGAGATTGAAATGGAAATAGGAGACAGACTTGTTGAAAGTGTTTGGGTAAGAATAAAAGGGGTAAAAACAGGGGTGATATCATGATAGTGGTTTACTACAAACCACCTAACCAGGAAGAAGAGGTGGATGAGGCATAGGACTTGGTGGTGAGGGGAATGTCAACTACCCAAACATCTGCTGGGAAAATAACACAGCAGGGCACAGATTCTCCAAAAAGTCTTTGGATTGTATTGGAGACAATTTTTTTAGTTCAGAAGGTGGAGAAAGCTACTAGGGGAGAGGCTGTTCTAGATTTGATTTTGACAAATAGAGAGGAACTGGTTGAGAATTTGAAAGTGGAAGACAGCTTCAATGAAAATGATCATGAAATGGTAGCATTTATGATTCTAAGAAATGGTAGGAGGGAGAACAGCAAAATAAAGAAAATGGATTTCAAGAAGGCAGACTTTAGCAAACTCAGGGTAGGTAAGATTCCATGGGAAGCAACTCAAAGAGGGAAAACAGTTCAAGAGAGTTGGCAGTTTTTCAAAGAGATATTATTAAGGACACAAGCAAAATATCTCACTGCATACGAAAGATAGGAAGTACGGCAAGAGATCACCCTTGCTTTACCAGGAGATCTTCAATGATCTGAAACTCAAAAAAGAGTCCTATAAAAAGTGGAAACTAGGTCAAATGATAAAGGATGATTATAAACAAATAACACAAATATGTAGGGACAAAATTAGAAAGGCCAAGGCACAAAACAAGATTAAACTATCTAGAGACATAAAAGGTAATAAGAAAATATTCTACAAATACATTGGTAGCAAGAGGAAGACCAAGGACAGGGTAGGCCCGTTACTCAATGAGCAGGGGGAAACAATAACAGAAAATGTGGAAATGGCAGATGTGTTAAAAGACTTTTTTGTTTCTGTTTTCACCAAAGAGGTTAGTAGGTCTAACACAGTGAATGCCAGTGAAAATGAGGTAGGATCAGAGGCTAAAATGGGGAAAGAATAAGTTAAAAATTATTTAGACAAGTTAGATGTTTTCAAGTCACCAGGACGTGATGAAATATAGCCTGAAATACTTAAGGAGCAGCTTGAGGAGATATCTGAGCCATTAGCAATTATCTTTGAAAAGTCATGGAAGAAGCGAGAGATTCCAGAAGACTGGAAAAGAGCAAATATAGAGCTAATCTATAAAAAGGGAAATAAAGACAAGCCAGGGAATTACATACTAGTCAGTTTAACAGCTGGAAAGATAATAAAGCAAATAATTAAGCAATCAATTTGTAAACACCTAGAAGATAATAAGGTAATAAGTAATAATCAGCATGAATTTGTCAAGAACAAATCATGTCAAACCAACCTGATACCCTGACAAAGAAAGTTAATAAACCTTGTGGATGGAGGGAAGTCGTAGATGTGGTATATCTTGACTTTGGTAAGGCTTTTGATACTGTCTTGCATGACTGTCTTATTAAGAAAACTAGGGAAATATAACCTAGATGGAGCTACTATAAGGTAGGTGCATAACTGGTTGGAAAACTGTTCCCAGAGAGTACTTATCAGTGGTTCACAGGCAAGCTGGAAGGACATATTAAATGGGGTCCCGCAAGAATCTGTTATGGGTCCCATTCTGTTCAATATCTTCATCAATAATGTAGTCAATGGCATAGAGGGTACACCTATAAAGTTTGCGGGTGATACCAACCTGGGAGGGGTTGCAAGTGCTTTGGATGACAGGATTAAAATTCAAAATGATCTGGACAAACTGGAGAAATGGTCTGAAGTAAATAGGATGAAATTCAATAAGGATAAATGCAAAGTATTGCACTTAGGAAGGAACAATCAGTTGCAGACATACAAAAGGGGAAATGACTGCCTAGGAAAGGGATCTGGAGGTTATAGTGGATCACAAGCTAACTATAAGTGAACAGTGTAATACTGTTGCAAAGAAACCTAGAACCATTCTGGGATATATTAGCAGGAGTGTTGTAAGCAAGAGAAAATTAATTCTCTTGCTCTACTCCCTGATGATTAGGCTTCAACTGAAGATTGTATCCAGGTCTGGGTGCCACATTTTAGGAAAGCTGTGGACAAATTGGAGAGAGTCCAGAGAAGAGCAACAAAAAATATTAAAGATCTAGAGAACATGACCTATGAAGGAGGATTGGAAAAATTGGGTTTGTTTAGTCTGCAGAAGAGAAGACTGAAGGGGACATGTTAACAGTTTTCAAGTACATAAAAGGTTGTTACATGAAAGAGGAAGAAAAATTGTTCTCCTTAATGTCTGAGGATAGGACAAGAAACAATGAGCTTAGATTGCAGCAATGGCAGTTTAGGTTGGATATTAGGAAAAACTTCCTAACTGCCAGGGTGATTAAGCACTGGAATAAATTGCCTAGGAAGGTTGTAGAATCTCCATCACCGGAGATTTTTAAGAGCAGTTTAGATAAACACTTGTCAGAGATGGTCTAGATAATAATTAGTCCTGCCATGAGTGCAGGGGACTGGACTTGATGACCTCTCAAGGTTCCTTCCAGTCCTATGATATGTAGCAAAGCCTCTGTAAAGTTATCATGTTTTCCATTAGTTTGTCTTTCAATATATAAAAAAATGTATAAAAGTTACTCACCTAGACCTTGATCAAGCAAGGCATTTAACCATTACTTCCATGATGCTACTTAGATGCTTAAAACTGAGAATGTGCCTTAAGTGCTTTGCGGAACTGGTCCCTCTGGGCCCAACTGATGGACACATAGACATGTTAGTAAGTACTTAGTTCGGTGAGTAACCCCTCTGAGGCTATTTGCACAAGTGAAGCTCACCAATATAAGGGTCTGACCGTCAGACCCTTACCGTTAGAGAGGGAAAGGATGACAATCACACACCCCGTCACTCTCCTTTTTTCCAACCCCTTTGCCAAACAATAACAAAAGAGGCCTGTGTAAAGCTTTCAACCACCCAAAAAAGGAGATAAGTCAGAGACTTCATGAAGTCTACTAGAGATGTTGCTCTTACCAATCTATTTTACTTGGAAGGCACTCAGTGATGGGTGTAATACAAAAACAATATAACGGATAAATAGATGAATCACAGGGTGCTAAGTAAAGAACTGCACTCTGGGATAACACAGTGCAGTTGGACAAACAAATGGAACAGGTTGTTGGTTTTTTTGCTAAGATTATAAACCCCCAAATGAGTCCACTCTTCCATTTTGAGCTCTTTTTATGCCAAAGTTAATATTTTCCCTTTTTTCCCCATTAAGGATTGTTATTTTCTCACTTTTTTCTCTTTAAGTGCTTTTTTCTCCCGGACTTTGTTATGTTAACCATTTCCCAATCCTCCTCTTTCCATTCACCCCTTTTGCCTCTGCCTCTTTCCTCTTCTAGCATCCTGTACATTCCATGGACCTCCTGCTTGATCCTGGGAAGTGCTGAGTACTTCCAGTGAGATGCTTAGCAGCCTCAACTTCCATTGAAGTCAGCAGACGTTGAGGGTGGTCAGCACCTTGCAGAATCAGTCCCTATCTTCTTTTCTTTCGTCTCTCTTCCAAGCCCTTCATCCTACGCTTGCTCTTGTTCTCTTTATTTACCACTGTGCCGCCTTCCAGTTTCCCATTTACTCTTCATCTTCCACTTGCTTCCCTCTTCTCAACTGCAGTTTGATTGAAATTAGCTACTGCACTCCTAGCCCATTTGGATTAGTCCTGAGGTGTCCAAATTAGTCCAACATTCCAAAATGCTGATACAGCACAGTAGAGGAGGGGCTGCTTTGCACAAACATTTAAACAACAGTGCTGACGGCTGCTGAAAAAAAATGGGCATAAAATTACACAATCCATGAAATTTATTACACCTGCAGTTTGCCATTTGCCTTCCTCATTTGCATATGCTACTTTGGCTCACAGCAAAATAATATTTTAACACATGTACTTTACATATAAAAATCTATTCTAATCTAATTGAGATAATGTTCCATGTTACCTATAGTAAAATGCCTATAAGTCAGACATTAGCATTTCCAAATCATATTTGTTCTTTTAAATCATTTGAGTTGGGGAAGATCTTGCAGCATTTTCAATCTGTTCTTATTAAGAACATTAAGCATTCGAAAATTCTTCAAATACCTTACTCTCTAAATCTTTCATCTTTGTTGCATTGATTTACAGCTTCTAAAAAATTTGCAGAATGTAATTTGTAATTAAGTGCATTCTCACTCACATATGCAAATGCTAATGAATACTTGTCATGATTCTGCTATTTTTAATAACATTAGTACTGCTATGCTGAAATTTCTTGAAGATCAGACCAATTTTTAATAGGTCAGTGTTCTTTTTATAATTACCTGACTCATTTATTTTGTTTGCCATTGCATGAATATTACTTGTTTGCTTTAATTTTATGGTGTTGGCAACAGCTGAAGTAAACATCTTTGCAGTTTTGATGAAGGGAATAACTAAATTTTAACCTCTGCAATACCGTGTGCATACTCAACAGAAGATGTGAATATTTTTTTCTTTTCAAAACACCTGGGAACCTTATAGAAAATCAAATGCATGCAGTTGTATTCATTTTTTTCATATCCATAAATGCCAATAACAAATATATCAGATTAGAAATTGCAGAATCCTTCAAAAATTTAATATCTTTTGTACAATATGGCTGTGTTTCATAATTGGGTCTTGGTGCAAATGACCCCAATTTGTTCTTACTGCTATCAGATATTCATGGAAATGCATATCACAGCCATTCTTTGCTGGCCCCAAATCTAAATGGAATTAAATCTGAATATGACCTCTGTATTAAGAAGAAAGGCAGTTTTCCCATGGTAATGCTTTTTTAAATGTGGTGATTTGATGTAGAAGTCATCTT
Source organism: Lepidochelys olivacea (assembly GCF_965140295.1). Lineage (NCBI taxonomy): Eukaryota > Metazoa > Chordata > Testudines > Cheloniidae > Lepidochelys > Lepidochelys olivacea. Next base: position 68,761,158 of record NC_140411.1, on the reverse strand, counting down.
CTTTGGCACCCTTTGATTTTAATGTCTCCTAGACATTTAGTCAGGGTCTCTGTACGAGGCTTCCAGGAACTACATAGATTCATAGATTATAAGGCTCTGATCATCTACACTGACCTCATATATAACAGTGGCCACAAGACTTCCATAAATTAATTTCTGCTTGTCTAGAGCACATCTTTAAAAAAAAATCCAATCTTGATTTAAAAATTGCCAGTGATGGCAAATCCACCACAACCCTTGGTAAATTGTTCCAATGGTAAATAACTATCACTATTAAAAATTACACCTTATTTTTTATCTGAATTTGTCTAGTTTCAACTTCCAGTTATTAGGTCTTCTTGTACCTTTGTCTGCTAGATTTAAGAGCCCATTATCAAAGTTTTGTTCCCCATGTAGGTGCTTATAAACTGTGATCAAATCACCCCTTAACCTCTCTTTGTTAAACTAAACAGATTGCGTTCCTATCACAATGTGATGGGGTGTACAGACCCCACACTGGGCAACGAGGGGTGATGGAATTACTTTGGGCCCAGCCAGCCCCACCCTGCCACATCTACAGCAAAAGCTCCATCTGGTGGAGGAATTAAAAGACAGAGAAACAGCTCATTTTAAAAGCGCAATTAAAAGACAGGGAAGCAGCATCCAGAGGTTTGGCCAATCGCAGCTCCCACTGGCCCCGGTTCGCTGTTCCAGGCCAATGGGGGCTGTGGAAAGCAGCGTGGGCTGAGGGATGTGCTGGCCACCACTTCCTGCATGTAAACAAACCGCTGCATGTAAACAAACCATCCTGGCCCGCCAGCGGATTTCCCTGATGGGCCGCGTGCCAAAGGTTGCCGATCCCTGTCCTAGAACAAAGCAAACCTACAATCTGTAGCTCCAGCAGTACATAGCAGAGGGAAGGCTGAAATCTCTAAGATAACTGACCCAAAGGGTCCTCCCTAAGGGAAGGGAGGACCCACCCCAAACACAGAGAGGAAAGGATTTGTCCTCTCTGGATACTGGTAATCCCTTTTTACTTTCTTGGTGTGGGCTACCCCAGCAGAGGAAAGCTTTGGATGGAGTTGGCCCAGAGGGAGATGGGGAGATAGGAAGTGGCTCAGGGAAAGCAGCCTTGAGCAGACTCAGTTACCAGATCACTGGTAGACCCAAAGGGTTCTGGGTTGGAGCCTGATGGAATGGGCTCCCCTACCAACACCGCCCCTGCTGGTCATGTGTCATAGCCCTGATCACTAGGCCATGCTTCCCCACTAACCCCTGAGTGAGGACAGTTACACACAATAAGACATATTTTATAATCCTTTAATCATTATTGTGGCTTTTCTCTGAAGCATCTCCATGGTCATTAACATCCTTCCTGAATGATGGACACCAGAACTGAACACAGTTTTACATTAGTGGATGTAACAGTGCCAAATATAGAGGTAATATAACTTTCCTACTCCTATTTGAGATTCCCTTGTATAACAAAGGATCCCATTTAGCCCTTTTGGTCACAGCATTTCAGTGGGAACTCTTGCTCAGCTGATTATCCACCATGATCTCCAAGGCTTTTTCAGAGTCACTACTTCTCAGGATAGAATCCCCCATCCTGTATGTACAGAAACAAAGCCAAAGTAATCCCATTTATCCTTTTAAAATATTGACTCAACATTAGCTTTCTTCAGTCTTTGTGAACTTCCCCGGTCTTCCAAGAGTTATTGAAAATCAACATTACTGGTACAGCAAATTCCTCTGCCAACTTTTTTAAAACTCTTGAATACTAGTTATCCAGACCTGCTTATTTAGAAATAGCTAACGTTAGTAGCTGCTGTTTAATATCCCCCTGAGTTACTATTGGAATGGAAAGGTTTCAGAGTAACAGCCGTGTTAGTCTGTATTCGCAAAAAGAAAAGGAGTACTTGTGGCACCTTAGAGACTAACCAATTTATTTGGAATGGAATGGAAAATGTTTCATTGTCATCATATGATATCACTACATCATCTGGCTTTTCCCCAGATGAAGAACACTTCTGCCTTTTTTGCATTCTTATTGACAATTTTATCATTTCCAACTAGTGGTGGGCAAATATCATCATTAGAATTCTTTTTGTTCCTAATATACCTACCAAACTCCTTATTTTTTCTTAATTCTGCTGGTAATAGAGTCCTTCTTGTGTCCTTTTGCTTCCCTTAACAGTTTCCTATGATCCCTTCTCATTTATATTTATTATTATCACCTTCCACGTTCTTCCATTTCTTCTATATACACAGACTCCCCAGATGAGAAGCCTGGACCTGGAAGTTGTCATAAGCCTCCTTGATGTACAAATTCTGCAGAAGTTTTTTTTTTAATATTTTTTTATTGGACATAAGGAAATTATGGGGCTTTCTAGGAGTAGCTTATGTTGCCTGGTGGGATGTGAAATGCTCCCAGACATTTAAAACTTTGGTATTGAAATTGCACAGATGGGTCAAAGCCTTGATTAATTTTTAAGTTAAACAAGTGTAAGCAGAGTCAGGATGAGCTCCACCCTGACGTCTGGTGGTGAGTTGTGGCAAATTGTGGAAAAGAACTTCAGGGGCTGATCTCATTTGCATAGGCACACTCACCCCACCTAGCAAGAGCCCATAACTGCCCAAATGGTCACTTTGGCTGCTGTGGGATCCCCAGTTTCTCTGTTATTGGGGCAGGAAGAATAAATTGTTATTATCCTGATTATGTGAATCAAGGACAGTGGAACTGTACTTGGCCTTTTGTTATGATGGGGGGACTCGCCATCAAGTAAGTAGCACTCGCTAAGCAAGGGACATAGGTTCCAAAACTCAGTGACTTGAGAGAGGCTGGGGATAGGTATTAAGACTTGATGGTATAGGCCTCCTGGTGAGGGCCTTACATGCTAATTGCATTTCTGCCTTTCTCCACTGTGGAATATCAGAGCTAATTTTGATTCTATTAGGAGTCTAGTTGCAGGCTGCTGAGCTGAATTCACTTTGGGCCAATGGTGCACCAGTACTGAGGCTCCCCTACTACAAGCTGAAATCACAAAAGCGCTAAACTTACTAAGAGCTGAAATCACTGAGTGTTGTGTTAAGTAGTGGGGGACCCTGCAGATATATTGCGGAGAAGTTTGCGGGATGGCTGGCAGAGCGGCTCTTGGGGCAGAGCAGTTTGTGGGACGGCTGGCAGAGTGGAGCTATTTGTGGGACGGCTGGTGGAGCAGAGCAGAGAGAGGTGGAGCAGAGCGGTGGGGGCAATCGGCTTTAGACCACATAAGGTGCCCCTTAAACCACCGTCCCCATCTCCACCCAGGTTGGGAGGTAAAACTCTGCAGATAAACTTTCGAACTCTGGGGCTGCACTGACCAGGGACAGAGACTTTTGGGTTGTTGGACTTTTGGGACTTTGGGTGACTTTGCGTTGCTGGGCTCAAGAACCCAAGGGGAAGGTCATGCCCCAGTTTGCTTGGGGTGGGTTTTATTTGCTAATGGGTTGTGTTATGAATCCTGTTGGTGGTGTTTCCCCACCATAATGCCACATTTCTCTCTGTTTTTAAAAGACTTTTGCTACACTCAGACTCTGTGCTTGCGAGAGGGGAAGTATTGCCTCTTGGAGGTGCCCAGCGGGGTGGTATATATTTGTCCCAGGTCACTGGGTGGGGGCTCAAGCCAGTTTTTCATTGTGTTATTGGAATGGAACCCCAAGATACTGAACCCAGCCCTTGCTGCCAACTCTGACGGGCAGAAGGGTTACACAAGAGGGAGAGCAATCCTCACAGGTAAAATTTCATGTTTGGTCATATTCCTATCCTAACTGTAGACAAGAAATGTCTAAAACTAAATATAAAATATGAATATCAGCCCCTGTGTATCCTAATCAGCGTTAGTAAGACCAGTTCTATTATGCAAAGCTGTATGAATCATTGTCAAGCCACTAATGGGAACTGCATTTGCCTGCAATTATACTGCATTAGTAGTATCCACGGCTCAAAACAGTTTACCCAAGTAATAACTTAAGGACTGATTCTGCGAAATATACTCGAGAGTAATAACTTTGGTTTCAACTGGATTACTCATGGAGTAAGATACTACCCACCAAGATAAATGGGCAGCAGGATCAGGCCTTCAATTCCACTTATTTGAACTGTTTTCATCACATAAGTTACTATAGTTTATAAGTCAAATTCTCTTTTACTGTACAAGTGAAGTTTATAATTGGAAAGTAAGGAGCCAGAATTGGGGCAGCCATGTGTAATAGCAAATTTGCTTAAATGAATCACCTTTTCAAATTAGTCTGTAATACTTAATCCCTTAAAAATCTTTAAACAGGTGAGGAGTTATCGTTGGCGTTGGGTTTGGTTGATTGTATTAGGAATATGAGAGTACATCATGTGCTCACTATTGCAAACTTTTGAGTGAGAAGGCCTCGGCTAATTTGAATCACATTATATCAATGGTGTTATATTGATATTCACCATCTGAAGATCTGGCCAAGCTATTTTAATTCTTGTTTCCTAAAATGGGTGAGTATAATTAACTTTATTGTGCTACATCCCCTTGTAGAGAGAAGATGTTCAAAATGCCACTGCTACAACCAGCACAATCTGCTAGTTGTTACGATGATGACACTCAGTAATTGCTCTGTTATCATGGGGAGAGATGACAAGATGAAAAATGTCTTATCTCAATAATTTCAGGCAGCTGAAATTATTGCAATATGCTATCATTAGGGCTATTATGGGAGACCACCCAGACACTGCCATGGGTATGGAATGCAGCTGCCCACTCCTAAGTAGGGTGAGGTGCCAGACATCTGGAACAACCAATTTCTTCACTCTTGGTTGGCTACTTATTCACTTACGGTGCAATACAATGCATTTTATGTTAATTATATTTAAAATTCTAAATAGACTAGAACCCACTTACCCAAGAAACAACTCCTCCCCTGCTCAATCCCATCAAGCCTAGTCTTACACTTTCTGAGACTGACAGCACGGAGATTTCAGATGAAGATTCCTACTTTTGGAACTTGTCCCTGTTGTAGCAGGTCAGCACCTGAATTTGAGGAATTGCAAGTCCCATGGTAATTTCCATCTAATTAGGCCATTCCTTTAATTACACTTACACTTTGTCTATCTTTTTCATCCTTTGTCTTGGACAAAAAAGGGACCAGGATGAAAAGTGGCTGCCTCAGACCTTACCTGCATAAAACAAAGTTAATGTTGATCCACAGAAGAACATGTCAAGGAACTGAGAGAATCTGTCGACATCTATCCTTTGCTTGTCAAGATGTTGTGAAACCTTGGTGTCCTATTGGATTTGACGGTGTTTCTGGATCCTTAGATGACAGCAGTAGCCAAAAATGCTTCTTCCCATCTATGCAGAGCAGGAGATTCTGCCTTTTGCTGTCAGATGAGGACTTAGAACCACTCTTTAATAAGTCTAAACTGGACTACTGTACTGTGCTGAATTTAGGGCTGACCGTGAAGGCTACCTTGAAATCCCAGCTGGTGCAGAAGGCAGTGGCTCACCACCTAAGCAGGACAGACTTATAAGAACAGATCACACACGTTTTTTATACTCTCTGCTGATATCTGTGCAGTTCCTGATACATGTCTACAAAGCATTTTATGGGCTCTGGCACAGTTACCTCAGTTACTGCCACTGACTCTGTACATTGGTGTGGTAGTTTTGTTCAGCTACGTCCTCTGGCTAAGAGATCCTAGTGTGCCTTGTGAGGTAGAGGGAGAGAGCTCAGTGGAGAGCCCCTAGCTCTTTCATGGGATATATTATCTTGTATACTGCTTAAAGCTTCAGATGGCATCATATGGCTGGCTACAGAAACAACATGGTATCAAGACATCTGCACAGTCAGTCAGTCTTATAGGATTGCATTAACCCACTGTGTTATTTAATAGCACAACAGTATTGTATTTTGGCTGCTGCATTTCACTCTGCAAAACTGATAGTGTTTGCTAGGCAAGTTTCAGAGTAACAGCCGTGTTAGTCTGTATTCGCGAAAAGAAAAGGAGGACTTGTGGCACCTTAGAGACTAATCAATTTATTTGAGCATAAGCTTTCGTGAGCTACACCTCACTTCATCGGATGCATACTGTGGAAAATACAGGTTTTTATACACACAAATCATGAAAAAATGGGTGTTTATCACTACAAAAGGTTTTCTCTCCCCCCACCCCACTCTCCTGCTGGTAATAGCTTATGTAAAGTGATCACTCTCCTTACAATATGTACGATAATCAAGGTGGGCCATTTCCAGCACAAATCCAGGGTTTAACAAAAACGTCTGAGGAACGGGGGGGAAGGGGGTGTTAGGAAAACAAGGGGAAGTAGGTTACCTTGCATAATGACTTAGCCACTCCCAGTCTCTATTCAAGCCTAAGTTAATTGTATCCAATTTGCAAATGAATTCCAATTCAGCAGTCTCTCGCTGGACTCTGTATTTAAAGTTTTTCTGTTGTAATATCGTAACTTTCATGTCTGTAATCGCATGACCAGAGAGAATGAAGTGTTCTCTGACTGGTTTATGAATGTTATAATTCTTGACATCTGATTTGTGTCCATTTATTCTTTTACGTAGAAACTGTCCAGTTTGACCAATGTACATGGCAGAGGGGCGTTGCTGGCACATGATGGCATATATCACATTGGTGGATGTGCAGGTGAACGAGCCTCTGATAGTGTGGCTGATGTTATTAGGCCCTGTGATGGTGTCCCCCATCCTGGCCACAATGGATGTAGAAGCCCTCTACACCAACATTCCACACAAAGATGGACTACAAGCCGTCAAGAACACTATCCCCGATAATGTCACGGCTAACCTGGTGGCTGAACTTTGTGACTTTGTCCTTACCCATAACTATTTTACATTTGGGGACAATGTATACCTTTAAATCAGCGGCACTGCTATGGGTACCCGCATGGCCCCACAGTATGCCAACATTTTTATGGCTGACTTAGAACAACGCTTCCTCAGCTCTTGTCCCCTAATGCCCCTACTCTACTTGCGCTATATTGATAACATCTTCATCATCTGGACCCATGGAAAAGAAGCCCTTGAGGAATTCCACCATGATTTCAACAATTTCCATCCCACCATCAACCTCAGCCTGGTCCAGTCCACACAAGAGATCCACTTCCTGGACACTACAGTGCTAATAAATAATGGTCACATAAACACCACCCTATACCGGAAACCTACTGACCGCTATTCCTACCTAAATGCCTCCAGCTTTCACCCTGACCACACCACACGATCCATTGTCTACAGCCAAGCTCTGCGATACAACCACATTTGCTCCAACCCCTCAGACAGAGACAAACACCTACAAGATCTCTATCAAGCATTCTTACAACTACAATACCCACCTGCGGAAGTGAAGAAACAGATTGATAGAGCCAGAAGAGTTCCCAGAAGTCACCTACTACAGGACAGGCCTAACAAAGAAAATAACAGAACGCCACTAGCCGTCACCTTCAGCCCCCAACTAAAACCCCTCCAATGCATTATCAAGGATCTACAACCTATCCGGAAGGATGACCCAACACTCTCACAAATCTTGGGAGACAGGCCAGTCTGTTCCTATAGACAGCCCCCCCAACCTAAAGCGAATACTCACCAGCAACCACACACCACACAACAGAACCACTAACCCAGGAACCTATCCTTGCAACAAAGCCCATTGCCAACTGTGCCCACATACCTATTCAGGGGACACGATCACAGGGCCTAATAACATCAGCCACACTATCAGAGGCTCGTTCACCTGCACATCCACCAATGTGATATATGCCATCATATACCAGCAATGCCCCTCTGCCATATACATTGGTCAAACTGGACAGTCTCTACATAAAAGAATAAATGGACACAAATCAGATGTCAAGAATTATAACATTCATAAACCAGTCAGAGAACACTTCAATCTCTCTGGTCATGCGATTACAGACATGAAAGTTGCGATATTACAACAGAACAACTTCCAGCAGGAGAGTGGGGTGGGGGGAGAGAAAACCTTTTGTAGTGATAAACACCCATTTTTTCATGATTTGTGTGTATAAAAACATCTTCTGTATTTTCCACAGTATGCATCCGATGAAGTGAGCTGTAGCTCACGAAAGCTCATGCTCAAATAAATTGGTTAGTCTCTAAGGTGCCACAAGTACTCCTTTTCTTTTTGCTAGGCAAGTATATGTAATACTTTGGTAAAACACTTTAAGGTACCTTGACTAAGAAAAGTGGTAGATACATTCTAACTGTATTGCATTATGTAACTTTGCAGCAGACTATAACTGTATTTAAAAATGTTGAGCAAATCGTTTATAAATATTATAACAAAGGGGATGAGACACTACCTATTTCTTATATTAATTTCAGCTGCAGTGTTTCTCTGTGTTGAGCTAGGACAAAGGTTATTAGCAGTGTCCTCTAAACTGAGGTTTGACATTCTATTCCAGGAACCTTTACACAGAAGGCTGCACCAGTTGGTCTGTTTCCTTGTTTTACAATTTGGAACTATTCCCTGCTATTTATTGCAGAGGGGTCATGATTGGTGCAGAACTGAACTTACATTAATTGTGCATACTAGCAGTCACTACACTGCAGATTTACATAGTAAGACTTCAGGGGACTGTGAGTGGTTATAGTTTGTAGAGTCCTTTGAGAATATAACACTTTGGAAATAGGACTTTCTGTGAGTAATGGTTCCACAATCTGGATCATACTACAACTAAATGCCCTGGTGCAGAGGGGTGCAAGTGGAGTTTAGCCCTAAAAAAAGCACATGAGAACAGGCTTGCAAACCCAGAAAAACTCACAAATTGAAGGGTCGAGGCTGCAGCCAAACCCAATGGGAATTCCCGGTGAAGCCAATCGGATTTGAGGCTGAGTGAAGGTTGAAAGGTAGGACCCACAAAAAGGGGGGGGGGGGGGAAGGTGTAAATGTAGGGTTCAAGGCTTCAGCCACACCAAGTCCAAACTCCGGTTGAAGTGAGAGGCAGTAATGTATATTAAAGAAGAGTATGGGTTTAGGAGTCCCCCAGGACCAACAATCTCATTACTGTTCATGTTTGACATGCTATGTCCAGGAGAGCAAAATATCCAATTTTGATGTTTGAAGGTATGCACCAGTATCTCAATATTAGTGTAACTGTCACTATGATCTTACTTCATAATGTAACTGTTTCCCATTTATGTTTGTTCCTGCAGAGATCATAAAATGGGGTGTATTTCCAGCAAGACTATGCTCAAATATATTTGTTAGTCTGTAAGGTGCCACAAGTACTCCTTTTCTTTTTTCATCAGGACTCACACATTTTTTTCAAGGTGGCTAACTCAATTAGGGGGAGAAGTTCCATCCCAAAGAATGTGATTTTTAAACCAAGAATGATTTGCACCATTTCATTCTGATAAGTTACATAAGTGTCTCTTCTTTGTACTTTTCCAAATAATGACCCAAAACATTCAGCATCAACAGTCTCCATAGTAAGATCATATCTTACACCAGTCCTGGCTTCGCTTAACTGACCCATTGCTGAAAAAAGTCACCAGTGATAGGTCACTTGGAATAGATGCTGAATATAGTTTAACTGCTAGCGTACATGGGACAAAACTATTTTCAGTGCTGTTACAGACAATATTATTGAGTGTTGCTAGGGTCCAGTTAGGGTGCAGTTGGTAGGATTGTAATTTCAGGCACAGTAATTTCAGGGAGCAGAAAGGCAGCTGCCAGTGGGGAAGAACTAGAAGGGAGCAATCTTTGGCAACAAGAAGCAGGTGAGAAATATGGCTGTGAGTAGGGGCATGTTTGGGCACTTTAAGAAGGCTTAAGGGAGAATTAAACAGATGAAGAGGATCTTATTTTCCTCAGAGGAGAGAGAGGGAGCAAACTGGGGTGGGGAAGGGAGTAAGACTGTTTTTGATGGGAAGAGAAAGAAGAGGAACAGAGGTATAAGAGAGAAGTTTACTTACCTACAGTGCCTCATTAAATTCTTCAGGCTAGGTGTTCTCATCCTTAGTGCTCTGATTATTAAGTAGGATAGAAAATAGGTTAACTGCTGATATTTTGGACCTCCATCCACACTGGTGGTATTACAAAGGATGTCACTTCTCAGAAAGAAGACCTCTTCCAGCAGTGCCACTCTGGAAACTTTATTTTCAAATGCCTTTTTACAGTTTATGCATGGTGATAAAGACTTTTTACCTTGTGAACTTTCACATTATTGCATTGATTAAAATGGATTCTGCTGTCCTTTAAGGAGAGAGTTTCAGCCATCACACTTAATTTCTGACCTTTGAGGGTTTAACTCACACTCCACTTAGCGCCATTACACCATTGGCTATGAATGTCTGTTCACATTAGTACCTATATGCATATTATGGATCCACAATGTTAGATGTCTAGGCAACATCAGAATACAAAAGGAGCTACTGAGCATGTGCAGTACTTGCTTTTTTAAATCACTGGGGAGAGTCCTACATCACTTAAGCATGTGCAGTACCATTTAAGTAGATTGGGTGGAATATAAATAACAAAGAAAAATTTGGCCCTGTGGTACTTCTGTTACAATTGGTAGTCTCTAGTAAATGAAACATTGCATACTAAATCTGAAACAATGTTCAAGGTACAGCCACCTAAACAAAATCTTAAACCACTAAATTTAGACATTTTTTACAATCCTATTCATTTAAAATTAGACAAATATTTCAGAATGTGTTTTAAAAAATCACTCTCAGACTAAAATCACATTTCAAGTTTCAGCCAGCAGTGATTTTTTTACGGCCAAATTACAAACCCCAGAATTTAGGGATTTATATAATAGAAATGCTGACAACCCCTTAACTATAATAGGAAGAGCAGACGCTGCTATAATGTAAAAAGAACTATTATCCAGTAGAAGGTTGAATATATAAATCATTGTTATGAAAAATACCTTTCTCCTTAGTTATATTCAATCTGCAAATCATGAACTCGTTCTTCCTAGCAAAAAATAGACAGGATTAGAAATTTTTTTTCATGATTCTCATCATTCTACATCTGTACTGAGTCTTCTTTTCAATCATCCAATCATTTCCTTTGTGATTGCTCACCTTCATGTTTCCTATATTTTGTTAGGCTAAAATGTAATGTGCTCGAAGTTTATATTGGAAATCCCATGAAGCTAGTTGGTTCAGAACCTAGCTTTCATCTTAAATGGGCAAAGCAAAAAGGCAGCAGAAAATGGAGACCAAAGAGAAGAGAAAAAGCCATTTATATTTCTGAAGTGGCTAATGTTGTAAGACTTGCTCTGGAAGAGAATACCTCTCTCTTCAGATAAGTACTGGCAGCTGTGCCATCTGCAGTATAAGATACCTGCTTCTGAAATATACGGCTGATCTTATTTTTTAATGGTGTGATATCTGTTGCAGGTTTACTTATATATGATAAAATATACTTTGTTCCGCTGGATTCATTCTGCTTTATTTACTCTGCTTTGCAGCTCACCTAGTGTACTGCTGTCAAACTGTGACTAATGGGTTTTTGGGAGTCAACTGGTCAGTAAATCTTTCCTTTCTGAAGCTCGCCTGGCTTTGTTGAGCTGTTTGGTCATTATATTAACCAATTGAATTAGAATTGTGTTTTGTTTGATGGATAATTCTCTGTCATATAAACAAAAATTACAGCAGCAGCCGGCAACAAATTAGACTGAAGAGTGGGGTTGGGGGTGGAGGGAAGCTTAATTTATTTTGTGTTCCTCCCATGAATATAAGCCTTAGATTTCCAAGTATTACCTGAGAAATACGATAAAAAATTCTACCTGTTCGTATGAGCAGTAATTATATATTCTGTGTAAGGAGAAAACATTCTGCTGTACAGTGATGAAGACTGTTAGTTGTTTCATCATGTTCTGCAGCATTGATCCTCCTGACTGCACACAGTACTAATAAAACAAGTTAATGGAGTTTATTCTGTCACAAACACTACAATTTCAAAGAGCTGATTGTGGTCTGTGGGAAATCAGTGTCTAACAGCCTCTTAAAGATGTACAGTAGCTTTAATATGTTATCCTATGAAAGCTATACATTTAAACCCAGTAATCTGATATGTAACATCGCTTGAAAGGAGAAAGAAACATCAACAAACCATACACTAGCTAAATCACAGTGCTTCTTATCACACACATATTTTGCCACTATGAGAGTTCCTCTGTTTCCAATCTTTATAAATTCTCCAAATGAAAGTTTGTTGGAAAGTCAAAATAGCAAGAACACAGAAATTAAAAATTCACATATTATAAGATGCATTTAAACTAAATTGTACTGTTTAATAAGGAACTTGCAGCTTGGATTGATGATGATAGGGGTGTATGAACCAAATGCTATTTCCCATGCACTGAAATGGCATGTTGTTCCTGCTAAAATATGAGGCTGAATATAAGATTCAATGGTAATCAGACTAAATTAATAACAGCCCTTTAACAAACCTTCATTTCTTCAAGACTCCTGATAATCCTGGTAAGTAAATATTGAGAGGATGTACTATCTCAGAAAATGGATTTCAATTGTTACATGAAGACTGTGTTATTGGTTCACCTAATCAATAGAATTTTCTAATTTAAAATATTCTTTAATAGACTTGAAGGTTTACTAAAGGATAATATGTCCTCCCACCCATTCAGTCTAATTGCCATTAAAGTCTGAGGCAGAAAAAAGAGATGCTTAGTTGTTCACTAAAGCTAAGGATCAAAGAAATGCATTTGCATTATGAAACACTACTATTTTACTTCAATATCTCTGTATATAAAACTAATCTATTTGGCTCTTGGCATACTAATTAGGGATAGGCGAATTTAGTTCAGGTAATCTCAGACACACTTAAAATTTGTGAGATTGAAATTTCCAGCCACGGCCAAATCTTGAGGGATTTGTGCTCAGTATAAAAATGAAGTGCATTCAAAACCATCTGAAGGGAGAGGGTAGTATTAGGGGCTGCCCTAATCCATAAAGTCAGGGATCTAATGAAGTAAAGATAACTGGAAGTAGTTTACATCTGCACCTTACTCATCATTGCCACAGTCTCCTTTCCTGTTTACAATATTTTCTATGCTTCAGTGATAAAAGAAGGATAAAAGGGAGATGGTGACGGTTATGGGAATAAAGAATATAGATTGTTAAACATATAGACCTGGTTATTAAAAACAGACCATTGGCTTAGGGGAATGTTTAGAGCTGTGGTACTCAACCTTTTCCATACCAGGACCCCACGCACATACTCTCAGAGGTCTACCCAGCTTTCCCCATTTGCAGCAAACATATTGAGAACCTGTCATTTACAGCTTATATAATTTAAAATACCTTTAGTGAGGCATATGTCTCTGGTTTTGTGTGTTCCAAATGTTCTCTTTCTGTATTGTCTTCAAGGTTAAGGGACCTTTGTAAAGAGATGTAGCCAGAAGAGTTATTAGCCTCTTTCTTTATTTCCATTATTTCATGTTGCATGATGTAAAATCTACTTTTTTGGAGGGGGTAGGAAGTGTTTTCAGTGCATTCGAGTAATGATGCTTTAAAACACTATTTTTTTCCAAAAGTTTTAAAAGTCCTTAAGGAACATTAAGTCATTAATTTTTCAAGGTAATTTAATGCTTAGAGCCTCTGAAGGGTCCCCTGTCCATAATACTAATTACTAGTACTTTCAGTTATTGTATTGTGCCTGTGTCAATCTGCCACAGTTATATTTAACCTGCAAATTATATAAATCCATTCTCACTGACTAAAATAGACTGAGGTTGGTTTCAATGTTTCTTGTGTGTGTCTGATTATCTTATACCACTGATTAAGAGCCCTAAATTACCACCAGTAGATCACTGGGATTTAGGGAAATTCTGCTGTCAGATTCATTAGTGTAAATCCTGAATAAATCCATTGAAGTGTATCTTGAATGAGATTGAAAGAAAAAGGATGGTATAGTTTTAGGGTGCTAACCTAGGCCTTGGATTCAATTATTCAATTCCCTATAACGTGACAGACTTCCTATGTGAACTTGAGAAAGTCTCTTAGGGTCAGATTTTTAAAAACTATTTAGGTACCTAACTCTATTCTATTGATTTCCACTGAAGTCAATGGGAATTAGGTACCTAAATACCTTTAAAAATCTGGCCCTTAGCCTTTCTTTGCCTCAGTTTCCCATCTATAAAGTGGGAAGTATTCTTATTCCCTACCTCACATCAGTGTCAAGAGGAGAAATATATTAAAGATTGTGAGGTGCTCACATTCTTCTTTGATAGGGGCAATCTAAGTACCTTAGATAGATAGGGTTTGAGTCTACAATTCAGACTTGCAATGTTGCATGTGTGAATATAAAGTAACGAATCAGACAGCATATGGAGGGGAGTCCAGTTCTGCACTAATGAAAGGGGTGCTGCATGGACACCAGGTTACTCCTGCCTTGCATGATAGTATCTGGTTAATATGGTGAAAAATGCATTTTAACTCATTATCTATCAGATGTTTCCATTGTCCATCTGCACCCTGCCCATATTCACCCTGTGCTCTTATGAGTAATGGAACAGATGTGCAAGTGACTTGATGCTTCTGATTAGTAGAGTAGAGTAATTCCAAGGCCTTGATTTGGACAGCACTTAGGCATAGGCTTAACTTTAAGCTTGCACTTATGTGCTGTTGACTTTAATAGAACTTAAGCATATGCTCAAAGTTAAGCATGTGCTTGAGTGCTGCACTTCACAGTGATGCTTTCCTGAATTGGGGCCCTACTGCCTAGCCTTTCTTCTGCCCATGCACACCCCACTTCACTTTGTGCCTCACCTAATACTTGTACTGGAACTGGACAACACTGGGCACATCTACACTGCAATATAAAACCTGCAGCACTGAGTCCCAGAGCCCAGATCAATTGACCTGGGCTCACAGGGCTAAAAATTACAGTGTAAGCATTTCAGCTCAGGCTGGAACCTGGTCTCTGAGATCTACCCCCGACACAGAGTTTCAGAGATTAGGCTCCAGCCCACACCTCAGTGTTTACACTGTAATTTTTAGTCCCACAGTCCAAGCCCCCCCAAACCCCAGTCAGCTGATCTTTTATTGCAGTATAGAGGTAACCATTGTGGCCTCTGCTGTGCCTCACACATGGACTTGCTGGAGCTTTATTCTGCTTTTGAAATATAAAAGGATCATGATATATATGTCCTTCTTCTTGCACTGTGGGATATACATTCTCTGGGTCTTTATTCACGGATATATGCTGTACTACTGTATACGGCCAATAACTTGTGCACTGCTCACCTTTTTAAGCAGTGGAATAGTTCAATCTCTTATTTTAAATTAAAAACTTCAAGTGTGTCACATCATGCAGATGCTACACTAGTGTTTGCTTGGGTGCAGTTTTGATTGCATTTATGTTGTTTACTATCACTTCTCTTCCGGCCTGCGATGCTAGAGAATGAGGCAATCCCGTGAGACCAGCAATCTGAGTGTGAGTTTTAGTAGTGAAAAAAGTGTGCAAAATTAAATAAATAATATCTTACATTTAGGTAGCACTATGATTGGGTCTCAGGTCCAGCACAAGCAGCACAAACCACCAGAAGCCTCTGCTAAATAAAGAGGAAAAGCAAAGAAAAATACCAAACCTCCTTCTGAGAAAGGCCTGCACTTTGCAAGACCCTTTGTTAGCAATTCAGTAGCTGCTTTTGCTATAGTGTCAGACTTCCAGGGGAAATCTCTGTCTTGACTTCCCTGAAGTGTGCAAGGAACTCCCCTGGGTACCTGCTTCCCTCAGAGCCCTCCTGTCCTAGGCTGATGCCACCTTATTATCCTAGGGAAACTAGGGCAGTGGTACACCAGAGATGTGAGGGGCCCTTTGGGACCTCAATAGCTTTATACCTGCCAACACACCCCTTCTCTCTCTCTCTCTTTCTTTCTCTCTCTCTCTCTCAATTTGCTTACCCACTACTGAAATCTTCTCAGGGGGAATGTGCCGGTTAGTTAACAATACATGGCAGCAGATGACAACAGATTAAGGCAAATGGGCTATCAAATTGAATCTGCAGGGGCAAGAAGGTGTACAAAATACAACTCCTCCATCAAAATTCGGCCAGCCCATCTGGGCTAAAACCTCTACTCTTGCAAATAGCGTGATGAAATTAAAACACTGTAGGCAGCAATGCCAGATACAAGTTTTTCTAATCCCTCCAGTCAGGAATTTACCGAGAAGTGTTGACTGTATGCACATCAGCCAATTTATTGAGGCTGCAGCCCTGGGGAGCCTAGCGTGAGTTGTAATGCATTATGCTGCACTACTCCATGGCACTAGTACGAAATGTACACAACACCAAAGTCCATTTTAAAAGCCTGTTTCTAAGGGGATGAATCACATTTCATGCATAAAACTCCAATCATAAAACATACAGTCATCTTAATAGTTGAAAGAATCTCATCTTTCTGAAAAGTGAGCATTGTTTATGTCTCACCTCCGAGAGCCTCCCTACATCCAGTGTCAGGCTCATCAAGTTGTAATTAAAGACAGTAAAAAGATGAGAGAACTGAGTCAATAAAGCTGCACCAATTTGCATCAGCTGAGGATTTCGGCCAAGAGATAGAAAGAGATGGAGAATCAATGATGGTGAGAGGTACAGGAAAGTGGCTCAAATGGGCTGAACTAACACTAGTAGTTAGGAGACTGCCAAGGGCAGAAAGGAGGCTGGCACTAGATGAGAGGAGGCAGTTGGGAGGATAGTTGTTGGGAGGGAGGATCCATTAGACAGGCCCCTAAGGTTGGTGATTTTGAATGAGACGTTAAGAATGAATGGGCAGCGAATGGAGAAGCATGAGGGTGCAGATGAGATAGTCACATTTTGTAGTATGCATGAGTAGGTTGGCAGGATCATTCCACTAATGCTGGAGTCAGGGAAAGGTCACAGAGGAGGGATTTGTAATAGTTATGGTAAAAGGATTTGGCATATTCAGACTATCACACACAGGCAATATTACTGAGGTGGTGGTGGTAGGCAGACAAGAAACGGAAGGGGGAAAAGGAGAGGATCAAAGGTGACACTGAGGTCACCAACAATTAGGGCAAATGAAAGCAGAGCCAAAGAGCAGAGAGTGTGGTGTCTGACCAACACATGTTATGAAAGTATATACATGTAATATTTACAGCTAATCATTTTTTTCCAGAAAACATTTTAGACTCCTGGAGGAGGAAGAAAAGAAAGTTGTATGTAATTTTATAATTACAATAAAAGGACATGATAGAAGTCTCATAGACAAGCAGCTGACAATAAAATAATCGCTACAAGTAAAACAAATGGATTAAACAGGGTTCAGACAAGTAAATGTAGCATGTGAAGTCAGTATGACAAAGGGTAAAAGGATAGCACAGGCAGCGTTTGTGTTAAAATGTACTTTCTACAGCAAATCTATAAATTTTAATTTAAGGTAAGAGCTCCCTAGGCATGTGGGTCAATTAATTTCCATCAGCAGAAAACGTGTTCAAAGAAGGCTCCCTCAGGCTCACCAAACTGCCATTTGTAGGCAGAATTCATTAAAGGCTTTGCCATCCCCAGTTAAAATAGAATGGAAAAGCAAATATCCAGTTCACTAGCTAACACGCACAAGCCAGCCAAGCGCCAGCTGCTGCTACTTCATTACCATGGAAAACCACCCAGTTACGTAGGTGGTTACACACTTAGCCATCACTTCCTGATTTAAGAATCTATTTATATTGCACGGGCGCTAAGCAGCATTTTGAAACTAGGGTGACCAGACTGCAGGTGTGAAAAATCGGGATGGGGGTGGGGGGTAATAGGAGCCTATATAAGAAAATGACCCAAAAATCATGACTGTCTCTATAAAATCAGAACATCTGGTCACCCTATTTGAAACCGTCATAGCTCTAATGCAACATCAGAATGCTTCAAACCTTACAAAAGGCACCACAGCAATCATTCCAGGCTGGGTTTGAACTTCCAAGGTTCAGTCCTTGTGAGTTATTAATATCAGTATTATGAAATGGTGGTCAGAACAGGACCCAGTTTGGGTCATAACTCAAAAATGACTTAGTGCAAATGACTCGAATATTAATACTGGACAGTGGCCACACAGAAAATTTTAGTATGAAAGGAGAATTCTATGGAGGGATTTGATGCCCTCATAGAGGAAATAAAAGGGCCTGGAAGTTGCTTTCAGACCACTCGACTATCCATTTGCCCACTGCACTTTCCGTAGTTCCTGAAGTAGCTGGTCATTTGAGCCACACAGGTGGGGAAGCCATCACTTGCACATCCAGGGGAACTGCAGGCAATGGAAACCTCTCTGGCAAAACACTAGTGGCAAGAGGGCAGAGTTATCGGGGAGAACAGGGCCAGAGAAAGTGGGAGTCAGTGGAAGTAGAAGCGAGAGGCAGAAGTCCCAGGTGTTGGGAGAGTGGTAGTGAGAAGGGTAAAGCCACCAGAGGTCATGGGATAGCATGTGTTGGGATGGAAACTTTGGGGCTGAGGCAAAGGGGTCAGGACATGAGAAGAGGGGACTTGAAAGCTGTGTGTGTTTAAGGGACATGGGGAAATGTTGAATTTGTGTTTTGGAGCCCATTGGAATATCCTATGCTGGCAGCAACTGTTGGTAAGTGCTGATGTTTAATGGGGACTACTGACACAAGAATCATTATCAGACACATTTTGCTTTACAGACAAAAATATTGGCTAAAATGCCCATTAAGGATTTGAGTTTTACAATTCATTTGAGCTTTACAGACAAAAAAAGAGACCACCTATAAAAATGCCTGAGAACAACCTTGTGTACTTTCCTTTACAAAAGGAAAAACATCTGCCGAGTAGATGAATTAGAAGATGAGGCACCAGGGACTAGAGTTTAACTAAAACCATTGATCTTTACAAATTACAGTAGCTTGACAATTGGAATCCATCAAAGGCCAATAGTACAGTGCTGAAAAATCATTTTTCTCTTTTCACTTCTTTCCTTTTCTCTCTCCTCCCCCCGTTTCTGTTCCTTCTCATCCATTTTATGGCAGTGGTCTTAGCCCAGTCAGCTTTTCTGGCATGATTAATTCTAGAGTGGAACAAACTTCATGGGTTAAATGAGATTAACCCGACAGGGTAGATTTGTAGAGGTTGACACTAGGCTGTCCACTGATAGTTCACCTTTCTGGGCTTGATTCATTTGCGTTGCTAGAAAATCCCAGCTAGTTTTCTAAACTTTATGGTGATGTCTGCCAACTTTCTAACCACACAAAACTGAACACCCTTGCCTCGCCCATTCTCCGAGGCCCTGACCTGCTCACTCCATCCCCCCGCCCTCCCTTGCTCACTTTCCCTCACCCTCACGCACTTTCTCATTTTCATCTGGTTAGGTAGGGTCCCTTTTCAAATGGGTGGTCCGGTTGAAAACCAGACACCTGGCAATCCTAGGTTATATCTGTATTGTGGTGACAAAATGAAGATGGGAGTGTGGCCTGTTGCTGCTCCTAGGAGATTTTGGGGAATGAGCACCAGACCATAGTAGTGAGTGCATGTGGCAGGGGAGTCAGGTCACCTGTGATGCCCTAACGGTATCAAAGATAAGTTGGTGACATCTTCAGGGATCAGGTAGAAAGGGATCTGAGCTGTAAGTGTCTAAGGGTATGTCTGTACTGTAGCTGGGAGCAAGCCTCCCTCCCCAGGTAGATAGACTCATGCTAACTTTGCTGGAGTTGCATGCTAAAAATTGCAGTGTGGACCTTGCAGCACAGATTCAAGCTAGCCACCTAAGCTCAGACCCAAGGTGGGCTTGAAAACATGAGCTGCTGCCCATGCCACAATGTCCATGCGGCTATTTTTAGGACACTTCTGCAAGCTGAGCCAGCTCAAGTCTCTGTACCTGGGCTGGGAAGCTCACTCCAAGCTGCAGCGTAAACATACCCTAAGAGTTTGGCAGTATAAATAGTATCATCCTCGGTACAATGGAGGTAGTGGGCCTCAGTTGTTGGCTCACAGGATTGGCTAGAGCAAAAGCAAAATCTGATTTTGTTTGGGTTCGAGGTTCTTTCACACATCCCTAATTAATTCCACTGTGAGAGAGACAGCCTGATTTTCCATAGGAAACTGATGAGTTAAATGTGACCAGTGATATGTATCCAATTTTCCATCCTCTGGGCCAAATTCTTGGCTATGCTATGCAGCTTTACTGTGCTCTGCAGTGCACAACTGTCCTAAAACTAGCCTGCCCATCCACTCAAGGTTTCCACTTCCCATCTTCCATTCAAGTTAGAGTCCAAGATGTGACCTATGTGGGGGCAGATTATTCCACATTTACTTACACCTTCTCATGCCTCTTGTTCTGGCCACTGTCAGAGACATGTTAGACCTGGGTTCTTATTCAGGATGGCAGTTCTAGCTATATTTTGCCTTCCTAGGGTGATCTTTGGATGGCTTAGAGCTGCTGTGGTAGCTCATGTGTCACTCTTACCAACTCCAGTGCAGGGAATATGAACAGGATACCCTTACACCTCTGTGACCCTCAGCTGCCAGAACAGCCCCTGGTGGCCATTGGCATTTAGAGCAATTGAGGGTTGAGGAGGGCACCTTTGCATACAGCCCTTCCTGAGCTTACCCAAGCATTTAAACGAGTGTATGTTCATGAACCTTCTCTATCCCAAAGTATATATTATAGTTTAATGCCAAAGAGAAACCAGGCATGACAAATGCTGTGAGAAGTACTGATTATCTTCCTAATCTGGGAGGTGTAGAGAATTTTCTATTGTACTGTTAGCCTCCAAGCTGGGAAATAGCTGTATCATCTTCCGTCTTATGGAGCTAAATCCTGACACAGTTTTTCCTCACTCTTTATGGAAGTCAGTGGAAGTGTTCCTTGAATAAGGACTCGGTAAGGACTTCCAATGTGGGCTCATGTAGAGCGAAGGATTATTATTTTTGTATGGGGGAAAGATCTGCTATTTTTTAAATGTCTTCATAATGGAAACCGCTTATAAAGTGAAATCATTTGGAAAACTGTGGGTTTCTTTCTTGCTTGCTTTCTTGCTTTCAAAAAAAGGTCTATGTTGGATCAACTAAACCAGTTGCAAGTGATGTCAATTATACTCTCCTGAAGCAACCAGTGGTTTAAGAATATAAAGAAATAAACTTTTTAAAAGATCACTAGCTAGATTTTGTTGTCAGGGAAGAGTATAAAAATATTGCTCGGGCATGTAGGAATGAAATTAGGAGGGCCAAATTGCACCTGGAGCTGCAGCTAGCGAGAGATGTTAAGAGTAACAAGAAGAGTTTCTTCAGGTATGTTGGCAACAAGAAGAAAACCAAGGAAAGTGTGGGCCCCTTAATGAATGAGGGAGGCAACCTAGTGACAGAGGATGTGGAAAAAGCTCATGTACTCAATGCTTTTTTTGCCTCTGTCTTCACGAACAAGGTCAGCTCCCAGACTGCTGCGCTGGGCATCACAACATGGGGAATAGATGGCCAGCCCTCTATGGAGAAAGCGGTGGTTAGGGACTATTTAGAAAAGCTGGACGTGCACAAGTCCATGGGGCCAGACGAGTTGCATCCAAGAGTGCTAAAGGAACTGGCGGCTGTGATTGCAGAGCCATTGGCCATTATTTTTGAAAACTCGTGGCGAACGGAGGAAGTCCCGGATGACTGGAAAAAGGCTAATGTAGTGCCAATCTTTAAAAAAGGGAAGAAGGAGGATCCTGGGAACTACAGGCCAGTGAGCCTCACTTCAGTCCCTGGAAAAATCATGGAGCAGGTCCTCAAAGAATCAATCCTGAAGCACTTACATGAGAGGAAAGTGATCAGGAACAATCAGCATGGATTCACCAAGGGAAGGTCATGCCTGACTAATCTAATCACCTTCTATGATGAGATTACTGGTTCTGTGGATGAAGGGAAAGCAGTGGATGTATTGTATCTTGACTTTAGCAAAGCTTTTGACACGGTCTCCCACAGTATTCTTGTCAGCAAGTTAAAGAAGTATGGGCTGGATGAATGCACTATAAGGTGGGTAGAAAGTTGGCTAGATTGTCGGGCTCAACGGGTAGTGATCAATGGCTCCATGTCTAGTTGGCACCCGGTGTCAAGTGGAGTGCCCCAGGGGTCGGTCCTGGGGCCGGTTTTGTTCAATATCTTCATAAATGATCTGGAGGATGGTGTGGATTGCACTCTCAGCAAATTTGCGGATGATACTAAACTGGGAGGAGTGGTAGACACGCTGGAGGGCAGGGATAGGATACAGAGGGACCTAGACAAATTGGAGGATTGGGCCAAAAGAAATCTGATGAGGTTCAATAAGCATAAGTGCAGAACCCAATGCACAGCTACAGACTAGGGACTGAATGGCTAGGCAGCAGTTCTGCGGAAAAGGACTTAGGGATGACAGTGGATGAGAAGCTAGATATGAGTCAGCAGTGTGCCCTTGTTGCCAAGAAGGCCAATGGCATTTTGGGATGTATAAGTAGGGGCATAGCGAGCAGATCGAGGGACGTGATCGTCCCCTTCTATTCGACATTGGTGAGGCCTCATCTGGAGTACTGTGTCCAGTTTTGGGCCCCACACTAAAAGAAGGATATGGATAAATTGGAGAGAGTCCAGCGAAGGGCAACAAAAATGATTAGGGGTCTGGAACACATGAGTTATGAGGAGAGGCTGAGGGAACTGGGATTGTTTAGTCTGCAGAAGAGAAGAATGAGGGAGGATTTGATAGCTGCTTTCAACTACCTGAGAGGTAGTTCCAGAGAGGATGGTTCTAGACTATTCTCAGTGGTGGAAGAGGACAGGACAAGGAGTAATGGTCTCAAGTTGCAGTGGGGGAGATTTAGGTTGGATATTAGGAAAAACTTTTTCACTAGGAGGGTGGTGAAACACTGGAATGCGTTGCCTAGGGAGGTGGTGGAATCTCCTTCCTTAGAAGTTTTTAAGGTCAGGCTTGACAAAGCCTTGGCTGGGATGATTTAATTGGGGATGGGTCCTGCTTTTGAGCAGGGGGTTGGTCTAGATGACCTCCTGAGGTCCCTTCCAACCCTGATATTCTATGATTCTATGATTGTATGATATGACCTCTGGCTCCTTGTACAGCTGTTTTGGAGAATACATCATAAAAGTATGGCAGCTCTTCTGTCCAGATGAAAACACAGGATGCATCAATGCCAATGCATGGCCAGTCAGATCCAAAGCATTCATCTTTCCCTTCTTCCGTATCTCTCATCTATCAGAAAAGATTCCTTAGTGCATAATGGGCCCAATCCTATGCACACTGGAGTAAACGTCAAAACTCTCATTGACTCCAAAGAGGGCAGGATCAAGTGCTATGCTTCTTTTCCCCTCTGAATTTGCCAGATACTTTATTTTTTGTACCAGTTTTTTTCTATCATGTAATAGTTTCCCTCTCAGTCTTCCATGGTGTAGCTGGTACAACATGGGGGGAGAAAGAGGGCAAGGGTACCTTTTATTTTTAGGAGCTGACACACATTACTCCAAGGTAATGGAATACCATGAGGTGTGCTCTTGCATATTACTTCCTTTCCTAATTAAATTGAATGTAATAGTGAGAGCAGGTTGACATTGTTAAAGTAAATGATCCAGTGCTTTAGTAATGAAGACAAATCCAGAGTCAAGTTTATTGTTTTAATTTTAATCTTGAACATGAACACTATTGAGTAGGTTGTTCCAAAATATCCTACAGTGCACTTCCCTTATGAACTAGAAACTAGCATGCTGCATACACCATCATTTATAATATGTTGATTTATGGATTGAACTGGTTTATTTATATGTGGTTGGAATTTATAGTGAGCATTTATTGAATTTTCATTATAACAGCCCATCATTGACAGGAACCCCAGGTGTGCGACAAAGGGGAAGGGGATTGCTGGAGACTAAAAAGATGATTCAATTATGCCCCATAAAACCATATAAAGGCACTCTGGTAGGATGCTATGCAGGATGCTAGGCTTATGCAGAGCTCTTCTTCAGATCTGGGCAATATATTCAGAGGGTATGTTTACACTTCAGTAAAACACCTGTGGCATAGTTGATATTGGGACATTTAGTGCACTGGACGAGGTATACATGTTATGATAGCCATGTGCAGGAGCCATGGATCTTAGAAGGTGTGTTGTGGCACTGAAGCATATGGCTACGGATTTTGCATCTGTTGTTGCCAGTGCAGTAACTGTCCCAATAACAACAAAGTGGGTGAAACCAGACAATCGCTACACTCTCAGGTGAACTCATACAAGAAAATGATAAATGACAAAAAGATTCCGCAAAGCCATCACTCTATATCTGACATATCAGTCCTCATCCTCTGCACAACACCTTTCAAAGATGAGCCCGGGAGCTTAAATTCATAACTTTGCTTGATACTGAAATTCATGGTCTTAATAAAGACACCGGACTTACATCTTATTACAATAATCTATAACTCAGTTTACCCCCCTTGCTGTCCTATGGCTACAAGGATGTTAATGGGCCACTTCACCTGGAATGGTCCCTTAGTTTAGCGTATGTAGTTAGCACGTATTCTATTTATTTGATCTTGTATTGAGCTGTGACATTCTGAGAACCTTTCCCAGACTGGTGGAAGAGCTCTGTGTAACTCAAAAGACTGTCTCTCATGCCAACCAAAGTTGGTCCAATGAAAGATACTACCTCACCCACCTTGGGTCTCCAGTGTGCTGGAACTGACACGGCTACACCACCACTGCATATAAAAAAAAATAAAGTCAAACAATAAATACTAAAGCATGATGTCAGATTTTAGTCTGTAGATAAAAGCCAATTTTCAATGACAAAGTAGTCAGAGTTTCTCCCTGCAGCCAGGGCAGTCCCTAAGGGGGTTGCGAGGCCCGGGACATAGGCACCGAGTTTCTATCTGCTGGGGGGTGCTCCCCCTGGCTCTACCCAGGCCCTGCCCCCAGTCCACCCCTTCCCCCAAGGCCCCACCCTTCCCACCCCTGCTCTGCCCCACCCTGCCTCTTCCCCACCCAGTTCCACCCCCTTCCTGAGCGCACTGCACCCATGCTCCTTGCCCCTCCCCCCCAACGCCTCCAGACAAGACACCGAAAACAGCTGATCAACTGTAGGCGCTGGGAGGAGGAGGGAGAGGTGCTGATTGGCGGGGCCCGCTGGCGGGCAGGAGGCACTGGGGGAGGTTTTGGTAGGGGGGGGCTCCCTCTCATCTACTGTCCGCCCCACGCCTCACCTCCCCACCTGCCTCCTCACAAAGCACTGGGCCCCGCAAAGTGCAGGGCCCGGGGTTGTCCCCTCGATTTGCTGTACCCTAGGAACTGCTCTGCCTGCAGCTGTGCTCTCTAAGTTTTACTCTTCATTTAAGAAAAAAAATTAAATCTAAGGCTATGTTTACACTACAGACCTTACAGTAGCAGAGCTGTCCCACTACAGCTGCACCGTTGTAAGGTCTCTAGTGTAGCCGCTCTATGCTGGCGGGAGAGAGCTCTACTGCTGACATAATTAACAACCCCTAACAAAGGATGGTATCTATGTCAGCGGGAGATGCTCTCCCACTGATATGGCGCTGTCCACACTGGTGCTTTTGTCAGTGAAGCTTATTTGGTCAGGGAGGTGGTTTTCTTCAAACCCCTGACCGACAAATGTTTTGCAACAAAAGTGCTAGTGTAGACAAAGCCTAACTCAAGCATCATGAACACCCAGTTTAGGCATTTCAATGGAAAGAGAAAGCTGAAAGTTGGTTCAGTCATGAGTACGCACTATAGAAAGCTGCAGACAACAGTGACAGTTTAAAACCAATCAAAGGTGCAGTGGGGAAAGGTTCAGAGAAACAGAAAAGATCTAGGAAATCTGGAAAACCATATTAAACTAGCATTTACCATTTTAAAATTTGGGCTGAATAGTGTCCAGACATCCTTTTGGAAGAATGAATTTGTGGTTAAGATGCTGAACTGAGACTCCAAGGACTTAGTTTCTGTTCCTGGCAATGCCACAAATTTCCTATAATACCATGGCAAGGCACTTAGGCCAAAACTGGGAAAGCCAAAATCACTGATCACTTTTGAAAATATTGGCCTTAATCTCTCTGTGTGTCAGTTTTCTGTCTGTATTAGGAATAACACTTCCCTAACTCAGGGGTTATTGGGAAGATAAATTAATTAATGATTATGAAGTGCTCAGATACGGTGGTGATGAGTGCTATAAAAAAACCCTAAAAAGAAAAGGAGTACTTGTGGCACCTTAGAGACTAACAAATTTATTTGAGCATAAGCTTTCGTGAGCTACAGCTCACTTCATCGGATGCATACTGTGGAAAGTGTAGAAGATCTTTTTATATAGACTGACCTCTGTTCACTGCCTCATTAGCCTAAAATTCCTTATTGGAACGCATACAATATTATAGGATATTATGGTGTGGTCCAAAGATATGCTAGACAATTGGGCCCCATACCTACAAACTTATGTGTATGCTTAGCTTTACCCACTGAAGTCAAAATTACGCATGGTACATAATTATCTGCAGGTTCATGACTTTAAAGAGTAGAATTTTATCGCTTAACACATGGAGGTTTAGGGATCTTACTTTAGGTTTGAGTATTTCTCAGTGGGGGCAACCCTTTCCTCCTGTACCTCCAGATGCAGGGAGCTTTATGCTCGAAGACTTCATTCTTGTCCACTATACCATACACCATCAAGTAAAGCATATCCTCAGAGCAAATTTTAATGGGTCATCAACCAGAGCCCACACAATATACCAATACATTATACCATTTGTTTCAAAATAGAAACTTCATCTATTTCTGTCTTATCATAAAGTATGTTGTTGAACTTCTGAGACTTTATTTACCTGATATTATAGAGGTGCCTGGCTCTGTGGGAATGCTAGAATGGACACCACCCACTTTTGCATCCATCTCTACAGATCTATAGATGCTCCAGTATTAAATCACTTATTATTTGCTTTCCCGATTTATGATACCCCCAGGACCCTTGATGGTGTAACAGCCTTATTACGCAGAATTGGATAAATGCTTATTTTTATTATAATACTATTACTTTAATGGTGAAGCAGCTTTTCTAATTGCACACTGTTACTATGTGTTTCAAACTCTTTGGGATAAGTAATTTTAGCTACTCATTCACTATACTGTATGTTTTCTTTGTGAACTCACAAATTTTACTTTGAGAAAAAAATCAGTGTTCAAAAATGAGATTATTCCATACCTTTAGCAGCATTTGTGAAACTCCACATTATTATACATATCAAGGGAACAAAAGTTTACACAGAGAAAAGTATTAAGATAAAGCAGGGGTCTGTTACAGCTTTTTAGGAGAACCGCAAGATTATATTCTTAATGCTATAATGAGACACTGAGACAGAGTTAAGTACCGTACAAGCTTGCAAATGCCAGAAATACTTCTTTTCGGCTGGCTCCATCTCCATTTTATAATATGTACATGTGTGGTACATAATTGATGGGATGGTAGTTGAACTGGTGTAAATCAGGCCATTTCAATGTTAATCATTTAAAGAACATTATTTAAAGCTAAATTACACAAGTATCTTTGTATAATTACATTGTACCAGTCACATTGAAGTTATTACAGTGAATACTAATGGTATTAATAATCATTAACTACTTATTGTAAAACATTGCCCACAAATGTTTCCAAGGTGAAAAGAGAGAAAGAGAGAGAGAGAGAGAGAGAGAGAGAGAGAGGAATAAGAGCAGTATAAAGTTCACTGAATGGAATCCTAAGTGTTGACGTGCGCTATTCAAAGGAGAGAGGCTTTTACACTAAAGTCCACATTGTGTGGAAGCTTGTGCAATTGTATTTGACCCAGTAACATTTTTTTTTCACTTTCGAAAGCTTTCCAGTTAATGTTTTTCAAATGCTACATATGGCAAGTTGTCTAACTGTTCAATGCATTAACATTTGAATTCAAAGCTTTAAAATGATGGTTGCATAGAAAGATTTGGTACAGCACTGTACCATTCGTGTTTTCTTTGTTGTTTCACTTGGGCTACTAAATGCAACATCTTTAATTATCATTATTGGTATGTAATATACAGTCCATAGAGAAGAATTTGTCTGAGTAGCTGTGTGATGGGGTAGTCTGCTCTTAAAGTCACGAGGGCCTAGTGGTCAGCCCACCCCACCACTTGGTATGGCCCTTTAAGGATCTGACAGTTCCAACAGAAATATATGAAGACCTAAAGAGGACAGAGACAGCGAGGAAGAGGCCCCAAGAAGAAGTAGAGGTGAGGAAAGAGTCAGACACTGTTTCTTTAAGGACCTGGGATCAGGAGACTGGGAGGGTGGGCATGGCTGAGTTCCGCTCTTCCCAAACAATAAGGGATGAATTGGGAGAAGGAAACCAGCATAAAGAGTGCCTCCTCTCTTAGAACAGGGCAGACACTGGCAGGGGAAGGATGTGTTAATGAATTCTCCAGACTGGGAGCCTAAGTGGAAAGAATGCTCAGCTGAAAGAAGCTAAGAAAAGACTTACAGCGGACTTAAGCCACAAACCCCACCCTCCCCAGCTCCAGGAAGAGAACTGAGGGGGACTTCCTGCTTGAAGCATGACTAAAGAACTTGATTAATTGAACCCAGCCCCTTACTTATGTTTATGACCATTGTTAATAAATAAGGCCCTTGCAAGCAGGGGCTCTTTATTAAAGAAACTCTGCCTGGACTTGTTTGTAACCCAGCTAAAGGGAAGTGAGGTAGAGCCCACTCACCATGCCAAACCAAAACGGGGTGCTCTGCATTACCTCCATGCCATCACAAGCTGTTAAATAGCTAACAGTTCTACTGATTATGTACAAGCAGGACTAGAATCCAGCCCATTGTCCCGAGTCTGCATTAATTCCCCAAAGCTAACAGGAGTAAAGTCTGCTTTTTGCTGAACCTTGCATAAGCCTTAGCATGGTTTGTGCATGTGGTTGAGATCTAGGGTGCAAGCTTGTTTTAACTATGTCAAGGAAAATCCGTAACTGGGACTCTAGACATGCTGGTACTTGAAGTGCACACTTGCTCCAAATATATAGAGGGAAGTGATCTGTTCAGTGTGAAGGATATATGTTTACACAGTTGTTTTTCAAATCTAAATCCCTATTGGAGGAAAGCAATCCTATTCAGGAATGGCTTATACACATGTACTTATTAAATTTAAGATGTACTTAAGTCTTATTGAAGTCAATGAAATTCAAGCATATGCTTAAATTGAACACATGCTAAAGTACTTTCCCTGAAGCCGGTCCTAAAAGAATAGTTTGGGGTTTGATCCCTTTATACGTGTATTTCCTTTCCCTAATCCCCTTGCCATTTCCTATCTTTCATAATGGCTCTCTGCACCAGTCAAGGTGTCAGGGCTTTCCCCTTCCTGTGAATCAGGTGTCCCGGATCCAAATTGTAACAAGTTTCAACCACACAAAAACTACAGATGTGAAGACAATCGTGCAAGCTGATAAACGCATTTTAACTAAAGCTCTTCACAACCAGGATTGTTATACCAGGAGTAGTTTAATGTACTCCCTCCCCACACATAATAAATATTGTGAAAATAAATAAGGTGATGTTTTTAAAGATTAAAAACAAGATTAAAGCAATTTTATTTAAAACTGCATTTTTCTGCATTCCCTAGTCCAATGGCATGATCTAGTTCATAGCTAAGGCTACCTCTACACTTGGCGGTAGGCTTGAGATTCCCAACTTACATAGACATACCCGTGCTACCTCTCATTGAGCTAGCCCATTAAAATAGAGAGGAGAGTGGCCACAGTACCATGGATAGCAGCAAATATGGCATAGATTAATTGTGCCAATCCTGCCTGAACCCACTGGGTATGTACTCAAGGCAGCTAGCTTATCCAGCTGCAGCTTGCTCCTACCTATGTTACCACAGCTACACTACTATTTTTAGTGGGCTAGCTCGATGGCAGCTATCACGAGTATGCCTATGTGAGCTGAGATTCACACGCCAGCTCCAAATGTAGATGTAGCTTTACACATAATGCTCTTTAGTGGCATATAAATGTGTGTGATATGCTATCTCATTAATCTAGGGCAGTAGTTCTCAAACTTACATGATCACATCCTCCTTCTTTGTGTCTATATTAGGTACTGCCCAGCCCGACACCCGGCTAGCAGCTGCCACTCTCTGGCTGCCCAGGTCTGAAGGCAGTGCTGCCGCCAGCAGAAGTGCAGAAGGAAGGGTGACAATACCTTACCATGCCACCCTAACTTCTCTGCTGCTATGGGTGGTGGCACTGCCTTCAGAGCTGGGTGCTCAGCCAGCAGCCACCACTCTCTGGCCACCCAGCTCTGAATGTGTACAGTAAGTCTTTTTTCTGTAAGCTCCTCACACCCCCTCAGAATACACTCCGCACAGTTTGAGAACCTCTCATCTAGGGATACTGGCGCATTTACAGAGATGCACTTTAGAAATACTGCACTTGTGTGGTTACAAAAGGCAGTTTTTGGCATAGCCTCTTTGTAGTTATTTATATAACAAATTGAGGAGACACTTTAAAACAATAGAAAAGAAATGGTTACTTGCTCTAACTGGGGTTCTTCAAGATGTGATGCAGACATGTATTCCATTTAGTATGTGTGCACCCAGCATGCTGGAGATTGATAATTTTGCCTAGCAATACCCGTAAAGGGGCGGTGCTCATGCCTTGGGGCCATAGCTCCTCCCCGGCTATATGGGGTGGCACCACCCTGACCCTCTTCAGTTCCTTCACATGAAATGCCCAGAGATGAGACTCCAACACAGAGGGGATGGAGCGTGGATCATGGAATACGTGTCTGCATCACATCTTGAAGGACCACAGTTACAGTCAGTAACCATTCCCTCTTCTTTGAGTAGCTGCAGCCATATCTTCCACTTAGGTGACTCACAAGCAGCAACCCCCAGGAGGTAGGGCTTGGAGTCTACCTAAACAAGGACTGCCCAACTGAAAGTTGCATCCTCCATGGAAGATGCAGGGATGGCATAGTGATTCGTAAATGCATGTGTGGAGGGCCATGTAGCAGCCCTGCAAATGTCCAGTATTGGGATGTAGTTTAGGAACTCTATTGACACAGCCTGAGCTCTTGTAGAATGAACTCATGCCCTCTAAGGAAGCCCAGCCAAAGCTATTTCACCTGCAGTCTTAATACAAGATATTGTCCATTTAGAGATCATCTGTGAAGAGACCGCCTGACCTGTCATATGATCTGCATATGACACAAACAGGCAAGGTGAAGCACAAAACAATTTAGTCCTGTACAGATAGAAGGCCAGACATTGTATGACATCTAATGTGTGGAGATCCTGCTCCTCTGAAGATGAATGTGGCTTAGGAAAAAACACAGGTAAATACACCGACTGGTTCAAATCAAACTGAGAAACCACTTTAGATGAAAAATTTGGGTGTGATCATAAAGTCACTTTGTCTTCTGACAACTGTGTAGAAGAAGGCTCCACCATAAGAGTCTGCAACCCATACACTCTTCTTGTGTATGTTATCACTGCTTGGAATGCAGTTTTTCTGAAAAAAAGGGGAGAGAGACAAGATGCAAGGGGCTCAAACAGAGGTCCCATTATAGCCTGTGTTAGGTCCCACAGAGGAAGTGGCTTGCTGACTGGAGGAAGTAGATGATGAAGCACTTTTAAGAAACTTGCTACCATGGCATTGGAGAAGACTGAACTTCCCGGAATGAGGGGTGAAAGGCTGATATCGCTGCCAGAGGCACTTTCAATGAATTAAAGGCAAGTCCTAATTACTGAAGGTGAAGCAGGTATTTCAAGATGTCCTGGATAGAAGCCAACATTGCTTGAATTCTGCAGGCTAATGACTACACTGCAAACTGCTTCCATTTTGCTGAATAGGCTATTCTAGTAGAGAGCTTTCTGCTATTGAGTAGAACCTGTTGAACAGCTGCTGAACACCGCTCTTCTTCCTCATTCGCTGTGAAGAAGCAATGCCGTAAGATGCAGGAAGCTGAATGTGGAATGCAAGGTGTGGTCATGATGAGTAGGTGAGTAGCTTGGGATGGAGAGGAAGTGGTTTGGGAGGTCAAATTGACAGTGTGAGGTTGGAGTACCAGCCCTGCCTCTGACACACTGGGGCAATGAGAATGAGCCTGGCCTGCTCTGCCTTTAGCTTGAGGGTGACCTGTGGGATGTTCAGGATTGGACAAAAGCATACAGAAGAGCTGACTGCCAGCTGAAAGGAAAAGCATGAGACAAGGAGCTCAGACTGAGGCTGCCTCAAGAGCAGAACAGATGGCATTTCCTGTTGTCCCTCGTAGCAAACAGGTCAATCACTGGGACGTTTCAAGCAGCCAAAATGACACAGAGGACACTTGTCTTCAGAGACCACTTTTGACTCAGGGAAAAAATCCTGCTGAGATGATCCTTGAGATGATTCTGGACCCCTGGCAAGTTGTCAGGTATCATAGTAATGCTCTCCTTGATGCAGAACTGCCACAACCTGATCGCCACTTGGCAGAGTATCCTGGAGCATGCTCCCCATTATTTTTCGTATAATTCATCATAGTGGTATTGTCAGTAAGTATGTGAACCACTGAGCCCCTGATATGGTCCAGAAAAAGTGTGACATGCATTGTAGGTAGCCCAAAGCTGCAGCACACTGATATGCAGTGAGGTCTCCTACTCTGACCACAGACCTTGGACTTTTAGCAACCCAGGTGTGCTCCCCAACCCACCATGGAGGCACTGGTGACAAAATACCTAGTTGGTGAGGGTTGAACAAAGGGTATGCTCTGGCAAATGTTCTCTGAATGCATCCATCACTGAAAGGAGTCCAGGGCCAGTTAAGGAAGATGGACCAGTCTGTCCAGGGGATGAAGAGTTGGATGATGAACCAGCCTGAGCCAATTTGGAGGGGGTCAAGGTGCAGCCTTGCATACTTGACCAGCTGAATGCAAGTGGACATGTGGCCCAAGAGCCTCAGGCACCTCCAAACTGTTGTGGAAGGCTGAGACTGCAGAGTGAGAAAAAGGTAGTGAGTTGCCTGAAAAGAGTTGGTCAGTTCTGCCATGACAAATCAAAGGAATTTTCTGTGGTCTGGCAAAATCACCACAGGAAAGTAGGCATCCTGAAGGTACAGAGCAACAAACCAGTCATTCTGAGATAACATGGGGAAGATAGTTCATCAAGTGAACATTCAGAACCTTATGTATCTGATATATTTGTTGCAGCTGTGAAGGTTGAGAGTGGGTTTTACCCCTCCCTTGGATTTGGTCACCAGAAAATTTGGGCAGATTTTCCCTCCTGCAAGACAATGGGACTACTCCAGAAAGTGGCATATATCCCATAGGAGGAAGCAGTCAGCTCTGCGGTTTGACCAGTCCACACACCTCCACAGCATCCCCCAAGCACCCATTTTGACTTTTTGGTCCAGAGCAGTGTTCTAGGCAGCACTCCTTTCTCCATATCTCTTCCAATTGTGAACAGGTTGGACTGCTTCCACAATACTTGGGGTTTAATCACCACCGACAGCTGGGTCTTAAGCACTGTCAGATCAGGCTGTACCATCCAGTTCCTCTCCCTCTCTCCCCCCATCCTCCCTCTCCATCCCCCTTCAGGAATCCCTCTCATAAGAGTGCACTGTTTACTGGCTTTGG
The DNA here is from genome assembly GCF_965140295.1 of Lepidochelys olivacea. Classification (NCBI taxonomy): domain Eukaryota; kingdom Metazoa; phylum Chordata; order Testudines; family Cheloniidae; genus Lepidochelys; species Lepidochelys olivacea. Next base: position 68,727,559 of record NC_140411.1, on the reverse strand, counting down.
GAGCAGCGGAGAAGGTTAATAGGGAGGGTGACTCTCCCGGAGCAGATGGCAGTAGGATATCCATTAACTTGTGGGTGTTCTCCTGGAGGAACTCCTATTGGATACCTAGGGAAGCAGCAACATACTGAAAAAGGTCTTGGTACACCTTGAAATCCTCTGGTATTGAAGAGGAGGAAAAACCCAGCACCATGTAATTATCCAGGGTTGAAGATGAAGCTGTTAACTTTATCAGAGCTGGATTCTGCTCCAGGACTGATGGGTGTGGATGGGATGACTCTGTCACCAGTGCCCGGTACTGTGGTGGATTGAAGGTCACCACCACAGACCTGATCAGCGATCTCACCATCAAGCGAGACAAGGAGTGGGACCTCCACAACCAAAGAGTGTCCCATGGATTCCATGGAGGCCACTGGTACGGCTAAGGCATTGGTGACCAGTAGGCACCTGGCCAGGGGCCCCCATCCCAACCAAGAGATGAGTGCCAATCTTGGTGCCCATAACATTCCATGAATAGCCCCCAATGTGGTTCAGTTGATGGAGAGTGAGAGGAGGAAGATCCTGACCCGGACACTGAAGAGTCCTGGGCTTCAGGGGATAGAGGTGGAGCCAGTCCTGAGGGTGTGAGCAACCAGTCTGACTTGTCTATAACACAGAATGATGAATGGAGCTGGTATCAACAGTGGAACCGGTATCGGCAGCATTGAGTACATCTCCATTGTCTCCGGTGCCAGAAGTGGTGTTGACCCTGAAGTCAAAAGCTGTACTGAAGTAACTGAAGATGCAAAACAGGAGGGCAACGAGTGCTGCCATGATAACATCGGCAGCACCAGTCACAGGGATACCGAGGTCATTCCCAGTACTGGGGAGGCCCCTTGTTCTGATCCCAGCCCCGGCCACATTTCCACTATCTGTGAAAGGGAGATCTCTGGGTATGGTGCTGAAAGACACACAGGTTCAGCAGCCCACCCAACCAACAGGGCTATAAAAGATGCAGCCCTGGGAAAGTCCTAGACCAAAGGTGAGGTCAGGGCAGAAAGGCAGAGGAGGTCTGTTGCCTGCTGATACGATGCCAGCACAGAAACAGTCAGTGCCGTTATCAGTACTGAACTCAGTGGACAGCCCTGGCCAGAACCAGAGTCAATGGTACAGGGTCTCTGACCTCCTTGTGTGGTACCAGGGAGTGGTTGACAGGACCTGCTCCATCCCACACAGTGGCATTCACCTTGTGACAATCCGCTTTCCTCCTGGAGGAGGGAGATGAGTCCTCATAGGACCTGGAGTGGCCTCAGTGGCTGGAGTGGCCAGCTCCAGGATGCAAAGCAGTAGAACCCTCAGAACTTGAGAGCGACCTCCTATCTGATGAGGGTGTTGGTGCCAAAGCAGGCCACATGCCTGTTTGAGCAGGTGTTGCTCCCTTGCCACTTGTCTTTTGGTGAAGGATCTGCAAATTGAACACCGTTCCTTGACGTGGGCTTAGCTTCGGTACAGCAAGCACCACATGTGGGGAGGGTTGTTGGAGATCACTCCGCCCACAACAGACAATGTTTAAACCCTGACAACGGCATCACTAGGGAAACACTTAAACTACAGCTAACTAACACCAAACCTAACTAACACTATGCTAAGAGTACTAATTAATGATATACAACCAGAAAAATCATTAAAACCAGAGGGATTATGAGATTAAAACCACACAAAGCTCTGACTCCACCACAGGCAGTAAGAAGTAACAGAGTGGGGGTCGGGACAGAGCCTCTTTATATGGCAAGGGGAAGGTTTACAGCCAGAAGGCCTGAGCACCGCCCCTCTTTGGGTAATCCTAGGCAAAGTTCTTCGCTCCGGTGCACTGGGGATGCTCACACCTAAGTGGAATACATGGCTGCATCTACTCAAAGAAATAGAAGAGATGTGACACAGTTTAGTGACTCATTGCAGCCTCATAGGTGCAACTCAAGTGACTGTAAACAAAATTGTAACTGACTAATCTATTTTCATTGTCCATGCTGAGAGAAATGCAGAAAGCAGCATAAGTAACATCTTTTCAGTTTTAATATTTTAAGGTGTTGGTAACATGGAGAAGGAACTCTTTAAAAAATACATTTACTTTTCCAAAATGGCTTTTCCATCAGCTGCTTCCAACTGCTGAGTCTCTGTGTGTTTAAAATGTGACTAAGGGGCACGTCCTCAATGGCTTTCCATGTTCATGTAGGGCCTAACACGGTAAAAATTATGAGTTTTCACTATGCTAGTGGCCCAAGCAGTGGAAATTCTTCATGCGGAGACTCTGTAATCCCCTGTGCAGCATGGTGCATGTCTCCACAAGGAAACATGGGTGAAGGGGAATAGATATGTTGCCACTAATGGGGATGTAGCCAGTGGGTCTGAGCAAGACATAGATTCATATAGCCCATAATACACAATGGAAAGGAGTAACAGGCCATGCTATCGATTTTCCTGTACTGTTGCAGTAGCTGGCAGTGGTCCTACTACATAAATTATGTTGCACTGAAGCACTTAGAACTTACTATTGTCTTGTCTACTACGCTTCATCATAGCTTACTATAAACCACTTTATTTGGACTGCTGCTCTATTTTACAGGATTGGACAGCAAAACTAAGTATTAAATACTGTTGTGGTACAGATGATAAAGAAGCAAAGCTAACAGCTTCACTGGAATAGAATATTTGACCTATCATCAGAAACTGGGCTAACAGCTTCTGCAGTTCCACCAGTCCAGTAGCACCAGACACATCCATTGTCAGGTTGCTCCGCCCAATGTCTTACGGCAGTGGACCTTTCCCTGAGTGCTACCTTGAAGTAGGATACTGAACAAAATTACTTCTGATGGACATCAGTTCTGATGTCACTGAGGGGGCAACTTTTAGTGGCACCCTTAAGACAAGGGTGTATTTTTAAAAATGTGTTTGGGAGTAGGGTGAAGACACAGAGACTCACACTTGGAAACACCGGGTGGAAGAAGTAATGGACAGAGAAGCAGTTTGGCTGGAGAATTTAAACAAACAGCGGTGGGACTGTATGTGTGTAAGCTTTGCTGCTGAATTTGCTGTTAATTGATATTTGTTCAACTGTAAGTAGACTAGGCAAGGCTTTCCTGAGTCATTTCTCTCCTGATGAAGAATTAACTTACTCTAGAAATCCAAAATGCTCCCTCACTGGAGAATCTAAAATGGATTGGTTAGTGATGGAACCTGCTGTGGGTGCTCAGATACTGGACAGATAATCTGGATTAGTAGACACACAACTTCATAACTCAAAAGGTATGGAAAATAAAGAGCTAGCATCTCCTCCCTCTGTTCTTACTGGGGAGAATAGAAATAGCCAAAATGAATATCTGCCCAAGATTGACTTATCTCATTAGCCTTTTGCCTTTGAAGGTCGCTCCCTTGCTCTTTGCTTGAATAAATAAGCTTATCATGCAACTTATATGGGATAAAAAAAAACAGGCTTGCTTGTCACACAAGACTTTTAAAAAATCCTTATCGGAGTTGCCAGATTTGTATTTATAGTATCTAGAATTCCAAATGCATCCTATTGTAAGGTGGCTCCACTCCAGTGGCTCTCTTTTGGCCTGATTTGAAATCTAAAAAAGCTGAGCTATGCCATTTGGTTCCCGCTCTTCTTCTATATATCATAGAGCCTACCCACACACTTAAGAAAAAATCCAATTAAGATGATTACAGCACCCAATTTACTAATTCTCTTTTCATACCATTGAGGTATGATTGTGCCTCAAGATCAAGGCCAACTCCGTGTTTAAGACAATTTGGAAAGAAAAAAGGGTTAACAAACATTAAAAAGATAATAGAGTGGTTTCCTTCAGTTAAATGTGTAACAAATATCAGCTACCTCTGTCTCACATTTCCTTCTTTCAGTGGTTATCCTCAAGGCTTCATGCAAGGCTAGGGGACAATTGTTCTGTTTCTATTGTCTATGTAGACAATTGTTCTGTTTCTGTTCTATTCTATTGTTTTATGAGTTGTAGGAATTACTTATAGGTGGCTAAATGCAGCCGCATTACCCTATCAATTGCAATTTGAATGAAAAATGGGGAAAAGAATGTGTCCTTAATATCGCAACAGAAACCTGGGAGGTTATCTGACTTAATGTGTCTTTATTCTTGTGCTTCTTCCAGAACAAGCTATTAAACAGATACTGTTGGACTCCAGAATGTTTGTTTAAGGCTAGATTGGCAACAGACAGTGAATGTTGGAGATGCAAGCAGCCACATGCCAACCTTTCACACATCCTCTATACCTGTCAAAAATACATGTGTTCTGTAACACCATATTCTTAAAAACTCTGTGTCCACTATCTTCCTTCTCTAAGCTTGTGTATTTTAAGGGTGATGGATGAGTTGGTATTTCCAGTTAACATTAAGAAATGGATTGCAGTAATTGTATTGCCCAAAAGAGTTATTTTGAGGAAATGGCAATCGGCAATTCGTCCCTGAAACAGACTGCATTAGCGAGTTCTCTGCTACTGCACTAGTAGAAAAAAATGACTCTGACTAATAGAAAAAATACGAGGCTGTCTGGTCACACATGAAACCATTGCCTACTTTTACAGTTTAGTATATGTCAGTCCCTGATACTAAGAGATTATGTTCTAATTTATTGATTTATTTAGTCACTTTAACAATTGATGCCCTGCGTGACCTCTACGGGTTCAGGGGTTTTGTTGGTCAGTTGTAGGATGATCAGATGTCCCGATTTTATAGGGACGTCCCAATATTCAGGGCTTTGTCCTATATAGGCACATATTACCCCCAACCCCCATCCTGATTTTTCCTGATTATTGGCTATCTGGTCACCCTAATTGGTAGGTTTGGTTTTGGTTTTTTCCAGGTTTTGCCAATAATGAACATTGAATTTTGTTAGTTACATGCTATTTCCATCTTGTGTGTGTGTTCATATATGTTTCGTTTCATTGCATTTATATTTTTTTTAAAAAGAAGGTATGGAATAGATTTACTGAATTCCACTCACAGAAACAACTAATTAAAAACCGTCTGTATCCCGTCATGCGCTCTTTTTGTGTACATTCTAGTTCTCCAGGGACCATGTATACTTCATTTGTTCTGAAAATCCTGGTCTGGGATACAGATGGGAACTTTATAAGATGTTACACTTTGGAAAAGACCTAACTGTACTGATTATTTTAGATGGATATGGTTATTTGAAAGGGGCAAGAAGTAGGAACAAGTAGACATTTCCCCCCATGCCTGGTCCAAGACTAGGGCTCCTAGGCACCACAGTAATAATGGAGCACATTGCCACTGAGCTGTCCTTCCAACCTGTGTTTACTTCATTAATCTGTATAGTTTAGTGTTCCCGACTTGACTTGCTGTGATGCCACTTCAAAATGAACCTCACACCCCTGATTTCTATAAGCACAGATGGCATTCATTAGGGAGCCATAATTCCAATTCTTTTCCTCCTCCTCTCATTTTGAATGACAAGTGTAATAATAATGAGATCAGAAGAAGACATAATCTTTAAAATTAGAGGAGGATTGGATAAAGTGAATGGTTGTATTAGTGAACTAAGAAATTACATTTCCATCAAGACTAAATTAGACACTTTCAGAAAATGCTTGGACAAAGCTGAAAATCACATGAGCTTTTCAGAAGATTAGATGCAGAAAATGAGACAGGATATCGTCTCTGCACTGGGAAAATGATGTGCCATGAGGATGGGATATTTAAAGAAAGAGGGGGATGGGAGGCACTGCGGTTCTCTTTATCTGAAAGGAAGACAGGAATGTTGATACTTCCACAGTCAGAAATGGACAATGATGACAGGGGTTTAAAGCCCAGGCCTTTAAACTGTGAAGTCCTATCATAAGTTGATGTTCAGTGTACTACATCTACCACTGACAGGTACTCAAGATGTCTGTATTTTTTCTTTTTTTATTATACTCTGGAGAAACTGCAAGAGCTTGTCAAAGCAATCAGTATGTTTGAATTGAAGTGCACTATTTAAGACTCAGCATCCTACTACGTACTTTTGCTTATAGATGGGGCTAAACTACTTTTATTTCAGATGCCAAGAACTGATCAGTTCCCTGGACAATGGTGGACTCTACTGATTGCCTTTCTGAAGTAAAGTTCAGCCCTGCTTGCTTATTTCTGTGGCTTCCTGGATTCAGGGACACAATTGCTTAGATCAGGATCTAAGGACAGGGATACTGCATATCATTGTTTTTGGTATGGGAGGAGCATGAACCAGTAAAGACCATTTGGTTTTCCCTTTGCTTTGTGTGGTATACAAAAGTTTAGGGTCAAGGCTGGCCAACAAACCAATAATTTATCCCTTCTCATACTTGCTTTGTGCATGAAAAGTTGCTGTTTTCTAGAAGGTTTTAAATATGGGTAGGCTGTATGAAGAAGGTGAATGCCTTAGACTGGTCTGAGTGGCAGCCAAATAACATTTTATTTATGTAGTTCATTATTATGGATTATTGGTAATTATACAATTGATTATTTATTTTAACAGGAACCATTACACAAATTAAAGGCTCTCAGAAAGCATTCAAAGCAGTTCTGCATGCCCAACCCTTGCTCTCCCTGAAAAATTCTGAGCTATAGAGAGAGGCAGAAGAAGAGAAAAGATGACAAGGGAAAGACACAGAACAGAATATCTACTGCAAATTATGTTCCTCCAGCCCACAGAAGTCTGCTACAGTAGCGGGGTTCTGAGCAGCCCGCTGTGTCAGCTTTCTCTTTCAAAATGGTGGGAAGGGGAGAAAAGAGAAAGCAAAAACTACTTTCCATGCTGCATGTTTCTTCAGAGGTAGAACACAGAATAATTGACTCCCTTGGCAAGATGCAGAGACAACCTAGGGGAAGGGGACTTGCAGAACGTTCTCTTTCAACCAACTGGTATTTTCTCCTTTCAAACATGCTGCTTATTGTAGATGAAAGGGCTCATTCAAAGTTAGAATCCAACCACAAAATCACAAATTCCAGAAATAGCTAATCAGACTAGAGTCTCAGACAGCAGTGTGGCCACAAACTGAACAGGATATAATTGTCATGAATAATATTTAGTACAAACTTGGCCTTTTTGTAAAGTTAGTCAATTGTTCATGCACTGATCTTGATTTTTTAATATATTTTATTTGTAAATATTTGTTGGCTACTTTGGATGAATAGTTTTCTGGCTATGGATTGTTTGCAACCTGTTCCTTTTGACGATTTGCCGTGTCAAGTAGGTCTCATGGTGTAGTTTTTACTCACTGAATGACTGAATCAGGTTACACAAGAAAATAGTGAATAACAAATTTACAGTATTAACTTTCAGATAAATAATCATTCATCACGAAACTCATGAAACTGGTCGGGGATTATAACCGGCAGCTGTCTTGGTATAACAGATATTGGGATCCCTCACTCACAAATAATTAACTAAATGATCCCACAAATCACAGCAAACCAAACTCAGCAAATGTATTCATGAATATTACTATTCTTTTGATACTCTCAGACTTCGGATGGTTGAATAGTAAAATATATATATTGTATTTTTTTATTCAGCCTGCAATAGTCCTAGACTTAGAACAGAACCTGAAACCATCTGATTCTTATCAAAACATGAGTTCTGGGCTGCTATATTTGAACTGTTTGAATTCTGTTTAAACTTTATTCCCATGGTAGCCATAGAAGCAGGGCAAGCATTACTTTAAAGGTAGAATCATTATTATTTGCATAGTACAGGCTTTCACGTAGTTAGAAATGCACATTTCTTTTTAGAATTCCCTTGAAAAATCAACTGTTTAAATTGGGGGGGGAGGACTTATGGAACTCCCAATAGTTTTGTTAAATTCAAAACTTTTTTGTAATAAAACAAAAAAGATGTAAAGGTTTCATGAAACTCAAAACATTACCAGGGAATCACATTCCTACTGCTTAACCTATGCAGAACAATGTTGATATCTTTACCCCAGTCTGTACCATGTGCCATGCTTGGGAGCTGCTGTGTACACAAAGGTATTTTTGCAATGGTATCATTTATGGAGTTAAGGTTAAAGTGCTTTCAAGAAAGTGGAAACCCCAGAAGTGAAGTGCTGATCAGGCAAACCTATGTGAAGATTCCCAAATCATTCCTATTCCCCAAGTCTGCAAACTTAGTGTGCTCCTTGATTCGTCATTCTCCTGTATCATTTACATGCTGTTTGATGTTGTGACATTATTAATATGAACTGTGACCGTATAGATCATTGTTGCAACCAAGGTCCTATAGTGCACCAGGTCTAGTACTAAGGAGGTCAAGTGAGGTTTCTATGAAAAGGTTATGATTTCCTGGTTATGATTATGCTATCTGTATGTAGGTATCATAGAATCATAGAATCATAGAATATCAGGGTTGGAAGGGACCTCAGGAGGTCATCTAGTCCAACCCCCTGCTCAAAGCAGGACCAATCCCCAATTAAATCATCCCAGCCAGGGCTTTGTCAAGCCTGACCTTAAAAACTTCTAAGGAAGGAAATTCCACCACCTCCCTAGGTAACGCATTCCAGTGTTTCACCACCCTCCTAGTGAAAAAGTTTTTCCTAATATCCAATCTAAACCTCCCCCACTGCAACTTGAGACCATTACTCCTTGTTCTGTCCTCTTCTACCACTGAGAATAGTCTAGAACCATCTTCTTCGGAACCACCTCTCAGGTAGTTGAAAGCAGCTATCAAATCCCCCCTCATTCTTCTCTTCTGCAGACTAAACAATCCCAGTTCCCTGAGCCTCTCCTCATAAGTCATGTGTTCCAGACCCCTAATAATTTCTGTTGCCCTTTGCTGGACTCTTTCCAATTTATCCACATCTTTCTTGTAGTGCGGGGCCCAAAACTGGACACAGTACTCCAGATGAGGTCTCACCAATGTTGAATAGAGGGGAACGATCACGTCCCTCGATCTGCTGGCTATGCCCCTACTTATACATCCCAAAATGCCATTGGCCTTCTTGGCAACAAGGGCACACTGTTGACTCATATCCAGCTTCTCGTCCTCTGTCACCCCTAGGTCCTTTTCCGCAGAACTGCTGCCTAGCCATTCGGTCCCTAGTCTGTAGCGGTGCATTGGGTTCTTCCGTCCTAAGTGCAGGACCCTGCACTTATCCTTGTTGAACCTCATCAGATTTCTTTTGGCCCAATCCTCCAATTTGTCTAGGCATGTCTTTAAATTTTTGTATTTAAAGTTATAAGTATTGGCTCTATACTCTCTGTATTTCAAACTTGTGCTGTGCTTCTGGGTGTCACCCCAGACAGTTTGGCATCAGCACTGCCTAGCCTGCTTGATGGCCCATTAAGGATCATCAGCTATACAACTGACCTATTGAGAGAAGGCAGATAAATCCTGTGACTCAGCAAGGCATGCAGGGACATGCTTAAGTACAGAACTCTAAGGTTTTTCCATGTGCTGGGTAGCTTGTGTTCGGAACAAAGGAAGCACAAGCCACATGGCAAAAGGACTATAAAAGGGAGCTGCATCATCTCTATTTTGTCTTCAGTCCTGGTTCTTACCTCTAGAGAAACTTTGCTACAAACTGAAGCTCTGAACAAAGGACTAAATGACCCATCCAAGCTGTGGATGTACTCCAGACACTTGATTTGAACCTGCAGTTTATTCCATCACTACAAGCCTGAACCAAGAACTTTGCCATTACTGTATGTAATTGATTCCATTTAACCAATTTTAGCTCTCACCTGTGTTTCTTTCTTTTTTATGAATAAACCTTTAGATTTTAGATTCTAAAGGATTGGCACCAGCATGATTTGTGGGTCAGATCTGACTTGTATATTGACTTGGGTCTGGGGCTTGGTCCTTTGGGATCGGGAGAACCCTTTTTCTTTTACTGGGGTATTGGTTTTCATAACCATTCATCCCCATAAGGAGTGACCCTGGTGGTGATACTGGGAAACTGGAGTGTCTGAGGGAATTGCTTGTCTGACTGCTGGTTAGCCAGTGGGGTAAAACCGAAGTGCTCTCTGTTTTTTGGCTTTTTGGCATGCCTTAATAGTAAAAGAACTCCAGCTTTGGGCTGTAACTGCCCTGCTCTAAGCAATTTCTCCTGAACTGATACTCTCAGTAGTGTCCCGCCAGAGGCCGCTTCGATACAGATATGTAATCTAGTTTTTCTTTCCCCTACATCTCTAAAATCTATACTTTCCTTTCCCTCCCTGCATCTAAAACTTGCCCATAGCAGGGCATGTGGATTTTTCCATGCCCCCTCAAAATAAATAAATAAATAAATGGAGACACCATCCAACTTACTTCTCTTTTCCACTTACCTATCTCTTTTCTTTACATCCACATGTTGTCATAGTGCCCTTTGCCCCAGCTGTTAATGCCGGTACACACATCCCTCCATATGCCTGCACACCAGATACACAACTTCTCTCTCACACGCCCATTAGTATCCAGTCCCCACTTCCCCTCAAAAATCAACCCATTTCCATGAACATCAACAGCTGCCAGTGTGCAGCACTGCCACATACACAAGCTTAATACTGCAGCATTTGGCTTTGTTTCCTCAGTTGAGAAGACATGGATTGTAGCTGGATATTCTGTGTAGGGCAGGGTAACTCAGATAGAAGGACCCAGAAAGTTCCAGAACAGAGTTTGGCAGTTACCTGAAATGCTCAGTAACTGTTTCTGAGGCCTGGTTTACACTTAAAATTTAGGTGAACCTAGCTATGTTGCTCAGGATTGTGAAACATTTTGTGCCTAGAGCATTCTAATACCTAACCCCTGGTACAGACATGCCTAAGTCAAGAGGAAGATTCTTCTATCAACCTTGGAGAGATGGATTAACAACATTGATGGAAAAATCCCTTGATGAAGGAACTGCCTACATTATGGCACTACAGAAGCAGTGCTGTAGCTGTGCCCTTACAGTAGCTATAGTTAGACGTGGCCTGATGCTGTAATGGAAATTTTCATTATGGGCAACCGAGCTGGCAGGTGACTCCTCAGTCATGCTCTGAAAGCTGAGCCACTCAGAATGCAATGGCAAAAGTTACAGATATGGGAGATAAGGATATCCATGTGAACTTAGCGACTGATCAATGCAGGACCAAGAGATGCGTCTGCTGTGAGGTCTGGGCCCCAATCCCTCTACCGCTTTGCATATAGGTCAGTGCTATTCTAGCTTTATTTAGAATAATAAAATAATAGCATATCAGGGTTGGAAGGGACCTCAGGAGGTCATCTAGTCCAATCCCCTGCTCAAAGCAGGACCGATCCCCAACTAAATCATCCCAGCCAGGGCTTTGTCAAGCCTGACCTTGAAAACCTTGAAGGAAGGAGATTCCACCACCTCCCTAGGTAACCCATTCCAGTGCTTCACCAAACTACTAGTGAAGAAGCTTTTCCTAATATCCAACCTAGACCTCCCCCACTGTAACTTGAGACCATTACTCCTCGTTCTGTCATCTGCTACCACTGAGAGCAGTCTAGATCCATCCTCTTTGGAACCCCCTTTCAGGTAGTTGAAAGCAGCTATCAAATCCCTCCTCATTCTTCTCTTCTGCAGACTAAATAATTCCAGTTCCCTCAGCCTCTCCTCATAAGCCATGTGCTCCAGCCACCTAATCATATCTGTTGCCCTTTGCTGGACTCTTTCCAATTTTTCCACATCCTTCTTGTAGTGTGGGGCCCAAAACTGGACACAGTACTCCAGATGAGGCCTCACCAATGCCGAATAGAGGGGCATGATCACGTCTCTCAATCTGCTGGCAGTGCTCCTACTTATATAGCCCAAAATGCCATTAGCCTTCTTGGCAACAAGGGCACACTGTTGACTCATATCCAGCTTCTTGTCCACTGTAACCCCTGTGTCATTTTCTGCAGAACTGCTGCCTAGCCACTCGGTCCCTAGTTTGTAGCAGTGCATGGGATTTTTCCGTCCTAAGTGCAGGACTCTGCACTTGTCCTTGTTGAACCTCATTCGATTTATTTTGGCCCAATCCTCCAATTTGTCTAGGTCCCTCTGTATCCTATCCCTACCTTCCAAGGTATCTAACATTCCTCCCTGTTTAGTGTCATCTGCAAACTTGCTGAGGGTGCAATCCACGCCATCCTCCAGATCATTAATGAAGATATTGAACAAAACTGGCCCCAGGACTGACCCTTGGGGCACTCTGCTTGATACTGGCTGCCAACTAGACATGGAGCCATTGCTCAACTACCCGTTGAGCCCTCTGTTAGGATAATGTTTGGTCCACCATGGTATGTTTTATGGACGTGGAGGGAGAGTTGGAAAGGGGCATTTGTTACCTGGGAAATTTACATTTAGTTATCAGATAAGTGCTCTAAAATGGGATTATGTTTCACTTAAAAAGAGAGAATGAGAGTGAGGTGAAGTTTGTGATTTTTTTTGCCTGGTTTAGTTGGGCTTATATGGAGAAGATGGTTCTCTATAAAGTGAGAGTCTTATAGAGATCCAGGACATGTATATTTTATATGCTGATCCCAATCCTTATGCCACTTTGAATATAGACGACATACTTCTGTTTCACCAGCAACTGGGAGGACCAGTCTGCTATTGACCAAAAGGCTGGAATACTGTTGGCTGTGGTGATCCTCAGACTATTTATTTTGCTGATGGGGTTCTGAAGTTTTTTTTATGGAGTGAGACGCCGCCATTTCTAAAGCTTGGAAGAGACCAGGTGATATACACTATATCCCATGGTCACACTGTGCACAGTTAGAAATCATCTCTGAGAGAAGATCAGAAGGGAACGTGTTTTGATGTGTGTGCTAAAACATAGAAAATGTTATATGGAAACCTTATATTTGAATGTTTGTAATAGAAGAAAAATGGGAAGTTTGTTTAAGGAACACCATTAGATCTACTGTCTAATAGCTTTTGTTTAAAAGTTATTCATAGTATTCCCAGTACTATTGACAAAGTTTTATACTACTTACAATGTGTTTTATGTGTATGTTTGTTTTATTAAGAAAGTGCATGTTAAAAATTGAGTGGGAATTAATAACATCCATTTATCAGGGTTTTACATACGATACCCCTGAGGTTTAACTCTGTTAAGAGTTAAAAGACAGACCTCTGGTTTGTGCTTCAGCAAAGAGTTAAGCTGAGATGCAGAAAGAAGGGGACCATATAGTTATACAGAACATTGCCTTAGCATTCCCATCTTCCCAGTACATGTACACCCACATATTCACAATATCACCTTCTGCAGTCTTCACCTCACCCACAGGAGGAGGAGATGACAACCTTCACCCAGTCGTCCCTATTGCATGTGAAAGCACAACAAATGTCATCAAACCGGCAATCAAACCTCCCAGTCAGAAAAGCAATGGCAATAACAGCTCATCTCAGGACCAAACCTTCCTTCAGTAGGCCATCGCTGTTAATTATGCAGCTCAACATTGAGGACTTATCCAATGCCAAGTGTGATTACATCACAATGATCCTGCAGGCTCAAAACATTGATGTTCTTGCACTATAAGAAACATATCTGGAGAGTGAAGGACATTGATCAAAGATCAACAGATATGTCCTCCTATCTGCAAGCCATCATTCTAAATACGGACTTGTGATGTACATAAAACATGACCTTAAGGATTCTATCCAGGTCCTGCCTATCACGAGCCCATATTCAATCACCATCAGGATCTGTGATCTGAAAGTCATCAACATGTACAAGCCACTGTCAATGGAATGGCCATGTCCAACATTACCTACACTAAGCCATCCTACCATCCATGTTGGTGATTTCATTAACTACCATTGCCTGTGGGACTATAACAAGAATGACTGTGATGGCAAACAGTTGATACCCTGGGCATTCACTGAAGACCAGCACCTCCTCTATGATGCCAAAGTCCGTGGCATGTTCAGGTCGTCCCAATGGAGGAAGTGCTACATTCCTGACCTTTGTTTTGTGCCACATGACATCAGTAGCCACCCAATACCATCCACAAGCCCAGTTCTCAATGACTTTCCCAATAGCCATCACCTCCCAATCGTGATTTGCATAGGTCTACAAGTTGCACTCATTCTATCCCTCCACAAGCCATGTTGGAATCTCAGTCTGCTGACTGGTCATGCTGTATGGTGAGTGTTTAGGGCTCAATAAAGCAGTTTCCATCATATTCCACTGTGACCGGGTGCTTGGATGGGCCACACTGAGAATGCCACACTCAGGGCAGACTGCAAGAAATAGGGCAGACAATTCCAAAACTGGTGGTTTATTAGATTCACCAAGCCAGTAACAAAAGAGCTTCTTTAGTACCACACTGGTTAACAAGAAACCATACACAGTTCCCTTTAGGCATTCCAGCCCTTGATCCCCATCTAGACAACAATGTCTAATATTGTGAGGGGTTACTGAAAACTCTATTCACCATACTTAAAGTTCTACCAATCCCAAAGAATCAGACACTTACCAAAATATCACAGTCAGCCAATTCTTAGTAAACTAACTAAAAATGTATTAATAAAAGAAAAGAAGAGAGTTATTAACAGATAAGGAATCATATATATATATATATATATATACACATTTGATTTTCAGTGTTCTTAGATCAGGATCATAGCAGTGATGTTATAGGTGCTGGTTTGCAAAAAAACTCTCTGGAATCAATTCAAAGGACTATAGTACAATAGGCAGTTCAGGTATGGAGACTGTTAGTGTTTTTCCATGACTACTTGGAGTACTTGGAGATCTCAGTCCTATTGCTTAGACCGTCTCTGTTAAAGATTAAGCAGACCTGAGATGAAAGGATCCAGCCTGAGGTTTCTCTTTTATAGCTCTCTATCAGTTGACAAGCCTCCTCACAGAAATTGTCACAGCAGAGATTTTCTCTGGGGAAGAACAGACAATGTAGACAGTATATGGACCTTTGCTTTGAAGTTAATCTTCTATTTCCTATGCATGCACTGGTAAACTAGTTACACTATAAGACAACAGCTGGTCATTCATTATAACAGAGATAGTTAATCTGAAGACAATGAAGATAATATTATTAGTTTCCTGTAGTATCTCACATCTTTGATCTGAAGGTTAACTGAACCCCATTGCATACATAATGTAAAGCAATTAAGACATGAAATTACCCATGAAAGCTTATGCCCAAATAAATCTGTTAGTCTTTAAGGTGCCACCAGACTCCTCATTGTTTTTGTAAGCTCTAAAGTTTTACATTGTTTTATTTTTGAATGCAGTTATTTTTTGTACATAATTCGACATTTTAAAGTTCAACTTTCATGATAAAGAGATTTCACTACAGTACTTGTATTAGGTGAATTGAAATATACTATTTCTTTTGTTTTTTACAGTGCAAATATTTGTATTAAAAATAAATATAAAGTGAGCACTGTACACTTCGTATTCTATGATGTAATTGAAATCAGTATATTTGAAAATGTAGAAAACATCAAAAAATATTTAAATAAATGGTATTCTGTTATTGTTTAACAGGGCAATTAGTCGTGCGATTAATCATGATTAATTTTTTAATCGCTTGACAGCTCTACTTCTAACAAGATACAGGTAAACACAGTTGTAAATACACTTAGCAACTATTGTTTGATTCTTATCAATACAAAGTGAATGAATTGGGGATGGCGAATTAAAATTTATTTGATACCTCTCCATAAGTGGATTGTCTTGATTACAAATGCAATGCCTCTTGTTAAGTTATTATGGGTCATACATAGATTGGCTGGTCTGCCTGTGTCACACCTGCTCATTACCACCACTTCGTAGGCCTCCTAATATCAGCCACCAAATTGAACATTGCAAGGGGATTCAGCCACCTTGCTGGACAGAAGAGACCGAGGCCCTCCACCAGAAATATCAAACTACTAAAAGCCCCAAAACTACAATGGCACTGCCTGAGTCTTTCAACTTAGCAAGAAGAAAAAGATGGTTTAAAACCATGAAAGTGCTTGACCTCACAAGATCAAGCTGCAAAGCCTGGATGTTCCTTTGTCTTTTTAGGCAGTGCAGCTCCAGCAGCCTTCAAATTACCTCAAATAAGTGGAGATACCATCTCTGCACAGTTAATTGCCAGCTTCATGTGCCAATGGATAAAAGCTTCAGGCAGCAAGTCCACAAACACCTTTGCTGTGCAGTAAACCAATGCCAGTTGACTTCATCCCTTTCAGTCCCCTACACAGTAGATTAAGTGGACAAGGGTCTCTCCAAGGCTAAGTGTGGGAAAGCAGCAGGAATGGACAGAACATATCCAAAATTTCTGAAGAGTGTTGGTCCAAAGGCAGGGAGGTGGCTGGCAGACTTTTTCAGCAACATCAACTTTTCTGGCATAATACCAAAAGAGTGGAAGGTAGTTAAGTTCTTAGCCATTTTGAAGCCTGAAAAAGAAGCTATTGACCTCTGTGACGAAGTTCCTCCTCTACCTTGGTGGGTCTTGCACTTATTGGTGGATTTGCTCACCTCGGAGATTCACAGCAGCCCTCAGTTTGGCCGTTTTCGTGAACCCACAGTCCAGGTCAACTCCTCCTGTGTCTGATCAGGAGTTGGGATGTTTGGGGGGAACCCGGGCCCACCCTCTACTCCAGGTTCCAGCCCAGGGCCCTGTGGAATGCAGCTGTCTAGAGTGCCTCCTGGAACAGCTGTGCGACAGCTACAACTCCCTGGGCTACTTCCCCATGGCCTCCTCCCAACACCTTCTTTATCCTCACCATAGGACCTTCCTCCTGGTGTCTGATAATGCTCGTACTCCTCAGTCCTCCAACGGTACGCCTTCTCACTCTCAGCTCCTAGTGCCTCTTGCTCCCAGCTCCTCACACACGCACCACAAACTGAAGTGAGCTCCTTTTTAAACCCAGGTGCCCTGATTAGCCTGCCTTAATTGATTCTAGCACCTTATTGATTAGCTGCAGGTGTTCTAATCAGCCTGTCTGCCTTAATTGTTTCCAGAAAGTTCCTGATGATTCTGGAACCTTACCTGTTACCTTACCCAGGGAAAAGGGACCTACTTAACCTGGAGCTAATATATCTGCCTTCTATCACTCTCCTGTAGCCATCTGGCCCAACCCTGTCACACCCCAAAGACTGCAGGCCCATTTCCCTCCTTAGCAGTTGCTACAAACTGCTGGAGATACTCCTACTTCAAAGGTTACAGTCGCTACTGGAGGAACTAGTTCCCAAGGAGCAGGCTGGATTTAGAACTGTTCGTAACTGCTGTGACCAGGTGCTGGCTTAGCCAGTTACATAGAATCTGGCTACCAACAATAATTAAAAACAGCAGCAGAATTCATTGACCTTTCGTCTACATAAGATATTGTATGGCGCATAGGTTTCCTGATGAAGTTATCATTCATTCTCTTATGCCAATCAACAATCAGACTCATCACTGAGATGCTGAGTAACAGAAGATTCACTGTACACCTTGGTGAATCTGCCAGCAAATCATGGAGATCCATTTTAGCACCTGTACTGTTCAGTCTCTATATCAGCAACATTCTGGTCACATCATCCTGAAAATTCACTCTTGCAGATGACATTGTTCTAGCAACACAGAGCATCCTCTCTAACGGCCACAGAAAAGGTGAACAACAACCTCCAAACACTTGAAACATACTGCAAAGTTTGGTGATTGCATTGCCAGCTCCCATGTGCCGACTGAAACCCAAAGCTTCAGAAACACTCATCTCTACCTTGACACTGAGATTAATGCTGTGTTCAGGATTGTTAGTGGCTTTCTCAAATCAATGCCAATACTGAGGCTCCCACTTTGGGCAGGCATTATGCCAGCCAACATCAGGCAAGATTCTGCTGTGGTCTGGGACTACAACATGATCCTTGCTGCTCCAAACCTGCCAATATATCTAGACCTTAATTCACTACCGCTCTCCCAACCTGTATTCAGGAAGCCTTTCTGGATCCTTGTGTCAATGCTACAGGGCAATGGAAAGGATGCCAACACTTGCTGGCTCAAGTTGTGGGCCACTTGTGACCTCCCGAACAAAACCTGATTGAAGATCAATGAAAGAAATCCCAGGATTCTGCCTTCCCTGTAGGCAGTGGATTGCACTCAAGTGCATTAGGCCAGCACTTGGAAGATGTGAATATCTCCTGCACAAATGGAAAACCAAAGAATTGCCAAATTGTGACTGTGGTGATGTAGAAACCATGCGACACACCACAGACAATTGCTCCATTCACACTTATAGTGGTGGCACAACGGGGATCCACCTAGCTACCCCAGAAGCATTAGAGTGGCTTTTGAATCTCAAGATTCAATTATAAACCCAATCCATTGCTCTTCAGAAAAGAAAGACCCCACCCACAAGAAGTACCTTTGTGTCATCTCATGTGAGGTCCCTGGAGTGGATTTTTTAAACAGATTCTTGTGTTTATTTTTAGTAATAATTTGACTATTTTTCTATTACTGTATGTATTAAAGAGAAGAGGAAGCTGTCCCTTTAAGAATAGTGAGCTTCTCCAGTGGCTAGTGTGCACAGAGCGTCTGCTGCT
Organism: Lepidochelys olivacea; assembly: GCF_965140295.1. Lineage (NCBI taxonomy): Eukaryota > Metazoa > Chordata > Testudines > Cheloniidae > Lepidochelys > Lepidochelys olivacea. The sequence continues at coordinate 68,709,074 of NC_140411.1, read as the reverse complement.
GCTGCAAGAGGAGACTGAGCAGGGCTTGGTCTGCAAAAAGCTCCTAAAGCAAAAGGTTTGAATCCCACAATCAACAATGTTCTCTGTGAAAAGCTGAGTCTTGTTATTAAGGATGTAACACATTTGGGTGCTCCAGTCAGATTATTTTATTCTTGGTCCTTTTGAAAGAGTGCAGCTGTGCAGGCCACAACGTGGTGGCGACTGAAAACTTGCTGCTGGAGACTGAACCCTGTCTGTGTCTCTTAGTAGAGCAGGAGCTCCTTGCCATGACTAAATGGCTGCAAATTGCAGAGGATGATCAAACAAATATAAGGAGCAAAAAAAAAGCCTCCGAGGGTTGATGTAGCATTTAGAGTGTAAGAAGAACGAGGAGGACTTGTGGCACCTTAGAGACTAACCAATTTATTTGAGCTTAAGCTTTCGTAGGCTACAGCCCCCTTCATCGGATGCAGAGAATGGAACATACAGTAGGAAGATAGATATAAATACAGAGAATGTGAAAAGTTGGAAGTTGCCATACCAGCTCTAAGAGGCTAATTAATTAAGATGAGCTATTACCAGCAGGAGAAAAAAAACTTTTGTAGTAATAATCAAGATGGCCCATTTCAGACAGTTGACAAGAAGGTGTGAGTAACAGTAGGGGGATACTTAACATGGGAAAATAGGTTCAATTTGTGTAATGACCCAGCCACTCCCAGTCTTGTGCTTGTAATATGCTCCCTGATCCTGCAAGCTACACAATCTCCCTCTCTTTCAAACCCCATCTTTTCTTTCATTCCCTCTGCAATAAACCATGCCCCTCAACTAAGTAGGGTCGGGGGAAAGGAACTAAGATGATCTGGAGTGGTGCAGGTCATATACCGAGGAACAAGGAATGCAAAGTCATACCCAGAGAATGGGAGATTGTATCCTGGATGCAGTGACTCTGAAAAGGACTTAGGGGTCATAACTGAGAAGCAACTGAACTTGCGTACCCAATGTGAAACTGTGGCAAAAAAGGCTATTGTGATCCTGGGATATATATAAAGGTGGGAGTCATGAGTAGAAGGAGGGAGCTGATTTTACCTCTATAAACAGCACTGGTGTGATCAATACTGGAATACTGTGTCCAGTTCTGGTATCTACATTTTCAAAAGGATGTTGATAAACTGGAAGGGTTTAAAAAAGAACCATAAAAATGATCTGAGTGCTGAAGAATATGTCTTGCAGTGAGAAGCTTAAAGAATTTGGTCGGTTTATCTTATCAAAAAGAACATGGAAAAGTGACTTGATTATGATGTATAAGTACCTTACTGGTGACAAACTACTGAGTACTAAAAAGCTCTGTAGTCTAATAGAAAAAGGCATAACAAGAACCAGTGGCTGGAAGCTGAAATCAAACAAATTCTAATTTGCAATTAGGCACCATCTTTTAACAGTGAGGGTGATTAACCATTGGAACAAACTATCAAAGGAAGTACTGCATTCTCGATTCCTTGACAAGACTAGATTGCTTTCTGGAATAGATGCTTTAGTGAAACTCATTATTGGGCTCAGTACAGGGGTAACTGGCTGAAATTTAATATCCTGCGATATACAGGAGGTCAGACAAGATGATCTAATGGTCCCTTCGGTGAGTCTATGATGTGTGTGCTGTGCTAAAATCATAATGCCATAACCTGCTTTTGTATATTCCTCCCCCCATCTCCACTTTTCTGATGTAATTTCCCCAGCACCCTGGCTTGACACGTTCAACATATATTGTAATCTCTTTCAGAGAGGCACTATGGGTGAAATCCTGGCCCTACTGAAGACAAAATTCCTTTTGACTTCAATGTAGCCAAGATTTCATTCCATGTTTCTACTATCTGTGTGCATCATGCACACTGAGATGATAATAACAAGGTGCCATAAGTATTCCTCATTGTTTTAGCAATAATAAAGAAGATCCCTGGTTTACAACTGCCAAAGGATTTCTGACTATGTAAAGTGGTTATCTGTAAGAAGTGCTCATCTTATTGGTATCTTGCCTGACAGATTTCTAATATTGCTTGTCTGAGTCCATGGCTATCACTGTGACCATGTATCTCTGGCTGTGCTCATCTACAACAACTATGTATGGTACAACATACTTCCAATTTAAAAAAAAAAACTGTTGTTAAGGAGGTGGCTTGATTGACTTACTCATTTATAACAATAAGAAACGTTTCTTCAGAGAGAAAAATAAGCTATTAAACCGTTTGAAAGTAGAGCTTGAAGAGACATTAGTAGGATCCTCTACATTTCTCCATTGGCTCATAAAATAGAGGATCAGCTGCTTTCTTGACTCAAAGGTCAGAAAGATGTTTGTTGCACTCCAGGGGTTGAGCACACATGGTTCGAGAATAGATAAATTTAATGAGGAGTAAGTCAACTGAGTGAAAAAAGAAGCAGTGGGAGGTAAAGAGAAAAGCATGTCTCTTAACTTACGAGCTTGGGGGAAATGTCTGACTGAAGGACACGCTAAAAATTAGTACAGCACACAAATCAAAATTATCTGTACATTATCGCTCAGTGTTATAAACTCTCTTATAAATTCACTTTTTTAATTCAACAGTTGCATTATAAATTACAGCAAGAATGATTTTTCCAGTAGCAGATTTGGCTAGGACAGGGGGAATAATCACTACATACCACAAAATGTCAAACCATTCATCTCTCATAGGGAGGCACAGATTGAGAAAAATGAATCATTATGAATGTGAGTTGAACATTTCTGATCCTTCAAATCAAAATCTTACTAAAGCTGAACAAGATGAAGAATAGTAAAGCAGCTGGTGAAGCTGAGATAACTGTTGATATGATCAAGGCAGTGGCTTCAGACATGTGTTTACTGGGAGAATACCATATGACTGGAGAATGGGATTGATTGTGCCTCTTTGGAAAGGTAAGGATGATGGAAATGATCCAAACACATACCAGGGCATCACCCTTTTAATGTAGCCTCTCAAAGTCCTTTGAGACTTGAAGGCAAGGTTGAGATACAAGGTGGAGGAAAATAAAGGAGGGAACAACATGGCTTTAGGAAAGGAAAGAGTACTAATAGACACAATATCTGCAGTGAGTCAGAAGCTTGAAAGCATGATAAATTGAGAGCACAGCTACTGTGTAGAATTTATTAATCTTGAAAAACCATATACCTTTCCAAGCAACAGTTCAGTCTTCCCTTTATACAGCTTTGGCCTTTGACTTTCAGATTTCCAGCACAGGTAATCCGCAGACAATGTTTTTGTCCTCAGGGCATAACTTGAAAAGACTGGGGTTTGGCATAAGCGGAGGAGGGACTATTTTCATTCACCTCTTCTAGGGATTCCCAGGAAAACGTCTTATCATTGTACGTTCAGAACGTCCATTCTTGTCTGGTTCATTGCTCCTTTGAAATTAGCATGTCCCAGGTTTACATCCCATCTCCTGTTCTGGAGCAGTTGCATACAATCCTGGCCCACAACAACGTATAAACCATTCATAGAGAAAACTAACATATACTGATGACAGCAAAGAAGAATTGTTAAATGTGGTATCAGAGTGGGCATCTGTGCTTGGAGACCATGGTTTACAGGTAAACACAAAGAAAACTGAAGTTATGCAAGCAGGGAAGGTGGAAAAAGATCTATGGATTACATTTTCAGGAGAGAAGCTGAAGCAGAAGAAAGAATTTTTGTACTTGAGAAGTAAACTCAGAGCCATTACAGAGAGATCTAGATAACTGAAAAGAAGAACCCACTGTGTCTGCATGGCAGTAAAAAGGTGTCAGGAGTATTGTGCGGCCTCCAGTTAAGTAACATACTGAAAAGTGTATGCTGCATGTGTTTGTCCCTACCTGATTTATGGTTTAGAAAAACTGGGTCTTTTGGAGATGGAAGAAAAGAAGATGCAGATAGTAGAAAATAATATAATGTGGAGAATGGCAGGCAAGCAGAGGGTACACAGAGTGCACATGGAAGAATTTAAGGAGAAGGTGAGTTTGACGTGCTCAGTGATTGATAGGCTTGAGAGCACACATTTGAACTAGGCTGGACATGTGATAAGACTGGGAAAAGAACAAACAGCAAAGAAAGCCTGGAAGGAAGAGGACAACAAGGAAGGACACGGAAGACCGAGAATAAGATCTAAAGATTCTGGCACAAGAAGTTTGAACAGAAAAGGACCTATAAACCCATGCCATGGACTGGAAGGAGTAACAAAGAATTGTGACACTTCTGACCCCATGTTAATGGGAAAAGGAGTCAAGAAGCGATTTAGATCTTGGAGTATTAGATACACTGTGCCTTTAAATCCTCTCTCTCTCTCACACACACACACACTCTCAGAACTGAAAGTACAGAGACTAGATGCAGACATTTTGACATCAGAAATGGAAGAAATCACATCTTTGAGCTTAAGGCAGGCAAAAAGATCAGATGGGTTCTCAACTAAATATAAGATATTTAAAGACACATCTTATATCTTATCTTACTGAATGCTTGAAACCAAATCTCTTCCAAACTGGCTAAGAACTGCTGTTATTTCTTTATTAATGAAAATGGCATTTTCTGATATCTGGTTCATAAATATCTTGTTACTAAATATGGATCTTCACATTTTGGAAAAGAAACCAAATGAGGATGCCCCAATGAGCAAAATTTTAAATACCAGACTACCAAGAAAGGATCTAATTCACCCATAAAAACTGGCTTTACTAGGGGACATATGGCCTAGAATATTCACCAGCTAACACAGCCCATAGATTTTTGCAGTGCTTTCTTTATAAAACCCCTCCAAATAGTGCATTTTTTGGTGACTTGGAGACCTTCAGATAGGCGGAATGGGATTACATGCCTGCAGCAATGGGAACAGAAATTTAAAACCTAGTTGGTTTCTGCTGTTGGAAACCTATCTCTGATTCTTGGAGAATTTAGCCTTCAATGCAATTAAAAGGACTGTGAAAGCTGATCGAAGGATATAAACAGTTAACATTGTCATTAAAAAGAATTGGAATAAGATTGTAAAACTCTTGTGCCCAGGGGTGGTGACACTTTTCAGGGTTACCCGAGGTGTCGGGGGTGAATCTGCTCACAGTGGCAGAGAGCCCTGTCTGTGCCCACCAAAGGAAGCTCCTCCCAGCAACCAGCTGCTGGCAACACCTGCACCCTGTCCTGGGCTCTGCAAGCCCCATCTTTTCCTCTGCAGGCTAACAATTTATGCACCCACTTTGTTACACTTGAGTGTCCAGTCCCTTGTCCTCAGGGCACCTGCAGTGTACACTGATCCGCTGCCTTCATAAAAGCTGTGCACTCCAGTTTACTGGCTTCATCTCAGTTCATCAGTCTCCCTAGCACTAGGAATTTAGATGTGTCTGGAGCAGGGATCGGCAACCTTTGACACATGGCCTGTCAGGGAAATCTGCTGGCAGGCCGGGACGGTTTGTTTACCTGCAGCGTCCACAGGTCGTGGTTCACCGTTCCAGGCCAATGGGGGCTGTGGGAAGCGGTGCGGGCCGAGGGATGTGCTGGCCACTGTTTCCTCCAGCCCCCATTGGCCTGGAGCGGTGAACCGCAGCCAGTGGGAGCTACAATCTTCTGAACCTGTGGACACTGCAGGTAAACAAACCGGCCCAGCCCGCCAGCAGCTTTTCCTGATGGACCACGTGCCAAAGGTTGCTGACCCCTGGTCTATAGCAAAACCAAGTTGGAGTTTATATAACAGAACTTAAGATAGATCTTCAAATAAAAGTAAGTATAAGGATTTGGAAACATAAGGTTAAGGGCTGGCCTTAGGGAAAATGGCGCCTGGGAAAACTTGTATTTTGGTGCCCCTGGCTCCCATGGGCAGAGTGCCCCCCATTGCCCTAGCCTCTGGTCCCTGTGGGCTCCCCATGCTCCCCACCCTTCCTGTGCCCCTAACTCCTGCAATCTTCTTCCTGACCGTATTGGTAGGCCACCTGGGTGACCACCCAGGGACACCCTTTGTGGGGAAACCGACCTGGACGCACAGAGCTGCTGGCATAGCTGCTCACTCCTCCACCACCCAACACTGCTCATCTGTGCATCCCTAGGGGATTGTGATGGGGGGAGCAAGGAGCAATGTCAGGGTTCCTTGCATCCAGGTCAGTTTCCCCACCTGAGATGTGTAAGTGGAGGGCAGAGAGCAGCATCTCGTGATGCTCACCTCACAGCACAGCCCAAGTGGGAAAAGTGACCTGGATGCATGGAGTGCTTGGTGTTGCTCCTTGCTTCCACCCCTTACAGCCCCCAAGAGGGGTGGAGGAACATTGGGCGGGGAAGCAGTGTCTGTGTATCACAACTCACCCCTCCCCCACATGTTCCTCCAACAGGAGGAAGCAGGGAGAAATCTGGGCGCCCCCCCAAGCAGCACTCCCCTGCCAGCTGGGAGCAGTTTCTGACTCTACATCAGCAATGTGCACCTCTGTGCTGCTGCAGGGTGCCCCCTTGACTATGGCACCCCTGGGTGGTTTCCCAGGTGGTCTACCAATAAGGCCAGCCAGAAAAGTTACAAGTAAAAGAAAAACCTAAACCATAATCTATAGCCTATACTTATAAACAAGTAACTTCCCTGCTTAATAAGGTATTTCTCACCCAATGGTTAGTTCTTACAGAGCTTGGCCACACCAGAAAGCTGGGAGCCCCCTTTTCTGAGATGGCCCCACTGGCAGAATGTCTCTTCCTTAATGGATCAAATTTTGTTCCCTTCCCTCCCCTCTTTTCTTTTACAGTTAAAGATTATTGTCTCTTGCCCCAAGGGGCCCTTATTCAGAGACTTTTCTTGGGGTTCTTTTGTTTTTGTAAATCCTCAAGCCTGCACCTGGCCCAGATAACAAAGGAGAGGGTGAGTTGGCCTGATGTACCAATAGGAGCAGGCTGCACTATCCATAAGGATGATGCAATCTGCATAACTGGGAGCACAGAGAAAAAGTGCAACTCCCTGGGCTACAATCCTTCCCCAGGTTCCCCTTGAGTTGGTGGTGCTCGGTACTGCCCTCTAGTCAGGACTATGCCAAAGAGGCACAGTGTAGCTTAGAACTTGTCAAAGTTTATTCGCAGTTGGGAAGAAAGATCGCTACAAAGAAATTCAAGGAACCTATTTCCTCCAGAGACTGAGAGCGCTGACTGTGAGTAATTATGACCTGTCAACAAGGTTCTGTCTTTTTCTAAGCTATTTTTGGAAATGTATGTCCCACCTCTTCACTGTTCTCAGAAAGTATTTGTGACAATGCTTAAGACTAAAATCAAATAAATTAATAAGGCAACCCCCCTAAAGAGTAAACCTGTGAGACCAGGACAGAAAATACAGAAATCACATGATCATGATTGTCACTACCATTTTCAAAGCAAACAGTTTATCAACTGGCTAGAGAGGATGAATAACTTGGGCAGGTTGGATAATTATCTGAGGGGGGAAAAACAACCATGAATACGCAAGCAAACAGCAGTAGAAGTTGGCCCAGATCTCTTAGCTAACAATCTGTTAAGAAAGAAATCACCCTGGATATACAAGGCTCAGTCTACTCCACCTTTGCACTGCTGTATCTCAAAGTTTGGCCCTATATCCTTAACACCAAAGGATTTTTATTTCCCTGGGAGGAAAAATCCAGATCCAGATGCTTGCTTTGGAAATTATTTTCTGGATAATTTAAAGTGAAAGGTTGGATTAATATGCCATGCACATACAAGAGAGGCAGCATAGCCTAGTGGACTGAGTAGAGCCTGGAACTACTGACATGAACTTTCAACTCTTCACTGAGTTGCTTGACAGCATTGGCCAACATACTTTCGCAGCAATATGGTATTGTCTTCTTGAGGCCTGGTCAGAAAGCTATAAACAGGACACCGGGTCGGGGGGTGGGAGCTCAAAAAGAGAGATCTAGGAAAGATTCAGACTGTTCAGACTCTCCTTGCATTTGTTCATTCAACAAAATGTATCCTGCTTCATTACTAGTCAGAATCTAGCACTCAGAACATGGCACCCATCAAAAGTTCAGGGGGGAAACACTTGAATTGGCACACAATTCTAATTCTAATTCAGCAAATGAATATGAATAGGTGTGGAAAGATGCTGATCACCTCCTGATTGGTTTCATTCCCCATTGACTACAAATGCTGTGAGGGTATTCAGGGCCATGCAGGATTGGGCCCATGTCGAGTGTTATTCTGTAAACATATGGCGGTGAAACTTTTAGAGCAAATAATAAAGAAAATTTCTGAAACCTCCGAGACTGAGGCAAACTTTGATGTGATTTAAAATCTGTGATATTTTGGATAAATAGCTCTTTGCTCTTTAGACCCATCTGCACTCCTTACTAACCCAATGGAGTTTAGCCTGAGCAAATACAGCAGATTCAGGGTCTTTGTGATTTTTGATTTCCAAGCTTACCTGTAGGGCTATTTAAATAGCTGACTTTGTTTAGCATGCTTAATTGCTCAAATGGTGGCTATCGCCTCATTACACAAATGGTCTTTGATATGCATAGATCTCTGTTGTGTCTTAAAAAGAAAAGGAGGACTTGTGGCACCTTAGAGACTAACCAATTTATTTGAGCATAAGCTCTCGTGAGCTACAGCTCACTTCATTGGATGCATTCAGTGGAAAATACAGTGAGGAGATTTATATACACACAGAACATGAAAAAATGGGTGTTTATCATGCACATTGTAAGGTGCCACAAGTACTCCTTTTCTTTTTGCGAATACAGACTAACATGGCTGTTACTCTGAAAACTGTAAGGAGAGTGATCACTTAAGATGAGCTATTACCAGCAGGAGAGTTGGGGTGGGGTGGGAGAAAACCCTTTGTAGTGATAATCAAGATGGGCCATTTCCAGCAGTTAACAAGAACATCTGAGGAACAGTGGGGGGCGGGAGAATAAACAAGGGGAAATAGTTTTACTTTGTGTAATGACTCAACCACTCCCAGTCTCTATTCAAGCCTAAGTTAATTGTATCCAATTTGCAAATGAATTCCAATTCAGCAGTCTCTCCTTGGAGTCTATTTCTGAAGTCTTTTTTTTTTTTTTTTTGAAGAATAGCCACTTTTAGGTCAGAAATCGAGTGACCAGAGAGATTGAAGTGTTCTCCGACTGGTTTATAAATGTTATAATTCTTGACATCTGATTTGTGTCCATTTATTCTTTTACGTAGAGACTGTCCAGTTTGGCCAATGTACATGGCAGAGGGGCATTGCTGGCACATGATGGCATAGATCACATTGGTAGATGTGCCAGTGAACGAGCCTCTGATAGTGTGGCTGATGTGATTAGGTCCTATGATGGTGTCCCCTGAATAGATATGTGGACACAGTTGGCAACGGGCTTTGTTGCAAGTAAATGAGTACTTGTGGCACCTTGGAGACTAACCAATTTATTTGAGCATAAGCTTTCGTGAGCTACAGCTCACTTCATTGTTGTTGTGTCTTAGCTGATATTATTCAGATAAATGACAGGTTTCAGAGTAGCAGCCGTGTTAGTCTGTATTCGCAAAAAGAAAAGGAGGACTTGTGGCACCTTAGAGACTAACCAATTTATTTGAGCATAAGCTTTCGTGAGCTACAGCTCACTGCATTGGATGAAGTGAGCTGTAGCTCATGAAAGCTTATGCTCAAATAAATTGGTTAGTCTCTAAGGTGCCACAAGTACTCCTTTTCTTTATTCAGATAAATGACACCTGATTACATTGCTTTTCAATAGCATTAACTTACATGTTTGTAGGAGTCTGGTGGGATTGAGTTTTATAGCCACTTCAATTTGTACGCTTTTGACATTGCTTTGGGATAACTTGTCTAATTGCCTGTTTCCTCATCAGAATGGAGGATGTTTTGAAGCTGACATCAGTGTGGACATTATGCTGAGTGGTTTCTTTGGCTTGTTATAAACAGGAGTTTACTGTTGTTAGTCTTTTTGTACTTGTCATTGAATCTTGTCTCCGTGCACTAAATGCCTCTATTTACATATTAAGAACGTCATGGAAAAACAGAATATGCATTAAATAAAAATTCATAAAAGGACCACCTATCTGGCTATCGATGGGAGAGATTGCATCCCCTGATTATTCTAATGCAGATCATTCTATAAAGAATCATAGACTTTAAGGTCAGAAGGGACCATTATGATCATCTAGTCTGACCTCCTGTACAACGTAGGCCACGGAATCTCACCCACCAACTCCTGTAACAAACCCCTAACTTATGTCTGAGCTACTGAAGTCCTCAAATCATGGTTTAAAGACTTCAAGGTGCAGAGAATCCTCCAGAGACAGCAACCATGATAAAAGGGGCTGAAAGAACAAAATGTTAAAATATCTTTCCAAATGCAGTTTTTTCTGGTGACAATTTGTTTTCAGAAATTAACTTTTGGTGCATCTGAGATGAAAACAGTGATCATGTCTGAACAGGGGCTCATTTTGAATAATTAGAAAACGAATGAACCAGTGAGTCCAATCCTGCATTCCTTGAGAATCCAAAAGTCCCATTGACTTGAGTAGGAGGCTTGGGCAGGCAGTGTTTGAAACACCTTTTCTAGCCCCTTCCCTTACAAAGTGCAACCAGCAGTACGGGATACTCTGTCTCCTGGGGTGTTGCTGAGTTTCCCTGCTGCCCTAGGGTCAGGGATGGGCAACCAATGTCCCAGGCCGCCTGTGTGCGGGCTTGTGGCTATGACTGCCAGTAATCATCTTTGCCTGTAGCTTTGCCACTCCCCCATCGCCACAGGACTTTTGAAGAGAGATGTGCATGAGTGACATGTGTGTGAAGTTCATTAAAGAGTTGTTGCACTGGGACAATCCTATTCTCTCGGCTGCTGAAGTTTGGCCCAGTGGCACAAAGACTGTTACAACAGGAGGCTCCTTTAGCTGCAGTGGATAGCCATGACTCCTGTAGTGCCCCATCATGCGTTTCACCTTCCACAATACGTTGCTGTACTGCTTTTCAAGCCGTTGGACCAATGTATGGTCTCTTTCGCCTTGGCTACCAGAACAGTCTTTGTATGCTTGGGAGGGCAATCCCTAAATCACTGTCAGTTTCCGCACTTCTGGTTATCCTCACCTAGTTTAGCCCACCTGCCAAGGCAGCTTACTGGGGTATGGCTGCTGTCGCATACTTACAGCTTCTTGGAGCCACAGATGAGAGCTGGGTGTACAGTGAGGACCAGAGAGGAAAAGAACCACTCAAGGAGTGCGGCAGTTTGAATCACTCAAAGGTACTACCTCTCCCATGCACCCCAGGAGGTCTGAGTACACAGGGATTAAAAGTCCAGGCCCAGTACATACCTGTGTTGAATGTATGCCACTGTTGTCATAAGCATCTCACACCCATTATGAAGTATATCCGCTCTTTTCTTTAGTGTCTCAGCAAACAATGGAGGCAGAACAGTCTTCCCCCTGTACACTTCATTTAGAATTGTGCTTTCCCTTCGAGCTATCCAGCTCTTCTGACTGGTGCAGGGATTGGCTGGACTGGACCACCCTTATGCTGCCTCTTTTGTGCTCTTTACGGCCGATTACTGACAGTAGTGCTAGCTCTGCACTGTCTGCCTGAGTTCAAGGATTCCCAATTTTGCCAGGATAAAAAACAACAGTGGTCTTTTCTCCTTCCTTCCTTGTCCCTAGTGGCAATCCATGGAGTAATCTAAAACAAAGTGTCAGACCATGACCATGCATTAGTATAAAATAGACCGATTTCTTCCTTCATCTCTACTTATGCAATTCCGTTGACTTCACAATGCTGCACAAGTATAAATCAAGATAGAATTTGGCTCAAAGAGAAAAAGAAAGGGCAGAAGAATGCCAAAAGAAGAAAGAATTGATTTAGCAAGATCAGTCTCTAGAAGACCAAAGAACAAAGTGTCACCCTTTCAGGGTAATTTCACCTGTATTTCCCCACTGTGGTCCCTCAAGGGCACCCACCTAAAGTTTTCTGGTTTCCAATGGTCACCTCGCAGGAGTTGGGACGTGTATCTCACTCCCTTATGATCAGTGATTTAAAGCTGCACAGCTTCCTGCCATAGACTGCAATATCTCCAGCAAGCCGCTCTGCCCAAAAGCCCTTGCTTTTCTTTCTCTCTGAGGGCTAGGAACAGTGTATTGCTAGCAGTTACAAGTTACCACCCAGCTCCTGTTAAGCAACCACATTTGTTCTTAAGGTAAAGCATTACACAGAAAGCATATAAAAACAATAAAAGAACATACACACATGCTAAAAAGCTTACCAGAGATCAACCCCAACTCCAACATAGGGCTCTGGTACATGTCAGTCCTTCAAACTCCACAACTGGGTTTTCCCTGTGGTTACAAATTCATATCAGTTTTTAGATCAGGAACCAGTACAAGGATGGGGAGATCAGTCAATTCTTTATATAGCCTAGGCCTTTGATCTCCAGTATACAGGAAAAAGTAATCACCAGTTGATGGCTCTCTCCCCAGGGTGCAGCTTCAAATGGCTGAGGGTTTTTGCATAACTGGTGTTGTGGTATTACCCATCCTCCAGGGATTCCCCAGGAAAACCATTTCACACATATTGTCTCAGAAGTCCTTGCTTGTCTAGCATATTTCAGTCCACTCATTTGAATTCTTTGCACTTCCTAGGTCTCACATCTGTCACAGGAATACCATGTGAAGGTGCTTCATAATACGGGTTGCTTTGTTGCCTTGTCTTCCCTGGTACAGTACTTGTATAAGCCTGCAAGGATACAGGTCTTTCTAAGTCACTCCATGACAGCTTATGGGTCTTTGCTTTGCCACAGTTTGATAGTAGCCATCATGCCAGACAAGAGCGGAGGAGCCACTAAAGTTTATCTTGATATGGATGTCTGTGTTGTCTTCCAAGAAATGTGTTATTTGAGATAAGGGTATCCGAAGATGTGTTATGCACTCTATTATTTCCAGTGACTTTTTTCCAAAATCATAACAATGCTGGACATCTTCAAAGAATATGCTTGCTTTCACATCTCATCCAGCACTGATTCAAATCCTTAGGGAACAGAACACTCAGTCATTCAAGGGTCACATAAACAGCTCTAACATATGTAGAGAAGAATAAAAGGATTTGAAACCAGCCATTATGCTTCCCTAGGCAAGCGCCCAGTTTGCCAGAAAGGTCATGGGAGAATGACAAGGAGGTATTCATACATTATGTTGGTCATGTGAAAGATGTATATGACTGTAATATTATCAGCTAGCAAGTTCTTTTCCCTTAATGAGAGAGAACTTAATCCCTTGTGAATTGCAAAGAGGTGAAATTGAAAAATACAAATAAAAAAGAAAGAAAAGATACATTGGAATTGGAAAAGGTTCAGAAAAGGGCAACAAAAATTATTAGGGGTATGGAAAGGCTTCCATATGAAGAGAGATTAATAAGACTAGGACTTTTCAGCTTGGAAAACAGACAGCTAAGGGGAGATATGACTGAGGTCTATAAAATCATGACTGGTGTAGAGAAAGTAGATAAGGAAGTGTTGTTTACTACTTCTCATAACTCAAGAACTAGGGGTCACCAAATGAAATTAATAGGCAGCAGGTTTAAAACAAATAAAAGGAAGTATTTCTTCACACAACGCAGAGTCAGCCTGTGGAACTCCTTGCCAGAGGATGTTGTGAAGGCCAAGACCATAACAGGGTTCAAAAAATGACTAGATAAGTTCATGGAGGATAGGTTCATCAATGGCTATTAGCCAGGGTGGGCAGGAATGGTGTCCCTAGCCTCTGTTTGCCAGAAGCTGGGAATGAGCGACAGGGGATGGATCACTTGATGATTACCAGTTCTGTTCATTCCCTCTGGAGCACCCAGCACTGGCCACTGTCATAAGACAAGATACTGGGCTAGATGGGCCTTTGGTCTGACCCAGTAGGGCCATTCTTATGTTCTTATGTCTTCACTAGCAACGTTAAAGTGCTGCCGCAGCAGCACTTTAACCTGGTTGTATAGTCACGGCACCAGTGCTTGGAGAGAGCTCTCCTGGTTGTGTAGTCACGGCACCAGTGCTGTAAAAAAACTACCCCCACGCGGGAAGTAGCTACCAGCACCCATCACTCACGGGGGTGTTTTTTCACACCCCTGAGTGCGAAAGTTTCAGCGCTGTAAAGTGGCAGTGTAGACAAGGCCTAAGTATTGCTCTCCGCCAGGCACCAGGAAAGCGAAGATGCTGCGCCATCTGGGTTTGATGGAAAAGAGGCACAGAACTGTGTGTGCCATGTGCATCTTGATAGAACTTCAGCCCAAATTGTTTTATTATTTTCCTCAGCATGACATATAGGAGGGATGGTCAAAATCAGCCTGGCAGACCATGCATGAGAACTGTCTCTGGACAGATAAGCAATTTATCAAAATCACATTCTCTGATCTCTTGGGACCAAATGCTGTTCCCATTGAAATTAAAAGTTTTGCTGTTGAGTTCAATGGGAACAGGCTTTGACATTTGGAGAGGAAACAACAAAAGCACTCAAGCAAGGGCTCAACCACTCAACCACAGGTATCAAAGGCTGCTGACTCATGTGTGAAAATCAGCAGACATCTGATCTTTGTCCATTGCAAGGGGGAAATCACAAATCAATGAGGCTAGAACAGTCTTTGTACCATATCCAACTTGTAAGTCCATCTGCAAAGAATCAAAGAAATGTAAAGGCTCCAGATTACCTTAAAGTCCTCAGTCCCTTGGTTAGAATGCTCCAATCAGTATATGTTCATAGTCCAGAGTCTGGAACAGGAATCAAAAATACTGTTTAAACACCTTCCATCCCCCCCACCCCTCCCCTCTTGAGAACTCCGGACCAACTTAACAGCACAATACATATGCTAACAAACTTAACCAAAACCTTTGTTTAAGTTTGTTAGCATATGTACTGTGCTGTTAAACCCATGTAAAGAATGAATGCCCTCCCTAGCTGTGTTATGCTCCTTTAAGGAGCAGAGTGCAGCTCCACCCACCCACCCACCCCCTCTGAGGGGCGGGGGCTAGCCTCCCCAAGTCTTTCTGGAACCCTGTACTCGCTAAAAAAATCTCTTGCCAGTACTGTGTACTGGAGTGTACCACCCTGCTTGCCCTCCTGGCTGTCCCCAATAGTTTAAGCCCACAATACACAATCTAGCTCCCTAGTTCCCCATATTAGAAGCAGTGAAAAGGATCCACTCTGCCAAATCAAAGTGTGGGGCCAAAAGCAAAATCAAACTGAGATGAGAGCAATAGTGAAGAGTGTGAAATGAGATTAGAACATTGCTTTCTTCATGTGTCTCCTTTTTTCTATAACTATAACAAAAGTTTCTTAATCTCATTTCTTCTCTGTCTATGGCCACCCAGTGACAATGTCTCCAGACAGCTTCTGTTCTCAAATAAGCTGCCAAGTAATATAAATAAAAATTAGATAGCACGAAGGCCTCCTTTAACACTGACTTTTCCATCATTCTCATTTTAATGTGAACCCTTTTCTCTGCCCAAACAAGTGTGAACTGTCCTGTTTATTTTCTTTTAAAAAGCTGGTTTGATTCAGTATCCAAAGCATCCAAAAGAGATAATTTAGCCTGGGAAGCCAAATCATACATATTGTATTTATTTAGCCACTTCAGCTAAAGAAAAGTGGCTTCCAGAAGGTAAGCTTTTCTGAAAGATTACAATTAGTTACAGGAAATTTGGCCTTGAACCATGTTTCAGGGTTAGAAGTAGTATTAACTGCAAAGCATTTAACTGAGCTCTCTATTTGGAATGTGAAGAGGGGTGCCAGCTGGGCCTTCATTTGTCTATTTTCTCCTATACAAATGGCATAGAATTTAGAACCAATGGTTCAGGTAATTCTAGAAGACAAGATGACAGGGTAACAGTGTTCATGAATAGGCAGACTGTGGGCCAAATCTGGACTGCCGGCCACTTTTGAATGGCCCCTCACATCTTTTTATTTACTTATTATTATCATTATTGTTCTTATTTTTTATTATTTTCTCTGAAGTGTGGACCTTGACTGTACTTTGACAAGAAATTTGGACCTTGACAAAAAATAATTGACTACCCCTGTAGAATGTACAAAGGATGATGTCCTCTGTGTAATGCCCTTCTTATAGAGGCTGTACGGACAAGATGAAAGGGACTTGGGGGAAAGGAGGTGATCCCTGACACTCATTCGGATGTACTGATAGCCTGAGAGTATGACATATGTGCCTCACATCTATTCATCTCATGTATGCCCATTGGAACTTAAAAATCTTCTTGGAACTGAGAGATAGTGGCTGACGTAAATCATTGGACTGGGGTGACAGGAAGACATTGAGTGTGCATTAAGGAGCAGAAGCCAAAATTCACACCTTTCTGCCCATTTAGGCTCCTAAATCCATTAGGAAACTCCTTAGATGTGACCTGGTTTTCAAAGGTACTGAGCACCTACAACTGTTGCTGAAGCCAATGGGAGAACCTGTGACTTTCAGTGGGAGTTGGCTGAAAAGGGTTCAAAATAATTACAAAAAAGAAATAGAAATTGATAAGGATAAATACAAACAAAAATGCACATAAAGGTCCAAGTTAAATACGACTTATGGATCCATAACATCTGGGGTCTTTTAAAGCTGGTTTTGGTTTTGGTTTTTTTCTTAATGTAAAATGTACTTATTTTTTCAACATCTAAGCCAAGATATAGCCACCCGAATATAAAAAAAGTCTACTGGTCTCCTGTTAATCGAGCCTTGCCAATAACTGTCTGAAGTCCAACAATAGCAGCAGTGAGGCCCCAATTCAACCGTTCATCTCTATCCAGCAGGTGATGAAATCACATTGACTTCAATGTGTCCTTTAAAGTGCAGCAAGTCTTAAGTGATTTGCTGCACAAATACAGACATGAGCACATGCTTTGCCAAACTGGCCCCTACCAACCCAAACTCAGCCCTCTGCCACACCTTTCACCTCAATGTGGTGTACTCATTGCCTTCATCCCACACCCTTTGCTTTTAACTGGGTGTGAATATCAAAGATTATTGGGGCAATTTAAATGTTAATACCATTATTAAACATGGGAAATTTTTCCTTCTTTCCATTCAGCCTTTTCCACAAGGATTTTAAACATGAAAGCTATGTTAATGTGATTTAAAGCAGGATAGCCAAGATAAAAAAGTCAGGAAAAACAAAACATATGTTTCCTGAAGCTACACTGAAAATCCTGTATGTTTTAAAGCACACATTAAACAACATAAACAGAAATATATGTTAAGTTACACTGTGATGGTAAATCAAAAGCAACTGTTGTCCAAAAGACATCTGGATATTTATTTAGTCATAGCAAAACAAACGAAAGCGGTAACTTGCTCACGTACATAGCTCATCTGGAGCCTGTTCTGGAAATATCAGGTTATCTTTCATTCTGTTTCCTGGTGCTCCAAGAGGTGAGAATTTTCTCCCTTTTCCTAAATTCCTGGCCATCACTGAACTCCATATGTTTGGTTTATTATTTTATAGGAGTCTTTCTGAACATCTACTCCTTGTAATCAGCCCTTAAATCTTCCGGCTGAAAGGCATAAAGGTGGTCCTTTGCTTTTGGCTGCTGCATCCCTTTCATCTAATAAATAGACAGCCTCTTGTATGTAGTTTTCCCCTTGCTTTCTCTTCTTCTTATTTCTGAGGAGGTGGTGGATAGTTCCATGAACATTTTCCAAGAAAAACAGGAATATAAAATACTATATTTATGCAATATGGCCACGTTACTGTTGCTGCAGCAACCTTAACTTTTGCATATCCTGTGCATATGCTTTTACTTTTACCTGTGCAGCCTACATTATTATTGATGTATTTGTTTAATATTTTGCATGCAGTAGACATACAAATGCAAATCGCTAGTAGTAAGACATAGTTCAGATTGTGAGATAAAGCACTCAAAGATCAGGAAATATCAGAAAGAAAAGTTTAGTCTGGCAACACTAATTTCCATTAACAATGGAAGAAAGGATAGAATGATGAGTAGGAATAGCCATAGTTTTTCTATTTAAACTGATTTTTTAGTGGAAAATTGTTTTTTTCATGTAGTCGGAAGAGAGCTCGAGACATAAGCCCTTGTATCAGAGGCTTGGTATGAGGCCTGAAGCCTGGGATAAAGTAGTAGTCAGAGCTTTACTGATATAAAGCAAAGACAAGCTGTGAGCAAAAGGCAGGACCTGCTCACAGAATCTGTCAAGAATAGGGCTGATATTGCAGAAATACGCATTCCTAAGAAGTGCTAGGCACAGAGTACTCATGCAAAAACATCTCATTATCAAGTGGTACCTCTACCAGAACATCCCGATATTAAGGATGGTACAAAAACATTCCACAAGGATAACAGGAACACACTGACCCTTCCTAAAAGATAAGGTCAGGATGAAGTACGTAATAAAGGTATTTTGACCGAACCAACATGTACAAGGCGATGGGCAATAACGAGCTATGTCAGAGGGGCAGTACGTAACTTGTTTTTACCGGGCTATAAAGATGTCTCTCATGAGGCATGTCTTTGTCTAGCCTAGGGAGGAATGGAAACTCCTGCCATTCACTGAGCTGGTCCATTGTTATATCATACATGTATTAGTGGTCCGGTAGAGCCTGCGGGATACGAGTACCGTGCTTTGTCGACAATAAACCTGGCCTGGTACCTTCGTACCTTGATGGATCTTGTGGTCATTTGGTGGTTCACTCGAGGTTTGCTGTACAGGCTGTCTGCGCAGAGCTGGGACCGTGTACAGGGAGAACACAGAAAGAACACATACACACAGCTGAACATCTAACCACATTTGGCTAAATTAATTTTTTTGGTAAAAGCATATCTGCTTTCTGCAAAAAAAATGTGATTTTTTTTCATCCAAAAACTAAACATTGAAAACTGAAATATTTTGGCCCCTGGGTGCCTTATGGGAGTTGCAGTCCATTCTCCTCTGTGGGCTGGGTTCCCCAGACAGACTTAATCTCCGTTGATGCAATATGACATTGTGACTGCCGTGATGTGGTGCATCATGGGAGATATAGTCTGATCAGGGTGTCCTGTCTATTGCGGAGAAAGGGAGCATGAGTTATTTGAACTACAACTCTTATAAGGCATTTATGTGACGTTTTAGAATCAAATTATGCAAGTGTTAAGATGAACTATTTAGATTTTTAGCTGAGAGAGTTCAATTTTTGATTTTTTTGGGGGGTGAGGAAAAACAAAACAAAATATTTTCCAACCAGTTCTAATAATGACAAAAATAGATATTCCTGATATAAATATGTCATAATTTTAATATCTGTTTTCTTGGACCTCTCTAGGACTAGATGCAAGGGTTGTGCACCGCATTGGAAAACAGAATCTCTCACTTCCAAGGCTATGACGCTCCCATTTCTAGCTCTGCAAGACCTCGAGATAATAAATTTTGAAGTCACAGCATGTTTATGTATACAAATCTTGCTACTGATCCAGGACTGACTCTTAAACAGGCTTGCCTTGAAGCCCAATGAATTTTGGGATAGAAACCAAATTTATGGGGAGAAGGAGAAAACATTTTTGTGGCAATTTGTTAAAAATGGCATCAGGTTGAAGCTGCTCAAGGAATAGGAGTGTTAGAATAAATCTTGGGGTGAGTGGTGCATTGGTAGGAGGGCAGATGATGCAGTCAAAGATGCATGATATATTCATTTATTTACATAGTTCTGCAGTTTATCACATAGTTCTGAAATTAATATGTATATTTGGATTTGGATATAGCAATGGATATATTGGTTTAAAGATATAAATGTAATACCTCTATCAATTATAAGTTCTATATTTATCCAAGTTAGCACTTGTGAGAAGGCTTAAATGGTTTGTTTAGCCAGTAGCATTAATTAGTTTGTGCGAATTCATTTAGGCCTGAATTATACCAGGGAATATTCAGTAAAAAATGTTTCAGGTAGTCTATAGCCTGGTTTATGCTACCAGCTAGGTTTTGAATCTGTATAGAATTTTGGGGAGAATTTCCCCTAGTTTAGACTAGGAGTGAGGGCTTGTCTTCACATACAGCACTACAGCGGCACAGTTTGGGGATGAGGAAGGCCTTTCAAGAACTTACTTTTTAAATGTTCATATGTTGATAATAGGGTGCAAATTGCTAATAGTTAATACATGATTAATAGATGTTTTCATAAATCATTAGCCAACTGTTATAGTCTGTTATAGAGTCCAGCAAGTCAATAACTATGGCTTAATAACATCTATAGCATTTTCTACCTTTCTCTTTGAGAGAGCCTTTCTGCCAGTATGAACACTGTATGAAAGCACAGTATGAACACTGCTTCTATTCCCAAATTTTATGCCCCCAAACCCTTGCCCAAAAAGGGAGAAATGCCAGAGTACACTTTGCTATTGCTATTTATTTATATGGAAGATTCTCAGATGCCACCATGAAGAATATGGGGTGCAGTGTCACACCCTTACGTTGTCTGCAACACTTCTTGAGTTAGGAAATTGTCATCTATACTTTTAGAGAGTCTAAGGATGTTTTAGTACTGGCAGCATGAAACTTCTAGCATATGTCACTCAAATTGAAGTCCCCCATGATCTCGCAGTTTCCCAAACAGACACACACATTTTGTAGATAGGTGCATAAGGAAGAGGTCATCCTGATCCCTAGTGTGATTTGGTGGTCCATAGCAGACAGCACTACATCTTTGCTTTATCTGTTAGGACGTTGATCCATAAGGCAAGGTGCAACTCAGGTCAGTAGCTGATCAGATTGGTTTGAAGCTACCAGGGGCAGAGATTATAGGGTGGGGAGTCTGTCTTTGGAATGACATCATCTTAATACTGCATTGATAAGTACAAGTGTGATATAAACCCTTAAATTGAATTGCTAAATGAGGCTGATAAGGTAGGTGAGATAATCAACTTCTGTTGTTGAGAGAGACAAGCTTTTGAGCTACACAGAGCTCTTCCGCAGGTCTGGGAAAGGTACTCAGAGTATAACACCTAAATATGAGGTGGAACAGATTATTTGGCATAAGGACTTAACACATGTTGAAAGAGACTGTTCAAGGTGAAGTGGCCAGTTAACACCCCAGTAGTCATAGGACAAAAAGGGAGGTTAGTGGGTTACAGATTGTTGTAATAAGCCATAAATCCAGTGTCTCTTGAGTCCACAATTTGTAGTGTCTATCAAAGTTATGAATGTAAGCTCCCAGGCTCATCTTTTGGAGCTGAGTGCAGGTTTCCTTTGAGGATGAGGCCTGACAGATATGGAACAATCACTTTATGTAAAATGTTCACCCACAGATGATACAATGTTTTTTTTTCTCATCATTTTTCTGTGTGAGTTCATCTGAGAGTGTAGTGATTGTCTGGTTTCGCACACATAGTTGTTATTGGGGCATTTAGTGCACTGTATGAGGTACACCACATGTTGTGATAGGCATGTGTAGGACCTATGGATCTTGAAAGCTGTGTTGTGGGGAGTATTGACAGATGAGGCTGCTAATTTAGATTAATAGACTTTAAAGGGAATGCAAGAGAGTGATAAGAGGCTAAACCAGATTATTGATAATGCAAGTAAATTGACTGCAGCAGAGTTATAGAAGTAAGTGGTTACAATGAATACGAGTATTGAAGTGTGATTTGTGAAATAAGGATTAGAGCTCCATTTGTATGTGTCCTTTATCATTTAATCAGGCTCATCCTGACTCTCCTGAAATTGGGTTCACATCCTTACCCTACCATTATGGTTAATCAGTGAGAAGATGTTTCACCCATTATATAGCATTACAGGACTTGAATGAAATTTGTTTTACCGTATTATAGCTTTATACAGGTGAGTTGCTTTTTAGCAGATGATGTTATTGTCACTGCACATCATGCTTCTTGGAGAATGGGGAAGAAGAGGAATTAGTACCTTGAAGGGTTGCACTGGTGCATGCAGTGCTTCTGAAAACCTGTGATATCGCTGGTGCTGCCAAGATTGAACTTCCCCTGCATCACTAAGGATTAAGAAATTCACTCACAGTATCGCATTCATGTGCTTTAGAGTCTCCTTCAGTGTCAGAAACATCTATGGAATTAACAATACTACTGGTGATGCTTGGCCTGTTTGAATATTTTTTCCACTCATAGCAATCTTCCACTTCCCATATAATTTTATTTTAGAAAGCAAATCATATAGTATCCTATGTAGCACATAGATTATGTAACTTTATATATATATATATATATATTCCTTTCTAATCGCCTTTGCTCAATATTAGATACATGTCACATACATGATTTTCTCAATCTCCTCCAATGATATGATACGCCCAAACCTAGTATCTCTTATGGCCAGTGTGGTGTGTTGCTCCCAAACTCTTGGGCCATTCAAGAAATCATATCAGAAAGCAGTTTTCAAACTGTGGACTGTGGACCACGGCCAGCTTGATGAGCATCCTATTTGAACTCCATAGTCCACTATCATGGTGTCACTCAAGACAAGAGGCAATCTCTAAGGTAGGCAAGCCCCAAACCATTTAAAGCTTTATCAGTTTAAATTAAATCTTAAATTGCACCGGAATTTGAATGGGCAGCCAAGTGCAGATCATGGCGCACAAGTGTAATGTGCTTTCTATAAGAAACACTCAAAAATAGGTGAAATGCATTATTCTCTTCCTAAATTGTCTGGGAACAAACTGTGAAGCCATCCTATGTATTCACTATTTAAAACAGTTTGAGAATTTCTCCAGTGATTCATTCTTGGTGTAGTTTGCAAACTTTGATTTGTGAATATTCACAATTTGTGCTGTGGTGATAAATTCCATATATTATGTGGTATCGTTTCTGCTCCCGGACTGGATGACAAATAGAACAACCAACCCAGTGGATATTGCAATCATTTTGAAATAGAAGATATGAAATTCATCTTCATTGAATATTTTACTTTTTAAGAAGTCAGTTTTCAAAAATATTCATGATAGTAAAGCTTGAGCTTTCAAATACTTGCAGAAAGAGCTTCAGCTATGGCAGACACTAGTTAGGATTCAACCTACCTGCCTCCGTAGTGAAGCTCATAATTCCTCTTAGTATAATTTACCATCTACTGTAGACAACTTTCTCACTGATTCAATTAATTTATTAGTAGTGACTGTACATTTCTGAATCTCCTAAATTTACAAAATGTACTTATGGTATCAATCAGAATTAAAAATATATCGGATGCATTATCATTGGCAGGGACTCACGTCAAGTTTGCATACTCAATCTTTCCTTTCCTTCTTATTCGTTTTAAAAGACCCTTGGCCTTTCCTTCTGTGCTGGGCACACTATGTGCATGGTGGAATTAGAACACTCTACGGTATTTCATTATATGCATATCATATCTTCCAGAATAATTTAAACTGCAGTTCTTCCAGTCTTACCCCTCCTTTGTTTGAGTCTTCTGAAACAGCCTTGCCATTTCCCTGAAATCCACAGGTGAAAGGTTAACGTGGTGGAATCTCATTTATTGTCTATTAAATGCAGAAGGGAGTTTTTCCTTAACTGCATTTACCATTTAAGATGACTTTACAGTATATCTCACATTGTGCTTAGGCACTTGTGATCTTAAATCTTTATCACATCTATATGAACTCAAGTATTTGTCTTAATGCAGAAAATTACAAGTGATATACTTAAACTGTAGACATCAGTCTCTTCCTCTCTGTAATTAGTCAGGTCCATAGAGATTTAAAAGACTACTTTTCCCCTTTATTGTGTTTTGCCATATCTTTGCCTAACTCTACTTTTTCCCCCTTCCCCTCCACCCTCCTTTTCCAGTCATTTGAGCAAGGTGACACTAGCACTTTCACCGAAAGGTAAATGCCTGAGATGGCCCATTCTCCCATTTGACGGAGGACTGGTATTGCCTGACCTATGTGCTTATTGTTGGACTTCCAGACTACCTCAGGTAATGCCAATGTTCACTGAAGCAGACCCAGTTCTTGCAAAGTACTAGTTTCTCTTCCTCTTCAAGGACTGCTTCACAGGTTAAATATGAAGTAGTGAATAGAAGGGGATAGTCCATATTTAATAAATCATTTTTATAGCAAAACATACTGGGACCAGATGGTCTGTAGGCTTACCATTCCTGAAGAATAATAATACGTTTGATAGTTTTCTCTGAGCGAGCACTTATGATATAGAGAATATACTGTAGGAGGAGCAGTGAGGGCCTTGGGGGATGGGGGTGGCTGGGACTATACCTTTGGATAATGTTGGCAGGTTTTATTGTTATAAATCCCCTACAGCCCTAGTGAGGCTGCATGTCTATGAATGGAAGGAGGACACTTGGGGTTAATCAGTGCTGTGAAGTAGATTGAGAGGCAGAGAAACAGAAGGGAGGAGAGGGAAAGGATTGTTATGTGAGTAGCAAGGAAGGAGGAACTATACTGTAACATTTTAACAATATTTTTGTCTGTCTCCTTCTGCTTGTTTTGGCTGTTTATATTGTCAGCACTTAAGGGGAAGTGCTTTCTTCCACTCATGTTTGTACAATGCCTACCAAAATGGGGCCCTGTTCTTGGTGGAAGTCCCTAGGCACTACTATAAGAAACATAAGTGGAAATCACTTCTACAATAGTGTAAAAGTGATTTGCACATTTTCAAAACATGTTCTGTGTTTGTACAGAACCTAGAACAATGGGGTCCTAAACCATGATGGGGGCTACTAGGTGATAGGATGATACAAATAAATAATAATAATATAAAGCTCTCAGCAAATATTCCCCACTGCAGAAATGTCCCTATATACATAGAAGGAACAAATAAAATTGACCTCTGAGAGCTTCATCCTAAAAGGTGCTGAGTGCTTTCTGTGAGACACCAATCACACTCAGTTCGCCTTGTCTTTGATGGAAGCTGAGTGGTCTCAGCACTTTGCAACATTGGACTCTAAGTTCTTCTCTTGCATTGTCTTATTTACATATTTACCTACTGATAAAAAGGTATGTGGGGAGTTGGATGTTTAACACTGTCTTTACAGGACCAAAAGGGAAGAAATATTGAGAATGGTTAATTCAGTTTTGATAAGTGATAGGTAAATATTGTAACAATTTAATAGTTACCATCACTTATTCTATACTCCACAGAAAATCTTTAATTACATTAATGCTATTCCCTAATGTGATAAACAAATTTCATCATAGTAATTAAATCCATTTTTCATAGCAAAACTGTTCGAAGTTTTATTGTGAGGCCCACGCAAGTTATAAGCAGCAGAGACTTACAGAATGGCCTTAAGACTCCTCATCATATCCTAACATAGCTATGGTTCCTGGTTCCCTATTTAATTATAGAGTTAATTGGATTCCTTTATAAAATGAGAACAATAGCTGGAGGCCAACCTGGCGACCTCTGAGTAGTGCTCTGACATGCAGGAGACAGTTTCAATTCCCAGACAAAAATCTTGGGCACCTTCAGCGTCTCACAGGATTTGGATTTGTGATTCCATATGTCAGCCATTATCTAATTGTCATTAGTATGTCTCCATACACAAGCTTCTTCAACTGAGATAATGAAATTATAGCACCTACATGAAAAGAAAAAAAAAGCAAATTTGATGAGCTGGTATCAGACATTTGTGTTATATTTTAAAAAAACAGTGCTCTTTAGTTAGCAGTTTTGATACTCTACCTGCCAAGAAGGAAGGACAGTGAATCTTTAGAGAGAGACTGAATGTGAATTTCCATTTTTCCAACTGTTTAGCTTTTTGTAGATTTGATCTTAACTCTGAATTTTTGTTATTGTTTTTATCCCCCCTAACATACAGTGTTCTTGTAAGGATTTTTATCTGTAAGTTTCTAACGTACTCTCAACCTTGATTTCACCTGAACAAATTTTTCTGTTTGGGAATTTCCTTTGTTTTTAAACATGGGACTGGTATGGGGTTTTCTCATCTTCCTACTGATTTAGCAAGGTCTTCAGGAATGAAATCCAACTCTTATACATGTTCTAAGATCCAAATGCATGGAGCAATTCTCTTGTGAACTTTCAGAGGTACAGATGAGAGGGCACTCCATCCTTGAATGTTATAAGGTCTATGATGGGATGTACAAGGGGATTTTGTGGGGCAGACCATTGGGGCAGGCCCTTCCCTACTTCCCTTATATTGCAAAATTATGCCTGGGATCATGATGTCCCTCCCAATGGCACCACATTTGGGATAGGTGGACAAGTGGTTTAGAGACAGCTTCCTTTCCTCCCTCCCCAGGTACTCTGATCATGAGTTCCCCACAACTGAAGATTTGGCACTGAATCTTTTGGCCTTAAATGTAGAGGCTTCCATTTTACTGTGCAGTAAAAACAAGAAACCATTTACATTCCTGCAATCCAGTGTCTTTTGGAGATGTGCAGCTAGGTTTTTTCAGTTATTAGGGTTTTGGTTGGTTGGTTTTGATTTAAGTGTTAGGAACCAACAATATATTCCAGTGAAAAAGGAAGTGTGTTCAGGATTATGAGATATTAATGGGAATGTGATGATGGTAATTGTATATTTTCATTTTGTGAACTGCTGTATAAATAAGAATTGTAGAAAACATTAAACATTAAAAAAGCCTATTAAGGCAAAATCAATTGTTTTCTCCAGATGTAGCAAAGCAGGGAAGCGGTATGAAGTGAAGGAGGGTCCACCAGTAGGGAATTTTTGCTAGCATAGAACCAATTCACACCTGTTAACCACTGTGAATAGGTTTACAGGTAATGCTGATATGCCATTTAAGTATGGTACAGCTTTATTTTGTGTAGCGTCATTCACACAAACTCTATCTCATAAAGATTTACTCATTGAAATGATTCAGGACAGTGACAATAAATAGTATAAATTGCAGAAGACGGTGGAACAGTTGAGATCATCTGAGGAGCTCAGACCGACATTCCCTTCTGGTACAAACATGTAGGGATTAGAATCAGAATGTTGCAATGAGGGACTGCTATGGAATTTGACCTGTGTGGTGTATTTCAGATTTTGAGCAATAAGATCCTGGGTTTAGAACAACATTCTCCTCACGGAAGTATTCCCCTCTCCCTTAACATAACAACTGCTTAAGTATGATTTGTTAACTGAAAATGAAAATGTTAATGATGTGAGAAGGCTGTGAGGCACTTTGTTGCTTGTTTGGGTTCTAGGCTGTCAGGAGTCATTATTTATTATTTGTATTAAGGTAGGCCCAAATTCATAAAGGGACTTAGACATCATTTCACTAAACACTATTTCACTAGGAGGGTGGTGAAGCACTGGAACGTGTTACCTAGGGAGGTGGTGCAATCTCCATCCTTAGAGGTTTTTAAGGCCCAGCTTGAGAAAGCCCTGGCTGGGATGATTTAGTTGGGGTTGGTCCTGCTTCGAGCAGGGAGTTGGACTAGATGACCTCCTGAGGTCTCTCTTAACCCTAATCTTCTATGATTCTATGATCATAACTCTCAACTTTTAGGCTCCTACCTGGCCAGAGGGTGTAATAGATGTAATAGAAGATACTGCTGAAGGGCTATTTTTCTAACATTGGTGTGTAAAACGTTTGCACGGCTTAAAAATGTATGTTTTCTACAAGAATCTGGTGAGCTGGAATATAAAGACATAATACAGATTCTAAAGTCGCATTATGTGCCTACCACACATTTTTTAACAGAGTGATATACATTTCATCTAAGAAACCAAATAGAAGGTGAAATTGTCACTGATTGTTTTGGTAAACTTGAAAAAACTGTCTGCTACTTACCATTTTGGTAAGAGATCAATTTGTTTTTGGGCTAAAACACCCCAGATTAAGAGAGAGGCTGCTGAACGTTGTGTGCAACAAGGAACTGCCACTACGGGAGCACTCGTGACTGCTCTGTTTGAATCCACAAAGAAAAAATGTTTAAAAAATTGAAAATAAATTGACACCATCATGCTCGGACTGGGAAGAATGGCCTCAGCAGAGGGTAAAGAAGATGAAAGGACCTGGGGATTACAGTGAATGAGAAGCTGGATATGACTCAGCAGTGTGCCCTTGTTGCCAAGAAGGCTAATGGCATATTGGGCTACATTAGTCAGAGCATTGCCAGCAGATCGAGGGAAATCATTATTCCCCTCTATTCAGCACTGGTGAGGCCACATCTGGAGTATTGCATCCAGTTTTGGGCCCACCACTACAGAAAGGATGTGGACAAATTGGAGAGAATCCAGTGGAGGGCAACGAAAATGATTAGGGGGCTGGAGCACATGACCTATTAGGTGAGGCTGAGGGAACTGTGCTTATTTAGTCTGTAGAAGAGAAGAGGTGTGTGTGTGGGGATTTGATAGCAGCCTTCGACTACCTGAAGGGGGATTCCAAAGAGGATGGAGCTTGGCTGTTCTCAGTGGTGGCAGATGACAGAAGAAGGAGCAATGGTCTCATGTTGCAGTGGGGGAGGTTTAGGTTGGATATTAGGAAAAACTATTTCCCTAGAAGGGTGGTGAAGCACTGGAATGGGTTACCTACGGAGATGGTGGAATCTCCATCCTTAGAGGTTTTTAAGACCCGGTTTGACAAAGCCCTGGCTGGGATGATTTAGTTGGTGTTGGTCTTGCTTTGAGCGGGGGGTTGGACTAGATGACCTTCTGATGGCTCTTCCAACCCTAATCTTCTATGATTCTGCTCGGTACCTCTTACAGGATCCAAAGGAAACAAAGGGAGCCATGTCTCTGCTGTTTAGGGACATCACACTGGCAAGAACCGTGTTTCTCTAAAAAACTGCAGTGAAAGAAGTGAGGTAAGAGGGGACATGCCATCTGGGCTGCCACAGTGCACCATAGCAGCCTGAAAGCTACGCCAAGAGGAAGCGATCAGTGCCTACAAGTAGGAGCAACTGAACTAGTTATGTCACTGTGGAGGAGTTGGGCTCAGAAATAGGTTGTCCCCCAGATTAAAAGATGTGTGTGATGTACCATTTCACCGAACTGCATGTGATGGAAAATGAACAGTTATATTTTCCCCCTTATTATGTTAATGATAATGGTGATGTGGTATTGAAAATGGAAATAGATACAGAAGCAGCAATGTCTGTTATTTCCGAGGGGGGGAAGGGGGTTCCAAACAAATATTTTCTGGGAAAAACTTAAGAGAAACAAATGTGTTTTTACAGAATTACAATAAAAGGGAGATAAAGAGTAGTAGACAGTCTCCCTGTCACTGTAACTTATAAACATATGTGTTAACCATGAGAGTTAATTTTAATGGAAGGAAATGGCCCCCTACGAATGAGAAGAAACTGGCAATACAGGCTTAAATTGGACTGGAGTATAGTACACCACAAGCCAGTCAGAGCGGGGGAACTGAAATTAAAATACAAAGCTGTTCCATATGCTCTGAAAGAGACGGTGGAAAAGCAAACAATAAAAATCCCACAACATAAACCTCATAGGTTTTTCTGCCTTAGGCAGACAGTGTTAGTACAAAATTACAGGGAAGGGATGAAGTGGGGCGAAAAGTATTATAAAGCAGATATTGGGACCAATGACATATCTGGTAGAAGTAAAAGGGAAGATATGAAGAGTTACACTGAACAACTGTTACCAGATAAAACGCAATACAGTTTTGGGATGTTACTTCTGAAGTTAGTAAAGATGAGTGTAGGTTTTCTTCGCCAGAGGAGGAGATGGTGCTATAAAATGGTGGCTGAAAGAGAGGGAGAGTGCTCCTGCTGGACATGATCCAAATAGGACAAAACTCAGATGTCACTTTCTCTTCCTGGCAGGTGCCACTGGCTGCAGTGAAATTGCAACTTTCCCATAAGATTAAACTTGTGATTTTTTAATTGTGTTTACTAATTAAGAAATTTACAGGAAAAGGAGTGTGGTGTATTGAAAACGGTCTCTACTCCTACTTGTAGGCTATAGAAAAGCATGCAGTCTGAGTCAGACTGAAAAGAACCAGCCTAATGCAAGGTGGGGTAACTTATGTCTGGCTGTCTTAGGGAGCAGCCTGTCTTCTTCCTCTCTCTTTTTGCGTTCTTGTATGTAATCATTCTACAGTCTAAGAAATAAAATAGCATTACATTGCAACCTTCCACCAAGAGTATTTATCTAACTTCTTTTGTGAACATAACAGTATCTAAAGTGAGAGTTAGGCACCTCAGTCCTTTTGTGGATCTGGGCCACAGTGCCTACATGTCCCATTGAGTTGCCATTATGTGAGGCACTGTACAAACACATCACAAGAGATGATACCTGCCTCAAATGGCAAAATAGATGCAGTAGACAAAGGTGAGAAGAAAGGATGTGTTATTAATACCATTTAAGACATGGGAGATTGAGACACAAAGAGATTACATAATTTGCTCAAGATTATACAGGATGTCAGTGACAGAAGCAGAAGTTGATTCCAGATTTCTTGAGCTCCAGTCAAGTGAATTAATATGTGGATGATAATGGTGATGTGGTATTGAAAATGGAAATAGATACAGAAGTGAACCCAGAATAGCAGCCAAATTATAGTGCAGAGCATTTCATGGGGTCCACATTGCCAGGATGTCAGGGCCCTGCAAGTCTGCTTTAGTTGTAAAGGAAATGTGCTACAAATATATACCCAAAGGAGGAGAACTCTACTGGCAGTAGAGTTCAGCAAATCGGTAGGCCCAGGAAGACTCTTTAAAATAAATTTATCAGACAATCACATTTTAAAAAAAAACTTTAAAGGCCTATTCATGGGCGGGGGGATCCTTTTTACAGTTATTTCACTTTCCTTGGAACTT
The DNA here is from genome assembly GCF_965140295.1 of Lepidochelys olivacea. Taxonomy (NCBI): domain Eukaryota; kingdom Metazoa; phylum Chordata; order Testudines; family Cheloniidae; genus Lepidochelys; species Lepidochelys olivacea. The sequence continues at coordinate 68,678,418 of NC_140411.1, read as the reverse complement.
TTTAATCCCCTTGAATTGCAGAGTTGTTCTGTACAGCACATCACAAAGAAACTACAAATGGAAAATGCTGCCTATATTGTTATAATGGGCAACTTCTATTACTGGATAAGAAAAAATACTTTCATTTTACCTTGAAACACATTATTTGTATATCACTGGAAAATAATCCTTTGTTGTATATGAACAATCCTTTTATCCACATTGCTTCTTACTATATGTAAGTTGGGGATTTGTCCCATTGTAATAGGGGAATTTTTCTATATCCACACTACCTTGGCTGATCCAAGTGACAAAAGAATCTGAGTCCCCACACCGATTCACTTCATCCCAGTACCTGCTTACCTTGACTTTCCTTCCCAGTCCTGCATGAGCAGGACTGACACTGTACAGGGAGGACGGAGCTCAGGGGTTCCTGGTATTTACTTCAGTCTGTCTGTGAGAAATTCTGGGCAGGGATGATACTCCTAAGTCACTTTCAACCTGTAATCACTGCAATTCACTTAAACATATATACAATTTATTTACACCAAAACTGTTTCTTTGGACATTAAAGAACAATTCATAGCATACACACTGTGAAGTAATGGCTTGGGTAAAGTTCAATGCAGCAGTCTCTAATGTGCAATAAACTTTATAGCTACAGAGAGAGACAAAGCGGGTGATGTAATATCTTTTATTGGACCAACTTCTGTTGGTGAGAGAGACAGCTTTCAAGCTACACAGAACCAGGGTGACCATATTTCCCAAAGGGAAAATGGGATACCTCATGGGGCTAGCCTGAGCCCCATCCTACCCCGCACAGGGCTGGCCCGGGCCGCCCTCCCTGTGCGGGGCTGGTGTCACTGCTTGCCCAAGCCCTGCCTGCCCCCTGCTATGCTGGGGCTGGCATCGATGCTTGCCTGATCCCTGACTGCCCTCCCTCCCAGGAGGTTGGGGCTGGCATCGCTGCTCCCTCAAACCCCACATGCCCCCTGCCCGAGTCCTGCCTCCCACCCCGTGTGGGGCTGGCATCATTGCTCCCCCCACACACACACCTTCCTGTGCACCCCAGTTTTTGACAAAAATGGGCATTTATCCTGATCAATTTTCAAGAGCAAATGGGACAAATGATCACTTGTGCTAAAAAAAGGTGGGATGGCCGGGACAAGGCTTAAAAAAGGGACTTCCTGGCCCAAACGGGACATATTTCCATCCTACACAGAACCTCAAGTCTGGGAAAGGTACTCAGCATGTCAGAGCTAAATACAAGATCAAAGAGAGAGATTAGCATAAGTAGTTAGAACATATTTTAAGGGACTATTTAAGCTGACAGGTGTGAAGGAGCATGTGGTTCAGACAGAGACATCCCTTAGGGGAGGATCTATTAATGGAGATTCTCTATGTCCTAGTAAGGAGGAGAGGATGGAAGATAATAAAATACAGGTGGGATCTGATGAGAAACAGTCAAATGAAAAAGAGTCCCATTCAATTATATCATGCAATGGCAGACAGCTAAAAAGTGACTTTTAAAAAGTGCTCATATACAAATGCTAGTAGTCTAAATAATGAGATGGATGAACTAGAGTGCCTTGTATTAAATGAGGATATTGATATAATAGGCATCACAGAAACTTTGTCAAATGAGGATAATCAATGAGACACAGTAATACAAGGGTACAAAATATATCACAAGGACAGAACAGGTTGTACTGGTGGAGGAGTGACACTATATGTGAAAGAAAGCATAGAATCAAATGAAGTAAAAATCTTAAATGAACCAAACTGTACCATAGAATCTCTCTATATAGTGATTCCATGCTTGAATAATAATAGAGTATTCCATGCTTGAATAGAAGTAGGGATATATTAACGACCACCTGACAAGGATGGTGATAGTGACCGTGAAATGCTCAAGGGGATTAGAGAGGCTATAAAAATAAAAAACTCAGTAATAATGGGGGATTTCAACTATCCCATACTGACATATGTAACCTCAGGACAGGATGCAGAGATAAAGCTTCTTGACACCTTAAATGACTACTTCTTGGAGCAGCTAGTCCTGGAACCCACAAGAGGAGAGGAAATTCTTGATTTAGTCCTAAGTGGAGCACAGGATCTGGTCCAAGAGGTGAAGATAGTTGGACCATTTGGTAACAGTGACCATAATATAATTAAATTTAACATCCCTATGGCAGGAAAAACACCACAGCAGCCCAACACTGTCACATTTAATTTCAGAAAGCGGGACTACACAAAAATGGGGAGGTTACTTAAACAGAAATTAAAAGGTACAGTGCTGTCAAGTTCCTTCCCCACTCTGAACTCTAGGGTACAGGTGTGGGGACCTGCATGAAAACCCCCCTAAGCTTATTTTTACCAGTTTAAGTTAAAACTTCCCCAAGGTACAAACTATTTTACCTTTTTGTCCCTGGATCTTATTGCTGCCACCACCAAGTGTCTAACAAGTATAACAGGGAAAGAGCCCACTTGAAAACGTCTTTCCCCAAAAAATCCCCCCAAGCACTACACCCCCTTTCCTGGGGAAGGCTTGATAAAAATCCTCACCAATTTGCATAGGTGAACATAGACCCAAACCCTTGGATCTTAAGAACAAGGAAAAAGCAATCAGGTTCTTAAAAGAAGAATTTTAATTGAAGAAAAAGTAAAAGAATCACCTCTGTAAAATCAGGATGGTAAATACCTTACAGGGTAATCAGATTAAAAACACAGAGAATCCCTCTAGGCAAAACCTTAAGTTACAAAAAGACACAAAAACCGGAATATACATTCCATGCAGCACAACTTATTTTATCAGCCGTTTAAACAAAACAGAATCTAACACATATCTAACTAGATTTCTTATTAACACTTTACAGGAGTTCTGACCTGCATTCCTGCTCTGGTCCCAGCAAAAGAAACACATAGACAGAGCGAACCCTTTGTTCCCCCCCACACACCAGCTTTGAAAGTGTCTTGTCTCCTCATTGGTCATTTTGGTCAGGTGCCAGCAAGGTTATCTTTAGCTTCTTAACCCTTTACAGGTGACAGGGTTTTTTCCTCTGGCCAGGAGGAATTTAAAGGTGGTTAGCCTTCCCTTTATGTTTATGACAAGTACCAAAAGTGAAATCTCTGCAAGTTGCATGGAAACTTTTTAAAGACACCATTATAGAGGCTCAGCTTAAATGTATACCCCAAATTTAAAAACACAGTAAGTGCCACCAGGCTAAACAACAAAGTAAAAGAAGCAGTGAGAAGCAAAAAGGTATCCTTTAAAAAATGGAAGTTAAATCCTGGTGAGGAAAACTGAAAGGAGCATAAACTCTGGCAAGTGAAGTATCAAAATATAATTAGGAAGACCAAAAAAGAATTTGAAGAACAGCTAGCCAAAGACTCAAAAATTAATAGCACGTTTTCTTTTAAGTACATCAGAAGCAGGAAGCTTGCTAAACAACCAGTGGGGCCACTAGATGATTGAGATGCCAAAGGAGCACTCAAGGAAGATAAGGTCATTGCAGAGAAACTAAATGAATTATTTCCATCTGTCTTTACGGCTGAGGATGTGAGGAAGATTCCCAAACCTGAGCCATTCTTTTTAGGTGAAAAATCTGAGGAATTGTCCTAGATTGAGGTGTCATTAGAGGAGGTTTTGGAACAAATTGGTAAATTAAACAGAAATAAGTCACCAGGACCAGATGATATTCACCCAAGAGTTCTGAAGGAACTCAAATGTAAAATGGCAGAACTACTAACTGTGGTTTGTAACCTATCATTTAAATCAGCTTCTGTACCAAATAACTGGAGGATAGTTAATGTGATCCCATTTGTTAAAAAGGGCTCCAGAGGTGATCCTGGCAATTACAGGCTGATAAGCGTGACATCAGTACCGGGCAAACTGATTGAAACTATAGTGAAGAACAGACACATAGATGAACATAATCGGTTTGGGAAGAATCAACATGGTTTTTGTAAAGGGAAATCATGCCTCCCCAAGCAACTAGAATTCTTTGAGGGGGTCAACAAACATGTGGACAAGGGGGATACAGTGGATATAGTATACTTAGATTTTCAGAAAGCCTTTGACAAGGTCCTTCACCAAAGGCTCTTAAACAAAGTAAGTTATCATGGGAATAGAGGTAGGGTCATCTAATGGATTAGTAACTGGTTAAAAGATAGGAAACAAAGGGTAGGAATAAATGGTCAGTTTTCAGAGTGGTGAGAGGTGAATACTGATGTCCCCCAGAGGTCTGTACTAGGACCAATTCTATTCAACATATTCATAAATGATCTGGAAAAAGGGGTAAACAGTGAGTTTGAAAAATTTGCAGATGATACAAAATACTCAAAATAGTTAAGTCCAAAACAGACTGTGAAGAGCTGCAACGGGATCTCACAAAACTGGGTGACTGGCCGATGAAATTCAATGTAGATAAATGCAAAGTAATGCACATTGGACAACATTATCCCAACTATACATACAAAATGATGGGGTCTAATTTAGCTGGTACCACTCAAGAAAGAGATCTTGAAATCATTGTGGATAGTTCTCTGAAAACATCCACTCTGTGCACATCAGTAGTCAAAAAAGCTAACAGAATGTTGGGATTCATTAAGAAAGAGATAGATAATAAGACAGAAAATATCATATTGCCTCTATATAAATCTATGGTACGTCCATATCTTGAATACTGCATACAGATGTGGTCACCACATCTCAAAAAGATATATTTGAATTGGAAAAGGTTCAGAAAGGGCAACAAAAATGATTAGGAGTATGGAACGATTTTCATATGAGGAGAGATTAATAAGACTGGTGTAGTAGGAAGAGAGCCTGAGACACAAGTTCTTGTATCAGAGGCCTGGTATGAGGATCTGCTCATGGAATCTGCCAAGAACAGGGCTGATATTGCAAAAATACACATTACTAGGAAGTGCTAGTCACAGAGTACTCATTCAGACATATCCCAATACCAAGTGATACCAGACCATCCCAACATAGAATCATAGAATCATAGAATATCAGGGTTGGAAGTGACCTCAGGAGGTCATCTAGTCCAACCCCCTGCTCAAAAGCAGGACCCATCCCCAATTAAATCATCCCAGCCAGGGCTTTGTCAAGCCTGACCTTAAAAACTTCTAAGGAAGGAGATTCCACCACCTCCCTAGGCAACGCATTCCAGTGTTTCACCACCCTCCTAATGAAAAAGTTTTTCCTAATATCCAACCTAAACCTCCCCCACTGCAACTTGAGACCATTATTCCTTGTCCTGTCCTCTTCCACCACTGAGAATAGTCTAGAACCATCCTCTCTGGAACCACCTCTTAGGTAGTTGACAGCAGCTATCAAATCCCCCCTCATTCTTCTCTTCCGCAGACTAAACAATCCCAGTTCCCTCAGCCTCTCTTCATAAGTCATGTGTTCCAGACCCCTAATCATTTTTGTTGCCCTTCGCTGGACTCTTTCCAATTTATCCACATCCTTCTTGTAGTGTGGGGCCCAAAACTGGACACAGTACTCCAGATGAGGCCTCACCAATGTCGAATAGAGGGGGACGATCACGTCCCTCGATCTGCTCGCTATGCCCCTATTTATACATCCCAAAATGCCATTGGCCTTTTTGGCAACAAGGGCACACTGCTGACTCATATCCAGCTTCTCGTCCACTGTCACCCCTAGGTCCTTTTCCGCAGAAGCTAATAGAATGTTGGGATTCATTAAGAAAGGGATAGATAATAGGACAGAAAATATCATATTGCCTCTATATAAATCTATGGTACGTCCATATCTTGAATACTGCATACAGATGTGGTCACCACATCTCAAAAAGATATATTTGAAGTGGAAAAGGTTCAGAAAGGGCAACAAAAATTATTAGGAGTATGGAACGATTTTCATATGAGGAGAGAAAATTCATGGAAGATAAATTCATGGAAGATAGGTCATCAATGGCTATTAGCCAGGATGGGCAGGAATGGTGTCCTTAGCCTCTGTTTGCCAGAACCTGGGAATGGTGACCGGGGACTGGATCACTTGATGGTTGCCTGTTCTATTCATTCCCTCTGGGACACTTGGCATTGGCCACCATCGGAAGACAGGGTATTGGCTAGATGGACCTTTGGTCTGACCCAGTATCGCCGTTCTTATGTTTATGTTCTTAAGATGAAGTGGCCTGTTAACACCCCTGTAGTCATAGGACAAAAAGGGGGGTGGGTTAGTGGGTTACAAATTGTAATAAGCAATAATCCAGTGTCTTTGTTAAGACACTGGTTTTTAGTGTCTATCAAAGTTAGAAATTTAATCTTCCAGACTCGTCTTTTGAAAGTGCTGTGCCGGTTTCCTTTGAGGATGAGGACTGATAGGTCCGATATAGGGTGACTGCTTTGTGATCAGGTGATGTCATGTTTTTGTCTTTTATCATTTTCCTGTGTGAGTTCATTTAAGAGCATAGTGATTGCCTGGTTTCACCATCAAGGATGGTACAAAAATATTCCCGAAGGATAACAGTAATACGCTGACCCCTCCTAAAAAAAGGTCAGGATGACTGTATGTAATAGAGATGTTTTGAAAGAACCAACATGTACAAAGTGATGGGTGATAACTAGCCACATCAGGGGGCAGTAACTAACTATGTCAGAGGGGCAGTACTAACTTGTTTGTGTTGGGGTATAAAGATGTATTTCAGAGGGAGTACCTTTGTCTGGCATAGGGAGGAATGGAAAGTCCTGCCATTCACTGAGCTGGTCCATTGTTATGGGCATACATGTATGAGTGGTCCGGTAGAGTCTGTGGGATACTAACAAAGCGCTTCGTCGACAGTAAACCTGGCTGGGTACCTTCATCCCTTAATGGATCTTGTGGTCATTGAGGTCTTGAGTTCTCTTGCAGGGCTGGAGTGGCACACAGAGGGAACACACACACAGAGACAAACATCTATCAACATATAACCACAACTGGGACTTTTCAGCTTGGAAAAGAGATGACTAAGGAGGGATATAATAGACTGGTTTGGAGAAAGTAAATAAGGAAGTGTTATTTACTCCTCATAACACAAGAACTAGGGTTCACCAATTAAATTAATAGGCAGCAGGTTTAACACAAACAAAAGGAAGTATTTCTTCACACAACACACTGTCAACCTGTGGAACTCTTTGCCAGAGGCCAAAACTATGAAGGCCAAAACTATAACAGGGTTAAAAAAAGAACTAGATAAATTCATGGAAGATAGGTCCATCAATGGCTATCAGCCAGGATGGGCAGGAATGGTGTCCTTAGCCTCTGTTTGCCAGAACCTGGGAATGGTGACCAGGGACTGGATCACTTGATGGTTGCCTGTTCTATTCATTCCCTCTGGGACACTTGGCATTGGCCACCATCGGAAGACAGGGTATTGGCTAGATGGACCTTTGGTCTGACCCAGTATTGCCGTTCTTATGTTTATGTTCTTAAGATGAAGTGGCCTGTTAACACCCCTGTAGTCATAGGACAAAAAGGGGGGTGGGTTAGTGGGTTACAAATTGTAATAAGTAATAATCCAGTGTCTTTGTTAAGACACTGGTTTTTAGTGTCTATCAAAGTTAGAAATTTAATCTTCCAGACTCGTCTTTTGAAAGTGCTGTGCCGGTTTCCTTTGAGGATGAGGACTGATAGGTCAGATATAGGGTGACTGCTTTGTGATCAGGTGATGTCGTGTTTTTTGTCTTTTATCATTTTCCTGTGTGAGTTCATTTAAGAGCATAGTGATTTCCTGGTTTCACCCACATAGTTGTTATTGAGGCATTTAGTGCAGTGAATGAGGTACACTCCATGTTGTGATAGGCATGTCTTAGGACAGCCTTGGTACAGCCTTCCCAAAAGTGGGGGGAGGTAGGGGCCATGGCTACCGCCCCCTACGTGCCCTTCCTCTGCCCCCACTCCTTCCACCTGAGACCCCGCACCCGAGCCAAGCCAGAAGCCGGAGTAGGCCGGGAGCCACAGACCCTCCACCTGCCCAGTGTGGAGGGCCAAAAGCAGCCCCCAGCATATGTTTCCACCCTGTGGGACCCCCACCCAGGGCAGGTGGAGGGTTCTGGCTCCCCACAGTTGCCCGGGTGGCTCTTACCCTGATCCAGCTCTGGCTGGGGGACAGGTGGAAGGGCCTCGGAGCCACAGCCCGGCCATGGTAAGAGCTGCACATCCAGGCAGCTGTGAGTAGCCACGGACCCATCACCTTCCCTGTTAAGGGGACTTCGGTGTGTTTGGGGGAGTACATGGGCCAGGGGCTGCTCCCAGCCATCCCCCCAGGCAGGTGGAATGTCTGCGGTGTGGCGCTCCTTGCTACCCAGGCTCCCTGACCGGGCTCTAGCTGCCAGTCTGGCTGTGGGGTGGGACCTGGGCCTTGGAGGGAAGAGGAGGGGGGTGGGCGTCGCTCATGGCAAAAAGTGGAGGGGCTAGACCAGTCCACTTTCAAAAATTAGGAGGGCCATGGTCTCCTGGTCCCCACTATTCAAGCAGCGATAGGGTAGGACCCATGAATCTTGAAAGGTGTGTGGTGGGAGGTGTTGATCATTGCAGCAGATATGTCTGCAGGTTTTGCATCTGTTGCTCAGACAGGATCTGGTGCCGCTTTGAGTTGGTGGCTCCTGGTCTGTGCAGCTTGCTGCAGATGATGAGCTTGAAGGAGTTGGGGGGTTGTTTGAGGCCATAAGTGGGGGGTTAGGAAAGATTTATTTCAGGATGGGGTCCCCATAAAGTACGGGTTGTAGTTGTCTGATGATACCCCGTATGGATTCCAGGGTGGGACAGTTACAAAAAGTTTACAAGTCTGATGTATTCTTCCTGGATCTGGATGTGCTGCTGTGACACTGCTGGTGTGGTACGCACCCAGGATGGGTTTGGACTCTGACAGAATCTGTTCACCACCCTCAGTTCTGGCCTTCTGTCAGGCCACATCTCCCTCTGGGTCTGGCACTTACTGCCCTGGCAACAGATTTTGGGAAAGGGGCCGTGTCTCCTTAAAGCAGTGCAAACAACCCTGCTGCAAGAGATGCACCCCACTACTATTGGTCCAGTGCTTCCCCAGGTCTGGCTCTGGCTCACTAACTGCAGGCTGCTGCTCTGACCCTCTGGTTCTGGCCTCCTGCTCTTTCCCCAACTCAGCTCTAGGAAACTGCACTCTCCCAGGCTCTGTTTTATTCTGCCCTGGCAGCCCCAGCTCACATGGAGGACAAGCCCTGGACAGTCAGAATTCAGTCCATAGTGTAACATACTAGCTAGTATGTGTATTATTGCCCCCTTCTAGATAGTGAAGTGCTAGGAAGAATTTAAATAGTACTATTAAATATTCATAACGCCCAGGTAAAATAGATTAGCTTCACAGTGACTTAGCATTTTCCAGATGAGAGGAGTGAGGCACAGAGGTAAAGTAACTAGCCCAAGGACTATGACTGAGGCAGGATTGGAATGTAGAAACTCTTGACTCATAATCCTGCACTCAGACCACATTTCTCTCAATGAAACATAAGACTTATTCAGATGTATGTGATTCTGATGCCCCCTCATGGATACCATGCAGGGAATATTAACTCTCCTGTGGTGGAAAAAATAATAAGATAAAATAAAAAGGAAAAAGTGTAAATATAGTAGATGTTAAACTACCAAGATGTGCACATAAGCAGTGCAAGTAACCACACAGCTTTATTACTGTAACCTTCATCCTCCCATTACTCTACTTCCCCTATATTGTTTATTGCTTTCACTTGTGTCATATCATATTTAGATTGCAAGCTCCCCTTGGCAAAGACCATGCTTTTATGAAATGTCTAGCATATTTTTGGATGCTGTGCAATAATTAATCATAATAAATGTTAGAGGCTGGCTTTTTAGACCAGAAAGTCCTCAGTTCTATTTCCTATGCCATTTGGCTAGAATTTAACTGGGAGCTTCAGCATTTGCTGTCTGAAGCCAATGATTCAGATAATTAAGGGCACAGGTATGAAGAATCTAGTTTTATATACCAATTACTACCAATTTTACTTGAGCTTGGAGATACTAACATCCAATTTTCACCTTGTTTTTGAGATGAAACTACTGGTTACATTGTTTAAATGAGTCTGATTTCTGCATGCTATAAACATGCACCAAATTCAATATTGAATGTAGCACTTACAAGGATTTAAATCAAAGTGCCAATGATCTGAATTACACCATCTGTGGTGACAAAAAGGAAAAACATACAAGAACCTTGATATGCATTTGCAGATCTGTTGATTTCATGGTATGTGTACTTTTAGACTCAAGTGACTTGACAAAATATAAACCTAAGAACACAGATTAAATAGTGGGTGGTTTAGCAGGTTATAAATTGACACAACAGGTTTTTTGTCACTACTTATATTGAACACGGCATACCTTTTTGTGAGTTTATTGATTTCTATAGTATAATGAATTTGTAGAATCACAATTTACACATTGCATCTTTTTCAAATAGTTAAGCTAAAAATGATTCAGTATATTCCTGTGTTAGAGTCCAGCAAACATAGAGATTAAAATGAGCCTTCACTTGTGAAGCAGATAGTGGGAGAGAACTCAGGCCAAAATGCTCAGACCTAGGTGCTTAAAGGCCCGTGGATACACAGTTAGGCAACTAAATAAGTGGTCTAATTTTCAGACTTTCCAAGTACTTACATCTCTCATTGATTATTTTTTCCCCGAAAAAAGAAGCTGTTGTTGCATCAGAGCTAATGTCAGTTTTGCTCCATCACTAGGTGATGCATCATGTCCTCTTCGCATTCCTTGACCCTGGGTGCCCTAATATGAAGAGGCAGGAGCTACATCCTCAAAATAAAAGTTGGGTAAAAGACAGAAAAATGGCTGCCAATTTCTAGATCAGGTTTTAAATCCTGCATATGAAAAAAATAGTTCTACATTCAGTTCCTTTAACATGCTTCATACTATACAACACATTTTTTGTATGCAGTGGTGTTGTAGCTGTCCCAGGATATTAGAGAGACAAGGTGTATGAAGTAATATCTTTTATTGGACCAGCTTCTGTTGGTGAGAGAGACACTGGATTTATAGTATATTGCAACAATCTGTAACCCACTAACAACCCTGCCTTCCACAGTTTCTTTCTCCCCCATCTCCTTCATTCCTCCTTATGACTGGAGGGGTGTTAATAGCCCACTTCACCTTGAACGGTCCCTTGAAATATGTGTTTCCGACTTTTGCTAAACAATCTGTTCAAACCTTGTATTTAGCAGTGACACTTTGAGTTAGGCTATATCTACACTATTGCCTATGTCAGCAAAACTTATGTTGCTCAGGGGTGTGGAAATTCTACCCCCCGAATGACATAAATTACATGGACATAAGTGCTAATGTGCACAGCATGGGGGTGGGGCTTTTATGCCCACACGAGAACTTTCTCCTGTTGCCATAGAGCATCTTCACCAGACGTGCTGCCCCAGTGCAACTGTATCGTTACAGTGGCACCACTACAGTGCTGTACGTGTAGACATAGTTTTAGTTTCCCAGACCTGAAAAACTCTGTGTGAGCTTCAAAGTTTGTCTCTCTCACCAACAGAAGTTGGTCCAGTAAAAGATATTACCTCACACACCTTGTCTCTCTAATGGTCTATTTTTGGAATTTTAAAAAGATGCATACCTGAAGATGCAAGTCACTGAAGACTAGCAGCAGCAAATTACAAAATCCTAGATGTATACAATCTAACATTGAATAGGGTGTGACAGTAGAAGGTAAATTGTGAATTCCACTTTTCTTTGTGAATACCATTTGCGATTGTAACTCTCCTTGTAGATCAGAGCATCCATTTTGTAGCAGAGACTTCATGCCTAGTGGACAGACTATGTCCCAGAATCTGTGCCAGAGCACTCAGAGGCCATCAACACTGAATGACTCTCCTCTGTTGGAATAATGAGGTTTCTACTACTAGGGGTGTCATAAATATAAAGGGAAGGGTAAACACCTTTAAATCCCTCCTGGCCAGAGGAAAAACCTTTTCACCTGTAAAGGGTTAAGAAGCTAGGATAACCTCGCTGGAACCTGACCAAAATGACCAATGAGGAGACAAGATACTTTCAAAGCTGGAGGGGGCGAGAAACTAAGGTTCTCTCTGTCTGTGTGTGATCTAGTTAGATATGCGTTAGATTCTGTTTTGTTTAAATGGCTGATAAAATAAGTTGTGCTGAATGGAATGTATATTCCTGTTTTTGTGTCTTCAGGTAACTTAAGGTTTTGCCTAGAGGGATTCTCTATGTTTTGAATCTGATTACCCTGTAAGGTATTTACCATCCTGATTTTACAGAGGTGATTCTTTTACTTTTTCTTCAATTAAAATTCTTCTTTTAAGAACCTGATTGCTTTTTCCTTGTTCTTAAGATCCAAGGGTTTGGGTCTATGTTCACCTATGCAAATTGGTGAGGATTTTTATCAAGCCTTCCCCGGGAAAGGGGGTGTAGTGCTTGGGGGGATTTTTTGGGGAAAGATGTTTCCAAGCGGGCTCTTTCCCTGTTATATATTTGTAAGATGCTTGGCAGTGGCAGCAATAAAGTCCAGGGGCAAAAGGTAAAATAGTTTGTACCTTGGGGAAGTTTTAACCTAAGATGGTAAAAATAAGCTTAGGGTTTTTTTCATGCAGGTCCCCACATCTGTACCCTAGAGTTCAGAGTGGGGAAGGAACCTTGACAGGGGGTATTAACCTTGAACAACTATCTACACAGAGGATATGCAGGGGGAGGGAATTGGAGCCTTAATCTCCCCGACAGTTTGAAGCACATGGGGAAACAGGAAGCAGAGTCAGTTTTCAAGCAGGTTTCAGAATAGCAACCGTGTTAGTCTGTATCTGCAAAAAGAACAGGAGTACGTGTGGCACCTTAGAGACTAACCAATTTATTTGAACATAAGCTTTTGTGAGCTACAGCTCACTTCATCGGATGCATTCAGTGGAAAATACAGTGGGGAGATTTTATATACACAGAGAACATGAAACAATGGGTGTTACCATACACACTGTAAAAAGCGTGATCAGGTAAGGTGAGCTATTACCAGCAGGAGAGTAGGGGGGCGGGTGAAACCTTTTGTAGTGATAATCAAGGTGGGCCATTTCCAGCAGTTGACAAGAACGTGTGAGGAACAGTGGGGGGTGGGAGGGGGGGAATAAACATGGGGAAATAGTTTTACTTTGTGTAATGACACATCCACTCCGAGTCTCTATTCAAGCCTAAATTAATTGTATCCAGTTTTGCAAATTAATTCCAATTCAGCAGTCTCTCGTTGGAGTCTGTTTCTGAAGATTTTTGGTGAAGAATTGCTACTTTCAGGTCTGTAATCAAGTGACCAAAGAGTTTGACGTGTTCTCTGACTGGTTTTTGAATGTTATAATTCTTGACGTCTGATTTGTGTCCATTTATTCTTTTACGTAGAGACTGTCCAGTTTGGCCAATGTACATGGCAGAGGGGCATTGCTGGCACATGATGGCATAGATCACATTGGTAGATGTGCAGGTGAACGAGCCTCTGATAGTGTGGCTGATGTGATTAGGCCCTATGATGGTGTCCCCTGAATAGATATGTGGACACAGCTGGCAACGGGCTTTGTTGAAGGATAGGTTCCTGGGTTAGTGTTTTTGCTGTGTGGTGTGTGGTTGCTGGTGAGTATTTACTTCAGGTTGGGGGGCTGTCTGTAAGCAAGGACTGGCCTGTCTCCCAAGATCTGTGAGAGTGTTGGGTCAAACAGACTCCTACCCCCTGAATCCCTCCTGCAGCTGAACCCCCTGCCCTGAGCCCCCTGATGCACCCTGTACCCCTCCTGCACCCTGACCCCCTGCCTTAAGCCCCATGCTGCACCCCTCCTGCACCCTGATCCCTGCCCTGAGCCCCCGATGCACCCCGCAGCCCTCATGCACCCCAAGCCCCTGCTGCACCCTGCACCCCTCCTGCACCCCCTGGGGGCAGGGAGGGGGCGGAGTCGGGTTGGGGATTTCAGGGAAGGGATTGGAATGGGGGCAGGGAAGGGGTGGGCAGGGGCGAGGCCTCATGGAAGGGATAGAGTGGGGATGGGGACGGGGCAGTGGGGGGGTGGTCAGTGGTGTGGCCCTTGGGCCAATGTACTAGTCCTCATGTGGCTATCATGGTCATTTGAATTTGAGACCCCTGATTTAGACCAAACCCAGGGGACATCAGCACCAGGGAAAAGTGTGTTGTTTTCCACCGATCGGTAACTCTTGTGCTTTTTTTAAGAGTAAAGAGTTTGTGGATAAGAAATTCCTTTGCTAAGCCTGTATTTTCTTGCTTTACTCCCACTTTGTCTCTGCAGGTTGTGGGTAGGAAACCCGAGCTCCCCCAAGAGTGCACTCTGTTTGTGGGCTGGGTGGAACTTGTCTAAATAACTGGGGGCTCAGGAACTGGTTCCAGGGTTTTGGCATCTGGACTGCAGGGTCTTTCTACCCAAGAAGGGTCTGGACCTGAGAGTGCACCTGACAGATCCAGAGATAGGAATAGTGATTAATCACTACACAAACCCAGAAGGTTTAGAAGCACAGAAGAGTCAGTGGTTGGATCCAATAATGACAGACTGGTGTCATCCAGAAAGGAGGACTGGGCCAGATTGTGACACAAGGTCACAACAAAAACTCCCCCAAAAGTTCAGTAAACAGTAAGCAATTAATACTCTGAAATCCTATCTAGAAATTTCTAAAAGCAGTACACTATGGATCACATTTTTGTACAAATTTGCTTGCGGTTGAAGTAGTGGCTAATTTTTCCACACATATATTTAAAACCGCATTCTTCTTTCATGCACTAAAATCTCTTTTAACCCATGCAGACTGGAAAATTCATAACTAAGGTAACTGAGCACAAAATGTGCCCTCATCATTCACATTCCAGTAGCATCACAAATTGCAGTTGAAGGTTTCATTGCATCCTGAGCTACAGGGTTCCTGCAGGGCAAAAACAGTGCAAAGGGCCATTGGTTGGTACTAATAACTTATACTCCATCATACATGCCTACCTGTTGTTGGCACCATCTTAAGTTTGTCCTCCCAGATTTTCCAATGGCAAATTCAGGCAAAGAAGCCCATCTAACCCAACAGAAAATGAACTGAAAAAACACCCAAGCAGAAAGAAAAGCCAACCACAAAATATCCCTTATAAAATAAAATCAAGAAAAATAAAGAGCACTCTGAGAAAGCAGAACCAATGAAAGCTTTCTCCCACAAGCACAGACCTCACAGCTTTGTCAAAGCACAGCCCTCTTCAAAGCATTTTTCCGTAATCACAGATCTCTGAAGTCAAACGTATGTCCAGAATACAGCACTCTTCAAAGTTCTCTTCTCCTCCAGCTCCCAGCCTATTTTAAGTTTAAAGTAAAAAAGACTTCAGGTAATATATTCAAAATGACCAAAGTGAATTAGGACTCTAATTCCCATTTTCAAATGTTACTTAAGCTCCTTAAGGTTTGTCTACCTCAGTGTGGTACCTGAAGGGTGTGAGATGTAAAGCACACTAAGGCTTTGTATACGCTAATACTTTTGTTGGTCAGGGTTATGAAAAAAACACCCCGTGATTGACATAAATGCCGGTGTGGACAGCACTATATAGGTGGGAGAGCATTTCCTGCCAACATAGCTACTGCTAGTCACTGGGGATGGTTTAATTATGCTGATAGGAGAGCTCTCTCATAGATTCATAGAATACCAGGGTTGGAAGGGACCTCAGGTCCTGCTCAAAGAAGGTCCAATCCCCAATTTTTGCCCCAGTTCCCTAAATGTCCCCCTCAAGGATTGAACTCACAACCCTGGGTTTAGCAGGCTAATGCTCAAACCACTGAGCTATCCATCCCACCCAATGTATAGAGCGGCTACACAGTCTACCTCATTGCGGCTCAGCTGTAACGGTACAGTGAAGATATAGCCTAATGTGCTGTGGGAAGGGGACAGGGAACAGGGGGCATTAGATAGGAGGTGAGGGTCCCAGAGGGTGGTTAGGGGCGGGCGTCCCGGGAGGCGGCAGTCAGGTGACAAGTAGTGGGGGGGTGTTGGATGGGTGGGAGGTTCTGAGGAGGCAGTCAGTGGGTAGGAGGAGTCGGATAGGGGGCGGGGGCCAGGCCGTTTGGGGAGGCACAGCCTTCCCTACGCGGCCCTCCATACAGTTTTGCACCTCGATGTAGCCCTCAGGCCAAAAAGCTTGGCTCTGCCAGGTTCAGCATCCCCTAGTGGCAGCCAGCAGCACTGCAGCCCATTTCTATGAGGGAAAGGAAATTCTGTGCATAAAACATTAATTTCTGCAAAATTCTGCATTGTGCAGTGGCACAGAAGCCCCCAGGGATAATATATACTTCCTGTATGGCCCTGAGGATGCCACATGGGCAGCAGTTGTGTGTCTTGTGGAATCCATAGCCCTGAGTTGGGTGCTCAGGCTCCCAGTACAATGCATGGGGAGAATTAGGCAGCTCAGAAAGGAATTCACAAAAGCCAGCACACTGAATAGGGAGCTAGCTAAATTAGCCAGTAGGAAATGTCAAGGGGAGGGGTGTCACCCAAGTCCCACCCCCCAAAGGGAATTAGATGCCTAAGTCTGGACAAAGGGAAGCATCTATCATTGCTTGTGACCCCTCTCCTCGAACTGGGTGCTATCTTCCCCCATCCTTCTACCCCACCCCAATCCCGATAATCCAGTGGTTAGAACACTCACCTAGGCTGTGGGTGACCCAGAATCAGTTCCTCCCTCTGTTTGATGTGGAGCAAGGATTTGAGCCCATGTCTCTAGAGAGTACCCTAACCAAAGGGATAGTCTGGAAGAGGCTTTTTCAATCTCTCCTGTTGAAACTATTCTACTGTATATAAATAATGAAATAATCATGGGAGCAGGGTCTTGAACTTGGGTTCTCCCCCTGCCCCATCTCAGGTGAGTACCCCAATCACTGGGCTATGAAGTCATTCTCCTGTTTTTTCTGGTCCAATGACTATTTGGTTATACAAAGTGGAATGTCTTCAAAACTGGGCTAAAGGTTATAGAGGACTGGTACCTCCTCCTGTCAAGCTCACAATATTAGGTGCTCTTTGAGCACACCCAGGATCAGGTCCCACAGATTAGATAGAGTCGGGGGACATCTATTCTGAGGAGCCCGTTTGGGGGTAGGCATTGTGGCTCTGTGAATGACAGATTTTTAGGGGCCTAAGGGACTTTATTGGTGGATACTTAGCCCTGGTTTACACTACAGAGTTATGTCAATGTAAAGCAGCTTGCATCAACTTAACTCTGTAAGTGTCTACACTAAAATGCATCTTCCACCAATGTAGCTCACCTATTATACCGACTTAATAACTCCACCTCTATGAGAGGCATAGTGCTTAGGTCGATGTAGTTAGGTCGATGTAGTGTCAAATGTAAACACTGCATTGCTTATATTGACTATTACTGGCTTTCAGAAGCTGTCCCACAATGCCCCACACTGACAGTTAAATCCGTGCAAGAGCTCCTGGTGTTGACATGCAAAAGCAGTTAATTACTAAGTTATTTATTATTATAAATCAATGTAACTTAGATCGACTTAATTTTGTAGTATAGAGTTGCTCTTAGATGCCTAGAAAATTTAGGCACCTACAAGATTAGGAGGCAACTGAGTGGGAGTTTTGAGGATCTAAATTTTGGATTTAGACACCCAAAGCAGCAGTTAGCTGTCCAAAATCCCTTTTGTGGATTTAGTCTCTAGGTGATACATTGCATCTCATGCTAGAGTTAATCCAAGTGCAGCGCCTCACTCTAATACTATATATACTGCCACAATGGTGATAGATTGTTCATATTTAGATTGACTACGATTCAGTATTTGCTGGTACTTGAAGCAGGCGGCGACCACATCAGAATCTGGCAGAAAGCCAGATCCCATTTACAGTAATGGGGCATCATACAAATACCAACAGGGTTGTATCCAAACCAGCTGTTATTATTAATTTCATCTGTTTTAGGAGGAAGAGAAGATTTTAGTTATTTGTAAAGATTAAAATGGATAATTATACCATTTAGTGCTATTTAATTTCTGTTTACCTCCAAATATGGGGATTTTCCAGATAATAGTGGAGATTCTAATCTCTCCATATAGCAATTAAGGTTGAGGTTAGCATTCCCATATAAAATGGATTTTGATGTATGTTTTCTGTCTCATGTCACCAAAATTAAATCAATCCTCCTGAAATTTCATATATGTGATATAAACAAAAGTGATGTTTTTCCCCTTCCAAAATATTAGGCAAATGAGACAAGATATATAAGATGAGAGTTAAGAAAAATGTAGCTCTTTTTTTTAAGTTGTGCTTTAGCATATTAAAAAAATCAATAGAGAGTTCATATATGTTATAATGAAGAACATTTTATTGTTTGCTGTCAAAGAGAAATAAGGATGTCTGTTTTGTTCCAAAATGATGGGGTCTAAATTAGACTGTTACCACTCAAGAAAGAGATCTTGGAGTCATCATGGATAGTTCTCTGAAAATATCTGCTTAATATACAGCAGCAGTAAAAAAAACTAACAGAATGTTAGGAACCATTAGGAAAGGGATAGATAATAAGACAGAAAATATCATAATGCCACTGTAGAAATCTACGGTACACCCACATCTTCAATACTGCATACATTCTGGTCACCCCATATCAAAAAAGATATATCAGAATTGGAGAAGGTACAGAAAAAAGGCAACAAAAATTATTAGGGGTATGGAATAGCTTCCATATGAGGACAGAATTAAAAACACTGGGGCTATTGAGTTTGGAAAAGAGCTGACTGAGGGAAGGTATGATAAATGTATATAAAATCATGAATGGTGTGGAGAAAGTGAATACAGAAGTGTTATTTATACCGTCACATAATGGAAGAACAAGTGGTCACCAAATGAAATTAATAGGCAGCAGGTTTAAAACAAACATAAGGAAGTACTTCTTTGCACAAGCACAGTCAACTTGTGGAACTCATTGCCTTGGGATATTGTGAAGGCCAAAATTATAACTGGGTTCAAAAAAGAATTATATACGTTCATGGAGGATAGGTCCCTGTGGCCTGCGCCACTTCCTGCAGCTCCCATTGGCCAGGATCAGCAAACCTTGGCTACTGGGAGCTGGGAGCAGCCGTGCAAATGTAAACAAACTGTCTGGTGGCCCAACGGGATTACCTGATGGGCAGCATGTTGCCCACGGGCCACAGGTTGCCCACGAATGCTCTAAACCATCTGGCACTGTCCTCCATCAGAAGACAGAATACTGGGCCAGAGGGTCCATTGTTCTGATCCAGTATGGCCATCCTTATGTTCTTCTGTTCCATGATTAGAGATTAGATCTGAGTAAATAATTCATAAATTCATAGGTTCCAAGCCCAGAAGGGATCATGGTTATCATCTAGTCTGATGTCCTGCATAACACATACCATAGAACTTGTCCACAAATAATGACTAGAGCAGCGGTTCCCAAACTTGTTCCACCGTTTATGCAGGAAAAGCCCCTGGTGGGCCAGGCCAGTTTGTTTACCTGCCGTACCTGCAGGTTCAGCCAGTTGCGGCTCCCAGTGGCCATGGTTCACTGCTCCAGGCCAATGGGAGCTGCTGGAAGCGGCGGCCAGTACGTCCCTCGGCCCGTGCTGCTTCCAGTAGCTCCCATTGGCCTGGAGCAGCGAACTGCAACCACTGGGAGCCGCAATCAGCCGAACCTCCGAATTTGGGAACCACTGTTATAGGCTGTAATCAAGTCACCTCTTAACCTTCTCTTGAGTAAGCTAAATAGAGTGAGTTCCTGGAATCTATCACTATAAGGCATGTTGTCTAATCCTTTAAACATTATTGTGGCTCTGCTCTGAAATGTCTTCCATTTAGCAACATCCTTCTTGAATTGTGGACACCAGAACTGGATATAATATTCCAGAAGTGGTCACACCAGTGCCAAATATATCAGTAAATTAATCTCTCTACTCCCATTTATGATTCATCTGTTTATGCATCCAAGGACAGCATTAGCCATTTTGGCCATGGCATTGCACTGGGAGCTCATAGTCAGCCGATTATCCACCATGACTCCCAAATCTTTTTTATAGCTACTACTTCCCAAGAGAGAGTCCCCTATATTTTAAGTATGGCCTACATTCCTTGTTCCTAAATACATACATTTATATTTAATCGTATTAAAATGCATATTGTTTGCTTGCACCCAGCTTACAAAGTGATCTAGATTGCTCTCTGACAGCGACCTGCCCTTTTCATTATTTATTACTCCCTCAATATTTGTGCCATCTGCAAACTTTATCAGTGATGATTTTTATTTTCTTCTAGGTCATTGATAAAAATGTTAAATAATGTAGGGCCAAGAACCAATCCGTGCAGGATCCCAGTAGAAACATATCAGTTCGATGATGAGTCCCTGTCATCTTTACAAATGGCTACATTCCCTACAATTACATTTTGAGACCTATCAGTTAGCCAGCTTTTAAGCCATTTAATCTGTAATGCACAATGAATAATTTCTAGCAAGTACTGAATACTTCTGTAGTGGACCATAAAAGTTTCTGGTATTTTCATCCTACTTGGCAATTAAAAATGTTGATATATGAATGGGTGTGCTCTTATTTGTGATTCAATCTGTAGGCATAATGGACACAGCTTCACCAGTTCCACTATTTATTTGTTTAAATTAACTTAGATAATTTGAGCATGCAAAACCCCAAAACACCTCCCCCCATATGTAGGTAGTATTATTTCCTTCTTTCTTTCCATTCTGCAAATTTGTTATTCCGCAAATAACAACTTAACATTAATAATATAAAATGTAAAAATAATAAATAGATCATTTGTATTCTGTAGTATCTACAAGTATGCTAGGAGCTTCAAAGAAAAGGCAGGGCCTTTCTAAATAACAGAGATGAGACAAGTGATGATATAATGTTCTTCGGAGAGGGGAAGGAGCAAGGAAGAATGTGAGTTACAGATATATAATTATGCAGGTGCTCAGGGCTAGATATACGTATGGGGTCAGATCCTCAGCTGGTGTAAATTGTCATAGCTTCCCTGAGTACAGCTGAGGTATGACAAAATATACAAGTTAAAGATCTGGCCCATAGTGTACATATATATAAACTTAGTGTAAACAGACTCAATCTTATAGGAAATACTGTAGAAGTGGTGTTTTGGGAATGATGCGAATTAGGTGATTCGGTGAACAGATTTCAAAAGAATGTTACAAGCAAAAGGGGTAAATGAGACAGAAAAGAAGAGTGGATTTTCAAAATGTTGTGGAGGAAGAAGCAAAAAGATTTGGCTGGGGCTTGGCTGTAGGAGGAGAAGGAGAGGGGTCAGTCAAAAGGTGACCTCCTTGTGGTTCTGGGTGACTGGAAGCATGGTGGTATTACGGACTGTTCTAGAAAATGAAAGTGGGGTCAAGGTTTAGGAAGAAAGATTATGAGCCTGGTTTTGGTCATGATGAAATTGAGATGTTGGTGAGTCATCCAAAATGAGATGTCTGAGACAGATATGTCAAGTTGAAGCATAGGAGAATCATCAGGAGTGGGAAAGTTTACTTGAAAGTCATTGGTGCAGAGGTGATCAGTAAGCCCCTGCAAGCTGATAAAGTCAACAGAGATAAGGTGTCTAGAAAAAGAAGAGGGGCCAAGAACGAATCCCGTGAAACACCAGCAGAGAGGGGAAGTGGAAAGGATTAAGAACCATCAAAAGAGACACTGGAAAAGCAGCACTTTGGAAGGGCTTTATAAAAAATAATGTTTTGTAACTTTAATTATATTTGTTAATTTATCTTATTAATTATATATACTGCTGGAATATTCCACTGCTCTGCAAAGTTTGCATGTCACATTGTGTAGTCATCGTCTAGACAAACAATCTGCTGGGTTCTTGTCCTTGTCAGGTTTGAGTACTATCTCTGAATCATAATCTTGTAATCTCAGGCCCTACCTTTCTATTCTTGCTTGCTATTTTATCTTCTGATTTCCAAATGATGAAGTCAAAGCTTGGTAGTCTGCAATCGTAACTGTATTCAAAAATGAGCGCTAGTGATGTAAATTTGAAAGTGCTTGTATCCTCAGATTCAAGTCAGTACATTTTTCTCTGCTTGTGAATATTTCTGCTCCTCCTTAGTCAAAATGCAACCTGCATATGAAATATTTTTGTGCTTTCTGCTATTGTAAAAACTGCTTCTCTAGCCCCTTTGAACTGGCAGCTTGTAGAGAGCTATAATTATTGTTTATGCTGCTGGGTTAAAATAAGGTAGGACACAGTTGCAGGTTCATTCAGCTGAATTCTGAAGTGCTGTCTCACATTCTTTAGTCCACTGAAATACTGTCTTGTTTAGTCAAATTTCTCAAAGATGCACTTTGGCTGGAATAGTTCTCAATAAATCTAGCACAGTAACTTACCATGGCTAGAATGGCTGCACCTCAGAAAAAGGCCTTTCTGCAGCTTTAACTCCATGCACTTTTATTGGGCTGGGACTAATTCAGAAAAATGTATGTCCAAGGAATGCAATTTCCCCCCCCACAAAATCACATTTTTCCTTATTGATTTAGGCTTTGATTTTTTTTAATGTTCCAATACTTTTTTGCCGAGTCTCTTTTGTTTTTATATTGCCTTTCAGCTATCGGAATATAACAGTTGAAATTATATGCATTTGCTATAAATTGTGTTACCAGACTAATAGTTATTTTACAGAATTTCATCTAGAAATTCTATCTGATAATTTTTAATATCCCCTCTGTGTGTAGACTCATAGACTTTAAGGCAAAAAGGGACCATTGTGATAATCTAGTCTGACCTCCTGCACATTGCAGCCCAGAGAACGTCACCCACCCACTCCTGTAATAGACCCATAACTTCTGGCTGAGTTACTGAAGTTCTCAAATTGTGCTTTAAAGACTTCAAGTTACTGAGAATCCACAATTTACTGTAGTTTAAATCTGCAAGTGACCCAGGCCGCAAGGTAATTATTGATCTGGAATTCTCTCCTTGCTTTACCAGATAATAATCTTTGTTAAGATCAAATATTAAAAATAAATTTGGCTCCATTTAGCTTATATAGGATACAATCCATGCAAATGCTGTGCATCTTTGTCATTGGTCACACATATCCTGAATTTACCAGTGATGTGTGTTTGACACAGCCAGTATGACCAAACCCTGAGACCTCTTTTTAACTAATGTCTTGTTTTTCTTCTTGTGCTACAGTAATTCCTTTTCTCCTTATGATTGCGTATTAAATTGTATTCTCCTCTGTTTTTGTTCTGCTGGACTGTTTTATCTATGTGCAGCACTGTCTTTCAGCTCAACAACTCCTCGAAAAAGACTATTATATTCCTGAGCTAACGCTTCAACATAAATTTTTTGTGTGTGTTTTTTTTTATCTTTTCCTGAAGTCATAGATTGCAATAAGACTTTCTCATCTAGCAGACTTTTTGCACCATGTGGATAAAATCTGATATCTGCAGGCCTTAATGTGATTCTGTTAGCTATTTTCTTGAAATTGGGGTAATCTCTTATAGCTATTGATGCTCCTGAGTCTACTATGTTATCAGTCTTAGTTTGTGCTAAATCTAAAGTGGTTTTTTTTGGGTACCAATTCTACTTGCATGGTATATAAAGAGAACAAAATCTGTTTTACTATTGCTGTCTTGTTCAATAGCTTCATCTTGCATTTCAGACAGGTGTCTTACTCTCTGTGCTTCATGTTCCCTTCTATTTCCAGTTTGGTGCAAAAATTCTCGTTGTTGGTATTGCTCATGCTGGACTCTTCTGTGCCTCATGCCTGGAGATGACTGAATGTCTCAACTTACTGTAGAAAAGTGATTTATTTTTACCACACGTCATTGTTTTCCCAAACTCTGGACATCTATCCTTGTGAGGATATCCATCTCCACATCAATAACAGCTTTTGTTGTTGTTGTTGTTCTGTGAAATTTTCTTTTGAAAAAATTTCTTTTTTCTCTCTTGCTGCACGTTTGTAAATCACTCATATTACAGTCAATTTCTTTAGGCTCAATTTCTGACTATTCAAGTCCTCTAGCCATTATCAATAGCTCTTCAGTTCATCTTAGATCTTAAGGCTTTTCTCCTTAGTTGCCCACGTGTGCATGAAATTATAATTTGGTGTTTAGTTCAGCACCTACCTCTCTAAAGTTACATGTTCTTTCCAATTTTTTCAGTCTTGTGATATGGTCATCTATGTTTTCTCCTATGTTTTGCTTTGCATATCTCATTTAAAGTTTTCATATTCTGCACCTATTCTGGAATAAAAATATTAATTCAGTGCCTGCCTGTACTTGTCATATTACTGTAACATTTAATGGAATGTTTGTGTAGAAATCACAGTTTGGGCCTGCTAAATATGATAGGAAACATTTTTGTTGCTGTTGCTTGATCTATACTGATTGCAGCCAATTCTATTTCAAATTGATCTAAATATTTTTTCCCATATTACAGTTGAGCTACTGGAGTCTGTTCATTCTAATGAAGATAGTGTCTCCGTGCCTTTGCCATTTTAATGTTTATGCAGTCTACTTCCAGATATGGAAATATATGCAGATTTTCAATCATGAATTATCACCTCCTTTCTTTCAACTTTTCTGCTATTCTGGGTTTTTTATTTGCTTATATTTTTATTAGCCATATTTTTGATGAAACAATTTTCTGTCAGAAAATACCATTTCATTGAAACAAATGTTTTGCAAGAATGTGTCAATTTTGAAATTATTAAAAATAAAAATGAAATATTTTATTTCTACTTGCTTATTTTGTTTCAACTTTCTTGTCTCATTTCATGCTGATCATCATTTGTTTTCTACTTTCTCATCTTTTAATGTTATTTGAGCTTCCTCATTCACTTTGACTTGATATGGGTGTCAATCTGCCATTCAGTGGTTCAACAATGTGGGTACCAGCCTCAGAGCAAACTGTTAGGAAACAGGGAGCAAACCCCAAATTGGTAGTGAGTTCTATACTTAGATTTCAACAACCAGATATCAAGTGTAAACAGCGCAGTCCCCTTGGTACTCTGATATGTCTTGCCACCCAGGTAAGTTTACCTTCGTGATAGATACTACCTTATACTATGGATCACAGCAATATTTAGATTACTGCCAGTCCCAAAGGGCCAGTCACTTATCCCAGGTCAATTGCACTTGAGATCTCCAAAGACAATGCTTATAGGCAACCCCCTAATAAACTATATACAGATTTATTATATTGGAAAAGGAAGTGAGAAGTTATTTACAAGCTTAAAGCAGGTAAATATATATACACACAAATGAGTTCCAATCTTAAGTTTAAAAAAATAATAGAAATAATAGAAGCTTCTATAATAAGCAAGCTCGATATGACCTTTAGGACTAACCCATGCTAAACACTGGAGATCTTTTCCTTATACTTAGTAATCCTTGTCCTTCACAGTCCAAGCAGCATAAAGATACATTTTCTTTGTATAAGGGTTTTTATCCCTTCCACCTTCTGCTTCAAATTGCAAATTCACCTGATGAGAGGAATTCACTTGCACATCTCCTCTTCATTGTGGGGGGAGAGCAATTAGCAAAGTCCTTTGTCCTCTTTGATTACCCACAATAGTTCATATGGTGTCAATGGAACACTCCTTGTGAGGCAGGACATAACTTTTGTTAGATGCCAGCATTACACACTGGTTAATATCTCTCTCCTGTCTGGTGATTTGCACAGTTACAGAGACTTACAATGCAAATACTCAGATATTACCTTGCAATAAATCATGGAGCAGGTCCTCAAGGAATCCATTTTGAAGCACTTGGAGGAGAGGAAGGTGATGAAGAACAGTCAACATGGATTCACCAAGGGCAAGTCATGCCAGACCAACCTGATTGCCTTCTATGATGAGATAACTGGCTCTGTGGATATGGGGAAAATGGTGGACCTATATATCTTGACTTTAGCAAAGCCTTTGATAGGGTCTCCCACAGTATTCTTGCCAGCAGGTTAAAGAAATATGGATTGGATGAATGGACTATAAGGTGGGTAGAAATCTGGCTAGATCGTCAGGCTCAATGGGTACTGATCAATGACTCAATGTCTAGTTGGCAGCTAGTATCAAGCAGAGTGCCCCAGAAGTCGGTCCGGGGGCCGGTTTTGTTCCACATCTTCATTAATTATCTGAATGATGCACTGGATTGCACCCTCAGCAAGTTTGTGGATGACACTAAGCTGGGGGGAGAGGTAGATACGCTGGAGGGTAGGGATAGGGTCCAGAGCGACCTAGACAAATTGGAAGATTGGGCCAAAAGAAATCTGATAAGGTTCAACAAGGAAAAGTGCAGAGTCCTGCACTTAGGGCGGAAGAATCCCATGCACCGCTTCAGGCTGGGGACTGACTAGCTAAGCGGCAGTTCTGCAGAAAAGGACCTGAGGATTACAGTGGATGAGAAACTGGATATGAGTCAA
The DNA here is from genome assembly GCF_965140295.1 of Lepidochelys olivacea. Taxonomy (NCBI): domain Eukaryota; kingdom Metazoa; phylum Chordata; order Testudines; family Cheloniidae; genus Lepidochelys; species Lepidochelys olivacea. The sequence continues at coordinate 68,652,002 of NC_140411.1, read as the reverse complement.
CAGTGTGGCCTTATTGTCAAGAAGGCTAACGGCATGTTAGGCTGCATTAGTAGGAGCATTGCCAGCAGATCAAGGGAAGTGATTATTCCCCCTTTATTCAGCACTGGTGAGGCCACATCTGGAGTATTGCATCTGGTTTTGGGCCCCGCACTACAGAAAGATGTAGACAAATTGGAGAGAGTCCAGCAGCGGACAACAAAAATTATTAGGGGGTTGGGGCACATGACTTTTGAGGAGAGGCTGAGGGATCTGGGCTCATTTAGTTTGTAGAAGAGAGGAGTGAAGGGGGAATCTGATAGCAGCCTTCAACTACCTGAAGCAGAGTTCCAGCAAGGATGGAGCTCGGCTGTTCTCAGTGGTAGCAGATGACAGAACAAGGAGCAATGGTCTCAAGTTGCAGTGGGGGAGGTCTAGGTTGGATATTAGGAAAAATTATTTCACTAGGAGGGTGGTGAAGCACTGGAATGGGTTACCTAGGGAGGTGGTGGAATCTCCATCTTTAGAGGTTTAAAAGACGTGGCTTGACAAAGCCCTGGCTGGGATGATTTAGTTGGGGTTGGTCCTGCTATGAGCAGGGGGTTGGACTAGATGACCTCCTGAGGTCTCTTCCAGCCCTAATCTTCTATGATTCTATGAATATGGGATATAGATGTTGTAAGTGAGATTAATGCATGAAGTAACTCACAAGCATTCAATAAAGTCTAAATACTAAACACATTTTATAACTCTCAGACCTATCTTAAAAGTAATAACACACAATGAGGCATGGGGACCTTGTAATGAGCTGGCACCTGGTTTGCCAGCATCACAGTCTAAGCATTTCATTTCAGTGTAGTGTGTACTGTGCTTGTTCTGTTACATGACCCATGCGTTCTTCTATTGGATGAATGCACACTGTTTCAGGTTGGTTCAGTTTTCCCATAGGAAGTTACAGTGTGAGCAGCAGCTCTTGGTCAGTAGCCAAGCTCCGTCTTGGGATCAAGTGCTATGGTTGAGTGACTGTGAACCTGCATCTTTGGCAAAAGGGAGCAGAAGTTGCCAAGTACTGTGTCTCTCTTTCTGACCCCACAGCTTCTGGGTCCTACTGTGAGGCAAGGAATAATCATTGTCTGATCATGGTTGCAAAGATGCAAAGAGGAAGTAAAAGGAATTTAGGTAAGACCCAGCAGTTGTCAGCTCCCACGTTGCTCTGACTACAAGCAGTGTTGCACCGTCCCGCAGTCAGCCCCAAATGAGAGCTGTGCTAGTGGAACTGACAGATCCCAGCTTCAGGCTATGAGGAAGTAGCATTCTGCTATGGAGCAATTTAGGCTGAGAAAAAGAGTGACCAGCTGTTGAGGCCTGGATTTGCTCAGTGGTATAGCTGTTGTGGAAGCTCTGCACCATGAACCCCAAGAAAAGAAGGGAAGTAAACCAGATTGCCAAGAGGAGTAGTCAGCAGAATCCACTTTACCTGAAGCAGACATCTTCTACAGATTTCCCTAGGGACAATTGATCCTTCAAAGTGCAGGGGGTCCTTATAGTAATGATGACAATGTGGAGGAGGAAGAGGTTAGTGTAGCTCCAGTTAGTTCAACATGACACGACGTTGCTTCTCTTCTAGAGGCTGACCCCAGAGTCCATGAGCTACAGCTCCCTCTAAAACTTTGTCCATTGCTTCTGTTCTAGAAAGGGGGGTCTGTTAGTCACAGCTCCCAAGTAGGCTAAAAGGTCACTGCCTCCATATCTGCTGGAGGTTTTCATAGGAACTACTGAGGAGAAGGCAGTGCTCCCACTCTGCATTTCTCGCAGTAGCAACTCTTACCTACTACAATCCCTTCCTGCTCCTTAACCTGACTTCAGTGGGACTTAAGCATGTGCTTAAGTGCTTTGCTGAATCGGGACCTAAATTGTTTATATATATACAAACAATTATATATATATATATATATATATATATATATATATATATATATATATATATATATAAACAATTTAGGTCTTAACTTCATCTTCATAGTTTTATTTTAATCTCTGAGTGTGTATATATAATACATAGTTTTCATGGGATTATTATTAGTTGATACTATGTGGAGGATTTAAAGAGGGACAAGATGTATATGAAACACAGTAGTCAGAGAAATCCTTTACAAATCATCCAATATGCTACCACCCAAAAAATATTGCTGTGTTGCTGAGAGTGCTCAAAATGCTTGACAAATTGGGGGAAAGTCAGGAATGTTTGAAATTTCCCAGAAGTTCTGGGTGCTTACCACTTCTGAGGAGTAAAACTAATATGACAAAGATACAAAGGATGATGTACATCACATTTTAGGCAATTCACATTGTTTTACTGTTTCAGGCTGTCTCAGATTCCAGAAGCTAGTACTGCATCGTACACTTTAGGAAGGTTTTCTTCAGAAAAATAAAGGCTAGAAATGTAAGCCTTTCTTCTGTTTCTGCTTTCTGTGTACTTGTGTCTTTGTTTGATTTTTAAACACAACTTTAAATTCTGCAGAAAATGATGGGTAAGTCCCAACATGCCAGGGAATGGTTCCTCTCATCATTGGTGAGTGGGCGGGTGCATTTGGCAAGCCTTATTAAGCATCTCACCTGTGACTGAAGACATAAGTATTGTAGCTATAGTAACTAGTATTCTAATGCAGATAAAAGACATTATTTGTCATCATCCTTACATGTTTGGAATCTAGATGTCTTGCAGGACATCTCTCTGGCTGCTTCCTAATGTTCTTGTACATAGCAAGGCAGATTGATTTCACCAATCAACATCTGTTTCTTTTGTGTTTGAGCTTATTATTTTTAAACTTTGTTTTTTAACTCTTCTTTGCATTGTCTTCTTTTCTGAAAAATGACCCCATCCCATGTACTTATATCTTCTACTTATGTGTATCCATCTATTTTAGTCTGAAGATTTGTAAGCCCAACATTAATTTTAGATGGGAAAAGGTATATTTTATGGGATCTCAATGGCTCATTTTCTGCTTCAACAATGCAACCATGAGCTGATGGGGCACGGACACACTTCCAACTGACTCTCTAGCAACCCATGCAGCCTGAGAATGATGCTGGGGAACAAGACAGGCACCCTTCACCACTCCAAGGGAGTGCTATAAATGTATGGCCTATGGCACACCCATTCTGGTACAATGTCTCCTCAGTAGTATTGCCCAGTCCACCCAAATGACATTGGCAAAGCTACCTAACACAAGATGAAAGCTCCTCACATCTAGTATCATAATGGCTCAGCGAAACCCCTCAGCTTCTGTTTTCAACCCTGCAATCCAGTCCTTCCCCCATAGTATTGCCTCTCCCCCAACACAGAGATCTGTCTGACTATTCATTAATATTGTGCTCATCACTGTAGAATCTGAGTGTCTATGTAACCAGCCCATAGAAATACCCCTTGATCTTCTTTCTTGATACACAGCATTTCTGGTTCTCCCAGCTGCAAATGTAATCTGCTTTCCCTATGCAATTCAGTTATCCATGATCCTCATTATCAACCTGTCTCATCAGTGTGTCATCTTCATTACCAAACTCCTGAGTTTGTTTCCTGATGGTGGCTGTCCTGCTGCCTACACCACCCAGAATATTTTTCTCCCACTTACTACAGGGTGAACAGTGTTTTGTGGCAGCTAGTTTTACATTGCAGTAGTCAAGAGTGGAGCATTCTGGAACACAGCAATGTTAGGTTGATAAGGTGGAAGCAGAAAACTAATTCAGAAATTCTGTGACTGCAAGGGCAGGTGCAAGGGCAGATGGAAGCTCTGCTATGGAGACAAAAAAAGAAGGGGGTGGGTAAACCCCCCAAGACTTAACAAATTCTACTCTGTTGCTGAATGTAGAACCCACAATAGAGTAGATTCAAATAAATTCTCCTTTCCATAGCCATTAGTATATCAGATTTTCATTTTATTTAATCTGTTCCACTTCTCTTTGTCAGGTTTCAGAGTAACAGCCGTGTTAGTCTGTATTCGCAAAAAGAAAAGGAGTACTTGTGGCACCTTAGAGACTAACCAATTTATTTGAGCATAAGTTTTGGTGAGCTACAGCTCACTTCATTGGATGCGTACTGTGGAAACTGCAGAAGACATTATATACACAGAGATATACATATATCTATATCTATATCTATATCTATATCTATATCTATATCTATATCTATATCTATCTATCTATCTATACACATATACAGGAGAGTGATCATTTTAGATAAGCTATTACCTGCAGGAGAGTGGGGTGGGAGGAGGTATTGTTTCATGGTCTTTGTGTATATAATGTCTTCTGCAGTTTCCACAGTATGCATCCGATGAAGTGAGCTGTAGCTCACGAAAGCTTATGCTCAAATAAACTTGGTTAGTCTCTAAGGTGCCACAAGTACTCCTTTTCTTTTTACTTCTCCTTGTGATCTTTCTCCAGGTATTGGAAGTTTAATAATTCCTTGATTTGACACTCTTTTCTCAGTCTTAAAAACTTTAAATAGTACTTTAGTATAGTTCTTGTTTTATGAATGTCCTTGTTTTTTAAATGAATTATTCATGAAATATTGTTTGGGAGGGGGCATAATTACTTGTAATACATACATATACATCATAATGCTTAATTATATTTTTCCAACATAATTACTAAGTATAATGATAATGTGTAATTCTGTATGATAATTTGTGAACACATTGTTCTTCACGTGCATAATATTTCACTGTCGTTAAACTGACTACTTTGGACAGTTTTTATATTTTTGTTTTTGCAGTAGCAAAACCAAAAACCACCTCTCAAATTTACGACCTCAATCCTGAAATCCTGATGCAGGGAAAACTTCAGTTTAAATCCATGAAAGTTTTTAGAGAGCAGATTGAAAAATAATATCCTATTTCTGTACTTGAAAATGTGAAGTGAAAAAGGTTATAAAAATGGTATGGTTGTTGATTAATCACAGTTAACTCACATGATTAACTCAAAAATTAATTGCAAACAATCACAATTTTAATTGCACTGTTGGACAATAGAATACCAATTGAAATGTATTATATATTTTGGATGTTTTTCTGTGTTGTAATTGAAATCAAAGTTTATATTATTTTTGATAATATATATTTGCACTGCAAAAATAAATATTTTTATAAATATTTGCACTGTAAAAATGATAATCAAAAGACATAGTATTTTTCAATTCACCTCATACAAGTACTGTAGTGTAATCTCTTTGTTGTGACAATGCAGCTTACAAATGTGGGGTTTTTTGTGTTACATAACTACACTCAAAAACAAAACAATGTAAAACTTCAGAGCTTACAAGTCCACCCAGTCCTACTTTTTGTTCAACCAATTACTGAGACAAACAAGTATGTTTACATTTACGGGAGATAATGCTGTCCCCTTCTTATTTACAATGTCACCAGAAAGCGAGAACAGGCATTTGCATGGCACTTTTGTAGCCGGCATTGCAAGGTATTTATGTGACAGATACGCTAAACATTCATAGGCCCCTTGATGCTTCGGCCACCATTCCAGAGGACATGCTTTCGTGCTGATGACGCTCATTAAAAAAGTAAGGTGTTAATTAAATTTGTGACTGAACTCCTTAAGGGACAATTATATGTCCCCTGTTCTGTTTTACGAGCATTCTGCCATATATTTTATGTTATAGCAGTCTCGGATGATGACCCAGCACATGTTGTTCATTTTAAGAACACTTTTACTGCTGATTTGACAAAGCGCAAAGAAGGTACCAATGTGAGATTTCTAAAGATAGCTACAGCACTCGACCCAAGATTTAAGAATCTGAAATGCCTGCCAAAATCTGAAAGGGATGAGGTATGGAGCATGCTTTCAGAAGTCTTAAAAGAGCAACAGTCCGATGTGAAAACTACAGACCCCGAACCTCCAAAAAAGAAAATCAACTTTTACTTGTGGTATCTGACTCAGATAATGAAAATAAATATGCGTCGGTCTGCACTGCTTTGGATTGTTATCTAGTAGAACTATCATCAGCATGAACGCATATCCCTTGGAATGGTGGCTGAAGCATGAAGGGACATATGAATCTATAGTGCATCTGGCACATAAATATACTGCGACTCCGGCTACAACAGTGCTTTGAGAACACTTATTCTCACTTTCAGGTGACACTGTGAACAAGAAGCAGGCAGCATTATCTTCTGCAAATGTAAACAAACTTGTTTTTCTGAGCGATTGGATGAACGAGAAGAAGGACTGAGTGGACTTGCAGGCTCTAAAATTTTACTTTGTTTTATTTTTGAATGCAGATTTTTTGTACATAATTGTGCATTTTATAAGTTCAACTTTCATGATAAAGAGATTTCACTACTGTACTTGTATTAGGTGAATTGAAAAATACTATTTCTTTTGTTTTTATACAGTGCAAATACTTGTAATAATAAAAAAAATAAAGTGAGCACTGTACACTTTGTATTCTGTGTTGTAATTGAAATCAATATATTTGAAAATGTAGAAAACATCCAAAAAATTTTTGAAATATTTTATTGTTTAATAGTGCCATTAATCATGGTTAATTTTTTTAATCGCACCATTAATCGTGATTAATTTTTTTAATCACTTGACAGCCCTAAAAAATGCATATTTATACCTGCCTCTGGAAATTTCCACTACATGCATCCGACGAAGTGGGTATTCACCCATGAAAGCTTGTGCTCCAAGACGTCTGTTAGTCTATAAGATGCCACAGGACTCTGCCGCTTTTACAGATCCAGACTAACACGGCTACCCTTCTGATCCCTAAAAAATGGTTATCAGCATTTTTCATTTCCCAGAAACTCAGTTTTTGGTTAATAAAAAGTTTCTATAATCTTTTCAATAACACTGTAATGTTTTCAATACAAATTGAGGGGAAAAACATCAGGGATAAAGGGGCAAAATGTTCATGAAAATAAAAAAAAGTCTTTTAAAAAAGGCCATTTTTTACTAAAGACTTTTTGTTTGAAAAATTTTGACCAGCTTTAGAATTCTGTCTGCACTGGCCATTATATTCAAATATGAGTGCCTAAAGTTAGACTCCTCAATAAAGCGACTTGACATTCAGAAATGCTGCTCACCTACAAATACCAATAGAGCCACAGGTGCACAACATTTCTGAAAACAAGGCCACTTTTATCTAGGTGCTCAAGCATGGAACTAGATGCCTTTCTTTAGGCAGCCAAAGGCGTCCCCACTGATTTCTCAAATGGAGATGACTAAAGTCTACTGGATCTTCTTGGATGGTCCCACAAAATTAGGAGTACCCACCACCTCTGACCTCATTACTGTGTTCTTTGAACTCATGAAATCATCTTTGTTTTGGCTTTTCAGAGAATAAGTGCAAGAAGGGTGACAAGCCATTTTCTGCAGCATTTATGCTTCCTTCCGTGCTGATAGCCCTACTTAAAATAACACTGCTTTAAGCTGCCTTAAGTCAGGCTATATGCCTGAAAATCTCTCAGAAAGGAAGTTAAACAAGAATGGGATGCTTAGCCAATGGCAGCATAGCTCTTTTAGAAGCATTTTTTTCTTGGCCGGGGGCAGGGGGTGAGGTGGGGCAGAGCATGAAGGGGCCAACCTTCCAAATGAGTTGAGAGAGGTTTCCTTTTCCACAAATTCTGGGGTTTGGAGAGGTTAGGTAGGTCTCCCCTACTCCGAGCCTCCTTTTTGGACCCCCAAGCCCTTACTGGGAAGGAACAATGTGAAGGAAACATTGCAAGGTGAACCTTGTGGAATTTCCTGAGTCCTCCCCTGTGAGTAGCTCTGCAGGAGGATACATACTGGTCTGAATTTCAGTGAAATTTAGGTTAATATGATATTATTACCTTATTATTGAAAGAAATTCCCCTTTTTTCCCTGAATTGGAGTAAGGAGGAAAAATAAGTGCATCTAAACAGGGGAAAATAGATTCCACTGCTGACAAGGTACAGAAGTGTTCCCTTTGTCGGTCAAATAGATTTAAAGATAAGTGCTCTTAGAATGTTCCTGCCTGCTGTTTCTACATATTATTAATGTGAGCTGTAGCTTACTTTAGAGTACAATTTATTTTTAATAGATGTCTTAATCACGTGAGTTTTCTCATATTGGTGTGTTCCATCTGCAATTACAGAATCTTTTGCTAAGATCATTGTCCACTTCTCCACTGCAGTTTCAATTTTTCCATGAAAAACTCATTTCAGAGGTATTAAAAGTACATAGTTAGAAAGAACTAGGTCTGAGTAAATGGTTTGGAAAAAATCCAAATAGCATCACGCATGAAAAGCACAGAACACAGAAATAATGCAAGAAAATAATTTCTCATGCTATTTTAGCCATACTCTGTGTACAGATCTATCTGAATGCCAAACCCAAACATCTTGGGTGATTGAGCATTGCTTTATGAAGCCTTTAGATTTGGATTTGGCCTGCCTTTATGTCAGTGTGCAATGACACAAAATGTCATATGTGATGGATATGGTTTTGTGAAAAACACAGAAACAGCATTATGAGGGTTTTTTCCTCCTTCTGTGTATGATTTTGATTCATTTGACATCAGATCTGAGCCCTGTTACATGTAACAGAAAATCCATGAAGGTCTCTCATTTCTGAAGGGAGATTTGGTGAAAAAGAAACTTTATATAAAGACTTTTTCCTTTGTCTTCCCTTCTCTAATTTGTTATGAATGTATGTCTGTTATGAGTCAATTTCAGAACTGATGGCTTCCTTTAATGAGGTATGGTGAGGAGTAATATGCAGTCCTCTTGGGACCAACAGCCTTGTGAACTCCAGAGCTGCTGTTGTAGTAGTATTATGGCCCACTATGCACTCCTGCAAGGGAACTTACAAAGTGGATTCACATAGTTTCCTGGAATACTGGCCTCATCCCCACATCTCCTCTGTCCTCCTCAACCAGTTCCAATCCAGAAAGAACAAGTGCATACACATGGGTTGCAGCATCCTTCTTGTGGCTTCTTCTTGCCTGCTCTTCCTGGACAGTGAAACCATAAGAATTCTGCAGCTTTTTAGGTCACACTATCCCTCACAAAGGCCAGAATTTGCCCATTAATGGCACTGTTTAACACTGAAAAATTGTCTTTAAAGCGCACTAGAATCTTCCTAGCATATGCGCAACGTGCCTCAGGTGACACATGACCAGGATTCATAACCAAATTTGGTCTGCTGGTTGGATCATTGTTCTCAATGTTCTCAATGGTAGCAGATGACAGAACGAGGAGTAATGGTCTCAAGTTGCAGTGGGGGAGGTTTAGATTGGATATTAGGAAAAACTTTTTCACTAAGAGGGTGGTGAAACACTGGAATGCGTTACCTAGGGAGGTGGTAGAATCTCCTTCCTTAGAGGTTTTTAAGGTCAGGCTTGACAAAGCCCTGGCTGGGATGATTTAACTGGGAATTGGTCCTGCTTTGAGCAGGGGGTTGGACTAGATGACCTTCTGGGGTCCCTTCCAACCCTGATATTCTATGATTCTATGATTCTATGATTCTATGATCATTGGTTTTCCCGGCCCGGACAGAGTACTGAGGGGGAGCGTGATGTAAACACTGATCTATGCCCCCTAGCACTAGAATAAATGTGGATATGGAGGAGATGATATGATGGGATAGCCTAATTTTGGCAATTAATTAATCTTCAACTACTAGTGGTAGATATGCCCAATGGCCTGTGATGAGATGTTAGATGGGGTGGGATCTGAGTTACTACAAAGAATTCTTTCCTGGGTGTCTGGCTGGTGAGTCTTGCGCACATGCTCAGGGTTTAGCTGATCTCCATATTTGGGGTCAGGAAGGAATTTCCCCGGAGGGCAGATTGACAGAGGCCCTGGGGGTTTTTCGCCTTCCTCTGCAGCGTGGGGCACGGGTCACTTGCTGGAGGATTCTCTGCACCTTGAAGTCTTTAAACCACAATTTGAGGACTTCAGTTGCTCAGACGTAAGTTAGGGGTTTGTTACAGGAGTTGGTGAGTGAGATTCCGAGGCCTACGTTGTGCAGGAGGTCAGACTAGATGATCATAATGGTCCCTTCTGACCTTAAAGTCTATGATTCTATGATTCTATGAAATGTGCATAACTAACTTTTGTACTGCAGTACTACATTTTGTGAATCAAATTGTACAAATGAAAGCAGCTGACATTCTACAAGGTTTTCTTTTTTTTTCTGGATTTCAGTCCTGGGAATCTTCAGGTCTCCACGGATCTACATTAGTGGTGGGCAACCTGCGGCCTCTGGGCCGCATACAGCCCATCCTGGTAATCTGATTGCAGGCAGCAAGGCATTTTGCTGACATTGACCATCTGCTGGCACTGCCCCCCCACACCCCCAGCTGTGGCCACGGTTCTCTGTTCCCAGCCAGTGAGAGCTGTGGGAAGCATCGTTTCATCTATGGATTAGTCATATTACAATTGCTACCATTTGTAGCAAATTGGGAAGGCTGGCTTCAGTATTCCTAGGGGTATACGTTATGTTTGGCTGTATGCTGAACTTCCACAGATGCGAATGGTAGTTCCATGTCTCCTCTGTGAGCATTATATGGTCCTCAGAATGGGGAAAACTAGGAATTTAAACTGATTGCAGAATAATTCTGTCAACCAAAGGCCAAGTCTTCCAGGCCAAATAAGGGCTACGAAAAGCTATAAATACAGTGGAACCACTGTAGTTCAGCTTGGAATGCAGGAAACCTGGGGGCGGGAGGGGGGGGTGTCCTGTCTCCTGTGCATCATAGAGCTGTAGTGTATGGGAACTCATTACGCTTAAGAGTTTAAGGTAGGTTTTCACCCTGTCCATGAATTAAGTGAGAATGCAGCAGTTTCCAGGGTGAAGGGACTAGCCAATGGTGGGAAGACTCTGTCTCTATCCACCTTTTTTTCCACTGTACATATAATTTACTCAGGCTATATGTATCTCTCTTTGGGGTGGGAAATAGATTTGATCCAGTGCCATACATTATGATGTGAAGCTTACTGTAGTATACAATAAACCTGTAAAAGAAAGCATATTTATTAGGCAGCTTCCAGTCTTCAGGGTATTCTCAGATAAGTGGTCTGAAGTTTCTTTCCATCTTTATTAGAAGATCACCTCTGTTAAGCCAATCATATTTCCTTTATCTCTTGAGTGATCACATAAAAAGCATATCTCTGTTTTTCCAAGTGTAGGCATGGATGTAAATACAGATAGGGACCACACATCTTGAAGAGCCTCGAGTTACAGATAAATAACCTCCTCTTAGGAATTACATACATATTGTCCTGGGAAGGGTTTATATATTGTAATGATAAGTATTGTTGCCCTTTTTAATCCGACTAGCTAGTCAATGTTTGAGGCACTGTGGGTGTTCCAGTTGGAAGTAGAAATTGGTGACAGCCAGGTATTTCTTTGATGCACTTTTATTCATTTACAAAGAATATATAGTCCTGAGTTTCTGAGTGCAGGAATAATCAGATAACAGGAAACAGCTTCCTTTGCTCACAGACCAAGAGTACTCATTTCAGCCTTCCTCTCTGATCCAAAAACCTCTTCCTCTCCCAGTGTCAGCCCCCATGCTTTCAGCTGCTCCTTTGGGTTGTCTCTCTCATTCTACTCTTTGTTGTCTGTTCTCAATTTCTTTGTGTTTTGTCTTCTCTCCCTCCACTCCACCTCATGACACTGAGCAACCTTGTCTTCATACCATATATATTATTGTAATAATCTTTGTACAAAGTATGTCTTTTGCAGTATCATTTGAAAACTAATAACTGATTGATCATTAATATTCTTGAGTGATGTATGTACACGGTGGCTATTGAGAGTTATGGATCTATCGTAGAATTGCAACTAAAGTGTGTTTAAACTAAGTATGTCAGGGGAGTTGGTAAACAGATCTGCCTTTGACAAAAAGAAGTCTGTATTTGATTCTCTGACCATTCTGATCTTCAAGCAAAGACAGCAAAGGTCCATATTTACATTTAAGCTGTGAACAGGACCATCAAGAGGGAGGAGATGGCAGGAAACAGAGCAATTTGCTTTCAGCAAAAAACAGCAGGGGAAAAAAGGATCATGGAGCTTCCTTCACCACCAGACTCCATATCACCTTCCTCACAGCTTGAATAAACTTTACTTTGAGGGGTAACCCTCTGAGGAATTCATTTGAAAGGTTTACTGGTCTATAAGACAAGATCTGAACTTCAAGTGATAAGCAATTGAATCAACTGATTGTATGCATATTTACTGTATTACATAAGAATGTATAGAACAAGGTCTTTTCTAAAAGCTAATGACATGCTGATGATTAATATCATTGTGAAATGTATGTATTAACACTATATGTGGAAATATGGATACTTAATGATATTATGCTTTAAAGTCTATGACCAAACAGGGAAAAACAGGTTCTCTCCCAGACCTGAGAGAAGGCAGCTATATGTCAGTATTCTATGTAAATTAAGCATGGTGGAATCAAAACAATGGAAGCCTCATTTATATACAGGAGGATGTGAAGCCCACCAGAAGGGGAGAATGGTATGAGGTCATCCTGCCTCTTGGAACGAAGTAATTGAACTTTGAAGGATATAAGCCAGGACAGAAGGCATCTTTAGCATTCAACACTAGACAGACCCATGAGAACAGAGCTTCTGTAAGCTGAGAAAGATGGGGCCATTAGGCAGAGGAAGTGGGGGTTGACATCTGAATATAGGTGAGAATCCATCTTGAACAAAGCCTGCACCTTGCTAGATTAACTTTTAAACTTTTAGATGAGTATTTTCACTTTTATTTGCTTATAAACTGATCTAACTTTATCTCTCATACTTGAACTCACTTAAAATCCTGTCTTCTTTTGTTAATAAATTTGTTTTACTATTAATCTAAACCACCACTGATGTGTTTGAATTAGAGTGAATGTTAACTCCAGTTAATGTGGCAGGCTGGTGGGTTTTGTGCCTTTATTATTTCTCTGAACTGTCTAGCAGAGGGCTGGAAATTACAAAGCACACAGCTGGGGGAAAATTCAGGACTGGGATGTGGTACTAACCACGGCTGGTGGAAACCAGAGTGGGGCTGCCGGGCTGCAGACAGGCAGCTAAACCTGGCTATCTAGCACACAGACACTTCAGGGTGTGGCCTGCATGCTTGTAAGCTGGTTCTGTGTGTCCCAGGCTGGGAACTACAGCAGCATTGTAAGGCAACCAGGGTTTCAGGCAACTGGTGACATGACCCCTCGCTGGTCTGGATTACTCCCCAAACACTGTAACAGCCCCCCCCCCCCACACACACACATACCTATACAAAACAGTACTCAGCAAAAACTCCTGGGAGGGTTCACATACTTCTTTTATGTTTCTTAGGAAGGATTTATGCTTACAGGTATGTTAACTGGAGGGTCAATTCACACCTACCAACCTCAATGCCACAACAGGCTTTCCTCAGCTCATAATAGTATTATAGAAAATGGAAGGATAGATAAGTATTTAATTATTAGTAAAGCTGGTCAGAAAATGGACTTTCCATCCTGCATGAATTGGCTACATTTCAAAACTTGTTTTAGTCCCAAATTAGGACAAAAAGTAGAAATCTCAAAATATTTTGTGAAATGAAAATTTTGAAATGTTTTGATTTGGACATATTTTGTTTTGATAATGCTAAGAATTGTAATATAAAATACTCTCTATATATAATCATATAAAAGTCAAAACAAGGAAGTTGGCATGAAATGAAACAAGAAAGATTAAACGAAACAAGCCATTTTGATTTTGAATCATTTCAAAAATTTTCCTTTGAACATTTTCAAAATTGACAAGTTCCTGCAACTATGATTTAGATGTAACAGTATTTTCTGATGCAAAACTGTTCCACTGAAAAATTTACCACCTGTTATAGTTATCAATTATCTTGATCTATTTCTAGTTCATTGTTAAAGATAACCAGAAATGCTTTCCAAACTTTTGACAAACTAGTCAGAGAGAATAATTTTTCATATGCATATTAGTTACGGAGAGGCCACTAGAGCAGGTAGGAAATTAAAATAGAAATAAATAAATAGTAAGAACTGTACCCTTATTTTACTTGTTTGCCCTTTTGTCTTCCATTAAAATGGATTAAATTTTGAATATGAGAGGTGAGAACTATTTTAAATGAATTTCTTAAATAGCAATTTGATGGGTTGAGAGGACAATCTGCTTTGCTAATATAAAAGTCAGGTTATAATTCTAATTGTGACTATAATGGGCCCTTCATATTCAATGTATCTGCTCTGTGTGTTCCTCAAAGTCATCTCTGCTACTTTGCTTTACCATAATACATTTTTACTGCTACAGTTAGGCCTGCAGAATCAGTGCAGCTCTGGAAATGTTAGCTAAAGTCTCTTCTGTCTGAGAGGCAAATTTGTTACTACGTTCTGATTACTGAATCTGTATTAGACAGCCAGAAAGAACATAGCTTGATTTCCAGATGCCAGGTAAGGTTTGCAAACCTGGCAATTGAAAAAGTCAGTTTTTCACTGAGAAAGTTTGAGAGAGAATATTGAACCCCGCAATGCCCCTTTTCAGAATATAACCACACTTTAAAATAGATATATTGTACTGGAAGGGCATAAACACCAATCGGGGAATATCAAGACTTTAAATCAGGACTGGATATCTTTCTAAAATATATCTTATAGCTCAAACAGAAGTTATGGGCTGGATGCAGCAATTACAGGCAGAGGTTTAATGGCCCGTGTTATGCTAGGGGTCAAAACAGGTATTCATATTGGTTCTTTTGGGCCTTAAAATCTATGTATCCATGAATTTAAAGATGGACAAACTGTGAGGCAGTAGAAGATTGAAGAAAAGCAAATAATAATAATAATAGTAATAATTAATTAATAATAATAAAATGGCATCTTGATTTTCAAGACATAAAAAAAGTGATCCTGGAAATTTCCATTTCTCAGCTTAACTTCTATCCCACCCTAGTAAAACAATTAAATCAATATTAAAATAAAATAAGTAAAGATCTATGCTTTTGGAAGGCAACTGGATAATTCCTGTTTCCCTGCCCATTGGTGTGACAGCTGCCATGTTGGCTAATACAACCGGGAGTGTACTGGTATCTCCAGAGCTAAAAGCATGAGCTGCTACAGCTTGTGTGAAATAGGTGCAGTACTTTAGCTGGGGCTGTAACAATTCATATCCTGTGCAGATTAGCATAAAGAGACAAAACTCTAGCATGAACTCACTGGTGGATTAATATGGCATTTGTGCAGGTCTCTTAAACCACCTCTCCCAGTTCCGACACTCTATTCTCAGACTTCTGTCATAACAGCCAGGCCATTTTTTCTTGGCTGCTTATTCTTCATCAATCTAAGAATTTGAGATAATTCTTTTGTATCAAGGAAATCTTTACTTGTTTCACAGCTCTGTCACTTAGATTATTCACGTGTGATTGCTTTCTTTATTTGAAGTTGTCTTTTCATAACAATTGTGTATCCTGTCAAATCTACCGAGCCTGGGCCTCAAACAGACTAGATAATGTTTCCAGTTGTATCCTTGGAAATTCAGACCCTTATAATGTGTTAAATTATAATTAACATAAACAGGAGAGAAGATATGTATAAGTGATAAGATTTAAGTGCAGCCAAGCTATTTGTTTGTGTCTACAAAGTCCTACCAGAATATGGGTATGTCCATTGCATGTTCCCCCTAGGGCTTGTGTCACAGCTCCTGTTGGAAGTTCCTGCAGGGTCACTCACTAGACTACTGTGAGGGGAATCTCAAACAGGGTGACCAGATGTCCTGATTTTATAGGAACAGTCCCTATATTATGGGATTTGTTTTATATAAGCACCTATTATCCCCCACCCCCATCCCAATTTTTCACACTTGCTGTTTGGTCACCCTAATCTCAATTTCTGGATCCCCAGCTGTTTTAAATTTTCCTGGATCTCAGCAAGCTGCAGCACTTGATCATCCCTTTGTCTCTCTGGCACATTTCCTGGGCCTTGACTATCAGTCTGTTACCCCTTCATGGAAACATAGCCCCTGAGCATGCCTAAGGTCCTCAGGAATAGCACTGAGCCTCAAGATAGCCCGGTATCTTAAACACATGCTCTTGCAGATTCACACTAAAGGCACAGGCCCTCTGGATTTGGATTACAGTTTAGCTATCCAAGGGCATGTGGTAGTTGTGACACATATGAACACACATAGGCACTTTGCCCCAGTGGTAGCACATTATTATTCTTTAATAGCATGAGACATACGGAGATCCATATAAAATAATAAACCCTCCAAAGCAGTGGTGGGCAAACTGTGGCCCGTGGGCCGTACGTGGCCTGTTGGGGTAATCCGGTGGTGGTCTGTGAGGCAGTGTTTACATTGACCCTCCGCAGGCATGGCCACCCACAGCTCCCAGTAGCCGTGGTTCCCAGTGGCTGGGAGCTGTGGGTGGCAATGCCTGCAAACAGTCAATGTAAACACTGTCTTGCGGCCTGTCGGTGGATTACCCTGATGAGCCACGTGTAGCCCGTGGGCTGCATGTTGCCCACCACTACTCCAAAGCATTCTTTGCTCTGGGGTTGAAATCTTCTGGGGGTCTCCAGGTCATTCTGCTGCAGAGCATGGCTTGGGTTCTGAAACACAGAGCCCTCTTCCCCAGATCTCCTCCTCTGATTTTGGTCTGAGCACTTTCTTGCTTTTGCCCAAACTTCCTGTGTCTCATTCCAAGCTTTTCTGTATGGCTCTTTGATTCTGTTTATATATCCCCTACCAACACCTAAGCTTCTTTGTTCTGTTTGGCAACTTTCCACTCTCTACTGCCCCTTAGAGAAGTAAGGTAAAACTGGTTTCCCTTAAGTTGCAGTTACTCTTTAGCATAACTATTGACCAGTCATAAGAGTCAAGTACTCCCCATTGTGCTTATTGAGGGGAGGATATGCTATTAGGCTTGTAAGCCATGGAAGACTTCACATATATGTAGAGGCATTCAAAAATACAGCAATTTCATAACTGCACAATATCAACTAGTATACAAAAGTTGCTGTGATGACCTGAGACTGTACAACTTATGAATTCTGACTGATATTATGAAATTGTATTGTAAACAACTGTTATATCATGAATACCTATGTGTATGTGGATTCACCATTGCTGACAGGCCCTATAACATGTACACATCAGGCAGATACAAAGTTAAATGCTTCAGTTAACGAAGGTACATAGACTGCACAAAAATTATGCTAAAAAGCAGTTCAGGGCTCGGAGCAGTGAAAATTTACCAGGAGTAGAACAAAAGAGACCAAGTGACCAGAAGAAGTTTACATAAAGACATACATGGGAACAGGAGTCAGCCTGGAACAGGAAGCATGGAGAAAGAGAGAACAAGGTCACAGAAGTTGGGTAAGGGTCTCTTGGAGGAAGAGATCACCAGCATGTAGCAGCCTCATGCGGCAAGGGTCACTGCCTGATTTTCTGTGCCTGGATAATCCCCCAGGACTCTGGACAACCCAAGGGACTTAGATCTTGGCATAAAGAGTGTTCTGAAGTGGTGAGGCAGGGACATGTGTTTATTGTTTTGAATGATCTATACTGAGCTTTACCTGACTAATATAAAAGTGTTAGACTGTGCAAAGAGTGTGGGGTTAACTGCTGCATGCCTCTGAGAGCGTTAAATTGTAAACCAGAAGCTTTACACATTTGGGGTTGAGTTCTGAGAGAAGGGTGGGTTTAAGTAACAAGGGCATCTTGGGGGTCAGTGCTGGTCCCAGCAACTAGGACAGGGGCGGTTGAGAAGCCACACTTTTGAGAAGGGGAAACAGACTGAGATTCCATGCCCAGAAAATGTGCCAGAGAGTCCAGGGGAAGAACAAGTGCTGAAGCCTGCTGATGCTTCAAAAGCTTAACACACCCCTGGGGATTCAGAGCACACAGGCTTGGATTAGAGATCTGCTCAGGTCTAACTTTAAAACCAAACCTGGATCTGAGCCTGATCCAGGTACACCAGATCCACACCCAACCTGAGAGCATTGAGTCCTTATCAGACTTGACCCAGACCCAACACTTCCCCCCGAACCTGTGTCAGCAGTGCCGCCACTTCATCCTTGGGGCTTGGCCTACTGGGGGCCTGGCTGCACTTTGTGTGCTGAGACGTGAGAGGCACAGAGACTCATTAACACACTTACTCTGCAACACACACAGTGCAGTGAGGTGGTAGCAGCCGGCAGGAGCAGGGCATGCAGACAATGACCCGATGTCCCCACAGGGAGGAGCAGGTGACTGGAGAGGACACTGCCTGAGCCTGAGAGGATCAGGTTGTTTTCTGACCTGACCAACCTGAACCTGACACTTGTAGTGGAGTCCCACTGGGTTTGGATCAGTTGCCAGGCCCTAGAATAACATGGGCCATTAAATCTCTGCCTGTCATTCCTGCATCCAGCCCATAACTTCTGATTGAGCTATAAGATATATTTTAGAAAGATTCCCCTCACAGCAGTCCTAGTAGATGATCACAAATGGGGCACTTGCTAGGATCTGTGACCATTGTACAGACCAATCTTCAAATCCTCAAGTGGACAGCCCACTTTTTAACAAGCAGAAGCAAAAGCTTTTAGGTTGTTCAGCCCACTGTTAAAACCCAGAGATCTTGCCATATCTTGTCCTCTCCGGTGACATAATTTTGAAGAAAGTTTAATTAAGGACATGATTTGGAAAATACTCTCACTTGCTGTAAATGTCCAAACATTAGATCAAAAACATTACCTGTCCGGATCGATTCCAATTCTATTCAGTAAATAAAGCACAATTGTTTAAATCATCAATTACCAGTGGCATTTCTGATGACAAAAACTATTGTCCTATGTAGTCATTCCAGCTTTTAGAGAGACAAAAACACTAGAGGGGCAGTCAGGAGGCCCACCCTCGCATTTGTTCCTCTTCTGGCATGATCAGTAATTTGTACAAGTGAGATAAATACTTTCAACAGTCATACGAAATCTTCCTGGAGGATTAATGTTCGCACTTATTTTGAAAACGGATCATATACAATATCTACAAGCTAGGTGAAAGGGAACTTCTATGGTGCTCATTAAAAGACACTGCAGGTGGTTTGTGCTGGGGCTTCTGCTCTTCAGAGATAAAACAATTCCACATTATTAACATTAAATGTAAATATATAAATAAATTAAATGAAGGCCCAAAACAAATTAACTTGAGGAAATTCAGTTTCCCTGATTATGAGACTCTTGGAAAGCAAATCTCATTTTGTATCAAAGAAAACATAAAGCTTGCTTTCCGATCAACATGAAATGTTGTTTTTTTTTTTACATTCAAGAGTCCTTTGAAGTAAGAATTTCTTTTATCTCTAGCTAAAAATCTGAATGAGATATTATTCTTCTAATTTCTTATCCTACATAAGAACATAACATTTGCTATCCTGGATCAAACAATCAAGACCGGTGTCCTGTGTTCTTCGGTTGTAGATCAGTCCGAGGAAAAAGAAATTGCCCATACCATAATATTGTTGAATGCTCTATAGGGAGAAAATTCATTTCTGACCTCTTTGGGTGAACAGTTTATATCTTGACTGACCACATTTGATTATAGGTATGTCTACATCCAAAAATTATAAATGCCATCGAATTATCAGACACATGGAGTTGTTGATTACTTGGTTCAGGGAATATCTACGCAGCAAATAAAATGTGGGCACTTAATTCAGGGTAGCTAACCTGTGTTAGCTAACTCAGATTAAAATAGCAGTGAAGACATGGCAACTCTGCTTTCTACTCAGGCTAGAAGGTTGAGTCCAACCCCGTGTTGCTCTGTACACTTTAATTTGAACCGCTAACCCAAGTTAAAAGCCAAATTGCCATGTCTCCACTGCTATTTTAACCCAAGTTTGCTAACCCAAGTTAAAAACATACCATTTGTGCAGTGTAGACATACCCTCCATAATCTTCTAAGGCTGTGAGTTCCATAGTCCTGAAATCTGATAATTTCAATTAGTCATATCTTGATGTCATATTTTGGGAGTGGTTACGAAGTAAAGACTAAGCAGTGTTTCTTCATGCAGTGCCATATATTTGTATAGCACTTTACAGAGCAACCAAGAGAGAGGAACCTTCCCTGCGGATCTTACAACCTTAAGTTTCAATCCACAAACACCTCAACTGCGACAAGAGATAAGATGTAATTGTAGGGCTACGGACTGTCTGGGGTCTGGTATTTATGGCCAGCCACACTCTCATCCCTCCCAACTTCAAAAACACTAACAGATCTGCATACACATAGTGGCTAAAGGGGTAGAGATATCCCTGCCTCATTCATCTGGAGGTTACTGGAGTATAATATCAGTCTGATCTCCTGCATAGTTCTGGGGACTCTCTTCATACACAGCACTGGGCATTAAATCTGTTTTATTGGGATGCCATTTTATCTTTCACCTAGATACCCACCATATATGGAGAGAACTGTCTCGAGTTTATATAAGACTTCTTAATGCAGCCCTCCTTTTTGTTTAAGATAGCCACACTGTTTGTTTAATACCATATTAACATGCGTTTGGTACTGTATTGTAAAGTGTTGTATCAATATTGGCAAAAAAACAGAACTTTGGCTTTGTTAGATTTGTTATAAACCAGTAAACTGGGATGAGTTTGCTCTTCAGCATTTACAAAAAAAATTATTTGTCAATCTAGGTCATTAGTGTCAGCAAAAACATGTTTTAAAATATGATCTTTGGAAAGTATAGGTAATCCACCCAAATCCCAGAAACTGAAATTTTGTAGTAATAACATAGACAATTTCTTCCTCTGCCAGCAAGTGTTGAGGTGCATCAGTAAACTTAAAAAAAGATCAAAGCTCTGTGATGTGCAGCAAATGTGAAGAAAATATGAACGTGAAGCCAGAGGATTAAGTGTTCTATTGGGGATAGTGCTGCTGCTTTGAATTATTTACAAACCTGGAAGTCAAAATAGTGAAATTCAGAGCTTCAGAGACACAGTTGGTAAATTCTCCACATCTGATAAATAAGCCCTTTTGATGCCTACCCAACTTTTAGGCCAGAGTTAAACACAAGTCATTCCCCCAGTCATGAATACCTTTATTGATTCTGGACTTTGAGGAAAAGAAAACTCAAGCAAGGTCACAAAGTTTCTAGTGTGGCAGCCACAGTGCAAATGATTCAAGCCCTGTCTCTCACCTTAAGTGTTTCAATTCAGCCTTGTGAGGTTTAACACCTCACCTCAAGTCTCAGCCAAGTTTCAAGTGACTTTGAATTGACATCACAAACACACCTCTGAGTTTAACAAAGAAGGTAAAAAGGAGAAATAAGGAAAAGAAATACTTACATGCTAGGAGAAGCTACTCCACAGAGAGTCAAACCAAGGTAAACCTGGAGGAAAACATTGTGAAATAATTTTTTCCTCTCTTTCAGTGCTGTAACTAGAACTTAGACCTACCACAGGAGGGCTCAGTAGTATCCAGATAAAACACTATCATCTGTTACTTTAATGAACTTGCACTGACAAGTCTTTTATGACAAATTTTGTACTCTAGCAGTAACTTCAAAATTATATGAGATTTGGAGTTGCATTTAAATCCATATCTGGTTCTATCTCGCCTCTGTGTCAAGTTCTCTCAGTTCTCATCTGAGTCACTATATAGAGATCCCCTGATAGGGAAAACTGACATCCTATTCATCTTGCTTTGCACGAGCACTCCTTCTGTCAGTAGAACCACATAACAATGCTAGTTTTATATACTCTCAAGAAATGTAGCCCTGAATTGGCTGCCAAAAGGCAAGCAGAAACAGCAAGAGGTGAGAACAGGAAGAGTAGGAAACAAATTGAAAATTAATATGGCAACAACCAAAATAAGAAAGGCAGTTTTTATGCCTTTAAAAATTACCCCTTCTCCCCCCACACAAAGAAAAATTAGGCACATGAAAAATTAGCACTATACTGTATCAATAAAGTACACATTAAATGGATTAACAACTGGCTAACTGATAGATCTGAAAAAGTATTTGTCAATAAGAAATCATCATTGCATGGGTTGTTACTAGTGGGGTTCAGCAGCAAAGAAGTGACTCTGCAAAGGATTTAGGGGACCTAGTTGTGGACAATCAGCTGACCATGAGCTCCCAGGGTGATGTTGTGGCAAAGAGGGCTAATATGAACGTTGGATGTATAAACGGGGAGTCATGAGTAGGAGTAGGGAGGTGAATATGGCATTGGTGAGCCTGATACTGGAATTCTGCATCCAGTGCTGGTGTCCACATTTCAAAAAGGGTGTGGAAAAATGTGAGAGGGTGCAGAAAACAGCCACAAAAATTATTCGAGGACTAGGGAAAAAAATGCCTTAAAGTGAGCATCTGAGAGCTCAATCAGTTAATTTATCAAAAAGAAAATTGAGAAGTGATTTGATGATCGTGTATAAGTACCTTACCAGGGAGAAAATATCAGGTAATAAAGGACTCTTTAATCTAGCAGAGAAGGCATAACAAGAACCAACAGCCAGAAGCTGAAGACAGACAGATTTAAATTAGAAATTAGGCACAAAATTTTAGTGGTGAAGGTGATTAAATACTGAAGCAAACTACCAAGGGAAGTGGTGGCGTCTCCCTCTCTTGGTCTGCAGATCATGACTAGATGCCTTTCTGGAAGATATGCTTTAGTCAACTGCAAGTTATTGCACTCCACGCAGGGGTAAAGGGGTGAAATTTAATGCGCTGTGATATACAGGAGGCCAGATTATATGGACAAAAGGTTCCTTCTGGCCTTACACACTGTGACTCTGTTAAACAGAAATTGTTAAGTAGCTACTAGAATGAACTAGAAGGACACATTCTTGAAGGAGTAAATTAATATTTTACTTTATTCCCTTTCAGTTAGGAAAAAACAAATTTTGCTACCAGCCAAAACTGAATAGATTTTCCACTTAAGGTTATAACATTCAACCTTCTGTTGCATTTATGTTAATGAAAAAAAGCAGAATTGATTTTATTTGCATTTTCTTGAGGTATCTAATAAGCACTGGGGGCACAAAAGAGACACTGCAGAGTTTTGGTTACTTGGGTAAGACTTTACAACATCTCACCCTAAATAAAGTGTCTGATTCACTACTGTAGACCCAAAAGACCTCCTCTAACCGTTAATAAGCAAGTAACGTCTAACCCTTTAAGTAATGTCTAAATGATATGCAAGTCAAATTAAAGAGAGCATTTGTCATCTATACAAGTAAAGTGACTCATGCACAAAATTGAAAAAAAAAAACTGTCATCACAAAGTCCTTTATTTGCTGCTTTATCATTATATAGCGTATAAGAACAGGAGGATAAAATCACCTAAACCCTGATGGAGTCTGAAACTAATAAACACAGTATAAGCCAAGTCTAGTCAACTGTAAATGCTTATTAAAGATCAGTTTAAAAGGGATTGTAAAGTTACTGGACTCAAAGAAGCCCAATAAAAAGAACACTAATTGAAAAGGATTGAAGAATGACAGGCTGTACTTTACTACTAAAAATAAATATACAGAGACAGATTTTAAATTTCCATGGCTTGTATTTGAAATGTTTCATAAAAGCAGTATGTTTTCCACTGAGATTTACCCCGACATACATTTTGGTGTAATTCCTCCTGACCTTGCGCCCATCGTATTATTGATGTCTGTAGAAGTAATTGCATACAACATATCCTCCTTGATATGAGAGGACAAGTTACATTTTCACTCCACTGGTGTTAAACCCCAATGGAAACATGTTACTATTGCTCAGCAGCATTTAATATACCAAAAAAAAAAAAAATAACAAAAACCACTCTTCGCTCCACTCTTGAAAGCAGTGAAATTGAATTTCATAACAGCTTCTGAGACCTGTTTAGTTTAGATTAAATGTAGGTTAAAGTGTAATCTTTCGGTAATCTGATCACAGGTCTCAACAAATAGCATGGCTAGGGGCAGGCCATAAGATAGAAAATACTAAATTGTTCTAAACATTTTCATATCAGGCCAATGTAGCTGAGACTCCCAAGTGGTTGCTGGTTCCAGCCCTGCATCTTCAGAAGGATGTAGTATCTCATAGTGAACTTAATATGAACTCAGTTGCCGTAATGCTCAATTTCCTTTCATGTTTTCCAGTTGTCATTATAATGGCAACAAAACAGCATTGTGTAAATAAAAAGACAGCATTATTGTTAATTAATACTATTACATATTAACAGTGGTTCATTTACATTTAGATATTTAATATTGTCCAAGAGATTCTGTGTTTTTCTGCACAATGGTTTGGGTTTCTGTGCTGAATTTTAAAATTGCTTTTTCCTAGTGATTTGAATATATTTAAGAATACATAATTTTTCCATTTCTTTTTGTCCACAGCTGTTGTGCAATTTCAAAGCAACAACTCCTTCCTTATTGATCTGCAGCTGATAAAAACTTGGAGTGTAAAAATATATCTCACAAAATCTCCCCAATGATCCTGAATTAGCAATACTAATAAGAATAATTGGCCTATGCCTGCAGTCCTAATCCAGGTAAAATTCCCATGACACTCAATAGAAATTTTGTATCTATTAAGACTACAGTACCAGGCAATATAATCATTAATAGATATATACATTTATATGCAACTGTCATTCCAAAGAATCCCGATGTACTTTACACACAAAGATGGACTACAAGCCATCAGGAACAGTATCCCCGATAATGTCATGGCAAACCTGGTGGCTGAACTTTGTGACTTTGTCCTCACCCATAACTATTTCACATTTGGGGACAATGTATCCCTTCAAATCAGTGGCACTGCTATGGGTACCCACATGGCCCCACAGTATGCCAACATTTTTATGGCTGACTTAGAACAACGCTTCCTCAGCTCTCGTCCCCTAATGCCCCTACTCTACTTGCGCTACATTGATGACATCTTCATCATCGGGACCCAGGGAAAAGAAGCCCTTGAGGAATTCCACCATGATTTCAACAATTTCCATCCCACCATCAACCTCAGCCTGGACCAGTCCACACAAGAGATCCACTTCCTGGACACTACAGTGCTAATAAACGATGGTCACATAAACACCACCCTATACCGGAAACCAACTGACCGCTATTCCTACCTACATGCCTCCAGCTTTCATCCAGACCACACCACACAATCCATTGTCTTCAGCCAAGCTCTACGATACAACTGCATTTGCTCCAACCCCTCAGACAGAGACAAACACCTACAAGATCTCTATCAAGCATTCTTACAATTACAATACCCACCTACTGAAGTGAAGAAACAGATTGACAGAACCAGAAGAGTACCCAGAAGTCACTTACTACAGGACAGGCCCAACAAAGAAAATAACAGAACGCCACTAGCCATCACCTTTAGCCCCCAACTAAAACCTCTCCAATGCATCATCAAGGATCTACAACCTATCCTGAAGGATGACCCATCACTCTCACAGATCTTGGGAGACAGGCCAGTCCTTGCTTACAGACAGCCCCCCAACCTGAAGCAAATACTCACCAGCAACCACACACCACACAACAAAAACACTAACCCAGGAACCTATCCTTGCAACAAAGCCCATTGCCAACTGTGTCCACATATCTATTCAGGGGACACCATCATAGGGCCTAAATCACATCAGCCACACTATCAGAGGCTCGTTCACCGGCACATCTACCAATGTGATCTATGCCATCATGTGCCAGCAATGCCCCTCTGCCATGTACATTGGTCAAACTGGAAAGTCTCTACGTAAAAGAATAAATGGACACAAATCAGACGTCAAGAATTATAACATCAAAAACCAGTCAGAGAACACTTCAATCTCTCTAGTCACTCGATTACAGACCTAAAAGTGGCAATACTTCAACAAAAAAACTTCAGAAACAGACTCCAACGAGAGACTGCTGAATTGGAATTAATTTGCAAACTGGATACAATTAACTTAGGCTTGAATAGTGACCGGGAGTTGATGGGTCATTACACAAAGTAAAA
Organism: Lepidochelys olivacea; assembly: GCF_965140295.1. Classification (NCBI taxonomy): domain Eukaryota; kingdom Metazoa; phylum Chordata; order Testudines; family Cheloniidae; genus Lepidochelys; species Lepidochelys olivacea. The sequence goes on along the minus strand of NC_140411.1, from coordinate 68,626,073 downwards.
CTATTTCCCCATGTTTATCCCTCCCCCACCCCCCACTGTTCCTCAGATGTTCTTGTCAACTGCTGGAAATGGCCCACCTTGATTATCACTACAAAAGGTCCCCCCCGCCCCCCGGCCCCGCTCTCCTGCTGGTAATAGCTCACCTTACCTGATCACGCTTTTTACAGTGTGTATGGTAACACCCATTGTTTCATGTTCTCTATGTATATAAATCTCCCCACTGTATTTTCCACTGAATGCATCCGATGAAGTGAGCTGTAGCTCACAAAAGCTTATGCTCAAATAAAATTGTTAGTCTCTAAGGTGCCACAAGTACTCCTTTTCTTTTTGCGAATACAGACTAACATGGCTGCTACTCTGAAACTGAACACTTTAGAAAGTACTATGGTCCAAAGCCTGCAGTTCTTATCCATTGAAGGCAATGGAAAATTTTCCTCAGAACATGCAGAATGAGACTTGTCACTTTTAGCGGGTAAGATTACAGTCTATATGTGGCTGAAGAGTGTAAAATTCAAGAATGGTGAAAAATTATTTTGGATGATTCAAGGAGTAGTGGGATGAAATAGACAAGAGGGAAATTTAGGTTGAATATCTGGACAAATATCCTGAGAGTAAAGTCAATTGGGCTGTGAAATCCTTTCTCAGAAAAACGGCCCTCTCCCAGCTGAAAAGCTCAGATTAAAATAGAAAGAAAGAGAGAGAGACATTACCTGGAAGTAGAATAGTGTAGGGTCCTGCATCGCACCATTGCCAGAGATGGAGGAAAGAGGACACTGCCTAGCCATGTTGACATTTTTCTCTGGGTTCTTCCCCTAGATATTTTTTTGGCGGCGGGGGGCTAGGGTGGAACAGGTTAATGAACACTTTTGGCTTTTGGAGAAGTCCTGCTGATGGCCACAACTCAGAAATAGGTACTCATATTGCATTTGGTTGACATTACAGACATGCAGTACAGAGACATATTTTTAAGGGGGCTTTGACCCCAGCCTCTTGTGTTTAGGTTTAGGTTTCTAATTGCCTGATTTGCAAGCACAGTTAGATAATTAGACATCTAAATTATCTAAATTAGCCCAGATCTTTTGACCGCTAGAGTACTCTGTAAGAATTATTTGTTTGTTTGGCTTTGGGTGCAGGACAGGAAGTTTGTTGGTGCTGTCGGTGGCCTTAGTTGTTGGTTTTAGTTTATTTGTCTAAATGTGTGTCAAAAGCATGTTAGGGTTTTAAACTGGTGTCTCTTTGTATACTTATATTTATGACTCAACATAAATAAATAATAATAGCTGCTGACATGAGCCCATAATTAATTGTATCACTGAAAGTGAAGGCCTCTTTTAGCAAGCAGGCTGTAGGGTTGTCAGTAGCTAGGGCCTTCTAACAATGGTTCTAGCAAAAAAGCTGTTGTTTTCTGGCTCTTCAAGTTGGTGTGTGTGTGTGTTTTTCTAATTAAGGATTAGCTGGCATCAGTGCAGAAATGTGATGGAAAGGCTTGCCTGTAAGACTTTTATCCATATCTGGCATCCTATGGTGACATGTTGACCCGAATTCCATAGCAATAATTCTGCTGCATGCTCAGGAAGTTGCTTTCAAAGGCATAATGCCTCCAGGCACTCCACTCAAGGATTATGCTTCCTCTCTCACCTCAGCAGGGCCCACACTCTTAAAAGCTAGAATTGAGCCATTACTGATTTTTTTTTAATATTTGTTCCATTATTTTAATAAAGCCGAAAGAAATGTTTATAGAGTACTGGACTGTACTTTGGAGAAAAGTAATCTATCCTGATCTAGTAGCATGTGGTATAAGGATGCAAACCAGATTTACACCAAGTGTGGTAGCAACATCTATGTAATAATCCTGACCCGCCTGATTAATAAAGTTTATCGCACAGTTCCACAATTTATCATACACGTTTTCTTCTGCCTCCTAATCCATCTCCTCTGGGATTATCTGTGACATACCAAACACCTCAATAGTTTCCTTCATCTGCTTTTTTTTTTTTTAAATAGCCTCCCAGAGAAATGTTTCCTTGTTTTCCTAAATGCAGAATTCTTCCTCTCCTAGTGTGCATAATAGTTAAACCTAGACGAGTGACAAATTTAAGGACTGATCTCTTGCATTAGGAGTTGAAACATGCCATTGAAAAAAGGAGGAGTTACCTATCTTCTAAATGATATTCAGAGCTCTTGCTTCTGACATTGTTTGCATATAAATGGTATTTTAGATGACTTTTAAAAATAAATTATGGCTCCCCTGAGCCTTGTACAGTTGGATTTAGGATAACCAAGGACAAGATTTTAGAGAGGGAGGGATAAGAAAGGAAAACAACACCAATGATATTTTTAAAAAACTCACTAAAATGGTTCTCAAATAGCTTTTCAGTGGCAATACATGACAATGTGGATGTGGTTAAAAAGTATTATTCACAAAGGTTTGGTTGACCTACATACTGTAACTCTCTCTGGCTTCAGTATTGGTGAGAAACATAGCATGTTGATAAAAAACACTTTTGCCATACCGCGTTATCCTGCATGCCATAGATATACGTAGATATGAAGCCAGCTTAAAAATATTGTATATTATTATATTGCAGAGTGACAATACTGGAGACAGAAGTCCTATGTATCCACAGAACAGGCACCACATTTCCAACTTCCTGCCAATGTGCCACGGTCTTGACCTCAAGTGACCCACCCTTGAAGAGAGAGGGAATCTCTATGCCCTTAAAGTCCTTTGTCCTGTGCTGAGACAGCTGACAAAGTCATTATTTTCCAGAATGTAAGGCTTCTTTACAATGAGGAATTGATCATTTAAAAATGTACCTGGAGCTACTGGGTCAGATTCATCCCAGGTGCAATTCCAAGGAAGGCAATGGAGCAACAGCATTGCACTAGGGATGAATCCAGACCCATTATCTTTTTAGTAGTTTCCAGCCCTCTGACCTTTATAAAAATAGAGAACTCCCAAATGGAGGCATGCTGTACAGTTTTGCTTTATGTTTCTGAATAATGTATACTCTTCCATATGTGTTTCTTTGCAGTATCTTCAAGTCAATAAAACTCATTGTGAGAAAGAGAGTAAACCAAATATTACAAAAAATCTGAACTACTGGGGAAAATGTTATGAGGTGTACAGCCAAAACCTGCGCTTAGTTGCACCCATGCCGTGCCACCGAAGTCCAAACAATCCGCATGACACTTATCTCACTCAGACATGATGCCAATGAGCTTTGTTTCTTTAAAACAAGCCAAGCCAAGAATGTTCTTTCTTTGCCTTCTCTCCTTCTTGCTTTCACTTCAGTTTATCAGATGCTGATTTAGCATTCATTTATACATAAGGTGTGGCAGTCCATCATTGTGCTACACAGTTCTGGAGATACTATGGTTAGTTCAGCTCCTTGTTAAAGTTAGAGCAGCTTCAAAGCTGCTGTAACTTAATTCTGGCTGGTTACAGCTTCTAGGGACTGTTATGAAGCCAAAGATTACACAGCACAAAGCACTATTCCACCTCCAGCCCCCTCAGACTCAGCCCATACACCAGGTGGGGTGGGTGGGTGGCCTGGAATGGGTTGTATTAGCTCTGTGCCAGTTGGGGAACCCAGCTCCTCCGTACTATGGCCATACCAGAAGCCATTAATCTGGTTCTGTATAAAGGTATCATAGAATATTTGGGTTGGAAGGGACCTCAGGAGGTCATCTAGTCCAACCCCCTCCTGCTCAAAGCAGGACCAATCCCCAATTTTTGCCCTAGATCCCTCAATGGCCCCCTCAAGGATTGAACTCACAACCCTGGGTTTAGCAGGCCAATGCTCAAACCACTGAGCTATCCCTCCCCCCAACTGTGGTGCCAAGAGAAAGCTCCCTGATAATGGATAAGCAAATGAAACATGCAGTGCAGATTTTGCAGAAAACGACTCCTCAGTCATATAGAGGCATGAATGTCCACACCCATCCAGTTCTTTACGTCTGTGCAAAAAGTGAGTTAGAGTGAGTGCTCACTTTCCAATTTGATAACATTTTCCCTCCCCTCTGCATAGTTGAAAGTGATAGTGCAAAAAGCATTGTTTCATAGGTGTAAGGAAGGCAGAATTGAACCCATCATCTCTTAGCAGTCATTCATTAATATTGATACATAAACAATTCAATTGTGACAGATTGTTAATGACCAAGAGTGTCTTTCTACCAGTAATATACTTTGTGTGATGTAATATCTTGAACGGAGATGTTGTCTTTTCTGCGAATCTCCTTGATGCAAAGGGTGAATAAGGTGGAGGGTGCACTCCAGCCAACAGGTGGTAGAGGTCACTCTGCTGTATACCACCACTGCAGTAATGACAGCAATGGGCGAAATGGTCTGGTTGAACCTCCATTTCTGTAGCATGTATAACAATCACACCTTATCAAAAACGTTTGCCTGATCCTCTCCAAAGGCTGCCCTAGGATTCTGCACAGATATGGCATGAATGATTATATGACATAAACCTTTTCAAAATACTTGCAGCCAATATATTTTTGAGAAAACCACCTTGACCAGACCATATTATTTTAGTTTTCATCCTCTAAAGATTTACTGGTTTACAGTTTATAAAAGATTTCCCTGATCAAGTTGCTAAGCAATAGCAGTTGATAATTTATGATCTCTCTATTAGCCTTCCTGGTTTTGTGAGTCAAGTCCTCATCATGTATCTGGTGGTTTTGCCTTTGTTTTATTGCTCCTAGTACCAGAGGTTGTGTGGGGGAGGGCACATGAAATCACAACCCCACCCCCTATTTCTGACAGGATTAATATGCCCTGGCCTGAATCCTGCTGCATACCACCACTAATGTGTCATCTCTGCCTGGTACATTTTTAATAGCTCTGCCTCCAGGTACTCTTCATTGTGAGCATTGTTTGTCTATTAACGAGGGATTTAAAAATATCTAAGTGAGTGTTATCTCATTATCTAGAAAATACTAATGTTATTGCCTTGCTGAAGTAGATTACACATCTATCTGTTGTGATGGGGCAAGGCCAGATGGCTGTAGGAAAGTAGTGAGAAACAAGTATGTTAGCCCAGGCTAACCAAATCCCGATTACCATGGTAACCAAACGGCAGTTGCTCCAGGTTAATCAAGACACCTGGGGCCAATTAAGATCCTTCCAGAAAGCAGTGGAGACAGCTAGGTTGATTGGGGCACCTGAAGCCAATCAGGGGCTGGCTGAAACTAGTTAAAAGCCTCCCACTTAGTCAGGTGTGTGTGTGTGTGTGTGTGTGTGTGTGTGTGTGTGTGTGTGTGTGTGTGTGTGAGAGAGAGAGAGAGAGAGAGAGAGAGAGAGAGAGAGAGAGAGAGAGTGTCAGTGTCAGTCAGTCAGTCAGTCAGTCAGTAGCTGTAGAAGGGAGCTATACTGCTGGAGAAATACAAACCTTGTCAGGCACAAGAAAGGAGGCCCTGAGATAAGGGTGATGTAGATATTGAGGAAGTGGGGGGCTCCTGTGGGGAAGTGGCCCAGGGAATCGTACTCGTCCTGTTTCCAAATAGTCAGCTACCAAGAGCTGCTACTACCAGGGTCCCTGTGCTGGAGCCCGGAGTAGAGGGTGGACCTGGGATCCCCCTCATCACTGAGACTGGAAGACAACAGAGACTGTGTGGGGGAGGATAGGTTCTCCTCACCTTCCTTGCTGGCTTATGATAAAAATGGCTCAGTAGGCTGTGACCTTTGCCTCTAGAGAGAGAGAGAAGGGCTATGTGGAGGGTCACAGTGAGCCTCTGAGGCTAGCGTAATCCGCCAGGAAGCGTGGGACCCACTGAGACAAGGTCAGAGCTATGTCACACTATTTAGAAATTAGACTTTACAGTGGATTCAGAAATATATATTATCCTGGCAAGTTATTTAAAAATATTGTTGATATTAATAGTCTCATAGCAGCATTTGCTATGATGGGATGGGAAAGTTTAATTTCAGTTACAGTGCTTATAGTTTTATTTCCTTTATGGTACCTAACTGAATCCTTTTGTGCTCTAATATGCCCTTTAAAATACCTTACACTCTTTAGTCCCAGTTTCTGAATGTGCGTGCCTAAATTTAGTTACCTAAATAATATTTGGGCACCTAAATCTCCATTTAGATGCCAAGCTTTAGTTATACAAATATGAAAACACAACCCTTTTGTCAGGGTTCCCTCCCCACTCTGAACTCTGGGGTACAGATGTGAGGACCCACATGAAAGACCCCCAAATTTTATTTCTACCAGCTTAGGTTAAAAACTTTCCCAAGCCACAAATCCTTTCTTGTCCTTGGATGGTACTGCTGCCACCACCAACTGAGTTAGACAAAGATTCAGGAAAAGGACCACTTGGAGTTCCTGTTTCCCCAAAACATCCCCCCAAGCCTCTTCACCCCCTTTCCTGGGGAAGCTTGAGAATAATATACCAACCAAATAGGTAACCAAGGCAAACACAGCTCAGACCCTTGGGTTTTTAGGACACTAAAAACCAATTTGATTCTTAAAAACAGAACTTTATTATAAAGAAAAAAAGTAAAAGAAGCACTTCTGTAAAATCAGGATGGAAGGTAATTTTACAGAGTAATAAGATTTAAAACACAGAAGATTCCCCTCTCGGCAAAACTTTAAAGTTACTAAAAAAAACCAGGAAGAAACCTCCCTCTTATCATAGGGAAAATTCACAAGCTAAAACAAGATAATCTAACGCATTTCCTTGCTAATTACTTACAATTTTGGTAATTTTAGATGTATCATTTCAGTAGAAGCTGGATTACTTGCTTGGTCTCTCTCTTTGTCTCGAGAGAGCACAACAAAGAGAGCACAAACAAAACCTTCCCCCCAGATTTGAAAATATCTTCTTTCCCCATTGGTCCTTCTGGTTAGGTGCCAACTAAGTTAACTCTTCCTGAGGCATCTTTTAAGTTTTCTCTAGCAAGGGCTAAAGAGTTTTGTAGGGTGTTTTGTAGGTTGTTTACAAAGTCCAGAATGTTAGTTCCTGGAGTAGGCAAAAAACTCTCCCACTGCTGCTTCATTAACTGTAATGGCCCTTTAACCTCACGGCCATATACAAGTTCAAATGGTGAAAACCCTAAACTGGGATGTGGTACAGCTCTGTAGGCAAAGAGAAACTGCTGCAACACTAGGTCCCAATCGTTGGAGTGCTCATTTATGAATGTATGTATCATGGCCCCCAAAGTTCCATTAAACTTCTCCACCATGCCATTTGTTTGATGGTGGTAAGGGGTGGCAACCAAGTAGTTCACCCCATGAACGTCCCAAAATCTTTCAATGATTCCTGCCAGGAAATTAGTTCCGAATCCATAAGGATGTTGGAGGGCCAACTTACCCTGGCAAAAACGTCTGTTAGTGTCTGGCACACACTTTTAGCCATGGTGTTGCTTAGAACTACTGCTTCCGGCCATCAGGTGGCAAAATCCATGAAAGTCAGTATGTACTGCTTTCCTCTGGGTGTCTTTTTCGGAAAAGGACCCAGAATACCCACAGCTACTCGCTGAAATAGAACCTCAATGATGGGGAGTGGCTGGAGAGGGCCTTTGACCTGTTCTTGGGGTTTTCTCATTCTTTGGCACACCTCACAAGACCGGACATAAGTAGAAACGTCCTTCCCTCCAAGTGGAAGGACCTCCCCAAATGGTCTTTGGTCCTGTTCACTCCAGCATGGCCACTAGGATGATCATGGGCTGAGCTCAAGAGCTTGACCCGATACTTAGTTGGAACTACCAACTGTCTTTGAGGATGCTAGTCTTGCTGGTGCCCACCAGAAAGAGTTTCCTTGTATAAAAGTCCTCTTTCTACAACAAACTGGGATCGATTAGAAGAGCTGAGAGGCGGTGGGTTGCTCCGTGCTGCCATCCAAGCTCCCTGGAGTCTTTCAGCTGCTTCCTGCTTGGCCTGGAACTGTTTCCTTGATGCTGGAGACATCAGTTCCTCATTGGATTGTGAACCTGGGCTTGGTCCCTCTGGAAGCAATGCAGGGGATGGGGCTGTTTCTGTTGACTGTGAACTGCTCTCTGCTGGTGCACTATGTTGGGGTTCAGGCTCTGGCTGAGCCTCTTGCGCAGGTTTACCTGCTTCTGCCGCCAGGGCAGGCTCGGTGAGGCCCTCTGGTGTTGGAGCTTTAGACGGGGTTGCAAGCACTGGATTCAGTGCTGGCAATGGTTCTGGAGCTGGTTGCTACGCCAGTTCCAGTTCTGAGACTGGCTTTGGCTCGGTCTCTGGGACTGGATCCACTACAGCCATTTCAGTTGTTGGCAGGGGATCTGGTTCCACTACCTCCGTCTGGGTCTCTGGTAACACAGACGGGGCCCTGGTTAAAGGGTCAGGAACAGGGATAGGTGTGGAAGCTTGCTTAGTCTGGCTGCAGGTGACCATTCACACCCTCTTGACCAGCTTTACCTGGTTGGCCAAGTCTTCCCCCAGCATCATGGGAATGGGATAATCATCATAGACTGCAAAAGTCCACATTCCTGACCAGCCCTTGTACTGGACAGGCAACTTGGATGTAGGCAAGTCAAAAGAGTTTGATTTGAAGGGTTGAATTGTCACTTGGGCTTCTGGGTTGATGAATTTGGGGTCCACTAGGGATTGGTGGATAGCTGACACCTGTGCTCCAGTGTCCCTCCACGCAATAACCTTCTTCCCACCCACACCCTCAGTTTCCCTTTGCTCTGAGGGTATCTGGGAGGCATCTGGGCCAGGGGACCTTTGGTGTGATTCCGGTGCAATGAACTGTAATCTGTTCAGGTTCTTGGGGCAGTTGGCCTTTACATGCCCCAGCTTATTACATTTAAAACATCACCCAGCTGACTGGTCACTGGGGCGAGATGGGTTGCTAGAGACTGGTTTGGTTGGATGATAAGGTGTTTGGGGTTTTCCTTGGGATGTAGATGGGGCCTTGGGCTGCCCCTGGTGGTAAGGTGTTTTTTCGGGTTGCCCCTTCTGATATCCGCTCCAACTGCTACTAGCTTTTTTTCTTTTCTGCCACCTCCACCCATTTGGTTCCGATTTACCCTGCCTCGATTACAGTTTTGGGCTTCCCATGTAGGATGCACCTTTCTATTTCCTCAGGAACACCCTCTAAGGACTGCTCCATTTGCATTAGGAAAGACAGATCTTCCAGAGATTTAACGCTTGCTCCTGATATCCAGGCATCCCAATTTTTGACGATGTGGTAGGCGTGTCAAGAAAATGCCACATCTGGTTTCTACCTGAGGGCTCTGAACCGCCGACGCGCATGCTCGGGTGTTAGCCCCATTCTAATTCTGGCCTTTTTTAAAAAAAAGTTCATAGCTGTTTATGTGTTCCTTAGGCATTTCAGCTGCCACCTCTGCTAAGGGTCCACGGAGCTGTAGCGATGCTGTACCCAAGACAGGCCCTTTTGAAATTTTCTAAGAAGGCCTCTGTATCATCGCCTACCTTGTAGGTGGGGAATTTTTTAACCTAAGTTGGTAGAAATAAGCTTAGGGGGTCTTTCATGCAGGTCCCCACATCTATACCCCGGAGTTCAGAGTGGGGAAGAAACCCTGACATGGTGGCAGTACGGTAGGATCATTTTGAACCAGAAGCACAGACCTCAGGATTGTAAAAACATTTTTTCTTTTGGCTGATTGAAAACCAGGGAGGGTTTTTTTTTTTCTGCCTGGTCCCTCTCTCTGTCCCACAGAGCACAACAAAGAGAGAACAAACAGAACCTCCCCCCGACACAGATTTGAAAGTATCTTCTTTCCCCATTGGTCCTTCTGGTCAGGTGCCATCTAGGTTAATGGAACTGATTAACCCCTTACAGGTAAGGGATTCTGTACCTCTTGCCAGGAGGGATTTGATGTTACTGCATATATAAAGGTTGTTACCCTTCCCTTTATACGTATAACACCTTTCATAGTGAAATTCAACCTGCTCACTGTTCAACTTCTGATTTTGTAATTTATTTTGCCCATATTGTTGGTGTGTTTGAGAAGCCTGTTTTCTATAAAATCTCCTCCTGATGTTGACTCTACCAGTGTCACTGACCCTTCCCTTAAATCAAATCCTGGTCTCATTGAAATCAGTGTGACTTCTGCCACTGGTGATATCAATGGGACTAGGATTTGCCCTCTAGTGCCCATATACTGTGTCTGATCAGTTCTGTTCAAAAGCAACACACGTTAAATTGACTGAGACACCTAGACAATCATCTCTGGGAATAATCTAGATTTATTTTGGCTTTAGAAAAAGGGTTTTCCCCAATAATGTGTGAATGTGCAATAAATGCTCCATATGTAGTATGAGGTAGACCAACACTAAGGCCTGATTGTCCAATGTTTGGTCACTTTAATTATCACTCATACAAACAGTTCAACTGAAGTCAATGAAACAGTCAGGGGATCATTAATTGTATTCTTTTGGTAACAGGGAAGACCTACCTCTTCCCTCCCTCTCCCCCTTTTTTTTAACTATCACGGATTTTGCATCCAAGATGTTGACTAGGTGCCCTATTTAATTCAGAATATCTCTCTCTGATCAGAGACATCACCAACTTCTATGGGACCGTGATTTGACACTGGCAAAGTCCTGATAGCAGTCACACTTAACTTTAGGCCTATGTCACCCCCTACTTTGCATTGCACGGATAGGATGGAAACTGTAAAAACAGGCAAAATTGGTTTGCGGAAGGAACTAAGATAGCATCACCTTCCACTACCTGGAATGCTTGTAAAGTCTTTCTTCACAAACTTCTTTATGTTTAAGGGTGCGTAGAGATTTATTTAGTTTGTCATAGAAAGGAACCCATGTAGCCATTCTTCTCGGGTTAAGGCTACACTTATTTATTATACAGGTATTGACAGTCAAAGCAATGTCATTCAGCAGAGAAAAATACTAAAGTATTGTTGAGACAAGATGTGTGAGGTAATCTTTTATTGGACCAATTTCTGTTGGTGAGAGTGAGTTTTGAGTTACACAGAGCTCTTCCACAGGTCTGGGAAAGATATTCAGAGTGTCACAGCGAAATACAATGTCAAACAGATAGTTTAGCATAAATAGTTAGCACATATTCTAAGCAACTATTCAAGGTGAAGTGGTGTGTTAACAACCTTGTATCATGGGGAAAAAATGATTACAGATTGCTGTAATAAGCCATAAATCCAGTGTCTTTATGAAGAACATGATTTTTAGTATCTAGCAAAGTTATGAATTTAAACTCCAAGGCTTGTCTTTTGAAAGTGTTGTAAAGATTTCCTTTGAGGATGAGGACTGATAGATCAGATACAGGTCTGGTCTACACTACAGACCTACATCGGTATAACTGTGTCACTCAGGGGTGTGAAAAATCCACACAGCTGAGTGATGTAGTTATACCGACATAACCCACCTGTAGACAGAGCTCTGTCAGCGGGAGAGCTTCTTCCACTGATGTAGCTACCACCTTTTGGGGATAAGGATTAATTATCCCCAGTGTAGAGCATCTTCATTAAACCACTACAGCAGTGTAGCTGCATCAGTGCAACTGCCCCGATGCAGTGTTTTAAACGTAGACATGTCCATACAGTGATCACTTTCTGAAAAGTGTTCATCCACAGGTGATGTGGTGGTTTTGTCTCATCATTTTCCTGTGTGAGTTCATTTGAGAGCCTAGTGATTATCTGGTTTCACCCATAGTTGTTATTGGAGTGTTTAGTGCACTGGATGAGGTACACCCAATTTAATGATAGGCATGTATAGGGTCCATGGATTTTGAAACACGTGCTGCAGGGGGGTGTTGCTCATTGTAGTAGTGGAGATATGTCTGCGGGTTTTGCATCAGTTGCTCTGGCACGGTCTGATGCTGCTTTGAGTTGGTGTGTCCTGGTCTATGGAAAGCTTGCTTCTGATGATGAGCTTGGAGAGATTTGGGGGCTGTTTAAATGACAGAAGAGGGGGTTCAGGCAAGATTTCTTTCAAAATGGGGTCCCCATCAAGGATGGGTTGTGGTTGTCTGATGATAGCCCCTCTGTGTTCCAGTTCAGGGTGGTAGGTGACAACTGGGGCGGTGTGGTTGAAGGGGGTTTTATTTCTGTATTAAAGCAGGTTCTCTTGGAGGTATTTGGGTGGCACATTCCATGATGTATTTTTAACACTTAATGAAGTATTGTTAATAGTTAATCACCATACTGACATTTCCAGATTGTTCCGGCTATTTGGAAAATTTAGTTGCATAGACACAATGAACAGGAACTAATTAAAACATTTACCAGATCCAAGACTGGGAGATAAGTGTCATGTTTCTTCCACCCTTCCTCATCATGCCTACAAGCTAAGCCTTCCACACTTTTTGTGTCACAGGGTGTTGACTGCCCTTTGGAGTTGTGAAGCCATTCATTAGTCCCAGTTTCACTTTGACACGCACTACTCCATACAATAGAACAAGTTCCTTCTGATTACATCTTTCAAAATGTCTACATGAAATGGGCTTTGAATAGATTTCTTAGAAATTCACCTGTATGTGAATATTCACATGATCTCAGGAACATGCCTTTGTTGGAAGTGACTTGAGTTTAAGCAGTACAAATCTCTGTCTTTGAAATGTTATCTAGGGATGTTGGTCTAAGACTACTTCCTTTGGTCCTTAACTAACCTCAATGTATGCAGACAGCCTCATCTGTCCACTAGTCGAAGCTGGGTTCCTTTTTAATGCTTTTGGGGTTTATAGATTCATAGTTTTGTATGCCAGAAGGGACTATTACAATAATCTGATCTAGGGTTTCTCAAACTTCATTGCAGCACGTCCCCCTTCTGATAACAAAAATTACTACATGACCCCAGGAGGGGGGACTGAAGCCTGAGTCCACCCAAGGCCTGCCAAAGTCTGAGCCCCACCAACCCGGGCGGGGGAACCAAAGCCCAAGGGCTTCATCTCCAGGCAGGTGGGGCTTGGGCTTTGGCCCTGGGTTGGGTTTCAGCTCCAGGCCTGGGCCCCAGTAAATCTAATGCCAGCCCTGGTGACCCCATTAGAAGAGAGTTGCGACCCACTTTGGGGTCCCAACCCACAGTTTGAGAACCACTGATCTAATCTAACCTCCTGCATTTTAAAGGCCTAGAATTCAAACTGAAGAGCAATGATGTAGGTTGGGTATGCCTAGGTAAATGGTTTGATTTCACAATCCTCCTGTGATTTTTGTAATAACAAAACAAAAGTTATGCACTTCTGTCACATATATTATGGACCTCACTCATTTATTTTCCACAGAGGTAAATTCACAGCTTCTTTCCTAATAAGTGTTTGTTTCAATGTATCACAAGCACTTAAAAAAAATCGGATTCAGCATTGAGCTTTAGGAATTATAATACGCAATTTTATTTGTGACAACTGAAATGCTGAGACTCCATCTGGTTAACTGAACATGCTTACTACTTAAATTACTGGCGAATAATCCCCAAATGGCCCTATTACTAATCATGTCCTTACTTACTGATTATCTTGCACTAAGTCAGAATAAGTTATCAAAAGCGCAATCCAAGTAAAGTATTTATATCCCTTCAACTAAAGATGTTGTCTTTTTTTCTCAGAACCGAGAAAGAAACATTCGGAAACCCATTATTTTTATGCCAAATCCCAGTCAGTTATGTTCCAAACGAACGTTGGGCCAAATTCTGTACTCAGTATTCCACTGACTTCAATGCAGCTACTCCGTATTTACACAGGTGAGTAACTGAGAACAGTTTGACTATGTACTTTTGCTTCTATTTTATAAAACTCATTAATTAAGGCAACGTTACTTAAAAATTATGGTGTTTCTTTAATGTTTTTGTATAAAAAACAAGCATAAAAGAAACAACAAAAGAGTCCTTTAAGGATAAAGGGAAAACAGAAATTTCAAGGAATCACAATAAAACCTTCCTACAGCACTGATTAGAGTTATCAAAACAGTTCAAAATGACAATTCTGTAACTAGAAGGACACAGTCTGGAAAATAACACATTAAGGCTGTGTTCCTGTCAGCAACATATTGTAAATCAGCTACCTTACAATGCCATCACTGGAAAAGTAAAACCACATGACAAACTATAGTTTTGTAGTTTCCCATCTGATCTGCTTTACAGCAGGCACCATTTTGGAATCCCTCATCACACTTTGATATAATGATTAAAAATCTTGGTTTAGAGTTACTGCTCCTTTAAACTTAAAACCAAGACCCCCAGACCTGAAATGCAGCTAGAAAAAGGTGTCATTGTAAACTTACTCCATCTGAGGTCCAGACTATATTAAAATTGATGAAATATTAATGAAATCCTAACTAAACAATTTTAAACTTAATTTTTATTTGATTTGTTGAGATTTGACTGCAGTGGAAACTATTGTTTCCTTTCACATTGTTAGAAGCTGAACCAGCCTTTATTATTTTATAATATTGTCCAGCACTTTAAACAACTAAAGAATGTCAGTGGACCCAGAAAGCACCAGCAAAATGAGGCACAACTGTAACATAAGCTATTAGACACCTACTTAGAAGACTCTTAGCTTTTAAAAGAACCTTTCTTTGTGCTAGATTTTGTCAAATTGCTTATAGTTTAAATTGTATATTTTAAAATGTATGTACATGCATCTGAGGCTGGACAGAAACATCTTTTATACAACAAAAGATGAACCAAAATAAGCACAGTAATTTACAATTTGAGCGAGGATTTGGCAGCAATTAAAATAGTTTTAGTTTTGGGGGTATTGGTGGGATAGGTCCATGTAAGTTGTTTATACTGGATGTGCAATGGAGGATTTATATAAAGGGTCAAATTCTGTGCTGATTTGCACCTCATATAATCCTATTGGTTTAGTTTAATTTCGTATGTATACAGAATTTATCTCCTAGAAGTAGAATTTCTCTCTTAGACTATATATGTATATAATATGGATTGAATACACAAAGTATATTTGTATACCATGTGGACTGACTACATGTAAAGGGAATTCAAGGTTTAGGAGATTTTAAGCTGAAGAAAAAATATAGCCACTCTTGCCTTTCATGATTCACGAAAATAAGTAAACTAAGGAAAGGAGTACTTTGGAGTATCGAAAAAAGGCAGAACAATGCCTGCAAACAGGCTGAGATAACTTACCTAACAACAAGGGAATATGGATTGAAATTAAGCAGATGACTAGCCTGGAAGTAACGTAAGACCAAAAATAGTGCAATTTGAACACAATGTCCAAGGCAGATGTATAATCAAGCAATCAGAAATTGATTCAGAGAAGGAAATTAGAGAGGATACCACCAGAAAGATTTTGGGGGTTAAGATGGTGATATAGTATATGACAAATGGAAGAAAACATACTCTATTTATCCTATAAATATTCCTACATTTACAAAAATCTAAACATTATGTTTTGATAATTTTTTCTGTGCTATATAGAAATTTTTACATTGAGCCATAACTTGATCTTTTTTTAACCGATCCCCTGTGTTATTAAACCTGGTTCAAAAGTCTAGGTCCCTGATTTTGCAAACAGCAACATGGCATTTTTCTTCTTTCCTCACCCTCTTGCTAGAACATGTTATGAGGCTTTCAGGGGGGTTGGGATCAGTGCAGGAAAAAAGGGCAGGGAGTGGTCATGAGGGGTGTGTGTTGGTGGAGGTTGGGGCTAACGGGACGTTCCTTTCCATCAGTTCCAGAAAAAGTTGCCCAATACTACAGCATGGAGCTATATTATCTTTCCTAAGGAGTCCCCTACATGGTGATGAACTGCCATTAAGGAGATAACCAATGGAGTTGTGCTGCTAGTCAGTAGTAGGAACATGCTATAGGCACAGAGCATGTGTGGATGTTCCCCTACACAAATGGCGTTGGACTTCTGTGACCCTCTAGGCCTGTTGATGTCCCCATGGCTCATTTAGTGGTGGGGAGAAAACCAACAGACTGATCAGCGAGGAAACTGCAGAAATTTCCTCCCCCACATGCCCCTCCTGCTGCATTTACTGTAGGAAAGGGCCAGCTGTGAGAAGAGGAGCATCTTTGACTTGAACTGAAGTCAATGGGAGTTGAAGGTGGTACTTAGGACATTGTAGGATCAAGCCCTTATAGAATAGGCAAACAAATTTTTTCACCTGAAAGTCTCAATAGAACCCTGTGTATGGTGACAAACTATCATACCAATAAATTATCAAACTCCCACCATTCCTTATACTCACTATTATATTTCTTAACTCTTATCTTTGTTAGTCTCTTGCCTCCCTTCAACCATCCAACAACTGTCAGGCAGAGGGAGGTTACTAGTGGAGTTCTTCAGGGATCGATTTTGGGACCAATCTTATTTAATATTTTTATTACTGATCTTGGCACAAAAAGTGAGTGTGCTAATAAAATCTGTGGATGTCACAAAGTTGGGAGGTATAGCCAATACAGAGGGAGGACCAGAATATCATACAAGAAAATCTGGATGACCTTGTAAACTGGAGAAATAGAAATGGGATGAAATTTAATAGTGCAAAGTGAAAGGTCATGCATTTAGGTACTAACAAGAATTTTTGCTGTAAGCTGGGGATTTATTAGTTGGAAGTGATAGTGGAGGAGAAAGACCTGGGTGTATTGGTTGATCAGATGATGACTATGAGCCGTCAGTGTGATGCAGCCATGAAAAAGGCAAATGCTGTCCTATGATGGATCACAGACGGTATTTCCAGTGGAGGCAAGGAATTGTTAGTATCATTATACAATACACTGGTGAGACATCATCTGGAATATTATGTTCAGTTCTGGTGTCCTATGTTTAAGAAAGATAAATTCAGATAGAAAAAGGTGCAGAGAAGGGCTACTAGGATGATCCGAGGAATGGAAAACCTACATATGAGAGAAGACTTGAAGACCTTGGCTTGCTTAGCCTAATCTAAAGAAGACTGAGGGGAGATATGATTTCTCTGTATAAATACATCTGAGAGATAAATACCAGGGTTGGAGAGGAGTTACTTAAGTTAATCACCAATGTGGACACACAAATTAATGTATATAAACTGGCCATCAACAAGTTTAGGTTTGAAATAAGGGGAAGGTTTCTAAGCATCAGAGGAGTAAGTTCTGGAGCAGCCTTCCAAGGGCAGCAGTGGGGCAAAAAAACCTATCTGTCTTCAAGACTGAGCTTGATAAGTTAATGGAGGGGATGGTATGACAGGACTGCCTACAATCACATGTGGCCCATTGGCAAGTGCCAGGTGTGAAAATCACCAATGGCTGGAGACAGGATACTAGATGGGGAGGGCTCTGGCTGATCATCAGTTTGGGGTCAGGAAGGAATTTTAGTTTGACAGTGACCATGGGGTTTTTTCACCTTCCTCTGCAGCAAGGGGCTTGGGTCACTTGCAGGTTTCAACTAGTGTAAATAATGAATTCTCTGTAATTTTAAGTCTTTAAATCATGGTTTGAGGACTTCAATAACTCAGCCAGAGGTTAGGGTCTATTTCAGGAGTGGGTGGGTGAGGTTCTGTGGCCTGCAACATGCAGGAAGTCAGACTAGATGGTCTCAGTGGTCCCTTCTGACCTTAAAGTCTATGAGTCTGAGAACTAACCCCCACTCACATCAGTTTTTCTTTACATCTTGTTCTGTTGCTGCCTCCCTTAGGTTGGCCACTGAGAGCTCAAGATAATGTAAATGTAGGAAAATAACATAGATAGTACTGGCAAAATACAGTTACGGTAACAAAAAAAATGATTGGACCTTGAATAATCAAACAAATAAAATTAAACAATAAGGAGATTAAACATGGGAGCTTAATGTTGTACAACAGATGGAAGCTTTTGCCTGCAATGTGAAGGAAATAGTAATAGGAAGGTAGTAAACCAATAATACCTTTAATATGTATCTGCATTTACTTATCATGCTACATGAAGCCAGCTTTATTGCTGGTGGCCTGGGAATAAACATCTACGTTCTCTGAGCCAATATCACCTTTAGCATTTATATATTATCTGTAAAACTGGATTGCTGGGCATCTGTTAGTCTGGCCTTAAGTATTTTCTTTCGCATGAACTTCTATTTGTTTATACTATTTTTAATTTTCTTTAATGGGCTTTTAAACATTATAACAAAGGTGTTTAATTCTTCTTTTGTCTCTGTAAGAGCTACACACCATAAGATAGGAAGCAGAGCTAATTACAGCAGTGAGGCAGACTGTTTTCTCTTCTGGTGAAGCAGATCTAAAGGTTCCAGTGGAAATAATAGAAAAAAGAAGTAGGGGTATGGGTGTGTGTCAAATAAAGACAGACGGAGAAATGCAGGGTACATCATTTCATGGCATGTACTAGCTGAGACAGATTGTACAGGGTCTGGTTTATGTGTATGTATGTATGTCCATATGACTGGGTTATTTGCATTGTTTTTAACAAACAGTAAATCTCAACAGGAAACCCTTTCTTGCTTTCTCCACTATGTGCTGCTGCTATAGACCATTTCCACACACAAAACTGAATTTTAGCACATACAGGCCTCTAAAACTGAAGACCTCACACCACAGTGCACCAGATGTTCCTGTTCAATCTGACAAGTCATGTACACATTAAGGACAAAGAAAAGCAACAGGAACAAGCGCCACTGGCTGTCTCTGTGCCAACTGCCAATAATCAAAAATCAAGAGTCAGCCTCCCCAAAATCAGCAGATTGGCTTAAAAATCATGAGATTTTGAAAATAATAAATGTTGGGTTATTTTATTTATCTTTATCATTAGGATTCACCTTTCAAGCTTTTCTCTGTATCCCTGATGGCTAAAAGCTTACTTTAAATAAATAACAATAATCATCTGCCTCCAGGAGCTGAAACTTTAAGAAAAACATAAAATATTGTGAGACGCAGGATAAAATAGTAGGAGCTGGCAACAGTGCAAAGATATTTTAAATGAAGACTCCATTTGAAATAAGACTCTATTTGAAAATAAACAAAGTTACAAAATATATGGGGTAAGAGAGTGGGAGATATGAAAAAAATGTACACAAGAAAGAGTGGAAGACTGTCATTTGTGGACTGTCAAACTCTATTTCTGGACCACATTGGGCTGAGCTACTCCAGGGAATATGCAGAGGGAGGGAAGTGTGCATAAAGTCTCCCTTTTGTGTCCCTTCATAGTAGCCATGTAAAGTTGTGGTCCATGTGATCCCTCAAAAACAGTAACTGCACCCATCTGGTTCTCTCTTGGGTGCAGGACGCCCCAGAGGGGGAAGGAAAAGTAGAAGTGGAGCTATGAGCTTGCCTCCCTCCTTGCTCAGATCCAGCTTATCAGGTTGGGTATACATGGGGTGTAAGGTGCACCTACGGTGGCAGCAAGCCCACTCCCCATGTGTCATGGTATGTGGAGCTACAGTCCTCCCTAATCATGAGGCATTAGGGAGTACAGCAACAAGATACAATGAAAATAAAATGGACTCCGTCTTCTGATTTAGTTGCTAGAAATTACTCCCTTTTCTGCTATCCCACATGGAACACACAGAAACCTACTAGCCAAACAGCGTAATTACAAATATATGTCACCATGATTGTGTGCCAGGAATCTCAGCCAGTGAGCGCCTCTCTAATGATTTCCCTCAGGCACTGAACATCCACGCTGTTCCCAACACAGGGCCACAGAGTCTAAAAAGTGCTATTGAGCTCTCTAGAAACAGATAGTAAGAAAAAAGAAATGGCGAGTATGTGAAAACAAGGAAGAAAGTAATAAGGCTGAAACAGATTGAAAGTGCAGCTCTGTCACGTGCCACACACCTTGCAGGACACCCACGCATGCAAATCACCACTCAGACATTCCCGCAGCCCAGGCTGAATGTCACATATTCATAGTATTGCCAACCACAAGGGTTAAAAAATGAGTCAAGACTGAAAATACAATAAGAATGTCTTAAAAATCATGAGATTTTTATTTAGGTCATTTTTTTTGCCTGGGTGTGCACTCTGGTCATCTTTTTGTACTTTGGTTTGCAACAAAAAAGGGCTTGAAACTTACTTTTTATTAAACTATGAACACTGAGAGTCTCACATAATCACAGGATTCCAGGAGCTGGAGTTTTAAGGAAACGCATCAAAAGCCAAAATATTGTGAAACTCAACAACACTGCATACAACTCGGCTTCAAGCAAGCAAGCAGGTTTGGACTGTAGCTCAGCTTGGGCACCACTTGGGGCTGCTGTGGCAACTGCTAATGAGGCAGCCAGATGGCATCTCTGTCTACCAGTCAGTCTGGTGTTTGCTCCTTCTGCTTCTCCCACACAGGTGGAGCTCAGTGGAGAAAGACAGAGAGTGAGAGCTAACACTGCCAGATCAGGAGCCAAGAGTGGCTACTGAGGGAAGGGGAGAAGGGAAGTGGGAGGAACCAGGAGCTATTGAATAATTGGAGGAGGATCTACGAGTAATTGTGAGGAAAGAAGAGAGAAAGATGAACTGTTGGGGGGTGGGAGGGAGGATGACAGAAGCTATGCAGGAAATGAGAAGTGTGATGAGGGATTACATGGGAGAAAGGGAAGGACAGGAGCAACTGAGGGCAGAGTTAAATGGGAAATGGTGCAGAGGCAAATAGCAGGACAGGATAGGGATAGGGCTTAATAGGGCTAATGACATCCCATAGAGCCCCTCCCTAGGCTTCTCTCACTATTGCTAGATTCCTACAAGCCCCTTTGCCCCTCTTAGGAGGGGTGCAAGAAATATGGTCCTTCTATTGCCACCACTAGAGAGAACCCTGTAAGGGAAATCTGTCCTCAGCCCAACACCTTACACCAGCACTAAATCCTTAGAGTGTTTTCAACTCTGATGTTTAGGGCCACCTGTAAACTGTTTGTGAATATGCAAACTGGCTAATTAAATAAATGGCTTGGAGCTGAACAAAACTTGGCGGCTATGAAAATGAAACCGTCTAAACCAGCTTCTCGCTGCAGCTGGAACTGTCCACACTACACTAACTGCCCACCCTAAAGCTGAACCTATGCTGGTAAAAGATTTGTACAGAAATGGTTATTTCTAGGCTTTTTCTAGTATGATTTCATTGATCAGCATGTAATGGGATATTTTTTCTAAGAAGCATCCTAGCCAAACCACACTATATTCTAACCTCCCTATACAATAAGTCCACACAATGATTTTAGCTGGAGTTGAAGGCACTGAGCGCCTCTTAGCAGGTGCTCAGTATATTATAAGATTGAGCCCTATCTCTGTATGACCAAAGGGTCTTGATTCAAGCATTCAGAATTACACAGTATAGAGTTAACATCGATCAGTTTTATTCTTTTACTCTGTCACATAATATAAGAACAAAACAATGCTGCATCAAATGAATGAGAAGTAAATTTAAAACAAATAAAAGAAAATACCACTTCACAGAGCAGTTCACCACTGTTACATTGTGGCAGTGACTTCCTTAGCAGGTTATCAAGTCAAATAATGTGGCTCTAGTTAAAAAGGGGTTGGACATTTTTTATAGGTGGTAACACAAAGTTAAGCAAATGCCATATTTCAGGTCATAAGATAATTACTATGGGGTCAGGAACATATATTTCCTTCTGTTCAATGCTGGGCAATTGGTTAGGTTCCTTAGTTTTTGCTTTTTTCCTTTCTATTAGAGGATCAAATATTGACCATTAATGTAGATGGGAAACTTTAACTGATGTTAAAGATATGTAGATGGTGCACTGCTCAACGGCTAAGTGATTTAGATGGCTATGTCTCATTTTCAAAAGTGCTTTAGGAGCCTATGTCCCATTGACTTTCAATGATAATTAGGCTTTGAAGTGCCTATATTGCTTTTCAAAATGGGACTTGGCTGTATAAATCATTTAGGCTTTGCAGTGCTAAGCAGAGCAATACCTTTAAAATTCTAGGCCTCTGAGCCTAAGTGACCAGTGGAAATCTCCATGCCTATATTCAAAAGGACTAAGTGTCACTATGGTTATGTATACATATCACAAGGGTTATGTGAGATTATACGTCAATAGCTACTCTTGCCTACTAATATTCTCCATGAATGTATGGATACAGGATTTTAAAGCAGTAACCAGTACTAAGTATTTAAATTCACTTTATACTTCCCAACTTTTTATTGTGAACTATTAATGGTTAACAATCGTGTTAACCTTGTGCATTGCTGACACTAAACCGGGCATGGGTAAGAGTGGAGGAGAGGGACAGAAAGTTAGAGGTGGAAAATCTCTTGTCTTTTGGAATGACCCTCACTCATGGGGAAGGACTCCACAGACAAGCCTGTGGGGAAAATTGTCAGATTCACACAGGGGCCAATCCACCACCAGTCAAAGGGAGTTTTGCTCTTGTCATCTGTAGTAGAAGGATCTACTGCAATTATATATGGACAGTGCTGTAGCTTCCAGGATTATAGCTGAACTTATGTAACTTGTCCTGAATGGATAGAAAATGTTTCATGATCAGGGACAGGATTCTCTCTTCGTTTGACAGTATCAATTGGTGTCATGGTGAAAATGTTGGAGAAAAGCACTTGAATGTGTTTTTCGCTTCCACCTTTGTAACTGGTTTTATGACGTGAAACTATTCAGCTATTGTTTGACTAAGTACAGACTTTTGTATGGTAAGCCTTTCAAATAGTGGTTATTTAGCTCAATTCTTCACAGAGAAGTGGGGGACAACTAGATGTAAAGCATTTTGGATTAGCTTTGATCTCACAATGCAGTTGTACTTAATTTTTTTTTATTTTTTATTTACAGCAGACCAGTCTCTCAATTGCTTCAAACATTTATCAAATCTAAATTTAATATCAGAAGAATAGCCGCTTCCAATCCAAATTGTTTATCTGAAAACCCTATTTACCTTCTTTTAGGTTGCCACAAGGTAATAGAATTCTTTACCTGTGGGGAATAAAGCAATCGAAGACTGTTATAAATTGTAAAATGAGTCTACAACAACTACTTCTCAGTAAACAAGTTTATAATTATTGATTTATTGTGCATAAATTTGAATAATACAAACAAAGTAAAATTTGGCAATTTTGCATAGTATCATTAGGTGCTTTTTAATTTTTATTTTAGACTGTGTAATGCAGCCGCATTCCAACCAAGCAATTTTCATAATTGCTTCCGTTACATCTTTGACTTCTTTCATTGCCCCAGGGCATATAAAATATATTCAGTAAAAAGGAACTAATTTTGCTTTAGGGACTCTATAATAGACCATATACACTACCTACCTATGGAGAGAAAGCAATGTCTTTAAAGGTTATGTACAATCCACATGACTAGCAGAAGGAAAGGCTTTTCACAGTCTGATAACTGGGCAGATATGCTCCCTGGGATGCTTTCCTGAGGTACCCAGGGTTGAGAGGCATCTCGCAACCACCTTCCCTTAGCATGAAGCCCCTTCTGAGCCTGCCCTGGGTCAGCTCCCCAACTCTACTGGCCACGGGCAACACAAGCACTCTTCTCTAGGCCTCACAGGCCTCACTGTCACTCTACAGGTTAGCAATTGGCACACCCCAAAACTCAAGCCCTTTAAGCATCTCCCTTGGCGTGTCCAGCACCTGGTCCACTGGACGCTCACTGTATTCACAGATTTTCTGCCTCCAAAGAAACAGTACACCCCAGCTTACCAGTTCAACTTCAGATCACTGCTCCACTTAACACAGAAGGCACTAAGATGTGTTTATAGTGAAATCAAGTTTAAGTTTATTTAATAAAGCATAGAGATTCAAGTAATAGCAAGTAGAAATATTGGAAACAAATGTTTACATATAAAATACAACCATAATGCAGATTCTAGAGCCTAGACTTAATTAACAAGATATTGTCATGTCTTATAGAGCATCGCACACCCAAAATCTTTGCAGCAGTTTACAGCCAGGCTGGCTGTGACCCTCCTTTCATGAGATAAGCATGCTTTCAGCTTGTCTCCTAGGTGAAGTATCCAGTGTGTCCCTTTGCACTCCAAGATATGCTATTCTAATCCTTTGTCCTTATTCATAAACAGAACACCCCCAGCTGTTTGTTTCTTCCTATTGATTTCCTCTCTTTAAGATTTCACAATCACTCAATTCACATTTGGAGCAGTATGCAATTGAACATACAATACATAAAACACAAAAGGACAGGAAGGAAGGTGTCAGTTACCTCCTGCCTGAAAAGAACGTCTTTGAGATTTGTCACCTCCTTGTGACCTGCCTGAACTCCAAGAATTTAAAAACATATTTTTTAATATAGACACATAACGCCTTAAATATTATTCACACATACATTTCCCAATGATTATGATGTACAGTGGCCTACTGATCTTGGTAGAGACCTCGCATACCACCCTGGGGTAAATTATTATGCATATGTTTGACAAAGGGTATATCTGGAAAACCCTAACCACCTCTTGTGCCCTCTGCCAGTCAGCATCAGGGGGTCCCTGGTCCAAACTCCCTTTTGTTCTCAAAGTTGCTTCCCATGAATACACACAAAGAGCAAAATTGTGCAAGTAGACCCACAGCCTCTAGAATCTGAAAAGTGACTGAAGAAAGATGTTTTGGGGCTTGAGACACTCACACAACATAGATCAGGCTTCTGAACCATGCCAAAACATGTACCTCTATATGCCTTCTGTGCTGGTTCAGCCAAAAAAAGAAAAGGATGTGTTCAGCATTATAGGCCAGTAATGCAAATTCTTCCATCCGAAATCTTGCTTATGAGCCCATTCCTGACTCACTGTAGCTGACTTCAGTTGGAACAGGATTGGGTCCTAAATGAAGTCCTTTTCTGAAACGCCAGTCAGGCCCATGATGTGGTTTAACTTTTACCAGTCTCCTCTGGTGTGGGCCAACAGGGAGCCATTTTTCCACCTGAGCTTATATCAATTTGCTAACAAAAAATAGCATGATATAAACTGTTGCATTCCAAAACCTCATGTAGATTTGGATGATCCAGGGAAGGGTTTGATTCTTCCAGTCTCTCCTCTAACATTTGAAAAGGGACTGTTCGATACACAAGAAACACACTTTACTTATATTACTGCACCCGGGAACTTGCTGCTTGATTCAACTGTATACAAACAGAACGGGGGCTGGGGGTGGGGAACATGTATTGACTAACCAGGAAGTAAGTGAGGAGTGCATCATGGGTACAACCCACAATACTCAATACTCAGTCAACATCTTGATGACCACTTTACTAAAACCCTACCCTCTTAATTTACAGTTGAGATAAATAACCAGGGCCTCTTCCCTCTCTCACAGGGTAATGCATCTCTGTGGCAGCCCGGGCTGCCTCCAGAGGCAGAAACCCACATCCCCCAGTCTCCTGATCCTTCAATTCTGAAAGTGCCCCCACATTTGGCATTCCTGGCAAAACTGCATCCTTTCTTGGCCGTGGCTTCTACAGGTGGTCAGCACACAAAGGTTAAGGCTCTGGTGCTTGCACAACACTCCACAAGTAGACGTGATCGTGATGTTGTCTGATGACTTGAAAGTCACTTAAACAGACTTTGAAAGACAAGGATCCAGTTTGCTTTGTGATAAGACCCCACAATCCACTTTGACTGGTGAGTACTGAAACTTTTGGTATAGACCAGGTTCTTTGCCCCCAGCTCTCTGCCTTTAGCATGATAGTCATGGATTTGTTTTTGAAAAGCTAGTTTCCTTAGCACTTCCCTTCATGTTGGGATGGATTGAATCCAAGTGAGTTCTTTTCATCCATCCCATCAACAGCTGGGCTGGGCTCATGCCCATCATAGTTTGATGTCTGCTTCTGTATTTCAAAAGAAATTGAGCCAATTTAATTCCTGAGATCCCATTAAAGTCCTCACGGCAATCTCTAGTAGTCCATTGGAAGATGAAAGATATAGAGAAGTTTGAATATGCTTAATCCCATTTTTACTAAAAAGGTATGAACTCCATGTGTGTAAAAGTTACTCCATTGTCTGTGACAAGTACTCCTGGTAGGCAGTGTGTGGCAAAGTTCTGAGTTTTTCTCAGGTAGCAGTGGAGGTCGTCAGGGTCATCCCATGTACTTCTAACCATTTTGAATGTACATCCACTATAATTAGCATCATGTTTCCCATGTAAGGGTCTGCAAAGTTTATGTGCAGAACTATGGATGTCCTGGCCATTCCCAGGGGTTAAGGGGCATGAGTGTTGGGGGCTGCTGGTGTACCTGACATTCGTGACATCCATTTACTGTTTTTTTTTCCAGGTCTTCATCCCTGTTTTGTCACCATACATAGCTCCCAGCAAAGATTCATACATGAAATGCCAGCGTGTGCTTCATGTGACTGTGTCAGGACTTTATCTCATCCTTGGGAGGAGGGGGGAATAATGACTCTTATGCCTCACAATAGATATTCAGTCTCTAAGCTCACTTCTGCACTACTGGCCCTAAATGGGAGAAACTCTTTTTCTTTATGGTGATTTGGCCAGCCTTGCAGTACTTGCTGCTTCATCTAGGGCAAGATAGGATTCTGTGTAGTCCTTATCTGGGAAGAAGCCTTTAATGGCATCTGATTGAGTTGTTCCATGAGTAAAACAATCTCTCTTGGAAGTTCCATTGGACCCAATCAGCTAAAGGCATCTGCACTGACATGCAGATGCCTTGCCTTATAGACCATCCTATACTCATAAGCAGCTAAGGTCAAAGCCTAACACTATCATGGCTGGCATACCCTTGTTTTCGCTGAAGAGTTCCTCAAGTGGATTGAGATCTGTCAGAATGGTAATAGGCTTCCCATAAGGTTGTTGATGGGACCTTTTTATTCCAAAAATAATAGCTAGACTTTGAAGTATTTTGAAGTACTTGAAGCAAGGCTCTCACCCATAATACTCTAAGTAACCCTGTTAACCCCTTAGTGACCACTTTACTGCAGTAACCATCCCACCCTAATGGCTGTGTGTTTGGGAGCAGGGAGAAAGCTAAATCTGATATGGAAAAAAATCCTTCCCGATTGTGCATAAGGCAGTTTGTTAGACTCTGAGTATGTGAGCAAGAACCAGCAAGGCAAGCACCTGAGAAAGAGAATCCCCAGTACCACCTCAGAGCACTGTCCCTTCCCATCCAGTATCCCATCCCCAGCTGATGCTTTAAAGAAAGAAAGAAAGAAAGAAAGAAAGAAAGAAAGAAAGAAAGAAAGAAAGAAAGAAAGAAAGAAAGAAAGAAAGAAAGAAAGAAAGAAAGAAAGAAAGACATCTGGGAAGGAAAAAAAAAAGACTCCGAAGTAATACACTGGGTTTAATTTAAGCAACTAATACGTGATAGCTATTGGTTGAAGGCTGACCCCAGGAGATATCTGTGGATTTCCATGTGACTCCAGGAGCCAGATAACAAAAGCTTGAGTGACAGAAGAAGCCCTAATAACACATAGATATTCTCTAAAAATCAGAAATAAAAGCATGGATCTCTATAGACTAGCAGAACAGGAGGATGAGGTAGATGAGGCTTTCTTCGGACAACAAACCGAAGTTTCCAGATCACAGGTCCTGATTATCATGGGGGACTTCAATCACTCTGACATCTGCTGGGAGAGCAATACAGCCATGCACAGACAATCCAGGAAGTTTCTGGAGAGTATTGGGGACAACTTCCTGGTGCAAATGCTGGAGGAACCAACAAGGGCCCATGTTCCTCTTGACCTGCTGCTCAATAACAGAGAAGAGTTGGTAGGGGAAATAGAAGTGGATAGCAACTTGGGCAGCAGTGACCATGAGATGGTCGAGTTCAGGATCCTGACAAAAGGAAGAAAGGAGAGCAGCAGAATATGGATCCTGGACTTCAGAAAAGCAGACTTTGACTCCCTCGGGGAACTGATGGGCAGGATTCCCTCAGAGGCTAATATGAGGGGGAAAGGAATCCAGGAGAGCTGGCTGTATATTAAAGAAGCCTTACTGAGGATGCAGGAACAAACCATCCCAATGTGAAGAAAGAATAGCAAATATGGCAGGCGCCCAGCTTGGCTTAACAGAGAAATCTTCACTGAGCTTAAACACAAAAAGGAAGCTTACAAGAAGTGGAAACTTGGACAGATGACTATAGGGAGGAGTATAAAAATATTGCTCGATCATGCAGGGTGTAATCAGGAAGGCCAAAGCACAATTGGAGTTGCAGCTAGCAAGGGATGTGAAGGGTAACAAGAAGGGTTTCTACATGTATGTTAGCAACAAGAAGATCAGGGAGAGTGTGGGACCCTTAATGAATGCGGGAGGCAACCTAGTGTCAGATGAAAAAGCTAAAGTACTCCATGCTTTTTTTGCCTCAATCTTTACAGACAAGGTCAGCTCCCAGACGATGCACTGCTCAGCACAGTATGGGGAGGAGGTGAGCAGCCCTCAGTGGTGAAAGAACAGGTTAAGGACTATTTAGAAAAGCTGGACATGCACAAGTCCATGGGTCCAGATCTAATGTATTTGAGGGTGATGAGGGAGTTGGCTGATGTGATTGCAGAGCCATTGGCCATTGTCTTTGAAAACTCGTGGCGATCAGGGGAGGTGCTGGATGATTGGAAAAAGGCAAATATAGTGTCCAACTTTAAAAAAGGGAAGAAGGAGAATCTGGGGAACTCCAAACTGGTCAGCCTCACCTCAGTCCTGGGAAAAATCATGGAATGGGTCCTCAAAGAATCAATTTTGAAGCACTTGGAGGAGAGGAAGGTGATCAGGAAGAGTCACCATGGATTCACCAAGGGCAAGTCATGCCTGACCAACCTGATTGCCTTCTATGATGAGATAACTGGCTCTGTGGATATGTATGGGGAAAGCAGTGGATGTGATATACTTTGATTTTAGCAAAGCTTTTGATACAGTCTCCCACAGTATTCTTGCCAGCAAGTTAAAAAAGTATGGATTGGATGAATGGACTATAAGTTGGATAGAAAGCTGGCTAGATTGTTGGGCTCAATGGGTAGCGATCAACGGCTCGATGTCTAGTTGGCAGCCGGTATCAAGCGGAGTGCCCCAGGAGTCAGTCCTGGGGCCAGTTTTGTTCAACATCTTCATTAATGATATGGCTGATGGCATGGATTGCACCCTCAGCAAGTTCGTGGATGACGTTAGGCTGGAGGGAGAGGTTGTCATAAATATAAAGGGAAGGGTAACCCCTTTAAAATCCCTCCTGGCCAGAGGAAAAATCCTCTCACCTGTAAAGGGTTAAGAAGCTAAAGGTAACCTCGCTGGCACCTGACCAAAATGAACAATGAGAAGACAAGATACTTTCAAAAAGCTGGGAGGAAGGAGAGAAACAAAGGGTCTGTGTCTGTCTGTGTGCTGCTTTTGCCGGGGATAGAACAGGAATGGAGTCTTAGAACTTTAGTAAGTAATCTAGCTAGGTATCTGTTAGATTATGATTTCTTTAAATGGCTGAGAAAAGAACTGTGCTGAATAGAATGACTATACTTGTTTATGTGTCTTTTTTGTAACTTAAAGTTTTGCCTAGAGGGATTCTCTATGTTTTGAATCTAATCACCCTGTAAGATATCTACCATCCTGATTTTACAGAGGTGATTCCTTTACTTCTATTAAAAGTCTTCTTGTAAGAAAACTGAATGTTTTTTCATTGTTCTAAGATCCAAGGGTTTGGGTCTGTGGTCACCTATGCAAATTGGTGAGGATATTTACCAAACCTTTCCCAGGAAGTGGGGTGCAAGGGTTGGGAGGATTTTGGGGGGAAAGACGTGTCCAAACTACGTTTCCCAGTAAACCCAGTTAAAGTTTGGTGGTGGCAGTGGATCCAGGGGCAAAGATAAAATTAATTTGTACCTGGGGGAAGTTTTAAACTAAGCTGGTGAAAGTAAGCTTAGGAGGTTTTCCTGCAGGTCCCCACATCTGTACCCTAGAGTTCAGAGTGGGGAAGGAACCTTGACAGAGGTAGATATGCTGGAGGGTAGGGATAGGGTCCAGAGTGACCTAACAAATTGGAGGATTGGGCCAAAAGAAATCTGATGAGGTTCAACAAGGAAAAGTGCAGAGTCCTGCACTTAGGATGGAAGAATCCCATGCACTGCTACAGGCTGGGCACTGACTGGCTAAGTGGCAGTTCTGCAGAAAAGGACCTGGGGATTATAGTGGATGAGAAGCTGGATATGAGTCAACAGTGTGCCCTTGTTGCCAAGAAGGCTAATGGCATATTGGGCTGCATTAATAGGAGTATTGTAGGAGTATTGCCAGCAGATTGAGGGAAGTGATTATTCCCCCACTATTTGGCACTTGTGAGGCCACATCTGGAGTATTGCATCTGGTTTTGGGCCCCCCACTGCAGAAAGGATGTGGACAAATGTGGACAAGTTCAGCAGAGGGCAATGCAAATGATCTGGGGGCTAGGGCACATGATTTATAAGGTGAGGCTGAGGGAAATGGGCTTATTTAGTCTGCAGAGGAGAAGGTGGGGGGGGATTTGATAGCAGCCTTCAACTACCTGAAACGGAGTTCGAAGGAGGATAGAGCTAGGCTGTTCTCAGTGGTGGCAGATGAAAGAACAAGAAGCAATGGTCTCAAGTTGCAGTGAGGGAGGTCTAGGCTGGATATTAGGAAAAACTATTTCACTAGGAGTGTGTTGAAGCACTGGAATGATTTACCTAGGGAGGTGGTAGAATCTCTATCCTTAGCTGGTTTTAAGACCCAGCTTGACAAAGCCCTGGCTGGGATGATTTAGTTGGTGTTGGTCCTGCTTTGAGCAGGACGTTGGACTAGGTGACCTCCTGAGGTCTCTTCCAACCCTAATCTTCTATGATTCTATGATGATACAGTTTAATGCAAACTAAAATTATCTTTCTTTTATCAAAGGACTTCATTGTAAAAATATTATCATGCCTGTATGGCATATTGGGTTCCATTTGCTTATGGGATGGGATAAGAGGTAAATAAGGTAGAGAACATCCCTGTATAAAATAACATATTTATTGCAAACAATATGAAACCCAAACCTTCCACCCAATGGCATTATTGAAAGCAGAGCTTGCTTCTTCAGTTATTCAGGGGATAACCTTAATCCATGAGGACAAGTGTAATGGCTTTCATTTAAATAAATAGTGTGAGAACAGTTTGGATTAAGGCTGAATATATAATGCATAAAATCTTCTTTAATTCCAATTTTTCCTGTATTAACTCCTCCCCCACTGCCATTACTACATGTGAATAAATTTCAGGGGGATAGGAGCAGAAGGATAACTCTAAGCATCTTTGGAGAGAACAGAGCTGCTGGTATTTTTAATTATTCTGCTAACATCACTGGAGTCATTACCTCACAATGAAAAGTGCTGAGTGGTCACCTTTCCCCAACCTTTTCCACCACTTATCATCAAAAAGCAAACATAATGGGCGACAGCTGTTTCTGTTATGCCACGGATTTAGCTACGCTCCCTAAGTGAGCAGTTTAGTTCACCAACATTCATTTTTCCAGAAGTCCATAATTACACAAGCAAAGTTAATCCTCAAAATATTAGTATCTATTTTTAAGACAGATGAAGGGAGGCTTTTAGTTTCATTATGATAATTTACATTTCTTGTTTGGCTTTTTCCCTTTATTTCCTTTGTCTTGTTTCCATTTCTACTCCCACATCTTTGCTCTTTTTAAGTTTCTGCCTTATTACAATTCTTTCAGCGGCTTCCTTACCTTGTCACGAAAGTTAGAGTTTGAATTTAATGTGTTTGCTGGCTTTGCAGCTTTACTTTTCTACTTTTTATTTTTTCCCCCTCCTTGGCTTCTGAGGCGGCTGTGCTAGCTCTGTGAAGTGATAAAAAGAGTCTGGAGAACAAATACAAAAGTCAGAGGAACTTTTTCGGGAAGAGACAGTCAGTCTGCATTTAAGTAAAGACTATCAAGAAATATTGTGTGGGTGAAATACCTATCTACTTCTTCTTCTTCAGGCTTTTGGGGAAAGAAGATGCTGTTGGGGATGAGGTTGATTTGGAAAGGTAGTTTTTGTCGGAGAAAAATGTTTTGGTTGGAGCTGAGTTTTTGGGGAGCTACCCACTGGTTTTTAGTGAAACTATGTTTTAAATTGTGTCAAAGACACCTAAAGTCATAGCTAGATGCCTCTTGTTTGTATATTGCAAGCCGAAATTAATAATTAGATCAATAAAATGTTCAAAAGCACTAAAGTGAATTAGGAGCCTAAATTCCATTTTCAAAAATGATTTCAAAAATGCCTAAGTCTGACAGAAAGTCCCCGGGTCATAGGCTTTCCACATGACTAAATCACTTTTATAAATGGCACTTAGCCCTGGTCTACACTAGGAGTTGAGGTCGAATTTAGCAGCGTTAAATCGATTTAACCCTGCACCCGTCCACACAACGAAGCCCTTTTCTTTGACTTAAAGGGCTCTTAAAATCGATTTCCTTACTCCACCCCAACAAGGGGATTAGTGCTGAAATTGGCCTTGCCGGGTCAAATTCAGGTTACTGTGGACTCACTTATACAGTATTGGCCTTCAGGAGCTATCCCAGAGTGCTCCATTGTGACCGCTCTGGACAGCACTCTCAACTCAGATGCACTGGCCAGGTAGACAGGAAACAGCCCGTGAACTTTTGAATTTCATTTTCCTGTTTGGCCAGCGTGACAAGCTGAAGGTGAGTGCAGAGCTCATCAGCAGAGGTGACCGTGCAGAGCTCATAAAAGAGTGCACCCGTTGTTCTATAAAATGTGTCTTTTTAAATACCACTGTCCCTTTTTTTTTCTCCACCAGCTGCATGTGTTTCAAGGATCACAGGATCTTCTCCTTCCCAGAGGCTAGTGAAGATTAGAAGGCCAAAAAAATGCACTCGTGATTAAATGTTCTCTGAGCTCATGCTGTCCTCCCACACTGACAGAGTACAGATGAATGCGTGGAGGCAGAAAATGTCAGAGCGCAGGAAAGCACAAAATGACCGGGAGGAGAGGTGGCGGGCTGAAGAGAGTAAGTGGCGGACTGAAGAGAGTAAGTGGCGGGCTGAAGACAGGGCTGAAGCTGAAAGGTGGTGGCAGCATGACGAGAGGAGGCAGGATTCAATGCTGAGGCTGCTTGAGGATCAAACTAATATGCTCCAGCATATGGTTGAGCTGCAGGAAAGGCAGCTGGAGCACAGACCACCGCTACAGCCCTTGTGTAACCAACTGCCCTCCTTCCCAAGTTCCATTGTCTCCTCACCCAGATGCCCAAGAATGCAGTGGGGGGCCTCCGGCCACCCAGCCACTCCACCCCAGAAGATTGCCCAAGCAACAGAAGACTGGCATTCAATAATTTTTTTTAAGTTTTAAACTTTTAAAGAGCTGTGTGGCCTTGTCCTTCCCTCCTCCACCACCCCTCCCGGGCTACCTTGGCAGTTATCCCCCTATTTGTGTGATGAATTAATAAAGAATGCATAAATGTGAAGCAACAATGATTGCCTTTGCAAGCGGTGATCGAAGGGAGGAGGGGAGGGTGGTTAGCTTACAGGGAAGTAGAGTGAACCAAGGGGCGGGGGGTTTCATCAAGGAGAAAAAAGAGAACTTACACACTGTAGCTTGGCCAGTCATGAAACTGGTTTTCAAAGCTTCTCTGATGTGCACTGCACCCTCCTGTGCTCTTCTAACTGCCCATAACCAGTGGCCAGGCAATTTGCCTCAACCTCCCACCCCGCCATAAACGTCTCCCCCTTACTCTCACAGATATTGTGGAGCGCACAGCAAACAGTAATAACAGTGGGAATATTGTTTTCGCTGAGGTCTAAGTGAGTCAGTAAACTGCGCCAGCATGCTTTTAAATGTCCAAATGCACATCCTACCACCATTCTGCACTTGCTCAGCCTGTAGTTGAACAGCTCCTGACTACTGTCCAAGCTGCCTGTGTATGGCTTCATGAGCCAGGGCATTAAGGAGTAGGCTGGGTCCCCAAGCATAATTATAGGCATTTCAATATCCCCAACGGTTATTTTCTGGTCTGGGAATAAAGTCCCTTCCTGCAGCTTTTGAAACAGACCAGAGTTCCTGAAGATGGAAGCGTCATGTACCTTTCCCAGCCATCCCACATTGATGTTGGTGAAACGTCCCTTGTGATCCACCAGTGCTTGCAGCACTATTGAAAAGTACCCCTTGTGATCTATGTAGCGCCGGCTTGATGCTCCGGTGCCAATATAGGGATGTGGGTTCCATCTATGGCCACACCACAGTTAGGGAATCCCATTGCAGCAAAGTCATCCACTATGACCTGCACATTTCCCAGGGTCACTACCCTTGATATCAGCAGATCTTTGATTGCACTGGCTACTTGCATCACAGCAGCCCCCACAGTAGATTTGCCCACTCCAAATTGATTCCTGACTGACCAGTAGCTGTCTGGCATTGCAAGGTTCCACAGGGCTATTGCCACTCACTTGTGAACTGTGAGGGCTGCTCTCATCTTGGTATTCTTGCACCTCAGGGCAGGGGAAAGCAAGTCACAAAGTTCCATGAAAGTGCCCTTACGCATCTGAAAGTTTTGCAGTCACTGGGAATTGTCCCAGACTTGCAACATTATGCGGTCCCACCAGTCTCTGCTTGTTCCCCAGCCCAGAATTGGCATTCCACCACATGAACCTGACCCATTAGCATCATGATGCCCACATTGCTGGGGCCCGTGCTTTGAGAGAAGTCTGTGTCCATGTCCTCATCACTCTCATCACCGCGCTGACGTTGCCTACTCACCCAGTTTCGCTTTGCCAGGTTCTGGTACTGCATATACTGCTAGATAATGTGCATAGTGTTTAATGTGCTCCTAATTGCCAAAGTGATCTGAGCGGGCTCCATGCTTGCCGTGGTATGACATCTGCACAGAAAAAAGGCACCGAACGATTGTCTGCCGTTGCTCTGACAGAGGGAGGGGCGACTGACAACATGGCTTACAGGGTTGGCTTACAGGGAATTAAAATCAACAAAGGGGTGGCTTTACATCAAGGAGAAACAAAAACAACTGTCACACAGAATGGCCCCCTCAAGGATCGAACCAAAACCCTGGGTTTAGCAGGCCAGTGGCAGGGGAAGCAAATGAATACAAAACAAATCTGGTCTATTTCTTATTTTGATCCACTCCATCTATCCTTTACTTCTTTGGCTGGCAGCAGACGGTGCAGTAGGACTGCAAGCTATCCACATCTCCTGGCTGCTCAGCAGAAGATGGTGCAATAGGACTGCTAGCCATCCTAATCTCCTGCCTGCTCACCATAAGATGGTACAATAGGACTGCCTGCAGGACTAAAGAGAATGACCTGGTCAAGTCACTCCTAATTTAGTCCCTGCGCCAATGTCTGCCCAGGCGCTCCTGACCGACCTTACCAAGGTGGCCAGGAGCACCTCGGACATGATGACAATGGTTTTCAGGCCTATTGCACTATCTGCTACCACAAGGCAATGGGTTGCTGCTGCTGTGTAGCAATGCAGTACTGCGTCTGCCAGCACCCAGGAGACATACAGTGACAGTGAGCTGAGTGGGCTCCATGCTTGCCATGGTATGGCGTCTGCATGGGTAACTCAGGAAAAAAGGCGCAAAATGATTGTCTTTCACGGAGGGAGGGAAGGCCTGACGATATGTACCCAGAACCACCTGTGACAATGTTTTTGCCCCATCAGGCATTGGGATCTCAACCCAGAATTCCAATGGGTGGCAGAGACTGCGGGAACTGTGGGATAGCTACCCACAGTGCAACACTCTGGAAGTTGACGCTAGCCTCGGTACTGTGGAAGCACTCCACTGAGTTAATGCACTTAATGCACTTAGAGCATTTTGTGTGGAGACACACACAATCGACTATATAAAAATGATTTCTAAAAAAACGACTTCTATAAATTTGACCTTATACTCCTAATTCACTGACATCTAGATTTTTAAAAGTCATTAGTCATTTTGGATGCTTCCATGTTTGGGTGCCCTAGCAGAATGCTGAGAACCATTAGGAAAGGGGCAGATAATAAGAGAGAAAATATCATAATGCCACTATATGAATCCATAATATGCCCACACTTTGAATTACAACAAAAATGATTAGGGGTATGAAACAGCTCCCATATAAGGAGAGATTAAAAAGACTGGGACTGTTCAGCTTAGAAAAGAGATGACTGTGGGGGGGATATGACAGAGCTCTATAAAATCATGAATGGTGTGGAGGAAGTGAATAAGGAAGTGTTACTTACCCTTCACATAACAGAAGAACCAGGGTGTCACCCAATGAAATGAATCGGCAGTAGATTTAAAACAATCATAAGGAAGTACTTCTCCACACAACACACACACAACCTGTGGAACTTATTCCCAGGAGATGTTGTGAAGGCCATAAGTATAACTGTGTTAGAAAAAGAATTGGATAAGTTCATGGAAGATAGGTCCACAAAGACTAGTAGCCAAGATGGTCAGAAACACAACCCCATGCTCTGGGTGTCCCTAAACCTCTGACTGCCAGAAGCTGGCACTGGACGACAGAGGATGGCTCACTCAATAAATTGCCCTGTTCTGTTTATTCCCTGAAGCATCTGAAGAATCTGAAGCAACTGGCACTGGCCACTGTCAGAAGACAGGATATTGGGCTAGATTAACCCTTGGTCTGACCCTGTATGGCCACTCCCTATATTCTTATATTAACTTCAGAAACATGAAAGGGTCCTGATTTTCAGAAAGTGCTGAGCACCTGCCCTCTGAAAACCAGAACCCCTTTAAGGTGCCTCAAATAGAATTCTCTAAAATAGAGGTACTCAATCACTCTTGCAAATGTAGGCCTTAGATATTTTTGAAAATTTTACCTAATATTTTTAAAGAATCGCTTCACTCAAAATTGTGACTCTGAATCCTTCCCATGCTGTCAGATGTCACTTAGGGCACAAAAAGTCTCCACCAGACATCGATCCTAGGCTGTTCTTTGCATGTCCTCTCTATTGTTAAATCCCATAAGTTTTCCCTCTCTAAGGGCTGCTCAGAGGGATTCTTTCAGTCAATCCTTTTCATGTTTTTCTGCAGCTGTCCATAGCATTCCTGCCCTGGCAGACACTCTGGTTTAATTATTAACATGTGTCCCAGATATTTTCATCTTCTTTTTTGGATAACATTAAGAAATTAATTGTTTCCACCGTGCCATGTGCCAGTGTGAGCTGTGAAGCTAGGAGACTATTTTAGGTTCTTTAGAAACATAATACAGCTTTCTCTGGAGTATTAATATGCTATTGTGAGCTCAGGTTTATCATGAGAGGACAAAGATTTCTGGTAGAAGACCTATTACAAGGAAATCCCTTCTAGTCGGTTTAAGGGGAAATTATTTGACCATTGTTTTGTTGTGCATAGTCTGTATGGTGGCTTCTATGTATACAATAGTGCTCAGTTCTGTAGCTAAGGAAGTATCCCAATACCGAAGAGAAAGGATCTTTTTATTTTATTACCTACCAAATATTTGTGGCCTCTGTACATTGCTTTTTCATATTATAGTAAATTATTACAGTGGGTTTTTAGGTGGGCAGTTTCAGCTGTTCCAAGTATTTATGCTTATCCAAACTCAAGTGCAACTCACAGATCAAAGGCACTACACAATTACCTGCAACACTTGAAAGCTAAAGCAGTACTATTTGTGAGTATCATGTCTAGGGTTTCCACTATTACTGGGTTGATGCACAAGCTTTTTATGCATTTTGTCAAATCTTATCTGCCTGGCAATCTCTGTGTTGCCTGACTGAAAATTGCATTTTGCATTGTCAGATAAGGAGGAGTGTCAATTACTGGAGGAAATATAAGCTTATGGTTAAAGCACTGAACTGGGACAAGGGAATCAGGGTTCACTTTTCAAATCTACCACAGACTTTCTGTGTGAAGTCTCTTAATTTATCTAAGACTCCATCAGTAAAATTAGCGGTAATAATACTTCCCTTCCACTTAGTGCAGTTATCAGGACAAATTCATTCATAACTGTACAGCATGCAGATTTTACGGTGACGGAGGCCATATAAGTATCAAGATATATAGATCTTAATCAGATAGGCTTCTAATTGGCTTTAGATTTCAGTCTGATGTAGGGAAATAGTGGGTGAGCTTTTAGTTGCTGATTCTGTAGGGGAACTTTAGATCTTTGTGGAGCCAATAATTGCACTTAGTAAGGGTCAAATCCTCATCCCTCAGAAACCAATGGAGTTTTGCTGAGTTCAGCACAGTCCAGGGGCAGGTCCTAAACAGATTACTGTCATATCCCCTTTTTATCTTTTACAGAATGTGAAAATAGCACAGCAGTCTTTTTCTGAAGGTAACCCAGAGCCTAACCCTGTAAAGTGCTATTGCCAGGGTGTGCTGAGCATCCACAACTTCCATTGCCTTCACCTCACATGGTCAAAAATTAGAGACTTTTATCTGTACCACTATTTACAGGGTTGCTTTCCCTAACACTGATCTACTTCCTTCCCCAGTTCTGGGGTAAAGTATCTAGACATCTTCTTGGGTAGATGTTTCTGTTCTTGTTGTTGCTATGCTGGATCTCAGTGTTGACATGACATTTCTGCTTCACATGAGTAGCATGCTCAAAGGTCTGAGGAGTGAAGACTACTACCACTACTGTTGCCACCCAAAATCCCTCACCTAGAGTGGAAAAATAATTAACTCTTTGTACGGTATTTGGATTTTCAACTAAAAATAATATTTAACTCACATTGCAGCTAAATCACTGTTTGAAATGCAGATACACTGACCTCAGAAGTCCAGAGCTGATAGGGAGGAAGACAGTCAGTAAAACGAATACTAGAAATATGCTATGATACAAACTACCTGCTTCTTACCTACCTCTGGGATGTGCAGCTAGCTTCTGCATGAGAGGATTCACATTTCTGGCTATTAAATATGATGAAGAATAACAAGATAAATAGATTTCAGAGTAGCAGACATGTTAGTCTGTATTCACAAAAAGCAAAGGATGACTTGTGGCACTTTAGAGACTGACCAATTTATTTGAGCATAAGCTTTCGTGAGCTACAGCTCACTTCATTGGATGCATAAAGTGGAAAATGCAGTGAGGATGTTTTATACACACAGACCATGAAAAAATGGGTGTTTATCACTTCAAAAGGTTTTCTCTTCCTTATCATCCAATTCTTATACTCCAAAATAGAAATCATGAAAATTCTTTCATTCACTCCACAGGCAAGGTCTGGAAGACCTCATGTCTTGCAGGTCGTCTACATTGTATTGAAACAGAGTGTAGTATGAAATGACTTGAGAGAAGATAATTATGAAAAATGTCTACCTGATGTTTGCACCGATGTTAAAAAGGAGACCCCTAGAAAGTGAAAATTTGTGGTATTCTCAGCCCTTGATGGAAAAAAAATATTTTTTTTCTCAACATCTCTCAATCTTCTGTATTGTATGAGAAAGTATATTTTTTGCCCTCACAAACGTAAATTGTCTGACCTTGACTTGTACAAAATGAAATAGACCATGCTATCTTCAGTAAATATTGTTTTTTTAAAGGAGTTTTTGAATTTACTAAATAGAGTTGGTCAGATAGTTCAGAAAGAATCCAAGCTCATGCAAACACCACATATTTGAGTAATATCAACTTAACCTTAATATTATAGCTTCAGTTCAAGAGAGCACAGCCATTTTTTCTGGAACATTTTTCCTTTAACTTGCCTAGATGTAATGGCAGAGGGCAGCCATTTTCTCTTCATGTTCTACAAAATCTGTGAACTGGAACACATTATGGTTGTTGGGTGGCAGCCACTTTGGGTGAGCTGTGAGTTGGGGTGATTGTTTGTGTCTGATTGACTTACATCAGGTACACAGAAATTCTCAGTTTGGGGTGCATGACAAGTATCAGCCAGAAGAGATATGAGGGATTTAAAAAAAAAAAACTTCCCATGTAAATTAAAAAGTCAGTCAGAGATGGCCAACAAAGCGTGGACATCATCTTATTAGTGAAAAATGGATTTGTGTTTCAGACTGTCTTTTAAAAGTGCTGAAGATGTATAAAATGATCTGCCTGAAAAACATGGGTGTTGATTTTGTTGGATGGGAATACAGATGCTAGAAGTCAAGCATGGGCACAAAAATATCTGTATAGGTATATTTGGGAATTTATATTTCAGAATGACTTTTGGGAGAACTGTGGGGAAATGGATAGGAAACATTTAAAATTAAGATTTATTTTCAAAAATCCCCAAATCTTCAATCCATAGGACAACTAGATATAGGCTTATGGAATGAGTTAGATTATTATAAAGTAACAAAACAAAAATATTCTCTTCAGTAGTGAGATAGTCTATTTAATGTATAATCAGTACTTGTTCATTTCTTTTCTCCTTATACTACCTGTCTGCCCAGAGTGGCACATATTACAACTCTATTCGGGAACAGTGATTACTTCTCACTCCTATTAGCTAACATGGGAACTTCAAAGCTCTAGCATGACAAAGACTAAAAGAGAAAATTAACATGAAAAACATTGCTTATCCTGGGAACCCATCTTCCAATACCTGCAATATATGTAACACATATATCAGATTCAAGTGTGCAAGGTAGCAACCTGCATGGAACTCAGGGGGAGGTGCCTAGGTTGCAGGAGGAAAGAATCTGGAAGAGACACCAGGCAGTCAATCTGTCTGCCCATGACTTCCAAGCTAGTCACAGTTGCAGCATTTCTTTAAATAGTTTTTGTAATAAAGAGTTAGTTTAATTTTACAAGTATGTAGTCCTGTCATGTTGTTACCCAGCACATGATACATGAAACCTGGTGGCAATGGTCAATCTAGTGTGACCCACAACAAGAAAGAGAGTATGAGTAACCTGCAAACAAGGTGGCCCCTAGTAACAGAGGAAGCAGGCAGGATGGTCAGACTCAGACCACCAGGAATGCTAGATTTCAAGATGAAAAACCTTGCACAAGCATAGAAGCAAGAATTGATTCTGTATACAGTGCTCACCACTGGGGATAAAGATAAGAAAATTTACTTTCTCATTTTGGGGGAAAAAAGACAAGAAATGAATAAGACACTATTGCCAGAAATAATGCCTGAAACACTGGAACAGCTGATAAAGGGGTTTGATAAGTACTATTATCCCACACAGAATGAGACTGTAGAGAGATACTGGGTTTTTATTTACCGCAAAACCAAGAAGCAGAAGAGGGAATAGATACTTACATTACAGAGCTAAGAACTCTGGAATTCCCCTGTAACTCTGAAGATATTAAAGTTTCTCTAATTAAAGACAAGATAGTTTTGGGACACATGGTTTTAGCAAATAGGAGACACTGTTGAGAGAAACTGCTCTAACCCTAGAAAAATGCTTCCAAATAGCAAGAGCAGCTGAACTGACCAGGGAAAGGATCAAACTAATAACAACAACCAGTGCAGAAAAGTATACAAGCTCAAGATACAGGAACCCAGCAAACAGAACAGAGACAGCCTGACCAAGAATGCAGACATCCTGGTGCACTGTGCAAAGCAACATGAAAAGCAGAAAGAAAAATGCTCAGCCAATGGGCAATGGGGCAAGGTGTGTGGGAATGCAATGCGGCAGGCACCCCAGCAAGCAAAGAAAAAGCAGCAGCGCATGCACTGATTGATGACAGAGGTGATGCATAGGGGTCAAGTGCTCTCCCCCGAGATTTCAGTGAGTGCCGAGCTGCCCTTGCAGGGCTGGCTCTGCTCAGCTGGACAGGGAGGGTCTGTTCTTCTCCTGGTGCACCTCCACTTGGCACTTCCATCTCATTTGGCCCCTCTCCCCTGCAGCTGGACCCGGGCCCGGGGGGGGGAAGCTGAGGGGGTGGGGTGAGTCTGCTTCTCAAAAGGTGGCCTCTCCCTACCCAGGCTCAGCTGCAGGGCACAGGGGCTGAATGAGCTGGAAATGTGCTGAGGATGGGGGGCTCCAGCTCACTTGAACCCTGTTCCCAGCAGCTGGGCCTGGGTGGGGAGCAGAGGAGGTGGGTATGCTGCCTCCTCCCCAGGCAGGATCTCTCACACGCAGACATTGCACAGAGCAGCAGCCACCCTCACCCAGCAGGAGAAGTTGTTCCATCCCACCTCTTCTGTTCCCTGCACAGGCCCAGCTGCCAGGAAGAGGGCTGAGTGAGCCAGAA
This sequence comes from Lepidochelys olivacea, assembly GCF_965140295.1. Lineage (NCBI taxonomy): Eukaryota > Metazoa > Chordata > Testudines > Cheloniidae > Lepidochelys > Lepidochelys olivacea. The sequence goes on along the minus strand of NC_140411.1, from coordinate 68,584,157 downwards.
ACATGGCGGAAGGAGGCGCAGTGGGAGAAGGACAGAGCACCTGTCCCTGCAGGTAACTCTGGCGGTGTGAGCGTGGCAACCTCAGGCTGGGTGCAGGATGCGGGGCAAGTCACTGGGGAAAGCACTGGGAGCAGATCTCTCTGCTCAACCCAAGTTACAGGCTTTGCTCATGACCTTCCCCCTGCTGAGATGTCTGCAATGGCACAGGAGCTCTGGGGATACACTGGTACTCTGAGTCTCCCTGGGCTGGGGCCCAGAGGCATATGCTCCTCTGGCCCCAGCCCCCCAGGAACTGATGGGATTGGCTGCCCTGGCCTGGGGAGGTAGGGCTGGAAGATTCCTCATAGAGGTGACACGTGGGGTGGTTACATGCCTGCCCCATGTCCCCTCCCCCCAGCCTCCCCTCCGCAGTATCAGCCGGTATGGGTCATCTCTGATTGATGAAATAGACACTTTCCATTAAGAGGAGGATATCTGCAGTCTGACTTTAGTGGATCCAAAGGCTTTCAATACACACACATTGCAGAAGAAGGCTGTCAGCCATTCAACTGCCATGTTTGCAAATATGCTCTTATATCAACCACTAATTCGATTCCAGATGGATTGTGGAGCCAGCTGCAGTGTAATCCCAGCAACACTGATAAGCAGCAATATTAGACTAGAGAAATGTGACTAAGTGTTGGTGATGTACAATAAAACCATTCTTAGGTTTGCCAGTGGGCAAATGTGGGCTGTGAATACGACACCCATGAAATGAGATGTTATCGCTTGGAGTTTATAGTAATTGACACACACAAGTACCACTCCCTGCTGGGCATAATACAACATCAGAATATCCTCAGAGGGAGAACAGTCCCCGTGGGCCTTATTCAGCATTCTATCAGAATATAAGGACATATTTCAAGAAGATGGACACCTAGAGGGCAGATTAATGCTAGAAATAGACCCCCATATGCAACCTCTGAGACTACTGAAATCCATTAGCACTGGGGGAGCCAATGAAGAAGGAACTGGCAAGCCTGAAAAGAAGAATTATTACACCTGTTGAAACTGCCACAGCAGCCTCGTAGTGGTGAGAAAACTTTCAGGGAAACCAAGGCTCTGTATTGACCCACAGCCACTTACCAGAGTACGGAAAAGAAATTACCAATGACTGAGGACATACTACCCAATGTATCCCATGCAAAAGTGACATAAAAGAATGGGTATAACATCAAGAATAGGTTCTGGCATGTTCAGCTTGATGAGCCATCCAGCTACCTGACAGCTTTGCCACACCTGTTGTCAAGCACCACTGGATACAAATGCCTATGGGCCCCAGAGGTGTCCCAGTGCAAAGTGACTTCTAGAGGGTCATACAGGCATCAAGATTGTAGCTGATGACATTCTTATAGTAGGAAGAAATGTCAAAGAAGAAGCGACCATTATACCAAACTGTGACAACTTCTAAACAAGTACGGGGACCAGAATATTAGGATGAATACAGATAAGCTGAAGCTGTGGAGAACTGAGGTCCCCTACATTAGACCTCTGTTGACTTCTGAGGGATTCTGGCCAGACTCTGAAATACTGAGAGCCATTAAGGAAATCCGCAGACCAAAGGATGTGAAGGAAATCCAGCTACTTATAGGCCCGGCCAACTTTCTTTCCAGTTTCTGCACAGACCTATCAGAAGCCTATGAACCTCTGAGAGAGTTAACACACAGAGATGCAGTGTGGGAATGGTCAGGGACTTCTGAACAGCCATTTTAAAGAATAAAGAAATTCATAGAGGCAACAATCCTAAAGTACTACAGCCCTGCAAAGCAGGTAGCTCTACAGAGTGATTCCTCAGAAGGAGGCATAGGAGCAACACTGATGCCAAGCTAGTAGCTCATCTCACTTGCTAATTGAGTCCTGACAGACACAGAAAGGGGATATGCTCGGATAGAAAAGGAGCTACTGGCCATCCTCTCTGGAATAGAAAAATTCCATCAGGGCTCAAGGTGGACATGTAGTTGAATCACAAGCCATTAGAAAGCAACATGAAAAAGTCGCTTGCACCCAAATGACTGCAACATGTTACTGAGACTCTAGCACTATGATGTGAGGCTAAAGGTACTGACTAGGAAAGTCACTAGTGGTGGCAGGTACACTGAACAGGCCATACCTTACAAAGTACAACACAGATGACTCTGTGAAACAAGAGATAGGTTACCAACTTGCTACAGTACTGTCATATCTCCAATAGGAGGCTCTAGGCAATCCAACAAAGCACCAAACAGAATGGGGTGTTCCAGGCAGTAAAATAATTCATACTCCAGGGCTAGCCAGATTGCAAAGAGCAAGTGCCACAAGAAGTTGCCTTCTACTGTCAGACAAAGGCTAGTTGTGTGTGCAAGAAGAGATTTTGTTTAAAGGGGACTGAATAGTAATTCTAGCAGATTTTAGAGCTGACATCATGAGCTTGATACATGCCTCATACCTGGGAACAGAGCGATGCCTAAGATGACCCAGGGAGTGTATCTACTGGCCAGGCATGAATGCCCACTTGAGAGTATACATGGAATAGCGTGAGCTGTGCTCCAAGTGTAATGATCCACAACAGAAGGAGACTCCACAGCCTCATGAAATTCTGACCTGACGCTGGGAAAAGGTCAGAACAGACCTTTTCACTTTTAATGGCAGTATCTGCATGGTCACAGTATCTACAGTGTCTACATGGTCCAATTTCTGGAAGATGGACTTTCTGGAGGATGCTCAGGCAAGAGCTGGGTTCAGGAAACTGAAGGTGCATTTTGCAAGGTATGATATAGCTAACATGCTATTCTCAGAAAATGGGCCACAATACACTGTAGCAGAATTAAATCCTTCAGCGCCCAATGAGAATTCAAGCATAAAACATTTTCCCCTGGGTACCCACAAAGCAACGGAAAGGCAGAGGCAGCAGTAAAGACACCCAACAGACTGATAGCAAAGACAAAACAGATGGGAAGGGATCCCTACCTGGCAATGTTAAACTATCACAGTGACTCTCTCAGGGACTAGAAAGTAGTCCAGCATGGAGACTGACGGGCTGAACATCCAGGACTCTGATCCTAGGAGATATAGTCTGCTGCAGTTTAGCTGAGGAACAATGGACAGTTCACAGAAGAAGTAGTTAAAAGACTGCCAAGTTAAGCAGGCAGCTTGCTTCAACATAGGTTTCGAAGACTTGCGGCCACTAGACACCTGATGAGCAAACAAGATCCACCAAACAAATAGCAACAGCAAAAGGTAAAGTGTAAGCTGCAGTGGGATAGAGGGCATATGAGGTATCTACATATTTAGGATAGCAGTGGAAACAAAACCAAAGACCACTGTGGAGTAGTGGCAGACAGCCAGCAGACCAAGATATACAGGGCATAGACCAGGACCAGGGAGACTTAAAAAGAATGTCAGCCGTCAGATGACCCAATATAGACCCGTCAGAAGAAATGAGGTATATAAGCAATACAGAGGACCAACAGGAAGCCAATCAACAGAATGAAGACAGCAACAAGGTGAAAGCAAGTCCCCCATATATGATGAAAACACAAACAAGAAGTGGGAGACTGGCTTGAAGATTAGAACACATGAAGGACTATGGGGCTTCACAGGCCACAATGGATTAGTGCTAAAGGCCATGTTGCCTATGTACTAGTAACCTCTGGCCACAGCAAGTCAGCAAATGCTTGCACAAAGACACAACAATAACTAAAATTGTTGAAAGGAAAAATGTAGCAACCTGCATAGAACTTCCTTGGAGGAAGGTGTATTGGTTGCAGGAGGGAAGAGTTTGGAGAAGGCATCAAGAAGTTAGTCTGTGTGTACATGGCTTGAATGCTAGCCATAGCTACAGCATCTCTATAAATAGTTCTTTTAAGACCCAATTTAGTTTTACACGTATGGAGTCCTTTCATTTTGTTACCAGGATATGATAGCTACATGAAACATGATAGAAGCCTTTTCATTAATTATGGCAGTGATATGCCAAGGGCTATTTCTTCAAAATAATGCCCTGATCCTGAAATGAGATGTATGCTGGCAGACCTCTGCTCCCCTTCAGGAGACTGACTGACTTTAAGTCTCTTTTAGATCCAGTTGCTTAGCACTTTTGAAAATCAATCCCCTTACTTAAGAAACCCACATTAAATTTTAGGAACCTAATTTTTGGCTTCTGTTGTTAAAAATTTTGGCCTACAACTCCAGAAGAGACACTCAATTCCCACATCATATATGATTTAGCCGCAAACCAGTCAGTAATAATGTATTGGGCAAAAAGTGGTGCATTCTTATCTGTCCTGTTTGTCATTATTCATCAAGATAGTCTTCTTCTCCGCACACTGTAGATGGGTTATTGAAGTGGTTTGTATTCTTGTGTCAGAAGATTTATTTTGTCAAGGAACTAGACTCTGTGGGCCAGTTCTCTGCAGGTGTAAGCAGATGAAACTCCATTCAATCCAACTTGGTTACATCAGGGTAAAACTGACTGTGAGGAGAGAGTTTAATTTAACTTGGGGATTCTCCTCACAGCAATTCCTGTTATGTTTATAATCTTATCCCCTCCAACTCACTGTATCAGAATAGGGAAAAGAAAAATAGGCCAGGAGAGATACAAATAGGGATATGTGAGATTTCTCTGCTGTCCTCTGAAAACCGATAAAATAAATCAAATCTATTTCTTTAAGGCTATTTCACCAATTCTTGTCTAGTTTTCAGTATTTTGGTTTCCTCTCCTGTGTGCAGACTCGACAATAACTTTGAAGACAACCAGAGTTATCTTTGGAAGACTTAAATATCATCATCTCTTCCACCTTATTTATTGCTCAGCAAAAGTTTCTTCCTCTGGGTCCCAGGTCTCAAATAGGCAATAAGGGATTGTGGTAAATTATTCCTTGGGGCCAAATCCTGCCCTCAGGTACACATGTGCATTTCCTATTGACATCAGTGGGAAAGACATGCATCTCAAGACAAGTTTTGGCCCTCAATGGCTAATAATTAACAAAGGAATTACTCTAGAAGACAAGGTACAGTACACAAAAGCCTTATTATGTTATGGAATTGCTGTCCTCCTTTAAATAGAATTGGGATTTTAAATAGGACTATTTCTTCATGTGTTTCATTTCCTCTATTGTTTTGTGAGAAAAGATGATCTATTATTAGGATGTACAGCCAAACTCATTTATCATAAGTGATTCTGTCACAGAAACCCTTGGAATAGAGATACTTTGTCCTGTGTTATGAGTATAATTTTCCTAAAGGATTGTGAAATCAATGTATTTCTTGTTTAGAAAGCAAAACTAGAAATAATTGATGGTGTGTCACCATCCTAGAGAACAAACAGAAAAGTAAAACATCAAATTAAAAACCACTAGAATAAAGAAAAAAGGAAATCCTCAAAGACCATTATTCTGTTCAAGACACTTCTGCTGGGTTATTGTGAGAAGGAAAAGAGCAGTAGATGAGATATAAAAATATAAAGTCGCTAATAAACAGTCAAATGTATGAAATCTCTTGTGGAGACAGATTTTTAAATTATTTTTAATGCACTGAGCAATTTCTGATAGTCGTAATGCTCTTCAAATCTCAATGCTTTCATGGATATTTCATAATGAAGAGGCTATTATGTTTTTTATTTTTCCCTTTTTCATCATTTTTTCAAAAGTTTTCTCATAGTTGGTGTTACTGAACTGTGTTTTCCTGGCTACTGGAATGCATTTTTCAACTGGAAATGACTGGAGAAAATGCTCCTAATTCTTTCTTAAAATCATTTTGTTCTGATGAAGGCCTGAAACACAATCTAATCTCTCACCTATATTTTGGCAACCCTCCACTTTTCTTACAAGAGCGCATTGTAAACTCCTCTGAGGGGTTTCATTCTTTGGTAACATAGCTAAGATAGTATGCAGAAGTTCCTACAACATTATAACTCCATCTGCTACTGTTCCTATCATAGTTGGCAAAAAGAGGGGGTTGTTTTATACTAAATCTATCTAACAGAAAGTCATTAATCATCTATCATACTCATGATATTTTGAGAGCTGGATCTTTATAGTGAAATGTATTTCTGTTCACATATTCTGCACAAACACATTATGCTGTCATCCAGATATTTCCTGTACTTAGAGAAAAAGCCATATCTACCTCTTCAGAGCTCGTTAAATGAAGGATGTGTCTAAAGTATGTCTAGGGATGTGCTCCAAAATGTGCCTAGGGAAATACAACCTAGATGGAGCTACTATAAGGTGGGTGCATAACTGGTTCAAAGAGTAGTTCACAGTCCAGCTGGAAGGGCATATCGAGTGGGCTGAGCAGCTTGCAAACAAACTTCAAATATGACATCATGACAGGTAAATAAGCTGATTGGAGAGGTTTGGGGCAGGAAGGCTGAGTGTCATCAGTAAGCTAATTTAGAGTAACAGCCGTGTTAGTCTGTATTCGCAAAAAGAAAAGGAGTACTTGTGGCACCTTAGAGACTAACCAATTTATTAGAGCATAAGCTTTCGTGAGCTACAGCTCACTTCCTCTTCACTGAGGAAGTGAGCTGTAGCTCACGAAAGCTTATGCTCTAATAAATTGGTTAGTCTCTAAGGTGCCACAAGTACTCCTTTTCTTTAAGCTAATTTAGTTACTCAACTAGGGTTACAGCATGGTGTGATGGATTAAGGAAGGTATTTTTAAAAGGTTATAAAATAAATAACTGCCTTTGCTGGCTACTTTCTTGAAGGCTTTGCAGAAAATGGCTATCTTAAGCAGGGAACTGAATGAAACCAGGGAGGACATTCCATGGAAGAAAACTTGAAGACACTTCGGGAGAAGCAGACAAGCAGTATATTTTGACCTAGCATTACTGGTGAAGCACAGCAACTGTGTGGGGGTGAGTGACAGAATAATAGAATAGGTCTGATAAGTAGGGAGGCAGATAACGGACAGGGGAGTGGGAGGCTTTGAAGATGAGAACAATAAAATTCAACTAATGCAGTGTGGATATTCAAAGGATTCAAGGGACTCAAAGAGGGCATGATGTGGTTGTTTCTACATGTAATTGTTCAAAACCAGCCATTAGGCCTGACAAATTCACTGCATATTAACTTTAAGGTGCAATAACCAGTAAGGCTTTGTCTATACTGCCAATTGAACGACAAAACTTTTGTCATTCACAGGTGCTTAAAAAAGGCCCCCTTTCCCCTAAAGACAAAAGTTTTGCCGTGGCAAGTGGCAGTGTAAATGGTTCGTTGTCAGCAAGAGCGCTCTACTGTCGACAGCTTGAACCACGCTCGTAGGGGGTGGAAGTATTTTGTCGGCAAAAGTGCTGACAAGCAGCGTTTACACTGCCTGACTTTTAGCGACCTGGCCGTGTCACTAAAAGCTGTGTAGTGTAGACAAAGCCTAAGTATTAATCAGCAACTGCTAAGGAGTAACTACTGCCCAGTAAACAGCCCTGAGCACTGATTTGTCCCCCATGCGGTATTTGTTAGAGGGAGTAAGCAATAACCCATAAAAAGCCCTGCCTTGTGCATTAACTGTATGATGCAGTAAACACTAAGCAGCAATATGCAGCCAGGTGTACAATGAATGAAGCGAGAGAAGGCTGCTCATTAGCCCAAAATTGCCTGCTTCTCCTTTGCCCTGCGCCTTCTGTAGTCATTTACACCAGTGCAAAGTAGAGGTAACATGCTACGAAATCACAATGATCATATTTTACAACTCCTTTGCATTGGAGTAAATGGCTGCAGAAAGTGCATCCCAGAGTCTGAGGCTCTGCTCTATTATATTAGCTTTAAACCAGAGTAGTTCTGTTAACTTCAGCAGAGTTTCTTACGCAAAAAAATCAGTGTAACGAAATGAAGAATCAAGCCCACTGTATCAGAGCTGTCTACTGGTTAGGCCTGTACTTTTGCCTATGCATCACCAGGTATATGCATGCATGGAGTCACTATAGTAAAGAAGCCCATTTCAAAACTTTGCACAGGAAAGCCATCTTCCACTGGAAAACAATATATGCAAATAGAGAGAAGAATGCTTTCCGCCTTTCTTTTTTTTATAATTTTGAATCATGCCTCCCTGAAGTCCACATGAATTCTCTCACTGGCTACAGTGAGGGCAAGAATGGGCTCTAAAGTAGTTTGAATAGTATCATAATATAATGGGGGAAAGTCATTTTTATTTTACTGATCAATTGCTTACTCCCTCGTGGCTTTTCTCTGCCTTCATAAAGGAACTTCATATCTTTTGGTGAGAAAAATAAATTAGATGGGAAGAATTAAAAAAAATGAGCTACTTGACCTAATGGTAGGTTGGAGTGTAACTGGTCTTTTTCCCTTTAATTATGCTAACCTGCCATTATAGCTGTGCAATGTGATAAATTTATTTTCGAAGGCAACATTAGTCTGTTACTCCGTGCTTTGAAACCTAAATGTTACAGCAAATGAATAACAACTTAACTAGACAGTGAATTTAAACCTCCTGGCTTCTATCCAGACAATCTATCTGGTGAGCCGCCATAGCACAAACAATGATTTTAAACCATTAAACCAAAAAGGGGGTTGCGGAAGAACAAGTCTAAAAACCATTGGGCCTGTTTCACCACTTCATTATGGCAGTTTTCCACCTGTGGGGGGGGAACCTGGCCCATGATATTTGCTAGGATTCACTGCTGGCATCACACTAATCATGAACACACTGGGGTGCCATACATAATAATACTGAGCATGGATATGTGCTGTTGAGCCACATGGTCCCTTCCTCCATGTATGCACCTACACACCACTAAGGATACCAGCCCTAACATTAGTAATGTGACTCTGTTCCTGTTCTTACTCGTTAACTCCTTGGACTGGATCTCAGTTGGGGTAAATTGGCATTGTTTCAAGGACTTCAGTGCAGCTACCCCAATTTGCACCTTCTGAGAATCTGGCCCTTGCTTAGTAAATATGCTTGTGGTATCACAGATGAAAGCTGTATTAAAATGGCTGATTCACCTCTCAGTCACAGCTATGTAGATTAGGAGTAATTCTATTGAAATAAGTGTATGTTGACATAAAACTGGTGTACAAGAAAGGAGAATGACGCCCTAGGGCCTGATTCTCCTCTGCCTTGTATCATGTGTGGTCATTTAAACTTGTGCAAAGTGAGTGAAAAATGTTAACATTTTGAATTGGTAATATTTTTTCCCCACTTTGCACAGGTGTTAATGACTAGGCAGGCCATTCATCCAGTTTTAAACTGGACAGACCTCTTTTTGGGTGGTTTGTCTCCTGCCCAGCACTGAGGCAAAACTGGACATGGTTTTGTCTGGTATTGGATGGGGGAAGTAATTTTGAAGACCGTGCTGTTCCCCACCCCCGTTACCATGACCTTGCATGCACGAGGTGTGAGAGGTCATACTGGTGGGGGGAGGGGTCACAGCAGGAGGGGTGGTCTCAGGCCATTCCTGGAAATACTGGAATGTCCAGGATTCTGGGAATGCATGAGTGGCCACTCTATGTAAATAACTACACCAGAGACCTCACTATGAGTTACACTAGTGGTTCTCAACCTATTTACCATTATGGGCCATATCCAATACTACCTGTGTGGTCCTGAGGATGTCACATGGGCTGCAACTATGTGCTGACTGGGCCGCAAGTGGCCCACGGGCTGCAGTTTAAGAACCACTGAGTTACACTAAGACTCCTTTATATCATGATTTTGGCCATGTAAAGTGGCCTTAAAGTAGACATCATTTACATTAACCCTACCCAAGTGGTGTAAAGGGGCTTAAATAAAGTGAGAATCAGGCTTAAGATGTTAAGCAGTGGAAAATCAGGCCCTTTAAACTAAAGAAGTGTGCACTCCAGGCCCCTGAGTAGGGAGCCACCATGAATGTTTTAGTAAGCTTTAAAAGCTTCTCTTTCAGTGGGGAAAAGCTTATTAGAGCATTAAAAATACTCAAATAGGCTTTTCACAGTGAAAATGAAGTTTTAATGCTTCAAAAATGGCCATGGGGAATCTTTGCTTCCAAGGAGGACATCCAATATGGCTACCACTTCTGCAAGGTTTAAAAGGCTCTGTTTAGTAGCAAAAAAATGTTTATTGAATTAAAATACAATAAATAGCATTTTTTTCTTTTAGTGGAACTAAAATTGTAAGCCTACCAAACCAGCCTACCAAACTAGATATTAACAGATTATAAATCTCTGTAGGTATGTTTTTATCCATAAAGCTACATTCTACAGACATCCTGAGAATAACATCTACAGCCATTCAAGTTTATTCCAGGATTCACCACACTACCATCAGAAGCCTCTCACAGTGATCTGGATCCCAACCTGCAGTCCTTACTCAGGCAGAACTTCTGTCGGAATCAATGCAAGTTTTGTCTGAATAAGGACTGTAGACCTTTCTCTACACCCATTTCTGTATTCCAAATTTCTAGAGCCTTAATAGCATTTTTTTTTCTCCGTGTAGTTTAGGAGAAGACAAATCTTCATGCCAAATGATTTCTCCCTTCAAAATGATAAGCTAAGGACAGAAGATATATGCATCATAGTGGAAAGAGAAATGTGTACATTAAAAGGTCTTAACATTTATAGGTATATTTTATACATTGTTATACTTTATGTATTTAGACATCTATCAATATGAGGACAAGTCATAACTAGGTTGAAGCTGTGAAATTTATCTTCAGGGAATAGTGGAGCTATTATGAGGAGTACAGCCTATTGAGTGTAAATAATATTGAAATCCTCCTTACAGTTATTGCATGTTAGATTTATATTTTCCCTCCTTTCAAAACTTGATCTCCCCTTCCTTTCTCTTTATTGTCTCTGTTCCGTTCTCCCATTTCCTGTGGGTAGGAGGCACGGCCAAAGAGCCATTTCATCAGAGTGCTGCACCTAGAACAGAAGAATGGTAGTGCCAGGTGTAACAGTCAATGGATTTAGTTATCTAGTAACTTAATTCCTGTTTGGTAGCATTTCACACCCATTTTGCACTGGTGCAAGTTACTGCAAAACAGACGAGAATTAGGTCTTTTGAAATTCAGGTTGAAAGGTATCTTATGAAGATAGCATACAGGTTATTGGAGTTATTAATACTTAGCAGCCAGAAGGGAGGGAAATGTAAAAATAGAAGCCAGATACAAACATTTGACTACTTCAGGGGCCAAATGCATCCCTGAGATGGTGCTAATCTTGCCACAGAAACTGAGTGGAGGTAAAGATAGCTTTATGTCACCTTTGTGTCTCCCCTGTGCCAGGCTTGCTGGGGACTGCGTTGGCACTTGACACAGTTAAGACACTGCTTAAGGGCTGGTTGGAATTGTGCCTGCCTGCCATGCTCTTTCTCTTCCCAACACTCAGGAAGAAAGAGAAGTCAGAGAAATGAGAAAACAGAAAGAAGGGAAGCTGACCTGAAAGCAGTTTTCATTGCCCACTGTTGATGAAAACAGTTGTGATAACATATTCACTTTAGTTTTCTATCACATACCTATTTTTCTTCCCTCCTATTTTACTCCTCATGTATTCACTTTTTTCCATACAGAAGCAGCTGCCAATCTGCAATAAAACTGTCCTAAAATACCAAAATGACTTAACTCACTTCAAGAGAAAAAAGTGCCCTGAATCATAGATATATGGACACATTCACTACAGAGTTACAAGAAAGGTTCACAGAATACATACTGAGTATACTGCCAGCAGTAGAACAAGTTGAAACTAGCTCTCTGACAGGAGAATGTGGGTCTCCTGCCTAAATTTCTTTTATGGTGAAGAAAAAAATTATATTGGAAATATAAATAAAATAATAATAATAGCGAGACTTTATATTGGATTTTTGAAAAAAAAAACAAAAACAATATTGTCTGATGGGATGTATTCAACTCAGCTGGTTGTAACTCAATCTGATTTCATAATGCTATGTTTTTATTATTGGAAAGAGATATATGTTCTGTGATATCCATTAGGTTTACAGTACAGTTCTGAAACCTCACTGGCTCTTGTCTGTTCCCATTGCTTCATGTTGTCTTTTTTATTATTAAACCTAACCCTACGCAAGCTGGAGCCATACTAAAGAGTGTGTGTTTGTGCTTGTGTGTGTGTGTGTGTGTGCAATGTTTAAATAGCATCTTGCATTGAAGGATCTCAAAACACTGTCCCCAGACTCTATCTCCTTCTATCTGGTAAGTGTTTGTGATTAAAGTGTTATAAGGGACGTAAGACTCTATCTACCAGATCCCTCTTCCTAGAGGCATGATGCTCTTTCTGTTACCCAGAGTCAATTTTGGGGGGTTGCAATTGACTCAGTGGCCTTTTATTCACATTCCTTCCTAAGGTCTTCACAGGACAACTGGTTGTCCTTTTCTGTTTCTGAGACTCGACTACTTCCCAGATCTGATTTATTTGATAGGCTTTTGTTCCTCAAATCTTCCAGAAGATTTCATCAGGGAGCAGGAAATTTGCCCACCTTCCCTGACCCATTTTTCAGAACCAGAAGGACCAGAACACTTCTCCTGCTAGTGTTGGCAGTGCACCTGGGCATTAAGTCTTCAGCACTTAGGAAACTCCAACTAGTACAGAACACTGCAGTGCATCTCCTCAGCAATACAAGCTACTGCAAGCACATCAGACCTGTCCTCTTCTCTCTACACTGGTTTCTCATACTATTATTATTTGACTCAATTTCAAGGTCTTGGTCCTTCAAGGAGGTCTGTGGCCTGGGTCCAGTATATCTAAAAGAGTACCTAAAGTTCTGGGATGAAGACCAGGGCTGATAATCACACTCCTCTGGTACAGTGGTTTTCTGTAGAATAAAAAGAAAGCTCATCTGTGTAGGAGACAAAACTTTCTTTCATTTATACACTGTAGGATGAACTCCCCCAGGAACTAAGGAATTCACAAAAATAACATGACCAGACGATGAGCAAAGTTATCCTAGACAATAAAGGGGAAGTATTGCAGATCAGGATAAATAAAGAACATGTCACAGATCTTCTTACTAATTTGAATGAATTCAAGTTAACAGGGACTGATGCTATTTACCCCAGGGTGCTTAAGGAATTAGCTGAAGAAATCTCGGAAACACTGGCAATAATATTTGCAAACTCATGAATGACAGGAGAGGTCCTGGAAGATTGGAGAAGGCTAAAGTAGTGCCCATCTTTTAAAAGGGGAAAAATGAGGAGTCAGGGATCTATAGATCAGTCAGCCTGACCTCGATATGCAGGGAGAAACTAGAACAAGGTATAAAATATTCAATTTGCAAATACCTGGAGGATGAAGGAGTAATCACTAGCAGCCATCATGGATTTACCAAGAAAAAAATCATGCCAAACCACCTTGATTTCCTTCTTTGTCAGGGTAACTGGTTTGGAGGATAGGGGGAATGCGGTGGTCATAATACACCTGGACTTCAGCAAGGCTTTTGACACAGTCTCACATGACATTCACATAAGTAAGCTAGAGAAATGCAGGCTCAGTAAAACTACCAGAAAGTGGACACATAATTGCTTAAACAACTGTAACTATTAATGGAATGATGTCTGATTGGAAGGAGGTCTCAAGTAGGGTTCCACAGGGATCTATTTTGGGTCCAGTGTTATTTAACATCTTTATTAATGACCTGGCTCTGTGAATAAAGAGCATACGAATCACATGTATAGATTACACAAAGGTAAGGGGAGTGTGTACAAACACTTTGTAGGGTAAAGCGAAAATTCAAAGGGATCTTGATAAACTGGAGAAGTGGGTTATAGACAACAAAATGAAATTCAACAAAGACAAATGTAAGGGGCTACAATTAGAGAAAAAAAACAAATGCACAAATACAGAATGGAGGATAGCTGGCTTGGCAGCAGCACTGCTGAAAAGGATCTAGAAGTAGTGGTGGATCAGAACCTCAACACGAGTCCACAATGAGATGCTGTTGCAAAAAAAGCAAATGCAATTTTAGGTTGCATTAACAGAGGCATAGTATACAAGTCACTGGAGGTGATAGTACTTGCTCTACTTGGTGTTGCTTAGGCCTCAGATGGAGTACTGTGTCCAATTTTGGTCACAAATTTATGACAGTACACAGAGAAACTGGAAAGGATCCAGAGACGAAGATGATCAAACAAATGAAATGCAAGCCGTATGAGCAAAGGCTGAAGGAATTGGGTATGTTTAGTTAGGAAAAGAGGAGATTAAGGATGGGGGGCATGATAGTGGTCTTCAAATACTTGAAAGGCTGCCATAAAAAAGATGGATAAAAGTTGTTCTGTCTTGCCAGAGAGGGCAGGACAGGAGGCAATGGGTTCAAACTACAGCAAAGCAGATTTAGATTAAATCTCAGGAAAAACTGTAAGAACAGTAGGACAATGGAACAGACTATCTAGGGAAGTCATGGAATCTCCTTCACTGTAGATTTTCAAAAAGAGGCTGGATAGCCATCTATCTTGGATGCTTTAGACACTACAAATCCTCTATCTTGGCAGATGGTAGATTAGATAACCCTTGTGGTCCTTTCTAACCCTATGGTTCTATGATTCTATCACAAACTTCAGCACCTTCAACTGCAAGGTGCATTTTTTTTACCTGCTTTCTCTAACATAAACACATAGTGACATGTGTACAGTGTTGTTGTAGCCATGTCAGTCCCAGGATATTAAGAGAGACAAAATGGATGAGGTAACATATTTTATTGGACCAACTTCTATTTGACCAACTTCTGTTGGGCCAATAAAAAATTATTACCTCACCAACCTTGTCTCTCTGCATAGCAACATATATACAAATCCTCAAAAAAACTACCAAAACAAGACATTCCACTAAACATGTTTATCCTCCTGGGGAGAGAATGAGAGAGCAAACATGTGACAGACATTGGTCACATTGCTTAATACGCTACTGGAAGACACTCAGATACTATGGTGATAAGTGTGGTGTAAGAACCTACATAGATTAGACTAGAATGAGAGGAGCCCCAGAATACACTACGTTAAGGGTATGTCTACACTACGGAATAAGGTCGAATTTATAGAAGTCGTTTTTTTAGAAATCGGTTTTATATATTCGAGTGTGTGTGTCCCCACAGAAAATGCTCTAAGTGCATTAAGTGCATTAACTCGGTGGAGTGCTTCCACAGTACCGAGGTTAGAGTCGACGTCCGGAGCATTGCACTGTGGGTAGCTATCCCACAGTTCCCACAGTCTCCGCTGCCCATTGGAATTCTGGGTTGAGATCCCAATGCCTGATGGGGCTAAAACATTGTCGCGGGTGGTTCTGGGTACATATCGTCAGGCCCCCGTTCCCTCCCTCCCTCCGTGAAAGCAAGGGCAGACAATCATTTTGTGCCTTTTTTCCTGAGTTACTTGTGCAGACGCCATACCACGGCAAGCATGGAGCCCGCTCAGGTAACCGTCACCGTATGTCTACTGGGTGCTGGCAGACGCGGTACTGCATTGCTACACAGTAGCAGCAACCCCTTGCCTTGTGGCAGCAGACGGTACAGTACGACTGGTAGCCGTCATCGTCATGTCCGATGTGCTCCTGGCCACGTCGGCCACGAGCGCCTGGGCAGACATGGGTGCAGGGACTAAATTTGGAGTGACTTGACCAGGTCATTCTCTTTAGTCCTGCAGTCAGTCCTATTGAACCGTCTTATGGTGAGCAGGCAGGCGATACGGATTGCTAGCAGTCCTATTGCACCATCTTCTGCCGAGCAGCCAGGAGATGTGGATGGCATGCAGTCCTTCTGCACCGTCTGCTGCCAGCCAAAGATGTAAAAGATAGATGGAGTGGATCAAAACAAGAAATAGACCAGATTTGTTTTGTACTCATTTGCCTCCTCCCCCGTCTAGGGGACTAATTCCTCTAGGTCACACTGCAGTCACTCACAGGGAAGGTGCAGCGAGGTAAATCTAGCCATGTATCAATCAGAGGCCAGACTAACCTCCTTGTTCCAATAAGAACAATAACTTAGGTGCACCATTTCTTATTGGAACCCTCCGTGGAGTCCTGCCTGAAATACTCCTTGATGTAAAGCCACCCCCTTTGTTGATTTTAGCTCCCTGAAGCCAACCCTGTAAGCCGTGTCGTCAGTCGCCCCTCCCTCCGTCAGAGCAATGGCAGACAATCGTTCCGCGCCTTTTTTCTGTGCGGACGCCATACCAAGGCAAGCCTGGAGGCCACTCAGTTTACTTTGGCAATTAAGAACACATTAAACACCACACGCATTATCCAGCAGTATATGCAGCAGTATACCAGAACCTGGCAAAGCAATACCGGGCGAGGAGGCGACGTCAGCGCGGTCACGTGAGAGATCAGGACATGGACACAGATTTCTCTGAAAGCATGGGCCCTGACAATGCATGCATCATGGTGCTAATGGGGCAGGTTCATGCTGTGGAACGCCGATTCTGGGCTCGGGAAACAAGCACAGACTGGTGGGACCGCATAGTGTTGCGGGTCTGGGACGATTCCCAGTGGCTGCGAAACTTTCGCATGCGTAAGGGCACTTTCATGGAACTTTGTGACTTGCTTTCCCCTGCCCTGAAGAGTATGAATACCAAGATGAGAGCAGCCCTCACAGTTGAGAAGCGAGTGGTGATAGCCCTGTGGAAGCTTGCAACACCAGACAGCTACCGGTCAGTTGGGAATCAATTTGGAGTGGGCAAATCTACTGTGGGGGCTGCTGTGATGCAAGTAGCCCACGCAATCAAAGATCTGCTGATATCAAGAGTAGTGACCCTGGGAAATATG
Source organism: Lepidochelys olivacea (assembly GCF_965140295.1). Classification (NCBI taxonomy): domain Eukaryota; kingdom Metazoa; phylum Chordata; order Testudines; family Cheloniidae; genus Lepidochelys; species Lepidochelys olivacea. The sequence goes on along the minus strand of NC_140411.1, from coordinate 68,567,439 downwards.
CAGGTCATAGTGGATGGCTTTGCTGCAATGGGATTCCCTAACTGTGGTGGGACCATAGACAGAACCCATATCCCTATCTTGGCACCGGAGCACAAAGCCGCCGAGTACATAAACCGCAAGGGGTACTTTTCAATAGTGCTGCAAGTTCTGGTGGATCACAAGGGACGTTTCACCAACATCAACGTGGGATGGCCGGGAAAGGTACATGACGCTCGCATCTTCAGGAACTCTGGTCTGTTTCAAAAGCTGCAAGAAGGGACTTTATTCCCAGACCAGAAAATAACTGTTGGGGATGTTGAAATGCCTATATGTATCCTTGGGGACCCAGCCTACCCCTTAATGCCATGGCTCATGAAGCCGTACACTGGCAGCCTGGACAGTAGTCAGGAGCTGTTCAACTACAGGCTGAGCAAGTGCAGAATGGTGGTAGAATGTGCATTTGGACGTTTAAAGGCGCGGTGGCGCAGTTTACTGACTTGCTTAGACCTCAGCGAAACCAATATTCCCACTGTTATTACTGCTTACTGTGTGCTCCACAATATCTGTGAGAGTAAGGGGGAGATGTTTATGGCGGGGTGGGAGGTTGAGGCAAGTCGCCTGTCTGCTGGTTACGCGCAGCCAGACACCAGGGTGGTTAGAAGAGCACAGGAGGGCACGGTACGCATCAGAGAAGCTTTGAAAACCAGTTTCATGACTGGCCAGGCTATGGTGTGAAAGTTCTGTTTGTTTCCTCTTGATGAAACCCCCCGCCCCTTGGTTCACTCTACTTCCCTGTAAGCTAACCACCCTCCCCTCCTCCCTTCGATCACCGCTTGCAGAGGCAATAAAGTCATTGTTGCTTCACATTCATGCATTCTTTATTCATTCATCACACAAATAGGGGGATGACTACCAAGGTAGCCCAGGAGGGGTGGTGGAGGAGGGAAGGAAAATGCCACACAGCACTTTAAAAGTTTACAACTTTAAAATATATTGAATGCCAGCCTTCTTTTTTTTGGGCAATCCTCTGTGGCGGAGTGGCTGGTTGGCCGGTGGCCCCCCACCACCACATTCTTGGGAGTCTGGGTGTGGAGGCTATGGAACTTGGGGAGGAGGGCGGTTGGTTACACAGGGGCTGTAGTGGCAGTCTGTGCTCCAGCTGCCTTTGCTGCAGCTCAACCATACACTGGAGCATACTGGTTTGGTCCTCCAGAAGCCTCAGCATTGAATCCTGCCTCCTCTCATCACGCTGCCGCCACATTTGAGCTTCAGCCCTGTCTTCAGCCTGCCACTTACTCTCTTCAGCCTGCCACCTCTCTTCCCGGTCATTTTGTGCTTTCCTGCACTCTGACATTATTTGCCTCCACGCATTCATCTGTGCTCTGTCAGTGCGGGAGGACAGCATGAGCTCAGAGAACATTTCATCTTGAGTGCGTTTTTTTTTCTTTCTAATCTTCACTAGCCTCTGGGAAGGAGAAGATCCTGTGATCATTGAAACACATGCAGCTGGTGGAGAAAAAAAAAGGGACAGCGGTATTTAAAAAGACACATTTTATAAAACAGTGGCTACATTCTTTCAGGATAAACCTTGCTGTTAACATTACATACATAGCACACGTGCTTTCGTTACAAGGTCGCATTTTGCCTCCCCCCACCGCGTATCTACCCCCTCAACCCTCCCCCCTCCCCGTGGCTAACAGCGGGGAACATTTCTGTTTAGCCACAGGCAAACAGCCCAGCAGGAACGGGCTCCTCTGAGTGTCCCCTGAAGAAAAGCACTCTATTTCAACCAGGTGACCATGAATTATATCTCACTCTCCTGAGGATAACACAGAGAGATAAAGAACGGATGTTGTTTGAACGCCAGCAAACATACACTGCAATGCTTTGTTGTACAATGATTCCCGAGTACGTGTTACTAGCCTGGAGTGGTAAAGTGTCCTACCATGAAGGACGCAATAAGGCTGCCCTCCCCAGAAACCTTTTGCAAAGGCTTTGGGAGTACATCTAGGAGAGCCGCGAATGCCAGGGCAAAGTAATCCTTTCACATGCTTGCTTTCAAACCATGTATAGTATTTTAAAAGGTACACTCACCGGAGGTCCCTTCTCCACCTGCCGGGTCCAGGAAGCAGCCTTGGGTGGGTTCGGGGGTACTGGCTCCAGGTCGAGGGTGAGAAACAGTTCCTGGCTGTTGGGAAAACCGGTTTCTCTGCTTGCTCGCTGTGAGCGATCTACAACCTCCTCCTCCTCATCATCATCTTCTTCGTCCCCAAAACCTGCTTCCGTGTTGCCTCCATCTCCATTGAAGGAGTCAAACAACACGGCTGGGGTAGTGGTGGCTGAACCCCCTAAAATTCATAGATTCATAGAAGGTTAGGGTTGGAAGGGACCTCAGGAGGTCATCTAGTCCAACCCCCTGCTTGAAGCAGGACCAATCCCCAATTTTTGCTCCAGATCCCTAAACGGCCCCCTCAAGGATTGTACTCACAACCCTGGGTTTAGCAGGCCAATGCTCAAACCACTGAGCTATCCCTCCCCCCAAAATGGCATGCAGCTCATCATAGAAGCGGCATGTTTGGGGCTCTGACCCAGAGCGGCCATTCGCCTCTCTGGTTTTCTGGTAGGCTTGCCTCAGCTCCTTCAGTTTCACGCGGCACTGCTTCGGGTCCCTGTTATGGCCTCTGTCCTTCATGCCCTGGGAGATTTTGACAAAGGTTTTGGCATTTCGAAAACTGGAACCGAGTTCTGATAGCATGGATTCCTCTCCCCAAACAGCGATCAGATCCCATACCTCCTGTTCGGTCCATGATGGAGCTCTTTTGCGATTCTGGGACTCCATCATGGTCACCTGTGCTGATGAGCTCTGCATGGTCACCTACAGCTTGCCACGCTGGCCAAACAGGAAATGAGATTCAAAAGTTCGCGGTTCTTTTCCTGTCTACCTGGCCAGTGCATCTGAGTGTTGTCCAGAGCGGTCACAATGGAGCACTCTGGGATAGCTCCCGGAGGCCAATACTGTCGAATTGTGTCCACAGTACCCCAAATTCAAGCCAGCAAGGCCGATTTAAGCGCTAATCCACTTGTCAGGGCTGGAGTAAGGAAATCGATTTTAAGAGCCCTTTAAGTCGAAATAAAGGGCTTCATCGTGTGGGCGGGTGCAGGTTTACATCCATTTAACGCTGCTAAATTCGACCTAAAGTCCTAGTGTAGACCAGGGCTAAGAAAATTCAATTTGAGCCAAATTCACCACTAGTGTAAGCTGGTGTAGTTCCCTTGACTTTGGTAGTGTTTTGCCTCTTGGCACCAGTGCTAAATTTCTTCTGCTGTTGCTTAGATTTAGAATTAAAGGGTTATGCTAGCAGTGGTGGTAGGAGAATGGTCCCAGTTCTTTCTAATAATAATGACTTCTTGTTACTGACAGAAATTACAGTATATTTTGTGTTGGCTGATAAGCAACTTGTCATTACACATCTGGGCTCCTTACATTTTGGAATCAAATCAGGATGAAAGCACAGCTGCAAAGCTAACTGCCTCTCAGATCTGTTTGAAGCCACTGCTGGGTGTCATGGATTTACACAAGAGGTACTGCACTATGCAACACTCATTTAGGCTTAGAGCAGAGAAATTAGGGATGCTGTGCCGAAGCAGGTTACTGCACTAGCTTGGCACCTGAAGACCTGGATGCAAATCCAGTGTCAGTCCCAAGTAAAAGCGAGTTAAGTGTGGGCTCAGCTTTCTTCCCACTAGATAATATTTCCCTTTATGGGACTAAAACCTCCAGATCATTTAGCATAAATCTCCGTGATCTGCTTGAGGAAGACCAAGGTCTCGAAGAGCAATTGCTGCAAGTCAGAAGTGAGGGGAGGTACAAAGATGGTAATGGCAGGCTCAGTAAAATAACAGGGGATATTCATATGCAGCGCTTTGTGTGCGATGGGGATGGGATATTACAATGAGACCTAGTTTAGTATTTCTGTGATATATGCAACTTTATTACAATATTGTATAATGGAAAACTGTTTTTTTCTGTATCAACTCTCTCAATTTTTATAAGAAAAGAAGACCCTCTTAAGGTAGAAAGTTATATAGCAGAGCATTTCTCAGCATTTTTAACTGTATTTCCAGCATGATCAAAATGGGTAGTTTTCTTTTCATTGTTAAAACTTTGCACACTGATAAGTATAACTTCAATACTTGATAAATTACTAGAACAATTAATAAAGCAGATCATTTGTAAGCACCTAGAGGAAAATAAGTGATAAATATTAGGCAACATGGGCTCATCAAAAACAAATCATGCTGAACTAACTTCATTTCTTTCACTGATAGGATAACAAGCTTAGTGGATAAAGGAAATGCAGTGGACATAGTATGTCTTGATTTTAATAAAGCATTAGATACAGTTCCACATGACATTCTCATAGGGAAACGAGAGAAATTAGATGCAACTACTGTGAGAAGGATACATAGCTGGCTAAAAAAAATTTAACACAGAGAGCAATTATTAATGGTTCAGTGTCAAGTTAGGAGAAAGTATCAAGTGTGGCTCTGCAGAGGTCTATTCTGGGTCATGGTTCAATTCTACTCAAAATTTTCATTAGGGGCTTGGAAGATGGAGTGGAAAGGATGCTAATCGAAAATGCTGACACACTAAGTTGGGACAAATTGAAAATATACTGGTGGGTGGATACATTTAAAATACAATCTTGATACATTGGAAAATGGGTTGGAATCACTAGCATTAACATCAGTAAAGACAAATTTAAATATGCTTGTATAGGAAAAAATAATCATATAAACAAGAGAAAATGAGAAGTGTTGGGTAGGCAGTAATAATGCAGAGAAAAACCTGGTCCATGATAAATTAAATATGAGTCAACCATGTGATACTGCCACAAAAATGCAAATACTATTTTGAGTTGCATGAACAAAGTATCACATATGAAACAAGCAACATGATTATCCAGCTCTACTCAACTCTGATTAGGCTTCAGTGGGAATATCAGATTCAGTTTGGGGTACCATATTAAAAAAAGAGAGAAAATTGCAAAGATCAGAGGAGACCAACAATAATGATGAAAAGTTTGGATAATAAGCTGTATGTGAAAGATTAAGAGAACTGGGCATATTCAGTCGTGAGAAAAGGAAAGTGAAAAGACACATGAGAAGTAGTGTCTAGAAATACATAACGGAATGTTAGGAATAAAGGGGCCAATTATTCTCAATAGTCTCTGAAGATAGAACAAAAAGTAATGGGCAAAAGCATCCGGGAAAATTTAGAAAAAATATTAAGGAAAATAGAATGCATCAAGTTCCGATCTTCAGTTACACACATACAACTGCACAGCTCTCACAGTCTCTGTGGGGCTGCAAAAGTGTAGTTTAGAAAATATTTTGTTCCATTGACTATCATAATAACAAGGCAGTGGTGGTGGTAATGGAATTCCTGTCACTGATGATATTAATGGGTAGGCCAATAATAATATGCACTTACCAGTGCTTTACATTTTCAGTATGAGGGCTGGATTAACACTGAGTGGTATTTTATTCCTTGAGTAGTCTCACTGATTTCAGTGGGAATACTTGAGGGGAGTGTGAGTAAGGATAACAGAATTTGTGCTTCACAAGCTACACATTTCAACAAATCCTGTGAGTTAAGGAAATCAATATTATTCTTAGTGAACAGACGGGCACACTGAGATGGATTGAGGGTAAAGCCCACAGTTTCAAAAGGGGCAACTAATTTTTGGATGCTTACTTTGAGCCACTTAACGCATGACTTTCAGAGGCAATGAACACTCACAAATTCCATTTAGGAGGGAAAACACTGATGCTGCTCTGATTGCACTTCCTGCTCTGCAGAGGGTGCTGTGAATAAGGAAAAGTAGCTACATTTGCGTCTTCTGTGACAATGAAATGCTAAGGGAGATTAGAGAGGCTATTAAAATAAAAAACTCAATAATAGTGGGGGATTTCAATTATCCTCATATTGACTGGGTACATGTCACCTCAGGATGAAATGAAGAGAAAAAATTTCTCCATACTTTAAATGACTGCTACTCGGAGCAGCTGGTATAGGAACCCACAAGGGAGAGACAACTCTCGATCTAGTCCTGAGTGGAGCGCAGGATCTGGTCCAAGAGGTAACTATAACAGGACCGCTTGGAAATTGTGACCATAATATAATAACATTTAACATTCCTGTGGTGGGCAGAACACCTCAACAGCCCAACACTGTGGTATTTAATTTCAGAAAGGGGAATATGCAAAAATGAGGAGGTTAGTTAAACAGAAATTAAAAGGTACAGTGACTAGAGTGAAATCCCTGCAAGCTGCATGGACGCTTTTCAAAGACACCAGAATGGAGGGTCAACTTAAATGTATACACCAAATTAAAACACTTTTAATAATAACTCACTTAGAAACATTTTTACCCTCTTAGAAGTGGTCTTTGTTACAGACAGATTTGACAAGTGAAGAAATGTGTAGAAGTCAGGTGTGGGTGGGATGGCAGCGGGCTTTTCCGGCTTCAACTCTCTTTAGGCTCAGCTGTGGTGTCATTAGCACATAGCATTGCCTGTACTCTCCAAGGAGAGAGTTTTCATTTTTCTTACGCTTCTAAGAGAACTGTATTGCCAGTGTCACTTTATCTTTGCATACGTGTTCTATTTCATTAAAAGCTCATCTCTCTAGCCCACCTACAGTAGGTTATAGGTCTGGAAAAAAATTCTCAAGAGTAAAGGAAAAGAAAGACTTACAAATGATAAAAGATTAGTGACTGCAGACAGATGTGCGGCTCACACAGGTTTTGTAACATTCAAAAAATGTAAAGCAGCTGTAGATAAGCATGTGTTAGCTACTCTTCTCATGCTGTGTCCAATGTCTTTGGGGTGCAGTCTTGCTAAGTCACTCCTCCCAAAGAAAATCATAAAGGCAGTCTGGGCTGTCAACATGGTAACACCCAGTGACGCTGTTGAAAAAATAAAGATTTCATTTAATTTTTTATTCTGTCTTATCCTAACTCCATCCAACTCTGTGCATGGGAGGTAATTCAATTCAAGTTCAGTTCCTGACCTGAATTTTTTGGCCATTATTTGGTACTGGAATTCATTAACACACTTCCAGTCCATGTCTAGAATAACTGCATTTTTCTGTTTCCTGTGTTTACATATTCTCTTATTGTATTAATTTATTCACATTTTTAAAAGAGCCCTTCCAATGCTCTGGATGCTGTAAAAAAAAAATCACTTATCACAAACCCCACAGTAAACCACTCTGCTTATACTTATTCCTATGCCCCAACCAGCTCTCTCCCAATCCATGCCTTAACCCTCAAGAAATATTTAGGGAAACAAATACATCTCACAGTGTTCCCTGAAGGTCAAAAAATCACAGCATCAAGGGCTCCTCACCAAAAATGCCATGCCATCATTTAAACCAGGGGTGCATTATCACAAGCACTCTAGCAGGTTGCAGCTGCTGTGGAAAAACAATAGAAGAGAGCTGGTTTCTCAGGTAACCACAAGTTAAATCATTTAGGAATTTTCTAGGTCAAAACCAGCACCTTCAATTTCACCCACAAATCTGTTGGCTGCAAGTGCAGCTCATGAGGCACAGATGTAATATTTTCACTATGAGAAACACTGGTGCTGTGAGGTGGAAAGGGGTAGTTTTACCTTGTTGGATGCCAGCTAATTTTGTTTTTAAAATTACGAACAATATCGTTTCTCTTACCACCAACTCAGGGTGGTAAACACTGTTAATTGCAGGACTCTGGACTTCAGAAAAGCAGACCTCCTCAGGGAACTGATAGGCAGGATCCCCTGGGAGAATAAGATGTGGGGGAAAGGAGTCCAGGAGAGCTGGCTGTATTTTAAAGAATACTTATTGAGGTTACAGGAACAAACCATCCCGATGTGTAGAAAGAATAGTATATATGGCAGGTGACCAGCTTGGCTTAACAGTGAAACCCTTGCTGATCTTAAACATGAAAAAGAAGCTTCCAAGAAGTGGAAGATTGGACAGATGACCAGGGAGGAATATAAAAATATTGCTCAGTCATGCAGGAGTGAAATCAGGAAGGCCAAATCACACTTGGAGTTGCAGCCATCAAGGGATGTTAAGACTAAGAAGAAGGGTTTCTTCAGGTATGTTAGCAACAGAAAGAAGGTCATACAAAGTGTGGGCCCCTTACTGAAAGGGGGAGTCAACCTAGTGTCAGAGGATGTGGAAAAAGCTAATGTACTCAATGCTTTTTTTGCCTCTGTCTTCACGAACAAGGTCAGCTCCCAGACTACTCGACTGGGAAGCACAGTATAGGGAGGAGGTGACCAGCCCTTTGTGGAGAAAGAAGTGGTTCAGGACTATTTAGAAAAGTGGATAAGCACAAGTCCATGGGGTCCGATGCATTGCATCCAAGAGTGCTAAAGGAGTTGGTGGATGTGATTGCAGAGCCATTGGCCATTATCTTTGAAAACTCATGGTGATCGGGGAAGGTCCCGGAGACTGGAAAAAGGCTAATATAGTTCCCATCTTTAAAAAAAGGTAAGAAGGAGGATCTGAGGATCAGGCCAGTCAGCCTCACCTCGGTCCCTGAAAAAATCATGGAGCAGGTCCTCAAGGAATTAATTTTGAAGCACTTAGAGGAGAGAAAAGTGACCAGGAACAGTCAGCATGGATTCACCAAAGAAAGTCATGCCTGACTAATCTAATTGCATTCTGTGACGAGATAACTGGCTCTGTGGATGAGGGGAAAGCAGTGAACATTGACTTTAGCAAAGCTTTTGATACGGTCTCCCACAGTATTCTTGCCAGCAAGTTAAAGAAGTATGGGCTGGATGAATGGACTGTAAGGTGGATAGAAAGCTGGCTAGATCATTGGGCTCAACAGTTAGTGATCTAGTTGGCAGCCGGTATCAAGCAGAGTGCCCCAAGGGTTGGTCCTGGGGCCGGTTTTGTTCAATATCTTCATTAATGATCTGGAGGATGGTGTGGATTGCACCCTCAGCAAGTTTGCAGATGACACTAAACTGGGAGGAGAGATAGATATGCTGGAGGGTAGGGGTAGGATACAGAGGGACCTAGACAAATTAGAGGATTGGGCCAAAAGAAATCTAATGAGGTTCAACAAGGACAAGTGCAGAGTCCTGCACTTAGGACGGAATAATCCCATGCCCTGCTAGAGGCTGGGGACCGAGCAGCTCGACAGCAGTTCTGCAGAAAAGGACGTAGGGGTTACAGTGGATGAGAAGCTGGATCAACAGTGTGCCCTTGTTGCCAAGCAGGCTAATGGTATTTTGGGCTGTATAAGTAGGAGCATTTCCAACAGATCGAGGGACGTGATCATTCCCCTCTATTCGGCATTGGTGAGGCCTCAACTGGAGTACTGTGTCTCTTTTGGGGGGCCCACACTACAAGAAGGATGTGGAAAAAATGGAAAGAGTCCAGTGGAGGGCAGCAAAAATGATTATGGGGCTGCAACATATGACTTATGAGGAGAGGCTGAGGAAACGGGGCTTATTTAGTCTGCAGAAGAGAAGAGTGAGGGGGGATTTGATAGCAGCCTTCAGCTACCTGAAGTGCGGTTCCAAAGAGATGGAGCTAGGCTGTTCTCAGTGGTGGCAGATGACAGAAGAAGGAGCAATGGTCTCAAATTGCAGTGGGGGAGGTCTAGGTTGGATATTAGGAAACTATTTCACTAGGATGATGGTGAAGCACTGAAATGGGTTACCTAGGGTGGTGGTGGAATCTCCATCCTTAAAGGTTTTTAAGGTCAGGCTTGACAAAGCCCTGGCTGAGATTATTTAGTTGGGGATTGTTCCTGCTTTGAGCAGGGGGTTGGACTAGATGGCCTCCTGAGGTCCCTTCCAACCCTGATATTCTATGATTTTAGTTCTTTTATGTAACGTAGGGTGCACCATGATCAAGATGAAGCAAAATAATCACAATTGTTAACCATGGCTATTTTGAATCAAGTCTAAGGCAGGGTTGGGGGGAGGGACGGGGAAATGTTCAAGAGAGTTGGCATTTTTTAAAGAGACATTATTAAGGGCACAAGAGCAAACTATCCCACTGCATAGGAAAGTTAGGAAGTATGGCAAGAGACCACCCTGGCTTAACCAGGAGATCTTCAATTATCTGAAACTCAAAAAAGAGTCCTACAAAAAGTGGAAACCAGGTTAAATTACAAAGGATGAATATAAACAAATACCACAAGTATGTAGGAACAAAATTAGAAAGACAAGGTACAAAATGAGATTAAACTAACTAGAGACATAAAGGGTAACAAGAAAACATTCTACAAATACATTAGAAGCAAGAGGAAAACCAAAGACAGGATAGGCCTGTTACTCAATGAGGGGATAAAAACAATAACAGAAAATGTGGAAATGGCAGAGGTACCATTAATGACTTCTTTGTTTCAGGTTTCACCAAAAAGTTTAGTAACAATTGGACATCTAACATAGTGAATGCCAGTGAAAATGAGGTAGGATCAGAGGCTAAAATAAGGAAAGAACAAGTTAAAAATTACTTAGACAAGTTGGGTGTCTTCAAGTCACCAGAACTTGATGAAATACATACTAGAATACTCAAGGAGCTGACTGAGGAGATCTCTAAGCCATTAGCTATTATCTTTGAAAAGTCATAGAAGACGGGAGAGATTCCAGAGGACTAGAAAAGGGCAAAAATAGTTCCCATCTATAAAAAGGGAAGTAGGACAACCCAGGGAATTACAGACCAGTCAGCTTAACTTCAGTACCCGGAAAGGTAATGGAGCAAATAATTCAGCAATCAATTTGCAAACACCTAGAAGATAATAAGATTATAAGTAACAGTCAGCATGGATTTGTCAAGAATAAATTGTGTCAAATGAATGTAATAGCTTTCTTTGGCAGGATAACAAGCCTTGTGAATAGATGGGGGGAAGTGGTAGATGGTGGTAGATACTGTCTCGCATGACCTTCTAATAAACAAACTAGGGAAATACAACCTAGATGGAGCTACTATAAGGTGGCTGCATAACTGGTGGGAAAACTGTTCCCAGAGACTAGTTATCAGTGGCTCACAGTCAAGCTCGGTTCTGGGTCTGTTTCTGTTCAATATCTTCATCAATGATTTAGATAATGGCATAGAGAATACCCTTATAAAGTTGTGGACGATACCAAGCGGGAGGGCTTGCCAGTGCTTTGGAAGGAAGGATTAAAATTCAAAATGCTCTGGACAAACTAAAGAGATGGTCTGAAGAAAACAGGATGAAATTCAATAAGGACAAATACAAAGTACTCCTCTTAGGAAGGAACAATCAGTTGCACACATACAAAATGGGAAATGACTGCCTAGCAAGGAGTACTGCAGAAAGAGACTTGGGGGTCATAGTGGATCACACGCTAAATATGAGTGAACAGTGTAACACTGCTGCAAAAAACGCAAACATCATTCTGGGATGTATTAGCAGGAGTGTTCTAAGCAAGACACAAGAAGTAATTCTTTTGCTCTACTCCGCACTGATTAGGCCTGAACTGGAGTACTGAGTCCAGTTCTTGGTGCCACATTTCAGGAAAGATGTGGACAAAATGGAGAAAGTCCAGAGAAGAGCAAAAAAAAATTATTAAAAGTTTAGAAAAAATTACCTATGAGTGAATATTGAAAAAAATTGGGTTTGTTTAGTCTGAGAGGGTCATGAGACGGGACATGACAACAGTTTTCAAGAAGCAATGGGTGGTTTAGGCTGGATATTAGGAAAAATTTTGTGTCAGGGGGGCTCTGCAGCTGGGCTTTGGGGCGGAAGAGGTGCAGGTATCTGGGCAAGGAGGGATGCTGTGACTGCGCTCGAGAGGGGAAGAGGTGCAAGTAACTGGGCTGGGGTCGGGGGGAGCAAGGCTGGACTCTGGGTGGAGGGAGAAGGAGCAAAGAAACAGGAACTGTGTTGTTATAGGGGTTTCTTTAACTCTGTACTCCAGGGGAAATTTTTGTGTGAGTCTGTATTGTTACAGACATACTTGCTGACAGGTATTTTGAAATAAATTACCAAAATAATGGAAACTGGTGTGATTATATAGTGTTATTTTGACAAATAAAATGTGCAGAATTTAAAAATATTGTGCGCAGCATTTTTAATCTTTTGGTGCAGAATGCCCCCAGGAGTAAGTCTAACCACTTGCTGATTAACAGGAGAAACTGTTTGTCTTTTAAGTTACAACAGAATCCCAAATATCCCAATATAATCATTAGAAAAGTTTTATATCTAATCCCTTGCCTGTGTTTTAGTTAACTTTCACTCACCAATCCATGTCAATGTCTTGGGGAGGTTTCCTTGTCTTGGCTTCTTTCTGAGTCTTTTCTATTTTTCATATCGCTCTTTGGCAGCTGGAGCCATTTAGATATTCCATGGATCCTGCCCCTTTCCACTGTTTCTTGCCTTAACAGATGTTTTCAATAGTGAATACTCTTGTACGGTTACTTGAAAAAAGAGGAGGAAGTTTCGGATTAGTTCCAGAACTTACATTTTACAGTGCACTAAACTAAACTAGATTACTACCCTTAGCCAAATAACATTATTTGAGAAGAAGACATTGGATTTTTTAAATATATGGGGCCAGTTCTTCAGCTAGTGTAAAACAACTCCATTGAAGTCAGTGGAACTGTGCTGGTTTACACCATGTGCGGATCTGGCCCAGGTTTCCCCTGTGCAGCATATATTTTTTACTGCAAAGCTTTTCATTTGGACTTCAGACAGTCTATGAAAAACTCAGTTTTTGCATGTATCACAGCATGAGCTGAGCAAGTGTGGGAAAGAGCTACAGGAATGATTCAATAATAATTATGAAACCACGCATGGCGCATGGGTAAACCACTGCTTCTGCCCTGTAGTCACAGAATAACTGTGCATAAGCAGAGTTACTATCAATGCTGCCAAATATCGCTTTGGTAATAAGACAATTATTACTACTTTTCAGGCCAATGAGCTAGGAAACACTAAGTTTTAACTTGAGTTAAAACAGATAAGCCTGTAGAAACAATTACTTACCTTAGTTTACTTGCCTGATGAAACCTATGTTAAAGCTTCAGTTGCTGTGGGCAATGTAAGTGTATTTTAATTAGAAAATAAATGTAAGTTTAATACAATCAATTCGGTCAACCCAGCTGAAATACCTAGAGCCAATTGGACACAATTTATCATGCCTTTGCATTAGATGAGAATTTTTTACCATGGTAAAGCACATTAATGCAAAACCAGAACTTTATAGGTACCCATCACTTTCAAAGCTGTGCTGGTTTGATATTAGTGAGAACACATACTTATTTTCAGAATGTTAAAGGAAAAAGGACATTGATTCATCTGCACTTTTTAGAAGACCAGAAACATATTTAAAGGGTATGTTCTGAGATGGGAAACAGGGTGGTGATGTTACTTTGAACGCAAATAGGATTTCCTTCATAGGTTATTACTTTTTGCTGGTAGACTTTCCAGGTGCACTGAGACTTTCCAATCAACTTTTCTTGGAGTGTGGCCCACCAGACTTCAGGTTTAAAGCAGCCTTTATCCAGAGGTGATAGGTCCATGAGGGAGGAATTGGAAAACTGCAAGGGAGGACAGTAACTAATTTTTTGGTTTAGGGTTCAAATGGGAGTGGTTGGGGAAAGTTTCTTCCATTCTACTTTGATTTCTTTTTAGGCGAAAGGTATGCATATATATTCCCAGAAATGATGGTAGTAAGAAGGAAACACTTCAAGGAGCTCAATAATATATTAACCTTGTCATCTGCAGTCAAGGGTACAAAATTTCCAATCATTAAAGTGGTATATAGCTACCAGGTCATCCAGGACTTCTCACTGCTGCTACATTCACAGATTGCAATGAAGATATTCCTCCATCTTTGGCCGGCCAGGAAACTCCAACCCATACAAAGACCCTGATTCTGTGGATCATGTGTTATTCTGTTATAACTCATTGTCTCAAATTAAACATGATGGATCATCAAATAAAAACTATTGCGAAGATTTTCAAAATTACTCTGCAAGGTAGTAAAACTTCCATTGACTTCAAGTGAAGTAGAGATAGCACAATGCTGAATGCTTTAGAAAAATCACCACCAGCAACTTGTACAACATGCAGCACCCCCCATCTATTAAGTTTTTAGGGGTAGTGCAAACATATCACATTGGTGCTCTGCACATTCTTCTGGTTTCCTACCTACTTCTGCATCAAATTGAAAGTCCTACTAGTAAAGTATAAGATCCTCAATGGGTTAGGATCTCACTGTTGCAGGACCTCAACATCCATAACTCACAAGAAAAAGATTCTCATGCACTGGGTGCATAGCATTCTTGGAGGCAAGACCTTGGCTATGGAATGCTGTACAAAAGAAGCTCAAACTGTGTTCATATCGAAATACAAGACCCAATTTTTTGTTAAATCCTTCTCCCAGTAATGCCACCTCTGTCATGGCCAGTGTTCAATAGATGTGATGAGGAAGAAGAGATGGATAAAGGGGAAAAAAGGAAGAAGAAGAGAAAATTGACAAAAATAATAAAAAGGTGAAAACAAGGACTAAAAAGAGAGTTGGGGTCTCCTGAGCAATATTTTTGGATAGTTAGTGCTTCCTAAATTGTTGTGCATGGTATTTAGATACCATAGTGATAAGCTCCTTAGAAACATCCAGATAAGATAAAGGTGATAATCATTGGCTGGAGAGAACATGACAGGAATTTATCTCAGATACGGACCTTGCCACAGTCATCCATGCCTTTGCGATACACAGATTGGACTACAATACCAATGAGACTTCAACTGAGGCAAAATGTGCCAGCATGCTTACTTGGACATAGGGAGCACTTGGATTGCATATTCTATTAATTTTGGGGTGTAATTCAAAGTGTTTTATTGATCTTTAAAGATGAGATTAGTTGATATGCTTTTACTAGTGGATTTGCATGTCTAGGAGTTGGTGTCAGGGTGTTCTAAATGAAAGACTATTCACTTGAATGTAATTCTCCATTGGTCTGTCAACCGATGACTGTTAAAAACTAAAGCATAGAGTGTGATGCTCCCCAGAGATTTCCAGGGTTGTGAGGCACCTCACCACCACCTGTCCTTAGCATGAAGCTGTGCATGCTGTGGATCAGTGCCCTGAAACCATCAGCAGTTGGCTGCACAGGCACTACCTTTTTGGCCTCTGAAGGCCTGGCTCTCTCTTCACAAATTGCAATAGGCACATGTTGGAGCATTCCCGGCAGTTTCCATCTCCTTATTCATTGAACACCCACAGAATTACCCAAAGGAACAGTACTTCCCACCTTGCAAGGTATAACTCAGGATCACTAATTCACTTACCACCACAACACTTACATATATTTATTACAAGGATGAGGGAGAAAAATTGTTCTTAATCTCTGAGGATAGGACAAGAAGCAATGGGCTGAAAGCAAGGGAGGTTTAGGTTGGACATTAGAAAAAATTTCCTAACTGGCAGGGTGGTTAAGCACTGGAATAAATTGCCTAGTGAGGTTATGGAATCTCCATCACTAGATTTTTAAAAGCAGGTTAGACAAACACCTGTCAGGGATGGTCTAGATCAGTGGTTCTCAAAGCGGTCCGCCGCTTGTTCAGGGAAAGCCTAGATAACTAGAGTTATCTAGTCCAGTCCCCTGCTCTCAAAGCAGGACTATATTATCTAGACCAGTGGTTCTCAAAGCTGCTCCAGGCCAATGGGAGCTGCGGGAAGCGGCGCGGGCCAAGGGACATGCTGGCTGCCCTTCCCGCAGCCCCCATTGGCTGGAGCGGTGAACCATGGCCAGTGGGAGCCGCGATCAGCTGAACCTGCAGACACGGCAGGTAAACAAACTGGTCTGGCGCGCCAGGGGCTTTCCCTGAACAAGCGGCGGACCAGCTTTGAGAACCACTGGTCTAGATAATATAGTCCTGCCTTGAGTCCAGGGGACTGGACTAGATAACCTCTTGAGGTCCCTTCCAGTCCTATGATTCTATAGTGAAAACAAGGATAAGTTTATCATGAAAGTATAGAGATTCATGTGATAGTGCGTTAGAAGATTAGAAACAAATGGTTACATATACAACAGAATCATAGCACTCTTTCTAGAGACTAAACTTAACTGATAGGTTAACCTCCTGTCTAAAACAGTTTATCTCATCCCAAATTCTCTCCAGCATTTTCAGTCAAGCCGTTTGAGACCACTTTTTCATGAAGCAAACTAGCTGTTCTTTTCCTTCCTTAGTTGGCTGGGTGTCTTTGTCCCCTAACGACAGTAGAGCAAATCTTTCATGTGTACATCAAGATAGGGTTCTCCCCCAACCCCTTCTGTTTTTCCTCTTCCTCTTAGTTTCTTTCTTTGATGTTTTCACTATCCTTCATTACCATTCAGTTCAGACTGGTAAAAGGAGACCCACTGTGAACTACACCACTGCTTTTCAACCTTTTTTCATTTGCGGACCCCTAAAACATTTCTAATGGAGGTGCAGACCCCTTTGGAAATCTCAGACATTGTCTGCAGATCCCCAGCACTCTGTGGAAAACCAGTTGAAAATCATTGCACTACACAATACTTAATTTACATGTAAACAGACAGACAGATAAACATTTATTGTCTGAGGGGAGACCTGTTTTCACCTTTCCTGGTGACCAGTGCCTAGACACAGACATTATATTTTTCAGTGTATTTGTCTAACTCCTTACATAACATCCATAGATGTGTTTTGTAATGAGAGTGATGACCAGTGTGACACTGACTTTTATTTGAGACCTCATATGACACTCTCTGGTGGACCAGAATGCACACACCAAACTCAGGTGATTCCTCCAATCTAAGGTCCTTGCCAGTTTTCCCTAAGAGATTCCTGAGTCACACGCAGAGTAAGGCACACTTACTTACTTAATAAAGTGTTTTTTGATGGGGTAAAAAAAGGTATCTTTATATTTTTGAGGCTCTCAAAAATTGGGTGAATTTGATTTTATATAATTAATTCTTTAAAACTAATTGTTATATTGTTTTGACCTTGGGACATATAAAGCCAAAGAAACTAATGGAGGATGCCCATTTTAAAAATGGTAAAATAAAATATGTTCAAAACAAAGAATTGTTACAATATCAGAAAAGTTGTTGTTGAAGTGCAATACGGCATTTTTGTAAAAATAATACCATATTTGTTAAAAGACAGAAAGTGTTGTCATTAAATTATTAAAACCCTACCCCAAAAATTAAAACTCAAATGCTCATAAAAATATCAAAATTGCATCTTTTATGAACTGTTGCTTTCATTCCTTAAACTACCAAGATACACAGTACCTGTTTCCTAAAGAAATTATTATTGTAGTTTCATAGCTTCCTTAGAAAAGATGGCACATTTTTGTTTTGACAAAGCAGCACACCAAACTAAGGATATAGAAATCACTGCTTTAGTTTCATAGATTAAGCACGGATTGCTCATTGCATCAGTTATTGGGCAGCAGGTGTCAGAAAGCAGAATAAACGTGCAAATGAAAATTCAGCTGTTCAGAGCTTCACGAGTGGATTTCAGAAGGATAGAAAGATATAGATTAGCTTTAAATTCTAGATATCATCTTATAAATGTCTCACAATTAAAATACATTTCCTCAGAATTGACTACATTGAGTGCTGGGCACTAGATGATTTCAACGCCTAGCACTAATACACAAAATAAATGCATAATACAACCCTTTGCTGGGAAGCCAATAGAGACAAGGCATTTAGTATCACACTGGAAATGCTGTGTAGGAGTCTAACTATAGCCAATAGGTTATACTGAATGTGTAATGAATTAATTTGGAATGATTTCCCTTAGAGATGAGATTCTGAAAGAGAAAAGGAGAATTTCAGGGTCTCAACAAAAGGACAACAGGGAAAAAAATACTTAGACATAAACAAACCATCCAGCAAACAGCCACTGGAAATGTTTTTCTTTAGTTTCATTGCTTGGCCATTTTCAAATCAGGCTGGATTGAGACCAGAGTATATTTATTTACAGTGTGTGTGTGTCATATCTCTTCCATTTGGATATGGCCATATCCTGAGTTTCTTTCAGCATGCCTCTCCTCCTTATTTCTGTGCTTACATCAGTGGCAATGTTTCACTACTCAACTGAATGCCTCCATCTGCTTACCAACAAGAAATCTTTCCTGAAACATATAAAGATAATTTCTTATTCTTTCTAGAACATTTCAAGTTTTCGATTGGCTTTAACATACGTTCTGCAGAGTAAACTTTAGAAATCAGAAGCATCAATGCTACTCCAGAGGTCTATAATTTCATATATATTATATATGAGCACACATAGACACAAATATATAGTCTGATAATTAGATGTTGATTTTATTCATTATGCAATTTTAGCTAGCTTAGCTATTCCACTTCTCTTATCATTTATTTTGAACTACAAATATAAAGAAGTACTGTTATCCTAAAATGATCCTACAAGCTTAAAATACTTCAACTGTGGTTGAATGAAAATAAGAGACATATGGAATAAATTAAATGTATCTCCCATTTTGTGAGGATGAAATTTTAGGAGTTTTCTCTCAGATTTGTGTCCTGCCAATGCCAAACACACTAAGAAAAACTTAATGTGGACATGTGTCCTAGTCTATTTATTAATTTATTTTGTGTGTGGAGGAAAGCAGATGAGGATAAGTGTGGTCATTTTTAAAGCAGTTGCTTAATACGCCTGAAGGACATCAAGAAAAACCCGAAGCATTAATAAACCAAAATAATATGTACAGTACCCTCCACTTCATTCATTTAATTTATGTGTTTGTACATGCAGTTGTACATTTATTCATTTTGTTTATATTTATTGAAATATGATTTAGTAAAAGAAGTACAAAACCTGGAATCTTTTTCCCATATCAGAGGGTTATTTTTGTAGAAGTGCAGCAGTGGCTAATTAATTATTTGCATAATTTGCCCTTTTTTTTCTAGTAGGCATGTGTGTGATGGATTTTTGTTTATTTGTTGTTTATGTTGTTATTATTTTTATTTTCTGGCAGATTTTTGCCTGACAGAAAAGATAAGTAACTAAGGCCATCTGATCTCTTCTTACACTGTGTGGGTTTATTATTTTCTCTTTTGAGGTGAATGTAGGACAGGGGAGTAAACAGCTTTTCTAGTCTGTTCCTGAAGAAAAAGGATCCTTGAGGTGGGATGTGTTGGATCCTTGGAAAAAGGATCCTTGAATGTGTTTCCCTACAAACAAACAGGCACACAGACCTATAATTACTGCCTGTCTTTGGTTGGAATGCCTTCTTTTTGTTTAAGAATTAACAGATGCTGCTGACCTTCTGATTTCTTTTTGTTTAGCTGATTGCACGCCCATTTATCTACCTATATACACTCACTCACTGACAGCAGGTCCCATTATTTTATACAGCTTTTAAGAAAATGGAGCCTAAAATTTTCAAGTTGGCAATAAACCATTTAATTTTCGTTAATTTGATGACATACCTAGTTTTAGCATTTGTAGCAGCTATAAAACATATGTTAACTTCCTAATAAAACCTGAGTAATGCTTTATCTGTCACCTTTTTTGCAGTGGGAAGCAGTGCACAAGTTATTGCCTAGGGAACAGTTGTTGCTGTCTCCTGTACAGATCCATATCATTCTGAAATTTGCATTCTGATGGAGAAGCAACAAATGTTACTTAAATCCCATGCAGTGTGTTAATTATACTGAGCTCCGTGAAATTATGGGTGAGAGAGCCAAAAAGAATTCTACAATTGCATCTTGGATCTCTTGAGCATATCTTGTCAGATTAATGTCTTTGTCACTCAGATGATAACCTTAAAATTGCTTTTCTCCCTAAGTGATATTCCCCAAATCTCAATGATACGGAAAATCTCACACGAAGCTAAATAGCAGATGCAGTTTGTATTGTTTACATAAACAATGTCGGTACTTTTATGAAAATATATCAAAATTAAATTCATTAACAAGTGCAGCTTGTTACTTCCCCTTAATTATTGTACTGTCTTTCTACTGTGCTTTTGCAGACAGGCCACAGGTTTCAGAGTAACAGGCCACAGGGCTGAGTCTCTAAGAGACGATATTTCTTACTGGTATGTCTCTGAAACAAATAATAAAACCAAATAGTTGCTTAGGATGTTATGTTTCATCTTTTTTTCTCTGTCCAAGCCCTAAAGAACCATACCTGCCTCATTACATGACTCTAGAAGCAATGGCACTATGAAGCACTAATTGAAATTATCCTGGAGATTTGATCACAGTGACAACTCCCTCCAGGGCTGTCTCGGGTGGGAGCACAACAGAAGGCCCTCTACTAACACAGAGGAAAGAATTTACCTACAGGAGACTGGGCTGCATCCTTCAGTTCCCCAGCAGGGGACATCCTCCACCCTCAGACACGCACATTCTTCTCACAAAGTCACAACTATGACTGGCTAGACTCAACCCATTGGAAATCTATATTAGATGTCAGACCCGTCTAAGAGACAAATCTAATCCTTTTGGCTGAAAAATAGCTCATAGCACTCTGCTGCTCCTAGTTTACTGATATTTGGAAGAATGGTTTGGTTTGGCAATCAGTGTCCTAGAGCCACTGAAGACCTTGATATTATCTTTTTTCTTTAAGCCGTAAAAAGGATTACTGAAAAAAGAAGAAATTCTGTGATGTTATACTAGCACCACCAGTTTTACTTATCTTTAGGTTTACAGTGCCATAAATACAGCAGACATTACTGAAGGCTAACTGGTAATATTTTAATAATTTGTAATGCATTGTAAAGAACTTCAAAGATTACTTTGAAAGCTTATGCTCCAATATGTCTGTTAGTCTATAAGGTGCCACAGGACTCTTTAATGCTTACTTTAGTTTGCTAAATGAGAACCACCATATAACTGGACACACTGTATGCACTAAGAAGTACATTTGGAAAGCAAACAATGTTATTTGTGCCTATTCAGCACCTCAAAAGGGTTATGGGATAGGCTGCAAATATAAGAACCTCTAATGGAGCCATGCCAGCTTAACAGCATCTAAGGAGCTGGCCCAAAGATTTGAACATGTTTAGGGTCTGATTGTCTCTTCCTCTGCACCTTGAGCAGTCTTTTACATAGTGCAAACTGAATGCAAAATGGGTGTAAAATACTGTCATTTTGATTTGATAGGTTTTAACCCCACTTCGTACAGGCATGGATGATAATACAAGATGCAGGGCTGTGGAAAATACGGCTTTGTGGATGAGATCTGAATTTAACTTAGCTTGAAAATAGCGTGTTTTTTCTATTTATAGAAATCCATCCACAAATACTCTTCAAGATTACCAGTCCCATGAATAAAGAATATAGGAGCTCTCAAGATAGGGATACCAACTTTAGCAGTGTCTAAAGAAAAGATAGGAGTAATGTGCTGGAATTCTTTTCAGCTGTTTCCTGCAGATTTCAGGGTCTCTCTTTCAAAAAGCCATTTGGCAGAGGTTTCCTTGAAGATTTTTGAAATCTCTGTTTCAAACTCACAGTTAAAATTTCTGGAGCACTTCTGCAGGTCACTAATTTTTAAATTTGGTCTATCAATATCACAATCTGCTTTACCTAGAGTGTCCAAAAAGTCTGTCTGAAAAGAAAGGCTTTGCTTTATTTTTTAAAATAGCTCAAAGACAGTTGAATAAAGGAGTGCCTTGAAGGACCTATAAAAAGAAAAGGAGGACTTGTGGCACCTTAGAGACTAACAAATGTATTTGAGCATAAGCTTTTGTGAGACCGATATTGAACTCTGGGTCTGAAGTAGATTGAAAAGTATTTTCCTCTAATTCCTAATCTCTTTTGTGGTCTCAAGATGGCTAACACAAAAAGATTGTAATAGAGCAAAGTGAGATGTGTCACCAGGTATCTTAGCAAGACACAAACCATGTATCTTCTCTTCTGGATTGCCTGTAAACCATTACCTCCACTGCTTGGAGGTAGCCCAATCCAATATTTACTGTGAAAATTCAAATCATATGTTAAGAAACTGACTTACTATAGCTCCAAATGAAAAGTGCCTCTGGATGGGTTATATCAGCAGGCTCACAGGAAATGAGCAGAACAGCAAGACTTGAAAGCAATAGTTTGCAATCTCTTTGATACATAGTTTTATTCTACGGATGATGAAACAGGAGATATGGTACAGTAATACTGAGAGCTAGACGATGGGAAGAACCACGGGATAGTGAAAATGCTTTGGTGTAAAGACATAATTCATCACCTTGAATTGCAAGAACACAGAGTTTTATTTCCCCCATGAACTTACTGTGTGCTTAGGTGGTTATGTCATTGTGAAAGTAAATCCAGGAGATGGAATGCTACTCTGTTAAGGCCTTTTTTCGGGAGATCACACAGATCGCTTGTTTTACTGGGGAAAGGGGTTAGAATCTGGAAATAGGTAAGAGAATGTTAATGGGTGGAAATGGATGGATTTGAAAGAAGGGTTGAATACACTTTGGAAAAGCATCTGGACATTTTGGAGCTTTATCTAAACTGAATATTTGTAGATTTGCCTAGCATTAATTAGTAAAGGTAAGGGAAAGGGCATGATATGAATTGGAAAGAGAAGTATCTTTTTCAGTAATGAGTTATATCCTGCATCAAAAGTGACAAAGAAAAACACCTATGCATTCTTGTGTCCTCATCATGTAGGCTCTTAAATTAGGACCTGTATGATGATGAATATTTAGAACGTTGTGGACCACAATAATCGTTTGCACTGGAAAACCCTGTTTAGGGAATTAGATGTTTCTCTCACACAGATTTTCCTTTTTATTTCTCTTTCCATGGATGTGGGGAGGGATTTGCTCCCAAACTCTGGAATGGTGATTCCCAAGCAGCCAAAGCCATCCAGACCACCTCCTGCTACACATAGATCTTCAACCTTACTTAGGGACTTCCACAGAGCTCAGGAGAAGGAAGGAGTGATACTACAGAGGCAGTAACTTCTGCATCCTTGCTCAGTCAAGAATCTCTGGCAGATTTGTTTCTTAGATTAATGGATATGGAGGAAAAAAAAATTCCACCAAAAGTCCCACCAAATTACCTTCTGTAACTGCATATCACCACACTACATGACCAATACAACTCGAATTGACACATCTCTCATGAATGAATTTGGGGAGTGGGAAAAAGAAAATTTGAAAATCTGAGTGAAAGAAAGACACGGCGCTTTATAAAATTGCTGTGCTGTCCCCTCGTTCTCTTTAAAAAAATGCTATCGTATGAAGAATTGAACTGTTCTTCCTGACTACTGCAATCAATGGAAAGCGATATTAAAATATATAAACAAACAGATTATCTGTGTAAAAATGGATAGATTGTTTTCAAGGCATACACAGATGAATATTTTCCTTTTGTATACCATGCATATTCAGCGGACCATAAAGGCTGTTATAAGCAAAAATTATAGTTAAAAAAAATCCAACAAACACCAATCCCTTAATCTTCATGAAAAAGCTACTTTTAAAAATAAGCCCTTTCATAGTACCTTAGGGCGGGGGGGGGGGGGCAGGGCGAGGGAGAGATTTGTGGTGCTTACAGACTAGATGCTGAGATCCAAATTAGAGACTTTCTGTTTTAAAATCACAGCTCTTCCAAATGAGCTAATGAAGTACTGTACTGTAACTCCACTGGTTCATCCTGACAACCATTACTCCCAGCTCTGCAAACACTATGTTAAATCTCTGTGGATCCTTGGTGACTGTTATTAGTAGGCTTGGGTGTATTTCACTAGACATTTGGAATTCAGCTAAGAAAATTCTCAATCGGAACCAAGCCATAATGGAGCTAAAGAGGTTACAATCACTCTCTTTCTCAGAAGGGAATGGGGGAAAATGACTCTGCCTGCCTGGAAATGTTTGATTTTGATAACCAGCGAATTGTTGAAAGGGCAGCATTTTGTCTTCTTGCTCTAACAGCATGCAGTTTTGCTGCATTCTTGGGGCATCCACTGACAGTGTGTGAATTCAGTTCATGTAAATTTGTTAAATAATGTCCAAGCCCCTTAACATCTTACATACAGTAATAAAACTACAGAGCTGTTATCTATCAGAGAGGTAGCCATGTTAGTCTGGATCTGTGACAGTGGCAAAGAGTCCTGTGGCACCTTATAGACTAACGGACGTATTGGAGCATAAGCTTTCGTGGGTGAATACCCACTCGTTGGATGCATGTCAGAGAAGATTGCGCTGATCTTGAAATAATGATTTGTTTTCCTCATATTTATCTTTATACAGTTATTGACACCATTTACTTTAACTAGTCACTAATCTGAGGTTATGCAGCACTCACAAGCTTATTATATTTATTGATATGTGTATGCTGGTTCACAGCATTAGTCAAATTTCATAGATGGGATCAGGTTCCTTAGTGTAGTGTAGCTGCTTTCTGCTGAACTGCTGGTGGCTTCTGGCTGCAAAGCCTGCATATCTGGCCCCGGAATATCCCAGTGGAAGAAGGATCCTCTTCTGTTTTACAGCATGCAATCCCCATCTTTGCTGGTGGTATATGGAGTATGAATGGAGGAAACGGGGTGTGACCAGAAGCACCCTAATATATCTTGGTCCCTGCCTGCTGTTTCAGCCCCCTGTAGCTGTTAGAGCAGCCCCTAAATTGATCTTACTTATTCCTGAGGACCAGCCCTGCTCACAATTGTTCCATGCTCAGAGGAATGTGATGAACTTGACACCACCTCTGCACCCTCCATTTTATGGTGTGCGAGTCTCAGCTTTAGCAGAGAATCTGGTTCATTTTCTTTTACTCATCATGTTCAAATGCAAGTAAACATTGTGCAAGTCATGCAGTGGGCAACTGTGCATGTTTTCTCCAAATGAACTCTTGTCAATGCCCTGTCATCCTGACCAGGCCACAGTCTTGCTGTCCCTCATTAGTCCAAGCTGAAATCATTCTGAATTGTGATGATTCTTTCAGGGGGCTGTAAATGTACATTTTAAATGAGCCCACTAAACTGGTTTTCAGTTCTGACTTGATTCAGTATTTCATCCAGGGCACCAAAACAAATGACAAACCTTATGCACAACCTCGCCCCCTCTTTGTTCATGGTTTTGATAATTCAGTAGGACTGAAATGTGATATACTCAGGGCCAACTACTGCTTCCATTGAAATCAATAACAAAACTCCTTTTGAGTCACTGGAAGTGGAAACAAGCTTTCAAGTTCCTATTATCACTTGTATTAGCCATGCTATTCCCTTTGATCATTTTCAGGACAACTAGAATGACTTATCACTATTGCGTTGTTATTATTATTTATACATTAATAATGAATGTCTAAGAATTCCTAGTTCAGTGACACATCAGTTATACATTACTACCAGTAGTATTGTGGATAAATGTCTGGAGTCCTTTTTCCATCCTTTCCACTTTCATTTTGTCTTTATTTTAAATGTTACCTCACAAAAATTATGTATTTTTAATAAACAGAAATTAAGAAATCCCCAAGGAAGAACTGTGCATGTTGAAATTAGGAGGTTTCCTTTCCATACTATGAAATGTAAAATGTAGACAAATATTTCCTTTCTGTCCACACTGGTTCCATCTGGGGGTTTTGCGGGGGGAGGGGGGAAGGGGGAAGTAGTTTTTTTTTTCTTTGCTGCTACTGATGGGTAGAATTAGATGGCTAGCTTTCTGCAACTGGCACATCTTTAGATGAAAGTCTCTGGAGAAAATCAAAGGCAGATGTGAAGAAATGTTACATTTGACTCTGGCCAGAACTCTGTGTGAAGAGCTCTGGCTGATCAATACTGGCCCTATTAATTCTGATCCTGGACTGATGATCATTGCTTTTGTTCCCTCCCAGGAGTTAAATTACTTTGAAACAGCACAAAAACTGTCTACAGGAGTTAGTCAGAAGCCATATACAAATATTTTCTCCCACCCTGCCAAGAAACTCATAGTTTCACAAACTGAATAGAGGAGAATTTGGTGTTATATTGCGCCCTTCATGCGCTCCAAGTACCCCCCCCCCCAAAGCAGTTTACAATGCTTGAATTACTGGAGGTACTGGTAGTGCAGTGACTGTGTAGGCACTAAATGAGCAATGGTTCATACAGACCACTACCTGTTAGAACCTGTTATTGAGAGAGGGAATGGTGGATTATCCTTCTCGTGGGATCTTTCATTTCTACCTGCATTGGTAACTAGTGATGGGCTGCAGCTGGCTCAGTTTAACATTTAATCTAACCATGCAGCACGTCCTTAACACTGTGCAGCAGTATCCAGACTGATGAGCATGACAAAGGAACCCCATATGTAATGTACCTATTAATGTAACCCCATATGTAAAGCTAAGGGACTAGCTCTTTAGCTGGTGTAAATTGGCATTGCTCTATCAAAGTCAATGCAAGGATGCCCATTTCCACCAGCTGAGGACATGGCCATAAATATTTTGACCTGACACCAGCCCTTTTCCACAAATCTTTTCAAGTTGTCAAGCTTTATACTTAAATAAACAATCCTACCACGTGAATTTAAGTAGCTAATTTATCAGTTCTTCAAGAGCTCAGATCAGAAAAAGAACAAACAAATTCAGGCACCATTTACTTTTTAGATCATCTGCCAAGCAGCAGAAAGAAGGCTGGAGAAACACATATGCTTACAGTCATTTATCTACCTTTATATTTTCTTAACTAGGAATCAGAATAAGTTAAGGGGGGAAAAGACAAAAGGAGACATCACCCAAAAACAAGGAGACACATAATGGCAAATCCTGGTGTTTATAATAATTTTGCTTCCTGAAAAATACTTCCTTCCTGAAGAATACTTCCATTGACTTTTTGCGTGAGGAAGGATTGAGCAAAACCCGAGGACTCAATTGTGTCTATAAGGCACAATCCTGCATGTAACTTGGTAGAAACCACCTATGCTCCTATGAACAGAGACACAACCCCACCTTCAGCTAACCTGGGAGAATGAGGCATGTGCAGGGTGTGCCATGCTTCAGAGCACAACAGTCTGCTGCTCCATTGTGTCTGGCTTGTCCAGCAGGACAGTGTGAGAGGAAGGAGGGTCGTCCTGTGTTTAGAGTGCTTGCCTGGGACTTAAGAAATCGTGATTCACTTCCCTGCTCTACCTGAGACTTCCTGTAGTAAGTCATATAGACTTTCTGCACCTCGGTGCCCATCTGTGAAAGGGGGATAGGAACACTGCCTGACCTCACAGAGCTTTTGCGAGGAGTTCATAAACTATAGTGATGGGAGTCCTATAAGTTCTTAAGATAGTTTGAATTTGGGGGTGGAGGGGGTGTAGCCATGACTCTGCCTCCTCCTTGTGCTCTTTGGGGCAATAGGCATTCCAGGGACAAGTTCCTACACTATCCTGAGTAAAGAGACTAGAGTTGCCCTTGTGTAGGGCACATAAGTGATGGAGCACCTTGTGCCCTCCTGGGAGAGTCTGCCCTAGTGTATGGGCTTGTCTACAGAGAGCAGCAAAGCACAATAGAGGGATGTGATTTCTAAAGCAGATCAGTATGTTGTATGCTTAACTGGCCCATGTAGACCCTGCTGGCATGATCTAAAAGTTCCCTTGTGCACATCAGATTAAGTACCATGGGCTAGATTCACAAAGAAATTTAGGTGCCTAGATTATCACTGGGATTCACAGAGCCTGAATTCAGCACCTAGGCACCCTATACAGTGATTGGAGATGGGTGTCTCAGCAAGCTATGTGGTGCCCTGCTTAAGGTAGACAATGGGAAATACCAAGACAAAGGTATGTGCTAAGTCCTGCCCCTCTCTCATAGCTAGGTGCTTAAATCCATGCTACAGGGAGACATATCCCTCACCTTCAGGGGGAGGAGACCCTTCTTTATAACTTTTAGCCTAGTGAATAGGATAATCACCTGGGATGTGGGAGACTCCCAGTTCTAGTCCCCTCTACATCCTTTGAGGGAGAAGAAAGAATTTGGACTGTGATCTGCTACCTTTGAAATGAGTGCTCTAACCACTGGATTTTGTGACATGGGGTGCCCTCATTCTCTCTTGTTGAATCTGTTCCACTGTGACTAAAAATACAATAATTTTTAAAAGTGTCTGGAGCTGGGGGGACTGGATCAGGGCCAAAAGAAATCTGATGAGGTTCAACAAGGACAAGTGCAGTGTTCTGCACTTAGGAAGGAAGAATCCCATGCACTGCTACAGGCTGGGGCCCAACTGGCTAAGCAGCAGTTCTGCAGTAAAGGACCTGGGAATTACAGTGGATGAGAAGGTGGATATGAGTCAGCAGTGTGCCCTTGTTGCCAAGAAAACCAATGGCATATTGTGCTGTATTAGTAGGAGCATTGCCAGCAGATCGAGGGAAGTGATTATTCCCCTCTATTCGGCACTGGTGAGGCCACACCTGGAGTACTGTGTCCAGTTTTGGTCCCCCCACTACAGAAGGGATGTGGACAAATTGGAGAGAGTCCCAGCGGAGGACAACGAAAATGATTAGGGGGCTGGAGCACATGATGTATGAGGAAAGGCTGAGGGAACTGGGGTTATTTAGTCTGCAGAAGAGAAGAGTGAGGGGGGATTTGATTGCAACCTTCAATTACCTGAAGGGGGGTTCCAAAGAGGATGAAGCTTGGCTGTTCTCAGTGGTAGCAGATGACAGAACAAGGAGCAATGGTCTCAAGTTGCAGTGGGGGAGGTCTTGGTTGGATATTAGAAAACACTGTTTCACTAGGTCAGTGTTTCCCAAACTTGGGATGCCGCTTGTTCAGGGAAAGCCCCGGCCGGCCGGGCCGGTTTGTTTACCTGCCATGTCCACAGGTTCGGCCAATCGCTGCTCCCACTGGCCGTGGTTCACTGTGCCCCGCCAATGGGGGCTGTGGGAAGCGGCGCGGGCCGAGGGACATACTGGCTGCCGCTTCCCGCAGCCCCCCTTGGCCGGGCACAGCGAACCGCGGTCAGTGGGAGCCACGATTGACCGGACCTGTGGACGCGGCAGGTAACAAACCGGCCCGGCCGGCCAGGGGCTTTCCCTGAACAAGTGGCATCCCAAGTTTGGGAAGCACTGCACTAGGAGGGTGGTGAAGCACTGGAATGAGTTACCTAGGGAGCTGGTAAAATCTCCATCCTTAGAGGTTTGTAAGGCCTGGCCTGACAAAGCCTTGCCTGGGATCATTTAGTTGGTGTTGGTCCTGCTTTGAGCAGGAGATTGAACTAGATGACCTCCTGAGGTCTTTTCCAATCCTAATATTCTATGATCTTCCATCTCTTAGGTGAGTGCGCTAACCACCGAGTGACAGACTCATTCTCATGCTTGCTCAATGCTCTCGCTCTCTCTCTCTGACTCAATAATTCTTTCAATATTTAGCCACAGTGGAATGGTTACAATACTGGTCCAGAGAGAAAGCAAGCAAGCTTGTGTGAGAATGACTCCATAGGCTGGGGGCTAGACCACTCACCTGGTAGACTCAGGAGCCAGTCCCACTGCTCCATTGCCTCTTTAAAATTATGTATCCACAATGAAACAGCTTCAGGAGGAGATACTGAAAGAGCTCCACTTCAGAATATCCCATCCAAGTAGCAGATCTCACTCCCTTTCAGGTGGAGTGGAGATTTGGACCTGGGCCTCCCACATCCCCAGTGAGTACCCTAACCACTGTGCTAAAAGTTTGGAGGGAGGTGGACTGCCACAACCCTGTCTTGTGTAAGCTTCTCTAGAGGGGTTAAATCCAATCAGCAAGGTCTGAGCATACTTCCCAGATCTCAGGTAAGATAGGTGGAGGAAAGCCTGTCTTTCCCTGGTTTGTGTATCACACTTGGGCTAAGGCATTCAGATGTGGGGCCTGGGTGTGGGGCTGCAGCATGAATGCTCACAGGCAGAAACAGGCATTTAGGAAATTTTAATGCAAAAATTTAGGCACCAAGTGAATTAGGCCCCTATGACATTTGGAGGCAGATGAGCGACGGTCTTTGTGAAACCCAGGGGGCCTGATTCTGGGGATAAGGCACCTAAAGTGGCACTTAGGTGCTTAAGTCCTTTCGTGAACCTAGCCCTAGGTATTAGCGTAACAGCCGTGGTTAGTCTGTATTCGCAAAAAGAAAAGGAGTACTTGTGGCACCTTAGAGACTAACCAATTTATTTGAACATAAGCTTTCATGAGCTACAGCTTACTTCATCGGATGCATACCGTGGAAAGTGTAGAAGATCTTTTTATATACACACAAAGCATGAAAAAATACCTCCTCCCACCCCACTCTCCTGCTGGTAATAGCTTATCTAAAGTGATCACTCTCCTTACAATGTGTATGATAATCAAGGTGGGCCATTTCCAGCACAAATCCAGGGTTTAACAAGAACGTCTGGGGGTGGGGGGGTAGGAAAAAACAAGGGGAAATAGGTTACCTTGCATAATGACTTAGCCATTCCCAGTCTCTATTCAAGCTTAAGTTAATTGTATCCAATTTACAAATGAATTCCAATTCAACAGTTTCTCACTGGAGTCTGGATTTGAAGTTTTTTTGTTGTAATATAGCAACTTTCATGTCTGTGCTGGAAATGGCCCATCTTGATTATCATACACATTGTAAGGAGAGTGATCACTTTAGATAAGCTATTACCAGCAGGAGAGTGGGGTGGGAGGAGGTATTTTTTCATGCTTTGTTTGAATATAAAAAGATCTTCTACACTTTCCACAGTATGCATCCGATGAAGTGAGCTGTAGCTCATGAAAGCTTATGCTCAAATAAATTGGTTAGTCTCTATGGTGCCACAAGTATTCCTTTTCTTTTAGCCCTAGGTATTGTTCACTGTACTGAGTGGTATTACATTTCAAAACTCCTGAGAGCTTGTTTCCTGACCCACAAGTGTGCCCACTAGATAATGGGAACTCTGGGCAGAGAATGGGTGTGTGTGACAAACCATGAGAACGTGCTCTCCTACACTATGCTAATATAGTGGGTAGAAAAGTATCCACCTCAGCTGTATCTCTCTTGTGGCTGTTTGTATGTATAATTTTGACAGTGCCCAGAAGAGTACAGGGAAGGGTAAAACCATTTGAAATCCCTCCTGGCCAGGGGAAGGCTCCTCTCACCTGTAAAGGGTTAAGAAGCTAAAGGTAACCTCGCTGGCACCTGACCAAAAGGACCAATGAGGAGACAAGATACTTTCAAAAGCTGGGAGGAGGGAGAGAAACAAAGGGTCTGTGTGTCTGTCTTTATACTGGTTTCTGCCGGGGATAGACCAGGAATGGAATCTTAGAACTTTTAATAAGTAATCTAGCTAGGTATGTGTTAGATTATGATTTCTTTAAATGGCTGAGAAAAGAATTGTGCTGAATAGAATAACTATTTCTGTCTGTGTATCTTTTTTGTAACTTAAGGTTTTGCCTAGAGGGGTTCTCTATGTTTTTGAATCTAATTACCCTGTAAGATATCTACCATCCTGATTTTACAGGGGGGATTTCTTTATTTCTATTTATTCCTATTTTTAATTAAAAGTCTTCTTGTAAGAAAACTGAATGCTTTTTCATTGTTCTCAGATCCAAGGGTTTGGGTCTGTGGTCACCTATGCAAATTGGTGAGGCTTTTTATCCAACATTTCCCAGGAAAGGGGGGGTGCAAGTGTTGGGAGGATTGTTCATTGTTCTTAAGATCCAAGGGTCTGGGTCTGTAGTCACCTAGGCAAATTGGTGAGGCTTTTTACCAAACCTTGTCCAGGAAGTGGGGTGCAAGGTTTTGGGAAGTATTTTGGGGGGAAAGACGTGTCCAAACAGCTCTTCCCCAGTAACCAGTATAAGTTTGGTGGTGGTAGCGGCCAATCCAAGGACAACGGGTGGAATATTTTGTACCTTGGGGAAGTTTTGACCTAAGCTGGTAAAGATAAGCTTAGGAGGTTTTTCATGCAGGTCCCCACATCTGTACCCTAGAGTTCAGAGTGGGGGAGGAACCTTGACAAACAGTTTCTCGCTGGAGTCTGGATTTGAAGTTTTTTTGTTGTAATATAGCAACTTTCATGTCTGTGCTGGAAATGGCCCACCTTGATTATCATATCATTGTAAGGAGAGTGATCACT
The DNA here is from genome assembly GCF_965140295.1 of Lepidochelys olivacea. Lineage (NCBI taxonomy): Eukaryota > Metazoa > Chordata > Testudines > Cheloniidae > Lepidochelys > Lepidochelys olivacea. The sequence continues at coordinate 68,535,430 of NC_140411.1, read as the reverse complement.
TTAGATAAGCTATTACCAGCAGGAGAGTGGGGTGGGAGGAGGTATTTTTTCATGCTTTGTGTGAATATAAAAAGATCTACACTTTCCACAGTATGCATCCGATGAAGTGAGCTGTAGCTCATGAAAGCTTATGCTCAAATAAATTGGATAGTCTCTATGGTGCCACAAGTACTCCTTTTCTTTTAGCCCTAGGTATTGTTCACTGTACTGAGTGGTATTACATTTCAAAACTTCTGAGAGCTTGTTTCCTGACCCACAAGTGTGCCCACTAGATAATGGGAACTCTGGGCAGAGAATGGGTGTGTCTGACAAACCATGAGAACGTGCTCTCCTACACTATGCTAATATAGTGGGTAGATAAGTATCCCCCTCAGCTGTATCTCTCTTGTGGCTGTTTGTATGTATAATTTTGACAGTGCCCAGAAGAGTACCAATAGGCAGGAATAACTCAGCAACCCAATAGTCTCATTAGTGCAGAGTCAGGCTCCCCTGCTCATCGCATTTTACCTTACACTTATACATGCAACGCTCTGCCACGTCTCTGTGCAGGATCAAGCCCTATATGTACAAAAGGAAATGTGTTCCCCTTTTTAAACATTCCCTACCCCTTATTTCAGTAATCCCTCACCAGGGACTAGATTTAGCTCTTATTAAAAGCTCCTAAGCTCTGAGCCAAGACTACTTTAACTCCCAATATCAATATAATCTATCAGCTGTTTGCCAAGTTCTTGCTAACTACTCAAGTACAGGAATCTCGTTTTACAGACTCACCGTAAGCACTATACTTTTGCTACACATGAATCTTGGGTTTTGCAATCTCACTTCCTCTTGAGGGCTGTGCTCATAGATTATTACTACTAGTTGTAGCCCTAGGGTTGAACTTTCAACTTTATATTTTTGTTCCCTCATTTGAGTCTTTTACATATTTTCTACAGTTTTTTACATGATTTCTATTATTAGCATCTTCAAAATCTACGCTCTTCCAATCTGCCCTTTCCTGTGTTCTAAATATAAACACAGAAACAAAGAAATGCATATTAATAAGTAAAGAAGCACAGGTGTGCCTTGCAGACAGCAGGGGTTTAAAGTCTTTCAAGAGTCCATGAATCATTATCCTTACATAATTTATATTGCAGCATTATATGCAAATTCTGTACCACCCCTCAAAGAGCTGAATTGAGACATTTTGAAAGGTGGACACTGGAGGGACACAACATTATTTATTTATCCTACTGCACAGTTGTGATACATGGTGAAAATTCTCAGCCAAGTGTGGAGTCATGCCGCTAAGGAGAGTGGGAGAGGAGAGTATAGATGGTTCTGTGCCACCTTCCCACTCCCCTGGACCAGCCAGGGGCTGTTCTAAACTCTACCAGCTACAGGGGTCACACATGAACTGCTGTGATGGCCTAGAATCAGCAGAGCACTTTGCATTCTACCTTGTCCCCACGTCTCCCTCCCCCGACAGAGGGGGGCGAGCAATTTAAATCCGGTCAATGGACGGATTCCTCTCAGAGGAAAGGAACACTCTGCTATTGTGCTGAGCAGCTGTAATCAACACAGGGCCAAAAAACTGAGCCAAAGTCCGAGTCTAGATGCTGAGGGCTTTAATAAATTATCTTGCATGGGGGCTTGAGGAAAAAAACACAGAAAGACTCTCCCTCCATTTGTGTCCTGTTCACAAATGTAAGGTAAATTTGTAGCCCCTGCACTGAGTGTAGGGACTGCTCCCTTCCCAGCACCTCTAGCCATGGCACTTCCCCACCCCTCACCCCCGCTGCATTGGCTGCTCACATACTGGTGGGAATGTTCCATGCTCCTAAACAGTGGTGCAGTGTATGCACTCCCTTTCCACTCCAGGCAGCTCACAGATGTAGACCACCACACGAAGCTTCCTATGCGTGGGAGGACCCAAGATAGGCCTGTGTTTTCACAGTACAAATTTGGACATTAGTCCATAATTCAGTAAAAACACTTACTTATGCTTAACTTTAAATGTGCTCAAGTCACATTGACTTTGAATTGGACTTAGGCACATGCTTAAATGCTTTGCTAAATAGTGAAGAACTAAGGCATGTACTTAAGTACACCATATAAATGTTTTGCTGAGTAGTGAAGGATTTAAGCAAGTGCTTATTCTTCTACTTATCCAAATATGTTAGGGAAGCTACTTCCTAAGGGCTTGTCTTCACTGCAGCATTAGCTCAAGGTGTAGCTCAAGTGTTACCCCAACCCAAATCGCATCCACACAAAAAAAGTCTCTCAGTCCAGTTAAATAGTGGTTTAATCTTGAGTTGGCTGGCCATCAGGGGGCATGGGTTGAAGTTTGAGTGCTGCTAATGCTGGAGCTAGTAATGTGGTAAGGATGCAGCTACTCTGTCCTGCAAATACTAAGTCCGTGTAGCTTGAGTATTGTTGGGTAGTGTGACTCCTTTCAGCTGAGTGTAGATAACTTCAGCTAACCCTGCAGGGAGAACAAACCTCAGTTTTTTTGTCTTCTCAGCTAAAAAAAAAAAAAAGGTGATTCTTTACAGCGAGATAACAACAAACATGTGATAGTTGTCTCATTGTAAAATCCTAAATGGAGAAAGGGTACTTGTCTGCCCTATAACATCCCCACCGGTGGTTGACCTCAGCTACTTTTCCTCACAGTCAAATTAAAGCTACATTTTTACAGCAGGATAGATAACCTGTGGTAGTTATATCAAGGTAAAAAACAAACAAACAAAAAAACTTTTTTGTCAGTGAAGAGAAGGCCTGTGTGTGCTTTAATTTTCAAACACTCATTTCCATTTTCAAGAATTATTTGTGGGTTGGGGACACTGTAAAATTACCACCACAATTAGCACAATTGGACCCCTTGCTGAGAGTCTCAGCACAGAGGCCAAGGAGTGAATGGGAATGAACACTGAACTACCTGCTGGCTCCCAGAGGTGGTATCAGTGAATTATGGTTCAGGCATACAAGCAGAACAGTGTGAGTAAAACTGAAATACCACTGCATGCATACTGTGTATGCTAGAAGATGTGAGTCACTGTCAATCTGGCAGTTTTCATGAACACAACATTCACTAATGATTTTTAAAAGAATAGCTAAAAAGTAAGGGGTTTGTGCTCCAAGTATATGATTCATCATATTTTTTATTTTTGAAACATCATGAGGTCATGATCATTATGTTCTGAGATTAGATTGACTTCCTTTCTCTTGCCATAAGAATTTTGGTTTCAGCTCGTGATTTACAATTCTCTTCTCTTCATCATTTTGCTTTTCAAGTTTTGTTTGCTCCCCCTGAAATCGGTCTAGCTATTCTTCTTCCATTCCCTCTTCTACTTGCAAAGTCTTTTTTGTATTTTCACCATGTCAGAAAACTTTTTTGAAAGCAGAAGATTACAGGGAATCTTGAAGTGTTTTGTGTTAAGCTTCTCGAGTGACTGCTTCATTTCTCACATCCTTAATTGTAGCCGCACAAAGAGCACTATTTTAATAGTCACTGACCGTTTTTCAGACACTCTCTGTTCTTGGCTGAACTGCAGTGAGCATTTGAGCTTTCCCAAGCAAGCTCAGAGAAGCTTGCTCACCAATGTGAATACACCATCAACAGCCCACTGCAGTTTTATCCAGAATATTTTGTCAGGCACGTTTCAGAGTAGCAGCCGTGTTAGTCTGTATTCGCAAAAAGAAAAGGAGTACTTGTGGCGCCTTAGAGACTAACCAATGCTCAAATAATTTGGTTAGTCTCTAAGGTGCCACAAGTACTCCTTTTCTTTTTGTCAGGCAGGTCGATCACTTGATGCAGACCAAATTATTTTATGCTTGATTAGTTACACAGAATATTTCTACATTTAGTTGTATTGTCGTGGTGCAGTTAGCTGACTAATGACTCAAGAACTTTATTTGCTATCTTCATCTAAAGCACCTGCCCAAGGATTGCAATTATGTAAAGAAATTATTCTATGGAATTAACAATGGAAAAACCAATATCAGGCAGAGAAAGGTCAATAGTGCTTACAAAACAGTCTACGATTACTTAATCAAGGCACTGTAAAGATCTAGCCAGAATACTAGCCATCAATAAAAGTCATATATTGTACACTGATGCACAATTCAGGGACATCAATTGGAATTATGGCCACAATTCAGCAATACACTTAGGGATGTGCTTAATTTACAGCATGTGCTTAAGTCCCATTGACTTTACCCAAGGCCTATACAAAGGCATTGAAGGCAAACGATCAGTGAAAGCATTTTTTCTAGCATCTTTCATTCAACAAACTCAAAGCACTTTACACGAAAATGTGTTAGGCTTTGCAACACTGATATGATGCAGTGAAGTATTGTTATTGTCAGGTGAAATGTATATTAATATTAATACTTAATACAATTTGTAAACCTCTAGCCCTCCCACAGACAAAGAGAACATGCAAAAATTCCCAACGACCAAAAGATAAAATAAAATAATAATAGAAACCTGGAACCAATGTGAAGCACACCTATCACCAACCATCTAAACTAAAAGATTTGGTCACATTCCATCCCTATTTTTTCCATGTATTCTTTAACATATAGCATAAGCTTGAACACTTCATAGGAGGTGCTAACTGCCCTCTACTGCCATTGACCTCATTGGATATTGTGGGTCTTCAGCACCTCCCACACCTAAATAAATGGCTTAACTTCTAGCACCAAAGTTTAAACACTTTGGCTTAAGTGGTGGCCCAAGATCACATAAGAAATCTGAGGTAGCTGAAGGAACAGTACCTAGGTCACCTGACTTCCAGTCCTGTGCTTTAACCACAAGAACAGGAATAGAAAAACAGGGTTCAAGGTAAAGACCATTCACCTCCACATGAATGATGAAAGAGCATCTAGGATGGGATGGAAGAGCACTGATGCATTATTAAGGCCCTATCAAATTCACGGACATGAAAAATGCATCACAGACTGTGAAATACGGTCTCCCCCGTGAAATCTGGTCTTTTGTGTATTTTTACTCTATACTATACAGATTTCACGGGGGAGACCAGCATTTCTCAAACTGGGGTCCTGACCCATAACAGGGAAGTGGGGAGTTTGCAAAGTTATTATGTGTGTGTCGGGGGGGGGGGGCATTGCAGTGTTGCCACCCTTACTTCTGCACTGCCTTCAGAGCTGGGTGGCTGGAGAGCAGCAACTGCTGGCCAGGCACCCAGCTCTGAAAGCAGTGCCCAACCATTGGCCTGGAACGGCAAACCGTGGCGAACTGGAAGCTGCAATTGGCCAAACCTGCGGACGCTGCAGATAAACAAACCATCCCTGCCGGCCAGCGGATTTCCCTGATGGGCCGTGTGCCAAAGGTTGCCGATCCCTGATCTAGGCTCTTCTCAGTGGTGGAAGATGACAGAACGAGGAGAAATGGTCTCAAGTTGCAGTGTGTGAAGTCTAGGCTGGATATTAGGAGAAACTATTTCACTAGGAGAGTGGTGAAGCACTGGAATGGGTTACCTAGGGAGGTGGTGGAAGCTCCATCCTTAGAGATATTTAAGGCCCAGCTTGACAAAGCCCTGGCTGGGATAATTTAGTTGGGGTTGGTCCTGCTTTGAGTAGGGGATTGGACAAGATGACCTCCTGACGTCTCTTACAACTCTAATCTTCTATGATTCTATGATTCAATGGAGCTATCCTGAGCTACATCATTTGAGAATCCGGCAAATTTAGTGGAATAAATTCTATTCCAGATGGAAAATAATCTCTCTACAAAGAGTTAAAAGCATTGCAGATGTCCTGATGTGAAGGAGAACTTGGCTGAACTAGTGAGCAGCAAAGGCAATCAACTTACATTGACTTTAAGGAGGTGGCATTTTGTCAGTTTAATGAGTGTCATCAGACTTGTGCTGGACCCCTATGGTTATGCAGACTAGCCTTAATCATGAAACAGCAGGAAGCACTGAACAAAATAAAAGGTGAGCTATAAGATGTGAGCTGCCTTCTCTTTTTAGCAAGGAGACTTTAGATAAAAGAGGATTCAGAGCTCAGCAGGGTTGTAGTGAAAGTGAGCTTAGCCACCTGGTTCTGGAAACCATGTACTTATTGGTGCTGTGGGATTGGTCAAACTGTTGGAACAGTGAGAGACACAGAAGTGCCCAGTCTGTCAGTGTACATGTGATAGATCAGTGTGGAGAGTTTTGTCTTAAGAAAGACTTGCCTCAACTTTGCAAGGAAGCCTAAGGAAACGGTGCTGATTTTTGCTCTTTAATATCTATTTTTGTTCAGACCTAACACTGCAGGCACTGAACATAATAATAGACCAAAATAGGCATCTGATCCTGATTTCCTAACTCAGGGAAATACACTCAGTGAAATCAGCAGCAGATCAAGAGTCAAGAGTACAAAATCACTCCCTAATTTATTAATCTGAGTCTGTGTCTACACACTGTGTTTTCTTTCCTTAAAAAAAGAGAAAAGATGCTTGAGTCCAAAGCTTCCTCACCTCTTGCAAGTCTTGACATCATTTATATTTAGTTAATAAAAGGTATATTACTTACATCAAGGGTAGTCAATAGGCGGACCATGGGCCAAATCTGGACTTCCAGATGCTTCCAGACCCCGCAATCTTTTTATTTACTTGTTATTATCATTACTGGTTTTTTTATTATTGACAAAAATAATTGACTACATCATAGAGAACCCATAATGGAAGGGTCAAAGAATTACAGAGTTTAAGGCCAGAAAGAATCACCACATCATCTAGTCTAACCTCCTAAATGTCTCAGGCCATTAAACTCCACCCAGCCACCCCCAAACCAAACCCAACAACCAAAATTAGAATGAAGCATTACAACCCTCAAGCCACTAAACTATTGAGAGCTACAGGCAGAGAACAAGTGGGACCAAGGTGCAGAAATGCCTGAGGATGAGCGATGGGGGAGAGAGGCAGGAGGTTCTGGGGGAGGATGAGGGGCGGGAGTGGGGCCTTAGGGGAAGCGGTGGCACGGGGTGGAGCCTTGGGGGGAAGGGATGGTGTGAGGGCAGGGCTCGGGGAGAAGGGGCAGGGCAGGGGTGGGACCTCAGGGAAAAGGACAGGGCCTCAGGGAAGGGGCAGCATGAGGGCGGGAAGAGGTGGTGAAGGAGGGTGGGGCCACAATTCAGGCACTGGTGCCCCCCCACTGTTAGGAAGCTTCCGCCGCCCCTTCCCAGTGTAATGATAGGGCATTGATTAAGTAAGAGTCATGTATCTTGTCATCAGTCTGTGGCAAATTGCTATCTATGGGAGAGATGTGCACAAGAACTAAAGGAAGAACACAGTGCAAAGTGTTTAAAAGAATTCTAACCTAGAAGTTCTCAGGGTTCCACTCTGCTTCTTTACATTTGCATTGATGAGAATTAATCCCAGCCTCGTTTCCCCACCCCATTACATAGATCATGGGTTAGGATTTACTGTAAATTCTAGCAAGCTGTGAGCCTTTCACAAAATTGATACCTAAATTACATAGCTGAATCTGAAAGGTGGTCCACGGGAATGATGATGCACACACTGCACAGGTAGGATGAAATTTTCAGAAGTGTTCAGCATTGGCCCAGCTATGCTCCCATTGAAGTCAAAGGTAAAGTGCCAGTTGACTTTAATGGGAGCAGAGTTAGGTCGATGCTGAGTGCTATGGAAAATACTCTGTACTCCTGCTATTTATATGCTTATATTTTATTGTTGTTTATTTGCAATGCAGCCAAAAAAGTACCCGGTGTCTTACAAAAAACAAAAACAAAAAAACCCTGTTATAGCTACTCAGACTCTTTGCTGTTTGGTAGTTATATAATATGGATGCGGTTATACATATAGCAAGATTATTTTTGCCAAATGAAAAAGTTTGGTCTCTATTATGATATTTCTGTTGCCAAATGTGGGGCCTTTGCTTCTATTGTGATGTTTTACCACTTCATAAATAGTTCCAGAATTTGTCCTTATTCTTAATTCACATGGTGCATATATTTGAATCCATTTTCTTAGTATCTTTCTTTCCTCCACAATTATACAGCCTTCTTAGGCATACAACTGATAGTTAGGGTAGAATGCAGCTGCCTGGATTGTAATCAGCACAAAACAGAGTGACCATATTACATCAATCTTGGCTCATCAGCTGGCAGCAGCCCTGGAGTTTTCATATTGCTGTATAAAAAATTTACCAAGTTCTTGGATATTTTGACCCCTTACATTCCAAATTGAGATCATTTGAAGCAGGCTTTCATGTCATTTCATTTTTAGGAATTGGTTTTGTGCTGCCTTAGTAAAATTCCCGGCCAAGAGATATTATGAGAAATACATCAATGAAGGGTAGATTGGTTTGCTTTTTCCTCCATTTTAGGTAGTTGGGACATTTCATTTGCAAAGCCGCTATATTCTGTTTTTATCTTTCCTGCACTGTTTTTCTCTAGTAAGGGTTCAGAATCAAAACTGTAGATGTGACCACTCCTAAACTTCAGGAGGTTCCTAATCCACAGCTGGATCTGGATCAGAATTTCAGTGCAGATCCCTGTTTCTTTAACAGGGTGAACTAGAATCCCACCTCTGAATACCCCTGAATTCTGAGGTGTTTGATATTCACAAGCGGTTCTGAATTTGGTGAACCGAGCTTACATTTACTTTCTTTGTTTTACTTGCATATACACTGCTAAATTAACATACTTCCACTTTGATTTCATGTTAATGTCTCTTTAAAATGTAGAGATGAATGCACTTTGAACTGCTCTGATAGAACCAAGGCAGTGAGAATACTTCGGCACATACTATCTATCATACCTTGTACTTGTTTATTTATATTGGCTTGTGTTGTGGTGCACTATTTCAAACCCAGACCATTAGCACGGCTTCAACTGGGTTTCACCATCAGATATTTCTGGGTTATCTATGGCAACTGTGACAAGCATGCAGAGGTGAAAGTGGGCTGCTACAGGCCGGTACGGAAAACTGGTAAGAAGTGGACACCGGTACAGGCCCATATGCAGCCGACATTAAAGCTCTGCCACGGCAGTGCTTTAATATCACTGCCCCTTTTGCTCCTCCCCACCAGGGCCGCCGACAGGGGGCGCAAAAGGGGCAGATGCCCCGGGGCCCAGCGATTTAAAAGGCTACCGCAGCAGCGGACAGAGCCCCTGGCCCTTCAACTCACTGCTGGAGCCCCAGGCAGCATGGAGTGGGCAGCACAGAAGGGCTGGCTGAGGGAGGCTGACCGCCAGCCCCATCCTTCTGCCTGAGGCCCCGCCCCTTCCGGGGGCCCAGAGACAGGATCCCGTATCAGTAAGTCTTTTATGTTACTTTCACCCCCGCAACCATGCATCCATCTTTGACCATACTACAAAGAAACTGCTAGATGTCCTATTATTTGTGGAATAGAGAATCCCCTAATGTTTATTTACATGGTATATTACATCTGTCTTTTGTTACCATTTCAATTCCTTGAGTGTAGTGTACTCAGAGGGAATTCTTTGCACTGCAACAGAAGTCTAGTAACAATCAGCTATTATTTATTGTTTATATTACATTACTGCTTGGTGGGGCTAAGTGTGATTCAGGGTCCAGATTCTGAGGTGCTGTGAATAATAATAATCATCATAACAATAAGACAAGAATGGACAGTCTAAGTAGACAAGGTAGAAGAAAGGAAATGACAACATCCCCATATTACAAATGAGAACCGAGACAGAGAGCAAGAGACAAAGAGACACAGAGAGGTTAAGTGATTTGCCCAAGTTAACAGAGCAAGGGTATGTCTACACTACGAAATTAGGTTGATATTATAGAAATCGATTTTTAGAAATTGATTTTATACAGTCGATTGCATATGTCCACACTAAGCGCATTAAGTCGGTGGAGTGCATCTCACTACCGTGACTAGCATCGACTTATGGAGCGGTGCACTGTGGGTAGCTATCCCACAGTTCCCGCAGTCTCCGCAGCCCATTGGAATTCTGGGTTAAGCTCCCAGTGCCTGATTGGGCAAAAACATTGTCATGGGTGGTTTTGGATACATGTTGTCAGTCACCCTTCCCTCCATGAAAGCAACTGCAGACAATCGTTTCGCACCTTTTTTCCATGTGGATGCCATACTGCTTTCAGCAGATGGTGCAGTAGGACAGCTAACCATTGTCATACACCGCTTCCACTGCAACTCTTCTCTGCTGTTATTGTCTCAGTAGCGAATTTCTCCATGTTGTCTGTCATGGGCTTCCGGGTATGTGTGTGCTTCCTCGGGAAATGTGCACGGTGCTAACCGTCGTCCTCCACTGCTTCCGCTGCAACTCTGCTCTCATGAATCCACCTCGCAGGTCCTCTCATCGTTCTCTATAAATATCTATTCTCATGGCATCCGTTGTCAGCCACCGCTTCCGCTGCAACTCTGCTCTCCTGCAGACGCCATACCATGGCAAGCATGGAGCCCACTCAGATCACCGCAGCAGTTATGAGCATTGTAAACACCTCGCGCATTATCCTGCAGTATGTGCAGAACCAGAACCTGCAAAGGCAGGTGAGGAGGTGGTGGCAGCGCGGTGAGGAGAGTGTTGAGGACATGGACACAGAGCATGGGCCCCGGAAATTTGGACATCCTGGTGGCAATGCGGCAGGCTCATGCAGTGGAACGCTGATCTGGGCCCAGGAAATAAGCACAGACTGGTGGGACCGCATAGTGTTGCAGGTCTGGGATAATTCCCAGTGGCTGCGAAACTTTCGCGTGCATAAGGGCACGTTCATGGAACTTTGTGACTTGCTTTCCCCTGCTCTGAAGCACAAGAATACTAAGATGAGAGCAGCCCTCACAGTTCACAAGTGAGGGGTAATAGCCCCCTGGAAGCTTGCAACGCCAGACAGCTACCGGTCAGTCGGGAATCAATTTGGAGAGGGCAAATCTACTGTGGGGGCTGCTGTGATCCAAGTAGCCAACACAATCACTGAGCTGCTGCTATCAAGGGTAGTGACTCTGGGAAATGTGCAGGTCATAGTGGATGGCTTTGCTGCAATGGGATTCCCTAACTGTGGTGGGGCGATAGACAGAATGCATATCCCTATCTTGGGACCGGACCACCAAGGCAGCCAGTACATAAACCACAAGGGGTACTTTTCAATGGTGCTGCAAGTTCTGGTGGATCACAAGGGACGTTTCACCCACACCAACGTGGGATGGCCAGGAAAGGTACATGACACTCTTATCTTCAGGAACTCTGGTCTGTTTCAACAGCTGCAGCAAGGGACTTACTTCCCAGACCAGAAAACAACTGTTGGGGATGTTGAAATGCCTATAATTATCCTTGGGGACCTAGCCTACCCCTTAAAGCCATACACAGGCACCCTGGACAGTAGTCAGGAGCTGTTCAACTACAGGCTGAGTAAGTGCAGAATGGTGGTAAAATGTGCATTTGGACATTTAAAAGCGCATTGGCGCAGTTTATTGAGTCGGTTAGACCTCTGCAAAACCAATATTCGCATTGTTATTGCTGCTTGCTGTGTGCTCCACAATATCTGTGAGAGTAAGGGGGAGACATTTATGGCGGGGGAGGAGGTTGAGGCAAATCGCCTGGCCATTGATTATGCGCAGCCAGACACCAGGGTGATTAGAAGAGCACAGCAGGGCACACTGTGCATCAGAGAAGCTTTGAAAACCAGTTTCATGACTGGCCAGGCTATGGTGCAACAGTTCTGTTTGTTTCTCCTTGATGAAAACCCGCCCCCTTGTTTCACTCTACTTCCCTGTAAGCCAACCACCCTTCCCCCTTCAATCACCGCTTGCAGAGGCAATAAAGTCATTCTTGTTTCAAAACCATGCATTCTTTATTAATTCATCACACAAATAGGGGGATAACTGCCAAGGTAGCCCAGGAGGGTTGAGGGAGGAGGGAAGCATTGGGTGGGGTGATGGATGAAGGGAAGAGGGAAGAACAAAGCTACACTGCATTTCAAAACTTATTGAATGCCAGCCTTCTGTTGCTTGGGCAGTCCTCTGGGGTGCAGTGGTTGGGTGCCTGCATTCTTGGGCACTTGGGTGAGGAGGCTATGGAACTTGAGGAGGAGGGCGAGCAATTACACAGGGGCTGCAACGGTGGTCTGTGCTCCTGCTGCCTTTCCTGCAGCTCCACCAGATGTCGGAGCATATCAGTTTGATCCCCCAGTAGCTTCACCATTGTATCCTGCCGCCTCTCATCACGCTGCCGCCACCTCTCCTCTTGCTCCCACAACCTCTCATCTTGCTCGTCCCTCCTGTCCTCGCGTTCATTTTCTGCTTTCCTGGACTCTGCCATTGTTTGCCTCCACGCATTCTGCTGAGCTCTTTCAGTGCAGGAGGACTGCATGAGCTCAGAGAACATTTCATCGCGAGTGCTTTCTTTTTCGCCTTCTTATCTGCGCTAGCCTCTGGGACGGAGATGATAGGGGGAGCGTTGTAACATTTGCAACTGCAGGAGGAAAAAAAGGGAGAGTAGTATTTAAAATGACACATTTTAGAGAACAATGGGTAGACTCTTTTACGGTGAACCAAGCTGTTAACATTACATAGCACATGTGCTTTCAGTACAAGGTCGCATTTTGCCTTTTATTGGGAGGGCCTGCTGGTTTGGTGTGAGAGATCATACACACAGGGCCGGCAACAGAATTTGGCTTGCAGGCAGCCACAGTAAGCCACAGTCTTTCAGCTTCTCAACCTTCATAACATGGGAGAATGGTTTCAAACAGCAGTGCCCTCCTTTCCCATATCAAGCACCCACTGGGTTGGCCATTTAAAAGGAGGGGCTGCGGTTTTCAGGTTAACGTGCAGCACAAACTCAGCTAAACCCCACCACTACCCAATTCTCTGGGTTGATCGCTTCACCCCTCCTCCCACCGCACGACTAGTATCAGGGAAGATCCCTGCCAGGCAAATGCGAACAGCTTAGCTTGAATGGGCCCTCCCACACCACGTGGCTAAAAGCAGGGATGATTTCTTTTCAGCCACAGGCAAACAGCCCAGCAGGAATGGCCACCTCTGAATGTCCTGTTAATAATGTCCCTGGAAGATTTCCGCTCCATCTCCAGACACATGAACAGACTTTTCCAGTAACTGTACTGGCCATGAATGCATCCCAAGTCTTCAGGGCAAATTAATCATTAAACACGCTTGCTTTTAAACCATGTATTATATTTACAAAGGTACACTCACCAGAGGTTCCTTCTCTGGCTTCATGGTCCTGGAGCCCGCCTTGGGAGGGTTGAGAGGGTATTGGCTCCAGGGTGATAAACAGTTCCTGGCTGTCTGGGAGAACGGTTTCTCCGCTTGCCTGTTGTGTGCTATCCTCCTTCTCCTCCTCATCATCATCTTCCTTGTCCCCAAAATCCTCATCCTTGTTGTGTGATACTCCCCCCTCAGGTGTCCACAGACAGGGGTGGAGTAATGGTAGTAGCACCCCCTAGAATTGCATGCAGCTCATCATAGAAGTGGCATGTCTGGGGCTCTGACCCGGAGTGGCCATTTGTCTCTTTGTTTTTTTGGTAGGCTTGCCTGAACTCCTTAATTTTGACGCGGCACTGCTGCGAGTCCTTGTTATAGCCTCTGTCCATCATGCTCCTGGAGATTTTTTCAAATATATTGGCATTTTGTCTTTTGGAAAGGAGTTCTGATAGCACCGATTCGTCTCCCCATACAGCGATCAGATCCAGTACCTCCCATTCAGTCCATGCTACAGCTCTTTTGCGATTCTGGGACTGCATGGTCACCTCTGCAGATGAGCTCGCCACACTGGCCAAACAGGAAATTAAATTCAAAAGTTCCCGGAGCTTTTCCTGTGTACATGACTAGTGCATCTGAGTTGAAAGTGCTGTCCAGAGCGGTCACAATGGAGCACTCTGGGATAGCTCCCGGAGGCCAATACTGTATAATTGCATCAATGCTACCCCAAATTCGAACCTGTGATGTCGATTTCAGCACTAATCCCCTCGTACAGAAATAGATTTTAAGAGCCCTTTAAGTTGGCAAAAATGACTTTGTCGTGTGGAGGGGTGCAGGGTTAAATTGAGCTAATGCTGCTAAATTAGACCTAAACTTGTAGTATAGACCAGGGCTAAGTCAGTGGAAGGTGCTGAAACCCGATCTCCCAGAATAACTCTGGTGTGATGACTGAGGAAATTATGTCTTGCATACTGGGCCAAATTCATTCTTAGTATAATTCCACTGCAGATTTTATTAGATCTTCCATAAGCAATCTTGGGACATTTGAAGCAGGAGGAAAAAAATTAAATGCCAGAGCTATTGTATGTGATAATCAAACGGAAAGATAAAACAGATGTTTAGAACATGTGTTTACCAAAGGGAGAAGTTTTCTGGCAACATAAGCAATAAGTCTGTGACATAAATCAAAAGACTTCTCCCCTTCACCTGTTAAATTTTGTTTGTTGAGTAAAGAACGTAACAGAAGTGGTTCACACACATCTTTGCATTGAAAGATAATTTCATGCATTTAACTGGAAAATACTTGCTAAAGTCTCGGGTCAGAGGGCAGCTTGCTGGAAGGTGCTCAGATTATTTTATGCCTGTTCTGTTGCCCAACATATTTCTATTTTACAATGGTATCAATATGTTGCATTGATATGATAATGACTCATGAACAGCTTTTGTACTTGCAAGCATCATGTACCTGTCAAAGGTTTGCATTTACAGGGAATCCTAATTATTCTACGGAATTAACAAAGATCTAACTTATCGCATCCAGCAAAAGTTCAATAGAACTTGCAAAGCAGTTCTTGGCAGCACCAATTTATGAAATTCAAGTAGTGCAAAATCAGCTTCCATCTGTTAGCACAGATAAAGCAACAGTTAATACACTGAAAAGATCAAGTAAGCATATTGGCCAACAGTCAGTAATTAAAAGTAATTGCAAAAAACCCATAGTTTTCTTGCCTAAAGAATATTTTCCTCAAATCAGGGGAAGTGGAAAAAGGAGACAAGAAATGAGGCTTCCTCTTTCTGTGAGCCTTCCCCCCTACCCCCCCACAAGGATCCTTGTGATCCTATATTATATAGCTATAACAGATATATTTTATTTTAAACAAACACTAAATAGAATTGCTGGACAGCTGTATTGATGGTAAAATAACATTTTGGCTTACACCTACTGGTGGTAAGGGTATATTTCTATTCTCTTTTCAGCACAGTTATTGTGGAAGTGAAAGTTTAACTGGCATGGAAAGTCTCCATCACCTGTAACAAGGTAAAATAGGTCAGGCCTGCATGAGACCAATTGAAAAAAAAAATCTAAATAGCTGGAAGACAGACATTTAAAAAAAGCACATCACCACAAAGCTGAAAAAGGCTGGAATAAAGGAGAGGGAAAAAATAGGAAGGCATCATTCTTACAGTGGGAATATGGCTTTGGTTAGTATGGATTGCACAGCCGTGTCATAATGGTATCACACTGTAACCCTGTTTTCTTTATCAGCCATTAGTAGACATGGATAACTAGAGATCCTGTACTTGAACTTTTAGGTTACCCATTGGTATTCATAGATTCATAGATACTAAGGTCAGAAGGGACCATTATGATCATCTAGTCTGATTGATGTCAGTGGTGAGTATCCAGCACTGCATTCTATTGTGTTGGCAGTATTGTTATAGAAATCTATTTGAATGTTTTGAACATTGTTTCTTTAGGAAGAATGTTAGGAGGGTGAAACAGAAAAGACAAGATCGCTGAGATGAGAGAAAGCATGGCCATTAGGGATTAGGACAGCCATTCTATTTGCTGCCTAGGCCAGCAGAAGGGAGATGAGCAATGTATGTATCTCTGCCTGACTAGAGCATCCCCTGGGGCACTGGGATGAACTTCTCAAGCAAGAATCCACCAGCGATGTGGTACAAAGACAATATACAATGGTCTCTAGCCCATGGAAGTTTGAATGTCAATCCCCATGATATGCCCGGTTTTTGTTTTTTGTTAAGAAAAGTTATACCATATCTCTAGAAAAAGTCTTAGTAGAATCTCTCACCTGTTTGGACTCTACCATCACGTCTTTGACTTAAATTAGTATTAGTTGTTGTAGTAATAATAGTAGTAGTATTACCGTAGTGCCAAGAATGCCTATTCATAGACCGGGACCCCAGGGAGCTAGATCAATAGTCTCCAAAGTGGGGGGCGTGCACCCCAGGGGATGCGCAAGACCATCACTGGGGGTGCGTGGCAGGAGGAATGCTCCCGAAGGAGCCCTGCTGGCACGGCAGCAGCAGCACTCCTGGACCTTTGATTCTTTGGCGGCACGCCAGCGGCAGCTCGGCTCTCCCCGCTCCCTTTTCGGCGGCACGCCAGCGACAGCTCGGCTCTCCCCGCTCCCTTTTCGGCGGCACGCCAGCGACAGCTCGGCTCTCCCCACTCCCTTTTCGGCGGCACGCCAGCGGCAGCTCGGCTCTCCCCGCTCCCTTTTCGGCGGCACGCCAGCGGCAGCTCAGGTCTCCCCGCTCCCTTTTCGGCGGCACGCCAGCGGCAGCTCGGCTCTCCCCGCTCCCTTTTCGGCGGCACGCCAGCGGCAGCTCGGCTCTCCCCGCTCCCTTTTCAGCGGCACGCCAGCGGCTGCTCGGCTCTCCCCGCTCCCTTTTCGGCGGCACGCCAGCGGCAGCTCGGCTCTCCCCGCTCCCTTTTCGGCGGCACGCCAGCGGCAGCTCTTCTTCTTCTTCTTTTTTTTTTCTTCCCCAGAGCTGGCCCTGGGGGTGTGCGATTCAAAAAGTCTGGAGACCACTGTGCTAGATACTGTAAAACACAGAACAAAAAGACAGTCCATACCACAAAGAGCTTACAATTTACCTGTAAGCCAAGAGACTGTAGATAGATGCAGATAGACAGAGGAGTCAGAGGAAACAGTGAGACAGTATTGGTTGGCATGATAGGCAGTGATATCACTGCACCAGCAGCCTACCTGTTGTCAAGTTTATAGCAAAGGAAAGTTTTAAAGACGAATTTGAAAGATCATCATGAGTTAGTTTTGCAGATGTTCATAGGCATGAGGGACAGCATGGGAGAAAGCACAGGAGTTCCTGTTTGAAAATGTGATACTGGCAATAGCATCTGGTATCATGGGCCAATGAGAAGTGGCAGTCGACATCTTACTAGTGAAAGAGAAATGATGGGTAGGGTGAGTATAAGCTGTGAAGCACCTAGAAAGTGAAGATAAGTAGCTTATGTTTGATGCAATAGAAAAGGGGGAGCCTGTAGAGGGATTCAAAGCAATGGGCTAGGAAAAAGATCTTTGCAGCAGCACATGTGTGGGTATAAGCGGGACAAGATTTCATTTGTCAAGGCCAGAGAGAAGGATGTTGCAGTAATCAGGCTGTGAGATGATGAGAGCCTGGAAGAGACTTTTAGCTGTGTGACTGTATGTGTAGAAATATGATGCACAAAGAATCTGCAAGATTTGGTCATAGCCTGTATCTAAGGTCTTAGAGAGATGTTCAAGTCAAAGATGACAACTAGATTATGGGTATGAGTGACAGGTAGGATGTTATCCACAGTGATCAAGAAAGGTAATGGGGGACAGATTAAAAGTTCTGTTTTAGTCATGTTGAGCTGACTGCTAGCCATCCACAAGGAGATGTCAGAGACAGGCAGTTAGGGACTTATTCCTTCACCCTCTTACTTCCCTGGTCCTCCTCGCATGAACAGAGAGCAACAATAGCAGAAGTCCAAAGGTGCAAACAATTCAATGTTTATTGGAGTGAACTTCCAGCAAGCATGATTCCAGTTTCCTTCCTTAGTGTCCCCCTTCCCAGCTCTCACACCACAGAGGCTTACCTGTGTCCCTGTTCCCATTTTCCCCTTTAGCAAAACATGCTTCCAATTTCTCCACCCCCATTCCCTGTTCCCATTTTCCCCACACACACCCACTCACTTCCTGACTATATAGTAAAACTTGAGTTCTGCTTAGCTATACCTTATCCAATCATTTTCCTGAAATTTAACTAATCAATCCTAACATATTGTAACATGATTATGTAACCAATTATATCCCACCACCTTAATTAGTTTACACCCAGCAAAATTAACTATACAGCAGACAGGAACAATCACAGAACCAGACAGAGATTATACAGACAAACAATAGCAAAGTGAAAAGGAGTACTTGTGGCACCTTAGAGACTAACGAATTTATTAGAGCATAAGCTTTTGTGAGCTACAGCTCACTTCATCGGATGCATACCGTGGAAACTGCAGCAGACTTTATATACACACAGAGATCATGAAACAATACCTCCCCCCACCCCACTGTCCTGCTGGTAATAGCTTATCTAAAGTGATCATCAGGTGGGCCATTTCCAGCACAAATCCAGGTTTTCTCACCCTCCACCCCCCCACACAAATTCACTCTCCTGCTGGTGATAGCCCATCCAAAGTGACAACTCTTTACACAATGTGCATGACAATCAAGTTGGGCTATTTCCTGCACAAATCCAGGTTTTCTCACATCCCCCCACCCCCATACACACACAAACTCACTCTCCTGCTGGTAATAGCTCATCCAAACTGACCACTCTTCAAGTTTAAATCCAAGTTAAACCAGAACATCTGGGGGGGGGGGGTAGGAAAAAACAAGAGGAAACAGGCTACCTTGCATAATGACTTAGCCACTCCCAGTCTCTATTTAAGCCTAAATTAATAGTATCCAATTTGCAAATGAATTCCAATTCAGCAGTTTCTCGCTGGAGTCTGGATTTGAAGTTTTTTTGTTTTAAGATAGCAACCTTCATGTCTGTGATTGCGTGATAGCAAAGTGGGAACTATCATGACAAAACAATAAAGAAGTGAGGATTCCACATCCCAGCTATTGATAAGTGAGTTCTTGCCAGACAGGATGCTATCAAACTAAGTTTCCTTTTACATTTTCTAGGCACTTCCCTTTCTCTGGAGGCAATAGGCATTATCAGGACAGGATTGTATTCCTAACAGCCCAATTGCACCTTATTTCAATTTGACTAGTTTGGAATGTGAGGAGGTGACTGATCGCTTCCCAGCTTATGGCTGTCTCTGCTGCTTAGCCAAAGGCCTTAGCCTAAGAACAGGGCCTCAGACTGTCACAGTAAGAGAAGGCCCTTGCACCGGCAGACAGTGATTTTGATTCTTTCTTTTATACCTTTATAACTAGCTAAGTGATAAGAATACACCTAAATTAGAGTATAGGCCTTTACAGACAGGTCTGAATATCTATGTCCTAACACAGGCCAAGCTCTTAGATTGGACAGGAGACAGGTCTGGTGCAGAGAGATCTGTAAATTGTAAGAATAGAGGTGGTAATTGTATTTGTGTTTGCAGAAGAGATTGTCCAGAGATTAAGTAGGAGAGAAAGAAATAGACCGAGAACAGAGCCCTATGGAACCCCCACAGAAAACTGAAGCGGGGGACAAGTGAGTTCCACCAAAGAATGGTGAAGGCGTGATTAGAGAGGTAGGAAGAATACCAGGAGAGGAAGGGTATGGAAGCCAAGCACTTGATTGCAAGAATAGCATGTTTGACTATGTTGAAGGCAGCTGACAAGTCAAGGAGGAGGATGAAGTACCTGGGAACAGGTCATTAGAGACTGGTCAGAGCAGTTTCAGTAGAGTGCCAGGGGTCAAAAGCCACATTGGAGAGGGTCTAGGATGGAAATGGAAGTAAGAAGCTCCAGACAGCTATTGTAGACAGCATATTCAATTAGCTTTGAGATGAACAGGAGAAGGAAGATGGGGCAGTAGATGGAGAAACAAGTGGGATCATGTGTGGGTTTTTTTAAGATGGGAGAGACTAAAACATTCTTGTATTTGAGAGGAAAGAGCCAGAGGAGAGTAAGAGGTTAAGGATAAGAGTCAGGGAGAGGAGGAGAGGGGCACAAGGGAGATCATGAGATGAGCTGGAGGTCTCTGGAGCATGTGCATTAGAAGAGGAAAGCAAATGAGAAAGTTCTCTATCTGTGACAGGAAAGAAGGAGGAGAGCGTTGTAGGGGCAAGGGACGACAAGTGAGCTGAGAAGAGGGAGGAGGCCATTTCATACTTTGTCAATTTTCTCTTGCAGGAAATTGATGACATGCTGTGCAGAGTGAGAGGTGGAGGGGGCAGTCTGAGAAGTGAGTCAAAGGTGGCAGAAAAGCAGCTGAGATTACAGGCATGAGACTCAATTAAGTTGGAGAAGTAGAATTGTTTAGTGAAGAAGGTGGCAGAACTGAGGGGGTCAGGGAGAGGACACATTTATAGTGGAAGAAGTCAGCCTGGTCACAGGATTCAGTTCACATGGAAAGAGTTATTCCCGCCTATACTTGCAAAATATATTGTATTCTGACATGAGTGGGGTTTTTTTGTAATAGATTATTGGTGAAGCTATGCCCTTTCGAATGAACCATTTTGAATAGCTGCATCTTTCTGATGTTTTTTGTTTGGTTGAGCAGTTTTTCCTCAATCTATACCCTGGAATGAAAGGTCAGTCAGCCACTTTAGCAATCTGCCTTAAAGATTATGGGCGGACAGCAGCCATCATAAATCTTTTGGTAGAAAAATCAATAAAATTGGAGTTTAATGCTGACATGCAACAGTTGTTTCCTTATTTAGTGGACTCTATGTTCCAAACATAATCTATTTAAAAATCAGTTTAAAGGGACATTGGTAGTCAAATTAGTCCCCAAACTTAGGTTTGGTTAAATAAAGATTTGACAACTCTAAAATTAATAGAAAGGTTTTCATTAGAGCTGGTCAAATTTCTGGAATGAAAAATTTTCCCACTGAAAAGTAGGGTTTCATAAAAAAAATCTATTTATTTTTAGGAAAATCTAATTTACAGCTAATTATTTTTATGGGAAATTTAGTTCTGAATAAAATTTTCATTTTGTTTTGTTTTTTGAAAATTAAAACATTTTTGAAATTGCAGATCTTCCCCTCTCTTTCTCTCCTTTTTCTTTTTTTTTGCCAGTAAGTGCAACAGAGTGAATGTCTAGTGTTTTCTTTGTTTGTTTGTGTTTGGATTTGGGGGGAGGATGCAGTCACTTCTTCCTTTTTCATTTTTAATCTTTTCTTGTTCCTCCTCTCTAATTTTTGAAAATTTTCTCCACTTAAGAAAATGTATGAAGTTCTAAAAGAAAAAAAAAAACACTGTAATTTTGTCCCTTTTCAAAACTTGAGGAAATGCGGGAAGTTTGAGGAAGAAAAGATAAAAAATAAGAGAAAAGAAGAAAAAGAAATGTAGGAAATCTAAAACAGTTCAAAACATTATTTTGCAAAGAACTTTGAAAAAAATAAACAAAGTTCTATTTTGAACCCAGCAGAACAAAAACAACTTCACAATGTCAACATTTTCTGCAAAATTGTTTCCCCATATTTTTGACCAGCTCTAGTTTTCAAGTTTATTTGTTTAATTCACAGCAAATAGATGGTTTGTGGGATTTAGATTTTAATATTTCTTACAGTGTTTGAATCTGACACATTTCAGTATCTTATTAGTGCAATCATAAAATAAAATTGACTAAAAACAAAAGCTACATGAAATGCAAAAAGTTAAGACATCATACCTGGTAAAAGTGAACTTCACAAATATTATGCAGTTTTATTCATATAAAATACTATCGTTATATATTGAATTATGTGTATTTTAAACCCCTGTTTCTTTAAGACCACAAACTAATTTTGCTTAGACAATCTAATAACTTTCAGATGGCACTGACTTCAGTCATTACTGGTATGGATTTGAACTGATGGCTTAGAAGCGAAATGTACTGTATATCTTAGTCTCAACCCTTTGAACAATCCAGTCCCCGCTGAATCCACTGACAGCTTAATAACATTCACATGATGCATTTTACCAGTGATCTATGTATTAATTGCTCCATCATTGTAATCTATGCTGTGGCATTTCTAGGATGAGCTGAGGTTTGCAAAGGAAGTTTTGAGGCGTACCAACATGCTGGGAATCTGGTTGCAACCTCACCGGTTTGCAGTAAGGCTTGAAAACTAAAAACAGACACTAGAAGTCACATTCTCAGCTGAGGTATATCACATGGAGTGATACCAATTTACACCAGCCAAGTATCTGACTCTGTATGTCTGAAAGCAAAATACACCCAAGAATGAATCTTCTTGACTGTATAACATTTTCAGTCATAAAAACCCAAACAAATTTATGTTCCTGTTACCAAATGACAAAAATAGGAGTGTTCTGAGTTCACTCGTGTTCAGCATTGAATGAGTAAACACAGAAGGCAAAGTACGTTTACCCAGCCACCCACCCACTTTGGTACCGAGGTACCAAACCTCTAAGTGCAATGGACTACTCCAGCAGACTAGCAAAGTTGCTCAAATAGCCTGCCTGCTGAGAGTCTGGGAAGGTGGGAAGAGAGAACACTGCACCCTATGTAAGGGTGGTACAGCAACCACACTCCTCCTCCGCTCCTGAAGATGTTATTCCTGCCTCTGTTCAATACTGCAGTTCACTGCCTTAAGTGAATGCTTGCCACTGCTGCTGAAAGTACCCATTACACTTGGGAAGATCCCCCCTTCCTGTTGAAGATAACAAGATGTATGCCTGAATGCTGTGATAATAAGGCTATTGATATTTTAGTGCTGGATTCTGAGGACCAGTTTCAGAGGTAAGTCTAAGGAAATCTAAGTTGTTGTAACTCCCTCCTTTTCCCAACCCCTGCAGAATGTAAATCACACCAGTTTAGACTCCTTAAGGCCTTATCTAGACTAGGAAAAAGCTGTCTCTTTTAAATGTTTTGGTTTACTAATTTTAGTTCAGTGCTCTTTAAAAACATGTTGGCACCTAGTTCTACCCCTTTAAAACTGCGCTGATGATGGGCTGCTGAAGATTGAGACTGGGCCCAGAGTTTGATTCTCCATTTCCTTGCACCTTGAGAAGCTGTTTACACTTTGTAAATTGGATGCAAAAGATTCCCAAATCAGAGTGGTAACATTTGTGCTAACTTTGCTCGTTAGCACTCACATAGGTGTGACAGGTGTCAGAGTAGCAGCCCTGTTAGTCTGTATTCGCCAAAAGAAAAGGAGTACTTGTGGTACCTTAGAGACCTACAAATTTATTTGAACATAAGCTTTTGTGAGCTACAGCTCACTTCATCGGATGCATTCAGTGGAAAATACAGTGGGGAGATTTATATACACAGAGAACATGAAACAATGGGTGTTATCATAATGGGTGCCACAAGTACTCCTTTTCTTTTTACATAGGTGTGAATGACCTCACATAGTGAACTGCACTGGAGAACCAGGGCTTGAGTGTATTTTAGACAATTGCTGTATAATCCTGTTTAACGTTATTCTGTTAGTTTTACAATGGCTTAGAGACACCTTCTCCTCACTCTGAGGAGATCTTATGAATTACAATCCAATAAAACCCAATTCTCATTGCACACTCTCTTTAATATCTCTTTCTTTGGATAGGAGTATGCAAGAGTGTTCTGGTTAAAACAAATCCTCTAGCTCTGTCCAGCAGAGACATCTTTAACAAAGACCTGTCTATGAGGGAGAGGCCACCCAGTATTTCTAGGCTCACTCAAGGAGTACCACACCTCAGTTGCAGGCATAGGCCAAGCTGTCTCTAAAACCTCACAAGATGAATAAGATTCTTTCCTTGTCTGAAATACATACAGGGGACTTAGTGCTCAAATTTGTAAACACTGAACAAATTCCTACCATCAAGTCATGCTCCAGCAAGGTACTCAGATAAAGATGTGTGTGTGCGTGCGTGCATGTGTGTGTGTTGGAATATTGGACTCCCATCACAAAGGCCAGCTAACAACAACAAAAGCTATCACTACAGGCCAGATACTACATTAACTGGCATTGTGAAAGAGGAGTAAGGAGGCTGGTTTGTGAGTCCTTTGGTACCAAGCAACAAAAAAATAATAATAATAATCTCTTGGTCGGGGGTACTTCCTTCAGGGACAAGGAGCACGCTCTTTAATGGAGGGACCTGGAGATCTGCATTTATGTGGCTTTGGTTTCTCCCTCAACCAGCATCAATGGTGCACAGCAGCTGCCGCTGGAGTAGCAGTATCAGGGTGTCTGTGCTACAGCCCTATCTCCACGTTGGAGGAGTGAATTTTGCTTTCCCAACTTACCTGCACAATAGCTGCAGAGAGCCCAGTTATGGCGACTCATGCAGGAAGAGTGGGTATCCCCCAGCTAAACAGAAGTGAGTAAAATGTTTGTATTAGCATGATATTTTTTTCTACCACAATCCTAAAATGCCTCAGACACAGCACAGCAGAAGCACTATCACAGTATTTGAAATACCATCTTTCTTTTAGAAAAGAAAATTTGGATAAAGAAGAAAAAACAATGGGAGCTGCGGGAAGCGACGGGAATGGTGAACCGCGGCCACTGGGAGCTGCGGTGGGCCTTGCCTGCCGACGGTCAACTGCAGCAAAATGTCTTGTGGCCCACAATCAGATTACCCTGATGGGCCACATGTGGCCCGCGAGCCCCTGTGACTAGATGAAATCACAGCGGTTCCTTTGGGCCTTGGAATCTATGAATCGATGAGCATCACAAGATACTAGAATTACATTATGTGCCAAATTTAGGCTTGGCAGAAGCAAGCACAACTCTACAGAAGACAATGTGCCCACTTACTCCAGCCCAGGATGTAAATTAAAGAGGTTTGTTTGAGCCTGACAGTAGGCCCACTACTTGACTGACAAATAAATATAGGAACAAAAATAAGGTAAGTTTTATAACTAAATTATATTATATTGATATGATATATTACAATATATTTTAAAGTCTGTGTTTTTCTTTTTTAAATACTGGAGCCCAACACTCAGGAGCAATCCAACAATAACAAACAAACTGGTATATGCTGCAGGCAGGGGGAATTGCTATACAAATAGATTTTGGTTTCAAGTTTGTAAAGGTTGTTATAAAACAGCAGTAAGGATTTAAAAAAAAGGATTTTGAAAATGAGAAATATCTTGACAGAGTCCTTTCAAGCAATAAGACACAGCAGGGTGTGGGGCTATAGTACTGCCTAATAGTTGTTAATCTGAATAAATAATATGTTTTTAATCATCAAGTGGCATTTAATTAACCTGCAATAACTGGCTTATTAATTCTAAATTAAATCATTATTTGAAACACTTAATTTAAAATATGAATGAATATATTTTCCTGCTATCTCTCCCTCCTGTAAGGTATCTCTGTGTTTGTAATGAATTATCAGTTAAGGTCCGGCATTTGCTCTCTTGCTTGCTCTCTCTCTCCCAATGAAAATCAAGGCCAGGTTTGAAAAGCTTCATGCTGTCTGTTAAAGAGGACCAGCAGAGCAAAAGACGGGAAATTCAAAAAGCAGAATAACCACATGACCATATGCTCCATGGGACACTGTGATTTTTTCCCCCCACACGTACTCCATAAATCCCCCAGTAAATACTTGGGGGCCAGATCCTCAGCTGGTGTAAATAGGCTTAGCTACCAGGGACTGACATTTATTTAATCATTTCTTGTTGGTTGCTCTCTGATGTTTGTTAAACACTGAGTGTGTGCGCACAGTCCTATACAAACTACAGAAAGAAAAAAATCCCTGCCCCAGAGGGCTTACAATTGAAAGGGCGGGTACCAAAAAGAGGAAATAACGTGGTGCTCTAAGGTGTTTCATATCAACTCACTTCGGGGGCCATCAAGGAAGAGGTGATCTGAAGGAGGGATTTGAATGAGGAAAGGGCAATGGACCAGGATCAGGAGATGGTCCTGTGAATAACAGGAAGCATGAAGAAAGGTTCAAGTTCAGCAGCAGGCAGTGAGTATTATGCTGAAATTGATATCACCACACCGTGTAAGCACCGTAATTGTTTACAATTTTTACAATGTGTCTATATGTAATAGGGTGTGATGGGCTCAGTAGCCTCCCTTAATGAGCCAGTTCACTCTATTACCCTGTAGAACGTCTATCCCAGAGTGTGCTATGGCAGCACAGCACGACATAGACTCGATGTCTACACACAAACAAGTTTAGTGTGAGCCTGAAACACATTGTGCAATTGGTGCAGTGTAAAAGTAACATGTTTTCTATTTACAAAAGTAACCGGGTGGATACAACAGTGAGCAAAACAGGCATCTGTTTTCTGAATTGATGTTATGCATGTTGTGGAACTTGTATTATATGTGTCATGAAACATATGTGTTATTTGGGTGTCATAGAACATGTGTCTTTGCATTCTGGAATTTCTGTTTCATGCATTCACATTACATAAATGTATCATAGGATTTATGCTGTAAATGCTGGGAAATCCATATTGCAGTGGGCAACTGGTGTAGCAAAGTCCTATTTATTATATCTGTATACTGTAGAATTTTGTTTTCATTTTTTTCTTCTCATTTTTATCATGTGTGTGTCAACTTTGATTTGTATGTACTTGTATGTGTTTTTCTCTTCTGGACCATCATCATCCATAAAAAATCTTTATCCAATTGGGGACTCCCTTAAAGCACTTCTGTTATTAGAGCAGAATGTTAGTGTCATTAATACCAACTGTCCACATGCCAAGAAACACTTCAGCAGCTCTAAATTGTAAGTGGTCTATTGTTTTTTACATAGACGAGTCAAAATCTGATTGCAAACATAGAAAACTGTAAAGTTGTAATGGTGGGGGATTGATCAGCACAGAGTCTGCTTCATGTTTATTGATTCAGGTAAGCAAGTGAGTACAAAGTCCTTCCACAACTGTACATGGTTCCCAGGAGATTTATCCCCAATCCCCACTTTCCCCTTGAGGTATGGAATGGGGTGGGGAGGAGGTCTTGTTTTTAAAGGCAAGTCCCCCAGTACAGTGTTTGCCCCTGTAATTTTAGCATTTTTCTTATGTCTATTTTTACCCTTATTCTTCCTTTCCCCCCTTACATAAGCTCTGTTACTTTACAGCCATTCACCTTTAAAAATCTGCTGCTTCCATGTTTCCTGTTTTTTTCATGGCAAGCTTTCCAAGGCATCTCCCTTTCAAGCATCAGCTGTAATCAATGCACATTAAACTCCCAGTCAGAGCTATTCAGCTCTCTGAGGTGTGGGAGTTAGAGGAGCGATAGAACCTCACCAGAAGAAGCTGCCTTTTAATCTTCATCAAGGGGGACTTTGAAACAAGTTCAGGAATTTTAATACCAGCATATCTCTGCACTAATGTAGCATTTCACAGGGTTTCCGCAATAACTATTGTTGGGTCTTCTCATAAGAGCCCTATAATAGCCATAAATATTCCTCAGGAGAGCGAGATAGACTCTGAAAGGCCGATAATAGCTATCATAAATGAATAATAAAATGCAGAAAGGACAAGCCACCATGAAAATGGCAACTGAGTAAGATGACGTGTGTGCTGTATGTGAGTTAATTGTCTGAGTTTTATATTTACTGAAAATTCCAACCGTTTTCTGTTGTGTCAGCAACATTTACAGGGAAAACAGCATCTTCTGTAAGTTTAGGGTATAGTGCAAAAAGAGGAGAGCATAATACAGTTTTAAACCTACAAAGCTGTGCTTTGTGTATTTTTGTTAAATAAATTCCTGGAAAACCAGCTTCTGGAAGTTTCAGTCAGGGCAGCACCTTCGTCATTCTAAATGTATTAAATTAAATGTGTATTATTCACCTTCATGCTTCTGGGTATAAATCAACCTCCAAATTAGGGGGTTAGAAAGAAACTAAACCTATGGCAGGTGTTTCCATCACTGCCTACATAAGGGTTCATGCACCTTCCTTAAAGCAGCTGGTACTGGCCATTGACAGATAATAGGATATTGGACTAGAAGGACATTAGGTCTGATCCAGTCCAGAAATTCTTAAGGGTCAGACTATGACATCCTTACTTACACTGAGTATTATCTTACTCCAGTCTCATCAACTGGAATTGGATGAGTCAGTGTGCAGGGTACTATTCAGCTTGAGACAGAGTCTCACCATCTGGCCCTACCACAGCAATAAGGCACCTAAGGATCAGATTCCGAAACACTCATATTGAGTTATACCCCGCTCTTAAAGTAGTCCCATTTAAAGCAGGAGGACGCTTATGGAGTAAGCTATTCAATGTCAATAAGGCTATCAGAATCTGGTACTCAAATAGGGTTTAAATATAACTAATTAACAAAAATAATATTTAATAAGGTTCAATTATTATTTCATTTTTTAAAAAAATTACCAAAGAAGAGAAAAAAGAAAATACATAAAACTTGTCCTAGAATCAATGGATTCAGAATAGGAGAAAGGAAGAAAATAAATAAATAAAGCAGATAGCATACCAGTCCAGACAGGAATAGAAGAAACCTCAGTAATCCCAAAGAGAAGAGGAAGGAAGGCCTCTTTTTCATAGACTTTAAGGTCAGAAGGGACCATTGTGATCATCTAGACATTCAAGTTACAGAGAATTCACCATTTACACAAGTTTTAACTGCAAGTGACCCGTGCCCCATGCTGCAGAGGAAAGTGAAACCCCCCACAGGGTCTCTGACTATGGGGAAAATGCCTTCCTGACCCCAAATATGGTGTGCAGTTAGACCCTGAGCATGTGGGCAACAATACACCAGGCAGATACCTGGGAAAATAATTCTCTGTAGTAACTCAGAGCCTTCCCCATGTAGTGTCCCATCTCCAGCCGTTGGGGATTTTTGCTACTGGCACTTGCCGATGGGCCACATACAACTGTAGGCAGTCCCATCATACGATCCCCTCCATAGACTTATCAAACTCAGTCTTGAAACTGAGTAGATTTTTTTGCCCCCACTGTTCCCCTTGGAAGACTGCTCCAGAACTTCACTCTCCCTTCACCTAATTTCAAGCGTAAACTTGTTGATGCCAGTTTATATCTATTTGTTCTTCTGTCCACATTGGCATTTAACATAAATAACTCCTCTCCCTTCTGGTATTTATCCCTCTGATGTATGTATAGAGAACAATCATATCTCCTCTAAGCCATCTTTTGGTTAGGCTAAACAAGCCAAGCTCTTTGAGTCTCCTTTCATAAGGTAGGTTTTCCCTTCCTCGGATCATCCTTGTAGCCTGTCATAAATATACAGGGAAGGGTAAACCCCTTTAAAATCCCTCCTGGCCAGAGGTAAAATCCTCTCACTTGTAAAGGGTTAAGAAGCTAAAGGTAGCCTCTCTGGCACCTGACCAAAATGACCAATGAGGAGACAAGATACTTTCAAAAGCTGGGAGGAGGGAGAAAAACAAAGGGTCTCTGTCTGTCTATATTCTGCTTTTGCCGGGGACAGAACAGGAATGACGTCTTAGAACTTTTAGTAAGTAACCTTGCTAGGTATGTGTTAGATTATGATTTCTTTAAATGGCTGAGAAAAGAGTTGTGCTGAATAGAATGACTATTTCTGTCTGTGTGTCTTTTTTGTAACTTAAGGTTTTGCCTAGAGGAATTCTCTATGTTTTGAATCTAATTACCCTGTAAGGTATCTACCATCCTGATTGTACAGAGGTGATTCCTTTACTTCTATTAAAAGTCTTCTTGTAAGAAAACTGAATGCTTTTTCATTGTTCTAAGATCCAAGGGTTTGGGTCTGTGGTTACCTCTGCAAATTGGTGAGGATTTTTACCAAACCTTCCCCAGGAAGTGGGGTGCAAGGGTTGGGAGGATTTTGGGGGGAAAGACGTGTCCAAGCTACGTTTCCCAGTAAACCCAGATAAAGTTTGGTGGTGGCAGTGGAAATCCAGGGGCAAAGAATAAAATTAATCTGTACCTTGGGGAAGTTTTAACCTAAGCTGGTGAAAGTAAGCTTAGGACGTTTTCATGCAGGTCCCCACGTCTGTACCCTAGAGTTCAGAGTGGGGAAGGAACCTTGACATAGCCCTTCTCTGCACCTGTTCCAGTTTGAATTCATCTTTCTTAAACATGGGAAAACAGAATTGTGCACAGAATTCCAGATGAGGTCTCATCAGTGCCTTGTATAATAGTATTACATTTCCCTGTCTCTACTGGAAATACCTTGCTTGATGCATTGTAGGACTGCATTAGTTCTTTTCACGGCTGAATCACATTGATGGCTCATATTTATCCTGTGACACCCAGGTCTTTCTCCTCCTCTGTTGCTTCCAACTGGTAAGTCTGCAGCTTATAGCAAAACTTCTTGTTGTTAAGACAGCAAGAGAGAGACAAGACAAATCTCAATTTTAGGAAACAACAGCATTGAAAACTCTTTTACAAGGAGACCACATTTCGTCTTCCTTACAGCTGGAAGGAGCGTTAGGACAAACCGCAGGAAAATGCATTTCCAGGGGTGACTGAACTATAAAAGAGAGGGGCAAAAAAAACCCCAAGTTATCTCTCTCTATCCAGTTCTCTTTTCCACCAAACAAGACCAAAAAAAAAAACCTATAGATTTTGGAAGCAGATCCTGACCTCACATTTGATCAGCAATATCACTGGCAAGAATATAACCTTGTACCAAGTCTAGTTTATTAAGTTTAGAAACATTTTATCTTTTTTCTCCTTGCAATCATTTCTGACTTTAAAACCTTACATTTGTACTCTCTTTGTAGCACAATAACCTAAATAAAAATCTCCAGTAAGGCTCTTTTTAAAGGAGAAGGTCTTGGAAATCCCTAATTCCCTTCTTTTGAGTTTTTTTCCAGTGTTCCTATTTCTGAGTATTGCATTCATCTTCAGCATTTTGAGTATTAAAACAAGGGTAATATTGTTAGGGGGCTTATTCCTTCACCCACTTACTTCCCTGGTCCTTCTCGCATGAACAGAGAGCAACACTACCCAAAGTCCAAAGGTGCAAACAATTCGATGTTTATTGGGGTGAACTTCCAGCAAGCATGATTCCAGTTTCCTTCCTTAGTATCCTCCTTCCCAGCTCTGACACCACAGAGCCTTACACCTGTGTCCCTGTTCCCATTCCTGCCCTTAACCAAACATGATTCCAACTTCCTTACTCCCATTCCCTGTCCCCATTTCCCCCTTTAGCAAAACATGATTCCAATTTCTCCACCCCCATTCCCTGTTCCCATTTCCCCTTTTAGCAAAACATGACTCCAATTTCCTTATCCCCATTCCCTGTTCCCATTTCCCCCCCCCACGCCTACTCACTGCCTGATTGACTGCAGGCTATATAGCAAAACTTGAGTTCTGCTCTGCTATACCTTAACCAATCATTTTCCTGAAATTTAACTAACCAATCCTAACATATTGTAACATGATTATGTAACCAATTATATCCCACCACTTTAATTAGTTTACACCCAGCAAAATTAATTATACAACAGACAGGAACAATCACAGGACCAGACAGAGATTATACAGACAAACAATAGCAAAGTGGGAACTATCATGACAAAACAATAAAGAAGTGAGGGTTCCACATCCCAGCTATTGATAAGTGAGTTCTTGCCAGACAGGATGCTATCAAACTAAGTTTCCTTTTACATTTTCTAGGCACTTCCCTTTTTCTGGGGGTGATAGGCACTATCAGGACAGGACTGTGTTCCTAACAGCCCAATAGCACCTTATTTCAATGTGACTAGTTTGGAATGTGAGGATGTGACCGTCCACTTCCCAGCTTATGGCTGCCTCTGCTGCTTAGCCAAAGGCCTTAGCCTAAGCACAGGGCCACAAACTGTCACAGTAAGACAAGGACCTTACCCTGGCAGACAGTGATTTTGATTCTTTCTTTTATACCTCTATAACTAGCCAAGTGATCAGAATACACCTAAATTTTTACAGTACAAGCCTTTGCAGACAGGCCTGAATATCTAAGCTGTTTTTAATTGTGTGTGTAATTTACTAATATTTAGATATGTTTAACCTCATGCTGCCTCTCTGGCTTGTTTTGTGAAGTTGAATGCACAGTTGCACAGAGGTGATTTGTGTTTCTTACAAACTATATTTCAAATGGTAAACCATGGCACCCCAATGACCATGTGTTACAAGAACATGTGTTATCCATCAAAGATTATGGTAGGTAGCCATAAAACTTAGTTTCATTTTCTTCACTGCTAATCTTTCGAGAGTGTAGAGTGCTGTTGATGTGTTTTGCTCTACAACCCATGGATTCTGGTCTGCCCTCTTCAAAGTTCACATTTTGCTTAGTATGTTGCTCGTCTGAGGTGCTCAGTGTCAAAGATAAGAACATCAGACTCCCACGTTACCTGTAGGAAGCTATGAGATGTGGAGTGCCCTCACGCAGCTCTTGTTGAAGAGAAGAGCTCAACAGTTTACTAGATTGGGCCTTATGATAGACAGGAATAAGTCACCATGGCAATATACAGCATGAAGCCACAGGAAAGGGGAGTGTGAGTTTGCGGTCAGCTCCCTTTTATATAGTGAAGAGATGGTCCATCTACTGAATTCCTTTCTCCTCTCTAATAGTAACAAAGCAATGGTATGCTAGCTGCAAAGCCAGGCCTCAGTATTACATACACATAGACCAACATCAAAATTGTTGGCTAAGGTTTGCAAAAACAGAAGCCTAAAGTTAGACTCCAAAATTTATATTTAGGCACCCGCCTGATTTTCAAGAGTACTGAGCAACTCATACCCTTTTTATCTCAGGATGCTAGGAGGAAAACACAAGAGAGGAAAGGAAACCATCTGTATTACAGGACCCAAAGCCAGGCTTTTCCCATCCCACTGATCCCAGCTCTCATTGAAGCCAACTGAACTTTGACCTCAGTGTGCATTGTAAGATCAGTCCCACAATAGAAAGAAAAAAAAAAAACCAAAACACTTACCACAGTATTGGAGCTATGAAAACAATAAATAAGAAGAATTTTAAAACTTTCAACAAAATTGCATGCGTCTTGACACATTTACCTTCTGTCATCAATACAAGGGGTATCGTTGAAGTCATACGGGGCCAAGATTTTCCAAACTCAAGACCCTAAAGACAGGGTCCTAAATCCATACTTAGACACATGCTGAGCATCCAACAGCTCACAATGAGATAAGTTAGAATCTTCACAAGGTTTCCATAAAATCAGAATATCCTAATGCGCTGTCTCAGACCATCTTTCTCTGGAATTGTATCCATTGGTAACCATCTGCAGATTTGCGCCTCTTATAATTTGAACAATGTGCTGACATAATATAAAATTGCTTCATTACCCAGGCTCAGCAAGCCCAGTAAATGGAGTCTGCTCTTTCTATCTATCAGGTTTTCAAAAATGATGGTGCCTGTAATCCACCATGGGACAGACATCTGGGGATCACATGGGCACCATCCATACTTCAGGACTTGGTTATGATGCAGGGAACAGAACTGAGTATGAATTTACCAGGCCTTCTTATCTAATTCCTACATATGTCATTTCCTGTTTAGAAACAAAATGCAAATCCAGTTTCACTGACTTTGTATGGTAAACTTAGCAGCTTTTTCTTCCAGCAAAATAATGATACTTGCATAGTTTCTATTTTTAAATTGTTCTTTGTCAGAATTTTAAAAAACTCACAGTGATTCAGGAAAACAATCTGTGTGTTTTTCCCCTCCTTTTCCTCTAGGGAACTCACTAAATTTGCAAGTCAGACAAGCCAGCAATGTTCACCTCCACAAAACTCTATAAAAATATTATTTCAAGGGAAATTCCTTGGAGGAAATCCTTTAAGAAATGTGACTTCATTAGTAACTAATGTATTATTCTAGTCTATACTTCCTACAATCAAGCTCATTTTGAGACTGTTCAATGTATTTTATTTGTATTCTGAACAACTATTTTCAGTGCAGTCAGGCCACAATAGACCTGATCCTAAAAATGGGGTAACGGTGTTTGACTTTACTGCATTTTCACATTCACACCGCACTGGATAATAGTCAGTCAGCACTTGCTTTATTAATTCCCATTGTCAGAGGTTTTAAGCTCTATAATAAAGCCCTTTTCTTAGCTCCAAATTGTCATACACAGACTCAGCCCCTTGATGCTTAGATAGCTCAACCTACAACCTACACACATAGGTAAGCAGATTTTGATAAAATATCAGAGTGACCCTTTAAGTTAGGTGTTTATTTCAAAAAAGAGGGAAAGGATCCCTCAATTGCTTTGTTGTTTGTTTTGTTATTTTCATGGCTTAGAAGACTTATTTGTTTCCTCTTCTATTGAAGAAGAGCAGCAATTTTATAATGATAATTGTAAGGCCTCTTTCCATATATGGAGGCCGAGTTGCCACCTCTCTGGGAAATAATCTGGGAATTCTGTTCCTTCGAAACACAGATTCATGCAGAAGGGAAATGGTTCCATTTCCATGTCTCCTGCTGGCTCTGGCAAAGCCCTACTTCTGCACTGTACTCTCAGGGTTTTCACCAACCACAGCTAGACCCAAAACTCCTCCCAAAGGGCATTTTGTAATGTAGAAGGGAGAATGGCGATAGTTATTATAGACTCAGGCTATATACACTCATGGTGATCTCTTCCACCAGTTTGGGCAGCGGAGAAAGTTGTGCAAACCTCTCCACACTGTCCTCTCTTTTCACCCCTATTTGATTCTGTGGAACTGGACTTCACGGATCGGTTTCCACGAGATGAAATGGGCATCAAACCATGAGGAGTGTCATATGGCCAGCACGTCCCTTAGTGGTGGATCAGTAGAGATCCTCGATCCTCTTCTCCTTGATTTTGCCGGCTAAATAGCAGTAAAAGAAGCTAAACATATATGCAATTCTTTCCCAATCTTACTTTTGTATGTCAGCACTTGTTGTAGTTGCCCTACGGATATTAAGTGATTACAAGTGGGAGGGAAGTTAGTCCATACAATTGAGAATGGGAGGGATCTAGCTGGCCAAAAGATAATCTCTCTATTAAATTGTGGTCCACATTATGAAAAAATGACCATTTGTGTACCATTGCTTTAAACAAAAATCTAACTTTTCATATCACTAAGCAACTTTAATGTACGCATACCCTACTGTCCCATTTGCATGATGGCCCTGTAGCCAAGATAGCAGTTGCTTATGTGGAAAATTACTATTAGAAAAATAGTTAATGTATTTTTAATGCTCTTTTAATGTTACTTAGAAGGTAGAAAAACAGAGGAGACTTAGCAACACACTGCATACACATTGTAGAAAACCATCCTTCCCTGACAGATGTACAGATGACTTCATAGACTACTTCCATCTCAGATATCTAAGGTTAAATGTGGGCTCAGGTACAGTCAGGTTAATTAGCTCAGTACTTTCAGCTTTGCTGGATTAGTGAACAATGTATGCAATAAAAAATTAAAAAGATAGGTAGTCTGGTTCTGGTCACAAAGAAGCCATGTGATGTGAAAGATACACAATGTCATCTGAAACAGAAATCCGATATATACTGTTCAAACTGCAATAGGATCATGTTGAGAGTAAAAACTATAGTTTAGAGCAAAGGTCTTATTTGTAACCTGAAATTTAATACAGCTAAACCAAAGGAAACTTTTCCCTCTGTAAGGATTTAATATGACAAAGTTATTGCTCCAGCTGCTTCAGGCTGAAGTACAGATAAAGGTAGATACATTAAGCACAAAGCCTTACATCAAATCATATCATCTTAACTGCATTATATGCAAGGAGGTGTGTCTCTACAATAATTTTCTCTTCTTTTTCAGGAAAGAATGCTACTGAACTGTGTGCACTTACAATTTTTGCAGTCAGTAGCAATTCTCTCCTACATATTCCAATGACATCAAGAGTCTAGAGCTGACAAAAGCACCTGGGTTTTCATTCTCAAGATACAGAGGCATGTAGTAAGAACATAGTTTCTCATTAGCATGTATAGTATGAATTCTGTACTAGCAAATCAACACAAGCAATTAAAGATAACAGAAATAATAAGCATCTATAAGACATAGAATCACAGAAGTGTAGAACTGGAAAGGACCTCAATAGGTCATCTAGTCTAGTCCCCTGCACTCAAGGCAGAACTAAGCAATAAGTAATAATAATTTCAGTGAGTTTCTTGGGGTCAAGTGTTTTGTTTATTATTAACGAATATAATGGTGAAGGGAATAGTTTTAACAAAAAGTGAAAATGCAAAGCACTTTAACAGATAACAGCTCAGTAAATTTAGGGTCTAGTTGAAATACAAAATGATGCTCCGTGAGACTTTTTGTACTACCTACCCGTGCTGCTACTCTCTTAAAATGTATAAAAAAGTACAATTGATATAAAACTCATAGAAATCAGCAAAGAACGGGATTTTAAACCATGTTCCACTGTGCAAGATTGGAGTTTGACAAGTATATAGTAAATGGCTTTCTCCTTGACAGGTTTTGTCACCTAGGAGAGCAATGCATTCTTGTTTATGGAACTCATATTCAAGCTCTGGAACTCATAATGTCTAACTGCCAGAACTCTTTGGTAAAATGCAGAAGACTTTTAATTTATCATAAGACCTCCTTTATCTTGATTTACAGACAAAATATTTTCATGCTTTTAAAGAAAGGCAAGCATAAGAGATGTTGTTTTCCTGACAAAGCTTTTGGACATCGAAAACAGGGGCAGTGATTTTGATTCTGACAATGGGAAACCAGCTGAAATAAACACAGTTTCAGCTCTGTGATTCATGTTAAGATGCGGGCGGGGGAGGGGGAAGTTAAGGAAGGGGGAAGAAATTCTGCTTCTGGATGCTCTTTTGTAAATATTTTCTTGTGTAAAATCAGTCTCTAGCCTTCTTAACTTCCATTCCTTGTGGGAGGAAAAAGGACATTCTTATTCAATTCTGAGCCAAGTTTTCCAGTGATACTGGGAGAGGGATAGCTCAGTGGATTGAGGGATCTGGGGCAAAAGGGCAAAAATTGGGGCTTGGTCCTGCTTTGAGCAGAGGGTTGGACTAGATGACCTCTTGAGGTCCCTTTCAACCCTAATATTCTATGATTCTAAGAGTTCAGTATTTCCCACTCCGTGACCTGTCTCCTATAATCACAGCTTCTCTCATAAGTGCTCCTCATCCTCTTAAAATAAACTTGTCTGAGCTTGGGAGTCAGGAGATATGTATTCAGATCCTGGGCTCTGACAATGACTTCATTAGGGATCTTTGACAAGTCACTTTGGCCTCAATCCAGCACAGCACTTAAACACATGCTTAATTTGAAGGTAACTAATCATGTGCTTAATGTTTAACACCTGCTTAAGTATTTTGCCCTATGCACTTTGTCCCTCAGTGTTCCCATCTGTGAAATAGGAATAATAATACTAGCCACAGCTACCTCACACACACAGGTGTTTAATGTGAGGCTTAATCAATTAGTGTTAGTGAAGCAATCTCCCGATGGCTGAGCCACTACCGTGCATCTTGAGACAGTGAGAGACCATGGTGCATCATGAAAGACGTAGTCTGGCCAGGAGCAAGACCCATAAGAGACGGGGACATAAAGGACCTTGAACTATACCTTCCATTAGGTTGACACAGAGACTGACATTGATACAAAACTAAATAGTCTGACATTTCCAGGCCAAAATTCTTCTGAACTTTTTGCTCTGCAAAACATATCAATATTTAGACTTTTCATCCCGATTCTGGATCAAAACAAATGTCAAAATATCAGAATTCCCCATGGGGTAGAAATTCTATTTTTCAATCATCTTTAGCATAGCGTATTATTATTCACAAACAGAAGTTAAAAAACACTTAAAAGAATTCTGGAGGGATAACTTTAACGTAGTTTATTTTGTCAGTGAGAGTCCCGGTGCTGCTGGTATTCACATAAATGCTTCTTCTTTTTTTTCTGCAAGATTCCAAAGAATGAAAGGAAAAGAAATAAAACAATACACAACACAACAAAAAAGGAAAGAAACCAGAAGAGGCATTGGGGATTGATTTGGAAGTACTTCCTGAGATTTTCTAAATGCTAAGCCTTCTATTTATATCTGTGTATTTAACATGCATGCCTTAGGGAGCTCAGCGGTTGGAGCACTTTAAAAAAAAAATCTATTTTGGATAATCATGGAAGGCATTCTTTAGTCTTTCCACTTCCATCTTACTAGTCAGTGTTTGCTAAAAGGGGTCATGGGCTTCCTAACAGATGTGACATTCCAGGGCTGACCTTTCATGAGAACAATAGAGTGAAATACTTGGATTGTGAGGCAGGAAATATTAGTTTTTCCCTGCAATGCAGTTAAAGTCCCATCTTTCTTAAAACCAAATTTATAATCTACATGTGGACCTGGCAACAGATATGTATTCAAGTGTGATATCTTGTTAGCAATACATAAAGTGAAGCTAGGC
This sequence comes from Lepidochelys olivacea, assembly GCF_965140295.1. Taxonomy (NCBI): domain Eukaryota; kingdom Metazoa; phylum Chordata; order Testudines; family Cheloniidae; genus Lepidochelys; species Lepidochelys olivacea. The sequence continues at coordinate 68,497,305 of NC_140411.1, read as the reverse complement.
TCCTGAGACAAATTATCCAGCCCTTCCTAATGAAAATATTAATGAAATCATCTGTGCTAATAAAGTAAAGATCTGCAACATATCGGCAACCATTAAAATTGACTTTATTAATGATTAGACACCATATGATCCACCGAGAAAACAACAACAAATATTGTATGGTTAATGCTTTATAAACAGTAACATTTAATATTGTATAGTGATCTCATCTGTTTGTTCTTAAGGAAACTCTGTGGAAGCCTTGTAATGGCATCACAGTTCAGGCCTGTAAATTACATTATGTTCCTAGGACCCAAACTTTTATGTGAAGAAGAGAAATTGGTGCAATCTCCAGCATGTATTTTTATTGCGTGATCACACCTACTTTGATCGATTCTGGCTTCCTTCATAAGCTGAGCAGAGAATGGGCTGAAAATGAAGAAACATCCTTGTATTATGATTGTGAGGGTCAGCATATTGCAGGATTTTACTTAAAATAAATCTTGTTTCATGGACACATGGATTGGCATGGAACTTTGACTCTGAGTACATGGTTCTAATAAGGGGCCATATCCTGCAACTTTTACTCATGTGAATAAGTCTTTGCAGGTGTAGGCACAGGGGTGGACTATGTCAGTGGCTTTTTTCCTCAATACAAATAAATTGATATCTGAGGTATGAATTATTGTATTTTCCCCAAGTGACAGCCAGAGGTTACAACAGGGGCTGGGATCAAACTAGAATAAAATCTCCTTTTTCAAATGTATTTCTTCAGTTAGAAATTATCACCAAGAACTCAACGATATTCTGAATAACTTTTTATATTATGTTTGCAGTGCTCTTGTAGCCATGTTAGTCCCCGGACATAAGAGAGACAAGGTGCATGAGGTAATATATTTTATTGACATTACAGAAGTTGGTTCAGTAGAAGATATTACCTCACCCACCTTGTCTTTTTTATATTATGTTATATTATCACAGTAGCATCCGTCACCAGCACACCCTTTTGCTCTGTGTGCTGTACAGATACTTAGGAAGAGCACAGCCTTTGCCTTGAAAGAGCTTTGAATTAAGGCCTTGATTTTCCAAACATTTATGAGCATGAACAGTCCTACTGAGTACAGTAGGACTGTTTATCTGAAGGCTGGGAAAAGGGATGCAATCAAATATATAAACATCACACACACACACACACGCTTTTGCCATTGTTTCTGTTATAATGAATAAATAAAGTAAGTGCCTACTGTTAGCTGCCCGCAATTTCTTACAGGCATGTAGTAGAGGTTTGTCTTGAGGAGGAAGGAAGAACAGTAGCCGCTGTTCAGGGTGGGCTGGTTGCAATGAATATTTGCTGAAATAAATCATTAAAAAAATTCTAAAACTCTGGAATCATCTCTCTAGCTCCTCATCATTAAAAATGAAAGTATGTGATGTCTGCATTAAAAGCTATCTCCAGAACAACTGAGAAAGTAATAGAGGAGTGTCCAGTAGCCATCTGGTCATCCCAAGGCTCTAGCATTTAGACCCTGTTAGCCCTGATCTACCTTTTTAATTTAACTCTCTGATGTCAGTGGAAAGTGCTGACACATGCACCATCGAGCCACTTTATATAAATCTGTATTAATACTCTTACGATCACCCAGTACTCAGAATCCAGGATTAAGGCTTTAAACCAGATGAAATATATATTGGGATTCCCCACAAGTTTTTTTTTTCTTTCTATAATGCAAATGTGTTAATGCTCTGACCTCAAAATTGAAAGACCAAATACAAGATGGCTGTCAATAATCTGCCAAAGTACAGTTCATCTAGCCCAGGCACTGAGAAAAACAGGACTCTTCCCTACCCCTCTCCCCTGCACAAAGATAACAAAGAGAGAAATCAAAGGGTTATGTCTTCACAATAAGATTTTTTTTAAAAAAAAACCCCTTTCATTCTAATCACGATTTGAGATAATACAGTATTGTACTACTTTTAGCATTATGCCTGTTATTGACACTATTCTACAAAATACACTGTTTATGAAACCTACAAATAGTTGAAAGAAAAGATGTTTACAATATGGTGATGAATATTAAAAAATGCTGCAGCATTAGTCGGACCTGCTAGCTGTTTATAATAAATAAATAAATAAATAAATAAAATAAAAGCTTTCTATTCCTATCATGCTTTTCATCTATAGATCTCCAAGTGTTTCACAAACTTGGGAAAAGTTATTCTCTCTGTTTTACCCAGGGGGTAGCCAAAGCACAGAAACATTAAGTGACACGCTCAAAGTCAGTGACAGAGTACACTGAACAGAATTCAGGATTCAGGACTCCCAAATCTGAGCGAAGCACAGCTCATATGACCACGCACATTAGTGCTATTAGATAGACAAATAGTTATCAAGTAAAGAACAATCTGACTGTCCATCTTGTTACTCTTTCATTTCTCCTAGAATTTGAAAATGCTGTAGTTGTGAGTCCTCTCTTTGTATCTTAAAAGTTATTTATGAAGCTACATACACAACTGGGTGAAATAACACCTGTGTGTGAGTAAGAGTTGCACAGATAATTTAGAAGGTGCCCTACTTGAAGTGCTATTCGCTTCATCAACATACGGATGGTACACCTGATTGTCTAACTGTGACTCAAGAATACCTTAATACCAACTGTCAAGGGGATTAGAGGAATGTCCTGATTTTGATACATACATTCTGGTTCACCAAATAATGTCTTGGGAGGTCTTAATGGAAGTTGGGGTCACAATGGATATTAATATAATTGTGAAATGTATGTACAGCTATTATGTAAGGAGTTATGCATATATACTGAAAATATTTTCTTAAAGTTTGTATCAAGGTATGAGTCACCAGCAGAGGTGAAGAAACTGGTTCTCTGACAGCCAAGCAATGTTTATTCACACCTCTCTGTTGGGATGTAAATTAAGCATTGTAAGCTAACACAACGGATGTCCATTTACAGACGACGTAAAAAACAGATGTGAAATCAACAGGAAAGCAACACACAGGAAAAAAAAGGCATGTCTGGTTATCCTCTCTCTGAGTACAGACAATGAACTTTGGGGATATGTGTGGAATTCTAAGAAGATACCCCTCATCTTGCAAACACAAAGGATACGAGTATTGCCAAAGCAAATGTATTGTAAACGTGCTGTATGATATTTGAGAATAACCCTTCAAGCTGTCAGTCTTGTTGCCAGTACGACTGTGCAACAGCATTAACCAACAGGAGCATGGACTTATTTCAAGCCCAGGTGCTGAGCAAATTGAAATGCATGAGCTCCTTGTTGAGAAACAATCATTCCCTCTGAGGCTCTTATTGTCCTCATCACTTCATGAATGGTGCACACGGTGAATGTGCATTTATTTTCTTTGCTGCTAACATTAAACATGCAAATTTCCAAGGAGAGAGACCATTTCTATCTCCTCCTTTCTGCGCAGAATGCTCTCCTTATAAAAATACAAAGTAATGTATGGCAGAGCTGCTCTGGAGGGTTCGACAGATATGGCAGCAATGGTAAATAATAGCTAGACAACAATTAGCCTTTGACTGACAGAGTTGACTGTGTCCTAGTACTCTATGAAAAATGTCATATATACAAAGAAACGCACAATATTGACATGTTTATACTTAAAGTACTTTGGAAATTATATTTAAGGCTCATTGCAATTAGGGATTTCTTAAACCTCACATTAGGGCTATGTTCTTTTCTCTAGAGGCCTTTTCCCCAGTATATATACACACACATGAAAAATCATTACTCAAAAATAATTCCAGGCCAGTTGTTTGCCAAACATTTTTATATCAACGCTCACAAGCATTTTTAACAGCACAAGCATTATAGGTATAGTTCCTCATATCTATGAGTCTAAAAATTTTGCAACCATTCACTTCACACCTTAAATCGTGAGAACATACCTATGCTGTATATAATTATAATATCAGTTTTTGCATCTGGGTTAACTGAGGTCCAAGTGTTTAAACAAGATCAAACCAGCGAGTCAATGGCAAAGCCAGGAATAAAATTCAAGAGTCCAGACTCCCTGCTTTAACCACTAGACAACATACTTCCTTCTTTTGTAGAAATGGCATCATTAAAAATATAACATTCACTTCTCAGGTACATAGCTTCTTATGTTTATAACAGCAGGTACCAAAGTAACACAATTAATGCAGAGTGGTGAATACGGAATGTTGGATGGGACCCACAGTGAGTGAAACATTTTCAGTTAGGAATTTTCAAACCTTTTCATTGGTTGGACCACATCTGCCAAAAAAGCTTGTCTCATGTACCACCATGCTTGCCGATCCCTGGCCTAGGGAATAGCCGAGAACACCTATTGTGCTACGCACTGTAGACAATTTCATGACCCCTTATAAACATGACCCCTTATAAACATCCACAAGGGATCACGGAAAACCTCTTAAGGTATTTAAAGATTTATTATATAAATGTGAGCATGTGCATAATCCTTGGCAAGATCGAGGCTTTGGTCACAAATCTCGAAGGGAGCAAATTTTTATTTGGAAGAATATTTGCAGAAAGCAGAAGCTTGTAGCCCATTCTCATGGTTTTATCAATAATCTAAAACTAGTTACTGTTTTTCTTAAAGCCACAAAGCTAGATTCACAAGCGGACACAGACACCTAACTGCCACTTTAAGCACCTAAGTCCAACATTTAGGCTCAGTGTCACTCATAAAACCACCACTCAGCTGCTACCAAACAATCCCCATGGTGCCTACATTTCTGACCGTATGCATGTGCAAAGCTGCCTAAGTCCTCACACCAACAAATTAATGAAAATCTCAACCTATTGTTTGCAGATAGTTTGTGAAGAGAAAAAAGGGCTGAGTTATTTGGATAAATTATTCATAATGAATAATTTTACTAGCTTCAATAGGCAACCTACAGCAGATAGGGGCAATTTTAAAAATTCCAATCCTTAGGTCGTTCAAGATAGGGGGGAAATATTTTTAGTCTCAGTGCAGGACAACAGGAAAGATTAATCCATCACTGATAAGACCCTTTAAGACACAACTTTTCCTGAAGTGAATGTTTATGGATAAAGTATAAATCCTTTAATTATAACAGCATGATGAGTGCTGCTATTATTATTACAGTCAACATGTCTCTAAGGCAAATCCAAAATGAAAAAAAAAAGTCTTTGTATTCTTTTACTAATACTGTCTTATTTAGAAAAAGAATAAAGACATTTTCTGTGCAAATTAGGGTTCTAGTCCTGCAGCTCTTACTCATATCGGTCATCCCAGTGAAATTAATGGAATGACTCAACTAATTATCTATTTATGTCCTTTGGCCTTGATCCAAAGCCCACTGCAGTCAATAATAATTGGTTTTGGATTGAGCCATTATATTGGCCCACTTACTGTAATACCAGAATGTCTGTTGTGGTCACATGAGTAAGGAGAATGGCACTGGGCCCCTGGGACCACATTTTTAAAGGAGTTTAGTCACCTAAAGATGCAGATAGGCGCCTAATAAGATTTTCAAAAGTGCCTGAACATCGTGAACATAAAAGGTATTGAAATACTTTTTATAAACAAAATTCAAAATGCAACAATTAGCTTTTGTCTTAATTGCTAATGTTTAATTGAACTCTAATGCCATCAGGCCACTCCAGTCCAGTTTTGCAAGAGAAAACACCTGTAAATTGTGCTGATACAATGGGATTTGGAATAGGAGGAATTCAAAGGCCACTCGAAACCATCTGCTACCCTAAGCATGACATCATCACTCCAACCCCCTATTCACAGGCCTGGGGCAGCAAATTTGGCTCAGCCATTCCTCTATTGTGATGGAGGGCACCTGGGCCAAATTTCACAGAGTGGCATTGCAACCCAGTGCACTGGTTCACACCGCCACTCAGATCTGGCTTAGCCTCCCTCTATCACAGGGGTTCCCAAACTTGGTTCGCGGCTTGTTCAGGGTAAGCCTCTGGCCAGCGGAGAGACGCTTTGTTTACCTGAGCATCTTCAGGTACGGCCGCTTGCAGCTCCCAGTGGCCATCGTTCATCATTCCCAGCTAATGGGAGCTAAGGGAAGCGGTGGCCCGGCCCACGCCACTTCCCACAGCTCCCATTGGCCAGGAACGGCGAACTGTGGCCACTGGGAGCTGCAAGCGGCCATTCCTGCGGACGCTCAGATAAACAAAGTGTCTCACAGCCCGCCAGGGGCTTACCCTGAACAAGCAGTGAACCAAGTTTGGGAACCCCTGCTCTATCATGATGGAGGGGTGGCTGGGCCAAATCTGCCACCCAAGGCAGCTGCCTAATTCATCACTAGAGCGACCTCTGGAAGGATCTGAGTTTTTTTCCTTTCAATACTTCAGTTTTTCAAGACTCACTGCTTTTTTCTAAGAGTCCCAGCTCTGAAGGCCATCAATACTCAGCTCTTTTAGTGTCAAGATAAAGCCATGATCTGTAAAACAGTGGAACAATGGTTGGGCCAATTAGATCAGCGATAATACTCATGTGGCAGAACAAGTATTAATAAAAAGCCCAAAGAAAGGGAAATCTTTTTTTAAAATTCTTGTTATTTGAGTGAATGCCTAGGTCTGGAGTCTGAAAAAATATTCCTTTCCCTTGAGTCTAACTCAGTCTGCTAGACAGGCAGAGGCTTCTACTGCCCCCAAAAAAGTGAACCCAGTAATGATAGTACAATATAAAGAGAAACTACACCTACACATTATATCCACTGACCAGCCGTAAGGGAAATGGATTAAACACAAATATGCATGTAATGTCAGGAGATGTATAAGGGAATTGTTAAAGGGGTTGCCATGACTAGTGCTTGAAGCCACCAAAAAAATTCAAATGTAAACTATTAATCATACTAGAAAAGAAGACATAAAAAGTAGCCTGCTAGTGAAAGACTAATAAATAAAGACTTTTAGGCTGGCAATTCCTTCCAAGGAGCACAAAGGAAACTATCAAACACAGAACATAATGTGTTAAAAAGAATCTTTCACTATAAAAGCCAAGTTCTAATCTCAAACATGTAAAGTGCATTGCAGTGTATTTTGAAAAAAAAAAACCTCCCTTGCAATATTGACAGAAAATAGGCAACATATTCTTGGTTCTGCCACAAACTTCCGGATTCATTGTTATCTTCAGTTACAGCTGTGGGTGTTCATCACCTTTGAAAATCAGACCCTGAATTTTAGCACCCCAAAACTGAGGCATACAAAATTACTCAGTATCAGTTTCTCCCACTGCAATATAGGGAGGATACTACTTTCTTACCTCATGGGGATTTGTGCGGATTAATTAACTATTATTTGTAATGTACTGATGTCCTCAGATGAAAGGTTCCTTACCATAGTGTTCCTAGACAGTGGAGAATCAAGCCCAACGTTCTAGGGCACTTTCACAAGAGCCCCCTATTATACTTTTATTGATGTATTATTTAGAAAAGGTGTAGTCTGTAGGCTAATATAGGCATCCAGGCAACATCTTGTGCTAGAAAGCTCCGCCTTGATCAGCCTCGAAATACCCCATATGTCTGGGATTTAAAACTTTTGGTGCACCACTCATCCTTACACTGTAAAGTATCATTTCTCTGCTTCATCCACATTGTTTCCGGTCTGGCCTGTGGATTGTAAGTTCTCTAGGATGGGGACTGACTTCTTCATCTCTTGTTATTTGTAAAGTGCCTACCCACAATGCTTGACAGGATTCCTGCAACAACAAAATAAATACAATAATTAATGATGATATTGTGCTATGAAAATTATTGTCACTGGGAGTTTGACATGTGTGTCTGAATGAAAAATGTGGGCCACATCCTTGTTAGAAAAGTAACTCTGCATTTATATAATATGATTTTTTTTCCTCAATACAGGCAAGTATGGCGCCTGTGTGTTTAACCCTCTCTACTGCTTACCAAACTCCACAATTATCTTTGTGTCATTGCTTTTTAGTCTTGTTCCTCTGATAGGTCGTAAAACCAAAGACAATTCTATTCTTACTGATCAATTGCCCCTGACATCTTGCCTCCTCAGCTGTGTAAGCTCAGTGGTGATGGAGTAGCTCAGCAACAGTTTGATGCCAGAGATGCCAATCTGGTTGTAACCTGGGTATGGAGCTGAAGCTATCTTCATGCAGAGTGTTGATGGTCTCCAGTAATGAAGCCAGACACATTCCCCAGGCTGGTGTTATTAGACCTAATAGAATTGACCATGGAACACTGCTGACTTGCCTGTGGGAGCTTTGGGGCTGAAAGCACAGGGGTTCTTTCCTTCGTCTCAGAGCTAGTGGTTAAAGCAGATCAGAATCAGAGCAGGAGACAATTTTGGTGTCTGTCATTAGAGGTCTTGACGTTATGTGAAAACGGGACTGGAGAAACAAGAATAAAATGTATCTAAAAAAATGTCCTGTCCCCATGCAAGCCAGTGAAACAAATGTGTGTGTGTGTGTACTGCATGGATGTATTTGTGCACAGCCTGTGGAGCTAGGTAGTGGGCACATTCCTGGTGCTCTGCATCCCCATTCTTATAAATGCTGTTATTTAGGCTCAATGGGGAATGTAAAGTAATGAAAAAAACAAAGAAAACGTGTAGGATTAGCCAGCAGTTCTTCCTCAGGACATTTTTAAATACTCAGGTTGAATTTTCAGGAGCTTTAAAGACATTCCAAAATACAGCTTTCAGTGAAAATCTGATTGCATAGCTCTGGTCTTTCCCCCCAACAAAAAAGGAAAGCTGGCATTGTGGTCTCTGTCACACAAGAGTAGGAAAAGAGGAGTTAATAGATTAATATATCCTCCCTCAGAGGCATATAGAGAACTGCTAGTTTATTCATCTCCCATCATCAGCTGCTGATTCTCAATCTGTGGGTGGGAAGATTAGAAGGGCCAGAAACTTCCCAGTCAGGCACAAGATTTTGATGCTACTCACATATCAGATTCCCCTGCAGGGCAAGTCCTTTCCTCCCAAGCAAGAGAGAGGGAGCTTTCCCTCTGGCTTTTAGCAGAGAAAGTGGAGCTATTCTCTTCCATGTTCTTATTACTTTCCCCCTCTGTTCAGAGACATCCCAGAGGGTAGTGTAGGACAACTGATTATCTAAGCCAAGAAGTCTTACACGCAGGGTCTAGCAGCTTTCCATCTTGTCACCTGTCGTGTTTAATATGTGTGTGAGATTGAGAGACGCTGGGCACTACAGTATCATCATCATGCTGAGATACTCAGCCTTACATTTTCTTTTCAACATATTCCAATTCTAGTGTTTCATTATGTTCACAGTATCTGGGTGAGACAGTGACCTGGATGAAAGCAAACTGGATGTGACTTACTGACAAGACAGAGTGTTGCTAGTTGATTGAGGACAGTGTTGATCTGGAACTATGTGGCTATACACATTTCTCTCAAGGTATATGTTCATCTTTAGCCAAAAGTTCCTGGAGCTCCTATTAGATCTACTGGTACTCCTAGATCATCCCATAGCAGAGGTAGTTCACAATGCTTCTTAACACTTCCAGGAAGCCAACGCTCATCCTTTGCTTAGGGCTACATCAGAAAGTGCAACAGACAGCCATTCGCACACACCATGAATGGGTACATAAATCTCTGTACTATCTTTCTATTAATTTCTGGGTGCAGTTCAGCTGCTTGTTGTTCGGTGTTTTTAAAACACCAGATGGTCTGGGACCCATATAGGTGCTTGTTACAGCACTTGAGAGCACTGGAATGCTCTTGTTCTCAATTCCCAAGGTAAAACTCTATGAGGCAAGGCAGGGAACTTCCTAAGGTAAAACTGGTAGCAGGACTTTCCATCTGAGGCCTTTGAAATTTGTTCCCCCTTGGTGCATCTACCACAGCCAAAATTATCAACACATCAAGGGACAGGCCAAGACATTTATTTTGTTCAGCATTTGATCAAGTTTTGTTAAAGTTTAATTTTGACTTTTGGTTTAATTTGTTGAAGATTTTTTGTTTCGTGGAGGAGGGTTAGTGTTTGGTCTACATATACACCAGACAGATTAATGTGGATTATACCATTTATATTTTCATATTTATTGTCTTAAACTGCTATGGTAACTCTCTCTCTCTCTCTCTTTTTCTCTCTCTCTAAACACTTATGCAATCTGCTAATCTGAATCTCCAAAGGAATTTTAGCAAGTAAATTTTAGGTAATCAATTAGTTATGAGTTTCAGTCATCGACAGTTGCATGACTGGAATCATGCTTTGGGTGGTGTGTGTGTGTGTCTGTGCGTTCATGTAAAATTTCCTTTCAGTATTTCATTTAAATATCTAGATATTAGCTTCACTCAAATTTTGAGGCCCTGAACTAGTCATGCATTGCTGTATAGGTAAGATCCTGCTCTCACTAAAATAAAAAGCAACACAGCAACACACCCAGTTGACTTCAGTGTATCAAGATCATGACCTTATGAAGACAATCTGCATTTCTATCCTTGTACAGGAGCTGCAATGTAGACATGAGTGCACAACTGCCACTATTCTCCACCTGGCTGCTATGTTTTAAGGTTAATGGTCAAGAGGAGCAAACGTTGACTGAGGGCTTGTCCACACTGATTTTTTTTAATGGTATAGGGCAGAGATCAGCAACCTTTGGCACGTGGCCCATCAGGAAAATCCGCTGGTGGGCCGGGACGGTTTGTTTACCTACAGCATCCACAGGTTCAGCCGATCGCAGCTCCCACTGGCCGTGGTTCGCCATTCCAGGCCAATGGGGGCTGTGGGAAGCGGTGGCCAGCACATCTCTCAGCCCGCACCTCCCTCTCACCCTCAGAGATGTTTCAATAAATTTATTTCACAGACTGGACACCTTCCTAGTCTCGGCACAATCCTTTCCCCGATACAGCCTTTGTTCCAGCTCATGTGGTAGCTAGGGAATTTCTCATGATGGCCCCTCCCTTTGTTCTGTTCCACCCTGTCATAAAAATAAAAGGAAAAAAAAGTTTGGATGGGATAATGACCTTTATGCTCAAGGGGATAAAACAACTGACTAATAGGTGTTAGGAAGAAATTTCCTCGTAGGCAGGTTATTCCATAACTGCCAGCTGCAACGTTTCTTTCTTGTTCCACTGAGTCCTCTACTACTGGTGACAGTAGGAGATGGGATACTGGACTGAATAGCCCAATGGATGGTATGGATATTCCTATGTTTCTAATTTAATCCCATTTAATCTAATCTGCAATTTTAAAATGCCTATTACTGTAATTTCTAGATACTGCATATAAATTAGACAATAGTGAGATGTGTCCACAAGAGGTAGCACCATTTTTCTCCTATTCTTTCTCTGTTTTTAAATTAGAGGAGGGAGGGAAAAAAATAAAAATGTTGGTTTTAGATCGTTTTTGGAGTCCAGTACAAAAAGACGGTTTAACTGTTTTAAGTGAAAATGTGACCGTTGTATCTGTCCCTAGTTTATACTAATCACTTTTGCACTATAAATAAAATGAACAGTGCATACAAAATGATTGCTTACCATCAAAAACTTCATGAGGATTTTTAATACGTAGAATTACCCTATATGCTTGGATCAGTGTATTAGAGTCAGCCTCAGTAGGCATTGATACAATAGACTATAGAAGCACTCCGAAAGCCATTATAGTCCATCATGTCAATGATCTGTGCATGAAAGATTTCCTTAGTAGTATGTATTGGCACAATACACCAGGATGACTTTAGAACCTATGAGTATGATTACAGTGGAAGAACCATAATGGTTCCATTAAGATCTCAGTGAAATTAAATGGCAGTGTCTCATGAACTTCAACCAAGATCATAATAGCTCTGAAGGGTCTCTTATGATCACCATGGAAGAACTGAAGAATGATTGCCATTGAAATCAGATCATGGCCTTTCAATATCAGATTTTCTTTATTCTTTTTTGTGGGGTTTTCCCCGCCTCTTTTTCCATTCATGTTAAAAATAATGGGAAGGACATTGTTAAAAATTGTAACAGGTTCTAATTTAAACCTACAAAAGTCAGGAAACTGAAAAATGCAGCTTTTCAGTCCACCCTTAACTCATTTTGTTGCACCTCTAGGTATTACAAGGGTCTGAAAAGACTGTGTGATCTTATTGACCACATGTGCTATAATCCTCTTTAAACACAAAAGCTGTGTAAAAATAATCCAACAAAAGCCAGGAACTACGGAGTTAAGGTTTCTTATTCCATCCTTAACACAATCTCACGTGTCTAGGGATTGTGTTTAATATTCTTTGGTTCTGAGCAGTCTGTTCACAAAAGTACTGAGCTAGCTCAGAACCATGGCACTTGTGATGGTTTTTCTTTTTTTAAATTTATTATATTGACAGATGAAATCAGCATATATACCTTCTAATATAACTTTCATCACTGATAAATTGTTAATTACTAAATCACAAATAGGCCTAGATTTTCAAAGTCATTAATGACTTGAGGTGACACTGTTTTTTGTGTGACCAACTCAAAGCATTTTTAAAGGATTCTGATTTTCAGAAAATGCTAAACACTCACCCTCTGAAAATCAGACCCCTTCATGGCATCTCCTATTGGGCACCCAAAAATTAAGGCACCCAAAATCACTAGTCACTTTTGAAAATCTTGGCCATATATAGTTTAGGGGAAGCAATAATCACCACATTAAACAGTTTTACAGTAAACAACGTATCATCCCCGTCACCTTCAGAACAAACGCCACTACATATGATCTTCTCCGTAACAATTTATGAACCTTCATATTCAGCACTCTTCCACAGAAATTAAATTCCACAGGAATTCCACAGTTTTCCGATGACCTTTATATGAATGCTGAATTGCATTCAGTGAGCCTGAACAAAGGAAGATGCATAGGTTACCTATGAAGTCAGTTTAGTCAAGTGTGCAGAAGCAGCAAATGAAAATCTAATGTAAACAATAGACGTGTAGGTAGTGGTACTGTTTTTGTCAACGCACAAGCTGATTCCATTGAGGAATGAAACTTCATGATATTTTATTCAGTAAAACATTAAATAGTTACCTTTTTCCTTCTACTCACATAGCCTTTTCTTAAGAAATGGTTGTTGCCAAATGGTTCTCCATGTTTCCTTTGTACGCATAGTTCATCTTTTCCCAAAATGCATAGCTCTCGTTCTTTTTAGACTTAAAGGGCCTTATTTTCCACCATCTTCTGCCTTCAGAGGTAATTTACATCTGTGCAAAGTGGGTCAAGATGGCTTCCATTTTTCTTTGGTAGCATTTCACATCCACCTTCCACAACTGAAAATGATATCCAAGGTGCAAGGCAATGAAGAATCAGGACCACAGTATTTTAAAATGCCATTTTGTTAATAGAAAATGGTAAACTTAAGCTTCACAATACTGGCAAAAGCAATGTAGCTAAGCAAAAGTATACTGTGCATACTGTGCCAGATTCCCCCATGGTGTAACTCCATTAACATCAGTAGTTACTCTAAGGATGAATTTGGCCCAACAGTTGATACAATGGGCCATATATCCCTTGCCTCTGGACAATGTGAAAGTTCCTCTCCATGACATACAGGGGACTGAAAGTTTTTTTCTACAAATTGTGATGTGGAAGGGGGGCAGTCAAGGTAGAGCATCTGGCTGTGAGATGTTCCCTTTTGCAAAACTGTGGCTTTCCCAGAGGCAGTCCCACAGCAGTCCCACAGCCACCTATTCCACCTTATGATCTAGCCCATTGTGTTTTGACAACCGTGATAATTTATTTTGGATCTAACATCTGGTTTGATCACAAGACTTCCAAACCAATATGAAGCTGAACTTTTCAATTAAATCCTTCTGAGCGTCATCAGGCTGTATATAATTTATAGTGTTACAGTCAAAATAGCATCCAGCATTTAAAAAGGTTAACCATAATCCCACAACTCAAATAAAAAGAAAACGAATCTTTTGGTGGTGGCCTTCCCTGCTTTTTCCTAATTATAGACCCTAAATGGACCTTTCAAAGGCTGGCAATAATCTGATATACCACTCTTTGTAGAGCATTAAAAGAGATCAAAATATTATATTAAGGAATGAAAAAGATAAAAGTAGTAATTACAGTTTAATCTCCCCAGTTACAGACCTTCTATTTGCTTATTTCCACATACAGCACATATTGTCCACAACAACACTGTTCCCCATGCTGTCACACTAACGATAAATAAAAATGCATGCAGATGGCATATGGAAGTGGTTTTAAAAGACTTAAGTCTTTCAAATCTTTCATAAAAGATCTAGGGGAGAAAATGGCTCTGCACTGTTTGTGGCTCCTTAAAGAGTCCTTGAAGGAAATGTAATGCAAATTTTATTCCATTTTCTGTGTCACATACTGTGCTCATAATAAGTGAACAAATTATTGATTTTCAATAGGGAAATTATTTAAAACACTTGTCTTATGCTTTGTGGATGAGTATTAGTTATAAGCATGTAGAGATGACATTTATTTAAATCCTGTAGCCTGTTATGTCAGAGAAGCAACTGCTGAGTATGCAGTACCAGAGCAGTGTCATTTAATACAGCCGCCCAAGTACATTTCCTTAAAAAGATCAAAGAGAAATATAACATTTTTAAATAAAATGTTATATTCATGTAGTTTTAAAATGGGTCTTTATTGTTTTTCAGGCCATTAAGTATACGTTGTATCTCATTGAGCTGTTCTGCCTTCCTGAAGGCAGTCTTGGATCACAGTTTCACACTTTGCTGTAGTCTCCATGATCACGACCTCCCACAATAGATATATTTGTATGGAAAAACAGAACTCTCAAACCACAAAAGAGAGGCTCATGAGCACATCACATAGAGCTTCCTCAGTGGCTGGCTCCTAGCTCTGGAACTCATTGCTGCGAGTTAGAGTGACCACAAACCTCACTACCTTCAGAATTACATATACAACTCACTCCTTCAGCCACAGTATTTTTTAAAAAAACCCAAAAACCTACCAACAAACAAGAGAGAGAGATCCATTATTTCTAGAATCTATAAGATGCTCATCTACCACAGGTGATAAATATCATACAAATGTCTATCTTATGTAACGTACTACTGACTTGTGTCCTGAATACTGTCCTCTACTGGATATGATATGTCAAGCCTACACATGTAGGCATATCCACTTTCCTTCTGATGCCTAGCTATCTAGTATCTCAGGCTATGCCTACACTAGCGCGGTAAATCGACCTGCGTTACGCAACTCCAGATATGTGAATAATGTCACTGGAGTCAACGTACCTTAAGTTGAGTTACCGGGGGGTCTATACCATGGGCGGTCAATGGGAGAAACTCTCCCGTCGACTTACCTTACTCTTCTCATCAGAGGTACAGTACAGGGGTTGACAGGAGAGTGATCTGCTGTCAATTTAGTGGGTCTTCACTAGACCCGCTAAATCAACTGCCAGTGGATCCATCTCAGAACGTCGATCCAGGCTGTAGTGTAGATGTAGCCTCAGAGTGCTCCCATGCATCACCTCAGTGACAAGGTGAACTAGAATGGAGAGATGTCTTTCAAGCAAACAAAGAAGTGTTTATTCTTTCTTTATTGTAGTACGGGAGTGCCCAGAGGTCCCAGTGAGGATGAGGCACCAATTTCCTGTGCTCTGTATGCACACATTCATACCCAGACAGTTTACAATCTAATCCATTTAGTTGGACAAATGCCAAAAAGCCTTCAAAACTGTGAGTGTTACAAAAAGGTAAGACATAAAGAGGTATAACAAAGTAGACACCGTTCCTCAGTCCATTGTCCATCCCAATACATTCCACACATTAACTATGGGACTACTCACATACTTAAAGCAAGAGACAAGGTGAATGAGGTAATATCTTTTATTGGACCAAATTCTGTTGGTGAGTGAGACAAGCTTTCAAGCTTACAGAGAGCTCTTCTTCAGCTCTGGGAAAGTGAGGCAGGTGCTAAATTATCTTGATAAAATGGGTCCAACAATAACTTGACAGATGGGATTCCTAAAAGTACAGTCACTAGAAATGGTCCTTTGGAGATAACATGACATTATAATTTAGCCCAAAATTAAATGGCCAACACTAAGACATTGCTCCTGAAACATCACTGCTTCTAACACTTCTAAATGTACTAGTACCTGGTGTAACCATTATTTCTCTAAATTTGCTATTTAAGGTGTCTCTCTGACAAGCCAGACAGTTTGGGATTTCATTAGTTGCCACTATCTATCTTAAACTGCTTTGTGTCAATGCTACCTAATCTTTATTAAAAGGAAGTCAGGGGAATAGAAAGATATAAAGATGAAGGTAAGATACAAATGTTCAATATAGTGGGAAGAGCAATTTTTTCCCCCTGCTGATAATTCTTTTATTTGTTTCTGGTCCAAGTTAGTTTTTATTAAATGGAAGGAATGAGTGGAATTCACATGTTATTGCTTTTTTAAAAGTAGATTTTTTATAAGTATGCTTGCTTAATAAACAAAACCCAACATCACAGTTACAGAAGTCCCCTACTGGTGGGATGGTCACAGTCAGTAATAAATAAGGCATAGTGGAGTTTTCCTGAACACAATAGAATTTCTTCCTAATGATTGAATTATCATCTGTATTTCATGTTTTAAGAAATAACTTTTGTTCTTTGTTGAGTGCTCAATGTCATCTTCCCTTTTGTCAAAAAGTAAATTAAGTAGCTCAAAGGAGCTTTGTACAGAAGTGTTTGCTCCTTTATTCTGTCCTAGAATGCTGAGAATACAGATAGCCTCCTTTCTTTGCAACAGCAAGTGTTATAGCTCTAACAAGAACATAAGGCTAGTTGTGAGCAAAGACAAAATGCAAATAATATGGCTAAGGGCCCGGCTGGGAATAACTAGCACAAGTGTGATCTATTATTACCATGCATTCAAAGCTTTGTTGAAGTGATTTCAGATTGCAAGATATTTATTTTTGGGGTTGATCTCATGAAGTTGAAAAAATAAAACAAATTTTTGCTCCCTGTTTGCTACTGCAGTATTGAGCAAGTGACATATAAGCCAGCTCCTTCCTGCATTTCTCAAAGACTAATTTAAGCTGTTTATCAATAGAAACTACAAAAGAAGGGTTTATACTAATTGGATAAGACATTAATATCTTCTAACTCCACAAATAACAGGATCCTTAATTATGAAACAATTATTCATTGCGGTCTTTCTGTGTTCTCCATTTGAGAAACAGGACAGGATATAAACTCTGAGATATAAATGGGAAAGAATGCAATTTTGTGCTTGTCTACTGTTTATGATGGATCTTTATCTTTATGTAATGACTATGGATACAATTTTTTAAAAATCTTAAGTCCCATTTTCAAAGCTGTTTTACACACTTGGGGTCAGATTTTCAAAGGTATTTAGACACCTAGAGATAGAAATTGGCACATAGTGGTATTTTCAAAAAGCACCTAAATACCTTTGTGGATCTGGGCCTTAGTGAAGCTGCTCTGTAGCTACTACCACATCTTCAGAACTGCAGTAGCTACTCAATCCTTTACCCATGGGGATTTGGCACATGGGTTTGGGGAGCTTTAAATTCACTGACTACACTTCTCATCTCCTCTCAGCCTCCCGTGTCACCATTAAGGGGAATGGAATTCCTGGGGCAGCACAAAGTGGAACATACTTCCCATACACATGTTCTGCACCCTGCATTCAGCGCTGCTCAACAGAACCAAACAGATTCTGCTACCTTTCCAGCTGCATAGGCTTTTGGGTGCAGCAGGTTGGAGGGCAGAAATAGCTCAATAATACCTAAATAAATATTACTCTGTAAAATATGATAGTATGAACAATTCTAGCAGTAGCCACACTTGCCTTAAGGATATGAGCTAAGGGAAAAGTCATCGCTTTTGTAGGAAAACTCTTTAAGGGGACATAGAACTGCATATTTTGACCTTCCCTAACAAACTCCCAAAGAACTGACAGACAGCATGGCCAACCCAATGCACAAATATGCTAAGAGCCACAGGTGCCTTTGCCCTATTCCCAAGACCTCCAGCTCGCCAAGGGCAAAATGGTGCCCAAGGCAACTAGTCTGTGTCAATGCTTTCTTGCCCCCAGTTAGAACATAGATATTCAGGCCTGCCTGTAAAGGCCTATACTTTAAGAACTTGGGTGTATTTTTAACACTGAGCTAGTTATAGAAGTATAAAACAAAGAATCAAAATCACAAGTCCACCTGTGTATGGGCTTTCTCTCACTAGGACAGTCTTAGGCCTTGTTCTTAGGCTAAGGCCTTTCACTAAGCAGCAGAGGCAGCCATAAGCTGGGAAGTGAACTGTCACATCCTCACTTTCCAAACCAGTCTCATTGAAATAAGGTGCTATTGGGCTGTTAGGAATACAATCGTGTCCTGATCATGCCTATAACCACTAGATAAAGATGGTTAAAGAAAACTTAGTTTGATAGCATCCTGTCTGGCAATAAATCACTTATCAATGGTTGTGGCTATGAAACCCTCATTTCTGTATTGTTTTATCTTTATGGCCCCCACTTTTCTATTGTTAATCTGTCTGGTTCTGTAATTGTTTCTGTTTGCTGTATAATCAATTTTGCTAGGTGTAAGTTAATTACAGTACTGAGATACAATTGGTTAGAGAATTTTGTTACAATATGTTAGGATTGGTCAGTTAAATTTCAGTAAAATGATTGGTTAAGGTGTCGCTGAGACCATTACTATATAAACTGGGGTCAAACAGGAAGTGAAAGGGAAATTGGAATCATGTTTGTTAAGGGGGGTGGAACAGGAACAGGGAGTAGGAAACGGGAAACAGGGACACAGGCAAGGGTCTGCGGTGTCAGAGCTGGAAAGGGGAACATGGGTAAATGCTCTGTGGCGTCAGAGTTGGAAAGGAGGAAACGGGGTAAATGCTCTGTGGTGTCAGAGCTGGGAACGGAACAGATTCTATTGGTGTATAGAGATAAGCCCGACTGGTGGGAAGGGCTTCAGAATACGCTTGCTTGGAAACTAACCCCAATAAACATTGTGTTGTATGTGCTTCAGACTTCTGGTCTTTTGCTGCTTTCTGTCTGTGTGGCAAGAACCAGGGAAGTGGGAGGGTTGAGGGAAAGCCCTTTAACACCCCCCATAGCCAAAAACCTTTTCTGAACACGGGCCATTGTTGCTGTACTTGGTATTGTAAGAATGGAAGGCAAATAGACTATATGCTTGGCTATAATATTTCCTTAATGAGAAATACCTGGAAAGTCACATTGATAAACTTTCTTCCTGTAACACTTCCAGATTTACTGAATTATGCTGACTATTATATAGAAACATGGTCTGGAGGACAATTAACAGTGTCTAAGGGGCCCCATTTTTAACAAAACTACCAGAAAGACTGTGACAAACACGGCACGACAGACCTCTGTATAGTGTCATACAGCCAAAGGATGGAGAATCCACAGAACTCCGTCAAGCCTGGCTACCTTTCAGGACTGAAAAAGGGTCTGATATGTACCATCCAGTACTGCAATCATGGTTTAGTGAGGATGCTAAATTCTGTGATCCAACCCCTCAGAACCAATGCTATTATATATTAAGTGATAATCTAAATTATAACTGCTACAGTGATTGCTTCAAACTCTGATTACAGGGTTGCACTATCAGAAATCAGTGATACAGGTGCTAAATTATCATTATAATGGGCTCTCACTGCAGAGAGACAGCTCAAAATATATTTCAGTTACTGCTGCATTTTCATAAAATTTCTGGAGATCCTTTAGTATGAATGTGTGAGATTTTTCCTCTTACAAAAATCAGAGGCAACTGGTGACCTCCTCTCTTTGCATTATTCTACAGTAAACCAAATATTGTTGAGATTAACCAAATAATAATTACTATAATTATAGAAATGCAGAGTTACTCTGGATTAAATTCAGGTAACATGAGTTACATTTAAAAATAAAGACAGACTTACTATTGCAAGGCAATCATATTTTTCCTCTAAAATTAATTAGGCGGTCCCTCAAATTCACTTCAAAAATTTGTGAAATGTTCCAGAATTCTGGAACAACAGTCTTAGTTTCCTCTCCCCACTTACTTAAGCAGCTAGCTAGAGGGATTGTTATTCACCAGGGGTTTTGATCAGAAAATGTAAGTGGCAAACTCTGTTCACTTGTGATGATAAACTGAGCCCTGGTCTACACTAGGACTTTAGGTCATATTTAGCAGCGTTAAATCGATGTAAACCTGCACCCGTCCACACGATGAAGCCATTTCTTTCGACTTAAAGGGCTCTTAAAATCGATTTCCTTACTCCACCCCTGACAAGTGGATTAGCGCTTAAATTGGCCTTGTCGGGTCGAATTTAGGGTACTGTGGACACAATTCAACGGTATTGGCGTCCGGGAGCTATCCCAGAGTGCTCTATTGTGACCACTCTGGACAGCACTCTCAACTCAGATGCACTGGCCAGGTAGACAGGAAAAGAACCGCGAACTTTTGAATCTCATTTCCGGAGACTGCGGGAACTGTGGGATAGCTACCCACAGTGCAACACTCTGGAAGTCGACGCTTGCCTCGGTACTGTGGAAGCACTCCGCTGAGTAAATGCACTTAATGCACTTAGAGCATTTTCTGTGGGGACACACACACTCGAATATATAAAACAGATTTCTAAAAAAACGACTTCTATAAATTCGACCTAATTTCGTAGTGTAGACTTACCCTGACATACCAAAATAATATGCCACTTTCTCATAATATAGTATATCATTTTCTCTTTTGCATACTTTGATCACCATTTAAATACTTAATGATATTTAAATGGCAGTCATTAGGCTTCAGAGTTAACATTCCATTAAGGTAAATGGGAACAGTTTACCCCAACAAAGTTTTCCTTTTAGATTTAGGCAGACATTACCACGTCGGCTACACCTAGTTCAAGTCTGGAAGGTTTTGTTTGCAACCATAAAGGCTAGAGATTTATAATTTTTTAACTCAGTGCTTAGATTGTGAAACACAAGATGGTAGACACTGACAAAGAGTGCCACTTTGTTAGGTTGCAGGAATCTGGCCTAATTTAAGCCATGAAAATCACCTTTGAAATATTATTTAAACCTAAACAATCAAGCTGGTTTGCTTCCTGTAGCCTGAGCAGACACATAATAAAGACACTGGCAAAACTCCCATGGATTTTAACAGGACCAGGAATCGACCCCTATTTCCTATTGACTGACACTGATATTTTATTGGCTATGAATATTTTCTCTTTAAGTATTAGTGCTTTTCACAAATACATCTTTTAGATTTTTCAGCAAATAAAAATCAGCATGGAAACGCGATTGAAATACCAGTGCCGTGGTGCTGAAGGGCCCTCACTGTAATAGTTTTTCAGTGCTAACTATGAAGCCATTTATCTCTACCTTGTCCTCATGTAGTAGGCAATGTACAATGTATAAATTGGCTAGAAGCAAGCATAATAGTTTTTAATACTATTACAATAAATGTGCATGCTTGCACTGAAGGTTGCCCCGCTGCTTATTTTTAGTGGTGAAATGATAAGTCATTGTATTAGCCCCATGACAAGGTGGTGTGAGAATGCCTCTTTCATTTTGCAGTAGGGGGGCAGAATAATGAGGATGTTGCTCTCTATGGAAATGTTTATCCCATTTAAGCTTGTTTTCACTGAGGTCATTTCAATTTGTTGAAATAGCTCATAATACGCAAAGCACGACAGACTCAACAAGGGAAAGAAAGAAGATTAAGAAGAAAGAGAAGAAAAGGATGACTTAAACAGGATATTCTGTGGTGAGGAGGAAGCTTTGAGCCTTGTAAAATCTGCAGCTTGATTTACAACATTACACTGATGTACAGCACTTGCTGATGTGAAAATATTGGCACCGTCGAAGTTACTGGCCATTGGTACTTTCTAGACCTCAGAGGATGACAACCAGTAACATTTCTCATTCGTCTCTTTTCAGAATACTAACCAAAGTAATTGAAACTTTAATTAAAGAACATTAAAATACATCTTTCCTTCTAACAGGCAGCACCTGCAACACATGAAAATGATTTGTTTAGATTGCTAGATTTTCTAATGTTACAGGGGCAATTGACTGCACCCATATGCCCATTAAATGCATCTCCTGATGAACAAATACATAGGATTTGCAAGATGATTCATTCATGAAAAAGGATGAAAAATGAGTCATCCCTTGAAAAAGAAAATTGTTTGTAATATCCAACAGAGCATAATAAACACAATTTAACCATCTCTTTTGAGATCTACACCATGGCTGGACAAGATAATTAGGAATAGGGATTTCATATTTTTGGCTCTCAGAATATTTAGCATAAAAATCATTTTGTAAAAATTACCTTAATGACATATCTAGATTGTACTTTACCTTGAACTGAATAACATACATTGCATTATTCCATTTCTGTGAGGATATGGCTATGCCACAAATATCTAAAATTATTACAGCCAGCCTCTCACACCTGCAGAAATAAAATACAATGTTCACTATTCTTATTCTGTTATAAAGAAAACTGTAGGGTTTATTCCAAGAATATAGACCTAAATCTATCTAGTGACATAAAAAATATAGCCCTTGGAAACAACTGTTAAAGTATATGCCTAAGACTGCTTCAAACATAAGGACACAGTTAATGTCAAGGACAACGTAAGACTTCAAAAAAAGAGACAAACAGAAATAAATACTCTAGTATGTTGCAATTTATATAGGAGCTCAAAATGCATTACAAACAATAATTAAGCCTTACAAAATAGCCCTGTGAAGTAAAGAATAACAATTATGCCCATTTTACAGATGAGTAAACTGAGGCATGGAGACATTAATTAATTTGCCCAATGTCATGTAGCAGATTAGTGGTAGATCCAGGGTTGGACTCCAGGAGTTCTGACTCCCAGGCCCAGGCTCTACCAGATAAATCACACTGCTTGTGAAGATTTCTGATTAAATTATGCATTATGCATTGCTGATTACAAGGTTAGTATCTTTTCTTAATTAGATTAAAAAAACCTCTTCAGTGCCAATCACTGTAAAATTCTATTTTAAAAAAGTTAGAGAACTATAAAACCTATTTCTCAAAAGAAATTCCACCATATTGCTGTGCTCCCCCCTGTAATAAAATTACCAACATGACACACAATGATAAGAGCCAGAGTCTCTCACATAATTTCCATTTAAAAAATAATTTTGTAGGTCATCCAGACACCTGATGAGACCCAAGGTGGCAATTTCTGTATGTCAGTATGGTGTTGGAGAAAGAGAGAAAGACAGAAAGTGGAGGGGGAGGAACATTCATAGGAACTGACTGCTCATTGTTCAACCCCCAGCTAAGAGTCTGGTTCTCAGAATCACTACTCAAAGAAGAGGTGTTTGTCTACACAATGTTTCGTGAATGCTGGTTCACTGTCTGTTCACAGCAAGTGGTAAAGATTAGAAATTGATCCCGTAGATCAACAACCGGTACTCAGTTGTTGCAATAATCCCTTCAGTCTATTGCTTTCTATGATCAGCTGGCTCACTCTTCCAAGGATAGTCATTGGCTGAAATGTCAGAATGAACAGCACAGGCTAAAGTCAGATATAATGCAAGCAGGCACTGTGTAATCTCCCAACACAAGCCTGCCAACGTGATTTACTCCTGATTTCTAAAAGCCCTTCAATTCCAGCTCCTCTTCTCTTGAGCAGTGATTGCCAGTCATGCTGGATTACACCACAGAAGAATCTCAACATAAAGCACAAAAATCTGTATTCAGTTTCTCACCGTTCTGTTCCTATGAGGCTCTTAGTACTGATGTCCTATTTGCTCACCATAATAACTTCATCACCAATTAATCTGTTGCTTGTAACGGATGTTCTTGTTTGGCCTCAGGTTGAAGGACCTGATACAGTGAAGATAGACATGTTCTTTGCAACAACCACTTCTGCTAACTAATAACTGACTCCTGGGTACCTTATTTATGCAGGTAGTCCAGGAAGATTATTTGTGTAAAGGCAGCACAATCAGAGCCTAAATGGGCATCAATAACAGAATATCAATGACATTCATAACAAGCTGATATGATTACTATGCTACCTTGGTGAAATCTACTCTGGGGCCTGTATGGACACTCCACATAAGGCAGTAATACAAGACTAATGTAGGCTGTAAGGGATGTTTAGAGCTTTGCATGGGCTCGGTGCACTTGCATGAATTTCACTGATATACGATAAGTGAAATATTTGTACATACCATGAAGAGCAAGAAGCAGACTAATCTAGCTGAACAAAAGTTTTGGCTTTATAAAATGAAAACACTGCGGTGTTCCGTCTCTTGCTGGATAGCTTGTGGCTTTATAGAACACAACATATGGTTCTAGAAATTCCATGAGCCACTGTAGCTTGCAAGTAAAAAAGCACTGAAATGAATAAAAGATATAAGGCTAGTAAAAGAGCAGCCAGCCTATATACTGTGCCATTCTTAAACTCTGGTATTGTCTGATCCCATGTTATAAGAGAAATACATTAAAAGGAATTAATATATATGTGAAACACAAATACAGCACTGGATTTACAGGGCTGGACTCCACTCTGGGGTGCCTATGTGCAATTCTCTGTTGACTTTCATGGGGATCTGTACAGGTATAACTGAAAGAAGTGTTTGGCCAAAGTACAAAAGGCCTGATCCTACATCACTGAAGTTTTGCCATTGACTTGAATGGGTTCAGCAGCAAGTCCTAAATGAATTAACCAGAGTTATGTATAGACCTACAAAATCAGCACAGCTATTGTGGATCCATTTGTACTATGCATCTAATGAGACATCCACCTTGACTCTCACCCTGATCGCTATCTGTGTTCAAATACTACCTGCTTTCTATGAATAGGTGATTAAGTCTTTTTCTGTGATGAGCCACTCTCCCTTGACATCCATCTAATTTCATATAATCCCACCCTCCAATTTAAAAACCTTATATTCTTTCTTTACCAAAGATTTGTTTTCAGTATCACTACAGTTCACCCATATTCTTACCTTTCTTCTACCCCATTTCTTTTTATTATTGCACTCACCCATCTAAACTGGTTTTATCTGTTTGAATTTTACTTTTTATTATAACATTCTTGTTGTATTTTATATTGTTTTTATGAGGACGAACAGTGGCTAAGGGCTTGGCTGGGGGGGAAGGTTGCTTTATAAAAATCACTAATTAATTAATTATTACCTGCTAAAGAAATACATTATCAGTGCACTAATGCCAGAGGCATGTAAGGTCTCTTTCTGTGTCTACTGCAGAAAATGTTCCAGTTTATGTCTCTCTGTACTGCTGATAACTGGCTGCAGAACTACAAAGTTACACAGTTTTATGCTATATGAAAAATATTAATATTGCATGATTTCTAGCTCACCACCTGCAAGAAAAATGTTACACAACAAATAGTCTGCATCCCTGTAACAATGATATACTAGTTTACAACCCATGTCAACAAACAGCACCTAAATCCAGCACTAATGTATTCCTAAGGGCTGAATGTCAGAGCTGGAATGGAGGCATGGTCTTCCATTCCATAAAGCAAGTGTTTAAGCATTTCTTGCATTCTTTTTGACATATTTTTTTTTAAATAAAAGCCTGAATATTTGGAATGTTAATTAAAAGTAATAGACAAGATAGCAACCCAGTCATAAAAGGCTGTGGTCATACTTTTGACTGGTTGATATTGTCCCTCCAGTTAATACTGTGTCATGTTTCCACGCTTCATGTGTCCAACTGCTGGGCAAAGTAGCCTTCATCCATTCCCCCGGTGTCCCAAAGGGATGAATGATTTTGGTTTCAGTCCATTTTGGATGATAGTTTTCTAAAGTCAAAGGGCATTTTCTTCTTGATACATTAAGTATTATTTCAGCTCTGTGTTAAGCAAGGCATAAGGGTGTTCGTCATTTGACTGAAATGAAATGACATTTGGGGGGGGGTGCAATTCAACAGGCAGAAAAGTCTTAAACAGATTGGAGAAATCATCAATCTAACTTCATTTGGAGATTAGCAGGTGCAGGATGTCAGGTATTGTCACCTGCACATTGGTAGCTGTTTTAATATAAAGAATATAAGGTTTTTAAATTGGAGGGTGGATATTATATGAAATTAGATGGATGTACTATTAATAACAGTAAGTAATACTGGCTAGTGCTGATTGCCCGAGAGGGTAGCACTTTTTGGAGCTAGAGAATTGGGGATTTGCATTAAAATATGGCACCTCTTTCTCTGCCCGAGAAGTGCAGCATGCCAAAGAGTACATTGGACATTAGCAACTAGGGAATGAATTCCTACTGTAACAGGGAATGGGCTTATCGGTGGCATTACCTAATGGTTAGGTCACTGGGCCTCTGCACTCCCTCCCATCTCCAGTACCCCTTGCCAGCAATCCCTCCAACACCATGAAGGCCCACCTCTTGGTAGTCAGCAACTTGGCCCTCCAGCTGGGTCACCAACTCAGTTCACCCCCCTTCTGGGGTAACAGAGTTCAAAGACAAATATAGAGTCCCATGTCTTCACAACATGGGAGGCCTTAAGTCTACCTCCTGACCTTTGTAGACAGCTCACCCTTGCCTCAGTAATTTCAGTGTCTCTACCCTCTCCTTACGTCTGAGATGGAGATTGTGGAAAAGAGGTTTATGCCTCCTCTGTAACAAGGGTGGTTTGTTGGGGAGCCTGGGCCCTCACACTCCACTGGGCTCTGACCCAGGGCCCTATGAGAGGCAACAATATCAAGCACCCTGAAGTGCCTCAAGGCTGCCTCCCTGGGCCATTTCCTACCATTCACCTCCCCCCAGAGTCTCACAGTCCAACATAAGAGGGCAAAAGAAAATAACTGAACCTTCAAACCAGCTGGGCTCAATTGGTAGCCTCTCCCTGACAGCAAAGGCCTCCACAGTAACCTTGTTCATGAGCCCTCAGGATAGATCTGTCCTCCTACCCTGTCCGCCTCCTTCTGAGCTGCCTGGCTCCCTTTAAAACTCCTCCTCCATCTGGAGCAGGCTTTGGAGGAATGGCGGGAGCAGAGCCACCTGGGTCCAAACCTACTCCTTAAGCCATTCAGTTCCAGAGTAGGTTTATACAGCCCCTCACAAATAATTGCTGAATTTTATAAACGTCAAAGGTATCCAGGTTCTTACACTGCCTCTCCCTGCCCTCCTTCAGACTCCTCCTTGGGTTTCCTGTCATATCTCAGGTCTTCTACAACCTTCTGTTGATCTTCCTCATGTCTTCTCCATGACATGACTGCTGACACTCTTGTTTCTGTCTTCATCCTGGCTCCCTCCCTACAAACACTTGTGGTTTCTAGCTCCCTCCCATCCACCCTGATGCCATTCCAGTCAAATTTGTTCTCTTCAAAGAGTGAGCAACATAAGATTTGAATGGAGAAGCACCAAGGTCCTCTTCACAGATACTTTCAGAAGCAAGATCCTTCCCAGCACCTCACCATGTTAATTGTATGGAAGGCCGCAGTGTGATAAAGGAGTAGAGGCATATGGACGTCTCAGAGGCATTACAGGAAGGGAGGATGAAAATCTCAGGCCTAGTCTACACTAGAAAATTAAGTCAGTTTAACTACATCGCTCAGGGGTGTGAAAAATCCATGCCCCTGAGTGCTGTAATTAAGATGACCTAACCCCCAACGTAGACAGTGCTAGCTCAACAGAAGACCTAACTACTGCCTGTCCAGGAGGTAGATTACCAACACCAACTGGAGAACCTCTCCCATCAGCATAGATAATGTTTACACTGAAGTGTTTCAGTGGTGTAGACAAGTCGTTAGGAAAGGAGTGTTGTAGCCAACATGAAACTAAAACTGAAGCCTTGGACTAAAACCGAATACAACCCCAAATATGAGGGCCTATATATGTCACTCTTAGCAGCCAGTAAGGAGAACACTTTTCTGGGAATGGTTTACATGGTAGCTACCAAGGCTTAAATTCAGCCAGAGCTGTCCAGAACAGAGCTCTAGCAAATATTTTCAAACCAGTGAGGCTGAAGCCCCAAGACCTGGTGCGCCCTGTG
Source organism: Lepidochelys olivacea (assembly GCF_965140295.1). Classification (NCBI taxonomy): domain Eukaryota; kingdom Metazoa; phylum Chordata; order Testudines; family Cheloniidae; genus Lepidochelys; species Lepidochelys olivacea. The sequence continues at coordinate 68,469,351 of NC_140411.1, read as the reverse complement.
GGGCTGAAGCCCGAGACCTCCTGTCTCGTAGCTGAAGCTTGGAGCCCTATATCAGGCAGAGGGTGTGGGGGAATTTAAATCCTAGTGTAATACAACAGTGTAATATTTTCAGTGTGTCAATTTATAATAAAATATAATCCTTTTTCAGCTGCATAAACTTTATTTAAGAAAGATTTAAATGAGCACATGTTCATTTAATCAATCTTGCACCTATAATTGGGTTTAACATATGAATAACAGGTTAGACATAAACTACAGTACCAGCAGTCAGAACTAGCTCAGACTGCTATACAGCAATGAAAGATATCTTTGCATACTGTGACAAAGTTCCTCCTCTGCCTTGATGGGTCCTGTGCTTATTGGTGGATTTGCTCGCCCCAGAGGTTCATGGCAGCCCTCAGTTTGGCCACTTTTGTGGCTCAAATCTGCTGTTCACTCAGTTAGCCTCATCACTGGCCAGCATGGGGAAAAGGAAGAAGGGCAATTCCCTGCAGTCTCTGCTGATCCACCTAGTGAATCAGGGAACAGGCCAGAGACCTTCCCCTCTGGTGGAACCCACAGTCCAGTTCAACTCCTCTGGTATCAAGTAGGGAGTTGGGAGGCTGGAGGGATGGGGGGAACCCATGCCCGCCCTCTACTCCGGGTTCCAGGCCAGGGCCCTGTGGGTTGCAGCTGTCTACAGTGGCTCCTGTAACAACTGTGTGACAGCTACAATTCCCCGGGCTACTTCCCCATAGCCTCCTCCCAACACCTTCTTTATTCTCGCCACAGGACCTTCCTCCTGATGTCTGATAATGCTTGTACTTCTCAGTCTTTCAGTAGTACACCTTCACACTCTCAGCTCCTTGCTCATGCACCACAAACTGAAGTGAGCTCCTTTTTAAACCCGGGTGCCCTGATTAGCCTGCCTTAATTGATTTTAGCAGCTTCTTGACTAGCTGCAGGTGTTCTAATCAGCCTGTTTGCCTTAATTGTTTCCAGAAAGTTCCTGATTGTTCTGGAGCCTTCCCTGTTAGGAAACGGAACGTCTTTTGCTTGCTCCTCAGCTATCTGCTTTCTATTCTTTCCTACAGCCCCCTGGCCCGGATTTTTCTTACTTTTTGCACCTGCCTTAGTCCCCCCCCCGACCGGGCCAGACGCTTTTTTGATTTTTCTTTTTATTTTTTGTGTTTTTTTTCCGTCTACGTCCTTCGCCGGCCATCCCCCCCACGCCTGCTTTCGGGCGCAGCTATTTGCCTCAGCTGAGCCCCCGGAGGAGGGGGGGGAAGATTGCCGATTTTGCTGTCCGGAGGGGGGAGTGGAAACCCCCAGACCCAGCCGTTTCGCCAGTAGCTCGGACCTTATAGCATTCTTAACATACCGGAGGACTTGGAACACAGCCAACACAGCCGGAGACGGAGATTCCATCGGACAGAAGAAATAATATAAATCATCGTGACGGAGGCCGTAAGACTGAGTAACTTTCTGAATTATGCTCTCGTGGGGGGGAGTTTGACTGTGATTACTTGCGTTTGTGGCGGCACAGGGGGTGTGGCGTGGAGACCCCCACCCCCGATCCATCGGTGCCCCTACCCCCCCATCGTTATTACAACTGTCACGGCCCCCCTGCAGTCTGTCCCTGCTGGCAATCTGCCATCTCCCTTCGGATCCAGCTGTTTGCTTTGAACTTTGCCTTCCGGACCGGACCTAACAACCGACCAACTGAGACTCTTTGGACAAACGTGTGTGGGTCTGCACCCCACCCCCCGGACTGCTTATCCTACAACTTGCCCCTTTTACTGGACCCCGATTTTGTTCCCCCCTTCCTCCCAGCCCCCCTCCCTCGGCATTTTTTTTCCTTCCCGTCCGCAGCCAGCGGAGGGAGGGGCTATTCTGCCTTCTCCCCTCCCCCCTTCTCCTTCCGGTGTCTCCCTGTCTCTCCCTGCTCACAATGGCGGGGAACGAGAGGGGCGAGACTGCTTTATTAGAATTAGTTGTCCCTTCCCCACCACCACCCCTGCCCAACCCCCAAGGTCCCCCCCCTACTACTATTGTTAAGGTATTTGCCACCCCCCCTGCTGAGGCACCGGTAGCAGGAGGCACCGGGGTGATTGCTGCTGCTGCTGCTGCACCCACCACCCCCCCAGATTCTAGGAAACCCCCCCCGGTTCGCAAGAAGGGCCAGGGCGGGTGGAAGGGAAAGGGCCCCGCTAAAACCACTGAGCCCTCCATGACGGGAGCTGCCCCCACCGCTGCGGCCTCGTCATCAACCGTGGCGCCCCTCCCAGCGTTTCCCTCCACCAGCTCTGCGATTGTCCCTCCCCCGGCCCCCAGGACGTATGCCCGGGCGGCAGCGGGCTCCCCGCTGCCTGCCGCCTCGTCATCTCGCCCCCCCCCTGCCTCTGCCACCATCACCAGCGGCCGAGGCCCTTTCCCCGCCTTGACCAGGAAGCACGGCGTCCGTTGCCTCCTGGTGCCCGCCTCGCCCCGCGTGGAGACATACGTGCAGGCGTTGGCGAAGGTGGTGGGACCCACGGCTATTGTGGCGGCCTCCAAGATGTATGGGAAGGTCGTTTTCTTCTTAGCCTCGGAGGATGCCACCCAGGAGGCGGTGGAGAGGGGCCTGACGGTAGGGGGGGTGTTTGTCCCCCTAGAACCGTTAGAAGACCTGGGCGTTCGCCTCGTCCTTACCTCCGTTCCTCCCTTCTTACCCAATGCTGCCCTGTTACCCGCTCTTTCCACCCTGGGGAAACTTGTTTCTGTTATCAGCCCTCTCCCGTTGGGCTGCAAGGACCCCACCCTCCGTCACATTTTTTCGTTCCGCCGGCAAGTGCAGCTTCTACCACCGGCAGGGGCGCGTGACGGAGAGGCGCTTGAGGGGTCCTTTGTAGTCCCCTACGAGGGAGCCCGCTATCGGGTCTTTTATTCTACCGGAGAGGCCCGGTGCTACCTCTGCCGCTCAGCGGGGCACGTCCGCAGAGACTGCCCTTTGGCTCGGGGGGGAGGGGCACCCGAAACCCCTGAGACCCGGCAGGACATTGGCCCCGTCGCTGCCGACGCCCCTGGCTGCCCAGTACCAGAAACCAACCCTCCTCCTACTCGACCCATCGCTGCTCCCGTCCGGGCCCAAGAGATACCTTCCCTACAATGCCCGGGCGAGCAAGGGGTTTCCACCCTTGCTAGTACCACCCCAATAGAGCCCATGGAGGAGGGTGTGGCAAGGATATTATCGGGTATAAGAGAGGGCCCTCCCCAAGGAGAAACCCCCGCCCCTCATGTTGCCCCACCGCTACCTCCCCGAACCCCTAAACCATCGCCTCCGCCCCCCGACACGACCCCTGCTAACCAGCCCCCAGATGATGCTATGGAGGGATGGACCCTAGTCCAGGGGAAGCGAGGCAAGCGGAAGGCTCGAGTTCCGCTGCATCCACCCGACGCGGAAGCCCCCCGGAAGACCAGGAAAGGAGGCACTGCTATCGAGCCTCCCGCCACGGCCGCGAGCGAGATCCATCCGCCGGTGTCGGAAGGGGAAGACGGACTGGCATTGGAGGGCAGAATCCCCCCTCCACGGGAAACCCTCCCCTCCGAGACTCCTGAGGACACCCCTTCTGCCTGGATGCTACCCGAACCCCCCGCGGACCCCGAGGCGGCCGTTGAGGCTGGCCCTAGAGGAGAGGCCCCCGGGGTGGCAGGAGTTGGCCTCTCCTCCGTGTATGCGGAGATTGAGGCCCTAGATTTGACCCCGGTCACCCAGGGAGGGGATGATTTGCTGCCGGCCGGCCTCGAGCTGGGCAGCCTTACCCCAGCCTCCCTTTCCCCATGCTCCCTCCCCCTTTTTGCCTTCCCGGGTGAGCACCCTGCAGAAGGCGGTCCACCACCTGATGCCGTGACCGCTAAAATCACCATGGAGCCAGCACCTAGCATTATTGGGAGCCCCTCCCCTTCCCCCTTAACCCTTGCTTCTGCTCAGGAGGCACTTTCCTTTAGCTGCTCGCCTCCTGCACCCCAGAGCCTTACCCCTGCCCCTGCCCCCACCCCTGCCCCTGCCCAAGGTCCCTCCTCCTGCAATGTTAATGCCGCCCCTGGGGTTATTTCCTTTCCGCCTTTTGCAGACTCCCCCCAGGGAGCAGTCTTTGCACTTTCTAGTCGCGACCCGTTAGGAGTGGCAATTTTTCCCCTGCCATCCCCCTCCACCCCAAGGCGTGAAATGAATTTAATAACCCCAGCCTGTCAGACGCCCCGTCGGTGGTCCGCACCCTGTCTACCTGCCTTAGCGGACCACGAGGCTGTATTAAGAGGCCCATTAGGGAATACCTCGGGAATTGTAACCCCACCCCCCCATGAGCTGCGGCATGCGCTACGGAAGTTCCTAGAGCACTCCCGTGGCGCCCGCAATAGGGCACAGCTGGCTCTTCGGCTATGGGGGGACTTTGATCAACTCCTCCAGGCCACAAAGGCCCTTATGAAGGAGGGCAGGGGGCAAGGAAAGCGCGGTGCTGCGGCCTACGAGCGAGCCCGCAGCTTCCGAAGCGATCTACTCACCCACGGGATGGGTCATGGGTTGCTGCGCAACCCGCCGGGGGCCCTGAACCCCCCCGCCAATACAAGACCCCCACCCCCCCAGCCCTCCGTATGATGCCTCTTATTATTGCGACCCTGAATACCAGGGGCTGTAGGATGGCTCTCCGCAGGTCCCAGGTGCTCTCTTACCTTCGGGAGGGGAGGTACTCTGTAGTTTTCCTGCAGGAGACCCATACAGACCCGGCCGCCGAGGATAGGTGGCGGCTGGAGTGGGGGGACGGGGTATACTTTAGCCACTTTGCGACCTGGCAGGCTGGAGTGGCAACCCTATTCTCCCCCTACCTACGGCCTGAGGTGCTAGGGGTCAATGAGGCCGTGCCGGGCCACGTGCTGCACCTTCGAGTCCGTATGGAGGGGCTCGTGGTTAATTTTGTTAACATCTATGCCCCGCAAATGAGCTCCAGGCGGCCACAATTTTATCAGCAGGTGTCCGACTTTCTCGGCACCCTGGATTCGCACGAGTGCCTGGTCCTGGGAGGGGACTTTAACACCACCCTCGAGGAATGGGACCGCTCAGGGGCCGAACCGAGTCCGGCCGCTGCGAATATTCTCCAAGGGATAGTTGACCATCATTCCCTAGTGGACGTCTGGCGTGACCATCACCCAGATGACACCTCCACGTTTACCTTTGTTCGGGTGGAGGCCCATCGGTCACACCACTCTCGGTTGGACCGTATTTATTTATCCCGTTTCCATCTTTCACAGGCCCACTCCTCCGCCATTCGGCCGGCCCCATTCTCCGATCATCATTTAGTCGCTGTAACGGTTTCCCTCCGTGCAGAGAGACCGGGGCCGGCCTATTGGCACTTTAATAACAGCCTGTTGGAGGACGAGAGCTTTGTGATGTCCTTCCGGGAGTTTTGGTTGGCCTGGCGAGAGCAGTGGCGTGCCTTTCCCTCGGTGCGGCGATGGTGGGATTTCGGGAAGGTGCGCGCCAAGCTCTTCTGCCGTGACTACACTCGGGGCACCAGCCGACGGCGAAATGCGGCGATAGAGCAGCTGGAACGGGAGGTCTTAGAGATGGAGAGGCGCCTGGCCGCCGATCCCGAGGACCCGTCCCTCTGCGGAGCGTGCCGGGAGAAGCGGGAGGAGCTCCGGGCCCTTGAGGACCACCGGGCCCGAGGTGCCTTCGTTCGATCCCGCATCCGCCTCCTTCGGGAGATGGACCGCGGCTCCCGCTTCTTCTATGCCCTGGAGAAAACGAGGGGGGCCAAGAAACACGTCACCTGCCTTCTTGCGGAAGACGGCACCCCCCTCACGGGTCCGGAGGAGATGTGTGGGAGGGCCCGTGACTTCTACACAAGCCTTTTCTCCCCGGACCCGACCGATCCTGACGCTTGCGGGGTGCTCTGGGAGGAACTCCCCACGGTCAGCGTGGGCGACCGAGACCGACTAGAGCTGCCTCTCACCCTGGCCGAGTTCTCAGAAGCCCTCCGTCGCATGCCCACCAATAAATCTCCGGGCATGGACGGGCTGACCGTGGAGTTTTACCGCGCGTTCTGGGACATTCTCGGCCCAGACCTAGTCACCGTCTGGGCTGAGTCCTTGCAGAGCGGGGTCCTCCCTCTGTCATGCAGGCGAGCGGTGCTCGCTTTGCTGCCGAAGAAGGGGGACCTCCGCGATTTACGAAACTGGCGTCCCGTCTCACTCCTTAGCACGGATTACAAAATCGTAGCGAAAGCAATCTCGCTGCGGCTAGGGTCCGTGATGGCGGACGTGGTCCACCCAGACCAGACCTATACTGTCCCGGGTCGCAGCATTTTTGACAACCTCTTTCTCGTCCGAGACCTTTTGGAACTCGGGCGGAGACATGGTCTATCGTTCGCCCTCCTGTCTCTTGATCAGGAGAAGGCGTTTGATAGAGTAGACCATGGGTACCTCCTGAGCACTCTGCAGGCGTTTGGATTTGGACCTCAGTTTGTGAGTTTTCTCCGGGTGCTGTATGCCTCCGCGGAGTGTTTGGTCAGGCTCAACTGGACCCTGACTGAACCGGTCAGCTTCGGGCGAGGAGTGCGGCAGGGGTGCCCCCTCTCGGGCCAGTTGTATGCTCTGGCCATCGAGCCTTTCCTCTGTCTCCTCCGCAGGAGGATGACGGGGTTGGTGCTGCGGGAGCCGGAGCTGCGGCTGGTCCTGTCGGCGTACGCCGATGACGTACTCCTCGTGGTCCAGGACCCGGGTGACTTGACGCGAGTGGAGGCATGCCAAGCCATTTATTCGGCAGCCTCCTCCGCCCGAGTCAACTGGGTCAAGAGCTCTGGCTTGGCAGTGGGGGACTGGCGACAGGTGAGCTCCCTCCCACCCGCACTTCAGACCATCCGGTGGAGTGCGGGTCCACTGCTCTATCTCGGCGTTTACCTTTCCGCCACGCATCCTTCCCCGCCGGAGAACTGGCAAAATTTAGAGGGCGGGGTGATAGAGCGGATCCGGAGATGGACGAGGCTTCTTCGATGTCTCTCCCTCCGAGGGAGAGCACTGGTGCTTAACCAACTAGTCCTGTCCACGCTCTGGTACCGGCTCAACACCCTGGCCCCGGCCCCGGGTTTCCTGACCCATCTCCGGAGATTGATTCTAGAGTTCTTTTGGTCAGGAATGCACTGGGCCCCTGTTGGAGTTCTTCATCTACCCCTGAAGGAAGGAGGGCAGGGCCTAAAGTGTCTGTACACTCAGGTCCGCGTCTTCCGCCTCCAGGCCCTGCAGAGGCTCTTTTATAGTGCAAGTAGTTCGGCGTGGAGCATACTGGCGCACGCCTTCCTGCGCCGTTTCCAAGGGTTTCGATATGACCGGCAGCTCTTTTATCTTTCTCCGAGGGGTTTTCCGCGAGACCTCTCCGGGCTGCCGGTCTTCTACCAGGACCTCCTCCGGACCTGGAAATTGTTTCTAACAACCAGGTCCGTGGCGGCCACCGTGGGGGCAGATCTCCTCACGGAGCCCCTGCTACACAACCCCCAGCTCCGTTTGCAGGTGGCGGAGTCCCGCTCGGTGCGCCAGAGGTTGGTCCTGGCGGAAGTCACGAGGGTCGGAGACCTCCTGGACTACGACCGGAGAGACTGGCTGGATCCCCTGATGCTCGCTCGGCGCATGGGGCTCTCCAGCCTTCGTACCCCCCGGCGCGTACTTCAGGAGGTGAAGGCCGCCTTGACCCCCGCTGCTCGGGCTTATGTTAGCCGAGCCTTGTGCGAGGGCGCACCCTGCCCATCCCTTACCCCGGGCCCGCCGGACCTTTCCATCGGGCCCCCACCCCGTAGATCCCAACAAACCCCTCACCCTTTCACTGCAAGCCGGCTGCACGAACTGCAGCCGGTTAGCTTTCAAATTGCTCCACGGAAATACTTATATACACTTACGCTTCACACCCTTCATGCCCACACCCTGGTGTCCCGCCCCGATACAAAGTGGCGGGATCTCCTGCCACCTTTGGAGGGTGAGCAACCTCGGTGGGCCAGCCTGTATTCCACCCTGGTCCCAAGGCCCGTCGGGGACATCAGTTGGCGGCTCCTTCACGGAGCTGTGAGCACGGGCGTGTTTTTGACACGGTTTACCCCCATTCCGGACACTTGTCCTTTTTGTAATGTGAGGGAAACCCTGGCGCACGTGTATTTAGAGTGTGCCAGATTGCAGCCCCTTTTCCGGCTCCTCACAAATATTTTATTACGCTTCTGGCTTCATTTTTCCCCCCACCTCTTTATCTATACACTTCCCATCCACGGCCCCACAAAGTCGCGGGATCTTCTGGTCAACCTCCTCCTAGCTTTGGCTAAAACAGCCATTTATAAAACCAGAGAGAGGAGGTTGGCCCATGAAGCGTCCTGCGATTGTGGGGCCGTTTTCCGATCCTCAGTACACTCACGTATCCGAGCGGAGTTCCTCTGGGCGGCGTCCACCGACTCCCTTGAAGCCTTCGAGGAGCGGTGGGCGCTGTCTGGGGTTCTCTGCTCGGTGACCCCGTCCGGTTCCCTCCGTCTGACCCTTTGATTGAGGGGAAGAGCGAGAGACGCCAGCCCCAGCCATTGCCGCTGTGGATACCATCATTCCTGTCATCTAGGAGGGGTCCTATAATACATGGGTGTCTACCCCCCCCTCCCTAAACCGCCCACCCCGCAGCCGTGCCCATCTTACCGGGCACTCTCAGGAGAGGGAGGATCGGTGACACTGGGCACGGCACTGGGTAACTCGAGGGGGTGGAAGACCACGAGTGTCGAGGAAGCCCCCCCGCTCTAGGCCACCAGGTAACTCAGGAGGGTGAAAGACCACGAGTGTCGAGGAAGCCCCCCCGCTCTGGGCCCAGGCTAGCCTGAACACTTCTCCCTCCTGAAAGCTGCTGTGTTATACCTTCTGATTGCGTTGTTTTGTTGCATAGTTGTTTTGTTTCCTTTGGTAATTTTGTAAGCGTTACCAATAAACTTTCCTTCTGTTTTAAAAAAAAAAAAAAAAGCCTTCCCTGTTACCTTACTCAGGGAAAAGGGACCTACTTAGCCTGCTCTCCTGCTGCTACCCTCTGGCTTGGGCTTTCCTTGCTTTTTGCCCCTACTTTCGGCTTCCCCCCTGACCGGGCCAGACACTTTCCCCCCTTTCTTTTCTTTTTGTTGTTTTTTTTTTCTTTCTCTGCTGTTGCTAGAGTGCTGGCCTCGGACGATACTGCTGCTCCAGCTGAAACCCCCCCCCCCCAAGAGAGGGGGGGCCTGCCGGCCCGGTTCCCCAGAGTGGGGGAGTGGAAGGACCCAGCCCCCAGACCCAGCCGCTTGTTGTTTGTCTGTGGACCCGTCTCCGGTCGAGAGGGACTCTTATCACTTGCTCCAGCATTTCTGGAATGTTGCAACTGCGGAGAAAGCCCGGAACAGAGAGAAAGAGAAACAGCCGACTACCGGAGGAACACCGCCCGGGGAATTTACAAATCGCCATGGAGGGGGCCTAAGACTGAGTAATATTTGAACTGTGCTCTCGTGTGGGGGGAGGCCTTGACTGTGTTTGTAGGGACACAGGGGGTGTGGCATGGAGCTGCCCCCCGATCCATCTGTGTCCTCCGAACCCCCACACTACCATCTTCACCCCCCCCACACTCCATTGTCATTGCTGGCTGTTTAACATCTGCCTCTGGACTTCGCTGCTCGCCCTGATTCCACCGCATGGGCGAGAAGCACCAGCCAACCAAACAGGACTCTCTGGACAAGCATACGGTGGTTCATGTGCACCCCCCCCCCGAATTGTCCACCCCACAGCTTGTCCCTTTTTACCTGACCCCAACTCCTGTTAATCATCTGCCACCACCACCGCTGGGGCATCGGCAATGGAGGGCACTGGGGTGACCTCCGCCACTGCCATGCCCATCGCCTCCCCAGATTCTAGGGAAGCCCCCACAGCTGGTGGAAAAGGCCAGGGCAAGAAGAAGGGGAAGGGCCCCACTAAAACTACCAGGCCCTCCATGGCAGGTGCCACCCCCACTGCTGCAGCCCCGCCACCGACCACGGCGTCCTCCCCCGCTGCCCCCTCCACCAGCTCTGCGGATGTCCCTCCCTCAGCCCCCAAGATGTATGCCCGGGCGGTGGCAGCCCCTCCGCCTGCTGCCTCGTCATCTCTCCCGCCCACCGCCTCCGCCACCATCAATAGCAGCCGGGGCCCCTTTCCCACCATGACAAGGAAGCACGGTGTCCAATGCCTCCTGGTGCCCACCTCGCCCCAAGTGGAGACCTACGTGTGGGCGTTGGCGAGGGTGGTGGGGCCCTCGGCCATTGTGGCGGCCTCCAAAATGTACGGGAAGGTCGTTTTCTTCTTAGCATCGGAGGCTGCCACCCAGGAAGCGGTGGAGAGGGGCCTGGCGGTGGGAGGGGTGTTTGTCTCCCTAGAGCTGCTAGAGGACCTGGGCGTCCGCCTGGTCCTGACCTCTGTCCCTCCTTTTCTCCCCAGTGCTGCCTTGCTACCCACCCTTTCCACTCTGGGGAAACCTGTTTCTGTTATCAGCCCTCTCCTGTTGGGCTGCAAGGACCCCACCCTCCATCACATTTTTTTCCTTCCACCAGCAAGTGCAACTTTTACTGCCATTGGCGGCGCATGACAGAGTGGCACTCGAAGGGTCCTTCCTACTCCCCCACCAGGGGGCCCGTTACAGGGTGTACTTTTCCATGGGGGAACCCCGGTGCTACCTCTGCTGGGCGTCAGGGCATGTCCGAAGGGACTGCCCCTTAGCCTGGCAAGGAGGGGCACCTGGGATCCCCGAGACCCGGCAGGACAACGGCCCCATCATTGCCGACCTGCCCCCTCCTCTTCGGAACACCGCTACTCCCGCTCAGGCCCAAGGGGCACCTCCCCTACAATGCCCAGACGAGCGGGAGAGCCCCGTCCTTGCTGCTGACAATCTAGTGGGGCCTATGGAGGAGGGTGTGGCAGAGATACCACCAGGCACGGGAGAGAGCCTGCCCCAGGGAGAATTCTCCCTCCCTTATGGTGCCCCACCGTTCCCGCCCCCCAAGTCCCTGAGCCATCACCTTTACCCCCTGACACAACCCCTGCTAACCAGCCCCCAGATGATGCCATGGAGGGCTGGGCCCTAGTCCAGGGGAAGCGAGGCAAGTGGAAGGCTCGAGCTCTGCCTCATCTACCTGAGGCGGAGGCCCCCCGGAAGACCAGGAAGGGGGGCACCAATGCCGAACCTTCCGCTTTGCCCACGAGTGCGTCCCATCCACCGGTGTCAGCCGGGAAAGACGTGGCAGCACCGGAGAGCAGTGTCTCCCCTCCACGGGAGACCCTCCCCTCCGAGACCCTCGAGGAAGCCCCTTCTGTCCTGACGCTACCCGAAGCCCCCGCGAACCCCGAGGCAACCGTCATGGCGGGTGCCGCCGGGGACAACCCCGGGACGGCGGAAAGTGTCCTCTCCTCCATGTTCAAGGAGATTGAGGCCTTAGATCTGACCCCGGTCGCCCAGGGGGAGGACGACCTTTTGCCAGCAAATCTCGATCTGGACGACCTCACTCCATCCCTCTTTTCCCCATGCTCCCTCCCCTTAACTGCGGCTTCCGCTCCCACCTCCAAGGAGCCCCTGGACTCCTCCACTGACCCGGCCACTGATGGCACCCCACTGATGACCACTGAGCCTGCTCAGATGACAGCTGGCGCCACGCAGCCGGGGCACGAGTCACCAGGGGCACCCCCCATTGGTGCAGAGCAATCGACTTCCTTCCCAGGCGGGGGCCCTACAGAAGATCATCCACCTCCTTATGCTGTGGCCACTAAATCCACCACAGAGCATGTGCCCAGTGTCACTGAGAGCTTCCTCCCCACCCCCTTAACACTTGAGCCTGATCGGAAGGCGCCACCATCCAGCTGCTTGCCTCCCGAAACCCAGAACCTCGCCTCTGCCCCTGCCCCTGCTCCTGCCCCTGCCCCTACCCCTATCCAATTTACCTCCTGCAATGTCATTGCCGCCCCCGGGGCTGTCTCCTTCCCTTTCCCAACTGATGACCCCCAGGGAGCGGCCTTTGTGTTCTCCTGCCCTGACCCATTAGGAGCTGCTATTTTCCCTCCACCGCCCCCTATCACCCCAGAACTTGAGGCGGGCCTAGAAGCTCCAGCCCATCAGGCACCCTGTTGGGGGTCCACACCCTTCTTGTCCATTTTAGTGGACCACAGGGCTGCACCAAGGGCCCTGCCGGGGAACAACCAGGAAACCATAACCCCACCCCCCCATGAGCTACGAGGAGAGCTGTGGAAGTTTTTAGAGGATGTCCATGGCTCCTGCAACAAGGTACAACTTGCTCTCCAGCGATGAGGGGACTTTTCTCAAATTTTCTCATGGGGGAAGGTAAAGGGACAGGGAAGCAGGATGCCGTGGCCTACTGGCGGGTCTGCGTCTTCTGTGAACAATTACTCACCTATGGGATGGGTCACGGACTGCTGCGCGGCCCGCTGGGAGATGCGAACGTCCCTGCCAGTGAGGACCCCCCCGACCCTCCCCATGACACCTCTCAACATTGCAACATTGAACACCCGGGGTTATAGGATGGCTCTCTGCAGGCCCCAGGTGCTCTCCTTCCTTCGGGAGGGGGGGTACTCTATGGTTTTCCTGCAGGAGACCCATACGGACACGACCACCGAAGACAGTTGACGGCTGGAGTGGGGGGACAGGGTCTACTTTAGCCATGCCACGGTTCGACAGGCTGGAATGGTGACCCTATTCTCCCCCGACCTGCAGCCCGAGGTGCTAGGGGTTGCCGAGGCCATGCCGGGTCACCTGCTGCATCTCCGGGTCTGTATGGAGGGGCTCGTGGTTAACCTCGTTAACGTCTATGCCCCGACATCGGGCCCGGAGCGGCTACAATTCTACCAGCGGGCGTCCGCCTTCCTCGGCACCTTAGAATCTCACAAGTGCCTGGTCCTGGGAGGGGACTTTAATACCACCCTCGAGGAACAGGACCACTCGGGGAGATAATCGAACATCACTCCCTAGTGGACATCTGGCGCGACCACAACCCGGATGACACTTCCACGTTCACCTTTGTCCGGGTGGAAGCCCATCAGTCGAGCCACTTCTGGTTGGACTGCATTTATTTATCACGCTTCCATCTCTCACGAGCCCACTCCTCCAGCATTCGGCTGGCCCCATTTTCTGACCATCATCTAGCCACCGTGACAGCTTCCCTCTGTGCGGTGAGGCTGGGGCCAATCTACTGGCATTTTAACAACAGCCTGTTGGAGGATGAGGGCTTTGTGACGTCCTTCCGGGAATTCTGGCTGGCCTGGCAAGGGCAGTGGCATGCCTTTCTCTCGGCGCGACAATGGTGGGACCTGGGGAAGGTGCGCGCCAGGCTTTTCTGCCATGACTACACCCAGGGCACCAGCCGACAGAGGAATGTGGTGATAGAGCAGTTGGAATGGGAGGTCTTAGAGCTGGAGAGGCGTCTGGCCGCCAGCCCCGAGGACCCGCTCCTCTGCGGAGCGTGCCGGGAGAAGCGGGAGGAGCTCCGGGCCCTCGAGGACCATCGGGCCCGGGGCGCCTTTGTTCGAGCCCGCATCAGCCTCCTTCAGGAGATGGATCGTGGCTCCTGCCTCTTCTATGCCCTGGAGAAAACAAGGGGGGCCAAGAAACACTTCACCTGCCTCCTGGCAGAAGACGGCACCCCCCTCACGGAACCGGTGGAGATGTGCGGGAGGGCCCGAGCCTTCTACGCAAGTCTTTTCTCCCCAGATCTGACTGACCCTGGCGCTTGCAGAGTGCTCTGGGAGGAGCTCCCTACAGTCAGCGCGAGCGACCGAGACCGGCTAGAGTTGTCTCTCACTCTGGCCGAGTTCTCGGAGGCCCTCCATCGTATGCCCACTAATAAGTCTCCAGGCATGGACGGGCTGACCGTGGAGTTCTACCACGTGTTTTGGGACGTCCTCGGCCCAGACCTAGTCACCGTCTGGGCTGAGTCTCTGCAGAGCAGGGTGCTCCCTCTTTCACGCAGGCGAGCTGTGCTCGCCTTACTGCCGAAGAAGGGGGACCTCCGCGATTTACGAAATTGGCATACCGTCTCGCTCCTCAGCACGGACTACGAAATCATAGACTGCGGCTTGGGTCTGTGCTGGCGGACATGATCCACCCAGACCAGACCTACACCGTCCGGGACCGCAGTATCTTTGATAACCTATTTTTGGTTCGGGACCTTTTAGAACTTGGGCGTAGAGACAGTCTGTCGTTCGCTCTCCTGTCCCTAGATCAGGAGAAGGCGTTCGATAGGGTAGATCATGGTACCTCCTGAACACTATGCGAGCGTTTGGCTTCGGACCCCAGTTTGTGGCTTTTCTCCGGGTGCTGTACGCCTCCGCGGAGTGTCTGGTTAAGCTCAAGTGGACCCTGACCGAACCGGTAAGCTTCGGGTGAGGAGTATGGCAGGGGTGCCCACTCTCGGGCCAGCTGTACACTCTGGCGATCGAGCCCTTCCTCTGCCTCCTCCGCAGGAGGTTGACAGGGTTGGTGCTGCGGGAGCCGGAGCTGCAGTTGGTCCTGTCGGCGTACGCTGATGACGTGCTCCTCGTGGTCCAGGACTCGGGCGACTTGGCGCAAGTGGAGGCTTGCCACGCCATCTATTCGGCAGCCTCCTCTGCCCGGGTCAACTGGGTCAATAGCTCTGGCTTGGCGGTAGGAGACTGGCGGCAGGCGAGCTCCCTCCCACCCGCGCTTCAGACCATCCAGTGGAGCGTGGGTCTGCTGCTCTACCTCAGCATTCACCTTTCTGCCACGCATCCCTCTCCGCCGGAGAACTGGGAAAATTTAGAGGGCGGGGTGATAGAGCGGCTCCGGAAATGGACGGGACTACTCCGATGTCTCTCCCTTCGTGGGAGAGCGCTGGTGCTTAATCAACTAGTCCTGTCCAAGCTCTGGTATCGGCTCAACACCCGAGTCCCAGCCCCGGGTTTCCTGACCAACCTCTGGATTTCGATTCTGGGGTTCTTTTGGTCAGGAATGCACTGTATGGGTTCTTCATCTACCCCTGAAGGAAGGAGGACAGGGCCTGAAGTGTCTGCACACTCAGGTCCACATCTTCCGCCTCCAGGCCCTACAGAGGCTCCTTTATAGTGCAGGCAGTTCGGCGTGGAGCGTACTGGCGCACACCATCCCGCGCCGCATCCGAGGGCTCCGATATGACTGGCAGCTCATTTATCTCTGTCCGGGAGGTCTTCTGCGAGACCTCTCCAGGCTGCCGGTCTTCTACCAGGACCTCCTCTGGACTTGGAAACAGTTTTTAATGAGCAGGTCCGTGGCGGCCACCGAGGGGGCAGATCTCCTCGCGGAGCTCCTGCTACACAACCCCCAGCTCCGTGTGCAGATGGCAGAGTCCCGCTTGGTGTGCCAGAGCTTGATCCTGGCAGAAGTCATGAGAGTCGGAGACCTCCTGGACTACAACCGGGGAGACTGGCTGGATCCCCTGACGCTTGCTCAGGGCATGGGGCTCTCCAGACCTCGTACCCCCCGGCATGTACTTCAGGAGGTGAAGGCTGCTTTGCCGCCCACTGCTAGAGCTTACCTCGATTGGGTCCTGCTCGAGGGCATGCCCCACCCACCCTCTACCCCAGGCCTGCCAGACCTTTTAATTGGACCCCTGCCCTGTAGACCCAATCGACCCCCTCACCCCTTTACGGCCAGCCGGCTACATGAATTGCAGCCGGTATGCTTCCAAACCGCACCAAGGAAACATCACACGCTCGTGCGCCACACCCTTCACGCCCTCACCCTAGTGTCCCACCCCAACACAAAGTGGTGAGATCTTCTGCCACCTTTGGAGGGTGAGCAGCCCCGGTGGGCCAGCCTATATTCCACCTTGGTTCCGAGGCCCATCGGGGACATCAGTTGGCAGCTCCTTTCACGGAGCTGTGAGCACGGGCACGTACTTGGCGCAGTTCAACCCCATCCCAGATACCTGTCCCTTTTGCGGTGTGAGGGAAACCCTGGCACACGTATATTTGGAGTGCGCCAGGCTGCAGCCCCTGTTCCGGCTCCTCACAAATCTTTTATTAAGTTTTTGGTTGCATTTTTCCCCTCACCTTTTTATTTATGCACTCCCCATCCGTGGCCTCACAAAGTCGTGGGATCTCCTAGTTAACCTCATCCTGGCCCTGGCTAAAACGGCCATCTATAAAACCAGAGAGAGGAGCTTGGCCGATGGAGTTTCCTGTGACTGTGGGGCCGTTTTCCGATCCTCGGTCCGTTCACGTATCCGGGCGGAGTTCTTCTGGGCAGTGTCCACCGACTCTCTTGATGTCTTTGAGGAGCGGTGGGCGCTGTTTGAGGCCCTCTGCTCGGTGTCCCCATCCAGCTCCCTTTGTTTTGACCCTTTGATTTGGGGAGAGAGTAAGGGACCCCAGCCCCAGCCACTGCTGCTGCGGACACCACCACCTTAGAGGGGTCTTTCACACGTGGGTGCACGTGCCCCCCCCCCGGGTTGTCCACCCCACAGCCTGCAACTTTTGTTGGGTGCTTTCAGAGGAGGGAATTGTTGGTGACACTTGGGCGCGGCGCCAGGTAACTCGAGGGGGTGGCAGACCTTAAGAGTCAATGAAGCCCCCTCGCTCTGGACCACCAGGTAACTCAGAAGGGTGGAAGACCACGAGAGTCGAGGAAGCCCCCCACTCTGGGCCCAGGTAAGCTTGAACACTTGCCTCCCCTGAAGCTAATGAGAAAACAATTGTGATTGGTTGCTGTGTTACACATTGCATATTCTGTTGTTTTGTTTTGTAAGTGTGTTATGCAAATAAAAAAAAAAGTACTCCCCTATAGCCATCTGGCCCAACCCTGTCACACCCCTCAGTTTGGGATAATTTTTTAATTAAAAGAGAATTTTAAAAAAAATCTCTCTCCTGTAGCCCTCTAGCCTGGAGTGAGAGGGCTGCTACTCCTGCTGCTGCTGCTAGGCCCTGGGCTCTGCCTGCGGCGACTGCTGCCCCAGCTACTCCCCTGGCTGAGCCAGATACCACCCACCCCCATTCTCTGCTACCTGGTTGCTGGCTGGCTGGTGGACCCCCCCACCCTCAGGTGCTGCTACTGCTCCAACTGCAGCCCCTTGGTGGGGGGGCCTGCTGGCCTGCTCCTCAGAGGGGGGGAGTGAGAGACCCCAGCCCCAGCCGTTGATGCTGTGGACACCACCAACACCTGAGGGGGTCCTTTCTGCCTGTCTGGACCACCACCTGGAGTTCCTGGAGCTGCTGCTGCGGAGTCTGCTGCCTGGAGCTGCTGAAGCCCCGAGGAGGAGAAGAAGAGGACCATCTACCAGTGGGGGATCACCTAGAGACTTTGCAGACCACCGTGGAGGGGGCCTAAAGACTGAGTATCTTTCAAACTGTGCTCTTGTGGTGGGGGTCTTGACTGTGTTTGTAGGGACACAGGGGGTGTGGCATGGAGCTGCCCCCTGATCCATCTGTGTGTCCTCCAACCCCCACCACTACCACCACTGCTGCCCCCTCCACCACGCCCACTGGCTGTTTACCATCTGCCTCAGCTCCTGCCTGTGGACTCAGCTGCTTGCTTGGCTTGCCACGCCCTGATTCCACCCTTTGGGCCAGAAGCAGCAGCCAGCCAAATTGACTTTGTGCAAGTGCACGTGGGCGCACATGCCCCTCCCCCCCGGACTGCCCACCTCACAGCTTTGCCCCTTGTTAACTTCCCCATTTGTCCTTTGCAGCCCCACCCTCCGTTACTAGCTTCAGTTTCTTTGCCTGCCCCACCCATTTCCCTCTGCAGCCTTTGTTTGTTTGCCCCACCCCAGCCTCTAAAGCTAGCCCCTTGGTTTCCCTGCCCTAACTCCAGCCCACTCAGCCCCTTGCTCCGTGGGCCCGTGCCCTCTCCCATGCGCTTGTGCAACTCCCCATTTTAGTTTAAACCCCTTTCACTGCACCCACAATGCTATTGTATCCCCCCCACCCCTAGTGCAGCTAGAGGAGCTGGAATTCCACCCCGTGTCGGCGACTGACCCCTAACCCCTGGTTTGTCCCCCTGTCCAGCCCACCCCTTTTGGCGCTCTCCTCCCATGTCTGCACCCTAGCGGGGAGGAGTGGTCAACCTGCTTCCCCTTTCCCTTCCTCCTTCTGGTGTCTCCCCTTCCCTCCCTGCTCATGATTGCGGGGGACGAGATGGGTGGGGCCCTTCCAGCAGCCCCAGCTGCCCCTCCCCCGCCTGCCCTTCCGTCACCCCTCCAAACCTCTAACTCCGCTGCCACCGCCAAACCACCTGCCACCGCCCCCGCTGGGGCGCCAGCAACGGTGGGCACTGGGGTGACTTCCGCTGCTGCCACGTCCCTCCCCCCCTCAGATCCTGGGGGAGCCCCCCCAGCCGGCGGGAAAGGCCAGGGTAAGAAGAAGGGGAAGGGCCCTGCTAAAAAGATCAGGCAGGGGCTGCCCCCATTGCCGTGGCCACAGCTCCGGCTGCAGCGTCCCTCCCCGCTGTTCCCTCCACCAGCTCTGCGGGTGTCCCTCCCCCAGCCCCATGGCGTATGCCCAGGTGGCTGCAGCCCCCCCCGCCTGCCACTACATCATCTCTCCCACCCACCGCCTCCGCTACCATCTATAGCGGCCGGGGCTCCTTTCCCACCATGACCAGGAAGCACGGCATCTGTTGCCTCCTGGTGCCAACCTTGCCCCACATGGAGACCTATGTGCGGGCATTGGCGAGGGTAGGGGGCCCACGGCCATTGTGGCGGCCTCCAAAATCTATGGCAAGGTCATCTTCTTCCTAGCATCGGAGGCCGCCACCCAGGAAGCGGTGGAAAAGGGCCTGGCAGTGGGGCGGGTGGTGTTCATCCCCCTGGAGCCATTAGAGGACCTGGGCGTCCGCCTGGTCCTGACCTCTGTCCCTCCCTTTCTTCCCAATGCCGCCCTGTTACCCGCCCTCTCCACCCTGGGAAAACCCATCTCTGTGATCAACCCTCTCCCATTGGACTGCAAAGACCCCGCCCTCCGTCACGTACTCTCGTTCCGCTGGCAAGTGCAGCTTCAACTGCCGCCGGCGGCGCGTGATGGAGAGGCGCTCGAGGTGTTCTTCCTGGTCCCCTACTAGGGGGCCTATTACCGGGTGCATTACTCTACGGGGGGGGCCCGGTGCTACCTCTGCCGGGTGATGGGGCATGTCCAGAGGGACTGCCCCTTAGCCAGGCAAGGAGGGGCATCTGGGACCTTGGATCCTCATGAGTGCCTGGTCCTGGGTGGGGACTCCCGAAGGAAGGAGAGCACCTGGGACCTGCGCACGGACCCTTCACCCGCCCACTTCCCGGATCACAATAGGATCACTCTCCTATAGCCATCTGGCTCGACCTGTCACAATACATATATGCAAATGAACACAGGCATCTACACAAATGCACTCACACTTCTATCTGCAGTGTTGTCAACTCTCACAATTTCATTGCAAGTCTCGCAACAGTCCCTGGGTTTTTTATATCCACAACTCCTGGAGTATTACATTTACAAGGGATTCCCAGCTTCCATTTAAAATACAAAAACATTCTAGCCCTCCTGGATGGAGGGAAAAAAATCTAGAAAATGTGATCCGAGTACACCCTAAAGACTCAGAAGCCGAAAAGAAAAGAACCCCAAATATATTATTTTTTTAAAAAAAACCCTTCATGATTCTTAAGACAATCTCATGGTTTTGGGGGTCCTGACACATGAATTGTGAATGTTTGTGGTTGGCAACAATATATCTCCTTCTGATAACTATAATATCACACAGATAAAAAGAAAGTTATATAGTGCTTTGTTGATTTAACAGGAGAAATGGAACAGACAATAGATTGAGATTATCAAATGGAGGAACAACATATTTTTTCTTGCTGTGGGTCAGAAAATTCATGATAAAGAAGAAAGGCACCTGGAGGAAGGGGACAAGCAGGGGTACAGGAAGAAGAAAGACATCCGAGGGGAAGGAACAGTGGAACAGAAACACCCAGAGGGAGAGTCTGGTCCACACAATTCTAGCCATCTCACCAAAATGAAATATCAAAGTAGACTTCCCTTTATATACCTTTGCAGCATGCCCCCGACATTGCCAGCTCTTAAGGTGACATTGTCAGGATGGAAATAAAATCACAGTGTATTTAAATACACACATTTGTTCCTGTTACCTCTTCCTGTAGCACCAGTCAGCAAACAAAGTGATCTCAGACTTTTGACTCTGGCAAAGACCAGAAATATACATGTATATTATATATATTTAGTGGTCCATAAAAGTATGGTTCTGAATCTCCTCTTACTTACACAGATGTAAAGAAAGAGTTACTCCATTTACTCCAATGAAGTTACATTGGAGTAAAATATCAATGTGAGAGGAGAATCTAGACTTTAGTGTTTACTTTCCCCAGCCCTAATTTACAAACACAATAAGCAATTCCTGGCAAGGTTTTGTTCTCTGGGATTGGATTCTGTTACGTCATTTTCCCCCTTATATATTTGGTAATGAAGCACATTCCTTTATATATTCATATTTCTAAGCATAATAAAAACCATCTGGCAGCATCTCTTTTGAAATCAATATCAAAAGTGATCCTGCAAAAAGCCAATATATCCTAGGGAGAGGCATAAAATATGGTTGAAACTGGTCTGTGATAATGCTGCTACTAACTCTTCCACATGACACCGTGCTACTACGGTGATGGCTCCATTAGAAATCAGTAGATAAATAATATAAATTTCCTAATATGGAAACAAATACATTATATTTAAAAAAAATAAACTGAGTAAAAACGAAATTGAGCAGGGAGCATGAGGTAAACTGTTTTAGCTTGAACTGGCGGGGTTGTTACTATCTATATAAAAAAAGTAATGGCCCAGTAATGGCAGGGATCTTTCCTCCTGTCTTTTTATCAACTGCATTTCAGGCACCTTTGTATGGGAGTTCTATCGATAGCAGTGCTCTTTCGTGGACTCTGAGAGGGATGAAAGGAAACTGAGGTTTTAACTGGCTTGACACAGAGACCTTGAAGAAATCAGAATAATGACAGAAATGTTGCCCACAGCCAGACATAGATGTGCAAAAGGGCAGAATATGATATAAATTTTGCCTCCCTGCTCACATGCAGAGGTCTGATAAAAATCTGTGTTAAATGATGTTGCAGCATTTACAAAACAACAAAAGCTTCCTGCCCTTAGAAAAGGCTGAAGCCACTATCACCTTTGCCCCTGAAGTTACATAAGTCTCCTCTCTGCTCCGTAAGTACACGTCAATCCCAAGCACACCTGTAGAGATGTCGCTGGGTGACTTCAACCCACTCTAGGAGCACTATGGGGTTAAGTCGACCTAAGTTACGTCAACTCCAGCTACATTATTCACGCAGCTGGAGTTGACGCAGCTTAGGTCAACTTACTGAGGTGTCTACATTCTGCTGGGTCAACAGGAGAAACTCTCCCATTGACTTACCTTACGCTTCTCGTTCCAATGGAACACCGGAGTCAGTGGGAGAGTGATCTGTGGTTGATGTAGCGGGTCTTCACTAGACCCACTAAATCGACCCCCGGTGGATTGATCGTGGCAGCATCGATCCACAGTAAGTGTAGACATACTCTAGGGTCATGCTCACCAGTGCCTCCGTTTCCCCTCTTGAACTCCTCAATAATCCACAAAAGCTGTCTTGTGTTTAATAATACCCCTTCTTGTGGCCTGGTTTACATGAAGTTGAAAAGGAAACACAAAACTTCCAGGTGAGGCTTTTCCTCCCACTACTTGTTCTCTGCACTCTAGCCTTTCTAGCTGGTATTGGGTCTCTGAACTCAACAGGCATTCTCCCCTCTCCAGGCTCCAAAGGCCTCTCTCTTCTAAACCCCAGAGACCTGATTTTAACCACATCACCTGCCTGTCATGTAGCATTACTCATTCTCTTCACCTAGAAGGTGAGTTAAACATATCACAGATGGGGCTGGGACACATCTCCCTTTAAAGAGGCCAGCCGCTCTGACTGGAGACAAAAATAGACTGATTGCTTTCTTCTTCTGTTCTCTTATTTTGCTTTCTCCCTATTTATTCTTCCCTGCCTCAGATGAATGCATGACTGCAACATGACGGATGAGATTTAAACCCACAACTCAAGAAATGTTGAGTTAAAGCTCCCACAGCAACTTTAGTTCTATCCCCTCAAGTGTATTAACTGGACTTTCATCACAAGATCATGTAATACTGGATAATATAATGGTAGGTTATGAACTTGTAAGCCTGTGCTTACCTGTATGCAAAGTGAGCAGCTATATTGATGTTAGTGGGACATTGCAGGACCAGGGTCTAAGGTTGCAATCTTGCAGTTGATGGCGCACAAGTGGACTGCTTGCACCCACACAGATCCACATTGAGTTCAGCTACAACATCAGAACCTTCATTGGCAAAAGTAGATTTCACAAACATGGATTTTGTGAGTCAAAGCCTTGGTCAGTGTTTTTTCCCTTTGCAGGAGTTGGGAGCAGCTGAAAGGGGAGATGGATAAAGACAATCTAGCCCATCCTCATAATAGATTGATTCAGAGGAAACCCCACAAGGGGAATGTTGCAGTTTCCTATCTCCAACACAGGCCATCTGTGCCTTTATTTATTTATAGCCATTTCTGTAGCAATCACCACTCTATAGTATCTGAATGAATTGTTTTATCTATAGCAACCACTCTCAAACTTTCCCATAGCGTAGACCACATGTTGACAGAGAGATTGTCTAAAGGACTCTTCCCCTCCCATTTTTGATTGGATAACATCCTGGGGTATATACAGCAATTTTTTACACAGAAAAGTCACATTAGGAAAGTATTTCTGGATATTTAGCTCTCTTTTGTGTAATAAGTGTTTTGTCCTTATCAGTAATCATACTGATGGGGTTTGCTCATCATTTAATCTCTTCTTTTCTTCTGTTCTTTTCTTCTCTCTTCCTTTGTGCCCCCTGCTCCACCTGGTCCCATTTCTTCCCTCTAATTCCTTAAACATCTTTCTTCTCTCACCTTCTTTAGGCAGCATCCCCTAGTGGAGGAAGTGAGGCTGGCCTGCTTCTTCCTCCTTTTTGAAAAGTCATTCAACAATCCAGGCATTTCTTTGCAATGAACAGCCTGGATGCCTGTATTTGAGGTAGGGAGGGAGAATGTTACTGGCCAGTTCTCTGTGCTAATACTTTATGGACCACTGCTTTGTAGTGTTTATAATGCTCATCCTCATGTTATCAGAGAAATAAGGGCACTGGAGGACCAAACCTGCCATATTCACTTAAGGAAAACGCATTTTCAATGAGAATTTTAGATGTGGAGGCAGTGCAGGACCTGGCTGATGAGGAGTCAGTTTCTGCATTCATGTACATGGGCACAGAGCCTATTACCTTCAGAGGGAATGCCGTCAGCATTGACAACACCCCGGAAAATAAAGAGATTAGCTTGAAAATCAGGAGATTTTAAAATAACACCTTTTCGTTTTGTCTTTTTATTTCCCTTTTGGTGCTGAAGTAAGTAGGTTTTATGCTTTCAAGCTCTTTTCCACAACCTTGGAGGCAAGAAATTTAATATTTTATTTAGATAAAAGCTGAGATTCTAAGGTAATAACCTGATTCCAGAAGCTAGAGCTTTAAAATATGCACCCTAAATATAATGAGAATCACAATAAAATCATGAGAGCTGGTAGCACTGTTATGTGTGAGGGTAGAGCTGGGCCCTAAGAAAGAAAGGCAGGGTGGTACAAAAGAATTCCTGCAACTTTGCATCACTTCAAAGGAGTTAACTTTACATATGACAAGCTGCAAGTACTATAGGAGCAGTATATAATTTACTTAAGAACCAGAGTCTGGCACTTCTTATTCAGGCAAACTGCCAAATTACATTTTGCCAAATGACTGCAGGATAGGTCTTACTAATAGAGATTTAATACGAACAGAAAAGGTCCCATGAACTCAGGAAAAAAACTTATAAAGGAATAATAAATACATTTCACGGATAATTAAAGAAACAAACAAACAAAAATGTTAAAGCAGCTTATATGCAGAGATCAATATTTGCAGAATCCCTCTACTGAATGCTCACAAAGGCTGTATTTATGACTACAGATGTGCTCATAACAACAAACCTCTCTTCAAAGATTACATTTGTATTTGTATATGCTGAAAGACCTCCAGTATTCACATGGCTCTTCTGTGTTTAATTTAATTTAATTATATAAGGGGAGCCAGGGAACAATAAATTGTTGATCATTTTCATTCAAAGAGGAGCGCTTTTCCATAGTCACTGTATACCAGACCCTTTGTAGCCCTTCCCACTCATTTGGCAGAGTAATGTATTCCCATGTTCTGGGAATTATCTATTTAGTGGCTATGATCATAGGATTGCATATGTCAGGATGAAGTTAATGGGCCAAAATCTGTCCTCAATTACAGTCGTGCATTTCCAATGAAGTCAAGGCGGATTCAATGACGTAAGTAAGAGCAGATTTTGGTCTAATGTGTTTGTCATATTGGTCAATAAGACTAAGAACCCACTCCTGCCAGCCATTTCTATTGCTTATTTCAATGTGTATAGTCTCCAGGCCAGATACTGATTTCCCTTGCTGCATGTAAATGCAGTAGGGAGGTCAGAAAGGTTACAGACAGGCTCTTTTCCCCTCTCTGTCCAGCACACCTGCTCAGGGGCCAGACACAATCCAGACCTACCTGTCCCTTTAATGATTCTTGTGAGACCTGGTTAGTATGTCTGGCAGGGCTCCAGAGCCACAACAGGGTAAATCGGTTAGGCTTGAAATATGGCCAGGCTTTCCCTTGTGTGCCACTTGGCAGTAGGCACTGGGGACATGGATGTTATACATTTCCAAACCAGCAGTGAAGACTACTGCTTCCTGCATTGCCCCACATGAAGCTACAATCTTGCTTACCAAATGCAGTAATGTAACACACAGGTAGGTCCACAAATAGCTTGCATGGAGTTACAAGCCATGTGTGTCCTAAGCGCTCACCGTCTTGGCGTACAGACAAGTAAAACAAGAAGACATCACTTGTATGGTCTATTGCAACATCAGTATTCTCTGCAATACAGGTAACTGTTCTTCTTTCCCATAGGAAGAACAGACATGGAGGCTGATTATTATGATTCACACATCCAGTCATAGATTTTAAGGCCAGAAGTCATCACCTAGTCTGACCTGCTATATGACACAGACCATTGCATTTCACCCAGTTACTGCCATGTCAAGCCCAATAACTTGTGTTTTGGCTAAAGTCTCTCTTCCAGGAAGGCATCCAGTCCTTATCTGATGATATTAAAAAAAAGGGAGAATCCACCACTTCCCTTGATAGTTTGTTACCATGGTTAAAGGTCCTCGCTACTAAAAATGTCTTTTTTCTCATTTGAATTTACCAGGCTTTATCTTCCAGCCATTGGTTCTTGCTATCCCTGTCTGTGCTAACTTCATGAGGCCTTTAACATATGATGTTTTCTAGCCATGAAGGTACTTGTTAGAAAGGCTCCTATTCTATAATGACCAATAAACCACAGGTGTATCAGGCCCCAGCTGCTTGGATTCATCAAACATGATATGTACATGGATGAAAGGTGCAGGATTTACTTCATGTCGCTTGCATTTTAAACTCCATGTGGTGCCAAGATGAAGAGGCCCAACACTAGATGATGAAGCCAAGGAGTGTCAGATGCTGACTCCCCTATAAAGGGCACCATTGAATACAGAGTCTCCATGCCAGTCTGGACACTGCAGATCTCCCAATAGGGAACTCTCAGGTGATGAAGCTGAGAGATGAGCACAGGAAATACATAGAACATAGTCCAGTAGGTGTTGTTCATGAGATAAGGAAAATAAAACAGTATTAATGATGACATATTTGATTTGGGGCTGGTCTCTGCAAGTGTGTGTTGAGGCCTACTGTTACATTAGGAGCAACGTTTGGATATGGGGAACTGTGGGTGAACAGCTGACAACAGCTTAGAGTACATGGGCTGCACAAAAGGAGTTAGGTGCCTAAATTCCTGTTTTAGTCACCTAAGTCCCAATTTTGAGACCACTGTGATGCACAAACTTCATACTGAACCATGTAGGTGCCTAAACTTACTTAGCACCTAAGTTTTTGCAGTAAATGTTCTTTAGGTGCCTAAGTTTCTGCCTCTGAGCACGTGCACTGCTGCCTCCCGCTGGGAGTCTAGACACCTATCTAGCTTCTGAGCCCCAGAGCGCGCCACAAACCAGGGGATGATTCGGCCACCTAAGTCACCTGCCAGGCCTGATTCAGCAGGTGTCCTCTGAGCACAGCTACCAGATCGGGCCTCTCAGGGGAGGTCATACAGCTGGTGAGGAAGAAGGAGGACCTCCCTAATATTTTTAGCCCAGTGGTTAGGATAGTCACCTGGGATGTGAGACACATCCCACCCCCAGAGTTCAAGTCCTCCCTCCATATGGGAAGGGGGAAGGATTTCATCAGTGATCTCTCACCTTTGAGGTCAGTGCTCTAACCACCGGGATATTCCAGTGTGAGGTTCCCCCAGTCTCTCCTGCATAACAAAATCAGCATTAGAACAGGGGGACTGTATCCTGAGTCTCCCACATTCTGGGGGAGTGCTCTAATTACCAGACTAGAGAGTCTCTCTCTCTCTCTCTCTCTCTCTCATGCTTTCTCTTTCTTAGGAGTTTGAGAGTGAGTCTGTGTTTGTTATGTGCTGTGTGCTCTAGCTGTGTTTCTCAGAGTCTGTTTTTCTTTCGTTAGTTACTATTTCTTTGTTTTAAGAGTGTTGTTGGTTCCTTCCTTTCTCCTTGGGAAGATGTGGGGTTCCTCCATGGGGTCCACTTCAGATAGGCTTAGCAGTTTGGCCTGCAAGCATTGGGTCTGGTGTGTGCCTGCTTTCTCCTGCACTGTGGAGGACGTGTTGCTGAGTGTAGGGAAGGTTACTGGCTGTGCTAATATAAAATCTGCCTCTTGAATGAGCAAGTCTTAAACGTGAATCAAAGAAGGAGCGCATTGAGAAGTGATTTTCCTGACCCAGGAGCAGTTTGTGAATTGTTTGATACAGGAGGGACTCTGAGTCAAGGAGGCTTTTGTTTAAGTTTTTCCCTTGTTTACTGCCTCTACTAAAGTAGGTTTCCCTCCTCCCTTCCCCTCTCCACCCCCCAGTTTCTCCCCTTCTTTCCCAATGAGACACTATTGTCTGACAAACACCTGTCAGAAATGGTCTAGAATGAGATAATACTTAGTCCTGCCATGAGTGCAGGGGACTGGACTAGATGACCTCTCAAGGTCTCTTCCAGTCCTATGATTCTATGATTTTATGATATCACTGTTATGGAAAGGTAGTTTCTGCTGTTAGGACGATTCCCTTAGGCTGCACTAGCTTAGATGTGAGGCATATTATGTGTTTCCGGCACCAGGTTTATGTTGTTCTAAATAATCTGGAACAGCCCTTGAACCTGGTTTTAAATACCACATAGATGGGGCACATTATACAGTCTTTGGTACCTCTGAAAACATGAAATGCTTGCTGTGTTGTGACCCTGGTCATCTAAGGGGTTCCTGCCCATGCACTGGTGGCTTAGGGGTACTTGGTAAGAATGTGGCACCCCAGGATATTGGGGAGGGGCCTTGGACATCAAAGGACCAGCAGGAGACAGAGTCTGCATCAGCACTGCCAGATTCTATTTCTCGCCTTCACCGTATGTGACTGCCATTGTCCAGGGGAGCAGTCCTCCCAGAGGAACCCTCTGTTGTCACCTCATCACTTGTGCCTGCACAGAAATGAGTCCTGGAAGTGAAGGAGTATCTCCCAACAAAGGAAGTAGAAACGAGGATGAAGAACAGACCAGCAAGACAGACTTATGTGGGACTATTTCTAAAAGGGCTGAGGCTTTGGAGGCCCCTGAGCTGCTGGCAGTGGCTGATGGAGCTGTGTGCCCTGAGGAGGAGGATAGCATTGTGTTAGGTGGTAGCTCCATGCCTGGAACTCCCAGTGGGGTGCGGTCTTCCCCTTGACATGGCTCCAATGTCACAGCAGGGATAGCTGTTCTCTTTTCCTGGGGTATAGGGGCACAGTTCCTCAGAGATTGTGTTTCCAGCTGGCCCAGCACACATTAGCACTATTGCTTTTAATCTTTTTACTGTGTATGCCCCTACTCTGGGGTGAGATCATGTCTCCTTTCTGCAGCCACTTGCCCATGCTATTCTTGGTTGTGACCCAGATACTACTATTGTCCTGGGAGGGGATTTCAATTGCACCTGTAGATTTTGTTTTAGGCTGGAACCACACCCTCAGTCAGCCATGACATTGTATTGTCTCCTGCAAGCAGATGTTTGGAGGTTCTTTCACCCCACTGGTAGGCAATACTCTTGGCTGAAGGCTACTCCCAACCCAGTCTCAGGCTCTAGACTGGATCACTTTTATACCATGAAGGCCAGTGTGAATGTGTTTGTTTGGTCTTCCATGTTTCCCACTCACTTGTCTGATCATCTTTATGTCTCTGTCAGTGTCTCTCTCCCTCCTCATGCCTGTGCTTCCCACTGGTGCTTTAATACCAAATTATTACAGGCCTTGAATTTCCCCCAGATGTTTGCTATTTTTGGGGAGTATTGGCAGCAGCACAAGCTCCTGTATGAGTCACGGAGACGGTGGGCTGTCGGAAAGGTCCAGATCTAGCTGCTCTGCCAGCAGTATAACCAGGCTGCCATGCGGTCCTTGTGTCAGACCATGAGGCATCTGTCTCTCCCCATTCACTGTTTAGGACCATAGGAGCATCACTCGGGCTTTGCAAATTGCAGTGATTTCATAGAAGTTAGGTATCACCATGCTTAACTCCTTTTGTGCATCCAGGACTAAGCTCTTTGGGGTGGCAGCCATATTTCCCTGTGTATGAGGGCATCACAAAACATATCACTTGCTCTACCAAAATACAAATAGAAAACAATGCTAATAACAATAGTAACATGCATACTCATGGGGAGAGCATCTTGCACTCCCCATTCTCTTTGCCTTTCCAGTTATGCCAGCCTTAATTCATATCCTTCTTTCACACCTGTCTGAGCCTCTTTACACATTGCTCCCCATGCACATCCCATCAATTCCAGATCGCCAAGCAACCAACCTCTCTGCATTCAAGCCCTCCTGAAGTTTCACACATTCCATGATGCTCATAACAAGTGGAGAAAAACCCATAACTCAGAATGAGTGTTTTCTCTGGACTTCTCAATGCGCTCCTTCTCTGATTCACGTTTAAGACTGTAAGACCTCTGGGGCAGGGACTCTCCATTCTGTCTCTTGCGGAGTGCTGAGTACATTGTTGATGCATCATGTTCACCATCATAGTGTTACCAGTAAAGTATTCCCCAGTGACATGCTCAAGCACTGATAATGGGCACTTATTGTAATCTTTGTCCTGCTTAATTCTGGCCACACCCTATTAGTACACGTGGGGAGTGAGTCCCAGGCAGCTGATATGTGCTACATGTTCTGTCTGTCATCAGGAAGCACTAAGTAAGATTAGCGAATTTAGCTTTTGTCAGGAAATTCTGTAGCTTGATGGTGAACTCAAGGGGTGCAGTTATTCAAATGCAATCACAAGGCAGTAGGTTATAATACTTCCAATGAACATTACATTGTGGAAGACAAACTGAGGGCCAATTATTAACACTGAAATGCATTTAACCTCACTTCATTATAACACCTGACATATTGTCTCTTCAAAATCACTCAAGGTAAGCTAAATTGCCCAATGATTGATCACATAGTACAAGACTGTATCTAAAGGGGCAGCAGGAAAGTGGCTGTGAGCCATCCACTTTGATTTTCCAGAGCTGAAAAATCAGCTTCCATTTTCTACCAACAACATATGATTTCCCTTTTTTGCACACTGGTTTATTGTCCAATTTCTTCAATCATGAAAAAGATAGTGTATATTGTTGCTTTTACCTTTACCTTTCATGGCTCTATTAGATAGTGTCTCCTTATTGTTTCCCAACAAGAACCAGTCAGATAGCTTTATTAGACAGCACAACAGGTGTTTGGCATTTTCTCCAAGTGTAAATAGAAAACAAATGAGACAGAGGATCTTGGCAGAAGTATATCTAGATTTAAAGTAATATAATTACAACTGAAGATACCAAAGGAAGCAAACTGATGTTAAACATTTGCTATTGATTATCCTGGCAAAGCATTATGTGAAACTCTGAATGAAGGAAACAGCATAAGAGAAAATAGATTTACAGTACCATACAATAGATCAACTAATCAGACAGATCAGCATGCTAAAATGATGAAATTATGACAGAAAGTTCTTCAGAAAAGAAGAACATGGGAGTAATGATTGGTTCCGCCACCTGAACATTAACTGGAATCCATCTTAAACCTCTAATCCAGATTTACACATGTGCTTAACTTTCATTATGTGAGCAGGCTTATTGAACTCAATGGGACTACAAACACATTTAAAGTTAAGCGTTCATGTAAGTCTTTGTAAGTGTAAATGTGTGGCATGGTCCAGCAATTAGGGTGCTGACTTGGGAGACTGGGGTTCAATCTCCTACTCCACTATAGACCTCCTGTGCTATGCTGAGCATGTTTCTTAAGGCCAGACTTTGACAGGGATTTTAGGTGTTGCTTGGCTGAAGGGAACACCACCGAAATTCCTAGATGGCCTGCAGTCTAGTGGAATTTTCAGCCCTGTGTTGGGCAGTTCTGTGCCACCTCAGACCCTAAAGAGTTCCTGGGGATAATTAAGAGCCTAAACAAGGGATTTCAGAAGCCATCCAGGTGAGAAGTGCCAGGAAGAGGGGAGGGGTTTAGGTGGCAGACCCGACAGGTCAGAGATATACAGTTCCTTCAAGATTTGCTCAGGATCCTCAGATATGAACCCTGACTTGGATTTAGGACTTGTCTACATGGCATGACAATGTGCCTAGCAGGATGTGATTTTGCACACTCATGGGCCAATATAGATGTACTGGCACATACTAAAAAGTTAACATGCAGCAAAGACATTTTAGTGCACACTAGAAAGAGTTTACATGGGCCAGTTAGTGAACAACACATTGGCGTGCTTTCGAAATCACACCCTTCTAGTGTGCACTGCACTCTGAGTACGTTTATGAGATCGGGAGCTGCTGGCAAGATAGGCAGTCTTTCGCCTTGTTTGAGAATCCCACTTTGGGGCTTCTGGGGCTTTGGCTTGAGCTAGGGCTCCAAATAGCTCATTAGCCGTGGGATGGTAGCAGCGCTTTTGCCACATTTAAAATGCTGAACAGCGAGAATTTAGGCCTAAGGGGTTCAGGTAATGACTGAGCTGAAAACCTTAATGATGACACTTACATGGTGGACTTAGGTCACTAAACCCTTTAACCACCTGGCACATGGTCTCTCTGTGGCTCAGTTCCCCATCTGTAAAATGGGTATGGTAATACTTCACTACTTCTCAGGGACGTTGTGAGGATAAATGTTGTAATAACCCTGCTGCCTCTTTAGCTGGAACAGTGTTAATCCCCAGTGTGACATCCAGCCAACAGAGAGCTCTGTAATCCCTCTAGCACAGGAAAGAGAAGAACTGCTAATGGGACTCCGGAGGAAGCCTGTGGGACCAAAAGCACCAGGCCAGAGGCAGCCGCTTGGGGGCTGGCTGTGGAGAGGTGACTGGGTTCCTCAGGAAACACTAACAGCCAGGCAGGAAAGCAGGTTGTTGCTCTCAAGGGGGCTAGTGGTATCTTCAATGGGCTGATTCTTGAAGGTGGCTGCAAACAAGGGACAGATCTGAACAAAATGACTGACCTTTGGCCATGGGATAGTCTGGCCAATGTCACAGGGTGACACTGGCCCTTTAAGGAGGAAGTGCATCTGTGATTCATCAGCTGCTTCCCAGTTAGGGCCAAGAAAAAGCACCTGGGCCATATAAATGGGAGAGCCTGGCAAGAGATAAAGAACAGGTGGGAGTTACCAGAGACCAGGGTACTGTGGATGGCCCCTGAGCAACAGTGCTGAAACCAAGGTAGGGGGGATGGCCAGGGGGCCATGCCCCCCACTTTTTAACATGGGTGTAGTTTGGGGGACAGGGGGCAGCCTTGGGCAGACACAGAGTGGCACCAGCAGGGGCTGCGCTTCGCGGCAGGGGAGCTATCAGCCAGCACCGCTACATGCTTGCCCGAGACTTGCAGTTTGACTGGGGCAACGCTGCTCCCTGTCCCCCAAATTAAACTCATGTTAAAAAGTGGGGAGAGGGGGTGGGGCCATGGTCCCCTGGCTCTTCTAGTTCTGGCACCGGTGCCCCGCCCCTTTTACAAAGGTTCTGGTGCTCTTGCCCCTGCGGAAAGCTGTAGGCAGTTCCTAGGGGAGGCTGAAAGCAGGAGAGCAACAAGAAGGATTTTCTGGCTGAGCTCCCAGAACAGAGACACCAGGGCTGAAGGCCAGAGAGCACCAAAGAGAGTTGCCTGTGTCACCCTAAGTGCCCTTCACTGCCTATTGGTAAAGGGTTCTCTGTCATAACAGCAGCTCCAATCAGGTTGCACAAGCTCGCTACACCTAACAAACTGGTGTCCTGGTATTTATCTATAAAGAATGGGTGTAAGGTTTCAGGTTAAAATTTTGAACACACTGGTCATTAACGTCATTTTGAAATGTAGGTATTAACACTGTCTGAGGAATTATGGGTACTTGCTGATATTATGCTTTAAAGTCTGTAACCAAACAAAGGGAAAAAAGGGTGGTTTTCCAGACAGGAGGGAAAAAGTTCTCCCTGTCTCTAATGTAAATTAAGCAGGGTTAGCCAAAGACAATGGGAATCACATTTGCATATTAAGCCAACAGGAAAAGTAAATTAACAGAGGGATGTGAAATCAGCATGGGAAAACACAGGAGTCTGAACCCCTGGGGTTCATATTGACTTTGGAAATAAATCCAAAAGACTTTGGGAAATATAAGGAAAGGAAAAGGAACATTTTGTTATCAGTTTCACGGAGGAACATCCTGAAGGAGGGGAAAGATTCATGAAAAATGTAGATCCTACTTTAACTGAAAGTCAGCAAGCGCTGCAGAAAAGGACCTTGAGGATGAGAAAACTGCTTTGGCCAAAGGATTGTAGCTTGTCAAGTTTTAGTCACTAGAAAGTGTGTTATATTCTTGTCTTATGTGTAACTATTTTCTTTCTCTATCATCTTGCTTAGTATCACTTAAACCTCTGGGTTTTATCAATAACCCTATTTTCTTATTATAAATTCATCTCAGGGCTGTTATATTAGAATGAGGTATGCATCCTCAGCTGAGTCAACAGGCCAGTGTGTATACGGTCTCTTTAACATAAGAACATAAGAGACAGCAAACTTAGTAATGTCCGAGTGATCATTGCTTGGGGCTGGATACTGCAGGGGAATGCTCTTCAAGGGGGGCTGGAAACTGAATCATAGAATATCAGGGTTGGAAGGGACCTCAGGAGGTCATCTAGTCCAACCCCCTGCTCAAAGCAGGACCAATCCCCAATTTTTGCCCCAGATCCCTAAATGGCCCCCTCAAGGATTGAACTCACAACCCTGGGTTTAGCAGACCAATGCTCAAACCACTGAGCTATCCCTCCCCCCCAGCTGTTCCCTGTAAGGCAAAGCAAGGGCTGATAGGGTCTTGAGGAGGGTCTTTGCTGGGCTGGCTAACGGAGAGCTGACACACTTTAGCAACAACAGCAAATCTCACTCGCTCGCTGAGGCAGAGGGGTAACAGGGTGTCTTATAGTTCTGAATGCCCGGAGAAAGCATCACAGCCTGCTGACTTGAATCTGGGAAGCTGAGAATTGGACAGCACTGAAGGCAGGGAAGCAACAGAAGGGTTTATGCTGGACTTCTGGAGCCAAAGGATTGGAGAGGGCTGAAGGCAAGGGAGATTGAGGGGTGCTCCCCTGAGTAGATGAACTCCCAGCAGAGAGGCCCTGGGAACAGTAGGTTTGCACTCTAGCTGGATGGGTTGGGGTGGTTGACTGGCAAAAGGACAGGGACTGAAGAAGAGCTGGAGAGTGGAAGATGCCAGGGACTGGTAATTAAGATGTTGCTGGACTGCAGGATATGGGATTTTAAGCACTATATGCACTGGGTACTAGAAATGGAATATGTTTTGGGACTTCTCTTATGGATTATATGAACCATGTTTTTGTAAAAATCTGGCTCCAAGGAGAGGTATTTTTAGGCAAGAGGGTTGTTGTTACTTGTGACTTTGAGGCAGGGAAACTGAGGCAGGCATACCTGTTCTGCCACTGGAGGGTGCCCCAAACGGGGCCACCTTATCACAAAGCTTTCCTGGGAGATGGGTGGTCTGGAGTCAGTATTCCTGGAAGTATGCTAGAGGAGCCCTACCACTGGGCTGAATAAGGAACTGTTGATTTATGTTTTGTTTGTAACTTGCCATGCTTATTCCTACCAACCTTAATAAAGGAATCCTTTGTTATTCATCAGACTCTGTGAGACTTCATGGGAATTCACCAAGATCTAAAGCCAGAAAAACCTACTGGTGAAAGTGTTTACCTCAGAGTGTGGTACACCCATCTAGGGGAGTGGTGTACCACAGTATTCACAGCAACTCCCTGCAGTGGGGGAAATTACAATATATTAAAGACTATGAGGTGCTCAGATACTACAGTAAGGGGGAGAATATCTAAATACCTTTGATTGTGCACAGGCAGGATTGTAGATGGAGTACGGGATGACTAATAACAAGGGAGAGCTTTAATATACAATCTAATGTAATTTTGAATTCTGCAGCATACTTTATTGTAGATGAAGTAGTGTTTAGATAGTAAATGAAGGGCAAATCACTGAAATCAAAACAGTGATTTTTCTTAACATTTTACACTTTCCCAGTGCCTTTCTGCTCAGTCTGAAAGCACTTTACAAACATACATTAATTAATACACACAACTAAAGCTGGTTTGAAAATGTTTTGTCTGTGGAAAATCTTGACTCTTTAGCAAAAACCTGAAATTTTAGCTGACAACTGTTTGGTTTAAAACAAAAATTTGATTCAGAAATATCGTGGTGCCTCACGGGAATTTTAGTTCAGGTACCTCATTCCCCCCCATTCTCCTCTATGAGCTGGACTCTGGCCGGACTCCTGGCCCAGGATGCACCAAGGTTTCTCCTTTTGGAGAGTCATTGTGGTGCATCCCTGGATGCAATGCATCATGGGAGTTGTAATCTGGCTGGGTAACCCCTATTTCCCGTTTCCTGCCTATTTGTTGCTTTTACGCAGCGTAACATATGCACAGTTATATTGTGAGATCTCTGGGACATGGACCATGTCTATTTTATGTGTCTATAAATAGCCTA
This sequence comes from Lepidochelys olivacea, assembly GCF_965140295.1. Classification (NCBI taxonomy): domain Eukaryota; kingdom Metazoa; phylum Chordata; order Testudines; family Cheloniidae; genus Lepidochelys; species Lepidochelys olivacea. The sequence continues at coordinate 68,434,061 of NC_140411.1, read as the reverse complement.
AATGCCCTGCCAAACGATATTATTTTTAATTATTAGAACTCTGTATGTTTCTACAAGTAAAGTCCATGACAGGTCCTTGCAGTATTAGCGCGGAGTAGCCCTAAGTACCTTCAGGAGAGCTTGGAATCACCTTCCAGAACAATAGCTTGGACAAAGCGTGCTATGCTTACTCCCTCTCTGCTACCACAGCTCCTTTGGCTGGCATAACTAGCAAGAAGCAGTGCATGGCTTGCCCCCTACTGAGGAGTTCACTGCCACTGTCTGTGCTAAACACCTCTGGCTCTTGTGTAACAGAAGCTCAAGGAGCAAAACCGTTGTGGCCCTTTGTCACTCATTTCAGGCTAGCCACAATGTAAAGTAATTTTCTCAAGGTCAGAAAGTGTGATGCAGTGTGTCAGTGACAGAGCTGGGAATAGGACACAGGAGTCCTGACTCTTAGTCTAACTACTAGAGCACGCACATATTGCTACTTTCATAGTGCAAACTTTAAGACTGCTAGAATGTTTTCATGAAATCACTTGGGACACAGCAATGGAGGGAAACAATATTGGGAAGATGGAAAAACTTAAAATATAAATGAATGAATGAATGAATGCACCACCTTTTCTTAACACCATCTGACCAAAAAGACGCTAACAGAAACCAAAAAAGGTCAATGTGGAGGACCCAGAGAAAACAAAAGGGTTATGAAGGAGCACACAGAGGCTAATGCAAGGTATTAAAAAAATCGGGATAGCTGGAAAGATTCTAGAATGCAGCTGAAGAATGTGTAGCTTTCTGCTAAGAACAGTAAAAGTGGGAAATTAAAGGAAAATTGCAGAAGAGGGTAGGATAAATAATAATACATTTTCTCAAGTACATAGGGAACGAGAGGTCATTGAAGGAGACAGTGGAATTTCTAAGAGATGCCCAGGGTAATTTACTGACTGAAGAGACAGACATTGCTAAAACATAATCAAATGAATTCTTTGCCTCTGTGCTCACATAGAAGGCTGGGGGACGGATGTCAGAAACAGACAAATTTCCCAGGAGACCAAGAAAAAAATATAGAAGGAAGCAAGCTTCATGCCAGAACAGGTGATCAAGAAATTAGAACATCTGAAGACTACCAAAACTCCAGGGCCAAAAGGAACCCACCCCTCCCCCCACCCCAGAATTCTAAAGGAAGTGGCAAAAAGGAACAGGAAACATTTCCAGATGGATCTTTGGAAACAGGGGAAATCTGAATAAACTAATGCATCTATTGAATAAGGAGTAAATCCTGCCACATTCCATGCTTGTGAGTGCAGAAGTCACAACTAACAATTGAATTATCCTGGTTTGACTGTGTAAAGCTGGAGGCAGAATGTAAGAAGCCCTCCAGAGGATCTACATCCCCCTAGTGGGGCCACTGCAGAAAAGAACATTAAGTGGGAAGACAGGAGAGAGGTGTGGCTAGTGAACTGTACCCGTGAAGATCCAATGGCTGAATACATTTCTGGGGGAAGAGAGGATGCAGGTGGGCTTCAGTTGCAATTATAGAGCTGCTCTTCTACCACTCTGAGAAACAGCCCATCGTCAGCCTGCTAGCCTATTCACCGGGGATTGGTGCAAGAACCAAAAGTTGGCCTAAGAAAATTCTGCAGACCTGTAATCATTCCATTTCTATCAGCTTTTTTTTACTAAGAGAACATGCAGTTGGAGGATTAATAAGCATTGCAAAATATTCAAACTTGAATGTCTATGATTAGGTACCTAAATGTGTATTTAGGATACTTAAAAAAATAGCCTGATTCAGAGATGCTGTACATTCCAGCTTCCATTGAAGTCAATTGGCCTTACTGCTTTGTGCTGTGCTTTGCAGATATAAAGGGCTATATGGCTGAAATCCACTTCAATCACATAAAGCCAAATTCACCTCTTAACCTAGTGCGTAGGTGCTGGAGTGCAATGTAGTGCTCCTGGCCTGGAAGCTACTAATTATCTAATCTCTGAGCTGCAACAGTGTACACAGCCCATCTGTGACAAGAGACTTCCTGCTAAGAACGCTACTTCCTGTATCAGCCCAGAGTTATCTTAAGCAGCTACAAAGATACACAAAAATGAGAAATTAAAGTTGGTCAGACTTGTTCAAACTTTAATCAATGTCATCTTCTGGCTTGTTATGAGGGATGAGTGCAGGTTTAGAATGGTTCTTATTTTATCTGAACTCGTTCACCCATCCTTAGAGAGTCTTCTTAGAATACAACAATCAGAACAAATCCTTTGATTATGCGGTTAAAGTTAGTGTCTCTGCTCTGCTTGCAAACTCTAACAAGACTCCTTCTGACACACTGTAAGAGGCCCACTATCACCCCATCTAATATATGCTGGTGAGCTCTAAAGGGCTTCCACACTCTATGTCTTATCAATAGGACCCTTATATGTGCACCCCAAACAGAACAGAACAAAACAGAATACAATAGTATTTGCATAACGATCTCCTCTTTGACACTAGGCTGGAAAGTTTTGCAACTTGAAAGTTTTGCCTGTCTCAGAGGAGCAGCCCTGATGCAGTGTGTCAAACAGCAGGACAGCTGCAGGTTGTGCATGTATTTTTTATGTCTGCACATGCTACAGCATGCGCATTTGATTTTACCTGATGTGCCCCAGCAGAAAGAAAAAAAAACCTCAAAAAAATAAACAAAAAGAACTGAATCTCATCCTCATTTTTCACATACTATCATACGATCCTTCATATTATTTGTCTTCACTCCCACACTTAGTCTTTGCAAATTTTCAGGAGCACAAAATAATCACTTATGGTTTTTTTTTAAAAGTTGTTCCCCTTATTTTCCTTTTTATTCCTTCTCTCAGGCAGCTGCACAGGTAGGCTTTCCTCTCTCAATATCTCCCTTCCAAAAATACCAATAAATACAAATAAAAGCAAAAAAAAATTTTTTTTTAATGTGTCCCCGCAAAATACCACAAGAATCCAGGGACAGACTAAAATGCCCATCTTGGTCACATGGATAAAAGAGGGAGCAGTTTCTGAAGAAGCACACTTCCTTAACACATTGAGAGTACCTTCCCCAGCAGTTACTATTGTTCACCTTCAGAAACAAGTAGTACTGTTGTATTGCTTTTTGCTAGATGCAGAAAGGCAAATACCTTCCCTAGGCTTTGTGAAGTTTGTATGTCAGAAGGAATGAGGTAGTGCTGTAAGCCTAGGGTTTAACGTATTTAGACTTCCTCCAAGTCATGGTTCAAATCCTTAAACGGTCAATATCATCCTTCTCAAGGATGGTAGATTAATGAAATTCCATGTGGTTTATGGGTGGGAATCTTTCAGGTGAAACCTTAAAATCCAAACTTCTGACTGCTCTGTATGGACATTAAAGATTCCATGTAATGTTTCACAGTGGTAGGGTCCTGATGGGTGTTCTTGGTCAAATTTCTTCTCTGGCCAATCAGCTGTGGTTTGTTGGTTCCCTGCTATCTTTCACCCTAAAAGCATGTCAGTGATGTTCTGTGTAACTAGGACCCAATCCTTTCTCACGTGGATAACCCTTATGTATGCTGTCATGCTCTTAGTTTGTAAAGTGCTTCAAAGTGACAATCATTACATAAAAAGTAAAATATTATTAAAATACCCTCCACCCCATGGTAACCTGATATTCTGAGTGAAACCCTGGCTCGATTGAAGTCAATGGCATAACTTCTGTGTTGAGAAAGTCTGGAGATCATTTGACATCTCTAGTATCCATCTCCCAAACCTCTCTGATTTAAGCATTAATTGTGATTATATATAACTGTTCTATCCTTTATTGTTTTAGAAAATGGTTCCATAACCCCTGTTGTTGACCTTATTCAATGGCCATCCTTACTCAGGCACAGCAACTATTCAGAGTCAGGTGTTCTGCACATCAAAGAGAACACATTTCTGGGCAAATGCAATAAATAAAGGTAATGGTGCAAACCTGTGAGAAAGGTCCTAACATTAGTGTTGAGGAATGCACACAGGAAAACATACCTTTAAAAATCAATACCAGGGTCTCGGCTCTCATCAGACATCTAAGAGAGCAATGCTTTAGAGAAAAAGGACATAACTTGGAGAAGTCAAAGACAGTCCCTTGGCTCTTTCAAGTGGGGGAATAATAAAAAAAAAAACACCTTGTTTTGCAGTAAATTGTTCAAAATCCAAAAGTCTTTTCTGTTTGCAAAGCCAGGTTTACGAACTTACAGAAAATATTCACTGTATTTGGCACTCAGAAGGAGTTGCTGCTCTCTTGAAACATCCCTGGCCTCCTACCACCTTTGCTCTCTACTCAATTTTGTTTTCTTCCTTGGCTTTCTTTCAGATTTTTAAAATTGTCTTTAGGTTTTACAGTCTACCAGAGCTTTATTCCCAAAGCTATTGCACCCTAGAGTTTTGCTGGAATGTCACAGCTGCATCACACATATTCTCCTTTCTGTGGTGTTTCTTTTAAGATTTAGATTTCATGTAGTTCTTTTCAGAAATACTACACAGGTTCTAACATCCAAGCAGGGCCAGCCCTAGGTGAACCAGACAAGGAGCATCTTCAACCCCCCTCCCTCTTATTTGTTAAACTTTTGAATACCTTATTTTTTATTGCTTTTGTAGCCAAATTCACGACTTTGATGCATGATTTGCATGCATGATTTATCCCTGTCATATAAGACAGTAAAATATATAAGACAATAAAATTGTACGCAAAGGTTCATTCTATGAGGTTAGTGAAAAATGAACCCAGATATGGAGCACAGGAAACATTTTATTTCAAACATTCTATCTTCCCTTTTGTCACTAACAACAAAAACAGCACCCCAAGCCCTGCGCCCTGCAAGCGTGGCGTTCCAGGAAGTCATCTGGATCACCTGCCCCTAAATCTGGCCCTGCATCCAAGCCACTAATCACATAGGGGTTGATCCTGCAAAGTGCTCAGCAATTGTGTGAACTTGTACTGTACAGTGGGAAGTGCTAACAGGAAGAGCGCCCAGCATATTGCAGAACCCATAAACACCAAGCCCTTAACAAAATTGACAGGAAACCTGCAAATTAATGAAGATGAGAAAAAGAATGACTGTTTTCAAGTCCTTTTCTCTTCCATTTCATTGCTCCCATCCACAGCCCTGCCGTCTGTGTACCTTCCCTTTGTTTTCCAAATCTATTTCATATGTGCTTATCTTAAACCATATATGAGATCATATGGCCCCCATTCCTATACTAACTAAGTGCCTTACAATCTTTAATGTATTCACCCTTAACACTCATGTGAGATAGGACAGTGTTATTATACCCACTATACAGATGAAGAACTGAGGTGCAGATTCACTGTTACTTAGACACCATTTGGGTGCCACTGGCCTTCACAAAACCACTGTTTAGCTCCTACCTAAGACTACAAGTGTCTAAGTCCCTAAGCACCTAAATTCCTGACAAAACAGCCCGTAGGTGCCTACGTTTCCACCAGTGGGCATTCACAAAAATACTGAGGTGCTAATGCTGCCAAGGCATTCTGTGTCTTAGTTCATGGCTAAGCCCCAGGTAGTATTCTCAAATTAGGCATTTCCCCACCTATCATGCCTGTGGGGCCTGATCCAGTATGCATGCTCTAACCCACACAAAAGACAGGTAGGCTGAGCAAGCACATGTCCAGAATACTCAACAGCCCAGAGATTAGGGCACTCACCTGGGAGTCAGGTCAGAATCCCCCCTCTGCCTAACTTGAACCCTGGTTTCAACTTCCAGCTAAGTGGTCTAACCACCCGACTGTTGGGTACATTGGGTAATATTCTCTCCTGGTGGAACTGTTCTACTTTGAATAAATAAATATTCACTGAAACAGGGAGTTGAACCTTGCTCTTCCGTGTCCCTGCAGTGTCCCCTAACCACAGACTGTTGGCTATAGGAGAGTGTACCTGCCTATCTGATGTTGTTTTTTGTAAGAAGAGGTTTATGGCTGTGACTTCCAGCCAGAGACAGGTGTCTCCCTTCAGCCTGTCAGTCATGTTCCTAAGTCCCTTTATGGATCTGAGCCCTAAGCACTGCCCTTTGTCTCTGCATTTCACCCCTGGGTATTTTAGGCAGCTCCCTCCTCAGCTTGCTGGCTTCTAGAAATCTTTCTTAGGCCCTCTAACTCTCTTTAGGCAATGTGTGGGTGGTCTGGGCACCTAAATCAGATCTGTAAATACCTCTAGGTGTCAGGGTGCCTAGGAGCTAGGTATTACAATGCCTAAGCCCCCTTTTTGTATCTAGCGCTGAATGACTTGACCAAGGTTGCACAGAACTTGAACCCAGGCCATCCAAGTTCTAGGTTAGTAACCTAACTACTGGATTGCATACAGGAACTATAAAATACGACCACTTACCTTTTAAAGGCTAGCCCTACTTAAGAGTCCCAAACAGTCATAACCTCCCTCTTGGCCTCCATGTTAGTGTCCCATGCTTATGGCTGCAGATCTGTCACAGCAGGAAAAAAGTAATGGATAGTGATTTTCCCATTTGTCCATGACTTATTTTAGTGTCGATGACTTATTTTAGTGCACTCCGCAATGGCAGCTCCTGTGTCTCCAGTCCACTGCAGATGTGGTGACCAGGCATACAAGGTTTCAGCACCATGACAGTTTGGCCTAGCCACCCCACTGCCTTACCCATGCCAGAGTCACCTCACACGCACACCTCCCATCTGCTCTGGGTCAAGATTAGGTTTACGGTGCTGGGGCAAAGTGTACTGTTGTGATTGGTCAGTGCTTCCTCATTTGTCATGGCATTTTTAAATAAAAAATCACAGCACAGTCACTAAACCCATGACTCTTACTAAATTCACCATGACTGTGCTGTGATTTTTGATTAAAAAAATGCCTTGAGAAATCTGCAAGCCCTACCCCAGGCCCACTCACTTCATTTCCCTCTGGAAGAACAGATTAACCTCACAGAATGTCCTGAATCTCAAAATCTGGGCTCTGATGAACCCAGGAGAACAGCAAGTTCTGGAACTAAGCATCCTCCACTGAGAAAGTATTGTTGCTAGCTAGCCGCAAGCTGCTCATAGATTCCAAAGCTTGAAGGGACAATTCGGATAATCTAATCCAACCTCCTGTACAACAGCGGCCATAGAACTTTCCCAAAATAATTTCAAGAGTATATCTTTTTAGGAAAAAAATCCAGTCTTGATTTAAAAATTGTAGGTGATGGAGAATCTACCATGATACTTAGTAAATTATTCCAACAAATAAATCCTTTATTAATAGAGTCCTGTATCAGCCATTCCATTCTCTTGCCTGGGATTGATGTCAAAATGACAGGTTTATAATAATCTGGGTCATCCCATTTCCCCTTTTAAAAAATTGGCACATTAGCTTTCTTCCAGCCTTCTTCAACTTCCGCAGTGCTTCAAGTCAATTCGAAGTCAACATTAATGGTGCAGAGAACTCCTGGGCCATCACATTTAAAACTTTTGGATGCAGGTTATCTGGGCCCGCCGATTTAAAAATGTCTACCTTCAGTAGCTTCTATTTAACATCCTCCAGAGATACTACAGGAATGGAGAGAGTGTTATCACCATATGATGAGACTATCATCGGTTTTTCCCCAAATACAGAACATAAATATTTATTTAACACTTCCTTTTTTGCATTGTTATTAATAATTCTACCCTTTCCACCTAGTAATGGACCAATACCATTGTTAGGATTCCTTTTGTTCCTAATACATTTAAAAGACTCCTTCTTATTGTCCTTAATTCTGCTGGCCATAGAGACCACCTTGTGTCCTTCAGCTTATCAATTGCCTACAGTTTCATGAGCTATCTTGAGTCCCTTGGATACTTGTACCTGCTCTAGCCCTATATTTTTTCAAGCAGACATGACCCAATTAACACCTTTAAACTTCACCTGAAAATTGACTGAAAGTCAATGCAGATCATGTAACAGATATGTAATGTGCTGTCTACCTGAAATACTACTGAAAAGTGGACCACCTTACTTGCATCTTGTTGCCGCTGAGGAGATCCTTCCCAGCCTCCTGGCACTGTCCTTCACTTAGCTCTGAAACTTGAATTCTGGATTTCTTTCTTCATTTGCTATATCACCATTGGTTGTTGGTTCCCCTTCAACCTGCTCTTCTTCTACCCATCTCTTTGTCATTATGCTTTTCATCCTTATTCTCTTCCCTGCACTACCACCTTCCCCCTCAATTTCTCTCTTTACCTACCAAACCTTTACTTCAATAATCCCTTCTCTTTCTCCACTTCAACCCCAAATGCCCCCCCCAAACAAACTACTGCACTCAAATAAATTTGAAATAAAAGAACATGAAATGAGCACAATTTGTGCCTGCCATCACTCTGACTGCTTCATATGCATGTTGGATCACTTTCACTCACACTTCTTTGATTTGTTGACTTTTTAGATTGTACACATACATGTTTGTACAATCCTAGCACAATGGGATCTTGATCCTGCCAAAAGAACTTCAGGGGGGTTCTATGCAGTTCTCTTTGTGGGTTCATGATCTTGGACACTACTGCAATAAACAAAATAAATTATAATAAAACTAACTATCCTGGCTACCTAGCAGTTTGGGAGCCAACTAGACCACAAAGCTGAGAATTTTAAAATAAGTGGTGTACATATTTTCCCCTGTCCCACAGTTAATATTGCTAATATAATGTCCACAGTTTTGGTTTTTTCCCCCCAACCTTCTATCATTATCTCATTCTTATCTGGGTTGAGCTTCAGCCAACTAGCAAAGAAAGATTAAGTGAATTATCCTTGACAGATAAAACAGAATAAGAGAATACTCACCTCTACCATAGGGTCAATTTCTGAGGTTTTTACTCAATCTTTACTCATTGAAATTTATGAGTTTAATTTCTGAGTTATGCATAGGCAGGGATTAAGTTAAAACTGAATACTGACAGCTGGATTAAGTACATGGCGATTGGGGAAGTATATTTGACATGTCTTCTTAGTTCCAAGCAGTAACATTAGTTACATTTTAAAAGTATAATTCTTAATTGTAAAGTGGGCTAATTTCAAGGAACATGATGTGAGGTAAGGGTATAGGGGACAGCAAGTATTGGTGGAAGGCTTATGAAATAAATTAGTTTCTAAGAGGGATCTATACTTGATGAGGGAGCACTACTGTAATATCTTCTATGTCCATCCCCTTCCCTTGATATTTAAGTCTGTTATAATACAGTAATTCCTGCTTCACCAATTATGCTCTTGGAAGGTGAACATGCTCTTCTGAAAAGTTCATTGTTTTTCTTACTGCTGTTAATGCACAGCTAAATAGGCAATAGTAATGTTATCTAAATTTTATTCAGTAGCTTAATACTTGAACAGACCTTATGCCTTAATAAGGCTGCACAAAAAGGTTTCAGGAAAGCTGAATCTGTGCTAGTTCAGGGCCTGATCCTACTCCTGTTGAATTCTAAAGAAGTTTAGCCATTGACATCAATAGTAACAGGCCTTGGGCCTAAATGGGACTAACACATTCTTTTAGCCAGTACATCTTAACTGGTCCACAATAACCTGTTGGGATTGAAAAAGTTCAAGCCAAAGGCTGTTGATTTCCCTAGAGCCAATCAAAATGATAGATACACTGGTGCAAGATCACAGCTGACTGGGTTCAGTCCTTTCTTCACTAGCTACAGATGGCATGTAATTTAGGGATGCACATTTGGTGAAATTTACCAGTTTCTCTAGAGATGGCACATATGGGTTTGCATTTAAAAGACAATTGCACCACAAAAAGCATTTTAAGCAAGAGTTGTAAGCATTGCCAGTAAAACGTTGTCCAAAAAAAAAAGCAGAATATATCCACATAAGAGAAGGGTAAGAGCTTGTGTTATGCTTTACAGCACTCCATGTGGCCTTTTAACTTTACAAAAAGGACAGAAAATAACTATAAAATCAATGTATACAGCACTTGCCAAACCTCCGAAATTAGATATGAGAGTCTGTCTTCACAGTTTATGGCTTTCCGGCATTTAACGTCTTTTTTCCAACTTCATATATCACAGCCAGAATCTTAAATCTCCAAAGAGCACAGAAGTGCGGTTAGAAGAATTAGTAGCTGGATTGAATTCTTTGCTTGCTTTAGAAGATAGGTGTTGCTGGAAGAAAGCATGCAATGAGATTATTTGATTAAAATCTATCATTAATTCAGAGAGGGTTTTTTCACTAGTTATTAAAGATGGTTATAGTTATCAGCTATGCAGATTTCCAGCTGGATGCACGTGTAAAATAAAAAAGGAATTAATTGTATGAAATTGCCTTATTGGTAAAGCAGATGTCAGGGTGAAATAGCAATATTGACCTAAACTAGCAATAAACAGGCAATCACATTCTCAATGACTACACAGCACTAAAGTTTCCTGGCAAAACAAGTATCTGATTTCCATTTTTCTATTAAAGCATAGTTATGTACATTTCTTGTAGAGAAGGTGCCATCACCAATTTTTTATTCAGCAATGTAGTCTGGTAAATCTCTTTTCTTCACTATAACAGCACATATGGAAGGGAAATATAATTAAGAGGTGAGGCTTGGACATGAGGCTTTTCAGATTGATTGCATAAAGTTCCATGTTACTCACCCCTCCCCTCCTTCTGATGTAAATAGTTGGATTGCAGCTAGATGCAAATTGTGACATTAAAAAAACAAAATTTAGTTTTTCTGGCTGCTTATGAATGGCGTCAGCTGAAAAATTGCTAGGGATTGAACTGCTTTTGTTTGTGAAGTAGAAAGCTGGGCAACTGGTGCTGTTCTAGAAAGTTGTAGAATACAAAACTGGTTCTACAAAGCAAAGGACAAATTGATATTAGTACTGAAATATTTATAACACCATTATGCATCTGTAGTGAAGAACTAGGGGTAAGCCATTCCATATTCTACAGTATATGTTCAAATCAGAACCAGCAGCTGTCATACATCTTCCTCCACTGTCCTATATATATTTTTACCTAGAGCGTTTCTATTTTAAGCTATTATACTGTGAACTTGTAGCAACTTTAGAGTACTCTATTAGACAAGTTCACATGACTCCTATACTTTCCCACATAAATTTAAAGTGTAAATACAGCTTTTATGTTGTAAGAAGAGTTTATATGGGCCCAGGGGCTTCAGTAAATATTGTTTATGACTTTACCTTTTCAGTTAAGTATTGAGTCAAAGCAGGTGTTAAGGCTACATTATGTGGCTGGAAAAGATCTTGGAAAAGATATAAAACTGAGGTCAGGATCACCTCCAGTCATTAGAGATGCCATGACTAAGGTGATAGATTTAATGTTCTGAGCAACCTCCGATGTCAGTATTTCTCCTACAGTTTCACTTTTTTGGGGAAGGGAATCACTTTAAAAAAAAGTGCTGTTGAAGAAGAATGGTGTCTGTACTCCACCCCAGAGATCTCTGTCTTAGTGTAGACATAAATTAGCCCTAGATATATAGGCCATATGTTCAGCTGGTGTGAATTGGATAGCTCCATTTTCTTTAATGGAAATGAATCAATTCACACGAGCTGAAGATCTGGCCTATAGCCTCTAAAACAATTTTGGACACTTCTAGCTCAAAGGGTTTGTATGGGCCAGGTCTATCATACCCAGGAGTGGCAATCAATTACAGAAAATAGGAGCATGTTTTTTTGGGTGGCTAGGTAGTGAATAAACACTGCTGGGTCATTTCTTTAGCTCAGGTTTTCTTTCTGGGACTCAGAGGAGTCAGGCAATAAGGCCACAGGGTTTCTCATAGATGAGAGGATAATTATTTTCTGTTAGAATTCTTGTTCTTGTGAGTGAGCAGAAGGGTTATACCTGGGAAAGGGGTTCTATTTCTTTCTCCAGATACGGTAGTAGATTGAAAATCAAATTACCACAGGGCAGGTCACTAAAAACACAGGAATTTCCATATGGGACCAGATCAGTGAGCCATCTAGTCTGGATATTTCACAGGTGTCACAGAACTAGTAGAGCTCCTTCTCTGGCAGGAAACTGTTTGGAGCCCACCTCAGTAGGCCCATGTGGCCTTTAAACCTCCCAAGTCTAAACAGAGTCCAGGCATGGCCCCGGCTTGGGGTCTCTGCTCCAGATTCTCAAAGGCATTTAGGAACCTTACTCCCAGTGCTTTCAACCTTTGAGGATCTGGGCCTCCAAGCATATTCTTTGAGGTGCAGATCCTCTGTCTAGTGCCCCTTTCTGAGAGCTGCTTATCCCCCAGGACTAGTGCTGACCCCTCAGACTTTCCCATAGTTTAAGCACACCCTTTGGCAGAATTCAGAGGTACTCAGGATTTACAATTTAAATTTTCAGGGGCACGTGATAGGGAAAGCAAATGTACACAGAGATAGACTTTGCACAGGATCCTAACCATTAATCTTTATTTAGGACAAGAGACATTCAGATCTAGACAAAATAATAAGCATACTTATATGTATTTCCCTGCCTCAGGTTCCTCACCACTTGGGAGAGTCCTGAAGACTTGGGAGGAGTCCTCTGTGGTGTCCAGATCCTTCTCAAAATCATGGAGTCTTTCTGCCTCTCTAGGTATGTTATCTTTCCTTTGCTCTTGCTGGTAACACAGTTACACAGGACACCCTTGCTTCAAAAGCATGCTCCTCCCTCCTGCCCAAAGCTTCCTGTCTATCTCTTTGTGTCCCTCGAGTTTATATGTCCCACACTTGGATTCTTCGTTCTGCTCCTAGAGATTTTCCATTTCCCCCGCACTGCAGAGAACTAGCTTTTCCCATGTTCAGCTAGCCATCTATCCCAATGTGTTACCTCCTGTATAGGCGACCAGTTAAAGTCTAACAACCAGCAATTGGGTTACAGCCCTGGCTGACTCCATATCCACAGAGGCACTTCATGATACAACAATTTCATAATAACTTCATAATATCAACCAGAACTCATAAATTGAACAAATGCACAAGAAACAGTACTGTAGGCTGGGAATGTGCTGCTTTACTCAGCTCCATAATAAACAGAGTGATGGGGAACCCTCACTAAACAGGAAAATAATGGAGAGATGAAGCTTAGCACCAATCCATAATACTCTGAATAACCCAGCTAACCCCTTGATGAGCATTTTACTACGGATTCCCCAAATCATCACAACAGGATATAATAAAACCCCCCTTGATGGAAAATTATGCAGTAATATACTTTCAGGGGAAATGTTCTTACTAACCTCAGGTAAATGAGGGCTATTTTAATAAATGTCCTGAATCATAAGGGTTGATACCCTTATAAGTATTTCTTTTAGCTTTGCAACATTGGATATTCTTTTTAAGGTTTAATCCTTTTTTGTTGTACTAAGCTGTAAGCCTCAATAATATCTTGTGGCTGTGAGCTTCACAGGTTGATTATTTGTTGTGTAAGGCTGTCTTTCCATTCACTATTATTATTCTGTGTTGCCAGAAGAAAACACTTTGTGTTATGAACTAAGGGCCAGATTGTTACAATTATACAGACATTGCTTTGCTCAGCATTGCAGGATATAAGGGGCCAGATTCATAAGCGTATTTAGGTGCCTACTCTTGCAGTTAGGCACCTAGTGGCATTTTTGAAAATTCCAGTTGATATCAGTGGGAGGTAGGTGCTTTAGAAAATACTACTTGAAGCATATCGTCATTATTAGGCACCTAGATACCTTTAAAAATCTGGGCCAAAAGAAAGAAAAAAGGTAGTATTCTACTTGACTTAAAGAGTTGACAGTCGAAAAAAGACAAAGCAGACAAAGAGGCGGAGAGTGGGGGAAAGGAGAACAATGGGACTACTTGCAGAGCAGGAAACTATTTAGCATGAGTAGGGCTGCTGGTTTGTCCCGAAGGAAAAAGAGTCACAGATACCATGATGTTTCTTTTAGAGTTTCTGTTTGTCTGTGACCTTTTTTCCTGTCCATGATTTTCCCAGAGGCTGTGTCACCAGTCTGGCGTGGAGGAAGGGACAGTGACCCTGCCCTGCACTCACCCCGCAGCAGCGGCTCCTGTCCCATGGGGCTGGGCCTGAATCCCCGCTCTGGGCATTGAGTCTGATGCACTGCCACTCAGGTTTCACTCCCTTGCCTCCCTGGCATGAGGGGGGCAGCGAGGGTGGGTGTGTGATGAATTCTGATCAGCATTGCAACCCTGCACAGCAGGGCACAACACCCGGAGCAGGGTGAGCCTAGCCCAGCCTGAGGTAAAAGAGCTGCCGCCTGCAGTAAGTGCAGGGTGGGCTTGCTCTTCAACCCTCCCCCCACTCCTGCGGCTGTCCTTCCTCCCAGACAGAATTAGGGTTGTGGGATGTGGATGGAGGGTGCTGCTGGGGTGGTTGGTAGCCCTTAGTGAGGAGGAGAGCTTTTTAAATAAAAAATAAGGGAGCAGTCATGGTAAGTGCGGTAACTCATGACTTTTACTACAGTTGCTGTGATGGCTATGTGATTTTTGAGACAATCTGGTCTACGGTATTTTAGGGGAGTCTAGTCTTTCTTAGAGTACACTGCCAACACACTCAACGCTGTTCCTGTGTTGTTCCCTTTCTGTTTTGAACCACAGTCCAATCTGATTGCACTCAGGCAATCTGATTAATAAATAAAGGATTATTATACACGGTATATTATTTCACTTGCACTTATGCTACCTCTTTTCATGTCATCAGCAGGGTGAGTCTTCTTAGTTTGATTTTTTTTTTATTAAAATCAATATCCACCTCTAGGTGTTATCTGGCAATTATAGAGCCTTACATCTGTACCTGCTAAATTGATTGAAATGATCAGTGAAAACAGAATAGCAAAACATGTGAAAGATCATGCAATGGAATCTAATCACCATGGTTTCTGTGTTATATTGCAGACTGCGTTGGCACTGCAAGCTATTGCTTTAAGAGTAGGGGTGGAGAGGTTGCTGGTCCTGCTTGCAGGCTTGGGGGCTCTGTGGGAAAGTATGCAAACAGGTCCAGTTATGGAAATAGCCAACTTAAAAAAGGGGAAATGAGGTGTGGTCTCCTGCCTTAGGGAGCAGCCTGTTTTCAGATTCTTGTGTGTAATCATTCTGAATTCTACAAAATAAAGTCGTGGTACACTGCAAGAGTATTTATGTTTTTATCCAACTTCTCTGTGTGTGTGGCATGAACTTAACTTTACATCATTCACCATTGTAACGTAAACCTCTGCTCAATATGTAGTTGCAATAAAAAAAAACTAACTAACTATTTGGTTGCATAAACAATGGTGAATGACGTAAAGATTATAATACCTTTAAGTAAGTCAATGGTCTGGCCTCATCTAGAATACTGCTCACCCCCTCTCAAAAAAGATATTGCAGAACTAGAGGGGGCTGAGAGACGGGACACAAAAAAGTCTCATATGAAGCAAGGTTGAAATGATTAGGATTGTTTGCTTAGAAAGGAGATAAATAAGAGGAGACATGAAAAAGTATAGAAAATAATAAATGATCTTGGAAAGGTAGATCAGGAACTTCTGTTCTCCCTGCCTCATAATCCAGGAACAAGGAAACATTCAATGAAAATTTAAAAACAACTAAAAAAATACTGGTTTTACACAATGTGTGATTAAACTGTGGAACTCAATGCCACAGGAAGTAATTGAAGTCAAGAGTTTAAGATTAAAAAGGTTGTATGGATATTAAGAATATGCAAAGTTTTCATAATTAGTGATAACAGAAATTCTGGAAGGGATAGTAAATCTCAGGCTTCAAGGATGAAGCCAGTCTCTAACTATTAGAGATAAGATTGAGACCTAATGTGAGGATCCTACATCTGCCTACTGTGTGGTTCTTATACCTCCCTTTGAAGCAGTGGTGTTGGTCACTCTCTAAGTGAAAGGATATGTGACTACATGTACCTTGGGTCTGACCCAGTATGGCAGTGTCTATGTTTTCATGTCCTAATTTTAGGTGAAGCCTGGTGCAATTGCTATTATTAAGATTGCCCAAAATTTCCTTTTTCAGTTGCTTATAACTTTGCCACTTGGGCTGAAATTTTCCATGCCTCAGGATGACTTGTTTTGGAAAATTTCAGCCCAAATGGTTCAGCCATTTGTGAGAGTGAGGCTAGGGAAATATTCATTGTTTTGCCCATGTTAAGAATTTCTGATGATCTTTTCTTTTAGATGCTCTCATGCGACATGCATTGGAGCAGGGATTTATAATTCAGCAATGGGATGGGCTGTATGCCAGGAATGTGCCTTTTGCCATCCCTGTGAAAATCTGGCCAAATCTGGCCAATTTACAAGTCTTTGAAAAATCACAATTCAGTAGAACAGTCTTAGCTTTTAGCAGCTTATTTCCCCAAAGATTCTGTCTACACTGGGCATGCTCCAGCCCAGAGCTGAGCAGAACTTTCCTTTTGATTTCAGCTCTGGCTGCTGTAGGACATTCTGGGTCCAGGAGCCTGACTGTCTCTCTTGTGCCCTCAATGATCTCCCCCTCCATGCAGGGCCCAACCAGCATGGAGGGGAAAGCTGCCTAATTCGAATGCAAAGTGGATGCATGCCAGCCCTGCTGAGGAGGAGGGGGTAAGAGGAATACAAGAAGCCTGGGGCTAATGGGGAAAGGGAAACGTATTGGAAATTGGAGCGGGAGGGAGACAGGGGCTGGCTGGGCAAAGACACTTGTTCAAGGAGCCAGGGAGAAATCATGATATTGGACAAGGAGCCCAGGGAGGGAGATTTGGACTGGGAACCAGTGGGGATGGGGAATGTGGGTGGGGGTGGAGGGTCATCTGGAGGCCAGAGTGTGCGGGAGTGACAGATTGGATTAGGAACTGGGAGGTGTGAAACTCAGACTGTCTGGGCCAAGAGACTGGGACTGGAAGTGGGGGATGAGACTGGGAGTCCAGAGACATGAGACTAGGAGTTGCTGGGCAAGGAGACTGGGAAATCAATGGGCATGGGGCACCTAAATAGGGTTGTGGATTGGTCCTCTGTTCCCCATCTGTTTCCCTATCACCCCCTTACCTCACAGGGGTGTTCTGAAGATAAATTCTTTAATGTTTGTGAAGCACTCAGATACTGTAGTGATGAGCGTCCTGAAATACGAGGAAATTAATAGTTCTGTCTTCAGAGCAGGGTTTGAATAGTGTGCAGTAAATGAGGCCTAGGGACACCTGCTGAATGAGGAGAAAACAAAATATCAACTCCATACTGTGGACTTAGAATGATGCAAGGATCCTGTGGGAAAAAATAGTGAGGGATCATGAAAATTTAAGGCTATACCATAATGCATATACACAAGGGGGCAGAAATTCTGGTATTATCTAGTGTTTACTTTGCAACCTTCAAAATATTCTTTTAATATCATTTTGTGTGTAATATAAAGTATATACTTTTGATCCAATATCTAATATGATTTTGAATTGTATTTCCACCACAGGGGGTATAAACCAGTTTGCATTTTATGTCCTTTCCTTTCATGCTATGATGTGGCAAAAATGATGTGACATCTGAACCACAGCCATTGCCAATATCTGTCACCCAATGCATGGGGGTGCCTTTCTTCTTTTCAATGCTTATCCCTAGGTGCAGAACAAAACATCCAGCAAATACAAACCTTATGGTTGCTGTTTCTGAACTGCTTATATTTAAAGCAAGGCTTTCATATGTGTGGAATTACAATGCTAAAAACAAGTCATACCTTGTTTGCTCATCGCTTTTCCTTTTGCTTTTATGGCTAGCTTATGTGTCTGATATTCTAGACCTTGTTTATTTTGCAACTCTGTTGCATCTTTCACAGCTGTCTCCGTGGAAACCACAGTCTTAATTGCACACTTTAAGGTTAAGTCTGTTTCTGTTAAAAGCTGCATCTGTGTGGGCTCATTAGTGTGCAGGATGTGCAATGAATCAGTGCACCACCAAACTGGCAGTCTTCAACTAGTAGCCTTAACTTTGCTCTATAGGCTGCCCTGGCTTCACTTTTCTGTTGACATTAGTTGTGAAAAACAGGAACAATCAACTACAAATTTTGCAGTGGTGGAATAAAGAGAGGTTTACCTTATCTCTCAGACTGAACTGTTCAACTTATGACAGCACATAGTGATTAAATTTTTATTTACAGATCCACATTGTGTAGAAGTAAAAACTTTGAAATAATAAGATAGGACAGAAAGGGACCTCCTGGGTCACCCAGCGCCACCCTCTGCTATCACAGAGAACCCTGTCAGATAATCCTGTTCATAATCTTATCCTTTTAAAACCAGTTAGATTTCTTGCTCCCACAAATGCAGTGTCTTGGCTGGAAACATGGCTCTGTACAGGAGTTTTCTGCACACATGTACACACTGCCATGGTTAAATTATTACAAATACAATTTTTGCACACTCTAAAAGAAAAATAAATAGTGATTGAATAGAAATTCTTGCAACGTTTAGGGCCAGATCCTGCTTCCAGAGGCAGAGGTTCTGCTGAATAGGGAGCAGAAGCATGAAGTCAGAAGACAGTATATAGGCAAACATCTTTAAGAACCAGAGATCAGTATTATGGAGGCTTCATGGTTAGGTTGTGGATCCACTCCTCTGTAGATCTACTGGCCATTATCCCCAGCAGAACAGGTGCATTACAGTTTTTGAGGCCATTCCAGCTCAGATGTTGGAGAAGTGAGATTCATAGATTCCAAGGCCAGAAGGAACCATTCTGATAATCTAATGTGATCTCCTGTATAACACAGGCCATAGAACTTCCCCACAGTAATTCCTAGAGAAAAGCATCCAATCTTGATTTAATAATAGTCAGCAATGGAGAATCCACCATGACCCTTGGTAAATTGTTCCAATGGTTAATTACTCTTGCCATTAAAAATTTATGCCTTATTTCCAGTCTGAACTTGTCTGGCTTCAACTTCCATCCATTGGCTCGTGTTACACCTTTCTCTGCTACACTGAAAAGCCCATTATTAAATATTTGTTCCCCATACATTATTTATATATATCCAAGTACGGATACAGCTGTTCTGCAGCCTCGAGAGAAAGCTCCTTCCTTTCTTATTTCTGGGTGGATCCTAAACCAAGTAATTGGTTGAACCCAGTTATTTTGGGCTGTGCATGGGGTTAGTGAGTGTTCATTGTTCTCCTTTGGAACCTGCTGCATTATGCGGAGAAAACTTTAGATGAGTATTACGTGACATCTTCTTTCTCATTAAAGAAAGACATGGACAAGAGTCACCACACTACATCCCCAATGGAGTTGAGGATGTCTGAGCTTGGTCTAGTGTAATGCAGATAGCTACACATCATCAAAAAATGAGATAACCATAGTTCAGTACATTTAAAGATTGTCAGTACATCACATGAAATATGGCAGCACAAAAGCCAAGATGGCTTTATTCAAACATTCTGTATGAGCTTCGTGGGAGAGTAGGTGACTCAGCTGATTAACAACGGTATAATTAGCCTTTCCCTTGTAGAAGCTGCTACGCCAAATTTGGCTCAAATTGGGAGTGACCTAAAGTTGTTACTATCTACAGGCTACATGGTGACCCATCTAAATTTAACTGATGGTTTTAATCGGGTTCTTCTGGACCTGTGAGCATAGCATAAAAACCGTGATCACAGTTGGAACTATGGAGCAGACACAGTTCCAGCTGAGAGGCCAAGCACTGAACTGGCATGGACACTGAACTTCCTTTTCACCTCCTAAAATGGACCCTCTAGGATGGGTTTGGGGAATACTGGCTGAGCTGTGAGGGGCAAGACCTGGTGCCATGGCTCTTTAAAGATAAGACTCTGACAGCTTTACTCTGGTTGAGTAATACCATGCTCCACAAGGAATGCCACAGGATAAAGTACTACACAACACGAGTAAAATAAATAGGGTTTTTCAGTCTCAAAAGCTGTTTGTCTGGCAAGACACAGAAAAACAGTTTTTGCCTCCCATGGTAAAACTTGCAGGTCTTTACCAGTGGCTCTGTGCTAGGTACCCTGCAACTCTTTCTAATTCCCTTTCAGCACAGCTCCAAAGACACCATGTTGTCAGGACGTCTTGAAATGGAGGCTGCTCCTGGGACCCTATAAAAGAGATGGGATTTCACTGCACTGCAAGGGGCCACAGGAAGGCTGAAACAGCATGGTGTTGAACTACCTCTTCAGCAGTGTTGCTGATGGCTGTTTGGAGGAGGGGACAAGAGACAACTCTGGCCCATCTAGACTCTGTGTGGTCTGAGGCAGGGAACTAGGAGGGAATGGTCTGCAGAGGCAATGTGGGAGGGATGATATTCACAGGTAGAAGGGTCCTTCACCATGGATATGTAGGTGAACAATCTCCCCCACAGTATTAAATGGCATTAGCCCCAAATGCTTTACTCATGCCCTCACAAGCTACAATATGCTCCTGGAGAATACAACAGTAGTTTTTTTGAATGTGAACTTTTAAAAGCACTAAAATGGAGCAAATAAGCAAACCGTATGCAGGCGTTTAAATATTTTTCTTGACATCTGAGTATTTACACACACTTTGTACAACCTTAACCTGTGGAAGACAACAAGTATTCAAACAATGAAATAATGTAAAAAAATGGTCCTATAAAAAAGCACACGCAATGCAAACTAATCCCCAAGGATTAATATTTCAATACTGATGCATTTGTGTTGTATAAGAAAATATAATTAGAGAATAGTTATTAAGAGACTAAAAGAAATTCCATGTGGAACCTTTGTTAGAAACAAAATGACTTCAGGAAAAATATAATCTAGCTTCCTGAATATATTCACACAGGAACATGGGAATTTCTGGATCAGATTAGGGGTCTGTCTACATAGATACCTTGTCTCTGACATGTTTAGGATCAGATGCTTCAGCAAAAGTTGCAATAAACCCCAAAGTAGAGAATTCTGGCATAACCTGCCCATAAGGGAAGTTTCTTCCTAACTCCCATCATTTAGAAGCAGTCTGCACCCTGAGGTAGGAGAATTTCATAGATTTTAAGGACAGATGGTATGACTGTGATCTAATCTGCACTCCTGCATAGCACAGGCCTCAAAATTCCTGTCTCTCTCCCATAAATATGCTTTCCTGACTGTTAATGTGATCCTGGGGTGGATAAATGGGGAATCTTGAGTAGGAGTAGAAAGATTATTTTAGCTCTGTAGTTGGCACTGGTGTGAAGGCCTTTGGAATACTGTGTCCAGTTCAGGTTTCACAATTCAAGAAGGATGTTGATAAACTGGAGACGGTTCAGAGAAGAGTCACGAGATTGATTCAAAGATTATTAAACGTGCCTTATAATGATAGACAGTGGTGCTGGAACATTTTTAATAGTGCGGGCCCTGAAAGCCAGCCCCCTTACCTCTATTCACTCTCTTCCCCTAGAGCTGAGGCTGGGACCAAAGCATCCCTGTGCATGTGCCGGCAGCCAGTACCCCGGGCATGGTGCGGCAGCTGGGACCCCAGGCATGGTAAGAGTAATTGACCACTGGAACAATTTACCAAGGGTTGTGGTGGATTCTCCATCACAGACAATTTTTATATCAAGATTGGATGTTTTTTAAAAAGATATGCTCTAAGAATTATTTTGGGGGAGTTCTATGTTACACAGGTCAGACAAGATGATCACAATGGTCTCCTTGGAATCTATGAATCTGTGTAAAAGAAGTCTCAGATTGGGCACTCAGACATTAAGCCATCCAAATCATTAGCTATTTTTGAAAATCTTTGTGATGCCTCTGTCACAAAGCCTTACAATCTAAAGGACCAATCCTGCAATAGGATCTGCCTGGGTGGGTCTTCCCATGGGCATGGAGTGCAGTCATGAATCCAACTGGAGGATCAGAGTCAAAGAGCCTGATTCAGTTCTCATTGAAGCCTGTGATAAAATTCTATTTACTTCAATGAAAGCAGGGCTAGGCTCCCAAACCATCAGGTGAAATAATATAAAGATATATCACACACCCGCTAGCTAGCTGGAGGTTCAGATTAAAAATGGTTGTAAATTTGGTGGTTGTAACTGATTTACTGTTTTGTTTGCAGTGAATTTTTTTCTATGGTGGATTATCACAGGAAGGAAGGGTGCAATTCACCCCAATGCAGATGGGTCATATAGCTCATATGCAGTATTTAAGCTACATCTGAAGTGGTCCATCGGATCATGTATGGGTCCCTTTCAGTGGGATGAATTTCACGCTGTGTGAGGTTGTTGAGCCTTGTAGGAGGTATATTCTGTGTCCAGTCCCCAGTCTGGAGGTGGCTTAGTAAGTTGCAAGGAAGAAAAGCTTTATCCTATGGGGATGAGGAAGTGGACATTTTATTTCATGATGGTTATTCTGCTTCCTGCCACAGCCAAATCAAGAAAACCTTCCTGTTAAGAGCAAAATACAAGATTAAAAAAAATCCAGCAAAAAATCTGAAAGGCTGAGGACAAGTTGCTGAAGGTTCTTTGTGACTTATGCCTAGAGAAAAAAGAAATTAGATGCAAATGAAGCAAACAGACTGTAGTTGTTATCCTCCTAAGAACTTGAACCCATTGCTGAGGTTCTAGATGGGAGCTTAACTGTGCAACTGAATAGGACCTTCTTCATAATTAATATAAAAACATATTTGTGAAAAGGTCCTTTCTCTTTCTCTTTTTTGAAAGAAATAACTTATTCTATGGAAAAAAGTCTGTCATCCTAGAGCATTTCTTTCAATGTAGTGCTAGCGCATCTTCTTGACAGTGTATTAAAGTTTCAAACAGGACTCATGCGGATTAGTATAAATATCTTATTTTGCCCTACCACCAGATTTCTGTTGAAACAGAACAAATCACTATATTCATTCATCATCATTTGGCTGTGAGGTTGCAGGATGCCAAAAATAGTAAACACTTGTGGAATCTACAGTAATTGAGAGCAACAGTAAATTACATTTTAAGTGCTCATCAAGGTGAGAATGAGGCACTTCAATGCCTCGTCCTACATCCTTGTTAGGAATTTTGCCAAACTAGAAGAACATGCAGGTTCATAGAAGATGCCAACTCTAACCTTTCGTTGTAACCTTTGAAGTTCAGATAAGACAAAATGTTGTTTTTAACTGTGGTTTGCTAGACGTACCATCATAGTGTGATCTGCTTATTTGACAGCATCTCTTCCCCATCAGCCCTCCCTTTCTACTCCCCTGCCCCCATTCACACACAAGTCAAGGAGCTGAAAAAGTTTGTCTTGCCATTAACAAGATGCAAACAGTTCTGTATCATACAATAGTTGCATTGCAAACAATACAATCTATGTTATTACATGATTACTATATTTTATATCTGCCTTGCAAAAATTGCCATTAACATTTATCATTGTAGGTACAAAAATCTACTCGTTTTCCCTTTGACATGATAACTGATGATGAAAAAAAGCTAATAATATTTTACTCACCCATCACAACAATAGCAAAATTGCATACCTAGAATGAGCAAGGAAATAAAATTTCACAATGCTCCATATTTTATTATATTATTTCCATCACCATGGTATCTGCAAACACCTTTCATCCCAAAATATAGAGACAATTGTAAGCAGAGTCAGGATGAGCTCCACCCTGACATCAGGTGGTGAGGTGTGGCAAGTTGTGGAAAAGAACTTCAGGGGCCGATCTCATTTGCATAGGCACACCCACCCCGCCTAGAATGAGGCCATAGCTGCCCAAATGGTCACTTTGGCTACTGTGGGATCCCCAGTGACTCTGTTATTGGGGCAGGAAGAATAAATTGTTATTACCCTGATTATGGGAATCAAGGACAGGTGGAACTGCACCTGGCCTTTTGTTATGATGGAGGGACTCACCATCACCTAAATAGCACTCGCTAGGCAAGGGACATGGGTTCCAAAATTCTGTGAAGAGAGAGAGGCTGGGACAGGTATTAATACTTGGTGGTATGGGCCCCCTGGTGAGGCCCATTTCCTTCTTTCTCCACTGTGGAATATCAGAGCTAATTTTGATTCCATTAGGAATCTAGTTACAGGCTGCTGACCGGAATTCAATTGGGGCCAATGGTGTACCAGCACTGAGGCTCCCCTACTACAAGCTGAAATCACAAAAGAGCTAAACTTACTAAGAGATGAAATCACTGAGTGTTGTGTTAAGTAGTGGGGGAGCCTGAAGATATATGGTGGAGCAGTTTGTGGGACGGCTGGTAGAGCAGAGCATTGCAGTTTGCAGGATGGCGAGCAGGGCAGCTTGTGGAGCAGAGCAGTTTGTCGGATGCCTAGAGCAGCTCATGGGGTGGCTGGCAGAGTGGAGCTCCATGGAGAGGTGGGGCTATCAGCTTCGGACCACGTAAGGTTGGGAGGTAAAACTCTGCAGATAAACTTTTAAACTCTGGGGCTGCCCTGACCAGGGACAGAGACTTTTGGGTCGTTGGACTTTTGGGACTTTGGGTTGCTGGACTCAAGAACCAAAGGGAAAGGACACGCCCCAATTTGCTTGGGGTGGGGTTTTTGCTCATGGGTTGTGTTATGAATCCTGTTGGTTTTGTTTCCCCAACATAATGCCACATTGTTTCTCTCTGTTATTAAAAGGCTTTTTGCTACACTCAGACTATGTGCTTGCGAGAGGGGAAGTATTGCCTCTTGGAGGCGCCCAGCAGGGATGGTATATATTTGTCCCAGGTCACTGGGTGGGGGCTCGAGCCGGTTTTGCATTGTGTTATTGGAATGGAACCCTAGATCCTGAACCCGGCCCTTGTTGCTGCCAACTCTGACAGGCAGAAGGGTTACACAATGTTTCACCGTCCCAGTATGTATGCCACAAGATATAATACACCATACAATAGTTTCAGACAGAGGCTTTGTCTATACTAGAACATTCTGTATCTCGTTTTCCAGCGCAGCACAAGTATAAAAATGGTGACAGTACTTGGGTACATAAGGGTCAAGCATTTTCATCATTGCTTCATGACCCTGTGCTGAAAATATCTGACCCCTATCTACACTAGCACTTACACTGTTATTAGCACCAGTGCAACTGTACCATTGCTGGAAAAGAGCCTTGTTATATTTTTTTTACTGCAGATGTATGGGGAATATAGCAAAAAATAATTTAATTTTCCAAACTGAAATTTGGTAAAATAACAGAGTTAAAACCCATCATCTCACAGGAAGTGCCCTGCAGTCGTTAACGATACTATGTATTTAGTAGCTCAGTTTTACAACTCATCCAAACCCAGTACTTTTGACAACACGTTATCTCTCTTTCCCCTATCACTAGGCTGGCCTTTGGTTAACTGGCCTTTGGTTTACTTAGAAGGAAGAGTACAGTATCATCTGGTAAATAAGCAAGCTCATTTACTAGACCAATTTGTGTTTTCCTTGGAGGTCTCTCTTCCAAGAGTTCATAGAATCATGGAAAGTAAGACTGGAAGGGACCTTGAGAAGTTATCAAGACCAGGCCCCTGCACTGTGGTAGGACCAAATAAACCTAGACCATTCCTGACAGGTGTTTGTCCAACTTGTTTTTAAAAATTTTCAACGATGAGAATTCTACAACTTCCCTTGGAATTCCAGAGCTTTATTACCATTATGGTTAGAAAGCTTTTCTTAATATCTAACCTAATCTCCCTGGTTATACATTAAGCCCTTTACTTCTTTTCCTACCTCTGACAGTTACCTCTCAGTCTTCTTTTCTCAAGACTAAACATGCCCAGGTGTTTTAACCTTTCCTCATAGGACAGGTTTTTAAAACTGTTTTTTATCCTTTTTGTTGCTTTTCTCTGGAGTCTCACCTAAAAT
Organism: Lepidochelys olivacea; assembly: GCF_965140295.1. Classification (NCBI taxonomy): domain Eukaryota; kingdom Metazoa; phylum Chordata; order Testudines; family Cheloniidae; genus Lepidochelys; species Lepidochelys olivacea. Next base: position 68,408,402 of record NC_140411.1, on the reverse strand, counting down.
GTGGCACCCAACTTTGGACACAATAGTGGTGAATAGAGCAGGACAATTACCTCCTGTGTTTTACATATGACAGTCTCCTGGTAATTCACCCCAGAATGATATTAGCCTTTGTCACAGCTGCATCACATTGTTGACTCAGATCCTTTTCAGCAGTATGACTGTCTAATCAGTTATACCTCATTTTGTATTGGTGCAATTGATTTTCCTTCCTAAACGAAGTACTTTGCACCTGTCTTTATTGAATTGAATTTGTTGCATACAGACCAATTTTCAATTTATCAAGGTCATATTGAATTCTAATCCTGTCCTCTGAAGTGCTTGCAATCCTTCCCAGCTTGCTTGCATCTGCACATTTTATAAGCATACTCTCCATTCCATTATCCAAATCATTAATGAAAATGTTGATTAGTACCAGACCCATGACTGACCCCTGGAAGACCCCACTAGATACACCAGTGTGACAGCGAACCCTGGGTATCTACTCTTTGAGTACAGTCTTTCAACCAGTTGTGTGCCCACCTTATAGTAATTTCATCTAGACCACATTTCTCCAGTTTGCTTGACTAGGCCCACCTCTGCTTAATTTACTAGATCTGCCACAAAAACATGCTGTGGTAATACAGCTGTAGTAAAATGACCATTCTATCTAATGAAATGTGAGGACATATCAAGGGTGTCAGGACACCAAGGCCGTGCATAGTTTCTAAACGTTTGATACCGAGCATCAAAGAAGATACAGTAGCTTAAAACTTGTATTTCACATACCTTTGGAAAATGGCAGGGAAGTTATTGACAAAGGTCTAGATCCACAAAGGCACTTAGGAGTCAAGTTGTCTAGTTCAGGCATGTTTTTGCCTGGTTTGTGGATTGTGCTGGAGTTTAGGTGGGAGATAGGCATGCAGACGCCTACAGTGAGGCAGCAGCGTGCATGACGAGGGGCAGAAAGTTAGTCCCTAATGAACTCTTCCAGTGAAAATTTAGTCAGCAAGTGAGTTTTGGCACTTATAGGGTTAGGCAGTGGATGAGCAGGGATTTTGTGGATTGCGATATTGACTAAAACTGGGACTTGGGCACCTAAACATGGGCTTTGGATGCCTGCATCCCTTTGTGGACCTGGGCCAAAGTAACTTGTGATTAACTGAAATACATAATGTGAAAAATGAATTGGCACGGAGCAATGCTGGTTTAAATCAAGATTTTAGGTTTGGTTAAGATAAGCACCTATTATTTGAATGCTTATCCAGATGATAAAGGAACTTCTTGAATTTTCAAAAACTTAGCAAGACATACCATAATAAAAGTTTTTCTAATGTTATTTCAACATTTCCTTGTTTAATGGAACTAGCCAGAAACAGAAATGGCAGCAGCACGTGAAAATGAAAAAAACGTTTCAGTAGCCACCTTTGTGGTAAAATAGTATCATGCCTCAGCTTCAAACTTATACCTTTGAATCAGATTATAGTTATTCCGAATTTGTTGGCTCATCTTTAATCCACTTATTTTCCCATAATTTTTTCCCTGGTGGTTTTTAAAAAATTCATTTTAACATTCCACTAGAGAACATTCAATATAGTTTGCTAATGATAGCCCTTTTTCCTTTTGCATGGACCTTGAGAGAGAGAGAAAGGACCATATATCTCTACTATTATTTTAAAGTACTTAAAAAGAACTTGGCTAAGTCCTTCTGTCTTCTCCAAAATAATTGCACCGTCACACTCATTCATATTTCGCTATAACTGTCAGGTGCTGGTTTTGATATGTAGCACAAAGCAGAAATCAAGCATAATCAAGTGCTTATTGTAGCTTTTTCTGTACAACACAATTATAAATGATTTTGAGTATCATCTGAGGAAAGGTCAATTCATTATCTTAAATCAGGACTAGAGGTTGCGGTGATACAGAAAGCATTTATCTTAAATTCCATTAAAACAATATTCTTTCTGCCAGATGATTTGACTTTGAAAAATCCATAGTTTAAATGACTATCTGAATCACATAACAAGACTCAATTACACCAGGTGGTATTGACTGATGTATTTAATAATGCAATAAAGATGCCATCCCTGACAGAATTTGTTAGTTTGAAAATAGGGCAAAATGCCATTTTACTACAAAGTTGGCTAATGAAAAAATATTGCTTATAAAGTGATGACACCTGTCAAGCAAATTTACAGTATGCAATATTTATAAGCTCTCATATATTTCAACGGAGTCTGGTGGCATGGGCATCAGACAATACGTTTATGGTCTCTGTGCAGAATAAACAAGCTAAAAAGGTGCAATAGGTGAAGTTCAGACTGCTAAACAGTCCACAGTAATCAATGAATGAAAAACTTCAGGGTTGGAAAATAGCTCCTAGCTTCCTAAACTGAGTTTGGTATTCCTTGAGCTTATACAGGCAATGCCACAATTTTACTGCCACCTGGATGTTTCACAGGCCCCACAATTCAAACAGATTCTGCTTGTGGGGGATTAGAGGTTGTGAGTTGGATTCAGTGAATCCAAATCCCAGAAGTTTGGCAGAGGACTCTGTTGGTTCCTGGGATGCCAGCATTAATGGCTGAGGGCCAGCTTCTAATCTCAGATGCATGGCACGCGTTGGACTCCTATCTCGATTAAGCCACGTCTGCGGCTAGCACAAGTAATGCACAGCAGTAGCTTTTATGAAACACTCGGTGATACCACTGCTGTGCATCTGAGATTCAAATCTGATCCTGAAGGTATAAAGATGCATTTCTCTAAATGCAAGAGCTTTAATCATTTTGAAGGAGATGGGGGAAAAAATGTCTGCCTTTACTTCATTTTACTCTTAACCCTCCGCACGCCTTACCCCCAAATGGGAATCTGGTGATTCAAAAAATATAGCACAGTAGAGAGAAAAGAGCAAGTTAGGCTGACATGTAAAGAAATCAAATTAGTAGTACAGGCATCACAGGAAGATTATTTCCCTCACCCTCTAACTTTCTCAGATATATGTTGGCCATAAATGATTTCATAAACTCACAAGTATTTATTCTTTAAGTAATTCTGCAGTGTTGTAAAACAACATGCAAACTGCAGGCTAGAGAGAAATAAGAGTGTCAGCATAGCAAAACTCGATTAGAAAGTTTGATTTGATTATCTGTACCCTTGTTTGCATCACACTGCTGTTTTACTCAGTAGTACCTGCCTAGAATATTTTCATTGCAGCCTGAGCAGGGAAGCTGGGGCTCCTGACAGCATACTAGGCAGCAGGAAGCATGATATTTTATGCTGGAACTTTCCAGCATACTAATTGCTGCTTTGGAAATTATACTCGCTTGATCTTGTCTATCGGTTCAAATGGAAGATATCCAGAAAGATGTGGTTGATTTTTTGAGGTAAAAAAACCCAGGGGTTTGAGGAACTGAAAGGTACTGTACAAGAAGATTGATGCAATGTCTTAATGAACTGGCCTTGAACTACAGGAATTTGATGGTGAATCCAGCCAGAGTAGGGAGACTGAGAATCAATCAGTTTCTGATGGTTGTAAAAGTCACAATAAAACAGAAGATGGTTGTATATTTATTGTCAGAGACCTACACACAAGACTCTCTTCTGCAGTAATAATTAAAAAAAAGTCAACTAAAGAGGTTAGCTTGAAAAGCAAGGAACAAAAACGCCTGACCTTTTTGTTCTGAGAAGAAAGCCCATTAGTTGAATGATTGATTTTGTGCTTAACTTCTTTTTTTCTTCTCAGCATTTATTTTTCCTCTTGTTCTCTTTCTTTATGTTACATGCAATACCACAAAGCATTTAGTAGCCATTGGATACGTGTGTCCCGTCCCCCCCCTCCCCCGTGCTCCTCCCCCACAAAAAGTAGGATACTAAATTAAAAGCTCTTGTATTGGATTTCATTGTTGCTGAGCAACTTTAACCTTCAGGTCTAATGGGTTAGTCATGAGAAATCACACAGCATTTTTTTTAAGGAAAAAGAGGATCTGTGCAAATGGTGTGCCTTCTTTTTATCCTATCATTTCATTTTCTTTCACCCGCGTTCACTAAAAAGAATTAAAAGGTGCAGCAAAATTAAGCCTCCTGCTTCAAAATACATTAAAGGAGGATTCTGTTTCCATTCACTGTTGGTTTCACTTTGAGTGGACTGAGCCTACATTGTGCACACTAGGTTCATATATAATGTAGATGAGATCGGTAAGGCCAGAAATCTTAATTTATTCATTGTACTAGAATAATGCCAGCCACCTCCTGTTTTCATTATACCAGTCGAATGCCAGCCATTTCCTGTTTTCATTAGACCATTGTAATGCTAGCCTCCTACTGTTCTCATTAGTGCAGGACTGTGAAATGGCAGCCACCTCATGTTTTCATTATAACAGAACTATATGGTGCCAGCTGCTACTTGTCTTACTCTGCGGAATAGCATTTGACCACGGAATGTATTGTTTCCATGAGATGGGGCACAGACAAGTCGAGGCCTTAGAAATTCCTGTTGAGATACTGGAAACTCAGTGCAGTAGGACTAAGTTGATGCTACAATGATGAAAGGAAAAGCACCTAAAATGCATCCGATGAAGTGAGATGTAGCTCACAAAAGCTTATGCTCAAATAAATGGGTTAGTCTCTAAGGTGCCACAAGTCCTCCTTTTCTTTTTGCGAATACAGACTAACACGGCTGCTACTCTGAAACCTGAAATATATAAGCACTCGGAAAAGTGGTAAACACTCATGGAGTACAGGTAAATTCTAGTAAACGTATTAGAACTCTCTTTTTTTTGCCCCATAATCTATCTCAGCCTCTGAGGGTAAGCAGAAGTTCTGGTGTTATGGTTAAGGTATAGGACTGAGCCTCTGTAGATCTACGCCCAGCTCCATCGCAGATTTCCTGTGTGAGCAACGGGAAGCAACAGCCTCTCTGTGCCTCAATTCTCCATCTATGAAATGGAGATAGCAACACTTCCTCTCTCCCACCCTTTGTCTACATTTCTTCTGTAAGCTTGTGAAGGCGGGGACTGTCATTTACTGTGTTTGTACAGTGCCTAACACAATGGTCTTGGTTGGGTGCTACTGTAATACTACTAGTAGAACTAATAAGGGACTTACTCACACAAGTAGGCCTGTAGAAGGCAATAGGAGATGTACATTTTGTAATACTAGATGCTGCAATTATATCTAACCTCTGTAGTTACCTTCTTGTTATGGGATTTTTGTGCTAGGCACTAGAGTCAAAAAGTAGAATGTTCAAGGTAATTGAAGTGTGATGCATTAAGTGGGAAAATAAGTGGGTATTAATAAGTATTTTACCTAAGCACTTAGCCTGCTGGTGATATTAGTTAGTGGTAATAACAGATATCAAACCAAAGTATAATTACTTTTCACGTTGGACGATTTCAGTGTAATTATTATAAAATGTCATTACAATGAAACTAGTAGCGTGAGGAGAGGGTTGCAGGCTCGGGCCCTAATATAACAAGGAGCTGGGTTTGGGGCATGAGGCAGACCATGAAGCAGACCAAGACCATATATTGGTGTGTATATTCCTGGTATCTTGGCCTACTGTGAAATACTCAACAAAAGGACCTGAAAAAGTGCCATAGTGGAAACCTGCACCTGGGCAAAGTTATCAGTTCTAAACAATGACTTCGGTTTTCATTATTCATGTGGTTCTATCTTGTCATGTGTTATCTGCTGTATGTTTTAATGATTTATGGTTTTAATGTTGGTTGTGAGGCGCCAAAGAAGGCTACACAGACAGACCCCTTAAAAATAAAATTCACTTGCTATTACAAATAGTGGCACTTAGCATCATTGCTTGGGAGGAAAAGAACTCTTTCGAAGAATTTTTGTTCTGCTTTCTATGGAAAAGCACTGGTTTCATGGGGGAAAAAAACCCCACTTTTGTTATCCTCAGCTTGCTGTGTTATTAACATTACTAAATAATTGATAGATGTATACCAGTTTTATTCAATTGATTAAAAGCTCATGAAAAACTTAACCTGTTAGTGTTCCCTGGGAAACAAAGACCTACCCATCTGTTAAAGGATTCTGTAAAATCTGTAACGAGTTATCTTTAAAATGACAGCTGTCACCCCAGGGTTTGAGTCTTGAAGCAGGAGTAAAAATACAATGAAGCAAATATGCACTGTTAACCAAAACCAAAGCAACAAAAACCCTCCGAACTTTTTATTATTGTGATCACCTTACAGTGCGCTGAGGAATCCCTCGTAACGTACCCGTGATCTACAGTGTTTAGACAGGGTCCAAGTCAATAAGGAAATAGTTGCGCTGGAGTGATGTTACCGCTTGATAAAACAATGAGTATCTGCATATATCTTCACACTTGTCTGACACATTCTTCAAAATGAATAAGATTTCACAGGGCTGGTGACATGTGATAGCGTCACATGAAAATTACTTCTTCTGAATTGCAGAAGCCAAAGAAAGCTGAGAATGGGGGCATGAACACTTTCTTTTTTTTTTTTTTTTGGTACATAGGTTGTGCCTTTATTCCCCTTCTCCTCTCTCCCCCACCCCTTTTACCTCAGTTGTGGGAGCCTTTGATAAGGGCAGCCGATTTCTAACTTCCTTTCTGGTGCCATTTCATCTCCCCATTCTGGTATGTTATCTGAAGTAGGGCAGGTGGAGTCATAACATTATTTGTGAAATAAAATGCAAATTCTGCTATGCAAATGGACCATTAAGAAGTAAATTAGATTGAACAGCAGTGGTAAATCAGCAATTATATTGTTTTTTATATAGCAAGATTCCAGCACAAATAAAACCCAACAAGTTTGCAACACATGTTGTGGATGGTAATGCGAGTCACCACTGGAACAGCAACCCTAAGGCTAATGATGTGCTTTACTAAATCTGGTAAACATTTTACTGCCACTTTGATGCAGTCTTTAAAGCAGTGAATGCTGAGCAAAGTGCTTTTAGTCTGCTGGTAATACAGTGTATTAATTACTGTTTATAATAACTTCCACTTTTACATAACTGTTGCATATGTGCATGTTATGCCAACTAAAATCCTCAGTGTGGACTACTGATTATGATTAATATTTATATTGTAGTTAAATTGTGCCTGCTTTTCGCAAAAGAAGCCTGTCATGCTGGATTATTTTTTTAAACACCTCCCCAAACCCAGGCAAACAAACAAACAGGTGGCTTTTCAAATACAAGCCAATGTGAATTTTAACTGACTGCTGCATTCAGAAACTGTGTCTGCGGCACAAAACAATATGCACACGTCCAAAGGTTGGTCTTTCTTTGGTCTACCTCTGTAAGCTTAGAAATGCAGCCTAGTACTTACTGGTATTCCTTAAAAATAATTAGGATGGATTAAACAACGAAACATGAATGAGGACGGCTGTAAAACACTTCAGAAGGATCTGTGAGTTAGTTTCAAGATTTAGTTGCAGCCTCTGGTGGCTCCTTGCTGCCTAGATTTGTCATTGCCTGTAAATGCTTGGATTTCATCCAGGCAAGCGGTGATGTGAACAGCACCTTAGACTAAAAGAATCACCAGTTATCAGCAGAGCTGTCTCAGCTTTACATTCCTGATCCCACATTAAGCTTGGCAAGGCTCCAGCAAAGCTCTTCAAGCATGAGAGCCTAATTCAGATGTCCTCTAGCCTTCCTGCCTTACCTCTAACTGCAATGGTATGGCATGTCCCTGGCATTTCACTTCCTCTGCAGAGGTGTTAAGGAACTGCCACCATCAACCACTTCCAAACCACTTGCTTTATCACCACCATCACCACACATACCAATCCCAAAGATTTTTAGCCTTTTAGTGGTTTTAAAATTTACCAGTTTCGTAGATGTTGCTTTTAAGCTTAAGGGTCAAAGAATGGGTCTTTTAAGAAAGGTGTTTCAGCTGGAAACTAAAATGATATATAAAATCTTTAGCACAATATTGTAGATCTTTTGTTTGTTTTATATACAGTAAGTGAAAGCTTAAATGTTTTTCAGAAGCTTATCTTGTGGCCAAAGTTAAAGATTTATTAACACTTGTTTATCTGTCTTCTAAACACCTAATAAAACAGTTTGGTAAAAAAATAATACAAGTTATTCAAATAATTTCACATTTGGACTATTCTTGTTCTATACATTTCTATTCTTTTCTTGATGTACTACAATGAATCCTTATCAAATGATATGGGGCTTGATTCTCAACACCCTTGCAGCTTGTGCCAAGTGGGCGCTAAATGCTACCAAATCAGAATAGTAGTGGTTTACACACACTGTGAACTTGGCTGGCACAAGATATTAGGCAATAGAGAATCAGTCCTGTTGGGGAAGTCTATTTTTAAGGCCAAAAACTCAAGACACCCCTCAAAATGCAACACAAGGAAAATTAACAAGGGTTACTTTTGGGGGGTAATGATTCACAAATATAAGTGGACTTTGAGTGAAAAGGGCCTTTGAAAACCCATGGTTAAAGCAGATTAAAGGGGTATAATACACATACAGCATTATGATACTGGAATATAAAAGTGAAGAATTGCAAAATAGTAAGATTAAGAGCTTTGTTAGTTGTGCCATGATAATTTATAATAGACAATGAATGAGTTTAGACGAGGTCACTCTTAGGTCAATGCCCTTCTGGCATGATTGTGGTTTTGTCAATTCTTCTCCCTTGACATAGATTTGTTGATTTGCTTAAAATGATGTTATTGCTGACAGGACAAAGGTGATGTGCTGGAAGATTTTAGGTAAAAAGTACACAATCCTGTAATGACAAGAAGTCACAGGAGCAGGGTGACACAGGAACAGAATGACATGGAAATTGTATAAACAGCAAAAGTTGTGTAAATTGAATCTTGTGCATGAGTATTGTACGGGTCACATAAAACAAATGCATAATATACTAAACACTAATTGGAAAAAGGTTAATTAATATGTAATGTGGAAATGAATAAATACCCCCAAGTGAATAAGACCAAATCAGAGAAACCCTGGACCACAAACTGAAGGAACGGGTCTGAAGGATTAGACCAGAGATCAGAGGCAGCGATGACCATCATGACATACAGGAGAACTTCTCTGTGCCTGGGATTATGGTAACTTGTGCCCCATACTAACTTATTTGTTTATCATCTGTTATAAACATATGTTCAGGTACTGTAAGAGACAATACTTCTGTCTCAAACTGTATAAATAAAGGCAAAAATTGATTAAGCCTAAATGGGTGGACTTGTGACTCAGTTTCCCACCTTATACTCCCAACAGTCCCATGGTAAATATTTATTTACATCATTTTAGACTCAAATAGGACTTCAGAGATACTGTAATTTATCACTGTTCATTATTTAACTATGAACTATACTACATTGAGTAGTTATAAAATATATTAACTACACAAACTATACAAAACATGCACACCAAACAGTTTTGCCAACAAGCGTTTTAGGCTCCTAAAGATGGACAAGGGTTCTCTGCCCCCAAAAGCTTACTCCTGGAGTAAATTTATAATGGATATGATGATAAATCTTCTGTTTTATGCAATATAAGTATTTTATATGTATACTTTGTTTTACATTTTTAAGTACAAATTTATAATAAAAGAGAGAAACACTATGGGACTGCTAAGGAGCAGCTGGAGAGCAAATGAGTATGTGATGTAGAAGTTATCTTCTGTGAAACTGTTTCCTTATACTATATAAACATTAAATGTAAACTTACACTGAAAACCATTGTTACAAATAATAGTGGCTACTGGCAACTATGCTGAGGTGTGGTAATAGCAGGAGTGGGCAAAAGGTCTTTTTACATGAGGCCCAAAAGGTGTGACATTTTTTTTTTGGATGCAGATCTCAGCCTAGTGATCTATGTCTTTGTCACTTTCAGACTGGACTGCTGCAAAGAATTCTACATGTGACTATTTCTTAAGACCACTTAGGACTTGTCTACATGATGCATTAGTCCACAAAAAAAGGTTATAAATTCTAGTGTGTTGGCATATCATGCACTAACTTGCCCCTGTGGATCCTGCTGATGTGCAATAAAAGTTCCCTAGTGGGCTAATGTAGTTCCATTTTAAACAGGACTATGCTAAGACACATTATGGGTATGTGCCACTAGGGTCCACATAGGCCAGCGAGGACGCAACATGCTAGTGCGCCCTAGAATTTACACCCTAATGGGACCTGTAGATAAGCCTTTAGAAACCGCAGCTAGCACAGCATGTGACTGGATTTGTTAAGGAATGGTTCTTCTTGAAAGCATGTTAAAAACGTGCTTCATCCACACTGGCTTCCAGTTCGTTTCCAGGTGCAAATTGTGCTGCTGGTTTTAACCTAAAAAGCTCGAATGTCTTGGATAAGTCACAGATTCCCTCTCTCCTTGCGATACAGTGGCAGCAGAGGCACTTAGTTGATAGTCTCCTTGTTAAATAGTGCGGGTCCTTGGCTGCTCCCTTTCTCCACAGGTTAGCCAGAGCCCAAATTTGTTGACTGCCAGGCCATGCTCTAAGATCTACCTGTGGTTCCTGTCCTTATCAGGGAACACAGAAAAGTCTTTGGGGACATATTACATTTTTGTGTGAATAAAAAACCACCCCAATCATATCTGCTCAACAATACCTGTAGAAAAGATACATGCCTATCAACAGTACTTTTATTTTGAAACTAAAATAGACTCCACAGATTGATTCCAGTATCTATTAAGAAAGAAAGAAAACACTGTCTCCTAACCATTAAGGGAAATGTTTCTCTTAAACTTGAATTTAACATATTGTGAGCGGGGTCATATTAGTAATAATAAAAAATGAACAAAGGGCGATTTTGTCCTCCCTATGTATCCCTCTGACACCACAAGCATCCTGGAAAACGTGACTCAAAAGGCTTAAAGATGGCTCATTAACTTCCTGATCCATTTCTGTGTGCACTACTGATACTAAGCTGACCTTTTACAGTTCAGGCTACACATGTACTGCATAGGGCCATCTCCCCATTACTGTCAGTGAAATTCTGCCTGTAGGGACATATAACTAAGTGAAGAAATATACTTTCAGCTGCTTTCTTGTCTCAGACATATAAGGGTTGAGAACAGGATATTTGTCCCATGAGTGAACACTGTAAAGCAGCTATATGTGATTGGCCTAGTGGAGATCTAAGAATCTTTATGCAACAGACTGGCCACTTTGCAAATGAGAAATCAATGACACTGTATTCTGGGGTAAAGGGAAGCTGGGATGGTTTATTCCTGTTTGTTCTACCAATACTATGTATCCAGCCAAGCTCTGAATTATGCAGAGTTCATGACAGCAAACCAGCACGTCAAACAAGGACTTCAGGAGCATAAGGTACATTCTGGCAGGATTCTGCATAGACAGGGCTTGCTGGATTTTGGAATGCAGCCTTTGGGAAGACAAACAAGAAAACAATAGGCGTTTTCTGTGTGCAGGGTAGTCAGCTAATTAGATGCAGGATGGTTTTGTTTATGCATAATAGAGCTACAGAAGATATGGGATGAATAGCCTCTTGCCTGCAGGACTGTAAAGGTCAGCCTCTGGTAATACAGAACCGAAAAGGACAAAAGATCATGTTAGACTAACCATGAGCTAGAAGCTGGGTATTTACAAATATCTCCCTAATACCTGCAGTATCCTGAATGATCTAAATATGAATCTGTCAAAAGCAAAAACTATTCTCTTGTTGGTTGAAAATTTGTGGAAGTAACTTCCCCACAGCTCCACATAAATCAACCTATTATCATTATGCCACATGGGTAACCACAGAAGACTTCAAATTAGAGCACTTTAAAAAAGCCCTTTGGAACATCATTTGGTGAATTCATCTTGATGTAAAAACTGAACAAGTTACAGGCTAGTTAAGATTGTATATTTTGTTAACTACTCAAGCAGCCAGACTTAATACTTAGTCACATTTTTCCCCATTGTTTTGTCAAGTTGCTTACAGCAGAATAGGAATAGAGATTACTTACCTCCGATACCCAGGACATTGAGAAAGATTTAAAAAAAACAACCACCAAAAACCCTACATCGTTTGGATTATTTTTCCACTTGTACACTTGAGCAGTGATTTGATCTTTCTTCTTAGGCTGACAGCCTTTGAGAACTGAGACCCTCATTTATAATACTTCTAGTGAGTTCACTTCAGTATAGTAAAGTCCTATTACTGAAGCTCTATACTGTTGTAATAATAGCCTGTAGGGCTTCATCACATCAGCTGCTTAAAAGATAACCGTACCCAGCTTGATGAAAAGTCTTCACCACTTTCCTGTTGAGAGAAAACAGTTACACATTTCTAATAAATGAAGCAGGAACTGTCATTTTTTTGGCAAACTGTTAACTAGCTGTAACAGCCGCATTGCCACAAGTTGCTTTTCCAAAGTAATTACCATCAGGCTCCCTGTGGTATGCAGTGTTTAACACATTTCTTTTCTGTTAATGAATGCAAGAGCAGGCAACACCACTATTAGTAATTGCTTTTTATTCGTAGTCCTCATTTTCCAGATAGGTCACATTAAACACAGCCATTAAACAATAGCGGTTGAGATAATCCATACAATGTATGCTGCTTTTGTTTTTGTAGTGTTGTTCACCAATCACTTGGTGCAGCTCTTAGCCATATGGGGAGACAAGGGTTGATAAATGTGAATTGCCAACCTGTGGAACAATGGGGCCAGAGAAGTCAAGACCTTAATCAGGTTTCATTCAATTACACTTCAAATCAACAAATCTTGATAGCCAAAACTCCCATTTGAATTAATGCACTGATAAATGCTGCCTGATGTCAAAAGAATGTAATTAGACAATAATGAGTGGGCGTATAATATGCCAGACTTCAGACTACTTGTTGACCTCAGCATTTCTACTCCATTAGGCAACAAACAGCTGGAAAGCTAGTTTGAATAAAGCATTGAGCTCCATCACTAGCATCTGCATGACTTTTTAATGGTCATATTTCTAAATGGACAATCTCCTGTGTGCTCTAATGGCAAATCACATTTCAAGAGAAGTTCTCTTCTGTAGGACAGGCCTAGAAAAAAGTAAATTTTCTAACTGATTTTGAATTCAGTTGTTTATGATTTGGTTGGTCAACATTTTCTGAAATCATAGGAAATATTACTCTATTATTTGCTTTGGTTAATATACAAGTGGCATAGACATCCATTCCTCTCCACTCATATTTCACACATCTTTATTAGTTGCTTAATGGATTTCCCCTTGTAACAATAATTATTTTTACAATTGTCTGGTGGAAGTTTTCATTTAGTATTAAAAGTCACTTTTAAAATCTGCCTTATGTATGTAAAAAAGGCAAGAAATAATCCATGGGCTTTAGTTTTAATTGCTGGGTTGTTTCCAGTTGTTTGCAAGGAGGTTGAAGGATAAACAGTTATATTTTACTTCTCCCATGTGTGGTATCTCCTTCACTTAATCACACAGATGCTAACTTAACCCTCAAAACCTCCCCCCACGTAAACTTTATCAGTTGATCATGATGTCTCAACAGCAGTGACAGGTGACTCCTAAATTATGACGCAGATATCATATTCTGGGACAGCCTCATTGGAAGCAATATGCCAAAGATCTGCAACACAAGGCAGTTGTTGGACAAATTATATAAAAGCAAGATTTGCTAAACTCAGCTCTAAAGCTGTGAGTCATGAATTCCGAATTACCTCAGACTGGTAAATAAATAATAACTACTAAATACAGATAATGTGTTAAACAGCTCAAGCTAGTAAATCACTAGTGACAGAGAGCCTTAAGGTAAATTTCTTTTACACTGGCACAGCCCTTTCTCAGAATGTTGTGTTTTTATGTCTTCAGACACATACAGTGAATTGTACAATTGGTTTCTGAATGTTAAAATTGTTTATAAAATACAGAAGCCTCCATCACTTGACTGCATTTACATACTGATTTAGGTTTATCTGAATCATGGATCTCACTGGCTGAACTAAAAGCTTGGTGCTCATAAACTAAAGTGATGAGCACCATGGAAATAAGGATAAAAGACAGACAAAACAAAAAGGGATCCTCTCTGGAATTTTAGCTATCAAGCAAAATCAACTTTCAATCTCTTGGCAAAATAATACTGTAGTACACAGACAACAACATATTTTAGATACACAAATTGTCCAAAATATGGAGAGTAGCTTGATAAAACATGTACAATATCCTTTGTTTACATATGATTGTAGACTTTCTGTACAATGGAAGCTGAGAGCAAACTTTTGTAATGGCTGCTTTTCAAGAACCAAAGACAATTCATTGTAGGTCTGACTAGATGAGAACACCTTTATCACGGAATACACAACATCACAGCCAGATGTTGGTCAACTCTGTTTCTTGAACTGATGAATATTATTTAAGTACGGCCTTGTGGGATCTGAAATGGCCAACCTGAATTAAATTCACTCTTTTAAATACATTTAAAAATATGACAGTTTAAATTTAGTGTAATACAGATCAACAATTTTTTATCACTGTGTTTCATGGTGCTATGTCATAGAGAGTATTTAAAATACCTAGAGGAAAATTTTAGTCTAAACTTTTCCTCTGCTGCTTCTTGTGCTAGTTTCATTTTAAGCGAATATTTAAATGTGTATTTTTTCAGCTTTTCATCTAGAAGCAATTTTGAAGTTTGCCAAACTCTCTAAAGGGTTGACGTTAAAAGGGGGGAGGGGGAGGAGAGGGAGGGAGAGAGAAAGAGAGAGAGAGAGAGAGATTCTCTTGTAAATTATTCCAAGGCGGTAACAAAGCAACTTAAAATAATAGTTAAAAAAACAAATAAAAAATAAGCAGCCTGCACCCAGAACCTTTGTAAACCATAGCACTTTCCAAGAAACCAGAAAAAACAGCGCTTTACCACACAGGCTCTGACACATTTTTATACTCGAGGAACTTAACAGTAGCATAAAACATTAAATATTAGGATCAGTTGTGATTTCAACCAAGAATGTGTTACCTAACAGACTGTCTGCATATGTGCTTGGAAAAAAACAAGGAGGTTTCAGGTGTTGGTTCAAGTGTAATTTTTGTTATTAAACATAGGTTTGCAATAGAAGGATTTGCACATAACCATGACTGATAGTTGTATTTGTAGGCCGTTCAGTTAGCTCCATCAGCTCACTCAAACACATTCTGAACAGATTATGTACTGAAGTACTTTGTAGACCATACATTAAACAAGAGACTTTGCTCTGAGGCCCTGCTTCCCACACTCCATGGGGAAAAGGAAGCAGGAGAAAACAAAACTCATAGAGTTCGACAGCTACTGAGGCAACACTTGCCATTTACAATATAAGCCCAAATATTTTTGCAACACAACTATATATTAATTTAATAAAATACACAATATAGCTCTTATACACTCAACAATTTGGCTCATATGCACTGAATCTGCAATAAATCAATAAAAATATGTCATTTGATGTAAACACATTGAATCTTCTTACATTTGCACATTTAAATGGTCATGTGATTTGTGTAGATGCCTACGACATTTTCACTTTCCTGAGCTATTTTAGTGTCCACAAATTAATAAAAACGTGTTAATAATGTTATTTTGTTTCACGTATTACCCTTCAAAGGTAACTATTTTTGCGAACTTGTATTATACCTCAGGTTTGTTTCTAACTTAGTGCTAACTATTTATATTTTTGTTGGACACTAAAATGCTAAATAGGCATTAAAACCTTTTTTTTTTTTCCTTTTTATCAAGTGAATTAGCTTATGTGTGTGCAGGACAAAATGGACTATATCATTTTACATTTAACTTTAATATGATATGAATTGTGTTACTAATGACCAGGATATGTTTTGTTGAATAATGATGTGGAATGATTTTTGTTTTTTGTGTTTTTGTTTCATTTTTGTGGCAGATAATTTTATACAGAAATGTTTACCACAAATGAATGTTAATGTTTGGTGTAGCTTGGACTACTACAAAATCTTTTTTAGGACTTTCAGTAGAAGCCTGTGGTGACTGCTGGAAATCCACCACAGATCAGAATGATTCAACCCTGCTTTTCATGGGGTTTATAGGTAAACAGTAAAGTCAGCATCAACTATTGAGGACAGTCTTAAAATATCAGACGTAGTTCTATTCCTCCTTTCTCATACCTTCCTATCAGATTGTCAAAATGGCACTGTCTTTCCTTCTTTCTCTTGGTTCTTAATGTACTTCACACTGTCCTAATGAAAGTTTGGTCAAAATGAAACCAGTATTTTATGTGAAAAAGAAAGAGCAGTGAAAAGAACATACTTGTGGGCACTTCAGACGTTCACTAAAAGCCTTAAAGCAGCATTGGTCTTCCTTCATCCCTGTAAAACTGTTATAACCAGGGGCGATCTTTTTTTTTCCAGATAAGCAGAAGAGGCAAGTAAGTGCCAGCCTACACTTTTTTTTTCACTTCCTCACAGCTACAGGGTCACTTCCACGACAGTCCTGTAAAAGCTTGTCAATTTCTCTCACAACTTCCTCTGCATCCACTGACTCTCTCCCTAGATCCCGATTTGAACGGTCTAACTGCTCCAAAACAGAGTCCATCTCACTTGAGTCTCGGCTCACTCGGGAATGTACATCTGCAAAGACCCTAGCCATCTGATCTGATGCAATGAATGGAGTGTCTCTTGACTGTTTACTAGGTGATAGATACTGACTGTCAGTTGACAAGTACTGGCTGCTTGATTCAGCCAAGGCTCCTGATTTCACTTCACAACCATCCAGTGGTCCTTTTGTTGAGGTGCAAGGCTCAATGCATGTCTTGGTTGGGCTGCTCGATGCTGAGGGAACCTCCTGAAGAAGAGGACTCAGGGCACGTTTGGCTTTTAAATAAGGTTTAACATTGGCAATGAGAATAGTGTGCTCTCGCTTGTCTTTCCCGAATGTACAAAAAGTCTTTTTCCCGGTGGGATTCACAGTTTCGTAAGTCTCAGTCTCAACGTTAGCTTCAACTGTGGGTACAAAGAGATTTGTGCGATAATCTGCATTTTCAGCCTGATTGTTTGTAGGGAACTGTGGCATCCAACACCTGTCAGAATGACCGAGCACTCTGCATTCATCTGTGCAATTAACACACTCTTCTTGTTCTGTAAAGCAAATGAGAAAAACAACAACTCATGTTATTAGGGGTTCCTTTAAACTAATACAGAAGCTATGATCAGCTCTCAGTTGGCTTTCCTGACCTCTGATTTCTTAATTATGGAAAAAAAGGAATAATTAAAACATTTCAGGAGGACTGCATAAACTAACCGTTTGAGACAATATATTTACTTAACTCTGTTCTCTCAATATTAAAGCATTCACATAGCCCAAAGGAAATAAAAAGGGGTCGTTAGAGAATCATTCTCAGTAGAATTGAGCTTCATCTGTAAACTAATATGCTGTAGAAATCTGTTAGTCTTTGTTCTGTAGAACTCATCCTAGAAAAATAGTGAACAGTACTTAAGGAACTCAAAAGGCATTATCAGGATTAATTTTTCAAATCAAATAACTGAGCAAAGACTGGCTCTATGGAAATACAAACACTTCATAGAATTAAGCCAGCTGAGTTTTCATTTTTGTCACCTCCATTTTGTTTGTAATTGCTATGCTGGGTGACAGTCATGAAATAAAAAGATTTTCTTAAAAAGCCAACTTTTCCTGCTGAGAATAGAGAACTGGAATTTTCCATCTGTATGGTTCAGTATAAGCTTGTCAAAAATGCATACCGCTATTTTATTAGACATGAGAATGGATCATGTAATCAGTTTCCTCCTTTTTTGTTTTGGTGAAAGTATGTGAAAATGGATTTACTCAATACATACAATTTGGAAGAATGATAAGCCTTGACATACTATTTGAATTGATAATGCTTTCAGTCAGGATTTTTATATTTCTATTTTATGAAAGAGATAATGGAAAAAAGCTAAATAAAGCATTTTTGTTCACTGCATTTTTAAAGACTAAATGTGGAAATTTCTGGTCCTACAATTCAGTTCAAAGGCATACATAAGAACTTTGAGCTAGATTAACGGAGGGACTAACATGTTACCACACGTTTCAGAGTAACAGCCGTGTTAGTCTGTATTCGCAAAAAGAAAAGGAGTACTTGTGGCACTTTAGAGACTAACCAATTTATTTGAGCATAAGCTTTCGTGAGCTACAGCTCACTGCATTGGATGAAGTGAGCTGTAGCTCATGAAAGCTTATGCTCAAATAAATTGGTTAGTCTCTAAGGTGCCACAAGTACTCCTTTTCATGTTACCACACCTAACTTTTAGGCACCTTACTGCTCAGAGGAATCCACAACCCCAAGTTAGGCACCTAGGCTCCCTGTACAGTGCATAGGTAAAAGAGAAATAGGTGCTGGTTGTGGTCCCCTTATATCTTTCAGCCCACTGGTTACAGCACTTAACCAGATTGTGAGAGACCCACATTCAATTTTCCTCACTGTCTGATGCAAATAAGGAACTTGGGTCTTCCCTGTCTCAGGAGATTACCTTAACCATTGTGCTATGATGTATTCTGGGGCAGGTTTCTTTCAGTCTCTCCTGTTGAGCTGTGTATAATTGCTTAAATGCACACTGGGAGAGACAGTGAGAGAGGATGACACTACAGTCCAGTGGTTAGGGCACTCACCTAGGAGGTAGGAGACCCAGTCCCTGTTCTCCAATGCCTAGTTAATTATACAAAGCAGCACAGCTTCAACAGGACAGATCGAGAGAAGCCTACCTCAGACTACACCCTAACACAGTAATTAGGGCACTCTATTGGAAGGGGGAAGAACTACATTGAAATCCCTTCTCCACATAAGGCAGAATGAAGAACTGAATTGGATCTACTACATCCCAGCTGAGTGTTCTAACCAGTGGGCAAAAAGTTAAAAGGGCACCACCAGCAGCTGTTTTGTGTGGGTTTAGGTGTTCGCTGAGAATGCCCACTAGATTGGATTCCACAGGCAAGATAAGCAGGGGAACACCTAGTTTGAGCATCCTGCTGGGGCTTCAGCATGAGATAGGTGCCTAGAATGCGACAGCTGTGTGCATGCTCCCTGGCAGAAATGTAGGTGCCCTAGGGGACTGTAATGATGGAAATTCAGGCACCTACAGAGGTGGGCGGCAGGTGAGCGGTGGTTTTGAGTATCTCAATGGCAAGTAAATGTCAGACTTAGGCCCTAAATCAGGCCCCCAAGCTATGGCCAGCATGCAGTCCAACTGGCACACAGCTACGGCCCAACTGTGTGCTAAATGCTGCCAGGCCCGCATGGCCAGATCCGGGTTCCCTGCTGCCAGGCGCAGTGGGGTTGGGGTCCAGGCTGCCTCCGTGCTGCCCAGTACCCCGCCCAGGGCTCTGCTCCTGGCCCCACTCTGTGGAGAGGTCTACGGGTCTGTAGGGGAAGGCTCGGGGCGGGGGAGCACTGTAGTTCTCAACCTGCAGCCCAGGTAACACATTGTGGGCCGCATGAAAAATAGGTTGAGTACCACAGCCCTAAGTCCTCTGGAGAACCTATCCCTCTCTGCTTAAAAAAATGTGTTTTGGCTGGTCATCTTGAGCCAAACCAATTATTTCTGGACTGTCATTCTTCAGCCCGAATTTCACTGTGTGAATGACTCCAGCTTTATGTTAGGAGGCTAGAAAATTTCAGAAATACCCTTTGGATCCCTTATTAAGGGATTCTTGATTGTAAGGGGAACTACTCAAGTTGTAGTGGGGGAGGTTTAGGTTGGATAGTAGGAAAAACTTTTTCACTAGGAGGGTGGTGAAACACTGGAATGCGTTACCTAGGGAGGTGGTGGAATCTCCTTCCTTAGAAGATTTAAAGGTCAGGCTTGACAAAGCCCTGGCTGGGATGATTTCGTTGGGGATTGGTCCTGCTTTGAGCAGGGGGTTGGACTAGATGACCTCCTGCGGTCCCTTCCAACCCTGACAGTCTATGATTCTATGATTCTACTGCCCATATTCTCAGTACTCTCCAACCAATACTGAGAAAGTAAATCTCAGATGTCTTGAGTTCTGGGTTTTCTTAACACTGTTCCTCAGTTGCTAAAAATTTCCACCCGCTAAAGTACCAGACAGGCCTCCAAATCATTACGTTTTTTTTAAGAATTTGGTAGCCATAAAAATTTTTAGATCTGGAATTCCAGCTGAACTAAAAAGATTGAGATTCTGATATATGTATGCGCCCATACACACACACACACACAAAAGGTCTTGAGCCTGAAAAATGCTGAGCACCCGTAACGTTCACTGACTTGACGTCAAAATATAGTACAGGTGAACTGCACCTATCAGGATCAGACAATAACTATTTAATAATCTTAGAACACAACCTCTATGTATTAAATACACAAACTACACAGAGCCACACACAGATAAAAACACAGAGAGGCAGAATCAAATACTGTAAAACAGCATTAATCATTTACACTTAAAAAAAAAATCAGCCATATGACTGAAGCTTGAGCTAAGTTTAATTAATGCTGTGCTACATCACTTTATAGTGAGGTAATTTAATTCATGGTGAGAGAGTTAACCTAGATATATTATTAATAATCATTTACAGAATACTGCGAATTCATGCAGTGCTCTACACATGTTCCTGACCCCAAAGAGCTTAAAATCTAAGACTGACAAAAGAAGCAAATATGAGACAGAGTAAATTGCTATGGGGGAAGAGAGTGTGGAGAAATTCTTAAGGAATAGAATATAGCAGGAAAGATTTATGGAAGAAATTAGTAGAGGATCTCTGGAGAACAAGAAGTTGGACACTCTTCTTAGTGTATGGGAAATGGGGTAAAGTAAAGATGGTGAGAAGCAGGGAGTTTAAGAAGAAAATGAAGAGAGCGTACCAAGAAAGGGCTGGGAAGAGCTTAAAGACTGGGGTTGAAGTTTGTGATGCCTGTTTTTACTCTGTATTAATGAGATGACACTAGTGCCCGTACACACATAAAATACGTAGTGACAATTGCCTGGTGATAAAAATGCAGAGCCACACAGATAAATTACATTTCTCTTACACCTGCATTTCACCAATTAGTCTATCTCTGTCAGAACTGCTTGAAAATTCCAACCCCCAAAGCAGCTTCAAAAGAACCAAATGAAAAATAAATGGCTGACCAAAAAAAGTGAAAAAATCTCAAAACAAACCAAACAAAAAAACCTCAAACCAAACAAAATAAAACTTCCATCAACCTGCTAGAGCACTGTTTCTCAAACTGGGGTCCCTGGACCCCTGGGGGTCAGCGAGAGTTCTCCAGGTGGTCCACTGGCCCCACTGATCAACTCCTTCCCCTCAAATCCTCCCCCTCCCTCTCAGCACCTCCTGCACGCTGGGGAACAACTGTTCCCCGGCATGCAGGAGGCACTGGGAGGGAGGGGAAGGAGTTGATCAGTGGGGGCAGTGGCTCCAGACAGGATTCCGCCCCCTCCCCTGACTTCACTCCATCCCCGCTCTTCCCTCTCTTTCCCAGCACCTTCTGCACACCGCTGAACAGCTGTTCCTAGGCGTACAGGAGACACTGGGAGGGAGGAGATGAAATCAGAGAGGGAGGAGGAGGAGTTGATCCGTGGGGCTGGCGGCCCCGGACATAATTTCACCCCCTCCCGCAGCGTGCCCCATCTCTGTTCCTTCCCAGCACCTCCTGCATGCCGCTGAACAGCTATTCAGCGGCACGCAGGAGGTGCTGCGAGGGAGCGGGAGGAATTGAGGGAGAGAGGGGGAGGAGAAGCAGGGACGGGATGCGCTCAGGGGTGGGGAAGAAGTGGGGCAGGGGTGGAGTGAGGGCGGGAAGAGGTGAAGCGGGTGTGAGGCATTGGGGGAAGGGGTGGAATGGGGAGCAGGGCCTGGGGCTGAGCGGGGGTCATGGGGTCCGCAAAAAAAATTAAATCAAAATGGGGGCCTCGGGTTGCTAAAGTCTGAGAATCGCTGTGCTAAAGAATATTCTTTTATTTTTCATCCCAAACAATGGCATATGTCTCTCCAAATGATGCCAGTCAGGTTTAGGACAAACAATTTTCCATCTTGGACCAGTAACAGATAGAGTGATATGTGTGAATAATCAATTTTTTTGGTTTTCTGGCCAAATTGGAAAAAAAAACGTGTTTCGAGTTGAAACAAAAGCTATTTGGTATTCCAGGTGAAACAAAAAACTGAAAACAAAATAAAAAAATCATTTTGGGTTGAATTAAATGTTTTGTTCAAAGTCAAAGAAAAATCTGGGATGTGGGAAACCTGCTTCAAATCCTTACTCTGTCCAATCTGGGTAGGGATTTGAAGTTGTTAGACTCTCCCTTCACCAATTACAGGTGAGTGCTCCAAACACCAGGCTATTGGATATTCTAGAGTTGGGCTCTCTCATTCTCGTCTATTAACACTGTTTTATTTTGTTTAAAAAAATAAATATTCATTAGAGGAGGAAGTGAAACCCAAGCATCCGACACCCCCATCACAGCTGAGTCCCCTAACCACAAGGCTAGAGTCATTCTAACTCTCTTTCTGGCTTTATAGGCACAGCACTATGAAAAGTAGAATAGCTCTCTTTTTAAAATCTATCTAAAACATTTCTAAACTTTTCTTTTTAAATATGTGGAATACACAGAGGCATGACAGTGTTGTATAAAGGTTTTTATGGCCAACTTAAGGGATTTCCTGCATAAGTCATTCATTTTCTGACTTCTCAGAGTTTCACACTGCAATCTTAATATTCTTTTAATGTAGTTTCTCATCTTAAAACAGCCTGGCAAATTCCATATAAAAATTGCCATCGTATGCAATATTTGCTAGGCAGCTAGGGCAGAATGCTCTATACCACACAATCAAAGTTGCAGGATTTCTCTCCACTTTCCTATGTACCTTCAATCATTCTATCAAAGCAGGTAGGCCCTATGTCCCTTCTTACACACTTTCACAGCTCTCTCTCTGAACTTTCTTAACTTTTCACGGACAGTAAACAAAAATTCAGGGCCCGTGACCTGTCCACGACTTGTACTATATACCCTTGACTAAATCTTGGTGGGGGTGGCAGCCCAGGGGCACCGTAGGTGGTGATGTGGGGGCGGCCTGGGATCCCCGCTGGTGCTGGGGGGAGTGGCCTGGGACCCCCGCTGATGTGGGGGGTGGACGGTGGCACGCAGCCTGGGACCCCTACTGGTGCCGGGGGGGTGCAGTTGGCAGGGCTGGCAGGCTCTTTACCTGGCTCCGTGCCTCCCCGGAAGCAGCGACATCCCCCTCCCTCAGCTCCTAGGTGGAGATGTGGCCAGGCACTTCTATGCGCTGCCTTCACCCAGAGTGCCGGCTCCACATCTCCCATAGGCTGGGAACCATGGCCAATGTGAGCTGTGGGGGCAGTACCTGCAGGTGGAGGTAGTGTGCAGAGCCCCTTGGCCACGCCTCCACTTAGGAGCTGAGGCAGGGGGATGTTGCCGCTCCCTGGGAGCCCCTCCAGGTAAGCACCTCCCAGAGCCCTCACCCCATACCGCACCCCAAATCCCAGCCCTGAGCCCCTTCCCACACTCAAACTCCTGCTGCTGCTGGGAGGCGTGGTGGCCCAAGATTGCCCCAGCAGCGGTTGGTGAGGCTGGCCCTGGGGCTGCCCCAGCTGCTTGGGCAGCCCTGGGGTCAGCTGCACCAGGCACTGGAGAAGTCACAGAGGTCACAGAAAGTCATGGAATCCATGACTTCCGTGATCTCCATGACAACCTCACAGCCTTACCTATACTTAACATTCCATATGTGTTCCAATCTAAACAATATTTTCAGTCTTATATTTTTTTTGGTCTTTTAACTCTTGGGCTGAAATCTGGCTGTTTTGTTCTGTCTAATGATTACTTTTTTAAAAAAAGTAATAACGTTTCAGCCATTTTTGAGAATGGAAATGGAAATTTTCATATATGAAAGTTGTATTTTTTTCTCTTTGCCTCCCATTCTCAAAAATGGCTGAACCAGTTTTACTTATTTTTTTAAAAACAGTAGTCCTTGGACTGAGAACAAACCATTCAAAGATAAAAAACCAAATATATAATAAGACTGAAAATAAAATGAAGCACTTATGCAATGTTAACTATAGGTCTCACTATACACTCTGTCTGTAACTAAAACCCTGCAAATTCGCAGATATCCACTTTATATCTGCAGATATTCGCATCTGCAGATGTGAACCATTTTTGCTGATTGGTGATGGATGGATGCGGATCCAAATTTTATAGCTAAGGCCCTACAAATTTTGTATCCATACAGGGCTCTATCTGTAACGTATAGAAAAAAAACCTATGGTTGAGATTTTCAAAGCCAACTAGTGGACTTTACAAAACTCCCGTTAACTTCAATATGACTTATGTGGCTAAGTTCCCTAGTCAGCTTTGAAATTGTCAACCTTTATGAAATATATGTATGTGCATACATATAAGTGTTTACATACATATGTGTGTAACTATTACACACTATTTGTCCCTCATCAGTAAGTACACAAAGAAAAATCTATGATCCATTAGACTTGGCAATCCCTTTAAATAAAATGAATACTTATCTTTATATATCATATTTATCTTTTCCCTCTAGTTTCCTGAATTGGCTAAAGCTGTTTTTATACTTGCATTCATATTTGCAGTATTGACTAGCCTTCCATTTCTGTTCCCTGGACATCCTAGCACTGACTGAATTAAATATGAAGCAAAAAAAGGAGAGAACAGTTTTGTGAGGAAAAAAATACAAGTTGACCTTGAAGGGAAAACCACCAGCAGTACATGAGCTTTTGCCTTGCTGAAAATCTGTACCTTTTTACTTCACTCTTTTATGTCGCATCATAGGAAGCAGATTTGGACTATTGATTATCATACATTATAAGCTGCTCACCCTCACCATTAGCCTGTAATTTTGACTGCTGCTGCTAGAAGACAGTGAAGAAAATCGAACAGCCACTTTTGTACCAGCAGCAGAAACTATAAACACAAAGTGAACTATCACCACCAAGGGCCAAATTAGTATTTATGAGAAAACAGAATCAATTTAAAGGTAAAAATAAATATATAAAATAGGTTATATGCAGCATTGTACAGCAAGATGCACTGGAAGGGTGATATGCACTGTTGGTCTTTATCTCTACTTGTCTACCTCTTGTTGAAAATAAACCCTTAACAGTCCAAGTGTGTACAATAAACAGCAGCAGCCTGGAGACTTTCCTCAGTCTCTGGAGCTTTAAGGGTAAACAATCAGAAGTGCTTTATGCACTTCAGGGAGAACAAATCCTAAAATAGACCTGCTAAATTATCAACCATAGAAAGAAAAGGAAACAAGCTACCTGGCAAATGATAGTAACCTAGATTGGAAATCTGTAGCAGAAAGAGCTAAGATAGCCCAGGATGAAGTCATGCTGGCAAAATGTAGACTGTACAATGCAAGATATATATTTGATCAAAATATGCTACATCTACAACAAAAAATAATGCAAAAAATGGTCATTTGAGCTAATCTTAAAATGAAAGATGCATTTCTGTGGTTCTTGCTCTAATTCCTTACTCTTTCCTCACAGTCCTCATAAAACAGAATAAAATAAAAATGGTGCCACATTTCTTTTTACAGCACAAATACACTGCATTACCATGATAACTAATTAGTGGGTTCATATTGCTGACTTCTTTCATATGGCTAAAAAAATGGGAAATCATAATTTGACTCATTAACTCTTAAGTGTCTTCTTAATTATCACAAGGTTAATTTAATAGAATTAAAGTTTTTTGCTTCTAACAATGTATAGCTAACCTAACTTCACAAATACTACTTCACTTTAATTGGCTCTTAGATGTTTATTTTAAATTACTTTAAAAATAAAAGACCAAACATAAAAAACAACTGCCAAGAAGCATCTTATATGATATGTTTATAATTTCCAGGTCACTGCAGTTTGTGTCAAATTACTGTACATAATGTAATAGTATATGTTCATGTTTCTGTGTTTATGTGTGTAAGCTGACTTCACTTATATATAAGAAATTATATAAAATCAAACAAAACCAAACCACAATTCCCTAAACTCACACCTGAGTGAGGCAAACGTGATTTGGCCCATTATGCCTTATATTGGCTGACTTGGTAAATGATAGCTCATGTGCATTCTTTGCATAAAATTTCATTCTCGTGGCATTTAGCATGTGTAGCTACCCATCACCATATAGGCATGTAACAGGACTATAAAAAAACACAGAAAAATAGATCTGTAACACTACAGATTACATTTACATATTGGATAAGTAAAGAAAGAACACTTACTTTGTAACATTTGTGGGCAGTGAATTAAAATGTCAATAATTTTGTTATGCATATGTTGTTACAGTCTTGATGGATACTAGCATATGCTCATCAGTTTTACATATTTATATGCTTTATTCTTTTTCCTCTTCTTTCAAATAACAGCTGATCTCCTGGACACCTGGAGGGAAAACTTGGCACCACCAAAATCAATGAAAGTTTTGCCATTGACTTTCATAGAGCCAAGATTTCACCCCTGTTTCCTATCCTTTCTGGATACTGCCACATTCTAATCTACCTGTTTTACCTTGTTCACCTTTATAAATGCTAAAGGTAAAAAAAAAGATCCAATCCTACAAATCCTTAGTGGTATGCACAGTCCAGCTGAAGTCAATGATACTGCTCTTGTGAGCAGGGCTATTCAAATGAGAAAGGGTTTACAGGACTGGGCCCAAAGTTTATATCTACCTGTTCTTCAAGCATGTGGCTTTAGATAATGCTATTACAGTCCACCTCTTGCTTGTGAAATGTTCTCTTTTCTACTTCATTACACAGTAAACAATGTGTTTTCTGAGCTTTATTACCTATTAAGGGGGGAAAGATTTGCCTTTGGGTGCATGCACAAAGTTCACATGGACTTTCCTAGAAGCTGAACACTCTTGTTGCATACAAAATTATGCAAAGTGAAAAATCAGCATTTACTTTAGACCAATGGAATGCACTAACTTTTATACACTATTTTAACATTTTGACATACATATTAAATATTGAATGCCTATATTTATGTACACATATGTATAAATAGCTGAACACTTAACTGTACATATTTTCCCAAAAGAGATATCAATAACTCTCTCTTAACAACAATAGCTAGTAATTCCTGTAATTGGATTAGAAAACCTTCTAGAATTAATATGAAATTGTGTCTCACTTTTGATTTGAGGGAGACAATTACCTTTACTCAAAAATGTTGTAACCTGAAAGAACTATTTATCAGTAGGCATTTATTAGTGACAAAAATAATGGTTTCTCTGACATGCCCTAACACTAGGATTATATGACACTTCTGATGAGAACCATCAACTAAAGTACTACTTCTGAGGTTGGATTCCTGTTTAATTACAATTGCTTTTGACATAAATAAGCAGAGGTAAACAAACAGTTCTCTGCACATGCTTGCATTTATTAAACAGAGCTGTTTGCAATCTGCATATTTATATTGGCTTGTCTGTTTAAAGGCTTCCTTCAGTTAGGCAAAGCAATTTGCTTAGATTAGAAAGATGACTGACAGTAGAACCAAAATGGATTCCCATCTTTTTAAACCTCTTAACTCTTGTGGGCTTTTCTTCTGATATTACAACTATCAACACCTGAGGATTGTTACCTTTATACAGAGTTTCCCTCTGGTTTTCCTGGAAACAAGGTAAGGATATTTCTAACATTGATACTGCATAAAATGTTAGAAAGGCAATTAAAAGGTGGTGGGCCAGTAGATTTAGTCCTAGTTCATCACTGCTGTGTTAGTCCATAAACATTTCAAAAATATTGCAGGGCTGAGAGGATGATTACATACAGTACATTAAAGTATGCTTTGAAATCTGTGAAAGAGTTAGTGTCAGTCTTACATATTTTTAGAGGCAGTGCAAATATAAGAAAATGTACTTGTTACCTGAAAATTTTCCTTCCTCACAGCGGGCTGGTCCACAGATCCCAACAATGGGTCTTTGGCCTCTGCCTAGCTGTTCTGGAGGCAAACCAGATCTGTGAGTCACAGACAGAGATAGGCTCCACTTCCCCAAAGCCCACAAATGTGAACACTTCCTCAGCAGAAAAAATACTGTCTAAACCAGAGGGGGGTAAAACATGTGGTCCTGGCACCACTAGTGGCCCTTGAGAATCTAAACTGTGTTCCCTGATGGTGACGGCGTTAATAAGAATATTTATACTTGACTGAATTGATAATGTGTTCCCGGAGACATATCCTGTAATTTGTCAGTTGAAGAGCTTAAATCAGGCCTCCCACTCTGCAGTGAGGGGCAAGGGGATCAGTTTCTCATTTAGCTCCAGGAACAGCTCTGATAGCTCACCACCTGCTGCATCAGAGGGAAGGGAAGAGAGAGTCTTTCTGGATGCTCCATGGTACCTGCTTCCCTACCAGGGTTTGGGAGCCCCAAGTGAGCAGGATAGGAGGTCAAGTGGTTCTGACTGAGCCTAGGGAAGTGTTTAGAAAAGGACATATCCCCTTCTTCACACAGGACAGCTCAAGAAAAGGGAAAAAAGAAATAGAAAACGAGCAACCAGTTTTGGCTCCCTAGTTCTCTGCCTCTGAACCAACCCTGAGAGGGGCTGGAGTCTGCTTTAATTTGCTCACCAATGGACCAAATGCCAGCTGTGGATAGACAGCACAGCATACTCTGGCTCTCCCCGATCCCACCACCAAAATACTCCCTTGAGCCAGGGCTGCAGGAAGGAAAATGTAAGAGCCAGCTATTCCAGCTCTATGCTTGCTGAGGAAATCTCCAGCAAGAGACTAGCTGGTGGTTTGCATTGCCCAAACAGTTGGCCTAAACTGATAAACTATTAGCGTTTAAACTGTGACTATAGTGACTCCTTGTTGTAGAGCCCAAGAGCTGTTTCCTGGAAAAGAAGAGAAATATGACTGCAGTAATTAATAGGACGGATCTGTGGATCTGTTAGAAAGGACATTTTCAGACTAACACATTTTTCTATTCTTTGTCAAAGGCAGGTCCGTAGATCATACAATGCGATTTTATCAACATTATTTCAATGAGATGGGATTGCTCTAGTTCAGAAATTTTACTGAATTTGTATAATTATTTACCAATAATTGATAAAATTCAAATTCTCTTTTGTGTTATGTTCATATCTATCTTTAGAAGCCCAGTCAAGATCAAGGCCCCATTGTGCTGGACACCATACAAACAAATAGTAATAGCCAGTCCCTGCTCCAAAGAATTTACAATTTAGTTAGAGAGAAGAGGCAACAAGTGACTATGAGAAATAAAAGCAAAGAATGAGGGAGGATAAACAAAGGTAATGAAAACATGATCAGACTCTTGATCCTTTCTGAACATACCAATTTTTTTTAAATAAATAAACGTTGCTATCCCTTACAAACACATAACCAAGCACCAGTGGTTAGCTTTATATTACCACATGAACTATTGTTCATAAACTATCAATTAGCTTAACATACAGTCTTTACATCTATAGCTAGAAGAGGAGACTTTTGCTTTTTAAGCTGAGATACACCATCTTAAAAGTTTGGGGATGGCAGATATTTTTAAAGGCCATGTCTGACTGCTATGTGGCACTGGTGACATGGTGGCTTTCTGAAGGATTCTCTCTTGTTTATATACCCATTTTAATAGCCCTGCTGTCATTCAGAGTACATCATCACTTCTCTTTGGTTGTGATAGACTGAAGTCAGTAGGGTTCTGTGAGAATGGGTTTGCCTATTGCAGGATCAATACCTTAAAGTTTGTCAGTAGATACTCAATCCTTTATACATGGTAGACTATGATGAGGAGGCGTGGCATCCCTCAGAGATTGACAAGGAGGGATTACAACCCACCCCTTGGGTTGCAGAGCCAGGAGGGTCATGCCTGCCCTGCCGGAAGCTAAGGGGTAGGACAAGAAGCGGAAGTATAAAAGGCAGGTCCTGCAGCTTAGTTGGGCTGGAGCCACTGAGGGAGATAGATATCTGCATTCTGCTTCCTACTGGAGCCCGAAGAGGACTCCATACCAAGGACTTTCCAGAGCTGCCGGTCGACCAAGATGCCGAGGAGCTGCTGGGGATGCTGCTGACCACCTACTGCAGGGAGATGGAGGACACCCATGGAATGAGGTACCCATCAAGGGGAAAGTAGGAAGTAGTCCATCAGAACTAGATGACAGTCTGGTTGGGCTTTGACCTGATACTAGGTCCGCGTGTTGCGGGAAGAGACCCGCTGACCTAGTTGTGGACCATTTCACCACTGTTAGGGCCCTGGGCTGAGACCCCGTCCCCTCATCCCCTGCCACTGGGGCAGCAGCCTCCACACTGTAGACCACGTGGGCTGCATTTGTCTGCAGTCTGCCAAAGTCAGGATGCTTGACTGTTGCTGCTCTGTCCTGACTATAGGTCAGAGCCTCCTACTTGTTTGTTGACCCATCCTGCCAGAGGGCCTGCACTTATAAACTTCATTGCACTTGCCCTGACTGCTGTCCAGAGCCCCTCACTTGGTGGTGCCCCACACTGCCTAAGGGCCTGGGCACCTACACTTGGTGCTGCTTGGCCCAGGTCAGGTGGCCTCAGCTTTAAAGACAGCTAATTCCCCTCTGAGTGAGTGCTGTAACAAGGATGTGACTGTGAGGAGGCATGGCCTCCCTCAGAGATTGATAAAGAGGGTTGGCCATGCACCCTTACATAGACACAAATACAATCTGAATCCAGGACATATATCCTAACTTTGGCCACTTTTGGACCACCATGTTACCAAATGTGAAAAAAATTACCATTTCTCTCACATTTTTGCCATCAAGCACTAATGTTACATTTAAAAACTCTTTGCCTGCCAGGGAAAGATCATGTCTGTTCTCTACTGATAGGGGAAACCAACTGAATATCACTTTCTGTTTCAAAAGGTTAATATTATGCTGTCGTCATACACCTTAATCCTCGTGGGAGGCTGAATGTTTTTCCATTCCTCCTGAAGGCCATCATTGCTACTTCTGCTTGCCAAGATTCAGCTATCAGATCATCACAAACCTCTCCCTCGCTACATAGTAGGCTGAGATCTCCGAGGAAACCTAACTTTGGATATGGATTTAGAGATGTTTTTGTAGGAAGGTGTAGGAAATGCCTCATGTGGGATTTGCCCTAGGTCGGATAACCAGCAGGGGACATTACTGTTTGAGTAATGGCACCATGGACTATGATTTTGCCAATTGCTGACTTTATGTTTTAGTGTATTATTAGTACCTTCAAGTCAGAGATTTCCTGGATGGAGTTCTCACTTATCCCAATTTATGAGGAATCCACATTCTTCTATGATTTTGAGTGTCACAAAAATATCATCCTTGGCTTTCTGCCTGAGTGATGCTCCATTACAAGATAATTCAAGAGAGAATAAATAAAGATGCCCCTTTGTCTGAAAGCTGCCTCTATGACTATGAGAACTTTGGCATAGACTACTGGGAACACAGAGAGATGCAGTTAGATTTTTTCCAGGTTCACAGTCAATAATAATTTTAAAAAATCACTAAGAGATTCTGTTTGAAGATGACTTTTAGAGTCTTCATGTTGAACTTTAATTTCTCCAGATGCCTGATCAAGAGCCTCAAGTTCCAGATTGTGCTGTTGTTTTTTAATACTTTGAGGATCATAATTAAAATAGAATATAGACCTTAAAAATTCTCTGTTGGAGGAACTTTCTCGGTTCCTCTGATTTGCATGTGTTGAAATAAGCAGCTGAGTCACCTTGGTACGCATCACCTTTGAACTTGTATCTTCATCTGTTACAGAGATCTGCTTGAGTACTATGCCATAACAAAATGGCATTCTGTTTTACAGCAAGACTTGTAGTCTCTCTGGGTTTTTTCCCCAAAGATTTTGCCATTACTCGTCCACAGGTTTCCCAAATAACCTCCCTGGATTTGGTTAGAAGCTACTTTGCCTGGCCATTAGCTTCCTACAATCTGAATCATATTCCTTTGAGAAACTGCATTACATACTACAGAACTGGTCAAGAAGCCAAAGGGCATCCACAGGCACAACCAAAATGGAAGTGCAATCGTTCTGAGAGATGTTGTCTACTACTTTATCCTCATGCTTTATTAAGGAGGAGCTACAGTAAGACATTCCACAGTCTAAAAAAACAGCTCAGGCAAAGCAGGTAGATGCTACTTCTGCCCTTAAGACTACTGAGGAAGCCTCATCATTTCTCTTAAAGATAAATCACACAATATGTCTGTCCATGAATTCCTTGGGACAAAATCTCCACTCCATAAATGATAGAGCCTTTCATTTAGGCAGACATGGGTGCAGACATTTAGAAAGATGACCAATCTAGTTGTAGACGTAAACATTATGAACTATCTTGGGCTATTCAGAGAGCCATTTTGGTTTCCTGAAGCCTTTTGCTTTAATTAATACAGAACTTCATATATGATTTCTACTAAACCTTAATTTGCTTTTGTTTTATATTAGACCTCTGCTCTTAGTCTTTCTGTGTGCATGGAAAGAAAAGGTGTGGGGTTTTTTGGCTCAGCTGTCTAAATCGTTTGGATCTTAGAATAAAATATAACAGGGATCCGAAACAACTGATCCCCAAAGGTTGTCTGATGGTTCTAAAAGTGACCAATGGACTTCTGAATAAGACATTGATTTGCTTTATTTTTCTTGTAATGAAAAATGTTGCTTTGACTATTAAGGGGCCAAAATGGATAAGTAGCACCACATGTAACTATACTTGTTGTCCTTCAGTAGGAAAAACCGCATAAGGAGTTAAGGAAGTAAAAAATTGTTCTTAAGAGAAAGAGAACTCTAATTTTTTTTTTCTTTGTGCTACCTGCTACTGTACAGGTACATCACACACCATGCTTCATAGGTTTCAGGCATGTAATTTAGCTAAAATGATACAATGGCAGAGCTTTAAACTTATTTGTTAAGTTCTCAAGTGACTCTGTGCAGATCCAGCTGAAGATGCATACAAAGCAGTTAATTTGCTACCACCAAGGAAAAAAACGTTATAACATGAAAAACATTCCCTCCCTTAGCTCAAAATTATCTAGTGCCTAGGGAGCCCAAGTATTTGTAAAGCTGGTATCATGCATATGCTTCCAGCGTAACTGCTACTCATATACACATGGCATCCATCTCTATGTAAAAATAGACTTAATTGTCCCTAGTATGATTATGTGAAAATCTCTGCTCTGGACATTTAATACAAAATAAATAAGTAAAAGGACAAACGTTATGTTGGAGAATTACTGTTACATTACTGGCAGGGTTTGCAGACAGAATTTGCTCTGCATCATGGCTGTCAACAAAATAGTTTATTTCTACCTTCTAAATAGAAACAGTGGTCTTTTTGTAGTATGATATTTGGTACTTCTCATAGCTGCTTAATCAAATTCAGTGCTGTTTCCATCAGGAAATGCTTGAACTGGAATTTCATTTCCCATTTGTTCTCATTTTTCTTTTTCGATTGCCATTCCTCCCTTCTTCACCCATATCAGCCGTCCTAGAACCTAATTGACTGGCAAGGCAGGAGAGGAGTCATTTTTGAAGCTACGCTCATTAATGGTTTTGGGTGAGCTGCAGCGGTACTCTACAGCTTAGTGTAATATTCAGCTTGCTACTGGCAAAAGAGTGCAATACCTAGGCAAAGCACCTGATCTCAGATTTTTCAGCATTTTGAAAAATTCCAAGCCTATGGCATGTCCAGACCTCTGGTCTGGTAGTTCATGCAGAATAGTGGTCCATTAAAATACTGATGCAATTGCACAAAACTAAAGCAAACACACAAACAAGAGGAATGCCTAATCTGAAATTATCTGAATCTCCGTGCTAATGTTTGCATCAGAGGAAATGGCGACATTAGCAATGATCTTAATTCCAGATGAAAAATGTGTGTATAACTTTAATAAAAATGAATTCTTCTTGCAAAGGAGCACAAAAATCTGTAACATGCTAGAAATTTGACATCCCTCATGAATTATAACAACGAACACTATAACTGCTCAAGGTCTTTATTTTTGTAATGCTTATGATTATCCATTTTCCTCCACAAGTCTACAGGCTCTTAAGTGTTCCTTCTGGTAGAAAAAAAGTCACTCTGTAAAATGACACCTTGCTGGTACATATACCTATTCACAATATGACTTCTATGTCATATTTACTTAGCATACTAGTCAAAACAAGATTTAAGCTATTCTTCCACATAGTTATTTCCATACAAA
Organism: Lepidochelys olivacea; assembly: GCF_965140295.1. Taxonomy (NCBI): domain Eukaryota; kingdom Metazoa; phylum Chordata; order Testudines; family Cheloniidae; genus Lepidochelys; species Lepidochelys olivacea. The sequence continues at coordinate 68,374,256 of NC_140411.1, read as the reverse complement.
AATAAAGGTGCATTCCTCCTCCTTGTCTATCTACCTACAGAACTGTGGTAGACACTATCAGAAGTATACAATTTAACTTTTGTTTTCTAAAGAGTAAGTCTTAACCCATGTTTATTTACAGGTTTTTCCATGACCGTCTGCCTCTCTTGGTATTGTATAACCACTAGCTTTGGATCTTGAACTTTGACTTTAAGTAAGCTGGGCTCACCACCAGTAATAGCTGGGCAGGAGGAAGATCTGTTATATGCAGCTTTTCTCTTTTCTAACAGAAAAACAGAGAAGAAAGTTTACTTTACTAGAACAATGTACCTGTAATATTCATTGTGATATATCACTGTTCCCCTGTTGGGTTTGCTAGCAATGCACTCTGAGCCAGAAATTCCTATTTCAAAGCCTCAAGAGGCCTGACCTCTTTCTTTCCATTAGGTCTTTGGCTTCTGAACACTTATTCAAATATCATTTATGTAAATAAATTAGCAGTTTAACTATTTGATTCAATAAGAGTACTTCTTAGGGAGCCAGAGTTGGGGATAAAGAAAGGTTTCAATAAACCTCACTGTAACCTATAAGCCTCTGCCCTTCTGATAAGTTGACATCACATATTTAGCAGCTAATTTCTTAAAACACAATCAAGTGTAAACAGTGACAGCAATCCTGTAGAGTGCACCTGCATTACAAAATGCTCCTATGATATATTACTATGGATACTTTCAGACACTAGAACCTACTGGTCTACATCATGTTCAAGTGAATTCAGTGGCAGCTGGATCTTCCGATCTGCCTCCAACATTTGCAGCCACAGTTCAATGCATCTGCACACCTTCAGGGAGTGTTTCAGAGGCTTACTGACCCTCTGGACAGAGTACTGAAACTAACATCTACAGTATCTTCGGGGCTATGTATTGGCAGCCTGTAGAATGAGAAATTGGAACGAAAATTAAAAAAAGATAAGCACTGAAGTAAAAAGACATAAGAAAAGAAATATGAAAATGGCCAATACACATGAATAAAGAAAAGGTAACTCTTTAACCAATTAACTGTTCTCCAGTAGAAAAAGTGACATTAGGTATTCTGAACTTCAAAATGGAAAACAGAGAAGGGAGAGGAAATTATATATGAAACATAAAATGTCTTCTCTAATATTTAATAGAAATAGGCAATCAAAACTCATTTCGTATAGACTGTTCATATTCAGTCTCTTTTTTTCCAAGAAAATCTGAGCTGTAGCATTTAATAAGTGAAAGTTTTACAAAATCATTTTTTATTTTATTTTTCTTATGGGTAGCATATCTTTTATAAAACAATCAGCAAATGTCATCTTTGAGTATAGTGGACTCTTCAATCCCAAACTACAAATCTAATGAGGACAAAAGTGGAGAATAAAGTATTTCAGACACAGAGGATTATTAACTACAGTATGTGCATTTCTGTTGCTTTGTATTTTCTGATTTTGAAGGGGAAAGCACAGAGTTTTCTAAATGCTTTCAGTGTCACTGCTAGCCAACTCTAGCTCTGATGATAACATGCATCTTTGATGACATGGATGAACACATCTAAAATTCAAGTCTTCCTTCTAGCAAAGCTGTAATCCTGTACAGGAGGTCAAGGAAAATACGCCTATTAAACCCAACCAGTTAGAAGCTGTAAGCAACATTTTCCTATTAGGATTTCTCTCTCTGCTTTGCTATCTGATTTCTACAGGGATATGCACCTGTTTACCATGCTAAATCCTGTTGTTCATATTTTGCTTCTAACACATTTCCTTTGTTCATTTCCTAGTGGTAGACAAACAGAATTGGTGTTACTGGTAGCATTCTCCAAAGACACAGTCAATACAGATGCAGCTAATCCCCTACTGCTTATTATTCAGCAATCAGTGCCTGCCAGTAGGATTTGGGAGTCCCAAAAGACTGTGTTAAAAGGAAAGGGTTAAATTCAGCTTGCTTCTCTGCTCTTGAGACTATTCATCATATTCATGGAACCAATTCCATGGAGGGAGCTAAGGTTGCCAGTTAAGTTAAACTAAGCTAGATGGATAGGAGTCCAAGAGAAGGAGATAACCGTAAGGATCTAAAGAAGCGTTCTTTTAAGGGTGGAAAGCAATTTGAGCAAAGATGTTTCTTTTAATCAGATTTATAGTTTCAGATATGCCTTGTAAAAAGTTCCATTTGGTAGATATCACCTGTAGAGCTACACTACCTAAAAAAATATCATATTAAAAGTAACTTTCTGGGTTACGTAAGTCAAAACATTAAAGTTAACTTATTCACTTTCTCTATTCCTCCCTCCATAACACCCACAAATTAAAATTAAAAAAACAACTATTAACTGACAATTTTTCAGAGATAAATTGAATCACAAAGGCCTACAGAGGGGAACCTGAGATCTTTGAGGATAGATTTAAATAGAGAGTTAAAATCTTTCTAAAATGCCACATGAAGATCTTCAAACACAGTAATGGGCTAGGCGCTGAAATGCCTGACTTGCCAACCTAGCATTTAGAATTTTTTTGGTCTGCCCAATACTTAGGCCCATCCACCAAAATCATGGAAAGAATCAAGTGTTTGGGACAGAGCAAAGAAAGACAATAAACATCTTGGCCGTTTATTGTGTATGCTTTCATGCTCACAAGCCATGCTGGGAGCTCTCTGAGCCAGTCCCTTTGACTTTGTTGTACAGCTACACATGAAGCTTACTTTTGTCTTTCCTCATTTACAGTCTTTAAAAAAGGAAGCAAATTTCTATCTTGACTTCATTGAGAATACTTATATGCTTAAAAGTAAGCATGTGCTTAAGTACTTTACTGAATTGGGGCCTATGCTAATGACGTTTTTATACACAGAAAAGCTGTTGCTGGTGCAGAGCTGAATTTTGCCTATCACAGTTTGGGCAAAGGTGGAATTTTGGGAAGGAGGAAATTTCTGTTTGACAGGTAGACTTAAAATAATGATGGCTGTTAGAAAGGCTGGCAGGGATGGATAGTTTGAATAAGTCCCCGGGAAAGGGACTAGTTTCAGGGGGCAGGTTAGTCAGGTAAAGGTAAAAGATAAAGTCAATTTATCACATCTCTCTGCAATTTATCATATTGAGATCAGCTTCACATATGTATATGTTAAATTCATAAGGATATTAGGGATATATATTATGGGGACAAAGCTGTCATCCTACAAATGGATGAAAAAGATTTAATTATGCTGTTACTATACTGTAATTCTAAAAGCACAAAGCAGCCATATCAAAATTGGGAGTATGGGAATAAAGCTCACAAGACTTGCATGACAGAACATAAGATACAAGGCTTGCTTTGACCCTGTACACCTCCCACGCTGCAATCAAGTGAACTGACAACAAGCCAGAGGTGTTCACTGCTTGAGCAGGTGAAAAAGGTGATTGTAAGAAGTGTGAATATAATTCTGTATCCATAACACATTCATCCCAATGTGCAAGGGCATCTGTTAAAATGCTTTCTCTTAACAAGCAGCTTTAGAGATCCCTATGACAGCAGCTGAAGAATCATAGACAGAGGATAAATTAACAAGGAGCTATGACGTGGCACAATGAAAGTGGAGAACATCTATTGTGAGGAACACAGATCATGAATAAAAGTGGTGATAATTTAGTAGCAAATAAATACTTTGAGGACCAGCTGTTACTCTCTGTTACATGGAGCAAAATCTGCTTTAAGAGTTTCCAAACCTCTGATAGAATTTGCTGTGTTTTTCTTCTGCTTTAAGGGAGGCCTCTTAGTGGAATGTGGGAGCCATGGCTCTGTGGCGTGCAGGTAGGAGCAGAGAAGGTAATGAGCAGAAGAGGGTAATGAGTATGCAGCCCTTTCTCTCTAGCATGCTCCTCTCAAGTGCAAATCTACCTGGGAGTCACCCACCAAAATCACAGAAAGGGTCAAGAGTTCGGGATAGAAAAAATAAAGTTCCCCCGCCCCATTTATTATACATATACTCTTTCAGTGCTCACAAACCAAATTTTGCATTCAGACCCTCATATTCAGCAGGTACTAGTGGTCTTGCTTGCAATTTGATTTGATCACATCACTCCTCCCTTCAAATCTTGACCACGCCTTTGTCAGCTTCTTGCACAAATGCCTCTGCCTTCTTCCTTGCCCCCCTCCCATGACCTCCTTGAACTCATCTGAAAGACCACTACTCTCACATTTAATTCTCTTTTGAAGACCTACATCTAATATACTGTCTACAATTCTTAGTTGACTATATGTATCAATATATATCCCTCTTGCATATATAAATACAAGTAAATAAAGGGTTATTATACATATATAATATACAGGGATATCTATCTATCTATCTATCTGTCCATCCTTGTATTTATTTTCCCAGGCATTCAGGAATGGAAAGTTCTTGCCCAAGCAGCTCACAGTCTCAGGACAGATAGATAGATAGGACTTGCCATAATATATCTCCCTCTTTATTCTTCTTCTTTCCCTAACCTCTGTCAACCTATCTATCTGTCCTGAGACTGTGAGCTGCTTGGGCAAGAACTTTCCATTCTGGAATGCCTGGGAAAGTGCCCAGCACATCATGAGCGTTACCATAAACTAACTAATCAAAATTGGCTAAAATGTTCAAATATGGGTTTCTGAGGTTGGTCAACTAAGTGTGTATTCAAGCACCTAATGAGGATTGAGGTGCCTAAATATAGATATAGATTTGAACCTTTAGATGCAAACATTTGAAGATTTTGGACTTAGATCCTAAATAGTGACTTCCTAGCTCTTCTCATGGCAAGGTGGGAAAATATCCTTTGCAGACAATTCTGCTATCAAATATAAGCAAAACTGCAGAGCCAAACATCCAAATGGATTGTTTTTGTTTCTGTGGCAAATAGAACTCAGCCTATTTTCATAATGAAATCTTATATAAAAGCGTTTTTATTTGTGATATCTGCTACTTCTCACACTCATGTTTTCAGGAACATGGTTTTTAAATTTCTTGGATGACATGCTATAACTTGTCATGCCCAGTTGGGCTGAATCACTCGGCAAGAAATTTGCACATGGTTAATGAAACACCTTGCATCCACCAAGTAGACAGGAAAGAAGAGCTAATTTAAAGAAACTTGCTTATAATCCTATCCCCTCCATGAAGGTAGAGAGTATCACTGATGCTAGAGACTGGCCTATGGGGCCCCTAATGGCATTGTCCAGACATGGAGAACAGCAAACAATCTCCTATCCATACTGGTACAGGGCAAGAAAGCAGCAAGAGCTGACAGAGAATCTAAGACAGTGCTGGCCATAAGAGTCTGAGGTACTTACATCTACTCAGAACATAACTCTATTAAAAAACAGATACCCAACATACTATGGGTCTTATGCAAACAAACCAGAGTATACACATAAGGCCCAATCCTACAATCTTGATTCGAGCAACAGTACCATTGACAATAATGGGAGCTTTGTCTGAATCTGGACTGCAAATTCTGACTCATCATTCTCTAGAATGCAAGACCCACAATCTCTAGACAAGGGGTCGGCAACCTTTCAGAAGTGGTGTACCGAGTCTTCATTTATTCACTTTAATTTAAGGTTTCGCGTGCCAGTAATATATTTTAACGTTTTTTTAGAAGGTCTCTCTATAAGTCTATATATTATATAACTAAACTATTGTCATATGTAAAGTAAACAAAGTTTTCAAAACGTTTAAGAAGCTTCATTTAAAATTAAATTAAAATGCTGATCTTATGCCACCGGCCCGTTCAGCCTGCTGCCAGCCTGGGGTTCTGTTCGCCTACGCTGGCAGCAGGCTGAGCAGGGCCTGGGGCCGGGAGCCGGCTGGCAAGGGGCTGGAAGCAAGAACCCCAGACCGGCAGTGGTCTGAGCAGGGCTGGCGGCCGGGACCCCAGACGGGCAGTGGGCTGAGCGGCTCAGCCTGCTGCCGGTCTGGGGTTCAGTCCGCCGGTTCCTGCCAGCCAGGGTCCCGGCTGCCGGCCCTGCTCAGCCCGCTGCCAGTCTGGGATCCTGCCCCTGCCCACATAGAGTGGGTACCTACCTTCTCCCTGGTTCTAGCTCATTCTCTTCCTCTCTCTCTCTGCATTGAGCTGAGGGTGGGAGTGCACTGAGCACAGGGCTGGGGGTGAAGAAGCAGGCTGGGGGTTGGGGTGTATGGTCTGGCCAGGAGCTAGAATGAGGGAGGGGACTCAGGGTTGGGGTTTAGGTGTGGAGTGCTTACTTGGGCAGCTCCTATTTGGTGCGAGAGGTGCAGATGGGAATGTGGGGAGTGGGGGGGGCGTGCAGGAGCTCCCGTTTGGTGCTCAGGGTGGGGGTGCGAATGTGAGGGGTGCAAGAATCAGGACATAGGGTGTGAGGGGGCTGGGTATGTGTGGGGGGTACTAGAGTCAGGGTTGGGATCATGGGGGGGTGCAGAGATCAGGGCAGGAGGCTAGGGTGTGTGGGAGGTGCAGGGGTCAGGGCAGAGGGCTGGGTGTGTGGGGGGTGCAGGGATCAGGGCAGAGGGCTGGGGGTGTGTAAGGGGGGTGCAGGGGTCAGGGCAGAGGGCTGGGGGTGTGGGCTGGGGTTGTGGGGGTGCTCCCAGCCCCCTGCCCAGAGCGGTTCACAGCAGGGGGCTGGAGGGCATATGCCCTGATTCCACCCCCCGTCCCCACCTCGTCTCCGCCTCCTCCCTAGAGCAGCAAGCGCACTGCAGCTCCGCTTCTCCCCCTCCCTCGCAAGGGTCATCAGCTGATGGGCGGCAGGGAGGGACAGGAGGGGCAGGAACGCAGCACTCTGGGGGAAGAGGAAGGGGAGCTCGCCTGCCCTGCAGCAACAGCCGGCGTGGGGGCGGAGAAGAGCAGGTCGGGGCGGGCAGGATTTTTAATGGCTCGCTGCTGCCTGCTGGAGTCCCGGCCTGGGTTCAGCAGGGGGCTGAGTGGGGCCGGTGACTCAGCAGACAGCAGCATGCCATTAAACATCGGCTTGCGTGCCATCTTTGGCACGCGTGCCAGAGGTTGCAGACCCCTGCTCTAGACCCACTGGTTCATAAACCTTGGCTCTCCAGTAATTTAGGTGCTATTTTTAAAGTATAATTTTAAGTGGCAAAAAGGATTTGTTTTAAAAGGAAAGCACCCTCATGAATGGAGCCCTTTAGGTAAGAATTTCAATGTCGGACAAATGTCAAGGTAAGGCAAACTTTATACTTAACAACCTTAATTATGCCTTTTTTTTACATACACAGAAAAACACCATTCACTAAAAAAGTTATTTATTCAGAGGTCATTCTGAAAAAATAAAGGCAAAAACCCTAACAAAAAAAACATTTACACATGCACACACATTATCCACAGACTAAAACACAGAGGCAGTAAATAGGATGTCTGACATATACCTGCCTTACTTAAGGGCAAAATTAAAAAAAACTAAAAACAACTCCGCCCAAACATTTAGTGGTTACAGAAAACACCCAATCCACCTTTTGAGTAAGTTGCTGCCTTTCCCACTGTTCAATCACAAATCCCTGCAAGATCAGCTTATTGCTTTGATAAAGGGCTGTGGTTAAGCACAGGTGGATTTTTTAATTCTGACATCAAGCAAAAATAAAAGAAAATCCTATGCAATGCAAAGGCTAACAAAGGATGTTTCATTTCCAATAAAAGCTAAACAACAATGCATTTCAGCACAACTTTCCCCCATTTAGCTTTATCAAAAATACCCAGCAAATATTTTTCACCATTTAGCTTTATCAGTAATAAATAATTAAAGCAAACACTTCATGTTAAATTCTGTCATATAAGTAAATATGGGAGTACATCTACCTTGAGAAAATGAATGGGCTGAATTTTCAGAGATACTGAGCAACTACAATTCTCTTAGACCCCCCTCAAAGTTGTAGTTGCACTGCACCTCTCAAGAACTGGCTCAATGGCAGTTTTGCAAGGGTAAAGAGAGCAGGATTTGGCTTCTATTGTCCAGGGCATGTGCACTCCTAGAAAAAATTATACATGAGGAACATGGAAAACAACTACAAAAAAGAAGGCAGTTTCTACTAGGTATAAGCTGCTGATGATGACAAATGCTGTTATTTGTTAAAAATCATTTACTTAGTTGGGGATTGGTCCTGCTTTGAGCAGGGGGCTGGACTAGATGACTTCCTGAGGTCCCTTCCAACCATGATATTCTATGATACTTTGTTTTCTTTTTCATTCCACTGTTTCACAGGCTATTTTCTAACTCAGAAAAAAATGATGTGATATGCTTTTGTTAGATGACATAGGTATAATAACAAAATGATATACTGATTTCTATAGAGGTCACCCTTTTCATTAATTACTAGAAACCCACAATATTCATCAAACATGGCAAAACCTGAACAGTTATTTCTTTAGTTATGTTACTCTGTATGTGATCATCACTTCCACTCTTTTCTTCTTTAATTACAGATTTAATAAATCAAAATTATTTCTAACCACCATCATGTGACATCGTGTGACAGTTAGTTGGTATATATATGTCAATCTGTTTCTCGATCTCTCTCTCACTTTCACGCAAAATGGAAGAATAATGTTTCAAGCCCAATAAGTTTTGGTCAGATGCAGAAATCTCCACAGACAGACAGTGATTTGAGTGAATATCTTTCTTCTCTGAGCTGCTGGAGAATCCTCTCCCGCTGATTTCTACGTCTTGCAGTAAAGCAGATAATGACTAGATAAAGTATTTCATGTACTTTAGCAAAAACTGCCTTTTCAATAAATTTACACTAGGCAGTAACGAGCTATATTGTGTGGCAGTTAATCTGCTCTAAAAAAAGTAGGAAGAAATTCTTCTGCCTGGTTCTCAGGTATTAAGTCCGAACATCTTTTATGTTGACAGTTTAGCTCCAGGCTATAAAACAGAAGAACCTGTTCTACATCTACTGTTTAAAACAAGTGCAGAAAACCTAAACCCCCATCAATCTGCTGCCTTAGTTTTACGACTTATCTGTGGCAAAAATGAATCATAAGAAAGATTTGTCCTGATTCCACAGACAGATCCATCAACATGCTGGTGCTTGTGAACCATACAATTCCTACAGAGATTGGTGGTAGTAGCAGACTTGCAGTATTAAATGTGTTCAAGTGTTGAACTATGGATATTCATGTCTGATACATTTCAGTGAAAGTCTGCAGTAAGAGCATGTCCAGAAAACGTACATGCACACACACAGATACATTTTCATTTCTTTCATACCTCTACCCTCTCTGCATTGCATCCCATCTTTTATAAAGTTCTGTCAGGACTAATGCAAATATAGTAAGGCAGAGTGATTTAACTTTGAATATTATTCAGATGAAATTTTGGTTCAACTCTTCTGGAATATAAAATGCATACAAATCTGCAGTCTCTTTCTTCATCATGTTACTTGTAAGCCCTTTAAGAAATAATACAGTCTTATCAAGTTCTGCGCCATAGCCTTAAAAAATAAACCTAGGAAGATTCATAATCTTACATGTAAAATTCTGATCACAAGAGAAGACAGCTAGCAGATGAAGTATTTGCTCACCTGGCAGAAGCAGATCAACAGACTGAAGTCTACTTGTGATGGTGTGTAGGGTGAGGATAGCAAAGGAAAGCAAAGTCGGGAATGCTTGAAAAATAAAATATTTTTAGTTAACAAGTAGAAAAATAAAATGTTGGGAAAAGGGTCCATTTCAATTCTGAATCCCGCTCCCCAAATGGTCTCTGCTTTTGTATAAAACAACCTTTTTGAATGACCATCTCTAAGAGTAGGGCAGCAGTGTCACAGAAATGCATGAGGCCTCCAGTCAAGGACTAATCCTGTGAAGGATCTACTCAGGAAAAACTCCCATTGAAGTCAATGGGTAAATTATTCTATGTGCAAATGATAATGGGAGTGTCATAGTGGTGATTCAAATAGTTTCAGATAATAGTGTGTTGTCTCTGTATGTATCTTTCAGCACTTCATTTTGGCTATACCGTGGCTCACTATTGACAGTAACTTCAAGGTAACAATGTACTAAAAGTCAAAACCAGAAATTATCTGCTAATGAGAGGAAAAAATGGGACCCACTCTCTTTCAAGTAAAAGTTTTGCCTTTGCTCTAATGTCTGAGGTGTGTCAGGGGATGTCTGAAAGGTGACATTAAAAAATAAATAAAAAGTTTTAGTATAGTTTAATGGCATTTATCCCACAAAGATTGGGAACAACTGTCCAATCTATTGATTATTTAAATATTTGTACAGAAAGTAAAAACAATTAATTATATAAGATAATAGGGGAAAAAACACCTACTCATCCAAAGTACTTGCAGTTTTTTTGACCTGATATCAAATTAATTTAATCTACTTTATGAAATTGCTTGAGGAAACATTCAGCTGTTTTCTGAAAGATTGACTTGGGGATTACTGAAGCTGTATAATTGTTCAAATGATCAGACTCAAAAAGAAACACTTTGTTTTACATTAATCTTACTGAAATGGGCAATGAATTTGAGAAATAGATTGCTGTCTAAAAGTCTTGCCAAAAAAATGTCTAGCTGAGAGCAACTGTAGCTCCTTTTCAATTTTTTTTATTTTGAACAATCTCATTTTCTTACTTTCAATCTTTATTCAACATCTGTTGTTTCCCCCTCCTCTGTAACATAATTATGCAGAATTCCAGTGTAAAACAGGTTGAGTAGGCAGCTTAAACATTTTTTCACACTGTTGCCCTGCAGATCTCTTTCTTTCTTTCTTTCTTTCTTTCTTTCTTTCTTTCTTTCTTTCTTTCTTTCTTTCTTTCTTTCTTTCTTTCTTTCTTCTTGTTTAATTTGTGTATGTTTCTATCCTGCTCTTAAAGTGTGCTCTCACAACATATGGAAGCACCTGAAAGTAATTCTGGGATATGCACATGTTTATAAGGCTACTATTATGGTATTCAGCACATCAAAGAGCAGAGTGAAAGGCATGTTATTTGTTTTGTTGAAGCAAAAGCAATTAATCTATGAGTCATCTTGTTACCACAGTCAAATTGATACTCCAGTGAGTTTTCCAGAGCTTTTAAAGAGATTCTTTATATAGGTTCACAGTCTTTCAGTATTCATAAATGTTCTCTTTTCTCCAACAGGCTTATTTTTGCCTTCCTAAATTTGACATAAAACATGTATATCTTATCACATATATCTTAAAAGTAGTCATGCTTCTCTGATAAATACTTCTCATTTTGTAATACTTCATTTCAGTAAGGAGCACTTGAAATTCAACCTAAAAAAAAGTGGAAAATGTTACACTGACAAGTGTTTGCTCTGTCCAAAAGGTCCTCTGAAACACACAGCTCCTCCATGCAAACAGAGAGTGGTATAACATGCTCCGTTTTCCACGAATTTTCAGAGATCATTTATTAGGATGAATAAGGGGTCCTAATTCCAATGTACAAGTGAAAAATATGTTGTAACAAGTAGGAGCTAACCAAGAAAAACAACAAAATGGTCTAATTAATCTTCACTTTATCCATATTAGAATAAAAGGGTAAAAACAATGCAGAAGCGATTGAAGTCATATTCAAAAGAGGATACTAGATGGAAATTGTTAGGCGGGATCTCATCTTATATATGATGGATCACAAGTGCATAAAACACAGCAGATTCTGGAAAAATGTGTGCTAGAGCAATTCGATACTCCTATCTTCAGGTCTTAGTAAATATCTCACCTCAGATTATCCAGTGAATACTAAATTATTGTAAACAAGATGGATCCAAATAATTCTTAATAATTTAAAATAGAATATTTTATCCACAAGATTATGAATTAATAGTTCATCACGTTTGTGCTCTGAGGACTGAGAAAGGCTTTTTATGTTGGAATATGGTTTATGTTTTAATATTATCACAGTTTGTTATACAGTATTTGTGGACACCTTTGTGTATTCTCTCCATATTTCTTGGCAGGCTGTTATGAAAATGTTGATTTTAATCTTTTTCCGGTTTGCTCTGCAGCGTGCAATTTTTATTCTATGTTGGGTTCCACTGACAGTTTATGTTACAGTGGGAAGAGATACTATCCCCTAGAACAGAATATCATTTGCAAGCCCCTTTCTGTTTTCTCACAAAAGATTACCTTATACTTTTTACTTTTAGTTTTTTAGTGCTGGAGACAAAACTTAATTTCCTAGTATTCCTAGTTAGCTTCTGCTCTTTAAAGAAGGTCATAAAATAGTGTGCAGCTCCTAAGCTTCAGGCTTTTCAGTAAAAGAGAAATCATGATATTCCACTAGGAGAGTCAGATGTAGATGAATAAAAGAATGCTTTTGAACTAAATATGAACAGAAAATATTTCAGAAAGCTTAATATCTTTTCTTTGGGCAAAATTACATTTAGGAGACAGAGTTACAGATTATCAGATTATTCCACTTTTTTTTTTGTTCTCTTGAAAGACGTGTTTTTTTCCCCCAAGCAGAAGGTTAAAAATCATTTTGAAATGAAACACCTCAGATTTTAAATCTCTTTCTGTGATAAGGTAATGAGATGCATGTGATTTTTTTTAAATGGCATCTAGTTCTAGAAGCTGCTCTAATAATGAAAGATGACGTGTATAGTTTTTGTCAATTTGGCTGTAAAGTTAGCCATAAATATGTGCATATTTAACATGGAAATTTCTTTTGTAATGTAAAATTTTACTTTGGAAAAAAATACTATTTCTGTGCAGAGGTTCTTCTGCATATGCTTGAGACAAATCTCTTTACAGTTTTGGTTTTAATTTACTGGAGTTACAAAAAACCCGTTTATTCCAAACCATCCTCGCCTGCTCTCAACAAAGGAATCAAAGCAGAAGAGGCAGTTTAGAAACGGAGAGAAAATGCCACAAAACATTGAAAGAAGCTAAAAGACAACACCCCACATCTGGCACATCCTGCAACTACCTGAGAAGACTGTGAGGAAGATTAGTTTGTACTAACTGCCACATATCAGTGTATTGTTAGTTATTGTGCACTCATGTGTGCACAGAAAATTGGGAATCTTGGAACTGATCCAGCCAGGTTGTAAGTTGCAGCAAGACTTTTGAACCTAACTGTGTGTAAAAAATCACAACAACATTTTCAATACAAATACAAGAAACTATTTTATATGAGATTGCTGCAACTGTGATATTGTTTATAGGAAAGTCTTTCTGCCACATTATTACAGTTTGCTTGGATGAAAATGAAATGCATACTATATTGTAGCACTGCAAATTACACCCTGCTCACTTAGCTTCAAACAACTTTTTTCACCAAACAATACAAATATCTTAGGTTTCAGTGTTTCCTGATGGGAATTCTACAGAACTAAACAGATTTCTATAGGGAATTATGTTGTGATTTAATTTAATTTTTCATGACATTTAGCCCATAACCCACTATGTTGATCTGAAAAAAGATGCAGAATTATATTTTAAATTATTATTATTATTATCAGAATCATGATCAAAGAAAAGAAGAATGATATACAATAGCATTACGGACATATTATCTGTTGCACATTCAAGTACTCTGCAGAGCAGATTATGTCATTTCTTTAAAAAAAAGAAAAGAAAAGACATAATAAGCCATATATATACAATCATTATCTTTGAATATGGCTACAAAAAAAGGAGGGAAATAATTTAAACCTTTTCCTTTCAGTGTTAAAATAAAATGGCACACTCACAGTACACACTGGATTGTGATTAATTACCCTGTCTTCTCAGATTTTATATATGAATTCAGAGGACAGTTATTTCTGAGTTAAAGAAGAAAATTTTACATATAAATTTAATCCAAATATTTGTGGGGTTTTTTCTTTCACTAAAAAATACAGACCTTGTAAGTGCTATTCATGTCTACACATTTTGGCCACATGCACTACAGTGCAACATCACCTTCTGAGTTCTACCAAGATAGGATAGCTGTCAGATGAAAGTACCACACATTCTTTTGCAGGGAAAGAATTTGCTGTTTTTTTTTTTTTAAATGACATCACCGAGTCAATAAGCCTGAAATCAGACCTACCAGCATTTGTGAGTATGCATGCACATTGACATCCTGCTGATCTGTTCCATTCTTGTGAGAAGTTTAAGAAAATCTAAGACAGTGGTTTCCATCCTTTTTTGCTGAAGCCTCTATTTGTTGTGGATTAGCAGATGGCCACTGAACATGCCCCTCACACTATGTCCTCCTGCCACAGATACCACTAACTTTCTTTTCTCTCTCTCCTCTCTCTTTTCCTTTTCTGTCTTCTCTTTCGCTGCTTCCTTCCACCATCTTCCTTTCTTAGGGCTTGTCTACACTTACTGGGGGTTCAACGCAAAGTGATAGATGAACTGGCAGTCTATTTAGTGGGTCTAGTGAAGACCCGCTAATCGACCGCTGATCACTCTTCCGTCGACTCCTGTACTCCACCCGAACAAGAAGCTCAAGGGGAGTTGACGGGAGAGCTCCAGTGGAACTAACGTAGTGTGGACCCCATGGTAAGCAGATCTCAGTACGTCGACTTCAGCTACGTTATTCACATAGCTGAAGTTGCATAACTTAGATCGATCTCCCCCTGTAGTGTAGACAAGGCCTTAGTCTTTACAATATTTCTACATGTTCTGTCTGATTCACACCCTCCCCCCATTCCTAATCTCCTGCTGTCTGGGAAGTCTGAGCCCTCTCCCAATTCCTTCACTCATACAGAGACTTTATGCTGCTGGGCGAGCAGTATTTATTTGTGCAACAGGGGCAAAAAAAAAAAGTTTGACTTGTGGGATGCTGCCTGAGCCTGCAATCTTGTATACACGCGATTGCAATCAGCTATTGCAATCAACTACATTAAGGGTCACAAGGAACAAGCATAGAGAAGGAGGATTCTGGCTTTCAGAGAGCAACCTGCTTCTTTTCCCACAAACACAGCAGCATGTTTGCAATGTGTGCATGTGAATTTGCAAACTATGGCTTTTCCGATCCAAAGTGATTACATTTATCTACTCCTTTATCTTCGGCCCACATAACCAGTCTGGTTCCCAAAAGACGGACAAGCCCCTCACCCCCAAGTAGTAAACACTGCTGTAAAACTGGGGTGCTTGTAGGTTTCAATATCTTGCCTGCCTAAGTAAACAAAAAGAGAGCACCATGCAAAAGGATGGGGTAACATCCGCATATGATTAAAATTATCAAAAAACTGAGCTTGTTTTGTTTTATCGTAGTAGATCAGATACCACGAGCATGAGTGCAGTATAAAGACTAATATATAACAGAGAGATTGAGAGAAAGATCACATTGTCGAGAAGCTGGTATTTGTTTCCATATCAGCATAGGCAGCGGGTATAATAGGCCAAGGCAGTCTAAGCTTCCCCTGGTACAGTGGCTGCCAACCCGCCACCAGATGCCTGGGCCGTTGGGGGCCCATCTGCACTCTGCCTCTTCCTGTCCCTGCTGCACCCCTTCCCTGAGGCACCCACCCAACTCTGCTTGGCTGAGTCCCTCCTCTCCTCCACTCCACGCCCCCTCTCCGGAGGTGCCCGCCGCTCGCCACATCCCTCCTCTCCTCCACCCCCCCATGAGGTCCCTCCTGCCCACTGAATCCCTCCTCTGCTCCATAGCCGCTCTTCCCCCGCAGAGACGTAGTGAGTGGTCGGCAGAGGCCTCGAGGGGGAGGGGGATGGAGAAGAGGAGGGATGTGGTTAGCGTGAGCGACGGGGGTCTTGGGGGAAGGGGTGTGTGGAGAAGAGGAGGGCCAGAGGGAGTGGTGGGCGGTGGGGGCCTTGTGAGAGAGGGGGTGGAGGAGAGGAGGGAAGTGGGGAGTGACGGCGGAGGGGGCTGAGCGGGATAGAGAGCTGTAGGTGAGGAGGGATGTGGTGAGCGGGGTGGGGGGGTGCAAGGATGGACCACGGGTGGGGTCTGGGGCAGAGTGGGGGTGGAGTATAAGTGGAGCCACGGGAGAAAGAGGCAGGACAGGGAGCTAGCCTCCCCCAGGAGAAGCTTCACCCATGACCCATGCATATCAGACTGTTTTTTTGAAAAGTACATTTCAAAAAATCAGAAAATTTTGTAGACTAGGCACAATTTTGGGCCTTGACAGAGTGCTCCCTTTCCTCTAAGCAAATTGTGAACCAGTAAGCCACCAGTGATCACCTGGGGTTGAGAAGAAAATATGAAATGTGTTTCACTTATGAACTAATCCCCATCTTTTTGTTAAATGCATCCACTTCGTCACTGACATATGCTCTTTTCCAATGGACATTAAGAGTAAATGCAATCTCTCAAATGTGAAAACTCCATATTAAAGTTTTTCTCAGTTATTTTTTCCAGTAATTGTAAAATGTGCCCAAGATGATCAGGTTAACTTCTTTTGAAAACAGTGACCTAATCTATTAATATTGCCTGGAAGTTGCCATTTGAGTTAAGTCTTTTAAGAGAAAGACTACATAGGATATCAAAGCTATAAACAAAGGCAAAATAGTGTATACAATTCATGCTAAAAACAGAAAATAAGATTAGAGGTATTGTTTCTGATCAGAGACAGACAAAGGAACAGAACAAGGTTAGCTAAAAGAAAGAGAAACTGGGGACCCAGGATGTGGGGAAAAGTGGGGGAAAGATTGAAAAGACAGATTTTATGTACAATGGGCAGGAAGTGATCAAAAGGTAAAAAGTCAATGATAAAATCAGAGTAAGAAGCAATGTATCATAATTAATGGGTATTAAGAGGCAATCAGAAAAAGAATGAAATGAGAAAGTCCAAAACAGCATGTGATTAGCAGGGATAAAGAACTAAACAAGAAACAAAAGAAGGGTAGTAGTGCAAGAAAAAATATGGAAGAACACTGAGAAAGCTTGAGAGAGAGAGCATTAAAAGTAAAAATGCCAGAGCCTGAGGAGAAATGTAATGTAATGATTGGATCAAAGGTGTGTGGTGGAATCACATGAGTGTTACTAAAAATGATTAAGAGTAGTAATAATGATGAAGAAGATGACGGAGCCTTTAAAAGAAAAAATCAGGAGCCTGAGAACCTTTTCATTCTTTTAATATGGAAACTAAAGCAGTTCACATAAAAGAGCAATTTGAACCACTTGAAAACGCCACTGACATCAGTGCAATCTGACTAAATGTATACTTCCTAATGCATATTTTAGTGCCTATCAACAGTACATAAGGTATTACACAGAAATGCATGCATAATAATAATACAAGCATAAACCATTCAGCTGTATCACAAATAATAATTATCTGGGACACTAAAAGATCATGGCAAAAGCTAATCTAATAAGTCTTCCATTATCCTTTAATACTTTAAATCTGTGCCGTGAGCCAAACAGTTGTCAAAATTGAGTTCTGTTTACAGCGAGCTGAATAACAGTGAAATAAACAGAGATCACTGCTGAGCTCTAATTACAAAAACAAACTGTTCTCTCTGTAATCGAGCTGAAAAGGTTAGCTCCTCTCCCTCTCACCCCACCCCCACCTTACTTTATGCGTGCAATAGGTATAAAGACAGATGAAAGTTGTGCAGACAGGAATTGTAAGAGATGATGTATAATAGAAAGACTCAACAGATATCCCCTATTAGCAGCTGGTTTGCAGGGATGAGGTCACAGAAAACACAGTGGCTATTTTATACCAGATATAGTATTTCAGTATAACTCAGTTAGTGGCATACTCTTCTATCTCCAGAGCAGGGTGGCTGAAGTGATGCCTACCAGCTGTCTTGATCATGAATAGAGACTACATATGCAAACATGCAGTGCAGCCTTCCGCACAGCTCACGATGGAACACTGTAAACTACACTCTCTAGTCTCCATGATCCATACATCCTTGTTCAAAATGATGGCTGCATCTTCTCCATTTAATGCAAATTAGGTGCAGCCTATAGGCCACTTGAAAGTTGACAATGTAGTCCTTGAGGAGGTAAAGTTTGGGTAATCAGGATTTGTACCCTATGCTGTAAGTGTCCAATATTAGAGGGTTCTGCTGGATAGTTGGACAGTTCCTTGTATTCAATATTATCTTATGTTCTGATTTTTTTTTTATTTATGGTTCATGATGAAAGATCACATGGCATTTATTGACCACAATAAAGACAATCAAGTCTAGACACTGAGAAGAGAACTTTGCCATCCCAACCATCCCAACCTTGCCAACATTCTCTGTTATATCACAACCACAGATTAATTCACATCTGGCACCAATCCAAATGTTCACATCTGAAGACAAAATGTCATTGAGTGCATAATAACAGCCATGGCTGCATGCAAACAATTACTACTCTACAGGTATATAATTCATTTCTTCAGAGAAATGTTACTATAATGTAACTAAATTTAACAGTTCCTCAGCAGGTATCACTGGGGTTGAGAATAGCCCACCACAGTCAGACTGTAAAAAACTGTTTTACACAAACCAGTCTCTACTTGTTCACTACCAGAGGCAATTCATTTTGTATCATCACTTAAACTATTCTGCTTATGTGGCATCATAGTTACAATCTATATTTCTCAGCTCTGCACCCCAGGGACCAAAACTATTGAAGTAAAAGTAAAGCAAGTAGTCTGAAAAAAGAGTAGTTCCAATTCATTGTGTGAAGACAACTACAGTCACCTTAGACTTCCAACACTCTTATATTCTTATCTAAGAAGGCCTCTAAATTACTATTCTAAAACACTACCAAACTACGTACACATTTTTTTATTTTATGAATAACTGATACAACACGCATATTCTCATTGTAGAACCAGTGTAAAGGTACTATCTTTGTATAAATAGTACACAGTTATTCATTTAAAGAAAACAAATGTATGCTGCTCAAATCAGGGGGAAAGGACCATTGGAAATCCACACTAAGTGCTACTATGGCCTAGAGTATTGTTTCCGTGAATGGTGAATAAAAATACTCAACATGCAATTAAACTTACTTAATTTCCAGTTCTTACAAATCTACATCAGAAATCCTAAAAATTTAAGGCTCATTTAAAACACACCAAGTGGGCAATTAACAGCTTGTTGAGTATGTCAATCAACTGGAGATGTAGAAGGAATTTAAGCAGATACAAGTACTGCCAGTCCTCATGTTTGAAGCCTTTATTTTTCTTCGACTAAATGAGAAAAACTTCAGTCAGTTTACTTCCCTAACAGAACTAAAAGCTTTCTTAGACCATAGCATTTCTATTTATAATTCTTTGGCATGGCATCGTTTTTAACACCAGGGATGTGAAAAAGTCTTACACTTTGGAAACGGAATGACTACCTTCTTTATCCAGGATAATTGATAAAACATAGATTTAAACTTCACTACTTACTGCCATAAAATTTCTAATATATTTATCTAGATACAGTGTATCTGCACTTACACGAGGTTTGCCAAGTCCGATTTCTGTAAATGTTAGGATCTTAACAACTTGTTCAACAATACTTTAAATCCTTTTCAGTTACTTTTCCACAGTATGCATCCGATGAAGTGAGCTGTAGCTCACGAAAGCTTATGCTCAAATAAATTGGTTAGTCTCTAAGGTGCCACAAGTACTCCTTTTATTTTTGCGAATACAGACTAACACGGCTGTTACTCTGAAACCTTTCAGTTACTTTGTTTGTCTACAGTACAACTCTTGAGCTTTTTACTAGGAAAGGAATCACTTCACAGCACCCATTCATGATTTGAAAAGAGAGCTATTATCCCTGGATATCCTTTTCTATAATTTTCCTCTTTAAGATGGAAGGACATAAAGTCATTTTTCTAAACAGAAATAATAGCTGAAAAGAAGACTACACCTATTCTCCTCAGTTTGCATTAAGAAAGTTTACATTTGTTTGCACAAAAGAAAAGGAGTACTTGTGGCACCTTAGAGACTAACCAATTTATTTGAGCATAAGCTTTTGTGAGCTCACTTCATCAGATGCATAAAAGTGGAAAATGCAGTGAGGATGTTTTTATACACACAGATCATGAAAAAATGGGTGTTTACCACTTCAAAAGGTTTTCTCTCCCCCTACCCCACTCTCCTGCTGGTAATAGCTTATCTAAAGTGATCACTCTCCTTACAATGTGTATGATAATCAAGGTGGGCCATTTCCAGCACAAATCCAGGGTTTAACAAGAACTTCTGGGGGGGGAGGGGTAGGAAAAAACAAGGGGAAATAGGTTACCTTGCATAATAACTTAGCCACTCCCAGTCTCTATTCAAGCCTAAGTTAATTGTATCCAATTTGCTACTCTGAAACCTGTCATTTGTTTGCACAGTTCCTTGTACAACGGGCAATTCATCTGATTAAGACTGCAACACAAACATAAAGTAATTAATAAATAATAGCAACACATTTTCCAAGGTCTTACCTGTAAAAAGTACTTTAAAATTTAAGATATAATCCTACTTCACTGCATACAGACATATTAGTTCAAGATCTGATGTCTCATATCACACACAGGAACAATTTTGATCCTCCTTTAATTCTGGTTTAACAATCAGGAAAATGTGTCTACTGCTTAAACATTAAGGGCCAATTTTTCAGTAGAACAAAACAAAAGCCACTGTTAAAATGTGTCTGCACTCACTGAACACAAACCGAGTAGCTCAGGTAACGGAACAATTTTGCAGGCATACTTATTATGCCCAGCTTAGAAACTATGGCCCTAAATTCAACCATTCGTAGTGGAAACTTGCCACCTCTATACAGGTTGTGAAAAAACAAACGTATTTTCTTCTGCTCCAGCAGTGGTGAAATCACAGTTTATAGAACTGTTCAGTGCAGACAACTGCCTAATCACCCCAGACAGTATATCCCAAACATCTGATCAAAGCACTGATCACTGCAAAATTTGTCAAAAATTAAATTTTAACAAAAAATGTAAACAAAATTTTTGCCATTTTCCCCCATTTCCCAGCCAGTTTACTAAACAGATCTTTATCCCTCCAGGCTAGTGAACAACAGCAAAGAGCAATAAGGCCTACAACTGAAAGCAATTATCAATGCCTCCTTCACCAAAGATAGTTTACCAGCCATTTTGAAGATTGTGATAGCCCACTTTCTCCTTAAGAAACCAACATTTGATATGGACAGTCTTTCCTACTACTACCCTGTCCTCCACCATCTCTTCAAATTTTGCCAGCATGTGGCATATTCCAACATCCCAAATCCCACACACATTCAAGCTTCCCACACAGACCAAGGCTGGACATAGAGATGACTCTGTTCCACTGATGGATGACTTCCCAAAGGGAAAATGACTGATATCAAACCTCAGTGCTTGTAGTATTCAATCTATTTTAAGCAACAGCCATAGTGAGTCTCAAGCTGTTGCTGACCTACCTATGAGACCTAGCCAGAGAGGATGGTGCAGCACTATGATGACTCAATTATTTCTTTCAAATAGTATCCTGAACATGTAATGTGCAGCTGTTCTAACATGAAGTTCCGCAAGTATCAGTACTGTTCCCCCTCCTCTTCAATTTCTGTTGGTGATTCCTTTGAAGGGATAAGACATAAAGGGGCCCCACTGTTGATGGAACCCTGTTTTATATCACCTTCTAAACAGATGCCATCACCAAGCTGTTGTATTACCGACATTAGTACCTGGACGAAAAGCAGCTGGCTTCAACTGAACCAAAGTAAAACTGAAGTGATGATGGTGGAAAAAGAATAGTTTGAGAAGATAATCAGGACAGTAACTTTTCTCACCACCTGAGACATATGCACTATGTTTATTAAGGAAATACAAAGTCTCAGGATCTTACTATATTCATCACCAATCCTGAATAACAGGTAGAAACAATAGTGAGAAATGCCTTCTTTAACTTCCATCTTTAGAACATAACAACATAAGAATGGCCATACTGGGTCAGAACAAACGTCTATCTAGCCCAGTATCCTGTCTTCCGACAGTGCCCAATGCCAGGTATCCCAGAGGGGATGAACAGAACAGGTAATCATCAAGTGATCCATCCCCTGTTGCCCATCTTTCCAGAAAATTATAACCATTTCTTTTGGTCCTGGTTCTGGCCACAGTAATCAATGATTTAGTCACTTCTAGACAGGGACTGATAACTGTGGCCAGATGCAGGAGCAAAAGAAATTTCTCACTATTACTACTGCTATTGTTGGCATTGGAAGTAAATGGGGAGCCAATGGAGAATGTGGACAATGTTGCTTCCACCCTCAATGCCACATAAACACTCCAACTTGTATAGAATGCTGACGCTTGGTTCTTCAGAAGGAAAAACTATCAATAATATATCACATCAGTTTCTGCATTCTCCACTGGCTCCAATTTTACTTACAATGCCAATGCAAGACCCTGGTCATAATATTTAAAGCTTTTAATAGATACAATATATCTGAGACCACTTCTCCATTCATTGGACACTGCGACAGCAGTGTTTTCTATGCCAATATATGTAACAGTATTCCATGTGAAGCTCTCAAGAACAGAGATAAAATGCTCTTAGTTGATAGCTGCCATCTGTGGAAAAACCTACCAAAGACATAAGAAGGGATCAAGACAGAACTTTTCAAAGCACATTGCAATCTTAATAGAACACAATAATCAAAGACCAAAAATTACAAAAACATAAAACAAACCAGAGAAAGCAAAATCAGCCAAACCCGTGAAAGGTGAAGAGCAGACTCAATAATGTGTATCTGAATTGCTATATTTAGAAACACCATAGTATAGATAGACAGACCTGCAGCATATGAACTTTCAAAGCTCATATATACAAGTAAGGCTAATGCAAGGAAAGTTAATGACACATGGGAAAAGGAGATTGTAAAAGATTTATCTGACTTTAATTTGTTTTTAGAAGGCAACAATGAACTTTTATTTTTGTTTCTCCTCATATTCCATCACTGTCCATTTTTATATTATTTTCTCCACAATACCGAAAAATCACTATTTTTGCATTCTAACTCTACACACGAAGTGGAGAGAGCAACTTTGGAACTGATATCAGTTCTGCTGCATAGAACAAATGGCAGGATATCATCTAAGAATTACATGGTTGGCAGTCACTGCAGAGAATAAGTCACGTTAGTTCTCAGCATGCATCAGTGTAGAACTCCAGCTTAGTTACATAGAGTTTCAGGTATCCTTGTCCCCTTTTGAGCTGATCAGTCTGACACTGTAGTGTACCATGGCTTTGAATTCAAACCTGCATTGTTCTTTTCAGATCTGGAAACCCCTGAATATGGGATTGATGGCACTGCTTGATTGAATCAACCAATCTAGTAGAGGGACACTGTCAGGTCAAATATGACACAAATTTTAGGCTTTGTAAAAACTTATTTTAGCTATAGTTATAGGAATAGAAATATTTCAATTTTAAGGTTCTAATAGAATATTTTAAAATAAATATAAATTGCAACCCAAACATTACATTAGTGAATGAGAACCTATAAGTGAAACAGATTAGAAACTGGCCACTCCCTCAGAAAGAAACGGCCATAAAACAACCACCCTAAGATGCCTCTATTGTGCCTTGAGAGACAGACAAATTTGGTCCGGTGGGACAAATTCTGGAGCTGATACTGGATTATTCAATGCCAGCTTAGTCGACTGGGCCTCATGAGCCACCTCTATCAGGAGGTGTGTCTCAGGCTGCCCTATAGAGCGCAGGCAGTACAGGATCTCATTTTTTCTTTCTAAAGAAAAATGTGAGTAACTGAAAAACTATAAACAAAAATTTGCTTCAAAAAAGGCATACGAAGAGAGAGAGAAAAGAAAAAAACCAACAAGGAAAGTATCAAGGACACTATGCAATCCAAGATAAGAAATAGATAAGAAATGAGGGGTGATTGGGGCCACTCCCTGTTTTATACCCTCAGAACCATTCAAGAGGGGGGATGAGTGGTGTGTGGCCCTAATGGATACTGCTTTCCAGAAGGTTGAAGAAGCTCATGGTTCAGGTGCCTTGATTCCACAAATGGGAATATGCAGATGTTACTCAAAGAAAAAACGGTCATTGCCTCACAGAGCAACTACCACATTCCTACCCCCCTCTGACATGCTGAGTAGCGAGGCACTGTGAAGCAGATCTCAAGATGGAGACTTAGATTCTTCCTCTGTGGCCTCTCCATAGCATTGTCCTCCTATGGAGTAGGGGCATGGTGATTTCACTACTTTTGAGCTCTGAGCACCTGTAGGTGTCATGACCCACCCCTGATCTGAACCCTTTACATGCTCTGTCTTTTCCTTCTACTGAGTCCTGCCACCTTCCTTAAGCTAGGAAACAGCAGGCAGTGTGAAACAACATCAGTTTGTGATAGGTGGCAGAGTAACTGGCATGGAGCCCCAAATGGCTCCATACAAGAACCTGTAACAGCAGTGGATGTAAAGTGGGCTGGTAGCTTAAGGTGTTGTGCTCATAAAATGTTATTTTAACACAATGCAGTATGTGAAATCTAGAATGTAAAATATTGAGATTTTATACATTTGGTTATAAAACACTATGTGAAAGAAAAAAATCCAAGTATTTTAAAACAAAATAATGAGATTACAAAACATTATTTACTTCATTTAACAAAAAATGACAAAGGAAACTTTCTTTGAAAAATAAAGGAAGAAGATACTTCAAAAAGATATTTCATAAGTATTTGACTTAGCTCAAATTACAAAGGATGAATATATACAAATAACACAAGTATGTAGGGACAAAATTAGAAAGGCCAAGGCACAAAACAAGATCAAACTAGCTAGAGACATAAAGGGTAACAAGAAAACATTCTACAAATACATGAGAAGCAAGAGGAAGACCAAAGACAGGGTAGGCCTGTTACTCAATGAGGGGGTGAAAGCAATAACAGAAAATGTGGAGATGGCAGAGATGCTTAATGACTTCTTTGTTTCCGTTTTCACCAACAAGGTTGGTGGTGATTGGAAGTCTAACTGAGTGAATGCCAGCAAAAATGAGGTAGGATCAGAGGCTAAAATAGGGAATGAACAAGTTAAAAATTACTTAGATATCTTCAAGTCACCAGGGCCAGATGAAACAGATCCTAGAATACACAAGGAGCTGACTGAAGAGAAATCTGAGCCATTAGCGATTATCTTTGAAAAGTCATGGAAGACGGGATTCCAGAAGACTGGAAAAGGGCAAATATAGTGCCAATCTATAAAAAAGAAAATAAGGACAGCTCAGGGAATTACAGACCAGTCAGCTTAACTTCTGCACCCAGAAAGATACTGGAGCAAATAATTAAGCAATCAATTTGCAAACATCTAGAATATAATGAAGTGATAGGTAACAGTCAGCATGGATTTGTCAAGAACAAATGAGAAAGTTACTCACCTTGCAGTAACTGAAGTTGTTCGAGATGTGTGTCCCTGTGGGTGTTCCACTCCAGGTGACGGTGCATCCCGGCGCCGTTGATCAGAGATCTTCGGTAGCAGTGCCTAGTCGGGACACATGTGCTCAGCTGCTGTCTCGTGGTCTCGTTAGAGTCTGCCCGAGCATGCGTGTCCCATGCCCCCCTCAGTTCCTTCTATACCTTGGAGAAGTCAGAATATTACTCCAAAGTAGAGGGGAAGAGGGCAGGGAGTGGAGTACCCACAGGGACACACATCTCGAAGAACCTCAGTTACTGCAAGGTGAGTAACTTTCTCTTCTTCTTCGAGTGCTGTCCCTGTGGGTGCTCCACTCCAGGTGAATGTGGAGCAGTACCCACTATGGTTGGTGGGATTTTGGAGTTATGGAAGTGAGTACTGTAGACAGTACTATATGGCCCACTATGGTGTCTGCTGTGGTGTCCTTCGTAATAGCATAGTGTTTGGCAAATGTGTGTTCAGATGACCACGTGGCCGCCTTACAGATATCAGGAATGGATACGTTATGGAGGAAGGCAACGGATGTTGACATAGCTTGAGTAGAATGAGTTCTAATGCCTTCAGGCGGTTGAGCATTCTGAATGTGGTAACAGGATCTGATGCAGTCAGAGATACACTTTGAAAGGTGTTGCTTAGAGATAGCCACACCCTTCAATCTCTCAGTAGTAGAGACAAATAGTCATGAGGACTTAGAAAATGATTTAGTCCTATCTAAATAGAAGGCAATTGCTCATCTGATGTCAAGAGTATGCAGAGTCACCTCATGCGGTGTCTCATGAGGTTTGGGATAGAATGTAGGTAAGTATATTGGTTGGTTAAGGTGGAAGGTGGACACCACCTTGGGAGAAATTTAGGATGTGGTCTTATCTTTAGAAAAGGTTGTGTAGGGAGCATAGGCCATGAGGGCGCTTATTTCCCCTACTCTCCTTGCTGATGTTATCGCAACAAAGAAAGCTACCTTCATGGACATGTGAAGAAGAGATGAGGTAGTCAAGGGCTCGAATGGAGGTTTCATAAGACCGCAAAGAATGAGATTGAGATTCCATGCAACTGCTGATGGATAAATCTCAGGGCAGAGATTTTTGTAGGCACATGAGAAAGTGTCTTATGGTGCAGTGGGCAAAGACTGAATAGCCATCGAACGAATCATGGAAGGTGGTGAGCGCCATGAAGTGTACTCTGATGGAGCTGAGAGTCTGTCCTGTTTTAGTTTCAAAAGTTAGTGTAGGATGTTAGGAAGGGTTGCAATATGGGGTGTTAAGTGTTTAGTTGAGCACCACAGGGAGAAGCGCTTCCACTTCTGCAGGTAAGTTTTATGAGTGGAGTCTTTTCTACTATGCAGGAGGACATATCGGACTTGCTTGGAATAGGTTAGTTCATGGGTCTGGAACCATGAAGGAACCACACTGTCGGGTGAAATTTTGGGAACTGAGGGTGGAGAATCCGTTCGTTGTCCTGAGAAAGCAGATCTGGTCTGTTGGGGAGAGTCCGTGGAGGACGGGAGGACATGTGGAACAGGAAAGGATACCATGTCTGTCTTGGCCAAGCTGGGGCAGTGAATATGACCCGGGCCTTGTCATCTCTGATCTTGTGCAGGACCCTGTGTATCGAGGGATCAGTGGAAAGGCACACATAAGAGAGTTGTTCCACAGGATGAGGAACGCGTCTCCTAGGGATGCAGTCCCGAATCCTGCTCTGGAGCAAAACAGGTGGCATTTGTGATTCTGGGCTGAGGCAAAGAGGTCTATTGACGGGGTGCCACAGTGGGAGAAGAGCTGTTGTAGTATCATGGGGTGCAATTCCCATTTGAGTTCTGTGAATAAGTGTCTGCTGAGTGCATCGGCAGTAGTGTTGTGACATCCGGGTAGGTATGAAGCAATAATTTGTATGTGGTATTGTATGCACCAATTCCACAACAGGATGGCCTCCATGCATAGGGAGTGCGATCGTACTCCCCCCTGTCTGTTGATGTAAACCATCCATGCTATATTGTCCATTAGGACCCAGATAGATTTGTTCTTTATGAGGGGAAGAAAGTGAAGCCAGGCTTGTCTCACTGCTCTGAGCCCTAGAAGATTTATGTGTAGACGTGTCTCTGGCGCGGACCAGCAGCCCTGTGCCGTGTGTCCTCCCCAGATGTGCTCCCCAACCGATCAGAGAAGCGTCTGTGGTGAGCATGAGCATGGGGGATTGTTGTTGGAAGGAAATGCCCATGCAGAGGTTCTCTGGTCTCGTCCACCATTGTAGGGAAGCTAGTACATTTGCTGGAGGAGTTAGCAGCTTGCAGAGGCTGTGCCTGCTGGGTTTATAGTTGGGAGTTGAGCCAGCCCTGAAGACATTTCATGTGCAGCCTGGCGTACTTGACTACGAAAGTGGTGGCTGCCATGTGGTCAAGGAGCTGTAGGCAAGTTCTTGCCTGTATTCTGAGACGAACAGAGAGCATGTGTATGAGATGTATGATAGCGAGGAATCTGTTGTGTAGCAGTGAGGCTCTTGTTCGAATTGAGTCTTGGTGAGCCCCAATGAATTTGATCTGCTATGTAGGTGTCAGGGTGGATTTTTGGACATTTATTTGCAGGCCTAAGCTGTGAAGGAGGGAGATGGTGAAATGGGTAGCTTGTAGCATCTCGTCATATGAGTTGCCCTTGATGAGGCAATGTCTAGGTAGGGGAAAAGTATGATCCAATGTCTGCAGAGGTGCGCCACGACTACGCCTAGGGTCTTGGAGAATACTCTCAGTGCTGTGGAGAGTCTAAAAGGTAGTACCCTGTATTGGAAATGGTCGTGTCCGATTGTGAATCGTAGGAATCTTCTGTGGGCTGGATGAATGGATATATGAAAATAGGCATCCTGTAGGTCAAGGGCTGTGAACCAGTCCCCTTGTTCCAACACAGGTATTATTGTGCCCAGTGTGACCATCTTGGATTTCTGTACCCTTACGAATTTGTTCAGTTCGCGTAGGTCTAGAATAGGCCTCCATTCCTTAGTCTTTTTCTGGGTCAGAAAGTAGTGGGAGTAGAACCCTTTTCCTTGATGTTGTGTCGGTACAGGTTCCACTGCACTATCTGTAGAAGATGAGCCAATTCTACGTGAAGCAGGTGCTCATGAGAGGGGTCCCTGAAGAGGGAGGGGGACAGGTAGGAGGGTAGGATATAAAAGGGATAGAGTAACCGGACTGAACTATTTCCAGGACCCAGGGGTCCTGTGTAATCTCCTGCCAGGCATGGTGGAAAACCTGGAGGCGGTGGCCAAATGGGCAAGTAGGCAGTGGAGTCAAGGAGTGGTCATGCAGACCCTTGACCAACACTTTAAAATTGTTGTTTATTTCCTGAAGGTTGGGAGGTAGCTGTTTGCGCTTGGTTTTGTCTGCACCTAGGAGGTCTAGGCCGATTCCTGGGTATATCATATGGTCTGGGCTGACGCCAATGATACTGTTGTGTGTGTGGTAAGGTTGATACCGTTGTCTCCTGGGAAGGGATGGGTAGATGCCCAGGGTCTCTCTAGAGTCTTTCATGGTGTGAAGGACTTTGTCGGTTTTCTTGGAAAAGAATTTGTCTTTATCAAAGGGGAGGTCCTCCACTTTGATCTGCAGGTCTTTGGGGATACCGGATGAAGAGAGCCAGGAAGATCTGCGCATAACCCCTGCAGTTGCAGTAGTGTGGACAGCTATGTCTGCCATGTCTAGAGATGCTTGTAGGGTTGTTCTGGAGACCAATTGGCCCTCGATGAAGACTGACTTAAAGTCTGCTCTCCTGTCCTCTGGGATATGGGAGGTAAATTCAAAGAGTTTATTGTAGTTATCGAAGTCGTAGCTTGCAAGTAGGGCAGAATAGCTGGCAATTCTGAATTGCAGAATGGAGGAGATATAAACCTTGTGGCTCAAGATGTCAAGGCAACTGAGGTCTTCATCT
This sequence comes from Lepidochelys olivacea, assembly GCF_965140295.1. Taxonomy (NCBI): domain Eukaryota; kingdom Metazoa; phylum Chordata; order Testudines; family Cheloniidae; genus Lepidochelys; species Lepidochelys olivacea. Next base: position 68,345,099 of record NC_140411.1, on the reverse strand, counting down.
TGTGGGGTGGGTCGGTAGTGCAACTGTTTCATCCTGTGTGTCGCTGCATCCACTACAAGACAATTTGGTTGTGGATGAGAGACTAAGAAGTCTACATCCTTAGCAGGAACATAATATTTACATTCAGCCTTTTTGCAGGTTGGTAAGATAGAGGCTGGGATCTGCCAGAGAGTGTCAGCTGATTCTAGGAGTGCTTCATTTATGGGAAGCACAATCTTTGAGGGTGCAGAGGGCTGAAGGATTTTGAGGAGTCTGTGATCTGTCTCCTGGACCTCCTCTAAAGGGATATCTTGGCTGAGGGCCACCCTCTTGAAAAGTTCCTGGAATTGTTTGAAATCGTCCACATTCTGTGGAGGCAGAGGCATGATGGCATCTGGAGCTGATGGAGAGTTAGGAGTCAGTGAATCAGGGTATGGTCCATAGCCTACCTCTTCAGAGGGGAGTTCAGGCGCTCTAGAAGTAGACGGAGCTGGAAATAGAGGAGCAGAAAGAGCTTGTGGTCTGGTGGAAGAAGCATGAGGGTGAGTGGTAGTAGGAGCTGGCCAAGCGTACCAGTGAGGCCAAGGCATTGAATAAGAAAAGTTAGGTGTCGCCCACAGGGGTGCGAAATAGGGAAACTGCGGCTGGTGGTTGTGAGCCATGACCTGATGTGCAAAAGGTTCCGGTGGTGGAGGAGAGGTAGGTGGGGAGAACTCTGCATGCTGCTGCATATCAGGCTTGCTGTCAGGTCAGGCGGGGAGAGTGGCTGGTCAAAGAGTGAGCACTGCGTGTCCAGGAACGGAGAGTTAGGCTCAGGTGCCACTGAGAGGTTGTCCTGACTTAGGAACTGTTGTTGCTGCTCCCCGGACTCTGATTCCGCAGTGTGCGATCTGTGCTCAGAGGCATGCACAGACTTTTGTCTGGATTTTCCCGGTGCCTCGGGTAGCTTGTAGGCGCCCTGCGGGAGGTCCGCTGCTGCTATCTGAGCGGCAGGCAGGCTCAGTGCCAATGTTCTTTTTGGCACCAGGGCAGAGTGCGCTGTTAGCACCAGGTCTATTTTGGGTGCCGAGGGGACTGGTACCGAGGAGACCGTCCCGGCATGGGAAGTCGGGTCCCTGCCTCTGTGCTCCGCGGGAGCCGTGGCTGAGGTGCTGGGATGGTCAGAGGCTCCTGCCTTCGGCGCTGTCAGCACTGAGGGTAAGGATCTCGCAGGAGACCCTTTACTCTTGTGAAAGTCTCTGAACGGAGACAGTGGGCTTCTTGCCTCTTCACCTGAGAGGGTGAAGCCATGCTCCCAATTGGTTCTGACCTGACCGGGGAGTGTGAGGGAGAGGGTTTGCCATTGCCTGTCTTTAGAGGCGGCTGCAGGGATTTCTGCCTGGGAAGCATTTTTAGCCGCAGGTCCCTGTCATGACGAGCCCTGGTTTTGAGGCTCGTGCAATGGACACACTTGGCAGGAAGCACATTTCTTGAATCCTGAAGCCCCTGGCTCTAGGAATGCTCAGGGAGCGTGTCTCAGCGGGAGACAAACTTGAAGAAGAAAAAAAATGGGGTTTTTTGGTTTTGTTTTCTTTTTAAAAAAACTAAGTAACTAATCTGGAAGAAGGGAAACAACTGGGATGTTACTAACTATTTCTATGTTCTTTGTAATTGTTTCCTCCAGAAACCAGGGAAGAGGATCAGCACTGCCCCGAGTCCTGTCTTCAGCAGAGGATGGAAGGAACTGAGGGGAGTGCAGGGGGCGCGCGCTCAGGCAGACTCTAACGAGACCGCGAGACAGCAGCTGAGCGCATGCATCCTGACCAGGCACTTCTACCGAAGATCTCCAATCAATGGCACTGGGATGCACCATCACCTGGAGTGGAGCACAGGGACAGCACTCGAAGAAGAACCTGTCAAACCAATCTGATAGCTTTCTTTGACAGGATAACAAGCCTTGTGGATGGGGGGGAGAAGTGATAGACGTGATATATCTTGACTTTAGTAAAGCTTTTGATACTATCTTGCATGATCTTCTCATAAACAAACTAGGGACATGCAACCTAGATGGAGTTACTATAAGATGGGTGCATAACTGGTTGGAAAAACGTTCCTAGAGAGTAGTTATCAGTGGTTTAAAGTCATGGTGGAAGGGCATAACGAGTGGGGTCCTGCTGGGATCAGTTCTGGGTCCGGTTCTGTTCAATATCTTCATCAGTGATTTAAATAATGGCATACAGAGTAAACTTACAAAGTTTGCAGATGATACCATGCTGGGAGGTGTTGCAAATGCTTTGGAGGATAGGATTATAATTCAAAATCATCTGGACAAACTGGAGAAATGATCTGAAGTAAATAGGATGTAATTCAATGAGGACAAATGAAAAGTACTCCACTTAGGAAGGAACAATCAGTTGCACACATACAAAATGGGGAATGACTGCCTAGGAAGGAGTACTATGGAAAGGGATCTGGGAGTCATAGTAGACCACAAGCTAAGTATGTGTCGACAGTGTAATATTTTCACAAAAAAAGCAAACATAATTCTGGGGTGTATTAGCAGGAATGTTGTAAGCAAGACATGAGAAGTAATTCTTCCACTCTACTCCGTGCTGATTAGGCCTCAACTGGAGTATTGTGTCCAGTTCTGGGCGCCACATTTCAGGAAAGATGTGGACAAACTGGAGAAAGTCCAGAGAAGAGCAACAAAAATGAGTAAAAGTTTAGAAAACACGATCTATGAGGAAAGATTGAAAAAATTAGGTTTGTTTAGTCTGGAAAAGAGTAGATTGAGAGGAGACATAACAACACTTTTCAAGTATGTAAAAGTTTGTTACAAGGAGGAGGGAGAAAAAAAATTCTTCTTAACCGCTGAGGATAGGACAAGAAGCAATGAGCCTAAATTGCATCAAGGGAGGTTTAGGTTGGACATCAACAGAATCTTCCTAACTGTCAGGATGACTAAGCTCTGGAATAAATTGCCTAGGGAGATTGTGGAATCTCCATCATGGGAAATTTTTAAGAGCAGGTTAGACAAAGATCTGTCAGGGATGGTCTAGATAATACTTAGTCCTGTCATGAATGCAGGGGACTGGACTAGATGACCTCTCAAGATCCCTTCCAGTCCTATGATTCTATTAAATTATATAGGAAACAAGGTGCACATTTTGTGGCAATCTGAATTTCAGTCCAAGTTGGAACTGTAGATGATGTATTTGGAAGTGTATGTGCTGTATCCATCATGGGAAATGCAGCTGTATGTGTGCCAAAGTCACAGAGAGGTGTCTTAGTTTGAGAAAAAATATTAACTGCTGAAAGTTATACTCCAGAGTGGAGATTTGTATAGATAACCCCTGAAATAACTCTGAAATAACCAAGCAGGCCAATGGTGATGTAGTAGGGAAAAAGATGGCACAGCACAAAGAACAGAACTAATTTTTGTATTTAGAACATTTTATAATAAAGGAACTAATAATAATCTTACTCAAAAGTACTTTCACTGAGATGTACCTTTGTCTATACACTAATCAAAAGCAGATATAATCACTAAACATACATATGATAATTTTCCACTCCTGAAGGCAAAGCTCCCAAGAAGGATAAACACAAGCAGGGAATTGGTAGCTTTTATTTAGTACTAACACTGTCAGGATATTCCAGAGAGAACAAAACTAAATATCGGACCTTTCATGAGGCAGAATAGAGACAGACACATCTGCCTGACCCTTTAGGAACAGACATGACAATGGGAGATCCTTTTCATAAAGAAGCGCTGATAAAGTCAGTTGGGTCACAAGGAAGGCTAAAATTGGGAAAATGACACAGTGAATATTATCCAACTCATTTTGGAAAATAGTTTTGCTGCTTTCCTCTTCTGTCCTAATCAGGATTTGAAGATGACATCACACTTCAGATTTCCTCACAGCTTCAACCACCATTGACTGATTTTAGACACACTTTCTAGAATGCCTCTGTGTACATACACTTTTTAATTCACACAGATGTAGACCTTACATGCTAAAATTTTTGAACTAGTGTTGTAGTAGCTGAATCAGTGCTTACACTGCACCTTAATGCCCATTTTTACTATACTTGCTTTCATACCATTATTCTGAATATCAGTGAGCTATTTTAAGTACCAGCTTAGTTCTGCTTAAAGCAGGTTTTAAAATATCTGCATCAGAAAAAAATTAAAGCAGTTTAGCTTAGTTTATTTTGGTGAAACCAGATGCTTACCCACCTGATTGCTTATGAACATACAACAAAAAATGTCTGAAAGATATCGATACAATATGTCTCTTTAAGAAAAACACTGAACAGCCTGCTTTACTACAGTGCCACACAAAAAATGGGCAGGCCCTGGATGATGAGGAATCATATTAGAAACAGGGTTAAAAATCCCATAAATCCAGAGAAAATAAGATTCTAGATATCCTTTCAATAGCTTCACATGACAGTTATTATTATATATCACTTGATATAATTATTTTAACCTGAAACTCCTTTTCTCTTTATTAATTTGATTGATAGTGCTACTTCCTACCCTTGCTGATAATGACAATACTTAGCTCTTATGTTTATTAAAACATAATTTTACAATGTATTTTCTATAAAAATGAACAAATAATTTAATGAATTTTCAAAATACAAGAGATCTGAGGGCAAGTTCAGAAGGGACTGATAAGTTAGTCTCCCTAACAACCACTGATGTAGAAGAGAGTGTAAGAGAGCATAGAGCCCAGAAAAGCCAGGCGAAGCTGTAGAATGTGGTAAATTTAAATAGGATGGAGACTGCTTTAACTTACATCTGCTTCTGAATCCTCTGGGTGTAAGTTATACACATGTGGAATCTTTTATTCATCAGCAGAGTAAATCGAAGTGCATGTAAGGGAGCCTAAGTTAGTGTCATGGGATCTAAATTACACATTACCTCTGAGTACAAACTTTGGCCTTTTTACTTTTTCAGATAAACATGTTTATTTTAGGCCTATGAGAATCTTGTGGAAATTCACATTTTGCACACCCAGTTTTCCTGAAATGTAAACCCATATTTTCCCCAAAGAACAAGTCACTTAAATATATGTGAAACAAAAAAGAAGCCCGCAGTGTGGATATTAAGGATTAGACAAATAAAATAAAAAGCAGGCCAGTACAAGAAGGTGGCCATATTTCATAAAGTAACCAAACTGCCCTTCCAGTAAGAAATCCTCATGACCTGATGGCTGTGCAAGTTGGCCACCACTTGAGAAAACTTAAAAAAAACCCAAATCTACTGTTAACATTTCCAGGTCACGAGGTTTTGACTGGTGTACAACACAGCCAGATTTGTTCTGCAGGAAGTTTTTTGATGTACACCCAGAGGGCTAAACATTTGATAATGAGGTAACTTTGAAGATGGGAATTTATGCAGCATGTTTTTCTTGGGAGTCCTGTTCTATTTGCCAAATGTGCAGCCCCCTAGTGTATTCTTACATATGTGGGCCTTTTTAGAAGGCAGAATGTTCACTGTTAATAATGTTGATGCTGAGCAGTATTTTGTGATTTTAGTGCAAATAATGATAGATGCTGAGCTATGATGAATATAATAGGGCAGGATAGGGCTCAAAGTGTCTTAAATACATATTTATTTAGATTTAATAAGACTGTTTCTGTATGTTTATGAAATGCTGACTGATTCTTAAACACATGTGCCAAGGATTATCAGCTGTTTAAGAATTTAATGAACATACAGAAACTGTCTTAGATTTAATAAGGTTAGATTTAATATTATCGTGAATTATTTCAAACCTACAAATGATACATTAATTACTAAAGATTAACACTATGCAAAATATAGATATCATATACTGAAGTTAATCCCTAAATTAATGTTTGTAATAATTCATTGGTATTTAATTAACATAACTTTTAACAGCTCAAGTGGTCAGATAAACATGATAATTATTTTGACTTTTAGTCTGAGTCCCATATACTCTTTGGCTACTAGTGAACATTTTCTGTCAAATCACTTGAGCAGAGTATTTCACTGCAATCTGGCTTTTTACAGCAAAGCTACAGGTTGACCTCAGATTCTAATTTTAAATATTAAATGCACTATTTTTATAGCTTTTGGCACCAGAGATACAAGCCCAGATGGATTCCAGAGCTAAACAGATGAATATTTAACTATAGCATCAAGAATTAAGGGCCCTATGCTGGTCTCCACTTTTGCAAGTGAAGAATAGCAGAACCTAACTGTGGGAGCATGGAAGTCGGGGATCAGGCTCTGCAATAGGATGCCTCTTCTCCATAACCGTGTAAGGCCCTTCCATGGGTAGGTACGCCACAGGTATCACATTTCTGATGTGGAACAAACAATCACTGTGTCTCCCACCTAATTTAGAAAAGATCTGAGGAATAAATTAATGCTTCCACTTCCAACAACAACTTCTGCCAGACCCCTAAACACACTCCCATGGGAGAGAGGTCAATGGCCAATGTGCAAGTCCATGGTAGCATGACTCTTGAAGAAACTTTGCCTCTATATTTAGGGAACTGGAAGGCAGAGGACCTCCAGGGACACTGGCAAATGCTGGGCAAATCTGCAAATTTTGGAGGCTGAACGTGCTTTCCACTTCTTTAGAAGGGCCAAACCAAGGAAACTCTCTGAGTCTTAACTCTTTCAATTTCCATGTCTCTACAGAGGAATAATCCACCTAGGGGAGAATCTGGGCCTAAGTTTTCAATAGCTTCGTTAGTGGAAAAGTTTAACTTTATTCAACTAAACATTCTTTTAAAGTTGCTCTCTTTCTTAGGTAACTTAAATTTCCTGGATTTCATTAACAATGTGATGGATATTTTTCTCTCCCTTTAAAAATTAATAATAAATTTTGATTAAGATCTGGACAGACTGACAAATAATTTATTTTACTTTCTTGTCCAATTTTTCAGCATGTTTACTTCTCAACTGCTTCCGATAATTTCTACTAAATGTAAATATTAAACAGTTGCATAATCCCCACACAAAAAAATTGTTGCTATGCCTCTTTTACTAATCTGTTTCCCATTTAACAAACAAAATCTCACACAAACAGAGGAGATATCTGGCAGTGAGCAGAGAAAATTTAAAGTTAAATTATGCTAAATCTATTTACAGCAGTACGTAAGGATTATATTGTATTGATCCAAAACAGGAAAAGGTGGGTCTACTCTGCTTACCCTGATTAGTCTCTGCAGCACACAACAAAGTGTACTTACACTATGGTAAGCCTTACTACAACTTAAGTTTAACTGCTCCCAATCTTCAGGATGACGAAATAAATTTCTGCTTTCTTCTTAGTTCTTAACAGAGAAGTAAAAAATACAGCATTCACCAGAAGGCCACACTATGCTGCTTTGTGGGTAGGACAGCCTCTGGTTATTCTTAAGGAATCTAAACGTGTCATGGTTATTTGCCTTTTTCTCTTTGGTATTACATGCTGTATTCCTACTCTAATGCTTCAAAACTAATTTTCTCTTTTCTCTCCTCTCCCTCTCTCTTCTCTGTCTTTACATACATCTGGAAAGCCAAAAAATATCCTAATTTGCATTCGAAGGGATGCAGCTATATAGTAAGTGCTGGTTAGAGTCACAAATTGGACTTAGGTGGTGTTATGTTGAGGATAGCAACACCTAATTCGCAGGCACTCTGACGCCTAGTGCAATTCGCAATCCTGAGTTAGAAACCCAATACATCTGTATTGGTTTAAGTGCCTAAAGTGGCAGTTAGGTGCCTAAATCCCTTTGTGAATGTAGCCCTACATCTTTACTTTGCTAGCAGAAAGATTAGGTGAGAATCTATTATTATAACCCATGGGCCAAATTCTTCAGTTATGTATACTGGTGGAAATCTGGAGTAATTCCAATTACTTTAAAATGGGAAAGTAGCATTTGGCTCCTTATCTTTTCCATTGATGTTAAAGCCATTTCTGGGCTTACATTGGAACTTACATTGTCTTATTTAAAACAGGTTAAATGTCTGTTTTGTACAATTTAAAATAGTAGATATTTAGTGAAGAATCTTGGAGGAGATTTTCAAAGACACAAAGGGCAGCTAGGTGCCTAAATTCCACTGACAGTCAAATTTGTCTTTTTAAATCTTTCCCCTTGTACACACATGTACACAGAAAGAACACATAAGCCAACGTTTTAGTAATCATCGGCAGTTCAGTATAGATAAAATATACCTTCTCAGACAAAAACAAGGTTAAGGTGGAGTTAAGGTTGAGAATATATATCAGTCATTTAGGGCTAAATATATTACAGGGCATTTGTAATTATTTCAGAGATAGACATTATAAACTCAGGAAGTTTTGAGTTAAGGTTAAATTTAAAAGAAATCCAAATATGTTGAGATATGTAAATACACAGTTAAGGCATCCAAACAATATTAATCCTAGCTTATAGTGATATCATGCAATAATCATAGTGCTTCTGGTCTAAGATTAGACACTTCTCATTTTTAAAGACACATAGGAATCCCCACCCCCCATCTTGGTGTCACAATAGGGCAGTACTAAGTCTGTTTGGGAGCATTAACAGTGCATTTCCATATATTAACATTTTTGGATTTCTTTAAAGTTTAACCTTAACTATCACTCTGCTGGGTATAAATTATAATGCCTGTTTTAGCGATAACCGCAACATCCCTGTAATTTATTTTATCCTAAATTACTAATATATACCCTGAACATTAATTTCACCTGAAAATAGGTTTTGTATGGGAATTTTCTTGTTTTTTTTTAATTGAAAATGTTGTACATGAACACTTAATAAAAAGTGTTCTCTTGCTATCATGTGATATTTCTAATAGTTTGAAGATATCTTTTTTATTTTAATTTTTAGGGCCAGATTCATCAATATGCTCTGGATACTTTATTGCACTCTGGAGAACCACAAACCAGTCAGAGCATACTGACTAGTCAACTGAGTTTAGAGAGACTTTGCATCATCACAGCAGTGCAAAATATGGTGTATACCCCAGTTTCCTCCTCCAAAATCTCATTCATTCCTTTATATACCCATGCACCACCACCCTGAATTTTCCCCTCCTTTCTTAACCACCTACATTCCTCTGAATACACAAACACCCATCTTCCCCAAGCCCACCATCCCTTCTACACCCCTACATTCCTCCGAACACATATTCCCTAGTTTGCACCCATACACCTCATCGCCTATCCTCCTTGTTGAGTAGGCCTGATAGTTTTTAAAAAAGAAATATTTATGAGTATGTACAATAGAAGAAACACTATCTTTCATTACTGAAAATGCATCCGTCAATGGAAGCTGAAGAATAAAATCTCTTTCAGAGAACCCAAAAAGAACTGGCTTTTTTCAAAATGGCCACCATCTTCTACTGTTCTCAATGAGGCTATGGCCAGAGGCCTGCCCTCAGTGAGGATGTCCTCTTATAAAATAGCCATTGTCTCTCAAAAGGAAATAAAGCCAACATGCCTTCAGAGAAGATGGTAACCCTCTATGTCTGTCAGGAGGTGACAGGAGACAGTGTTCGTCTTTGCTAAGGGCATCCTCTGGCCTCTATCGCATTGAGAACAATGGGAGATGGTAGCCAACTGAACCCAGTTTTTCCTGGAATTCTCTGAAATAGAACATTATTCTTCGGCCTCTGCTGAAGAAGAAACATTCAGGTATGAAGAATAACACCAAAACATGACAATTATTCCTAAATAAACAATTTTCAAATTAGACTGCACTATTCCAATATTCAGGATTTTAGATCAAGTATTCAAAAGCTAAGACATTCTAAAAGTTAAGGTTGCAACATTAACTCTGCCATGTTGCTTATATAATCTGGTACAATTTTCATTAATAATAAATACAGTAGAACCTCAGAGTTACGAACACCAGAGTTATGAACTGATCAGTCACCCACACACCTCATTTGGAACCTGAAGTACACAATCAGGCAGCAGCAGAGACAAAAAAATAAAATAAGAAAGCAAATACAGTACAGTACTGTATTAAATGTAAATTACTAAAACATTAAGGGAAAGTTTAAAAAAAGATTTGCAAAGGTAAGGAAACTGCTTCTGTGCTTGTTTAATTTAAATTAAGATGGTTAAAAGCATCATTTTTCTTCTTCATAGCAAAGTTTCAAGGCTGTATTAAGTCAATGTTCTGTTGTAAACTTTTGAAAGAACAACCATAATATTTTGTTCAGAGTTACAGACATTTCACAGTTATGAAAAACCTCCATTCCCAAGGTGTTCAGAACTCTGAAGTTCTATTGTAGTAACGTTCTGCACTGAAAAACTGAGAGAGCAAAAAAAAAAAAAAGCAATGTTGCCAATTGATGGTGCCCAAAGCAATTTTAACTTAATGTGGGCTTTGCTCACGTCAACAAAAAAAGTCACAGGGCTAACAGTCAGAATCCTCAACACCAACAGGCCACAGACCCTAGGAATGGAGCAGCAGAAACAACACATGCTTTTACTAGATGTGGGGTTTAGGAACGGTGGATTTGTATAGTGGCCACTTTTTGTGACCACTGACACTGCAGAGACTATCGCAGAGATTTTTCTTCACAGTATGAAAGGTGATGCAGTCCTTCTCCTGCACCTGGCCTGCACAGTTTTAAGATTCTTTTGAACCTTATTTGGGCAGGTGAGGCATCCAAGGATTTGGCCCAATGAGACTGCCAAACTTCAGTTTTTACATAAAAACTGGTTTGAGTTATGCAAGTTCACAATAACCCACAAGGAGGAGGGCTGAAGTTGAATATTCTGTTAAAACACGCAAGTCTTCCTATATTCGGTTTTTCTAAGGTGCCTATTAATGATCTATTTAAAAAACACGACAATTTTAAATCTTTCAACTTATAAAACACTCTCTCTCTTTAGTAGGGTAGAGATACTGTACACTAAGTTTTAGCTAGCAGCAGTTTTTACCCTAGAATTATTAAACTTCACAAACACAGAGGTTAACGGACTGCCCTGGCATAAGAACACACTTGCAAACTGCATTTACTTTTACAATCTGGGAACAGGTATAAGAAATGTACAAATCTGAATTTTTCATACTGCTCCCATAATTCAAAATAAAATGGGATATTTTAAATAATCAACTTTCAGAAACTGTTGATTAATAACATACTATTAAAGAAAAAGTTAACATCTGAAATATTAGGAGTTGTGGGTTATATGTTGCTTGATTGCCTTGATTTCAATGGGACTATTCATGTAAGTAAGGCTAGCAGAATTTGGTCCTAAATTTGTACAACACATTTACAGATTTAAATAAAGATTTTCTGATGTCACAAAAAGAAAAGGAGTACTTGTGGCACCTTAGAGACTAACCAATTTATTTGAGCATAAGCTTTCGTGAGCTACAGCTCACTTCATCGGATGCATCAAAAGCTTATGCTCAAATAAATTGGTTAGTCTCTAAGGTGCCACAAGTACTCCTTTTCTTTTTGCGAATACAAACTAACATGGCTGCTACTCTGAAATCTGATGTCACAGCATAACTTTGTTACATTGGGCATTGTTAGGATACAGATATTCAGGCCTGTCTGTAAAGGCCCATACTTTAAGAATTTAGGTGTATTCTTATCACTTGGCTAGTTAGGGGTATAAAAGAAAGAATCAAAATCACTGTCTGCCGGTGTAAGAGCCTTCTCGTACTGTGACATTCTGAGGCCCTGTGCTTACGCTAAGATCTTTGGCTAAGCAGCAGAGGCAGCCTTAAGCTGGGAAGCGAATGGTCACATCCTCACATTCCAAACTAGTCACATTGAAATAAGGTGCTATTGGGCTGTTAGGAACACAGTCCTGTCCTGATAGTGCCTATCACCTCCAGAGAAAGGGAAGTGCCTAGAAAATGTAAAAGGAAACTTAGTTTGATAGCATCCTGTCTGGCAAGAACTCACGTATCAATAGCTGGGATGTGAAATCCTCACTTCTGTATTGTTTTGTCATGATAGTTCCCACTTTGCTATTGTTTGTCTGTATAATCTCTGTCTAGTTCTGTGATTGTTTCTGTCTGCTGTATAATTAATTTTTCTGGGTGTAAACTAATTAAGGTGGTGGGATATAATTGGTTACATAATCATGTTACAATATGTTAGGATTGGTTAGTTAAATTTCAGGAAAATGGTTACGGTATAGCTAAGCAGAACTCAAATTTTACTATATAATCTGCAGTCAATCAAAAAGTGAGTGGGGTGTCGGGGGGAAATTGGAATCATGTTTTGCTAAAGGGAGAAATGTGAACAGGGATTGGGGATGGGGAAATTGGGATCATGTTTGGCTAAGGGCAGGAATGGGAACAGGGACACAGGTGTAAGGCTCTGTGGTCAGAGCTGGGAAGGGGGATACTAAGGAAGGAAACTGGAATCATGCTTGCTGGAAGTTCCCCACAATAAACATCAAATTGTTTGCACCTTTGGACTTCGGGTATTGTTGCTCTCTGTTCATGCGAGAAGGACCAGGGAAGTAAGTGGGTGAAGGAATAAGCCCCCTAACAGGCATATGCTCCCCTCCATTCTGTGTAGCACAGGGTAGCAGACGGAATTAAATATAGCTTAGCATGCTGCACAGGGGCCGCTATGCAGCTTCTTCTCCTAGTAACACATAGCCACTATCAGCTCCTTTGGAAAACACACACAGCAGAGCTGCAACTTAAGAAAAAAGGGCATGTCACCTTCAGGAAAGGGTAGTAGTCAGGGAACATCTGTTATACATGGAGTGTTCTCAGTATAAAGAACTGTAACATGATGAAATATGCATCAGAAGTTCCTGCTGCTCTCAGGAGCAATAAGTCTCTTTCACAACATATGAAGCCCACTTGGGGCAGGGAAGTTATATAAGTATAGCTGCTGGGATGAAGGGGAAGCGGTAGCAGGACATGGAAGCCAGCTCAGCTGCCATTTTGGATTTGGGGGTATCTGATAAGTGTATGGTGGCAGAGTACATTGAGTACATGTACATACACATTGAGTATATATACATCAGCATCCCTGGGGTTTAGACCCAACTTGTAATTAGTATTAATCAGTTAATGTTGTTACAGCACTGTGTCTAAGCAAAGCCCTCTATAAATGCTAAGTAGTATTATTATATTACATGGATTCTTGCCTCAGAGCACTCAGCAGTCAAGACCTCCTGCCAGTTCTGCACCACAGCCAGCCAAGCCTCATAGCAGAGAGGATGCTCACTGACAAAAAAGCCTTGGGATTATTCAATGCAAATTTTCCCTTTCTGTGCATTTTAATGTAGGAAGGCAGGATATGGCCCATCATCACATTTTATTATGTACATACTCTAATTATGTAATTTAAATAACTGGATACACACACAAACATAGACACATACTTTTAAATAAAATTGAATTCCATACAAGAAACTATAATAAAGGAAGGGAAAGTTATAATATAAGTCCACCAAACCGAGAACTTTCTCAGAAAAAGGGTACAATCCTGTCCCAAGAGTATAGGTTTTATGAAGTCATCATGAATTCATATGTGTACGCCTAAAACTTCTATTAACAAAAGTAAGCACAACAGAATAGCTGTTTACTACAAAGAAAAATGTATAAAACCTAAAACAATAAGAACTATCTCCTTTTTGGTTGCCTTGTTCCAAAGTTGTTGATCTCTCAATGCCCCCACTTTTCTTTCCATTTACAGAAAGAATCTGAAAGAACATTGTTAGCTCAAGATAAAAATTTTGACACAGAAGTGCTTCATCTTACTGAGCACTGTGAGCCTTTTCTCTGCTTTTCTTGCAGTAAAAAAACACAAAGCTCTACTATGTGAAATACTTATGAATTCCAAGACTTCCAAGAACAAATCACCGCACTATGACTTTGTCCCTGACTACAGCTAAGGTGGTTTCAAAATAGGGATTGCAGGAAAAGGTAGAGAGGCTTAAACTAGGGGTGAGGGTGTGAAGGAGTGGCTGGGGGGGGGACATCTGCATTTTTAGCTTTCAGAAATACATGTAGAAATAAGTATTTACAGTAGAGCTCCCAAACCTTACCCTTTACACCCTGAGTTCAAACACAAGACCTGTTGTTAAACAGTGGTGAGCTTGAGGAATATCCTAGGTACTGATGTGCAAACAAGCACACCAAGCAAACAGCATTTGAAATGGAGTAGTAGTTTATCCAGATCAGGTTTCAATCTCTTCCCCTTTAAGAATTCATCAGCATCAGATAGCAAATTAATCTGGTGCTGAAACTTTGTCTACAAAATAAAAATAAAGATATAGAAGGAAAAATATGGAAATCTTTTCACAACTGACCCTTCAAATAGCAGGTCTGGGAGCCAGTCCCACAGGACAAGTCTTCTTTCCCACAGGCAATGGGGAGAAGGTCCCTGGAGGAGAAGAGCAGACTGGCAGGCTTGGAGTAGAATGGGGAAAGTACAGCTGTCTAGCCTGGCCAACCTCCAGTTAAAAAGGAAGGTGAATTGTTGGGAGAAAAAACAAAGTAGCCTGTAAAATGTTGTCTGACAAAGTGGCATAACACAGCAAATGGTGCATATACAGTGCCCTGCTGTCTGATTATCCCCCCTTTATATTGCAAAGACACATTTCTATTTCCATATAGATACATAAGTACTTTTCGGTATGTTTTGAAAGTCAGTCAGAGAGAGTTTCCCCCTAATTTTTTGCCTAAATAGCTTCATTTAGTCTCTCCCATATACTTAAGTACACTGCCAAAACACCAAGATATCCTAGTGGTGAGCCCAGACAAAATGAAACATGTCCTTGGTTGAAAACCTGGTCTGGATGAACCCAACTCCAGTTGAAACGCAGCTTGTGGTAAGAGTAGATAGAGGTATTCTCATGCAAAGTGTGCTGCTCACTGACTCTTCAACTACTGTAACATCTGCCTACATTTATCTGTTTTATATATAATATAAAGGTAGTAAATAGATAGAGACATTAACCTGACCTCTTCTCCCATCAGAGGGTCAACACTTCATATAATTTTTCTGCCCATTTTTAGCATAGTATCCTCTTCCTCATCCCGCTCCCCCTTTTATCCTACTGCTAGAACTCCCAAAAGCTTCAAAGACTTGAGGGGAGCACATTGGTGGAGGGAGGTAGCTTGCGGGAATTCTCTTGTCTTTATGGCAGAAACCCAGCATAAAGGCTTGGACCCAGCTTCTCAGCAGCAGCTGTTATTGTCTCCTGGCCTGACATCACAAAATGCCATCCGAGAACCTACTCTCAATACGGAATTGAGACTGAAAATGCAGAAATTCAATCTAAAAATTAACTGGTAGACTCAAGTTTAAAAACACAACATGCAAACAAAAAGGGGATTTATTATTAAAGGACTTTTAAAGGGATGGGACAAAAAAACAAAAACAAACAAACCCTTCTTCTCGCAATATAATAAACACACTGTACATCCTCCAATATCAGTAAATAAGAGCTGGATGTCAGACGGGCTCAGGCTTAGTTTTGTTCAAAATATAATTTGGGGGTAAGTTCTCCTATCATATAACATACAGAAATAGATACTTCTCAGAATCATACATTTTAGATGTTACGATAATTTGGACTGGCCTCCTGCATAACAAAGGCCACAGAATTTCATCCAATAATTCTTGCATCTAGCCCAACAACTTGTGGCTGAACTTTGCTAAAATATATCTTTTATGCTTATTGGCCTTACAGGAGAGGCTGCTATGAAATATTAGAGGGGCAGCACATTTGCAGAGACGAGTTCAGATCTATATTTTTGGTCAGAAAGTCTTGGTTTTGGCTTGTCCTACCTTTAAAATCCTTGAACAAGTATTTAGTGCTATAAGCATTCAAAATGGACAGCTTAAAAGATTCAACAGGAAAACTTTTTAAGCAAAAGTGGACTTCAGCAAAGCCATTTGAGTGTTATTATTACCAAAAATGCTAGATGATTGTGTCAAAAGCAGTAATACACCAATGGAAAGTTACAATGTTCAGTCTGTTCAGCGCACCTAGTACTTTCATGAGGAGGACGCGGCCAGTGGTACAGCTGATCAGACTCTCAAGCTTAGAAGTGCTGTTTTCTTGACCAATCTACTGATAGGAACATAAGAACGGCCATACTGGGTCAGACCAATGATCTATCTAGCCCAATATCCTGACAGTGGCCAACGACAGATATTTCAGAGGGAATGAACAGAATAGGTAATCATCAAATTATCTATCCCCTGTCTCCCATTCTCAGCTTCTGGCAAACAGAGGCTAGGAACACTTCAGAGCATGGTTTTGCATCCACGCCCATCCTGGCTAGTAGCCATTGCTGAACCTATCCTCCATGAACCTATCTAGTTCTTTTTTGAACCCTGTTATATTCTTGGCCTTCACAACAGACTCTGGTAAAGAGCTCTACAGGTAGACTATAAGTTGTGTGAATAAATACTTCCTTTTGTTTGTTTTAAACCTGCTGCCTATTAATTTAATTTGGTAACCCCTAATTCTTCTGTTATGAGGAGTAAATAACACTTACTTATTTATTTTCTCCACACCAGTCATGATTTTATAGACCTTGATCATATTCCTCCTAAGTCATCTCTTTTCCAAGCTGAAAATTCCCCGTCTTATCTCTCCTCATATGGAAGCTGTTCCATACCCCTAAGCATTTTTGTTGACCTTTTATGTACCTTTTTCAATTCCAATATATCTTTTTTGAGATGGGGCGACCACATCTGCATGCAGTATTCAAGATGTAGACATACCATGGATTTATACACAGGCAATATGGTATTTCCTGTCTTATTATCTAACATGTTGTTAGCTTTTTTAACTGCCGCTGCACATTGAGTGGATGTTGTCAGAGAACTATCCACAATGACTCCAAGATCTCTTTCTTGAGTGGTAACAGCTAATTAAGACACCATCATTTTATATGTATCGTTGGGATTATGTTTTCCAATGTGCATTACTCTGTATTTATCAACACTGAATTTCATCTGCCATTCTGTTGCCCAGTCACCCAGTTTTGTGAGATCCCTTTGTAACCCTTCACAGTCTGCTATGGACTTAACTATCTGGGGTAGTTTTGTATCATCTGCAAATGTTGCCACCTTACTTTTTACCCCTTTTTCCAGATCATTTATGAATATGTTGGACAATACTGGTCCTAGTACTGAGCCTTGGGGGACATCACTATTTGCCGCTCTCCATTCTGAAAACTGTCCCATTCTCCTATCCCTGGTTTCCTATCTTTTAACCAGTTACTGATCCATGAGAGGACCTTCCCTCTTATCCCATAACAGCTTACTTTGCTTAAGAGCCTTTGGTGAGGGACCTTGTCAAAGGCTCTATGAAAATCTAAGTACACTATATCCACTGGATCACCCTTGTCCACATGCTTGTTGACCCCCTAAAAAATTACAGTAGCTTGGTGAGTCATGATTTCTCTTTACAAAACCATGTTGACTTTCCCAATAAATCATGTTCATCGATGTGGCTGATAATTCTGTTCTTTACTATAGTTTCAACCAATTTGCCTCGTACTGAAGTTAGGCTTACCAGCCTGTATTTGCCAGGATTGCCTCTGAAGACTTTTTTCAAAATTGGCATCACATTAGCTATCCTCCAGTCATCTGGTACAGAAGCTGATTTAAACAATAGGTTATCTACTACAGTTAGTAGTGCTGAAATTTCACATTTGAGTTCCTTCAGAATCCTTGGGTGAATACCATCTTGACCTGGTGATTTATTACTGTTTAATTTATCAATTTTTTCCAAAACCCTCCTCTAATGGCACATCAATCCATGACAGTTCCTCAGATTTGTCATCTAAAAAGAATGGCTCAGGTTTGGAAATCTCCCTCACATCCTCAGCTGTGAAGACCTTATCTTCCTTGAGTGATCCTTTAGCATCTCGATCATACTGGGGCCGCAATGGTTGGTTAGCCGTCTTCCCGCTTCTGATGTATTTAATTTTTTTTTTTTGCTGTTATTTTTTGAGTCTTTGTCTAGCTTTTCTTCCAAATTCTTTTTTGGCCTTCCTAATTATATTTTTACACTTCACTTGCCAGCATTTACACTTCTTTCTAATTTCCTCAATGGGATTTAACTTCTACTTTTTAAAGGATGCTTTTTGCCTCTATCTGCTTTTTTTACTTTGTTGTTTAGCCATGTTTGCATTTTTTTGGTCCTCTTAAACTATGTTTTTTAATTTGGGGTATATATTTAAATTGAGCTTCTATTATGGTATCTTTAAAAAGTTTCCATGCAGCTTGCAGGGATTTCAGTTTTGACATTGTACCTTTTAATTTCTGTTTAACTAGCTTCCTCATTTTTGTGTAGCTCCCCCTTCTGAAATTAAATGGTACCGGGGTGGGCTGCTTTGGTGTTTCTCCCTCCCCCTCACAGGGATGTAAAATTTTATTATGCTATGGTCACTATTACCAAGCGGTTCAGCTATATTCACCTCTTGGACAAGATCCTGTGTTCCACTTAAGACAAAATCAAGAATTGCCTCTCCCCTTGTGGGTTCCAAAAAGCAGTCATTTAAAGTGTCAAGAAACTTTATCTCTGTATCCTGCCCTGATGTGACATGTATCCAGTCAATATGGGGATAACTGAAATCCCCCATTATTATTGAGTTTTTTAAATGTTTACAACCTTTCTAATCTCCCTGAGCACTTCACAGTCACTATCACCATCCTGGTCAGGTGGTCGGTAATATATCCCTACTGCTATAGTCTTATTATTCAAGCATGGACTTACTATCCATAGAGATTCTATGGTACAGTTTGGTTCATTTAAGATTTTTACTTCATTTGACTCTATGCCTGCTTTCATATATAGCACCACTCTCCCAACAGTACGACCTATTCTGTCCTTCTAATATATTTTGTACCCTGGTATTACCATGTTACATTGGTTATGCTCATTCCACCAAGTTTCTATTATACCAATACCCTCATTTAGTATGAGGCACACAAGTTCACCCATCTTAATACTTAGACTTCTAGCATTTGTACATAAGCACTTTAAAATATTTTCACTTTTTAGCTGTGTGCCATTATGTGATGTAATTGAATGGGACTCTTTTTCATTTGACTGTTTCTCATCAGATCCTACGCACTGCAGAAAATTAAGAAACCTTTGGAGCTGAGCATAAAAGCCATACATAAATAATAAAAGCCACAGTGGGTTCTGAGTCTTAAACTAAAATCCCTATTGTTAAAATGATACTGCATTACCCAAATATCTCACGGGGTGTTGGTAACTGATTTGGTCAGAGACAGCTGGCTAGATAGGTCGTTTCCTTGATAAAGCAGCTTTGTTGCTAGCATTTCCCATGGCAACTGCTTACATAAAACTACAGATGCACTTGCTTAAATCACAGAAGTCAGAAAAGGAGTGGGAATACCAGGGAATGTATGGTAAGGAACAAATCTGATAGGGATAAAACCTCATTTATTTTGGGCACTACCAAATAGTTTCTATACTCTATAATTCTAGAAACTGATACCTCTAAATCAGAATGAGAAAAGTCCCTGAGACATCAAAAGGTAAGAGACTCTATGTATAAACAAGCTGGCATTGCTCTGGGTCTGGATCACACTGAATCAGATGAAAGTGAAGAATGGGTATTGCGTGCAAGTCCTGACATACAACAGCAAGGTAGTTTCTTACCTGACCATGTTAGGGGTAACCAAGTTGGAGTGGATGATACTCTTGGACATAAAGATTCTTAGGTGGCGTCAGAACAAGTAGTGCAGTCTGACAGCTATTCACATTCTGGGCACAGAGAGAATGTGATAGAAGATGTTCTGTCCGGGGGGGGAAACCTATGGGAGGAAGCAATGTTGAACAAAATATTTCACAGGTTGTGTCAGTTTTGGGGGGACTCCCAACCTGAATCAGTTTCTCAGCAGAGGCAATCACCAAACTGTGAGAAGGAATTTCTCCACAATCTTCTTGTTTGGATATCTCATTAAACTAGTGCACTTGTTTAACAACCCATCATTCCAAATGGCACGAAAAGCATTGGTGATGGCGTCAGAGAGCAGAAAAGAATTGTGCCTGATCTTTCCTCACTGACCATCAAGGGCTGAATTTCAGCCAATTAAATAGATCCCAATGGCTTTTAATTATCCTGGGGACCTCAGGAATTGTGACAAGGCTGTCAATGGGGAGATCAGAAAAATTCTTGGTCAAAAATTCTGATAATCTCATGCTTACTATTGGGGAATCAATGCAGAGTACTGGATTTTAAGAACAAATTATCACACTCTTGCTCAAAGAGTGGAAAAAATCAACAAACAAGCTACAACAGACTTTAAGGGACTTTGTTCTGTGGACAAACTCAAGAGTTCAGAATATTCTTTGAGATGTTAAAACACTGATAATGTTTTTGTTATAAGATTGCTGCAGGTAGCGCTACTACAGTTAAGATGCATATGTATTTCTGTTGTAAGAAGAAAGAAGTATTATATTTCGGGGCTGATGCTTTAGTATCTCTTATTTTTCTTGCGGGTTCATTTTGCCCCTTTTATACTGGGTAGCCGTGTTGTGTAAATTAGGGCAAAACTGTACCCTCTAGCGGAGAAACCTGGTAAACAGATTATAGGGTTTAAGGGAGTCTCTGACATGAATCTTGAAGAATTTCCTTCTAATCTTCCTCTCAGGAGGCTCCTCTGTCCTTTCTTCTCTCTCAAGAATAAAGTTATTGTTAACTAGGCAACAGCATTTATGCAAACTCCTCCTGTGAGATGTGGATGAAAAGCAAACTTTGATATCATATATTTGAAATTATGATACCACACCTTGTGTTACAACAAATACTGAACAAGGCTATTAGATTCAGAGAGACTTGATCTCAAAAGTAATTTTGACAATAAAATAATAAAATAATTTTATGTAGGAAAAAGTAGAAAAACCGCTACCAAAATAGAAATGAAAATAAACCAAAACAGAAATGAAATAGAAATCCTGCAGCATTCTAACCAGGAAAAGGATTTAAGAGTTATTAGAAAAATATCCAACTTTGTGGATAGCTGCAAGAAATGGAAAATAGATTTCTAGGATGCACTAACAGAAGGATGGAATACAAATTATTTTGCTATCGTACTAGCCATTTTCTAGATACCATTTAGAATATGATTTTCAGTTCTGGTCATCTTTTCCAGGAAAAGATATTATTGCCCTTATGCTTAAACCATTGGCATCAAAAAGAATGATTCCAGTATTTAAAAAATACTATTGGAAAAAAAATACTATGAGCTATTTCAGTTGGAGCAGTGAAGAGTTTCAAGGTAACTTAATAGGAACTATTTAAAGCTGTTAAAAGTGTTTAACAAAGGGAATGAGTTCAAACTGTTCTGTCTGGTGAAAGGGTTAAAATAACTCAGGGACACAGCCTAAAAATGAGGCATAAACAAAAAATTCTGGCAAAACCATAAGCATATTGAATAAGTTGCTTAGTAAGAATAGTGACTCAGATAGCATAAATAAGATTAAAAGACAGCTAGACATTTTTATAGAAAGAGAGGACTGAAGTATATAGCAGGATGGCTTCACTGAAATAACTGAATGGAGACATGATTGTTTAGTACACGAGACTTATTGTTCCAGTGACTTTTTTTAAAGCGTGTGGGTTATTTTTTTCCCATTAGAGGCCAATGTCTAGTTTTGATAAAAATTCTCTCATTTGCAGTTTCTCCCATATTTAATAGTACTGAGACCAGCGCAAAACGAAAAGTGCCACCTGTAGACTTCCCCTTCAAAATCAAACTTTCTCAACAGCAGATGTATTTGGGCTTTGCTCTCCACTGTCTCTTTCCTTTGGTGGAAGCCGAAATGTGAGCTGGGTTGCGCAGATCCCCATATCCAGCCAGAAGCTATTTCTATCCTAGACATTTTTTTTCATAAAATTTCCTATTTTGCTAGCACTGTGTGGCTGTACAGGTGGTAGCATCAGTGTAGATCAACCACTGACATTTAACCACCATGTCGTCTAGACCTGCTCTGAGCCAGATTAGATGACACAGTTGTTAACGTAACAGTAACCAGTTCACACGAGTGTTCCTGCTGCTGCTACCATGGCTGGGTCTGGAGCTACACTTCTGATAGGAATGCTTGGAAATTATATACAAAAGTTTGCAGATACAAACTCAGGCCAAGAGTTTCAAAACCCTAACATTAGGTTCCTGAGTCCATTTAAGCATGGTCTAATATTAAAAAGTGCTGAACACGTAATAATTCTAATTGACCTCAGATCAACAAAAGCAACAGCATTTTAAATATACTTAAACAAATACCACCTGTCTTAAATTTTTGTTACAAATTGATGGTTTTCCATCCTTGAGTGCAACCTAGAATGATGACAGAGCCAGCACTTCTGCTACCACTTTGAGCTCTGGTCTAGACAACTGGTTTTTGGCCACTCTTCCATCTCTTTTACCCTGGAAGACAATTTTTCTTTATGGAAAACAAGATCATTTTCTTTCATTATCTTACTTGTCATATGTCTCCTCCCACAAACTGGCCTTTTCATTCAAAAAACAAAACCCATTTTCTGAAGAGAAAGACTATACCGGTGCAGGTAGAATTATTGAGCCCAACACTGCTCGCATTAAAATCAACAGAAAAACAATCATTGATTCAGTAGAACAGAATTGGGCTTTTGGGCTTCTTTCCTGCAATGATCTCTGCATGAATTGAACCTCTGTGTCCATATGAAGTTCAGTGAAGGTTTGAAACCCTAGTCTACATAACTCCACCATCCATTTTGTTCCTGAAGAACTCACAGGAAACAACAAATATCATTACCCTTTTTAATTACATTTGAAACATAGCTCCCTTTGCCGTCTCTATGTTTACATTTAATTTGTTGTGCAAAACCCCCCAAAACAGATTTGCCTAAATGCCTCCTGCTGACATTCAGCAACAGATTGCACTTAATATTCATAGTTCAATTTCTGTATAAAAAGAAACTGAGGAATTAATATGAGCCAATTGCATGAGTAGTTTTTTGATTAATAGGACCCCTCATCCAGATATGATGACAAATGCAAACTTCCGAATAGCTCTTTGCATGATTACAAAAATAAGCAATACGAATGGTTGACTAAATTTGCTTACTAGTCTTCTTGTATTCTGACCTGTATCTGGCTCATGTGTATAACATGTTGCTGCACAAAATGCAATAATACAAACTCTGTCTTTTAACGCTTTCCTAAAAATGCACCTATTTTGTTTAGATTATTAGAACATAACTTTCCTAATTCCACTTTTTTTTTGTCTTTTGGAATTCCATTGTACTTTCAGGTTACCTGTTATGTTGAAGCCTGGAGACCCTGTCCTCTGTTTTCTATACAAAAACTGAGAAACTTAGATCCATGTTCAAACAGTTTCTTTTTTTAAAAAAAAAAAAAAGTCCAGCACTGCATCTTTATACAGATCAATGTCCAATTATAAGCAGAGTCACTGTGGTAAAAGGTCAGGAAAAAAAATAATCTTTCTGGCATTTATTACTTGGAAAACAAGGCCTTGTATGAGGTCAACCCTCCAATACACACAGAATAAATTATACTGCAGCATTATAAATATTGTACACAACAAAAATTATATTGCAATCTCAACATGATCAGAAAAATGAAGTAGAGTGTGTATTTGCTGATGAATGTGCTACAGATCAGACTGTGCTAGAGGCAAAAATCTAGTTCCAATTAATCATCAATTAATAAAAAGCTTATAATGTATTTCTGCTTAATTATAAATATAGCTTCTCATTAAGAATGATTTAATTAATCAATTTTTAAATATCCTTAACATTGTGAATCACTTTCCACACAACAGACTAAAATGACTAACAGATATGTGACAGTAAATTCAAAAGAATTCAGTTGTTCATTTCCTCATTGCTTTTGAGACTACAAACAAAAAACACAAACATACATGATGCTGGAGCATTCAGTTTGGCTGACATTGTTAGGAAATGTCATATTTATTTTGAAATAGAAGATATCATAATTAGTGAAAAGGCATAAAAAAAAAAGAATTGGACACAGACTTGGAGGCAATAAACATGCTTATTTATCAGAATGTATGCTTATAGAGCATTGCCGCTGTCCTAGTATAAATCATTGTAGCAGCTTAACAGACACTTATCTGCGTCTTTCTTAGGGTGTGAATGAAATGATTATACTGAAAATCGTATGATGCCATTATTTGACACTTTGCTTCTTATATTGCGATGAATAGTGAAGTCAACGTTACAAATAGGAAAATATAGCCTTGAACTGAAAATTTCTTCTGATCCAGTTTTTTTTCCCCCCTGATATCCAAGATCTTTTCTTAAACCTCACTCCAAACTATGTAAAGAATGGAAATGACTAGATGTTATTTTGTCTGTTGTTGTAATCATATCTAATTTCAATTTTCAAGGCATGCCTAGGCAGAAAGACTGTACACTATACATTTATGGAAATGTCCATGAAAACAAAATATATGCTAATAGTTTGGAAAAATACTAATTTTTAATGATTTTTAAAATTTTCTTTGGAATAAAAAAAGAAAGGCTATTGTAGTTTCATGTTTATACTTAAAGATATTGAACATTCTTTGCTCTGGGCCAAGATTTACTGTTTTATCTGATAGTAGTATCAATTCCACCATGATAAACTCCAACTGTAGCACTAATAGGTTTATAATGATTGCTTAAGCTTTACACTTTGTAGGTATTGGAAGCTTCACTCACCTTGCTCAAGTGGCTGGCTTTTAGTTGAAGTAGTTTTCATCTTCAGTGCCTCCCTAACAGACATGTCACAGCAGGAGCCTTTGTTAGTGTCTTGGTCACTGTCAGCCTGATCACTGTCCCCATGCCCGCTGTCCCTCAAGCTGGCTCTTTCTGGGTCCTTGAACGTGGAGCTACTGAAATACATATTTAAAAAAAAAAAGAGAGAGTTGTATTTACTTGTTCCAATTTGAATTGTACTCTCTGGCAAAGCAATTTTGACAAGAATGCAAATGGGGAAGCCGAGAAAGTTATTTAATAGGCCTTACCTTTGAACAAACTGCTGCCTGCTGCCCATGTAATTGGGCTCTGCGGGAAAATTGTCTGTCTGTGAAAGAGAAGGAAAAAAATACGTATAGTTGTACACTGGACAAATCTCCTGCAGAGCAACAAGATTTCCTAGAGGAGAAATAATTAATAATTCAAAAAAATCCCTTAATCTTCAGATTTGTACATTTTAATTAAATTGGAAAATGCTGGCATGTAATTATGTACTCAGAACAATTAAATGATTCCGGTCCACAAATTACCTGCTAAAGTAAACAATGAGGCTATAATAAGTGGTATTCTCTGTCAGTAACCTGACAGATGACACTGTTTATGTTTTTTCATTAGTTAGATATTAAGACTGATGGTTATTAAAGAGGAAAGAAAAAATTACCCAATTTTTGCATATTACAAAAGTGAATTATTCAATAATGCTCACTTTTAACATAGTTACATCATCTTCTGGGATTCTGATGCCCTTATTGCTGAATACAATTTCATTTAAACTAGTACATTACTTCTGAATTGCAAAAAATATAATTTAAGAATCTTTCTGTTAGTGGTTTATGGGTCTTTTCTTTTAAATATTACTGGAACCAAATGCAAGCAGTATGCATATGTTTGATTTTGTCTCTCTAGTTAATTCTCATCAGTATTAATAGCTGTTTCTGAAAAATAGGGGTTGCATGCACACAATAACATTAAATGATTGTTGTTGCCAAACATTCTTTTAAAAGAAGATATTTTATAAAGTCTATGACTAGTGTATT
Organism: Lepidochelys olivacea; assembly: GCF_965140295.1. Taxonomy (NCBI): domain Eukaryota; kingdom Metazoa; phylum Chordata; order Testudines; family Cheloniidae; genus Lepidochelys; species Lepidochelys olivacea. The sequence continues at coordinate 68,319,372 of NC_140411.1, read as the reverse complement.
TTTAGCAGTATGAGCTAAGTAACTGTAGAACAGGAGTATTTAGAGCATCCAGACTGACATGGAGTTCTGCCAAAGGGAACTGAATTCCCCTTGTATCATCAACTAGAGTTCTTTGGGAGAAAGAGACTGTATCTTTCATAAAACACCATATACTATACATTCATACACATCACTTCTTCTTGCAGCTGACTTAGCGACAAAGCTTCTACTGTTTTCTGAAACACTTCATATCACGCCATTATGCTCTGCAGCAATGAGTTCAGGAACAGCATCTAGCGCATAAGTATCAGTAACACAGGGAGCACTCAATTAACGAAGCAGAAGGCCCAAGGTAAGGTTTAATGTTGCAGGACAAGTGTTTACATAAATGACTAGTCGCTTAAATATTTGTTTTCCCTATTCGCTCCCAACTTAATTTCTTAGGTTTGTTTGTTGTTATGTGCAACTGATGAAGATCCACTGTAATAAGAATGATTTGCTGCTGTTTGTAGGTTGTATGGGAAGTTTGGGAGAATGTGACCCTACATCTTAAATCTACTATTCTATGTTGGTTGCTGCGACCAACTATCAAACATCTATCATTCTCCCAGTATATGCAAAATAAACTTAGCTATATAACTTGTGGTGTGTTTTTTTAAACTACAGATTATTTGGGGGAAAAACTACATGCTCTCACCCACTAGTTAACGCAGAGTATTTATACTCTGGGTTTTTTCCCCCTTACTGCTTATTAACTCTTTGGCACAGACAGTTGGTACAGTATTACCAGGCATTTTGTATTAACATTTGAAGCAGTTTCAAATTTCAGATTTGGAATGCACCATACTGTGTATGTTGATTTTAAAATAATCTGATTTTGCACATGTGAGAGTTTACTTTTAAGATGTGTAGCAATGCAAATCATATGTCTGACAATAGAATCAGACTTTTACTCCTCTTTTTTCAAAATAAAATGTTTTAGATTCATGGCTCCAATTTATGGTTCTAGCCTCAAATCTTCACAGTGCTTTTCAAATATAGGGGTTTATATATGCATATAGCAACTGATTTTATTCAGATGTTAGAAGGTAAAATGGATTTCTGCTGTGGGAAATATCATATTCTTAGGTATAACTTAAGAAAACGTAGTCTAGAGAAGAGGAACTTTGGAGTTATGGGTTCTAATCCCAGCTCTTTCATTAGCTTTTTGTGTGACCTTAAGCAAGCCTCTTAGGAGCAGATTTTCAGAAGTGCTCAGTTCTCACTATTGAGGTTAGATTTTGAAAAGTGCTCACAGTAGGAGCTGTAGGGAGCTAAGCACTTTTGAAAACCCAGCCACTTAATTTAGATGCATAAACAGAAGCCGTTTGGTGCTTGGCCCTTTTGAAAACATGATCCTTAATATCTACTATCAAAAAAAGCCTCTGTTAGCTTTTTATTTATATTAAGCTTGCTAGTTAACATGTAGGCTGTAATGTACATATAGCAATAAATATTACAGTTTTTAAAATAGGCATTTAAAGGAATTAAAATAACAATTCTGAAATGGGAGAAGGAAGATAAACTGTTAGAATATTTAAATACCTCATAACATATCCCCAAAACAACCTCTGCTCCCATATGCCTGTTCAATCTCAGCCTATAGACCAGAAATGCTCTTATACTCATGCACCCTACACTATATACATTCTGAAAACAGCCTACCACTGCTCACAAATCACCGCTCATCCCACCCAGCATACTGTTTATAGCCAATAGAACCAACCACAGACTATTTTCTAGATCCCATTCGTCTCAACTATTATTAGCCAGAGACGCTAACCTCTTGTTCTTATCTATACTAATTAGACATTTGCCTTTTCCTAATCTCAACTATCTATTATGTTCAAGAGACCACCCAGAATCAACACTGTTCCCGTCTATCGTTCCACTATGAGGCAAAAAGCTAGTTACCTCATCCAGTATATTTATAGCTCAATATAATTTCCCTTTTTATCTTCCTAAAGTCAAAGATGCTATCTTACAGATACAGTCCACATATTAAATTTAGCTCAATCCACCTTACATCTATTGTCCATGCCTCATAATACTCTGTTCAAACTTTCTATCTAGATTCTTGGAACGGCACCAATCATCACACCATCTTATCACAGACCATACATATCCTCCCAAGGAATAATAACCAAATCACAACAGGCGATTTCTGCAAACTTCTCACCCTCCTTCTTCCGAGGCACTCAGGGTTATGATATTTTAAAAAAAACCCACAATTAATTTCCTTTCCTTCACCAAGGCTTGCACAATACTTACTTATATAAAGGAAGAGAGATAGAGTAGGTCTAGAATATATTACACTTTCATTTGTAATCCATGGGCCAGTGCCAATGGTATACCTGGGGAAAGGGTGTAGATGGCTTTTCTCCATCTTTCCCTTCCAATCCTGGGATCATCTGAAGGTATTTGATCACTGGTGCAAGACAAAACAAGCCATGTTACACTGTTTTGTACTTGCCCCATAGCAGTATTGCCAGTATTCTTGGAGCAATGTGCGTTCTGGCCACACACTCTTCAGTCTCCAATCCCAAGGGGATAGGAACATGGTGCATACAGTAGAATATACCAGATTTGTATGACCTAGTGATTTGCCTACTCCAGGGGAAACCCAGTTGACTGAGTGAGCTAGCTGTCTGCTTTCTGCTGCCAGAGAAGCACAGAGGAGCTGGGAGGGAAGAGTGGCGAAAGGATCTATAACTAACAGTTATAAAACGTCTAATGTTGTAGGTGTTATCGTGTAAAGCACAACCCTGCTAGATGCATGACAGTTTGGTATTTGGCAGCAGAGTTAAAGTTGTTTTTTGAATATTAGATGTGATGTTTTATAAATGAACATCTATTCAAGAAGCTGTATGGAGTGAGTACTTGATTATTTACTTTCCATTTCCATTATTTTAATTTTTTGTATAAATTAACATTCTTTGGAATACATACATTTGAATTTAAATGTTAAAGTGAATTTTAGCTGAAAATACTTTTTCTATGCCACGTTACAAGGGATAAGAAAAACAGGGTTCATAATGGAACCCTAACTGCAATCTTAACTATGGAGCTGCTACCATCAAAGTAAAGGTTAATGACCTGTAACTCAATAATAATTTGACTAATTTTCTTCATATTATACTTAGCAGAAAAACAAACAGTTGGGTGCCATCCTACAATAAGTCCATTGTTACAAAAGAACACACACAATTACTAGATAATCTATGTATAGTTGCAGAACTAAGTATAAAATCCTACTCCTTCAACTCCAGAAACATAGACTTTTACCACTTCTTGGAAACTCCCTACCAATGATGAGCTACAGCAGGGCACGCTTAGCTAGAGGGCAAAATCCTTACATACACTATCCTTACATACACTGTAACCATTATAATAAATACTAAACATTAAGCTTTGAGGCTGAGATTTTCAAAGGCACTTAAGGGAGTCAGGTTCCCAACTCACATTGATTTAAATGATTTGGGTGCCTAACTCACATCGGTTGCATTGACAATCCCAGCCTAAATGAGCAGACATTAAAAAAATTAAAAAATGTAACACTGATGAAAGCTGATATGAAAGATTTTCACCAAACTTCATCTTAAATATTTTCAGCAGACTTATTAGTCATACCACTTTATACCACACCGCTGCAGTTCTAAGCAATGTATGGCTTTTGAAAAACCTACCACCAGCAAAAAGCATTTTGTTGCACTCTGACTGTCCAAAACCTTTCTATGTTATTAGCTGCAGATCTTATTAGTGGCATACTGTATGCCCATATTCCTTGCTAACTTTTGAACTCATTTACATGGAACACACTCATTTATACAGTATAGGATAAGACCTCAAGTGCCACTGGTATCACACAACCAGAGTAACACAGTCAAACTTTAAGAATCAGTGACATTACAACAGCAGAGAATTCAATCTTTTGTGTTTGGAGGAGAAGGAAGATAAAAGGGCAGGCAAACTACACCCCTATTAAACACTATTTATGATTTTAGGTATTGCAATCTAAGCAGTTGCCTTGATCATTTTAATTCTTAGGAAATAATTTATGGGTCAGTTTTTGTCTGAACTAGATGTTGAAAGGATGTTCAAGAATCAGAACTGAACTGCCATTTATAATTATTAGAACTGTCCACAGAACCATTGCATAGTAGGGCCTAGTTGGGGCAGCCATGCTGGCTGCTAGGGAGGTATTTTCTACACCAGATTCAAATATATTTGGGCAGAAAGGTGACTGCATTTTACATGTATTCTGTGATCAGGAATCCCCATATAAGGGGTGCTGGGCAACAGCTACTAATCTGAAGCCTGGAGCAGCCCATCCAAGGGGCTACACTAATGCACCCTGATCTGCTCCCCCAATTGAACAGGCAGATAGCATTACCCACCTTCGCACCAAACCCCCACATCAGCTTTTTAGCATCAGATTTTGGAGATTTTATTTGGAATTCAAGATGTTCACTGAGTAAAATTAACTAACACAGTGCATTAGACAGGGATCAAGCACGGTGATGATAAAGTACTGAAGAAGAACACACATACAAATTCTGCTATTAGTCATAAGAAATGCTGGCCGCATGGAATTTTAAATTGCATGCTGTGGTACACACCTACCTATCCACATTCTGTGATACCAGCTTGGATCTGTGTACTCAGAAGAAATACATTTCAGTACACCAACATTGCATTTGCCTATTACTTACATATGGGGAACTCAGAATTCTCAATTTCCAAATTCACAACCATGTGACCCAGAAATTTGCATGTCCACTAGTTAGGTTCTACTATTTAACTTTACAATGGCTACTACTTACAAAAAGATTAATTTAAGAGAAAGGAAAGGAGGAAATTGAGATAATAAGAGGCTGAATATTAGGAACAACTTCCTAATGAGATCCACTAGAGAGGGATAGTCTCCTACAGAAAGATATGGAAGCCCCACCATTTGAAACATTTTAAACAAGACTGGATACAGCCCTAGATGATGTTGTATTACAGTGAACATTCCTCTAGTGGCAGGGGAGGATAGTCTTGCTGAGCTAAAAGGTCTCTCCCATTTTTAATTTTTGTTAATCCATGCAAGAGAAGAATGTGGGTACTGAAATCTACATTATTTGAAATGAAATGTTTTTAATGTTTTGTAGACGAAGAAGATTTCCACGATGGTTCTAGAGGTTTTGTTCTTTTGGGAAGATTCGCAGGAGAGAGGTACACCCTCTGGGATCCACTAAGTTTGCACGCATCCCACTATTCCGCAGCGGGACAACATAGGGCAACTTCATGATACCTGTGGAAATTTTCCCCTCCAGAGTCATTTCCCTTGGGTATTATGACAGAAGAGTATGATCTGGGTCCACGTTGGAAACATCAGTATGTCCCTTACATAAATATTTAATTTCCAAAGGGGCCTGAACCTTGCCTCTTAATATTTGTGTGCACAAAATCCCACATCTCTGCATCCAAAAGTTTTTACTGGTGCAGATTTGGGTGTTTGTGCATGTGTAGAGCTTCCAATATCACAGATGCAAATTTAAAAGCTGTTTTACAAAATCAGGCCCACTATTACACTGCAATTCTCCAGTCTGAAATCCACTATTGGTACATTTCTCATTAGCTTGCACAAAATGATTAGAAAATAAGACAGAAAATTCAAGCTTGCAACTTAACAGCTCCCTCCCTTGCAAAAATAAACGTCTGAAAACAACACAATTCCAGAAATGTTTAGAGAAACATGGTATTCAAGTATTCTTGACAAATTGTGCCCAGAAACAACTGTCATATTTAGAAGAAGATATATTCTAATATCTAAAAAAGAAGACAAACATTAATCAGATTTATGAATATTAGGCAACTAGAATATTCATAATCTTTCTCAGATTATGTCTCAGAATTACAAGAAGAAGCATGACAGCTGCAAAATGTGTGATTCAATGCAAGTCTATTTTATGTAGGTGTTCATACCTGAAACTACAATAAAACAAAATGTCTTTGCTGACTCTAACATCTTTTTAATTAAACATTAGCAGAAAATGAAATGGAACATCACTCCCCTTTATCAGACTGCCACTTAATATCTAATTCAAACATCTTTCAATTCTTTTTCTGAAAACCTTAATTCCAAGTATTTTCCACCCAGTGAAACAGAGCTCTTACATACTGGCAATCACTTTGCAAGACAAAAGAACTGTTTTCTGCCAAATCTAGTTTTGAAAGAACAGACAATTGTCTTGATTTTGTTAGAAACTGTTTATGTTCTACATGGTACAATTTTCCACAAAGAGAAAGAAAAGGTTTCTTGGTAAATCTGCTGCTGAGTGTGTTTACTTGGCCTGAAGACTTAGTTTTTTATTTCGGTATAAAAACCTTAAACCTCAGACCTTTACCATTAACAAAAGGTATTGGCCCAACAGCGAACAAAGAGTTGTACATAAATCAGTAATGAAGAATTTTACCTATTTGGAGGATAGAATTAAAAAGTGACACCATTCTAGACAAATCTAGGAACAATTGTCCTCTTATGTGCTGTGCTCTCATTTCCTTCTGGAATTGCACCACTGTGGTATATTTTATATTACATATATACATGGCTGGGAAGCTTCACACTTCTAAAATGTGGGTTTCCATATTAGAAAACGTGCAGTGTGCTTATATGATTTTTCCAATAACATATGACATTGTCCAAAAGCATATTTTCATTAAGAAAACACATGATAAACAAGGGCACATGTGAAGATTGTACCACCAGCCTCTGCTGTAGGGATACTGACTGCAGGTTCCTGGTATCATGCATTTCTTTTGCTTTTCTTTTGCCCAAAGGAAGAAGGATTCTTTTCGGGAAGCCATGGATTGCACATTCAAACCCATATACACGGAAAGCAGAGAACAAAAGAATGAGCGATATCCACCGCTCTCTACATCTGATATAATAAACTAGAGCATCACAGATTATCCTGGCCAAATCAGTCCCCAATCCATGTATTATTATTTATTTGCCAAGTTCTTCCAATGGTGTACTTGGCAATTCACCAGACAAAAAAGACGCAAGAATACTTGCCAGGTTTCCCCCTAGCCCTTGTAAAAAGGAAAAGTGAAAGATAGATGGGAAAGGGGATGGACGGATCCTGGCCAGATTAGCATCTGAAATAAAAGACACAAGAGAGAATGCAACCTCTCCATGATCAATTCTTCCCTCCTCAGAGGGAAAGCTCTTTCAGACTAACACATCCCTTTTTCTCCCCATCACTGCAAGAGGAGATACAAGAGACATCTAGCAGCCAAATCTCTCTCCACGAAAAAGAGAAGAACTGGGGAAAGGGTGACAACCTCACTTAGTCCATGACTCCTCTCCTACTAAAATGGCAATCAGAGGGAAGACTTTGAAGGTCCAGCTCTTGCTTCCCTTTGTGCATAATGGAGATTTTTTTTTCACTAGGAGGTCTTTCAGCCTCATTCACATGAGATGTGAACATCTGATGAGAACATAAACAAAGTGAAGGAAAAGCAGTAAGAAAATATTTATTTAATTGTAGTATGACTTCTTAAAATAAACTATTTTTTGGAGAAGGCACAAGAAATGCATATAGAAAGATGTGCCAAATACCACACTGTATAAAGAGCTCTGGCTGAAAATACAATAGCTCTGCCTCTGCTATTGCAGAGCAGAATCAATAAATAAACATAATGAAATTCATGACACATTATTACATTACTCTGTATTGCCTCTATTCATTTAAAAAAAAAAGATGAGCACATTTAAAATAATTCACAACATGTCAAATGCCTGTGAGCATTGCAGCTGAGACTGATGCTTTAAGAAGTATTTGTGAAGTTCTTATGAGGGGACTTGATATGACTTATATCAAAGTTAAGATGGCAGTATGGGAAACCAGAACAATAACTACTTCACTCTAGCCTGCTAGTATAGTTGTATCCAATATATTTTCACTTTTGACCAACGATATGTACTTACTAGAGCCACACTGTCAATAAAAACCACATTAAGAACCTTTGAAAGAGCTTCCATGTCAATTAGGCTGCAGATGCATCCTATTGTTCTAGTTTTCCTGTCAATTTAATATACTGGATCATATTAACAGCACTGACTTGTCAATAATGTAGATCTGAATCCTATTAATAGAGTTATGCTGCCAATATAATCGGCTTTCTATTTATTGAGCTCCCCAGTATTTGGAAAAGCTGTGAAATGGGATTATAAGGTTATGTTGTGTACATCTGTCTCTACACTATGTAAAATATTTCAGGAATTTGATCCCACCAGCTGAAGAAACACCTGTCTAATCATTTTTTCCCATCACATGAACTTCAGACAACAGAACAGCATACCATCACTGAGAGGATATTAAATCACGCTCACTTATCACAACACGTTTCCTGCTTGTTCTAAGTAACCCTGTAATTTTACAAGACACTCTACCTGTGTGCTACACATGCAGGAGAAGTGCTACGGGATGTGTGTGTGCTATCCCCCCTGCATGAGACAGCATCTGTGCTAGGAAAAATACAAGGAAGGCTTTGAAACTAAGCATGCTTTAGGAATGAATATCTGAAGCGCTATGTCATTTCAGTGCTTATTTAGCCTCTGTGTCATGCTGTATAATCTTGGTGTGATTGGAAGTTGTAAGTATAATTTTAGTGTAACATGGACCCCTGGAAATAATTAATAAGAGGTAGTAGTTCGTGCATAAAATAACAGTGAAAAGTTCAGCAAGCCTCCTATTTAACAGAAGCCTTAATGAAGTTGAACATTAGTTGCTTTTAACCACATTCATATTAAATAACTACTTTGACTGGATTAGCAGAATATACAACAGACCATTAAAACCTGATTATAATTTTTTTTGTTAAAACTGCACAAAAATAATTGCATTAAAATGTACTGGACATTGCTCTTATCAAATTAACTCTGACTTGAAAATATGGATTTAAAAATTATAGTCCAAAATGACAGTTAAAGGTCAATGAATCAAGTTTCCAATTACATTTTCTGGTAGCAGATGGGTGCAATGAAACCTAATGATTGAATCTGAAATGCTTTAACGGATCTTTTATCTATGGCTCTCACTATGTTGAATCTACCTTAGCATTCCAAACAAGATGTTATGTTTACTACAACTAACTGACTCAGCTACAATTAAATGACTAGATGATATCTGCACCACCTTATCACTGTATCAGCTTGCTCCAGGACTAGTGAATCACAAGCAAGAAGAGATAATACATCTTTGATATCAAATTTGATACCAACGCCATCCTGATTTACTTATTAAATGTTAACACTGAAAGTTAAACCAATTAAAATTATATACAAGCTGACAAAAGCAAGGATATTAAAAGTTAAGTAGACAGTCCAAGTATTTTTGCATAATTAAAAAAATATTCTTCTTCCTCTCCCCCTGTTTGCAACCCTCCCTTGGAACTATGAAAACCATCTCTTTATCTTTTGACATTTTTCTTTCTACCATGCACACTGGTTTTACAATGCTCATGAATGCTGAGCTGGGGGCATTTTATTTTTAATTTTGAGTGAAATTCCAACGTTCTTACTCAAACTTCCACTTGAGCAAGCAAATACTTCAGGAATTGTCCTATTCTTACTGTTATTGTTTTCCTTTTTTTACAAGCACTGAACACGTTTTCTAGGGGGAAAAAATCTATAAAAGCAACAGTATATGGTGGGGGGGGTAGATCAAAATGTGTCCTTTTATTGGTATACTATCCTGAACTCACAGTATACTGATGGGGGGGAAACAGAGACATTCTGTTTTGAACGTCTTAGCTTTATTCAGTTTGTTTCAACACCTTAATTTGCTGTTTATATAGTCTGGGGATGCTCCCTTTCCATCTAAAGATAATGGCAAAATTCACATCAAGCCTTATCCAAAGCCCACTAAAATAAACTGATGTTTTTTTCCACTGTCTTCAGTGTGCTTTGGATTAGCCCTTTACTTCAGCTGAAGCAAAATTGAGTACTTACATCGGGATTATATTCCCACATACATATAAACTGAATGCTGCAGAAAGTTGCAAAGGCGCAGGAAAAAGATTACAATGGGCTCTTACGTGAAATGATGGGTGAAGGAACTCCTGTACAGTATGTTCCACCTCCCCATATACACTTGCAGATGCCCTTCTACACAGACACATGGTTGGGGTTCAGTGGGTTTTTGCGGGTGATGATAGGGAATGGTGAATGACCAAGAGAGCAGACCCTGTATATGACATGTTCTACTCCAAACCCAGCAGATTTCCAAATGTAAATCTGCACAGGTGTTAGTACTCTGACTCCATGCTTTGTGTCCAGGGGAAGTCTATGATATAGTATAATTTTAGAGCCATACTGCTAGGGGCAGAGGACACAAGTGAGCAGGGCATTGGACCTGCCTGTCGGTGCGATACTTATGAAATATACAGAGGCAGATCTGCATTTTCCCACAGTTCTTTCAGTTGCCTTCTTCTTTAAATTGGTGCCCTTCACCTGCTTCTGGTACTTTAGGAGTTGCTAAAGAGCTTTCAGAATATTTTCCTCTTTTGAAGATTTTCTTCGAGCCAGTCAGAAATTAAACCTTTAATTTTATTTAATTCTTCACTGAAGGCCATGAACTCTACATTTACTTCTGTCTGGGTTACTATTTATTTAGGTTCATGTAACTATTTATTTCAACATTTTAAAGTTGTTATTCATGTACGTTGGTTCATGGATATGATGGTCTATTCTCACGTAGATATAATTACCACGAACTAGCACTAGTTAGAGTCACATCCTCTGTATATGGAAACAGCTGCAGAACTGAAAACTGAAACTACAATGAAGGAACACCAAATTATCGAATCTGATGACATCATATGCCTGTGTGACGTACATCTGCAGTTGTAAAATTTTGTGATGTTGCTTTATTATCTATGACATAAGATAAATAATTTAGGCCTGCACAAATTTAACAAGAGGTTATGTCCTTAAATAAATGTTTGAATCATTACAGTAATGTATCTTCACATAAGCACTGCCTCTCTCCCTGTAATACATTGCCACAGTTGTGGAGGCTTTGAAGCTAGAGCTGCTTGGTAAAGTAGAGAGAGGACAGCTGAAAAGGTATTCTCTGTAAGGAGCCTGGGATTCTGGAATGCCCTCCTGCCCCATTCCAAAATAGCATGGATTTTTGTCAACTTTCAGGGCAGAGCTGCTGGGCCCATTTTTTTCACCTGGGGATGGGAGACTGATGTACAGGCCAATATATGTGATTGTTAATATCTGATTATAAGCAGCTGCTTGATACGAGGGTGAGTTGACTGAACTGGTGGTTTGATTTTATAATTTATTTAAGTGGCAAGGCACTCAGAGCCATCATATGGATGCTTTAATCAAGAATAAATAAATCAATTGATATTGTGGTGTGATGTATAAACCTATTTTTTCCCCATGGATTTTCAATTAATGGGCTGTAAAGGCTCTAAGGAAGCCACTCCAACCTGCTGTGTTTGTGACAATGCCCAAGTCAAAAAAATGCCCATACAATCAGTTGAGAGTAATGAAACAAACAATTCTTTTGTCAAAAAAATCCCAAATCACAACAGCAACAATGAAAAATAAAATCAAACACACACAACACGTGAATGTAAAGAAAATGGACACATTAAGGGTTCCTTAAATTGCTCTCTTTGAACACTAATAAGGCACTAATCCATAACACAGGCTAATGCTGCTCCCTGCAGGTGGACTCATGAGCCCATGTGCAGCCACACTGACTTCAACAAGGGCTCGATTTGGAGGCAAGAGTTCATCTGTGCAGAGCTGTGTACAGGCTATGAGCCTAACCACCCAATCTTGAAAATACCTATGCACACAAGTAACTTTACTCAGGTAAGTAAAGTTCATTAGGACTTGAATAAGACTACTCACATGAGTAACTCCGGTGGATGTTTCAGGATCTGGTCCTGGTGGCCCACAGACATTCCACTCTAAAGAAACATGGAAGTTTGTCTACCATTGTGGACAAAACAAAAAATCCTATTTGAAACCATCAATATTTTCTGCAATCCTAAAGGCAATATGTGGCCCTTCAGTTCACACACTATTACATCAATTTTACTATATGACTCTGAGAATGATCCAGCTATTGTACTAAAACTAAACTTGTTTGTTAAAATCTGGTCAGGGATAAAATAATAACATATATCCCAGTCCTGTTTCTACTGAAGTAAACTTTACTGGCAAAACTCCTATCAGTTTCCCATGCAAGCAGAATTGGGTTCTCACTCCTTGCCTGAGACCTTATATGTCAAGTTTCAATTTGGAGAGAATTTTTTATGGCAGTGCTATAGAGCCCTATTTCTAGAGATTTATAATGGAAGTGCTGACTTAACCTTAACCACAACATTACGAACAGTAATAAGCAGACTATACTAAACTACTAGCAACCTTAAAAATTCACAAGGAACTGACAGACCCTGGCAAGAATTAATCTGCCATTTTCACATATCTGCCCAAGGGAGGTATTGTAATTGCAAAAATTTACTCTTAGACTGCTGAGACGCATAGTAATTATGTTTCTTTTTTTAATAGAAATAGCGACAGGTGGTAACAAATTGGGTTTTAAGATAGGGAACTGGGCACGTATTCTAACCCAAATTACTATGTAATTGTCTTGATTATAAAATACTGTCGAAAACCTATTGCTCAAAATTTAAATCAGAACAAACAGTCTCCTTTAAATGTATTCTCTCCTCCCCTTGCTACTCAGCATGGGTACCCATTTCTTCATTTATTGGAATCAGCAAGACAAACACAACTGCAAGCAATCCATAATAGATCTTTGCCAATACGAGCCAAAATTCCTGCAGCTTGCATTTGTTTAACCGTAGCAGTTTTAACTTCTTGTTTTAATTTCATTCAAGGATAAACAGTAGCCTTACAGATCAGGTCAAGATTTGGAAAGCTAGCCACTAATTATTAGGATTGTTCTGCCAAAAATCAAAGTGCAGGGGATGCGGGGAAGATGCTAGTGTATAATTTTTAAATGAGCTGAACTTAAAAGTTCTATTCAAGATTCTGGAAGCAGAAACACACATTTAAAATTGCTTACTTTACTTCTGAAGAAATCTTTATTTCATGACAGTCACATTATTGTGTTAATGAGATGTATACTGTTGAAGAGACTTCATATATAATGGGTGGTCAATGAATAAATAATAAAGCAAATCCATCCTGTTAGTTTTAGCACTATTCAATATTCTATTCTGCCAGGCCTGCAAAGAAGTTACAGGTGACTTAAACAGATAGAATACATTTATGGACTTACATAAAGAGAGGACTATACTTCAAAAGAAACATAAAACATTTTTCCCCCTTTTCTACACACTGCCTACATAGTTGACTGATTTGTTCCTTACCTTGAAGCTATGGCGATGCAAATTACCGTGTGTTTTTTAATACCTAATGCTGTTAATAGAACCGATTGAGTGCTGATTACTTCACATTCCACATGATTTATACCTCCTCCTCATCATTATTCTCAATACTGAAGGTTGATAGTTGAATACACAGTTTTAAGCAGGATGTTTAACTGCAACTATGCAGTAGAAAGGGAGGCCCTTCCTTCATTACACTTTTGCCCCAGGAAAACATGACAACAGAATCTGCCTCTAAACCTGTTGCTTTCTCCTTTGTTGCAAGAGGGTAAAGACTGACAACATCTTCTCCAGGACTGCTTAACAGTTCTTTACAGGTCATGTAATACATACAAAAAGCCATTAAAAGTGCATTAACTAACATTCTTTTCCATTCAAGCTGCAGATATCTCTTTTTGAAACACATTCCATCCTCTTCTCTACCACACACACACACACACACGCACACTTATTTTGTTTGAAGTGTGGCCTAGATACTGAACCAGTTTCTGAGGTTTTTGTGATTGCCATTTTTAAAGCTTTTAAATCCACTATTTCCCAAGCACTCCAAATTCCACTATATTCTTATTGTAATCTGATCCAGTGAAATGATGAAGAGATCAGTAAAGAACACACTGGGTACTTTACAGCTGTGGCTGGATAATCTTGCTCATGATCATCAAAGCAGGATTGTTTTATGATCTTCAAATCTGCATATCAAATTACACAAGTGTATGCAAAACAGCAAAAACTATCAAATATTCAGTCATCAGGATTATCTCAATAGAGCACTACAGAGTGCAGTTTGAGGGAAAGTGAAATGAACAGCTTTTGCAGCTTGGATTCAATTTTGGAAGATGCCACAGGGAGGGATGCTGATAATAAAGAATCACAAATTCTGGGCCCAATTCTACATATATTGACACACGAGCAACTTCACACACAAGTGATCCCATTTAATTCGATGGATCTATTCCACTGGTGGGCAACCTGCGGCCCGCATGCGGCCTGTCATGGTAATCCGCTGCTGGGCCACCAGTTTGTTTACATTTGCATGGCCGCCTGCAGCTCCCAGTGGCTGGGAACGGCGAACCACGGCCACTGGGAGCTACGGGTGGCCATGCAAATGTAAACAAACTGTCTGGCAGCCCAGCAGAAGATTACCCTGATGAGCCGTGTGCGGCCAATGGGCCGCAGGTTGCCCACCACTGATCTATTCTCATGAGTTAAAACACTTTGCTGAATAAGTATTTTCAGAATCAGGCCTTTTGACCTCTAATACCAGTGCAGTTGTTCTATTTAAGAAGTTGTCATATCTAAGGAGGTTAGTTTTCACAGGTCTTGGAGTTAATCATAAACAGATTAAGGGCATGATCCTGATCCACTAAATTAATGAAAAAACTCTCATAACTTTCAGAGTAGCAGCTGTGTTAGTCTGTATCCGCAAAAAGAAAAGGAGGACTTGTGGCACTTTAGAGACTAACAAATTTATTTGAGCATAAGCTTTGTGCAAGTTGGATCCAAGTGTTTAATTTGGGGTGCAGTAAAAAAGCTATAAAAGACCATTTAAGTTAACAATCTTTGTGTTTTAGAGTTTTATGGCAACTCTCTTCTAAATTAAATGACCTTTGCAGTTTTATACAATTAAACTTCTGGCAGTTATGACAGCTCCTAATGCAATTCTGTGTACTCTTGCTCAGTTTTTATTGAATTGTAGCCACAACAATTCTATCCATAAGTGGTTGCTTAGCAATCAGTAGTGATCCAGGCAGAAATATAATAAGTAAAGATATTGACTGACATACTCTGTGTTTGAGTCACGATGTTCATTGAAAAACAAAAAACACCAAGAATGAAAGTTGAAAACAAAATGTATAAATAAAAGACTAAGTATTATTGCTTTTAGGAACAAATTATTCATTTAAAAACTACAAACTGTGATTCAAGTCAGTTAAATATAAAGATCCTTAGCTATTATTAAAAATACATTAAAATCCTTCAAAATGTTGATGAAGCCATTATTTACCTTTTGTTTTTAATTCAATTGTCAAGTGTGTTCTGAATGGTTTTAAAAACAGTATATATCTACAACGCAAGGAAGAGTTTATAGCTTTGAAGACTTGAAATTGATTTTTAATGCAGCAGCTTTCAAACACTACAAAGGCTGCTCTTCACTGATAAAGACAGTAAACAAGAAATAGTCCTTTAAATGTTCCCTTTAATGTTTTTCTTTAATTAAAAATCAATCAAAAACATTGCAAGTTTTTAAAAATGCTTCAGGTTTTTGACACACAATGTGTTCAAAATAAAATGGAAACTTATGATTTGTTACTTTTGTTTACTTGTGCTATTTTATATTTTCTTTGCTTTGTAAACATTGGTAATCAAGAAATAAAAAACACATAAAAGTAGTTTATCACTGATCACAGCTATTTTTATTGAATCGAAACATAACAAAAATAAGATAAAACTAGATGTTATAAAGCTAGTGAAGCAAAATGCTTTTAATACCTTTAAATTATTTTAATGTATTCCTTTCCTTTAATCAGACCAAAGCCTATTTATGTAGATTAGTTACATCTAGAGTCTCATTTATCCAACCTGTATTTATCCTTTGATCACAAAGCTTGTTAACTTAAATGGTCTTTTATTGTTATGATTCGTTTTCCCATAATTATGCAGTTTAACTGCCTGATTTTTTTTGAATAAATATATGCAAACGCGCCAATCATATTCAGCAGTGTTATGCTAGATGCTCAATGAACTGTAAGAGTCATTTCAATACAATAAAACTGTCTGGAAGTGTTCCAGGGCAAGGATTGCAAATACCAGTAATCATAGTGTCACTGGGACTAGAACAAGCAAATCTAAGTGTGTCATACATATATCAATACATTGTCTGAAACACTGTCTGAAACTAATTTCACATGTCTATCACTGAAAGAATTTACAATTAATCGATAAGATGTGCCATCCACATAGCTGAAATTCTGCATTTATATTTTCTAACAATTCTCTCTTTTTACACTTAAAAGTCTGCTGTCCCATGCATTGAAGACTGTAGCACACAGTCACAGAGCACACTGATGTCATTAAAGCCTTTTGTATTAAAGATAATTTATTTTAAGTAATCAGAGGACATCTCCTTTACTACAATAAATTGACAGTACATCAGCATAGGACTGATTAACTTTAGAGCTGAAAAAAGAGACATCCTCTAACTGAAAGTAAGTGACAGATGAACTGATCTTTATACTGACTGTCCTTTTGCACAGGTAGCAACACTAACTGGTTGAAGCAATTCACCAATAGAAATAGATGCTTCTGTTGTGACCTTAATAAAGCATGAACTGTATGCTGCAGCCTCTGGGATTTATATATAAAATATATTTGTGTTTGGGAAGGTTATATAAATCACTGCCTAATATCCTAATTAACAGGTGTATATGTATAAATTTGCTTACTCTTCAGTGTAAATACTTAACAGTGGAAATTTTATACAAAATGCTTAATGCTGGCAGAATGCGTGCAATACTGAGTCCCATCACTTCAGAACTACGAGAAAGCCAGATCTACTAGTTTCTCCCTTTTCCTAACTAAAAAAACAAAATGGTCCTTACTCTCAAAAATGATATTTACTCCCAAAAAGATGTTGCCAGGCTCTCCCTGGAGCATTTTCCTGTCCACGTAAGAAACTGCATTCTCATGAGAGGCAGATTTCACTCATTCCTTATCTTTTGGTACCCTCTCATCACGAATTTTACCACCTCTGTTTGTACAATGTAAGCACTGATATGACTGAAAATATAAAGTCCTCAAGCTACTTTCTGGGGGAAAAAAATATGTCCAAAGTATTCTCTTCCGACCTCCTGACATCAAAATACTGCTTCTGTACTAGTAGAGATAAAAAAGGAACTGTGTTTCTGCTCTGGTCAACAAATCATTGTTTAAAGATCCTTTCATGGAAATTCTTAACTGTTGCACAATATTTTTTCCTTTCATCTAACACAGACAGATACTCCTCAGACCTGAAGAGTTTGTTACCTCCAAAAAGCAACACAGCTATGGGTGTTCTTTTGTTTATTTTCAAGGCTTCTGACAAGTGAAATAGACTGACATGG
Organism: Lepidochelys olivacea; assembly: GCF_965140295.1. NCBI lineage: Eukaryota > Metazoa > Chordata > Testudines > Cheloniidae > Lepidochelys > Lepidochelys olivacea. Next base: position 68,301,820 of record NC_140411.1, on the reverse strand, counting down.
ATTTGTGTAATACTGCCTGAAGGGTTTGGTACAACATTTTTACTTTTGCAACAGAATTAAGGGAAAGAGATGGTTAAGTGTGGCTTTTTTAAAATATAAAGGTGAAAAATTACAAAGTGTCTAAAATTCACTCAGGGGGAGAAAGTGGCTATAAAGAGAAACTGGAGCTTCTTCATATTTTTAAAAAAAAACCTCAAGAACTGATTTAGGGTCCACTTTTGTGATCCTTAATCAAGTAAAACTCCATTCATTTTCATTAATGTTTTGCCTGAGTAGCAACGGCAAGATTTGGTCTATACTTGATTATTTGCAGGTGAGAGCTGCAAATACTTTAAATTTACATAGTGAAAATTTTTCACAGAGCTATATTTACCACATTTTAAAAATAATAGAATATTGTATATATGGTTTAAAACAAATACAAATATTTGTTTATATAATATAATAGCAAAAAGTGTTCTTTATGAATAGTTCAAAGGGAGTCTTAGATATCTCTGACCTTTATATCACTATAATTATTAATTCATTATTACTATATTATTTTCAACTCCAAGCCATAAATTTGGACATTTAAATTATTTTTAAAAAGTTAGATTGAAATCTCCCCAATTCTTCATTAGAAAAGGATTCTGCACCATCGTGCACAGGCTGGTCCCATTATATCTATCTATCTATATATATTATGTATATATGAGCAACTTTCCACATCTGCTATGACAGACGATTTTTATGACTGAGTTCTAAATATAAAGGACCAGAGTCCGCCACCCTTACTCACATTCCATAGAAACCTTAGTAGGAGGCTTGATTTTGCATCATTGAAGTCAATGAAAGTTATACTGTTGTCTAAAATGGAAACTAGATTCCTTGGTGTGAAGTTTGACTGGATTCAATAGGATTATGTGTCGAGTAAAACAGTACTTAATGTAAGGGTGGCAGAATCTGGGCCAAAGTTATTGGTAAACCAAAAGTTAACTCTTCAAGGGATCAGTTGTACAAACTTTATTCATGCTGGTAATCACTTATTCACCTGAGTACTTCCATTGAAATCAATGAGACTACTCATGTTAAGTGACAGGTTTCAGAGTAACAGCCGTGTTAGTCTGTATTCGCAAAAAGAAAAGGAGTACTTGTGGCACCTTAGAGACTAACCAATTTATTAGAGCATAAGCTTTCGTGAGCTACAGCTCACTTCATCAGATGCATATCATGGAAACTGCAGCAGACTTTATATATACACAGAGAATATGAACCAATACCTCCTCCCACCCCACTGTCCTGCTGGTAATAGCTTATCTAAAGTGATCATCAGGTGGGCCATTTCCAGCACAAATCCAGGTTTTCTCACCCTCCACCCCCCCCACACAAATTCACTCTCCTGCTGGTGATAGCCCATCCAAAGTGACAACTCTTTACACAATGTGCATGACAATCAAGTTGGGCTATTTCCTGCACAAATCCAGGTTTTCTCACATCCCCCCCACCCCCATACACACACAAACTCACTCTCCTGCTGGTAATAGCTCATCCAAACTGACCACTCTTCAAGTTTAAATCCAAGTTAAACCAGAACACCTGGGGGGGGGGGGTAGGAAAAAACAAGAGGAAACAGGCTACCTTGCATAATGACTTAGCCACTCCAAGTCTCTATTTAAGCCTAAATTAATAGTATCCAATTTGCAAATGAATTCCAATTCAGCAGTTTCTCGCTGGAGTCTGGATTTGAAGTTTTTTTGTTTTAAGATAGCGACCTTCATGTCTGTGATTGCGTGACCAGAGAGATTGAAGTGTTCTCCGACTGGTTTATGAATGTTATAATTCTTGACATCTGATTTGTGTCCATTTATTCTGTTACGTAGAGACTGTCCAGTTTGACCAATGTACATGGCAGAGGGGCATTGCTGGCACATGATGGCATATATCACATTGGTGGATGTGCAGGTGAACGAGCCTCTGATAGTGTGGCTGATGTTATTAGGCCCTGTGATGGTGTCCCCTGAATAGATATGTGGGCACAATTGGCAACGGGCTTTGTTGCAAGGATAAGTTCCTGGGTTAGTGGTTCTGTTGTGTGGTATGTGGTTGTTGGTGAGTATTTGCTTCAGGTTGCGGGGCTGTCTGTAGGCAAGGACTGGCCTGTCTCCCAAGATTTGTGAGAGTGTTGGGTCATCCTTTAGGATAGGTTGTAGATCCTTAATAATGCGTTGGAGGGGTTTTAGTTGGGGGCTACAATACCCACCTGCAGAAGTAAAGAAACAGATTGATAGAGCCAGAAGAGTTCCCAGAAGTTACCTACTACAGGACAGGCCTAACAAAGAAAATAACAGAACGCCACTAGCCATCACCTTCAGCCCCCAACTAAAACCCCTCCAACGCATTATTAAGGATCTACAACCTATCCTAAAGGATGACCCAACACTCTCACAAATCTTGGGAGACAGGCCAGTCCTTGCCTACAGACAGCCCCGCAACCTGAAGCAAATACCAACAACCACATACCACACAACAGAACCACTAACCCAGGAACTTATCCTTGCAACAAAGCCCGTTGCCAATTGTGCCCACATATCTATTCAGGGGACACCATCACAGGGCCTAATAACATCAGCCACACTATCAGAGGCTCGTTCACCTGCACATCCACCAATGTGATATATGCCATCATGTGCCAGCAATGCCCCTCTGCCATGTACATTGGTCAAACTGGACAGTCTCTACGTAACAGAATAAATGGACACAAATCAGATGTCAAGAATTATAACATTCATAAACCAGTCGGAGAACACTTCAATCTCTCTGGTCACGCAATCACAGACATGAAGGTCGCTATCTTAAAACAAAAAAACTTCAAATCCAGACTCCAGCGAGAAACTGCTGAATTGGAATTCATTTGCAAATTGGATACTATTAATTTAGGCTTAAATAGAGACTTGGAGTGGCTAAGTCATTATGCAAGGTAGCCTGTTTCCTCTTGTTTTTCCTACCTCCCCCCCAGGTGTTCTGGTTTAACTTGGATTTAAACTTGAAGAGTGGTCAGTTTGGATGAGCTATTACCAGCAGGAGAGTGAGTTTGTGTGTGTATGGGGGTGGGGGGATGTGAGAAAACCTGGATTTGTGCAGGAAATAGCCCAACTTGATTGTCATGCACATTGTGTAAAGAGTTGTCACTTTGGATGGGCTATCACCAGCAGGAGAGTGAATTTGTGTGGGGGGGTGGAGGGTGAGAAAACCTGGATTTGTGCTGGAAATGGCCCACCTGATGATCACTTTAGATAAGCTATTACCAGCAGGACAGTGGGGTGGGAGGAGGTATTGGTTCATATTCTCTGTGTATATATAAAGTCTGCTGCAGTTTCCATGATATGCATCTGATGAAGTGAGCTGTAGCTCACGAAAGCTTATGCTCTAATAAATTGGTTAGTCTCTAAGGTGCCACAAGTACTCCTTTTCTTCCTGTTAAGTGGTCACCAACATGAGCAAAGCTTCAACAACTATGCAGCACATAACAGTCAATGGGAGTTTTACCCAAATAAGGACTGAAGGATCTCGCCCTTAGTCACTTATTTTAACTGCACTAACTTTTTTCAGCTTGTATATGTCTCTGTTAACAGAAAACAAGTCATACAGAGCCCTTGATCTTCTTAACCAACTAGCTAATGAGGATTTTTATTTTGGAGGCATTGTTGTTGTTCCCTACTCCCAGTATCTGCATTTTCTCCTCCTGACTCGTAATTTGTCTCTCCCTTTGGTATTTTGTATTGTTTAACTCTGTAATGTTTAAACCCACAAATCATTTTGGAGTATAGGGCCTTAGATTGATCTCACTTATACCTGCATGGATCAGGCTTAACTACAGTGAAGTCAACGGAGTAACACTAGTGTAAAATGTAGGAGAAAGGAAGATCAGAATCAGGCCCACAGGGTCTATGACAGACATGGTACAAAAGAGGGGGAGCCTGATCCTGCAGCCATAACCCACATTAGTAATCCCAGTGGATACTATGTGGGATATGGTTGCAAGATCAGGCCATAAAGTACATGTATTTTATGTAATGGTGTTATATTCAAATAGAGTATCTGTTGGGCAGAAAGGAAATATTTATTGTTGTGCAAATATAAAGAAAATGTCCAATCCTGCAGTTCTTACGCTGGCAATACTTGCATTGAAATTAATACACTATGAAAAATAGGCCTAGAAGCTTTAGAAATGTGTATACTGTAATTATACTCAGTGCAATATATATTTACAAATCTCAAACATTTAATAGGGCTAATTTACATTATACCTAATTTAAACATACACATTATAAAAACTATTGTAATACCTCTCAGCCAGATAGCTCTGACATGAGATCAGATGTTAGTCTGGTAGTTTTTTATTTGAGTTTAGAAAATACAGTTGGTAAATCCAAATGCCTGGGAAATATAATGTCCAAACTGCAAGCCTGCAATTGTACAGAACTTCCACTGACTTCTCCTACATTCTCCTCTCAATACATGTCCTAAACTTCCACTAGCTCTATTAGAAAAATTAGCTTCTGCATCAGACGAAGAATATTCCCCCTTTGCAAAGGATATAAAAACCAAACATAATGTGAGTCTTTTGAGATTGGAGTTCTGAATTCTGGGAATGAATGCAATTTGTTTTTTAATTATTTCAGTTCTCCTGATATTACAGTGTCAGCATGTTTCATTCTGCAACACTGCACACTGAAGTTTCTTAAAGCAAACAATAGAACAATAGTATATTTGAAGACATAACAGCATGAATACAGCTTACAGAGTTTTTTTTCCCCTTGAAGTCTATTTCTTCTCAGATACTACTAGACACCTGGTGATGAGGTTGCAGTGGGATTTAACAGTAATCTGTTGACACATCGGAAACATCAGGTGCCTGGAAGTATTAAGAATGATCTGCACTTTATCTTAAAATGTTACAGGACTGCCTACTGCAGCTACTGTGGTGACTCCCAGCTTGATAGTTCCTTGTAAAATGGTATCTTTCTTTTCTTCGTCTTCTTCTTCTTTTTTTTTCTATTCAATAAAATCTGTGACCACAGTTTTCACATTCTGTCTCACTTGATATATGTACAAATCTCTCCACACTGCATCCCAAGTATAATAATAAATATTCTCTATGATCATCAACACTCCTTGCATATGTAGATAGTTTTCTACACTACTGTCATGTCACTTTAAAGAATCTATTTCTGCTGGTTTCCCTTTATCCATCCACTCTTTCATCTACTGGAAACTTGAAGAAAAAGAAATTGTGGCTTGTTTGCCAGCAGAACTATTTGCCTGTTTCCTGTTAGCATGAATTGCTTACACACTTAACTACAGAACTTTTTGATAGGGCTGAATATGAACGCATGTACTTGTAGAATACAGCGCAAAGTCCCATTTGTTACAAGATTAAGGGCTTGGATGGAAGTTTGATTTAATCTGACCATGAAATTTACACTTTTTTTCCTCTATGTGAATCATTTAAAATTTTGGTTTGTAAATACATTTTGTCTGTGTATATAAACACACACCGGTACATTTATGTCTAAACATATTTATGCTAAATTATTCTTTAAAACTACTATTCTTTATTAGAGGATGTATACACTGTGCTGGTTGAATTGTTAAGTAACAATAAGATGTGTTTGTGCACAGTAGGTGTCTTAACTATGTATGACTAGTAAAGTAATAGTCTTTATATGTTATCCTGTCAACTGATTAATCTATTGAATAAACATGGCCTGATTTTCAGAGTTGCTGAACACCTGCAATTCTCTTAGAAATCAATGGGTGCTGAATTCTCAGTGCTGCTGAATATTGATCCAAAATTTTTCATATACATAATACAGGAAATCTGAAGATTTTCATAATTATGGTACAAAACCCCACTAATTCACATTAGTTACTTATAAACCCATTGCAAATACTGAAATTTACTCACAAATTAGTGAGTAAAAGGACAGTTAAAACATAAAAGATAATGAATTGCAAAATGTACTTAAATTGGGAGAAAATTATGCTACCTCATTCATACTGAGCAGTACTTTGCATGGCAAGTATTCTCATTGGGCCAGATTCTAAGTAGTACCTTTTTCCAGGTATCCATCAACTCTGATGGGATTATAGGTGAGATATGATGCTATGCACATGGATAAGGATATCACAATCTGACCTATTGACTTTAGTCTGGGAATAACTTCAGAGTACAAAGGTAAGAAAGGGAAAATCTGGCCCTTATTGATTAGACAACTGTAGTCTCTACTTAATTATTTATACATTTTTGGTAGTGTATGTGATGTAATATAATGTAGTATATTTTGTAAACATACAAAATCTTATTAGAACCTCACGAGAGAACTCTATTAAATCCTTGCTGAGAAACAGGAAGAGAAAGAGAGCTGTTCTGTTGTGTAAATTAGAAAGTAGGAGATTAATGTGGTTCCACCATACATATGTATTAAAAAAACTAAACTGAATATTCACTAGAGAAAATACTTATAAAATAGCTTAGCTTTCACCTACTTGAAGCAATGAGCAAATTGTGCATTTTTCACTAGTTAATGAAGGTGGACAATAACCCTGATAAAAGAAAAGGAGTACTTGTGGCACCTTAGAGACTAACCAATTTATTTGAGCATAAGCTTTCGTGAGCTACAGCTCACTTCATCGGATGCATAAAGTGGAAAATGCAGTGAGGATGTTTTATACACACAGACCATGAAAAAATGGGTGTTTATCACTTCAAAAGGTTTTCTCTCCCCCCACCCCACTCTCCTGCTGGTAATAGCTTATCTAAAGTGATCACTCTCCTTACAATGTGTATGATAATCAAGGTGGGCCATTTCCAGCACAAATCCAGGGTTTAACAAGAACGTCTGAGAAACCCTGATGTTTAGAAACTAGTTCTTCCTTTTACTGGCTACCTCTTTTGCTTCCTCACAGCATAGGTTATTTTCCTAGAAGTAGATATTCTACTAGGGAGAGAGCCTGATCCTCCACTCTTTGCTCATGGAAAACTCCCACTGACTCCAATGAGAGCTTCACTGAAGTGCAGAATCAGACCCAAAGTAGCATGTGCTTCCTGATTTTAAATGCAGAGTTTATATATAATACTTAATTTGGGGATGGGGAGAGAAAGAAGGCAAGAAAATATAAAATTTCATTTCTGTGGCATGTAAAATCTGTAGCCTTTGGTGAAGACATGCAATTTTTTCCACAGAGTTCTCTTAATACAAACTCCTGATACTATAAACTTGGGCCTATCCTGAACAAGGCCCAACAACTACGTCAAACTGCGTATTTGTTTTATGATTATATTGTGACTATTAAATTCAGGTCCACTTGTGACCTAAACTAAATTTGATCCAGCTTTCCATAAACGAAAGATGAGTGTTTCTTAGCTCACTAGCTGCATCACCTTGCTCCAAAATACTGTGTGCCGATACTCAGGAAAACAGAAAGTTAAATATTAGGTATACAGGTTCATGCTATCAGGAATTACGGTTAAGATTTTCCACAGTCATCACAGCAAAACTTTCACAGAAACCACAACACACCTTTTTTTACGAGAGGAAATTCCTCTTTCAGTTTTATATAAATCTAAAAAAAAATCATGACTGATATGATACAGTGAACACTTTAAAAAAGGAATAATATTTACGACTGAGATCTTACACTACAGTTGAATCTTTACTATTGGGTAGCATCAATACATGTATTAATTGCTTTATATAAACATTACATGGTTGCAAGAGAATATAATTTTCTATGTTTTAGAAAGTATTACACTTGTCACTTGGAAAAAAAAGAATTTTTGTATTTTAACAACTTCATTTTATAGTAAAAAAAAATTACATGACTTAAACAAGAGTCATTGAAAGTTATTTGTCTTTTAAAGCATGAATTATATTCAAATTATTTTCAGTATTGCCCTAACCTAATATTGCTCCTGAAGTGTCACTTTTTGTTAAAATTAATTTCTGATTTTGAATATTACTCAACCACCTAATTGATAGCAACACAAATTCATGATAAGCATAAAATGAAATTGTTTCTGTGACACAACTCAACAGTGGGTTGAGGAAATAGTTTGCAGTGACCTTGTACACATGGCATTTTTTCTGCAGTTATTAAAATATAGAGCTATAGTAGATCAATTATTGGCTACCTCCCTTGAGAATATTAGATGCCACTGGAAACTAGTAAATTTGGTGTTCACAAAACTGCATCATATGAAGCCTCAAATGCATTACGAATTTCTTTTTGATATATTAAGTGTCTACAGTGCAACTTTTTCTCATTAGCTGGCAACATAAAATGAGTCTGTGTCACTTTTGATACACTCAGCTCATTCCCCTATGACTCAGAACAGCATATTAGGAGAACCACAGGACAAAACAGATATGACACTTCAGATATATTTAATAGTCATTACCCAGAGCCTGCATTCAATGAAAACTCTAAAAATTTCTTTGGAGCATACCTGTAACATTTGAACATTAAGCCACACTAATCAAGGAATACTTTAAATTAGATCAATTAGGGCCAGATTCTGCCCTCAATTTCATGGTATAAGCCCACTGCTCCAGAAACATCTTCTGTGTTTGAACTTCAAACTGCACACTATGTATTAAGTTGTTCTGTTAATTAAACATTAAACTCAATCCAATGGCCCAAATTCTGCCACCACTGACATACATGAAAGTCAATGGGTGATGAGTGTTACTGAAGGCAGAATGTGGCCCACTACTGCATTTTTCAAAAATGAGCTTTGATAAAAAAACAACAGAGCATGCAAGTCTTTCACTATAAAGCAATAGTCAATACTGATTCAGGCTACTGGAAATCTGACTAGTCATTCTGTTGATTTACAATAGGATTTGAGGTTTGTTAACATTGGGGAGGGAAGAAGGAACTATCACTTACATTTTAATCTAGTTAACTAAGCGAACTTTCCAAGACTGAAAGTTTTATTGTTTTCAGAGAAGAAAAAGAAGTAATGGGGCCCCAAATTATACTGTTCTGTGTCAAAGATAAAAAATATATGTATATATGGTCAAAAAAGGAAAATAAAAAAATTAAAAGCATACATTTTGGAAATAGTCCATATTACATACAGGATTGGAAGGCTATATTCACTGTTGCAATAGATTTCCTCGGGAAAAAAAAGTGTGTCCTTAGTGTGTACAGTTTCTGCAATGTCCTGTTGGTTACAGCAGCAGACATAACTTCTTCAAATATCCCACCCCATCTCCGCCCCAAACAAAAGTTCAGTGAAACCTGTGGAAGAGACAACCTTTAATAGTTGTTTGCAGTGTTGTTGTAGCCATGTTGGTCCCAGGTTATGAGAGAGACAAGGTGGGTGAGTTTGCCTTTCCCAGACTTGAAGAAGAGCTCTGTGTAGCTTGAAAGATTGTCTTCTTCACCCACAGAAGCTGGTCCAATATAAGATATTACCTCACCTACCTGGTCTCTCTCACCTTTATTAGGCAGTTCCCGTTTTAGGAGACTACCCCCAAAGTATACCAAACATATTAAGCTTGACTGTGTTCTCACATAGACCAGCTTTAGACTGGTGTAACTCCATTTATGTCAGTGGAATAACTTTTGATTTACACTGGTGACACCAGCATGAGAACAGAATCAGATCCCTCAAGTATGATCTGCACACCTTTATTTTAATAAGTCCACCTCCCTGAAGTGACTGATTTTTGTTGGTGCCTTACAACAGGTTTCACTGCAGACAAACTGTAAAGTTTAAACCAGAGTCTAAAGTGAGGTCCAGGTTATTCTAAAAGTCTCCTACCTGAATTATGGACATCCGGCTCGGGGGAGCCTCGCTGGCGTTAGTTCCTTGCCCTGTGAAGCTGGTATGGCAGCCCACATGTCCCTGGGGCACAGTCAGGTTGTTGGAGGCGGGTTTCAGATACATCACCTCGGACCTGGGTGAGCTGAGGGGCAGACGGGTCTGGTAGTCAAAGTACATGGGTGAGGTGGCCAAGGATGGGCTGCTCACTACGTTCATGACATTGAGGGGGCCCCTGCTGTCCTCCCCCTCACTGGGCACCAGCATGATGTCATTCTTACTGATCTTCTTCTTCTTGCCCTTACCCCCGCCACCGCTGCCTCCTCCTCCTCCCCCGCTGCTGCCGCCCCCTCCTCCCAGCTGGGGATGGCTGTACTCGGCGATGCGGCAATTGTAGGTGCGGATCTCCTTGTTCTCCCGCTTGCACTTCACAGCAATGGTGATCATGGCAGCTAGTAGGATGATGGAGACGGTACTCAAGGTCACAATCAAGGGCAGCGACAGGTCCCAGTGTGGTCGCCGATGCTGCTCACCATTCACCTGTGGCTCACCAGCTTCGGGCAGTGGTCCAGCCAAGGCCCTGACAATCAGCTTAGCCACGGCTGAGAGGCTGGGCTTGCCATGGTCACTGACCTTGACCACCAATTCAGCCACGGGACTGAGTTCTTCCCAGTATGGATGCAAAGTGCGTATCTCACCACTGGTGGGGTCCATCTCAAAGAGGTGCTCCTCATTGCCTTCGACAATCTCGTACGTGAGGCGTCCGCTCTCCCCAAAGTCACTGTCCAGGGCATGCACGGTGCCCACGGGGTAGCCCACGCCAGCGTTGCGTGGCACCTGGAGCTCCGCAGTGTCATTGATGAGGGCAGGCAGAACAATGAGGGGCGCGTTGTCGTTGACGTCGAGCACCGTGACACGCACTGTGGCGTTGCTCTCACGATGGGGCGAGCCTGAGTCCTTGGCCAGCACGCGGAACTCAAAGTGCTTGGTTTGCTCGTAGTTGAAGCTCCGCAGGGCATAGATGGCGCCATTGGTGGGGTTGACGGAGACGTAGGTGTAGATGGAGACGTCGCCCACGTGCCCGGGCAGGATGGAGTAGGACACAGTCCCATTCTGGCCCAGGTCTGGGTCCTGGGCCAGCACGGAGCCCAGGTACTCGCCAGGGATGTTGTTCTCAGGCACCTGCAGCACGTAGAGGCTCTTGCTGAAGCGGGGCGGGTTGTCGTTCTCGTCCAGGATCCGCACCGAGAAGGACTTGGTAGAGTTGAGCGGGGGGCTGCCCCCGTCCCGGGCCAGGATGGTCACGTTGTACTCGTCCTGCGCCTCGCGGTCCAGCGGCCGGTCGGTCACCACCGTGTAGAAGTTGTCGTAGTTCTCCTCCAGGGCGAAGGGCACAGCGCCCGCCCCGCCGCCGCCCAGCACCCGGCACTGCAGCTGCCCGTTCTTGCCGGAGTCGCGGTCGGTGACCCGCACCAGGGCGATGACGGTGCCCGGCGGGGCGGCCTCGCTGAGCGCCCCCTGGCGGACGGAGACGAAGCCGATGGCGGGCGCGTTGTCGTTGCGGTCGATGAGGCGCACGGTGACCTTGCAGTGGGCGGGGATGGGGTTGGGCCCCAGGTCGCGGGCCTGCACGTCGATCTCGATGAGGCCGCTCTCCTCGTAGTCCAGGTTGCTCTTGACGCGGATGAGGCCGCTCTGCGGGTCGATGCTGAAGAGGTCGCGGACGCGCTCGGGCGCGTAGCCGCTGAAGGAGTACAGCACCTCGCCGTTGGTGCCCTCGTCCGCGTCGGTGGCGTTGAGGTCGATGACGGCGGTGCCCAGCGGCGCGTTCTCCGGCAGCTCCACCACGTACGAGGCCGCCTCGAAGACGGGGCTGTTGTCGTTGGAGTCGATGAGGCGCACGTTGAGCTGCACCGTGCCCGAGCGGGGCGGGTCGCCGCCGTCCAGCGCCGTCAGCACCAGCGTGTGGTGGCTCTGCTCCTCGCGGTCCAGCGGCTTCTGGATCACCAGCTCCGGGAACTTGGTGCCGTCGCCCCGCGACTTGACGTCCAGCGAGAAGAGGCCGTAGTCGTCGCGGGTGAGCAGGTACGTGCGCAGCCCGTTGTCGCCGGCGTCCGGGTCGTGGGCGCTGGTGAGGGGGAAGCGGGTGCCCGGCGCCGCGTTCTCCGAGATGTCCATGTCCACCTGGTCGGAGGGGAAGGCGGGCGCGTTGTCGTTCAGGTCCTGGATCTCCACCTTGATCATGCAGATCTCCTGGTCGTTGGCGAAGACCTCCAGCGAGAGCTGGCACTTGGCGCTGCGGCGGCACAGCGCCTCGCGGTCGATGCGCTGCTTGGTGTAGAGCAGCCCGCTCTCGCCGTCCACGTCCAGCAGGTGCGGCGCCGAGTTCTCCAGCACGCGGAACGTCGACTTGGCTCCCCGGCCGCCTCCCCGCTCCGCCGGCGGCGGCGGCGCCGGCGCCGGCCCGCCCGCCCCCGCTTGCAGCCGGGCATCCCTGCCGATGTTCCCGATCACCGTGCCCGCCCCCTGCTCCTCCGGCACCGAATAATTCAGGTTCTTCAGAGTCAGGGCAGGAGCCCAGCAGAAGAAGAAGCAACAAATGGAAAGGTACATCCCCGAGCCAGGGGGTGGTGGCAGCTGCGGCAGCACCGGGGTGGCCCCTGCCCCCTCTTCCTCCGCCGCCTTCTTCCCGCTCCCTTCTTCTGTTCCCGCTCCCCACCCCTGTGTTTTAAGTTGCTGAACCTGTTGCTCTAAAACATCTGCAGAGACACAGGATGCGGGGCAGCAAATGGAGCATGTAGCTCGCAGGGAGGGGCGAGAGAGCGAGAGAAAAGCAGCCTCAAATCAAGCGCTTCTGCGGCCACACAATCCCCGCACAGTTACTTAGGCTGCCCAACTTCAGCTGGAGGAGGAGAATAAAAATATACCTTTTTCTTTAGACGGATCCGAATGGTTGTTTGATTTTTTTCCCCTTTAATATCCGCCGATTTACAAAGAGTATAAAAAATGATCGGTGGCAGTGGTGGTTTTCCAGATCAGTCCAAGAAATTAAAAAAAATATATATAGAAAAAGGAGTTGGCTGTTGGGAAGCAGGACCGTAAACAGAAAACGCTTATTTGCTACTCATTGCTTGTGATGCGACTGATGGAGTGGAGGGTGGGTAGGAGGGGGAGATAGCGGGGGAGGGGGGTAAAAAGAGTCTCTCGCCTGTGTAGAAGCCCGCTCCGTGTGCAGTGAGAGGCAGTGAAATGTCTGATTGCACCGCGGGGTTGTTGGTTTTCAGGGAGTGTTTTGCTGCATTTAGAGATCTAATCTTGCATTGCTTGCGGCGGAGAACTGCATCTCGCTGCCATCGGTATTTCCCCCTCGCCGGCTCCTCCACGCTCACTCTTTCCTTGCCGAACAACAAAAAGAGGGGAGGGAAATTGCAGTGTGAAAACTAGTGTCCGGATTTGTAGTTTCCTTTCTCTACCCGCGCCACTAGCCTCCCTCTCTTCTTTTCTTTTCTTTTTTTTTTTTTTTGGGGGGGGGGGATTAAGAAACCCACCAGCTGCTCGTCACCACTAGCGATAGATGTGGTTTTTTTTTGGTTTTGTTTTGTTTTAAATCACAGGCTGTGCTCAATCAAATGCACACTTGGGTTTCTTTAAGACAGGCCAGTAGCCGCCGCCACCACCACATCCTCTCTCTCTCACTCACACTGCGTGTGTGTCTGTGGAGCCGCACTTTTCGATGCAGTTTAATTCCACTTTGCTTTTCTCTCTACTCGAGAGGAAATCAACAGGCAACCCATGGCTGGATGCACTGATTTAAAAAAAGAGGGCGAGGAGGAACAAAAAAATAAAAGCAACCCACCACACACACACTCTCTTAGTCTCTCGCTAAAAGGGAAACAGTCTCTGCATTCACAAGGCTGAGCTGTGAAGTGCCTCTCTTTTCTTTCTATTCAGCATCTCCTTCCAATGACACTGCCTCCTAGTCCTCTTCATTTAGGGGAGGGGGAATCTTGGCGATGAATAAAAGAGGCAAATATTTTGATCGACAATTCTTTTGGAATAAAACAAATACAATTCAGTGTTTGGTGTGATGCATTTTGCAGTCTTTTCAAGCTGTAATAGTCTTTCTGTGCATCTTGGTGTATGGGGAAAGAGCGGCTGCAATGCCAGATGCGTTCACCAGGGATGATTTACCTCCCCAGTGATATTATGTATAGGTATATATGGGGGGAGTGTTAAATTTTATTTCAGGTTCTTTTAACAGCCGAAAAGAAATGATTGACACATCCAGAAATGCAGGTGTTTCAATCTGCTGGATGAGTCAGATCCAGCAGAACAAATCACATTCACTATCGCCTCATGTTCCTCCCTTCACAGACATTAGTTGCAGCTTCTTCCTAACGCTTTTCTGACTCACGCTATAGACAGAGAAATCAGATTCATGTTTTGAAGGAAAAAAGAGAGAGGGGAAGAAAGAGGAGGGTGTCGGATCCAGCTGCACTTTTACTATACCTCTTTCTCCGGGAGACTGGGGATCAGGAAAACAAGGCTGTTATCCACTCACGGGCACAGAGGCGCGTCTGTCTCCTGCTTTGCTGAGTGTTTTTAGCCACCTTTCCTCAGTGTTATGTGTGAAACACCCAGAGATCTTGCACATTAACGGGGGGGAAAGCACAGGTTCCCATTGAAATGCCCACAGCTCTAGTTCCAAGTCTCAGTTCTGTGCTGTTTTTTTCTCCTTTATTTGAGTCCGGAGCCACTGTACATAGTTAATTCTGCAGTCTGTTGTAGAGGGATTTTTAAAAATTCTTCTCTCGGTCTCATTGAAGGGTGGCACCTTTCAGTAAGGCATTAGCCAACGTTAACCAGACCGTATGCAAAAGAGATGTCGATTTCAGAGAAAACAGATCCACAGTACAAGCCGTCCGTAGGTAAGTGGAGATTTGCGAAAATTCAACAGTTGGAACACTGTCTCTTATAGCTCCCCCCCCCCTCCCTTACTGCAGCATTTGCTGGGTTCTCAGCCCCATCGCTCTCTCCCAGTGCCTCTTGCCGACTGACTCTATTCACCTCACGCCGCTGCTTAAACATTGATACTGATTCCCTGCCAGCCAATCCGTGCTGAGGAAAAGAACCTGCCTCCGAACCTGGCCGCCAATGAGAATCAGTGGAAAGGCTTGGGGAGGCGGTGCTTGAATCCCCAGTGCTTTGGTGTCATTGATTAGATCGGTTAGATTGGAGACTAACAATGTGAGAAGGGCTTGTTGCTTGTAAATTGCAGTCTCTCATTTCTACACACTGCAGTGTTTCTCTGGCATTTTTAAAATTTTTTGTAGAAATATTAAGGAGTCTTCGGTGATCGCTGGAAATAGAGAAAAATTAGGACCAATACTTCCCATATGTCAGACATTAAACAAACTGTAGTAGCGGCATATGACGGGATGAAATTTGCATAGATGACATAGATCCCAGATTCCCAACAGGTTCTCCACGTAAATCCCTGAGTACGGTTAGAATGCTTCACTGTGGGAATGGGAGAATGTGCCGTGTGATCCAGCTGCTGGTCTTGTATATCTTCTGTGATACCGGCGGGTAGGCAGCGATCTTTACCCAACTCCCCTGCCTTCGGTAAAAACATTTGAGTTGCCACTTGATAAACAATTATTTGAAACGCACTAATGTAGTAATGCATGACAGATATCCCGAATATTATAATTTTTCCAGCACATACTGATCAATAAGTGTCTCAAGAGGCGATAATCAAATATATCTGCCCTCTCCGCAGGTCCGTTAAACATTTCATTAGAAATCGGGCCCCACCCTAACCACAGTAGGCAGGTTTCACAAGATGACCAAAATATAAATCTTATCAGGCACAAAGGAACCTTTGTCCGAATGCTGTATGGTACCTATGGAAGCCAATGCGGTGGTAAACAACTAGAATAGGCAATTTCGGCACTTCTGCAAATGATTCTGGACCACAAGAAGATTCTTTTGCATCCAAGTATTACCAATATTTAGAAGCACCTGGCGTGCTCTGTCACCCATTTCTTTTCCTGGAGTAATGTTTTAGTACCGAAACTAGGACTACAGTCTCTACACATATATTCCCTCTTAAAGCAGCCATCTGGGAGAGAGCTCTGTAAACTTCGACTACTGTTCAGACATCCCGGGCGAAAGTTGGGGGAGGAGGAGGAGGGAAGCATGATGTATTGAAATAGAAAGGTGAGTGTTTTGATTGCTAATGTATTGATCTCAATTCATAAATACTAAAGTTAAGCTGCCATTTATAAATTGTGAATGACGAATGTGTAAGTGAGTAACATGTATCATTTAGGAAGTAAAGAAAATAAAATCTAGAGCAATTACAAGAGGCTTCTGGAAATTATTTTAGAGCAGTTTGTTAAAAATTCAGGTGAGAGAGGGGTTTTTTGCCTGAGTCAATGAAATTACACTCAGGCTTTTTTTTAGTTATGTCCATCAATATCATTCAACTCAGAGTACATATTTTACATTTATATATTCAAATCAGTGTCCTTGCTAGAGCTCTTCCCAATCCTAAGACCCCTTTGTAGCTTTAAAATGGCTAGTTTGCCATGCAGAATGATTCTGCTTCTAACCATTATGAAACTAATGCTGTGTAAAATCTATCTATCTATCTATCTATCTATCTATCTATCTATCTATCTATCTATCTATCTGTTACAGTGTGGAATCGCTAAACTGAAACGTACACATAGTCTGTGTGCCAAAGAGAGACACTATATATATGGTATATTTATAAACTGGGCTTTCTGAAAGGAGGATTCTGACTGGCTGATGAAAGCTCAGTGTGTATGGCTGTCTGCTACAACTAGTCTTGTTTTTATTTACCAAAATAAGACGTGAACCAACAACACATTTTGTAAAGTGGAACATCGATACAAAGATACTCAGTTGTCTCAGCAGGTTTGTATCACCCATCCTTTGGTCTTGTGCTGTTATTATTATATAGTTAGGCAACCGTTGCCAAATTAAATACTTCAGGATATCGAAATATGTGACATAAATGCTCTGTGAATATGAAAAAGTGTCTCATTGCATTTATGTACTAGCTCCCTCTAGTGTACTGAGCCAGTACTACTGCATTTGGGGCATCTTGTGGGTGAGTGGGTGGGTGCCCGTTTATGTACATATGTTGTCTCTAGTTTGCCTTTCTGTTAGGGACCAGTAGGGTTCCAGCATGCCAAAATAGTCACTTCACTTTTACAATGGAATATGATGAGTAATATGCATCAAAGGATTTCTTTCTAATTTTTATGTTCAGTTGAAATAAGATGCATTTGGGGATTTGTTCTCTCTCCCCCTCCCCTCCCCCCAATTCAGCAATTGCCTCTTTCCATTTGATATAATTAAGTATTCAACTTTACATGCTGAGCAGTTCTCAACTCACCCTGAAGTCAATGAAGTTGAGGGCACACATAGGATAAGCTCCCAGGACCTTGAAATAAGGGGCAAACTCTATAGCGCTTACTCAGCCAAAACTTCTATACAAATCAGTGGAAGTTTTGCTGGCAAAATTTGCTGGGAAAATTTTCCTAAAAGCAGAGCTACATACCATTTATACTAAATACACATGTAGAATATTTGGAAAAAATATCAAAATATGAGTACCTAAAGTTAGGCCCTTAAATCCATATCTGAACACCGACACAAGTGGTGTGAGGTGAAATCCCATCCCACTTCAAGGGGTGGGTGTAGTATTTCACCCCTTGTTTTCAGAGACTTTGACTGTCTGTGGTTTCCATTGATTTCATAGACTTTGGTGCTCAGCACCTCTAAAACATCTGTCTCCCTTTCTGGTGTTTGTTCTGCCATGCAATTTATAGCCATGAAAAGCCATTTATTGATTTCAATCCATATGTGCAAATAGTATAATTTTTGTTTAACAACTCGCAGATATTTCTAAAATATTTATTTCTGTCAAATATGTAGCATATATTAAATGACTGTGTAGAGTGTTATAAAGGTTTTATCTGCATTAATTTGTAATAGGTGCATTACTCATGTGTGGAGAAGCCACAAGAGAGTTGTGAAGGTCATTGCAAATGAGTGCCAATAACACCTTTGTAGTGCACCACACCATCATGTATTCTGCATATGCCACATGTTTAGTGGGGGAAAAAAACCTATTAGAAATATTTTGTGAGATAAAATTTCTGAGTAGAGAGGACCATAAAGAGATAAACTATGTGGATATAACTCTCAGGACATAAGAATACAAATATACTAGGAGGATTATACTAACCAGCCTCCTGATCTGAAAAAATATATTGAGTGTTGAGGATGATCAACAAGACAACTGAGTCCAATAAAATGGCAATAATAAATTACTTTAACTACCTGCATATGAACTGGTCAAATGGTACAAGAGGACAAGATTTAGAAAATCAATTTCTTGACACCTGAAATTATTACTTTTTGGTTTTAGAACAAACAAAAGCAGGACTATTCTCAACTTCGTTTTAAGGTAACAGACAGCGGTTGCTTCAAGAAGTAACTTTAATTGAACTGTTAAATAATAGTTACCACAATATAACAAAGTTCAAAATCTTTGGAGTAAGGATTCATCCCAAACACTAGGTCTTGGTGACCCTATCCTGAGAAAGAAGGATTTATTTTATTTCAATTTAAAAAGACAGGAAACTAGTCAAAAAAACCTTAAATCAAAAGTATTGAAATTAAAATCCTTAGTCTCTGTATGGGGGCCATTTAAACATATCATAACAGTGATAGAAGACATTCATATCCCTAAACTAAAAAAGAAAGTAGGATGGCAAGGAGAAAATCATTATGGTTAAATGGCAAGGTTCAAGATTTAGGTTATTTTAGTCTAAAAGGTGTCCTTCAGAAAGTAGAAATCCAATCATTGTGAAACTAACAGAAAAGAACATAAACTACAGAACATAAACTACTGCAAGTAAAGTGAAAATTAGGAGGCCTAAGAGGGAATTTGAGGAGCAAAGTACCTGTAGATAATTGAACAGAAATAGCCAAACACTTACAAACCAATACGTTATTAAGTATATCAAAATCAGAAAGCCTGTGAGAGAATTGGTGGGTCTGCAGGATTACCAGGTAGCAAATGGAACAATTAAAGGATATTAAGACATCGCAGAGAAATTAAATGCTTTATTTGCAGCAGGCTTTACCGGAAATATTGGGGAGATATCTACCCCAGACCTACTCTTTTCACATAGCAAAGATGAGGTAGTACATAGAATGTCGTGTCAACAGAGCAACTGACGAACTAAAGATCAAAAAGTCACCTGGTCTGGATGATAGACATCAAGAATTCTGAAAGAATCTAAAAATTAAATGACTGAGCTGCTATAAAATATGCACTCATTAAAATCAGTTACTATATCAGAGGATTAGAGGGTAGTAAATGCACTTATCTTTTAAAAAGGCTGTAAGGGTGATCCAGGGAATTATAGTCTAGTGAGCCTTACTTCAATACCAGGAAATTAGTTGAAATTACAATTAAAAATAGAATTATAAAACATCTAGATTAACATGATATAAGACTTGCTCCAAAGCCCACAAAAATCTTTCCATTGACTTCAGTGGGCTTTGGATCAGCCTGTAAGGACAAATTAGCACAGCTTCTGTAAAGTAAAATGGTGCTTCTGTAGTCTATTAGAATTCTTCGTGTGTGTTAACAAAATAATGTCTAAAGTTCAAATAATATATTTAAATTTCCAATTTTACTTTATTTTAATGAAGTGTCTTGCAAGAAGTTATCCAAGGTGTGGTCTACACACACACAGAAGTTAACTAAGTTAAACTGATGTAATTTTGCATGTGGACATTTTTACATCAGTTTAAACCTCGATAGATAGGTGAAGAGGGTCAGGAACTGAAGCATTGGGGGAAGGGCAGGGAGCCGACAGTTGCAGCAGAAGAGGAAGTCAGGAATGAGGGGTGGATAAGTGCAGGAAGAGGATGGTAGGAGTTCAGGTGGATGTGGATTGGTTAGGAGCAGAAGGGGAGGGAAGCAAAATCCAGGGTGGAGGAGATGGATAGAAAAAGAGCGGATGGTGCTGAAGCAGGTGGGGAAATCGAATAGGAGCAGAGACGGGAACTGGGTTAGAAGGTGGATAGGAGTAGAGTAGGACAGAGACAGGCTGGGGGCACCGAAACAAAATGATCTATAACCACTATATTATGCTCCCTGCCAGGACCCCTGAGTGTCTACATTCCTCTGCTGCCAGCAAATAGCCGAGAACCCCTGTGGGAAAATATATGTCTCATTCCCACCCTCCCCACATTGAGGATAATTCTCTCTCTCTCGGCCAATGGCTATTTACATATTTATCCACAGCGGAACAGTCATTGGGCAAGAAAGAGCGAGACTGATACAGTAGCCTAGTGCGTAGGGCACTCACATGGGAGGTGGTAGAACTTGGGTCCAGTCCCCCTGCTTCAATCTCTCTTTCATTATTTATCCACAGTGGAACAGCTTCAAGAGGAGAGATTGAGAGAGCCCCACATCAGAATATCCCAAACTCAATAGTTAGAGCACTCTCCTGAGAGTGGGACATGTCTTTTCAAATTCTCTTCTCCCCTCTGGCAGAGAGGTGGGGATTGAACCTGGGTCACCCCAGGCAAGTGCTATAACCACACAGCTAAAAGTTGCAAGGCAGGCCCCTCCACCTCTATTGTGTGGTCAAAGACAGGTGCCTAACTCATTCTTACAAGAAACACTTTAGGTGCCTCATCTATCTGACTACAGGTGTCTGGTTCCCATTTTGTGGATTGCTGAGCAGAGATAGACAGCTTCATGCAGCCTCGTTTTAGGTACCTCTTTCTTGGAGAATGATAGGATCTATGACAAACCCCTTTCATCACCATCTCCCATTGGCTAGCTCAGGCAGCTCAGCACATAGCATGCTGGATTTGTGGGTTCTAAGATGCTTATCTCTCTCTATTCATTGTACAGGGAACCTGGGCACCTAACTTTGGTTTTGTGGATTGCAGTGGTGTTCCTGTGATTTTCTAGATGCTTCAAAGGTGCTATCACACTCAGTGTTGTAACACCTACATTCCTTTATGGATCCCATCCTAAGTACTCTGAAAAATAAGGCTCTAAGTGTCCTAAGTTGGGCTCACGCTTTTGACACTTTGGGCCTAACTATATCTGTTGCTCAGTTCCCTAATTGTGAAATGGGGATAATCACACAGGAGCGTTGTGAAGATAAATTCATTCATCCTTGTGAAACACTTGGATACTATGGTGAGATCATCATAGAAAAGCCCATCAGGAAAATAATTTTGTATTCAATACAGCATTTGAATAATGGGCAGTAAATAAGATCTGAGCTATGCATATTGATTAGGAGGATAAAAAGAAATATTAAATAATTACCCATTCACTGAATGATGCAAGAATCCTCTGGAAAAAAGAATGTGATCATGTCATTAAAGACTATGTCATAATGCATACACATGAGGGGGCCGAATTAGCATTGCTTGAGCAATCTTAATTTTGGCATTTCCTAATTTTTGAGTGCTTGATTTTGCCACAGTAACATTCTTTCCAAAATAGCTTTTAATGTAATAATATACAAACACATACATGCAGTATACTCATATGTATGTAAGTGTATAATATTGTATTACAATGAGTACACTTATTAGGCATATCAAAATCCATTGATATAAATGTATGTCCCTTAAAAATAAGTCCACTATTAAATCTAGAATCTATAGTAGGTAGAGTCACAAAAACTCTTCCTTCCATTTCTACTCTCTGATTAAAAAAATAAAGTGTTTCCATAGTTTAGTTTAGTGGTTTCATTCTTGGCGTCTGAATGTGTATTTCCATCAAACTACATGTTTCAGCTGGTGAATTGTATGTGTTGCTGACTCTTATAAAAATGAATTTTACTAGTAGTGATTATTAAATACTGTACCAGTTAATGGTGTAAGCCTGGTTTTAGTCTAAATTGCAAATACTGCAAACAGAAACTTTCAGTATTTCTCAGATGAGTTCATATTTACAGAGACAACTAGCTAGCAAAGTTAATAATAAGCTCCTGATGGCATGTAAAATATGTAATTTTCTCTTCTGATCATACACTGTCAGGAAGAAGACATGGACACAAGAAATATGGTGAAAGCAGTGGTTCCAAATTTTATTATCTAGAATCTGTGAATTAATAGGGTTAGCAAACAATCAACTTATTAGACAGTCCAGTGTAATATACACTTATGTCAATGAAGTCAGTCACAGATAGGGAATGCTACCCTTAGCTGATCCTTAAGCCATTTCATCCTTAGAGTACAGGTGCTGAGATTTTGTTGTGAAGAAGTCATTAGAGACTTCGTTGAGAGAAGTTTCAATAGAGTATAGAGGGATGAAGCCATATTAGAAAGTGCTTAGGATGGAACTGAAAGAAAGGATCCCCACACAGTGAATGTAGAAGCCATTTTTTGTGAGTTTGGATGTAAAAGGGAGAAGGGAGAGTGGTAGTTGGAAAAGAAGATGAAATTATGGATTTTTTTTGTCTGTCCATCATCTCAATTATTTTCATATACATTTTCCTTGGTTAACAAGTAACATTTTTTTTCTCTCCTATTTGTAAGCCTTACAAACTCCTTTAGGAGTCACACTTGGTTCTTTCTTTCTCATGCATCATGCACTAAAAGTTCTGCAACCCAGATTAGGCTTTTGGTTACACCCTGTGCAAACCCTATTGTCTTCAATTTCAAAGTATTCCTTCACTGATTCCAACCGTATGGCTTTAGCAGATTTGCACAGGTATAACTGATTATAACACTGTAAACAATTCAGTGGCTAATCCTCAGGAAGGAATAAAATCTTGTTTACTCTTTTCTAGCTACAGCGGTAACATGAGGAAAAAAAGCAGTAAGACATCTTATTTTTGTCACTAAAATCAACAGACAGAATGGTGAATAAAAACAAGGAATAGAGCTGTTGAGTAAAAATGAACCATTTTAATAGTCATTTTTACAAGCACAGCAGTATTTTAGCACTTTTACATAGTTGAAAACTATTCACTAATAGTGTACACATTTATTTCAACCATTTAGGTGATAGCTTTGTGTCTGTGGACTTTTTTCATTTGTATCCTCCTGTGTGAGGTCCAACATAAAGCTGGTAAACAGCATACAGTAGATAAGCTTTCAAAATGTTATGTGGCATTTTATCCACATATCTGTCAAGTAAAAGGTTAGGATTCTCACTTTTTAAAGAAAAACATACCAATTAGCAAAAATGCAAGGTTGTCTAGAGCATGAGGTTTGGAAAAAGTTTGACGTTTGTAGCTGCAATACAGTCCATTTATGTGCATGAAGCTTCACTTAATCTTCTTATGGGGATAAGAATCCTGTGGGGCCCAAACCTTCAGTGAGTTGATATTGCTTACCACTTGCAAGATCAGGTCCTTTTTCAATATAAGAACATAAGAACAGCCATACTGGGTCAGACCAAAGGTCCATCCAGCCCAGTATCCTGTCTGCCGACAGTGGCCAATGCCAGGTGCCCCAGAGGGATTGAACCTAACAGGTAATAATCAAGTAATCTCTGTCCTGACATCCATCTCCACCCTCTGACAAACAGATGCTAGGGACACCATTCCTTACTCATCCTGGCTAATAGCCATTCATGGACTTAACCTCCATGAATTTATCTAGTTCTCTTTTAAATCCTGTTATAGTCCTAGCCTTCACAGCATCCTCAGTCAAGGAGTTCCACAGGTTGCTTGTGCGCTGTGTGAAGAAGTTCTTTTTATTTGTTTTAAACCTTCTGTCCATTAATTTCATTTGATGGCCCCTAGTTCTTATATTATAGGAACAAGTAAATAACTTTTCCTTATTCACTTTCTCCACACCACTCATGATTTTATATACCTCTATCATATCCCCCCTTAGTCTCCTCTTTTCCAAGCTGAAAAGTCCTAGCCTCTTTAATCTCTCCTCATATGGGACCCGTTCCAAACCCCTAATCATTTTAGTTGTCATTCTCTGAACCTTTTCTAACGCCAGTATATCTTTTTTGAGATGAGGAGACCACATCTATACGCAGTATTCAAGATGTGGGCATACCATGGATTTAAAAAGGGCAATAAGATATTCTCTGTCTTATTCTCTATCTCTATTTAATGATTCCTTACATCCCATTCACTTTTTTGACTGCCGCTGTGCACTGCGTGGACGTCTTCAGAGACCTATCCACGATGACTCCAAGATCTCTTTCCTGATTAGTTGTAGCTAAATTAGCCCCCATCATATTGAGTGTATAGTTGAGGTTATTTTTAACAATGTGCATTACTTTATATTTGTCCACATTCAATTTCATTTGCCATTTTGTTGCCCAGTCACTTAGTTTTGTGAGATCTTTTTGAAGTTCTTCACAGTCTGCTTTGGTCTTAACTATCTTGAGCAGTTTAGTACTGTCTGCAAACTTTGTCACCTCACTGTTTGCCCCTTTGTCCAGATCATTTATGAATAAATTGAATAGTATTGGTCCTAGGACTGACCCTTGGGGAACACCACTATTTATCCCTCTCCATTCTAAAAAAATTACCATTTATTCCTACCCTTTGTCCTCTGTCTTTTAACTAGTTCTCAATCCATGAAAGGATCTTCCCTCTTATCCCATGACAACTTAATTTACATAAGAGCCTTTGGTGAAGGACCTTGTCAAAGGCTTTCTGGAAATCTAAATACACTGTGTCCACTGGATCCCTCTTGTCCACGTGTTTGTTGACCCCTTCAAAGAACTCTAATAGATTAGGAAGACATGATTTCCCTTTACAGAAACGTTGTTGACTTTTGCGCAACAATTTATGTTCTTCTATGTGTCTGACAATTTTGTTCTTCACTATTGTTTGAACTAATTTGCCCGGTACTGATGTTAGACTTACCGGTCTGTAATTGCCAGGATCACCTCTCAAGCTCTTTTTAATATGGCCCCATTAGGGTAACTGTATATCAGATAACTGCTTAATTTGACTATTTGTATGCTAAATTGAGGCCTCAACGTTGCTCTTAACCATGTAATCATCAATTAAATTGATGCCCTTTAGACAATTTGAAGGAGAGTAAGGAGGCTCAAGAGCTCACTCCTTTGCATTGGCTACCTGCATCATGGGTCCCAGCAGAGGCTGCTGACCCACTTCCTGGGCCTTGGCCAGGGAACAGATGGAGCTTTGGTTCTACTCCCTGAATATGTTGGCCAGCTGGGGTGAACTGACCTGAGATGGAGGTGTCAGCTACTTGTGCAGAGCAGTAGGAGTCAGGGGGGATTATGTCTCTAGAAATCTTGCCCAATCTACTCTAGTGCTGCTGCTATGCACCACCCCTTACTCCAGGCAAACTGTTATGTTACAATCTTGTCATAAATTATTAGACTACAGTAGTGAAAACCAGCACCAAATGAACAACCCAGGTGAAACAGCCTTTTAAAAAGTAACCCTTACTGTAAGTTTTAAAAGAAAATATACCCCAAAATTAAGGCCAAGATTTTCAAAAGCATCTAGTCATTTTAGATGCCTTAATTTTTGACTGCCCAAAATAAGACACTTTAAAAGGACTTGATTTTCAGAAATTGCCTAGCACCCATGTTCTGATAATCAGGTCCCTTTAAGATGTCTTATGCTGGATACCCAAAATGTGAGGTACCCAAAACACTAGTCACTTCTGAAAATCATGGTCTTAAATGTTATCTTGTTTTGTGCTCCAAACTAAACAAGAGTAAATTAACAATACCCAAATAGCAATGTTGTTGTTTTTTAAAAAAATTGAAAAAGAGAAAATCATGTACCTATTTGCACTAGTTAGTGTTCCTATCACTAGTTATTATTTGTTAAGTACCAAAATAGTATTTGGTTCTACCCAAGAAAGAGAAGAATTCCTGGCTGCTGCCCCTAGGAGTTTAGAATTTAAAGAAATTAATATAAATGAACTGCTATACTGCTTCATTTTATTATAACATCTTAAAATGTTAGCAGAAATAACATCTTAACATGCATTCCAAGTTAAGATTTGCATTGTAAATAAAATCAGTCTGAAAATGTATATTGTGAACTTGGTTTTAATGTATTGTGTATAACTGTTTAGGATTTCTAACTTTGGGTAATTCACTGATGTGCATATTCAAGAGATGTCTCCATTGCAGTGTAAAGAAGGAAAGTACAATTTAATAAAAAGGGGTAACATTTAAAATTAAAGTTCTGTTTAAATTATAGAAGTTTAATTTGGATGTAATAAGTACTGTATATTCATCAAAGTAAGGTAGTTATTTTATACATATATTCAGATTTAAGGACTGTGTAATTAGTTTGTATCTATCCTTAAACTTCTGTGTTTCTTAATAACTAATTTATAACTGTGTTATTAACTTTAAATTAAATGCATATTTGGGAACTTGAGTTTAAAGTGTTACTGAAGAAGATTAGTTAATTTAACTTCAAAATGCAAAGTATATTGATTCACCATCTCCGACTGGCTAAGAGACTGGATCCCATCCTGGGAAAGCCTCAACTATTCATGCCTTGCCACCCCTCGGCGGGACTAAAGCACGGCAATATATCTGGGCATGAAGCCTTCAGTGCTTAGAAAACTCCAACTAGTACAAAACGCTGGAGTGTGTCTTGGCAGCTCTGGCTTCTGAGAATCCATCAGAGCTGTCCTCCACTCTCTACACTGGCTTCTTATAGAATTTCAAATCAAGTTCAAGGTCTCAGTTCTAATCTTGAAGGCATTCAATTACTTGTACCAGGGTATCTAAAAGATCGTCTAAAGCCCTGAGATGAAGACTGTGGTTGACAACTTCACTCCTCTGGCACAATGGAATTTTTTGCACTAAGGGTAAAGCTCATCTGTGCAGGAGATGGAACTTCCTCAGGGGTCAGTCCAAGACTGAAGAATGAACTTGCCCAGAAACTAAGGACCACCAGAAACTTCACCACCTTTCACTGAAAGTGCAAAGTGCATTTTTTGACCTGCAACAGAGAAACGTGTGTTTATAAATATTTAAAAAATCCCGAACAAAATATTACACTGCACATATTTCTTCCCCTGGGGAGAGGAGGAGAGAACAGATGTTAGATTGTTTAATGCACCACTGGAAGCCGCTCACATATGATAGTGATGACCATGGTATAAGAACTTATATAGAATAGAATTGATACAAGACCACAACACTGATGCGAACATCTCTTATGTCTAGTGTTCAGAGACTGAAATGTTTGAAGTACATTTAGGTCACAAGAATGATTGAATGCAGATGTTATTGAAGCGGTGCGGGCCGAGGGATGTGGTGGCCGCCGCTTTTCACAGCCCCCATTGGCCTGGAGCAGCGAACCATGGCCAGTGGGAGCTGCGATCGGCCTAACCTGTGGACGCAGCAAGTAAACAAACCAGCCCGGCCTGCCAGGGGGCTTACCTTGGTGGGCCGCGTGCCAAAGGTAGCCGATCCCTGATATAAACAATAAATAAATCAAAGATTAAAGAATCTTATTTTACCATTGATACTGTCTGTGCTACACTATGTGAAAAAGCATACATGATTATTCATTTCCAGTTGCATGTTGTATTATTTACAGTCAAGTAAATAATTTAGAGTCATTTTCGTTGAATAAATATGTGCAGCTCATTATCATGCAAAATCTTGGGGACAAATATCTTAAGCTGTCAACATGGAGTATTATCTGGGAATTGGTCCTGCTTCGGGCAGGGGGGTTGGACTAGATGACCTTCTGGGGTCCCTTCCAACCCTGATATTCTATGATTCTATGATTCTATGATTCCTCTCATTGAAATCAGTGGGAGTTTTGTAGTTGATTTCCATGGCAGCAGGAACAGGAATGTTGACATTGAAAATACATGTGTTTTTTTAAAGTTAGTATAGGCAAATACAACACTAATAAAGTCTGCAGTCAATAAATTATAAGATCCCTAACATATCAATCAGAGTAAAACAATGCATAGAGTAAAGGTATCTCAGTAAAAGGTAAAGTAAATTATTTAAAATTAAGTTGTACATATATTTGCTGAAATATTACTCTGATTTGATCCAGAGATACGCTGAAAAAGAAAGAGTAAACTGTTCTAGCGGATTATGAATTGTCTTTCAAATAAGAGACTTTCAGTCAAAATATTTAGACTGTTGCTCACTATCCACACTGACTCACTAGCACCACAAAGTGGGGAGCAGAGTCCCTGATAAATTTTTTAAAGGATCAGTGCACTAAAGCTAACAGGTGTTCATTGAATTTAACAGGTTAAAAAAGAGTGCTAGTCAATTTTAGGTGTCAAAATATTTACGGATTTGAGACTATGTTTAAAAGAAAGAATGCTAAACATTTTCTTTTAGTACTTTTAGATAGACTACAAGCAGGTATACATTATAGAAGGTCCAGGTCTTTAAATGCATGTGGTGTAAGTCACAAGTCACGTTAAAGCATATTTTAATTTAGGCAAATCGTGATCAACAGAGAATAATCATGTTAAACATCTGAGGAGATTAAGTTTTGGACCATTTTATGATCTACCGTTTCTCCATGTTTAATATTTCTCCAATTATCATGATAAAATTACTTCAGTATTTTTTCTCTGATTTTTTTACAGTAGCATCAGATCTACAAATTTTAGCAACCTGCTTTACTCATATAAGTCATCTACGTAACTGACATGATACAACAGTTTGAGGAGTGTTATTGTTAATTAATCAAGTTCCTAATTATATTTCAAGAGGCAAACCTAGTGTCACTAGGCATTTTGATTTCTTCTGTTTGGTTATCATGATTTCTAAATTAAAAAGAATGAATCAAATGCCACATTTTTATTAGCAGAATAATTTAATGATTTGCTGCTGCAAGGTTTTGCTTCTACTTCCCTTTGCTTTTGTCAATGAAACTGAAAGCAGTTGCCCTTTGATACTTCTGATATTATAATATTGTCAGTGATAAAGATTCACAGACATTAATTTAGCTGACAATAGATTAGAGAATCCAGATGCTTAATAACTGAGTCACAGGAATGATTTGTGAGATAAAGAGGCTTCATCTAAAAGAACTCAGAAGAATAAAGGGTTTTGTTGTTGTTTTGGTTCCTTTCTTATTTTTTTTCCTTCCCCAGATTTCCTTTCTAATTTGAGAGAAAACAGGTTGAACTGATGGCACAAACCCTTGCTCAATTAATCTCCCCCGTTTCTGTTCTTTCTTTCCATGCACCCCTTTTTCTTTCTTTCTTTAAATGTAGCTGCTTCTCTGCACCAGTAGCTGTGTTTGGTTGCCAAACACTCCAGAATAAGGCCATTTTCCAGAAAAAAAGCCCCTTCTCTCAGAGGGGTTAAGCCAGATGGGGGATAAGGAACAGGGTCCTTAACTGAGAAAGCTTTGGAACTGATAGCCGGCAACCTGGGGCCTTGTCTTTACAAGGATCAAAGGTGTATTTTTAGCATATGGTAATTAACACCTATTTAATCCTGATATAGATAAAGCAAATTATAGTTGTAGTTTTAAAATGTGTTGGCTGATTACGGTAAACCTTATGGAATGGAGGTGGGGAGAGGGAGAGCCTAGCATTTATCTTGACCAGCTAAGGTTTAAAAACTGTAACTTGCCTTGCCTATATAAGACTCTTAACATGTGTTAGTTATCACACATTAAGTTACAAGTTAAAACACTTTTTCCTCCTAGTTTAGATGGGGCCAAGGTTAATTCTGGAGGAAAGGGAATCTGGAGAGATCTTGGTTGTTTACTTCTCTTAGACTGATCCAAATCACATTTGAGTATGTTACTCATAGATTGAGACACTATATAATGTGAAGAAAGCTAGCAGAATCAGGTCCATAATTATTATTACATATTTAATACAGTGTCATTGACATGCTTGATGCTTTACAGACATGTAAGAAAACAAGGTTCTTGCACCAAGCACCCACAATATAAATCTCATAAAATACAAACAAATTGGAGAGGGGAGGAAGAATGCACCATAAAAGCAAAATGGCTGAGCAGTGTATTTGGTATGTGTCTTTTTACTTCTAAAGGTTTGCTTATATTTTATACTTTACTCACAACCCAATATAAATGAAAGGATTAGGAGGTGAGGGGAAGGTGTTTAATAATTAATTTATATGAGTGACTTCAAGGAGGAAAGTATGGTTGCTTGGCACACTGGAAGGTGTTCCAGCTGCAGGGAACGGTGTGGAAAAAACAGGGAGTCCTGAGTGGGAGAAGAGTGTACAGAAGAGTGTACAAAACTACAACTATAATTTGCTTTATCTATATTTGGATTAAATAGGTGTTAATTGTGGATGGGCAAAGATATAGCAGCACCTGAGAGCAAGATGTAAGCAGGAGTGGCCCCATGCACAGCCTTGAAAGTGAGGAAGGATGAGAAGTTTGACTTACTGTAATGAGATGGAAAACCAGCAGAGACGCTCAAGCCATGGGGTGATATGATCAGAGCTGTGACCCGGAAAGATAACCTTGGCTGCAATGTGTTGAGTGAAGTGGAAAGGGAGATCAGAGTGAAGAATGTTAGAGAAGCCAAGAGCAGGTCACAGCAGGTGAAAAATAATGAGGGCCTGAGGCAAAAGTTCAACAGTGGAGACAAATAGGAAGTGGTGAATGCTGTTGATGTTGTAGAGACACAACAGGTTTTGGCCAGACCTGGTATTTAAGAAATATAGAAAGTCAAGGAGAAGTCAAAGATGACCCCAAAGTTAGAAGTTTGACTGCCTGGGAGGAGGGATTATCTACTTTAGAGTCTTGTTGTTTTTATTCACTTTCTCTCTTGCATGCTACAGCCACCTTGTTTGTAATAAAAATCACAAAAGCTATATATATAAAGGAGATGGAGATGTGGATTCTGTTGTTGGCTCTAGCATGGATCTTCCCTGTGACCTTGGACACGTCACTGCCTCTTGCTGTGCTTGAGTTTCGGCATCTGTAAAATGCGGATAATGATACTTACCTTCCTTTGTATAATGATTCAATAATGACAGATTTTAAAAAATTCTGTAGAAGGGCTAATTTTTATTATATGGCATCCAAAGTCTAGATGTAGGTGTGATATTTAATGCTCTATCACTCCAGTCCCTATCACACCAGGCAATGCAATGACAATACATCATCTACTATATTATTTAAAGTACATGTATGTTCCAGAAATAAAGACTGAGGCAAACTATGTTTAAGATTGATAGAAAGTTGAAAATGATTGTGTCCAAGGAAGTAGTCTTGGAGGTGGAGGTGTCAAAATCTGCTGTGTGAGAGAGATGATAAAAAAAAATCAAAGATGTTATAGGACAAACTTCACCTTGTACGAGTACTGTTTAATTATGCATGACTCTACCGTGCATGCCATAAAAAACAATGGAGGCAAACTTCTCTGGAGTGCTCCACTCAACATCAAAATTTTAAAATTATTTGTGTACGAAGTAGATACCACTTGTGTCTTTTTCCTGCAATCCCTATGCAGGCAAAATTCTCATTGACTTCAGTGGGAATTTTGGCTGTGCTGCGGAGGATCATGCCTATATGTATATGGCTTTGTAAAAAAGTGGTAAACTTCTAATGCATAAGAACTGGAATTAAGAAATAATCTTGACTGGCTAGAGAGAAATCTAGTAGAGTGACCTGAGGTCTGGAACCATCAACTCATGAGTGCTACACCCAGCTCTGATAATGAATTGTTAGCAAACCACAGGCTAAGTTGTACTGTGGTGCACAGAGGAGGAGATGCGGGACAAGGCACCTTCCCTCTCCATATGCACTCCTGGGGTGAACTCCTGACCCCTCTGAAGTAAGTGGAAGTTTTGCCATTAATTTCAATCAGGTGAGCATTTCACTCCAGGCAATAATCCTGTTGGGAAGCTCCAGACTGGTGGAGCTAAATTCACAAGTATGAGAGGCACAGAGCGGGTTATATATTTTATACTGTCAAAGGGAGTTGAAGCTGCCATTAATGTGAAAGTCAAACTTAAAGTATACATTTTAACTTTTTAAATGAAACCGGTGCTAACTTCTGCTGAGATAATTAGCAGGTGTCAGTTAGGAGAGACAATAGACCAGGGATTGGCAACCTCTGGCATGTGGCCTATCAGGGAAATCTGCTGGTGGACCAGGACGGTTTATTTACCTGCAGCATCCGCAGGTTCAGCTGATCGCAGCTCGCACTGGCCGCTGTTCGCCGTTCCAGGCCAATGGGAGCTGCGGGAAGCGGTGGCCAGCACACCCCTCGGCCCGCGCTGCTTCCCGCAGCCCCCATTGGCGTGGAATGGCGAACTGTAGCCAGTGGGAGCTGTGATCAGCTGAACCTGCAGATGTGGTAGGTAAACAAACCTCCCCGGCCTGCCACAGGGCTTACCTGGCAGGCCACATTCCAAAGGTTGCTGATCCCTGTAATAGACTATGTCCCCAATTACTTTCTCTTTTCAGACAACAGTTTGCAATCACAAGAACAGGTGATGAGGCCAAATCAAAGATCAGAACTTTTTAATTAAATAGGGCCTTTTGTGAGTCATCATTTGACATTAATTACTGTTTTAGTTGGATTCCTTTTGATTTGTAAAGGGCCCTGAGCACTGCAAAATTTATATCACATAATAGAAATTGCTGATTATTAAAACAAAAAGTTGTTTTTCATCAGCCCCATCACACTCCCTTGTAAAGAAAACATCATTTCAAATGTTAAATAGCTGCCTTAGATAAACAGACCTGTGAGTTTTAAAAGCAAAATAGCAGCTGGCACTTCAACTGACTTGCCTTAGAATGGGCAGTCATAAAACACTTAATTGTAATGATTGATAAGGTCTTCTGTCAGTCTCAGCAAAACTTTCAGGAGGCTAAACAGCTGGCATGAGGTACATTTGGAGTTTTAACTAGTCAACTAGCCTTTGGGGGGGTCTTAAAGCTAACTAGCATCACTGGTATTAATAGAGGACATCAATCAAAATGATACATTGAAGCAGAAACTGGTCAGAGTCTTCAAGTAATATTTTAATTTGTCAGCCCACAGAGAGTAGGATAAATGTTAACAGCATTCTTGTGTGATGGCTTTAAAATTCAAATCCAGCAGTGGCAGCAATGTTAGCAAGTCATTCTTTTGTGAGTTTTGCTTTTTCATATACTCCAGTTATTCAGAATAAAGTGGATACAGGACAATGAAAACCCTTACCTGAATAGACTACAGAAAGGAAGAAAATGAGAAAGGTGTACAAGTAGCAAGAGTAATTCGTAATCCGTAGGAAATGTATGGGGTGAAATACACACAGGCACATGCCCAGAGTAAATGTGCTTTTTGTGGTGAATTTTGGAGGGGGTTTGAGGAGGGTGTGTGTGAACAGAGGAGGATTAAAGAAAACAGAATTAGCTCCCAAACCAGGGGGTGGCAACACAATCCTCACAAATCTGAACAGATCCAGGAACTCCTCCCTGGACCTGCCCTGATGGCTTCATTTGTGTCAGCCTATACAGGGGTCCTTCATGGTGAACAAGGGATTGCTTATCCGTGCAAAATGGCAATATTTATGTAGTGAAGAAAGTCTTATGTGCTGTCATTGCACCTAGATGAGCTTCATCCTCAAGGCATGTTGAATTAATATCAGTCTTGATTTTAGAGATGCCAAGCACTCATAGCTCCCAATGAAATCTGAAAATTGGACCCTAAATTCTCTGCTCTGTGACAAGCTAGTTGGAGTAGTAATTTATACTTCAGCAAATAAATTAAAAACCTGTTTTCCATCACAAACTACACAAAATGCCTTAAGTTGAGAGTCAGATATGGGCAGGGGTATTGACAGAGAATTAGTTTCCCCCAAAAATTAATACCTTATTTACTTACCCAAACTGAGGTCAATCTCAGGCCATCAGTATAACAGATTAATCTGTAGTTTTAGTAACAACTAAATGGAGGTGAGTTGCTTGAGAGAAAAGATGGTCTCGTGGTTAAAGCACTGAAGGGGGACATAAGAGATCTGGGTACAATTCCTCACTCCGATGCGACTTTCCTCTGTGAGCCTGGAAAAGTCATTTAATATCTCTGTTCCTCATCTATAAAATATGAATAAAACTTTTTTTCTTGTCTATATACATTATAAACACTTCAGGAGAGAAGCTGTTGCTTATCAGTTGTTGTACAGTGCCTGGCATAATGGAGCCTGTAGGTACCACTGTTATTTAAATAATAAATAATACTTCTAGCATAAATTGTATTTATTCATTTTTTTCACGATGTAGTCACTAGCTTGTTAGAGTCTGAAAATCACTATAGAAACCGTGGTAGCAAATTAGGTAGTTAGCAACCAGCTTTCAACCAATTAAAGATATGGTGGCTATGTTAATTCTATTCCTAAAAAGGACTAAATTACAATATATCTCATAGTATGATGCCTTCTGAAATGGACAAAGACATTATCATTCACATAAACAGATTTCCTTTTTAATTAAGAAAGTTAGTATTTGTGTATGAAGACAAAAACATCTGAGAATTTTAAACCTAGACTGAATGCAAAAAATGTGTTTTATTATTGGAAATATATTGGTTTTCAAGGAAATACACTGGGTAAGAACACAAAATTAACATAGTATTTTGTATTCTTTGCATCAGTTATTTCCCAAAGAAAGCCTATCAGTTAAAATGATGAATTTTAACCTTTTCCAATTCTTCTAGAAAACATTCAATTTATATTCTTCAGACTCTTTGCTACTTGTTCACCATACTAATGCAAAAATATTGTTTTTGTAATATTTATAAAGATCTAGTTATAAGTTTTCAAGGACAGATTTCACATTCTTTCCAGTGTGAACCCTCTAGTATAATTTAAGAAAAAAATTAAACAAAGTAGCTAACATATGGCATGGTTATGTGATTTAATGCATTAATATTGAAATATAGTGTTATATTGAATATGATTCTGATGGTCAATAGAAAATACAAAGGTCATGTTATCAGTGAATACAGACTTAAAGACTTGAATACCAATGGATTAACATTTCTGTACAGTCCGTTTTTTGCTCTTGTGAGTTCCAGAAATGTCCTTATAAAATTGGTAGCTTCAAAGCCACTTCACAAAAATAACCCTGTCAATATTACTGGAGACAACTAAATCCAGATAACCCCAAGTTTAAATATAGGTTCAAATTTCAGGTTAGGGAAAACCTGAATTTTCATAATTGTGAAATCAAACCGTTTCTATAGCCTTGAAGACTATCCTAGTCAAAGAACTCTAGACTTCCAGTACCCAGAGAAAGATACAAAGACCCCAGATAATTGTGATAAAAACTCCCTGGTGTCTATTATCCTCTCAGTTACTCCTGTGCAAACTCCATGAAGTCAGAGAAGTTGCACAGATATAACTGAGGGCAAAATTTATCCCATTATTGGATTGTGGCTCTGCCTTTTTCATCTAGCTGTCCCTAGACTTAAATTTTCTAAATAATGGCCTCATGAGCATGCTATTAGTTGTGTTCACAAATGGCAGAGTTTATGAGAACAGGTTGATTTGCATATTTAAATCCAGCAACAATAGGTTTGTATATATCTCTCCTATCACAATCTATGGTGTGCTAGAACTGAATGCACATGTGTTTGTGTGCAGTCAAGTGGAAACCAGGTTGATTAGGTGTGGCCTTGGGAGCCCCTGAATACCAACTGGCAGAGGGGCCCCATACTGTAACTCACTCAGGCCTGACAGACTCATTGTCTCAACAAACTCTTGTCATAATATATATCCCAAAGATATTATGTAAGGTATCATATATAAACTGTTGACACAATGGTCCCTAAAAACACTGTGTGATGTAGGTAAGTGTTGTGCATAACGAGTTATAGATATGTGCTGGAAATATGTTCTTAAAATGTATTTGGGTGGCACAGCATAAGACCAGCCAGCACTAGACAAAGGAATGTGCATTCACTTGTCTAGCCTGTTTGGTTACAGGCAGAGAACAATGAAAGTATATTTACATAAAAGGTAAAAAATCCATCAAGTGAAATTAACAGGGTAGAAGACTGTTCAACAATCATGCTTGGGGACAGAATCTGCACCCCAAGAAACCTTCCTGGCTTTTCACACAGAGACAATGGACTATGAGTAATATAAGGGGAACAAAAAGACATTTGAGTTATCCATCTTTTGATGGACTCTTTGAGCCTCTGAAACCTGGATCCTCTTGGCTTGAAAGGCAAGAGGACTAGAAACTTGATGTAAGTGAGAAACTTGCTTAGACAAAGATTGTAACTTGTTAAAATTGAATTGTAGTAATTAGGAAGCGTGTTTTGTTGTGTTTTATCTATAACCACACCTGTCTCCAGGATTCTTGCTTAGTATCACTTAAATACCCCCTCTCTATTCATAAACTTATTCTTGTTTTATTACAAGACCATTCCATTGTTGTGTATTAACAGTGGAGGGTGAGTCCTCACCTAATCTGACAGGCTGGTGTGTACACTATGTCTTTGGAGGGAGAAAAACATATTAACTTCTGTGAGTGTCCAGTGAAAGGGACTGGACCGGGCAGTGTTTTGCTGAATTGGGACCTTTATTAAGTGTCTGGAGAACTCTGAAATTTGGGCTCACTGACTGTTACCTGCAAGGCAAGGTTTGGACTGACAGAGTCCTGAAGAGTTTGCTGACAAGCTAAACAAACTGGTGTGTTAGCAAACTGACACACCGCTTAGCAGTAGCAAAGCTCAGTCCTGCTGAAGCAGAGCAGTAGCACAGTTCTGTGTGTCCTGAGCAAGACACCATTTAGAACTGGCTTCTCATGTTCAGAAGGCCTGTAGGGATGGGTCAATTATAATATATCAGAACCAAGTGTCCTGCCAACACTTTTAGAACAGGAAAAAACAGTTAAAGCATTTGAAATGTAAAGTATTAAATATGACTTTCATTTTAACAACATCCCTTGTTCCCTTTCCTGTTATCTGGGGAGAGATTTTAGAAGGAAAACCCCCATGTTTGACAGTCTCTTAGATGGTATCAAAGATGGTAATAACTGTCTTGGGGGTGAGGGGGAGAGAAGAAGTTAGTTGAGTTAGACTGGAGCTGTTGTTGTTAAAGTCCAATTCCATTTCATCCAGGGTGGTGTTTTGGATTCAGATGGAACTGGTAGAGGTGGTGATGTTATCTGGGTGCTTCTCTCTGTCCTGGTTTGGTCAGGACATCTCTCGGGATTAGAATGAAGAAGACAGGCGGTCCCAGGAGATGGTGAGGCTGATAGTGAAGCTTGCTTCAGTAGCTTCCATCTGTTCCTTCTGTATTTCTTTAAGGACCCATAAAAGGGAGAGATGGAAGTGATGGAATAGCACATCCCCTCATTATTTTGTCCACCACTTAGGCTTAGTTTCTGACACACCAATTTTGGTCTGCTGATTTCCAGACCCACACTTTCTTGTTTACTAAGCGTGATCTTAACCCAGTCCTTAAGTTATATCAGTAGGCCTTTTTGTTTAGACTAATTCAGTATTTCTGTCTTCTTTTCGTACCTTTTCCCCATCAACATTTGTTATTGTGACATTTTATGAACTTTCACATACTTTTTACAGTTGAGCTAACCATTAGAGTAAATTTGTAGGCCCTATTATCACAAGAATACTACTCAGCATGAATAAGGGTATCAGAATCTGGCTCAAACAGAACAGAAGGAAAGAAATTGCTGGAGAGCTAGGGCCAAGTAAGAACCTTCTTCTCCATGCCTTCACTGAGGAACAGAGAAATTCTGAGAGTGAAGGAATACTTAGATTAGATAGAACTTGCTTTGGAAGTCATGGCTATGTCTATGGCAGAGCACTCAAGCATGTGGTTAAATTTCTTTGAAGTCAAGACTTAATGTTAAGCATGCGCTTCACTGTTTTGCTGAACTGGGGACCTATATTAAGTGTCGAGAATCTGGGTTTGTCATAAATATAAAGGGAAGGGTAAACCCCTTTGAAATCCCTCCTGGCCAGGGGAAGCTCCTCTCACCTGTAAAGGGTTAAGAAGCTAAAGGTAACCTCGCTGGCACCTGGCCAAAATGACCAATGAGGAGACAAGATACTTTCAAAAGCTGGGAGGAGGGAGAGAAACAAAGGGTTTGTGTGTCTGTCTGTAGTCCTCTTGGCCGGGGACAGAACAGGAATGGAGTCTTAGAACTTTTAGTAAGTCATCTAGCTAGGTATGTGTTAGATTATGATTTCTTTAAATGGCTGAGAAAAGAATTGTGCTGAATAGAATAACTATTTCTGTCTGTGTATCTTTTTTGTAACTTAAGGTTTTGCCTAGAGGGGTTCTCTATGTTTTTGAATCTAATTACCCTGTAAGATATCTACCATCCTGATTTTACAGGGGGGATTTCTTTATTTCTATTTACTTCTATTTTTTATTAAAAGTCTTCTTGTAAAACACTGAATGTTTTTTCATTGTTCTCAGATCCAAGGGTTTGGGTCTGTGGTCACCTATGCAAATTGGTGAGGCTTTTTACCAAACCTTGTCCAGGAAGTGGGGTGTAAGGTTTTGGGAAGTATTTTGGGGGGAAGGACGCGTCCAAACAGCTCTTCCCCAGTAACCAGTATTAGTTTGGTGGTGGTAGCGGCCATTCCAAGGATAACGGGGGTAATATTTTGTACCTTGGGGAAGTTTTGACCTAAGCTGGTAAAGATAAGCTTAGGAGGTTTTTCATGCAGGTCCCCACATCTGTACCCTAGAGTTCAGAGTGGGGGAGGAACCTTGACATGGTGGCACAGTGGTGGGATTAACCTGAAATCATTTTGAGATCCAGTTGAGATTTTTTGAACTAGAAATACAGATTTTAAAAAGGAATTTTTAGGAAGTCCAGAAGGCAGCTTTGAAACTGAAAGCAGCTTGGTTTCTCTCTGCTTTGTGGCCAAGCAGAGACAAAAGGGGATTATCTTGTGAATTGCAGATTTTCTTTGCCTGGAGGCAGGGTACTTAACTCCTGCAGGGAAATTCACAGTCTTCCAACCCAGAGGTTTTTTTTTTTTTTTTTTCTTTTCTTCCTAAAAGTAAATAGGGGGTGTGTGCTCTACCCATTTGCCTGGAGACAAAAGTGGCAGGGTTTTTTTTTTAGGATTTTGATTTTTTTTTTTTTGTTTTACAAGGAGCACAGGTTTGAAAAGAAATTTTTTTCTTCTTTGGGCTGGGTAAGCAGGTTTCCAAGTAGTTGGAGGTTTTTTGCTTTAATTTGGGCCCAGAGCAGAGACAAGGGAATTGTCTTTTTCTGTAGGCTGACAATCACTATCAGAGAATAGGTATTCTATTCCAGCACAGCAAAATTTTACAGCCAAGTTTTGTTTGTTTATTTCTAAACCTCGGGTGTAAAGTTAGTTAAAAACAGAGAGGTTAGAATGGCCAAATCCTCAGCTCGACTACAGCTGGAATTAGCCAAATTTCAGGCTGAGGAAAAATAAAGGGAACATGAAAGACAGATAGAACTCATGCAGCTGAAGAAGGAACAAGAAAGGGAGGCAGAACAACACCAAGAGGCTGCCCACAAGAGGGAAATGGAGGCAAGGAAGCATGTGGAGGAGGAGAGGGAAAAAGAGAGGAAGCATGTGGAGGAGGAGAAGGAAAAAGAGAGGAAGCATGTGGAGGAGGAGAGGGAAAAAGAGAGGAAGCATGTGGAGGAGATGGAGAGGATAAAGGCCCAGCAGAATATACCAACAAACCCTAGCAATCCTTCTCCAGGTACCACTTCCCATCCCAGAAAGTTCCCCACCTACAAGGCAGGTGATGATACTGAGGCCTTCTTAGAAAACTTCGAAAGGGCCTGCCTTGGGTACAACATCTCTACTGACCAATACATGGTAGAGCTGAGGCCGCAGCTCAGTGGACCCTTAGCTGAGGTGGCAGCTGAAATGCCTAAAGAACACATGAACAAGTATGAACTGTTTAAATCCAAGGCGAGAGTCAGAATGGGGATAACACCCGAGCAGTCTCGTCGGAGGTTCAGAGCCCTAAGGTGGAAACCAGACATGTCATTTACCCGACATGCCTACCACATTGTAAAACATTGGGATGCCTGGATATCAGGAGCAAGTGTTGAATCTCCAGTAAATTTGCCCTTCCTAATGCAAATGGAACAATTCTTAGAGGGTGTTCCTGAGGAAATAGAAAGATACATCCTAGATGGGAAACCCAAAACTGTAATTGAGGCAGGAGAGATTGGAGCCAGATGGGTGGAGGTGGCAGAGAAGAAGAAAACTGGTCGCAGTTGGAGCGGAGACCAGAAGGGACCACCCCAGACCACACCCTATTACCGGGGGCCGCCCAAAGCCCCACCTACCTCCCAAAGAACCCTCCAGACCCCTTATCGTCCCACCACCCCGTTCTCCAGCAACCCTCCTCGCCCCAGTGACCCGTCAGCTGGACGATGTTTTAAGTGTAACGAGCTGGGGCATGTAAAGGCCAACTGCCCCAAGAACCCCAACAGATTACAGTTCATTGCACCGGAATCACACCAGAGGTCCACAGGCCCAGATACCTCCCAGATACCCTTGGAGCGGAGGGAAACTGTGAGTGTGGGCGGGAAGAAGGTCACCGCGTGGAGGGACACCGGAGCACAAGTGTCAGCTATCCATGCTTCCTTAGTGGACCCCAATTTAATCAACCCAGAGATCCAAGTGACGATTCAACCCTTCAAGTCCAACTCTTTCAATTTGCCTACAGCCAAGTTGCCTGTCCAGTACAAGGGCTGGTCAGGAATGTGGACTTTTGCAGTCTATGATGATTATCCCATCCCCATGCTGTTGGGGGAAGACTTGGCCAATCATGTGAAGCAGGCCAAGAGGGTGGGAATGGTCACCCGCAACCAGGCTAAACAAGCCGTGAGGCCTAGCTCTGTTCTGGAAACTTCTATCAGGACCCAGTCAGAGGTGATGGACCTGGACCCCAGGCCAATGTCTGCAACAGCAGTAGTGGATCCAGTCCCAGAGACCCAGACGGAACCAGTCCCAGAACCGGAACCAGCCAAACAACCAACACCAGACCCCGTGTCAGCACTGAATCCAGTACTTGCAACCTCAACACCAGAGGGCCCCACCGAACCTGAACTGGCAGCAGCCGATAACCCTACACAAGAGGCTCAGCCGGAGCCTGAATCCCAACATAGTGCACCAGCGGAGAGCGGTTCACAGTCAACAGAAACAGCTCCATCCCCTATATCGCTTCCAGAGGGACCAAGCCTAGGTCCACAATCCCATGAGGAACTGATGTCTCCAGCATCAAGGGAACAGTTCCAGACCGAACAGGAAGCAGATGAAAGCCTCCAGAGAGCTTGGACGGCGGCATGGAGCAACCCACCGCCTCTCAGCTCTTCTAATCGATCCAGGTTTGTTGTAGAAAGAGGACTTTTATACAAGGAAACTCTTTCTGGGGGACACCAGGAAGACTGGCATCCTCAGAGACAGTTGGTAGTTCCAACTAAATACCGGGCCAAGCTCTTGAGCTTAGCCCATGATCACCCTAGTGGCCATGCTGGGGTGAACAGGACCAAAGACCGTTTGGGGGGGTCATTCCACTGGGAGGGAATGGGCAAGGATGTTTCTACCTATGTCCAGTCTTGTGAGGTGTGCCAAAGAGTGGGAAAACCCCAAGACCAGGTCAAAGCTCCTCTCCAGCCACTCCCCATCATTGAAGTTCCATTTCAGCGAGTAGCTGTGGATATTCTGGGTCCTTTTCCGAAAAAGACACCCAGAGGAAAGCAGTACATACTGACTTTCATGGATTTTGCCACCCGATGGCCGGAAGCAGTAGCTCTAAGCAACACCAGGGCTAAAAGTGTGTGCCAGGCACTAGCAGACATTTTTGCCAGGGTAGGTTGGCCCTCCGACATCCTCACAGATGCAGGGACTAATTTCCTGGCAGGAACTATGAAAAACCTTTGGGAAGCTCATGGGGTAAATCACTTGGTTGCCACTCCTTACCATCATCAAACAAATGGCATGGTGGAGAAGTTTAATGGAACTTTGGGGGCCATGATACGTAAATTCGTAAATGAGCACTCCAATGATTGGGACCTAGTATTGCAGCAGTTGCTCTTTGCCTACAGAGCTGTACCACATCCCAGTTTAGGGTTTTCCCCATTTGAACTTGTATATGGCCGTGAGGTTAAGGGGCCATTGCAGTTGGTGAAGCAGCAATGGGAGGGATTTACACCTTCTCCAGGAACTAACATTCTGGACTTTGTAACCAACCTACAAAACACCCTCCGAACCTCTTTAGCCCTTGCTAGAGAAAACTTACAGGATGCTCAAAAAGAGCAAAAAGCCTGGTATGATAAACATGCCAGAGAGCGTTCCTTCAAAGTAGGAGACCAGGTCATGGTCTTAAAGGCGCTCCAGGCCCATAAAATGGAAGCATCGTGGGAAGGGCCATTCGTGGTCCAGGAGCGCCTGGGAGCTGTTAATTATCTCATAGCATTCCCCACCTCCAACCGAAAGCCTAAGGTGTATCATATTAATTCTCTAAAGCCCTTTTATTCCAGAGAATTAAAGGTTTGTCAGTTTACAGCCCAGGGAGGAGACGACGCTGAGTGGCCTGAAGGTGTCTACTACGAAGGGAAATGTGCTGGTGGTGTGGAAGAGGTGAACCTCTCCATGACCCTTGGGCGTATGCAGCGACAGCAGATCCAGGAGCTGTGCACTAGCTACGCGCCAACGTTCTCAGCCACCCCAGGACTGACTGAACGGGCATACCACTCCATTGACACAGGTAATGCTCACCCAATTAGGGTCCAACCTTACCGGGTGTCTCCTCAAGCTAAAACTGCTATAGAACGGGAGATCCAGGATATGTTACAGATGGGTGTAATCCGCCCCTCTGAAAGTGCATGGGCATCTCCAGTGGTTCTAGTTCCCAAACCAGATGGGGAAATACGTTTTTGCGTGGACTACCGTAAGCTAAATGCTGTAACTCGCCCAGACAACTATCCCATGCCACGCACAGATGAACTATTAGAGAAACTGGGAAGGGCCCAGTTCATCTCTACCTTGGACTTAACCAAGGGGTACTGGCAGGTACCGCTAGATGAATCTGCCAAGGAAAGGTCAGCCTTCATCACACATCTCGGGCTGTATGAATTTAATGTACTCCCTTTCGGGCTGCGAAATGCACCCGCCACTTTCCAAAGACTTGTAGATGGTCTCCCAGCGGGATTAGGAGAATATGCAGTCGCCTACCTTGACGATGTGGCCATATTTTCGGATTCCTGGGCAGACCACCTGGAACATCTACAAAAAGTCCTTGAGCGCATAGGGGAGGCAGGACTAACTGTTAAGGCTAAGAAGTGTCAAATAGGCCTAAACAGAGTGACTTACCTTGGACACCAGGTGGGTCAAGGAACTATCAGCCCCCTACAGGCCAAAGTGGATGCTATCCAAAAGTGGCCTGTCCCAAAGTCAAAGAAACAGGTTCAATCCTTCTTAGGCTTGGCCGGTTATTACAGACGATTTGTACCGCACTACAGCCAAATCGCTGCCCCACTGACAGACCTAACCAAAAAGAAACAGCCAAATGCTGTTCAGTGGACCGGAAAGTGTCAGAAGGCCTTTAACAAGCTTAAAGCGACACTCATGTCTGACCCTGTACTAAGGGCCCCAGACTTTGACAAACCGTTCCTAGTAACCACAGATGCATCCGAGCGTGGTGTGGGAGCAGTTTTAATGCAGAAAGGACCTGATCAAGAATTCCACCCTGTAGTGTTTCTCAGCAAAAAACTGTCTGAGAGGGAAAGCAACTGGTCAGTCACTGAAAAAGAATGTTATGCCATTGTCTACGCTCTGGAAAAGCTACGCCCATATGTTTGGGGACGGCGTTTCCACCTGCAAACCGACCATGCTGCACTAAAGTGGCTTCACACCGTCAAAGAAACTAACAGAAAACTTCTTCGGTGGAG
This sequence comes from Lepidochelys olivacea, assembly GCF_965140295.1. Lineage (NCBI taxonomy): Eukaryota > Metazoa > Chordata > Testudines > Cheloniidae > Lepidochelys > Lepidochelys olivacea. The sequence goes on along the minus strand of NC_140411.1, from coordinate 68,258,101 downwards.
TTTAGCTCTCCAAGATTTTGATTTTGACATCCAACACATCTCAGGAGCTTCTAACAAAGTGGCTGATGCACTCTCCCGTGAAAGTTTCCCAGAATCAACTGGTTAAAATTGTCCTTGAGATGTGGAAAATATTGTTAGTCTTTATGTACTTGGTAGTATATTTAGAGATGCATGTGTCTTATTAACTCTGTTTTCCTAGAGCTCCAGGAAGAAATCCCAGCCAGTGTTTCACCCTAGCTGAGATTTGGGGGGCGTGTCATAAATATAAAGGGAAGGGTAAACCCCTTTGAAATCCCTCCTGGCCAGGGGAAGCTCCTCTCACCTGTAAAGGGTTAAGAAGCTAAAGGTAACCTCGCTGGCACCTGACCAAAATGACCAATGAGGAGACAAGATACTTTCAAAAGCTGGGAGGAGGGAGAGAAACAAAGGGTTTGTGTGTCTGTCTGTAGTCCTCTTGGCCGGGGACAGAACAGGAATGGAGTCTTAGAACTTTTAGTAAGTAATCTAGCTAGGTATGTGTTAGATTATGATTTCTTTAAATGGCTGAGAAAAGAATTGTGCTGAATAGAATAACTATTTCTGTCTGTGTATCTTTTTTGTAACTTAAGGTTTTGCCTAGAGGGGTTCTCTATGTTTTTGAATCTAATTACCCTGTAAGATATCTACCATCCTGATTTTACAGGGGGGATTTCTTTATTTCTATTTACTTCTATTTTTTATTAAAAGTCTTCTTGTAAAACACTGAATGTTTTTTCATTGTTCTCAGATCCAAGGGTTTGGGTCTGTGGTCACCTATGCAAATTGGTGAGGCTTTTTACCAAACCTTGTCCAGGAAGTGGGGTGTAAGGTTTTGGGAAGTATTTTGGGGGGAAGGACGCGTCCAAACAGCTCTTCCCCAGTAACCAGTATTAGTTTGGTGGTGGTAGCGGCCATTCCAAGGATAACGGGGGTAATATTTTGTACCTTGGGGAAGTTTTGACCTAAGCTGGTAAAGATAAGCTTAGGAGGTTTTTCATGCAGGTCCCCACATCTGTACCCTAGAGTTCAGAGTGGGGGAGGAACCTTGACAGGGTTAAAACTAACAGCAAATGATATAAATACCAAATGTAAGTTAAAAAGCAACGATTTATTATTTACTTATTATTTGTCATTTTTATCACTGTGCAATGTCAAAAGTAATCAACAACAAAAAGCATATAGGTGCATCATAAGCATGACCAACTGACACCATTTGTATCCTGCATCTGAAAGTCTAGCATATTAATCTAGCATATTAATCTAGCATATTAGCCATCCACATTAAAAATGAATACGCAAATAAAATAAAAAATTCCCCTGTAGTCTTAAGAAAAGGTTTCATTTTGACAGAGAGGACATGAATATAAGAATGTAACATTGAACACGGTGATTTTCTACTGCATTTACCTCAGGCAATGGCACAGTGAAATTTAAACAAGATAGTAATTATATCAAGGGTGTCAAATAAAAAACCTTCAAAATTCAGATTTACACACGTCCCTCTGAAAAGAGAGAAATCAATCAGCTCTCATACCTTATTATATAAGTATCTAATACAAATCCAAAGACAATTCTCTTTTCAGGATGTCATAAGAGTGGTGGGTGTAACTGGTATATACACTGGAAGAAACGAGGAGTTCTGAATTGTTGGTTGGCAAAATAAAAAGAATTTAAAAAATTATTGGTATGATGCACTTTGCTACACATCAAACTCAAAATGAATTACTTTTTATCTCTGAAAAGACATTCTTTCCAAATTGTGTCAATCAATAGGCTTTGGAACAGTGAAGAGATTCCCCCCCCCCCCCGACCACCACCATTCTAGTGACCTCACCGCACATCAAGTGGTTGGGGCTATTGTCTAGCTTGTTGGAAAAGGCGTGTGCCCCTTTAAGGGCTAGAGAGCCTGGAAATGACTTTGCTGCAGCTGAAGACCAAGTCAGCCTGGGGATGCTAACCCATCCCCCCAGCCACACCCCACCGGTGACCGGAAGGGAGGGGGAACTATATAGGTCCATACCAGTGCAGGAAAAGGCCTCTTTTAATTTTAATTAGAGCCATTAGTTTAGCAGGTTAAAAATGAAGACAATAATTCCCTTCTCAGGACAATTTTTTTTTCAGCTGCATACAGCTTGGACTCGATGAATAATGCTGGTATTTTAGCTACATCAGAAAAATAAATTCTTAATTATGGGCCAAACCTCAGGTTGTGTAAATCATACCTCCACTGAGTTCAGTGGGAAAAACATTTTCTTTTTCTGTTCCACCTTAAAAATCTCAGGGTGACTGTCAAGGCTGAATCCCAACTTTGGCACTTGAGTACAGATTCTAAAAATTAATACTTGCCATTCCAGGCTTGTATTAAACTCCCAAGGTTACAGCTTTTCTCTGACCTTGGCTTGGTAAATGCTGCCACCACCCAAATGCAAAAAAACCCAAAACCCTTGGACCCAGGAAGGAACAACCTGATTGTGTCCAATTAAACATTCCCTATCCAAATAATTTCTTCTAGGTATGGAAGATACTTTTTCATACCTGGTTCAATCCTTACACAGCATTCCTGCTTATAGCATTGCTGCTCTGTGTTCCTGCAGCCCAGAGAACAACAGACAAAGGGAAAGTTTCTTTCCCAATTTTTAAAAGTACTAGCCTTCTCATTGGCTCTTTTGGTCAGGTACCCCCTTTTTTTTTAAGCTGGGGGACTTTTTAACCCTTTACAGGTAAAGCAAGTAGAGAACAGCTACCAAGAGGGATTTTACAGCTAACTGGCTGTCTGGGTATCCATCAAAGGGAGCTACCCCCCCCACCACTTCATTTATCACAGTGTCTATTGATGGAACAGTCACAGGTCCCAATACTTAAAGGTTCTGAGGACTCCCTGAGTTATCCCAATAATACCACTGGGAGAAGAATGGACCTAGCACCCTGAGAGGGGATGCTGAGCCCATTGTAGGATTGGCTTATGGTAATAGGCTTGTCCCTCAAATCATTTGATAAATCTACACCTATTCTAGAACTCTAACCTCTAACCAGATCGCGGTCTTTCAACAAAAACATTATGCTCTTCCTATATCATTGGTTCTCCTGCTGTGGTCTACTATCAGTGTGTGGCACCCTTGCTGTGTCTGCTAGCTGGTTACATGGTGCTGGATCCTCCTTTTTTCTCACCTCCTAAATTGTTTAAAAGATAACTAAGTATAAATTAAATACTTCACTAATATTACCCTGCCATGTAAGGAATTGTTGTAAGTGCCACATGGATGTTATGTGATTATGAATGTGAAGAGAATTGGTCTACAAGATGTCTGTATTAATATGTGACCACTCTATGAAAAAAATCTCAGGGCTCAGTCCCAAGGCTACTCTCAACATATTTTTTTTTTCCAAAAAGCTTTCAATAGCACTCCCTTGAATTCTGACAGGTAGACCCAGACTTTGAATTTTTAGAATCTATTTCATTCTCTAACAATTTCCAGATAAACTGTAAAATGTTTTATGTTGCAGGTTGTTGGTCCCTGACAGCAAGTGTGTCTTTTATCTATGGGCAATCAGATACCTTGGTGAAACTGAAGGGTGTGCTAGCTACACTTCAGTCTGGCTAAATGGGAGAAGCAGTTAAGTTCCTTTATTGAGTAAGATAGCTGAAAAAATAAAAGCCACTACCCAAAGCACTGGTGATATGGAAGGCCTAAAAACTAACTCAGGGAGAATAAGAGGGGTGTCCTTAGAAACTAATTGCAAACACAGGGGCTGGGGCATTGATTAGATTGCAATTGAGTATGCATGTGTATGTCAGAAGTTATCACCCAGAAAAGTGAGAAGAAGCCAGAGAAGCTCTGGGTGAGTGTGACCCTAACTGGGAGCCAAGAGAGAAAGCTTCTTTGGGCAGAGTGCTGGCTGGAAAGAGGCTTGTAAACAGTAAGCAAGGAAATTGCATCCTGTTCTACTGTGTTTGGGGAAACAGGACTCTGTGTACATTTTTTGTAAACAAACAGAATTGCACCAAAGAAATACTTGACTCATATAATACATTTCTTCAAATGGAAACAAGTTGCAAGACCTCCCAGATAAGCCTAACCTCTTGGGCCAAAAGGGGCAGCATTATCTGCCATTATGACATACTTCAAAATGTGTAGAGAATGAATGCTGGATTGTTGTGACGGAATATATCATCCATATTTACAACTGTAATGTTCAAATCCCCAAAATGATACTGCATTAAGAAAAAATAATCTTCTTTTAATCCTAGATTTTCAGAGTGAGTCTCAAATTGAATTTCAAATTGAATCCTTGTAGAAGTGCCAGAAACGTTTAATTACCCTAGGTCTTATCAGTTTTGGAAGTGTCTCTGATCTGAGAAGTCAGTAACGTGGAATCTGGGGAGACTTGTCCGTGGTCATGTGGAACTCTTTTGATCTGATTTCTTTTTGGCCCCTCCCCGCTTACTAAAGGGTTTGGCCATTATGTCCTTGGGTAGAGCCTCTTGCAGGGGCTTTGGCTGTCAAACTGGAGGTTAAATGAGCCTTCTCACTGTAAATATGGGCTGAGTAGCCTCTTTTGCTGGAAGAGGGTGCTGGGCAATTTGACCTCTGGTGACGACAGTGGGTCCTACCGCTAAAGTGCCAACAGCCACGCCATCAGGAGTGGGGAACTGCCATGAAGAAATGAGAATCACCTGGGAACAAATACAAATGTGGAATCAAAGGGATAACAAAGGGAACCAGTGATAGAAAACACCAGTCCTCTCTCCCCCTTTCCATCTGCAGGCCCAGATAATTTAAATTGTAATCCAAAATGAACAGGCTTGTGTTTGTTATGTGTAAGAGACAGCCAGAAAAAGTAAACAAAAATGTGAGCTAAACAAAGAATGCAATCAAATCTGCCTCTTTTTCCTTAGTCCAGTAGCTTCAGATCAAATTTGGAGTCCTATGCTTAACTCCCAGAAAAAAATGGTGCCAACAGGGCTGGTGTATGGTGAACTGTGGCTATGAAGTTTGTACAGACTAGGGGTGTATTTCCAATAAGGTCTTGTCTACATTAGCACATTTAGTGGCTGCAATTCATTACTGGTGCTCCCTCCATACATTCGTGTCTTTTCCCAGTACCTGGCTTTCTAGCATTTATCCATTACCAGGAAGTTACTTTGCGTAACCTGAGTCAGTCATTTTCTGCTGAGAGTCTAAAAGCAAGTCTAGTCATTAGTTAGGACACATTTTGTTATCAGCCTGAGCTGTTCATCTATCATGACCCAGGACTCCTGAATATATCTACCCGGGGTATATCTAGCTTATAGGATAGAAATTTCACAGCTCTCCCCATTCTCTGACACATAATCATTGACATGCTTGTTTGGAAAAGCCCTGCAGTGGAGCAGTGCAGAATCTCACTGTCATGGAGGAGGCACCAGAGTTATCCTTTATGAGAAGCTTTCCATTGCACTGATGGGAGTAGGAACTGCTATACCCTTCTAAAGGGCATAGCATAATTTCCCCCATGTGAACAGCCAGATCTCTCTGATCATCCTCATAGACTCCTAGACTTTAAGGACAGAAGGGACCATCATGATCATCTAGTCTGACCTGCTCCGCATTGTAGGCCACAGAACCTCACCCACCCATACCTGTTGGAGGCCCATAATCTCTGGCTGAGTTACTGAAGCTCTCCTTTGGGAACTATATTTCTCATTCACTTACTTCCTAATCCACCTCCTCACCTTGCGGTACCGTACTTCCTCAGGAGAACATATTGGTAACAGCCCCAATGCAGGGACCATTATTCTACCTGGATTTTATCCAGACTGTGCAAGTTGGTGGAGAGACTTCTTAATTCGTCCTTCAAAACTGCCAACCCACATAGGACCAGGCAGATTCTAGCCCCAATGATCTATAGATTGTGGGGATGTGTCTAATTGGAACCATACACCATTGATATGAAAGTATGAAGCAAGTTTTGCTGCTAACACTGTGAATGGATGATATATGGCCCATATGCTATTTCTGGAACCATTTGGACTTTTGTCTCTCTTTTGCACTATCACCCTTTTCCATAAAGCCTATTTTGACCTTCGTCTCTCCCAGAATAAAAACTTTATATGGTTGGCCATAGGAGACCAGGTTATAACCATAATTAGAAATAGTCTATGTAAATAAACAAACAATTTTCATCTTCAATATGGTATGAAATATATCTACTAATGCTATGTTTTCTTAAACTTCTTACAAAATTAATGAAAATGTATATTTGGGGCTTAAACTATGAGGCAGTGTTGCTTTAAGAGGATCTACACATTTTAATTCACTCAAATACATTCTAAAATATCTAACTCTTAATATGAAAGTATTGAAATAAAAATGGGATTATCAGAAGTTATTCATTATTTTTATTATTAAAAATAAAAAGTGCCTTAAGGCCCTAATCTGGGTTCGGGGCCCATTGCATTGTATATACATAACTAGAAGTCAGGCCTTGCCCCAAAGAATTTACAAGTAGGAAACAACTTTAATTACAAACAAAGTAAACCAACTTACAGTTTTCAGAGTAACAGCCTGTATTCGCAAAAAGAAAAGGAGTACTTGTGGCACCTTAGAGACTAACCAATTTATTTGAGCATAAGCTTTCGTGAGCTACAGCTCACTTCATCGGATGCATACTGTGGAAAGTGTAGAAGATCTTTTTATATACGCACAAAGCATGAAAAATACCTCCTCCCACCCCACTCTCCTGCTGGTAATAGCTTATCTAAAGTGATCACTCTCCTTACAATGTGTATGATAATCAAGTTGGGCCATTTCCAGCACAAATCCAGGTTTTCTCACCCCCCCTCCACAAACCCACTCTCCTACCCCCCCCCCCAGCCGTTCTTGTTAAACCCTGGATTTGTGCTGGAAATGGCCCAACTTACAGTGTTTTTCATGAAAACTGAAGGAAAGCATGATGGTTCTTTGTGTTTCTTCCACTGTTCTACATGTAAAAGGATAGTAATCATGACTCGATAATCTTTCATATATTTTCAAGTACTAGTAAGCCAAGCTGCACTCCAGGACTTTCAGTGTGCTGTAGAAATGTCCACACTGGCCTAGTGGATGGGGGAAAGCTGTAGAAGTGATATATCTTGATTTTAGTAAAGCTTTTTGACACAGTGTCACATGACATTCTCATAAGCACACTAGGGAAATGTCTAAATGAAATTACTATAAGGTGGGTGAAAACTGGTTGAAAGACCATATTCATAGAGTCTACGATCAATGATCTATGATCAAACTGGGGCGAGGGGGGGCAGGGGGAGTGGGGGAGTGGGGTCCTGCAGAGGTCTGTCCTGGGTCTGGTACTAATCAATATTTTCATTAATGAGTTAGATAATGGAAGGTTTCAGAGTACCAGCTATGTTAGTCTGTATCTGCAAAAAGAAAAGGAGTACTTGTGGCAGCTTAGAGACCCACATGGCCCCACAGTATGCTAACATTTTTATGGCTGACTTAGAACAACGCTTCCTCAGCTCTCGTCCCCTAATGCCCCTACTCTACTTGCGCTACATTGATGACATCTTCATCATCTGGACCCATGGAAAAGAAGCCCTTGAGGTATTCCACCATGATTTCAACAATTTCCATCCCACCATCAACCTCAGCCTGGACCAGTCCACACAAGAGATCCACTTCCTGGACACTACGGTGCTAATAAGCGATGGTCACATAAACACCACCCTATACGGGAAACCTACTGACCTCTATGCCTACCTACATGACTCCAGGTTTCACCCAGACCACACCACACAATCCATTGTGTAGAGAGTATGCTTATAAAATTTGCAAATGACACCAAGATAGGAAGAGTTGCTAGCACTTTGAAGGATGGGATTAGTATTCAATATGACCTTGACAAATTGAAGAATTGGTCTGAAATCAACAAGATGAAATTCAATGAAGCCAAGTGCCAAGTACTACACTTATCAAGGAAAATCAAATGCACAACTACAAAAAAGGAAATAACTAGCTAGGCTAGTGGTTCCCAAACTTGTTCCGCCGCTTTGTTTAACTGCCGCGTCCGCAGGTTGGGCCGATCGTGGCTCCCAGTGGCCGCAGTTCACTGCTCCAGGCCAAAGGGAGCTGCTGGAAGCGGCCAGTATGTTCCTCGGCTGGCTTAATCTGCCGCAAGGGAGATTTTGATATTAGAGAAAACTTTTAAACTATAAAAATAGTTGAGACTGGAACTGGCTTCCTCAAGAGGTTGAGGGATCCCTGCCTCTGAGGTTTTTAAGAACAGGTCAGACAAACCCCTGTCAGGGATGGTCTAGTTATACTTAGTCCTGCCTCAGCTCAGAAGTTGGACAACATGACTACTAAAGGCCCCTCCAGCCCTACATTTCTATGATTCTATTACTATGCAGTAAACTGGTGCAGTGTTACTCTGGTTTGCAATGCATTAACTTGCTGTGTAGACAAGCCCTAAGTGATGGAGTAAATATTGGCTTTCACTAAGAATAAAACAGAAAAACCAATAGAGTGGCTGTGCCATGGAGTGGAGGCTTTTGAAGGAGCAGGCAGGGGCGCTGGAATAATTTTTATAGTGGGGGTGCTGAGAGCAATTGAACCAAACTTTAAATCCTGTATATAATAGAAACCTCTTCAAGCCAGGGGGTGCTGCCTGCACCTATGGGAACAGGCAAAGAGGTTCCTCCACCTACTTTGTGTTCTTAGATCTTGTTCCTATGAAGACTTAATCACATCCTGTTGAATGGGACTATTCACATGCTGTTAAGCACATGCTTCAGCCTTCTCGGGATTGCCGAGTTGCTAATTCTCCCCACTTTATCACGAGTGTCATGGCATTTGGTGTTTGTCTTAACACCTCCACTCTGGAATGAAGAGACCCCAGGAAAATCTCAGCTTTCATATTTTTTAATGTAGCCCTCATAGTTGTAGAGAACATCTTGAAAATATGACTTGAGTGCACACTCTCTATTTTCCCAAAAGGGAAATAGGGAACCTCAAATTTTTATATCTATCTATCTATCTATCTATCTATCTATCTATCTATCTATCTAATTTAAAGCCAATCCCATGATATTTTGGGGCATAATCATGATTTTTGAATGTTTGAAGTTGGCAATACTTGGCTGTGCCAACGTTGCATAGAACAGCATGGAGGATGATAAATGGGAAAGGGATGGGGCCAGGTGGCATTGTTAAAGTAGATTTCACTCCATAGAATCATAGAATCATAGAATATCAGGGTTGGAAGGGACCCCAGAAGGTCATCTAGTCCAACCCCCTGCTCGAAGCAGGACCAATTCCCAGTTAAATCATCCCAGCCAGGGCTTTGTCAAGCCTGACCTTAAAAACCTCTAAGGAAGGAGATTCTACCACCTCCCTAGGTAACGAACGCATTCCAGTGTTTCACCACCCTCTTAGTGAAAAAGTTTTTCCTAATATCCAATCTAAACCTCCCCCACTGCAACTTGAGACCATTACTCCTCGTTCTGTCATCTGCTACCATTGAGAACAGTCTAGAGCCATCCTCTTTGGAACCCCCTTTCAGGTAGTTGAAAGCAGCTATCAAATCCCCCCTCATTCTTCTCTTCTGCAGGCTAAACAATCCCAGCTCCCTCAGCCTCTCCTCATAAGTCATGTGTTCTAGACCCCTAATCATTTTTGTTGCCCTTCGCTGGACTCTCTCCAATTTATCCACATCCTTCTTGTAGTTTGGGGCCCAAAACTGGACACAGTACTCCAGATGAGGCCTCACCAATGTCGAATAGAGGGGAACGATCACGTCCCTTGATCTGCTCGCTATGCCCCTACTTATACATCCCAAAATGCCATTGCCTTCTTGGCAACAAGGGCACACTGCTGACTCATATCCAGCTTCTCGTCCACTGTCACCCCTAGGTCCTTTTCCACAGAACTGCTGCCTAGCCATTCGGTCCCTAGTCTGTAGCGGTGCATTGGATTCTTCCATCCTAAGTGCAGGACCCTGCACTTATCCTTATTGAACCTCATCAGATTTCTTTTGGCCCAATCCTCCAATTTGTCTAGGTCCTTCTGTATCCTATCCCTCCCCTCCAGCGTATCTACCACTCCTCCCAGTTTAGTATCATCCGCAAATTTGCTGAGAGTGCAATCCACACCATCCTCCAGATCATTTATGAAGATATTGAACAAAACCGGCCCCAGGACTGACCCTTGGGGCACTCCACTTGATACCGGCTGCCAACTAGACATGGAGCCATTGATCACTACCCGTTGAGCCCGACAATCTAGCCAGCTTTCTACCCACCTTATAGTGCATTCATCCAGTCCATACTTCCTTAACTTGCTGACAAGAATACTGTGGGAGACCGTGTCAAAAGCTTTGCTAAAGTCAAGAAACAATGCATCCACTGCTTTCCCTTCATCCACAGAACCAGTAATCTCATCATAAAAGGCGATTAGATTAGTCAGGCATGACCTTCCTTTGGTGAATCCATGCTGGCTGTTCCTGATCACTTTCCTCTCATGCAAGTGCTTCAGGATTGATTCTTTGAGGACCTGCTCCATGATTTTTCCAGGGACTGAGGTGAGGCTGACTGGCCTGTAGTTCCCAGGATCCTCCTTCTTCCCTTTTTTAAAGATTGGCACTACATTAGCCTTTTTCCAGTCATCCGGGACTTCCCCGGTTCGCCACGAGTTTTCAAAGATAATGGCCAATGGCTCTGCAATCACAGCCGCCAATTCCTTCAGCACTCTCGGATGCAACTCGTCCGGCCCCATGGACTTGTGCACGTCCAGCTTTTCTAAATAGTCCCTAACCACCTCTATCTCCACAGAGGGCTGGCCATCTCTTCCCCATTTTGTGATGCCCAGCGCAGCAGTCTGGGAGCTGACCTTGTTAGTGAAAACAGAGGCAAAAAAAGCATTGAGTACATTAGCTTTTTCCACATCCTCTGTCACTAGGTTGCCTCCCTCATTCAGTAAGGGGCCCACACTTTCCTTGGCTTTCTTCTTGTTGCCAACATACCTGAAGAAACCCTTCTTGTTACTCTTGACATCTCTTGCTAGCTGCAGCTCCAGGTGCGATTTGGCCCTCCTGATATCATTCCTACATGCCCGAGCAATATTTTTATACTCTTCCCTGGTCATATGTCCAACCTTCCACTTCTTGTAAGCTTCTTTTTTATGTTTAAGATCTGCTAGGATTTCACCATTAAGCCAAGCTGGTCGCCTGCCATATTTACTATTCTTTCGACTCATTGGGATGGTTTGTCCCTGTAACCTCAACAGGGATTCCTTGAAATACAGCCAGCTCTCCTGGACTCCTTTCCCCTTCAAGTTAGTCCCCCAGGGGATCCTGGCCATCCGTTCCCTGAGGGAGTCGAAGTCTGCTTTCCTGAAGTCCAGGGTCCGTATCCTGCTGCTTACCTTTCTTCCCTGCGTCAGGATCCTGAACTCAACCAACTCATGGTCACTGCCTCCCAGATTCCCATCCACTTTTGCTTCCCCCACTAATTCTACCCGGTTTGTGAGCAGCAGGTCAAGAAAAGCGCCCCCCCCCCCCCAGTTGGCTCCTCTAGCACTTGCCATACACCTGCAGAAAGCCAGATTCTTTGGGCGTTTTGCAGAAAAAAAATGAATTTCACCCTTAATGAAGCCTGCAGGGTCACCTGTCTACCCAGTGTGTATACTTTCTAGCAATATAGGGTCATTGTTGACATAGCAATTTCCTTTTTGCTAAGAACACAGTGTTATGGTTCTATAAATAAATGCTGTTTTCTGCATAGGGGTGCATTCCTAGAATGCATTCAGAGACAGTATTTCCCCATGAAAATCATTTGTGGTGATTTATATATAATTTTTTTTTAGTAATCCCCTAATTCATTAGGAGCAATATCTTCTGTCACCAGATTACTATGCAAATCTATGTGCATAAGTCTATGGAAATTAACTTTTCAAAGGACAGACACCATATTTTTAGTAACAATCAAGATGTTCTATTTGTAATATTGTTTCCTGTCATGCTAAATCCAGGTGTGAAATCAGAAGATACACTTGCATTGGGCAATTTAGTAATTTAGGCTTCGATGCTGCAATGGGCTCCAGGTGGACACAGGGGTTTGCCTGTGCAGAGCTCATTGCAGGATTAGGGCCTTAAAACCTAAATTATTAAGGTCTAACTATTTTTATTCACTAGTGTTCAAATGGATTGGTTAAAATACCTATAAATGCTTCATCTAGACAGCAGGGCACCGTTTCAGGAACTGATTGCCTATTATAGTGCTGACAATGAAAGAGGAAAATACCTCAAAGGAGTGGGAGCCTGGCCTATGACTTTCCCATTGAACTCAATGTAAAACTTATAATTTCCAGCACCCAATTTGCAGGATGCTTGAGTTTTCGGTGGCCATTACACTATGCTTCTAAGCTGTTTTCCAAATAAAACTGTAATGAGGGGCTTTGTTAGAGTGGAAAGCCATGCGAAGGCATGAGTACTGCAGTTTTTGGAATCTCATTACAATAAAGATTTATTTCATACATGTACAAGAGTATTCTTCTGTTCTTTGTTTTGGTTTTCTTACCTCCCTCATGGAATTAATCAACTACAAATATCTTTAGCATGATTTACAGTCTCTGGTCTAGGTCCTGAAAATGCACTCGCCCTCATAATAAATACACCCCTGTTAAGGATTCCAGCAACAATACTTAAGAAAGGAAAAAAAACACACACAAGAAATCCAAACAGTCACCATTTTCCGTGGCAGAGGTGTGCACAGAGATCAGACACAATATGCAAACTCCAGCTCATGTTGTGCCTCCTCTGAGAAACTTTCAGTAGCATGTGGTGGTAGAGAGCATTTGTCTGGTTAATGTGAAGGGATAAGGAAGTATGTTAACCAAGGACAGAGGCAATTGGGGAGGGAGGCAGGAGACCCGGTGCTAGTTGAAGCAAAGTGTTTTATTCATCTAGAGTGCTGGCTCCAAGCATGCCTAAAACCTAAACAATGATTCTAAACTCTAAAGACCTTATCCTGCATTCCTTGTGCACTCAGTACTCCCATTTAAATCAATGGGGCTTTTATGGACATGAGAAACACAGGATCAGATCATAAGCAAATAAGTTGTCAGAACTAACAGTAAAATCTCACAATGTTTACAAGAAAAATTCCTGATCTGGTGAATTCTCTCCCACCTAATAATAAATACAGGCAGGTCCAGTCAGACCAAAGGCACCATTCTGCTCACTCTGACATTCTGGAGGTGCATCTAACCCACTGAACTCCATTTGGGATTTTTGACGTTTTCCAAACGATCTCTCCTGTCACTTAGTCCTACAGCCATTGGACAGTTTGTGTACATTGCTCTTCAAAGGCTTATAGAGAATTTGACTGCTAGGTTGTGTAGCTTCTCAGGATGTGCTTCGGGATTTGCCTTGTGCATTTTCAAACTATCTGTTGTTTCAATGTCTTTGCATATTGCAATATGTTAATGGTATGTAAACATTAATTACTTGATGGTTGTGCAGTGTTTTGAAGTTGTAAAGTGCTTTAAATATGATAATTATTATATGTATTATTAATTTTTTTCCAAAACACAAAGAGCAGCTGATCCTCTTTCTTAAGAGCATTCACCTTTGTGAATTCTATCACTAGAGCAGTGGTGGGCAACCTGCGGCCCATGGGCCACATGCAGCCCATCTGGGTAATCCGCTGGCAGGCCACGAGACAGTTTGTTTATATTGACCATCCGCAGGCATGGCCACTCGCAGCTCCCAGCAGCCACGGTTCGCCGTTCCCAGCCAATGGGAGCTGCAGGATTATCCTGACAGGCCACGTGTGGCCCACAGGCCTCAGGTTGCCCACCACTGCACTGGAGTGATGGGTTTAGAATATAAGTCCTTTGGACTGAATATTGCTTTGTGTAATTCTGTTAGTGCCCAGCTAGATGATGGTTGCTACATAAAGGTTTAGGCAAAACTGATAAATGATATGAACAAGTCCATCTAACACATCATAGTTATCAAATTATAATAATGAGAGTAAGTAAAACCTAGCTCTTAGATAGCATTTTTCACCAGTAGATCTCAAAATGCTTTACAAAGGAGGTCAGCATAATCATTCCCATTTTACAGAATCATTTTTAATTGTTCTAAATCTTACTGTACAGTACAACTATCAATTAAACCCTATGCCAGGAATGGACTTGCTCTTTGGATCTTGGAGAAAATACCTTTCCTCACATTCATATATTGTTTCCATATCTGAGAAGGGCATTTTGGAAGATTCTCAGATTTTGGTACAGGTCTTGCTTACTGCATTAAAAACAAGTAAAGTTATTAACATTGAGCTAAAAGCACCTAGGTTGATTTGAATTTGTAAAATACCCTGGCAGATTCTTCTCTCACCCCTATCTTTCTTCAGTGAAATTTGGCTACCCAGCTAAATTCTCCACTTAAGATATTAACCACAAAAGCTGGTTGAAATTTTTGACTGAAAAAGTTTCTTGTGGTTTCATTAACATTTTCTGTGGGAAAATGTGTGTTTTAATTAATTTTTTGTGTTTTCTGATCAGAAATTTTAAAACAAAAATTTAACTTCAAAACTAAACAAAATAAGATAATTAATTTTGTTACTAAATGAAAATCCCTTTAGAAAGCATGAAACTTTTTGGTATTTTTTTTTTAAAGGGGATTTTAAATATGAAATTTCCCTTGGGAAAAATGTTTTCTGATCAGCTCTAATTAACACTGAGTTGTTTCACTATTAAAAGCAACTACCTTCTCCCTAAATTTTACCATTACAGGTAGAAAGTTTAATTATAGCAACTTTTCCCAATTCCTTTTTCTTCAGTATGCCTATAATAGCCTAACCTGCAATTATACCTTCCCTCCATAGGGGGCTCATCTAATTTGTGACTTAGACTCCTCAGCTATAGGGTTCAGAAATTCATCTTCCCTTTTCTTCATGTTTCAATGGCCTTTCAAATGCCATATCAGAAGCTGGGAAGTAGAAAGATGCTCTTCCCTTTGCCCTCTACTTGGTTAGATAAAAGAGCAGCTATCAGCCCACCTACATGACTCTGTAGTGCACAGAAGAACAGACTAAGGAGCAGACTAAATGCTCAAAAAAAAAAAAAGACTTTTTACCAAGAGTGTAATGAGTAAATTGCTGTCATGATAATTGCTAAAGCATTTCTACAAAAAATGTTAAGGCTATTACAACAGCACTTCTTACAATGAAATAAATAACCTGATGTGGACAGGTTTCAGAGTAACAGCCGTGTTAGTCTGTATTCGCAAAAAGAAAAGGAGCACTTGTGGCACCTTAGAGACCAACCAATTTATTTGAGCATGAGCTTTCGTGAGCTACAGCTCACTTCATCGGATGCATACCGTGGAAACTGCAGAAGACATTATATACACACAGAGACCATGAAACAATACCTCCTCCAACCCAACTCTCCTGCTGGTAATAGCTCCCTCACCCCTGCAAGGTAGCCTATTTCCCCTTGTTTTTTCCTACCCCCCCACCCCCGATGTTCTGGTTAAACTTGGAGAGTGGTCAGTTTGGATGAGCTATTGCCAGCAGGAGAGTGAGTTTGTGTGTGTGGTTTTTGGAGGGGGGTGAGGGGGTGAGAGAACCTGGATTTGTGCAGGAAATGGCCCACCTTGATTATCATACACATTGTGAAGAGAGTGGTCACTTTGGATGGGCTATTACCAGCAGAAGAGTGAGTTTGTGTGTGGGGGAGTGGAGGGTAAGAAAACCTGGATTTGTGCTGGAAATGGCCCAACTTGATGATCACTTTTGATAAACTATTACCAGCAGGAGAGTGAGTTTGTGTGTGTATGGGAGTGGGAGGGGGAGGGGTGAGAAAACGTGGATTTGTGCTGGAAATGGCCCACCTTGATTATCATGCACATTGTAGGGAGAGTGGTCACTTTGGATAAGCTATTACCAGCAGGAGAGTGAGTTTGTGTGTGTGGTTTTTGGAGGGGGGTGAGGGAGTGAGAGAACCTGGATTTGTGCAGGAAATGGCCCACCTTGATTATCATACACATTGGGAAGAGAGTTGTCACTTTGGATGGGCTATCACCAGCAGGAGAGTGAGTTTGTGTGTGTGTGGGGGGAGGGGGTGGAGGGTGAGAAAACCTGGATTTGTGCTGGAAATGGCCCAACTTGATGATCACTTTAGATAAGCTATTACCAGCAGGAGAGTGGGGTGGGAGGAGGTATTGTTTCATGGTCTCTGTGTATATAATGTCTTCTGCAGTTTCCACGGTATGCATCCGATGAAGTGAGCTGTAGCTCACGAAAGCTCATGCTCAAATAAATTGGTTGGTCTCTAAGGTGCCACAAGTACTCCTTTTCTTTCTGATGTGGACAGTAGGTTTGAATGGTGATAGTTAGCTAGCTGATGGTGATACTGTATTGTACACAAACTTAGGCCCAGACATTGCAAAGACTTATCTACATACATAAGTTTACACACTTAAGTAGTTCCATGAAGACAGGGAGACTAGCCGTATGTGTAAAGTTTTTCACATGCTTAAGTCTTTGCAGAATCACCACTATATTTAATTTAAAAAGTCAGCTCTCTTTTTTTCTATCAGTGATTTTGCTACTGCTAATGGCCACTTGCTGTCTGTAGGTTGAAGTAAAGAGGAGGAGGAAGGGAACAAAAGATCAGTACAATATGATCTGCACAGGAGACAGCAGGGAGAGCTAATACCACTCATGGAAGCAGCTGGTGAGGCCAAAATATTCAGCAACACAATGTATACCCAGGTAGGGTGAAACTGTAGTACAGAGAAAGGAAGTGCCTGTATGGGTAAACCAAAGAAGATTGTGATCCTACTGGGATCCGGGAAGTGCTAAAGGATCACCCTCACCCCTCCACCCCCTGCACCCAGCCTAAGAGGGGGATCTGGAAACCAAATGAGTACGGGGGACAACTAATGAAATAACAGGGACAGGAGTGATACTAGGGAGGAAGAGTTGCCTGGGTGATTGTGCCTGCGAGATGAGAGGAGACTGTGGCACTGGGGTACGGAAAGAGGGGGCCTGTAATGGAATGCTAAACTGTATTATACTGTTTAGCCACTAGGTGGCACTGTATAAAATACCTTAATTAAACAAACCTCACATCTGGTGTGTATAAGCAAGCTCTTTAGCCAGTCCATAGCTGTAAAAGGAACATGACATGCCCTTCATGGTTGATTTGTGGGAACAGAGGAGATTTTGGTGTGATAAGGTGAGGCCAGATGTTGGATCTGTCAGAGGGAATGTCCAAAATTAGGTGCTATGGAGATGGAGGGACCAGTTGTTCCAGGGTGCATGATATGTTGGATGACTGTGCTGTTGGGGAGGGGTGGTTAACATTGTGTGTCTAGGTTGGTAAGTGTTCATGACAATTTTGAAAGGCCAGTGGGGATTTGTGCATGCAGTGGGAATAATGCCATTATTAGATTGAAAGGGTGGAGCGTGGGTAGGAAATCAGCATATCGCAGTGTCCCATTTTATTGAAATTTCACTGGGTTTTGCTAATATTTGCTTATGTGTACTAACACAGCAGATGTGTTGTAAAGTAATCATTACTTCAATTATGATATCTAATAGAAAGTCAGTAAAAGATTTTTGAAATGCCAATTTTATGTTAGTATTTAGATGTACAGAAGTAATACTTTTTCCAGTTACTTTTTGCTAAATCACAATGAGCGATAACTAATCGATTGTGCTCGTTCACATTAGTCCACATTAGTCTCCACATTTGATTTCTGGTCCTGGTTTCTCACTCCACAGAACTGCCAGACAAAAGGTTGCTCCAATGGCAGTTTTGGGAGAATGGGAGAAGAAAACTAGTTTTACTCAATATTGGCCCCCTCTAGCTCTGATTGATGAGCAATGTTATGGGGCTCTGAGGAGAATTCCATACAGTCCTCCTCTGCCAGGAGGATGAATGATAGATGCAAAACAGGCTTAGTGAGTGAAGAAAGCATTGAACCAGGGAAATTGTGGAGAGTGCCTTCAGCTTTCCATCTGAATGCAAAGATTTCCCTTTCCTTCCACTCATAGGGCAAAGATAACTAATCCAGTCATTTTTATGAGCTCCTAATAACACAGTTAGTGTGTTACAGAAATTCATCAAAAAGCTGCAGTTTTGCCCAGCATTTTATATTTTCGCCTTATTCAATTGATCAGTAAATAGCTGCTATACGCAGCCTACAGAAGCTTCATGTTGGCTGTGCAGTCATAAGGGATAACAGGCCCGTTATGTCTAATAACTAGAGCACAAGGCTAGGAGTAAGAACTCAGGGCTCATTTGCTTCTATTTCTGACTAGCTACTGACTCAGTGTGAAACTCTGGGTAACATTTGGTCAACATTTATTAATGGATACCTAAAATTAGGCATCTACAATCCTTAATTAGGCACTAGTATACAACTGGCCTGATTTTCAGAGGTGCTTAAAGTCAGGGCACTTATTCTGGTGCCAAAGTATGGATTTTAGTGCCAGCTTTAAGCACCCAAATTTGAAAATCTTGGCCATTACACTTTTCTATGCCTCAGTCTATGTGTAAAATGTTTATGATAATACTAACCATGCAGAGGTGCCATGAGGCATAATTAATAAATCTTTCTGAGCTATACTGAGATCCTCAGATGACTGGTGCTAAAGTAAAGGTATTTATTTAAGCATTTCTGCTTCCTCTGGCTTGGAGGAAGAACAGCACATTTTTTCCACAGCATGTTACTGAAGTATATAAAAGATGAGAAAGGGGAGAAATATGGATCATTCACAAGCCATTTAACAGATTATTCAATTTGCTGGCCAGGTAAAAAGCTGATTGCCCCAGGTTCAAAGAGGTCTAGAAATGTGCAAAAAAATTCATATTGAATAAAATAATTCCTTTATTCAGAGTAGGTTAATGTCCCTTGCCCTTGTTTAGAGTAATGGTACGTCGTAATGGCTTGATCTAACCGAAAGCAGACTACATTTACTAATAGAAATGAAACTTCAAACTAGGTTACTGAGAATCACCCACACAGGAGGTAATTGCAAAATAATGCATGATAAACAGGAACATTTGTATATTATGTTTAAAAGTTTTACACATATAAATATTGTGCAAAGCCATCATGAATATTTTATATGCAGTGAGCTACACAATGCTACTAAACTGAGCTATTCAACTTAAATTACATGAAAGTGCCCAATCCAAGGATAATATTTCAGCTATTTTACATTACTATACAATATTCAAATTTAAACTTGCTTCAGTGTCTTCACTCCATTTTATTGTTAGGCCGGTCTTTTACAGCAGCCCTGCCAGTCTAGTTGGTAAACACATCTGTCTCATTTTCACAAGACACTCGAATAAAAACGGATTTTAATTTAATTTAATGCATTGAACTAATGTGAGTCTCTGTTAAACAATTCAGCTGGGATTTCACAGATCTTTTGCTGTGGCTTGTCACATCAGTGGTTAACATTTTCATTCTTTCTTTTCCCTTTTAATTCTTTTCTCTCTAGAAATGCTTATTGATAATAATGCAAAGGAATAATAAGGGCAAAAACCTTCTTGCCTGATTCATACCTTATTTATTTCATTTGTCCCAAAATGATACTAAGGAGAACTATGTAGTCTGGCAAATGACTATTTGTTATCCACCTCTCTCCAATATTTAACAATGTAATCCAATTAGCTCTGGGTGATATGGTAATAAGTGGTGATAAGTAATGAAGTCTGTTTCACTCTTCCCAAGCTCTGCTCCATTCTTTAAATTATTTTGTCTTACCTCTCTTCTACTTTGTTTTGTTTCTGTCCTTCACCCTTATTGCAGATTTTCTTGTTTTGCTCTTCCAACTGCTCATCAGAAAAAATAAGGACAGAACCTTTTGAGCAGTAACATTATTTACCTCCCCATTAAGAACTTTCTGCTGGTTGTGCCTGCTGTAGTTAAAGTTGCAAAATGTTTCCATCCCCCCCCCCCCCCCGGCCGCCTGCTGCCGCCATTTAAAACATATTAGCATTTTCTGAAGCATTCATTTTTGGACTATAATGATCCATATCCAAGGATCACAATATAGTCATAGCTGAACATGAAAGCTCATATCTCAAATCTAAGAGATTATCAAACAAAACCAAGCTCTTACTGCAGATCTAGAGAAAAGCATCTTTCCAATGACATTTGGCATGATATTTAAGTCAGAATATATTCTATGAGTTTGTGTCTCAATCTTCATCTAAAAAACACATTCAACTGAACACAGAGACTCACCATAGTATAAGATGACATCTATCAACCAAACTAAATTTCATATTTCCTTGTGCTTACATTTTGTTTAACATACCTTTCTTCTCCACCCAGAGATACCCTCAAACTACAACTTTGATGTTACCAGAAGCTAGCATAAGACCAGTTAATACATGTTTGGCTCACTTTCTACAGAACAAACATTTTATTATGATCATCATATTACTTAAGTATTTTAAATTCACGGTAACCTGAACACTAAGTCACATAGATGGGAGAAAAACTGTAGACAGAAACATCCTGGTACTTCAATGCTCTTGTTATACATAGATCATGTTAATGGATTTTTGTTGCCAGTCTTCTCCAGTTCATCCACTGCAGTACTTTTTACATTGTGTTAATCATGTATGTATTAAACAGTAAACATATTAAAACAACATAGCAACATTATTTGGTATTTCCATTAAAATTAGAATTTGGAGCATTTTATAGCTTGATCATTTCCAAAAACACTAACTGAAAATTTTCAATGCTTTGCATACTTTTCATTTTTTTAACAACAACAAAAAAAAGATTTTGGGTTTTTTTTTGCATCTAAAGCATCAATCATATTTTTGGTTATTCAGATTAAAATGAAAACATGAGGGTCAGAAAAAAGTAAATGTCTGCCTGATGGAAGACTCTATAGAAGCTGAAAGATCAAGTAGCACATGAGAGGCAAGTATAGTTACCACAAAGGTAAGTGTTTTATTAGTAAAACTGATCAGAAAAAAAGAAAAACACATTAAAATGTTCTAAAAATGTTGTTTCTTTTCATAATCATCAATATTTTCTGACCAGCTCTGTTTATTAGTATACTCAGGAAGAAACATAGTGACTCAACACTACATCTCATTGTAATTAAATATACAGTTTTAATACATCATCTAGCACAGGAATTGGCAATAGGAATCAGCAATACATCGTCTAGCACAGGAATTTGGCATACGGCCTGTCAGGGAAATGCACTGGTGGGCTGGAATGGTTTGTTTATGTGCAGCATCTGCAGGTTCGGCTGATCGCAGCTCCCACTGTCCACGGTTTGCCGTTCCAGGCCAATGGGGGCTGTGGGAAGTGGCGTGGGGCCGAGAGATGTGCTGGCCACTGCTTCCCATAGCCCCCATTGGCCTGCAATGGCAAACCATGGCCAGTGGGAGCTGCGAACGGCCGAACCTGCAGATGCTGCACATAAACAAACCATTCCAGCCCACCAGTGCATTTCCCTGACGGGCAGCGTGCCAAAGGTTGCCGATCCCTGGTCTAACAGCTCTCACTTTTATTCACTTTAAAAACATCCTGCTCTCTTCTCTTTGACTTCAAACTTGCCTTTTCTCTTTTCTTTGGGTCCAGATTTATGTATTTTTCTTCTCTTTATTTTATCTTTCTATTCCTTGCTTTCCACAGCCCCTCGCTCATAGTTCCACTGAGTAGCCAAATCATAATTCAAAGTTTCACAATCAGAGTGACCAAAGAATCCATTTTCTTACACATTATCAGATTTGTGAATGGCACATGTACAACTGTCATGACAATCTCTACCATATATTACGTGGGGTCTAGGCCTGTGTAAACGAAACTCATTCTTCCTGTATTTCACAACAACTGTCTGCAAGCTCTCCAGTGAGCTAGACTTTTTGAAATTCAAAGAGAGACTGAAATCTTTGGAGGTAGCCTGCATTTTGTGTCCAGCCTCAGAAATTTAAATGGAAGTTTCCACTATATTTTGTGCCAATTTCTTATATCATAAATCTGCCACATACTGCTATTTAAGTTCTAATCCCTCAACAGAAAATTAATATAAAATATGTAAAAGAAACAGGGGATCATAGATGGTGAAAGCTATGGAAATTCTGAGCTAAGGCATGCATGTTATTCTAACATAACTCTACTACTGTATGTAGTCATTGAAGCCTTTGTAATCTCAAAATAGAGGGTTACATGAATTGTATTATACTGGTACTGTATGTACTCCAAAGTCTAGACATGATGGACATAACTAAGAGATGTTGTGGTCATATTTTGCCTCTGTCCTTGGTTTAAACTTTTAACAAATTAATAACAAAGGAGTTTTAATTTCTATTCTGCCTTTAAATTTGAACATGAAACAACATACCGAAGAATGGAAACTAGCCTAAGTTGTGAGAGTATATCTATTACCCCATACAGAAAACATTTTCCATAAATTGCAATTCTAATTCAAAAAGTGACTTTTTATAAATTCCATTGTAGAGTTCCATATTTATTGTGTTGCAGTGGTTTCCAGATCCAATATGCTCAGTGTACAAGTTATTCTGTTTTCTTGTTAGGATCTAAAACTCCAACTGGGATCCAAAAGTCAAATTGTATCTTTTCTTGCTTCTGGATCGTAATCAGTAACACTTTCTGCAAGTTAAAATTTGCCTTCAGTTAAGTTTCATTGTCTTCAGATTTTGCCCTCACTTATACTTGTCCAATCCAAATGAAGACAGTGGAGGGGTACAGGGGTAAATGAGGCAAATTTGGCTTTGAAACAGAAACTTAGTTCACAATTTCATTGACGACATGTGAGCCACAATAAAATCCATGTCCTTTATCCATAGTGGTACTGGCTCTGCAATGGTAACAGAAGCAGACAATAGTAGACTATTTGTGGCATTTCATCATAGAATCATAGAATATCAGGGTTGGAAGGGACCTCAGGAGGTCATCTAGTCCAACCCCCTGCTCAAAGCAGGACCAATCCCCAATTTTTGCCCCAGATCCCTAAATGGCCCCCTCAAGGATTGAACTCACAACCCTGGGTTTAGCAGGCCAATGCTCAAACCACTGAGCTATCCCTCCCCCCATTTAAGTAAGATGACCTGAATACACAAAGGGAGTTGATCTTTTGATTAAGAAGTTGCCATTTTTGTATAGTCTCTTTGCAGTGCAAGTGCACTTTAATGTTACATTAACAAACTTTGTTTTTCCTTGTGATATCGGACCATATGATCTCAGTTGTAACTCCATTTAAGTTAGTAAACAACTGTTGGATGCATTTGATGCTAGAAAGTAATATTATTTTCACTGATAGTCCCTGTATCAATACCCACTGAAAGAATTAAGCGTCTCCTTGAGTCAATGGAAAAAAAAAACTCCTTACTTTTGCCCTGGGGGCACTTCCTTTTACAAAAAGTAGCACTCTGTACCTATAGTGTTGTCTCTAATATGTACTTTTGCAAATAGTGCAAATATTGTCACCCTGTAGGAGTACACAAGCTTTGTATTTGTGTGCCTGTTGTATTGTCAAGTGACATTTCACATCATTTACTTTTTGGCTGCCATTTCCTTGTCTTGCATAATACATTTTTCTTACATTAAAAACTGAAGCGCAGAGAAATTTTAAAATGTTGAGTGCGCTTTGTGGGATGACATCTTTGAAATAAATGAAGACTTATGGTGAGCAGGATCAGCTGCAACCCCATAAAGTGACATTTTAGGATATGGCTGGCTTAAATTGTATAATGCTGAACAATTACAGAAAAACATTGCATCAAGTAAAATTGTAGTATGAGAAAAAAAGACAGCAGTGTTTAGAGCTGCAGTTAATTCTGCTTGCCATATGGCATGTCACTCACAGTAATAGCACTTACATTTCTTCAGGAAGTGCACTTAAATATCAGTTAGTGAACAAGGTAGTACGCATATTGTAATAGAAATTTGCAATCATATGCACTATGAACTTTGTACAGTAAAGGAATATGTCACAATCACTGTACCCACATAAATCTGAATGGCATTTTAAAAGTTCTTTTATGTAAGATTATTCTAAATGCTGCATTTTAAAAATCATAATTACTGTGCATATGGTTCATAGCAACTCTTATTAAAACAAAATAAAACATAAAACCCAAACCCATGAACAAACGGTTAACATAGCCTCCTGCTTGCATGGGGTACAGTGGTTTTCATATGTTACTTTTATAACTTTACCAAACTGGCTGTAGTGTTTTTTGAGGTCCTGATGGAAAGCCAGTTGAAATCAGTGGAAATGTTTCCATTAATTTGAATGAGCTTTGCATCAGTTTGAGGGGCCTACTAGTTTAGTGCTGTTTTCCAATGCATGGAGACAGTTAATGAAATGTATATGAAGCCTCTTTCCTGTGGAGTAGTCCAAACTTGGTCTGCAAAAAATGCAATGATCATGTAGATAGGAACCAAGGATCAGCTATTCCCTCTTGTTGGTATGGGTGAGCTTTAAGAGTTAAGACTTTGGGGTCATAGTGGATAGTCAGCGGAACATGAGCTCTCTGGGCAGTGCTGTGGCTAAAAGGGATAATGTGGTCCTTGGATATATAAACAGACATATTATATTACCTCTGTATTGGCATTGCTGAGACTGCTACTGGAATACTGTGTCTAGTTCTGGTGTCCACACTTAAAGAAGGATGATGAAAATTGGCTAGAGTTCAGAGTAGAGCCATGAGAATGATTGAAGAACTGGAAAACATGTCTCATATTGAAAGACTGAAGGAGCTTGATCTCTTTTAGCTTATAATAGAGAATGTTTGATCACAGTCTATAAGTATGTATGTGGAGAAGAGAAGTTTTATAGTAGAGGGCTCTTTAATTGAGGAGACAAAGATAGAATAAGATCCAATGTCTAGAAGTTGAATCTAGACAAATTCAGACTAGAAGTAAGGTGCCAATTTTTAACAGTGAGGGTAATTAACCATTGCAACAACTTAACCAGTGATTTTGATGGATTTGCCACCACTGGCAATTTTAAAATCTGTATTGGATGTTTTTCTAAAAGATATGCGCTAGTTCAAAGTATTGGACTTGAAGCAGGAACAAATACAGGGAAGTTCTATAGACTGTTATACAGGAGGTCACACTGGATGGTCACAATACTCCTTTTTGGCCTTAAAAAAACAACAAAAATAAATCTATGAATTTATAAAGCAAGTCACTTTTTATTTTGGTATATCTATAGCTGTTGATGGAGTCATTATAATTTTCAGGGATTATTTTGATATTCACTGTTTGATACTAAAGTTTTCTGATCTATCCTGTAGCTTATTTGTTCTCCGGTCTTACAATATCCTACTCAGATGCCTAAGAATTGTTTTGCAGTTTGCAATTTCCCTGAGCTTTTTTTCCTGCTAGGAGAGTAAGTGTTTTTTCCATCAGTCACTCTGCTAGAAGTCAGCTGGCCATTCTCAAACTTCTAGATGATGGTCCTGCAATCCTACCTCAGGCAAAAATCCCATTGGTTTCAATGCATTAGTGAATTGGGCTTTATCTATAAAATTCTTTGTCAACAGCAATTTAAAACCAGCTTGGCAAATCACTAGAAAATATACCAAAGGGAAAAATCCCATAGTGACAGGAAAAAGGAGTACATGACCAGACAGATCTTTTCCATTTCTAAACTCTATTGGCCTGATTATCATCGAAACTGGTGTAAATCAGGAGTAAATACTAAAGTTACAATAATGTAAAACCCATGGAAATGAGGGGAGAATCAGGGTCTATACTATTATAATGTAAATGATTGAGCAAACAGCACTGTTCTTAAGCGTTTTTCTTCACAGCATGATACCTACTGAGATTTCTCTTTTCATTTTTAGTGGCAGAGGTTCTTTTTCAGTAACAGGCAGAATCTGCATCCTAACAAACACTGGACAGCAACATAGGGATATTGGTGAAACTTCTCTTTGGTTTCCCCACATTTTCAGCCTTATTTGGCTTAGTCTGCAGAATATTGCCTTTGTCTGCTTTGTCCACTGACCAACAGATCGCTCTTGCTTGTGTGAGAATTCTCTCTTACATAGCAAATCTCCCATTTTTTGCTGCTCAAGCGCTTCATGCTCCTGCCCAATGTGTGCCAACTCTCTACCTTATTGGAACTTTGCTCATTTCAACCTTCTCTCTCCCACCTTCTCATCACTCCTTGGGGTTTGCTCTGACCAGCTTGTAGAATTTCATTTTTCTCCAAGCTATTTCCTCTAAAACAACTGGTCTTCTCTGCCAGTGTTTTATCATCAAAGATAACATGCAGGTGAAAACACTTTTAATTTTTCCTGTTGTTCTAGTCCAGCCCATATCAACTGTATCTATGTCTGCTCTTCTGCAGTACTGTACTGGATGGGCTAGAGCAGGTGACTGGATAGCTTTATTTTCTGGGTCTGCCGACCTGCATACTGCCTTTTGAGTCATGGTACTTGTAGAGTATCTTAGGATCAGGGTTTTTACAGTTGGTGATAGAATCATAGAATCATAGAATATCAGGGTTGGAAGGGACCTCTGGAGGCCATCTAGCCCAACCCCCTGCCCAGAGCAGGACCAATCCCAACTAAATCATCCCAGCCAGGGCTTTGTCAAGCCTGATCTTAAAAACTTTTAGGGAAGGGGATTCCACCACCTCCCTAGGTAATGCATTCCAGTGTTTCACCACTCTCCTAGTGAAAATGTTTTTCCTAATATCCAACCTAAATCTCCCCCACTGCAACTTGAGACCATTACTCCTTGTCCTATTATCTGCTATCACTGAGAATAGTCTAGATCCATCCTCTTTCGATCCACCTTTCAGGTAGTTAAAAGCAGCTATCAAATCCCCCCTCATTCTTCTCTTCCGTAGACTAAACAATCCCAGTTCCCTCAGCCTCTCCTCATAAGTCATGTGTTCCAGACCCCTAATAATTTTTGTTGCCCTTCGCTGGACTCTCTCCAATTTTTCCACATCCTTCTTGTAGTGTGGGGCCCAAAACTGGACACAGTACTCCAGATGAGGCCTCACCAGTGTCAAATAGAGGGGAACGATCACGTCCCTCGATCTGCTGGTAATGCCCCTTCTTATACACCCCAAAATGCCATTGGCCTTCTTGGCAACAAAGGCACACTGTTGACTGATACTAGTTTACCATCTCTTCTGCTGATTTCCTGGTAGTTTCTCAGGAGCTGACAAGGGTGAGCTTCAAGTACATTTTCTTCTGCTGTAATGTTGGAAGAAAATTTTAGTGAGAACAAGCAGATTATCTAAACAGAGCCTGATGAGTCTGTGTCCCAGCTCATTGATCTTTCCTAATCCATGTTTGTTTAATTCATTCTGATCCATGACCTTTGCTCCCACTTTAGCTTTGGAATGTCCCATATTCAGCAGCACATCAGGTCTTGGCACCCTGTCAGTGAATTAGAACTCTTGAATTTCATCATCCTTGGCTGCTGTGGAAGAAGAGAGGCCTGAATGATGCTCAGGTTAATTGGACTTTCTTTAAAAGAAATAAGATAGGCTTTGGAAGGATTATATCCCATTAGGGCTGGGATTTTATCCTTATTTAGAACAAGTACCAACATGTTCTCATTTTTAAAACTTAATCTTTATTTTTAAAAAATATAAATAGAGTGGAGAGATACAGATAGCAACTCACTTGCGGCATTCCAGTGTCATTCAGTATTTGGTGATCAGCATTTCGTCATAATGGAGAATTTAGAACAGTAGGTTATTAACAGAGGAACTGGTTGACATATACCAGTGGTTCTCAAACTTTTGCATTGGTGACCCCTTTCAAACAGCAAACCTCTGAGTGTGACCCCCCCTCATAAATTAAAATATATTTTTTTATATTTAACACTAGACATAATTGGTGGAGGCATATCAGGGTTTTGTGGGTGGAGGTTAACAGCTCGTGACCCCCTGAGGGGTCATGACCCCTTGTTTGAGAACCCCTGAATAAACAATATAAGATTGGGTGTTTTTACACCATGAGAGCACAGATTTTTCTAAGTACTGTATGAAAGGGAGAGACAGCTCTAAATAATTTTCTAGTTCTAGCCATTTAGGATAAAGTAACTTTTCCATTACAAGGCTTTCCATATTAGGATATAACAGTGAAATATTGAGAGAATATTACATAAAAGCTTTTCAGTTCACCTTTAACCTTGGAAGTGCAGATCATTTTCACTCGAGAGTATCATTATGAGTCAGGATGTATAGCCCATTAGAAAATAGAAAGGTTTTCTCTTTTTTCATTTGGTGGATATGCTCTGTATGCTTTAACATGCATTTGAGATAGGTCCCCTGGAGCCTTATTTATGAATGGTATGCCTATTTAAATTGCATGTAAAGTATAGCATACAGAAAGATTTCATAGCTTTGTACCGCTCATGTGTGTTTTAAACATGTACTAATATATGCCTCCTGATGTATAATGAGACTCTTGTTTGGTATGAGACTGGGCCAACATGGATTGAAATGGGGGAATTAGAAGAGACAAAAGATAGAACTGGCACATAGGAGCTATGAACATGGATACAAATGTTAAACAAAAATGTTCTGAAAAGTTAGATGCAACAACTATACTAGCCTTAGGGTTGTTCTACTGGAACTTGAACACCTGGCGCTTATATAGCAAATAGAAACTGACACTTGCCAGAATCTGACCTTGACAGAATTATATAATATTTCTAGCATGGTTGAACAATGTATTTTAGGCACTCGGAGATTTTCTATGAATATTAGGCATGCATATCTTTTATTGTATCCTTTGTTTCTGTAAAATCATTTGTTTGCATGTGTGTGGCCAAAGCAAGAGAAATCCATTTGGTTTTGAATCTCCTTTTTTTAATCTAGGTGTTTATATACCCCTCATGACTATAGTTTTTTAGTACCTCACAAACATTAACTAATTCATTCCCACTTCTATGAGGTAAGGAAATACAATTAAAAGAAAACAAGACACCTAAAAGCCAAAAACAAATAGGGAACTAAGGCATAGAGAAATTAGGGCCTGGTCTACACTGGGTGGGGAGTGGGGTGGGGGAGAATCGATCTAAGTTACGCAACTTCAGGTACGTGAATAATGTAGCTGAAGTCGACATACTTAGATCAACTTACTGCGGTGTCTTCACTGTAGTAAGTCGATGGCTGATGCTCCCCCATTGACTCCGCCTGCGCTTCTTG
Source organism: Lepidochelys olivacea (assembly GCF_965140295.1). NCBI lineage: Eukaryota > Metazoa > Chordata > Testudines > Cheloniidae > Lepidochelys > Lepidochelys olivacea. The sequence continues at coordinate 68,228,895 of NC_140411.1, read as the reverse complement.
CTCCGGTGGAGTACTAGATTCGACAGGAGAGCACTCGGCGGTCGATTTATCGCATCTAGACTAGTAATGTAGACAAACCCTAGGGATTAGATCAAAAAGGATTTAGGTGCCTAAATCCAAATTTTGCATCTTCAAAACCCCCACTCAGTTGCTGCCTAACCCTGTAGGCACCTAAATTCCACAGACATGTAAGACTTGACTGGTAAAGTCCCCTAAGTGCCTAAATTTCTGCTGGTGGTCATGCACTAACCTGCCTAAGACCTGATACCTGGTGCCTAGCTCATACCTAAGCCTCAATGTGATGCTCACAGAGTGGGATTACTTACTTGAAAAGGATTGTTCTCTGTGTTATAAAACCTCCTGCTCCCTACACATTAACAAAGTGATTTTCTATCTTGATGCATATGATATATGCACTATATATATATGTTACCTCACCCCACCCATATCTCGCCTCTGGGGCCCAATCTAGTACATATTGTCAGAAGCTGCCTAAGAGCATGCCTAACAGACTGGGCCCAGCACAGAATGCAGGAGATGGTAGTACCTCCATATTACCATATAGCCCAGTGGTTAGAGCACTCACCCAGGATGTGGGAGGCTCAGGTTCAATTGCCTAGTCTGGCTGATGGGCAGCCAGGACTAGAACCCAGGACTCTTATCTACTACTTGAGTGCCCTAACTACTGGGCTGTAAGGTATGCTAGAATGGCATCTCCTCAGTTTCTCCTGCTGAAGCTGTTCCACTTTGTTTGAAACACAGTCATTGGAGAAGGGACTGGGACCTGGATCTCCTAGGAAAGTGTGCGAACAACTAGGCTATGGAGTTATTCTCTCTTTTTCTCTCACCCAATTGTGAATTGTACCCTGAGACCACTTAACTTTCCCTATGCATTTCATAGGAAGCTTGGGCACCTAATTTGGGGTGGTAGATTCCACAGGGTGGCAACAGGATCCTTAAGGTTAGGTGTTACTGAGTCTATGACTAAGTCCCCTTTGTGAATCTACCTTAAGTGACTTACCCAAGAATTTTTGTTAGGGCCAGGAATTGACCAAGGTCCTCTGAATCTCAATTAAGTGCCATGTGAGTTGTCTCTTTGAACACAGTGGGGTTACTTATATGAAAAGGATTGTCCTCAGTGTTATAAAACCTCCTGTTCCCGATACATTAACAAAGCGATTTTCTATCTTGATACATATGGTATATGCACTATATTTTATATTTATATATATATGCTACAGCCAACGTTAAGTCCTAAATCCTGCAAATGCATCTGCATGGGTGGATTTCTAAAGAACCCCAGTGACTTTGATGTAGCTGTATGTAGACAGAGTTGCAGTTTCTCTGTGTGATGAAGTTGCAGGATCAGAGCTTAAAATACATTCATTTATATCACAGTTCACCTTGCACTCAAAAGTAGAGGTTCTGTGATCTCTTAGTTGAGATTGTTGTCATTGTTGTCCAACCAGATTTTGTTGACATACTGGTATGTTACTGTGTAATTTGGAATTTCTAGGCAAGGCAGGGCAGTTCATCTATTTGGCTGTGTAGCAAAGAGAAAGAGAAGGTCATGGAAGAAAATAGGGAAAAGAAAACTGGGTGCTGGAAGTGGAGAGCAATGATGCTTGGAAAGAGAAAGTTAAGGCGAAAGTGTTCTATCACTGATGGCCCAGGGACTGCATGTTCTACCTAGCGGGTTGAATGTCTTAACAGTTTGTTAGATAAATAGGAGGGGAATTGTAATTATTCTGATTACTGTCACTGATTGTCTACCAATTGTGCCCACAGCTATTTGATACTAAAACACCCTATGATTCTTGTCAGCCTATCCTCTGCCCCCTCTCCTCTCTCAACCCACTTATTTGTTCCATCTACTTGTTATGTCTTGTCTTTTAGATTGTAAATGGATAGGGGACATGGACTGTCATTTACTATATGTTTGTAGAATGCCAAGTATAATGGGGTTCCAAACGTTTTTGGGGCCTGGTCACATAACCCCAAAAATAATTAGTTTCTATTTCTTAATTAAACAGATGGAACATGAATTAGTGTAAAGTGTTTATATTGTATAATGTATAATATCTTCTGGAAAAAAAATGTGTTCTCAAAACAATGGCAGTAAAGCCAGATTATACATTTTTTAAACATCTCAGAGGAGAATTTGTGTCATGATTCATTGTGCACACTCTAATTCTAAGTAATTTTCTTAAAAAAGATCTTTATGTAAACAGAATATTAATCCTTTTATACACTGAGGGAAATCTAGCTTATTTTTATTGGACTTCTTTTGAACATATGTATAACGTGACTTTAACTCTCTTCCATATTTTAAGAGAAAGAGAGTACCTATGTAGGCAAATAATGACACTGGCAAGAGAGCTAAAAATATGAGATACCTCCTCTGCCTGCACATCCCTTCTGAAAGTATTGGCTAATTATATTTAACATGGAATGAGAACATAATTTCCACTGTTTTGACAAGCAACAAATTGCACATTAGCTCTTTGTAAATAATATTATTAAAACCAGTTGTCCTTGTCTGTAGTTTCTTCTTTGTAAGAATAAAATTAATTTAAGGCCCATCATTCACAAGATAAGCATTATAATATCAAAGCAGCAGTTATAAGACATCGGAAACTGAAGATCCGGTATACCCAGTGAATACTAGGATAAATTTGGTGTTTCAAGAAGAAGATAAAGGAAGAAGATACGTGAAGTCTATGATAGCAGCATGGTGCTTGTGGTAATCAGATTTTCAGTCATGATTCATTTGACTCAGTTATTCTACTAATAATATTATCCTGACTATAATCTAAACAGAATATTGGTTTCCACTGAGAAATGTAAATTACAGATTGTTAAGCATTTTTTCTACTTTTTTTCCCTAATTGACTAATTTAGCTGAGATGTCGGCTTTTTTTCAAAGATGCAATGTATAGGTAAATTTTAATATTACTTTACATTTATAAATCACCTTTCATCCAAAGAGCAAAAGGTGATTTACAACACACATATTAATTAAATAGGCCTTGCAGCTACATCATGATGTACATCCCTAATTGTTATTATAATACTCATTTTGGACTCAAAAGCTGATCCTGTAATGGCATTTGCTAGCATGGATTTCTGCATCTCTGCAGAATCCTTATAGAGCCATGGGACTTCCATATGGCACCAGGGTCTACATAAACCAGAATCACAGAAATGTCTTCTGCACTGAGGCAGGATTTAGTATTATCTGGACCAACCCAGTCAGGTGTTTGGCTAACCTGTTCTTAAAAACCTCCAATGATGGAGATTCCACAACCTCCCTAAGCAATTTATTCCAGTTTTTTACTGCCCTTACAGTTAGGAAGTTTTTCCTAAGGTCTAATTGAGATCTCCCTTGCTGCAATTTAAACCCATTGCTTCTTATCCTGTCCTCGGTGGATAAGGAGAATAGTTTATTACCCTCCCCTTTATAACAATCTTTTTGGTATTTGAAGACTGTTATGTCTGTTATGAAGACCCTCAGTCTTCTCTCCTCCAGACTAAACAACCCATTTTTTTCAATCTTTCTTGGTAGGTTGTGTTTTCTTGATCTTTAGTAATTTTTACTGCTCTTCTTTGGACCTTCTCCAATTTGTCCACATCTTTCCTGAAGTGTGGTGCCGAGAACTAGACACAGTACTCCAGTTGAGGCCTTATCGGTGCTGAGTAGAGTGGAAAAATTACTTCTTGTGTCTTGCTTACAGAACTCCTGTTAAATCCCATAATGAAGTTCACTTTTTTTTGCAGCAGTGTTACACTGTTGACTCATATTTAGTTTGTGATTCATTATAACCCCCTGATCCTTTTCAGCAGTACTCCTTCCCAGGCCGTCATTTCCCGTTTTGTATTTGTCCAGTTGACTATTCCTTCCTAAGTGCATTATTTCTTCCTTTGCATTTGGCCATATTGAATTTCTCCCTATTATTTTAGACCATTTCTCCAGTTTGTCAAGATAATTTTGAATTCTAATCATGTCCTCCAAAGCACTTGTAACCCCTCCCAGCTTGGTATCATCTGCAAACTGTATAAGTGTACTCTATGCCATTATCCAAATAATTTTTCAAGCTATTGAACGGAACTAGACCTAGGAGAGATTCCTGTGTGACTCCACTCGATAAGCCCTTCCAGCTTGACTGTGAACCATTGACAATTATTCTCTGAGTATGGTTTTCCAACTAGTTGTTCACCTACCTTAAAGCAGGTTTGTCTAAGCTATATTTCTCTAATTTGCTTATGAGAAGGTCACATGAGACAGTATCAAAAGTCTTACTGAAAGCGAAATATATTGTATCTACTGCTTTCCCCCATGCACAAGGCTTGCCATTCTATCAAAGAAGGGTATTAGGTTGGTTTGACAGGATACGTTCTTGAGAAATCTATGTTGACTGTTACTTATCACCTTATAATCTTCTAGATGCTTTCAAATTGATTGTTTGATTGTTTTCTCCATTAATTTTCCAGATACTGAAGTTAAGCTGACTGGTCTATAATTCCCTAGCTCGTCCATATTCCCCCTTTTATATATACATACTATATTTTCCCTTTTCCAGTCCTCTGGAATCTCTTTGTCCTCCATGGCTTCTCAAAGATAATTGCCAATGGCTCAGAGATCTCTTCAGCAAATTCCTTAAGTATTTTAGAATGTATTTCACTAGACGCTGTAGACTTGAAGAAATCTAACCAGCCTAAAAGAAAAGGAGTACTTGTGGCACCTTAGAGAGTAATCAATTTATTTGAGCATAAGCTTTCGTGAGCTACAGCTCACTTCATCGGATGCATACCGTGGAAAGTGTAGAAGATCTTATTATATACACACAAAGCATGAAAAAATATCTCCTCCCATGCTTTGTGTGTATATAATAAGATCTTCTACACTTTCCACGGTATGCATCCGATGAAGTGAGCTGTAGCTCACGAAAACTTATGCTCAAATAAATTGGTTAGTCTTTAAGGTGCCACAGGTACTCCTTTTCTTTTTGTGAATACAGATTAACACAGCTGTTACTCTGTAACCAGCCTAAGTAATTCTTACCTCATTCTTTCCCTACCTTCACCTCAGATCTTACCACATTTTACACTGATGTTCACTATATTAGTCATCCAATCACTGCTAATCTTTTTAGTGAAAACTGAAACAAAAAGACATTTAATACTTTGACCGTTGCTGCATTTTCTGTTATTGTCTTTCCCACCTCATTGAATAATGGGCTGACCCTGTCCTTGGTCTTCCTGTTGCTTCTAATGTATTTGTAAAATATTTCTTATTACACTTTATGTCCCTAGCTAATTTAATCTCATTTTGTGACTTGATAGTATTTAAGGATCAGAGCCCATATTAAGTTTCACAAGGTAAAATCCTGACCCTATTAAAAGTCACTGGGAGTTTTGTCATTGGCTTCAGTGGGACTGAGATGTCATCCGTAGTGCTTAAGTCCAAGAGCTCAGTCCAAGATCACACATGGAGTCGGTGGCACAGCCAAGAAAAGAACCCAGGAGTCATAGCTCTCAGCCCTAACTACCAAGTTAAACTCCCTGGAGTGCAGTATTTCCCCCCATGTAAATAAACTGTATATTTAGAGACAGATTTCAGTTTCCATGAGGTGCAAAACCACAGTGACTCCATTGACTTCAGTTCAATTACTCCAGCTGAGTTACTCCAGATTTACACTAGGGTAAATCTGACCAGAATTAGGTCCTAATTGTTAAATATATGTCTTAACTGGTCATGACTGACAGTGGAAAAGCAAATTAAGCCATATATGACTTTATGAATGCTAAATTGATTATTTGTATTAGTGGTTTCTCTGATATATTCATAGTGATAGTACACTTTAAATAAAATGACACTTCAAAAAAGGAATGCTTACTTGAGCCATGGTTCTGGGATGTGCTGCATGCCTTGGGGTGTTGCTTTGGTCTCTCCTACTGAAATGAACAGGAGATAGGTGCTCAGCAAGTCACATGACTGGGCCAATTATGCTAACATGCAGTGGAACATCCATACAAGTGCATGTAACATCTGCACAAAATTGCATTGTGCTATTATGATGTTGAAAAGAAAATGCATCATTATAAATGGAATACTTATGTAGTGTTATCAGCGGAACAATTGTTATGTATTGAGCAATCAGAAGCACCCACTTGCAAATCCTTAACAAAATGCTTAGCATTTAATAAACAGAATTTCCAGCGAACTTAGAGATCAATACAGCAGTCTAGCCACCTTTCAGAGACTGCTCTTCACAGCTTTGTCTCTAGCCTTACTTGAGTAAACACATATTCAGAATAGAACATTAGTTTCAACAATGCATCCCATTTTACAGTTCCCTGGTACTTCAGACTAAAAGTAACACATGAGGTACCTGAGCCTAGATCTTCAGAATTATTCGTGGGAGTCAGTGGGAGTCTAAGTACCTAACCCTAAATACTTTAGAGGATATGGATCCCGGTATTCTACTTAATCTAAATGCAACCAAAATCTAACTTTAGCCTTTTCTTGCTGGATTAAGAGATCGGGCTCTAACAGTCCTCATTTGTAAGGAGTATCATGCAGGTGTCTAACCAAGTTATTAAAAATTAAGGTTTTGCTTCTCCATGAATGGATGTTAATTCTACTGATCCCATGCTAGAAGAGTATTATTTAGAATATTTTGGGTGTATGTAATTAAGGGAGATGTAATTACTGTCCTTGTTTAGTGTTCGATACCTGGCAAACATTGAAGCAGGGCAACTTTGAAAATTAGTTGGTTGTGGTAAGAGTCTTAGCACTAAGACCCTATTGGATCTCTTGCAGTTTTGAGAGCCAGCAGTGTGCTGCAGGTGTGGTTGAAGGGCAAGGTTATTCTGCCCAAAGAGGACAGTCAAGAATGCCTGCCTCCTGGAGCACTGGGGGAATATGCTCAAAAGTGGTGACTACTACACCCGGTAAAATAGTGTAGCATCACACTCTCTTCAGCATTGGCCTCAGTCTCGCAGCAAATGTGCAGGGTGTTCAGGACCAGGACAAAACCCATAGCCCTCTCCAGAAATGTAGAAACCTGTCACACACTATTTTACCCTCTCTTAAGTGAGACAGCACAAGCACTGGCATTGTGGCTGCCTTTTTCAAGGAAGGGCAGGGCAGAAAGGGCGTCCTGCATCATTTACCCCCTCCTAGCTGAGCCTGATCTGAGAAGTGGAAATAAATACGTAAACAAATTAGATATTTTCAAAGTGTTTTTTCAAATAAAGAAGAAATTATTTTGTATCTGGAGGATGTAAGAGCTAGTGTATCAAGTATTCGTGTACCCACAGGATCCTACTTCCACTGCAAAATTTAACAGCTGACAAGATTTGGCCAAAGCTGCAGGTGACCTGCAACTGCAGCAAAAACTTTTTGGCTGAAGAATTGCCATATACTACAAAATATGCAAAGGATATTGGAGGGAAGCTTGAATAGAAATGGGAGCTCCAAAACCCCCATTGCATGAAGATGGCCTGTAATTGCTCTTAGAAAGTGCCCAGAGGAATACCAATATGAATGGATAATGAACTTTTCCTTTCCATTGTCCACAATAAGTTTGTTACATTTTGAAAAAGACTTGAAAAGAGAAGTCCTTCATTTTGAAGATAAACAAAAACTTTTCCCCATCTAATTCTGCACATTGCAGAAACTGTTCAGGAACAGTTCATCTGTGTGAGAATCTGACCTTGTAATGCTGCCAAGGTGAGAGAGGCTTAGGACAATCTGCTACATAAGGGCTGATTGCACAAGTTAAAGCTGCCCGAGGGCTGCTTTAACGTATGCTCCCAATTTTTCTAAAACTCCTGGAGAGAGAATATTGCATGCCATACTTTACTGTTTCCTACCTCTCTTTATCTCTTTTCTACCCCTTTTGGACAATCATCAACCAGTCTCTCTGGTTGGCTGATAAGTAGCCTAAGCACAACCCCAGATTCCATTAAGGATTTCCAAAGTGTATGATTTATATGTGATACATGTTAGTGAAATGTCTGCAGAGAGACTGTAGAAATGTGTGTAAAGCTGTTAAGAGTAGAGGAGGTCCTACCTGTTGAGTTGGGTCAAATGCCTCCATGTGGGAGATCTCTATTTTGGGTTCTCGCTTTGGAGTCACAGTGCAGTGAGAAAAGAAAAGGATTGTGGGGGTCAATTTATATACTCCATACAGTAACTGATCTCTAGTTTTATAATCTAAAGGAAAGAGTTGTCTTTAAAATCCTCAAGCAGATGGTAGGGAATTTAATGCAAGGTAACGGTAGCTCAAAATAAATATAGGAGTAAATATAGGTGTAACTTTGCAAGCCTTTCTTCAGCTCATGGAAATAATGAGTAAGTAATGAGAATAGTTTAGCATCTGAAATCAAGCAGAATAAAAGAACTCTAGTATTTATGTGCAGGACTTACTGCTAACAATGCAAACAAACAAACAAACAAAAGACTAAGAAAATATCACGTGTACATCACTCAATTATTCATATCATAGTTGTAAGATAAAAAACTACTCATAGCAGGTATTAATTAGGACTCTATTTTATATAGTTATAAAGTTATATTTAATTTACACATTTTTTAAAATCTACTCTTTTTTATGATTACATGCCTGTTTATTGTATTTTACACTTCATGCATTTGGTATAGATAATTCAATCCCTGAAAAAACCTTGGACATCTCTATTCCATCTGGCAAACTGATCTGAACACATTTAATGAAGAAATTCTCAATTTTAAATGTACTTTATAAAATTGTTTTTTTGGACTACACTATATAATACTTAAAAGGAAATGTGCCTTTACTTTTTTTCTGATTAGAATGAATGATTTAATAAAAAAAATCTTAAATTCATAGAAACTGGAGATCATATATCCTACCCTGATGTCACTGCGGTTTATAAATACACAAGCAACCACTCACATCTGTTTTTTTATTTTATTTTCTGATTTAAGAGGGAAATTGACCTTACAATCTTTAATGTGACTTCAGGTCATTGTTATTAGTGATGAGAAAATACTGTGTTCTCCTTCTGACTGAGCCTGGCAAACCTCCCAGATATTTTACAATCACAGTATAAAAAACCCTCTGAAATGCTTTTTATTTTTCAGGTTTAGACACTTGTTGTAGTACTCTGTACATCTGGCAAATAGAAAATCTTTTTGCAAGAGAATGTGTGCTCTTTCCACATGAATAGTGTTTCTTTTCTGAAGCACTATACCTTCAGAATATATACTTCACTAGACCTTTCTTACTGGTCAAAAGGTTAGTCATTTTAATTTGGGGGCGAGGGGTCCAGGGAACAGTTTCATGATTTTAAGTGTGAAGAGAAGAGAATGTGAAACATCTGAGTTGCACTCAGGTTCACCTGTGGCCTGCCTAATCTAAATCCCTAGTAAGTATGGCCTGATGTATCCTTTCATAATCATAATATAAGATCCAGATCCAGAAGCCTTAGAGGGCTGGAATTCTCTGCTCCCTCTGTAAGAGATAAGGGGAACATCCTGCTCTTGCCAGCTTCATTTACATTAATTATAATCAAAGATCATAGTAATGTTTTGTTTGTTTACTTTTTCCCAAATAAAAACGATACTTGTGGTTCCAACATTCCCAAGGACTCTTAAGTACTTGTGAGTGGGGAAAAACACCAGCAAAGGTACCAAGGAAGGTTTTATTTTAATTTCCCAAGGGAAGAAGCATAACTTGGCTTGGCAGAATTTTATTTTTATGTTTCTGATGGATAATATCAATGTTTATTTTTAAACTTTTTTTATTTTAAGGGACTTAAATTTTCACAGTTGTAGGAAATTATTGGGGAAGGTCGGACAATAATTACGTAATGACAGTAGAGGTTGCAATTCAAAAAGTTAAAGCTTCATGACAGTCAAAACACAAATTGCCAGCATCACATGTCAAAATATACAACGTAAATATCCTCAAATCACACTGTAGTTCTCAAGGAGTATTTTTCTTATTCTGCCTATCTGCAAATTTCCATTTTCATTTTTCATCAGTTTGTGTGTGTATTATAAAATAGATGCTCACTGACATTTACCAATAAAAATCTAACCCTTCCCACTCTAGATATAACTCTGGCCATGCATTTATTACATTACTCTTGAGCCGTGCATTTATTACATTTATTTATTTTTAGAAGAGGACCCCAAGTCAGACTGGCACCTGACTGAAGGGTTACAATAGTTCGTAGAACCCTTGGTCGGTACAACAAAATTTTATAGCATATACTCATTGTTCAAACACAACTGTCACAACACTGGGCAATATAGTAAACTATTTCAATTTTTTGTAAGCTCTTGGAGGCAGGGACTTCAGGTTCTGCTTGTAACATGGGCCCGAGGGGGTGTGGCCTGGATGATAACCCTTGGGGCTGTTATAAAACAGGATAGTTTAGAACAGTACTAAGGCTGCTCTAAACTGTGACAGGGATGGGGACAGCAGAAAAACAGTTGTAGAATGAGGGAGCCGCAAATGGCTTCTTTGTAACTCCTCATTTGAGATGTAGGTAGTGCTCACTGAGCACAGCAAAGGAATATGTACATCGTTTTCTTATAAGTATATTTTTACTACTGTGGATACTATGTACATTATAGGAACTGTCAAAATAACTAATAATAAATAATAAGAAGTCAAAGTACATGGGACAAGCAGGGCTGGCCCTAGACCAAATGGCGCCCCCACATTTATTAAGCTTTAGAATACCTTATTTTTTATTGCATTTGTAGCCCATTTCATGACTTAGATGCACAATTTGCATGCATGATTTATGCCTGTCATATAAGATGATACATTTGCATGCTAGGATCTGTAAATTTGTATTTATTCATTCCATATATGAGCAAAATAAAAAAATATGTTTCCTCTAAGCTTATAGAAACTTTTTAATTTTAAGAATAAACTGAAATGTACTAACATCAAGAAATTGAACTGTGCACCAACATTGGGTGGACCAGTATTAAATAGTGTTACAGTAGGTGGCAGCTATAGAATATTAACCCTAGTCCTTTAGTTGAAAAGGTTGCTTTTTTTCCTTTTCCCCTGTGAAAGGAAGAACAGCATCAGAGAGATCCAAAGATGGGCCAATGGCATTTTCAAATGATATAATAGCAAGCGATGTCAGTCTGTCGTCTGCCATTGTTGATTGAAGATACATTTTAATAAGCCTCAGCTTCAAAAAGCTGCACTGACCACTCATGATGGTGACCGGCAGCCTAAGCAGAATCCTCAAAGCTATCCACGCATTAGGAAAAGTGTCCTTCAACTCTGCATCATGAATGAACTGGAGAACTTGGAGTGGAGAATTCTTCCCATGTTGTAAAATGTGATGGATGTTATCCAGTTTGACATAGGTGTCTTTATCATTGACATCTGAACATTCTCCATGTGTCAGCGTCCAGTGAAAGTCCGTACAGTGGTTCAGCAGTGTTTTACTGTCTGCTGGCAGCTTACTAAGGTCATACAAAAAACCACCGGTTATTTTTGTGATGCTTCATTTGTCCAAACCCTTTTTTGATGAACACTCAAGCAGTGTCAACGAGTGAGCAAAAAACTCCCTCTTGAATTTTTCTTCCGAGCTTTGAATCACTTCACCTCTACCCTTGTAACCAAGCTGTCTCTTCTTCAGATGAATATGAGTTTCCTTGAAGACAGGCTCAACTCCTAAGTTTTTGGTCATTTCTTTGGCAGCAGGGATGGCATCTTCAAATCCGTTGTATCTGTAACAAAACCAAGGCAGCTTCTCATCAAAGTAGTAGTAATTGTGATGTCCATCAACTGAGTTTGTAATGCCTTGCTTACAACATATCCTTGGAACAGGATATTGTGCCAAACCACAGCTGAGACCAGAAATTTGAAGTCAGCTATCTGCTTTGCCAGGGTTTGTCCCTCATGTCGCATCCCAGCCTCGGCTTTACTTGACAATGCCAGTTTCATCAGGGCACTGTAAACCTCATTCACTTGGTACCTCAATGGCCTTATGCTGTCAATGCAGTTCTCCCAGTGAGGATCACTTAGTGGCTTCATGGTCAGATTTGTAACATTGTCTGTGAGGATCTTCCACCTGTTAGTTTATCTGAAAACAGAACATCTATCCTTTGGCAATTTTTCCCTTTTGTTGCTAATAACAAAAACAGTACCCTAATCCTGGCATCCACCACGCCTGGCATGGTAGGTGTTTCTTGGGTTGCCTGCCCCGAAATCCAGCCCTGGGGCTAAGAGACCAGGAGAGATGTGAAGTGCTGGTAATATTAAGCATTGACATAGGGATTGATCAAAAGATCACTGGCTGTAGACAGTGTAGAAGAGATATATCTTGAGCTGCAGATTTGGCAAACACATGGAATCAGTGAGGCAGAGGAACACGGGTAAGCTGTTTTTCCCATGTGCAGAATAAAATCTACTTCACTAGGGTGTCATGTGGTTTAACTGATTAGTGTCTGACAAGCACTTTGAGTTCCTCAGATGAACTGCAGTTATGTAGCATCATTCATCACTGCAGAAAGGAAGATGAAGAGGACATTGAATTCTTCAGAGCTGAAGGGGATGGGAGCAAGTAGCCATGCAAGGCCTTGAAGATGAGGAGAACATTTGTATAGCAGACAGGGAACCAGTGGAGTGATGTGGTTCACTTGCACAGAGAGATATGGCAGTTGGATCATTCTATACAACTTGGAGTTTGGATATGAGCAACTTTGGGAAGCCATAGAGGAGGAAGCTGAGGTAACCAAGGCATTGAAGGCTAGATTCACAAAGGTACTTCGCCACCTAAAGGGGCAGGTGAATAAGTCCAATATTTAGGCACCATGGACATTCACAAAACCATTGCTCAGCAGCCACTAAAACGTGTCGGTGCCTACATTTGTGCTGGTAGGCATGTGCAAAGTGGCCTCAATCTTGATGCTTCTCCACAGATAGCAAGCTAATTGTAGTGCTACCTCATGCCTAATCCCTGGCAGAATTCTCAAACTAGGTGCCCCACTGCCTATCTGGCCTGTGGGGCCCAGTCTGATACCTGTGCCTGAAGGCCTACAGGAGCTGGCCTCACGCAAAAGACAACAGTGCATGTTTGTACATACTCCAGCATACCCAACAGCCTACTGATTAGGAGACTCACCTAGGATATGAGAGATCCAGGTTTCAATCCCCACTCTGCCCGATTTGGAGCATTTGAACCCACATAAGTGCCATAACCAAGGGGCATAATGGCATGGGCTCTCTCTGTTTTTTGTGAGAAAGAACATGGGATACCTAGGGCATGAGATACCTAGGGCACTTACTCCAGATCATACACTTAACTCTAGGAGAGGGTTTATGGTTGAGAATTCCAAGCATAAGGAGATCCCTATTGTGGTGGGTTTGGTCACAGAGATCCCGTTGGGACTTTCACCTGATGTGCTGAAATTACTTCTGAGCCCATTTTCCCTGCCAGCTTGGGACTTCAGAACCCTGTCTTGTTGAACCAGACATGCTAGCCTGCTGCAACACAGACCCAAAGTCTGGTCCATGCCCCCAAAGCTGCGGACTTAATTGAAAACAGCTTCGCAGGTTACCTGTCTCCAGCACCCAGACACCCAGTTCCCAATGGGATCCAAACCCCAAATAAATCCGTTTTGCTCTGTATAAAGCTTATACAGGGTAAATTCATAAATTGTCCGCCCTCTATAACACTGATAGAGAGATATGCACAGCTGTTTGCTTCCCCAAGTATTAATCACTCTGGTTTTACTAATAAATAAAAGTGATTTTAGTAAGTATAAAAAGTAGGATTTAAGTGGTTTCAAGTAATAACAGACAGAACAAAGTAAGTCACCAAGCAAAATAAAGCAAAACCACACAAGTCTAAGTCTAATACATTAAGGGACTGATTACAGGTAATATCTCACCCTCAGAGATGTTCCAATAAGATTCTTTCACAGACTAGATTTCTTTCTAGTCTGGGCCCAATCCTTTCCCCTGGTACAGTCCTTGTTAGTTCCAGCAGACATCTCAGGTGGTAAGCAGGGGTTTTCTCATGACTGGCAGTCCCTTTTGTCCTCTTCCACCCTCTTTTATAGCTGTTGCACAAGGCGGGAATCTTTTGTCTGTGCTTGTCCCCACCCCTGCCGCATCAATGGAAAAGGATTAAGATGGATTCCAGTATCATGATAAGACCCCATGTCTCCATTCTTCCTGGGTTGGCCCACACATACACAGGAAGGTTTTCATTTAGAACTGATTGTTTCTGGAGCACCCTTAATAGCCTCCACTTAATATGTTTACATCAGTGATACAAGTTTCTCTCTTATTCTCCTAACTCCAGATATAGAAATAATACATGCAAACAAATAGGATGAACACACTTAGTAGATTACAAGCTTTCTAATGACATCATACAAGGGGTATTTACCGTAAAGCATATTCCAGTTATGTCATATTCATAAGCATATTTCCATAAGGCTTATGGAATGCAATGTCACACCTATCTCTGACCTGTGAGTCCAGGGCCTAAAGTCCAGATCAGTGGGAATTAAATTCTTAAGCACCTTTGTGAATCTGGGTCTTAAGTCCCACCCTTTTCCACTGCATTTCACTCCTGACTACCTCAGGTGGCTCTCAGATCAGCTTGCTGGCTTCTGAGGATCCCTTTCTTAGGTGCATAACTCTACTCTTGCACAGTATGGGGAACCTGGGTGCCTAACTTGGGTCAGAGGATTCCACTAAGTGCACCTAGAGGTTAGGCATTGCAATACCCAAAGTCTTTGTGCATCTAGACCTGAATGCCTTGTTACTAGCAGAGTGAGGAAGCTGGAGGCAGAGTCTTCTAAAAAGTAGATCCAAAGCTCTGTAACACCCTTCCTAAAGAAATCAGCAAAAGTCAACCCTCACCACCGTCTGATGTGACCTCTCTTAATCTCTCCTTTTGAAACAGTTCCACTTTGTATAAAAAGTCATTGGAGCAAGGACAAGAAATTGGATCTCCCACCTCTGGGTCCCAACCCCCAGGCTAGAGAGTCAGTGTCACTTTCTCTCTGGCCCAATAACTACTCACTGTCATTCATAATCTCTTTTTCAATACTGGCAGCCAATCAAAGTCAGGTATTTGCCCAGCTCTAATGAACAAATGCAAATACTGTTCCTGACCTCATCACATTATCAAAGCCAATCAAGTGATCTGCATGGATGGATAGCTTATCTGCTTCATAATATTCTGCAAATTTGTTCCCTGGCAAGTAGAGAGAAATTAAACTTTGCTATTGTTTAGGCAGCAGCAGTGAAGTTTAGGACTGTGAGTCTTAAAAATAGACCTGAAGTTTTATTGCCAGTGAGAAACTAAAGACTATATTTGTTTATTTTTCACAGAACAATATGTTTTTTGTGTTGAAATGTTTAAATCAGCACAGAAAATAATAGAATAGAAACTTCAGAAAGCAAAAAAGAGAAACCAGCTTTAAAAAATCATCATCATCATCAATTTGTCTACACTGGTTACCCTCTAAAGCTTGCCAGTTACTTCAGTATTTGCAGTATTCCCACGCTATTCCCTATAGTAATTATACTGAAGTGACCTTATGTATTTACCTACGACAACACTGGAAAAATTTTTACAGGCCTTCTCTCAGACAATCACCATCAAAGAAAACCTGGATAAATGGAGATACCTTGTAGCATGCCTTAAAGATCAACACACCTGCTTCTGCCAGACTGTGGGGTAGCAATTCTCCACTGAAAATCCTCTGCTGTCCTGTCAGATCAAGCATCCAACTGTTCTCAAATATTAAGGGTAAAGTACAGAAAGAGAGGCTGTCACCAAGAGATACATGTGTCTATTTACATATGGTTATGTCTATTTACATGTGTCTTATGTCTATTTACATTGTGGTTATCAACTTGTTGGGGCATATTTTTATACAGTTATTTGCCAGGCGTGTTTTACTGTAATTTTAAAGTTACTGAAACAATTTAAAAGTGTAGATAGCTTCTTAAAACCCTAGAATAGGGGCTTATTTTTCCAAATGATACAGAGATGTTTTTCAGAACCCCAGAGTATGCTCTACTGGCCTCGCTTATTACATTTTCCATCATTAGCTTTTATTTAATAAATCCAAGTAACAAAAAACATAGACAAGGGTCTGACTTAAACTCACAAAGGCCAGGACATTCAGAGTTCAGGCTTTTCATTCCTTCTTTAAATCACGTCTTTGTGTCTTCATACTGCAGGGATCTGAGACCCATAAGCAAGCTCCTGTAGGCACATGCTATAGCACATACATGCAGCAAGACACCTACCAGTATTAGAGAATTAGGGGGGAAGTAAAGCAATATGTTATAAGAACCAGAATGATGGTACTTCAGATCATGTTCCTCATAATACTATTATTCAGGATGCTTCTTTTCATGTGCCTAAGTGCTACTGAACTACTGGTTAAGTTTGAAGGGAATAGCTGTGAAATATTGCCCTTGAATCCACTCATTATTTTAACTTTTTATAGTGATTGCATTAGGAAGCAATGGAGGAAACAGCAGAACATGTGATTATCAGTTGAATTATTTTAGTTTCATGGATTTTAAGAGTTTAGATTTCTAACAAATGGATAAGAGAAAACAGAAAGGCTGATCATGTGGTCAAGGCATCAGACTGGGGTTCAGGCAAACTGGATTTAATACATGGTTTTACCATGAACTAGCTGTGTGTCCTTGGGCAAATCTCTCTGTGCCCATCTGGAAAATGGTGATAATAATACTTATTTTCTCCCACTTGTTTGTCTGTCTTATCTGCTTAGATTGTAAGTTTATAGCAGGGACTTTCTCAGACTCTTCAACACCTAGCATAATGGAGCTCCAGTCTTGGTCGGGGCCTCTACTGTAAGAGCAGAGTAGGAGCTGCTGTAACACAAACACAATATGTGCCTATGCCAATAGAACCAACCTCCTGTGGAGCCAGGACTAGAACCTGGTCCAACTCTAAAACATAAATCATTTGAAGATGATCCATTTTTTTTCTGTTGATTGACCACATTTGAGCTGATCACAATAACTTAAAAATATCAGTGCGTGAATGCATGTTGTTCATTAGGAGTATCACCGTAATTGAGAGATAATTAATGTCTACCTTTATTTCCAAAAAGGAAAACAAATGTATTATGTTCAATGGAACTAGCCTGAAGGATCCATCATGAAGTAAATGGAGGTGACTGAGGCACTTTCATTATGTATGGATCATTAGTACAGTACACCGTAATGGCTTTTCAAGAGCCATTATGGTGCATCCTGTGAGTACATACTGACATAGCCTATAATACATGAATAACTGACATTCTACAGCAAAATAATTTAACTTAATACCAGTAAATCATCTTGGTAGATCTACAGCTAGTTCAAAATGCAGCTGTCCACTTTTCAAGTGGATTGAGATGCTGTAAGAATGAATTATCTGTGTTTTGTGCTTGGCATTGGCTACTACTGATGGGAGACGATGATAAAAATGTTTCCAAGAAAACGTTAGGTTTATTTTTCACTTTTTTGGAATTTTACAGCATATAATCCTCAATGTAATCAGCGTAGCTGCACTGAAGTCAATGGAGTTATGTCAACTGCTGAGGATCTGCTCCAAGTTTTTTTTCCTGTTAGCTTGTGAAATGCATTTTGGGGTGAAATTTCATATCTGTGAAATTAGCCTCAGCCATTTTAATGACTGCCTATAGCTTCTCCAAAATACTGTTAGCCGTGAGATTCTTCTCAAGGCTACATGTGCGTAGTGTGGCAAGATGCTGAATGCTGTTATTGCTTCTGCTGCTATCAAAGCTAATCCACTCGGCAATAATGCATATATAAATAGTGGCTTTCCCACAGATCCAAATGTCCCTACTAGAGTGGACCTACCCCCTGGTTAAAATATGGAAATTCACATTTACTGCTATGTAAAGCTTGAGCAGAGCCATTATGCTGGGGCAGAATAGCCCATATCAATAGGCTGGCACCTGCCACTGAAGGGATCCAACTTCCATCAATTTTCAGAAGCCCTGTCTTTCCACATATGAGAAGAGACGATCTTCTGACAGTATCTTTATCAGCAAGGAGTAAATCTATATCTATTGTCTATGGCGTGGCACCTTCGATCTTCTAAGTCTCATATGCAAACACTCACCTTTGTGCTCTCTCCCATGCAGTCCATCACTTTTGGGAAAAGCGCCCTATAAACATCCATTCAAGTCATGCATTATTCTCCTTCAAACTCTCTTTTGTCATCTATCCCTCAAAAAAGCTTGACAACAGTTAGATGCTGGGGTGCTGAGACCACTTCCTATCATGGTGACATATACTGTTTCCTTGTACTCCCCTGTCTGTATCTGTGTGTTGTCTTTTGTCTTATAATTGGATTGTAAGCTTGTTGGGCAGGGATTGTTTTTTGTTTTGTTTGCACAGCGTCTATTACAATAGGGTCCTGGACCATGTCTACGTCTCCTAGGCGCTATAATAATACATGGTTCTAAAACAGCTTCTGGTCTCCTTTCTCATTGGAGTTACTTCCCTTGCTACAACGTACTGGCATGGAACACGCTCCCCTGAACCCACATTCTATGCCTCCCTTGATACAGCTTACAGCATTATATTCTTAATATGAGTACTAGGACTCCCACCTTTGTTTCTCATTTTGCTCTTTATACACCCATGGGTCTGCTTTGACTGTTTTACAGGAATGCACTTAGTTCTGCTGCTACTTCTTTGTGGGAATTGAGGAGAAAGAGCATGGGCATCACCATCACCACTATCCCTTCTGCTCACTGGAGTGGTACTGGGTAGGCTAGATGGATTTTGGAGGCAGAGTGTATGGAAATATTGGATGGGAAAAGGATGGATTTTTTTGAATGGGGGAAATGTTATAGTCAGGGAATGTCATTTATAGCTCTCAGCTGCAAAGATTTTTGGGAGCCCCTTATGGTTTTGGCCAGACATCCTCACATTGTGCTATTATAATAATGCCACTGTTCATTTGTCTCCCTGCATGGACTGGAGTCTGAGAGTGCTCCTCTGTTTCCTACAGATTTTCATTTGTTTGGTACCTTTTCTCCACAGAAGCTGAAGAGGAAACACTCCACATTTGTGCAATTACTTTTATTCTCGATCTTTGCTGGAGCCAGATTTTGGTTTGGCTTGCACACCCATGCAAGGTAGTAAAAAGCCCCCTTCTTAACTTGTGCCAGCTACCAGTTACCACCACATGCAATACAGGAGGAGAAGCAGGCTCTACACCTATATGCCCCCCTTGGAAGCAGGAAGGATGGGACAGTGAATGGGCGGAATCTTGGCTGCACTAGCATATTAGCAAAATACACATTGCACCATGTATAAACCAAGGGCAGTTTACTCTCTCCCTGGAGAAGGAAGATGGGTGCTGCTCGATGACCAGTGTAAGAACATGCTTTCTCATGCAGAGGACAGATACTAAGCCATGATCTAGACCTTCATCTTTTTTATTTAGTGCTTTACTAAGCTTGTACTTTAGTTATTGTTACATCCCATATTTTTGTCCAAAGACTGCCATTGGTAAAGTTGACACCAGCCCAGTGTGAACTGCTGTCAGGCCTGCTAAAGGGTTGAGGTTTGCTTCTGCTGGGCTTTAATGGCTATTTGGCTTGGCAGCTGCTCTCTGAGACATGGTTCTCTTCAGGGGATCACTCCAATTCAACAGCCACCCTATAGGTTTCCCTTCTGGTACTGAGCGTCAGAAATCTGCTTTCCTCCTATCTTTCTTTCCCAATCTTCCCCATATCTGGCACTGTGCTCTGTGGGTAGCAGAGTCCCTTGTTCCTCATGTTTGTAACAAACAGGAGCTTTTTCTTGCTTGATCCGATCCTACTATGCTCAGGAACACTATAGCTATTCCTGGAAATGTGGAGAATTACCTGTGAGTTGCTCTTTGTCTCTTCTACTGCATACCTCACAATGATCTCATTGTGCCTGGGGTGTTTTTGAAAATGCCATAGGCACCATCAGCTGGCACAGGGAAGAAAGAGCTCTCCACTCCTGGTAGCACTTACTTTTGCACCCCATATGCCTAGAGGTGAAGTTTCAGGCAGGTTCAGTTAGTTATTTTCAAGTAGATTTGATTCCTCCCCTCCCTTTCTTTTTTAAGAATGGAAACTGGGACCCCGAGTGAGTTTAATATGCATTTTTTTGAAAATTTAGTCCATTGCACCTAATGCCCAGGGACGTTATCAAGGTTTAAAAGTCCTGAACTTGACCTACTTCCCCCCACCCCCTTTTGTCTGTTTTTATTTGGGCATCTCTTCCTGCTCAAGTCCTTTATTACTAATTACTTCTTTTTTAAAAGCGATTTCAGTAACATAAGTCTTGCCCTCCTGTGTGAACCTGTAATAAGCATATTTGTTTTACACGGAGAGAAACGGATGTAGGTTGAGGTACAGATTTTCATTTCAGGCTTCCAAAGGAATGATTGCAATTACACATATTAACACTATCCTTTTTCCACAAGTTAGTCATCGGAGTACTTTATAAGAGAATACAATATTGGCTCCTAATGAATGTTCTCATTTTGGGACTTGTATTATTACATGAGAATCCATTATCTCCTATTAGCAGGGTGAACTCTGCCCTCTACTACTAAGTATGTACAGGACTAGAATGAGGTTGGCTGGCAGTAGCCCAGCAAATTGATACTTCTTTTGAAGGCTGTCATCTTTGAAGGCTCAATCATCAGAGCTTTCATTAAAAAAAAAAAAAAGCAAGCAGACTTTCAGAGCCCAAGCACTCTGCTCCTTTACTGGTAAATAAGTGCATTTACATAGAGTTTGAGTAGGAGTTTTTAGATAGTTAAGTGCCTGTCTGTTCTTAAAATCCAGTCACACAGTTATCCCCACAAGCACTGAGGGTGTGCTGGTGAAGTATTGAACAGATGGGGAAATAGTATGTTTACTTAAGTGTGGAGTTCAGAAAGGGATTTGGAAATACTTTGTGGACTTTGAGTCGATGTGTGAATAGTTGGGTGGTCCGTTGGCTCATTGTTTCTTGAAGTTTCAGACTCTGCTGCTGGATGCTGAACAAATAGCAATGCGCTCCTGTATTTGGCACCTACTTTGTCATGATATCAGTATGTGGCTACAGATGACTTCAAATTTAATATGCCACCTAAACGTTTAGTGAGAAGTTCTTCAGAGGTCTTCTCCAAAAGTATTTCACATATCTTCGGGGAGAACTGCAAAAAGGACTCCCTCATGGGAAGATCAGATTCTGCTGGGTAATGGTGAGATATTATATAATAATGAATTTGTATGTATTCACACTGTAGAACAAATGTATTAACACAGTGGTTTGCAAACTCGTTCCATTTTGTGACAATTTCCCACTTAATTGAAGGAGCTACCCTGGGGTTCCCCTCCCATCCAGCTAGGAAATAACTAAGACACTCTATCATTTAGTAATATGGGAAAGATAGGTTGACATCCCCTTGACACCTGTTTGTGATCCACAGGTAAAGAACACCTATTTTAGTAGATGGGAGGGGGAGAGGCATATTTCCCTGCAGGCTAGCCAGATAGGTAGAAATCCTTTGCTAGTTATTCACCTTGTGATCACGACTTTTCTCTTTGGCACAATAACGATGCTCTTCCTATGTATTAATTCTGCAAATTTATTTCAGGAACTGATCAAACGAATGATATACCAGATGTCCAGGTTCCTTCCTCACTCTGAACTCTAGGGTACAGATGTGGGGACCCGCATGAAAGACCCCCTAGGCTTATTCTTACCAGCTTAGGTTAAAAACTTCCCCAAGGTACAAACTTTGCCTTGTCCTTGAATGGTGTACTGCCATCACCAAGCGTTTTAAACAAAGAACAGAGAAAGAGACCACTTGGAGACGTCTTTCCCCAAAATATCCCCCCAAGCCCTACACCCCCTTTCCTGGAGAAGGTTTGATAATAATCCTCACCAATTTGTACAGGTGAACACAGACCCAAACCGTTGGATCTTAAGAACAATGACAAATCAATCAGGTTCTTAAAAGAAGAATTTTAATTAAAGAAAAGGTAAAAGAATCACCTCTGTAAAATAAGGATGGAAAATACTTTACAGGGTATTCAGATTCAAAACACAGAGGATCCCCCTCTGGGCAAAACCTTAAAGTTACAGAAAACAGGAATAAACCTCCCTTTTAACACAGGGAAAATTCACATAAAACAAAAGATAAACTAATCCGCCTTGCCTGGCTTACCTATACTGGTTGCAATATTGGAGACTTGGATTAGGATGGGTTGGAGAAGATGGATTTCTGTCTGGCCTCTCTCAGTCCCAAGAGAGAACAAACATGTAAACAAAGAGCACAAACTAAAACCTTCCCCCACCCCAAGATTTGAAAGTATCTTGTTGCCTTATTGGTCCTTTGGATCAGGTGCCAGCCAGGTTAGCCGAGCTTCTTAACCCTTTACAGGTAACAGGATGTTCTCTCTGGCCAGGAGGGGTTTTATAGCACTGTATATAGAAAGGTGGTTACCCTTCCCTTTATATTTATGACCCCAGATGTTATCACCAGCTGAAAAAAGAAAGTGTCATAAGGCAGGGGGTGGGGGTTGAGGGATGGGGAAGACAGTCACTACCAGGGAGGGATAGCACTCCTCAGGAGTATTGTTCCATGGAAAAAAATGATTCTCTAGGTAGAGAAAAAAAATCAAAATTAAGATCAATGGCTATTTGAGATAGATACACCACAAGAAAAGAGGTCCACTCCACTGCTGAGCTACTTTCCACCTCCTCATCTCTCTTTCAGGCATCCATTCTTTTTCCAAGGTGGCATGTAAAATTGAGAATTCACTGGTGTAAGTGGCTGGAACTGCTTTACACAACTGCTTGCACTAAACTTGTTGAGACAAATATTATAATATATCCGTCCAATAAAAATCTAAAGTGCCTTTGTGGAACAGTACATTGAAGATCCCATCACGTCTGTCTGGGAACATGGGCTGATGGCTAGGGGAAGGCTCCCCTAGATCTGCTGAAGAAAAAGTGTCCCGAAAAGGGTCAAATTGTAGGAGAAATCTGTGTCTAAATTTACAAACCAGATTAGGTGTAAACTCTGCATACAGCAACATGCTGGATGAACAAGTTAAGGACCACACATTTACAATCGCAGTTGGTTTGTCTGTAACTATCTTATCTGGTACACAGTCAGGATAACTCCTGGCACAGGCTCAGCTCAGCAAGCCTACGTTCCTGAGCTGATAAATCCAAATTCAGTGCTACTCGTAAGAGACAGGCTGTGAAGCTACTGACTCTGAAAGGATCTTATCTTGCTTTAGAGATAGATGATGCTCAAGAGAGTAGAAATAGGCTGTGACAGCCTCAAAAACCACAAGGTGGTCTTGTGGAGAATACACTGCTCCTGGATATAAGATAAATAATGGGTCCCAAACAGTGGTAATTTTAAAATACTCTTCTAAGCATCTACATGTAGTAGACAGACACATCATCCAAAATGGCCACTTCGGGTGCTCCATTATGAGCTTGTGCAAGATATCCACCAATCCTAGCTGATCCAGGGAGGTGGGGGAGTACATATGGATGTGTGTTAATTTTACACCTGTAGCAAAAGTGTCCCTTTGTCTTCCTCTTTGGGACCCTGTCATGCAAACTGAAGGTCATCCAGAATGAGAGACTTTGAATAGACAAGTTTGACAGGGTAGATGCTGTGGGAGGCCCTGGGAGAATTGACATATACTGAGGCAGTGAAGGTGTCCTGCAATCAGGAGGTCCTTCAAGAACAACAAAGAATGAGATGGGAACATGAAAACTGGGCCAAAGAGTAGCTGGCATTTACCAGGGAAATAATGAATTTGGCTTTTTGAGTGCAGAGCATCAGAGTGTATTGGACAGCTATCTGTGTATTGGAACTGATTCTTTGAGTAAGTCTGCAAGAGAACTGATTTCCTTAACATTAGAGTCAGACAGCTGGTTACCCAGAACCCAGATGTGCTCATTCTACTTATGAGGTCACTCAATCATAATGAGTCTGCAAGTCTCCATCATAGATTGATGGTGGTACCCCAACCCCCACTTGCCTGTTCTTATAAAATTGCAACCTACCCACAACCTGCCATGTCCACAAACATGCCTGTCACCATTACAAGCAGTGGACTTACCTTGTTTTCATAGTCTGTTTCCAAGAAATCCCTGATATATCTGCAAACCCATTGGACGGGAGAAGCCACATAGTGGACCATCAGGGGTTCAAACAGGAAGCCATGAGATAGAAGATAAACTTTTGCCCTCCTTGGCTTTTTTAAATTTAAGCTTAGATGTGTTCAGTTCCTTTCCCACCTTCTCTTTTCCTTTCTATACCTGTAGCCCCCACCCACACCCCCAGGTTTACCCTTTTGCAAGATAAAAGTAACTTTGTAGTCATCTTTTGCTTGTGTTTTCTTGGCTTAATCTTCTATCTTCATTCAGTAAGCAGTTGTTGCTGTGAAAATTTCTGTGCCATAAATACCTCTGTCTCTGTACGATTGCTGTTGGGACCTGCAACAGGTACACACTACTTAACTTTAATGACTGCACTTTGATTGGTTTATAGATATGCTAAAGAGGATGCTTAAGTCAGGTAATTAGTTTTCTCCAACTTCCCTCTACAGGAGGCTGAGGGAGTGGAAAGTTACCAGAACAAAGACAACCAATTAGAGCCTTTAAAACTCAGAGGTCAGGTGGGTCAGGGAAAAACAGAACCATACAAGAAATTTTAGCAGGAGAAGAGAAGAGGATTGATCAACCAACATAAGAATAGGTAAACTTGGAGAAAGAAAACCATATATTGTAACAGAAGAATTTTGGATGGCCCCAAATAACCTTGATCCCAGACTAAAGAATGCTATGGAGTGGTGAAGAATTGAGGCAGGGAATGGAAATGCATATCGGTTTATTACTTTTGTATAAGTCAGTATATTTCTCATGCTATTAAAGAAAAAGTTGTAGAACCCCATGTGAAGTGTCTGTATGTGTTATGTGCTATGCCCTATGTGCCTCTTGAAGGGGCAAACAACCAGAAGGCTCACAACTTTGGGTGGCATCCTGGGAGAGAGTGTGTTTAAGCTATGGACGGAAATCTGAGGGTTCAATGTTGGTTCCAAGGACTGGGCACTGGGCCATCTAGTCTAAACTCTCAGAAGGGGGTGCTTGATAGCACATCTGTTCCCTGAGAATGTGCCTGGGACCCCAAAATAGAGACAAAGCCTGGGCTCTGTTCAAACTCCAGAGGCTTAAAATACATGTGGGATCCAGCAACTAGGTCCCTCACAGCAGTCAGGCAAGTGGTGAAGAAGCGATGCTCAACTGGACCTGTGACACAACTCCATTTTAGTTACAGTGTTATCACAGAGCCCTAATAGTGGTAATTTAAAATGTCAAGTGTCAACAATTTTACCCCTGATCAAAGCCTGTTAGAAACCAGAGGAATAATCCTAATCACAGTTTCAAGAGCTGCAGAATCTACTATGTGTCATGGTTTCTCAAGTAAGCAGGGCTTGTTTATGGGCAGCGCATGGGAGAGTATCACTACTTTCTTTTCCAATTTGATGCCTGGCTATGGAAACAAATAGCAGAAAATGTTGGGCCTAAATGAAGCCTCAAGTGAGGATGATGTGTTGTTTCCGGGATTTCATACAAATAAATCCAAATTTGATTACTAATATTTCTAAGAACAGAATGCCAATATGTTTTAAAAATAAAATATGAAATTTTGCTATTTCATGGAAGAAATGTTAGAACAAATATCTAACATGTTAGAGTATTTGTAGCAATGTTATAGACTTACAAGCTTATAAGAAATATTGCATCCATAACATTAGAGAAATTTTGAAACTTATACAGATTTTAAATTAACCTTCTATAGAACAAAGAAAAAGGAGGAACCTGGACAGAAATGCCAATTTTAATAAAAAGGATCTGCCTGGTGTATGACCTGCTCCCTTTTAGGCTCAGGACAAGACACCACTAGATCCCCAGTCAGGTGTAAGCAAAAATAAAAGACCTTTTGTTCCACGTCAGTCCTTCAGGCAGGACACCACCTGCAGCAGATTCACTGAGCACAAGCAGGAAGGTCACTGGAGACAAATCAAATAGTTGCACATCAGACTTATCTTCCCTCAGGGAGGCTCCAGCAGGCAGCAGACTCTAGTCCACACAATAGTCCTGCATCAGGTGCTTATTTTACCTCAAATTGGCCCTGGTAGGCAGCCATCTTTCAAACAATTCCTAGCCCCAGCCAGGCCTCTCTCCTTCTCAGAGTACAAGTCGAAGATCTGGTCTCCTTTAGTCAAGTCATAATTGAGCTGGGCTGTCCCCTTTTAACCCCTCTGTAAGGATGCTCAGTACATGCTACCAGCTATCAAGTTTTATAGGAGCTCAAGATCATCCTGGATGTCTTTTTTTTTTTTTTTTGTCCCTCAGAGGTGGCAACCCCTGGTTTCATGCCATATTCATCTGAAGAAGAAATACAAGTAAACAAGCAAACAACTGGTGGTAGTCAATCTGCAGATAATACAACATCTTCTAAACAAACTGGAAGACAAACTGCTATAGGGACTTTGTTATGTAGATAAAAACACCAAGCTTCCATCATTTCAAAGGAAAAGCTGAGTCATGCTGATAAATACACATGTTCCATAATTTTGATAAGGAGAAAACTGATTGTTATGAACAATCTGTGAATAAATAATTCAGAAAAGTATTTGATAGATTCAGGGAGTTTAAGGCCAGAAGGGACCATTAGATCATCTAGTCTGACCTGAATGTCAGAAGTTATTAAATTGTACCCAGTTAGCCATGTTTTGAGCCCAATAACTTGTGTTTGGCTGACTAACGTATACCTTTCAGAAAGGCATCCAGTCTTGATTTGAAGACATGAGAAGATGGATAATGCAACACTCCTTTTGATAGTTTGTTCCAGTGGTTAATTTCTGATGGAAGAGAATCCTCACAACCAATGCGAAATATCAAACTTACGCTAACGTGTATCTAAATGTAAGTTCAAATGCCACCTCCTCTGATTTGAATCATGGAAAGTGAGGCCATAGGCATGTGTTCCTCACCAGTTCATTCAAGATCATATCTCAGAAGCAAACTTACGTGGGAGGGCTGCATGCTAGGACTAGATGAAAAGCCTAAAGATGTCAGAAGCAAATTGCTAAAGCCAAGCCAGCAACACCTGGAGAGATACTGAGAAATGGACCAGCTTCAGGTCACTATTGGTTTCCCTTATTATAACATTTAAGAATTTTCATAGTCAAAGACCTCATTAGATCTCTTTACACAAAAATCCTAAGGGTTTAGAGCTATCATACCAGATTAAGACCTGCAATATCACCTTGAATTGAATTGAAGGTTTTATATATCCTGAGAGACCAGCCATGGTGAACTGTCAAAAGGAGCTGGAGAATTAATCTAACCACCCACTCCACTGGTTAAATAAATAAATAAAAAAGACTCTTTTTCTTGTATCCAAGTGATTTTGTAGTTATTCAATAATAACTACTTTCCATGTATGTATCTGAGTTAAAATTTCTGTAATGACTTAAGGTGTCTCATCCAAAAATTTCCACTATATGCCCATTTAAAAAAAAAACAAACAAAACAGAGGTTAGGTGTGGCATAAATATAAAGGGAAGGGTAAACCCCTTTGAAATCCCTCCTGGCCAGGGGAAAGCTCCTCTCACCTGTAAAGGGTTAAGAAGCTAAAGGTAACCTCGCTGGCACCTGACCAAAATGACCAATGAGGAGACAAGATACTTTCAAAAGCTGGGAGGAGGGAGAGAAACAAAGGGTCTGTGGGTCTGTCTATATTCTGTCTTTGCCAGGGATAGACCAGGAATGGAGTCTTAGGACTTTTAGTAAGTAAACTAGCTAGGCATGTGTTAGATTATGATTTCTTTAAATGGCTGAGAAAAGAATTGTGCGGAATAGAATAACTAATTCTGTCTGTGTATCTTTTTTGTAACTTAAGGTTTTGCCTAGAGGGGTTCTCTATGTTTTTGAATCTAATTACCCTGTAAGATATCTACCATCCTGATTTTACAGGGGGGATTTCTTTATTTCTATTTACTTCTATTTTTATTAAAAGTCCTCTTGTAAGAAAACTGAATGCTTTTTCATTGTTCTCAGATCCAAGGGTTTGGGTCTGTGGTCACCTATGCAAATTGGTGAGGTTTTTTATCCAACATTTCCCAGGAAAGGGGGGGTGCAAGTGTTGGGAGGATTGTTCATTGTTCTTAAGATCCAAGGGTCTGGGTCTGTAGTCACCTAGGCAAATTGGTGAGGCTTTTTACCAAACCTTGTCCAGGAAGTGGGGTGCAAGGTTTTGGGAAGTATTTTGGGGGGAAGGACGCATCCAAACAGCTCTTCCCCAGTAACCAGTATTAGTTTGGTGGTGGTAGCGGCCAGTCCAAGGAAAACGGGGGGAATATTTTGTACCTTGGGGAAGTTTTGACCTAAGCTGGTGAAGATAAACTTAGGAGGTTTTTCATGCAGGTCCCCACATCTGTACCCTAGAGTTCAGAGTGGGGGAGGAACCTTGACAAGGCGTGTAGGTTAGAGCTGGTGGAACCTTTTCAATTAAATCTATCTTCATCAAAATCTGATGTTTTGTCAGAGCCAAAATGTTTTATGAAGATATATTGGTTTCAGTTGTTTGCATAGAAAGCTTTCTGAGTTCCACTGCTATCTGGTCACTGCTGACCCAGGGTGATGGAGGCTAGAAAGAAAAAATCTAAAGCTAGTTCTTTTTTCTCTGACACAATTCTGTTTCACAAAAGCATTTGAAAGGTTTTGTTTTCATTCCAGTGAGGAACAACAAACAAAATTTCATAACATTGAAAGTTGTTGTCAAATGGAATTGTCATCCGATGGTCAGCACTGGTGCTGCGATGGGCAAATTCATTACATTATTTCAGCATAGTACTAGTTCTAACAAATTGTTTTCACTATATTGGAAAGTAGCTTAAAAAAGCATAGAAGCTGAGCAAAAGATTTTTCCGATAACCCTTGATTTGTAGTAGCACATGAAATACAAGCTACAAAGCTTATTGTTTTAGCATTTGGATAGGTAAGAGTTACAAATCAAGATGAAGGTTACAGGTTACCTGTGTTTACACATGTTGGGGAATTTCCATTGAAATTAGAAACAAGTGAGTTGTTAAAAGTGTATTTTGGGGGCTTGTGCATGTAATAAGAAAAAGGTTTGGCTGGAAAGCAAAAACATTAGGGGTGGCAATTTTTTGTTTAATTGACATTTCAGTAATTCAATAATTGTTCAAACATCTAACTTTAGAATTACTGCTGGTAGAACTGACAGTTCTGTTACTTTTGATTGATATAAAGTTTGACAAATTGATAAAGACTTGAATTAAGGAACCATAGTTCCATTTTGCTACACAAGATCACCTCCACAGAATAAAGAATTAGAATACATTTACTATTTGGTAAGAAGACTGATTTATTATGATTAGATTTATTACTTCTTGATAAGTTTTAACATCATAAATTAAATTCATGCATTTAGATACTCTCATATAATTATGCTTGGTTTACTTTCTGTAATTTCTTATTTATCTTTAAACTGTATTTTGATAAGAATTCTCAAGTTTGTGCTTTAGCTAAAAGCACCTGAAATTAATTAATTAATTATAAACATGCTATGGTTAATTGGCTAATTAAAAGTATTTAACTAATGTGAGTTTTTTATGTTTTATTTTCCCTAATGCTCTCAAATCTTGCAATTTTCTCACACAACTTGTTATTCACTCATTCGGTCAACTTTGGCTGCTGAATGTGATAAAGTATGAAAGCCTAATCTGCTATTCTAACAACCTGAAAACAAAGGTGACATAATTTTTCACAGTTGCTTTGATTGCAACCCAAAAAGCCTACTCTAACAGAGAAAGGACATATGCACATGCACACACACACACTATTTCATTCTCCATATTATGACCTGACACATATTAGATCAGTGTCCTCTTGTGAGGCAAGCAGTTCTGGTAATGAATGCCAATTTCATACATGTTACGCACAGGCAAGGCTTGCCGCTCACCTTTTCTATGCAGTTTCCTCAAAAGTCTGTCTGGGTTATGAACAGACTATTCAAGTTGTCACAAGTTTTCAGTATCAAGTAAAGAGAAGCTTAGTCCAAGCCATACTCGGCAACAATTTTAAATGATACGCTATTCCTTAAAAAGACAGTTATTCCTTCCAGAGAACTATAAAATCCTTGCATCTCCAGAGTGTTAGGCCATACATATTTCCTCTTTATTTCTCAGTGCTCATTTTCACTTTACCTAGAAATAGGTTTTAGATTTTTAAATGTTTACATGAACCTGCTGCTTCTTTCCAGCCTAGAGTGATGATTCTCTGTTTGTGATGTAACATTGGGTTGCTGTGGGACAATCATAGTGTCACAATTGGAGGATTCCATGGTCTGATATCATACAAAGAATGAGTGCAGTAGCAGAAATAGATTAAGTCCTGGGGAGCAAAAATCCGTTTTGCACATGAACTAGTCTACTACTAAAGAAAGTGAATGTGAAAGGGAGAGAAACATAATTGTCCCCAAAGAGAGGGCTACCCACTGCTAGTTAGACACAACCTTATAGTGAGAGAGATGGAGTGCCTTGCTGCCCTCAGGGGGCAGGATTCTATCTCACACAGGGATCGTACCTCACACAGAAACAATCCTCCCCAAGGTTCCCAGTGCACAGGGTGTATGTGGGCTGCAGTTGGTTGCAGTGCGGAAGGGCTAGGCCAAAGCTCTGCCTCCTCCCCAGCCACCAGGAGGAGACGCATGTATCAAAGAGGAAACTGCCCCTCCATATTCCTCACACACATCCCCACTGGACCTCAGAAGGGCAAGTCACAGTCTGGCTCAATGTTTTCCAAATATGTCTAGGAGGAGTCCCTGGATCTTTTAAAATTTAGTATATATTGGTTTACTTTTCAAAGCAAAGGATCTAAAGATAGGCACCTAAGTACCAATGTCTGGCACCTATGTGGTGATGTAGATGAGTAAATCAGCATTTCAGTGCGTAGCTTTCGGCACCCATGTCTGATTATTGTGTCTATTAATACTACTGTACAAATGCCTGTTATTAAAGTACAAGATAGTAACGAATGTATGGTTTCTTAACACATATTTTAATGTTGCTTTTACTTGCCATAATGGACCAAACTAATTGTCTCTGGAGTTTCTTTTCAGAGTGGGGGGTGTGGCTTAGTGGTTAGAACAGTGGACTACAATTCCGGAGGGCTGGGTTCTAGTCGCAGCTTTGCCACTTGCCTGATGAGTAACTGTTGGCAAGTCTCTGTGCCTCAGTTTCCTCATCTGTAAAATGTGATTAATGACACTGGTTTCCTTTGTAAAATACTTTGAGATCTACAAAGGAAGCACTGATGTTTTATCTAGCCCAGAAGTCTGTCACTGAAACTGGCCATCACCAGATGTTTCTGGCAGTGGGGCAAACTGTCTACCTGGGAAAGTTTCCAGTTAATCGTGAATAGTGGTGCTACAAAATATATTCAGAATGATCATTTGCATATGAACTATGTTATAGAATTAAAAAAAAACATTTAAAATGACAGGTAGCTATGGGTTCTCCATGAATTGTACATGGGGTAAATAGCAGATTGTAAAGTAGAAAGAAAAAACAAGGAAATAAAGGTTACTTGTTAAGTAGCAAGTTTAAGATGTTTTATCCCTATGGGACTTCAGAGGTGCACGGGTGTGCAACCACCTGTTTAGTGGCAATGTCTGCATGGTCTACTCCTGAGAGCACATAAGGCAAGGTGAAGCAGTTGCCACTACAGTTCCTTTTCCACTGTGAGAACCAACCTTATGGTGGGACTTCAAAGTGGACAGGAAGAAGGGTGGGTAATGGAGCACCCATAGGGACAAAACATCTTGAAGAACTCAAGTTACTGTACAAGTAACTGCTTCTTGTTCTTTGAGTAACTGTCTCTATGGGTGCTCCACTTCAGGTGAATACCAAGCAGTGTCCAGAATAAGAGGGTGGGCGCAGAAGATTTCTATCTGGAGAACAGCTTTCTAAAAGTTTGCAACAGACTTAGAAGCATACACTGTGGCTTAATGCTGGGGAAAGATGTAAACACATAAGTAGGGATCAGCTTCAAAGATCTTTTTGATGGGGATATTCTCAAGCAAAGCAATGCAGGCAGACTGTTCCCTAGTGGAATGGGCAGTTGCTACAGAGAGTTTGTAGTAGGACAAAATGTATCCTGAGACCCATTTGGATAGTCCAGGTGCGGTGGCGTAGGAGCAGCAAACAGAGTGTAAACAGGGGGGGTTGAGGGTAGGGGTGTGTGGTATTGTGGTTTTGGTTTTTGAGTTTCTTGGGGGCTTTGGTTGTTCATCCCCCCCCCCCTTTGTCCTTGACAGGAATTTAGGCAAGAAGACCTATTGATCTGGCTCCATAGCTCAGAGGATAGTGCATCAGTCTTGTAAACAAGGGGGTGCAAGCTCAAATCTCCCTGGGGTGTGGGTGGCAGTTTCTGTCTGGGTATGTAGTCTTGTCATTTGTTTGTTGATCGCTTATCAGCTGGAACCAAGAGGCAGCAGTAGTAATGACCCAAGGCAATGAAGATGACCAGTGGTTGAAGCTGCAGGATATACATGGGCAGGTACCTGAAGATAATTTAGTATATATGAAGTGTGGCTTGATAGAGCTGATGGAAGAAAAGAAGAGCCAGGCTTGGAAATGCAGGTGGAAACTATGGTTAAGTTTTGAAGGGGGTTTGAGCAGATGAAGGGAAAAGTCAAGACATGCAGATGCAAGCTGGACTGAAGACGATTGCAAGGGAGAATAACAGAAGAGGACTCACAACCAGAAAGAACAGGAGGAAGATCGGAGAATCACCCTATCATCAGGAAAAGGCAGGTCTATGCGATTGGGAATTTCATCCAAAGAAGAAAGGACAGGCCTGCCATCAGAGCTGATGTAGAGAACAGAAAGGTGTGCTGTCTGCCAGGGAGCTAAGATACAGGATGTAGACCTGAGGCTGAAGAGTATCCTAATGGGAGCAGGAAAAAAAATCCACAGATTGTCCTTCATGTAGGAACAAATGACAGTTTTATTCTCGCTGGACCATATGAAGGGAGACTACTCCATGCTGGGGAAGATACTTAAGGAAATGGAGGCTCAGGTGATCTTCAGATGGGATTCTGCCTGTCCCTAGAGGAGGAGAACAAAGGCAAACAAGATTACAATGATCAACAGATGGCTCAGGCAGTGGTGCTATAAGGAGGGTTTTGGGATGTGTGACCACTGGGAGGCATTCATGGACAGAGGACAGTTCTCATGGGATGGACTCCACCTAAGTAGGGAGGGAAATAGACTTCTGGGATGGAGGTTGGCAGAAATCATTAAAAAAGCTTTAAACTAGGAACTCAGGAAGACCATTTGGAGATACTCATGTAATCTCCATGCCTGATTTTAACATTTAGGAGGAGGAAAATCAAGTAAGAAAGGATACTCACTGCTGTATGTTGCCTGCACAATTTAGGGCACCTCACCAATACTACAGAAAACCCTCTCTTTTTACAGATAGCCAGTACAGATGTAGCTATAAAAGTGGCTATGCTGCAAAAGCAAAATATAGGCCAACTACAGGTAGGATAATGGACATTCAGAGGAAGGATAATGCTGATACCAATCAGATAGGTGATACCGGCAGTGTACCCAGTTGGGAGAGGAATGTGGGCAAAGCCAAGCAGCAACAGTTAAGATGTTTGTACACCAATGTAAGTGGCCTGGGTAACAAAATGGAGGAACTAGAACTACTAGTGCAGGAAGTGAAACCAGATATTATGGGGATAACAGAAACATGGTGGAATAGTAGTCATGACTGGAGTACAAGCATGGAAGGGTATGTACTGTTCAGGAAAGACAGAAATAAAGGCAAAAAGGTGGAAAAGCAGCATTGTACTTTAATGAGGAAGTAGACTGTCAAGAAATTAGAAGTAATGGAATGGATAACGCAGTCTGTCTGGTCCAGAATCACTTTGGGAAAGAAAGCTACTACAGGTTCCCCTGATATCATGCTTGGGGTGTGCTACAGACCACCAGGATCCAGTTTGGCTATGGATAGAGATCTCTAATATTTTTAATGAAATAAATACTATTAGGAATTATTAGTGTGATTATGAGAGATTAACTTCCCGAATATTAATTGGAGGAGAAGTGCTACTAATAATAGTAAGGCCCAGATTTTCCTGGATATAGCTGACAGATTACTTCACCAAATAGTAGCTGAACCAACAAAAGGTGATGCCATTTTAGACTTGGTATTGGTGAGTAGTGAGGACCTCAGAGAAGAACTGGTTGTAGAGGAAAACCTTGGCTCAAGTGATCATGAGCCAATTCAGTTTAAACTAAATGAAAGGATAAACAAAAATAGATCTGCAAAAAAAGTCCTTGATTTCAAAAGAGCTAACTTAAAAAAAATTAGGGAATTAGTTAGGGAAGTTGGTTGGACTGAAGAACTCAATGGTCTAAATGTGAAGGAGGCTCGGAATTACTTTAAGTCAAAGTTACAGAAGCCATCTCAAGCAAGGGGGAAAAAATTGTAGGGTGGGGTTGCAGACCAACCTGGATGAGCAAGCATTCCAAACAGGTCATTAATAGAAAGCAGAAAGCCTATAAGGAATGAAGGGATCATCAAGGAAAGCTACCTCTTGGAGGTCAGAAAGTGTAGGAATAAAGAGAGAACTGCCAAAAGCCAAGCAGAGTGGGACCTTGCAAAGGGAATTAAAACCAATAGTAATTAAAACCAATAGTACAGCCACATAAACAAGAATAAAACCAGGAAACAAGAAGTGAGACTACTAAGGACTGAAAATGGGAGTGGAGATGAAAAATTATCTAGGCCTGGCCTAACACCTAAATAAATACTTTGCCTCAGTTTTTAAGGAAGCTAATGAAGAGCTCAGGGGTAACAGCAGGGTAGCTAATGGCAACGAGGATATGGAGGTAGAAATTACCATATCCAAAGTGGATGTCCAACTCACGCATCTTAATGGGACTAAATCAGGGAGCCTGAATAATCTCCATCCAAGAATATTAAAGGGACTAGCACATGAAATTTCAAGCCCAAGAACAAGGATTTTTAATGAATCTGTGAACTCTGGGATCATACCCTATAACTGGAGAATTGCTAATATAGTTCCTATTTTTTAAGAAACTGGGGGGAAGTGATCCAGGAAATTACAGGCCTGTTAGTTTGACCTGAATTGTATACAGGATCTTCGAACAAATTTTGAAAGAGAAAGTAGTTAAGGACATCAAGATTAATGGTAATCAGGAGAAAATAAAACATGGTTTTACATAAGGTAGATCATGCCAAACCAACCTGATCTCCTTCTTTGAGAAGATAACTGTTATTTTAGACAAAGGAAATGCAGTAGATCTGATCTACCTGGATTTCAGTAAGGCATCTGATATAGTTCCACATGGGAAATTATTAGTTAAATAGGAGAAGATGGGGATTAATATGAGAATTGAGGTGGATAAGGAACTGGTTAAAGAGGAGACTACAACAGGTTATACTGAAAGATGACCTGTCAGGCTAGAGGTTGGTTACTAGTGGAATTCCTCAGGGATCAATTTTGGGACCAATCTTATTTAACAGCTTTATTACTGATCTTGGCACAAAAAGAGAGAGAGTATGCTAATAAAATGTGCAGATGACACAAAGTTGGGAGGTATAGACAATATGGAGGAGGACCGGAATATCATACAAGAAGATCTGGGTAACCTTGTAAACTGGAGTAATAGAAATAGGATTAACTTTAATAGTGCAAAGTCATGTATTTAGCGACTAACAAGAAGAATTTTTGCTATAAGCTGGGGACATATCAGTTGGAAGAGAAAGAGGAGGAGAAAGACCTTGGTGTGTTGGTTGATCACAGGATGACTATGAGCTGTTTGGTCTCCCACATTAAGAAAGATTAACTCAAACCGGAACAGGTGCAGAGAGGGGTTACTAGGATAATCAGAGGAATGGAAAACCTACCTTGTGAGAGAAGACTCAAAGAGCTTGACTTGTTTAGCCTAACCAAAAGAAGGCTGAGGGGCGTTATGATTGCTCTCTACAAACACATCAGAAGGATAAATACCAGGGTTGGAGAGGAGTTAAGCATCAGTGTGGACACAAGAACAAATAGATATAAACCGACCATCAACAACAAGTTTAGATTGAACGTTAGGCAAAGGTTTCTAACCATCAGAAGAGTGAAGTTCTGGAACAGCCTTCCAAGGGAAGCAGAGTGGGAAAAAAATTGAACTGACTTCAAGACTGAGCTTGATAAATTTATGGAGGGGTTGATATGATGGGACTGCCTATGATGGCATGTGGTCATCGGCGACTGCCAGTAGCAAAAATACTCAAAGGTTGGAAACAGGACACTAGATGGGGAGGGCTCTGAGTTACTACAGAGAATTCTTACCCAGGTGTCTGCCTGGTCAGTCTTGCCCAAATGCTCAGAGTCTACCTGATCATCATATTTGGTGTCAGAAGGAATTTGCCCCCAGGTCAGATTGGCAGAGATCCGGGGATTTTTTGCATTTTTTACTCTGCTGCATGGGATATTGGTCACTTGCAGGTTTAAACTAGTGTAAATGGTGAATTCTCTGTAACTTGAAGCCTTTAAACCATGATTTGAAGACTTCAGTGTCTCAGCCAGAGATAAGGGGGTCTATATCAGGAGTTGGTGAGTGAGGTTCTGTGGCCTGTAATGTGCAGGTCAGACTAGATGATCACAATGGTCCCTTCTGGCCTTAAAGTCTATGAGCATGAGTCTTTGTGTAGAAATAGGGGTTCCCTTCATTCTGTATGCAAAAAGACATGAAAAATCTATGAGAGGCTCGGGAAGCTCTAGTTCTTTCTAAATTGAATGTTAGAAGGGCACTAGCATACAAAATGTGTAGATTAGCTTCTTCCCTAGAGTTATGCAGGTTAGGGTAGAAAATGAGTAATCATCTGACCTGGTTAATGTGGAAGTCTGAAGAGCTCTTGGGAAAAAGTGAGGATGGAGTAAAGAGCCACTTTGTCCCAATAAAAAAAGTGTAGTGTGGATCTGCCATAATGGCACCCAGTTCCCTTTCGCTTCTAGCTGACATAATAGCTATTATTAAAGAGGTTTCCATGGATAAGTGCAGAAGAAAGCAATCTACCAGAGGCTCAAAGGGTGCTGTTATTAGGTCATTGAGGATGACATTAAACTTTCCAAGATGAAGTAGGTTATCTAACATATAGAAAGAGGTTGGCCAATCCTTTAACAAAGCTAGCAGTTGTAGAATGTGTAAAAATTAAGAACACATCAAGAGGCAAGTGGAAGGCTACAATAGCTGAAAGATGGACTTTGACAGAACTGAATGACAAACCCAAGGTCTTTAAACTTCAGGTAGTCTAAAAACATGCACTTTGAGAATGGAGGAAGACTAACCATACTGGATGCACCAGGAATAGAATTACTTCCATTTATGAGGCTAAATCTTCCTTATGAATGGTTTCCTGCTGTTCAGCAGCATCTTCTGCACTTCAAATGAACAGTCTATCTATAATCAAGAGCCATTCAAGAGCCAGGTCTTGAGATGTAGTATGGGAAGACTGGGTTGAATAGTTTCCCCTCCCTCCTGAGTCTTGAGTCAGCAATTCTGTTGTCAATGGCAGGTGAAGAGGTGGTCAAAGTGACAGGTAAATCAGGCCCAAAACCCATATCTATCAGAACCAGCATGCCTTTGTTCTATCTTTTTCAGGAATTTGAGAAGCAACAGAGATGGGGGATAGCCATACAGCAGGGATCCTGGCTATGGAATGAGGAATGCGTCCCCTAGAGAATTGTTGCCATGTCCTCTCCTTCAGCAGAGCTTGTTGCACTTCTTGTTGGATGCTGTCACAAAGAGGTCTATCTCTGGGAAGCACCAGATGAAGAATATGTCCTATAGGATCAGATTGCTCAATTTCCATTTGTGATCTTGGAAAAAAAAATCTGCTCAGCGTGTTGGCTATGGTGTTCTGCAGGCTGGGTAAGTATGCAGCTGAGATATCAGTCTTGATGGCCATGCTCCAATTCCAAAGCTTTACTGCTGTGGTTCACGGTTATAAGGAACTTGCTCCTCCTTGGTGGTTTATGTAATACATGGTTGCTCTGCTGTCCAGCATGACCCTAAGTGAGGACCTCTGATTATGGGTAGAAAATGCTCTGAGTTTGATACGAAGGCCAGATTCGAGGTGTCTATTTGCTCTGTACCATAAAGTTTTGAAGATGGGCACCCCAGGCTATCAAGGCATCTGTAGTTATGATTTCTGTGGGGGATGGCTGAGTGAATGGGACTCCACACAAGCCTTGTGGGGATCCTTTGACCAATCAAAGGACATGAGTACTTGTTAGGGGGCTTATTCCTTCACCCACTTACTTCCCTGGTCCTTCTTGCATGAACAGAGAGCAACAATACCCGAAGTCCAAAGGTGCAAACAATTAGATGTTTATTGGGGTGAACATCCAACAAGCATGATTCCAGTTTCCTTCCTTAGTATCCTCCTTCCCAGCTCTGACACCACAGAGCCTTACACCTGTGTCCCTGTTCCCATTCCTGCCCTTAGCCAAACATGATTCCAATTTCCCCAGCCCCATTCTCTGTTCCCATTTCCCCTTTTAGCAAAACATGATTCCAATTTCCTTACCCCCATTCCCTGTTCCCATTTCCCCCTTTAGCAAAACATGATTCCAATTTCCCCAGCCCCATTCCCTGTTCCCATTTCCCCTTTTAGCAAAACATGATTCCAATTTCCTTACCCCCATTCCCTGTTCCCATTTCCCCCTTTAGCAAAACATGATTCCAATTTCTCCACCCCCATTCCCTGTTCCCATCTCCCCCACCCACACACCCACCCTCTCACTTCCTGGTTGACTACAGATTATATAGTAAAACTTGAGTTCTGCTTAGCTATACCTTAACCAATCATTTTCCTGAAATTTAACTAACCAATCCTAACGTATTGTAACATGATTATGTAACCAATTATATCCCATCACCTTAATTAGTTTACACCCAGCAAAATTAATTATACAGCAGACAGGAACAATCACAGAACCAGACAGAGATTATACAGACAAACAATAGCAAAGTGGGAACTATAATGACAAAACAATACAGAAGTGAGGATTTCACATCCCAGCTATTGATAAGTGAGTTCTTGCCAGACAGGATGCTATCAAACTAAGTTTCCTTTTACATTTTCTAGGCACTTCCCTTTCTCTGGAGGTGATAGGCATTATCAGGACAGGATTGTATTCCTAACAGCCCTATAGCACCTTCTTTCAATGTGACTCGTTTGGAATGTGAGGAGGTGACTGGTCGCTTCCCAGCTTATGGCTGCCTCTGCTGCTTAGCCAAAGGCCTTAGCCTAAGATCAGGGCCTCAGTCTGTCACAGTAAGAGAAGGCCCTTACACTGGCAGACAGTGATTTTGATTCTTTCTCTTATACCTCTATAACTAGCTAAGTGATAAGAATACACCTAAAGTACAGGCCTTTACCGACAGGCCTGAATATCTATATCCTAACAGTACTTTTTGGGGAATAGATGTTAGTTTGTTTAGGTTGTGCTTGTAGGGCTCTCACACAGTCCTAAAGCAGGCCTGAAGGCATCAGAAGCATAATCTGGCATGAGGTGTTATGAATGAGCAAGCTGTCATGTGATCTAATAGTTGCAGGCAGGTTCTCACAGTTTGAGGCTTTAACTGAAGCTGGGAGATGAGGCTGGACATTGTGATGAGTAATCCTCTAATCTTAATAATAATTCATTGTTAGTAACTTAATGAAAGTCTTTATTAGATACATAGTTAATATATGCAGACAGCGTCTTAATTTAGGTCAATCTAGCAGTCTAACCTAAAACCAAACAGCCTCTTCCCATTGTCAGTTCCTGCACCCTGAAGATTCTATTCATTCTCATAAAGCCCCAATAACACCATAGTGCTTTAAAAAAAAAAAAAGGAATACCCCCCCCATTTGTGTAAATGTATCTCAGAATTATTTTAACAGCTTCTGATAAGTCTTATAACTGGTCTTCTTTGTCTCAATGACCATCTAGCTTCTATATTTCCTTTATTATTGAAGTTTATTACTTAGAGGAATTATGTCATTTTCATTTTTTGCTATTCTTGTTGCTGCACTAAATCATTTCTTTCAGCTGAGTCTGGTTTTACAATTGCAAGTGTCTGACTTCATCTCTACACTTGACCATAGTCATGACTTCATAAGGCTAAGGTACTACCTCGTTATAGTGGCTTTCTGAGCCCAATTTCTACCATTATAGATACATATTCTATCATCTAAATGCAATTGAAAAAGTAATCTTTGTAACCTAGGTGGTATGTCCTTTTTGAAATATTAATTACTTGTATATGATTTGTTTTTGCCAGTACAGATTTACCATATAAATGTGGGGAAAAAAACTGTGTATAAAAACCAACGTCAAAACCTCTTTCTATTGGAGTAAGGTAACATTCTGTTTTTGACATAGCTCTGGATAAATAAGCAATTGGTTTCCATAGATCACCACACTTTGGTAATAGTGTTGCTCCTAGGCCTTGTTTTGGCTGCCTCTGAAGACAAATTTTCTAAGTCTGTTACTATGAA
Source organism: Lepidochelys olivacea (assembly GCF_965140295.1). Taxonomy (NCBI): domain Eukaryota; kingdom Metazoa; phylum Chordata; order Testudines; family Cheloniidae; genus Lepidochelys; species Lepidochelys olivacea. The sequence goes on along the minus strand of NC_140411.1, from coordinate 68,188,174 downwards.
ATAGTTTTAATACTGGAGCTGTTTTTATTGGTTGCTTAAGCTTTTAAAGTTTTTGCTGATGCTTACTGTCCCATTTCCATCAATTATTTTTATAAAGTAAAGCCCTTACGTTTGTAAAGTTTTTCCCCCTGAAAATTAGATATGTATTTTCCTAAAAAGATAACCATACCCCAAAATTTCTGTAATGACTCCTTTATCTTTTGGGTAAGCAATATTATCAATGACTTCTATTTGTTGTGGCTCAATCTGTAATCCCTGATTGGTAAGCTTTTTCTCCTAGATGTGTTAATTATGGCACTCTAAATTTATATTTACTTTGCAAAATTTCAATCCTGCTTCTTTTGCTCTAGATAATGCTTTACTTAACCTTATATCAGGCTCTTCTAACGTTCTTCCCCATATTGTTCTATCATCTATGTACACTAGTGTGCCATCTATATTTACAAAAATCTTTTGCATTATTCTATGAGCTGGAGCTGAACACAATCCAAAAGGTAATCTTTGAGGAAATAGCAATGTCAATAAGGTGTGTTAAACATAGATAGAAATTGACTTTTTTGCTCCAATGGTTTTGACCGAAATCCATTTGAAGCATCTAAAGAAGCAAAATATTTTGCTCCTGACTTTTGTCCAAATATTTCTTCCTGGCAGGTATTTTAAAAATGTTTCTTTTAACATACTTAAGTCTTTTGGATCTAAACATAAACATAAAGATCCATATTTATTTTTTATTACTAAGAATTCACCCACTCAGTCAGCTCTTCCACTCTTAATTTCATAAGTTATAAATTAACTAAACCTTTCCAATTCCTTTTGTACCCTATTTCTCCAACCTAAAGGTATTTTTCTAATTTCATGTATAACTGGTTTCTTTATTTCATTTAACTGTATCTTGTACACTGTATTCAATTTATCAGTGCTGGTGAATAACTCTGTAAGATGATGTTCTATTTCCAATGTTTCAGAATCCTGAATAGTCTGAATTCTACCAATTAGATTTAGTGCTAAACATGTTTTTAAACCTAAAATAGAAATACCTTGCCCCTTAACTACTACCAATCTTAGGTTTTCTAAATAATATTTAGATATGACTTGTAATTCACAGATTCTCCTAACAGGAATTCTCAACACTTAAGGCTGTAAATTAATATATATAGTTCTCTGATTACAGTTTTTACTTTTAGACATTTTTAAATTTCTTCTGAAATTACATTAGTTTGTGCACCTGTCTCTATTACATACAAAATAAAAGTTCCATCAGCAGGAGGGGTGGTGGAGAGGGGAGAAGAGGGGAAGTCAAGCTCCATAGAGACTAGGCAACAACAGGCATCTTCTTGGTACTTGGAAGGCATGTTGGAGAGCTGAGTTTGATGTAGTTGAAGCCGTCAGTACCAAAGATGGCAAAGGGTTGTGATCAGAATGCCCCTTGTCTTTGTGCCCCACTGGAGGGGCAGGTACCAGTGAAACTGATGCCAGTACTGAATTCTTCAAGGGGTGGAGTACTTTTGCCTGGTCCATTCTGAGACAGGCACCACAATTGGTACCACATGGGGCTGCCTGCCAAAGATTTTTCAGTCTCTTGGTGGATAGCAGAAGAATTCTTTTTAGTCAGTGCAGGAAGCTTGGTACCAGAGGGTCTAGTTGCCTTGACTGTACTGCTTCTGGGACATGAGGTCTTCTTGCTGAGAAATTTCCAAGGTTATTTAAGCCTTTTCTTCAGTGAGTCTCTTTCAGGGGATTTAAATCTCTTTTTTGAGGGCTTTGAGCTAATTTCTAGAGTTTCCGCAGGCTTCTTACCCAAGGAAGTCAGAACTGTGGAAGTCAAAGGTGTGCTCATGTTAGACAGCTGGATTTGCTGTTGCTGAGGGGAAAGGATCTTCTACAGATTGGGCAGGTTTTAAACCCCAAGGTTTGGGGAATATCCATAACAAAAAGAGAAAAAGAAGCTTCAAACAAAGGGAGATGCTCAAAGGGAAGAGGGAGGGGGACCACAAAAAAGAAAGGGAGGGTGGAACTCATGTAGGAGAAAAAAAAGAAAAAAGTATGCAAGGCAAGTTAAAAAGTAAAATAAAGATAGAAATCAAGAATAAGGCATGGAAACCTAGCAAAGACTAGGGGTATGCTAACTTGTGGACATGACACAGCTCCCTCTCTAGCTGTAGGTGGTCAAGAAGGAACTGGAGCAGTGGTGGATCTGCCCTGCCTCAGATTGGATCATGAAGGTGTACAGAGCGTGGGCTACCAAAAAAAATCTCCACTCAGGGGCAAATGGGCATGTGCCCAGCTGAAGTGGAGCTCCCATAGGTTTTACTTGAGAAATTCTCTAGTCTCCATTTTGTGTGCCTAATCTCTATGCCAAATAAGCAGGACTCAGTCCACCTTAAAATGGAAGCTGCAGATCATGAGCATACTCAGTATAAAAATCAACTAAGTAGATCAAATCTGGAGCATGCCCAGTTAATATAGTATAGTATAGTATGGCCACAAAATAAATGGCCAGGAACATGGGCAGTAGGGTCAGATGAGGTAATTATGGCTCTGAGATGAAATAACAGCAGTGAGCATGTGCAAGGTTAATAGTATTGAACAAGTCCAGGCATGCCCAAGGTAATGTTGACAATAAGCACACTGGAAGTGTTGGCATACGTCCAAGAATGAGGTAACGTTTAGCAGCAAACATGCCCAGGCAAAGACCTGATAGCCAGTAAAACAGCATATAAGGCAGGCAGTTAAGACAGGTAGAGGTGGGAGAGAGAGATCAAAGAGCAAGTAAGGAAATCAGTTGGGATACAGTGAGAAGAGCTGCTGGAAAGACGCTGCGAGCCCTAACTGCAGAAGATCAGAGGGCAGATCAAAAGAATGGAAAACCTGCTGGAAAGACACTTTAAAATTGTGGCGAACACTGCTGAGAAAAGCAACAAGTAGCAACAAGGTTTGTAACAATGCAGTGGAATCAAGGGATAGTAAGCTTGTTATTTTAACTATAGTTTAGCATAAGTGTAGTCTTAGTGTGATTGAGTGTATGAATGAATGATTGTTGTCATTTTTTTATGTAAAACTCAAAACATAAACTAAGAATTGCTGTCAGCGATGGATTGCAGACTGATCATCAGTAATAGAGCACATCACTTAGAACAGAGGCTGTCAAACCAGGGGTAAGGATTTCTCGGGGGCGGGGGCACAGAATGTATTCTGGGAGGGGGCATGAGGAGCTTCTCCCCACCCCCCCAAAAAAAAAACAACAAAAAAACAACACACCTTACTGAGCACATTTTACCTACAGCAATGAATAGCTATCAAAGCTGATATCAGGTCCTCAGATGGTGCTGTGTATTAGACTCTAGATGGCGCTATGAATTTTGATGGATTTCTGTTCAGCTTTCATAGCATTATGCAAAATCGTTGCTATCTGTATGTTAATGCACTTGCTGCAAAGCGGTGTACACATTTAATTGTAAGCATCAATCACAATCACTGTTTTGCTTTTGCTCTTATTACAATGGATCATTGGCTCTGTCTGAATCAATGCCTTACCTGTTTTTAATATTTAGTGAGAGTTGCGTGTTGATTTTTTTAGTGGTATGTGTACTTGTGTGACAGGAAGGGGGTGGGGCATAAACTACTACAGACACAAAGAAGGGGGGTGCAATCAAATAAGTTTGAGAACCACTGATTTAGAATCATTTGAACAGTATGCTATTCTAGTTTAAATGCTTTTTAACTTGCAATAAGGGCTTTGTATGTTAAATTATATTGTAGTAGGGATTGTTAGTTACATCAATAAAAGATATTTTGGTAAGAGTACTGTCTGTGTCAATCACTTGATCCAAAGATAATACCAGTGTCCTTCAAATGTTTCCTTGGCTACCCTGGAGACCCATACCCCAGAAAAAGCAGATTAAGGGGGCGATAGGCAGATTATTCTAGGAGTGCACCAAAATCTAAATTTTGGGTAAAGTTAGGGACAATTACTTGAAGGAAAATGTATATTTTCTTGGGGGTAGCAGGAGGAATAAAAACCTAACTAGCAAAAATGGCCAGATAGTTTGATAACTTGAAATAATACTTCACTTAAAAGGATAAATTAACTGGATTTATAAACTCTAATTCACAGTATAATTTAATCAGGGGAAAATGTGTGTAGAAGTCTGACCTTTCAGTGTCAGTTCAGTTTTTGAATACTTGTTAAGTTACTAACACATTTTGCGGTCACCATTTCTAAGGTAAATCCTAGAAAATTAGGGTGTTACATTGGGTTTGTTGTAAAAATGTGCTTAGGCCTAAAGGTTTCTGTATTCGATAGGGTCACAGCACAGCTACTTAGCATTTTATTGTTTTTTACACATTTTATATAAAAACTGAATGGAAGTATACAAGTCAAGCAAGACAAAAAGTAGGCCAATGCCTTTTTATGATTTTAGGAGCAATGAAATAATGGGCCGGTGTACTAATTTTTTCAATAAGGTAACTAGAAAATAATTTTGGGCACAGCATCCTGGGATTTGCTATACTGGATCAAAGCTTGTTGTCCAGCTAGTCTGTAAATGGCCTGACCCATTGACTTGCATGTGATGCTTCTAAAGAAACTTATTTTATAGTGCACCTTGCCAATTGTACAATACTATACTGTGCATGGAAAACAAATTACTTCCTGACTGCAGCATGTGATCAGATTATGCCCTACAGCAAAATATTTGATTAGCCTTATTATTTTAGCTAGCATAGTTACAAATATTATTTGTGGTTATAAAATTATCCAGCACCTTTAAAAAAAAATTAGCCACAGTATTTTTCTCATGGCCTCCTGCAGTAGTGATTCTACAGGCTGACACAGAACCTGTTATAAAAGTATATTCTTTAACAGGCTGTACATTTCCTTTCTTTTATTTCATTTAATGTGCATTTTAATACTATGGGGCAGGGTGGACAAGGACAAATAATCATTGTTTTGCTGTGCCCTTCATAAGGTCTATAACCTCATTCAGTTCCCCATCCAATATTTCTCCTGTCTTGACTAAATAATCCTAGTTTTTACATATTATCATCATATACAAGCCCTACCATGCATCTGAACCATCTTTGTTGCCCTTAGCTGGACCTATTCAATCTCCAAGTGTGGTTTAGTGTGCTTACATGGCAGCCAGATTGACATAAAAGAACAGAATTATTTCAGAGCAGTTGTTACAAGCAAAGGTCAATGATCTGTGAACTGAAAGATCTGTAAGTAAAGCATGACTAGATAGGCCATAATAGTGCTAAAATAAAGAAAAACCTGCATTTTAATAACACCCTAATTACATATTTATTCCTTCCACAAAACATTACACATTTTAAAACTTATAATTTTACATGATTGCCTATAATATTTCAGAAGGAGTCACTACAGTCTATTTGGCCCTGCTCTGCCAAGTATAAATTCATACGGGCATGATAACTCCAGATCTGAAGAAAGGGCCGTATCGCGATCTTAGTTGGGACTCTATTTTTTCTTCCCTAGCTGGTGAGTCAGCACAGTATGCTAAGTCAGAAATATTAAAGTAATAAAATACTTAAATTTAGTTCTATCATTGAAAGGACAGTTACAAGAATGTAAGAGGGAGTCAGCTAATACTGAAATTAATATCACTAGTTAGAATGGTTTTCCTCTTTGAATGTAAACCAAAAACAAAAGAGTGGTGTCCATAAGAAGCATTAGTAAGACCTATAATGCCAGAACTTTGCATGGGGTAAATGGGGGTGGGAAGCGTTCATGGAGTTTATAATTTAAGGACCCCGATCCTATACTGTGTGGGTGGACCATTGTGCTTGTGCAAAGTCTCATTGCCTTCACATAATGGCTCCAAAAACTCCAGTGAACACAGGGACAGTGTAGCTCTAGTTATACATTTTGAAAGTAGGATGATGCCCATTGATTTCAGCAGGAGTTGTAAGACTCAGGGATGTGGGATTCGGCCTAAAACAAGTTAGACTGACAAGTAGTGAAATAAAAAACTATTTCTTTATGAAACCATTTTCTCTGCCCAGCAGTAATCCAGGAAAACAGTGACAATAAAAAAATCTCTTTGATCAACCAGACAAGAGATTTACAGAAGATTTATGGTTAAAACCTTTTCTTTATTGTAGGTGATTTATATGAAGCCTGGAACTTCCACAGCAGAAGTCTGGTATTGGGAGAGATTTGGAAGTGGGATAACATAATGCTCTTAAATACAATATGAGAACGTAGTGAGACAAAACTATTTTAACCACCACCACTAGTTTAGAATTTAAGTGCATCTACATGCGCCAAATGTTCATCTAATGTATAATTATAGGCTTTTAATGGTCATACCTTAATAATCATTCCAATTCTGGTGCGAGGACAGTTTGTCAGTTTCACCGTGTGCTTGATTGTTGGAAGTGTGAATTGGGAGTGCTTTGTTCCAGGTGAGCCTTGAGTGGGCCTGACTGTTATAAAAAGCGAGTCAGCTGCGAACCGGCTGAGTGGCAAACAGCGGAGAGGCTAATAGAGGGAGTTTGCCTGGGAGTTTGCCTGTGGAGAGCCCACTGAGGTTTTCGTCTTGCAGGCTTCTCTGAGTAGTTACTACCGCTCCTGAGGAAGCTCTTAGAAGGAAGGTAATATGGATGGGGAGCGTTCAGCTGTTGTGACCTGCACAGGATGTGCCATGTTTGTCTTTCTTCCACAGGACAGAAGCGACTTTGTCTGTACAAAGTGCAAGCTGGTCTTCATATTGGAAGAGAAGGTTCAAGGACTGGAGAAACAAGTATTGACCATGCGTTGCATAACAGAAACTGAAGATTTCCTGGACAGATATCAGGATATGCTTCTATGGATACAACATTCTGAAGATTCAGAGCAGGCTGCGCAGTGGGGGCAGAAGGATAGTGAAGAAATTTGGCAGCATGTGACCTCCAAAAGAAGAAAGTCCATGTACCAGCAATGCAGATACAGGTAAGCAACCGTTTTCATGTTCTCTCCACAGGTACTAATGCAGAGAGGATTAGATGATACATCTGAGGGAAAGGAGCAGAAGGAGACTCTGCCGATTGGAAGGCATGAGATGCACTGTCCTAGGGATGGGGGTTCAACGACCACCGCTCCCAAGAGAAGGAGGCAGGTGGCAGTGGTTGAGGACTCCCTCCTCATGGGGACTGAGTCATCTATCTGCCACCCTGACCAGAAAAACCAAGAAGTCTGCTGCTTGCCAGGAGCTAAGATTCACGATGTGATGAAGAGACTACCGAGACTCATCAAGCCCTCAGATCGCTACCCCTTCCTGCTTCTCCATGTGGGCACGATTGATACTGCCAAGAATGACCTTGAGTGGATCACTGCAGACTACGTGGCTCTGGGAAGAAGGATAAAGGAGTTTGAGGCACAAGTGGTGTTCTCGTCCATCCTCCCTGTGGAAGGAAAAGGCCCGGGTAGAGACCATCAAATTGTGGAAGTCAATGAATGACTATGCAGGTGGTGTTGGAGAGAAGGCTTTGGATTCTTTGACCATGGGATGGTGTTTCAAGAAGGAGGAGTGCTAGGCAGAGACAGGCTCCACCTAACGAAGAGAGGGAAGAGCATCTTCGCAAGCAGGCTGGCTAACCTAGTGAGGAGGACTTTAAACTAGGTTCACCTGGGAAGGAGACCAAAACCCTGAGGTAAGTGGGGAAGTGGGATACTGGGAGGAAGCACGAGCAGGAGAGCGCGAGAGTGAAGGGCTCCTGCCTCATACTGAGAAAGAGGGACGATCAGCAAGTTATCTTAATTGCCTATACACAAATGCAAGAAGCCTGGGAAACAAGCGGGGAGAACTGGAAGTCCTGGCAAAGTCAAGGAATTATGATGTGATTGGAATAACAGAGACTTGGTGGGATAACTCACATGACTGGAGTACTGTCATGGATGGATATAAACTGTTCAGGAAGGACAGGCAGGGCAGAAAAGGTGGGGGAGTTGCATTGTATGTAAGAGAGCAGTATGACTGCTCAGAGCTCTGGTACGAAACTGCAGAAAAACCTGAGAGCCTCTGGATTAAGTTTAGAAGTGCAAGCAACAAGGGTGATGTCATGGTGGGAGTCTGCTATAGACCACTGGACCAGGGAGATGAGTGAACGGGGCTTTCTTCCGGCAACTAACAGAAGTTACTAGATCACAGGCCCTGGTTCTCATGGGAGACTTCAATCACCCTGATATGTGCTGGGAGAGCAATACAGCGGTGCACAGACAATCCAGGAAGTTTTTGGAAAGTGTAGGGGACAATTTCCTGGTGCAAGTGCTGGAAGAACCAACTGGGGCAGAGCTCTTCTTGACCTGCTGCTCACAAACCGGGAAGAATTAGTAGGGGAAGCAAAAGTGGATGGGAACCTGGGAGGCAGTAACCATGAAATGGTCGAGTTCAGGATCCTGACAAAAGGAAGAAAGGAGAGCAGCAGAATATGGACCCTGGATTTCAGAAAAGCAGACTTTGACTCCCTCAGGGAACTGGTGGGCAGGATCCCCTGGGAGAATAACATGAGGAGGAAAGGAGTCCAGGAGAGCTGGCTGTATTTTAAAGAATTGTTATTGAGGTTACAGGGACAAACCATCCCGATGTGTAGAAAGAATAGTACATATGGCAGACGACCAGCTTGGCTTAACAGTGAAATCCTTGCTGATCTTAAACACAAAAAAGAAGCTTCCAAGAAGTGGAAGATTGGACAAATGACCAGGGAAGAGTATAAAAATATTGCTCAGGCATGCAGGAGTGAAATCAGGAAGGCCAAATCACACTTGGAGTTGCAGCTAGCAAGAGACATTAAGAGTAACAAGAAGGGTTCTTCAGGTATGTTAGCAACAAGAAGAAAGTCAAGGAAAGTGTGGGCCCCTTACTGAATGAAGGAGGCAACCTAGTGACAGAGGATGTGGAAAAAGCTAATATACTCAATGCTTTTTTTGCCTCTGTCTTCATGAACAAGATCAGCTCCCAGACTACTGCACTGGGCAGCACAGCATGGGGAGGAGGTGACCAGCCCTCTGTGGAGAAAGAAGTGGTCTGGGACTATTTAGAAAAGTTGGACGAGCACAAGTCCATGGGGCTGGATGTGCTGCATCCGAGAGTGCTAAAGGAGTTGGCGGATGTGATTGCAGAGCCATTGGCCATTATCTTCGAAAACTCATGGTGATCGGGGGAGGTCCCGGACGACTGGAAAAAGGCTAGTGTAGTGCCCATCTTTAATAAAGGGAAGAAGGAGGATCCTGGGAACTACAGGCCAGTGAGCCTCACCTCAGTCTCTGGAAAAATCATGGAGCAGGTCCTCAAGGAATCAATTCTGAAGCACTTAGAGGAGAGGAAAGTGATCAGAAACAGTCAGCATGGATTCACCAAGGGCAAGTCATGCCTGACTAATCTAACTGCCTTCTATGACGGGATAACTGGCTCTGTGGGTGAGGGGAAAGCAGTGGTCGTATTATTCCTTGACTTTAGCAACGCTTTTGACACTGTCTTCCACAGTATTCTTGCCAGCAAGTTAAAGAAGTATGGGCTGGATGAATGGACTATAAGGTGGATAGAAAGCTAACTAGATCATTGGGCTCAAAAGTTAGTGATCATTGGCTCCATGTCTAGTTGGCAGCCGGTATCAAGTGGAATGTCCCAAGGGTCGGTCCTGGGGCTGGTTTTGTTCAATATCTTCATTAATGATCTGGAGGATGGAGTGGACTGCACCCTCAGAAAGTTTGCAGATGACACTGAACTGGGAGGCGAGGTAGATACACTGGAGGGTAGGGATAGGATACAGAGGGCCCTAGACAAATTAGAGGATTGGGCCAAAAGAAATCTGATGAGGTTCAACAAGGACAAGTGCAGAGTCCTGTATTTAGGACGGAAGAATCCCATGCACCATTGCAGACTAGGGACCGAATAGCTAGGAAGCAGTTCTGCAGAAAAGGACCTAGGGGTTACAGTGGGCGAGAAGCTGGATATGAGTCAACAGTGTGCCCTTGTTGCCAAGAAGGCTAACAGCAGTTTGGGGAGTATAAGTAGGGGCATTGCCAGCAGATCAAGGGATGTGATTGTTCTCCTCTATTCAGCATTGGTGAGGCCTCATCTGGAGTACTGTGTCCAGTTTTGGGCCCCACACTACAAGAAGGATCTGAAAAAATTGGAAAGCATCCAGCAGAGGGCAACAAAAATGATTAGGGGACTGGAACACATGACTTATGAGGAGAGGCTGAGAGAACTGGGATTGTTTAGTCTGCAGAAGAGAAGAATGAGGGGGGATTTGATAGCTGCTTTCAACTACCTGAAAGGGGTTTCTAAAGAGGATGGATCTAGACTGTTCTCAGTGGTAGCAGATGACAGCATAAGGAGTAATGGTCTCAAGTTGCAGTGGGGGAGGTTTAAGTTGGATATTAGGAAAAACTTTTTCACTAGGAAGGTGGTGAAGCACTGGAATGCGTGACCTAGGTAGGTGGTGGAATCTCCTTCCTTTGAGGTTTTTAAGGTCAGGCTTGACAAAGCCCTGGCTGGGATGATTTAGTTGGGGATTGGTCCTGCTTTGAACAGGGTGTTGGACTAGATGGCCTCCTGAGGTCCCTTCCAACCCTGATATTCTCTGATTCTATGATTCATAGCAAAACTAAGTTCAACCATTTTATTTTGTTGTGTCTAATCTCATGGCAGTCACTGAATAAAAATCAGGGCTTCCATTTGAACAGGCATCAAGTTCCACCCCAAATGTACTGCATTCCCACACATTTAATGAATCTTTCTAATCAGTTATTAATCTGAATCATGCTCTCAAGTTAAAATGTTTCTTGGCATAAGTGCCACACAACTATTGTAAATAAATAGCTTCACTGACTTTACTAGTGCACAAAGTTAAATGTCAAAAAACTGTATTTTCATTTATATACAGTATGATTAAATGCTGATCAGTACGGTGTAATTAGGAATACTAATGTAAAATGTTAACTAAGAGCCTAAGTGTTTGCTGAAAAATCAATAAGAGCAACAAATAAAAAAGAAGCTAAGTAATGGGGATTTATTTTATGTTTTATAAAGTGAAGAGCTAAGGAAGCTTACAAAATGCCTATAATGTACTTCAATCAGTTATGTAAATGAACTCCTATAGTGTAAGAAATGGTCCTTCCCTCTCTGAACTATGTATTTTTTCTTGAGATCCCACAACACATGAAGAAGTGCAGATCTTGACTGACTTAATGTATTTAAAACTTCCCTTCTGAAGAACTGGATTTGAACTGCTTGGGATTACAATCAAAATGAATTTGATGGTTCAGCTCAGCTTCTAATGGATTATAGTCTGAATGTCATCAACTTCATATTACAGAAAAATGTGTGATCCCTTTCCAAATTTAGAAGTCCAGAGCTGAACAAAAAGAATGACTAAAGTCCATCTTTTGATCCCAGGAAAGAGGCAAAAAGAATTTAATGCCCTTGCTCATCCAGCTGAGGCTTTCTGTTTGCTGAGCACCTGCTATCTTGAAGTTTAAAGATGTGTTTATTGAGAACCAAGCAAAACAGGAATTTTGGTAAAAGGTGCAGACTTAGTCTTGAATGAATCCAATAGAAAAACCTAACAAGCATGAACTAATATTACTAAAACATAGACCAAGAATTCTCCAGTCCAGGTTGTTGTTTTTTTCCTTTTTTTATTTTCAGGTGATTTTGGAATTGGAAGATTATAACTAGCATTGTGTGAATCTAGATCTGGGGGAGAGGGAGATTTTTTCAGAGGTATTCACAAATAGTTGATTGAATAACAGTGAATGGTTTTTGCTGTGTTAAACTTCTCCCTTTTGAAAAATGTTTTTACTGTCCACAAATACTCCAGTGAACAAATCATTTTGGCAGGACTATTTGCAGAAATAGCAAATACTAAGGCTAATAGAAAAGAATAACCATATAAAGTGAATTTTGAACTCTCAGACATGCTACTCTTCCAGTCAGGCAAAAGAAAGATGTGTGACAACATAGCTCAAATTTTGAATGTCAAATAATCAAAAATGGCACAATCTGCATGAAAGTAATTGTTTTTAGACAATGTGCAGCAAATAACTTGGTATAAAGAATAAGTTGGAGAAAACCCATAAACTTCTCATGGCTAATTCACAAACAGAGAAAAAGAGCTGAATTCAGCACACTCAGTGCCTTGCTACAATTTGCTCATCTCTCCCTGAAGTAATTTAAGTCATCTGGTTTTGGGGTGACATTAAAAACTCCAAACTCAAATCAGTTTGATCAGATGATTCGCAAAATTTCACAAACCTTTTGAAGGACCCTGGGCACAACAGTGAATGATGCAAGGTAATTTTTGGTTTTTGAATAGAAAAAAATCATGCAAAATATAAGGTTTCATATGATGTAAATGTGAAGCCAGGTTAAACTGGGGATTTTGCTGAGTTTTGCTTTAAGCTTTCAATTTGGTTCCAACCCCGAACACTCAAAGTGAAACAGAGTGGATGCCAATCTATGTACGTTGAAAGTGAAGAAAAGGTTCACATAAACCCTTGCCCTGTGAAACAGCTGAGTGTTGAACAGCTCTAGATATGACTAAGGCTCACTTAAACAAATCCACCATGAAAGGTCAAAATGACTTATGGGGGTTAAATGTAAATAAACTGCCACTCTAGTAGGCTTTCTAATACCCCAAAGACTAAGGCGGTGCTTCATAAGGAATCTGCTTACGGCACTCACACCCTTTAAAGGCCAGATTCTGATACGGTAATTTGCACTGGATGGCGTGTCACTGCAGAAGTAGTCCTGCTGAACATGGGGTAAGGTGCTACTCAGCATAAGTAAGGTTGTCAGAGTTTGGCGCTAAGGCAAGTCTCTTTATTAGTCTATTCTTAAATGCAACCTTCTCTTCTCTGACTTCATGCTGAAAAGCCAAATTTCTGCTCCATAGCAGTAGCATGAATATTTACAACATGCACTCTCCACAGCCTACTGTGCTCAGTTCCTCTCAGAGCTGGGGGAGGAGGGGAAGGGGGATAATGGTTTTCCTGTCTTGCAAAGCTTGGACATTTTAAACATTTTCCCATTCCACATGAGGATGAAACTGAAACCTTTTGAAATTTTTTGCAAAAAGACACAAAACAGACACGTCTCACCCCAGAACAGTCCCCTGGCAAGGGCAGTCACCTAGGATGTGGGACAGCCACATAGAAGTTCCTGCTCTGCCTGATTCAGAGAAGAGACTTCAACCTAGGTCTCCTGCATCCTTGGCAGGTGCCTTAACCACCAGGCTATAGAATCAGAGTTTCACTCTACATCTCTCCCATTAGAGCTTTCACATTGTTTAAGTAATTGCATATTCATTGACTATAGCAAGCAAGAGAGACTGACTGAATCAAGTGCCTGGTCTGAATCTGGCAATACAGGTATTCATAACTTGAGTCTCCCACATGCTGGATGAATGCCATTGCTGCTGGGCTATGGGGAGGGATAGCTCAGTGCTTTGAGCATTGGCCTGCTAAACCCAGGGTTGTGAGTTCAATCCTTGAGGGGGCCATTTGGGATCTGGGGTAATGGGGATTGGCCCTGCTTTGAGCAGGGGGTTGGACTAGATGACCTCCTGAGGTCCCTTCCAACCCTGGTATTCTATGATTCTATTGGCAGATGGAGGGTGTCAGTTGCACATGTATGTTCTAGAGGGCCTCTCACTAGCTGTGTAGACTTTGCTTTGACATCGTGGTTCAAGCTCTCAAGCTCACCCCCCTCACACTTCTTAGCCTGAATGCCAGAATGAGCTGCATCATCTACAGAGCCATTTTTAGAGTGATGGCATGAATCTGTGGACTCAGGCGGGGAGGCTTGCTCTCAGATGCCGTGTAGACATGCCCCTGAATAACATAGGTTGCAACCTCCCTGAATGAATTACTGAACTAGAGCATGGTCCCCACAAAAAACTTCCAATCTTGATCTAAAAATTGCCAGTGATGGAGAATCCACCATAAACCTCAGTAATTTATTCTGGTGATTAATAAACCGTACTAAATAGGAATGCCTTATTTCCAGTCTGAATTGGTCTAGCTTCAGTTTCCAGCCATTGTTATACCCTTCTCTGCTAGATTAAGGAGCCCACTATCAAATATCCATTTCCCATATAGGTACTTAGATTGTGATCACTTCAAGGATGGGGGACTCTATCCTGAGAAACAATGACTCTGAATAACTTTCCTTGGACAGTCTTGGTTTTGTTGAATCAGCATTTTCAAATTAGGATATGTCTACACTACAAAATTAGGTCAAATTTCTTGAAGTCGATTTTTTAGAAGTTGATTGTGTGTGTCCCCACTTAAGACCATTAAGTCAGCGGATTGCGTCCACAGTATTGAGGCTAGCACCAACTTCTGGAGCGTTGAACTGTGGGTAGCTATCCCACAGTTCCCACAGTCTCTGCCACCCATTGGAATTCTGGGTTGAGATCCCAATGCCTGATGGGGCAAAAAACATTGTCGCAGTTGGTTCTGGGTACATGTCGTCAGGCCACCCCTTCCTCCTTCCCTCCATTGAAAGCAACGGCAGACAATCGTTTTGCACTTTTTTTCCTGGGTTACCCGTGCAGACGCCATACCACAGCAAGCATGGAGCCCACTCAGCTCACCGTCACCGTACATCTCCTGGGTGCTGGCAGACACAGGACTGCATTGCTACACAGCAGCAGCTCATTGCCTTGTGGCAGCAGATGGTGCATTACGACTGGTAGCCGTCCTCGTCGTCTCCTGCGTGCTCTTGGCTGCCCTCGGTGAGGTCGGTCGGGGCACCTGGGCAGACATAGGTGCTCCTTCCAGATCTCGGTGAGGTCTATCAGGGGTGTCTGGGCAGACATGGGTGCTCCTGGCAGACTTCGGTGAGGTCTGTCAGGGGCGCCTGGACATAAATGGAAGTGACTCAGGTCATTTTCTTCTTTAAGTTTTGTCTAATGCAGATTCAGTCCTGCCTGGAATATTGGCAGAAGGATAGCTCAGTGGTTTGAGCATTGGCCTGCTAAACCCAGCGTTGTGAGTTCAATCCTTAAGGGGGCCATTCTGCCTCAGGCTGCTCTCCCAGCCAGCAGCACCGCGAGCACCCAGGAGACAGCTAACAGTCTTACTGCACTGTCTGCTGGCGAGCACCCAGGAGATGATGACGGCTAGCAGTCGTACTGCACCATCTGCTGCCAGCCTACCCCTTTTTCCCACCTACCTCCGTGAAAGCAACAGCCAACAATCATTTTGCACCTTTTTCCATTTGGGTGCCATATTGCTGTCAGCATCGTCATCCACCCGCTGCTTCCGCTGCCACTCTGCTCTCCTGCGGATCCCATACTATAGCAAGCATAGAGCCCGCTCAGATCTTCGTAGCAGTTATGACCATTCTAAACACCACACGCATTATCCAGCAGTATATGAAGAACCAGAACCTGCAAAACAGGCGAGTAGGCGATAGCAGCGTGGTGAGGAGAGTGATGAGGACATGGACACAGACTTCTCTCAAAGTATGGGCCCTGGCAATGTGAACATCATGGTGGTAATGGGGCAGGCTCATGCCATGGAACGCCGATTCTGGGCCAGGAAAAAAGCACAGATTGGTGGGACTACATAGTGTTGCAGGTATAGGACGATTTCCAATGGCTGCGAAACTTTCGCATGCATAAGGGATCTTTCATGGAACTTTGTGACTTGCTTTCCCCTGCCCTGAAGTGCCAGAATACCAAGATGAGAGCAGCCCTCACAGTTAAGAAGCGAGTGGCAATAGCCCTGTGGAAGCTTGCAAAGCCAGACAGCTACCGGTCAGTTGGGAGTCAATTTGGAGTGCGCAAATCTACTGTGGGGGCTGCTGTGATCCAAGTAGCCAATGCAATCACTGAGCTGCTGCTATCAAGGGTAGTGATTCTGGGAAATATGCAGGTCATAGTGGATGGCTTTGCTGCAATGGGATTCCCTAATTGTGGTGGGGTGACAGACGGAACCCATAACCCTATCTTGGCACCAGAGCACCAAGGCAGCGAGTACATAAACCGCAAGGGGTACTTTTCAATGGTGCTGCAAGCACCGGTGGATCATAAGGGATGTTTCACCAACATCAACGGGGATGGCCAGGAAAGGTACATGACGCTCACATCTTCAGGAACTCTGGTCTGTTTCAAAAGCTGCAGGAAGGGACTTTATTCCCAGACCAGAAAATAACTGTTGGGGATGTTGAAATGCCTATATGTATCCTTGGGGACCCAGCCTACCCCTTAATGCCATGGCTCATGAAGCCGTACACAGGCAGCCTGGACAGCAGTCAGGAGCTGTTCAACTACAGGCTGAGCAAGAGCAGAATGGTGGTAGAATGTGCATTTGGACATTTAAAGGTGCGCTGGCGCAGTTTACTGACTTGCTTAGACCTCAGCGAAACCAATATTCCCACTGTTATTACTGCTTGCTGTGTGCTCCACAATATCTGTGAGAGTAAGGGGGAGACGTTTATGGCGGGGTGGGAGGTTGAGGCAAATTGACTGGCTGCTGGTTACGCGCAGCCAGGCACCAGGGCGGTTAGAAGAGCACAGGAAGGCGCGGTACGCATCAGAGAAGCTTTGAAAACCAGTTTCATAACTGGCCAGGCTACGGTGTGAAAGTTCTGTTTGTTTCTCCTTGATGAAACCCCCCGCCCCTTGGTTCACTCTACTTCCCTGTAAGCTAACCACCCTCCCCTCCTCCCTTTGATTACTGCTTGCAGAGGCAATAAAGTCATTGTTGCTTCAAATTCATGCATTCTTTATTAATTCATCACACAAATAGGGGGATAACTGCCAAGGTAGCCTGGGAGGGGTGGGGGAGGAGGGAAGGACAAGGCCACACTGCATTTTAAAACTTATTGAATGCCAGCTTTCTGTTGCTTGGGCAGTCCTCTGGGGTGGAGTGGTTGGGTGCCTGGAGGCCCCCCCACCATGTTCTTGGGCGTCTGGGTGAGGAGGCTATGGAACTTGGGGAGGAAGGTGGTTGGTTACACAGGGGCTGTTGTGGCGGTCTGTGCTCATGCTGCCTTTCCTGCAGCTTAACCATACACCGGAGCATATCAGTTTGATCCTCCAGTAGCCTCACCATTGACTCCTGCCATCTGTCAGCAAGCTGACACCACCTATCATCTTCAACCCGCCACTTATTATCTTCAACCCGCCACCTGTCCTCACATTCATATTGTGCTTCCCTAGACTCTAACATTGTTTGCCTCTACCCAGTCTGCTGGGCTCTTTCAGTGTGGGAGGACTGCATGAGCTCAGAGAACATTTCATTGCGAGTGTGTTTTTTCGACTTCTAATCTTCGCTAGCCTCTGGGACGGTGATGCTAGGGGGAGTGTTGAAACATTTGCAGCTGCAGGAGGAAAAAAAAAGGGAGAGTAGTGGTTAAAAAGACACCTTTTAGAGAACAATGGATAGACTCTTTCAGGGAGAACCTTGCTGTTAACATTACATAGCACAGGTGCATTCGGTACAAGGTCGCATTTTGCCTCTTATATTGAGGGTCTGCCGGTTTGGTGGCGGGCAACAGAATTCGGCTTGCAGGCAGCCATGATAAGCCACAGTCTTTTGGCTTTAACCTTCATAACATGTGGGAATGGTTTCAAAAAGCAGCACCCTCATTTCCCATACCAAACAGCCATTGGGCTGGCCATTTAAAATGGGTTGGCAATTTAAAAAGAGGGGCTGCGGTTTTCGGGTTAACATGAAGCACAAACCCAACAACCTCCCATCCTCCCCCCACACCCAATTCTCTGGGATGATCACTTCACCCCTCCCACCACCACATGGGTAAGAGCGGGGAAGATTTCTGTTCAGCCACAGGCAAACAGCCCAGCAGGAATGGCCACCTCTGAATGTCCCCTTAATAAAATTACCCTATTTCAATCAGGTGACTATGAATGATATCACTCTCCCGAGGATAACACAGAGAGATAAAGAACGGATGTTGCTTGAATGCCAGCAAACACTGGGACCATACGCTGCCATGCTTTGTTATGCAATGACTCCAGACTACATGCTACTGGCCTGGCGTGGTAAAGTGTCCTACCACGGAGGACGGAATAAGGCTGCTCTCCCCAGAAACCTTTTGCAAAGGCTTTGGGAGTATATCCAGGAGAGCTTTTTGGAGATGTCCTTGGAGGATTTGCGCTCCATCCCCAGACACGTTAACAGACTTTTCCAGTAGCTGTACTGGCTGCAAATTAATCATTAAACACACTTACTTTAAACCATGTATTATATTTACAAAGGTACACTCACTAGAGGTCCCTTCTCAGCCTGGTGGGTCCAGGAGCCCGCATTGGGTGGGTTCGGGGGGTACTGGCTCCAAGTCCAGGGTGAGAAACAGTTTCTGGCTCTCAGGGAAAATGGTTTCTCCGCTTGCTTGCTGTTTGCTATCATCATCTTCCTTGTCCCCAAAATGCGCATCCCTGTTGTGTGATAATCCATTGACGGAGTCAAAGCACAGGGGTGGGGTAATGGTGGCTGCACCTCCTAGAATGGCATGCACCTCATCATGCAGCTCATCATGTCTGGGGCTGTGACCCCGAACAGCCTTTTGCCTCTCTGTTTTTTTGGTAGGCTTGCCTGAACTCCTTAAGTTTCATGCGGCACTGCTGCAGGTCCCTGTTATAGCCTCAGTCTTTCATGCCCTTGGAGATTTTTTCAAATGTTTGGGCATTTCTTCTTTTGGAACGGAGTTCTGATAGCATGGATTCATCTCCCCATACAGCGATCAGATCCTGTACCTCCTGTTCGGTCCATGCTGGAGCTCTTTTGCGATTCTGGGACTCCATCATGGTCACCTCTGCCGATGAGATCTGCACTCACCTGCAGCTTGCCATGCTGGCCAAACAGGAAATCAGATTCAAAAGTTCTCGGGCCTTTTCCTGTCTACCTGGCCAGTGTAACTGAGTTGAGAGCACTGTCCAGAGCAGCCACAATGGAGCACTCTGAGATAGCTCCCAGAGGCCAATACCGTTGAATTGTGACCGCACTACCCCAAATTCGACCCAGCACACTACATAAGGGATCGGTAACCTTTGGCACACGGACCGCCAGGGTAAGCCCCTTCGAGGTCCGGGCCAGTTTGTTTACCTGCTACATCCACAGGTTCGGCCGATCACAGCTCCCACTGGCCAGCACATCCCTCAGCCAGTGGGAGCTGCGATCGGCCGAACCTGCAGATGCGGTAGGTAAACAAACTGGCCGTCCCTCCAGGGGGCTTACCCTGGTGGGCCGTGTGCCAAAGGTTGCGGATCCCTGCTGTAGTGTGTTGATGGCCCACAGTGGAGTTTAAGAATAAACCCCCACACAACTCTACCGATTACTGGTCTAAAGTTCTTCCCTCTCAAGTGACTGGTAATTTTTTTGTATGGTATCCTACACAGTAATAGTATATACTCTTCTCATTACATAATTAGTTCTCTTGGGGTTTATACAAACTGATTTTCATACTCCTGAACTCTTGAGATGGTAAAAAGTAAATCTGAGAACTGAAAGCTACAGGCTAATATCAGTTTCTAAAACTGACCCCACCTGATGAATCCATACCTGCTGTTTGAATGCTGCATTGGCGAGAGAGACAGGCCTGAAGAAGAGCTCGGTGGAGCTCAAAATCTTGTCTCTTTCACCAACAGAAGTTGGTCCAAAAAAAAAAAAAGAGCAATATTAGTGTACACACTTGACCAAATAGCCCCCCCTTCCAGTCTCTAGTCACCACCCACTAAAACTTGAGTATATAGAAGTATATTTGGGACAGCAAAGTAAAGGGGTAAGAAACATTTCTCATAGTGATTCACCTGAAAATCTCCTCTCACTGTTGAGCATTATTCCACAGGTTTGATGCTTTGCCTATTTATTTCACTGAGGAAGTGTGGTGGTAGTTTTTTGTTTTTTTTTGGCTAGGTCTAATCTTCAGTACAAGCAACCTGATTGAGTGGCTAATAGGTCTGAGAATTAATAGTGGCATAAAGAATTTTTTTTTTGCTAGATCACTGCTTCAGATTAGGCCTAGGCCAATAGTGAAGAGAACTAGAAATATTTTGCTAGCTTTTGACCTATGTGAAATGAGATAGTTGATATCCATTTATTGACTTATGGCAGGTATCTACATTATAGCTGTCAGTTGACGTAGTTCTTGGTAATCTCAAAAAAGTATTTATGTTTGGATAGACCCAAATGTTGAACTACTCTCTCAATTCTAATAATGATCCCACTTCTAGACACCAGGCCACAGGCAGTCTTGCCTAGTGGCTAAAGCAAGAGTTCAGCTTACCAGTTATTGCTGCATCCAGGGTGGACAGAGTCCAGAACAAGGATCGGCAACCTTTGCCTGAGGCCTGCTAGGGTAAGCCCCCTGGAGGGCCAGGCTGGTTTGTTTACCTGCTGCGTCCACAGGTTCGGCTGATCGCAGCTCCCACTGGCTGCGATTCACCGCTCCAAGCCAAGGGGGGCTGCAGAAATGGCATGGGCCGAGAGGTGTGCTGGCTGCCGCTTCCCACAGCCCACATTGGCCTGAAGCGGCGAATCGCGGCCAGTGGGAGCTGCGATCAGCCCAACCTGTGGACGTGGCAGGTAAACAAACCAGCCTGGCCCTCCAGGGGACTTACCCTGGGGGGCCACGTGCCAAAGGTTGCCGATCCCTGGTTTAGAACAAGTCAAGGGTCAGTACCAGAGAGACAGGAGCCAAATGCTAGAGCCAGAAAGTCAACCAGAGTCATGAGCTGAGGTGAAGCCAAGGATCAGTACCCCAGGAACAGCCAAGATACATGTTGAGCAACCAGCAAGCTACTGCTGTTGCTGCTGATGAGCTTAAAAGCCAGCCAGCTGCCCTTCGTGACCAATCAGGTGGTGCCGTCATTCAGGTAGCCTGCTGCAGGATAGCTGTTCTTGTTGAGTTGCTAGGAGACCAAATCTACTGCATACCTGATCCCTGACACCCTCCAGGACAGAGTTGAAATACATTGGAGGCGGTCACAGAGAAATATGCATTGCTATTCATCCTGTCCCTGTTCTGGAGATAAACGGAGAACTTCACTTGCTGCGACAGTCAATTTGTCACCCTTTTCACCTTAAATTCACTTAAAGGAAAAAACAAACACCACCTTCATCAGTGCTGCATTCTTGGGCCTTATCTATTAAATAGTATTTTATTTTGATTTACTAGTTATCTGTCACCTAACATTGCTGTCACTAACTGGAGTTTTGGCATATTGTGGAGCATTGGGCAGTTTTTCTTATGTGGTAAGGTGCTGGGACCAATCTCATGGTATTTTTATTAGATATGTTAATGTATCTGATGTGCTCGAGAGATGTGTGTAGGAAACATCTGCATTGTTCTCTTTCCGTTATTAAAAAAAAATCCAGTAATTTAAGAATACTGTAGCAATTACCTGTTTGCCAGCTTTTTTTCCTTTATGAAAATAAATCATGCATAAAACATAGGGGAAAAATGGATTTTGGTTAGAAAACTGACTTCCTTCTGCTTCCTGGGAATCCTACAGAACTATATAAGGTAATAGTGGGTGTCTGAAAAGCTTGCTCACTGTACTTCAGTGAACAGAAGATTTGTTGTAGTGTGACTAATAGACATGTTAGTCTGTGTTTTAGATTCTCACATGGGAATTAAATTCTATTGTTTCTTTGCCAACTTGGATTTTTGGGTTTTTTTGGGGGGAAAGGGTCGGGGAGTGTTGTCCTGCACAAACTGAGCTCGAAAAGATCTCAGCACCTCAAAAAGCTATTGAATAACAACAGATAACTTGGAAATACTGGCAAAAACAACAAGGAGTCCGGTGGCACCTTAAAGACTAACAGATTTATTTGGGCATAAGCTTTTGTGGGTAAAAACCCCACTGCTTCAGATGCATCCATGCATCTGAAGTAAATCGGATACAGATTTACATGGCTACCCCTCTGATATTTGGAAATATTGGGTCCGTCTTGAAGTGACTATTAAATATGTTTGAAAATTCTGTTTTTGCCATGTTAAAAGTGTAAAACCAAGAGACTACATAAATTATATTATTAAAAGTGTGTGTGTGTGTTTACTGGATATATTCACTCTGAAAGGTGACAGTGATGCCTTAGTGGAATTAAGTGAATGATGTCAAAATGGAACTACTAGACTAAATCAAAGACAAAATGATATGAAAATGATACGAATGAAGCCAAAAAGAAACTAGCAGCTGAAATGAAACAATGTGACAGAACAACAACGCACGCAAAGTAGGCCAAAGAAATATGATATAACTGAATTTGATCAGACAAACTGTAAAGTGAGGATTTTTTAAAAAATGAACTTAAAGGAAAAAGACAAATTGAAACAATGGGGTACATTGTTAGGCCCCAGTTCTAATCTCTGATACCAACTGTGCAATGTTCCACAAGCACAATAAAGGATTTTTCTAATTACACAGTGAAACTTACTCGTCTGTGAAATGCGATGTGTAAAGATGGAACTCACAAAGAACCTGATCCAGAGCTCATTGAAATCAATGAGAATCTTTTCATGGATTTCAATGTGCTTTGGATCAGGCCCTAAGACCCTGATCCTTAGAGGCAGTGTGATCTAATGGGTAGGATACTGGACTAGAAATTGGGAGACCTGATTCTATTCCCAGCTCTGCCAGTGACCTGCTGTGTGAACTTGGGCAAGTCACTTAACCTCTGTGTTTCTGTTTGCCCTCCCACCCTTTGACTGTCTCACATATATTGCCAACTTTCTGACCGAACAAAACCGAACACCCTTGTCTCGCCCCTTGTCATAAATATAAAGGGAAGGGTAAACCCCTTTGAAATAGAGAGGAAAGCTCCTCTCCTGGCCAGGGGAAAGCTCCTCTCACCTGTAAAGGGTTAAGAAGCTAAAGGTAACCTCGCTGGCACCTGACCAAAATGACCAATGAGGAGACAAGATACTTTCAAAAGCTGGGAGGAGGGAGAGAAACAAAGGATCTGTGTGTCTGTCTGTAGTCTTCTTTGTCGGGGATAGACCAGGAATGGAGTCTTAGAACT
This sequence comes from Lepidochelys olivacea, assembly GCF_965140295.1. NCBI lineage: Eukaryota > Metazoa > Chordata > Testudines > Cheloniidae > Lepidochelys > Lepidochelys olivacea. The sequence continues at coordinate 68,165,175 of NC_140411.1, read as the reverse complement.
TTTAGTAAGTAATCTAGCTAGGTATGTGTTAGATTATGATTTCTTTAAATGGCCGAGAAAAGAATTGTGCTGAATAGAATAACTATTTCTGTCTGTGTATCTTTTTTGTAACTTAAGGTTTTGCCTAGAGGGATTCTCTATGTTTTTGAATCTAATTACCCTGTAAGATATCTACCATCCTGATTTTACAGGGGGGATTTCTTCCTTTCTATTTACTTCTATTTTTATTAAAAGTCTTCTTGTAAGAAACTGAATGCTTTTTCATTGTTCTCAGATCCAAGGGTTTGGGTCTGTGGTCACCTATGCAAATTGGTGAGGCTTTTTATCCAACATTTCCCAGGAAAGGGGCGGTGCAAGTGTCGGGAGGATTGTTCATTGTTCTTAAGATCCAAGGGTCTGGGTCTGTAGTCACCTAGGCAAATTGATGAGGCTTTTTACCAAACCTTGTCCAGGAAGTGGGGTGCAAGGTTTTGGGAAGTATTTTGGGGGGAAGGACGCGTCCAAACAGCTCTTCCCCAGTAACCAGTATTAGTTTGGTGGTGGTAGCAGCCAGTCTAAGGACAACGGGTGGAATATTTTGTACCTTGGGGAAGTTTTGACCTAAGCTGGTAAAGATAAGCTTAGGAGGTTTTTCATGCAGGTCCCCACATCTGTACCCTAGAGTTCAGAGTGGGGGAGGAACCTTGACACCCCTTTTCTGAGGCCCTGCCCCGCTCAGTCCATCCCCTCTCCCTCTGTTGCTTGCTCTCCCCCACCCTCACTTACTCGCTCATTTTCACCTGGCTGGGGAGGGCCCCTTTTTCACCGGGTGTTCGGCTGAAAACTGGACACCTGGCAACCGTCACTATCACTATGCATTTGTACAGTGCTTACCACAATGGAGTCTAATGTCAATGGAGGCCTCTGGGCACTACTGTAATGTAAATAATAATCCTGCATTGGCATCCACTGACCCAGATCCCTACAGCTGTGCAGAGTTCCACAGTGGGTAAAGTCTTGAGACTGTTCTAGACTGTTACGGAGACATGAAGGCATGAAACCAGTCTGAGAGTCAGAACGTTGCAGTTGGCTCCTTGCTGACCCATTCCCTTTTCCAAGCACCCAGTGCAGTCACAGCTGCTTAGATCCATAATTGAAAAAAAAAAGTTTGGAAAAAAATCCATTATTTTTATGTGTCAAAGTAAACCAAACCTTTTTTCAATGTTAAGATTAAAATCAAGTTGACGAAGTCCTGGGAAAACATAAGGCTCATACTCCACTCAGCTTCTGCCTTTGGGCCTAGGCAAAACTTAACATCAGCTACTGATCTGAGACACTTGTATTGTGGCTTATCAGGAATGGGTTGTGTACGGAGCACCAGTACAGCGCAATGTTAATTTCCCACCTGGTTTTCTCTTTTAAACCAAGATCCTGAGCCTGGGAGGTAATGGGTACTTGAAACTTCATTGACTTCAGTGAGATCGGTGGTCACTCAGGCCTGGCTCCACAATGGTATTTAAGGCACCTAATTTCCATTGAAATCCATGGGAATTAGGTGCCTAAATACATGTGAGGAGCTGAGTCTTAGATGATTTAACAAGATAATGTCAATGTTGTACTAATAGCTAACAGCTGACTCATAGACAAGATTTTAGGTGACAAATCTGAGGAAGTGTCCCAGATGGAGGTGTCAATGGAGCAGGGTTTGGAACAAATTAATAAATTAAATAGCAACAAGTCACAAGGACTAGATGGTGTTCACCCAAGAGTTCTGAAGGAACTCAAATATGAAATTGCAGAACTACTACCTGAGGTATGTAACTTATCACTATAAGCAGCCTCTGTACCAGATGACTGGGGGATAGCTAATATAATGCCATTTTTTTAAAAAGGCTCCAGAGCCAATCTTGGCAATTACAGGCCAGTCAGCCTAACTTCAGTACTAGGCAATTTGGTTGAAACTATAGTAAAGAACAGAATTATCAGACATATAGATGAACACAAATGTTGGGGAAGAGTCAATATGGCTTTTGTAAAGAGAAATCATGCCTCGCCCATTTATTAGAATTCCTCAAGGGTGTCAACAAGCATACGGACAAGGGTGATCCAGTGGATGTAAGAGTACTTGGACTTTCAGAAAGCCTTTGACAAGGTCCCTGACCAAAGGCTCTTATGCAAAGTAGGCAGTCATGGGATGAGAGGAAAGGGCATCTCATGGATCAAAAACTGATTAAAAGATAGAAAATAAAGGGTAGGAATAAATGGTCAGTTTTCACAGTGCAGACAGGTAAAGTGGCGTCCCCCAAGGATCTGTCTTGGAACCAGTGTTGTTCAACATATTCATAAATGAATGAAGGGGTAAACAGTGAGGTGGCAAAGTTTGCAGACAATACAAAATTACCCAAGATATTTAAGTCTAAAGCAGACTGCGAAGAGTTACAGAAGGATCTCACAAAACTGGATGACTGGGCAACAAAATGGCAGATGAAATACACTGTTGATAAATGCAAAGTAATGCACACTGGGAAACATAATTCTAACTGTACATACAAAACAATGGGGGTATAAATAGCGGTTACTACTCAAGGAAGAGATCTTGGAGTCATTGTGGATAGTTCTCTGAAAAACCTCCTCAGTGTGCACTGGCAGTCAAAAAAGCAAACGGAATGTTAGGCATCATTAGCAGAGGGATATATAATAAGACAGAAAAATCATAATGCCACTATATAAATCCGTGATGCACCCACACCTTAATACTGCATGCAGTTCTGGTCACCCCATCTCAGACAAGATATATTAGAATTGGAAAAAGGTCAGAAAAGTGCAATAAAATGATTAGGGATGTGGAACACCTTCCATATGAGGAGAGTTGAAATTTAACAGTGTAAAGTGCAAGGTCATGCACTTAGGAACTAACACCAAGAAATTTTGCTATAAGCTGGAGATCTATCAGTTGGAAGTGACAGAGGAGGACAAAGCCCTGGAGATAATGGTTGATCACAGGATGACTATGAAGGCAGGTGCAGAAGTGAGAGTGGCGCAGAGGTCTGGGCTCTGGAGGCAGCACAGCCACAGAGCTTCCTGCAGATGGGGGAGGTTCCTGGAGGTGGGTCTGACCTGGCCTCAGGAGCAGCCCATGCAGGGGAAGAGGAAGTCCTGCCACTCCCCAGGTCTGAATCCAAGGCTTCAAAGTTAAAGGGGCCTTGGGCTTGCTGTAAGAGGGACCACAACACCTCCCAGAACATGGAGCCCTGGGTGGTTGCCCACCCATAAGGCCAGCTCTGCTGCTCAAAAAGTGATGACAGCCCATACCTTGTGACCCTCATTTCTGCACTGCTACTGACAGCAGCCCTGGCTTTAGGGCTGAGTACCTGGGCAGCAGCCAATGCTCTCCAGCCACCCAAATCTGAAGGCAGATCCCCCACCAGCAGCAGTGCAGAAGTAAGGATCTTCATTGACCCCCTTTGGGATTGGGATCCCCATGGTTACATCACTGAAAATTCAGATGTAATTCTGAAACTGTGAATTGACTATTTTTAAAATCCTATGACTGTGAATATGACCTAAATGGACTATGCATTTGGTAGGGCCCTACATATAACACAAGTACTAGGGATCACCCAATGAAATTAATAATAGGTAGCAGTGTTGTTGTTTTTGTACTAAAGAAAGAGAAAGAATTACTTTTTCACACAATGCACACGCAACCTGTGGCATTCATTGCCAGGGAATGTGAAGGCCAAAAGTATAACTGGCTTCCAAATAGAACTAGGTAAGTTCGTTATTAGCCAAGATGGTCAGGGATGCCACCCTCTGCTCTAAACCTCTGACTGCCAGAAGCTGGGACTGGAAGACAGGGGATGGATCACTCAATAATTGCTCTGTTGTGTCCATTCCCTCTGAAGCATCTGACACTGGCCACTGTTGGAAGCCAGGATACCGGGCTAGATGGACCTTTGGTCTGACCCAGTATGGCCACTAGGGAACTGCACTACAACACAGCCTCAGCCTCTCTGAGCACCAAAGAAAACATCTCCAACACATTTCCCTAAGGAAAAGGTGCCCCAACCTCTGTTCTTTCAAATTAAGGACAATGAGAACGAGGAAAGGGGAACCTATCCCTGCTGTGTATGCCCTGCAGTTAGGTTCTAGTTTCCTGTTTTTCCCTAGGCCTCAGTGAGGAATTTTAAAATATATAACACCCACCGAACCTTTCATAAACCCACCCCTAGCCCTCCATACTCTTTGTGATAGATTACTCCATGGCAGAGCCACAAATGGGTGAGAACTTCAGTGATGCCCCAAAATAAGACTATAGCAAACAGTTAGTTAACTAGAAGGAAAAACAACAACATATTTTCTGAGTTAGTTTCTCCTTAGTAAGGCACGACATGTGTGTGTTAAGCGGCCTCCTTTGTGCCTGTTCCATGGCAGATATGATGTCTGCTTCAGCCACCAACTACAGAGCCTGCCTCTCTAGCTTAAGAGATAGAAACACATGCTATCAATTCTGATTCATTGCTTGGTGTTGACTAAGATTATGGTCATCATGTAAATAGGGGCTCGTCCAGGATTTGAGCCAGTGACCTTTTAGGTGGAAAAAGAACAAAACTTTATAGCAAAACTCGGTGGCTGAGACTATAACAGACTCACATCTTCTATGAACTGCTCCCAGTAGGGAACAGGTATCACATTATGACTAATTGGTTGTAGATGCACACATAGGAGAGCCACATTATTAGGGACTGTCATTCTTCTTGAAGTTTTTGATGTTCTGGCAGCACTCACACTTGCTAGTAGCACACACCATTTTGTTCAGCCTAGCTATAATCTCTGGACTCTTTCTATGGTCTCTGCATTTCCTACTTTCTCCTCCCTAAGCAGAGTTCCAGAACCTGTACACTACAGTGATTATTACATACCCCACAACCACACCAGCTATGGCTAACTAATCTGTTCCACAAAAGGAGAAAATAGAGCTACTACTACTGTATTTGCTTACTGCCAACAGAATGGGGACTGAACCCTGAACAGCACCTTACCTGTATATTTTGACTTCTTTTGGCAAATATTTTCTTCTGAGGCCTGCCCTGCATATATCATGTAATTCTGTACCCATTCCCATGTTTCCTTTTTGTAACTCCAATTGTAAGGACAATATTCACTTTGAAAGCAAGTGAGGCAGAATTTAAACTTCAGCTCTTCCTAATCTAATTTGGCTTCTGCTAGTTAGATATATTTTTGTTGGCCACCTAAACCTACTTTTCATTGTGAACAAAAGTGACAAACTACTGGAGATAAGTCTGGGCACAGTTTTATGGACCCTTGGTTGTGATATAAGGATGTGAGCTGTTTTCACATTTACAAAGGAAGAAGAGGAGAGAGGAGTACCTGTTTTAGGGAAATGCTGACTTACAGCTGCATTGTACTACTTTTCAATGGGATTCTGCTGATGTGATTAAAAGGTCCTGTTCCACAGTTGCATTATCTCGTTCACTTTGAAAGGGAAAGCAGCAGAGTTGATCAAAACATGCTTCCCCACGGCTGCATTCTGAGCCACTTTCAGTGCAGCAGCAGATGATGTGACTGTGAAGTGCTATTTGCTAGGTTTGTTAAATGTGTATGGGATAATGGAAATTGGGTACATTTACTTTTTGCCTCTTCTTTATTCTTCAGTCTTGTGGAATGGATCAGTAAACCTCACCCCATTCAACCAGGCCCTCCTTATTCTCACTAGGGTTTCTACGAATGTGCTTTGTATACATGTGGCATAATATTTTGTTAAACCTTTTATTGCTTGCCAAAAACAAGTTGCGTGGTTGATTTTAATTAGAGCTAGTTGAATAGTACAAAACATAATTCACGAAGAGCCATGGTAAGTTTGTTTCACTGTTATTTGTGGAATCATATTTTTCATTGAATTTGACTTTATTTGGCCTTTAGTGTGTTTCTGAAAATGTTTGTGAATCCCCCCCAAATTCATCAAGTTTAGCATGAATAATGAGTCAAATGAAAATACTACTATTTCTGTTTCAGCTGCAAGTTTCAGTCATCCAGTGATTTTCTAAAGAGATGTTGAGCATCTTGCTGGAGTAGGCTATGGATCTGGAATACCTGGACTCCTTGGGACTACAGGTTTAAGTGCCAAGCTAGTCAGCTCAGTCATTCATCTTTCCAAGATAGATCGTAAATGAAGTGCCCAGTTGTGTAGTGTGCCATATGAGGCTTATCTGAAAACTAAGGTCCTATCTGCTGGATACTAAAGAGAGATCCCGTGACATTTTTCACAGCAGCAGGGATGTATCCTGGTGTCTCTGAGAAACATTTTCCTCCACTGTTGTGTAGTGTACTGTGTGCAGGTTGTCTGGCTGCCTACCTGTGCCACCCTATCTGTCCACTTTGGGATCCTTAAGGATGAATGACGCTATCTAAAAGTATATTTTTATTTGTATTATCATAGCACCCAAGAGTCCCAGTCATGGATCACAAGGATCTCAGTGTGCTAGATGCTGCACAAACAGAACAAAAAGACAGACCCTGGCCCGAAGAGCTTAGCTTCTAAATATAAGACAAGAGACAACAGATGGATACAGACAGACCGATCACAAGGACACAATGAGACAATATTGGTGCAAAGGAGTACAAGGACACAGTGAGACGATATTGGTCAACATGATAAGCTGTGGTCTCAGGATGCCAGAGGCCTGCTTTATATGCCTTATGCAAAGGAGAGTTTTAAGGATAGTTTTGAAGGAGTCTATTGATGAGGTGTGCAGCTGTTTACGGGGAATAACTCCCAAATGCTGTGGGGCAGCGTAAGAGAAAGGATGAACATTCTTGTTTCAAAATGTAAGTGGGTGAGAGAGACAGGCACCCTGGGCAGATCGGAAGTGGGAGTCAACCCTGTTAATGTTATTAAAAAACATTAAACAAATCAACCATTAGATGTTAGAGATTTCTTAAAGCCTGTTCTTGAATACTGAGGGTTGAGGCAATCTTCAGTAAGAACATATTAAAGAAAATTAAAATGTAGTTTGGGTAATTAACTTGTCCTCATTATCATCATCTTTTTTTTGATATGTGATAGGGCTAACCATTTAGCCCTGTCAGTTAACATACTCAATGCCTGGATGTTTCCCAAATCACACTTTTTGTGTTTAAAACATTAAAGTGAAAGGAATTTTAGTGCTGGATGAATTGTTCAAAAAGAAATCTGAGGACTGCCACAGTCCAGTCTGCCATAATGAACCTGAACATTGGAAATTCAGGATCAGCATGCTATCCAAACCAGCGGGGAGAGGAGGCCAGTGAAGAACTGAGCTTCAGTTGTCTGACCTTGAAACAGACAGAATAGGGCTGAGCCTGACTGCTTTTTTTTTTAGATTAGTCAAAAAGAAGGTGAGGAAGATGGATGGTTGGCCATTTGGGAAAGGAGTGTGTCAAGAAATGTCAGTAACTGGGGACACATGTTCTCTGTGTATATAAAATCTCCCCACTGTATTTTCCACAGCATGCATCCGATGAAGTGAGCTGTAGCTCATGAAAGCTTATGCTCAAATAAATTGGTTAGTCTCTAAGGTGCCACAAGTCCTCCTTTTCTTTTTCCGGATACAGACTAACACGGCTGCTACTCTGAAACCAGTCTATTCACAGGGGCATATGAATGTTACTTCACTAGAAACATGTACCTTGGCACTCAAGGGAAGAACTGTAGATCAATTGTGAATGCTCCAACAACATCTATGGATATTTGTTTCAAGGGGTTGGTGCACATCAGTAAGGAGAATGTCATCACAGCCCTATTTAACACCAGTATCTTACTTAATGGCAGTACTAAGCTACAGCATTATTTTCATAGTCATCAGCATACCTAATGCATCACTCCTTGATATCAAAAATTCTAGGTCAAAAGCCCAAAATCAAAGATTTCTAGGGTCAGGCTGGAGAATATAACCCCTTTCACATTTTCCAATGTCAGAGAAAATTTGCTGTCAAATGCAATTGCTCTAGTCATACTCATTATGTGCACAGAGGGTGGAAATTTAAGGCTGGGATGAGGGTGGAAATTTCAGAGAGCAGTCAGTGGCACTCCTCTGTTTTACATGGTTCTTTCCAAAAGCTGGTAAATTAGAAGCTCATCTTCCACTGCAGCCTAGCTTTTTGTTAAAAATTGTTGTACACTTATTTATACTGCCAACAAAGCAGATTGTTTATGAACTGTCTGCCTCAGTATACGTCTAATCTATCTGCACTACTGTGAATATTTTTTGTTCCATGAAAAGTAGTTGGAAATAACTGTTGACCTCTTTTCACAGGCATGTATCTCCAATTATCGTATCTGACGCATGACTCAATCGATATCAGTCATATATAAACGTATTTTGGTATGTTGATGCAGTTCTGTTCTTTTTTTTTCTTTTGGTGGGGATAAGTGTAAGATTTTCTAGATATTTGGTTACAAAAGGCCAGTGATCCCAGCCCTTATGTAAGTTAATCCTAGCTTTATATGGGCTCTGTCCTGCACAGTTTTTAGCTCTCTATCATGCATAGAGCACTTTCAACCGCTATTGATTTCTTTTGGTTCCTTGACTTGTGGCCTATACTGATATTTGGCCAGTGCAAATTGTGAGTGCTCAGCACCAGCAGGAGTCCATACTGTGCCTTTGGATTTGAAGCAGAACTGTCCATATATAATAAAATGTAATCGGTGGGATCACTATTGAGTTGTTCTTCATAGCTAGTGGTACACAATATAGTCTAGGATCAAGCTTCCTGGGCCAACACTGTTCTAATTTACAGCAGTGTAGATCTGTCATAGAGTCACTTATTCCATTGTGGGTCAGGAGATATTATAGACAATCTTTGACTGAGTCAGGGAAAAATGGATAATTACAGAATTTCTAAAGTTGAAAATGAACTTAATGTCCTCAAAAATTCTGATTATAATTCTCATGATTAATTTCATACATCACTTTTAGTGATATTTTTCATTTAGTCATTTATTGCTTGAGTTCTTAATGATTTTAACTAACATGAAAATAAACTTAAAATTGATCAAATCCATTTAGTTCTTCCTCAAAACTCCTGAATGGGTACAGCATTTTGTGGGTAGATTGGCTGTGTGTGGCAGCTCTATCAGTTCCCAAGGGGAGAGATTGCTGTCTTCACTTGTTTCAGAAGCAATGAAAAATGTTTTAGAAGATAATGTGAACTATAATGATAGGTAAGAAAGCAAAATACAAATTATCAAGCTGACTTTCAATTCAGGCTGCTTTGTAGATTTCATCAACACAACCAGCATGAAGAGGGCAGACAAAAGGTTAACACAGATTATCAGTGCTACCCTTTATCTTGGAGACATCTATTGCCGCCATCACAGACAGTTTATTTTTGTGTATGAGACTCTGCCTCGTTTGAAGAGCTCATACACAGAATGAATGTGAAGTGCCTTCCAGAAGTTGAGAGGGATGAGGTGTGGAGCATGCTTTCAGCAGTCTTACAAGAGAAACACTCTGATGTATAAATTACAGAACCTGAACCACCAAAAAAGAAAATCAACCTTCTGCTGGTGACTCCAGACTCAGATGATGAAAATGAACATGTCGGTCTGAACCGCTTTGGATCATTATTGAGCAGACCCTGTCATCAGCATGAACACATGTCCTCTGGAATGGTGGTTGAGGCATGAAGGGACATATGAATCTTTAGTGCAACAGAACCATGCGAACACCTGTTCTCATTTTCAGGTGACATTGTAAACAAGAAGCGGGAATCATTATCTCCTGCAAATGTAAACAAACTTGTTTGTCTGAGGGATTGGCTGAACAAGAAGTAGCACTGAGTGGACTTGTAGGGTCTAAAGTTCTACATTGTTTATTTTTGAATGCAGGTTTTTTTGTACATAATTCTACATTTGTAAGTTCAATTTTCATGATAAAGAGATTTCACGACAGTACTTGTATTAGGTGAATTGAAAAATACCATTTCTTTTGTTTTTTACAATGCAAATATTTGTAATAAAAATAACTAAAAAGCATGCACCGTACACTTTCTATTCTGTGTTGTAACTGAAATCATTATATTTGAAAATTAGAAAACATCTAAGAATATTAAAATAAATGGTATTCTATTATTAACACCTCAGTTAATCACGATGAATTTTTTAATCGTGCAACTAATCACAATTAATTTTTTAATTGCTTGACAGTCCTAGTAAACACCCAAACATTTACATTTACATTAACATAAAATACAACTGGCTGTTATTATAATTCATTATAATATATACTATATAAGATTCATAAATATCATATGTACTTGTTCATAAAACAAACTTTTCAAAAAAAGGAGCCCAAATCCCTATTTTGGCACCTGATTTTTCAAGAATGCTGAGGCCCATCAGACAGCATCAAAATTTGTATTGAGGAGCCCACCTTTATGCTCCTGTGGCCTGGTTTTTCACAGGTGCTGGACATTCATCATTGCCATCAACCTCAATTGAATCTACTTGCAACCAGCACCTCTAAAAATCAGGGCACCATTTAAAAAACTTGGCCTCCTCTCTATTTCCACTGTTATTTTTAAGTTTAAATAGATGGTACATAATCATAACAATGAAAGAATATGTTGGGGTGATAGTCCTTGTAATGCAAGCCATACTCTCATCCATCTCATTCAACAGCTGTGACCCAGAATAGACCACATCAGACATGCTCTTGACACTTGATCGAACTGTTTTTGAAGTCAATGTTGGTCTTTTCATTGACACTAATGTGAGCTAGATCAGACCCTTAGACCATGTTGATGCACCAAGCCAATCTGGGAGGCAGCTCAGAAAATGGGTCAAGAGCTATATTTTTGCATTCCAGTGGCTGCATTTGGCCTGCAGAACAACACTGGCTGTCACTGCCCTAAGCTTAGCAAAGGCTGTCACTGCTGGCTCCTGTGAACCTCAATATCCCAAATGTAACTAGGGAATTTCGTGGTTTACATGTAGATGAAAAATCATTTATGCTGCCTCCAAAATAAACCCTGGCTTGTTTGTATAAATTGCTCAGGGCTAAGAGTTGTCACACAGATCCCACAATTTTGTTATAGGACTGTGTACAGAGTGTAGGTAGTCATGTTAGGCTGATTCCCTTGTTTCTCAATTTGCTATTCTTTTAATTATAAGCCATGGACACAGGGAGAGAGAAAATTGAACTGTCAAGTTCACTTTGAGTTCTAACATTAAAGAAGGAAACTAAGAATATACATAATCTGAAGATTATGAATCAGAAGTGGAGATGTGTACAGATTTAGACATATAACAAAAACATAGAAGGAAAACTACCACATATAGATGTGAAATACCCTTCAGATTATATCTTACATAAAATCTTATGGATAAATATTGGCCCTTAACTAAACCTAGGAGTTTATCAAAGTCTTTGAGATTACTCAAATTATTCTAAATGATTTTTCACAAATGAGGTGGAAAAATCCCAAGGTGCAGTATTCCTTCACCCAGGTAACAGACAAAAAAGAGGGGTTGGTACAGAAATCCAACCTTACCAAAAAGCTTTTCAACCAATGTCATCCTATTTTTTCACTTTCCTTCTACTGCCTACTGAGTTAAATACACATCCGTCTACTTTTCTCTGAGGATTCATCTCTATTTGATTACATGTCCAGACCCTGGAGTCTGTTAGAATCTAAAGAAAAAAATAGCTAGAAATATGAATCTCACTGGTCTTGGAAAACTCTTTGCAGGTTCTTCAGAACAATAAACAGCCTAGGTAGGGAATGGTACAGAATACTACTGCATTAGTACTTCTAATGGTACTAGAAGACTACTGCATATGTCTCTTAAGAAACACAGGCTACCTGTTCTCTGTTCTCTACACTGGCTTCCCATAGAATTTTGAATCAAGTTCAAGGTTTCAGTCCTTATTTTCAAGGGCCTGGGCCCAGGATATTTTAAGGATCATACAAAACTATTTGCAAAAAGAAAAGGTGTACTTGTGGCACCTTAGAGACTAACCAATTTATATGAGCATAAGCTTTCGTGAACTACAGCTCACTTCATCGGATGCATCCTTTTCTTTTTGCGAATACAGACTAACATGGCTGTTACTCTGAAACCTGACAAAACTATTTACGCAACTTTGCTTCTTTGGCACAATGGCACTCTCAAAACTAAAGGTAAAGCTCATCTGTGCAAGACACAGCTTTTTGAGACTGTGGGATGAACTCCCCCAGGAACTAAGGACCACCACAAAACTCACCAAATTCTATTCCAAGTACAAGGTGCATTTCTTTGACCTTGCCTTCTCTAGCATAAATACAAAGGAACAGGTATAAATATAAAACCTACCAAAACAAGACACTCCACTGCTTGTGGTCCTCCCCCTGCCCCATGACAGATGTTAGCCAAGTGGCTTAATGCAGTACTGGAAGGCACTCAGATATTGTGCAGTATGATAAACACAGTATAACAACCTATATAGCATAGAAAGGACTCAGACTCAGTCTCTGTATCCCAACACCCCAGCACTGAGCAGGCAATTCAGAATCTCAGCCTACATCAAGAACTCAGCTTACAGCTAGTGACCTCTATTACAGGCCAAACCAAAGCCCAAGATCTGCACATGCCCAGAACCTGTGAATTTAAAAAAAAACAGATCAAGACCTCAGTTTTATGGTTCAGCTTCATTTCTAAACATAACATGAGTTGGCTGTATTTTAAAGAATCCTTACTGAGGTTACAGGGACAAACCATCCCGATGTGTAGAAAGAATAGTAAATATGGTAGGTGACCAGCTTGGCTTAACAGTGAAATCCTTGCTGATCTTCAACACAAAAAAGAAGCTTGGAGGATGGTGTGGATTGCACCCTCAGCAAGTTTGCAGATGACACTAAACTGGGAGGAGAGGTAGATATGCTGGAGGGTAGGGATAGGATACAGAGGGCCCTAGACAAATTAGAGGATTGGGCCAAAAGAAATCTGATGAGGTTCAACAAGGACAAGTGCAGAGTCCTGCACTTAGGATGAAAGAATCCCATGCACCTCTACAGACTAGGGACCGAATGGCTCGGCAGCAGTTCTGCAGAAAAGGACCTTGGGGTTACAGTGGATGAGAAGCTGGATATGAGTCAACAGTGTGCCCTTGTTGCCAAGAAGGCCAATGGCATTTTGGGATGTATAAGTAGGGGCATTGCCAGCAGATTGAGGGACGTAATCGTTCCCCTCTATTCGACATTGGTGAGGCCTCATCTGGAGAACTGTGTCCAGTTTTGGACACAGTTTTCCACACTACAAGAAAGATGTGGAAAAATTGGAAAGAGTCCAGCGGAGGGCAACAAAAATGATTAGGGGACTGGAACACATGACTTATGAGGAGAGGCAGAGGGAACTGGGATTGTTTAGTCTGCGGAAGAGAAGAATGAGGGGGGATTTGATAGCTGCTTTCAACTACCTGAAAGGGGTTTCTAAAGAGGATGGATCTAGACTGTTCTCAGTGGTAGCTGATGACAGAACAAGGAGTAATGGTCTCAAGTTGCAGTGGGGGAGGTTTAGGTTGAATAGTAGAAAAAACTTTTTCACTAAGAGGGTGGTGAAACACTGGAATGCGTTACCTAGGGAGGTGGTGGAATCTCCTTCCTTAGAAGTTTTTAAGGTCAGGTTTGACAAAGCCCTGGCTGGGGTGATTTAGTTGGGGATTGGTCCTGCTTTGAGCAGGGGCTTGGACTAGATGACCTCCTGAGGTCCCTTCCAACCCTGATATTCTATGATTCTATGAAACACTGCTGAAAAGAAACAGAGGTAAACCAATGCACCCTAGCATACTGCCAGTGTCCTCTGATATCATAGAATATCAGGGTTGGAAGGGACCACAGGAGGTCATCTAGTCCAACCCCCTGCTTGAAGCAGGACCAATCCCCAATTTTTGCCCCAGATCCCTAAATGGCCCCTTCAAGGATTGAACTCACAACCCTGGGTTTAGCAGACCAATGCTCAAACCCCTGAGCTATCCCTCCCCCCATGTCAAGAGAGAGAGCATTCCCGAGTGCTGGAGTTTTCATCCAATCTGGTCTAGATTAAGCTTTGAGACTGTCAGCAGTTCCAGTCCTCCAGTCATGGGGGTCTATAAAACCCATGCTAGTTCAGCAGCCAAAAGGTTAATGAAGCAATTGCCTGTCTGCTCAGCTAGAGTTGATTGGCAGCACCAAAGTAGCTGTGAGGAGAAAATGACTGCAAGGCAGGAGGGTGGGGTAGTTGCTAGAGAGACAGAGAACAGTAAGAAAGGATCCGCTCAGCAGACCAGTGAGAAGCTGCCAGACAAAGCAACACTCCGAAGAGGGAGAAGCTGGGAGGTAGCAAGGTAATAGCTCAGGCAACAGCAAGGGACAGAGAAGGACTAGTGCTGGCTATTCCAAACAAGGGCCCTGAGCTGAAAGCCAGGGGAATGGGCAGGCCTGGGTTCCCCTACTACCCCAGCCAGAGCCTTTTAGAGAGGAAGCTCCTATACCCAGGAGAACTAGGGCTGATTAGCCCCTAGTAAAGCCACAGAACTTCCACTTCCCCATTATCCTATAGGAGACAGAGACTATTGAGAATTTGGCCAGGAGGGACTGGGTCTTGACAAAGACTTGACAAATGCAGTGTTCAGTGTGTGGGAAGGAGCCAGGTTGGTGTAGTTCCCTGTCCTGCCACAAGGGGACACTAATAGATAAAGACACATGTATTACACAGCCCTACCACAAGTTAGTTACTGAGAGGATGACAGGCAGTGCTTAGATAGCCCTGTATGATTCTGGAGAAGGATGGTACAGCAGTATGGGAAACAAAATTTCCATTTAATTGGAAATTCCATAATTTTGACATTTGTTTTCATTCCAGATTTGAAAAAAAAATCCATTTTAAAAAATAAAGTCAGGTCAATTGAAGTATTTTTTTAATAACATTGAAATGTTTCATTTTGATTTTGATTTTTAATTTTTTTTAATATACAATTAAACTTTGAAATGAAAAGTCAACATTCTGGTCTGAAAATCGCAAAATACAACATTAGGGTATTAAACACCTCACTTTCTTAATGAAATTTTGTCAAAATAGACATTACATGCAGGCAGATTTGATGTTGCAGAAATGATATTTTCCAATAAAAAAACATTCAATCAGGATATTTTTAAGCACCTCTCCGGGATGGTTTTGTGGGTAAGCATTAGGAGATCTGGGTTCTCTCCACAGCTCTTATAGAGACTTCCTGTGTGGCCTTGGACAGGCCTTCTCTGGCTTACCTCAGGAGTACATGCCCACACCAAGTGCAAACCTGTGGAGAGTCAGGCTTTCATTTTCAGTTTCCCATTCATAGAGGTGTGGCTGAACTCATTAATATTTGTAAATACATCAACTATGCTATAACTATGCAATGTATCTTGTCTTCTGCTTCAAAAGCTAACAATACTACTTCAATGCCAAGCATGTAAGCACATACTTGACTTTAAGCACAAGTACTTGATTTCACTGGGAATAACATAAGCACATGGGCTCTTGGCAGGATCAGGTCCACGCTGAATAGTAAGCAGTCACTGCACTTAGAAGAGCATGGGTTTTGCTGACTATTGTGTGCAAAAATCCATGAGAAGTCGTGCTGCTGCATCCCTAATAGTGGCAATCTACAGTAAAAGTTAAGAAAGCCCCAAATAAAGCACATTACAGTAACCTCGCCTACAGGTCATGTAGGGCTTGAATTTGAACAGAAGAGTATTAGTTGAGGTTTCTTGTTTTGTAAATTATTCATATTTCAATTTTAAGGTTTTTTTCAAATGTTATTGAAATCTTCCTGCCCTGGAGCAAGCTTCATAATAACATGAGTTAATATATTTCCCTTTCACCTTCCAGAGGTTTCGGTTTAAATCTGGCTCAGGTCACAAGCAAAATTAGTTCAATGGTCTCAGATTAGTTCTTAGCAGACATTTGTCCATATCACAAAACCATACTGTACATAATTTGGCAATTTGGGAAGCTACATTCTGGGGGAACCTAGAGCTTGAATAATGGAGGCTGCAGGGTGGTGTGGTTTTGGCAGAGCTATTTGTATCTAATCAGTGGTATAAATTTCCCACTTGGATAAGAACTGTTATTCAGCAGATTTATTTATGAATATTTAAAAAAAGTTGTTTAAATATTGGTTTGTCATTCATATCTTGAGAGAACAAAGCATCACTAGAAGACTTGTTACTACATATGCCAATCTGAAGCACTGATCCTACCATGACTTATCCCCATCAGGTACTTACTCCCATCAACTTGCTACAAGAGGACATCTTACATGTGTAAAATTAAGCATGCATATGAGTGTTTGTAGGATCAGGGTCTTGGTGATGATCTAGTGAAAAAGACAAACTCAGACTTTTCCAAGTGTAATTATATTTAGAGGTTAAAACAAACAGCCTAATAATAATTAGAGATGGTCAGATAAGGACAATAGTTTTTTATGAATAACTTATTCAGCTATTGATGGGATGGGAAAAAAAACCCAAAGCAATTATTTCCTGATTATTGTTTGACTAGCTATAGAGCAAGTCAAATAGAAGAAAAAATGCAAAAAGGTGTCAGATAAATAACTCACAACCAATAATTCAACCAGCTCTTCTAATAATTCAATACCAGTTATGATGCATGTCCGATATTCTTTTTCTTACATGTTTTAGACTGTGGGCTAAGATGCCCCGCAATGTACCAGTGATATCCCAATGTCTTCAGTAGATTTGGCCATATATTTAAGTACATTAAAAAGATCCCCATACCTGCAAAAACTCACATCCATGCTTAACTTTAAGCATCTGGGTATTCCAATACTACTTAGTATTTGCAGGATCTGTTTACTGACATGATATAACTTTATGTCAGTGACATTATATCAATATGTAGTGTGTCTCTGTGATTTGTTTTATATGTAAATGTATCAGTACCTGAACAGGAGTATCAGGGTCATACTTGAATCATAACCTCTCCTGGGCCAGGATCCTACCTTCTCTAATGTCTGCAGTGCTATGCACCAGGGGCATAGCCACAGGTGGGCATGGGTAGGCCATGGCCCACCCACTTAACCTCCAGGCCCACCCCAAGCCCCGGCTCCGCTCTGAGCCTAGCCCTTTCCCCGCTTCGCCCTCGTGGCACTCCAGCCAGGATTAGGGTGGGCCTGGATCGGGCGCTCCAGCTGGGGAGCGGGATCGGGGCACGGGGGCTTGCGGGTGGACACCAGAGTGGGGCAAGCCCCCCTGCCCCGCTCCCGCTCCCCAGCTGGAGCGCTGGGCAGAGTGGGTCGGGGCACAGAGGTGCTCATTTTTCGGAGGCCCCCCATTTGGCTGGGGCCCCCGGTCACAGCCTTGTTGGCCCAATGGCTAATCCACCACTGGGAGGAGGGCGGGCAAGCAAGCAGGTGGCCCAGTGCAGCAGAGGAAATCCTCAAAAAATGCCACTTCAGGGAGCCAGGCCTGGCGTTGGGCCAGGGATGGGTGTGGAGAGCCACGTGTGCTAGAAAATGACATCTCCTCCCGGAGCTGGGTGTGTACCTGGAGTCCCCGGATGGGCTCTGGCCAGAGCATCCATTGCCCCACACCAGGCCAGCTGGAGGGGAGAGGGGGGAGGCGGGCCCCCGATTCCTCTTCCCCCCCCCCCCCCCGCCCACCCTAATGTCCCATCTTGGCTATACCACTGCTATAGACACACACCAATGGTGCTATAGGAATAACAATTATGGGCCAGACTGTGCCCTTAGGACCCATCTATAGGTGGAAACCTGAATGTGCAGATCTCCCCTCACAACATAAAGAAGGAGACCAGCTGCTTCCATAGCTGTATTTTCTGCCTCTCCCATAACCTACAAAGGGTGATTCCTGGGACCTGGAGATCTACAAGCTAGGAAGGGTGGAGCAGCTGGGCTACCAGACCACTGACTTCAGTGAGACCTGTTCTACTAATTTAGATGGAATATATAGGCCCAAAGAATCAAAGATGTTAACATGACCATGTCACAGTCCAACATTAAACAGTTTGAGGTTTGATATACAGAGACTTCAGCCTTCTTAGTGCCATGGCAAACATATCATTAAAAATCATTTTAACCTTTCACTGAAAACACAGAGAAGGAGGGAAAACTGTTAAAGCATTTGAAATATAAAGTATTATATAAAGTTTTCATTTTAACCATATAGTTTGTTCCCTTTCCCTTTTTATAGAGAAAAACCTTGTCTGACAGTCGTTTATATGGTATTGAAGATGATAATAACTGTCCTTTGTGGGGAAAAGATAAGACCATTGAAATGGGCTCAGCAGTTGTAGCTGCTATTGTTAAAGTCCAATTCATTTACTAAAAGACAACGCAAGGCAAACACATGCAAAAGAGGTCAGAAGACAACAGCAAAGATAGAAAATGCAGCTTCTGTCTCTGGGGCTGATTTCGTCTCGCAGTCTCACTGCTGGAAAAAAACACAGGCATAACACGCTGTTTTACCAGCAACTCTGAGACCTGGCAAACTTGCGTCGGTGTCGAGCTATTTATGGCTTGCTTTTAGTTGCCTTTCCGGTCACAGATGTTGCAAAATATGCAGTCTTGGCTAGCTAAACTAGACTCTTATTTAAACAGAAAGAAAAAGGAGAGAGCGAGAAGGTGGGGAGGGGAAAGATCACCCAAGGGTGTGTGTGACAGAGTCGCACATCCCAGATAGGTTCAAGATTTAGCCAGAACCAGTGGAGATGATGATGTCACCTGGGTCCCTTTCTTTGGCCTGGCCTGGTCTGGTCAGGACATGACTCAGGATAAGGACAGTGCAGGTCCAGCAGTGTCACAGTGGATCCCAGAAGATAGTGGAGGTGACAGCCATTACACTGAAGCTCACTAGCTCCTTCCCGTTCTCCCATCTTTCAGTCAGACAGCATTTGTGTCTGCTTGTAGTTCCCACCAGAGTCTTTTTTAAGGAAATCGAAATGGAGAGGTGGGTGGAATAACCTATCCCCTCATTATTTTGTCCACCAAATAGACCTCATTTCCAACACAACATTTTTGGTCCATTTATTTCCGGTACCATAAATCTCTCATTTACCAGTCATCATCTTAACACAGTTATTAAGTTATATCAGTAGACTTTTTTGTTTAGACTAATTCAGTCTGTCTCCCTTGTACACCTTTTCCCATCAGCATTCATTGTTATAGGTTATTGTGACATGTTATGATTTTTTTCCCTCTTTCCCACAGTTAAGATCACAACTGGGGTGGGCCTACTAGGCCCCAGTTATCATTATAGACCTTACAGTTGCTGAAAGCACTTTTCCTAAATAGGGATGGTTTCCTGAACTGAGGCGAACAGTCCTACTGCTCATATTGAAGTCTATGGCAAACTTACTAAAATGAGATCAAGATCAGGCCCTTGGTATGACAAAGTGTTGGGGTTTTTTGTTTTGTTTTGTTTTTCTGATATTTTGATTTATTAAATTTTAGACAGAAACACAGACACGAGAAGTAAGTCAAAGCACTGAATAATTAAGAAATCAATAAACAATTCAGCAACTCTTAGGTGTTGAAATGACCTTCCAGAAATAGAAGCCAAAACTGTGTATCAAATGTAAAATCTTTAGGTAGCTAATGTATCACACAAATTTCAGTAGGTTGGTGTGAGAGAGTCCTCGGTGAGGTTAGGTAGCCCAGTGGTTAGCACACCTAGCACCACCTCCTTTTGGGCAGGTCTTGCAGTTTAAATCCACTTTTACTCATGTTGAGGTGAGGTGAGCAGTGGTAGAGGAGCCCCTGCCCATCCACTGCACCAGGCTCCAACCCAAGACCCCCAGAGGGTTAACAGGTTTCAGAACCCAAAGCAGTGGTAACTTTATTGTATCTCTCCATGCGATGTCAGGAATAAATCAATGGGGCTCAGCTCATATGTCTGATAAATGATTGATACAAGCAAGAGTGCTTTCACTTAAAACTACTTTTTTATTAGATTTTCAGCACACACACACACACACACACAGTCGCAGTAGGTTTAGAGCATTTTAAAATTTACGTTTATCTAAAGTTAAGAAATGGTTTTGAGGTATCAGGAGCCCCTCCTTCCATCTGACTGCTTGTGATACCAGATCCTTGCCCAAAGAAAACTTCCTTGGACTGCTCCAAAGCAAATTTTTTCACCTACAAATTTTTTTATAGCTAACTTTAAACAAAGCACATGACCTATAGTGACTTCTAATGGGTCGCCATAGTAACCCCTAATTTTAGCAAAACTACTCATTAGGTTTTATTATTAAAACATTTTTAGTTATAACTACAATAAAATTTACATATTAAATGTGCTCAAGACCAAGGTCAGCTGTCCAAACATTCCTTCTGTTCTTACAATACTCTCACTTCTTATTCCATCTTCCCATTCTACTAGCAGAGCTACAAACATGTGGCTGCACATCCTTGTCTCTCAGGACCTAAGATTATCCCTACCTACATGATGTTTGGGTTTCAGCTGGCAGTAATTAAACACACAAAATATCTGACTGCTGTACTGTCAAATTCTGAGGTACACACAAGAATATCAAATTCAGGGGCTACAGTCCCCAAAGGAGCCCTCTGAGTTACTCTCCCTGAGTCCCTTCCTACCATCTGCTATTCTCCTCCAGCTTCCAATCCAAATCAGGTGAAAAGCAAAAGAAAAGACAATCAAACCATCAGCCCCAAACAGGCTCAGCATACAGTCTTAGTCCTTCAGGGAGGCTTCAATAGCACCCTTGTGGGGATCCTTCATGGTAGGTCTATCTTCCTCCTCCTTTCTGATTTGTGTTGCCCCCTTTTCAATCTTCCTCCAGTTGGAGCAATCACTGCAGGGCTGGAAGGGCCAGTTCTGTCCTTTAATCCCTTCCAGCACACTGTGAGGTTTGTATACCCCATTACAGCTGGTAACTTTTGATTTAAACTATCTCAACTGTGTTGAGAGGATAACTCAAGAGATCATAAAGTCTGGCAATCATACAGCAGCTGAAGAACAAAAGAAGCATACAAAGCAAAGGAATACATATGACAGGTGCTTATATGGGTCAGGGCCGGCTCCAGCGTTTTTGCCGCCCCAAGCAAAAAACCTTGTCGCCGAACACGGAGGAGGAGTGACGGAGCGGCTGCCGAATTCTCGCCACCACCGAGGGTGGATGGCCACCCCAGAGCCCGACATCCTGCCGCCCCTTTATGTTTGCTGCCGCAGGCACCTCCTTGGTTCGCTGGGGCCTGGAGCTGGCCCTGATATGGATGCATAGGGAGCATTGCATGACTCCTTCCTCCTTGCATAGCCTCTGTAAGTTCCTGTCTATTGTAGTTCCTGAGCTTGGGCTGGCACTGAGGCAAAGGGGGCAGGGAGTGATAGGAAGGAGCTGGGGGCATAGTTTTGTACCATCTCACAGAGTTCACCAGCCTGAATGGGTAAGCAGGCTGAACCAACCTAAAGCAATTCCATTGCACAGGAGACAGGCCTGAGTTTTTAAGGGGAGGGGCAGAGGGTTTGCAATCCCTGTCCATTCCACACCACCGTTCCATAGGTGCTGCATGTGAAGCAGTGTGCTGGAGGCAGATAGGCACACAGCATTAGTAAGCTGTGGGAGGCCAAAAATCTCTGCCAGTGAATGTATCCTCTCTTCTCATCCTAGCTTCCTGCAGCAGAGAAGTTAGGTGCATTCCACAGAGCACCTCCACAGCCTCACACACTTTATCTCATATAGTGTTCCCAGAATACAGCCCAGCTATTCCCACTATTGAGAATTTGGCCATATGGGCCTGATACTGTAAGTGCCTGAGTGCCTGGGAGCATAAACTCTCAGTGCCTCATAGGAGACACCCAGCACCCTGCAGGATAGGCAGTAGAATATAAATGAAATGGCCCCTGATTTCTTTGTATATAGAAAGAGTGCCTTCTTAAATCTTGGGTACAGTGCTGTAACTATCTTTAGAGATCTCACATTGATACCTTCTTTGCGTTTTGTCAAATCTGCAATGAAAGTGTTCTTAAAACGAACAACCTGTGATGGGTCATCATCTGAGACTGCTATAACATGAAATATATGGCAGAATGTGGGAAAAAACAGAGCAGAAGTCATACAACTCTCCCCCAAGGAGTTCAAAATTTAATTAATGCATTATTGTTTTAATGAGTGTCATCAGCATGGAAGCATGTCCTCTAGAATGGAGTCCAAAGCATGAACAGGCATACGAATGTTTAACATATTTGGCACATAAATACCTTGCAATGCCAGCTATAAAAGTGCCATGCGAATGCCTGTTCTAACTTTCAGGTGACATTTGTAAATAAGAAGCGGGCAGCATTATCTCCTATACCTGTTAACAAACTTGTTTGTCTTAGCAATTGGCTGAATGAGAAGTAGGACTGAGTGGACTTCTAGGCTCTAAAGTTTTACATTGTTTTCTATTTTTGAGTGAAGTTATGTAACAAAAAATTCTACATTTGTAAGCTGCACTTTCACGATAAAGAGATTGCAGTACAGTTCTTGTATGAGGTGAATTGAAAAATACTATTTCTTTTATCATTTTTACAGTGCAAATATTTGTAAGAAAATAATAATATAAAGTGAGTAGTGTACAGTTTGTATTCTGTGTTGTAATTGTTGTAAATCAATATATTTGAAAATGTAGAAAAACATCCAAAATATTTAATAAATTTCAATTGGTATTCTATTGTTTAACAGAGCGATTAAAACTGTGATTAATCACGATTCATTTTTTTAATCACAATTAATTTTTTTAGTTAATCGCATGAGTTAACTGCGATTAATTGACAGCCCTAGTGTTTATTTCATCAGTGATTAATGTGGCATTGCATTGATATTCAGTAATGCTGGAGAAGTACAGGCACTGTGATCAAATATAATCAGTGTGTAATTCAAATGCCGCTCCAATATTATTCTTTGTTTGCTTTCTCTCTTTATAAAATGGCAACTCTAGGTTGGAGATTCCTGCTACCTTTTCATGCAATAAGGCCAAGTTGTCATGGCCAACTTGTGAGAATCAAGAGTAAGAAAGGAAATTCATGTTGTCATCCTAAACATCATGTCAGTATTTCAATTAAGTCAGAAAAATTGAGGGTCAGGTTGACTCTGTCTGTAATTGTTAGTGCATTTAGAATATTTCAGGATGTAACTTTTTCAAAGTGTCATTCTGTTACATTATCCAACACAGTCCTTTATTGCAGCTTTTTGACTACATAAAACAATGAGATTTTTTTCTGGGGAGCAAACACATCTGAAAATATATTTTAAACCTTTTAATATTTAAGAGATTGTAATTTAAAATATATTTATGATCACTGGATAATAGAAAGGAAAACCAATGATTGCTGATTTTTCCAAAGTCATGATTTTCTAATAAAGATTTTCTTTATAACAGAGGTATAATCATGCCAAATTAAAAAAAAAATATTGTATTACAATGGAAATGAGAACACAGGTGTGGGTAAAATGTAAAGCCATTAAGAAATGTTCATAGAATCTCAGGAGGTCATCTAGTTCAACTCCCTGCTCAAAGCAGGGCCAATCCTAAA
Source organism: Lepidochelys olivacea (assembly GCF_965140295.1). Classification (NCBI taxonomy): domain Eukaryota; kingdom Metazoa; phylum Chordata; order Testudines; family Cheloniidae; genus Lepidochelys; species Lepidochelys olivacea. The sequence continues at coordinate 68,141,625 of NC_140411.1, read as the reverse complement.
TTTTTGCCCCAGATCCCTAAATGGTGCCCTCAAGGATTGAACTCATAACTCTGGGTTTAGCAGGCCAATGTTCAAAGCACTGAGCTATCCTCCTCCCCTTCACAATACATTCTGAAGAGTATTTCTTTTATAACATATATTAAACCATATTTGCACTCATGTTCAGCTGTTTAATTTACAATTTACTGTACAAACATCAGGTGTCACTGAATAGTTCCTCACAATAAAATGTCACCCAATTGAATTACTGATTGTATCATAATATGACAGTAATGGCAAATGACATGCATTTTAGATTACCTCTGGTCTAAAAAGGACATCCCAGCTCTTACGGTTTCTCTTTATTCAATAAAAATCTTGTGTCGTTCCTCTATTTTAAATAAAGTAATGTGCTGTTGCTTTTGATCCCAGGCTTGCTGAACTCTGAGTCCACCCGAAGGTGCATATAATTACATTTGCCTAGAAATGAATCGAGTTAAAGGGTCTTTGAAATCTTTCCTTACAATGATTACCTGTTTCAGATTTGGCAGTCAGCAACACATCACTTACCAAAGGGCAGACTGGTTTATTTGAGGGGGACTTAGCTTGGTTCTGAAAGTTTAGTGATTTACGCTTTGCATGGTTACCTAATTTGAGTCTCCTCTGATAGCAGTTCTACTAGAATCTGAAGGCACATAGAATCATAGAATCATAGAATATCAGGGTTGGAAGGGACCCCAGAAGGTCATCTAGTCCAACCCCCTGCTCAAAGCAGGACCAATTCCCAGTTAAATCATCCCAGCCAGGGCTTTGTCAAGCCTGACCTTAAAAACCTCTAAGGAAGGAGATTCTACCACCTCCCTAGGTAACGCATTCCAGTGTTTCACCACTCTCTTAGTGAAAAAGTTTTTCCTAATATCCAATCTAAACCTCCCCCACTGCAACTTGAGACCATTACTCCTCGTTCTGTCATCTGCTACCATTGAGAACAGTCTAGAGCCATCCTCTTTGGAACCCCCTTTCAGGTAGTTGAAAACAGCTATTAAATCCCCCCTCATTCTTCTCTTCTGCAGGCTAAACAATCCCAGCTCCCTCAGCCTCTCCTCATAACTCATGTGTTCCAGTCCCCTAATCATTTTTGTTGCCCTTCGCTGGACTCTCTCCAATTTATCCACATCCTTCTTGAAGTGTGGGGCCCAAAATTGGACACAGTACTCCAGATGAGGCCTCACCAATGTAGGTTGTTGCAGAGTATCTTCAGCTACTGTGAGAAGCTGACACAGTGGTTGACATTTGACATAGTCCCAGTGTGAGAACTGGGTAATAAGGTATCTTCAGAAACAACAATCCTGTATTTCTTTTAAATAAAGTGCTCTGGGTAGGTGATCATTGCAGGACTTTTCCATGCCCCTCCCCCCCACCCCAAAAGCAATCTGTTTCAAAAAGATATTTCTTTAAAAAAGGAACATGCCAGTAGCATCTCTTTATCACTGGAATTCCCGTATTCATCCTTTCATTACTTTTACTTCATTGTTTCTTTACCCTGGGCTCTATATATCAAAAGATTGTGTCTCCTAAACCCAGCCCATGACAATTCCTAAACTAGCACCTGAGATGCTAAGTAGGCTAAGTGATCGTATGTTGGAATGGTGGATGGGTGATGCTTCCAGATGTGCTTGTGACCAAAGTGTGGTCATAACAAGAGGATAGTGGGACCCTAGCAAGTGACCCAGGATCCCCACTTTAAGCTGAAAATTAATAATTTTAGGGCCCTCTGTATTCCAGGATTCTCTGGCTGTGGGGCATACTTTGGAATTCATCCCCTGTGCACAACTGTGTTCCAGAATTTAGTCCTTATGGTTCAAAAAATACCTTTGAAAACATGAGCTGAGTATAAATTGATGCAGTGGTGTTTTCCTGAGTCTGCAGATTCCATGAAACAATAGCTCTGAGAGGTGTATACTACCCCATTCATTTCAGTGGGATATTTCTGAAACCTAAAGACGCTTTAAATCTGAACATTAACTTCTTAATTGCTTATATTAGCAGAAATATCCATAGATTTCAAAGTACTTTTCAAAGATGAGTAAGCATCATTCATCTCTATTTTACAGATGAGAAAACAGAGCAGAGAATTTAAGTTATGTGCCCAAGGTCACATAGTCTATCAGTGGTAGAGACAGGAATATTATCCACAGCTATTGACTTCCAGTCCTGTGAACTGTTTACTGGTTCATGACACTTCTTAAAGGATATCTCAGCCAAAACAGAGACCCTAACAGAGAGACAGAGAGAGAGAGAGAGAGAGAGAGAGAAAGAAAGAGAGAGAGAGAGAGAGAGAGAGAGAGAGAGAGAGAGGAGATATGCAATACCCTGTTCCTTACAATCTTAAACTCTTTGATACTATGCCTTCAACAATTCACATAACTCAGAATCATGGCAAATTGCTGGGATTTCAGATTTACTCTGAGCATGGATTCTTTGGACACGTCCAATCTAGATGAGTCAGCCACTTTTAAACCTCTAGAAAGACAATCACATTGAAGAGAAATACACATCTTCATAAAGCCAGTAAAGTCAAACACTTGCTAATAAACTTGCTGTGAGGAGGCAAGGCCAGATGGCTATAGAAAAGTAGTTGTTTTTTTTTTTGAAGCAGAAAAGAATTTTATTTGTGTAACACTTGCAAAGAATCACCAAAAAGGATAAAGCAAAACTATTCAACAAAACAAAAGCAAATGCAAGGTATAACACAGCAGCCTTCAGGAGGGAGAAATGTTCAGGCTAGCCTGGGCCCAGAGCCGGGGGGCTTCCTTGACACTCGTGGTCTTCCACCCTCCTGAGTTACCTGGTGGCTTAGAGCGGGGGGGGGGCTTCCTCAACATTCATGGTCTTCCACCCCCTCGAGTTACCTAGTGCCACGCCCAGTGTCACCGATTATTTCTCTCCTGAGAGTGCCCGACAAGATGGGCACGGCTGCGGGGTGGCGGTTTAGGGGTGGGGGGGACGTACACCCACGTGTGATAGGACCCCTCCTAGGTGACAGTGATGATGGTATCCACAGCGGCAATGGCTGGGGCTGGGGTCTCTCGTGCTTCCCCTAAATCTATAGAAAAGTAGTGGGAGATAGACATATTAGCTCCAGGCTTAACAAATCCCTGGTACCAGGTTAAGTGAAATGGAAGCTGCTCCAGCTTAATTAAGACACCTGGGGCCAAATAAGAACTTTCCAGAAGGCAGGGAGAATGCTAGGTTGATTGGGACACCTGAAGCCAATCAGGGGCTGGCTGAAACTTGTTAAAAGCCTCCCAGCCAATCAGGTGGTTGTGCATGTCAGGAGCTGTGGGGGGAAGTTGTGCTGTTGGAGAGGCTGAGTAGTACACACCATATCAGGCACAAGGAAGGAGGCCCTGAGGTAAGGGTGAAGTGGAGCTTGAGGAAGTGAGGGCTGCTGTAGGGGAAGTAGCCCAAGGAATTGTACAAAGGTCAGCTACCATAGCTGATACTATTAGGGTCCCTGGGCTGGAGCCTGGAGTAGAGGGTGAGCCTGGGATCCTCCTCCCCCCCATCTTTGCCCCCTGATTAATCACTAAGACTGGGAGACAACAGAGACTGTGCAAGGAAGGATAACTTCTCCTCACCTCCCTTGCTGGCTTATGATGAAAATGGCTCAGTAGACTGTGACTCTTGTCTCTAGAGAAAGAAGGGTTACGTGGAGGGTCACAGTGAGCCCCTGAGGCTAGCGATATCTGCCAGGAAATGCGGGACCCACGGAGGCAAGGACAGAGCTTTGCACATTGCATATTGTGGGAGCCTGAAATGGTCTCAATTTGAAGTAACTCCTGAGTTGTGGAAGTATTTTGCAATCACATGTACACAAAACTCCTATTGAAGTCAATGGATTTCTGAGCACATACAAGGCCACATTTCTTGCTTAATCCAGATTGTATATACACTCAAGGGGGATGCAAAATACCCCTACACATAGCAAAAAGTAATTAGATACACTGTTGATCTAATACAAGCATACTTTATGGGAACTGGATAAGAATAATCAAAAGTCAATCAATTTTTCAAACCTGTCTAGAATGGAATTACTTCATGCTTTATTCAGTGCAGCAGAATTAAAGAAATGCTGTACTCTTACTTCCAAAAGTGCCTGTTAAAACATTTTGCAAACAAATCTGTCACCCTCATTTTTCTTCCAGTCCTATGAATAATCACAACTGTCTCTAACAAATCTGTAATATCCTCAGATACAAGAAGATCTACCTTTTACAAGTTTTTCAAGTTGTTCCAGTTTATGAAGGCCTACATATAGAGGAGCTAAAAATGTATAGTACTTTCATTAGTAAACTAATTTGTGCACACATGCACATATACCCTCTCCAAAAAAGGGAAAAAAAATCCAACCCAAGCAAAAACAAAAACAAAAACCAAATCCCAGATAAACAACCCTCTTTCAACAGATGCTAGCTGATAGCATTATTCAAGTCCTAAATCAGGTCATCCATACTTCACCTAGCTCGGGGCATCCATACTTTACCTAGCTGAAGGCTGCTGCATTGGCAATTTGCCTGGTGCCTGAAGTCTGCATGATATGTTTTTTTTCTGGAGATTTATGCAAGAATTTAATTAAAAACTTTTTTCCTTTAAGGGACAAGAGGGATTGTGGGAGTTTTGAGAGGTTACAATCTGAGAAACTGTGGAGAACACAGGTCTTAATATGCAGTGCCCCATTTGATCTAAGCAGCCTTCCACTCAGATAAACAATAGAATATGCTTATCTTCACAAGGTGCTCCTCTGCATTAAAGATTCTGGCTCTCATCTGGCTGGTTTTTGCCACATTGGTGGAAAAAGTTTGGTTCTCTTTGGCAGCAAAAATAAACAAAAATTTGTTGTCCTTCAATAGAGTGAAAATCCTGCATTCACACATTATGGCTTCTGAAAAAATTTCATTGTCTTTCAAAACTGAGTTTCTTGGAGGCAAATGCTTTCTAAGAAAAACATAACTACAAATCAGGTAATCTGAATCCGCTACCACTAATTCCTAAAATCTCGGCCATCGCTGCTTCCTTGTCATAGGAATTTTACTCATCAAATTGCCTATTAGCTTCTAATTTATTTTGGTCCCATGGAAAATAAATACAGAGAAGCAGAAGGTGTTTCACATTCATTTTACAGTTCTTTCAGCATGTTAATTGCTGCTGCCATCATCTCTTTGTCCCCAGTAATATAGGTTAGATGAGCATCCCAATAAAAACATTTAATAAATCTCTCTTTCTCCTGAATGACATTTTTAGGAAAGCCAGGGGTTTTGGGAAGGTGTACAGTCCTAAGTGGTCTAACATTGCTAACTGTTTTTTTTTGTTATACAAATGGGTTTTATCCTGGTAGCAACAGATGAAAAAAAGAGAGAGTTGATATAGTTGAAAGGAATACAAGTGAGGTTCATTGAAAAGGAGTGGTTTTGAACGAATGTGAGCTAATAGATAAGAATTAAGAAGGAAAGTATTTCTGATGGCTTCAGAATGTCCCAGATGTTTGTATTTCACCCACTAGATGTATCTGGAGGAAATCCTGCCTGTCACCTTGGCTTCTGAGTGGAGCTTCCTTTACCAGCCAAACTAGGAATATTAGCTAGTATAATCTCTTTTGCACACAAGAAAGCGGAGCAGTTTTCACATATCTGATGTGCTATAGAATCTAGATTTTTTTCCCAACCAAGAGTATAGATAAAGGAATCTCAACAAAGAAAATCCCCTCCCGCACGTTAGAACTAGTGAAGGCCAAAATAGTGAAGAACTGGCAATGAAAACTCTCAATTTCTGGGTCTATGTCACTGATATCCTCAGGGGTATAAGTGAAGGCTAGCTGGTTCCAATCCTTTCTTGATTAGATTTTTTTTAAAGCCCTCATTTTTTAAAGCCCACATTTGTCCTCAAATACAGTCAGTATTATCCCTGAAACATCAATTTGATGCTGCACAACATCCATGGGACATACTTGGATTCTTATTCTATCAGTTGCTTTTAAAGCAACCTGCATTTACAGTGAACTTCCTGTTGCACACACCTTGATTATGACAAGTTACATAGAAGTTACTTTAGAATTTCATTAAGACATACATTCTAGGACTTATTCCAGCTTCTTCGAGAAGCTGGTATTCATTTTCATCTATTTGGCCCCCGACCCTGCAGGCTCCTGGGCAGGGGCTTAGCACCCTCTTCACCTGACCTCGCTCCACCCTGGGTTCTCCCAGGGAGTGTGGGGCTGCTCTGTTTCCTGGTCACTCTACCCAGAGCCAAAGTAGGAAGTAGCCTTCGAACTGGACAGAAAAGGATAAATTGTCCTAGTGGGTTAGATAAGTCTACAGGCAAACTATTTCCTTGGAAGCTAAAGAAGATCTCAACTGATGGGATGAAGAAATTCTGCCGGGAGGTACTAGAGGTTGCCAAAATGGCAATGGGGCATGGCTGTCACCTGCATGGATAACAAAGGGAAGGAGCTATGCTGAAACTGGTTAGAAAGAAATTAAAACTACAAATTAGGAGAGTAGGTGGGTGTTTGAATAAAATTGTGGTTTTTTTATGTTAGGAATTATTTTATTTTCTTAAATTCAGTTTAAAAATTGTGGGGCTCTGCTTTTTTTTCCAGCCAAACCATCAAAGAGCCTTGTATCCTGGCTCTGCATCTAGAACATTTTTAATATTGCTTTTATGGCTGCAAAAAATGCATAGGATCTCATAAAACACTTTTTTAATACCATTTCTGTGGTTCAGTATCCTCCAGAAGGATAATACTTGGGCACTAAGCTAAAGGAATCACTGAATCAACAGGCTGGAGCACAGTCATGGTATTTTCAGAAATACTACTTAGGCGGCAGGACATCTGTTAATGATGGAAAACAGTTTTACCTGCTGTGTGCATTAGTAAAAACAAACAAACAAAACAATCCTCCCAAATCCTACTATATTCTCAGAAGTCTGAATACTTAAGGCCAGATCCTCAGCTGGTGTAAATTGGCCTATTTTGACAAGAGTCATTGGAACTGTATTGTCTGTCAGCAGCTGAAGTTCTGTCTCTTCATATTTGTAAGTATTGCATCTTCCTCAACTGATTATTTTTGTGTCTACTCAAAGATGAAGATAGAGTCCTTCCTTTCAATTACTATGCATACTGGTTCACTTGTCATCTAGAGGATGATCATTAAGCATCCTGGTAAATGATGTCAATACAGTAGGATCAATAGCCATAGAAATAATAGAAGCTTTGAAGAGAATTTATTATATAACGTTCTGAAAGTGCTCAAGTTTCAGAGCTTATCAACATTGTTGTATTTCCCTGATCTTATAATTAGAAGCAATATAAGAAATAATTGTGTTTGAGAGGTGTAATTTATAGGTGGATTTGCCTAGAGATTTCTTAAAAGATTTAGAAATGTCAAGCAATTAAAATATAATTTCCCTTCAACCCCCTCCCCATTTGCACTGTGTTAAACATTTAAGTGACTTTAAAGGGAAACATTGATATAATAAATGTATTACACAAAGCAAAAATATACACATTCAATATTCTGAAAATAAATTGAAATAATAGTTGTCTTAAGATCTCTGACCAAAAGTAGGCAGTCTTACTTGTCAGAAAAATGGTAGAATCCTTTATTCAATTTGCACAGACTTTCTAAAACGCTTGCTTAAATTAAAACCGCACTCTCTCATTCTAGCTTCACCACATTCATCCTTTCCTGCATTTTCATCCCTGCTCTCTTGAAGCTAAGATATTGAAAAGGATAATTTTGGCTTGATAGCACTGTGTGTAACTGGACTACTGTATGTTGCTAGGATACCATTTTGGTGGTCAACTGTCTGTAGTGCTGCTTCAATTACTTGCCAAGCTGACAGACATAATATTAGCTTTTATCCCTCCTAATGCTTGGATTATGAAAAGTTTCCATTTGTTCTTTCCATTTTGATTTTTGGGGGCTGGGGGAGAAGCATGCTTTATTCTACTTTTTTTTTCTAAGATCACTTTTTTTCTAGATCTAGTTTCATAGTTTTAGAATTTTCCATACCCAGTGCATTATAGGACCAATCCGATGCTCACTGAACCCTGTGGGAGTCCTTCCTTTGATTTCAATGGGCATTGGATCAGGCCCATTTAGAATTTCTTCTGTATCTGTGACTGGTGGCCTATTGGCTGACCTACTAGGGACTGTCAAAGCTAAACGCATGAGCTGTGGCAGCTGTGGCTAAAGAGGCAATATTCTCTAGCTGGGGATTGTAACAGCACAGAGAGGCCCTGAAGTATATGCTCACCAATGGGTTACATATCCATGGGGACAGTGCATTCTTCTAGTAATGAAAATAATTACTGGGTTTTTCTTTTGGATGGCAACACTTCTGAAACATGGACTTCTATCAGTACTCAGCTCTTTTGAAATTAAGGCTGGTTATTTGGATAACTAATATTGGATTTAGGAGCCCAGACTTAGGTATACTTTTAGAAAATAATCTTGATTGTAGTGAACTTTCTCTTCCTGCATCCAGTGAAATCAATAGTAGTTGTGCAATAAACTTACAGGGATTGAGTCACAAATATTAAATACTTCAATAAAAATATCAGTGAGAATGTGTACCTGCCTGTGCAAAATCTTGCGTTACTCAATAGCTATCTTCTGTGAGAAAAGGGAAAAATCAATCAACAATACAGAATTCCAGTTCCTAGGTGGAGCTGATGTAAACCCAGCTAACCACCAAATATTGAGCAATGACACTCACTATCTTATTATACAAGAACAACATATCCCACAATAGAGAGTGTGAAAAATCGGTGGCACACTATCTACATGTGGTAGAGTGAATGGGCCCGAGAGGCGGTCACTAAAGCATGCAGAATAACAACTACATTCAAGAAATCAGACAGGAATTAGATAGCAACTAGGAATTTACTCCTTAATGTCACCCAGAGTCATTAAAGTTGTGTCTGACCAGAATGAGCACAGAGTACTACAGCATACATATGAACCTGATGCCCATAGCAGTGCAATAGCTATTGGCCGCAGACACGGCTGTTGGACAATGTCAAGCTTCCCTCCCTCTACATTCCTTTATGCCCAGCACTGAATTCATGATTACTAACATCTGCACATTATACTCGCAATGTGTCATTATTTTCTGGCATCTATGGATGTCAGGGGAAGACTAGAGCACTTTGCCTAGGCCATGCACAGCTGTGTGTAGTTATGGTTCATCCAGACCATTCTGAGAGTTTGTCTGATTCATGGCCAGTGATGAATATGAATGGATTTTAAAAAGTCAACATTTATCCAGTTACCTCATAGTGATATACTTTATCATAGTTTTTCCTTAAACAAATGAAATACCAGTGTACAGTACTTGAGATTTTTTAAATTGAACCAAATTAAACCCCAGAACAATAGATGCCAAATGGCAAGATATGTGCAAATCCCAATGTTTTATCTGATATGGTTAGGGGCAAGGGTATTGTAAAACGGGACCCAACCCCACCCTAAGTTATGAGAAGCAACCCACTCCCAATGTTACCCAGAGAAACAGGCTGGGTGTGGTTCCCTGCCTGTGGGAAGGGATGGGACAGTAGTAAGTCCAGGGGAATTCCATCCCACCGATCTAGCTAGCAAGACTACATCAGCAGGGCCTTGACTACTGGGTCCCAGAACACTGAGGGATTGGGTTTAAGGCTGGTGCCCAATTACCCTTCCTCTTGAGGGACATCACAACTGCTTGTGAGGCTGGGCCAGGACTGAGGCTGAGCACTGGAAACTATGGCCAGGGAGCTTCCATCACCTCGCCCTCTCATCATGGTACCTCCTCCTCAGTTGCTCCTCTTACCCAAGTCAGATCCATCTGTGAGGTGGAGTGCTCCCACCTAGTTAATAGATAGATGCCCAATAACTGGGCTCGTAGCTTAATCTTGAACTAAACTGTTAAAAAGGGCACATATACAAAACACCAAATCAAATCTAACTGACTTATCTTTCTCAGGATAAGAGAGCAGCATAAACACAGGAGAAAGCTTGTTAGCAGGTTTCAAAACATACTAAGCAGTTGAAAGTTTTTAAAATGTACTAAAACAATCCTTACACTGCTTCCTACACCCAGATGAAAAGACATCCTAATCTATTTACTCTATATGTATACGTACAAAAAACCACCACTCTTTAAACAATAACACACTCTTCAATGGGGTGGTGAAACTTGGCCAGGCGGTTTGACAGGGGTGTGTGAAGAGGCCAGTGCCCCACCCACTGGGTTATAGCGTCTCTCCAAGTTCCAAACAAATCATCACAGCAGTGTCCAGACCCCTTTTTGTGCAAGCCCAAAAATCTTCCCCTACAACAATGACCCTGGTTCGAGAGGTCACTAGATGCTCTTCCACCGGGCTTTAGTGAATGAAGACTCACCTCCCAGTGACTGAAAGCACCAGAGGGTGCGTCGCTCACTCCCAGTGGTAAAGGATCACCTGAAAGGGAGACAAAAAGAAAAAACATGCTCCTCTGAGTACCACAATCCCCTGCCTGCAGTGAGGTCAGGCCGCCATTGCCTGGGCTGAGCACAGCTCATGGAGGTCTCTGCCTGAGGACTGTACCGGGCAATCCTCTGTAGACCAATAGGACTCACTGCCTTTTCCCTGGCCCAGGGGCAACTGGGAACTCCCAGGCCAATGGTAGTTGCAGCTCCCTGCATTGCTGGTCTCAGGGCAGTATGGGTGTGCATTATTGGGCTGCCACAGCTCCCCGCCCCGCTCCACTCGCTGTCCTTAGTTGGGTCTCTGTGACTGTCCCTTATTCCCTTTACTGTGGGTCCCTGGTTCCCCAGGTCTCTCTGTACAGCCCCTGTCCCTGGTGCTGTTGTTCACTCTCTTCTGTGGGGCCCTGCCTGGCTGGGTTTGTCACCTGTTCTCGGTGGGGCCCTGCTCCTCTCACTAATCCCCCTTGTGGCCAGCTACCTGGTCAACCAGACTGACTTGGGGTTCTGACTACTTCCCATTGGCCCTGGTATGGAGCTAGTTGAATGACCAGAGACTCTGGCAATCTCAGGGTCCTTCAGCCCTTCCCCGTGCTCCTGGCAAGTGGAGAATGCCAAACAAAAAACCCACAAAGTTTTAGTAAGGGGCCAACAGTTCCCTAACATTTGTGGCTTGTGGCTGCTCCTTTCTCCCTATCCTTTCTCTGTAACATCGGCTGTTTAATTTGTAAGCCCTTCAGGGTAAGGTTCTAGAGCAAGTTTCAATGGTATACTCCTGCAGCTTCGTACCCACTCTGACAACACAAAACAGCCATAAACCTCCCTGAATTGGCCAGTATTTGCAAGTTTATGTTTATGGTGCATCACTGGAGCAGCACACAGTAGTCAGAGGGCCTTGGTGAATTTGGACTATGGTTTCCATATTTAACTCTTAAAGGGCTGAGCATGCTCGTGGTATTATACGTTATATCAAAAAGTGCTTGCAGTTGGGAGTCATTTTTAGATCAATACCAGTTAATTCACTCCCTGGTGTACCTGTTAAAGCTTTATGTCTCCTTTGTATTGCAGATCAGCTGCACAGGGTGGGGTTGTGGCCAGACCTTGTGGTCTCACTGAGTTTACCAGATATAAATCTCAGGGGCTGGTATATTAAGAAGTCAGTTCAGCTCTGGGTTTTGGGGCAAGAACTGGGTGGATGTATGTGTGTATAAGAATGCTGTTTCTGGGAACAGGGCAAATGAGCCATGCCTGAATTTTCTGCAGAAAGGGTTGGTGGATGATAATTTGGTGAATAATTGCTTCAGTTCTGGGGATGACCCCTCCCCCCCAATCTCCTGAAATATTGTTTTGTTTTGAACTGAAGTTGATTTTTGTTTGTTTTTTCTTGAACGAAATAAAAGAAAACCAAAACCAAAAATGTTTAGCTCAAAAACTACCTGACATGGAATATTTGGGGATTTATTGTTTCATTTTGGGGGTGTTTTTCACCTTTTTGTTCATTTGTTTTTAATAAACATAACTAAATTTTGAAACAAAATATTTAAAATTAAACAGAACATTTTTGATTATTTCAGAAACATTTTTCATTCCCCCCCTCCCCCTCCCGGTTTGAGCAATTCACCAGTTTTGTGAATGGTTATGGTGCCCCAAAATGAATTTTTTTTGGCAAATTTACTATTTGCTGAAAAATGTCACCCAGCTCTACAGTGAATAGTCTGCTGCTACTTCTACTCAGAGAAAAAAGGATTTGTGTTTATTTTCTAAGAAAATACCTGGTGGTATCACCAATTTCTCCTCCAAATGCAAAACTGAACATAAGGTGCTAAACATGAATTTGTATAGCAACCTTTGTACCACCCAGGAGTTGATCCTAGGGAGCATATCGTTGTATGACTGTCGCTTATTACATTTGCTAGGTTAACTGTGATTGGTAAATGCGATAATTGTGCCCCTTAGCAAAGGGATGTACCATGGCTCATGGTGGTGATATTGCTATCCTTTTAAACTGTGCTTCTGTTTGCTGCTCATTAGTTTGTTTATTACCAGCCCCCTCTGGATTTTACTGCTACTGAAATTTACTTCACAGTCTGCCACTTTACAACTAGCTATAACTCACCTAGATACTTTTTCTCTTTCATGTAATTCAACATCTTTCTTCACATTGCAACCATTGCTGCCTCTGGGTTGCTTCTTTTCCCTGGCCACACATGGCACACAGAGTCCTAACTCAAACAGGGGATGTCTGTCTCAGGGAGCAGAATGGTGCTTCTTCATGAACACAGAGCGCTGCTAATTGTCCATTGCTGGGCAATATTGTGTGTGTTTTTGTGTCTATGCCATCTAGACCTTGGAATAGGTTGGCACATGGGAAGCAGCAATGTTTCTGACTGGATTTGGGTAAGCTGCCATGTGTACATGCACAATTCAGTACAGAAACATAATCTAAACACAAGCCAATGCTTGCCTTCCCACTGTGGCATGCTCATGGCAATGACTGCTGAGTTGTTTGTCACAACCTTCTGCCCTGTTTAGGAATCTATGGCTGTACTGCTCATCTGCCAAAGTAGAGGACAATCTGTCCCCTATCCACTCTGGCTGGACTGCCACTGCACCCAGAACATCCATTCACAGGGGAGAGCATACACCACTTCATCGTGCATAGTGCTGGGAATCACTCTTCTCTTTGCCTTACATTCTTCCAGTAACAGAGGTCCAGTGAAAGTTTCTGGCACAAGCATTCTGAGTGTATCGTATATCTCCTTCCTGACTGTGATGCTCTGTGCCACAGGGGAATACCCTGTGCTCCCATGTTCATCCTTAAAATATGTTTGTATGGTTTCCAGTGCAAAGTTTGTCATGGTTGATTTGGTGTCTCACAGTATTATTGCCAGCAAGTTAAAAAATTGGATGAATGGATGAGTGGACTATAAGGTGGATAGAAAGCTGGCTAGATTGTCGAGCTTAATGGGTAGTGATCAACAGCTTGATGTCTAGTTGGCAGCTGATATCAAGGATAAGTGCAGAGTCATGCACTTAGGACGGAAGAATCCCATGCACTGCTACACGCTGGGGACCGAGTGGCTAAGCAGCAGTTCTGCAGAAAAGGACCTGAGGATTACAGTGGATGAGAAGCTGGATATGAGTCAGCAGTGTGTCCTTCTTGCCAAGAAGTCTAATGGCATATTGGGCTCCATTAGTAGGAGCATTGCCAGCAGATCGAGGGAAGTGATTATTCCCCTCTATTCGGCACTGGTGAGGCCACATCTGGAGTATTGTGTCCAGTTTGGGGGCCCCCACTACAGAAAGGATGGGGACAAATTGGAGAGAGTCAGTGGAGGGCAACAAAAATTATCAGGGGGCTGGGGCACATGACTTATGAGGAGAGGCTGAGGGAAGTGGGCTTGTTTAGTCTGTAGAAGAGAAGAGTAAGGGGGGAGTGGATAGCAGCCTTCAACTACCTGAAGGAGGGTTCCAAAGAGGACAGAGCTCGGTTGTTCTCAGTGGTGGTAGATGACAAAACAAGGAGCAATGGTCCCACGTTGCTATGGGGGAGGTCTAGGTTGGATATGAGGAAACACTATTTCACTAGGAGGGTGGTGAAGCACTGGAATGGGCTATCTAGGGAGGTTATGGAATCTCCATCCTTAGAGGTTTTTAAGGCACGGCTTGACAAAGCCTTGGCTGGGATGATTTAGTTGGTGTTAGTCCTGCTTTGAGCAGGGGGTTGGACTAGATGACCTCCTGAGTTCTCTTCCAATCCTAATCTTCTATGATTCTATGAAAAGGGAGAGATGTTTGCCATGCTCTCTCTCTTCCAACTCCATCTACAGACACAACCACCAAGCGACTGAAGAGCTGATCAAAGGGGAGAGCCTGGCTGAAGGGCAACCAGCCAGGCTGTGGTGAGAAGCATCTAAGTTTGTAAAGGCACTGAAAGTGTTAAGATCAGCTTAGAATGCATTTTGCTTTTATTTCATTTGACCAAATCTGACTTCTTGTGCTTTGACTTATAATCACTTAAAATCTATCTTTTGTAGTTAATAAATTAGATTGTTTATTCTACCTGAAGCAGTGCTTTTGGTTTGAAGTGTGTCAGAGACTTCCCTGGAGATAACAAGCCTGGTACATATCAATTTCTTTGTTAAATTGACGAACTCATATAAGCTTGCAGCATCCAGTGGGCATAACTGGACACTGCAAGATGGAGGTTCCTAGGGTTGTATCTAGGACCAGAGATATTGGCTAGTGTCATTCGGTTGCACAATCCCAGCAGCGACTGGCTAAACATGCTCCCTCACATAGCTGGGAGCAGCTTACATGCTAGAGGCTGTGAATGAACAGCCCAGGAGTGGGGGTTCTTACAGCAGAGCAGGGTAAGGATGGCTTCCAGAGTTGAGGATTGGAGTGACCTAGCAGATCACTTATATCTTGTGTCCACCCAAAGAAGAAGTTAGCTCTCTGCTTCACATTGTGATTGCCATTAAACTAAGCCTGGCTGTATTTACATAGACCAAGGTTTCCTATATTACACAAGTACTAGTTTATAGCTGTGATTATTCTATTTAGCTGTGTGCTACCATATAACATGGCATAAGTTGCTGAGCTTTTTGCAATATCTGTTTATGTTTACACATATACACTAAAACTAACAAAAATGCTCTTCAGCAAACAGTATTTTAACTGTATCATTCAGTTTTAAAAACCACCAATGCAAACATTCCCTTAAATCTTATTAAAAATTGCTCAAGATTAATTTATAGGTGCAAATAGAAATACAAAGGTCACTGACTGCTGGCAGTTATTTACATAGTACAGTGAGTCTGTGTGCCTCATGTCTTGTCTAAAAATAATTGGTTCATTAACCTTACCCATATTTATAACCTGAGCATATTATTAGGCTCCAGTGCCAAAACAGATAAGTATTGGGGGTGCACATGCATAGGTACATGAAGTGTTCAGATTTAGCACTTTTGGATATGCATGCACTCACACATTTTCCAGGGTCAGGAGGATTTTAGGGAGAGGAAAGAGATAGCACAACCTGGGGATAGGGGAACCCAAAGTCTCTTGTTTTGAAATTATTGGGAATTCTAGTATGTATTAAAAGTTAAGTGAAAATATAAAATTCAATTGGAGAACAGTCTGGCTTAAGATAATTCTCACCAATGTGTGTAAGAGTGGCACAGTTTGGTCCCTTATAACTATTGAATTATGAAACTTGACTAAACAACTAGCTTTCCAGGGTCCCTTGTGATTTCTTGCTATGTGAGTTCCACATGTGGGACCAAATAGTTCTTTAGGATGGGTACTTCCTAGAAATTCCTTAGCTCATCCTTTCTTGGGGGAAGGTATATGAGGTTAGAAACCTCATTCTTACAGAAAGACCTTTCATTTGTAGGCTTCCATGGCCCCCTGCACTCCCAAACAGCAGGATGGGGAGTTTGAGTATCTTTAGTAGAGAAGTTAATATGTACATAGCATTGGGGTATATTTGACAGATAACCTCAGTAGAATCTCGTACAAGAGTACACCCAGCTTGATTTTGCTCCTCAGCTGATTGGCTTAGTTGTCAGAGGGTGACTGGGTGTCACTGGTTAGGTGGATAACCCATAATTAAAGTTACTATTTTGGCACTGAAATTTTTAGTAAGTTTCATGGCAGAGGTGCAGGGGAGAAAACGATAAGGCATGGAAAGGTCACCAAGTAATGTAGTTTTTGCTAAATCAACATACACAAAAAGGCAGGGGAGGGAGGCTGGCAAGTGATCCCATCCCACATTCACCCCATAGCAGGGCTCCTGTCTGGCAGGTCTAGGCTTGGCTTCCTGCTTTGTGTGTTGCGACCTGACATATGGGATATCAGCACCATTCCAGGTTTTGCCCTTCTGTAGATGGACATGGAGGGATGGATGAGCTAAACCTGATTGGCACAGAGACCACATGTCCTAGGTTGCAAAGCCACTGTGGGGGCCTAATCAAATGTGCTTTTACATCCATTTCCAAGATTTCACAGACTTTATTCAAATTCACGATTTCTGTGACCACCATCACCTCCCTGACAAAAATCATAGCTCTACCAATAATTAAAGGTTCTTATACAGCTTCAGAAACAACTACTAAGCAGGTCCAGTAGCTGCCACACCCTGTTTCTGGACCCTTCTAGCTAATTAGCTGGGTTCTCTGAACATGTACAGATGCACAGTGTATTCCAATGAAAGTCCATGTCTCTTCCCCATTCTCTCTCTACCTTTCTTTTGGACAAAGTGAAATGCTGCACCTATAATACACATGGGTTGTATTTTCCTCTCTCTAAAACTTAAATTTGATTGACTTTTTGTGATGTATTGAAAACTATATTAAAATTGTAAGCTATCACTTTACATTCTCAGGGGTTTTCCTGGTCCTGCTTGCAGGCTAGGAAACTCTGTAGGGAAGCATGTGCTCTGGGGCTAGCAGCAAGCCATCAGCAAAGAGCCAGCCTAGAGCAAAGTTCTCTCTGTCTCTCTCTGTTTTGGTTTTTGTGTTACAGTTGTCAAGACTACCACTTTCTACTAGACTTGATTTTTCTTTTTTATTATATTAAACATTTATTTTAAATTATTTTCTCTCTTATAACTAGATGTGTTTAGATTATCTTTTATGTTACATTGAAGTATTGTGTCTGATTCCATTTGTACCTTTCCTAAAATCTTTACAAGTGCTCTATTTAAACCTCTTTTGAGAAGGTGCACTAGTGGAGCACATAAATGTGAGGAAAATTGCTGTGAAGGTACTGAAGAACTAATTACAGAATCATAATTAGTTGAATGCTTCAACAGCCTTAAAGAAAAAAGGCAAAGTGCAGAATTTGTTGCTTCTTATGCATCTCTACTAAAGGACAGCAGCCTGCTGTCATGCACTGTCTGTTGCATATGGAAAACTAGAGCAAATAGCAGATGGGACATCTGTATCAAAAATTCATTTTTGTGTCTGAGTACACTTCTGTTTCAGAAGGAATTTATAAACTCTGCTCAATTATATTCTCTTTATATATATATGTGTATATACATATTTATAGTTTATTATTTATGAAAGCAGTAGAGTAGATTCACAAACATAAATTGTTCAGTCATAGATATTGAGACTGTATAATTAACTTTCCTTATTCACTAACATTCCAACACTAAATCTTAAAGGCCACATGGCGCAGAACAAAAGGTAAAAGATACATCATCTTCATCAGGTTTTCATAATACAATTAAGTGGCATTTTTCTTGAACCACATATTAATGACACTAAATATAACATGTATATATTTTATGCCAAAGTGTTAATGAGTGCAATCAATCACAGACCTGGGTAAAGCCAATGGGTGTATTAAGCATCCCTCATTTATAAGAGCATACTGGGTCAGATGAATGGTCCATCTAGCCCACTATCCTGTCTCGGACAGTGACCAGTACCAGAGCTTCAGGGGAGGTATACAGAATGGGGCAATTTTGGAGAGAAATACCCCTATCTTCCCCTCCCAGTTTCTGGTTGTCAGAGGTTTAGGGTAACCCCAATCATGGGGTTGCATTCCTGACCAACATGGTTAATAGCCATTGATGGATCTATCCTCTATGAACTTATCTAGTTCTTTCTGAAACCCAGTTATATTTTTGGCCATCACAATATCGAGTGACAATGAGTTCCACAGGTTAATAGTACTTTGTGTGAAAAAGGATTTCCTTGTCTGTCCTTGTCTGCTAACTTTCAATTTCCTTGGGTGACCTCTGGTTTTTGTGTTGTTTGAAAAGGTAAATAACACTTCTCTATTCATGTTTTCCACACCATTCATGATTTTATAGATCTCCATCATAGTTCCCATTAATTGTCTCTTATCAAAGATGACTAGCTCTAATCTTTTTAGTCTTTCTTTGTAGAGAAGCTGTTCCATGCCCTCGGTCATCACTTCCACTATATCCTTTTTGAGATGGGGTGACCAGAACTGGACATAGTATTCAAGCTGTGAGTACACCACACATTTTTATAGTGTCATTATGGCATTTTCCATAGGCGCCAACTTCAGGGGTGCTCCAGGGATGGAGCACCCACAGGGAAAACTTAGAGGGTGCCCTGCACCCACCGGCAGCCAAGCTCCCAGGGTTGCCTCGCCCCGCCTCACCTCCTCCTCCGCCTCCACCTCTCAGCATGCCGTGTCCCCACTCCTCTGCCTATCTCCCAGTGCTTGCCGCTGCCAAACAGCTGTAGCAAGCTCTGGGAGGGAGGGGGGAGGAGCGGGAACATTGCGTGCTCAGGGGTGGAAGCTTGGAAGAGGCAGGGCTGGGGCGGGGATTTGGGGAAGGAGTCGGAATAGAGGCAGGGAAGGGGTGGGGCAGGGGTGGAGTCGGTGCGGGGCCTGGGGCTGAGGGGTGTCAGAGGTCAGCACCTATGGTATTTTCTGACCTTTTCCAAGTAGTTCCTAACATTCTGTTAGCCTTTTTGACTACTGCTGTGCATTGAGCTGAATTTTTCAGAGAAATATCCACGAGTCCAAGATCTTTTTTGAGTGGTAACAGCTAATTTAGAACCCATCATTATATATGTGTAGCTATGACTTTTTTCAAGGTGTATTATTTTGCACTTATCAATGTTAATTTTCATCTGTCATTTTGTTATCCAGTTTTGTGAGATCCCACTGTAATACTTCACCGTTAGCTTTGGACTTAATGATCTTGAATAATTTTGTATCCTCTGCAAACTTTGTCATTTCACTGTTCACTCTCTTTTTCAGAACATTTGTGAATTCATTGAACAGCACAGCTCCCAGTATTGATCCTTGGGGCACTCACCTGTTTGCTACCTTCCATTGTCAAAACCAACCTATCTTTTAACCAGTTACTGATACATGAGGGGACCTTCCCTGTTATTCAATGATGGCTTAGTTTCTTTAAGAGTCTTTGGTGAAGAACCTTATCAGAGGCTTTCTGAAAGTTCAAGTACACTATATCCACTGGATCACCCTTGTTCACATGCTTGTTGACATCCTTAAAGAATTCTAATAGATTGGTGAGGCATGACTTCCTTTTACAAAAGCTGTGTTGACTGTCCGCCAACAAATCAAGTTAATCTATGAGTCTGATAATACTGTTCTTTACTATAGTTTGTATCAATTTGCCCAAGGCTGAAGTTAAGCTCTCCAGCCTGTAATTGTCAGGATTCCCTCTGGACCCCTTTTAAAAATGACTTTACATTAGCTACCTTCCAGTCATTTGGTACAGAAGCTTGTTTAAGCAATAGATTACATACTACAGTTAGTAGTTCTGCAGTTTCGTATCTATGTGTATTCCTTCAGAACCTATTGGCAAATACTATCTGGTCCTGAGGACTTGTTACTGTTTAGTTTACCAATTTGTTTTAACACCTCTTCTACTGACACATCAAAGTGGGACAGTTCCTCAGGTTTGTCACCCACAGCAGAGCCGTTCTTTTAGGTATCTCCCCTACATTCTGTGCAGTGAAAACCAAAGCAAAGGATTCATTTCACATTACTGTGATGGCCTAGTCTTCCTTGTGCTCCTTTAGCACCTTTGTCATCTAATGGCCCCACTGAGTGTTTTGCAGGCTTCCTGCTTCTGATATACTTAAAAAAATTCTTTATAGTAGTTTTGCATCTTTATCAAATTGGTTCTCAAATTCTTTCTTGGTCTGCCTTATTATACATAACCTGCCAGAATTTGGACTCCTTCCTGTTATCCTCGCTAGATTTTGACTTCCAAATTGTAAAGGATACCTTTTTGCCTCTAACGGCCTCCATTACTCAAATGTTTAGCTATACTGGCATTCTTTTGGTCCTCTGATTGTCTTTTCAGATTTGGTGTATTTAATCTGCGCTTCTATTATGGTGTTCTCAAATAGTCCCCTTGCTGCTTTTAACACTTTCGACAGCTCCTTTTAATTTCTGTCTTACAAACGTCCTTACTTTTGTGTAGTTCTCCTTCTTAAAGGAAAACGTTACTGACCAGTTCAGTTATATTTACCTCTTGGACTAGATCCTGTGCTCCACTGAGGACTGAATCAAGAATCGCCTCTCCCCTTTTGGGTTCTAGGACTAGCTGCTCCAAGAAGCAGCCATTTATGGTGTCTAGAAATTTTCTCTCTGAATCACACCCTGATGTGAGATTTACCCAGTCAATGAGTATAGTTGAAATCACCCATTATTATTGCGCTTTCTGTGTTGGTAGCATCTTTAACCTCCTTTAGTATTTCTTAGTCACTGTCATCATCCTGATCAGGTGGTCATTAATAAAACCTATCTCTATACTCTTCTTATTCAAGCATGGAATTTCTATGCATGGAGATTCAATGGTACTGTTTGTGTCACTGAAGATTTTTACCTTATTTGACTCTATGATTTCTTTTACATATAAAGCCACTCCCATAACAGGCTGACCTATTCTGTCATTCCTGTGTACTTGATACCCTGGTATTACCATCTTCCAATGAAAATTCTCATTCCACCAAGTTAATATGAAGTCTAGTATATAAATATCCTCATTTAATGCCAGCCATTTTAGTTTACCCATCATAGTATTTAGACATATAGCATTTGTATATAAGCACTTGTACATTTTGTCAATATTCAGTTTCTTGCCTTCATGTATTATTTTTAAAATGGGGCTCTGTTTCATTTGACTATTCCTCTCTAGCTTCTTCTTGTACTTTACCTGTACTGTACTTTACTAGGATTAGCATTCCCCCTTTAATAATAAGGGGTCAAGCCAGGTCAGGATTCCAGGAAGTCAGGCACTGGGTTACTGACAGCAAGTAGCAGAGTGAGGGACAAACCAGGGTCAGAAGCTAGAATCCAGGGTCCACAGCAAAGATAGATTGGAAGGGTAACCAAGCAGATAAGCTACATTTGTTGCTCAGATAAGTTCCTAAAATGGCTTCCTGGTTTATATGCCATCACAAGCCAATTGGTGGGCTGTGGGGTGCTGCCACTCAGGTCCTGCTGGGCGTTGTTTCCTGCAGTATCTAGCTGCACAGGGTCCTTCAGCAGTACTTCAGCCTAGCCTTCCAATGGCAAAGTAGAAACACCATTAGCTATAATCCCAGGCTCCTTTTCTACTAGTGGAATTGTCTTTTCCCAGTGGAATCACTGTGATACACCCAAACTTCTCAGATACTTGTTTCTGATAGTATGTCAGATGTACCACAGCTCCCAGGCAAGTGCTGAAGGCCCCTGATGCTCTAGCCTTTGCTGGGTTCCCAGAAAGCATGCACAGGCGTTACTTACTAGGGCTGGAGGGGAAAGACTGCAAATACTATAGGCAAAATGACTTGAAGAGCATAAACATTCCTGACCCAGCCCCTTGTAGATTCTGAAATAATCATGCCCCGTGGGCCACTTCATACCTAGTGCCTGGGGTATTCCGAGAAAATCTTTCTCTGAAAAGAGCAATTAAATGCTGGTCTGTTGGTCCCATTGTTCACAGCACAGTTTCATAATATGTGTTGTCTGTTAGGGGTCCGTCTTTGCTCTCCTGTTGTGCACCTGTTGAAGTCAGATGGTAGTTGGTGTGTGCAGTGTACAGCAAGATTATGCAATTAGATTGGGATTTAGTGGGATTGTGGTTCCTACTACAAAACCGTCTAGACTACCCCTCTGCATGCCTTTTCAAAATCTTAAAACTAATTTAATAGTACAATTCTAGCTTTTCTGTTTTGTTCACTATAGAGATATAAAAATACGATTCTGACTTTGCAAAGAGGTAGTGTTGCCACCAAAAGTGCTTTTAATTCCTAGTAAATTAATATTTCATTGCTCATTCCTGCAACTATGCTGAAGTTTTCTTTTAGGGAGTAGATGGTACTTTGTGTAAAAATGTATGAGATGATCAATAGCAGTGACCTCTCTGTCACTGACCCATGCTGATAAATTTCTGGAATGAACTCTGTCAATAGGTTGGGACAGAGGAAGGGTAAACTCTGCGGAAGGAAATCTATCACATACTGAGCTATGCTTAGAGTTTGCTTATTACAAGACATGAAAAATAAATGGGTTACGAATGAAGCTTATTTTTTTCACCTACAGAATGACTTAAGGCACAATGGACTGCTTTTAGGGATCCTCCATTATTTCAGTCAATGTTTTAGATATTCCTCTTCATTGTTGGACAAAATACATTTCTAATTTCAGTGGAATTTACTTTTACTGTCATAAAATAATCTTTAACTATGCAATGTGTTTTATACCTGCTAGACTAAGTCCTAGAGCTTATACTATGCCATTATCCATAGCAGAAAGTAAGACATATGATACCAAAAAAAGCCATCTGATATATTGACAAGGAACCACATTGGATTCAGTATAGCTTGTCAGATATGCATAGGACTCAGCCTCAGAGGATTCAGTGATTGAAACAGTAACAGGATGGGATTATTACTTATGAAAAATAAAAGTAGTGGGTGAGTACAGGAAGCACTGGAATTGAACTTCTTTGCCACTGCATAGTCCTGAGTGAATTACAAAGAAAATAAAGGAAATGCCCTAGCTTTACCAGTTTTATAAAGTACAAATAGCAAAATAATAGGTCTGGGAAAACAGAATGGAGTGATATCTTGCCTATAAATGTTAAATATTTAATATTGGCACCCAGGATGCACATTAGTTAATTGCCTCTTAAAATTTAAGATACTTTATTTTATACAGTAATTAAAAAGGCCATCACTTAACAGTTATCTGGAATTTAAAGTGCCTACATGTTTCAACTCAAAATCTTCATCAGGGAGAAGGAACAAATGCAAAAAGTCTCGTACTTTTATCTAACTGTTCAGAAACAGTAATTTCAGGTATTCAACTTCAAAAACTTTTTGACATTTACTTGAGATTAATTAATCATTCGATACAGACCTGACTGCAATATACATTGCTATCAATCACATAATATGACAATGACAGTTAGTGAAAAATACTATGTTTTCATTATATGTAGACAAATAGCTTACATACCCCAAACCTAAACATGTGTGAATTCAGCACTGTCGTTTAATGCCTTTAGTGAAACTGCAGCTAATGCTGTAAGAATGTTTTGTAATGATCTCTTTTATCTTTCTAGCACAACCTCTTTTCAGTCTCAGGGTTGCTGCGGAAACCATAATTAGCTTATCTAGTACAGCTGAATGAACAGTGGAAAACAATATATGGAAGTGGTTTCCTTATCCACTTTCAGGAACAATTCAAGCTGCAGATACATATTTGGGTCAGATCTAGCTGAGAAGTCACCTGTCTTTCTGCCCATATCCCCAAAGTTGAGAACAACTGATGTGCTCTTTTCAGAGTAGCAGCCGTGTTAGTCTGTATCCGCAAAAAGAAAAGGAGTACTTGTGGCACCTTAGAGACTAACAAATTTATTTGAGCATAAGCTTTCGTGAGCTACAGCTCACTTCATTGGATGCATGCAGAGGAAAATACAGTGGGGAGATTTTATATACACAGAGAACATGAAACAATGGGTGTTACCATACAGACTGTAACAAGAGTGATCAGGTAAGGTGAGCTATTACCAGCAGGAGAGCGGGAGGGCGGAGGGAACCTTTTATAGTGATAATCAAGGTGGGCCATTTCCAGCAGTTGACAAGAATGTCTGAGGAACAGTCTGACATCTGATTTGTGTCCATTTATTCTTTTACATAGAGACTGTCCAGTTTGACCAATGTACATGGCAGAGGGGCATTGATGGCACATGATGGCATATATCACATTGGTAGATGTGCAGGTGAACAAGCCTCTGATAGTGTGGCTGATGTGATTAGGCCCTATGATGGTGTCCCCAGAATAGATATGTGGACACAGTTGGCAATGGGCTTTGTTGCAAGGATAGGTTCCTGGGTTAGTGTTTTTGCTGTGTGGTGTGTGGTTGCTGGCGAGTATCTGCTTCAGGTTGGGGGGCTGTCTGTAGGCAAGGACTGGCCTAATAGAGAATGCTTGATAGAGATCTTGTAGGTGTTTGTCTCTGTCTGAGGGGTTGGAAATGCAAATGACTCCAGCTTTCATCCAGAGCACACCACACGATCCATTGTCCCATTGTCTACAGCCAGGCTGTACGATACAACCGCATTTGCTCCAACCCCTCAGACAGAGACAAACACCTACAAGATACTCCCCCACACACTGTTCCTCACATGCTCTTGTCAACTGCTGGAAATGGCCCACCTTGATTATCACTACAAAAGTTCCCTTCCCCCTCCCCGCTCTCCTGCTGGTAATAACTCACCTTACCTGATCACTCTTGTTACAGTCTGTATGGAAACACCCATTGTTTCATGTTCTCTGTGCATATAAAATCTCCCCACTGTATTTTCCTCTGCATGCATCCGATGAAGTGAGGTGTAGCTCACGAAAGCTTATGCTGAAATAAATTTGTTAGTCTCTAAGGTGCCACAAGTACTCCTTTTCTTTTTGATGTGCTCTTGTTTTTCAATCCCTCAGTGCTAATGCTAGGGAAAGGCATTTTCAGTGCACGTGCTTTGTAATTTGTTTCCCTTCTTGATCCAATGGAACTTATGTGTGTTAATGTTCAGGGCATTGTGCAAAACTAATCTGTTCCCTTTGGAAAATTTTGGGGGAATGTCTTTTTATAGTCTAACCGTGGGATTCAATTCGCTATATTTAGTTTGATATTGGACAATGAATGTAATATTACTTTCTATTGTGTATCTGTGTCAAAGGAGCAAGTTAATTTTCTAACTTAATGTCATATATCACCTTTGAACAGGCACAGATGGAAACACAGTAATTTTCAGGCATCAATCCCTTTGAGTTTGTCAGGCTCCCAGTTTTACTCTGCTTTCCACTGAATGGACAGGATGGATTTGACTGATCCCAGTGTTGTCTGATGAAGATTCTCTCCACACAATATTGTCAGAGGTTTTTCTCTTCCGATGCGGTTGTACCCGGAATGGCATGCTCATAGAACCCTCAGAAACATTCTATCTCTATTCCAATCTGATATTCAAAACATACTGGCCAGGATCTTCAAAGGTGACCGAGTGTCTGAAGTTATGCTCCTAAATCTATATTTAGGCACCTAAATAAGTGACCTCATAATCAGAAGTGCTGAGCACCTAACTTCAGTGGAAACTGCTGGGTACTGAGAATTTATGAAAATCAAGCCTACTTATTTAGGTGCCAAAATATTGCCTTAGAGTAAAACTTTCAAAAGTGCTTTAATGATTTAGGAGCCTAACTCCCATAGAAAGTAAATGGGACTTAGGCTCCTAAGTCACTTAGGTGTCTTTGAAAATTGTTCTATTAGAAGCTTATCTTTAGGCAGCTATTTTTAAAAAGCTAGGCTGGTATCACTTTTCTGAGTTAATAATACTTAATATTCCTCTCCTGATGTGATTTTTTTTTGTTCTAAACATAGAATTTCCATATTATTTAATTCTGTTAAGCCATTTTAGAATATAGTTTGAATGAAAGATACTACATGATATAAAATTGAACTGTATCCAAGCAGGTTTCAGAGTAGCAGCCATGTTAGTCTGTCTTTGCAAAAAGAAAAGGAGGACTTGTGGCACCTTAGAGACTAACCAATTTATTTGAGCATAAACTTTTGTGAGCTACAGCTCACTTCATCGGATGCATTGCATAATCCCAATATTTGCTTATTTCTAACTTCATAGGGGTAGGTCTATAGAAATAAAGACAGTGGAGACTATATTAAAATGACTAACTCCAATAGCAGACATTAAAAGGGGGTAACAGGGCCAAAAATTATCTGTCTACTTCAGAGGAATATTTTTTAGAAGTCAATCCAAATTACTGATGGGTTGCTAATGACTCATTGGGTCTGGATTTGCAGGACAGATGGGTGCTTTGACATTCCTGGGTGGAAACTGTGTTCTGGGCAAATATGTTTGATAATTTGAAATACATACATGGTATTTTGCTTCACTGAAGTCATGCACGTCTGTTTGGATGGCATTGTGCCTGCTTATAAGACAGCATAGAAGTCAAGCAACGGTAGGGTTTATATAGACAGTTGGCATCACCCTACAAATGTCACTTGTTTTACAGGAAGACTATATTCTGTGCCAGAATTATCATATTGGCACCACATGCATCTTTACACCTAATTACATGCATTGAAACTTACATGCCCCAACAGGAGTGCTTGAACTGGGAGGAAGGGAAAGAAAGGGAAAGTTTATGGCTGCTTTAGAATTCCACTTAATCTGTTTTCAGACCACTATGGAAATCAAAATATAACAGTAAATTATTGTTTTTACACTCTTGTGTGCAAGCCATTCCCCTATTAGGCCATGTTCAGCAATGCCATCTTTTTTTGACATGACCAGTGAAAGGCACGGTCTAGTTATAGATCTGTGGGGAGATATGAGCTTCTGCTTCCAAGACTCTCTGCCTTTTAGGATATGTCTGCACTGCAAATAAAAACCTGCAGCTGGCCCATGCCAGATGACCCAGGCTTATGGAACATGGACTGCATGGTTGTTTCATTGCAGTGTAGATTCTGGGCTTGGGCTGCTTTGGATCCCTCCCGCCTCTCAGGTTTCTAGAGCCTGGACCTCAGCCTGAGCCCGGAAGTCTTTACTGCAACTAAACAAACCTGCAGCCCAAGCCCCGGGTTGCCCCAGAAGTCCTAGACACATGCTCACACATGCAAGTGCAACATGACTCGGGGCAAAAGGCTGTTGCATATTCCTCTCCACATTGAGAAAGGGGAAGAATTTAATGAGCTTATGCTGTACAGTTCCCTGTGCAGTGCAAGATGGTATAATTTTGGGTTTATACTCCAGAAGGGAGGCTGCCTGAAGAGCTGGGAGTAGTTTTCCCATGCAGGGGCTGGTCAGAGAGCCTGCTTGTAACTGCAGCTGGGTGTGTACCTACTAGTATGTATGCTGGTGAAAGTGCAGTCTGGAAAGCTTTGTAGCTTATCACAGCAGTATAGTGCTGAGAGGGAGCCCAGGCTGGTGGGTCAGGGGGCTCATTGGCACCGCAGTGCCAGGTGGCACCCCCAGGGGGGAACCCATCACAGTCTCCTTACACAGTCCACATAAAGACCAACATGAATTACATGGTGTTCCTGGTTGGTAAGATGCTGCCCTGTTTCTACTTCCCTTCAGTGCCTGGCTCCCCAAAATGGTCAGGAAGAAGTAGGCAGAAGTGAGAGCCATAGCTACATCCCTCACCATTCACTGGTTTACAGAACTGGTCAGCTGAATTTGAGAAGGAAACTGCATCCTACAAAGGAGTGCAGTAGAAGATATGCAGCCAGTATGGGAACTCCAGGAGGAGTTGCTACTTCTCTGGGATGGTGCCTTTCTGCACTTCCCCTGATACAAGGATACATCTATCTTTAACAACCCATTCTGAAAGCATCAACCTGTCTCAAAGAGATCCAGGAAAGAGGTCTCAATTCATGGATGACACAATGGTGTTAGGAGGTGGGATTTAGGTTTATTAGGAACTGAGGAACCTTTTGGGAAAGGAGGACCCTATACAGGAAGGGTGGACTCCACCTAAACCAAAGCAGAACTAGTTAGCTGACACGTAAAATTAAAAAGGTAATGGAGGAGATTTTAAACTAAGAGATGAGGGAAAGCTGACAGATGTGGAGGAGCACATGGCTCAGACAGAGACTTCCCTTTCTGGAGGGTTAAAGGGGATACTACTGACCACCTAACAGGATGGTGACAGTGCTGGTTGGGGAGTGGCACTGTATGTGAAAGAAAGAGAAGCGTCAAATATATTAAAATCTGAAATGAATCAAACAGTACCATAGAACCTCTATGGATAGAAATCCCTTTCTTAAACAATAAGAATATAGCAGTAGGAATATACTACCTACCATCTGGCCATGATAGTGATGGTGATTGTGAAATGCTCAGGGAAATGCTCAGGGAAATTAGAGAGGCTACAGAGGCAGAAAACACAATAACAATGGGGAATTTCAACAATCCTCATATTGACTGGGTATATGTCACCTCAGGAAGAAAGGTAGAGATGAAAATTTCTAGACACAATAAATGAATACTTCTTTGAACAACTTGTCCTGGAATCCACAAGGGGAGAAACAATTTTTGATTTAGTCCTAAATGGTGCACAAGATCTAGGTAATTAGCGACCATATTGTAATTACATTTAACATCTTTGTAGGGGGGGAAATTCCAAAGAGACCCATCACAGTAGCAATTAACTTCAAAAGGGGGAACTGCACACAAATGAGGAGGCTAGCTAAACAAAACTAAAACTGTAAGCTGCATGGGCATTTTTTAAAAACTCCGTAATAAAGGCTCAAGTTATATGTATCTTCCATCCCCTCAAAAAGAAAAGAAACAAACAAACAATAAGAGGACCAAAAAAAGCCACGTTGGCTAAAGAACAGAGTAAAAGAGGCAGCTAGTGACAAAAATCCTACTGAAGAAAATAGAAAGGAACATAAACTCTGGCAAGTCAGGTGTAAAAGTATAATTAGGCCAAACAAGAATTTGCAGAGCAACTAACAAAAGACACAAAAATTAACAGCATTTTTTAAAAGTAAATCAGAAGCCGGAAGCCTGCCATATAGTCAGTGGGGCCACTGGAAAATCAAGGCACTAAAAGAGCACTCAAGAAAGACAAGGCCATTGCAGAGAAACTAAATGATTTTTTTGCATTGGCTTTCACGGCAGAGAATGTGAAGGAAATTTCCATTCTTTTTAGATGGCAAATATGAGGAACTGTCCAAGACTGAGGTATTACTAGAGGAGGTTTTAGAACAAATTGATAAATTAAACATTAATAAGTCACCACAACCATATGGTATTTACCTAATTGTTTTGAGGAAACTCAAATATGAAACTGCAGAACTTCTAACTGTGGAATGTAACTACTGTATCACTTAAATCAGCCTCTGTATAATGCCTTTATTAAGCCAGCAGCACCTCACTGGCTGCTCAGTGTTCATGCCCACCACTGTGCCTGCTCCTGTGTTACTTTGTTCTGCTGCTCCTGCCTTGGGTGGCTTTCTGAAAGATATGCTTTAGTCAGCCACAAATTATTGGGCTTAATGCAGGTTCTATGGCCTGTGATATACAGGATATCAGACTAGATGATCTGATAGTCCCTTCTGGCCTTAAAATCTATGAATAAACTAGTCAAACAGCACAATGAGACAAACTTTAGAGACATATTCTTGACAATTGCTTCTTGGAACAACTAGTTCTAGAGGATACAAGAGGCTATTCTTGCCTTAAAGTACAGTGCCCCACAAGAGCTAATTCAAAAAGAGAGAGTAGCTGAGCCACCAAGTAATAGCAACAATAATATATTTAGGTTCAATATCTTTGGGAGAGGAAGTAGGAGTCCAAAAAGGCACACAGTGACACTAAACTTTAGAAAGGGAAATTTCAATATAATGAGGTTTGTCAATACGGCCCTGAAGTTAAAAATAAAGGAAGTAAAAATCCTTAGAGGTGGCAGGTATGCTTCTTGAAAAAAACAACAACCAATGCATCTTGGAAGATACACATATTACTGGAACCAGAATGGAACCAGAAAGGCAAGGATTTTTTCTTTAAAACAGTAGTAGGAAGCCAGGCAAAAGGGAGACTAAGGAAAGCTCTAACATGAGCTCAACTGTGAAGCAGAGAAAGAGAGAAAAATAATAGCTTTAGGGATAATATTGTTTTCCTTATCCTAGTAAAGATTCTTGTGAAATGTGAGAAGAAAACAACTTTTTCTGTGCCTCTTTGCCACTGTCACATGGCAAGTGACATACCCGGAAGGGAAGGAATGAAATGCAAGTGGCACCTTTATTTACTTTTCATTAGGGGAAAACAGAAGAATGATTAAAGACAAGTGGAAGAAAACAGCTCTCTGAGGGCTCTATTCTGCAACAAAGTGTCTCAATGGCTGCAGGTGTTAGAAGCTCTTCAGATCTCTTAAGCTGCATATCTATAAATCCTCTACCTGACTGAGGAGTCTGAGTTTAAGAATCCTGGAAATCTAAGAATGCTCCATTAGATCGTTAGTGCTTTTCCCTCATCAGCAATGAAAAAGAATATGACCTTTCTTACCCCTATTTGCTGTGGGCGAGATTATGAAACTCTCATTCCCTCTGGTACTGACATCAGTGGGCTGGCTTGGATGAGTGACTGCATACCAGTGGGAGTAATGGGTTCACAGTTTAGCTCTGTATGCAGAAGCTGAGTGTTAGAGAATACTGGAGTTGTGTGGGCTACATTGTTTCTCTCGATTGTATGTACACAAAAGCCTTAATACATCATTCCAGTGGAGGTGAATACTGGAAAAAATCTACGCTACCAATCAGACCAGTAAGTCCTGGCCATTTCAAGATTCATCATAGTAAACGCAATTCAGATTAACCAAAGCCACTGAAGTGATAGTGGAAATTGACTTGTGGCAAGAGAGTAAGTAATAATATTTTAAATATAAAAATAATGCTGTGTGAGGTTATTTATTTTTACCCAGGGGCTATGTCCACTGTTGTAACTGATTGTGTACTACTCCAGCTTTACACCCCAAAATTACCTACCTACCTACCTGTGAAGGAAACCATAAAAAAGAAAATTCTGATGAATCCACATAATCGGTTTGCAGGTGGAGGGCTTGGGTTTTTCATGCTCAGGAAACCTGTTGGGTGCAGATACAATTTAATTAGAAATTGGAAAATATTTATTATTGAATAGACCCATAAGAGAACAATCTAAATGACTGGGCACTGCTAAGACAGGATCTTCATGGATATCCTAAAATTCTTCTTTTAAAAAAATATGTCATTTATTCATAGACTTATTCATAGATATTAAGGTCAGAAGGGACCACTATGATCATCTAGTATGACCTCCTGCACAGCGCAATCTCACCCACCCACTCCTGTGATAAACCTCTCACCCATGTCTGAGCTATTGAAGTCCTCAAATCATGGTTTAAAGACTTCAAGGAACAGACAATCCTCCAACAAGTGACCCGTGCACCATGCTACAGAGGAAGGCGAAAAATCTCCAGGGCCTCTTCCAATCTGCCCTGGAGGAAAATTCCTTCCCAACCTCAAATATGGAGATCAGCTGAACCCTGAGCGTATGGGCAAGATTCACCAGCCAGATACCCAGGAAAGAATTCATTTGAGCTGTTATAGAAAGACAAATGTTTCTAATTTTTTAATTTGATGTTTCTTTGGAGGAAAACATAAAACTTATTTTTAATGCTACTTTTTTAATTTAAGAAGGGCACAGTGGTAAAAATGCATGTAAATCTGTTCGGGATTATGAAGAATTTGTCTCTTTGTGCTTGAAAAATCAGGGATGGTTTCCACTCCTACCATACTTCCACTGTGGCAGACAGATAGTAGGAACAGTGTTTCTTTTGTGGAAGAGACAATTTGTACACAAAGCTCCTAGGGAAAAAGAAACAGTGACATAAGAAACCTAAATAATCAGTATTAAAGGATAAGATAAGAAACATACTAATAGGAAACTCTATTGTGAACTATTATCATACTAGAAATCCTTTTTGATAAGGAAAGAATAGACTTGGTCACGGGACTTGCACTTCTATCAGTCATCAGATTGAGACAGAGGAACTAATTCTGCTATGACTTGCACCTCTTGTAAACATTCACACCTGTGCAAAGTGAAGGCGGCATGTAAAATGCCACCAAATCAGTATTTTTCACTCACTTGTACTGGTGGTCATGTCTTGCATGCTCTCTGTGCTCATTTTCCCACGGATGTAAATGACTACACAAGCTGCAAAGAAATAGAGAACCTTACCTAGAGAGTTTAAATAAGTTGGCCATGGCCTTACTTTCAAAGCCAGAATTAAAACTCAGAGTCCTGTGCTCAGTCCACAACTTATAAAAACTATAATATTTCATGGTTGCATGGGAAAAAACCATGGGGAATGACCCTGGAGTCACAGACTATGATGCAGTGAGCTAAAGAAGAAGGGCTGCAATTGTAAGGTCTAATCTTACACACATTTACTGCCAAGCATAGACCCCAAAACATGGAAGCATGGAAGCTTGTGTTTAAGTCCCACTGAAGTCAATGGTTTTCCTTTCTGCTGGAGGACAAGAATCTACAAACAGGTGATAGGAAATCCGATTCTCCAGTGTCTTGCGCCTTCTGTACTCATTTTCCTGTGTGCAAAAAGGATGACCTTTTGATTTGGTAGCATTTTGCACAGGAGTAAGTGACCACACAAGGTGCAAGGCAGTGGAGAATAAGTCCCAGGTATTTTGTATGTATTTCTCCATCACCAAGTAGACCACTCTATACAGCTGACATTCAAGGAGATTTGGGGTCTTAACTTCCCAATCTATGCCACGAGAGTGCCAAGGTTTAGTGTGCTGCTGGTCATTTGTTATTTTAGCAGGATGATTGGTTTATTATATAATTTAAATCTATAAATCACACACAAACTATTATAATAATCTCATAAGAATATTTGTTAATTAATCTCCCACACTAAATGTATTGTACTCTAATAATATGGGTTTAATAATAGATTGTGAACATAGAACTTATTACTTATTTTCATCCAGTGATGAGTTATGAAATTTATATATAACAGAGAAGCTATTTTTTTCCAGGAGAAAAATTGAATAATCAAATGGAGCTCCTCTTCATTCATTGTGTATGGCTACTTAACAGCTAGTTAACAATGGACAATAGAAGGAAAAGATGGAATTCATGCTCAATGTTTGAGCTACTGTTGTTATATCTGAACCGGAGAAGAAGTAGACAGATGGTGACAAAAAGATGAAAAGTCAACTGAGATAGTGAGATTTAAAAGAATATTTAAAAATTTCAAAAGACAGGAAGAAGAAAGAAAACTTTGCTCTGTATTTCTAGCTCAGCTACATTATTAGAGATGGAGAAGAGAAGAGACAATTTTCTTTGCCTATAAATGGTATTTCTCTGATGGACAAGCTCATTCTGTAGATACTTGCATTCTTTCCTCTGTCACTCTTGAACAGGCATAAGTGACCAATGAAATATCAGACGTTTTGAGTCCCTACTCAAATAGTCTTGTAGCTCCTGTTAACATTCTCAGCTGAATGTCATTCCAACTGGAGAGTCAGGATCACTTGGATGGAATGAAATGAAAGAAATGACAGAGTTTCACTTCAGCTAGTTGAAGAGGAGACAGATTCTCAGCTGGTGTAAATCAGTGTAACTCCACTGATGTCAGTGGTCCAATAGATTTTTAGCTACAAAACACAGATTCTAATCTCCTAACAGAGGCTGTCCACAAGAGATACCTTTCAGGAGTAGACCAATATCAAGCCAACAGACAAGACAACAGAACACCAGGGAGGAGTGGGGCATTTGATATTGACTTTTTTTCTTTTTTGTTGAAGAAATAACTTTCCTTGATGTAAATGATTTCTGTTCTCCAAGTGGACAAAGGCAGTCTTCAATTAGATGGGTCTATGTAGTATTCTCTGTGGATAATGAAGTTGGATTTCTTCTTGACCACACAAACTAGAACAAAGTTCTGATAAATGCTGCAGCTGTGGAGGAAAATGTGCCTTTAGTCTAGTAAAAGTGCATGTGGAAGACCATAGGACAACTTTGTAAACAATGCAGCTAGCCAGGAATTGTTTTTGTCAGAAAATGCCAGTCTGTTGAAGCCATTTCTTAGGTTGGGTGGAATTTTTAGTCAGACGGACAACAACCCATAATAGTCAATTGGCGCATTCACCCAGGTTGTGGGACAACTGGGTCCAAGTCCCTGCTCTGCTTAATTCAGGCCCTGGACTTGAACCAGAGTCACCTATATACTGGGCCATTGGCTTTTCTGGTCTCTCTCTCTCTCTCTCTCTCCTCTTCCTCATCCCTTTCAAAAGCTATCAGTTTCATTCTGCATTAGAATGGAAATAAATGCCAAAATGTGACATTTTTTCATGTAATGGACTTCTTGTTTTCTGGCCAACCTTAGTAAATATATTTCTAGGGGGAAACTGTCTCTCTACAAAGGAGGTGGTGTTAGTCTTGAACTAGGCTATGAGCCAGAGTGTCTGATGATCTATATTTAGCAGAGATATAGATCTGCTGAAAACTGGATGGAATATTAGGAAATATGAGGCAGGTTTGACCCAGGGTTAAGTTAAGCCGCAGATCAAGAATCATTGCTTATCCAGTTTTCTGGACAGTGAATGGGTTCACTTCAGCTCTGATAGTATTATTCCGACATTTTTGTTGAGGGTTGGATATAGTGGAAGTTTTCAATAATATAGTAATTGAGTAGGCAGTAGTTCTTTGATCTGGCTCATCCATGTCTTTACCATACATGAGTAAAATACTGAAATTGGGTAGGCTTCACATATTATGGAGCAGTAGTAGCATTTTGTATATATTCTATATATTTATGCAATGAATTTGATAAGATTAAAATTCAATGCAGAACATAAAGTAACCACGTTTTGCACTTGAGACCTGAATTCTATTTCAGCACAGATATTTCCAATTAAAAATAGTGTCCAACTGGGATATTATAACTAAGTTACACATCTACAGCATGTATAACAATAATTGCAGCTAGTCCCAGTATCAGACATATAAATTCTCTAAAGAAGGACGGTATCTCTTAACTAAGAACACAAATTCTTTCCACAATAATAGCCACATCTGTTCCACCTTACTTGTGTATATGGCACTATAACCTTCACCTGAAAGGTGTTTAACAGAGAACTTTTCCTTGCTGAGGCATAACTTCTAGATTCGAAAAGAATGTCCAAGAGAGAGCTTGATCTGTTGGGAAAAGATTGTACTATTCAGACTCTGTCTAGCAGCCTCCATTTGTAGCTGCTATTTCTGACTGATCGAACTTGACCACCACTAACAAAATGGCTGTGAAGTATAGCAATTGTCCTTTACCTTCCTTCTCATTACATGGCCTATTATGCATTAAACTGAGTATACAAAAGTAAACATTACATAATAAAGTATATAACCAGGCACACAAAATGTTTCCTCTAAGACCATTCCAGACCTACATCCATACATTACACAGTGATTACTAATAATGATGTAAATCTTAATGGTTTTGGCCAATCTACATTCCAGCCTCGTATCTACAAAAAATATTTTTTACAGGAAGTGAATATGGTCTGAAACAAGGTTTCTGGAAGCAGCCCCTAGACACAACTTTTCTTATCTTCTCAGGTCCAGCTGAGGGGAAACCAAACAACACATGGATAATTTTTCATTGTATTCCATGAGTCTGATCCAAAGACGTTAAAGGGATTTTTTTCCCCATTGTCTTCAGTAGTCTTTGGATTACCACTGCCTCCCATATGCTTTCCATTTGAAAGTTGGTTAGTATTGGAAGTTTTGGCTTTATATATTTCTTTGAGCATGTGCAGGATAGTTGGGAATCTGCTAATGACCCCAGCAAAAGTCACAACATAGCATCTGTGTTGAATCCAACTATGATTTTTCTTTTACAAAGGAGGAATGTGGTTTTTCTACTGAGGTGGTTGCACAGACATTTGGATGCTAAGTCTACTGAAAGAGAGTGCCTTTGGGCGAACCTGCAAGGGGACTTGACCCATATGTATCTAAGAGTAAGAAAGGCAATTTAGATGTTAGGCCAATGCAGCAAACCATTTCAATTAGTACTGCTTCAATTTTTATGCTTTCAAATATCTCTTAAATAATGGTTACCTTGGGCTGATTGAATCTAATCTAATCTGATTGTATCCAAACTATGGTTCCAATCTAGCCTGCAAAGACTTATGCATTGTACTTAAATTGAGCTGGTTTTGGATGATGGACAGAATAATTCCACTGTCTATTGACTGAAATGTTTCCTTTTGGAGATGAGATGGGCATAAAATGAGTTTTTCTGGGCGTGTTGCCTTCATCATTAGGATAGTGCACAGCATAGACATTGTTTATTCCTAATCATATTGTGTGTAGAAAATATTTGAGGGTTTTGTGTTTGTTTATTTTTAAGAGGGCTACATTTTTGAAAAGTAAATGTACTTAGACTGCATATGCAAAATGGTAATTTTGTTCTCAAAATGTGCAATTTGCTGTTACATATGGAATTTTTTGTTTTGTTTGCCACAGTATATTTCATGCATTGTGGTATATTTCATGCATTGCAGGTGTAGCTTTGTACAAATGTAGCCTGGTAATAAAAGTCCTGTTACATTAAGGTCAGATTTTGTTACTCTTGCTCAAACTGAGTCAAAAGTAGCTCCCATGAATTAAGGCCCTGATGCTGCAAAGATAATACACACGTTCAGTTTTATGCTTCATAAGTTGTCCTGTTGACTTCTATTGGACTACTTTCAATGCATAAAGGAAAGCATGTACATGAAATTTTGCAGGATGGGGCTTACATTAAAATGTAACATAAATGAGGCTGGCATAATTTGGCACTTTTATTATTGAAATGTATCTATAATGCTTTAACCATGAATATACCTTAAAGCTTTCATATACCTTAATGCTGAACTATACAAATATAACTTAAGGTGAAATTTTGGCTTTATACATCTCTACAAACTTGTTTGAAATCCTCAAATTTCACAATTTGTATACACTGGACCTAAAATGTTGTCATATTAAATTGTAATCAGATTCATAGTTTGGGGTCGCACGTAAAAGTATTATTGGGATTCTATTGATAATACCTTGCTACTTTTCAAGTACAAATAATATACCAGAATGTTATAGGTGGGTTTTACAGAAGTATATTCCAATTAACCATCACAGTAAACAGAAGCCATCCTATGGAGAGTTGGCTGATGACTACTCTTGTGAATCCTACTACTTCGAGGGGAGAGCATTTTAATGCAGCACACTGTTCCCTTAGATCTTTTGTACAGAACATTTGGAATTTTGAAGCTATTATTTTTAACCCATCCACAGCTGTTCAAGCTCTTCAACCTTTCCCAGCGCAAAGAGTGCCTCATCTTTATGATGTTCATGTGCTCAAGACCTTGGCTACAAAAACACACCCCTTATTAAGATGGAGGAAAAAATAAGGTGATCAATAGCTATTGAATACAAGCAGCAACACCATCATCAAGGTAAGCAATGCTTGCGCTCAAAAGTGAAGGGTGATTTTACAAGAGAGATTTTATGATTAAGGGCACAGAAACTAAACTTTTAGCCAAATGTGACACTCAGCCCTGGGGCAGGAGGTCATCTGGAGTGACAGATGCTACATTACATTCTGCCAGGTAGATAGCGTAGGAAGTGAACACAGCCATTTCTCCAGATGTACTTTATGTACAGACCTCTTTAGGAATATGATCAGTAAAAATAGCAGGTAGGCTCACTTTAAATTCTGGGACAAGATTCTGTCAGTCACTTTAACATTTAAGCCCTGGTCCTGCAAACACATACATTTATGCACACAAGTGATTGGAATCTGAGGTCCAGATCCAGCAAAGCATGAGTAGGTCCGCTGATCTGAATGGTTTTAAAGTTAAAACCATGCTTATGTGCTTTGTAAGATCAGGAACTTTGCTCTTTAAAAATATCCATCACTGACGTATCTGAGCACAGTCTCTTGGAAATGTGTTGCATTAAATATTGAAATCTAGAGATAGATGTTCAGCTTCTAACAAGAAATATGTCATGGATTACCTTTCAAACCCCGGCTGTATTGAAGATTTAGCTCTAATGGATTAGAGCCCAGATTTTTAAAGGTATTTAGGCATTGTGGCACTCATAGTTGCAACACCTAATTGATTTAAGAGCCTAAGAATAATTTTCAAAAAGGATTTAGGAATGCAGGAGTGTTGGAGTGTTGGCTGTGTGCTCTGGGATGGCAGTATCACCTAGAACAACTCCAATAAGGCATCCATGTTAAACACACAAGATGTAATCATGGCCCCATTGAAGTCAATGGTAAAACTCCCACTGGGTTCAGTAAGGCCAGCATTTTGCCCACATCCTTCGTGCCTCCTCCTAAGATTCTCTAGGTTTATGTGTGTCTTCAAGAATGGCCTGGTGACCTGCATCCTCTTATTTCTTTCATCTGGGTGAGGTGGCCTCTTGTCTCTGTCACCAGTAGCCTTGAAAATATTGCAAATGTGTTGCTATTCTCCACATACATTCATGGGAACACTTCAGACCTTGAATCCAACCTACGTTTGACTGGATTTCACATGTGAAGGAAAATATTTGTACAGACCTATCCACAATCCCACCATAAGTCATTCATAGATATTCTGAAATCAAACATTAGGCTATGGAAAACACTTCTAGGATTCTCTCTGCCTCTGTGTGAATATTCAATAATAAAAATGATACGATATTCCAGATCTCCACTAGTTAATTAAAACACTTCCCTTCATATAATTCTCTGTATTTCATTTGAATATATTTAAATAATTTTTAAAAAATTGCAGAAATCATTTAAAATGAGTAACAAAACCCTAATGTCTTCTGTGTAGTGGCTGCAGATCAGCAGCAAAATTTGCCATTTCAGGCATGGAAAATATACTAGACCCATCATAGCCAGAGCTGTAATTGCCCCAGATCTTCAGCTGGTGTAAATTGGTGTAGCTCCAATGTAGCAAATAAGGATCTGGGTCTGCTTATTTTGGTATAGTCAATACAAAGAATGAGATACTGCCTTCAGTGAAGATCAGAGGCATCATCAAGATGAGAAGCCCATGCCTCTACCCCAAATGCTAGTATGAAGTACTGGAATTCCTGCCCTTACTTTGGCTCAACATATCCAGCTTTGACCATTTCTCCATGGAAGAAGGGAGGGAGAAGCAAGAGACCACCTTCACCTCAGAAAGTCTTAACTGAGAATAAAATCTGCAATACTCTACCCTTGTATTTTTAGGTATTCCTCTCTTGTGAATAGTTCAGGGCATGCCTTTAACTAAGCTAGATTTGCCAAGCAGCATTAGAGTAAAATTGACATAATTCTGGTCCGTTTCACTGCTGCCTGCAGAGTTCTGCATAAAACTGATCAAATAAATATGGCAATTTTGACAGTTTTTTTAACAAATAACTGATTCATAAATTTACTATAGCCCAGCCATCTCTGTTTTTGAAAAGTGGGCAGAGGCATTAGGACTGCCTGTCCCCATGACCAGGAACACAGCCCTGCCTCTGTTTACATTCAGAATGTGATATTCACAATCATATATGGCAGAAACCACTTTTTAGATATAAAGTTAGGTTAGGATAGAAATGTATGATTTACTCCCCATGGCCCCATCTCACTTGGGCATATAATGAGGGTATTTTCAATTTTTGATTCCAGGCTTGGAATTACAAATACTTTTTTATATATATATATATATATATATATATATATATATATATATATATATATATATATATATATTAGAGCTACCTAGGGTATTGATCCAAAGCTCATTGAAGTTGGTGGAAAGACTCCAGTTGACTTCAATGGAGTTTTAGATCTAGTTGTGCTGGATTTATGTGCCAAACTGTATGCCCTCAGATTTGGATATGTTGGCCTTAGAGATTCTATTCTATTCGTTCTACATAATCTTTTAAAAATTACTTCCTTCTAAAGTTTTCTGACTTCAGGAAGACATGGATTTCATTTTGTGGGTTACTGGGCTGTATGGGACTTGCAGTATTTGACTTGAATTCTCAGTAAATTTTCAAATATAGAAATAGTCTGTATTTAGTGTGATATAAAGTTCTATTTGTTTTGTTTTTATTTTTAGTTTACATTCTAGAGTGAGAAACACTAGACACATATGTTAAATGCATTCAAAATCAACTTTAGTTGGAATAAGACCTGAGTGAGCAAAACAGTGTTTCATTCACATTTTGTTCATGTCCACAAACTTTTTTAAATAGTGGGGCATTATCCTAATCTAGTCATCCTGGACACTGCAGGTCACTAGACATACATGGGCACTCTTCTGCTGAGCTGACCTTACCATCTAAGGCCCTGATGTGCCCACATGGAGCCCTTTGTGACATCTTAGTACTCTCAGGGACTTCCATTGATTTTAATAGGATTCTGCATACTAATAAGGATTTAACTTTTAGATCCCTTTGGAAGATCAGGCTCTACATTTTGATATGTTTCAGAGTAGCAGCCGAATTAGTTTGTATCTGCAAAAAAACAGGAGTACTTGTGGCACCTTAGAGACTAACAAATTTATTTGAGCATAAGCTTTTGTAGGCTACAGCCCACTTCATCGGATGCATAGAATGGAACATATAGTAAGAAGATACATATGTACATACAGAGAACATGAAAAGGTGTACCAATGTGATATATGCCATCATGTGCCAGCAATGCCCCTCTGCCATGTACATTGGCCAAACCAGACAGTCTCTATGCAAAAGGATAAATGGACACAAATCTGACCTCAGGAATCATAACGTTCAAAAACTGGTAGGAGAACACTTCAATCTCTCTGGTCACTCAGTAACAGACTTAAAGTTTGGCAATTTTGCAACAGAAAAGCTTCAAAAACAGACTCCAGCGTGAAACTGCTGAGCTTGAATTAATATGCAAACTAGATACCGTTAACTTGGGTTTGAATAGAAACTGGGAGTGGCTGGGTCATTACACTTATAGAATCTATTTCCCCATGTTAAGTATCCTCACACCTTCTTGTCAAATGTGTAAATGGACCATTTTGATTATCACTACAAAAGTTTTTTTCTCCTGCTGATAATAGCTCATCTTAATTAATTAGCCTCTTACAGTTGGTATGGCTACTGCCACCTTTTCATGTTCTCTATCTATCTAACTATCTCATTCTATGCATCCGATGAAGTGGGCTGTAGTCCACGAAAGCTTATGCTCAAATAAATTTGTTAGTCTCTAAGGTGCCACACGTACTCCTGTTCTTTTTACATTTTGATATGTGATTAGTGAAGGTAGCAAACAGTATGGGGAAGATTAACACAAACTGCTTTTTAGAGTGAAAACCAGGACACCTGCATTTGTAGAGGTGGGCAGCTAAGAGGACATTTTTTGTACCGTCATGGAATTAAACCCAGGAGGATTTTAACAGCAGTGGATGGGTGAACGTTGTGCTGATGAAGAAGGCACAGGGTTGTCTGGGAGGACATGGTGGCAACATGTGATAGGCCTACACATGTGCTTAGTCAGCCTGCTGTCAACTTAAACAAAAACATAGTGACAAATGGTAAGTGACAAAAATGATCAAGGGATGGAGGGAACAATTTATGAAAAAAGAACAAAATAAGTATATGCTAGCTCATTGTGGAGGCAGGGAACATAGTCTGAATGAAAAGGAAAATAGGGCTATCGTCTCCACAGTTGTGGCCACAGGATTGGAGGAGTGTTGGGAGCCCAGGTAGCATAGAACTCCCCTGGCTTACCAGTTCTAAATCTGGACATTTTCTAGATATTGGTCCTGTTATGCAGTCTGAAAAGTATGAAGAGTGCTCATTGACAGAGCAGTTTGCTGAGGAAGGAGCTCTCTACTCAGCTATGCTCTCAGTAATTCCTAGAGAGAAAGTGTTCTCCTTTTGGGATGCCGATTTGACTCAGCTCTGACAAGGAAAGTAAAATTGGAGGATAAGGAAAGTAAAAATGAGGGATAATTAAAGAAAGGGAATCATAGAAGGTTAGGGTTGGAAGGGACCTCAGGAGGTCATCTAGTCCAACCCCCTGCTTGAAGCAGGACCAGTCCCCAATTTTTGCCCCAGATCCCTAAATGGCCCCCTCAAGGATGGAGCTCACAACCCTGGGTTTAGCAGGCCAATGCTCAAACCACTGAGCTATCCCTCCCCCCAGAGAGGCCTCATATGGTTGAAGTGTTCTGCTCTGAAACACTAATGGTACGGAAAAAGACTTATTAAAAGGAGAGCTCATTTTATTACATGGACAATGATTTTGGCCTGAAGACTCACTAGTTGTTTGACATCATTACAGAGCTGATGTTCTCATGTTTGTTTTATGGTTTATGTTTAATATGTCACTTAATGGACCCACTGATTATACTTATATGGAGCACATAAAGTTATTTTATGTGTATTGAAGTGCTTTATGGCCCCATACTAGCACTTAGCAGTATTAGTTGCTTGCACTATTAGTGGTTATATCCTTTGACTTCAGGTTGTGAAGTACTGAACAACTGCCAAGCTCTTCTTCCACCATAATGGAGAGCAATCTGGTTGACGCTTTGATTTCCCTGTGTCAGTTTGAAGTGTCAATTCAACTTTGCTATGCCTTACTGCCCCCAGGGTGGGAGGTCCCCAATATTATAAAAAGCATTTATGTTCACTTTTAAATGTAGTGTTGGAGAGGATTTAGTATTATCTTTAGTTTTCTGCACGGATAAAACAGGACTATTAGTTCTAACTCTAAGCTGGGGATGAATCTCAGGTATCTTTAAGGCCAGAGGGATGGCCAGTTCTCCATCTGACTTGGATTCCAACCACAAATATTCAGAGGCAGATCATCCAGATGCAAATCCATAAGCTTAGTTTGCAAATCTTTAGCATTTAGCTACAGCATTTGAATTTCAGAGAATGCTTTATCCAGGCTTAATTCTTTTAATAATACTAATAGTAATACTACTACTACTACTAATAACAATAAAAGGTTTGTAATCCATGTACAGCAGTGTCAAGTAGCAGTTTTATGTATAGCTGCAGGTTATGTGTTCTATTATAAGAGAATTGAGATATGATAGCATAAAAGATTATATAGCATATTGTATCAATAAAAGGATACTGAGGGCAGAAGCCTTTCTGAGATTCCTCTGTTAAAATGAGGTTTTATTACAAAAACTGGTTGGAACTTTATGGCTTTTGCCTCCACTACAGTATTTGAGATCCTTTTAGACAGATATGTGTGTCCATTTTTCTGGAGTCTTTGGAAAATAAGTAATGTAGAATATCTCAAGAAAACTCCACACAGATAATTTCTCTGTGTTTCTGTACCTCATACAACAGTCCTGCTCTAAAAGAAAAAAAAAAGCTCTTATAGTAAAGTAAATAAAAAAACAGACAAACAAAAAGCCCAGTTTTAATTCCATCTGACCACATGATTGGACATTAAAAGCAGAAAAAAATAAGTCAAAGAAATACTTTTGTTTTATTTTGCCCTAGATGTTAATAGTATAGACATAAGCAAATTGACTTTTCAAACCTTGTTTTCACGCCGGAGTTTAGCTGCAATCAAGTACTGTATATTTTCTTCATGCGTGCATGCATCCAATTTACAAATGCACACTTCTAATTGGTGATACATAGCTTCTGGGTCAGGCAAAGGTCTCAGAAAGCAAGATACTCATTAAACAGTTATTTGACATTGTTTTCTAAGAAAGAAAAGAGGAAAAAATCAGGGAAATTGCAATCTTTGTTATTTTATATCAATGAAAATACTGGGGAACAGATTACAAACAAACTGGTAAATCATGCAGAGGCTTAGAAGAGAAGGAGAATAAAAAGCTAATGAACAAACAAAAAAATTAACTAACTTTCACTTGAGGCTGCAGCCTGGCACCAAAAATCAAATTAATTATAATCCTTAGCTCTTGTTTATTGCTTTTCATTTTGTAGATCTTAGAATGCTTTGTAAAGGAGGATAAGAGAAGTATTATTACTATTTTACAGGTGGGAAAACTGAGGTACAGAGCTGCTGTGA
Organism: Lepidochelys olivacea; assembly: GCF_965140295.1. NCBI lineage: Eukaryota > Metazoa > Chordata > Testudines > Cheloniidae > Lepidochelys > Lepidochelys olivacea. Next base: position 68,097,546 of record NC_140411.1, on the reverse strand, counting down.
TTTACCCATGGTCTGGGAACAGAATCCAAATCTCCGAAATATGGTCTGAACTCATAATTCATATATTTGCCTTTTATTTAATAATGCTTTGAATACTGATGTGGGGCCCTGCCAGCCACCCCTTTTCATTTATACTGACATGGCTAAAACTCAAGCAGCTCTAATTTTAACTGCAGCGATTATACATATGGTTCATGACGTACACAAAAGAAGTAGAAGAAAAAAATAACTACCCTTTTTGGAAGGTTGCACTGTAATCCAGCTATATTTCTTAAATTTCAGAACCCTACAACAACAACAACAACAACACAGAGAGAGACAGAGTAGGCAGAGAGGCACAACTCAACCCATCTTGCTACCTGCTGGATCTTTGTAGACTACCTGAGAGGACCCAGATGACACAGCTTCCCTCAGAGCCCCTGAACCTACAAGCAGTACCAGGAAACCCCTCATAATTTACAGTGATCGCTTGTAGTTTTAACACAGTTTTCAATACATTACAGTTATCATGCTAGGAGCTAGGACAAAACCCTAAGGTAGGTGGGCCCGTCTTAATTGATTCCCTTTCTCTCTATCTCTCGCGAGTGCACTCAGGAGTGATTTGACCACGTCACAGGCCAGGATGCTATAAAAGCACGAACAAGAGGATATAGCTCCTCATCATTTCAGGCCATTCATCCACTCTGGGTGCACATTTTTGGTATTGGAAAGTGGTGTTACTCCAAGACAGGTCTTAAGGCAGTTGCCGCTTATAAGTAGAATGTGTGACATGGGGGATATCAAACCAGAATGATCTGAGGAATAATCAGGGGTCAAATAAACTGCCGCTTCTGATCCCTAGTGTTAGGGGGCTTATTCCTTCACCCACTCACTTCCCTGGTCCTTCTCGCATGAACAGAGAGCAACAATACCCAAAGTCCAAAGGTGCAAACAATTCAATGTTTATTGGGGTGAACTTCCAGCAAGCATGATTCCAGTTTCCTTCCTTAGTATCCTCCTTCCCAGCTCTGACACCACAGAGCCTTACACCTGTGTCCCTGTTCCCATTCCTGCCCTTAGCAAAACATGATTCCAATTTCCCCAGCCCCATTCCCTGTTCCCATTTCCCCGTTTAGCAAAACATGATTCCAATTTCCCCACCCCCATTCCCTGTTCCCATCTCCCCCACCCACACACCCACCCCCTCACTTCCTGATTGACTGCAGACTATATAGTAAAACTTGAGTTCTGCTTAGCTATACCTTAACCAATCATTTTCCTGAAATTTAACTAACCAATCCTAACATATTATAACACGATTATGTAACCAATTATATCCCACCACCTGAATTAGTTTACAACCAGCAAAATTAATTATACAGCAGACAGGAACAATCATAGAACCAGACAGAGATTATACAGACAAACAATAGCAAAGTGGGAACTATAGTGACAAAACAATACAAAAGTGAGGATTTCACATCCCAGCTATTGATAAGTGAGTTCTTGCCAGACAGGATGCTATCAAACTAAGTTTCCTTTTACATTTTCTAGGCACTTCCCTTTCTCTGGAGGTGCTAGGCATTATCAGGACAGGATTGTATTCCTAATGGCCCAATAGCACCTTATTTCAATGTGACTATTTGGAATGTGAGGAGGTGACTGGTCGCTTCCCAGTTTATGGCTGCCCCTGCTGCTTAGCCAAAGGCCTTAGCTTTAGCACAGGGCCTCAAACTGTCACAGTAAAAGAAGGCCATTACATGGGCAGACAGTGATTTTGATTCTTTCTTTTATACCTCTATAACTAGCCAAGTGATAAGAATACATCTAAATTCTTAGAGTACAGGCTTTTACCGACAGGCCTGAATATCTATATCCTAACACCTAGTTGTTCCAGAAATGGCTTCATGTAAAATGGTAATTGAGCTCACTGAGCCTCGAAAAATATAGGTCATGTACTAGAGGGGCTAGGATGTTTCTGCATCCCAAACATTCTGGACCTTTCTCCTCTCCCCCATGGTTCATTGGCTTCCTGTGTAGCTTGTGAGGGACTTTCTCTTAAGCTCCAGGAGAAGTAATTACATGACACCAAAGGAAGTAAGGAGGCAAAGAACCCCCTTGGTTAGAAATTCTTTTGGTTCCAAGGCTCCTGAAATTTATCTGAGCTCCATGTACTGAATATCAAACTGGTCACAGACATGACTTGCCCATCACAAGCCCTTTATTCATCAAAAACTATCCAATACTACTCTTGTCATAAATGTCAAATGCTAGAATCCTACTAAACTGGCAAAATTCCTTTATTAGCAATGCAATTATTCCTGATTTACTATAATTAGAAAGTAGGTGTGTATAAATATATAACTGATGATCTCTGTGGACCCATTATTTAGATTCTGCCTGCAAACACAAAATACTGTTTTCACATGCAGTTAAAATCCAGGGTAAATTACATTTTCATCAAATGAATAAAAAAAGCTTTCTTTCTACAGTGGCCACTAACAGTCTGTACGTAGTTATCCCCCACACCCAATGGACTAAATACACTATGGGCTAGATTCACAATGGGACCGAGGCATTGCAACACTGAGATTCCTAGTCAATGAATGGGTGGACATAGGAAACTCAGAATGGGCTCCCCACCTCAGCTAGCCAGTGAGAGATGCCAAGGAGAGGAGTGTGTCTTAAGCCCTGTCCCTCTCAGGGAGTTTGGCACCTAAGTGTGGGCTGGAGGGAGGTGTTTTATCTCCGCTTGTGATGCTCAGCTGCAAATCCTCTCTTGGAATCAGGCGTGGGGGGTGGTGTGAGAATAGCTTCTCCCTGATAACTCTTAGCCCAGTGGTTAAGATACTCACCTGGGATGTGAGAGACCCCCCAGTTCAAGTTCCCTCTTCACCAGAGCGGGAGAGCGAAGAGATTAGAATAGGGATTGACCCCACTCAGGTGAGTGCCCTCAGCATTGAGCGATGGGCTATTCCAATGTGCAGTTCCAACAGTCTGTCCTGTTGAAGATGTTCCGTTTAGGATTAAATAATTAGAGCATTAGGCCAGAGAAAAGGAAAGAACAAATGTCAATGACTCCATAACCTGGTGATTAGAGCCCTTCTCCTGGATGTGGAAGATCCAGAATCCAGTCCCTCTTCAAAGCTCTCTCCCAGTTTCTTGCAGGGAGTGCCTTAGGTGCCTGATGCCAAAGAGGGCTCACAGCTGACAATCCTAAGCAGAGATAGGTGCCCCCTTCCACCTCAGACTTAGGTCCTGAACTCACTAAGGGGATGCACAGAAGTCAGGCAGAGCAATGCCTCTTCCCTGGTTTGTGCATCACATTGGGATGTAGTCATCCGGAAGTCTAGAGTGGATCTGCAGTGCAGAAACATAGATGCCTAGGGAGCTTTTACTGTGAAAACTTAAGGCATCAAGTGAGTTTAGGTGCCTACATCATTTGGTGTTGGGAAAACCTGTGGTGCCTGATTTTGGGATTTAGGCACTTCACAGTTAGTTGCTTAAGTTCCTTTGTGAATCTAGCCCTAAAAGATTTCCTAAATTAACAGTAGTGGAAATTATTCTTTCATTTAGTTTGTTTGCATGTGATCATGCATGTGATCAAGCATGTGATCATGAGAAATGGAGTGGTTCTTTTACATGCATGCCTTTTTAAAATGGGGATCAAAGACAGTATTTTTCATTTCTTTCTTGGGAATCCAGCTGAGGTATACCTCAGATATGCTGATAATTTATTTGCTATTTCTGCCCATCATCTACACTAAGAAGTACTAGAAAATTGCAGTTTTATTTTTGCAGTTTTCCTCCGGCTCTGGAATACACTTGAAAACATTTCAGAAATGAGTGTGATATTTCTAGACATTACCATTTGACACACTGTAACAGGCCATTAGAAGAAACTGACTCACTAGAAGAAACAGTTTCCTCCTCAGATCTTTGACAGGAGTCCCTGCAAGCTAAGTCTACCTGGAATTTAAAAATTTATTCTCAGTTTGTGAGATCCATATATAGTTTCAGGAGTGATAAAGATTCCCAAATTATACAATATAACATTAAAAAAACTGTGGTTATCCTAACACAATTAAATCTAATCACAAAAATGGGATTATCAGTACCATACAAAAGTTGCTTTGCACAAAGGAGTGAGGCTGGCCCATATAAAATTTATACTTAACTATGTTAGTGTGAAGTGTGCCATACTATTCATTCATTTTAATTGATCAGTTATCAATACCAAGTTTCTCACTGAATTTCAGATACCATGAGATTAAAAGTACAGACTCAAAATTTATAAATAATTGTTTTATTAACTGAATTGAAAAATAAATAAGAAATTCCATAAAAATGGGTTGTGATAAATTGTATAGAGTTCAATCATATGAATTTAACATAGGATGTAAACATGCTTTATTATCATTATTTATTATTTCAGGAGTATCTAAACTGTCAGTCAGCATTTGGAGCCCTATTGTGCTGGGTACTTGTGATGGCCCTTTCTCACAGTTGCTTGGTCGCAGAGCACTGCCTAGTGGTTAGAGGTTAGGCTGATGACTTGCAGAGGGGTTGTTGGTAGGTGAGCTAGGGCCCTCCCACTCCACCAGGCTCTGAACCAGGGCCCTTTGAGGACTATCTCTGCCAGCCAGGGAGGATTAAGGTGGGCCCTCTCTGGGCCACTTCCTACCACCTCCCTGCAAGTGTCCCAGTGTTGTAGTCTGGGGTGAATCAGCGTGAGGGCAACTGCAGATGATGCTAAACTGGGAGGAGTGGTAGATACGCTGGAGGGTAGGGATAGGATACATAGGGACCGAGACAAATTAGAGGATTGGACCAAAAGAAAGCTGATGAGGTTCAACAAGGACAAGTGCAGAGTCCTGCACTTAAGACGGAAGAATCCCATGCACTGCTACAGACTGGGGACCGAGTGGCTAGGCAGCAGTTCTGCAGAAAAGGACCTAGGGGTTACAGTGGACGAGAAGCTGGATATGAGTCAACAGTGTGCCCTTGTTGCCAAGAAGGCTAATGGCATTTTGGGCTGTATAAGTAGGAGCATTGTCAGCAGATCGAGGGACGTGATCATTCCCCTCTATTCAGCATTGGTGAGGCCTCATCTGGAATACTGGGTTCAGTTTTGGGCCCTACACTACAAGAAGGATGTGGAAAAATTGGAAAGAGTCCAGCGGAGGGCAACCAAAATGATTAGGGGACTGAAGCACATGATTTATGAGGAGAGGATGAGGGAACTGGGATTATTTAGCCTGCAAAAGAGAAAAATGAGGGGGGATTTGATAGCTGCTCTCAACTACCTGAAAGGGGGTTCCAAAGAGGATGGGTCTAGACTGTTCTCACTGGTACCAGATGACAGAACAAGGAGTAATGGTCTCAAGTTGCAGTGGGGGAGATTTAGGTTGGATATGAGGAAAAACTTTTTCACTAGGAGGGTGGTGAAACACTGGAATGGGTTACCTAGGGAGGTGGTGGAATCTCCTTCCTTCAAGGTTTTTAAGGTCAGGTTTGACAAAGCACTGGCTGGGATGATTTAATTGGGGATTGGTCCTGCATTGAGCAGGGGGTTGAACTAGATGACCTCCTGAGGTCCCTTCCAACCCTGAGATTCTATGATTCTTCTCCTGGGCCAGCTCAGTCCAAGCTTTCCCCTGCTCGGGTAGTCCAAACAAAAATAAAGGGGCTCAATGCAGTCCAGAGTTCATATGAGAGGAGAATGCTTCCCTCTAAGCTGTCTCTGCAGGAGGTCCTCCCTTCCCACAGGGAGGGGCCTTTAGGTAGTTGTTTTGGGAGAGATTCTGCCCTCCCTCAGCACATCTCGCTGGAGCTGCTGGTAGCAGGTCTGGAAATGATTGTTCTGGAGGATTCTTGCTAGAGGCATCTGTCTGCATGTCCACCCTGATAAACAACTCTGTAAATCCACCCTTCTGGAAGTGGAAGGCTACATCTCTATGATGAGAACTAGTGGTTATGGATTTTATGCTTGAGAGACATTGACAGGTAAAAGGAACTTTTCCTTTATTCTGCATTATTCCAGGAAGGTGATTTTGGCACTGGCATGGATCTCTCAATTCTTAATAGAGATCCATTCTCAATTTTCCATTCAAGCTTGGTCAATTAAGAGATTGGGGCTATCTGTGGCAGTTCAACCAAAAACAATCCTAAAACTTGACATTTAGAAATGTCGTATAATGACATAATAATATGTCAATATTACTTGACATATTATTTTAATTCATAAATACCTTCCCAGCTAATTCCTTGCTAAAGTGATTTTCACACAGCCACACACAAATGTCACACATTAAACCAAAAATATTCATTTAATGGCTCAAAGTGACTTGTAATATATATATATATATTAAAACTCACCAGTAGGTGTAACCACAGTTAATTTGTAAACTTAATATTAGTTTGCTTTTATGTTGTCCTACCCAAAAATTTTAATGATGACTCTTTCACTTATAATGTAAAATTAGTTAATTCAAGCCTCTTTTTCCATGAGAAGCTGTCAGTTTCATGCAACACCACAAATGCTCTGTTATGTGAGAAAATGCAAGAATGCCTACAGATTTTTCAGATATCATCTCTCTGCATGTAAACGTGATTTCTCCTAAACTGTGCTTTGCTGAAAGTGTAATAAATGTTTCAGTCTCAACACTGTAATTTTTTTCCCTCAAGATTTATCTATAGTTCCTTGGGATGAAACTTTTTAATGAAACACAAGTAGGTGTTCTGTAATTAACTCATATTCAACTTTTTTTTTATAACTTGAGTATGTACTCTTTGAGAAGCAGTAAACTAAAATGACCAAACATGAATTGGGAGAAAGGAAATATGCATGTAAAAGTATTTGCAACTCCTCAGATGGATCTGGCAGTTAGGTAGATTTCTCCATCTTGGTTTGCATGGTCTCTTTCAAAATTGAGCTCAAAATGCTATTATTATAGTAGTCTTCTTGTTCTGATATCAGCACTATCTTCCCTTAGAGACTGAAACACCTTATTATCACTCTTTCTTCTTTATCTTGATAAATTTTTGTTATCAGTGGAAGAGGCCATTAGTTTTCAGCAAAGTAGATTAATTCTTGATCTCCTATCCTGTCCTAGTGTTTTCAGCCTGGGGAAAGCCATTAACTGAAGGATTCTTTTATTCATCTTTGATGGGTGGTCCATTGCCTGGTTCCCTTTTATAAAATGGCAATTGCAGCCAATTAGAATACCAATTCCACTTCATGAGAAGAGCTTCTGTGGACCCAGTGGAACACAAGTGATGCTTCATGCATAATCTTTTCACAGTCCAATAAAGAATCAGGACATTTCAACTGACATAAAACATAAAACAGCTAGCTTTAATTCCCAAAACCCGAGGTCACAAAATTTGCACAAACTATTGTGTTAAATCATATAAATTCTATTTTTAGTATTTTACAATTCAATTAACAAATGGAAGCATCTGCTGGATTTTCCTAGATATGCCCTATTTTGGCATCCACAACTCCCCAATCTGTGTAACTTGAGTATAATTAATTAGGAGTTCTGTAGGCCCCACAGCATTCTGTAACAACCCCAACTAACATGATGCAATCCTTTGCTTTTTCTTATTTTGTAGTGTCTCCTCTTTGCAACATTCATTTTGAAGCTTTCTGGTGTTATGTGTAAAGTCTCTCCATATTCATACCCTGATGATTTTATAAATTTATCGAATCAGTCCATTATACAAGTAATATAAATTCACTTGAATCAATTCACTTGAATCATATCTGGTTAATATCCTTTTATACCTTTGCTTATGTTCTGGAATTACTTGTCTGTATACATTTAATCAAGCACATAACTAGCTTCTTTGGCCTTTCACCTCCTTTTTACATCCTCAGGTTGGATTTACCTTGGGTATTTTTCACTTCAGATTGGCTTTGCTACAAAATTAATTAAGAGTTTCACCTGGTCTTTAATATAACATAGACTATAGTTTTGATACCTTTGTTCATTATGTCTCAAGGATGTTCATTAATCAAAATTTAATATTACATAGGCTATCTTGTTATGGTTACTTAGCAACAAAACTGTGTCTTAAATTCTGTCACTGTCACATCACAGAATCTGTGCCTGGAATAATTTGAATAGCCATAAACCTGTAAATGTGTTAAATCTGTATAAAACATTTCAGATGCAGCAATACTTTGAATCAATCCTATCCTATCCAGGTTCTTATGTTGTTTATACTGCCCTCACCACCAGTATCTGAGTACCTTCCTGTGCATTAAGCAGTTGTGACTTACATCTGTCATGTTTGGTTCATTAGTTGTCTCATCCTCTCCCCCTGGGGAGAGTTGTGTGTGCAGTGTAGGGCTTTGTTTTGTAAGGGCGTTTTTCTTTTTAATTTCTTATATGTACACACTGCTATGCATTTGTATTAGAGAAGATAGGTTGAAGCAATGCACCTTGCACTTGGAGCAGAAGGGGGTGAGGCTTTATAATGGTCCTTAGTTCCAGCTATCCTGAAGAAAAAATATGGAAACTATCTTTTGTAGCTATGTTTCTACTGGACCTGGTCTCACATATTAATTACCATTGATGATTATGTTATTATTAGTGTTTATTTTGAGAATGTTCTTGTTTCCTTGGTCTTCCCCCTCCCCCGTTTCATGTTCTTATTTTCTACTGAGAATTTTATTCATGAATTCACATTTGTCAGAATTCAAATTAGGCAGTTCACATTATATGTCAGCTTTCATAATTTCATTTTTGTGATATCTCTTGTAACTTACACCCCATTGCTTTGTAGACAAAGGTTGAGACTGAAATACCCCAAACCTACTGTGACATAGCTCCGACCTTGTCTCAGTGGGTCTCGTGCTTCCTGGCGGATTACGCTAGCCTCAGAGGCTCACTGTGACCCTCCACATAACCCTTCTCTCTCTAGAGGCACAGGTCACAGCCTACTGAGCCATTTTCATCATAAGCCAGCAAGGGAGGTGAGGAGAAGCTATCCTCTGCCGCGCAGTCTCTGCTGTCTCCCAGTCTCAGTGATTAGTTGGGGAAGGGAAGGGGGAGCCCAGGCCCGACCTCTACTCTGGGCTCCAGCCCAGGGACCCTGATAGTAGCAGCTCTTGGCAGCTGTCTTTTTGGAAACAGGATGAGTGCGATTCCCTGGGCCACTTCCCCACAGCAGCCCCTACTTCCTCAATATCTACATCACCCTTAACTCAGGGCCTCCTTTCTTGTGCCTGATAAGGTTTGTATTGCTCCATTTCTCTAGCAGTATGGCTCCATTCTACATCTCCTGACACACACCCCACCTAACTAAGTGGGAGGCTTTTAATAGTTTCAGACAGCCCCTGATTGGCTTCAGGTGCCCCAATCAACCTAGCTGTCTCCACTGCTTTCTGGAAGGATCTTAATTGGCCCAGGTGTCTTGATTAACCTGGAGCAACTGCCATTTGGTTACCATGGTAACCGAGATTTGTTTAGCCGGGGGGCTAACATGCCTGTTTCTCTCTACTTTCCTACAGCCATCTGGCCTTGCCCCGTCACACTACCTATTGAAACATTGCCAGATAGTGTTTCCTAGTCATATGGCTAAGTTAGTTACTGAAAGACTTGCAAGTACCAGAAGGGAACACACAATCATTACATTTTTTAAAAGCATTGGAATACATTTTTCAAAATCACCCAAGGCGAGGTTTAGTGTAGAAAAAATGGTGTATGTTGACATGTTGAAAACATTTTTCTTAGTATAGACATGGCCTAACTGACTTAGGAGCCTAAGTCCATTGACTTCAGTATTCTAGAAAAATATTATCCCATGCATGATGGGGTATATAGAACCCACACACATAAGGTAGATGCCAGAGGGACCCTGCTAGTAGGGCTAACCTTGCCCCTCTGGTTCTGTCAATCTTGTATGATCGGAAGGCTGACTTTAAAAGGGAGGAAATTGCAGTCATCAGGGTAGGGGAGGAACAGGATTGCCCTAAGTGACACACTACAGGAGTGACTCTTGAAGCTGTAGAGGGAATTCCTAGCCAGGGAGACTTTCACACTGACCTTGAGGAGACTTCAGCAGTCTTCCAGAGTGAGATGGAAAGGCTACGCCTGACCTAGAGGCTCAGCCAGAGGGATTTCCCCAACCCCTCCCTTTGAGGGTGCTGGATTGTGGGCAGCACTGTAGACTTCATGCCCCCTTCTTTGCTGGGGCAACAGAGAAGGAGTATCTCCAAATATAATGGGGTTTATGATTTTCATTTTGATCCCCCATCTGATCAGACTTAAGAAGGCCCACAAAGGGTAGAGCACCTCCCTTGCACATAGCAAGGAAGTGGGGCTGTGCTGGGACCACCTAGTGTAGATAACGGTGTGTGCTCAGGTCCTCCCACCCTCCCACTATTACCCCTATGTGTTTTAAAAACTGATTTAAAAACCTGGGTGAGGGACACTAGTAATACTGCCTTTTTCCTTCCTTGTACATGGTTTCTTTGTGTATTGCCTGAACCCTTCTTTTTAAAAAGATATTGACCCAAATCTTGGGTGTGGCTGAGCTTTCTTTTGGTGCAGGATATGAAGAGGAGGAAAAACGGTCTTTGTAACTCCATGATTCTAACCTGAGTTTGGCCCCAGTGCAAATTAGAACAGCAGCAGAAGGAATAACCTGGCCCAGAGTTGTATTAAAGCTAATGGATAATGTGCATTTTAAATATTTAAAACCCTACCATGTTGGTGATACAAGAACATTTTTGTATTCATACTAGGACTATATGAAACTAGTTCTTCCAGTCTTCCACAATACTTCCAGAGACTGCTGCTGAGATAGTATTTATCCAACATGCCCCTTACTTTGGACTGTGCCTTAAATGCTTTGTGCGGCCCATATAATGTTGCAGAAGGAAAACATACATCGAAGAATATACAGGAATTTGAAAAATGACACTGCAGTCTAAAATGACTCTGCAAAATAAAGTCCAATGTATTTACCATAAAAGAGAATAGTGAATCAATCTAGAGTATAGCATATAATTTATCAACATTAGCCTTGGACGGTGCATCAAGCACAGTATGATTGATTTAAATGTGTAGATCTTTAATGTTTTGAACAGGTGGCCAACTTATAACAACAGTTAAAACTTTTATAGCATCTTATCATGCTGAGGAAGCTCATGGTGTTTTAGAATTACATTAAAATTAAAATTTAATCTATCCTGCAGAGTTAATAATTAGCTAATGTCAGTGAAAAGTCAGTGAAAACTAATCAGTCTTTAAGTGTAGACTTAAATAAGGGAAAAGTAGGGATGTCATGGCAATGAATTTCCTCCAAGTAGATGCAAGGTAGTTGAAAGAGCAAACACCTTGAGTGACCTTACAGGAGGGAAGATTTAGGGGCCCATATTAGTTGACCTCTTCTACCCTCCAGTAAGGAGATTCAAACACAGGCTTTGTCCTTGTTTGCATAAGGATGGGGAGTTCAAAATATGTTTGAAAAGCTAATTGTGGCTTTTTAATTGTGCCAACAGCTGCATGTTCACTCTCTCTTTAGTGAAGAGAGATGGTAGTCTGAAGAGGAAGGATAGTCCTGCTTGCTTAGGCTGTGGGGCATGTGGATTCAGTTCCCTACTCTGTCACAAATTTTCCCTGGTCAAGTCATTTCCCCTCTCTGTGCTTCAGTTGCCTATCTGAACAAAGGGGGATCTTCTTCTTCTTATGCACAACATGACTCAGCTGACACGTAACTAGGATACATCACTGAATGTGGTCCGCTGGTTGGAGCATTAGCTTCCCTGGCCTGGTCTAGGTACTGACAGGGAGTGCGATGTGAACGCTGATCCATGTCCCCCAACAGGGGGATAATTATACTGGAGTGTTGTGAGAGTATATGCCATAGAGAAGAAAGAGAGTTCTGATGAATAAACTTGCTTTTGTTTAGCAAAGAGACAAGCGGAAGAGAATCTTATGGTTTTATGCATTTATTATTGGGGAAAAATATGTAAATGTACATGCAGATGAAGTGTAGCCCTCTGGTTCTTGTCAAGCTGCCAATGTGGGCATTAGTGTTGCAAAGTTTGGGCACCCTGTAGGGCTTTTATGTCAGCCTAAGCACCTTCTTAGTATTATAAAACTTGACTGATACGTGCAATTAGGTCAAGATTGAGGTCAGACCAGTGAACTGCCTCGTGCCAGGATTCTTGACGATAGGGAATGGCTATACACAGAACTATCAAAGAAGAACAAGAATGTATTATTAAAGAGATGATTGAAACCAGCAATCAACACTTAAAAATTCTGGGATGTTTGTACTTCTGTCATCAAGACAGAACAGTAGAAGCAGAGCAGGGTTTATCTTCAAACCTTACATTGAAAGAGAACCAAAATAGGCAGAAATACTATTCATTTTCCTGGTTTGAATACAAAAGTGTTCATGCATCACCTCTGTGATAGGATTTAAAATGCACATTATCCATTTGCTTTAATAACTTTGTCATTGGTTACATATAAATTAAATAACTTTAGTTGTGTTTTAATAACTGCATTATGTAAGAAATAAATAACTTTAGTTGTGTTTTAATAACTGCATTATGTAAGAAATAAATAACTTTAGTTGTGTTTTAATAACTGCATTATGTAAGAAATAAATGTGGGTGCCATGTACATGCCAATCACAATGAGAGACCAGCAGATAACATGTTAAACTGGATAAGACTATTTGTATCAATTTTGTCTTTTGAAAAGGCATCTATAGCAAATTAAATTAAAATACTTATTAAATGTCAGAAGTTCTAATAAGTGACTGATAATCTAATTAATGTGCCATGTGGTAATTTTAAAATGTTAATTAATGCCTCAAAACTCAATAAGTGGTACTTGACCTATTAATTTATATCAGACAAAAATACAATAATTGTCTCCTAAATAAAATGCTTATAGCACTTCATTTAAAGTGTTACCATATAGTGTTGACATAGTGGCAGGCTGATTTAACAGAAGGCCTTGACGTAGGGATAAACTATGAACTTTTGCTTCCTGGGTTGATGGAGAATAAGAATTCTAGCTTTCTTGTTTTCTTCTAAAGTTATATGGTGAGTTCATGGTCTTGAATGGAAGGAATTATGATCACAGGCTAGAGCATGCTGTAATTTAGGCAGTCAATGTGCAAATGTATCCATACAGCTGTGCCAATGCACATCAGACATAAATTGCAATATGACCACTGTCTCAGTCCTGGGTATCCCTTAGGTATATTGGAAATGATGATGTGATGGGGATGAATTTCTGTTACTTACTGAATCAGACCACCAAAGTATTGGCTAGAGAGGAAGGATAGTCCAGAGCTTGCAAGTTATCCTTAAACTTGGGCTGACTTGGATTCAAACTCCTTCTCTATCACTAACTTCCTGTGTGAATTTAGACAAATCACTTACCCTATTTGCACCTTGGGTCCTGCACCTCTAAAATGGGGATAAGCCTGCCCTCTTTACAGGGGCATTGTGAAGATAAATATATTAAAATTGCCTGGTGCTCAGATACTGTGGTAATGGTGGCCATATAAAGCCTCAGATTTCCATTTGTAACTAGAGATGAGTGACATTATTCATTGTGAAGAATTACATTTTTCTACTTGCAGAATAGTCACACAAGTTTATTATTTCCTCAGATTAATCTCTTACCGTCGCTGAGTAATTTTTATTGCACTTTTTTATTTTATGGATTCATGAGCAGTTTGATGTCAGTATTCAATACCAGAAACCCATTATTTAATGAATACTGATTTTTATACAACTCCCTTTTTATCTGGAATTATCGTTTTTTTTCTCCTCCAGTCCAATAGTCAGTTATTGTATTTCCCATGATTATGAGAAACTCTCATTTTACAAATTTTTGGTCCTCTCCGGAAACTTTTGTAAAAACAAGACTATCAGATTTTTTTTCTGTGTTGCTTAGGTATGATTGTGTGATGGGGTGTACTCCTTACACTGACCCTCCAAGAGCCAAATTAGGCCAAGTGGGCCCAGTCAGCCAATTATGGGGAGATTTGGGCTGGAGAAAGCTAATTAGAAGAAAGCTCACCTGTGAGGTAAGGGAGAAGGAAGGGGGAGAAGAAGCGTTGTAGGAAGGAATCCAGGGGTGAGAGCAGTAATGTTGGTGTAGATTCAGATCTTAACTTTTCACTACAGGGCCCTGAACTGGAACTCAGAGTAGAAGGTGGGCCGGGTTCCTTTACCAGCCGCTGCAAAGTGGTGTTATTAAGGGAAGTTGGTATGAAGACGGCTGCAGTCACTGCTGAAGTGAAATATTCAGGGCAGCAAGTATGAGGATTGCCAGATGCTGCTTGTGGAAAGGGCTTTAAAAGATAATTTTAGAAGGGGAAACCACTGAATGACCTGGCTAGACGGAAACATGGAAATCCTGGACGCCCCATCATCTCAGGCATTGGCACCCTGACAGCAGGATTGTCTGGCTATGTAGACTCCCTCCTCAGTCCCTACGCTACCAGCACTCTCAGCTACCTTCAAGACACCACTGACTTCCTGAGGAAACTACAATCCATCAGTGATCTTTCTGAAAATACCATCCTGGCCACTATGGATGTAGAAGCCCTCTACACCAACATTCCACACAAAGATGGACTACAAGTCGTCAAGAACACTATCCCTGATAATGTCACGGCTAACCTGGTGGCTGAACTTTGTGACTTTGTCCTTACCCATAACTATTTTACATTTGGGGACAATGTATACCTTCAAATCAGCGGCACTGCTATGGGTACCGCATGGCCCCACAGTATGCCAACATTTTTATGGCTGATTTAGAGCAACGCTTCCTCAGCTCTCGTCCCCTAATGCCCCTACTCTACTTGCGCTACATTGATGACATCTTCATCATCTGGATCCATGGAAAAGAAGCCCTTGAGGAATTCCACCATGATTTCAACAATTTCCATCCCACCATCAACCTCAGCCTGGTCCAGTCCACACAAGAGATCCACTTCCTGGACACTACAGTGCTAATAAACGATGGTCACATAAACACCACCCTATACCGAAAACCTACTGACCGCTATTCCTACCTACATGCCTCCAGCTTTCACCCTGACCACACCACACGATCCATCGTCTACAGCCAAGCTCTGCGATACAACCGCATTGGCTCCAACCCCTCAGACAGACACCTACAAGATCTCTATCCAGCACTCTAACAACTACAATACCCACCTGCGGAAGTGAAGAAACAGATTGATAGAGCCAGAAGAGTTCTCAGAAGTCACCTACTACAGGACAGGCCTAACAAAGAAAATAACAAAACACCACTAGCTGTCACCTTCAGCCCCCAACTAAAACCCTTCCAACGCATTATTAACGAGCTACAACCTATCCTGAAGGATGACCCACCACTCTCACAGATCTTGGGAGACAGGCCAGTCCTTGCCTACGGGCAGCCCCCCAACCTGAAGCAAATACTCACCAGCAACCACATACCACACAACAGAAGCACTAACCCAGGAACCTATCCTTGCAACAAAGCCCGTTGCCAACTGTGCCCACATATCTATTCAGGGGACACCATCACAGGGCCTAATAACATCAGCCACACTATCAGAGGCTCGTTCACCTGCACATCCACCAATATGATGTATGCCATCATGTGCCATCAATGCCCCTCTGCCATGTACATTGGTCAAACTGGACAGTCTCTACGTAAAAGAATAAATGGACACAAATCAGATGTCAAGAATTATAACATTCATAAACCAGTCGGAGAACACTTCAATCTCTCTGGTCACGCGATTACAGACATGAAAGTTGCGATATTACAACAAAAAAACTTCAAATCCAGACTCCAGCAAGAGACTGTTGAATTGGAGTTCATTTGCAAATTGGATACAATTAACTTAGGCTTGAATAGAGACTGGGAGTGGCTAAGTCAGTATGCAAGGTAACCTATTTCCCCTTGTTTTTTCCTAGTCCCCCCCCCCCCCCCCCGGATGTTCTTGTTAAACCCTGGATTTGTGCTGGAAATGGCCCAACTTGATTATCATACACATTGTAAGGAGAGTGATCACTTTAGATAAGCTATTACCAGCAGGAGAGTGGGGTGGGGGGAGGTATTTTTTCATGTTTTGTGTGTATAAAAAGATCTTCTACACTTTCCACAGTATGCATCCGATGAAGTGAGCTGTAGCTCACAAAAGCTCATGCTCAAATAAATTGGTTAGTCTCTAAGGTGCAACAAGTACTCCTTTTCTTTTTGCGAATACAGACTAACACGGCTGTTACTCTGAAAAGAGGAAACTGCAGCTTTTGGAGTGAGAGGCCACAGGATGAGAAAGAGACAAAGTGACAGAGTGCAACTGCAGAAAGGGGTGTTGGCCTGGCAGAGCTAATCCCCAGAACCACCAGGAGTAGTTGCCATCCAGTGATGAATAGGGCAGCCCCATCAAAAATTGGTTAGATAGGTTATATGGTACTGTTTCTTTTTCATTATGGCAGTGGTTCCCAAACTTGTTCGGCCGCTTGTGCTGGGAAAGCCCCTGGCGGGCCGGGCCAGTTTTTTTACCTGCCGCGTCTGCAGGTTCAGCCGATCCCGGCTCCCAGTGGCCAATGGGAGCTGCTGGAAGTGGAGGCCAGTGTGTCCATCGGCCCGCGCCGCTTCCAGCAGCTCCCATTGGCCTGGAGCAGTGAACCACGGCCACTGGGAGCCGGGATCGGCCGAACCTGCGGATGCGGCTGGTAAACAAACCGGCCAGGTCCGCCAGGGGCTTTTGCTGCACAAGCAGCGGAACAAGTTTGGGAACCACTGCATTATGGGATCTATCCTGATAAGCATATTCACATGTGAAAATTTCAAATCTGGCTTCTTTGAATATTTGCTGATGTGAGTTTTCAGATTCACTTTCCAAGAACATTTAAGTTGGAATTTGACTCAAAGGTTCAGGTCAATCCTTACTTTACAAGAAGCAGTTTGTTTTTCCCTAGGTTTATACAGCTTTTCAGTATGGCCCAGTTCTGTACTATTCTGAGTTCTTGTTATATAAGTTGTTCCATTGAAGTCAGCAGGGCTGCTTGCATAGTAAATCTCTACTCAAGATGAGTAGGAGTATGAGAAACAGGCCCTATTTGAACTTACTGAATGAATGCTGAGATACAGCATATCAGTGCAGTACAAACTAAATTACAGAAGCACACACATAAAATAATTTTCTAAGTTAAGGATCTCTATTAACATTATTATGATAGTATGAGACACGTTCCAAGTTCCTATCCCTGTTGGAAACATTCTCTTTCCTGGAGTGGTAATGTGTGTTGGCTCCCATACAAAATTCCCTATAATTTCCTCTTTTTTTTTTAATAATTACCCTTGATACAACACCTCTGAACATTCAAAATGCTTGATTGCCAAACAAAATATTGTAAAAAGGATGCACTGTTAAAATGTAATAGGCTTTCTCAGCTGCAAAATATCACAACTGAAGTCAATGGAGTTGCACGGGCATAAAAAAGGTGTAACAGAGTGGGGAATCAGGCCCTCAGGTAGCATCATCCATGTTAGGAAATAACTGCTCTGAACAACTTTGCATTGTTTGAGTCACTAGAGGATCAGCTTTTTAGAGACAACAATAAAATTAATTCCTGGCAGAGATATGTGCCATGATCATAACTTTTGCAATTATAGCAAACAATGGTTGTTTTGCCTGGATTGGTGTCCTTGGAGTTATGACCTTGTGTCACTGAGAGAAGCATTCAGCAGTGTCAATGACTTACACTGGCAGACCTCCCCTGTAAGGAATCCTAAACAGTACAGCCACCAGTAGCAACAGCTACTAATGGAAAAAAATGCAGAAACAAAACAATCTCACCGCTGTCCCCCAGTCACTAAAGGAAAAATGGAACATTCAAAATAATAAGAGTTTAAGTTAATTCTAAAGTTCCTGAATCACCTGTTGGCTACACTGGTGTAAATAAGGAGTAACTTCATTGAGGTTACTGGTGTACTATTAGTGTAAAAAAGATGAGAATTAGGACCAAAAGGCCCAGATCCTCAAAGGCATTTAGGAACCTAACTCTCA
Organism: Lepidochelys olivacea; assembly: GCF_965140295.1. Taxonomy (NCBI): domain Eukaryota; kingdom Metazoa; phylum Chordata; order Testudines; family Cheloniidae; genus Lepidochelys; species Lepidochelys olivacea. Next base: position 68,079,507 of record NC_140411.1, on the reverse strand, counting down.
TTGAAATCAATGGATGTTAGGTGCCTATAACCTTTGAGGATCTGGGCTAAAGTATTTATTTTTGGTATCCTTTGATCAATAAACTAAGTTTATCTAACCACATGCAGGAATCTTTCTAAAACACAAGATATGGATTAACCATCTATTTTTTTTCTATTTGTTAGTAGGAACTTGTATTACAAGTCTAATTCAGACCCTTCTAGACTTTTCCTTTTTCAAGCAGATGGGAGTTAAATTAATTCACATAGGCCTGAGCAAATTCTAAAAATGCTAGCCTCAGGCTAGCAACTTTCCTGAGGCTAGCAGGAAAGAGTTAATCCTTTTGTCTGAGAAGGAGCACAGTTGTTTGCAATCAGTGAAAAGAATTTGAGAGCAAAGATATTCAGTGAGGGTGGGGGCTCCGTGACTGGCTGTGAGGAATATATAAAGTTGAGCTGTAGGGTTGGTCTGAGAGTGACTAGGAAAGACCTGAGGAGTGTTTCTGCAAAGACTAACCAAAAAAGGCAAGTGCTTGGCAAAGAGAAGCGTCCAATGCTCTGGAATGGAGTCCCCTACTCAGAGTTGGGACAGGAGCAAGATTAATTGGAAGTCTTGCTAGGGAGATGCTGTGAAGCCCTGATTCAAGGGTGGTTATGAAACCTGACTGAAAGGGCAGGAAGGGATATGGGAATCTTGGATACAAGAGTGAATACTTTATTGTTTAATACCCAATAAACCAGTCCCTGAAGGAAGAGACTTCAGATAAAGCAGCATAAGCTATGTAGTAAGAATAATACAAATGGATGCCACTAGGGACTGATCTCTTTCTTCTTTCTCCTGCTCTCCACTTCCTGTGGCATGACTGCTCCTTGACAAATCTGCTGCGAGAACTATTTGACAATCTTTCAACTTTTGTTATGGGAAAAATCCCCTTTTCAAGGTAAAAAGAACTCTCATGGAAAATACTTGTTTCTTTTGACACTTTTTTGATGAAAAATCAAAAAATACTTGGTTTATATTTTTATCTTACTTTACAAAAACTGAGTGTATAAAACAGCATAAAAACAGGAGGTAGTAGTTGGTGCTACCAAATAGAGCAACCCGACGCTGAGCCTGTTCCCTTCTGTGTTATTGGATATAAGAGATTCTTGGCATGAGCTACTGTTGCTGCAGTAAGCTTAGGCAATTTTTATGATTAATGTTTTTTGGGTTGCTTGTTTACATGAATTGGGGTTACTTCAATGACACCATGGCAATTTACACCAGCCAAGGGGCTGGCCCATATGATTAGCCACACCTGAACTAATCAAAGAATATTTCTATTTACATATACTTATTTATTGGCAATTACTACAGTGTACTGGAACCTTTTCCCCAAAGACTTATTCTTGTATTGAAGAGTACTGAGGAAATGGTTGTGGTGGTCAAATACCTGCAACAGAGGCTGGCAACTACGGAACAGGTCTCGCAGAAAAAGTTGAAGAGGGAGAAAAGCAAAGTTGGAAAAGGAAGAGTTGGTTGGAGTTTCAAGTGGAGCTCCTGGAAGATGAGAAGATGGGGTTTGATACAAGGATGGGAGCCCTCCAGTATGAAAGAAACTTCGACTAAGTGGAATGCAAAGGGTAAGAAGCTGGACAAGGGTGCACACACATACCCCTAGGCTGACACTGTCTTGAGAGGGAGGGGTTGTGATGGGGTGTGTAAACCCCACACGGTTAAGCATGGTTTAACAGGAGTCTGAATCCAACTAGGCCACAGAGTGGCACCTGGAGCGTTGTGAGGCATAAATAGTGATCAAATCCATCTAGAGATGACCTGGGTCTACATAAAAGATGAACAGGGACATGGAAGAGAGGCCAAGAAAGAGACCCAAGTGGGAGATAGCTGGGCATTTCCTCTCTTGGGTTGAAGGCTGAGAGAAGCCTGGGAGATTTTGAGCCAGAACTAGAGGGGTCTGAGCCAAGAGAGCCTGTGAAACACTATAATAAGAGCAAGAAAGATAATTGAAAGCATTGAACTGATCCCCAGCAGAAGTCCTGAGGAAGAAGGGGTTGCCTGGGAACAGCAAAGGAAGCTAAGGGCTTCAAGGAGCCTGACAGAGGGAGGGAAAATGCTGGGTGCACACAATTTTAAGGTTAAGGCTACAAGAGATGGTGATTCTGACTGCAGCAGGCCCAAAAGAGGGTTCAGTACAGAGCTCTGAATGAAGAAGTACCAAGATAGTGGGAGATGAGGAGTTCTCAATACAGCAAGCCCAAGATAGGGATTGGTAAAGCTGAGTGGGACTAGAGATACTTGAGATTCTTTGAGTGGCAAAACATTGAAGATCCCTACTATGGACCTGTGGGTCTGAGTAACCCCCAGAAAGGGGATGAAAAGACTGAACTTTGGGTATTGTTTTAGGTGAACTTGGGACCGTAGTACTTCAAAAGGGGTGTGGAACTAATCCATGACCTGGCCTTAGGACTGAACTGAGAGAAGAGATAGACCGCCTGAAGGACCAGAGTGTCCTCTGATGGGGAAGCTAGAGAGGAAAGATCCACTATGCTATGCCCAGCCACAAAGGGTGAGTCCAATCTTCTACTCCATACTAAAGTGGACCCCCAGTAGTTAATGGTCAGATTGTAAAACCCTTTCTGATGCTAGTGAGCATTCATGTGAGTAAGTGCTTGCTAAAGGGTGACATTCATCCATCTGTAATAGACTACTAAGATAAAGCATGTGTGCCAGTTAAGTGCCTGCTAAGCCCTTCCTTGTGTTGGTCCTTTGTGCAGAAATGAATTTCACCCTAATGTAAGTAATGGGAGTTCAGTTTTAGCCTTGAACTACTCTCTCTCTCTCTCTCTCTCTCTCTCTCTCTCTCCAGAAAGCGACTAAGTTTAGGAATTACTGCAACAGCAGCCTGATGTGATGTTCCAGGATCATAAAACATTAGTTTTTTCTTCCCCCAGATATAACACAAACTGTAATAACTGAAGGAAAAAATTTACTTCTGTCAGAATTAAGTAAATTAATGCAGACTTTAAATTGCTTTTGCCATGCAAATGTTGGATAATGTGTGATGGTCAACATTATTTATTTTCCAACCTTGGTCAAAATCTTTACACAGAAAAAATAAGCAAATTGTTTAACATCTCTACTTTTGACTTGGGACTGGATCACATAAATGTATTTTAAGATAATGGGAGCTATTTTATTATAAATGCTAAACATGTGACTTAATATAACACCCATCTTAGCTCATGACTATTAAGAAAGACACTTAATGGATAGCTATATGGTTTTATTTTTATTGTGAATACTGTTTTATAGTGTGGACTTCTTGTTGAGATTGCCATCATCCACTGTTCTTGCTCAATGCCGTTTTAGAGTTAATCATTTTACAGCTGTGGCCTCTGATAGGCCAAGCCTTGTCTGTATATTGCATGCATATGTAACTGTTTTGAAAATAAGTCAAAGTAATTGTGATGGGATGTATAAACCCACACTGGAAGTGAAGGAGTTAAGAAGTAACTTTGGGCCCAGGTGATCCCACCAAATCATGTTCCAGCTGGAGGTGGAGCCAGAGAGCTCAGAAGAGGCCTGACAGAGCAGGGAGGGAGACCTACCCTGAGAGCTCTGAAGAAGGGTTCTGCAGATGCCTTTCTCCTGGTAGAAAGCCTAGCTGCTGAGCCCAGGGGGGCTGAAAGTAAAATTTTTCTTTTACTACTTTCAGGCAAACTATATGACTTTAGCAAGAGAGTGGGTGGTAAGAAGTGGTGCAGGGAGATTGGTACCTCTCACAGGGCTCTGGGCTAGAGCCCAGTCGAGTGCGAGGGCCTGAGTTCCTCTACCAGCCCTCCTCCTTATGAAGATACAAGAACCCTCATTTCCAGACTCTCCCTTGGGGTAGGAAGGAGAGACTAAAGATCTTTAGACCCATGTGGCTGGGATTGGTGACCCAAGGAGGTCAGTAGACTGACTGAAAGCCTGCCCCCAATCAGGAGGGTGGGGGGAGCATATATTCCGTCACCTGGAGAGGGATTAGACTGATTGGTGACCTGACTGGTGGGTTGAGTCTACACCCACCAAAGGGCAGACTGCCATGGGATGTGACTGTGGCCTGGGGGAAATATTGGAGGCAGGCTGAGAAGAGACCTAGTCCCCTAACTGCTAAGTGATGCCACCAGCAAACACCGCCTATCACAGTAGTAATGTTGCTCTGGTGATGGCCTATGAGTACAGTGATAGGTATGAATCACTTTGGTAGCTTCCATTTTGAATATCAGTTGAGTTATTTGTTTAACAGCCAATTCAGATAATCCAATCTGAAGCTGGCATAACCAGTGAGGAGAACAGATGCGATTGAGCTTGTTGAGACATTTATAGCAGACACTTGAGCCCTTAGCCTTGAGCGTTGGCTGTAGCCAAGGAGCACACATCATAACTTGCAAAGAAGCGGCAGTGCAAAGCTGTCTTTAGACTTGCTCAGGCCAGCTGTGTGCTTGTCCAGCCCTCTGGTATAAACTACAGCAGCTTGAAGGTTATAATATAACAGTGATTATTGCTTTGCTTGGCAAATGGTGGCACTATATAAAGAATTAAGAGTGCTGAGCAGAAGCCAGTGGGATAAGACAACTCTCTGCAATCAGGGGAATCACAACCTCCTATTGCGGTGAAGGAACTGAACAGAAGCAGGATACAACTGATACGAGCAGGGCTAAGAGACCTATGGGAGGTGCAGAGGCAATGCCCCTGGGAGGGTCAGCCATGTCTTTCTGATTGTATTAACTGGGCCAATAGGGTTATATGGATTAGGGTCAAGTTGTGCTGTATAGTAGATTTTGACCAGGGCTGGGCAAATATAAATTTCCCTGGCTGCTTTGTTTCATTCTGACTGAACCCAAACTCTTCAAGTTTGAGTTTGCACTCTATCTCAACACAAACATCATGTGGTGATGGCCAAATGCAATCTTATTTCTAAAACTTGAGGCTTTGGTTACAGATATCTTAATTTTGTTGTTAGTGCCTCTGTGGGTTTTTTCATAACGGTATTAACCTGTCTGGAGTTCTGTAATATATGAACAATAAGTATGAATATGAGCAAAACGTTACAAACAATGATACTTTAGTGCTAAAGGTCACTGAACTGTAGTTATACATGTACACTTTGAATTGTGTGGGCACTAGAGGTAACATAACTTATCCAATTAAAATTAGAATACTGTGGACCCCTTTGGCAACCTTAATTTATTTAACAAACAGGAGTCTAACCTTTCTGAAATCATGAAATGTTTTGATAATTTATTTCCTAACTTTTTTTTACTGGAGCCTTGTTCTTCAACTTTCTGTATGGAAACAAAACTTGGAATATCAAAATAACCAAGCAATTCTGTTTTTCGAAGACTTTAATTCATATTTTGCACTCATGTGGGGTTCAGGTAAGCTTTTTGAGGGCCAAACTTTCAAAAGAGCTCCAGACCCAAGAGCTCCCAGTTAGGCACCTAAAAATATTAATGGCTATTTTTTCAAACAAAACCCAGCACATGGCTGTTCCCATTACTCTCATTTCTGGGTGCAGAACACTCTTGAAAAATCTGGCCTCTAAGGAAGTATCTAAACTTTGCTTGTCTGAACTAGTATACTTCTTCATTAATATTCACATGTATGATATTTTTTGAGGGGTGGTGGGGGGCGGAGAGGAGTAGTCAAGCAGTCTTTAAACAGTGATTATGAAAACAAAATATTCATTACAATTCAAAACTTCTGCTTGTTTCATTGTGAAATATATAGATGTGCTGGACTTTGTCATGTGATTTTTACTTTAACCTACAGTATATAACACAGTTTAAGAAGTGGAAAACCTGCTTCGATGCACCTGTTTCAAGTTTGAATTCTGAGCCTACCTGCAGATCACCAGATGTTCTGGTATTTCATTGCTTGCATATCTCTCCGTGTATTTTATTGTGTTTACTAAAGAAAATGCTTTCAATAAAGTTACTGAAGACATTTATTTCCCTGCTGAGTGACAAACCAGTTTAGAGATTCTCACGAGATGTTCATGATACTCTATTCTACAACTAATAATAAAGGAAGAAGTTCATATAAATAAGTGGATTAATGTATCAGTGTTGTATGCACTATAATGAAGACAATTTACTGAGGTTTTGTAGCTTACTAAAATTTGTATCTTCTGTCCCTTTTATAAAAGAAGCCAATACAAAAAAGCAAAATAAAACTGTCTTGAAACTTACATTCTTTAAATATGATATGAACTCACTTCCCAAAGAATTTACTCTAAGAATCAAAAGGAAAAAAGTGAAGTAATTTCTGAATGAAAATGGATAATAAAAATAGTGTTCATTAAGGAGAATCTTTCGAGCACTAGAAAAACTCGTATGACTAACTGGGTCTTTTCATCATAATTGGAGTTTTCTAAGGTGCTGAGTATCACTCTTTTTTTTAAAAAAAAAACTACTCCAATTTCATATGATATCTTAAAGAGGAGATTAAATAATCCAATCATATTTAAAACTCAAATTGTTGTAAAACACAGGACAAGTATATTAAACAGAACTGTACAAAAGGTGGTAGGGTTTTTTTTTGCTTTTTAAAACACAAGCAGAGAGGTCCAGATTTGTATTCATTATTTCCCGTTAGCATGTTGGCTCACTATGCACTTCCACAAGAAAGATACTGAGCTATTATTGTTCATTTTCTCCTATCCCTCTGTCCTTTTGTAATGAATACAAGAGAAAAGTGGGCAATGTTGCTCTGCATTACTTCTGAACCTTCCCATTAGGAGTTCTTCAGGTTCCTTGATTATAAATACACAGTGGGTTAAGAGGTCCTGGAGGAAGCCACCTGTCTTACTTAAGACTGGTGCTGCAGAAAATAGTGTTTAATTGCAATTGTATTGTTACTGTAAATCAGATGTTTGAGTTTTGTTTACAAGTTGATTGAGGAGTCCTGGTCACTGAATGAACATTCCACTGTAACATATGCATTAGATGTGTTTGTCGTGTCTAGCCCTAGGCAATAAGGCCCACTGCCTCTTGCTGTTCCTCGTTTGTTTGTTTTTTCCTTAGCATTGATCACTTGTTCAACTAGTCTGAAATTGTTCTGTCAGTAACTTCAGTTCCCCCTGCTACTAATAATTAATAGAGGGATTTATATTGTGGATGTTGCATAGTTGGTATCTGACAAACGTACTTGAACTGTCTGTTGCCAATTTGTTTTGTTGTTATTTTTGTATTACCATGCTGTTTCAGTCAGCATGCTGACTAGAGAAATAACTTGAGGTTTATTGTGATGGGGAAAAAAATAACTGAAATGATCATCCTAGTATAAAAGAAGTACAAAAGAAAAATAGGACACTATAACTCTAGGTGGTGATGAGAGTGACACTACAGTGGTATTTCCAGGAATGGAGTTTCTCCCTGTTTTCAGAAACTACCCCATCAAACATTGGGGATTTTATTAAACAGCTTCAAAGTTATTTTTAAGCTCTACTGTACTACAGTGTTACCCTTGGCAGAACCTCATTGCTGGTGTAGGCTGGGCAGTTTCTTTATCAGAAAACAGTGTCCCCCAGCAGATCTAAGACTTAGCACCTAGATCTGGTCATCAGTGATTTCAGCTGTAGTGGTCACTTAACCAAACAACTCTCCATTGAGTTTAATCAACTCTGTCTTTAAACAGTGGAGGGGGGAAGGATCAAATTGTGTCTAAGACTCTTTAAGTAGAACCAACACTACCAGGTACAAATACCTGTCTCCATCCTCTTTTCCCTTTCACTGGGATTTGGCATCCCTACCCCCTGCTTAGCTACTGCAGTTCAGTTGAGGGTGACCCTCTTTACCAGGGCAGGCCAAGCACAGCCCTGTCACCCCCCACACACACACACACATGTACAACAAGGACAACCACCTTTCATCATCCCTGCACCCAACACCAAAGGGACTCACAATCCAACACCAGCCAAAGGTGATCATTCGGGCAAAGCAGCTCTCTCATGCTTCACACCTAGGCGGAGTAGGCGTGTCTATGCAAACAATGTCAGTTCTTGAAGTCTTTTCCCCCAGCTCATGTCTCAATATCAGGGGAGAGCTCATTTAGACCCTACTACATCCTCTCCCCAGTTGAGAATTTGTCATCCCGGCAAATCACACTCCATATTATATCAAGTCCATCTCCATTCCAACAATTATGGGCAACAGGAAATCATGTGGAAGAGACTTGGAGGGAACAGACAATTTGGATGAGAATGTGAAAGAATAGGCAAGGTTGGAAAAGAATAAATTAAGGCTAGAATGATGAAAGTTGTGGGGGAGGGAATGGGATCTAAATTTAGGGAATAGGCAAAAGGAACAGGGAATGAGCAGAAGGAAAAGAAACTAAAAGCAAAAAGTCTTAGACATCATGGAAACTGGAAGGAGGGTGAAGAGAAAAAGTGTAGTAAAAGATGTAAAAAAGGACAAAAGTATCCTAATGATTAGTAATAGGTCCATGTGACAAAGTTTTCAATTTAAGTAGACAAAGTAGACTAAGAGGAATGAGAGAGGGAGGGGAACAAATTGGTGAAGTGAATAGAATCCAAGTCTTTTGACTCCTAGTCCAGTGCCCTATGCACTACAAAGTTGCCTCCAAAGACCAGATATAGACTGGGGGACAAGTGCTAGTAATAATAATTGGACTCAGATTTTCCTGGACACAATAGCTGATGGATTCCTTCACCAAGTAGTTGCTGAATGGACAAGAGGGGATGCCATTTTAGATTGGGTCTGGTGAGCAGCGAGGACCTCATAGAAGAAATGGTTGTAGGGGACAACCTTAGTTCGAGCAATCATAATTCAGTTAAAACTAAATGGAAGGATAAACAAAAATAGATCTGTGACTAGGGTTTTTGATTTCAAAAAGGCTAACTTTAAAAAACTAAGGAAATTAATTAGGGAAGTGGATTGGAGTGTAAAACTTGTGGATATAAAGGCGTTGGAGGCCTGGAATTACTTCAAGTCAAAGTTGCAGAAACTATCAGAAGCCTGCATCCCAAGAAAGGAGGAAAAAATCATAGGCAGTAGTTGTAGACCAAGCTGGATGAGCAAGCATCTCAGAGAGGTGATTAAGAAAAAGCAGAAAGCCTACAAGGAGTGGAAGATGGGAGGGATTAGCAAGGAAAGATACCTTACTGAGGTCAGAACATGTAGGGATAAAGTGAGAAAGGCCAAAAGCCATGTAGAGTTGGACCTTGCAAAGGGAATTAAAACCAACAGTAAAAGGTTCTATAGCCATATAAATAAGAAGAAAACAAAGAAAGAAGAAGTGGGACCGCTAAACACTGAGGATGGAGTAGAAGTTAAGGATAATCTAGGCATGGCCCAATATCTAAACAAATACTTTGTCTCAGTCTTTAATGAGCATCTTAGGGATAATGTTAGCATGACAAATGGGAATGAGGATATGGAGGTAGATATTACCATAACTGAGGTAGAAGCAAAATTCGAACCGTTTAATGGGACTAAATTGGGGTGCCTGGATAATCTTCATTCAAGAATATTAAAGGAACTGGCACATGAAATTGAAAGCCCATTAGCAAGAATTTTTAATGACTCTGTAAACTCAGGGGTTGTACCGTATGACTGGAGAATGGCTAACATAGTTCCTATTTTTAAGAAAGGGAAAAAAAGTGATCCAGGTAACTACAGGCCTATTAGTTTGACATCTGTAGTATGCAAGGTCCTTGGAAAAAAATTTGAAGGAGAAAGTAGTTAAGGACATTGAGGTCAATGATAATTGGGACAAAATACAACATGGCTTTACAAAAGGTAGATTGTGTCAAACCAACCTGATCTCCTTCTTTGAGAAGGTAACAGATTTTTTAGACAAAGGGAATGCAATGGATCTAATTTACCTTGATTTCAGTAAGGCATTTGATATGGTGCCTCATGGAGAATTATTAGCTTAATTGGAAAAGATGGGGATCAATATGGAAATTGAAAGGTGGATAAGGAACTGGTTAAAGGGAAGACTACAGCAGGTCACACTGAAAGCTGAACTGTCAGGCTGGAAGGAGGTTACTAGTGGAGTTCCTCAAGGATCGGTTTTGGGACCAATCTTATTTAATCTTTTTATTACTGACCTTGGCACAAAACCCAGGAATGTGCTAATAAAGTTTGCCTACTTTGTGGAGCAGCTGTCATTGTCATGCAAGGATATGGGTTAGCTGAGAACAAAGGTCATCTATTTTAGATTGGTTCTGACTGCTGGCAGCTACAGGCTGCCGCCACCGGCAGGGTCTCATTGCTGTTTTAGAGTTATGTAATGTTGAAATAAACATAAGTGCCTTACAAGCTTTCCGTGCCTTAATAAGGAAAACAAGATCCCTTCACCAGTGTCCAGCCTGCTGGGTTTGCCTGACTTTTACTACCACAAAGTGATTTCAGGATATGTCCAACCAACAGTGTTTTGAACCACAAGTACAGGAGTGTTTCCCTAATCTTCTTCTGAAATGTTCTGTGCTCATGTGGAAACATCCTCTGGACATGAACCTGCAATTAAAAAGAAAGGTTGCAAAATTTACCAGAGTTAAAAAAAACGTAATACCACCAAAAATCTAGTAAACTCCCAGGACATTTTTAAATGCCTTCCCTGTTGTTCCTCCGGGTGCTGAAATGGTAATGTAATATAGCAACTGGAAGGAAAAAAAGATCCTTCCTTTTTAATATGGAAAAATATTCCCTAGTGTCTCAGATACTTTTTCAAATCCTGAAACGCATCTTTTTGTGAAATGTATTAATACTGTATAATCAAAAGAGCTTTTTTCTTTTTCTTTTTTGCTATATGATGTGCTACCAATACAGCCAACTAACAACCAAGGAATACATCTCAGAGCAGCAGAGGAATTTTATTAGGAAATATAGTGGTTAGAGAGCGAGTTTTTCAACAGGCCTCTGTTTGCTTTTTCTTCCTTTCATCCGATTTGGCTGGGATTATCACATTTTATTTCCTCGGATCCCCTTCAGGTTGGCAGTGGAAGAAAACTAAACTCTTTAACTAATTTCTCTTGTGCCTTGCACTATTCTGACTTGGTAGCATTGCAGATGACACAAAGCTGGGAGGTATTGCCAATACAAAGAGAAGGACCAGGATATCAGACAGGAAGATCTGGGTGACCTTGTAAACTGGAGTAATAGTAATAGTATGAAATTTAGTAGTGAAAAGTGCAAGGTCATGCATTTAGGGATTAAGAACAAGAATTTCTGTTACAAACTGGGGACGCATCACTTGGAAGTAACAGAGGAGGAGAAGGACCTCGGATATTGGTTGATCACAGGATGACTATGAGCCGCCAGTGTGATATGGCCGTGAAAAAAGCTAATGCGGTCTTGGGATGCATCAGGTGAGGTATTTCCAGTACAGATAAGGAGGTGTTAGTACAGTTATTCAAGGCACTGGTGAGACCTCACCTGGAATGCTGTGTGCAGTTCTGGTCTCCCATGTTTAAGAAGGATGAATTCAAACTGGAACAGGTACAGAGAAGGGCTACTAGGATGATCCAAGGAATGGAAAACCTGTCTTATGAAAGGAGACTCAAAGAGTGTGGCTTGTTTAGCCTAACCAAAAGAAGGCTGAGAGGAGATATGATTGCTATCTATAAATATATCAGAAGGATAAATACCACGGAGGGAGAAGAAGTATTTAAGCTCAGTACCAATGTGGACACAAGAACAAATGCATATAAACTGGCCATCAGGAAGCTTAGACTTGAAATTAGATGAAGGTTTCTAACCATCAGAGGAGTGAAGTTCTGGAACAGCCTTCCAAGGGAAGCAGTAGGGGCAAAAGACATATCTTGCTTCAAGACTAAGCTTGATCAGTTTATGGAGGAGATGATATGATGGGATAGCCTAATTTTGGCAATTAATTGATCTTCGACTATTAGTGGTAGATATGCCCAATGGCCTGTGATGGGATGTTAGATGGGGTGGCATCTGAGTTACTACAGAAAATTCTTTCCTGGGTGTCTGGCTGGTCAATCTTGCCCATAGGCTCAGGGTTCAACTGATCGCCATATTTGGGGTCGGGGAGAAATTTTCCTCCAGGGCAGATTGGAAGAGGCCCTGGAGGTTTTTCGCATTCCTCTGTAGCATGGGGCACGGGTCACTTGCTGGAGGATTGTCTACTCCTTGAAGTCTTTAAACCATGATTTGAGGACTTCAATAGCTCAGACATAGGTGAGAGGTTTATTGCAGGAGTGGGTGGGTGAAATTCTCTGGCCTGTGTTGTGCAGGAGGTCAGACTAGATGATCATAATGGTCCCTTCTGACCTGAAAGTCTGTGGTTCTATGACCAGTCCAAGCCCTTGGGAATAGTGTAGAAAATATAATAGAAGGGCTGAGACTGAAAATAATCAGTAACAGGAAGGATTAATACTGTTTTTCTCTAGCCTATCCTATTTCTCTATTTCCTGGTTTTTCGCTTTGCAAAGGATTACACTGGGGAGGGTGGCAGGCTCAGGAGTGGGAGATATCCTTTCCCTTCACTCGAGGTTGTTAAAATCCTCTTGCATATATAAACTTTGGGTGGGCTAGAATTTGCTTTATCAACCCCCTCTTCATACTTCAGTATAATTCCTAGAGAAAGCACAGGGAGAACCAGAATTCAGCCATTTGAGGATTTCCACCAAGGATTGCACAAGTCCAAAAAGAATTAACTTAATTCTTAACTATCAGCTTTATTCAAAATTATAATGATCATATAATAGCTTAATTTCTACTAAATATCAGGACTACTTCATAATCCACATACCTTGTCTTCAGTTTTACATAAATATAAACAAAAGAAACAAATTAAATCTGAACAATGAGATTACAAACACTCAGTGAAAAGTAACTCAGAGTTCCAAAAGCTGAAAGTGAGCTCACTGAGTCTGTTAGTCTTTGTTCATCAGCTTGATCCAGTTTCTAAGTCAAAAGCACTGCAATAATATCTTGCCACTTGCTTGCAAAAATCTCCAGTTGGAACCCATGACTATGGGTTAGACGATGACTTCGCTACATAAATTAGAAAATTCATCAATATAACTATTTCGGTTTTCAGAATCAAATTACACAACCACAATAGAAAATAACACACTCAATTACTGTCTTGGGAAGGTGACTTTGTTTACATTTTTTGACTAAGAATCCCTCATAATAGTGCCTCACTTGTGCCAGCTTGTTATCAATTCCAGTGTTGCTATCACAACAGAGGGAAAAAAATCCTAAAATAGATCACAAAACAATTTGGTCAGTTACTTACGTGCCAATTCACAAAGGTCTTTTTTCCGATAGTTCTATAGAAGTCAAGCCTTTTAACCTATTTTGCAATGAATGATATCATCCCTAGAATCTGACTAACACACCTAACTTCCTGTAATAAACTCATACATCTATGATAGACTGAGTGCAGTACAAGAAGCTTGCACACTTTCTTATTTTATGTCTCTATACATTTAGAACTTGAAAGGCAGTATGAAACATTATAGTAGACAGGTGTGCAGTTGTACAATCTTATTTAACAACAGTAACTTGTTCATTTTTAAAGCTACTTTACAGCAATCTTGATTGAAACCATTACAAAACAAAGACATACTGTACCTCTAACAACCCTTAAAACATATATATATATAGGCGTGTACACTTCCTTACTAGTTGGCTACCCAGTTTCAGAAAGTGGTCAATTGACTGATGTGAATCGCCACCCAAAGGAAAGTCTTATCACCAGATCTTTGCTCAGCCATCAGGTTTCAGCTCAGTTATTGTTCACAGCAGGAGCTGACACTGCAAACACAGGTTAAGTGAAGGGTGGACAGGACTATAGTCTTTTTTCTAGTGCTAGCAGGCAGCCTGAATTGCTAGAAAATGCAGAAAGTTACAGGTGCCTGTTTGAGATAGATACTTGATGTCCCCAAGTGGCTGACCCAAGACCTCAGTCTTTTCCCTTCCAGGTGTCTTTGGCTTTTGCACTGTAAATTTTCCATTTCTGTTCTCCTAGTTTTAATAACAGTGGTAGAACCTTAGTATATATGGCTGTCCTGAGTCTGTGTATTATTAAACAGGTGATTTCTGATTATTCTGCTGTCTTATCAAGTGTCTTTATAAACATGTTGATTGGTTTCCATTCCTTTTCTATACTGCTGCTTTCAGCACCAAAATATGTCACTGACTTGATAGCATAAGTTTGCTTGATTGCAAACATTGGCTTTACTTCTTCACTTTATCACTTAAACTAAAAGTAATCCGTATTAATGCAACCTGTTTCTTTCCTAACAAGATTGTCCTTGAGGTAAACTCTGTCATTAAAGTGTAGAATATTTTTCCCAAAGCTGTATCACTTATAGTTGACTGTCCTTTTGTACACATTTTAATTATAATATTAGATTCCATTAAACTGCTCATTTTACTACTGCATCTAGCACATCATGTAGTACTAATGATTGATATTAATGTAATATTTTAATTCATTTGTTCACAGACATGGAAAAAGGGGAAGTCTCTTTCACCATACCAGTGGTACATTCTTGAAAAAGGCTGCAGCAACTCTCGAGTTTCTTCAGACTATTGAGCAATCTAGCCATTGTCTAATGTTTTTTATTCTCTCAGCCCTCTGTTCTATCTTTTAGTAAATGGCCTTGACACCTGGGAAATTCTTAAATAGAAATAACTCATAATTTTGGAACCTTAGTTCTACAAGGAACAGTCCTCTTATTATTTTGCCCACACGTGCAGGGCATGCCTTACCATTTCCTGCTCTGATTAGGTGACTTTTGGCACAGCTGTCACTTGTTTTTCATTATTACCAAAACCCAAAAGAAAACAGGTTTGTCCAGTGACATAACCAAAGGTTTTGCCCACTAATCGTACCCTCCACACAATATTCTACAGTACATAATCCAAACACACAGCTCACAACGGTGGTACTGCAATGTCCAGTCCTGGACAGAATCTGTACTGAGTTCACCATCCAGCAGCTAGCGTTGGAGAAAGGGGAGAGCCCCATTATTGAACCACCACAACATCTATCAGGTAGATCTTTGCTTTTCAGATTTAAAACAAAAAATGAAGTGCCCCCAGTCCTATAAAGATTTTGGCTTGTGCATAACTTTCTCACTTGCTTTGAAGCCACTGGGATTATTCATGTGAATACAATGACGTCTGTAAAGCATAACTGGGGTCTAAGAACCCAATCTTTCCCTATCCTTCCACCCCCCAACCCTCTAGAGTTATTACATTCTTGAGTGTATTAAGACCCACCACCAGGTCTCCTTAAGGATCCCAACATCAGGGAGAGTGTCCTGAATATATGGAGGAGGAGGGAGAGAACTCACTTACATGCTTCTGCATCAGAGATTGTTCCCTTCCCACCCTGCAGGCACTATGCCTACTTTGTGGAGCAGCTGTCATTGTCATACAAGGATATGGGGTAGCTGAGAACAAAGGTCATCTATTTTAGATTGGTTCTGACTGCTGGCAGCTACAGGCTGCCGCCACTGGCAGAGTCTCATTGCTGTTTTAGAGTTATGTAATGTTGAAATAAACATAAGTGCCTTACAAGCTTTCCGTGCCTTAATAAGGAAAACAAGATCCCTTCACCAGTGTCCAGCCTGCTGGGTTTGCCTGACTTTTACTACCACAAAGTGATTTCAGGATATGTCCAACCAACAGTGTTTTGAACCACAAGTACAGGAGTGTTTCCCTAATCTTCTTCTGAAATGTTCTGTGCTCATGTGGAAACATCCTCTGGACACGAACCTGCAATTAAAAAGAAAGGTTGCAAAATTTACCAGAGTTAAAAAAAACGTAATACCACCAAAAATCTAGTAAACTCCCAGGACATTTTTAAATGCCTTCCCTGTTGTTCCTCCGGGTGCTGAAATGGTAATGTAATATAGCAACTGGAAGGAAAAAAAGATCCTTCCTTTTTAATATGGAAAAATATTCCCTAGTGTCTCAGATACTTTTTCAAATCCTGAAACGCATCTCTTTGTGAAATGTATTAATACTGTATAATCAAAAGAGCTTTTTTCTTTTTCTTTTTCTTTTTCGCTACATGATGTATTCCTTGGTTGTTTGTTGGCTGTATTGGTAGCACATCTCAGAGCAGCAGAGGAATTTTATTAGGAAATATAGTGGTTAGAGAGCGAGTTTTTCAACAGGCCTCTGTTTGCTTTTTCTTCCTTTCATCCGATTTGGCTGGGATTATCACATTTTATTTCCTCGGATCCCCTTCAGGTTGGCAGTGGAAGAAAACTAAGCTCTTTAACTAATTTCTTTTGTGCCTTGCACTATTCTGACTTGGTAGCATTGTATACACACTGTGTACAGATGACTCCCCTTAGTGCAAAGCAGTCTAGAATCACCATCTGCAGTACAGGTTTGGACATGTGAGGGGTACAGCTAACTCAATTTTGTGTTGATGGCATAGCGGGGAATAAACCCATGCTATTAAACTGTTTATGAATGATTTGTAGGGTTCGGGGCACAAAAGCAGCCGGAGCATAGCGGTGAATCTGTCCCTTTGTTTTGTACAGATTGAAGAATACACACATATCTTTGTTCCGCTTCCATATCAATTTTTGAGACTAAAAAAAGGGATGTTTTAAAATTCACACTCCCTGTGTCTCTCTACAGTTTAACGCAATCCAAGTTCTTTTTGTTTTGGAACTTTTTTTTTTTTTTTAGCAGCCCAGCCAAACATTTCCAGTCTTTTCATATGTCTGTTACTCATATCTTCAGAAGGGATCCCACTAACTACAAGCAGATTAGCTGAAAGAGACTTCTTGTCATAGTAACAGCTGCCTAGTGAGTTAAGGAGACTTAGCCTACAATGTTCTTTTTCCCCTCTTTTGTGAACATTTGGCAGATTATAACTACACTAGAGGAGACAATAGTAGAGTTTAATACAGTTTACAAGTGCACTATAGGTGGGAGCACCTATGTATTACACTTATTTACTGGTTCAGTTCTTTCCCATTTAGTTACATGCATGATTCCAAACCACTTGTATACTAGACTATACCTGTATCATTGTCTCATCTAGTATATTTACAAAGCTTTTACTTAGTGTGTATTCCATCTTAACCCAGGCATAACTCCCACTGATTTTAAGGTCTGACATTTGACCTTATGATTCAATATTTTGCAATATCTGCATTTCACTTTATTTCAGAAATGAAGTATTTTGGTTCAGTGTATTTGTCCCCTGTGTATATCATCATTATTAAGTACCTCAGGTATGATTGTACGCCAAATCCTGATGTCCTGGAAATCAGTGGGAATTATTCCAGAGTAAGAATAGAGTGAAAACTGCATAAAGACTTGAGGAATTAGTCCACAGATGGAAAAGAACTTTTGTCAGTAAATTCATTTTCAAATTCTGTCATATAATGCTTCCAAACCACTCAGCCAAATTATGGTGAGATTCACACAATGGCATATGAATACACTGAAAGAAAATATTGTTTTTGTAATAGTCCTGAAACACTGAAAATGCAAAATGTTGAATCATAAGGCCAAATCCTGAAGTTCTTGAAATAAATAGGAGTTTGACATGAACAAAGACTAAGTAGACACTTCAAGATTTGGCCTATGGATAGAAAATACCTGTGAGAGTATGCTGACTAATTCATGCTCCTTCCGATGTATTTCTTACAAGTTACACCTTCTAGGTAGTGGTGGTAAGCATGTCCCTGCGGCCTGCTGCTTCCCATAGTTCCAATTGGCTGGGAACCGCAAACTGCAGCCACTGGGAGCTGTGGGAGGCTATGCCTGTGGACTGTCAACGTTAGCAAAATACCTTGTGGCCCGCAATCAAATTACCCTGATGGGCTGCATGCGACCTGCAGGCTGCAGGATGCCCACCACTGTTCTAGAGCTTTGTCTAATCCAGTTTTACATTTCTCCAGGGCCTGAATCAGTTTTTTAGATGTCACGAAGCTTTTTTTTTTTTTTTAATGTCTGGACAGCTCATATAACATGGCATCAGAGCATTACATGAAATGGCCCAGCAGACTATTGTGAGGGTAGAGGTACTCCAAGGTGTATATGTAGCATTGGAGAGTTAGTGACAGCAGAGAAAACTCCAAAGGATGAACAACTAGCCATACAAATGAAAGTCTAAAAGCCAGTCTCCCTCAGTTAGCTCTTTGTGAGGAATTTTCAGTGTGGGTTTTCCAAAAGTAAATGCAGAGAATGCAATTTGCGTAACTAAAAACATTTTCCTATATACCCTGGTTTAGGTATTTCCCCTATGACTTAGGTACACCTATCAATGGGAATAATACAAATTATACAAAATATACAAAATTGATGTGCTGCTTTTTTAAAATAAGAGAACACATGATGCAATATTGAGAGCTATAGCCTTCAGCGCCCTCATTAGAATTTCATGCTTCTAACTCAATTTTTAATTAGAATTTAATGTTGAGATCTAAAGCACTAGTCAAAGCCATATTACAGCTGGATTTCCTGACCTTTAACTGAAGTGTCCCTTTCATCTGTAGATCTGGAAACTTTTTGGCTTTTAAGAAAAGGAACAAATTGCTCTGGGATAATGTGAGCTCCTCTCCTGGGGCTAAATTTTCAAAACAACTTCTAAATGTGTACATGCAAATTTTACATGTGTTAAATTTGCATTTCTGCAAAGAAACAGGGATTTGCAAGAGCAAACTGGGTGGGTAGAAGTTCAATTAACCAATTTATGCACTCAAATATGGAAAGGTATGGTGGGCCGGGCCCATTAATGCACGATTCTGGCTTGGTACAATCTTGTTCAAGAAGAAATTCATGACTAAGGGAAATGCAATGTATGCTGAGAGAGGATATAAAGAACAGCCTTTCTGTCAGTAAGAAGGAGAACAGGTCAAACCTGTAGTGAGCCTCTGTATGGGAGAGGAAAGAAGGAGGGAACTTGAAGGGAACAGGGCCTGCTTTGGAGTCTGTGCGGTCAAGAAGTCTGGAAGGAGTCAGAGAGGAGACCTAGTTACAGACTCCAGAAAAGGGTGAATACAATGACCTTGTGCAGTAGGCTCCAGCTTCCTGCAAACGGAAGGAGGGAAGAAGTCCCCACTGCAGCTGGGAGGGAGTTTATAACACTGGCAGAGAGTCTAGGACTCAGAGCAGCCAGAGAGCTGTTCAGGTACAGCCTAGTTTAAATCCCAAGAACCAAAAGGAGAAGAGCTTTGGGGAACTTTTGCTACTAAGACATGAAAGTCTTAGTAGCAAACATGTAAGGAGGTGCTCTGGCTTGGGCTGGGTGAAGGCCTATTCTGATTTGCACTTTGTTATCCAGAAAGGGCTAGACTTTTTATCAGCTTGGCTGAAGGGCTAACGTCACCAATGGAGAGGGAACCTGTCTACCTACCTACCTAGATGTTCGGAAACTGGCTGCAGCTGCACCTTATGCTGCAGAGGTCAACCACCCTGGGACTTGAGCTTGCATGTAGCTTGCAGGTTTGTGGGCTAGATATGTGCAATGGGATGGAACTCACTATCAGCTTCCTGAACCTGAGACATACCAGAAAAGCCTGCTTGTACTTGGCTTGGGGCATTGTCTGAGCCTATGAGTCTTTGAGGTCATTCTTAACAGCGATTACTATTCCCTATTCAGACCTAATCAACTGATTTCTTCTTCTTTTTATAAATGATGTAGGTTTGGCTAGTGTTATACCATTTGCTTTCTTTACTTCTTCTCATACCCTTCTTAAAGCTTGATTACACCTATTTCCCCTAAATAGCTGGTCTTCTCTCTCTTCAGTTTGTCTCCTGATGTCTGGTAGGAACTCTGCAAATTTTGTAGAATTTTTCTCCTTTTATTATACTGTTAAGGTCTTTTACATTAATGGACTTTAATGTAATGATGTTATGCATAGTCACCATTCTTCCAAGGTATATCTTGATATATGTTGTAATAAAGT
The DNA here is from genome assembly GCF_965140295.1 of Lepidochelys olivacea. NCBI lineage: Eukaryota > Metazoa > Chordata > Testudines > Cheloniidae > Lepidochelys > Lepidochelys olivacea. Next base: position 68,059,595 of record NC_140411.1, on the reverse strand, counting down.
ACAATCCTATTTCTTTCAATAAGAGTGCATTGGTAAAATCATACTTCTGCTGTACAATTGTCCAAAGATTAACAATTACCGAGACTGCATAGAACTCATGTTTTGTACTCATACCGTTTCTTAACGTATCTACTTCTCACAGGCTTGGATGGTATTATTCTTACTGATTTTAATCACTGTATCCAATGTCTGCCCTCTTAACACCACTCTGTTTTCCCAGGTAATGTTCTCAAACACACATTCTGTTTTTTTTTTCTTTCATAGGCTCTAATTGCCTTACTTATTGTAGATGGGACTTGCTCCTGCAACCATATCTCCAATAGGTGAAAACATGAACATATAATTGTGGTGCCAGCTTTTGCTATTTAAGTTCCTTTCCCTCTTCCCCCATTCTGCTGTGACTGTTACTACATCAGTGCTCCTTTTCTGTACTTTCCCCATTCTTCACTGAATGGCCTTATGTTTGACAGGAACAAGCAAGTACCCTGCAGTGGGGCAGAGCCTCATCCCCATCAGGAAAGAGTGAAAGAGCTCCTCTGGGAACAAACAGCTTGAAACTGGTTAGCCTGCTCGGCTTGTCAAGCTTGGAGTTGGGTTGGTCCTTAAAAGGGAAGATCTCTGTTCAGTGTAGGGCGGCTCTCTGAAGGAATGGGTCTGCAGTTTAGAGCTCCCTGGCTCCTAGAAGTAGGGATTGCTGTCCAGGTAAATGGCTTGAGAGCCTTGGCCGCCCAAGCCCTCTCAGAAAGGAGAAGGGCTGGTACTTTTTTCCTGCTCCTCCCTGCCCACCTTAGCTTTCCAAAGGCCTAGGACTTTGCTTTTATGGGCTGTGGAAGCATATTGACTTTGTGTAGACTACATTAACTCCCCCCACAAGCGGAGGAAGCCTCGGACTGTGCCTCAGACTCTGTGCCCAGGAGCAGTGCCCGCCCTCTTCCCAAGGCAGCGCTAGAGAAGTATAGCCAACTACATACATTTTGAGGTTAAGAACTATTCACCAGCAGATACATCTGAATAACTATCATTGAGCCTTTCACTGGGGATTTCTTGAGCTTCAAAGGCCCCATGGATGTTTCTCTATAACAAATTCACACCACTCTTATCACCTGATAACTCCCCCACAAACACACTTTGAATGCATACTCTTTTGTATTGTAATTAACAATATTATCTCACTCACCTTGTCTCTCTCTCTCATCCTGGGACCAACATGGCTACATCTTCTATGTTTCCTGTTCTTTCTCCTATGTCAGTAACTTCGTTTTTAATTGCTGTTAACTTCCATATGTACAACATCAAATCTTATACCTTCAATTTCAAACAGAAACTCTTTCACATTTTATTTTCATGCAGACAAGGTCTTAGTTTGCTTTTCCTTCTTTTGGTACAATCTAGTGTTCCTTGTCTGGCTTGGGGAGTTTTATCAAAGACTCTCAATCTTTGTATTTCTTAAGGAAATAATTTTTAAATCTCGGGGGGTTTTAGATTTTTGCCATTAGAAACTTTTTGTTATGTTTTTGTCTGGTGCAGAGTAATATGAGGTACTAGTTCACTGGATGCTATTGGGATATTACTAATAGAAACAGACGCCACTGACTTGTTCCCTGTGTATGGATTTAGGGGAATGATGAAGAGGGAAGCTGTTGCTGTCATCTCGAAACTCTGAGCTTAGTCAGTCATTCTTTCTGGGTGATGACACCTCCCCCTCTTGAAGCTTTTTAATGTGAGTGATTACATATAAGTCCAGTGCACTACTGTAATCTAATCTGAAGATCACAAAAGTGTAGCTCACCACTGCTAAATTCAAATCCTGTAGGTAGGAGTGTGTTCTTCATGCCAGCTGTAGATGGAAAGTCTGCCTTCCATCATCTTCCCTGGGTCATAACAATTTGAATTTCTAAAAGCAGTGAGGATTCAGGTAAATTTTAAGGCTAATGTCTTAACAGTATGAGGGCAAATACCCTTATTGGAGGCTGATATTAAGAAGTGACAATTTCTATGAAAAGTTTCCCTCTTCCACCAACATCACTTTAGTTTTTTCATCTTCAGTCAGCTACTGTTCATCCAGTTGCCAATCACAGTCAAGCCCACAAGTAACTGAACGACGTGTCATATGTGTCTCATGTAAATGTGATATAGAGCTGAGAATTATTTGTATACACTGCTGGCTTTTGAATCCTTGCTGTTTAACTGAGACTGTAGAACTGCTCTCTTTTGTATAAAATTGTGTTTCATAGGCTCTATAATCCTAATAATGAATGGAGACTCAGTACCTTGAGTGGTGGGCACTTGTGTTTTAGGAGCAATAAGATCTGAATTCCATTCTCAGTATCACTCAAGTTTCAAGTGGCCCTGGTAATCATCATAGTAACCACCATGAAGTTCCAGATCTGTTACAAGATTAACCTAATTTTAAATTAGCTAGAATTAACCCCTGAAGTCTTGTTAAAAGTGCCACAGAAGCTTTAATGACCACGAGTTACTTCCATTTTAGACTATATCCGACAGTGTCCCCGACACCATTCTGGACGTTCATTCTAGAGTGAATCAGAGGAGAGTCCCAAGTGCTGAGTCACCAGCACCTCTACATAGGTGTTATTAGAGATGTTCCATCAACAGGTTTTTTCCATAGTCTTTTTTCTTTTTTTTCTCTTTTTTTTTTTTAAAGTCTATGAAAAAAATTGGCTGCTCTGGCCTCACCCCGTTTGTCTTGCGCTGATGGGATTGCAACTAAAGGTTGCTACATCTGCAATGGATAAACTCACTAATGTTTGTGCTCAGACTATGATAATGGGGGTCTCATAAATATCTAGATCAGTGGTTCTCAACTGTGGTCCACCGCTTGTTCAGGGAAAGCCCCTGGCGCGCTGGGCCGGTTTATTTACCTGCCACGTCCGCAGGTTCGGCTGATCGAGGCTCCCACTGGCCATGGTTCACTCTCCAGGCCAATGGGGGCTGCACGAAGTGGCGTGGGCCGAGGGATGTTCTTGCTGCCCTTCCTGCAGCCCCCATTGGCCTGGAGCAGCGAACCGCGGCCAGTGGGAGCCGCGATCGGCTGACCTGCAGACGCGGCAGGGGCTTTCCCTGAACAAGCGGTCGACCACAGTTGAGAACCACTGATCTAGGTAGAAGCACCATCTAATTTCCTGGGGAAAAAGAAAGTACAATTTCTGTGCTTTTAGGCACGCTCAGATTTGGAGGTGACCAAAATTTGCTAACTGGTTTGGCACATCTTTTCTACACACTTGCTAGTCACTATGATAAACTCAGGACAAATGGTTGCAAGGGGGTAGGAGATAGAAAACAGTCCCAGAAGGTTAAAAGGCCCTCCTCCCCATCAAACTGGGGAGGAGTGACTACAAGTCAATCAGGTTCAGCTGAGAAGAGGTTACCAGAGATCAGTTAGGTTCAGCTGAGGGAGTTACCAGAGGTCAGTTAGGATCAGCTGATTCCAGCTAAGGGCTGCCTGAGACCTTTTTAAACCCTCCCCTGTGGGGAGAGGGGAGAGAGAGAGAGAGGGAAGGAGTCAAGCTACTAGTAGGTGAGTAGCTGAAAGGGAGCAAGCCTCTTCAAGAGGGGAGGCTGCATTCCCTCCCATAAGGGAGAAAAACAAGCCCAAATCATTGGCTGAGAGAATGATGGACGGTCCCAGTGCAGCCAAGAGGGACTGTTTTACTCCAAGCCTCTCTCACCAAGGCTAAAAACAGTGCAGGCTGGTGAGACTGAAAAACCACATCACAAATAGGGTTAGGTAAAGGAAATTCTTACTGCTGCTTGGATCATGAATGTTTTTAGAACTGAACCATGAAGCTATTTTTTATTTTACTTGTCAAATTTCATTGCAGTATGCATTGTGGATGAATGATACCATATTTACATCAGAATAATGATTTGCAGTCTATCTACTAGTATGATTTAAAGAGTTTGAGGTGGAGTAGATTTGAAGTATAATTAAATTATCTCACTTTGGTTCCCTGGGAGCCTCAATTAGGAGAGTGACATGTTACTGTTATAAATTAAGCATATTTTGTTGATGTGCAGGAGACAGAAGAGCAAAAATGGAAGGGAATAATTTGGTGGCATGTGGGGGGGGGGAGGGGAAATCTATTGCAGATGCATTGGAGAATTCTATATCCAGTAGAAAGTATTAATGTCTCAAATAATGGCTGTAATATACATAATCCTCCAAGAATGACTATTATGGCTAGTGTATTAAGAAGCAATACATTAATAACACTTTAATTCCTTCTAGCACTTCTGTTGCTCCTTACCTTATTTTTGAACTATCACATAATAGTGATGGGATGAGTCACAGATTATAGTGATGAATAGCTCCCAGCAGGAGATCTAGCATAAGAGGATCCTTTCTTTTTCAAAGTGTGATTATTTGTCCTTTCCTTTTCATTCCATTAATGAAATTATTGCTATAGCTAATGCCAAACCTTTCAAGGAGGAAACAAACTATTATCGAATTCAAATAAATTTGGAAACACAACTTCCAAATCTAAGATGTTTTGGTAATAGGTTAATTACCAGCAGGAGAGTGAGTTTGTGTGTGTATGAGGGTGGGGGGTGAGAACCTGGATTTGTGCTGGAAATGGCCCACCTTGATTATCATGCACATTGTAGGGACAGTGGTCACTTTGGATAAGCTATTAACAGCAGGAGAGTGAGTTTGTGTGTGTGGTTTTTGGAGGGGGGTGAGGGAGTGAGAGAACCTGGATTTGTGCAGGAAATGGCCCACCTTGATTATCATACACATTGTGAAGAGAGTTGTCACTTTGGATGGGCTATTACCAGGAGGAGAGTGAGTTTGTGTGTGTGTGGGGGGGGGGGGTGTGGAGGGTGATAAAACCTTGATTTGTGCTGGAAATGGCCCAACTTGATGATCACTTTAGATAAGCTATTACCAGCAGGAGAGTGGGGTGGGAGGAGGTATTGTTTCATGATCTCTGTGTGTATATAATGTCTTCTGCAGTTTCCACGGTATGCATCCGATGAAGTGAGCTGTAGCTCACGAAAGCTCATGCTCAAATAAATTGGTTAGTCTCTAAGGTGCCACAAGTACTCCTTTTCTTTTTGCAAATACAGACTAACATGGCTGTTACTCTGAATAATACCTGCCGATTCTTGCACATCATTAGTTCACAATGCCATTATCTGCAGTGACTTTGAGTTTGTAATAAATTTGAGTTTGTAATTTCTTGATTCCAAGACAGAAGGTGCATCCTAAATCCTGTAGCAAAATCCAGGACAATCTTGTAAAACCTTTCATGATTTGAGCACTGTATAGTTAATATGTTTGTTTAATTAAAGTGTTTGTTAAAGTTTTTGGTGTATTATACTGATATATTGATGATTGTCAGCATTTCCCTTACAAACCCCTGTTTTAAATAACTGAGCTATAAAAATTTGTTCTGGGCTGAAACTTGGGCATACTTGCAGCAGCTATGGACCACGAGGTCAAACATGCAATACAGCACAAGTACCTAAATATAGCATACACTTAATGTAAGACTGTCTGTGAACTATCAGGAGATTGTTAATTTTGTTCATTATGACTTGATAACCTGAAGTAGCATCCCTTTGGAGCCATTACAGAATACCATGTTAATGCAGTGTGATGTACATGTGCACTAAAAAGCCTTCATCAATTTGTTTTTCTTGACTGGTTCAGAGGGTTCGTAGATTCCAAGGCCAGAAAGGACCATTGTGATCATCTAGCCTGATCTCCTGTACACTACAGGGCATAAAAGTTCCCCAAAATAATTCCTAGAACATATATTTTGGGGCATTTAATCTTGATTTTAAAATTACCAGAGATGGAGAATCTACCATAACCCTTGGTAAATTGTTCCAATGGTTAATTACTCTCATTATTAAAAATGTACACCTTATTTCCAGTCTGAATCTGTGTAGCTTCAACTTCTCGCCATTGGCTCATGTTATATCTTTCTCTGCTAGATTGAAGATCCCATTATCAAATATTCTCCAGTGTAGGTACTTATAGACTATGAAAGTTGCCCCTTAAGGTTCTCTTTCTTAAGTTAAATAGGTTGAGCTCATGGAGTCTATCAACATAAGGCATGTTTTCTAATCCTTTAGTCATTCTCAGAGCTCTCTTTGAACCCTCTAACAACCTTTTTGAATTGCAGATTTAACCCACACACCTCCTGGGTATGGTGTTCTGTCCCATCTAGTGGCACCAAGGGGAGGGAGAAAGAGAAAGTGAGTGAGTGATTCTTCTCTATAGCCTTAGCTAACAGCTAATGGCTTTTAACTCATGCAGTCAAGGCTTATACACTAAGCTTCCCAGGTTCGATCCCACCCACTAATGGCTGGGGTCTGTCAGTGTTATACAGACACTAAGACTGGACACAGTATTCCAGCAGAGGTTACACCAGTGCCATATACAGAGGTAAAAGAACACTTCTATTTCTGGTCAAGTTTCCCCTATCTGTGAATCTAAGGATCACATTTACTCTTTTGGCCACAGTGTTGCACTAGGAGCTCCTTGTTATGCCATTATCCATTGCAGCGTAAAAAGGGGGATTATCCATCACAACCCCCAAATATTTTTCAGAGTCACTGTTTCCCAGTATAGAGTCCCTTGTTCTATAACAGGGATTGGCAACCTTTGGCACACAGCCCAGCAGGGAAATCGGCTGATGGGCCGGGATGGTTTGTTTATCTGCAGCGTCCATAGGTTCGGCTGATTGCAGCTCCCACTGGTCGCGGTTCACCGTTTCAGGCCAATGGGGGCTGCGGGAAGCGGTGGCCAGCACATCCCTTGGCCCCCAGTATACTACGAATACCAGTATTTCAGTTTTAAGGCAAGAGGGACTCTCTCTGCTCTTCTCTCCCCCCCCCCCCCCGGGTCTTTTCAAAACCATCAAAAGAGTATCAATAACGGTTAAAAAAAATTAAATGCTAAGATTAGACAGGCTATTTGTGTGGCTCCCCTCCAATCTGTCCAGAATGCTGGTATGAAAATCATTTTTATCTTCTGAAACTAAGACCATGAAACTCCCCAATTAATTTTTTTCCATTGGTTACCATCCCTCTCATCATGTTCAAGCCCCTTGTCCTCCCCAACCAGACTCTGCTTTCATTTCTGCTTACTCTATCCTGTTTTCTGATCCCTAGACTCCACTCAAGCTTCCCATTTTGATGGTCTCTTAATATTCTTTTTCCACTTTCATCTTTGTACTTTGTTCCATGCTGCCACTTAAGGCTGAAATGATCTCCCTCTCCTTGGCTGAAATTCACCTTTTATGCAGAAGACTGATATGGTGTTTATATATAATCCACTGTTTAGTTTTTGCTGTGAATCCCCCTCTCTTCCGTCACAGATGATGAGAGTCTGTTACAGCTCCCACTGATGTGATCTAAGACTACCATCTTGGCTGACACACTGGGGCTCTCCAGAGCTGAAAGTTATGGAGCCCCAGGCTCTGAGGTTGGGGCTGTAATAGACTCTCATCTGCTATGGATCAGGCACAGAGAGGGATGTGTAGCACACTGACCAGTTGATTACATACTCACCACTTAAGCCCTCAAATAAGTGGCATATAAACACTGCGTTTAGGAAGGTCTGAGTGGATAACAGAGGTGGCTACATTAAAGACACCATTATCTTTTTTTGCACAGTTATTGATAACTGAGAACCACAGAATCTTTGATTCATAGGGGTCTGGAACACATGATTTATGAGGAGAGGCTGAGAGAACTGGGATTGTTTAGTCTGCAGAAGAGAAGAATGAGGGGGGATTTGATAGCTGCTTTCAACTACCTGAGAGGATGGTTCTAGACTATTCTCAGTGGTAGAAGAGGACAGGACAAGGAGTAATGGTCTCAAGTTGCAGTGGGGGAGGTTTAGGTTGGATATTAGGAAACACTTTTTCACTACGAGTGTGGTGAAACACTGGAATGCGTTACCTAGGGAGGTGGTAGAATCTCCTTCCTTAGAAGTTTTTAAGGTCAGGCTTGACAAAGCCCTGGCTGGGATGATTTAATTGGGGATTGGTCCTGCTTTGAGCAGGGGGTTGGACTAGATGACCTCCTGAGGTCCCTTCCAACCCTGATATTCTATAGAATCATAGAATATCAGGGTTGGAAGGGACCTCAGGAGGTCATCTAGTCCAACCCCCTGCTCAAAGCAGGACGTATCCATATGTACATATGCATTCATGTACTAAATCCAGGAGGGGCTACTGAACCATACCAGGGAATAGGATAAATTACTCAAACACTTGTGTGGAAGGAGCAACTGTCCTTTCATGAGGAACTTTAATTTGGAAACTGCCTGCTGTGGGGTTGTGCAGCCGGCAGTAAAACATCATTACAGTTTCTAAATATTATAGATTATTTTCTAACACAAAAGGTATTGCACCTAACATGAGGTAACTCTATTTTGGATCTCCTTGTGATGGATAAAGATGAATTAATCAGTGGACCGGAAATTGGTAGTTGCCAAAGGACCAGTGATCATGACCTGATTATGTTCAATGTGGGCAAACAGAGGACAGTCCAAACTAGTGTGTGTGTATGTATGTTTTTATACTTTATTCAAAAGGGCTTATTTCTCAAAACTGACAAAAGTTATGACTTAAAGCAGTGGTGGGCAACCTGCAGCCCCTCAGAGTAATCCACTAATGGGTCGTGATACAGTTTGGTTACATTGGCTGGGAATGGTGAACCACAGCCAATGAGAGCTGTGGGAAGTGGCACCGGCCGCAGGGACATGCTGGCTGCCGCTTCCTGCAGCTCCCATTGGCCGGGATCGGCTAACCATGGGTACTGGGAGCTGTGGACGGGCGTGCCTGCGGACAGCCAATGTAAACAAACTGTCTTGTGGCCCACCAACGGATTACCGTGATGGGCTGTATGCGGCCTGCAGGTTGCCCACCACTGAGTTAAAGCGATTGAATGTTTAGACATTAAAATGAATGCAAATGGGGAGTGCTTAAAGACAAGTTTCAGATGGACAAAAAACCCATGCTTCTACAATCAAGAAAGAGCAACTTTGTCTAAAAGCCCATCCTGGTGTAGTGGGGAAGTGAAGACAGAAACTAGAAATAAAAAGGCAATGTATAAGAAATGAAACAAAAGGGGATATAGATAGCAATCCATATAAACTAGAAGGTAGTAAGTTCAGAAAATTGATAAGCAAAGTTAAGAACATCAGGGAAAAATCCATGGCTGGCCAGGCTAGGGACAATCAGGAGTTTTGAAAAAATATTAAGCCAGGTACCATTTATAGGATTTCTTTTGTTCCTAACTGCACATTAATAATAATCAGATAAAACAGACATGTTCAAAATACTCAACATTCATTGTTGGTTTTTAGGAAAAGGTGGGACAAACACCTGATAGGGATGGTCAAATAGGTTTACTGGGTCCTGCCTTAGTACATGGGGCTGAACTTGATGACTTCTTGAGGTCCCTTCTGGCTCTACATTTTTATGATTTCATGAGTCCATGATTGGGGAGATGAATACTGCATTCAGTTTTGTTGTCCACATCTTAAGAAGGATGTTGGAAAAACTGGACAAGATGCCAAACTGAGCCATAAAAAATTATTTGAAGGCTGAAAAAAATGCCTTACAGTGAGAGACTTAAAGAGCTCAATCTATGTAGTTTATCAAAAAGAGGATTGAGGGGTTACTTACTGTGTAATTACCTTCAGAAGGAGAAAATGCCAGGTACTAAAGAGCTCTTTAGTCTAGTGCAGAAAGGTATAACAAGAACCAATGGCTGGGAGCTGAAGCCAGATGAATTCAAATTAGAAGTTAGCCAGAATTTGTTAACATTGAGGGTGGCTAAGCATTGTAACGAATTCCCAAGTGGTTGATTCTTCATCTCTTGATCTCTTAAAATCAAGACTGGAAAATGTTTTAGTTAAACGCACGGGTTTGGGCTCAATACTGGATAACTTGGTGAAATTTAATGTCTGAAATATATGGAAGGTCATACTAGATGATCTAATTGTTCCTTCTAGCCTTAAACTGTATGAAACTTCACTGGGTGCATGTTAACATACAGCTGCTCAGGGTATGGTCTAGTATCTGTAAAATGAAACAAAATTCCTTTAATTATAAAAGAAGAGAAATTGTTAATTTTTCACTATTCATTTACTTGTTTTGGCAATAAAAATAAATTAGTCAGTTTCACTTTTCCTATTGTCAGGTTTTTAGTGAATTTTGCTTTCAGGTGCTAATGCACTAGATCAATACTACAGTGATTGATTCACAAATGCTTTATGTGCTATTTATCTTAACAAAACCAGCTTATTCCTTTTTGAATCAAGAAATATTAAAATGTGATAAAAGCCATTTCTACACAGTTTAAATTTTGGATGAAATTTGGTCCCTTAAAAAAATACATTTTAAGTTTCTTCTGTTAATACTCAAAAGCAGCTATAGTGGGCATATGTAATCCAATGGTTCAAAGCTATGCGCATTTGTCAAAGACAAAATGATGTGGTAAAATAGTATCAAAAGCTCTCTTAACTATTTTTTTTCTTTATAGATTACTCAGTGGCAAAGTCACAAGGCAATTATCTTTTATTTCTCCATCTCTGCCCTCTTTTTCATATCCTCTGTTTGTTATGCAATGTTATACAAGAAGGTCAGTTCCAGAACATGCATACTTTTAAATAGATTATCAAAACACACATTTATTTCACTTTTTAAAGCCAGTCAAATCTATTTATCAAACCTATGTTATGAAACAAACAGTAATCAGAAGTAGATGTTTTTTAGCTTTCATTGAATTTTTCAGTATTGTCAGCTACTGAGGCCAAGATATTGTACTAAGAGGAGAATCCAAATGTTACATTGATTTGCAATGAAGGACACTGATACTGTAGTCCTTTCTTATGCAAAAATTCATTTGACATCAATGGAAGTTTTGCCCAATCAGGCCAGATGTCTGTGAAATAAAACACTGTAACTGAGTATCATTAAGAATGAAATTCACCCAAGTGCATGGGTCTGCATGTAGCCATCTGATACGCAAGAACCACAACAGTCGTGTTCATCCTGTTCAGGTTTGGAGTGTGTTGGAACAGCTGCTTGGGGAAGCCTTGACACATGAGTGCTGTGGGCTTTGGCCTACTCTGAAGTGATCAGGGTCAAAGGTTGCACTGTGAGTGGGCTGGAAGAGGGACCATTGAATCCATGCTTAAGTGGACCCAGTGTTCCTAAATCCCCACACTGAAGGAGAGAATGCGGGACAACAGCGACTACTGCAACTCATACACTAGAATGTCACCTTCCGGGTAGCTATGTTCTGTCCCAGTTCCTACCTACAGGCTGGAGAGTTAGATTTCTATGCCGCAATCCAGACAGATTTCTGAAGACAGAGCCTGATTAGTTAGGCTTTGTTCAGGGATGGGTTAAGCTGTTCTTACTGACGATATGGAATGACACTAACTCTGTTTTTTCTCATATGGAAAAATAATCTTGCAAACCTGCCTCATACTGATCTCTCTTTGACATCATTGGCAAATTTTGACTTTATTTTATGTCAAATGGATTCAGAACGTGGTCCTCTGTTTGTAGTTGTGAATCACGATACAGCATCATGATCATCTGAAAGAATGGTTTGAATAGTCACCCTCTAGAATTCTTAAGCTCTATGTTAGAAATAACTGCAAAAAAATTGTACTGAGGGTCTTTTAAGGTATGATTCATGAAATTCATAAAGATGTGCACCCAGCAGTGTTTCTAATTGTGCATTGACATTCTCATGGGCATGTAAACACAGCAGTGGGGATGGAAGTCTCTAGCTCCTGATTTCTTAATCTCATTCCTGAAGGTATCCATTTCTCATTGGAGGTGAAGGATGAATAAGTAGCAGTAAGTGTGAGGGAGATGGTAATGGAAATCAGTAACGGTAATTAAATTACAAGAATTAACATATCCAGCATTTCCTGCTCCTCTAACTGATGTAACCAATAATGAGAGGTTAATTAGTAAAATAACTGTACTTCATGGTCTCTTTTCTCTCAAGGCACAGTCTTCACCCACAGACTTTATTGGGGTAGCCTTGAAGTTTAACTCACTATTCTCTCTTTCTTGGTCTCCTCCCTTTCCTGTTGGAGCCAAGGGAAAAACCGTGCTATTGATCTTAGTAAGAGCAGGTTTGAATTCTTCATCCATGAGGAGCATGACCTCATAATTCTGGTCACCTGTATAATATCACAAGTACAGAATTAATGATACCCTGTGTGGCAAATGCCAGTGCAATTGTAGTGGGTCCCACACTTTTTCTTGGTATGGTGGGTCAGGGTGCCGCCACGGCCCCTATTCTTGGGCTCTGCTAGTGCCCTGGAGAAGGAAAGAAGGGGAGCTGGGGAGGGACTTGGGTTCACCCCCTCCTCCAGCCCTAGCCTCTTCAGCTTCATAAGCTTCTTACCCTCTTTCCCCTTGGGCCGGGCTTCTCTCAGTCCTCTGTGCTAGGGGAGTCCCTCTGCCCTGCTTGGGCAGGGTCTCCCTCTCCCTGGTACTCTGATCCTCTGGTCAACACCAGGACTCCTACAAACTACAGACAGCTCTCATGTATGTCTGAAGCAGGGTTTTTTATTAGGTCTCGGGCAGGGCTGTAATTGGCTCCAGGTGCTCTAATTACCCAGTAGTAACCTTTCCTTAGTCCACAGGGAATAAGGCTCTGATCATACCGGGGCTTATATACCTCCTACTCTCCTACTGCCCTCTGCCCTCTGCCCCTGCTGTATCACACCATTAATTGAAATAAGGGGGGGGGGGCAAATATTTCATTACTTGCCCCTTTTCCACATGGTTTGAGTGATATTTGCGTGATGTTTCCAGAAATGATCACCTCTTTGATTGCAGTCTCGAAATGATACTGCAGTGCTGAAAATACTGGTCTGTACATTCCAAATGTAAGACTGGAATACAACAGGTTGATGAGTAAGATGGGATATACGTAGGTACACAAGTGAGCCTAATTCTCCACTGCCTTTCATTTTGCATAGGTCTTAGTTCAGCAAAGACTTAAGCACCTGCTGAAGTTCCATTGGTTGCAGTGGGACTTACAGTGTATGCACTTACAGAGTGAGTTTGTGTGTGTGGTTTTTGGAGGGGGGTGAGGGAGTGAGAGAACCTGGATTTGTGCTGGAAATGACCCACCTTGATTGTCATACACATTGTGAAGAGAGTGGTCACTTTGGATGGGCTATTACCAGCAGGAGAGTGAGTTTGTATGGGGGGGGCGGAGGGTGAGAAAACCTAGATTTGTGCTGGAAATGCCCCAACTTGATGATCACTTTAGATAAGCTATTACCAGCAGGACAGTGGGGTGGGAGGGGGTATTGTTTCATGGTCTCTGTGTGTATATAATGTCTACTGCAGTTTCCACGGTATGCATCCGATGAACTGAGCTGTAGCTCACGAAAGCTCATGCTCAAATAAATTGGTTAGTCTCTAAGGTGCCACAAGTACTCCTTTTCTTTTTGCAAAGACAGACTAACACAGCTGTTACTCTGAAACCAGTGTATGCTTAGACAACCATTGCCTCCAGGAAAGAAGTCCGGGGAGAGGGGGATATGGCCTAATACTAGGGCCAAGACTGTTTAAAGACTGCAGGTACACATGACCAGAAGGGGCGCTCGTGAGAGGTGGGTGCCACACTGTTACACAAACCCGTCAGCAGTGAGTCTCAGAGTTGGGTCAACTGACTCAAGCTTGCAGGACTCACACTGTGGGGCTAAACAATAGACATATAGATTTCCCACCTGGGCTTCAGCCCTTGCTTTGCAACCTGGTGAGGGGTGTGGGTCTCAGAGCCTGGGCTTCAGTCCAAGCAGAAATGTCTACTGTGCTATTTTTAACCACTAGGGAGAGTCATGAACCCGAGTCAGTTGACCCAAGCTCTGAGACTCATTGCTGCTCCATTTTTTACTGTATAGATGTACCTACCCTTCATTAGCTGGCTGAGGAAACCTACAAACTTTCCATCTTTACAATCCTGTTATGTGTACTCGTCAGAATCTCAACTAAGGGCTTATCTACATAGCATGTTAGTCTGCATTCCAGGTGCTTAAATTCTGGTTTGTACCAGCACTAGCTGGCTGGTTTGCTGGCACACATGAAAAGTTCCCTAGTGCACATTAACGTGGTGTTTGAAACAGGGCTACATTAACCTACATTAGGGAATTTTTGCTGCATGCCAGTTGTATCCACCCAGGCCAGTTAGTGTGCAACATGCTAGTCCAGAGTGAAATTTGCACCCTTCTAGTGATGACTAATGCACCATGTAGATGAGACCTTACTGAACGTACGTCAGGATGAGCTATCTGTTTCTGAAAGCACTGGGTGATGCAATACAATTTAGTTCTGAGATGCATCTTTAATTAATTGTAATTTAGTACAATTGTGATCTTTCATTGTGATCTACTGGCATGAATTCTGCACAGGGGCAGAAGTCCCACTGAATAGAAGTCTAAACAGCAGGAAGTGTCCGTCCATCATATTTCAGTTCTTGTACAACCACTGAGGATCCGATCCAGCAGTTGTTACTCATGGGAAAACTCCAGCTGATTTTAATAAGGCCAGCAGATTTGTGTGTGGCCTGTTATCCACTCAGCATATATCAACCAAAACTGGCATTTGAATCTGTGGATCTCTAGAGATCTGCTTAAAAGTCTAAAAAGTCTTCATGTTAAAGGGTCCCTTTTTTCTCATTTGAATATATAAAAACCTGCTCAATCAGTGTTTCTAAAACCCTTCAAAAACAAAACAATAAACTAGGAATTTGCATAGACCAAAAATTCAGACCAAAAGGAACATTTTTCAGAGTTATTTATATGCAAAGGAATAAAAACAGTACTTTAGAATAGATTTGTTCTTCCTGTAGCCAGATGCCCCCTCGCCCCCATTTACTCTTCCAAGTGCAGTCTGCACAGTTTCCCTTCTAAGTGCAGTATGCAGTTTCCTGTTGTGCTGTTACAAAACCACAAGCAGCACTGGAAGTCCCCAATGATATTAAATGCTTGCTTAAAGCTACATTGCTCTATATTACTAATTGTATTCATGCTTATGAACATATAACCAATTAATGCAAGGAATGAGTGAGATAGTGTGAGTGACAGCCAATGGCAAAGCAAAGAAGCAAATATCGCCTTTTATGGAACCATGGCATTATCTTGGTGAAGGTATAAATCTCGAGACTGGTGGCCAGGAAGGTTACCAACAAGGAAATGTAACAGCACGCTAAACTCGGGATCGGACCGGAAGCAGTAGAGCCCTCCCGTGGATCCAAAGGGACTCTGGGGATTCTCATTGCCTCACAGTCGATCTCTGGGCAGCTGTCGCCTGGCCAGCCTCAGAAATTGAAACCAACATCTGTGCCTGCAGCCTGCCAGCGTGTGTGTGTGTGTGTGTGTGTGTGTGTGTATAACTGCGCAAGTAAGGGAAGCAATAAGTCAATCCCCAGTGCTGCTCTAGTTCACCCTTTGTTTGTGGTTATTCCTTGGCTGGTTCCAAGAATGGGTAACACTTCCAACCCATGTTAGGATTTGTAGAACAAAAATGATGATGATTATAACTAGGGGTTTCAATTAATCACAGTTAACTCAAAAAATTGATTGTGATTAATTGCACTGTTAAGCAGTAGAATACCAACTGACATTTATTAAACATGTTTGAATGTTTTTCTACATTTTAAAATATATTGATTTCATTTGCAACACAGAATACAAAATGTGCAGTGCTCACTTTCATAAAAAATAATATACAAATATTTGCACTGTAAAAATGATAAAATAAATAGTATTTTTTAATTCACCTCATACAAGTACTGGAGCGCAATCTCTTTATCATGAAAGTGCAAGTTACAAATGTAGGTTTTTTTGGCACAACAAACCAATATAAAACTTTAGAGCCTACAAGTCCGCTCAGTCCTACTTCTTGTTCAGCCAATTACTCAGATAAACAAGTTTGTTTACATGTATGGAAGATAATGCTGCCCACTTCTTAATTACAATGTCACCTGAAAGTGAGAACAGGTGTTCGCATGGCACTGTTGTAGCTGGCATCGCAAGATATTTATGTGCCAGAAGCACTAAAGATTCACATGCCTTTTCATGCTTCAGCCATTGTTCCAGAGGACATACTTTCATGCTGATGAAGCTCTTCAAAAAAAAAAAAAAGAAGTATTAATTAAATTTGTGACTGAACTCCTTGGGGGAGAATTGTATGTCCCCTGTTCTGTTTTACCTGTATTCTGCCATATATTTCACATTATAGCAGTCTTGAATGATGACCCAGCCCGTGTTGTTCATTTTAAGAACATTTTCACTGCAAATATGACAAAATGCAAAGAAGACGCCAATGTGAAATTTTTAAGATCATTACAGTACTTGCCTCAAAATTTAAGAATCTGAAATGCCTTCCAAAATCTGAAAGGGATGAGGTGTGGAGCATGCTTTCAGAAATCTTAAAAGAGCAAGACTGTGATGCGGAAACTACAGAACGCAAACCACCAAAAAAGAAAATCAACTTTCTGCTCATAGCATCTGACTCAGATGATGAAAATGAACATGTGTCGGTCCACACTGCTTTGGATCATTACCAAGCAGAAGCTGTCATCAATATGAACACATCCTCTTGAATGGTGGTTGAAGCATCAAGGGACATATGAATCTTTAGCTCTCTGGTATGTAAATATCTTGCGACACTGGCTACAACAGTGTCATGCAAACACCTGTTCTCACTTTCAGGTGACACTGTAAACAAGAAGCAGACAGCATTATCTTCTGCAAATGTAAACAAACTTGTTTATCTGAGCAATTGGCTGAACAAGAAGTAGGCCTACATGGACTTGCAGGTGCCAAAGCTTCACATTATTTTATCTTTGAATGCAGGTTTTTTGTACATAATTCTACATTTGTAAGTTCAACTTTCATGATAAATTTCAGAGTAACAGCCGTGTTAGTCTGTATTCGCAAAAAGAAAAGGAGTACTTGTGGCACCTTAGAGACTAACCAATTTATTTGAGAATAAGCTTTCGTGAGCTACAGCTCACTTCATCGGATGCATACTGTGGAAAGTGTAGAAGATATTTTTATATACACACAAAGCATGAAACAATACCTCCTCCCACCCCATTCTCCTGCTGGTAATAGCTTATCTAAAGTGACCACTCTCCTTACAATGTGTATGATAATCAAGGTGGGTCATTTCCAGCACAAATCCAGAGTTTAACAAGAATGTCGGGGGGGGGGCGGAGGGGGGGGGCTAGGATAAAACAAGGGGAAATAGGTTACCTTGCATACTGACTTAGCCACTCCCAGTCTATATTAAAGCCTAAGTTAATTGTATCCAATTTGCAAATGAATTCCAATTCAACGGTTTCTTGCTGGAGTCTGGATTTGAAGTTTTTTTGTTGTAATATAGCAATATAGCAACTTTCATGTCTGTAATCGCGTGACCAGAGAGATTGAAGTGTTCTCTGACTGGTTTATGAATGTTATAATTCCTGACATCTGATTTGTGTCCATTTATTCTTTTACGTAGAGACTGTCCAGTTTGACCAATGTACATGGCAGAGGGGCATTGCTGGCACATGATGGCATATATCACATTGGTGGATGTGCAGGTGAATGAGCCTCTGATAGTGTGGCTGATGTTATTAGGCCCTGTGATGGTGTCCCCTGAATAGATATGTGGGCACAGTTGGCAACGGGCTTTGTTGCAAGGATAGGTTCCTGGGTTAGTGGTTCTGTTGTGTGGTATGTGGTTGCTGGTGAGTATTTGCTTCAGGTTGGGGGGCTGTCTGTAGGCAAGGACTGGCCTGTCTCCCAAGATTTGTGAGAGCGTTGGGTCATCCTTCAGGATAGGTCTGGCTATGTAGACTCCCTCCTCAGGCCCTACGCTACCAGCACTCTCAGCTACCTTCGAGACACCACTGTCTTCCTGAGGAAACTACAATCCATCGGTGATCTTCCTGATAACACCATCCTGGCCACTATGGATGTAGAAGCCCTCTACACCAACATTCCACACAAAGATGGACTACAAGCCGTCAAGAACACTATCTCCGATAATGTCACGGCATAATGTCACATGCATCTGATGAAGTGAGCTGTAGCTCACGAAAGCTCATGCTCAAATAAATTGGTTAGTCTCTAAGGTGCCACAAGTACTCCTTTTCTTTTTGCGAATACAGACTAACACGGCTGTTACTCTGAAATCTCTCATATGTTTAAGTGCTTGCAGGATCAGATCCTAAACAGAAAAGACAGACAAAGAATGGGAGAAAGAAAACAATACTAAAAAGCATTTTCATTATTATTCCCATTTGACAGGGAGGACACTCAGGCATAGATAGATGAAGTGATTTGGCCCAAGATCTCACAAGTTGTCTGTGGAAGAGCTGGGAAACGGACCAAAATCCATTAGTTTCAGTCCAGTGCCTTGACCACTGCAGGATGATTGTTCTGTTCTGTTAATATGCAGTTAACATTTTTTGTCCGAGTATAACTTTATTCAGATTTTTACAAGTGCATGTTTCAAATCGATTGAAACATATTCTTTGGGCCAGGTTTTCAGATTCTGTCTTCCATGTTCTGTGGGTACAAATTAGAGCTGTAAATACTTACACCGACGACAATTTGTCCCTACAAAAATGGAGGGTTGGGCCATTAAATTTCCTCTCATTGTTTATTCTTCATCACCAAAACAAAAAGCCTTTTTTGTGTTAACTATGTATGTGGCCCAGATTGAGTATTGTGGTAAAAATTTAAATTTGTCCATATCATACACCCAAACATACTTTTCTAGACTCCTGAGAAAGGAAGGAAATAACACCTTGAGCAGGGAATATGACTTAAAAGTGCTATTTTGAGGCATCTGAAAGAAGGAGAAAAGGAGCTGTAGAAGCTGTTTTATGACTTTTTATTGCTCAAATACTCAGTATTTTCTTTTAAAATTTTTTTTCTGGATCACGACCTTATAAACCACTTTAAATGTATTCCTTGTTCCCTCGATTAAACAAACAAAAGGAAAGAAAAAAAACTCTCAAGCTCTTGAAGTACAGAATAGTGATCATGTTTACCAGCTGAATTCTCATGTATTGGTTCAAGCCAAAGGGCCACATTTTGCTACCACTATACTCATTGAATAGTATCTTACTCTTTGGTAGTCCCATTGCAATATATGGGACCATTCATAGAAAAATACTAATCAACATGAGAAAGGATTGCAGAATATTAGAGATGTATCCAAGTTCTAGAATTTTAATCTGGATTTTGAAACCCACCTATTCTTTCTTTCTTCCTCCCACTCCTCTCCTCTCCTTCCCTCCCACCACTCCCCCCCCCCAAGTTTTGGGCTGTGGGGATCCGAGAGTTTGGTTCATTCTTAATATCTAAAGTACCAAATGTCCAGAGAAGTGGTTGAGAAAGAATGAATGACTTCCTCTGTTGCTACTGCGACTGGCAAGGGCATACATGAAAAAAGGAAACAGGAGAAAAACAAGCAGCAGACCTGCAACAAGCCTGACAGCATACCACTGCTATGATAGGCAGCCTGTGCAGAGGGGAGAGTACAAAGACAGTTACAAATGGCAAGATGCATATATATGAATACCAATAAAGATTCCTTCCTGCTCCAGAATCTTGGTACAGTGCTGTTTTTCACATATCTGTTTAGGAGTAGCTTTATAATTGGTTTCACTCTAAATACTTAAATTAAATATACATATATAATACAAGGCACATTTGTCTCATACCTTGTTGCAGCAGCATGACACTTCTCCAAGTAGCATTGCTGATTTATAAGCAATATGACTGTTTTTTAAGTCATATCTGTGATTTATAAGTCAGGGTTTTATGTAGTCTGGGTATTCAGATCTATTTTATGAATCCCAGTTTATTTGTTAAAGAAGACTGATTTACTAGACAGATTTATTAATCATGGCTTAGGAATTCAAACCAAAGTCTTGGGTTAAAGTCTTATATTTATAAATTGGATTCTTAAATCAAATTCCAATGTATACATAATGGGACTGGGTCTAGAGATGTGAAGATAGTAATATATCCACTATCTGCTTCTACCTGAGGATACCAAAATATGTCTTGCTCTTCATAAGTAACTTAATTATTGCTCAGCTAGGTGAGGGGAAAAAAGCAAACTTTAATCAAATGCTTCCCTTTGGGCACATTCTGAGGTTAAGGAGACAAAATGAATGCCCAATCTAGAACCTTATAATGCGTGTTGGTTTGACTTACATATTTAAAGCATAGGTGAAATCCTGGCCCCATTAAAAATCAATGACAAACTTCCAATGGGCCAGGATTTCACCCACTGTTCATCTCCCCTGCTCAGGAGAGAGGACAGGAAGGTAATATTAATCTGGATATTTTTCACCACATTTTTCAATATATATTCACGCAATTATATATTTTAAGATTTCCAGAAGTTGCTAAGACCCTGTGAGAAACAAGCAAAGTCCAAGTATTTAAAGAATGCAATCAGTGAGGAACCAGGTGACAGGTATTTGAAAATTGACCTTTTAGTCAAACTCCTCTATCAAAAACAAATATTTAAAATTTACTAGAAACACTTTTCTTCCTTATTGTGCGTAGCCTTGGCTGGGAGTGCCAGGTTCAGATGAGCTGAAAACAATATGGTTGAAAGCTACACTTTCAAATCTTCCTGAATAAACTTTTACTCTAGACCAGGGATCGGCAACCTTTGGCACATGGCCTGTCAGGGAAATCCGCTGGCGGGCCGGGATGGTTTGTTTACCTGCAGCATCCGCAGGTTCGGCCAATCACAGCTCCCACTCGCCGCAGTTCACCATTCCAGGCCAATGGGGGCTGCGGGAAGCGGTTGCCAGCACAACCCTCAGCCCATGCTGCTTCCCTCAAACTTGTTTGTCTTAATGATTGTCTGAACAACAAGTAGGACTGAATGGACTTGTATCAGGGGAATTGAAAAATATTATTTGTTTTATCTTTTTTACAGTGAAAATATTTGTAATAAATATAATAATATAAAGTGAACACCATACACTTGGTAATCTGTATTGTAATGAAAATCAATATATTTGAAAATGTAGAAAAATATTTATAATACATTTAAATTGGTATTCTATTATTGTTTAGCTGTGCAATTAAAACTGCAATTAATCATGCTTTTTTTAAAAAATCTAGTTAATTTGTATTAATCACGTGCATTCACTGCTATTAATTGACAGTACTAGTCAGTACCAAAACACTGGAATCTGGACGTTTTTTTTTTTTTTTAATTCTTTGGCCATGGCTCCCAATGTTATCCCTGCCTTGTTAGTTTTAGTAAGCATCATAGTTCTGATAGCATTTTGTCTTCTAGTCAAAAATTAGTACCTTTGTTGGAAGGGAGATGCCTGCATGATTTTGTGAGCTTGCCCTTCACATATTTTGTATATTTAGTTGTTCGGTTTTTTTCCCTATAGTCATATAGTTGTATGAAATCTTTTTTGGATTAGTATTAGCTTCGGGACTAAGTGGAAAACCTACAGACTTAGTAGCTCT
Source organism: Lepidochelys olivacea (assembly GCF_965140295.1). NCBI lineage: Eukaryota > Metazoa > Chordata > Testudines > Cheloniidae > Lepidochelys > Lepidochelys olivacea. Next base: position 68,038,057 of record NC_140411.1, on the reverse strand, counting down.
CAAAGACCAGAATGCAGGAATGAATTGCTCAAAATAATGTATGTCAGAAACAGAATGAAGACTGAAATTCACTTTGCTTTTTAGAAAGGGTTGCTACACTAAAGATAAATCCTTTCTGTTACGATGGTTTTCTGTGATGCTGTACTTTATATCTAAAGCCAAATAGCCTCTTTTGGAGAAACATGGGTATGTCCTTGGGATTATTTGGCAGTGGGGTGGATGCACGATTGTTGCAGCACCTCTCTCAATTCCCCCTCTCACAAATTTTACTTCAATGGAGTAAAATTTCCTTTTGTGTTTGTCCAGGTTCTTTTTACTCTTGCTGCAGAAATCCCTCCACATCTGTTTAACAACCCCATCTCCAGCTGAGAGAAAGGTATTGATGGATTGCAGAGTCCTGTTCTGCATTCTGTTATTCTTGGCAGCACCTTCCCCTTCACAGCTTCCGTACATAAGAGTACAGCAGTGGCAAGTATCTTTTGTTCCAACATTTCATTCTCTTGTAGACTAAAACAAACAGAACTGCTTTGATGTGACAAGCACTAACATTAAGGCCCTTGAATCTGCCCCAGGGGGTGTCAGTTGACAGTGAAATGCACCCTAAGAAGCGTTGTGATGTGGAGGCAAACATAGCTATGTGAGCAGCACAGATGTCAAAAGCAAAAGTAGACACTTGAGAAACCAGGAAAGAATTGTGTTGCTTCATTTTTTATGTATCACATTAGGTCTGATTCTTTAATACCTCCACCCACACCCCAGAAAGGATGCTTCTGAAAAAGCAGTTTGTACTAGCGTTTGGATAGCATATGTGATGAGGAGAGTTGCTCCGGCTTATTAGTAGAGGCAGGCAAAAAAAGTTCTTAAACAATTTCTCTGAGGCTCAGATAAGTCCCTAAAGCAATCTGAACCCAGAACTCTGTTAGAAGCTATTTAGGTAAATACTCCCCTTATTTTGCTCCCATCTCCTAATGGACCCTTTCAACCCCAACTTTGCTAACACGTCCATTGCCTGCAGTATTTGTTGTCACAAGGCTTCCTGAAATCAGTGACATCCCAGGATGTGCTTCTGTCCTAGGGAGCCCTTGAGTGCTGAATACTCTCATGGAACATTCAGCCTAGACTCAGTAGGGCTCAAGACCTGTTGACTGCCTTATAGTCCTGCCACAATATGGAGATCAGTAAAGGTAAATCCACTGAGGATCTGGAAAAGGGAGTAAGGAGTTGAGACCAAGGAGTGGGAAACAAGCACTGGGGAAGTGGGGAGGGAGGAGAGATAACTCTGAGGAGGAACAAAGAATGAAGAAGTGTGTATAAGTTCATGCCAGAGGTAATTGTGCTGGAAAGGTGGGAGAGTTATAGTGATCACGGGGGTTGGGAGGTGGGCAAGAAAGGGGAAGGGTGGGTTGCAATGAAGGTAAGAGAAGCAGTGTACACGGTAGAAGGAAGGAGGAAGACAACCCCCAAAAGTGAGAGTTAACTTGGATAAGCATTCCAGGTCATAGGGACTCATCCATCAAAATGTCTAGAGGTTCACCCATTATTAAACATTAATGAATATTTATTAATGCCAAGATCCCACCTGGACTTTAGGTGTACAGTGTTGAGGCCAGGGCATAAAGAGTCTTCTGTCCTCAGTGCATGACCTGCCTAAGGGCCGGGCAGGATTTCTGAGAAATCACGTTTCCTACGTCCTCTGGGCTCATAGTACCCGAGAAGGGGTAGGAGGTGAAAGCAACTGCTCTACAGAGGATGGAGTAGACTGTGTTTCACAAGAGGTATAATAGTGGCTGTTCTCTTCTGGGCATTCATTCTGTCCCTGGTCGTTTCCCCAGGTGTGATGAGGAACTATGTTTACCTCTTACTGTGAATGGTGCCGCATGTCACAGGCTAGCTCTTATACCAAGACCTCAGGCCCCAACTGAACTTTAAAAATCAGTAGCAGCAGGCATAAGAAAGTGATGGGCTTGATGCAGATGTTTCCTTTTTTTTCTCTTCCCTCTGAACACTCTCGCCTTGTCTCTGATATACTTGAAAGGCGTGATGAGTTTGAGTTACTAGTCAAATGCCAAGTCATCACTATAAACTTCTGTATATATTATTGTGAGAGTCACTTCAAACTGAGAAGCAGAGAGAGACTGTTATTGGCTTTATCATGAAGGGAGGAAGACAAGGCAAAATAAATATTAAAACAAACACATCAAAGAGACAAATAGTGAGTGCGATGTAAATACCTGGCAAGGGTAATAAGGTAACTCCTGAGGGAGGATTCAGAGATTCCAGGGCCACAAGTGACCTAGCCTGACCTGTTGTGTAACACAGGCCGGAGAATTTCCCCAAATTAATTCCTAGAGCATCTCTTTTAGAAAAACAAGAAATCTACCACAACCCTTGGTAAATTGTTTCAATGGGTAGTTACCTTCACTGTTAAAATGCACTCCTTATTTCCAGTCCAAATTTGTCTACCTTCAATGTCCAACCATTGGATCATGTTATGTTTTTCTCTGCCAGAGCCCATGATTAAATATTTGTTCCCCAGGTACTTATAGACTGTAATCAAATACTCCTTAACCTTTTCTTTGTTAAGATAAATAGACTGAGCTCCTTGAGTCTATCACTATAAGGAATATTTTTTAATCATTTGCTCATTTTCATGGCTCTTTTCTGCCCCCTCTCCAATTTATCAACATCTGTCTTGAATTGTGGCTACCAGAATTCCACACAGTATTCCAGCAGCAGTCACACCAGTGCAAAATACAGAGATAGATTAACTCCTCCACTCCTTACCCAAGATTCCCCTGTTTATGCAACCAAGGATCCCATTAACTCTGTTGGCCACAGCGAGGCACTGAGAGCTCATGTGCAGCTGGTCATCCACAAAGACCCCCAAATCTTTTTTTCTCAGTCACTGCTTCCCATGATAGTCCCCCATTCTGTAAGTATGACCTATATTCTTTGCTCCGAGATGAACACATTTACATGTAGATGTATTAAAATGCATATCATTTGCTTTTGCTCAGTTTACCAAACAATCCAGATCGCTCTGGCTCAGTGCCCTGTCCACTTCATTATTTACCACTCCCCCAATTTTTGTGTCATCTGCAAACTTTATCAGGGGTGATTTTTTATTTTCTTCCAGGTTATTGATAAAAGTGTTAAATAGCGTAGGACCAAGCACCTACCCTAGTGGGACCCGAATAGAAACCAGGAGGAGTCAAAAAAGAAAAAATAAATACTAGTGGCAGTATGTATAAACAGAAAGCAAATATTAAGGGAATAAAGCAAATATTGGGGGTGGGGGTGGGGAGGGAGAGAAGGCAAAATAATAAAAATATACAAGTTGTGAAAGAATACGAAAAATAATAAAGTGTGGTTACACCTACTGGATACAATAAAATGAAGCACTGAAGTCAGACAAATATTACACTAATAGAGAGAACAAAGACAACTGTTGGGAATAAGGCAAAGACTTGGAATAAGACATACATTGCAAAGATGGCAGTCAGAATACAATAAAAGGCTGAAGACAGACAAAGTGGAAATGAAAGCAGAGACCTTTTTTTTTTTTTGCATAAGGCCAATGAAATTGGGAGAGGTTTGACCAAGAGAGATAAAATGCTCGAATGTGATTATACAAGGAGGAGCATTTTGCAACCTTGAAATCATGAAAAAATGGTACTTTTAGTAGTATCTTGAACTTTGTTATTAGTACTTTAAGACAAAATGTTTGTTGTTTTTTTTTAATTTCCATTGAGACTTGGTGCTTATTGTACATACCCAAAGAAGATTTGTTTATTTGTGAGCCCAGAATGGCACTAAAAAAAAGATATTTGTGTTTTTTTCATAGTGATTTGGTTGGATGAATATTTTTGTGCACTGTTATGAATCCTGCATATGATCCAGAAACAGATTTTATTGTTGCTGTTATTAGTTGTACTGTGGGAGTGCCCAAAGGCCCCATTCAGAACCAGGGCCCCGATTGCACTAGGTGCTGAAAAAGCACACGAGAAGACACAGTTACTTACACTCTGATTTGAAACTAGACATGAGTGTAACAGGTGATAGGAAAGAGGGAGAAGAAGGATAATCATGATACGATCATGCAGTTACCTAGTTAAGCTATTGCACAGCTTGATGGTTCCTAATCACTTGAAATACTTGATCTCCTTTGATCTCTCGTTTAGGAGGCTGGAGCTTTCCAATTCCTCAATGTACCTAGATTTATAGAGTCCAATGCCAGCAGGGATCATTGTGATCATCTAGCCTGACTTCACTGGCCAGAGAACTGCCCCCAGATAATTCCTAGCGCATGAACATGCTAAGGAAATGAAATGACCACACAAGAGCAATTGCTGGCAACATTTGCAATTTTGCAGGAGCTCACATAACTGCATTGCTGCTGGGCCTGATCATTTGTAATGGCGGGAAGGAGCAAGACACTTTTCTGGAGTCAAGTGGGCTACCCCAATAAATGTACAGTCTTTCTCCTAAAAGATTTGATTTCTGTCCAAACCTTCAACCAGTGCCAGAATAAAGTCAGTTTTGATGGGACAAAAAAGGAAGATGTAATCCTTCAAAATCTCAGAGCTAGCATGAAAGGCTTTCACAATTGGAGGGTTTTGGTGGTGACAGAAGAGGATAAGGAATAGATCAAAGCATGACTTAATACTATCTTTCTCTCTTCTCCATGAGACACCAAATAAAACAGTGCAACTCTTTGTCTGCCAATTTTACTTGCAACCAATACACTCAATACAATGATCTCATTTGCCAATTTTTGTGTCTGTGTCTATTGTATTATGAATTTAACCGTGTTTCATGCTGTCGGCAGCATGACAGGGTAGAATTTAAAGCTGATCAGGGGTTGGGAAAGGGCTTGGCTACCAGAAAATGATAAGTAGTCTCAGAGCTGCTTTGGTCTCTTACAGGGATGTTTTGTCTTTTAGCTGGATGCTTCCCAAGTTCACTCTGCTTTCATTACAGGAAGATCAGGGTGAAAAAAGAAATCACACTTTTGGATGAATGTATGTTGTCTCCTGTTATTACCAGAAATACCTTATCTGAAACACTCTATATATTCTGTTTTTTTTCTTAAGTGACGGCTTTTTTGTGTAGTCAATTTAACTGTTCCATTGTACAGTTAGCTTCCCTCGCTAGGGGTCTTTCACATAGGAACAGGGGAGAAAAAATTATTTTTTGAAATCGGGGCAGGTGATGTTAAAACTGGCATGGGAACTCTGAAGCAGGTGCTGCACTCTGAAATTTCATATCTAATATCACATTTCTTAACTACAACAACCTCTTCCACCCTGATGATCTTGACACGCTCATGGTGCTGTTCCAATCCATACAAGACACATCTGCTAAAATCATCCTTTTTGCCCATCAATCTGACTGTTGTCACCTCTCCAACCCCCTTTCAATCTCTTTGCTGAATCCCTGTTTTCCACTGCAATAATTCTTGTTGCTTCTCCTCCCCTTCAACGTTATCCTCAACTGTTCTTTTCTACCTACCTGCTCCTTTTTTTTATCATTTTGCCAACGGTGTCAGCCGTGTAGGAACATTTGTCTGCTCCTCCTACAAATGTCCCCATGCTTTTTTCCCTACTGCCCTGTAACATATACTGAACACCTTTTCCAACTTAATTCCTAAGGGCATTCACTGTTTTCTCTTCTTTCAAATCCTTTCTCAAGTATCATTTGCGTTATGATGTCTATAAGATGTCAGACAAGAGATGGTTTCACTGAGCAGCAGTTGGGAGATAGTTCACTTTTATTTATTTAATTTGTTTAAAAAAAGCAACAACCTTTTTTAACATGATCTGACACCATTCATGTGTAACATGGGATCTTACTGTTAACCTCATCCTCTCCCTTTCCTCAGGCAGATTATCACACTCAAGTGTTCTGTCTTGCCTTAAATTAGATTGTAAATTCTTTGGGCCAGGGACCTTGATACCAGTGTATGTGTATACTGTGTCTGATACAGTGGGACCCAAAAGCTAATATAGGCCTTTCGACACTGCTGCAATACAAATAGTAAATAACATGTTTTCCAAACACGCAGATATTTTAACTGCATGTTTAAAACAAGTGCAAAATAAGTAAATGGATACACAATTGTGATTTAAGAATGAGGGGAAAAAACAAACTGCATTCACAGTTGTTCATGTTGCATGCAAAAAACACAGGTATAGTTTTGAAAAATCTAATGCTCAGCATTCAATATGAAGTAGTTGGTGTTCAGTGCCAAATTTGCACAAGTCCTAGGTGGACTTGACTGAAGAATTGAGAATTCTTCATGGAAGAATTTAGAACCTCCCAAGAAAGCACCATCTGATTTTGCAAAAAGACTGCTCCAAAGTAATTTTATACAGTCATCTCAATTTGGATAATGGAAGGAGTGGGGCCAAGAGAGTGTGAACGGAATTAACTATGTTCCACTAGATATAGGCCTCATAGCTCCATTGTCTAGATGGAATTTTTATTTTATTTTATTTTATTTTAATTATTGTGAGATACATAGAAATGCCCTAAATTAAATGAATTATTAAATGTTAAGAGAATGTAATACACACCTTGCTTTCTGTGTATTTATGTACACACTCTGTTTCAACAAGCCTTTAAATGGAGATTTAATTCACATTTTCTATTTGGACATTTGCAGGGTATATAGCATCCATTACTTAACTGACATTACCTCTTTGGTGACAGTAATGAAAATACTAATGGAATTCTGCCTTGACCTCCAATCAATCACTCTGATTGGCAAATTACACTAAAATAATGATCTGTGTATATTAATTATGAAATAGTCACTGCAATTACACAAAAAGTTGAAATATGAAGAATGTTATTAATATATTGAAGATCATTCATTTATGTGTACTGATCTTATGTTCTATAGCTATGGGAGTTGTTCCAATGATATCCTGAGAATGGCTGAATGAGCTGGACATAAATAGACGGCAAAAACAGAGCAAGATGTAATGTGCTGAAGGTGTAGTGTATTCCTGTATTGTGGAAAGGAGATGATTAGTAGCAGCTTGGCTAACGGCTAGTCCCAAACTCTAAGACAGCCTCCAAAGCATATCAGGGAGAGTCCTACCCTTGATGTTTTCAGGTTATACTGTAAAACACTCCCACCTCCTTCTCTAACAAGCTGGAGAAGAGGGGGAAATGTGCCCAGTCATAACAGGTATGAGTTAACCTGCATCAAGACAAAGAATGATAGATGCACACAAGTTAGGGGACCAGATGTGATTTAGAGCAAGATAGAGAACTGAATTAGGTGCCAGCCTCTCACTGTATTTTTAAGCATTTTTTGATGCTTGGATACCATGGTGAGGGACTCTTTGTCAGTTCCTAAAGATAGCAAGTTACAGAGATTTTCCTGTAGTAGAGTCCTGTGTTTTTGGAGAAGGAGGATCCAACTGCTCTCCTTGTCCTCCTGTGGAATTCCGATTGGCTGTGGTGTGCAGCATGATGACAGCAGTGTAGGTCCTAGCTGGTCACGGATTTGTTCTACTGGTGTTGGCAGTGAGATGTGAACCCACAAGGTGATAAAGGCTAAGTGTGTTGTAACTTCAGGTCCATGTAAAGTGCAGAGCGGTGTATGTGGTTACCATTGATCACTGCGGCATGGAATCAGAACTCCAATAGTGTGTTTCATAGGACCAAATACTGGTGGTGCTGCAAGAGTTTTCACTTAGGTGGTAGTGACCTTGGCTTTTTGTACTGAGTTCTATCATATTCTTGGCTTTTCAAATCATTAACCTAATAAACCTTCTGTGACTTCGTTTCAGCATCTGTAAAATGAGGATAGTAAACCGTACCTATGGCACAGGGCTGTTGTGAGGCTTAATGATCGTACTTAGGACACTCTGACAGTTCCCTATGAGAGGGGCAAGGGAAATGCAAATTTTTATTATTACATTTTTCTTAACACTTAAAGCCACTCACTTATGTTTAAATATACACTAAATACAGCATTTCATGTGCTGATGTTTTATTTTACAGCTAAGCATTTAAAATTACTTTGTCCAGTGTTAAAAAGATATGCAGGAGTGGCTGTTCAGCTCTTGGAACTGATTAAATAAAATCTTTTTAACTGGAAGTTGAAACACTTTATCAGACACGGACAGAACCTACAAAGTAAATGCAATGGACTCACCTTTGCCCCGACTAGTAATAAAGTGGAAACCAGACACTACAGCTGCAACCAGAATAATAAACAGGGTAAAGCATGCATCTTCCATAAAGTTGCTTCATTTTGAACAGCAGGTCTTTGCATGAATAAACTTGCAAATAAAGATGCACTAAAATTTGCTGAAGTATCCCTCCTCCTTTCTCTGTGGCTCTTGTTAGGAAAAGTAAATTTCTTACATACCACCTCACTCCTTCTGCAGAGACCAGAGTTAGAAGTGAGCAGAGTATAAAACATTTACTCCCTCCCATACTAGAACTGAATGTTCTCAACTTTAAACTAAACATGCTAAAAAAGCTAGTCCCACACAAAGTGAAATCAAAGCCTCAAATAACTTCAAAAAAGACCACAGTATTTGGGATTCTATGAGCAGACAAGAGAAATGCCACAGTTATTGGCAGAACTGTCTAGTATACCAGGAAAAAGTCCTCTCTGAAATCCTATCCAAATTCCTCAACGGATCTGTGTCCAAACAGTAGTTTGCATGGTCACCTATTATGGTGAAAGGAAATAATTCCTGAGCATTAATTAACGCAATACTACAGTGTCCTAATACCCTTTGTTTACAAGGGTGATGCCCACCTTATTACACAGGAGGACCATATAAACCTAAGTACAACCTTGTGTGCGCCAAACAGATTCCACATATTTTAATAAGATTTAAAGTCACCTGTATTGATTAATATTTGAAGTTCAGCTTGCTTTGTATGTATTTAGATAGGTTGTTTCTATGTACAGTATTGTCTGTTTACACACTCTTGTAAACTAAAATGATGTAAACATGTCAATAAATGCCAGAACTCTGGATATCTGGCAGTTTATCCCCATCCTTTTCTGAGTGATACTGCCTTCCCTCAACACACCTCTTTCCCTATAGCTGGCTGGGTCAACCCCATGAATAGCCCTCTGAAGCTGTTCTAGAGCTGTTATGGCTTGCTGTGGGATCCAGCTGCATCCAGGTTATACCCACAACAGTTCTTATAAACTTTGCTCTGCACTGTGGTTTGAGGTGCCCCCAAGTTTTGTTGTGAATCAGAATGAATGAGTTTTGAATCTGAGGTGTCAGGAGCCATCGGCGGCAGGTGGCTGTTGCATCAGATCTTAAGAGGCGGGATAAGTAACATGTTGGAGGTGTCTGAAGGGAGCTGAGTGAACAGAGACTGAAACTGATAATCCCCATCCAGGCTCCCTTTACACTTTGTGCTTTACCCCCTCCCACATCTACCCAAGCTCTGCTTTACCAGCTCTTTGATCAGGCGTTTGGTTCAAATTCTGTTAGAATTACTACAGCATTCTTGATAATACTTTATGGAATGACAATGTGGTTTAATTGTGGGAGAATCCCGTCAGTATAGCACTAAGTGAGAGCCCTTGACCTAGTTCACTGGGGCCACCAAGCCACTGCATATTATAGGCAGTGCTTAATTTGTAATGAAAGAGATGCCGGGGCCCATGCAATTTTTTACTTTCAGAACAGACATGGCAAACCCAGAGTTGCTGGGGCTATGAACTGCCAAGCCCACAGGTGCCGGGGCTCAGTCCTGGCAAGCCACAGCACAAATTAAATGCTTATTATAGGGTCAACCTTTTCTAAGTCTTCTAAAATCAACTTGCTTAATCAGATTTCTTTGAAATTTGGTGTGCCTCAGGAGGTGTAGGGTAGGGTTCGTGACTGAAATGTGGAGTCATCTGAGGCAGTAATCCAAAGCCCTGAGCCTCCCCCATAAAAAAAAATAGCCTTTTCTAAAAAATGTTCTAAAGTGGGTTTTTTTGTGCAGATCTAGAGAACAAACTATTGATGTGATATGGGTTAAAATGGTCTCAATGTGTGGGTGGCAGTTTTATTTGGCGGGGAATGTAATCAAAGTATTTTTGAAGGGGAACTAGAATATTTCCTGGGAGAGGAGACCTATTAGGGGGATGAGGAGTGCAGGGAGAGTGGTTTTGGGCTGCAGTAAAGGGAAAGAGTTATGGAAAGGGGAATGGATGGTGATGGGAGGGGAAAGAAGTTGGGGGCTCAGGTGAACCCCAGCTCTGCCAGTGCACTCCAACTCCCCAAAGTCTTTGAGGAAAAATGAGACATGTGAATGCTCTGAGTCACAGTCATAGAGTTTAAGGCCAGATGGGATCACTAGATCATCTAATCTGACCTATTGTATACCACAGGCCACCAACACCACCCAGCACCCCCACACTAAACTGCTTCCTGGGAGAGGATGAGTAATTAAGGGGCAGAAGAGTAAGGAAACAGAGGGAGAGGGGTTTGGGGCTGCAGCTAGGGAAGGGGGGTTATGAGGGAAGGGGTAAATGGGGATGGGTGGTAGGTGAGGGGAAGAGAGGCTTGGGGGCTCAGGTGGAAACATGGGGGTTAGGGCAAGTAGCAGAGCAGTACATTGTGGGTGAGCGGCAAGAGAACTAGGAAAGAATAAGATCAGGGCCACCTGTCAGCCCCACATTCTCCGTTCTTGTGTGTGTGTGCCCAGACCTGAAGGGCTTCTAAGGGGGTGTGATAGGGGGTGTACCCAAGCAGGCCCTGGATATGGGCCTGAGAGACCCAGTTATGCTACCTGGCTGCACCTGGACAGAGAGCCAGGCTTAACTGATCATGAAGGCCTGAGGGGCAGGAGCAGGCTGGTTAAAGAGAGGGAGTTTGTAGGAGAAGGGAGCTGCCTGGAGAGGATCTGCAGCCCCTCTCTGGGAACAGAGGGGGTGAGGAGGAAACCCACATGGGAGAATAAGCCCTGGGATCCTATTACTGAAAACTGGGTCAACCCAGAGAAGTTGGGGGGAAGAAAGCCTGAGAAAGGCTGGGTAAGAAGAAGCCCAGGGTTACAGCAGCAAGGGGTGGGACTGTGCAAACCTTGATTGGACCTCAGGGTAGAGAGAGGGCCTGGATTTCCATACCAGACACTGGCAAAGTTGCGTGATGCCAGAATCAGGGGTCAGAGACCTGATGGACTCTCGTTTGCTGAACTTTGTTATGCTGAAAGGGGCGGACATCGATATCGTGACCTGGCTGGAGGGCCAAGTTGTGGAAGAGAAATCACTGCAGATATGTACATTGGTCAAACTGGACAGTCTCTACGTAAAAGAATAAATGGACACAAATCAGATGTCAAGAATTATAACATTCATAAACCAGTCAGAGAACACTTCAATCTCTCTGGTCACGCGATCACAGACATGAAGGTCGCTATCTTAAAACAAAAAAACTTCAAATCCAGACTCCAGCGAGAAACTGCTGAATTGGAATTCATTTGCAAATTGGATACTATTAATTTAGGCTTAAATAGAGACTTGGAGTGGCTAAGTCATTATGCAAGGTAGCCTGTTTCCTCTTGTTTTTTCCTACCCCCCCCCCCAGATGTTCTGGTTTAACTTGGATTTTAACTTGAAGAGTGGTCAGTCTGGATGAACTATTACCAGCAGGAGAGTGAGTTTGTGTGTGTATGGGGGTGGGGGGGGATGTGAGAACCTGGATTTATGCAGGAAATAGCCCAGCTTGATTGTCATGCACATTGTGTAAAGAGTTGTCACTTTGGATGGGCTATCACCAGCAGGAGAGTGAATTTGTGTGGGGGGGTGGAGGGTGAGAGAACCTGGATTTGTGCTGGAAATCACTTTAGATAAGCTATTACCAGCAGGACAGTGGGGTGGGAATAGGTATTGTTTCATATTCTCTGTGTATATATAAAGCCTGCTGCAGTTTCCACGATATGCATCTGAGGAAGTGAGCTGTAGCTCATGAAAGCTTATGCTCTAATAAATCGGTTAGTCTCTAAGGTGCCACAAGTCCTCCTTTTCTTTTTGCAGATATGTAGTGACTGTTTGTAGGGGGTAGTGAAAGACAGCTGTTATGCCACACCTGGCCACAAGGAAGCACTCCTGCAGTTAGTGAACCTCTTTGCAGGGGATTTGTGCCCGTCTCCTTGCTACCCTTGTATGATCAGGCCTGCCCTCTGTCGTGTCTGAGACACTCTTGCTGCCCCCTGTGGATGCCAGAATTTGGGGTGGGGAGGAACATGTCCATCTACAGGGGTTGGACCCCCTGTCTCTTTTATGTGAGCTAAGTTCTGTTCGGGGCTTGCCCTTTGGGGAGAGTCTGAGCTTCTCTTCCTGTGGCCATTTGAGCCAGGATCTAGTGAAGTCCTGCTCCCTTGGGTGCAGAGCTGAGAACAGGCATAGTTCATGCATATCACAGGCTCTAAGGGGATGTCACACAGCAAAGAAAAACCCACAGCTGGCCCGTGCCAGCTGACTCGGACTCATGGGGCTAGGGCTGCGAGGCTGTTTCATTGCAGTATAGACTTCCAGGCTTGGGCTGGAGCCCAGACTCTAGGACACTGTGGGGTGGGAAGGTCCCAGAGCCCTGTGATCCTGGAAAAAAATAGTCATTTTTCAAAATGTTCTTAGGTTTATTTGTGTTAGGGTCTGTGTGCACAGAGCTAGAAATCAAACTATTGCCGTGATGCGGGTCAAAATGGTCTCACTCAGTGAATTATCCCCCAATATAGTGCATAGCACTCACTAAGTTTTTAGGGAACCTAACCTGTGAATGGCCTTAAAAAACATGTTTAATTGTTTGCTTGTATAGATGTGCAGTCTGGAAGGACTGAAGTATGCATATACCAATAAAGAAAAACACCATGAAACGGTTCCTGTACAGCCACTTTAAGCTTGCCTGGGTAGTTCAAGGCAATCTGATAACACCATTGCCCCTGTGAACATCCTGCTACTGATGTTTCTAGTGCGAACCTTTGCACCCCTGTGCAATAAAGATTTAATAACTCATGTTGCTTACTACAAGTTGTCTCTTACAATATAACATGCTTTTGTTGTTTGGGGAGGCCTACTGTGAACACAGCAGAATAGTCAGAAGCCAGTCTAACCAAAATGTTTGTTATATTGGGTGGGGAGGAGCTGGACAAGTGGCTACTTCCTGATCTCAGGGCAGATTAGTGGAGTATTTCCAAAGACACACAGTGCAGAGGTTTGGAGCTGAGATTGCAAAAATCTTTTCCACTGAGGGAAAAGAAATATATGCACTGTCAGGGTGCCAGTGTGGGGATTCTGGATAATTCCTAGATCATGAAGTTGTAGAAGTTCGCAGGAGAGCCAGGAATACACCACACCATGGAAATTGCTTATCTGAGTGGAAAGAAGTGGCCTGCATTGGCATCATGTGTTTCCTGCTTTGCTATATCTAATCTATGACTTAGAAGGTTGTGGTGATTCACTCAGGTGGAAATGATCCGGGCCTTATTTCCGGTGTGCACTTCATATAATGTATGAGAGCAGAGTTGGACTGCATGAAAGATTTGTGTCCAGGAGCTCTGCTAGTTTTCTCTGATTTGGCTGATCATCTGAATAATTGCTACAATTATTATATGAAAGCTATTGATAAGTATTGGAAGAACATTTAATAAGAAAATAGGAGGGTTCATAGCTGACTGGAGAATATGTCTTGTATGGCACAGAAACATGACAAGCTTTAATACCGCACTTTGTCTCAGGAATGGGGTACATATATTGGACAAGCTTCCTCTCTCCAATATAAAACTTTTTGGAACAGAGATCCTATCTGTGATTTCTCTCGCCCATCTTGCCACGAACTCCACCCTCCTTCTGAAACATGACCAGGATCACCATTTTACCATAACATAGATGTCCTTCATTTCAGGCACTCAGTTTGAGTCATGTTATAGGAAGAGGAGAAGTAATGCCAATAGAAACATTTGTATACCAGGGAGTGAGGACTTCAAGGAGATGTGTTCCCTACTTGTGTTGGGGGTCAGGGTAAAGTAGGGTGGAGCAGGCTAGGTTGGAGTGGGGAATTCATTGAATGAGTTGGGGGCATGGCTGGGGAGATTTGCCCAAGCAGGACTGGTGGGTCTCAGCTGATGAGACTGGCTGCCTGGCTTGCAAATTGCAGGACATGATATGCACAATTGCCTAAATGACTACTAACTCCCACCAACAACATATTTTTTTCCATTCAAAGAGCTAGGAATTTCTATGGCAAAAACCTATGTTAATGCAGAGGTAAGGTTACTTGGTAGCATGCCATCCCCCTGCAGAATGGTGAGTTGAACAAAATTCAAACTTCTGAAAACCAGGAAATTGACTGTTAAGTTTGCCCATATAACCTTAACTCTACCCACTTTCAGCAATACCTCAATATGCCCCATTAGCACATTACCTTTAATCTACCAACCCCACAGTTGCTGAAATGTACAAGCTCTTTGCCTTACTCTTATTCACAGGATCCCAGGTAACACCATCAAAGGAAAAAAATGGAATAAAAAAAAGTTGCCCATGAAACTTTTCCTCTACCCCCTTTTGAGCGGTGCCTCAATATGTACATAGAACATATTTACAAGCAACCTTAACTCTGCAATTACATTGCCATTTACTTGTACTCCCCAATAAAAAACAAGCATCACATGGTAGTTATGTTCAGCAACACCAACAGAGAAATCTACCATCTCTTCAGTGATATTCTGGGTTACTTTGTTTTCAGAATAGGTCTGTTTTTTCCCCAGAAGCAGATGTTAATTATCTGACTTGAACAGTATATGAAGTACCAGTAGAACCACACAGCAGACCCAAAGGAAAGATGCTCAAGAGGAAGAAGTCTCTCCATCTGTCTTGTTCTCATCTGAGTTACCACAGACCTACTCTTGACACCAATGACACTGTTTTGGGTAGCTTGTTCCAAATTTTGACTGATCAGTGACTAAAAATGTCTCTCTCCCTGTGTGACACACACACATGAACCATTGTGAGGTGCAGGAAGAAGGCAACTGGGATGCTGTGATTATTATTTATCACACTGCTCATAATTTTCAGATCCCAAGTGCTTCCCCATCTGTTGTCTCTTATGTTTAGCTTAGTCTCTGCCCCAAAGAACTTACAATATGTCTTTTTGTTATAAGTGTTTGCACAAAGCCTAGCACATTCATAATTGAGCGGTCTCAGCTACTACAATTTAAATAATATTAATGGTCACACGTTATATTAGGGTTCCATTTATAAAAGTTAATAAATGATTAATAGAAACACAGGTATGATACGGATATGAGTATTGTGTGGTATACATGATTATACACACTTCAGTAGATGCTCTTATATAACCATTTATTAAGCCAGATATTAATGATCTATTAATTGTCATGCATTATTGATAAATGTATTCTTTAGTGTAAAGTGTGACCATAATAATAATACTAATTAATAAAACTTTCATAACTGGAAGGGGAAAGATTTTTTTTAGCAAAAGATTCAGATGATTTTAGCTATGTTCTTTTAGCTGTGATTCAGAAGATACTGAGTCTGCCAGGGACTACCAGTGTGAACCTGAACAATCACTTAATCTCACTTAATCTCAGTGTCCTTATCTGTGACATGGGACATAATACTGACCAAGCCTACACAGGCGCTGTGAAGAATGACTGATTACTAGTTATAAAGTGATATGAAATCCTTAAAATGCCAGCACCGAGTCTATGAATAAATAATACAACTATACTGTAGGGTGGTACCTGAGTAGGCAAGCAGCTCAACAAAACAGGCCATAGAGGACTCAGACTCCATAGAATTGGAATAAGAGTCCTAGCAGTAGTTTCAGAGTAACAGCTGTGTTCGTCTATATTCGCAAAAGAAAAGGAGGACTTGTGGCACCTTAGAGACTAACCAATTTATTTGAGCATAAGCTTTCATGAGCTACAGCTCACTTCATCGGATGCATACTGTGGAAAGTGTAGAAGATCTTTTTATACACACAAAGCATGAAAAAATGGGTGTTTACCACTACAAAAGGTTTTCTCTCCCCCCACCCCACTCTCCTGCTAATCTAAAGTGGTCACGCTCCTTACACCAACATTCCACACAAAGGTGGACTACAAGCCATCAAGAACACTATCCCCAATAATGTCACGGTTAACCTGGTGGTTGAACTTTGTGACTTTGTCCTTACCCATAACTATTTTACATTTGGGGACAATGTATACCTTCAAATCAGCGGCACTGCTATGGGTAACCCCACGGCCCCACAGTATGCCAACATTTTTATGGCTGACTTAGAACAGCGCTTCCTCAGCTTTTGTCCCCTAACGCCCCTACTCTACTTGCGCTATATTGATGACATCTTCATCATCTGGACCCATGGAAAAGAAGCCCTTGAGGAATTCCACCATGATTTCAACAATTTCCATCTCACCATCAACCTCAGCCTGGTCCAGTTCACACAAGAGATCCACTTCCTGGACACTACAGTGCTAATAAACAATGGTCACATAAACACCACCCTATACCGGAAACCTGCTGACTGCTATTCCTACCTACATGCCTCCAGCTTTCACCCTGACCACACCACACGATCCATTGTTTACAGCCAAGCTCTGCGATACAACCGCATTGGCTCCAACCCCTCAGACAGAGACAAACACCTACAAGGTCTCTATCAAGCATTCTTACAACTACAATACCCACCTGCGGAAGTGAAGAAACAGATTGATAGAGCCAGAAGTCACCTACTACAGGACAGGCCTAACAAAGAAAATAACAGAACGCCACTAGCCGTCACTTTCAGCCCCCAACTAAAACCCCTCCAACGCATTATTAAGGATCTACAACCTATCCTGAAGGATGACCCAACACTCTCACAAATCTTGGGAGACAGGCCAGTCCTTGCCTACAGACAGCCCCGCAACCTGAAGGAAATACTCACCAGCAACCACACACCACACAACAGAACCACTAACCCAGGAACCTATCCTTGCAACAAAGCCGTTGCCAACTGTGCCCACATATCTATTCAGGGGACACCATCACAGGGCCTAATCACATCAGCCACACTATCAGAGGCTCGTTCACCTGCACATCCACCAATGTGATATATGCCATCATGTGCCAGCAATGCCCCTCTGCCATGTACATTGGTCAAACTGGACAGTCTCTACGTAAAAGAATAAATGGACACAAATCAGATGTCAAGAATTATAACATTCATAAACCACTCAGAGAACACTTCAATCTCTCTGGTCATGCGATTACAGACATGAAAGTTGCGATATTACAACAAAAAACTTCAAAACCAGACTCCAGCGAGAGACCGTTGAATTGGAATTCATTTGCAAATTGGATACAATTAACTTAGGTTACCTTGCATACTGACTTAGCCACTCCCAGTCTCTATTCAAGCCTATTTCCCCTTGTTTTTTCCTACCCCCCCTCCCCCGAGACGTTCTTGTTAAACCCTGGATTTGTGCTGGAAATGGCCCACCTTGATTATCATACACATTGTAAGGAGAGTGGTCACATTAGATAAGCTATTACCAGCAGGAGAGTGGGGTGGGGGGAGAGAAAACCTTTTGTAGTGGTAAACACCCATTTTTTCATGCTTTGTGTGTATAAAAATATCTTCTATACTTTCCACAGCATGCATCCGATGAAGTGAGCTGTAGCTCACGAAAGCTTATGCTCAAATAAATTGGTTAGTCTCTAAGGTGCCACAAGTACTCCTTTTCTTCTAGCAGTAGTTTAAATCTCCCACCTGCTAAACATATATCTCATACTGCCTCATTTCTAACCAACACTGCTTCACACGCTTGACTGAATGACTCGGCAGGACAGCAGCAGGGCAGTGTCACTGAACAACCTCTCCTTGTCTTGGTCTGGTAGAAATCAGTTGTAAGTGGCGCAGTGTCAGGGGAAGACAGAAGCCAAAGGGAAGAGAGTTCTCCCTGTCTGTAGGGACACAGTGTATTCTCAATCAGTATAGGAGCATGACTTCACTATAACAGCAATTGACAGGTGGAAGCGTAAGAGGGACGTGGGTGCTACTGCAATGCGAGTTTTCTGAAAGCTGCTGTCAGATTGATAAGATCAGCATTCACACCTGTAGAGCTCTTGTATCTTAGCAAATTTGTAATCAATAAATACGTCTCAAAATTTGCAAAGGAGAGATGTATGTTTCCTTTCTGGGCCCATCTCATAAGAAGAGCACTGAAAAATGTCCATTTGTTTGTTAAACCATACATTATTTATCAGGAGAAAATTAGGAATTTTAAACTGGGCTAAAGTTTATTATTCTTCAGTACCAGTCACCCTTAACATATGTATCGCAAGAAAATGATATTTATAAAATCAGGTTTAGTAATGTTGCTGCAGGAGGAAGGACAGGGTGTAACAACAGAAATGAATAAAAAATGCTCATGCGTTATTAATACTGAATGTATAATACCCAACAAGGAAGGCACAGCAACAGTTTAATAAGATACTGTCCTATGGATATTGATGTGTCAATAACTCTCAAGTGATTGGTATATTCATTCATACCTCATTAAAGATTTATTGGTGTTTAATTCACAGCAAACTCAAATATGAGGCACATTTCTGGTGAAAGAGGCAAACCTTTTAATAATATCTCTCTGTTTGTTTATTTTTAATATAGTTTATCTGTAATACTTTTGTAGCAAAGTGTTTGTCACTCAGACGGAAATGTTGTTCACAGTTTATTAAAGATTTATTGCTATTTCACCCCAGAGGAACATTTACATGACGTGCATCATAAAATACTAAAGAGAGTAAAGTAGAGCTAAGCAGAAAACTATTCATTAATATGCTATTGTGTGATTTTTAAGTACGATGCTAACTTTGTGACACAGCATTTACTCACTGAATATGGGATAAATGCTTTTCATATTTTATTCAGTTTGGGGGGGGGGAGAATTTCATTCCTGAGCTTAAGTTAGTGCCTGGCACTATCAATGGAAGACTCACTATGCTTATTTATTTTGGATGCCAAGTGTCAAGACAGCATAGCTCTTAATACCATGCAATGAAATGTGATGTGTTCCCAGTGATCTAACGCATCAGGATGGATGACATTTAAAGGAAAATCGACAGTAAACAGGAGAAGAAAGGGCAAATGCACTGGCGTGGAGACCCAAGTTAACTTTATGCCTAACATGAAATTTCACAAGGTGGAACTGCCACTGAAAGACAATGGGGTTGAATTTATCCCTGGCCTAACTCTACGAAACAGATTTCAGAGTAGCAGCCGTGTTAGTCTGTATTCACAAAAAGAAAAGGAGGACTTGTGGCACCTTAGAGACTAACCAATTTATTTGAGCATAAGCTTTCGATGCATCTGATGCATCCGATGAAGTGAGCTGTAGCTCACGAAAGCTTACGCTCAAATAAATTGGTTAGTCTCTAAGGTGCCGCAAGTACTCCTTTTCTTTCTACTAAACAGAGTTACCCCAGGGATAAATTTGGCAGATTATTTTTCAAATTACAATAATGTGACCCAAATCTCCCACCGGGCTATGAAATGAAACACTATATCTATGAAACGAGTTGATTGCGTACTGAAATTTACCTTTTGGTAGTTAAGCACAGTCGTGCATCTTGCATTCTGTAAATGTAGAATTCCTTGCATTCTGATTTGATTGTATTTTATACCCACTTTGCATTCACTGTACACTGGGATAAATGTCTACAAACAGGTGTAGGGCAGTGGAGAATCAGGCTTTTAGTTTTTCACTGCACATTTCATTAAATATGCTAGATAAAGTTCTTTGCCTCCTCTCAGTTACAGCCTTATTTGAATCCTACACAGAAGGATATGCAGTACATCTGTATGTGTAAGATCCAAAGGAAGAATTAATATGTCCCTAGATACCTTTGTGACTGTGAGAAAACTTAATGTCCTTCAATGACAACAAAACACGTTTGCCCTTCAATTTCTTTTTTGTAACCTGTTTTAGCTGTGAAGCTTTGTAGGTTTATGCAGATTTAGCACTTCTCAGCTATCATGTATTAATTTGCAAAACACTTAGCAGTTCAGTCTTCTAGCTGAAGTCTTGTATGCTGAAGTCTCAAACCTTGCAAAAACATTTCTAAGCATCAAAAGATAAGACAGAGAAAGCAGGTTTACACAGTTTAGCAGTCTATAAAATACAAGTAAGCAGATATTGTAAATCATTAACAGAATACCAAAACTTTCTTAGAACATAATGTAACTAGGCTAAAAAGTACTAGCAAATCTTTCAGAGCAGCCTCAATTAATCTTAATTTTTACTGTAACATTAATCAGAATTTACACACAAAAGATTATGTATGTGAGCTATTTATATGATAATGAAATGGTATAAATCTATGGTACATACGAATCAAACATTTATATTTACTTCCTTTCTTCCTGTGTTTATTTAATTCTATTTGGGCTTATGTAATTTATTTTCATATGCCATATTTATGTATAAGGAAATACAATCTATGTGAATTTTCATCCATATAAAAGAACCATACCATAAAGATTTTTAGGCTCTTTGAAGCTTAATGGTCTAGTGTACAGGCACTGGACTGGGTCTTGGAAGAGGCGGGTTCAATTCCCAACTCTTTGAACAAAGGGATAAGTTGCAAAAGGGACATAGCTGAGCCAAAAAGGGATGTGTGTGACTATTATCTGTGTAAAAGTAGGTGAAAGTTGCCTGTGGAAACTAAAGCCATCAAGAGGCTTTTCAGTGTTGCCAACCCTAGCCATTTTGTAATTGTTTGGTGTTTTCTTAAGCTCCAGCTCCTGGAGTCATGTGATCACATGAGACTCTCAACTTTCATTTGAGAAACAAAAGTTTTTAGTCCTCATGGGTGCCGAAAAAGCTTGAAAATATCATAAAGTCATAACTAGAAAGAAAATAAGAATCCAAAATGTATTTATTTTTAAACTCCCATAATTTTGGGGGACCTGACTCATAAGTTTTTAATTTCTTGATTTAGCATTTAATCACACATGGTCCCTTGCAGATGTGGTGTACAGAGACCTCACACAGCAACAACATCTAACAGTTAAATACCTGGCACATAGACCATGGGAAATACAATCTGTTTACTTTTGATACTGAATGGAGGATCACAGTCCCAGAACATGTTTACATGTATACAGTGTGTGAAAACCAATAAGGAATTGTGCAGATGGGAGAGAAGAGAAAGCAGCCAAGGAGCTGAGTGGATTACTAGCTCCTAGAGCAAGAACCCTTGACATCCAAGTACCAGAATTGAGAAAGGAATTGTTTGCAGGCTAATTAGAGAGTACACACTAGCATACACTCTGGGAAACTTTACAGCTCCAGAAATGTCTGAGTGAGAGCTTTTGCACAGGGGCATCTTTCCTCTGCAGATTTATTCAGCATTTGCTTTTGGAGCTGCTTGTATCTATTTTCACAGACGTGCTCACTTCCTTTTTTCCCCTTTGTGCTACTCCCCAAATTCCCCAAGCAGCACTAACAGTACCAGCAGCTCAGGGGTTACAATACCCTTGTAAGCTGCTGTTTGAGAGGTGCTGGAATGAACAGTGGGATAACTGCAATACTCACCACATATAAGTGATCCTTAATCAACAATATTGTCTATAATTAAAGTTGAAAGCAAGCTGCATATTAACTTTAGGTGAAATATTGGGTCCAACGGACACAATGACAAAACTCTTTTTAAATCAAATTGATTCAAATTAGAAATAAGCCACACATGTTTATCAGTGAGGGATATTAACCATTGGAACAAACTGCCAACTGGTGGAGTCTCCATCTTTTGAAGTCTTCAGATCAAGGGTGCCTTTCTGGAATATATAATTTGGTCTAACACAAGTTATTGGGCTCAATACAGGGGTCAGTGGAAGAAATTATATGGCTTGTGTTATAAAGGAGATGCCTTCTGTCCTTAAAAATCTATGAACTGATGACTTCAATGGGCCAGCATTTCACCCTCTGTTTAGCCCTTCTATAACTTTTCTTCTGAGAAGTGGTTTGGCTTGACAAATTGCAACGTTTCCTCAGGCGGAAGATAACTTTTCTGCAAAATTTGAAAATAAGAAGTAGTTGTTTTTAGTTATAGATCATGCAACTATTACTCTGATTTGAAAATTTTGTTAACAATTTTTCATATCAAATTGTTATTGTATGTTTTCTAAGTACTTTGATTTCTTGTGGCTGGTTGCAGCTCCGTTAGTAGAGGGATCTCCTGTTCTTCGTGGCAGTAACAGTTGTCTTTCATCTCATGTGATAAATACTAGTGGTTTTGGACCTAAAATGACCAAGGCTTGCAGGTGTGAGGGCTAACTGCTAATTGTTAATAGCAATAGATTTACTGAAGAATGACATATAAGTGTTTCTTTTTCCAACTAAATATGAAGACAATTGTTCAATTATTCAATTGTTTCTGAGATATGCTTAGTCTGCATATGGAGTTACTGAATAGAAACTTCATGGTTAGGATTGAAACAAGGTTTTGTTTTGTTAATATTATGTATTAATTATTTTAACATCTGTTAGCCTTCTAGGTGCTATACAGTAAATACATAGGAGACAGATATTTAAGCTAAGATGCTTGCATTCTTAATGTTATAAGCCCAATACTTTTTCTCATTATAATTATGCATAGCAAAACCTCTTTATTGTGATCACTTTCTGGGTACATTAAAATATTTTTGTGCATTTATATATATACACTTTATATGTGAATGTATTTATACATATATATACACTCATATAAAGGGCAGAGTTTTAAAAAATCTTTAAAGCATCATAAGCATCTCCTATACTCTAGCCAGCTCTCCATGTTCCTATTTTGTCCACAGACTGAGAATTTTATATAGATTTTTTTTTTACTGTTACACTGTTCTAAGATCTTAAAGCTGCATAAGTATCTTATACCATTCAACAATCTTAGATCAGCACCTCTAAAATTCAAACCTCAGACAATATATTATTATTGATGATGTAGTTGTATAACCTTAAGCACCCAAGTCCAAGGAATGTTGGCCTTAGTATAACAAGGGTTTTAGGTATTTAACACCTCTTGCACACATGCTATTATTAAAAAATGTTATCTATGATATATTATATTTAATGGGATTTTTTGTTATATAAATGCATACTTTCTTCCGTAAGCTTTTCATGTTGGGTGGGAGGGCTCTGACTTGGAGAAATGACAGTCACCTGAGGTCACCAATTTTATTTATTGAACTTTAGGGAAGAAAATTTCAGTATATTTGTTTGTTAGTGGGGTGATTTAAAAAAATCCCAAACTTTCATTTCCACGTCACATGTTGCTATATAAGACATAATGGGCCCCGGTTCTCTTCTTATATCTTTTTACACTTGTGTAATTCTATGAATTTCAGTGGCATGGCTCCTGAGTTCCATTGGTGTGAGAATACAACTGATCCCAATGTATTTCTTTATGGACTTGTATGTTACACCCCACCATGTTTGATTATGAGGTGATATTAGTGACCCTTTAACTATTATAAGAACCTAGTGGCAAAATACCAGTATAAGAAATGTCTCTTCATCCCACATATTGCGCACATAGGTCTGATTCTCAAGCACTTATGCACTTGAGTAATTTATGCATATGAATACTCCCACTGAATTAAATGAAGCTACACCCATAAGTAAAGTTAATCACATGTGTAAGGGTTTGCAGGATTGGGCCCTTAGTATTTACACGTTTTAAACAAGTACAACCTTGAATGGGTTCTTGTGATACCAATATACCTTGGCTATAAGTTTTACAGTGTATTGAATTTTAGTGAAACTAATTTCATTTTTATCATAAATGAAGAAAGAGTGTTTTGCATATTTATGAATAAGGAATCATTTATTAGGATAAAAGCATTGCATAGATGCTCACATGCTTCCTTCTTTGGGTAAAATAATAAAACTAAATGTTGCAAGATAAAAGTCAGAGCTCTGTGAAGATCAGCAAATATGCTGTAAGCACTGATGTTGATAGACACATCTGTGCAAAGGGAAGACTGCCACCAAATAATACCTGTAAAAATCATATACTGTACAATGGGGAATTTGTGTAATCATAACATGCACATTCAGGAATATTAATGAATGTTTGAGTAGTTTGAAGTATTAACATGCCACCATAATTTAATTCAGTGAATACAAAGAACTCTATAAAAGTGGATATTTATCTCCATTTTATGGATGAGGAAACTGAGGCAAAAACAGGGTAAATAGTGACTTGCTGTCAAGGTTCCTCCCCCACTCTGAACTCTAGGGTACAGATGCGGGGACCTGCATGAAAAGCCTCCTAAGATTATCTTTACCAGCTTAGGTCAAAACTTCCCCAAGGTACAAAATATTCCACCCTTTGTCCTTGGACTGGCCGCTACCACCACCAAACTAATACTGGTTACTGGGGAAGAGCTGTTTGGATGCGTCTTTCCCCCCAAAAAATACTTCCCAAAACCTTGCACCCCACTTCCTGGACAAGGTTTGGTAAAAAGCCTCACCAATTTGCCTAGGTGACTACAGACCCAGACCCTTGGATCTTAAGAACAATGAACAATCTTCCCAACACTTGCACCCGCCCTTTCCTGGGAAATGTTGGATAAAAAGCCTCACCAATTTGCCTAGGTGACCACAGACCCAAACCCTTGGATGTGAGAACAATGAAAAAGCATTCAGTTTTCTTACAAGAAGACTTTTAATAAAAATAGAAGTAAATAGAAATAAAGAAATCCCCCCTGTAAAATCAGAATGGTAGATATCTTACAGGGTAATTAGATTAAAAAAACATAGAGAACCCCTCTAGGCAAAACCTTAAGTTACAAAAAAGATACACAGACAGAAATAGTTATTCTATTCAGCACAATTCTTTTCTCAGCCATTTAAAGAAATCATAATCTAACACATACCTAGCTAGATTACTTACTAAAAGTTCTAAGACTCCATTCCTGGTCTATCCCCGGCAGAAACCAGCATAAGACAGACACGCAGACCCTTTGTTTCTCTCCCTCCTCCCAGCTTTTGAAAGTATCTTGTCTCTTCATTGGTCATTTTGGTCAGGTGCCAACGAGGTTACCTTTAGCTTCTTAACCCTTTACAGGTGAGAAGAGCTTTCCCCTGGCCAGGAGGTATTTCAAAGGGGTTTACCCTTCCCTTTATATTCATGACACTTGCCTATGGTCTATGTATTTTTAGTATTTTTGAGGGGGTTCAATCTAGATTCCATTTGTATTCATTCAAAGTTGTGTACGGAAAACTCTTGCAAATGCACTATGTCTACTATCATTAAGAGTCCTGTTATAATGTGCTATTGAGCACCTGCTAAATCCAACTTCTCCTTTTGTTTTCTTTTTCTTTTTCTTATGTATGTTAAATGCAGAGGATGATCCCATACACGTGCCAGCATTTTTCCTCCATTCTTGTTCCTCCACTGTTTGCATTTGATATTACACATTCTCTCTCTCTTTCTCTCTCTCACACACACACACACACACACACACACACACACACAGCTGTTAAGGGTGTGGAAGTTAAGAAATGCCAGAATAACAGTAGCTTGCACAACATTAATTAGGCCCCCTTGCTCACATGCAATGCTAAAGTCTCAGATTACAGATCACATACTATTTTTTCCCAAAGGACCCAGACCACATTCAGTGCACAAGGTGGATGGTGCTCACTGAGTGAGCAGCTAGTCAACATTTAGTTTTATCCTTGTTTTTCAGTATGTGGCCCCAGGTCTTAATTACTGCATACTATTTAAACCCTGCTCTGAATACAGAATTATTAATTTCTCATGGATTATTTTATGGTACCATTTGAATGCTTCATAAACATTAAGTTATTTTCACAACATCCTGTGAGGTGAGGGGCTGGTATTGTCCCCATTTTACAGGGACAGTGGAGCTAGGGCACAGAGAACCAGATCCACAAAGAGATTGCAATGCTTAACTTCTAGGCATCTAGAAAATTGCTGGAACAACACTGTGATCCACAAAGCCAGCATGTTAGGCAGGGACCAGCCTAAGCTAGATGATGGGAGATGCTGACAAAAGAGATGTATCCTATGCCCTGTCCTTTTCCTGGAGATAGGCACCTAACATCAGGCTGCATGGAGGCACCTGTCTCTCCTAGCAATCCACAGTTGGGAACCCCTCCCTTGTAGTCAGCAGTGTAAGTGTGTGAGCTGTTTCTTGTGAGAATGAGGAAGGCAGACACATAACTTGACACATACCTGCTGGACAAGGAGGTGTTGCCCACCTTAACTTTAGGCCACTGGTTAGAACACTCACCTGGGATGTGGTAGTCCCATGGTCAATTTTCCTCACTGCCTGGTGAGGAGAAATGATTTGGCCAGGGGGTTCCTGCCTCTCAGGTGCATGGTCTAACCACTGAGCTAAGGGATATCCTGATACGGGACTCCCTCAATAACTCCTTGAAGCTGTTCCACTTGGATAAATAGTCATTTGAGAAGGGGGACTGGTCCCTATATCCCCCAAGTCCGTTCCCTAACCTCCAGATTTAAGAATCACTCTCACACACTTAGTCTCTGGTCCACTGACTCTAATTATTTATCCCAAGTGGAACAGCTTCAGCAGGAGAAATTGAGAGAGCCCCACAACAGAATAACCCAGCCGCCGGTTCAAATCCTTCTTCCCTATCAGGCAGAGCTGGGACTTGAACCCAGGTGACCAACTCCCTGGGTAAGTGCTTTAACCAGTGGGATATAAGGTGGGGATAATCTCCTTTTCCAGACAGATTTTGAATGGGACCTGATTTGGCAGGCAGCCTCCAAGCACAGCTACTGGATTTGGCCCCATGGGTGAGATAGGCACTCCTCTGCCTATCTCATGGATTGCACTGCAGGTTAGGCAAGATGTCCAGATGCCAAGAGTGAGCCAGCAGTTTGCATGCCCAGAAGCAAAAAGTTAGGCAACAAGGGAACTTTTACAGTGAAACTGTAGGTTCCAAGTGATTTTAAGTACGAAGGCTGAGAATCAGATCAGACACATGGGGGTTTTGTAGATCACAGTAGTGAGTAAAACTGGGACTTGGGCAACTTAGTTTGCTGTTTAGGTGCCTTTGTGGTTCTTGACCATAGAGATTAAGGACATAACAAGTATTCACTCACGTAAGGTGCCCGATTTGAGTATAGGATCTGATCTTTTCTAAGCACTTAGCATTATATCATTCTTTATATGTGCAACACACAGCTTCCATTGCGTTTAGTTGCTGCTATACAGGCTCAGCACTTCTACAAATCAGACTCCACCAGCTCCCCAGATAACACAGGGACTGTGAGGCTACATTCCTAATATAGTCCTTTGTGAATGTGCAATGCTTTGAATTGGTCCTTTTGGGAAGAAAAATTCTGAAAAAACACACAAACAAAAACAAGCAGCAGCATTTAAAAGTTTTTTGAACAATAATTTCCTCCCTGCTTTCCTCATCCCTGTTGTACTCACAGATTGTTTTTATATCAAAAGGCAAAATATTCCATTAGTATTATTTTATAAATACACTTTAATAGCAGTTGGCATTCTAAGTGCATTTGCCACACACCAGGATCCTACTGAAAGCATGGCAGCCAGCCAGAGATACAGGAGAACTATGAAAATAACTGACTTAATGATCTGGGGGTGGGGTCTTGTCCTCCCCTCTCTGGGCCTCACATCATTCCCATCTTGCACTGTATCTATGATCCAGGTCACATTCCTCAAGTACCTGTTGGATCCTTATCTTGCCAGGGAAGTGTGTAGTGTTTTGCTTCTGAGGCAGCTTGCTCAGCAATATCCTTGGAAGATGATGAGTGCCCTCAGTTCCTCCAGTGTTAAGGGGAGGATGCTGCAGAAGCTTGCAGGGTCAGGCCTTCAGCCTGCACTTTGAATGGGCCTTGCCCATTCTCTAGTTATCAAAGCCTCTGGTCTCTCTGTACGTTGGGTTTGAGGCAAGGTACTATAAAGGGTGGCTGTTGAATGTGGGGCAGGCTGGGCAGACCCAGCAAGAACAACTGCCTTCTTTTGCTACAAGAGGAAGCTGACTTTGTTTGCCCCTGGCCAGTATTGCTATGGCAGTGGTTCATGTGTGTGGGTAGCATTTTCTCTATAATGGTGTTGGTGCTGGTGTTTTATTCTTCCCTTACTCAAAATGGCTGGAGGGATTTTCCTCAATTTTCTTCTCCAAGACACGGGTCACCTTTCACAGAGAGCTGGCATGGCAATTCTCAGCCATACACATGAATGGATCAAAGATAGGGATGTGGACTTCCCGCTCCAGCCAGAGGGGAAGGATGTCTCTCGACAAGTCTTGTTCTTCAGACTATCACCAAACCAAAGGGGGATATTGATTTTTCTCCCTTTCTTTGCTAGCAGTTCCCTGTTCCCCTTTAGTACAAGGAACTTCAGTTTAACAGCAGCCCCTTGGGGTCTTTTCACAGCCGAGTTTAAAGAAAACAAAAAGCAGTGGCTTTTCCAGCCACTGGAAGATTCTTTAGCTTAAGAACCTCTAGTCGTGCTCTCAGGAAGAACTTCTTTCTCCCTCCACAGATGCCTGTGTGCTGAAAGAAAAGCTTCATTTTTTTTTACAGCAGAGCTCTAATTGAACCCAGCTGGCCCACTTCCTGCCTCTTCTTGGATGTTCTCTGTTCTCTAGATGCATGCGATTACACATCTCATCAGAAAGAGGTTAGAACAGAGGTTGTTTTACCTTCACCAAAGCCGGTGTAACCAGCACCTGCTATAATGTATCATAAATGCTAATAATATCAAAAGAAAGACAAGATAATATCGTTTATTGGACCAACACTTCAGACAGTAAAGTCAAAAGAAAGTTTAATCTAGACTTCTGTGTTGAACAGTCATTTCTATTATTCCTGTCAATAATCACAAATAGTCTAATGACAGGCTTAAATATCCATGATTATTAGGCGCTAACTCGTGGGTGCTCCAGGGCTCAAGCAACCACTGAAAAAAAATAGTGGGTGTTCAGCACCCATGAGCCACAGCCTGGGCAGCAGGTATAAGAGTCTTGGGGAGGCTCCCCACATGGGGCAAGAAATGCCAGGTGCGGTGCACGCCCCTTTGGCAGTGCGCCAGTCTGCCACCTTTGGGCCACCGCCTGCAGAAGCATCTGAGAAGTGGGGGAGCCACCAGTGCCCTGCCTGCGCTTCACCTGGAGGCCCCGCTTCCACTCAGCCTTTCCCCCCAGGGCCCTGCCCGCTCTGTGCCGCTTCCCATCCCCACTCTGCCTCTTCCCCCCAAGGCACTACTCTCAGTGTGCTTCTTCCCTCCTACCCTCCAAAAGCACCCACAAGCGAAAACAAAATTCAGTGCTTCTGCCATGTTTTCCTGTAAAGCACATTGTACCAAACATCTTTAGTATCCAGAAAATAGACTCAGACATACCTCATTGTTTTACTAAGCAGATAAATCAATCCTTCCTAAATGCCTGAGGATGACTCATTCATGGATAATACATGAATGCATGGGATAAGCTTGCATGGATGGACCTGAGACAACTGATATTCTGCCTTTGAGGTGAACATGTTGCCTATTGATGATGCACACCACTGACATTCTTAAGATTTTTTTCCACTAACTCATTTTTTATTTAATGTTCACTGAACCAACTTCAGAAGCAAGGTCAGTAGTAAGTCTGCTTCACTGTGACCTTCATTGACTTGAATAATGTATAAGTGAGCCTTGCTCAGGACTTAAATGATAATTTAGTAAGCTCAGTCTCTAATTTTCTTAAAAGATCATGTAAGAATTATTTTATTTTTGAATGCTGCTTGTCGAGATAAGTTTTGCAGTAGGTATGTAATTCAGTTTCGGGCCTGATCTCCTGGAATTTCATTTTTTTTCTCTCCAGTTAAAGGATCTATGAAACGCGCAAAAAAAAATCTTCATATCCTTCCCCGCTCCTCTGTGTTAAATATTATGTGTTGCTATGTCTACAGTTACAGATAGCCACTCATATCAGTACATGGAGGACAGGTATTTCTTCATACCACATGATTTTTTTTTATTATTGTTGTTACAAATGGTAGCAGGAACTTGTTGGCCCAGAGACTTAGGCCGCAAGTCAGCAAATTATTTATTTAACATCTGCTTAAGTACATGCCTATTCAGCTTTAAGCAGGTGCAGAAGTCCCATTGATTTCATTGGGTAGTTCATGGGACTAAGTGTTTGCAGGGCTGGTGCCTAAATAGACAAGACAGATGAAGAGCAAGGGAAAGGGATGTAACATACAAAGAGAGTTAAAGGTATCAACCATCATGTTAGTTCTGCAGTGGGATTTTTAATTTCTTTTTTTTTTTGTATTTTCTATTTTCAGGAGGGATGGGGGGGAGAATGCTAAGGACACAGGGGACAGTAAAACAGGAGGGAGGGAATGACAGCATTGAATAAGGACATACATAGAAAGAGGGGGAAATGGGAGAGAAGAGAGGAGAGAATTGAGGGCAGCTTGGTGGGCAGGAGGAGTGAGGATGCAGAAGAGGGACTGGGGGTTGGCAAGCAGTGGACTGAGACCAGTAACATGCTAATATAGGGCGTTCATGTGAAAAGAGTATTTCCTTTGATGTACAGACCTGATCCTTCTGTCTATGTGGAGGGACTAATGGCACATCATTTGTTTGATTTTTGGACGTTCAGCTGTTCCTTTAAACCTGCATTCAAATGAAAGTTCCACTTTCCAGGCTTGCCTTGAACAACCAGATCACTCTGAACCAGATGCAAGCACCAAAACCAAGGCTCTAGTTCACATTAAATAGAAACGATCCCATCCTCAGGTGGTGTAAATCAATGGAGCTGTGCTGACTTATGCCAGTTCAGGATCTGGCCCAAGCAGTTTAATATCCATTATTACTAACATTTATCTAACCTCACAATAAAACATCTTAGAAATAAATATATAAAATGTAACTTCAGCCTATGACAAAAATATACGATAAACATGAACAGTAGAGAAGACACCTCACCGGTATTAACAAAGTTTTTATTAGTTTCTTTTTAAATGTGTCCTAAGGAGGAAAATATCCATTATACATCTGGCCATTGTTCTTGCTTCTGAAAATATTTTCTTCCTGAAAGAGAAGAAAAAAGTATACAAACAGCTACACTATGGACTGGGAAAAAATGTGTTGGGGACATGTTGTAAATAGGTAGAAGAAATGTTGTAAACTTGTCTAACGATCGAGAGGGAGGAAAACAACATGTCTGTTGAGGGCAGTTTTATATCAATGTTGGGGGTTTTTTTAAGGCTTGATCTGGCACTGTTTAAGACAATGGAAGATTTTCTTTGACTTAAATAGGGGGTAGGATTGAGCCCTTAGAGGTTATCCATAGTAGGTCCCTTTTAGGATTGGGAGGTTGTTAAAGATAAAGAAGTTACCTCTTTCATGTGCCTCCTCCATGTGGTTGAACAGCTCAGGCAGGCAAGCAGGAATGGTTCCCTGTCATTTCCACCAGAGGACCAATTAGGTGAGGCAAGATGACCTATTATAGCTATTTGAGTGACTCATGGAAACACTGGAAATTACTGAGTAATAACTACTTATATAGTTGAAGAGTGTTTCAGTCCCACAGAACCTTTGCTGATGGCAAATTAAAGACCCAAATGTGGAAAATAGTGTGACCTTCTTTCCTGATCAATACATGTATTTTTTCTTAAGATGAAGGGCTTTAGCAGATTAGGTCTTTTCTTTAAAAATCATAGGAACAAAGGAGCTTTGAGACAGTGGTGCGGAATACCAGTATAAGAACCTGAAGAGATGGAATTGAAACTCTGGCTCAGACCAAGGTCCACTAATCTAGTATCCTGTCTCCAGCAGTAGTCAATTCCAGGTGCTTCAATAATTTCCTTTTCATAAGGAAAGTTCCCAGCTGACCCTGATCAGTTTAAGTTTGGGTAAAACCTGAAGCAGGAATGTTTCCCTTCTATTTTACTACTGTTGTATTTTTCCTATGTAACTGTGGATATTTGTAGATTATAAGGTCAGAACAGAAATTCTGTGCATTACTCAGAATTTCAACAAGTGATTCGTGTGTCAAGCCCACAACTTCTGTTTGAGCTATATAATAACTATTTAAAAGACATCCAACCTTAATTAACTACTTCAAGTGGCAGAATGCACCGCATCCTTAGCTAACTTGCACCAATAGTTAATTAACTTGATAGCTAAAAAGATTTACACCTTATATCTAGTCTGGATTTACCTAGTTTCAGCTTCCCACCATTTGGTTCTTGTTATGCCTTTGTCTGATAAATTAAAAAGTCCTCTGTCAGAAATCTTCTCATCACATGGATACTTGTAGACCATGATCAAGTGAACCGTTAACCTTCTCTTTGATAAACTAAATAAACTGAACTTCTTTAGTAAAACAGATTTGCTAGGCCATTAATCATTCTTGTAGCTTTTTTTTTTGAGCCCATTCCCATTTGTCAGCATCCTTTCTAATATGTCAGTACCAAAATTGGACATGTTATTCCAGTAGAGTTGCCAACTCTGACTGAAGCTATTCCAGGAGATTTTTTTTTCCCCAAGATGACATAATGTCATTTTCTTAAAATATCCTATTAAAATCTCCTGGATTGCTTCAGTGGTCACCAGGAGCTCAATGCCAATTCCAGGAGACTCCAGGCCAAACCTGGAGGGTTGGCAACCCTTTATTCCAGTCTCACTCATTTAACTATTCAAAAGCACACCTAATTAATATGGGCCAGAACCTCAGCTGATGTAAACAGGCAGAGCTCCATTCAAATGGAATTATATCTATTTACAATAGTTCAGGATCTGGCCTATGAGTTTTTACTTATTGTAGGTCATGCCCCCAAATAATTAATTGACATTCACAGAGAGACTTTATTACGTGAGCAATGGAATACTTGATGTATTGGTAATTTTTTTTTATTTTAAGAAAATCACTGTGATTCATTCTTAAAAGAAATGTTTAGACCTCCAGGATTTTCATGTTTTACTTGCTCTATATAATGAATTTTAACTATACAATTCCATTTATAGAAGTAATTTTTATTTTATTTAAAAGAGGTTAATAAACAACATATCACTTGTTATTAGAGTGTGCTCACCGTGACTTGGATTATCTGTAAATATTAATAGAGTATTCTGTTTGTGTTGATGCTACAGTTTCACTAAACTGATCCATCAACTTGCTGAATGGATGAATGGTTTGTGCAAAAGCAAACACTGCAGGAACAAAAAAAGTAGTTTGCCTGCTTGTGTAAACTGGTGGTAATGCAGTGTAATTCTCTAATTTGTACACACATCTTGCACGTGTACTGTTTTCCAAACCACAGTGTAAGGGATCAAGTAACTTTCACAACAATGTCATCCACTGATATACCAGCAAGTAAAGTTGTGTAAATGATGGGTTTATATTAACCATTAACCTTTCAAGTAACAAGTATATTGAAAGGGTATTGAGCCAGATCCTTCTCTGGTGTGAATCAGCATATTGCTCTTAACTTCAGTGGAGTTACATCGATTGACAGCATCTGAGAATCTGACCCATTTAGTTTACATGTAAAATATAAAATTATTTAAAACCTTAAGTGTATGTGGTGTTTAATTATTAACAAAATCAGACACTTTCACAGTGTTGTGCTTGTGTTTTGTATCACTGGATTCCACCCCTCACACAACTATGTAAATTTCATTTGTCATGCAGTGAAAATACAACTCTGTGAGTGCTGCTGACAGAATGGTAATATGTTTGAATGAAGCCATTCTCTAATCAAACAGTGGAGAAACCCTGGGGGGAAAAAATTAGATTGAACAATTTCCATTTCAAACTGTTTTTGTACACGTGTTTCAATGGATATTGCAGGCGAATGGGAGGTCCTGGAATGTATGCTTATTTGCAAACAGTATTACAAATGTTTTTAAAAAGCCACAGATGTTAGAGGGGAGACATAATGTGAAAATGACCCTTGTCTGCTTTTACGCCTGAATTTTTTATTGCCACGTTTGAGTCACAATAAATTGAGATTGTTGAACCCATTCCTGATTCATGGATTTGTCATAATATTTACCAGTTAGACTTGTTGATCAGGGCTAAAATCTGTATTCCTACAGATATTCACTTCATTTTGCCAAATAATCAGAAATTAATTTTACACATTTACAAAGCCTCAACAATGAGGTACATTTGGAATATTCCTATCTGACTTGCTGTCACGGCATCAGCCTATTACTTTTAGTACTGTCAAAATACCCTTTGCAAGAAATTAAACTAGAATAATGTAATGCATTCAAATGCATACCTTTTAAACAGATAACTCCATTCTTGCAGGATGGATGTTTAATCCTGTTCATATTGTGATGGCAGTCCGTGCATTTCAATTTATGCTTTAGTGATTTTCTTCTTGGGAAGCCACTTAATTGGTTTTAATGTTTCTTTAGGTGATTCCTGTCCTGCAATTTATGATAGAAATTTCCTTGAGACATATATTGTTGGCTCTGCTCTGTGATAAGAGGCAGAGTTATTGTTAGGCTCTCAGCCAGAACTTCTTATATATGGAAATGCTGAGAATTCCGTTCTATATTGGTGTTCTCCCACTTACTTGGTAAAAGAAGGTTTCAGAGTAGCAGCCGCGTTAGTCTGTATTCGCAAAAAGAAAAGGAGTACTAGTGGCATCTTAGAGACTAACCAATTTATTTGAGCGTAAGCTTTCGTGAGCTACAGCTCACTTCATCGGATGCATTCAGTGGAAAATACAGTGAGGAGATTTATATACACACAGAACATGAAAAAATCGGTGTTATCATACACACTGTAAGGAGAGTGATCACTTAAGATGAGCTGTTACCAGCAGGAGAGCCTGGGGGGAGGGGGAGAAGACCTTTTGTAGTGATAATCAAAAAGGCTGACAAAGGAGGTGCTGTCGTCATCATGAATAGCTCGGAATATGAACAAGAGGCTGCTAGGCAGCTCTCCAACACCACTTTCAACAAGCCATTACCCTCTGATCCCACCGAGGGTTACCAAAAGAAACTACAGCATTTGCTCAAGAAACTCCCCGAAAAAGCACAAGAACAAATCCGCACAGACATACCCCTGGAACCCCGACCTGGGGTATTCTGTCTGCTACCCAAGATCCATAAACCTTAAAATCCTGGACGCCCCATCATCTCAGGCATTGGCACCCTGACAGCAGGATTGTCTGGCTATGCAGACTCTCTCCTCAGGCGCTACGCTACCAGCACTCCCAGCTATCTTCGAGACACCACTGACTTCCTGAGGAAACTACAATCCATCAGTGATCTTCTTGAAAACACCATCCTGGCCACTATGGATGTAGAAGCCCTCTACACCAACATTCCACACAAAGATGGACTACAAGCCATCACGAACACTATCCCCGATAATGTCACAGCAAACCTGGTGGCGGAACTTTGTGACTTTGTCCTCACCCATAACTATTTGACATTTGGGGACAATGTATACCTTCAAATCAGCGGCACTTCTATGGGTACCCGCGTGGCCCCACAGTACGCCAACATTTTTATGGCTGACTTAGAACAACACTTCCTCAGCTCTCATCCCCTAATGCCCGTACTCTACTTGCGCTATATTGATGACATCTTCATCATCTGGACCCATGGAAAAGAAGCCCTTGAGGAATTCCACCATGATTTCAACAATTTCCATCCCACCATCAACTTCAGCCTGGACCAGTCCACACAAGAGATCCACTTCCTGGACACTACAGTGCTAATAAGCGATGGTCACATAAACACCACCCTATACCGGAAACCTACTGACCGCTATTCCTACCTACATGCCTCCAGCTTTCACCCAGACCACACCACACGATCCATTGTCTACAGCCAAGCTCTGTGATACAACCACATTTGCTCCAACCCCAAAGTGACTTTGGATGGGCTATTACCACCAGGAGAGTGAGTTTGTGTGTGGGGGGCGGAGGGTGAGAAAACCTGGATTTGTGCTGGAAATGGCCCAACTTAATGATCACTTTAGATAAGCTATTACCAGCAGGAGAGTGAGTTTGTGTATGTATGGGGGTGGGGGGGTGAGAAACCTGGATTTGTGCTGGAAATGGCCCACCTTGATTATCATGCACATTGTAGGGAGAGTGGTCACTTTTGATAAGCCATTACCAGCAGGAGAGTGAGTGTGTGGTTTTTGGAGGGGGGTGAGGGAGTGAGAGAACCTGGATTTGTGCTGGAAATGACCCACCTTGATTATCATACACATTGTGAAGAAAGTGGTCACTTTGGATGGGCTATTACCAGCAGGAGAGTGAGTTTGTATGTGTGTGTGTGTGTGGGGGGGGGGGGGGGCGGAGGGTGAGAAAACCTGGATTTGCGCTGGAAATGGCCCAACTTGATGATTACTTTAGATAAGCTATTACCAGCAGGACAGTGGGGTGGGAGGGTGTATTGTTTCATGGTCTCTGTGTGTATATAATGTCTACTGCAGTTTCCACGGTATGTATCCGATGAAGTGAGCTGTAGCTCATGAAAGCTCATGCTCAAATAAATTGGTTAGTCTCTAAGGTGCCACAAGTACTCCTTTTCTTTTTGCAAAGACAGACTAACACGGCTGTTACTCTGAAATATTTCCCCATGTTTATTTCCCCCTTCCAACCCCCCACTGTTCCTCAGACGTTCCTGTTAACTGCTGGAAATAGCCCACCTTGATTATCACTACAAAAGGTTTTCTTCTCCCCACCCTGCTCCCCTTCCCCCCCGGCTCTCCTGCTGGTAATAGCTCATCTTAATTGATCGCTCTCCTTACAGTGCGTAGGATAACACCGATTTTTTCATGTTCTGTGTGTATATAAATCTCCTCACTGTATTTTCCACTGAATGTATCCAATGAAGTGAGCTGTAGCTCACAAAAGCTTATACTCAAATAAATTGGTTAGTCTCTAAGGTGCCACTAGTACTCCTTTTTGGTAAAAGAAGTCCTTCTAAAAGCATAATTAAATTAGAATATTCTTATGGTTCCTTCTTCTGTCCTGATTCAGATCTCTCTCACACACACATATTCCATGAAGTTATGCCAATTAAGAGCATAGCTGAAACAATAGCCCATAACCTTTCCAAATTACTACCCTATATTAAAAACAAGGCTCCTAGACCTCTATTGAAGGAAGGTCCATATCTTGCAGCAGAAGAAAGAAAATTCCAGGCCTCAGAGATCTTTTCTTTAATGCAGGCATGAGATGAGGCTATGGGAGACATCTACCCCTACATCAAGTCACTGTTCTAGGGATGTGGTGAAGAAAGAACTAGGTGTGATGACTTCTTGCTTCTCTTGTGGGGGGGCTTGGATTAGGAAGAACACTCTCCCTTCTGTTTAGGGAAGGAGCGGTCACCTTCCCATAGTGCTCTACATGTAGTATCAAAGAGAGAAGGTCTGACCCATGAGGAGCAGTGGCCTCCCACTTTTCCTCTTCAGTATATGTGCCCTGAGGGAAGGCTTAGGCTTTGAGAAACCTTCACTTTTTTCAGTAAGTAGGAGTTAGTCTACGAGAGGCCCACCATCCCTCTCCTTTAGTGGGTAGGTAGGCTAAGGATTCTCATGGAAGAGAGGAATATGCATGCAGGGAAAGCTCATCTGGAGAACTGAGTGAACCACGGAGTAGTCACCTCTGAGATTATCTCATAGACAGAAGAGAACATCTAAGCGGCCTTGTGGCAGGGCAGGGGGTGCATGCAAGTGGGTCAGTATTGCAGCACAGTGGAAGTTGGACAGTGGAGGACACAGGGGATGTTGGTGTCTCTGTGATGGTATCGGAGTGTCTGAGGAACTTATGTGGTAGGTGTCCCCATTGGAGAGTAAGAACCTTCATCGGCCACTCCACAGCTGTCTTCCTGCCTATTTGTAACTGTTATGATTGCATTTGCAACCATAAATGTATAGATAGGCAATTGAACAGACAGGCTTTTGGTATGGTGAAAGGTTTCTTAGATACCATACTGAATACCACACAAACTTATATGTAAATGCATTTAATCTCCCTATGGCCATATATCTATTTGGAATACAGGTAGGCAATCAGCATTTTAGAAACAACATAAAATCATCTTATTTCTCTTTATTCTTTACCACAGTGAACATAAAATTGAGCAGCATCCCTTTTTATTATAGTATTAGGTTCTTTGTTTCCTTTTCCCCATCTCTCGATCAGAGGTCAAGCAACAATGTTATGATAAAATTTGGGTAAATTTTGTTTAAAAATTCTATTGCCAAATAATGTGGTTCTTGTTGACATTTTGTGAATTTTGTAAATTAATGTTGAATTTCCTGAGCTACTTAGGCTGAAACACCCCCCCACACCCCATCAAAATGTTTCATTTCAAAAATGTTGAAATAGAATGTTTTGATTTTTCAGTTCAGAACAACTATTAGTTTAGAAATTTACTTCAGTGTTATTTTTTTAAAAAATAGTTAAAAACCCGTGAAAATGTTCTATTTGGCTTGAATGAACTGTTTTGTTTGACTCCAAACATTTGTTGACTGTTTGGTTTGTCAAAATATTTTGATTTTTTTGTTTGGGGTTGACCCAAACCTATTTCATTTTGGTTGGTTTTTCAGTAAACTGAGGAGGGGGGGACGGGACAGTTATTTGCACAGCTCTGAGTAACTTCTAGGAAGTTAGCCATCTGCTGATGAACTGATGTATACCTCTTCTGGTCTGTTGAATTTTGGACATGATTCACCTGTATTTCCTTTCCTTTCTGTAGCCAAAGTCAAGCATTGAAGATAATAATTTTAAGCCAATTCAGAGATTATGCAGTTCATTGCAGTTATAGTGAGGAGGTTTTTGTTGTTGTTGTTGTTCCATTCACTCATTTTCAGGTTCATGATGGAAAGTAGAGGACTCACACAGGATACTAAATCTAAGGTTTCAGTGCATCACTTTTCAAAAGCATATCAGTGCTTTAAATGCCAGAATGTATGAAGGTGTTCATAGGCTTATCTTCATACCATTTACAGATGGAGGCTTAAAAACCGAACACCTCAAGCCTGGGGTTTTCTTTCTGGAATTAGAACTTTTGTTTTATTTTCATTTTTTAAACCTTTGAAACTTATTTTACATTCCCTTTGAAAACATCAACATCAGAAATGTTTGTATAAGAAATATGTACTAATAACTGGGTATAATATTTTCTATCAACTATTTTCCATTGTGTTATTTTTCCTGATATTGTCTATTAAGCACTCAAAAGCCAGTACAAACATAAGACCGTTACAAATTAATCCCATTTTGTTCAGTTTTTTAAATTATAAAAGTTTCAGAGGGCTTTACAAACCATATACAGGAATCATTTCACTCACCACTAAAATGCAGCTATTTCTTGTGTGGGATGTAGTAGTTTAACAATTCTAAGCAATATTATGCAATAGATTAGGTCAGAATGTAAATGAAGATATCTAGGAAGATGAATTTACAGGGGCAGTCTTATAGTCAGTAGGAGGAATATAATTTCCCAGAGACAGGAGAATTAACACCTCAGTGATACTGCTATGAAAACATCTATGAGATCTTTAATCACCACAAGTGATCAGGACTAAGACTAGGTCACAATTTTATTGAAAATCTTCTTTAATGAACAATGCCTTTTTGAGAGAGAAGGAAATGTTCACAAGAAAACAGATATC
Organism: Lepidochelys olivacea; assembly: GCF_965140295.1. Lineage (NCBI taxonomy): Eukaryota > Metazoa > Chordata > Testudines > Cheloniidae > Lepidochelys > Lepidochelys olivacea. Next base: position 67,998,388 of record NC_140411.1, on the reverse strand, counting down.
ATTTGACAATTTCATATTTTCAATTAAACAATTTGAAATGAAACATTTTGATTTAAATCAAACAGAATCAAAGCTAAATTAGGGCCGGGGTGGGGTTATCAAAGTGTGGTTGGATGACCAGGTGGCCTAGTGGTTAGCATACTAACCATTTCTAGCTCCTTGCCACTGTTAGGGTGATAGAGGTGCCTATTCCTCACCCAAAGCCGGGAAACTTCTGCTCTCCACCTGCTTCTAGGCCTCGGACCTTAAGGGGTATGGTAGGGGAACCCAAGACCTCAATCTCCACTGGGTCCCATCCCGGGGCCCTATGGGAAGCAAGAATCAGCAGGATCCTCCTTGCAGAAAGTCTAAGTCCACTTCCCTGGGCTACTTCCTATCTAGATGTCCGTTCAGTTTGAATTGTGGCCCCTATAGTTCAAACTAGGGCTTTCAATTAATCCCAGTTAACTCACGTGATTAAGTCAAAACAATTAATCGTGATTAAAAATTTAATCACAATTAATTGCACTTATAACAATAGACTACCAATTGAAATTTATTAAATATTTGTGGATGTTTTCTACATTTTCAAATATATTTATTTCAATTCCAACACAGAATACAAAGTGCACAGTGCTCACTTTATAATATTATTTTTGATTACAAATATATGCACTGTAAAATGATAAACAAAAGGAATAGTATTTTTCAATTCACCTCATACAAGTACTGAAGTGCAATCTCTTTATCCTGAAAGTGTAACTTACAAATGCAAATTTTTGTTTTGGTTTACATAACTGCATTCAAAAACAAAACAGTGTAAAACTTTAGAGCTTACAAGTCCACACATGTGAGATTTCTAAAAATAGCTACAGCACTCGACCCAAGGTTTAAGAATCTGAAGTGCCATCCAAAATCTGAGAGGGATGAACTGTGGAACATGCTTTTAGAAGTCTTTAAAAGAGCAACACTCTAATGTGGAAACTACAGACCCCAAACCACCAAAAAAGAAAATCAACCTTCTGCAGACTCAGATGATGAAAATGAATATGCATCAGTCCACACTGCTTTGGATCGTTATCAAGCAGAACCCATCATCAGCATGGAAGCATGTCCTCTGGAATGGTGGTTGAAGCATAAAGGGACATATGAATCTTTAGTGCATCTGGCACATAAATTTCTTGCAATGCCAGCTACAACAGTGCCATGCGAATTCCTCTTCTCATTTTCAGGTGACATTGTAAACAAGAAGCAGGCAGCATTATCTCCCACAAATTTTAACCAACCTTGTTTGTCTGAGTGATTGGCTGACCAAGAAGTAGGCTCTAAAGTTTTACATTGTTTTATTTTTGAACGCAGGTTTTTTGGTACATAATTCTACATTTGTAAGTTCAACTTTCAGGATAAAGAAATGGCACTACAGTACTTGTATGAGCGGAAATGAAAAATACCATGTTTTTGTTTATTACAGTGAAAATACTTGTAATAAAAAATAAATATAAAGTGAGCACTGTACACTTTGTATTCTGTGTTGTAACTGAAATTAATATATTTGAAAATGTAGAAAACATCGAAAATATTTAAAATAAATGGTATTCTGTTGTTAACAGTGCAATTAATCACACAATTAATATTTTAATCGCGTGATTAACGGTGATTAATTTTTTTAATCGCTTCACAGCCCTAGTTCAAACAGTCAATTACTTAACAAAGAAAGAGTCCAATGGAGGAGGGCCCTGCTGGACCTTCCTTTTCTCAAAGCAGGTGGTGGCATTGCTTTTGGGCCTTAGTGCTCTGTGGTCCTGTTTCAGGCTCAATCTCCTGTCTGGTTTTCTGGAGAAGGATTCCTCCCTCCTGCCACTTGTCCACTCTTTTCCTGGGCTTCTGAATTCCCTGTAACAAGCTCCTTCAGTCAGAGCATGCTCAGCAGGCCTAGTATTGCCTAGTATTGCCTGCTAACCCCTTTGGGCCCAGTGTGGTATTTGTATAGCCTGGCACAAGAGGTTCTTTGATTCTTTCACCCTTTCTCTCCCTAACTTTTCCCCCGTTTTTCATTTGGAATAATTTTGTTGGCAAACTGGAAAATTGGGGGAAAGTTTTGTACAGAAAGGAAATCCTAGTTTTTTGACCATCCCTAGTTAGGACCTTAATATATGTCTCTATTGAAAAATGGCACTTCCAGTCTGAATCCTGGGAGACTGGATTTGTATTTCAATAAGGAAGATGTCAGGTTTTCTGCTTTTAACAATTGCCTCTCCAAGGGCCTTATGCAATATAGAGTAAAGCAAGTCAGTGGAAGTTCTACTGACTAAAAGGTATAGCCAATTGTTGGACTATGCCCATGGTTCATCCTTTAAAAATTTTCAAGAGAAGAATCTGAACTTCGTTAAATGCATTATCTAAAGACAAAGCAGTACAATATTGAAAAGGATACATACATATTCTCTGTACAGCAGCAATTCTTATCTTGCAGCATATTCACCTCCACAGAAAATGTGCTTCAAAGATATGCATTCCAGCTAGTAGTATTTATAGTATGATTTTAGAAGTTAAAAACTCTTTACACATCACTAAATTCCAATCCACCAGTTCATAAGAGTTCCCTACCTTGTTTTGTTCTGTACTTTTCTTATCTCTGTTTTAGATACTACATTGCAAACCAGTAGAGTGTGAAGGCACATCCCAACCTGTGCTAGGACAAACCATTCATGTATCTTGGATTTAACAGGCTTCCTGTTTTCTGATGCCAAAACTGACTTCAGCTTTGCAAGTATTGTGGGATACTTGACTTTTGTGAACAGAATTGTGAGGAGAGCATAATACATTCAGTTAACATAACTTCTCAACACTTTATATATAAAAAGTATATGAACATGCATGCATATATATATGTAATACCATATATGCAGTATTCCTTCATGTGGTATATAACACATCTAATATACATGTATAGGCTAACAGTTTACTTCAGTGTCAGTGGGGTTTGGTGATGGGTCACACCCTATTACTGGTCAGCATTGCAGTGGTACAATATCAGTGGATCAAGTTCAGATCTTGGTAAGAATTGTTTTTATATGTAAAGCAGATAGTATTTTAAATATATCTTCAACACCCTGCATTTTATACTGTAGAGATGAAGGTTGAGATGGTTTGGTGGCTGGATTGTGAGGTCAGGACTTTGTCAGATGTCTAAATTCTCATGGATTTGATAGCTGGTTTGGGATCAGGAGCCTGTTGGGACCTAGAAGGGACCTGGAGGCTTTGATAAGTGTGAGTGGAGGCTGACGTTTTGCCAGTGGGGTGGAGGTATCTGGAGAGCTGGGTATGGGTGTGGGTGCAGATGGCCAGTGTACAAAAGGTGTATGTGGCTCAGCTTTTTCCAAGCTCTGATCACATATTACTACACTTTTTGCAGCTGATACTCTTCGCTCTTTATCACCCAGCCCCAGCACGGCTAGCAGCTAGTTTAGTCTGTCGGACTAGAAACAGGAGGCTGTTGTACTGGATACAAAATTTACTGATTCAAGGAAAATGGACAGAGGACAGATACTTAGATATTTGGTTACCTTTTATTCAATACTCAAATTACATTCACCTGGAAAAAACCCAGCATACCTGTCCAGTTTTTTTAACTTTAACATATCATAGCTATGAAATACAAATATTGCAGCAGACCAATTTCTGATCTGCTGCAACAGTACAAAACCATTGAATACATTGACAGTCCTTAACAAGGAGTATGTTTAGTTTGTTAGAATCAAACAAATTCTGGCCTGGATAAATGAGCTGATTATTGTGTTAAGAGTTGTTTGGTATTTTATTGTTTTTCTTTTAAAAATAGGCATGGGAGAAAAATGAAGTATAATGAGTTGGGAAAGGAAAAGGGTTGACATATTGGGACAGTGGGGCTTTAGGGCATGTGTGGGGCACAGGCATTGTGCTGATCCTCTTTACTATATTGGCACAAAGTGGTTAGTTAATAGTCTAAATAGAGTCCCTCATCTAAATACCCATTACATTCCCACAACCCACTTCATCATTTTGTTAGTGAAACCAAAGAGAAATTGAAAGTGAAGCTTAAACCTGTGACTTAATGTTCTGGTAAAAAAAATCAAATTAACTTACATTGTAAACCCAGCATATTGCTTTACTAATCTGAATAGACTAAACTTCTTACAATAAAGCTTCAGAAAGAAAGCGTATTGCACACATTTATATTTGTAAAGCAGTACTCTCTTATAAACAAGGCACCACCTTGCAGTTATTTCTAATAAGGACATACATTGGGTAGCCAGTCAATTGAACAATGATACCTCTGTTGCAGGATATATCAACCTATGTTGGCTGTATTATATATAACTTTGTTCTGTTGCACTGGCTGTATACTTTCCTCCCGGAATACTGGTAATTCTGTTGATGTATTTTTCTGCAGTAGTATTGTATGAACCATGCTTTGTAATAGTATAATTTTTATTCTATGAATTTGAAAATCTTAGGAAATAAATATTAAAAGAAAAAATCTAGATCATTATTTTACGGGGAAATGTCAGCAAACCAGTAAAGTGACTGAAACAACTATGGCTTATTGCTAAAAGCAGCCAAGTCAGCAGGCTGTAAATTGGCCATGTCACAGACTCAGCTTGACCAAGGCAGGAGGAGAAGGGGCTTTGGGTGCCGCATAAAGGGCAGCTTGACCCCACGTCCTTCCTGATAAGAACTGTGTTGAAGTTGCTGATACATGCATCTTAGAAGAGCAGGATATGCCCTCAGGAATGTGTCTAACAGGGTCTCAAGGCTGCAAACTCTGGGAAAAACCCACACCTGGTTAATCAGTAATCAGAAGGAAGCCTCTTGCTTGCCCATTGGAACTGCTTGCTTAACAAGTTTTGTTTAAGAGACATATCATTCTATTACTAATGTATAAATAAGGGGGGAAAGTTTGAGGTGGTTGGACTCTTCTGAACTCTCCCTCTGGATACATCTGCCCAGGGGCAGATGGGCAGACAAGAGCCACACTCAGCTTTGGCAATTATCAAGGATGTTTTACTAACCTGTTGTGGACGTGTGTAAGTCCTTGAGACTAAGTAAAGACTAAGTAAAGTGCTTTAAGTGAAAGCACTCTTGTGTTGTCCTGTTTGTGCCAGCCATCTATCGGTGGGACAGCCGTGTCTCCCCTGATTTATTTCCTGACACCACCTCGCACAGAGTAAAAGTTACCAAGAGCTTTGGGTTGAAAAAACCCCAGGTAACAATTATCTGTGCAGTTCAGTCAGGGAAAGTGATCTTTTTAAAAAAAAGTCTTATAAGAAAGGATGGAGGCATAAGTGCTAAATGGGAGAGTCTATGGCAGGGATCGGCAACCTTTGGCATGCGGCCTGTCAGGGAAATCCGCTGGCGGGCTGGGACGGTTTGTTTACCTGGCCAATGGGGGCTGCGGGAAGTGGGGTGGGCCAAAGGACGTGCTGGCCGCCGCTTCCTGCAGCCCCCCATTAGTCTGGAATGGTGAACCGTGGCCAGTGGGACCTGTGATCAGCCAAACCTGCGGACGCTGCAGGTAAACAAACCAGCTCAGCCCACCAGCTGATTTCACTGATGGGAGGCGTGCCAAAGGTTGCTGATCCCTGGTCTATGGCATACTGACAACTGATTGAGTTTTATTGTAGGAAAATCTGTGAAGTCCTATGCCATGTATCAAGGTTACCATGAACAAGGTGAAGTAGGTGATGGATGGATTGTGTTGCTAAAGGCACAGTATAAAAAAACAACAACAAGGTGGTATAACTGTTACTGTATATTCTTTTATTTACATGTCACATTGAGTAGTGTGTATTACATTGGTTATCATATCAAAGCTAGAAATACAATATTACCCTTGAAAGCAGAAGGTATTAAAGATTAATAAGAGAAGTTGAAGAAGCTGAGCCTCTTATGATAGGAAAAGTGGTGACCTAAACAAAGTTGTTAAAATTGTAAAGTGGATGAACAAAACAGATCCAGACAACTTTTCAACAGCAGCACTGGCAAAATGTATTTATATATATATACAAATTACCCTAAATAATATAGAGATTAGCTGAATATATAATAGCTTTGGTACAGACAGCCCCATCTTTAATGCTTTACAGTATCTGTGAACCTCAGCTCAACCTTTAAAGCTTTGCATGGCTACTGATCTGTATTGGCACATAAACAAGAAATAATAAACACAGCTATGTTATCAGTTTGAACAGAGGTATCATACTTGGATGCACATCTCTTTGTTGCCTTTCCCCTTTTTTTAATTTTTTGGCTTCATCAAAGAGCTCCATACACAGTGATTCCTTACAGAAGGTACAGAAATAAAAGATAGGACTAAAACCTCCTGAACCATTTTTGGAAACTGTTGAATTTAGGAAAAGAGGAAAATTCTGTTTTCCTCATGATGTGAAAATTGGAGTGTTCAGACAATTCTAGTTCTGAATATCTGTCTTTTGACAATTTTACTATAAGAGCACACAGCAAGTCACCATGATTCTAACAAGTAACCCTATAGTTCTAGAGTTTAGGGTTACAATATCGTAATCTCCCCTTTATATTTGAAGACCATTGGAATGAACAAATTAATCTTGAGCATATTAGAACTGTTTTAAAGCGCTGTACATAGCTATGTTCCTATGTAACTAAATTATAAATGAGAAGTTTCTACAAGATGGAAAAGAATATGGAATACCCAGTTTTAGAAAAAAGTCATGTTTTTAAATATGAAAATAGAAATTCAGAAATAAAGAGGAAACGCTGCCAGGTGTGGAGAAGCACACAGTTCAGGCAGACACATCCCTTAGGGATGAATTTATTAAAGTGGGAAATGTATATCCTGGTAAAGTACAAACAGGAGCTAGTAAGGAACAGTCAGGGCCAATCAGAGTGGGGCTCAGGAGGGCCATTTGGCCTGGGCCTCGAGCTCAAAGGGGGCCTCGAGCTCAAAGGGGGCCTCGAATTTAGACACTAGTTAACTTTTTGGCATTTGGTAAGTTTCACAACTTGTTTTTATGCGCATCCCGATCGGACCAAAATGTGACACTCTCTCAGCTTAGAGCTGCAAATTAAAGCAAATAAGAGATATGATTTGATAAAAGACCTAATTTTTTTGTTAACTGATATAGATTTTGTCATATTAAAGATTAAAAATGTTCATAAATATTAATAAAATATATCGGTTCCGATGGCACAAGATTAGACCATGTGTGGCCATTTTTTTTTTTATGGCTAGGGGCCTCAAAAGCTGGAATTGGCCTGGGCCTCTCTGGACCTTTGAGAAGGCATGGGAACAGTCATAGATAAAAGAGTCCCATTTAAATATATAACACATGAAGGCAAGCAACTGTTTATTGACAAAAAGTACAACTGATTATCTACAAATGCTCGAAGTCTAAATACTAAGATGGATGACTACAGTGTCTGGCTGTAAATGAAAATAGTTATATAACAGGCATCATGGAAACTTGGTGGAATGAGGATAATCAGTGAAACATGGTAATACAAGTTTACAAAATATGTAGAAATGACAGACAGGCAGTGCTGGTGGGGAGTGGCACAATGTATGTGAAAGAAAGCATAGAGTCAAATATGGTAAAAATCTTAAATGAATCAAATCATACCATAGAATTTCTGTGGATAGAAATCCCATTCTTAAACAATAAGAACAGAGCAGTAGGAATATACTACCAAATATCTGGTCAAGATGGTGATGGTGATTGTGAAATGCTCAGGGAGATCAAAGAGGCTACAGAGGCAGAAAACACAATAACAACGGGGGATTTCAACTGTCCTTGTATTGACTGCGTATATGTCAGCTCAGGAAGGGAGGCAGAAATAAAATTTCTGGACACCATAAATGACTGCTTCTTGGAGCTGCTTGTTCTGGAACTCACAAGGGGAGAGGCAATTCTTGATTTAGTCCTAAGTGTAGCACAGAATCTGGTCTAAGAAGTGCATATGGCTGAACAACTCAGTAACAGGGACCACAGTGTAATTAATTTTAACACCCTTTTAGGCGGGGAAATGTCAAAGAAACCCATCATAATAGCATTTAACTGCAAAAGGGGGAGGTACACAAAAATTAGGACACTAGTTAAACAGAAATTAAAGGAATAGTCACAAGGGTCAAATGCATACAAACATCATAGAGACTACTTAAAAACACCATAATAAAGACTCAAACTAAATGTATAACCTAAATAATAAACAACAACAACAAATAGTAAGAGGTCAAAAATATGTCACCCTGCTTAAACAGAAGAGTAAAAGAGGTAGTCAGAGACAAAAAGGCATCCTTAAAAATTGGAAGTCAGATCCTACTGAGAAAAATAGAAAGAAACATAAACTATAGCATTTCCATTGTAAAAGTATAATAAAGAAGGTCAAGAAAGAGTTTGAAGACCAACTAGCTAAGCACAAAAAACTAACAACATTTTTCCCCCAAGTACATCAGAAGCAGGAGGCCTGCCAAGCAATCAGTGGAACCACTAGACAATCAAGGTGCTAAAGGAACCCTTAAGGAAGACAAAGCAGTTGCAGAGAAGCTAAATTAATTCTTTTCATTGGGGTTCATTGCAAAGGATACAGGGGACATTCTCTACACCCAAGCCTTTCTCTTTAGGTGACAGATCTGAGGAACTGTCCTGGATTGAGGTGTCAGTAGAGGAGGTTTTGGAACAAATGGATAAAATAAACAGTAATAAGTCACCAGGACCAGATGGTATTCACCCAAGAGTGCTGAAGGAACTCAAATATGAAATTGCAAAACTGCTAACTGTGGTATGTAACCAATTACTTAAATCAGCACCTATACTAGATGACGGGAGGGTAGCTAATTAACACTAATTTTTAAAAAGACTCAAGAGACAATTCTGACATTTGTAGGCTGGTAAGCCTGTCTTCAGTATCATTCAAAATGGTTGAATCTATAGTAAAAAACAGAATTATCAGACATATAGGTAAACATGATATGTTGGTGAAGAGTCAACCACACAGCTTTTGTAAAGGGAAATCATGCATCACCAGTCTGCTGGAATTGGAGTTGAGGGGGGTCAACAAGCATGTGGACAAGGGTGATTCAGTTGATATAGTGTACTTGGACATCCAGAAAGCATTTGACAAAGTGCAAAAACTCTTAAACAATATAGGAATAAAAGTCCTCTCATGGATCAGTAACTGGTTAAAAAATAAGAAACAGAGAGTAGGAATAAATGTTCATTTTTCAAAATGGAGAGAAGTAAATAATGGGTCCAAAGATCTGTACTCGGGCCACTGCTGTTCAACATAGTCATAAGTGATCTGGAAAAAGGGGATAAACAGTGGGTCGGCAAAGTTTGCAGAAGATACAAAATTACTCAAGATAGTTAAGTCCAAAACAAACTGAGGAATTAGATATCAGAGTAGCAGCCATGTTACTCTGTATCCATTAAAAAAAAAAGAGTACTTGTGGCACCTTAGAGACTAACAAATTTGTTTGAGCATACTCTTTCATGAGCTACAGTGCGCTTCATCGGATGCATACAGTGGAAAATATAGTGGGGAGATTTTATATACTCAGAGAACATGAAACAATGGGTGTTACCATACAGACTGTGACAAGAGTGATCAAGAAAGGTGAGCTATTACTAGCAGGAGAGAAGGGACGGGATGCGGGGTGGGGGAAAACCTTTTGTAGTGATAATCAAGGTGGGCCATTTCCAGCACTTTACAAGAACAGTAGGAGGGGAAATAAACAAGGGGAAATAGTGTTACTTTGTGTAATGACCCATCCACTCCCAGTCTTTATTCAAGCCTAAGTTAATTGTATACGATTTGCAAATTAATTCCAATTCAGCAGTCTCTCATTGGAATCTGTTTTTGAAGTTTTTTTGTTGAAGAATTGCCACTTTTAGGTCTGTAATCGAATGACCAAAGAGATTGAAGTGTTCTCTGACTGGTTTTTGAATGTTATAATTCTTGTCGTCTGATTTGTGTCCATTTATTCTTTTACGTAGAGCCTGTCCAGTTTGGCTAATGTACATGGCACATGATGGCGTATATCACATTGGTAGATGCACAGGTGAACGAGCCTCTGATAGTGTGGCTGATGTGATTAGGCCCTATGATGGTGTCCCCTGAATAGATGTGTGGACACAGTTGGCAATGGGCTTTGTTGCAAGGATAGGTTCCTGGGTTAGTGTGGTTGTTGGTGAGTATTTGCTTCAGGTTGGGGGGCTGTCTGTAAGCAAGGACTGACCTGTCTCCCAAGATATGTGAGAGTGATGGGTCTCCTTCAAGATAGGTTGTAGATCCTTTATGATGCATTGGAGAGGTTTTAGTTGGGGGCTGAAGGTGATGGCAAGTGGTGTTCTGTTATTTTCTTTGTTCGGCCTGTCCTGTAGTAAGTAACTTCTGGGTACTCTTCTGGCTCTGTCAATCTGTTTCTTCACTTCAGCAGGTGGGTACTGTAGTTGTAAGAATGCTTGATAGAGATCTTGTAGTTGTTTGTCTCTGTCTGAGGGGTTGGAGCCAATGCGGTTGTATTGTAGAGCTTGGCTGTAGACAATGGATCGTGTGGTGCGGTCTGGATGAAAGCTGGAAGCATGTAGGTAGGAATAATGGTCAGTAGGTTTCCGGTATAGGGTGGTGTTTATGTAACCATCGCTTATTAGTACCATAGTGTCCAGGAAGTGGATCTCTTGTGTGGACTGGTCCAGGCTGAGGTTGATGGTGGGATGGAAATTGTTGAAATCATGGTGGAATTCCTTAAGGGCTTCTTTTCCATGGGTCCAGATGATGAAGATGTCATCAGTGTAGAGTAAGTAGAGTAGAGGCATTAGGGGACGAGAGCTGAGGAAGCGTTGTTCTAAGTCAGCCATAAAAATGTTGGCATACTGTGCGGCCATGCGGCTACCCATAGAAGTGCTGCTGATTTGAAGGTATACATTGTCCCCAAATGTAAAATAGTTATGGGTGAGGACAAAGTCACAAAGTTCAGCCACCAGATTTGCTGTGACATTATTGGGGATAGTGTTCGTGACGGCTTGTAGTCCATCTTTGTGTGGAATGTTGGTGTAGAGGGCTTCTACATCCATAGTGGCCAGGATGGTGTTTTCAGGAAGCTCACCGATGGATTGTAGTTTCCTCAAGAAGTCAGTGGTGTCTCAAAGATAGCTGGGGGTGCTGGTAGTGTAGCACCCGAGGAGGGAGTCTACATAGCCAGGCAATCCTGCTGTCAGGGTGCCAGTGCCTGAGATGATGGGGCGTCCACGATTTCCAGGTTTATGGATCTTGGGTAGCAGATAGAATACCCCTGGTTGGGGCTTTAGGGGTGTGTCTGTGCAGATTTGTTCTTGTGCTATTTCAGGGAGTTTCTTGAGCAGATGGTGGTTTCTTATGGTAACCCTCAGTGGGATCAGAGGGTAATGGCTTGTAGAAAGTGGTGTTGGAGAGCTGCCTAGCAGCCTCTTGTTCATATTCCAACCTATTCATGATGACGAGAGCACCTCCTTTGTCAACCTTTTTGATTATGTCAGAGTTGTTTCTGAGGCTGTGGATGGCATTGTGTTAAGGATATAACATTCCAAAACCAGTCAGAGAACACTTCAATCTCTTTGGTCACTCGATTACATACCTAAAAGTGGCAATTCTTCAACAAAAAAACTTCAAAAACAGATTCCAATGAGAGACTGCTGAATTGAAATTAATTTGCAAACTGGATACAATTAACTTAGGCTTGAATAAAGACTGGGAGTGGATGGGTCATTTCACAAAATAAAACTATTTCCCCTTGTTTATTTCCCCTCCTATTGTTCTTGTAAAGTGCTGGAAATGGTCCACCTTGATTATCACTACAAAAGGTTCCCCCCAGCTCTGCTGCTGGTAATAGCTCACCTTTCCTGGTCACTCTGGTTACAGTCTGTGTGGTAACACCCATTATTTCATGTTCTCTGTGTATATAAAATCTCCCCACTATATTTTTCACTGTATGCATCCGATTAAGTGAGCTGTAGCTCACGAAAGCTTTTGCTCTAATAAATTTGTTAGTCTCTAAGGTGCCACAAGTACTCCTTTTCTTTTTTCTAGAGAAAAAAAAATAACTATGAGGAAAAGGAAGAGACCAGTTAGTGGTGATAAAATCAAGTTAAATAATAAGTTTACTGCACTGGAGAATGAGGATGATAAACTGGGAGAAGATGAGGTTGCAAGGGAGAAAAGAAAGGAAGTCAGTCCCTGCAGAAGAGAGGAAGAGATGATGGAGATAGCCAGGGATCGGAGCATAAGGAAAAAATGAGGATGACTCATTAGAGGGGACTGCGAGAGAGAACATAAGACAGATTCATATTAATTTGAGGAAGAGACAGGTCTATGTGATCGGTAAGTCCATACTCAGAAGAATTGGCAGATCTATCACCGGACCCAGAGAATAGGAGAGTGTTCTGTCTGCCAGGAGATGAGATGTGGATGTGAGGCTGAAGAGGTTCCTAATGGAAGAGGGAGGAAATCCATGATTGTGCTACATGTTGGACCAAATGACAGTGCTCTGTTCCCAGTGGAATGGATCAAGGATGGCTACATTCAACTAGGTAAGACACTTTAAAAAGTGGAAGCTCAGGTTATTTTTAGTGGAAAACTTCCAGTCCCTAGAGAAAGAAGGTGAACGTTTGACAAGAAAATGAAGATCAACAGATGGCTCAAGGATTGGTTCATGAGGAAGGCTTTGGAAGGACTGACCATTGGGAGGCATTCATAGAAAGATAATTTTTGACTGATAGACTCCACTTGAGTACTCAGGATATTAACCTTATGGGATCAAGGGTGGCACAGAAAGCCTTTAAACTAGGAGATGAGGGAAGAAGGTTAGGAGAGACTCATAAAATCTCATGCCTTGCTTCAGTACACAAGAAGAGGAAAATAAGCTAAATGAAGATACTGTAAGGGATAGTGGAACACCAGAATGTAAGAATATGGACAGCAAGGCAAAAAGAAAGTACAAATATTTATTGGAGTAGTAGTCAGATAGGTGTTACATTTAATGAAAGGACTATACCTAATCTGGCTAGGGAACTTGGTGAGGTCTGAGGGAAATATTTGAAATACTTGTACATGAAGGCAAAAAGTCTGGGCAATAAAATGAAGGAACTGGAACTACTGCTACATGAAGTCAAACTAAATGTTATAGGGATTACAGAAACATGGTGGAATAGCACTCATGATTGGAATACAGGTATTGAATGGTATGTGCTGTTTAGGAAAGACAGGAGGACAGGTGGTGAGGTAGTGTCAGATATCATCAAAGTGGCAAACTGTAAAGAAATACATAGTAAGAGTATGGACAAAACAATGTGTTTGAGTAAAAATCACTTTGGGGAAGAATTGTAAAAAAGTGTGGGATAGTGTCAGGGGTGTGCAGGGTCTGACTTGAATGAAAACAGAGATCACTTAAAAATTATTAGAGCGAGAAATGCTATTGGGAATTGTGCTATCATAGGAGATGTTAATTTCCCAGATATAGGCTGGAAAATAAATCATACTAATATTGATAGGGTTTAGTTATTACTTGATGTGATATACAACTGTTTTGTTCATCAAATTCTCACTGAATCAACAAGAGGCAATACAATTTTAAACTTTGTGTGGGTAAGTAGTGAGGACATCATAGAAGAGCTGGTTGTAGGAAATAACCTTGGATTGAATTATCATGAGTTGATCCAGTTTAAAATTTAAATGGACCGATAATCATAACCATGTCATCCGCTATGGTTTTCGATTTCAAAAGGATGTACCAGAGATTGGAAACCTTTGGCCCGCGGCTCACCAAGGGGTAAGCCCCCTGGCAGGCCGGGACAGTTGGTTTACCTGCCACGTCCGCAGATTTGGCCGATCACTGTTCCCACTGGCCGTGGTTTGCCACTCCAGGCCAATGGGGACTGTGGGAAGCAGTGCAGGCTGAGGGACGTGTTGGGATAGACTTTGGGAAATTAAGGGAATTGATTAAAGTCGTCAACTGGACTCAAGAGCTCAAGGACTTAAATTTGGAGAGGGTGTGGAAATTCTTCAGATCAACTCTACAAAAACTATTTGAAATTTGAATCCCAAGCAGAGGGAAAAAAATTGTAAGGAAAGGCTCCAGATCCAGCTGTAAGAATTAACCATCTCAAAAAGAAAAGGAGTACTTGTGGCACCTTAGAGACTAACCAATTTATTTGAGTATAAGCTTTCGTGAGCTACAGCACACTTCATCGGTTTCCACAGTATGCATCCGATGAAGTGAGCTGTAGCTCACGAAAGCTTATGCTCAAATAAATTGGTTAGTCTCTAAGGTGCCACAAGTACTCCTTTTCTTTTTGCGAATACAGACTAACGCGGCTGTTACATCTCAAAAAGGTTATTCGAAGTAAGCCGAGATACTATAGGAAATAGAAAAAAAAAAGGATTGATCAGCAAAGAAAGCTATATCTTGGAGGTTAGAAAATGCAGGAATAAAGTGAGAAATGCTAAAAGTCAAGTTGAAATAACTCTTTACAAGGAAATTAAAATAAATAATAAGAGGGTTTTTAGCTATATCAGTAAAAAAAAGAATAAGGAAGAGAAAGGTTGTGCTGCTATGCTGTGTGAATGGAAAGAAGTTTAAAGATGTCCCCAAAAATTAAATACATACTTTGCCTCATTTTTTTGGTAAGGATGATAATATGGAACATGGGCATGAAGACAGGACAGCTGATGGAAATGAGTGTGTAGAAATAGAAGTGGCCAGATCTGAGGTGGAAAAAAAAAATTGAAGAACCTCAGGTGCTCAGACCGGGTGTGGTGAGGGGAGATAATGTGCATCCCAAAATACTGAAAGAACTGCAACATGAGAATATTTGTCTGGTAGAAAGGATATTAATTAAATCTGTCTATTTGGGGGTAGTACCATATGACTAGAGAATGGCTACCATTATACCTATGTTTAAGAAAGGGGGCAAAAGTTACCTGGGTGATTACAGAACAATTATTCTCACCTCAGTGGTATGCAAGGCTTTAGAACAAATAATGAAGGAAAGAATAATTAAATTCAATGAGATAAACAATAAAAGGCCATAAAGCAATATAGGTTTACCAAAATAGATCATGCCAGACTAATCTGATTTCCTTCTTTGAGAAAATCACTTCCTTTTTTTTTAGGAAATGCAATAGATCTGATATACTTGGACTTCAATAAAACATTTGACATGGAACCACATGGGAAATTAGTACTTAAATTAGAGAAGCTGGCTCTTCGTACAAGAATGTAAGGTGGATAAGGAATTGGCTACAGGGGAGACGGCAATGGGTTGTGCAGAAAGGTAAACTATCCGATTGGAGGGAGGTTACTGGTGGAGTTCCTCAAGAATCCATTTTTTCCCCAATATTTTTATTAGTGACCTTGTCACAAGAAATAGGAGTGTGCTAATGAAATTTGCTGATGACACAAAGTTGGGAGGCATTGTCAAAACAGAGGAGGATCGGAATATTATACAGGAAAAACTGGACAATCTTGAAGTTTGGAGTGATAGAAATGGAATGAAGTTCAATAGTACAAAATGCAAGGTCATGCATTTAGGGTCTGATAATAATAATTTCTGCTACAAGTTGAGGGATCATCAGTTGGAAGCAACAAAGGAGGAGACAGACTATGGGTGTGTGGATTGATCATAGCATGACTATAAGCCATCGGTGTGATGTGGCTGTGAAAAAGGCAAATGTGATCCTAAGATGTATCAGGCAAAGCATTTCCAGTATCAACATAGAAGTATTAATGCCGTTGTACGCAGCACTGGTAAGACCTCATTTGGAATACTATGTATAATTCTGGTCACCAGTGTTCAAGAAAGATTAATTCAAACTGGGACAGATGCAGAGAAGAGCTACTAGGATGACAAAGGAATAGAAGGCCTATATTACAACAGGAGACTGAAAGTTCATGACTTGTTTAGCCTAGAAAAAGAAGGCTGAGGGGGACATGCCTGTGGTATATAAATACATTAAAGTGAATACAACAGGGAGGGTGAAGAGCTATTTAAGCTAAAGGACAATGCTGACAAAAGAACAAATGGGTATAAATTGGCCATGAACAAATTCAGTCTGGGAATTAGAAAGAGGTTTCAAACCATGAGAGGAGTGAGGTTCTGGAACAATCTCTGAAAAGGAGTTTTAGGGGCAAACAACTTAATTAGTTTTGAGAGAGATCTGGACAAATTTATGAGTTTAATTGTATGATGGGGGATTATGATGATAGGGAGCAGGGTTGAGCAGCTATGGGGCTCACTTCTGGTTTATGTCTTATGTTTCTAAAAGCTCATGCTTCAGCTGACCACCTGAAGGGGTCAGGAAAGGATTCCCCAACCTCAATGTATTCTGGGAATGGGAGGGTTGGTCTTCTTCCTCTGAAGCATAAGGGATGGCCATGGCTGTAGATAGGACATTGGATGGGGAGGTGGCATTTACCATTCTCTCTTTCAGGTGCTAGGCTGGCTGGCTTTTGCTTACCTGCTCAAGGTCTAACTGATTGCCATATATGGGATCAGGAAGGAATTATCCCCCTGGTCAGATTGGAAGTGACCTTGGGTTCTTTTTGCTTTCTCTGCAGCATTTGTGTGTGGGTCACTTGCTAGCATAGGTGCTGGAACTAGGGGTACTGGGAGAGTGGTAGCACCCCCTGGTTTGAAGTGGAGATGGGGGTGTGGAAAGGAAATACTGTCTAGGTCTGCATTGTCTTTTTGCAGGTGACTCCACGGTATCTGTGGGAAAAATATATGTCCCCCTCTCAAGTCTACTCAGTCCTCTCCCAGCCTGCCCACTGCCTCTCCCTCTTCCCTTTCCTGCATGGATCTTTGGGCCCATGAGAACTCTCTGTGGGATTCAAAGAAAGAGAGGACTGCTGGGAGTATGAATGAACCTGGCAAAGCACTGCTCAGTTTGGCTGATTATTATTAAACAGCAGTTCTGTAAACTTACACAGCACTTTACCAATAGATTAATTTAAGACATATTTCCTGATCAGTGATGAAATAGATATGTAATTTGAAAGAGTTTATTAAGAATGATTACTGAAGTTATTAGAAACAGTGTATAAGGAGCCTGGCAGTAGAATACAAGTAAATATTCTGATTTAAAGAACCTAAGTATGTTGTTTGCTAAACTTAACAAGACAAAGGTCCTGATTCTACTCTCACAGACACCAGAATAATACTGATGTAACTCCACCAACATCAACAGAAGTACCTTGGATTTACACTGGGGGAGAAGAAAATTATTCAACTCCAGGAATTATGTTATTTTGGAGAGGATGAGTGGGAAGGGTGGCAGGAAACCAATAAAGGTTAAATTCTAAATTCTTGCTTGGTAAAATGAGTTAGTCCAAGGTAAGCAAAAAGAGCAAGAGAAATGAGGTGAAGGCACACTGCAGGTAAACAAATTAAGAGGGAAAATAAAGCAAGCATGTAAATGTAAATTATAGCTATTGATAGAAAATTGTCAAATGAATAATTGGAAATTAGTATATAGTTCAGCACGCTTGAAATATATGTGTCACCAAGTATTAAGAATGGTAATGAACTTACTAATTCTTTTTTGAAAAGTCCTGAGTACAGATATTGATCTCAGTTACACTGGAGTAAAAAGCCAGATGCCTCAATTGAACACATTTGAATTACTCCAGCTTGCCCACTTCCGTCTCCTTTTCCCTTCATGGATCCTTGAACCATTCTGTAGAACTGAAGTGAAGAGCGGAGTGCTGCCATGGAGATGGCTGTGGAGGAGGGGTCAATCCCATGTAGAGAGGATTCTCTAAAAACAGAATGTTGGGAGTTTGGACCTGGGGAAACACTTCTGGATTTGATTCATTATTATTAAATCACACTTTTGAAGCTTTGTACATTTACAGAACCCTTACCTATAGACAGAAATGAGGATCTGGCCCTTGAAGTGAAGCAGAAATAAGCATAGTTGGCACTTTTACTCAGTGAGAATTTCTTGTGGGAATTTTGCAAGCTGGAGGACAATTCTGAATGACTGAGATGATTTCATTTTAATAATATGAGGTAAATGCAGAAGATTTGTGAAGCTAATTCAATTTCTGAGGGGAAAAAAAGAGTTACTTAGCAGTAACTCTTGTTCTCTGAACATATTGCAGGGATCGGCAACCTTTGGCACGCGGCCCAGGGAAATCAAGGAAATCCGCTGGTGGGCCGGGACGGTTGTTTACCTGCAGTGTCCGCAGGTTCGGCCGATCGCAGCTCCCACTGATTGCAGTTCGCCATTCCAGGCCAATGGCAGCTGCGGGAAGCGGCTCTGGCTGAGGGATGCGTCACTTTCTAAACAGCTTAGTTCAGTCTAACTAGTATTTATTTAATCTTTTAAAACCACAGGTATGAAGTCCAACCTGTCCAAGGTAGTGGTGGGGCTGCATAAAAAAACAACAGCACATGAAGTGACAGACTTATTGAGATAAAAGTTAAATGTATTTGTCATAAGTTTGGGGTGAGGTTTATGGATCACCTATAATTGTGGAATATGGAATAAAATATGGATGGAACATCTGGCCCTGTAACATGTCCAAGGCAATGGCCACAAAGAACGAGACCTTCACAGACATGGACTACAAGGAGCAAGAATCTATTGGATTCAAAGGGCTTCTCCCTCCATGAGTAAAGTTAACACCAAATTCAATTCCCAAGGATCAGCAGGCTCCTATATGGGAGAGCACAAGTTTTCAAGACCCTTGTAAAAGAGATGGACAAACATGCTAGTCTCTTTCACAGGGAGGAGAGAGGGTGAAATAGTAGATAAGTAGGTCTTAGCCATGTCCAGGGACCTTCAGAGTCAAGAGAATGTCCAAAATAACTAAAACCAGCTGGGAAACCAAGCCAAGGCTGCCCAAAGCACAGCGACTGATATTGTGGGATGCCCATGCCTGGTTACAAAAGGAGGAATGGTTTCCAGTACTCTCCTCTTCTCCTTGTGGCCACACAAGGACCATCACAATCTGTCCCTGGGTTGAGACCAAAATAGATTTCTTTTTGTTTACCATTCAATTGAGAGATTTGAAAAGGGAGCATGTCTCCAGAAGAAAATGTAATATCCCGTTATAAGACTGATTTTTCCTGAGTCAGTCATACAGGTATCTGCTGGTTGTCACTGTTTAGATGAGCTGTGGCCATCACCAAACACTGTCGGTCTGATCAAAAGCCCACTGAAGTCAGTTGGGAGTCTGTCCATTGAGTCCAATGGGGATTAGATCATGTTTCTTGTGAGGACACTAGAAGCTCCTTCCAGCCCAAAGACTAATTCCTTGTATTAGCTGTGATTCTTTCCCCTCCATGAACCAGATATACTGTCTCAGCAAGATGTGAAAACAAACATCTCAAAAGTTGAGGGCCTGAAACAATCCTGAGAATGGAGAGCAGGGATGATGCTCAGCAGAGAAACCATGCAGAATATGCCTTTCCTTAGGTTCAATTTGCAGAGATTCAAAACCAGTGCAGTAAGGCGCCATTGCCTTGCTCTCATTGATCGCATTGTCAGAATGTTCATTTCCCTTCACTGAAGAGACCAAGGATGCTGGAGGCAAAAGCCCATAGGGCTTACCCTCTCCCTGCTCCTCTCAAGACACACTGTATGTACATAAAGGGAAATCTGTAAATATGCAGTAAATATGTTCCTGTACTTGAAGCAGGCTCCCACTGAGGTGGAGCTGCAGTAGAATGGCAAGGCTGTCTGTTTAATAGACAAACACTCTGGGATAGTTTTGATTGACACATTTTCCTTTTAATTTAGTTCCTTCTTCCAGCTTGTTATCTTCTATAGAGGCCTACTGATGTGCGCACATAGTGTCCCAACTATCACCCACAGAGCCCTAAAAACATATAGTTCAGAGCTTGCTGTTGTGTGCTTTTGAAGATGGTAGGTTCTACAGGAAACTTTGCAGCCTTTGAAATTATATAACATGCTAGAAGAAGTTAAAACCAAATTAGATTTTACAGTTAAGGCAAACTAACTAAAATGTCTGTGTCATAACATTGCCTCCAGACAGCCCTATTATAGGAGTTATGTGCTAAGCCATATAGCCCCATAACCAATTTTTTGAGTAGGTAGCTGGAAAATAGTGGGCATATAAACTTTCATAAAATAGTTAACTTGACTTTCTCCCACCTCCAAAAAAATTAATAAATTATTACAGATGGTAAAAAGACAGAATAGTATTCCCATCAAAAAATGTTGTTTAAATTAAAACGGAAAATTTTTCTGGCAATGTGTCAATTTCAACAAAATTAAGATTTAGAAGTGATTTGACTGCAAAGTGGAGTACTTTGTTTTGACTTCCTCATTTCATTTCATTCTGAGTTTTTCATTTTGTTTTGTCCTGACTTTCATAGATAAATTTGAATATATTATATTTATTTTAATATATTTTTGACATTCAATGAAATGTTCCAAACATCATTTCAACCTTTCCAAATTGAATTATTTCAGAAAATTTTGTTCTGAAAAATATTGTGACATATATTGTTGATACAATTTGGGACAAAAACAATTTTTGAAATGTCAGAATTTTGTGTGGGGGCAGAATTTCCAATTTCCAGCCAGCTCTTTCTATAACTTACATAGTCTTTCATGACATCATAGAAGTTAGAGATGGAACAGACCTACTGGATTATCCAGTCCACTACTCTTAGTACAGGACTGGCCTTTACATTCATAAATCCCAAGCAATGGGGTTTGCAATACCCCCTTGGGGACACTAGTCCTGTGGTAAAGATTTTCCTGATATTCAGCAGAATTTTTCCTTTCCTTAGTTTCATTTGTTCAAATTTAGTTAGTGCCCTGGTTATCACACTTAACAATCCCTCTTTGGTGTTTACACCATTCATTTATATTTGATTGGCCTTTGCATGGGTGCTCCAGGGAGATGGGGCAAGTGTAAGGACCTGCATGTGGAGGAGATCAGGAACTACTCCATCTGTGCAGCATTGGGGAAGTACATCACCCTTATGGAGGTAGAAGGAGGAAGCATTGAGTGGGAAAACTAGGGGGCAGAACGAAGGAACTGTGCCACGTTGAGGCAAAAATCCCTCCTGGAACTCCTCCTGCAATGGGGTACCTCCACTTTTCCCCCAAAGCAGGGCTGTGCCTAAAGGACACAAGAGAACACAGACGGTTATTAGTACAGCCTTAGACATCACTTGTCAAGCTGTACGGATTTAGTTCTTTTAATCTTTGCTTATAAATCAGTCTTTCCACTGATTATTTTTTCTGCTCTTCTGGAAACTCCTTCCAGTTTATCAATATCTTTCTGGTAATGTGGCACCCTGAACTGAATGCAGTAGGTTTAAATAGCTTTCAAGTTGCTGCAGTGGCTTTTCTTTTTCTTTTTATTGCAAGCTCTCCTTGTGGAGTACACCCATAAAGCCAAAGTTTTGATAACAGCCTCTGATTTGGCACCTACAATCAATTACAGGTTCAATTAATTGTGGGTGCTAGTGACAGCAAATCAGGTAATTAGATGCCTCAGTATTTTCATCATTTGCATTCACAAAAAATTCACCTACCATGTTCTAACTGTTAATTTTGGGTGCAAACTTGAAGGTCATGTTGAAGCTTCTTAAAAAAGAAAGGGGGAAGTCCCTTGGTATTATCACTTGATATTTACAGAGTACATTTTTATTCTTGTCAAACTGGAAATTGGTAGAACAATTAAAATGAGAAATGTGAAAGTCAGAGCAGCTCGTTTTAGAACGGACATTAATGTTGTGAGAAAGATGCACTCTGGGGAATAGCAGCAAGAACACTTTCCTCTCAGTGTGTTTCAAACCCCTTAAGGCTTATGTCTGTACCATGCTATAAGCCAGATCCTCAGCTGGATAAAAGTAGCTTTGGTGATTTACACCAGTTGACGGTCTGGCTCTGTGTGTTCAAGAAAGTTACTTTCACATGACCCTCACAATGTATACCACTCCAATACTGCCATAGTCAAGCGAATGGGGGTGCCTCTGAAAAATCATAGAATCATAGAATATCAGGGTTGGAAGGGACCTCAGGAGGTCATCTAGTCCAACCTCCTGCTCAAAGGAGGACCAATCCCCAATTTTTGCCCCAGTTCCCTAAATGGCCCCCTCAAGGATTGAACTCACAACCCTGGCTTTAGCAGGCCAATGCTCAAACCACTGAGCTATCCCTTCCCCCCAAATGTTGAGTAGGGATGTGTAGCAGGTGTGGCATCCAGAAGGTTAATAGGACTGTTGTTAGAAATTGCACTGACAAGGTTGATAGTTAGGCTGCTGCCATTTTTGGTCCTAGAACTCAAACAGAGGAATCAACTGATATGAATCTTCCTCCCCAGAAAGAGTTGCTGTGATACAAATCACTGTACTTGCGTTCTAACGGTTTGGGAAAGTGTCATAGTGCCATCTGGTAAATGAGAAAATGCCAAATATGAGTGAGAGTCCTACAGGTCACTATGATTTATACGAGTTCTCTGGATGCCGTTAGCACAAAAAGTATTGCCACAGAAGCATAGCAAACACACAACAAAACGACCCGACGCTATCTAAACTGCAGGATTCTGCAGGAAGTATTGAAAATACTTCTCTAAGCATATAATCCACCTGTTAATTCATAGGGAAAGGTTTGTTGCAAGGCAGTGAAGGTATAAACTGAATAAGTCTGGGAAAGTGAGCTATAACAGATCATTCCCATCTAAGAACATTGGGTGCACAAATTGTCTTTGCCCCAGGTCTTGCTACTTATCAGAGACCTTGGGGTAAAGAATATTAATATTAAAAGAATGCAATTAAATTTGCACCAGTTGTAGTATTTCTGAAATATTTTGTACAATTGACACCCTAGGACAAAATGTTAAACTGAAAAGGAAGGAAGATTTCTCTAGGGCTCATTCAATGCCCCAGACTTTCATAAAGGAGACTTTTCTTGATTAGTAGCTAACCTTACTTGGGTCTTTCAAAAATGTTTAACCACATAAGGAAAAAAGTTCTCATGTAGAGGATGAACTTATTTCTAAGCAACCTGAACCTGTGCTTGAGTCCTATCCAGTCCACAATACACCAAGGACCATAACGAAAGCTTGTGTAATGAAAGCAACAATGGTGCTTAGTTAAGGAATTCTACTTTCTGCTGTTTATGCTCTTTGGGAATCTACAGTCTGTTCTTCATTTGAGTTACTCAATATCCTCAGACTCCAAGTGAGGGGTCCCATCGATCTTCTTTGAAAGGTGTATAGAGGGTATTTTCGTCAGCTGGAGACATGATAAAGAATGTCTCTGAGTCTCCCCTCACGCTGGTGGAAATCAATAGTAACTCCCTTAAAGTCAACGGAGTAACACTGGTATAAAGTGCGAATTGGGCCTAGTGTGTTGAAATTTACTGAACCTTTACTATACATTAGTACAGAAAAAAGTTTTAAACAAATTAAACAGTTCTAAAATCTGTGACTTGTACTATTCCCTGTTGGAGTACATTTCAAGCAGAACTGAAGTGATTCTTTCAAAAGTGACATTTTCCTCAAGGCTAAATGTAAGGGAGATCTTATGAAATGAAAAACAAAAACAAAAACACATATTTCATTAAGATGATCAATACTTTTGAATTGGAGTTGATTCCTCTTCTGATAATTCAGATCAATCATGATTCAAACATAGATTATGCTGGATTTTCACAGGCTGAGAGAATTCTGTGAGCCATTCATTGACTTTTATATCACAAACATAGTTGTCAAGATATAGTTGATCTGGTATTGGGTAACTTGATGAAATGTAAACAGCACTTACCATATTCAAATGGATAAGTCAATGACAACTGAACCAGTTTTGATTTCATGATCAAATCGATAATTACTTCAAATGTTATTCTCTTAACTCAAAATGAGAAGGGCAGTCAAACTACCTTAAATTCAAAGTGTGTCCTTGTGGATAAGTTTAATTGTATCTGTAAATTGAGGACAAACCAATATTAAGGAGATTGAAGGAAATACAAGAGTCATATTCTTCCCTCATTTAGGCCCTAAGCCAGCAAATTACTTATGCAAGCATTTCAGCATGTGACTCATCCCATTGAATGTGTGTGCATAGAGTTAAGCACATTATTAAGTGGTTTACTGGACTGGGGCATCACCACCAAAGCAGTCAATGGGTGTATATTCAGGTGTATAAATGAGGGAAAATTTTGAAACTAGGTGTCACAGTCCTAGCTGAGCTGCCCTTTGTAGACACTCACCAGGCATCTATGTTTGGTACCATGCAATGAATCAGTGTGCTTCTAAGCTCCCCTGTTTGTGCAGGCTCCAGCCACAGTTTCTGTCTTTGGCCCCTTTGGCACAATTTCTGAGGAGACTGCCTGTCTGGTACTATTTTTAAGAACTGGGACTCAGAGGTCCAGTTGCCCTCGGCCCTCAAGATCAGTGCTGAAGCCCCAAAACACTGCATTTTCTGAAGCACACTCTCCCCACAACTCCACCCTTGGGTTTCCAACAGTATACATGAAACTGATTTGTGCAAAAGCACAGATATCCTCTTTACTACTTCTGCCAACTCCAGGCAGATCCACAACACCAAATGACTGGTGCTCCACCACTAATACAAGGATCATAACCTTTGATCTAACAGTCGGGTAGCACTGTGGTACTACACTTCTGCTGTGGCCTTTGCAGACTGCTCCATGCAGTGGTTTTCAGTCTTTCACTAGAAGAAGCTGCTTGCCTCATGTTTGTAAATTGTGGTGGAAAAGGAGCAGTGGGACAGAAATCAGCAAATATGATGGATAATATGCACCATCTGCATGGGTACAGTATGATGGGAATGCATGGTACACCATGGTATGAAAGATAATATAACTGATCTGCCTGGCTTCAGTCAATGAAGTATATCTGAATGGCAGTGACCTTCTGTTTCTGTATATAGTCCAGTATACTAAGTTAGAATTGACTATAGTTCTACAATTGCTTTTGGAGGCATCCTTGACACCCATCCCTCAATGACCCAGTTTCATCAGTTAAAAAATAATATCCCCCTTTAAGTCAGACTTAAGGTTAGGAGATATTTAAGGACTTATTTTCTCATTTCTACATCTTCAAAGGTACACATAATCAATGGTAACACCTCTGACTAATGGTGTGGTTTACTCTGTCCTTACTCTAACAATATCCGTGTCTGAGAATCCAGCCATGAGAATGTACTTTCTAAAAAACAACCTGTTAGAGACTGAGCCTGTAAAAGATTATATCAAAACACAAATATAATATTTTTCAAAAGTGCTCCTGGCATATTTTGAAATTTCTCAAGTATTTCTTATTTTCCTGCAGTACAAATCATTCCTTCTACATTTAGTTTAACAATAGCTATACCTCAAGAATAATATCTGGTGATAGTATAGGAGTACTGTATTTCTGATGTGGTCTTTAAGATTTCAGCTTTGCTGATTACATCATTAAGTGGATTTCAGTCTCTCATTGCTTGACGCTTGGCTTGTTGCTTGTAGGTGGTGGAGGATGGGGAGAGGCAGGATGGGGAGAAAAAGCAAATAGGGTGGGTAATATACCCAATCTGTTCTGCATCTAATAAATTAACATAATTAAACTGAAACTATGTAAGAAATATCACAAATAAAGTGGTGAATTTGAGCATATTCCTAAATTTGATTTTACTACATCTTTTTTTTAAACAACTTTTGCTTCTAGTTTTTGTCTAGTTCACCTAAAGTAGCTATTTGATTCTGTTGTTGTTTTTCTCAGAGTGTGAGGAGATGGTTCTGAATATTCTTTGTTTAGTCATAAGAGGATGTAGGAAGATAAGATGTGCTACTGCTGTAGATAGTGGTTATATTGTACCACTCTTTATAGATAGCAGGATCTCATTGGATTGTGGGCTATTGTTCTGAGTAGAGGTAGGTTTTGCTGTTTTTATGTGTTCTTTCTTGTTTTGTAGAAGAGATAAAAGAAATGACAGAGGGCAAAAGATAAAGAACAAGCCTGTTTAAAAGAAGAGAAGAAAACAAGTAGCAACCAAGCTCCAAAGTATAGTACAATAGGTGTCATTATCTCTGTCCCTATGCCTAGAAAATACCACACTCTTATGTACTGTAGCTTGGTAGCCTTTGGTAAATGGTGATTGCTATATAAGTTTCTGCTCAGTCTGCTCTGTTGACTAAAGGCTGTAAAATACAGCTCAGGGGACAGAAGGTCTAAAATCTAAATGCATTGCATTTGGCCATGGCGACATACCTTAAAAAATAAGAGAAGCAGATATATCCCCAGTGATTATAACTTTACTGGAGTGCATGCAGCATCATTGAGAATTATCAGCTCAATAAAACAATTCGTGATGGATATATATTCCTGGCTCTAGCTTTATTAAAAAAGTCCTATACAATTTAATAGGAATTATCTCCTTTCTATACCTTTTATGAAGTACTCTATAGAATTTAATTCAGAATGATATCTTTAGGATGTTCAAAAAAAAACATCGGAAGGGTATCTTCCCTATTTAATTCTATAACATTTAGGGATAATTTCTATCAAAACTTATTACATTTCTAAAAGCTCTATTGGTTTCAGCCCTATTAAATTGTGTTGGATTTGCCATATGTATATGCCCCAAAGCACAGTAGCTTCTTTTCTAATAGAAACAGAAGTATGAAGAGGAATAAAATCTAGAAAAATAAAGTCTGTGACAATATATAGGAAACCAAATGTCAAGGCAGTTGCGAAACTGTCCATGACTGGAGCAGCAGCAGATACAGGCTGGACTTAAACCAGATGGAGGTGTGGGTGCAGGAGCAGGAACATGTGCAAATTGTCAGAACTACCAGAGACCAGGAAACTTCCCTAACAAGGCAGCGAAATCGAGCAGATCGGGGGTGGCTGCTTTCATTAGGAGCCTTTTCTTGCTAGGGTTGCAGGTACGTCCTCTTCTTTTCTTGGCATCACTCAGACAGGCGACTGTTAAGCCAGATGCACAGTTCAATTCATGAGTTCGTAATAGTGGTGGCAGGGGGTCTCACCTGGGCCATTCATCCTTTAGGTCACATTCAGATCCTGGCAGGAATGGTAGATATGAGCTGACTCCTTCCATTTGCTTTGGCAACCAGATGCTGAAAGTGGCCAGCATACACTGAGACAGGCCAACACCCTTGTCTAAGAAACTGCCTGAAGGCAGAGAATCTGTGGGTGTGTGCACTGAGCAGCAGAAAGTCACAGAACTTCTGGCACTTCCCATCAAATCTTTCCAAAAATGGACTCTTTAGACTATGTTTCAGAGGGACCACTACCAGTAGTACTTTAGCTATTGGAGTTGTAGGGGTTTTGTGAGCAGAGAGAGATATTCTCCCATTGCAGCTGGGCAAGTTGACCCTGAAGGTTGTGAACCAACTCTGTCATCTCAGTGATGGATATGCCAGAGGTGCTGCCATTGCCGAGCATATAGGGAGGAGTCTGCTAAAATTGTCAGGACAGCCAAATGACCAGCTGTGGCTTGAGCTGTAACTGGAGATGGTGCAAGCACAGGCTGGAGAAGGAATGAGACCTGGAGCAGTCTGTCAGAACTACGAGATAGCAGGAAGCATTCCCAACAATGTAGCAACATTGAGCAGACCAGTGTGGCTGCTTTCATTAGGAGCCTATATAGCTGCCTTGGGGGTCACCTGGTTAGACCCTTGCTTGTGTGATTGGCTGGACCCTTTTATATTTGGTTTTGGTGAGTAGGGAGGACCTCATAGAAGAAATGGTTGTAGGGGACAACCTTGGTTCGAGTGATCATGAGCTAATTCAGTTCAAACTGAATGGAAGGATAAACAAAAATAAATCTGCGACTAGGCTTTTTGATTTCAAAAGAGCTGACTTTCAAAAATTAAGGAAATTAGTTAGGGAAGTGGATTGGACTGAAGAATTTATGGATCTAAAGACAGAGGAGGCCTGGGATTACTTCAAGTCAAAGCTGCAGAAGCTATCGGAAGTCTGCATCCCAAGAAAGGGGAAAAAATGTATAGGCAGTAGTTGTAGACCGAGCTGGATGAGCAATCATCTCAGAGAGGTGATTAAGGAAAAACAGAAAGAATGCAGGGAGTGGAAGATGGGAGAGATCAGCAAGAAAAACTATCCTTATTGAGGTCAGAACATGTAGGGATAAAGTGAGAAAGGCTAAAAGTCAAGTAGAGTTGGACCTTGCAAAGGGAATTAAAACCAACAGTAAAAGGTTCTATAGCCATATAAATAAGAAGAAAACAAAGAAAGAAGAAGTGGGACCGCTAAACACTGAGGATGGAGTGGAGGTTAAGGATAATCTTGGCATGGCCCAATATCTAAACAAATACTTTGCCTCAGTCTTTAATGAGGATCTTAGGGATAATGTTAGCATGACAAATGGGAATGAGGATATGGAGGTAGATATTACCATATCTGAGGTAGAAGCAAAACTTAAACAGCTCAATGGGACTAAATCGGGGGGTCCAGATAATCTTCATCCAAGAATATTAAAGGAATTGGCACAAGAAATTGCAAGCCCATTAGCAAGAATTTTTAATGAATCTGTAAACTCAGGGGTTGTACCGTATGACTGGAGAATTGCTAACATAGTTCCTATTTTTAAGAAAGGGAAAAAAGGTGATCTGGGTAACTACAGGCCTGTTAGTTTGACATCTGTAGTATTCAAGGTCTTGGAAAAAAATTAGAAGGAGAACGTAGTTAAGGACATTGAGGTCAATGGTAAATGGGACAAAATACAACATAGTTTTACAAAAGGTGGATCGTGCCAAACCAACCTGATCTCCTTCTTTGAGAAAGTAACAGATTTTTTAGACAAAGGAATCTAGTTTACCTCGATTTCAGTAAGGTGTTTGATACAGTGCCACATGGGGAATTATAAAAGATGGGGATCAATATGAACATTGAAAGGTGGATAAGGAATTGGTTAAAGGGGAGTCTGCAGCAGATCAAATTGAAAGGTGAACTGTCAGGCTGGAGGGAGGTTACCAGGGGAGTTCCTCAGGGATCGGTTTGGGGACCAATCTTATTTAATCTTTTTATTACTGACCTTGGCACAAAAAGTGGGAGTGTGCTAATAAAGTTGGCGGATGATACAAAGCTGGGAGGTATTGCCAATTTAGAGAAGGACTGGGATATCCTACAGGAGGATCTGGATGACCTTGTAAACTGGAGTAATAGTAATAGTAATAGTATGAAATTTAATAGTGAGAAGTGTAAGGTCATACATTTAGGGATTTA
This sequence comes from Lepidochelys olivacea, assembly GCF_965140295.1. Classification (NCBI taxonomy): domain Eukaryota; kingdom Metazoa; phylum Chordata; order Testudines; family Cheloniidae; genus Lepidochelys; species Lepidochelys olivacea. The sequence goes on along the minus strand of NC_140411.1, from coordinate 67,969,164 downwards.
TAACAAGAATTTTAGTTATAAGCTGGGGACGCACCAATTAGAAGTAACGGAGGAGGAGAAGGACCTTGGAGTATTGGTTGACCACAGGATGACTATGAGCCACCAATGTGATATGGCCGTGAAAAAAGCTAATGCAGTCTTGGGATGCATCAGGTGAGGTACTTCCAGTAGAGATAAGGAGGTGTTAGTACCATTCTACAAGGCACTGGTGAGACCTCATCTGGAATACTGTGTGCAGTTCTGGTCTCCCATCTTTAAGAAGGATGAATTCAGACTGGAACAGGTACAGAGAAGGGCTACTAGGATGATCCGAGGAATGGAAAACCTGTCTTATGAAAGGAGACTCAAGGAGCTTGGCTTGTTTAGCCTAACCAAAAGAAGGTTGAGGGGAGATATGATTTCTCTCTATAAGTATATCAGAGGGATAAATACCAGAGAGGGAGAGGAATTATTTAAGCTCAGTACCAATGTGGACACAAGAACAAATGGATATAAACCGGCCATCGGGAAGTTTAGACTTGAAATTAGATGAAGGTTTCTAACCATCAGAGGAGTGAAGTTCTGGAGTAGTCCTCCAAGGGAAGCAGTGGGGGCAAAAGACCTATCTGGCTTCAAGATTAAACTCGATAAGTTTATGGAGGAGAAGTTATGATGGGATAACATGATTCTGGCAATTAATTTATCTTTAACTATTCATGGTAAATAGGCCCAATGGCCTGTAATGGAATGTTAGATGGTGTGGGATCTGAGTTACTACACAGAATTCTTTCCTGGGTATCTGGCTGGTGAATCTTGCCCACATGCTCAGGGTTCAGCTGGTCGCCATATTTGGAGTCAAGAAGGAATTTTCCTCCAGGGCAGATTGGAAGAGGCCCTGGGGGTTTTTCGCCTTCCTCTGTAGGATGGGGCCCGGGTCACTTGCTGGAGGATTCTCTGCACGTTGAAGTCTTTAAACCATGATTTGAGGACTTCAATAGCTCAGACATAGGTGAGAGGTTTATTGCAGGAGTGGGTGGGTGAGATTCTATGGCCTGCATTGTGCAGGAGGGCAGACTAGATGATCATAATGGTCCCTTCTGATCTTAATATCTATGCTACTATGATTCCCACTTATTTATCTCAAATGACTCATCAGGCTCAGAACTCTCAGGGATGACTCATCAAGCTCTGAACACATTGCAAGCCACATCAAATCATCTTTGATGCAGATAACCGTTTTCTGCCATCACCTGCACCTATGACTAGAGATGAACAAGTGGGGGAAACATGCACAGACCTTGGCATAAGAAGCAAGGCTCCTCCTCTACTGCAGCTGAAAGATGGGAGCAGGGATGCCTGAAATCTACCTTTAAAATTGATTTATATAATTTAAGCAGTTAAGTTTCTGCTCTTCCTACTAAGAATCATCTCATTGATCCTCCTCAAAATCCTTACCCTTAGACATAGTGGTGTGATCAAGCTGGAGAGAAATTGCTTACATCTGGGGTTTGCATATACAATAGTTGCACATGCCATACCCCAAAATGCTAAAGCTGGCTCAATGTTCACAGCAGAACTCAGACTCATTATCTAACTCCAAATGATATGTTTTTTTAGATTCAGATGCATAAATCCCATTGTTTCAATTTATTTTAGTGAACATTCAGTAGCCATTTTTGGATTGAGATCTTTTTCATTTTCATTTGAGAAATATGGAGTACCCTCCTGGCTTTATCCTGCCTTCTGTGCTGAAAGCCTTTGAAAATGTAAGTGAGTTGGAATTTATGCTCTCTCGTCTATACAAAATGGGCTTCAGTAACAAATTCATTAACTAGATACAAACTTTATCCCTGCAAATGGTTTTCTGGAACCATTTCATTAATTATGCTGATTTGATACTGTGGCTTGTCAGGACAGATGGGTAATAAATAGGGAGATAGAGAATAAGATAGAGAATTCTGAACCTTTTAAAAGGCTCACACTCTAGAATGTTCAGCACTTTTTCTCATAATGAGCACACCTTTGTCTTGGCATATTATGTCTCAGCCCCTCTTTAACATTCAGTGCAGCCATTTATCTAAAGGCACTTTTCATAATAGGATTCATTCATGATGGCTGATTCATGCAGTAGATATTGTGCATCTTAAAATTGCACTGTGGAGCATTCCAGGTTCAAAGCTGGTGCTATGTTCCTGTTCTTCCCTTTGAAAGCCTGAATTTTGCTTGATCTGTCTTTGAGTTCTATGTAATCCTAATATGAGTTCTTTAATGCTCTCATAACCAGGTTTTCAGAGATGGTACTGATTTTTGTCACTACAGTTTTTCACCTGCAAATAATTGCACCTAAATTTTGCACCTCCACAAAATGGTAGACATGGGTATTATTTTTTGTGGCCACAAATCAGAAGTCAGAGGTTTAACTAGTATATGAAGATACAAGCATCCATTATGTGTGTGTGCAACATTGGTATATTATGTCTCAGCCCCTCTTTAACATTCAGTGCAGCCATTTATCTAAAGGCACTTTTCATAATAGGATTCATTCATGATGGCTGATTCATGCAGCAGATATTGTGCATCTGAAAATTGTTCTATCATGTTGCTTTATTTAGGGCTGGTAAAGTTTTTACAATAATATTTACGTACAATATTTGGGAGTGATGGCACCTGTGGTTCTAGTGGTAATATTTAATTGCTGTGGTGGCACAAGGTTCCTTCATCCACCCTCAGTGGGCTCAATAGTTCATCTACCCTGCTGACTCGAAGGTACCTATACCAAATCTCTAGCTGAAAATGTCCTTCATTCTTCCTCAAGGCTAGACAGTTTCTTACCCTGATTATATAAGGCAGGGGTGGCCAAACTGTGGCTCGTGAGCCACATGCAACTTTTTGATAGTTAAAGTGCAGCTCACAGAGCCCCCCACACCTCTCCCTCATTCTCCATCTATAAGACTTTGGGGAGGGGAGCTCAGGACCTCTGCCTTGCAGTACGGTAGTGGGGGAGGGGCTTTTGCCCAGTGGGGAGGAGGGTCTTGGGGCTTGCCTGCCAGGGCTCAGGGATTCAGCAGGAGCAGTGCTGAAGCCCAAGCTCTGGCAGGTGCCGCGCGCCCCATCTTCAACTTCTGAAGATTGTCGTATGCGGCTTGGAGGGTCAATAAGTTTGGCCACCCCTGACATAAGGCAATAAAGAGGGGTGGGGGCAGAACTTCCTCTGAGCCTTGAGGCCCTGAATAAGGAGATGTACCAACATGTTGCCTTAAGCCACTTCCTTCTTCCATTTATCCCTCTTAGAGGTTCCTTTCCCTTCAGAGTCTTTTCTCCATTCATTTGGTTTCTCCAACTTATGTTGCTGTAGGGTTTCTCCTTAGCCTTTTCCCTTTTTCTAGAAAGACCAACAAGACCGATGTGTCTCAGACTGAGTAAAGAGCTCACGTTATAAGCACCTGAACTGAACCAAATAGGTCCCTAGGTCACATGATGCCGGACTACATTACCCATCAGTCTCTCTGGACTACATTTCCCTTTCTTTCTCTCCTTGGATTCTCTTCTTTGGGGCTGAGTCCTATGGTCTGAAGCCCGAGTGAGTGGGAAGCTTCCTATTGGTGCTGGTGTTCCTATTCCTTGTTGGTGAATAGAGAGAAGAGTGGCCAGAGCTGCTCTGAGAACTCCATATGGGCAGGAACTCCATAAGGGACCTCTCGACCAGCATCTGGTGGTGAGCAAATAGAAATGAACGATTTGTGCAGGCCTCAGCTGCATTTCTGTGATGTGATGTTTTGAGGCATTTTAGTTAAGTTTGAAGTTTGGGGGTAATTGATCATTTTCCTTCCTGTTGAGTATTGATAGGGAACCAAATGCGCCTAGGGAGAGGGATCACCACAACAAAAACCATTTTCTGGCAGGGTTGGGTAGTGGAGCCTGGGCAAAGCTAAAAGGAGTGAGGGAAAGAAGCTTCCTACTTTTTGATAGAAATGTATTCCTGGTGGCAAAAATTTGGTTCAGGCGACTGATCCCACTCTAAGGACTTTGTAAAGAAGCAGTGCTGACGTGGCTTTTGCTGACATCATAGAGGGCAGCATCACTGAAGAACTCGAATGACCGCCCCCTACTCTGTAGTCAATAAAAGCTGTATTTGGTACTGCTGGAATAGATGGTAGAGTTCCTGGAGCAGACCAGGCAGGGTTGAGATGGAGCTGCCAAAAGTTTGGACTCCACCAACCCAGACAATAAACAGTGAGTGGGTTGTGCAGGGGAGGAGGAGAGTAAAGGTGCAGGAACACAATACCTTGTTGGATGCTTATTACTGCACATGGATGGGACTGAGTTTAATACTATTGTCAAGACACTAGGGGAAGAGGAAGAGTCTTACTTAATAGGTATATGCAGATATTGTTGATGAATTATTACTGGATTTCCCAAGTTTATTCTGTGCCCCTTTCCCTCCTACCCCTCCCTCCCCACCCCTGCAAAGTTTTCTATGTATAACAGACTCAGTTCTTGTGAGAGAAAAGTATTGCCTGGCAAGGGTGCCGAGGAGGGTTTTAGTTTTCCCATGTTGCTAGGTGGTCCCACATGGGTGTTATTTGTTAAATTTTCGGAAGGAATCCTTTCTGACCCTGGCCCTTGTTTCTGCAGATACATCCTGGCAGAAAGGACACATCAGGACTGGGCTATAATCTTTTATAAAGGGCCAGTACATACCGTGTTAAAAGTGTCCAAGCACACTTTCAAAGTGGGGCCCTCTTGTTCACTCCTGTTCCTTATTACCACCTACTATCCCTTTGCTGCCTACCCAAAATGTCCATCTGAACCCATGCTTCAGTGAGAACTGCGGAAGCTCAGAAAACTAGAAGTTAAATAGATAAATGGACAGATAGAGATCAGCAAGCTGACAGCTAGGTGAGCCACTCCGAAGCAACCGTCAGATGCTTTTCCAACTGCGGGGCTTCAGCAGAAGTTTCCAAAATGGAGGGTGGATGTCTGGCAGCTCTCCCAACCCCTTGTTCATCCTCTTCTCCTTCTCTGCTCAGCAGGTGCCCATCGTGCCTTTTCCTCAGCTTAGGCCCATCATGTCTCGGAGGGCCTCTCCTTTAAGCCTGTCTCTTCCTCTGTGGTATCAGCAGCTCCTGCAGGACCCACTGGACTTGCAGTTTCCAAAGCATCACAGTTGTAGATGCCGGGGGATTTATATGGATGAGTCAATGTACCTAGTTAGAGGACACTGTCTAGTGGGACACCATAGTGATTGGTATTAGAACCATTCCTATTTAACATGCTTCGTGACCTGAAAAGGGAGAAAAACATCATTTTAAATTAAATTTACTAACTATTAAATTGGGAGATGTTACAAATATTAGTGTGAACAGTAAATTAGTACAGAAGAGACAGAGAACTTTGAAATATGAGCAGGAAATAAAACTAGATCCAACCTAGACAAATGCAAGATGATACATCTGGTGGCGGGGAGGAGGGGGGAAACACAGCAAGGGAGAGAGAACTGTAAATCAATAATGCTGTAAAAAAGCTTTGCGGGTGACAGTGGACAACAATTCAGATATGAGCTTGCAGTGCATTATGGTAGTTAAAAAAAAAGCCAACTTGATTTGATGCTGCAAAGGAACAGTCATTCCACAGAGCTCAAGGAAGTGACAGTCAGTCTTGATGGACTAACCCTGGAGAGCTGAGAGAGTGGTCAGTTTGGATGAGCTATTACCAGCAGGAGAGTGAGTTTGTGTGTGTATGGGGGTGGGGGGGGATGTGAGAAAACCTGGATTTGTGCTGGAAATGGCCCACCTTAATTATGCACATTGTAGGGAGAATGGTCACTTTGGATGAGCTATTACCAGCAGGATAGTGAGGTTGTGGGTGTGGTTTCTGGGAGGGGGGTGAGGGGGTGAGAGAACCTGGATTTGTGCAGGAAATGGCCCAACTTTATTATCATGCACATTGTGTAAAGAGTTGTCACTTTGGATGGGCTATCACCAGCAGGAGAGTGAATTTGTGTGGGGGGTGGAGGGTGAGAAAACCTGGATTTGTGCTGGAAATGGCCCACCTGATGATCACTTTAGATAAGCTATTACCAGCTGGACAATGGGGTGGGAGGAGGTATTTTTTCATATTCTCTGTGTATATATAAAGTCTGCTGCAGTTTCCATGGCATGCATCTGATGAAGTGAGCTGTAGCTCACGAAAGCTCATGCTCAAATAAATTGGTTAGTCTCTAAGGTGCCACAAGTACTCCTTTTCTTTTAACCCTGGAGAGAAATCCTTGGGTGGGGAAGCACAGCACCCCTACCCTTACATGGCCTGTTCAAGGGCCTATCACAGGTGCGGTGCCTGTCTTGAAATGCAGAGACTGCTGCCTTGGTGTGTCCCCATGATCGCTCAGAACCACAGAGGAGGCAGGGCCAAAAGCTACTGAGTGGACCAAGCATCCAAACAGCCCCTGTGCTTTGGGCTACTCCAGAGTAGTACGTCTCTGAGGCACAGTACATCCCCAAGTTTCCTATGTACCACTCTGTACTTGAACAAATGGGTAAATGCCCCAAATAGTCTCTTTTATGGCAATGGTAAGACTGCATGTAGCATATTGTGTTCAGTTGTTCACTATCTCAGAACCAGAAAAATGCCAACAAATTGGATGGAATTGAAGGACCAATTGCAATAACATGTATTAAAGGTTTGTAGGGATTGAAAGATTTAAGACACCTATGTAAATTGAGGTTAAATGACAAAGGGCATGGAGGAATGGAATAACTGTCTAGAAGTAGTATGAGGAGTGCACTAAATGGCAAATCACACATGCATCTTCTCATGCTTCTCCATCCATTTTCCTGACACCTGAAGGTTTTCCTGAATTGTGTGTTCAGAATTCTGGGGTGCCACCTCCACATCAAATCTTTTCCATCACACTCTTGGGGCTTCTCTACACAAACAATTACTTTAGGGCAAGCTGGTGCGTGAATCTTCCCCGCACTAGCCTGCTGTGGCCTAACTCTCCCTGTGCCCCCTGTTCATGTGCATTAACAATTTTCAGAGGGGACTAGATCAAAGCCCTCTAAGGAACTGTCAATATGTGTCAGCAGGGTGCACATGGACACCTGGTTCACGGCAGGATAGTGCAGGGTTGATTCCCACCCCAGTTTTCCATGAACTAAATGTTCATGTAGACAAGCCCAAAATGCATATTTTTTCCTGTTTTGATTTTGTAATAGTTTAAAGACCATGTTCCTGCATGTATTAAATTTTTCATTTAGCTACATACATAAAAAAAAAATAGATTGACCTGGGTTTAGTCCTGCAGGGAATTAACCTTTCAGTTTTTATCTCACCCCACTGTGAATTCAAGCTATTACATATCTGTTTTGGTATACTAAATGTTTTGTCCTTTGGTCATGTAAATAAGATTTCCCACCCTAAATATTAGTTGCTGTGATAAATGCGGGGGAGAGGGGGAGCTCCCTTTTATGGACACCCAGCCAGCCAGTAGCTATAAAATCCCTCTTAGTAGCTGTTCTCTAATTGCTCTACCTGTAAAGGGTTAAAAAGTCTCACTGCTATGTATAGGTAAAAGGAAGTGAGTGGGCACCTGGCCAAAAGAGCCAATGGGAAGGCTAGAACTTTTAAAACTTGAACAAAGGCTCCCCTTTTGTCTGTCTGTTGTTGTTCTCCTGGGGAGAGGCAGACAGGGCAACAGCTATGCTATAAGAAGCTTGGGGCCAGGTATGAAAAATCCTCAGTATCATACCTAGAAATTACTCATTTGAAACCCCAGATATGTAAGTAGATCAGGAAATGTCTAGGAAGATGCGATTCGGTTTTTCTCTTTTTATTTCTTTATGGCTTGTGAACTCCTCTGTGCTAAAGCCGGGTGCTTTTGTTTTGTTTGTAACCTTTAAACTGGACCTCAAGAAAGCTATTCTTGGTGCTTAATTCTTGTAGTGGCTCTTTTAAAATCTAGCAATAGCCTGAGTTCCCAGAGGTATTTTCTTTCTTTTTTTTATTAATAAAATTTACCTTTTTTTAAGAACAGAACTGGATGTTTTGTGTCTTAAGATGTTTGTGCACATTTTGTTCAATTAGCTGGTGGCAACAGTTGGTTTCCTTTTTTTTTCTTTCTCAGCTCTTCCCTGGAAGTGGGGTGAAAAGGCTTGAGGGTACCCCACAGGAAGGAATTCCCAAGTGTGCCTTCCTGGGCTCTTCCTGGGCACATGGGTGGTGGCAGCATCTACCAATCCAAAGTCAGATAAAAGATGTAACCTTGGGAGTTTAATATAAGCCTGGAGTGGCCCGTATTAATTTTTAGAATCCTTTTTTGAATCTTCATGGGCCCCCACACTCGAAGTGCCAGAGTGGGGAATTAGCCTTGATAGTTGCCATTTAAGATCCAAGTAATCTCAGGAATTTATAACTAATCCTGGAGATATTATCATCCTCTAATAATATAGCAGTACAGTGACAGATCAGAGTAAGTATCTGTCTCAAACTACAAACTCCATTTTGTTTTGTAAAACAGTACTGTGCCTTCTTTGTTGTTCCCATCCTCTCACCCCCTCCATCTCAGAGTGGAATTCCTGGAGGTGTTGACAGAGGGTGAACATTGTACATCAATCAAGGGGCATTAAACTGGACTGTCTCCTATTCAAATGGAAGCACTCTTGGACAATGAGCTGGCTAACACCCAGGGCAACATATACTTCCAGGTGAGCTGGTAACTAAGCAATGGATCATCTGACAAGGGACTTCAAGTAACTGAGGATGGTCACCTGACAAAGGGGACTGCAACTTTAGAAAAGAGAGGCTCATTCAATGGGTATTTTCAATTCCTGGAAAGCTAGGAAAACAAATTGTCAATTGCTACGTAACCATGTAGATGATATCAGGGTGATAAATAATAGCCAACATGGATTTGTCAATAACTAATAATGACAAACTAAATTAATTTCTTTCTTTGACAGGGTTACTAGACTAGGGGACAGGAGGGAATATGTAGACATGATATATCTTGATTTTAATAAGGCTTTTGACACAGTCTCACGTGACATTCTCATAAACAAACTCTGGAAATGTAGTCTAGATGAAATTACTGTAAGAGGGGGCACAACTGGTTGAAAAACCATACTCAAATAATAGTCTGTCCCAGGTCAGGTACTATTAACTATTTTCATTAATGACCATATTCCATAATAGAATAGATAATATGTTTATAAAATGGATGGATGACACCAAGTGGGAGGGGTTGCAAGCACTTCAGAGGGGAGGATTAGAATTCGAAACAACCTTGACAAATTGGAGAATTGATCTGAAAGCAACAAGAAGAAATTCAATAAAGACAAGTGCAAAGCATAACACTTAGGAAGAAAACAATCAAATGCACAAATGCAAAATAGAGAATTAGCTGCAGAAAAGATCTGGGGTTATAATGGATTACAAATTGAATATGAACCAATAATGTGATACCGTTGCGAAAAAAGCTAATATTGTTCTGGGATGAGTTAGCAAGAGGGCTGTATGTAAGACACAGGAGGTAATTGTTCCACTGTAGCATTGGTAAGGCCTCATCTGGTGGATTGTGCCCAGTTTGGGGTGCCACAATTTAAGAAAGATGTGGACAAATTGAACAGAGCTCAGAGGAGAGCAAGAAAAATCCAAAAAGGTTTAGAGAACCTGACCTATGAGGAAAGGTTAAAAAAACTGATTATGTTTAGTCTTGAGAAAAGAAGACTGAAGGGGACCTGATAACAGTCTTCAAATATGTTAAGAGCTGTTTCAAAGAGGACAATGATCAAGTTTTCTCCATGTCCCCTGAAGATAGGAAGAGAAGTAATAGGCTTAATCTGCAGCAAGGAGATTTAGGTTGGATATTAGGAAAAGCTTTCTAACAATAAGAACAGTTAAGCAGTAGGCTTCCAAGGGAGGTTGGGGGAAGTTTTTAAGAATGGGCTATACAAACACTTGTCAGAGATTGTTTAGGTATAAGCTGGGGAATGGACAAGATAACCTCTAGAGGTCCCTTCCAGCTCTAAATTTCTATGATTCTATTATTTTAGAGAGAGAGAGGAATGAGCCAGAAGCCGACAAGGCTGTGCAGGAGAAGAAGAGGAATTCTGAACTCCTAAAAAAGCACTGGCTGAAATCCCAAAGGGCTCTTGGTGTGGTTAGGACACTGAAGAGAGGATAGGCATGCAGGTTTTATTTCCTTCCCCCACCCCCGATAGACAGATAGATAGATAGATATTGTGATGTTTTGTGATACACTAATTTCAGGGCCTAGGCAAGTGGCCTGTGGGGTCAAGAGGAGAATCAGATATGGGATCTGCATCAGAAGTGTGTGCCTGGAGGGCCCGAGCCAGAGAGACAGTGCCTAAATACTGTCCATCTTCAGCAAACCAAGAGAATGTGGGACATAAGGTTTGGGTCTCATACAGCAGCATGGTGAGTAGCCACTGGGGGAGCTCATTAGGGTCGTAACAAGCATATATTGCTAGTTTGATTTTTCATATCCATTTTAGATAAATATTCATGTCTAAGGTTACATAAAATAGAAGTCTAACTGCCAGGTACCCTTGGATTTCAGCTTGTTCTGATGATAAAGTCTAGTTATCAGCCAGTCAAATCAATTTGAACATAACAGTTTGCTGTGGGATTGGTAGCACGTTCTGATGGATATTAAATTATGTATAAAGTTTTTTTCTTCTTCAGTTAAAGTCATGTAAACTGGTGGTATGAGTGGTTAATACTCCAAGTGCTGTTTTAATGGATGTACATTCTAATAATAAATAATAAACATGGTCAATTGTTTATATAGCTGTACATGTATATAGATATTACCTTTGTGTGCCTTACTCGACACACATTTTTTCTTTAAAATTTGCCACCATTGCTACCACCAGTTCAGCTTCACCAGTGATATTCTCAGTAGGAACTCCACTCACACCAGACCCTGGCAGTTCCCACAATTTTTATCATTGTATCATCTAGAGCTGCTTTGAACAGCTATAGGGATTTTGTAGATGGTAAGCAATGCCTTGAATTTCATATTAAAGTGAATAGCAGCTACTTCAGAGTATAGATATAACTAGTTCCTGCCGTACTGGAAGCTATGTGAAGCTTTTGAAAACAGATAATTCTCACTATATCCTGCACAACATTTAGTATTTCCCAGGGGAAAAAAAAAAACTGGCCAAGATATAGTTTTTTAGACAATTAAGTAATGTTCCCAACATCCTTATTTAATGCTCAGCCATGTTTCTTTATTGCATAGACTTAAGACTGTGTTAAAATGACAGGATACTTCCTCATTATTTTTTGTTTCCCTCCACTCCCCTTCACTCATCTTGAAGCAACATGATACTTTGTTGTTAACCAGATAGACCCACCCTTTATGTTTGATTATCTATCTTCAGGTAAGCATACTAGGCATTATGACTTGACCCTCTCAAGTCTGTTAGCGCTACAGCACTGGATTGCCTTTATACAGAATTCCTACTGACAATGCTTTTCTGTTACATTTTTTTTTTTTTTTGGTTTCAGAGTAGCAGCCGTGTTAGTCTGTATTCGCAAAAAGAACAGGAGGACTTGTGGCACCTTAGAGACTAACAAATTTATTTGAGCATAAGCTTTCGTGAGCTACAGCTCACTTCATCGCATCCAATGCAGTGAGCCGTAGCTCACGAAAGCTCATGCTCAAATACATTTGTTAGTCTCTAAGGTGCCACAAGTCCTCCTTATATTTTTTTTTTTTGGTTCCTCAAATAGTCCTAATTGGTTCCATGTGTCCACTGCATTACATATTGCCTTACTAGCTGCCAGCATGCTGTGAAGTATTTGCTTTTCTTTCACTGTTCAAATATTGTTGACACATCAATAGCAGTAGGTGAGATCTAATGTAAAGAGGCATGCAGCGTTAGCATTTCAGTGCCATTACAGAGGAAAGACGTTTTTGTAGAGACAACACTTAAAAGAAATATGCAGGATGACAATCTAAATCTATCATTGTCTAGCACCCTTGGCCTAGACCACATTTCCAAACAATTTATGAGGAAGTATCTTGTCAGTTTAATACAGATATGAGCTTATGCAACGAAAGAAACACGTCTGAGCATTAAGCATGGGTTACATTAAGTATGGGAGACATTATTTCATTGTCAAAAATTGCTTAGTAGTAAAGTATGTTCTGATCCTACAGAAACAAACATACAACAGAGAGTAGAGGAGGGAATCAGGAAATCTCAATGCTTCACTCTTTAAAGAAAGTACCAAAAACAATTATATCACATTTTTGGTTTCTATACAGATAAAATCATCCAGTTATTAAAAACTATGGTGTGTCCTTTTCTGAGTTTCTGATAATTCTCTAGCGAAAACAATCCTTAACAATCATGAGCCCACTTTTAAACTGAGTGCTTAACATTAGACACCTAAATGCTGATTTAGATGCCTGAATATTAGAGTAGGGTAGACCATTTTCATATTTCACTGAGAAATGCTTCTTCATTGAAGCTGAATCATTTCCTGGAGATGTTTTGGTTTTGACTAAGACTTAATTGAAAAGGTTTTTTGGGGAGAGAAAGAAGGACTCTTCCCCATGCTCTAGAGCCTGGTGTTAGGACACTGATCTGGGACATCCAGCTTCAAGTCCCTTCTCTGCCTGATTCAGAGTGCTGTGGGGTTAAAAACTCCACTGTGAATCAGGGACTTGAACCGGGGGCTGCTACACTATGGGTAAGATCCCTAAGCACCAGGCTACCCACACATAATTTTGCTTTTTTGTAGAAAAATTTGAAATTTATTTTGTTTTGTGCCAACACAGAATGAAAGCAAATTGCAAACATCTCAAAAATTGCAAAGAAACAGAATTGTTGTCCTCCGGTCAGCTCTATTAAGTATGGATTTAGGTGTCTAAATTTAGGTAGTCCATCACTTGCTGATTGTGTGCGATATTTCATTGCCTGTGTTGCATAATTTTTCAGCTAAAGCAATTCACATATTTTGCTGACAGTGGTAAAGAGTTAACACTGAAGCTATACAGCCTTCACCTCTTTTTTTAAAGTTGTATGTAATCAGATGAAGTATCTTATATTTGAATTTAAGCTGCATTGAGCTTAGTTAGTAGTAGTTATACAGTGCCCGAGTTGTGTATAGCCCCTTACTTTAAAAAAAGACATCCTCCCTACCTCAAACAACTTCAGGTAAATGGCCCTAATCCTCCAATCCATTAGGAGAGAATTGCAGCCCTTCAGTTGCAAAGGTGCCCTACAGCCATCGTAGCCTGCCAGTGGATGATTGCCCCTGCATAGGGGAAATCACTGGGTGGCAAAGAACCATCAAAGCAGCTTCAGTCATGTCCACTCCCAGCCATCAGTGCAGAGGGTTTAGTAGGGGTAACCTGACAGCTTAGTGATCTCCAGCTGTTGACACAAATCAGGGCAGCCTTCATCCTGTTCTAATTTGCACCGGTGACCAGGTTGAGGGGCGGGGTAATGGGGGGAATCAAATCCCTCCTAAACTACACCATGCACTCCTCAGCTCAAGATATAGGACTTTGATTAGGCCTGAGCATCACATGTGAAAATAACAGATATGGAATGATATGAGGGGTACAGGAGGAAAAGGGTTGCAACATAAAGAAATTGGCAGCTACTTTGGCTGCCTACATCTGAACTAGTTCTATTTCTTTTTTTTTCTTTTTCTTTTTCTTTTTTTTTTAACATTTCTTTAGCAACATTCAGATTCAGGGTACAAAAATTTATTTTTTTCTAACAGTGAAAAGAACAATCTAGTTTATGCCACTGTATCTAGCCAAGGATCCCAAGTATTGTTGCAGACATCTTGTTATTTCTCATCCTATACATTCTTAGGTGTTACACTCTGAAACTTTTGAAGTCCAGATGTATAATGGTGTATGCAATGTAATCCAAAAGTTGTAACTTGTTTATTGTATATTTGTATTGATGGAGGGTGTGTTGGAAAGGAGAAGGTGGGGAGTGAGAGGATGCAGATAAGGGGGGGATCATGCTATTTCCTTTCTCCTACCTTTTGTCTCTGCTTAGGTTGTAAACACTCCGGGGTGGGGTGGATCAGGTGGGATATCTCTGAATGCTATTATAACAGTAGGTTTATGGAAGCAAAGGAGATAGAAGGAAAGATGGAGACCATGAGGAAGGGGAGAGATTAGGCCCCCATCCAGCAAAGCAGTTAACTATATTCATAACTTTAAGCACTTGACTAGTCTTTGCCTTCAATGGGACTACTCTCATTCCTAAAGTTACACACCTATTGATGTGCTTTTAGACCAGATGAAGAGGTGGGAGGAGAGTTATTGTCTGAGCTGTGTACTGCAGTTATTGAGGCCCTGTAAATTCCACCTATTTGATTTGTATCTTTCAAGTAGTCAGATTATCACTGTTTGCTAATTGATATTTACCCTCCAATGGTTGAGAAGAAGGCTTCATCTGCAGTGGTAGTTGTGGTGTTGCTTTTTTCCCAATTTTACTGATTGGTCTGTGCACCACACTTGAGAAAACTGCATTGTCAAATACGTGTTGGCCATTTTACACACTTTTCTGATCTCCTTCCCTATCTCACTGAACTGTATCCTCCAACAGCTGAGTTTTTTCATAACTTTACTAATTTCAGATGCATATTTGAGAAGCCCAATGCTCAACCACTTTGCTAATAGAGTTCATGCTTTATTGATCATAACAGTGGGATGGTATATTTTATTTGTGTTAATTTACATAATATGCTGATTAAACTACATATTTAATCTGCTGACCTTTACTCTGTACTAATCCCATGTTTACAGTTGTAATCTAGGTGCACACTTTGCTGAATGCAGTTTACATCTCATAAGGTTTACTGATACCTTAGGTACTAGATTTAAAACTACACAGTGCACTGGTCTCTGTGCAGTTTGTACGTGGTCTTTTTACTCCTTCCTGCATAATAAAATGTATTGGGTGCCATTCGATTGAATATATAGTGATGGGGAATTGGGTGGCTTAATGAATTGATAAAGGGATACAGGTTGGACTTGTGGACTAGGCCTGTGATGGGGATCATATGCAATGTGCTTCCAATATGAGGTATTTATCTAAAGTAACACATATTGTTGCAGAATTACATAACAATGCATTCACCATGCACTTATTAATTGCATGTAAGCATAATCCTTATCTAAAATGCATGTGTTAGAGAAGAATAACTCTTGAATTATTGAATTTGGATCTGGTTGTTAGTGCTGAACACTAGATGAGCTTGGGGACTGTTTAATGATATATGTTTTATGTGGATACTGGCCCTATTTTCCCCCTAGCTCTGTGCAAAAAAAGTGATATGAGAACTACCCTGTTTGAAAAGCAGGTTATTTGTGGAGAGTTGTCTTCGTCTCCCGCCCTCTAACATGGTATTTCCACCATAGCATTGCACTTGCCCCAGGTCAGCATGGGCAGATTCAGTCCTGCTCCAGTGTATAGACAGCTAATCTATACATAAAATGACTTCAGAAGTCCATCTGGACAGAGATAGAAGCTGGAGCTTTTCTACTAGTGGAAAGGGAGATTCTCAGCATTTTCAAAGGACCCAGAACTTGTTTTTAGTCTTAGCAGTGGAGCCTGAGATGAGAGGCTTCAAAAAAACATGTGATTTTTATATTAAGTAAAACAGCTGTTCAAAAATCTTTTTTAGTGGTTTTTATGGCTACCCCTGAGCCTTATACAGTTGGACTCATGTTAACTAAGATCAGAGTAAGATTTCATGTCTTGTTATATATGTTTCTGTAGAGTACAAACACAGTTGGGGTTTTATAATAATATGCAGGGTGTACAGTAGTCTTTAGGACTAGAGTGAATGGAAGGTTTTTGTATATTCAGATTTTCAGACTGATTAGCAAAACACTCATCAGTTCAATTAACAAAGCACACACTTTGATTGGTAATTTTACTGAAAATCTCAGGCGCCACAAAATCCAACCGGATCATCAAAATGTGTACCTGGATCCATGAAATATCTCATTGGAGCATCAGCTATGTGCTGTCACTCAAACTACACTATGTACGTTCTGAAATACAAGCATATGCAGATGAAGTAATACAGTATTGTTTATCAGTAAGGGATATGTAAAAAACAGGAGCTTAATTTAACAGGGTTATGGCTGCT
Organism: Lepidochelys olivacea; assembly: GCF_965140295.1. Classification (NCBI taxonomy): domain Eukaryota; kingdom Metazoa; phylum Chordata; order Testudines; family Cheloniidae; genus Lepidochelys; species Lepidochelys olivacea. Next base: position 67,953,027 of record NC_140411.1, on the reverse strand, counting down.
TTGTGTCACTCGAACAGGGCAAAGCGTTGAGTGTACAAATTAATCTAGACTCATTCATGTCTTTTACAATACAAATCATCCTGAGTTGAAGCTTCATTACATGTTCACACTTTCCAATTTATTGTGTGCCTAAAGTGATTTTTCTCCTTTTCTACTGAATCTGTACAGTAGCTATAGACATTCCCACAGATTAAAAATGAAAAGAAATCATATAGGCTCTGACTACGCTTCTGGTTATTCCAACGTGAAGGAGAAATAATTCCATTAGAGACAGTGTAGCTCAGGCTCAGAACCTATAACACAGTAACAAGAACAGATATCTAAACTTCTGCAGGGTAGCAGAAGAGCTATTCACAAAACAGGGAGCTTCAGGGAAGAAATCAGAAAGGTGCTAAGTCATACAGTGTCATAAATATAAAGGGAAGGGTAAACCCCTTTAAAATCCCTCCTGGCCAGAGGAAAAATCCTCTCACCTGTAAAGGGTTAAGAAGCTAAAGGTAACCTTGCTGGCACCTGACCAAAATGACCAATGAGGAGACAAGATACTTTCAAAAGCTGGGAGGAGGGAGAGAAACAAAGTGTCTGTGTCTGCTATATGCTGCTTTTGCCGGGGATAGACCAGGAATGGAGTCTTAGAACTTTTAGTAAGTAATCTAGCTAGGTATGTGTTAGATTATGATTTCTTTAAATGGCTGAGAAAAGAATTGTGCTGAATAGAATGACTATTTCTGTCTGTGTGTCTTTTTTGTAACTTAAGGTTTTGCCTAGAGGGATTCTCTATGTTTTGAATCTAATTACCCTTTAAGGTATCTACTATCCTGATTTTACAGGGGTGATTCCTTTACTTCTATCTACTTCTATTTCTATTAAAAGTCTTCTTGTAAGAAAGCTGAATGCTTTTTCATTGTTCTCAGATCCAAGGGTTTGGGTCTGTGGTCACCTATGCAAATGGGTGAGGATTTTTACCAAACCTTTCCCAGGAAGTGGGGTGCTAGGGTTGGGAGGATTTTGGGGGGAAAGACGTGTCCAAACTGCGTTTCCCAGTAAACCCAGTTAGAGTTTGGTGGTGACAGTGGTTATTCCAAGGACAAAAGATAAAATTAATTTGTGCCTTGGGGAAGTTTTAACCTAAGCTGGTAAAAGTAAGTTTAGGAGGTTTTCATGCAGGTCCCCACATCTGTACCCTAGAGTTCAGAGTGGGGGAGGAACCTTGACATACAGTGATCTGGTGATAATTCTGGAACTGGTTGTGCTGTAGGTGGGCTGCTTTCTACTGGTGAATCACAATACACATTTGAGAAACACTGCTGTATGTGTTCTCGCCTTCTACAGGTCTGAGAGACTAAGAGATTGGAGTTTGTGACTTGACTTAACCTTAGGTTTTCCAGCATTATCATCTGGCTTCAGCCAGCATGCTCTTTCTTAGGAAAGAATAAATAGCATTTGTATATAACCTCTTTCAATTGGTCCCTTGCACACACAGATATGAGGAGCTAAAATTTCTCTATAGTTTCATGTGAAGCACCCTGAAGTATTTTACAAACATCAATGTATCTTCAAGCCCTCTGTGCGACAACTAGGTATTTTTGGACCATATTTACATATTGCAACAGTTCTCAGTCCTATGGTGCTCTTCCTAGATAGGTGCTTCCTATCTTGCTGGTTCTTGATGTTAGCATGTCCACTTTACCCTTGCATTGAACTAGTAACCTGTTTGACTGAAGCATATCTTCCAGTCTTCATTATAAGACATGAGGGAGTTAAGGGAAATAATGATTTATACATCTATATCAAGAGGAAATTAATACTAGAGTAAACAGGCCTATTAATAAAGTAGGGGTTTAAATGAAAGAAGACTCAACAATCCTTAAGCTATAGAGCTAATTTAAAAAACTCTCTCTAGCAAGTAATAGAAGGATGAAGACTAATTAGGACCACCAGTATAGCTATTGATGAAACATAAGTAAGTGAATTTTTGGAAAGTGTGCACATATACTTAGCAGCAGGAGATTGACTAGGAATAACATACCTGAACCGAACGAGGCTTGATTCTACTCCTATTGAAGTCTGTGGCAATGCTCCCATTGCTTTCAAATGATGCAGGATCATGTGCCTACAGAACCATCAAATATTTCTGAACTGCTCCGTTCTCATATTGTTTCTCTGTCATAACTCTGAAATATCTCCTTATACTTACTGTATCTATACATTACTCCTTTGCACACTCACTCTTTTTTATAAGAAAATGAAATAAGTACACAGCTCACATTATGCCATAAGAAAAAACTAAAAAATACAGTAGAACAAAATTAGAATAGCTGATACACCATAAAAAGGGTACATTTATAGTAAAAATGCATAGTGCAAGTAAGTAACTGTCTGGGATATTCTATAAGGTGATTTTATACTTTTTATAAACCCAATTCCTGTTGTCTGTTAGCCCGCAGCACACAGTATTAAGCAATAAAGTTTATCTGATAAAGACAGAGCAATATAAAGTGTTATTTTGTATGTCATTCTTTGGTGGGAGACTGAATGGGGGTTGGTACACTGGGAAAGGTTGTCTGAGACATAACTATTGGTCCTATATTACCATGGGCAGAACACATTGTGTTAGCAATATAATACCTAGAATTGAGAGCATAGGGACTGATGAAGGACGAGATTAATTTATATTGTATAAAAGGTGAATGCAGAATATGGGAGACGCGAAGGAGAAAGCTAAATATTCTTTAAGGAAAGGAGTAGGAGGGAGGGAAAAATATAACAAGGTGATGCTACTGGGATTCAGTTAGCCCACCAGGGAACTTGAGTCTTTTCAGACAAGGAAAACATACAGTAAAAATACAGTCCATGTACATTTAAAGGAGTCAGGTTAGACAAATATTTTTTGTTGTTCAGCTTGTGTATAGCAACGTGCATGTTGTCATCTCAACAATCTGTATACACTGTCTTTGATCAGCAGCCCCCCAGCCACCTGTAATTAAATCTCCTGTACAGTGTAAGGCTTTGGCCAGTCATTTCCCACTTAGGTTGATGCAGCCAGTATATCTCCAAAGTGAAGAGAAATTGCTATCAGTGGAAGTCCATTTGTCATAAATATAAAGGGAAGGGTAAACCTCTTTGAAATCCCTCCTGGCCAGGGGAAAGCTCCTCTCACCTGTAAAGGGTTAAGAAGCTAAAGGTAACCTCGCTGGCACCTGACCAAAATGACCAATGAGATACAATGACAAGATACTTTCAAAAGCTGGGAGGAGGGAGAGAAACAAAGGGTCTGTGTCTCTCTGTATGCTGGTTTCTGCCAGGGATAGACCAGGAATGGAGCCTTAGAACTTTTAGTAAGTAATCTAGCTAGGTATGTGTTAGATTATGATTTCTTTAAATGGCTGAGAAAAGAATTGTGCTGAATAAAATAACTATTTCTGTCTGTGTATCTTTTTTGTAACTTAAGGTTTTGCCTAGAGGGGTTCTCTATGTTTTTGAATCTAATTACCCTGTAAGATATCTACCATCCTGATTTTACAGGGGGGATTTCTTTATTTCTATTTACTTCTATTTTTTATTAAAAGTCTTCTTGTAAAACACTGAATGCTTTTTCCTTGTTCTCAGATCCAAGGGTTTGGGTCTGTGGTCACCTATGCAAATTGGTGAGGCTTTTTATCCAACATTTCCCAGGAAAGGGGGGGTGCAAGTGTTGGGAGGATTGTTCATTGTTCTTAAGATCCAAGGGTCTGGGTCTGTAGTCACCTAGGCAAATTGGTGAGGCTTTTTACCAAACCTTGTCCAGGAAGTGGGGTACAAGGTTTTGGGAAGTATTTTGGGGGGAAGGACGTGTCCAAACAGCTCTTCCCCAGTAACCAGTATTAGTTTGGTGGTGGTAGCGGCCAGTCCAAAGATAACGGGTGTAATATTTTGTACCTTGGGAAAGTTTTGACCTAAGCTGGTAAAGATAAGCTTAGGAGGTTTTTCATACAGGTCCCCACATCTGTACCCTAGAGTTCAGAGTGGGGGAGGAACCTTGACATGGTGGCAAAGTGGTGGGATTAACCTGAAATCATTTTGAGATCCAGTTGAGATTTTTTGAACTAGAAATACAGATTTTAAAAAGGAATTTTTAGGAAGTCCAGAAAGCAGCTTTGAAACTGAAAGCAGCTTGGTTTCTCTCTGCTTTGTGGCCAAGCAGAGACAAAAGGGGATTATCTTGTGAATTGCAGGTTTTCTTTGCCTGGAGGCAGGGTACTTAACTCCTGCAGGGAAATTCACAGTCTTCCAACCCAGAGGTTTTTTTTTTCTTTTCTTCCTAAAAGTAAATAGGGGGTGTGTGCTCTACCCATTTGCCTGGAGACAAAAGTGGCAGGGTTTTTTTTTTTAGGATTTTGATTTTTTTTGTTTCACAAGGAGCACAGGTTTGAAAAGAAATGTTTTTTTTCTTTGGGCTGGGTAAGCAGGTTTCCAAGTAGTTGGAGGTTTTTTACTTTAATTTGGGCCCAGAGCAGAGACAAGGGAATTGTCTTTTTCTGTAGGCTGACAATCACTATCAGAGAATAGGTATTCTATTCCAGCACAGCAAAATTTTACAGCCAAGTTTTGTTTGTTTATTTCTAAACCTCGGGTGTAAAGTTAGTAAAAACAGAGAGGTTAGAATGGCAAAATCCGCGGCTCGACTACAGCTCGAATTAGCCAAATTTCAGGCTGAGGAAAAACAAAGGGAACATGAAAGACAGATAGAACTCATGCAGCTGAAGAAGGAACAAGAAAGGGAGGCAGAACAACACCAAGCGGCTGCTCACAGGAGAGCTATGGAAGCAAGGGACAAAGAACTGGAGGAAAAAGAGAGGAAGTATGTGGAGGAGATGGAGAAGATAAAGGCTCAGCAGAATATCCCAACAAACCCTAGTAATCCTTCTCCAGGTACCACTTCCCATCCCAGAAAGTTCCCCACCTACAAGGCAGGCGATGATACTGAGGCCTTCCTAGAAAACTTCGAAAGGGCCTGCCTTGGGTACAACATCTCTACTGACCAATACATGGTAGAGCTGAGGCCGCAGCTCAGTGGACCCTTAGCTGAGGTGGCAGCTGAAATGACTAAAGAACACATGAACAAGTATGAACTGTTTAAATCCAAGGCGAGAGTCAGAATGGGGATGACACCCGAGCAGTCTCGTCGGAGGTTCAGAGCCCTAAGGTGGAAACCAGACATGTCATTTACCCGACATGCCTACCACATTGTGAAACATTGGGATGCCTAGATATCAGGAGCAAGTGTTGAATCTCCAGTAAATTTGCCCTTCCTAATGCAAATGGAACAATTCTTAGAGGGTGTTCCTGAGGAAATAGAAAGATACATCCTAGATGGGAAACCCAAAACTGTAATTGAGGCAGGAGAGATTGGAGCCAGATTGGTGGAGGTGGCAGAGAAGAAGAAAACTGGTCGCAGTTGGAGCGGAGACCAGAAGAGACCACCCCAGACCACACCCTATTACCGGGGGCCGCCCAAAGCCCCACCTACCTCCCAAAGCACCCTCCAGACCCCTTATCGTCCCACCACCCTGTTCTCCAGCAACCCTCCTCGCCCCAGTGACCCGTCAGCTGGACGATGTTTTAAGTGTAACGAGCTGGGGCATGTAAAGGCCAACTGCCCCAAGAACCCCAACAGATTACAGTTCATTGCACCGGAATCACACCAGAGGTCCACTGGCCCAGATACCTCCCAGATACCCTTGGAGTGGAGGGAAACTGTGAGTGTGGGCGGGAAGAAGGTCACCGCGTGGAGGGACACCGGAGCACAAGTGTCAGCTATCCATGCTTCCTTAGTGGACCCCAATTTAATCAACCCAGAGATCCAAGTGACGATTCAACCCTTCAAGTCCAACTCTTTCAATTTGCCTACAGCCAAGTTGCCTGTCCAGTACAAGGGCTGGTCAGGAATGTGAACTTTTGCAGTCTATGATGATTATCCCATCCCCATGCTGTTGGGGAAAGACTTGGCCAATCATGTGAAGCAGGCCAAGAGGGTGGGAATGGTCACCCGCAGCCAGGCTAAACAAGCCGTGAGGCCTAGCTCTGTTCTGGAAACTTCTATCAGGACCCAGTCAGAGGTGATGGACCTGGACCCCAGGCCAATGTCTGCAACAGCAGTAGTGGATCCAGTCCCAGAGACCCAGACGGAACCAGTCCCAGAACCGGAACCAGCCAAACAACCAACACCAGACCCCATGCCAGCACTGAATCCAGTACTTGCAACCTCAACACCAGAGGGCCCCACCGAACCTGAACTGGCAACAGCCGATAACCCTACACAAGAGGCTCAGCCGGAGCCTGAATCCCAACATAGTGCACCAGCGGAGAGCGGTTCACAGTCAACAGAAACAGCTCCATCCCCTATATCACTTCCAGAGGGACCAAGCCTAGGTCCACAATCCAATGAGGAACTGATGTCCCCAGCATCAAGGGAACAGTTCCAGACCGAACAGGAAGCAGATGAAAGCCTCCAGAGAGCTTGGACGGCGGCACGGAGCAACCCACCGCCTCTCAGCTCTTCTAATCGATCTAAGTTTGTTGTAGAAAAAGGACTTTTATACAGGACTTTCTGGTGGACACCAGGAAGACTGGCATCCTCAGAGACAGTTGGTAGTTCCAACTAAATACCGGGCCAAGCTCTTGAGCTTAGCCCATGATCACCCTAGTGGCCATGCTGGGGTGAACAGGACCAAAGACCGTTTGGGGGGATCATTCCACTGGGAGGGAATGGGCAAGGATGTTTCTACCTATGTCCAGTCTTGTGAGGTGTGCCAAAGAGTGGGAAAACCCCAAGACCAGGTCAAAGACCCTCTCCAGCCACTCCCCATCATTGAAGTTCCATTTCAGCGAGTAGCTGTAGATATTCTGGGTCCTTTTCCGAAAAAGACACCCAGAGGAAAGCAGTACATACTGACTTTCATGGATTTTGCTACCCGATGGCCGGAAGCAGTAGCTCTAAGCAACACCAGGGCTAAAAGTGTGTGCCAGGCACTAGCAGACATTTTTGCCAGGGTAGGTTGGCCCTCCGACATCCTCACAGATGCAGGGACTAATTTCCTGGCAGGAACTATAAAAAACCTTTGGGAAGCTCATGGGGTAAATCACTTGGTTGCCACTCCTTACCATCATCAAACAAATAGCATGGTGGAGAAGTTTAATAGAACTTTGGGGGCCATGATACGTAAATTTGTAAATGAGCACTCCAATGATTGGAACCTAGTGTTGCAGCAGTTGCTCTTTGCCTACAGAGCTGTACCACATCCCAGTTTAGGGTTTTCCCCATTTAAACTTGTATATGGCCGTGAGGTTAAGGGGCCATTGCAGTTAGTGAAGCAGCAATGGGAGGGATTTACACCTTCTCCAGGAACTAACATTCTGGACTTTGTAATCAACCTACAAAACACCCTCCGAACCTCTTTAGCCCTTGCTAGAAAAAACTTACAGGATGCTCAAAAAGAGCAAAAAGCCTGGTATGATAAACATGCCAGAGAGCGTTCCTTCAAAGTAGGAGACAAGGTCATGGTCTTAAGGGCACTCCAGGCCCATAAAATAAAAGCATCGTAGGAAGGGCCATTCACGGTCCAGGAGCGCCTGGGAGCTGTTAATTATCTCATAGCATTCCCCACCTCCAACCGAAAGCCTAAGGTGTACCATATTAATTCTCTAAAGCCCTTTTATTCCAGAGAATTAAAGGTTTGTCAGTTTACAGCCCAGGGAGGAGACGACGCTAAGTGGCCTGAAGGTGTCTACTACGAAGGAAAATGTGCTGGTGGTGTGGAAGAGGTGAACCTCTCCATGACCCTTGGGCGTATGCAGCGACAGCAGATCCAGGAGCTGTGCACTAGCTATGCGCCAACGTTCTCAGCGACCCCAGGACTGACTGAATGGGCATACCACTCCATTGACACAGGTAATGCTCACCCAATTAGGGTCCACCCTTACCGGGTGTCTCCTCAAGCTAAAACTGCTATAGAACGGGAAATCCAGGATATGTTACAGATGGGTGTAATCCGCCCCTCTGAAAGTGCATGGGCATCTCCAGTGGTTCTAGTTCCCAAACCAGATGGGGAAATACGTTTTTGCGTGTACTACCGTAAGCTAAATGCTGTAACTCGCCCAGACAACTATCCAATGCCATGCACAGATGAACTATTAGAGAAACTGGGACAGGCCCAGTTCATCTCTACCTTGGACTTAACCAAGGGGTACTGGCAGGTACCGCTAGATGAATCTGCCAAGGAAAGGTCAGCCTTCATCACACATCTCGGGCTGTATGAATTTAATGTACTCCCTTTCGGGCTGCAAAATGCACCCGCCACTTTCCAAAAACTTGTAGATGGTCTCCTAGCGGGATTAGGAGAATATGCGGTCGCCTACCTTGACGATGTGGCCATATTTTCAGATTCCTGGGCAGACCACCTGGAACATCTACAAAAAGTCCTTGAGCACATAAGGGAGGCAAGACTAACTGTTAAGGTTAAGAAGTGTCAAATAAGCCTAAACAGAGTGACTTACCTTGGACACCAGGTGGGTCAAGGAACTATCAGCCCCCTACAGGCCAAAGTGGATGCTATCCAAAAGTGGCCTGTCCCAAAGTCAAAGAAACAGGTTCAATCCTTCTTAGGCTTGGCCGGTTATTACAGACGATTTGTACCGCACTACAGCCAAATCGCTGCCCCACTGACAGACCTAACCAAAAAGAAACAGCCAAATGCTGTTCAGTGGACCGGAAAGTGTCAGAAGGCCTTTAACAAGCTTAAAGCGACACTCATGTCTGACCCTGTACTAAGGGCCCCAGACTTTGACAAACCGTTCCTAGTAACCACAGATGCATCCGAGCTTGGTGTGGGAGCAGTTTTAATGCAGAAAGGACCTGATCAAAAATTCCACCCTGTAGTGTTTCTCAGCAAAAAAACTGTCTGAGAGGGAAAGCAACTGGTCAGTCACTGAAAAAGAATGTTATGCCATTGTCTACGCTCTGGAAAAGCTATGCCCATATGTTTGGGGACGGCGTTTCCACCTGCAAACCGACCATGCTGCACTGAAGTAGCTTCACACCGTCAAGAAAACTAACAAAAAACTTCTTCGGTGGAGTTTAGCTCTCCAAGATTTTAATTTCGACATCCAACACATCTCAGGAGCTTCTAACAAAGTGGCTGATGCACTCTCCCGTGAAAGTTTCCCAGAATCAACTGGTTAAAATCGTCCTTGAGATGTAGAAAATATTGTTAGTCTTTATGTACTTGGTAGTATATTTAGAGATGCATGTGTCTTATTAACTCTGTTTTTCCTAGAGCTCCAGGAAGAAATCCCAGCCAGTGTTTCACCCTAGCTGAGATTTGGGGGGCGTGTCATAAATATAAAGGGAAGGGTAAACCCCTTTAAAATCCCTCCTGGCCAGGGGAAAGCTCCTCTCACCTGTAAAGGTTTAAGAAGCTAAAGGTAACCTCGCTGGCACCTGACCAAAATAACCAATGAGGAGACAAGATACTTTCAAAAGCTGGGAGGAGGGAGAAAAACAAAGGGTCTGTGTCTCTCTGTATGCTGGTTTCTGCCAGGGATAGACCAGGAATAGAGCCTTAGAACTTTTAGTAAGTAATCTAGCTAGGTATGTGTTAGATTATGATTTCTTTAAATGGCTGAGAAAAGAATTGTGCTGAATAAAATAACTATTTCTGTCTGTGTATCTTTTTTGTAACTTAAGGTTTTGCCTAGAGGGATTCTCTATGTTTTTGAATCTAATTACCCTGTAAGATATCTACCATCCTGATTTTACAGGGGGGATTTCTTTATTTCTATTTACTTCTATTTTTTATTAAAAGTCTTCTTGTAAAACACTAAATGCTTTTTCATTGTTCTCAGATCCAAGGGTTTGGGTCTGTGGTCACCTATGCAAATTGGTGAGGCTTTTTATCCAACATTTCCCAGGAAAGGGGGGGTGCAAGTGTTGAGAGGATTGTTCATTGTTCTTAAAATCCAAGGGTCTGGGTCTGTAGTCACCTAAGCAAATTGGTGAGGCTTTTTACCAAACCTTGTCCAGGAAGTGGGGTACAAGGTTTTGGGAAGTATTTTGGGGGGAAGGACGTGTCCAAACAGCTCTTCCCCAGTAACCAATATTAGTTTGGTAGTGGTAGCGGCCAGTCCAAAAATAACGAGTGTAATATTTTGTACCTTGGGAAAGTTTTAACCTAAGCTGGTAAAGATAAGCTTAGGAAGTTTTTCATACAGGTCCCCACATCTGTAGCCTAGAGTTCAGAGTGGGGAAGGAACCTTGACACCATTAAAGTTTCAAACCCCAAATGTAACAGGTTATATTGATATCATGAAGCCTGGAAGACTCTTTATGACCATGGAATGTGTCCTATCCACCCCAATCAGAATTTGTACTTTAGACCCATCGAGTATCAGTAGGCTATAGTCTCTTCTATGCATCCCTCAAGTAATTCCACTTAAATACTCTTCTTTTCCATTAGTTGTATGTAATAGTCCTATAATAGTGTGGCTTAGAATTTCAAATGCTGAAAAGGACACATAAAAAGAACAAAAAGTATCCAGTGGCCAAAAGCAGGAGAGACAAGATATTGCCTTTCTTCAAAAAATGCATTTATGTGCATCAGCCACTAAAAAACATTCATAGGAGAGATTTACTGGAGTAAACTTCTTTTCTGCTGATTAAAAAATGGGGGAGTTCCCATGTTATTCGATCAGCACCTGACATTTCCTGTTCTTTCTCAAATCTGTTTATTAAACAGTGTATATCAGCAGAAGTCTGTAGCAGGAGCAAAAAATATAAACGTGCACAACCTAAGCATATTTATTTTTCTTCCCAAAGGATGTTAGTTCAATTTTCTCCATAACAGCCAAGAAAAATTCCACAGGATGCCTATACTGTAGAACAAATTTGTAGAGCATTGTATATAATCCTAACTTGAGATGCCTTTTTAGAGTTATCTCCTGAAAATGGATCAAAAAGAGAATGATGGCATTGTGACATTCCCCTGATGTTATCTAGACTGGTGATCTGCTAGGTCACTCCAATCCCCAACTCTGGGACCCAGCCTGGCCCTGCTCTGCTTTGAGAACCCCCACTCCTTGGCTGTTCATGCACAGATTCTAGCATGTAAGCTGCTCCCAGCTACATGAATGAGCATTTTTGGCCGGCCGCTACTTCGATTGTGCAACCGAATGACACTAGCCAATATCTCCGGGCCCAGACACAACCGTAGGAACTTCCGTCTTTCAATGTCTAGTTATGTTCTCTGGACACTGCAAGCTTATATGAGTTCGTCTATTTAACAAAGAAACTGATAAGTACTAGACTTGTTATCCCAAGGAGAATATCTGATGTACTTCAAACCAAACGCACTGCTTCAGATAGAATAAACAAACAAATTAACTACAAAAGATAGATTGTAAGTGCTTATAAGTCAAAGCACAACAAGTCAGATTTGGCCATATTAAATAAAAGTAAATGCATTCTAAGCTGATTGGACACTTCCAGTGCCCTTACAAATTTAGATGCTTCTTACCACAGGCTGGCTGGTTGCCCTTCAGCTAGGCTATCTCCTTTGATCAGCGCTTCAGTTGCTTTGTGGTGGTGTCTGTAGGTGGAGGTGGAAGAGAGAGAGCATGGCAAATGTCTCTCCCTTTTATCATGTTCTTTCATCACTCTTGGCCTTGCCCCTCCCCTTCAGAGTCAGGTGAGCATTACCTCATTGTAGTCCCAAACTGACCAAGGTAAGGGGGGTGACTTACTCGAGAGTCCAACAGATCCTTTGTTGCTGCCTAGGCCAGTGTTCTTTGTTCCTGTGAGGCTGGGCTGGGTTTGTCCCATACATGACCTGATGAGGTGTGAACTGCCCCTCTGCTCCTGGAGAGTTTTGCCTGGTCTTGTTTTAATCCAGAGGATACATTTTCAGCCTCATAACTATATAAATGAAATTACAACCTATAACATTAGTATAACAATAATGCTCAGTGCATCATGAGCCTTCCAAAGACACCCAACATGAATAACTTTGCATTGGATAGCACGCAATCATATTATAAGGATGAACATGGGGGTGCAGAGTGTTACCCTGAGGTACAGAGCATCAGAGGTATACATTGGGACATATGAAATACAAACATTCTATACAAACATTTCCTCCTTTGTATCATACATATCCTCTGCTTTTCTCCCTTCTTTAGGCCCCAGTTCAGAAAAGCATGTATCTCTTTAAATATAACTTCTTTAAATGTGTGCTTAAATTTTGACTTCAGTAGGATTTAGGGGTGCTTGCTTAGAGTTAAGCATGTGCTTAAGTGCTCTTTCTGAACAGGGATGTTTTCCTAAATCAGAGTCTTCATATTTTTTTATTAAGAATGTGTGTGAAAAGAGGATCTGTGTTTTCTTAAGAGATTACCTTGTCCTGCTGCTTATTCCCACTTTAAGCCTTTATTGTCTATTTTTGACATCATAATTATTTCTACAGAAGCAAATGGTTATGTCAGAAATATTATATTAAGTAGTGAAGAAGTCAGATGACATCTGTTGACTTTGGGGGCCATCTGCTAGGTTGGGAAATTATCTATAGGATGGTTAAATTTAAATTATGTTAATTGTAAGTACAATGGGACAGTGTAATGGGATGTCTTGGGGGGCTGAATCTCTTAATTCCACCAGTGCAAATCTGGCTTAGAACTGGAAATCAATGGAGTTATACCAGTGTAAACCAGTGAGAGATCAGAATTAGATTTAGTGATGCATTCTTTAGTAGTTTGGGGAGCAGGAAAAAAAAAACAATCCTTGAATGGATGTGGTGGGTATTAGATTAAAAGGTGTGCACTTTTAGACCCTGAGTTAGCCATGCACTTAAGCATGTGCTTAATGTGCTTTGAGGAATTGGAGGGTTGGATTATAAACTCATGGGGGTAAGGACCTTCTTAGGTGTTTTTACAGAACCCAGCACAATGGAGCTCTGACCCTATTTAGGTCTTTCGGGTGCTACTTGTAATATGAATACTAAATATTAATATAGGTATTTATATATAACTGGTGTGTTTGTGGGACAGAATTTTGGGGATACATTTCCACAATATTCTTCATTTTGCCTGTTTTTTCTCTTATCATCAAACCTATATCTGAATTTCATATGTCCAATCTGTTTGTCTTTAACAGAGTGAAATATAAAATTATATTGTTTGAGTCACTTTTTTTTGCACAAATTCATAAAATTTTTTTTTTCCATATAGAAAAAAAAAGTCTAATTTTCTCTCAGTTCCAATTTGTTATTTGAAATGTAGTCTAGCAACCTCCCTCTTTCCCTCTTCTGCCAATCCTCAAAAATGCCATGTACACAAGCCCTTCTTCAGATGCCTTCACTGAGTTGCCCTCATGTTCCACATCAAGTTTAAGCTCCTTCATGGTTCTTGCCATCAAAGGCCTACATGGTCATTGTCAAGGTTCCTTCCCCACTCTGAACTCTAGGGTACAGATGTGGGGACCTGCATGAAAAACTCCTAAGCTTACTTTTACCAGCTTAGGTTAAAACTTCCCCAAGGTACAAACTATTTTACTTTTTGCCCTTGGACTTTCGCTGCCACCACCAAACGTCTGGCCAGGAGGGATTTGAAAGGTGTTTACCCTTCCCTTTATATTTATGAGACGTTTATGACACCTCTCTACTCTCATATCTTTCCCCTCATCCCCCTTACCCTTTGTGGTTTAACTGACCCACACAGCTAATTGCCCTCTTCATTTCCTCACTTTACTCTCATCTCTGCACCTTCTTCCATGCATCGTCCTCTACCTGTAACCCTCCCCCTGCCACCATTATTTCTTTCACAAGACCCAGGCATTTCTGTCTGCTTCCCCTTCTTCATCCTATTAAATGATGGTGTGAAAGAAAACACAAGAGCTCATGTATGAGAGAGGGAGAAACAAATTATGGTCAACTACAACATCACGCCTTACTCAGTCATTGGCTTTAGTTGCATCCCATCCCAGTCTCCTTCATCTGCTCATTGTCTAATTCAATTGCAGTTCCCTCAGAGCTTATTCGGGCCTTTTCTTCTGATTTGTTCATAAAGACCGTAACAGAGTTTAAGTGCTATATAAATAACATTATATGAGATGTAGACTCTAAACTGCATACTGAGACTATGGACCTGATTCACCTTGGCATAACTCCAGTTTTATGCTAGTCCAGTTCTGTTGGAGTGAGGCTGGAGTAACAGTGGTGAATAAAACAATTTGTTTTGTTTTCTTTTCCCTCCCTCAGCTCTCATAACTATATTAACCATAAAAGAGTAACTCATGTGACCGTGTCACTTATAGTGAAATTCTTTTGGAAAAGAACATATCGTATGGCCCCATTATACCTTGACATCCTAATAATAATCTGAATGCCGAAATAAAAATGCGCTATTACAATGTGTACTTTGGCTATGCATTGTTTTAATACACGAGGAAATCAAAAGCAGTAAGGCTTGTTGTGTTGTTTTTTTTCAAACTTCCTGCTGAATCAGCAGATCATGCAAAAAGCATGAGGACAGATTAGATCTCAGTCACACCAGCATACATCCAGAGTGACACCATGAGCTTCAGTGGAGTTACTAAAGATTTACATGGGCGGAGATCAGAAATTTGACCATCATCTACTTGTTTCAGAATAACTAAAAATCTTTTTTTGGAAAATATCACAATCCTGCATGTGACATTGTTTTAATATTATTTTGAGATGGAATAATCTTTGTTACATTCTTTATAACTAAAATAAAAAAAATAGAATCATTGCAGCTACATGTAATCTGTGGCTGTTGCATGACGATAATGCAGATTTTCAAAACATAACAAGAACAGTATTTTCTCTTATTTTGTATTCGCTATGTGTGAGTTTGTGGTGTCTAGGCTGTGTGTATAATTTCACAGTACATTCAAAATAGAATTGTCTGCTCAATGTCTCTACCATTCACAGCTCCTCCAAAAATGCATTTCTCCTCTTCTCTTTGTGTTACTGATTTGTGTCAACTTTGTGGTTTGTTGTAGCAAGTTCTGAACAATGATGTATGATATTAAGATTCTACGACAAGTACACAGATAGCACATACACAATGCTGTACAATCATTGTTGTGCTGTGAGCCATATGCTATATTCAAAGACACACAATAGACAGCTGAGAGGTAGCCAACCATGCATCCTGTGACCAAAAAGGAGGAGATATCCAATATTTCTTCCCTTTCAAACATTTTTAACTACTTATTTAGGAAATTTTAACACTTTTACAAATCCTTGCCATGAAATATAAGAAACAAAACAATCATTGCAACAGTTAGCTATTGTTTAAAGAGACATTATATAGGATATAGTTGTCAGATCTTTCTGTTGAAGGGGGTATTACTCTATTAAAAAGTGAGCACCATTACAACACCTATAATATGTTGTTTCAAATGATTTTATTAAGTTGAGTGAAATCTCTACACACACACATTTGAGGGAGTATTTCATAACTAACTCTTTCTCTCCTCAAATAAAACTATTTTTTTTCCTAAAGTTCAAACAATATCACCTAGGGTTACAAAGCTTGGTCTCCAGTCTTGAAAAGAATACAATGTGACAGACACCTGTACCCTCGCAGAGTTCCAGTGAAACCAGCTGGACTCCATACAGGCATAGAGGTCCACCTCAGTGGTTCATTTCGAAGGATGAGTGGAGCATAGTACTAGTGCTGCCTGTCTGTGCAGACATGAATTTAACCATGTGGGCATAAAATAGTTAATCATTTAAACCGTGTTGTTAGTATGACTATCATTACAGCTCCGAAGCCAGACAACAGGTTATGAGTACGTGATTAGAACCGGATAAAATGTTTCAACCAAAACCATTTTTTGCCAAACATGCAGATCAGTGTGTGAGCCCACTGAGCCCTCTGAACCCACTAACCTGGGCTGCCTCTCACATTGTGATGTAAATGTTAAGCTACAAGCCTCTGACAGGCACTGAACTTACAGACATCCACATTCAGGGACACACCCAGCTGAGTTATATGAATGATCTCCCAGCCACTTATGAACCATCAATAGAGAGGCTCCAGCCAATTCCCCCCCCGGCACCCCAGCCTTGCAGCCCAGAAACATACCATCTGGCATTGGTCAGAAGCTTGAGCGGTATAAGTTCATTACTTAGTTCGCCTCTTCTTCAGTCGGAAAGTTGACATGCACCAGCCTTTGTAATCTGAGCTGAGATTTCCTAGCCACTTCCACCAACACACACTGTTTTAGGTAAAATATAAAACAGATTTATTAACTAAAGACAGATTTTAAATGACTAAATAGATTAAATAGAGATCAAAGTTGTCGACCTAAGAAATAAAACAGAAACACAGTCTAAATTTTAACTTTAAGAGACTAAGCAGGATTTGAATTATGCAGTGTCTCCCCCTGACAGATGGTACAAGCAGGTTACAGTTACTTAATACCCAG
This sequence comes from Lepidochelys olivacea, assembly GCF_965140295.1. Lineage (NCBI taxonomy): Eukaryota > Metazoa > Chordata > Testudines > Cheloniidae > Lepidochelys > Lepidochelys olivacea. The sequence goes on along the minus strand of NC_140411.1, from coordinate 67,936,544 downwards.
GTTGGGAGTACCTTCCAACCTGGGACCAAACTTCCCCAGTTTAAGGTCTTTGTCTTACAGATATGCTTCTCCAGGTGTTGAGATGGGGTGGGGATGGCTGAGGGGGAAAAAAGGCTGAGTGATAATGTCACTGTCTCTCTTTTCATACCTTCTTCTAGGGGCTAGAAAGCTCCTTGCTGTGACTTGGAGGGTCCCCATTGGTCAAGCAGTCTACGCTGCATATGTGCCTTCTCTAAGGAGCCTCTGTTTCTTGATGGGCCATTAACGCTGTGTGGGCCCTCCTTTGTTGCAAGTGAAAGGCTGGTTGTAGGTGTTCCCAACCTCACAACATATTTCAGTAACACATAGAGCAATACTTCAGAACTTCACATACATACAATACAACAGGATATTAATGTTCAACAGATCAAGATTTTTAAAATGATATCTCACAAGGTATACTGTGTACAAAACTTCTAATCATATTACAGTTGTGAATATAGGGCAGAGTGACCCTGAAACATTTTGTGAATTCATGTTGGTTTTGCCAAATTGTTTAAGCTGAAAATTCTGGGAAAAAAATTAAACATTTTGTTTTGAACTTTTTGAAAAGAATGGTTTGGGGTTTTTTTATTCAAAATGACTTTTTGTTTCTAAATGTATTTATATTTTACTTGAATGTAAAAAAAAATCCTTAAAATTGAAATGAAATGTTTTGAGTTGAAAAAAAAAACATTTTGTTCAAACCAAATATTTTTTTTTTCTGAATTACCAGTGAACTGAAAATCTGTTATCTGCTTATCTCTACACATGATTTCACATAGTGTGGTAATTACTATCATCATAAAGAAAAAAATATCCATATCACTTCCCCAAGATTTATTTTTTTCATACAGAAGGAGACTTACAACACATGCTTGGGAATGTTTTTTTATCAAGTGAGGATTTATTTTCACGCTGTTTGTATCCATATTCAAATTTTTGTCCTCAAAATACAAAGCAAATATTATTATGAATATTAGTCTCATGCACAGTCCTACCAGTTACACAGTTATTTGCATAAGTTTTAATTTCTTTTCTACTCTGCCTAGAAAAATGGATCCGTGAATTAGGGAAATATGCACTCTTCATTTTATTAGATAACATGCAAAGTGATTGATAACTATTGCAGCTCTTGTCTTGTGTTCTCTGTACAGTTCTTAACTGTTCTTAAGATAATAATATTTTATCTGTCAATTTCTATGCAATATTATTACTCTTATTGATAATGCTTTGTACTATATGATCTTATTTATCCATTTATGCTCATGCAATGTTTAAATTTCTCTGACCTTACTATAGTCTGTCTAGTCTTTCTATTCAACATAACTTCTTTTATTGCTTTCAAGTGCTTTCTGTTTAGTCCCTTATAGTGTTCCTTACCCACTGCCTAACCCAAGTGGCTTCTGTACTTCATGACATACTAAGATAAGGTACGTTGCACTAGCTTGATCTTTAAAAAATACCCTTCTTTTTTGCATAGAGATGATTCAGGAAAATAACTGATTGCTGTCAACTTTATTCAATAAGGTCATTTTTTTGCAAGAAAGATTTTAAAAAGATTCATAGATTCCAAGGCCAGAAAGAACCACTGTGGGCTTCTAGTCTGACCTGTATAACTGAGGCCATAGAACTTCCCCAAAATAATTATTAGAACATAGATTTTAGAAAGAAAATCAATCTTGAATTAAAAAATGTCAGACATAGGGAATCCACCACAACCCTTGGTAAATTGTTCCAATTACCTTCACTGTTCAAAAAATGTCCACCTTATTTCCAGTCTGAATTTGTCTAACTTCAACTTCTAGCCACAGAATCATGTTGGACATTTCTCTGCTAGATTGAAGAATGATTATCAAATATTTTTTCCTCATGTAGATACTTATAGGCTGTAATCAAGTCACCCCTTAACTTCTTTGTTAAGCTAAATAGATGGAGTCAATGAGCTCTGTCACTATAAGGCAGGGTTTTTTAATTCTCTAGTCATTCTCATGGCTCTTCTCTGGACTATCTCCAATTTATCAACATTCTTCTTGAATTGTGGACGCCAGAACAGGTCACATATTCCATCAGTGTTTGTGCCAGTGCCATCTACAGAGGTAAAATAACCTCTCTACTCCTACTCGAGATTCCCCTGTTTATGTATCCAAAGATTGAATTAACCCTTTTTGGCCACAGCATCACACTGGGGACTCATGTCCAGCTTATTACCCACCACAACTCTCAAACCTTTTTCAAAGCCACTGCTTCTCAGGATAGGTCCCTCATCATGCAAGTGTGGCCTACATACTTTGTTACTAGGTGTAATATTTACATTTATCGATAATAAAAAGCATTTGTTTGCTTGCTCCCAGCTTATAAAGTGATCTAGACCAGTGGTTTTCAAAGCTCATCCGATGCTTGTTCAGGGAAAGCCCCTGGCATGCTGGACCGGCTTTTTACCTGCTGCGTCCGCTTCCCACAGCCCTCATTGGCCTGGAGCGGCGAACCGTAGGCCGTAGGACGCGGCAGGTAAACAAACCAGTCCGGCGCACCAGGGGCTTTCCCTGAACAAGCGGTGGACTGGCTTTTAGATCCACTGTTCTAGATCATTCTATACCTAGCTGTTTTATTCAAACCTAGTTTAAGTAAATGAGTCTGGCAGGGAATTCTGTGTAAGAAAAGTTATTAAACTACTGCCTTAATGCAGGCTGCCTATGGCAAACGCTTTTCAAAAAGAGAGATTAGGCTTCAGGTTGGTGCAAGTAGCCTGGCTTTTTGTCTCTCTATATACAGCATACACCAAACTCCCTGCCACGCAGAGGAGAATCCATCTGACAATTGATCTATAACTGTTCAGTTCCCTTGGGGAATGTTATAAGGGCTTTAAGGTGAAAAGGGCGGGGGCCTCCCCATGTGGGGAAGTGCAACAGCAGGGTGAGGAGGTGAGCAGCAAGCCAGGTGCATGGCAGGTGGGGTCTTGTGGAGCGTGGGGAGGTCTGGCAGCGGGGGTGAGGAGGCAAGCAGCAGGTGGATGGGGGAAGAAGTGAGCGGAGGAGGGACATCACAGGGAGGGGTGAAGAGTGAGTGGCGAGTCAGTGGTGGGTGGGGGCGGGGTCTGAGGCAGAGCAGGGGTGGAGTGTAGGCGGGGCTGTGAAGGAAGAGGCCGGACAAGAAGCTAGCTTCCCCCCAGGGGAAGTTTCACCTACCGACCATGGTCTTACTGGGGTAAGGCCAAGGGGATGCAAATTCTCTTTTCTCCATCCCTCTGGATCTTACCTAGAAAAGGTGATATGCCCTCAAGCTGTATTAGCTTCGCAGAATAGCCTTCACTAGTGGTCCTGGGGTCAGCTATGGTTGAATAGCTCTTTGTGTGTGTGTGTGTGTGTGTTAGGGTTTGTCTTCACTGATGCCACAGTTAGCTCAAGTTAGTAGACTCAAGTTACTGTGCTCAAACCAGCCTGATGGAGTGAGGGCAACCACATTTCAAAACAACGCTGGAGTTATATAAAGTGATTTCATTAGCATCCCTGAGTGACTGGATTAGCCGAGAAGTTGGATTAGCTGCTGAGAAATTGTAATTTGAGCTGTTGAATACCCACTACATTAACAAGCTTCAACCCAACACCTCCTGCTGTTGGGTTAAGGGTAACACTCAAGCTGACTGTGCTGTGAAGATTCACCGTAAGGGTCATCTCATATCAATAGTGCTGCTGCTGCAGTCAATGTGTCCCCATCTATTTCAATTCTAAGGAAGTGGGGATGAAATCTGGCACTAGCACTGTTATTTCCTTGGGTGAAATTCTGCCTCCCCTACTGTACCGTAGTACACCAGCCGTCCAATTCATTTTTGTTTGACTGCTTTAGGACTAAGGTATTACTCAACACGTATAAAGGTAACAGAATCTGGCACCCTTGTGACAACAGGTCTGTAAGGCCCCATGGGTCTAGCAGCCAGGCTTCAGAGTTGCCAGGTACCTTGCCTCTCCATGCTACTCCCCAGTAGCCTCCGTAACTAGTTTGTGCTCTCCTGCCCATGACACACCGTGGACACAGACAACGGAAAATCCCACCTCAAAAGGGGAGACAGGCAGAAGCCTTATGGCTCCCCACCCTATATAAACCCAAGGAGTAGTCCAGGAGGTGTCCAGGCAGCAGTGTAGATTGCTTATAGTTGTCAAGAACATTTCCGCTTCTTTTCTTGTCCTTGGCTTGATTTGGACTTTCATCACCTGACTTGGATTCTGACCCTTGGTATTGATTCTGGCCTTGAATCTAACTATGAACTCCTCTGTTACTCCTAGCCTCAGGTTTGACCCAGGTCTGACGCTTGGTCGTGACTGACCTTGTTAGAATTCTGGTAGGCCAGACTGTGACACCCTCACTGCTTGAATGGTACCTTACACAAGTGGTATACTTGCATTTTTTAAACAAGATGCACCTACACAGTTTATTTTCTTTAGAGCTTGCCTTCACTCTGGTGTTAGCTTGAGAGATAGTCTATCCAAATTCCTGTCCACACACATCTCTACCTTGAGTGAAGTCATGCTGTAAGCTCAAACCAGCTAGCTCATCAGGAGGTGAGCGTTGAAGCTGGAGTGATCCTAATGCTTGCACTAGTAATGCAGTGGAGATACAGCAACTCTAGTTAAACTCATCAACTCTAATCATAGAATTCTAGAACACTAGGATTGGAAGGGAGCTCGAGAGGCCATTTAGTCCAGTCCCCTGCACTCATGGCAGGACTAAGTATTATCTAGATCATCTCTGACAGGTGTTTGTCTAACCTGCTCTTAAAAATCTCCAAAGATGGAGATTCCACAACCTCTCCAGGCAATTTATTCCAGTGCTTAACCACCCTGATAGTTAGGAAGTTTTTTCTAATGGCCAACCTAAACTGCCCTTGCTGCAATTTAAGCCCATTTCTTCTTGTCCTGTCCCGAGAGGTTAAGAAGAACAATTTTTCTCCCTCCTGCTTGTAACAGCCTTTTATGTACTTGAAAACTGTTCTTATGACCCTTATGATCCACTACGATCCCACAGATCTCTTTCCACAGTATTTCTTCCCAGGCAGTTATTTCCCATATTGTATGTGTGCCACTGATTGTTCCTTCCTAAGTGGAGTACTTTGCATTTGTCCATATTGAATTTCATCCTGTTTCCTTCAGACCATTTCTCCAATTTGTCCAGATAATTTTGAGTTTTAATCCTAACCTCCAAAGCACTTGCAAACCCTCACAGCTTGGTATAGTCCACAAACTTTATAAGTGTACTGTCTATGCCAGTGGGTCCCAAACTTTTTCCATCGCTTGTGCAGGGAAAGCCCCAGCTGGGCCGGGCGGGTTTGTTTACCTGCCGTGTCTGCAGGTTCGGCCGATTGTGGCTCCCAGTGGTCGCGGTTCACTGCTCCAGGCCAATGGGAGCTGCTGGAAGCGGTGGCCAGCATGTCCCTCAGCCCGCGCCGCTTCCAGCAGCTCCCATTGGCCTGGAGCAGCGAACCGCAGCCACTGGGAGCCGCGATTGGCCTAACCTGTGGATGCAGCAGGTAAACAAACCTGCCCAGCCTGGCGGGGGCTTTCCCTGCACAAGCGGCGGAACAAGTTTGGGAACCACTGCTCTATGCCATTATCTAAATCATTGATGAAGATATTGAACAGAACCAGACCCAGAACCGAACCCTGTGGGACTCCACTTGTTATGCCCTTCCAGCATGACTGTGAACCACTGATAACTACTCTCTGGGAACAGTTTTCCCACCAGTTATGCACCCAATTTATAGTAGCTATATCTTGGTTGTATTTCCCTAGTTTGTTTATGAGAAGGTCATTGGAGACAGTATCAAAAGCCTTACTAAAGTCCAGATTTATCACATCTACTGCTTCTCCCCCAATCCAGAAGGCTTGTTAACCTGTCAAAGAAAGCTATTAGGTTAATTTGACATGATTTGTTCTTGACAAATCCATGCTGACTGTTACTTATCACCTTATAATCTTCTAGGTGTTTGCAAATTGATTTCTTAATTATTTGTTCCATTATCTTTCTGGATACAGAAGTTAAGCTGACTGGCCTATAATTCCCTGCGTTGTCCTTATTACCCTTTTTATAGATAGGCACTATATTTGCCCTTTCTGAGTCCTTTGGAATCTCTCTCGTCTTCCATGACTTTTCAGAGATAAGCACTAATGTCTCAGAGATCTCCTCAGTCAGCTCCTTGAGTATTCTAGGATGTATTTCCTTAGGCCCTGGTGACTTGAGGACATTGAACTTGTCTAAGTAATTTTTAACTTGTTCTTTCCCCATTTTAGCCTCTGATCCTACGTCATTTTCACTGGCATTCACTATGTTAGACGTCCAATTGCTACTAACCTTTTTGGTTGAAACTGAAACAAAAAACTCATGTAGCACTTCTGACATTTCCACATTTTCTGTTACTGTTCTCCCTCCCCCGCTCCCCGCATTGAGTAACGGGCCTACCCTGTCCTTGGACTTCCTCTTGCTTCTAATGTTTTTGTAGAATGTTTTATTGTTACCTTTCACAGCCAACACCCCCACCCTATGTCCTGGGCACAGTGAGGAGTCACCTTAGTTGGAGGTACCAGGAATCATAGGGAAGAATTCAGACTGTGTGAGGAGAGAGGAGAAGCCACTCCAAGTAGCAAGGACCAGGAAGGAGGCTTGAGCCACACCCCTTGTGGGAGGAGCTTTACTGAGAACACCAGTAGAGCCCAGAAAGATAACACACTCCTCTTATTCCTGTGTCTGCTTTAATACTTAAGTTCCTTGCTGTTCTTGATAAATATCTGTCAAAACTTTTGTTACTTAAGCAAATACTCAAAACTGCAATAGAAGAGAAATTAGGTGACTCTACATGTGTATGAGTTATATTTTTTTCCTTTGCTGTGACTATTGAAATATACATTAAAGCAGAACTGTAGTAAAACTGTTTCAAACTAACTGTAGTTTGAACTAAACTAAACTAAACTAACGGGACATAGTTTTTGTTATGTACAGGTTTGGAGAGATCTGTGGCAATAGTGGTGACTTCTGATGGCTAGGTCCTTTCTTTCTGATTTGTATTGGAGTATCCTGGGGAAAGGAAAAGATAGACTGATCTTGTTTGGCTATAGCCTGTCTGTTACAGTGCTTACAGTTACTGGCTTTCTTAAACTGGATTTTCTAAAGTGTTTTGATGTCTTAAGTTACTTTCCACAGCTTAATTTCCACAAAAGCTTATGCCCCAAATGCTCCTTGTTTTGTAGGGCTGGCTTTACAGGTTGGACCAAAGAAAACTACACTTGAAAAAAGGGGAGAGCCTGAATTTTAAGAAAGTAAAATCCCGATGTCAGTTTGTATATGATTTTACATATGAATCAAATCAAAATGTGTACACAAAACTGAATATGAAAAGACAATTTTTTGCCCTGAAAACTGCTCTTCTTCCAGCTAAACTACATAAGGCTAAATCAATAGAACTGGGCTTGTAGAGAAACAGATACAAACTATATTTAAGCACCTCCAATCCAAGGCCTCTGTGTAGCACTGTTGGGATCTTCGACACAAACCAAGCTGCAGGTGTGGTGCAGCTCCAACAATGATACGCATTGTCAAGGAATGTCCACTATCCAAATTCAGCAGTTGGCTCTGAAAGCTCCAGTTGGCCACTAAGAAGGCTACTGCTTGGCTTGGCAAATAGGCAAATGCTAAATAAATAAATGGCATGTACTGATCTCTGCAGTTCTCTTATCTTCTCAAGCACCTTCCTACTGCCTCAAGCCCTCTTTCTGTGGTATTAATAAATGTAGCTCCTTAATAGAATGATGGTAGAGTTCAGGGCTTTTCAGCAGGTCAGTTTCTACGGGTTGGAGAGAAACGATACTATGGGTTTAGGTCAGGTACAATTTGGCTATTTACACTCTGTGTCTTATGCTGAGTTACATTGGGAATATGCCTAAACCTCCTGTTACTTTTATTCTTCTCCATTAGGAAGCTGACTTCTAAACCCTGGAATTCTGGCCAGAATACACAAAGGGACTTAGGTGTTGCAATGCTCAGCACTATCTCTGGAGTAATTTTTAGCTCTAGGACAACTCTGTGATCCACAAAGAATGAGTTAAGTGCCAAGGCTCCCTACACAATGGATGGAGACAGGGAGCCTAAGAATGAGATCCACAAAAGCCAGCACACTAGATGGGGAGCTGTCTAAGCTATCCAGTGGACGATACTGATGAGAGGGATGTATCCAAAGCTCCTCCCCTTTCATGGGACTAGGCACCTCCATGTAACCCAGACTTAGATACTTATTTCTGCGTGCAATTCACAGTTGGAACCCCCTCCCCTGGTACCAGGTGGCTTAAGTGCCTCAGTTACTACTTATGAGAATGATGGAGGCACCTGCCTTACTCCACCCAAAACAGACTGTGGTGCCCATCTTATAGCTTTTAGTACAGCAGTTAGAGCACTCACCTGGAATGTGGAAGACCCCAGTTCCCTTTTCCCTTCAGATATGGGGGGGAGGGTGGGAAGGGAAGGTGTGAGACCTCAATTCAAATCCTGTCAGGTGCATGCTCTAACTGCTGAGCTATGGGATAGCCTGATGTGGGACTTCATCAGTCTCTCCTGGTGAAGTTATTTCACTATGTATAAATCCTTACTCACTGTGAGAGGAAGTGGGAGTGAGGATAACTCTATAGTCCGGGGTTAGGGAACCGATCTGGGAGACTCAGGATCCAGTCCCCCATTCCTGTGACTATGTACACAGTGGAACAGCTTCAACAGAAGAGATTGAGGGAGCACCCTTCTCTTGCGCCATATCAGAATATTCAGTAGCCCAATGCCTAGTGCACTTTCCTGACAGGATCTGAACAGGGGCCTTCCACACCTTTCTCCTCCTCAGGCAGGGAGGTGGGGAATCTGAGGTGAGTGCTCTAACTACTGTGTCAAGAGTTATATAAGGTGGGTACGTCCTCTGCCCAGATGTTTGAATTGGACCGGACCCCTGGTTCATGAATTGCCTGGGGATATAGGTGTCTGGACACCTATAGCGAGTCAGTAGTGCATATGCCTAGAAGTGGAAACTTTGACCCTGAAAACTTTAGACAGTTTAGGCGCCTACAAGGTTAGGCAGGAGTTTTGTGGATCATAGTTGAGCTTAAATCTGGGATTTAGGCACTTAAGTACCTTTGTGGACCTGGGCCTCTATTACTGCTCAGTTAATGGATAACACTGGTATCATAGGTGGGACACTGCTGTTGGAAAAAGGGGCAACAATGCACCTTTTATTTTAATCCAGCACATAGATAGTATGGTGATGAGTGGTAAAAATACATTATAATCCTCTCCTGGAGCACTCCATGGTCCACAAGAATGGTAGGCTCCATATGTTCCTCCTTCTTCAGTGAGTATGTAGATTACTGCAGGACCAATGCACTCTGGTTTCTGTGCACTGCATGAATAGCAACTCTTTGCCTATTAGTCTTCAACTACACTGGCAAATGTGCACTGACTCTATCTAGTAGCCAGATGAGTAAATGACTATATAGCCTATAGTTTTTAGACAGTAAGTTACTATGTTTTAAAGCAGTGGTTCTCAAAGCCAGTCTGCCGCTTGTTCAGGGAAAGCCTCTGGCGTGCCAGATCGGTTTGTTTACCTGCCGCCACCGCAGGTTTGGTCGATCGCGGCTTCCACTCGCCATGGTTTGCTGCTCCAGGTCAATGGGGGCTGTGGGAAGGGTGGTCAGCATGTCCCTTGGCCCATGCCGCTTCCCACAGCCCCCATTGGCCTGGAGCGGTGAACCGCGGCCAGTGGGATCTGCGATCGGCCAAACCTGTGGATGCGGCCGGTAAAGAAACTGGTCCAGCGCACCAGGGGCTTTCCCTGAACAAGCAGAGGACTGGCTTTGAGAACCACTGCTTTAAAGGAATCAAGTAAGACAGAACAAACAAATTGTGCGGGGAGACTTTGGCAAACCAGTAAAGTGCCTGAAACCACTATGGCTTATTGCTAAAAGCAGCCAAGTCAGCAGGCTGTAAATTGGCCATTCAGCAGTCTCAATTTAACCAGGGCAGGAGGGGAGGGGGGTTTTGGGGTGCCACAGAGAGGGCAGTTTGACCCCGCGTCCTTCCTGATAAGAACTGGGTTGAAGTTGCTGATACATGTATTTTAGAAGAGCAGGCTGTGCCCTGGGAATGTTTATTGGGGCCTCAAGGCTGCAAACTCTGGAAAAACCCACAGAAGGAGCCTTTTGCTTGCCCATTGGAACTGCTTGCTTAACAAGTTTTCTTTAAGGGATATATTTCAGAGTAACAGCCGTGTTAGTCTGTATTCGCAAAAGAAAAGGAGTACTTGTGGCACCTTAGAGACTAACCAATTTATTTGAGCATGAGCTTTCGTGAGCTACAGCTCACTTCATCAGTATGCATCCGATGAAGTGAGCTGTAGCTCACGAAAGCTCATGCTCAAATAAATTGGTTAGTCTCTAAGGTGCCACAAGTACTCCTTTTCTTTTTAAGGGATATGTCATTCTATTACTAATGTATAAATAAGGGGGGAGGGAGTTTGAGGTGGTGGGACTCTTCAGGACTGGACTCTCTCTCTGGATACATCTTGTGTTCCCTACTGGCAGACAGGCTGCTGCTGTGCCACTCGAGAGCTCCATTCAGCTTTGGTAATTATCAAGGGTTGGGGGTGTTTTACTAACCTGTTGCAGACGTGTGTATAAGTGCTTGAGACTAAGTAAAGTTTAGCTTTAAGTGAAAGCACTTTTGTGTTGTCCTGTTTGTGCCAGCCATCTATTGGTCGGACAGCTGTGTCTCCCCTGATTTATTTCCTGACACCACCTCGCACAGAGTAAGAGTTACCAAGAGCTTTGGGTTGAAAGAACCCCGGGTAACAAAATGACTTAGGGGAAAGGGAAGGACAACATTAAAAGGGTGTATAAAGTAAAAACAAGGGATTAAATGAAAAGGCAAGGGAATCAAAAGTTGATGAAGAAGCAAATAAATAATTAACCTCAGTGTTAATAGATTCAAAGAGTTTAAGGCTGGAAAGGCCACTGGGGCATCTAGTCTGAGTTCCTGTATGCCATAGGTCTCTACATTTCACCATTTACTCTTGTAATTAGCCCAAGCACGTAAGTACAGCATTTGGATGTGATTGGCTTTTACAGAAGTGCTCATCAGCTGCTGCCTAACCCTGAAGGAGTCTAAGTTTCTGCTAGCAAAGTTCCCAAGGCACTTAAATTTGTCCAGCTGGGTGTGTGCACAGCTGCCTGAGTCCTGACTGCACTTGACTGATGCCTAAATCCCAGTAGGATTAACAAACTAGGGATTCCCTGCCTATCTTGTCTTTTGGGACCCAGACTGCTAGATATGCTCAGAGCACATCTAAACTCACACAAATGGCAGATACCCCCCCGCTCCGAACCTATAACCATGTCCTAGATCACTCAACCAGGATGTGTGAGATCCAGGTTCAGTTCTCCTCCCCACCTGCTTGATGTGGAGGCCAGGGATTCGAATTTGATTCTTGTCCCCTTCTAAGAGAGTGCCTTAACAGCTCAGCTATAATGTCACTGTCACTCTTTCTGGCCCAATGAATATTTATTTATACAGAGTGGATGGCTTCAAGAAGAGAAAAGGAGAGCCCCACCCCAGAATATTTTGTACTCCAGGGATTAGGCCATTCTCTTCAGTATCCTCAGTGTGAATTATGGAGTCTCTGGGCTCCGTCTTTCCTCTGTCCCTTGTCCAGACCAAAGCAGGGTGCCTCTCCTCTCTCTATGGAGGTGCCCAGGTATAGAATGATTGGGAGAGAAGGGACTGCCTCTTCTCCCATCTGATGCCTGGGACTGCTGAGGAGTGAATACTGTGAAGTGGGATGTAACTTTAAGGGGTGTTATGAGGGTATCTTACCTCAGCTTTCATCTGGAAAGGGATAATGTTTCTTTCTTCCCTCACTTGCAACTTTCAGTCCCCATTTTGAGGGAAAGAAAGGACCAAGCAGCTGCTCAGTGCAACAGAACTTGGTACCCCATGCCTTCCCCCACCATTAGTTGGTCAGTTGACCAGGGAGTAGGAAGATGTAGTTTCAATCTTCCAGATGCTTTGTCCTCTGGGAGGCCCTTCTCGTGAACCAACTCAGGAAAAGGAGCTATCCTCCCTAAACCAGCATGATTGCAGAGCATGGGAAGCCCACTGGAGGAGGAATAAGGCTGAATGGCTTCTCCACTACCCCAAGAAGGTTCAGAAATGAGAGGAGAAAACTGGGATAGAGACAGTATGGTGGTCACTGCCTGAGGAAAGAGAACCATGGAACAGGGAGCTGGGGAAAACAGGCTTGGCGGGAAAACAAAAGATGATGCACTGTTTGTGGGGAGGGAGAATGAAGGTTTTGAATCATGGGGATTAAGGGGCTGTGGTAGACAAGGGAATGCTTTGAGAGGAGAGAGTGTAGAGTTGGAGGGAAAATTGAGAGAATGCATGGGGAGAGGGAAGTATATAGAGTCTTATGCGGGTGATTGTTTAGGAGGGAGTTTATACAGTAGAATGATTCTGCGAGTGGTCAGAGGGCTTATGGTACTGCGAGGGCCTGGGACCACTGTTGTTTTGCTGGCAAAATTACTTCATTAGTGAAATGGGGTGCTTAGTGTTGGCTGAAAAGCAAATCAGATTTCCTTCTCTCCTAGCCCTCAGAGCAGCTACAAAACAGCTAATCTTCTGCTGCTGCTGCAGCGAAAGCATTTTTCTTTCCTCCAGACATGTCTTTTTGGGCTGGGTACATGTCTAGGCAGTCTTAGTTGTGCTGTTGCTTCTTGGCTGCTGTCTGTTGAGCTGCCTTTTCAACCCCCAAAATGGTAAGTGAGCTACACTTTGATAAATTGGATCCATAGATAAAGCTAATCTAGGGTTTCAGAGAGGCTTTTGGTTGCTATATATATGATCCAAGAGTGGTCCAAAGTGCCACATGGATTTTTTTTTAATTTCATCCCAAGCCTTGTCATCCTTGCCAAAAAAGAAAAGGGTAAGCTCATAGTTGCACATAGCTAATATTCAGATTTTAAAAGCCCTGAATATGAATATTGACTTCTGTGTTCAAACCTACTTCTCACTGTATCTCAAACATGTTCTTCAGTGAGCTGTTCGCTTGATTTTTCATTCTTGTTATGGTTTGAAGTTTTACATAAGGTGCAAGCAACTCAGGTTGTGTTTTTACTTTCTACAGTGAAACTCCGATTCTTTGGGTTTTCTTCATCATCATTTTCTTTGTCTCAGTCAAAAGGATTTATTTCCATTCACTGATATATGAGAACTTCTTTCACTTTGTTTTTCAGATTACCATTTTCTGACAGGTTGTTCTAGATTCTTTGAAATTTTGATTGGACCTAATGCTATACAATATTTAATTTACTGTGAAACTATTTGAAAATAAGAAGACATGGAAATATGCCTAAAGTGATTAAAGACTGCCTGCAACCCTGAAAAGCTGAGAGATTGAAAAGTTGAGGGTGGCAGAAGCGAGTGTTCAGCGAAAATATTGCTGGAACACATATTTCACTTAGGCTCACTCTCTGTATATTGGCCAACCTTGATTAAGTGTCAAGAATGTTGAGTAATCTAGTTCTAGGGTGCATCTTTTAACAGGGTAAAACGGGCATCTGAAAACTGATTTTGCCCTTGATGTGGAATTTATTGAATCTATATGCTAATGAGCTTTTCACTATCTGCAGCCAAAGCACTCATTTGTGATCTCATCACATCCAACAAGCTAAGCATTGTTGCACCAAGTTTTTACTTGCATGAGAGATCTCCAGGGAAAATCTGTGCTAAAGAAGTGTATTTGTAATTTAGGAGATGGCCATCTTCCATTACAATCTAGGGAGGAACTCTGCTGCTCGATAGTACCATTGCTTGGATGAGACATAAAATTCAAGTAGTGCCAACAAATAGTTCACGCTTTTTACCAGGATGAGAGGTGCCCTTTCTGTCCCAGGTCAAATTCTGCTCACTCTTGGTTGCCACTTACTTTATGTTGGATCCCCATTTCCTACTGTGCCAGTCTATACACAGACACTCTCCTTGCAACAGCATCTTCTCCAGGTATTCTCTCTCGCCTTGATATGTACCTAGTAGTACTTATTCATCTTGTTCTTCTATAGTTTCGGGAACTATTCCTTTACTCCTTACTCAATACATGTTTGTAGCAAAACATTTCAGGGCTCTGTCCACATTTTTGATAAATGAATGACCCAGTTTTCACCTCTATGTATATTATAGTGTTATAAGCCAAATCAGTGTTTGTTCAGCCCTGATCTTTGTGGTCTCTCACATACTTTTTTCACTGTTAAATTTGACCTAGATATTTTAAATGTATTACTTGGCAGTTTTTCTCTTCAGCCCTGTTTGTAATACTGTTAATGTTAGCAGTTTGCCATGGGGGAATAGCTGATTTCTATGGATTTAAAGGGAAGGAGTGCTGCAAGGTTTGAAATTGCATGTAACCAGTTCTTTCATTTAGAAATTGACCCATGACGATAAAAGTTATTTTATTTCTAAAAATACTTAGTTACCAACTGTCAGCACATGTACAGGTATGGAGAGGGAAAACATTGGAAATTGACTGTCAGTAATAACAGTAAAAGGCTTTTATTTATCAGCCTACAGTCCTTTACTCTGGCAAATTTCTCAGTGCAGTCAGAATTGCTGGATATGGATCTATGCGGGCCTGGATAAATTTATCCTGTACTGGGGAGGGAAGTGGTTCTTTAAACTGTAGGGTCAATTCCATTGAATAAACTGGGAATTTTTGTTTAAATCTTAACTCCCTGTCTTGAAGGCAGATTGGATTTAAGGATTCAAGGCTGTCTGAAGGCTTTTTATTATGCAGTCAAGATGTATGGGATTTCTCCTAATGGTTAAAATGGTCCATTCTGTAAAAATGGACATGTATGACCATAAACAGAAGTTGTACAAACACCAGATTACTTAGAAATTAGTTATTTTCTGGTCTCTGAGTACTTTAAATATGTAATCTGGAATTACTGGCCTGTTTTCTGATTCAAAATGTTGTCAGTTAAAAAATATGAATAGTAGCAGTAATGTTTTTGAGGTTGGCACCACTCATTGTCCATACAGTACATATTCATTGGATTTCAGGCTGCTCCGGCAGTAATAAACATCCTTTTAGGCAAGTAAATATCCAAAGACAACATGGGTATTTTGATGTTTGGTTTATTTGTTTTAGGCATATCCAGAATCTAGAAATGGACTGGGATCATGTAGTTGCTATTAATCAGCACAGCAAGCATTTGCTATGGTGTTGGTTTTGGGGTTTTTTTGGTCAATAAAAACAGAGAACCTTCTAGAAGCAGATGCAGTTCTGTGATTTCAGTACCACTCACAAAGGCAGTGAATAGGCATAGTGTCACTGGTAGCTTTCAATCAGGCAACTGGCCTGATAGTGCAGCAGCTGAATCGCGTATTTATTTTTATTTTATTGTAACTAAGTGAAGCTAAAAATATTGGAAAATGTAACAATTTTTTTTAAATATAATTTTTCTCCTTGTGAGCAGAGACAAAGGAAGGGGTGTGTGTGACCCAGGAGCAACCACTGATTAGTTGAAAAGTCTCTAGAGTTCCATGGTGTAATGCTAATTGCTTCTGGTGACCAAAGGCTTTCAGTCTCTCTTGGGCTTTGCTTTAGCTTCAGTGGGAAGTACAAAAATCCCCCACATCCTGCAGGACACAAACCAGCGTCATTCTTCTTGTTGTCTCTTATAGGCTGTCTCGCATATGGTGATGAGAAATTGTTGCCGGCCTGAGACAGAGAATTCAGCCAGGGTAGAGTATAGCAACATTAATACTGTTCCATTTATAAGTTATTTCTTGTTAGTTAAATAAAATGCATATCCTAAAAATACCTGAGATGGCTCTTAAATGTTACATTTTAATTTGCCCTCCTGGGGATTTCCTAGTGGTTACTGGCAGAACAAATTTTCTCTATTATTTGTGTTCCATAGTGCTTACAAGGCCCAAGGTCCTGACTCTGCAAAGTGATCGTTGTGTGCTTCTGAGAGTCTATCCACTTGGATCCATTTGGGGATCAGTGCCTAACCTATGGAGGTGACAGGGTAACATGGATAAAAAAAGGGAAGGTGAGGAAGCACAAAGACCGATACAAAAATATGTGGCTTTTTCATTTGCATAAATCTTAGTAATTGTCTGGCATTTGTCCATTAATTTAGCCATTTTATATATCTATCTATATCTATCTATCTATCTATCTATCTATCTATATATCTATATATCTATATATCTATATATATATATATATATAAAGTTCCTGCTCTACCTTGGAGGGTCTTGCACTTATTGGCGGATTTGCTCGCCTTGGAGCTTCACAGCAGCCCTCAGCTTGTCTGTTTTTCTGAACTCACAGTCCAGGTCGACTCCTGTGTCTGACCAGGAGTTGGGAGGATTTGGAGGGAACCCGGGCCCACCCTCTACTCCAGGTTCCAGCCCAGGGCCCTGTGGAATGCAGCTGTCTAGAGTGCCTCCTGGAACAGCTGTGCGACAGCTACAACTCCCTGGGCTACATCTCCATGGCCTCCTCCCAACACCTTTTTTATCCTCACCATAGGACCTTCCTCCTGGTGTCTGATAATGCTTGTACACCTCAGTCCTCCAACAGTCTGCGTTCTAAAAGGGACCTACTTAGCCTGGGGATAATATATCTGCCTTCTATTATTCTCCTATAGCCATCTGGCCTGACCCTGTCACAATATATAGATAGATTAGATTCAACTTAGATCATCTATGAATAAATTATCTTATATCCCAAACAATTTCAGTTGCTGCCTGTTTTTGCAAGCAAACGAATCCTAAAATGGCAAACTGAATTACACTGGATGAAAAACAATGTATTTCTTGCCCCATAGTCTCTTCCCCCCAGATGACTGCAGTAAAATCAGTATGCTCCTGTAGTTCTGCTATATAGGGGAAAGGATTCACACCTTGAATGCCACACAGGCTCACTTAGGCATAAGCTGGAGGAGCAGAGGAAGAGTCAATGGATTTGCCTCTGCATCAGCCATGCTTGCTTACTTTGACTGTCCAAAACTTTAATTGAAACTCATTTCTCCTAGACGCAGATGCACAGGAACTTGTATAGATTCTGCTGATCCCTTTTGGATGTGACTATTTGTCATGGCAAAGCAAAAGGAGAAGTAATCATGGCACAGTATTTTAATATAATTTTCCAAAGGGACTTCAGAAAACTGTCACACATATTTATCAATTTACAATAAAAATCTTTTAAATTTAATATTAAAGTAATTTATTTATGTAATGAAGTATGGGTTTAAAACATAGGCATGCATGCAAACATATCAACATTCATTAAAAAATCAGGGATCAGTATTCAATAGCAAGCTGACTGCCGTGTCTATTAAAAATAAAATCCCTAAAAGTCATTTTAAAACATACAAACAAATAAAAAACCCAGGAGCAATGGCTGACATATATATGCAGCCTTTACTCTATAGCAGTGGTTCCCAAACTTGTTCCGCCACTTGTGCAGGGAAAGCCCCTGCCGGGCCGAGCAGGTTTGTTTACCTGCCGTGTCCACAGTTTCGGCTGATTGCAGCTCCCATTGGCTGCAATTCGCTGCTCCAGGCCAATGGAAGCTGCTGTAAGCGGCAGCCAGTACGTCCCTTGGCCCGCGCTGCTTCCTGGAGCTCCCATTGGCCTGGAGCAGCGAATCGCGGCCACTGGGAGCTGCAATCAGCCGAACCTGTGGACACGGCAGGTAAACAAACCGGCCCAGCCCACCGGGGGCTTTCCCTGCACAAGCGGCAGAACAAATTTGGGAACCATTGCTCTATAGACTTGTTTTCTTTTTCTGTTTTCCAACCACAAGCCAAAATTACCAAAGATCGCTACCACAGTACGTTGGAAAGTAATATTAAGCTTGGAAGGATTAGATTTTTATCAGTTAATGCTAGTAAACGTCGATTTCACATACACACACAAACAGAAAAAAATATTTTGATAGATGATAATCAACATTTCAAATAGGCAAAATAAGAAATTGCTGCTTGAGAATTTTTGGTTTAAGACTATTTACTTTGTATATTTTTGACATGTGATGTTGATAATTTGTATTTTAACAGTTCTAAAGCTTTAACTTTTTGAATCTCAGCATCTACTGACACTGAATAATTATTGTCTCATTTCCCCTTCCGCCCATAATTTCCTGCAACTGTGAACATTTAAATTGATTAAAAATAGACATCAATATTATCTGTCAGAACTGTTAAATGAATAAATATCAAATTCTGCCATGCCTAGTAATGGCAAATTGGCAAAATCACAAATGTTTGGACTAAACAAATAGTATTATATGTGACAAAAGTTTGGGTGCTCCAAAATTCACTGAAAATAAAGCATTGATGACTCAAAACCCACAAAATGATGGACAGATTCATGTGAAGTTTTAGGACAGAGATAAATAATCAAATCTGAGCAGTCCTAAACTACAGCATATATAGCAAGCATTGTGAAACAAACATTTTTTTCACACCTATGTTTTGACTGTCTAAATTCTTACATTAATTTCATGGCCTCCTATTTATTCATTTGTAAATGAAAAGCTACAAAAGATCAATCAGCACAGCTGTCTTGAGGAATGAAAGATGTTATTGATGCAGTTGCACTGAAAAAAAACCAAAACATTCATGAAGATGAAGCTCCAGAAAAGTGTTGTGGGAAGAGTAGGGGGGAAAAAATAAAGAGACACTGAACTAGAGAGAGACCTCCAGTCCAATAGTTTATAACTGAGTTGATCTGCTGTAGAAGATTTAAGAGTCAGTAAAACTGTGAAGTATAACATTGGAATTTAAGCATGAATCTATTCCATCTTTTCCAGGTGGGAGCAGATAATTTTCCCCATCAAGGGCTGGAGGGGGCCGGGGGTGCAAAGATATATCTCTCACAATAGTAAAGTTGAAAGGCAGCCACCAGGAGAATGTCAGATTTTATCATCTATAACAATACACCTACATACCTAATGCTGACCCACAGCCTACTCAAGCAAAAGCAACATACAGAAAATAAAGCCTGCTTCTATCAATGCCCAGTTACTATTGACTACACAGTTGCAATGAGGCTCATTAAAAAGCTAGACACTATGCATCTCCTGTCTGCCTCTGCATGTGTTACCGCAAAGCAGAGGTATTCCCCTATGGGACTCCTCAAAATCAGTTCTTCAAACTCCATTATAAAAATAATCAGTGCTGGGGCTTGTTTAAGGTTCTTAGTCAGGAATCCACTTACACACCACACTGCAGGGTTTCGTCTTTGTACTGTCAGTGATTCCTTATGGAACAGGATATTCAAACCAGAGTTTGGTACACAAGTTTTTCTGCCAAGTTAGTGCGGTCCTGGCCCTGATTACTGAGAATCCCATCTAGCTAAGCACTATACCACACAAACTATGTATGACGGTCAGATTAGTATAAATGGATGCAAAACATGAAGGGCCTGTATTATACATAAACCCTAATAACACCAAGGTAAAGTGTGTATTTCTAAACTAATTCCACCAAACCTTCTCTATGTAGTCCCAAACCTTAAAATTCTACCTATCCTTCTTAGTATCTCTTGCCTTGTATTAATCCCAGTGAACTAACACTGAATTCCTATGAAACAAGACCCTCTTTTTCTTCAGGACATATGGAAATTTAAGGCTCCAGGACTGTGATCCTTTTAAACAGGCCAGCATTTACAAACTATTCTAAAAACTATGGAAAGCACTTCCTGCACTGGGCCCTCATTCCATAGTATGGTGGAATGTACCATATGTATGAATAATATACCAGTCAAAGCACAAGTTACCCCAGAGCAGAGGAATGGTACAGACCTCTAGGTTCTATTTAGGCCCATGTTAAAGTCTTCAGAGGAACTTATGTGGTATAGATGGGGCTTACACATGCGTAAAAATTTAACCTAAGTATCTGACAAGTGGACCACAAAGAATCAGCAAAGTGAATGACAAGATATAGCCACTAAGTCACATAGTAGATGAATGGAGGATAAAGGTTAGTCAGAGTTCCTCATTAGACAATCTGATACTAGACCTTGAGTCATATTACAACTCTTTGTAACAGTCCAGTATCCATAAAATAGTTTGGACACACTTTTTAACTCCTAAGCCAGGGATCGGCAACCTTTGGCACACTGGCCACGGTTCGCCGTTTCAGGTCAATGGGGTCTGCGGGAAGCGGTGGCCAGCACATCCCTCGGTCTGCGCTGCTTCCCGCAGCCCCCATTGACCTGGAGTGGCAATGAGATTGGCCAAACGTGCGGACGCGGCAGGTAAACAAACTTGCCCGGCCTGCCAGGGGGCTTACCCTGGCGGGCCGCTGGCCAAAGTTTGCCGATACCTGTCCTAAGCAATTTGCTGTTGAAATTGATTATTCATTTCAGCCCCACCCAGTCAAACATCCCCAGGATTAGCTGACAAGTAATGGAGAGATAGTGCTTGTTCATTTGTGAACAATTTCAGCTGTGGTCTTTCTGCTGATTTTATGAAAAAGGTGAAAAAGTCTTTCTCCCCTGGAGAAGTTTCATACATTTTTGCTATAAATGTTATACTCTAAATGAAAGGGAGAGAGAATTCCCCCGCCCCCCAGAGTCCTATATAAGCTAATGAAAAAATTTTGCATGCTGAAAAAAATATTGACTAGAAACTTTTCATTTAAAAGGAAGGCATAATTTAATTAGGATTTCATAGGGTGAGATTTGGCAGCCTTGGTCTGAACAAAGAGCACCATACTTTATTTATTTCAGTGAAACTGCCTCTGAAGTAAGGTACTGCTCAAAAAGTAAGGGTTACAAAATCCTCCAAACTTCATAAAGGCCTAGACTGTGACTCAAACTATGAGCTCATGCAAGGGAGTCAGAATCCTCCCCCACTCTCCTTTCACCTCTACATGTCCCTGAATCTGGGCCCCTAGTAGTATATGGGACTAGTTGTCAACTTCCTCCTTGGAGCAGGTGGGTGGAGAGGGGCTTGGAATGTTCTGAGCTTTCATTCCATCCCCTTAACTTGCTGGCTAGAGTAGCTGAGCCAACCCAGGATGAATAACAATTTGTAGATGAGGTAGGCCAGCTGTGAATAAGAATAAAGAAGGAGAGGAATTGTCTCAGTGCTATGTGGGAGGCAGTGTTTCCTAGTGGATAGAGCACTGAGCTGTGATCCTCTGCTCTGCCACAGACTTGTGACTGTAGCAAGTAACTTCATCTCTGTGCCTCAGTGTCCTCATCTTTAATATGGGGATAATGATACTGTCCTCTTTGTATAGTGCATTGAGATCTACTGATGAAAAGCACCATCTAAGAGGTAGGTATTATTATTATTTATTTTTATTTTTATTTTGTTAAGTTGAGTTTTCCATCATAAAAATCACACAGATCTTAGTAAACCAAAATGATAATTAAATATCTACTACTAGCAAGTGAATGGTATTACTAGTATTTGCTAGGCTCTTGTAGTTAACAGTAATGACTATGGTGGGCAGTTTGGGAGGCATGCCCATGCATGAGCAATCAACATGTTGTTTTGTATCTCGGAAAGAGCAGCTGTAAGAGTACTTCTCATATTTCTATCGAAGGTTTATATAGTGCCCATCACAGTAGGCCAAGATTTTTTTTTAAGGGGCTTAAAATTAAGCTCCTATATCCATGTTTAGGTACTAATGGGCAGGTTCACAAAGGCACCTAACTGCCCCATTAGGTGCCTAGTTCAAACATTTAGGCACCACTGACCTTCTCAACTCGTTTACTCAGCTGTCACCTAATCCCATAGGCTCCTAATTTCCCATAGATGCCTTAGTTTCGACCAGTGGGCATGCACAAAGCTGCATAAGTCCCGAAGCCTCTTCACAGCTAAGGAGCTGTTTGGAGGATTAACCTCTGGTGGGATTCTCAAATTGCTCCCCTGGCTACCTTCCAACTATGGCCTGAACTATTCGGTGTACTCTAAGCATGCCTAAATCACACATACTAGGCCAATCATTAGGGCACTCACTTGGGGCATGTGAAACCCAAGATCAGATCCTTGCTCTGCTTGATGTGGATCAGGGATTTGAATCTGACTCTTTCACATTTCAAGTGAGTGCTCTAACCTACCATGAGCCAGGTACAATACATACTTTAGCTGCTCCATAAGGAGGGATCCCATTTCTTGTCATGACTACTACAGTGTATGCTACTGTGTACATATGGTGGGATTTTTCAAAACTTCTCAGTGTTGACCTAACAGTCAGTGACTTTAAAAGGAGCAAAATTAGACCCACATTGAATATTTTTGAATTTAAGTCCCATTCTTAGTGTATTAAGTCAGTGTACAGAGGCTAGTATTATTAGATTTTTATTTGGCGTGAGGAAGGCAAACATTTGATTACAAATATGTTCAGATCCCAACAAGAGATTTACCTAGTGAACAGTTAGATGACTTAAGGTTAAATCCCAAACTTCCGTGGAGGTCCTTGTACTGTATCTGAAAGCTAAAGAACTTATAGGCCAAAGTCCTTCAAATACAAATCTAGATATCTTCTATACTATATTATATCTCCCCCTAGCTTTCCACTTGGATTCTCACAGCATATACCAATTGTCCACCCCAGTAGCAGATACTTGGATACTCTGGTGCCTCTCCTGTTGTCCAACAGCACAGGTTGACATCTGAATGTCAGCTAGTGTACCACTTTCTTGTGGAAGTCTTCTGTTACAATGGACAATCTACTTTATATCCCTGCGAGAGCTGGCTTCTTGTGTAGGTCATTGTTTATTCCCTAACATTCCTACTAAAGATGTGCAAGCTTAATATATTTCTACCATTTACTGGGTTTGCTGAATCACAAAGAACATGCACATGTTTTATGAACTCTAGTGTGGGTTACTGTGCACAGAAATGAAAACAATATATGTTATCTCCACAGTCAGCTGTCAGCAAAAAGATGGGGGGGGGAAGCTATAAATGTCTCTTCTATTGTTTTATTATGGTTCTCCTAGGAGTCAAATGCCAATGATTTACCTTCTTACACTTTGTAAAGCAATAACCTTGGGTGGTGTTAAAGAAGCTGTTTCCCAAGGTGCGGTTTATGAATGACTATCATCGAGCAGAAAATATAATACTATAATGCTAGACTTCTACTTTAAATATTGTATGTTAAAACTTACCAAATATATATTGTGCAGCCATGGTAACAGATAAAGTTAAAGCTAATACTGGCTTTCTAATATAAGCCTTTCCAGGATCCTCGGCAGGTAGTGGTAGAGGAATTATGTAGGAGCAAAGAAGTAAGTTAAAAATCCCCAGAGAGTACTTCTGCAGAATGATCTCGTGTGGAGGACCAGTGAGATCCATAAGGTCCATGATTCCTGAAGAGTCTGTCAACTTCAATAAGTCAGGGCTGAAATAGAGGTTTCTGTCTTATTATTGGTATTCCTATAGCTCCTTGGAACTCTAGTCATGAATCAGGACTCCATTGTGCTAGGTGATGTACAAACATGAAACAAAAAAGACATTCCTGGCCCCAAAGAACTTTCAGTCTAAGCATCAGACAAGAGACAACAAATGGGTCTGGACAGACATAGGAGGGAGTAAATGGAAACTGTGAGACAATATTGGTTAGTGTGATCAGCAGTGGTATCAGCACACCAGTGGCCCTTACTGCAAAGGAGAGTTTTCATAGAATCATAGACTATCAGGGTTGGAAGAGCCCTCAGGAGGTCATCTAGTCCAATCTCCTGCTCAAGCAGGACAAACACCAACTAAATCATCCCAGACAAGGCTTTGTCAAGCCAGGCCTTAAAAACCTCTAAAATAATGAAGATAATGAGATTTTTGAAGATAATGAGATAGCTTTGTGGATGTTTATGGGGAGGTCCTCTGAAGTGTGAGGTGCAGGAGTAAAGATCTCTGACCCAATGGTTCACCCTCTGATCGGAGTTGGGCAACTAGCAGGAAATCCTGCTTATGGGACCTATCCTGACTCATTACTATAGTATCCTATAGCTACTTGGGTTATATGGGGGAGTCAATGTTTTTTTTTTTATAAACTGATTTTAAAATCCAAATAGAGGGAATGGGAAGGGAGGAGGAATGCTTGTAAGAGATTTATCCCATATGAATACTGTAGGGATGACAAGCTAAAATTTTAGTTTTACCTTTTGCCTAAATTGTGTCACTGCAGTGTTTATGGTGATCAGTCTGTGAATATTATGATCACATGAATTATCTACAAATAACAAATCTTTATATTTTAATGGTAACCACAGTGTAGATTATAGGATTTTGCTTTAATTTATTTATTTATTTATTTACTGATCTTTCTCAGGACCTTAACACTTTAAATACAAATAACTTTAGTAATACTGAGAAGTCTTAGGCCTTTTTTTTTAAGAAGGAAATTTAGAGAAAAATCTCCATACACAGTTAAGAAGGTAAATAGTGATCGATTAACTAAAGCCAATGTTATTACAGCAAAGGGTCAGATAATGATTTTTTGAACTGTATGTTGGAAGGTTGCCCTATGCCTTTGTGAATGGGGGAGGAAAGCAGCTGCCAATCTCCATAGACTTATGCAGTCTTGGGGGAAGGTAGCAAGCAGTGAGTGGACCCTCCAAAGAGAGGGTTGGTGAGATCCTGCACTGCCTGCACATAGCAAGCCTGTAAACTAGCCATGACCCTAGTGCAGGGGTGGGCAAACTTTTTGGGCTGAATGCCACATCTGGGTGGGGAAATTGTATGCAGGGCCGGGGCAGGTGGTTGGGGTGCAGGAGGGAGTGCGGGGTATGGGAGGGGGTGCGGTGTGCAGGAACGGGCTCAGGGCAAGGGATTGGGGCAGAGGAGGGGTGTGGGATGTATGAGGGGGCTCAGGGCAGGGGTGCAGGAGGGGTGTGGGGTAAAAAAGGGGGCTCAGGGCAGGTAGTTAGGGTTCAGGAGGAGTGCGAGGTACAGGCAGGGAGTTTGGGGGCGGGGTGCAGGAGGGGTTCGGGATGCAGGCTCTGGCCACACAGCGGCTCCAGGGTGGCAACGGCGTGCACCGGGGCCAGGGCAGGCTCCCTGCATGCTGCCCTGGCTCCACGCCACGCTGCTCCGGGAAGCAGTCAGAACCATGTTCCTGCGCAGCCCCTGGGGGAGGAGGGGGCACAGGGCTCTGTGCGCTTCCCTGTCCACGCATCCAGGTACCTCCCCCGAAGCTCTCATTGGTTGCGGTTCACGGTTCACGGCCAATGGGAGCTGCGGGGGGGTGGTGCCTGGAGGCAAGGGCAAAGCACAGAGCCCTCTGCCCCCACCCACCCCAGGTGCCCCAGGGATGTGGTGCCGGCCGCTTCTCAGAGCGGCGTGGGGCCTGCAGCACCCCAGGGGGCAATCCCGTGGGCCAGATCCAAAGCCCTGGGGGGCCGGATCCAGGCAGTGGTTTGCCTACCCCTGCCCTAGTGGAAGCAGCAGAAGCCTTGGTGGCAGTCATCACCACATCTGCAAACTAATGTGGATCCTCCTAAAAAATGCGGGACCTATGGCCATTATTTTCACCGACCTTAAAGTATAAAACTAGCTGACTGTGGTGTGGAAACTGTGATTAAATTATGTTTAGGAAAAGCCTAATTTCTTGAGAAAAATCAGTTATAGGCTTTGAGCCTTTGTGCTGTTTGTTTCCTTGGCTACTTTTTCAAAGCAAAGAGTTAGAAATGTACATTGTTTATTAATGAAACAGAGAAACTTCTTGTCAGTTCTCTTAAATCAAAGCTCGCTCTGCTTCTAACTTAGTCATTCATTAGTCATGAGACAGCTTATATCTTTGATGGAAGTAAATCACATTTTCTTAGGAAAGTTTGGATTACATTATATAAAGTATCTCTGCCAATAGGTGTAAATTTAGGGGAATGTTTTTTTTTTCTCAGTTTATTGTACAGCTTCTCTAACAGAAGGAGGCAGAAGTGTATGTGAAGGGGACTGTGGTGGGAGAGGAAGCCTTCTGATCACATTTTCCCTTTCTTTTGTCATCTATGATGACTCAGAAGTTTCACGTTCGTCTGTTACACTTCCTTCCTTACCCTGTTGCCTTCATATAGGGGACATCTTTCAGAGTCAGAAAGAGAGAGGAGGGAGATGAAAAAGGCCACTTTAAAGAGTCAAATTATAGAGGTAGAGCTGAAAGCCTGGCCTATAGTAATGGTTACCTCATGCTTTTCATTTTCGCTGTTTTGTAAAACTTTGCCAACCTTAAACTGTTATGGCTGTTTTTGGCTGTAATGGCACAAATTTTCAGTGTCTGTTGTCTGCTGGGTTTTTTTTTCTAATTTCAGAGTAAACAGTCATTTCTGAGAACAAAGTTAGGTGAAAACACATGGTTTTTCTCATGTTAAAGGATTCTCACAATCATTTCACTGGAAAGCTCCAGCACCTCTATGCTTTGGAGCAGGGATCTGAAATTTGGCAAAGGATGCCAGAGATGTGCTTTTTGCCATTCCTGTGAAAATCCACAGAAAATCTGTAGTACACCTCTGCAAAGCACAGTTCACATGTGCTCAGCAGAGTTTGGAGTGGCTATTGGTATTCTAGAAATAATAAAAAATCATCATCATCATGTCAAGAGAGACACACAGATATAGTATTGGGCCTTTATGAGTGACCAGAAGGTGAGAATAACGAATCACAAGAATCCTAAAAATTATGAAGGATGTGGAACAGAATCTGGGGTAAGTTTTTTTGAATAATATGAGTGACTCCCATAGATTTTAATAGGAATTATTAATATCTTCTGTTCAAAGGGTGGGGGCAGAAGTGAGCAGAGGAGAAATAGAGAATATGGTCCTTTCTAATCCCTCTGTTGCCAATTCTCATGATATTACACTGTCTCATAATATTTATTGTCTTTCTTAAAGCCCCAGTTCCTGAAGTCGTGCTTATTATGTAAGAATATCAGCAGTCATTTAGAAAATAAATAAGTTCCTACCCCTCATGGTTCCAGGGAAAGACTTGATATAACATGATCCCTAAATGTTCAAAAACCAGAGGGCAAGTAACAATAACTCAACAAATGTTATTTTTTAAATCTCACAATGAAGCCAATTTCATTACTTTGGGGGGCTCTGAATCATGGTTTTTGAATATTTAGGGTTGGCAATACTGTAATCCTAAAGAAAAAAATCAACTTTTTTTCAGTTCATTCATAGGATGCATGATTTTCACACATATGTTGTATCATATTGTTTTTTGATACACTGCAACATTCAAGACATTTCAGTACAGGATGTGATAATGACAGATTATGACTCAGGAGCAAATTATTGTATATTAAATATATAACATAAAAGATAATAGTTTGTATTTTGTCAGATTTTGCATATAAATTGTCACTGTCTTCATAGCACTAAGACTGTGAGACTCTCATTGGTCAATGATCTCTTCTTTGGTGCAGCATTTCTGTAATGAGACAGTGAGTGGGAAAAAGAAAGTAGGCACCAACTGGTAGGTTGGTCTTAGTTTTCTTTTGGTATCTCTTTTTTTATGCATACCAATATTAAGTCAGAACCTCAGCTGGTAAAAATCAGCATAGTGCAATTTATCAGAGGGGTAGCCGTGTTAGTCTGTATCCACAAAAACAATGAGGAGTACGGTGGCACCTTAAAGACTAACAGATTTATTTGGGCATAAGCTTTCATGGGTAAAAAACCCACTTCTTCAGATGCATGGAGTGAAAATTTCAGATACAGTAACCTACAATCTAAGGCTTTGGCTCTCTGGATCGGGAAGAGCAATGATCAGTCTTTAGCTGCAGCTTTCAGACTGGAGCAGGCAGCAAACAGTCTGGGGCTTTGGCCTTCTGGGCTGCTGCCAAGCAATAAGCCACAGGCAAGGTACAGGCCTTCTAGCCTATAGTGAGTAGGCTTCAACCTTGAAGGGGAGGGGGTTGGCAGAGGGTAGGGGGGGCAGGCCCACCCTACTCCACCAGGTCCCAATCCCAGGCTCTAATAGTGGTAGGTAGTCCCACCACAAGGTCAGCGGGGAAGTCACCAAAAAATGCTGACTTGTTTTCTGGCCACATAACCAGATTAATGTCTAGATCCCCTTGGCTACTTCCTACCACCCTTCCTTGGCATGTAGTTCTGTAGTTCCCAGTATTGTTGGGGTAAATGGCGGGTGTTTTTTCCAGCAACTCCTCTCTACAGTTGGTCTCCTCTGGAGGCAGGGCGCTGGACAGCTTGGTCTCTGGTCTGGAGTTGTACAGCGAGGCAGAGACATCTTCCTCCTTCAATGACTGCAACCCAACTGAGGTGCATGGCCTCCCTCTTATACTTCCTGTCCCAGCCCTCCACTTCTGGCATGGGAGGACGGGCCTAGCTTGGCTCCACCCAGCAGGGACTTTGGGGCAGTTCCTCCTCATCAGGGTAAGTGGGAGGCCACTCTGCCCTCACTACAAGTACAGCATGTAATGGAATGCATTTTATAAATCCCAAAATAAACAAACAAATAGATGTAAGGGGTTTTCACTGTTGCTAAATTAATCCCAAACAGTAAGGGCCAAATTCTTGTTGATGTAACTTATGACAGCAGAGAATTTTGTCCTTCTGTAAGGAATTGGGCAACAGTTTCTATAAGTGAATAATATAATCAGTATATAAAGCTCTCATGCACATGTTTCAATAGTTCAATATTTTAAGAAATGCAAAGCTAGAGATGAGTCAATTAGCAGACTGATTCTCTATTCATTGCACATCTTTTCCTTGTGTGTGTGTGTGTAAAAATACCAAAGAAACCCACCACAGTAGCATTTAACTTCAAATAAAAGAACTACACAAAAATGAGGAGGCTAGTTAAAGGAAACTAAAGGGAACAATCAAAAGAGTTAATTGCCTGCATGATGCATGAAAACTCTTTAAAAAACACCATTATAAGGGCTCAAACAAAATGTGTGCACCAAACAAAATAAATGATAATAATAATTAATAATTAATAATTAATAATTAATAAATAATTAATAACAAAGTAAGATGATCAAAAATGTCCTGATGGCTAAACAACAGAGTAAAAGAGGTCATTAGCGACAAAAAGACATCTTTTAAAAAATGGAAGAGAAATTCTGCTGAGGAAAATAGAAAGGATAAATTCTAGCAAGGGCAAAAAAAGAATTTGAAGAACAGTTAGCAAGAGATAAAAAACAAACAGCATTTTTTAAACTACATCAGAAGCAGGAAACCTGCCAAACAATCAATGGGGTTACTGGATGACTGAGTTGCTAAAGGAGCACTCAAGGAAGACAAGGCCATTGACGAGAAGCTAAATAAATTCATTGCATCTGCTTTCACTGCAGAGAATGTGATGGAGATTCCCACACCTGAGCCATTCTTTTTAGGTGACAAATTTGAGGAACTGTCCTTGTTTGAGGTATCAGTAGAGGAAGTTTTGGAACAAATTGATAAATTAAACAATAATTCACCCAAGAGTTCTGAAATTGGAGAACTACAAAATGTGGTATGTAACCTGTTGCTTAAATCAACCTCTGTACAGCATGACTAACAGATAGCTAATATAATGCCCATTTTTTAAAAAGGCTCCAGGGGCATCCTGGCAATTACAGGCTGTTAAGCCTAACTTCAGTATAAGACAAAATGTTTGAAACTATAGTAAAAAACAGAAATACCAGACACAGAGATGAACAAAATATATTGTGGGAGCATCAACACAGCTTTTGTAAATGGAAATCATGCCTCACCAATCAAGTAGAATGTGCTGAGGGCATCAACAAACACGTGGACAAAGGTGATCCATTGCACCGGACCTTCAGAAAGTCTTTGACAAGGTCCCTCACCAAAGGCTCTTAAGCAAAGTAGGAAGTCATGCGATAAGAAGGAAGGCATTCTCATGGATCATTAACCGGTTAAAATATAGAAAACAAAGGGTAGGAATAAATGATCAGTTTTGACAGTGGAGAGAGATTAACAGCAGTGTCCAAGGATCTGTACTGGGACTTGTGCTGTTCAACATATTCATAAATGATCTGGCAAAAGGGGTAAACAATGACATGGCAAATACTAAATTACTCAAGATAGGTTGAAAGCTGACTATAAAGCATTATATAAGGGCTCTCACAAAACTGGGTGACTGGGCAACAAAATGGCAGATGAAATTCAATGTAGATAAATGCAAAGTAATGCACATCAGAAAACATAATCCTAACTATACATACAAAATTATGGGATCCAAATTAGCTGTTAGCACTCAAGAAAGAGATATTGGAGTCATCATGGATTGTTTTCTGAAAATATCTGCTTAGTGTGGAGCTGCAGTCAAAAAAAGTTAACAATGTTAGGAACCATTAGGAAAGGGATAGATAAAAAAAGATCATAATGCCACTATATAAATCTATGGTACGTCCACATCTTTAATACTGTGTGCCTTTCTGGTTGCCCCAACTCAAAAGAGATATATCAGAATTGGAAAAAGTAAGGAAAAAGGCAACAAAAATGTTTAGGGGTATGAAACAGCTTCCATATAAGGAGAGTTTAAGAAGACTGGGACTGTTCAGTGTGGAAAAGAGATGACTGAGAAGAGATATGGTAGAGGTCTATAAATTCATGAATTGTGTGGAGAAAGTGAATAAGGAAATGTTATTTACCCCTTCATATAACATATAACCAGAGGTGTCATAAATATAAAGGGAAGGGTAAACCCCTTTAAAATCCCTCCTGGCCAGAGGAAAAATCCTCTCACCTGTAAAGGGTTAAGAAGCTAAAGGTAACCTTGCTGGCACCTAACCAAAATGACCAATGAGGAGACAAGATACTTTCAAAAGCTGGGAGGAGGGAGAAAAACAAAGGGTCTGTGTCTGTCTGTGTGATGCTTTTGCCGGAGACAGAACAGGAATGGAGTCTTAGGACTTAGTAAGTAATCTAGCTAGATATGTGTTAGATTATGATTTCTTTAAATGGCTGAGAAAATAGCTGTGCTGAATAGAATGAATATTCCTGTCTGTGTGTCTTTTTTGTAACTTAAGGTTTTGCCTAGAGGGATACTCTATGTTTTGAATCTAATTACCCTGTAAGGTATTTACCATCCTGATTTTACAGAGATGATTCTTTTTTACTTCTATTAAAAGTCTTCTTGTAAGGAAACTGAATGCTTTTTCATTGTTCTAAGATCCAAGAGTTTGGGTCTGTGGTCACCAATGCAAATTGGTGAGGATTTTTACCAAACCTTTCCCAGGAAGTGGGGTGCAAGGATTGGGAGGATTTTGGGGGGAAAGACGTGTCCAAACTACATTTTCTCAGGAACCCAGATAAAGTTTGGTGGTGGCAGTGGAAGTCCAGGGGCAAAAGGGTAAAATAGTTTGTACTTGGGGAAGTTTTAACCTAAGCTGGTAAAAGTAAGCTTAGGAGGTTTTCATGAAGGTCCCCACATCTGTACCCTAGAGTTCAGAGTGGGGAAGGAACCTTGAAAAGGGGTCACCCAGTGAAATTAACAGGGAGAAGGTTTAAAACAAACATAAGGAAATGGTTCTTCGCACAACACACAGTGAACCTGTGGAACTCATTGTTAGGGAATGTGAAGGCCAACAGCATAACTGGTTCAATAAGAATTAGATAAGTTCATGGAGGGCAGGTCCATCAATAGCTATTAGCCAGGATAGTCAGGGAATCAGTCCCATGCTCTGGGTGTCACTAAACATCTGACTGCCAGAAACTGGGAGTGGATGACAGCGAGGGTGGATAACTTTATAAAGTTCCTTGTTCTGTTCACTGCCTAAGAAGAATCTGGCATGGGCCACTGTTGGAAGACGGGATACTGGACTAGATGGGCCATTGGTCAGACTCAGTGTGACCAGTCTTATGTTCTTATACTACCTAGTGTAGTCAATGGGAGGTTTAGGTGCCCATGGAATACAGGATTAGGCCACAAGTTTGGGAACTAAAAGTTTTCCTCCTAATAGAAAAGAAGAGTACACATAGAAGCATATGAGTGGGATAGATATTTATGCTACTGAAGTCAAACCCTGATAATTAGGATCAATGTCATAATTTTTAAGGTGAGAAAACCTCAGAAATGTAGACTTTGGGTTTTGACAGTGTCTGAAAGTTTGGATGGTTATGTGAAGCTTACCTAGGAGTCTAACATCTGTGAAATTGGACGGGAAATCAATGAAGACAGGCTTTAAGAGACTTCCAGCAGTTCAGCTACTACTCCTAAACAGTGATCCCTGTCAGATTACATATGGAAACTTAGAGACAAATCATATTTAACTAAACATTTTAGTACCTCAAACAGATTTAAGCCAAATTTAATTCTAAAAGCAGACAAAGGTTAAAGAAGTTATATTTTATCTCAAGTGGTTCACTGATCCCAAAAGATAGCAATTCTGAGAATTATACTGTGACATCAGAAACAGTTTTTGGAGAACTATTGTTACAATTATAGAATCATAGAATGATAGAATATCAGCATTGGAAGAGATCTCAGGAGGTCATCTTGTCCAACCCCCTTCTCAAAGTAGGACCAACACCAACTAAATCATCCCAGCCAAGGCTTTGTCAAGCCGGGCCTTAAAAATCTCTAAGGATGGACATTCCACCACCTCCCTAGGTAACCCATTTTAGTGCTTCACCACCCTCCTAGTGAAAGTGTTTCCTAATGTCCAACCTAGACCTCCCCCACTGCAACTTGAGACCATTGCTTCTTGTTCTGTCATCTGCCACCACTGAGAACAGCCTAGCTCCATCCTCTTTGGAACACCACTTCAGGTAGTTGAAGGCTACTATCAAATCCCCCCTCACTGTTCCCTTCTGCAGACTAAATAACCCCAGTTCCCTCAGCCTCTCCTTGTAAGTCATGTGCCCCAGCCCCCTAATAATTTTTGTTGCCCTCTGCTGAACTATCTCCAATTTGTCCACATCCCTTCTGTAGTGAGGGGACCAAAACTGGACGCAATACTCCAGGTGTGGCCTCACCAGTGCCAAATAGAGGAGAATAATCACTTCCCTTGATCTGCTGGCAATGCTCCTACTAATACAGCCCAATATGCCATTGGCCTTCTTGGCAGCGAGGGCACATTGCTGACTCATATCCAGCTTCTCATCCACTGTAATCCCCAGGTCCTTTTCTGCAGAACTGCTGCTTAGTCAGTCGGTCCCCAACCTGTAGCGGTGCATGGGATTCATCCTTCCTAAGTGCAGGACTCTGCACTTGTCCTTGTTGAACCTCATCAGATTTATTTTGGCCCAATGCTCCAATTTGTCTAGGTCACTCTGGACCCTATCCCTATCCTCCAGCGTATCTACCTCTCCCCCCAGTTCAGTGTCATCTGCGAACTTGCTGAGGGCACAATTAATCTCATCATCCAGATCATTGATAAGGATGTTGAACAAAACTGGCCCCAGGACCAGCCCCTGGGGCACTCTGCTTGATACCGGCTGCCAACTAGACATCGAGCTGTTGATAACTACCCATTGAGCCCGACAATCTAGCCAGCTTTTTATCCACCTTATAGTCCATTCATACAATCCATACTTTTTTTACTTGCAGGCAAGAATAGTGTGGGAGACTGTATCAAAAGCTCTGCTAAAGTAAAGATATATCACATCCACCACTTTCCCCATATCCACAAAGCCAAAGACTGTGGCATCAGAAACAGTCTTTGGCTTAAATTGTAACAATAGTTTACCAAAGTCTCTCTTCTAGTACTGGCCATTCTGGGAACTCTGGCATACAATTTAGTCTTCAAAAGTTTCAGAGTAGTAGCTGTGTTAGTCTGTATTCTCAAAAAGAAAAGGAGGACTTGTGGCTTGGTTAGTCTCTAAGATGCCACAAGTACTCCTTTTCTTTTTAGTCTTCAAAGTGTCTGTATGAACTGAGAGCAAGTTCTTTGGGAACTGAAAGTGAATTGGTCATTATTATTGTGTCTAATAATTTATTTCTGTTTAGTTATAAGTAATGTTTTATAACTAGTGAATATTTTTTTTTAATACTGAGTGTTCAATAAACATACTTTAATCTGTTCCCTGGAATATCCAGATGGCAAAATCTCCAACTTTTGTGAAGTAGTTAACAAAATAAGTCAGGAAAATGTTTTGCAAGAATCAATAGCAAGTATTAAAAATATGTGAATTAGTTTCTCTATTTATCCTTCAAAGATCACAAAGTCCAAAAACATTTCTATTAACTCATGTTAAAATAAGGTTTTAGCACTGGAAAGCTGACTGGCTGATATGCACTGTAATACAATTTTCAGAAGTAAATCATATGAATGTAATCTTTTTTTAAAGAATGTTACACCCTGATAGCCGAATTTATTCTTTAGGGCTGAAATCCTGGCTCAATTGAAATCAATAGGAGTTCTGCCTTTGACTTTAGTGGATTCAGGATTTCACCTTAGGTGTTTCAGCTCCAGCAAACCAGACAGCCCACTACTGCAGCATTTCAAATGTATATTCCATTCTTCATTGTGTTAAGACCCACAGACCCATTACAACAGGTACTTCAGCCTGCTTGCATTTTTGGGACAGAACGCGACCTGTCAGTCACTTGCAGCAGGAGAATTTTTCTAATTCTGCACTGTGATCCCCATGGCTGGAGTGCTGTACCTGTGCATAGCCAAAAGGAACTCCACATGGCTTTAGAAACTTGCCCACATGAATCACAGTATAGGTCTGGGGACTTAGGGGTTACCAATTCACAAAAGTTGTGCTGCTTTAAATATATCAGTCTAGTTAACATAGTACAACTCCCCAAGACTGGGCACAGTTATATTGTTATGAAAGTATCTGATAGTGGTATAGCTTATCCCCTTTCCATGTGGGAATGCATTTTACCAGTATAATACTCCTTTACAATGGTATAACTGGATCCACACTAGCGATTGTACTAGTATAACTACTCTGTTTTTTTAAAAAAAGAACACCCATAACTAAAATAGTTAAATTAGTACAAAAACTGTGCATAGACCTGGCCTTAGTTACCACATATTAAGATAATGAATGAAGATAATGAAGTCCTGATGCAGTAGTGTTGACAGTGTAACTGACACTGTTTTCTGCATGCCTTGGCAGTTTAGCTAGGAAGATGATGTTTGTAACTGATGAGGGATCAGAGATTGCAGGATGCAAAAA
Organism: Lepidochelys olivacea; assembly: GCF_965140295.1. Classification (NCBI taxonomy): domain Eukaryota; kingdom Metazoa; phylum Chordata; order Testudines; family Cheloniidae; genus Lepidochelys; species Lepidochelys olivacea. Next base: position 67,901,381 of record NC_140411.1, on the reverse strand, counting down.
AATGAGTACAGCTGAACCTTTCAAGAATTTGTGAATAATCACATTAACATAAATATTTAGGCATGTTCTGAAAAGATTTGTAATATTATTTCTAAACAAATATTATGGTGCACAAGTAATGTTTCCTAAAACCCTTATAGCAGGATTTAGTAGCTATTCAAACAAAGATGATGGTCTCAATGCAGACATGATTATACAGATTCCTAGATTCACAACATTCTATGAGCAGTATTCAGATTTCTAAATCCCCTCTATGTAGCTGATTTTAAAGACATTTTTCTCTGAACTCCTTTCCTACATTGTTATATTATGCAGAATCTATTAATGTGAATTTAATACTCATGAATGTTGCCAGCTGCACAACCCTAAAGACAGCGAACCAGATCCTCAGATGGTGTGAATTGGCACAGCTCCATTAATTGCAAAGGAGCTATGCTGGTTTTACACTAGATCTGACCCTCAGTTCTCTATTAATACAAGAACAGGCAGTGGCAATGCAAACTTCTGCACATCACTCAGCACATAATAATTTCTAGGGGCAGGAAAGTAGTTGACCTATCAGTCTTTTCCGTTAACCCTCTGCAATTTCTATCTCACATACCTTCCCTCCACTCCCCATGACAGGAGTGATAACACCTCTTCTAGTGCTGCAGAGCTTTTGGTACTGGTTTCAGAGTAGCAGCCGTATTAGTCTGTATCCTCAAAAAGAACAGAAGTACTTGTGGCACCTTAGGGACTAACACATTTATTAAAGCATAAGCTTTCGTGGGCTACAGCTCACTTCATCGGATGCATAGAATGGAACATAGAGTAAGAAGAGATATATATACATACAGAGAGGTGAAAGTTGCCATACAAACTGTAAGAGGCTAATTAATTAAGATGAGCTTTTATCAGCAGAAGAAAAAAACTTCTGTAGTGATAATCAAGAAGGCCCATATAGACAGTTGACAAGAAGGTGTGAGGATACTTAACATAGGGAAATAGATTCAATATGTGTAATAACTCAACCATTCCCAGTCTCTATTCAAACCCAAGTTAATGGTATCTAGTTTGCATATTAATTCAAGCTCAGCAGTTTCTCGTTGGAGTCTGTTTTTGAAGCTTTTCTGTTGCAAAATTGCCACCCTTAAATCTTTTACTGAGTGGCCAGAGAGGTTGAAGTGTTCTCCTATCGGTTTTTGAATGTTATGATTCCTGATGTCAGATTTGTGTCCATTTATTCTTTTGCATAAAGACTGTCTGGTTTGGCCAATGTACATGGCAGAGGGGCATTGCTGGCACATGATGGCATATATCACATTGGTAGATGTGCAGGTGAACGAGCCCCTGATGGCGTGGCTAATGTGACTAGGTCCTATGATGGTGTCACTTGAATAAATATGTGGACAGAGTTGGCATTGGGCTTTGTTGCAAGGACAGGTTCCTGAGTTAGTGTTTTTGTTGTGTGGTATGTGGTTGCTGGAGAGTATTTGCTTCAGGTTGGGGGTCTGTCTGTAAGTGAGGTCTGGTCTGTCTCCCAAGATCTGTGAGAGTGAGGGATCATTTTTCAGGATAGGTTGTAAATCTTTGATGATGCGCTGAAGAGGTTTTAGTTGGGGGCTGAAGGTGACAGCTACTGGCGTTCTGTTATTTTCTTTGTTGGGCCTGTCCTGTAGCAGGTGACCGATGAAGTGGGCTACAGCCCACAAAAGCTTATGCTCTAATAAATTTGTTAGTCTCTAAGGTGCCACAAGTACTCCTGCTCTTTTTTTTGGTACTGGTGTGACTCCTACTCTCTGCTGTTGCCTTGCCTCCTCATATGCTCTTCTCTCATCTCCTTCCCCATGTGTGAAAGTATGTATCACAATATACAGCATGCTGGTGCAAGGAGAAAGAGCATAATCTATAGGTAATGTGGCAACAGCAAAGACAGATGTCTGGCCTGAAAACATTAGCGATTCGCTCCTGGAGTAGCTCTCAAAAAAAGAGATTGTTGTAAATTAGAATTGCCCTTTATCAACAAAGGTGTGTCATTGATTACAGCTGCAGATGGTCTGTCACTGCGGGGATGTAGGGGTAAAAAGACCTGTGTTTCATTGGCCTAAGGTTATACAGACCTGATTCAGTTTGTATTCCTATTCAAACCTTGATTTCTCTGCTGAGATTACTAACAAGGGTGCCAATACAGTCGTTTTGTTTGATGTGGACACTAGTTCACTAGGTAATTGACTGAGACCATCAGCTAATTTTCTATGAACCACTGAGCAGACTTCAGGTGTTCTGAATGTTGCTTACATTCAATGTGGATCTGACATGTCTAAATATTTGCGGAGTAGTATCTACATATTTGTGTATCAGGCGATGCATAGAGGAATTACTTGTCTATTGAAATGGTATCTTGTGTTCCCACTGTGAGAGCACTGCAAACCAAACCTGACTCCCTTGCTCACCCCAAGGATGAAGCAACTATTTGGAGTAAACAAAAGATCCTGGAGCTTCATTACTTCTTTAGTTGACATTTTAGGCATATAATAGTTAATTTAGCTCGTCATTACAGATTTTTGATGGCTCCCTTTGAGCTATGGACAGCTGGACTGATGTTGACTACGGCCCCTGGCCTGACAGGTATAGAGAGATGAAAAACAGTCCTAGTAACATATTTAAACTCACAGACTCTAAGGCCAGAAGGGACCATCATGATCACGTAATTTCTCTAATGCAGTGTTTCCTAAACTTGGGACGCCGCTTGTTTAGGGAAAACCCCTGGCGGGCCTGGCCGGTTTGTTTACCAGTTGCGTCCGCAGGTTCGGCCGATCATGGCTCCCACTGGCCGCAGTTCGCTGCTCCAGGTCAATGAGGGCTGCGGGAAGTGGTGGCCAGTATGTCCCTCATCCCGCGCCGCTTCCCACAGCCCCCATTGGACTGCAACGGCAAACTGCAGCCAGTTGGAGCCATGATTGGCCAAACCTGCGGATGCGGCAGGTAAACAAGTTTGGGAAGCACTGCTCTAATGTTTGAGGCATATACAGAATCCATGGTGGGACACATTCCAGGGATACCCAGGGTTGTGAGCACCTCGCCACCGCCAGCGCTTAGTATGAGGAAGCCTCTTCTGTGCCTGCCAGGGGTCAGCTCCCGGATTAGATCAGCCACAGGCAACACAAACACTTCCCTCTCCACCCACCCACCATCCCTTTGCAAGTTATAGCAATAGATACATTCCACCCCTATACTCTCCAAGCATCTCTCTGACATGTCCAACCCCGGTTCCACTGGGCACTCACAGTATCCACAGATCTGCCTCTCCCAGAGGACTAGTACACAACAGTTTGGCAGTTTCACCTCAGACCACAGCTCAACTTAACACATGGCACTTAAATTATTTTGTTAGTGAAAACAGAAATAAGTTTATTTAACAAAGAATAGACATTCAAGAAGTAGCAAGTAGGACCCATAGAAACAAAATGGTTACATATGCAAAAAAGTCAGAACATGCATTGTAGAGCCTAAACTTAACTACCAAGAGTCCCTCTTGTCTAATAAGGTACTGTTTATCCAAATTCCTTCTTGCCTCATTTTTCAACCTGAAGGACTGAGACCCTCCTTTCATTAAACCAAGCCCCTTGGCATCTTGTCTTCCCAGATGAAGGATGCCAGGGCATCTCCCCTATATAAATTAGACCAGTTCTTTGTTCTTCCTTCGTAAACAGGGTTCCCACTCTGCTGTTCACCTCTTTCCATAAATGTCTTCTCCTGTAGTCCCTCAAATCACTTTATTAGCATTTGATTCAGCATGCAAATAGCTTTCCATTGTACACAGTGTTCTGCCAGGGAAACAAGTGTCTTCCTACCTCCTGTCTGGTGGAACCTGTTTTAAGGCATGCAATCTCTGGGTGACCTGACTTTAACTTCAGAATTACAGGCTTTAAGAACAGAATTACCAATTTATATATCCTTACATATCACCTGCACATACATGTCACACTGAGTATGACCATCACTGTGACATGGGCTTTGAGTAGAAACCTTATGTGACACTCTTTGTTGAATTAGCATGTAAATAGCAGACCCAGAGCTCTGTCTCTATTGGTATGTCTATGCTGCATCTGGCATTAAGCTTCCCAGACTGGGTAGACAGGCTCGCGCTAGCTCAGCTTGAGCTAGAGTACTAAAAATAATAGTTTGGATGGTCCAGTTCAGGCAGAAGATTGGGCTATCAAGCCTATCCAAACCCCTGGGTCTGAGTTTGGATGGCTAGTGCAAGCTGCTTCCCAAGCTGTATCTGCTATTTTTAGCATGCTAGTTCCAACCTGTCTACCGAAGCTGGGAGGCTCGCTCCCAGCTGTGTAGACATACCTTAACTTGCTGCGTGACCTTGGGCAAGTCATTTAACCTCTCTGCTCCTGTTCCTACCCAATGCCTGTCTTGTCTATTTAGAATATAAACTTTTTGGGCTCCAGGACTGTCTCTCTCACTTTATGTGTGTGCACAAATGCATAGCAAAATGGTGCCACAATCTCATTTCTAGTTGCTACTATAAGACAACTAATAATTACAATATTATACAGAGTGCACAGGATAACATACACAATGTATACATGTATGTACATTTATGTGTATGTATAATATCCACATTCCAAACATAATTTTTAAAGGAATATCTGACTAGCGTAGCAGAGATGGCATGTATTAAGATTTATAAAGATAAAGTGTATGCTTTTCCCTATCTTGAGTTATATCTGTTAGCCAGTACATATATGTTATGCACAGGCAAACCATATTAATCGTGCATTTACATTATGTCCAGTCTGTGGGCAGTTATATTAACACTTTTGCTCATTTATGTCAAGACATATATATATATATCCCACAATACTCTGCAAAGCAAAACATAGCTTTTGGGATTAGAAAATATAAAACCTGCCGAAGGCAAGATACATGAATGTTTTGCCCTGGTTCAAGCTTGAGGAGGTGCCTTCAGGCCTATTGGTACCTGGGATGTGATAACAAAGAGATATGGAAAGGTACAGAGCAACAAGTTAAGGAACTGATACAAACTAGTGGATCTTAGGCTGGATCTTAGGTGTTGTATAAAGTGCTTTTAGCTTGTAAAGGACCCTATTATGAATAGAAGTAATTTAGCGGGTGTATCTTTGAAGCACACCTACTGTGTAAAATGAACATGGTGTGAGATAAAAAAATATTTCCCAGAATGTGGGATATGAATGTCACCTTTTCATAAAGACTGTTCATTCTTTAGGCTATAAATTGGTTGACCTTGGTTAGTTGTTCTCTTGAACATCTTTTAGCATCAAACCACAAGTGTAGTCAATCAATCGGCTATACATTTTAATCAATATCACTGAGTGGTATTTGTCAAATCTGCAGAACAGCCTTCTTCTCTCATCTAATGCTGAGCCTTTAAAATCACACGGATAAGTTTGAGACTGGTTACTGGGGGCTTTTCTTTTCTATTATTATTTTTTGGTGTCATACAAAGCCTAAAAAGATTATTGTTCATTTTTTCATATTCATTATTCATTGAACTGTGCATGTAATATTTTTCCGTTTGGATTTATTTGAGATGGTACGAATCAATCCTGCCGGAGCTGTGGTGTCCACACTGCTATTTTTACTGTGCTAGCTTGAGCCCCACTACACATTTGTCTACTGGGCTGGGAGGCCTGCCCCCCAGCTGCAGTTTAGACATACGCAAAGTTAGTTATTACTCAGAGAGTGACTTGAGTTCTCCCCATAAGGCAGTTTAAAGATGGGTGAATGTCCCTCCCTTGGAATTCAGCCTCTTGATTTTTGAGACTAATAAAAATTAGTTTTTCTCGTACTTCATATTTTCACAATAGATGCAGTATTGACATCCGTACTCAATCCTTACTAGGGTAAAAGTCCAATAAAGGTAACAGTAATGAAACATTAAAATTCTATAATGCTGCACATGAAATTAAAGGATGTCAGGGTGCTTTGAAAGCCCATTTAATTATGTCTCTTAGCACACATGTTGTATTATTTTTTTGTGAGGTAGGTATTGTTCTATTGTCACTATCCAATGGATGGACAATAACTTAGTAGTTAAGACTTTGAAGAAGTTTTAGCTCTGGTTCTCAAAGCTTAACAAAATGTTACAAGAAAAAAGAATTATACCTTGAAATAGGCAGGTGCTGTTCGGTGCCATTTGACACTCAGTTAATAGTTTCTTATTTAGATTTTCATTATCTACGCAAAGGTTTAGTGGAACAGTTGCCAACTCTTGTTCAGAAGATGGAATTCATTACCTGCAGTGGCTTACTTGTATTGTTTTAGAGCTTTTGGGCCTGAATTTGCCACAGCCTACAGCTGTACACTGATTCCCACGTTACCCTTTACAAATGTAATTTTAAAGCATTACTTTAAAAGCTTTGGGAAGCCCCTGAGTCATTCTAGCCTGGTTTAATTCTTTCCCTATACAGTGCCTTTCATAAGAGTGTACCCCATAGCAGTAAACAAAATCTAATCAATAAAATCCACTGAAATTTGACCTCTTCCTCACCGTTAGACTTGTTTGATTTAAAAAAAAAATACTAAACAGAAAGGCAAATGCAATTTTGTGTGTTCCTTTATGATTGGCTGAGATTGTTGTGTATGTGTATAATATGTTAACAGTGCAATAGCTCTTTGATTGTACACCATCTATAGAAGGGGAACAATGTAATCATAAATGTACTTTTGGTTTTCATTTAATACCTGAATGCTCATGAAAAGGGGAGGCTGATAATACTGGATAGAGCCAGACAACATGCACGATTTGCCCACTGCAGTTTTACCACGCACTGCAGTCTGGCCAAAGCAGCAGCACCTGCTCTCCTTGTCTTGAACGTGAGCAGAGCCTACCATATGTATGAAAAAAATGCATGGTGAATTTGTGATGTGGAGAAAAAAAAGATCCACTAGAGAGATGGGACCACAGCAAGATAACTTCATTCATTCATTTTAACAAAGTGATAATACTTATGATAGGATTCACAAGAGGGCTTCAGAATGGCAACACTGAACACTTAGGTGGAATTCACAACCTTTAGTTAGGTGCCCAGGCTCCAAGTAAAAGGCATAGAGTGCTGGGCACCCAAGAATGGAATTCACAGAAGCTGAGTGGGCAGCTGCCTAAACTAGCCAATAGGAAATGATAAAGAGGGGGGTGTGGCCTAAGACCCACCTCTCAAAATGTGGGTCAGAAGGCAGCATCTGGCTCTGCATGGGACTCTCAGCCAGGAACCCGCCCCTCAAGTTGGACGCCTACCCCAGGTCAGTCCTTTTTAAAGAAAAAAAGCAAACGGGAGGCAGAAGTGGTGGTGCTCTCGCTTATAACTTTTGGACCACTGATTAGAGCACTCACCCAGAATGTGGGAGACACCCTCCCTTCAAATCCCCTCTTCTGCCTTATATGGAGAAGGAATTTGAATTTAGCATAGACTCATAAAATATCAGGGTTGGAAGGGACCTCAGGAGGTCATCTAATCCAATCCCCTGCTCAAAGCAGGACTAATCCCCAATTTTTGCCCCAGATCCCAAATGGCCCCCTCAAGGATTGAACTCACAACCCTGGGTTTAGCAGGCCAATGGTCAAACCACTGAGCTATCCCTCTCCCCCCCTCTGCAGAGGTCTCCCTCCACCCCCAAGAGTATGTCCTAACCACAGGTGTAATTTGGGGGAGCTAGGAGGTGTGCTGGTCCCCCAAAGTGCAAGCCTTGGGCAGGCATGGAAGCTGCCCTTCCTCCCCCCCAGTATAGAAGTCAAACTATGTCTATGGTGGTAGCCACTGGGCTATGGGGTATTAGTGGGTATGGCTCTCTCAATCTCTCCTGCTGAAGCTGTTCCACTGTGTATAAATAATTAGTCATTGGGCCAGAGAGAGAATTAAGAATAACTCTCTAGCCCAGTGGTTAGAACGCTCACTTGGGATGTGAAAGACCCAGCATATAGAGCATAAAGACCCAGCATATAAAGACCCCCCTGCTCCAATGAATATTTAATTAGTTATACACTATATTTACAATATTACAGTTGGCAAAAAAAAGTTTGCAAAATTTAAGCTGTGGTAAAAAACTAAACTCTAACTCTGACTCTTTCCAGAGCCTAAACCTTAGCTTAGCTTAAACCTAGATCTGCACCTGATTTTAGGCCTGGTCTATACTTAAAACTTATACAAGCATGACCATGTCAGTTAAGGGAGTGAAAAAACACATTCCCTAGAAACATACCTGGGCTGAGAAAATACACAGTGTATCTGTCAGCATAGCTAACATCATTCAGGGAGGTGGTGTTTACTGGCAGCAAAACTCTTTCTGCAGGTGTATGCAGTGTCAACCCCAGGGACTATGGCAGCACAGGGTCTGTAGTATAGACATAGACTTATCTTCCTTGGCCCATATCCAGTTAAACATCTTCCCTCTGTTGTCTTTAACTTTGTTTTCTTAAAGTATGAAGCATGAGAAACTCTGTTTACATGAAGACACTAAAATGTTCTTTACCATTTCAAATTACAACAGGCACTTTTCATCCAATTGCTGGTGGTAATCATCTTGTATAAGGGACACCATTTGTGATATTAGCATCATTAGAGCCCAAAGGAAGGGATTGCAGATCAGTTTTTTTTCCCCCTTCTTCTTTTGTAGTAATATAAATTATCAAAGGAAAACTTTACTGTTTAATTTTTAAACAAAGTCTTTAATTTTTAAGCATAAAAATTTCTATTCCAATAGCTAAAGCGGCATAAAAGCTAGATGGAAATTGGTTTTACAGTATCTTTTATATGAAGCCAGAGTTGCAGGCATCTTGCAGGCAAGTGACATAATTTGTAAGATGACTGCCTCAAACAGTTAGCTCAGAAATGTCAATTGTAAATAAACACTTCATTTTGAAATACAATTCAAAGTAAGTACATTATAATGTTTTTCTCCATATGAACTTTCAGATTGCCGTGCTGTGAAAAATGGGCCTAGTTTTCTTCAATTCATATTTTCAGTTCAACACTGCCTTCAAATGCATTGGGCCTGCGTTTTATTACCATATCATGCATCTCTCTATTTCATATACAGCAGTAGCTGCTTTCAGAGCTGTGCAGTGATGATTCACCCGCATGTTTGGGGGCAGGATTGTGCCCTCTAGGTCCAATTCTGAAAGGTCTTAAGTACAAATTAGCTTTATTAAAGAATAAGTTATATGAAAAACTCACTTGCAACACCCCCATAACCCTGCACAGAATTGATTTTAATCAACATTAATTACTCATCAGTTAATGGGACTCTTAGCTGATACCTTCTGGGGTTGAGTAAGTCCCAAATGGAGTGAAGAAAAGGGGGAGGATCTGGCACAAAATTCAAAGTGTACTTAGTCATCAGTGCAACATTTAAAAAAAATTTCAATAGGGACAGACACTAATATGGCAGATAACATATGCAGACACTGATCTTGGCATCATTACAAGGGTAATTCTTTTAACTCTTCTAATTTCTCCAGTCTGCTAGGCACTTGAATATTTTCCTTTTCTATTAGAGATACACAGTCTCTTGTATTCTTCAGAGCTAATGGGCTGAATCTTAAAGTCCTTACTCTGTCCTTATTGCTGCTGACTCTTAGGAGAGTTTTGCATGAGAAATGCTTTATTCTCATCGACGTCTCACTAGATCAGCACTTGGTTGGTTTAGGAACTAGTCCTAAACATAGTTGTTGGTATCAAAGACATTTTTTTATTATCTGAATTTGTGAATTGTGATTATGGTCATCATAATAAATCAAGCAGTTAATGGGTATATAGCCCAAATCACTGCCATTTATACTAATTGCAGGATTAATTCTCCAATAAAACACATATTTATATAAATACTGCTTACAGGCACCTAAGGAAGTGTTCAGCTTTCATCTAGACACCCTCTACACCCAGATCTTGCTTAAGTTCACCACCATTGTTTTTGATATTTCCAGATACCAGTTTGCTTTGCTCTCAACTTAAATTTTTAGAAGTGACTAGTGATTTTGAGTTCCCAAGCTGTCACGCATTTAACAGAGCCTGCTTTTCAGCTATGTTGAGCACCATTAAAAAGCAGATCCCTTTTAAGTTGTCTGAAGTTGGGGTCCCAACATTTGAGGCACTCTGGAAATTGAGGCCCTTGTGTATAGTTAGGGGTCATAGACTAATCACAAATTATGCTCATCTCCCTTCCTTTTATAGCACAAACTCTTTTGTAGTTCACTCCCTTCTCGTACTTGAAGCATTACCTCAACCAAGCTTTCAAATACACTAACCTGTATTTCCCCCACAAATCTCCTGTATGCCTGTGCAGCCATTTTTACAAACTTAGTGGTAGAAAGTTTTAATTTCTAGAAAATATCTCCAAACTGTTTAAGATCATTAGCATCAAGGGCAACGCACTCTCTCTCTCTCTTCAGATTAAAATTCTTATCACTGTACCCACAATAACCAACTCTGGCCTTTATGAAGTTGAGCTCACGATCTTCCCTCAGCCAGTCATCTACTCTCTAGTGCTCTTGTCTAGGTGCTCCACAGGTATGTTAGATACAATTAAAGTGTAAAAGGGATATAACTCTTCATAACTCAAGGCAAAAGTCAACAACTGATTGGTGAGAGTTAGAAAGAAGCTTCTCCTATGGGCCTAATTGTTCGTTACAGGATTAAGTACCTTCGTCTGAAGCATCTGGTATATATCACTGTCTAGGACAGGATAGGAGACTAGATGAACTTTTGCCTTTGTCTAATAACCCTACCATCTGCTTGCTACCCACCTGAATCTACTGCAGATCTTCTTTAGATCTATCTGATTCCTTCAAGCACAAAACAAGCCCACTTTCCAATATGCCAAGGTTCTAATTTTATTGCTTAAGTTAAAACAAACATTGCCCTCATTCCAAATACTCACCATCAGCCTTTTCCTTTCAACACCGATGACTCTACAATCATAAACTGCTTGTTTATAAACCCTCTCTGCCACTGCTACTCTGCTAAAATTTACTGGTTTAATAAATACTTGAGCATCATTAACCAGCTGCATCAACTTTAGCCTTTACACACTTTCCTTGTTACTCTCAGTTCAGATTTTTTTTTTAATTAAAAGATTTCCAATTTGTTTTACTTGTTTACTTCTAAAACCTCCTGGTTATTTTTATGTGCTTCCTTCTGCATTCCTCTTTTAAAAATGAAGGATTCTTCCCAGGCCCATATGGGGAAATTCATGTCTTCCAGGTCCAAAAATATTTTTCCCACCAATTAGGCAAGTTTACAGCAGTTTAACACATCCCCAATTATGATTGTTAAGACAAATCCTTAAACCAGTTACAAATCATTCAGATCAAATAGTCTCAATAGCAGCTTAAAAGGTAAAAAAAATCTGTAAACAGAGGGAAAGGGAAATCTAGTGGTGGGAGACCATTCTGCTTGTCAAACAGTGTGTGAAATTCCCCTTTTATTTTCTACTTTAATAATTCCCTTCTGAGCCCATTAGTTTCTCAACTGATAAAGAGTCATAGAAATGTAGCATAATTATTTATTTACCTTAGGAAGGAAGGTAAGGCAGGGACTTTATGAGGGTTTTTGTTGATTCATTTGTGTCGTGCATAAGAAAGCAGTATCTGTGAAAGTGTGGTGCTTGAAATTAGACATGCAAAAGAGACACCTATTCAATCATCTTGCTTATACCTTGCCAATGCAGGATTGTTTCCTATAAGAGAAGGTCACAAGCTTCATTGCTTAGGTAGGTTTAGTGCAGTGTGTGCACACACTGAGGGCTTCTTGTATTTCCCAGTCTATTTCAGAGACTCCCTCCAACAAACACTACCTTCTTTATGCCCGGGTAGGGTTGCCAGGTGTCCAGTTTTCAACTAGAACACCCGGTCAAAAAGGGACCCTGGCGGCTCCAGTCAGCACTGCTGACTGGGCCATTAAAAGTCCAGTTGGTGTGGGACTGGCAGGCTCCCTACTAGGCTCAGCACAGCTCCTGGGAAATGGCCAGCATGTCCCACCGGCTCCTAGGCATATGGGGTGGCCATGGGAGCACCGCATACTGCCTCCGTCCCTAGCGCCAGCTCTGCAGCTCCCATTGAACAGGAACTGCACAGCCCCGGTCCCCTGGCCTAGGAGTCGGAGGGACATGTTGCTGCTTCACGGTAGCCACTTGAGGTAAGCATCGCTCGGAGCCTTCCCCCCTCCCATGCCCCAACTACCTGCCCCAGCCCTGAGCTCCCTCCTGCACTCTGAACCCCTTAGCCCAAGCCCACGGTCCCCTCCTGCGCCCCAAACCCCTCATCCCAGCCCCACCCCAGAGCCTGAACCCCCAACCAGAGCCTGCACCCCCAGCTAGAGCCCTCTGAACCCCTCAGCCCCAGCCCAGAGCCCCTCCCACACCCAAAGCCCTCATCCCTGGCCCCACCCCAGAACCCGCACCCCCAGCCAGAGCCCTCCAAAACCCCTCAGCCCCAGCCCGGAGCCCCTCCCGCACCCCAAACCCCTCATCCTCATCACACCCCAGAACCTGCATCCCCAGCCAGAGCCCTCACCCCCTCCTGCACCCCAGCCTCCTGCCCCAGCCCTGTGAAAATGAGTGAGTGAGTGAGGGTGGGGGAGAGCAAGTGACAGAGGGCAGGGGGATAGAGTGAGTGAGGGGTAGGGCCTTGGAGAAGAGGCAGGGAAAAGACAGGGCCTCAGAGAAGGGGCAGGGCAGGGACGGGGCAAAGCTGTTCATTTTTCTGCAATTAGAAAGTTGGCAACCCTATGCCGGGGGGGGGGGGGGGGAGAGGGGGTCCTGTGTGCCCCGCATTCCTCTCTCCATGACTTGTCAGCGGTTCTGCATGTCTTCCACCTCCCCCCATTCTCCTTATCCCAGGCAATACTTTTCGGGTAATTTCTTTGGGTACTGAATTAGGGCCTGATAATCTTTGCATTGATTTTCATGCACTTAGTATCAAGCCATAATGGGCTTATAACTTGTGGGTTCAAGTTGCTCATGTGATAATTTCGCCATCGACTCATTACAAGTCTCAAAAAAAAAATCATATAAATGATATAATGTAGAGATCAGTAACAGAAACAAATTTTAAAAAACAACAACCAGGGAGAGGTAATCAGGTTGATTTCCACCTGTTGAGGACTTAGCCCAATATATGTCTTATAATGTTTTAAAAAGGCAGTTACATAGGATTTCACTTTCTGATTTTCACATTATCCATAAAGGTTAGCCACGGAGTCCTGAAAGTGAAAATCCTTATGAGAGTCAAGAGCTGATCTTTGTGGGAAACAGCTGAATGCTGAAAAGTGCCAGCTGAAAAAATTGGAAAAGCTGCCTCAGTCAGTGCAATAAAACTGAAACGCTTCTGCTTTGCAAAGCAAGTTGCTGGGTTATTGAGAAGGAGACGTTAAGGTAGATTGCACATTCTGATTAATGGTGTGCACACTTCACAAGATTGAAAGGTTCACATAAGCATGCAAATTTCTGGACTCTTCTCCAAAGAGTATCTGACTGATTCAAATGCATGAGATTCCTACATCAGGCTTCATAATGCACCTCACACATATACTGTGCAGCTTTCTAGCTACTTATATGTCTCTATCTAGTTATATGGCCCTCATTATTATAGCATCTGAGCTCCTCCTCAACATTATCAGCATGTCTTCTCAGCTACCCTTTGGGGTAGGGTAGGATTATTATCCCCATTTTCAGATGGGGAACTAAGGCACAGAGAGGCTAAATTCACTTGCCCAAGGTCACATAGGAAGTCTGTGGAACAGCTAGGAATTGAATCTAAATCTCATCACTCCCAGTCCAGTGCCCTTGCCAGAAGATCATCCTTCCTCTACCAGTTTTTCTCACTACTGAGGAGGGGAGACAAGGATGACCATAACATCTTGCCTATTTCCTTCCCGAGTTCTCTCACAGCTGTCTTCCCCTTCAGATGTAAGCTGAATGGCCTGCTGGTCTTTCCAATGCAGCAGGTAGGTACCACTGGGACCCAGTAATCCTTCCATTCAGTCTTTCTTAGCTGCATTTTATAATGGAAGGCAGATCCTTCCCTTTGTGTTAGATTAGCAGTTCACAGGGAAGGGTGGAAATTATTTTTCACATGCCAGGAGTTGAGAATTTTATGGTGCCTTCTGCTGTTTGGGTTGTAGGGAAGCCCCAGAGTTTACCAGGGGTCTTGGTGGATTCTCTATCACTGATCATTTTTAAATCAAGTTGGGATATTTTTTCTAAAAGATGTTCTCTAAGAATTAATTTGGGAAAGTTCTATGGTGAGAAGTGTCATTGTAAGAAAAGGATCTTGATTGGAGAGGAAAGAAATCGTCAACCATTTCAAAACTTCAGGAAGGTTTGTTTTTGTTCTTATTTTATCCACTCAGCATGGGCTTTCCTCTAGATTTCATGTGGTACTGATGCTTTAATTATGTTTCTGGAAAAGCTCCCTGTCTCCATGAAATGTGAAGTTTAGGAACATTACAGCCCTGCCTGCCCTCTCGCTTATATTGCCCTACAGGTGCCAATGACAGCTCTAATTTGTGTTGATCATTAGTTCCATTAGATTCTCCTACCTCTTGCCCTGTTGTTTTGGAGCTCTGAAGTCCCTGATTCTTCCAACCTTGCGCAGTCTTGCAGAGTTTAGGATTTCTTCTGGGAGTTCCTATTTCTCCCTCACTTTTCCTTGCTCTGCAAGGAGTTTGTGAAATATTCATGAAGCCACAAAAACTTCACAAAACGTAATTTCAGTAAATGAGATTTTTGAATTTTAACAGTATTTATGTACACGCAAAGTTTGAAGTGTTTCAGTATGCTGTTTTATAGCTTAAAAAAATTGCCCCAAGTGACTATTGTTTAAAAGGTGTCATTGTTAAGCATTAATTATGTTAAAATAGTTTGACCAACTACTTTCTAACTTAGTGGCCTATAAACTTGAAACCACAAAAAACTGTCAAACTGGGACTTGAAGCATATATATATATATATATATATATATATATATAAACCCCACCTCTCACCTCACAGGTCTATGAAATTTGAGCAGACAAAATAGCTCAGTTACAGTTATATATTATATGGGGAATGTTGTATTATCTCTAAGGCCCCTTATCCTGAAGTGGGCTTATGACTGCCCATTCAGAAATACTTGCAGGGTCAAGGCCCAACTGCCACTAGCCATCAGAAGGCAAACTGCTCAGACAGACAGTAACCATTAATGTTATAGGTACGTTGCCAACTTTCTAACTGCACTAAACTGAACACCCTTGCCCCGCTCCTTCCCTGAGGCCCCGCCCCTGCTCTGAGGCCTTGCCCCCACTCACTCCAGCCCCCCTCCCTCCATTGCTCACTCTCCACCACCCTTACTCTCTTTCACATGGCTGGGTCAGGAGGTTGGGGTGTGGGAGGGGGTGAGGGCTCTGGTTGGGGGTGCAGGCTCTGGGATGGACCTGGGGATGAAGGTTTGGGGTGCAGGAGGGGGCTCTGGGCTGGGGGTTGGAGTGCGGGAACGGGTGCGGGGTATGGGCTTCGGGAGGGAGTTTGGGTGCGGGAGGGGGTTCTGACCTGGGGCAGGGGGTTGGCATGGGGGTGAGGGTGCGGGCTCTGGGAGGGGGCTCAGGGCTGGGAGAGGGGGTTGGGGTACAGACGGGGGTATGGCGTGCGTGGTCTGGGAGAGAGTTAGGATGCTGGCAGGGTTTCTGACCTCGTGCAGGGCCTTGGGGTGTGGGTGAGGGTGTGGGGTCTGGGAGAGAGTTAGAGTGCAGGAGAGGGTTCCAATCTGGGGAAGGGGGTTCAGGGTGCAGGCTCCGGCTGGGCTGAACTTACTCAGGTGACTCCTGGTTGGCCGTGCAGCAGAACTAACGCAGACTCCCTGTGCTGCTCCCAGAAACGGCAGGCATGTCCGGCCTCTTGGCCAGGCAGCTCTGTGCAGTGGACGCTGCCTGCGCCCTATCCCCGCAGCTCCCTTTGGCTGTGGTTTCCAGCCAATGGGAGCTGCAGAGCCAGCGCCTGGGGAATGGGCAGCACATGAAGCTTCCCTGATTGACCCTGCACCTAGCGGCCGGACATGCCAGCCACTCCCAGGGAGCTGTGCAGAGCCAGGGCAGGCAGAGAGCCTGCCTTAGCCCCACTGCACCACCGACCGGACTTTAAATGTCCCAGTCAGCAGTGCTGACCGGAGCCACCAGGCAACTCTAGTTATAGGCAACAATCATTAATAACTTTGCTTAATTATAAGCTCTTTTTTTTGAAAAACAGCCAGCACTAGCCAATAAAAATGACATTCTTTTTCAAATTTGAGATGTACTGATTTTTTTTTTTAATTTCTATTTGAGCATGTGAATAAATGTAAAGCCCTCACTGTGTTAGTTAAAATTTTCCAGATAATTTAATTATGTGGAAAGTTTAATGGGAAAGTAGCAACCTGTAATATAAGGCAGAGGCCCTCAAAGGAATATCATGCACAAATCAAATGGGGGAAAAGTTAATGACCTGCAAATTAAATCATAATAAAACAATAATAATAATAATAATTAATAATAATAATAAATAATTAATAATAAATAGTTTGCAGTGTTGTTGTAGCCATATTGTTCCTGGATATGAGAAAGATAAGATGGGTGAGTAATATCTTTTATTGGACCATCTTCTGTTGGTGGAAAGGACAAGCTTTCCAGTTTCACAGAGTTCTTCTTCAAGTCTTGGGAAGGTAACCAGATGTGAATAATAAGAATTCTTTAAATTTGCAGAAAAAAAATCCTTAACAGTCAGAGTTAGACTTGCTGTTTTCAAGCCAACCCAAACCAATTTATAATGGGATTGAAAATAAGGTCTATAATAGAACCAAAGGAGTACTTGTGACACCGTAGAGACTAAGTACTAAACAAGTACTCCTTTTCTTTTTGCGAATACAGACTAACACGGCTGTTACTCTGAAACCTATAATAGAACCAGGTTTCAACCCCGATACAGGTTATATCTCCATGATAAGTCAATGGAAATTTCATGAATGTGTCTGTGGCTAGAATTGTCTTAAATTTTGGACTTAGCCTACATATAAATAAATAAATAAATATATACCTTAAAAACTAAGTTTCACATTGCATGGATCAAAACAAAGAAAGAATATCTCCTATTAAACTATACAGAATATAGTATCTACTTAATTTCAACTAACACAGTGATCTTTCTACTTTTATTCACGTTCTCAGATAGAAATAAAAATAATCAATACATACCAGATGTTAAAAAGAATAGGAGTACTTGTGGCACCTTAGAGACTAACCAATTTATTTGAGCATGAGCTTTCGTGAGCATGAGGATCTGATGCATCCAATGAAGTGAGCTGTAGCTCATGAAAGCTCATGCTCAAATAAATTGGTTAGTCTCTAAGGTGCCACAAGTCCTCCTTTTCTTTTTGCGAATACAGACTAACACGGCTGTTACTCTGAAACTTGTTAAAAAGAATGTCACTTTTGTTGACTATACAAAAAAAAAAGGTAAAAGATAGTTAAATACAGCATAAATATTTTATACAGAAATGGAATACAGTGTTCCAAAGACTGCAGTCTTCAAATACAGCACAAAACCGTACAGGATATCTTTCATTCTACTGTATATGCATGTGGCATTGTTTTTCCTTATGTATTAATTTTTATGTAAATTAAATTTTATGTATTTCCTTATGTATTAATTTTTAAAGTCCACACAGACAAATGTGCATCTTTCAGAAACAGAAGCAGGCAAATGAATATGATCCTTAGAAGAAATCGCCATTATGTACTTTTCATTAATAGATTTTTACATTTTAAAAAATCATCCATTTTTGCAACACACCTCTATAGCATTTACATATACAACTCAGAGATATTCCCTTCCTGAAATTTTAATTTTAATTCAAGAGAAACTTTATTTCTACAAGTCATATTTTATAAACTAAATAGCTGGAAGCAATTAACATATTTATGCTGTTTTTCACTGTGGCAAAAAAAAAAAAAAATAAACCAAACCCTGTAGCAGACTTGATTATTTGCAGGTTTAAAGCCAGTATCAACTTTTTAAATTTTCAATAGCACTAAATATATTGTTGCAAATGATTTAGAACTATTCATCGTGACATAGGAAAGGCAGTAAAGGAATGTTCTTTTGAAAACTTGATATGCATAATTGTCTTTAGCTATCGTTTTAGCACCCACGGCCTGATACAAGTCTTATGTCAAATTCCATAAAAACACACACTCAAAAAGTGAGTTATTGCCATTTGGAATTGTTATTGTCTCTGTGTATATTACCACAGAGATAGCATGGTGCACATACAAGATGCTATGTTGTAGTGTGATGGCAAGACAGCATTCAGTTGGTAAAATTACAAGAAACAGAGGAGAATGTAGCATTTTCTGACTGAGTTATGTTGCATTTGCTTTGGATCTACCTATTTATTCTCTGCTAAGGGATGTTGTCTTCAGAACGTACAAGGCCCTTCAATTTCTGTTTATGTAAGAACAGAGAGATGCTTCAAATATTTCAGGAAGAAAAGCTCCTAGACTGATAGTTGACTGTTAACTTAGATAAAATTATTTTTATCTTTTTGAGGCTAATAATCCTATTAAAGAATTTAAGAGAAAGATTAATGACAGCTACACATAAGAGCCTGCATCTCATTAAGGTTTCATTTGCTTCTTTTGGAGTTAGAAAATTAAATAATGGAAATGCCAGCTATGGTTTCATTGACATTGATGTTGAGGGGGGTTGTAATAAACAACTTCATTTACTAACAAATACAAATAAATCTAGTAGTAATTAGACCAGTAACATTAAGTAACAGTAAGTATTAAGATACAAAAATAAGGCCAAGTATTGACAATATAAGTGAAAAGATAGGTTGTTACATGTTATCTGGGTCTTATTTGATCGGCTATGGGTTAAGTGAATCACTAGTAAAAAAGGCTTTTGAATGCTTCAGATGTTTTATGGGAGACAGTACAGAATCCTCTTCAGTGATTTGCTGGGACACTTTGGAGTGAATGCCAAAATGCCCTGTGGATGTTCACAGGTAAAATTGAGTTGTCAAACCTAATGGGAAAATGGAGTAACAGTAACAGGGCTGTTTATTTCAGTTTCTCAGTAACTGAATGTATAATGGAGGAGTGACAACTATATCTCTAAATAAGAAACCCTTTCAGCCAGGCTGCACAGCTAAGAACCTGAATTCAATTTTAAAGAAGCGATTCACTCTTCTTTATAACAAAAGGTTAAGTATTATGACAGCGTGTGACAGAGAGTTGGATTGGGGCAGAAGGGTAAGGAAGGAAGGTTTTCTGTAAATGTACAGTATATAAATTAAGCTGTAAAGCAGAACAAAATTGTCATTTTAGGTTGAACACTTTCTTTCCTAAGGTGGTAGCTATATAATATCTTTTCTACAATTGCGGTGGCTGCTGATGCCATTTTTTGACTAGCTGAGCAGCTGATCTCCTTTCCCTGGAGATTGCCCCTGATTGCTGATCCTGTGAATGAAGCTAGTGTGAGTACAGTATATCTGCACTATTACGGATTACATCAGGCAATGCACAAGGCTACAAGTTGTCAGTGAGTCAGTGTCAGGGTGATAGCCACAAATTCTCATTCCTTGAAAAAACAGAAGAATGCTTCTTTTGTTCCTCCACATAAATTGTTCTGCTTAAATAGAAAAAAGAAAAGAAAAAGTGCAGGCACTGAGCACCTGCTGCAAGCTTGAAAAACAAAGCAAAACTCAACTTCTTTTTTTCAGAAAAAGTCCACTAAAAACTGTTTCTAAAAATAAAAGATTTAAAAATTAGAGAACATAAATCATTCTTGCAGAGGAAATTTTCCTTCCACATTCTATAGCAGCGTTTTATGTTGGATTGTTTGGTAGTGCCTTTATCAGGGGTGGTAACCAAACTTACTGACCCGCTGAGCTGCATACGACGATCTTCAGAAGTTCAAGAGCTGGGACACACCTGACAGGGCTCGCAGCTTCATCCCCATGGGAGGTGTCTGCTGGGACTCAGGGCTTCAACCCTGTGGGGAGAGGGGTTTCGGGGCTTCAGCCCCATGCGAGGTGCCTGCCAGGTCTTGGGGCTTCAGCCCTGCTTCTGTTGAAGCCCCAGCCCCGAGACCCCCGCCCCCCTCCATTGGGCAGAAGCCAGAAGTGACACGTGAGAGGGGCATGTGGGGTCATGTCCCCCCCCCCCCCCCGATGTTTGCTGGCCCCATTTGGTCACAGGGTGTGACTGGATTCCCTCCCTGCTTGGCAGCTGCTGGAGATAGCAAGCTGGGAGCTGTGCTTTGGGTAGAGTCAACTGGCAAACAGCTGGGAGCTGCCGGGTGGGCCGCTGATTTTGCTGCTGCCTCTCTCCAGGAAGCTAAAGAAGTGGCCCTTCCTTGCAGCTCCCAGCTGTTTGCCACTGCCTTTCCATGCAGAGCTAACACCTTGGGGCCGCTGAGGATAAGAGGGGGTATGACTCAAGCTTTTGGGTGTGGGGGGTGAACCTTTAAATTGTGCCCCCCCAGAATGCACCAGTATTCTCTGGAAGAAGCTCCTACCCCACCATCCCACCATGGGGCAGAAGTCTCAAACTCCTGCACCCCCAGTCTGGTGGGGGAGGGGGCTCCAAGAGCCACACTTTAACTGTAAAAGAGCTGCATGCAGCTTGCGAGTCACAGTTTGGCCACCCCGGACGTATGTCTTACCACTTACTCTGTTGTGGCTGGCAGTTTTAGACCAATACTCTAGAATAGTGCAGTGGGACACCTAGATTGTGTGTGTGTGCTCACTATTCCTGACAGAAGAGAGAATATCTACTGATCATGCGAGGATTGTTGCTGCTGATGTCCCTGATGATAACATGTAACTTGAAAGCCAAGGTGAGAAACAAAAGAATCTGAAAATGCAATTACCTAACTCCTGGGCAGGTGTTAGTGTGCATTGTGGCTCAGCTGTAGAGTCATTACATATTATAAACATATTGTAACACCTTAATCTGACATGCTCCCTTGCAGGAAGAGATGATGCATATTAGTTGACTTCGTGCTCAATTTTAACTTCAGCCTCAGCTCTGAGCAAGGAGAACAGTGTAAGCTAAACCACTCCAGCAATCACCTCTGGAAGACACTGTGACTAAGATGAATCCCTTGGAGGCACAATTCTTTTACCCGGGGTGGTAGCTAGTAATTTGTTGTTAGCCAATGTCAGCAGCAATGTAGGACATCCACCATGTCAGCTCATCTGTGCTGGCTAGTGAGTGAAGCCAACTCTGCCCATCCCCATGCATCCTTCTGCCAACTCACCTAATTCTGGGCAGGCAGCCGCAAGGACTGCTTCAGGCACATAGGGGCCCAAAGGGTGGTTCTTGCACCCACTAACTTCTCTGCACAGGTGTGTAATTCAGTAACAGCCTAGCCTTGAGAAAGATACAATGTATATGAAGTTCAGTTCCAATGCTTTTCTCCCCAAAGGAGAGTGCCAGCTCACAGGCAACCATTTTTTAAGTCAACAACTGCACAGATTTCCTTTAGAGCATGTCAGTACTGATAAACTGGCCAGAGGAATAATTCTTGAATGACATGAGACATCCTCTGACCACAGGGGTTGAGTATACTGTCTCCTTAGGTCTTTTAGCCCATGTCATCCCAAAGAACAAGTGATCAGGAGACGAGACCGTATCACTACCAATAAACTATCAGATTGGCAATGCACATAAATGGGTACATAGATTTCTTTTTAACTAAAAATTTTGCTCTTACAGTTTCTGACTACATATCAAAGTAAAGCTGATCCCTATCTAAGGATAGATAGCCAAGATAGATTTCTGTAAAGACTGTCTGTCTAGCAGAATAGATGGCTTTGATGAGTGTGAAGTAAATGAGAATATGTTTCCCTATTAGACAGAGCAGGTAATACTTATCTCTGTGGCACTCTGTATCTTAGTAAAACTAGTAAAGACCTGCCATAATGCTGATATACTTATTACTTACTGCAAGGAACATTTTACAGCCTTTCATTACCACACGTAGTACCTGAATTAGACTGGGAGAAACAGGCTTCGAAGAATAATTCAGTATGGTAGTTATAGTCCAAAGAAGTACCCTTTTCTCCAGAACAACATGGGAAATACAGGATCAGTTATTACCTAAGCTATATAACTATAAAAAACCTGACCGTATTATGTAGAAGTAGTAGCAACTCCATATGTAAGATTTCAAGCCTCTTTCTGTAGGGATGGTATTGATCCCGTCAGTCTATGTAGCCTCATAGATTCATAATTTTAAGGCCAGATGGGTCCTTTAAGATCATAAACTCACATAACATAAGCCATAGAATTTCACCCAGTGATTCCTGCATATAGCCCAGTATTTTGTTGCTGAGCTAGTACATATCTTTTAGAAAGACATCCAATATTGATTTAAAGACTCTAAATACTGAAAAACATACCTTTTTAATCTATTCTCAAGGTTAAAATTATCCTCACTATTACAGATTTGCATTTCTCTCTTAAAAATTCTCTCTTTTTGGAGAAAATTTTATTGCAAAGTCAAACTGGATTGGACCAGCTGTTTGATATGTGAACTTTCAAAAATGTCTGGTACTTTATATTTTGAAGGAAACTTTTTTTTCCTTCCATTGCTTATCTCAAAAGCAGCTTGGTCCAGGAACTTTAAATTTATTGCATTAACTAAGCCTCAAGGTGAACTGTGCTTAGGAGTATATCTTAGGTGGATAATTTAAAAGTTATTTGCTAAGGCAAAAATTAACTTCTGCGTGCTCTGGAAAATCACTACAAAGATAATAGCTTTAATGAGGAGTTCTTTATAGCCTGCAGGATTTGTAAACCCTGTGCTCAGAATCATTTCAGGTCATGAATGCATATATGCCGATTGTCACTATTTAGCAAGGACAAATCCATATTATTCCATTTCTTTTCCCCCACCCTATCCTTATCAAAAGTTTTTCCAAACAGTGTATTTCCAAGGATTTGAAAGCTGTGTCACTATTTTCATCCCCAAATTTCCCTATTTATAGCTTTCAAATATTAGCATGTGCAGTGTATGAAAGTCACAAACACCATGTATTCTGGTTCGGAAACTTAAAAACACTGCCTATTAAAAGCCTTGACCCAGCACAGTTCTTAAATATCTGCATTAACTTCAATGGGACTCGTCACATTCTTAAAGTTTTGTAGATGCTTATGTACTTTGCTGGTTAGAGTCCTATAGCTATTATTTTTCTGCGGATGCAGATTCCAAAATAAAAGCCCATGAGATGTACTTTATCTAGATAAGAATCATATGAGATGCCATACTGTAGTTCATCTGAGAATGGTCAACATCAGATATTTCAGAGGAAGGTACAAAAAACCCATAATGAAATAATCTGCCCATGTGCAATTTGTTCTTGTACTCAGGCAGTTGAAGTTTGTCTTGTGGCCTAAAGCATACATTTCTATCCATTTGAAATGGTTACCCTGTTTAATGTTAAATGCTTATCCTGTTTAATGTAGATTTTCTTAGGATTCATATAAAATTCTAATCCTTTTTAAAATCCTCCTCAAGGTTAGGTTTCCTAGTCTGTTCTTCCTACCGTACACCTACCAGTTTCTAGACTGCCAGCATTTCAGGGCAGGGACTATGTATTTTGAACAGTGCTGAGTACATTGTTGGTTCTTAATAAGCCAATAAATAATAACAAAGAATTGGATCAGAACTAGAGCAGTAGATCTACCTCCCTTTATAAACTTTGGGGATGTTCAGATTTCAGTCCTGATCCATACAGCACAGGTCAGAGCCTTCTCTATAAAGGGCCAAACAGGAACACTGAATCCAAAAACTGTGTGCTTTGGAGAAGTCCTTATGTGATTTTGGTCCATCTCTGAGGCCCTAATACTGAATTAGGGTCTACTAGCATGAACCTTTGTGGAGTTCAAGCAGATGGGATTCTGAATGGATTCAGGGCTCTGTCTAATGGTTCCCAATGGTGAAGTAGGGTTAAATATAGGGGCTGTATAAAATAAGTGCACCAAAATTACTTTTAATCACCCTCATGTAAAATGCAACTTGGCTATGTGCTGAATTAAAGAGAATCCTAGATCTTTATATATGAGGAATTAGTGTATAAATCTGCTGTTTTGAGATTACTTTTATTCTTTCCCTTGTGCAGGTGTTAGGCATCCTAAGGAAAAACAAGACAGGTTTTTTAAAGTCTCAGTTTTGCTTAGTATTAAGAACACTCTCTAATTATGTAGTTCATAAACTATTTGTCTTCTCTGAAATTGATGGCCAATCCATTACTTTTTGAATCTGATTTTTTCCCCTGAAGACTATCAGATGATTTACAGCACAGCAGTGTGTCTTACTCTCATAAATTAAGGCAGCTTTTGTTGACTTTCATGGGTCTGTTGTTTTTTCTTTTCTTCTTTTTAATTAAAACATTTATACAGGGTAATTTACTGAGCCATAGACTGTTTTCTGACAGTTCCTGTGCAAACCCTTTTAAATTATTTTTATTCCTAATAGGGGGATAAGTCATAAAAAGTGAATGAAACCCTACTATCCTCATTAATTGTAAACCTCCCTACATATTTTCCTGTAAATTTAGTATTAAGAAAAAGTCAAAATTAGAAATATTTACATTCAATAGAATAAAAAACTCAGCAAAATGAAAAATATCCAGATTTCCCATTTACGCACCTAAATAGGAAAATGATTTCTGTGAAAATCCAGCTATTTATTTAAGTACTTAAATGGGAGCTGTTGGGTGCTGAGCTCTTTGGATAATCTGTCCCTGAGAGTCCCTGTGAATCCAACCTGCCATTCTGTCCATCACACATTTCTTTGGGTTTATAATTACTGCAAAGGTCCCTGAGCAGTAAACAACCTTACTATTATATACTTCCTAGTACAGATTATAAGGATCAATATGGAGCCCAGTGTTTAGCCTGAACAGATACATTGCTCATGGTTTTGGCTATGAAGTACCATTAACAGGATGGATGGTATTGAGAGATTCCTTTTCATGAATACCCAGACCTACTATTTCAACATTCCAATTATGGACAAAGATAAACGGTGGAGCAAAGTAATGCTGCTCTTCACTCTGAGCAGCATCGCAGAGGAGCATGGATACTACCTCCTTACTAGGTCTGCTGATTTGGATTCTTCACCTTTAATTTTACAAATCAAGGGAGGTTTGAGTTAGAACTGAGCCTCAAAAGTGTTTAAAATTGCCATAGATGTTTTACTGATCAAACATCACATGTCAGCCAGTTAAAATAAATAATTGGAAACTTATTATATCATTTTTTGGGGGGGTTAAGAACTGACTTTAAACTGAAACAGCACTAGCAGATGCTGCTCTAATGAGAAGATAAAGTATGAAATTTTGGAGATAAGTAGAATCAATTGAGCCTAGAAAGATTAGTCATAGATGTAAGCAGAGTCAGGATGGGCTCCACCCTGACATCTGGTGGTGAGGTGTGGCAAGTTGTGGAAAAGAACTTCAGGGGCTGATCTCATTTGCACAGGCACACCCACCCCGCCTAGAATAAGGCCATAACTTCCCAAATGGTCACTTTGGCTGTTGTGGGATCCCCAGTGTCTCTGTTATTGGGGCGGGAAGAATAAATTGTTATTACCCTGATTATGGGAACTGTGCTTGGAACTGTACTTGGCCTTTTGTTATGATGGAGGGACTCACCATCAACTGAGTAGCACTCGCTAGGCAAGGGACATGGGTTCCAAAACTCTGTGAATTGAGAGGGACTTGAGACAAGTATTAGTACCTGGTGGTGTGGGCCCCTTTGTGAGGGCCTGAAGCACCAATTGCACCTCTGTCTCTCTCCACTGTGGCATGTCAGAGCTAATTTTGGGTCTATTAAGAGTCTTGCTACAGGTACTGTGCTGCATTCACTTTGGCCTTATGGTGCACCAGCACTAAGGCTCCCACTACTATGAGCTGAAATCACTGAAAGCTGAAATCACTGAGCACTGTGTCAAGTAGTGGGGAGCCGGAAGATCTAGAGTGCAGCGGTGCTGTTCGTGGATAGGCTGGCGGAGTGTTCGTGAGACGGCGAGGTGAGCAGAGCTGTTCGTGACACGGCGAGCTGTGCAGAGCGGAGCCGGTCGTGGTGGAGCGGAGCTGTTCGTGAGGCAGCGGTGTGTTCGTGAGACGGCAAGCTGAGTGGAGCCGGTCGTGGTAGAGCGGAGCCGTTCGTGAGACAGCGGTGTGTTCATGAGACGGCGAGCTGTGCAGAGAGGAGCCGGTCGTGGTGGAGCAGAGCCATTCGTGAGACAGCGTAGCAGAGCAGAGCTCTGTGGGGCAGTCAGCTTCAGGACACATAAGGTGCCCCTTACCTCTTTCCCCCCCACACAGGCACATTTTAGCCAGACTGGGGAGTAACGCTCTGCAGATGAACTTTTGAGCTCTGGGGCTGGACTTTTTGGACTTTGGGTGATTTGTGGATTGCTGGACTCAAGAGACGTTTGGGTTCTGGGACTCAAGAATCCGAGGGAAAGGATGTGGCCCAATTTTCTGGGGTGGGTCTTTGCTCATGGTTTGGTTAATGAACACTAGTTGTGGTGTTTCCCCAATTTAATGCTGATGTTGTTTACCTCATGTTATTAAAGATTCTCTACTACACCAAGACTCTGTGCTTGCGAGAGGGGAAGTATTGCCTCTTTGAGGCGCCCAGGGTGTGTGTAAGATTTTCCCAGGTCACTGGGTGGGGGCTCGAGCCAGTTTTGCATTTGCTTTGATGAGAGGGAACCCCTGTGTACTGAACCCGGCCTTTGCTGCTATCAACTTGGCCTGGCAGAAGGGTTACATATATATGTAATCTTTTTCATTCGGGATAACATCTTTATTGACCTATGTTTCGTGTGACAACTTTCACTGAGAGTACTATTCCATACATGATCTAATGAAAAACATCCTTCATTATGTCTATTAATTATTATTATTTATTTCCATTTATTTTTACCAATTTGTTTGTTCTGGGCTTGGCAACTCAGATTCCAGTTACTTGTAATTTTTTAAAAACATGACAGATTCTTCCCCTCTCCCGCCTTGTCTTCTGAATTAACTTTTTAGGCTTGTATCAAATTACTCCACACCATTTCAAGTGTAGTACCAGTGTTTCCTATTAAGAGACAACCATTTGCATTACAGGAGTTGAACAATGCCACTGATGGCAGCTAATGATGAGCAAACCTCAAAAAGTTGAAGGTTTAATTTTGCATTATCCCAAAGAATGGATGCTTATTTGAACCCTATCTGAATTATGTGTGAATATGTACCTTTCTTAGCTTCCCTTATAAAACATCCCCATGCTCCACAATCACTATCTCCTCTACTTTGTGAAGGATCTTCAGAAGAATAATCTCTCTGAAGGCTTGGCTTGGGAGGATATTCTCTCTATCAGTCCCCTCAGATGGTGATAGAACCTCATAGTTCCCCTTTCTCTCTTTGGGGATCACACAGTTGCTTCAGAAGAGGATTTTGTTTTGACTTTTGAGTGGATCAGATAGCGCCAAATGGCAGGTATTACCAAACATTTTCCTTTGTCAGGATACCCTTCTCTCACCAAGGTCTTTAACCTCACTTACCCTTTCAAGTTAGCAAGAGTTGAATGCAATACTATACTGCTGATATTCACAGGAACAAAGTATACACATTGTCATTTAATTAACTACTTTTTTTTTTAGCTCAGCTGGGTTGTCCCTTGCTACGATTGTAGTTATAAGAAAAAAAATTGAATAAACAAAGAGAGGAATGAATAGATTGACCTGTTGCACTTCTCTCCTTTCTGTGAGCATCAGCCTATCCTGATGCACAGGGTTTATTACAGGCTGAATGTTTTTGTTTTGTTTTTTTGCGAGGAGGAGGGGCGGTTTGGTGAGTGCAAAGATCATGGTGAGACCTCTAACTCCACATATGCACATAAACCTAGAGTTATTCCTGGTAGGTTTGGGGAACAGTAATCACATATGAAAAAGATATCTGAGGTATCTGGTTGTTGTATCCACCTTTTCGGTGCACCGATGTCTGCTGGGCTCCATATCACCTCTTTCTTACAGCATTAGGGTGTGTTGGTTACTGCAGCCAGAAGCTGTTGTTAACAGCCCAGCAGTTACATTGCTCAGCAACTCCCCAGATGCCTTTGATGAGCAATGAGTGCAGTCAAGGATTCTCTGCTCGGTGTCCCAATCTGGATCCATGATTTTCACCTTTGACCTCACTTCTGAACCTGTTTTGTTGTTGTTGTCCCCAGAAATCAATTGTAGCCTGGACTTAGTGGTTCCTCCCCCCTGGTTAAAGGAAGTGGGCCTTTAGTTATGGCCTTTAGTTATGACCTAACCCCCACAGTATTACAACTAGTACTGGGCATGCAGCTCTATATCCTTTCTATGAAACAAGCTGTGCTCTGCTTTTTGCCTTTTTCCATGTTGGATTTATAGTGTTCACACTTATACTTTTTATCCATGCTCAGAAGTTGACATGCAGGGTCACAGTGTTGCCTAACCTGCTACATATTTGAGGAGAAACATACTAACACCAGATTTTAGTGCACTTTGCTCATAATTTGGTAGAGTGCAGCATCCGTACAGTAACTTGCCCTTTATAGCCACATACCATGGTGGATGACTGGGCTTCTCTTATTCAGCTGTATACTGTAAGAACTCTTGGGGATACAAGAGGGTGGCAGCGGGAGAAGAGAGAGTGAACAGCTAGGCCCTGCTCCAGCAAAGCACTTGAGCATCTGCTTACCTTTAAACACTTGAGTACTATCACTGAAGTCAATGTGATTGCTCATGTGTGGAGCCTTCGACTTCGATCCACAAAGGGATGTAAGCATTGTAACATCTAACTTCTTGGCCCCTAGCCACCCAGCAGAATCCACAGACTGTGAGTTGAGTGCCCTGGCTCACCATCTCTTCAATGCATAGGAAAAGACGGGCACCTGAGAATTAGATCAACAAAAGCCAGCACACTAGGTGGGGAGCTGCCTAAGCTAGCCAATAATGGATGTCAAAGAGAAGGTGAGTCCTAAGTCCCGCCTCTCTCAGGGCATTGTGTGCCTATCTTTGCTTGGCTCTGCAGCTGCCACCCTTCTCCTGGAGTCAGGCACCTTTATTGCCTAAGCTGTTTCCTTCAGGAATGGCAGCAATACATTGCTAACTCCACACAAAACAGCTTGTGGAGATGGAGCGGTGGCAGCAACCTTCCTTATATCTAGGACCCTACCTCATTCACGGTCCATTTTGGTTAATTTCACGGTCATAGGATTTTAAAAATAATAAATTTCATGATTTCAGCTATTTAAATCTGAAATTTCACAGTGTTATAATTGTAGGGGCCCTGACCCAAAAAGGAGTTGTGTGTGGTGTTGGGGGGCAGGATTGTGGTACTGCTACCCTTATTTCCTCATTGCTGATGGCAGCAGCACTACCTTCAGAGCTGGGTGGCCAGACTGCGTCTGCTGCTGGCCGGGAGCCCAGTTCTGAAGACAGAGCCGTGGCCAACAGCTGCACAGAAGTAAGAATGACATAGTATGGTATGCCACCCCTGTTTCTGCACAGCTGCTGGCAAAGGCACTGCCTTCAGAGCTGGGCACCCAGCCAACAGTCGCCGCCCTCCGGCCATCCAGCTCTGAAGGCAGCACAGAAGTAAGGGGGACAAAACTGAGAGCCTCCTAAATAACCTTGCATCTCCCCCACAACCTCTCTTTGGGTCAGGCGTCCCAGTTTGGGAAATGCTAGTCTCCCCTGTGAAATCTGTATAGTACAGCATAAAAGCACACAAAAGACCAGACTTCACGGTCCATGACGTGTTTTTCATGGCAATGAATTTGGTCAGGCCCTACTTATCATCATTAACCCAGTGATTAGAAAACTCAGGTAGGATGTGGGAGACCTTAGTTCAATTCCCCCCTCTACCTGATGAAGAGAGGATCTCAGCAAGGGTTTCCCACCTTTGTGGTGACTTCTCTAACTACTAATCCATAAAGTCATTCTCTCTCTGTGGCCCAATGCATGTTTAATACAAAGTGGAATGTTGACCATCCTCAGAATATTCCTAGTCCAGCAGTTAGGGCACTCTCCTGAGATCTCTATTCAAATCCCATCTCATCAGGCAGTGGGGAAAACTGAACAGAGATTTCCCACCTCCTGGGTGAGAACCCTAAATACTGGGCTAGAAGTTACAATGGGCATTGCTGCCTCCCTCTCCTTAGTTGTTTTGTGTAGAAGTAGGCATACTCAGAGCACACCTACTGGATCAGGCCCCACAGATGGGACAGACAGAGCAATGTCTATCTTCTCCTGGTTTAAGAATTGCACTGGGATTTAGGCTTGAGAAAGGCATCCAGGAACCTGCCTGAGACAGCAGTACATATGCCTGGAGGCAGAAATGTAGGCACCTAGGGAACTTTTGCAATGAAGTTTAGGCATCTACAGAATTGGGTGGCAGCTGAGCAATGGTTTTGTGGGTCACAGTGACACCTAAATCTGGGGTTTAGGCACCTAAGCCTCTTTGTGCATATGTTTCTTAGATACTGAAGTGATAAGTGTTATAGCAAACCCTGAGGCAGACAGACAGATGGAGTGACAGAGAAATAATCAATAGAAATTGTACCTAAACAGGACACTGAATCTAAATATATGCAAGCATGGGGGAAGTTTGGCTTCGGTATCAGATTTGAATCTGGATGTACATGTGGAGCCAAACTTTATAGCTCAAGATCACATATTTATTGTTATTAATAACAATAATAATTAATAACATAATTAGTAAAAAGTAATCAGTTATACACTTATGTTCAGTAAAACGCCCAGTTTTTAATGACGCATTTGAAGGCAGTCAGTACACAGCTACATTTGAGGATTGCATTTCCCAGACATATAAAAAACATCCCTCACACAGGAAAGATGAAAGAGACAGAAAAATTAAGCTTTTCCCTCTGAAAAAAAAAGTAATGAGCATTGGGAGAGCAAAGCTATTTTTCCCCTGCATCCTTAGTATGGTAATTGGCAATTTTAGAAAAAAGTTCTAATTTAATCTGAACTTCCTTATGTTCCAAGTCTCTATTAATAACATACAATTCTGATATCTCATTCTTATGAAAATATATTAAGAAGAAAAGAAAATGTCGAATCATTGTTTTTAGGATGCAGTGTATCCATGTGGATGACAACAACTGTAAAGGGAATGGATCCACTTTTGTCAACAATTTTACAATTTCTATTCATGAATAACTTATACTCCATTTATACTCAATTTCTGAGTACATTCCACTGGAAAGTTATACAAAACACTTTTTGCATACAAATTGCATTAAATAGGAACAGATGGGCCAGAGCTGAAATATCTGATATTTCGGGTTACCCCAAATATTCATGAGTAACCAGATTCATCTGGCACCTGAAAAATGGAGTCAGGTGTTTGGTACTAGGCTAATGACCCTCAAATGCATTTTGTAGAACTAGCTATAGCCTCCTCAGCATTCAGCACCTGTCATAGTTTGAAAGAATGATAAGCAGAACTAAGAGCAAGGAAAGTTTTTTTTAAAAAAAGAAAGAAAACATGTTATTTCTTAATTGTGCTATTGACTTTTTCTATAGTGGATCAGCCTTCATATAAGCATATGTTGCAGGAGGAACTTAAAAAAGTGAGAAACTTCTGACTAAGAGGTCATTCACTAGTTCTGCACATCCCTACAGGCATCAGTCATAGGACCTGATTCACCAATCCACTACGCCAGCTTTATCCTTATGTAATTCCACTGAAGTCCGTAGTATCACAATGGTGTGAAGCTGGTTGTCACCATTCCAGTTCCTCCGCACACACACACACTTCTGTAAGGGGAATACAAGCCTTTGGTTTCCTGGATCCCTGGGTGTTTTAAGCCCCCCAGAGTCTGAATGGAGTCCAGCTGCTGTCCCAATCTTGGGGTCCCTGGGCATGCTCACAGAGCACAGACCTTTTATCTACCATGACAGCCTGAGAATTGGAACCTGTCCAGCTGCCATGCCCTTGGGTGCAATGGTAACCCCTTGGATTCCCCTGTACTTAAGCCCATCCTCACCCAGAACTCTACCTTAAAGGTGTGACCACCTTCTGGTTTATAGTTTAACTCTCACTGGAGGCTCACAGTAGTTGTGAATCATTTAACATACACAGGGACACCCTATAGCTCTTTTGCTTGGTCATACATAAGCCCAAGAGAGTACAAATCATCCAAACCAATCATTCTTACCCGTGTTTCCCTGCCTCACTTCCCTCAAAACTCCAGGGCATTTTTGGGTTGGGGTTAGAGTCCCTTGCGTTTTCCAGAGTCCTACTTCTGTACATGGCTTGTGAGCTCCAACATGGAGCCATCTTCTCCTTGGGTCAGCTTGCTGTTTTTATCCTTGACCAGTCTGACCCTTTCCTGCTTCCTCTGTTCTGGTGTGGCTCTCTGTTTAAATCCCAATTCCAACACATGGCTTCCTTTGTTCTGTCTTTTGTTCTGCTCTCCTCTTTCCACCTCCTTCAGAGGGCTAAGCTAAAACTGGTTTTCTAAGGATGTAGCTTCTTTTTTAGCATAACTTTTATGGTCAAAGCACCATCGTTAATGTTAAATATTCCCCATTATACCTCAACTGATATCTTTCTGCTGCAGGTCAGCAATGGTGGATCTACTCACATATAGGACCTCATAATATAGCTGTTTTCATAATAATAATTGATAATATCATCCAGAATCATAGGCGCCAACACCGTGGGTGCTGCGGGGCTGGAGCACCCCCGGGGAAAAATTAGCAGGTGCTCTGCACCCACCGGCAGCCAAGCTCCTCCTTCCCCCGCCTCGCTTCCTTCCCCGTCCCCCTCCCCAAGTGCGCTGCGTCCCCGCTACTCTTCCTCCCTCCCAGCACTTCCCGCCCACGGCCTAACAGCTGTTTGGCAGCACCCATGGGGCAGAGGGGAAGTCAGTACCTATGTCCAGAATTCATAGGTTTGTACATTCCCCAGACCTCAAGAAGAGCTCTATGTAAGCTCAAAAGCTTGTCTCTCTCTCACCAACAGAATTTGGTTCAATAAAAGATATTCACTGACCCATCTTGTCCTTCTAAGTTTGTACAGACAGATTTCCACATCATCACATTGGTGTAACAGAAAATTGAATCTGATCCATAGTCTGGTCTTGTATTAATTAGTAAATAGCTATATCTGTCACAAGCCCATCAATAGCACTATAATTAAACCCTAAATGCATGCTGGAGAATGCGTCTCCAAGGCAGGGAACTTTGCTGACTTTGTAATTTCCAGTAGCATAAAGAATTTTCCTTAATACTTTATCATTATTTCACTCAGAATGGTACAGACCACTTATTTTGTTATGGTGTCCAAGATATACTAAGTATTGTACAGAGAAAAAAGAAGATATAGTTCCTGGCCCAAAATGCCTGCAACCTAAACAGACAAAATTAAGTTGGAGAAAGCGAAACCACATACAAAATGGTAAGGGGGAGTATTGGCTCACATCTTTATAGTGACGTGGATTATGGAGGGAAAGAGGTGAGATGAGGGGAATGAGCTGAAATTCAAAACTGTGGTTCTCTCCCTTATTTATTACTATATATTATGTTGCTCTCTCCATGCTATTTAATTGTGTTAACTACATTAAAGTAATCAACATCCATTAATTAACAGTTTAATTAGAATTTCAGAGAAACTGGCTCCTTCTACATGGTAGTAATCAGTGTTTGTTAGTGTAACCCATAGCTACATAATAAAACTAGTTTGCCATTTTATACTAGCCTTCACTAGTATTACTCACACATGCATCACCTATGATTACTTAAAAGAACCTACAGCTTTAATTAGTTCTATTGTCGTTAAAATTAAATATCAGAATCTCATGTACACATCTTGCTCTCCCTCTCACAGCAGCAATATCAGCTTAAAGATGTATGAAAAAATCCATCACTGACATATAGTGCATATGTCTCTGAAAAGAGAAGCTGCTGTCTTGAGAAGCTGGATTGCAGCCCACATCCATATGGATATTTAACCTTTGATTTAGAATGATTTCACACATAAAGGAGACAATTTCTGATCATGAAGTCAGTTGAAAAAGTCAGTGTCCTGTGATTTTGAGATGGAAGTCACAATGGGTCCAGACCTCTGCTTACACAGGAGAGTGGTGTGTGTGTGTGTGGAGGGCCAGGGGGAAGCGGGGGTCAGGGAGGATGTCAGATGCCAGCTCACTGTTTCTGAGGGACAGGCAAAGCCCAGAGGCCACTAAGAGCTGCAGCTCTAAATTATGCCAGCAGAGGTTTGGCATAGCAGAACAGAGCTCCACCATGAGCATATCCCTTCCCCAATTCACCCCTTAAGCCGAGAAATGCAGGGCTGGGGGAGGAGGACTGAGGCCCACAGCTGGATGGTGGCACAGATGTTCCAGCAGTGATTTCCTGTATGCCAGGGGAATTGTCTGCTGATGATTTTCAGATGGATTACATACAGCCCCTTTATGCCACCTGAATTGTGCAAATGGACATAACCAGATTTCAAAATATTTAATATATTTTTATCATTTTGAAATTTCTGTAACAGCTACTGAGAATTTTTGGTATTCTTGATATTCTCATTAAACCAGTCTTAATGAGACAGTGTCAAGGCTGCTGGTCAAGTCACCTCACTAGATTTCTCTAGGTCTTGTCTACATGCAGAGTTGCACTGGTTTAACTCACGTTGTGATTTTGAACCTATTTAGTTAAAAGGACATATATCAGTTTAAACTGACATAAGATTAGCCACACAGCTTTCTGCCATGGTTTAAATAAATTGGTTTAAAATCACACCACAAGTTAAACCAGGGCAACTCTGCATGTTGAAAAGGTGGATTTCGGTTTAGCGTCATATGCTTAGGAACTGGTTTAAGATAAACCAAAATAAGCCACACTCAAACCTCCAGAGCAGATGAGTGAGATTTTGATACAATTTTGATTCACATGAGTTCAGCAGAGACTGGAGACAGGTCAAAACTGGTTGCAGAACTGGAAAGTAAAATTTCTACAACTTGGGCTGGGTCAGATGGGTGAAAATTTTCAGTACCAGGAGAGAAAAACCTTCTGATTGGCTGCTTTCCCCACTTGCCCACCTATTGGGGTACTGCTGCCAATCAAAGCTGTGGAGGAAAACAGGCAGAACTCTCTCCCCTTTCCTTTAGAAACCTTTCTCTCAGGAGAGGGAAGGAGGAGGTAGAAGACAGCAGAAAGAGCTCAGCAGCTCTGGACAGCTCTGCTCCCCCCTTCCCACTCCCTCCCTGCAAGCAATGGGATAGCTGATTCCCCTCCCCCTTGCCCCCCAATTTTTTCAGACTACTGTGTAAGTAATGGAGTTGGCAAAAAGTGAGGTATCATGTCCTATATTCCCTGTAGCATATATGACCCTATAGCCATGGAGAACTAAAACAAAATGACAGGTTTCAGAGTAGCAGCTGTGTTAGTCTGTATTCACAAAAAGAAAAGGAGGACTTGGGCACTTTAGACAATAACAAATTTATTTGAGCATAAGCTTTCGTGAGCTACAGCATCCGATGAAGTGAGCTTTAGCTCACGAAAGCTTATGCTCAAATAAATTTGTTAGTCTCTAAGGTGCCACAAGTCCACTTTTTCTTTTTTTGTAAAACAAAGTGGTGTTTGGACTTGGATTACTCCAAGAAAATATAGGATATTTAGGAAGGTAGCTCTGTTTAGGAATGGAGGTTGAATTTGCTTAATCAGATAAATGATTGGGGAGAAAAAAATGGATTTTTTTAAGGCCATATCCTTTCACTTATCTTTAATTAGATTGCATGGATTTAAATTGAGTTTAAGCAGGAAGATAAATTGGCCTTTTTTTTTGCAGCCAGACACAATCATCTTTTATTTAAAAACAAGCAACTATAGTCATCTAGAATAATGGTGTAAATCACTGGAGAAGTAAAATTAAGATGTAGTATTTTGGCCCCATTACTGGAGAATTCTATGCCACTGTTAATAAGAACTGTGGACATTTGTTAAGTTATTTTCTATTTCTGCTTCCTTTGAGGGCCTTTACTGCTTCTTAATATGTGAGAGAAAACAAATTACATTTGAAAAGCTTTACCTATGGAGGTGTGGAAATAAAGCACTTTAGAATTGCTAGCATGAATGACAAGGTTTTCTTCCAAGAAAAAAAAAGAAACACAAGAGGCTTCAAAAGGAATAGATAGATAGATAGGGGGCATTTGTTTCACCATTTCTAGTTAAAAATGGCATTTGGCTGTAACACATCAATATGTCAAGTGCATTACTAATATAATTTTTATGACAGCATAACATATTGTGAAGATATGATCCTTCTCTCTTTCCCTCAGCCCCACTTAACTGCCTTTCTTATTCAAAGCTTCTCTTCTAAGGGGACCCCACCATTGCTAAAAAATGAAAATCCCTATGCCAGCATCTAAGCCAACTGGCATCTACAGTCACAACACATGTAGATAATATCTTGATATTGCATACTCTGTGGTGTTTCTCCTATTCCATGGTGCCCCAGACAACATAACCTTCACATTGGTAAGTCTAGGATCTATATGGTACTGATACCTGAAACAGTGACAGGGATTTAAAAAAAAAAAACAATATTTAGCAAAGAGAAGAAAGAAGACTGCCTGAAAATGCTTTGGAATCACATTATTAAAAACTTGTATGCATAACCCGGAAAGTTACCTTACTCCCTTCAGTGACATAGATTACTCCATACTGCTTTCCTTTCTGACACCTTTCTGTTTTACCAGTGCTCTCTGTAGTAGAAGAAGAGAGCCTGATTATGAGCAAAAGTCAGGCCTCGTCACAAAACATACCTACTTGCAAGTTCACAGAACTTGGCAAGAACAGGGCTGGCATTACAAAAACACAAGCGCTCCTAGACACTAAGTATTCACATGAACACATTCTGGAAGGGTAGTGCCAGAACACCCTGCTACCGGTGTTATGGTGTAAATGTACTCTTGGAAGACGATACAAGGACACATTGACCCCTCTTAAAGATAAGCTTAGGATGACAGGGTGATGGATAGAGATGCTTCGATTGAATCTACAGGTACAAGGGAAAGGGGTTGTAACTAATCGCGTAAGAGGGGCAATACATAACTTCGTTGTATCAGTGTATAAAGAGGGATCATAGGGTGTGAGTCTTTGTCCAGCCAAGGGGGGAATGGAAAGTCCTGCCATTCACTGAGCTGAGTCCATTGTCACAGGCACACATCAATTAAGTTTACCTGTAATACTAATACCGTGCTTCGTCGACAGTAAATGGGGCCATGTGCTTTTGCTACAAATGGAGTGTTGTGGTCTTACTGGACAGTTTGATCGAGGTATGCTGGGCCAGCTATCTGGGAAGAACACACACGCAGCAAATGAGTAACTACACTTCTTACTACAGAAAGAGGGCTCAGTCCACTCCATTCAGCACAGAGAAGTGCCACTTTACACAAGGGGATGGGCATTCACCCATGGGAAGGCAGGATTGCCACTTCTGCCTTTCCTTAGGTTTCCACTAGTGGAGAGCAGGTTTCCTTTATGGTTGAGACACCATAGAAACCCTACTGGCAAAGGGTGCCCAGTCAATGGGCTCAATCAATGCATTCTCAAGGCATGGTAGTCACGCTCTCTCCCTGCCTGGTTCGTCCACTTCCTGGGGTGAGCAGGGCAGCTCCAGGCTCCACAGCAGAATGGGAATTACCATACGCTGTTGCAATCACCCCATGTCCTGATTTCTACTGGCACACTATAATGGTGTGAATAGACTCAGACCTCATGCATTCAGAGTCAAATTTCTCAAATCTCAAATATTTCTCTTCTTCTGTTTCTCTTTCACTTGGCATTGTGACACTTTAGGCCATATGTTCAGAA
This sequence comes from Lepidochelys olivacea, assembly GCF_965140295.1. NCBI lineage: Eukaryota > Metazoa > Chordata > Testudines > Cheloniidae > Lepidochelys > Lepidochelys olivacea. Next base: position 67,863,455 of record NC_140411.1, on the reverse strand, counting down.
ATGAGCATTACCCTGACTACCTCTGCATAACTAGTACTCAAGGGATTGATATTCCAGGGTAAACTCCCATTGATTTGCTCCCACTGAAAGATTTGCTTTACAAAGAACTTCAGTGCAGGTTTTAGAGCCCAGTTTTGCCACACTTACATTGAGATGCATTTGACTTCATGAGAAGTCCTATAGAAATCGTTGGGGGCAATTCACTGAGTAACGGATCTCAATGTGAGTATGCCTAGCAGAATTTGGCCTTAAATTTGTGCTACGTACATTAGCATTGCAATATTTATAACAGCAATTGCATAACAAGATATACTCACAACAGGCTGAACTTGGAAACATTGAACATTTTCTATGACATTTTATTTCTCTTTTATCATTAAAATGCATGTTTCAGAAATAGAATGCTGACACTTCTTGTGATTTTATCACAAGGCTCATATTTGCTGGTTTTCTTAAAGACCAGCTCCTGGAGTCTAGTAATTTCATGAGAGCCTTAGCTTTCATTCAAAGAAAGAGAGAGTAAGGGAGTAAGGTTCTAACCCTTATTGTTTCAGAGAAAAACTTTCAAGTATGATCCCTAAATGCTCAAAACTCTGAAAGCAAATATAAACGGTTAGAAATGTATTTTTAAATTAACACTGTTTTTATTTTTTAGGGACCTTACTCCTGATTTCTGAATGCTTGGAACTGGCTATATTGGAAATAGACTTATCTTAATTCTCTCATTGACTCTGTAAATTGCTTAAGCTTCACTCCTGTGATTTCTTCATTATCCAGTCCTCTTGGTTAGAAATCAGATACTTTCATGGTTAATTCCAGACCATCGATCATGGTTTATATAATTTCCCATCCTAATAAACTCTTTTTCTGTAGATGATTTCCCCTTAAATAAATACTAAATCACTAAAATAATATCCTATGGTGGTATAAAAGAGATAAGGTGCTTAATTCAAAATCTAATAATTAAAAGTGACTTGAAATTAATTAAAAATAAAAGGATCCTGTAACATCATATCCTGATAATTGTTTACTTGAATTGACCTGGCTTTCAGAAACGTTGTGAAAAAACAACACCGCCTTTATTAGGTGTATCTCATTATCTTTAAAAAAATCCGAGAGAAATATTGAATCAATACAAATATTTATATATATAAATATTGATCACATAAATACTGAACCAGTATTTAATGACAGGAGTGAATTGAAACAAAATATGGATTTAACATTAGATCCTGTTCACTAAACAAAGATGCCAAAAACTTTTCATTCCAAAACCTTAAATGCATGAGAAAGTGCTAGCTGTTATTTAAGAAGAAGCCCCTATAACTGAACCTCCCAGTATTAGAACAGCTTGAAAAATAGTGAAAATGTCCAGTAAAGAATATTTGTATTGTTCATTTCATTGACAATTCCAATGTTTTGAAAGTTGTCAAGCAGTTCTATAATTTAGTTAAATAAATAAGTGAAAATGTGTTAAAAATCATAATTTTTCATGAAAAATTGTCCAATTTTACTCAATACCTTGATACTTTCGATATTGCTTTGAATGAGGATGAGTGTTTTTGACCGTTTATCAGAATATTTCTCCACTATACATTTTCTCTCATGACTGGGAACTGATCTACCTGCAGGAGAATGATCTGCAAAGTTAACCATTCTTTTCATGAATCAGTTTGTGTTCTACTTTTTAGTCATGCATGGTAGTAAGACTAATGATATGGGTGGAAATGCCCAAAGGGAGCTGTCACAGTTTTGAAAAGCAGATGGCATCTATTCTCACCCAAAGGGAAACAGTTTAGCCTTTATAGGATCTATTATTAACCACTGCTAAAGTAAACATGTTTCTGTTAGAAAGAAATGCTAGCATCATCTCAAGCAAGTCACCATGGCATCAGAAGATCTGGAATGTCAAGAGGAAAACAAAAAGTTAGATTTTAGCCAATCTGACATTTTAAAATATCTTTTATGCATAAAGAACTGTTTGCAGCTCTGTTGAAATGCATTTTGCACTCGATCAATTATCAAGTTTTCATTTAGTAAATAAAATGTGAAAGCTGAAAGTGGGGCAATAATTGTATGTGCATATTATATTGAACATTTCATAATGTGCTTGAAAGCTGCAGAAAATGCAGTATTGATTTTGAACATTGTATTTCATTCAGATATTACTTAATGTATTGCGATGTTTGCCAATATGAGATTGTAGCTGGAGATGTGCTGAACTATCCAAAAGTAATTTAGGTAGTGACAAAAAAGACTACCTGACATACTGTGTATCACTTATTCAGAGCTTTCTGGTGGTCAATAAAAAAGGTAACCAATTTGATGCCAGTTCTGCAGTTCAGAACTCAGAAGCTCGATTCATTTTCTTCATGCCTTCTTCCTTCTTCTCTCAGTTCCTTTCTGAATGGTACAACAGTACAAGCTTCCCGTACCACTTATAAACATGAAGTTTTGAATGGGACCACACTTAAACATACTTACTCTGAGTGCCAATTTTGTCTCATCAGTTATATTGGCTGCCATCCTTGCACAGTTTGACAACTTTATCTTTTCTTTCTTTGTGGCACAATTGTAGCTGTAGTAATAAAAATATACACCAGAGTTTGATAAGCAAACATGCAGACACATACTAATATACTGATACTTCTGTTTAACAGATTTGCCAAGTACCTTACCATGCAATGCAACTATTTAGTTATAAATCTGATAAAAAGAAAATGTTATGATAAGCCAATGCATTGGTAATACAAAATTCTCTTATATTTTACCAATAAGACAATGCAATCACATTATGACTTGGTCGTAGGAGACGTGCATTTCATATGCCATCCTTTCCATATCTTTGCCTACCATTACCCAGCGTAATTTGGGGTGCAAAACTGCACTCCACATCATAGGTGTTGAAAAATTAAACGTGTACTGGAGACTCAATCTGCCCTAATTCTGCTCTCATTTAGGGGGTGTAAATCTGAAGTAACTGCACTGCAGTCATTGATGTTACTCTGGATTTACATCCATGTAAATGAGAGGTGAATTTGGCCCTGTCTAGATGGTTGTTATAGATTTAACTGCTTTAATATAAATCTGTTTGCTGTGAAATTACATTCAGGCCTAGGTAACCATACAAATGTGGTATATCCTTTTTAGGGCTGTCAGAGGACAGAGAATCAGTAATGGGAGCTGTGATTTACGTTACTTTGAGGAAACCATCCTCAAATGGGAAAAGGTAGAAACAAATTTCCATACGTACATTTTCAGCTCCAGTACAAATCAGTTTATCTTTTTGGAAACCATTCCAAAGAAGACTTCCTTTTCGCTAAAGGAAAGAAAGGTCTTACAAACCAAATCAAAATATGAAGTTTGCAGCGACCTGTCAAAGAAGTTGGGATACAAAGTCAGTATTTGTGCATGTATTATAGTAAGGCTGGGTCTATGCTACAAAGTTTTGTTAGCATAGCTATATCAGTCCAACCAGCTATGCTGGCAAAACCCCTTTGTAGACGCAGCTATTCTGGCAAAAAAGTTCTTTTGGCTTTATCGCTTATGTCATTCATGGAGGTGGTTTAACTATGCTGGCAAATGAATTTACTTTGCCAGTATACTCAGCATGGGCACGGGGGCAGGGGTTGGGGATTTGCCAGTATACCTATGCTGGCAAAACCTTTGTAGTATAAACTAACCCTATAAACAAAGTTCACCCCTTCTATAGAACGAGCACACGACCTAAGCATGACTTAAATGCCATTTAAGTCCTCAAAATAGGGTTTAATTAGAACTTATGTTGGTTGTGAACCTTGTGCTGGCTCTGTTCTAGAACAGGTTGGGAAATGATTCTACCCCTCCTACCCCCTGCGCCCTCTCAGTTTGTTTGTCTATATTTTTCAGGTGTTTTCATGAATGCATAAAAATGTCAGTGAAAATGACCTTTTTCAGTGAAAATTCCATTTAATTGAAAAATCAATTTTCCGTTAAAAAAAACAACACATTGACAGATTTTTTTTCACATCTGCTTTCTACACTGAGGTGAATTTTACCCTTTGTGCCTAGAATAGAACCATAGAATCATAGAATATCAGGGTTGGAAGGGACCTCAGGAGGTCATCTAGTCCAACCCCCTGCTCAAAGCAGGACCAATCCCCAACTAAATCATCATGTAATATGTACAAAATATTCATTCATACATTATATTTACCTTTCAATGCTCATATTTTATTCTATTGTATTTAAAAACAAAAACAAAAAAACAAATCCAGACAGAAAGAAGAATAAAATTTTAAGCTGTAGACAAGGACAATAACAGATTTTGTGACCAGGATGATATATTTTTTTATTATTATTATTTTTCATTTACAGTCTTCATGGTAGTGATGTGTTTGTGCAATTACAGTTAGGTCTGTCAATGTTTTCATCATAAACTGTGCTTTTCAGGGATTTATAACTGGGCTACAAAATTGCTGCCGGCTTACATTTGGCAAAGAGTAGAGAGTCTCAGCATGGGAGTGACATTCATTTTTGCTTTTTTTTGGTAAACAGTCATTGGAGATATTTTCAACAGCAACATAATCTGTGTTTATAATGTCCTTAGCCTAAAAATACCATGATACTTTACGGTATAATTTTAATGAAACTCGACTCATTACTGGGTATCGCCTACCACCTCATGTCACCATTGTCACCAAAGAATGAGCTTCTTTAGGTACTCCTGAGGTGGGCATTGATCCTGATTAACATTCTGTATTGCTCAGAATGACTTGAGAAAGGAAGTGAGAAGCTCGGGTCAGAGAGATGAGGCAAATGAGATGAGAAGACAGAGTTTTGTTGTATGAGTGCGAGTTGCAGGATGGAGACAGAAGCCTGTAAGTTGACGGTGAAACAAGGTCAAGGTAACAGGCATCATGAGATCTGGGACAAGGGGGCTGGATGACAAGCAGAGAGTCCAAGCAGGTAAGCAGGCTGTGGCAGCAGCAGGAACAGCCTGTGAGATGGAGGCCTGAAGCAACCAGTATGGCTGCATGACAGAAGATGACATAGATGGGTCCCCATTGAAAACATGCGATAAAGAAGACAACACCCTTGATGCTACGACTTACGGATCAGTACTCAAATGCCATCCAAGAGAAGGTTGGACAAGAGAGGTTATCCCAGGTATTAGGCTTGAGGAACCCCAGATGACTTATTTTTTCTCCTTTAGGACAAACCTAACATCCTACTCCCATGGAAGTCAAGGGGAGTTCTTGCAGTATGTGCCCAGAATTTTCTCCTTAACCTCTTCATCTATCTTGGATTTTCATGTAGCACTGATTATCAGAGTATCAGGTTATTTTCACAGTAGCATCTATCTACAATTTAATTCAGTATTTGTTAATAACAATTCAGTGATTTATTTTTGAAGGGTTATTCTTTGTTCTTAACACAGCATTGGTTCTGGGTAATAAAAAAGAATAATTTTCACTTATGGTGTATGCATAAAAAGAAAAAGAAAAAAACACTCCTCCCAACTGGAAAAAAAATTCCCACATTTGTGTTAATACTCCCTGAACTTCCACTGTAATCCAGACATCTTCCTTGTTCATATTAATATTCATTATTCAACAAAAAAATCATATTTTAACATATTTTCTCCCTAAACTTGGAGGAGAGAACTGGACTCTAATGAACCATTGCTTTCTTTAGTTTTTGAGAGTATTTCCTTTCTTCATGTGTTATGAATGTTAACCCCATTCCTCTTTACAGCCCTTATGGGGCACACACTAGATTTGTTTTGTGCTCTTACCCAGCAGCTGTTTTATACACTCTTTTTTTGCTTTCAGTAATGTCACCATCACCATCAGTTTCCAAGGGACACAGTTCAAACTGTCAGTAAGCATTAACACTGAACACAATCCTGCAGCTCTTAAAACTTGCAACATTTCAATTGCATTTGGCTACTTTTCATATAATTCTCTAGCTATATGTCATAAAAGCAATAAAGTAGATCTCTAGGTTAAGCACAATAACTACAGCAGAGAACTTATCTTCCTAGAAACTGTATGGTGTAACCTTGACTCATATTGGTGAGCAATGAAATCAATAGCTACTCATTTACTCACCAGCAACACAAAGGGTTGCAAAATCCAGCCCTATGTTTTTACAACACCTAGAACAATGGAGACTTGATTCTGATTGGGGCCTCTTGACGCTAAAATAATACAAATAATGATAATGAATAATAGTACAATAATAGAATAAGATAAATAAGTGTAATTTTCACATCTTAGTTGCAGCCACATGACCTAATATGGTAGATATTTACATTGTCAGGGAGATTAATTAGATTGACTTAATATATCAAGACAATGGACAAGATGATCTAGTAGATATTTGCTTTCTCTAACTTCTTTAGTAACAGTGAAAACTCTAGTCATAATTCCTCATAATGGTATAAAGTGCTAACATCTGCATGCACAAGGAAAGAAGACCTACGTCAGATATGGAGGGTACTTCATAGCAGAGGGATTTTTGATCATATATATGTAGCAATAGATGGGCCTGAATTACAGAGTTCACATTTGTTTTTCAGCCAACACAAAGTTTAGGGTTATATAGACATGGGGTTTTAGTTTGGGTCCATCTCTAGCTATAAAACAACTGATGGAGACTGTCAACAGTGTACATTTCAACTATGACTGGAACCAGACAAAGGCAGTATCTAAGATCCTAATAATGGATTCTAAACCTGCCAGCAGAATACCATGTTCAGGGGTGTTGAATGCTACAGAGCAATTTAAAGACCAGATGTGCAAAGGAACCTGAGTGAGCTGCATTCAGTAGATGATTGTACACTGTCAGTGGAGCCACCTCTGTGCTGTGAGGTATTCTGAAACCTGAATGAATTTGTTCAGATGGGTTGAATTGAATTAAATGAGTTTATAATTGAGTCTGAGTGATTTTTTTTGAAGCACTGCACCTTAGAGAGAGCGAGCATACTGTACATCTAAGACAGGATGAAATTTAGACATATACTCAACTGATGAGGAGGGTTTCTTCAAAACAGGTGTTATTGAATGTTCTTTAAAAATTTCTGAAACATTTCCATGTTGTAATTAGGAGACTAAGTTGATATATAGTCTGCTCTCAAACTTGAGAGCTTATACATGAAATAATAAAATTGCAAAACATTTGCATAAATACACTGGCGGAATTGGTCTTTCTGGATTTAGAAATCTTCTTATAGTCTGAAAAAGAGTTGCAGGACTTAAACAATTAAGCACTGATTCAGCAAGGTGAGTAAGCACATTCCTAGCTTTAAGCCCATCGACGGTCCCCCGTGAAATCTATGTGACTGCTCACATGCTTAAAGTTACACACATTCTCATGTAACTTATTGAATCAGAGCCTGAATCTTTAGTAGCAAGCCACTTTTGATTTAATAAGGGCATTGTTGTACCTTAACATGAGCAGCCCAATACATGAACAATTATATTGAATATCATAGTGCCTTTATGAATTTGTTTCTGCATTTTTAGAGCCCTGGGATCTGGAGCATACCTAAAACTATAGCAAGAGGCTGGCTGAAATATAATTAGCAGATGGGCACTGTCATCTGTGAAGTTTGGTATTTGTAGCATTTCCAATTCGTATCAGAAAAAAAGGGCCAGGATCATGCATGCATCATCAGGTAATGGAGGATTCCATGTGCTAATGGTATAGAAGATATTTTGACTTGTGAGATATTGAGGATAGGTAAATAAAAGAAATGGGGAGGGCCTCTAAATGTGGATGCCCAGAATTGCACACCCATTTTCTAAATTTGCCTGAATAGAAAGGCCAGACTGATTCCTCTGCAATTTTGCCTTTAAAATAACAGGGTAGAAAAAACAAACAGCAAGTCTGTGCTCTTTTAAAAACTCTGTTATTTGAAATTAAATCAAACAGAATATAATACTAGGAAAAAGAGTAATGCACTTCTTATAAATCTTCATCTTTTTTAATACATCTAAACTATTTTAACATTAAAAAATAACAAGATAGTTGTAATTTACCACCATCTGGTTAATTACAGGGAAAAACAAACAAAACTTGATATGTTATTTTCCATCTCTGTATCCAGTTTATAACTATGATTGTTAGTGATTAAACTTTGGCATAGGTTAAATCACTGTACGCTAACCAACACCCACTCACAGTGGGAGCAGTATTCAGAAAGCTACTTATTTTAGAATGGAAAATGAGCCCGAGTAATCAAAAAAGAGATGGGAATGACTGATGAGTACCTTGAGACTACTTTCACCAGCATACAGGAATAGACAAATGATGCTTCAAACTTCTGAAAATTGAGGCAAAATTGTAGAAGTGTGGGGATTGCTCCAGCTTTTCCTTTATATATATATATATATATATAAAAGTCTGTCCATCATAGCTATTACAAATAGCCAAGTTGTATTGCTGTCTTGTGAGTCATCATTTACTTAATGCAGCTGTGTGTGTGTGTAGCCTTTGAAACTGTCAATAACTGTCTCTTTCCCTTTCAGGGTTAGATTGTCATCTACAAATCATACATTTTCTTTTTTGGGTGGCTATTGTATATATAATCTCAGTCCCTTACAGTAGTGAGTGGCATATGCCTGTCTTGCCATCTGGATGGCTATTGAGCATATCGTTCCTAATTTTTCCCTTTTGCTCTTGAATAGGGGGACACATAAATAGTGATGGTACAGATAATGATTACCTGATCTGAGCATACCACTTTGAACTTTTTCTGTGTTATAGTTACCCAACCAGTCTTCATACCAAAAAAACAGAAACAACCCCCCAGGGCACTTAGTTACATTAAATTATGAAAAATCCATGATTTTAAATATCCTTATTTGAGTTTTTTCTCTCTGACATATGTACACTCATCCATTCACTGTGTCTGTCCTATGCCTACAAACATTGTGTACAATCCAACTTAACCAACACTTGAACAACTTATGGGTTGTGACATTTTGATTAAGAATCTAGATACAGAGCCAACATGGCAGAGTCAACATTAGATCAAAAACTGGCAGGTCTCAAAATGTAATTGTAAATGGACAATCATCAAGTGGATATGTTTCTAGTGGGGTGTCACAGGGATTGATTCTTTGCCCTATGTTTTTTAATCAATGATCTAGAAGAAAACAACATAAAATCATTACTGAAAAATGTGAAGGATTTGTGGAATGGTTAAAAAAAAGAGAAGAGATTACTTGTACAGTTTACTGGGCACAAGCAACAGTATGTATTTTAATATGGCCTAATGTAAAGTCGTATATCTGGATACAAAGAATGTAGGCTATACTTGCAGGATGGGGGACTCTATTCCTGGGAGCAACAATTCTGGAAAAGACTTAGGAGTCACGGTGGATAATCAACTGAACATGAGCTTCCAGTGTGAGGCTCTGGATAAAATGATCCATGGATGTATAAATGGGAATATCATGTAAAAGTGGTGAGGTTATTTTACCTCTGTATTTGGCCACTGCTGGAATTGGTTAGTCTCTAAGGTGCCACAAGTCCTCCTTTTCTTTTTGCTGGAATACTGTGTCCTTTTCCGGCATCCTCATTTCAAGGAAGATACTAAAACTTTCGAGAAGGTTCGGAGAAGAGCCACAAGAATGATTAAAGGATTGCAAAACATGTCTTATAGCAAAAGGCTCATAGAGTTCATTCTGTTAAACTTAACAAAGGCAAGGTTATGAGCTGACTTGATCCCAGTTTATAAGTGCCTACATGGGGAACAGAAATGTGACAGTTTAGCAGACAAAGATATAAGTACCAATGACGAAGTTGAAGTCAGGCAAATTCTGAATAGAAATAAGATGCAAATTTTTAAGAGTGAAGGTAATAAATAACCTCTGGAACAACTTACCACGGGTTGTGGAATATTCTCCATCACTGGAAATTTTTAAATCAAGATTAGATATGCTGTAGTTCAACCATAGCTATTGGACTTGAATCAGGAATTAATTCAGGGAAGTCCTATGGCCTGTTTTATGCAGGAGGTCAGACTTAATGATCACAATGGTCCCTTCCTGTCTTAAACAGTGGTAGAGTTCTTCCAGACAATGGCTCCTACCCCCTTCCTAGGCTTCCCCAGCTTGGCTTCCTCTTCTCTTGCATTAAAATTTCTTGAACTACCAAATGTGAGTGACATTGCAACTCTGCGTACTGGGTTGCAACAGCCAGGGCAGGGAGCCCAGCCCAGCCCCATGGGACTGAAGCCATTGCTACAGAGTGAGTGCAGGGCAGGCTCATCTCCTATCCCTTCATCTGCGCCGGGCTGGGATCAGAGTTGTAGTGTCAGGGCAGAGGGTGCCAATACAGGTTATCGGTGGCCTCCTTGATTACAGTTTAGTAGACCCATTGAATCTGGATGTTACCTGTGCTCCAATACAAATCAGATATGGATAAGTTATACTTCAATAGAATGGACTCTATGATATACTAGGCTGACTAGGTCATGGGGAAAATTATGCTTCCATTAATTCAATCACAAAACTTCCCATGCGTCCACAGTTCTCCTCTTGAATGGAGTATTAAACATATTTGACACTATAAACCCCAATACCACTATTTATATATATATATATAAATATATATATCAATCAGAGATTCTCCTTTAGTTCAAGTGATAAGAGCTTCTGGTTATGCAGTCAGTGTGCTGTATACCTGATGACAGTTGTGTGTGTATGTGGCCAGAGAGTGATAATTATTTTTAAACATTATTATTTACTATTTGTATTATGGTAGTGCCCAGAGGTCCCAACTGGAACTGATGTCCATTGTGCTAGGTGCTGTACAAATAAAGCAATCCAAACTTGTTCAGGTAAGAAATTCACAGTTAAGGCACCCAAAAAACCTTTCAACTCTGCCCTGCCTTGACATTATGAGGGGGGAATATATGAAAATAATTTAATGTGTCTTTAAAATCAGTTTCATCTGGGACTACAAACACTAGAATGCCTTAATCAAAATTATATACTTACTGTATGACATCAATACAGAACCAGAGTTAAAGTTGTTTGAATTCCTTAACTGTGCATTTCTTACATTAACTCTGAATTTCTTTGGTTTATAACAGTTAGTTTTGGGGTAGATACAGCATCCCTGAAGTATTTTGTTCCGTTAAGTTACTCTGCACCTTAACTTCATTTGAATCTAGGTTATTTGTGTGGGAATTAATTTTGTATACAACTAACACCCGTGGATCCCAACTGAGACTGAGGCAACATTGTACCCCATATTGTACAAACACATAGTAAGAGACAATCCCCGCCCCTAAGAATTTACAGTCTATCAAACTTTCTATCTATCTATTCAGCTATGCTCCTGTATGGGGAGATTTTGACAGACCAGTAAAAGGCCAGGGACCATTACCAATAGTGTAATACTGATTATCATACTTGCTGCTAACCATGGGTGGCAGGTATAATAGGCCAGGGAAGGCCAAGTCTTCCTTGGAGCAGCTGCCTCTGACCCACTGCCAGACACCTGGGCCCCCCCTTTCCCTGACACCTCCACTGCCTGCTGCTGCTGCCTGCAGATAAGTCCTCCACTCCACTGCACCCCCAGACCCCCACTCCAGAAGTCCCTGCTGCTTGCAGTGTCTCTCCTCTGGGAGGGTGAGTGAGGAGGGATGGAGCAAGCCAGCAGTGGGTGCGAAGCTAGGGGTGTCTGGCGGGGGAGTGAGGCCGGGTGCTGGGGCTGGCTTTGGGGGGAGGGATGGATCAGCCCAGTGCCCAGGGGGCCAGCAGCTCGGCCAGGGAGCCTTCAGGGGTGGGGGGGAGGGGGTGGCTCGGCCCAGCGCTGGGGCCGGCCCTTCTTGGCTGGGGGGACCTTCAGGGGTAAGGGGATTGGTGGTTTGGCACGGCTGGCGCTCGGCTCGGCAGAGTGGCCCAGCGGTTGGGGGCGATGGCTCGACTGGGGAGCATCAGTATTTGGGGGGGATGGTGGCTTGGTCAGCGCTCGTGCAGGAGGGCTCAGCCAGGTGTTACTGGGGTGGGTGGCTGGGGCTCCTCCAGTGACGGAGGGGGGGTGTCCTCAGGGCTCCTACGGTTAAGGGGGGGAGATTTGGGGGCTCTGGCATGCAGGGGCAGTGCCTCAGGAGGAAGGGGCAGGTCTGGCGGCCTAGCCGCCACAAAGCAGGGGTTCATCTGCCACCCATGTTGCTAAAAGCAACCAAAACTGGTAGGCCTTTTTGTAGGCCTGTCCAGTTTAGCATGAGTAAGTCAGGAGAGGACAGGGTTTGGGTGACCACAAAGGGAGCTGTCAAGGCTGAATCGCCACTCTGTAACTCCAAGTTCAGAAGGTGGGGGCCCACAAGGATTCTAAAAATTAATACTTGCCACTCCAGGCTTGTATTAAACTTTTAAGGTTACAGGTTCTCTCTGACTTTGACTGGGTAAATGCTGCTACCACACCCAAATGCAAAAAAAAAACCAACAAAAAAAAAAACAAAAAACCCTTTGGACCCAGAAAGGAGCACTTGGGAGTTCCTCCCTGTGCGGTACCCTCAAGCCCTTTCACCCCACCCCACCCCAGGGAAGAGCTGAGAAAGAAAACAAAGGAAATTAGCTGTTGCCACCAGCTAATCAAACAGCATATGCACAAACCTCTGAGGATACCAAAAATCCATCCTGTTCTTAAAAAAAGGTAAATTTTATTAATAAACAAAAAGGAAGAAAATACATCTGGAACTTAGGCTTTTGCTAGATTTTAAAAGAGCAATTCCAAAAATTAAGCATCCAAACTAGCTTTCTTGGGGTCAGCTTAAAGGTTACAAGCAAACAAAAGCACCTGGGGTTAGCATAGAGGAGTCCACAAGCCTTAAAAAATAAACAGAAATAAACTAATCACATCTTCCTAAACATTCCTTATTTACTTATATATTTGGGTTGTTAAAAGTAGTTCTAGATATGATCTGATGGTTTTCATATCTGGTTAAACTTTACACCCTATTCCTGCTTATAGCCTTGCTGTTTCATGTCTCCTTCTCCGGAGAACAACAGACAAAAGGAAAGTTTCTTTCCCAATTTTAAAATGTTCTACCTTCCCATTGGCTCTTTTGGTCAGGTGACCACTTTCTTTTCTTTACCTGGGGACTTATTAACCCTTTACAGGTAAAGCAAGTAGAGAACAGCTTCCAAGAGGGATTTTACAGCTAACTGGCTGGCTGGGTGTCCATCAAAGAGTGGCTAGGTGTCCTCACACACACTTCATTTCTCACAGAAGCCTCTTGCTTAACCTTACCTGCCCCAGCATCCTTCCTTGATGAAATCTCTGTTGGATGTGCTGGGGTCTGTGTTTTAGGAGAAAAGCAGGAAGCTTATTTATATTTGCCTTCTGGGAATGTGTCCGTCAGCGCCTCAAGGTATGCAGACTCTGCAAGAATACATCTGGCTAAATAGTAATCTGAGGAAACATCTTTTTTAGCTTTTGAAACTGCTTGCCTAATAAATTTTCTTGATTGACATGTCATTGTTTACCAACAAGGATAAATAAGTGGGGAGAAGTTTGGACACAGTTTGGGTTCCCCAAGGGCAGTTGAAAGATGGGCCAATCGGAAGGCTGCTGCTGTACCTCTTGAGAGCCACACCCAACTTCGGTGATTATTGAGGGTTGGGGTATTTTACTAACCTCTCGCAGATGTGTGCAAGTGCTTGAGACTGAGTAAAGTATAGCTTTGAGTGAAAGCACTCTTGTGTTGTACCATTTGTGCCAGCCATCTATCGGTCGGACATACGTGTCTCCATTGATTTATTTCATGACACCACCTCGCACAGAGTAAAGTTCCGTAGAGCTTTGGGTTGAATGAACCATAGCTATCACTTCCACCAACAGAGGTACAGAGCGAGGTAAGGTGACTTGCCCAAGGTTCCAAAAAAAGTGAGTGGTGGAGCCAAGAACAGAATCCTGGTCATCCTGAATTCTAGTCTCCTACTTCACCCACTGAACCCGCTGCCTGTCATGTTTGCTTATTAAATTTTGTGCTTTTTTTTTCATGTAGTTTCTACTTTCATTTCTGGAAACACACAGTAAGATTTGTTTTTAAATAGGCACAAATACTCAAGTCGTAAAACTGTAATCACACCTGAATTAGTTAGCTGAGTGCCAACTACTTTACATGGTAACAACCACATAATGGGAGAGCAATTATGTGATTAGTTTTTCCTTCTAAGCTAAAGAGTTATCAAGAGATCTAAAACTGTGGATTATGTAGTAATTATTACTGGAGTAATTCAGCAAATTCATATATCCTCACAAAGTGATATTAATTACATTACCATGTATTTATTTTTGTAGTTATATAATATTGAGCATTATAATTTTTTTTTTAGGTTCCAAATCTGAAAACTTTGAATTCTTCCATTTTTACCATTTTCTTTCTGGTACGTGATAGCAGTGGCCAAAACCTGAAGTCCTTTCTCAGGCTTAACTCTTTATTTCAGCAAAATGGTCACAGGCTTCTGTGACAGTTTTGTGGACTGGAGAAAAACTGAGTATGGACTGCAGGATTCAGCCACATGACAATTATTTGTTTTTCTTTTTATTCATTGTGTAAATTCACTGTGGAGCACTTCAAAAGCTAGATGAAAACAGATGTTTGCACAAGAGACTGGTGCAAAAATATAGGGCTGGATTGTTAAAAACAAGCTCAGCTCTAATGTAGGTACCTAAATGAATAGGGTTGCCAGGCATCTGGTTTTCTACTGGAACGCCAGGTTGAAAAGGGACCCTGATAGCTCTGGTCAGCACCACTGACTGGGCCATTAAAAATTCGGTCGGCGGCACAGCAGGGCTAAGGCAGGCTCCCTGCCTGCCCTGGCTCCGCATGGCTCCCAGAAGTGGCTGGCATGTCTCTGTGGCCTCTAGGTGCAGAGGCGATCAGGGAACTTCCGCGTACTGCCCCTGCCCCGAGTGTCAGCTCCACAGTTCCCATTAGTCGGGAACCACAGCAATGAGAACCACGTGGAGCCAGGGCAGACAGGGAGCCTGCCTTAGCCCCACTGTGCCACCAACCAGGAGCCGCCTGAAGTAAGCGCTGCCTGGTTGGAGCCTTCACCCAGAACACCCTCCTGCAACCCAACTCCCTGCCTCAGCCCTGAGCTCCCTCCTGGAGCCTTCACCCCCTCCCACACCCCAAACACAGCCCCAAGTCCCCTCCCACAGCCAAACTCCCTCCTGGAACCTGAACCCCTCAACCCCTCCTGCACCACTGCCTGCTCCAGCCCTGAGCCCGCTCCTGTATCCCAAAACCCTCATCCCCTGCCCCATCCCAGAGCCCCCACCACAAGCAGGAGCCCACACCCCTTCCTGCATGCCAACCCACTGCCCCAGCCCTGAGCCCACTTCCACACTCTGAACCCCTTGGCTCCAGCCTGGAGCCCCCTCCTGCACCCCAAACCCTTCATTCCAGGCCCCACCCCAGAGCCCACACCCCCAGCGGGAGCTCTTACTCCCTTATGGACCCCCACCGCTGCCCCAGCCCAGTGCCTTCTTCCACATCTTGAACCCCTCATTTCTGGTCCCACCCCAGAGCCTGCATCCTGAGCCAGAGCCAGCAGCCCTTCTTACACCACAACTCCCTGCCCCAGCCCAATGAAAATGAGTGAGCGTGGGGAGACTTGGTGACAAAGGGAAGGGAGATGGAGTGAGTGGGGGGGGGCTTAGAGAAGGGGTGGGGTCAGGTGTTTTGGTTTTGTGTGATTAGAAAGTTGGCAACCTTATCAATGAAGTGGCCAGACTTTCAAAAGTTGCCACTTCTTTCAGATATTTAAGTGGGAGCTGAGTTCTTTCTAAAAGCCAGACATTTATTTATGTGCCTACATGGGAGCTGTCGAGTGCTCAGCTTTTTACAAAATCTGGCCCAGAGTATCCATTTCTTTAAAAATCCTTATTTCTGATCAAAAGTGATCTCAATAAAACCAGTTTTCCCCTTTGTGTTTCGTGCCAAAAGAAAACTTCAACTGGTATTCACTCAGTGGGTAATACATTAGGCTAAAAGTGCCCTGGTGTTCTGAATTAACTAGACTCAAACTTCTATGGACACAACATTCTGAAGATTCAGAGCAGGCTGCACTGCGGGGATAGGAGCACGGTGAAGAAATTTGGCAGCATGTGACCTCCAGAAGAAGAAAGGGGAGCGTCCATGTACCAGCAACCCAGATACAGGTAAGTAACCGTTTTCATGTTCTCTCCACAGGTACTAATGCGGAGATTGGACTAGATGATACATCTGAGGGAAGGGAACAGAAGAGACTCCGCCAATTGGAAAGCATGAGATGCACTGTCCTAGGGTTGGGGGTTCCACGACCACCGCTCCCAAGAGAAGGAGGCAGGTGGTGGTGGTCAGGGACTCTCTCCTCAGGGGGACTGAGTCATCTATCTGCCGCCCTGACCGGGAAAACCGAGAAATCTGCTGCTTGCCAGGAGCTAGGATTCACGATGTGACGGAGAGACTGCCGAGACTCATCAAGCCCTCGGATCGCTACCCCTTCCTACTTCTCCACGTGGGCACCACTAATACTGCCAAGAATGACCTTGAGCAGATCACTGCAGACTACGTGGCTCTGGGAAGAAGGATAAAGGAGTTTGAGGTGCCCACCTTGATTATCATGCACATTGTAAGGAGAGTGGTCAGTCTGAATGAGCTATTGCCAGCAGGAGAGTGAGTTTGTGTGTGTGTGGGGGTGAGAAAACCTGGATTTGTGCTGGAAATGGCCCACCTTGATTATCATGCACATTGTAGGGAGAGTGGTCACTTTGGATGAGCCATTACCAGCAGGAGAATGAGTTTGGGTGGGGGGGGGCGGAGGGTGAGAAAACCTGGATTTGTGCTGGAAATGGCCCAACTTGACGATCACTTTAGATAAGCTATTACCAGCAGGAGAGTGGGGTGGGAGGAGGTATTGTTTCATGGTCTCTGTGTATATATAATGTCTTCTGCAGTTTCCACAGTATGCATCCGATGAACTGAGCTGTAGCTCACGAAAGCTCATGCTCAAATAAATTGGTTAGTCTCTAAGGTGCCACAAGTACTCCTTTTCTTTTTGCGAATACAGACTAACATGGCTGTTACTCTGAAACGTGAGGTGCAAGTGGTGTTCTCGTCCATCCTCCTCGTGGGTAGAGACCGTCGAATCGTGAAAGTCAATGAATGGCTACGCAGGTGGTGTCAGAGAGAAGGCTTTGGATTCTTTCAGCATGGGATGGTGTTCCAAGAAGGAGGAGTGCTAGGTAGAGATGGGCTCCACCTAATGAAGAGAGGGAAGAGCATCTTCGCAAGCAGGCTGGCTAACCTAGTGAGGAGGGCTTTAAACTAGGTTCACCGGGGGAGGGGGACCAAAGCCCTGAGGTAAGTGGGGAAGTGGAATACTGGGAGGAAGCATGAGCAGGAGCGCGCAAGAGGGAAGGACTCCTGCCTCATACTGAGAAAGAGGGACAATCAGCAAGTTATCTGAAGTGCCTATACACAATTGCAAGAAGCCTGGGAAACAAGCAGGGAGAACTGGAAATCCTGGCACAGTCAAGGACTTATGATGTGATTGGAATAACAGAGACTTGGTGGGATAACTCACATGACTGGAGTACTGTCATGGATGGATATAAACTGTTCAGGAAGGACAGGCAGGGCAGAAAAGGTGGGGGAGTTGCATTGTATGTAAGGGAGCAGTATGACTGCTCAGAGCTCAAGTATGAAACTGCAGAAAAACCTGAGAGTCTCTGGATTAAGTTTAGAAGTGTGAGCAAAAAGGGTGATGTCGTGGTGGGAGTCTGCTATAGGCCACCGGACCAGGGGGATGAGGTGGACGAGGCTTTCTTCTGGCAACTCATGGAAGTTACTAGATCGCAGGCCCTGGTACTCATGGGCTTTTTTTGCCTCTGTCTTCACGAACAAGGTCAGCTCCCAGACTATTACACTGGGCAGCACAGCATAGAGAGAAGGTGATCAGTCCTCTGTGGAGAAAGAAGTGGTTTGGGACTATTTAGAAAAGCTGGACGAGCACAAGTCCATGGGGCCGGATGCGCTGCGTCTGAGAGTGCTAAAGGAGTTGGCAGATGTGATTGCAGAGCCATTGGCCACTATCTTTGAAAACTCATGGCGATCGGGGGAAGTCCCAGACTAACGGAAAAAGGCTAATGTAGTGCCCATCTTTAAAAAAGGGAAGAAGGAGGATCCTGGAAACTACAGGCCAGCCAGCCTCACCTCAGTCCCTGGAAAAATCATGGAGCAGGTCCTCAAGGAATCAATTCTGAAGCACTTAGAGGAGAGGAAAGTGATCAGGAACAGTCAGCTTGGATTCAACAAGGGCAAGTCATATCTGAGTAAGCTAATTGCCTTCTATGACAAGATAACTGGCTCTGTGGATGAGGGGAAAGCACTGGACGTGTTTTTCCTTGACTTTAGCAAAGCTTTTGACACGGTCTCCCACAGTATTCTTGCCAGCAAGTTAAAGAAGTATGGGCTGGATGAATGGACTACAAGGTGGATAGAAAGTTGGCTAGATTGTCGGGCTCAACGGGTAGTGATCAATGGCTCCATGTCTAGTTGGCAGCCGGTATCAAGTGGAGTGCCCCAAGGGTCGGTCCTGGGGCCGGTTTTGTTCAATATCTTCATAAATGATCTAGAGGATAGTGTGGATTGCACCCTCAGCAAGTTTGCAGATGACATTTAACTGGGAGGAGAGGTAGATACACTGGAGGGTAGGGATAGGATACAGAGGGACCTAGACAAGTTAGAGGATTGGGTCAAAAGAAATCTGATGAGGTTCAACAAGGACCAGTGCAGAGTCCTGCACTTAGGACAGAAGAATCCCATGCACCGCTACAGACTAGGGACCGAATGGCTCGGCAGCAGTTCTGCAGAAAAGGATCTTGGGGTTACAGTGGATGAGAAGCTAGATATGAGTCAACAGTGTGCCCTTGTTGCCAAGAAGGCCAATTGCATTTTGGGATGTATAAGTAGGGGCATTGCCAGCAGATCGAGGGACATGATCGTTCCCCTCTATTCGACATTGGTGAGCCCTCATCTGGAGTACTGTGTCCAGTTTTGGGCCCCACACTACAAGAAGGATGTGGAAAAATTGGAAAACGTCCAGCGGAGGGCAACAAAAATGATTAGGGGACTGGAACACATGACTTATGAGGAGAGGTTGAGGGACCTGGGATTGTTCTGGCAGTGGAAAATAATGGGTATGAGGAAGAGTTATTTCATGTCTATCACTTTTATTCTGTTCTATTCCATCGGTAAATTGTCTAAAAACCTAGGTGTGAGAAACAGGATATACATCTAACTGTAACAAAGTAAAAATGTTGATGAAAATGGGCAATCACTTATTTGTAATTAAAATTACAGTCGTTGATACTTTTTTATTTCTCCAGGGTTAAATGGAAAGCATAAATATGTGCAAAGAATATTATTAAGGGACTGTTCTGTGGTATGAGGACAGCATTAAAATAAATAACATGTATAGTCTGGTTCAAACATATTAAATAATGGATGAATCAGGCAGCAAGGAAAAATTAGACTCTGCATAGAGAACATGTCCTAACAATAAAGTCCACAAAACTGTGGAACACCATCGAACAGAAGAGATGAAATCCATTCAAACAAAGGTTAAACATACACAATGTAGGGAATGTTTCTATATTGAATTGGTCTAGATGTTGCACAAGTCTTTTCTATCTAGACATTCTGTACATCTATGGAAAAAATGATATCTGATCCCAGTGCATAGTTGGGGACATTTATTACACAACATTTATTACAATAACATTCATGATGAAGTAAGGGTTTGAGAAGTAGTCCATACACATATCACTTCAGTAGGACCCCTTAAGGCTTACTTACATGAGAAATTGCTTGGAGGAGTGGTCTCAAATTTCATACATACATTTATTTAATAGGTATTCGTATTCTTCAAGGATGAAATGAGGCCAGGATTTCACCCAAAATATTATCTCATGAATAGTACAAATAGTAAATCATTGTATATTAAATAGAGCCTCAGTTATGGTACACTGGTATGAATCCTATCCCTATTATGTTCATATCATATATGCATATGTATAAGAGAGAGAGACATATACATAGTTGTTCAGCTTTATGGAAGATTCTCTCAAGTGGCAAAGACTATGATGTTTAAATGAAGACAGAAAAGCCTAAAAATCATATGTTTTATACAAAAACTGTGGCTGTGACAAAGATAGAGGCATTCAAATAGCTATAGTTTGAGGCTTGAGTTTTCCCTCACTCATGTAAATTGGGAGTAACATCATTGAAACCAATGAAGTTATTCTCATGTTCACCATACCCAAACAATGGATTGTCCCATCCCTGAATCCTACATGTACAGTAAATGTCAACAAAAGACAGGGTCCGTGCATATATAAAAAATATATACCATTGAAACATTTACTGTGAATTTCGTTTTTGGTGAAGCAGAGACAAATGGGGAGCATGAAAATAATGTACCACAAATAAGTGACCAGCTACTTTTATGATGAAATAGTGAAGTGCATAAAAATAGTTCCTCCTTTTACCTCCACATAGAAACTTTAATGAAAAAAATTATAAATAATACAAGAACTAAAGGACACATACAGTAGTTGATCTTAAAATTAAGAGACATTGCCACCACTATAGAACATTGTCAAAAGATAATGGTTTTCTGCTACCAAGTATTGTAAACACTGAGATGAAGCCAAGACATTTATTTTCAAAGTTATTGATCTTATGACAACATTCTATTACGATGACTTTATTTCTATTATAGAAAATGAGAGATGTAGATTTAATAACTTTATGTGATGGATGTTGATGCAGTAAATTGACAGTGGCTCACTGTATTATCATTAACCTATGGCGTTTGGATTGGCTTAGACTCAGAGAACAGACATATCATGTGTTTCAGACATTCAGAGACCAATTAACCAGTAAAAGCATAGGTTTCCCCTTAAAAATTATCACTTATTTTTATTTTTATTTATTTTTTACAACTAATTGGGTTTTTTTTGTCTAGCTGAAATCAGTTTTGTGAATTCTGCAGTCAGATTGGCTGACATAGATTAAGTAGCTGTTTTATTTAAAATGCCCTAAGCCTTTAAGGGCTACTTAGATTGCTAGTCACAGTATGTGATGGAGAGCACACACTGCTAGGATGCTTCTTCACCTGCACAAGGGAGTGGAGGGTGGTAAGACAGGTGGGAATGTGTGGAAGCCTGATTCCACCTCTGGCCCCTCAGTATGCCAGCCAGCAGAGCTAAACTTGCTGGCAGGAGGAAGGAATATACTACTGGCCAAATTACTTCCCACCTACCCATTTTCCCCACCTCTCTCTGGGGAATGAATTGTGACTCTCATTCACAAATTGCAGTCTGATCTGTTTCTAGGGCAATCCCACAACTCATTCAGGACAGATGGTGAGTTTACAATCTAACTCTATTTAATAATATTCTGTGGGGGAAAAAATGCCCTCCACTTCTACATACATAAAACTCATTGCCTTCAATGGGAGTTGCATTCATGTAATAAGGAGCAGGATTTGCTTTTTGTCAGCCATGTTTTGCATCAGTAACACCTTTCCAATTCCCTAGACCAGGGGTAGTCAGGGTCCAAATTTCTTAGTCAAGGTATAATCAATGTCCAGACCCCAGAGGAAATAATAAAGATAATAACAATAATGATGATGACAATAAGTAAATACAAAGATTTGGGGGCCCATTCAAAAGCATCTGGTGGTCTGGATTTGGCCTGTGGTTCGCTTATTGACTGCCCCTGCCCTAGACTGCACAGATATTACTGAGGAGAGAATGTAGCCGATTTGTTTGGTAATGATGTCATTTATAATCTAAAATGTCCATCTAGCAATTTTCTTTATGTGATATATGTATATGAACATTCATGAAGAGTAATAATATTACCTAATATTTGGCATGCAGGTACCATCTAAATTTGAATGGGCATGAGTGAGATTTAAACTACACAAGTTTGAAGTTATGTAGGTAGTTTGCAGAAGTAGCTGGAATCCTATTTATAGGCTTTTTGCTGGCACTCAGAATTGTGTCTGAGCCCCTGACATAGATGAATTTATCATCACAACATCATTGTAAGGAAATTTCATTATCCCCATTTTACAATTGGAGAAATGAAGCCCAGAGAAACTGAATGATTTGCCAAGGTCACCCATGAAATCTATGGTAGAACCAGCAGTATAACTTGTATCTCCTGAGTCTTAGCCCACGTTGTAAACAAAATGCCATCAATTGTTTTCAGAAGTACTGGTAGAGAGCACACCAACATCAGTGATTTATATAGTTATGCCTGCCATTTTTTATGTTGCTTTGCAATTTCAGTCTTGTAAATCCCTGGTAGCAGCTGTGGCCAAGGGAACACTTTTCATGTGCATCTGGCAAGAACAGGGCATTTTGTGTTTTTCTGATGTGGACTTCCTTATGACTACCCATGCTCCTGTGACCTCCAAATGATAGTATTGTAGTACTGTACTCTTAAGTTCTTGTGGAAGCTTAAGTTAGTGAACTGGGTAGCAGCCCACTTTTTCTATAGAGCTTCCTGCAGAAAGCACAATGCACCTTACAGGCTTCTGATTACTGGCCTTTCATTGACTCTTTAAAATGTTAATTTTGACCTTTAAACCCTAAGTGGTTTAGTACCTAGTTACCTAAGAGACTGCCTCTCCCCCTCCCCCTCCCCATGTGATATCAATATAGTTGCAATCAGTGGAGGTGTTCAAGTGAACATTCCCCTGACATAAGAGAGCTGATCACAATTTTTCCTCAACTGTAGAATTTGCTTCCTCATTCAGATTGACAGAGGTCAGATTTGTTAACCTATAGGGATTGTTTACCATATTTTATTGGGTATTGGTTGAAATGACAGCCTGAGATATGGTGGGCATTCTAATTGTTTTATGAGAGGTATTATTTTGATGTTGAGTTGGTTTTATATGAACAATTGATAATATATTTACTGTGGGGTTATTTCTGTGCCTGTAATTTGTACATTTTATATGTTGGAAAGGCACCTAGAGCCATTGATATAGGCAATTAAAAAGAAATGTAAAGAAAGAAAGAAATTCAAAGGGATCAATTTTGCAATCTTTCAGGATGCAAAACTCCCACTGTGATTTCAATGGGACTTCTCTGCATTGAACAGCTGGATGATCAGGACCATAGATTTTATTCTGTCCTGTAATCAGTTTTGCCAAGCTACAATGGGAGTCATTAACATCTTGATGTTTACCACATTGTAGTATTTCCTGTACTCTTGCATTTGCGATATGATAAAAACTCATAGTGAGGACTCGCACTGTAAATGTCACTATTGTGAATGGTAAATGATTCCCTGCAAGTATATTTATTAAGTAATGTGCGTGTTCATGTTATTACTTCTATACATAGAACAAACACTTTGAATGGCTTACTTTTAATCATGCCTGAAATATTTATTGCATCCATTTGAGTGAGAATAACCTTCATTTTTACATGCAGACTGGATAATTGCATGCAAAAGAATGGAACTGCATGTTTACTTCCCTAATTTGCATGAGAATATGTGGATATTTGTATACAGAAACGTCTGCAATTTCAAATATGGAGGACACAATAACAACAACAACACTTGAAAAAAACAGTCCATATGCAGAGCAAAGGGGACTAGATGGCCATAAGTTACGTGGAAAGGGATTTGAGGAGACCTCCCAGGGAGGAAATGTTGCTCTATGATAAGATTACTTTGGACTATTTGGCCAATGCCAGAGTTGTGGCTGCAGAAAATGGGGTAGAGTTGGATAACATCTGCTGAATGCAACCTTGTAATTTAATGATGCTCGGAGTAGTATTAGCATCCACAAGTATGCAGTATCCACAAGTAAATGCATTAGTATCCACAAGTAATGAGCCTGATCTAAATCTCATTGAAGTCAATGAAAAGACCCACATTGACTTCAATGGATTTTGGATTGGGCCTCATGTAGAAGCGTCATAGAAACTCAAATGACAAGTCTTTCCATTGGCTTCAATGGGTTTGATACCCCACAAAGAAGAACTGGGGGCAGTGCACAAAGCAAAGTGCTTTGGTCTTGAGAAGCCAAGAATTTGCAAGTACAGATAAGTTCACAGTTATCTCTGTTACCATGGTGCCGTTGACTCCCCATGAATGAACTATGGGCACTGAAAGGGAAAGGGCACTTTCCCCTGCTCCCAGCACCTCCAGCAGCCCCACAGATCAGCGCCTCCCACTCCCTCCCCGAACCCCCTGATCAGCTGTTTCATGGTGTGCAGTAGGCTCTGAGGGCGGGGGAGAGGGAGGAGCGAGGGCATGGCAGGCTCAGAGGAAGAGGTGGAGTGGGGGCAGGGCCTGTGGCAGAACCAGGGGTTGAGCAGTGAGCACCTGCCAGCACATGGGCAAGTTGGTGCCTGTCGCTTCAGCCGTGGAGTTAGTGCCTATACGAGGAGCCCCATATTACCTTCTGAAGAGCCACATATGGCTCCGGAGCCACAAATTGGCCACCTGTGATCTACAGGATATCTGTGCATAATAGTGTTATTTTTAAAAAAAAATGATTTAAAGTATTGGAAATGTATTAAAGTAACAGAGTATTGCTTCTTTTAGAACAAAGGGTTCTTGAGGAACATTAGATATTTTAAAACAAGATTTTTTTTTCTATCGATGTTTGTTCTGCATCATAGACACTCTTGTATCTGCTGAAAAGTACTGACTAAAAGAACAGATACCGCAAAGGTAAAAAACAACTATAAGGAAATCTCATGGTTAGGAGTATTGCAGTACTTCCTAATGGACACTTAACTTGTCTTTTGTTGTTAGCCCTGATAATTTTTTGGGGATGTCCAGAAGTTCTGAGGAAATTGAAAGTTCTTTAGAGTATATGTGTGTAAGAAAACAGGCACATACAAATTATTTCCTCAGAATAGAATTTTACAGACATAGGAAGTTATTGTATAATGCCGTGTGTTGTTACATTCCAGAGTTGGCTGCAATACAGATGAAATGGGTGAAATAATTTCTCTCTCTCCCTCTCTCTCTTTCTCTCGTAACATCATATATGTTTTCAGAGGGTTTTGAGGTCAGGCTAAGTAACACAATAATAATAATAATGCTACCTTACCAGCTAGATATAGCTTTCTACTAAGATTAGCACCACCATTTAAAAAAAAATGCAACAGATCATTAGATTTTTCTTTTCCATTGGGGGAAACGAAGGAGGCTATTAAAAACAAAATACAATGCTTCCTTTAGTCTGTGATTCCTGGTCACAGTCATGTAATTCTCTGAATGTCAGAAAAAATAGTATTTTTAGACAATACTAAATAGACAATAGACAAGGAATAAAAAGAAGTTTCTGTAAACTCAAACTTCAGATAATACATTATTTGGTTCATGACAATTAGTTTCTAGGAAAATTACCAGATGCTCATAACTTTAAGGTCAATTCACAGTTTGCATTGCATAGGTGAGGCTATACACTACTATATAGGTCTACAGGACAATTTTCTGGTGCAAGTGCTGGAGGAACCAACTAGGGGCAGAGCTCTTCTTGACCTGCTGCTCACAAACCAGGAAGAATTAGTAGGGGAAGCTAAAGTGGATGGGAACCTGGGAGGCAGTGACCATGAGATGGTTGAGTTCAGGATCCTGACACAGGGAAGAAAGGAGAGCAGCAGAATATGGACCCTGGACTTCAGAAAAGCAGACTTTGACTCCCTCAGACAGGGAACTGATGAGCAAGATCCCCTAGAAGAATAACATGAGGGCGAAAGGAGTCCAGGAGAGCTGGCTGTCTTTTAAAGAATCTTTATTGAGGTTACAGGGACGTAATGTGTAGATGTGTAGAAAGAATAGTAAATATGGCAGGCGACCAGCTAGGCTTAACAGTGACATCCTTGCTGATCTTGAACACAAAAAAGAAGCTTACAAGAAGTGGAAGATTGGACAAATGACCAGGGAAGAGTATAAAAATATTGCTTGGGGATGCAGGAGTGAAATCAGGAAGGCCAAATCACATCTGGAGTTGCAGCTAGCAAGAGATGTTAAGAGTAACAAGAAGGGTTTCTTCAGGTATGTTAGCAACAAGAAGAAAGTCAAGGAAAGTGTGGGCCCCTTACTGAATGAGGGAGGCAACCTAGTGACAGAGGATGTGGAAAAAGCTAAGGTACTCAATGCTTTTTTTGCCTCTGTCTTCACAAACAAGGTCAGCTCCCAGACTACTGCACTGGGCAGCACAGTATGGGGAGGAGGTGACCAGCCCCCTGTGGAGAAAGAAGTGGTTCGGGACTATTTAGAAAAGCTGGACGAGCATCCGAGAGTCCTGCACTTAGGACGGAAGAACCCAATGCACTGCTACAGACTAGGGACTGAATGGCTTGGCAGCAGTTCTGCAGAAGAGGACCTTGGGGTTACAGTGAATGAGAAGCTGGATATGAGTCAACAGTGTGCCCTTGTTGCCAAGAAGGCCAATGGCATTTTGGAATGTATAAGTAGGGGCATTGCCAGCAGATCGAGGGATGTGATCGTTCCCCTCTATTCAACATTGGTGAGGCCTCATCTGGAGTACTGTGTCCAGTTTTGGGCCCCACACTACAAGAAGGATGTGGAAAAATTGGAAAACTTCCAGCGGAGGGCAACAAAAATGATTAGGGGACTGGAACACATGACTTATGAGGAGAGGCTGAGGGAATTGGGATTGTTTAGTCTGCGGAAGAGAAGAATGAGGGGGGGATTTGATAGCCGCTTTCAACTACCTGAAAGGGGGTTCCAAAGAGGATGGATCTAGACTGTTCTCAGTGGTAGCTGATGACAGAACAAGGAGTAATGGTCTCAAGTTGCAGTGGGGGAGGTTTAGGTTGGATATTAGGAAAAACTTTTTCACTAGGAGGGTGGTGAAACACTGGAATGTGTTACCTAGGAAGGTGGTGGAATCTCCTTCCATCAAGGTTTTTAAGGTCACGCTTGACAAAGCCCTGGCTGGGATGATTTAGTTGGGGATTGGTCCTGCTTTGAGCAGGGGGTTGGGCTAGATGACCTCCTGAGGTCCCTTCCAACCCTGATATTCTATGATTTTATGATTCTATATTCTTGCACTGTAATATACTTGATAAATCTTTCCTCTGCTCGTCAATAGTTTCTTTAATTAAAAAATAAGTTCTCAACATTACACTTCCCAAACAAATAAGTAAAACTGCAACCAATAGATAATTCTTGTTTATTTCCTTTGGTTTCATCCTTTCGTAGTCTATCTTCTAACTCTAGCCCAGGGGTTCTCAAACTTTTATACTGGTGACCCTTTCACATAGTAAGCCTGTGAGTGCGATCCCCCCTTATAAATTAAAAACACTTTTAAATATATTTAACACCATTATAGATGCTGGAGGCAAAGTGGGGTTTGGGGGCGGAGGCTGACAGCTTGCGACCCCCCCCCCATGTAATAACCTTATGATCCCCGAGGGGTCCCAGGCCCCACTTTGAGAAACTCTGCTCTAGCCTTTCCTCCTGACATTTAGACGTGGTAGAAGCCTGATCAGAATAGATTACCAGCCATCCTTTCATATTCAGCTCCCATATAATTCAGATACTTGTCATATTTTTCCCCTGTCCACTCCACAGTTGCCCATTCTTGTGTACAGCTACACTGGTTTTTACAAGTCTAGGGACACACATCATTGTGCTTCATTCAGCAGCCTACCTGAGATATTTGGCCCTCATAGAAGAAATAATGTCACTGACATTTATGTCCATTTGGTTAAGCCTCTTTCCATTATGTTATGTGGGTTTAAAAGAGAGATGAAAAGACAGAGGAAAAAACAGTATTAGGATAGCGTAGACAAAATGTGTCTAGCATGGTAATGTACTTTTAAAGGAAGACTACAAACTAGAAAGATTATCTGGTTGATTACAATGTACTCTAAGTGCCAGTGTATAACAGCTGAGTCACTAAATACAATACCTTCTATCCATCAAAGTTACAAAAATATCTTATAATATCAGATTAGATAAAAGCATATACAGCAAAAATATGATGTATTTTATACAGCTATCTGTTTTGGAAGTCTTTAAAAGTTATCTTTTCATAAAAGCTCTCTAGACTTATCTAAGTCTATCTGTTTTGGAAGCTTTAAAAGTTATCTTTTCATAAAAGCTCTCTAGACTTTGGTCCCATTTTTTTCGTTCAGTAGTAAGAACAATGCTTCTTCATATGAAAGAATGAATGTCTCTTGTAGTGCATGATACCAGAAACATACACTAAGACATCATTTCACAATGTTTGGTCCGGCAGGGTACCTTATACTGAGAGTGGAGTGAGTAGAATAAAGAAGTGTGACAGGTGTGTGTGTGTGTGTTTGGATGTGACGACACATATATTATAGAAACTGAAGGCAACACACAATTTTGCTAGTAGAGTCTATTCTGTTAGATTCTAGAAGACTTTTCTTTTAAAGAAAACTTACTGTAGGTTGTAAATGGGAAAAGTACATTAAATCTGCTCACGATCTGCAGAGACTCACCTAAATTAAAATGACAGGAAATTTCTGGTGTACAAAGCTATGATTGGGTGTATTGCACCTTTAAATGCAAGAAGTCTCCCTTCTCTCTGTTAAGCACTCTGCTTTCTCTTTCATAGATCTAGTTCCTGCCACCGTTACACTGAGAAGTAATCTCATTTTAGAAGCAACGTCATTGAGTTATTCATGGGTACTTCAATGTCAGCATGAGTTGAGGTGGCATAATCTGACCCATGGCCTAGAACAGAGTAGTCAATAGGCGGACTGTGGGCCAAATCGGGACCAACAGACACTTATGAACAGATCCTGAAATATTTTTATTTACTTATTATCATTATTGGTATTTTTTATTATTTTTTCTGGAATCTGGGCCTTGACAATACCTTGAGCAAGAAATGTGGACCTTGACAAAAAAATAATTGACTATCCCTGACCTAGACTGTAAAAACCTCTTACCCATCTGCGCAGGCTACCTATACTATAGGTCCTTGCTATTCACTTTGTAAAGCAAGAAGGCAGGAAGTTGGCAGAGCCCTGACTCTTACCCCTTCAAGATGCAGGCCGGCATAGCTGAGCTGGCACAAGAATGTCATAATAGGCCAGCAGAAAATTATATGTTTTTTTTTCTTCTTGAATCTAAACTAAGTGATCAGGATTGAAATTACATTTTTCCTTATTGTGAATGGAAAACACCACAATATCATTACTGAGCCATGACAGAAGTTGGATGTCTTTGATGTTTAGAATATTTCTTGAACAAAGTTTACAAAACTGTGGAGAATTTTGGTTAAGGAGAGGAAACCTCTGTAGTTCCTTAATCTCAATTCTATACTCTAGTAAGTCTTAGTTCTCTTCTTCAGAGTTTTAGTAATACTCATTAAAGCCCAGACAGTGCCCATCATAAGATAGCTTTCTACATAGGAAAAAATATACCTATACCAAGCAAAATGTTTTATGCTTGGTTTCAGAGCTCTGCTTTTTGTCTTTTCTGTGAAAGTGTTTATTACAACTGGAGTTGATTCTGCTTCCATTGAAACAAATAGCAAAATCTCCGTTCACTTCAGTAAGTGGAGGCTGAGGCCCCATCACCATTACAATATACTGTCTTTTAAAAATACACAAAAGCTACCATAGATCACAGATTGCAGTCTCAGAAAAGATCACTTATTTATTGCACAATTCTAGCTCACCCACTGTATTTTGTGGAATGATTCACCTCCATTGTTATCTCATCCGATTAATGTCTGATACTTAAATATGTCCAGTGATGGTGCTACAGTCACTTCCCTTGGTAACCTACACCACTGGCTACTTGCTTTTGCTGTTCAAAATTTTATTTCCTAATCCCTATCAAACTTTTCTGTAATTAGGTTCAGGCAATGGGTCCTTTACCACAGTCACATTATGATTAATTCCCTTCCTTTCTATATAGAATGAATGGCATCTCCCTCTCAGTTTGAGGCAATAGTTGCCCACTCTTTCCATTGATATGGAAGGGTTGGTAGGCAGTGAAATCATTAAGATTCTGCTGTTCAGTGTAGGGGGAGAATATTGGCAAGCCTGTTCTGGAAAACTGCAACTCCTGAGAGCAACTGAACAGAATTCTGTGAGGGCTCCATCTGCCTATGTAAAGGGAGTGGGAACTGAAGTAGAATAGAGTTTTGCTTGAGGAGAAGTGAGGATATGACCAATAGATTTCCTACTATACATATCCACTTACTGAAACCTCCTCATGAAGGTGCTTCCATTGCCAGTCTATAGACTATAGCAGGTAAGATTCCATTCTTCTCTTATGTGGAATTTTCTTGAGCACAACCAGCTAGCTTAAGGTATGTACAGGGACCAGGGTTTGTCCCTTTAAGTGAATGAATGGTTAAAAGTTTATTCATAAAGACTAACTGAAAATATACCAAAAAGAAAAGGAGTACTTGTGGCACCTTAGAGACTAACCAATTTATTTGAGCATAAGCTTTCGTGAGCTACGGCTCACTTCATCGGATGCATTCAGTGGAAAATACAGTGAGGAGATTTATATACACTGTATTTTCCACAGTATGCATCCGATGAAGTGAGCCGTAGCTCACGAAAGCTTATGCTCAAAAAATTGGTTAGTCTCTAAGGTGCCACTAGTACTCCTTTTCTTTTTGCGAATACAGACTAACACGGCTGCTACTCTGAAACCTGAAAATATACCATATTAATTAAAGAGCTTCTTTTATTGATGTAATCCAAGCAGAAGTTTCAAACCGATAAATAGTGTTTTGTTATCCTTAGTGGGCTACAAAACAATACAGCTAGTATTGAAAACATCTTGAAAATACTGTAGAAAATTATTGGAAGTGTTATCATGAGAAACAATGTATTTGGATGAATCACCTAGATAAATATGAACAAAATAGGAAATTATTCTTAGGTTCTAGCTCTCCACAGAAATCTCCTCTTTCTGTATATGTTCTTAGAGATAGTGCATCTGGTCCATTAAGAGTCCACCAAACAATGCTATCAGATGCAAGCGTTCTTCCAAATCAGCAGTTTTGAAAATACTTCTAATAGATCAAGTTTCATAAGGACTAGGATTCTGCAACAAGAAACTAAATTAAGCCAACATGCAGCTCTCATTGATGTATTAAGAGTTTAAAAATTAAAAGTTGCCAGTAGCTGCCCATTTTCTTCATTCTGCATGAACTAAAATGAAAACACTATTTTCTCATGGTGAAATACTATAAGGTGCTGAGTGCCCACAACACCTGCCAGTTAATTCAAAACCTCTTGAGGTTAATACACGTTTTTTTTAATTGCTTCAGTGGGCTTTGTGACAGGTTCAAAATCAGTGGAAGATGAAGATGCTCACTCTTCACCTCTCTGGAATATTCAGCATCTGCAGGATTGAGCCCTATATTTCTGATTTTTAAAAAAATCAAAATAGTCCCAGTCTGCAGTTAGAGGTTGAAATACTTCCCTAAGGAGCTATGCCACCGAAGGTACAGACTGAAGTTTCACAGGTGACTTGGGGTATGTTCAGTATTTGGGTACTCAATTTAAGACATGGTAAAGGAGCCTGGTTTTCAGAATGGATTCTCAGCACTTCAGAAAATCTGGGCCCAGGTATTTCAAATTGGGCACCCAAACCAGAGGAATCCAAAATTGTGAAATGACAGAATTTTAAGTAGCTGAGTGGATTTGTGTTATGGCTCTTGCCTACAAACTCAGCGATCATGAGCTCAAATCCCTGAGGTACCATACCTGCGGTGGGGTGGAGCAGGGTGAGGTGGGGAGGGGCGGTTGAAATCCTAGGCACCAGTGATGATTTTTTAAAATCTTCTAGACTAGAAATAAAGCATCTGTTTTAACGGTGAGAGTAATTAACCATTGGAACAATTTGCCAAGTGATTCTCCATCACTGATCATTTAAAAATCAAGATGGAGAGTTTTTCAGTAAAAATGGGATCTAGGAATTATTTCAGGTATGTTCTATGGCCTATGTTATACAGGAGATCAGACTGAATGACCATAATGGTTCCTTTTGGCTTAAAGTCTATGAATCTAAAAAAATATTTTCATAGGAGTAATAGCTGTTGGTGAAAAATCTTTGAAGTGACCCCCCCACAAGTACACCAGCTTTAAGATATTTTATTCCCTTCAGTGAAAATTCAAATTATAGAGCATTCAATATCTGTATAAAATAGAAAGCCAAGCAATTAATCAAAACTATTACTAAGTCTTCAAGCCACTCCAGCTGTACATGAAGGAGGTGTGAAAAAAAGAAGAGTTCAATAATCTTAAAAAAAATACTACAGATTTATTCATTTCTTATTTTGTTGGTAATGGTTGTGGAGGATGCAGAGTAGTATTCACTCAATGGGTGATTTTTGAGATAGGCATCTCTGATCTAAATCCAAATCCTAATCCAAAATTAAAGCCCAAGATGGATTTGTCCTTTACAGTGCCAACACTTTTTTGAATCAGACACACTAAGTAAGCACCAGTAATTCTCTGAGTCACTTATGTTTTTATTACCCATTATAATTAAAGCTTTTGAGAGACTCAGTTCTGGAGCAGCTGTACTAAACCAACCAGCTAGGTGCTCATGTCTGCTTCTTGAATTATTATTAATTATTATTATTATTATTATTCGCAAAAAGAAAAGGAGTACTTGTGGCACCTTAGAGACTAACCAATTTATTTGAGCATAAGCTTTCGTGAGCTACAGCTCACTTCGTCGGATGCATACTGTGGAAACTGTAGAAGACATTATATACACAGAGACCATGAAACAATACCTCCTCCAACCCCACTCTCCTGCTGGTAATAGCTTATCTAAAGTGATCACTCTCCTTACAATGTGTATGATAATCAAGTTGGGCCATTTCCAGCACAAATCCAAGTTTAACCAGAACGTCTGAGGGGGGCGGCAGGGGGTAGGAAAAAACAAGGGGAAATAGGCTACCTTGCATCCCCCCCCCCCCCCCCCGACGTTCTGGTTAAACTTGGATTTATGCTGGAAGTGGCCCACCTTGATTATCATACACATTATAAGGAGAGTGGTCAGTTTGGATGAGCTATTACCAGCAGGAGAGTGTGTTTGTGTGTGTGTTGGGGGGGGGGGGTGAGAAAACCTGGATTTGTGCTGGAAATGGCCCACCTTGATTATCATACACATTATAAAAAGAGTGGTCACTTTGGATGGACTATTACCAACAGGAGAGTGAGTTTGTGTGTGTATGGAGGTGGGCGGGGGAGTGTGAGAAAAACTTGATTTGTGCTGGAAATGGCCCACCTTGATTATCATATACATTATAAAGAGAGTGGTCACTTTGGATGGAATATTACCAGCAGGAGAGTGAGTTTGTGTGGGGGGGGGTGCAGGCGGAGGGTGAGAAAACCTGGATTTGTGCTAGAAATGGCCCAACTTGATTATCATACACATTGTAAGGAGAGTGATCACATTAGATAAGCTATTACCAGCAGGAGAGTGGGGTGGGAGGAGGTATTGTTCCATGGTCTCTGTGTATATAATGTCTTCTGCAGTTTCCACAGTATGCATCCGATGAAGTGAGCTGTTGCTCACAAAAGCTTGTGCTCAGATAAATTGGTTAGTCTCTAAGGTGCCACAAGTACTCCTTTTCTTTTTGCGAATACAGACTAACGCGGCTGTTACTCTGAAACCTGTTATTATTATTAATTATTATTATTATTTGTATTGCTATAGTGCTTATATGGGTCTCTTTGTACTAGTGTCCATGTGAACACATTAGATGTGATGGTCCCTCCATCAAAGAGCATAGAACCGAATTAGAAACAAGACACAAGTGTGCATAGCAAGCAATAGGAAAAAAAAGAAGAGAAGAAGGATGATAGGAAGAGCAATGTGTTTACACAGGTTGCCTATAAACACTTCTTGATGGTTCTGATTCATTTATGTTTAAATATAGATAGATAAAAATCATCTGCAATCCCAACAGGCCCTATACCTAGCCATTACAAGTTGAAAATTTCTCGTAGGTTTCAGGTAGAAGTGCATCTTAAGGAGGTATCAGAAGTGAGAAAAAGTGAGGGGAAGACATACCAAGTGTGAAGGACATCTTTGGGGGAAAAAATCACAAAGACTTCAGAAAAGTGGATGAGGTCATTCAGGGGATGAGGGAAACAAGATAAAATACAAAAGCAGATCAATAGGGATGGGCACAGGAGTAAAGGTGAGGACAAAAATCTGAAAGTGGATGCCAGGTCAGTGCAATGAGAATGGGCAGAGCAGAAAGACAGAAAAACACCTGATGGACAAGGAGGAATAGGCAGTGTAACACAGAAGTGAAAGCAAAAAGGGATGAATACTGAGCATGAGCGCGAATATGGGAGACAATGAATGAGTGGAAAGGAGAATCTGTATTTCAAAGAAAGTCAAGATAAAGGTCTGGGGAGAGACAATTAAGAACAGTGTTTCATACATTTTTTTTTATTTGGGTGTGGTGGAGTTAGAGTTAAAACTACTAAATAAATAGCTGTTGAATATCTAATTATTGTAGCTAGGACACCCCATAGATAATTCAGAGTTGACACTCTTCAGTCCAGGAAAGGTACAGCTTCAGCTGCTTGAAGTCCCTCTCTTTCCCTTGAGGTATCAGTTGGCTCTACATAGCTTGGAGTCAAGTTGAAAGTTTCTCCTGAGTAGTTTTGTATCTTGACTTAATTTGTCCACTTTTAATAATGTCAGAAAGATGAGCTTCTGTTCCTTTATTTATTAATGCAATCTCTATGTACTCTGTGTGTGTGTGTGTGTGAGAGAAACCCTCCCTAAAATTGCAGTAGTCTATTCCAATTAAAGGAGATTATAAGACATAAATGCAAAAAAAAAAAGGACTAAAATGACTCACAGATGGAAGGAAACAAAAATAAGGAAGCAAAGGAATGGAATGGAATAAGCAAGAAAAGAGTTATTTTAGGATAGTAAATTTAATTTTCTTGTATGTTCATATATTTGATTGCATTTCCCTAACAGATGTATAAGATATCTAGATTGTCTAGCAATTTTTTGCTCTCGCGATATATTAATATTGTTGGCTATTTGGATTTTGTAGTCAAATAACTAGAGCGTGCTTGGTTTACTGCCAGCTTTTATTTTTAAATTGTGTGTGTGTGTTTTTTGGATCTGGCAATTTTGATATATTATCTATACAAAATACCTGTATGGTGGAAATATGGGGTTTCTTCTTCTACACTCAGCAGACACCACCTCTTTCTCTTCTGTCTGCATCAATCCGGGTGTCCACGTAGTTGAGGGACAGCTCATTTTCTTGAGGCTCAGCCTTATGCTGTGGATCCCTCAAAAATTGTATATGGCGCGGGGGTGAAGAGAGAGAGAGAGAGATAGTGATGACAGGAAGTACGAGCTCTAAAAAGTTCTTTTTGAGCCCTATTAATGTTCAGATAAATGGGGGAGATTCTCTACCTTGGCTGGAGCTCATGCTTATCTTTGGATCCTGCTAAACTGTCCTCATCTGGTATAATTATCTCTGACTTGTAGATCAAAAGAACAAAGATTCCACTGAAAGGGAGATATCTACACGGTTCCTCACCTCCCTGGAGAATAGGGATACCCCTAAATCATCTCTAAAAGATATCATCAGATTAGGAATTAATATATAAATTTAACAACCATTTGACAAAGTTTCTAGGTATCAGGGAATACTTCCTGGAAACTCAAACAATTCAAATGTAGGAGAAAATTAGGTATGTGACCAAAGTACAAAAGGTGAAGATCTCAGACAGCTCTCCTTTTCCCCACTCTCTCTCCTTTTTATTTTTTCCCTTACCTGCTATCCTTCTTCAGTTTCTCATGTGTTGGACTTTTTTTTCATTACAAGGTTCAAGGATAGTGTGAAATAAGTAGATTAATCTTTTGCAAGGTAGAGTCTTTGGGCCAAATTCTGTCCTCAGTTTCACTGATACAAATCTACAGTACTTCAGATGAAGCCTGTGGAGCTACTCTAGATTTACACTAGTGTTACTTAGAAAAGAATGTAGTGCAATACCATGTTATGTGTTAGTTCAACTGAGCCTTTGCTGCTTTCTTTTGTAAATATGTAAAATCTTCAAGAAGAAGAACATTACAAAAAATTTCGGAAGGAAAAACAATCTCCTGGGAACAGACATTGAGCCTGAATGTACCTAACTTTAAGCATGCACACACTCGTATTGAAATTAATGCATCGCAGTGGGGCCAAGAAATTGGACCAGAACCTTTGAAATATCATGCTGGTGTCTTTAAACATCACTGAAGCTATGATTTGGTCAGTAATAGTATTATAAGGCCTTGAAATCAGTGGTTTACAACTCAGATGGTAATATTCATGAATGTTGGCACAATATAGAGGTACTTGGTCCAAGAGCTACTTTTTATTTATTTATTTATTTATTTGTATGAAATTGGTTTTCAGATTGGTTTGGCCTCCTCTTGGAAAGCAACAAACAGAAATATTTTGGCTCATTTGGCATGTTTAAACATGTTTCCTTAATTATAAAATGCTTTATTTGCAGCCTGAAAATTTCCCTGTTACCAGTCAGCAGCGTGGACTGATGCTTTTCATACATTATTGTAAAATTTTAACAGTTACTTATGTTAGCTGAGTGGCTTATGCATTAGTCATGTGGTTAGTCATGCGAATGTGCAGTGTTTACTTCTGTCAATGCTTTGTAGTGCACATGGAGTACTGTGTTGCCCGTGTAATGATTATTTGCAAATGGTTGTTCTCTTCAGCTGGAATTCTTAGAATGCTAAATGCCCAATGATAACGCAGCCTGCACTCTCTGCCCTGCCTCACCCCAAAGTTACCAGGGAGAGAAGTATCTAGCTGGGATACCTATGCCAGGGGTCTTCTGAGAGAGACAGCAGTCATTCCTTTCCCCTTCTGGTCAGTCCTGGCCTGAGTTTTTCCTCAGACAATGTGGCCCCTCTAATTAGCCAGGTGGGGGGGGGGGGTGTATCCCTGCCTTCTAGGCAGTTGCGGAGGTAAGTATGGAGTGGTTTCTTTGTCTCTGAGCTGTGTTTCACTGCTCATGCTCTTACTGGGGAAGGATTCACCCCACCCTCTTATGTGACATTTCAGAGGGTGCTATGCCAGGTATAGCTGCCTGCATCGTCCAGCTCATGAAGCAGAGCAGCTGCCATAAGGACAGAGAAGGCAGCAAGTATTGCAGCCAGCAAAAGATGCAGCCAGGAAGATTGTCCTGGCTGGCTTGCCTCCACAGGCATAGCGCTGCAGCAGCATGATTTGCACCTCCCTCTTCCATGCCTTCCTGCAGCAGACTCCCCTAGGGCAAATATTTCTTTGGGACGATTGAAAATGAGACTTTGGCTTCTAAATCACATAGGCAATTTCCAAAATTTTACTCATGGACTTATATGTAGGAGTTGCTACCTTTGTGCCATAAGATTAATCAGAATCCGAGGTGTATTGCTTGAGGAGAAAATTTAGCTCAGTATGCATTACACACACAGGGATGTAATATATGTTAATCTTATAAGTAGTGATATTACCATGCAAGACTAGTTACAGTCTGACATCCTAACAGTTCCTTCTTCTCAACAGAGCAGCTGTTGGTAGAATAGGTACACTGGAATAATACCTATCACATTCTCTGAATACACCTCAAACGACACACAGTGGCAGATTTAGAACTAAAACAACTGGAAAAGAAATGCAATTAAAATATATTGTAATAATATTAAGCATCTTACAGACATTTGAAATAGGCACAGGAAGTCTAAATATGGGCTGCCACTTTACCAATAGCTCCTTGTTATTACACTGTAATTGGTACCTAACATACTGTAAGGTGATATTCTCAAAATATTGCAATATGTGGATGCAAAAGTGTTAGTTTAACTCAGAATTTGGTATTCCTTTAAGTCATTCTGAATACAATTTTACCATTCAACATTTCGTATTTTAAAATTAAAGAGTTCTACTCACAGTCCTTATAGCAAACTTCCAATTTGTTTAGCAATATAGTTGTATTTTCTTCCACGAAAGCCAAAAGTCTTTAAACTATAACTCCTGAATGATAGAGATACTAGGCTTCATCCTCACCACAGTATTAGCTTGGAGATGGAAACCATGTCTTCCTACTTGCCCACTTCCTACTTGCCCACAAGTGAAGAGTGGTTTACAAAGAAGATAGACTGGATTTGTTTACCATGCTCAGAGAGAATGTTGGCTTTGACACCTGCGGCTATCAGATGCTTACTGACAATACCACTAGAGTTGACCTTGATTCTAGTCTTGCAGAAATTGAGATCTTGCCCTGGTGCAAGGAGGGCAAGTTGCTCATTTAAGCAGTAGGTGGCACTGCAGCCAACTGCCACAGGTGATCTTGGCCATTTCCACTCTTTACCTACACGCTCTTCCTTTCCCCTCTATGTAAGGGCAAAAATGTAGGATGTGCAGAGGGCCGGTGTGGTCTGGGCTACTACTTTTTACACCGGTGTCTCTGTGTAAACTGACTAGGGATGTATATAGAGAGACAAGATGGGCGAAACTTCTTTTGCTGAGGGAGAGAAGCTTTCGAGCTACACAGAGCTCTTCTTTGGGTCTGGGCTCTGTGTAGCTCAGAAGCTTCTCTCTCACCAACAGAAGTTGATCTAATAAAAAAAATATTACCTCACCCACCTTGTCTCTCTAATATCTTGGGGCCACCATGGCTACAAAAAACACTACATGGGATGCATATAGCCTTTTTGCTTTCTTTCTGCTGTCATGTAAGGCAATGCATGGTCAGGGCCCCAATGAATAAAATCATAGCAAACTTTAAATGTCTGCAGGTGTAATCGTCATTGTTTCCTCTCCTCTGTATTTCCCAGCAGGTTGCCTCATTCAGGGGAGAAAGCTTATTAATAGGGGTACAACAGCAAGTAAATTAGACAAGAATATAAATGAGTATTTACTAGTGGGGGTGGGAGGAACAGTACAATCCATATTAATTGGTTATGATTGAAGTTTAATAAACCATTCAAATTGCTACATACTGTAAATTTGCCTTGTCAGCTGAGCTCTTGGAGTTGACTGGATATTCAATTCCCATATTGGGATAATACTTCAAAAAGTAATAAAATTGTTTGGAAATGTATCAAATTATCATTGGCTTATAAGTGCAACATGGCAGGTGAATTATTAGTAGGTACAATGATTGCATGTACTGTTTAGGTATGTTAGCATTTAGAGCACACCATGCAAATACTCAGCTGACTTTTTAACTTGAGTGAAATAAGAATGTACATATACTAAAGCTGCTTAACACTGTACAATCATGTTCTTACTCCATTGCTTAGCATGAGGCTCAGTTAATGAGGACATGTACGCCAGTATTAACAAGTGGAAAAGGATACATTTCATATTAACCAATGTCCAGAGTTTGAAGACATCTCTGACACTCTTATAATTCCATTATAATTCAATGTATTACGTTTCTGAATGTGTGTAAAATGCACTGATCGCATGAGCTACTAGGATATCTCATGGGATTTCAAATTAGCCACCTTTACTAGAAGAACTGGCTTGTAGCAAAGTTAGTGCAATGTGGTAACAAGGTATATAATCAGTGATTATGTTGGCCAAGATTTTCAAAAATAGGTTCCAAGTTTAGGAGCCTAAATGTGACTTTAAGGATTTGCTTTTGCAAAAGTGCTGACCACCCAACAGCTGTCATTGAAGTCTGTGGGAGTTGATGTTACTCACTGACTTTCAGGAGGTAGTCAGCATATTTCAGGTTAAAGTTCTTGCTAGGCCCTATGTTCCTAAGTAACAATTATCCTGTCCTTTAATACTCAATACTGTGCAAATCCTTCATTGCACAATGGATCAAGCAGAGGCTTTTTGTACTAGATTAATATTCCATTCTGCATAACATTCAAACACTTCTGTGTAGGACCCTGTTTAAATATTTGTCTCCCATGGTTACATATTTAAGATATGGATTCTGTGATCTAATTTAAGTTGTCCACTCTGGTAACACCAAGATTTTTATAGAGATTCACTCTGTGTGATTGTTCAGATTCCCTAGGGAGGTTATGTAATCTCCATCACTGGAGCTTTTTAAGAACAGGTAAGACAAACACATCAGGAATGGTCTCGCTATTGCTTAGTCCTGCCGGATACTGGCCTAGATGACCTATTGAGGTCCTTTCCAGTCCTACACTTCTATGATTTTATAATCTTCCCAGCAGAGTTCCTAAA
This sequence comes from Lepidochelys olivacea, assembly GCF_965140295.1. Classification (NCBI taxonomy): domain Eukaryota; kingdom Metazoa; phylum Chordata; order Testudines; family Cheloniidae; genus Lepidochelys; species Lepidochelys olivacea. The sequence continues at coordinate 67,823,184 of NC_140411.1, read as the reverse complement.
AATTTTGTGATGGCAGGGTTTCTCCACCACTTAAGTCAACCCTGTGTCTCCCACAGGTCAAACTGGATTTTATAGTGGGTGGTTATATCTTATTATAATGTAGGACAGTGGTCTCCAACCTTTTTACACACAAGATAACTTTTGAATTTAAGTGCAACCCAGGATCTACTTCGCCCCGTCCCCGAGGTCCTACCCCTTCCTCAAGGCCCTGTCCCTCTCACTCCATCCCCCCTCCCTCCGTCACTCGCTCTCCCCCACCCTTACTAACTTTAACTGGGTTGGGGCAGGGGGTTGGAGTGTGGGGGGGGTGAAGGGTGAAAGCTCTGGGAGGAAGTTTGGGTGCAGGAGGGGGCTCTGGACTGGGACAGAGTGTTGGGGTGCAGGATAGGGTATGGGGTGTTGACTCTGTGTGGGGGTGCAGGGATGGGGTAGGGGGGTTGGGTGCAGGAGGGGGTTCAGGATGAAGGAGGGGGGTACGAGATGCTGGCTACAGGACGGGCTCAGGGATCGGGATGGGCCAGGGGATTTGGGACGCAGGAGCAGGTATGGGGTGCTGGCTCCAGGAGGGAGCTAAGGGCTGGGTGTTGGGGGTGCAGGAGGATTGCGGGATCCCACAGGGCAGCACTTACTTCACATGGCTCCAAGTCAGTGGCGCAGCGGGGCTGAGGCAGGCTCCCTGCCTGCTGCAGCCCCCGGCCACTCCCAGAAGTGGCCATCATGCCCCTGTAGCCCCTGGGTGTGGGGGGCGGCATGTGGCTCTGCGCTCTTCCCCTCTCTGCTGGCACTGCCACCGCAGTTCCCATTGGCCAATTTTCCCTGTTCCCAGCCAATGAGAGCCGTGGGGATGGTGCTTGCAGGCAGGAGCAGCGCGTGGAGACTCCTGTCCCCCCTTCTCTCCCAGGGCCTCAGGAGCATGCTGGCCACTTCTGGCAGTGGTATAGGGCCAGGACAGAGAGGAAGCCTGCCTTAGCTCCACTGCACCATTAGACTTTTAGCTGCCAGAGATCACGATCGACTGGTGAGGCTCCAGGATTGACCAGTTGATTGCGATCTACTAGTTGGTGACCACTGATATAGGATATCTATATTTATAATATGTTTCCTCTAAAATATATGCTGGTGTACCAATTATTATACTTTACTAAAATTAACACAAATTCCCACACTTCTCCATCTTTTAATAATAATTTACAGTAGTATAACCTAGTTACTTCCTATTAAAATTTGCCAGTTATGCCTGTCTGTGAAATTTTTATTGTAAATTGTATTCATCATGTATTTAACACCATAGGTTTAATCACACTTTGCAGAAAAAGGACTAATCTAGTGGTGGGCAACCCACGGCCCACGGCCCACGTGCGGCCTATCATGGTAATCCTCTGGTGGGCCTCCGGACAGTTTGTTTACATTTTCACAGCCGCCCGCAGCTCCCAGTGGCTGCGGTTCGCTGTTCCCAGCCAATGGGAGATGCAGGAAGCGGCAGCCAGCACGTCCCCATGGCCTCTGCTGCTTTCTCCAAACCTTAGAGTTTGGAGAAATGGTCTGAAGTAAATAGGATGAAATTCAATAAGGACAAATGCAAGGTACTCCACTTTGGGAGGGACAGTCAGTTGCACACATACAAAATGGGAAATGACTGCCCATGAAGGAGTACTGCGGAAAGGGATCTGGGGGTCATAGTGGATCACAAGTTTAATATGAGTTAACAGTGTAACACTGTTGCAAAAAAAAAAAAGCAAACATTATTCTGGGATGTATTAGCAGGAGTATTGTAAACAAGACACGAGAAGTAATTCTTCTGCTCTACTCCGCGTTGATTAGGCTTCAGCTGGAGTGTTGTGTCCAGTTCTGGGCACCACATTTTAGGAAAGATGTGGACAAATTGGGAAAGTCCAGAAACGAGCAACAAAAATTATTAAAGGTCTAGGAAACATGACCTATGAGGGAAGATTGAAATAATTGGGTTTGTTTAGTCTTGAGAAGAGAAGACTTAGGAGGCATGATAACAGCTTTCAAGTAAATAAAAGGTTGTTACAAGGAGGAGGGAGAAAAATTGTGCTTCTTAGCCTCTGAGGATAAGACAAGAAGCAATGGGCTTAAATTGCAGCAAGGGCGGTTTAGGTTGGACATTAGGAAAAGCTTCCTAACTGTCAGAGTCGTTAAGCACTGGAATAAATTGCCTAGGGAGGTGGTGGAATCTCCATCATTGGGGATTTTTAAGTGCAGGTTGTACAAACACCTGTCAGGGATGATTTAGATAATACTTAGTCCTACCTTGAGAACAGGGGACTGGACTAGATTACCTCTCGAGGTCTCTTCCAGTTCTATGATTCTGAGTCCTGCATATCTTCTTGAAATCCTTGAGCAGAGATGGGTCTGGTCTTCTAAATTCTTCTCTGGATCAGAAAACTTACCATATTGGCCTTGTTTTGGGGCCATAGTGGAGGACTCGCCATGGTGAAGTAAGCTGGTCTATGTGAAGGATGAAGAAGTAAACATGGTTGTGGGGGCACAAGCAAGGATGGAAGAAGGGAATTTTCCAGGGCAGTCAGTTAACAAAATCATGTCGGAGGCAATGTGGGAGGGTTAGAAGGTGAGGAGTAGAAAGAGGAAGGCCATGACTAGTGCTTTCTTGCCATCTCTACCCAATTGACCTGCTGTAGCTAATGTCAGAGGGGCATCTCTGTACTCTGAGCCTCAGCAAGAATATTACAATAGTTCTCCTCCATAACATGTCTCGACACTAGCTCCTCACCCACAAGACAAAACAGGAATCAGTTTGCAGCTTCCCAGTACCTGTCGAACCCTGGCTAGCTCAAGGTGACCAGGTAGCAAATGTGAAAAATTGGGCTGGTGGGGTGACAATAGGTGCCTATGTAAGACAAAACCCTGAATATCGGGACTGTCCCTATAAAAACGGGTCACCCTAGGCTAGCTGCTGTGTGAAGCACACCCAGTTACTTGAAATCACGATCGAGTGCACAAGCATATCTGTTATCTCTAAGTGGCTAAGATATTTTACTGAGAGAGATCAAAGCATTTTGGCATTCAATGAACTCCAAATGCTAGCCTAAACCCCATTTGGATCTGAACACTGCCTGCTCACCTCATTATTAATATGTAGAGTTCATGTTTTAGTGAGGTCGTTTATGACATTTCCTAATGCTACATTCTAAGAAAATCCTTTCGTAAGATCATATGGCTACCTCAGCAAGTCATCCTGGATTTGTACTTTGGGACAGACTGCCTTCGAATGAACACACAGCTATGATCTAGCAGATGTCTCTGGTAAAATGTACAGATGTGATTGGACTGAGCAGAGAATCATTTATGAGCCACAAAAGTTCTGTTAGTCTGTGATTCTAATACATTAATTAGGAACAAATTCAAGATGAGAAAAATGCCATTTCCAATGATCTGATAAAGTTGTCTGTATTTTGGAAAAAGAAAGCTGAGCATGTCTCCCTTTTTAAACAATGTATAGTAAAATCAATGTTTAAACACACACTTTTTTAGTAAGTGCTGACAAATGCATTTGTGTCTTTTTAATTTATTGGTATCAGTATTTTTAAGTAACGTAAACAACTCATACCCATAGCTAAAGTAACTGTTAACCATTTCTAAGGCTGGTATGTCCAACTGAACCCTTGCACAATTTCGGGCCAGGAATTATATCTGTCAGTGCATAGATTTTAGTGAAACTAATTTAATGGTCTTAGCTTTCATGACATAAATGATACAGGTCACCTAATGACTTACTGAGAGAGATCACGGTCTAAGTGATATCACTCCTTACCAATGGAGACAGAAAGAAAAAGAATAGGATAAATAAGTTAATGGGCATTGTGTTAGCTAATGTGAGGGATCCTGCAGGCACATTCTGTATAAAGGCAGGACTCCACTTTACAATATTGGTGTGGACTACATAGTTCAAGTGTGGAGTATAGTGTGTGTTATGACAAGGTGATTTAGGAATCATTGCTGAGTAATGTATTAGATGAACTTTGCAATGGTTTTTTTTTAAAATATATTAGTCAACTAATTTTTTTTTATTTTTGTTTGCTCAACTGATGGAGCGGGGTGCATTCTGCAAAGCTTTAAAAAGTAAAACAGTGATTTGTTTTTCTTTTTTTAACCATCTCTGAAATAAAAGATGAGAAGGCAGTACTTTTATCAAAGAGAGCACTTCTGTACAATGAATGACTAATTTCTTCCAGATAAACTCTAAGGGTCCAATCCAGCTGCCATGAAAGTTAACAGGTGTGTTCCATTGACTTTAACAAAGATGAACCAGGCCCTCAGAAGGCAGCACCTAGATAGGTGCTCAGATGGCTTTTGCCTAAGGCCCATCAGTGTTCCTGTGAGTGATGGTGGAGGTGACTTAAGACTTACTAAAAAAACAAAATAAAACAATGAGGAGTCCTTGTGGCACCTTAGAGACTAACACATTTATTTGGGCATAAGCTTTTGTGGGCTAAAAACCACTTCATGAGATGCATGGAATGAAATATACAGTAAGCAGAATATATATCTTAGCACATGAAAAAATGGGACTTGCCTTACCAGGTTGTGGGGGTCAATGCTAATGAGCCAATTCAATTAAGGTGGAAGTGGCCTATTCTCAACAGTTGACAAGAAGGGGTGAATACCAAGGGACGGAAAATTACTTGTGGAGTGCTAACAAGGCCAATGCAATCAGGGTGGCCCATTTCCAACAGTTGACAAGAAAGTGTAAGTATCAGCAGAGGGAAAATTACTTTTTGTAGTGACCCATCCACTCCCAGTCTTTACTGAGGCCTAATTTGATGGTGTCCAGTTTGCAAATTAATTCCAGTTCTGCAGTTTCTCGTTGGAGTCTGGTTTTGAAGAATTTTGTTGAAGAATTGCCTCTTTTAAGTCTGTTATTGAGTTTCCAGGGAGATTGAAGTGTTCTCCTACTGGTTTTTGAAAGTTACAATTCTTGATGTCTGATTTGTGTCCATTTATTCTTTTGCGTAGAGACTGTCTGGTTTGGCCAATGTACATGGCAGAGGGGCATTGCTGGCACATGATGGCATATATCACATTGGTAAATTGCAGGTGAATGAGCCCATGATGGTGTGGCTGTTGTGGTCAGGTCGTACGATGGTGTCCCTTGAATAGATATGTGGACAGAGTTGGCAACAGGGTTTGTTGCAGGGATTGATTCCTGGGTTAGTGTTTTTGTTGTGTGGTGTGTAGTTGCTGGTGAGTATTTGCTTCAGGTTGGGGGGCTGTCTATAAGCGAGGACTAGCATGTCTCCCAAGGTCTGTGAAAATGAGGTATCATCCTTCATGATAGATTGTAGATCCTTGATGATGCACTGGAGAGGTTTTAGTTGGGGGCTGAAGGTTATGGCAAGTGGCGTTCTGTTACTTTCTTTGTTGGGCCTGTCCTGTAGTAGGTGACTTCTGGTTACCCTTCTGGCTCTGTCAATCTGTTTCTTCACTTCACCAGGTGGGTATTGTAGTTTTAAGAATTGTTGATAGCGATCCTGTAGGTGTTTGTCTCTGTCTGAGGGACTGGAGCCAATGTGGTTGTATCTTAGAGCTTGGCTCTAGACAATGGATTATGTGATGTGGTCTGGATGAAAGCTAGAGGCATGTAGGTAAGTATAGTGGATAGTAGGTTTGTGGTACAGGGTGGTGTTTATGTGACCATCACTTATTTGTACTGTAGTGTCCAGGAAGTGAATCTCTTGTGTGGACTGGTCCAGGCTGAGGTTGATGGTGGGAAGGAAATTGTTGAAACCCTAGTGGAATTCCTCAAGGGCCTCCTTCCCATGGGTCCAGGTGATGAAGATGTCATCAATGTAGTGCTGTTTAGCAAGCCTGGCAAGCTGGCGCACAGTCTCATACACCTTATTGAGAAATGGAAAAGAATTTGTACCATTAAGCCCTGTATGTGTTTGAGTGAATTATACAATAGTTTTAATTTGTCGCAATTTAAAAGTCAAACCTAGATACGATATTAAGGAGAATACATATGATGGCTTTAGTTCAGGTTTTTATTGGCTGCTGGTTCATGTTTCAGAACTCACATTATTAATTTGATATTGCATTATCTTCAACATAGGTTATCAGAAATGGCCTATATCAAAACAATGATGTGATGATGGACCATGGCTTGTATCCAACATAAAGATATTGCACACTATTGCAAGTCAGGCAGTGAAATCAACTAGCAGTTGTGCCACAGATGATTTAGATTAGGTGATTTTGCAAAGCTTATTTATATAGCCTGTATAAGTAAAAAACCTTCTTTCACTTCCAATATAGTTAACACTAACGTACAGACATAAAAATTCCAAGACATTCAGAAACTATTTAGTAGTATTTGGACTTCAAAACAGTTCAGTTCAAATGAGATCATATCTATAAAGTATAAAATACTAACTATAACCAAGACTTTTAGATATCATAAAATATTTTTGCTTATTTATTCTCCTTTCCTCTGCTGCTATAACTTAGCTAATAGTGAAAAGCAGTGAATAGCAGGCAACCTGCCAGGGAATCTGCCTGTGCAAATAGGATTTCAAGTTAAGGCAGGAATAGGTATGCCTCAGATTTTTTTTATCGGATCACATACTTTTATGTCAGCTAACATGCATGATGGGAAAAATGGTTTAAATTTTTTAGATGAATTTTAGGTATAGGTTGGTTTTTTTTTTAAACCCGAAACATAATTAACCTGCAGAACCCATTGCCACGAGATATCTCCAAGGCCAATAATTTAGTAGGAATCAAAACTGAATTTGACATTTATATTGATAATGAAAACACCCACAGTTACATTAGACAGGCTAAAGCAGCTTTATTTTTTAACATATGCTTCAGGATATAATCCATCCACTACTTTATATGAGTTAAGATAAAACTTCAGCTGTTTATTTTATAACTGTCCATTATGGATTTTCTCATACTTTTTTTCAAAGCCTTTGGTACAGGCTACTCTCAGAAATAGAATTCTGGACTAGCAGTAGTATTGGTTGAATCCACTGTTAGCATTTGCATCTTACTGTGCGGCTAATACAATTAAAATTTTTATTATTATTTTATTAGGACATCAGGTAACACTTTGGGAAATAAATAGAATAGTGGCAGGGACACTTTGATTAACAAGGATAGGGGACATGGCCAGAAATCTGACAAACACAAAACAGCCTGCAGGGATCAAACACAATCTACTGGATGCAATGAAGCACTGCAGGCTTCTTCCATAAAGTTAGCTCCAGCCAACAAATTATTTGCTGCTGTTCCAAGAGGCAAATCATATGTCTCCACGTTTTCCTAGGTGTTGCTGCAGCTCCATTTTTATACCCTCCCAGCTGGTTAAATGCAGACTCTTAATCAGCAACTAATGTGGGAGGCAAAATTCCACAATCATGAATCACCACAACTCTGCTTTGATGGTTTTTTTTTTTTCTTAGCGGGTGGGGGTGGAGAAAGGCATCAAACAACATTAAATTAGATAGAAATAAATTAGCAGGTTGAGATATAACAAAAGAATAGAGACAATTGCAAAACCTCTCAGTGAACTTGCATCTTATTATACTACCATATGGTGCATCTGTAACATTCCTACTCCCTGAACTATAGGTAGGTTGTAGATGTGATGCACTTTGTATTTGGATCAGCAGAGGGGTTAGGGAGGTTTCAGTTGTACTATATCCCCTGTTAGCTCTCTCATGGTGTGACAGTACAATAATAGAATGTTTGGGTTAATGATTGTGCATTCCACCTTCCTGATTTATGGCAAAGTTCTGTTATTGTGGTCAGGAGAAGGGGAGATTTGTAGAGGAAAATCAGAAGTGCTGGGAATTTACAAGCCAATATATTTAGAGAGGCTTGAATTCTGAAATTTGCCACAGAGAATTTAATCTTGGAAGCCAATACAGTATATCCATGTGCTTAAAATAAATGATAAAAATATGTTTAGAAGCTTTAAATTAATTAGAAACACAAAACTAAAAGTTGGGATTCTAAATACTATTTTATGGTTGTTTTAGTTAAAAATAACTTAGTTTTTCAAAGGAAATTTGACAGGTAAGTATTCCATAAGAATGATTACTACTGTAATTGGTTTTAGTGGGGTTTTGGGGAAAAATTTAACATTAATAAGGTATGTCATATTAAAGGAGTTACTGGACGTGAACTGAGTATCTTTAATCTTTAAAATGTCACATCAAGTTATTTTTATATGAATTTGCTACATACAGGTATTTGCATTTCCAACACTGAACATTATGAACTATTGTGTCAATATTCATTTTGAAATACATCAGTACTCAAAATTCCCCATCTGTGTATTGTCTTAACTCGTGGTTGAGTAGGTCATTATTTCCCATACTAAAGAATCAAAAATCCACAGATTATATTGTATTCATTGTGACATATAGCAATAACAGCACAGCTTCAGTAAACTACTGGAAAAGACCACTGACAATCTGTTGTGTCAAGAATTCCCATATTAGAGAGTCAAGAATCCGCAGGTTATATATCCCATCCCCTATCATACATTACAAGAGGAAACTGCAACAGTTCTAGGACATGTTTATTGAAGCTATCATTTTGCACTACTATGGAGACCGCAACACACAGAACAAACACTATGTATCAAACAATTGATGTAAAAGACCATAAATGCCACACAGGTCTATTAAATCCTCAGGATGAAGATTATTGGCAGAATACACTATATTGGTTCAAAAAGAGCTTTTACAATCTAGTCAGTAAAAAAAGCCAGATACTGTAGTTCATATTGAGGTATAACTAGTATTGACAACAAAGACTTCAGTGCTAGTTTTCCCCAGGGGTTTAACAAGATCTTCAGAATTTGTTCAAGTTCATCAAAGGGATCGTGGGCCAAACAGAAAACATTTCAAACAGAAAACCTGTTTGAACTTTATTGAAATTTGTGAGTATTTACAAATAATTGCAATGAACAGAGGCAATGCTTATTATGATAGGGGTGGATCAACCCACCACTTTCCACATAAAGTTCCCTATCTTAGTTTATCCCATGGCCAAGCACCCTCTTTCCCTCTCCATCCTCCAAATTTTGAATCAGGCCTCCTTCTATGCAGAGATCTTCCCCATCCAAAGCATAACACTGAGGATGATATCAGGAGGATGCATGTTCCCTCACTCTCACTCAGGCCTCCTTCCACGCTACTTTTCCAAACAGCAAGAAATCTCCATAAAAGTTAATGTAATGAGAGGAGGCTGCATTCATTTTTCTATGGCTTTTCTCTGTGCTGTAGAAGCCCCATAAGGGGGATTCCAGGGGCAGCAGCCAGCACAGGTGACCTAGTTGTGCATGTGTTTACACTTACATTTGTCTCCCACTGATATAAAAATCTCATTGCACAGACATAGTAACACCACCTCCCCAAGCAGCACTGAGCCATGGTCAAGGTACTGAGGTTGACACAGTGTGAGTGTAGACACTTTGTTAGCGATGTCAACCCTAACAGTCCTCCATTATCTGTCCCACAATGCATTGGCACTGACGCCATGGGTGCTCCGGTGTTGGAGCCAAGCTCCCCTCCCAACTCATCCTCTTTCTCCCGCCCAAGCTCTTCGCATCCCCACTCCTCCACCTACCTCCCAGCACTTCCCGCCGGGCTGCTGCCAGACAGCTGTTGGGCAGCATTAGCACACTTTGGGAGGGAGAGAGGGAGGGGTAGGAGCATGAACATGGCACGCTCAGGAGAGGAGGAGGGGAAGAAGCAGGGCCAGGAGTTGGAATAGGGGCAGGGAGGGGCGGAGTTGGGGCGGCGACTTCGGGGAAGGGGTTGGAATGGGGGTGGGGTAGGGGTGGGAAGAGGTGGGATGGGGCAGGGCCTCATGGAAGGGGTGGAGTGGGGGCAGGGGTTGAGCACCCCTGGGAAAGAGGGGAAGTTGGCGCCTATGCCACAATGCCCAACACTGAGTGTTCTGGTCACAAATGTGAACTCCACAGCCCAGGGGGTCACATAAACTGGAAGGTCCCCTACTTTTAAAGCCAGGAAGATTTTGGAAATGTCTTTATTTGATTGCCCAACTCGACAAGCACACAGAGCAGCTCTCCATGGTTGTGTGCAACTGCCCAGCTGACCATGCCAGCTATACTCTCCAAACGTGCTCCAGCTTGGAGTAGACACAAGATATTGGACCTCCTGGGCCTGTGAGGAGAAGGCTATGCAAGCACAGCTGCGGACCAGCCATAGAAGCCTTAACACCTATGAGCAGATTTCACAGGGGATGCAGGAGAAGGGGTATGACAGGGACCAGCAACAGTATCGTGTGAAAGTGGAGAAACTGCAGGAGGCATACCAGAAGTCCAGGGATGCCAACAGTGAAGCTGGTGCAAAGGTGCAAACCTACCACTTTTGCAAAGAGCTGCATGCCATACTTGATGGAGATGCCATCACCACTCCACAGACCGCTGTTGATACCATTGAGGAGCCTGAGCCACAGGCCCCTGGCTTGAACAGCGAGGACAAGAAGGAGGGTGAAGGAGGAAAAGAAGTATGGGGGACGTTTGATTGGTCCAGCTATGCCACAAGCTAGGACCTGCTTGAAACTCTACCACAATCCAGTGATTCCCAACAGACAAGCATGGATGAGCCTGATGCAGGTGAAGGATCCTTAGTTAAGTGTGTACATTTATTTCCCATTACAGTGATGGCACCCCCAGCTTGTCAGGACACAGCTGTCAACTTTTCATTAATTTACTTATACTAGAAGAGGTAGTGGTACAACATAGAGAGGTAGAGTTATCTGCTTTTCATTGCTCTGACGAGTTAAGTGGGTGGGGGGGGGCAGAGCAGGGTTTTTTTTTAAATCTACACAGGGGTGTCCCTTGAATTCCCCCCTAGAGATCTTGATGAAACTTTCCTGGAGATACTTTGTGATCCTCTCCCAAAGGTTTCTGGGATGGCAGCCTTATTTCTTCTTCTGTGGTAGAACATTTTCCCATGCAACTCAGCCATAACTTGGCATGCACCATTGCAATGCAAAGGCTAGCAGCACATGTGCCTGAGTGGCATCCAGATGCCAGCAGCCACTGGATTCTCTCTACCTTTGTTTGTTACCATCAAGAGTGAGATATCAGCTAACATCACCACTGCCTGTGGAAAATGATGCCAGTATACAGTGCCAGTGCCCTATACTCATAGTTTCATGCAATTGAGCAATTCCCTCCTCATTTCCCTCATCCCTGTTGGGCCATACTCACCTTGGCTGGTGCTGTGAACAAGGAAGCCCAAGCAGAAGTATCAATTAGCATGTATTGTACTGTTTTAAATTTAGGGGAACATAAAGACATAAGGACATAGAAACAGTCATACTGGGTCAGACCAAAGGTCCACCTATCCTGTCTTCTGACAGTGGCTAATGCCATGTTCCCCAGAGGGAATGAACAGAAAAGATAATCATCAAGTGATCCATCCCATCACTCATTCCCAGCTTCTGGCAAACAGACACTAGGGACACCATCCCTGACCATCCTGGCTAATAGCCATTGATGGACCTATCCTCCATGAATTTATCTAGTTCTTTTTTTAAACCCTTTTATAGTCTTGGCCTTCACAACATCCTCTGGCAAGGAGAATCACAGGTTGACTCTGAGTTGTGTGAAAAAAATACTTCCTTTTGTTTGTTTTAAACCTCCTGCCTATTAATTTCATTTGGTGACCCCTAGTTCTTGTGTTAAGAGAATGAGTAAATAACATTTCATTATTTACTTTCTCCACAGCAGTAATGATATTATAGACCTCTATCTTATCCCCCCTTAGTTGTCTCTTTTCCAAGCTGAAAATTCCCAGTCTTATTAATCTCTCCTCATATAGAAGCCATTCCATACAATTGGATGTGCTTTTGGTAGATTGAAGGGATGGGTAGGGATGGTGTCCCTAGCCTCAGTTTTGCTTTATGTGGTGACTATATCGACACATGTTTATCTGCAGCTGCTACCATTGTGGCCTTGAGAGGTCCCCCCCTCCACATCTTCAGTAAATCTGAGTCAGATAAGAAGAAGAAAGAAAAGGACTCAGGATGACATGTTCAGTGAGATCCTGTAAGCCAATGCAGTATCAGACCGTGAGTCCAGGGTCTGGACAGTGAAAACTACAGACAGCCTGGAGAAGGAAAGACTGGAGAGGAGAAAGGCTCAGGTGTCCCAGTAGAAAAAGGAGAGGGAGATGCACAAGGACATAATGGGGCTTCTCTGGCAGCACGGACTCTTGTGGACCTGCAAGTTTAACATTCCTGGGCTTATCGCCCTCTGCAGTCCTGGGAGAACTCTTTTGCAGCACCTCCCTACACCTTCCCCTTCAACATTCCACGTGGCATCAAGGGCCACTGCATTACTCCTACTACTCCATCCAGAGAGACATTAAAGACCACCACAGCTTCATGTACAGTGACCTGTGAAAGCCACAGTTGGTGTATGTTTATCTGAAATGGACATGAATGTTCTTTCCCCTTCATAAGTTAAGTTCTATTAACTTATTAAATTTTGACATATTTTCTTTAAAATTGCACAGATTTTTCTTTTCACTGATTTTGTAATAATAATCCTATTATTTGGAACACAATTAATCTTTCTTAGTTTCCAACGTATACTGCAGAGTGCCTAATTGGTTGCTTTCAGAACCACTACTTGTTTCTATACAAAGTGACACAACTCATAGTATCTGTAACGCACAAAATTAATAGGTACATTGACAGTGTTATATTTATACATGTACACTAAGCACTACACAGTTCCTAACAGGCCCCAAAAGAGCAGTGTGAGTTACAACACAGTACCCCACAGTGCATTACTGTGGTTCACTGTTAAAGTGCTTTTTCAAAGAATCCCTAAACCATATAGCTCTGTCTTGAGCTCTTTTTATATGCCTGGTGTTCAAACTGGCTATTCATATCCTGCAGACAGCCACTCCACCTCCTCCCTCCCACCCCAGCAGACACTCCCCACACCTTGTTTCACAGATATTATGCAGGACACAGCAGGCAGCTATAACCACTGCAGTATTTGTCTCACTGAGATCCAATCTTTTGAGTAAACAACACCATCATCCCTCAGTCTACCAAAAGCACATTCAGTTGTCATTCTGCACCTACTGAGCCAGTAGCTGAATTTCTCCTTGGGGCTGTCAAGGTGGCCAGTGTATGGCTTTATAAGCCACGGGAGCATGGAGTAGGTGGGGTTCCCCCGGGATCACTATTGGCATTTCAACAGTCCCCATGGTAATCTGTCAGTCAGGAAAAAAAGTACCTGCTTGTAGCTTTTTGAATACTCCTGTGTTCTTAAAGTTGTGAGCATCATTCACCTTCCCTCACCCCCACTGATGTCAGTGAAGCATCCGCAGTGACCCACCAGTGCTTGCATAACCATTGAAAAGTAGCTCTTTCTGTTGATGTACTCTGTGGCAAGGTGATCTGGTGCCAAAATAGGGATACGTGTGACATCTATCGCTCGACTAAAATTTGGGAACCTCTTTGCTTCAAATCAATCCACTGTGCCCTGCACAGTCCTGTGTAGCAGGATGCAATTAATGGCCCTGCACACATGCATGACAATTGCCCCTGCAGTGGATTTTCCAACTCCAAAATGATTTCAGACTGGCCAGCAGCAATCTGGCATTGCAGGTTTCCACAGTTTGATCACCACTTGCTTCTGTCAGTGAAGCTCTCATTTTGGTGTCCCTGCACTGGAGGGTGGGGCCGAGCTCAGCACACAGATCCAGGAACGTAGCCTTGAACTTCCAAAAGCTCTGCAGCCACTGCTCATCATCCCAAAACTACATTCCAATGTGATCCCTCCAGTCAGTGCCTGTTTCTCAGGCCCAGAAGCAGCACTCCACCATCAGCAGCTGCTCCATGAATACCACTAATAACTTTGGATTGGTTATCACAGTGTCCCACAGTGATCTAGCCTCCAAGAAATCATCATGTTCCCCACTTAATAAGTTCTCCTTGTGGTTCTGCAAATAGCAGAAGATTGTGTGTCCTGTGCTTGCAATGCTCATTAAAATAGTGCAGAGTTGTGCAGGCTCCATGCTTTTGTCAGAGATGGTAGACAGTGAGGAGAACCACATGGGTTTGTGGGTTTGAAAAAAGGTACAAAAAGGATGGGCTATAGATGACATTATGGGATGGAAACAGTCACCCGTGTGCAACTCGTTTCTGCCCTACCATGCATTGCCAAAACTTCCAAAAGTCAGGGTCTGGGGGCGGGGGTTGGAGGGGTTGCACAGTGGGATACCTACCCAAGATGCAGCACACTGTGCAGGCATACAGACATTCCTGGTGAGTAGACAAAGTACGGACACAAGGAGCCAAATATGCCCATGCAATATGCTAACTGCAGCGTTTTTTATGCCGACATAACTTGTGTCAACCGAAGTATGTAGTGTAGACATGGCCCTACAAAGCACAGCTCCAAGGAATCAGCTTCTTTTGTTAAAATAATGCCAAAAAGCAACCAACCAACTTAAAGCTCCTGTTTTATAGAGGTCATGTTAACAGTGTTCAACAGGAAACAGTTCTGTTTGACTTTAAATCAGAGCGGGGGTTGTCCCCTGCCTCTGGATGATGTGTATACTTTGTCTGATTCACAACTGAGGGCTATGTTGCCTCTTTTGCTTTATGTCAGGGATCAACAACCTTCAGCATGCAGCCCATCAGGGTAATCTGCTGGCGGGCTGCGAGACATTTTGTTCACGTTGACCATCTGCAAGCACAGCACCCTCCCACAGTTCCCAGTGGCCGTGGTTCACCATTCCTGGCCAGTGGGAGCTGTGGGAAGTGGCACAGGCCGCAGCCATGTGCCGGCCCCTTACTCAAGTCCCTTATTCAAGAAAAACTCCTTTGAAAGAAGGAGGTCAAGACTGGGACAAAAAAAACTTCATGAAATGTTTGTTAAACAAAAAGTTCCTTGCTGCAGAACAGATGAGATATTGTCCATTCCAGAAATTCCAGACTGAAACCCTGATCTGAACATCCTATACATTCATGAGGTTTCAGTCTGGAACCAGAACTTAATTGCTCAAGCTTATCTTTATTTTGTACATGTGTGTGGAGGTAAACCTGAAAAACCTGGTAGCATTTCACGTGTTCCTGTATGGAGCCCTTCTTCTTGTATGCTCCCTGTGCTCTAGGCCTCCTTCTCATGAGCATATTGTTGTTATGCTGTTAGTATGAAAGTGGGGGCATAGAAAAACATATCTGAGCACCTGAACCAGTAAAATAGATCTGCATGCCAATGTCCCTAATGGATTTCACAGAAAAATTTGCTTTGTGTTCTTCCTAGGTTCTAGAAGGCTGTCTTATAGGTTTGCGGTTTATTGTGTCTTTGTTTAATTAGTTGCTTTAACCTATCAGTTATGATGGGATAGCTTAAGCAAGCTGAACATGCTCTAAAATCAGCAAGTTTTGAGGTCAGTGTCAAGGATTCAGGCTCTTGAGTGCTGTTCTGCAAAGTGTTTAGGAGGTAGGCAGTAACAGAACCTGCCACCAGTAACTTGCTAAAAGCTGCCAGAATAGAATCTGAACTCTGTCAGAAGATCTGACTGGTTGATCATGAGGGGTCCCCTGAGTGTTTCCCAGCTCTTATTTAAACCAAGTACTGGAACAAGAAGTTGTTCATGAAGCTGGGTTCTCCCTGCTTGGGACTGTCTCCCTCACAATACCTGCTCCTACCACTTGATGGTGACCCTGCCTGCCTCGTAATGCCTATCTCAGACTCTGACCTCCTCATATCTGACCTGGCCTGACTCCCACCTCTTGTTCTGACCATTAGGTTTATATCCCAGTAAGGACAGTCAGTCTTTTCTGATAGTCAAGTGGTGTCATCTGTGGACCAAATTAAGAAGGCTTATCTCTGGCTCCCATGTGTTTTGTCCTAGGTTAGCTGAAATGGCACATATATATATATATAAATTATTGTTTGCAATTCCGTAACAGGACATAATAATTACCTTACCATTTGCAAAACCCTAAAACACCAATTTATGCATACTGTGCAGTTGCAATATGGTTTTTGGTGTTGTGATTTTTCATCTGAATGCTCTATTCCTTCTAAACTGCAGTGCTTTGCAAAATGATGATTTTGCGGAAATTTTATTTAGGGGGGAAAAAAATCAGACAGTGTCAAAACTTTATAAAACTTAACGGCAAAAATTAAACATGGTGATTCTGTTGAAATGGAACATTTCACTCTGAAATTATTTTATTTCCTGAAAGTTTCTAAATGTTAGGATTTTGATTCAACTTGTAATGAAAATGAATTTTAAAACTCTTGAAATCCTTTTCAAAACAAGATTTCTGTCCTCCACACATCTCTAGAAAATGCATTTAAGGCCTGATGTACTATTCATTAAAGGCAATGTGAATTTTTCTGTTAACTTTAATGGCTTTGGATCAGGCCCTGGCAAAGGTTGCATCAAGCAATTTTTACTTTGGATAGGTTGGGAGTCTGGAAGGGCTCCCTTGAACTCAACATGGCACCTCTAACACCTTATGGTGGTACCTTTTGCAATTAAACTGCAAGGAACAACATTAATCATAGAATAGTCCCATAAATAATGCTTCTGGAGAGCACATAAATTCAAGATAGAAAAACACAAGCATGAAAAATACAAAGTACTTAGCATGCAATGAAAGTTGGAAACAGATAGTCAGACATTCAGTACACAGACAAAACATAAAATATACACAAACATTAATTTAAGGACCCTGGCTAACATTTATTCAAGGTGTAAAAATATTTGTCATTCTGAAGCAATACAAAAATACAGAGGGGGAAAAAGATGTTTAAATATTAATTGCAAGCTGAGTGGAATGTTGAGAGATGGTTCGAGGAAGCTGGTTGGTTAACATATAGTACATTAATTCTAAAGAAGCGCCCTGTATATATTAATGAAATTGTATTATGCATTACAAAAATGCATACACTCAAGATTTCTTTCCGGTCTTTCAGCTTACAGTGATAACAACATTATGTCGATCTATTTTATATATTTCCGGGATGCCTATCACCTTGGTATGTATGTATTTGGTAACTGACCTTGTTGCAAAGCATTTGGAAATGTTTGTAATAGAATAAAATAATCATAACTGTTTCCTGGCAATAATGACTTGCTGCAGTTAATTCCTTCCTGGTGATCAAGGAGCCCCAGGAGATATTTTAAAATTCAATTACAATTGTTTAATTTGCAAATGAACTTGCCCCATCCTGCCTCTCCCTCAGGCCCTGATATATTAGAGGGCAGTTGTCCTACCTAGTGTATGACCCTGAGGATAGAAGACAGCAGGTGGAGTCATTCCTGAAGAGCACTGTGGTTTATTATTATTTGTATTACCATAGCACCTAAGAGCCCCAGTCACTGGGCTAAGCACTGTGTGAACACAGAACAAAAAGACAACCCCTGCCTACAATCCAATTATAACAGGGATGGGAGGAGGATCAGGTAACTTGCTCCCCAGAAGACCAGAGAGATTTGGGAAATAGGTGTGGGGATTCAGGGGTTAGTCCTGAACATACAGCATCAGCCTAAGACCATACTCCGGACCTAGGCTGTTGCTCATACCTAGGCCAAGAACCCAAATGTATGGTGGTTTGGGGAGTCAGGGTTCCAGATTAACATTTCACACAGCCCCAGTTATTCATCAAGTTAGGAGTCACATAGAAACATTTAAGTAGATATATGACCCAGAGTGAGGGTGTGCTCCACCCACTGCAGGGTGCTCCAGCCTCCTCCTGGCCATTCTGGGGATTAACATGGCAAGGCTGATGTCCCTTCCTGAAGTTGCATACCATCTCCCTGTCAGTCTGTGGCCCCTCTCTTGCTCAAGCAACCTCAATGGATCTCCAGCCACATCACTCAGCAGTCCCCTCTTCCAGCATATAGTCTCTGTCAGTCTCACAGTGACCCAGGCAGTCTTCCAGGTCATTGCCCCACCAGTGAAACTTCCCCAGTGGCAGGTAGAGGAATCCTGGCCCACCCTTTGTTCTGGGTTCCAACCCAGGAACCCTAAAACATACAGCCAAGGTCTGTTCAGTCTGCAACCTTGCTGCTTATTCCCAGACTGCTTCCTACCCCACATGTTTTCTTTTCCACCCTGTTCTCTTCAGGATATGCCCTCCCTCTTGGCCAGGCCAGGCTCCCAAGGTCCAACTCTTTACCTGGGTTCCCTCCTTCTCCCTCTACTAAGCAGAGGGTGACCAAAAACTTCCTTCCAGCCACCCTTGCTGCTGCCAGCTTCCTAGGTTTGTATTAGCCAGCTCATCTCTGCTCAGGCAGGCTTCTTTCTAATCAAGGCTCTCTTCACAGCCAGCATCTCCCTTGTTTGCTGCTTAATAGGTTAACTGGCCCATCTGGCCTCCGTTAACCCCTTCAGAGCATGTGTGGGGTGGATACCCCATCACACCCAGAGATTCTACAATCGAGTGGACTCAGCATGCGTATGTTCTCAAATTTTAGGTCAGTAGTGATAGCTTCAGGTTCATTTACTATACGTTTTTTAGCTTCAGCTCTGAAGACAAGTTGAAATGCAAAATTGAATACTGACATTAAGAGGCTCTTTGGACCTATGAGAGCAAAAACTAAATGTTGTTTTCACTCCAAATTTCCATTTCTTGTTATTTTTTTAATATTTCAGAGGTGCTGAAAATTTGGTTTTCATGCTTTTCCTTTTGCCTTTTGGTATTCACATGTACCTTGAGAGCTCACACCAGGGGCTTGGGGCATAATTGTTTAATAATTATTAATGATTAATTATTATTATTATTATTTTCAGTTTACAACATTGTCTAAGGGTCTCAATCAAGGATCAGGACCCCAATGTGCTTGGTATTGTACAAACTCTCCAAAAAATGACACTACATGACTCAGAAGATCACAGTCTAGGATTATGACAAGATATGAAAAAAATGGACAAATGGGGAGGCATGGCTGGAGTAAGTACTATTAAGGTCTAATAAATAGTATATTTGGGGTGGTATTTTCAAGGGCACTTGATGTTGGCCTAATTGTTCTCCCAATGACATAAATGTTTTATCATTGATTTCAATAAGAGCAGAGTTGGGCCAGAGCTGAGAGCTTTTGAAAATCCCACCACTGGTAGTTTTTGGTTTTGTTTTGGTAGAATATATGGGTGTCTTCTGCTATCCCTGACTCTTTCTTCATTTTGGCTGTTTAAGCCCTTTATTCTGCAAACACTTATATCTGTGTATAACTTAACTCTCATGAGTAGCTCCATTGATTTCAATATTACTGTGAATAAAATAAAGTATGATGACATGAATAAAATAAAGTACATGCATAAGTACTCACACAAGTGGGACCTAAAGTTTCATTTACTACTGAGAAGAGTAAAAAAATCACAACTAAGATGTGCTTATATTGGACTCATTCTGTATACCTTGGAGCACTGGGACCATGATTTAGCAAAACATTTTGCATATATTTTAGTCCCATTGACTTCACATGCTTAATTGCTTAGTTGAATTGAGGCCTAGTCTGAAGTCATTTTCCGATACCAATGAGTTTGTGTGTGAGCATTTTTTGTGTGAAGTTGCATTCACATAAAACAATGCTGAATATCTGAACTTTTATGAGATAACATGAACATCTGCCTGGACTTTCTCAGCTAAGATTAATTTATGCATATTGGCAATCTGTCGCCTAACTGGGTTATCTGAAACATATAAAGACTTAATTATATAAAGTCTCAAATTCTATCATTAGTAAAAGGGTCTTGCTTCTCTCTTTTGGCAAAAATTGATTGGAAGATTATAGACTATCATAGACTTCAGATGGGAAGGGAAACAAATCTGATGAATGATTGGCTGTTACTATATAGCTAATATAAAATGTGACCATGATTCTAAAAACACTTATATTCATGAGTTGACCCATGGAGTTAAGTTATGCATAGGAGTAACTTTGCATAAATGAATAGCTCAAGTGTTTTTAGAATCAGGGCATTAGACTGTAAACTCATAAGCTCCTTAAGATAGGACCATGGGTTTCTATGTAGTTGTGTTAAACCTAGCAGAATAGGGCCCCAAACCAGACTGAGGCCTTTAGGAGTTACAATAGTATAAACAACAACAACATCATAAAGTCTTAGAAGAGCAAGAAACAATGAGCCAAATTCTGTGTGATACCATCCCATTTTATTCAAATAGGATTGTACAGTGTAAACCAGCAGAGTATTTGGCCCTGTGTATTTTGAAACGGCTGAGCATGAGAAATGTGAGTATGTTCACTGCTCATACAAAACGCTTTTCTATTACAATCAGGTAAAATGAGTGAACTGCATGTCTGATATCTAAATGAATTCAGTTTGTTCTCATCCAGTTGCTTATTTAATTCTTAGACATGGCATGCAGTTTAAAAGCAAATTAACATTGTGTCATTTCTGTTTCACAGAACTTGAGTCAAGCAAATTGCCCTCCAGGTTTGTCCTGAATAGCATGTTAGCTGATCCACTTCCAAAAGAAATTAGTGATCTACATTTGTTTGAGAAAATTATTTCCCAGACCATGAAACCTTTTCAGACAGTTGCTGAGTCAAACACTAAAATGGACAAGCTCTCTTCACAAGAGCTAATATCAATGCTGCAAAATAATGTGCCAGATCTTCCCATACAAATATATATGTGGCTTTTTAACTTAAATCTGAAAATTAATTAATGATGAAAAATCAGTCATGTAAACACAATTAGAAATGTGTTAGGAACATGAAAATATAGACTGACAGTGGTTTAGTATGAAATGTACGTAGCACTGAGAAAGAAGGGAGGGCAACTGGTTTCTACTAATAGCCTTGCAGAGCAGGGGGCCCGTGTCCTATTGCCAGAGAGAGACAACCTTGAAAAAGTCTAAAAATCAATAGCCAGAATGTACATGCTGGGTGGAGTCATCACAGGAAGAATGCAGCCCAGATTAACCACTGCAAAATACACAGGTCACTGGCTAGGATATACAAAAGAGAACCTCTTCTTGGCTTCACTTTCCTGTTGTTCACATCAATGGTCATTCTGAATCAATACATAAAACGTGTATTACTCCTCAGAAGGTGAAGGACTCTGTGTACTATACATACTGGGCCTGATTCTGATCTATACGAACAACACCTTATCTATTTTAACGCCTGGGCAAAGGGGTTGTTAGTGGGAATAAATTATTTTTTCTTTAACTTTATTTGCACCCTCTTTAAAACCCATCTGCACTGCTAGAGTGGCATAAAGGGACCCTCTTGCTGATGAGTACAGACTACACTTATAAAGTCTGAGTATGATACCAAGCTGGGAGGGGTTGCAAGTGCTTTGGAGGATAGGATTAAAATTCAAAATGATCTGGATGAACTGAAGAAATGATCTGAAGTAAATAGGATGAAATTTAATAAGGACAAATGCAAAGTACTCCTCTTTGGGAGGGACAATCAGTTGCACACATACAAAATGGCAAATGACTGCCTAGGAAGGAGTACTGTGGAACGGGTTCTGGGGGTCATAGTGGACCACAAGCTAAATACGAGTCAACAATGTAACGCTGTTGCAAAAAAAGTGAACATCACTCTGGGACTTATTAGCAGAAGTGTTGTAAGCAAGACACGAGAAGTAAATCTTTTGCTCTACTCTAATTAGGCCTCAACTGGAGTATTGTGTCCAGTTCTGGGCACCACATTTCAGGAAGGATGTGGACAAATTGGAGAAAGTCCAGAGGAGAGCAACAAAAATGATTAAAGATCTAGAAAACATGACCTGTGAGGGAAGATTGAAAAAACTGGGTTTGTTTAGTCTTGAGAAGAGAAGACTGAGAGGGGACATGATAACAGTTTTCAAGTATGTAAAAGGTTGTTACAAAGAGGAGGAAGAAGAATTAAACTTTTTTAAACTCTTTTTTTAAACTCTGAGGATAGGACAAGAAGCAATGGGCTAAACTTGCAGCAAGTGAGTTCTAGGTTGGACATTAGGAAAAAATTCCTAACTGTCAGAGTGGTTAAACACTGGAATAAATCGCCTAAGGAGGTTGTGGAATCTCCATCATTGGAGATTTTTAAGAGCAGGTTAGACAAACACCGGTCAGGAATGGTCTAGATAATTAGTCATGCCACGAGTGCAGGGGACTGGATAGATGACCTCTCAAGGTCCCTTCCAATTCTGATTCTTGAAAATTCAACTTGTGGTATGAAGATTTGTCCTATACTCTGAGGGTCTGATTCGGCAATTTTAGATGGGCAAAACTTCCATTGACATCAATAAGAGATTTGCCTGCATTATGATTGAACAGCTGAATAAAAAAAAGTTAAATGAATATTGGCTAGTCACCTAAAATTGCACTTAGTTTGAGCACTGACTGATGTAATAGATGGGCAGACAGGTTATTGACAGTACTTTTTATGGCCAGTCTTGTGATTTTAAGTACTTGATCCTTAGTACTAAGGAGAATGATTGTTGAGTTGTAAAGCCCAACAGAAGGTTTGCAGTAGAGAATACCAATAGTACAGATTTGCTCCAAATTGAATTGACTCTAGCTATCCAAACAGACTAAAAATGTCTGTATCAGTTTTAGATTGTAGAATAGTAAGAGTAGAATTCAGATGAACAGAAAATAACTAAAAAGGAATATTAACACTGAAAAAGGTTAATAGTGGCTTAGCAAAGAGGCAAAACCCATGACTTACAATCTCATAACTCTATGGAAGACAGATAACCTTCTGTTTCTTCACATAAAGCTTTAATATAATGAGAATTCCCTACTTAATTCATATGGAGGTCTAAGACAAACTTCCGAGTAATTAAAATGTTTTACAGAATGTCACAAATTTTCAAATCCTTTTTGCAGTGCAAAAAGGAGACATTTTATAAATTGCTCCTGATTTTTATGAAACAGAGAAATAATTTTGCATATCTAGAGTATTTTTCCTACTGTGATGGGATGCGCTACTCACCACCTCCTCCTGGTCACTTTGGGGATTAACTCTCGAGGCCCGTCTGCGGTTTACACACCATCACTCTGACTCCGGTCTGCAGCTCCTCTTGCTCCAGGACCCACAATGTCCTCCTGATGACTTAGCCCTCTGGCTAGGTCACTGAGTGTTCCCCCTTCTGGGGTTCAGTCCGTCATCAGTCCTAGGCAGACTTCCCATTCACTGCCCTGGTGCCATGACCTCAGATGGTGGGGGAACTCAGGGTTTCCCTCTTCTCCAGGTTCTTGTCTAGGGGACCTTCAGTTCAGCAGTTCTGGGCTTTCCTTTCTCTGCCCTTGGCTCCTTCCCTGGACTGCTTCCTACCACCCCGGTTCCCCTTCTCTGTCTGAGTGTACCAGCTTCAAAAATCCTCTTCCCAGGGAGGGAGTACTGCATGCCTTCCTGCAGCCTTGCTCCACAGCTCTATTGTGCAGCTCTCTACCTGGCTTTATAGGCCCCACCTGTTCCCGCACAGAAGGGCTGCTTGCAATCACTTCATTCTCTGCTCCCTGGCTCCTCCTCCAGGTGCAGCATGGGCAGTTAATTGGCCTTCCTGGCCATCTTAACCCTGGTCAGTGCTTTGTGGGGTGGACACCCCATCACCTCCATTTTTAACTAAATGTTCTATTTTTCTAGTAACTGTCACTCCCCAGAACTTACAAATACATTTGGCCAGATTCCTAGCTGGTGTAAATGGACCTCCATTTGAAGTAAGTGGAGCTATGCTGAGTTGTACCAGCTGAGGATATGGCCTATAATTCTTTTAAGTAGAAAAGAATAAATTCACATACATCACCTACAGTATAATGATAAGGTTACTTTGGATTTGTCATTGCAAGGGGTAGGGAGGTTGACTTACCAGTTTTGAACATGAGCAGCTTCCATTATAATAACAGCAGTGTAAAATTAAGATGAAATTAAAGTTTTAATTATACTCTGTCAACTAAACTTTTGAAACATTTTTTCTGAAGTGTTCTTATACTAGAAACTAATTATTATGTTTTACTTCTTATTAGTACATGCTACTTCGGACTCCCAATTATGAGTCACTTTTAATAAACCAAGGTCCATGTTCAAAATATGCAGATCCGGTGACCCATTATCCCATAAGTAACAGCTATAAAGAGTGAAAACTGCTATTAATATAATATCACCTACCACCCAGGGGGAAACATAGACTTCAAAGATATTATACCTATATCAAAACAACAAGGAGTCCTTGTGGCACCTTAGAGACTAACAAATTTATTTATAAGCTTTCGTTAGTCTCTAAGGTGCCACAGGGACTCCTCACTGTTTTTGCTAATACAGACTAACATAACTACCACTCTGAAATCTAAACCTATACAGATACACAGGGAAGACTCAGTTGGGTAATCTTAACATCCTTGGCTGTTGGCACCTAAAAGTTCTGTGGGGCATCTTGTGTTCTGCTATCACAGGGACTAGTTGCTGTTCTAAGAGGAGAATCCTACATCAATGGTCGAAAAATGCTTCGTTAGGCATTCTGCATGGCTACCTCTGCACAGTGACTTATTCTGGCCCCATTGCCATATTTGGCAATTAGCCTTTCTCAAAAGCCCATCAGGTACTTTACTTATCACATCAAAGGTGATCCTGCATGTTTGAACATAAGGCTGTTGGACTGATGTTTTCACTGATAGAATGAATAGTAGCTGGGATTTTTAAAGTGTCCGTGGACCAAATTGTTCTTTTTCCTGGCTGACTATTTTCATTTATGACAAGCATCATCCTCTATCTCCCCCTATTGATGATGTTCCCCTTCCCTATTCTATGGCTTGCAGGTGGTTTTCAGATTTTTGAAGTTTTATTTGTTTTGCTGCTGTTTTGAAAAACAAGAAAGTAGTCACTACTGAAGAATCAAAGATAAGCTGCTACCATTTAGGAGAGTCACTCCATTCTAGATCCAGATCATCTTCTGTGTGCCACATGGATGTGGTTTCAACACAGCAAGAATCATTGTGGAGTTTTAATTTGTATTGTATTACCTTCCTTGGCAAATCAGCCTTGCTTCCAAATAATTCTTCTTTCGTGGAAGCCTGAGACCAAATTCTGCTGTCATTTACACTGGAGTAAATTAATAGTAACTTGGTTTAAATTGATTGACTCTATTTTTGCAACGGTATAACTGAGAGCAGAATTTCTCATGGATTCTGTGTCCTATCAGGAGTGGTTGGCTCTGAATTTTCTGGATATATCCTGCTGAAACGATCCTAACTGTCAAAACATTACATTTTGCCTTAAATCAGTAAGGTAGATGGTGTTGACCCTCTGCATACTTTAAAAATATATGCAGCAAGTCTATAAATTGGCATTCATTTACTTCTATGGACATTTTATGTAAATCACACACTACTAAGCATTTTAAAATCATAAACCAATCTGCATCCATTTCCCCACATGGAACAATCTTCTAACACACCAGAAGGATTTCTAACTGGTTAATGTGCTGTCCTCTCAGATCAACACCTACTTGGTGTCGATGTTGGGGTCTGTATTTGGCCCTGAATTTCCACTTTTAACTGAGGTATCTGACTTTGCAAATGCATCATCAGTCAAGAGCTGAACCCCTCCATACCCGATAAGTAAAAATTAAGGATACTATAGCATCTTTAATTCTGTTGCTTTCTGTGCACCCATTATAACTAATAAATATTGTGGTTTTCTATTACAGGGACTCACAGCACTGGGAAATTTGACAGACCACAGGGAAACTATTTATTTCACAAATATGAGCTAAGTGCATGGAGGGATATTAATATTTCATACATACATTGTAATGCAATATTAGATTATAGAAGTAAATTCAGATAAATTCTCCATCAGAGGGTCCCAGAACACTAGGCAATGTATCATAATACTGGAAAAACTGATTTCTGGTCTGTTAGCTATGTATTTGGACTGCAATTAAATAAGACAAAGCGCTAGCTATAATAAAATATATGTCTATCATAAATATATGTTAATTTTAGATTAATATTCATAAATAATTATGGCATGACAAAGTTGCATTTGGCAGTACTGCAAAGCAGGGCATAGCTATACACTGTTATTAGATGATACCATGCTAAAGAAAAGATCAGAATCGATGTTATATATATCGCTTGAACAAGATACACACTTTCAAATAACTTTTATCTTTGAGCAGGCTCAAAATTAACTATTGAAAGGGACTGAAAATAGTTCCATTTAGCATCTTAGATATGCACCTGCTCTATTTTTTCTGCTTTGGTAGCAAGCATGAATCTGGAAATCTAATGTGCCCCAGGAAACCATGGCTGGTAGAATACATCATATATGTATATATCTATATCGAGAGAGAGAGAGTCTTTGTGTTTGTGTACATATATCTATATAAACCCTCAGGAATTATGGATAGTTAGAATATATTTTGTATCATGATTCCCAAGCAGTAACACATACATATGGCATAGAATAACTATAAGCCCCAGAAGCAGTCAAGTGAGTACATAGTGACTCAGAATCAAAGGTCCCTTCCTAGTTCCCCCTTTACTTTAGGGGACAAGGATTTGGGAAGTTGAGGCAGGGATCCTTGGGGACAGTGTATGAGACACAGATAACTGGACGGCACAGAAATCTTTGAATCATACAGACTCTTCCACAACCCCCTCCAACTCAGTCACCCTCCTGGCAGCCTACCAAGCCAAGATGATTTTGACATACCACTTGGGGGCCCTGTGGTTACTCTTCCCAGCTTTCCTGGCAGGGCTGGAATCCATGTTTAACATGTACAGCCTCCCTGAGTACTAGAAGGGATCCCTTTGGGCCAGTTTGGGGGAGCCACTCTAGTGGAGGTGCAGGCCTGGCCATCTGACCAGAAGAATACCACTGCAAATAGTTTTAACCAACTGGATCGGATTTATGGGTCACTGATTCCCTTCCCCTCCATCCCCGACAAACAGATCAAAGAGATCAAAAACCTACTAAAACACTCAGGGACTTTGCCAATAGCCTTAAAGTGATCCTTCACTCCATCAGAAAGATGAGAACCTCCCTTGCCTAGGACCTGGAACAGAACCTGGCAGGATGATTGTCAGAAAGATCCTGTGTGTGAGGAAGAGGGCAGACTGTGACGCAAGAGCCGAGTCCCCAGGTTGAATGAAAAAATTACCCAGATGGTGCTGCCCCAGTCAGCAGTTGTGATGGTGCTACAAGCCTACCATGATGCTTTGGGCCGCCTTGCCCTCCAAATACTGAGATGTATGTCCACAGGAGGTTCTACTCAGTTGGGATGGCCCAAACCACGCAAGAATGGTATGACAACTGCCTAGTCTGCATCAGCAAAAGGAACTCCGGAGAGGGGACAGGGCACCCCTGCAGCCAATAAAGGCCAATGGACCTGAGGCAAATGGAGTGCCCCAGGGGTCGGTCCGGGGGCCGGTTTTGTTCAATATCTTCATAAATGATCTGGAGGATGGTGTGGATTGCACTCTCAGCAAATTTGCGGATGATACTAAACTGGGAGGAGTGGTAGATACGCTGGAGAGCAGGGATAGGATACAGAGGGACCTAGACAGATTGGAGGATTGGGCCAAAAGAAATCTGATGAGGTTCAATAAGGATAAGTGCAGGGTCCTGCACTTAGGACGGAAGAACCCAATGCACAGCTACAGACTAGGGACCGAATGGCTAGGCAGCAGTTCTGCGGAAAAGGACCTAGGGTGACAGTGGACGAGAAGCTGGATATGAGTCAGCAGTGTGCCCTTGTTGCCAAGAAGGCCAATGGCATTTTGGGATGTATAAGTAAGGGCATAGCGAGCAGATCGAGGGATGTGATCGTCCCCCTCTATTCAACATTGGTGAGGCCTCATCTGGAGTACTGTGTCCAGTTTTGGGCCCCACACTAAAAGAAGGATGTGGATAAATTGGAAAGAGTCCAGCGAAGGGCAACAAAAATGATTAGGGGTCTGGAACACATGACTTATGAAGAGAGGCTGAGGGAACTGGGATTGTTTAGTCTGCGGAAGAGAAGAATGAGGGGGGATTTGATAGCTACTTTCAGCTACTTGAGAGGTGGTTCCAGAGAGGATGGTTCTAGACTATTCTCAGTGGTAGAAGAGGACAGGACAAGGAGTAATGGTCTCAAGTTGCAGTGGGGGAGGTTTAGGTTGGATATTAGGAAAAACTTTTTCACTAGGAGGGTGGTGAAACACTGGAATGCGTTGCCTAGGGAGGTGGTGGAATCTCCTTCCTTAGAAGTTTTTAAGGTCAGGCTTGACAAAGCCCTGGCTGGGATGATTTAATTGGGGATTGGTCCTGCTTTTGAGCAGGGGGTTGGACTAGATGACCTCCTGAGGTCTCTTCCAACCCTGATATTCTATGATTCTATGATTCTATGACCTTTGGAGTTGGTAGCTGTGGACCACTTGAAGGTGGACCTAAACCAGAGTGGTGCATTCTACTTTCTGGATCATTACACCACATTCCTGGTCATCATGCCCCCTCAGGGAGATCACAGCCAGGGCAACCACAGAAGCCTTCTGCAGCTACTTTGTCCAGACCTATGGCTAACCCACCAAGGTGTTCAAGGATTATGGCAGAGTTTGTGGATAGAGCAGAGAAGGTGGTCCACCTGAACACCCTGAGGCCTTGTCACTTTCATAACAAGCCATCAAACAGGGAGAGGGAAGGAGATCCTAGTCCTAGCATCCGGGAGGCAGGACCAAAAGGAGTTACTGGGATCCCACTAATGCGTTGGCTTACATGGTGAAGGATCCCCACTGGAAGCAACCAACCTGGTCCTGGGCCAGAGGCAGAGGAAGAAGAGAGTGAGGTGGTCAGGGGGCCCAGAGAGGAGGCACCTGAATCTGGCCCCACGGTGGGGGAGGAGCACCCGAGCCTGACCCTGGGATGGGGTGGGGTGAAAGAGGAACAAGGCAGGAACACCCCAGCCTTCTCAAAGGCCAAATGGGCCCCCCCATTCAAGTGATACAATAATACTGAGGGTGTCCAAGCCGTGGTGTGTGGCTGTTACATGAGTACAGGTGTGTTTATATGGTGACGGTATGGGACTAGGTAGAACCCCTTGCCTTTCCTTTCTCCCCACTTTCCCCATCCCTGCTACTCTGCACTGAGCTGATTAGCTGGGGGGAAGTGCCACTCCAAAACAAGGGCACAACATTCACTATGTACCATCTGGAGGTTTTGAGCCAATGAGCAGCTGGGCGGGGGTGGGGGGCGGGAGGGCAGGCAGGATGGGGATCAAGCCTAGGAAGGTTCGAGGAAAGAACAAAAGAAAGAGCAGAGGAGGATAACAGCACTGAGCTGGGAAAAAGACTGATACACCCCCAGAGCACAGGGGTGCAGAGTCAGAACTAGGAGCTGCATGTAGGGTAGCCAGCTGCTTGGAAAGGGAGCTCTTATAGATACAGGTTTCAGAGTAACAGCCGTGTTAGTCTGTATCCGCAAAAAGAAAAGGAGGACTTGTGGCACCTTAGAGACTAACAAATTTATATGAGCATAAGCTTTCGTGAGCTAGAGCTCACTTCATCAGATGCATTCAGTGGAAAATACAGTGGGGAGATCATTGGCGTACACCAGTCCAGGTTAAAGTAAAAGAAGCACAAATGTAAAAGCAACATTAGCTCTTGTTTAGGCTTTCTGTATCAGGGAGCCAATTTTAATAATTTATTCCATCCAGCAGACATCAGAGCCGAGGAAGAATTTATTCTTATGCCTCATGAACAAAAACAACAACCAAATGAGATTTCCGTTAACAACAGGTTTTTAAAGGCAGAAAGGGGAAGAACCTAACTGGATGACTCTCTGCTGGCCCCAGGTTCACTTTTTCCAATCCAGACAGGTAATTTTTCTTCATTTATTTTCCAGTTTGAAGGTTAAAAATTAAAAAAAAAAAAAAAGAACAGAAGATTATCTTCCCTCAGGGGTACCTTGTACACTCACCTCTCCCATGATGATTACAAAATAGTCAACAATGTCAAGGCATTGTTTTGCCTCTGTAAAGATTATCTTCCTGGTTCATCCCCCTGACCATGTCAGCCTCTTTGGCTATGTCTATACTGTAGTAAGGCACCCAGAGCTAGGCTGTGCCAGCTGACTTGGACTCTCAGGGCTTGGGCTGCAGGACTGTTTAATTGCAGCGTAAACTTCCAGGCTCAGGCTGGAGCCCTGGCTTTAGGGCCTTGTGAGGTGGGAGCACCCCAGAGCTTGGGCTGCAGCCTGAGCCAGAAAATCTACACTGCAATGAAACAGCCCCATAGCCCAAGCCCCAGAAGCCCAAGCAGCTTACCTGGGGCAGCCATGGCTTTTTATTTGCAATGTAGACATACCCTTTCTGTTCTTCAACTGGCTCCCTCTTCTTTTCCACATCAATAAAGTAATTAACTTTCCTTTTAAGGCTCTTTACAGCTTAGCCCTACTATACTTCTTATATGCTGTCAGTCCTTCCACCACATCTGTACTGGCCAGCTGTAAAGCTGGCTGGAAACTGTAATTCCCACATTCTGTGGGGAAAAAAATAAAAACTGTTTTGAAACAGAATGCAAAATGATTTTTTGAAATTTTCTGCAGAACCCAAATTCCAAAATGTTGTTTAGAAAAAATCAAAATAACATTTCAGGTTGGCCTTGTCTAAATATTTCTGAGGATCCCTGAGCTTCTTCAAGCCCTGGCACCCACCAGCTGGGGAATCGTGCAGCTCAGAGACCCTGGGAGTCCTGATTCCAAGGTAGCCTGGGAGGCTGCCTTGAAGCTGGGAACCTGGAAGCTCTGGGAATCTAGACTCTATGGCAGGCTGCCAGGCTAACTGCCCCTGAGCTGGGAGCTTGGCTGGCTGAAGAGCTTCGGAATTGGGACTTCCAGGCTCCTGGCTTGTTCTCTGCCTGCCAGGTGGTCTGCCAAGGATCCCACCTGTGAGCTGGCAGGCAGTTTTCTGTCGACATTTTATCAAATCATTACATTTCCATGGAACATTTCAATTTCTACAAATTGTCATTTTCCCCTGGGGAAAAAAAAGTTTCCTCAGAAAGTTTCCAAGTAGTTCCACACATTAGTCCAAGTTTTCCTTCTCAGATACCTTTGCACTAACAATAACAATAATAATATTTTAATATATCCCATTCTCCCAGAAAAACTTTGAGATAAAACAGTTTTTCAAGGTATTTATCTGGTAGTGTCAATTCTGCTATGAAGAAATCACTCACATACAAGTAATAAATGTTAATTCACCATTTTCATTGAACCTCTGGAAAACACAATATTTGGATGTGTGCTCTTTCTGTTAGCAGATAACTTAAAAGCATCCTTTTCACAGAGATAGACATGTTCACCTCAACATCACTAATGATATTGGTTAATGAACGAAGAAGTAAACAAAATTAAGTCACTTTGAATTTTGATTCCTTAGAGATACAGGAATCAGAAAACCAAGGACTGATATGTAGGGGAAAAAAAGGAAATATTTGTAAGGTTTAGCAGATGATGTTGCAAATAATATACATTGTATAAAACTGAAGATAACACATTTGTGTGAGTTCAGATAGTATGCACAAATGATTGTGTACCATATAGGACCAGACTGTGATCTTGTCCCTACATAGTCAAGTGCTATGGAGAATAAGACTTCCACACATACGCCTCTGCTCAGCCTCCCCACATATCCACAACAGACATAGGGTGGGGAGGATGGGAGATCACAGGCTGCCTGCCCTTCCCCAGCCAGTGAGTTGGGAGTGGATGGACAGGTATATGGAATGAGTAGAGCATTGGCTCCAGCTTCCAAGACACTGGCCAATGAAGTAGAGCTGGAATGGGAAAGGGGGAGGAAGTAACATGCTACTACTAAGGGCCAATAGCAGATTATTTTCTTATGGAAGCAAATAGAGAACAAGGAATTGT
Source organism: Lepidochelys olivacea (assembly GCF_965140295.1). Taxonomy (NCBI): domain Eukaryota; kingdom Metazoa; phylum Chordata; order Testudines; family Cheloniidae; genus Lepidochelys; species Lepidochelys olivacea. Next base: position 67,791,298 of record NC_140411.1, on the reverse strand, counting down.
GACTTTCTGAATCAATGGTCTGCCCTTAAACAGGCACAAATGAGTCCATTGATTTCACTTTAAAAGAAAGGTGAAAGTTTTCCTTGCTAGCAAAACTGCTTTGCCATTATTACAAATTGAAAACAACCGACCATACAAAAAACCCTTTTGCAATGGATGTAGGTGCTGAAGTACCACTAAATGGATGTATTTTCACATTTTTCTAGGACTGGATATGTCCATATGATCAAGAGTTTTCAGATTCACAAAAGGGAAAAAGTGGATAGGCAGCTGGGATATGTATCTCCTGAGAAGAAATATTAGGGACTAACTGTAAAATAGAAACATTAGTTCAAGTCCTGAAATTATCCATATATCTTTACTGATTTAAACAAAGGAAAAGATTTCAGTACAATCAGGGATCTCATGGTTAACATACTTAGCAATTACCTTATGAACAAAGAACACCCAGTACAAATATGACTGCTAGCTGATTTAGAATAGTATATTGATCATGCAGAGGAATCGTATCTGAGACACATGCTTTATTCTAAAACAATTATTTTATCCAAAACAGAAAGGAATATTACACTGAAGAAAACATAGGTGAGAGTAATGGGAGTACCTTCTCTGTGGGGTTTCTATCACCCTTCCTGTTGTGTTATTATAAGCTTGCAGAGGTACATCACAGTTGTCGCTAGGGTTCAAATGCAAGACCCTTGGCACTATACACACAAGCCCCCACCACTTAATCTGAGTAATTGCAGCAGCTGTCATTAAGAAGCAAGCTTTGTGTCAGCCACTAGATAGTGGCTCATATAGTGTAAGGGGTAGCTATGGGTGGTTCCTTGGCAGTGAAATTGGTACAGCTGCACAGCACAAGAAGGCAGGATTTATAGGTAATTAACAGAGTTTACAATGGTGGCTAGCAATTTTGACTGCCTTTAATTTTTGGGTGCCCAATCTGAGAGTCTGCAGAGGGGGCTGATTATGAGAGGGCAGGTATTCAGCACTTTCTGAAAAATCAGGCCTCTTTAAGGTTGATCAAATTGGGCACACAAAAATGGAGGTTCCCCAAATAGCTAGTCCCTTACAAAAATCTCAGCAAATGTGAATGGTGTCACAGAACTGTGCAGGGCACACCTTGCTGTGTGAGGAGTTTCTGAACAGGATCATACAAGGGTGAGAAGGGAGAAGGAAACCTGTAGGGCTGCAGAATGCTACTTCAGACCTTGGGTTTGTTCCCTTTTGCACCTCACCCAGCTACTCAGTTTTAGTGATGCACCAAGCATCTGATCAGTATCTAGTGTGTAGTACATTATCACTACAATATCCCACAGTACCAGATAATTGACCCAGAAATTCCAGTAATTAAATAGTTACTGTTTACATCGATAGAGTACTCAATTACCTTGTGTAAGTTTGCTAGACAACTTTTTATTCTGGACAGATCTGTGTGCAACTAAATGTTAATTATGTAATGGTGAATTGGTTGGTGTTATAAATTTTTGGCAGGAATTTTGCAAACATATTATATTATTCTTATTAATCCCACTATGGACTTATTTGCTCAGGTCATATTTTCTTCGTTGTCTCATACACATTAAAGAAGTTACTGCATTGTTGTTTTGTTTGGTTTGGTTTGTTTTTCCCTGGCAGAGGAAAACAATTTGAGATAATTGGAAAAGCAATTCTCCTTGTCAGATTACTTTGTTGTGGAAGATGGCCTTGGTCTCAAATAATGCTGAAAAAGTAGCTTTCCCAGAACAACAGACTTTTTCCAGAAAGATCATCAGAAAATATTATATATGTTTTCAGCAATTTTTTTTAAATATCTTTTAAATTGCTATTTCTGGCCTTGATTCAAAGCCCTTGAAAGTCAGTGTAAAGACTCCTGTTACTTCAATGAACTTTGAATCAGACCAGTAGTACTACAGGTATAGGAATTAAGAATTTTCAAAATGTTCTTACATATTTGCTGATCAGTTCTCAGAAAGTGCTTACAATACAAGGATGCCACAGAGCTGGTATGTCATATATATTATTAGGTATTTTGAATAGGTAAACAGGCAGCCTTGAAATTCTAGATTGTTGAGAGTAGACGGCTATACTATGTTCCTTTGTAAATGACATCCTTGCATCTGATTTTGGTCACCAAGGTATTAATGATATCCGTACAGGTAATATATAGCCAAATATACACATGAGTTTTGGGTTGATTTATTAGCATTTTATTTATTTATGAGGATAAACTCCATTAGCAGAAATAATTACTTTCTAAAATGTAACATGCTGTATTTTCACTGGGGGCTTGGCTACACTTACATTTTATAGCACTCTAACTCGCTGGCTCAGGGGGGTGAAAAATCACCCCCCTGAGTGCAGCAGGTCAGAGCTCTTTAAAGCGCCGGTGTAAACAGGCTCTGAGTGCTGGGAGCCATGCTCCCAGCTAATCCCCTCGTGGAGGTGGATTACCAGGAGCGCTGGGAGAGCTCTGTCCCAACACTCATGTGCCACCATGCTCGCACTTCAAAGCACTGTCGTGGGAGCGCTTTGAAGTTTCCAGTGTAGCCATGCCCTGAATTTTCAATATTCAATACTTCTTCCTCAGAGGCATAAGTCTACTAATGAGAGACATATGCCTACTTTAAACAGCTACCTGCTTCTTGTTTGACTGTGTGTGTGGCATTGATTTATATTTGTTACCTTAAATTACTTCGTTCTTTCTTAAGTTTTCAGATAATAGCCATTTCTTTAAAAAAAAAAGCACTTGAAATCAGCATCTATGACTAAGATGCTCATTTTCTTTCTTGGTTTTGGAGTGGGAAGGAAAATTAATGAGTTGCAAATTTGTTTCAAGTTTCATTGTACTTTTTAGAGAGAGAACCAAAGAAGAATGAGGGCCGTAGGCACTGTGAGTGTGAGTCTAACAACAAACTAAAGCGTCGGACAAAAAACAATAGAGGCAGGCACAGGTAGGAGAAAATCCTTGGCTGTACTCCTAGTGATAACAAACTTGTGGTGTAGTCTCTGAGGGGCTGCTTGAGTCCTGGTGACAGCAGCAGCAGCAACAGGATCAAAAGGGGCAGCAAACAAAACAACAGCTAAAGTCGGCTTCTGCTGATATCCATAGCCAATAAAGAGTAGCTAATCTTCTAGTCTTGATCTAGGAGATTCTTCTCATTTCAGTAGCTTACCACCCCCAGGATCAAATGATAAGTCCCCTCCTTTCTAACTGCATGTCGAGCACATGAATCACCCATTTAGCATCGTGATCCTGGTAACTTCTACTCACTTTATATCATCAATCAGCTTTAGTAAGAGTCAGCCAGCCTCAGTGTTTGTGCCACTCCAATCCACAGGATATATTGTAGGCTCAGAATAGACTGCATTTGAAAACCACGGGTAAGGCCAAAACCTAACAATGGCCAAGTGATTAGAAAGAATTGAGGGACCTAAGGAAGAAATTGAGATGCAGGAATAAATGAGACACCAATGCTTTCTTTGTTTAGGGCAACATTGCATATTCCAGTTGCAGAATCAAACTGGTGAGTGAGGAGATTTGGAGCCTGAGTTTGCAAACCCTTACTCGTCTGAGTCATCCCATGGTAGTCAACTGAATTACTCAGGTGATTAAGGCTTTTTAAGATAATGTTTAATTGAATATGTTAAAATTATGGTTTCCATATTTAGTGGTTGCTTTAATTTGTTCCAGGCAGTTCCTATGGTAATACTAATAAGTAATTGAATATACAATTACTGTAATCTTGGGTTTTTTAATAAACATTAACATTTTTAAAAATAGGAAAATATTGCTATCCATTAGGGTTAATTAAGTAATGGACATGCTTCAAAATCCCATTTAATGAAGAAACAGAATAATCCAATCACTCACAGGATTATTCTGGTCTTGTTCTGTTATATACACATAAGCTACGTTAAAAGAATATTAAGCTTTCAAATACTCCTGTACTTTGGCTCCTACAACCACAACCCCCCAACCCATTTCTCCCTCCTCTACATTCAAATTAGGTGCTTCCTTCTCACTGCCTGGGTGCTAACTAAGTGAGTACTGAGCATCTCCCTGCTCTCAGGTCCAGTGCCTCCTGCTACAGCAGCCTGTAACGGGCAAGAGCAGCAACTGCAGGGAAAGTCCTGTTCATCCCCAGCAGCCCTGTGGCCTTTTGGGAAATTTAGCTGCTAGACTCTATGGGTATGCCTTCACAGCAGCTGGGATGGTGCTTGCCAGCATGGGTAAACAGATGCACACTAGGCCTTCTCAAGCTAGCAAGCTAAAAGTAGCAGTGTAGCCAGGGGATGCACAGGTGACTGCTCAAGCTAGCTGCCCAAGTACATACCTGGGGGGCTGAGACAACTTGTGCTCAGGCAACCAGCCTGAGCTGCCACCCATGCTATCCCTAGCTAAACTGCTACTTTAGCAGACTAGCTCGAGAAAGCTAACGCATGTCAACCTGAATTGGAAAGCATGCTCCCAGCAGTAGTGTAAATGAACCCTTTGTCTCAGCTGAGCGTGTGTAAACTGTGATTTTCCAAAGGCATATAGTGTGTTAGCCTGCACCAGTGGGGTGTAAATTTTAGTTTGCACCAGCATGGCGTGCACTAACTGGCCTTTGTGGACCCTGCTAGTGCACACTAAAAGTTCCCTAGTGCACATTCAAAGTAGTACTTTGGGACTGTGTCAAGTCCTTACGCCAAAGCATAGTGGTACTAGAGCTTCTCAACGACGTGATTGTACGAATTCTTTCTCCTAACATCACTCTCAGAAATGGCTGAACCTTTTAGCCGACAACCTTATCTTCCAAAACAAAAACAAACAAACAGAGCCGGACACCTAGCATGGAAAATTTTAGCTTACACACTAAAATTTGCCAAAGTCATAAGCAACAGGAAACAAAGTCTTGCAACTGGAGTGTCAGGCCACCTGAACTAGAGGTAGTGTTACCAACTCCACAGATAATATCAGTAATCTCAGAATAAAGACAAGTTTTGAGACTCTGTAACATAATCGGTTCATGAAAACCATCAGTTACTACTGATAAAGAACTGCTAGCCATTTTAATATCATATTCCATTAAGATATTAACAAATTTTATTTAGGATTACCCTCAGCTGTGACTTAATCTATGTTGATGCAAGTAATTCACATTACATCACTTTGTCAGACAACACATAGGACCAAATTGTCAGTTTGTATCAATTGACATAGCTCTTATTTGACTCCACTGATTCATACCAACTAAAGATCTAGCCAATAATGAACACAATTTTCCAAACAACACATCTTCCAAACAACTAGAGTTAGAGAATTTTAGCATACTCTAATAAACATTCTGCACTAAATGCCTTTGTGGGGTGAATCCACTCATTTGAGTGGAATCACAATGGGCAAGACCAGTTGTGACCCATTCTTTTAGGTACCTATGGTAGAAAGATGCTTTACCCATAATTAAGCATAATAATTCTGTACTATCCTTTATCAACTAAGAAGAAGAAATGGTTTATCCAGCACCTGAATTGTTTTCTCTTTTTAAGTATTAAGTACCTTAATTAATCGCTGTGTCCCTCTCTGCTATACTGTACATTACTTTATAACTTGGACTGTTTGATAAATTGGTAGGGGTCTCTCTCTTTTGTAATACAGCATCTTAATAAAATCATACATTTCCAATCTTCAGACTAATTAGAGTGGGTTGAGTTTGTTCTATTTCTCCCCAAACTTTTTTGTTTAGAATTTGTGTCATACTGATTTATGTTGTGCCATTTTCTGTTCTCATTCAATGTTTTGTCACTAAGATGAGGTACTGGGATTTTAAATGCATAGTCCATTCTGTGAAATGACGTGTATGTTCATATGTTGTGCTGCTTTGACCTATTTTGAATTTGAATTGGTTAACCAATTTTACTTTCCAATGGGTTACCAAGACTATAAACTAATCAAAATGCAGAATGCTAACAAAGTCAGTGTATAGTCATGGACCACACACTACTTTAATTTACATATTATACAAAAGTAGAAATCATGATATCTGATTCACATGACAAGATTCTAATGAGAAGAGATAGTAGTACAATGTTATTTTCTTCTTAAGCGAAGAACTGAAGTAATGAAAACTAATTAGAAGCTAACAATAATGCTGTGGTCTTTTGTTGATATCATCTTAGTGAGTCATCTAAAATACTAAACATAATTCATTGATTATTGAAATGGGTTAGTGGTCACATGATTTGTCACAAAGGAGAATGCTAATGATTTTTTAACAGTATTCTGTCTTCCTGAAACTTGTATAATGAAATAAATTCTGTGCAGGATAAAAACACAGACAATACTGAGAGTTTAGTTACTGTCCATTTCAATGGAGATATAAGATTGAATTTTTAGATGAGATCATAAACTGATATGTTTCCCAGGAGAAATTCTAATAACTACATGACTATGCTATTTGTTATCAAATTGTAAATACATTTTGTATTACTTCTAAAATATATATTTTACAATAAACTTACCTAGCCTCTTTCATATAAAGCTATCATAAAGCACATGGCAGTATTCCATATTGAGCCTGATCCAAAGCTCACTGAAGTCGGTGGGAAAACTGCCATTAATATCAATAGGCTTTGGATCAGATTCATTATAAGGCCAAATCATCAGGCTTATATGTAATTATAAGGCAAATTACATATAATTATACAGGGTAGTTGGGCATGGTGCAAACACATAGATGGGAGGACTGCAAATCCACAGGAGTTAAGTGGGGAGTCACTTGTCAAGGGTAGGACTCATACAAACTGGGCCTAGGCTTCCTGGAATGACCATCCACAACTCCTTACCATCACTTTCTCCTTAGGTAGACCTAGTTCAGTCTGAACTCTGACTGAGAAGCTACCGTGGGGCGGGAGCAGGGGCCAGATGAAATGCGTACGGTGCTTATGAAAAGGAATTAAAAAATAAAACGGAACGAAAAGGTGACCGTGGGTATAGGGCATGTGATAGATCTTGGGGGTGATATCTGTCATTCCCTGATTCCTTTAATTCATTGATTTAAGACCACTGCTGAGTAAAGCGATTCTTAATCCTGCTCCGCTACTATCATCTTCCTGGCTAACAGAATGGATCTGGCAGTCAGGAGTTGTCATAGGTCACTCAGTCCTTTCAATCCCTTCTCAATTGTCAGCAAGTCAAGAAGGAACCTGTATATTGAAATATCATGGAAGCCCTGCATTCAGGAACTGGAACCAAGAGCTCCATACCTACAGTAGGTAAAACATAGGTTGTTGCACAATCTCTTATATGGTTCTCCTCCACCCTGTACTCTATGGATATGCACAGGGACTCCAAACATAGAGCTGCCTGGCTGGTCTGTGCAACTTTGGCAATTACCTATGCAAGGTATGCGTGAGGGTTAGCATTTTGTCCCATAGTATTTTTATTGTACATCATAGCATCATTGTAGCTATGCAATAGTTATGGTTGAGATAGCTCTTCCATTCAATATTTCTGTTTTCAGTTACTTATATCTTACTGGGGAAAAAAGTAGATCCTTGGGGCTGTAACTCATTATGTTTGATTAAAGCCGAGAAGTCATTTTTTGGAAAGTTTCAGAAAAATGCATTCAGCTGTGTTTTCAATTATCTGAATGTGGAAAATCCTGATCCACTTGAAAGACTAAAGCTTACCAAACAATCAGTGCAAGGAAAAGTTTCTTCCAGCTCATTGGAACTCTATATTCTACTTGCATGCGAAACCATATACTGGTTTATAAACTGTACAAAGCTGGAGGAATATCTGAAAGGAAAGATCATGGGTCCAGTTCTTCCGTGATGTATGAGTGCAGTCTAACTGCCACTGAAGTCATTGGGAACTCACCCATATATGTCTGATGGCAGATCTGTTTGCCATATTCTTGACCCATGTCTGAAAAAAAATTTGACAAATTCTATTGACAAAGGCTGTCAGAAGACTGTATGCTCAAAAGCATATTTCTAATCTCTTTGCAACCTTAATTCCTTATAAATAGATGTATACAAAATAGGGTTTTTTTTAGTTGTCCTATTATTCACAGTTATACTATGCAGCCCCATTGAATTCTATGGAGTCATGTAACTGAGAGCAGGTTGTAGCCCTAGTGACGTAAAAAGAGACAAGTGGAAAAATAAGAAAACATTGACTGCACCAGCTCCAGTGTAGTAAACTACAGCAGTGCTCTCTTTCCTCTTCCATTAGCACAAAATATGATACAAGACAGTATTCCCCAACTTGATCTATAACAGCCTGAGTCTGTTGGTCTTCAGGGCATGCTGCAAGCCCTGTGTTTTCTCTTTTGTCTGCAATGAGATGAGTGATGTGTAGCAGTGGTGTAGAATTCTGGTGGGGATTGTGTGGGGAGGTCAATTAACGTTTGTTATACTTACGTTGCAACAGGGTTATTTGATTTGATCATGTGGAAACTGAGGGGTGTCTCTTTATTTACATGTGTATTTGTAAAAGATTGCCAAGGGCACCCAGAGTGTTGGATGGCTACTCTTTTATTGCTAAATAGGAAAAGTTTAAATAAATAAACTAAGTGGGCAAACTGAAGTTAGTGATATGTTCCAAATCCTGACAGCTGCTGAGCACCCACAAGTGCTACTGAAGCCAGCAGAAGTTAATTAGGTGTTAGATTTTGGCCTGTTTAATGATATATCAGTACAATGATGCTGAGGACCTGTAGGAAAAATTCTTAATTCTTAGAAAGTTGATGATGGGTGCTTCCTACCTTTCATTTCATACAAGTTATTTTCCACCCATTATTTTCACAGAGAACATCTTCAGTGCTTTTTCTTGTAGACAGAAAGACAATACGCAGTGTATCAGGCAATGAGTTCCCTACAGCTCTGTAAATCCATGTTAAGTAATCCCCCAAGCCATGCTGGTGCGTATACTGCATTACAATATCTATAGACTATGCCACTGGTTTGGGGTGTGTCATGGGAGTGGTGGCTATTCAGGGAAAATCAGGGCTTAACTGGCTCTGATAGCCCTGTGAACTTCACTTGGGAGCAGGTAGGTGCTCCAGGTGGTAGCTTGTTAGCCAATTGATAATGAAGCAGCTGAACTCTGTAAGGAGCCTGCCTGAACAGTATAAGTGGGAAGCTACCCAGATAAAAAGGGAGACCTCAGGTGAGAGAAAGGAGGAGGGTTTACTCCCTAAGGAAGACCTGTGATGACAGGCAAAGAGCAGGCTAGGCTTGGCTTGGCTTGGCTTGGCTTCTGTAAGGGAGAAGCCATGAGTTAGAGCCTGGTGGTAACTGGGGAATGCACTAAGTAAGAATGAGGAAAGACAACTGTAAGCATGAAGTTGTTAGCTCTGGGAAGGAAGCTGGGGGATGTCTTTAGAGAAACCTGAAGTTGGTTCTTAGGGAGGGAGCAGAAAAGTACAAAGTCCTTTGGGAAGGAGTGGGTTTCTAGAGAGAGCAGCACTATTTAAAGGACTAGAGATTTTGGGGATGAAGTGGGGCAGGCAGGAAGAGTGTGTTGGATCCAGTTGAGAAGGGGCCCAGGTAGACTGAAGGCTAATTCAGCCTCAAGACTACAGAATTGGCCACAGAGCAGCTCCATGGCTGTTAAGATGCCTGGAAAGAAGGATTGCTTTCTCTCTAGTTCTTCCTCCACCCCTCATAGAGATCACCAGCAGACATACGCATCTGTCTCTAGTGCACTGGCCTCTTGGTATTTGTTGCTCTTTGTAAGATTAATCTTTGCCTATGAAATAGGATGTATATTTTCTTTCAGAATGCTCTTTCATGTAAAGATGCTCCTGGGTTGTTAGTAAAATATGTGATTCATATCTCTGTCTGAATTAAAGAAAATATCACAAGGTCCATTTTGATAACAAACACAATGGGTGGAAACTATTAAATATCTTATAGGAATTACCACAGAGATTGTTGTAGACAAGCTCAGGATATTTTGATAATCCATGGGTTATCTGTTCTGTTACATTAATGAAAAACAGGAGTCACTTCAATGTCTGACATATTTACTCTAGAATTCTTCTAGTAGGAATCACTATCATCTTCATCTCAAATGTCCCTCATTTGATGTGAGGTCTCTTATTACTCATTTAAGTCCCAAAGTTATCGGTGTTCCACTCAAACTTGTCCTCTACTCTTATTGTTGACAGTTATTTACACAAGAAATAAAGAATCATGAAGCTGAGGTTTTAGAAAGAGTTTATTATACTACTAGTTTCCTGCAAGAATATGTGTGTGCCCATCATTTGGGGAATTTGTCACTCATTATACCCCATATTTGGCCTTTGGTAGGATGTAAGGTGTATAATTATAGTAGTGCCCAAGGCTGGATAATAGGATGGAGCAGTGGCAAGTGGAGCCATGAAACAAAGGAAACAATGAGCAAGGAAAATAATCTTAGAGACTGCACTTTGTATTGACTAGGGCAGTTTTTCTCATCCAGCAGATTGTGACCTCCGGGGCAACAGGCAGGTTGTAATGCATTGAATGTTTTATTGCAATCTAGAGCAAAGAACACATCACTTCCTCCACTCTCCTTACACACTTACCCTTGAAGGTCAAGTATTCTGTGTCAACCTCTTGAAACACACACATACACAAATAAATGATATAGGCTTTATATAGACATTTTTATTCTTATTTAATAAATATTAGGGTGTTGTGAACGTTTTTGGCTTTGAATGCAGAGTCATCAACCTTAAAATGCTGAGTAACACTGGACTGGGGTGATGGTGTCAGAGAAGGCAGGGAAGATGAGTTTATAGATATCAGAGTGGGAGATGAAGTCTTGGAATGAGAGTTTTAGTAGTCAGATGCAAGGTCTGATTGTGGACATGTTGGATGCATGCTTTCATCTGCATGTTGTTGAGGAAACCATTGTGCAATTCATCACATGCAGCACAAGATGTTTTGGGAAGTTTTTGCAGTGCCTGGTGGTGTGGAAATGAGTCGTGCAGAGGTGATTAGGAGCACAGGGTCAACTTCCCATAATGTAGTATTCTCCATCCCATAATCTCATCTTCATCCCATAATACTTTGTGCCTTCTTTTCAAAATCCCCACAAACCTGTGCATCCCTCCTTGCTGTCTGCCATCTCTGACAGAAGCATGGAGCCTACACACTTCTGCACTATTGTCATGAGCATTGCAAGCAGAGGGCTCATGTTACTGTAGTATTTGCAGAGCCACAAGAGGAGCCGTGGGGAATATGACAATTCCTTGGAGGCTAGATTGCTCTGGGACACAGAAAGAAACAATTCAAGGTTGTTGGTGGCATTCACAGAGCAGCTGGAGATGGTGGAGCACCAGTTCTGGGCCAAAGAAACAAGCACTGACTGGTGGGATCAGATTGTCATGCAGGTTTGGGATAAGGAACAGTGGCTGCAGAACTTTCAGTTGTGCAAAGTCTCATTTCTGGATCTGTGCACTGAACTCACCCCAGCCTTTCAGCACAGGGACACCAAAATGAGAGCTGCACTGACAGTTGAGAAGCGAATAGTGATTGCACTGTGGAAACCTGCAACACTGGATTGCTTCCAGTCAGTCAGGAATCAACTTGGAGTCTGTAAATCTACCACAGGGGCCATTGTCATGCAAGTGTACAGGGCCACTAATGGCCTCCTGCTATGACAGTCACAGGACTGTGACCTGGATAATATGCGGAACCTACTGGATGATTTTACAGAAATGGGGTTCCTGAACTGTGCTGGGGCAATAAATGGCACTACTATCCCTATTTTAGCACCAGATCACCTTGCCGCAGAGTACATCAGCAGAAAGGACTACTTTTCTATGGTAATGCAAGTGCTGGTGGATCACAGGGGACACTACTGACATCAGTGTGAGTTGGTGAAGGAAGGTGTATAATGCACCATGTAACTTTAAGAGCACAGGACTGTTCAGAAAGCTGCAAGCAGGGGCTTTCTTCCTAACCTGCTGATTACCACTGGGACTGTTGAAATACCGTAACTTATCCTGGGAGACCCAGCCTACCCCATCCTTCGATGGCTCATGAAGCAGTACACTGCCCACCTTGGCAGTGCCAACTATAGGCTCAGCAGATGCAGAATCACAATTGAATGTGTCTTTGGTCATATGAAGGGTTGTTGGAGCTCAGTGAGAAAAAATATCCCAATGGTTATAGCTGCCTGCTGTGTACTGCATAATATTTGTGAAGCAAAGGAGGAAAATTTTCTGCAAGTATGGACGGTGGAGGTGGAACAGCTGTTTGCTGAATTTGAGCAGCCAGTTACACACGCTATTAGAAGACCTCAGTGTCGATCTGTACAGCTGAGGGAGGCTTCAAAAGAACATTTTATTAGTGACCCAGAGTAGTATGTGTTCCTGTAGTGTGCTCTATCTGTCCTTGCTCTTTTGCAGCCCGGTATGCATATAACATTGTCAATGCCCCTATTAATAGTGTCTGTGAATGATGTTATGGGTTCTGTGAAAAAGTGAAGTAACATGAAATTGGAAGGTATCAGACTTGCTCAACACCAGGCAGTAAATATTGTGAACTAATACAAATGTTGTTCCAAAAATAGAATTTTATTCTGTACAATGAACCAGGCAATTATAAGAATTTAAAACTTAATAAATTAAGGGAACAAAACTTATGAAGGGGAAAGAACACACATTTCCATTTCAGGTACACATACATCAACTATGTCTTTCGCACGTCAGTGTATGTGAAGCTGTGATTGTCTATAATGTCCCCCTGGGTGGAGTGGTAAGGGTAGTGCACCAATCCCTGACACCATGTGGAATGTTGAGGGGAGGAGGGGGTAGGGAGTTCCCGATATTGAGTTATCAATGGGCTGAAGAAGGAGGCGAGCATAGGACTGTTGAACCTGCAGGTCTACCAGAGTCTGCAGCATCTGTCTTTCCAGTCTGAGAAGAGCAAGCATTTCCTGCTATATGTCCCTCTCCTTTTCCTGAGCCTCTCTCCTCTCCACTTTATTCTTCTCCATGCTGTCTGCAAGGGTGATCCTCCAGGCCCTGTGCTCATTCTAGGATGCAGCGCTGGCTAACAGGATCTTCTGGAACATGTCTTCCAATTCCTCTTCTTTCTGCTCCTTATCTGGCTCAGATGTTCCATGGGTGTGAAGGGGAGACCCTTAAGGCCACAATGGCAGCAACTGCAAATACAACACAAAGATAGGGTGACCATATTTCCCAAAGTAAAAATGTGACACCGTCCGGGGCCACCCGCTTGAGCCCCATACCACCCAGGGTCGCCTTACCGAACTCCATGCTGCCCAGGGCCACCTGCCTGAGCCCCATGCCACCTGGTACCTCTCTGTACCACTCGATTCCCTGAACATTCCTCCACATGCCCGGAGGGGAGCTCACCCCTCCTTTTTTGGCAAAACTGGGCATTTGTTCTGTTTGCTCTTGCCAACTGATGATCAGTTAGCATAAGGAAATGGGACAAATGCCCAGTTTTGCCAAAAAAGTTGGGACCTCCGAGACAAGGCTTAAAATAGGACCTGTCCCAGCGAAAACAGGATGCATGGTCACCCTACTTAAAGAGATACCATTGTCAGTGTATTCACAACTGAAATCAAAACTTAAGATACTAAAATTCACTCCCTTTGTTTCCCAAAAATTCTACATTCTCACTTCTATTTCAGATTGATAGAGCATGGAACCAATCAACCAATGGTGAGTATGGACCTGTCTTCCTGACCCCTGGACAGCTAAGTTCACAATGGTGACCAGAGTGGTCAGTGTGGGGTATTGTGGGACAGCTCCTGGAGGCCAGTAACAATCAACATAAGTAACACAGTGTCTACACTATCACCCTAACTACTTCAAAGTGACTCTACACCACTCGGGAAGGGGTGTTATTAAGTCAGCATAGTGGAGCACTTATGTCAATAAGAGCCAAATTTAAGTGACATTGATGTAAGTTGCCTTGTGTCAAGCTAACCATGTAGCGTAGACGAGGTCTAAGAGAATAAAAAAAATCTACTGCAAATTGTGCTCTGGGTTAAACTTATATATCCCCCAGTCAAATTAATGGTTGCATGGGTGTAGCTGAGGGAAGAATCTGGCCAGATGACTCCTGATTCAGTCATTGTGATAAATAAAGGGAAGTGAGGGGAGTAGCTCCCTTTGATGGACACCCAGCCATCCAGTTAGCTGTAAAATCCCTCTGGGTAGCTGTTCTCTACTTGCTTTACCTGTAAAGGGTTAAAAAGTCCCGCACGTAAAGAAAAAAAAAAGTGGGCGGCTGACCAAAGAGCCAATGGGAAAGCTAGAACTTTTCAATATTGGAAAAGAAACTTTCCCTTTGTCTGTTGTTCTCTCTGGGTTGTAGGGACACGGAGCAGCAATGCTATAAGCAAGGATTCTGTGTAAGGTTTAAACCAGGTATGAAAAATTATCTTCCATACCTGGAAGGAATCATCTGGATAGGGAATATTTAAATAAACGCAATCAGGTTTATTTCTTTATTTTGGCTTGTGGATCTCCTCTGTGCTAACCCCAGATGCTTTTGTTTGCTTGTAACGTTTAAGCTGAACTCTCAGAAAAGCTAATTTGGATGCTTAATTTTTGGAATTGCTCTTTTAAAATCTAGCAAAAGACTAAGTTCCAGATGTATTTCTTTCTTTTTGTTTTTAATAAAATTCACCTTTTTTTAAGAATAGGATTTGGATTGTTGCGTCCTAAGAGGTTTGTGCCTATGCTGTTCAATTAGCTGGTGGCAACAGCTAATTTCCTTTGTTTTCTTCTCAGCTCTCCCCCGAAGGGAGCGTGAAAGGGTTGAGGGTACCGCACAGGGAGGAATTCCCAAGTGCTCCTTCTTGGGTAAAAGGGTTGGGGGTTTTTTTGCATTTGGGTAATGGCAGCATTTACCAAGCCATGGTCAGAGAAAAGCTGTAAACATGGGAGTTTAATACAAGCCTGGAGTGGCAAGTATTCATTTTTAGAATCCTTTTGGGCGCTGTACTTGAAGTGGCAGAGTGGGGATTCAGCCTTGATAGTCATGAAGAACTGATGATGAATCATTCACCATTCCTAGGTACTCAACAAAAAAACAACAACAAAAAAACAACCCACAACCCTATAATAATCGGATAATCCAATGGAGCTTGCTACCTGCAAATCTGAGCTGGGTATTCAGTATCCACATTTACCAATTAAAAATAAAATCCCCCAAAACTGTTCAGCTAAACCAATAACATTGTCAACATTCTGCTTCATCACTGCTAAAAGAGAATGGAGCAACATTTTAAAAACATAAGGAAGCAAAGATAGTAAGAAGGTTACAGGAAGCAAAAAAAGTGGTCAGCTGTGATGTGAACTTTCTGGACCAGATCCTAAACTGGTGTGGCTCCACTGACTTCAGTTGAACTATACCGATTTCCACTAGCTGAAGACTTGGGCTTGATTTAATATATTCTCTTATAAACATAACCCTTATCAACCATTGGGCATATACTATGGCATAAGTTCAAAGTCAAGGAGAGGTTTTTGGTGTTTCAGAAAACTTCTCAAGAAAAGAGTTGGATGTTTTTACTCAAATTGTAGTATAAACAAGTTGTTTTGTTGTTGGAACTACGTTGTGACTTTGGCCTTCATAAAGGGTAAACGTTTTCAGAGATCTTCTGTGCTGCTGTAACATACTGTCCTTGGTGCAATAATCAAGCTCAAAATTAATAGGTTTAAGCATGAGCAAAATGTAACATAGTTATATTGTCTGTAGTGTTTCATTATTGTCTAATATAATGAACCTCTCAGGTACTTGGAGTTATGCCACACTCCAAATTAATGTAGAACTTGCTACAACCAGCCTCATCTTCCACTATACCCTGCGTCTTGAAAAGACAACTTCAGACATGTCTAGTTTCAACAATCTCAGATTCCAAGTAGGTCAAGGTAATCTCAATTTTGAAAATGAACTTTAACAGTTGTCTTGTATAGGTACTGAACTATAAATATAGGGATCCTTATAATTTGGGTACACTCATATCACAGTAATTATTGCTAAATAGGCACAGAGAGAGATTTTGCTATCAGGAGGGGAAAAAACCACAACCAATTAATGAACTAGCTAAATTCTCTGTCAATCTCTGGTACTCTGAGTGTTCTCAAATGTATATTACAAGAGGATTCTTTGCTAAAATCAGTTTAAATTGGTTTAATTTAAATGCTAGTGTATTTTTAGTGTAATTTAGTGTAATTTAAATGGTGTATTCTAAAGAAGCTGTCTTGGGTATTACTCTGTAAATTTAAGATAGTGTTTTATTAAGTCTGAGTATTAAACTAGTATCCTATTGCTTATACTCTTATTGTTGTGTTTACCTCTTTACCAGGGAGTGAGAATTAAATTCAGACACTTAGACTTACTTTGACTGTCAGTAAGAAATAAGAAATGCTGTATTTTGTGTGAACTGTTTATTTTTTTAGGCTAGGATTTTCAAATCCTAGAAATCCCTTGAAATCCATGAAATTCCATGGGATTTGGGTACCTAACTCCTCTGAATATCCCAATCTTAATATTCTTTTCAAAGTTCTTCTTGAAAGACAGTGATCAGAACCAGTGTCTGGGACTCAGGACACCTTGGTTCCTTTACTATCTCTGCTGGTGACTTGTATAATCTTGAGCCAGTGACTTTATTTCCACACCAGAGTTACCTGTTCAGTAATGGATAACATTCTAACCCATCTTTGTTAAATGATTTGAGGACAACAGATGAAAAATTCTGTACAGAATATATGCAAAGTATTGTTTTTATTTGTATTTTATTAACCATAAACCTGATATTTTAGAGAAAAAAACCACAAGTGTTTGTGCCAGATATTTTGGTGGTTATTAAATAGGAAATAATTGTGGTATCTCACAGATGGTGAATGTTGACTTTCAATGATGACCAGTTTAGCCACACTCCATAGTCACGTAACAATTTCTTCAGTCAACCTCAACTTATATCCTGGAACTTAGAAGGATAGCTCAAGTTGTATTGTCTCTCTAAGTCCTATGGAACCAGGTTTCCCATGTGAAAGCTTTTGGAAAGTGATTTTAAAATTCTCTAGCTATGGTTTATTCTATGAAATTTCCTTAAAATGAATGGTTTCCACAAACTCCTGTCAAGAATGTAATAACAATGAGTGAATCTTAATATGTCCACATATTCACTTTGGATAAGATTTAAGGGATCATGTAAATAAAATATTCTTCATTGATAGGAAATTGCAATGACAAGACTACCAAGCCCTATCACCCTAGTGCTATAAATAACCTGAAGGCTAAGAAACTTTATAAGTCTCTTCAATCTTCAAAATCATCCTGAAAAAATCTTGAGAAAATAACTTTTCATGTGGCATTTTAAACCTCAGCTTCTGTTCTCAACTAAATTGAAAATGAAATGAAATGTATTTTAATAATTCCAAACTTTCTTCTAACTTCTAAAGGAATTTGGTTCAGGTTCATGCTGAGTTTTGGCCAAAGATATGAGTCTGTTCTTAGTTTATCTGAACTAGTTTGGGGAACTCTGATCATAATGTGGTTAGTAAGAAGGTTCTAGGCAGACTATTGAGGGTAAGCTTGTTCTATTGTGGATACCTACCCATGACTGGAATAAAAACAGTGTGTCTCAGACTTAACAATTAGATGTTCTAAAACTCTGAAGAAATGTTTATGAATGATAAAATTCTCCAGCTTCTGGGTTGGTCCTGGCTACCACCCGTGAAGGCCTCTTATTCAATTTGTTTACAATTTTGAAAGTCTGTTCTGCATTCTCCAAGTCTAAATTTTCTTCCTTTTTATGAAAAAGCATCATATACAAAGATAAATGATGCTTGATCCAGTCTCAAGGTTCTGAATATGAACAAGTTTTCCTACTCTTCTGAAGAGTTGGCATGGATAATGGTTGATATTTCCCTTATAATAATGTTTTTATAATAATTATCTCTAATTTCTTTGCATTGATTCTCTTATTCACTTTTAAACATCACCTACTGCTAATGGCACTAAGATTTGCTTGAAACAATTCAGGGCTGAAAGTAACATTAAGCACTTACCGGTATGAGGGCCGGGACCTCAAGAGGAAAGGGCGAGGCTGGGGGTCAGCCTGGTGCGCCACCCGGGGCTCCAGCGGCAATTTAAGGGGCCTAGGGCGGCCGGAGTCCCGTGCCCTTTTAAATCGCAGCCCCAGGGCAGCTGGTCTTTTTGCCCTCCGCCTCCTCCCCCCCGTCAGTGGCCCGGGGGGGAGCAAAAGGGGCAACAACGTTAAAGCGCGGCCGCGGCAGTGCTTTAAGCAGGGTCTCTTGCTGTGGCAGCAGTTTGACGTCACTGCCCCTTTTGCGCACCCCCCTCCCGTCGGCGGCCCTGCTGGTGGGGACCTGGTAGGGACCTGGCAGGACTGCCGACGGGGGGCACAAAAGGGGCAGTGAGGTTAAAGCGCTGCCACAGCAGCACTTTAAGGATGGTCCTGGCAGCACTGTAACATCAGCTGAGTACGGGCCGGTACCAGCGGCCACTTTTTACTGGTACGCCGTACCGGCCCGTACCAGCTGACTTTCACCCCTGAAACAATCGCACATTATACAGCTTGACAACAATACAAGTAATTTGTAGAGTGCTTTGTATGATGTCCCTCTAAAGAAAGCAAAAATCAAAGGACCTTCTCCTATAATCCAGTCATAAATCTGGCCAAAATAAAGAATCGAATTCAACGTGGCCTGAACTGGCTCAGAAAAATGTCTAACTGCAATCATTTGCTTAGCAGTGATCACAGGTAGGTTGGGTATTTTGATGCTATCTAAACCAGTGGCCAATACTATCTTTAGCTACATCATTCCAAGGAGTACCGCATCCCAAAATGGTACTTCTGGGAATAATATCACTATAGTGAATTTTAGTAGTGAGTGGTATCTGTTAGGGACAGACATGACAATACTCCAATAATTTGTCAGCCTTTCTGAGGAAATTAGGAGTCTGAATCTCCACTCCCTATGCACATTCCTCTAACAATGATTGATTTAGTTTGGTGTGGGGAGCAAGATGACTCATTTGAAGAGTTTAAGAGTAAGAAGTAGGTGAGGGAGCAGTCTGCAAAGACCTGATGTGATTCTGGCAGACCAGGTGCCAGGTCATACTAAGGCCGTTGGGCCTCACTGAACACTGACAAATGTATAGCTGGAAACTAGTCTGTCTCACCTGTGTGTTAGTATAGTTAAAACAGGTATTAGATGTATAGAGATGTATTTAACCTTTGGACTTTATGAAATGCTTGTGAGTTGCTGCATGCATTAATCTCACTTATAATATCAGTATCCTACATTATAAGATAGACTTTAAGTATTTTGGTCTAACTATAAAAATGTTTGTTAAAACTGGAAAGCCCCACAGTCATGAGAAATACATGACCAAGTGTGAAAGATTAGTTACCATAAGAGGTATTATTTCCTCCCCAACAAAAAAAGACTTATAGACACCCGATAAGCCATTTTGGAACCTCAGGGGACAAAAGACTTTGTTGATTGCTTCCCCCATACCTATGCAAGGGAGCACATGTGTAAGTGCTTCTCCCATCACAGCTTGAACACTGGGGGAAGGGAATAAAAATCACTGTTAAGTAGAAATTGTTATCACTGTGCTGCTTGAACTCTGAGGGATGAAGATTTCTAAGCATAAGCAAGGGGTCCCCATCTATTTGGTTTGGGTTAGCCTTAAAGGACATATAAAGCGTGCATATTATAGCAGCAACTGTCATCTTTTGGAACCAACAGGTGTATCTTATTTGTGTTTGTATGTGTATCTGCTTTAATCTTGTAAATAACTCTCATTTCTTTGTCCTAGTTAATAAATCATTAGTTTACTATAGGATTGGCTACAAGCATTGTTATTGTTTTGAGATCTGGGGTACAATCGATCTGGGGTAAATGACTGGTGCTTTGGGACTGGAGGTAACCTGAATATTGTTGTGATTTTTGGTGTAAGGCACCATCTATCACAAAGGTAGTGGCAAGATAGATCAGAGTGCCCAAGGGGACTGCTTGTGACTCCATGTTAAGGCTGTTATAGCGCTTGAGGCGTTGACGCTCAATGCTTGGTTCGTGAAATCTATTTATAGAACACACAACCAATTTGTGCCCTGAGGTTGGCACCCACATTCATAGGTCTCCCCAGACATCTTGACACCTGGGATAGGTATTAAAACAAGGAGGGATGTAGGGGAGACATGGCTCACCATCCTCTGCTAAAAGCAGAAAGAAAGCTCTACCTCCTCACCCTAGCTTGGAGTACTGCCTCTTTATTGACTGAAGAATTTGCACCAGGCAGAGCAACTTTTGTGCCTGGTTAGGGAATTTTTAGGGTTCCCAGCTTTCCCATCAATAGCTGAAACAGCAAAAACAGCTAACAAAAAATAAGGGATCCCCTATCTGTTCCTTATTCTCCTCAGGAAAAAGTCTGTTCCCCACCCAAATTCCCCTAGCCTCTAGGGAAGGACGAAAATCAGATCCTTCACAAGAAGAATGGGGGGAAAGAAAGGAAGTTGGATTATGGAGAAAATGGAGGACTTCATCATCACAAGCTGGTGCAGGATTCCATTAGCACATACCTTGTAACCCATCATGATGAACACAGAAATTGTTAGGTTCTCTGTCCTATTAATGTCTACTTTAACCACTCTCTGAGACAACATTTTGTGCATAAAGATACATATATGCCTCCCTGCAAGTCTTAAAAAAATATTCAAAACACCTTAGAATCATTCTCCTGGCAATCAAGAATCTAAGAACTTACTGTGCAAATGGGATTTTATGATTTTTTTTTCATACTGGACAACACTCAGGTGGCTACATTTGGAATCTATGACAGCATTTGAAATGTACTAAAAACCATCTCTGCAATCTAGCTTTCTGGGTATTTACGGGTGGGTAAAAGTGGTTCAGGCAAAGATGGTACCTCTGAACATAAACAGCTGGAATCCATAGGTATTGGGGAATATAATAAAAATATTTTTTGTTTAAAAATAGATATGTGAATGCTTGCTGGCAGGGGAGGAGCATAGAGCAGTGGGAGGAATAGGGGTGACAGGTTTGGGGATAAATGCAAATGGGTGGAGGGGAGAGGGGTTGAGAAGAGCTCAGAGGATAGGGAGGGGACACATGGGGGTGAGTGGGTGGAGGACAATAAGGGCAGGGGTTCCTATCAGCTCTGCATTCTCCCCTTCTCTTTGTGCCAGTCCTGTAGGGCTAACTCAAGGTAAACAGATGGGGACCCCTTGCCTATGCTTAGAAATCACCCCTCATAACTCTGCCCTTTTTGATCTCCTCATCAGATCCTTGGGGGACCCTTCTATTTATCTCTCTCAACTGTGAAAACTGACCATTTATTTTCTATCTTTTAACCAGGAACTGATCCATGAGAGGACCTTCCCTTTTAGCCCATGACTGCTTAGTTCGCTTTGATGAGGGATCTTCTCAATGGCTTTCTGAAAGTCCAAGTCCAAGTCCAAGTCACTCTACCAGCCTTCCCCACCCATTGCCTCCATAATTCGACCCATTCAGTACAGCTATAAACTCACACTGAATGCATCTGCAGTGCATGTAACAAATTGCCAGTATCTATTGTGTAAGAACCTTCAGGTCTGGAACCATGAGAGTCTGGGCCACTGATACTCCGCATTGCCATGGGAGGTTTAGTCTGGGTTCCCACAGGAGGACCCAGTGAGATTGGTCTTGGCAGGAAGTGCCGCACAGCAGGACTTGAGTGGCAGCCCCTCACAGCCCACTGATTGGCCACTACCAGTACTGAAGCTGGCTCAGCAATAACGCAGACTGCCTGTCTGACTCTGCTCCAGACCCTGCTTGTGATAGACCCCAGACTCTGGCTTCCAACCATGGCTTGTCCTCAACTTCATGATTCAATTGTCGTCTGTAACCTGGTGCCCGACCCCAATCTTCTGGTAACCTGACCCTACACCTGACTCTTTCTTTGCCCATTGGCCTATCTCGCACACTGACCTCCTGGTACTGGACTTGGCCTGATGCCCAATTCCTGCTCTGACACCAAGGTCTGATCACCCACATCCTGGCTGTGACATACTGCTAGTTCCAGTGAGACAGAATCAAGATTACATAGGTGAGAGCTGATTTTCTTCTGTTTGAGTTTTGCTGAACTAGGTGTTCTGAAAGGACAGGAGGTTACACAGACCCATTATCTAAGTGTCCCTAAACCTTTGACTGCTAGAAGCTGAGACAGGATGACAGGGGATGGATCATTCAATAATAGCTACATTCTGTTCACTCCCTCTGAAGCATCTGGCACAAAACATTGTCTGAAGACAGGATACTGGGCTAGATGGACCATTGGTCTGACCCAATATAACCATTCTTATCTTCTTATTTGGGGTGCTTTGATTTTTCAGTGACCAGCTTAAGACACATTGAAGAGGTCTGTGCTCACCAATTTCTGAAAATCAGGACCCCAGAAATTGAAGCACCCCAAATATCTAATCTCTGTTGAAAATCAGGCAAGTGCTTCTGCACATGAGCTGCAATAGTAAGCATTCAAAACAATTGAGATGCTGATTTTTGGTATTATATTTTCTTTCATAAAGGTCCACTGGTGGTTAATGCAGCAGTTTGAGAAGCTATCATCAGAAAGCAGGCAGAAGACAACAAAGGTCAATAATGACTCTATTCAAATATAGTACATGTCAGGATAAAGGGATCACCAGTTTAAATATCACTTATTCTTTAGATAGCCATATGCTACTTCAGAGAGCTAAAAAGAGGGCAGAGAAACTCCTGAAAAGTCATTGCAAAGAGACTGGAAAAGCAGATCTTGCTGTCATAAACACGAGTTCCATTGGCAGCACTTTTAACATTAGATACCTAGCATGACTGTACCTTATGCATTTTACAAATAAAACACCTTAAAGGTCAGAAAATCAATCATCTGTGTTTTACTTTTCATGGCTATTGGTTTAAGCCAATATAAAATAATGTACACTTCTTTGTATTTTAGTTCTGTTTTGGCTTGATTGCACCTCTGTAAACCTATTATGAAGGTCAGAATACAGTAAATCTAAGACTACTGGGGGATAAAAAGAGGACACAAGGCAAGATGAACATGTCATCAGTTTGGGCATGGATTTTATCCACTGAATATATTTGGAAGTTTGATTTAGTTAAAAATCAGACTTCATTATAGAGTTAAAAGTTTTTCCACGTTTTCATTATGAACCCTTATTTTCAGTCATTTATGTATGAGCATTGCAAAATGAATGCTGGACTGAGTCTGATACAAGACCAAATTTTTTTTCAAATGTTAACTTTTGATTTTGCAAAATTATATGAACAAAATGGATGCTTACTGTATACATATTCACTCATTTTGTGCGCACAGTGTGAATTTAAATGTTCAGTGGGTATTTTTGGAGGAGCAAAGTAATCAACAAATTAACAGGATTATTGATGAGGGTAAATGATCATCAATTGGAGTAAGGGGTTCCCATGCTGGTCCTTTGAGAATGTAGGGATAGATCCCCTATATTTTAGTCTCAATGGGGCTTGGAAGTCATTAGAGGCATAACAATGTGCACCAGTTTAGAATCTGCCACTTGGTCTACAAGGACTTAATCTAAATGTTAACTTTTTGTTAAGTATTTAGCCAGTAGTCAATAATGAGTGTAACGAAGTGAGGTTTTAAGATGAAGTTTTTTTGCCATTTGTAAATAACAATAAGGTACGTGTTTGCTTTCCATTACATATACTTTATGAATTAGTTTACTAACCTATTCATAAGGACATTTCAGTTGTTACAAACGATTGGTGATTATGGATCAAATTCTGTTGGCCTTACAGGAATAATTCATTTTGACTTTAATGGGACTACTAATGTGATTTAGGTGAGCAGATTTGGACTCGATATTAACTGTTTACAAACACTAATTAAATTTCTCTTAATAGTAAATCAGATAAGTGACAGACAACTGTCAATGTTAGGTTTATATAAGTTATATAGGTCAGTCATAAAGTCTGAGAGAAAAGCTGCTCTGAGGTGGTTTATGTCGTCACTAAAAGCTTAAACTAGAGTCATAACTTTGTAATGCAAAATGTGCTTTTAAAAATATATTCTACTTTATAATTTGTGGAACTGACAATAAAATCCAGTCTAAAAAATCACAATAGAAAACAGCAAATAGCGTCACATTTTTTCACCTGATTTTTTTTCCTTGTTGTGCAGACACCAAATGACAAACTCCCATTTTCACACAAGATCTATGCAAAAACTCTAGCTGTTGTGTAACCGTCCTACTTGCCCATTACCATGACATACAGATACCAAACACGCCGTATAAAGAAAAATAATTGTCCTTAAATGGATGCTCTTTTTCTGCTCCTTCATCAGGGAATTCAAATTTATATTGGTTGTTCCAGAAGAAAATGTCCTGAGTAAAAGAACATCTTTTTGGCCTGTCCTTTATTACGTGAAGACCTTTGCAAAGAAGGGTGATACAAATATCTTTGGCTTCCAGCTGCGGGGATTCATTCCCCTATCTCTCTTGAGCTTTGTTTTGAATGTTGTGTTTAGAGAAATCCCAGCTCGCTTGCTCTCTCTCAGAAAAAGGAACTGTTATGGGAATGGGGTAAAGGGTATTTACTATGTACATTTGATGTCTGAGCGGCAAAATAGTGTACAAAGAGCATAACAATTGAGCCAGAGAGAATATACATAAGATATGAGAGTACTGTTTAGGAGCCTAAATATCTTTGTGGATCTGAGCCTATGTGCCTATCTACAAGGCAAGGGGGGAAAAAAGAGGAACAGTAAATTCAATAGTTCTTCCATGGATTTTCCATTGTAACCTACAGAAGATTCCAAAATATAAACTAGTGCTGTAGATATTTCTTTGTGTTAGGTCTATGGTAATCACACTGATATATAGCTTTCCCTCTGATTTGTAGAAAATGATGGAAATAATTAAATAGGTTAAATCTGTGCTTGAGCTAACAATGCTTGAAATATTGGTTTGTTTATGATTTTGTTTTTCGTGTATAATGGTCTTCCTATGAATTATTCGTGGACTTGTTTATTGTAATCAGAGTCTACAGAGAAAACAGTCTCAGGAAGCCACATTTACTGAACATAATGTAACTATTTTGGAAAAATAATAAAAAAATGATTAAGATAGGACCCTTCATATTTCTGTTACTTTGTTTTATGCACCATTATTGTCATTTAATTCAGCATGAACAGATAAATGGAAAGGAATAAAATAGTGAGAGCTAAGCTACCTCATGAAGAAAATTAAAATAGATGCATTCTTATTTCATAAGGGATTCCTCACTCTCTTTCCACCCTAATATTCTTAATAAGCATTTGAAAAATTACTTCTTGCTATCAAATGTGAAAAACTTCAGGTGAAAAGTGGAACCCAGTTCTGATTGTATCAATATTATTACTAGGTACAAATACTGGGTGGCTAGAGAACTGGCTTGCATAAAGTCACAGCCATAAGAATGCTGGTGTGCAGAAATACACCAACAGAGCAAAGTCTCGTTATATAATTAGTCTCTGTAGGTAACAATTAGAGGATGGGTTTCAGAGTAGCAGTCAAGTTTGTCTGTATCCGTAAAAAGAAAAGGAGTACTTGTGGCACCTTAGAGACTAACAAATTTATTTGAGCATAAGCTTTCGTGAGCTACAGCTCACTTCATCGGATTCATGCAGTGGAAAATACAGTAGGACAATGTTATACACAGAGAACATGAAACAATGGGTATTAGAGGATGGTATATTTCAATGAAAGGAGTGGGAGTAGACTCATCTTCAGCATATGTGTAGAATGGACAGTAGACAGCGCTAACAGGCAAGGGTACTGAGGAAGTCATATTACTATATCTTCCTTACTGGGAACTTGAGAAATACAGTCGAGGAAATATACTAAAACAATCTATGGGGAAATTGAGTTATACAATATGGATTTGCCATGCTCCCTAAGTCATACATGCATTAGGCCCCCTCAATATAAATATTATAAAGATGTAACTATGTTCCATGACAACAATTCAAATCTGACTAAGGCTTTAGCCTGGTATGGAAATATGGTTAAGGAGAAATCATGTTATTCACATACCTAAATTATTTTCAGATCAAACAAACAAAATTGGAAATTTGGAATTATGGATTCATGTATGGAAATCTGGAAAAAAATTATACTTTGGACAGGGCCTTAATCCCTCCTTTGTTGGGTGGATGTACGTCTGACGTCCACAAAGATATTCTTGTGATGGTGCTACCTGCAGAGGGCACATATTCTAAAAACAACATATTTTAAAAAACAAAATTGATCAGAACAGCATCCGTTTTCCTGTGCTCAGCTCTTATTGAAAGAGTTCCCACTAATGGGATAATAGGAAAAGAAAACTATGTAGATGTAATAGCACCATATTTTAATATATACATCCAGTAAGAGTATAGAATTGGCCAGGATTATAGGTTCAGCAAGACTACAAGCTTTATGATACAGTTCCTACCCACAACCTATGGTTATTAAATTGGTTTCATAGACACATCACCACAGATGGGTGAAGCTCAGTATATATTTTGGGTCACAGACTCAACATTATTTGAGTATTAGTTTCCGTGGGCTAAAACCCACTTCATCAGACACATGCAGTGGAAAATACAGTAGGATGATATATTATACACACAGAGAACATGAATATATGTCTTCCTACTATATCTTCCACTGCATGCATCTGATGAAGTGGGTTTTAGCCCATGAAAGCTTACTCTCAAATAAATGTGTTAGTCTCTAAGGTCCCACAAGTACTCCTCATTCTTTTTGCTGGTACAGACTAACACAGCTATCACTCAGAGACTCAACATTCACACTGTTCCTTCCATCACACTAACTGCTTTACAAATTTCCTGTGCTCTCTTCAAAGGACTGTCTTCTTCAAAATTAACAACCCAGTGAAGTTATATATTGGTAGTCACTCTGAAACAGACTCTTTCATTTACTAACGTCACTTTGTAGCACATCAAGGAACTTAACGGGAGGTGGACAAATGTGCTGTACACCTAATCCACTACTGACATAACTGAAGTTAGAGTAAGCCTTTTGCTGCTCTAATTTCCACCTAGGGCCCAAGGCCATGTGTCCATGAATTAGGGAGTCACAACTGTCTCCATATGGATTCCACTGTAGACGTAGTGGAGAATTCAGGTGCACTTTCTTTTAATTCAGTGGTCCTAAACTTTCAGGGGTGTGCCCTGCCCTTCCCCCCAGTCTGCACCCCCTCCTCCCAAGCTGGAGCGAGAAGCAGGCATGTGGCTCCGGAGTATGTGGTACAGACAGAGGTAAGAGGGCTGGCAGCCAGGGCCAGGGGCAAAGCTGGCACTTCATCCCTGCCTCCCCTGGGAGTTGTCCTGGGCCTCAGCTGCACCACCCTGAATGGTCCTCTGCATCCCCGTAGTGGGGAGCACCCCACTATTTAGGGACCTCTGTTTTAATCACTGTTCTGTGGCCTTTAACTTTATTGACTGTAGATTATACTGAAAATGGCAGTAACTGCCCATTATGGGGCAAATTCTCTGGTGGTGCAAATGGCCAAGATATCACTAGAATTAAGCTTAGAAACTTGGTGTGGGAATTTGTAGTAAATTTCATGGTAGAAGTATCGGCCGGGGGAAAGATAAATCAGGGGTAGGTCACCAAATAGTGTAGTTTTCACTAAATCAACATTCACAAGGGGTGGGGCTGATATTGGAGCAAGCTCACCACACAGCAGCAACTCCTGTCCAGCGGGGCTTGGCCCAGGTCCCTGCTCTGTCCATGGGGACCTGGCACACCAGGTCGCAGTGCCACTCATATTTGGGGGCATAATCAATTAAGTTTTTACAGTCATTTCCAAGATTTCATGAACTTTATTCAAATTAATGATTTCCATGACTTCCATGATAAAATCATAGTCCTAACTATAGCTGACAAGGCTATACATATTTACATCAACAGAGAATTTGAACCTTCATTGGGAAGGAAAGTAAAGTATTCAACTGAACGCACTCATTACTCTTAATGAGGGATATTACTGTGTCAGGGAAGTGTTTTTACCCATTCAGTACCTTAATTAATCCTTAGTCACATTATTAAGTTAAGACCCACCAAACCCAAGGCATCAATCACTAAAATGATTGCATTGTAGTTAAGGACAAAAAGGAGAGAAGAGAACGATGATAAATGCCTTTTAATTAGGAGCATTTAAACTCTCTTTTCAGAAAGAGATAGGTGATTGGAGTTTCACTTCTTTGCAGAATTATAATGTAGGACTCCATCCAGTTATGTTCCTGGTGGGGCTGGATCACAATTAATCATAGTTTTAATCACACTGTTAAACAGTAGAATACCATTTATTTAAATATTTTTGAATATTCTTTACATTTTCAATTATTGATTTCAATTACAACACAGAATACAAAATGTACAGTGCTCACTTTATATTCTTAATTTTTTTACAAATATTTGAACTGTAAAAAAGGAACAAAAGATATATTTTTCAATTCACCTCATACAAGTACTGTAGTGAAGTCTCTTTATCATAAAAGTGCAACTTATAAATGTAGATTTTTTTTGTTACTTAACTGCACTCAAAAATAAAACAATGTAAAACTTTAATGCCTACAAGTCCACTCAGTCCTACTTCTTGTTCAGCCAATAGCTAAGACAGACAAGTTTGTTTACATTTATGGGAGATGATTCTTCTTATTTACAATGTCACGTGAAAGTGAGAACAGGCATTCGCATGACACTGTTTGTAGTTGGTATTACAAAGTATTTATGAGCCAGATATGCGAAACATTTGTATGCCCCTTCATGCTTTGAACCACCATTCCTGGTAGCATTTAAACCCAAGTAAGTAGTTGAAAACTAAATCACAAATATGTAGTGGTTTGAGTATGTAAAGTGCTGTTAACATTTAACACTAAATGTTATTATTCATAGTCCCCTCTCTATCCTATGTGGATACTATAGTGCCTATATACTATAGTAATTTTGTTATATAATACTTGGAATGGATTAGAATACATAGTATACAGCCCTGTATTGCCCCTACTTCAAAACTAATGTTGCAGACAGCTAGTTAATAAAGAGGTATGTGTAATGAAAACTTTGGGAATTTTTTTTTTAATTTTTTCATTTTGTTTTGGTTGGAAAAATCTCTCTGTTTTTAATCTCTCCCTTTTTTTCTTCCCCACAAAGGAAAAAAAAGGTGTTTTTTTTTTAAAAGCCTGATTCTCATTAGTCTAATGCCCCTTTACACTGCTCAAGGAGCACATAGAGGAAATAATGGATATAGACATACTGTACTATTATTGTAAGGTCACTTTGCACTACCAGAGAACCACAGAGTGGCGTTAGTGTAAATAAATGAGCAACTAGCCCAAATTGAGATGAAACTGTTTCACTCTCACTTAAAGAAAATCTCTGGGTTTTTTGTTTAAAAAAAGGTTTAAGTGAGAAAAAAATGGTATTTTCCTCACAACTTAGTAACAAAAACTTTCCAACATTTAAAAAAACTCTGATATTTTGTTAATTTTTAATTTCAATATATTGGGGATCAATGAAAATTTGATTAAAATGACTTTTTTCTTCAAAATGTAATTGCCAATTAAATCTCAATTTTCAAATGAATTATTTTATTAGAAAAAATTGAATCCCTTGTAATTCCTTCTCTCTATCTTATTTTTGCCCTCTTTAACCCAAGTGTATGTGCTCACAGAAATGCTTGTTTCAAGACTGCTCGTATGCTGCCAAAGGCCTTCTGCTCTGCTGTGGTGCTCTGAGACTTCTAGATGTGCATTTCCCTTCAGATTTATTAACGCAATTGGAACCAGAACTAATATAATGTAGTAAATTATTTTTACAGGGGCAAAGTTGATAATGTTCTCTTTGGACCTCTATTGCTGGGATAACTCATGTGACTAGAATACCGGTATAAAAGGTACAGTTTATTCAGGAAGGATAGGCATGGAAAAAAGCTAGGCGCTGTTGCCTTGTATATCAAGTATGTGTACAGTTGCACTGAGGTTGAGATAGTGGGACACAGACCTGTTAAAAGTCTGCATAAGGATAAAAAGGGTAAAGAACAAGGGTAATGTCATGATAGGGGTCTACTATAGCCCACCTAACCAGGAAAAAAAAATCATCCAAAACACAGGACTTGGTGGTGATGGGGACTTCAACTGCCCAGACACCTTCTGGGGATATACAGCAGGGTAAAGATTATCCAACAAGTTTTTGGAATGTAGTGGAGAAAACTTGTTATTACAGGAGTGACTAAGGGAGAGTATTTTGGATATGATCCTGACAAACAGGGAGGAACTAATTGAGAATCTGAAGGTAGAAGGCCACTTGGGTGAAAGTGATCATGAAATGATAGCGTTCACGATGCTAAGGAATGGTAGCAGGGAAAACAGCATAATAAAAACAATGGACTTCGAGGAGGCAGACTTTAGAAAACACAGATATTGGTAGATAAAAATCCTGTGGGAAGCAAGTCTAAGGGGAAAAAAGAGTTGAGAAGAGTTGTTAGTTTATTAAAGAAACATTAAGGCCACAAGAGCAAATTATCCCACTGCATAGGAAAGATAGGAAGTATGACAAATCCATCTTGGCTTAACCAAGATTTCTTCAATGACCTGAAACTGAAAAAAGAATCATGCAAAAAGTGGAAACTAGGTCAAATTACAAAGGAAGAATATATATAAGCATGCATGTAGGGACAAAATTAGAAAGGCCAAGGCACAAACCGAGATTAAGCTAGTAGGGACATAAAGGATAATTACAATTACATTAGAAGCAAAAGGAAGACAAAGGACAAGCTAGGCACATTACTCAGTGAAATGTTAAATGCCTTTTTTGTTTCAATTTTCACCAAAAAAGTTGGACGACTAACATAGTGAACATTAGTATAAGTGGAGTAGGATCTGAGGCTAGGATAGGAAAAGAACAAGGTGAAAGTTATTTAGACAAGATAGATGTCTTCAAATTGACAGGGCCTGATGAAACACATCTTAGAATGCGTCTACTTAACCAACCCCATTCCATCAACCTAAAGGGCTCTTAAAATCGACTTCTGTACTCCTCCCCGGTGAGGGGAGTAGCGCTAAAATCGACCTTGCTGGGTCAAATTTGGGGTAGTGCAGATGCAATTCGACAGTATTGGCCTCCAGGAGCTATCCCATAGTGCTCCACTGTGACCACTCTGAACAGCACTTTGAACTCCAATGCACTAGCCAGGTACACAGAAAAAGCCCTGGGAAATTTTGAATTTCATTTCCTGTTTGTGCAGCGTGGCGAACTCAGCAGCACAGGTGACCATGCAGTCCCCCCAGAATCGCAAACGAGCTCCAGCATGGACCGAAAGGGAGACACTGGATCTGATTGCTGTATGGGGAGAAGAATCTGTGCAGGCAGAACTCTGATCAAAAAGAAGAAATGCTAATATATATGCCAAAATTGCACAGTGCATGGTGGAGAGAGGCTAAAACAGGGACACATGGCAGTGCCACATGAAAGTTAAGGAGCTCAGGCAAGCCTACCAAAAGATAAAGGAGGCAAACAGTCACTCCTGGTCAGAGCCCCATACATGCTGCTTCTATTATCAGCTGCATGGCATTCTGCGGGGGCAGGGGACCTACCACTACCCCATCACTGTCTGTGGACACCTGCAAGGGGGGAGTCTCATGCAACAGGGAGGAGGATTGTGTGGATGAGGAAGAGGAGGAGGAGGAGAATGTGCAGCAGGCAAGCGGCAAATCCATTCTCCCCAGCAGCCAGGACCTTTTCATCACCCTGGAGCCAATACCCTCCCAACACGGGATCCCTGACCCTGAAGCTGGAGAAGGCAGCTCTGGTGAATGCACATTTGTAACTACAGTACAAGGTTTGAAAGCAATAGTGTTTAATGTTTGATTTGCCCTGAAGACTTGGGATGCATTCACGGCCAGTACAGCTGCTGGAAAAATCTGTTAACATGTGTGGGGATGGAGCAGGAATCCTCCAGGGACAGCTCCATGAAGCTCTCCTGGAGGTACTCTGAAAGCCTTTTCAGAAGGTTTCTGGGGAGGGCTGCCTTATTTCGTCCTCCACTGTAGGACACTTACCACGCCTAGCAAACAGTCTGGAATCATTGCAGCACAAAGCATGGCAGCAAATGGGCCTTGGTTTTGGTCTCATTCAAGCAACATTCAGTCTTTTTCTTTCTGTGTTAGCCTCAGGAGAGTGATATCATTTGTGGTTGCCTGGTTGAAATAGGGGAATTTTTGTAAAGGAACAGTAAAAGGACCCCATTCATGCTGGGTTGTTTCCACTGGGCTAAAAGGGATAATCCCAGAGAATAGCCATGTGGTGGGGGGAGGGGTGAAGGGATCATCCTAGAGAATAGCCAGGCGGTGGGGTAGAGGGAGGTATGTGGTGCACATCCACCAGAAAACCGCAGCCCCTCCTTTTAAATGTGAAACCCAACTGGCATTGCTTGCTATGGGAAAGGATGGCGCTGCAGTTTGAAACTACTCCCATATGTGGAAGAAGCCAACCCCACATACCAAAAGGCTTACCATGGCTGGCTGGAAACCAAATTCTGTTGCCCAGCCGGGTGTTATGTGTCATCATACCAGCAGGTACTCAATATAAAAGGCAAAATGTGACCTTCTACCTAAAGCACATGTGCTGTCTGCTGTGAATTGCTTGAGTCACTGTGAAAGAGTCTCCCTTTTGTTCTCAGAAATGTATCATCTTAAATTTTACTCTCCCTTTTTATCTCCCCCCAGGTGCAAATGTTTCTATGCTCCCCCTATCATCTCCGTCCCTGAGGTTATCGCAGATTAGAAGGCGAAAAAAACGTACTTGCAATTACATGTTTTCCGAGCTCATGCAGTCCTCCCACACTGATAGGGCGCAGCTTAATGCATGGAGGCATTCAGTGGCAGAGGCCAGGAAAGCATTACATGAGCGCGGAGAGCAGAGGCAGGAGGCGATGCTGAGGCTAATGGGGGAGCAAACGGACATGATGACATGCCTGTTGGAGTTGCAGGAAAGCCAATAAGAGCAAGGACCCCTGCTGCATCCATTGTATAACCACCTACCCTTCTCCCCAAGTTCCATATCCTCCTCATCCAGATGCCCAAGAATGCGGGGGTGGGTGAGGCTCCAGGCACCCAGCCACTCCACTCCAGAGGATGGCCCAAGCAACAGAAGGCTGTCATTCAAACAGCTTTGATTTGTAGTTGTCATAAATATAAAGGGAAGGGTAACCACCTTTCTGTATACAGTGCTATAAAATCCCTCCTGGCCAGAGGCAAAACTCTTTCACCTGTAAACAGTTAAGAAACTAACGTAACCTCGCTGGCACCTGACCCAAAATGCCCAATGAGGGGACAAGATACTTTCAAATCTGGAGGGGGGGGTGGGAAACAAAGGGTTCTGTCTGTCTGTGTGATGCTTTTGCCGGGAACAGATCAGAAATGCAAGCCTTCCAACTCTGGTTAAGTTAGTAAGTAAATCGAGCAAGAAAATGCATTAGGTTTTCTTTGTTTAATGGCTGGTAAAATAAGCTGTTCTGGAGGGAATGTATATTCCTGTTTTTGTGTCTTTTTGTAACTTAAGGTTTTGCCTAGAGGGATTCTCTATGTTTTGAATCTGATTACCCTGTAAGGTATTTACCATCCTGATTTTACAGAGGTGATTCTTTTACCTTTTCTTTAATTAAAATTCTTCTTTTAAGAACCTGATTGATTTTTCATTGTTCTTAAGATCCAAGGGTTTGGGTCTGTGTTCACCTGTACCAATTGGTGAGGATTTTTATCAAACCTTCACCAGGAAAGGGGGTGTAGGGCTTGGGGGGATATTTTGGGGGAAGAATCTCCAAGTGGTCTCTTTCCCTGTTCTTTGTTTAAAACGCTTGGTGGTGGCAGCATACTGTTCAAGGACAAGGCAAAGTTTATACCTTGGGGAAGATTTTAACCTAAGCTTGTAAGAATAAGCTTAGGGGGTCTTTCATACAGGTCCCCACATCTGTTCCCTAGAGTAAAGAGTGGGGAAGGAACCTTCACGGTAGTGTGGCTACAATAAGCAATGTGGCTTTGTCCTTCCCTCCTCCCACATCCCACCCCACCCGGGCTACTTGTCAGTTATCTCACTTTTTTTTAATTAATAAAGAAAGAATGCATGGTTTAAAAACAATATTTACTTTATTTCCTTTGTCAGCTGCAATTGAAGGGGGGAGGGTGGTTGGCTTACAGGGAATTAAATCAACAAAGGGGGCAGGTTTGCATCAAAGAGATGCATCAGCTGTCACACCGTAGCCTGACCAGTCATGAAACTGGTTTTCAAAGCCTCTCTGATGCGTAGCTGCACCTAGCTGTGGTCTTCTAATCGTCCTGGTGTCTGGCTGCTCAAAATCGGCCACCAGATGATTTGCCTCAACCTCCAACCCTGCCATAAACATCTTCCCCTTACTCTCACAGATATTATAGAGCACACAGCAAGCAGCAATAACAATGGGAATGTTGCTTGCACTGAGGTCTACTCTAGTCAACAAACAGCATCAGTGAGCTTTTAAACGTCCAAAGGCACATTCTACCACCATTCTGCAGTTGTTCAGCATATAGTTGAACTGCTCCTTATTACTGTCCAGGCTGCCTTTGTACAGCTTCATGAGCCATGGGAGCAAGGGGTAGGCTGGGTCCCCAAGGATAACTATTGGCATTTCAACATCTCAACAGTAATTTTCTGGTCTGGGAATTAAGTCCCTTCTTGCAAATACTCGAAGAGCCCTGAGTTCCTAAAGATGTGAGCGTCATACACCTTTCCCGGCCATCCCACGTTGATGTTGGTGAAACGTCCCTTGTGATCCACCAGTGCTTGCAGCACCATTGAGAAGTACCCCTTGCAGTTTGTATACTGGTTGGCAAGGTGGTCCTGTGCCAAGATAGCGATGTGTGTTCCATCTATCGCCTCACCACAGTTAGGGAATCACATTGCAGCAAAGCCATCCAGTATGACCTGCACATTTCCCAGAGTCACTACCCTTGATAGCAGAACGTTAGTGACTGCATTGGCTACTTGGTTCACAGCAGTCCCCACAGTAGACTTGCCCATTCCAAATTGATTCCCGACTGACGACATGTACCCCAAACCACCCTCAAAAATGTTTTTGTCCCATCAGGCAAATACAGTACCTATTTATGGAAAAGGGAATAAGGACAACCAAGGGAATTATAGACCACTCAACTTAACTTTGATTATGTGATCCATTATCTTTCTGAGTACCAATCAGTAGGCACCTAAAAGAAAATAAGTTAATAACTAACAGCCAACTTGGATTTGTCAAAAACAAATAATGTCAAACCAACCCAATATCCTTTGTTGACATGGTAACAAGCCTTATGGATGAAGCGAAGCAGCAGATGTGATATATCTCAATTTTAGTAAGACTTTTGACACTGTCTCATATGATCTGCTAATAAACATACTAGAGAAACATAGCCTAGAAAAAGTTACTATAAAGTGGGGGCACAACTGAGTAGATATCAGTGGTTCACAATCGAGCTAGGAGGGCATATCAAGTGGGGTTCATGCAGGGATCTCTCCTGGATCCGGTTCTGTTCAATATCTTCATCAGTGATTTGGATAATGGCATAGAGAGTGCACTTATAAAGTTTGTGGACAATACCAAGCTGGGAGGGGTTGTAGGCACTTTGGTGGACAGAATTCAAAGTTATCTTGACAAACTGGAGATATGGTCTGAAGAAGATAGGATGAAATTTGATAAGGAGAAATGCAAAGTACTCCATTTAGGAAGGAATAATCTATTGCACAAATACAAAATGGGAAATGACTGCTTAGGAAGGAGTATTGCCAAGAAGGATCTGGGGGTTATAGTGGATCAAAAAGTAAATATGAGTCAACAATTTAATACCTTTGCAAAAAAAAAAGCAAATATAATTCTGGAATGTATTAGCAGAAGTGTTATAAGCAAGACACAAGAAGTAATTCTTCCTCTCTACTCAGCACTGAAAGCCACAACAGTATTGTATCAGTTGTGTGTGCCACATTTCAGAAAAGATGTGGACAAAGAGGTCTACAGGATAGCAACAAAAATGACTCAAGATTTAGAAAACATGACTTATGAGGAAAGATTGGGGGAAAAAGAATTTGTTTAGTCTGGAGAAGAGAAGACTGATGGGGGGACATAACAGTTTTCAAGTACATAAGAGGTTGTTATAAAAAGGAGAGTGATAAATTGTTCTCCTTATCCACTGAGGAAAGGATGAGTAGTAATGGGCTTAACTTTCAGCAAACAATATTTAAGTTAGACCCTAGGAAAAACTTCCTAGCCGTAAGGATTGTTAAGAACTTAAACAAATTACTTAGGGAGGTTATGAAATCTTGTTAATTGGAGGTTTTTAAGAACAGGTTAAACTAGCCTGTCAGAGATGGTCTAGATACTATCAGTACAGGGGACTGGACCTTCTGAGGTCTCTTCCAGTCCTAAATTTCTGTGTTTCTGTGATTTTGGACTTAAATAGCACTGCAGCTATATTACTCATGGGTCTCCTCTTTTCTGGATTCTCAGTCCTGCAATATCTTTTCAAAAAGCATTAAGCCGAAAACCTGGAAAGCCTTAGCCAAGGAATGATTAATCTTAAGGACAATTCATACAACATATATCTGAACACAGGGCTACATTTTATCATTTATGCTGAAGCTAATAGCTACATTACAAAATGCCATATTCTCCATGAGCTTTTCTGCTTAATAGGGTTTTTAGAACTCTCCTTTGTTTTGCATGATATAATATACCTTGTATCTTCTGTCCAGCACTGACCCATCTGAACACTTCATTTTTTTTATTCCTCAATATATTCCTTTTTATTGCTTGGGGGGAGGGATAGCTCAGCATTGGCCTGCTAAACCCAGGGTTGTGAGTTCAATCTTGAGGGGGCCATTTAGGGATCTGGGGCAAAAATTGGGGATTGGTCCTGCTTTGAGCAGGGGGTTGGACTAGATGACCTCCTGAGGTCCCTTCCAACCCTGATATTCTATGATTCTATGAATATTTTCTCTTGGATTCATATATTTTGGGTTTATTGGTTATTTGTGACTATAATAAAATATTTTTAAATCTAAACTATTTGTGAATTTTTAAAGAAACTATAGGTAGAAGGGCAATTGTACAAAACAGTTTTATATATGCATATATGTATATAGCTATATGTTACCCCAGCATGACTTTATCAATTTCTATATATGTTCTTACATTCACCTATAGGATAAAGTCACTTCAAAAGCTAATGATGCTGCTATTTGTCCTTTCAACTGAACTGGAGCTAATTCACACACTTTATATTCTATTCAAAACGCTGAAAATTCAGGAAACATGTTATATTTTAGCTTGGTGTTATAGATAATATGTTTCTAAGAGATACTCATTTTTTGCCTGAGTGGAAGCCTCCCACCCTGAACTTTCATTCTGTCACCTTTTTCTAACTCTCAGCATTGATCAATATTAACTGTGTTCAGTATACAGTACCAGCCATGGCGGAGTCATAAGGAAGATTTGAAAAAAAAAATGTTTTAGTGGAATAGACTTGCTCTGGAAGTTAAAAAACAAAGCTCTAGTTCATATTGATGTTCTATAGAAGAGTTTTACTTGAGTAGCCTGAGGAATGTGGTCTGCAGTTTGTTCTGTATATTCTTGTTTACATGGAAGAAATTAATTATATTTTCTATGTAAGAGAGGCTCAGGAAAACAGTTCTTTACATTATAGCTGCACAAATGTGATATGGATTCTGTTGCAGTTACAAGGTGAGTTGTACCTGTGACCCCCTTCTCATTCTCTCTATGGGCACCCTTTCTAAGTGACAGGTCCACAACAGGCTTCTCTCAGGTTGGAATTTACCCCACTCAGACTGAGTCCCCAGGTCACAGCTTCCCTGTTCATCAACTGTCCTCAGCAGGCCCAACTGGTTTTGGCTCTGACTTAGACTTCCCTCTACCAGTCTCTGACCAGTCTGAAAGTGCAGTGCCAGAGACCAGCCTATTCAAATAAAGATTTATTTATCCATGGGAATACAGCAAATAGAAGAAAAAGGTTATAAGAAATGCCTACTGCAAATTGTCTTACCTAAGCTTAGCATTTCCCTCAAGCAGTTAGGTAGGCCCAGTTTAGCCTTGGCCATCCCCTCGCATGTTCTCCTGGAGACTAAATTACAATCTGCTTCTCTGGAGACCCTCTGTCTCTGCTTCTCCTCAGAGACTCATCTTTTAACCACTTTCAAGTTATTTGTTAAAGATTTAGACCAGGAATCGCCCTGAAGAAACAACTAGACTCCTGATTCCAAATTAATGGAATTAACTTCAAAGAAATTGACACTTACTTTGTCAGTCTGCATACTACTAGTGATTGGGACCACAGCTGATCAAATAGTGGATTTTTCAGTGTATGTATATATGCGGACATAAAAACATCATAGAATTAATATAGTTAACTTCCAAATTCTTCACAGAAACTATACACTAAAATCAAAAATCAAAATTGCATCTATGTGAATAATGGACTTTTTGGTTAACTGGAAATTTAAAAAAAAAATGTTTTGTGGGCAAGTGTCATGCCTACTTAGTCTGACACTGTCCCCCTCTACTGGTGGCTAGACCAAGTAGTGATTGATGATTCTGCTGTAGCCTGTAGAGAAAGGGTTTTTTTTAGCTCAAAGAGTAGACACTTATGCACTAAAATCCACAAGGCTCAGGTTCAATCCCCACTTTTGACAGTACACCCAGGGTTATTGACATTACATGTGTCAGAACAAAATCAAACACTTTTGAATTTGTTTGGCAAATCAGAAAGTTAATGAAAGTATCGACAACATCAAAACATTTATTTTAGATTATAACCATTTAAATACTATTTTGATTAAAAAAATAAATACATTTTGAAACAGTCATTTGGCACCAAATAAATGAACCTTCATTTAGAGAATGTTGAAATAAAATGTTTTTTTTCTATTTTTTCCCAGCTAAAATAATTCAGCAAAACCAACATGCGTTAACAAAACATTTTGATGTCACTAACCCTGTCTTTTTTTGCAAAAAAATGTTTAGCTGAAAATGTTTGCTCTGCTCTAACGAAGAACCCTGGATCCACTCTAGCTGCTTTGTGTCGCTGTGGAGATGTACTGCTGGGAAGGCAGACAGAGTTGGAAGTAGAAGGGATAGACATCAAGCCCAAGCCCTTTCAAATAGCCTGGCAAAAAGTTAATGCAACCTCTCCTGCCCCACCCCCCCTCCCCATATCTCTTAATGGGAAATGCAAATATCTGAAAAATACACTTACATATCATACAACAGTAAGGATAATTATTTTGGACTTCCGTTTGGAAAAGTAATTTTGTAGTCTGAAATGGACTGTCCACAATGAACCATTCATCATCATTTCCGGGAAGGGGAAAAAATTTTCAGCTTTTAAAATTAAATAAGTGATAATAAAAAGGTGTGTTTTATAGTATCTAATAAAATCTCACTAATCCACAACATGAAATCCATACAGAACTTGGAACTCTTTTCTCTCAACTCAGCAACAAATTAATAGCAGATCTCTACAGAGAGGTTTCATATACCTGAGATTTGATTCTTGATACAAAATATGTTGCAGTATGTTTACCGGTATAGTACAATGTATTATCATAAATAGTTAAAACTAAACAAACAGCAGTTTCTGCAAGTTCTGCCCTTCTTTGATCCTCTGCAATAAAGTCAGTAGGACTACACAGACATAACTAAGGGTAGAAGGGTACATTGTATACTGACATATTGTGACTGTATACTTATTTCCTGATTTATCAGTCAAGATACTGCTCTATGAAGATGCACTGTAGTGTGGACTATGGGTATGTCTACACTAAAAAGTTAGTTGACTTGATGTAAGTTGACATCCAGCCACTGCAGTAATTAAGAAAAGGAGTACTTGTGGCACCTTAGAGACTAACCAATTTATTTGAGCATAAGCTTTTCTAAAATCACTTTAGGTAAGCTATTACCAACAGGAGAGTGTTTTTTTGGGGGGGGAGAAAACCTGGATTTGTGCTGGAAATGGCCCACCTTGATTATCATACACATTGTAAAGAGAGTGATCACTTTACATAAGCTATTACCAGCAGGAGAGTGGGGTGGGGGGAGAGAAAACCTTTTGTAGTGATAATTGCCCATTTTTTCATGGTTTGTGTGTATAAAAATGTCTTCTGTACTTTCCACAGTATGCATCCGATGAAATGAGCTGTAGCTCACAAAAGCTTATGCTCAAATAAATTGGTTAGTCTCTAAGGTGCCACAAGTACTCCTTTTCTTTATGTATGCCATGGCTCAAGAAGCAT
This sequence comes from Lepidochelys olivacea, assembly GCF_965140295.1. NCBI lineage: Eukaryota > Metazoa > Chordata > Testudines > Cheloniidae > Lepidochelys > Lepidochelys olivacea. The sequence goes on along the minus strand of NC_140411.1, from coordinate 67,750,884 downwards.
GGACCTCACTCAGCTGTGCACTCTTGTTGTGAGCATTACAAACACCTTGCTCCTTATCCTGCTTTATTTCCAGAGCTGAGACAGGAACTGATGCATGGAACATTGCGATGTTATTAAAGCGGTCCTGCTGCAAGCCATAGAATGAAACAATTCCCAGTTCCTTCTGGCAGTCATTCATCAGCTGAACACAGTGGAGCGCTGTTTCTGGTCTCAGCTGGTTGGATCACATCATTTTGCAGCTATGGGATGACGAATAATGGCTGCAGAACTTTCTAATGCAGAAGGACACTTTCCAGGAGCTTTGTGCAGAGCTTTCTCCAGCCCGGAAGTACAGCAACACTAAAATGAGGCCTGCTGTGACAGAGGAGAAGGAGTGGTGATTGCTCTGTGGAAGCTTGCAATGCCAGACTGTTACCAGTCAGCAGGGAATCAACTCAAGAGTTGGCAAATCCACTGGGGGAGCTGTTGTGAGGCTCATTAATCGACTTCTGCTAAGAAGGGTAGTGACTCTGGGCAACGTGCAGGACACAGTGGATGCTTTTGCCATGATGCGGTTCCCTAACTGCAGTGGGGCAATGGCACACATCTTGGCGCCAGACCACCTTGCCAAAGAATACATAAACTGAAATAGTGTTCAATAGTGTTTGCTAGTGCTGGTGGATCACAGGGGTTGTTTTCAGCATCATCAGCATCGGACAGGGCCGTCCCTAGCCATTTGGGTGCCTTACGCAGCCCCGCATGGGCGGTGCTGTGTGGGCCTCCAGCCCCGCCTCCAGGGTCGTGTCGCTCGGGGGCGGGGGGTTAGAAAAAGGCCCCCCCTCCCCAACTCACCAGCAGTGGAAAGCGGAGCGACGCGGCCCCAGCCAGCTTTACTCTGCCAGCTCCCAGTCGCGGGGTTCCACTTCCTGCCACTGGTGAGTCCCTGGGGACAGGGGGAACCTTTCCCTAAACCCTACCTCCCGCCCCCCAGCAACACGGCTGGGGCCGGGGCAAATGAAACGGAGCTGGCTGGGGCCACATCACTCTGCTTCCCACCTCCAGTGCGTGTGGGGGGCGTCCTTTCCCCAACCTCCCCAGGCTCACCAGTGGCAGGAAGTGGAGCAACACAGCTGGGAGCTGGTGGAGAAGAGTGGGCTGGGGCCGGGTTGCTCAGCTTCTTGCCGCTGCTGGTGAGTGCGGGGTCGCTGGTGGAAGAGGTGGAATGGGGGCGGGCTGGGGGGCGGAGCAGGGTGGAGAGTAAGAGGTGGGGCGGAGGGAATTGTCCAGGGCCCCACACCCCTCTGAGGGACAGCCTTGCCCCTTGCAGTGGGCGCAACCTGTGGGGGGACCAGCCGAAGGATAGGGCTGGTCGCCGGGCCTGGTGCTGCCGTGTATGGAGCATGCAGCTGCCTAGGGCACCATGAAATTTGGGGCAATTTGGTGCCCCAAATTTCATGGTGCCCTATGCAGCTGTGTATGCTGTGTATGCCTAAGGACGGCCCTGGCATCAGATGATCAGGAAAGGTGCATGACATGCACATCTTTAGGAACACAGGTTTGTTCAGAAAGCTGCAATCAGGGATTTTCTTTCACGATTGCAAAATAACCGTGGATGATGTTGAAATGCCAATAGTGATCCAGCTTATCCTTGTTCCCATGGTTTATGAAGCCATACACTGGCCACCTGGACAGCAGTAAGGAGCGGTTCAACAATAGGTTGAACAAGTGCAGAATGTTGATGGAATGTGCCAGTATGCCTTTGAACATTTAAAGGGTCACTGGTGCAGTTTGCTTATTAGGTTAGACCTCAGTAAAATCAATTTCCCCATTGTTATTGGTATATGCTGTGTGCTCCATAATATCTGTGAGGCAAAGGGAGAGAAGTTTTCACCCGGGTGGGGTGTGCAAGAGGATAGGCTGGCAGCTAATTTTGAGCAGACAGATACTAGGGCAATAAGAAGAGCCCAGTGAGGAGCTCTGTCTCTAGGAGGCTTAGAAAACCTCTTTCAGTAATGAGCCACTGTAATGTGCGCCACTTATCTGCATTGTGCCTTCCCATTCCATCTCCTGCAGTCAAATAATTTCCCTGTACCTCCCCTTACCCTCCCTCAAACCCTTGGGATTTATACTTTATTCCCATTCTTGGAATAAATAAAGAGTATTTCATTCTTGAAATGTTTACTTTTATTGCACAAACGTAAAGAAATTGAAAGAACAGGAAGATAATTTAAGCTTGGGCAAACAGTGTGATAAAATTGGGAGGGAAGAAACCAAGTCACCTTTTCTGTAAGATCACAGAAGTCTTGCCCATCAAAGGTCTTTGAATGGCCACCTTTTGGTCTAAGTACCCTCCCTCAGTGTTGAGTGGAAAGGATACTGCACCTTCCCCCCATGCCTTCTGGATTGTTTGGGAGAGGGGGATTGGGAACAGGTTGATGTTTTCAGGCCAGTGTACAGGGACTGCCAGGGAGTCTAGGCTTAAGCCATTTTTCTTGAAGCTCATCCAGACGCCTCAACATGTCTGATTGGGCCTTCATAATCTGCAGCATCTCATCCTTCATGGCACACTCCTGGGATGCTCTCCTCCTCTCCATGTCCATGTCCACTTCTTCAGACAGTGAAATCCTTCAGGCTCTGAATTCTGTATCAGCTGTCCCAGAGGAGTTCATTGACTCATTGAACATGTCATCACACGTCCTCTTTTTCCACCTCCTAATCTGCTAATCTAATCTTCTACATCACCAGAGTAGCAATAAAATGGACACCCGAAGGCAAGCAAAAATGAGGCCACCCAAAAACAACCTGGCGAAGAGCTGTGGAAGCTGAGCTGAAAAACCTGGGCACAGCTGGGGAACCACTGAAAGACTTGCCAGAAACAGAAAGAAGTGGAGGAGCTTCATTGTTGCCCTAAATGCCAGAGGCACAATGGGAACACGATGATGATGAATCTGCTGTAGCCTCTCTGCTGGTGTGAAGGATGTGCTGAAGGCCAGGTGTGAAGGATGTGCTGAAGGCCAAGTTTTCCACTGTAAGGCATGCAAAGCACAAGGCAACCATTATCAGCACATTCTCTGGGTGTGGTACAAGCTTGCTATTTAAAAGTCACTCCTCTTATTACGCTCAAGTGCAACTCAGAACATAATCAGAATCCCTAGCTATTCAATGAACTGGTTTGCTGTGCCGCCATGGTGAATATGTCTCAGTGGCACGGGAGACGGGCCTTGTGCTGCAACTTGTAGGAAACCCACGTTGGGAGCACATGTGGACAATGCAACATGGACCAGGGACCAGTGCTAAAGCCTCCAAAATTGTAGGCTTTGTCCAAGGCAGCTCTGGAAATATTTTATTTCAACATTTTTTAAATGAACTGTTTTGATATCTCATTTTGAAACATTTTCAAAATGAATGATTGATTCACAATGACTTTACAAATGTCATTTTTAAAAAAAACATTCAAAATGTTCTGTTTGACCATTTTTGGTGAGAAAAAATGGAAAAAAAAAAATCAGTTTCAAACAAACCTATTTTTTTTCCCTTCCAGATTTTTCAATTTGGTCACCGAACCAAAAATTCAATTATTTGCTCAGGTCTTCTCTATACAGTGTTCACTTGCTATTGATAATAGCCTAAAGTCTGCTGCCTTCATATCAACCTCCTAACTTGATTTTCTTCTCCGATGGAGAGGCATGGAGCACACCAGGAACACAACATATTAAGCTGAAAAAAATTAATATACATCCTCAAAAGACAAAATTGCTACTACACAAGATACACAGATGCTGCCAGCTGTTTGGAGACACTGGAATCATGAGTGTGGATAAAATGGTCAGATTTGGAAAAGATTCTGAATTATGTAATTAGACTGGGATAATATTTTTTCTTTTGTTAAGATTACAAACCCTTTGGGGCAGAGAATCTCTTAGCCTCTGGGTTTGGAAATACATAGTGTGTTTTAGGCAGTACTAAAATACAAGAAAACAATAACTTCAATAAATAAAACAATGGCGTTTTTAAAAAAAATCAGTCAGAAATAGCATTTAAAATGGGTGGAGAGAGAAATAGAGATTTTGGGGCTCAGGAATTGAGCACTGGACCTTATCTTCAAGATTAGGCTTTGAACTAGTGATTAGGGCTGGTCTAAAATTTTCCATTGACATTTTTTTCAAACAGAAAATTGGGGGGTTGTTTGAATGTTTTTTTAATGTAAAATGTCTACTTTCCACCAAGAAAAAATATTTTTATCACTAAATCCACTAAACTGGACTATTTCAATTAAAAAAAAAACCCTATATGTTCCATTAAAGTGCATCATGGGAGTTATATAGTTCAGGTACTTTATGTCCCCATTCTTTTCTATGGGCTAATCTTCCCAGATAAATTACATTTCCATTATGCACCACAGACACAGGATTCTCATGAGACAACAGGGAGATTGTGGTGCATTGTAGGAGATATAATCTGTCCAGGCACCCTGGCTTAAAGAGAAAAATGGGAGCATAAGGCAGCCAAACTGTCACTCCCACGAGGCACTGTGGAGTTACTTTAAAATTAAACTATTTCTGTTCAGAACATAAGAACAGCCATACTGGGTCAGACCAAAGATCCATTTAGCCTGGTATCCTGCCTTCCGATAGTGGCCAATGTGAGAAACAGAACGGGTGATCCATCTCCTGTCACCCATTCCAAGCTTCTGGCAAACAGAGGCTAGGGACACCAACCCTGTCCATCCTGGCTAATAGCCATTGATAGACATATCATCCATGAACTTATCTAGTTCTTTTTTGCACCCTGTTATAGTCTTGGCTTTCACAAAATCCCCTGGCAAGGAGTTCCACAGGTTGACTGTGCATTTTGTGAAAAAAAAGACTTCCTTTTGTTTGTTTTAAGCCTGCTGCCTATTAATTTCATTTGATGACCCCAGTTCTTGTGTTATGAGAAGAAGTGCATAACATTTCCTTATTTACTTCCTGCACAACAGTCATGATTCTATAGACATCTATCATATTCCCCCCTTAATCATCTCTTTTCCGAGCTGAAAAGTCCCAGTCTTATTAATCGCTCCTCATATGGAAGCCATTCCATACCCCTATTCATTTTTGTTGCCCTTTGCTGAACTTTTTCCAATTCTAAAACATCTTTTTTGAGATGGGGTAACCATATCTCTATGCAGTTTTCAAAGTGTGGACGTACCATGAATTTATATTGAGACAATATGATATTTTCTGTTTTATTATCTATCCCTTTCTTAATGATTCCCAACATATGTTGGAGATAGGTACAGAGTGTTTACAGATTTCTCATTAAACAAGAGACTACCATTTATTTGGTATCTTCTGGAAAGCAAGCACGGGAACAAATGATGAGGTTCAGCCTTTTTTTAAATGGCTTGAAATTCTGCATAGAGAGGAACTTGACTTCACTGCTCAGAAAAATCTGAGCTTGCCTGCTAGTAAATCCCAGACATTACATCAGTATCAGGCTGACCCAGCTTTGAGATGCTGGAAAAACTGCTCCTAGGAACACCCCTTGTACTAAAAATATCTCATTAATAAATCATAAAATAAGTCTGTAGCATTATACTTCCTTAGCGACAAGGTGGTCTGGTTTAATGGAAATGAGCAACCACATTTTGGTTATTGCTAAGGTTAATGTAAAATGAATACATATATTATTATGTAAATAAGATACATGGAAACCTCACACATGACTGTTGCAGTAACATGAAAGGCACATTAGGTGTTATTAAGACTTTGTGGATTGAAACAACATATACACAATTAGGCACTGAATGCTAGAATAAAGGGAATGCATTGAAGCACATCTTTAATAATTTTGCTCTCCATCATTCCTAATATTTGCAGCCACTATGCCTGTTAAATAAATCTTTTGTTGAATACATCAAAACACCTGCAGGCCTTTGATAAAAAGCTAATGGAATTCAGAAAAATGTTAGCTTTATGGAGAACTTGCATGTATAAGAAAAGAACTGACCTTTTAGACTTTGTCATATCAGAGGATGAAGTAACTCGTTTTTTACCACACAGCAACCCACCAAGGTCTGCAAAATATCTTTTTTTTAACCATTGTGCAAGAACTTTTCACCAGCACTTGTCAGGCAAATATTAAAGACGGGCATTTTTGTCTGTACCAAAACCAGAATAAAATAAACATTTCTGCAGACCGTTTGAGTGGTGTTGCTACAAATGAAATGGAATTTTCCAAAATAAATTTCTGAAGTACAACTGCATTGTTGCAGTCCAAACTAAGGTCTGACTACAGAAAAAAAACGGGAAAGTATGTTGATTTTGTCAAACACCATATTAGTCAATATCTGTGTACTAAGTTGAAACTTTTCTGTACGTGTGTAACTTTACTATGGAGATATATGTAAAGTGGGTCTCATTAAAATCTACAACTACAATTCCTGCTCAACTGAAGTCAGTGATAGTTTTGCCATTGACTTCACTGGGGACAATATCACCCTAAACATTTTGGGTCAGATTCCCCCACCCTTACTCACCTATTCTGTGAGTAGCCCCATTGATTTGATTTAAACCGGGATATTCACAGACATTTAGATTGTCCTTATTTGACAATGCAGAAGAGAGAGGGGGAGTAAGACACCCCACTTAAAACCCCTTTTGTGAGGAAGTGGAGGCAGGATCTTCTTCCCTGATTCTCACTGATGTAAGCAATAGGAGCAGAGTGGAGAGGCAACAAGTGGGAAGAGTCCAAGCTCTGCCATGCTCAACAGCCAGGGTAGCTGATTGGATACAGAGGGTAGAGTAAGCTACTCAAAAAAAAAAAAATTACTTCTTTCCCAGAAGAAAGGGGACTGGTAAAAGAATTGTATGGCTACACTGCACAAAAGGTGTATTCTTAACTCAGGTTAGCTAACCCGCATTAGCTAACTTGGGCTAAAGCAGCAGTGAAGACATGGCAACTTTGTGTTTCACTCAGAGTAGCAGGCCGAGTTAAAGTTTCTAGGGTAGCCTGGGGTTGACTCAAGTTGCTAATCCAAGTTAAGAGCTCAGGTGCTGTGAATTCACTGCTATTTTAAGCCAGTTTAGCTAACCTGAGTCAAAAATACACTTTCTATTTGCAGTGTAGACGTAACCTGAGTTACAGTTCATTCCCTAGCCTGCTCTTGGGGCAGTGCAGCCATATGCTAGCCCTTATTCAAGGCAGGGAAGACCTATGATCAGATTCAGGTATCACGAGTAAAGGTGGCAAAATCTGGTCCTTGGTGTGGTGTAATAATACCTTATTGCATTACACATTCTAAACATAAATGAACACAGTGAAGTCAATACTACAATGTAATATTTGTTTAATGGTGTATATTATAAGTACACTTGCTTGCTGCACTATCATTACTGAGACTACTTAATATCTATATGGACATTGGTCATCTCTGTGCAATGCAGAACAGTCCCACAGCAGAGTGGCTTTAAAATCAGATTAATTAAAAACGAAGTGTAAGGTCACAATGCATTTATCTCCCCAGGCTGAATCAGGGTTGCCATGTGTGATCCAATCTCTCTCTACAGTGAAGTGTTTTCCATCAGCGAGCCACAAATTAATAGTTTGTATGATAAATAGCACTATTTTGTCATATTTAATTCAGATGTGGATTTGTTTAAATATCAGTATCCAAATCCAAATCAAATCCAATCCCTACCTTCTGGCATGATCAAGAGACTAATTGCAGTTGATTTGAAAGCTTCTCTAAAAATTTGCACACACATCTGTATTATGGAATAAATAGCCAGTTTTCATTTGATGCCAGGTTCTCATGACCTGTTGGTTAAATTCAATTGTTTAAAATTGATACAGACTGTACTCAGAACTAAATTAGAAAGGATCTTTCTCTTCATCTCTTTCTCAGCTCCCTTTCCCTATTGCAATAATGAGGAACCGACATCCTTTTTGCCTCAGGAATGATAACTTGTTGCTCTATTTAAAACCATTCCACACAGTGGTACTTCAGCTAAATACATGTTTGAATTTATAAGTAAATTTGGGTTATTATTGTCAATGTATCTGCATTTCCACTTTTTCAGAGATTCCCTCTCCTCATTCTCCCCCCAAACCTTTCATTGAAGTCTGTTAAAATGCATAACATACCAGAACAGGAAGTCAGCCCAGGTTTTCACAAATATTTTCTGCCACCACAATAAAATGAAAGCAGCTCAAAGGTAAAAATAAAATTGAGATTCTAGGCACTGGACTGGAGACAACTAGCTGCATTCCTGAGGTGACACTAAAGGTCCCCGTGGGAAGGTGCTCACTGAACAGCAATAAAGCAGCCTTTGTTGGCTAATTCCCAGAGCAGCAATAGCTTGACACTAGCCAACAGCAAAGGCAAAGAAGGGGATAAAAATGGGTGGAGGAGACCAGGAATATAATTACAATACTTCTGTATAGGAAAAGGGCATTAGAAAGAGAGCTGTCAATAGCCCCAGACAATTAGAATTGTTATGATTTCTGTTCTTTTATGTAACCCTATCATCAGAGAGGAATTTGAACAGGTTTGAAATATACCTGTACACTTGATTCTAAGGAGCAATGCTACTTGCCAACACCGTAGCACTTGAAACAGTGTCTGTCTGCTTTTGCCATGTCATTCCTGCTGTACTGCCATTTTGTACAGGGAGGTAGGACCTTCAACAGAGAAGATTTACTTCATGTGGGTGGCTACATCTAATTTTCTGCTTGGCCCATTTCAGCTCTGTGTGAGGAATGTTTTGATCTTCATTCGCCTAGTGTGCTCTTTCAGCCAATTACAATTAAATGTTTCTCGCTAGATTTTTTCTCAATAAGACTTAATCATTTTCAAGCGAGGTTTAATTATCCCTCTTCCTTGAAAGAGGATAAATCTATTTTCTCAAAGTTTAGCTAAATTAAAGAATTGTGATTGAAAAGAAAAGCATAGAAAGGTACCAGACACTTTGGGTGCTTGAATTGAGGGGGGAATTCTGTGGGGAACACAGTTCCCCATTTAAAAATAGAGAAGAGCCAGGGTAACAGGGTGTCACTCACCTCTTGTAAGCAGCCTCTTCGGCAGAGTGCATGTACCTGCACTTTCTCTCTGCCCTGAAGTGAGTCTTCAGCAGCTCAGCCTCTGGGTGAGTCACATGCAATCTGTATGTGAAATGAAAACCAAACCTTTACAAGTCCAACAGAAGCCTCTCTTAGTGCCCTCTGTAACATCTCTATTTCTGCAGACCTAGCCCTGGGCTTCTTCCTCAATCAGTCCATCAGGATGTACTGCAATACCATGCTTCAAACTGTCTCTCAGCCCCTTCTGGACTCTCTCAAATTGTCCCTGCTGTGGTATAGAGCGGTGCCCAGGGTGCCTCCCTGGAGGCAATGTCTTTACCTTCTCAGGGCCTTTCTGGTCCCAGCTTTCCTGCTGGGCCACTAATAGAGTTCATTCCCCCCTTCAAGGGTGCATCAATAGTCCAGGCCCGTCCCAAGTGATTAAGTATGGGGGGGGAGGATCCAGGCCCACCCACTATGCTAGATCCCAGCCCAGGGACCCTATAGATAGCAGCCATCTGCCACACCTCCTTAAATAAACTGTGTCGCTGCTGCAGTTTCCTGGACCACTTACCCTGGCCCCAGCACATTCTTCACCCTTACCTCAGGGCATTGTCTTGGTTGAGTCCCAGCAGCCAGCCCAGAAGCACTTTGAAGCACTTGGAGGAGAGGAAGGTGATCAGGAACAGTCAACATGGATTCACCAAGGGCAAGTCATGCCTGACCAACCTGATTGCCTTCTATGATGAGATAATTGGCTCTGTGGATATGGGGAAAGTGGTGGATGTGATATATCTTGACTTTAGCAAAGCTTTTGACATGGTCTCCCACAGTATTCCTGCCAGCAAGTTAAAGAAGTATGGATTGGATGAATAGACTATAAGGTGGATAGAAAGCTGGCTAAATTATCAGGCTCAACGGGTAGCGGTCAATGGCTTGATGTCTAGTTGACAGCCAGTATCAAGTGGAGTGCCCTAGGAGTTGGTTCTGGGGCTGATTTTGTTCAACATCTTTATCAATGATCTGGAGGATGGTGTGGATTGCACCCTCAGTAAATTTGCAGATTACACTAAACTGTGGGGGGGGGGGAGAGAGGTAAATATGCTGGAGGGTAGGGATAGGGTCCCGAGTGATTGAGGCAAATTGGAGGACTGGGCCAAAAGAAATCTGATGAGGTTCAAGAAGGACTTAGGAAGGATGAATCCCATGCACCGCTACAGGCTGGGGACCGACTGGCTAAGCAGCAGCTCTGCAGAAAAGGACCTGGCATTACGGTGGATGAGAAGCTGGATATGATTCAGCAGTGTACCCTTGTTGTCAAGAAGGCCAACGGCATATTGGGCTGTATTAGTAGGAGCATTGCCAGCAGATCGAGGAATGTTATAATTACCCTCTATTTGGCACTGGAGTATTGCATTCAGTTTTGCTCCCCCCACTACAGAAGGGATGTGGACAAATTGGAGAGTGTCCAGCAGAGGGCAATGGAAATAATTAGGAGGTGAGGCACATGACTTACAAGGAGAGGCTGAGGGAACTGGGATTGTTTAGTCTGCGGAAGAGAAGAATGAGGGGGGATTTGATAGCTGCTTTCAACTACCTGAGAGGTGGTTCCGAAGAGGATGGTTCTAGACTATTCTCAGTGGTAGAAGAGGACAGAACAAGGAGCAATGGTCTCAAGTTGCAGTGCGGGAGGTTTAGGTTGGATATTAGGAAACACTATTTCACTAGGAGGGTAGTGAAGCACTGGAATGGGCTACCTAGGGAGGTGGTGGAATCTCTATCCTTAGAGGTTTTTAAGGCCCAGCTTGACAAAGCCCTGGCTGGGATGATTTAGTTGGTGTTGGTCCTGCTTTGAGCAGGGGATTGGAATAGATGACCTCCTGAGGTCTCTTCCAACCCCAATATTCTATGATTCCTTCACGCTCCCCACCAATGTCTGTCAGCACTGCTCTGTCTGAGGTCCTGTAGCTCCCTCTGCCATCCAGGAACATTAGCCGCACTCTTCCAGCTCCAACAAGGACCTGAACTTACTCTGGCCCTGTATAGAGCCCTGTGCAGATACAAAATTGTGGGTATCCATGGATATAAAGTGGATATCCATGGAGCTGCAGGGCTCTACCAGGAACCACAGTGACAAAAGCAGGAGCAACTCAGGCCACCGCTCGCAGGAGCCAGCTCCTAGCCTGGGCAGATCTTCCTGCGTGGCTGTACTGCCCCCAGTCTCCTGTCTGGAAGCATGCAAGCCGCTTGCAAACACTAGTGCAACCAGGGACTGCTGCTGGTGTGCCTGGACCCTGCCACAGTGGGCAGGGCTGAGGGTGATACAGCCATCATCAGAGATACAAATTTTGTATCCATGCATAGCTCTTTTTATAATAGCCTGTTGGGTCCTGATTGGCTGCTCCCCACAGCCTTTCTGATTGGCTGAAACCCACACAGCCACTCTAGGCAGCTTGGAGGACCCTCCCCACTGCCCTTTTCTGTGGCAGGCTGTGGCAGGGCACGAAACCTCCAGCAAGGGGTCAGATTACGGATCTTTTATAGGGAGGAGCAGTTATTCACAGGAGTAGTTAAATAGACTACTTATCTGAATAACTTCACACCAGTGCAATTAACAGGTTCACAACAGAGACCTGAAAGCGTGCAATACATATAGAAAGAGTTAAAAAGAAAGGGAAGGAAATTCCTGTTGTTAATGTTTGCTATTTGGGTCCTGTTGGCGAATATCAGTTTACATTTGTTCTACAATTTATAGGAGATAATTTTTTGGGATAGATTATTTTAGTAATATATAATGTAGGAAAAGTGCTGTAGGGGCACTGGTAATTATTATCCCATGTTTTTTGTAGGTGTTTATATAGTATGCTTGGGAATATACAAGTCTTAAACCAGATGTAATTCATTTTATTATTGCAGATTTTAAATCAATAAAATAATCCCAGCCTTTTAAATTTGAGAGCATACAGATGCATAGATAACAGTGAGGAGACTTAAACCGTTCATTCTGGTTCTAGAAATATTACCCATTCTTTTAGTGTTCCCCATGAAACCAATCTAAAACTAAAATGAACTTTTAAGAGTGCCTAATTGTACATCTCTCTCTGTTTCTTTATGTATTTATAGTTACTGTACACACATGCATATTCCCAGATTTTTTTAAACAATCTCAATTTAGAATTAAATTTGCTGCAGTGTCATCACTTTAAAAAAAAAAGAAATATCAAAAATGTTAACAACTAAAACTCAATATAGAAATGTATAGAAATAATGAGGGATGGGAGATAGATATTGATTCTAATACCCTTGGACAAATATTTAGAAGTGAAAAATTAACATTAAAGCTTCTGACCCCAAGATGTAGCTACCAATAAACACGGCATTTGCATTTCTGAATTACAAACAGTTTTTTTTAAAAGGCTTCAAATATTTGTTTCAAGAAGTTAATCACTGATATAACTGCAATAATTATAATTGTCCTTTACCAAAGTACTGATACACGAACAAATTTTTAAATGTCTATGGTACACACATCTTAGACTTGCCAAATACTAACACTTTAATTATAGAGTTGGTGGGCTGTTCACAGAAAACAAAGGGTCTGCTCATTTCTACCTACAGGAAAACCCACGGGAGGAGGTAACAGAAGAGAAAGAAAACCTCTTTGAGATTCCCTTCCACCCCCTACACGGTAAGCTGTAGTTCTGGTCCACAAATCTTGCAGATCTTTGTGCTCCCACTCTGTCTTTCTATCTTTGGTATCACCCCTCCTCTGCTGCCTGGCATCACAGCTACAGCATGGTGCATGGTTGCAACCCTAACCATACAATTCTTACCCGTCTCCATAACAAGGTTATATTTCCAAGGTTAGGCATGTAAAATTGCACATATACATTTGCAGGTGCCTAATTTCTTATGTGCACACAAATCATTCATTTGTATGTGCACAGGGCCTGTTAAGCAGGTACTTGGCTCCACATGTACAGAAATCTGTACATGCACTATGTGGGTTGCATACAGTATGCAATTGAATACCTCTAACTTTGAAAACCTGAGACAACGTATTTCAGAAATAGGTGCCAAAAATTAGGCTTCTAAGTCCATAATTAAGTACCTAAAAAGATGGCCTGATTTTCAAAAGAGATGCTCCAATGAATTCAAGGTGAGCTACTAGGTGTTCTTTTAAAAACCAGGCCACCTATTTAGGTACTTATATATAGACTTAGAAGTCTAGACTTAACCACCCACATCTGAAAATCTTGGTCAATAATATAGATATGTAAGCCCCTGAGTAAAACAGTTTAGAGGATGGAACACTCTGCCACCTCTTGTGGAAGAAAAGGGAAAAGCCTACTTGCTGATAGGCTTTATTTATTATTTAAAGTATCATTTTGGTTACCCAGAGTTTCCTATAGTGTGTCTTATTACCTAATTTTGTAGTTTGTGTTCTGATTTTATGAATTATTATAATTTATTAATGTAACTGCATTTATGAAAGGGCATATGAATTGTACAAGATGTACCCTGAAGAAAATGAGTCACCCTGCCCTGAAAGGTGGTAAATTCAGGGGTCAAAGCTAAACATTCAAGAAGGAAACTTAGAACAGATGGGGTTTGTCTAAGGCACCAGGAGTAATGACTCTCTTCAGGAGTCTGTCTTGGATTTAGGCTTTTTAACAAGAGATGCTGAATGTTGTATAGAACTGATTGAACTGGACAAGACCGAAGTAAGTGGAGGGATTCTGCAGGAAGTGGAGTGGAGTGGATTGGACACTGTGGGACTGGACCAGGTAGTTGCATTTTGGAGCAACCACAGATCCTGAGGCCCTGGACTGAAGCAGACAAGTTGAGAAAGCTTCCATCCTAGCACCCACATAACCATCACTGAGCTAGTGGGATTTTGTAAATAAGATCACAGATGTGTTGCGACTGGGTGTTTTGTCCAAAGAATTGACCCACAAGGACCAGGACAGATTAAAAGGCTGGGAAGAAGTCAGTTTGCTGTGTCTCCTTCATTTTCTGGCTGTGATCATTTTGTTTGATTATGTCTCCCCATATGAAAGTTGTTGTTTTCCATATTTCCAAGGACACTGATAGTTTATGATATTTAGATTTAAATTTCTTAAAACCAGGGGGAGAATTAAGTGTTAGGTGAAGGATAGAGCTACATATGATATTTTATTTTAGAAGTGGTCACTAGACATATTATTCAACTTGGTCGTTGCAACTGCCATTGACACCTGGCAGAAGAGTTACATATACGATAGCTAAATAGAAAGGTATCCCGTCTACATGTTTTATTATATGCTTGGAAAATTCATTTTTCTCTAAATGCTAACAGCATCGGTTACTCTATTGTGAGGCATCTATATTTTAAGCTTACATGTTTATATGACCCTGGGCACTGAAAGAGCTCCAGCAGCATATCCAGAAACCATCTTGTATGCATTATTCAAGTCTTAGATTTTGTCCTTTACATCCACTTAAAATAATCATTTTTGCTCAGAATGTTGCTGGGTGTCACCCAGCATGTCTGAAAATATTTTTATTTCCATATGATTTTACTTCATTTTTTCCAGGATTTTTGGTTCTCACATGTCAGACCAGGCTAAAATGCAGTGGAAGAGGCAAGAAATATGCTTCAACCTTATAGTAAATAAACCATTATGATTACTTATTTTAAAGCCTCATTCTGCATCCCTTGCTTATGCTTAATTGTATTTACTCACATGAACAAATCCTTTCAAGTCAGTGGAACTGTTTGCATAGGTACTATTCAGTTTAAATAAAGGTTGAAGAATTGTGCCCTGAGGGCCTGATCCAAAACACATTAGCCTTTACAAAGGCCTCTGGTAGGTATAGCCAGTGTCTCTCATACTTTAGATACAAGTTCTGAACCTGATTCTTCACTATGTTATTACAGCTGTATGCTTCTGGAACTCCATTGACTTCATATCACACACAAAATACATCTGAAACTCTAGGTGGTAGAAAAATCTTGGAAAATATAATGAAATGATACTCAAAGTATGCTGCATGATCAGAATTATGCTGAGACTTTTTATACTTTGTAATGTGATTTTATATTAACCTATTGTGATGGCTGCTATCTTGGCTTGCACTCTGGGCGTTAAATCAGGGATCTCAGGCTAAAAGCATGAGCTGCTACAGCTTGAGATAAAGAATCAAAGCTTTATATTTGAGGGTTGTAACAATTCATCTACTCTGCGGATCAGCATGGAGGGACACTGACTAGTGTGGGTTACACTATTACAATTTCTGAATTCCTACCTGGCCGATAATTATCTGATTCTCTGTGCACTATACTGTCAGACCTGGGACCTGAAGCTGGGACCCTATCTCTAGTGGAAGTACTTTGTCTGATGCATCTATGATTCCATTAGCCTTTTTCATGGAGGCATCACAGTTGCAGCTCCTAGTCATCCTGTGATTAACCAATACACCCAGGTCTTTCTCCTCCTCTGTTGCTTCCAACTGATATGTCCCCAGTTTATAGCAAAAATTCCTGTTGTTAATCCCTAAGTGCATGATCTTGCACTTTGCATATTACATTTCATTACATTTCTATTACTCCAATTTTCAAGATTATCCAGATCTTCTTGTATGATATTCCAGTCCTCCTCCATATTGGCAATACCTCCCAACTTTGTGTCATATACAAATTTTATTAGGACTCTCACACGTTTTGTGTCAAGATTACTAATGAAATGTTAAACAAGATGTCATAAATATAAAGGGAAGGGTAAACCCCTTTGAAATAGAGAGGAAAGCTCCTCTCCTGGCCAGGGGAAAGCTCCTCTCACCTGTAAAGGGTTAAGAAGCTAAAGGTAACCTCGCTGGCACCTGACCAAAATGACCAATGAGGAGACAAGATACTTTCAGAAGCTGGGAGGAGGGAGAGAAACAAAGGGTTTGTGTGTCTGTCTATATGCTGGTTTCTGCCGGGGATAGACCAGGAATGGAGTCTTAGAACTTTTAGTAAGTAATCTAGCTAGGTATGTGTTAGATTATGATTTCTTTAAATGGCTGAGAAAAGAATTGTGCTGAATAGAATAACTATTTCTGTCTGTGTATCTTTTTTGTAACTTAAGGTTTTGCCTAGAGGGGTTCTCTATGTTTTTTTAATCTAATTACCCTGTAAGATATCTATCATCCTGATTTTACAGGGGGGGATTTCTTTATTTCTATTTACTTCTATTTTTATTAAAAGTCTTCTTGTAAGAAAACTGAATGCTTTTTCATTGTTCTCAGATCCAAGGGTTTGGGTCTGTGGTCACCTATGCAAATTGGTGAGGCTTTTTATCCAACATTTCCCAGGAAAGGGGCGGTGCAAGTGTTGGGAGGATTGTTCATTGTTCTTAAGATCCAAGGGTCTGGATCTGTAGTCACCTAGGCAAAGTGGTGAGGCTTTTTACCAAACCTTGCTCAGGAAGTGGGATGCAAGGTTTTGGGAAGTATTTTTGGGGGAAAGACGCGTCCAAACAGCTTTTCCCCAGTAACCAGTATTAGTTTGGTGGTGGTAGCGGCCAATCCAAGGACGACGGGTGGAATATTTTGTACCTTGGGGAAGTTTTGACCTAAGCTGGTAAAGATAAGCTTAGGAGGTTTTTCATGCAGGTCCCCACATCTGTACCCTAGAGTTCAGAGTGGGGGAGGAACCTTGACACAAGATTAGTCCCAATTCTGATCCCTAAGGAACTCCATTTGTAATCTCCTTCAAGCCTGACCTTTCACATTTCAGTATGACCCGTTGTAGTCTCTCTTTTACTCATTTCCTTACCCACCTTTCAGTTCTTATATTAATCTTATATTTCAGTTCTTATATTAATCACCATCATCTCCCATGTAACTAATAATTTCCCCTGCAGAACTATATAAAAGCCTTACTGAAATCAGGTAGAGAAGATCTTCTGCATTTCCTTTGTCTAAAAAATTCAGTTAACTTCTCAAAGAAAGAGGTCAGGTTGGCCTGGTATGATCTACCTTTTGTAAAACCACGTTGTATTTTATCCCAGTTACCATATACCTCTATGTCCTTAACTACTTTCTCTTTCAAAATTTGTTCCAAGACCTTGCATACAATTGAGGTCAAACTAGTGGGCCTATAGTTTCCTGGAACACTTTTTTCCATTTTTGTAAAAATAGGTAATATATTAACAATTCTCCAGTCATAGGCTATGACTCCTGAGTTTATGGATTTATTAAAAATCCTTGCTCTTGAGCTTGCAATTTCACATGCCAGTTCCTTTAATATTCTTGGTTGTAGATTATCTGGGTACCCCCAATTTGGTTCCCTTAAATGGCTTGAGTTTGACTTCCACATTGGATATGGAATTTCTATTTCCATATCTTCATTTCCATTAGGCACCCTGCTACGAACCTTAAGCTCCTCATAACCCTTATTAAAAATGGAGGCAAAATATTCACTTAGGTGTTGGGCCATGCCTAGGCTATCTTTATTCTCCATTCCATCCTCAGTGACTAACAGTCCCACTGCTTCGTCTTCTTTCCTTGTTTTCTTTTTATTTATATGTCTATAAAACCTTCTACTATCGGTTTTAATTCCCTTTGCAAGGTCCAACTCTGCTTGGCTTTTGGCAGTTCTCACTTTATCCCTGCACTTTCTGACCTCCAAGAAGTTGCTTTCCTTGCTGAGCCCACCCATCTTCCATTTCTTGTAGGCTTTCTGGTTTCTTTCAATAATCTGTTTGAGATGCTTGTTCATCCAGTTTGGTCTGCAATATTTCCTAATGATTTTTTTCCCCTTGGTTTGGGATACAGGCTTCAGGTAGCTTCTGCAACTTTGACTTAAAGTAGTTCCAAGCCTCCTCCACATTCAGATCCTTGAGTTCTTCAGTCCAATCCACTTCCTTAACTACTTCCATAGGTGCTGACTCCTGGAGCACAGAAAAAAATTAGTGGGTGCTTAGCACGCCCCAGCAGCCATCTCCACCTCACTGCCCCAGCACCTCCCACCCACCGGCGGCTCTGCTGATCAACTTCTTCCCCTCCATCCCAGTGCCTCCTGCCCATCACAATCAGCTCTTCGGTGGCATGCAGGGAGAGCTTGGGGGATGGGGCAGAACTGGGCAGGAAGAAGTGGGGCAGGGGTGGGGGGTTGGGGAAGGAGTGGGGTAGGGGTAAGGGCTTGGGAGAAGGGGTGGAGTGGGAGCAGGGCCTGGGACGAAAAGGTGTTTTCGCACCCCTGGGGCAAGGAAGAAGCCAGCGCCTATGACTACTTCCCTTAACTTTTTTAAAAGTTTTCTCTTTTGAACTCAAAGACCCGAATTACAGATCTATTTTTGTTTATCCTTCTGTTTAGTTTAAACTGAATTAGCTCATGATCACTGAATTAGCTCATGATCACATGTTTTCAGCCCAAGAGGACCCCAGTTTAATCCACAATGTGTCAGCCAAGATGGTAGCTATCACAGCAGTAGTGAAAATGTCTATATCTAAATGGCACTTTGCAGACTTGTTTAGGGCCAGACTGAATGGATCCTTCTAAGGATATGTAAGGGGACAATGGGCAAGGAGCATCCCTTTTCCCTTGAATGCCCTATATAAGGCCCACTCACAAAAGCAAATCCTGCATTCACAATATTTTTGAATTATTCATTCAACAAATGTACAGGCAGTTGATAATTTTATCCAGTATTCATCCCATGCTGCTGGTCAATAATCTTCTGTCATCTGACGCTCACCCTCTGTGTTCATCCTTTGAGACTTCACTGCTGCATTTGGTTCTATCAACCACTGCAGTCTTCTTGAGCACCTGGCATGTTCACTGGAATCTTAGGCACCTTCCTTCTTTCTTCCCTTCCTGTTAATCTTTATCACCCAGTATGTGTATCTAAGTGACTTCATGACACTTCCTCTTGAATTCTTTGTTGCTTATTAGACTTCTTTTTGATAAAACAAGAAAATCCTTCTGATCCTGTAATGTATAACTTTCCTACTGGCCATTTAAATTCTGATTGTATTTTATGAAATATATTTGAGAGGTATATCAGGACATGCCAGTACTTGGCACTCTGAGACAAATTCAGGGGCATCATCTAACTGCATTAGCCTTGATAACACAGACAGGCAAAAAGACTCTCACAAACCATTTCTAACTTGCACTAGGACTTACATTTTCTAAAGACTGAAGCAGAATATTGAAACACAAAGGCGGATACACAATGTGCCCACAAACAATAAGACTCTGACAATCAGTTTGCCAATTTCACCACTGTCTGCTTAACATAAGTGCTGTGTAAATTTGTTCATTTTCTGAGGAATGGTTTTCTGATCTATCCAAGTAAATATGCACATAGGGGATGCAGAATTAATCAAGAAAAAGGAAATGAAGTAATTTATTATTAGTTTATATCAAAGGAGACACTCCCTGTTATTACAGCAGACTAGAGTGCCGTCATCAACCGACAATGGGCAGGTGAAGGCTAGAGCCCAGTGAACAATTTGCATAAAACCCAGGACTCAGTAGAAATCAGGTGAGCTGGAGACCAGAGGAGAGCATGACCGGGGGAACTTCTATGGGGAAGGAGAGTTGGTGTTCTTTTTGGAAGCTAGAGGTTATGCAAAACCCAAACTACAATCTGCAGCAGGTCTTCTATGCCTGTTCCTGTGAATGGATTCTGCAAACTGAATTCAAAGATTTTCAAAAGCAACTAAGGGATTTAGGAATCTGTGTCCTGTTAACATTAAAAGAGAATTGTGCTCTTCATTTGCTTAGGAACTTTGAAAATCTTCCTGCTTAACCAGCAGTTATTTAGGAGCCTAGTGTTAATTACCTTTGTTCGAAAGTTTTGGCCATGGTACATTTACGCAATTGTTGTGTTTAATCCTATCCTGATAATACAGCAAGGGACCAGACTGGATTTAAATCTGTTTGAATAACTCCTGCATTCCAAATTATGCCACCGACTCCTTGAATCACTCCCTAACATTAACCAGGAAAATGACTGGATTTCAATCTCTTTACTGATTATAATAAAACATATTTGGACATCTGGTTCAGTTTTACACCCTACCCATCCCATCAAACAAAAAAAATAAATTATTAAATCAGCTCCAAATGTAATGTCCATTTTAGATTAAGGTTTGAACACATTTCTAATATTTCCCAGAGCAAGGTTATTTTGATGTACTCCAGACAAGTCCTCCTTTTCTTTTTGCGAATACAGACTAACACGGCTGCTACTCTGAATCCAGATAGGTAGTCTGTGGAGAAAGGGTGCTTGACACCTCATTGACTGACTATGATTCAAAAGCCATGAAAAAACAATCTAGGGCCATCAGCTTGAATTGTCTGTCAACTGCTGGCCCAACCCATGGAACAATAGATTCCCTACACAGGGGCATGTGAATCTTCAGCTTCTCAGCCCTATCACATGGCCAAAGGATTACTCCATTTAAGGAAGGATGTGAAGGGGGATTATCCATTGCAACATGCAAGAAGATGGGCTGGAGACAGAGAAAGCAGGAAGGACTCTGCCTAATCTGAAAGACTGACCCGACCTCAGACTTACAGAAGGGGTCAGATCAGACTGGAGAGGATACATTTCAGGATTTCTTTTGCAAAGATTTATAACTCTTGAGGCTTTTTAAAGCATAAAGTGATTGGGTGAAGAAATTCCTTCATTAAGCCTGTGCACCTTGCTTTTCTGTCACATTGTCCCCAAAGGGGCTAAACTGGTTGCCTGAATGCTCTGAGGGAGCATAGGTAAGCACCTGGGGGCTCAGGAGATCTGAGACACTGCTCTTGGACGCTAGGGTGGCTGGACTAAGAAGTCCTGTGTCAAGGAAGGACTCAGACAAGAGGTCTGAGTCTGGAGTACACCCTAGAAACTCAGACCTAGAAACACTGACTAGATTCTATACAGACCCAATGGGCTTAGAAACATGTGGAGCCCAGTGATGTGGGTCTATTTACAATGGACCGGTGACTGTCAAGAGGGGGACTTACATTCACGGCATGCACAGAGAGAGTTACAAGCAAAACATAAATACCCTTCCAGAAAGGTTGCAATATAACCACTTTTCATTTTTAGAATCTAAATCTAAACACAAAACAACCAAATACAGAGAGTGACGTAGCAGGATCCTACCTAAGGCAGACATGCACAATGTAACCCACCTTGCTCCAGACTGGCATTTTTGCAGACTGTCTGTCGAGGACCCAGATGATAGACTGTTCCTCAGTTCCCCCTAGACTGCAAGGAAGACCAGAAAACCAGTTAGAATTTAAAGTGATGGCTTGTAATTTTAAACACAATCTTCAATATAATCTACAGGGACAGGACCAGCCTGTAATAGCTTCTATAGATACCTTGCCATAAATTATAGCTATTCTTTCCTGACAGAAATCCTGGTGGAGAAAGATAATTGTACCTTCATCAGCCCTCTCTTGGGCTGAATCACTTCTCTTCTGCAGCTGCTAGATGGTGAAATCTTCAACCCTCTATCCCAGAAGGAGTGAATCAAGCATAATTTCTTCAGCATAATACATTGTTTTTCACATCCAAGGGCAAGTCAGACCAACCCGACAAGGACTAAACAACACTATCATCCTTAAGTCTACAAATACCGTAGCTGCTGCTGTGTATTCTTTGCTATTCAAAGAGTTAGTAAACGGAAGTCATTCTGTTGGTTTAAAAAAGCCAGAGAAAATTGAAAGTGAAATTCAATGTGAAAAACATTCAATCAAAAACTAAATTGCAGTCTCATTTGTGGACCAATTCCAAGAAAATGCAACTCACTGTGGTAACAAGAATGCAGAGTGATGCAGTTCCAACAATTTATTTTTCTTCTGGAAGGATAAATGAAAATTTTGTTTCCTGTGCCAAGTGTATTTCATTATAAACATAACTAAGACTCTGAGCCTGCTCTAGCTGGGAAATGTGAGGTGAAATCTGGAGTTTTGCCATTGAGTTTACTAGGGCCAGGATTTCACCCCTGAGATGCAGTCCTCAGAATGGGTACTAAAGGCAAAATACAAACTAGGTCTATTCCCCAAGCAGTTTACAATATAGGTCCCTAACCCTGCAACTTGCTCAGTACAGACAGACCCTGATGCTCATCTGAAGCCCCACTGTACCTATGTGGAGCCCACTTGGTTTAACTGAGGCTCTGTGAGAGCATAGGAGTCTGCCTGCAGTAAAGAGCTTACAGCATTGGGGCCCAAAGCCCTTGATCCTGAATTGGGATCTGCCAGCTCAGAACACTACACCCATGCAGGGTCCCATTCAGGGGCTTTCTCCTTGGGCACAGGGGACCGAGCTAGTGGACCCCCATGAGGATCAAAGCTTGAATGATTATTTTCCTTCTGTCATGTGTTTTGTTTTTTACTTTGCATCCTTCCAGTTGGAAAAAAAAAAAAAAACCCTTTGGGCTTCTGGGCTGTGTTCCCATCCTCATATTTGCCCCCTTTGTTTTCCCTTTTTGATCTTTTTTGTTACCATGTACACAGTCTCTGAGGGCTAGATGTTTAAATATGTCTAGGCACCTAAAGACACAGAGAGATGCCTTTTGGGATGTTCAGAAGTGCCTAGGCACCTAACACAGATTGATTTCCTATTCTTTTCCTCTAATGCTCCCTTCCCTCCAAAGAGATTCATAAGAGCAATTATGTGCTCATTTTATTTACAATTAAAGAATACAAAATAAGGCATCTACATACCACAGTATAGACAGTAAAACAGGGTGAATAAAGCAAAAAATGCATGCAAATATTTGTGTGAATTTTTAAATTGAACTTGCTTTGGCCATGATCTCCTTTTGCTTTCCATGATCATTTGACTGGTCAAGTTTCATTGGCACAAACGCTAATGGAAAGTGAACTTAAGAATCAGTAAGTATTTATATATATAAATATATATATAAAATGTTAAATTCACAGACAAAGGCGATCAAGGCAGAAGCTCTTCCCCACTTATCCTGTGAGAGATGAGGGGCGAGGAGGGGAACAGTTCTTGTGACTTACAATTCTGACATCACAACACAGCTCAAATTTCAAATACAATAAAGTAAAAATATGCAAAATAGCATACTGCTAACACTGTCAAGTAAATTGTGATCTGCTCAGCACTATGTGAAAAGAGATGGAGTTCATGAAAAATGTAACCTATTTACAAGATTTAGATTTGGTCAAAAATGTTATGTCAAAACCGTTGATGGAAAATTAGGTTTGATCAAACAATTTTTGTGTGTGAAAGTGCCTATTTTCCGCTGAAAATTTAATCTTCCATCCAAAAAGAATACTGTAAAACCAAAAAGTTTTCAGAGGAAATATTTCAGTTTTCAGTATTTTGCTGAAAAATCAATGTTTTCTGTGGAAAACATCCTACTTTCTAATCAGATCTAACTAGATCTAATGATAAAATGGCTAAATCTCTCTCTCTCTCTCTCTCTCTCTCATTTTCTTTATCAATATTTCAGTTTTCTCTGGGCTAGCCAAGATTCCTTCCTTGCCAAGCTCTTCTGTTGAGTGGGAAAGCCAGTGAGTTTTGATTCAGGCCATAAATGGTGGTATGAAAAAAAAAAGTAAGTTTAGTCTTTCAGTGCCACCCTCTTTAATGATGTACACACTTTGTGTTTTTCAAAGCAAATGTTTGTTTGTTTTTTTTTCTCTTAAGCACCCAGGACATGACACCAGCAAAAGGCTGTATTTTTCATCTTATCAGACAAACAGCAGAAAAGTCGGCATTTTTTTCCTGGTTTCCCCTTAAGTCTGAAACATTTTATTTATTTATTTTGCACAGCTCTTTTCAACACCACTTTTAAAAAAAACAAAAAACAAAAACTTGTGCAGATGCTTTTAGTATGTTTTGTTGTTGTTGTCATCATCACCACCTTGCTTTGCCTTCCAAGCCCACTAGCAGGAGGCAAATCACTAAAGTGCTCACAAGAACAGTCACACACACACAGGAGATTTTATTTTTGCTGAGGTCTTGACTTTTTTCTCTTTAAATTTAACTGAAAACTATGACCTCCTGGAATGAAAAGGTGACTGGCGGGTCTTGTCTAAGCCTAACAGTCCCAGTCTTTTTAATCTCTCCTGCTATGAAAGCTCTTCCATACTCCTAATCATTGTAGTTGCTCTTCTTTGTACCTTTTCCAACTCCAATATTTGTTAAGCTAGGCAACCAAAACTGCACGCAGTATTCAAGGTGTGGGCATACCATGCATTTATATTGTGGCACTATGATATTTTCTGTCTTATTATTGATCCCTTTCTTAATGATTTTCAACATTCTGTTAGATTTTTTGACTGCCGCTGCACATTGAGTCTATGATTTCAGAGAACTATCCACAATGACTCCACAATCTCTTTCTTGAGTGGTAACAGCTAATTTAGACCCCATCATTTTATATGTATAGTTGATTCTTAACTATCCAATGTGCATTACTTTGCATTTATCAATACTGAATTTTCATCTGACATTCTTTTGCCCAGTCTCCCAGTTTTGCGAGATCCCTTTGTAATTCTTCACAGTCAGCTTTGGATTTAATTATCATGAGTAATTTTGTCTTGAAGTATAATGGTGTAGAAAATGTACTCACATGTTAAATTATTGCAAGTAGGAGAAAAATGAAGAAATCACCTTTGAACTTTTCCTTGCCTGACCCACTCAGCAAGTGGCTGAAATGTCTGGTGGGTTTAATTCTTTTTATTCACCTATCAATCACATTAAACCACTTAAAATACAAGTACAGTTTTGAGATGTGATGCCTTTTCTTTGAACTGCAGTATTTGCTGGCGTGACATAGGATTAGTTAGATGTTTCAATGATTTGAAGTGTTTATTGCTCTCATCTCTTGTTGAGCACCTGCAGGCAATATGTAATTGGAATACACATTTTGAACATTTGGGACTTTTACTATATCTCAGTGTTGGATTATTTGGTGGTTCTCTACTGATATATTTTTCTTTTGAGGCCTTTATTCTCTATCAGTTTTCGTCAAATTCTGTTGCCTAGTGAAGCATATGTATGTTCCACTGAAAAACAGCTCTTCTACAACTCAGACCTTGAACATCTAAAACAGAGATTAGTCACAAAGTAAAATTCCATATATTACAAAGAGTGGTATTCCAGGAGCAGCAATTAGCTGTACATGATTACCTTCTAACCTGCTAAATAGCTGGTTCAGATCTCCTGATGTCAGGAAACAACTGGGGGCTGATTAAAAGTCTTGTTATCACTCTGACACTCTGATGTATTAATGTGCCAGTGTTGACCTTCTTTTTGATTTCTCAAAAAGAAAAGGAGGACTTGTGGCACTTTAGAGACTAACAAATTTATTTGAGCATAAGCTTTTGTGAGCAACAGCTCACTTCATCAGATGCATGCAGTGGAAAATACAGTAGGGGGATTTTATATACACAGACAACATGAAACAATGGGTGTTACCAAACACACTGTAATGAGAGTGATCAGGTAAGGTGAGCTATTACCATCAGGAGAAAAAAAAACCTTTTGTAGTGATAATCAAGTTGGGCCATTTCTAGCAGTTGACAAGAATGTATGAGGAACAGTAAGGGGGAAAAATAAACGTGGGGAAATAGTTTTACTTTGTGCAATGACACATCCACTCCCAGTCTTTATTCAAGCCTAATTTAATGGTGTCCAGTTTGCAAACTAATTCCAATTCAGCAGTCTCTCGTTGGAGTCTGTTTTTGAAGGTTTTTTTTGTAATATTGCAACTTTTAGGTCTGTAATCGAGTGAGCAGAGAGATTGAAGTGTTCTCCGACTGGTTTTGAATGTTATAATTCTTGACGTCTGATTTAAGTGGGGGAGGTTTAGATTGGATATTAGGAAAAACTTTTTTACTAAGAGGGTGGTGAAACACTGGAATGCGTTACCTAGGGAGGTGGTAGAATCTCCTTCCTTAGAGGTTTTTAAGGTCAGGCTTGACAAAGCCCTGGCTGGGATGATTTAACTGGGAATTGGTCCTGCTTTGAGCAGGGGGTTGGACTAGATGACCTTCTGGGGTCCCTTCCAACCCTGATATTCTATGATTCTATGATTCTATGATTTATGCCACCATGTGCCAGTAATGCTCCTCTGCCATGTACATTGGCCAAACCGGACAGTCTCTACATAAGAGAATAAATGGACACAAATCAGACATCAAGAATGTGGGAGACCTAAGGCCTTGTCTACACTGGCAATTAACAATGCTGCAACTTTCTCGCTCGGTGGGTGAAAAAACACCCCTCCTGAGCACAGCAAGTTGCAGCGCTGTAAAGTGTGAAATCTGTCCCTTGCAGATTTCTTTGCTTCCCCACAGAAAAATGACTTTCTGATGGGGAAGTAAAGGGAAACCATAAGAGAGGTCATGCACTCATCCCTAGCAATATGTTTCAGGTGCCCAGGGAAGCCAGAAGAGAGGTAAATCACTGTGTGGCAGGAGGCAGGACTGGGAAGGACCCGGCTGGTGTCTCCTACCTGCGCCGGGCTCAGCTGCTAGTCCTGACTGGGCTGGGGAGGACAGGACTTCCTGTTCCTCTGCACGGCATCCAGGGCTGTGTCAGACCCACCCCCAGATTTCACCCCCAGCTGTAGAAAGCTCTGCAAACTACCCACCACCCTGCACTTCCTGCACCCGTTGCTCCTCAGCTACAGGGGGAGGGATCACTGTATGGGAAGCTGCTCCCCAGCCACTCAACTCCTGTGCATCCAGTCCCCCTCATACCAAGACCCTCCTGCCAAGCATCACGCCCGCACCCAGAACCCCCCTGACAAGCCCCATTCCCCCTGCACCTGGAGCACCCCCAACGAGCCACCTGCACCTGGATCCCAACCCTACTGAGACCCAAACACCTGCACCAGGATCCCCACCTCACTGAGCCCCACTCCCCAGCCATTTCACCAGCAACTCCACCAGCCACCCAGCTGGCTGCACCTCTCCGCTAGCTATGCCTCTCCCGCAGCCTCTCACCAATATGTCTTCAGTCTCCCCATCCACTTAACACAGCTCTCAGCTATTAGTAGGGGAGTCTCACTGCTGGTGCACCTGGATAGTCTTCTTGCATCAGAACCACTAGCCCAAAGTAGGTCTAAGGCTTAGACGTAGGTATCAGTGATGTCAGCTCTACAGCATTTAACAAGACTCTTACTTGAGTCTAAATTAGTTCTGTTATTACAAAGTGGAGAGAAGAAAGGGTCAAAGTGGTGTTTAGGGCCCTCACAGGGGGGAGGGGGAGAGGTTACCAGGTGCAAATACCTGTCCCCAACCTCTCTGAATTTACTGGGCTTGGAAACCCATGTCCCTTGCCTAGCAAGTGCTGCTTAGTTGAGGGGGAGTCCCTCAGTCATAAAATACCAAGTACAGTTGATTCACATGCTCCTTCACATTACTCTTGCCACAATAACAAAGAGACTGGGGATCCCACAGCAGCCAAAGTCACCATTTGGGCAAGTGGTCCCATCATGCTAGGCAGGGTGGGTGTGCCCATGCAAACGAGATCAGCCCCTGAAGTCCTTTTCCACAGCTCACCAACAGATGTCAGCAGAGAGCTCAGCCTGTCTCTGCTTACACAAAGAGTAACATTATTTTGATGTCCCTCCTCCCAGCCGAGATCAGTAGCTGATTTAATGCATGATTTTGATGTTTTCTATTTTCACCAGCTAAAAGACTTTCCCCTGATTATGAGACCCTCTTTTCCACTTTTTAAGAACAGAGATTAGTTCCATCTCACTCCTATGTCCAGACCAGCTATCACATTTTGCCCTGTTCAGCACTATATTACCAGATGCTGCAATGCCATCATAAATACCTTGTTCATAAAAGACAAGCAGGGTAAAAAGGGAGGATACATTGCAGTATACATAACGAACATATATACTTGTTCCGAGGTCCAGAAGGAGGTGGGAGGCAGACCAGTTGAAAGTCTCTGGGCAAATATAAGAGGGGTAAAAAATAGGGGTGATGTCAGGGTCTACTATAGACTACCAAATCCAGAATAGGAGGTGGATGAGGCATTTCTAGAATAAATGACTTAAATATCCAGAATACAAGACCTTGTTGTAATGGGGGACTTTAACTACCTAGACATTTGCAGTAAGTTCTTGGAATGTATTGGAGACAACTCTTTATTTCAGAAAATGGAGAAAGTAACGAGGGAAACAGCCACTGTAGACTTGATTCTGACCTCCTAGGAGCAATTTGTAGCAAATCTGAAGGTGGAAGTGAATTTCGGTAAAAGTGATCATGAAATGACAGATTTCATGATTACTAGGAAAGGAAGGAGTGAGACCAGCAGAATAAGGAAAATGGATTTCATAATTGCAAACTATCACAATGCCAAGGACACATAGGAAGAACAGGAAGAGGCCAATATGGCTGCATTAGGGGTTATTTAATGACCATAAAATCCCACAAAAAGTGGAAACATGGGCAAATTGCTAAGGAGGAGTACAAAAGTATAGCACAAGCATGTAGGGACAAAATCAGAAAGGCTAAGGCACAAAATGATTTACACCTAGCAAGGGACATAAAAGGCAATAAAAAGAGGGTTTTTTTTTAAATACATTAGGAGCAAGAGCAAAAGAAAGACAAAGGAAAGTGTAGATCTTCTACTTAGTGGGGAAGAAGATGACCCCGAGAAGGCCGAGATGTTTAATGCCTATTTTGCTTCAGTCTTCAATAAAATGGTTAATGGTAACCAGATACTCAACAAAATTAATATTAACAACAAGGAGGAAGGAATGCAAACCAAAATAGGTAAAGAACAGTTTAAAGAACATTTAGGTAAGTTAGAAGTATTCAAGTCAGCAGGGAATGATGATATTAATCCTAGAGTACTTAAGGAACTAGCTGAAGCAATCTTGGAACCATTTTTGAGAACTCCAGGAGGATGGGTGAGGTCTGAGGGGACTGGAGGAAGGGAAACAGTACCTGTCTTTAAAAAGGGGAACAAAAAGGACCCAGGGTGACAAATCTGAGGAACTGTCACAGACTGAGGTGTCATTAGAAGAGGTTTTGGAACAAATTGATAACTAAACAGTAATAAGTCACCAGGACCAGATGGGTGAAAAGGACAAGATGGCATTCACCCAATAGTTCTGAAGTGTGAAATTGCAGAACTACTAATTGTATTTTTCAGAGTAACAGCCGTGTTAGTCTGTATTCGCAAAAAGAAAAGGAGTACTTGTGGCACCATAGCGACTAACCAATTTATTTGAGCATAAGCTTTCGTGAGCTACAGTATTTTGTAACCTATCATTTAAATCAGTTTCTGTACCAAATGACTGGAGGATAGCTAATGTGACTCCAATTTTTAAAAAGGTTCCAGAGGTGATCCCAGCAACTACAGGCTACTAAGCCTGACTTTAGTACCAGGCAAACTGGTTGAAACTATACTAAAGAACAAAATTGTCAGACACATAAATGAATATAATTTGTTGGGAAAGAATGAACATAGTCTTTGTAAAGGGAAATCATGCATCACCAGTCTACTAGAATTTTTTGAGGGGCGTTAACAAGCATGTGGACAAGGGGGAGCCAGTGAATATAGCATATTTAGATTTTCAGAAAGCCTTTGACAAAGTCCCTCTCAAAAGGCTTTTAAGCAAAGTAAGCTGTCACAGGAAAAGAGGGAAGGTCCTCTCATGGATTGGTAATGGGTTACAAGATAGGAAACAAAGAGTAGGTATAAATGGTCAGTTTGCAGACTGGAGAGAGGTAAATAGTGGTGTCCTCCAGAGGTCTGTACTGGGACCAGTCCTATTCAACATATTCATAAATGATCTGGAAAAGGGGGTAAACAGTGAGGTGGCAAAATTTCCAGATGATACAATATTACTCAAGATAGTTAAGTCCCAAGAAGACTGCAAAGAGCTAAAAAAGGATCTCACAAAACTGGGTGACTGGGCAACAAAATGGCAAATGAAATTCAATGTTGATAAATGCAAAGTAATGCACATTGGAAAACATAATCTCAACTATACATATAAAATGATGGGGTCTAAATTAGCTGTTACCACTCAAGGAAAAGAGCTTGTAATCAGTGTAGATAGTTCTTTGAAAACATCCACTCAATGTGCAGCGACACTCAAAAAAGCAAACAGAATGTTTGGAATCATTAAGAAAGGGATAGATAATAAGACAGGAAATATCATATTGCCTCCATATAAATCCATGGTACACCCATATCTTGAATACTGCATGCAGATGTGGTTGCCCCATCTCAAAAAAAGATATATTGGGATTGGAAAAAGTACAGAAAAGGGCAACAAAAATGACTGGGGTATGGAATGGCTTCCATATGAGGAGCGATTCATAATACTGGGACTTTCCAGCTTGGAAAAGAGATGATTAAGGGGGGATATGATAGTTGTCTATAGAATCATGACTGGTGTGGAGGAAGTGAATAAGGAAGTGTTATTTACTTCTTCTCATAACACAAGAACTAGGGGTCACCAAATGAAATTAATAGGCAGCAGCTTTAAAACAAACAAAAGGAAGTATTTCTTCACACACAACACACAGTCCATCTGTGGAACTCAGTCTCGGCCTTCAGAACATGCTCTGGCACTATAAGAGAGTTCAAAAAAGAACTAGATAAGTTCATGGAGGATAGGGCCATCAGTGACTATTAGCCATGATGGTCACGGATGGTGTCCCTAGCGTCTGTTTGCCAGAACCTGGGAATGGGTGACAGGGGATGGATCACTTGATGACTACCTGTTATGTTCATTCCCTGTAGGGCACCTGGCATTGGCCACTATTGGAAGACAGAATACTGGGCTAGATGGACCTTTGCTCTGACCAGTATGGCCATTCTTATGTAGGGAATTAAAGTGCTTAATTTAGACACTGTAAAATACAGATAGAAAGATACTGGTACAAAATATTAAACAATCAATTTGTAAGCACTTAAAGGATAATACAGTTAAAAGGAATAGCCAGCACAGCTTTGTAAAGAACAAATCATGCCAAACCAAACTAATTTCCATTTTTTACAGGGTTACCGGCCAAAGCCAAGTGGATAGGGAAGAAGCAGTAGACATGATACATCATGCAAGCACATTGGAGAATAGGATAAGAATTCAAAACCACCTTGAAAAACTGGAGAATTGTTCTGAAATCAACAAGAGGAAATTCAGCAAAGACAAGTGCAAAGTACTTCAGTTAGGAAGGAATAAATCAAATGCACAACTACAAAATGGGGAATAACTGGCAAGGTAATAGTACTGCTGAAAAGAATCTTAGGGTTATTGTGGATCACAAATTGAATACAAGTCAACATTGTGGTGCAGTTGCAAAAAAAGGCTAATATTCTCTGGTGTATTAACAGAAATGTTGTTTGTAAGATATGGGAGATAATTGTCCCACTCTACTTGGCATTAGAAATGCCTCAACTAAAGTACTATATTCAATTCTGGGTGCCACACTTTAGGAAAGGTGTGGACAAATTGAGAGACTCCAAAGAAGAGCAATACAAATTATTAAAAAAGGTTTTGAAACCCTGACCTATGAGGAAAGGTTAAAAACTGGGGGGGTTTAGTCTTGAGAAATGAAGACTGAGGGGGGACCTGTTAACAGTCTTCAGATATATTAAGGGCTGTTATAAAGAGTATTGTGCTCAATTATTCTCCATTGAAGGTAGGACAAGAAGGAATGGGGTTAATCTTTAGTAAGGGAAATTTAGGTTAGATATTAGTAAAAAACTTTCTAACTATAAGGGTAGTTAAGATCTGGAATAGACTCCCAAGGGAGGTTGTGGAATCCCTATCACTTGGGGTTTTTAAGGACAGGTTGGACAAACACTTGCCAGGGATGTTCTAGGGATGAACTGTTAGCTAGTTTGGGGGGGTCCTGCAGGTTCTGATTAGGAGGAAAAATTGATGAACGATCCAGGTTCTTTGATCCAATACTGTTTAATTACACAAAATGTACAAAGTCCAGTTTTCCTGAACACAGGAGGAATTAAACTATAGGAGACTTTTTCTTTCCTCACATCTCTAAGCCCCTTTCTAGCCAGCACCTGGCCCACAAGCTCTTTGTCTTAGGTTTTTCTTAGGGCCATTCTACCAGTACTTTTGTTGCTGTATCTGGTGCCTCTTTGCTACCTTCTCTCTCTGCTTTCTCTGGTCTTTTTTCTTCGTTTCTTTTACAGATATGCAAACCTTCACAAAACAATACCCAGTAAAACCCCTCTGCTCACATGTGTCTTGCAGGTGGCTTTGCTTTGGGCAGAGGCTACTACTGTCTCAGCTATCTAGTTCCATCAAGGAACTTAACTGCTTCAATTATCCCAAATGAAGGGCTGCACCTGTCAGTTACACCTACCAGTTTCAATAAGATTTAATGCAACCAACAACACTATTCTTCTGCCACTGCTGGGCATTCAATGACCCTGTCTTCTCATGACCATGCCTCTAATCCTGCTTGGCTGCTATGTGAATGTCTTCAGTTGGTGCCCATCTGCTGCCTGATCATGCACTTTCAATGCAGAGCAGTGTTATAATACATAAATAATACATAAATAATACAGCACCACAGTAGAAAAAAAACAATACTGCTAGGTTACCAAGATACCAAGTATTCTTGCCTTATTTTCTACATCAAGAAATTGATTTTAACCCAGTATTACTTTAATATCTTTTATAGATACCAAAGTACATAATGCAATATGGACCTGATCCATAGTCCATTGATGTTAATGGGAGTCTTTCCATGCACTTCAATGGACTTTCGATCGGGCCTTATCTGAACATTTCCAGTCTCTCCCTTCCTCCTCTCCCTCCTATCTCTCTGGACTTCATAGAATCATAGAATAACAGAGTTGGAAGGGACCTCTGGAGGCCATCTAGTCCAATCCCCTGCCCAGAGAAGGACCAATCCCAACTAAATCATCCCAGCCAGGGCTTTGTCAAGCCTGACCTTAAAAACTTCCAAGGAAGGAGATTCCACCACCTCCCTAGGTAAAAGGACTTGTCTACACTGCCCCACAGTTTGGACTATGGGGCAGGGGGTGTGAATGGCAGTGTATACCAAAGTGCTGTGCTATAATTCCCCCGTGTGCCGCTGTGGGCAAGAACTAAAAGGTTGCTAGTCTGTAGGAACGTAGTCCTGTTTAAACAGGATGACATTTCATGAAAACTAGCACCTTTTCAGTTCATGCCCACAGCATCCACATGGAGGAGTTATAATGCAGCACTTTGGTACGTACTGCTATTGACACCCCTGCAGTCCAAACTGCAGGATAATATAGACATGGCTTCTCGCTCTCTGTCTGATTCCACAACACTGTGCTGCTTCATTATTATAAGCTAGGACAGATATTTGGTTTTAACTCTGCACTGGAGACAGAGGCAATCTCAAGTCTATTAAAATTCAGAATCAAAATATGCCTATAGTAAATCTGCATCTAGGATCTTATGAAGTCCATCAGTTTTGACTGATGTGTTTTGAAAAGCACACTTGTTTTTCACAGAACATGGGGTATTTTGAGGTTCAAAACAAAAAAAAAATGTAAAACTGTAATCGTTAAGTGAGTCAAAGAGGGTACCTGATAATTTCACACTGGATAAAGAAAAGGAGGACTTGTGGCACCTTAGAGACTAACAAATTTATTTGAGCATAAGCTTTTGTGAGCTACAGCTCACTTCATCAGATGCATACAATGAAAAACACAGTGGGGAGATTTTATATACACAGAGAACATGAAACATATGGTAACACCCATTGTTTCATGTTCTCTGTGTAGATAAAATCTCCCTACTGTATCTTCCACCGCATGCATCTGATGAAGTGAGCTGTAGCTCACAAAAGCTTATGCTCAAATAAATGTGTTAGTCTCTAAGGTGCCACAAGTCCTCCTTTTCTTTTTGTTGATACAGACTAACATGGCTGCTACTCTGAAACCTGGATAAAGAAAATCAATGACTGATAGTGATTTGGATGAGATATCACTTTTAGTGGGAGAAATTATTATTTGCTGTAGATGTGATTAGAAATAAAGTCTCAGAAAGTCTCTACCACCACTACTACCAACAAGCATAATTTAAGTGAATTTGGATATTTTTTTAAGGTATTTCAACAAGATTCGTGGTCTGAATTTTAAAAAAAATAAACTTCTGGAGCCTAAACTTTAAGAATACTAAATACTTTTAACTATATAAAAACTCTCAAATTTAAAATTCAAGAGTTATCAACATAGAGAACACAGGAGCCCCGAGTCAACAAAAATCAGAGACACTATGACTCCTTATATTTTTATCACACAGGTCTATTGATGGGATACTCTACTGAAAAAAAGTAATACCTCAATAAACAGCTTTAGTTAGAAAATTATGGTCCAAGGAGAAATATTGACAGTCTGAGAAGGAACACTAGAGATTAGAAAGACAAATTAGTGGCTGACAGGAAAAAAATGAGTAGAGATGAGTCTCTGGGAGGATGCTTTGGGTTTCAGAAATGAGGACAAGAGAAAGGAAAACACGGTGTGGTGGTATTGGTCAGCAAACTTTTGAAATACATTTGTGTGCGAGCAGAACTGCATGACACCGTGGATTAATGTATAGTGTATTCTGGGACCATAGCTTCACCTCCTGAAATAAAACTGAAGTAGAAACATATGTGGTAGTTTCATCCATAGAACAAACCCCAGAAGTCTAAGCATTCTAAGCAGAACTCTAAGCTACTGGTAATTTTTTTATCTGCTCTGTTGTAATGCAAGGCTTCTCTGCTCTTTGCACCTGCATGTAAGGGAAGCTGGCAAAATCAAGTCAATTTGCTGCTGATTCATACAGTCGAACATGTGTTACTGGGAAATCACGTAGAAGGGGAAGTTGATGGGAATAGAAGAACTAAAGAGGAGGCAAGAAGAAAGAAAATGGATACAAAATCTGAAGAAAGCCAGAGGAAAAGAGAACAGAATTAAAGTGGTAGGCCCTAAAGATTTGGAGTCACTGATTAAGGCTTTTTTTTCACTGTTGGCTTCTGTGTTCCTGCATTTTGTCCCCTGATACTGCCTGTGTTCAGTTGAGCTCATTACCAGGATGACTGTATGAATATCTGATGTGTTATCACAACATGGATTCATGACATTCCCATTCCCATCCCCACCCACCAATCAATTCTGCAGCAGCATGGCTGGACACAGTCCTATGTGAAGGGATGCCATTATCTTAAATGGTAATTGGCAGAATTTTTCCTGATCCCATTTACCGCACCAAACCTCATTCATATTAAAAGTTTAAATTTCTTTTGGGACATAGGAAATGCTTTACTGAAAAAGATCAATGGTCCATTTAGTCCAGCACTCTGTCTCTGACAATGGCTAGTTCCTGATGTTTCAAGGGAAAGTTTATTAACTCCACAATGAATGTGTTTTGAGAAGTACCATACCATGGGGGAAATTTCTTACCAACCACAGCTGGTGATTAGCTCATGCCTTGAAGCAAGAGGCGATTATTGTTTTATGCTAGGCAGTGTAACTAGACATGCTGCTTTTACAAGACTTTGATAAATGAGTATTGCAAAAAAAAAAATCTAACTCTTTCAGTCTGTTTGCCCATCAATTATATTATTGTTAATATTACTCAAATTTAGATACTGTA
The DNA here is from genome assembly GCF_965140295.1 of Lepidochelys olivacea. Classification (NCBI taxonomy): domain Eukaryota; kingdom Metazoa; phylum Chordata; order Testudines; family Cheloniidae; genus Lepidochelys; species Lepidochelys olivacea. The sequence goes on along the minus strand of NC_140411.1, from coordinate 67,715,268 downwards.
TTAGATATTACTTTGCAGAGATTTTAGGATTTTACCTCTTGCTGACCCCTCCTCTAGACTCAGAACCCCCAGACCAAGATTTTAAGAGGTGAATGGGTTTTGGGTGCCTCAAACTTTTGGGCACATTTTTGAGACACATTAATGATGCTAGCCTTTCAAACAGTGGGAGCTCAACATTTTATGAACATCAAGCTTCTCTAAGGTATCTCAAGTTGGGCACTGAAAATCACCAAACATATTTGGATCTTTAAGTAGATATTCATTCATCTCATTTTACTACTAAGCTTTTGGTCTTTGTGTTCAAAAATTGAAGTGGGAAAGGCCTGATGCTCATTTATATTAAACTTGGACATGGATGGAGCAGTGTAGAGGGGACTTAGCCTCAATGAGAATCAGGCCTAAAATGTTTAACGTTCTTGATTTAATATTATCTGTTTGGGTTTTAATTAAGAGTTAAAAATGAACACCAGAATGTCCACAGTGGGAACTGCTACCGGAATCCACCTCCCTTTTAAAGACTGAAATGCTTGTTTTGAAATTGAAACCATTTGTGAAAGTCAGCCACCCTTCACCTGCCACTCCAACTGCTTTTAATATTTTTCTCCTTTTCTCTTAAAACTAAACTGAGAGGATTTAATATATCCTAATCAAGTTTAAAATACTATGGGAGAAGGCTTTTTGGAAGCTGCAGAAGGACAAGCAATTCATTTTCACCAGAGGCTGAGCATTGCAAATTGCGTTCTGGCATAAAATCAAACTGTGATAGGCTCCAGTAAAGAAAAATATGGATGATGCAATGTCACAAAGAAGCCCACCTCCTATGTTATCTGGAGAAAGAAATGGAACCTCGGTGCAGGCTAACTCCTGAAGGGGAGCAAGCAGCGAAGTGAGGAGTGTAATGAAGGACAGAGCTCCCAGTTCAGGCTTGGCACTGCTACAGTTAAAGGAAGTACATGAAGAATGCTTAAACAGAGTTCAGCGGTGTGTTCTGAAAAATTCAGCATGGCTTAATGGCACAATCTTCACTGTAGTTACTGCAGTCAATGTAAAACCTTAGGCCTCTGTTCCTAAGAAGCCTTCTGCCTCAGAAGCTGCTCGGTGCCTGGGGGATGAGCTCAGAAGAGGAACTGTGGCTGAATGTGTGTGCGTGTATGAACTATCAAAAGCTGCCTTGCCTGCAAATAGAAGGCCTGATCCTGAGCAGCTGCAAGTCCCGTTGATTTAGCCAGCTTTGATCATTAGCTCACCTTGGACCAAATTCAGATTTTAGATGCAGTCCTGAGCAAGGAGTTGTGTGTAAACTGCCCCACTCTATGAGTGGCTCCTGGGGACATATCCAGAAGCACAATCCCTCCCCTGGTTCCTGCTTGTACCCAGTGAGGGGACTGTAATTTATTGCTGGTATATACTAGCAGGAAATTGCTGCTTTCCCCACACTTGTTCAGCTGTGCTAGCCAGTGAGTGAAGCGGGAGGAAACAGGTTTGGAGCCAGGCTCCACCCATTCCATACCCCTGCTCCAGGGTGAAAGTAAGCAGACATATAGCACCTGCCTATTCCTACACACCTGAACCCAGGGCCTGGGCAGGGCGGGCTCCAGGCACCAGCGAAGGAAGCAGGTGCTGGGGCCGGGCAATAGAAAGCGGCGGCACTCTGTCATCGGGGCAACACATCCGGGTCTTCGGCAGAGGGCCCTGCAGTCCCTCTCTTCCTCTTCGGTGGCACTTCAGCGGCAGCTCAACCAGGCTTGTTTTTTTCTTTTCTTCCTTTGCCGCTTGGGGTGGCAAAAAAGCTGGAACCAGCCCTGGGCCTGGGTACCCTGTGCAATAGCTTAAGGGAAGTTATATCCCTTCGCACCCTTGTGTGGCATGAAATCCTAGTCACGCTCTAGCCCTGCATTGTCATCATTTAGAAAATTTGGCTCAAAATACATTCTGCAAAACCGCGTTTCAAATGGATGAAAAAGTTGCTTGAGCCTCCCCCTCACTTAGAAAATGCAGCCTTGTAAGCAGAGTCACAACCATTTCTTTTTACTTTTTCAAATTCCCGTCCATCCTAGTATTGTTATGTGTAAGGAAAAAAAGGCCAATTTGCCCTTAAAGTCTTGTATGGCTTTTTTTTTTTCTATGCAGCAAAGACATTATAACAAGAAATTTGGGGATGCGGGGTAAGGTGGGGTTCAGCATGGAATGCATTTCAAAAATGTGATTAAACCTTACCTGGAAAACTTACCTGCTAAAGTGTTTATTTTGTAGAAAATACCAGTTACCCTTCCTGTTTCTTTTGATTTGCAAAAAAAATCTCTCTCACAGCTAGAGCTATTGAACTCAACCAGTTGGTATTTACAGAAATCATTGAGAGTTAAACCCATTCGTTTTTTCATTGCAATATTAATAGAAATACTTTTCTTCTGACATTGAACGTCTTGTATTGAAAAAGTTATTTTGTAGTAACTAAAGAGGAGGCATCCCTGCTAGCATAAGATTGTGGACCCAGGGTGGGACGCTCGTTTCCAGATGCAGTGTAGACCAGGGGCAATGGGTAGAGCCCTGCGCAGATACAAAAACGTGGATCTGCGTCCTCCAGGATCAACCCGCTATCTGCTAGTTGTCTTTTACCTGTAACCTCATCTGCCGCAGCAAGCTGTCTCACAATGGCTAGCGAGGGGGAGGGGCAGAGTCTTGTAGGGTGCGGACTAGCATAAGGGCAGTGCAAGGGCGGGGTTTGAAGGAGAAGGAGCAGTGCGGAGGGGAGGGCTGGGGGGGACGGGCATCACATCATCTGCTGCTTCCGGTGGCTCACGAGCGATGGCATACAGCAGCAGCAGCGCATATTGCATCACAGTGGGGCATGGGGTGGGGCGCCCTGCTGCCCAAGAGCCGGCGGGCTGGGCCTGGGAGTGTGACCAGTGCTGTCAGGTTGGGCCATGGTGGGGACACTGGTGCTGTCCGAGAAGCACAAGCTGTTGGACAGGAAGCAGCGCGGCAAGTGGGTGCTGGACAACCCTGACTCTGACCTGCCACCCAGCCCCAGCCATTGGCTGCTGGCCATTACCCCTGAGCGTGCTGCACCCCCTGGGCTGCGCGAACTGGATTCCGCAGGCCAGGCACTGCTGGTGAGTAAAGCCCTGCACAGTTGTACCTGCATCCGATCCACTATCTGCAAAAATGGTCAGCGGATATGAAGTGGATATCTGCAGATTTTCAGGGCTCTAGTGACAGACTCTTCCTAAAAGTGTGTGTGTGTGGGGGGAGGCACGAGGCCCTGCCCCCTCCAGAGCCCCACCCCTACCCCTCCTCTTCCCCTTGAGGCCCCGCTCCCCATCCAAGCCAGAAGCCAGAGCTTGGGCCCCTCCATCTGCCCCAGGTGGGGGCCCTGAGATCAGTGTCCCTGCCACTGTTCCCTCTAAGCTGTGCACTTGTGCATGCGCACACAGATCCTAAACCCCGCACACATGATGAAACACCGCGCACACAAAAAATGAAATACTACATCGGAGCCAGGCCGAAATATCATTTACGGGCGACTTTTGACATTGTTCACCCTCCATCTGTCAACACAGCCAGATTCTACTAGCTGGCAAGAGAGGAAAAGGGAAAGGAGGGCAATGAATTGTACCCCTCCCCGCCAGCATTTTGAACGTGGAACCTTGATCATGTCAGGATGGTCAGGACCCACACATCTCCTTGTAGTCTGTTCATTTGGCTGTGTACAAACTCAAGTACGTGCGAATAAGTCAAAATGCCTGGCTGTAGTTGTTAAGGAACTGCAAACATTTCCCAGAAATGAACAAAGTTAAGTGTTGTTTTTGTGATTGAAATCTTTCAAAGGCATTGAACTTCATATATTTACTCGTGATGTTTTACCATTTTCCCACAGTTTTTTTGCCGCAAATGTATGGACGTGATCGAAGCTATGCACAAACTTCCGGTATCCTGATCTAAATGATCTCCCATTTGCCCTTTTGTCGAGTCACACTGTTAAGCGCATTGAAATAGTAGCCATATAATAAAAGTATTAATGTTAAATAAACCAATCTGGTAAAAAATCAATCCCAAAATGTCACTGTCTAGAGGTCTAAAGCGTAAAAGAACAGTGACTTCATTTAAATCTGGATGGCTGTATGAGACTATAGAGACGGTTACACCGAAGTCACATAGTGTAATGCTTGTTAAACTTTGTGAAATATTCACATATGATGAGGACAACAGAGTGGTTTGTGTATATTGTTGAGATGCCAGAGCTTCGGAAGAATTTTCAAAAGGAAGAATGTGGAACGATGGATGGAAGTTGGATTTCTTAATGCGTCATCTGTCAACTAAGTCTCGTATAGATGGTGTAACAAGACTTAGAAACAAAAACCCTTCCTTTCGGAGCAGATTGCTTAGCATGATTCTTGAAAGTCCAGCTGAAAAGCAGAGGAGGCAAATTAATGTTGAATGCAAGCGCTCAAACCCAGAAGAAATCAAGGTACTTATTGACAGTGTGTTGTTAGCTATTAAAATGAACAGCTCAGTGCTTTCTGTTCAGGATATTAATGACCATATGGAAAAGTATGTGCGCATACCAGCAAGCTGGAGAAGTCAAAATTTTGAATCTCTTGAAATTATCAACTGCATTGTCCAAAATGACCTCATGCATAAAATAGCATCGGCAATGTTTCATACTCTAGCTGTTGATGAAAGCACTGATATATCCATTAACAGATACTTGATACTCTACTTTAAATATGGATCCATAAATTCTGCAGACTATAAGCTTTGTTTGGTGGACTATTACGATTGCAAGAATGTGATGCTGTTTCAATAGTGTCTGCAATCAAAGATTTTTATAAAAAAGCACCAACTTGATCTAAAGAAAAGGGTGATGTTCACATCTGATGGTGCCTCCGTGATGTTGGGCAAACTCAATCGTGTGGCGGCTCAGCTGAAACGTGATATTCCACACTTAGTCCAGCAACATTGCATTGCACACCGGGAAGACCTGGGGATTTCCGATGCACGGAAAGAGGTCAAGCTGATAAGAGACATCAAAACCTTAATAAGAACTGTCTACACTGTGTTCTGTCAGTCATCCAGGAGAAAATGCAAATTTCAGGAAATAGGGGATGCTTCTGAATGTGAGTCAGTGGCTTTCAGGCCACTCAATGAAGTGTGCTGGTTATCTAGGCACTTTGCACTTTGAGCAATTATTCGCAACTCTATTTGAAAACCCTTATAAATTGACAGAATAGCATACTTATTAAATTGTCTTTATTATATGTTTATCAAAATCTTTTTGGACATGTGTATAGAGTGAAAGGTGAAAGTGGACACCAACGGGCAGAAACCTATGGACTGATAATGATCATGATTAATATGTGCTTGATATATGCTTGTGATTTGTCTATAAAAAAGATTTTAAACCGTAATGCTTAAAACTAACTTCTACTTCATGAAGAATGGTTAGATTTCCTTTTTCTAAGTATTTAAAAATGACATTTATACAATAACATGGTGTAAAACTATTATTATCACAAATTGCAAATTAAAACTTTTTAAATGTATAAGCATTTTACTCAGTTGGGTGCATTTGCCTCATGGCATACAAATTTGAACTCTGCTTCAAAAATTTGCGCAGAAGAAATTTTTTGTGCACACGGCCTGTCAAAAATGAGAAGGAACATTGGTCCCTGCCCCCTAGCCTCCCACCAAAGGCAGGTGGAGGGTCCACAGCTCCACACAGCTGCCTGTGCAGCTCTTATCCTAACCTGGCTCTGGCTTCCGTTTTGTCCTGGGGCCTTGGGGGCCAAAAAGCCACAGGTGGGCCATGGTAAGAGCTGCATGGGCAGCCATGGCAAGCCGCGGACCCTCTACCTGCTCTTGGCGGGGGGGCTGGGGACTTGAGACACGGGCCTGGGGCTGCTCTCAGACTCCCCCACATCGGGCAGGTGGAGGGTCTGTGGCTCCCTAGAGCTACCCGGTCTCCCTGAGCCGCTCTTATCCGGGCCAGGCTCCAGCTTTTGTTCTTGCCAGAAGGGTGGGCCTCTTGTGGAGGAGGATGGGCAAGGGCCGGGCCTGCGGTGAAAAGTGGGTGGGTCAGGACCATCCACTTTCAAAAGTGGGAGGTCCATGGCCCTTTGACACTCCCCAGTTCCAGTGCCCTGGTGTAAACATTCCCATTTTGGCCACATTTTGATACTGTTCTTGCCAACAGTAGAAAGATAGCATTGCTGAGAACCATAGATGTACCTTATAGAACTACCTTGGAAATAGAGATCTAGTAGTTAGGGTGTCTGTCTGGGAAGTAGAAGATCTGGAATCCATTAATGATTCCCTGTGTGAATGTGGGCAAGACATGTAATCTAGATTTGCTTCCTTTTCCCACCTGCAAAATGTTCATAATACTTCCCTACCTCACAAGGATGTTGTGAGGATAAAGTTAATTGATGACTGTGATGTGCTTAGACAGGTATGAGGGCCAGATAAATACCTACATAGACTGGCACAGGACTTTAGAATATATATTATAGCAGGAGGTTTTGTATCACATATGGCAACAAAGAGAGGATATAGTGGGAATTAGAGGCTGGAAATATGAGCAGGAAATACCAAAATAAGGTCCAGCTTGTTGAAGTTTGTAGAGAGCTGGAGTTTATACCTCAACCCGTGTAACTCTATTGATTTTAAAAGAGCTACACTGACATAAAACAGGAGTAACAGAAAGGTTAATTAGGCTTCAAAGTTAATATGTAACAGAGACTTCTCTACAGAATGACTCACCACCCTGTAAAGCCTACAAACCCTGTGAAAAGAGATGAGCCTTGGCCCCAATAAGGGATATTACCTCACCCATCGCCTCTCTAATAGCCGTATATGGGAAGTGAGGTAAGCCATAAAGGATTTTATAGACCAAAAGCCATCAGCACCTTGAATTTCATACAATATGTATGAATGGGTTCCACATTTAGACTTGAGAAATAAATGTGGAGTCCGTCACTCTGATTTCAAAAGAATTTGATTTTCATCTTTCCCAGATAATATTGCTGGCTTCTTCTCTTCAGCCTTCTCTTCCTGATGTTGGAAGAACAGTAGATTAGCTCTTTCCCCCTCATCTTGCCTTATGGGGGGGGGGGGTTGGCTGGAATGACCACAGCTAAAAGGATTGATTCCAATGACTGAAGGTTCTTCTTTTCCTATCCCCTCAATAAGTCTGGGGGTGGAACACAACTCTACTCTTTTTCTTGTGGAGAAGCAGTGGTAGGTACATACTGTTTTCCTGGCTTCTACCACAGGGTTCTGGCACCATCCACTTCCTTATCCCTATGGAGGGGATGAGTGCTGGAAGCATTTTTCATTCCCTTGACACATAGAATATATTTACACTGCAGCTGGGAGCATGCTTTTTTTGTACAGGTAGACAGACATGCGCTAGCTCTGCTCAAGCTAGCGTGCTAAAAATAGCAGTGTAGCCAAGGGTAGCCCCAGGTAGAATCTCGGGCTAGCCATCTGAATTCAAACCTTCCCAGACCTCCTGGCCCAACCTACCACTTGTGCAACCCTGCCTAAACTGCTCAAGCAGAGCTAGCATGTGTGTGTCTAGCTCAACAGTCCCCAAACTGTGAGGTACAACCCCCTAGGAGGGCACAGAGGAACATTTGAGGGGATGTCTTGGGGCCCAGGCCAGCCCCCCACGGGGGGTGAGGAGGGAGCGCCATCCAGTCCTGCTCTGTCTTTGCACCCGGTCATGGTCCAGGCTGCCAGCACAGCCGTGGCTCCAGTTCCGGCCATGGCCCCAGCCTTGGGCCCTCACCCTATATCCAGTGCTGTCCCTAGCCTCAGATCCCAGCTGTGACTTTGCTCCTGGCCCTGCTGCTGGCCATAGACCTGCTCCCAGCTATGGCCTCAGCCTCTGGCTCCCATCCCAGCCATGACTCCGGCCCCTGCCTCAGCCCCCAGCCCTGACCATGGCCCTGCTTCCAGCCATGGCCCCAAACATGCCCACCCCCCGCCAGTCCCAGCTTCTAATGATGACTGGGGTGGGGCACACACAGGGGCAAGGGTGTGGGGGAGGTAAAAAGTTTGAGAACCACTGGTCTAGCCAAACTGGGAAACATTCTCCCAGTTGTGGCTGGTAGCAGAGAGAAAAGGCCTAGTGGTTCAAGCATCTCTAGGTACTTTGTCAGAGGGGATAGTGCTCAGTGGCAGAGATAGAACCAGAATATTAGTGACAGTAGACTTGAATAGATGGGACATTTGAGAAAATAGTCTACATGGTGCCCATTCCCAGAGGCTGCTATTAAGAGGTTTCTTAACAAGACACACACATAGTCTGGAGGGCATTAAAATGAAAGAAGACAGTCTTCTGCCTCTAATAAAGATAATTCCATATTAAGGAAAATACAGATTGTATGTAACAATCATTTATTTACTATTCTTTCTCTCTTTATTCCTTCCCTAGCCCCCTGACAGCTTATGAAGTGTTTCTAGTAATGGTTTCCTGTGTAGAAGATCCCCATCGCATCAGCCTGCTATCAGTGCTTAAACCCCTGGAGCTCTGAACTGCATGATGATCTCACTTTGATCAGCCAGGTGCTGCCCTAGATAGCAGTCCCTCCCTGTGGGAACACCCTCATTTCTAATATAGGAATGCAACCTACTTCATTAACACCCACCCACATGTGTGCACACACTCACATACAGTTAGTTCTTCCCTTGCTGAAAGCAAGGCCTTCAGGAAATCCTCTCTCTGTCACTGAAGTATTCACATTTCTGTTTTGTTAAGCAGCCCTGTAGCAGGACAGCCTGTATTTGGGCTCATCAGTTGAAGTACCTACCTAGGATGACCCAGCTCTCTCTGTTATATAACCAGAAATGTTTTCTTTACTAAACAGTAACTGTCCTCAGATTTAACTTTAAACCAAATCAAACCAACCAAAAAAACCCTTGTGCCTTCTTGAGGACAACATTCTCAGCGGAGATAAATCTCAGCTGATATCTGAGCCATATATGGTATATTTATAAAAAAAAAATGTTAGGACTAAGAAAACCCCGTCTATATAGATATCATTAGGGCTTGTCTACATTTAAAAGCCTGAAGTGATGCCACATGCTTCAGGGATGCTGCTACCTACGCAATGGGAGGGCTTCTCCCATCAGCTTAGGTACTCCACTTATGCAGGAGGCAGTGGCTAGATTGACAGGAGAATTTTCCTGTCAACCTAGCACTGTCTATACTGGAGGTTAGGTTGGTGTAGGGGTGGATTTCTCACACCTCTGAGCTACGTAGTTATACCGACCTAACTTCCTAGTGTAGGCCAGGCCTTTTATAGCAGCACATAGAGCACTCTGTTGCAATGAAGCTTCATTCAGAAAGGCAAGTGTGCCAAGACAGCTATATTAGTGTGGCTCCTCAGCCAGGTTTGCGTAACATATATTCTGACACACTTTAATGATAGATTGACCCATCTGAATAGTCTTGAGCACCCGCAACTTTTATGGAAGTTAATGGGTATTGTGGAGACTCAGTATCCCAGGTTTTGGGTTAAGTGTCAGATTCACAGCTGATCCAACAGTCAACAAAAGGGCTGCAAAAATCCTTGTCTTAAGTAGAACATAGGTGGTGGATAGGCCTTGTGCTGCTGATCTGCTGGAGATGATCAAATTTCGCCCTACATTCTTAATGTTGTACAATACAAATCTCTGTGACAAAGCCAACTTTATTGTTTTGGTCATTTTCTTAAAGCTTGTTAGCTGCAAATTACTCTGGTTGAGCCATGAAGTGTGGTTATGGTTATGAACTATAAGTTATGTACAAAGATGTGTCAGTCCTGCCTTTCCTTCATTACACAAAGAAGTCCATTAAATTGAAGATAATATGGGCTTAATCCTGCTTCCTTTGATGTCAGTGAAGAAGAAGGATGCCCTTGTTGTTAATGAACTGCATGTGAACACCAAAGAGCTGGCTTCAGTGTCTGGTTCTCCCACAGATTTTCTGTGTGATCTATGGAAAGTCTCTTAACTGCCCAATCCCTCATCTATAAAATAAGGATAATAACACATCCTCTCTCTCACTGCTTTATCTATTTAGATTATACAACTTTCAGCACAAGGACTGTCCCTTCCCATGTGTTTTTGTACCTAGTAAAATGGGGTCCCAATCTCAGCTGCGGACTCAAGGGGGTAGTGCAATACAAAGGATAATAAGTATATTTATTAACTTCACTGGGAACAGGAGAAGGCCGTCTGTTAGACTGCATCTAGACTGACTGCCATTAAAATGTTTGGCAAGAGACACCACATAATATCAACAGTTATTCTAGAGTCAAGGTCTATGGCAAATCTTGTATCTCTGCGTGGCAAATGCTATCTATATAGCACTGTGCAGATAGTACAGTGGCTGACCCCACACATTGAACCTGGCTGAGTGGTCTTGTACGCCACCTTTGTATTCCCCCAGCTCCAGGGCTTTGCAGGCCAGTTCATTATATTTTTATCATTGGCTTCTACTGTACATGAAGCTTCTATTCTTAGGTACGTCGTATGTATTTCTGGTTTCTAAAAATTGCTCTGCAGTGCCTAGAAAGTGCTATTTATCTCTAGTCTTTGTCCGTCCTTCTAGCTACCATCTGCCTGTGTATTGTTTTGTTTCCAAGACAAAGGATAAACAAATGATCTTGTTTCTTCCACAACAGTTGTTTACAGGGGTTGATGTTCTAAAGCTGAACACTGAGGCCCTTGTGATGTGTGCACAGCTTGTCACTTGCTGCCAAATCTAACTGTAACTGTTCCTAAGAAAACTGAAACAAAATGAAATAAAAAAAAAATCACATCCACCTTAAAATACATTTTGAGGGTCAGATTTCCAAAAGAGACTAGAGAACCCACTGTATGTGTTAGTGCCATAAGTGGTCAATGTGCTCCCAATATTCCCCACTCCGTCCCGAGCAGGTTGAATGAGAGTGGGTGGGCAAGTACAGATAGTGGCTGGAACAGATAGTGGGCAAGTACAGATAGTGGCCTCCAGCCCAGATGTAGGTGCAGCTTTGAGCACACGTGGAAGATGTCGCAATTTGCTGTTGGTAAAACCAGCCCAGCAGCAAATTGTTACTCCCCCTACAGAGAAAGGAGAAAGCTGGGAGGGAATTGTACAGAGATATACTTCATTCTACGTGCTACTCCTAGGGCAATTCAACTGCCCAGTGCCTCATACACAAGATTTGTGGAAATCCCACAGTTTAGCTGTTCAAATCAGTATAATGTGTAATCTCTTTGGAGTGGGAACGCCACCCTCATATATTTGTGCAGTAAGGAGCCCTGATATCAGCTAGGACCGCTGAGTGCTATTGTAACATTGATGAATTGTTTATAATTACACTCTGAAAAATAATTGCACAATTTCATTATAACTGTGCAATATTGTGCAATGTAAATATGCAATACAAATATATGATGGATTGTATTTATTATTATTATTCCAGTTCTCAATTTTTTAATTGGTTTCCAAATGGAAGCAGTTGTAAAATCATCAGGATCAACATCTGCCCTGTGCTGACAGCCCTTTATTACTTCCTCCCCTCAATTTTAAAGCTACTGTGTGTTTTTGAGAAGATGTTTACCTTTCTTTGACTTACAAACAGTTCAAATGTACATTTTGCCCTTTTCTTCAAATAAACACTTCAGGGTTTTTTTTCCCCCCTGTTTATTTACAGTCTGTCTGCAATGCTGCAAATTATGGCTTACAAATTGTTCACATTACCAATGGCAATTTCAGCTCTGTCACTAGATGTACATGTTCAGCCTCAAATTACAAATTCATTACATTCCATCATCATGAAGGGTCAAAAAGTTCAACACAAACAGCCCCCAAAACAAAACAGCCTACACCCCCTGCACTAGTTCCTTTTGGTAAATTGATTTGTGGAGCACAATCAAGAAGACTTGCACAAGATGCAAGAGGAGACCTCCCTACTGAGATTATACTACTTAAGATGTAGCTCACCAAACTACACCAGTCATCTAAATTCACTACATTACACTTTTGATCCTCTTGGGTCACAGTACATTTTAGCCCAGTGTTATTCTCTAGAACCCAGTATAACAGGACTGTAGAAGTAAAGAGTGTGAGGCGTGGGTCCCCCATACTTTAGGCCCCCTTTACACTACATCAAACTGGTCAATGACCCAGTACCACATGGCTATGTAGCAACATAGTTAAATCACATTGCCATCTTGCAATGTAGATGAGACCTAACCACGGCTCTGTTCCTGCAAATGATAATGCATGGACTGACTGCTGCACCCACATGGAACTCCACTGAAAGCAACAGAGTAGGTGCAGCAGCCAGACCATGTGCTATCAGACACGATCAGGGCTCATATGCCCTAAACCCATCTGCAGATCTTAGACACGATTTGACACAGGTCTTTTCCCATGCTGAGGTTTTAATGAATCATTCATTGTTCACTTCTCGTGAAGCATTATAATACACTGTTAAACAGTTGTTGCTCAATTTCACCCCATAAGAGGTTGCACTTCAGCATTGCATGAAGTGATCCTTGTTTATAGTAGGTTTCAGAGTAGCAGCCGTGTTAGTCTGTATTCGCAAAAAGAAAAGGAGGACTTGTGGCACCTTAGAGACTAACCAATTTATTTGAGCATAAGCTTTCGTGAGCTACAGATCACTGCATCGGATGCATTCAGTGGAAAATACAGTGAGGAGATTTATATACATACAGAACATGAAAAAGTGGGTGTTATCATACACACTGTAAGGAGAGTGATCACTTCAGATGAGCTATTATGAGCAGGAGAGCGGGGGGGGAGGAGAAAACTTTTTGTAGTAATAATCAAGGTGGGCCATTTCCAGCAGTTAACAGGAATGTCTGGACCAGTCCACACAAGAGATCCACTTCCTGGACACTACGCTGCTAATAAGCGATGGTCACATAAACACCACCCTATACCGGAAACCTACTGACCGCTATTCCTACCTACATGCCTCCAGCTTTCACCCAGACCACACCACACGATCCATCGTCTACAGCCAAGCTCTATGATACAACTGCATTTGCTCCAACCCCTCAGACAGAGACAAACACCTACAAGATCTCTATCAAGCATTCTTACAACTACAATACCCATCTGCTGAAGTGAAGAAACAAATTGAAGGAGCCAGAAGAGTACCCAGAAGTCACCTACTACAGGACAGGCCCAACAAAGATAATAACAGAACACCACTAGCCATCACCTTCAACCCCCAACTAAAACCCCTCCAACGCATCATCAAGGATCGACAACCTACCCTAAAGGACGACCCATCACTCTCACAGATCTTGGGAGACAGGCCAGTCCTTGCCTACAGACAGCCCCCCAACCTGAAGCAAATACTCACCAGCAACCACACACCACACAATAGAACCACTAACCCAGGAACCTATCCTTGCAACAAACCCCTTTGCCAACTGTGCCCACATATCTATTCAGGGGACACCATCATAGGGCCTAATCACATCAGCCACACTGTCAGAGGCTCGTTCACCTGCACATCTACCAGTGTGATATATGCCATCATGTGCCAGCAATGCTCTTCTGCCAAGCACATTGGTCAAACTGGACAGTCTCTACGTAAAAGAATAAATGGACACAAATCAGATGTCAAGAATTATAACATTCATAAACCAGTCGGAAAACACTTCAATCTCTCTGGTCACTCGATTACAGACCTAAAGGTTGCAATATTACAACAAAAAGACTTCAAAAACAGACTCCAAGGAGAGACTGCTGAATTGGAATTAATTTGCAAACTGGATACAATTAACTTAGGCTTGAAGAGAGACTGGGAGTGGATGTGTCATTACGCAAAGTAAAACTATTTCCCCATGTTTATTTCCCCCCTCCCACCTCCCACTGTTCCTCAGATGTTCCTGTTAACTGCTGGAAATGGCCCACCTTGATTATTACTACAAAAAGTTTTCTCCCCACCCCCCTCCCGTTCTCCTGCTGGTAATAGCTCATCTTAAGTGATCACTCTCCTTACAGTGTGTATGATAACATCCATTTTTTCATGTTCTGTGTGTATATAAATCTCCTCACTGTATTTTCCACTGAATGCATCCAATGAAGTGAGCTGTAGCTCATGAAAGCTTATGCTCAAATAAATTGGTTAGTCTCTAAGGTGCCACTAGTACTCCTTTTCTTTTTTGTTTATAGTATGTATTAATGCTTCTAGAAAGAGAGAGACTAGGTGAAATCCTGGCCCCATTCAAGTCAAGAGTAAAACTTCCATTAAGTTTAGTGGGGGCAGGATTCTACCCGCTATGTGCAGGTAAAATGATTATCATGTTATGATTATAACAAAATTGATGATTACAAATCCTGAATTCCTTATTTATTTGGTTTGAAGCCTAAGTAATTGTATAGTAAAACTAAGTAGTTCAGAATGTATCCTAAAAATAGTTAGAAAAATATAATAGCTTGCATTTACATATATCCTGTTTGGTCCATAACAACCACCTACTAGAAGAGGAAGGAGGGGAAAAGTAACAATTTATTTTCTTTCCTCTGCTCTGAGAGAAACAGGGAGATTCGCATATATGCACACACAGCTCATTGGGCTAATTTTCTTACAGCAGTCATTTGTTAACCAGACATTCCCATTCTTGTTTGCAGTGTGTGAGAGCACACTCCTACAGGACATTTTTAAAAGTCAAATAGGCCTGGTGGACTTGCTGATAGCACTGAACACAAGCAGGCAGGAGAGCTTCATTTGGGAATAACTCCAGAAATTCTTCTCCACAAGACAAAGGAACCTAGGATTGCCACAATTAATAATTTCTACCCACAGCGATATGTGGAATGGATGAACAACAAATCATTTTCTTCTTCTTTGGTTGGTGTTTGAAGCTAAATACCAGGACATAAGCTACTGCCAGTTTTAATAGTTTTGATTTAGCTTTTGTCCCACCACACACTGAAAAATGTATACACGTTCCTCAGCTGTGCTTTCCGATGCTGGGTGTCACGGCAGAAGTATTTCCTGTTCACTGAAATGTGGAGAACTAGGGTGCTGCTTATCCAAAGATGTTGATGCTTCTGCCCCACAACAGCCTAATTCTGCTACCTCTAATCACTTGTCTATGGCACAAATAAGTGTTTGCATAAACATTCTGACCATGGTTTGCAGGAAGAGGTGTAGAATTTGCTCTGGTAGGGCACTGAAGAGTGAAACCAACATCTTTACCTCTTGACCCTTGTCCTCTACCATCCTGACCTTTGAGTCCCTCCTTAAAACTTACTTCTACTGTAATTCATACAGAAAACTACCTTCCGAAAATGGCAAAGGAAGTGGTGACTTGAAACTGCTAAGATTTCTGCTGCTGACAAGCTATAAATTGTGCACATGGCTAGTCTATGCTACAACATCTTATTGTTATCTCTTCCTCATAGGATCCCACATTTGGATATTTGTTATCCACGTGCAATGTCATATCTTATAAATTGCAAGGTCCTTAGAGCAGAGATTGTCATTTGCCTTATGGACCAGAGCATGATATGCAGAATAAGTCCTTACTTCAGAAATGGGCCTCTTTGTTCAGTAAAGTATATACAGCAGGAGTCAGGGTATCACAATCTGGCCTTATATTTACAGTGTCTAGCCTAAACTTGGCTAATGCCTCCAGGTCCTATGCAATATAATTGTTTAAAAAAAAAAAAAAAAGATCTCACAGAAAGTCAGTGAAACTTGTGCTCCTGAAATTTGTGTATCCTTCCCCAGGCAGAATTGTGGGCTAAAAGCTGAATTCAGATAGCAGTCTTGGCAAAACAAAGTCTTACTACTTCTCTAGTAGGCAATGGCCAGCGTGATTCCATTGCTCCTATTGGTGAGCAGTTACTCACATGATAGTCGTAATGGCTCACCAGCAAGACTAACGAGTCACAATTTAGCCCAGGGAAACACTGCTTTTCTTTAACTTTTTCTCCTGTAAGATTTCCACTCCCTCATGCCTCATCACATGTTTCGGTCCACTTATAATACACTGTCCCATGAGCTATCCAATCAGTCATAACTTAACACAATCTGTATTAAAACAACAAAGTAGAATGCAATACTCCAGGAATGGTTTCATCCCTTAAACTATAGCATTCATTTAACACAGCATAAGGCTAATAGAAGTGGAATAACATGTTTATTTTCTTTTTGTGGAACTTTTGCAAAAAATCTGAAATTGCAGTAATCCAAGAATTCTAGAGAGAGCATTTGGGACCAAACTGATGTGAGCCTGAGTAAAGTCAATGCTGCTGGTGGTGATGGATAATGGGGAAAAATCCAGGTCTCTTGGGCACTCAAGGGTTATTTTTCAGGATGCAATTCTATTTACACTCTCCTCTACCTAGCAAGTAAGGTCGCTAGAGGTATTTTTCTTTGACTTTAGCTGGCATCTTTATCCATTAAACTTGTCTGTAGTAGTACATCCTGTAGGAGAACGATAAACATGATGTTTTTGGAATTGGTGATCTAAAATGGGAGCAGAGAGGGTGCGAGATTCTGAGTAGCCTGTTTCTCTCTCTCTCTCTCTCTACACACACACACACACACACACACACACACACACACACACACAGATGCATCTGAAGAAGTGGTTTTTTACCCATGAAAGCTTATGTTTAAATAAATCTGTTAGTCTTTAAGGTGCCACCAGACTCCTTGTTGTTTTTGTGGATACAGACTAACATGGCCACCCCCGATACCGTTTCTGTCTCAGTCACTACAACAGTGCACTAGCTCAATAGAATGGTCTGGTAGAGCTGTGGAATGTTTCTGGATATTCATACAAGTGGTTGCATGTTCAAATGCTATATAATCTGCTTAAAAAAGTGGTAAAAATTGGGAGCTTAACAGTATGGTCTTGTTTATGGTGCAAAAGGTCCTAGGTTCAAATAATGGTGCAGCCTTTGCAATGGAAGTCGAAAATTAAATATGGCATGAGTTATGCAGGAGATTAGACTGGGCAAGAAAATGTTCACTTATGGCCTTAATAATCCATTAATCTTATATTTATGATGCATTACCACTACATTTACCATGACTGATGCTTGCAGACCTATCTAGGCTGCTGGCCCTCTTTGTCCTTTGTCATGCCTACTGCCTATGTTCCATTGTCAGGCCACATTTTTAGCTTCAGTCCACATGGACTTGCCTCTCCTCTCCCCACATATTTCACTTTTAGTTTTGGGATTTCAGAATGCACAAATTCACAGGGAAACTCAGTTTAACATACAGAATTTTACCTAGCATTATGTTGGGTATTTATTTATGTACGTATGTTGAGATAAGTGGTGTAGCTTTTCAATCACTGGGTCAATGACGTGTCACTGCTATGCTATAAATATTAAATAGTGATGGTGCCAAGATGGAGTTCTGTAGTAGCCCGTTGCTCAATAGGTCTGCTGGTCTATTCCATTAGATGTACATGAAACTTGTGACATGTGAGCATGACAGTCAGTAGGCACAGTGTTGCTCTGAAACACAATATTTTCAACACTTTCTGAAGCTGAACATCCCACCAAGCCGTATCCTATGCCAAGGACAGGTCCACAAAGGCCATTGCTGTTTTGAGACTGCTTTGGTAGCCAGCTTATATGTGGATTGTCAGTGTAACTACCTGACCAAAAGTGCTTTGCCCCAGTTTGAACACATAATGCTCTTTAGTGATGTAACCCTCAAAGATGGCTGTAAGTCTCTAGGAGTAGCTCTAGAAGAACTTGTATGTTATGCATAGCAATGATATTATCCGGTATT
This sequence comes from Lepidochelys olivacea, assembly GCF_965140295.1. Lineage (NCBI taxonomy): Eukaryota > Metazoa > Chordata > Testudines > Cheloniidae > Lepidochelys > Lepidochelys olivacea. The sequence continues at coordinate 67,697,491 of NC_140411.1, read as the reverse complement.
TTTTTAGATCATCAGATGCTTTCCCTGGTTTCAGGATGGCAGTGACCTTTGCATGTTGCCATACCTTGGTCATTTGGCTAAAGGTGTTCCCATTGGTAAAGAAGCACATCAGCTAGTCATGGCAATGCTGACCTACATCAGAACACTGAGGAACAATGAATAAGATGACTCCATGAATAAAAATCACCATATTTATTCACTAAAAATATTCACTAATCACATTTTTAAATGAATCAGCCAACTCTGGTACACTGAGATAATTAACCCTTTTAGGTGGCTAAGGGTACCAATTTGCAAACTTTGCAAACCCCATCTTACAGAGGGACTAAGTTCTAAATTAAAAAAAAAAACACATTAGAACACCAAGGAACGAAATAAATCTCTCCAATTGTAATTAGTGCATTTATTGAAAAGTAAAGCTGAGGTTAATCCACCCCTACTATGCTTTTGCCAAACAAAACAGCAAGAAGGCAAGACATAGCTCGGGGGGGGGGGGGTAAGCTGATTGACCTAATGGTCACTCTTTCATTATTATTTCAGCTCAGATGAATGTTCTTTATTTTGAAGCCTTTCCTGGTTTAGAATCCAGAGGTCGAAAGGTCACTTTTGATGAAAGAATCTTTGAACATCCATTATCAGCAGACCCTGAAAAGATTAAAACTGTCATTTCCAAAAGTACATATTGACAGAAAACTGCTATTTTTTAGTCTAATTTTGTTCTGAGAAAGTATTTAATACTACGCTATCCATCATGTAGATATAGAAGGCCTAAATATGAAAGATAATTTGAAAGCACTCAATGTTATGTCACCTACCAATTACACTATATTGAAGGCATGAGAAATGTCATATGTTCATATGTTGTTGCCATGCAGCAATATAAATCTGATGAGCAGTTTTTCCAGCATGCATTAATGTTTTCCTGTAGGAAATATTTCATCAGGATAACTGCTGTGATTATGCTGAGTTAAAAATATTGAAGCAAAATTTCCATCAAATGTGAAACAAGTTTAAAATGTAGTATTTTCATTAGAACTTACAATTAAAAGAAAACCCCCCATTCTGATCCTTTAGTGTTGCTCATGAGTAGGTCTAGATTCTACCCTTATAAAGTTATATATAAAATTTAAGAGACTCCCTCTATTATTGATCCAGTCAATTTCTTTCTTTTTTGGCCAGGAAGAGAATTACAAGGTAATGACCTGATTGTAACATCTTCATTCCTTTTGTCTTTTGTGGGCATAAACCAAATATGAAACCAGCTGAAATAGAATAACAAAAGCATGTGAGTACTATGTGAAGTGAGAAAACAAAAGAATAGGTATGAATTAAACAAATTAATCATTTATAACTACTTGAATAGAATCTCCACTAGGCCTTGAAGGGCGGCTCAGCACATGGAAAGGCCAGAGGAGCCTGTTGTGTCAAAGGAATATAGTTTGATTTTCTCTCAATGCTGAAAATGGTCTGGACAATTCTTAATTGAGGTAATAGAAGATTCACTTCAGATCATGTCTGGAAAGGTGGCTAAACCTTTCAGATTGTGTATCCCCAGGAAAGAAAAAATCCAAAGGGAGGAATTCCAAGATCCCAATAAAAGGACCATACAAAAAGTAGAATTCACTGTGGTCCAATAAATGAATTGCTATTAAATAATATACATACACTCTCATTATTATAGAGAGGGATTTTCAAAAGCACTCAACACCTCCCATGGTTTTCTTATGAGTTGCTGGGAATTGATCACTGTTGTACATCCACACACTTCATTTAGGTTCCTAAATGGGAACAGAGCTGTTTTAAAAATCGAGCCATTTATTTAGGTTTCTGAGGATATGTCTACACTGCAATATAAACCCAGGCTCTGACTCATGCCTGAGCCCAAACCACCTTTTGTCTGCACACAAATCTCTTGGACTCAGTCTTATACCCGGAGTCCTAGGAGCCTGCAAGGGTAGAGGGTATGAACTCGAATCAAGCCAGGACCCATGGTTCAAGCCTATAGCTTTGCCATGTAGACGTGGCCTTCTGGTCTCAGGTCCCGGGAGTCTGCCAAAACTATCCCACAATCCCATGTGCCCACTTCCTTTGTCCTCTCTCTCCCAAGAATTACCAGTTGATTCCAGGCAAATGGAAGCAACCTTCCTTGTTGTAGTTCAGTAACTTGATGAGTGAGCATTAAACCCTTCCATTTTATTGTGATCGCCAAGTTGCAAAGACACCTTCTGAGAACCTTCTGCATTTGCAATGGACCAGAAGAACTCCTTAGGAAAGTCCACAGCTTCATGGTCATGAGAACACATCCAGATTTTGGTTAGTCCTTGGTGCAAGGCCAACAAAAGAGTGGCTTTTAGTCAGAGAGCCTGGTTTGACCATTCAGACCAGCAAATAGTAAAGAAGCTGGCAGTGTTGGAAATTTAAAGGACAGGGAGCGGATTAAGTGGCTCAAGACCAACTACCTGGAAGCCAGAGACCAGAACTGTACCACAGGCAACTCACCATCATCATGCCCATTTTATGACGAGTTTGACTGAGTGCTGGGAACTGAGCTGAGTGCAGTGCACAATGACCTGGGATGACAACCTGCAGGCACCATGATGGGAACCAGCAGCAGGTGCCAAATGAGGCCAGCTACAGTGACTCTGCTATCGACACCGGTTCCAGAGGAGGCTTTGCCACAGGATCAGCTGAAGCACACCCCGGGGCTGCATCAGAAGAGCTCTTTGATGCCCATCCTGAGGAATGGCCCACCGTGGAACCCACAACAAAAATGGCAGAGGTGGAATCCACCCTGGAGCCTGGTAAGTTTCTGGCACCATTTTAATGTTTATTAATATGGGAATGGGAGGGATTTCTGTTCTATGAAGCAATGCAAAAGTTATTACAAGCCCCAGCAAGCAGCGTGTATACTTTAATGGTGATTGTATCCCAGCACCTTGGGGTCCCCCCTGCTGCCACCAACCATTTGGAATTCAAAATGGTGACTGGGAAATGCAAACATTTTTAAAAACCTTGAAAAGTGATTTTTTTACTGGAGAAGCACAGATTTTATTAGCGCATTCTTATTTGTTAAAAAAAGAGCAACCTTACATTGCCATCCCTGTTTGGTACATCCCTCTGAACCACTCAACACTGTAATGGACCTCCTGAAAACAGGGAACTGGGGGCAGGCGACCGGAGTGTGGAAATGTGTTCCAGTTACAGATCTAGGCCATTAACATAAATGTAGTCCATGTAGTGCATAAGTGACAAAATCATTTGTCCCAAATACGACTGGGGTTTAAAATTTTGTCCAGAAATGTGTTGGGGGGTGAGATAAAGAAGATGGAAGTGGAGTTCTGTGTGTTTGCACACAGTCATAACAAGCTAAACTATTTGGAAGCTAACACAGCATCCAGTGGATTCCCACATTAATTCTAACCCAGTCCTAGGTGCTGACAGCTACAAACTTGTCCTGAAGCAGGAACTCTACATAGGTAGTCACATTTTGGGGAAGGGCATATTTTCCAGGGCCAACTTGATAGCTGACCACCCCACTTCAGTCAGAGATGTGCTGTTCAGTCTATATACATTTGAATACTTTGGTAGCATACACTACTGGTTTCCCACTGTCAGCTTGGACTAACACCCCTCTTTGTTATTCTGGCATAACAAGAACTGTTATGTCCTCCAAAATGTGGGATACCTGAAATGATAGAAAAAGCTTTCATCGCATGAGCACTGACCATCTCCCGAAGCCAAATTGCTCTGCAATTTTTTTTTAAAGCAGCTGTGATTTTTAACTTACTCTTGTCTCTGCACTTCTTTTCCTGTGTCCAGGGAGTTTCTGTGGTCTGAAACATTCCTCTCATAATATATTGAAGTTTGGTTTTAAAAAGTAACATTTTATGTCCTTGAAATTCCACAAGGATTGTTTCTGTGCTCTGGCACTGTTCTATTTGAGACAATACCCCTCTGTGTCTTGTCCTATTCCAGGCCCCACAATCTCTACAGGCCGCAGTACCTCCACAGCTTGCCCACAGTGCAGACAACGCCTGGGTCAATGCACTTTCATGGACTCTTACAAAAAGAAGTGTTTCCGTGATTAAATTATGGTTGAAGTTCTGGACAGGGCCAGCAAGCGAGTCCCAAACCACAAACCAAAGACAGAGTTCAGCTAGAGGAAAGGCATGGTGAAAGGCAAGCAGGAAGGCTCAAGCTGGCTGCACAGCCTGGGCTGGGAACAGGTTTAAAGCAAGGGAGCAGGCATTTGCTTTGCACAAGAATGGTGGCTGAGGGAGGAGGACAGAGCTCAGTGGAAAGAACTGCTAGAGTGGTCACTACCACTAATGGCCACAAGAGCACTGTCTCCTACTGTACCCTCCGCACACAGCCTGTGTCCCCTCCAGGGTACCCTATCCTGCAGCCCAGGAGCAGCTTGGACAACTCCATAGCTGGGCAGCCAATGCAATCAGGCCTTCTGAATCGCTGGGCAGGGCAACTGCACCCTATGCAGTCCTCTATATTGAACCCCTCCTCTGTGAACACCTCCACCTCTCTCCGCTGGCACCAAGGGGGTAGCAAATGTGGAAGGAAGGGAAAGGAGAATGGGACAGTGCAGAGAACATGCACCAGGAGGGGGTTTCTGTCTTGTACAGTTTCACTGTATGCATTTGTTCATGAACTTTGTTTCTTTTTCTAAAGGGTTTGTTGTTACCTATTTTTTATTTTGGTAAGGACAACTGGCAACAGGTTAATGTACTTTTTATAAATAAATCTTTTCATTTGATTAAGAAAATTTACACAATGTGTATTTCAATTAGTAAAGACGTAAACATGATCAGGGACAATTGGGAAGTTGTATGCAAACACTATTTCTCAGTACAGTTATCTCCATCAATCCATACATCAATCACCTCTTTACATCAACCCACACTGTGAGCCAACCCTCCCTCCTCCCCCACTCCATCTGATGAGTGGTCAGGGCATTCATAAGTACATTGCATGGCAATCACCCCACTCCCACGAGTAATCAATCACCAGCCCCACCCAAGCACATTTATAAAGGTAGTATTATCCCTCTTCACTGGCCCATGCAAGTCCAGAGTGTTGGAGCACAAGGGATCCCTGACTTCCACTGTCCAGGTACATCCAGCTACAGCTGTGGTAGGTGAGCTTTCTGGCTGGTTCAGCAGTCCATCACTGTCACAGTTCCATTCAGGAGGAAATGGCTCACTCTTAGAGTCTGAAGAGCCTGGCAAGCCACAGTAATGCAGACTGCATTCATCATGCTGGAATACAAATGGGTCTGTAGACATCTCCAATGGGATTTCAATCTGCCAAACACACATTCAAGAACCATGCTACATCTGCTGAGAGTGCAATTAAACATTCTTTTGCCAGGGCCTGTGAGATCAGAGTATGGTTTCATAAGCCAAGGGTCTACATAGGGTCCCCCAGAATAGTGGGGAGGACAGTAACTCCTTTTATGACACTGACATTTGGTGAGAATAGTGTCCCAGACCGTCCATCAATGTAGACACCCAATCAATGAAAAACTATGGCATCATAAACTTTTCCACAGCTGCCTATGTTGTTGTTCATAAATCAGCCTCTGTGGTCCACAGGGGCCTGAATCTCAGTGCAGTAGTATGCTTTTCAGTTTATGTAGTCAAGTGCTCCTTATGGAGGGCAAACAGTGGACAGATGAGTCCCATCAACGGCCATGGGCGGAGTTTGGAAACTCCATTCTCTGAAAGCCAGATATTACTTCAGGAATATCTTTTATAGCTGCCACTTTGGGGTAAACCCCACAGCTGATTACCTCAGAAACCTTGAGCCACTACTTTACCCACAGTTGACTTTCCAACACCAAACTGATTGGCAACAGACCTATAGCAATCTGAGGTAACCAGTTTCCAGATAGTTATAACAACCTGTTTCTGGAACACCATGGCCACTATCATGTGTGTCTCTTTATACCAGTGGCTAGGGGCAAGCTGCTCATAGAGCTCCAGAAATGTAGCTTTCTTCATGTGAAAGTTCTGGACCCTGTGCTTGTCACCCCAGGTCTGGAAGACAAAATGGTCCCACCAGACTGTGCTAGTGATCTTGTTCACGAAGTGCCGGTCTAAGTAGGGGGAATCGGCAGCAATACCTACAATCATGAATAGCATCAGCCAGTTCAAGTCTAGCCGTGTCTGTGTCCTCCTCCTCCTCCTCCTGCTCTGTCATGAGGTCTATCAGGTACCTTTCATGCATCAGAAAACACTGCCAAAATATCCACCGGTGTCTCAAGGAAGCTCTGTCCATTTCCTGAAACAGGAGTGAAAGCACGAGAAAAGTTCTTCAAATGGTGCCTCCACTATTTTCCCCTCATTTCATTTCACCACCAAAAAAAAGAGCCAGAGTGGCCACATTTTGGGAGAGCTAGGAAGTCTGGGATATCGCTGGTCTGCATATTGCAGTGTGGTCGCCAGAGCCCAGGTTTAGGCCCATATTAAAAAAAAATCTTAATTTAGGGTTGGCAAACAGTGTTGAAACTCAAGGTATGTCTACACTGCAGTTAGACACCCGGGGCTGCCCCACACCAGCTGACTAAGGCTTGCAGGTCTAGGACTAAGAGGCTGTTTAATTGCAGTGTAGATATCTGGACTCAGGCTGCAGCCCAAGGTCAGGAACTCTCCGTCTTGCAGGGTCCAAGAGCCCAGACTCTAGCGCCAGCCTGAATCTCTACACTGCAATTAAACAGCCCCTTATTCGAGCCCAAGTTAGCTGGCATAAGCCAGCCCTGGGTTTTAAATTGCAGTGTAGACATACCCTCCAACCCTGGGTTCTAAAACCCAGGGTCCACTGACTCAAGTCCCACTAACCCTGGCTTTACATTGCAGTGTAGACATACCCTAAGTGGAAGCTCTTGGATGCTGAGGACTTTTCAAAAGCTGATCAATTATTATTATTCATATCGGGCCTCATTTTTAAGGGATTTGGGTGCCTAAAGATGCAGATAGGAGCCCAGTGGGATTTTCAAAAGCATCTAGGCCCCTAACTCCCACTGATGGAGCCCATTAGGCTCCTACTTTTATCTTGAGGCTCCTAAATACCTTTAAAAATCCATCCCATTCCACCATTACAGATTAATATATAAATACACACTTACCACTAGGTAATTACAACGTAAGAACTGTTTTGCCAGTAATCCATTGCCCTGCATTGGGTGTGGTGCAGATCACACCATGCCACCAACAGAACTTGGAGGCATTCCACATCAGGAAGGCAGAATACCTCCTGGAACTACCAGCTACACACCTCCCACACACCTACTACTAGGCTACTTCATGGAATGTAACTGACTCCCCATTTCACAGGCAGCCAGCTCCACTGAAGAAGGTAGAGCTATGTGCCTACACCCTCCCTGCTTCCTTTGGGGCAGCATGCCCCCTAGTGGCATAGAGCAGAACCAGTGTCAGGACTTTAACAGTTACAGGTTATATTTTCAGTGCTCATGTAATTACCTAAAATAACATTAAACAATAGGTTGTGATTCTTCTCTCACTTTTGCTGACTCTACATTGGGGTAACTCCATTGACTACCTTGGAATTGTTCCAGCAACAAACACCAGTTTAATTAAGAGTGGAATCAGGACCAATAATGTTTAATTTGAAAATAAATTAAAAGGAACGATCTAGTTCTTTCAAGACTTTCTGATTGGAATTTGAAATTTGGTCCCGGTAATATAATCATGCTGATGTTTTCAAAGTTGCTTATCTTCAGTTTAGTTGTTAATTAGCAACTGTATTGTGACAATTTCAAGGCAGTCATCATTTCCTTAATCAGCCCACTTCTCACTGTCCTTGCATTCTGGCACCTTGAACGTACTCTTGTCTGTGACGTTACTCTAGAGATCGCTAACCCCATGAAGACTTGGCTTTTCTGAAATGATTATTTTGCATCTTAATGCAGCCACTGGCAGAAGTGATAGCATCATTTTCTAATCATATCTCAAAACTTCTCTCCTTGTATCCACTTCCTTCCTTCCCTCCTCTTGCTCCCCCCATGAAGTTTTAAATTCTGAAGGTTAGACCAACAAAGGGATTTAGGCAAATAGCTGTCACTTTATGAGCATAAATCCAAAATTCAGATCCTAAAAAACCCTGTTCAGCACCTTGTGGGTGCCTAAGTTTCCATCAATAAAGTACTTTAAAAATCTTCCAGTGAGCATGTGAAAAGCTGCCTAAATCCTGATGGCTTGTGCCTATTTCACATCTAAACCCTGTTGGGAGCCTTAAATTAGGCATTCCACCTGCCTTGATCTGCCCTCAAACAAGACGCAGCCAGAGGATGAGCAGCCTCTCCTAATCTTTAGCCTTGCAGTTAAAGCATTCACCCAGGATGTGGGAGAGCCAGGTTCAAAATTCCTACTTAGCCTGATGTAGAGCAGGGATTTTAACCCACATCTCCCATCTCCTAAAACAATCCCCTCATCCCTTGGCCATGGGAAATTGTGGGGTGGGACTATCTCAATCTCTCCAGTGGAAACCCTTCCAAAAGTAGATTTGGGGCAGCTCACCCAACTCTCCGTGCCTCTGGTTTCCTATCCATAAAGTCAGGTTTCAGAGTAACAGCCGTGTTAGTCTGTATTCGCAAAAAGAAAAGGAGTACTTGTGGCACCTTAGAGACTAACCAATTTATTTGAGCATGAGCTTTCGTGAGCTACAGCTCACTTCATCAGATGCATACTGTGGAAACTGCAGCAGACTTTATATACACACAGAGAATATCAAACAATACCCCGTGGGAGGAGGGATCATAGTGCCTATCTTTCAGGGTTAATTCATTAACATGTATAATGTGCTTTCAACACCTTGAGGGGAAGGAACACTTTCAAAGCATTATTATTATTATTATTCTAACTGAGAGAAGAAGACAGGCCCCAGTGTTAAGTGATAAACCTAGCTTGGCAAATTCTGCTGAAAACCATGTTTTGTAAAACAGTATTTTGTAACTTAACTAAGGAATTCAGGCTCAGATCCTCAAAGGTATTTAGGCACCTAGCTCCCACTGAAATCAAGTGTAGTTAGGTACCTAAATACCTTTTAGGATCCAGGCATTAGTAACTGGGCATGAGGAAAACAAACAAACAATATACTATCCAGCACTAGGATAATTATTTAAATTGCTCTTGAAGGTTTCTTCACACATGCTATTTAATATCACATATTTCAACCCCATTGAATTAATATGTTCTGCAAATCTAGATGTATTATGCAGTAAATTTGTGATTCGTTTTAATGAGCTCCCTTTTCCGTTCGTCATTGATTTAGCAATGTGCAAGTGTGTGGTGCCTCTGCATAATTACAGGTGTCTGTTTCATTTTTACTAGACAAGTTATAATTAATATGTAAATTATTTTCTTCTTTGGTGGGAGAGAAGGATGTTGGGGTACTAAAGAGAAATGTATGAGCTATGGGACAGTGACAGGATAAGTATAAGGAGAGTGAGTTTGTGTGTGTGCTGAGGAAAGTAAATTATAACCTTCACTGTCCCTTACTACTGACAAAACCATACAAGTTGAACAACATGAAGCAGATGCACAAATGGCAGCAGTAGAAGCAGGGGCAGATGTAGAAATGGCAGCAATGAAGGCAGGAGAAGATGAAAAATATGCCCCCCCCAAAAAATAAAAAAAACAACCCACCACAGAAAGACAAAGGCAGGTACAGAAATAACAGAAGCAATAGCAGGCCTGATTTTGAACTCGATTACATTGCACATAAATCAAGAGTATGTCCACGGAAGTCAATGTAACTATTCAGGGTTTAAACTAGTGTAAGTGGGAACAGAATTTGGCTCATCGTTTACCAGAGTAGACATTTCCCTATCTCCGTTAGCATGGGAATTCATCAGCATCAATCTCTGCCAAACCCTACAGGAAGACCTAATAATTTCACGGTGCCTAGGATCAAGCTCACACTGAGGACACCAAAGGCTCTGACTAAGTCATCAGAAGAGGTGTTCAGAAACCAGCAAACAGAAGTGTAATAGTACAGCCCCTGTGGGATGATAATGTAAGATTGTGATTTATCAGAGTCCAAACACAGGTATCTATTTTATCCTCAGTGTTTTTGCACAATCCCCATTAACTCTAATGGGAGCTATGCACACTAATCAAGGGGAAATTAATATCCCTTATTTGGCAGAAAGAATTTTATGACATTGTTTCTTTTGTGGTCTTTTGGCATCTGTCAGCTTTATATTGCCCTTGACAGTGTGGGAAAGCTGTAAGAATGTTGCCTGTTGTACTAATCAACCAAGCAACTTTTGTTCATCTTAAAAAGAAAAGGAGGACTTGTGGCACCTTAGAGACTAACCAATTTATTTGAGCATAAGCTTTCGTGAGCTACAGACTAACACGGCTGCTACTCTGAAACCTTTTGTTCATCTGAGTTTCTTTCTTCCTTTTTCGCTTGCACTGGAAAAAAATATTGAAAAAGAAATGCCTCTTTTAATTTTATGGGTGGGGCAGCTCAGTTAATTTTTATGCAACACCAAACACAACAAATATTAATGTGGACAACACATTTATTCCTGTCACAAACATAACTTTGTTTAGGTTTTCCCAATTCCCTTCTTACTGCTGAAAGATCATCCTTCCCCCATTTGTCTTCTCTTTGTCCTTATCCTTCACTCACCCTGCTGTGCTTAGGAATCACAGGTTCTATGATAATTAAGGCCCCAGTTCTACAAATTCTTGTGTGTGAATGGTTTGCTGCACCATACAAAATGCCCCAGACTCCAGTAGGGCTCTGCCTGGCCACAGAACTCTACCCATGTAGACATTGCAGGATCAGAACCTAAAATTCCTGTTATAATACTTTGACTTCCAGGAGTGCTGGGGCACTTGAACTTTATTTCGGGGATCCAGTCAGCTGATCTGGATCAGGGTTACAAAAGCTGGTATTTCTGTCATATATCCAGAATCAGTAACTGCTTACTTGGCTTTTACTGAGACACTTCTCTGTTAGGGTTTCGTACTCATTGCCCCTCTGCATTACCTGTCACAAAAGACAAAATTGGATCCTTGACTCAGAATTTCTTCATTTTTTGGTGATAATTTTAGCTAAATCCATGTAATTATATTACTCTAATTTTCTCTAAAACTTTCTTTTGCCATTGTTATATTTGTCACTTTTAAAAATATCACAAGAAACTATGAAACATTGCATTGAGTATGTCAGTTGCACCAGTTTTGAAAATACATGCCATGCGAACATCTGAGATAGCATGCGAATCATATCTACTGCACCGGTGCCGAGTACTTGGTTTTACTCTGACACAAAAGCACTCATCCTGAGTTTAAGTGAAAATTCAGGCGTCAATCCTGTAAGCTGTTTCACACAGTTTGACCCAAGTGTCCATGGAGTAGTTAGCAGGACCATGGCTTTGGCTGTGGGAATTACCATGGAGCTAGCAGGTGAAAAGTGATTGCTCACAGGGAAGAATGTGGTGGTGAAACCTTTCTTCAACTCATTTGGGCCTCAAGTCAAGATGCCACCATCTCTGCTGCCTAATAGGGGAGATATCAAGGTTTTCATTTGACACATAAACCCTGTGTAATTCCGTTAGTCTGGAGAATAGAAGACTCTGGAGACATATAATAGTTTTCAAGTACATAAAAGGATGTTACAAGGAGGAGGGTGAAAAATTGTTCTCCTTAACTTCTGAGGATAGGACAAGAAGCAATGGGCTTAAATTGCAGCAAGGGAGGTTTAGGTTGGACATTAAGAAAAAACTTCCTGTCAGGGTGGTTAAGCACTGGAACAAATTGCCTGGGGAGGTTATGGAATCTCCGCCATTGGAGGTTTTTGAGAACAGGTGAGATAAACACCTGTCAGGTATGGTCTAGTTATTACTAGACTCCCTTGAATGCAGAGGATTGGACCAGTTGACTACTGAGGTCCCTTCCAGACCTACATTTCTATGATTTCTGTATGCTACTGAAGCTTTCAACAGCTTTCTATTTATCCAGTAGCTCAACGTGGGGAGGGAGGTCAGCCACTCCACAGAACCAGCCCCATCCTTCATGAGCAGAGTATATCTCTCTGTTTTCGGGATCCACATGTGAAAAAAGGATTGAGGGTGGAGCTGGTTAACTGCAAATTACCCCCTTCCTTACCAACCTCGTAGGAAATCTGCAGAAAAGTTAATACAACCTGATTCTGCATTAATTTGTGGTGGCACCACCTCCACACTGTGGGATCCCCTTTGGAGAGAGCTTACAAGGCACAGAAGGGCTCAGAAGCATCTAATAGCACAGATGTATTGGACATACTCTGTCAGGGAGCTAAAGGAGATCCTGGAAACAGTGCAGAGACACCAGTCCTGCATCCAATCACCCAAATTTGCACAGACTTCAAGGATCTGTGGTTTCTGAGGACTGAAGCCCTCAGCTTGTTCCATGTTGAAGTGAGGAAACCCTATTCCCGGTAATTGTGAGACCTTTGTGAGGTGAATCTCACACCGCTCCTCTCCCTTGGCCCTGTTCCTTCAGTGTTTCCACAGGAAGATGCAATCTGTCCTGCTTTTAAAAAATTATCTGGAGGGCCTTTTTTTAATAAAAAGTAAGGTTATAATCTGATAGCAGGCAGTAGTGAAGGAAGTCTTCTACCTATGTGTAAGGTTGGGAGGACATTTCCAACATTGGGAGCATATAATGCCCTCATGGGAATTTGAGAAACACCCTCTCCCTGACAGAAATATTGAATAAACTAATAGAAGTTAAACAGACCCTGTAGGAAGGGTGGATATTATATGTCTTCTTTTTCATTCCCTCTGAGTATTCCTATACATAGTAAGTTGTTAGTCTTCCCCTACTCACATTCCCATGTTCAAACAAGAAATACACTCTGAGGAGTTTGCATCTATGCTGACCTGGTTTCAGGGCTCCAGGAACTGTGAGAGTTGAGTACTTTGTCATAAATGATTTTATGTACCTGATTTCTGTGCCTCTTGTAACACTAATGACACAAGTAGATATGTTTTCTTACCTAACTAGAAGCATTTGAAATTATAAAGCTACATATAACCAATGGATGTGTAACCATTACTTCCTATTGGGTAAACATTAAATACGTATGCAGGAAATTTTAAAATGCTTATTACCAGAGAAATCCATATTTGGGATTTTTCAAAGAGCTGAATTATGACTCAAATGACTGGAATACCTCCAGAGGGCATGCAGGGAAAATACTATACCAATGAACATTTTGAAACTCTTTAATTGCTGTATTATTAAGGCATTACATGGATAATGAGAACATCCATAGTTACATTAAATAGTAGATTCAAAAAATAAATTGATCTGGAATAAACCTCCAGGGCATAAGCCAAACATTGATGGTGTTAGGAAGGAATTTCTCCTGTTTACTCCAGAATTGCCCATCTAAGTGGGTGCTGTTGGGTGCTAAGCTCCTTTTAAAATCTGCTTTCATTTTTCTTGCACGTTCCTCTGACATAGTACTGCCATTGTCATACGGTGGGGAACAGACTGGAGCACCCATTCAGAAAAGCATCTCTATTCAGCAAAACACATGGCTTTTAACTATGATTGAAGTCAACGAAACTTGCTGAAAATTAAAAACATGTTTAAGTTTAGAGATTGCCAACTGAAAAATATTTTAATTGAAAAAGAGTCTTTATTAAGTCAGAATTTTTTAAAAAAAAATAACTTTTTTTCAAATGTTCCATGCCTTTCAAAAATTAGAATACAAACAAAAATAGCTTTGTTTTTTCTCCCCCCCCCTTGTTTTCAATTAGTTCCCTATTTGTTTTCACCATTTTCAGTGGCAAAATAGTGAAAGAAAAACAGGGGGAGAAAATCAGGAAGAAAAGGGAGCATAAAAGGAAATGGAAAAGTTTTAAAATTTAAAAAAATAAAAATTTCAGAAAAGAAAAATACCATTTTCAATAAATAATTTTACAAACAATTAAAACAGAAGTAATGAAACCCACAGAATGAAACTTCAACATTTCAAATTCTTTTGTGAAAATTTTCTCCCACTTTTCAAAAAGCGCTAGTGAACTTCTTTGCTGAATAGGGATGAACTTAGGCATGTGCTTAAATGTGGTCCTGAGTCTGCGTCTAAATGCACACTGGCCTGCCACTATTGCAATTCCTATTTTCCTATTGTAAATCATCTTCTAGGTGCTGTCAGCAGCAAAAAGGGCTATGCTCTATTATATAGGGGTTCCTTCTGAAAAGATTAACAAATAACAATGGCTCAAGCAGGACATGTAAGGTATCATATGCAAACTGGTGATACACTGGTGATAATATAATTCCGAAATGTATGTATTAATGTTATATGAGGAATTATGAATATTCACTGATATTATGATTTAAAGTCTGTAACCAACCAAAGGGAGAGAAACAGGTTTTCGCCCAGACAGGAAGGAGGGCAGCTAGCTACCTGTCCCCTATGTAAACTAAGCATGGTGGAATCAAAACAATGGAAGCCCTTCATTTACATGTGAATCAGCAAGGAGAGAGGAAATCCACAGGAGAGGAAGAACAGCATGAGATCATCCTTAGTCTGGGGGAAAAAAACACTGAGTTTGGGAAAACGTAATGAAGGAGAAGAAGCCATCTCGGCTTTCATAACTAGTCAGACAGAAGGGGCCAGAGCTTGAGCAAGCTGAAAAAGATGGATCCTTCAGCCATGGGGGCTGACGTCTCTGGGAGCTGAATACAGGTGAGAAACCTACTTAGGCAAGAGACCTTTCACCTAGGAAGACAAGGAAGACAGTACCTTGTACTTCTGTGGAAGGGCCTGACTTAGAGGATAGTTAGGCATGTCTGGAAAGAAAAAAAGATTGATTGGTAAGAAATCTACCTTGACCCAAGGCTGTAGCTTCTTGAGTTAGGTCTTAGCCTTTAGAAAGTGAATTTTACTTTTATTTGCTTACAACCATTGTGCCTTTATCCCTTGTTCTTGAACTCACTTAAAAGCTGTCTTTGTGTTAATAAACTTGTTTCACTTTTAATCTAAACCAAGCCAGTGCTGTGTTTGAATTGATTGTTAACTCCAGTTGAAGTAATGAGCTGCTGTGCTTGTGTCTTTTTAAAGGAGCAACAAACTTTATGAATTCTGTCGGTTCCAGGAAAGAGCTGAAGGCTTCAAAGCAGATGGTTTGGGGGAATTCAACACTGGGAGTGTGTTGGGGTCACCCTGCAAGTAGTTCTCAAGGTTGGTGGAGACAAGGACAAGTTGGTGGAGACAAGTGGTTCTCAAGGTTGGTGGCTGTTGTGTTGTAGGCCGGCTACTGGGGTCAGAGTGCTGAGTCATGGCTGGACACAATGAGGATGCTCAGGGTCTTCTGGCTGTTGGTGTCTGGGCTGTATGTCACAGCATCAGAGCATTTAAGGCACTGGGTTTACAGGGCAGTGGTGACACAACCCTCACTAGTCTGAACTGCACTGCAAAATGTGATACTCACACCCCAGCCTTCCCAGTCTCTCTTTCTTTCTACCCTGCATTTTCATACTTTCAAACATTTGAGTTTCTTTTAAGGTTAACCTCAACTGTGGATTTCCTGCCTTTTAATAGTTTTTGTTTTGCTTTTATAACGACAACTCTTTTCTAGGGATTTCGCCTTTAAATTACTGGTACTCTCAGCCTTAATTACACCTCAATGAAAATTTTGCCCTGTGAATTAAGACAAAGTAGTAAAGTCACTTAGGTTTAGATGTTAAAAGATATTGAGGCACCCAGCTCTAGTTGAAATCAGTGAGAGCTAGGCACCTAACTCCCTTTGAACAGCTAGGGCTTAGTGGCAGAGATCGGAAGAAATCAGGAACTTGTCACTTACCCGTTCTATGTGTTTATTTTGTGGGACAGAAACATCCTCCTTTTCCCACTGTTGGTGCAGCTTTTTTCAAAATTAACGTGGATGAGGTTTTTTTTTTGTTTTTGTTTTAAAGCTCCAATCTCTCCCAGCTTTAGTTATGTGAGTGGGGAGGGGGGAGAGAAAGAACAAAATTATGTGGAAGGAAATGGGAGGGTTATAGGCGGAGGGTGCAATTTTTAAAAATAGTTGAGCAGAGTCAAGTTTTTTAAGATGTGAGTGGCAGAGGGGGGTTTGGGCATGGGATGAACTGGAAACAAATGTTAACTTTTGAGAGACAAGTGGTCACACTGATACTGAGAACTGATGCAGTCTTTTGTTTGTTTCGTGAAACATAATTATGCAATAGCTAAATCAATTCAGATCGCACAATGGTGGATGTGTGTTTCTTTATTAAATTGTTCTGTTTTTCTCAGGTAGTATGTGTGCCAAATGATGTAATAGTTACCATGGGAACTATCCTTGTATAATGCAAAGTAGAATAAAGCTGTGAGAGCTTGCAAATACACACCTGGCATGTAAGCATGATTTTGTTTTTTTTTTTAAGGCACAAATAAATAATAATAATTCTGACCAGCTTAGCGTCAGATTTGGAAATCATCGATTAGCACTACACTCTATGAATAGTCCCATTCATATCAATGGGATACTCGCAGAGTAGGGTAATAGTGTAATTAGTGGCAGCAGACTATTTCTCTTAGTGACGTGAGCATTCATATAAAACAATTAAAAATGAAAAATTATCAAGAATAAGTCTAAATTTCAGAACTAAATCTAAAATACAAAAGACAGACGCCTAATATGGACAGCTTTGGAGTTAAGAAAAGTTCCTAAAGTATAATATTTTAAAGATCCTGCAGTTTACTGACAAAATAATGTGTTTTATTTGTTTATTAGCTTCAGGCTTGCATATCTCACACTCCCCTTCTTTATAGTCTTGCCATCTGACAATCTTTCTGTCTAATGTTGGAAAAAAAGAAGAAAACATTTTCAGTAAAAGCACTTAAAATACTCTTTTGGGACTCACAATGCTTCTCCAAGACTAATATTTTGCAAATGCTATGATTTTTGTGACAAAATAATGTGTTTTATTTTGTATCCAGAGGGAGTGCATAATCCATGGCACCTTTCACTTTCTGCTTTCCTGCAGTCTAAAAAAGCTCAACCATATGATTAGAATTGAGAACCAGAAGGTGGAAAGCAGTGGTTCTGAATGATACTCCTTAATTTCCCATCCTGACAGGGCTGGCCTTACCATGAGGCAAACTGAGGCTCCCGCCTCAGGAGCCAGACTGGGAGTGGGGCACTAGGACCCAGAGTGTAGAAAATTGTGTCTGCTGCTGGTGCATGTGTATTCTTTCTGCTCTAGATTCACAGAGATGGTGGAGTGCTGTGCTGGAGGAAGGAGGGCACAAGAGACATAACAGGCAGGCAGGAGAAAAGGTGAGAGGGAATAACAGAAAGCAGCAGGAGCTGCAGGGAGAGAAAGGAGGAGGAGCCTCTTATGTACCTCTCTAGCACCTCCAAGAGCAAGTCAGCAAGATATTACTCTGTTATTATGGACTGCACACCTGACATCAGCCATATGGAACAAATGACTTTCATGGTGTGTTTTGTAACAACAACAGAACCTAGTGAAAATGTCCCTGCAATGATGACTGTCAGAGAGCATTTTCTAGAATTTTTTGACATTGATGATACTACAGGAGCTGGTATGACAAATGTGCTTCTTAAAAAGCTGGAAGATACGGGAATTGCAATAGCTGACATGAGAGGTCAGGGCTATGATAATGGTGCCAACATGAGAGAAAAGAACAGAGGAGTGCAGACATGGATCCGAGAGTTAAACCCTTGAGTTTTTTTTTTGTCCCATACAGTTCTCATACATTGAACTTGGTGTTCAGTGATGCAGCATCAGCTTCTAGTGAGGCTGCTGAATTTTTAGTGTAATTCAAAGCATCTATGTATTTTTGTCTGCATCAACTCATCGATGGCAATTTTTGCAGCAACATGTGGGGACATCCTCTCTGACACTGAAACCACTGAGTGCCACATGATGGGAAAGTCGAGTGGAGGCGATAAAGCCTATCAAACACCAAATTGGGAAGATAGATGATGCCATAGTTGCCATTATGGAGGATAATGCTATGACAGGAACTGTTTGTGAGAGAACAGTGGCAGAGGGAAATGGAATCACCAGAAACATACATAACTTCAAATTTCTGTGTGGCTTAGTGTTGTGGCATGACATACTGTTTGAAATAAATGTTGTAAGCAAGAGACACCAAGGTGTTGACCTTGATATATCTGGAGCAATGGAACAACTGGACAAAGCAAAGTCATACCTACAGTCTTACCGATCAGATGAGGGATTTCAAAACATTCTGAAGAGTGCATGTTCAAAACGTTCTGAAGAAGTTGGCAGAGGAACTTCACACTGAAGCTATTTTCCCACCCATTCAAGAACACAAGAGTCACCGAAGAAGACATTTTGATTACGAGGCACGGGATAACCCCATAAGAGACCCCAAACAACAATTCAAAGTTGAATTCTTTAACCAGGTGCTAGATTGTGCAATACAGTCAGTTGAAGAGTGTTTCATGCAGCTCATATATTTGGGATGTTGTATGATATTCCAAAACTCCTCACTATACCTGAAGAAGACCTACACCAGCAATGCAGAGCGCTAGAGACAGTGTTGACACATGATAACATGCGCAATATTGATGCGAGTGATTTAGATGATGAACTGAAAGCCCTTTCAAGATACATTTCAACAGGATCAACTCCAAACGCTGTTCTGGAATATATGTGCACAAATAAGATGACCACCCTCTTTCCAAATGCTTTTGTTGCTCTCCGCATACTTCTAGTACTTCCTGTAACAGTTGCCAGTGGAGAACACAGCTTCTCCAAGCTGAATAAAAACACATCTATGCTCCACAATGACATAGGAGAGACTGGTCGGCCTTGCAACCATCTCAATAGAGCATGAGCTGGCCCACACTGTGGACCTTCAGCAGGAAGCAGTTCAAATTTTTGCAACCAAGAAGGCATGGAAAGCACCACTTTGATTATTCAAACAGATAAAAATGCCAGTGTTTAATATGCAGACAAGAAAAGTTACATTTGCTGTTCAGGCATTTGAAAGTTAAGTGTTACTTAAAATTTTTGAAAAAGGCATTTTAAGTTGTTAGTTCTCCTTTATTGGGGTAGGTAGCAGAGCAGTACCATGAGAGGAGTAGAACAGGAAGAAGCAGAATTGAGAATTTTCAAGTTTTGGCCCAAGCGAGGGAGGTATGGGGGCACCATTTGAGGTCCCCGCCTCAGGTGCCAAAATGTGGGCTGGCCCTGCGTTCTGAATTCACATAACTAAGAGCAATTCTTTAGAAATCAGCCAGGAATTATTGATCTTTTATTTTTAAAGGTTAATCTAACTTTACCAAAGTAGTATTTAGCCCTGAAGGGAGTTTAATTATTATTATATTCTTGGAGAGCTTTCCTGTTGTTTTTCACCACTTTCAATGCCTAGTGAGTAGCAAATAATTCGCTGTAGACCTGGTAAATGGTAAATTCTGGCATAAAAGTATAGACTGAAAAGTAGATTTCCTTCAGGCATCCTTAAGCTTTCAAAAATGTCAACTGATATCTTGTTTTATCTTTGTTAATACATAGGATACAACATTTTACTATGAAAAGGCTTTTGTGAGAAGTTTCTCTCAAGTTTCTCAGGGTCCAGAGCTGTGGCACTTTGATTTTGTAAAGACCAGGCCCAATTTGTAGAAATAAATTGGATGTTTTAATTATAATACTCTGTACTCCCACAACACCTTTTATTCAAGAACCTCATAGTACTTTACTGACATTTGTTAATTGGTGATCTGATCCTGCAACCTTCACTCATATGAGTAAAACTTATTCCCGTGAATATTCACAATTGAAGGATCAACTCCTTAACCTCTCAGCAGCCCTGTGAGATGAGTGTCATTGAACTTATTTTGCACTGGAAACCCTTGATCCTGCAAGTTGTTGAGCATCTGCAATTCCAGTAAATTTCAATAGGTGGTGAAAATACTCTCTACTTCACCATATCAGAGTGTTACACAATGGCTGAGTAGACTATAGGAGCCCTGATTCCTGGGTTTGTGCAACACCCACACACCCACCTGCTGGGCCATATCTGTATATCTCTTTTTTCCTCCCGGTATTAAGATTTTCTTTTTGTAGGTTTCATGTAAAACTCAAAGTAGGGTTGCTATTGCAAATCAACTGAGAGATTCATGGGATTTATTTGTTTGAAAATATTCTTTAAGCTAGTGAGAAGGCATTAGCTTATTGCATATTTGCCTGCTTTCTAGTATGACAATTGAGAATTTACCTGTACTTCCCCTCACCAGCTCCATTCTATTTTTATTCTCCTTACCCTCCCATTGGACAGCCTATTGCATTTGCTTGTGCTTCCAGCACCTCTCTTGTTTGATCTTCTCCCTTCTGCCTTTCTGTGTTCTTTCCCTTCCTGTTTCAATGCATTTACTTTTTTCTTCCCTAATTCTTCCAAGCAAGAATCATCTTAAAGTTAACATTATTTCATTATTTCACACTGCTTTTGTTGGGCTTAGACATGACAGAAATAGTCAATCACATTTTTATTATAGGTTGAAACCAGGGTCTTATTTTTCATAAACAATCAAAAAAAGATACATAGGCTAAGTTCATTGAATGTATTGTTCACAGTAAACATTTCCATCAGCTATAGCCCTGGGTCTGTTTACATTTTTAAAAAATTGTCATTCAAGAGGCCTTACAACATTTTCAACAGCCCTTCGTGGCTTACAAGTACTAGCTGTGAAAGATCTATAATCCAGCAGCTTCTTTCTGCCTTAGGTACCACAGCTATGATTTTCATTTAGCAATAGAATTCTCAGCTCTTGGCTCTTGACAAAGTTTGTTTTAGAAAATGCAGAAAGATCCCTTATCATCCTTTTACTGAAAAGTGAAATCCCCTGGCACTCCAATGTTCACCACTCTCATGTAATTATGATCTGTTTTCTACAAAGTATGCTTTGTGAGCTATCATTCTAGAAGTCTTGATATTAATATCTATTAATAGCTAGACATTAATATCTTGTTGGATTTATGTGCTATCATCATATGTGAAGTTATGAAGTTAGGCTACATATGTGTTACTGAAACATCTTGTGAGGTTGAAAACACCCACAAGCAGCCTTTCAGGTACAACAGTAAAAAGGCTAAACAATGTTAATGGCTTATTGAGGAAATGCACACAAGCACAAGCATTACCCCAGGAACTGTGTACAATAGAAACCTCTCAGAGATAGCACTTCACAGTGGGAACTGTTTGATCCAGGTCACAGCGAAAGAGCTTTCCAGCAAGTTGGAAGCAGATATACAATGTACAATGACATCATTATGATAACTCACTCTCCCTACAACAACACACCTGGAAACACCCGAGGAAACACCTGAGGGGCAAGAACAGGGAAGTGATGGTCCAAGGCTAGAGGGATTTTTAGCCTGAATATTAAAACCTGGAAAAGCCAAGGCAACTTGTGCCTTAAGAATCTGCCAGCCTGTTTATCACACAGGGTGAGAATTTGCTGATTCATATCCTACCTATCTAGTGTGTTAAGCTCAGTTTGTGGCTTTGTTTATTTACTAAGGTAATCTGCTTTTGTCTGTTTGCTATCACTTATAATCACTTAAAATCTATCTTTTGTAGTTAAAAAAACTTGTTTTTGTTTTGTCGAAAAGCAGTGTGTGGAAATTACAACTTGGGGCAGAAAGCTGTTGCATATCATAGAAAATTAGGGTTGGAAGAGACCTCAGGAGGTCATCTAGTCCAACCCCTTGCTCAAAGCAGGACAAACACCAACTAAATCATCCTAGCCAGGGCTTTGTCAAGCTGGGCATTAAAACCTCTAAGGATGGAGATTCCACCACCTCCCTAGGTAACCCATTTTAGTGCTTTACCACCCTGCTAGTGAAATAGATTTTTCCTAATATCCAACCTAGACCTCCCACACTGCAACTTGAGACCATTGTTCCTTGTTCTCTCACCTGCCACCACTTGGAACAGCCTAGCTCCATCCTCTTTGGAACTCCCCTTCAGGTAGTTGAAGGCTGCAATCAAATCCCCCCACTCGTCTCTTCTGCAGACTAAACAAGCCCAGTTCCCTCAGCCTCTCCTCGTAAGTCATGTGCCGCAGCCCTTAATCATTTTCATTGCCCTCCACTGGACTCTCTCCAATTTGTCTATATCCTTTTTGTAGTAGGGGGAGGCAAAAATGGACACGATACTCCAGATTTCAGAGTAGCAGCCGTGTTAGTCTGTATTCACAAAAAGAAAAGGAGTACTAGTGGCACCTTAGAGTCTCTGTCACCTCAACAGTGCCGAATAGAGGGGAATAGTCACTTCCCTCGATCTGCTGGCAATGCTCTTACTAATGCAGCCCAATATGCCATTAGACTTCTTGGCAATAAGGGCACACTGTTGACTGTTCTTTCATGACTGAGGCCTGCCCACCTCCTCCCCATACTCTGCTGCCCAGTGCAGCAGTCTGGGATCTGACATTATCAGTGAAGACCATGGCAGAAAAAAGCATTGAGTACTTCAGCTTTTTCCACATCATATGTCACTAGGTTGCCTCCCCCATTCAGTAAGGGTCCCCCACTTTCCCTAACCTTCTTTTTCTTGCTAGCATACCTGTAGAAACCCTTCTTATCCCTTGCTATCTGCAAATCCAATTGTGCTTTGGCCTTCTTGTAAGTTTCCTTTTTGTGTTTAAGCTCACTGAAGATTTCTTTGTTAAGCCAAGCTGGTCTCCGGCCATATTCGCTATTTTTTCTGCACATCGGGATGGGTTGTTCCTGAGCCCTTAATAAGGCTTCTTTAAAATACAGCCAGCTCTCCTAGACTCCTCCACATATCTCTTTCCACACTGAGGGAGGGGGTGAATTTTATGAGTTTATGCTGTACAGTTCCCTGTGCAGTGCATTATAATTTTGGGTTTACACTCCAGAAGGGGGTGTGTGCCTTAGCAACTGGGAGGTGCTTTAGCTGAGCTGATCTCATCATCTCTGTGTGAAGCTGCAGCTGGGCGTGTCCCTGTTTGTGTGTATGCTGGTGAAAGAGCAAGCTTGGAGAGCTTGGCAACTTATCACAGCACCACAGTGTGAAAGGTAGCCCAGGCCGGTGGGTCAGGCAGGCTCAGCGGTACCCGAGTTCCAAGTGGCACCCCGGGGGGAACCTCTCACATCCTGAATTGTAATTTCAGGGAGGAAGCACATCTGAAAGGGGAGACTAGCAAGCCGTTCTGAATTCTGTAAACAATATATTTTAGCAATATTATCCTCTTAAGTTCTTTTTTATAAAAAAATGCAATTGAAAGCATGACCTGCATAATGTTCCAGATACTTGTATAACGTATAGCCGTAGTATCCCTAGCATCAATTAACACATTGCCAAATCCTACCTTTTATCACCTATTGTTCTGAGTAGAGCAGATCAGAACCGGAATCTCTGTTCTAAAATAAATAAATAAATAAATAAATCTGAATTTTTGAAATTGTTTTAGTTTCAGAACAAAAGGCCAAATTTTTTAAAACAAAACAAAAATTCCAAAAGAATTCACTTCAGGATCATCAAAAGTTTTATATTGTTAAGGAAAAAATGTTTTGTAAATACTTTTCTATTATAATTTCTTAGTGTCTTATAAATAATATAAACATAATATAGAATAGAATAGACAAGCTTTTATTAATATTATAATATAATATAAAAGTCAAAATGAACTATAAACATTATAATGTCAATATGAATTCTTAAATCATATTTAAACAAACTTTTACACATTCTCAAAATGAAACAAGAAATTTAAAATATTTCATATTTCAACATGACATGAGAGGAAACTCAAAGAGCTGAGGAGAGATATGATTGCTCTCTATAAATACATCAGAGGGATAAAAAGCAGGGAAGGAGAGGAGTTATTTAAGTTAAGTGCCAACATGGACACAAGAACAAATGGATATAAACTGGCCATCAACAAATTTAGGCTTGAAATTAGGCAAAGGTTTCTAACCATCAGAAGACTGAAATTCTGGAACAGCCTTCCAATAGGAGCAGTGGGAGCAAAAAACCTAACTGGCTTCAAGACTGAGCTTGATAAGTTTATTGAGGGTATGGTATGATGTGCCTACAAAGGCACATAGCTAATCTGAAACTGCTAACAGCAAATATCTCTAACAGCCAGTGATGGGACACTACATGGGGAGGGCTCTGAGTAACTACAGAGAATTATTTCCCAGGTGTGTGTTTGGTGGGTTTTGATGACATGCTCAGGGTCTAACTGATCACTATATTTGGGGTTGGGAAGGAATTTTCCTCTGGGTCAGATTGGCAGAGACCCTGGGTGTTTTTCACCCTCCTCTGCAGCATGGATAAGGGCCACTTGCGGATTTAAATGATTGTAAATGGTGGATTCTCAGTATCTTGGAGTCTTTAAAGCATGATTTGAGGACTTCAGTAACTCAGCCAGAGGTTAGGGGTCTATTACAGGAGTGGGTGGGTGAGGTTCTGTGGCATGCTATGTGCAGGAGGTCAGACTAGATGATCATAGTGGCCCCTTCTGGCCTTAAACTTGATGAGTCTGTGTAACATTTTGATATTGACAAAACTGGATTTTTAGATGGAAAACTGTTCCATTAAATTTTTGCAACCAGTTCTAGACATGAGACACTGCATATTCTTTCCTAGTGATCCTGAGGTCTTATTCTTTCCCTAGAGAATACAAATAACTGCCATTGACTTCCCTGGGAGTTACTTCAATGCTGTGAGAGAGAAATCAGTCCCTAATGTTTACTTAGACCAATGTTTTACTAATATGACTAATATTTCTAAAGGTCTAGAATTACTATCTCATTCTTTTATAAGATGCACATCAAGGTATAAACTTGACAGTGAAGCTCCATGAACTAATCACATTGGTTTTTGTTCTGTTTCTTTTATATATGATTGAAAGCATATGGTGTTATTAAGAAAAAAACATTTATATGATCAAGATGTTAGGGGGCTTATTCCTCACTCACTTACTTCCCTGGTCCTTCTTGCATGAACAGAGAGCAACAATACCTGAAGTCCAAAGGTGCAAACAATTCAATGTTTATTGGGGTGAACTTCCAGCAAGCATGATTCCAGTTTTCTTCCTTTCCTTCATGTCCCCCTTCCCACTCTGACACCACCGAGCCTTACCTTTGTCCCTGTTCCCATTCCCCCGGTTAGCAAAACATGATTCCAATTTCCCTGCCCCCATTCCCTGTTCCCATTCCCCCCACCCCTTACTTCTTAATTGACTGCAGACTATATAGTAAAACTTGAGTTCTGCTTAGCTATACCTTAACCTATCATTTTACTGAAATTTAACTAACCAATCCTAACATATTGTAACATGATTATTTAACCAATTATATCCCATCACCTTAATTAGTTTACACCCAGCAAAGTTAATTATATAGCAGCCAGAAACAATCACAGAACCAGACAGAGACCATGCAAATAAACAATAGCAAAGTGGGAACTATAATGACAAAACAATACAGAAGTGAGGATTTCACAACTACATCTATAAAGACATAAGTGTTTCGCAGCTGTGTCTATTGATAAGTGAGTTCTTACTGAACAGAAAACTATCGAACTAAACTTTCTTCTACATCTTCCAGGCTCTTCCCTTTCTCTGGAGATGATAGATCAGATCACCTTTCTAACAGCTCCAGATTGCCTTATTTCTATGTGACTAGTCTGGAATGTGAGGATGTGACCGTTCACTTCCCAGCTTACGGCTGCCTCTGCTGCTTAGCCAGAGATCTTAGCCTAAGAACAAGGCCTCAGACTGTCACAGTAAGAGAAGGCCCTTATACCAGCAGACAGTGATTTTTATTCTTTCTTGTATACCTCTACAACTAGCTAAGTAATAAGAAAACACCTAAATTCTTAGAGTATAGGCCTTTACAGACAGGCCTGAATATCTATATACTAACAAGTACCTAGAAGCTTTTAAGAATGTGCAAGAAACTCTTGTCTGGGAGCTGTCAGTAATCCAAGTGTTCACTAATGCCCTGTCCAAAAGGAATGAGCAGAATAAAGTTTTCCATTTGTCCAGAACTAATGTTATGCTTAGTGGGTGAATACAGATGAAGAGATGGGCTTGTACAGTCATATTTTGGTTGAGTTAGCCCCAATCATTATGTTTTGCCTTGCCAGCAACAGAACAAAAAGCATTACTGGTTTTAGTTTTGATTTTAGTTTCACCACCTGTAGGTACAAAGGAAGATTAAAACCTTCATAGTCAGGTGTTATAAGGACGCATATTTGATTTTATAGGGAGAAGTAGACATAGGAATGAAATAAAAGAAAAAAAATAGGATACAAATGTGATCAATTGCAGCTAAAGGGGAAGAAAATAACAAGACATGATTATTCATCTCTAAAAAGCTCTGTGGGCACTGGTGAGCAAGGGTGCAGTTATATAAAGGCTAGTACCTCTGGCCACAGTGGGACCAGCAGAAGTACTTTGGCAGCTCATCTCTGAAATATCTGTTGGATCCAAAGGAGAAATCTGCAGCCATGTATCTGACACTGAAGTCTGAATGTCCTGACTGAATGGTAGGCTTCTGGTGAATGACAGCTATTTGGTATGACCACTTTGCAGGACTGGAAGCCTGATCCTTAGCTGGGGTAAGTTAGTGTGGTTCTACTGAAGTCCAGAGAACTATGCCAATGTGCACCAGCTGAGGATCTGGCCTTCCATCTTCTGAATGGACTAGAAATGGACTAACTGACCTAGCTAAACAACTGAGAAAACAGAGGGAAAAGCAAGAGAGAGTAAGGTGCATGGAATTCATATCATACACAACAGCAATACAAGCTGATGTAAGGGGACTGTTGCCCCCTTACTAACATTCAAGTGGGGGTGTTTTAGTTGCTAGCTGCCAGTACTAAAAAAGGGGGAAGGGTTGATGGGGAATCAGGACCCTGAGACTGACAGCCCCCAGGAACAATGAGGAGAGGCCAGTGTTCCAGGTCAGCCTGAATGACAGGGCGAGCGGCTAATCAGGGGGTCAGGAGGTCAGGGAGGTCCCGTCCTCCGTGTGAGCTGGATTTGCCTAGGTCAGACGGAGTGGGGCTGGGCTAAGGAGAAAGCAGGGGTCCAAGCTAAGCTGGGGAGCAGAGCTGGGCCAGATCCAGAGGGACCAGAAAAGCAGCCCAGAGAGAGCAGACTTGCCCTGGGAGCAGAGCTGCAGCAACCAGAGCCAGAGGGGGCAGAGAAGCAGCCCAGGGAGCTGGTGGCAGAGCAGCAGCAGCAGTGCAGAGACAGAGTGGTGCAGCTGGGGCTGGAGCAGTCCAGAGCTGGGTGCTGTGAGCAGCTGGGGAGAGCGAGGGGGACCCTGGGCAGCAGGCCCAGCACAGGGAGACGCCTCAGCCAAGGGGCTCTGCAGGCCAGGCTTGGATCGTAACCCCGACAGGGAAGGGGCGACACTGGGAAGAAGGGTCCTACCACTTAGAGCCTGAGAGCGTGTGGTCACTACCAGAGCAAGTGTCCAACCCACAGCATCCCTGCAGCAAAGCCAGGGCCTGAGAAGAAGGCCTGGGACTTACAAGGAATAGACTGTGAACTGCCCTGACATTCCAGAGACACTGTTTGTGATGTTCCCTGCCACTGAGTGGGTTGCTGTGTTTCCTTTAACCTTTCCCATTTTTCCTTATTCTTTTTAAAATTAATTGTTGATTAAATAACTTGCATTTGCTTTAACTTGTATGTAATGGTCAGTGGGTCAAAGAAGTGCCCAGTGCAGAGGGAGTACCCTGGAGTGGGGACACCCTAGCCCCTGTCCTAGGTTACCACAGTAGGGTTGGGGTCAAGCCCCCCAGGAATCCTGGGCCCAGGCTTGTTGGGGTTATGAGGACTCTGCCAGACAGGAGAGTGGAAGGGGAGGCCAGGGTAAAGGCCAGGGTAAAGGAAGTGTGAGCAAGGACTCAGATCCTTTTGCTAACCCACTTCACCGGGGTAGTACAGAAGCCAGGAAGGTTCCCCACAATAGCAGGACTGTTCCCCCGCTTACACTAAGACAGAACTAATCCGGCTTGTTCCTCATCAGGCTCCTGCATAAACAGTTGCTGAAGTGCATTACATCAACAGAACAATATAAATGGAAGACTAATTAGTTTACTGAACTGATTAATAGGAAATAATAGGGCCACTTACAACACATGCATGCACAAATAACTCTTTTGTGTTTGAAAAGCAGCCAAATACAAATCAACATATCCATAAATGAAATATTAGAGAGCAGGAAGGAGGAGTCTTGGGCTCAGTTCTTACTCTACAGGATATGAGTAACGCCCTTTGGCTTCAACAGCAGTTTCAGGAGGAGAACAGGTCCCCAGGCAAGTAAATGGCATTGTACTCTTATGAGATGTTCCGAAGGATTCTTCTACCTACCTCTCCTTATACCATCACACACACTAGGGTAAAAAAAAAAAATACCTGTACAAAACGGATGGTTTAGATCTTACTCTTAAATGCTGTAATGTGCTTTATAGTTTGATTGGGGCATTTGCCTTCCTATCACTTGCTTGAGGTAACTGTTACGTGGCATTGGGAAAGCAGACTGGATGCTGTGCCAGGTTGCTGATCAGTTTTATAGTGCTGCGGTCATTAAGAGTACATCTGCACTGGAATAAAAGACCTCTGGCATGGCATCAACTGGCCAGCATCAGCTGACTCAGGCCCACAGGGCTAAAACTTGTTGTGTAGCCATCTGGGCTCGGGCTGGCACCCAGGCTCTGGGACCATCCCCCGTCGTGGGGTTGCAGAGCTCAGGCTCTAGCCCAAGCCCAATCATTTACAAAGTAATTTTGTAACCCCACAGCACAAGCCCCACAAGCCCAAGTCAGCCACAGGGTGTTTAATTGCTGTGTAGACATGACCTAAGACTGCATCAGATGCAGTGCCATGCATGCTGCTTTGTAATGAGCATTACTATAATCATCCACCAGTACCCTGCAGTACATATACACGGAGTGAAGAACACTGTTACTTTGTGTATGGCCAGTGCAATCCTCACATGCTCTCCCAATCATAGGAACATAGGACTGGAAGGTGCCCCCTGGGTCTTCGAGTCAAGTCCCCTGCTATTGCAGGCAACCCTTAATACAATCCTGTTCATAAACTTAGCAAACTCCATCTTAAAAGTAGTGAGGCTGTTTGCCCCCACTGTTCATACTGGAGGACTGTTGCATAACATCCCTTTTCTGATGGTTAGAAACGTTCTTCTAATTTCCAGCCTGAATTTATTCATGGCCAATTTATACCTATCCCTGTCTTGTCTTCTGCAATGCTTGGTTCTTGACCTCTCATTCACTGGCATAAACTCACAGTGGATCAAGTAGTAAATCCGAAGTGCCTGCTGCTAATGTCCTAACCCCTGTTTTGAGTTCTTGTATAAACAACAGATTGTTTAAATTTGATCCAGTAAATTTAGATAATAACAATTCCAGGATAATGAAGAGGAAGCCTTTCTTTTGAACATCATCTATATAACACCTTTATTATCATCAGACCTTCTTCAATGACACTTCCTTTAACTGAAGCATCTTTAACTGAGGTTGTCTTTAAAAATGTGTTGTTAAAACAGTGCCTTCACAAATGCATTCTGAAATGCAATTCTGCTCTGAAAACATTGAACATGATGGGGTACAATGTTTCTCTTGGTAATTCCAGAGTGAATAAGCTATTTACAAAGAAAAATGTGTCCGTGTTTTTCATCTAACTGGCAATGCTGTAGAATGAACTTAGAGTCTGAAACTCAATATGTGTTCTCAGTTTGCAGCTATCAACACTAATAATTCTGAGGCCAGGCTCATCTGAGTTCTAGGTGGAATTAGGCTGATGGACCACTGAGAAAAGAGGCAGGATGGTCCAGTAGTTAGGACACTAGTTTAGGATTTGAGATACCTGTGTTCAAGTCTCTGCTCTGCTATAGGCTTCCTGTGTGACTTTAGGAAAATCTCTCTCTGTGGCTCAGGTCCCCTTCTGTGATATGGTGATGATAATATTTCCCTCTTTCACAAGGGTGTTGTGAGGATAAATATATGAAAGATTGTGAGCTACTCAGATACTACAGTCATGGGGCCATATAAGCACCTAAAATAGATTACAGCTGCAATCTATACCTTTATACACCCTGAAGTAAAATACCTAAACTGGAATTCAGTTGACAACTCTTGGTAGCGGGTTAAACCAGATTATTTTCTGGCTCACTCTCTGAGATACACTGGCTCTACAAAGAAATTAAACAGTAGTTAGAACTTATTTTGTGCCCCCAAATCAGCAAATATGTCTTTGGATAGGTCTGAACAGACTAGATCTGCTGAGAAAGAAGATGTCACTCAAAAAAACAAAGTTATGCTTTTTTTAAAAAAACTCATAACTTTCAAAATACTTGACCATTGTGGACCCTGCACTACACACTTATGTAATAGTTCTATGAAGGGGCTGGTTCTGCCCTACAGCCCTGACTTGTTATGAGTCAGCCAGAGTAGAGGAGATGGTCTTTCTTCACCCTCCCCCTGCCAAGACCTGATTGGCTAGATGGCTGCCAGGAAACCCCAGCTTGAGTTCTTACTCTCAGGCCCTTGTCCCAGTTGAGGATGTAAATGCCCACTCCAGAGCGAGAACTTAGATATGTCTAAGCAGGGATGGGTCCCTGATTTACAGGCCGCCTGGCTCTGAGCTAATTGGTTGACCCAGTTATTATTGAAAGAAGGCCTGAGGGGTGGGACTGGGAGGAGACAATGTGACAAGGGCTATGGATATGTGCTTCTGTAGAGACACACGAGCTCCAACACAGTGTGAGCACAGAGCAGTCGTAGGGGCAGCCTGGATGCGTTACCAAATAGCCCACAGATAGAGGCTACTGGACCCACCCAAACCAAACCCAGCCAGAAGCTAGCTTAAAGCAGTTCAGAATACTCTGAAATTACCAAAACACTTGCCTCAGTGTAGTTAAGGATAGTGCCCATATATGGCCCAGCTTTGAAGGGTCCCAGCCAGGAGAAGCGTAATCATTTGGTGTCTAATGAAGTTGGCTGGGCAATGCAGGGTAGGCAATTCTCATATCCAGCAGGGGTTGGGTAATTTTAGGTAAGGTTGTCTGCCGGATGCTGGACTAGACAGCAACTCTGCATCTTGCAATCCAGGTAGCCTGGCCTAGAGCTCTAGCCACAGCAAAGGAAGCCTTGATCAGCATGCCGACTTAAAAGGACAAATGCCTGGAATGCAGTGGTTGTCTGGATTCAACACTATAAACTTATACTACACTGATACATTGGCCACTAATTCAAGAAGAAGGGCTGGAGGTACCTAATTCTTAATGTGGGGCTGATGGAGCAAGATCAGTGGGACAGGTTAGACTATTTGATTTTCGGATATGTAGTGATATTTTTTTCTATTTATGCATTTGGAATTCAGTGTGTTGTACTTCCATAGTATTGTTGCTAGGATTACTTATACTTGGAGCTCCCTTCAGGTCATTTAATGATTTCTTTTTGCAATTCTGGCTGTGCTCCTGTCCACTAGGTAGCTGATAAATTTATGGGGATACATCAGAGGGTTGTGATGACTTATAGGAAAATTCCTGCCTCTCCAAATGTTGTGGAGGGGAATCAAGAGGCTCATACCTTAGTAAGGAGGTGAGTAAAGAAAACCACGATGTTCCCAGCATTCCAGTTTACTTTACATTTCAACAATTTTTCCTTTCTTGATAAGAAATGTGCAAAATTAGCCACATTTCAGGTATTTAGTTTCAGCCATCTTTGAGCAATATAAGTGTACAATTTCCAAGCAGAATATATAAGAAATATATCATTTTATCCTATTGACACAAATAAAAAAAATGAACTGATTCTGTACATCCTTTCTCCCCAAATTCATCTTTTCACAGAGCTCATACTTAGAAAAATTACAGAAAGAATTTGATGTATGCAGTGTAGTTGTAGCCATGTTGGTCCCAGGAAGTTGGAGAGACAAGGTGAGTGAGGTAATGTCTCTAGTTGGTCCAGTAAAAGATATAATCTCACCCACTTTGTCTCTCATAAAGAATTTGAGACAGTTCTGAGCAACTGAAGAAAGGAAGTTGGAATGGAATTTGGAGCTCAGACTAACTAGAGTGCTACCAGTGACTGCAATGGTGAGCAAACAGGATACAACCCAAAGGTGGGAGAAGGGGGTTGAAAATTATGCAAAAATTATATGGTTCCTGCTATCATGAAAACATCCAGCAAAAGGCATTGTTTCTGTTGTCACCTCAGTCAGTCACTCAGCAGCCTGAAAGTTTAAACCCCACAGAATATTCCAAGTCTGTTGTTTGGCAACACTGGTTGCCAGGGCAACACAAGCCAATGCCACTTCCTCTACTTGCTGATGGATGCTCTCACTTGAATGCAGAAATCAGGGTCCTGAACTGACCAGATGGCCCAGAAGACATACATTATGGTATGAAATCTCTGCTTTATAATAAAACACTGATATGTTTTGAAAGTTAAAATGTGTTTTTATTTTTGCAGCGTTCCCTTATGGGTTACAGTTCATTTCATTTACAGTAATGTGACTGGGAGAGGTTGTAGAGAGTTTGACATAATGGTCAAGGGACGATTGCATATGCTACTGATGCACTTGCATTTGTCCATTTTCTTTTGACAAGTCCAGGTACCAGATCTAATCCCAAGGGATCAGGATCTCCTTTTGGCTAACCACTGGGTATCTATCTATTTACAGATGCAGAATCAGAGGGGCACACTGGAGACCAGGAGCTTATTTATATAGTAGTATGGAATTTTAAAATAATTTGGTATGAAGAAATATTGTCCATTAATTGAGTCTGACACACACTGAAGTTGAGTTATATAGAAGACGTTCATAGAATCATAGAAGATTTGGATTGGAAGAGATCTCAGGAGGTCTTCTAGTTCAACCCCCTGCTCAAAGCAGGACCAACACCAACTAAATCAACTTTCAAGGACCCCGACGAAAGACGTACAGTCTCGGCCAAATATGAATACTCCCGAGGCCATCTCATGTTGCTGAGGGCATGAACAAGGCTTTACCATCCGTGTCTATCTTTGACTGCTCTTTGCATGTTTTCTCTATTATGAAGTCCCATAATTTTTCCATTTGCAAATAGTATGCAATGGAGAGATTATTTCAGTTGGCTCTTTTTGCATGGTCTCCTAGCTGCCCAATGGCAGTCTTGCCATGGCAGATGCTCTGACTTCATTCTTAACACATGTCCCAAATATTTCCATCATCTGTTCTGGATAACGTTAAAGATAAGGAATTGTGGAACTCTCTAGATCTTGGTATAAGGTATGCATTAATTCCATTTGATAGCTAGTGTTTTTCTATGGCATTTGCTTTTGAATTTGGATGTCTGTCTGTATATTTGTTGGATTGACAGCTTTCACATCCCTGTATTCAGATGGAAATAACATTTGAATTAAATCTTCATAGGTTGGACTTTAAGTTGTAGATTTGCAGTGACCAAATCTTGTTTAAGTTGGTTAATGCAGCTGCCACCTTGCCAATTGGTGAACCTTCTGGAATGTTATAGTCTGATAACATTATCAAATTAAATAAGCATGGACAGCACTAATGCCCCAGGACTAACTGATTCACTCTATACTAGAGCTAAGCATATTGATGAATGGCTAGTTTGCTGTATTTTAAAGAAAGGAAAGTTGGACAACACAGCTAGGCTTATATATTTTCTATGGCAGCAGTTTACAAATTGTGGTCTATGGACCACTGGTGGTGTGTATAGGTAACATAGAAATGAATGGAAAGACTCCTATTGTCTTTTTGCATGCTTTGAATCAGACCTCTGATGTGAGATGAACCTGAACAACTTTAGGACCATTGGTAAATGGGAGGAAGAGCCAGTTTGACTAGCTCTGCAAGGGCTGCTGTGCAATAAGAATAGAGGACCCAGGAGCATCATCATGGACGAAAGACCCTGGCAGGGGAGGCATGTCCAGGAAAGAATGAGAGAAAAAAGACAATGCAGTCATGCAGTAAATCCAGGGAATAAACAACCAACCAACAAGACAGCATAAACAGAAAATCAGCCAGGGTTGAAAAATAAATGAAAGAAAAATGGGTGAGAGTCAAGGCTTATAAAAGAATAACAAGGAAGGAAATAGAAGTCTGAGAACTGCTGCCCTCTGATTAAATATACTCCCTATTTGTAAATATTGATGAGATCATCTCTGTGTAAGATCCAACCCCAACTTCCCAGAAGACATATCTGGTTAGTGATATCTATATGATTTATACTCAACTAAGTGGTTATAATAACCTTTAATAATTACAGCTTTGAAGACACTTTATTGTGAACCTAATAAGGCTTAGTGGCATATATCTGAGACTCGACACACATGGAGTTCAGTTGCTTCTTCTAAAAAGCCTCCATCTGTAAAAGGTTCTCTTCAGTCACTATTTTACTGTACCTCAGCCTTAGATAGCTGTCAAGACAGTATCAGAGACGCAACACAATTGCAGAGTCTGATGGAACATAGCAACTGGGTATGCTCAATCTGTGTGTGTCTGAAAGCTATCCAGAAGATACATTTGTCTGCTTACCCCCAACAGGGCTTTGTAGTTTCAGGTTGGGCTCAACCTGTTCTTTGCTTTTAGCTATTTCTGAGTTCCACACAGTTATTTTTTTAATAACCTTTTGATATAGTGTGCATGCTTTGTCTTGTTTGCACCCACAAAATAACTGATCATGAGAGTACAATCTCTACAGGTGCAATTAATTTGACTTATGTAACAAGACTAGCATTTGACAGTGCTATGATGCTGCTGTCTCTTCTGTGAAAACCAGGACTGTAGTGGACTCAGACTAGTATTCTGCATTCACCATCTGTGGTGTGTAGGGAATGCTCTTTTGGCTCTCTTACATCCATCTGCTCCAATAGCATCCTGGAGTTTCATGTGTAACCAGTACAAAAAGGGGTAGGCAGAGGAGCTCTCCCTTTTAATAAAATGACACAGCAAAATGGTAAATATATTGTGTCCCCAAAATCTGTGTGTAGATGTCCCACTCCTTGGGAAGGAGGCTTATACAGGTACGCAGCAGAATCTTCCTTTTCCCTACAGATTCAACCAAAGGTACTCTGCGGGTCCTGGGTGCATGGGGAAAGGGTGGATAGTGGCTGGGCTGGGGAGGGGTGGACAGGCCAAAGTGAATATACCTTGTCTTTTCTTCCATCAGCGTGATGGAGCAGAGTGGAAATATAACATAGCCAGAAGACTACAGTTCATGCAGCACCTTTTGAGGACCCTCCTTTTAGTGAATGCTTAAGAAAGTTACTGGCTGTGATAACCCTGTCAGCTTGGCCTCAGTATAGTCTCATTCCAGGGACTCTGGAAGAAAACCAGGGATACAAAGCTCAAGGAAGGGGGCATCCGTGTGGATGGAACATAGGAAATACCGTCAGACCCATGGTCCATCTACTCAATTATGCTGCCTTTGATGATGGCCAGTTAACAACTGCTTTAGAAGAAGATGCAAGAAGGTGATAATGCAGTAATCATCCCAAAGGGACCATCAGAAGTTGGTTTATGTCGTCTAGCCAACCAGTAAATGTTCAAAATTCATGAGTCAGGCCCCCCAAAATCACAAGATTGGTTTAAAAATCACAAGTTTAAAATAATAATAAGAAGAAGAAGTTGAAGAATAAATGAATAAGAATAAATGAAGTCTGGGCACTTTTTGTTTATCTTCTGGTTTCTGAGACTTTAAGATACATTCAGGTTATGTTTTCAAATATTTCTCTGTCATGAGGGCTAATAGAAACTTTTTTTTCTAATGAAAGCTGAGAGTCTCATGCAGTCGCTTTTTCCCAGGAGCTAAAGCTTTAAGTAAAACACCAAATATCACGAGACTCACAGTAAAATAATGACATTACTTATAATCTGAACATGAGTATTTATATCCCCTCTAAAACTCTTGGACTCCTCTGAATTTGATCTGTTGTATCTGTGGATGGCCCTGGGCTCCTGATTGTCACTGGATCTGCTGTTTGTGTGCACGGCCCAGCATTCTGTTCAGACTCTGATTGGACCCATAGAAATTGGGAAGGAAAATCCTTTTAGGACCAAATTTGACTGAATGCTCTGTGATTAGATAAAAAAACATGCAAAGAAAATACTGTGACTGATTATTTAATGATTTTTTAATACAATTCAACATTTTCCCTGTTATTACCGGTAATATTTTCATTGTGTTTATTGTACCCTTATTTCTCTCAAACATTCCTTAATTTCTTTTTGATTTTGATTAAGCTTCCCAGTCTGGGTAGATTCTTTCTTTCTTTATTTTAAAGTGAGTTGGCTCATCAGGTTGATTTTAACAGCTCTAATTAAAATGTAAAAGAATGGGAAGCAAAAACCTTGTGTATTTTATTTGTTAATTAGCATAGTGTTAGGGAAATTTCTCTCATTTTATTAAGAAATACTTGAAAGCTCACGGAAATTATTTTGCAGACATTGACTAAAGCAATGCATCATAAGAATTAAATGCATTTCAAGTACAGTAAATTGGAAAATTATGCACGCATTTCCCAAGATCTAAGCATAAACGCTAGCTTTTGTTGGTTATAGGGGATGGTCTTGTTTAATTTAGGACCTCTGGGTATAGTGTGGTGGTTACAAGAATAACAGAATCCAGTAGCTCATATTCAAAAGGAGGAAATGCAACATGAATTTCATAGGCTGAAGAGACGCATTCTGAACTCAGAAACCTTAACTATTCATCGTCTCCTGTCTTTCTGGATGCCATTAATGAGACATTAATTGTTACATAGAAATATAGACCAAAGTTTTAAAGGGGTTTTAACCCAGCAACTAATTTTGCATCTGCCATTTGCTTCTGCATTCACTTGTAGCCATAATTAAAGTGGTTTATTGGGTAATTTTACATTTAGGGGCTGGCAATGAAAAACTGACTTTTAACAGTCTAATTTACAGCTGCTCTATCTCTAAATCTCCATTATATAAAGTAAGGATAAAGACCTCAACTCATGAAAACCCTTAAGCATGTGCTTAAGATCCATTGTGGTCACAGGACTTTAAGCGCCTGCTTAGAGTTAAGCATATCCTTACATGATTTCATTAATCAGGACTAAAATAACTGCATAATTGCCTTAATATCAATAGTTCTGTAGGCAAATTCCACACCAGCTATACAATTGACATACTAGCATCAAAGTCCCCAAACATAGTCTTTGATGGTCCCCAGGGTTATTACTTATGACAGAAGAAATGCCCTTAAGAGAAATCTTGAACACAAATGGTATA
This sequence comes from Lepidochelys olivacea, assembly GCF_965140295.1. Taxonomy (NCBI): domain Eukaryota; kingdom Metazoa; phylum Chordata; order Testudines; family Cheloniidae; genus Lepidochelys; species Lepidochelys olivacea. The sequence goes on along the minus strand of NC_140411.1, from coordinate 67,660,173 downwards.
TGATATTGGCAGATACAGACAGACTAGAGTATAAGGCTTACAATGCCAATCTGTGAGGGAAGTCTGGGTTTGCCTACCACTTCCACTCATGTAGACCAGTCTAAAACCAGAAGAAAAAAAAAAACCCAGGGAATGATTTTGAATAAATCTGCAGGTGTGCATTTGCATATGCGTGTAAACATGCCACCTTTTCATGCTTCTAACTGGATAACAGTGCAGAAATCATGGGTTAGTATATTCAGGAAGCTGTATAAGCAACATCTGCATACACCAACCATGGATTTTTTTCATGCACATCCAGCAGTGTCATGGATTTGCACACATATAAATGTGCACCTACAAACAGAATGCAATGAGGCCTGTGATTTACATTTGCTATATAGGATATTCCAGGGCTGTCTGAAACTGATGAAGGTGAGAACATACAGCCTAAATCCATATCTAAAACTGAAACACCCTTTGTAATCCTTTCCTTATTACTCTTTGTGCCCTGTGCTATTCAAGTTGTGCAGCTATTGATGGCCTTTATTATGATAATGTCTCTGTGTTCCAGATAATAGGTTACAAGAAGTACTATTAAAACTTTATAAAGTTAGCTGCTAAGTTTATAATACTTTCCTCTTTAAAGTAATTTTAATTTTTTGAAGTAGTAAAGAATGTGATTATTTTTTCAGCCATGGTTACTGAATTTGACATTTTTTGAATGAATACTTCTTATGAAAGTAAAACAAGTTCATCTTAGGAGTATGTTCATGAACTAAAAAGAAAATGGGGTGTGAGAGCGCTCTCTGTTCTTGAAGCTATATAGAAATGGCACCATATTTACCCAGATTAAAAGCTGTTAAGAATGTCTAATAAGGTGGTAAATGAACTTTATTAATTCATTCAGGATTTTGTTTTAGCATTATTTACCTCAGTAGTATGACTATGTACATTTTAGTAGGGCTGGCCAGTAAACAAGGATTCTATTTCATGAAAAAAATCAAGGTTTTGAAATTTGTTTTCATTTGGCATCCGAACAAAATAGAGTTTTCTCATTTTTTTTCCTCAAGAAACTGAGAGAGACCTCCCCGCACCCAAAAATAGCCCACAGGTTGAAGCAGTCACCTGGGATGGGGGAGTCCCAGATTTGGAGCTAGAACTTGAACCTGGGCCTACTACATCCCAGGTGCGTGCCTTAATCACCAGACTGGACTCGTTCTCTTTCTGGCCCAAGGGAACATGGAATTCTTTTTACAAAGTAGAACAGCTCCAACCGAAGAGACTGAGCCTCATTCTGTAGCCTAGTGTTTAGGGCAGCAAATCAGAGACTTGAACAGAGTTCTCCCACATCCAAAGTAAGAGCTCTAGCTACTGAGCTAATGGCTATTCTAGGGTGCCATAGAACATCTCTTTCTCTAGATTTGGCCGGAAATTGTGTCCTAGACCTGAGAAACCTTCCTGGTGAAAACTTTGTTGAAAGTAGTACATTTCCACAGTGTTTGATTTCAATGCATCAGCATTTTCTGATTAACAGTGTGTTTCGGCAAAATTCCTGACCAGATTTACACTTTTAGTAGACTTGGTCCTTTTATTATTTTTTTGAGATAGAGTTATACTGGAACAGTTTCTGAGATTTAATAGTAAGAAACCTCATGTGAACAGACAAGTAATAACTGTTTTTTGTCTGCTTGTGATTTCTAGGATGAAGTATTGTCTGAGTGAACGGGACATTAATATTCTCAACACATTCATTTTGATCTACTGTAAACAAGATAGCCTCTTAATCACAATTTAACAGTACCGAATGTACCATAAATTAGTGTGCTGTATTTAACAAACAATATTAAAACTAATCAAGAAAAGGCTTTGATGCTGTAAAATATATCTAGATTATTACTTTTAAATCCCCTGAGAAGAGCAAGTGGTAACAAGTCCATTATGAATGAAACCTTCATCAATTGCTGTTATAACAGAAAGTCACTAGCTGTTCCTAGGACACACACATCAATTTCTGTTTGTTTGTTTTCTTAAAATAGAACTGTGTGTGTATTTTCAAGTTTTGTTGGTTTTCACGGAAGATATTTTATTCATACACTAGGACCTCTATGGAACAAGCATTATTTTGCAAACATTTAAATTTCAGAAGAAATGTTAAATATAGTGGGCCAGAACTGGCATCATGTCTTTCCTCCTTTATGGAGCAGAGTGGTGGAAATCTACAAGAGTAATTGATCAATTCATTCCAAAGTAAATTCCTGTGGAAGATCTTCAGAGTCTATAGGAAAGAATTTCTTGGGACATCAGAAATTCTAAGTAGAGCAAACCAATCTAAAGCATCAGATATAGTCAGAAGACAATGATGAACAGATTTAGGATACATTTTAAGAATGCCACCAACATGACTTTCACTGCAAGTGATAATATAGTCACCACCTGGAAAGAGGAAAAGATGGCAACCTAGAAGCAGAACGTTAGAGAAAGAAGCCAAATCCATCAACACAACACTAGGACCAGCACAAGATCAAAATAAATTATGGAAATTGGTGAATATCCTTTGCATCTGAGGTGTGGGAGGATAAAAACATAGATATAGACATATGAAACATGACTTGAAATATTTTTTAAAATATGGGGTTTTCCACTTACATTTGACATGTACTACCAATATAATATTAGTGTATTTTCTATATATACTCTAAAATATATTGAGCAATTTTTATATTACAATGTCAAATGATGAACTAATGATGTTTTTGCTAAAACTTTTTAAAATATTATTTATATATAAAATATGCTAAAAGCAGAATTCCATCAATCTGAAATCTGTCTTATCTCATTAATTGTCTCTAAGGTCTGATCCTGTAAGGTATTGAGTGCTTCCTGTGAGATGCTAAATTCCAACACACTGTATGTTTGGGGTCTGAAAGACTAATGATGATTCATTCATAGAAAAATTCAGGGATATCACAATTCTGTGTTTCTTGTTCAGATATGAACCGGCAAGTGTTTGTAACTGATAACCGCTGTTCATTGACCTGAGAATATAGTATCAGACTGCCCATTGTGAGGGCATATTCTTTCAGTGTCCAAAAAGTAACTCATCTGTCCCTCTACCACACTGAAGCTTTCCAGAGGGTAAGGATGGATACTGGAGGAAACAAATACTAAATAATGAAACTCTTCAATCTTTAAAATATCTAAGTCAAGATGAATTTTTATTTTTGAAACGGTATTTTCTATTTGTTTCTTTGGTACGACATACAATTAGTTATGAATTATTAGGGATTATTTGGTGAATCTCCTTGGATGATGTTCTCAATAAAAGTGGAACAGCCTTCAGGGGAGTTACACTGATTTATATTAGCTCTGGATCTGGCCATGTGTATGTGTGTGTATGTAGATTCTGTCCAGACCAGGGTGAGTACTGCAGTTTCTTATACATAGAATATATTCATTTTTTATAATAGAAAATTGATTCAATAGATGCATAGGAAACATTGTATGGCCCATGGGTCAGCTCTCAGCTTACTCGTAGCTTTGCTGCAAGCCAATCTATGGAGCAGCATCTCATGGCAATACCCTAGCAGCAGACTGGAAAGAAGGTTATGACTCAGTGATATTCTCCCTCCTGTTTTTCCCCCTGCTCTGGAAGAGGGAATGGAGAACTTCATCAGCAGTATATCTTATGCACTATATGTTCCAGTGTACTAGCAGAGCTCTGCTGATTGATGTACTAGAGGGGCAGAGTCAAGGCTCTGCCCATTTCTCCACCTCTTCCTGCTTACTCCCCCCTACATACATTGGGAGAGGGAACATAATGGCCCTATGGAGGCTGTCTTCTCCACCTTCTCCAGATACATTTAGCATGGGTAGTCAGCTCAGGAGATCAGTGGGGAGTGACTTACATCGCCTTATGCCTCTCCACAGATAAATAAGAGAAGACAAAAAATCTGTCCCTAAATTTCCCCTTGAAATAGAATGTATTTTTAATGGCTGCATTTATATTTTCAGCCATTCCTAGTACAGCCATTTAGAGTCTGAGAACTGTGCAAAAAGCACTGGAGCAGGCAGCCACTGCCACAGAGAAAAGAAGGGAACATTTTCTTTAAAGGAAATGGAAAATTTCCATATGCTTTTGCAGAAACATATTGTATTTTTAGTGTGCAAAGTCCTTCTCTTTGCAGTCAGGTCTGAGGCCAGCACAACCTTGTAACAGGTTTGTCTCAGGCAATTAAGAGTAATGCTTCTGGTTCAATACTTCACTGTTTGTTAATGCACTTACACCAGCACCTCTAAACCTAATAGTTGCATCCATTAGTTACCTATATTTTCAGAAAGGGCTTTTTCTGTCCCTTTTCTCTTAGGTGATCTATTCCCAGTTGCTATATACTGAAATGAGGCTGACTACATGATTAGGGTCTAAATGACCCATCCTACAGCTTTTTTAAAAGCTAAACCCCACACAAATTAAAAATGGAATCTGCAGAGGATGATGCCTAAAAAGTGCCTGGAAACAGAGCAGTAAGCCTGCCAGGGTGCTTTGGAAAAACAAATCTATATTTTGGGGACAAACCAAATAAAATCACTATACATCTTATTTGTAAGCAGAAAGTAAATGCTTTCAAACAATGAAATGTGGATCGCCAGAAGCAGGCATCAGTATTTTATTGAAAAATTCCCAACAGAATGAAAGTTACATTTTGAGGCTTACTCCTTAAAGCAGCCTCTCCAGCGACATATCTGCTTGTGGCAAGCAAAAGAATCTTGAACAGTTACTGATGTTTCATTTAAAGTGGAAAAGAACACATGAACAAACCCATATAGAATCATAGAAATGTAGGGCTGAAAGGCACCTAGAGAGATTATTAAATCCAGCCCCTGCACCGAGGCAGGACCAAGTAAACCTAGACCATTCCTGACATGTCTTTGTTGAACCTGTTCTTTTAAACCTTCATCAACATCCCTTGGAAGCCTATTCCAGAATATAACTACCATTATAATTAGAGGTTTCAGAGTAGCAGCCGTGTTAGTCTGTATTCGCAAAAAGAAAAGGAGGACTTGTGGCACCTTAGAGACTAACCAATTTATTAGAGCATAAGCTTTCGTGAGCTACAGCTCACTTCCTCAGATGCATATCGTGGAAACTGCAGCAGGCTTTATATATACACAGAGAATATGAAACAATATTGTTTCATATTCTCTGTGTATATATAAAGCCTGCTGCAGTTTCCACGATATGCATCTGAGGAAGTGAGCTGTAGCTCACGAAAGCTTATGCTCTAATAAATTGGTTAGTCTCTAAGGTGCCACAAGTCCTCCTTTTCATTATAATTAGAGAGGCTTTCCTAATATCTAACCTAAATCTAGGATGCTAGGTTGGGAGCTGCCTAAGCTAGCCAGTAGGAAATGATGAGGATCATAGGTGGTGTATGAGTCTTCTGTTTGGGGAGGCTTACACACATGTTCCAGAAGCTCCTGGGGGTTGGGGGGGAGACACCAGCGCTCAGACCATGACCCTGCACCTGGAGGCCCCACCCCTACTTTACCTCTCCCCCTGAGGCCCTGCCCTCACTCCATCTCTTCCCACCTTCACTCTGAACCCTCCCCCTCTCCTCTCCACTTCCTCCCCCTAGGCTCCCTCACCAGCCAATCACTCCTCTCTGCCTTTTACACCAAGGCCCCCACACCCAATGTTTGCTCCTCTCCGCCTCCTCCCCACCAGCCCCACACTCTGCTCTGCTTCTTCCCCCGAGCCTCTGCCCACTGCTCGCTCTTCTAGAGGAGTGAGTGGAGGGTTGAGGGTGAAAAGATGGAGCGGGGCAAGAAGTGGTGGAGTGAGGACATGGCCTCAGGGGAAGAGGCTGAGTGGGGGCAGGGCCTTGGAAAGTAGCAGGGGCGGGGATACAGTTCAGGGGCTATGGCCCCCCAACTTCTAGGGAGCTTTGCTTTTGGAGTTCCAAAGGTGGTAGACTGGCACGCCTCCAAAGGGAGGTGACCCATGCCACCACATTCATGGCATTTGCCTTCCTTCCTGGCCAGGCTTTTTGGGGGAGGCGTAGCCTCCTCCAGCCTCTTATATGCGCTGCCCATGCTGAGGAAAGGGGTATGGTTGAAGCCCTGTCCCTCAAAGGGAGTTATGTGCTTAACTTTGGTCATAAGAAAGCACCTCTCTCCAGTCAGGATTCACATCTTGAACCCTCTCCGGGAGCTAGGCATCTAAGACAGTTTAGTCCTTTTGTCTAGAGAAAATGATGAGGGGGCCATCATGGTGTCCCTCCCTTAAACTCAGCGATTAGAACACTCATGTGGGATGTGGGTTCAGATCCCCACTCTGCCAGAAGAGAAGTGGGAACTGGAACTTGGGTCTCCCTATGTCCCAGTTGCATGCCCTAATAAGAGTTGGGTAATTTTTTTTTATTTTTTATTTTGGCAGAGTACATTAGCAGAAAGATACATTTTGTGGGGCACCAAAACTATTCGTGAATTTGGGCTGAAGTCCGTGAATGGTGAATAGTTTCGGCCAAAAAAAAAAATTGTAAAAGTCAGAATGGTTCATTTAAACTATTTCAAATTGAAACCTTTTGTCTTTTTGTTTCAAAATGAATTTTTGTTTCAAAATTTACCTGGAAACAAAACCAAACCAAAAAAACCCTTTATTTTTCGGTCATATGAAATATTAGACCCAAAATATTTTTATAATTCAGCAAGAAAAAGTGAAAAATGTCAGTCTGGGTTAAAGCTTAACCTTTTGGGAGGAATGGGGAGATTTTTCTCTTCAGCCCCTGCACTGAAAAATCAATTGACTGAACTATAAGTCACTGAACTGTAACCCTAACCATTGGGCTATAGAGTCATTCTCATAAGAATGACCATACTGTTTCAGACCAAAGATCCATCTAGCCCACCTCCTTCTTCTCGTGTGCTGATTTAAGCATGCTCTCAGCAGGTCTACCAGATTGAGCCCCCCCAGAGCAAGATTGGTGGGGAAATGTCAAGTTTATGAATCCTGAGTTTGGTTCTGTGCTACTGTGTGATGTCAGGACTTAGATGACTGTGCACAGGCCCAGATGCTGAAATCTAGGCTTCTTGGCAACTTTACCAAGGAAATTTAGATACCTAAAGATTTTAAGAGCTACTTTCACAAAGAGACATAGGCGTTGTGACACTCAGGGTCAACATCTAGTTTTTAGGTACCTCAAAAATAAACAAGATTCACAAAAGCTGAGTTAGGTGTTCAGGTCCCTATACAATAAATGGGGAGAGATAGGTGCCTAAGAATGGGATTCACAAAAGCCAGCATGCTAGTCAGCCCTTCGCCTAAGTTAGCTCAAGCAAGATGTCAAGGAAGAGGAGTGTGTCCTAAGTCCTGTCATTTTCAGGTAGTTTAGCATCAACGTTTGGGCTGGAGGGAGGCACCTATCTGTACCTTGGATTCTCAGCTACATAACCATGCCTGGAGTCAGGCACCTAAGGTGTTTGGCGGCTGACCTCCCTCATAGCGTTTAGCCTAATGGTTATAATACTCGCTTGGGATGTGGAAGACCCCTGCTTCAAGTTTTCCCTCTGCCTGTTGAGGCAAAGGAACTCAAAAGGATTTATTACCTTTCAGGAGTGTTCCCTAAGTGCTGGGACTACAGGATATTCTGATATGGGCTTCCTCAGTCTCTCCTCTTGAAGCTTCTCCACTGTGGATTAACTGATTAAATTGGGCCAGAGATAGAGAATATGCAACCCCGAGAATAATTCTTTAGCCTTGTGGTTAATCCCCTTACCTAGCATGTGGGAAACTGACCATCCAGTCCCCCTGTATCAATGACATTCCCCTAGGCACGTACATGGGCATTTCTTGAATGCAGATGCATAAAATGGCATTTGCACAGTTAAAGTACTAATCTGAACAGAAGGCTTTTGGTTTTGAAGTGAGTAGAATCTTTCAGTCTATTTTCAGGCTTACTCATGCAGAAATTCTTATAAGTACCTTATCATGAAATTAATAAAAATCTTAAACATAAAATTAATAAGATCTGCTTTTGTAGATTTGCTTCAAAATCCTAAGACTAGCTTTGGAGCTGTGAAATTGGGCATGCAAGTCATGTGGGAATTTTCTGTTCCATGACTGTATGACATAAGCTTTAGAAATAGGAATAGTGCCTCAATATCCCGAAATATCCTATCTTTGACTCTTCCACAGACAGAATCGGATTTTATTAATTTGCCCAACCATTTCCACTCTCTCCCTCCCCCCCCCCACAAAAAAGAAATGTCTCTCTCCAACTAGGATTGTGACTGTCAAGGTTCCTTGCCCACTCTGAACTCTAGGGTACAGATGTGGGGACCTGCATGAAAACCTCCTAAGCTTACTTTTACCAGCTTAGGTTAAAACTTCCCCAACAAACTATTTTACCCTTTGCCCTTGGACTTCCACTGCCACCACCAAATGTTTATCAGGGTTTATTTTTATTACGAAAGTGTTGTTTGGAAACATCTTTCCCCCCAAAATCCTCCCAACCCTTGCACCCCACTTCCTGGGGAAGGTTTGGTAAAAATCCTCACCAATTTGCATAGGTGAACACAGACCCAAACCCTTGGATCTTAAGAACAATGAAAAAAATATTCAGTTCTTGAAAAGAAGAATTTTAATAGAAGAAACAGTAAAAAAGAATCACCTCTGTAAAATCAGGATGGTAAATACCTTACAGGGTAATTAGATTCAAAGCATAGAGAATCCCTCTAGGCAAAACCTTAAGTTACAAAAAGACACACAGACAGGACTATCCATTCTATTCAGCACAGCTTAATTTCTCAGCCATTTAAAGAAATCATAATCTAATGCATATCTAGCTAGATTACTTACTAAATTCTAAGACTCCATTCCTGTTCTGTCCCCGGCAAAAGCATCACATAGACAGACACAGACCCTTTGTTTTTCTCCCTCCTCCCAGCTTTTTAAAGTATCTTGTCTCCTCATTGGTCATTTTGGTCAGGTGCCAGCAAGATTATCCTAGCTTCTTAACCCTTTACAGGTGAAAGAATGTTTCCTCTGGCCAGGAGGGATTTTAAAGGTGTTTACCCTTCCCTTTATATTTATGACAGTGACCTTCAGCAATGTGGTGTGTTGTTGTTTTGTTTTTGTCCTCCCCACCCCAAAAAAATCCCTCCATTGGCCATGAAAAATAAATAACTTATATAGCGGTAATCAGAACAGGTGATTGTGCATGGTAACTGAGGAAATATATGTTCAGTAACCTGATTATTGTGCACAAATACTTCTTTTCATACACAGAAATCCAGTTGCTATACTCACTGAATGCAAGTTTAGCCACAAACTTTTAGAAATATGTCTGTTCTACTTAGTTCCATAAAATTAAATTGTAAACTCTTTGGCTCACAGATTCTGTATTCTCTATATGGATGTACAGCAACCGATACAATGGGCCTTGATTCCAAATTGTGGTTTGCTAGCTGCAAATTTTAAGGAACAAAGGAAGTCAGACATCCAATGGGAATTGGGTGCCTAATTGCCTTTGGCTCCTTTGAGCATGCCAATACTAGATACTAGTGAAATACAAATAAATAATAATAATTTTATACCAGTTGGTTAAATTATTTCAGTATCTGAAAACAGACATTTGATATTAAGAGAATGTAATGAAATGAACTCTGGCTCAGTCAGTTCTCCTTAATGATGGCCCTTATTGCTTTACTCATTTCATTCTCATCTTAATTAAAAAAAAATCAAGAAAGTCTTGCTTGACTCCTTGCTTTCCTGAGAAGTACTACACAGCTAATAAGAACAGCCTGTTATCTCACTTGTTTGATATATCCATGGTAACAGAGACTATCCACAAGCTTGGAGTTCACTTAAAAGCAGTCCCTGTGATTTTGACCCTAAAAAGGCTCTCCACAGTGTTGGAAGCCTGTCACTGCATACCATTTATTTTTTTCAGTTTGTGATTTCAGAATAAGCTGAAAGGGCAACCTGTTGCTACAGTCTTAACTGGAATAACTGACTATGGTGGTGCAGGATTCTATGTTATTTGAAGCTGAATACTTCAGCTACTGTAATTTAATCTTCCTATGCAATTTTTTTCTCTCATGAAAATGCTTTAATGGCTTTCTTTTCTTCTGGATTTTCTGCCTTCTGCATATACATGGCACAATCTTTATGTTCTCTCAGAATCAGCTTCCTCTCATATTTCACCCAAAGTGTTTGGCAAGACAAATACTCTGTGGCTTGTGACTAGTCTTTGAAATTCTTTTCTTTTGTCCATGCACCACAGAAGAGAAAAAGGACTATAAAGAATCTTTTCTTTCCTGAGACAACTAGTGTCCAATTGTGCGAATTAGCCAAAAAAGATAGACTTCAAAAGAATAATACTTTTTTTTATTCCAATACACTATATATAGCATCTCCATTGCAATTTTTTTAACTAACATTGTCTGTTCCTAGCTTTCTTGACAACTCAGTCACTCACCACTTAGTGATCCAGCAAGGGATCACAATGAAATACCGAGAATAAGGGCCGAGCAAACTTGATGAATTTTCTACTGTGTTTTTAGCAAGTTTGATGTGATTTTTGAATTCATCAAAATGTTGTCTCCTGTGAAATTTCAAAGACTCCAATATTTTACAGCAATCATTTTGTGAAATCTTCAAGCAGTAAATCTCATATTTTCAAAATTTCAGACATTCTAAATGTTGCATGAAATTACTATAGTAGACTTCACTAGCAATTATGTCTTGCAGAGAGACAACAAAGAGGAACAGATATATGCATTGTTATTTTCATGCACATTTATAATATGTTGTAAACAGAAACACACAAATAGGCAGCCAGGGGACAGTTGTGATCTTTCCATTCCCAGAAGCAGCACAGGTTACATACTGGGTCCTGCAACCCCTGTCAAAATTCATACCCTGTGGTCCATCCAGGGCAGAGGATAAAGCTAAGGCACCAAGGCATCAGCATCTACAAGAGGGTCAGAAGCTGAGAGGAGAACAGTTAACTGCTTCTGGGCTGCTTTCATGCACTACACATGTGAACAGGACAACTCATTGCAACTGGGCCCTGGAGGACCGCGAGTGGTCATTAGAGGTTCAGATTCTCTGGCCTCTCAGTGGGAGACAGACCCATCTCAGTCCAGTGGAACCAGAGGTTAATGTCCTACAGTCTGCCTATGCTGGCAGGTTGGGTATTCATGCGGGATATTGGCGGCAACCAATTCTAGCACTGCACTTACTCAATGATATAATAACAATATTATATAACAGGATTCAGGCAACCAATTCTAGCTCCTCCTCTGGCCCTTTTACTGGCCATTGTTGAAGTGAAAAGTAGATACAAATAATGAGGATAAACATTTTTATGAGAGATCTTGATAAGAACATTCCTCTTTTTTACTTCTACTTACTGATGTTATAAAATATCTCTTTCTTTGTAGGGATTATTATCTGCCATTTATCTGTGAAGATGTGGGTCAAGTGTCTCAGGTCCAAAATGAAATCTGCTAAAAGGTTTTTATGTAGGGGTACTGGACAAGTGGCATTTTTTTGGATAACTCATCCTGTCATGTCAGATTACTTGTGGCAAGTGGGTAATTTGTTGTTGCCCATGGTATGTTACTATTCAAATAGCTGTAATCAAAATTAACTCTGTCACTTGAAATAGTGGGTTTTTTTAAACCCTTCTGTCATAAATATAAAAGGAAGGGTAACCACCTTTCTCTATACGGAATTATAAAATCCCTCCTAGCCAGAGGCAAAACCCCTTCACCTGTAAAGGGTTAAGAAGCTAAGATAACCTCGCTTGCACCTGACAAAAATGACCAATGAGGAGACAAGATACTTTCAAAGCTAGAGGGGGGAGGGCAAAGAGTCTGTCTGTCTGTGTGATGCTTTTGCCGGGAACAGAACAGGAATGGGGTATTAGAACTTGTTAGTAAGTAATCTAGCTAGAAATGCCAGGTTTCAGAGTAACAGCCGTGTTAGCCTGTATTCGCAAAAAGAAAAGGAGTACTTGTGGCACCTTAGAGACTAACCAATTTATTTGAGCATAAGCTTTCGTGAGCTACTTCTTAAAAACATCTTATGTATTTTGTATGTATTTTCTTATGTATTTATGTAACATCAGTATGCATTCGATGAAGTGGGGTTTTCTCTCCCCTTTTGTAGTGATAAACACCCGTTTTTTCATGGTCTGTGTGTATAAAAACATCTTATGTATTTTCCACAGTATGCATTCGATGAAGTGAGCTGTAGCTCACGAAAGCTTATGCTCAAATAAATTGTTTAGTCTCTAAGGTGCCACAAGTCCTCCTTTTCTTTTAGCTAGAAATGCATTAGATTTTTTTTTGTTTAAATGGCTAGTAAATAAGCTGTGCTGAATGGAATGTATATTCCTGTTTTTGTGTCTTTTTGTAACTTAAGGTTTTGCCTAGAGGGATTCTCTATGTTTTGAATCTGATTACCCTGTAAGGTATTTACCATCCTGATTTTACAGAGGTGATTCTTTTATTTTTTCTTTAATTCAAATTCTTCTTTTATGATCCTGATTGCGTTTTCATTATTCTTAAGATCCAAGGGTTTGGGTCTGTGTTCACCTATGCAAATTGGTGACGATTTTTATCAACCCTTCCCCAGGAAAGGAGGTGTAGGGCTTGGGGGGATATTTTGGGGAGAAGATGTCTCCAAGTGGTCTCTTTCCCTGTTCTTTGTTTAACACACTTGGTGGTGGCAGCATAGGGTTCAAGGACAAGGCAAAGTTTGTACCTTGAGGAAGTTTTTAACCTAAGCTGGTAAGAATAAGCTTAAGGGGTCTTTCATGCAGGTCCCCACATCTGTACCCTAGAGTTCAAAGTGGAGAAGGAACCTTGACACCTTCTATGTCAGAAACACTAGATTTTTACAGTATCTACTTCTTTTTCTTTCTTGTTTTGAACACTCGTTTAGGAAGCCTGAGGATCCAGGTTATAATGCTATCACTACGTTTTCTCTGAAAACCAAATTATCACTTTTTTCCTACGGTATGCCTGTAATAAATGGATTCTCACAGTGAACTAGTTGGTGGGATTTTCATCTGGCTTTGTAGGTGAATTTTCTATATTTCTGTTTTAGTGACTTGATGACTTGTACCCCTCCTGTCTGTTCTTAGGAAACTTAGTTTTTAATTCCTCAGTTCAAAAAAAAAAGCCCGCAAACTTTCTGAATTAAGTTCTATTTTGTGATGCATCGTTCACATTTTTTGAGATGGGGGGAAAGCGGGAGGGGAAGCTGTTTAAGCAAGAAAACAAAATAGTGAAATAGCACAAAGAAAATGCACTGAGACAAGAGGAGAGCATCAACTGAACCATAATCATCCTTCACTTTATAAATGTGAGAAAGAAAATTGATCTAGCTAATTGCAAGTTTAGGACACTACTCATTTGAGACACCTGGAGGACTGAGTTCCAGTATGGCCATGGACTTTGCTCTGAAAATTAATGTATTGCTAACATAATTATACCCTTTCAGTGCAAAGGACTTGGGCCACCTAACATTTCCTTGTTAGTGATGAGCTCTAAAGTGAAAGTAATGGAATTTTTTTATGGAAAACTATTAAATTATTGATATTCTTGGTTTGGCTTGTCTTGAAACATATTATGGAAGAAGAGACAGGGAAGGAAACAAAGAAATATACAGAGGAAGTGAAAGATCAAGAAAAGACACCCATAATATAGACATTTGCATCTTATGTGAACACTTACCAGTGTGGAGGGCTTAAGTAGGATTTGGTGGGGCATATGCTTTTTACTGGTCCTCTGAGCAGGGGTGAATTTCACCCTCATTTGCAGGTTTGCATGCTTCCTATCTCTGGCCCAATTTAAATTTTCTTCACAGGAAAACAACCAAACCAGATTTATATCATCATAAATATGGCTAAAAATGTATCAAGAAGTTTGGGATTTTAGCATTACAAATCCTAAATTAGGTACCCAGTCTCCCTATACAATGTGGAGAGTTAGGCATTTAAGAATGGGATTAATGTCAGCATGCTTAGCAGGAAGGTCCGTTGCTACCCAGTAGGAAATGCTGAGCTAGAGCAGTGGGACCTAACCCCGCCCTTCAAAGGGATTTATGCTCCTATATCTGCTAGGGATTCACAATCATGAACCCTCTCCTGGAATTGGGTGCCTAATCCAGGTCAGTCTTTTCCTGAAAAAAAAAGGTGATGTGGTGGTGCATGTGGCCTCATTTGCAGCTAAGTCTACACTTGCAGCTGGTGTGCTAAAAACATCAGTGAAGCAATAGGGTAACACAGGCAGTGGCTCATACTAGCTGCCTGAATATGTACCAAGGAGGATGGGAATGTATTTAGGCAGCTAGCCTGAGCTGTCACCTGTGCTATCGAGGGTACATTGCTCAAGCTAGTGCAGGCACTGTTTTCGCAAGCTGGAAATCACATCCCCAGCTACAAGTGTAGACGTAGCCTGTGAATCATCCTGGCATTTCAAGGCCAGACAGTGAAGCAGCATCAGGCAGCTTTGCACATGCCCTCTGGCAGAAACGTAGGCATCTAGGGGACTTTTCCAGTGGAAATTCAGGCTCTACAAGGTTAATTGGCAGCTGAAAAGGAGTTTTGAGGATCTAAACTTTGGACTTAGATGCCTAAATCTCTTGGTGGATCTAATCCTTTGAGATGTTAGCTAAGACATCATCCAAGAGAAATGACTTATTCTACAGTCCATCCATTAAGAAATAATAAGCTAGCATGAGTATTTATTTTGACAGTAACGATGTCCACCCCTCAACCACAAATGCAATAATCACATATATTTCTTAATATTTTCTAAGAATGTTTTTACCTAACAGTGAATGGAGCTACAGTATTAAAAGATTACATTAACTTGATTTGCCAACAAATCTGCTTTTATATGCTCTCGCTTTTGTTTTTTTAATCTGTTTATTTTTTTAAAATACAATTATTATAGATGAAAAACAAATTATATTACTTTGAATATCACATCATAAACTGATCTATGTACTATATTTTAAAAAAGGCTGCAGGGAAAATAGAAATTCTCTAGTTTCACATTATAAGAAACTCAGTTTGATTTTTATTAGATCCTTCCTCTTGCTATGGAAATTATCAGAAATAAAAGTTCAATTTAATTCATATTACAAATTAAACTTGGGACATTTGTATGAACCATCAGTAAATCTTTAGCTATCAGCTGAAGGAGGTTCTTTCCAAAATGGCAGCTATCTTCTGTCCCCTCACTCCATCCCATCCCACCATAGGCGCCGACTCTATGGTTGCTCCGTGGCTGGAGCACCCACGGGGAAAATTAGTGTGTGCTCTGCACCCACCAGCAGCCAAGCTCCTCCCCCCGGATCCCACCTCTTCCTTCTCCGCCTCCTCCCCTAAGTGCGCCGTGTCCCCACTCCTCCACCTACCTCCCAGCACTTGCTGCCACCAAACAGTTGTTTGGCTGCATAGCAAGCTCCGGGAGTGTGTTGGGGGGGGGGAGATCAGGAACGTGGCACACTCAGGGGAGGAGGTGGGGATGGGGATTTGGAGAAGGAGTTGGAATAGGGGCAGGGGGGGGGCAGAGTTGGGGTGGGGATTTCGGAGAAGGGGTGGAAGGGGGCGGGGCAGGGGTGGAATCGGGGCAGGGCCGGGGGCAGAAGAGGGTCGGGCACCCACTGGTGCGAGCATCCCACTCTTCTCAAAATTAATTTCTAAAAAAGAAAATAACCTGAGTCACCTTTCATGGACATTAGTGTGGATTTTACCTCATATTTAATCTGTGGAATCATGAGGAGTGCAATGCCTTGCTTGTTTACAAGAAACTAAACTCCAAATTCATATTTAGAGCCATAATCTTGCAATGCTGGTTCTATGCAGGTCCTTAACTTTTAATCATTTTTCCTATGAGAGTTATCCTATTGTCTTCAATGCTTCACAGTGTATAAAGTTAAGCACATAGGTAAGTCTTTGCAAGATGAGGGCCTTAGTTGTTTGGGAAGCCAAATTCTGCTCTCAGTTACATCTGTTATTTCTAGAAGTAGTTACTGTAGAACATTAAGTGTTGGTATCAAATTATGGCAGTCAGTGTGCATATGCTCACATTAATACATCTTTATCACCAATGGAGCACACAGAAAAAGCTGGTTGCACTGACATTGCAAAGTCAGGAGAGGCATAATATAGGGCATGATCATGGGGAAAGTAGACATGTTTCAGATAGTGTTTTGCCTAATGGAGAGGGCACTGAACGGAGAGAAGTTCTGGGTCTGTTCCTGGCTGTGCCCCTGACTAGATGTGAGAACTCGACTGATTCACTTCTCTTCACTCTCTGCTTCGATTATAAGCTTTTTAGGACAGAGGTCATGTCCTGTTGTATGTTGCAATATAGGATCCTGATCTCAGCTGGAGCCTTTAGATGCTGCTGGAATATAAATAAATCTGTGCAGCAGCCCTAACAGAGTAATGGCTGCTACTTGCATTTCTTTGAGCAAACTGTACCTAATACAATACATTTCTCTTACAAGCGTAGGAATGAGGAAATGCTGTGGAAGTACTTTTGCAGTATATATAGAAGCAGAATTACAAGCGACTATGTGGAGTGGCTACACCACTTTCCCTGCATTATCCAGATTTTGGTACATAAGATTACACATTGACTTTTGCAATACTTATAGACATAAAAGAAGATAGAAATGTTTAAGGCCACAATCCAGCAAAGCACTTAAGCTTTTGCTTAACTCCAATCACGTGAGTACTCTTCTTGACTTCCATGGGATTACTCAAATCCAGGCACATATTAAAGTGCTTTCTTGGATCAGCGCCTAAAGGAGCACTGTCAAGTAGTTTTTAGGCACCAAATTTGACCTATTTTAAAATGATTTACTCTAGTAAAAAATCTCATCTAGAATCCCTTTTTATTTATGTAAAACAGTCATTCTTTATATTACATTTTTTTCTTTTAAAAAGGACATTGTTTTGTGGAGGCCTGTGACGGGGTTCGACTCACCACTGCTGGCGCCTCCTGCTGGTCGCTATGGGAATTAGCTCTAGACCACTGCGGAGCGTCCTCGACGCGGGGTGTCGGGCCCATCATTTGCTCTGCTGCCCTGGAACCCATGTTGCTCCCTGCTTGGCAGCATTCTCTTCAGGACAGTCCTCATCTGCTTCAGGACACTGCCCTCCAGCAGTGCCCACTGCTTCAGTCTCACCCCCTTCTGGGGGGTTTAGTGTTATCAGCAGTCTTCGGTCTCCACCAGCTCTAGTGGCTGACTGCAGCCTCAAAGTCTAGCCCCTTTGTCCCAAGGTCAGCCACAGCCTGTATCAGGCCACGCACCTCCTCAGCCAGGTGTAGTACAAGGGGGGGGACCCAGGCCCACCCGCTACTCTGGGTCCCGACCCAGGGACCCTCCAGTGGCAGCCTCTCTGCCCTCCTTCTCTCCCCTTGTCAAACTATTGTCCCTGGGCCACTTTCCCTTCAGCCCTGTGCACCTGCTCAACCCTTTGTAGCAAGGCCTGCAGCCTGGGGTTTTCCTTGGCCAGAACTCCTCAGATTTTTCTGCCCTTCCCCAGCACTGCTCTGTCCAAGGTGCTACCTTTGTGCTCAGGAGCCAGTCCTGCTCCCTGCCAGCCAGCCCTTATATAGGAGTGGGATGTTGCTTCTTTGGGTGCTGTTCCAGAGTAGAGGGTAATTTGCAGACCCTGTATCTGTGCAGTTTCAGTCCATTGTGTTCTTCTTGGTCCTGCCTTCAAACTACCATTTCCTTTCAGCCTAGTCAAGCTGGTTTGGAGCCTTTCTCTGAAACTCCAGGCCCTCACCCCAACCCCAGATATGCTGCAGCACTTGACTGGTACAGGAAATCTTGCTCTAGCCTTTCACATCATAGAAGCATAGAATCATAGAATATCAGGGTTGGAAGGGACCCCAGAAGGTCATCTAGTCCAACCCCCTGCTCAATTGAATTTCACCCAAAAGTGACCTATCTTGAATTGTGCAGCATTTAAAAACCCCGATGAAACGTTTTGCCAAATGGTAAAGGAGAAAATAGTTAGGGTAGGAATCAAATGTTCAGAGTCAAAGAGGGATTATAAACAATGGGAGGGCAAAAATGTAAAATTATTGATTTTAAAAGTTTTCGACTTGTGTCATTGTAGGTATGTTACATTGCTTACTAGATTTTAATATCACAGAAAGGTGTATGTTTTGTGTCTTCATTTCATGTATGTTTACAGTAGTTATTTCCAAAAACCAACCAGACAAAAAATAATCTTCTAGAACTGCATGAAACATGAGTGGATCTGACAGGACATAATGGCTCCTTTTGAGCAGTTAAAGTCTATCATTTAAAAATGTATTTTTATGGTATGTTTTTAAGCACAGATTAGAGTATACATGCTAGGCACTTTAAAAGTCTCTTTAGTACCATTTAAGTGTATCATGGAAATAGATATTTAGATTTTTTTTAATGCATGTTATTTATCTAATGCTCATAACAGATCGTATTTACTCACTGTGACCTACCATTTTATATAGGTGTGAAGAACATTTTAAAAACATGCACTACTATTTAACTAGAGGCTAATAAAAGCTTTTTAAAGAGTTTAACCTTAATACCCTGTTTACACAATTTGGAATATATATTATTATTCCTAGCAAATTTCTTATGAAAAGCCATGTTTCATGCATATACGTCAGTTTTCAAAGTTAAATATTTTGGTCATTTGGGGCTTTTTTATGATTTCTAAGTACTAAAAGGGAATAGGCTGGTTTTATAAATTAACAGCTGTATATAAATTATATAATATATGTAAGAGTGAATGGTGGAATAGTCTTATGTTTACTACAGAGTAACAGCCATTCATTTCAGTGGGAGCAGGCTCAAACCCTAAATGCCTGATTCTGTGAGTTTTGAGTGTAACAGGCCTTTTAGGTCAGTAGAATTGAATTTCCTCTTTATACTTCAGTTGGCTGTGTTCTTTGGAGCCTGCAGGTTGTTTATTTCTGAATCACTATTATGGCTTATGTTTGGTCAGATTAGTGATATGGCAGTCAAGCCTCTTCTGGCTTGAACAAGTAATAGAAAACACAAAGGGGATGGGGCGGTGTTGGGGAGGGAGTAAGGGAATTCAACTCCAAGTTATGTGAGTGCAACAGCCATTGACTTCAGTAGGAGTTCCATCCATGTAAGTGAGAACATAATTTGCTGCACAGATTGCACAGCTGAAGTCTAATCCATGGAGTCTAAACCATAAGTACGGTACTGACCATATTCCAAAGAAAGAAGGATATGGAAAACTCTATAATCAAACCTGCATGCACACATCTGCACCCTACCAAACAAACAGAATAGAGAACTATGGGTCAGGTACTCATCTTACTTGCACTTGCATATAGCTTGAGTAACTCATGCTATACAGCATGAAGATAATTGTCTTTTTCTGGCTTTGTATCAGGATAACTGAGAGCAGAATTAGGGCTGAACTGTGTTACACTGACTTTATAGTACATAAAATATCTCCTTTATGAAGTAATTAATTTTTCCTCATAAAGAAATGATTTTCAGTGAATAGATCTTGTTGGGTTTTGGTTCTGTTCTGTTATTAATAAGAAGTCAAATATTTAGGCTTAATCAGTAACTTATTAATTAAAGATGGTTAGTCAAACATTAGTACAGAAAGAAAGCCTATAGTTACCAAACCGATCTGGAGACTGTTGAAGTGACTGCAGCTCAATTTGCTCCTAACTAATACTGCAAAACTCTCATCCCTATATACTTGCTTAAGACAACAACAAAAAATCCTTTCCAATAACTGATCTATATGAGGAGGTCCTTTTATGGCATTGCAGCTTACTTAATCAGTGAGCTAAAGATATCTGCAAATTATCTGTGCTTTTATGGAATCTCAGTTTATTTAATCTATAGATTAAGGATATCTGTAAATAATTCCATATTGTAGAAAACACCTGGGGCAACAAGTAATACCTAATAAGCTAAAAACATCTCTCAATGGGCCATTATCTCATCAGTCACTGATAGGGATTTCACACCCTCCCCTGGAAGCCTATTTCAGTCTAATTATCCTTATAGTTGGGAAGGTTTTCCTAATATCTTAAATATCCTTTGATGCACATTAAGCCCAATCCTTCATCTCCTACCTTCAGTGGTCATGGAGAATAATGGATAACTGTCCTCTATTTGAAGACTGTTATAGGATGCCCACTTAGTCTTCTTTTCTCAACACTAAACATGTTCATTTGTGTAACTTTTCCTCAAAGACCAGGTTTTCAAAACCTTTTGTCATTTGTATTGCTCTTTCCTGGACTCTCTCCAATTTCTTGACATCTTTCTTAAAGTGAGATAATCAGAACTGGACACAGTACCCCAGTGGAAGCCTCACCAGTGCTGAGTAGAGTTGGACAGTTATCTCCCATGTCTTACATAGAACGCTCCTGTTTACAGTGCTACCTTCAGCCTTGTGCATATTACCCATGGCACATACAACTGGTGGGCAGGGCCACTCAGAGAGCGGGACAAAGAGGCATTCTGAGGTTCCCCTTTTGAGAGGGCCCCCAAACTGAGTGATGTTGCAACCTGGCATGCAGGGTCACCCCACCTCTCAGGTTTGGGCTGGCTGCCAGCTGTGTCTATTATAAAAAAAATCCCTGCCAGTTAGTACATCCCAGAATGATATTAGCTTTTTTCACAACAGTATCACATTATTGATTTATATTCATTTTGTGATGCTGTATAATCCCCAGATCCTTTTCAGCAGTACTACTGCCTAGCCAGTTATTCTCCATTTTGTAGCTGTGCATTTGATTTTTTATTCCTAAATGTAATAATTTGCATCTGTCTTTACTGAATTTCATCTTGTTGATTTCAGACCAATTCTCCAATTTGTCAAGGTTGTTTTGAATTCCAATCCTGTCCTCCAGAGTGTTTGCAATCCTCTCCCCCACAAATTGGTGTCATCCACAAATTTTATAAGCAGATTCACCACTCCACTATGCAAGCCAAACTGGTGAAAACATTGAATAGTGCCAGACTCAGGACAGACCACTGCAGGATCCCAGTAGATAAGTCCTTCCAGTTTTACAGTGAGCCATGAGTAACTATGCTTTGAATATGGTCCTTGAAACCAGTTGTTCATCCACTTTATAGTAATTTCATCTAGACCACATTTCCCTAGTTTGCTTACAAGAATGTCATGTGAAACTATGTCAAACACCTTACTAAAATCAAGATATAGAATATCTACAGCTTTCCGCCCTTCCATTATTCCAATAAACCTGTAAAAGAAGAAAATTAGGGGGTTTTTTTGGCATGATTTGTGCTTTACAACTCCATGTTGGCTATTCCTTATAATGTTGTTATCCTCTAGGTGTTTACTGTTTATTAATAACATGTACATAGAAAAAACAGGTTTCAAAGTAGCAGCCATGTTAGTCTGGATCCACAAAAAGAAAAGGAGTACTTGTGGCACCTTAGAGACTAACATATTTATTTGAGCATAAGCTTTCATGAGCTACAGCTCACTTCATCAGATGCATTCACTGGTTGAAAGCAGTGAATGCATCCGATGAAGTGAGCTGTAGCTCACGAAAGCTTATGCTCAAATAAATTTGTTAGTCTCTAAGGTGCCACAAGTAATCCTTTTCTTTTTATAGAAAAAACAGCTTTACATTTGGACATATTTCTTCTAGTTTCTGTTGCCATTGACTTCTATGATTTATTTACACCAAATTCCAATAATGCTTTTTGTGATTCTGATGTCTTCTGGGGTTTCTGCACCTACATTACATTGTGATTTGTTTAATATTTGTTAAAGCATCTAATAAAATACATAAATAAGCATGGGAAAGAAACTGAAACTGATGCAGGAGGGAAAAAAGAGAGAGAGAGAGACTGTCCTTCTTTTGCAGGTGTGAGATGGAGGAAACTAACTGAAAAAAAAAATGAAATTTTAGGTTTTAGGTAAAAAAATAGTGCACCACATAATAAACATTAAAAAGATAACTAAGTCCTAAGGGGTGAATCCATAGTGAACAAATGGTAGATCTACAAAAGTAGACTTTGACAATAGATACTGCCAAAAAAAGTGTGTCGGTAGCCCCCAGAACAATGGAGCTCTAATTGTTCCAGGCACTACTGTAATACCAAATAACTACTTAATGATACTATAACTCTACCCTTTAAATGTAAGGGAAGAGAGCAAAACCAATTACGGATATTAATGCAAACTATATGTCTGATCTTGCATCAGCCTCTACAAGCCTGGACCACTACACTAGAGCTGGTTGAAAGCATTTCCATTGTGCAGGTCAGTTTCACCACTGCTGTTCAGTGATGGACAGCTGTGAAACTTAGGGTATGTGTCTACACTTCAGTCAGGAGGCACGATTGCAGCATATGTAGACAAACTTGAGCTAAATTTAATGTCGCTCGTTCAAAGCTAATTTAAGTAAGACTAGCCGTCTAGCTGCAGCAACAGGAGTAGAGAACAACCCCATCCAAGACCCTGGGTACAAACTTGCTGCCACCCCTGCTGCCATGGCTACACTGCTATTTTTATTTGAGTTAGCTTGGGTATGCACACACAGCCTGCCATCACAGCTCCTGATTGCAATGTAGAATTATGCTTGGAGTCCCGGAGCAATCCGCATAGCAGGGCTACCCTAGAATAAAACACCCTGGAAGCCCTGGGTTCTCTGGCCCAATCTGGGACAGTTCACACTGTGAGGCTGTCACAGACCTTAACAAGCTGCTAAGGAGCTGGATGGGCAAGCTGGGAAGAAACCAGGCAGAAACCGGTCTGGCAGGCAAGTTTCAGAACACTGTCTGTGTTCCATCAGAAGATTTATCAAAAGCAGCATGTTTTCATGAAGTGTTTAGCTTTTGATGTACCAGCAGTTTCTTATCAGTTCTACAGTACCCCGTGCATAGCCCTACTGATTTCACTTGTACAATTGTATGTGCTCTAGGGTGTGAACTGTGCAAGACCTGGTCCTTAGACAGCAGCAGAGAACTAACATTCTCAGAAACAGAGAACAGTGGCCATCCATGTTGGATGGGGTAAGCATTTGCTCAAAACAAAGAGATTAACATAAATCAAAAGACAAGAACAGAAAAGGAAATATATTCACAGTAAATGCAAATATTTTTTGCACATGAGTTTCCCATGTAAATGCAAATGAGTTTTTAAATAGTATTTAGAACTGAACGCCTCTTTGAATTCTTGCTGCCGATCCAGGAAATAAGGAATGGATCCAGTAATGCATTGCACTAAAGCCATAAACAAACAAACAAACAAACGGGCTTAGCTTCATATTAGATTGTGCCCTGCATGCCATCAGTGCATGATAAGGGAAAGCCAAGGCAGTCAGAATTCCCAGGAGGAATTCTTTTTGAAGAAGCCAGATTCCTCCCTAGGATCTTCTGAGCACGGCAAACTGGTGGATATGTGCTCTGTTCTTCAAGAAGCTAGCTCTGCTGATTGGCAGGGAGGAAGAGAGGAGCCATAGCCCCTGACACCCCCTTTCAGGTATCTAGCACCCACAGGGATTCTAGAAGGA
Organism: Lepidochelys olivacea; assembly: GCF_965140295.1. Lineage (NCBI taxonomy): Eukaryota > Metazoa > Chordata > Testudines > Cheloniidae > Lepidochelys > Lepidochelys olivacea. The sequence continues at coordinate 67,636,614 of NC_140411.1, read as the reverse complement.
GCAGGCTACACTGCTCAGTGTGATTCGGAATGTTTCTGTGCTTGCAGTGTTTCCTCACCCCCCTTGCACAGAATCTAGCCAGAGCTGAACTATACTAGTTGTGTTTTATTGTAAACACCTTGGGGCAGGGATTTTATTATATGCTTAATATATTAGATTTGTAAAGTGCTGGGTGCAGTTACAGTGCTGCCTGAATAATAAATAATAGCAAGCAAGCTCTTGTTTTCTGCATTGTGTAAGAAACACACTTTCTAGCTTGTTGTTCCATATCCTCTTCCCTCCCCCCACCCCATATCTTCTAGAATGCAGGGACTAGCATTCTGCCCTTATCTCTAATCTCCTACAAAGCTCGGAGGAGAAGCAGTGTGACTAGCATACCCCACAGGACAGTCAGTGTGGGACTGTGCCTCAGGGTCCTCTGTGACCCTTTCCTTCCCACAGAGAATGCTGCACTCAAAGCCCAGAGACTGAACCCTTATATGGGCATGCAAAGGGAGGAGATTTATTGCACCATCCACTTACATTTATCTAAGTCAGCATCTGGCCCCTCTCTGGTATTTCCTTAACATTTGAGGGTCTATTTGGGTCACACTGACTTTCAGTGAGTAAGACCTTATTTTTTAATATTTAGGCTACTTGTGGAATAAGGTACCACACAACATGTTTAAGGGGTTACATATTATGGACCTTTGTTCTGTAACCATGTTATGGATCTCACCCCTAAAAATGACTCAAAATTCCATTGAAAATACTTTGTTAAAAAGATACATAGATATATGAACATACTGAACACATAATTAGTTGGTTAAATATGTTAAAAATACATTTGATTATTTTCTTGCAAATTTACATGAGCATCTCAACTAAATGCACACTGGGAACTTTTATTACCTGACCACTCTTAAAAAGGCTATTTTTGCATATTATGCCAAATGGAATCTATGCCAGCTATACAATCACAGAAACATTTGGGTTGGAATGTGCCTCTAATAATAATAATTATATTTAGCACTTACACAGCAGTTTTTGTAGGCAAAGCACTTTACTAACAACATTAGCTACTCAGTTCTCACTAAACCTCATTGTGGTAGGCAGCTATTCCACCTCCCTGCAACATGGTGCATTGTTAGGTGGCAGATAATTAGTCACTGAATATAACTGAAAAAAATATAAAAGTTTCAACTAATCATAAAGATTTTAATGTACAGAAACTTTAAAATAACTAGTTTTATGGGTAACCAGATATCTGACAGAGAGACAAGCCCAACATGTGTTCATTAAACCAGTCAGAAACCAATGGGTTAATAATGGTACAATGACAGATGCCACTGTAATGTACCACCATCAAACACGGGCCTAATTCATGACCACCCATTTTAAGAGAGGTGGAGTGTGAAGGTGCGTGAACAGAGGACAGGCAAACAGAGGCAGTTTGTCTGGCAGTTCGCCTGTGGGGGAGTTCCCACAGAGTCTTTTGTCTTTCAAGCTTCTGTGAGCAGTAAGTACAACATCTGAAGAGGCTCTTAGAAGGAAGACAATATGGATAGTGAGCGATCAGCTCTTTTGACCTGCACAGGATGTGCCATGTTTGTCTTTCTCCCAGAGGATAGAAGCGACTTTGTCTGTATGAAGTGCAAGCTCGTCTCCCTATTGGAAGAGAAGGTTAAAGGATTAGAAACCCAAGTATCAACCCTGCGTTGTATCAGAGAAAATGAACACTTTCTAGATAGAAGTCAGCATTTGGTACTGCAGGCACAGCATGCTGAAGAATCCGAGAGGGCAGTGCAGAATGGGAAAGAAAATTGGGAGCATGTGACCTCCAGAAGAAGAAAGAGGAGAACCCATGTACCCGCAGTGCAGATAGAAGTAAGAAACCGTTCTCAAGCTCTCTGCACAGGTATTACAGTGGAGAATGGTTTAGAAGATTTATCTGAAGGAAGGGATCAGAAGGAGACCCCATCAACCAGAAGGCATGGGATGCATTGTCCTAGGGATGGGGAACCACGAACACCACTCCCAAGAGGAGGAGATGAGTTATGGTGGTCAGCGACTCCATCCTAAGGCAGATGGAGTCATCCATCTGCCGTCCAGACCGGGAAACTCTAGAAGTGTGCTGCTTGCCTGGAGCTAGAATTCAGTATGTGACTGAGTGTCTGCCGAGACTAATCAAGCCCATGAACTGCTATGCCTTCCTACTTCTCCACGTGGGCACCAACGATACTGCCAAGAATGACCTTGAGCGGGTCACTGCAGAATATGTGGCTCTGGGAAGAAGGATAAAGGAGTTTGAGGTGCAAGTTGTGTTCTCGTTCATCCTTCCTGTTGAAGAAAAAGGCCCAGGTAGGGACGATTGAATTGTGGAGGTAAATGCATGGTTGTGCAGGTGGTGTCAGAGAGAGGGCTTTGGATTCTTCAACTATGGGATGATGATCCAGGAAGGAGGATTGCTAGGAAGGGATGGGATCCACCTAATGAAGAGAGGGAAGAGCATCTTCACGGGCAGGCTTGCTAACCTAGTGAGGAGGGCTTTAAACTAGGTTTGCCAGGAAATGGTGACTTAAGCCCTGAGGTAAGTGGGGAAGTGGGATACTGGGAGGAACCACAAGGAGGAGGGTGTGACAGGGAAGGCCTCCTGATTCAGAAAGTAGGGCAATCAGCAATATTAGGTGCCTGTGCACGAACGCAAGAAGCTTGGGAAACAAACACGAAGAATTGGAAGTCCTGGCACAGTCAAGGAACTATGATGTGACTGGAATAACAGAGACTTGGTGGGGTAACTCACATGACTGGAGCACTATCATGGATGGGTATAAACTGTTCAGGAAGAACAGGCAGGGGAGAAAAGGTGGAGGAGTTGCACTGTATGTAAGAGAGCAGTATGATTGCTCAGAGCTCCACTATGAAACTAGAGAAAAGCCTGTTGAGAGTCCTTGGGTTAAATTTAGAGGTGAGAGCAAAAAGGATGATATCATGGTGGGCATCTGCTATAGACTGCCAAACCAGGAGGATGAGGTAAACGAGGCTTTCTTCGGACAACTAACAGAAGTTTCCAGATCACAGGTCCTGGTTCTCATGGGGGACTTCAATCACCCTGACATCTGCTGAGAGAGCAATACAGCAGTGCACAGACAACCGAGGAAGTTTTTGGATAGTGTTGGGAACAACTTCCTGGTGCAAGTGCTGGAGGAACCAACTAGGGGCCATGATCCTCTTTACCTGCTGCTCACAAACTGGGAATAATTGGTAGGGGAAGTAGAAGTGTGTGGCAACCTGGGTATCAGTGACCATGAGATGGTTGAGTTCAGGATCCTGACAAAAGGAAGAAAGGAGAGCTGGCTGTATTTTGAAGAAGCCTTATTGAGGGCACAGGAACAAACCATCCCGATGTGCAGAAAAAACAGCAAATATGGCAGGCAACCAGCTTGGCTTAACAGAGAAATCTTCTGTGAGCTTAAACACAAAAAGAAAGCTTACAAGAAGTGGAAACTTGGACAGATGATGAGGGAGAAGTATAAAAATATTGTTTGAGCATGCAGGTTTGTAATCAGGAAGGCCAAAGCACAGCTGAAGTTGCAGTAGCAAGGGATGTGAAGGGTAACAAGAAGGTTTCTACAGGTATGTTACCAACAAGAAGAAGGTCAGGGAAAGCGTGGGATCCTTACTGAATGGGGGAGGCAACCTAGTGACAGATGATGTGGAAAAAGCTGAAGTACTCAATGCTTTTTTTGCCTCAGTCTTCACAGACAAGGTCAGCTCCCAGGCTGCTACATTGGGCAGCACAGTATGAGGAGGAGGTGAGCAGCTCTCAGTGGTGAAAGAACAGGATAAGGACTATTTAAAAAAGTTGGATATGCACAAGTCCATGAGACAGGATCTAATGCATCCGAGGTTGCAGAGAGAGTTATCTGATGTGATTGCAGAGCCACTGGCTATTATCTCTGAAAACTCCTGGTGATCGGGGGAGGTCCCAGATGATTGGAAAAAGTGCCCAAATTTTAAAAAGGGGAAAAAGGAGAATACAGGGAACTACAAACCAATCAGCCTCACCTTAGTCCCTGGAAAAACCATGGAGCAGTTCCTCAAGAAATCCATTTTGAAGCACTTGGAGGAAAGGAAGGTGATCAGGAACTGTCAACATGGATTCACCAAGGTCAAGTCATGCCTGATGAACATGATTGCCTTCTATGATGAGATAACTGGCTCTGTGGATATGGGGAAAGCGGTGGATGTGATATATCTTGACTTTATCAATGCTTTTCATACTGTCTCCCACAGTATTCTTGCTAGCACATTAAAAAAAGTACAGATTGGATGAATGGACTATAAGGTGGATAGAAAGCAGGCTAGATCATTGGGCTCAATGGGTAGTGATCAACAGCTCAGTGTCTAGCCTAGCAGGCAGCCCGTATCAAGCACCGTGCCAAAGGGGTCTGTCCTGGGGCCGGTTTTGTTCAATATCTTCATTAATGATCTGGATGATAGGATGGATTGCACCCTCAGCAAGTTCACAGATGACACTGCGAAGAAGAGGAAGAGGTAGATACACTGGAGGGTAGGTATAGGGCCCAGAGTTACCTAGACAAATTGGAGGATTGGGCCAAAAGAAATCTGTTTAGGTTCAACAAGGATAAGTGCAGAGTCCTGCACTTAGGACGGAATAATCCCATGCACTGCTTCAGGCTGGGACTGACTGGCTAATCAGCAGTTCTACAGAAAAGGACCTGGGGATTACAGTGGACGAGAAGCTGGATATGAGTCAACAGTGTACCCTTGTTGCCAGGAAGGCTAACGGTATATTGGGCTGCATTAGTAGGAGCATTGCCAGCAGATTGAGGAAAGTGATTATTCCCCTCTATTCGGCACTGGTGAGACCACATCTGGAGTATTACATCCAGTTTCCATCCCACACACACACAACAGAAATGATGTAGACAAATTGGAGAGAGTACATTGGAGGGAAACAAAAATAATTAGGGGGCTGGGGCACATGACTTATGAGGAGAGGCTGAGGGAACTCGGCTTATTTAGTCTGCAAAAGAGAAGAGTGAGGGGTGATTTGATAGCAGCCTTCAAGAACCTGAAGGGGAGTTCCAAAGAGGATGGAGCTAGGCTGTTTTCAGTGGTGGCAGATGATAGAACAAGGAGCAAAGGTCTTAAGTTGCAGTGGGGGAAGTCTAGGTTGGATATTAGGGAAAACTATTTCACTATGAGGGTGGTGAAGCACTGGAATGGGTTACCAAGGGAGGTGGTGGAATCTCCAGCCTTAGAGGTTTTTAAGGCTCAGCTTGACAAAGCCCTGGCTGGGATGATTTAGTTTGTGTTAGTCCTGCTTTGAGCAGAGGGTTGGACTCAATGACCTCCTGAGGTCTCTTCCAACCCTAATCCTCTATGATTCTAAAGTCAAATGGATAACTCCACAGCCTCAAGACATTCTGCTGAATCATCCTTTTTCTGTGTGCTTTGGTGTGGGAGATTCATTGCCAATCCTTTGCATGTTCTGACATCTAGAAGGACATCTTTGGAGGGGCTATTATACCAACCAGGAATCACTGGACTTCACTGTTGTCCAACCACATCCTCTCGCACTTCCAGAAAAATCCCTCTGCTACATACAATATGTTGGATGGTTCAGGAGAGGGCTAGAAGCTTTTCAGGGTGACACAAAGGGCCTGGAACTAGGATCTGGGCCTATGTCCCCGGCTTTCCCAATAGTCAACCTCAGCTTTTTCTCAGTATCTCTTTTCTGTAGCTGCACTGGCATTGCTTGTCATTTATGTAGCTGCAGGAGGCCATCTGACTATGGTAACAATTGTACAGTATAAACAGATATTATACGAACTAACATTCAAATACATTTGTTTAAATTACGTCAAATAAAAAGATCTATCTACTTGTCTTTAGGGGAAAAAGCATTACAAAACCACGTCAGCTTCAATTGCTAATTATGCCTGTCTGCAGTGTTCCACCCCCCCACCCCGCCCCAAGCAATGTTGTATAGGACAAGAAGTATTGCTTAGTTTTAAAAGAAGAGTGTGCCATTTTGAGGATAGTTCCCTTTGAGGTTATATGTACACTGCAAAAGCAGGTGTGATTGTAGCACGGATAGGCATACCCTTCTAGCTTTAATATATATAGCATGGGAAACAATTGTTGTGTAGATGTAGTGGCCAGGGCTTGGAATGAGCATTTAAGCCTGCTGAGGAAACTGGTATGTATCCAGGTTGCTAGCCTATGCTGAAGTCCATACTACCACTTCTACACTACTCTTGATTACTGTGGTAGCTAGATTTAAGATAGCATGGGTATACGTATATTCACACCTTCAGTTGCCGAACAGATGTACCTTAAATGTCTCCAAGTCCCTTGATTCCCTCTTGCTTTCCTTCCCAGCCCTTCTATGCTCCCCATCCATGCCTCCTGTGAATACCTGGACTCCCCTCCATGGCCTCCTGTCTCTTGCCACCACCTCCAAGTCCTGTTCCCTACCCCTTTCCATGACTCACTCCTTTCCATTATCTCCCCTTCATCTCTGCCTTCCATGCACTCCTCTGTCTTTCCTGCCTCTCTATGTTCCACCCTAATCTCCTACAAATCCATATCCATTTCTACTCCAGTCCTTGGTAGCTCCCAGGCATCCCCCAGTCCACTGCACATGCACACACATGCCTAAGACTCCCCAAGGCTTATACAGATCTATTTTGTGCCCTGTCCCCATTCTATATCCGCTAGTCCCCTGCTCCTTCTGATTCTCCTCCCCCATGCCTCTGGACCACTTACAATTCTGCCTGTCCTCCAGGAGGCAGAATCCAAGCTCATTCATTCCAGCCATCCAGCTTACCACTGTAACGTCTGAAGATCCTGCAAGAGAGGATGAATTGCATAAAAATGCCAGTTAATAATTTGAACACAGCCTTCAGTGATATTTATCATGTATTCAGTGTTTCCCAAGTCCAGTTTCCAGGAGATCTGTACCTATTAAAACTAACATTGAGTACACACTATAACTGTGGTTATTCATACTTACCTTGAACTACCATTTCACCATTATCCATAGAGATGTCCTTCTCTACCTTGATCTCTTCTGTAATCAGGCAGAGTGAAGATGTCTTCACGATCCAGAGATATGTTCAGTGTGTACTATATGTTATTCTGCATTACAAAACAACTTAACTTTATATAGGGTTTTGCATTAAAAAAGTGTATTCCAATCCCAACAAACTGTTCAGAGTTGAAAATAAAAGACAGTATATGCAATAAATTACTGAATACAGTGGTGTAAAAAAATTGAGGAATATAATCCATTTAATTTATATATTAAAGCAGTTAGTCATAAAGTCAATAATGGAGATCCAGGAAGGAGAATTTAAGAGACATTTGGAAATAGAGGAATTTTTAAAGTTAGATTGGACATGAGATGGGAGGATATTAAGGCAGAGAAATTTAGGAAAGCAGTGACCAATATTAGGGGCAGTGTGAGAGTGTTCTGACAAAGGCAAGGTCTTGTGTCTGGGCAGTGAAAGTGCAGGGAGAGGAGCTGATTTAAACACAGTTCATCAGTAAATAGTTTTGATGATAATATCTGCTAAATAGTAGAGCTAGCTGAACTACTCATTGAAATTAACTTACCCAACAAATATAGCCCATTTTTCTGTTTCTTACTCATCCAGGAATATATCCTGATTTCTGGAAATGTACTTATTATTAACTATTATCTGATGGTAAAACCTATTGTACTTGCATAAAGATGGAGTAATCTCATACTGTGTAAGGAGAGTGTGGAGTGGTTGGGGTGGTGAAAGTCACTAACTTCTGGTTACTTTCCTGTTAAATATAAACACTTGGTGATTTCCTCCATTCTCAGATGTTTTACCCTACCTGCCTCTCCAGTTACCACTTAACTCTTTCTCTCATCAAACTTCTTAAATGAGCAATCTGCAACCATTTCCTTGAGTTCTATGCTTCAGTTCTGGCCTGGATTTTCTCCTGCCTGGTTACCACTTTCTCCACACTACCCTCACCAGGTTTCTCTTCCTAACCATATCTCCAGGCCTTTTCCTTTTCCTCCTTAATGTTTTTTGTGCTTTTCACACCGTTGATCATACTTTTCTTCCAGTCTACTGTTGGCTTTCACAAGTCCTCTCTTGGTTCTCCTCCAATCTCTGTACATTCCTACAGCATCTTGGAGTGTCCTCCTCTTCCCCTCTTCAGTCTTGTCCTTGGACCTGTGATCATCTTCTTTTCCACCTCTTCTCGCATGGCTTCAGCAATCATCTCTGTGGTGATGACATAAATCATTAAGCATGGCATTAACCAACAATGTTCATCAGTCTACATATCTGTCTAGTGTATGTGAAAGTTCTGTCTCCAGTGCTCACAAACATTCCCCATTAGTCATGAGTTTCACTGTTCCAGTGGAATGTTATTGTTAAGGAAAGTCATGGCCACTGAAGGAAAGACAATTTTTCAGGCATCCTAATCCTTGGAAGATTTTTATCATTAGGGCAGGTATAGGATACTACCTAAAATTGGTCTAATTGAACTAAATTATAATGTTTAATAACTAGAATTTATTTTATTATTTGTGCCAGAAATGTAGTACCTATAGAGATTGTGAGAGGACGTATAAACCCCACACTGGACATATGAGGGTTAATGAACTGCTCTGGGCTCAGGCAGCCCCACACTACCACACCTACAAGACATATCAGGCCTAGAGGTAGGATGTAGAAGGCAGAAGCCAGTTCAAATGCTAGCAAACCTGAGGGGAGAGCAGATCTTCATTCCTCAGCTCCTGGAGGGTGTCTGTCTGAAGGCAGAAGCTAGTTCCTGCTGCCTGTTGCGGGGGCGGAGCAGGGTTTTGAGGGAAATGGAGGACCTGATACTGAATCATTAGTTTGGGACTATTAGTAGAGACTCACCTACAGGTGCTGAACCAGGCTCTGGCCTACCAGAGGCTCTGTGAAGGAAGAGAGTCTTGCCACCTCCTTGTAAGAACTTAAGAATGATCATACAGCATCAGATCAGTGCTCCATCTAGCCCAGTATCCTGTCTTTTGATAGTGGCCAATGCCAGATGCTTCAAAGGAAATTTACAGAACAGGGCAATTATCAAATGATCCATGCCTTGTCACCCAGTCCCAGCATCTGTCAGTTGGAGGCTAGGAACACCCAGAGCATGGGGTTGCATCTCTGACCATCTTGGCTAATAGCCATTGATGGACCTATCCTCCATGAACTTATCTAATCCTTTTTTGAACCCAGTTATAGCTTTGGTCTTCACAACATCACCTGACAACCAGTTCCTGTTCTGATGAGTTCTGTGCATTGTGTGAAGAAATATTTCCTTTTGTTTGTTTTAAATCTTATATTTGTTTATGTCTGGTTTTCCTTTTGATCGTTGATAGACCCTTAGGGAAAGAACTGTCATGGATTCAGTCACAGGCTGAATTACTGACTAACCCACAACCAGACTCATCTTTTGACTGCCTGGATATCAAGACCAAAGGCTGAGTCAGTTCAGAGCCTCATCACACCTAGTAGGACCGGGGAGACCCAAACTGCAACAGAGGCATGTAAGTGTCACATGGCTCATTAGTAAGTGCCTCATGACAGGGTGAAAGGGTAGACAGATATATCATAATCAGTGACTTAAAGCTTATATTATTCCCATAAAAATGGGGTTCAAATTTCCTTCCTCACCCCAAGACTCATTATAAATACCCCTGCTATTTTTGTGAAAATGTTTCTACATTCAGTAACAAACATTTACCATTCCATGAATGCTTTCCCTTATTAATGAATATTGTTTGACCTCTATGCATAATATTTGATATCATAATCAAGACTTTAGTAATGATTTTTTTAAATCAATCACTTTACAATGTAATTTGATGCTAAGAGGAACATTTTTTTTCCCTTTATATACCAGAAAAATGTGTATTTGACATTTTTGGCAAAAGATATACAGAGAAAATAATTGTATAGACCCAAAGGCATTAGATTCTTGTATTAATAATTTTTATCTATTAAAATAAATACAAAAAAACGCCACAGGATTTCCCCATGGTATATAGTTATATTTCTTCTGGCAAGGTTCCTCTTCTTGGACACAAGTCTCCAAAGCCTCAGGATATATCTGGAGAATTCCAAGATATTAGGCTTACTAGCATATAGTGCAAATCATGCTGCACCTGGCTGGCATGCCAAACAAAGCCAGACAAGATTCTAAATGCAGAAGAAGAAATACGAGCAACTCCTCATGCTACTAGAAGATATTGATATAATAAACCTCCTTCCTTTCCAAACCCCTAATGTATTCTCCTTTTTCAGTACCTACCAGCTTTACTCTAGTCCAATTTATCTACTCCTCCAAGTAAACACTCAACAGCTGGAGCTTGTTTAGGAGCAAATCTTCCAATCTGATGGTGCAAACAATACAGATTAAGATAAATATATTTTGGTCCTGGAAGCAGAATGACATGAGTGGCGGGATAAGCTAGCTGTCCAAATACATACCTAGGGTTTCAGATGGGATAGTTCTGCTGATCTCACCACAGAGCTCCACTCCTATTTTTAGTGTGCTAGCTCAATCAGATTCTACCTGACCTGGAAATTGCATCTCCAGCTCTAGTGTAGACATACCCATATTCATCACTCCTGCTTATTCTTTGTGCTCAGGATCAAGACTCATATTAACTGAAAATAGGGAGGAAATGGCTCATCCACCCTCTTGTCAATCATACTCTTTTCAGGGTATACAAGTTTTATGCATCATGCACTTCTTTTCAGTGTACAATTTTTTCTGATACAGACACTGACTTAGGAAAGCATCCCTGTTCAGGCCAGCACTTAAGTTCCATTGGCTTCCAGTACTGAAGCACATATTTAAATATGCACCAAACTACTGTGCTGAATAGTCATAGGGTAAAACCCTGGCCCCACTGAGGCCAGTAGCAAAACTCCTATTGGTTTCAATGGGCTAGGGTTTCATCCATGGACCTAAGAAAGTTCTTAAGTGCTTTTCTGAATCAGGACCTAGACCTGGAGTAGAAGAGAATGGAAGCTGAAAGACCACATTAAGAAATAATACTTGGCATCCTGACTCAGTCTGATGCAGTACAAACAATGCCACATGAACAATGGTTTAGATCAAATAGATAATGGCCTGGTCAGTTTAGTTCAGTTGTTATATAGATTGATACAGGTTATTAAGTAATCAAAAGGATTATGGAGAAGGTTAATGAGTAATCAATAATGTTAGTAACTTTGCAGTCCCTAAGCCAGCTCCCAATGAACTGGGAACAGAATTAAGGCAACAGTTGGATACATACTTACGAGGAGTTAACACAGTAATAGTGAAAGTTATCATGTACATTATCAGGACTTCCATTGGAGTTACAACTACTTAACTATGTGGTTAAATGTGCTAGTTTGCAGTTCATGGTCTGATTGACAATGGTGCTGAGTCCTCATGCCTCCTACTAACTGGGAGTTGTGAATGCTCAGCACCTTTGAAAAATCAAGATTACTCACTCTTTTTCTCTGCTGTAATTTAAGATTAAACTCGATAAGTTTATGGAGGAGATGGTATGATGGGATAACATGGTTTTGGTAATTAAATATTCATGGTAAATAGGCCCAATGGCCTGTGATGGGTTTTTAGATGGGGTAAGATCCAAGTTACCCGGGAAAGAATTTTCTGTAGTATCTGGCTGATGAATCTTGCCCATATGCTCAGGGTTTAGCTGATCGCCATATTTGGGGTCGGGAAGGAATTTTCCTCCAGGGCAGATTGGAAGGCCCTGGAGGTTTTTCGCCTTCCTCTGTAGCATGGGGCACGGGTCACTTGCTGGAGGATTCTCTGCTCCTTGAGGTCTTCAAACTACAATTTGGGGACTTCAATAGCACAGATATAGGTGTGAGGTCTTTTTTAGGTGTGGTGGGTGAAATTCTGTGGCCTGCGTTGTGCAGGAGGTCGGACTAGATGATCATAATGGTCCCTTCTGACCTAAATATCTATGAATCTATGAATTTCTCCATATCATAAAGCAAGAGGGAAAAATACTGAGAAGATGATGAAGAGATGAGGATAATGATAAGGTGGGTTCCACCATCTAGTTGTTTCTAGGTCCCATTTCCCACCTTGGATTTTCTTTCTTCACATTGTTTTATTGTTAAACACAAATATTTGAATGCCAAATTGTGGTGATCTGCATATGCATAGAAACTAGAAAGTATTAGGAGAGTCCAAATATGAAACATGATATTTAGGAAAAGAAATTTAGCAGTAAGCAGTGCTCATGAGCACTGGGTAAAGGGATTTCCCTACAGAAAGCCTAAATTTGTGACTTACTTGCTGAAAAGGAAGAAAAGAGTGAATGTGAGAAAAAAAGTTCACATCAATGATAAAAGTGGTGTAAAAAAGGTTTTAATTAGAGTTACAGAGAGATGTAAGATTTGACATTTTTGTCATGTGCTTTTCTTATTGGCAAATGACAGTTTGCTCAGCAAGAATTTGTCTATTCATTCCTCCCTGAGATATCCTAGTTCTTTATGAAGACTTTTCAGTCAATGCCATCCTAAGCACACTGCGACCTATAAGTATATGTTACAAGATACATAACTAAGGAATCATGGCTTTCAAAAGGGTAGAACTTAATCTCGCAGTGACAGACACTACCACAGAGAAGTTAAGGAGTGGTGCCATGTTTGTTATCATGCCTCTATGAAGCTTTTAAAGTCTTGCCTGCCCATAAATTTGCTACTGCACAGAACACAAGTTTTTCAAGTGCAAAAATTAGCTACCTTCTCTGATAAATTTGAATAGATTTTGTTCTGGAACAAATTCATATGTTTTGATGAAAATCTCAATTCTTACTGCAGAAAAAATTCAAAATGTAAACAAGAAAGTCCATAGAACTCTAGTAATGAGAGGATTATGGTGGATTGTAAAAGAAGACACACTTATTATGGTAAATCGTGTGCTTCTCAATCTACAGCACTAAGCATGCTATTGGTCCAGATTAAATATAGTCCAGATTATATTTTAGTAATAAGATAAAAGTTTTAAAGATATTCATTGTTACTATATTTAATCATCATTGTACAGCATGCATGATTAGAGTTAGGAAATTAGAATTTCAACATCTGGCTGACTGCTAGTTGTAAGTATAATATCATTTATACCCAAGATAGTGATAAGAAATTATCAATGTGCAAGTTTCTCCTGTGCAGGTGTTTCCTGTGATATCATCCATACCTTGTGTCATGTCCCAACAATACAAGAGCAATCAATGACTCCGTAAAAGATTAGGAAAAGCAAAGGTGTAGAATCCTCCTTTGAGGTGTCATTGTTCTTTGTGATATGTTTGGAAAGTATGATCATTGAACATAGCAATTAGGAATGAAATAAAGCACTGGCGTGTTCAGAAAGATCACCATCCCTACTATGCATTCTTTATAATACTTTGTACCCAGTACCAAAAGTGTCCTTCTCTAGTTCTTTGCTCACATTATTCAGAGGTTACTGTTGTAGAACAGGAAGGAAATGAACGTTTTATTCCAGTCTCCAGTTGCCTGGAGACTAGATCCCAGAAGTACAAGATGTCTCTCCTGTTCAAATTGAAACACTAGATGCATTGCTCATCTGTCATTTCCAGTTCATGCATTTGGTGTCTAAATACCATTTCTCTTGTATATCTAGTCTTCTTCTCAAGCTTATAACCTACATGTGATACTGTTGTGTGAAGTACCAGAAGGGTGGTTACTAAAGGAACTCAGTTTATTATGGCAGAGTCAAAATGCTGAATACAAATTGCAGGTTCAGTGTTTTTATTCAGCATTAGAAAAAAATGAACAATAACCTAATGTTTATTTAAATAAATTTAATAGAATAGTACACAAGCTGCTAGGTGGCTGGCTTTTAGAAAAAGCACACTTTTTCTTGCCTCTATCCAGGTCTCCTTAATGCATTAAATGTTCCTTTCACCTCATTGTTAAACAAAATTATGCTATTTGCATCAGCTAATGCCCTTTATAATCTTCAGTGGGACCCCATCATCAATCACATCAGTTTAACAGTAGACATTTTTTCTGTGCCACACCTGCCCCTGAATGTGCCACAATAAACTACGAAAAAGGGAAGGCTGATTAACTCAGATTACCAACAGCACCAATATACTGTACACCTTCCAGTGGTTGGGATGAAAGATGGTTGTTATATCTAGGGCTACATGAACACTGCAGTGCAATAAACCACTAAAAAAAGCTAAGGGAAAGAGTCTCAAGGGAAAGAAGAAAAAAAAAAACAGTGGGACCACTTGCATTTAGGTGACATATCTGAGAAGAAGGAATAGTCATTTTATTTTGCTCCCAATAACCCTTTCTACATCTCTAAGGCAGGGTAGCATTATTCCACAATCTATTGTATAAAGTTTTTGGAGGGATTCAGCCCTTAAATATGACCCAGTGCCTCTTCTCCATTGGCACATCATTTTTGAAATGCTGACACCTCTTCAGTGTCCTGGCTTGAAATTTGGGAGACATATGGGCAAATGGAGTTGGGAAGACCCTCACTTTCAAATTTGCTACTACTCAGCTACATTTCCACTTTCTTTTTTTTTCCTACTCCCTCTGTTGCCCTGGCCATGTTTACTATCTTGCTGTTACCTTTTTATCTTTCTTCCTCTCCTACCTCTGTGAATTATTCTGTATTGGTCATTATGTTTGGGACAATGTCCCAAACATAATGGTTGCCATTCATAACGCTCTTCAATCAAATTCCACTACTAAACACACTTCTATGAGGTCTTTGAACAATAATCCATCAAAGAATGAAACTATAGTAAGAAAAGTTAAAAGTTCTCCATTTTAATACTAGGTTTTTTGTGGCTCACTGATGCATTTATGTCCCTGACCCGTATTTCTGTATTGTCTGTCATATCTATACACACATATACCTTTGGAGTATGGACTGTTTTCTTCTGTGATCACTACAGCACTGAGCATGCTATTGGCATTCAACAACAAATAAATAATAATTTATATGTAAAATGCAGATCTGTTCCGGATAGATAATCTGAGTGTCAGAGGGGATATCTATCAGCGTCGGTTGAACAAAGAAGAGGAGCAATTTAATTCTACCATTCAACCAACAAATGAAAATGATTAATAGATAGGAGACTGCCACAGAGTGTCAGAAGACAAGAGGAGACACAGACGGGCACATGGGAGAGAAATGTTAGAGAGAAAAGGGATAGCAAAAGATAGGGAAGGGGGTCTAGAAATCAATGAGAGAAGAACAAGCATAGAAGTACAATAGAAAAACAAACATATATTTAAGTAGTATATATTAAAGGCATTTATTTAAGAACCTGCCTGAGAGGTTCTAAGCCCCAGCATCTCTTATTGTTGTCAACAAGAGTTACAGACGTTCAGTATGCCTCACAATTAACTCTTAACAAAGAAAGTAACACACTCTTCAACATGCACAAAGATAAATTTGAAAATCAGTTTCCTCCATTATTCTAACAGCCTCTTCAGCAATTCATGCTTGAACAAATCCTTCATTCAGCTAATCCACATGGACTGTCACCAAAACAGAGTCAAGCCTCTTGTCTTCTGCAGATTTGTCCCATTCCTAACTTGAAGGACTATGATTTCATGTTATTTTTTTGTATGCATTTGCTATGATTTTACATAACTAGAGGTTTTCTCGCATGAAGAATTAGATTGTGTTTGGCCAGGCCCTGAGCATCTATACAATGTGTATCTGCTCAGACACAATGCCATCAGGCTCCGCCCCTCCCCCCCAATCCCCCTAAGAAGGGGATGTGCTTTGAAGGCACAGGTCCAGAATATCAGCTGTGTAGACCAGCTGAGGATCTGGCCCACCATCTAGCCCTTGCAGTTCTTAATCAGGCAACACTTCCATGGAAGTCATTGGAGTAAGTACTGGGTAAGAAGCCCTAAAATGGTTTCAAATACAATGTAAATGCCATGAGAATGTATTAATTTATATATATTTACATAAATAAATGTATATAAATGTATACAAATAGACACATAAATAAGTATATATTGTTCCCAACATCCAGCGCATGCATGTGCATGTGTGTATGCACTCTCTCTCTCTCTCTCACACACACACAGAGTATATACAAGCATAGATTAAAAAAAAAACTTATGTGAATTCATATTCTTGCCTTGGTTCTCTGAGAAGTTGGCTGTTAGAGGGAGGAATAACATTTCCATAAAATGCAAAATCTTTTTTTTTTAAATATTGTGATAATTGACAGACCCTGCCTTCATTAGCTTGCCTCCAGATGTGTTCTATTAAATTAATTAACTTTGCTTCTGAAACAGCAGACATTATGTTTTTGTGTGGCCATTATCCCACAGTTGAAATCCTTGTAAAGCCGCCTTTATTTTTGGCGTTCATGGGTTGTCAGAGTGAAGAGAGGAATGATAAGTGAAACATAGTGTCACAAATGAGTGAATTTATTTTTTTCTGGCTGTTAACTTTGACAAATAGCATTCAACAAGGTAGAAATTTTAATTGTATTTATTATTGATAGTAGTGCTGGGAGTTCTATAATGGGTAGAGCATGAATGATGAGAATAATACTGGTATTATTGCATAGAAAGAAGCTCCATTTTTGTTCTAATTAACGTACTTATTAAGGAGCCATATTGTTGTTGGTTTGTGTGGCTGCAGAGGGGGCATAAGGAGTTCCCTGGCACTGGCTACCTGCTCCAGATCTTGGCTATGCCCCTATATGTAGAACATACACCCCTGTATGCCCCAGTTCTGCAGAAAAGGACCTAGGGGTTACAGTGGACGAGAAGCTGGATATGAGTCAGCAGTGTGCCCTTGTTGCCAAGAAGGCCAATGGCATTTTGGGCTGTATAAGTAGGGGCATTGCCAGCAGATCGAGGGACGTGATTGTTCCCCTCTATTCAACATTGGTGAGGCCTCATCTGGAGTACTGTATCCAGTTTTGGCCCCCACACTACAAGAAGGATGTGGAAAAATTGGAAAGAGTCCAGTGGAGGGCAACAAAAATGATTAGGGGACTGGAACACATGACTTATGAGGAGAGGCTGAGGGAACTGTGGATGTTTAGTCTACGGAAGAGAAGAATGAGGGGGGATTTGATAGCTGCTTTCAACTACCTGAAAGGGGGTTCCAAAGAGGATGGCTCTAGACTGTTCTCAGTGGTAGAAGAGGACAGAATAAGGAGTAATGGTCTCAAGTTGCAGTGGGGGAGATTTATGTTGGATATTAGGAAAAACTTTTTCACTAGGAGGGTGGTGAAACACTGGAATGCGTTACCTAGGGAGGTGGTAGAATCTCCTTCCTTAGAAGTTTTTAAGGTCAGGCTTGACAAAGCCCTGGCTGGGATGATTTAATTGGGGATTGGTCCTGCTTTGAGCAGGGGGTTGGACTAGATGACCTCCTGAGATCCCTTCCAACCCTGAGATTCTATGATTCTATGTACCATTTAATATAGCTAGGTCAACGTCCTGAGGGAAGTACATTGCAACAAAGAGATCCCCCAATGCAGGGTATTTCCCCCTTAGAACCAGGGGAATTGTGACTCTTAGGGTAAGTCTACAATGTAGCTTGAGGTGTAATTTCCAGTTCAGGTAGATATATATGTGCTAGCTTTGATTGAGCTAGTGTGATAAAAATAGCAGTGTGGGGATGGTAGTTTGTGCAACAAGATGGGCTAGGTGCCCCAAATGTAATCCCATTTGAAACCCTAGGCATGTACATCCGGTCAATGTGCAGCAGTAGTCAAAAAAAAAGGGTAACGGAATATTAGGAACCATTAGGAAAGGAATAGATAATAAAACAGAGCATATTATAATGCCAGTACATAAATCCATGGTATACCCACCTTGAATACTGTGTGAAGTTCTGCTTGCCCAATCTCAAAAAAGATATATTAGAATTGGAAAAGGTGCAGAGAAGGACAATAAAAATTATTAGGTGGATGGAATCCATTTAAGGAGAGATTACAAAGACTGGGACTGTTCAACTTAGAAAAGAGACAAATAAAGGCTGATATGGTAGAGATCTGTAAAATCATGCATGGTGTGGAGAAAGTGAATAGGGAAGTTTTATTTACCCCTTTTCATAACACAAGAACTAGCAGTCACTGTTTAAATTAATTGGCAGCAGGAAGGAAGGAAGTACAAAAGGAAGTACTTCTTCACACAACACACTGCCATTGTGTTTCACAACTCATTGCCAGGGGATGTTGTGAAAGCCAAAAGTATAACTCAGTTAAAAAAAATAGTTCATCAAGGATATGTCCATCAATGGCCATTAGCCAGATGGGTGTCCCTAAATCTTTGGCTGCCAAAAGCTGGGACTGGATGACAAGGGATGGATCAAACAAAATTGTTCTGTTTTGTTCTTTCCCTCTGAAGCATCTGTCACTAGTAAGTGGCAGAGACAGGATGCTGGGCTAGATGGAGCATAGGTCTGACCCAGTATGATGTTCTTATGTACTTGAGGCAGCTAATCCCTTCAGACTCTCATGTCACTTCTAGACATAGAGTAGAACCTCAGAGTTCCGAATACCGCAGGAATTGTGGTTATTCATAACTCTGAAATGTTCGTAACTCTGAATAAAACATGGTTGTTCTTTCAAGAGTTTACAACTGAATATTGACTTAATACAGCTTTGAACCTTTACTATGCAGAAGAAAAATATTGCTTTCCCTTCATTTATTCAGTAGTTTACATTTAACATAGTGCTGTACTGTTTGCTTTTTTTCTTTTGTCTCTGTTGCTGCCTGATTGCATACTTCCAGTTCCAAATGAGGTGTGTGATTGACTGGTCAGTTTGTAACTCTGGCATTCATAACTCTGAGATTCTATTGTACCCTTAGAATCTGTTCCAGGAGCAATGGAACAAAATGTTGTCCCTTGATCAGGGCACCTGACAAAGCCATGACTGAGCCTTTAAAGGGATGAATTTATACAACATGTACTTTTTGTCAAGTAATACCCACTTTAAAGGGACATAATCAAGTCAGTAATCACACGTGTCTGAATATTGTTTACCAACTGTTGTTACAAACAGCATCTAAGATTGTTTTAAATGGAAAAGAGATTAGGGATATATATATATATTTATATTTGTTCATTTTGGCATTTGGTACATGTGCATCATTTGTTTCACTTTTTTAGTGTGAAAATTTCACTATAGTTTCCCTTGCTATTTGCAAGTGTATTTTATATACCACACAGAGAGAAAAACATAGTAAAATGCATTTGTAAGAAAAAAAAACACAGAAACTGCCAGGGAGACACAGGCAAGGGTGATAGATGAAATGGCTTTGAACTCTTTTTTTTAATTGACAAAATTTCATGTTAACAGTGTCCCTTAAATGTATAAATATCTCACTTATCTGGCTAGCCACCTGAGATTTACTCTCAAGTGTAAGCATAGGAATACGGCCTCTAGAAAATTAATTTAGTTAACAATTATGAAGGGTTTTGAGATCTTCAGATGAAAGATACTCAGTAATAATTATTATTATAAGAGACCCTAAATTACAATGTTTTGATGTAACCACTTTGGTGTCTTACAGGATGGTCCAAAAGATGACCATTCGGACACTCTACTCAAGTTTTCCTATTATGAAAGAAGTGATTTAATGGGGCCCTTCACAGACTACATTACAAACAATTCTAGAACAGAGGAAGAGGGACATACTGTGCATGAAACCTGTAATAATGCTTTAAATATGGACTTTTGGTTTAATCTATAGTAATTTAAAGATTAATTGTTGAGGTGCTTGCAGAAACCCATTACAAAATCTCTTACCGTATATTGGATGTTTATATTTAGTACTGACATAAAAGTAATAAAACGCCTCAGTTTCTAATAATAATAAATATATAACAGTGGAGCTGCCGGGGAGTTCAATGAGTTACAGTTCCCCATTTCTTCCTTTTAGGTGGGATTGCACTGGAAGAGAAAAAAAATCCCTCTTCATTATCAGAGTAATTAGTTCCATAAATTTCTTTATGTCTTCTGTGAAGAAATGGGGTAATTACACTGTGAAATTTCATTTTCCTAAGGGGACACATTAATTTATAGGCACATGTAATATTTGTTTCAGCACCAGGTTTCTACATTCTGTACATGTGCTTAATTACGTGAAAAAGAAGTATTTTAAAACACACCAAATTCTACATGTAGTGTAATTTATGATTATTTTTTTAGTGTAGACAATTTCTTTTAAACAAATCTATTGGATTATAACCTTCATTAAATATGTTACTTGTTTTTTAAAGAAACACAGTGAAATAAATAATTTTATTTGTATTCTTCTAGGGAGGAAAATATTGGACTTCCAGGTAAGCATAAAGTTCATAAAATATTATTTTCAAAAACCCAGCAAGTGTAGTGACAACTTAATTACTACAAAACACTGTGAATAGGTTAGAGATCCATATTTTATTAATTTTTATATCCTGGGAAATATAATATGGTAATTACTAACACAACTGTGTCTACCTTTCTTTTATTCAAGCTGTAATGCTATCTGTGTTAAAGGTTAACAACATTATTATTATTATTTTCTCCACTAGACTTTATGAATACTTTGATCCTTGTTGTTGAGGATAACACTGGTACTGATCTGCACAGACTGAATCTGGAGGGCCTGTTCTCTTATATCCTCAGATAAAAATCACAACGGCTGTAGTCCTGCCTTCCCCAGTGTGGTGAACAAGTTTGTTGCACTCCAGGGGCCATATCCAAAGCCTGTTGATGTGAGTGGACAGGTTCCCAATGTGTTCAACAGACTTTGGACCACTCCTTTGCTGAACTCTGAGCACAGGATATGGATGAGTAGGCTTTCTGTGCAAAAGACAAAACACTAGGACTGAAATCCTGCTTCTGTTGAATTAAAAGGAGGTAGAATTTCACCCTAGGTGTGAGCAGAATTAAGTCACAAATACAGCTGATCAGAAACTTTTTGATAATTTTTTTTCATAGGAAACTTCCTCAGGCCCAGAAAGCAATTTCTGCATACCCAGAATAGCCAATAGTCCAGTGGTTATGTCACTTGGGATGCAGGTGAATGAAAACACAGGCTTTGCCTACACTGACAGTTTGCCTCAGTTACTTCCATTGGTGGATAGCCCCAGTGTAGCTGTATTGCTATAAATCATTCTAAGTGTAGAGAAAGTAGTAAAGAACATAGAGGTAAATGGTAATTGTGAAAAATGCAACATTGTTTTACAAAAGGTAGATCATGCCAGATCAACCTGATCTCTTTCTTTGAGATAACTCAGTTTTTTAGACAAATGGAATGCTGTAGATTTAATCTACCTGGATTTCAATATGGCATATGATACAGTTCTACATGGGAAATTATCAGTTACATTGGAGAAAATGGGGATTAATATGAGAATTGAAAGGTGGATAAAGAACTGGTCATACTGAAAGGTCAACTGGCAGGCTCGAGGGAGGTCGCTGGTAGAGGTCTTCAGGGACTAGTTTTGGGACTAATTTTATTTAACATTTTCATTAATGAACTTGGCATAAAAAGTGGGAGTGTGCTCATAAAATCTGAGGATGACATAAAGTTAGGAAGTTTTGCCGCTACAGAGGAGGACCAGAATATCATACAAGATCTGGATGATCTTGTAAACTGAAGTAATGAAAATATGAGGAAATGTGATAGTGCAAAGTGAAAAATTATGCATTTAGGGACTGACAATAAGACTTTTTGTTATAAACTGGGGATTTATCAGTTGGAAGCAACAGAGGAGAAAGTCCTGGGTGTATTGGTTGATCACAGAATGACTATGAATTACCAATCTGATGAGGCTATGAAAAAGGCTTATGTAATCCTAGGATGTGTCAGGCGAGGTATTTCCAGTGGAGACAGGGAAGTGTTAGTACCGTTATACAAGTCACTGGTGAGACCTCATCTGGAATAGTGTGTGTAATTCTGGTGTCCCATGTTTAAGAAAGATTAATTCAAATTGGAACAGGTGCAGAAAAGGGCTTCTAGGATGATTAGAGGAATGGAAAGTCTACCTTATGAGAGGAGACTGAAAGAGCTTGGCTTGTTTAACCTAACCAAACGAAGGCCGGTGTCTCACCTGTCGCTGGCCTCCATGTCCCTCCCGGACCCCAGTGACCCTTTACCTTGGGGTGCTGCCTCGTGGTAGTGCCCCCAAACTCTGGGTCTCTTCTCCCAGGGGAACCCCCAACCCTCTAAACCCACCTTTTGATGACTGGCTACTGCCAGTCATCATCTAACCCCCGCTCACTGGGGCAGACTGCAGTGTGATGGCCACTCATCACTGGCAACGAGTTAGGACCTGCTGCCATTGCCTATTCCCAGGCTGCCCCTCTGGGCCTTTACGAAAGCCTACAGCCTGGGGGTTTACCAGGCTGGAGCTCCCCAGCTCCCTTTGCCCTTCCCCAGCACTGCTCCGCCTCAGGTACCTTGCTCCCAGGCAGCTAGCCCTTCCCACTCCAGGGCTAGAGTGACACTCTTCCAGCTTCTGACCCACAGCCCTCTTATAAGGGCCAGACGGGCCCTAATTGAGCCAGCCACACCTGTGGTCAGCTACATAGTCAGCTTCTCCCAGCTGTTCTTAGTCCCTTTTCCCAGCTGCAGCCCTCTCCAGGGCTGCTTTTACTATTGGCTCCTTCAGGCAGCCCTCTCCCAGGGCTGTTTTAACCCCTTCAGGGCTGGAACGGGGTGACCACCCTGCTACAAGCGCCCTTCCTGTTCACCGGCCTAGTATGAAGTTGTTCCAGTTAGGGGAAGCCTGCCTTGGGGCATTTTACACAACTTTGGGAAACTGGGCTTGATGCTCCTCTGTGTGCTCTGCTTCTGTGTCAGTGTGTATTCAGCTCAGACCAGACCCACTCAGACAAACCACCAGGAACATTTTATTCTGTAGGGAAACACATAACAGGATTACAGTCCAGAAGCCTCCTTTCTGCTTGCCTGTTACATGCTCCCAGCTTGAGTCAGTGCTGCCACTTCCTGCTGGGAGGCGGAGAGGGTACATCTGGCAGGAACCAGGAAGTTCTACCAACAAGCCACAGTTTGTAGTCCACAACGTGTAATTCCCATGGCTGCTGCTGCTGAAGCACACTGGACCTCGGTCTACACTCTGATCAGAACTTCTCAGAGGAATTTTATGATTCCATTGCATGGGATAATTTTGGTCACTTTCAGGAGAAGGCCATTCTTCTGTACAGTGTCATAGACAGCAGATACACCTAAAGAAGTTGTCCTGGTGATATGTTTTCACTGGAATCCCACCTCAATGTGTGTTGTTAAAGCTAATACTTGACCAGTGCAGCTGCAACCTGGTCAGAAACCCACTTGTTCATATGAGTGGATATGATGAGGGATTACTGGTTGACTTCCTAGTCTTGGCAATGGCAATAACCATAGCCTCACACCAAATTCTTGGAACGAACCCTGAGGAATGGATATTGGACAACAGTGCTGCCAGCCATTTTCATCTCTTGGGCCTGATGTCTTTAAGAAATTTTGGAAAGACACCATCAGGTCCTGCAGGATTCCCAGCTTTTGTGGGTGTGGGTCTTATCTACCTCCTCAACAGTGATGGGCAGTGGTAGAGGGGATGAGGTGGGTAGTGTGCTGACTATTTGTTGGAGCTCTCTGGACACTTTGCTTGTACCCTGGTGTTTTTGAGTTCATAAGACGCATTCTTGTGACTCCATCAGCTGAGACTTCGTGGTTTCAATGTTTCACTTGGTTTTCAGCCCCAAGCAGACACAATAACTACTCACTCCAGATGCAAAGCTTGGTTAGTCCAAAGCCTCAGCCATCTTCATCCATTTTGATGGAGGTCTAATTCAGTAACTCTAGTAGGGATGTTGCTGTGTTTGGTTCACAAGACATTTGGTACTCCTTTAATAGTCTTTCTGTATCTGGTTTTCTGCATCCTGAAAGAGTGTATCCTTTTCAGTAGGTGCAGGAGATGTTTCTTCTTGCAGCTATTCAGATGAGCCAGGTGCAACAATCAACATTTTTGGGCTCTGGTGGAATTGCATCATAGAATCTCAGGGTTGGAAGAGACCTCAGGAGTCCAACCCCCTGCTCAAAGCAGGACCAATCCCCAATTTTTGCCCCAGATCCCAAATGGCCCCCTTAAGGATTGAACTCACAACCCTGGGTTTAGCAGGCCAATGCTCAAACCACTGAGCTATCCCTCCCCCCAATGGTGGCCTCAATTTTCACAGTGAATCCTGGCCAGTTTTGCCTTGTTCTATCACAGTTTGGGTGATGACATGATTACTAGAGTTCAATCCCAATGTGGATTATTAACTGGTCTACACTGACTGGGCAAAAAGTTGCCAAGATTGGTTCTGGAGGTGTTCTGAAGGATTCTGGACTCGTCTTTGCTGAGAAAACAGAGATCTGGGTTGCAGTCTCTGTTCCAGCTGGCAGAATGGAAAGTGCCTCTGTCTTTTGCATCAAAAGGAAGATATGTCTTCATTTGATAACCATTCCACCAGTGCCTCTCCTGCAGTATTGTTGCTATTATAGCAACACATCATGTGATGGCTATTGAAATCACTGGATATTAGAGAGAGAGAGAGAGAGAGGTGTGATAAATTGTGGGTAATGGGCAGGGGCTGGAGGGAGGGGGCAAGGCCAGTCTGTATTCAGTGGTTTATACAAGTTAACTACTATTATCTTGCAGATTCTTTTTGTCACAGTGATCCTGATACCAGCCCAAAGAATGTTCTGGAACAATGAAGAAACTGAGACAAGGAAATGCCTGTTCAGTTTATTATTTTGTATGGAATTGTGTCTGTCTCATGCTATTAAAGAGCAATAATGTGTTAGACTCTGGGCAAAGTGTGTGTAATAAACTACCACATGCCCCCAGAGAGTGTTAAACTGTAACTCCAAAAGCTCAAACTTTTGGTGGGATTCTGAGAGAGGTTGGTGTTTAAGCTATCGGAGTATCTTGGGGGGGTTAGTACTGGGGTATCCAAGGCTGGTGGGCTGAGGGGCTCCATTTCTCTAAAGAGGTAACAGACTGAGGATCAGTACCCAGGAAATGTGCCAGGGAGAACAAGGGAGCTTAAAATACCTGGCAATTCAGAGGCTGGTATTCCCCTTGCAGCAATCTGGTGGGCTGCCAGCAGGAAGAGACCAACCAGATCACTGACATTTTCATGTAAATAATTAGATAGCTATGTGAATCTCTGAGGAGTGTTAAAATGCCTGTCTGGTTGACTGGCCAGATATTTAATGTTGTATCAAGAGCCAAAATTTGGGTCTGGGGGCATTGCCTATGTGCTTACTCTTATTAAACTATGTACAGCTTTGCATGCACAAAGAACATGGCATGCTTTATTGCAATCATATAGACCAGAATATTGATGGAAAATAGGAATATGTGAGCAAATTTGTTAAAGATAGGTAACCATGTTTCCCAAGCACATTTTCCTGAAGAAATAGTGTAAAATAACTGCACACAATATAATCTATACTTGCAGTTCACTAGCTTATAATGTATGCTCTGCCAGATTGGTCAAATGTACTCTATGTGCGCTCTCAACAAATTGTTCAATTAGATTCTGAAGAACATTGACACACAGACAAGATATTAATATCAACTTCAGCATTAATTATAGCCTACAAAAGGTCACCGAGAAAGTTTGGAGCAAGGTTTGACAAGTTTACTGTACAAGTTAAAGGTTAACATAATTGTTTATTAAAAAAAATGAGCCAACTGAATTAAAGACTGCCGAATGTACACATAATAGCATTAGAAAATATTTCCACAAAACAATATTTTAAGTTACCTTTCAACGTTCCCTTCCCTTCAAGGACTTTGGTGAAGCTCTCTACTGGCCATGGAGTGCCTGGTCCACATGCAAACCTCTGCATATGCTTTACTGGAGACATCAGTAACTTCTAAGTTCTCCACTCCATCAATAGGCCAGGGAACTTTGCTGCAGTAGATCATAAGCTTGATATTTTGCAAAAGTTTTCTATTTTTTTTCTGCTTAAGATTAACATTTATCCCTTCATTTTTTAATGTATTTAGCTTTCTAACCAAACCTATAAAAAATGCCTAAAACCAGTTGTTAACACATCAGCAAAGCTGACCCCCCAACACAAAACACTTAATTCAATGAAAACTCTTGCCCCAATAAAGATGAATCTTCATTAAATTCTCATCAAGACATTCTCACCTCACAGCCCTAGCTGAAAATACAGAATTTGCAGTGTGCTCTGAAGGTCAATATCCCATGTTATTTTGGACAATGGGTGGGAGTTGATTCCATAGCCCAGGGTCCCTCATTTGATCTACCTCCCTCTCTTCTAAACAGAGAGGACTCCGGTTCACCCAGTTAAACTGATTGTGACAGATGTATTGCATGGGAAGAAAAATGGTTTGTTAAGTATGTTACTCCCAGGCAACTTAGGGTGTTATAGGTCTTAAAACCCCTTAAATTCCACTCTCAAACCAATAGACAGCCACAGAACACTGGTGTCATGTGCTTCTGGTGAGATACAAAATTTAACAAGCAGGCTACTGCCTTCTGTGCCAGCTTGAGTTTTGGGGTTGGCTTATTACGTATTATTTATTGAGTGCACTGCAGTCATCTACTCTTAAGGGGACAAAGTGCATGGATCCTACTACAGCAAGGTCTGCATCTGAAATAAACATAAACTGATAGCACAGTTAGAAAAAAAGCATCCTTGGACACTGCTGCTACATGATCATTTAACAGTGGTTGGGGTTCCAACACAATCTCCAGCCTGTGAAGCTGAGTAACAAAGGCTGGTCATACACTCTCAGTAAGAGATGGAGTATCATCCTCCCCGTATCTTCTGGTTATCCTTGAACTACCAGCATGATCTCAGTATAATTGAGGTTAAGTCTCAGTCAGCTAGCCTTGTTCCTGCAAACACTGAGCCAGTAGCAACTGCCAGCATCAGGTAAGATTAAAATAGAGATAGGTGCCATCTGCTAACTACAAGTCCCGAAGCCCATCTCTCCTTGTTAACTCACCTAATGGTCCCATATACACACTGAATGTGAGAGGAGACAAAGTGGAATTACAGAATAAATTATACCTCCCTGTATCATCTAAATTCCCTCAACTGCAAGGGGAATTTACCTGAAGGAGGGAGGAGGTGGTGTTATGGCTGCCATCCTCCTTTGGAAGTGCAAGGTGTCTTTACTTGTGTCTTGAACTTGTTAGAATGTGCTGGAGGCTGCCTGGGGAATGTATTAAATCAGTACATCCCTAACTGCCTTAGTCAGACCCATTTCCCAGCCCACACTGATCAAATTTTGAACTGAATTTAGGTTTTGCATGTTTTCCCCTCGCTGATTTAACATTTTGCTACAAATGAGGCTCAATCCTGCAGTCTTTATTCCTACTGAACTCCCATTCAAACTACCCTGAGTAACATCTCCAGCATCCAAGTACATAGTTTCCAGAGTTTGGACAAGAAAATAATAGTTGGATTTTCTACTGAGTATTGGTTTATTTGATATTTTTAGCACTTTAAATTTTGCAGATTTTGGGAACCCAACAGTGCAAATTACATATGAAAATGAGAAGTGACCTTTCTGTCTACACCTCCAAAACGTCTAGTGCTGGCTAAGCGTTCCAGTTACCAGCAGGTTACATTTATTTTGGCTTTTGAATTGTTTGTTAAAATATTTCAAACTCACTATTTTTTTTCTTTCTGAGATGCTTTAATGATAACTAAATCAACTACCATTTCTGAGGCATAGGTCTGGTATCTATCAAAGAAATATAAATTTAAGTTGCATCAAATTGGATGTCCTATTGATTATATTGCAATGTGGTTGTCATTTGTTTGTTTGCTTTCTCCATACATTTGTCAGGGGAGGGTTATTTGCAGACTTTTTTTTTTACTAAATTACATTACGTTTATTAATGTTAAACCAGTCATGAATTAAATACATTATGAGACGCTGATACAACATTTTAAAAATGTTTCCAATAAGACTTTTAGGGAATTTCAAAGACCACTGGCCAGTATGGGTTTTAGCTCATTTAAATATTTCTTTTCCTCAAGATTATTATTACAATTACTTTTATCTGTCGCTCTGCCACCACTGAAGTAGCTAAGCCTAAGAATTAGTTCTACATCTCCATTGGTGTGCATAAGACTTTATAGATATATAAGAAGACAAGTACACTGACCCAGAGATATGAAGGCCAGGTTCTCATCTTTGTTTCTGCTCCTTTGTGCCATTCTGAAAGACAAATGGGATGGAACACTGCCAGATCTCTCCAGTTGAGGATTCCTTAGGTAGCATGTCAGAGATGTGGAAAGGGCCGGAAGAGCATGACTGGAGTGTTACTGTGCTCCAAATATTCCCAGGTGGCATATTGGTCCCTATATTAGGATATAGAGAACGAGAATAGGCTGCTGCAAATTGTGCCAGAGCTGGCATAGAACTGGCCTTGTAATCAAGGGGCCACAGTAGGTCCTTTTCTCTTTGTGTTCCCTTTTTTCTCTTGTGACCTGTGAATACTGGGCTCAGGAGAAAACCTGACCCATAGTCTCAGTAGATGAAACACAGACAAGAGAGAAGGGAAATGAAACAACAACAAAAAACAAACCTCAGGGACACTCAGCTTGATCATATTTTGTTATTTTTGTATTTTTGGGATTAATTATTTGACAATGTACTTACTTTTATTTCACTGGTTATGTTTCAACTATAATTCGAGATAGGGCTGTTGATTAATCACAGGTAACTCACGTGATTAACTCAAAAATAAATTGTGATTAAACGCACTGTTAAACAGTGGAATACAAAGTTAAATTTATTAAATATTTTCAGATGTTTTTCTACATTTTCAAATATATTGATTTCTATTACAACACAGAATATGAAGTGTACAGTACTCACTTTAGATTATTATTTTTATTAGAAATATTTGCACTGTAAAATGATAAACAAAAGAAAGAGTATTTTTCAATTCACCTCATAGAAGTACTGTAGCAATATAATTTCTTTATCATGAAAGTGTAACTTACAAATGTAGATTTTTTGTTGTTGTTATCTAACTGCACTCAAAAACAAAACAAACAATGTAAAAGTTGAGAGCCTGCAAGTCCACTCAGTCCTACTTCTTGTTCAGCCAATCGCTAAGACAAACAAGTTTGTTTAGATTGACAGGAGATACTTCTGCCTGCTTCTTATTTACAATGTCACCTGAAAGTGGGAACAGGCATTCACATGGCATTTTTGTAGCCAGCGTTGCAAGGTATTTACATGCCACTTATGCTAAACATTCATATGTCCCTTTATGCTTCATCCACCATTGCAGAGGACATGCTTCTATGCTGATGATGTTCGTTTAAAAAAAATAATGCATTAATTAAATTTGTGACTGAACTCCTTGGGGAGAATAGTATGTCTCCTGTTCTGTTTTACCTGCATTCTGTCATATATTTCATGTTATAGCAGTCTCGGATGATGACTCAGTACATGTTCATTTTAAGAACATTTTCGCAGCAGATTTGACAAAACGCAAAGAAGGTACCAATGTGAGATTTCTAAAAATAACTTCAGCACTCGACCCAAGGTTTAAGAGTCTGAAGTGCCATTCAAAATCTGAGAGGGATGAGGTGTGGAGCATGCTTTCAGACGTATTAAAAGAACAACACTCAGATGCAGAAACTACAGAAACTGAACCACCAAAAAAGAAAATCAACCTTCTGCTGGTGGCATCCAACTCAGATGATGAAAATGAACATGTGTCCGTCCATTCTGTTTTGGATGATTATCAAACAGAACCCATCATCAGAATGGATGCATGTCCTCTGGAACGGTGGTTGA
Source organism: Lepidochelys olivacea (assembly GCF_965140295.1). Classification (NCBI taxonomy): domain Eukaryota; kingdom Metazoa; phylum Chordata; order Testudines; family Cheloniidae; genus Lepidochelys; species Lepidochelys olivacea. Next base: position 67,606,734 of record NC_140411.1, on the reverse strand, counting down.
AGCATGAAGGGACATATGAATCTTTAACGCATCTGGCATGTAAATATCTTGCAACGCCAGCCACAACAGTGCCATGAGAATACCTGTTCTCACTTTCAGGTGACATTGTAAACAAGAAGCAGGTAGCATTGTCTCCTGCAAATTGTAACCAAACTTGTTTGTCTGGGCAATTGGCTAAAGTAGGACTGAGTGGACTTGTAGGTTCTAAAGTTTTCCATTGTTTTATTTTTTATTGCAGTTATTTTTTGTATATAATTCTACATTTGTAAGTTCAACTTTTATGATAAAGAGATTGCACTACAGTACTTGTATTAGATTAATTGAAAAATACTATTTCTTTTGTTTTTTTGCAGTGCAAATATTTGTAATAAAAATCAGTATAAAAGTGAGCACTGTATACTTTGTATTCTGTGTTGCAGTTGAAATCAATATATTTGAAAATGTAGAAAAAATCCAAAAGTATTTAAATAAATAGTATTCCATTATTGTTTAACAGTGCGCTCAATCACGTGATTAATTTGGTTTAATTTTTAAAATAATTTGACAGCCCTAATTCAAGCCATTTTAAAAGGTTAACATAAGCATATGAGAGCTGGGGATCTGCTAGTGTTGAAATGTGTGGGATATTAGGAGGATCTTGAAGGTGATACAAGCAGACATTAATAGGAGCTCTTCATATGAATAAGTCTATCGCAGAAAATAGCTTCTTTCATCCTTATTTTGGACAAAGGATATATCCAACATATATGTCATTACAGATTGATCAAAAATGTTTAGAATTAGATCTTGATGGGCCTCAGCCAGTGTGTCATTATTCCACACATGGAACTCACAGTGTAGATAAAGATGATTTTAAATGCAGATTAAGAAATTTGAGTTTTAAATGACATCATTATAATTTACAACGGGGGGGAAGGGGAGACTCTTTATATTGGATACGTTTGGCTAGAAACGCTTGGTCTGGAGTTTGACTAATTACAACATAAGCCCAGAAAAGTCAATAATAGGGTGCATACTAGATCTCTGCCAGAATCTGAGCTTTTGCTTCACTGGGATTCATGGGAACCTTATTTCAGTTCCAGTGTGTGTGGGCTTACAGCACCAGAAGTTTTGCTTTGTGCGTGGTGTGCCAATTAAAACTAAAACTTAAAGGGAAATTCATCCAAAACTGCTTCAAAAACATGAAAAACTGCTAAGCTTCAGATGGCCGATGGCTGGTGCCTAAATATATAAACTCAGCCAAAAGTCGATGGAAGGTTCAGGAACCTGGGCAAACCTGACCTCAGGCTTGTAATGAAACATCAAATCACATGACTTTTACTGTATGTGAGGTTCCACTGTGGAAATGTTGAATAGCTCTTTGGTCAGATTCTGCTCTTCTTGCTCATGCAAATAGTCCCTGTGGTTTTCAGTGGAATGAATATACAAGCAGACCTTAGCACCTAGTCCATGCTTCTCATATGTATCAGACAGTGATATTAGAATTCCCCAGTTAATTGGTAAAAATGTATTAATATACGGCTAATGCAATTACCTAATACTAATGAAAAAAATCAATGATATTTCCTAAAAATTAAAATACTACTTTTTCTCAGTGGCCTGCTGAGTTTTGTTGCAGTCATTCACATATTATTATGAAGTTAGACACTATACAAATATATATGAAGAAAGAGTTCATGCCCGGAAAAAGATACCTGTATATGAAGACAAGTGACAGAAGAAGGAGACTATGATCAAGTGTGTACCATTTTTATTTGCAGAGATATATTTACCATGCTATTTAATATTACACATAATGTAAGTGAAAAGTATTTCCATCTTCCCCTCAAAGTAAGATTATTAATTGGCTGGTTTCTTATCGGTGTCATGGCAGTAATAAATCCTGAGAATTGGATCAGCTTAAGGTGGTGTTCTGTGTATTGTGCAGTGTGGAAGGCAGTGGGAAATATATCAAGTGGGGATAGGAGGCTGGTATAAGCAGAGTGGAGGAGGTAAAAAGCATTGCTTTAAGAGACAGGAGCATAGTAACAAGGACGGGGAGGGGTCAGGTTTATGAAGGGTCTGATGGTGAGACTAAGAACCTTGAGCTTGATATGATGAAAAATGTTTATTTAATGGAATGTATAAGTGGGTTTGTTAGCTGCATAATGTGGTTAGTTTACTGTTTCTTCTGCAATGCTAGCTCTCAAAAATGCATTGCCTCAGGAAAGAAGAGCCTCCATGGATGATTTACAAACCTACTAATTTGATGTATCTCTAGAAAGCATTTCTTGTGATGTTTGACCAAGGACAATCCAGGAAAGCAAGTAACTAAAGAAACTGAATAGTAAGATTTTTATTTTGAAAAGTAGGAAATTGAGATTAAGCCTAACGTTTATTAATAGCTTGGCAGATATTTCATAGAAACCCAACATAAGCATTTTTTTTGTTTCATTTTAATTAATGCAACTCTGCTGTACTTATTGTCCCCACTTTTTCTAAATGATTGTATATCTCACAAGAGTGTGTTCAAGGTGCATCAGAAACAGCTTCATACAATGATGAGAAGCATATTTTTCCTGGCATGCATTTGTGGTGTGCAATTTTGCATGACATTGCAGTTGCAGTCAGTATGGAAAAGCCATTGTTTCAATTCCACTGGAAAACGGCGACTACCAAAACCATTAAATCCTGCAGTATTCTGCGACTGCAGACACTCTTCATTTCCATTCCTTTACACTTAAACACATTGATATGCACATACAGAGGTGGGGTTATTTGGTTATAATTCTTTCCATCCAATTGCATTGCTTATTAATTCTGATTTCAGCAGTGCATAAGTTGTTATTGTGAAAGTGCTTCTCCAGGTTAAGAAAAGCCCTCTTTCGAAATAATTGAAATTTCAATTCATCTTGAGCCTGTACTATCAAGGACTTATAAAAAAAAATTACACACAAGAAACTCCAGACTAATTAAACTATTTACCTACCAGAGGAACACTGATTTTCAGTCTTGTGCACACGCTCATCAGTTTTAAGTTAAGATAGGCAAGCTCTCTTAGGCAGCAACTGCAATTTACATTGTGAAATCCTGTTGAGAATGCTGATAACTCTAGAGTATTTGAGTAAAATATACAGATAATGGAAAAAAGATGGTTCGCATTGAGAGATATGTAATAGGAATAGCACCCACCTGGTTATTTTAAATATGAAAGCACCCTCCTTTATTAAGAAACAGAACTAGTTCTCTTCATTTCATAAAATTCTCTATTTAATAGAAATAAAAATACAGTGTTTGGCATCTGCTCAGACCCACAGCTAGTAAAACTAGCCATGTGCCCTCATGTTGCCTGGCCTGTCAATTATTTGTGAACAGTTTGCTCCAGTATTTGGAACTTGATTTAATGACCCGGCCATGGCTGATAAAGGCGAGAATCAGTATCGTTTCACTGTGAAAGGTGCCACATTGACAGTACTAGAGAAACTGGCCTCCTCCATCAGCAGAATAAACACAGTAAGAGGCACGGCAGTGGACTTTTCCTCACACCACCAACCTGGAGAGACTGCCCCTGGTATTATCTCGGTCTCCCTCAGATTGCCAGCAAGGGTGCCAGCTGGTAAATTTGTGGGTGTTTTTAGTGATGCAGGTGCCTGTCCATCAGGAACTGAACCACAGCTTCCGGTTTATTTAACCAATAAAGGCTTTACTAAGGCCTCTGGACACTAATCATACTAACAACTGAGACCTCTGGTAATTTCATACTGTTTCCCAGTTGACAGGTCAGAGTTGAGGGATATCAGTAGGGAAATATACATACATTTGTTCTGCAATTGGAAATGCTGAATCTGCTCTGTGTAGTGCTTCATTTGTAATGAAAATGGTGCCAGGCTTAAACCATTTTTTTACATTAGAAACCAATGCAATAAGCCCAGAGGTGCCAGGACTGAGAACTGCGAAGCCTAGAGGTGCTGAGATTCAGCCCTGGCACGAATTAAGCACTGGTTATGTGGCTCAGTAAAGTACTTCTTCCTCCTGGGCTATCACTCTGTATCTTTCTTGGTGTCATAGGACGATTCCACCTGGAGTTCTCTCCTGTGGCAGGTCGTGTGATGATGCACGGACCTGCCTCAGTTTCCCTCCCTCAGAGCCTCTGAAGATTCTGTGCCAGTCTTTCTTGCTTTAGCAATACCTCATCCTTGGGGCTAGTTTATTACCGAAGCATTGCACAAATAGTCCAAAACATAAGTCTCAACACAAACTCCATTTATCATTCCCAGTTCATATAGTCCTTAAAATCCCAGGACATCTAGTCCCTCAATGCCCTTCATCCCACACTCTGGTGTTTTCTGTCACACCTGGCTGTTTGACAGTCCTCTTCTGGCCTTCTTTTAGGACAGCCACATCAGTCCTTGCACATGAAGTGCAACCCCACTCTATCCAATGGGTACTCCCCAGCCTCTGCTAAGAGACTGTCTTCACCAGGGAAGCACCCCTCACTCCCCCATAACCTCTCACTATTCATCTAGATCCAGCTCTTTGGCTTGGAGGTGTCAGCACATCAGCACCTCCTTTTCTCCCCTACTTTCAGGTGTCTCCAGCCCTTGGCTCAAGATCTCTGGCTTAGAGCCTGCAGGTCTGCTGCTCCCCTTGCCTTCAGAATTCTCTAGCCCTGGCTTGAGGAAGTCTTGCTGTTCTCTTTGCCTTCAGACTACACAAGGAAACACCCACAACTTCCTTCAGGAACTACTCCATTCCCCTTGGCTCTGGCAGCTCTTACCTGTTCCTCATGACTGACTCACCAGGTCTCTCTCCTCTCAGAGTCTCCCTGGTCCTTTATAACCCCAATAGCTGCCTCACCTTCTTAATTGGCCCCAAATGGGAGCACATGTTCTCTTAATTGGCACAGCAGCACTGGACCTACTTCAGTTACAGGTGCCAGCCACCCTGTGACACCTGGCTTCTCTCTTGACAGTGGCAACTAGAGCTCATTGTGATCATGATGATGTTTATGATAAGGACACTGGGAAATAGACAGCAAACACAAAATTCATTTCTCATGTACTGACAAACAGACTTTGATCCCAGTCTTGTCAGTTGCTGAGCATCTCCTGTGAGGTGCTGAGCACCCTCAGCTCTCATTATTAACAAAATTGGGCCCTTTATTATTTTTGCATTTCAAAAGTACTCAGCCCCACAGCGTCTGAGTGTCTTGACTTTTTTTCTATTGATGAAGGAGTGAAAGGTTATGTATCATGTTGCCAATCTCCAGACCCATCCCATGCTGGTACACTATATTTAATACTAACAATTGTTTTAGTTTTCTCCTGGCTAAACATAATGTACTAATTCATATAGAGTATGGAGGGGACAGTTTTCCCTTTACATCCTTTCTGGAACATGGACTAGCTACTCAGAGCCAAGACAGCTTGTTACAAACTGGTATGACAGGGAAAAAGCAAAGCATTGCCAGGTCATACACTTTAACATTGTACTTCATTTAACAGCTACACAGCACTCATACACTGGAGGACATAGATGGAAGTTAGAGAGGGCTAAAAATAAATAAGCTAAGGCATAAATAATTTACATCACCAAGGCAAGAACATAATTAAGGTGACATTACCTTTTCTCGAGCCAGAAGGCATTTTTCTGAAAAGGTAAACAGAAAGTTGGGTGAATTTATCCATCAACTAAACTCACATGATCACTCATAAATATTTGCAAAAGGGTTCACACAATTGCTTGTGCTATGTTGATAGTCCAGTAAGAAAATTGCTGAGAATGTTGCCAAACCATAATTCAGATATGCTGTGATTTCAGATCACAAGAGCTGCTGGTTAATAAATATTAGGATCATTTTATTTTCCTTTGCATCTTTTTATAGAAAGAGACTGGTTTTGTTTAGCCCATTCTTATGTTTATAGAACTGTGTTCTCTCCAATTAATTAATGCAATAAATCTGAAATTCTCTTTTCTTTATTTGCACCAAACATCCGCCTACCTTGCACTGACCTTGCAATAGCAGGATAGAAGAATGAGAATACAAGGCCTCTTTTTCATGTGGGGTCTTTCAGCCTGGGAGATGGAACTTCCTTGTCTGTTCAGTGTTTTCTCTTCTTGCTGTTGGATAGTGTGAGCCCCATCTCATGGGGCATCCAAGGATTTGATACTGCATGGATCTCCATACCAGGTGGACTTCTATACTATCCTGGAAGCCCACTGAAGTCAACGGCACTCAGCATGGACACGGGTCAGCCCATGCAGTTCTTACAGTGGAGGAGCTAATAGGAGACACGGCGGGGGAGACACCGGCCACCCTTGGCGGCCCTTAGGTGTGTGTTTGGTACATTTTAATATCAAAAGGAGCTATACAACACAAATGTTCACATAGTGTCTGGAGAGCAAGCCTACCCTACACTCATCCGGCAGCAGTGGCTCTGGTCCCATGAGGATGGGGCTCGCTCCCTGCTCTGCTCATTGTGACATGGCACATGGGGTTACGAGGCACTGCTACCATGCACCACATTGCAGTGCCACTGTCATAAATATAAAGGGAAGGGTAAACCCCTTTGAAATCCCTCCTGGCCAGGGGAAAGCTCCTCTCACCTGTAAAGGGTTAAGAAGCTAAAGGTAACCTCGCTGGCACCTGACCAAAATGACCAATGAGGAGACAAGATACTTTCAAAAGCTGGGAGGAGGGAGAGAAACAAAGGGTCTGTGTCTGTCTACATGCTGGTTTCTGCTGGGGATAGACCAGGAATGGAGTCTTAGAACTTTTAGTAAGTAATCTAGCTAGGTATGTGTTAGATTATGATTTCTTTAAATGGCTGAGAAAATAACTGTGCTGAATAGAATAACTATTTCTGTCTGTGTATCTTTTTTGTAACTTAAGGTTTTGCCTAGAGGGGTTCTCTATGTTTTTTAATCTAATTACCCTGTAAGATATCTACCATCCTGATTTTACAGGGGGGATTTCTTTATTTCTATTTACTTCTATTTTTATTAAAAGTCTTCTTGTAAGAAACTGAATGCTTTTTCATTGTTCTCAGATCCAAGGGTTTGGGTCTGTGGTCACCTATGCAAATTGGTGAGGCTTTTACCAAACCTTGTCCAGGAAGTGGGGTGCAAGGTTTTGGGAAGTATTTTGGGGGGAAGGACTTGTCCAAACAGCTCTTCCCCAGTAACCAGTATTTGTTTGGTGGTGGTAGCGGCCAGTCCAAGGACAACGGGTGGAATATTTTGTACCTTGGGGAAGTTTTGAACTAAGGTGGTAAAGATAAGCCTAGGAGGTTTTTCATGCAGGTCCCCACATCTGTACCCTAGAGTTCAGAGTGGGGGAGGAACCTTGACATGGTGGCATAGTGGTGGGATTAACCTGAAATCATTTTGAGATCCAGTTGAGATTTTTTGAACTAGAAATACAGATTTTAAAAAGGAATTTATTTTTTTCCTTTGGAAAGGAAGTCCAGAAAGCAGCTGAAACTGAAAGCAGCTTGTTTTTTCTCTGCTTTGTGGCCAAGCAGAGACAAAAGGGGATTATCTTTGTGAATTGCAGGTTTTCTTTGCCTGGAGGCAGGGTACTTAACTCCTGCAGGGAAATTCACAGTCTTCCAACCCAGAGTTTTTTTTTTTCTTTTCTTCCTAAAAGTAAATAGGGGGTGTGTGTTCTACCCATTTGCTTTTTCTTTGGGCTGGGTAAGCAGGTTTCCAAGTAGTTGGAGGTTTTTTGCTTTAATTTGGGCCCAGAGCAGAGACAAGGGAATTGTCTTTTTCTGTAGGCTGACAATCACTATCAGAGAATAGGTATTCTATTCCAGCACAGCAAAATTTTACAGCCAAGTTTTGTTTCTTTATTTCTAAACCTCGGGTGTAAAGTTAGTTAAAAACAGAGAGGTTAGAATGACCAAATCCTCAGCTCGACTACAGCTGGAATTAGCCAAATTTCAGGCTGAGGAAAAACAAAGGGAACATGAAAGACAGATAGAACTCATGCGGCTGAAGAAGGAGAAGGAAAAAGAGAAGAAGCATGTGGAGGAGGTGGAGAGGATAAAGGCCTGGCAGAATATACCAACAAACCCTAGCAATCCTTCTCCAGGTACCACTTCCCATCCCAGAAAGTTCCTCACCTACAAGGCAGGTGATGATACTGAGTCCTTCTTAGAAAACTTCGAAAGGGCCTGCCTTGGGTACAACATCTCTACTGACCAATACATGGTAGGGCTGAGGCCGCAGCTCAGTGGACCCTTAGCTGAGGTGGCAGCTGAAATGCCTAAAGAACACATGAACAAGTATGAACTGTTTAAATCCAAGGCGAGAGTCAGAATGGGGATAACACCCGAGCAGTCTCGTCGGAGGTTCAGAGCCCTAAGGTGGAAACCAGACATGTCATTTACCCGACATGCCTACCACATTGTGAAACATTGGGATGCCTGGATATCAGGAGCAAGTGTTGAATCTTCAGAAAATTTGCCCTTCCTAATGCAAATGGAACAATTCTTAGAGGGTGTTCCTGAGGAAATAGAAAGATACATCCTAGATGGGAAACCCAAACCTGTAATCGAGGCAGGAGAGGTTGGAGCCAGATGGGTGGAGGTGGCAGAGAAGAAGAAAACTGGTCGCAGTTGGAGCGGAGACCAGAAGGGACCACCCCAGACCACACCCTATTACCGGGGGCCGCCCAAGGCCCCACCTACCTCCCAAAGAACCCTCCAGACCCCTTATCGTCATGCCACCCCGTTCTCCAGCAACCCTCCTCGCCCCGGTGACCTGTCAGCTGGACGATGTTTTAAATGTAACAAGCTGGGGCATGTAAAGGCCAACTGCCCCAAGAACCCCAACAGATTACAGTTCATTGCACCGGAATCACACCAGAGGTCCACAGGCCCAGATACCTCCCAGATATCCTTGGAGCGGAGGGAAACTCTGAGTGTGGGCAGGAAGAAGGTCACCGCGTGGAGAGACACCGGAGCACAAGTGTCAGCTATCCATGCTTCCTTAGTGGACCCCAATTTAATCAACCCAGAGATCCAAGTGACGATTCAACCCTTCAAGTCCAACTCTTTCAATTTGCCTACAGCCAAGTTGCCTGTCCAGTACAAGGGCTGGTCAGGAATGTGGACTTTTGCAGTCTATGATGATGATCCCATCCCCATGCTGTTGGGGGAAGACTTGGCCAATCATGTGAAGCAGGCCAAGAGGGTGGGAACGGTCACCCGCAGCCAGGCTAAACAAGCCGTGAGGCCTAGCTCTGTTCCAGAAACTTCTATCAGGACCCAGTCAGAGGTGATGGACCCGGACCCCAGGCCAATGTCTGCAACAGCAGTAGTGGATCCAGTCCCAGAGACCCAGACGGAACCAGTCCCAGAACCAGAACCAGCCGAACAACCAACACCAGACCCTGTGTCAGCACTGAATCCAGTACTTGCAACCTCAACACCAGAGGGCCCCACCGAACCTGAACTGGCAGCAGCTGATAACCCGACACAAGAGGCTCAGCCGGAGCCTGAATCCCAACATAGTGCACCAGCGGAGAGTGGTTCACAGTCAACAGAAACAGCTCCATCCCCTATATCGCTTCCAGAGGGACCAAGCCTAGGTCCCCAATCCAATGAGGAACTGATGTCTCCAGCATCAAGGGAACAGTTCCAGACCGAAGAGGAAGCAGATGAAAGCCTCCAGAGAGCTTGGACGGCGGCACGGAGCAACCCACCGCCTCTCAGCTCTTCTAATCGATCCAGGTTTGTTGTAGAAAGAGGACTTTTATACAAGGAAACTCTTTCTGGTGGACACCAGGAAGACTGGCATCCTCAGAGACAGTTGGTAGTTCCAACTAAATACCGGGCCAAGCTCTTGAGCTTAGCCCATGATCACCCTAGTGGCCATGCTGGGGTGAACAGGACCAAAGACCGTTTGGGGGGATCATTCCACTGGGAGGGAATGGGCAAGGATGTTTCTACCTATGTTCAGTCTTGTGAGGTGTGCCAAAGAGTGGGAAAACCCCAAGACCAGGTCAAAGCCCCTCTCCAGCCACTCCCCATCATTGAAGTTCCATTTCAGCGAGTAGCTGTGGATATTCTGGGTCCTTTTCCAAAAAAGACACCCAGAGGAAAGCAGTACATACTGACTTTCATGGATTTTGCCACCCGATGGCCGGAAGCAGTAGCTCTAAGCAACACCAGGGCTAAAAGTGTGTGCCAGGCACTAGCAGACATTTTTGCCAGGGTAGGTTGGCCCTCCGACATCCTCACAGATGCAGGGACTAATTTCCTGGCAGGAACTATGAAAAACCTTTGGGAAGCTCATTGGGTAAATCACTTGGTTGCCACTCCTTACCACCATCAAACAAATGGCATGGTGGAGAAGTTTAATGGAACTTTGGGGGCCATGATACGTAAATTCGTAAATGAGCACTCCAGTGATTGGGACCTAGTGTTGCAGCAGTTGCTCTTTGCCTACAGAGCTGTACCACATCCCAGTTTAGGGTTTTCCCCATTTGAACTTGTATATGGCCGTGAGGTTAAGGGGCCATTGCAGTTGGTGAAGCAGCAATGGGAGGGATTTACACCTTCTCCAGGAACTAACATTCTGGACTTTGTAACCAACCTACAAAACACCCTCCGAACCTCTTTAGCCCTTGCTAGAGAAAACTTACAGGATGCTCAAAAAGAGCGAAAAGCCTGGTATGATAAACATGCCAGAGAGCGTTCCTTCAAAGTAGGAGACCAGGTCATGGTCTTAAAGGCGCTCCAGGCCCATAAAATGGAAGCATCGTGGGAAGGGCCATTCACGGTCCAGGAGCGCCTGGGAGCTGTTAATTGTCTCATAGCATTCCCCACCTCCAACCGAAAGCCTAAGGTGTACCATATTAATTCTCTAAAGCCCTTTTATTCCAGAGAATTAAAGGTTTGTCAGTTTACAGCCCAGGGAGGAGACGACGCTGAGTGGCCTGAAGGTGTCTACTACGAAGGGAAATGTGCTGGTGGTGTGGAAGAGGTGAACCTCTCCATGACCCTTGGGCGTATGCAGCGACAGCAGATCCAGGAGCTGTGTGCTAGCTATGAGCCAACGTTCTCAGCCACCCCAGGACTGACTGAACGGGCATACCACTCCATTGACACAGGAAATGCTCACCCAATTAGGGTCCAACCTTACCGGGTGTCTCCTCAATCTAAAACTGCTATAGAACGGGAGATCCAGGATATGTTACAGATGGGTGTAATCCGCCCCTCTGAAAGTGCATGGGCATCTCCAGTGGTTCTATTTCCCAAACCAGATGGGGAAATACATTTTTGCGTGGACTACCGTAGGCTAAATGCTGTAACTCGCCCAGACAACTATCCAATGCCACGTACAGATGAACTATTAGAGAAACTGGGACAGGCCCAGTTCATCTCTACCTTGGACTTAACCAAGGGGTACTGGCAGGTACCGCTAGATGAATCTGCCAAGGAAAGGTCAGCCTTCATCACACATCTCGGGCTGTATGAATTTAATGTACTCCCTTTCGGGCTGCGAAATGCACCCGCCACTTTCCAAAGACTTGTAGATGGTCTCCTAGCGGGATTAGGAGAATATGCAGTCGCCTACCTTGACGATGTGGCCATATTTTCGGATTCCTGGGCAGACCACCTGGAACATCTACACAAAGTCCTTGAGCGCATAAGGGAGGCAGGACTAACTGTTAAGGCTAAGAAGTGTCAAATAGGCCTAAACAGAGTGACTTACCTTGGACACCAGGTGGGTCAAGGAACTATCAGCCCCCTACAGGCCAAAGTGGATGCTAGCCAAAAGTGGCCTGTCCCAAAGTCAAAGAAACAGGTTCAATCCTTCTTAGGCTTGGCCGGTTATTACAGACGATTTGTACCGCACTACAGCCAAATCGCCGCCCCACTGACAGACCTAAACAAAAAGAAACAGGCAAATGCTGTTCAGTGGACCGACAAGTGTCAGAAGGCCTTTAACAAGCTTAAAGCGACACTCATGTCTGACCCTGTACTAAGGGCCCCAGACTTTGACAAACCGTTCCTAGTAACCACAGATGCGTCCGAGTGTGGTGTGGGAGCAGTTTTAATGCAGAAAGGACCTGATCAAGAATTCCACCCTGTAGTGTTTCTCAGCAAAAAACTGTCTGAGAGGGAAAGCAACTGGTCAGTCACTGAAAAAGAATGTTACGCCATTGTCTATGCTCTGGAAAAGCTACGCCCATATGTTTGGGGACGGCGTTTCCACCTGCAAACCGACCATGCTGCACTGAAGTGGCTTCACACCATCAAGGAAACTAACAAAAAACTTCTTCGGTGGAGTTTAGCTCTCCAAGATTTTGATTTCGACATCCAACACATCTCAGGAGCTTCTAATAAAGTGGTTGATGCACTCTCCCATGAAAGTTTCCCAGAATCAACTGGTTAAAATCATCCTTGAGATGTGGAAAATATTGTTAGTCTTTATGTACTTGGTAGTATATTTGGAGATGCATGTGTCTTATTAACTCTGTTTTTCCTAGAGCTCCAGGAAGAAATCCCAGCCAGTGTTTCACCCTAGCTGAGATTTGGGGGGCGTGTCATAAATATAAAGGGAAGGGTAAACCCCTTTGAAATCCCTCCTGGCCAGGGGAAAGCTCCTCTCACCTGTAAAGGGTTAAGAAGCTAAAGGTAACCTCGCTGGCACCTGACCAAAATGACCAATGAGGAGACAAGATACTTTCAAAAGCTGGGAGGAGGGAGAGAAACAAAGGGTCTGTGTCTGTCTATATGCTGGTTTCTGCCAGGGATAGACCAGGAATGGAGTCTTAGAACTTTTAGTAAGTAATCTAGCTAGGTATGTGTTAGATTATGATTTCTTTAAATGGCTGAGAAAAGAATTGTGCTGAATAGAATAACTATTTCTGTCTGTGTATCTTTTTTCTAACTTAAGGTTTTGCCTAGAGGGGTTCTCTATATTTTTGAATCTAATTACCCTGTAAGATATCTACCATCCTGATTTTACAGGGGGGATTTCTTTATTTCTATTTACTTCTATTTTTATTAAAAGTCTTCTTGTAAGAAACTGAATGCTTTTTCATTGTTCTCAGATCCAAGGGTTTGGGTCTGTGGTCACCTATGCAAATTGGTGAGGCTTTTTATCCAACATTTCCCAGGAAAGGGGGGGTGCAAGTGTTGGGAGGATTGTTCATTGTTCTTAAGATCCAAGGGTCTGGGTCTGAAGTCACCTAGGCAAATTGGTGAGGCTTTTACCAAACCTTGTCCAGGAAGTGGGGTGCAAGGTTTTGGGAAGTATTTTGGGGGGAAGGACGCGTCCAAACAGCTCTTCCCCAATAACCAGTATTAGTTTGGTGGTGGTAGCGGCCAGTCCAAGGACAACGGGTGGAATATTTTGTACCTTGGGGAAGTTTTGACCTAAGGTGGTAAAGATAAGCTTAGGAGGTTTTTCATGCAGGTCCCCACATCTGTACTCTAGAGTTCAGAGTGGGGGAGGAAACTTGACAGCCACTCACTCAAATTTGGCCTGGCTACCTCTGTCCTGATGGAGGCCTGGACAAACTTGAATGGTGCCACTACCCTGCGCAACAGGTCATAGCTCTCAAAATGCCAGGCCCAGCCCCACAGGACAGGAGTCTCCACTACTGGATGAGTGCGAGGCAGGCTAGCTTGCCAAACCTCCCTTCTTCTCTTCCCCCGCTGCAAAATATGCCTCTGCCACTGAATTCTTAGTGCAGCATTAGGGCTCAAGCTGCAAAAGTGAAAGCAGGAAAGAGTCAGGTTGTTGTAAAACGAGAATGGGTACACCAGGAAGAGAAACTGCAAGCTCCTAGTTACAGTGCAAAAATCAATATCTCAGTCAGTATGGTTCAATCCATAGCATTCGTTTCAAACTTTTCAGTTGATTAAAGGGATCTGATCTGAAAAACAGGCAGTTCATTTTTGATACATGACACTTTATATCCAAATTATAAAAACATCTGATTTTCTTTTTTAGGTGTTAGTTGTCTGTTAATTCTGTTAGAACTGGAAAAATACAAAGAATCCATCTAATTTTCAGAGGATTATGTCTCTGCCGAATATGAGCAATTTTATTATACACCGATATTTTACGATGGTGAATATTTCACTAACCGCAAGACTCTGGAAGCAGTTAACTGTACCCAGGGATCTAAATAATTCAAAATGCTTGATATCCTTTTGTGAACCTATAAGGGCTTTCACGAAGTGAAGTAGTATATATTAAAGCAATGTTTCACCTAAAAACTGTCTGCTATAACTTTTTAATTTTTTTTAAGCTGTACCTGTTTAAGAACATGTTTCACACAATTTTTTTCCAAAAGTACGCTTACATTTCACCCAGGTCTTCTGTTATAGTTGTGGGATTCAAAACACAACTCAGGAGGCGGGAACACAGAGGCATCTTTAAATCATCTGTGCACTCCCCTAGATCTTGGATAATTTACAACAGTCTGAACATTGCTGTCCCTGTATAAGCTTCCAGTGGCCTCGAAAAAACGTTGGAAGTCACCAGGTGCAGGGAAGCCCCAGCTACATCCTCTATGGTGGCAGTTGCATGACAGTCATTATGTTGGTTCTGTGCCACCAGAAATTCATCCTGTGTTCAATGGATCCCTATATAGTGGCTGTTCTGGCTGTAAGTTTATTATCTGCCAGCAGCTAAGCCACCTTGAATGAGAAAATCTGGGCTATAAAGTCTGCACATTGGGCTTGATTTCTTCTCTCATTTATAGTCCTTTCAAACCATTCCATTCACTTCTACAGCATTACTCCTAAATTATATCCAGATAAATGAGAGAAGAATCAGACTCACAATATGTAATCTGAAGATTATTTAGTGAGGAAGGGTCCGTTCCTCAACTTGTTGAAATTGGTGTAGATTTATTGATTTCAGTAGAGTTATGGCAATCTTCACCAGCTGAGAATCTGCCTCTAAATTTCTTATTGTGACATACAGGAGAATTAATAGGCAAATAATTACTTTATATTTCACAAAATCATTTAAAATAACTTTCTAGAATATTTGTATAAGCAAATATTTAATGAACTTTGCTTCAGTGAAACTTTATATATCTATGACTATTTGATTATAGTAAACCGACCGTGTGGAATAGGCCATAGACAATGTCTATATTTGGTTTAAAATTAACAGCGAAAATGTGAAATGCTCACTTAGGAAATCAAACATAACCACAACCCAATTAAAGAAACAAAAATGCAGTTTTTCTGTGCACAAGATACAAACTTTCCCAGTACTTTAAGTCTCCTAACACGTTGAGACAGATTTAGATATGTGTATACAGCAGCCTTTGGGAGATACCCAGCACCGTTCAAAGAGCAATGTCTCAAGTGTAAGAAATAAAATCATTTTAATTTAAATTAGGAAAGGAGAAAATAAACAAAGGAAACATATGATTAATAGACTTACTGAGGAGCGAACAGCTATGAAAAAGGAAGCTTCCCCAGTTGCTGGCTTCCAGAATTTCTACAAGGCTTCCCAGCTACACAGTCACAAAAGCTGCTCCCTATTCAAAGCGGGAGTGTCTTCTTAAGTAGTTTCAGAGTAGCAGCCATGTTAGTCTGTATCCATAAAAAGAACAGGAGTACTTGTGGCACCTTAGAGACTAAGAAATTTATTTGAGCATAAGCTTTCATGAGCTACAACTCACTTCATCGGATGCATGCAGTGGAAAATACAGTGGGGAGATTTTATATACACAAAAAGAAAAGGAGTACTTGTGGCACCTTAGAGACTAACCAATTTATTTGAGCATGAGCTTTCGTGAGCTACAGCTCACTTCATCAGATGCATACCGTGGAAACTGCAGCAGACTTTATATACACACAGAGAATATGAAACAATACCTCCTCCCACCCCACTGTCCTGCTGGTAATAGCTTATCTAAAGTGATCATCAGGTTGGGCCATTTCCAGCACAAATCCAGGTTTTCTAAACATGAAACAGTGGGTGTTACTATACACACTGTAACAAGAGTGATCAGGTAAGGTGAGCTATTACCAGCAGGAGAGAAAAAAAAAACCCTTTTGTAGTGATAACCAAGGTGGGCCATTTCCAGCAGTTGACAAGAATGTGTGAGGAACACTGGGCGAGGGGTGAGGGGGAATAAACATGGGGAAATAGTTTTACTTTGTGTAATGACACATCCACATCCAGTCTTTATTAAAGCCTGATTTAATGGTGTTCAGTTTGCAAATTAATTCCAATTCAGCAGTCTCTCGTTGGAGTCTGTTTCTGAAGCTTTTTTGTTGAAGAATTGCCACTTTTAGGTCTGTAATCGAGTGAGCAGAGAGATTGAAGTGTTCTCCGACTGGTTTTTGAATGTTATAATTCTTGACATCTGATTTGTATCCATTTATTCTTTTACGTAGAGACTGTCCAGTTTGACCAATGTACATGGCAGAGGAGCATTGCTGGCACGGGATGGCATGTATCACATTGGTAGATGTGCAGGTGAACGAGCCTCTGATAGTGTGGCTGATGTGATTAGGCCCTATGATCTATTCAGGAGACACCATCATAGGATTGCTTTAAAATGTCTTTTGCCCTTGAACAACAGGCCAGCTGTCTCCTGAATAAGTATATGCTTCAGTGGATGGGTCTCAAAGTACCTAAACTGTAGTTCCACTCTGAGAAGTGACTATACAAATGGCATTGCAGTGCTCCATGGATCCTTCTAGGTCATGACTACTGAGTTTACAAACATGCATTATTTTATTTTCCTATCTTCCAGCCTTGCAAAACTCACTCTCGCATCTGAAAGTTACAATGGGTTCTTCCACATCCTTGCCAAATGAATAAGTTCTGTGACCAAATCATGCAGTTGGTCACATCCATGTAACTCTATTTTCTTCAAGTTATGGATTCAATGACATCTTCGTAACCCTGTTGCCTTCAGTGGATTTGCACACTTGTAACTGATTGGAACTCAGTAAACCTTTTAATGACAATGGAGAAAGAATTGAGGCAGCTCACTCCCTCAAACAACTTTTGTCTGCATAATTAACATGAACAAAAGCTACAACTATCTCATGTTTGTGAATTAGGATATACAAAGAGGGAGCAGATCTGTCAAGTGAAAAGGGGTCATTTTTACTTAGTCACTTTTCAGAAAACAACTGCACTTTAAAAACTAATATTGCAGTTTTAAAAACTATCTTTGCCAACTTAACTTGCTTCTTAATCAGTAAAAAAGGAATATTTTCAATAAGCATTTCCTTCATCTTCTGACACAGATCCAAACAAGTGACTATTATTCATCTTTCAGATTTGAGTATAAATGTGTGGTAAGTATTAAATAATTTATTTGATTAATTTCACCTCATTCACTCACTGAAGCCCTCTTCTCAGTGTGAAGCTGCAGTCAAAAGCACAAAGATATTAAATTGCAGGTGTAATGGGATGGTGAATAATATGGAGACTAAGATGTAATGCTTTCATATAAATCAGAGGCTTAACCTCATTTGGAATACTATATGCAGCAATGGTTATCCCATCTCAAAAAAAGAATATTGGAGAATTAGAGAGTGTTCAGTCAAGTCTGAGAAGAGTATCAAAGGCACCAAATCAAAGGACAATTTTCTCTTATGAAGAGAGTTTGATAAGATTAGGATTATTTACCTTGAGAAAGAGACAAATAAGAGGGACAGTAAAAGTATATCAAATGATGAATGGCTTAGAAGAGGTAGATTGGGAAATTCTGTTGTCTGTGTCTCATAATATAAAAACAAAGAACAATGCATGAAAATAAAAGCTGAGAAATTCAAAACCAGTAAAAGGAAGTACTTGTTCTCAAAATGAGTAAATAACCTGTGGAACTCATTGCCACAGGAAGTCACTGAATCCAAGAATTTAATATTTTTTTTAGATTGATATTCATATGTATATCAAGAATATTCAGCATTATCATAACTAATGATAACAAACCTTTTGTACAAAGGTCATTAATACTCATGCTTCAGGGTTTAAATCAATCTCAAGTACAGAATGGTTTGAGACCTAATGTGGCGGGCAGATTATCCCACATCTGCCTAGTGCAGCTTTCTTTACCTTCCTCTGATGCATCTGGTGCTGGCCACTGTCAGACAGGATACTGGACTAGATGAATCTTGGGTCTGATCCAGGATGGAAATTCCTGTGTTTCTTCGGTACCACTTCTGAGCCCAATCCACACCTGCTTGGTAACTGACAAACTGCCTATTTCAAAGCAGCTGGGGGAGCTTTAACATATGTCCCCCTTATACTCTTATACCACAGAACGGTGACTTTTTCCAGCAAGGGAGAAGGGGTGTGTGTGTGGAAGGAAGAGAGAAAAATATAAAGAAAATAGATGGAAAGTAACACAGAATGGGGAACATGATGCACATTAGTTTTAAAATAAAATAAAGTGGAAATGTATGAAAAATGGACATCCAGCATCATACTGTGATACATAAAGCTTGTATTTGATAATAAAACCATGCAAATGATTGAAAGCTGAGTTCTGAATGCTGAAGTAGTAGACATTCTAGAAGATGTAGTAATAATCATTGCCTTATTTACTTAACCATTGAAAAAGGAAAGGGGCAAAAAATCCAGCCTGCTCAATTCACTATTTGGCTTCAATATGAAATGGAGACCATTTCCAGTTATTCAGTATTAGACAGAATACTATCAGACATTTACTGCACCACTAATCTGCTATTGTACTCACCTCTACTTCTTGGTTAGTCCATTTTACACTAACTGTATAGCTCCTCTCTGTGTTAATGTATCGTTCCGTCTCATGTGGAACAATGTAGCAAGCTGTCAAGCCATTTAGCTTGACTATAGAGAGTTAGCAACTAAAGAGGTACTACAGCAAGTGTGGCAAAACATGTACCAAAAATAAAAGTGGTGAGCACATTGGGAGGCCTATGAATGGAATGGGACTCTCACTGGAGGTCATCATTTTCTCTCGCTTCTATCAATGTTTCCTTTCAGTTGGAGTTGTGTGGGAGTTTGAGATCTAGAGCCAAGACACCTAACTGATCGGTTGAAGTTTGATACAAATGGGCTATTTTTATTCTGGCTCATCTCTAACATTTTCAAAACACTTCAGTCTTTGCTATATTTTTATGTCTGATGTCTTTTTAGGCCTCTGTGGCTCAGTGGATTTCATAAAAGCCTGCATATATTTCATAGCTAATCTCTTAAATATATCTATTTCTGTTCCTGTAAAATTGAATTATAAAACAAGAGTCAGTTATAAACATGTAATCATTACCGTATATTTTATTTTTTATTGGGGGACAGATTATGCCTTTTCCCAGTGGGAGGGACATTTTAATGTCAGTACAATTCGATCATCTTTTCTTTTATGTAATCCCACAGATTTAAAAGCTCAAGGAAAAAGAGTGGAAAAGATAAAAACCACAAGGCCCTTTTCTTAAAAAGCATTACTGAAAATGAATGTTGAAAGTGAATGGAATTTACAAATGCTATTTCTCTTTGCCAGAGATCCTAGGTTAGAAAGCATCAACTTCAAAAGTAAATGCTTAATACTGATAATTATTCGGTGGTTACTACCTGAAATGTTCACTAAAAATTAGTGTAAGCATATACCCTGGACAGTACAATCAATTTTATGATCTTTCTATTGGAGGGAAGAAATGGAAAACAGACTCAGTTCTTTAAGTTGTCTATATGTGTACTGAATATAAGGGAAGAATTTCTCTATAGTTCAGTCCCTTATAACAGGAGACTGAAAGACATACTAACTAATTTTAGGGTATGTTTACACTAGGAACTAGCAGTGTGATTCCCCAGCTCACATAGACATACTTGTAGTATAGTAGTGTAGCCAGGGTAGCATTGGCAGTGGTGAGCGGCAGCACAGAATAACCATGCTGGTAAGTATCCATGGAATTCAGGCAGCTTTGTTCTTGGCCCGGCTATCTTGTGCCATCACTGCCCATGATATTCTAACTCCTACACATTCTGTGCCAGATTTTGAAAAAAATATGTAAATGCCTAAAGAAGCCAATAGCTTGATTGTGGCATTTTCAAAAGGACTTAGGTGCCGAAATCCTTCAATAGGAGTTAGGCACATAGGTACTTTTGAAAATACCACTAGGCACCAACTGGCATCTTTAGGCACCTAAATATGTTTAAAAATCTGCCCTCCTGTATGTATAAATATTCAACACCAGTAACTTTGGTGCAGATAGCTTGTGACAAGTGAAACGCACGCAGCACAATGGTAAGGTCCATCATATTCTAAGTTAGGTGGGCTGCAGCATGAATAAATTTGAAAGGTGTATGCAATTTCAAGTGATGGAGGTGAAGAAAGTTTAATTTTCTTTCACCAAAGTCCCGGTCAGTGGACCTGTTTTGGATGATGGATAGCTGGATGAATCTGCACTGACTTCACTCACTAACAGAGAATGCTGAGTATCAGAGGGGTAACCGTGTTAGTCTGTATCCACAAAAACAACGAGGAGTCTGGTGGCACCTTAAAGACTAACAGATTTATTTGGGCTTAAGCTTTTATGGGTAAAAAACCCACTTCTTCAGATGCATGGAGTGAAAATTACAGATACAGGCATAATTATGCTGGCACATGAAAAGAAGGGAGTTACCTTACAAGTGGTGAACCAGTGCTGACAAGGCCAGTTCAGTCCGGGTGGATGTGGTCCAGTTCCAATAATTGATGATGAGGTATCAATACCAAGAGAGGGAAAATTGCTTTTGTAGTGAGCCAGCCATTCTCAGTCCCTATTCAAGCCCAAATTAATGGTGTTAAGTTTGCAGATGAATTGTAGTTCTGCAGTTTCTCTTTGAAGTCTGTTTTTGAAGTTTTTTTCTTGAAGGATGACTACCTTTAAATCTGTTATTGAATGTCCAGGGAGATTGAAATGTTTTCCTACTGACTTTTGTATGTTACCATTTTTGATGTCTGGCTGGCTCACTACAAATGCAATTTTCCCTCTCTTGGTATTGACACCTCCTCATCAATTATTGGGAGTGGACCACATCCCCCCTGACTCAATTGGCCTTGTCAACACTGGTTCTCCACTTGTAAGGTAACTCCCTTCTCTTCATGTGCCAGTATAATTTTGCCTGTATCTGAAATTTTCACTCCATGCATCTGAAGAAGTGGGTTTTTTACGCATGAAAGCTTATGCCCAAATAAATCTGTTAGTCTTTAAGGTGCCACCGGACTTCTCGTTATTTTAGTCAATGCTGTTTTCACTCTGAGCAGGGTTTTTTTTTCTTTTTTAACAACTTCAACTGGATGGTGTTCCACATAATGATCTCTCCATTAAGATGTGGTCAACCCCATGGAAAAGTTAGGAACCATTGGACTAAATAATTGTGACCATTTCTCTCTACCGTGGATGTTGCTACAGTTATTTGGGGCTTGGTAGCAGCTAGATTGGATTATTGTAATGCACTCTGCCTGAACTATCCTTGAAGACTGTTCTGAAGCTTCAGATAGTTCAAAATGTGATTCCTTACTTACATGGTTTGGATCAGCCTCCAAATAAATAAGCAGGGAATCACATTCTGCATCCAGCCACAGTTGCAGTCCTTGGGTTCACTTATTTCTGGACCTATTACACCAGAACCATAAAAACACTTTATGTCTTGAAAGCGCTGTATAAAATGGCCTAATTTCATTCATTTGGTTTCCCAATTCACGTTAGTAAATAAGTCAAGTGAGTTGTTTTGCATTTTTGTTGACATGTCTAGAGAATAGGTGTATTTTTAAAGTTCCAAAATACAGGTAAATGCAATTAACTCTCACATTCAAAGAACACAATGAAATGCTCTTGATTTCATGTTGCTGTGAAAAGAAGATAAATGTGAAATTAAATTTTAGATAGAAGTCACTAAGAGACTGATATTTCAGTGATTTTGCCACCTTATACATGATAATAACTCTGCTCAATATTGCAGAAAGGAAAAAAAAAGTTGACCTTCAAATGCAGTCATTTAAAACTAAAGGAGGGAAGACAAATAAGACAGATGAAAGATTTACACAAAAACATACAACAGATGTCGGTGCTATATGCTCTTTTAAAAGCTCTATTTAGCTGATGTTATCAGAGCCAAATAAAGAGTTATGCATGTGGAAATAGACTGTTTATTTTTGAAGTTTGGATCCAAAACCATAGATAGGCAACAGGTAAATCATGTGCATCAGAATCAAAAGATAGAATTGCTATAGATTTGAAAAGTTGGAAAGATGAAATCCTGAAATGTAATAAATACATATTCAGAAAACAGATTTAAAATTCATACTTGCTTTATCCATTTCCATCTTATATATACAGTAGTTTAAAAGCTAAAGTCCTGGAAGGTTTTTCAAAGAGAACTGCTTTTTAATTTGAGTGTTTTTAAGGTACCTTTAAAATGTAATATCATAATTCTCCAGCTTTACCAAAAGTGTGCTTTATTCATCTTCCTGGTCCCTAGAACCAACAATTGAACATTGTATTGTACATTTTAATTGTTGTATAATGAGAAACTCAACATAAATAGAATTTTGAAATTCAAAATTTGAAAAAAAAACCCTCTTAAAAAAAGAGATGCTATTAAGCAGCATATCTGTAGAACTTTAGGAATCATTTTTAAACCTCCACACATCTAGTTTGGTAGTGGAAAGAAATATCTACTTAGGAGAATTAGCTACAAGAATACTGCCTAAAGCTTTTAAATTATAAGGAGGACTTTGACAAAATACCAAAGAATTAATCATTAGTCACACTTTTATCTTGGGGTTTATAATATCATTTTGTCTAATTATTCCTGATGTTTCACTATCATGTTAAAAGCCATTTTAGAAAGAAAGAATTTGAGGAGACAAGCTCTTTTCAGATTCAGTCTCCAGTGGACAGCAAGGCATATTAGAACTAGTAAACAAAACTTGGTATGCTTGGCATTTCTACACAGAAGAGACCCAGGACTGAGCTAGCATAGAAAAGCCCTGGAGAAAGTGGTCCTGCCAGTTCAGCATTAAAGACATCGTGAGGAGGCTTGTATTGTCACAGTTGCATGCACCACACCCCATGCATGAATAATGAATAAGTAGAATTATGGCTTTGTTCTTCTCAGAGTCTGTATGATACAGTGGTGCATAACTAAAAGCGTCTCAAAGGCAATTTATATAGAAGACAATAGGTTTTGTTCTCCTGTACACCAACTCTTACAAAGTTATAGCTAGACTAGAGTTGGTAGGGAATATTTATACAAAAATGCCACCCACCCGCATCAATGAGTGGGGTAAACTGATGGAACTGGCAGTGAAAGGAGGATAGTCCAAGAAGCAAGGGAGGGAGACACTAGCCAAGGGACAATAAGTAGCTCCTCCCCCTGCGAGTCTCTGCTGCCCATTGACCAGCTGGGAGAGAGAGGTGATGATTGGCCAACATTCCGCAGCTCCCAGGATTTAGTGCTCCCAGTGCATGAGGCCATGTGGGGTGTCTTTTAGCTGCCTTGCAGCAGGGAAAGGATAACTCATCAGTTTCCAGCAGCAACAGTCCTCCTCCTCAGGATGCAGGGGAAGACAGAATAGGGTTCCGGGACCCCTCTGCCTGGGGGCAAAGGGTCTGCCCCAGTTGGGGGCGTGTCTCTCCCCGGATGGGAACACTCCCCCCCACAGGAACTCATACCTCAGTCACCCAGCGTGGGGTGGGGGGGTCCCATCCAGGGGACTGGAACACATGCGTTATGAGGAGAGGCTGAGGGAGCTGGGATTGTTTAGCCTGCAGAAGAGAAGAATGAGGGGGGATTTGATAGCTGCTTTCAACTACCTGAAAGGGGGTTCCAAAGAGGATGGCTCTAGACTGTTCTCAATGGTAGCAGATGACAGAACGAGGAGTAATGGTCTCAAGTTGCAGTGGGGAAGGTTTAGATTGGATATTAGGAAAAAACTTTTTCACTAAGAGGGTGGTGAAACACTGGAATGCGTTACCTAGGGAGGTGGTAGAATCTCCTTCCTTAGAGGTTTTTAAGGTCAGGCTTGACAAAGCCCTGGCTGGGATGATTTAACTGGGAATTGGTCCTGCTTTGAGCAGGGGGTTGGACTAGATGACCTTCTGGGGTCCCTTCCAACCCTGATATTCTATGATTCTATGATTCTATGATTCCTGTGGCTTTCAAAGCAGGACCCCCCTGGGAAGAAATATCATGTGGGCTTCCCTCCACCCTCCTCGCTTGGGAGGGGAGGCTGCATGGGGATGCCACGGGGTCTTCCAGGTCCCAAAAGGGTGCAAGGTTGGGCCTGCAAGCAAAGTCCATCCTGTAGGGCAGAATGGAGCTGGGGGGAGGTCATGTGGCACCACTGCAGTGGTTAGGAGGGGCCCTGGCTCTGCGTGTCCAGGCAGCCCTGCTACAGACCAACCAATGGCACCTGCTGCTACTCCCACACCCATTGGGTGAGGAGATCAGAGGTCACACGGTTCATCTGTGATGGTAGGGAGGTATCCTGGGTCCCTAGGTGGCCCTGCCCGAGCTGGGTCAGTTGCCTCAGCCCCTTCCCCTCTCCTCCCACTTCTCACCATGGAGGGGGACGGAGGTCATGTGGTGCTGCTACAGCAGCTGTGAGGGGGGTTGGGTTGGGTTCCTGGGTGGCTCTGATGGAGCTGGGTCCACTGCTTTGGCTCACACCCCTGCCCCTGAGTGCAGGAGGAGGGCCACAGGCATATCATGGCTGTCACGGGAGCACACTGTTCTGTGTGTTTGGCTACACATCCCCCACATCTGGTTTCTGGTGGTGGGGAGGGGAAGGGCTCACAGTGTTTTGGCCAAGGGTCCCTTCTCCCCCTCCCTTGGGGCAAGCCAACAGGAGTTGAGACAACAGTAGTAAAAGTGCCCCCGAGGTGGTCAAAGGCTCATTTGAAGGATTGGGCATGAAGCTCCCTGGGGAAGGATGTGCTTAGTCCCTGCAGGACTGGAGATCAGGTGAGGACCAATGGCCTGCAACAGGCACAGGAGGAGAGTCACGGGTTGAGAGGAGCAGATGGGTGAGAGCTGGGACCTCGGTGGGGTCAGTTCATTTTGCAGAAGGTGGTAAGTTGGAAAAGTGGGTCCTTCCTGGCTGGGACCCAGAACCCCTCATACAGGAGATCACAGGATGAATTTGAGGTCTGAGTTTGAGGATAGCAAGGGTCTGAGACTTATAGAGATGGATAAAGATCATGAGCAGTCGTTGAGTGCCCCTGGGCCTGCACCTCTCTCCCATACCCTGCCAAAAGACCAGCAGGCATCCTCGGAATGCAGTAATGGGGTTCACCAACAGCCCTTAGATTCTGAACTAATTGCCAATCTCAGTGCTCAGAGGCAAGGCTGGTGGCCTCAGACCTCCCCTCTCAAGGGATATGGACTGACTTGGCAAAACTGTTGGCATGGGTGTCCTATGGGTTGGGAAGCCTGTCTGAAAAGAATGGCCCCTCTCAGATGAGGGGAAAACACTGTCACACATTTGGGGTAGGACTTATATCCCACAGAGCAATATGGAGCAATTAGGGAGGGACTTCCCCCACCCCGATGCCAGGTGGCATCATTCCTAATGAAACACAGGCAGGAGACACAATAGCTGGTGTCCCTAGACCTCAGGCAGGATCTGGTTGCCTACTCAGGAATCATTTGTCTAAAGTGTTGAGGAAAATATTGGAAAGGAGAACTTGTGAATTTATTTACCTTGCTCTTCAGGGAAGAACAGACAGAGGAAGGGTGCAAAAGTACAAAAATGAGGAGGACAAACCCTGCAGACCTCAGGTGCCTCAAACTCTTGAGGAGAGGTCTGCAGTCTTTCATATTTATGCAAGTATAATTTGTGTGAGGAGTCCCAAGCAGTGTATTTCTTTGTTTAAGTATGAGGACTTAAGAGCAAAGGCTAATGCTACATATAGGGGGTAGCATCGTTAAAGTATGACAGAGAATATAGGCAGAAGACGGGAGAAGAGGCTGATTCCTCCTCCTCTAAAATATACCGGGAACTTTGGCTGGAATATGTGACTCCTTATTACCCTGCCCAGCTGGCATTCATAGACTGTGTATTGCCTGTGCCAAAACCTCAGCTTCAGAATCCACATATAGAAGCCGATGTGTGCTTTGCATTTAACAATGGGAAATGTTTTCATTCCCAACGCAAGTACAAACACTGCTATAGGAGGTACAGGGTCAGCATAACTTGTTCTCTTATTGTGGGATAAAAGGGCAGGTCCAACAGGGCAGTAGGAAAGGGGGCTGTCAAGGTCCCAGTGCTTCAAGAGATATTACGGGGGAGGCAGTAACTGTAGAAAAGGCTCCTTCTCCAAGATACAGATATTATGGAACTTGTTGTTGGACTACCCTGGGAAAACAGATGCTGCTTATTTATTTATGGAGTGTATATTTATTTATTTATTTATGGAGTGGATTTTCAGCTGGTTTTAAAATTCCTTATGTGCCACTCCTGGGCAGAGAACTTGAAATCCATTGAAGGCTTTAAATATATAGTAAGGACCAAGATCACCACAGAGGTGGCAGCAGGGAGAGTGCCAGGCCCCTTTCAATGTATTCCAATGCCAGAATTGTGCATCTCTCTCCTGGGTGTGGTACCAAAGAAGGCAGAGAGGGAAAACTGGCTGATCCATCACCTCTCCTATGTCTGGAGCTCATTGGTAAATGATCATATTGACCCCAGCTATGTTCAGGGAGTTAGTCATCATTTGACACTGTGGTAGCCAGGGTTAGGGAGTGTGGCCCTGGGGCTTTGTTGGCAAAATGTGACATCAAATCTGTATTCCAACTGCTTCCATTGCATCCCCGGGATTTTAACCTGCTTGTGTTTCAGTTTGAAGGTCAGTACTATTTTGATACAGCCATGTCCATGCTCAGTGTCATGTGCTACTTACGAACGATTCAGCTCCATGTTGGAGTGGGTAATTGTATGTGTGACTGGTCTGCCTCATGAAGTGCACTATCTTGACAACTTCATATTTGCAGAAAGGTCAGGTAAAGGCAACTGTGAGTATGTGCTTCAGGCAGTTCAGAGCCTAGCTGACCACCCCTGGGTTCCCCTTGCCAGCAAAAAATCAAAACAAAAAAAGGCAGAAGCCCTACCCAAATTTTAACATAGCTGGGCATCAAATGGAGTTTGACAGAGTTCGGAGTGTTTCTAGGTTACCTACAGGGGAGCTGGAATCTAGCAGGGCACTGATATGGGCTCTCAAAAGGACGAAGAAAATTACTCTAAGCGAACTACAGGTAGTCATGGGGCACCTAAACTTTGCATGCCTGGTAGTGACTCCTGATCGGGCATCTTCTGCCTGTCTGGCATCAACCTCTTCTGGAGCGCAAAAACCCTACCACTTTATCAGAATGACTAGGGGAATGAAAGAAGACTTAAAAGTGTGGGGAAGGTTCCTAAGAATTTAGTAGGGTTTCAGTGTGGTGTTCGGACCTGTGGCTCAAAGCTGAGCTACAATTACAGTCTGACTCCTTGGGAGGCATGGGTTTTGTGGTTTTCTTTCAAGGAGCGTGGTGTGAACACAGGTGGCCAGAAGGCTGGGTGGCTTAGGGTATTACAGGGGACTTCACCTTCCTTGAGTTTTTTCCTATACTGGTGACAGTCAATATTTGGGGATCAAATTTTCAGAACAAAAAAGGCCATTTCTGGTGTGACAACCAATCTGGATGTGGTCCACATTCTGAATAGACAGTCAGCTAAGCCTCCTTGGGTAATGAGGCTGGTGAGGACATTCATTTTACCCTGCCTGAGGTTTAACATCTTTTTTCATGCAGTTCATGTCCAGGGAGTGGATAATGCTATTGCCACTGCTCTATTGATTTCAAGATAACAGATTCCAGGACCTCACCCTGCTGGACAGTAAGGAACTCTGGGCTATGCCCGAACAACTCTGAAACCTTGGCTGTGGGACTGGTAGAGGACTCTGTTGCTCCTTGGACTTTCAGGGCCTATAAGACCAGCCTTTCAGAGTTCAGGGAATTGAGGGCATAAGAAGAGCTTCACCATGAGTGGTCCGTAACTGCACACCAGGTGGTGCGATATATGGAGTCTTTGATAATGATTTGGCTCCCTCCTCTGTCTCAGGCTGGCTAGCAGACCTGTCCTACTGGAGTAGATTGGTGGGTTTCCTAAGACTTATGCAGGCATTTCATAGTACAGAAACTCTTACAATGGTCATCCAGGAGGGGCAGGTGCTGGAAGGACAGATTACCCACAACACTGGAAACCCTGACAGGATTACTAGAGGCTCTGAAACGGGTCTGCAGCTATGGGAGGGAGGCCATTTTATTTAAGGCAGCATTGGTTGTTGCCTTATTTGGAACTTTTAGCGTGAGCAAGCTGGTACCTCTGGCAAATGAGGACAGGTCCCAGTGTGTGTTAAATTGAACAGATATACAACTATCTGCAGGAGCGGTGTCCATTGTCCTTAAGATACTTGAAAACAGATAAGATGGGAAAGTGGGCTTATGTGTTGTTGAAGGACTCTGGAGATGGTCGCATGTGCCACGTAAAGGCAATAAGAGCCTTGCTGAATATGCAGGGCCTCAGCTGGAACCTCAGTTCATTCATGATTATGACAGCTGCCTGACAAGGTATCAATTCGGTGCAGTATTGACAATAACCTTGCACTGCTGTGGTCTTTCCCACCCCTGCAAAAAAATTGGTACTCATTCTTGCAGGATCAGGGCAGCAATGTCAGCGACTACAGAGGTTTCGGTCAACGGTAGGTTCAGGCAATAGGGCGCTGAAAATCAAAGTGTTACAGGACATATATCCGCATCAAGGGAAAGATGGTAGGGAACAGCATGTATTTGTTTCAGAAGCTACATAGACTATATGCAATATCTGGATTTGCAGGCACTCTTTAGTGCATTGAGGCTACAAGAAGGCAGCCAAGATTGCAGTAGGATCTCAGCTGCACTGCAGGGCCAATGCTGTTCACATCCAGAAGAGGCATGCAGTGGGATCAGCTCATGCCACCTCTGCACTCAGTGACAGCATACCCAGCCCATGTGGGCAAGTCTAGTAAGAAAATAAATAAGGGATCATCAAGATATTCCTGGAGATGGAGGTGCTGACAGATCATAGAATCATAGAATCATAGAATATCAGGGTTGGAAGGGACCCCAGAAGGTCATCTAGTCCAACCCCCTGCTCAAAGCAGGACCAATTCCCAGTTAAATCATCCCAGCCAGGGCTTTGTCAAGCCTGACCTTAAAAACCTCTAAGGAAGGAGATTCTACCACCTCCCTCGGTAACTCATTCCAGTGTTTCACCACCCTCTTAGTGAAAAAGTTTTTCCTAATATCCAATCTAAACCTTCCCCACTGCAACTTGATGGATGGATGGATGTGAAGACATGGATTGGGCAGGTGTTATGAAATCGGGCAGTGTGGTTGGGTGGGGAGTGACCGAGGTAGTTGCTGGTGCCCCCTCTGGTCAGATTCCAGTGCAGTGAAGAGAAAAAAATGAACAGTTTCCAGAGGTAAAAAGACCTGGGATTTTGGTGATGGGGCCTTGGGATCATAGAGTGAGGCCTTGTGGCCCTTGTGGACTGAGAATCCCACCATGTTGCACCCTCTCTCTCCCTTGTGTGAGGGACTCAGAGAACCTGCCCCCCATTACGGGTTATATGATAAGGATATGATAAGGAGCCCTGTAACCCTCACACTGGAACCAATTAAATGTCTGGTATAGGAGAGTGTGTGTGATGGGTGGGTAGCACTCCTCCCCTGTGTTAAAGTTTAATAAAAGTTTCAGTCCTCCACTTAATTCCATTCATGTGTCTGTCCTCATTTTGCTGCTGTGTCCTCATCAATGTTTTTCACTGGAAAGTCATCAAAACTGAAACTTTTAGTGGGAAAGGTTTGACAAATGTCTCAATTCAAAAAAACGTTTTTGAATTGTCAAAAGGTTTCATTTTGACTTTCTCAAAATGAAAAATCCCAGTTTTCAGGTTTGAAATAACTTTATTTTGAAATTTAGGCTAATTATAGTTTAGAAAGTAAAAATAAAAATGGTTAATATCAAAATGAAACATTTTGATTGACTCAAACTGACTTTTCTTTTTCAGATTTTCAGCTCACAAAAAAAAAAAAAATGAACTTTCAACTTTTGTCCTAATTCGGGATGGGAAAAGTGTTTGAAATATTGAAAAATTTCAGAGGATGGGAAAACCATTCTTTCTCAGCTCTAATCTGGGCACCGATATCAATACGGCAAAATAGATTTTGACAGAACAATGGCAATGAAACGATAAGTGCAAGTGGCTGGTACCAGAGCTACATGAATTTTTGTCAGAATGCTGTGAGATTTCTTTCCACAACCAAAACAAGCAAATGAAATATATTGCTTTAAATATCCATAAAACTACATGTCTTGTGATAATCTTACCCTCCCAGCTGGAAAGACTGCCAGGAAAGTGGAATTTGAAGAAGGAGAAGGAGATATTCTAATAAGGGAGGACATTCCTGGTGTTGGGAATAGTAGCATATAAAATCACATATAGGTGTTCATGGGAAAATGAAGTTAAAAGAGTATGGAGGGAAATGAAGGGGTAGGGTGACTAACGCTGGTATGCGGGCAAAGGCAGACAAAAACTTTGGTGCAAAACTTTGAAAATGAGTTTGCTGAGGAGTTGGATAAGGAGCAAGATGCAGAGCTGGTTGTAGGGATTTGTAGAAGATAGACAACATGCTAAGAATGGTAGTTGTGGAATTTGTTGTGATGCTTTGCATAGACTTGAGGGAAATAAGGTTGGAGTCAGGCAAGACAGAGGACAGGAAATTACAGCAGTGTCAGAGCCTGGTGGCTCTAATTCTCCCATGATTTTAGAAGATTCTTTAATGAGAATTCTCTCTCATAGGATTCAAAAGGAAAAGGAGTACTTGTGGCACCTTAGAGACTAACAAATTTATTTGAGCATAAGCTTTCGTGAGCTACAGCTCAGGTTTATAAAAAGAAACTATAATATATTAGTCAAGCACTAATCATTGGGCTCAATACAGGGGTAACAAGGTGAAATTCTATAGTGTTAGACAGTGATCAAGCTAGAAGATCTAATGGCCCCTTCTGGCCTTAAAATCTATGAATAAAGTACAAAACTGTAGGAAACCAAGGCCAGTTGAACGGCCAAAAGAATGATGCTATCTATCCATTCCTCTACCCATCCATCTGTTGGCTAGATTCAGAAAACAAGACAAAGAGGCAGTAATAAACTCTTATTTAAATTAGAACCCCTCATCCTCCCTCTCCTCCTGGATTTTTGCACATTTCCTTCTGTATCATGGTAGAAACTCCTAAATCCTTCCTTGTCGCCAGCCATCAATTCTGCAATCCTTAACTTCTCTTTCTTCTTTGCTCCTCATGTACCAAGAGCTGCTATATCTGTCATATCTTCCTTTACCACATCTCCATAATCTCTCCTTTCCTTTTCATCCCTACTTTTGTTCATGCCCAGGAAATATCCCACTTAGGACTTGATCCTGCAAAGTCTTATGAATACGAGTAACTTAATTCACAAAGTCACATAGGACCACACCCACGAATAGAATTGCTCATGCATTTAAGCATCTGCCTTTTGTTCTAGCAGATACTCACAAGACAGCAAGCATCAAAACCTCTTTTTCACTAGCAAAAATCCTAATGTTAAATGGAATGTGAAAATCTAGCAAATTCTGCAAAAATCAGAAAAACAAAAGACATTTTGTTGTATAATTTTCTTAGGCCATTTACAGCCCAGTTGTGACACCCTTGATGCTCAATAATGGTCACTGAAATCAGTGGGGTTACTTAGTATGAGTAAAAATTGTAGAATCAATGAGTAGATTATAAAGCCCTTGAGGACAGTGTACCTGTCTCCTTTTTGTGCAATAACTTTCTGAATACACTTTAAGGTGCTAAGCAAAAGTAGACCAATAATAAATAATAATACATTTCTTAATTGGTCAGCCTTTCACCAATCTCTTATACACTTTTTTAGAAATATGTGTTTCCACCCTAAACAATCCCTACCATAAAATTTGGTAGTTGCACACAAATTATACCTATAATTACAAACAATGACTCATTCTGCACTTGAGACAATCTGCTGAAATTCTGTTGTGACTTGGATCCTTTTGTATTTCATTCATCACAATGGAATTTTTAAGTCCTTGTTTAATATTTTAAGGAAAGCAAAACAGATTTGTCTTTGTGGAGTACTCATAATTTACTAAACCAACAAGTTAAAAAGGAAATCTTCTTAAAAATGAATGTGTGTGTGTGTGTGTTTAGGTGTATGTTTCTTAGTTCACTTTGGTAATTTCACATTTAAGGGGTTGGCATCAGGTTCTTGCTCTTTTTTTGTGAGCAAGCAAAACCCCACTCAAGAGTCAAATCCTCAAGTTCTCACTCAGGTAAAACTTCCATTGATTTCAATAAGAATTGTAACTGAGTGAAGACAGCAGACCTGAGCCTAATTATAGTAATTAATATCTTTGTCCATATCCTAGATGCAACAAACATCCATATTTGGTGAGTATCTGGCCATGTGACAGGTATGTGGGTGAGTTTTAAGTGAGAGGAAGGTACTTACTCCCTTTCCTAAAAAGTGGCAACCGTATCAGCTACAAACTGTGGCCAGCTACTAGTCCATTAATTCTGGCTGAGCAGGCTTCCTGTGTATTGGAGAGGATGTCTAGTACACTTCATGTTGGTTAAAGGATTGTGTTACCAAAATGGAACACCACATCATCCTCAGAGCAGTACCAATAGTGAGGAGAGAGAGGACAGTAGTGATGGCCATAAGGAGGATATGTTTGTGGTATCCTGTCTGTTTGGAGTGTTTGAACAATAGGGTCCCTACCACACCTGATTTAGAAAAAGCTGAATAGAAGGCTTGCTCCTTTTCTAGAGTTGGGTGTTTTATTCCTCAGCATGCTCTCTTTTTAAAAAAAAAAACATATGGCTGTTGCTCATGTGTGAAGATCAGGCTCTGGTTTAAGTTCATTCTCACCAAGGCAAACCTGTTCTTCTCTCCAGAAAGGTCCTCTTTTAAAGCTAGATTCATTGTAGCAATGCAGCAAGTAAGGGGAGTGTGAGCACGTGGGCTAGCATTTGCCTTGCCTTTGGACAGATGTACCCTGGAAGGGGAGGGAGTTGCATGGCCTTTGTAAGGACTTAACAGAATTGCAGCTCCCTAACTACTCCCCCAGGGCTTTATTGTGCCTCCAAGGGGGAAAGGAGGGGTGAGGAGCACGGCATGGTGGAGAATATGGTGTACCAGTGGGAACTGCCCCCCCCTCCAACCCCGATCATGCACAGGGAGCTCCATGAGGCATTCTCTTCTCTGAGACAGAATATTCTAGTGCTGCCCTGGAGTAGTTCAGCTCTGTCCTGCCCCAAGTACAGGCTTGTGCCTATATGCAAAATCCAGCTCATTCTTCAAGACTGTGCAGGAGTCAAAATGTATTTCAGCGCACAATGAGTTTACTTAAACAGCCGCTCTACAGTTCATTTCCTCCACTCACTCATAAGCACTGCTCAAGCCAGTGCAGCATTGGCCCCAATTTTTTTATTAATTAATAGGAAATTTGCCTGTGAGATACAATATAATTAGATAATTTATGCATTAAAATAACACACTGTAAATTAGATGCATTTCTTTATCAAGAGGATTTTTCTTGCTAAATTCTTAAAGGCTTCACTCATCTTTGCCCTATAACTCAATTTCTTACATCCACTTGTGAGGCTCTTGACCTTAAGGGAATAGACTAAGCCACTCCCAGGAGATTCCTTTGAAGCAGTTTAAGTAATGAGGAGCCAGCAAGTGTACTTATGAAAATAAAATGATTTTCATCAAGAAAATGTATGTTTATGCTCATCATAACTATAAGAGTACAGCAGAAATATGCAAAAAGTTGATCATAAATTAAAAAGCAAGAGTGGAGAATATTGCCTTTTTCCTAAAGCACATGAATATTCTATCTTCAGCAAACAACGAAAGCATGGTAAATCTTACATTAATTTCTTTTTTCTTGTTTCTAGGTAACCAACATTTGAATCTTTTTGCCTTCCACAGGCATTCCACAGGGAATAAGCCAATTAGCTAGCTGAACCACTGTTAATAATTATTCTGAAATTCATGGGCATTAGGGCAGATACTAGAGAATTTGAAGGGGAAAAAAAAGAAATGTGGTCCCAATCTTTTTAAAAGGACAAACAAAACAATCCTGGTATCTAGAAAATTAAACTTTGTTCCCTTGTGGGGGAAAAGGGTATATATTAAGAGGAAAACAATCTCTAAGGACCTAGATGTTGGCAGAACCATGAGCAATAAACATCATGGGTTATACATAACACTTAGCATCTCTCTAATGCTGTTGGGAATTGATAGGTCAGCCCCCACTGGAGAGGAGTGTGCTGAGTACCTAACAAAGGTGCTTTGCAGTTTGCAGGATCAGGTGCTTGATCTTCAAGGTAGCTTCCATGCAGATTTCACTGACACCCCGATGAGATTGGAATTATTATTCTTATATTTTAAAAAGGCAAATAGAAGCTGAGGGTTGAGGCCTAGCAGCCAGATTGTTTAAGGTATTTAGGCATTCCTATACTGAGCGTTGCCACACCTAACTGATTTTAGTGTCTAAATCTGATTTTCCAAAGACATTTAGGCACTTAGTATCCTAAATGCCATCAACTGTCAATGCAATTTTGTCTCCAAGCACCTAACTCTCTTTGGAAAATGAGATTTAGACTCCTAAATAAAGTGTTGCAACACTGAGTGCAGCAACTGCATAACACCTTTAAAAATCTGGGCCTAGATCCACAACTGGTATGTAGGGTAAGCATTGCAGTGCCAATGTTATGTGCCCAGCAGCCCAGTGGAATCCTCACTCTGAGATAGGCACCGAGGCTCCCTATACAATGCATGGGGAGAGATAGTTGCCAAAGAATAGGATTTACAAAAGGCAGCAAGCTGAGCGGGGAGCAACCTATGAAAATCCTGAGGAGAGAATTGTGGCCTCTGATCCTTAGTTGTGAAGCCCTTCCTGATGTGCATGAAGTGGCAGTTAGGTGTCTAAATCTGTTTGTGGATATAGCCCTAAGTATTTGGCCAAAGATAGACTCAGTATCATAGCTCAGATTAAAATTTGAGGGAGTCGGAGGAGGGGCAAATCCTTGCCTCTTGAAGTCAATGACAAAATTCCAGTATGCCCAGGATTTCACCGCAGGACTTCCCAGCTCCTTGTCCCATGTTTAAAACCCTACATTACATCTTTTACTAAGAACAAATAGTTTTATTATAACTGTAAAATTGATGGTTGAAGAGAATATATTAGATATATAGAAAATGTTTCTGAGGTTTCTAGCACAAGCAATTTTTTTTCCAGATAAATTGTGACAAAAAAAAGTGTTAGAAGAATTCTCAAACCTGGTGTAAATCTGCTAATTCCCTAGAGTGTCATATTTCAAAAACTGTTCCGAATCATCTCAGATTTGAGAAAGGGAAATAAACCCTTCTGGCCAAAGAGCACTGATACAAAATTTATAGTGGAATGACCTTTTCTTGAGGATTTTGACAAGGGCCAAAATTGGGTTTATAGTGAAAAATAAGTATCAACCTTAATTATGGAGAGACTATTGTTTCCCCATAATTTTCCATCTCCACATTATTAAAAATAAATTGTAGCTCTTCATTTTCTTTATCATGTGGCAGTTTGCCATGAACAATTGCATATTGTAATAACTACAATAATTCTCTCCCAGAGCACACATTTGGAATCAATACTGATCAATATTCTAGCAAAATGGAAGAGTAGGAAGACTGCATTATGACCCCTGGTGTGGCTAATGGATGTTAGTAAGGATTCAAAAAGACAGTGCACACTTTTCTTGAGTTAAAAAAAAGAAAAGAAAAGGAAAGACTCAAAGTTAGTCCACTACTCACACAAAGTGTTGTGTCTTTTGCTCTTTGCACAACGAGAATTGTATGAATGAACCACAGGGGTACAAATAGCCATGTTTACACAACATACAAGGCCTAGTTACATACATACACTGTTGATCTGGCTGATTTTTACAATACAAAACACTAGACATTTCCCAAACTATTTAAAGGGATACTGCCCAATTCCTATATATTATGCAAAAGCTGTTTCACTGGCAGCATAGACGTATTGGCAGCATATCTTTCAATGAGAAAACTCAAGGTCTTATCCAAAGGCAACTGAAGTAAATGAAAAGATTCCCATTGCCTTCGAGGGCTTTGAATCAGGCATTTCCTTCCTGTTTGAGGTCGAGTTCTCAGTCCACATTCACAACAAATTTGGTTGCATGAAGATAACTGATTAAAATTGTATGGCCAGCCCAGAAGGTTGATAAAAATAATTATAGCAAATATACATTTTAAAAAACAAACCTTTGTGAATGCTATTTCAAGGAATTTGTATGCTAAAGTGAGGTGCTTTACATACTTCTGTTATTTATGATGCTCTTTAATGGAATTGACTGCCAGAAACAGTGCCTGGAAGCAAAGATCCAATAGACTTATGACTGAGGGTAAACTTGCTTTGAGCTGTGTACATGTTCACAATGTTTTAACTCTAAAGGCACTATGAAAGCTTATAAACAAGTCCTGGAAAAAAGGATAGAACTGTTTAAACAATACATTTTTTTAGTATTAAACAGTGTAATACTTCTGTATAGAGCAAATAGTTTGCTTCTAATCTGCACAAACTAAAGGCATATCTATTTACATTTTCAAGAGGGAGTGAGCAATTCATCATGTCAAACGATAAGGTCATTACATTGTGTCACACAGCATAATGTCACAATGCTCCCAAATGATGAAATGTCTGCTCCCAGCCAAACATTTAAAAAGGCATGTGTTCATATTTAGAGACACAAATTGCTGTAAGTTTCTGGACAAAGAATTCCAGCTGAAATGAGCATGCAAACCTATCTCTGAGAAGTTCATTTTTAGCAAATAACCTTTTCTTTTTCTTAGACTTGGATATACAGTACAAATATACAAAGAAAAAAGAACCTGGATTCTTCTCCAAAATACATTAAAAGGGAATGCTTGTAAAAAGGCTAAAGAACAGACATTTATCAAAGAAAAAAGTAACTGAATTTCTTTTTGTCCCGCTTGCTTAAAAAAAACATCCACCAACAATAACAATTCAGGAAGTTCTGGCTCTGAAATAATTGTGTGTGTAAACTGACACAATTTAATATAAAATACTGGACTCTGATAAGTGATATGTTCACATCATACACACAGGCAAGTTACGTAAAAATGTAAAAAGAAAAGGAGTACTTGTGGCACCTTAGAGACTAACCAATTTATTTGAGCATAAGCTTTCGTGAGCTACAGCTCACTTCACTGGATGCATACGATGAAGTGAGCTGTAGCTCACAAAAGCTTATGCTCAAATAAATTGGTTAGTCTCTAAGGTGCCACAAGTACTCCTTTTCTTTTTGCGAATACAGACTAACACGGCTGCTACTCTGAAACCTGTAAAAATGTAAAATATTCTTTCTGGAAGATTGCAACATAACACTACTTTACTTCTTAGAATCCAGAACACTAACACACAAGAGACAAAGACAGAACAAACTGAT
This sequence comes from Lepidochelys olivacea, assembly GCF_965140295.1. NCBI lineage: Eukaryota > Metazoa > Chordata > Testudines > Cheloniidae > Lepidochelys > Lepidochelys olivacea. The sequence goes on along the minus strand of NC_140411.1, from coordinate 67,569,155 downwards.
CCCAAAGGCAGAGATGCACATCTCAGCCAACCTTGCTCCAGACTGGTTCTTTGCAGAAAAAGACCCAAATGGCATGCTTTCCTACAAAACAGCAAGGCTGCAAGCAGGACCAGGAAATCCCTTACATTTAAAATGATAGCTTGTAAATTTCACAATTTTCAATATACCATAATAAGTGAGTGACCTCTGTGCCTTTTACCAAATCCAGAGAGTGTTTTGTAGACAGCATTGCATCATACAATAAGGGATTTGTGACTGGACTGAACAAATTGAATTTCAGAAACTAAAATAAAAATGTTTATGTTGAAGGCTATAGATTATTTATTAGTAGCATTAGTATTGCAGTGGTGCACCAGGGCAGCCACAGATCAGCATCCCACTGTGCTATAAACACATAACAAAAAAGATGGTCCCTGCCCCAAAATGCTAAATTTGTCTTCAGGCCTCTCCCTAAAACACCTAAGCTTTCTTTCTCCCAGACTGTTCTGAAGGATGGCTAACCTTAACTTGAATCACTGTTCATTGTTTCCCTCCCCCCTTTCCCTTAGTTAACTTTTGTAGGCATTTCTGCCAAAAGATGCTCTCCCTGTGGATCAACTTCTTGCTTTCACTGTCATCCATTAACATTTCATTTTTCATAAATGTAGCAGCCTTCAAATGAGTAAGAGGGAATTGACACAATTACTAGATGAAGGGAAAGTGGTTAATCTGCACTTTATTAAAACAATATTTTTTTGCAAATCTCACCTTTACAAATGAATTCATATTGCTTTGGGTCTGAGCACTGACTCCTGGGCTGAAACTATAAATAAGGATAATGATAAACTACAAAGAATTGAGATGGGGGAGCTGAAGAGTGGTCTGCTGCAGGGAATCCAAACATCAGGGTTTTCATTCAGGGTCAGATTGTGCCCCCAAAATTCACAAGCAACATCCCTCCCACACAGAAGGCACCATCTTATGGTACTGCGACCCAATGGAGGCCCTCTGTAGAGTTAGGATTTGTGTGGCAGAGGGGAATGCACCTTGGCCCCATGGAGCTTAGCTAGGATTCTGTTACCTTTCTCGCAAAGACCCCTCCATGGTGGCGATCACCCCTTTAAGAGGGGTTTCCCATAGCAGCTCTCGCAAGGGAGAGTTCCTGACAGTGAGGTTCTGGAGCCGTTTTGTCAGGGAGAAGGGTTCTGAGAGGAACGAACCTGGTATCCGCACAGATCAATGGGATGGCTTCATTGGCTGAGGCAGAGTATTTTGTATCTGCCTGTTGTGGAAGGCAATCAGTGCTCCATGGCTCATTCCAAAAGGTGTTACCACAACACAGTAGCTTTTAAGTGGCTCACTGAAAATGACCCATGAACATTCTTTCACAATGTGAAATGTGCATAAAAAATTCAAAGAGCAATTTAAAAAAAATCAAATATAGGAAATTAAGAAGTAAAAGGGAGATGGCATTAAAAGAATATATTTTTCAAAGAGATCATAACAATTTGTGGATAATTTAATTAGAGAGATAACTAACAAGGACACAAGTTATGAGGCAAATTGAGAGCTAAGTAAACATGAGAATAAAAAGTTATGTCAGGGAAACAGGAAAGAAAAAAAAAAGACAAACAAAAGAGCTCTTGAGGGCCATTTGGCCCAGCGGCCATACTATCCCTTAAGGTTTCTTACATTTTAAAGAAACTTTCCTAATTAAATAATTGATGAAGCCAAGCAGTTGCTTACAAAATACATTTTCTATTCACTAGGGCTACATCTTTGATAGTTCTTCACTGCTCCTAAAGGTGCATAATATATGGGGAAGTGAAGAGCCAGACATCAAGGAGACAGGGTTTGGAGAATGCATGGAAGAGATTTTCAAAAATGATTAGCACTCCCAATTGGTGTCAGTTCCTTAAAAGTGCCCAGCATCTAGCAGCACTTATTGTTCTCTAAATGGGAACTGAACTCTTGAAAACCTGGCCATGATACTATAAAAGATAAATCCATTAAGCCAGATCCCTGGAACTGGCCAGGTTGCACTATGTGCTGGACCCTCATCCTGGGGTTGAACTAATTCTTCTCAGGATAATTCAGCTAAGGTTTACTCCAAATTAGACTATCTAGAACAGACTCTTATGGGTCACTCTGCTACTTGGCATTTGTCAGAGCACACTGTTCTCTGCTCATACCCTCTCATGCCCCGGCCACACTTCTGGCCTGCTCAGGAATACCCCTGCGAAGGGAGGGAGCAGAATGCCCCCTATGCTTATTAGGGCAGCTCTCTGTCCTCTTGGTGGCATGGAGGCTGGAACCAGGGAGCAGGATCTGGCCAACAGATTTAAATGTAGTTAGTCTTAATGTACAGGTGAAAAGTGTAAGTGAGATAGAATAAGGCACTTTGTGTTTTCAGGAAGAATCATTCATAAAGATCCCATCCATATTTTACTTTCGTACATATTTTTAAAAGCCTCTGAAGTCCTAGTGTAACTCTGGTAGGATTATTCGAGGGATTTATTGTAGTTATTATATTTCAGTGATCTGATATTGGCACTGTATTTTGTCTTTAATTACATCTATGAGATTACCCCAGGAGCAGTAATTCACTCAAATAGTCTGTGATCCACAGGGCACTTTTAACAAATTATGAAATACATTTAGTTAATGATCACCTTCATTTGGAAGTTTTATTTTTGTGGCCTTCCTTAGACATCCAAAGGAAACTTCTCCCGTTCCTGACAAAGCTTTTTCAATAAACCAAATGAAACCTAACCTCTTCCAAGTCAGAAATGTAAAAATATTAGCCCTCTAGGACTCTTGAGATTTCATCCAGCGTTTCATTCTTGGCTATCACTTTCCTCGTACTATTACCTATCTTCCTTCTTTTGAACCAAGCCACACTAGTGATACATTCCTGCTGTCACTCAGATTTAGTTTTTTGGTTATCCTGATAAATCTGAAGTACTAACGTAAGTCTTCCTGTGGTACCAGGCGAGTTTTGAGACGAGCTTTAATTGGAACCTTGGCACTACCTGTTGTGGAAAAATGGTTATAAAAACAAGTGTGCTAGTAGGTACTACCTTAGCATAATCAGATGAATGCACCTCTCAACCATAAAAGCTTAAAAAAAATCCTAAGAGACCTGAGAGAAAACAAAGCAATGTGTTCTTAAGTTTAAAAGAACCTTAATTACTACAGTGGGCTTAAAAGTGTGTGATAGGGTTTAAATTCTTTATAGTACAATGGTTAAAAATCTCAGTATACTGCATACTCCCTTTGCTTCATGTAAAAATATGAGGAAAAGTGAAAGAACATACTTCAAACTCTTCACTCAACATTAATGACCTTGTCATGATAGCAGTTGTCAACCTGCAAACTCAATCAGCTCCATTCTTTAATCAGAAAAGAAAACAAAGTTGCTTGAGTGGGTGAGTGGTGCACATCTGTTTCCATGGCAGATGTCCCTGATGATACAGCTGTACGCTCACTTTGTTTATAGCATGATTTTTCCTAAATGATTTATTAGCTGTACATTATATTTTATAAATACAAATAAAATGAATAGTTCTTAATACTGAGGGTCTTTTTTTCCTCGATGTACAGGGACACTGTATTTGACCTGCCTATAAACACTTTTCTATTTATCTGACAGGCCTACTGTTGTTTTCTTGATCCTTTTTTTCCCCCTTGCAGTATAAAATATGCATTGAAATTGTGCACAGCTCTTAGTCAGTTAAATCACCCATCCCACCAGAAATGTAATTAATGCATAACTTCTTGTCATATCACTGGGGTATCATTATATGATGAAATGATCTATTTTGATACCATCCACTGCCCTACCATCTGTAGAGCAGAGTTGGAAAATGAGATTGTGTGATTAGAGTAACCTGCACATGGCTGCCAGTGCGAGGGATAGAGAGGGACTTTGACTTTTAAAACACTTTTAATAAAATCAGTACATAAAACACATAAAAACAAGGAAAAAAATACAAATTAAAAAACAATTTCCCATCCCTAACAGTACAAAGCACATTTCCAATAGCCCATTGCTGAATAAATTGATCCAAATGGTGTATGAGTATAATATCTAAACTCCAAACAAAGGTGAAATCACTAAAAACAAGGGGAAAAAAAAAGAACATCGGCAATGCCAGTACCAAATAATTTACATTGTCTGCTTTCTCAAAATAGCCCTCTGCTCGTCCCAAAATAAAGTTTGCCAGGCATACCATATATCTGTTTGTGAACCTGGAACAAATTAGAAACATATGAAAAGCAGTCTTCTTTGCATCACAAAAAAGACATGACATGGACACCTCTGGAGTCAAATGATGCGCAAACCATATTTGTGGCAATAGTCCTGAGAAAAATTGTCCATTAGAGATAAACGGTCCTCTTCATGATCAGAGGCTTGTATACAGCTTGCCAGACTGAATGGATGGACTCTGTCACCAGAATCCATGTTTTCCACACTTAATCAGGACAATAAACAAGTGTTCTAAAATGACAAAGCTTTACAAGAGTATGTCCCTGTTGAGGTTACAGGGACAAACCATCCCGATGTGTCGAAAGAACAGTAAATATGGCAGGCGACCAGCTTGGCTTAACGGTGAAATCCTAGCGGATCTTAAACATAAAAAAGAAGCTTACAAGAAGTGGAAGGTTGGACATATGACCAGGGAAGAGTATAAAAATATTGCTCGGGCATGTAGGAATGTAATCAGGAGGGTCACATCGCACCTGGAGCTGCAGCTAGCGAGAGATGTCAAGAGTAACAAGAAGGGTTTCTTCAGGTATGTTGGCAACAAGAAGAAAGCCAAGGAAAGTGTGGGCCCCTTAATGAATGAGGGAGGCAACCTAGTGACAGAGGATGTGGAAAAAGCTAATGTACTCAATTTTATTTTTTGCCTCTGTCTTCACTAACAAGGTCAGCTCCCAGACTGCTGCGCTGGGCATCACAACATGGGGAAAAGATGGCCAGCCCTCTGTGGAGAAAGAGGTGGTTAGGGACTATTTAGAAAAGCTGGACATGCACAAGTCCATGGGGCCGGACAAGTTGCATCCGAGAGTGCTAAAGGAATTGGCAGCTGTGATTGCAGAGCCATTGGCCATTATCTTTGAAAACTCATGGCGATCAGGGGAAGTCCCGGATGACTGGAAAAAGGCTAATGTAGTGCCAATCTTTAAAAAAGGGAAGAAGGAGGATCCTGGGAACTACAGGCCAGTCAGCCTCACCTCAGTCCCTGGAAAAATCATGCAGCAGGTCCTCAAAGAATCAATCCTGAAGCACTTACATGAGAGGAAAGTGATCAGGAACAGTCAGCATGGATTCACCAAGGAAAGGTCATGCCTGACTAATCTAATCGCCTTCTATGATGAGATTACTGGTTCTGTGGATGAAGGGAAAGCAGTGGATGTATTGTTTCTTGACTTTAGCAAAGCCTTTGACACGGTCTCCCACAGTATTCTTGTCAGCAAGTTAAAGAAGTATGGGCTGGATGAATGCACTATAAGGTGGGTAGAAAGTTGGCTAGATTGTCGGGCTCAACGGGTAGTGATCAATGGCTCCATGTCTAGTTGGCAGCCGGTGTCAAGTGGAGTGCCCCAGGGGTTGGTCCTGGGGCCGGTTTTGTTCAATATCTTCATAAATGATCTGGAGGATGGTGTGGATTGCACTCTCAGCAAATTTGCAGATAATACTAAACTGGGAGGAGTGGTAGATACGCTGGAGGGCAGGGATAGGATACAGAGGGACCTAGACAAATTGGAGGATTGGGCCAAAAGAAATCTGATGAGGTTCAATAAGGATAAGTGCAGGGTCCTGCACGTAGGATGGAAGAACCCAATGCACCACTAAAGACTAGGGACGGAATGGCTAGGCAGCAGTTCTGCGGAAAAGGACCTAGGGGTGACAGTGGACGAGAATCTGGATATGAGTCAGCAGTGTGCCCTTGTTGCCAAGAAGGTCAATGGCATTTTGCGATGTATAAGTAGGGGCATAGCGAGCAGATCGAGGGACGTGATCGTCCCCCTCTATTCGACATTGGTGAGGCCTCATCTGGAGTACTGAGTCCAGTTTTGGGCCCCACACTACAAGAAGGATGTGGATAAATTGGAGAGAGTCCAGCGAAGGGCAACAAAAATGATTAGGGGTCTGGAACACATGACTTATGAGGAGAGGCTGAGGGAACTGGGATTGTTTAGTCTGCAGAAGAGAAGAATGAGGGGGGATTTGAAAGCTGCTTTCAATTACCTGAGAGGTGGTTCCGGAGAGGATGGTTCTAGACTATTCTCAGTGGTAGAAGAGGACAGGACAAGGAGTAATGGTCTCAAGTTGCAGTGGGGGAGGTTTAGGTTGGATATTAGGAAAAACTTTTTCACTAGGAGGGTGGTGAAACACTGGAATGCGTTACCTAGGGAGGTGGTAGAATCTCCTTCCTTAGAAGTTTTTAAGGTCAGGCTTGACAAAGCCCTGGCTAGGATGATTTAATTGGGGATTGGTCCTGCTTTGAGCAGGGGGATGGACTAGATGACCTCCTGAGGTCCCTTCCAACCTTGATATTCTATGATTCTATGATTCAATGACTTATGGCCCAAACTGTTACAATTAAATTAATAAAATCCATTAAAGGCAAGCAAACTGCCAGGTGTGTCAACATCCCAACCCACAGCACGAGTACAAACCGAAGAAATAGAAACATTGGTATTATCAGGCATGGGTTGCTCAAGGAGGCGACTGTCAAGACTGGCAGTATTGCTCCTAGGGAGGGCTGATTTCACTTCTGATAAAACTGAGAAATCCAGCAAATAGAATGAAACCCAAGCTTGGCAGCAATGATATCCACCAAGATCTGTGTAAAATTAGTAAAGTCAATTAAATGAACCAGTTTTATTACACCTGCTGCAATAAGGGAAGAGACAAGACTCCTAGAAACACGGCTAGTAATCCTTGTGACTGCGTTATAAATAAGGGACTCAGCAAGAGACCCTGAGAATTCTAGCTACCTATCCTGAGACCTCAGTTTAAAAAATCTGAAAGTGTTAAAAAGACTTTGACAAAAAACAAGTAATACCTCAAAATAGAGGCACCAGGATCCAGCAAAAACTTTTCAGATGAAAACCCAAGCGCACTACCCACCAAAGAAAAGCAAAGATCAGTTGCCTCCAAGGAACAGACTTAACCATAAACACTTCAAAGCCTTTAATCGAAAAGTAGATAACTTTGCTCAAAAGATCAATGAGACACTAATCTCCTTCCACAACAAGCAGATACAAAGTACTCTGCCCCAGCCCATGAAGCAATCCCCAAAAAACCCTAAAAGAAACTTCTGAATTGTTTCAAAAGGGAATGGCGGGGTATCCAAAAAAACACACTTATGCCACAACACAGAGGTGATTAAATATTTAATGACTAACATCTGCCCTCTGAAGGAGACTTGAGGCAAATATCAGTTCGACATCTGCAACCTCACTTCCAACATGTCCATAACTCCTTCCCAATTCCAATATATAATCTAGTACAGAATAATTCCCAGTGCTTTAAAGCTGCCTTGGTTCCATAGTACCCCCCCACACACCCAGAAAAGTCAGGGGCAGGAGGTCAGCTAAGCCACCAGGCGGAGTGTGTCACTCTTCCCACAATTTATGAGAGCTAAGACAGCCTGCTCAAAAGAGTGCTGATATTCAGTCAAAATCTGGACATTTTAATCATGCTCATGGCATGACTATGTTTATTACTTGTATGCAGAGACTTTCACTGGAGTACAAAGCTGGAACAGGGAGAGAAAGGCCAGAAAGGTGCTTTTGCAACATACTTAACAGAGGATCATCAGAAAAATCATACAATAATCCAGACAGGGAACAACTCTGTATGATTCCCATACAGACTGGAAAGGAGGTGTTCAAAACCCATTCACATTAAGTAGAATATATTTATCATTATATAATAACTGAATGCAGGAGACAAACTTGGTCCCAAAACTAAATGTGCAAAGGGTATGAAACAAATATCCGTGATCTACATGATCAGAAGCCTTCTCCTGAGAAAGTAAATTCAACCCAATGTGCAGATCAAACATTTTTGAGGCAAAAATTAAATCCCACAGCTGAAACGGTTATCAAAAATGAAACTGTTGGTGGGATAACAGATCTGATCAGAGTGCATTACCAAATCAAATCATCAGATCAAAGCAGGGGCCTGGGTCTCCAATTCTTCAGTTCCTAAAGATCCCCCTTCTTAGGCAACAGGGCAAGAATCACTCAGCAGCAACTGAGTGCCAATATCTTCTCCCTGATGCTCTCTTGGAAAAACCTGTATGGCTTCAAATCAGGCCCAAGAAGGGCCTAAAACAGCTTGTAAAATTCAGTAGGCAAACCATCAATACCATTAGGGCAGAAGTCAATTCTGAGAGTGTCAGGTCCTGCTCAAGTCTGTCCATATCCAACTTTGAGATTCTAGGAAGATTCTCAAGGAACAGCTGAGTCTCTGCGGCATATAGGTCTGAGAAAAAATCCACAGCAACAGTCCTGATCCCCACAGGATCTGAAAGTACTTGGCTTGATGATGTCATAAAGTGGCCAATCATCTTCCACTCTGCATGTTTCTTTTCCAGGCCAAATTAAGACTGAGTAAATGCATCAATTTGAGAAAGACCCTAAAATGAGGTCCAAAGCAGTTAATTGTGAACTTTGCTATCCAGCAGGTCCTGAAAGGGCTGGGGTTTATATATAGATATATTTCAAGCTCTCATACAACCCAGCATCATTACTGCCATGAAAGGTTATTTGAGGTTCCACAATCCCCAACCCTAACTCCTCCACAGTCAAAGAAAGACCCAAGGTTGTCTGCTGCATGTATTGCTGATAAGAATATTTAATATTAACTTTGCACACCCCTCACCATTGTCTCCAGGAGGCGAAAACATCCTTTGAGGCAGTCCAGGCTGCCCCAAAATAATTAAAAGAGTCCTGAAAATGAACATCTTGTAAAAGGCAAGTGTTAAAATACCAGTATAGATGACAATCTTGAATAGAGGAAGAGACAACACAACTGAGACCAACCATTGCTGAAGTACCAGTAGGAGAATATATCTAAAAGCAAACAAGACAAATGATGAGTAAAAGCATAAAAACGGTCCTAACAGGCCATAAAGAAAAAGTGAACACTAGCACTCAACCAGGTGGACTGCTGCTCATAAGGGTGAAAACACTGCCACACATCAGCCAGGTGAAAAGCCTGTAGAAGAGTGGAAAGTTGCTGAATGTGATTCCAGATGATTACTATACAATCGCTCATTGAGAGTACAATTGCAATCACCCCCCAACATTAAAATATCACTTATCAAACAATTTGCCAAAAGAACACCCAATCACTGAAAAAAATACACCCTGTCTTTCCCTACAGCAGAAGCACAGACATTAATGAAAAAAGATGATATTGCTTAAACTTAGCTCTAGCAGTCAATAAACAGCCTGGAACAAATTCCTGTACAAGCACTGAATAAGGCTTCACCATGTACACAAAGAAAATGGCAACCCCTAAGCTCACAGTGGAACCATGACTCAGAAAACCCTACCTTCTCCAACCTGCAAGCCAGCCTGTTTGGTTGCCTGCCTCTGTGTGTAACTCTTGCAAAAATGAAATAGCCACCTTTTTCTGGACAGGCACTCAACAATAGTGATACGTTTTGTAATGCCCTTCATGCATTTACTCTGAGAGAACCACATACCAAATTATCTATCACTAGAAAAATAAGAAAACAGACAGAAAAGAAAATCCCCAAGATCTCAAAGAAAAACACCAAATTCGCCTATATCCATTAATCCCCAACATTTCCATTTGTCAAAGAGATACACATTTTGGTCATCGGGATTTTTCAATCTATACTGCTTGTGTTTGTCAAACTCAGACACAGAGACATGTCTCATAGTATATTGAGCAGACAACAAAAACAGATTAAGGTCAGGAAACTAATATGCCACCTCTACCCTATGTTTCCCCTTAGCCTCATTCAGAAACCTATCAATAGAATCCAGGGAATATCTCCCCTCAGAGAGTTAAGCACCCAAAAAATTTGTGAGTTCATCAGACCCCGCACTCTCAGATTCCAAGTCAGGACCAATCTTGAGATGGGGAACCTCAGAGCAACCTGAGGGAGGGAGCTGATGGAAGTGAGGGGGCAAAACTAATAGCTGAGAAGTCCTTGTGCCCCCAGCCAAAGAACCACCCTCAGCAGCACCCCAACAATATGCTTCCCAACTGTACTGACCGAAGTCGCCCGCTTTGTAGCACCTTTAGAAACTGGGGCTCCTTCTGCCTTCAATGGCCATTTTTTAAACTGGGGCTTTGCTGGCAAGTTAGAATCCAAAGCTAAGGCTGCAGAATCCATAGCAACAGGATGAGCTTCCAATTTGCATATAGGCTCAGGCCAAGAGGCCACTGAATCAGGACCCACAGAACCAGTAATACCATCTCCCCCAGATTGTAAAGGAGATACTAATCCCCAGAAGCGACATCTGGAGCCAGTTGGGACCATGTCTCCGCCACCTCCCCGACCTGTATTTTATTCTCAGAAACCCCACATTCCCAAGCACAGGGTCACCATTACTGTGGGCAGTCTGCTTCTTCTTAGGGCACTGGTTGACTAAATGTGTCAGATTCGCACAACAAAAACAGGCCACGCCCTCAGTAGACACAAATACATTGTAGTCACACTCCCCAGGCCTATACATCAGGGGAGCTTTTAGAACCTGGGAAGCATTGTTTAATATTATATAAACCTGTCTATAAAAGGACTAGAAGTGCTTAACCTATGGGGCTTTACAGCTCAAAGGAATCCTCCTAATGGTGCTAATGATTTTACCATAACTTGCCAGCTGTCTAACTAGCTGCTCACTTCCTAAAAAAGGAGGGACATTAGAGATAGTGTTATAACAATAAATGTTGAAAAGGGCACAACAGGGACAAAAACAACCCAGACAACAATCCCCTCCACAATGACATGCTCAACAAAGCTAAGCATGGCAACAAACACAACAATATATTAGCAGCCTTGTCTGTCCATTTTTATGACCCTTGGACCATAATAGATACTCTTGCATTATCCTTGGCCCAATGCATGGAACCATTTTGAAGCACTGCACAATTATAATGTCATTGTTGAAAATGCAGCAGTATATTATTGTCCTTCATGCTTTAACATCTCTCCTCAGACACCAATTTTATTTCCTTGCCCCCACCCCTATTTAGAGTCCTCATATTTTTTTGTCAAATACTTCACACTTCTGCCATCCCAGTTTGTTAAGTAAGCTAATCATTTATTTATGACTATTTTAATGTAATAAAACATTAATTATAGTATCTAGAGCAGTGGTTCTCAAAGCCGGTCTGCCACTTGTTCAGGGAAAGCCCCTGGCACACCGGACCGGTTTGTTTACCTGCCATGTCTGCAGGTTCGGCCGATCGTGGCTCCCACTGGCCGCAGTTTGCCGCTCCAGGCAAATGGAGGCTGCGGGAAGGGCGGCCAGTATGTCCCTTGGCCCGCGCTGCTTCCTGCAGCCCCCATTGTCCTGGAGCGGCGAACCGCAGCCAGTGGGAGCCACAATCTGCCAAAACTGCGGATGCGGCAGGTAAACAAACTGGTCCAGCCCGCCAGGGCTTTCCCTGAACAAGCGGCAGACCGGCTTGGAGAACCACAAATCTAGAGGATGGTACACTTTATTAGGTTTCTCAAAACAATGTAGGAAACAATATCCTGTCTTTGGTGGCTCTCTGTACACACACTGTGGAACTGCCCTAGAACTTAATGCATATCCTCTGAAGAATTTCAGCAAAAAATGTTTGGACATTTCTATACAGGTTGTAAGACTGATTTCTTCCAAGGTCAAAGATTCCAGGTTAATGTCTCATAATAATTTTCAGTAATTTCAGATTTTTAGGTGAATTTAGGACTAGGAGCCAGGGAGTAACTGACCCCATCTCTGACACTCCTTGAGTCTTAGACGAGTCAGTTAACTTCTCTACTTCAGTTTCCCCACCTGCCTTCAATTTCCCCATAAATGTGGCAGGTCTAATAGGAAAAACGAACAAACTTGTTGATAGTTTTTCAGGCTACCTATAATCCTCTTTGAGGCTTTTATTTCTCAAGGTCTTCATAGTGCACTAGTTGCACAACAGTAAAAGTACCCAAATATCAAAACTGAGGGGGCAAGTTATCATTTCAACCCTGTAATGGCTGGGTATGCTATTCTTTTTAGTTCAAGGCACTGCTCTAAGACTTTCCTTGCTTCCTCTTGTGGAACATGAATGACCTCATAGCTTTTATAGGGCATGACTACATGAACACATACTGTGTGGCAACCTGGGGTGTAAATCTACATTGCTCTATCATTCCAAGCATTATCTGTCTGAATGGACTCTGCTGCTGGGCACTAAAAGTTTCCTTGTGCATACTGATGTACTCCAAGGTAAGTTAATGTGCACTAGGGGACTTATATGCTCAGCTTCAGGGTCCCCACAGACAGATAGTGCACAGCACCAGGGCTGGACTTACGGGCAGGTGACCCAGGTGACTGCCCTGGGTGTGCTGGGCTCGGGAGCACCAGGCTCAGGGTGCTGTTTTTGTTGTTAGTGACAAAAGGGAAAATAGAATGTCTGCAGTAAAATGTTTCAGATATTCTGCATTGGATTCATTTTTCACTAACATAGAATGTTCTGAACCTTTGTAGAATCTCGTGGAACCTTCCAGACTTTCCGAGAACTACATTTTCCTTGAACGTCCTTGAATGTTGTCAGCCATGGCCTCTCAGGTATATAAGGGGCTGGATGTCACCAGTTCAGCCAGTGAGATATAAGAACAAAGTGAAGTGAAGTGAGAGCCCAGCTACAATATTGTGAACCTTGTTTTATTGTATAATTGTGAATGTGTACTTGTGTTTTAAGACTTGAAGAATGTAAGTAGTGACTAATAAATGACATATTTTATGAGATGCCAGATATATCTATTGAGCCCTTATCCATGAAACTATATAAAATAAAGACTGTTACTTCTTTTGCCATGCTTAACACATAATGTATGGTGACTTTTTAAGACTTTTGCGGTCCCTAATACTCCCCATAGAAAATAAAAGATGCTCCTGAATAAGCCGTCAGGAGCTCAGTCTAGGAAGCGAAAAGCTCAAATGCAACCTAGTTTGCAGCAAGGGGCAAATCTGATGGAAAAAATATCTGAAACAGAAGAACATAGACTGGGCTTTCGGCAGTAGTGATCATCCCAGTGCAGAAGAAATTGAGGAGCAAAGCAGATTTACCTGAAAATAAGGAATGCAATTGTGATGGAGAATCATCCAGTTTTCTTGGCAGCATAAAGGAGAGTGATGAGAAAGAAGAACGTGGCTCTCATGAAAAGGAAAGTTATGACAAATTAAAATCTGGTTTACATGAAAAGGAGAGAAATAATACAGAAGAATCAACCTTGCATGATGACAGAAACAGCAGTGAGAAAAATAGCACACCACAAATCAATACATTGGATCCTGCTTTATGGACAGCGATCCTAAACTCTGCCAAAATTGATCTTACAATTTTGAATGGACCGGGCAAAATCAGGGATATGACATTTCCAGTAAATGAGCAGAAGCGACACTTCTCAGCGTAAAACTGTGAAAGAGTGCTCGAGAATGGTGAGAAATTTAATTGACTTTGGCTAGTTCACTCAATATCAACTGACAAAGTATTGTGTTTTTGTTGCAAAATATTTGACAAGAATGCCAAATTGTTGCTTGTGCTTTCTGGGTAAAATTATTGGTATAACTTAGCTGATGCTCTGAAGCAACATGAAAAGTCACCCAGACATTTTACAACATACTCCAAATGTATGGAGGTCGAGTCCTCCAGGATCGAGCTGAATAAATGCATAGATGCAGAAAACCAGCGCATTATTAATGTAGAAACCCAGAATTGGAGGAACATGCTCAAACATCTGATCTCAATTACCCTCTTCCTTCCAAAGAATTATTTGGCTTTCGTATAAGTTGTTCACTGAACATAATGGTTATTTCCTGGGTTTGGTATTGCTCTTTGGGAAATACATGATGTCATGTGTGAGCACCTATGCTGAGTAGTTCATAAAGAAGCTATGGACCACTACGGCAGCAAAACAATTCAAACATTACAAACTTTGTCGATGGACATAGTGACTGCTACTACTTTGATGAGAAGCTGCCTTGATTTTTTTGTGGCCTACAGAGACAATAGATTTGAAGATGCCATCACTGCTGCCAAAGAAATGGCAGAAAACAAGCCTGTCTTTAAGGAAACTCACATTCATCTGAAGAAGAGAGAGTTTGGTTACGAGGGGAGATATAAGGTGAAGGGAAGCTTGGAACAAAAATTTAAAATGAATTTCTTGGCTCGCTTGTTGACACTGCTTGAGTGTCCATCAAAGAAAAGTTTGGACAAATTAAATTTGGACTATGAAAAGACTGCCGGGGGCAGGGGAATTGATTGACCTTAGTAAGCTACTGGTGGACAGAAAAATACTCTTGGACAATTATACGTACCTTTACCAGATGCTGACACATGTGGAATGTTCGAACGTCAATGCTAAAGACCTCCATGTCAAATTGGACAACACCCATCATATTTTACAACATAGGAACCACTTTCCACTCCAAGATCTACAATTCATTCATTCATTCATACAGAGCTGAAGGACCCTTTTCCTAATGTGTGGATAGCTTTGAGGATTCTGCTCATGCTGCCAATCAGTCGTGAGTGGTGGACACAGCTTTTCGAAGCTCAGGCTCATTAAAACATACCTTCCATCAATGATGGTCGATGAGAGACTGATATCACTTGCTATTTTATCACTTTAAAAACCCATTACCCAGTCTTTGGATCTCGCTGACGTTGTGCTTCAGTTCACGAGGGCAAAAGGCGAGCAAAGCGACTTTTTGAACGAAAGGACTAGGGTTAACATTCTAAGGCCGTCACCTACTGTAACGCTAATTTCACGCTAGTCCACCCAATTTTGGTGCACAGTTCAATTTCTTGATGTTAGTACATTTCAGTTATTCTTAAAATTAAAACATTTCTAAAAGCTTAGAGGAAACAATTATTTTTTGTGCTTATATATGGCATGAATAAATACACATTTACAGATCCTAGCATGAAAATTTATCATCTTATATGACAGGGATATGTCATGCATGAAAATCATGCATCAAACTCGTGAAATGGCTACAAATGAAATAAAAATAAAGCATTCAAAAGTTTAATAAATGGGGGTGAGGGCGTTGATCATGCTCTTTGCCTGGGTGCCATTTGGTCTAGGGCCAGCCCTGCATGGCACTGTAGCTTTATACCCCAATTTGCTGCTCAGTATGTGTTCTCATAGACATGCCTTATGAAACTTTTAAGGCAATTCATGTTCCACAAGAGGAAGTAAGGAAAGTCTAGATTAATAGATTTTAAAGCCAAAAGGGACCATTCTGATAATCTAATCTGATCTGCTGTATAGCACATGCCAAATGATTTCATCCAGTGATTCTGGAATTCAGTCCAAATATTTTGTATGAGCTATAGCTTATAATTTAGAAAGACATCAAATCTTAATTTAAAGTCTTCAAGTGATGGAGAATCAACCAAGTTCTTAGGCAAGTTTTTTTTAATGGTTAATGATCCTCATTGTTAAATATGTGTGCCTTATTTGCAATCTGAATTTCTCTAGCTTCAGTCTGGGTCCCTGTCATTAGCTCATTATCTTCCCTTGAGCACCTATCAGTAGTGCAAGTAGAAATCATTTCTTGCCAGTATTGCAATCATGGGAAGGACACAAGGGGGAGGCACATGACCTCTCCATGTGACTCCTCCTTGCCCCACCCCCATCCCAGGGCCCCCACGCTCTCCCCATCCCATCCGACACCCCCTTTGTCTATACAAACATCAACATGCTTAACTACTCACTTCCCCCCTCCCCCACATGTGTAATATTCAGTCTGTTTATATGGAATATGGGAGTTGGGTGAAGAGTCATTTCAACATACGTATGACTTATTAAAAGACAAATTTTAAGTACAACTGTATCCTAAAATGTTTTATGGTATTGTACCCAAACATTGCATTTCAATGGGGGATTCAACTTCCTGAAACTCTTACCATTCCACAAGAGTGGTCCATAGTCAAGCAAATAGTCCCATTGTCTTCCATGGGATTGGTCAAATGATTAAGGGTTTACAGGATTAGGTTCCAAGTTTGTAAATTGTTCTGAATGAAACTGACAATGCCTGAGCTGTCAGATCAGAAGGAGCTTCATTTGAATAAAGGTCAGCAGATGTGTGATAAGTCTTAGCTCCATTGCTAAGATGAGGAACATATTTTCAGCAAAGTTCTTGGCAGATTCCTGAGCAGCTGGTTTAAGGCCCTCAGTGTCTGGCATTATAATCTGCACTTATAGTTTTCTCACCCACAAAACTGGAAAATGAGGCATTTGTTTTCTTTGTTTTGCTGCTCCAGTTCCAGTTAACAAAATGCACGTTACACTAATTTGGCTGCAAAGAAGAATTCTATGTACACTGGGGACAACACCTGATTCCTGTAAGGTTGTAGAACTCAGCTGACATCAGAATGCAAACATCCTCTAGTCCGTGTAAGCAGAGGCATTCCTCTAATGATTTGGACTTGATGTGATGCAGTACGGATGTCATGGATGATTCAGATCCATGGGGAGAAACAGAATAAAAAACACTGTTTAAACACCTTTGTTCCCCCCCCCCACTCCTCCCCTTTTGAGGACTCCTGACCAATGTAACATCACAATACATATGTTAACAAACTTAAACAAAGCCTTTGTTTAAGTTTGTTAGCATATTTATTGTGCTGTTAAAAGCTATTTAAAGAATGAATGCCCTCCCTAGCCGCATTCTGCTCCTTTAAGGAGCAGAGCACAGCCCTGGCTAGCCCCAAGTCTTTCTGGTAACTGCTAAAAATCTCTTGCCAGAACTGTGTACTGGTGGGTACAGCCCTACTTGCATGCCTGGCACCTATACACAGGGAGAGGCAAGCCAAGCGGATTTAAAGCCTTGTTTTCAGAGATGATGTAGTCCCTCAGAACCTTGCTGCAGAACACACACTTCCTTAATTTACAGCGATGTTGTGAGAATTCATTAGTTGCTCTCTGTTAGTGTGCTTTTAATAGGAAGGGGGAAATTATCAAAGTCACAAATTAAAGGTAGGTGGCCAACTCCCACTGACCGTCAATGGAAGTTGGACACCCATCTGCCCTTTCTGCTTTGTAAATCTCTCCCAAAAGTTTTGTCCAAGCACAAGTTCCTACAGATATAGTTCTGCCATCCTTACTTAAATTAAGTATCAATTTATTCTGTGAGTAGCCTCTTTGGATTCAATGAAACTACTGCAGTATCAAGTTATTTCCCAAGTGTGAGTGAGGATGGCAGGACTGCACCCTGCATTTTAAATGCTTTATCCAAAATACATAAATAGACACTATTAAAAATGCACACAAACTAGAATAATGGTTTGAATATATACTCTACTCTTTTATAATTGGATGGTACTTAAAAGAAATTAATGACAACCAAATATGAAATACTATATACACTTTGAGTGAACAATGACTCTATATCCAATAGAGGCTCCAAGTAGGTACTCAAAATGAGTAACAAAAGCAGAAAGCAAAAAAAAAAAAAAAAAAAATGAGAGAGAGATTAAAATTCTACACTTCTGTAACTAGGGCCATGTTGATAAGATGGTCTCTTTCTTCTCATTGTTTTGTTACAGTTATCTCAGATATTGAATTTATTGTTATCATGCTAGGCATTAAACATTATCATTTGATTTATTTATTTATTTATTTATTTGGTTTATTACAAGGCTGTTTTCCTATAATTATTTTTCTGATAAATGTTGATTTCTTATTACATTGTATACATTTTAATGACCTCATAAAATTTTGGTTGCATGGTATAATAAATTGAGCAACATATCATGGTCCCAGTATCATAAAAGTAGTTGTTCATTAATTTATTATATGTCATTAACCAATTCAGTTTTAGTCATAGGGTTATGGAAAAGTAACTATATTTTCAGTGCCATGAAATGGATCTGGGTATTTGGGCATATTCCAGAGTTGTGTGAATTTCTTCAAATCTTCCTAAAGAAAAAATGCCTTATAGGAGTCACTATAAATTTTCATTGTAAGAAGAGAAGAAAAAGAGCACCTCAACAGGTACACTTGAGGAAATAAAAGCCTGTTCCTCTACCATTAAATTCAATCAGAGTTTTGCTGCTGATTTCAATGGTAACAGGATTGGTCAGTGGTTAAAGAGAAGTCAAAAGGTGTTAAGGCTACTACTGATCCTAACTGAAAGATGGGATACAATATGCCAGTAAAAAGCAATATATAGGAGCCATAAGAAAGTAGCATGGAGTATGATAAGGGAGGAGTTTAGCAGAGGAAGAAATGAGGGACCTGCTCACTCATTTTCTGGATATAGAGTTAGATTGTCCCCCTAGAAACCATCTCATAATAAGGGCCTACTTTTATAAGCTGTTTTACCTATCTGCCTCTCTTTTGCTCCAGGAGGATAGTAATTGGTTGCTGAGCTATTCCAGCCATAGTGGCTGGTGTGAAGTGAGGGTATTGAGCCAAGGCTCCTCCCATTCCTCCACTTCTTCCTGTGACATTATGCTCCATGCTCTTTATAGAAATATGCTTAAGATAATAATATGGTATAACGAAGATATATTTTTATGCAAGATGGTTCATGTAAGATATCATTGGAAATGTTATGGATTTACTGAATGTGATTATCCAATTTGTATGCATGTATCATTTCTGTATCTGAAGTTAGGAATATTGACTATGTAACAATTACAACTGTGTGTGTACTTGGGGAAATGCCCACCAGACAGTAAGCAATCATCCTGAATGAGCCATTTAAGAAGGACAATAGAACTCTGAAGATACTAATCTCCCACCTTCCTGAGGAGTTTCCTGGGATGCTGCATTGACACTACAAGATCAGGTAATAATGTCACCTGATGCAGAATACCACCTTGAACACTGCTGGTACTTTTCCACTGGAAACAAAGGCTTCCCGCCTTATGTAAATCTTATTTAAGTCTGGGAGTAAGGCAAACAGGATTCTCCTCCATTGCCTACCCAAGAAGAAAGACTGCTGAAAATACCTGAAGAGACAAAGGAACTAACCTGACGGGAAAGTTAGGGGTGAGTCCAGACTGAGACAGGGGTCTAGTCTGTAAGAAGACTTGTTGGGTACCTTGTCTGCCTCTTATCTTCATTATAGCTTTTTGCTTTCTCCCCTAAGATTTTTTTAAAAGTTTTCAGATCAGATAACTGGAACTCTAAGCTACAGAAACTCTGAAACTTGCCTAAAATAACATTTATGGTGAGAAATTGCTTCTTGAAACCAGTCTCTTTAAGATCTTAAGATTAGTATGCATGTTTTGTTTTATTTGCTTAGTAATCTGCTTTGCTATCCCTTATAATCACTTAAAATCTGTCTTTTGTAGTTAATAAACTTATTTCTTGGTGATAACATAACCCAGTTTGTGCAATTCATATCTGGGGGAGGGGGGACAAGAAACTGTGCATATCTCTTCAAATTGAGGGAGAGGGTGAATTATTATGAGCTTGTGCTGTGAAGATCTTTCTACACAGCGCAAGACAATATTATCTGGGGTTTACCTGTCCACAATGGGTATACACGTGAGTGCTAGCTGAATCCTCTCACAAAGATATGACTGCAGTCTGTGTCTGCAGCTGGTTGTGGTCTTGCCTGGGGGTGTGCTGGAAAAGGGGCTTGAGAGCCTGGCACTGCAAACCAGTGCAAGGGAAACCCAGGCTGGAAGGGCCGGAGGGCTGAGTGGGACTCCAGTGGCATCCTGGACGGGAGGGAGGGGGTCTGACCCGTCACACTCCCCATCTACTACCTGCCCACCTGGTCTAGAAAGGGACTAACAAATTGCAAAGAACCTGCTTTATTCTGTGATCCCAGAGTCAAGCTCTTGGTAGTCTGAATAGGTGTTTAAGGCGGGTTATTACATCCTCTTACTCCCTATGCACGTGTGTAATCCAATTCAAAAGCTACATTATAGAGGATCAGATTCCATGTCTATTTCACTGATGTACAGGAGTATTGTCTCTTTCTAACTTAACTGGTGTTATTCCAGGTTTGCACCAATGTCACTGGTATCAGAATTGGACCCAAAATATCATCAACCAATTGCCAAATTCTGCTTTCAGGTTCTCAAATTACTGAAGTCAATGGATTTAGTCCAGATTTACATCAGTGTAATTGGACCCAGAATTTGGCCCTACATTCTGCTTGAGGTCAGTCAATATCGGTGTCAGGAATGCAAAAATATTTACCATTTTTATGAATTATGGTACCCTCTATTTCCTCCCATTTGCAGTATAGCCATTTCTTCTAATCAAACAACAATAAACCATTTCTTCTAATCAAATAACAATAAAATCATAACTTAATGTGGGGAAATTAGAGACACTTATTATGACTTTGCTTTAAAATCTCCATCTATTTTGTCAATATATTACTCTATTTCTGATCTTTAGTCAATCCCCTTCTGGTCAGGAATGCCAAGGCTTTTAAGTTGTGCTGTGGTACTATGAGAGGATTCATGATCAGAGGATTCCTTTTAACTTTGTAGCCTTTCATCTTGAACTGACATTAGTCACTCATCATATTTCAGTGTTCGAATCTCAATATGCATTTGTAATAGCAGTAGAATCCTTTGGATACAATTTTTTCATATTCACCTTTAAGAATATCAGCTGTGTTACATTCTCATTACTCAAGCTTGCTTGTTTGTTAGTATAATATTCCCAGCTGCACTGAAAATAACATTCTGAATAAACATTGGACAGAGGACATTCTAAATACCTGACAGCAGTTGTATTCAGCAGACTATATATAGATCTGTTCTCATCACTTTCACTCTCAGATCCACACCTGTGGCTCTGCTCACTTCAATGGGAGCTCTACAAGCTCATTGGAGGGCAGAATTTGTCCCCTAATGTTTCATTATGCACACACATGCACACACATATATTCTATCAAAAGAAAATACAAAGACTAGGATTTTCTCACTATGCAGCTCTGTCAAGGTTCCTCCCCCACTCTGAACTCTAGGGTACAGATGTGGGGACCTGCATGAAAATCTCCTAAGCTTACTTTTACCAGCTTAGGTTAAAACTTCCCCAAGGTACAAATTAATTTTATCCTTTGTCCTTGGAATATCCACTGCCACCACCAAACTCTAACTGGGTTTACTGAGAAACATAGTTTGGACACGTCTTTCCCCCCAAAATCCTCCCAACCCTAGCACCCCACTTCCTGGGAACGGTTTGGTAAAAATCCTCACCAATTTGCATAGATGACCACAGACCCAAACCCTTGGATCTGAGAACAATGAAAAAGCATTCAGTTTTCTTACAAGAAGACTTTAAATAGAAATAGAAGTAAATAGAAGTAAAGGAATCACCCCTGTAAAATCAGGATGGTAGATACCTTACAGGGTAATTAGATTCAAAACATAGAGAATCCCTCTAGGCAAAACATTAAGTTACAAAAAAGACACATAGACAGAAATAGTTATTCTATTCAGCACAATTCTTTTCTCAGCCATTTAAAGAAATCATAATCTAACACATACCTAGCTAGATTACTTACTAAAGTTCTAAGACTCCATTCCTGGTCTATCCCCGGTAAAAGCAGCATATAGACAGACAGACCCAGACCCTTTGTTTCTCTCCCTCCTCCCAGCTTTTGAAAGTATCTTGTCTCCTCATTGGTCATTTTGGTCAGGTGCCAGCGAGGTTACCTTTAGCTTCTTAACCCTTTACAGGTGAGAGGATTTTTCCTCTGGTCAGGAGGGATTTTAAAGGGGTTTACTCTTCCCTTTATATTTATGACAAGCTCTGATTTGCCAGTGCAATGCTTAGATCCTATGATGATGGGCACCATGAGAACATGTACAGCGTGTCCACATGGTGGGGTAACGCAAACTACATTTGTTTCAAACTGCATGACCATAAAGCATATTAGGGAACTTTTAATGCACACCAGCAGGGTCCTTATGGACTAATTAATGCACAACATGTTAGTACACTTTAGAAAATTTAGAAATCACACCCATGTAGCACACATTGCTGCTTTGAGTAGCAAGCACTTAGATAGATACAGATGTTCAGTAGTTGTATTAAAGGCAGTGGACATGTTCTGTAGGTATTGGTTAAAACACTAATATCACAAATTTCCCATTTAAACAACAATAGATAAAGAAGCAATGGGGTATAGAGGAAGAGAGTGGCTATCTCTGGTTACTCCAATCTCCTTCAGACTATATCGAGGGCCCTCTTCCATGTGTGGCTCTCCCCCTTCCCAAATGTATCAGAAAAGGCACCTCTACAGCCCCATTGCCCCCTCTTCCTGGATCCATGGGGACCTCTCCACATGTCCAAGGATTTATTTGAGGGCAGAGAAGGGACAGACCATGGGTGTGGAGAGGTTGTTTCATCCCAGTGAGTCCAATGAAAAGCTAATGCTGCCTAAAGTCTTCATCAACTGTTTCTGCAACGTCCCTTCAG
The DNA here is from genome assembly GCF_965140295.1 of Lepidochelys olivacea. Taxonomy (NCBI): domain Eukaryota; kingdom Metazoa; phylum Chordata; order Testudines; family Cheloniidae; genus Lepidochelys; species Lepidochelys olivacea. The sequence goes on along the minus strand of NC_140411.1, from coordinate 67,546,524 downwards.
GTGGTAGAAACATCTCTCCCCCTTTAAGAGAGGTCCTGTGGGACAGCAGCAGCAAGCAGGGGCATCCACAGTATTATTTAAAAAGAGGTGACAGTGTAGGGAACCCAGAAATGAGAGCAGAAGGGTTCAAGAGATATGTATGCATTATGGGGCATCTGGGGATTCTAAGGGATGAACTCTCCCTACATTCTACATGGAGGCAAACTCTGCCATTCTAAAACAATGTTCTGTGGAAAATTCCTATCTCTCCCCCACTCCCAAGATGGGGACATCTGGCCCTTGGAATTATCTACCATAATAATATCAAAATCTTTCTGAAACATACTTCATTTGACACCACTGGAACATGACACTTGAGTACCATCAGTAAGCCTTGGCTCACATAAGCACCTTTTTTGCCCTACTTTTATTTTGATCTCAAAACCAGAAAGGCCTTTCTCTAGAGCAATCCATCTCTAGTCTCAAATACAATAAAACATTGCACCCCTCCTTGAACAACAGAACACCTAACAATGGAATAGTTTTATCATTGCTCTATGCGGAAATGTAAGTGTCTCTCTTGCTGCTCTCAGTCAGACAAAACAAAATAAGTCTTTGAGGAGGAAAAATCACAAAGTGTGTCCCTTTGTCTCAGCACAGCACTCCAGAAAGGCACAGCTTGTGAAGTGATAACAGATACATAAACTGAGGAAAGAAAAATAAAATCATAAAAAATACCATTTGGGGACATACCCCAAGATGTTACTTTCCATTTACAAATAACGAATGCATTTGCAGAAACCAGGACCTCTCATGAACAATTCGCCAACAGAAATTGAAACTATATTTATAGGGTAAATATTCTCAGTGATTAATTTAATGAAGCCCTGCTACTTTCTTATTCTTACTTTGTCCTGATTGCTACACTGAAAAGCGTTGTGGTAACATAAATATCCATTCTCTTCCTCTTCATTGAACACCCAAGGAAATAATACCAGCTGCAAAAGTGTTACTTTGTTGTTGAAGCCTCTTTTTCTCTATCCTTTATTCTGTGTCTCGGAAGTGCTTTTAAAAATATCCATGTGGTTCTTTGGGGGGCTCAAGCCATGCTCCTAATTTCTCCTTTCTTTCTCTACCTCTTTGTCTTCCTGCTCTTTCCCAAGTACAGAGGCAGCTGCAGCCTCGGTGCAATGTATTCATCAAATAGAATTCACAAGGTAACTGCCCTTCATCTTAGTGTTTGTCTACGTATCGAGACATAATGGAATGTGATGTGAGATGGAGTTTAAATTGGCAAACCTGGCTCTGTTATTTTGTCTGTAAAATTATTCAGATATACTGACATTAGAAACAATTCTTTGGGATCACAGATGTCTTTCCTCTCAAAAATGTAGAATGTGAATTGTTGGGCAACTTGTCCGCCTCTTATCTTCATTATAGCTTTTTGCTTTCTCCCCTAAGATTTTTTGTGAAGCTTTCAGATCACAAATGACTTCAGAGAGATCTAGTGTGATCATTAAGGGCTATGTTCAGCAAATGTCAGACTTACACAGTTTTATCTGTGGAGCCTCTCCAGGCTTCCATAGCATCACAGCTGTAAAGCTAAAACGTGTCTGTGCACCAGCCCAGTGAAACTTAGGCTCCATTTTCCCCATAGACTAAATTGGAGTCCAAAGACCCACTAGAATACTACATTCAGTTCTGGGAACCTCCATTTTCTAGACGCAGCATCCCCAGTGCCACAAAGACAGGGACTGTCACTTATTTGCTCCGTGACAAGATGCACCCATATAATGTAGCCCAAAAGCATATTGGCTTTTTGACAATCACATTGCAAGCTATAACCAATTTACTCTACACTAGCACTAAAGCAGGTTAGAACATTTCCATCTAAATGTAACACTTCTTTTTTTTCAACCAGCTCCGGGATTTTTTCAGCATTTCTGCTTTTCGGGTACAGCACTGACAATATTTGAAGGATGTGAACATAGGGGTTCGATTTTCTAGCCCTGGCAGGGGAATGAGGGCTAAATAAGGCCCTCTCTTACCCCCTGTTTAGATTTTGACTGTGGCCATAGGGAAGAGAACAGGGAGCAGAAAGGCAAGAAAATGGGATGAGCTCCTCCTCAGCTACTCATGGGCTGTAATGGCTGGTTAGGCACACAGGAGGATTAAATGGCTCCACAGAACTGGGTGAGGTAATTTACTCCCTCCCCAGACCAAAGGGGAAAAGAGGAGGTATTGTGAGTTGCAATTTGTTCTCGATCTGCTCCTGGGGCAGTGCAGCTATATAGTATCCCCTATTCAAGGTAGATTGTAAGGTTACAGACTAGCCCTTATTTATTGGAACTTCATTGCCATAGTATATTGCCTTTGTTTAGACCAGTGGTGGGCAACCTGCGGCCTGGGCCACAGGGACGTGCTGGCCGTCGCTTCCCACAGCTCCCATTGGCCGGGAACGGTGAACCGCGGCCACAGGGAGCTGCGGGCGTCTGTGAAAATGTAAACAAACCGTCTGGCAGCCCGCCAGCAGATTACGCTGACAGGCCATGTGTGGCCCGCCAGCAGCAGGTAGCCCACCACTGGTTAAGACTGATCAAAGGAATGGAGGTCCACACAGGGTAGGGTAAACTAAACAGATATTTTAATAATAAGGCTTTTCCAATACACGCTCTGCTCTCAGTAGCACAACTCTGGACACACACACACACCTTATATCACAGAGTCACTTCCTGAGCCTCTCTTAAATGGAGGGTGCACCCATCATCTAGCTATTCATGAATACAATACACAAAGTAAAAAGAGGTAAACAGCATATTAAGGGACTTGTCTTCTGAGATACTGAACTCCATGCAGGATTTGTTCATTAATAGGCACTTCTACTGTACTCATCTTCATAGGACATAATTGCCTAGGTTCAGACCCTAATGAAGGTCAAAATGAAGACTTTACTTCTTGCTGTGTGCATGATTTTCTGTATAGTCCTTGCTCCCAGGGAAATAATAATTTGTACCACCTTTGTTTAGGCTCAGTATTTCTCCTGCAATGCTGGCTCAGCTGCACCAGTGAAGTGGGAGGCAGAGCCAAGATATACCTCCCCCACTCCACACATACAAGTCCAACTGCACAAGGGACCATGACCTCCCTCTCCCCTCCTTTTTCAAAGAAAGTAGCAATCTGGGTAAGACACCCTGCAGAGTGAGGGGGTTTATTCCCTTATTCCCTTGCACAGCCACACAGGAAAAGGCACAGTCTTGTTCTATATAAGTAAATTCCTCCCCATTTGTATTTTCCAGCCAGGAGCAGAAACACCTTCCTTGCAAGAGGTATAGAATTAGTATTGTTCAGTATCTTCTTCAGAATGAACTGAAGCATCTAAGACAGCCCAGGATCTGCAAGGATCCATTCTCACATTAAAGCTTCATTCTCTGGGCTTGCCTGTAACTGATCCATCATAGACTTATAGATTCTTAGATTCTTGATCATCTAGTCTGACCTCCTGACCATTGCAGGCCACAGAATCTCACCCATCGACTCCTGTAATAGACCTCTAACGTCTGGCTGAGTTACTGAAGTCCTCAATCAAGATTTAAAGACTTCAAGTTACACAGAATCCACCATTTACACTAGTTTAAACCTGCAAGTGACCCATACCCCATGCTGCAGAGGAAGGTGAAATCTCTCCACGGTCTCTACCAATCTGACCTAGGGAAAATATGACCGAGATACCATGACCCAAATATGGTGATCAGTTAAACTCTGAGCATGTAGTCAAGACCCACCAGCCAGACACTTGGGAAAGAATTCTCTGTAGTAACTCAGAGCCCTCCCCTTCAGAAAGACTGTATCCTCTGGGGATAGTGTTATGGTCAGATGGTAATGGGTACCCAATTCCAGTACATCAGCATTAGCAGGTGTATATTCTGGACTCTACATAAAGGTAAATTTATTATAGGCAAGGCTGGTAGCACTGACTATTATTAATGTCTCCAGATACTTCCCGTTATAAAACCCTGTTTTCAGCTGTTTATAACTTTGCCAAACTTCAACCATTTGGGCTGAAATCTCCATCCTCAGGATGATTGTTTCTGGAAAACATCAGCCAAAATGGTCAAGCCATTTCTGAGAGTGAGGCTACATTATTTTCTCCTGTTAAAAACATTCTTAATAACTTTCCTTTGAAGAGTAACAGCCATGTTAGTCTGTATTCGCAAAAAGAAAAGGAGTACTTGTGGCACCTTAGAGACTAACCAATTTATTTGAGCATAAGCTTTCGTGACAGCTCACTTCATCGGATGCGTATGCATCCGATGAAGTGAGCTGTAGCTCACGAAAGCTTATGCTCAAATAAATTGGTTAGTCTCTAAGGTGCCACAAGTACTCCTTTTCTTTTTCCTTTGAAGCTTTTTAGCACCCCAATGCTTTGGAGCAGGTACATGAAATTTGGCAGGGGCATGGCCTTTATTACTCTTTTTGCTGCCCCTGTGAAAATCTCCCCAAATATAGCCATGTCATAAGCCTTTGAAAAATCATAGTTCACACATGGCCAGTAGAAACTTGCTAGATCTTAACATCTAAAGTCTCCAAAGATTCAGTCCTCACTGAGCATACTTTAACTTGTCATAGGTCCTAGTGCTGACCAGACTGTGCATGCACCATGCCAGGTCTATAGGGATGAAAGTGGACTTTTCCTGTAATGGCTGATCCCATCTGTTCTATGCCAGGATGGGTCTGGAACTGAGAGCTGGAACCCTGTCTCTCCTGTACGCTCAATCATCCCCCCACCCACTGGACTGGCATCCAGGCAGAGTGGAAGATGAAGACTTCTGACTAGAATGTTGAGGAGAATGAAAGCTGGATGTGGGGACAGACAAGGGGTCTTGTGAAAGGGGATAAATTATGACTGGGAGTTAGAGGGGGAGACCGGGACTGGTTGGGCATGCAGACTGGGGTTGGGAGCCATGGGGGGAGACTGGGACTGGGAGCCTGTCAGGGAAATGGGAAACTGGAGAGCAGTTGACTGAGGGAGGCAACACTGAGGCTGGACATGGAGGTGGAGGGGGGCAGGCAAAGAGTGAGACTGGCTGGAGGGAAAGAAATTGGGAGTTAGGGGGATATTGGGACTTGGAGACAGGAGACTAGGACTCGATAGGCATGGAAAATGGGACTTGAACAAGAAGCCTGAGGTGTGCAGAGTGGGACTGACTCTCAGAGGAAAATGATATTGGGACACGTTAAACAGAATGGGGCAGAAAAGGTCAAGCTTGGGGGAAAATGGGCAACAAAATCTGTGTTACTAGATTGCTGAGTCTGGCCATTCCTCTGCTCTCAGAAAATATCTGTGAAACCCACTGGCAAAGCATGTGTCTTGTACCCTCTAGTGCAGGGGTTCCCAATCTTGGTTCGTGACTTGTTCAGGGAAAGCCCTTGGCGGGCCGTGAGATGCTTTGTTTACCTTTACCTTATCTTACCTTAGCGTACCTGCAGGTATGGCCACTCGCAACTCCCAGTGGCCACGGTTCGCTGTTCCCGGCCAACGGGAGTGGCAGGAAGTGGTGGCCTGGCCCGCGCCACTTCCCGCAGCTTCCATTGGCTGGGAACGGCGAACCCCTGGGGGGTGTAAATATCATGCCACATGATGGAATTTCTGTTCTTTTTATATGCTTTTTTAAAAACCTTGGTAATTATACCCAAAAAGCAATGTTAAAAGAACATTATTCAGGTTGCAAAGTCAAGCACTCCAAATTGGGTAATTCCAGAATTAAAGTTCTTATGCAACTTTAATTTGGCCACCTTCAGGGTATGCATTATGATACAGTCATTAATGACATGATCACATAGTATTTTTCCACACATAACCTTAATTCTGACATTTCCTAACTTTTAATTGCTTAACTTTGCAATCTTAATAATGATCTTTTTACATCTTTTTGTGTGTGTATTCCCAGTGGTATGTTCTGGCAGAGGCCACAGGAGTTATCCTTTTGCTTCCATTAAATAAAAACTCAGGAATGGTTTATGGTCTGTATAAATAGTACAGTAGCAGTTGAAGAAATACTGATGAAACGTTTTCCCTGTAATCAATACCATCCGACGTCCTTTAGCAATTTGAGAGTATACCCTCTCGGCTGGAGATGGTGTTAGAGACACAAAACCAATTATTTATCCAACTCTCATCTCAGTACAGCGTGACCGTACTGCACCAACCGCATAGGGTAAAGTGTCACAGAACAGGATAGGAACCATCCTGGCATTAAAATGCACTAGCAATTGGAATGAGTTTAACAGCTTTAGAACGGTGTTGTCACATTTTTTCCCCTGAACAAAGCTCTAGTTCCTACTTATTTTTTCAACAAAAAGAAAAGCTAGGGTGATTGGGGACAAAAACTTTCGACATTTTAGGTTGAAGTTTATTAAGCAAACCAGCATACTACCTACAAATAATTTCATTCCGTGAAGATCCTGACAGCTAGAACTTCCTTGTTAATAGCTGTAATGTTTTCTAGAAATGGGTGCAAGCCATAGATGTTAATGCAGTTGTCTAAAACGACCATTTCTGTTGCCTGGAAAATACTCTTGTTGCATTTAAAGCACAATACACTGAAAGATGGGAGGATCTGAAAAGACTTTAATACCAGTCTATTAGAGTAACCTACTGACTGGAGTCTTCTCCAGGACTAGCTGCTGGAATGCATGCTCAGCCTTGTGAATGTTATTCCACCAGACAGAGATCCTCTGTCTTCTGAACAAGTTCAAGTCTAACAGTATTGCTTTGTCAACTATGAGTTCATAGTTCCTGATGATAGGTACTGAGCATTCTGACCAATTTTCCACCTCCTGTGGATTTGGGGAATTCCACTGAGGGCAGATACTGGGCTGAATATCCCCCGTTCCTGCAACCGTCAGCCTTTAATTTTCAGGCCAGTTTGTGACTGTTGCTACATGTCCAGGCAGGCAAATGCACCTTTACTCCCCTGCACTGGCTATCTGTATCACTGACTGGGCTGTATGGCAGCCTCCCTGAAGCTGATGCTACTCAGTCCTGTGCAGATGAATAGAATGGAGTGTATCTCCTCACAATGTCCCTGTCCCCCACCAGCAGAAGCAAACTGGAAAGTCTCTTCCCTGGTCTCTACTGAAGTCAAATATCAGTTATTGTTTCATATTACTTTAAGCTGTGTTGTTGTTGCCATATCAGTCCCAGAGTATTAGAGAGACAAAGTGGGTGAGGAAATATATTTTATTGGACCAACTTCTGTTGGTGGGAGAGACAAGCTCTTGAGCTACACAGAGCTGACCTGAGGAAGCATTTTTTTTAAATTCAAAATGAACGGTTATTTACACAAACAAATATTTAAATGTTCTAAAATTCTGTAAGAGAGTGGATATTAGAGTACCTGCGTTTAAACTGACAATATTTATGGTAGCTGCTTGGTTTTAGATGTATTCTTGCCTTTAATAAAGGGGCACAGTAAGGAATCTAGAGAGACCAGGGAAGTGAAGGATGCAGGGGAAAGCAACTTTCTGTTTACATCCACAGGGGTCAATGCCGGTCAGTTATGGGCAACAGTTCAGGGCAGACTCCTTGGCAAAACAGACCCATCCCTGGGTTCTGCCTTGCTTCTTTGGCCTAGGACACCACCTGGCTGGGTGTGGCAGGTCACTTTATTGTACAGGTCTTTTCAGGCTGGCCAGAGAAAGGCTGGATGAGCTATCTTATGCTAGTGATGTTTGATGCACCTGATCTCAGGGTCAGGGCAGAAGCCAAGAGAGGAAGAGAGAGGAAGGGAGGAAAATAGTGGGGGTTGGAAACAGACATACAATAAAAATGAAGACAAGGGAAGAACCTCAAATACATCAGTCTGGGATTCTCACTGCCCCAGCAATAGTGGCCTTCTGTTTACACCATTTGCAAAGGCCTAGACATCTCAGAGATTTCTTACATTTCAGAGATGAAGGGCAAAGGTTTTTGAATGAAACAGAAGCATTTCATCCTTTCCCAAAGAAATACCCCAAGAGTTCTTCTTCTTTCTTTCTTTTTTTTTAAATACCATAAGAGGTGCAGATTAGGCCATCTCCAGTTAAGGCCTAATTTCCAACACAACAATTTTCTCATTATTTTCTGCTTTCAAAATCCTCTTGTCTGCAATTTATGACCTCAGCAAAGTACCTGGATCACATTAGTCTTTTATTGCTTATACAAGTTCAGTCTTTTTTCCATGTTTTTTCTATTACCATTCATTGTTATAAGTTACTGGGATATTGTGTTAACTTTCATTCAGCCATTACTGGATCGATGAGATTAGGCCCACTCTGCTCCAATTGATACAACAATACTGACTCCATATTTCTTCTTCTCCATCAAAAAAATAAAAAAAATCTAACTACCAATACAAGCCATTGCAGTCCAGCTTGTTTTTGTTTCCAAAATATAACTTGGACATAAGAGTGGAGCAAACTAGTCACACCTCACAGTCATCTCAGCCCTGCAGGCAGCTGTAACACACGTTGCCTCTACACAGTCTCCTAGGAAGAACAAAGAGTGCTGCAGGTCCGGGGTTGTGGATAAATCCTGAGTGAGACCACAGCAAACAATAGCATATCTGCTATTACGTTCCTCTTATCCCTCCTTGGGCTAGCATTAGCTTATCCTGCTACTTAACATGGAAGAACTAAGTGAATCTACATATAATTGTCCTCTCAATGGAACCAAAAGCTAGTACAAAACTAGACTCCTTGTTAGCAGCTTGGTATAACAGATGCAAAAATCTCTAACTAAACCTGAATATAAATTAAACAGATTGCCTCTGAATTTTTATCTATTCATTGCTCCCCCCACCCTAATGCTCGTATGGTTAGCTAAGAGAAATAGGAAGCACACCATCCTCAAGCCATCCTGACTGTCTCTCCCACCAGAAACTGAAATCAGGTTGAAATAATATTATGATCAATGGTGTTAAATGCTTCTTGAACATCCAGATACAGCAATAGGAAAGGAGAACCTATGTCAGCTGTAGCTAGATCTTTAAACATTTTGCCATTTCCTGTTTCAGCAATAAGTTTAATCTTCGTAACAAGATTCTTTTGTAGTTACACATTAGATGATTTCTACCTCACTGTACCTTCTAGGACAGTCAATTTTCTCAGCATGAGGCATTCCCAGTTCTCATTATATAAATATATATAGAGAGAAGAGATAATGGGCTGGAGAAGATAATGATCCAACCAGTAGACCAAATTCATTAATTAATCCTGGTCATGTGCCACCTGAGGCACATTGCGCATATGCTAAGAAGAAGAGTCACAGAACACACACAATTTAATATATTACCCAACACAATTTTAAAAAGAAACAAACTAACAATATACTTTCCTTTTTAGAAGCACATAATCACTTGAAAATGGTGGGTTATTTGTTAATCAGAGTTGTAAGTAGGTAATGATTATCTCAGGACACTCTATTTAAGGAATATCAGATATTTTGTTCAAAAGAACATATTATGTGGGATTGGTGGTATGCCATGTGCTCCATTCGCTTGTATCACCTTTCTGCCACCTCTTCAGCTGAAATAATAGAAATGCATTTCTGAAAGGGAGAAGTTATTTTTACAGCAGTGGTCTTACGCTTCTTATCAGACTGCACTTCCATTGGCAGTGTATGGGTCTGTTTAGAGTTGTCTCAGGGTCTGTTGTGTACTTCACCAGCCAATGTTCTCCCTGGACTGTCTGTCCCCGAGGTTGACATTCTTTTCTCTGGCCTTGCCTTCAATTTGATCTGTTTATAATAAAGTTCTTTTCAAGTCTTTGACATATTTCTATACTCTCCTTTTCAAGGATCAGAAAAAAAGATCCATGTCTGTCCCATTTTGATAAAAAAATATACATAGTCTGTATTGTAACTTGTCAAGGCCGATTCCCTACTCTGGCACTTCGAGTGCATAAGGTGGGAGCCTGCAAGGATTCTAAAATGTAATACTGGCCACTCCAGGCTTGTATAAAACTCCCAAGGTTACAACTTCTCTCTGACCTTGGATGGGTAGATGCTGCCACCACCCAAGTGCAAAAAAAAACCCCACCCCTTTGGACCGAGGAAGGCACACTTGGGAATTCCTCCCTGTGAGGTACCCTCAAGCTCTTTCACCCCCACTCCGAGGAAGAGCTAAGAACGAAAACAAAGGAAATCAGCTGTTGCCACCAGCTAATTAAACTATGTGCACAAACCTCTTAGGAAACAAAAACCCAATCCTGTTCTTTAAAAAGGTAAATTTTATTAAAAACAAAAAGAAAGAAAATACATTTGGAACTTAGGCTATTGCTAGATTTAAAGAGCAAATATAATAATTAAGCATCAAGAATGGTTTTCTTGAGGTTCAGCTTAATGGTTACAAGCAAAACAAAAGCACAGAGGAGTCCACAAGCCATAAAGAAATGAAAGAGATAAACCTAATCACATCTTCCTAGACATTCCCTGATCTACTTATATACCTGGGGTTTCAGATAAGTAAATTCTAGGTATGATTTGATGATTTTTCATACCTGGTTTAAAGCTTCTTACATCATTGCTGCTCTGTGTCTCCTCCCTTCAGAGAACAACAGACAGACAAAGGGAAAGTTTTTTTCCCAATTTTAAAAAGTTCTAGCCCTCCCATTTGCTCTTTTGGTCAGGTGCTCACTCCCTTCCTTTTACCTCTGGGCTTTTTTAACTCTTGACAGGTAAAGCAAGTAGAGAACAGCTACTAACAGGGATTTTGTAGCTAACTGGCTGGCTGGGTGTCCATAAAAGGGAGCTACCCCCGCACCTTCATTTATCACATAACCACACTGTGGTGTTGAGGTGACTAATTTGCCCACTGAATCTCAGTCTCTCTCTTGTGTCCAACACCATGATATTTAAATCATAAAATATGATGTAATTAAAATTCAGTCAAGAGGATTTGTATTTAGCACACTTCCTTCTAATTACATCTTTTGAAAGTACAAATAAAAGAATGTTCTATAACTTTTTGCGTAGTGTTCTTGAGTCACTCTGATTGTATTGGTTTCAGAGGGGTAGCCATGTTAGTCTGTATCAGCAAAAACAATGAGGAGTCCTTGTGACACCTTAGAGACTAACAAATGTATTTGGGCATAAGCTTTTGTGGGCTATAACTCACTTCATCTGATGTTATTGTGGGAACACAAGGACCAAAATGATGGGTCTTCTCTTTAGCTGTGGGGGTGATAAGATCAGGATCTTATCACCAAATCTGGATACTCACTCTTTTGCAGTCACCATTGTTTTGATTTCCACAGAGTCTTGGAAGGAGTCAACCTGTGGAACTCATTGCCAGGGGATATTATGAAGGTCAAACAAAGAACTGGGTTCAAAAAAGCATTAGATAAGATCATAGAGAATAGGTCCATCAATGACAATTAGCCAGAGATGCAACCCCATTCTATGTGTGTGTGAGGGAATAAACCAGTTGGGATCAGTTGCTTGCCTGCTCTGTGACTAACTGTAGTGCTGGGCAACCAATGAACCCAGCTGTATTGCCTTTGACCTGACAGAGTGGGCCCAGCTCTTGACAGAGTGTTTTTAAACCTGGCCCCCAAGGCAGATCAGCTGTTGCTGACTGTACCACGCCTGCAGCTGTGCTTGCCTTTGCTCCAGTAACCCAGTTCCTGCTCCAGCCTGCATCTAGTCCCTGCTTCTGCTCTGCTCCAGCCCCTGTTCCCCTCTGGCTTCATACTTCTAGCTTTGATCCCTGGCTCTGCCTCTGTCTTACAACTCTGGCTGACCCTCTGATTCTGACATTTAGCTTCTGTCTCTACAGTACTGATTGCTGGCTCCACCTCTGGTTTACATCCTGGCTCTGGCATTTGGCTTCTGGCCCTCCAGTAGTGTCCTTGACTCATTTCCTGGACTCTATCCACCCTGGACCCAGCTTTTACTAGTAGGCCAAACTTTTGCCTCCACCACTAGGCATGACAGCCCATGGCCCTTTCACCCTCTATTTGAGCAGCCCACACAAAGGCGAGGGGCCCATCTTGCCAACATGGACCCCATTCAAGCCAGTTTTTCCCTCACAGAACAGGTGGGGGCCATACAGAACTTGCAGATGCAGGTGTCCACCCTGAACACAAAGAATGCAGCACTAGAAGCTCAGGCTGCTTCGCTGACAACCCCGGCTCTTGTCCATACCCAGCAGCTGAAGGCTCCACTCCCAGACAAGTTTACTGGTGACTATGGTCACTTCTGAGATTTCTTAAACCCATCCTGGCTCCTCTTCTTTCTATGCTCCAAATTGTTCCCTGCAGACGAGGCCCAAGCAGGGCTAATCGTTAGTTTGCTCATGGGTGAGGACTTGGCCTGAATTTGCCCCCACTTGGAACAGTCCAGACCCCACCTGGGACATTTGGAGCAGTTCATTCAGGTCATGTCAGTTATCTTTAGTGGCTCCCACCACACCCAAACTGCTGAAGCTAAGCTACAACGCTACAGCAAAGGCATTAATCAGCTGCCCAATACACTGATAAATTTTGTCGCCTCTCCACAGACATCAAGTGAAATGAAGTTGTGCAGCATCAGTTTCGTAATGGGCTGAATGTTGATATAAAGGCATGGGTCAAGCTGCTATCCTGTCTTGATGACCTGATCAACCTATGTATCAGAATTGAGGACCACTTTACCGAACAACACCATGAATGTGGCCCAGCTTGAGCCCTGTCAACGTCCCAGCCTCCCACCTCTCAATTGCACACCCCACTGCGGGACCCACTCCATGACTCATGTCAACAAGGTCTGCTCATGCCTGTCTGAGACTGAGAAGAGCCGGTGCCGAACTTTGGGTCTGTGTTTGTAGTGTGGGGCTGTGGACACTTCGCTTTGAGATACTCTGCAAAACTAAGACCAGCTTCAGGGTCAGGAAATGCCAAGCTCCAGCCCCAGTAAGATGTGCTGGGCTGCGCTGATCTGTTGTGACAGCGGTAACTGTGAATCCTGCCTTGATAGATCTCCAACTGCCATTGTGGCTTCTAATCCCAAGAAGCCTAACCAGGAGGCTCTGGTCGACTACAGGGGCCTCAGATAATTTTATGGACTAGGATGTGAATAAGGTCCATAGGATCCTTGAAATGCATAAGAATTCCCCAGATCTGGTGGAAATTATTGATGGGTCTCTACTGCCCTCAGGCCAATAATTCACTGGACCACCCCCTTTAGGGTGATAACCCTCCGGGCCCCCCACTCTCTGGTCATCCTGGGAATGCCCTGGCTTACTGATCATGACCCCCATATCCATTGCTAAAAAGGGATAGTATGCTTTTGCTCACTGAACTGCCTGTGATTCTGCCTTCCTGAGGCCAAAGAGACAGCTGGTATCCTCTGAAGCTTGTGTCATTATTTGAGGAATCCCTGCTGCAAAGGAACAGACACATGGGAGTTGGGCGTGACCCCAACCATTCCACCTGCCACCACCAAAATACTTTGAAAATACCATGACCTTGCAGATATGTTTGACAAGGGAAATGTGGACACCTTGTGCCTGCACCAAATATACATACGCGATGGCTGACCCAGGCTTCATGTCCAGTGAATCTGCCATGATGCTCCTCTGGTGGGTCACGCCAGTTGAGGAATGCTCCTTAGGCTCTGGTGTTGAGGAATTTCTGGTGGCTGGCCCTCCACCTTTTGGTAGCAACCTACCCCCAGTCCTGTGACCTCTGTGCGTGGACCAACCCCCCCATTCCAAAACATTTCATCTCCTTCAGCCCTTGCTCATTCAACCTTGGCCTTGGACCATCCTGTTAATGGACTTGATCATGGAGCTGTCATCATCCCAAAGGTACACCACTATACTAGCTGTAGTCAATCACCTGATGAAGATAACACATTTTATATCATGATGCAGCCTCCTCACCATCCAGGAATCAGCCTGCCTATTCAAAGATAATGTCTTTGGTCTTCATGGGTTGTCCACAAGCATAGTATCTGACTGGGGCTCCCAGTTCATTTCCCCTTAGGTGGGAATTTCTGTGCCTCCTGAGTATTGGCCCTTGTACCTTGACCACTTACCACCCTAGTACCAATTTTCAGGCAGAGAGAATCAATCAGGTCTGGGAGCAGTACCTATGCTGCTTCTTAAATTAGGATGATTGTCTCATTCCCCATACAGAATTCCTTTACAACAGCTCCAAACATGCTTTGAACCCACAGAGCTCTTTCTTAATGAATAATCACCCCAAAATCCCCCTCGACTCGCCAATGCCCACCATTGATGACCTCACCACAAATATTCATCAAATACATCAAGAACTCTGTAACTGGTTAGAAGAAGCTAAGACAACATACAAGCACCATGCTGACCAACACAGTCAGCTGATTTCCAACCTCAGTGTAGGAGACAAGTTTGGTTGTCCACCCAAAACCTGTGATCTACTCATCCATTCGTGATGCTAAACCACAAATACTTGGGGCCATTTGTGATCATGGAAGAACTTAACCTGGTAGCCATTTGATTGCAGTTGCCAGAATCCCTCAAAATCCACCCAATGTTCCATGTCTCCTTCTTGAAACTTTTCCCACACCATGCTACACCTCCCTCCTCCCCCGCACCAATAACCATGAGGACAAAGAGGAAAATGTGGTCCAGCAGATTCTGGACTCCCACTGAGTCTTCAGAAGACTCCACTATCTGATTCACTGGGAAGGTTATGGGCCAGAGGAGCATTCACGGGAACCTGTGGAACATGTCCAACCCCCACACCTCCTGCACACCTTTTGCTGGGCCTACCTCTCAAAACCTGGCCCAAGGTCCCCTGGGAGATGACTGTGAAAGGACGGAAGTGCTGTCTTGTACCAGTCCACTAGGACCAACTGCTGGCCTGCTCCCTAATTAACTGCACTGCTAGATAACCAGTTAACCCAGCTGCACTGCCTTGGAACTGACAGAGTGGCCCTAGCCCCTGATTGCCTGCTGGTTTGGCAGCCCTACTTATATGCCTGGCCTCCACAGCAGATCAGTGGCTGCTCAACATGTATCATGCCTACTGCTGCATTTGCCCTTGTTCCAGTCCTGGTCCAGCCTGTTCCAGACCCGCTCCAGCCTGCTTCCAGGCTCTGCTCCAGCCCATGCTTCTCTTTGACTTCAGACTTCTGGTTTAAATCCCTGCCTCTGCCTCTTGCTTACAACTCTGGTTTACCCCCTGGCTCTGGCACTTGGCTTCTGTCCCTCTGGTACTGACCCTCAGCTCATTTGCTGGATCCAGCTTTAACCAGTAGGTCAAACTCTTGCTTCCACCACTGGCCTGGTCAGCTACAGGATGTTCCTTAATCTCAAACTGCTAAAAGTTGGGATGGGAGAACAGGGGACGGATCACTTGATAATTGGCCAGTGTCAGAAGACAGGATTCTGGGCTAGATGGACGACTGTTCTGATCCAGAATGGCAATTCTTATATTCTTGCTGCCTAAACTTCTTAGAGCCATCATACGATCCCAGGTGACTGTATCTATCATTGTGGGTCATGGAAAGAACAGCGAGGTAGTTGTTGTACATTGCCCACTCTCCAAGTAGATCTTGGTGTGAGTCATGTTTTCCCTTTCCCACTTTCTATACTGAGCAATTATCTTTGAAACTGTCAGCCTGGCAAGCCGTGCTTTTATAGGCTCTTAGGGTCTATTTACCCCAGAATGTCATAAATTCTGTATTGAGGCTGTGATGAATAGACAGCGTGAATCCCAATTGAAAAGCAAATCTATTTCCCTTATCTTATGTTGTCTGGAAAAAGTTTTAAGAAACTGACCATTATCCTCATGGTATTACAGACATCATTCAAACATACAAAAATCCCCACTTACTTTGAAATGAATGCTCATGTTCCTTTCTCAGAAATCTCAGAAAGTAATTAGACCAATGACCTAAGGACATTAGCGAGCAATTTGGAGAAGAATAGCTACTCCTCAACATTTGACTGCAAAAGGGGGCGTGAAATAGACTCTCCGCTCAGAATGTCAACTGACCATTTGGAAATCATACATATTTGATATCTGCAGCCATTTCTCATAAACACATATATTCCTGCTTGTAGTGGCACCTCCCTTATAAGAGAAAACTGTTCAGTGATTTTTCCAACTAACTGCACCTTTTGAATCACACAAGGTATCTACAGTCAGTTAAGCAGTTTAGGACTAGCTTTTGTAATAAGCTGCTTATCACCGGTTAGAGGGAATTTAAATAATGGAATTCAGTGAAATGAATGTGTCTTGGTTCTTTTGGGTCATGTTACATTGCTAGTGCACATTTGGAGAAATATACTTCTCCTGATCCACAAACATGACTTCCCTTGCTGCAGATTGCAGGTATGTTTGCTGGCAGGTGTTCCCATGCCTTGATGTTCCCAGAATGACCTGCAGGAAGTTATGTCTTGGTATTAGTGAGAGAGCATGTTCACTGGAGGGAATTATATATGTGTGCCTAAGGTAAGAGACAAGAGCCTCCTTACTTTGCTGAACAGGCTACCTGCATAGTGGTTCACAGTGAGTGAGAACAGACTCCATGGGCACCAGGGTCACAAATCTTTCTTCAGTTGACTTCTGGAGCATCACAGCTACACACTGAACCTTATTTGGGGCAGATTGTTGCTTTTCTATTGAGCCTTAAGTTTTCAGTGTATTAAAGGATAGAAAGGAATAAAATAGTGTTGGAATAAGTACTGAGAGTATATTACTGGTGTTCATTGCTCTAGGATAGCATGATCAATGAACATGGCTATTAGTGCTGACAAAGAGACATCCTCTGTAAAAGTACTGAAACAATTAGTGGTTACAGTAACTGTTAAACTGAAAGTTCAGAAATTAATTAACTGAACTCCAGCTAGTAGATTCTTATCTAAAATAGCATATATTAAAACATCTCTTTTATTTGTCCACAGTCTCATTCTAAATACCACTTTATTTGCTTCTTGTCCACAGTGGTGACAAATTGCAGATGCTGAGTCGACCTGAATGAATAATACAGAAAAATATTCACAGAACATTTAATATAAAATATGTCCTGAAATTTGCTAAATAACTTTTTGTAAATATGTTCAAAACTTTTGTGCCAGCGTTATGATTCTGGGTGAATAGTAGAAAAAAATCATCAACTAATTTATTCAGTAATATCACAAAACTTGTCAAAGAAATTACAATATTCAGAAAATATTACTTCATGAGTTCTAAGGCTGAGCTAATGCCAAATTTATTCCATACCTTGCACCACATGATTTACTCTAATATCTAATAAAAGCATGGCATGGGGAAAATGGTGTCATGGAAGACCTGGATTTTGTTAAAACATGTAGTAAATCAGAATTTGCTATATGCCCTTTTGTAATCTGTGGGCCTAATTGACTTCAGGAGCAGTGTAAAATCCTTCCTAAAATGGAAAGATCTTTTGTGCACAGGTCTAATCACACTTAGTTAATATATGCACATTGTAATATTGAAATGCCTGACCAAGTTTTTCATCAATACATTCATGAGTGCAGCCTCTACAACTGCCTTTTGCTAGTCCACTGCACATGTGAATTGTTCTCCACACAAACAATGGTATTACAGTGGAAAATGTCTGCTCTAAAAGTGAATGTATAATGAAAACTAGTAATTTTACACCACTATTTTCAAGAGTTTAAAGGTTTTTCATGAGTTGTTTGAGAGGGAGAGGGCAATCATATATTGGGTTTAATTTAGGTTTACTGGTGTATTGGACAAATATTATCATTAAGTTGTGTGTCATTCTAATATATATGATGTAGTTATGGGATTACCCACAGAAATAAGTATTCATGCCCTATCTATCCCTAGAATTCTTAAATTACTCATAACCTCTTATCCTATCATAATCTTCATTCCATGCATGGAATTTCCATTGAAGTCAGTGGGACTTCTATATACAGTAGGAGTAGGTCCAAATATACAATTATAAGTATACATGGTGGAGACTGATTAATGATAAAAAACTGTTTCTTTCCTCCACTTTTGCATCCATGAAGACTGATTCAATGGGACTTCTCTGTGTGGTTGACAACCTAGTAAATTCCAGTTCTCTCTGAATACAATTGTTTGCTAAGGCTTCGAGCTTACTCTTGCACAAACTCTCACTCTATCTACTCATCTTTCCTTCCTCCTTCTCAGTCTTCTTTCAGTCTGCTTCCCTGAGAAAAGGAACTCCCCACTCCTCTTCTATGAGTCTCCTACCTCCAACTGGACTCATCAACTCTTAAGGAGAGAAAAAAAAAAAAAAAACCCTCTCTCTTCCAGCTGGGCTTTATCTCTGATTATGCCTGGCCCACTCTCCAGGTGCAACCAGGAGGGCTAATTCACCTCTCAGGCTCATTTTAACCCTCTCATGGCATGTATGGGGTAAGTACCCTATCACACAATTTGAAACAACATTTTGTTTTGAAACTGAAGATAATTAGACTAAATAATAGATCATTCGACAATTGCTGAAATGTTTTGATTGACCCAAACTGGAAAAAAAATAATTGGGTGGGTTGGTTTGCTTTGTGACAATTTCTGAGATTTTGAATTTGTCATGATTTGAGACAGGAAACATTTGTGAACGCTTGAAAGTATTTGAGGGACAGGAAAATTATTTCCCACCTAGCTGTAGTGCCAGCATTTTCTAATAAACATCTTTTATATATGTTTTCAAGAAGGCAAACTTTAACCTTGCAAATCTTGCGCCCTTTTTGGTGCAGATTACTAAGAAGGATATGGTAAGTATATATGGCATCATATGACATTCTCAGATTTCCTTACTTCTTTTCATTCTCACTTTAGTTCTAGTATGGCATAGACACCACTTTGGTAACTTTGCTTAAGTGTTTATGTTGACTCTTCTAAATTACTATCTCTCTTTTTAGTAAGCTACCCTATAAAGAGAACATTGGAGACAGGTAGATAGGTATATCCTTATCACATTACTCTTTTGTAGTTAAAAAAGTGTGTGTGTGTGTGTGTTTAATCCTTGCTTGTGCTGTTCTAACTACTTAAGAATTTGCAAGACTCTTTAAACCTGCCTCAGCATCTTTACAAACACAGAAGAGTTTGCCTTTTTATGCTTTCAATTTGTGAAAGCATAAAATATGTGTGGGAGCCCATCCAAATGTGCTTGGATAGTGGAAACATAAAAACAGACTCTTCTATCTCTCAAAGGCTCCAGATCCATTAAGTGTTGTTCACTCTTTCCTATAATAGTGATGATCTGTGAAGTAAACTAAAAGGTAATGACTAACTACAAAAGGCTTTGGGCCATACCCTGACCCCTGGGTATGTGGGAGTAAGGAACATCTTGGCCCATTAGGCTTTTGAAAATCACACTAGGCAACTCTTTGCATCATTCAGCGCCTAAATACCTTGAAAAATCAGGCTCTTAGTCACTATATATGAACTAAGTACTGGGCTCACTGTTCCTGAGATTGGTCTGCCTGATGCAGAAAGTTGTGTGGCGAGGACTCTGCATCACAGATGTACTGTGTTTGGGATCTGTGGAGTTGCTGGGGGGCAGGACATTTTTGTAAATGAGTTCCTGTTTCCCTGACTATCCCTCCTCACATATTTCCTCTTTTTCTTCCCTATGGAGGCCCTGATGATGCTCCTGAATTCTTAAAAATGCACAAACCCCATGGGAACTAAGAACATAAGAATGGCCCGACTGGGTCAGACCAAAGGTCTGTCTAGCCCACTATCCTGTCTTCCGACAGTGGCCAGTCCTAGGTGCCCCAGAGGAAATGAACAGAACAGGTAATCATCAAGTGATTCATCCCCTGTCACTCATTCCCAGCTTCTGGCAACAGCTACTACTGTGAAGATGGAGAAGTAGATGGGGATAAGGGAACAGAAATGATGAGTGAGAGATTTTTGGAGTCACGGGGAAATATGCCTTCACCCCATGACTCCTGATTTCCGATGGTAGAAGGGTCTTTCAGGAACATGGTCCCAACTTCTGCAACTGAAAACTCAGTTTCAGAGCCTCTGAAGTTTCTATGCGCCTCTTGACTGAACTCTCTATGATTTTGCTTAGCTGGGGAGACTGTGCTCTCATTCTAGGATTTCTGAAGAGGCACTACTTTCCCTAGTGTTCCACTTCTTCCCCTTCTGTGGGGATATGTTCCAGCAAGTCTTATGGTGGAGGTGTGATGTCTTACTCACTAATGACTATGAAGGGCACAGAAATATAAATAGCAGATGGTGGACTAGAATGCATGGGGATGTGGCTCTAGTTTATGGTACTAAGGCATCTTTTGTAGGAGCCTCACTCTGTTGCAAGTTTGCAGAACAAGAAACTTGGTGAAGCTGAAGTGCAGACCATTCCACAAAAGGTAATATGCTTGAGAGCTCTTACTGAATGTTGGTCTGCCAGTGCAAACACTATTTTAAGATGCTCATCATACAAAGGAAGTTAAGCTAGGATTGTTACTCAGCTAGTTCAAGACGATGTTATGGGTGAATTATTGGTAAATTGAAGGTTATTTGATTCAGCTTAATCCCACTTCCTGGAGCTCAAAGGACCATGTGAGATGAAATTGGCAATCCCATTTCTCCTCTTGTACTTTTCTTTCCCCTAACTACTACTGCTGACTTGTTTGAACTTCCTAGACTGGGCTTGCCACCTTTACTTGCTATTTGTTTCTGAAGTGCCATCATGGTGTCTGAATTATTTGTTGTTGTTTTTTTCTCTCTTTAACAAGAGCAAAGAGAGAATTGCTAATGTATGCCATTTTCAGTTTTAATGTCAATTTACCTCCTTTATTAAGCTTTCCCAGACTGAGAATTTGGCTCTTTCAATTGGCTCTTTCTCCATCTGGCATGTGGGATTTCAAGATATGTATATTATTACCCTAGATTTTGCTGTTATTATTATTATTAATATTTTGAATTCATTGTCATCCTGAATGCTTATTTTAGATACACATTTTTTGTAGGTTGACTGCTAAATCACTGGTAATTGATTTTTAGTTTGAACTCTCAGTTTGAATGTTAATAATTGAACTTGTAACCATGGTGATTGTTCAATATTTTTCTTCTGCTTTGAAGCCTTTTATCTATGTATATGAAGGAGCACATCCACTCCCCATAAACCAGTCATTCAGCTTCATAAAAGTAAGGGACATTTTTGAAGTCTTCAATAAACTTAATGAGAAGTAGCGGTATTTCTATGTGAATACTATATATATAAGATAGACATGGTCAAAAAAACCCCACAAACCACATATTTTGTCTGCTGATACAGCAGTCAAAAGTTTTCTTATTGTTTCATTTTTTTATTAATACTTCTGTTTCTGAATTGTGGGTAGGTCACTAATAGAGACCAGTCACCATCTCTCAATGGCTTGTGAGAAATAGGTGTGGGTCTCAGGCCAGCGCCCCGTGACTGATAGCCATATCACATAAACCACTATCATAGTTAACACCAACTGGCACCTTTGGGGCAGTCTCCGCCAAAAAGGCATAATCAAAGCTAACATGTCAGCTGAAATATGTTCACAGAAAACATCCATGAAACAGTTTTAAAAATATCAATACATTTGCCAAACTCAAAGTCTGCTTGAGGACAATTCAAAATCACAACAGGGCTTCATTCCTCAAGTAAATTATTTGCTATGAATAATACATCCTAATGATATTTGAAAATAATGGTAGTGAAAAACCAACCCCTCTTTGTTAAAGAAGCAATATTTTTCTTGGGTTAATTCAAATAAAATAAAAGCCCTTGGGAGTCTTCGTCACCAGGTGAATCTACAACTCTTATCTATCTTACATTTTGAAGGATTAATTATTGGCTTGAGGGGCTAATTCGTACTAACTTTACTTACAGGAAAAGTTTTACTGAAGTCAATGAAACTACTCTTGTGAGTAAGAAGAGTAGGATTTATCTCCTGAGATCTCAGATAAGGAATCTTTGTTGTATGTATTGAACAAATGTACGTATCTGGCTTTTGTCAGGATAAGTAACAAATTTATACAAAATCTCAACATTTCAAGAAGATGCAAATGCATAAAAGTAGGACTACTGTTCCATAACTCAATGAAAATAGATAAAATTCAATAAAACCAGGAGTCAGATTTGTAGCTGAATTTCATATATATGATGCTGTTAATGTTTCTTTTCTTGTCTTCAAATTATTTCATATTTATCATCTTATCTTATCAGTTCCACCACAGATAGTTGTTCGGACTTATGTCACTGCAAGACTTTATTATTGTAAAATCTCATTTGCTGCCTTTTCAATAACTATTTTCCTGACAATTACCATCCAGTACAATATATGCATCCATAGTAAAATAATGGAACATTAGGTAACAAATATCAAATAACTAGAGGCTAATGAAACTATCAGGAACAATCAGCACAGGAAATAATGGACAGTTGTTCCTGACTGACTTAATAGAGATACAAAACCATGGCCTGTTCCTGTAAACTTTACTTATTTAAATCATCCTTACTCACATGAGTACATATGTGTTTAAGGACTACTCAGGACTGGGCCCTTGACCCGGTTGATAGTTCTGTAGATTAGAGAAAATTCCTATAACAAAATTGTGGGACAATATCCTACACTAATAGGGGCACAGACTAGAACAGCTAACAGATCTTTATAATTTCCAGGATTTCCCACCCCTTATTCTCCTATTCTTGACTCAACCTGTAGACCCTGCATCTAACTGCCATCTTTCTTAGCTGAGACAGATGAATAGGTTTCCCTTTGGAAACTGTTAATCATGCTCCCTAATTGGGTGGAACAATTGATGGATAATACAAAGTTAATGTTAATATGCAGTGATTTCACTAACAAACATTGCAGATCTAATATTATTTGTCACATACCCAAAGCCCTTCATTTTAGGTTTTTATTTTTTTTTAAATTTCCCAGGAAGTTATCAGCATTTGTTAGAAATTTTTTTTAAAACAGGTGAAAATCAGTGCAAAATTTAACTTCACGGCGTTCTGGGTAAATATAAGAGTTAATACTGTGGAAAAGTAAGAGTACTTCTGTCGTGGATCCCTGATCTGGAAACAGAGACTGCAGTATTGGTAACCTGGGTGGCCCATTTTACCAAAACATGACCTCTCCTTTGGGAGTGGGCCTGGAATGGGTTCTGAAGCAGGCGAGGTAGAGAAAGTGAGGGGATCATCGTCTCACATTGCCTCCTTCACCTCTTCTTCTTCTGGCCTACTCCAGAAGGAGAGATGGTAGCTTGGTTACGTAGGCCACCCCAGTTACTGATCCACCATGTCTCCTTCCAGAGAAGGGAGCTGGGTGCAAGGGCTCTGCCTGGGTTCCCTGAGATCCACTCAGGTAACTAATCCACCATCTCTGTTTCCAAAGCAGGGAGTTGGGTTCAGGGGTTCTCCCTGGGTTCCTACAGGATCCACCCAGATTACTGAGCTGCCAAGTCTCTTTCCAGGGGGAACCCCAGGATCCAGATCCTGTTCCTCACTCTGGAAGGAGCAATGACATCTCAGTCGCCTGGTCTGCCCAGGTAACAAAGTCACCATCTCTGTTTCCAGAGCAGGGAGTTCCACTACGTCTTTAATTAGGACTGATGTACACGTGTGTGTGTGTGAGTGTGAGTGTGTGTATTACAATTACCTTTAACAGACAGACTCACATTTACACTTAGACTCATTTATTATTAACATAAACATATTTACCTACTGTAATGTATTGGATTTTTTTAGTGTAGTCAGTATTTTCATGCACTTGAGTGGTCCACAATTAGGGTGAAAATTGGCAAAAAAACATACATCAGAGGTACAGAATCCGGGAGCAAACAGCATTTTTTCAATGTTTACTCACTATTTTTGCAAATTTCCAGGTTAGTAAAGCACAAAATCCTAAAATTACCTAATCCCAGACAATGGGATACCCCAATAAGTGTACAATTGTCTCTGTCTCATTTTCCTCATCTGTAAACTTTGGATAAACCTATGCACTTATCTCCTAAAGCTGTTGAAAATATGTTGATAGTTAATTGTTCACTGTTTATAAAATGCTTTAATGTAAATGCCAAGTATTGTTTATTATTAGCTATCTTCAATTCGTAGTATTGGTTAACTGATCTTTCAGGCTGTCTTCTATTAATTTCTGTGTCTTCACATTACTGAAGCAGATTTCTGCATGTAAAAGTGTTTAGAGTTATTTTGCTTTCAAAATAATCAGTACTATTCTCCTCACTGACCTCATCATCATTATCTATCTTTACATTCTAGGACAGATTATTGGCCTAATACAGCCCTTCTGTGCTATTTCAGCAATGCATAGGGGACATAAAACTGCCCTAAACATTCATCTGAGGAGTCCTCTAGGGTAGAGGAATTCCCAGGTAGCACAGAGCTTTTTGTGATATTGGTGAGTCATATTTTGCTCTAGGAAACTGGTCAGTTACTCAGTTCTGTTAAAGTTACCTAAGTGTCTTGTGAAATTGAAGGTGAAGTGTATGTGGCTGCTGGCTTGAGGATCTGATTCAAAACTACTCTGAGCATTTGAGTCCCACTCTGCCATATTTCCCACACCCATATCCAACCTATTCTTCTTGGCTAGGCCTCTCATTGGGAGTTACCTCCCTCTGCTTTTTATAGCCCAGGAGGCAGCTGGCAGACATGGTATGTGCCTACAGGGCAAGGATTTCTTGTCATAGATGCCAAAGTGGTGTTTTGATAGTCCCGATTCTCCATTGTCTTATACCTTATATAGTAATTTACAAAGGGAAAAGTAGGTGTAAAACACCACCATTCTGATTTGGTAACATTTTACACTCACTACACAAGGAGCAAGGCAGTGGAGAACTAGACCCTATACATATGGGTAACTAGGGGAAGTTTTGGAAGGGGGAAGTAGAGAGAGGGAACTGTGTTATGGTGGACAGGCTATGTATTGTGCAGGCATTGTGAGCTTAAGGTCTCCAGGATAAGTTCGCTCATCCTCAACACCTTAGTGCAATTTGTTGGAGATATCTTAGAGTCAAAGTGTTAATGAATTTTAAAGTATACAGAAGTAACATTACCCTCTAACTTTTGTGATGGTATTTTCTTCTTTGAAGCCATAAAATATGCTGTGCATTAAATTAAAGGACAAAAGGGCATTAGTAGCCTCTCAAGAGGATGAGGTCTGGTAGCTTAGTCTGAGTCTATCACTCCCAAGCAATTAACCCAAGGACTAAATAATAATAATAATAATAGGAAGCATATGTGTTATTTTCAATTTTGAAATGACTACATGATGACACATTATCAAGTTACAGTTGTGGGCAGAGTATATTTAATTTTAGTTGCAGGTTTTCTGATAAAAATACCACACATCAGTAACGCCATATTGGAAACACACTGCCAGAATGCTGACATTTGCCATGGGTAGGAAATTTACCTGTATGACCTCTGTGTTTAATACATTTACAATTGATGTTATTATATCTATTGTGGTAACATCTAGAGACTTCAAAAATACAGGAACTACAGGAACAGTACAAACAGAGTATGAGATAACCCATGCCCTGAAAAGCTAGCATCCTAAATAGACAAAGGATGGGAGAAAGGAGGTATCATTACCCCCCTCCTAACAGAGGGGGCTAGAGAGATTAAGGGTTTGTCTACACTTAGAAATTTACTGCTTCAACTATGCTTGCACAGTAAAAAATTGCATCCTCCTTTTCCTCCGCCCCCCACTATAAATGCAGTTATAGTTGTTATAGCTTATTTTGATTTGGGAACCAAAACAAGCTATACCAGTATCAATGCATCTCCACTAGGGTTTTTTACTGGCACAACTATGGTGGCAATAAATCACACTGACACAGTTATGTCAGTAGAACTTTTGAAGTATCTACCAGCCCTAAGCAATTTACCTGAGCAAGGTGGCAGAACTGCAAATTAAATGCCAATCTTGGGGTCTCATCCAGTGCCTGTAGCCACAAGACCACCCTTCCTGTCAAGACTGAGCTAATTTTGAAGGTAATTTCATTGGTGAACTGTGAGAGCTCTTAGAATTTGAGGATACACAGCAATTTGTAGAAAAGGGGTTCATAGAAAGAGGATGAAGTTAAGGTGGAATTGACAGAAATGGCATTCCAACATTTTCTTTCAACATGAAATTTATCTCCTGACTGCCCTTGAGTGAAAGTGTGTCAAGAAATAGCCCCAAGACAATGGTATTAACAGAAAAAGTGGTTATGTTAATTTATGGGGAGGAGTACAATGAATACATTTGATTAATTGTTTGAACTTTCTCAAAATAATGTTCCTGCAGGGGATTGATAGTTGACAGCTGTGTTCACTGATTAGTAACCTTGTTGCAAGTTCTCTGAAGAAAGATGTTCTTCTTCACTGGACTTGTCTCTGCTTTATAATTTTTTTCTCAGAGCCAACACTGCTATTGTTACATTTTAAAATATTTTTATCATGTATTTCTTCTCTGAAATAATTATTTTTTCTTTACAGTGCTTGGTTGATAACATGTCATAATGTAGGCTGCCAAGTGTCAAATGACTCTCAGAATCATTCAAGCAATCAAAGCAAGGAAAACCATTCATCTAGATAAGATCTTGTCTGACAAGTCAAGCTCAAGGAATCTCAGTTTAATTATACGGTGTTAATGAAGACCATGTATACAGGCAGTTCCCACTATTAACCTCTGTGTTAATCTATCAACAGTAATGCGGATCCATCATTTTAAGTTAGAACAAATAAGTAAATTTAGAAAAACTAAAACAAAAACTTTTTGCATAAACAGAACTTTGTATCTTTGTAACAGCTCATTAAGTTATAGCCTTCATTAAGATGTCATTGTTCTGTTTTTATTAACCAGTGCTTTTGAACAGGTGCTTAGAAACCAACAAATAGGCATTTTTGCTCAACAAAGGCTATTGCTTGATGTCTAATGTATCAGTTAATAGAACCCATTGATTCCATGTTTGTCTTTCTTGCCATGTCTTTCTTGTCTGTCTATCTAAATTTAAAATGACTGAAAATATCTGGATTTCAGAAATGCTGTGATTAACAATAATTTCTTGAAAGTATTCTTAATGGTAGAGCTGTGAATATATTTTAATCATTGATGGTAATTTCCTCTGGCTCTTTTTATTTCTTGGTCCGAGGTTGGTGTGAGAAGGTTTTATTTCATGAATTTACTTATTTATTAATTAGGTTAGATGTGTCTGGTTTGGGAAAATGACTTCAATCATGTCCTCTTACAATTATAAAGTTATCAGAGAGTTTGAATAACGTACCACACATAAAAAGCCCATTATGTTTACTTTTCATGTCTAAGGAAGATCACAAATTGGGTAAAATTGCACATGTACAAGAAACTGAACACAAGCAGAAAGTGCAATAACCAAGGGGAAGTTGCTATAGCACACAGTTGGGCAAACTACGGCCCGGGGGCCACATCCAGCCTGCAGGGCCATTTGGCCCGGCCCTTGAGCTCCTGGCCCAGCCCCTGAGCTCGCCCTTGGCCCCTCCCCTGCTGCCCCCTCTCCCCCGCAGGCTCAGCTCACTGCACTGCCAGCGCAATGCTCTGGGCGGCTGGGCTGCGAGCTTCTGGTGCAGCGCAGCTGCAGAGCCCGGCCTGACCCGGTACTGTGTGCTGTGTGGTGCATGGCTGGCTCCAGCCGGGCAGCGCAACTGCCTGTTCTGGTGCAGCCGCGCCGCCAGGCAGCGGTTCTCCAGGCAGCGGGACAAGGAGCAGGGGAGGGGGTTGGACAGAGGGCAGGGAAGTTCGGGGGGTGGTCAGGGGCCGGGGATGGGGATAGAGGTTGGGGTGGTCAGAGGGCAGGGAATAGGGGGGTTGAATGGGGACAGGGGTTCCGGCCTGTCACGGAGAAGGGGTGGTTGGATGGGGCAGGGGTCCTGGGGAGGGCAGTCAGGAAGGAGAGGGGGTGTTGGATGGGGCAGTTAGGGGTGGGGGGTCCGCGGTTGGTCAGGGGACACAGACCAGGGAGTTGGCTGGGGCAGGGGCCATCAGAGGGCGGGAAGCGGGGGAGGGTCGGATAGGGGTGGGGGCCGGGCCACGCCTGGCTGTTTGGGGAGGCACAACCTCCCCTAACTGGCCTTCCATACAATTTCTGAAACCCAATGCAGCCCTCAGGTCAAAAAGTTTGCCCACCCCTGCTATAGTATGTATGTTGCCAAAAAAAGATGTAAAATCATATTGACTGTAATTGAGGCTATAATAATAATGCAGTACAGTAAATGTATGGATCACCTATATACACTGATATTCAAATGTTGGGCTCATTCCAAGAAACCTTTCTACATTTGAGTAGTCCCAATGTCGTTAATAGGTAATCTCTTTGGAGCAGGAACCATCTTTTTGCTATGAATTTGTACAGCTCCTACCAGAAAGGATCTCTGATACCCCGTTGGGGGCCCTAACCACTACTGCAATACAATACAGATATATAATATATCAACATAATAATGTAAGTAAGGATTGCTCATGTAAGTAAGGGTTTGCTGAACTCACCCACCACATGCTTTGACCCTCATCCTCCACAGTGACCAGTGCCTGATTTTGTGGTCAGTCTCACTAATAGTTGAGGTTTCATTTATTATTTTTGAACTTTGGGGGTTGGCAATATAGAATCTGCTCCCATGAGGGCTTAAAGGAATACGTAAAAAAACTTTTAGAAAGAACTACAATTTCTAAATACAGAATTGTGTCATATTAGATTCAGGGAGTGAGAAGTGAGTGCCAAGTTTTACTGGGAAGTTGGGTAACTCCCTTTCCAATGGTACAGAGCCCCCACTTTTATCTATCTCAGTCATGGAATATTGAACAATACAGCATCACTGGTTCAATTCTGAATATTGACATGCGGCAGGTGAGATGAAAGCAGATGGGAGTCTAAGGGATTTAGCAGGTTGAGTTTGCTAACAGAGGAAGTCAGGGAAATAGAGTTGTATGGGTTTTTTCCCTTTTCCTTTCCTTAACTTGCAGCTATCCCCAAGGAAGAACCTGCCAAGGAGGAAAATAGTATCACCAACAATACTGCTAACTCTTCTGTCTGCACCTCTGGAGATCTCCACCAGACAGGCATCCTGACCCGAGCCCTGGTCTTAACTTGCTGGGAATGCAGAATGCATGTTCCTGCCAACAAAAGCCAGACAGGGATACCGTATTGTTGGAATCCCTCAAGAAACATGTAAGAGAGCTGCAGGAGGTGGTGGCTTGTCTTTGTAGCATCATTGACTTCTTTGACAGTATGCATGTAGAAATATCTGAGATGGAAGAATCTAGCCAACCACAGATGACTGCAGCAACACCAGAGGAGGAAGGAGAGCCAGTTGCTATACAGGGGCAGACTGGCTGCTGGCCACCTCAGGCAGTGGGCAGTGCTCAACCCCGCACCACTGGGTGACACTACCCTGAGCTATTGCCACTAGGTAAAGCATTCTTTGGACTCTTGCCAGTGGGTGACACTACCTCAAGACATGAATGCCAGGGATACAGACTTTTTGACTCTCACCATGAGGTGATTCTGCCCTACCCAGAGTACACCGCTAATCCCCTGACTGGCATATTCATGAATTTTTAACAATTTGGGTTAGCAATACTACACACATCTGTTTCCTCACATACTCACTCATGTGGAGAAACTGAATTCCAACTTCATGTTTTCAATTTAAAAGTACCATGTTAAAGATTTTACCCCATCACATACATCCGTACATCACATAACCAACCTGTATTTACATTCAGGTTGGGTATGTGAGTGTGACTGTGAAGACCTAGATATGCAAATTGTGGGTTGATATTGATTTTTTCCCTGGATTTTTGGTGATGGTATTGATAGGATGTGCAGTTGAGCAGCCATAACTGTAAATTAACAACATTTTTGGTATAGAACAAAAACAGATATAAAATCACCATGGACAAATTTTTGCCTTCACCTTTACTGAACTGGTCAAGAATTATCCAGTACTCACAGAACATTACATTTATAAATAAGTAGCTCAGTGTTTTGAGCATTGGCCTGCTAATGAGTTCAATCCTTGTGAGTTCAATCCCTGAGGGGGCCATTTAGGGATCTGGGGGAAAAAAATTGGGGATTGGTCCTGCTTTGAGCAGGGGGTTGGACTAGATGACCTCCTGAGGTCCCTTTCAACCTTGATATTCTAAGTATTGGCAGATTTTACTTTTGGTATTTCCAAAGAGAAAAAGCCACAACTTTGCTCATTGAATTTCACACTTTTTAAATTCTTAATTCTTCTGCTTGAAAATCCACATCACTGCTTCAAACACTGAAAAGGTATACAGACAACTCTAGTTAGATGCATATAATAATTAGTGTACAAGGTGCAGTGGCTTCAGGATACATGAATCATATGTTCTAAAGAAGTAAAATCAGTGTCTTGTTCAAGAAATAAAGCACCGTGGTGAGTACAGACTGTATATATTACAAAAGCCCAATTCAGTCCTTGTCCAATTAAAATAATACAAAGCTAAAACAAAACTAGATATCAAAAATAGATTAGGTGATAACAGGAAAACATTTCTGACAAAAACACTTCAACATGTTTTTTCCTCTCATTTTGATTTAAGTATAAAATGGATATAGTAGTGTGGTACTGAAGAAAAACACTGTCAATGAATGGAAAAGTTCTGACTGCCTCATGACTACCTTGATTTTGAAGATTATCGCTAATGTGTCTTTTTTATTCTGACAGGGGCAGGGTAGTTGTTAGTTGTTGGAGAAGAATTCTGCCTTCTTTAGAAAGAAAGAAAGAAAGAAAGAAAGAAAGAAAGAAAGAAAGAAAGAAAGAAAGAAAGAAAGAAAGAAAGAAAATAGGAGGATGAATACAAGGAACAAGCAATCTATGAAATACTAAAAGATTTTTAAACTCCAGAAGGATCTGGTTCATATTTGAGCCAATCCGTAGATCCACATCTCTTCTCCATTTTCATGGATTATTCTGTCTTCTCCTAGCTCTGCAAATTCTCAGCCCTCCTCCTTTCAGCTGCCTAATCTGTATTTTTGACGTTCTCTTCTCCAAAATAACCATCAACTCTGTCTCCAGTTTAGCTGTCACTCTTGTGCTTGTTGACCTCTTTCTCCAAGTGAGAGTTGCTCATAATGCTCCTTCCTTTCCTCTACTCACCAGTAGAACCTGCTTTAGCTTTAATCCCATTTCCCCATGCCCAGCAAGCAGTTGCTACAATTCCAGTCCACTGCCCATTGAGCTACCACCTAGTCCATATCATGAGCCTCTCTAGTTAGTTGGGTTGGACACTAAGTAATTTCACAAGGAACTGGGGGGTGGGGGACATTCACCTCATCCCAAGTCACACAACTTGGCCAGTGGCCAGTAGTGTAGGCTATAATAGCCATCTCTAACTCACACTCTGGAGGGTACATGTAGAGCAGGAGGAACCTCCATCACTGTCCCATTCCCATGCTTGTTGATTTAAAGGGAGATGCCATATGAAATCCGTGAGAAGCAATCTGCAATGTGCAGAGTTAGGCTGTAGTGACGTCCACATTTTTATCTTCCAAACATCTTACACATGAAGAATAGAAATACCAACTTAGCTGCACAGTATACATGATCTTTTTCTCTCTTTCCTAAAATCATTGGAAAGGCAGAGGAAGCATTTTTTTGTATTCATAACAAATGACCAGTGATACTGCATTTTAGGACAACCTTTAGTATTCCCCTGTTCTTGACGATACCTTTCTTTCCATACATTGCATTTGCTAGGAGCTCAGTAATAAGGGTATCAGAAAGAAATTTATCTTCAAATCAATGAAAGGTTGTTGGTTTTTTGGGGGAAAGTATCATCTATGTCATCACCTTTAAGAAAGCCTGACAGTATTTTCACTCAGCCAAAACAAGCAAAATAAGCCTCCTTTAAGTTTTGATTAGTTTAGAAAAAATATGTGCTCAGCATGCAAGGATAAAATGGGTTCAGTTCAGTTCATATACTCTACCTAGGTATGAATCTGTGTTTGTATCTTTTCTTTAAATGAGGAAAGCCTAAAACCATGTATACCTCCATATTCAATCATTGGATGTTACTCAGATTTTTTTGTATTAAGTAAGCCACCAAATACTAGGCTGATGGGCACATTTAAAAGGTGAATACTAATTCAGTAAACTGATTTTTTTTAAATTTACATATCAGTTGAGTACTCTGTGCAGAATGATATTAATCTTGTATGAATACTCCTTTTATAAACACTATCATATGTTTAGTATAAAGATCAGTTTTTTTGAAGTTGACACAAAAATAAGTTTTACGTCTATCTATCTATCTATCTACCTATCTATCTATTGTTGTATACTAAACCGACCAAACACAGAAACATAGCACCCAGCCTGAGAAGTGGGAACCAGCAAATGCAAAGGTATGAGAAAATATAAAGTATTATGAAAATAAGTTTGTCTCAATTTTCAAAAAGGGCTTTCTGGTGGGTTCAGTCCAAATGTTGTTCAGAAACTGGTTTGTCCATGTTTAGTGGCATTATGTCCTACTTCTGGTTTCTGAAATTGTTTTGAATACAGGTCCTGCTATTTAGTTCACTTCAGATATTCTTTCTGATTTCCCTTTCCTGTGAATATTCATATCACGCTTGAGAAAGACAAGCTCTCTGTATGTATAATAATGTGTGTAGCACAAGTTTGTTAGCAATGTGGGTACTGTGAGTTACAATACCTTCTTTCAAATCCCTTATCCTTCTGAAATTCTATCTTCTAGGGAATAGGTATTAATCTGAGGAAGACTGAGCAGTGGGGAAACCTTCCTTCACCTCTTTTATGGATTTTTCTCAGTCCTGGTGAGATTTTAGATTCTGCACATGTATTTCTGTATCTTTACTAACATTTTAATCAAAAGCAGAATGGAAGAATTATTTATTTATGGTCAATATCCTCTGGAAGTCTGAGAATTGATGGCATGACACACAAAGTTCTGGGTCCCCTTGTGTCTTCCATTAATATTGCACCTGCTAGTTTGTTGTTGCTAACGTACTTACTGGTCTGTCCTGTATTGGCTCATTGCTGTAACTATTACCCTATCGCTGGCATTTGTAGAACAGGGGCCTGTACCAATACCTTCAGTTTTGTATTGTCTCTTTTTATTTCTGTTTGAAAGACCAAAAATGCCTACTCCACTAATCAGTAAAGCTTAGTCTCAGCCAGCAGGGTTATGGACACACCTCCCAGTTTGAACTACTGGGAGAGGACCCTTCTTTCTTTTCTTCCCTCACTCCTGGATATGTGGCAGTGTAGCCTCAATATGCAGCCAAACCCAGAGGAGTGATTGGTTGAGTGGCAGACTGCAGTCTTGGCCATACTCCTTCTCTCCTATTGCTGACTGAGCCATTTGTGGGCAACTAAGGGCTGGATTGGCTCCTACTGCATCTGTCCCCACAACACCTTATATGATTAGATGATTTAACTGGGAATTGGTCCTGCTTCGAGCAGGGGGTTGGACTAGATGACCTTCAGGGGTCCCTTCCAACCCTCAGATTCTATGATTCTATGATTCTATGATTCCTCCTAAGTAAAGCTGCTTTAGTTGTCATCATTTTGTGCTGACCATTCTCGCTCCCTAAATAGTTAAGTGTCAGTTGGAGATTGTTGTTGTCTTGGACTTCTGGATGTGCTGAGAGCAGAGATGAATGTCATTTGTTATTGG
The DNA here is from genome assembly GCF_965140295.1 of Lepidochelys olivacea. Taxonomy (NCBI): domain Eukaryota; kingdom Metazoa; phylum Chordata; order Testudines; family Cheloniidae; genus Lepidochelys; species Lepidochelys olivacea. The sequence goes on along the minus strand of NC_140411.1, from coordinate 67,512,883 downwards.
GAAAGACGTTTTTCTCTCACAAAGCAAAGATGGCATGCTCCTTTCGTGGGTTTTGCCTTCCTGTCTGCACCCTGTAGATCTGGTCGGGGAGCTGTTTTGTTAGTTGTTTTTTGTTTTAATCGTCACTGCATTGGCATGGGTCCAGTGCCTGCTGTCAGGGGGCTAGTTTGGAAGGCCAGAAATTTTGGCTGTGTTTAGAACAAATTTGTCTTTGACTTTCATTCAGCAGGATGGACGTGCTAGGCCATTATGTCTTCTATAAATTTTGATATTTCTGAAGTCACCAACTCTTACAGTTTTATCACTAGTCATGCAATATTTGGTCCTTTTTCTTTAATCCAGGTGTAGATTAATGTGGTTATATGACAATTTTAGCTTGCATTAAAAATAAAAAGTCAAAGTGAATGTCTAGCCCTTGCTAGACAAAGATCAAGAAAAGCTAGAAAATATTAAGTGAGTGTACCCTAAAACTCAGAATCTGAAGACACATAAAAATAACCCAACCCTTTTTTTTATCTCATTATTTATAAGTCAATCTCATGATCATTTAATGTTTGGAGTTGACAATACTGTACCTCTCAGTACTCTCATGAGAAATGGTTCTATGGGATATTGGCAGAGTAAGCTAGTTGCCAACCATTGGCTTGGACAGGGTGTGGTGAGGATTTGCAGTTGCACTAAACCTTCTGGATTACAAATTAGATGACCACTGGGACAGCTTAAAGACAGCTTTGGGCTAGGTATGTCAGGCCAAGCACTGGGGAGTATAAGAGTAAAAATAACACGTACATTGAACGTAGAGTTTTGCACATATAATTGAGCAAACTCCCGTTTGAAAATTAGATCCAAATGGTGCACCTGAATCAGCTCATTCTTTTTCCCGTTGCACTATAACTAGGCACTTTCCCCCATGTAATATTCAAGAGCTGTTTTATAGCCTTCAACCTCTCCTTAATTTGTTCATGGGTTTCAAAGGTTATTGGATAGCAAATGAAGAAAATACTTGATTTCAATTAACAAGGGTATGTAGCTATCTGATCCTTTGGAGATATTCTTTCTTTTCTATCATACATGTGCTTTTCCACTGGCTTAAATCCTGAAAAAAACAGACACAAACTACTTTGGCAAACAGCTAATCTCTCAGAACCATGAAAACTTTACAGATTTTCTTTCTGCAGAATTCCATCATGTTTCTTTAATATTACACGTGTCACAAAGAAAAGAATTAAAGACATTTATCTTCCACAGTGCACTATTTGTATCTTTATATAATTTACAAATGAGAAAAGGTCATTTTGGGACAGGGCCAGCTCTACGTGCCGAATACACCGCCGCTGGAGAGAACAGGAACATCGGAGAGGTGCTTCTGCCGAATTGCCGCAGGGGCTGCTGCCGGAGCACCACCCCAAGAACAGCTGGATTGCCGCCCCTTCAGCAACGCCGCCCCAGGCACCAGCTTGCTTAGCTGGTGCCTAGAACCAGCCCTGTTTTGCCGGGAGGGGAATTCATCAACATTAGAGGTGAAAAAGACCTCTTAGATTAACAAACATACTCTCTTCCACCCTGGCAACCCCTTGTTTAAAATCCAGTGTGAACAAATAAAAGGGGAGGGTTGTTTCCTTGCCTCCCATGGAATATATTCCCTCTTTTAATACTGCTTACTTAATTAGCCTTGCCAGACATTATTTACCATTTGGCTCATCAAAAAGCTCCTGTAAAAGCTACTTTTTTTCCCCCTCCCCTTTTTGGAATGTAACACATTACACTGAGTATAAAGAATTTTAAAAAGTAAAATTCCAAAAGGAGGATACTCCTGGCATTGCTCTACAAATTCTTCATAGACCCACCATATTAAAGTACACAAGTTGAATACAGTGTTATACTATTATGATTCTTGGCATAATTTCAGGGACAAAGTGTAACTATTTCCAGCAAAGTCTTACCAGGTTCTTTGGTTATGCATCTAAGAAAGGATTTTTGTTTGAGTAGTGTTGCCCTTTCTTTCAACACCAATATTGTTATTCTATCGGGGGGAGCAGATAACGGGCTTGCAGGATAGCTTCCTAATGGAGGAGAAATTAGTGACACAGTCTGGGTATATTCCAAGTGTAATTTGCTTTATTTATAAATGTATCCCACTGTGGAAATGAGATGACCAAATAGTATGCAGGCCAGGAATCTCAGCCCAATACCAACCCCCAGTTCCCAAAGAGTAACTCTCCCTCAAAAATTTACTGCAATGAGAGCCCAAGTTAGACAGCAAACTCTTCTTCCTCTTGCACAACTCTCTCTCCAAGATGTCTTTAACACACAACCTTGAATAACCTAAAACTAACAAAAACACAGCATATTTTCCCAAGAGTCAAAATTTCCTCACACACAAACTGAGAAAAAATGACTTGGAAGGCTATATGGGGATGTCTTCCATAACAATAGCAAAACAAACAATCAAAAATAGATCTTTCAATTCATTACCCATCTTCCTTACAGGCATTTGTACCTCTGGTTATCATACAGAATTTTTCACAGGTTTTAGGGAATATATTTGTAGAAGTCCTTCATTAAAATATTGGCAATACGTTGCCACTTCTGTCCTGGAGCAATATATTAGTTGAAAGCTGAGCAGCTTTGGGGTGGATATAACTGTTAATGCTGGTACCTGGGATGCATTTACTCATTCTTGTGATATCTGATTTTTTTTAAAGGTTGCAACAGTAGATTTATTATTTTAGTTGAAGACAGCAGCCTTCACATGCATAAAGCAGGAACAAAGAGAAAGTTCACCTTCACCTTTAATCCCTTATTAATTGCTTTTGAGTAACACTGGCTATGGTTTTTCAAAGAATGGTAAAAACAGAATGAAATAATTTCACTAGACCTTAAAACATTTCCAAATTGTTATAACATGAGCATAGTTGCAGTTGTGCCTATATAAAGGTTGTGGATTTGTCACACTTGTGACAATGCATGAGATAAGATTGCTTTTCTTATACCAACATTTTCCACGTATATACTACTATGAGCCTGAGCTCAAACGTGCCCTAGTGCTTCATGCTATGTCAATACTTGGAACTAGGATTGTGATTCCCAGCTTGTCATAAATATAAAGGGAAGGGTAAACCCCTTTGAAATCCCTCCTGGCCAGGGGAAAGCTCCTCTCACCTGTAAAGGGTTAAGAAGCTAAAGGTAACCTCGCTGGCACCTGACCAAAATGACCAATGAGGAGACAAGATACTTTCAAAAGCTGGGAGGAGGGAGAGAAACAAAGGGGTCTTTGTGTCTGTCTGTATGCTGCTTTTGCCAGGGACAGAACAGGAATGGAGTCTTAGAACTTTTAGTAAGTAATCTAGCTAGGTATGGGTTAGATTATGATTTCTTTAAATGGCTGAGAAAAGAATTGTGCTGACTAGAATAACTATTTCTGTCTGTGTATCTTTTTTGTAACTTAAGGTTTTGCCTAGAGGGGTTCTCTATGTTTTTGAATCTAATTACCCTGTAAGATATCTACCATCTTGATTTTACAGGGGGGATTTCTTTATTTCTATTTACTTCTATTTTTTATTAAAAGTCTTCTTGTAAGAAAACTGAATGCTTTTTCATTGTTCTCAGATCCAAGGGTTTGGGTCTGTGGTCACCTATGCAAATTGGTGAGGCTTTTTATCCAACATTTCCCAGGAAAGGGGGGGTGCAAGTGTTGGGAGGATTGTTCATTGTTCTTAAGATCCAAGGGTCTGTAGTCACCTAGGCAAATTGGTGAGGCTTTTTACCAAACCTTGTCCAGGAAGTGGGGTGCAAGGTTTTGGGAAGTATTTTGGGGGGAAAGACGCGTCCAAACAGCTCTTCCCCAGTAACCAGTATTAGTTTGGTGGCGGTAGCGGCCAGTCCAAGGACAACGGGTGGAATATTTTGTACCTTGGGGAAGTTTTGACCTAAGCTGGTAAAGATAAGCTTAGGAGGTTTTTCATGCAGGTCCCCACATCTGTACCCTAGAGTTCAGAGTGGGGGAGGAACCTTGATACCCCCCCAAACTACTCTCCTGCTGGTAATAGCTTATCTAAAGTGATCACTCTCCTTACAATGTGTATGATAATCAAGGTGGGCCATTTCCAGCACAAATCCAGGTTTTCTCCCCCCCCACCCAACAAACCCACTCTCCTGTTGGTAATAGCTTATCTAAAGTGATCACTCTCCTTACCACATTGTAAGGAGAGTGATCACTTTAGATAAGCTATTACCAGCAGGAGAGTAGTTTGGGGGGGAGAGAAAACCTTTTGTAGTGATAAATACCCATTTTTTTCATGGTCTGTGTGTATAAAAACATTTCTATTTTCCACAGTATGCATCTGATGAAGTGAGCTGTAGCTCACAAAAGCTTATGCTCAAATAAATTGGTTAGTCTCTAAAGTGTCACAAGTACTCTTTTTCTTTTTGCGAATACAGACTAACACGGCTGTTACTCTGAAACCTGTAATTTTGTAATATATTGAAAATAATACCACTTGTTTAGATCTCTAAAAACTTCTAAAATAGATTTTCTGTAACATTCATGTCGTAGAATACATGATGTCATGGTAGAAAGTTGGAATTAGGTATTGGGGGTGAGATGCATAACTCATCTGTGATTTTGTCATATGTGAATAATGTGATCTTCTCAAACTCCTGTCAATGAAACATCTAAACCAGGAATCGACAAGCTTTGCGACACAGACCATCAGGGAAATCCGCTAACAGGCCGCGACGGTTTGTTTACCTGCAGCGTCCGCCGCTTCAGCCGATCGCAGGTCCCACTGGCTGCAGTTTGCTGTTCCAGGTGAATGGGGCCTGCATAAAGATGCATGGGCCAAGGATGTGCTGGCTGCCACTTCCCGCAGCCTCCATTGGCCTGGAGCGGTGAACTGCGGCCAGTGGGAGCTGCGATCGGCCGAACCTGCGGATGCTGCAGGTAAACAAACTGTCCTGGATTGCCAGCAGATTTCCCTGATGGGCCACGTGCCAAAGGTTGCCGATCCCAGCTCTAAACCATGCCGCATCTTCAGATTCAGTCCTCATAAAACACTATTGATCTGACACATGAGAAATAAACCAATTTATGATGGCTAAATCAGGGGCAGATATGGATAGCTGATGTTTATTTTGTCAGTTTATAATACCTTTTAAGAGGTGTAAATGCATACATGTATGTAAAATATTAGGGCTGTCAAATGATTAAAAAATTAATCATGATTAATCATGTGATTAATTGTGCTGTTAATAATAGAATACCATTTATTTAAATATTTTTGGATGTTTTCTACATTTTCAGATATACTGATTTCAATTATGACACAGCATACGTGTACAGTGCTCACTTTATATATATTTTTGATTACAAATATTTGCACTGTAAAAAACAAAAGATATAGTATTTTTCAATTCACCTAATAAAAGTACTGTAGTGCAATCTCTTTATCATGAAAATTGAACTTACAAATGTAGAATTCTGTACCAAAAAAAACCCGTATTCAAAAATATATTTTTTTAAACCTTTAGAGCCGACAAGTCCACTTAGTCGTACTTGAGCCAATCACTCAGACAACCAAGTTTGGTTGCAATATGCAGGAGATAATGCTGCCTGCTTCTTGTTCACAATGTCACCTGAAAGTGAGAACAGGCGTTTGCATGGCACTGTTATGGCTGGCGTTGCAAGATATTTACATGCCAGATGCGCTAAAGATTCATATGTCCCTTCATGCTTCAACCACCCTGATGATGGATTCTGCTTGATAATGATCCAAAGCAGAGCAGACTGACACATGTTCATTTTCATCATTTGAATTGGATGCCACCAGCAGAAGGTTGATTTTCTTTTTTGATGATTCAGGTTCTGTAGTTTCCGCATCTGCATGTTGCTCTTTTAAGACTTCTGAAGGCATGCTCCCCACCTCGCCCCTCTCAGATTTTGGATGGCACTTCAGATTCTTAAACCTTGGGTCGAGTGCTGTAGTTATTTTTAGAAATCTCACATTTTTACCTTCTTTGTGTTTTGTCAAATCTGCTGTGAAAGTGTTCTTAAAACGAACATGTGCTGGGTCATTATCTGAGACTGCTATAACATGAAATATATGGCAGAATGCGGGTAAAAAAGAACAAGAGACATACAATTCTCCCCCAAGGAGTTCAGCCACAAATTTAATTAATGCATTATTTTTTAAGCATCATCGGCATGGAAGCATGTCCTCTGCAATGGTGGCCAAAGCATGAAGGGGCATGAATGTTTAGCATATCTGGCACGTAAATACCTTGCAACACCGGCTACAAAAATGCCATGTAGATGCCTGTTCTAACTTTCAGGTGACATTGTAAATAAGAAGCAGGCAGCAGTATCTCCTGTAAATATAAACAAACTTGTTTGTCTTAGCAATTTGCTGAACAAAAAGTAGGACTGAGTGGACTTGTAGGCTCTAAAGTTTTACATTGTTTTGTTTTTTGAGTGCGGTTATGTAACAAAAAAATTTATATTAGTAAGTTACACTTTCACGATAAAGAGATTAATTTTTTAATCATGATTAATGTTTTGAGTTATTTGCATGAGTTAATTGTGATTAATTGACAGCCCTATAATATATATATACATCTAGGCTTGGAAGGATCAGATTTTTATCAATAATGTCAATTTCACTGTAGCCACACAATTGAACAAATATTATTTATATCGATAACAATTGTAATATACAGATAGACAAAGTAAGAAAAATGCTGATCAATAACTTATTGGAATTTGATTTCAGGACATTTACTTTGTATATTTTGAAATGTGATGTTAATTTATCTTTTAACAGCTAGAAAAGCTTTAAATATTTTAATCTCAAAAACTATTGTCACTAAATAATTATTTTTGGTTTCTCTCTCATAATTTCTCTTAACTATGAAAGCTGAAATGAATAAAAATAGAAGAAAATGCTGACAAACTGATATTATCTGTCAAAATGATATAAAAACTGAATTCTGTGAAGCCAATTATATCGGATTGTATTCCTCTAGTTCTATTCTGAGATGGCCCTTGTTAGGTCTCGATTCTGCAGACATTTCAACACAAGTAATTTGCTTAGGTCAGTCCATCTTGGGGGGAAAATGATACTTTATCAGCCACACTTCTAGCTGGGTTTTTCCTTGTTGCCAGGTGGTATAAAGAGCTGCAATTCCCTTACATTAGGTATAGGAGATAGGAGGGGCACACACATACAGTGAGGAGAGGGCATATCAGAGCTTCACTTCACCAGCGGCAGAAGTCAGAGCTGCCCAGAACCAGCTTCAGTTGCTGATGGGGCTAGGGATGGCCCTCGGAATGAGGGGACTGGAACCAACTTGTTGACATTGCCCCATCCTCCTGTGCCAAACAGAGCTCCAGCCTAGAAGAGAATAAAACCCTTTGAGTCTATTCCTGCCAACATGCACGTTAATCATGTGAATAGCCCTAGATGTGTAAAGTTACTCACATGCTAAGGGTTTGCAGGATCTGGGCTCCATTTCATAAATACAACTACGAAGCCTCACTCAGTTGTGGAAGAGCAGACAGCTATGTGAAGGCTCAAAGGGAATCTGTGTGTGTGTGCGTGTGTTTATACAATTGTCAATGCGCAGAAAAAGTACTCCAGCTGCTCTGCATCAAGTGACTATTATTTAGCCTACTGTCATTTTAACTGGTGACTGTGATTAAATGGAGCACATGGCTGATACAAATAACATTTATGATTCACATTTATTAAAATGATTCCATAAACCTTTTCTTCTCTCCAATCTAAGCCTGCTTTCGACTAGTCCTTGTGATGACTCTGAGGAGGAAGTTCATACCAATCGCATGACAGCATTCTGGAGAGTGACTTCTCTACACTTCCTGAGAACATGTCATTCCAAATCACTAAGGCCAGGTCTATACTAAAGAGTTAAGTTGACCCAGTTACATCACTCAGCCAACTTACCCTGGTGTAGACAATACTAGGCTGACAGAAGAATTCTTCCTTCAACCTAGTTACCTCCTCTCAGGATTAACTATAGAAATGGGAGAACCCCTCCCATCACTGTAGTGAGGGTCTACACTGATGCACTACAGCAGTGCAGCTGCAGTGTTACCTCTGTAGCCATTCAAGTGTAGGCATAGCCTAAGGAACAACACGGCTGTTGTTTTCTTTTTGTAAAATAGTAGACAACTTAACTGATGTGGTTTAGACTGTGTTTAATTTTCTGAGCTTGCAAAAAGGTGCTCACGTTAGTTGTGTTTGGAAATAAGGGCTAGATTCCCTATGTATATATAGGTGTGCATACCACACATGCATGCGTGTATGTAGGTCTGTATGTATATAAATCTGCACATTATTTCCTCCGTGAAAGCAGCAAGCTCGTTTGTCTTTTGTTTGAAAGAATGCACACTGCTTGCCTTTCTTACTTTAAAAAAAATAAACAACAAAACAAATTGTGTAAAATAAATACCCGTGAATTCAAAAGAACCAGTCATTAAAAAATAATGGCTAATAATTAATTATTAATTATGGTGAGGAAAGACTGTCTGCAGTTGCCTCCGGCTTGACAAGCTGTCATGAATACCTGCCAACGCTGCCAGGCTTACCAGGCTCCTGGGTAGTCACCATGTTAAACACAGAAAGTTAAATGACATTTCCAGGAACCTGGAGAGTAGCATTTGGACATAAAAATAAAAGTTTATCTTCCCCCTTTTTTTTTTCCCTATTTTTGGCAAAGGATAGAAAGATAATAGAAAATCTGTTTAACAGACAGTAAGTGGCACATTAACTGTGGAGCAGCTAATAGATTCTTACAACAGTGCCCCGAGAAAACAATTTGGAAAGCCAATAATCACAAAGGGATAAACTCCTTCCCTCATAAATATAACTTGTATAAATGTAAATGATAAAAAGTGATAGAAGACAAACAATAATAGAAATCATGGTGTATAGAATACTGTGTCGGTGTAGCCATTACTCCAGCCTCACATCTGGAGTATCATCTGCTGATCCACTATACCTGTTATGTGGTGGTTAGTGGTCACTGGCCCCATGCAAGCCTGGACCCAGTAGCCCTCCACTGGCCCCCTCCCAATGCTCCCTTCCCCTCTGGCACATTATGAGGCATTGATGCTTTTTGAACTTAGTTTTCACTCTACTCAAAGCCTGGCAACCAGGATCGGTGCTGATCCCCGAAGGTACCCCATTACTAAAGCATACCTTCCCCAGAACTCCACCCTCATGGGTACTCCAGTTTATATTTTAACCCTTTACAGACACATGACTGTTGAAGTAAGTAACCCATAGACTTTGCGGAGGACTTTTTAAAGCAATTATATTTTACTCAAAGACATAGCCCCAAAGAAGCATACTTAGTCAAAAAACAATAAACATCTGCATGCAATTCCGTCCCTTAGAGTCCTCATCATTCTTGAATGTTCTTTGTGTTTCAGTCAGTGCCTTCAGGTTCCCTCTCCTCACCCCGACTCCCATGACTCAGTCTTGTCATCATGGACTCTCTTCTAACTCCTGCAACAAGTTGTCCTTAGTGTGTTTAGACCCACCAGTCATAAGACTCCCTCTTAGCTCAGTGAGCATGTCCCTCTTTAACAGCAACTTCTAATACCTTCTATCTTTGTCCCTTCTTTTCTGCTGAGTCATTTCCATTGTTGCAACCCCACACCTTACAGGGAACCTGAGAAGAACTGATTTCTCTTAAGCTGCAGCCTTCTCATCATTCTTGCATGTAGCTCTTTGAATTGAAGATCAGTCAGTTAATGACTCTTATTTGTTCCTGTAGAATGTCCCTAGCTCAGGTCTGGGGGTATGTGACACAAACCCTAATATCAAATGGCTGATTCAGTATACAGTGAGACATTTTGTAAGGTTTACTTAGCTACATTTTCCAAACTGCCACACTAGGCTATTCTGCCTCTATACTGTCTGGAGATTTCCTCAACTGGGGAGATTCCTCAAGTCTGGTTAAGCTGGTTTACAAACCTCTTTTGTATTGCAAAATTCAAAATGGGTTAGCCCTGTCTTCTCTGTCAGACAAACAGTTTTCACCATTGGTTGATGAACATAGAGTGTGACAGCTGACAAGGATTGTCAACAGTGGGTCATTTTCCAAGTATCAGTGGACCTTAGACTATTGTGTGTGGAAGGAGCTAATCTGCAGTCTGCTGTTTCACTGGCTGTGAAAGATGATTGGTCTGGAATAAATACTTCTGGTTACAAGCCTTGTTTACACTAGGGATGAAATCCTGGTCCTATGAAAATAAATTGCAGTTTTGTCACTGACTTCAATAGGGCCAGATTTTCTCACTAGATATTAAAAAATGTGAAGGTAAAATGTCAAATACAAAGAATGCCACAGTAGGTATGGGTATTTTGTGAGTGCCATTGGGTCAAATAATAAACCGACACATCTTTTGATTTATTAACCTGTCTTGTAACTGAGCCAACTTCTGGCAAACTAAAAGTAGTATTCTAAATTATAAATTAACATGAGCTTCCCCCTATTAACAGCAAAACAACTTTTAGAAGACATTATGACACTTTATACAAAGGGAAAGTAATATGAGTGATTCTGGGAGTAAGCATACCGTATGCTATGGCATGTACAGGATTATAAAAAACATAAAGATGAAACAGTTAAATAAACAAAATAAAAACAAGTGCCAGGGTCCCAAAACACAATTTTCAGTTCAGCATACTGTAGATACTAGAAATAGTGCAAGAGGGAACTTTTTAAAAGTGCAAGAAAAATCTTAGAAGGAGCATATTCTCCAGAGGACTTTATGGGTACAGAGTAGCTGTATGTATTGTAATTGAAGAAATAGGAGCACTAAAAACAAACTAGCACTGCTTTTTTTTAAAATTTGTATTAAAGATGTCTTAATGGACTGGATAAAACTAGATATATGCTATACAATGTACAGTAACTCCTATATCCACAATATAATATACATGGCCAAATTCCGTTATGATTTACAATCTCTGGAACACAATTGGGATGCATCTGGATTGTACCATGTGTAGAATTTCCCCCTGCCCCTGAAACCTCCATGTGACCGCAGCATGTTTCAGGGCTAACATGAGGAAGGACATGCTCTCAGACAATTTTAGAAAAGCCCAGCCAGCTTGCAAAAAAGAAATTGAGAAGACAGAATTAACCTTTCCTTCCTTCCTTATGTGCAAGCATTTTCTTGTCATTTTTATTTATTATTCCTTTTTTAGTTGGTTATCATTTGCCTGGTCTTGTTTCATTTCTGATTATGTTTCTATTCTTCATTTTGGTTATTGACACATGATTCTTTGAGATGGGCACAGGTTCTCATTGTTAAAGCCCATCTGTTAGCAATTGTACATTTTCCCATTGCATTACAGAGTTTGGTGTAACATTTATTTCCCTACTTCTACAGGTTTTTCAACTTATCACAAGGGATCCACTCTCTGTGCTCGCTCCCTCCTCATAGATTTCCTCTTTCTTTCTCAATCCAGGTCAGAAGCTTTGAGAATTTGCCCTTGTCAGCTGCTGTGCTTTTATTTTATAGTTGCTGACCACACAGTCACTTGGGAGTTGTTGTTAAATCACTCCTCCCAGGGCCACTGAATCTGCATGTGCTATTATTAGAAAAGTCTGAAAGTACACAAAATGGATACCTATGATACAGAAAGCAGTCAAAATGGGCCCAAGTCCCATTTTGTGGGTACACAACTTCCTGGTGTTCATCACAGTTGCACATGCAAATTCTTTGCTACTGAAAATCAGGTATGCATCCTTCTTCCCACTCCTCTCAGTTTACTTGTATACAATTTCCATATGTAGCCTTCTGAAAAGACCTTCTTTTCCCCTGAAGGCTGTCATAGTCATGTCAAACAGAGGGTTATATTTCGGTGTCAGACACTGGAATGTGGGATTTATTAATCTCACATGAAAAATACTGCTAGCAACAATGTTTCTAAAAAGCAATCCTGTCCTCACTGCAGATTTTAAGTGTATAAAGATGGTTGGCTATTGTTGAGATAGAAATATAAATGGCACTGGGGCAATCCATTGCTGCCATGCATAGACATTTGCCAGCAGCAGTAACAGCGAATCTTGTGCTTTGTACTGCATAATGCATACCCTGTTTTCTGTGCGGACAGGGACATCCTGAAAATATCTCTCAACAAATTTCTACACTATCACTCTGTTGTGGCTGGCTGGACCTGCCAAATGAGATTACTTCTCTTGTTCTGTCTTTGTCTCACCTTCTGGCTGTTGTTCCTCTCCCCAGGTATTTCTGTTTGGCTCTTTGTTTCATGAGGAACTTTAGCAATAATTCTAGCAAATTAGACTACCAACAATTCTGTTCAACATGCGGTAAGGGTCTGACTAAAATCCACAAAAGAAAGGAAATTCAAGCCTACAGCAGGGCTTAAACCTACGTCTATTTCAGTTATTTATATATAAGCAATTATAGTAGTGCCCATGTGCTGTTCATAACTCACTCTATTATACCGTCCAGTAATCCCCCCCCACACACACACTTATATAGTCATGCATATTTTAGATGACACATTCCAAATCTGGTGTGTCAAGAGCAGCCGGTGGATAGGACACATGACATGCATTCAGGATATCTGAGTTCTATTTCCTTTTTTCACTACTGACTTAACATTGAGGAAGTCACTGATATTACGAAAAAGAATGAGGAGTACTTGTGGCACCTTAGAGATTAACACATTTATTTGGGCATAAGCTTTCGTGGACTAAAACCCACTTCATCAGATGCATGCAGTGGAAAATACGGTAGGAAGATATATATACACAGCGAACATGAAAATATGGGTGTTGCCATACCAACTCTAACAAGACTAATCAATTAAGGTGGGCTATTATGAGCAGGAGAAAAAAAGATTGTAGTGATAATTAGGATGGCCCATTTTAAACAGTTGACAAGAAGGTGTGAGTAACAGTAGACAAATCACTTAAGCTGTCTGTGTGTTAGTTTCCTCACATCCACAATGAAGATAACAATACTTACCTTTGAAAAGCAGTTTGAGATCTGTGGATGAAAATTACTATATTGCGTAACAATTTACAGTACTCAGAGTACTCCTCTGTGAAGTCTATGGGAGCACTCACATAAGGTACTACTCAGCATGAACAAAGATGGTAGGACTAGGTGCAATATAGAAGGAAAGTATGTTATAAAATGATAAAATATTATTTATTATTTATCATCCCACTAAAAGTGTGGCACACACTAAGGCAGAGGGAAATCATCAAAGAAGTGAAAGCTAAATCCAGAATGTTATGCAGCAATTTTGCCTGCAGTGCAGTGAATGGGGCAATATCAAATAGGTCTGCTGTGTGTTAGTGGGCAACACAGTGTGAAAAAGCATGGTTTATGCACTGATGGACATTTTGAAGGGCTTGGAAATGGAAAGAGGTATAATTTCCCAATGAAATGGGTGTGTTGCATATATATGGGAGATGCAGGATCCAAACCTGCTAGGAGCTGTAACACGTTTTACCCCAGGTTGCAGGAGAGTTGCTGAGCATGAAAAACATGAAAGCTGGTCAAACAATTAAAAACAGGGATACATTTTCCAGAAAATGGTTGGGAAAGATGTGTTCCATTTTTTCTACCAGCTCTAATTCTGATTCATTACCTCAACGTCTGAGGATACCCACTGTTCCCCAATCTCTAATACCCATTTTCCTTTTATAGAGGATGTGATTACTTTAATATGCGTATCCATCAATGATTGGGGCAAGGCTCATTGCAAGTCATTCTGGCCCCAATTCTGTCGCGCTTGCTCACAACCAATGATGCTTTACTTGGAGAGCTGTCCCATAAAAATCCACTTCAGATCAGTGTGATTCCTCTTGAAGTAAGGTATTACTCAGAGTTTAGTAAGGGTAGTAGAATCTGGCCCTGGAATAGCAAGAGATGAACTGGCCACTAGTGAAGAAGGGTAAGACCATTTCCACACTTATGTTCTTTACTGATTATTTTTGTTATTACTTTTTAATTCATATTATCACCCAGACAGTGATTTTAACCTTTCCTCCCTGGCACCATTGTTCTGGGCTCTGTTTGGCTCCTATGTCATTGTTCAATTTTGTTTTGTTGAGTTCATTTATGACATCCTTATGATATCCATAAGGTGATTTTCTGACCTTCTGTGTTACCATGGAATACAACTATGTTCAGGCAACTTTGAGACCTTATCTTCTCTTGACTATACTTGTAATTACTAGCTCCTTTTCCCTCCATTTATAACCCCCAGCTTAAATTGTGGCTTAAATTGTGCTACTCAGCTTCTGGATGCTAACAGACAGCACATTTTCCCCCTGTGCAACATATGGTGCATTTCAAGTAACTGTACAATATTCTGAGCACTGGAGGAGATAGGGCCTCTGATTAGAAAAAATCCTCCCCTGTTTGTTTGAGAATATTTGAGTCCTTTGGATACAAGATTACACCAGAGCAGACTCAATCCCATATTGATATGGTAACTACAGTTAACTCCTCAAATGCACAGGTTGTTTCACCTTTTGGGGTTACACTCATGGCTTTCAATTCAGGCCCAACTCCTTAGTAAATTAGCTCCCTTTTCAGCTTTGTGCTAAACTGTGCTAAATTTACTCGTAGTCAGTGTGAATATATATTTACATATTTGATGCTATGGAGCTGTGGAGATTTTCTTTACAAAATGGCACCACAGATCCAGTAGTTCCCTTCAACTCATTAGATTAGTTGGAATTTCTTATTTCTTTTGTGCCACTAGTATTAAAGCTGAGACCACCGACCCCCCCCCCCCCACACACACACTTTTCTAGAAATAAAGGTCAGCGACTTAGAGTGAACACAAATGTTTTTTGGTCTATCAGGGCCATTGTCACTGACCAAAGGATTCTGTCTAACAGCACTATGGAGAAGCTTATCTTCATAAAAATGAACGAAGTCTCCCACACTATGCCTTGGGGGCAGCCCTAAAGACTTAAGCAATCCACATGTTAAGGTCAGGAGATAAGAGGAAGTGCAAAAAAGTCAGAAAAAATTATTTGCCCATAGTCATGGAAATCACAGAAGAGGTAACTTTTCTTTTTAAGTGAAATAAAACGCTGTTAGTCTAAACATGTTTTTACTGATTTCAGGTTTTTTTTGTTCGGCTCACTTTTGTTCAGCGATTCACTTCATTTTTAATGGTTCACTGAGTTGGGACAAAGTAAAATGTACAATAACTATGCTTTATGTGTTTTCTTGTGTTGGGATGAATTTGGTGAAATGTATTGCTTTCGAAAGGAATTGATAGGCACTAATAGCCCTGGCTAAAGGCGAGTAGACAGGGAGAAGGAGCTACACAGGTTTCGGCAAGTAGCTCTGTCAATGTAGCTCAATTACTTGCAGTCCACCCTGCTCTTGCCATCCAAAATGTGCTGTGAGAAATGTAAGCGGTCAATTTCTGATTGCTAATCTGCCAAATATAATTTGAAACCTGAAATCACCCAGCAACCAGCCTTCAGACGTGAGATCATTATGGGTCTAGTACACCCAACGATAGAACTGAATGCTTGTGTTTGGTGACACTACTGAATTCATTTAAAACAACGAGGAGTACGGTGGCACCTTAAAGACTAACAAGTTATTTATTTATTTATTTATAACAGATGACTCCATGCATCTGAAGAAGTGGGGTTTTTACCCACGAAAGCTTATGCCCAAATAAATCTGTTAGTCTTTTAGGTGCCACCGTGCTCCTCATTGTTTTTGTGGATACAGACTAACACGGCTAGCCCTCTGATACTTGAATTCAGTTGCACCTGCATTTGTGGTTTTCTCATTTCTAAGTTGAACATCTGCAATATCTGCATCAGATCAAGTCATAAACTGGCTGATACAAGTCATAAACTGGCTGATATGTTTTTATGGGTGAAAATTCTTCACAGTAAACATTCTCGTCTAGTTGACTGAAGGAGAAGAAAACCAGATCACATTGTTATTTTCAGGTTAGCATAGAACAGGCATTAACAGCTCAATTCATGTATATACTAAGCAATGATGTGAAAAATAAGACAAAATATTGGGAGGGATATACTTCTACTGAACCAATATCTTCTTATGCCAATGGCTGAACTGATAAAAATCTTTTGAAAGGGTCATTAGTAGCACTAGCTGAAGCACTAGCTACGGCCATCTCATTACTGAAATATTGCAAGCTCCTTGACAACAGAATGTCCCTCAGTTTCCCAATTGGTGAAAATTGGCTGACTGTGCCAGTTGTGGATCATTGTCTCTGGAATCACAGTGGCACTGTAGTTGCATTTTATTTAGATGTTTCTGTCTTAATTGAGTATTTAGTTTTGCAGCAGCAAAACTCTGTAAAATGAAGAGGGGAAATGTAGTGAGGTGTGTGGGGGGGCAAGGGGGATTAATTAAGGTCAGACATTCTTTGCATTTCTTTTTTCGTCACTTTTCTTGGCAGTTTACTTTGTCAAAATGGGCACTTAACTTAGAGAGGGCCCAAACATCCATCTTTTGTGCGGAGCGCAAAGGGGTAACAGTCATTTTGAGTGAAAGAAAAGTAGTCAAATTTACACACACAAAAACAATATTACCATGCTGGTGCAGTGCACAGAGCAGGGAAAGTTGCACAGTGTGCTGGATGTGCATATCTACAAAAAAGAGGGCATGCCACATAAACAGAGAAAACGTGACCCAGGGAAAATGGCCTTTCCTTTCTTTGCTGCCCCCCAACCCCTGACACGCACATTAAAAATCTAAGCAGAAATAGGGAATGCTACTGCTGCCCTAGACAAATTAAACCCTACCTCCTTGTTGTGTATTCAAATATGGCCAACATTGGATGGGATTTCAGAGAAAGATGCTTCATTTGTCTGCCCACAATGCTAATCTTAGGTAAGGTAGAGAAAGGGAGTATTCCATGGGCTACTGAAGGACTGGAAGCAAATCATAAGACTGCACTGTCAGAAGAAAAAGTTGATCACCTGATATAAGGCAAAGAGGCTCCTTTAGGGTCAGGAAGGGCACAGGAGGTAAATGATGGTATGCTGGATCAAGTTCAGTCCAAGAGAAGTGATGTTAGAAAGAAGGGAGTAACACTAAGTGAGCTGTCAATAGATGAAGTTTTCCATTTATCAGAAACAGCAAAACAAAGATATCAAAGTGTGTGAAATCTGAGAGCCATGTTATCACTGATGGGCAAGCAGATTGACATAGTGAGTAAGAATACTTTTCTCCATCTTCAGCTAACCAGAAGAGCTCTCAGAAGAGGACCTAGTCACATTTGTCTCCTCAGGTGTAGACTACTTGTACTCACTCTGATGTGGGGTGAACATAATCATCACAAAAAGGCTGCAGTTGGTGCAACATGTAGCAGTGTACCTGAGATGAGAACACAAGGTTATTAGGGAAGGATAGAAGAGGGAGATCTGAGGAGGTACTTGGAACGGACACTTTTGTCCTTAACAACAGCCTTATTGACAGGGGAAGACAGATTGCTTCTTTTGGCCTAGGGGAAAGCGGTGAAGGGATCTGAGGCTCTTCCCTTCCTCTGAGTGGGGAAGCTCCAGTAATCTTTCTCATAAGTGTGTACATTCTAAAGCTTCTCTTTGCTTCAGTGAAAGCACAGCTGCCACATGGGAAAATTATTCTCCAAATAAGATAAAGGTCAGCTTTCGTTATATATAAAGAGGTGAGGTCATTGGGTCCAATTTGAAAATGTGGATGTTTAAACATAGTCACCTAAATATCCATTATGGCCACTTAAATTACCACTTAGGTGTCTAAAATGGTTGTTTAGGTGACTGAATATAGATTTAGATGCCTAACTTGAAGCACCAAGTTGTCAAACTTCAGCATGTGTATTAGAAATAATTTTCAGATTCTTGGACAAACTCCTGAACATATTAGAAATGTCAGCATCTTTAGTGATTGTAGATAGCTGTTAAACTCTCTCGTGTCTAAACATACACATCCATGCTCATCATGAATTTCATCTGTTGTCTTTTTTGACAGAAATAGGTCATAAAGTTTAGTACTGGTAGCAAATTGAAAGATGATAACCCCAAAAGCACAGGAAATAGGACAGACATGAATGCAAGTAAATGCACGTATATGGCTGATTGAAAAAAAACTGCTCTTGGAAATCAAAAAGAAGATAAATAGAACTGGAAAAGTACAGCCTCAGTGTAGCATTTTCTTGCAACTTTAGCCTTTCTTCCTCAAAGCTATTGTTTGTGACTGTACCATAGATTAGCAGGTTCACTTGCTGCTCCATCAATGAGTTTTTTGGTGGTAGAAGTGCAACTTGCTGATGGCCACGTCAGTCAGAATCACCTAACTAAGTAGGTGGTTTGTTTTTTTGCAGCCCTTTGATAGATGCTTGTATCACTACCATTTTCTGAGTACTAGTGCGATGTCCAAGATGTGTTTTGCAAATGTATAGTATGGAATAATGAATTGAAAATACACTAAGACAGCAGGTTTTTTTTAATAATGAATTCAGAGTTGTCAATTGTAAAATAAGCACAAAACCATACACATAAATATTATTGTATTGGTCTCCATTGTTTCTGTTGTATTTTGAAAATATTTTATTTTGTCAAGTGACTGTGCTCTTACATTCCAAATGTCCTAATTACGCAATAGTTTAGCTAGATCAAAAGGAAGCATTCACAGTTTTCACATCCTTATGAGGTCTCTGGAAAGGAAGTGTATTGGGGGTGTGTGAGGACTACACCACATTTCCTGGTCTCTATATCATGTTTGGAGTCCTACTTTATTTAAGGTTTTTTTCCCGTTTAGGCAAGGCTGTTGAAAGCACTAACAGGCATGGCGTATGCTCAGGCCTGATACTCCAGTCAGGGCGAATTGATCCGAAAAATGGTTCATCCAGGGCAGAGTTGGTGCTGATGCTTCCTGCGGAGGCACATCTTTATAATCCATATACTAACAGGGATGGAGAAGGAGGATAAAGCCTCACTGAACCTTAACCATACAAGCCTCTCAGCAGCTCTTTCTGTGGTTGGGCCCTGACCAGTGTGGAAACAAGTCGCTAGCTAGTAATTCATTTGTTTGTAACTCTTATTTTCAGTTTATTTGTTTATCTTTTCTTGCTCCAGACCTGTGAGCTGTACTCAAGCTTTGGGGAGAGCAGAACAAACCATGGAGCTGCTGCTTCCCTCTGCTTTTGGAGGTCTTTTTCACCCCTTGTCTATCAATTGATGCCTCCATCTCTTGTAGCAAAGGAGATCATCAGGCCCAAGTGCTATAAGTGATTCTTACTTCTTCCTAGTGAGCCTGTACCTTCCTTTTTTAAGCTTTGGGAGTGTGCGGGAGATTGTTGTACTGTGCAAACTGAAGGAGGACTGCCTGGACCTGATGACTGAATATGTAAGTAATGTAGAACAATGTATTGAGCAGAATCAGGATTAAGCTCCATGGAAGCAGAGTTAGGAAAACCCACCAGAGGATCCATAGCAAAATCCACAGACAATGAATGCTGACAGGAATTAAACCCTTAATTACATTACAAATATTTAATTTTGGAAGTAGGATTATTCATGTGTTATGTTCAATTGCTGACAGCTGCCCAGCATTCATGAGTCTGACTAATTTTGTTTCCTTATATCTATATGAAGAGAATGAGCTATGCAGAAATAATTTACAATTGCCATGGATGTTAGCAGAGCACAGAGAAATTGCCCACCAATGTTTCTGGTGCCACCTTATCTTTGTGTTTTCAGAGTTCCTGAACAAAGGAAGACTACACTACATTCTTTCTCATTCATTTTGAGAGACTGAAGTGTCATTTTGAAGATCACTTCTTTTTTATGAGCTTTACTTAATTTCAATGAAGATATTTGGTGTTCCAAAAATACAGTTAGCTCAGCATCTTGACTGCCTCTAGCTTTTATTGCAGACAGATTTATCACTGCTTACATCTGTGTACTATTTGTGTACTATTTCCAAGATATGGTGCAATAGCACTTTGTACACTGTTCATATCAGCAAAAAGAAAAGGAGGACTTGTGGCACCTTAGAGACTAACCAATTTATTTGAGCATCAGCTTTCGTGAGCTACAGCTCACTTCATCGGATGCATATTATGGAAAGTGTAGAAGATCTTTTTATATACACACAAAGCATGAAAAAATACCTCCTCCCACCCCACTGTCCTGCTGGTAATAGCTTATCTAAAGTGATCACTCTCCTTACAATGTGTATGATAATCAAGTTGGGCCATTTCCAGCACAAATCCAGGTTTTCTCACCCCCCCCCCACACACACACACAAACTCGCTCTCCTGCTGGTAATAGCTTATCTAAAGTGACCACTCTCCTTACTCTCAGTGAGTTTGCCTGTGTGTGGGGGGTGGGGGGGTGAGAAAACCTGGATTTGCACTGGAAATGGCCCACCTTGATTATCATACACATTGTAAGGAGAGTGGTCACTTTAGATAAGTTATTACCAGCAGGAGAGTGAGTTTGCGTGTGGGGGTGGGTGGGGGGGGTGAGAAAACCTGGATTTGCACTGGAAATGGCCCACCTTGATTATCATACACATTGTAAGGAGAGTGGTCACTTTAGATAAGCTATTACCAGCAGGAGAGTGGGGTGGGAGGAGGTATTTTTTCATGCTTTGTGTGTGTATAAAAAGATCTTCTACACTTTCCATAATATGCATCCGATGAAGTGAGCTGTAGCTCACGAAAGCTGATGCTCAAATAAATTGGTTAGTCTCTAAGATGCCACAAGTACTCCTTTTCTTTTTTGTGAATACAGACTAACACGGCTGTTACTCTGAAACCTGTTCATATCAGGAAGTTGATGTGTGAAAAAGCATGTTTTTGTGGTTAAGGCATGGAGTTGGTCAGTTAGGAGATGCAAGTTTGTTCTTGATTTTGTCACAGGTTCACTTGGCTAAGGCAGGTTTCAGAGTAACAGCCGTGTTAGTTTGTATTCGCAAAAAGAAAAGGAGGACTTGTGGCACCTTAGAGACTAACCAATTTATTTGAGCATAAGCTTTCGTGAGCTACAGCTCACTTCATTGGATGAACTGAGCTGTAGCTCACGAAAGCTTATGCTCAAATAAATTGGTTAGTCTCTAAGGTGCCACCAGTACTCCTTTTCTTTTTGGCTAAGGCACTGACCCTTTCTGTGATACAGTTAGCTTGCTGGTAACCAGACCCCTGATAAGGCTATGAAAACAGTGATTGCTTCCTTTTGATCTAGCTAAACTATTGCTTAATTAAGAAATTTGGAATGGAAGAGTATAGCTACCTTACTGGTAAAATGAAGATAATGATCCTTGCTTGTGCATATATAAGTGTATTGTAAGACCAAATGCATTTGTAACATTAGTGTTTGTTTTTTAACATCTTTTTTTTAAAAAAAACATGTATATATATATATATATATATATATATATATATATATATATATATATATATATATATATATAGGATTGGTTGAACATTTTCTGTCAGAACTGTTTTTGATGGAAAATTGGGTTTTTGACAAACCAATTTTTCCCAAAGTCTCTGCTTTCTACAGAAAATTTCAATATTTTGTTGGAAAACTTAATGAAAACTGAAATGTTTCTGCTCTTTGGTTGACAATATTTTAGTTTTCAGACAAACATTTCAATTTTCAATATTTCACTGAAAAGCTGAAATTTCCCACGGGGAAAAAACAAAAACAAAACCAACTCAGCCCACCCCCACCATTTTCCAACCACCTCTTTATTTAAATACAAACACATAGAACTTTAATTAACACTCTCTGTGAATATACACACACACTTAAAATGTTTATTCAAAGTCATTGTTGTGAATTGGATGTATCTTTTAAAAAGTCCCCATTTTCTCCAGGAATGTTCCAAAACATTACAGCCTATTATCATTATTATGATAGCCCATTGGATCATTATTATGTAGAATTCTGGATTATTTCTATAAAGCATATTGAATATAGTTGGTTGAACAGATATTTTGATTCACTGCTAATTTTGAAAAAAAATATTTTAAGTTGAACAAAGAGCAATATTTATTTATTTATTTATTTATTTATTTTGCAATTTCTCTGAATCCAGATCCAAAAGTGGAAGAAAATTGTTTCAGGTCACACGAACAGTTTTTGTTCAAACTAAAACAAAACATTTTATTTTGGCTTTGAGTATTTGTTAACCTTATTGAAAAATGAAAAGGTTTTGCTTTGGTAAAAGTTGAAACCAAATGCTTCATTCCCCTCTATGAAAAAAAGAAAAGAAACATTTGTTGAAATGGACATGAATCTCTGAAACATTCCAGTGTAAATGAATCTGCAATTCTGCCTAATTTCTCCTGGCTCCAATATCAATTACTGGCATGTATAATTTAGAGGTGATGTGCATCATTTTAGCAAGCTCATGTTACAATGAAACATCTAATACATCCTTTGACACTGAAGCCATAATGTGACTAAACCATTTTGCCTTCCAACATTAAAGACCCCATTCTGCATTCAAGGTCAGCAAATCTCTCCTTAACTTAAATGAAGTTGACTTCAGATTTAGTATACAAGGATTGAAGTAACATACATGAACAGAATCTACTTGATTTATAATGGTTTGAGTCAGAAGCTTGTTGGAATGCCAGAGGATTGCTTTATTTATTTCAATTTCTAATTATAAAATTATTATTCATACCAGGTCTAGGACTATTATGTTAGGTTGATATGATATCTTTGGAGTACTAAAATGTTGAATTTAAGGAAAGATTAAATTTGTCTGGATCAAACAGAAAATTAAAGTCTACAGTACCATAGCAGATTTATATAAACTGCCACCCTCATGCTTTTTAAACTTTGTACAACATTGATCCCATGGGAATGTAAAACAGATCATTAAGGACTAGAAACTGACTGGCAGTTAATGTTTTCAAAGCTTGCTGCTTTGCTATGGAAATTGGGAGTTTCAAATTTCTTATGAATGTATTTGAATTTTTACTCATTGTTTGTCTTTGTCAGGCACTTCTGTTGGAAAAGTACTTGCAAAAATATCAAGGGTATTATAATCTATTTTTCTAGCATAGCCCATATGATTATATATTGCTTCATAAATTAAATAGTAGTTTTACTTCTTGTTTGGGGGTCTATTTTTGGCAGAAGAATATGTGGTCTACTCATTTTCAATATAATTTACATTCACTGCTGGAAGGCTACAAGCTTGCTTGGTGCCACATGATGTTGTGAATGAGACAAAAAGAACACCGTTAGAGAAATGTGAAATAATTAGCACATTAACACTTGGCCACTACGGAATTTCTTTTGGTCATAATAATGAGGAGATTTGTGCCATCAAAAGTTGCTGTGAAAATGGTGACAATTAAGTATCTTCAAAAATTACCATTGCCTTGGGCAAATTTGTCAAATTTTTGCTATGTTTCAGCATTGAACTGTTTTGTTTTGGTTTTTTTAGCCAAGAAAAGTGTTGACAGAAAGGGTGATGATTTACCTTTTAACCACAGTTGGAAATTCCTGTATAAACCTGAGGATATATTGATAGCTTCACGTAATTTTATTTATCTGGGAAATCCTTGTTCTTAAAGCTGAGACCAGAAAAACTTTAAACATCAACAAAGCTCTAGTGAAGGAAACAGGAAATCAGACACCCTGGTTTGCAACCTAGAATGAAAGCAATAAATGCGTGGGTAGACTTGAGGTGGAAACCCTGCAAGCTTGACAGGAATCCAGTTTTTCTAGTGTAAGTCTTCCACTGCATTTTCTTGACCCTAATACTAACAAGCTGGACTCAAGACTCTATATACTGTTCTGGTGGACATCAGGAAAAAAACACCAAGGCAGAAATCATGAAAGTAGAAACCCCTAACAAGAGTAGGATTCTTTGTCCACTCCAGTTACCAGAGAGGACCAGCATGTGTTGTAGGGAACTTACTAAACGCGGGGACATCCTGGCCAGTGAGTTTTCTCTAGTTGTTGCTTAAAGCATGACTCTTTTTGTATATGTTGTCATGCTACATGTGTCAGAAGTGAATCAATTCCTCTCTCTAAAGGAGTAAAGGAAAGAAAAGAGACCCTTAGATTGCCAGAGTTGTGAATGAGGGAGGAAAGTGGAAAATCAGGGAGAAGACCTATGAAAGCTTCAGCAGGAAGAGGCACAGCCCTGTCTCAGCACCATTGTGGAGACAATGGCGTAAACGGGAATACTAAAGAAGCTGGATTTTAGCAATGCAGGAAGCTGGACACTATTTCACTAGGAGGGTGGTGAAGCATTGGAATGGGTTACCTAGGGAGGTGGTGGAATCTCCTTCCTTAGAAGTTTTTAAGGCCCAGCTTGACAAAGCCCTGGCTGGGATGATTTAGTTGGTGTTGATCCTGCTTTGAGCAGGGGATTGGACTAGATGACCTTCTGAAGTCTCTTCCAACCCTAATAGTCTATGATTCTATGATTCTATGGATCCATGGATCTGAGCTATTCCAGACGGCTTCTGTTTTAATTCAGAAAGCTCAAGAATACCAGGTAAATGACCTGATATTAGTCATGTGTGTGATGCTTCCAGGGGGCGCCCAGCATTGTGAGGAACCTTGCCACCACCTGCCCTCAGTGAGAGGAAGGCTTGTTTGTGCCTTCTGTGGATAAGCTACCTGAAACCACCAGTTTCAGAACTACCAGAAACACAAGCACTGCCTTCTAAGCCTTCACAGGCCTCGCTCTGCCTGGACAGGTAACGATAGGCACACAGAGCAACCCCTGAGTCCTTGGAGAGTTTGTTGTAGTGTCCAGCCCTTATTCACTGAACACTCACAGAATTACCAGGCCTGCTGTTCCCAAAAGAACAGTACACACCAGTTTATTAGTTATACCTTGGAACACAACTCTCAGATATATTTATAGAGAAAACAAAAATAAATTTATTGTCAAAGAACAGAGATTCAGGAGATAGTGAATAATAATATTGGAAACAAATGTTTACAAATAAAACAAAATCATCACCTGCTTTCTAGAGACTAAATTTGGTTAACCAGGCATTCCCCTATCTGCTGCAAGAAATCGTAACTCAAATTCTTTCCCCAGCATTTTCAATCAGTTGTTTGAGACCCCTTCTCATAAGATTAACCCTGCTGATAGCTTGTTCTCACAGACTGAAGGAATAACTAGGGGTTCATCTGTATGCAATTTATATCTTCCAAAGTTCATTGTATTACCCCTAAACAGAATATTCCCTGCTGTTTACCTCTTCCTGTTAATTTCCTCTCTTTGGAGATTTCACAATCACTCATTAGCATTTGGTTCAGAAATCTGAGGGGAAATTTACTTAATTTTCATTAAAAAGCAGCCTGATTTTTGTTTTACCTGAAAGAAAACCTCTTTTTAACCTTTGCTGATGATCAGGCCCCAGATACAGACCTTAAGAACATTATTTTCAGTATAGATACGTAACTCCTTACACAACATCTATACATGTGTTTTGCAATGATATTGATGACCAGTCTGACATGGGCTCTTATTAGAGACCTTACATGATCCCTTTTGGTGAACTAGAATGTAAATACCAGACTCAGGGGATTCTTGAAACACTTATGCACCTCTTACACTTGCTGGCATTAGGAGGTCCCTAGTCAGAACATCTTCCATTGGCACAGCAGGGTCAGCCATCGGCTGATCCATTGGCATGGTCTCAGAACCCTCTTGCCTGGTTAAAACATAAGCTACTACATTTTATTTACCCTTAATGTGTACAATTTCCGTGCTACATTCTTTGAGGGCAATGCTTCAATGTAGCAGTTTGAATTTGGTATCTTTTGTCCTGTGCAGCCATACCAATGGAAAGTGGTTTTAGGAATTTTCTGTTAAATAGATAAGGTCTTAGCTGCTTGATTGCCCACACAAATGCATAACATTCTTTTACTATGACCAAATAGTTCAGTTCAGTGATCTCAGTTTTATTTTTTTAACATAAGTAAGCAATGCATTGCTTCTTGTTATTTTCCCCTATTTGTATCAGTTCTGCTCCTAGGCCTGTGTCCGGTGCATCAGTGCACAGTTCAAAGATTTGTCTAAGTTTGGACTGGCCAGAACAGGATTTCCTGACAGAATTTTCTTTATCTCAAAGTCTTTCTGACAAGCTGCCATCCACCCTACCTTATATGGTTTTGTCTATGATAGCAGGCACAATGTTACTGAATTTTCAGAGTAACAGCCGTGTTAGTCTGTATTCGCAAAAAGAAAAGGAGTACTTGTGGCACCTTAGAGACTAACCAGTTTATTTGAGCATAAGCTTTCGTGAGCTACAGCTCACTTCATCGGATGCAACTAAATGTTACTGAAACCATTTACAAACTGGTGGTAATAGTTAACCAAGCCTATAAAAAAACAACAACTGGATTTTCACTTTAGTCTGGAGTATAAGCAAGTTAACAATGGATAGGGAGGTGGAGAGATTCCTCTCAATCCCCCAAAGTCAGTGGTTCTCAAACTAGGGCTGCCGCTTGTTCAGGGAAAACCCCTGGTGGGCTGGGCCAATTTGTTTACCTGCTGTGTCCGCAGGTTCAGTCGATCGTGGCTCTCACTGGCCATGGTTCACCGCTCCAGGCCAATGGGGCCTGCAGGAAGGGCGGCCAACACATTCCTCAGCCTGCGCCGCTTCCCGGGCCCCCATTAGCCTGTAGTGGCGAACCGTGGCCAGTGGGAGCTGTGATCAGCCGAATCTGCAGACGCGACAGGTAAACAAACCGGCCCAGCCCACCAGGGGCTTTCACTGAACAAGCAGTGGCCCTAGCTTGAGAACCACTGCTCTAGGGGCTGCTTAGAACATGTCACTTCGTGTTTGTCCTCACACTATTTAGTTCTGCCCTCCCCATAATTCCTGAAGTCATTTCCCCTAACCAGGAAGAAAGAAACAGAGTGGATCTGGGTTAACAATAATTTAAGTGGGGTTAGCATCTCCAGTACGTATTATTGGTTCATGCAGTTTCTCTCCTACCCCACCATTGGAATTCCTTATACACAGCCAGAACTTGGACATAGCCAGTGTCATAAATATAAAGGGAAGGGTAACCACCTTTCTGTATACAGTGCTATAAAATCCCTCCTGGCCAGAGTCAAAGTCCTTTTACCTGTAAAGGGTTAAGAAGCTCAGATAACCTGGCTGGCACCTGACCCAAAATGATCAATGAGGGGACAAGATATTTTCAAATCTGGAATGGGGGAAAAGGCTTTTATCTGTCTGTGTGATACCTTTGCCGGGAACAGATCAAGGATGCAAGCCCTCCAACTCCTGTAAAGTTAGTAAGTAATTTAGCTAGAAAATGCGTTAGGTTTTCTTTGTTTTGGCTTGTGAAATTTGCTGTGCTGGAGGAAATGTGTATTCCTGTTTTTGTGTCTTTTTGTAACTTAAGGATTTGCCTAGAGGGATTCTCTATGATTTGAATCTGACTGCCTGAAAGATTATGTTCCATTCTGATCTTATAGAGTTGTTCTCTTATCTTTTTTTGTTCTTCTAATAAAGTTCTGATTTTTAAGAATCTGATTGGGTTTTTTGGGTCTTAAAAATTCAAGGCTGCTTTGTGCTCATCTTGTTTATTCTCAAGCCTCCCCAGGAAAGGGGGTGTAAGGGCTTGGAGGGATATTTTGGGGAAATAGGAATTCCAAATGGTCCTTTCCCTGCCCTGTTCTTTGTCTAAATCACTTGGTGGTGGCAGCATACTGTTCAAAGACAAGACAAAATTTGTGCCTTGGGAAAGTTTTTAACCTAAGCTGGTAAAAATAAACTTAGGGGGTCTTTCATGTGGGTCCCCACATCTGTACCCTAGGATTCAGAGTGGGGAGGTAACCCTGACAGCCAGTATGTATCCATACACCATACTGGCACTTCACTAATGCTACTATCTTGTTTGCTAGAATCTCAGCCTATTTATTTATTTTAGAGTCAGTATCTGGTGGTTATGGTTGTGGGAAAATAACAGAAAATGTGAACCAAGGACTGGTCTACACTTAAATATTAGATCAACCTAACTGTGTTACTCCAGGCTATTAATAATTTGGTGCCTTGAGCATTTTCGTTAGGTTGACCTAACCCTCTGGGGTAGATGCAGCTTGAAGAATTCTTCTGTTGGCCTAGCTGACACCTTGGAAATGTGGATTAACTCTATCTACAGAAAAACACATTTTATCAATGTAGGAAACATATATGCTATTGCTCTACAATGGCACAACTGCAGCACCGTAGCTGTACTGCTGTGGGGGCTGTACTGTAGAGGTACCTTGATTGTAACATATACAGAGCTGAGACTTTAGAGAGCCTGGAACAATTGCTCTGAGAGATACAAACTGCTCCATTCATCCAGCGTTAACTCAAATGCCCAGTGATGATAGTCAACCGCATTGAAACTTTAAATTATTTCACCCTTCCTGTAAAAAGTAGAGGTAGAATCATAGATTTACACTAGTTTCAGAGTAGCAGCCATGTTAGTCTGTATCCGCAAAAAGAAAAGGAGGACTTGTGGCACCTTAGCGACTAACACATTTATTTGAGCATAAGCTTTTGTGAGCTACAGCTCACTTCATCGGATGCATCCAATGAAGTGAGCTGTAGCTCACGAAAGCTTATGCTCAAATAAATTGGTTAGTCTCTAAGGTGCCACAAGTACTCCTTTTCTTTTTACTATTTACTATGTGTGTCATCTCACTGCAGTGCTACATTTTTCCCCTGATAGAGATGGAGCCAAGCCCAAGGAGCTTAGCAGAACCTATAGGCATATTTAAGTCCCACTCAAGGGGAGCCAAGCTAATGGAACTCATTTGATCCAAGTGGCACACATAATTATAGTGTTACTCCTTTGGATTCAATCAGCTGGCCAAAATTTGGAGTCTTGTAGGTTGTTCCATTAAGGAGAAGAAATAGGTGACAGGTATTTCTTTGATGCAGTTTTGTTTATTTACAAAGAATGTACAATGCCCTGTGTCTCTGAATACAAAAGGAATAAAATAGCAGGAAACATCTTCATTTGTTTAGAGCACCAAGAGCACTCCTTTTATCTCAAAAACCTCTCCTTAGGTTCATACACCATTCTTTCAGCTGTTCCTTCAGGCTGACTGTCTTGCTCTCTGGTTCTCTGTGTTCTGCCTAAAAACTTACTTTTATAAACAATACTCAGCAAAAACCCTGTGCCCACTTCCTGGGGAGGGTCCTATACTCCTTTTGTTTTAGGTGGGGGCTGGTGATTAATTCACTTTTACATATATATTAATTGAAGGGTACATTCACGCCCATCAGTCTCTGTGTGGTTTGTAATCCATGCAGTTACCAGTATGTCTCAGCATAACAATATTTTTAATATCTGCACATCCTACTGAGAGCAGAATCTCATTTGGTTCCTCTTATGGGTGGAGCTTGGAAGAGTACAACCCTCTTTTTTCCCTCAACCTGCCTCTGTCTATAAGTATTTTCCCATCTATAAGCTGGTTAATTTTTGGACCGTAAAGACTGAGTGTATTTGTAACTGAGTACTCAGTAGTCATAAAATGTGTAGGGAGAGAGTCTATGACTAAACTTGCTGTTTGTGGGGTGACAATGATTTTTGTTGTGATTTATTACTAGTGTATTTTAATAGAGATTTTTATTCTGACTTATTTAAAATAATTTTCTATTTTCAGTTTTGGATCCTTTGTCAAAAACACATTCTGAACCTGCTTTGTGTGTCTACTTCCCACATTCTGTATGCATATTATTAGCTCCTTAGACTGCGGCATCAAATCTATTAGTGTAAGTGGGTCATATTTTTTCAAGCTAGCAGGGTTCAAGTAGACCTGTCTCTTGCTTAAAACTTGAAGACTGCTGGGCACCCTTTTTCTGGATAGGAGGCATTACATATTCTTTTTAAATAAAACTTTTATGGGATCCCAAATCTTTCTATTCTTCCCCCTCACCCCTCCCACCAACCATAAATGCTATCAACATTTGCGTTTTAAATCCTCCAGCAATTTCAGTGAGTTCCATAGAAATATCTTCTTTTATATTCCATCTATTTTGACTTAGGGGCTAAATAAAGGGTAGCTAGATGCTCAGCTTCCATCCTAAATAGCAGAATCCTCAAAATCAGTTTGCAATTAATAAGATAAAAATATGGACCGAATTATGAGCTTGTTTATTGATATTAGTATAGCTAACATATAGCTATGTCTTCTGTGACTGACTCAGTCAAAGGGGCATCATTCCATAGTGCTTCAATGGTCAGTGCTATTATCCTGTGGTTCCCATCTCCTCTCTAGGACCCTTATGATGTAAGGAAGTACTGTTATCCCCATTTTACAGTTGGAAAACGGAGGCACAGAGAGGCTAAATTAAACGACTTGCCCAATGTCATAGAGGAAGTCCATGATGGAACAGGAAATTGAATCTGAGTATCCCACATCCCAGGTATAATGGGGCTTACTCCTAGGGTGCCTCCTCCTGGCTGCTCTGGGGATTAGCTCTTTCCAGGTCTGACACCCCTTCTGTCACACGTTTGCCTGCCCTGCCACTCTGTGATTCAGGGTGCTCTGTCTTTGTGGCTTGGCCTTCCACCGAAGTCACTATGTGTTGTCCCCTAATGGGATATCAAAGTCTGTCCTTACAAACTATCTCAGGCAGTTTTTACATCGTTTCCCAGACTGTGCCTCTTCTCCAGTGGCTGGTAAGGGAACCTAGACCCACCCTCTATACTGGGTTCCAGGTCAGGGACCCTCTAATCAGCAAACAAGATTTGCAATGTCCCACCCTACTGCCATTTCCCTGAGTCCTTTTCTACTCCACCATCCTCCTGGACAAACCCTTCCTTCGGGGCCTGCATCCCCTGGGGTTTCTATTCTCCCTCTGGGTTTCCTTCCTTCCCTTTCTAACACCCAAAGAGTAGCTGCAGGCTCCCTCATGGCAGCCCTTTTTTGCTGCCAACTTCCTGGCTTTATACATGTCTGACTTTTTCCTTCTCTGCTGGACTCCATCACTGAATTCACCTCAGCTGTGGCTAGTGTGGGGTGAACAACCTATCACAGTGCCTCTCAAAACGTTTCCAGACTACATCTGATTTGTCTTGTGTACCCCCAAGTTTCACTTCACTTAAAAACTACTTGCTTACAAAATCAGACATAAAAATATGGAAGTTTCACAGTGCACTATTATTGAAAAATGCTTACTTTCTCATTTTTACTATATAATGATAAAATAAATCCTTTGGAATATAAATATTGTACTTACATTTCAGTGTATAGCATATAGAGCAGTATAAACAAGTCATTGTATGAAATTTTATTTTGCACTGACTTTGCTAGTGCTTTTTGTCTAGTTTTACAACAGGCTACATATCTAGGTGAGTTGATGTACTCCCTGGAAGACCTCTGCATTTCCTCAGGGGTATATGTACCCCTGTTTGAGAACCACTGCCCTATCACACCAAGCCAGTGGCCCAACCTATGGGCCATGCTTCCTCCACCTACCATATGCCATATACTCTGCAAGAGCTGCAATTGGTACAAAATGCAGGAGTGCATGGGCTTAGGAGCAGAGTGTCATGAACACATTACCCTAATGGTCTGCTCTTTGCAGTGTTTCTCCATTTAACATGGATCATTTCAAAATCTGTGTCCTTACGTTCCAAGCCCTCCATAACATTGACTTCTCAACACTGAGCTCCCATGACATTATGTCCCACTGGTCCTGAAGGATGTGGCTGATGGGTGCAGAAAACAGTATTTATAGAGCAGATGGAACTAGATTGTAGAACTCATTCCCACTAGAGATAAAAAATGACCATTTGTTTGATTTAAGGTCAAAACTCATTTGTTTGATTTTAGCACTCTCTTGATGTATTCCTCACTTGCACACAGCATAAAAACAAGCACACCAAATCAAACTATTTTTCTGACTGGCTGGGAAGAAAGAAAGAGAGATTTTCCTCAATGTTTTAATTCTACTTTTCAATACGTAGGATAGTCCCAAATACTACAGTGGTGTGGCCCATGTTAGGCATAACTCCATATTGTAAACTTTTCTATTTGTTTCTTACTACCTGCCCCATCTAAAATGTTTTCTGCATAGCCTACTGAAAAGAAAACCCTGTACTATTCTGGAAGAGCAAGGGTTAGAGTGAAGTGAATGTACCACATAGTCTTATTCTGTCACTAGCTCAGAACTGTCACTCTCGGTTGTTTGCCTCTCCTCCACAATTACATGTAGGGCCTTTTGTGTAAGGTTGGTGTGTGTCAGCTTCCATGGAAACCCTCAGAAGCAGTTTGAGGAGCAGTTTGCTGATCTCCTGATACAGCTGTCATTTATTTCTCAGGATCTCACAAACACAATGAGCACCGTAGTAGTACTGATGCAGTTTAGTGACAAAACCAGCAACTTCACTATAAAGGAAATGAAAGATGATTTTGGAAGATGAAACTACAAAAAGCATCCAGATAGATTTCTGGATTTGGTAGAGTTTGATTCTATGAAACAATCAAAATGGGTTTTTGTTGTTGTTGTTGTTTTGTTTTTTGTTTGGTTGGTTGGATTTTTTGGCCCCCAGAGTATCTTTAAAGCTGCGTTAACTAAAGTCTCAATGTCTGCCCTATACAGCCCCTCCCCTCCACCACACACATCCATATATTTTGGAAACAACTTCTGGGAGGTGAAGCAGTTTATACTTCCAAGACTGAACAAGAACACTGATCAATGTGTATATGGAATACCACTTTCACAGTATACAACTTGATTGAGCTTCCAAAGGAAGTCCTGGGAAATAATATACAAAATAATATCTATAGGAATTGCTAAAGAGGATTTTACATGCTGGGCCTGAATATTGACTTTCAATAGCTACTTAATGGCCAACATTAGTTAAGGCTACTTTTCAATAGAAAAGATTTCCACAGTTCACAGGAGCCAATGACAACCTCAAACGCTAATAGCTAATTTTTGGCTTAAAAATGATTCAATATTTTAAAAAACTCCAGTGGCACGGAGATCTTATCTGATCACTTTTACAAAGACTGTCGTATAAGTGCATTGAATGATAACTCTACTGGGGCTCAATCCTGCAATCAGGAGGAATTCTAGTATTTTGTATTTCATCCACAGTAAAGTGTTTACAAAGAAGGACATTGAGACACAGAGCACTCAAGTGATTTGTCCCATGTCACACAGAAAATCTGTGGTAGGCCTAGAATACCATCTAGAATTCCTGACTCCCAGTACCAATCTCTAATTACTAGAAGTCAAAACAGTCATGTAGGCCCAGGTCCACAAAAGGACATAGGCACCTAACTCCCCACTTTAGGTACCTAACTCCAAAATGTAGGCATCATTGAGAGCCTCAGCCCTCCCAGCCCCCCATTCAGGTGCTGCCTAATCCTGTAGGTGCCTCAAAACTCTCAGTGTCTAAATGTTTGCTGTAAGAGTCCCCTTCATACCTAACTTTCTGCCTCTGGGCATGCACGCTATGCCTCACTGTAGGTGTCTGGATGTCTGTTTCATGCCTAAGCCCCAGCGAGATCCTCAGACTGGGTGCAGACAAGTGTTCCTCCACCTATTTTGCCTCTGGAGCCTGATCTGGTAAGTGTGCTCTGAGCATGCCTATCCATCGGATCAGCCCCATACAAAATAGAGGTGGAGGATGAAGTGGTGCCTTCATCATAACTTTTAGCCCAGGATATGGAAGACCCAGGTTCAATTCCCCACTCTGTCTGATGGGAAGAAAGTGTTTAAAGAGGGTGAGTGCCCTAACCACTGGGCTATGGGATATTCTGATATGGGGCTCCTTCAATCTCTTCTGCTGAAGCTGCTCTAGGATTGGAAAACTACTTAACTAGTCATTGGGGCAGACAGAAGGAGAAAAAAAGTGATTCTATACCCTTCTGATTAGGGTACTCATCTGTAGAGCCCTGCACAGACACAAATGTATATCCGCAGATGCAGATATCTGTGGACATAAATTGGTATCCGCAGAGGTGGAGGGCTCTACCAGGAACTGTAGCAGCAAAAGGAGCAGCATGTCAGGCTGCCACTCCCAGGAGCCAGCGCCCCATGCTGCCAGCTCCTTTGGCATGGCTGTACCGCCCGCAGCCCCGTCCCCAGCCCTGCCCCCTGGAGCAGGCACCAGGTTCACTGACTGCTGTCCTTGGTCACGTGGCTCACACACTGCCAGACAGGAGGCACAGACCTCTGCACAGAAGGAGCTCCTGTACTGCAACTGTGCCACTGTAGTGCTGATAATGTTGACATGCCCTTACGTGCCTTAAGGTACATCTATAAGGCAAACTCCTTTTGGTGGCACGTACACAACCTCCTGGCATGGATATAAGTAATAGGGTAGGTCGTGAGGCACCTGATGTCCAACTTGGATATCCCTTTCCTCAAAACTGGCCTAATCCCCATATAATTTACCTTAACCTGTACAGTGAACGTGCACAGTGAACAGATTCACACTTAGATTCTTATTACACTTCTTTGGATACCTATGCCATAATCAGGTCCCTTTTCAATCTGCTTATGTCAATGCAGAGTATTATGCTCACAAAGACAGACAGGATGGAATGTGGTATGGGTCAAAGTTAGACAGTTTGGGCTAGATCTGTCAGTTACCGGAACAAAGATGGTAGGTGAAACGACTTGAGTAGATAAGATCACGCAATGATAAGATGTGAAGGAAAAAGAGGAAGGACAGAAGTCAGGAAAGCAGGATAGGAGGGGTAGGATCAGTTCACAACTGATCTTGCTGAACTTCTCATTGAAAAAGATGGCATGTTTTGGCATGTTTTGTAGAGACAAGGCAGGAGAGATGGAGGATACTATGAGGCATTAGGCCACATTAGTCACCTATGGACTAGCCTCATTTTGATGTCACTGCACAGAATTCCGCATGGTATTCCAAATGAAGCCTGATAAGTGGTGACAAATGAATATCTGCACTAAATGGATTATGTGAGAAGGTACTAAAACCTATCTCAGATGATTTTGTACACTCCATGTAAAGTGTTATCTTACTTGTTAATGTTCCATAAAGCGTCATCAGTTTCTTGAAATATTTAGACTTCTCTTTTGCTACTATACCATGAAAATTTCTGCAAGAGAAAATATTATTGTAATAAAGTAATATTCTATTGTATTTCTTTCAAATAACCAGCTAGGAAAGCCCTCAACAGAATACAAAGGTTCTATTGTATATTTGTAATAGCAACTTTCATATTATAGCAACAACTACTGGTATGCAGGAAGAATTGTGAAATTGCATAACCAGTCTAAACAAATTAATCATTTGGTATTCAGCTTTATTCACCACGTTGGAATTCTTTCCTTTTTTAGATACCCTATAACTTGCAAGCGTTTTTTTCTCTTTAATGTCACAGATGGAAGTCCACAAAAGTGTGCTTTTAATTTATTTAATTTCCATTGAGATTAAGAACAAATGTAGTTTCATTCAGAGGAAGAGGTATTTGTGGTCTTTTAAAAAAAACCCTAAACTCTTCAGGTAATGGAATATGTTCTTATATGAGTTTGTACAGAACCTAGCTTTATAGGGGGCCCTGAACCTGACTGGGGTCATGAGGCACAACTGTTTAAATAATAAGGACCTAATTCTCATTTACACTAAGGTTACTTAAATCACTCTGTTAGGGTAAAGAGGGATTAAAGTGGAAGTAATATATATTTATGTCCATTTCAAGGCTTCTTTGAGCTACCAGAGCAGGGCAAAGTGGCTTTAGGGCATGTCTACATGGTGGGATAATGCATAATCCAGGGTAGAGATTTGTACAGCACATTGACATGTTGCACATTAATGATCCATGTAGACCCTGCTGGTGCACACTGGAAATGTTCTACTATGCTTTTACATAGTGCTGTTTGAAACAGTACTACTTTAAAGCATACAGGGAACTTTTAGTCACACCAGCAGAGGCTACATGGACTAATTAATGTGCAAAATGTTAGTGTATTGTACAAATCATATCCCCACTGTGTAGACAAGTCCTTAGTGTAAATGCAAATCAGGCCTTCCATAAGAATACTATACATGTGTATTCATGAATAATCTCTGGGTCTGTGATGTTAGTTTCTCTTAAGTCTTCAAATATCCGGATTCTGTACAGTCATAGAGGAGGTAGATGTGACATGTTTAAAGTTTTGGGCACTCTTATGGGATTTTAAAGAGTTTTCAGTGGCCTCCACATAGGTATCAAGATTTCTCTAAGATAATCATTCCTAATATAAGGGGACTGTTGCCCCCTTACTAACATTCAGTGGGGGTGTTTTAGTTGCTAGCTGCCAGTACTAAAAAGGGGGAAGGGTTGATGGGGAATCAGGACCCTGAGACTGACAGGCCCCAGGAACAATGGGGAGAGGCCAATGCTTCAGGTCAGTCTGAACGACAGGGCGAGCGGCTAATCAGGGAGTCAGGAGGCCAGGGAGGTCTTGTCCTTCCTGTGAGCTGGATTTGCCTGGGTCAGACAGAGTGGGGCCAAGCTAAGGAGAAAGCAGGGGCCCAAACTGAGCTGGGGAGCAGAGCTGGGCCAGATCCAGAGGGACCAGAAAAGCAGCCCAGAGAGAGCAGACTTGCCCTGGGAGCAGAGCTGCAGCAACCAGAGCCAGAGGGGCCAGAAAAGCAGCCCATGAAGCAGGTCAGTGCTGGGAGCAGAGTCACAGAAGCAGCCTTCAGACAGACCTGTCCTGGGAGCAGAGCTGCAGCAACCAGAGGCAGAGGGGGCAGAGAAGCAGCCCAGGGAGCTGGAGGCAGAGCAGCAGCAGCACTGAGACAGAGGGGTGGAGCTGGGGCTGGAGCAGTCTAGAGCTGGGTGTGGTGAGAGTGAGGGGGACCCTGGGCAGCAGGCCCAGCACAGGGAGACGCCTCAGCCAAGAGGCTCTGCAGGCCAGGCTTGGATCATAACCCCGTCAGGGCAGGGGTGACACTGGGAAGAAGGGTCCTACCTCTTAGAGCCTGAAAGCGGGAGGTCACCACCAGAGCAAGTGTCCAACCCACAGCATCCCTGCAGCACAGCCAGGGCCTGAGAAGAAGGCCTGGGACTTACAAGGAACAGACTGAACTGCCCTGACATTCCAGAGACACTGTTTGTGATGTTCCCTGCCACAGAGCGGGGTGATGTGTTTCCTTTAACCTTTCCCATTTTTCCTTATTCTTTTTAAAATTAATTGTTGATTAAATAACTTGCATCTGCTTTAACTTGTATGTGATGGTCAGTGGGTCAGAGAAGTGCCCAGTGCAGAGAGAGTACCCCAGAGTGGGGACACCCTAGCCCCTGTCCTAGGTGACCACAGCAGGGTTGAGTGTCGAGCCCCCCCAGGAATCCTGGGCCCAGCCTTGTTGGGGTTACAAGGACTCTGCCAGACAGGAGAGTGGAAGAGGAGTCCTCAAGGGCAGGGAGGCCACTGGGTAAAGGAAATGGGAGCGAGGACTCAGATCCTTTCACTAGCCCACTTCACCAGGGTAGTGCAGAAGCCAGGAAAGTTCCCCACAATAGCGGGACTATTCCCCTGCTTACACTAAGGAATGTCCAACCTGGGAGATTCAAATAGACAACTTTCTGGCTGTCACATCTCCTTTTCCACCCTGTTCAGGACTGGCCAAAGATATATAAGGCAGGACATATGATCTCAACTCAACCCCAGTTCCAAGCCTAAGAAGCCACACAAACTAGCCCCACTAGAGTGAGTCCGCAAAAAGAACAGGAGTACTTGTGGCACCTTAGAGACTAACAAATTTATTTGAGCATAAGCTTTCGTGAGTTACAGCTCATTTCATGGGGTGCAACTGTGCTGGGATGCTCACTCCCAGCAGTAGTATAGCCATACCCTAACGCTACCTAACTGGACTGAAATTTCCTAGGCTTCAGTTTTTGAAGGTGAGCTGCTATATTTTAAGGAGACGTTAGTCTCCTCTGTCAAATAAGCTGTAGCAGAGCAACTCATGGAAACAGATTTCTGGTACATAAATGTTGTGACATTCTTCTGGAACTGAGGATTTGAAGGAACTTTTGCTGTATATCAGAAGCTTTGATTTTTCAAAAAAAGACTAGGGATTTTACATGCCCTCGTTGAGACACCTGAAAAGGACTGAGCATCTGCCCTCTGAAAAACAGGCCTCCTTAAGTAGTCTTAAATTGTACACTAAGAAACTGAACCACCCAAAAAGAAAAGAAGTACTTGTGGCACCTTAGAGACTAACCAGTTTATTTGAGCATAAGCTTTCATGAGCTACAGCTCACTTCATCGGATGCATACTGTGGAAACTGCAGAAGACATTATATACACAGAGACCATGAAACAATACCTCCTCCCACCCCACTGTCCTGCTGGTAATAGCTTATCTAAAGTGCTGGAAATGGCCCAACTTGATTATCATACACATTGTAAGGAGAGTGATCACTTTAGATAAGCTATTACCAGCAGGAGAGTGGGGTGGAAGGAGGTATTGTTTCATGGTCTCTGTGTATATAATGTCTTCTCCAGTTTCCACAGTATGCATCCAATGAAGTGAGCTGTAGCTCACGAAAGCTCATGCTCAAATAAATTGGTTAGTCTCTAAGGTGCCACAAGTACTCCTTTTCTTTTTGCGAATACAGACTAACACGGCTGTTACTCTGAACCACCCAAAGTCTCTAGTGACATTTAAAAATATACTGTACACTGAGTGACTTTGTATCCCTGAAAACCATGAATGCCCCTGATTTCAGAGCTTACCCCTCTCGGTTTTATGAATAACAATGCTTTATTGTTGTTTTTATAAACCCCTGCTGCTTCTAGCTACTTGAAGAAGTCACTGGAATCTGAGCTGTTGAAACCGACAACTTGTTGATAAAACGCAACTTACGGCCTAGGCCTATCAGATCTATCACGTTGATATCTTGAATTTCCCACTTGTGTTTTTTAGCTGCTAAAATACAGAGCTAGGCAGGAAATAATGTTTACATTCTGTGAGATTTTTTGAGATTTAAAAAAATTTCCCATCCCAAATAAGGACAAAAAAATCAAAATCTTATAAACTTTCAAACTGAATATCTGAAACAAATCTGATCGAGTCAATCAAAATATTTGATTTTGACCTTCATTTTATTTTACTTTTTTTTTTTTACTATAAAATAACTTACACTTTGAAATGAAAAGTCATTTTAAACCAAATAACGTTTTTATTTTGAAAACGTTCAAACAGGGCGTTTTGGCAGTTTTGAAACTTTGTTTCAATTTTTTTTTAAACAGGAAGTTGGCAAAAACAACCTAGCCCCACAATCTCAGTTTCCATGAATTGGCATTGTCTCATGAAAAATGTGTTGAAAAATTCCCAATCAGCTCTATTAAAGGCCTCCTCTATACTCCCTAACAATTTCCCAGATTCATCCCTTTGGAAATCCTTCTCCCCCTTTACAGTTGTCCAGCTATTCTGCTTTGAATATCTGTACAGTATACAGTGTTAGAAAGAAACACTGAAGACCTGAGGATGACCCCATACTACATTATAATGCTTATCTGTATAAACCCATTAAATAAATGTCAGCCTATACATCATTATTGTTATATTTTCAAAGAGTTGCACAAGGTTTTAGCTGCTGGACTCCTATTGCCTTTATTAGAAGTCATATGGCTAAAACTTTGTGCAACACTTTGAAACTCTTTGGGAAAATATCTAGTTAGGGGCTATATCTTCTTTTTCCAATAATTTGTCCAGTTCCCTCTTGAGCTGATTTATACTCTTTACTCCCACGCCTGACTTTGACAGCTTGTTTCATATTCCAGATAGCCTCTGTGGTTTTCTTTAAAGGCTTCCTGAAGTGCGGAAGCTACATGCTGGTGTCTTCTCACACACATGTCCTGTTTTCCATCAAATTAATTAGTATCTCAAAGTGTTTGTTGTCATCAATACATTCTGTTCCTGTTAAGAGATTATTTTGTCAGCCACATTTGTACTTCATCTGCTTTCCCCCCCTCCAACCTACCGTATGTAGAAATGAGAGCTGGACAAATTCATTTCAGTAAGCAATTTATTCAATCAATGTAATACAGTTGGAGGTTTGCAAATTATTTGGAAGCAGGTCACAATTTTTACAAATGTATCTATTGTTGTTATATTTATTATGTATATTACAACAACATGTCCAGAGCCCGACCAAGATGGGACCCCATTGTGCTAGGTGCTGTACAACACACAGCCCTGCCTTGAAGACAAATAAGCAAGACAAAGAGTGGGAGAAAGGAAGGGTTATTTGTCTGACATGTCACTTAAGGCAAACTGTATTTGTGCTGTCCTCTGATTCGTTAACTGGGAGAATCTCTATGCTGTTTGTGATTTACATGGGAACCTTCAGAATTTTTCAATAGATCTATTGTGTCAATAATATAAAGACCTTTTCAAAACAGCCACACAAATAGTTATGGTAGGAAAGCCCCCATGGATATTTCTTAATGGGTTATTCATAATATATTTTGCTCTGTGTGAATGTCGTGAATTCTAGCAAAACCAATCATAGGGCTTTATTCTTCAAGAATATTTGTTAACACTCTTTCACTGTATTCATCCAGCTGTAGTTGAGCCAGCTATTAAGCAAGCATCAAGCAGCTTAAGTAATTATTCACTGGTGCTACTGATATGTTCACGTGTACTTAGGTAACTGGACCTACCTCACACCCATCACGATGCAGCTCAGGTTCCTAGAACCAGTAAATGATGGCCTGGAGTTGTTTACCTTGCATGCTTTCTCATCAGTATTCAGCAGCACTGCCGCAGTTTGGGGAAAAGAAAAAAACACAGAAAACATAAGGAAAGAAGATAAAAAGAGAGCAGCAAGCAGAAAAATGCTTCAAGGGCCTTTGCTGCATACTTTCTTTTTACCCTCTGTCTGTTGGAATCCTCTCCTCCAATCCTAACTAAGGATGAGCAGCCGGTGTGCAGCATGCCCTCCTTATGAATAAGCAGTGACAACTGTGCATAGATGTCATACAGGTGTTTGCATTTGCATGCTAGTCAGTTAGGGGTCAGATTTTACTGTTGTTTCAGACAAAGAAAGAATAATCTATGTATAAAGGCACTAGCTTTCATAACAAACCTCTACAGAAGAATATTTGAGCAACAGACACACTTTTTCTCTGTTTCTCCTACCTACTCTTACCTCTTTTCCCAAAGCTGAGTCATTCCCAAATTCTACACCCTATTCAAAAACCAGGTGCTATTGTTTGCAATGGAAATAGGTAGATGCAGAGGGTAGAACCAGTACCATTTATACACAGTCTCAGATCTAGCTAAGCGCCGCGTCTTGGCCGCTCACCGGTCTGCTGTGAGGGGATTCAAATGCTCAATCCTCATGTACTTTGAGCCTCCAGAATCTGAACACTCCAGGCACTGTCCCTTGCTGGGGTCTCTAGGCACACTCTTGGGGTGCAGCTCCTCTGTCTGACACCCCCTTTTGAGAACTGCAATCCTGTGATACAATTTTCTAACCCCTGGGACTAGTGCTGACTCCTCAGACTATGCTGTAGTGTAAACACCCTTTCTCCCAGATCTCCAACCAGGCAGTCACGTGATAAGTGTAACATGATAGGGGTAGCACACACACACACACACACACACACACACACACACACACACACTTTGTTCAGGTTTCTAAAATACCATTGCTGTTTAATTAATAGTATGATTAATACACACATCTAGTCCAAAATAATAAACTCTACACACATTTCCTTGTCTCAGTTTTCTCACCACTTTAGAGCATTCTTTGGGTGGGGTGAGGGTCCTCTGGGAGCCTTCTCCTCCAGTGCATGGCTTGTATTGTCTACGACGGAACATCTCTCTCACACACACACACACGCATGCATGCCTTGATCTTGGCTGGTCCTGTAGGTAAAACAGCCATCCCTGCCACAAGCGCTTGTGGGTCTCTTCCCTTCTCCTACCCAAAACTTCTTGTGTGGCTCTGAGAATCTTCTCCTTGTGAGTCCCTTTTAACCCCCCGCTTTGACACCTCTGTATTTTGGTCGAATTTGGGAATTTCCACTTTCTCTCCCCTTCACCAGCCCCTCGTAGAGAGATAAGATAAAACTGGATATTTGAGGCATGAGCTAACCCAATGTCCCAAAGTACTTCTACCTGAACATGTGGCCATTAAGTTCTAATATTCAGCCATTG
Organism: Lepidochelys olivacea; assembly: GCF_965140295.1. Classification (NCBI taxonomy): domain Eukaryota; kingdom Metazoa; phylum Chordata; order Testudines; family Cheloniidae; genus Lepidochelys; species Lepidochelys olivacea. Next base: position 67,470,718 of record NC_140411.1, on the reverse strand, counting down.
TACCTGGTTTGGGAGGGACATGGCACAGCTCTTGTCAGGAAAGATAGAATTGATATACACAGAGGTATTCAAAATATATCAATGTCAGAAGAACGACTTCATAGCATCACCCAGAATTCATAACTTGTAATCACATATGACATGTAATCCCCAAATCATCACATCAACATTTCCAGTCTTTGGTGTCTAAAGTTAGGCACCTGCCTCCATATTTAGGTGCCTAACATTGCCTGGTTTTCAAATGTGCTGAGTACGAACAAATGACTATCCCACCTCTGTTATTAATTATTATTGCTTCTTCATGGAGAAAAAACATAGTCTTTATTTTCCAAAAAATGGGTAGTGATTCCATTAATCCAGTAATTCCATTAATTAAAATGGGGACCCAAATCACTGCTGACTTTGGAAAAATTAGTCTGCTACTCCTACATTCAGTAAAATGGATTACCAATATTTAGGAAGTTTTAGCCATGGAGAAAAAGATTATGTGAAAAATTATGCCTACCACCATTATTTGGAAACGGGGCTACTCTTCATTACTTATAATACAAACTGAACTTTTTTTTCTTTTTATGTACGTAAACTTTTAAAATGTTCTTAATTTGACTCAGAGGACAACCTTCAGCTTCACAAATAATGTACTTGAGTGAAAATAGTTTGAAATCCATTTGCAACCCTGATACAATTCTTTATTTTAAACATAGGTATTTTTAAGAAAGTTGACTGTGATAATATTCATACTGAGATACTTTATTTAATTTGTACACAGTGAAAAAAGATGCATAAATGGAAACCTCTTAGGTTTGATTTTTATTTGAAAGTCTTAGCATTATGTTTTACTCTTAAGGTCAAATGGATCACTGCAATTTCAGCACTATTATCTTTATCATCTAAAAATAATCTGTACCTAATGGAAATATTTTAAACCTTTTTTGTTAAGAAATGTAGTTTTCAGCATTATGCCTGTTTTTCATGAAGTGTTGCATGTTCGTGGCTTTTGGAATTAACTAGGGAATATACTTTGTCTCTTGTTGCATTTATGTAAAGTGCTTCATTCATTTTTCTTATTTATCTCTATTCGATTCACAGAACAATTCGGGCTTCCTCTTTCAACAATTTAACACTTAGAATTTCCACTTAACATTAAGTGAAAACTATGCTCCCTCAAGGTTTTGAGAAGTATTTTCTTGAGTTTTGGAGACATAGAATAATTTTAAAAGTAGAGACAAACACCTATAAGATCTCTATCAAGCATTCCTACAACTACAATACTCACCTGCTGAAGTAAAGAAACAGATTGACAGAGCCAGAAGAGTACCCAGCACTCACCTACTACAGGACAGGCCTGTCATAAATATAAAGGGAAGGGTAAACCCCTTTGAAATCCCTCCTGGCCAGGGGAAAGCTCCTCTCACCTATAAAGGGTTAAGAAGCTAAAAGTAACCTTGCTGGCACCTGACCAAAATGACCAATGAGGAGACAAGATACTTTCAAAAGCTGGGAGGAGGGAGAGAAACAAAGGGTCTGTGTCTGTCTGTAGTTGTCTTTACCGGGGATAGACCAGGAATGGAGTCTTAGAACTTTTAGTAAGTAATCTAGCTAGGTATGTGTTAGATTATGATTTCTTTAAATGGCTGAGAAAAGAATTGTGCTGAATAGAATAACTATTTCTGTCTGTGTATCTTTTTTGTAACTTAAGGTTTTGCCTAGAGGGGTTCTCTATGTTTTTGAATCTAATTACCCTGTAAGATATCTACCATCCTGATTTTACAGGGGGGATTTCTTTATTTCTATTTACTTCTATTTTTTATTAAAAGTCTTCTTGTAAAAAACTGAATGCTTTTTCATTGTTCTCAGATCCAAGGGTTTGGGTCTGTGGTCACCTATGCAAATTGGTGAGGCTTTTTATCCAACATTTCCCAGGAAAGGGGGGGTGCAAGTGTTGGGAGGATTGTTCATTGTTCTTAAGATCCAAGGGTCTGGGTCTGTAGTCACCTAGGCAAATTGGTGAGGCTTTTTACCAAACCTTGTCCAGGAAGTGGGATGCAAGGTTTTGGGAAGTATTTTGGGGGGAAGGACGCGTCCAAACAGCTCTTCCCCAGTAACCAGTATTAGTTTGGTGGTGGTAGCGGCCAGTCCAAGGACAACGGGTGGAATATTTTGTACCTTGGGGAAGTTTTGACCTAAGGTGGTAAAGATAAGCTTAGGAGGTTTTTCATGCAGGTCCCCACATCTGTACCCTAGAGTTCAGAGTGGGGGAGGAACCTTGACATGGTGGCATAGTGGTGGGATTAACCTGAAATCATTTTGAGATCCAGTTGAGATTTTTTGAACTAGAAATACAGATTTTAAAAAGGAAACTTTTTTTTCCTTTGGAAAGGAAGTCCAGAAAGCAGCTGAAACTGAAAGTAGCTTGTTTTTTCTCTGCTTTGTGGCCAAGCAGAGACAAAAGGGGATTATCTTTGTGAATTGCAGGTTTTCTTTGCCTGGAGGCAGGGTACTTAACTCCTGCAGGGAAATTCACAGTCTTCCAACCCAGAGGTTTTTTTTTTTTCTTCCTAAAAGTAAATAGGGGGGGTGTGTTCTACCCATTTGCTTTTTCTTTGGGCTGGGTAAGCAGGTTTCCAAGTAGTTGGAGGTGTTTTGCTTTAATTTGGGCCCAGAGCAGAGACAAGGGAATTGTCTTTTTCTGTAGGCTGACAATCACTATCAGAGAATAGGTATTCTATTGCAGCACAGCAAAATTTTACAGCCAAGTTTTGTTTGTTTATTTCTAAACCTCGGGTGTAAAGTTAGTTAAAAACAGAGAGGTTAGAATGACAAAATCCGCGGCTCGACTACAGCTTGAATTAGCCAAATTTCAGGCTGAGGAAAGACAAAGGGAACATGAAAGACAGATAGAACTCATGCGGCTGAAGAAGGAACAAGAAAGGGAGGCAGCGAGAGAAGCAGAACAACACCAAGCGGCTGCTCACAGGAGAGCTATGGAAGCAAGGGACAAAGAACTGGAGGAGAAGGAAAAAGAGAGGAAGTATGTGGAGGAGATGGAGAAGATAAAGGCTCAGCAGAATATCCCAACAAACCCTAGTAATCCTTCTCCAAGTACCACTTCCCATCCCAGAAAGTTCCCCACCTACAAGGCAGGCGATGATACTGAGGCCTTCCTAGAAAACTTCGAAAGGGCCTGCCTTGGGTACAACATCTCTACTGACCAATACATGGTAGAGCTGAGGCCGCAGCTCAGTCGACCCTTAGCTGAGGTGGCAGCTGAAATGCCTAAAGAACACATAAACAAGTATGAACTGTTTAAATCCAAGGCGAGAGTCAGAATGGGGATAACACCCGAGCAGTCTCGTCGGAGGTTCCGAGCCCTAAGGTGGAAACCAGACATGTCATTTACCCGACATGCCTACCACATTGTGAAACATTGGGATGCCTGGATATCAGGAGCAAGTGTTGAATCTCCAGAAAATTTGCCCTTCCTAATGCAAATGGAACAATTCTTAGAGGGTGTTCCTGAGGAAATAGAAAGATACATCCTAGATGGGAAACCCAAACCTGTAATCGAGGCAGGAGAGATTGGAGCCAGATGGGTGGAGATGGCAGAGAAGAAGAAAACTGGTTGCAGTTGGAGCGGAGACCAGAAGGGACCACCCCAGACCACACCCTATTACCGGGGGCCGCCCAAGGCCCCACCTACCTCCCAAAGAACCCTCCAGACCCCTTATCGTCCCACCACCCCATTCTCCAGCAACCCACCTCGCCCCAGTGACCCGTCAGCTGGACGATGTTTTAAATGTAACGAGCTGGGGCATGTAAAGGCCAACTGCCCCAAGAACCCCAACAGATTACAGTTCATTGCACCGGAATCACCCCAGAGGTCTGCAGGCCCAGATACCTCCCAGATACCCTTGGAGCGGAGGGAAACTGTGAGTGTGGGCGGGAAGAAGGTCACCGCGTGGAGGGACACCGGAGCACAAGTGTCAGCTATCCATGCTTCCTTAGTGGACCCCAGTTTAATCAACCCAGAGATCCAAGTGACGATTCAACCCTTCAAGTCCAACTCTTTCAATTTGCCTACAGCCAAGTTGCCAGTCCAGTACAAGGGCTGGTCAGGAATGTGGACTTTTGCAGTCTATGATGATGATCCCATCCCCATGCTGTTGGGGGAAGACTTGGCCAATCATGTGAAGCAGGCCAAGAGGGTGGGAACGGTCACCCGCAGCCAGGCTAAACAAGCCGTGAGGCCTAGTTCTGTTCCAGAAACTTCTATCAGGACCTAGTCAGAGGTGATGGACCCGGACCCCAGGCCAATGTCTGCAACAGCAGTAGTGGATCCAGTCCCAGAGACCCAGACGGAACCAGTCCCAGAACCGGAGCCAGCCGAACAACCAACACCAGACCCCGTGTCAGCACTGAATCCAGTACTTGCAACCTCAACACCAGAGGGCCCCACCGAACCTGAACTGGCAACAGCCGATAACCCTACACAAGAGGCTCAGCCGGAGCCTGAATCCCAACATAGTGCGCCAGCGGAGAGCGGTTCACAGTCAACAGAAACAGCTCCATCCCTTATATCGCTTCCAGAGGGACCAAGCCTAGGTCCCCAATCCAATGAGGGACTGATGTCTCCAGCATCAAGGGAACAGTTCCAGACTGAACAGGAAGCAGATGAAAGCCTCCAGAGAGCGTGGACGGCGGCACGGAGCAACCCACCGCCTCTCAGCTGTTCTAATCGATCCAGGTTTGTTGTAGAAAGAGGACTTTTATACAAGGAAACTCTTTCTGGGGGACACCAGGAAGACTGGCATCCTCAGAGACAGTTGGTAGTTCCAACTAAATACCGGGCCAAGCTCTTGAGCTTAGCCCATGATCACCCTAGTGGCCATGCTGGGGTGAACAGGACCAAAGACCGTTTGGGGGGGTCATTCCACTGGGAGGGAATGGGCAAGGATGTTTCTACCTATGTCCAGTCTTGTGAGGTGTGCCAAAGAGTGGGAAAACCCCAAGACCAGGTCAAAGCCCCTCTACAGCCACTCCCCATCATTGAAGTTCCATTTCAGCGAGTAGCTGTGGATATTCTGGGTCCTTTTCCGAAAAAGACAGCCAGAGGAAAGCATTACATACTGACTTTCATGGATTTTGCCACCCGATGGCCGGAAGCAGTAGCTCTAAGGAACACCAGGGCTAAAAGTGTATGCCAGGCACTAGCAGACATTTTTGCCAGGGTAGGTTGGCCCTCCGACATCCTCACAGATGCAGGGACTAATTTCCTGGCAGGAACTATGAAAAACCTTTGGGAAGCTCATGGGGTAAATCACTTGGTTGCTACTCCTTACCACCATCAAACAAATGGCATGGTGGAGAAGTTTAATGGAACTTTGGGGGCCATGACACGTAAATTTGTAAATGAGCACTCCAATGATTGGGACCTAGTGTTGCAGCAGTTGCTCTTTGCCTACAGAGCTGTACCACATCCCAGTTTAGGGTTTTCCCCATTTGAACTTGTATATGGCCGTGAGGTTAAGGGGCCATTGCAGTTGGTGAAGCAGCAATGGGAGGGGTTTACACCTTCTCCAGGAACTAATATTCTGGACTTTGTAACCAACCTACAAAACACCCTCCGAACCTCTTTAGCCCTTGCTAAAGAAAACTTACAGGATGCTCAAAAAGAGCAAAAAGCCTGGTATGATAAACATGCCAGAGAGCGTTCCTTCAAAGTAGGGGACCAGGTCATGGTCTTAAAGGCGCTCCAGGCCCATAAAATGGAAGCATCGTGGGAAGGGCCATTCATGGTCCAGGAGCGCCTGTGAGCTGTTAATTATCTCATAGCATTCCCCACCTCCAACCGAAAGCCTAAGGTGTACCATATTAATTCTCTAAAGCCCTTTTATTCCAGAGAATTAAAGGTTTGTCAGTTTACAGCCCACGGAGGAGACGATGCTGAGTGGCCCGAAGGTGTCTACTACGAAGGGAAATGTGGTGGTGGTGTGGAAGAGGTGAACCTCTCCATTACCCTTGGGCGTATGCAGCGACAGCAGATCCAGGAGCTGTGCACTAGCTACGCGCCAACGTTCTCAGCCACCCCAGGACTGACTGAACGGGCATACCACTCCATTGACACAGGTAATGCTCACCCAATTAGGGTCCACCCTTACCGGGTGTCTCCTCAAGCTAAAACTGCTGTAGAACGGGAGATCCAGGATATGTTACAGATGGGTGTAATCCACCCCTCTGAAAGTGCATGGGCATCTCCAGTGGTTCTAGTTCCCAAACCAGATGGGGAAATACGTTTTTGCGTGGACTACCGTAAGCTAAATGCGGTAACTCGCCCAGACAACTATCCAATGCCACGCACAGATGAACTATTAGAGAAACTGGGATGGGCCCAGTTTATCTCTACCTTGGACTTAACCAAGGGGTACTGGCAGGTACCGCTAGATGAATCTGCCAAGGAAAGGTCAGCCTTCATCACACATCTCGGGCTGTATGAATTTAATGTACTCCCTTTCGGGCTGCGAAATGCACCCGCCACTTTCCAAAGACTTGTAGATGGTCTCCTAGCGGGATTAGGAGAATATGCAGTCGCCTACCTTGATGACGTGGCCATATTTTCGGATTCCTGGGCAGACCACCTGGAACATCTACAAAAAGTCCTTGAGCGCATAAGGGAGGCAGGACTAACTGTTAAGGCTAAGAAGTGTCAAATAGGCCTAAACAGAGTGACTTACCTTGGACACCAGGTGGGTCAAGGAACTATCAGCCCCCTACAGGCCAAAGTGGATGCTATCCAAAAGTGGCCTGTCCCAAAGTCAAAGAAACAGGTTCAATCCTTCTTAGGCTTGACCGATTATTACAGACGATTTGTACCGCACTACAGCCGAATCGCTGCCCCACTGACAGACCTAACCAAAAAGAAACAGCCAAATGCTGTTCAGTGGACCGAAAAGTGTCAGAAGGCCTTTAACAAGCTTAAAGCGACACTCATGTCTGACCCTGTACTAAGGGTCCCAGACTTTGACAAACCGTCCCTAGTAACCACAGATGCGTCCGAGCGTGGTGTGGGAGCAGTTTTAATGCAGAAAGGACCTGATCAAGAATTCCACCCTGGAGTGTTTCTCAGCAAAAAAACTGTCTGAGAGGGAAAGCAACTGGTCAGTCACTGAAAAACAATGTTACGCCATTGTCTATGCTCTGGAAAAGCTACGCCCATATGTTTGGGGACGGCGTTTCCACCTGCAAACCGACCATGCTGCACTGAAGTGGCTTCACACCGTCAAGGAAACTAACAAAAAACTTCTTCGGTGGAGTTTAGCTCTCCAAGATTTTGATTTCGACATCCAACACATCTCAGGAGCTTCTAACAAAGTGGCTGATGCACTCTCCCGTGAAAGTTTCCCAGAATCAACTGGTTAAAATCGTCCTTGAGATGTGGAAAATATTGTTAGTCTTTATGTACTTGGTAGTATATTTAGAGATGCATGTGTCTTATTAACTCTGTTTTTCCTAGAGCTCCAGGAAGAAATCCCAGCCAGTGTTTCACCCTAGCTGAGATTTGGGGGGCGTGTCATAAATATAAAGGGAAGGGTAAACCCCTTTGAAATCCCTCCTGGCGAGGGGAAAGCTCCTCTCACCTGTAAAGGGTTAAGAAGCTAAAGGTAACCTTGCTGGCACCTGACCAAAATGACCAATGAGGAGACAAGATACTTTCAAAATCTGGGAGGAGGGAGAGAAACAAAGGGTCTGTGTCTGTCTGTAGTTGTCTTTACCGGGGATAGACCAGGAATGGAGTCTTAGAACTTTTAGTAAGTAATCTAGCTAGGTATGTGTTAGATTATGATTTCTTTAAATGGCTGAGAAAAGAATTGTGCTGAATAGAATAACTATTTCTGTCTGTGTATCTTTTTTGTAACTTAAGGTTTTGCCTAGAGGGGTTCTCTATGTTTTTGAATCTAATTACCCTGTAAGATATCTACCATCCTGATTTTACAGGGGGATTTCTATATTTCTATTTACTTCTATTTTTTATTAAAAGTCTTCTTGTAAAAAACTGAATGCTTTTTCATTGTTCTCAGATCCAAGGGTTTGGGTCTGTGGTCACCTATGCAAATTGGTGAGGCTTTTTATCCAACATTTCCCAGGAAAGGGGGGGTGCAAGTGTTGGGAGGATTGTTCATTGTTCTTAAGATCCAAGGGTCTGGGTCTGTAGTCACCTAGGCAAATTGGTGAGGCTTTTTACCAAACCTTGTCCAGGAAGTGGGGTGCAAGGTTTTGGGAAGTATTTTGGGGGGAAGGACGCGTCCAAACAGCTCTTCCCCAGTAACCAGTATTAGTTTGGTGGTGGTAGCGGCCAGTCCAAGGACAACGGGTGGAATATTTTGTACCTTGGGGAAGTTTTGACCTAAGCTGGTAAAGATAAGCTTAGGAGGTTTTTCATGCAGGTCCCCACATCTGTACCCTAGAGTTCAGAGTCGGGGAGGAACCTTGACAAGGCCCAACAAAGAAAATAACAGAACACCACTAGCCAGCACCTTCAGCTCCCAACTGAAACCTCTCCAGCGCATCATCAAGGATCTACAACCTATCCTGAAGGATGACCCATCACTCTCACAGATCTTGGGAGACAGGCAAGTCCTTGCTTATAGACAGCCCCCCAGCCTGAAGCAAATACTCACTAGCAACCACACACCACACAACAAAAACACTAACCCAGGAAACTATCCTTGCAACAAAGCCCTTTGCCAACTGTGTCCACATATCTATTCAGGGGACACCATCATAGGGCCTAATCACATCAGCCACACTATCAGAGGCTCGTTCACCTGCACATCTACCAATGTGATATATGCCATCATGGGCCAGCAATGCCCCTCTGCCATGTACATTGGCCAAACCGGACAGTCTCTACGTAAAAGAATAAATGGACACAAATCAGACGTCAAGAATTATAACATTCAAAAACCAGTCGGAGAACACTTCAATCTCTCTGCTCACTCGATTACAGACCTAAAAGTGGCAATTCTTCAAGAAAAAAACTTCAAAAACAGACTCCAACGAGAGACTGCTGAATTGGAACTAATTTGCAAACTGGACACCATTAACTTAGGCTTGAATAAAGACTGGGAGTGAATGTGTCATTACACAAAATAAAACTATTTCCCCATGTTTATTCACCCGCGCCTCCCCCTCCCCACACACTGTTCTTCACATGTTCTTGTCAACTGCTGGAAATGGCCCACCTTGATTATCGCTACAAAAGGTGTTGCTGTTGTTTTCCTGTCCTGGTGGTAATAGCTCACCTTACCTGATCACTCTCCTTACAGTGTATGGTAACACCCATTGTTTCATGTTCTCTGTATATAAAATGTCCCCACTGTATTTTCCACTGCATGCATCCGATGACGTGAGCTGTAGCGCACGAAAGCTTATGCTCAAATATATTTTTTAGTCTCTAAGGTGCCACAAGTCCTCCTTTTCACCTTACAGGGGAATTTTTGCCTGGGGCTATGCAAGTGTAAGGGGAAGTAAGACCTCTTCTTTACATTCCTGTCTGTACCAGTGGTCAGGGAGGGACAGAGTATGGGCAGAGTCTTGGTGGATCTGACACAGAGGAGGGGAATGTAATTTGAACCAGGTATAGTCCTGTAGCAATTTACTACCTCCTGAAGCAAAGTGGGAGCAGAGAGGGATTGTGGTTCTCTGAGGCATGATTCTTCCACTGAGCTGCTCATGTGCCAGTGGAGCTGTGCACCATCCCTTACACAATACCAGGGAAAACCCACATTCTGCTCCAACCTATAGTATGGTTACCCTTTTGCTGAGTGGTAGTAAATTTTAGGGTATGCAGGCCTGCTTTCCCCTTTAGAGCAGCAACTGATGAAATAGAGTTAAGTATTTATTTAAGGTAATATATTTATTTAAAAAAAATGTCCCCAAGTCCTGTCCCTTTGAACAGAAGTAGTAACAGACTTCACACAGACAGCTCCATTTTACAAAAGTTTCAGGTCCCAAGAAGTAGCTGCTTTGGGCTTCTCTCTCTTTCTCCAGGACTTGCACCAGTCTCAGACAAATCCAACTGCTTAAGTATGCCCCATTTCTTCTCTTGGCATTGCCACTCTTCCACCCAAGTATCCTTTCAATTACATGGTCAGGAAGAGGCATCTTTAATTGTTTCTTGCACCATAAGATTAGGTAACAGCATAATAAGCAGTCACCTTGTTGTTGTAATAGTATTGAACATTCAAATCCTGTATACATTGCATTTTTATGACAGTTTGTTTGTTTGTTTGTTTGTTTTCTCTTAGGCCCAAATCCTGAGCCTCAGTACTGGCCCTAGTAATGGAGCCAGGAGCTTGGCAGATGAATGAGTGACAGCAATATCCCCTAGGGTGTGGATACAAAGGCTGGAGTAGACTATGCAGATCCTCATGCAACCCCCTGTGCCTTTTGCATTAGGGAGAAAAAGGTGTGTTCTTACTTTGAGTTAGCTGAGCTGAGGTAAAATCCTAGTGAAGAACAAGGCAATTTATTGTTTTTACAGAAGTTAGCAGGCCAAGTTATATCCCCGCAAGACACTTAACTCAACCTGCTGATTCGTGAGAAAGCTACAAACTGCCCTGTCTTCAGTAGGGTTTATTTTAAGTTAGCTAACTCAAGTTAAGAACACACCTTTTTCTCATACTGAAGAAAAAGTGTAAGTGGGGGAGGATGGGAGGATCTACAGAGGTGTTAATCTTTCTGCCCTTCCCCTCCCCGATCTACCTATTACCCACTGCTTGCAGTAGGACGGGAGTCTGTGCCACACAGGGTAGGTTTGTTCCATGACCTGCCCTCTATGTCCTTCCCTTTCCCTCCCCCATTCAGCTTCCTTATGCACTAGAACTGCAGTAGTTCTGCTGCCAGGGATCCCTTTGTAGCTACTGAAAAGGGGGTGAATTTTCCCCTTAATGTCAGTCAACAACTACATTTTTAGGGTTTAACTTTATCACAGTAAAGTACTCTACACTTTGCATTAAATTTGGATATTTAAATGACTTAGAATTGAGCAAAGAAATTGCTGAAATAGTTTACTCGTATAGTCAGCCTGTTTCCCTTCCTGCAGAAAGTCCATAAGCAGATCATGATTTCCTGGGCTGTATTTGTTATTCCGATTTCCGCAGCGAATGTTGTGATTTTATCTTTAGTTTCGCAACATGTGGTGTTTTCTTGGAATCCCATCTGATGAGAAAAAGTTACTAATGGAGAATCTCAGCTTTTATTAAAAGAAAATTAAAAATCTATCCCCCAGAGTGGTGGAGAAAATATTTGATAAATTGAACCCTAAATGCATGCACGCTGGTTAGCAAATAACAAGAACCCAGCTGTGATGCTTTTTTGCGGTACCCAGGACTATGAGTCACCTTGTTGTCTCAGCAAGAGATAAACTTGCTTGTGCTTAACTGAGTATCAGTTCCCTGACCCCACCAGTCTGTTACCACCCAAACACTGTCCTCAGGGCTCTGTCAGTCCTTACTTTGCCTTACAGGTTAATATTAGTTACACCCAGTCCCCGAGCCCCCTTGAAGCATTCCTCTACAATGTCTGGCCCTTAACCACTGGCCTCTCACAGAAAGGAACAGTGCACACACCAGCTTGTTTGATTAAACTAAGGATCAGCTCCAATATAACATCACAGCTCTGAAATACAGTTATAGTGAAAACAATATTTATTTTTATTATCAAAGATTAAGATTTGAGAGATAGGGAGTAAGGATAACGATGGAAACAGAAATAGTTGCATATAAAACAAACAGCATAACACACTTGCTAGAATCTAAACTTAATATAACAGGCTAAACCCTTGAATAAAGTAGTTTGTCTCACCTACAACTGTCTCCCAGCATCATCAACCAGCATGACTGGGATCATGCTTTCATGAATTCAAAAAGTGTTGTCCTTTTTGCTTCTTTAGCGAAGCATGCAAAGTTGTCCTTTTGCCTTCTCTTTATATCCCCAAGATTCATTGTTCATGCCAAGAGTGAGGATGACCCTTGTGGTTTATTCCCTGGTGTGTGGGCTCCATGTTGCCTTTGCACCTGTGTGGTGATGTCATATGCAAGAGGCTTCCACTGTGTTGGCTTATGCTTATTCTGATCATCGTTTGTCTGGTCAAAATCTGCTGGTCAACCCTGCTTTGATTCAGATTTTAAAACATATTTTCCAATATATATACACACAACTCCATATATATAAACTATACATACATGTTACAATGATTATGAGGATCAGTATGACATAAGCTTTTATTAAAGACCTCACTTGACCCTCTTTGGATAACTATATGCAAGCAATGTGTTGGGTGTAGTGAGTAGTCATGCCTGTCAGAAGTACTAGTACAAAAACCTTTGCAAGGTGGCACTGAGGTGTTTTTAGGGTCACACCAATATTTACAATTTGAAAATCTCATGGGATTTTAAGCCAATCTCATGCTTTTATGGTGAGTCCTCATGATTTTAGAATCTTTGAGCTTGGCAATGTTTTTTAAGTTGCTTCCCACACACTCTATGAATGATCACAAGCAATTCCACACTCAAAGACCCATACTCAGAGAATAGTTATAATTGGTTTGCTGTGTAGTAGTCCTGCAGAGGTCTGTCCTAGGTGTGGTAATATTCAATACTTTCATTAATGATTCAGCTTATACAAGAGTTCCCAAACTTGTTTTGCAGCTTGTTCAGCGATGGCATAGCCCACACCACTTCCCGCAGCTCCCATTGGCCGGGAAGGGCAAACTGTGGACGCTCAGGTAAACAAAGCATCTTGTGACCTGCCAGGGGCTTACCCTGAACAAGCCATGATCCAAGTTTGGGAACCCCTGAGCTAATAGAATGGCAAGTATGCTTAGAAAATCTGTATATGACAAGAAGCTGGGAGGAGTTGCAAACACTTTGGAAGTCAGCATTAGAATTCACGATGACCTTGACAAATTACAGAATTAATAAAAATAAAATAAATAAATAAATAAATAAAAAAATGACATAAATAAAATATATGTCTGAAATAAAAAAAATGACATTCAATAAAAACAAGTGCAAAGTAAAACATTAAATAACAGATACGCATTAGTAGTGCTGGAAATGATCTTGGAATCAGTGGATTACAAACTGAACATGAGTTAGTAGTATGATGTCGTTGCAAAAAAAAGTTAATATAATTCAGGTGTGTATTAACAGACACAGGAGTTAATTGTCCTGTTCTACTCAGCACCGATGAGACCTCAGCTGCAGTACCATGTCCAGTTATGGGCAAAACGCTTTAAAAATATGTGGCCAAATTGGAAAGAGGCCAGTGGAGAGTAACAAAAATGATGAAAGGTTGAGCAAACCTGATCTCTGAGGAAATATAAAAAATCTGGGCATGTTTAATCTTGAGAAAAGATGCCTGAGGTGCAGACCTGATAACAGTCTTCAAATCTGTTAGGGTCTGTTTTAAAGAGGACAGTGATCAATTGTTCATGGCTGAAGGTACGATAAGAAATAATGGGCTTAATCTGCAACAGGAGAGATTTGGGTTAGATATAAGGGAAAACTGTCTAACTATAAGGGTAGTTAAGAACTGGAATAGACTTCCAAGGGAGGTTGTGGAATCACCATCACTGGAGGTTTATAATACAACTTCTTGTGCAAATGCTCACATGGACACATTTAGGGTGAGATTTTCAAGAGTGCTCAGTCTGGTGGTGAGGTAAGCGGTAAAATTTCCATTGACTTCAACAGAGTGAAGTTATGCTACTGCTGAGCAGTTTTAAAAATCTGACTCTTAAAATTTGCTAACTTCAAGAGCTTGAATGGTCAACTAAAATGTAATTTTTGCAAGAATTTTACAGATTTATAGATGTTGGTATGAATTAGTAAGAGAGACAAGGTGGCTGAGGTCTTATCTTTTATTAGACCAATTTCTGTTGGTGAGAGAGACAAGCTTTCGAGCCACACAGAGCTGTTCCTCTGGTCTGAGAAAGGTATTCTAAGCATCACAGCTAAATGCAAGGTGAAACAGATTTATCATAAGTAATTAGCATATATTCTAAGGGACCATTCAAGGTAGAATGGCCTGTTAATCCCTCTGCAGTCAAAGACAAAAAGAGGGGTTAGTGGGTTACAGATTGTTCTAATAAGCCATAAATCCAGTGTCTCTGTTCAGTCCACAATATTTAAAGTTTAGCAGAGTTATGAATTTAACCAGACCTGAAGAAGAAGCCACCTGTGTGGCTCAAAAGCCTGTCTCTCTCATCAACAGAAGTTGGTCTAATAAACAATATTACCTCACCCACCTTGTTTCTCTAATATACTGGGACCAACATGGCTATATAGGAGTTACACTGCATATATGAATTAATAACACATTTTGTTTGAACTTTATAACCCTCTGATAATTTCTGTATTTTTTTAGTAATTCTCACCATATTTTTTCTTGATTTACATATGAAATGATCAATCCTTGGGTGGACAAATGAATTCCCATAGCAGCAGCATGTTAAGTCATCTATGGATCAATCCATAATGGAAAACACTTCAAATCCTCTTTTCTTGCCAAATAAACCTTTTGTGCAGGTCCTATTGAGTACCATCTGCACTCTCTGTTCTGCCAACAATGCCAGCCCAGGTTCTCCATTCATTTTTTTCTCTCATCCTCCTAGCTGTGTCTTTTTCTATGATATTCCCTTTGCAAAGAGTGTCTCTCCATTTATGATCATGTAGGTTACCTCTCTCCTTTCCTAGTTTAAATCTCTTCCTTCTCCCATAACAACCTCTCCTCACCTTATTCAAATTCTTCCTAAAGACTCACTTATTCCAAGTTGTCTACAGGAAAGAGTCAACAGTTAAAATATCAAAGCAAGCAAATCACATCCCCCCCACCCCCCCACACACTAAATGAATCCTCATCTGGGCTTGCCAGAAATCTTTCTTGTCTGTGTCTGTCTTTTAGACAGTAAGATCTTAGGGCCAGGGACCATATTTATTTTGTTCTTAAAAGGCCTGATCCAAACTCCATTTGAAGTCAATGGAAAGATTCTATTGACTCCAATGGGTTACAGATCAGGCCCATGGAGTGACAAGTACATTGTTCATGCTTAGCAAATAATAATGTCAGTAACCAAAAACAAGAAGGTATTCAAATACTTATAAAGTGAAAACTCAGGTAAATGGCAGAGAATTCATTCCTGCTGAGACTCAACATAAGGGTCCAAATGTCTCTGAAGCCACATATTATTTACGTGATAAATATGAGAATATCTAGGATGCTTACCTTTCACCCCAAAAAAGCTTTATTGAAATTAACACAAACACCTTTTTCCTTTTTAAATGATCATTCTTACCAGAAAGATAATAGTTCTCCAATTATTTTCTTTTTTAACAGAACACTATAGGCTGTTAATTTACTGCACAGCTCAGTGACTGAATAATGCATTGGAAACAAAGTGTGTGCATGTTCTTTTTTTTTAGGTTGATCTTTATACCAAAAAATACTTCTGTCAGCAGGAAAGATGTTATATTTAAGCTTTCATCTCCTTTGAGTGTGTTTCTTTGACGAGAAGAATGGGTTATTTATTATTTGAAAGACAAAGGTGGTGTTAAAATCCTGACTATTACAGCTTCCTTTAGTTTCTATTCAGCAATAAAAATTACTTCTAATGTCTTTGATGTTTCTCTATGTAGCTTCAGTATCTTTGGTACTTTAGGGAATATCTTCCCAGCTGCATACAAACTATTTTGTTGTATGCAGAGAAAGGTAATGTGACTTGTCTTTGGTAATCTTTTCCCGTTATGCTTCTGGGCATAAATTATATTGATAGAGTTAACTGCCCAACATTTACAAAAAAATATTTTGCTGTGACACTTTTGTTTCACATCGTATAATACCGTACAAATTATTTAGCCTCTTCAATTAAATAAATGCAGTGTACCATACAAAATAAATACAATAAAAAAAATTCAAAAAGCTCTTTAAGCAAAGACTTCAGATTCTAATTTAATAATATAGGCAATTGTGCAGCATTAAATAGATGACTGAATAGCTACAAATTTAAAAGAAACAACTTCTCAGTGTGACATTCATAACTGGAGATTTGGTAGGTGATCATTCTACAAATTAGGTTAATGGAATGCTAAAATACATAATACCTTGTATCCAATGAAGTTTAAAAGAAGATTATTAGTGGCCTTTTTATACTGATTTACAGAGAAAGGAAAATATTTAGACCCTTTATCACTGGAGATTGACCTTTATATGTGAATTAAAAATTAAATGTTCTCATGTATTATAGGTCCACCCAGGCAGTTACTAATATCTGTGGGGGAAAATAGTTCTTAACTTTTTAAATATGCCAAGAGCGTAGATGCTGGAACTAGATGCCACACCCCCTGTCTTGAAGTGGTTTCCATTCTATACATGCTTTACAGTTTGGTTCAATGGCTCTCAGCACCCTTACTATAAAAATTGGTCCAGCACCCCTGCCATATATGCTTTCTGTGCTTCAATGGAAGTGAAAGAAAACACATTTTCATAATAACAAATACAGTATATATGTTAGTAACTGCTGCCTGTCAAACAGGTTTTGGTAGCAGGAGAATTTTTGAGTGGATAATGAAAATACTCTTCTGATGGATTATCCAAACTTTGCACAATTTATCTTTTATCTGCCAAAATATTGGTAAAATACATGTCATCTAATCCTCCTGGAAAAGCAATGAAATGATAGGAAAATATAGTATACAGGATCACTAATGCTATAGCAAATATTACAGATCTTGTGGATAGTGAAAGATAGTGAAAAGAAGATACAGTTACTATCGTTAAATACATTTATTTCATACCACAATCCTTCTATAAAAAAAACATCACTTATAGTGACTATTTCTTACTGCCCATGTCCTGCAACTGCATAGTTGCAATTTGACATGAACAAAAAATCAACTACAGGCATACACACTGTCACAATAATAGCAGTAATAGTGAGGAGAAAAAAAGGATCTTATATTAGTAATGGCGTAAGTAGCTATCTCACTTGTTTACCCTTACTAGTACAGAAACTCTTTTAGAAAGTTATGCCTGCTTAGGAGAACAATTACTGTGGAACTTATAACTAACTAAAAGGAATCTGTTCCTATTTTCAGGAATCAACTGATGTAATTGGGCAAGCTCTACCTGTTTATTAAATTGATCAATGGCTACCAGATGTTTTTTCCAAGAAAACTCCGTGGTATAATTTCATATAATCTTTACTTCTGTTCTATCAAGGTAGTTACTCAAATTGGATTAAACAAAAAATAAAAAACAACACCACATCTTTCTCCCCAATAGAAACAAGATGATCTTCAACCCAGTGACTTCTTCCTTCCCCGTTGCCCTGGCATGCCCCATGACATTTCACTACTCCATATACTTCTTTGAACATTTGGAAATGTGATTGGTTAGTTTTCAAACAGTTTTCCTGTTCTGGCACCTCCTTGAAGACAACAGTTTCTCTCTGGTCCAAATGTGTCATCTGCTTTTGGTGCACCATGAATCTGTATTTGCTAACTGGCAAGACATTTGATGTTTGATTTACAATGGCATGGTTTAGCTTTTCCACTCTGCCTGTGGCAGATGCAGTCTGCTTGACACTGGCAACACGCTATATCATCACTGAGCACATCTAATGTCTTACTACTTTTCCCTATTGGGCTTTTTAATTTTTTCCTTAAGAAACACTAGATCAGACCTGTGAAGATACTATAAAATCATTACACTTTTAGCACTTTACAATAACATATTGAAGAGACTTGGTAAGGATGCGCAATATACAACCGCAAATTTGAGTGTATTACCAAGGACCAAATTATACAAGTTTGTGTGTGAGAGTTTTTTGGTGTTTTTTTTTCCCTTGTTTACTTTGTTTTTAAGGTGGGAAACAATGTTCCTCACAATTTTTGCTTGAATAATAAAATACATAGTTGGAAAATTCTTGTTAGGTAATCTTCATAGATAGACAAACAGGAGAGATAAATAAAGTAGATAACTAGCCATGGGAATACAGACACAGTTGTATTGTGGACTAACTAGAGAAAAGGCATTGTAAAACCCTTGGGGACCACAGTTCACAGTCTGAGATCCTCTGATTCATGGATTCAAGGCCAGAAGGGACCACTGTGATCATCTATTCTGACCTTCTGTATAATACAGGCCATAGAACTGCCCCAAAATAATACCTAGAGCATCCAGCCTTGATTTAAAAATTGCCAGTGATTGAGAGTCCACCATGACTCTTGGTAAACTGTTTCTATATTTAATTACCCTAATTTAGACCTTATTTACAGTCTGAATTTGTCTATCTTCCACTTCAGCCATTGGATTGTGTTATATGTTCTCTGCTAGATTGAAGAGCCCATTATGAAATGTTTTTTTTCCACATGTAGGTACTTATAAGCTGTGATCAAGTCACTCCTTAACTTTCTCCTTCTTAAGCTAAATAAATTGAGTCCCTTAACCCTGTCACTGTCAGGCATGTTTTCTAATCCTTTAACCACTCGTGTGGCTCTTCTCTGAACTCTCTCTGGTTTATCAACATCCTTCTTGAATTGTGGACATGAGAACTGGACACAGTATTCCAGCAGCAGTCACACCAATGCTCCTACTTGAGATTCCCCTATTTATGCATCCACCGAACAATAAAGGCTTGCCAAATGTTTGGGTCTTCCCAAAATGGATAACTTTATCCTGCTCCTATGCAGATCTTTATGGGTATGTCTGCACTGCAATGTAAGCCTATGCTTGAGCCTGGGCTCAAGGCTAACCCTCTTTGAATCTACACTGCAATTGTACTAACCCATGGCTTGGACCCAGGGTCCCAGGAACTGGCAGAGCTGGCAGGTCCAAGCTCGAGTCAAGCTGGTACCCAGATGCTGGGCCCTATTGCTTTTGCAGTGTAGATGCAGCCCCTCTTGATGCAGGCCCCAGGTGTCGGCCAGAAGTATCACACAATTCCATCAGACAACTTCCTCAGTCTTCTCTATCCCATCAACCTGCAATCCACACTATTGAAATGGAAGCTGCATCGAGTTTGTAAATGGCAGCAGCTCAGGTCAGTGTTAACCTATTCTGTTCTGATCACCGATCTGCAAGCACACAATCAGAGACCCTCCTGGATTTGCAATGGAGAGTGAACTGATCAAGCCTTTTGTAAAGCAAGCTGCTTCCTGATATTATGTAGGGCAGGCAGAAAAGTTTTTTCCACAGTGCACCATGGTTGTAGGGCTATAGTCGCCACATTTCATGGGGGGCAGTAGGGACTCTGGGATATGGTTACTGTGACTTGGGTCAGGATCCTGCAGTGTGGACACCAAAGCATGGGTCAGAAAATTCTTAACCTAGGTTAAAACACAATGTAGATGCTCAACCCCAGGGTTCCCTAACACAGGTCAGCTGATTGAGTCCCACTAACCCTTGGCTTACATTGCAGTTTAGACATATCCTATGTGATATGTGAAACGTTAACTGGGAATTGGTCCTGCTTCGAGCAGGGGGTTGGACTAGATGACCTTCTGGGGTCCCTTCCAACCCTGATATTCTATGATTCTATGATTTGATAAGATTTCACATATGCAAAAACCTTACTTAATTTCATAGACATTCTCCTCTCTATGTAGTAGATTTACAGTATTATATAGTATATGTTCTATTACCTGTGCCTGGCCTCCTTCTTAATTGGGCATTCTGTCCTGTCACTGGTTGATCTGTCATGTGTTTCTCAGTTCCTGCTTAGTTCTTTCTTAGAACAATAAGTTCTTTTAGTCCTTATGCTGCCGGCTCCTGGCAGGCATCTTCCTCATTCTTCATTCCCATCATTGTCAGACCTGCCTAAGCTAATCACTTCTATGACAATGCTAAAGGCCTTATTTCCAAGGGCTCAGCTTAATGGAGATATTGCAACTCTTCCCAGAATGATATATCCTCCCACACGAAACCACTGACTCTGGGCTCCAAGCCTGCTTGTGTCCTCTTTTAGTTAGTGTTCTCGACTCTTGTTTTAATAATACTACTTAGCAGTAGAGTTGGGAGAAATTTTTCAGACAAATAGTTTATTCACTGAAAAATGAAGTTTTGAGCCAACTGAAACTCCTTGCAAACTTGTGTTGAGTTAGGTGAATAGCTTCAGCCAACGAAAAAAAACAAAATTTGAAAAAGTCAAAATATTTCATTTTGACATTTCCAAACCAAAAAAAGTTTGACTTTTCATTTGGAAACAATGTTTTGTTTATAAATTTAGTAAGAAAAAAAGTTAATCATAACTCCTAAAAGTTACACAAAATGAAAACGATAATTAGAGAAAAAAACATTTTGGGTCAACAAACGATTTCATTCAACCCAAAATGATATATATTTTTTTCTGTTTAGTGTCACTGCTGCCATTCTGACTCAGCAAGTAAGAAGCTGTGCCTCCTGTGAAACGTTTCATTTCAGAAATCCCATTCTTCAGTGTTTCTGAATCAAAATAATTAATAGAGTTCCACAAAAAGGGGTGGGGTTTTTGTTTGCTTTTGTTTTGTTTTTTTGTTTTTTTTTAAATTTTGACTTTTTGTTCCAATTTGGGATGAACAACGTTCCAACAACTCAAAAAATAATGCAGGACTGATTTTTTTTCCCACCAAAATGACAGTTAATATCATATTTAAAACCATCTCAAAAGACTGTCAAGCAGGAGTTTTCGCTTATAAAGGTTTCATATAGCAAAAGGCAATATGGGAAATGGTTATAATGAAAATCTTTCTTAATTCCTTAAGTTCCAAATCTTTATTGTTTTCTTTCTTTTCTTGTGTTTAATAAAATATTAAAAAATATTTTATAGTGGTAGTTACGATAGAACCAGACATAGAATCATAGAATATCAAGGTTGGAAGGGACCTCAGGAGGTCATCTAGTCCAACCCCTGCTCAAAGCAGGACCAATCCCCAATTTTTGCTCCAGATCCCTAAATGGGCCCCTCAAGGATTGAACTCACAACCCTGGGTTTAGCAGGCCAATGCTCAAACCACTGAGCTATCCCTCCCCCAAATTAAAACAGGACCAATCCCCAGTTTTTGCCCCAGATCCCTAAATGGCCCCCTAAGGATTGAACTCACAACCCTGGGTTTAGCAGGCCAATGTTCAAACCACTGAGCTATCCCTTCCCCGTATATCTGTCCTTCTGACATGCTGTGTCAAGCCCTCACACAGCTTGGCTCTACTGTAGGTATTTGAACTTGGGTTTCTTACTTCCAGTTTGACTGCACAGCCTCTAGCTGCATAAAGTGCTACCAACTGCCCATGTTAATAGAGGTCTCCAGCAGCATTTGATCTCCAGTTGTATTTTCTCCTTGCATGTGATCACTTTATCAGGGGGGAGGAATAGCTCAGTGGTTTGAACATTGGCCTGCTAAACCCAGGGTTGTGAGTTCAATCCTTGAGGGGACCATTTTGGGACCTGGGGCAAAAATTGGGGATTGGTCCTGCTTTGCTAAATGACCTCCTGAGGTCCCTTCCAACCCTGATAGTCTATGATTCTATGCTCTATTCCAGGGCTTAAATTCTCATATACCTGGTGTCATTAACCTACTATTCCTTGCAGTGTGTTGTAGCACAACGCAAATGCAATACAAACTTTAAGAACAGTATTACAGAAAATATTTTTCACATTAGTTAAAGGTGATGCAACACAATAATCTATATTAAATCACAATTAACAGTGCCATTACTGTACAATATGAATTTCAAGAGTTATTTCCACAGTCACAGAACAATCACTGCTGCTCCTTTTAGATTTTCCTACTTCAAATAGGATAAAGACATAAATCTGATTGTAATAATATGAATAGTACAACAGATAAGGACAGCAGCATTAAATTTAAAGAAATATCTACTTTTAGAATGCTATGAAAAAATCAAATATCCACTTTTAAAATCCATGTTAAGCAAAATGGTTGGGGTAGAAAAAGTCTAAGTCTAATTCTTGCTCTACAATTGCTTTAAACAAGACATTTTCTGGTAACTCCTAAGCCTTGCTTCATTGTGTCCAGTCTGAACAGTTTCTTTTCTCTCTCTGCCAGGGAGAAATCACAATGTAGCAAAAGTGTTCCTTTCTTGCACTCCAAGGTGTCGCTGCTTTAAAAAAAACATCATAGTCTTCAATCCACTCCATGGAAAGTAATGGGATTAGATCGCTATCAGAGTTTCTTTCACTGGGTTAAATGAGCTGAGTCTTGCTGAAAAGCTCTATGCTCTTCATTACAGCAGAGCCAGGAAGCATAAGCTATCCTTTGTTGGTTTTACAGTTAGATGTCCTCATTGTGTTTAGTCGTGTCATTATCTGAACTTTTACTTTTCCTGTACTTAAAAATCTTGGTATTAGCAGCAGGTTAACTTTATATAAAGAGTCAGCCCGTGTGAACTAATTTGCTGTCTAGGATTTTACGTTGTCGGCCTCATTTTTAAATGCAGTGTAACCAATGGAAAGTCTCTAATTTATATCTGTTTTTTACATTGGCTTTCTCCAAGTAATCTGAGCAGTATTCTTTTGTCTTCATTTGATGAATCAGACATTTGATGGATATACAGTTTGTCTATTCTGTATGACCACTGTTGTTCAACAATATGACATAATTCATCAAACTGTGCTAAATCTACTAGGGTTATTTCAAATATATTAAAGGATTCATGAATTCATTTATAGAATGATATTTTATCTTTTATTTCAATCTCCTGTTCTAATCAATCAGTTATATTAGCCTTAGGCATAATCACATGCTGTAGTGCTGCTCTTAGGTTTAGCACACTTTTAGGATCATGGAAATAAAATATGGTAGGGTTTTTTTTTATGTGCAAAGAAGCCCGATCATCACAGATATACTTTAGTATTTACAGGATCATAGTCCAAAAGTTATATCTTGTTTCTAGAATCATAGATGTAATAACTAATTTTCCAAAATGTACTCATTTTTTTTATATTAATTGATTATAAAACCAACCAAAAATTACAAGGAAAAAGCCCTAGAGAATCACTTTTCTAGATTATTAAATTTCCATGATTTGCCACATGAGAGTGCCTTCTCCTGGTGTTTCAGTAGGAATATAATTTCTCTGTTTTTTGTGTAAATGATGGTAACATTGGCCTTAAAGACATGTTCAAAACCACAGATGGGATTTGGCTATAAAATTCCGATTAGTGAGCTGCAGATGACTTTGAAACATTACCCTGGCATGAAATTCTAGGTGGCCAGCCATAAACTCCAAAAATTAAATGGGTATTTTTCTGTGTAATACCCTCATGATGTATCCAAACTGCTGCTGCAACTCATACAATAGACTGTACTCTTTTCAATTTACTTAAAAGGTGGCTAAATTGTCATGTGAATTGAGATGGACATATAACTGACCACCGGTTCACTCATTTTGGCTGATTTGAAAAATGTGGCGTAATAGGTGCCTGGAGAAACTTGGTATACAGCTGGATTATCACATTCAGTTTTAGGCACAATTTTACCAGAAAGATAATGACAAATTGGCAGATGTCAGAGAGAAGCAACATAAGTGATCCAGGGACTTCAGTAGAATGATGAAAAAAGGTAACTATAGAGAGCTTAGCTAAAATGATAACTAAAGGGGACAGGAGGGAGGAATTATTTGATACGGACCATGAGCTGTACTAGGAGTAATGAGATGAGATTAAGAAAAAGAAAATTTAGGCTAAATATCAGGAAGACTTCTTGACAGGAGGTGTATTAGAATGTGGAATAGTGTCCTAAGGGGTAGTGGTGGAAGATTCATCACTTTAGGTTTTGAACACTAGACAAAACAAACCACAGAAGAATGTATAGTAGCGGAAAATCCTTCATTGGCAGAGAGATGAAATAAACTCTAACTTCTATTTTCTGTGAAACTGTCAGGAAATTCTAAACTTAATCCTCTCAGTGTGTTTTATACTTTTACACATATTTTTTTCTTAATCTCTTTTTGCACATTTTCTCCCTTTCCAGAATACACTACCATATATTTTGTGAAGGTATTTTGAAATGTATTTTGTTGTATGTTTGCTTTGATTCAGTTGTTGTAGGAGCTTTTTAATTCTCATAAGTGTGAAACATTAATAGAACATGTTTTAGCCAGGTTGTAAAGATGATCAGGAATTTTCCAGAATTTTTTTTTTGATGGAAAACATATTTTCTGTGAAACTTCTTTGTGGAAAAAATTGATGTGGCCGGAATGGCAGAAAATCAAAATGAAAATTTCAATTGTCAAACTGAATCCAAATTTTTTTTTTTTTTGCTTTTCAAGTCACTTTAACATTAATCTGTAATTGCTATTGTGCCTCATGAGGGTTGCAGCTCAGCTTGACTACATCTCCCATGATGGACCTCAGTCTACCATCTGGTTGAAATGCCCAGGTGCACCATGGAAATCCTATGTCTAACTAATAGGTCTCAAAATGTAACTATAAACAGAGACTCATAACTGAATCATAGAATCATAGAATATCAGGGTTGGAAAGAACCTCAGGAGGTCATCTAGTCCAACCCCCTGCTCAAAGCAGGACCAATCCCCAATTAAATCATCTCAGCCAGGGCTTTGTCAAGCCTGACCTTAAAAACTTCTAAGGAAGGAGATTCTACCACCTCCCTAGGTAACGCATTCCAGTGTTTCACCACCCTCCTAGTGAAAAAGTTTTTCCTAATATCCAACCTAAACCTCCCCCACTGCAACTTGAGACCATTACTCCTTGTCCTGTCCTCTTCTACCACTGAGAATAGTCTAGAACCATCCTCTCTGGAACCACCTCTCAGGTAGTTGAAAGCAGCTATCAGATCCCCCCTCATTCTTCTCTTCTGCAGACTAAACAATCCCAGTTCCCTCAGCCTCTCCTCATAAGTCATGTGTTCCAGACCCCTAATCATTTTTGCTGCCCTTCGCTGGACTCTCTCCAATTTATCCACATCCTTCTTGTAGTGTGGGGCCCAAAACTGGACACAGTACTCCAGATGAGGCCTCACCAATGTCGAATAGAGGGGAATGATCACGTCCCTCGATCTGCTCGCTATGCCCCTACTTGAACAAGCGTGTGACTCTAGGCACCCCTGTATTCACACCCTCCACATGCTTGCAATGATTTTTCTACAAAATAAGCCTAGTGAGGTATCATTTGAAAAATAACAACACACTGGTCAATAATATCATTGTCACATACATGTAACAATGTTATATGTAAAGTTATGAATTCTCTCTGTGTGATGTTACTAGAACATATTTAAGACCACACAGCATAGCCCAGGTAAAAGTGATAAACAGGTCAAGGATGACCAAATAGCAAGTGTGAAAAATCGGGACAAGAGGGTGGGGGGTAATACGCTCCTTTATAAGCCAAAGCCCCAAATATTGGGACTGTCCCTATAAAATCGGGTCATCTGGTCACCCTATACAGGTCTGTCCTAGATGAAGAAATGTATGCTTACCTTGATTTACAAAGTAGCAGTAAACAAAGCCATCAAACCAAACCAATGGGGTTCATCCTGAAAGTGAACACAAAAGATAGAGAATTAGCATGACTCCTGCACCCCGGAGAGAGACAGGAGACTGAATCCTCAAGGAACCTTCCTGACAAAGACCTTCCTTTTGGGACTATAGGGGACAGAGAGATAGAAAGAGAGATTCCACCTTTGGCCTACACCTGAGGAGACAAAGGAGCCATGCACGTTGTGCTCCATGTATTGGCTCTTGGCCAAAGGGTCTGGTCAGCCATGCTGGGCAAAGGAAAAATAGTGAAAAAATTACTGAGTGAAGTCTGTAGCATTTTAAGTTATGTCTTAGTCATTACAAAGCATATTTAAACTTGTATTTTTTGTAGCCTATTCTGCTTTCAATTCCTTCTCCTTGGTATGACTTAACTGATGCCTTTTTGCTAATAAATGTGTTTCATTTGTCCTGTAAACCAACTCAGTGCTATATTTGAATTAAAGGGATTGTTAACTCCAATTAAAGTGATAAGCTATACTTTTGTCTCTTTGAAGGAGCAAATGACCTTATTTATTTCTCTGAGTGTTCTAGGAGAGGGCTGGACACTTCAGGGCAGATAGTTTGGGAAAATTCAGGACTGGAAGTGTGTTGGGGGATGCCCATCAAGTCGCAGCCAAGGTTGATGGAGACCAGGGTGGGGCTGTTGTGTTGTAGGCAGGCTGCTGAGGTCAGAGCACTGACACAGGGCTGCATAGCACATAGACACTCTGGGAACCACATGCTTGTCTTTTGGCTGTTGGTGTCCAAGCTGTGAGCCACAGCAGCAGAGCATTTAAGGTCTCCAGTGTTACAGAAAGGAGGTGACACAATCTCTCACTGGTCTAGATTGCATCTCAAAATATTATGGGATGTTTTTCTATTGCTTTATAGTGATGGACTCAAGGATTTCAATCTATTTAGCTTAAGAAAGAGAAGGTTTAGAGGTGACTTGATCCTAGTTTATAAGTACCTAACCTGGGGAACAAATCTTTGATAATGGGCTCTTCAGTCTAGCAGAGAAATATATAACAAAATCCAATAGTTAGAAGTTGAAGCTAGACAAATTCAGGTTGGAAATAAGTAGTATTTTTTTTTTTAACAGTGACGGAAATTAACTATGGGAATAATTTATCAAGGGTCCTGGTGGAATCTCCAACACTGGAAATTTTTAGATCAAGATTAAATGTTTTTTTTTTCTAAAAGAGATGCTGTAGGAATTATTTTGGCAAAGTTCTATGCCCTGTATAATACAGGAAATCAGACCAGATGATCAAAATGGTCCTTTCTGGCCATGGAATCTATGAATCTATATGTCTACATAGATGAATAAGATTTCTGAAGTCCTTCAGCTTGACTCCCCAGTATTCGAATGGAGGAAATCTTATATTTTAAGCTCAAAGTAGGATGTTTCTTGCAGTGAAGTTTTACAATTAGCCATTTTAGAGGAGATGCTTTAGCAGCGTTCTTATCTTGTTGTCTACATTTCTTTGGTTTTCTTTATCTTGACTATTTTGTTATTTTTTAATTCATTATTTGGCAAATTATGACATCAGCTTTTGAATTATTTTCATATTCACATTGCACCTCTGTCTTTTGTGGATTTTACATCTTCAGTCTCCACCTGACCCATGCCCTTGCAAAAGCCTTTTCATGCTAAATTTATAAATTGTACATGTTCCTTTTTGGCCATTTTCCAACTGTCTTGTTGGGATTTCAGAGCATGAAGGTAAAAATATTTCATGAACTTTTTTTCTTCAAGTTTTTACTTTATATTAGCATTGAAGTACCAGGCTGAATTAACTAATATGATATTGTAATTTGTGTCTGTTATTATTTGCAAACAATGAACCTCATATATACCATCCTTATAAGCTTGTATGTTGCTGATTTGATCCTCACCATACAACACACATATCTTCATGCAATCTTCCTCTGAGCAATAAGATCTACTATGGATGTGAGAGGTAACTTGTGCCCTTTTTGAAGGCAAATCTGTTGGGGAGTTCACGACAATACCAGTAACTTTAAAAAAAAAACATTATATTTACTCTTTGCTTTGAGGAAGAGGGAAAATGGCAATGGGCCATCTTATGCTCTCAGCATCATAGAGGTGCACATGTTCTACCTTATACCCAGAGATGAAGAAAAATGACTGTTCTGATGTGTCACAAACACAAAAAGAATAAACACTGCAGCTTCTGAAGCAGTGTGCACCATAGCCTCTTGAAGTCTTTTAAAGCTTTTTAATTGCTATGTTTTCTGAACATCTCTAGTTGGTCTTACAAGCCTGGGAGGCTGAGAGAACCAGGTGGGCTTGGCAGGTTTTCCTGCTGCCTTACTGAGCCTCAGGCAAGCAAGGGTCATAACTCACTGTGGGCTTAATTATCATTGCTATATTGATGACATTCTGATTTACTGCAAGACTGACAATTCTCTTTTTATTTACACAAGTTTTGCAAGATTGGCTGTTAGTCCAAAAATGGATGTTTTTTCATTATCTTTCTTTGAATGGTAATAAAAAAGAATTATTGGATATTGTCCTCCCATCTACCTTTACTTTACTTTAAAGATTTGTAGCTTTACTTTTTTTAAGAGCTCTAATCTAATATCTAAGACAGTCATGTAAATTCTGGGTTATTTATGGATTGTATTTTGGGGTTTTTTTTTCATCATATTTTAAGTAGTTTAGAACTTGCTCAAAATGTGTGAACTAACACATTTGTGTATACCCTACATCTGTGGCATAGGTGTAATTGTTCGTGCAAAATAATTATAAATTGTATTTTTCATGGGATTTATTAATTTAGTTTGTTGTAATTTAGTGGAATTCCAAATCCTTGTTGAGAATTGCAACTAACATCAATTCCAGGTGGGTGGAAACCAAACACATCTTTGGTTCCCAAACTTGAGACACCTAAGAAGGAACAAATTATCTAAAAGTGCTGGGAACCCATCCTCTGTGGTGTCTCTAAATTGGGCCTCCCAAATCACCACAGTTTTAAAAAAAATGTAGTACAAGTATATTTTTTAAGATTAGGATAGCACTCCTTGAATAACCATAGCTTCCCCTGTAGACAGCCACTTGATATTTTTTATTTCCTCTCAATTTGGAGAGTAAAAGGGAAAAGAGCAAAGGAAGGAGAAAGAGACAAAATGTGCATCAGATAAAAAATCAAAAGAAACTAAATATTATAATGCTTGATAATAAATTGTACTAGATTTCTAACAGATTCACTAGAGCATTTGCATCTACATACATTCAAAAGAATTCATCATGATTAATGGTAGTACAAAGAATAACAAAGGAAATAATGATGCTCTGTAACCTGTTAAAGAGGGTTGCCATAAAAAATTTGCTAAAATATGTGAAAATAGTGTGTTCTTTAAGTTACGATGGCACTTTAAAATAATAGACCAATGATTATTAATTCCTTTGGTACTTATTGTAATACCATTAACCAAGATGAGCTCATCTGCTATTAGTGAAGATGTCATACATATTTCTAACATTATTTCGGCATTATTTAACTGGAGCATTACTAACAAAAAATACCTGAGGGTACAATAATTGTGTTTCCAGTATCAGTGCACAGTGTGATTACAGAAAGTGGGGACGATTTCCCCTTCCTTTGAAGTGGTAAGGTAGTGAGTGAAAAGCTGAGCAGGGACAAGGCTATGGGAGGAATAGGGCTTTTTGTGTGTGCATGTGTGTGGGAGAAGGCATGAGGCAGAAAGATGAAGACAGCGTGTAAAATCCACTTCACCAGCCTTTTCAGTGCTGTGGCTTGGATGCTTGCTATGGGTCATCTCTGCAGGCTACATACAGAAATATAATTCCATATCCTAGAATCAGACTTTTATTTAGGTTAGGATTTAGACATTAACATTAAATTAAAGAATTGAAATAAAATAAAATAAATCAGAGAATAGCTCACCTGAGTGAGAATAGTGAGAATTTTTTTTCTCTCCCTGGAGTCCGGTTGTCAAGATCAACATTTGTAAGGGCAAGTTGGAGACAGCAGCCAAAGGTGTCACTTTCCACCTTGTTGTGATGTTTTGATTTCATGTTTTTCATTACTGAGAATGTGGTTTTACAGACCTATGTGCTTCCAAACATTGAACATACTTGGGAAAATGAATCTAAAGACCAAGTTTACAGAAGTTTTTAGTCACTTCATTCTTCTTGGAAAGAAAACAAGAATCAGCCTGCAGTTCACACAGATGTAGCTGAAGATCTTGCAGTTGCTGCTCAACTGGTACCTTCATTGCATTTTTGAACAGTTGAATGTTGGATCTCAAACTCTAACAATCTGAAAATCTGGCACTGAACTAGGCTGAGATATCTGATAGAATCTCCAAGAAGCTGTGAAAATCAGCAACATCAATCTCAATTGAGAATTCCTTGCATGATGGAAAACAATTGATGTTGTTCTTCTGAGGGAACTCACTGAGGAGTCTGAGCTTTCTGTAGAATGCATTGACATGTCCCATAAGTTTAAAAGTATTCTGATCTCTACCTTGAAACTAGACACTGAGTGAATGGAGATGAGATGTTATATCTTTTAGAAAAGCCAGTGAGCAGAGAAATGCTGGGTCTTCCAACTTCTCTTGAAACTGGGAGGCATTGCTTATTTTCTCTTCTTCCAAAAATGCAAGAATCTATTTTCTGAGTGAAAACAAATGTTGAAGGCATTGTCCTGCACTCAGCCACCAAACTTGTGAATGGAGAAGGAAGTCCTCATGTTTTGCATCCAACTCCTCAAGGAAACTGATACATTTTCTGTGCCTCCTTGCTCTGTTTCCTCTATGGAAGATGTTGACCACTTGTACTACACTGGCCATCCTCTCAGTAATTTTAACATATTTCTCACAAAGTACCTCCTGGTGTATGACAGAATGAAAGGTATAACATTCAACTCCATTTTGTCTTTGCAAACCTACTAAGCCACTTTTACTGCCAGTGATTGCTTGTGCATCATCTATGACAATCTATGACATCTATCACAGTGCAGGAGCACTTTTGGAAACCACCATGTTTGCTCACAGCAAAAGCAAGAGCCTTGTAAATAAGTGCCCCGGCTGTACTGCACTCATGTGGAATTAGCTCCAGTAACTTCTCATACATGAAGAAATCCGCATCAGTACTTTCAATGAAAATTAATAGCTGGCAGATATCACTGACATCAGTGCTCTCGTGAAGAACTAATGAAAAGAACTTACATTTTTCAATAACTGTCTTCAGTTGAGGACACATGATTGTTCATATCACTTACCCTTCTTGCTACAGTTTGATGAGACAGTGGCATACTTTCAAAATTCTTTGCCATTTTGTTCATCCCCAAAGGCATGAGCTCTCTTGATTGCACACCTTTTTATCACATCACCATGCCTAAAAGGCTTTTGACATTTCACTGGCTTGAGGCAGATCTCATAAGATGCAAACAGACTTTCAATGTGTGCAGTTGAAGGTTTCCTCAGTATGTTTCTCTGCTTTTGAAATTTGCTGTGCTACAAAATGGCAGCTTCCATGCAGTGGGACCTCACACGCACCATATGTGAGAGGTCACATCATGCGGAGGATGCCATGTTGTAAAGTGGATCTCTGGCATGTGCAGCATTTCACTGCAATGCTTTTGGGCAGCCTCTGCTGAGAGAATAGTTTCCTCAGGGCCTGGATGGAATTGTCTCGAGGGCTAGATCTGCCACCAGTTGGACCACCCATAATATGGATGGAGTGCAGTGAGTCGGGGAGGTGAAATTGAACCCCAGTTGCAGGTCCAGAATGCTGGGCTTGCACAAACACTCCAAGTCTGGTCTTTGTGGCCACTATTCTAGTTTATACACTGGATTAACAGCTCCAGTATTTCTGGGCCATTTATACAGAGTACTGGGGACACTATTAACACAGTTATATAGTCCCACCCCAGTATGGCCTTCTACACTAGCTTATAAAGGGTTGACATGGAGATGTTTTAGATGGAACTTATGGATTGCACCCTTTCAGGCAGTCATCCAGTGCTGTATGCAGCCTTCCCCAAGGTTCTTAAGTGATGGGACAGGCCTTTCATCAACAACACCAATTTTCCCAAAAGGGTGGGCATTGTAACAGAAGCATCTTTCCCTCCAGCCACTCATTTCATTCAAGCCAGGGGCCCATTGGTATCCTTCTCCCTCTTTATTGGATTTGTTGATGTTTGCAAATCTTAAGTGAGAAGAAGGAAGCTCAGCGCTAATAAACACAAGTGCCCCAAGCATTCGATGGGTAGAAACTATCAAAAGCTGCGGGAGCATAAGTCTCCTTCTGGGAGACTAAAGGCATGTCTACACTGCAATAAATACACACAGCTGGCCCATGTCGGTTGACTCGAGCTCATGGGACCCAGGCTCTGGGACGATAAAACTGTAGACATTTGGGCTTGGGGACCCTGTGAGGGGGGAAGTGTCCCAGAGCCTGGGCTGAAATCAGGATTTTACTGTAGGAACTTAAATTCTGCATGGAAGAGCCAAACTCTGATATCCTGCTCACCTTATGTGCCTGCAGCTACTTTTGAATCATAGAAGTTACCACAGGAAAAAAGCTATCTATCCAGTCTTTGCAACTTCGAGACTAGTGAATCCATGAACATGTCATGGTGACGGAGTATATTTCAAAAAAATCCTCTACTATTGACACGACTTTACAATTGAAAAATCAAGTCTACAAAAGTTAAAATTTCCACAACATCTATGTCTATTTCTATATCTATACACACACACACACACTCTCTCTCTCTTTATGAGCCAGTTGTATTTTGATTATTTTCCATGTCGATCAAAGTGATTAATAAGATCATAAAAAGCAGCTGGAACATCTACATCTATATACACAAACACAGTTGCTTTTACATTTTGTAAAACTTTATAATTAGCCTGGCAGGGGGAGGTCCCTTCTCTCCGAATAGCACATTTGTGATTGAGATTAGATAGTGAATCTTTTTTCTCTCAACACTTACAGAAATAGCTCAAGTGCTGAAGTCCAGGTCCTTTATTTTGTGAGTGTTAATTAGTTTTATAATTAGGAATCGCAACGCTTTGTCTTGCACTGCAAGATGATGATAAAACAAAGCAAAACAAAACAAAAGAATTTTGAGACCGCCATTTCAAAGTATCTGAAGGAAATTCTGATGCCATTTGGGGAAGAGTGAATTTGTGGTTAAAACAGGAATGGGGGACGTGGAAGATCTGTGTTTAATTCACTTCTTGGTCAGACCCTGTATGACCATAGATGTATTACTTAAGACACAATTTTCAAATTTGAGGGCATAGAGTTATGCACCTAAATTAACATATAAATTCCTTTACCTATCTTTGAAATTGCTGGGTATAGCCCCCATGTGTCTCGCTTTTACTCTGTGTTGGAAAGTGACAGTTGTATTGACCTAACTCATATGAGGATTCATTAATTCATCAAGCGCTTTGAAACCTTTGCAGAGTAGGTACTATATATGTGTGCCCAATTTC
Organism: Lepidochelys olivacea; assembly: GCF_965140295.1. NCBI lineage: Eukaryota > Metazoa > Chordata > Testudines > Cheloniidae > Lepidochelys > Lepidochelys olivacea. The sequence continues at coordinate 67,437,682 of NC_140411.1, read as the reverse complement.
ATAAAGTTGCCCTAGATGGGCAACTGAGAATCCCATGCATGAGGGAATCCTCAGCTGACACCAAGGTGACCTACAAGTTGTAGGCCACACTGTCCTGTATCTCACCTCATCATAAAGGAGTATGTGGAGGCATGCCAGGTCTCTAATGTTCCTCTGCCAGTGTAAGATGCTGGCTGAATTTAGAGCAGCTGTGAAGCTGCTCTGGGTTATGCAGGAGACTAAACCAGGGACTGGCTGGCCTCAGGATTTGAAGGGGAGGGTCCAAAATGTGTCAGAATGCCAGATTTGTCCCTCCATCCTTGTATGCCAAGTGTTGTTTCAATGCACCTGAGGTCTGTATATCCATAGCACTCAGATATAGACAGGTATCTTTCATGGAATGAAAGTCTTCTTTGATGAAAGATGTTTTCCTGAGCCATCCTGAATTTTGCTAGACCAGTGATTCCCAGCATTTTAGGCCAACTGTAACAATTTACCAGACTAAGAACTTGTCGGTACCAGTCAGTATTCAACACCTTCAAGTCAAACACAGTCTCTACACTAGAATGAACCTCCAACATTTGTCTTGCAAACCCAAATTCCATAAGTGAGAACATAAATAATTGATTGGGAAGTAGTCAGCACACCAAGGTCTAGCAATGATGCTAATTACCAATGTAGGGACGGTATTCCTATAGTACCAGACACAATGGCCTGATGTAGCTGTACTTGCTCTATGCTAGAGAAAGGGGAATATGTACTGAATATATTTATGGCAAGTAGACATCAAAAGAAGCAAAGACTTTTATTTCTGCTTGGGAAATGCACCTCAGGGAGACATGATCTCTAGTAGAATTGGACATGAGTTGATGTTAATTTTAGTATGTTTCTGAACTGACTTCCTTATTTGTAAAGTACATATACATACAGTTTACTATATGACAGGCTATAGATTTCTGTTACTCAGATCCAGACACTTAAAAACTAACAAGCATTCTGTATGGGATAAGAGTTAATTTTTATCTATCTTTTATTTCTTTTTGATGCTCATAATAAATGCCCATATAACTGTCAAGGTTCCTCCCCCACTCTGAACTCTAGGGTACAGATTTGGGGACCTGCATGAAAACCTCCTAAGCTTACTTTTACCAGCTTAGGTTAAAACTTCCCCAAGGTACAAATTATCCTTTGTCCTTGGAATATCCACTGCCACCACCAAACTCTAACTGGGTTTACTGGGAAATGTCGTTTGGACACATCTTTCCCCCCAAAATCCTCCCAACCCTTGCACCCCACTTCCTGGGAAAGGTTTGGTAAAAATCCTCACCAATTTGCATAGGTGACCACAGACCCAAACCCTTGGATCTGAAAACAATGAAAAAGTATTCAGTTTTCTTACAAGAAGACTTTTAATAGAAGTAGAAGTAAATAGAAATAGAGGAATCACCTCTGTAAAATCAGGATGGTAGATACCTTACAGGGTAATTAGATTCAAAACATAGAGAATCCCTCTAGGCAAAACCTTAAGTTACAAAAGAGACACACAGACAGATATAGTCATTCTATTCAGCACAGTTCTTTTCTCAGCCATTTAAAAAAATCATAATCTAACACATACCTAGCTAGATTACTTACTAAAAGTTCTAAGACTCCATTCCTGTTCTATCCCTGGCAAAAACAGCATACCGACAGACACAGACACTTTCTTTCTCTCCCTCCTCCCAGCTTTTGAAAGTATCTTGTCTCCTCATTGGTCATTTTGGTCAGGTGCCAGCAAGGTTACCTTTAACTTCTTAACCCTTTACAGGTGAGAGGAGTTTTCCTCTGGCCAGGAGGGATTTTAAAGGGGTTTACCCTTCCCTTTATATTTATGACAATAACACTCACACACAATCAAATAATAACAAGGCATACAAAGAAACACAGATGAAAATATAGATTTTAATTTGATTGAAGTAGTCTCCATGGTCCCTTTCAGGGAGACAGAAAGGGCCCCACTAGTTATCAATTTAAACTGCAACTGATAAGATTGTGCATGAAGGAGAAACAACAACAATGTTCTAGCATCCCTGGTTGTGAAGAAAAGCTTGAAAATGTGATCAAAGCATAACCAATGCTGTGATGTATTCCTGAATTTGAAGAGAGCCTGAAACAATTGTCAGAGTAGTAGCCATGTTAGTCTGTATCCGCAAAAAGAAAAGGAGTACTTGTGGCACCTTAGAGACTAACAGATTTATTTGAGCTTAAGGTTTCATGAGCTACAGCTCACTTCATCGGATGCAAGCAGTGGAAAATACAGTGGGGAGATTTTATATACACAGAGAACATGAAACAATGGGTGTTACCATACATACTGTAACAAGAGTGATCAGAAAAGGGGAGCTATTACCAGCAGGAGAGCCAGGGGGTCGGGAGGGGGAAGACTTTTGCAGTGATAATCAAGGTGGGCCATTTCCAGCAGTTGACAAGAATGTCTGAGGAACAGTAGGGGGGAAATAAATAAGAGGAAATAGTTTTACTTTGTGTAATGACCCATCCACTCCCAGTCTTTATTCAAGCCTAAGTTAATTGTATCAAGTTTGCAAATTAATTCCAATTCAGCAGTCTCTCGTTGGAGTCTGTTTTTGAAGTTTTTTTCTTGAAGAATTGCCACTTTTAGGTCTGTAATCGAGTGAGCAGAGAGATTGAAGTGTTCTCTGACTGGTTTTTGAATGTTATAATTCTTGACATCTGATTTGTGTCCATTTATTCTTTTACGTAGAGACTGTCCGGTTTGGCCAATGTACATGGCAGAGGGGCATTGCTGGCACATTATGGCATATATCACATTGGTAGATGCACAGGTGAACGAGCCTCTGATATTGTGGCTGATGTGATTAGGCCCTATGATGGTGTCCCCTGAATAGATATGTGGACACAGTTGGCAATGGGCTTTGTTGCAAGGATAGGTTAATTGGGTTAGTGTTTTTGTTGTGTGGTGTGTGTGGTTGCTGGTGAGTATTTGCTTAAGGTTGGTGGGGGGGAGGAGCTGTCTGTAAGCAAGGACTGGCCTGTCTCCCAAGATCTGTGAGAGTGATGGGTCATCCTTCAGGATAGGTTGTAGATCCTTGATGATGTGTTCGAGAGGTTTTAGTTGGGGGCTGAAGGTGCTGGCTAGTGGCATTCTGTTATTTTCTTTGTTGGGCCTGTCCTGTAGTAGGTAACTTCTGGTTACTCTCTGGCTCTGTCAATCTGTTTCTTCACTTCAGCAGGTGGGTAGTGTAGTTGTGAGAACGCTTGATAGAGCTCTTGTAGGTGTTTGTCTCTGTCTGAGGGGTTGGAGCAAATGTGGTTGTATTGTACAGCTTGGCTGTAGACAATGGATTGTGTGGTGTGGTCTGGATGAAGGCTGGAGGCATGTAGGTAGGCATAGCGGTCAGTAGGTTTCCAGTATAGGGTGGTGTTTATGTGACCATCGCTTATTAGCACTGTAGTGTCCAGGAAGTGGATCTCTTGTGTGGACTGATCTAAGCTGAGGTTGATGGTGGGATGGAAATTGTTGAAATCATGGTGGAATTCCTCAAGGGCTTCTTTTCCATGGGTCCAGATGATGAAGATGTCATCAATGTAGCTCAAGTAGAGTAGGGGCATTAGGGGATGAGAGCTGAGGAAACGTTGTTCTAAGTCAGCCATAGAAATGTTGGCATATAGTGGGGCCATGTGGGTACCCATAGCAGTGTGTGTGTGTGTGTGTGCGCACGTGCGTGCATCTTTGTGTGTGGACTCCCTCATGCATTTCCATAAAATGCTAAATCCAAAAGCCACTGTTGCTGGGGAAGGAGATGAGGATTCCAACACCATCCCAACAGAGGGCTCTGTGTGATAGCAGGAGAAACATGAAGTGGACTCCATCTACCCTCAAGCAAATACAGTTTGATGGCTGGGGTAAGTACTGGAGGGACCCCCCCTACTGCCACTCATACTGCTCCAGGAGTAGGAGAGGGGAATCCCTTGTACTGCTTTTGCTGCACTGGGGGAAAAAGGGTCCCATATGCCATTGTCTTATATCTCTAGGAGTGGATGAAGGCCCCACTGCCACTCCGATAAGAGGATAAAGACACAGTGCAAGTATAAGGCTATGAGCATGAAGCCATAGGTGTGCTTAGAGCCCTGGATTGCCTTAATCCAGCTCTGTGAATCATGGAACCCGCCATGCCCCCTTTGGGTTTATCTGATCATCTTCAGGATTAGTCAGGCTGGTAAAATGCTTCCCTATGCAAGACTAAGGGGTCTTCCTTCCTTCCCCTCATAATTTGCCACTATATTTAAACTAAATAACACACATCTTTGTTGTATTTCAAAACTGGATTTTTATTCTCCTCGGCACAAATTCTCCTGAGGCAGACACTACTCTGGTTTAAATAACTGTAACTCCATTAACTTCACTGTATCCAGGCCAATTCACAGCAGCTGAGGATCTTGTCCTTTGTAAGAGGATGCAGTTTTTCTCGTGCTCAAATTTTTCATTAAACCATATTGGGATTTCATTGTTATGCCATGATTCCCATAGTGTGAGGACATTTGGCAGATAACACAGCTTCAAATTAGGGCAATTTAACCTCCTGTTGCCTTTTTGGATGGCAGAATTTCTCATTTTAATCTTGGTGATTTACCTTCCCATACCAAGTTTTTAATTGTAGCTTGCACTTATTTTTAGAGTCCATTAGGCATCTAGAAGGGTAGCATACTGAAAGCATAATTATGCCAGGGAGAAGTAATCTATCTAATGATTTGTATTCTACCCCACCTAGTGAACTGCATCTTGTTCCAATTTACTATGTCATTGCACTGCAATTGTACAAGGGGGTAAATATTACCTCTCATAATGATTTTAAGCTTTTATTAAGGAGACTTCCGGAGTATTTCCTACCTGCAGTTATCTATTCAGATTGCTGCTGTGAAAAAAAATCATATGAGGGTTTACTTCTGACAGCAGCAAAACCTTATTATTTTTGCCAGTTAATTGAATACCCAGCAATCTTCTAGAAATCACTATCACCATTAGTTATTTTTGCCAGTTAATTTAATCTCCATTAATTGTCTAGAAATCATCGTCACCATTTGATATCTAGGCAATCGGACACATATGGAGCAGGGGTCTACTTGTCTTGATCTGATTGCAGAATTGGTACCTATGGTGAGACCTTTAGTTGTGACTGGAAAAGCAAGAGCTTGTTCACATATTGAAAGCTTTCGTGCTCCTCATCCCTTGTTCTAACACTCTATTTATTTCTAATCACCACAGCAAGTGGTTCTAAAGCCAAAATAAATAGTAGATATAACTAAGAACAACCTTATTTGGAATGCAACTGATTTTGAATGATAGTCAGACACAACCATTACGCATAATACATGTCAGAGGATTTGTGTGCAGTAATTAGACCCTTTCTAAAAATACTACCCACAAATTATGTGTACACATAAACCATCTCAATCCACTCTGTCAAATGCCTTATATACATCTAGAGACAGACACTTTGCTCATTATGCCATAACACTTTTCAAATTTCATGTGAGGTGCTTATTATTATGGGAAAATAAACCACCAATGCTCATTCTGCCACTATTTTTGCACAAATTATCAGTTTGCAATTGAATAAATAAGAGGTGTGAGTATTGAGAGTACCATTTTTTGGTTATCTTTATTATTTAGCCTTGGGCTGCTAAAGGTACAACAAATTCAGGAAAAAAGAATCTTTGAATAATCTATTATCTAATATGGATTTAGTAGGTATGGGAGAGCCATGCACCTGAAGGATAGGGATTATTTTTTTCTTTCCCCAAACTGTAGGGTATTTTCCCTGTATTGATTCACAATCTATTTGCAATAGTGGACAGCAAACAGATGTGATATTTTGGTCCCTACATTATTAGACCATTCCCCTGTATTGTTAATTCTCTTGCTATGACCCATGAGTATTAACCCTTTAAGGTACAGACTAGATCCATATCTGTTACAAGTCCCAGTGTTTCATGTGCAGATCAGAGTCAAAGCTGTAGGATCTGGTCTAGGTTATAACAAGCTTTATATGGAAGCAGTGTAGGGGGAACAAGTCTCTTGTGCAAGGACTATTCATAATTCCAGCCCTTCAAACTCCTTGAATGCAAAGCCTTCTCCACGCTTAAACTTCCAATGCAAGGGAGGAAGTGAGGGGAGTAGCAAGGTCAGTGCCATAGCCCTTGTGCCATTCTGCACAGGCCAGTGGAACTGAGCTATCTCAGGTGCTCTGTGTGTCTTTGGGGAGGAGGAAGGGTATTCATGCTGTCCCCTTTCTGGCCCAAACTCCCTGAGAGTATGTGATCCCAATGATTTGTGGCTTCCATGCTGCTCCCTAATGCTGCCTTTGGGGTGGGGCTTTCTATGTCTACACCACATCTCCTACAGCAGCAGTGCATCTGTACCTCTTGAGCCCCATAGTGTCCACACCTGCAATGGAAGGTTTTTTCTTCATCACTGTAATTAAGCCACTCCCTCAGGAGATGTTAGCTAGATCTACAGTGTGACTTAGGTTGGCTTTTTCACAGCCCTGTGCAAGGTAGCTAACATGACCTAAATTTTAGCTGTAGACCAGACCTCAGTGACTAAGGAACACATATCCCATTGCAAATCATTGAGTCTTGTGCTCTTCCGTCACTTTTGGAAATCCCAGTCTCAAGCCACACTGTGACCTTTTATATCTAATAAAAGATACTGTGCCTTATCAGTTATCACCTGTATGGGCAATTTTGAAGGACCATTCAAGAGAAAATTTTCCCCCCAAAAGGTGAAAGTAAATCATTGGGTTAAAAAACTAGTGACAGCTTTTCAAAAGGGCTTAGTTTTGACCTAAATCTACTTCCATTGAAATCAGACAGAATATTACAGCTGTTTTGAATAGGGTTAGGCCAGTGCTGAGCATTTTAGAAAATTGCATCCTAAGCGTTTTTGATGCTAAATTGAACCAATGTTGGTTTTAGAGTAGCAGCCGTGTTAGTTTGTATCCGCAAAAAGAACGGGAGTACTTGTGGCACCTTAGAGACTAACAAATTTATTTGAGCATAAGCTTTCATGGGCAACAGCCCACTTCATTGGATGCATGCATTGGAAAATACAGCAGGACGATTTTATATACACAGAGAACATGAAACAATGGGTGTTACCGTACACACTGTAATGACAGTGATCAGGTAAGGTGAGCTACTACCAGCGGGAGAGAAAAAAACCTTTTGCAGTGATAATCAAGATGGGCCATTTCCAGCAGTTGACAAGAACATGTGAGGAACAGGGTGTGTGTGTGTGTGGGGGGATAAACATGGCAAATAGTTTTACTTTGTGCAATGACATATCCAATCCCAGTCTTTATTCAAGCCTAATTTAATGGTGTCCAGTTTGCAAATTAATTCCAATTCAGCAGTCTCTCGTTGGAGTCACTTCAGAAGGTGGGTATTATAGTTGTAATAATGCCCACCTGCTGAAGTGAAGAAACAGATTGACAGAGCCAGAAGAGTACCCAGCAGTCACCTACTACAGGACAGGCCCAACAAAGAACACCACTAGCCGTCACCTTCAGCCCCCAACTAAAACCTCTCCAGCGCATCATCAAGGATCTACAACCTATCCTGAAGGACGACCCATCACTCTCACAGATCTTGGGGGACAGGCCAGTCCTTGCTTACAGACAGCCCCCCAACCTGAAGCAAATACTCACCAGCAACCACACACCACATACCAAAAACACTAACCCAGGAACCTATCCTTGCAACAAAGCCCTTTGCCAACTGTGTCCACATATCTATTCAGGGGACACCATCATAGGGCCTAATCACATCAGCCACACTATCAGAGGCTCGTTCACCTGTGCATCTACCAATGTGATATATGCCATCATGTGCCAGCAATACCCCTCTGCCATGTACATTGGCCAAACCGGACAGTCTCTACGTAAAAGAATAAATGGACACAAATCAGACGTCAAGAATTATAACATTCAAAAACCAGTTGGAGAACACTTCAATCTCTCTGGTCACTCGATTACAGACTTAAGAGTTGCAATATTACAACAAAAAAACTTCAAAAACAGACTCCAATGAGAGACTGCTGACTCTTCGTAACGTTGGTTTTGTTGCAGATTTCAATGGCAGCAGGATCTGGCCCATATTTATCTGTTAGGATTATAGTTTAGGTTTCTATGTAGCCCTTGCAAAAGTTGATGACATGACAAAGTCTTAAAGCAAGGCAAAGAATACAGTGGTTCATTAAGGGCCAAATCCCCAAATCTTTGTGCCAGTACACAACCTAAGTGGCTGGGATGCTCTATGGACAGTGGTTGAGTAGGGCGGGATTCCTACCTTCCCAAATACATAGCAACTTGGAAGCCATTTCATAGAGGCTACTTCAGTTAATAAATCAGTAGACTGAAGTAAACCACCCCTCCATTATTCCCCACTACTTCAGTAGATCCATGCAGTAGATTATCTGACTTTGATCCAACCTATCCCTTCCCTTCCTCATACTTACCTTTGTACTCTGCTGCACATGTAATCTCCACAGCTAAGATATCTCCATGTAGAGTTCATGCCATAACCTTTCAAAATCAAATGTACTAGTGTGCAAGATTATGCCTCAATTTTACAATCCCGAATTGTCTGTATAAAATAGATAAAGGTTAAGTAATCCCTCAAACTTTTCCACGCATTTGAATATTTTGAAGTTTACCCATAAACTATTAAAAACCTATGATATGGTATTTAGACAGATTTACTTCTTCTTTGCTTTATATACAGAGAATATTTGTGCATAAATTCTGGGTGATTACTCTTGTTTCACTCTTTTGTTTTTATCATTGGAATTCAGCTATTTCAGCCTAATTTCTCCTCTCTGGCAGCAATTCTATTTCATTACTGAACTCCATGCTGGAGGATTGCTCTATATTCTTCGTTGAGTGATTTTTCTGTACCAATTTGGATACTGTTCTTCTGAGGGAAAATTATGCATGTATGATTATGCACAATGGCCTATCCGGTAATTCAGAATTACTCTGTTGAGGATAGGTATTGTGAAAAAAATAAAACTCATTGAAATCTGTCAGTTTACATAAAGACTCTGGGTAAGAGATTTTGTAACAATAATACAAAATAAACTAAGGAAAAGAAAGATTTATAGAAACCAAAAAAACTCAGCATGCAACCTAATCTTGAGGGCCTCTCCAGTCCTTACACTGGTGGGACTCCCACTGGAGCCAAGAGATCATAGGGTTAGGTTCTGAATTAGTCTGAATGTATACCTAATGGATACATACAGGTAACATAAATCCACATGCACTATTTTACCAGGTACTACTCAATTAAACTGAGACTTTCAAAGTCTGAGGGAGTTAGGCACCGAGCTCCCATAACAGGTCACAGTGTTTACCATGAAATCCCATTTTGTCTGATATCTGTTGTCCTTATGAATGACCAGATCCTTGAATGTATTCCATTCAGGTAAAGTACTGTGCCCATGTGACTTTAATGGGGCTCCAGGTGGTGCAGGATTGAAGGCTAAGGGGCTAATCCAAATCCTCTGAAGCCCATTGATATAAGCCCCCATTCAGTAGCTGCTTAAGCATGTGAATAATGTTAAGCACGCAATTAGGCCTCTTAAGATCAATTAGACTACACATGCTTAAAGTGAAACTACACTAGGTACCTTGGTGAATCTAGGCCACAATGATCATGACAATTTTGTTCAGTACTTACTAGCATTTAACATGGGGCTATGGAAATCAACGTAAATTCATAAATTGTCTGAAAGAAAACATCACAAAATCTTGAAAATCTTTGAGTCACAATTGATGGGGTCCAAAGCTAAAAGGTGGGACAAAAATATTTATCCTTTCATCACAACCTGAATGAAAGGTCCACTCATAAGCAAACAAAAATAACATTTAATGAAGCTAGTAAATACATTGTATCTCTGAACATTTTTTTTTAAAAGCAACCATGCAGGAAAGCAGAATAAATCAGACTCCCTGAAGAACATTAAAAATTTAATGTCTATGACCCCATGTCCTTGGTCTTGATCTCCCCCTCCACTAGTCAAGGGGGGAAAAGCTGGAGAAAATGGTCGGTGGGGGGGGGGGGAAACAGGGGCTTCTCCTGTGTGGGGTTTGGGAGATGGCCACATGCTGGCCTTCAGGAATGGTCACCATTCCCCTCCTGCACCACCACAGGATTCCCCATGGGAGGGGCTTCAGGTGCCAGTGCACAGCATTCCACAACAGTGCAGACAGCACTGGATACATTGGCATCCAATCAAGTGTGTAGGAATTCCAACAAGCCTTCAACCATCCAAAGGCACACTCCACTATCATCCAGCAGTGGTTTAGTTTGAAATTTAATTTCTATTTTCCATGGTTGCTGATGCCAAGGTAGGGTTTCATTAATCTGGATAAGAACAGCTATGTGAGGTCCCCCAGAATAACTGAGGACACAAAGACACCAGACATAAACAAGTCATTTCTGGGGAACAAAAGGACTGAAATTAATGGGCAAAGATCCATCAGAAAGGTAAAATGTCCACAAAAGTCCTTGTGAGTACCTGTCCAAGAAGCCTGAAACCATGACCAAGGGTGTAGACAAGCTGGGCCAGGATAATTATGAATTTTCTGAAACGTAGTACAGCACTTTGTCTTCCTCTCAATATCTTTGTCAATCCCCAGCCACAAGACCTGACTCTAAAATATCAATTATGCATCGTATAGCCTTTATCCATACAATGCCAAAATGACCTTTGGGAAGAGCTTCCAAAATTGAGATTGAAGTGATTTCAGAATGATCACTTACATTCCCCATAAGATGCAGCCATCATTCACAGATAATTCACATTGATATGACGCAGATGATGTAAACTGGGGATTCTTTTGACACAACACTATACCTTGTGGTACCATTTCTTTCACAAGAGGAAGCAAATCATACTTAGTGATGTCTTTGTTAATGCATGTGTTAGCGATGGATAATCTGTCAAATTGAGATAGAACATTTTGTCCAAACTTTATTTGGGTTGATGGGAGCTTGGGCATGGTAGGCGGGACAGCCCATCAGCATTGCTGTGCTGAGTCCCTTTATGGGTACAGGAATAACTGAAAGTAGCCATGCTCATCCTTGCACATGAGCAGCAGATGATAGAATTCCATGTTTTGGTCTAAAAAGAGAAATGAATGGCCAATGATCCATAGGCAAGGTGTAATGTCTACCATACAGATAGGATGGAACTTGAGAATTCCAAAGATAATTCTGAGAGCTTCTTGCTCTATTTGTGCATAGCGCTTCTTAGGAGTAGTGAATGTTTATGAAGCAAAGGCAATAGATTTCTTCATGCCAAAAGTTAAAATGTAGGAAAGAACTGCACCCACTCCATATGGTGAAGCATCACAAGCCAATTGCAATGGTAGTGAAGCATCAAAGTTTAAAAAACCTTTTGCTGAGGTCAACAGTTTCTTTGTTTCCTTCAATGCACACTCACACTCTTTAGTCCAGTTCCATTTGTGCTTTACTGGTAAGTGTTCATGTAAAGGTGCCAGTGTTGACTTCAGATGAGGCAGAAATTTACCAAGGTAGTGAAGCAGGCCTAAGAATGAACATAACTGTGACGAGTTCTCTGGTGGGAGTGTTTGAAGAACAGCTTCTCTTTCTCTGTTGATTTCCTTAAGACTGTGGAATCAATTACATGACCAAGATATTCAACTGGATGTTTGAAAAAATCACATTTATCTCAAAGTACTCAGTTTTCCAAATGTTCCAAGACAGCATCCACATTTTGAAGATGACTCTCTTTATCCTTTTCTGTAACTATGACGTTATCCAAATAACACTGAACTCCATTCAGTTCCTTCAGGATCTCATTCATGGCTTTCTGAAACAGGGCAGCTGTTGACATTATACTGAAAGGCAACCTGATACAACAATATAAGCCTTTTAGTATGTTGATCGTGAGATATTTGTGAGATGCTGGATCAATTGCTATATATATGCATTAAGCAAATTCAATTTACTGAAACACTGTCCGCCACTAAGAGCATCAAACAAAACTAAGAAGTAGCGGATACTGGTCTGCATATAAAAGTGAATTCACTGTCATTTTGAAATCTCCAAATATTTAGACTGAGCCATCCTTCTTGATCACTGATACAATGGGATTAGCCCACAATGGGATTAGCCCACTCACTCTATAAAACCAGTAACAAGATCCAAAGTTCACAAAATGGTCCAAATAAGTTTTCATTATAGGCTTACAATATTTTGGCTAGCTTTCAGACTTAACAGTAAGCTTCACTTATACATTTCTCATCTGTTCAGCTCTATTTCAGAAATGTGAGAGTATCTGTCCAGTATTTCTTGAAGATAATTGGTGCTTTTGTGATTGCCTTAAACTTGGTACAATTCACCTCAATCTAAAATCTGCCAAATAATGGTGTATAGTTTCCTTCAATCACATACAAGGGTAAAACAGCTCATTTCCATCTGGTTGAAATTTCCTCTGGAGTATCGCTTATAGGACTAGCATTTCCCTGGTATAAGTCTTCAAAACTCTGGTGGTTTCTTCTAGAAGAACTTGTGACGAAGTCTGGTGATAGTGGATGAACTAATCAGTGAGATGGCAGCTCCAGTATCAAGCTCCATTCTTCTCAGAAGTCCTTCAACCAAGGGTGTAATCCAGATGCCATCTCTGACTCGACTTTGCAATAACACATGTAGTGCTAGATTTTGGTCAGTGTCACTAGAGTTCTTCTCTTTTTCCACATTATGAATTCCCTCTTCCACCCTTTCTTAAGTTTGATCTTCACAGGTGTCTTCTTGGATGTGTTGTTACTCTTTATTGCTGGGTGTTGAACTGTGTGACAATCGCAGAGATGTTTCCTTTCTTCTGGTACCTCCCGCAAATAACCTGGTGTGCCCAACAATCCTTCTGGGTATGTGTAGTTTGTGCAGAATGTCCAGAGGGACATTGCTTGCATTTCCATGGTCCTCTGTCTCACTGATTCATAAGATAACTTCTCAGTTAACTCAAAAGCCCAGAGAATCCTTCTCTGAAGTTTCCATTACAATGGCTGCTTCAGTAACCTTTTTCAATATAAATGCTGATACAGTCAGCATCTATTTATGGACCTGATAATTACATAATTCAGAGACAAATTGGTTACACTGGACATCTCTTAATGTTTGTCCAAAATGACAATGCTCTGAGAACTTCCTTAGAGCAGCAATGAACTGTGCTACTGTCAAGGTTCCTTCCCCACTCTGAACGCTAGGGTACAGATGTGGGGACCTGCATGAAAAACCTCCTAAGGCTATCTTTACCAGCTTAGGTCAAAACTTCCCCAAGGTACAAAATATTCCACCCTTTGTCCTTGGATTGGCCGCTACCACCACCAAACAAATACTTGTTACTGGGGGAGAGCTGTTTGGACACGTCTTTCCCCCCAAAATACTTCCCAAAACCTTGCACCCCACTTTCTGGACAAGGTTTGGTAAAAAGCCTCACCAATTTGCCTAGGTGACTACAGACCCAGACCCTTGGATCTTAAGAACAATGAACAATCCTCCCAACACTTGCACCCCCCCCTTTCCAGGGAAATGTTGGATAAAAAGCCTCACCAATTTGCATAGGTGACCACAGACCCAAACCCTTGGATCTGAGAACAATGAAAAAGCATTCAGTTTTCTTACAAGAAGACTTTTAATAGAAATAGAAGTAAATAGAAATCCCCCCTGTAAAATCAGGATGGTAGATACCTTATAGGGTAATTAGATTCAAAACGTAGAGAATCCCTCTAGGCAAAACCTTAAGTTACAAAAAAGATACACAGACAGAAATAGTTATTCTATTCAGCACAATTCTTTTCTCAGCGATTTAAAGAAATCATAATCTAACACATACCTAGCTAGATTACTTACTAAAAGTTCTAAGACTCCATTCCTGGTCTATCCCCGGCAGAAACAGCATATAGACAGACCCACAGACCCTTTGTTTCTCTCCCTCCTCCCAGCTTTTGAAAGTATTTTGTCTCCTCATTGGTCATTTTGCTCAGGTGCCAGTGAGGCTACCTTTAGCTTCTTAACCCTTTACAGGTGAGAGGATTTTTTTCTCTGGCCAGGAGGGATTTTAAAGGGGTTTACCCTTCCCTTTATATTTATGACAGCTACCAACTCTCAACTCCCCTGATGGAACCTATATTTTTTCTGCTATCATTGGTGGGAGAGGAGAAAAATGTCCCCGCAATGCTGCAGTAATTGCAGCATATGTGGCAGTTCCAGGCACAGTTGGAAACAGTTGGTCATGCAGGAGTCTGTATGCCTTTGGACTCATCAGTGTCAAAAAGGTTGAAGCTTGTCCATCTGCAATGGTGTTGCAGGTTACAAATTTCTCAAAGCTTTTGAGCATCGGCACTGACTCTCTGGGTGCTCTGGAGCTGGAGCACCCATGGGGAAAAATTAGTGGGTGCTCTGCACCCACCAGAAGCCAAGCTATCCTCTCCCCCATCCCATCTCCTCCTCCGCCACCTCCTCCTCCTCCCCAAGTGTGCCGTATCCCTGCTCCTTCGCCTACCTCCCAGCGCTTCCTGCTCAGCCTCCACCAAACAGCTGTTTGGCTGCTCTGGGAGGCAGGGGCTGGGAAGAGCGGGAATGTGGTGCACTCAGGGGCGGAGGCGGGTAAGAGGCGGGGTTGGGGCGGGGATTTGGGGAAGGGGACTTTGGGGGAAGGGTTTGGAATGGGGGTGGGGCAGAGGTGGAGTCAGGGTGGGGGTGGGGGCAGAAGAGGGTCAAGCACCCACCAACAGGAGCAGAAGTCAGCGCCTGTGCTTTTGAGGTATACCACCTATGATGTGGTTGTTGTCCAATTCACCAACATTGTGCAGAAATGTTGCCATTTTCTGTGCTTTCTTGTTGTACTTCACACCCTCTTGGATCCTTTTGTACCACAGGAGAACTCTTTTTTGTTACTGTACTATCTGTGCTCGGTCTGACACTTCTGGCTGTGAGCCAACAGTTCTGACTGCAAAATTCTTCCTTTGACTGCTGATTGCAAAACTGGGATCTCTCTGTTGGCTATAGACCCTCAGTTTAGGCTATGCTGTTTATCTGCCTGCTTGCACCTGGTCAGTCATGATGGCTGCTTGGTTCCCTCTCACTGCTTTGTTTGCAGAAGCTCCAGGCAGCAGACTATTCCCTTGTTCTGTGTAAACCTTCTGCCCATCAGAGTTGGCAGCAACAAGGGCCAGGTTCAGTATCTAGGGGTTCTGTTTCAATAACACAATGCAAAACTGGCTCGAGCCCCCACCCAGTGACCTGGGACAATTACATAACACCCCCTGGGTGCCTCTAAGACGCAATACTTCCCCTCTCACAAGCACAGAGTCTGAGTGTAGCAAAAACCTTTTTATAAAGGAGGGAAACAATGCGGTATTATGTTGGGGAAACACCAAAAACAGGATTCATAACACCAACCATGAGCAAAAGACCCACCCCTAGGTAAGTTTGTCACTGTCCTTTTCCCCTCAGGGTCTTAAATCCAGCAACCCAATACCCCCCCCCCCACCAGTTTCTGTCCTTGGTCAATGCAGTGTCCCAGAGTTCAGAAGTTCATCTGCAGAGTTTACCTCCCAGCATGGGTGGAAGTGGAGGGAGGTATGGGGGGCATCTTACATGCTCTGCTGCTCGGGTCAACAGCCAAGTGCCATGCCTCTCCATGGTGTTCTGCTGCAGTCTTCACCACCAGCTGCACCTCTCCGTCAGCTGCCCTGCTATCCACTCCACTCCACTAACTGTCTGCTCACCAACTTGTCTTCAGTCACCCCTCACACACTTAACACAGCTCTCAGCAACTTCAGTTCTCAGTGATTTTTAACTGGTAGTGGGGGAGCCTCAGTGCTGATGCACCACTAGCCCAAAGTAGGTCTAATGCTTAGACCTAGGTGTCAGTGGTTTCAGCTCTGCAGCACGTAACAAGACTCCTAATGGAGCCAGAATTACACCATGGAGAGAGGAGGGGTTAGAGTAGTGTTTAGGGCCCTCACAAGGAGGCACACACTACCAGATACACATACCTATCCCCAGCCTCTCTCAATTCCCTGGGTTTTGGAACCCATGTCCCTTGCCTATCAAGTGCTACTTAGTTGAGGGTGAGCCCCTCCATCATAAAATGCCAAGTACAGTTCTTCTGTCCTTGATTCACATAACCAGGATAACAACCCTTTATTACTCCTGCCCCAGTAACAGAGAGACTGGGGATCCCACAGCAGCCCAAAGTGACCATTTAGGCAAGCAGTCCATCATGCTAGGCAGGGTGGGTGTGCCCCTGCAAACGAGATCAGCCCCCGAAGTCCTTTTCCACAGCTCACTACCAGATGTCATGGTAGAGCTCATTCTGACTCTGTTTACATCTGTTTTTAATTTGCCAGCTTCCCCTCTCTAGCAATCTGGTTCATAATGTCCCAGCAGCCACCTTGTCACCTTGTGCTTCAAACTTTTCCCCTTTTTAATATTATTATTATTTGCTTAGCATTTCTTCTTGTTGTTCAGGCACATGCAGCATTGGACTCATGGTATCAAAATTCTTCATCAATAAATGTTATATCTGGACCCAGAAGAGAGGGAAAAAAACAAATATAGAGGAGCTCACAGATTTCTACTCTGCAAATGTTTATTGTTCTGGATACAAAACATAAACCAATATGAAAATATAAAAGTGAGGCTTTGCACTGGGGAGGGAGGAAAGGACTCAAAACGGTCATGACATCACAGTCATCCCAAGGTTCCAGGATGATGTGATCCCACCACACCATGCTGATTCACCTGGTCCAGAGGTGGCAGTCAACTGATGGACATATAGTCACAAAGCAGCAGTCTCCCGAATCTCTGTGTCATATGGGTAAGTACTTGAATATGTGCACCAGTGTAGACTTAATTTTAGGTACCTATCTCCAAGATGGGGCAGATTTAGTACATACTCCTTGCTTTGGCATCTCACGTTAGACACGAAGCCATCTAGCATGCTGTCTTTTGTGAATCTCATTCTGAGACACCTATCTCCCTCCATTTATTGTATAGGGAGCAGAGGCTTTGTGAATCCCAGGGAATCCCTAGGCACCTAAAATTCAGGCCTGCTGACACTTAGCATCTTTGTGAATCTAGCCCTATTAAAGTCTCATTCGTAGATTTGGGATCCTATTTTTCATTAGTGGCACAGGGTGGCCTCCTCCAGGGCACCTTCTCATTGCCTAGTGTTGCCAACCCCCCAGGACTGTCCTGGAGTCTCCAGGAATTAAAGATCAATGTTTAATTAAAGATTATGTCATGTGATGAAATCTGCAGGAATTTGTCCATCCAATGTTGGCAACCATACTGTCACCTGATGTCACTCTGCAGGCCCACTGCCATCAATTTTTCCCCTCTTCAGGGCTTCCCAATTAAACTCCCCATAGACAGACTCAGACGCCCTGCTTGCATAGCTTTATTTATTTTCCAAAAACAGCAAACCAAACCAGAAACAACAGCATTAGACAATTACATGCTGGCCTTAGTCTCTGCCCTCAGGGGTATTTCCTCCCAAACTGCTGGCAGACTTCCTGTGTCTGTCATTCCCCACAGTTAGGTCATTTCTTCCTCTGCATCTCTCTCAGCCCCTCCCTCTTCCACTCCTTATAGGAATATCTCTCTGAGGTGTGCCTCCGCAGTAATCAGGCTTGGCTGGACCCAACCCTCTGACCTATAAAGGGCCAAGACATCTTGTTACAATTAGACAGGGACAAGAGCCATTTCAAATCTGGATCCAAACTCCAGATGCGTTTTTTAAACCTCTTCTATTTTTACTTCTTTTAAAACTCTTTTAATATTTTTGCTTTGCACTAAGGTCTTTGTACGTAGCTGAGTTTATATCTCCTCAGTAAATTCTCCCTCTCAATAAATCAGACCATCTCAAAGTTCTTCATCCCATTTCTTTTATCTCACAGCATCTAACTTTGTTTGCTTCTCTGCTTTTTGATAAGCAAGGCTCATTCAAATGTTGTTCAACCTAAGGGCTATTATCAATCACAGTATACAGAATTTTTAAAGTGAAAATACAATGTGGATGGGTCGAGCACAAAAGGTAAAAACTCCCTTTTAAGATCAGTCCCAGCAGGTACTGTTTTAAAGCTTTAAAATTATAATAATAAAAAAGAAGTTCAAGCAATTTAGAAAGTTACAAGCTATTGCTTGGGAGGAGAATCAAATTGCTGGATGATATCAAGTGATGCCAACTCTTGAACTAGCAGAGATAACTCTGGCAGCAGCAATAAGAGAACTTTTGAATCAAGAAAATGAGTATTTGTATTACCAAGACATAATGCAGTGCCTCAGTTAAAAGTAATAGCTGATGACCTAAGGGGATGATTATGTAGATGAAAGCAATTTTGTTTTCTGAAAGTAAGGCTTTTTCGAGAAGAAAATAATCTCAGCTTCACCGCCCCCCACAATGCTAACTGGACATAGCTTAATAACATAACAAGCGAATGTGAAAGGAAATTTAGAAGTCTAATTTACCAGATATTTGTTTTTTATTGAATATAAGCACTCACGATCATTTAAAGTTCATGTCGTTCACCTGTTCAAATATTTTAATAGTTTTCCTTTAATAAGACTAATGTTGGCCTTCTGTTACTGTTCCACAAGCTTTGGGGGAACAGAGATAATTGAACTGATGGGATATGGGTGACTTAAAAGGTATTGGTACTTTCTATTAGGCACTAGCAATAAACAGGGTATGTGATCCTGAAAAATTACAGATTTAGTTCACCTTGGTTGTTTTAAACTGTAATTTAAGAAGTCAAAATAAGAAGTCAGGTGTGTGGGGGCAGATTTTCCAAAATGTACTTGTTTGACAATGTGTAAGTGTGATGTTGCACTCTATATGATTTTATGAAAATATGCTAATGAGTGTGAATATAATGTAACTGGAATATGCTTCATGCAAAAGGTCTCTTGTAAGGTATCATTACAAAGCTTATAATCTACTAAGTGTGGTCATCCTATTTGTATGTATGTATCATTCTTGTATCTCAAACTAGATATATGAAATATAACTCTGAGGGCCTATTGTAATTATGCAAAGGGTGGGCCATTAATGGTGGTTTGGAATCCTGATGGCTCCCATCAACCAGGACAATTGACTGTGGATGGCTCTCTTTGCTTGCAGGCCTTCCTGTGAGTCAGGCTGGGAGAAATGAGGGTTTGGAGTCTTACAGAACTGGAATCCATCTTTAACCTGGTGCTTTTCCATTTAGAAGGAGGGGTGGGAATCCAGAGAGGGACCAACCTGATTGCCTTTTATGATGAGATAACTGGCTCTGTGGATATGGGGAAAACCGTGGATGTGACATATCTTGACTTTAGCAAGGTTTTTGATACGGTCTCCCACAGTATTCTTGCCAACAAGTTAAAAAAGTATGGATTGTATGAATGGACTATAAGGTGGATAGAAAGCTGGCTCAATTGTCAGGCTTAACAGGTAGTGATCAATGGCTCGATGTCTAGTTGGCAGCCGGTATCAAGCAGAGTGCCCCAGGGATCGGTCCTGGGGCCGATTTTGTTCAACATCTTCATTAATGATCTGGATGATGGGAGGAATTGCACCCTCAGCAAGTTCACAAATGACACTAAGCAGGGGGGAGAGGTAGATATGCTGGAGGGTAGGGATAGGGTCCAGAGGGACCTAGACAAATTGGAGGATTGGGCCAAAAGAAATCTGATGAGGTTCAACAAGGACAAGTGCAGAGTCCTGCACTTAGGACGGAAGACTCCCATGCACCACTACAGGCTGGGGACCGACTGGCAAAGCAGCAGTTCTGCAGAAAAGGACCTGGGGATTACAGTGGAGAAGAAGCTGGATATGAGTCAGCAGTGAGCCCTTGTTGAGAAGAAGGCTAACGGCATATTGCACTGCATTAGTAGGAGCATTGCCAGCAGATTGAGGGAAGTGATTATTCCCCTCTATTCAGCACTGGTGAGGCTACATCTGAAGTATTGCTTCCAGTTTTGGGTCCCCCACTACAGAAAGGATGTGGACAAATTGGAGAGAGTCCGGCAGAGGGCAACAAAAATGATTAGGGGACTGGGGCACATGACTTACAAGGAGAGGCTGAGGGAACTGATCTTGTTTAGTCTGCCGAAGAGAAGAGTGAGTTAGAATTTGATAGCAGCCTTCAACTACCTGACAGGGGATTCCAAAGAGGATGGAGTTCAGCAGTTCTCAGCGGTGGAAGATGACAGAACAAGGAGCAATGGTCTCAAGTTGTAGTGCAGGAGGTCTATGTTGGATATTAGGAAACACTATTTCACTAGGAGCGTGGTGAAGCACTGGAATGGGTTACCTAGGGAGGTGGTTGAATTTCCATCCTTAGAGGTTTTTAAGGCCCGTCTTGAAAAAGCCCTGGCTGGGATGATTTAGTTGGTGTTAGTCCTGCTTTGAGCAGGGGATTGGACTAGATGACCTCCTGAGGTCTCTTCCAACCCTAATCTTCTATGATTCAATCATTCTAAGGGAAAACAAGAATAAGTACTTTGAAATAGATTTCTGCCTTTGCCCCCTCCTCAAATCTCTCCCACTCCCACCTTTCTCTTATTGGACACTCTCAAATTCTATCTCTCCTGGGCAGGATTTGAAGTAGATCAATAAGGGCAAATTTCTCTTACTCTGTCTCCCCACTTCCCCCAACCCTCTCCTGAGCAGAAGGTGGGGATATTAGTAAAAGGTCCAGGAACTGAAAGAAAGGACTCCATAACATACATCACTGCACATTTTAAAACTCAGTGAGGAGCACTAATATCTGCCACTACATCCAGCCAGTAGATAAATACATATGGGTCCAGATCTCTCCCTGGTGTAAGTCAATGGCTATTCGCTGATTTACACAAGCGGATGTTCTGGTCCATTAGCTGCACATAAACCGTTCTAAAGGCTTTTTTATGTAGCTGTCTGCTAGAAAACACTGTTTTGTGTCCATTTATTTAATCATGTAGTTAGTATATCAGTCTTCCTTTGTCTCTTTGTCTTGGAAAAGTAATAGTGCTATGTACTGGCAAGCACAAAATGGCAAAAGAAAAATGTCACACAAAATAAGGAAAAAGTTTGCATAACCCATTGAAAGCAGAAAATCACTAATAATTAGCAATTATTTAGTCCTTTTCATCTTCAAAGCAATTAAAAATTAACTAATTAATGTTAAGGGGATATGAAGAATAAAATGGGTTTTTTAATGTATGGGGGGAAAGTAGTATTGAAAAGAAAGAAGGTCCATTAACAAATGAAGGAGATTAATGTAATGAAGAATCAAAAAATGACTGAAGTACTGAGTACGTTTTAAAAATCTATTTTAGGTAAGAAAAATAATGAGAGGAAGTTTAGAGAATTAAGAATGAGGATAACATACAAATAACTAATGATCTGTAACAGGCAGGGGAACACTAAGAAAATCTGAATATAGGCAGATATTTTGATGTGGACAACACACATTCTAGGACATTAAGACTGATTTTTATCCTAACTGTGTAGGTCCAGTATAAAGTCCTCTGCATCACTTAAACCTCTACATACCTCTCATAAATTGCCAGTGTATACACTGGAGGCAGGAAGATCAAGGGAGGATCTACCAAATAGTGCCTCAATTCTCCATACAGGAGGCACTGCAAATGCTATATAAAGCCATAGGCTGGAGTAGCAGCAATGAAAGGACTGCAGTGCAGAATTGCACCCTGGAGATGCTTTGGGATATGGTCTCTATGTAAAAGAATAAATGGACACAAATCAGACGTCAAGAATTATAACATTCAAAAACCAGTCGGAGAACACTTCAATCTCTCTGGTCACTTGATTACAGACCTAAAAGTGGCAATTCTATAACAAAAAGACTTCAAAAACAGACTCCAATGAGAGACTGCTGAATTGGAATTAATTTGCAAACTGGATACAATTAACTTAGGCTTGAATAGAGACTGGGAGTGGATGAGTCATTACACAAAGTAAAACTATTTCCCCATGTTAGTTCCCCACCACCACCTCACACTGTTCCTCAGACGTTCTTGTCAACTGCTGGAAATGGCTCACCTTGATTATCACTACAAAAGGCCAAAATCATGATCACTCTCCTTGCAGACTGTATGGTAACACCCATTGTTTCATGTTCTCTATGTATATAAATCTCCCCACTGTATTTTCCACTGAATGCATCTGATGAAGTGAGCTGTAGCTCACGAAAGCTTATGCTCAAATAAATTTGTTAGTCTCGAAGGTGCCACAAGTCCTCCTTTTCTTTTTGCAACCTACTTATAGTTCATTTGCTTAGGACCCAATTAGAAGTAATGGAAAGATATTGAGACAGATGAAATATAGGGTGGATATCAGGAAAAATTCCCACAACTGATGCCTATTAGATTATAAAATAATCTTCCAAAAAAACCATGGGGAAGTCCCATTTGTTGGCACATTGAAAACTGGACTGTAAAGAACACTTATAAATATAGAATGGAAATCAATATTGCATTAGCAGGGAGATACATTCTATGACCCTATGGGTATTTTCAATCTTGTTAGGTGACTTGCCCAATGTCAAACAGGGAGTTTTTAGCAAAGACAATATCAGCTCTCAAGGCCTGATCAGTTCTACAGATACATGCACACAAGTCCTTGTATGATTGGGCCCCAGGAGTTCCTGACTCAGAGTCCTAATTTCAGACCACAACACACATTATTGGGGTCAATACAAGGGTAACTGGAAAAAACTTTATGGCCTATGACATATAGGAGGTCAGACTAGGCCAGGCCCTTAAACTCTATTAATCTATTAACCAGTTATATCCCCACCTTCTATTTCTGTCATATATATGTTCACACTGAGGATCTGTAGAGTTCATGCTGTTTGCTTTTTCCATATTCTGACTTGTGTGTGTGTGTTCCTCTGTTTTTTTCTAAGAAATCACTACACTGGCTTCAATAATTGCTGCACGTTTCATTCAGGTAGCTAGCTGCATGGAATAAAAGCATGTATCCTTCCTCAGTCCATTTTTTGGGATCTTCTTAAAGTGTTTTTAGTGAGCAACATTTTCAGTGGCTACTTCTGGATTTTGCTGTCCCATCTTGTCTTGCTTCACAATGAAAATGTTAATAGCTGCCTCTGACTGTTATTGGGAGAACATGTAGTAGGTAGCAGGCTAGGAATCTGATTTTTTGTGAAAGAAGGCTGTCCGATTCAGTTAGTCAGCCTCTCTCAGGCTGTCTTTGTCTTAACACAAACCAGTGCTACTTTTTATTTTGGTTATCTCTGTGACAATTTCTGTTCTATCTCTTTGTTAAAAGCCTCAACATCCAGCGAACTTGCTGTCATAATGGTCTTGGAATAGATTATTCTAGCCTCAAAGCTTAAACAAGAAAAAAAGAAACAACAGTTACACAACCAATAGTAAGTTATGGTGACACAGCCACTTCACTTTCTGCTTGGTACTTTCACTTCACAGCTGCTGCTCTTGATGACCATGGAGATGGTGATGATATATTTTTCAGTATCCCCAAAACTTAAAGATAACCCACCCCCAAGTTAGTAGACTTATAACATATCTCATACACAAAAATAGCCAAACAAAAAAACAAACACAGTCCACTTTTACATTATAGGACCTGATTCTCATGTTCACCAAGGCCACTTTACATTCATCGGGAAGAAATACTTTAATCTTCCTGGTCATTCTCTTTGGGGAAGTACCTAACATCTTTATTCCTTTTTCTGCCTGGCCCAGGGGCTAACCATGTGTGCTCTTTCACAAACAAGGCTTTGTGTCTATATACCTACCTAGTTCCATTCTGTTGGTATTTATTTGTCTTTCCAGTGTGATGCCTCCCTGTAGCTATGAGTCATTAGACTGCATTGTTCTCCGCCATCTGAGATCTACCAGCAGGAGAGTGGGGTGGGAGGAGGTATTGTTTCATGGTCTCTGTGTATATAATGTCTTCTGCAGTTTCCACAGTATGCATCCGATGAAGTGAGCTGTAGCTCACGAAAGCTTATGCTCAAATAAATTGGTTAGTCTATAAGGTGCCACAAGTACTCCTTTTCTTCTCTCTACATAGCATTTTCTGTTTGTAATGTTTTGACTACTTCCAACTGTGTGCTTTAGGGTGACCACCCTTTCAAAAGACAAAAGTGGGACACATGCAGCAACCTTACCCCATCCCCTGCTCCTCCTCTTCCCCCAGAGGCTCAGGAGCAGCACCAGCCTCTTCCCACTGGAGCGGGGGAGGAGGACTGAGATGGGCCTTAGCTACCCCTCACGAAGAGGCCCCCCCCCTGCTCCTCCTCTCCCCCCCCCCCCCGACTCCCCTGGCCAGACCAAAAGCCGGAGATGGGCCATGGTAAGAGCCACCCAGATACTTTAGTGCATTCTGTAATGAACTATGGCCTATCATTTCCTTGCTACTCTCTCTCTCTCTCTCTCTCTCTCACACACACACACACATGAATAGGGCCTGAAAGGCAGCATAGCTAGAGAAAATCTGGTGTGCTATACGGAAAAAATGTTGGGTTGTTGGGTCATGGCAGCATATCTGTAAATATTCAGAGTCCAACTTCCTCCAAAAACAGCACAGAGCAGCAGCTGGGGAATCTATTACAATCCAAAGACTGCAGTGCCGGCCACTGATTAGACCCTCTAGCACTCCATGTCCTGGGGTGTAGGATTCTATCCATCTTGATCTTGATGGACAAACCTTACTCAATGCTTTTGTAATCTAGTTTCGTGCAGGAAGGGAGAATTTGACTCTTTGAGAGGATTTGTCCTATTGCTTACATATAGTCTGTTTTACTAACTGTCTAAATAACTTTTATAGGTACCTTTGATTCCTTTGAGAGATTGTTAAATCTCTACTTGTTTACTCCTTTTAAGTATAACATTCATTGTTACCCCAGGCAGCTCTATATGTTTTAGAAAATGAAGTGTTTAGCTTCCGCTTTTCTGCTGATAATACACAGGTCTTTTTTCTCCTTCCCGGGTGAATAATAAGAAAAATGTGCTACAAAATCAACACATCAGATCCTACGGAAAAAAAAATATGGAGGAATAGGCAATAATAATAGAGTAAATCTTGAGGCCCCTAAAAATCTGGGATGGGGAAGAAGACCCAATTTTGTGCAGGGTCTTTTAGCTGTCCTGCTAATCCAGATTATAATGGGTCAGAATGGCTGGGGAATGGACTTTAGGGGAATGTATGTTACCTCTCTTCCAAAACAGAAAAGCATGCTACCCTCCTCCTGGAGCACATTTTGCCATACACCCAGTACATAGACTCAGTAGTCAGGAGGCTTTTCCTAGTGTTTCAAATTCTTATGCCTTTATCATTTTGGGGGAGGGGGATTCTTGAAACCATTTACTGCAGGAATTATGAAATGATGTGAGAATTTCGTCTTTCATTTAAAAGAAAAAGTAAGTTTCTAGCCATCATGGTGGCAGAGAAAAGCTTACAACATGAACTCTAAAACTCTAGCAGCAGTAGATCAATATTACAAAAAAAACAAACAACCCCCCCCCAAACAACTGTACATTTATTATTCTCTAAATCTCATAATTTTTAAACCAATGCAAGGATTTGCGGGGACTTAATTCCTGATATTTGAATGCAGTTGGAAATACTCATAACAGCCAATTAATTATTATTTTTAATAATTGGGTGGGTTTCAATGAAGTCACACAAATGAGGGTCATTCTTATCAGTTGCCAGCTTGTGCAGATCAAGGAGTGACTGGTTCACATTTTTTTCCAGGTGCAAAGCACACTCCATTGCTGTCAACCCATTCTCCCAATCATCAAGATCTGGTTTCTTGATGTCCTGCAAAAAGATCTCCTGCAATACTATTAAATATTTAAATTAGTGAGGTGCCTAGAAGCCCCAGTCCTGGACCAGCACCCCATGGTGCTAGGCTCTATACAAACACAGAACATAAAGACAGACCCTGCCCCCAAAGAGTTTACAATCTCTGTAAAATCTTACAATCTTGATGCTGTGCAGGGGCCTCCAACACTAGTTGGCCTCCTCTCTTAACATTCTCTTGATCAATTGGAGGGATGTCGAATGCTGCTGCTGAGCACCAGTGGGAGTAGTCTTCCTGCATCTCTTTCGCAATTTCAGCACACAAGTGCAACACAGGGCAGGATTTTGGCCTCAGCCTCTCTTACTCTATGGTAGTGCCCCAACCTCGATCAGTGGGATATTTGAGCAGGAGCCTCCTGGTTGTAAATGGGAAGAGGCCACTATGAAGACATTTTCCGTGAAGTGTCGTCGAATAGGGAACTCTCTCCCCACTTTGGTAATAGCGAGAGCAGCCATTTTAACTGTCTGGGCAAGCTACAAGACTCATCCTGAAGTTCTGATAAGGGGAAAGAAGATGGTAATTAAATGGGATTATTATATTATTGTCATTTTCCTCTTGAGTGACTACTGTTGATGTGGAGGCTCATGGCTAGCTACTTCATTTGAATTCAACTGTAGTTTAGGCTTAAGCTTTTTCTGGTACTTTTTTGGTTCATAGAGGATTTAGAGCTAGATGCTTTATATATTTCCATAAAAATTAATGAAATAATTGTACATAGTGCTTTAAATCATCAAAGCTTTGTATGGATATACATTTAATATAGATATAGACTCTTGTAAAACATTGTAAACAACCTTATATAATATTCAGGGGAGGCTGAATTGATTCAAATAGGCTTGAATTTTTTCCCCAAATATTTTTCTTTATTTTTTTAAAGCAAACATAATTGTGTTACAATGCAGAAGCACTATGTTGGTCAAGGAATCATATCTGAATCTATTTTGCCATTCAAGAATATATAAATCAAATCCCCAGAGTTTCCCAATTGTCATTTAAGGAAGATTTCCAGACAGCAATTGATCCTCTTATGCCCCATTTTGGGATATTGAGACCCGCATCTGTTATCTTTCAAACAGAGATTTGTAAACTGGTCTTGCAGCTTACTGCAGGAATTCTCAAATGAATTCAAAATACAGAAACTTAAATGGATGAATTAACTTATGCACCCCATACTTTACAGACACTACTGTGAATACCAGTAAAGCAACCTATTGATTTTAAGATTTTTACTTTGCTTTATAAATCCATTCACTGGCTTTGTCTACAATATCTGTGTGAATTACTAACACCGTATTTCCCTCCCTGCTGGTTGAATACTGGTCCAGTAATGGCTCTTTTGATCTTTCTAAAATCTTTCAGAGCAGTGCATTATTCCCACTCTCTCAAGACTTAACTACCCACTATACATCAATGTCACTTACTATTCCTAAAATCAAGTCTAAAATCTGATCCGTTAGGTGTAGACTGCTGGCATTGTTCTACTTTGCCAGCCAAATGAATGCAGTATGATCATATCAATTCAATACTTTTCTGTTAGAAAGAAGTTTGACACATTCTTTATTTCTTTTGCATGACTTGTTTTGTTTAGATTGTTTTTGTTTGTTTGTTTTTTGCAGAATTTTGAGGCACTAGTCAAAAAGTTTACAAGTGCTATGATAAATGATATATTGGAGACAATTATGTGATGGACGGGAGAAGAAATCATTGATGAAACAAGCCTAATTTTTGAGACCTGGACTATTTGGTGAGCAAAGATCCATGGGAAATAACTAAAGGGGAAGTGATGAAAGAAGGCTAAAAAGTGGAAGAAGGAATAGCATTATTATCCTTCTTAGGTGTTACATTAACATATTAATGCTATTTTATTAGAAATTAGGTGAACCTTAATATAAAAAAAAATAGGTTCAGCATAATCTTTGGACCAGATCCAGTGAAGTCAATACGGTGCGACTGATTCACACTACCTGAGGACCTGGCTCATTGTGTGTAAATCCAGATTCCAGAATACCATTGTGAACCTCCGTAGTGAGACATTACTAGAAACAGAAGAGAGTGTCTCCTCACTTTGCACACCAAGGCTACTGATTAGAGGGAGCTGAGTGAGAATGGATAAGTCGTCCATTCCATCTGTATATAGGGCCCAGGCTTTAAAGGGTATGTAGGCCCCCTGTGGCAGGTAAGACGTGGCTGGTGAGACTAGCGTAGCTGGGAGACCAAGGAAGTTAGCCAGTGGAGTTTGCCAGTAGAGGGATGGAGGTTTTCCCTTAACTTGCAGATACTCTACAAGGAAGAACCTGCAACAGGAGGAAAATGTTGCATCACCAACTATACTGCTACCTGGTCATCTGCCTGCACCTCTGAGGGCCCCCAAGAGATAGACATACTGACCGTGGAGACTTCCATTCAGGCCATGATTTAGATTAGCTGGGAATGACGCATGCATCTCCCTGCTGAAGAAATCCAAGCAGAGGGACCCACTGCATGTGAGAGTTGTCTGTTGGAAGAGTCTCTCAGGAAGGAGGTAAGAGAGCTACAGTAGGAGGTGGCCCTTCTGCATAGCATCCCGAAGAGTGAGGACTTATTTGACAGGAAGTACATGGAGATGTCTGGGATGGATAATGCTGACAGATAGATAAGACTACAGAGTCAACCGAGAAGGAAGGAGAATGGCTATTCTGTGGGGAAAAGCTGGCTGCTGACCACCTCCACATTCCACCCAGGTCCCCCATCCATCACGGTAAGGTGAGGAGCAGACCAAAATGCTTGAGGAGGAGACACCATCTCTCCCCAAAGTCACTGCTCCCAAGAGGAGGAGACACCGAGTGCTAATGCTCAGTGAGTTCCTTCTAAGGAGGACAGAGACATCCATCTGCCATCCATCCATGATGTCCTGGGAAGTGTGCTGCCTACCTGGAACCTGTGTCTGAGATATTACAGAAAGGTTGCTGAAACTCATCCATCCCTCTGAGCAGTACCCCAGGCTGTTTATCCACATGGAAACTAATAATACTGTCAGGTATGACCCTGAGAAGCTCAACAGAGACTACTGTGCTCTGGGAGCATGGGTGAAGGAGTCAGGGGTAAAGGCTATGTTCTTGTCCATCCTTCCAGTTGAGGATAATGGCCCAGGCAGGGACATGAGCACCCTGGAGATGAAAGCATGGCTGTGCAGATGGTGTTGCCAGGAGGGCTTTAGCTTCCTCAACCATAGGTGCTGTTCTTGGAAGGAGGACTGCTGGGAAGATGGGGTCCATCCAAACAAGAAGGGGAACAGGTCTTTGTGTACCACTCACCAATCTAGTGAGGAGGGCTTTAAACTAGGTTCATGTGACAAAAGTCCACAGGTAATCATAAAAAAGGGTGGGGGATATTAACAGTGGTTGGGCATGACATGGAAAATTACAATAGGGTCATAGAAGCAACAAGAGAAAAATAATGGAAGAATCTTCTCAACATCTTAGATGTCTATGCACAAACACAAAGAGTATTAGAATAAACAGAAAGAACTGGAAGTCGAGGTACATAAGCCAAATTAGAGCTTAATTTTTATTATTGAAACTTGGTGGGATAAATCTGTTGAGTGGAATATTGATATAGTGGGGAATAGCTAGTTCAGAAAGGAGAGGCAGAGAAAAAAGGGAGGAAAACTATACACACACACACACACACACCCCAATACACATCTGTATACTGAGATCTAGAAGTAGTTGAGATGCAGACCAGTTGAAAATCTCAGTGTGAAGATAAAAGGGTTAATAAATAGTGACAACATCATGGTAGGTATATATTGTAGACTGCCAAATCGGGAAGAGGAGGTGGATGAGGCAATTCTAGAACAAATAACAGAAATATCCAAAACACAAGACCTGGTATTATGGGGAATTTTAACTGCCTAGGTGTCTGTTGGAAAAGAAATATAGCAAAACATAAAGTGTCCCCAGTATATTCCAAGAACTTATGAACAACTTCTTGTTTCAGAAAGTGGGGAAGTAAACAAGGGAGACAGCCATTTTATAGGTTTCAGAGTAACAGCCGTGTTAGTCTGTATTCGCAGAAAGAAAAGGAATACTTGTGGCACCTTAGAGACTAACCAATTTATTTGAGCATAAGCTTTCGTGAGCTACAGCTCACTTCATCGGATGCATACTGTGGAAAGTATAGAAGATCTTTTATACACACAAAGCATGAAAAAATGGGTGTTGAGTGGAGAATTGGTAGGTAAGGTCCCATGGGAAGAAAATCTAAGTCTACACTATGAAATTAGGTCGAATTTATAGAAGTCGTTTTTTTAGAAATCGTTTTTATATAGTCGATTGTGTGTGTCCCCACACAAAATGCTCTAAGTGCATTAAGTGCATTAACTTGGCAGAGTGCTTCCACAGTACCAAGGCTAGCGTCGACTTCTGGAGTGTTGCACTGTGGGTAGCTATCCCACAGTTCCCGCAGTCTCCGCTGCCCATTGGAATTCTGGGTTGAGATCCCAATGCCTGATGGGGCAAAAAACATTGTCACGGGTGGTTCTGGGTACATGTCGTCAGGCCCTCCCTCCGTGAAAGAAACGGCAGACAATCGTTTCGCACCTTTTTTCCTGAGTTACCTGTGCAGATGCCATACAACAGCAAGCATGGAGCCCGCTCAGCTCACTGTCACCATATGTCTTCTGGGTGCTGGCAGATGCAGTACTACATTGATACACAGCAGTAGCAACCCATTGCCTTGTGGCAGCAGATGGTGCAATAGGCCTGAAAACCATCATCATCATGTCTGAGGTGCTCCTGGCCGCCTCGGTAAGGTTGGTCAGGAGCACCTGGGCAGACATGGGTGCAGGGACTAAATTAGGAGTGACTCGACCAGGTCAGTCTCTTTAGTCCTGCAGGCAATCCTATTGTACCATCTTATGGTGAGCAGGCAGGAGATGAGGATGGCTAGCAGGCCTATTGCACCGTCTGCTGCCAGCCAAAGATGTAAAAGATAGATGGAGTGGATCAAAACAAGAAATAGACCAGATTTGTTTTGTATTCATTTGCTCCCTCGTCTCTCCCTCCCTCCCTCCCTCCTTCCGTGAAATCAACGGCCAACAATCGATTTGGTGAGGTCTATCAGGGGTACCTTGAAAACTTTAATGGAAATTCAGTCCTGCCTGAAATACCAGAGGGAGGGTTAGCTTAGTGGGTTGAGCATTGTCCTGCTAAACCCAGATGTTTGAGTTCAATCCTTGAGGGGGCCATTCTGTGTGACAGTTGTTTTTGTTTCTCCTTGATGTAAAGACACCCCCTTTGTTGATTTTAATTCCCTGTAAGCCAAATCTGTAAGCCATGTCATCAGTCACCCCTCCCTCCTTCAGAGCAACGGCAGACAATCATTCCGCACCTTTTTTCTGTGCAGACACCACACCACGGCAAGCATGGAGCCCGCTCAGATCACTTTGGCAATTAGAAGTACATTAAACACCACGCGCATTATCCAGCAGTATATGCAGCACCAAAACCTGGCGAAGCGAAACTGGGCGAGTAGGCGACGTCAGCGTGGTGACGAGAGTGTGGAGGTCATGGATGCAGACTTTTCTCAAAGCACAGGCCCTAGCAATGTGGGCATCATGATGCTAATGGGGCAGGTTCATGCGGTGGAATGCCAATTCTGAGCCCGGGAAACAAGCACAGACTGGTGGGACCACATAGTATTGCAGGTCTGGGACGATTCCCGGTGGCTGCAAAACTTTCACATGCATAAGGGCACTTTCATGGAACTTGGTGACTTGCTTTCCCCTGCCCTGAAGAGCATGAATTCCGAGATGAGAGCAGTCCTCACAGTTGAGAAGCGAGTGGCAATAGCCCTGTGGAAGCTTGCAATGCCAGACAGCTACCGGTCAGTCGGGAATCTATTTGGAGTGGGCAAATATACTGTGGGGGCTGCTGTGATGCAAGTAGCCAACACAATTAAAGATGTGCTGATATCAAGAGTAGTGACCCTGGGAAATGTGCAGGTCATAGTGGATGGCTTCGCTGCAATGAGATTCGCTAACTGTGGTGGGGCCATAGACGGAACCCGTATCCCTATCTTGGCACCAGAGCACCAAGCTGGCGAGTACATAAACTGCAAGTGGTACTTTTCAATAGTGCTGCAAGCTCTGGTGGATCACAAGGGATGTTTCACCAACATCAACGTGGGATGGCCGGGAAAGGTACATGACACTCGCATCTTCAGGAACTCTGGTCTGTTTCAAAAGCTGCAGGAAGGGACTTTATTCCCAGACCAGAAAATAACCATTGGGGATGTTGAAATGCCTATAGTTAACCTTGGGGACCCAGCCTACCCCTTAATGTCATGGCTCATGAAGCCGTACACAGGCAGCCTGGACAGTAGTCAGGAGTTGTTCAACTACAGGCTGAGCAAGTGCAGAATGGTGGTAGAATGTGCATTTGGAGTTTTAAAAGTGTGCTGGCGCAGTTTACTCACTTGGTTAGACCTCAGTGAAACCAATATTCCCACTTATTACTGCTTGCTGTGCGCTCCACAATATCTGTGAGAGTAAGGGGGAGACACTTATGGTGGGGTGGGAGGTTGAGGCAAATCGCCTGGCAGCTGGTTACACGCAGCCAGACACCAGCATGGTTAGAAGAGCACAGGAGGGTGTGGTGCGCATCAGAGAAGCTTTGAAAACCAGTTTCATGACTGGCGAGGCTATGGTGTGACAGTTCTGTTTGTTTCTCCTTGATGAAACCCCCCGCCCCTTGGTTCACTCTACTTCCCTGTAAGCTAACCAAACTCCCCTCCTCCCTTCGATCACCGCTTGCAGGGGCAATAAAGTCATTGTTGCTTCATATTCATGCATTCTTTATTAATTCATCACACAAATAGGCGGATAATTGCCAAGGTAGCCCGGGAGGGGTGGTGGAGGAGAGAAGCACCAGGAGAGGTGGTGGAGGAGGGAAGGACAAGGCCACACAGCACTTTAAAATTTTAAAACTTTAAAACGTATTGAATGCCAGCTTTCTGTTGCTTGGGCAATCCTCTGGGGTGGAGTGGCTGGGTGGCTGGAGGCCCCCCCACTGCGTTCTTGGGCGTCTGGGTGAGGAGGCTATGGAACTTGGGGAGGAGGGCGGTTGGTTACACAGGGGCTGCCTTTCCTGCAGCTCAACCATATGCTGGAGCATATTAGTTTGATCCTCCAGCAGCCTCAGCATTGAATCCTGCCTCCTCTCACCACACTGCCGCCACCTTTCAGCTTCAGCCCTCTCTTCAGCCCACCACTTACTCTCTTCAGCCTGCCACCTCTCCTCCCGGTCATTTTGTGCTTTCCTGCACTCTGACGTCTGCCTCCACGCATTCATCTGTGCTCTGTCAGTGTGGGAGGACAGCATGAGCTCAGTGAGTGCGTTTTTTTCACCTTCTAATCTTCACTAGCCTCTGGGAAGGAGAAGATCCTGTGATCCTTGAAACACATGCAACTGGTGGAGAAAAAAGGGACAGTGGTATTTAATGGGTACACTCTTTCATGGTAAACCTTGCTGTTAACATTACATACATAGCACATGTGCTTTCGTTCCAAGGTCGCGTTTTGCCTCTCCCCTCCCTCCTTCCCTCCCTCCCCCTCCCCATGGCTAATAGCGGGGAACATTTCTGATCAGTCACAGGCAAACAGCCCAGCAGGAATGGGCACCTCTGAATGTCCCCTTAAGAAGAGCACCCTATTTCAACCAGGTGACCATGAATGATATCACTGTCCTGAGGATAACACAGAGAGATAAAGAACGGATGTTGTTTGAATGCCAGCAAACATACACTGCAATGGTTTGTTCTACAATGATTCCTGAGTATCTGCTACTGGCCTGGAGTGGTAAAGTGTCCTACCATGGTGGATGGAATAAGGCTGCCCTCCCAGAAACTTTTTGCAAAGGCTTTGGGAGTACATCCAGAAGAGCTGCTAATGCCAGGGCAAATTAATCATTAAACATGCTTGCTTTTAAACCATGTATAGTATTTTAAAAGGTATACTCCCAGAGGTCCCTTCTCCACCTGGTGGGTCCGGGAGGCAGCCTAGGGTGTGTTCGGGGGGCACTGGCTCCAGGTCCAGGGTGAGAAACAGTTCCTGGCTGTCGGGAAAACTGGTTTCTCTGCTTGCTTGCTGTGAGCTATCTACCTCATCATCATCATCTTCCTCATCCCCAAAACCTGCTTCCATGTTGCCTCCCTCTCCATTGAAGGAGTCAAGCAACACGGCTGGGGTAGTGGTGGCTGAACCCCCTAAAATGTCATGCAGCTCATCATAGAAGCGACATGTTTTGGGCTCTGACCTGGAGCAGCCATTTGCCACTCTGGTTTTCTGGTAGGCTTGCCTCAGCTTCTTAAGTTTCACGCGGCACTGCTTCGGGTCCCTGTTATGGCCTCTGTCCTTCATGCCCTGGGAGATTTTGACAAAGGTTTTGGCATTTCGAAAACTGGAACAGAGTTCTGATAGCACGGATTCCTCTCCCCATACAGCGATCAGATCCCGTACCTCCCGTTCAGTCCATGCTGGAGCTCTTTGAGATTCTGGGACTCCATCATAGTCACCTCTGCTGATGAGCTCTGCGTGGTCTCCTCTGCTGATGAGCTCTGCACTCACCTGCAGCTTGCCACACTGGCCAAACAGGAAATTGAAATTCAAAAGTTCATGGGCCTTTTCCTGTCTACCTGGCCAGTGCGTCTGAGTTGAGAGTGCTGTCCAGAGCAGTTACAATGGAGCACTCTGGGATAGCTCCTGGAGGCCAATACCATCTAATTGCTTCCACGGTACTCCAAATTTGACCCGGCAAGGCCAATTTCAGTGCTAATCCCCTTGTCGAGGGTGGAATAAGGAAATCAATTTTAAGAGCCCTTTAAATAAAAAAAAAGGGCTTCATTGTGTGGACGGGTGCTGGGTTAAATTGGTTTAATGTGACCTCAACTCCTAGTGTAGACCAGAGCTAAGGGAAACAGGAGTTGAGGAGGTCTGGCAGTTTCTGAAGGAGACAATATTAAAAAAAACATCTGCAAACTATCTAAATGTTAAGGACAAAAAAGAATAATTAGAGTTCAATATGGCTACATCAGAAGCTTTTTAATTACCTGAAAATCAAAAAGGAATGGAAAGATGTACAAATTACTAAGGAGGAGTACAAAAGTGTAGCACAAACAGGTAGGGACAAAATCAGAAAGGCTAAGGCGCAAAATTAGTTACACCTAGCAAGGGATGTAAAAGGCAATAAGAAGAGGTTCTTTAAATATATTAGGAGCAAGAGAAAGACAAAGGAAAATTTATATTCCCTATTTAGCATCAAAGCAGCGCTAATAACTGATGACAGCAAGAAGCTTAAGGTATTTAATGCCTATTTTGCTTTAGTCTTCATTAAAAAAGTTTATTCGTGATCAGATGATCAACAAAATATTAACAGGAAGGGGAAAGGAATGCAAACCAGCATAGGGAAAGAACAGGTTAAAGTATATTTTGATAAGTTAGATATATTTAAGGTCACAGAGTCTGATGAAATTCATCCTAGGGTACTTGAAGAACTAGCTGAAGCAATCTTGGAACAGTAGCAATTATCTGTGAGCACTCTTGGAGAATGGGTGAGGTCCCAGAAGAATGGAGAATGACAAACATAGTATCTATCTTTAAAAAGGGGAACAAAAAGGATCAGGGGAATTATAGACCAGTCAGACTAACATCAGTACCAGGACAGATGAAAGAACAATTTAGTATATAATCAGTCTGTAAGCACCTAGAGGATAATAGGATTATATGGAATAGCCAGCATGGATCTCTCAAGGAGAAACTATGCCAAACTAATTTCGGTTTTTTGACAGGGTTATTCATAGGTGCTGGAACTAGGGGCTCCTTGGCTTGAAGTGGATTCCATTAAATACAGAGTTTACAGTTCAATGGCTCTCAGTACCCCCACTATAAAAATAGTTCCAACACCCCAGGGGTTACTGGTCTAGTGGATTGTGGATAGATGAGAAGGAGTAGACATGATATATCTTGATTTTAGTTTGACTTTTGATAGTTCCACATTACGTTCTCATAAGCAAACTAGGGAAAAATGGTGTAGATGAAATTACTATAAGGTGGATTGAAGACTCATTGAAATACCGTACTCAGCGAGCAGTTATCATTGGTTCACTGGCAGACTGGGAGGGCGTATCTAATAGGTCGTATCTAATATGTGTCTGTCCTCAGTCCAGTACTTTTCAATATTTTCACTAATGACTTGGATAATGGAGTAGAGAGTATTCTTATAAAATATGCACATTAGACCAATATGGGAGGGTTACTAGCACTTTGGAGAACAGGATTAGCTTTCAAAATGACCTTGACAAACTGGAGAATTGGTCTGAATTCAAGAAGATAAAATTCAACGTAGACAAGTGCAAAGTACTTCACTTAGGAAGGAAAAATAAAAAAAAAAATTGCTTTACTAAGCATTGGTGAGATCTCAGCTGGAGTATTGTGTCCTGTTCTGGGCATCATGGTTTAAGAAAGGTGTGGATGAATTGGAGAAAGTCCAGAGGAAAGCAACAACAATGATAAAAAGGTTTAGAAAACCTGGCCTATGAGGTAATGTTAAAAAATCTGGGCATGTTTAGTCTTGAGAGATGAAGACTGGAGGCAGACCTGTTAACAGGCTTCAAATATGTTAAAGGCTACTATAAAGAGGACTGTGATCAATTGCTGTCCATGTCCACAGAAGGTAGAACAAGAAGCAATGGGGTTAATGTGCAGCAAGAGAGATTTAGGTTAGATGTTAGGAAAAACTTTCTAACTATAAGTGTAGTTAAGTGATGGAATAGGCTTCTTAGGCAAGTTATGGCATCCCTGTCATTGGAGGTTTTTAAAAACAGGTTGGACAAACACCTGTCAGGGATGATCTAGCGTTACTTGCCCCTGCCTCAGCACAGAGGGCTGGATTTGATGACTTCTGAAGATTCCTTTCAGCCCTACATTTCTATGGTTGTACTAGGTTGCAAATCTGAAGGTGGAAGGGAATTTGATTGAAAGTGATCATGAAATGACAGATTTCATGATTCTAAGGAAAGGAAGAAGTGATAGCAGAAGAATAAGGATAATGGACTTCAAAAAAGCAGACTTTTGCAAAGTCAGAGAACCAATAGGTAAGGTCCCATGGGAAGAAAATCTAAGGGAAAAAGAAGTTCATTAGAGATGGCAGTTATTAAAGAGACAATATTAAAGACACAATAGCAAACTAACCTGAGGAGAAGAAAAGATAGGAAGAATAGTGAAAGTTCAATATGTCTACGTCAGGAGCTCTTGAATTACCTGAAAATCAAAAAAGAATCCTACATAAAGTGAAAACATGGACAAATTGCTAAGGATGAATATAAAAAAAAATCATGAGCAGGGACAAAATCAGAAAGGATAAGGCACAAAATGAGTTACACCTCGCTTGGATCAATAAAAAGAGGTTCTGTAAATATGTTGGGAACAAGAGGAAGACGGAGGAAATTGGGGGTGCACTGCTTAACAGGAAATGAGAGCTAATAACAGATGACATCACAAATGTTGAGATGTTTAATTCCTATTTTGCTTCAGTCTTCATTAATTGATGTAATTGTGACTGGATGCTTAACACTATAATATTAACAACAAGGGGAAAGGAATACAAACCAGAATAGAGAAAGAACATAATATTTAGATAAGTTAATATGTATTCAGGCCACCATAGAACACTTAAGGAAGCAGCTGAAACAAACTTGTGATTATCTTCAAGAACTGATGGAAGAAAGGTGAGGTTCCAGAGGACTGGAGAAAGGCAAACATAGTACCTATCTTTTAAAGGTGGAGCAAAGAGAACCCAGGGAATTATAGATCTTACTTCAATACCTGGAACAAATTCTTAAACAATAGATTTGTAAGTACTAAGAAGACAATAAGGTGATAAATAATAGTCTACATGGATTTGTCCAGAACAAATCATGCCAAAGCAACATAATTTCCATCTTTGGCAAGGTTACTGGCCTAGTGGATAGAGAAGGAAGTAGATGTGATATACCTTGATTTCATTCTCACACAGTCCCACATAACATTTTCATAAGCAAACTAAGAAAATGTGATCTAAATGAAATTACAAAAAGGTGGGTACATAACTTGTTGGATGACTCTACTCAAAAAGTTGCTTTCAATGATTCACTGTTAAACTGGGAGGACATATCTGGTGGGGTGCCACAGGGATCTGTTGTGGGTCAGGCACTATTCAACACTTTCATTAATAACAGGGATAATGCAGAGTAGAATACTCTTATATAATTTGCTGATGAGATGAAGCTGGGAGTGGTTGCAAGAATTTTGGATGATAGGATTAGAATTGAAAAGGACCTTGACAAATTAGAGAATTGGTCTGAAATCAAAAAGATTAAATTTAAAAAAGATAAGTGCAAAGTACTAAATTTAGGAAGGAAAAAGCATATGGATAACTTCAGACAAAGACTTGGGACCAACTATCCACACCCATCCCATTATCTGAATTCTTCTTTGAGCCAGCTTCTGGCATCTTGCATTCAACAAGAACAAACAGTTTGAAAACTGCAGAGGAACCAACATTCCAGTTCTTGTTCAGGATTACATTCTCATTGTATTTCCTCCTTGACCACATGTCATAAATATAAAGGGAAGGGTAACCACCTTTAAATCCCTCCTGGCCAGAGGCAAAACCCTTTCACCTGTAAAGGGTTAAGAAGCTCAGGTAACCTCGCTGGCACCTGACCAAAATGACCAATGAGGAGACAAGATACATTCAAAGCTGAGGGGGGGAAGGGCCTGTCTGTGTGTGTGATGCTTTTGCTGGGAACAGATCAGGAATGCAGCTCAGAACTCCTGTAAAAAGTTAGTAAGTAATCTAGCTAGAAATGTGTTAGATTTCCTTTCGTTAAATGGCTGGTAAAATAGGTTGTGCTGAATGGAATGTATATTCCTGTTTTTGTGTCTTTTTGTAACTTAAGGTTTTGCCTAGAGGGAGTCTCTATGTTTTGAATCGGATTACCCTGAAAGGTATTTACCATCCTGATTTTACAGAGGTGATTCTTTTACCTTTTTCTTTAATTAAAATTCTACTTTTAAGAACCTGATTGTTTTTTCATTGTTCTTAAGATCCAAGGGTTTGGGTCTGTGTTCACCTGTACAAATTGGTGAGGATTTTTATCAAGCCTTCCCCAGGAAAGAGGGTGTAGGGTTTAGGGTGATATTTTGGGGGGAAGATGTCTCCAAGTGGGCTCTTTCCCTGCTCTTTGTTTAACATGCTTGGTGGTGGCAGCATAGGGTCCAAGGACAAGGCAAAGTTTGTATCTTGGGGAAGTTTTTAAGCTAAGCTGGTAAGAAAAAGCCTAGGGGGTCTTTCATACAGGTCCCCACATCTGTACCGTAGAGTTCAGAGTGGGGAAGGAACCTTGACACCACACTTACTATTAAACCAGGGCTCTTACTCTTTCACCAAAGACCTGCTCCTCCCATTAAAGACTGCCCTATCTCAACCCCCAACATATTGCCCCTTTTGTGTTCACTGTTGGTATTTTGAACTTCTATATGTATGAATTATGCACTATTGGGGGCTGGGTTACTACAAACATTCTTTTATATACACACAATTATAGACAATATTGAACTTGCAAAACTAAAACTGTTGATAATGAGTTCTCTAAAATCAAAATATGCCTTTCTCATCCTATCTCTACAGCCAGTATTTCACCACTGGCAATTTCCCAGAACAATATTTACCAAATTGATATCAGACTAAGTTTCTAAATTATTTAACTTATCTGTTCTATCATATCTAAGTATTAATACTGCATTCATAACAGTTGTATATGTACATGAAACCACAAGATACTTTCTTGAAGGGTAACCAGAAGAATAACAATAACATGAGAGCAAGTTTTAGAAACAAGCCTGTTTCTATAATCCTACTATAAACTAATCTAATCATATTTTGTTGTTGGTAAAAAAACAACCACCATAAATTACTTTTACTGGTATAGAAACTTAAGGTCAAATTCAGCTCTGCAATTACAACAGAGGAGACACAAAGGATGAGTTTACAACCTTTATTTTCCTATTTTACAGGGCTTTTAAATTGCTGTGAAAAGGAAACTTTTTAACAGAAAGAGCTACTTTAAAATGTATGTTAATAGCAAAAAATAAATAAATAAAAAATAAAACTTTTATCAATTGTCTGTAAACAAAAACATTTTCAGACTGATTTTCAGGTGCCCATTTGTGAGTGTGTGTATCTGGATGTGTGTAAACCCCAAATAGCTATATTCACATCTGTCTATTAGTCAAACTGGGAATCTACATAGACACAGTAAGAACATTCCTCTGAAGCATGGGGCAAATGTCACAGGTTTAAACAAGTGTAAATGGGGGATTATCTGTAACTTGAACTCTTTAAATCATGATTTGAGGGTTTCAGTAATAAAGCCAGAGGTTATGGGATTATTACAGGAGTGGGTGGGCAAGGTTCTATGGCCTGCAACATGCAGGAGGGCAGAATAGATGATCATGTTGGTCCTTTCTAGCCTTAAACTATGAGTCTATTGTGAATGTGTAAATGTACTATCTTGGGTTGTAAAGCAAGCTTTGATTTTATAAATTATATCAATATTTAGTTTTACATATGCAACGGGTGTATGCAGTTCTGTCGGCTTTTGTGATTTTATCTCACAATGTTTGGGTTTTTGTTTGTGTGTTTGTTTGTTTTTACTCCTGTAACAAGGAAATAATCCTTTTCTTGTTATGGGAGTAAATATCTCAAGAACAGCATTTTCATGGTATGTTGGCAGTTCTGGTTCTAGTTTCAGCTAGAAAGTGGAGAGCAAAAACTGAACAGAACCTTAAAATGAGTTCATTCTTGTTCTAGAAATAGATGGATATTTGGGGCAGTTAGGCAGGAATCATTTAATCTGCCCCCTGGTTCAATAAACAGATATATAAAAGGCATCATGTTTTACATACTTTTAGGGGAGAAAAATAATTCAGAAAGAATCATTTGACATGACTATTTTATTATCAATATGTTTTTTCAAACCTAAGAGAATTTTCCAATAGGAAGATTCAGGAGGTGTCATCCATCTAGATACAAAGCATATACTCAGTGCTCTATGGACTTATGTAACATAATCAGAATTTAGAGCCAAGAGAACAGGGAACATGGCTTTACTCCCAAAATTGTAATGAATCAAGAATGAATGCATTTTTACAAAGGACCAAAAACTTAAAACAAGAGCTTCTCAGGGGAAATGATCTCAATAAACTAAAGAAGATATTTTTTCCCTACAAGACAGAACAGAAGCCAGTAACATGTTTCATTGCTCTTTGGAGGACCCTTTCAGGGACGATGAAGGATCTAAAGGTTATGTATATTTAAATAATGCAGTCAGGGGTAAGTAGTGTCATCTGCAAAATACAAAACCTAGCTGCTAAAGAAATTAGACTGAAGAAACTTTTTTTCTCTCTTCAAAGTTGAATTGCATCCTAGAACAGACCAACAATCCACCTAGCCTGGTATCAGTTTGACGAAGGCTAAAAAAACTCTATAATGCTTCTGGTAGAGAGTCCAGTACCATAACAAGGGGAAAGAATGTATTTTTGACTAGTGAGAGTGATGATCAGCTCAAACTCTGAAGAATGAGTTCTGTTGGTCCTTTATGCAGTTTCTGTCTTATTAGTGGCCAATCGTATTCTGAATCTTAATAAGATATTTATTTTAGTAATCTGTATGTCTCATGGATGAATTGTTTGTTGCTGAAAATAATTATATGTTGTTGAAAATAATGTTTCCTTTCTACAGAGGCAACATGGTATTGTAGCTGGACCACAGGGCTTGAAGCTGTGAGATCTTGGTTCTATTCTGGGCTCTTCGTTGGACAGATCATTTATTGAATCTCAGGGCAAGTCTCTCCATCAGTAATAAGGAAATAACAATGGTTACTTGACTCACACAGTCACTTTCAGCCCTGATTGTGCAAAGACTTCTTCATGTGCTCACCTTAACCCTCAATGGGACTATTTACGTTCTTAAAGTTAAACACGTAAGTCTTCGCAGGACTGAGTCCTAGTTCATTAATATTTGTAAAGTACTTTGAGATTCTTTGAGGAAAGGTGGATAGAAGTTCAAGGATTTTTATTTTACATTACACATTAATGTATACATTTATACTGTATTTTAAAGAGAAAAATACAAATATTTTATGTTTATGTACTTTACAAACAATACTTGTATTTGAGTGCCACATTGTTTCTGCATGGCGGCACCAGCTAAATAGGATAATTAAATATTATCTTTCCTTATACCACTATATACATATCTGTGAATACTTGCTCTGCTTCTCATTTGGGCCCCTCTATTAGAAATGTATATCAAAATACTCCACTGGACAAACTGAATAAAAATGCTCTACATATTTTGGATTTTATTTGGGTTAAATATAATAATGAAACCTGACATGAAATTCCACCTATCCCACACTGAATAATGCTGGTTACTTCTATAAAAGATACTTGTCTCCTGTTCAACAAGAGGAATTTAAAGGACCATGTTCTTTAAGATGATGCCAATTAATACTTTCCACAGAAGAGCAATAATAAGATAAAGAGATTTGTATAAGAGTAGAAAGAAAAACACAACAAATAGATAGAACTGTTACCCAAAATGATATGAAAAAAAAAACACTAAAAAAAACTTATGAATTAGACCAATGGTGGACAACCTGCGCACCCCCGCGCTGCATATGGCTGGTGTGAGTAATCCGCTGGCGCCGTCAGACAGTTTGTTTATATTTTCACGGTCGCCCGCAGCTCCCAGTGGCCGCGGTTCACCGTTCCCGGCCAATGGGAGTTGTAATCTGCTGGCGGGCCGTCAGACAGTTTGTTTATATTTGCACAGCTTCCCGCAGCTCCCATGGTCGCGGTTTGCCATACCTGACCAATGGGAGTTGTAATCCGCTGGCGGGCCATCAAACAGTTTGTTTACATTTGCTCGGCCTCCCGCAGCTCCCAGTGGCCGCGGTTCTCCGTTCCCGGCCAATGAGAGCTGCGGGAAGTGGCGGCCCACACGTCCCTGTGGCACTTCCCACGGGCTGCAGGTTGCCCACCACCGAATTAGACTGTTAACTTAAATAACATAAGTCAGTTTTTGGTTATACTAAAGAAAAAAATGTATAACAACTCAAACATGTGGCCTAATGAGTCAGTAACAGATCATTTTATAAGTGTAAAGGTGTATTTTTCTCTGATGTGTTTAGTGCTTTCTTAGGAAATTAACTGAAATATTCAACATTTAAATACTATGTTTACTTCCTAAAAGGCCTGCTCTTTGTCTGTGATTGGTCCATAGG
The DNA here is from genome assembly GCF_965140295.1 of Lepidochelys olivacea. Taxonomy (NCBI): domain Eukaryota; kingdom Metazoa; phylum Chordata; order Testudines; family Cheloniidae; genus Lepidochelys; species Lepidochelys olivacea. Next base: position 67,394,387 of record NC_140411.1, on the reverse strand, counting down.
GTTCTGAAAAGCTATCAGAAAGCCATTAGATCTGCTTTTTTTTCATGTGCTAGGTAAAATTACTACATGCGAACCTTCAAGGATTTCAGACAAAGAAGTTACATAGGCTAATACTTTTGTATGGGCTGCAGAATGTGGATGTCCCCTGCCTATACTTTTACTTAGTTTGGTATTCAAGCCTCTGGGCAAGAAAATATAAAAAAACAGCTTAGAAATTAGGCAACTACATGCAGTAAAAAGATGAGAAATTATGCATACACTGAGATAATATGTTGCTATTAGTGACAGATTTCACCCCCACCGTTAAGAAATGGCAGAGCTGTTGGATAGTTTTACTGCTCTCGCAGAATGTAAAATAAACTGAGTAAAAATAGAAAACATTAGATAGTAAATGTTCTCCAGATTAAATGCATTCTGTCTTCAATCAGACATCCAAGGGAATGTTTAGCTTGGGTGTTAAATTGTCTAGTGATTTAGAAAAATTGTGTAGATGAACTGGATATTACTAGGAAGTGAATTATTTACCATATTAAAAAGATGGATGCATTTTCTATTCCACAGATACCAGACAAATGGCAAAAAAACCCCTCAAAACACAAAAAACAAAAAAAAAACCCAACAGTGTCTGAATAATAGAGAGATTTTATTGTTAAAAATTAAAGAGAGCAGAAAGAGAAACCAAACAATGTTTCCAGATATGCCAGGCTCACAACCATTAAAAACAAAAAACACCTCCAAAACCTTATGGAAGACTGTAGGCTCCTTCATGCATGAGGAAGAACAGTAATGGAAAGAGGTACACAATCCCAAGGTACTGTACAAAAAAGACTGATAAAGGAGCGAGTAAATTTATTGATTTACTAATTCAGAGAAGAGATTAAAGAGATGCTTGAGATCTTGCTTCTGATAAACAAACCAGGGCTTTTTGAACTAGCACATGGCAACAACTAGCACATGGCAATTCTGTTATGTCTGGAAGAAGCTGTTTATGTTATTTAGTCAGCTGTCAGGACTATATTAGTATCAGCTAAAAGTTAAAAAATGCTCCATGTTATAAACTAGGCACAGATTTCTTATCACCCACCAGCCAGCTTCATTTTCTATCCTTAGATTACTTCATATTCTTGGCTAAATAGGAAATTGCATCTCTGCCAGTAGCTCATTTCTACTTTCTCACAACCTTCATCCAGACGCTATCAGGACCAAGCCTAGAGTTGGTCAACATTTTTGAAATTTTCAAAATTGTGATGGAAAATGACAAACTTTTAAATCTGTTATATTTTATTTATCTATTTCTTACCAGTTCTATGAGCAGACTGAGGTCCCATCAAAGCCAATGGGAGTCTTGAGGGGAAGCAAGATCTGATCTGTTCCAACTGAAAGCCTAATTCTACTTTGCATAATGACAGGTTTCAAAGTAGCAGCTGTGTTAGTCTGTATTTGCAAGAAGAAAAGAAGGACTTGTGGCACCTTAGAGACTAAAACATTTATTTGAGCATAAGCTTTCGTGAGCTACAGTGGATGCATTCATCGGATGCATTCAGTGGAAAATACAGTGGGGAGATTTACATACATAGAGAACATGAAAAAATGGATGTTACCATACACACTGTAATGAGAGTGATCACTTAAGGTGAGCTATTACCAGCAGTAGAACGGGGGGCGGGGGGAAAGGCGGGGGAGGAGAGCTTTTATAGTGATATCCAAGGTGGGTCATTTCTAGCAGTTGACAAGTAAACAGACTCCAATGAGAGACTGCTGAATTGGAATTAATTTGCAAACTGGATACAATTAACTTAGGCTTGAATAGAGACTGGGAGTGGATAGGTCATTACACAAAGTAAAACTATTTCCCCTTGTTTATTCTGCCCCCCCCCCCACTGTTCCTCAGACGTTCTTGTCAACTGCTAGAAATGGCCCACCTTGCTTATCACTGCAAAAGGTTCCCCCCACCCTCCGCTCTCCTGCTGGTAATAGCTCACCTTAAGTGATCACTCTCATTACAGTGTGTATGGTAACACCCATTGTTTCATGTTCTCTGTGTATATAAATCTCCCCACTGTATTTTCCACTGTATGCATCCGATGAAGTGAGCTGTAGCTCATGAAAGCTTATGCTCAAATAAATTGGTTAGTCTCTAAGGTGCCACAAGCCCTCCTTTTTTTTTTTTGCGGATACAGACTAACACGGCTGCTACTCTGAAATTTGTTATAGCTGTGCTGTGTGAGTGAAGATGACTGGAACACACTTGTATAATTGACAGAATAAAGTAAAGATAGTGTAGCCTCGATGATACATAAACAAAAAAATGCATGTTGTCTTTGAGTCCTTGACTGTTTTTGCAGGGCTGTCGGGGTAGATTGGTGAAAGGATATTTTGTAAACTGAGCAGATTTGCTCAGGAAATTGTTGAGACAATATGAAACTCCATGATGTTGTTTATAGGAAATGGTAATTTTATAACTTCTGATCAGCTGCCAATAATTTTTTTAAATGTTTATTATTTTATATATTTTCCTCTCTTGTAACTACAGATAGAGTAGTATCCAAAATGAGACTGAAGCATTTTTTTATTTATTTATCTTGACAGACACAAAACTCAGTGTAATAAATTAGATACTTTGAAGTCTGAATTAGTACATATAGATGTTCAATTGGTGGTATCTTGCTCCTATAAATTATGCAATAATTTGTGGGGAATGAAATATTCATTTTATGATAATGATGATGAAATCCATTACTCCACTCTAAAATGACTTGTCCTCAAGAGATAAATTATGGACTTTTATGGAGCTCTAATGCTGAAATGTTAAGGGACTGATACTTGTCAGAATGTTAATATGATGTACTTAGTGTGACAGGGTCAGGCCAGATGGCTATAGGAGAGTAATAGAAGGCAGATATATTAGCCCCAGGCTAAGTAGGTCCCTTTTCCCTGGGTAAGGTAACAGGGGATGTTCCAGAACAATCAGGAACCTTCTGGAGACAATTAAGACAGGCTGATTAGAACACCTGCAGCCAATCAAGAAGCTGCTAGAATCAATTAAGGCAGGCTAATCAGGGCACCTGGGTTTTAAAAAGGAGCTCACTTCAGTTTGTGGTGTGCGTGTGAGGAGCTGGGAGCAAGAGGCACTAGGAGCTGAGAGTGAGAATGTGGACTGTTGGAGGAGTGAGGTGTACAAGCATTATCAGACACCAGGAGGAAGGTCCTATGGTGAGGATAAAGAAGGTGTTGGGAGGAGGCCATGGGGAAGTAGCCCAGGGAGTTGTAGCTGTCGCACAGCTGTTCCAGGAGGCACTCTAGACAGCTGCATTCCACAGGGCCCTGGGCTGGAACCTGGAGTAGAGGGCGGGCCCGGGTTCCCCCCAAATCCTCCCAACTCCTGGTCAGACACAGGAGTCGACCTGGACTGTGAATTCAGAAAAACGGCCAAGCTGAGGGCTGTCGTGAAGCTCCAAGGCGAGCAAATCCGCCAATAAACGCAAGACCCCCCAAGGTAGAGCAGGAACTTTGTCACATTAGCAAATAGTCTTCTATGACCTGATCCTGTGACATATTGTCTCCACCCATGCACAATAAGTAGCAATATTGAATTATTTTCCTTTCTTATAATTTCAAATACTTTGGGGTGTTTGAATGACCATCATTACAATGTAAATCTGTTTCAGATTTGACAGCAATATAAGTTGAATCTTAGCATTTTATGAAAAAATCTTTAATGTAACATACTTTTTCCTATCTTTGACTCTGAGTGGTGAATGTATGTCAAGAATAGGGTGTCTCACTAGCTGAAACACAATAAAACCATTTCAGGATCAGGGCTTATACCATATTTTAATTGTCTTATAAAAATAAGGATAATTATTATTATTAATAAAACCTTATTCTTTATTATAAGTGAAGATTCCCTATGTATGGTCTAGATAGTTGTTTATGCTTACTTTTGTTTATATATAAATTTTGAAAAAAATGAAGCCAATTTTATAGAGGCATATGTTCATAATTAGGATTAGACTTGTCTGCAGTTCGAGAAAATGTAGCCCAAGAATGTATAGAAGCAATCCAGTTTTTAGAAGTTACTGCTCAGTAACTGGTTTCAGAGTAGCAGCCGTGTTAGTCTGTATTCGGAAAAAGAAAAAGGGGACTTGTGGCACCTTAGAGACTGTCATAAATATAAAGGGAAGGGTAAACCCCTTTGAAATCCCTCCTGGCCAGGGGAAAGCTCCTCTCACCTGTAAAGGGTTAAGAAGCTAAAGGTAACCTCGCTGGCACCTGACCAAAATGACCAATGAGGAGACAAGATACTTTCAAAAGCTGGGAGGAGGGAGAGAAACAAAGGGTTTGTGTGTCTGTCTGTATGGTGCGCTTGCCAGGGACAGAACAGGAATGGAGTCTTAGAACTTTTAGTAAGTAATCTAGCTAGGTATGTGTTAGATTATGATTTCTTTAAATGGCTGAGAAAAGAATTGTGCTGAATAGAATAACTATTTCTGTCTGTGTATCTTTTTTGTAACAAGGTTTTGCCTAGAGGGGTTCTCTATGTTTTTGAATCTAATTACCCTGTAAGATATATACCATCCTGATTTTACAGGGGGGATTTCTTTATTTCTATTTACTTCTATTTTTTATTAAAAGTCTTCTTGTAAAACACTGAATGCTTTTTCATTGTTCTCAGATCCAAGGGTTTGGGTCTGTGGTCACCTATGCAAATTGGTGAGGCTTTTTATCCAACATTTCCCAGGAAAGGGGGGGTGCAAGTGTTGGGAGGATTGTTCATTGTTCTTAAGATCCAAGGGTCTGGGTCTGTAGTCACCTAGGCAAATTGGTGAGGCTTTTTACCAAACCTTGTCCAGGAAGTGGGGTGCAAGGTTTTGGGAAGTATTTTGGGGGGAAGGACGCGTCCAAACAGCTCTTCCCCAGTAACCAGTATTAGTTTGGTGGTGGTAGCGGCCATTCCAAGGATAACGGGGGTAATATTTTGTACCTTGGGGAAGTTTTGACCTAAGCTGGTAAAGATAAGCTTAGGAGGTTTTTCATGCAGGTCCCCACATCTGTACCCTAGAGTTCAGAGTGGGGGAGGAACCTTGACATGGTGGCACAGTGGTGGGATTAACCTGAAATCATTTTGAGATCCAGTTGAGATTTTTTGAACTAGAAATACAGATTTTAAAAAGGAATTTTTAGGAAGTCCAGAAGGCAGCTTTGAAACTGAAAGCAGCTTGGTTTCTCTCTGCTTTGTGGCCAAGCAGAGACAAAAGGGGATTATCTTGTGAATTGCAGGTTTTCTTGCCTGGAGGCAGGGTACTTAACTCCTGCAGGGAAATTCACAGTCTTCCAACCCAGAGGTTTTTTTTTTTCTTTTCTTCCTAAAAGTAAATAGGGGGTGTGTGCTCTACCCATTTGCCTGGAGACAAAAGTGGCAGGGTTTTTTTTTAGGATTTTGATTTTTTTTTCTGTTTTACAAGGAGCACAGGTTTGAAAAGAATTTTTTTTTTTCTTTGGGCTGGGTAAGCAGTTTTCCAAGTAGTTGGAGGTTTTTTGCTTTAATTTGGGCCCAGAGCAGAGACAAGGGAATTGTCTTTTTCTGTAGGCTGACAATCACTATCAGAGAATAGGTACTCTATTCCAGCACAGCAAAAGTTTACAGCCAAGTTTTGTTTATTTATTTCTAAACCTCGGGTGTAAAGTTAGTTAAAAACAGAGAGGTTAGAATGGCCAAATCCTCAGCTCGACTACAGCTGGAATTAGCCAAATTTCAGGCTGAGGAAAAACAAAGGGAACATGAAAGACAGATAGAACTCATGCGGCTGAAGGAGGAGGAGAAGGAAAAAGAGAGGAAGCATGTGGAGGAGATGGAGAGGATAAAGGCCCAGCAGAATATACCAACAAACCCTAGCAATCCTTCTCCAGGTACCACTTCCCATCCCAGAAAGTTCCCCACCTACAAGGCAGGTGATGATACTGAGGCCTTCTTAGAAAACTTCGAAAGGGCCTGCCTTGGGTACAACATCTCTACTGACCAATACATGGTAGAGCTGAGGCCGCAGCTCAGTGGACCCTTAGCTGAGGTGGCAGCTGAAATGCCTAAAGAACACATGAACAAGTATGAACTGTTTAAATCCAAGGCGAGAGTCAGAATGGGGATAACACCCGAGCAGTCTCGTCGGAGGTTCCGAGCCCTAAGGTGGAAACCAGACATGTCATTTACCCGACATGCCTACCACATTGTAAAACATTGGGATGCCTGGATATCAGGAGCAAGTGTTGGATCTCCAGTAAATTTGCCCTTCCTAATGCAAATGGAACAATTCTTAGAGGGTGTTCCTGAGGAAATAGAAAGATACATCCTAGATGGGAAACCCAAAACTGTAATTGAGGCAGGAGAGATTGGAGCCAGATGGGTGGAGGTGGCAGAGAAGAAGAAAACTGGTCGCAGTTGGAGCGGAGACCAGAAGGGACCACCCCAGACCACACCCTATTACCGGGGGCCGCCCAAAGCCCCACCTACCTCCCAAAGAACCCTCCAGACCCCTTATCGTCCCACCACCCCGTTCTCCAGCAACCCTCCTCGCCCCAGTGACCCGTCAGCTGGACGATGTTTTAAGTGTAACGAGCTGGGGCATGTAAAGGCCAACTGCCCCAAGAACCCCAACAGATTACAGTTCATTGCACCGGAATCACACCAGAGGTCCACAGGCCCAGATACCTCCCAGATACCCTTGGAGCGGAGGGAAACTGTGAGTGTGGGTGGGAAGAAGGTCACCGCGTGGAGGGACACCGGAGCACAAGTGTCAGCTATCCATGCTTCCTTAGTGGAACCCAATTTAATCAACCCAGAGATCCAAGTGACGATTCAACCCTTCAAGTCCAACTCTTTCAATTTGCCTACAGCCAAGTTGCCTGTCCAGTACAAGGGCTGGTCAGGAATGTGGACTTTTGCAGTCTATGATGATTATCCCATCCCCATGCTGTTGGGGGAAGACTTGGCCAATCATGTGAAGCAGGCCAAGAGGGTGGGAATGGTCACCCGCAACCAGGCTAAACAAGCCGTGAGGCCTAGCTCTGTTCCGGAAACTTCTATCAGGACCCAGTCAGAGGTGATGGACCTGGACCCCAGGCCAATGTCTGCAACAGCAGTAGTGGATCCAGTCCCAGAGACCCAGACGGAACCAGTCCCAGAACCGGAACCAGCCGAACAACCAACACCAGACCCCGTGTCAGCACTGAATCCAGTACTTGCAACCTCAACACCAGAGGGCCCCACCGAACCTGAACTGGCAGCAGCCGATAACCCTACACAAGAGGCTCAGCCGGAGCCTGAATCCCAACATAGTACACCAGCGGAGAGCGGTTCACCGTCAACAGAAACAGCTCCATCCCCTATATCGCTTCCAGAGGGACCAAGCCTAGGTCCACAATCCCATGAGGAACTGATGTCTCCAGCATCAAGGGAACAGTTCCAGACCGAACAGGAAGCAGATGAAAGCCTCCAGAGAGCTTGGACGGCGGCACGGAGCAACCCACCGCCTCTCAGCTCTTCTAATCGATCCAGGTTTGTTGTAGAAAGAGGACTTTTATACAAGGAAACTCTTTCTGGGGGACACCAGGAAGACTGGCATCCTCAGAGACAGTTGGTAGTTCCAACTAAATACCGGGCCAAGCTCTTGAGCTTAGCCCATGATCACCCTAGTGGCCATGCTGGGGTGAACAGGACCAAAGACCGTTTGGGGGGGTCATTCCACTGGGAGGGAATGGGCAAGGATGTTTCTACCTATGTCCAGTCTTGTGAGGTGTGCCAAAGAGTGGGAAAACCCCAAGACCAGGTCAAAGCTCCTCTCCAGCCACTCCCCATCATTGAAGTTCCATTTCAGCGAGTAGCTGTGGATATTCTGGGTCCTTTTCCGAAAAAGACACCCAGAGGAAAGCAGTACATACTGACTTTCATGGATTTTGCCACCCGATGGCCGGAAGCAGTAGCTCTGAGCAACACCAGGGCTAAAAGTGTGTGCCAGGCACTAGCAGACATTTTTGCCAGGGTAGGTTGGCCCTCCGACATCCTCACAGATGCAGGGACTAATTTCCTGGCAGGAACTATGAAAAACCTTTGGGAAGCTCATGGGGTAAATCACTTGGTTGCCACTCCTTACCATCATCAAACAAATGGCATGGTGGAGAAGTTTAATGGAACTTTGGGGGCCATGATACGTAAATTCGTAAATGAGCACTCCAATGATTGGGACCTAATATTGCAGCAGTTGCTCTTTGCCTACAGAGCTGTACCACATCCCAGTTTAGGGTTTTCCCCATTTGAACTTGTATATGGCCGTGAGGTTAAGGGGCCATTGCAGTTGGTGAAGCAGCAATGGGAGGGATTTACACCTTCTCCAGGAACTAACATTCTGGACTTTATAACCAACCTACAAAACACCCTCCGAACCTCTTTAGCCCTTGCTAGAGAAAACTTACAGGATGCTCAAAAAGAGCAAAAAGCCTGGTATGATAAACATGCCAGAGAGCGTTCCTTCAAAGTAGGAGACCAGGTCATGGTCTTAAAGGCGCTCCAGGCCCATAAAATGGAAGCATCGTGGGAAGGGCCATTCGTGGTCCAGGAGCGCCTGGGAGCTGTTAATTATCTCATAGCATTCCCCACCTCCAACCGAAAGCCTAAGGTGTATCATATTAATTCTCTAAAGCCCTTTTATTCCAGAGAATTAAAGGTTTGTCAGTTTACAGCCCAGGGAGGAGACGACGCTGAGTGGCCTGAAGGTGTCTACTACGAAGGGAAATGTGCTGGTGGTGTGGAAGAGGTGAACCTCTCCATGACCCTTGGGCGTATGCAGCGACAGCAGATCCAGGAGCTGTGCACTAGCTACGCGCCAACGTTCTCAGCCACCCCAGGACTGACTGAACGGGCATACCACTCCATTGACACAGGTAATGCTCACCCAATTAGGGTCCAACCTTACCGGGTGTCTCCTCAAGCTAAAACTGCTATAGAACGGGAGATCCAGGATATGTTACAGATGGGTGTAATCCGCCCCTCTGAAAGTGCATGGGCATCTCCAGTGGTTCTAGTTCCCAAACCAGATGGGGAAATACGTTTTTGCGTGGACTACCGTAAGCTAAATGCTGTAACTCGCCCAGACAACTATCCAATGCCACGCACTGATGAACTATTAGAGAAACTGGGACGGGCCCAGTTCATCTCTACCTTGGACTTAACCAAGGGGTACTGGCAGGTACCGCTAGATGAATCTGCCAAGGAAAGGTCAGCCTTCATCACACATCTCGGGCTGTCTGAATTTAATGTACTCCCTTTCGGGCTGCGAATGCACCCGCCACTTTCCAAAGACTTGTAGATGGTCTCCTAGCGGGATTAGGAGAATATGCAGTTGCCTACCTTGACGATGTGGCCATATTTTTGGATTCCTGGGCAGACCACCTGGAACATCTACAAAAAGTCCTTGAGCGCATAAGGGAGGCAGGACTAACTGTTAAGGCTAAGAAGTGTCAAATAGGCCTAAACAGAGTGACTTACCTTGGACACCAGGTGGGTCAAGGAACTATCAGCCCCCTACAGGCCAAAGTGGATGCTATCCAAAAGTGGCCTGTCCCAAAGTCAAAGAAACAGGTTCAATCCTTCTTAGGCTTGGCCGGTTATTACAGACGATTTGTACCGCACTACAGCCAAATCGCTGCCCCACTGACAGACCTAACCAAAAAGAAACAGCCAAATGCTGTTCAGTGGACCGGAAAGTGTCAGAAGGCCTTTAACAAGCTTAAAGCGACACTCATGTCTGACCCTGTACTAAGGGCCCCAGACTTTGACAAACCGTTCCTAGTAACCACAGATGCATCCGAGCGTGGTGTGGGAGCAGTTTTAATGCAGAAAGGACCTGATCAAGAATTCCACCCTGTAGTGTTTCTCAGCAAAAAACTGTCTGAGAGGGAAAGCAACTGGTCAGTCACTGAAAAAGAATGTTATGCCATTGTCTACGCTCTGGAAAAGCTACGCCCATATGTTTGGGGACGGCGTTTCCACCTGCAAACCGACCATGCTGCACTAAAGTGGCTTCACACCGTCAAAGAAACTAACAGAAAACTTCTTCGGTGGAGTTTAGCTCTCCAAGATTTTGATTTCGACATCCAACACATCTCAGGAGCTTCTAACAAAGTGGCTGATGCACTCTCCCGTGAAAGTTTCCCAGAATCAACTGGTTAAAATCGTCCTTGAGATGTGGAAAATATTGTTAGTCTTTATGTACTTGGTAGTATATTTAGAGATGCATGTGTCTTATTAACTCTGTTTTCCTAGAGCTCCAGGAAGAAATCCCAGCCAGTGTTTCACCCTAGCTGAGATTTGGGGGGCGTGTCATAAATATAAAGGGAAGGGTAAACCCCTTTGAAATCCCTCCTGGCGAGGGGAAAGCTCCTCTCACCTGTAAAGGGTTAAGAAGCTAAAGGTAACCTCGCTGGCACCTGACCAAAATGACCAATGAGGAGACAAGATACTTTCAAAAGCTGGGAGGAGGGAGAGAAACAAAGGGTTTGTGTGTCTGTCTGTATGCTGCGCTTGCCAGGGACAGAACAGGAATGGAGTCTTAGAACTTTTAGTAAGTAATCTAGCTAGGTATGTGTTAGATTATGATTTCTTTAAATGGCTGAGAAAAGAATTGTGCTGAATAGAATAACTATTTCTGTCTGTGTATCTTTTTTGTAACAAGGTTTTGCCTAGAGGGGTTCTCTATGTTTTTGAATCTAATTACCCTGTAAGATATATACCATCCTGATTTTACAGGGGGGATTTCTTTATTTCTATTTACTTCTATTTTTTATTAAAAGTCTTCTTGTAAAACACTGAATGCTTTTTCATTGTTCTCAGATCCAAGGGTTTGGGTCTGTGGTCACCTATGCAAATTGGTGAGGCTTTTTATCCAACATTTCCCAGGAAAGGGGGGGTGCAAGTGTTGGGAGGATTGTTCATTGTTCTTAAGATCCAAGGGTCTGGGTCTGTAGTCACCTAGGCAAATTGGTGAGGCTTTTTACCAAACCTTGTCCAGGAAGTGGGGTGCAAGGTTTTGGGAAGTATTTTGGGGGGAAGGACGCGTCCAAACAGCTCTTCCCCAGTAACCAGTATTAGTTTGGTGGTGGTAGCGGCCATTCCAAGGATAACGGGGGTAATATTTTGTACCTTGGGGAAGTTTTGACCTAAGCTGGTAAAGATAAGCTTAGGAGGTTTTTCATGCAGGTCCCCACATCTGTACCCTAGAGTTCAGAGTGGGGGAGGAACCTTGACAGAGACGAACCAATTTATTAGAGCACAAGCTCTATGCATCTGATGAAGTGAGCTGTAACTCACGAAAGCTCATGCTCAAATAAATTGGTTTGTCTCTAAGGTGCCACAAGTACTTGCTCAGTAACTGTTCATGCAACATATTTTTTTAAAACCAATTTTAGGAGGCCTAATATCGAGATCATTAATAGAGTATCAGTTTCATATTATGGTCTGGTTAAAAGGGTTTAACAGGTAAGTATTTTTGGATTTTCTTATTCCAAAGCATAAATGCTATTATTATATATTAAAATTTGAAAGAAGATAAATAATGAATAGTTCTCAAGCTAATTACCAAATTTTGTTGTTTGTATAAAGCCATTAAGTATTTTTTCTAGTTTAGAAAGCTGGAACTCCATAAATATTGAATTGAGTTTTATCTGCATAGGTGCCAGTTTTCTATAAATATACAAAGTCATTAATAGGACAATATCTCTTACTAGATCTGCAATGTCCACTTATTTGTTATGACGTACTGAATAAATAATGTGTGTTGTAAAGTTATCTAAATACATATTAATATGATAGACCAGTGTTTCCCAAACTTGGGACGCCGCTTGCTCAGGGAAAGCCCTTGCCGGGCCGGGCCTGTTTGTTTACCTGCCGCGTCCACAGGTTCGGCCGATCATGGATCCCACTGGCCCTGGTTCTCCGCTGCAGGCCAGTGGGGGCTGCAGGAAGTGGCGCGGGCCGAGGGACGTACTGGCCGCCACTTCCCGCAGCCCCCATTGGCCAGGCACAGGGAACCGTGGCCAGTGGGAGCCACGATCGGCCAAACCTGCAGACGTGGCAGGTAAACAAACTGGCCTGGCCCGCCAGGGGCTTTCCCTGAACAAGCGGCGTCCCAAGTTTGGGAAACACTATGATAGACCATTCTAACGATCTGCGGCCACATATCTGCAGACATCATGGTCATCTTTTAAACAATCCTACTGCATCATGAGGAATGGAATAAATGACTTTCTGCTCAAAAATCACATGCCACTGCTACTTGATCTAAAACACAGCACCCACAACTCCCATTGACTTCAAGGGGTGTTGAGGGTGTTCACCATCTTACAGGACTCAGCTTCAATACATTATCGTACACTGAAGATATTTAAATATCTTTAAATCTTTAAATATATTTAAATCTTTTGAAATCAATAATACCTTAAAAACTGAACCAGAGCCCATCAGACTGCTATTGTATATTGGCCATGAATAGCCGTTGTGTAACTCTATGTGATTGACTAGGCAAAATGAGATGTTACAATATGTTAGCGATATCATGCACTTTTCTGCAATCCCCATTATGGGTTGAGGCCCAGCTAATACTCCTATCTTGCCAGCAGTTATGCATGTGAGCTACTTGACCCAGCTAGTTGTACCATTCTTAAGTGTGCGTGAATGGTTGTGGGACCAGGGTCTTGAACTTACTTCCTGATGTGGTAGACTCTTATTTACCCTGGCAATTCTAACTCACATAAATAGTCCCAATGATTTCAACAGCTCCCTCTGTATGAGTTAAGTTTGGGCACTTTGACCATGATCTTGCAAACACTTAAGTATGTCCATAGCTTTATTCAAATGAATAGTTCCATTGAAGCGAAAGGAAAGAAAAGCATGAGCCAAGTCACTAACAATGTGCTATGGGGAGCCTATCCTGTCTTGGTTCTTAGGCTTCAATGGAATTTTTTTCATTTTGTTTCTTATCCAATGGAGGATTTTCCTTTGGGGATTTATTTCCCTCTTCTAGTGGTCCAAGGTACTAAAATAAGAGTTCTGAAATATGTATAAAAATATATTTACTAGAAACTATTAGAAATCAGGTTGTACCTGAGGCAATATAGCAAAATAAACTGCATGCACTGGCCTCAAGCCAAGAAAGGGTGTGGAGTTTGCAAATTTATAGTTCAAATATAACAAAGGACATTTGAAATAAGAGTCAAAACAGATTAGGCACCCAAAATAAAACAGAAAAAGAACAGTCTGATATCTGTAACTTCTGATAGTCAAACAAATTATGTTTTGAGTATTTGGCACTGAAAACCTCTAGAAATGCTCTTGCTCAATTTATATCTCAGGAGGAATTTCTGGGATATGGTTGGACATGAGTTAGTGCAGTATATTGCTAATAGAACATAAAATAAAGTAGACTCCGGCAGACCAGAGGACTTAGACTTAGTCCTGCCAGAACTAGGTCTCCATCCAATAAAAATTATTCATGTGTGTGCCTTAGAATCACAACAAAGATGTCATTATACAGCAGGAATAGAAAAGTATGTTACTTTTGACAAGTTTGTTAAAAATCTTAAATATCGTGTCTAACCCATTAGTCATTAAAATAATTTTCAAAGATCTAAGTGAGCTGACTGGACTTTTTTAGATTAATTTTCATATAAATCATATTTTAAACATCAACGGATAACATATACTATTTTGAAGCACATAATTACCCTGTTCCAGTACCCCACCCTCTAACAGCTCTGAACTTACTTTCTGTTTGAAATAAATCTATAGAAAGAAAATATTCTGAAAAACTAGATGGATATTTCCCATTTTGTATAACACTGCAACTGGGATCTTCAATTCAATATCTAGATTACAATACAGAGATTTGTGTCTCTTATTTAGTTTGTCTATCTATGTATGTAGAGCCTATCACAATGGCAGCGAAGGCCCTGATCTTATAATTAACTCAGTGTGGGCTGGACCTTGCACACACCAAGAGTTACACTGAAGTTACTGGTAGCCTGCATGGGCACAGGGATCTGCCTGCTCAAAGTCTGTTGCAGGATATGGACCCTAAAGTGTCAGCAAATGCACATCAGTAATTTTAAGTGCAATTAGTGGGCAGGCTTTTGATGGTTATCAACCTTTCTTCCCCAGTTGTGTGTGTGTGACACCTATGAAAAGGAGAAATTGCTACATATCATTCAGAGTAGCAGCCGTGTTAATTTGTATCCGCAAAAAGAAAAGGAGTACTTGTAGCACCTTAGAGACTAACGAATTTATCTGAGCATAAGCTTTCGTGAGCTACAGCTCACTTCGTCGGATGCATGTAGTGGAAAATACAGTGCGGAGATTTTATATACACAGAGAACATGAAACAATGGGTGTTACCACACACACTGTAACAAGAGTGATCAGGTAAGGTGAGCTATTAACAGCAAGAGGGCGGGGGAGAGAGTATTTTCCTCTGCATGCAGCCGATGAAGTGAGCTGTAGATCACAAAACCTTATGCTCAGATAAATTTGTTAGTCTCTAAGGTGCCACAAGTCCTCCTTTTCTTTCTACATATCATTGTCATTCTTTCATTCTTTCAAGGTATGTGCAACCAATCAGATTTCATTGTGATAATGTATTCCTGTAACTCAATACTCTGCGTCACAATTGTGATTAGATGTTTCTCTGGAACCACTCTGAGCTGTCTCTCCCCGGCTTGGAGAAGTGTCTGACTTCCTCTACGTTGCTTGCTAAGTGTATTGTATGTAAATCATCTGTAGGGTGACCAGATGTCCCAATTTTACAGGGACAGTTCTGATATTTGGGGCTTTTTCTTATATAGGCTTCTATTACCCCCCACCTCCTGTCCCACTTGCTATCTGGTCACCCTAATCTTCTGGTGGTTGATTTACGGTGAATCTTAGTCCCATTCAGTTCAACTAGGACAGGATTTCATCCTTAGTATTTGAACAGTTACTCACTTTTGAGATGGATGAGCAAAAACATTTACAGTGATACTAGGACTGGTTCAAATTCCCTATGTACATTTACCCAGTGATCTGAAACATGTCCAATCTAGGTATAAGGATTCTAATAGATGTAGAATTTACCACATTCCTTTAATTTAATTGTTTAATTGTTGGCTGGATTTTAAAACCAACATCCAAAATTATGGAGCATGCCCAGAACTTCTATTATCTCTAGACATCTTCTGAATTCCTATGAAATCCTAATGGTTTTATCCTATTCAATTGTATGGATTTTTTTTTTTCATAAAGAAGGATTTTATGCTTTCTTAGTCTATTTCAAACTTTTCAGAAACATCCAAATTGAAATGCTCGTTAAATGAGAACGTAAAGCACGACCATGTTTTACCATTTTCATTTGTTTGTTAAACCTGATTCAAAGTGTGAGAAAACAAAAGAAACTGCATCACATGCAGACAGCAAAATAACCTAAACATTTGAATAATTGATTTGAATTTTCATTTGTAAAGGCCATTAGGCCTTCTACTATGGAGGGCTAGCAGCTTAATCTTTAAATCAGTATTAGTGGTGTACAGACTCTGACTTAATCATTAGCTGTTCAGTTTTCTATGGAAGTGGGTGTATTTAACTGGGAAAAACAACTGACTGAGAGAAAGAACAAAACTCAACAGCAAAAGTTATCTAAAAATAAATATCTTTAGGGATCATGGATCATGTACTGTGCCCTTCAAAAACTGAGCATGATTTATGCCTTTAGATATTTTCAATAATACATTGAGCATGATCTGTGCCTTCAGATATATTCACAATAATTCATTGAACATGCTCTAGTAATCTTCTGCAACTAAACATGCTTTGTTGTGCCTCAGCATCATGTGTAATCATAAGTTTCATCAGTTTAGCAGAAGGCTGTCATCATTCACAAAGAGATAGCAGCGTGACAGTTTGTGGGTGCAATTACTGTTTCTTTTCCCCCAATGTTAACTATTAATGCCGAGTGCAATTTATTATTTGGAGGTTAAGGAATAGTGCTTTATTTTTAGAAGTTACAGAAATTGTCTATAATTTGAGGAAACACAGATATATTGGTGTGTAAAAGAGAGACACCAAGCAGGAGATGGGGGGAAGAAGTTTTACACCAGGTACAGGACAAGATTTCAAGGTTTATCTGACCTTCTTTCATTTGATATGGGTTCAGGATACTAACGCTTGACCCCATAGAGTTATGTTTGGTGGATTTTTCATCTAGCAAAATATTAACATTTTATTAACATATTTTATTTGATTTTAAAAAAAGAATTAGGTGCTGTTGGTTCCATTTATCCAAAATGTTTCAAAGACATCAAAATATTTGGAGAAATGGTTTGTGTGATAATTAGGGAAGTTATTGGGGAAGACCCTGTTCCAGAAACTTATTGAGTGCATCTAATGCCCCACTGACTTCAGTTACATTTCATATGAATGTTGGAGTCCACGCATGAGGAGTCAGTTTCAGGATTGGTGCCTATATGCTTCCCATTGGGGGCATAATTTAAATTAGTATAAAAAGAATTAAGGGCACAGTGGGAGGGTGGGTTAGCCCACAAAACTAAACCCGCAGTCTGATTTGCTTTTTCCTGGGATGGAAAAACAAATGAGCCCTTTCAGCCTAGGTACACAGCCCTTCAGTCTGCTGATCAATGTGCAGTCTGCTTCTGCTCTCAACCATGAAAGCTTAAAAGACTAAAACCTGTTTTACCAAGACCCCAGTCCAAGGTCCACTGAAGTCAATCCATAGACTCTCATTGGACGGAAGGGAGCGATATGAAAGATTTTGAGCTGTTCTATTCTGTTTCCTAAGCACAAGCACTGAAAACATTGACTTGCCACCATTAACTGAAAAATAGGGGAAGAACTCAAATAAAATTAACTAGATTGGTAAGAAATAGGGTGGAAACAGCAGACCTTAACATTAACACGCATCAATTAACAATTGGACACATATTAAAAGGGATGAGGTAATTGTTTACAGTCTAATAATTTTGGTAAATTGGTTTGTGTAAAACATTGGCACACTGCCAAGAAGAGTGAAATAGCAGTTTTTGGTTTAGTCTATGGCTAGTATGTTGGCAGCCAGACAAGTGTAGAACTGGAGCCAAGTAAAGGTGACTCCAACACTGCAGGGAGAGGTCAGTCCACCATGCTCAGTCCAAAACTAGGTGAGGGTCACCAGAGCATAATAACAAACAACCCATAATACTAAGACGTGTTATGTAACAGTTTTGATAGTTAAATGTAGTTGTTGCGATTAGACTATAAGTACAGCCCAATCAGAAAGGGTCTACATTTGATTGGAGGATAAGGAAGGATTGAAAGACTAACCAATCAGGGAAGGTAAAAAAACCTGAATTTAAGGCAGAGAGTCAGCAGGCAAAAAGAAAAGGAGGATTTGTGGCACCTTAGAGACTAACCAATTTATTTGAGCATAAGCTTTCGTGAGCTACAGCTGCTGTAGCTCACGAAAGCTTATGCTCAAATAAATTGGTTAGTCTCTAAGATGCCACAAGTCCTCCTTTTCTTTTTGCGAATACAGACTAACACAGCTGTTACTCTGAAACCTGTCATTAAGCAGGCAAAAGTGTGTGGTGTGTGTGGTTGTCGAACGATTGGATGATGAGGAGCAGAAAAAGCCAGAAAGAGAAACTAGAATGGAAGCCAGAAGCAGCAGCAGAAGTGCTGCTAGTACAGAGCAGAAAGACTTTGACAGAAAAGAAGGACCTCGACAGAGCAGAGGGAGAGACGTTGATAGAGAGTAAGTGTAACCCACACAATTCCTGGGTGTGGTGCTCTGTCCCCTCTAGTGGCATCGAGACCATGTAGAGATTAATGAGTCTGATAAAGCCTTAGGTAAGAATCATGTGGCTTTTCGCTCATGCAATAGAGGCTCATGCACTAAACTCTAGAGGTCCCAGGTTTGTTCCCACCCAACGACAACTGGGGACTGTTTGTGTTACATAAGCATGCTAGCTATTGTGTATATAGAATAAAATAGGATGAATAAATATGTGTGCATGTTTGGGTTAATAAAGATGTGTGTTTGTGTTATGAATGGTTTCAGAGTAGCAGCCACATTAGTCTGTACCTGCAGAAAGAAAAGGAGTACTTGTGTAAATACAGTGGGGAGATTTATATACACAGAAAACATGAAACAATGGGTGTTACCATACACACTGTAACAAGAGTGATCAGGTAAGGTGAGCTATTACCAGCAGGAGAGTGGTGGGGAGGGGGGAACCTTTTGTAGTGATAATCAAGGTGGACCATTTCCAGCAGTTGACAAGAACATGTGAGGAACAGTGAGGGGGATGAATAGTTTTACTTTCTGTAATAACACATCCACTCCAAGTCTTTATTCAAGCCTAAGTTAATTGTATCCAGTTGGCAAATTAATTCCAATTCAGCAGTCTCTTGTTGGAGTCTGTTTTTGAAGTTTTTTTGTTGAAGAATTGCCACTTTTAGGTCTGTAATCGAGCGACCAAAGAGATTTAAGCATTCACCGGTCGGTTTTTGAATGTTATAATTCTTGACGTCTGATTTGTGTCCATTTATTCTTTTACATAGAGACTGTCCAGTTTGACCAATGTACATGGCAGAGGGGCATTGCTGGCACATGAAGTGAGCTGTAGCTCACGAAAGCTTATGCTCAAATAAATTGGTTAGTCTCTAAGGTGCCACTAGTACTCCTTTTCTTTTTGCGAATACAGACTAATATGGCTGCTACTCTGAAACCTAACACCTTATTATCTTCTTGATGTTTGCAGATGGTTTGCTTAATTATTTGCTCCATTATCTTTATGGGTACGGATGTTTAGATGACTGGTCTGTAACTCCCCGGGCTGTCCTTATTTCCCTTTTTATAGATTGGCACTATATTTGCCTTTTCCCAGTCTTCTGGAATCTCCCCCATTTTCCATGACTTTTGAAAGATAATCGCTAATGGTTCAGATATCTCCTCAGTAAGCTCCTTGAATATTCTAGGATGCATTTCATCAGACCCTAGTGACTTGAAGACATCTAATTTGTCTAAGTAATTTTTAAATTTTTCTTTCCCTACTTTAGCATCTGCTAATACTACCTCATTTTCACAGGTATTCACTATGTTAGACATCCAATCACCACCAACCTTCTTGGTGAAAACTGGAACAAAGAAGGCATTAAGCACCTCTGTCATTTCCACATTTTCTGTTGTTTTTCCCCTCTCATTGAGTAATGGTCCTACCCTGTTCTTGGTCTTCTTCTTGCTTTTAATGTATTTGTTGAATGTTTTCTTGTTACCCTTTATGTCTACTGCTAGTTTGATCTTGTTTTGTGCCTTGGCCTTTCAAATTTTGTCCTCCCATACTTATGTTAATTGTTTATATTCATCCTTTGTAATTTGACCTAGTTTCCAATTTTTGTAGGACTCTTTTTTGATTTTTAGATCATTGAAGATCTCCTAGTTAAACTAGGGTGGTCTCTTGCCATATTTCCTGTGACGGGTTCACTCACAGAAACCTCCTTGGGACTGTCACCTGACATGCTGAGACTTGCTCTGACAGCTTAGGACTTCAGAACCCCGTCTTCTTGAGCCAGATACACTAATCTGCTAACACAGACTCAGGGTCTGACCCACACCTCTGAAGCTGCAGACTTAACTGAAAACAGTTTAGTAAGTGTTCCTGTCTCTAGCACCCAGACATCCAGCTCCCAATGGGATCCAAACCCGAAATAAATCCATTTTACTCTGTATAAAGCTTATACAGGGTAAACTCATAAATTATCCACCCTTTATGACACTGATAGAGAGATATGCACAGCTGTTTTCTCCCCCATGTATTAATTACTTACTCTGGGTTCAATAATAAAAAAAGGGATCTTATTAAGTATAACAAATAGCATTTAAGTGGTTCCACATAATAACAGACAGAACAAAGTAAGTTACCAAGCAAAATAAAACAAAACACACAAGTCTAAGCCTAATACAGTAGGAAACTGAATACAGGTAAATCTCACCCTCAGAGATGTTCCAATAAGCTTCTTTCACAGACTAGATTCCTTCCTAGTCTGGGCCCAATCCTTTTCAGACCAGCTTTGTGATTTAGGCCTGGGTCCAGCAATCACTCACACGCCCGTAGTTACAGTCCTTTGTCCCAGTTTCTTCAGGCATCTTTTTGGGGTGGAAAGGCCATTTCTTGAGCCAGCTGAAGACCAAATGGAGGGCTTCCAGGGCCTTTTATATTCTCTCTCTTGTGGGTGGAAATTCCTTTGTTCTTCTGTGGAAAGTCACAGCAACAAGATGGACTTTATAGCCACCTGGGCAAGTCACATGTCCATGAATGATTCAGCTTTTTGCAGGCCGACGCCATTGTTTACATGTTAGTTTGAACATTCCCAGGAAAGCTCAGATGTGGATTGGTGTCTCCCAAACTCCATTGTCAGTTAAGTCTTTCTTGACTGGGCGCTTACTGAGAATAGTCCTTTCTCAAGAAGCTGACCAAATGCTTCACTGAGGCTACGTAGAATCAAACACATTGAGATACAAGTACATGCCCAATATTCATAACTTCAAATACAAAAAATGATATACGTATACAGATGGCATAATCATAACCAGCAAAGTACAATCTTTCCATAGATACTCCACTTGACCTCCTCTGTACAAGAACTGGTGCAATCATAGGACCCTGGTTGCAACAATGATCTATACAGTCATAGTTCATGTCAATAACGTCACATTTCGTATCTTTCCTATGCAGTGGGATAGTTTTCTCTTGTGCCCTTAATAATGTCTCTTTGAAAAACTGCTAACTGTCTTCTATTGTTTTTTCCCTTAGACTTGCTTGCCATGGGATCTTACCTACCAACTCCTTGAGTTTGCTAAAGTCTGCCTTCTTGAAATCCTTTGTCTTTATTTTGCTGTTCTCCCTCCTACCATTCCTTAGAATCATGAACTCTACCATTTCATGATCAATTTCACCCAAGCTGCCTTCCACTTTCAAATTCTCAATCAGTTCCTCCCTATTTGTCAAAATCAAATCTAGAACAGCCTCTCCCCTAGTAGCTTTCTCCACCTTCTGAAATAAAAAAAAATTGTCTCCAATACATTCCAAGAATTTGTTGGATAATCTGTGCCCTGCTGTGTTATTTTTCCAACAGATGTCTGAGTAGTTGAAGTCCCCCATCACCACCAACTCCTGCACTTTGGATGATTTTGTTAGTTCTTTTCAAAAAAGCCTCATCCATCTCTTCTTCCTGGTTAGGTGATCAGTAGTAGACCCCTACCATGACATCACCATGGTTTTTTACCCCTTTTATCCTTACCCAGAGTCTTTCAACAAATCTGTCTCCTATTTCCATCTCAACCTTAGTCCAAGTGTACACATTTTTAATATATAAGGCAACACCTCTACCATTTTCCCTGCCTATCCTTGAGCAAGCTGTATTCTTCTATACCAATACTCCAGTCATGAGTATTATCCCACCAGGCCTCTGTGATGCCAACTATGTCATAGTTGTGTTTATTTACTAGCATTTTGAGTTCTTTCTGCTTATTCTCCATACTTATCGTATTAGTATATAGACATCTAAGATACTGATTTGATTTCCCCCGCCCAGTTCTGTCTTGTCTCTCCTTTTTCCCTTCTATAGCAGCCCATGCTCCCTCCAAATTCTGAACCTTCTCTCAGGTTTCCATGTTCTGGAATCTGCTGACACAGATATGGGAATTTCCTACTATACCCTGGACAAACCTTATTGAATTAAATTTAAGTATCTTAGGAGTTTATTATATTAAAAAGGCAAGTATTTGTGTATCATTGTGGCATTATATGTAACTTCTTTAAGTAAGAGTCCTGATTAATGGAACCCCTGGGACTTGTTATGAGTTTTAAAGGACCAGTTGAAACACTGTGAACTTTTAAAGTAAAGTGGATTTCCCAGGAAATCTCTAAGGGAAGGTGTATGGTAATGTACCCTCTCCCATTATGCAATAACTCAGCCTTCAGAACCTTCATCCTGAGGAGAGGACCTTTTGTCTGCTACTCACCTGTTACATATGGAGAGATCAAAGACCCAGATGGAACAAAGAAGTGACTCCCAGATTCATGATGAGGCTTGTTCTGAACCAAGATGATTATGAACTTGTAACCCCAGAAAAAGTCCTTAGAGGGGTTTGAAGGACTGTTTATCTGTCTAAGCCCTTGTTGAAGCAGGTGTTAAACTCTAGTAAGCTTTTTATCAGGTATGCAGGCTCTTTTATTGATTTTAATATGTTTTCTGTGTAATGCTTTCACCTTAAGGAATGAATGTGCTTGCTTAGTAAGAGCTATGTGGTAACTTAACTGTGAGCAAATATGCTGATTATAGCCTCTGCAAAAGGAAGGCAAAGCAGGCAAGCTGAGGCACTCTGAATTGCTGTGGAACTCCCTGGTCAGGAAGGAGAGAGAAGTAGGTCTCCACACAACAGAGCTGGAAGCTGAGGAACTGGAAGCCTATGAGTGGGTGCCCTTGCTGAAACACAGAGGAGGAATGCAGGTACAATTGCACTAAACTGCGACATCTGCATCTGAGTTTTTTGATCTGCATGCTGCTTTGTTCCTTCTGAACATATTTACGGTATGTTTACACAACAACTTTTGAAAATTGCACTAGGTCCCTATCTGCATCTTTTGGCACCTAAATACCTATGTAAATCTGGCTGAAGATGAAAAGTATAAGACTATATAAAATTTTGCCAACAGCACAAACAGTTGAAGAAGACTTTTTCAGCTCATATCTAGAGCTTTCAACAGGAACATGGAGAATGTAGACATTTAAATAAAGTGTGAAATAAATAAGTGAAATATTTTAGAACTTTCACTATATGTCTCCACTAAACCTCAATCAGGTCTGATTTACATCCTGTACAATTTTGTTTTAAGTCAGTAGGATCAATAGGACTGCATGGAGGAGTAAATCAGTGTTACATTTTTCCTATTGTTTTAATGCAAAAGGGAAAATAATATTCAGAATGCAAAAGGAAGAAATTTGAATTTTGAAGGAAATCAGTTACACTAGTTCTTGTGAATGAAATGAATGGACCAAGTGAATGAGTCCCGGGTACTCTCTGACTCCTTTGCACCACATTGATGCAAAGGATGAAAAGGAGCCATAAAGCCATACCACCCAGTTAAGACACACTGAAATGATGCAATGCAGTCAGAATGTACAAGTGTATCTGGCCATGGAAAAAAACAAATAAAAGCAAAATATTAAAGGACCAATAATCACAACAGTTGCCCAGGCAAAATTCCAAATGGACTGCATAGATTCTCTTTGCAGCTGCTCCCAGAATCTTTACACACTAGCTCCTCCTTCTTGCTGCCAATCCATTGTCTCTTTTCTGGGATTCTTTCTCTGATCTTGCTTCACCTGTGTCCTTAAGGATACAGATTAGCCAGATTCTTTGTTACAGATCTTACTCTCTACATCATTCTCCAGATCTCTGCTTACATACCCTGCTCTGCTCTTTTTTCAAAGCTACACTATGCTCTTTTTGTATTCATTTGTATTCAAGAACTCTCCTTCTTCTCCAAGCCTGTTGCTGCCACAACCATGCTATAATAATGGCACTAACCATACAATCATAAATGGTAAAGATAGAATAGACCTATCAGTTGCATTTCCCTCTGGCTTCTGACAGATGTTTTCAACAGTAGTCCCCTCTTAATTTCTTCTACTAGAAACTCTGATTAGATAATTGGAAGCTCATCATTCTGGGAGAGATGAAAAGCACAACGCCCACATATGTCAAAGAGGGTTGCACATATGCATACCCTGAGTAACTGGACAGCAAATTTCTGAACTCATGCCACTGTTTAGCCATCTTTGAAAGAAAGGAGGGAATTAAACAAAATTATAATTTCAAAAAGCCAGATTCCACCAGAAAATATCAAAATCACACTGTACAAATGGGTTTTAAAACCTACTAAATACATTCTTACTATCTCTAGCTTTCAAAATACTATGCCCTTTAAAGAAATGATTACTGTTATACTCTGTCTCCTACAATGCAATGTCCTTTTAGAAATATCTGCTTTATTTTGCTTCATGCTGTTAACATTAGCTGCATGACAACCAAAATAAAATCTCTCCTAAAAGAGAATGTTGTTTCTTTCTTTTTATGCCATGATGAAGAAGTATAGAGGGTAGTACAAGTCCCATCATGTAGTGCTATATGTGACATCTGTGGAAGAACAGAGACAAATAACAGCAAAATGAAGGCAACAGAAAAAGCACCAGTGTATTCTCTTTGGATTGGAGAACTTGAAGTATATGTGGAAAAAAGAGAAAATGTAATGTGGAAAGTATAAGTGCTATTACATTGTATGCAGCTTCCATAAAAATCAGCCTTACTCCTTCCTAAAAGTGGACAAAGGATGAGCAATATGTGTCTCAAAATACAAAAGTCACTGTGTCCAGAAATAAAGTAATATCCAATGTCAAAAAAGGAACACATAAAAATGTTTCCAAAATGTAGAATAGACGTTACAAAAATCAACTAATTGGAGGAAGACATGACTGGGGAAACGTACAATATTACTGCAAATGTATGATTTCAAGAAGATTGATTACCTGTCTTTTAAAGCCTGTCTGATAGTTAAGAAAAAAAACGAAGCATTAGACTGTGTGCTATGCCAGCAGAACAAAGGAATGACATCCCTCTCCCCAACCTCAGTACTGGTCAGTCTAACTAGGGGAGTAATTTGATTGAGATAATTCAGACACTGGAAATACTAGCCTGTTTCTGCATGTAGGTACTCCTATGCTGAATTTCATGCCGTTCATCTCTTAATTTCATTAGGGATCACTGTCCTATCTTCGTTTAGTTGGCAGAGTGGCTGAATAGAAGGACAATGACTTTTCTAGTTATGGTTGTCTAGTTATTGTCAGCAGATAACCATGATTGCATCATTTACTCTCATCATGTTGCATTATGATATATCAAAATGAGACACCTTTAAACAGCTTGCCATGTCATTATTTCAGGTGAGTTAGACTCTTCTGCAACAAGGAAAGTATTGTGAGCAAAAGGCTGCTCCATAAGAAATAAATACCACAAATTATTATGTATTAAAGATGAATTTGTTCCTTTCACTACATTTCATGTTCCAGCTTTGGGGACCACTGTGAGTTCCTGAAGGACAGTTCCCTCATAATATACAATGTTAACTACACCAGCTGAATCATTGCTACTCGTGCCTAACCTAAATCCCCTAGGCTGTGGGGGAGATATTTACTTGAGCAGGGTGCCTCTGGAAAGGATTTTTAAACCCAGCCCATGCTGGTGTATTTTTCTCATCTTATCTCACTTATTCCTGAGGGTATTTCACAAAGGGGAAAGAACCATTTTCTTCCACCTCCCATTACTATACACTGTCCATACCAGCTCTTTTTGCTGACTGAGTTGAAAGTGCGTGTAACACAGTTGCTTGGCGATAACTGATGAATTGCAGTGTGAATACAAACACATGGACAAAATTCTTGGTAAGACACCTGTGGAACCTAACTGATTACAATGGAGTTACATCTGTGTAGCTGAAAGCAGAATTTAGCCATAGACAGTTAGTTTAATCAGCTCCAGCACTGGACTGTCCATCAAATTATTATTTGCCTGACTGTCTATTATTTTCTCCATCCTCCTACTCACGCCTCCTACTCCCCTCATCATGTATCTGGGAAGGCAAGCAGTGTATTCTTCTTCTGGTGTGATTTGGGTCTTGTAGTGGATGTTGAAAGTGAGATGAAGATAGCAGTAATCATGCCCAGAGCCCAAAGTCATCACTTCTCCAAGTTAACAGATCTCCCTCAGTCTGCTGAGGGAAGTTGTGCAATGGTACAAGTGTACATTTGAAAAGTAAAAACTGAGAGTGCACGCAAAAAATCAAGTTGCAGTGAGAACCCACTGATTTGATCCAAAGTAAAACCCCACTATATCTGGCCAAGAATTATGGCTTTTTAGTACATACATAGTGCAATTCTAATATATATATTATATACATACATTAATCATCCTGGTATCTGAATACATAACAGGACTAAATTCTGCCACCTGTTTGTAAATCTCACTAAGTCTATCTATCTAGATATATTAGTTGATTACATGGCCCCAAATACTGTAGTAACTTAAAATGTCACAATCTTTGAATGTATTCATCTTTACAATACCCGATAAGGAAAAGAAACATTATTGTTCCCACTTTATAGATGAGGAACTGAGGCACAGGGTGACTAAGTTCATTGCCCAAGGTCATATAGGTAGTTTGTGGCAGAACAGAGAAATGAACTTGGATTCCCAGTTCCCAGGCTAATACGCCAACCACAAGCTCACCCATAAAAATGTGGTAAATTTGTCTCCCTCTATTGGTTGATTCATGAAAAGGCTAATAAGAGTCTTCTACAACTACTAGTTAATGAAGCTACTCTTTTCCCTCAAGCAATAGAAGTTCATGATCATCGCCCTGACAGTACTTAGTTTAAATCCTACTGTCCATCTAAGTGGGGTTGTGACATTTCTACATATTGAGAAATATTTTGCTCCTTGTGTTGGTGGAGTGTCAACACATTCCAACTCAGTGTAAGGGTTTCAGAATCTGGCCCTGTGTGATTTTTCATGAAATATCTCTGAACAGAAAGTGAAGATTTTTACAGAATAAACATATTTTTATTTTTTTTCTTTACTGTTGAAACAGGAAAGTACATAAATACATCCAGGTTTTGGTAATAATTATAGCTTTAAGAGGCAATATGTAAAAATCATAGGTTGCAGAAGTTTTACATCATTACTTCTTTATAGAAAGAAAACCAGGTGGTGCAAAGGAAATTTGAAAAAGTGAAGCTGCTTTTTCTTTGATTTAAAATAAAATAGTACAGGCAAAATTGCAATTAAGAAATAATACTGGAACAGTTTATCGACTTTGGGGGTGAAAAAAAAGAGGCCTTCACTTCAGTTTATATGGAACATTAATCAAAATGGTGAACTGGGTCACCAAAATATGACAAATAATTGTATACAGTTTAGTGAAGAATTGGTAGCATATAAACGGCAGATAAAGGGTGACTTAGGAACAACAAAACATATTTGCAATGAGGTTTACCGCTTAGGCATTCTGGCTTTCTTTTTGCTCCCACTAATGTATATCATCTTCCTGGCAGTTCATTTGGAAGACAGGCCACTCAGTTCACCTTGACCCAGGCACTTAGCCATTACCTCTACTCTGCAGTTATGCTGTCCTTTAGTTCTGAAGTGCATTACTTTCCAGGAGTCCTACCTCACTTGTTCCTTCTGAACGTCACTAAATCCATTTCAGTTTATCTCGATTAAAAGAAAGTTTACTTGAGAGAATGAAAATGGAAATAAAAGACAGTTATTTTCTATTTATTATTATAGCACATCAGTTGTGAGCTATCACCTTCACAGACAGGAATGGAGACAAGGTCCCCAATGAGGTGCCCGTGGGTGCAATGTTTTTTACATATTGCCCCTTAAAGCTATAATTATTATCAAAACCAGGATGTATTTATGTACTATTTATGTAGTAAAAAGCCATAATTATTGACCAGATATAATTGGATTTTACTTTGGATCAAATCAGTGGGTTCTCACTGCAACTTGATTTTTTGCATGCACTCTCAGTTTTTACTTTTCAAATGTACACTTGTACCATTGCACAACTTCCCTCAGCAGAAAGTGCCTTTTGTCTCAGATTATTTTTTCCCCCGTCAGCCACCCAGGACCATCTAGGAGCATGTCATCATGATGTTTGCTCCATGTTCAGGCTGTTAGACTTTAAGCCTTAATAGCTTGCAAACACTTGCCTTGTGTCTGTTTCTACCCATGGATGAATGTGCTGAAAGTATCTGCTCCCTTTTGACAGGCCAACACACAGTCTCAGAAATCCAGTAGAGAAACACTTTCAGGGCTACAGATCAATTTTCATTAACCCACCTCCACCCACCCCCCACATTTGTCATGATGACAATTCAATAAATGTTTATTATATTATTTGTTCCAAGTCCCCTTGTGCCCTCTGCTGTCCTGCATACCTAGCTGTTAGTCCTCATAATTAAAGATTCCCAATACTTCTCTGTTGATAAATGACAAATCTGGGCACATCTTTGGTACTCTGTTAACTCCAATATCTAGCTCACATGGTTTACTGTTAATCATATTGAGTAGTATCTTATTCTACAATCAATGGAACTACATATGGGGTAAAGTACTTTGAAATTAATGAGATTTCTTGAGGGGGGAAGTACTATGCAAGATGAGCAAGGATGGCAGGTTTGGGCCCTCATAAAAATGCATCAACATGAAAAAAATCTAATACAAAATTGTAAGTCAGATGTTACAATATAAAAATTTATGGGTGGAATTAGTTTCCTGTCAATGGAAAGCTGGGCTATCAGCTGCTTCTCAGAATCTCCTTGCCATCCATCTTTTCCAGATGGTGGCTAATTCATTTCTAGTTCTCTCTAAACAAGCTATTTTCCTGTAAGGGTGACCTTCATCTTACCTAGGAATATAAACATCCTTCCCAAATCCTAATTGTCCCCATGACAAAGTCTTGCCTTATGAGTCTCATTCCAGACTATGCCGGAGAAGTAAACCTGGGGAAGATTTCAGAGTAACAGCCGTGTTAGTCTGTATTCGCAAAAAGAGAAGGAATACTTGTGGCACCTTAGAGACTAACCAATTTATTTGAGCATAAGCTTTCATGAGCTACAGCTCACTTCATCGGATGCATACTGTGGAAAATGTAGAAGATCTTTTTATATACACACAAAGCATGAAAAAATACCTCCTCCCACCCCACTCTCCTGCTGCTAATAGCTTATCTAAAGTGATCACTCTCCTTACAATGTGTATGATAATCAAGTTGGGCCATTTCCAGCACAAATCAAGGTTTTCTCACCTCCCCCCCCCCACACACAAACCCACTCTCCTGCTGGTAATAGCTTATCTAAAGTGACCACTCTCCTTACAATGTGTATGATAATCAATGTGGGCCATTTCCAGCATAAATCCAGGGTTTAACAAGAACATCTGAGGAAGGGGGTGGGGGGTAGGAAAAAACAAGGGGAAATAGGTTACCTTGCATAATGACTTAGCCATTCCCAGTCTCTATTCAAGCCTAAGTTAATTGTATCCAATTTGCAAATGAATTCCAATTCAACAGTTTCTCGCTGGAGTCTGGATTTGAAGTTTTTTTGTTGTAATATCGCAACTTTCATGTCTGTAATTGCGTGACCAGAGAGATTGAAGTGTTCTCTGACTGGTTTATGAATGTTATAATTCTTGACATCTGATTTGTGTCCATTTATTCTTTTACGTAGAGACTGTCCAGTTTGACCAATGTACATGGCAGAGGGGCATTGCTGGTACATGATGGCATATATCACATTGGTGGATGTGCAGGTGAACGAGCCTCTGATAGTGTGGCTGATGTTATTAGGCCCTGTGATGGCGTCCCCTGAATAGATATGTGGGCACAGTTGGCAACGGGCTTTGTTGTAAGGATAGGTTCCTGGGTTAGTGGTTCTGTTGTGTGGTATGTGGTTGCTGGTGAGTATTTGCTTCAGGTTGGGGGGCTGTCTGTAGGCAAGGACTGGTCTGTCTCCCAAGATTTGTGAGAGTGTTGGGTCATCCTTCAGGATAGGTTGTAGATCCTTGATGATGTGTTGGAGGGGTTTTAGTTGGGGGCTGAAGGTGATGGCTAGTGGCGTTCTGTTATTTTCTTTGTTAGGCCTGTCCTGTAGTAGGAGACTTCTGGGAACTCTTCTGGCTCTATCAATCTGTTTCTTCACTTCCGCAGGTGGGTATTGTAGTTGTAAGAATGCTTGACAGAGCTCTTGTAGGTGTTTGTGTCTGTCTGAGGGGTTGGAGCAAATGCGGTTGTATCACAGAGCTTGGCTGTAGACGATGGATCGTGTGGTGTGGTCAGGGTGAAAGCTGGAGGCATGTAGGTAGGAATAGCGGTCAGTAGGTTTCCGGTATAGGATGGTGTTTATGTGACCATCGTTTATTAGCACTGTAGTGTCCAGGAAGTGGATCTCTTGTGTGGACTGGACCAGGCTGAGGTTGATGGTGGGATGGAAATTGTTGAAATCATGGTGGAATTCCTCAAGGGCTTCTTTTCCATGGGTCCAGATGATGAAGATGTCATCAATATAGCGCAAGTAGAGTAGGGGTGTTAGGGGATGAGAGCTGAGGAAGCGTTGTTCTAAGTCAGCCATAAAAATGTTGGCATACTGTGGGGCCATGCGGGTACTCATAGCAGAGCCGCTGATCTGAAGGTATACATTGTCCCCAAATGTAAAATAGTTATGGGTAAGGACAAAGTCACAAAGTTCAGCCACCAGGTTAGCCGTGACATTATCGGGGATAGTGTTCTTGACGGCTTGTAGTCCATCTTTGTGTGGGATGTTGGTGTAGAGGGCTTCTACATCCATAGTGGCCAGGATGGTGTTATCAGGAAGATCACCGATGGATTGTAGTTTCCTTAGGAAGTCAGTGGTGTCTCGAAGGTAGCTAGGAGTGCTGGTAGCGTAGGGCCTGAGGAGGGAGTCTACATAGCCAGACAATCCTGCTGTCAGGGTGCCAATGCCTGAGATGATGGGGCGCCCAGGATTTCCAGGTTTATGGATCTTGGGTAGTAGATAGAATATCCCAGGTCGGGGTTCCAGGGGTGTGTCTGTGCAGATTTGATCTTGTGCTTTTTCAGGGAGTTTCTTGAGCAAATGCTATAGTTGCTTTTGGTAACTCTCAGTGGGATCAGAGGGTAATGGCTTGTAGAAAGTGGTGTTGGAGAGCTGCCAAGCAGCCTCTTGTTCATATTCTGACCTATTCATGATGACAACAGCACCTCCTTTATCAGCCTTTTTGATTATGATGTGAGAATTGTTTCTGAGGCTGTGGATGGCATTGTGTTCCGCACGGCTGAGGTTATGGGGCAAGTGATGCTGCTTTTCCACAATTTCTGCCCGTGCACATCGGCGGAAGCACTCTATGTAGAAGTCCAGTCTGCTGTTTCGACCACCAGGAGGAGTCCACCTAGAATCCTTCTTTTTGTAGTGTTGGTAAGGAGGTCTCTGTGGATTAGTATGTTGTTCAGAGGTATGTTGGAAATATTCCTTGAGTCGGAGACGTCAAAAATAGGATTCTAGGTCACCACAGAACTGTATCATGTTCGTGGGGGTGGAGGGGCAGAAGGAGAGGCCCCGAGATAGGACAGCTGCTTCTGCTGGGCTGAGAGTATAGTTGGATAGGTTAACAATATTGCTGGGTGGGTTGAGGGAACCATTGCTGTGGCCCCTTGTGGCATGTAGTAGTTTAGAAAGTTTAGTGTCCTTTTTCTTTTGTAGAGAAGCAAAGTGTGTGTTGTAAATGGCTTGTCTAGTTTTAGTAAAGTCGAGCCACGAGGAAGTTTGTGTGGAAGGTTGTTTTTTTATGAGAATATCCATTTTTGAGAGCTCATTCTTAATCTTTCCCTGTTTCCTGTAGAGGATGTTGATCAGGTGATTCCACAGTTTCTTTGAGAGCGTGTGGCACAAGCTGTCAGCATAGTCTGTGTGGTATGTAGATTGTAATGGATTTTTTACCTTCAGTCCTTTTGGTACGATGTCCACATGTTTCCCCTTGTTTTTTCCTACCTCTCCCCCGCCAGATGTTCTTGTTAAACACTGGATTTATGCTGGAAATGGCTCACCTTGATTATCATACACTTTGTAAGGAGAGTGGTCACTTTAGATAAGCTATTACCAGCAGGAGAGTGGGTTTGTGTGTGGGGGTGGGGGGTGAGAAAACCTGGATTTGTGCTGGAAATGGCCCAACTTGATTATCATACACATTGTAAGGAGAGTGATCACTTTAGATAAGCTATTAGCAGCAGGAGAGTGGGGTGGGAGGAGGTATTTTTTCATGCTTTTTGTGTATATAAAAAGATCTTCTACACTTTCCACAGTATGCATCCGATGAAGTGAGCTGTAGCTCACGAAAGCTTATGCTCAAATAAATTGGTTAGTCTCTAAGGTGCCACAAGTACTCCTTTTCTTTCTGGGGAAGATTAAAATCCTCAGATCTTCAAATCTGAGATATTAAGTTTAATTATATTAAATGTCATCTTCTAATGAATCTAGTCCCTACTGTTGTTGAAGCCCACTATTATTGTTACTTCTAGTTCCTATTCTTTCTTCTGTCAGATTGGAGGCTTTTTAAAACAAGGAACGGGCTGTTTTTTAGATTAACTTCAAAGGGTTTAGGTAGGAAAATCTCCATAAGCAACATAGGGTATGGGCTGCTCTTGTCAAATAAAACTCCAGTAAGCATGGATACATAACCTAATTTTCTAACAGTTCAGTCTCTGTCTAGGAGGATGTTTACCTCTACTAGTATTTTGATATGGGATGTCCTGTGTTATATTTCATGTCCGGAGTTTTATTTTCCAGCACTTGTGTGTGTTGTTCAGGTCCCTCTGTCCCAAGGAATTCTCATCAGAGTGATTTCCAACTTTCCTTCCATAGATATCATTGACATTTACAGAACAGTCATCTTACCTGGGATCTCTTCAAAGTATTTACTTGACAGACTTCTTCCTTTTGCCTCAGTTGTGCTGAAGGATCCAAAATCTATGGGGTGCTCCAAAGCGGGTGGTATTGGCAGCCTGTATCTCACAAAAGTTTAATTAAAAAGTATTTTGGAATTATCCATTTTATCTTCGTTTTTATTTATTTGTTTATTTATTTTCAATTATGTATATTTTTATCCAGTTCATATTATCCTGGATGAGCAGTCTTGGGGTAAGAACGAATTTCATATATCCTACGAAAAAGGACTTGCCCTGATGAGCAATCAGTTAAGGCATCCCATTATTTTAGCGGCATACTCTGCCCCCCAAGAAAATCTTTTTGTAGGGAAAAAGTAAAATCTGTTTTTCATCTGTGAAAATTCCCTTTTTCTTCCCCCTCAAAATTGAGGGGGGGAGGGAGGAATTGAAAATTTTGTTCTTGTATGAATCTATGAAACAAAAATATTTCTGTTGATTTGGCTGATACTGAGAATTTCTTTACACACTTTTAGGTTTGAGGTGTGTCTCAAAGTTGGTCTCCTGCCCGGCAATACATTACCACTAAGCTACTTGGATGACATCATTCAGTCATTACCATGTGCCTTCCTAATAGTGATTACCAGTGAAATCAGAGAAGATAATTTTCTATAATATGAAATAAAGCAATAATTGTGTGTAATATAATCCTTATTATAGTTTTAATAATGGGATAAAACAAAATTACAGCATTTGGTATCATTGATTTAATTTTAAACTTTCATCGTTTACATGGAATCTAATCTATGCCATATATTGTCACTTCCACTCAAATGCCATAGGGATCTGATGCCTAGAAAGGGTTTGCGGCTGAGAATCCCAAGCGAAAAGGAGGCACCTCAATGCACCCTGGAGTTGAGCACATATTTCTGAGAGGCTTAGCACATGTCTTGGCATCTCCCATTGGCTGGACTAGGTGAGGAGCTGCCTGGCATACTGGCTTTTGTGAATCCTATTCTGAGGTGCCTCTCTCTCTTTCTAGCTTTGTGAATTCTAGTGATTTTATAGGTGCCTAAAGGTTCGACATGCAATGCTCAGCATCCCCCCACCGAAGTTTCTTTGGGAATCTAGCCCAAAGTTCCTATGTAATGCTATGTAAGTCATTTAAAACAAACTTCTCAGTAGTGGTCACTCATTTTCTGGATGCCTTATTTGAAACTCTGTGGTCTGGTTTGCAAAAGTGCTGTTCAGTCAAGAGCTGCAACTCAGAAGTCAATGTGAAGTATGTTTTGAACATATACAGTGCTACATAAGTACTCTGAGGTCCTAGGCATCTCAAATTGTGAACCCAAAGTTAGTTGGTGCTGTGCCTGAAATCACGATCAGAATCAGTGGAGCTCTGGTTCTAATGCTACACGTTGGACAAGTAAAAAGGCAAACCTCTGAAGAGCCACAGTGTTTGTGTTGGTTGTAAAAGAAAGCAGTGACACTGATTAAAACAGTTGACATAGCAGACAGAGTTTAGAATTAAAATTACAAGAGGATTCATTTTTCATGCTATCCATCAGCTATCTGAACTGCTCTAGGCAAATGGATTACATGATGTGTTTCTATTTTCATGCTAACTTGTGCAGCTCAGTTTATTTCAGTGGTTAATCTAATTACTGCAAAAAAAAAAGTTAAAAACAGAACAAACAACAAAAGTTATTTAAAAGTTTTTGTTTTCTTTTAAATGGGGATTGCATTTCTGACACTTTATAACAACTAACCCAGGAGCCTCTGTATAATAAAAGCTATTATTCTTTTACTGTCACACATCACTAAGTGAGAAGTGCACAGATTTTTTTTTGCTCTTGTGTGTGTGTGTGTATGTGTGTGTGTGTGTGTATGGTGGTGGGGAGTGGCGGAGGGGAGAGGTGGACGTGGTTCTGCTGGTACCAAGCAGTTTCTTCTTTCTTCCTATGACCAAAGCCATGGACTTTAATTTAGGGCTGTGCTGTCATTAGTTGCTATTTCCAGGGAGACTAAATCCACTAGCAATTCTCAAACTACAATCCATGGACCTCCAGTGGCACATGGAGCTCCTTCATATGATCTACAGAAGCGCCGAAAATGGTATGAAGCAGACAGAAGTCTATTAAATGGTCTTCAGAATAAGGTCCAGTTCCTGATACCCTTATACCCATTGAACAGCACTCTAAATACACAAATATTCCCATTAACTTCACTGGGACAATTTGTGGAGTACATTTCTACTCTGTGTGAGTAAATATATAGGAATGTGTCCCCAAAAGAAGTAACCCAGTGAAGCAGACTGTAGCAAGAGTAGTTTGGCACCATTATTCATATGTATCACAGAAGAGAGAATAACCTTGGTTCCAATCATGTAGTCATTGACTTCAGTGGGGAGTTTTATATAGGAAAAGAACTGCGGAATCAGGGCCCTGGGGTTTTGGTGTCATTCTTGGAGCTGTCATCTACTGAAGATGGTGACAGAAATGTTAACTCAATGTCATTCTTAGAAATATCATCTGATTAGGGTGATGGCACTTTGAGGTGCTCTTTTAGATTCATTGGGTGTCTGATATACCTATGAATACTGTATACATGCAGAATTGAGGCAATGCATCACCTTCCCTTCTTATAACTGGTATGAAGTTCAAGATTTCATAACATCCTTTGGAACTAATGCCTTTTCAGAAACTTTCAAGAGGATTCAGAGGTATTGCTGACTGCCTCAGGCTCCATGTGTTTTGCCATCAGCTACCCCCCACACACATCAAGCTTTTCTGCTTAAAGCTTCTGGGTTGCACAAGAAAGGATTATGTTCAGAGCTACTGTGAGATTGGAAACGACATCACATTATTTCTGACTAAAATGTTCCTGATTGTTTGCTTTGATTCATTTTATAACAGCTTCCCAACCTCTAACTATTTCAGTTTGGGGGTATATGAAATAAGTTACCACAGCTGCAAACTTCCTTATTGTCAAAGGCTATCACAGTGTAGCCTCATTATGCCAAAAAACTTTAGATTTTAACAATTATATTAGGGATATGGGACTTCTAGCTATACAATAGTAACCAAACCAACCCATTGACCATCCCTATAATCACTTTTTTCTTTTTTAGAAATGAATGTAGCACTCATGAAAGGTGCAAAGTGTAAAGCTTTGAAAAACACAGTTCTCAATTCATCACCAGGACACATATAACACAGGCATCCCCACCAATGTGCCTTATCATTATCCCCTGGAACTATTTCAGCTTTCATTTTCATTGATTCTTTAGCTTTTCTGATGAAAAAAGCATTAAGGGTGCTGACCGTCATGGCGCTCTTTTATCATATGACATCTGTCCTCTCATAACTGGACTTAGAACAATCCTCAGTCCTAAAGGAAAGCTAGTTTGTGGGATAATTTCTCTCTCTCACAAGAGAGAAGGTACACAGGTGGACTTAACTTTGGCATATCCTGACTTGAATGTTTCACTTTGTTATCTTAACATTTTTAAATATGTTTTAAATAGACATTTAGGGTTTTATAAAAATAAAAGATTTTTAATAAATAATTTCCAATATAAGCTACATGGTGGTAGAATGTGGTCTCCGGTACAAACTTCAGAACTGAAACCCAGTTCAGCAAGGCATTATTGAGTACCATCAATGTGACAAGGTTCCTTGCTGCATGCCACATTAACCTTTACATATATGGAATAGCCAACATTCAGTCCTGCACCAGGGGCAGCTTTGAGGTCCCCATCAGGTTTACAAACAGGTTTGGACCCTTCGAATGGGGAGGAACTCCACGTGCTAATGGGTTACAGCATAACAGTTAACCCTGGGATATCATGAGAGATCAGCTCTTAAAAATCAGATTATTATATAATTTTATAGGCTTTTAAAATGCATCAGTTGTAATTTTCACTACTTCCAAATCCTGTACAGTTGGTATTCATCACATTTTTCCCCATTTCTAATGAAACGTAAAAAATCAATAAGTAAATAGCCTGAGAATAGAGGACTTCTATGCATTTGTTAGCCTAATTATTTTTGTTTAATTATTCACATTTATAACATGCTCATTCTTATGTTTGTAATATTTCAATTTCTCCAGGGACCTGAACTAGCATTTTCTGAAGCAAGATGGATGTCTACCATTGCTGCAAACTACAGAGACATTTAACAGAGCAACTAGTATGTGGATAAGAATAAGTGGATGCTCTCTGTGTGGAAGACTGATGAATAAACATGAATTAATGTGCTTCTCTGGAGGGCTATCATTGGGCAGAATCTTATTAGTCACCTTGGTGATGACTACACATTAGAGATGACTAAGCATATTGTATTTTGAAGTACTCTTTTAGGGGCTATTCATACAAGTCAAAAACAAGACAGTTGATTCACCTTTGCTGCTGAATTTTTGTGCAGGGAATTGAAGATCCCAGATTAAAGAGAGTAAGCACTTATTAAACATTGATGACAAGAACACGACTTGAACTGTTTTGAATTGTATGACTGCAATTTTTGTGGCTGTGTACTGATACTGATTATTAACAACAAAAAATAAAGGTATCAGGCGATTGCTGAAAGGGTTTGTTGGAATAATTTCCCAGTTATAGAGTTACATGCTGAAAGCAATCCTACTGTTTCAGATAATCACAGTTTCCTACCTGGCTCCTGCAAATAAAAAGATGTGATGCAAGCAGGGGCTGATTCTAGCAGATGTTCATTGGTATCAGCAGGCTTTTCATTAACCTGTGCTGCAGTAAGTCCATGAGCTATGATAAAGGTGTAAGTGGTCCGTATTTACTGAGAAATACAGAACCAGCACTTAACAGTATCTGCAAATATCCTTCATGGTTCACGCAAGGATTTGTGTATTTGCATTATATGAATTTCATCTTTGAGTAGGATGTACTTGAAAACTAAGCTAGATAGATATATCCTTGAACGAGAGTTTTTTGGGACAAAGGCTGGCTATCTTTTACTTGTTTTTACTATTTCTAGCCAATGGGTTCCTATTTCCTGATTGGGACATTTAGGAACAATCAAAAATAATATTGGACTAATTGTCTTGCAATGAACCTATTAAGTAGTATCTGGAGGTATATATGATGCTTAAACAAATAAGCAGCACCACTGACCAAACAGTATGCCCGCAAAACTAAAATGCTCCCCACACACAAAACTAAAGCACTCCCCACCCTCCCCATATTTCTGCAACGACTAATAGTAATTGTTCTGAGTTATAAAAAGCTGAAATCAAGCAACACATTCCACAGGACTGGTGTTTTTTCTTCTGTAGTAGATTATACTTTTTAAAACTAGAGCTATGTGACTACAGTAGATTTCCAATTTGCATAGTGGCACAAGGCAGTATATCTATTAAATGTTACTACAAAAAAGTTTTCTGGGGCTCTTCAAGATGGTAGTTTACAAGTATTAAACTGCCAAGCTGCCAGTTTATTTTATTTATATTATTTATTTGACTGTAACATTTGTCTGAGTGGGTGGCATAAAATCATGAGCATCACTGCCAAAAACATACTAACCCAAAATAAAGTGAGGTACTGTGACATATAATTATAATTTCCTTATTGGGAACTAATCCTGTGAGCAGCTGGGCACCTTCAG
Organism: Lepidochelys olivacea; assembly: GCF_965140295.1. Lineage (NCBI taxonomy): Eukaryota > Metazoa > Chordata > Testudines > Cheloniidae > Lepidochelys > Lepidochelys olivacea. The sequence goes on along the minus strand of NC_140411.1, from coordinate 67,356,129 downwards.
GTACCAGGTAAGCAAATCTTATGTTAAATTTAAGGTTTGGATTGAATTCTATGGGTGGTAGTTAACTTTGTTAACTCTTTCAATGCTAGTCATTTAATCAGACATAAGCAACAACCTTGAGACTGTGGGCAATACTTGGCATCGTAGAAAGAGCTTATGAAGAATTCCACCAATCTTCTGACTGTTGAGTATATGGCTTTCCCGTTGGCAAATGGGAATTTGTCTTGCATTGAACACTTCAAGGTGATCTATGTCTCTGTGCCCCCTCGTGTGCCAGAATACATGTAAGCTGCCCAGTTGAGAACCAACAACTACTTTGAGGCCTCCAATTCTCTGCCCTAACCCTGGCCCTGGTCCTGGTTCAGGTTAAAGCAGACTAATGGTTTCTCTAATTTGCTCCATATGGCTGTGGTTCCCTAGGGATTATGCATTAACAGGGGATAGCTGGAGGGTAATCAGATGTGCCAAAGGCTGCAGGTAGGGGAACATAAGAACTGGCTTCAGTTAAATCCCCACCAAGGCACTAGAGGATGGTTTCCATTCTTTGTGGCACAAGAGCAGTGAAAAGGGAGCAGAACAGGTCTGAGAATGTGCCTCTGATTGGGATTCCTTGGCTTTTATTAAATAATATGCTTGGCCCTCAGACTGAAAAGGTCAGACATCAGCAGTCTCAATTCTCAGCTGCAGCCAATGGTTGCACAGTGCAATTGTGCTGTGTACTGATCTGCCACAGCAAAGCCAGAGCAGATTTCAGGCTGTGTTCTCTTGCACTGACAATGGACCCAAAGGCTGATATACCACATAGGGATCTGTAGCATTTCCCTGTAAACGTGTTCTTCTCATGTCACACCTAGGAGGGACTAAGTGGGGTAGCATAAGAGCTGTCATGTATCTTTTGCATCACTAGAAGATTGCAACTATTGTGGGGTGATCATCCCTGGACTGGCTATGCAGGTTTCGAGTTTCTACAGATCATTTCAGGATCTGGGCCATTCCGTATAATAAGAGAAGAATGAAGGAAGAATGAATATTACCCAATATTAGTGGTCTATAAGTTAATGAGCCCTGAGTTTAGCCTGCACAGACAGGAACTCTGACCCTATTTATATTTATTGTACCAAAAGGAAATGAATTAACTGGAAAAATGTTAACATTGTAATAGACTGGGAATGAATCTATAGTTTAATCAGACTATTCTATTAAATCCTGATTAGCAGAGGAGACTAGAGTAGACCTGAAAATTAACAAAAATGGAAATACTGTTGGGAATTTCTTGGGACCTCTGCTCCACAATTGCTGCTTCTTTTGACACAGAAAAGTTTAAAGAAGAATAGGTGAAATATTGGACTATCCTAATGCAAACAAAGATTATTTCTTATTTTGAATTTTGGTTATAGACTCTTCTCTACAGCCTCTTCCCTTCAGTTGTATCTCAAAATAACAGAAAGAGCTTAATTTATTATTATATTACCCACATTCTACATATTGATAACTTTATAAATATAGTCTTATACCCTAGGAATTATTCTGTCCAAGTTGCAAGACTCCTATAGGTTTCCTGAAATTGTACCTTTCAGTAAAGTACTGTATTGAAAACAAACAAACAAAAAATATTTATTACAATAAATTTAAACTCAGGTTCAGTGGCAATACGCAAGGATTTTAATCTTCAGCTGTACCTTTTCCCCTCATGCTATCTTGCTTTTATAAAGAAAAGGTGCATGGAGATAAATTAAAGCCTTTTTTTATAAATTATAAGATTATACGTTTTGGGCTGTTTTCCAGTGTAGAATTATGTCAACTAATGTGCAGCACTTGCTCCAGAATGAAGATTAATGGGTAAGTGAGATGTTTGGGTTGCAAAGCCTTTATTAGCCATCTGTTTAAGCATGAAAATAAAATGTCCAACCTTGAAAATTATGTTATTAAAAAACAAATAGAAAAAAACATAAGCAGACAAACACAACCCCCCTTCCACACACACACAAACAAAAATCCCCTTACCTTTCTCTTTAACAAACAGTTTGGGTCTAAGTCCTTATTTTCAGAAATATTTACTCTGAAACTTGGTTAAATTACCAGCATTCTGCTAGCATCCAATTTCATTGTAGAGTAATACACGGGAGACTGTGTCTGATCTGGGATTATGTTGCTTGTTTTCAGAACTTGGCAAGGTATTTTAGAAATTTTAGAGACCCAAGATAACTTTGAAGTTGGATGAACTATAATCCCTGAATAAAATCAATATAAGACCCAAGGTTTTGATACAAATCATATACAATACATTTCAAAAATATACCAGAAGGGAAAGACTGGAATACACAACAACTAATCCAAAACCACAAGGGTCTATGAACAGCTGGCTTATTTTTTGGATACATATAAGCCTTTGAATTAAGATGTATTGTTTTTCCACATAAACATGTACTACATGTGGTGCAGATAACTTATTCTTGGTAATCAAAACTACACACGTGCTTTAAATAAATGTTCCTTGTCATACTGTTGGTTGGGACAAACTTGACTGAAGAAATAAGTAATATACTGAACTAGGCAAGTGTAGTAAAAATGTGCAGTAAAGGAAACTGTTTACAAGTATGGAGATAATATTTTAACCACTTGCGACTTGATTCACTTGCTTTCTTTCATTTTGGACACCTGTTGCCAAATCTGAGAGAAAATACGTGATCTGAGAAATAACATATTTGAGTTTTCTCACTATGTCATGCTACACGTTATTGTATTTAGTTATCTGGTTTAAGATTTTATAGGGGTAGTTACACTCTTTACCAGTTGGAGCCTGTGCATTGTCCTCATAATCAATTTCAGATACTATTGTTGCCGGCACCCAGTGCCGAGAGGCTGAACAACAGCTTGAGTTGGTTCGTTACCCGGTGTGCTGCACCCAATAATCACAACGGGGTGGAGAAGCAGAAAAGTTTATTTGAAGCTTCAAAAAGGTACAGGGAGATTTGAATCTCAAATCCTGTACAACAGAGCAGGAAGTTACACGGGCTTTTATACATCCTTTTTCCCAGCATACTTATCCAATAGCAAGCTGCTCCAGGTATCCATATAGCCAGCCAATCCAGTTCCCAGCTAGTTCCCTGATTCTCTGTATCATTTGTTAAACTATACATAAAGCTGCTTTATTCAGCATTGTTCTTCCATATCTCCCCTGTTTGGCCTTGCTTAGTTTCAGGCAGTCTGACTCTGCAACATACTGTTGCAGATTCTCAGCATAACTGCTGTGTGTGCCTCCAGGCGGGGGGTCCAAGGACACTTGGGCCTAGCATGCAGAGCTGCTGCGAGTGCCTCCAGGCAGGAGGGGGGGGCAAGGACACCGGGGCCTAGTGCGAGGGGGCTTCATCGACACTCGTGGTCTTCCATCCCCTCGAGTTACCTAGTGGCCATGCCCCAGTGTTCCCAACACTATGAATTACAGTAATTCAGCCTAGTCGTGACAACTGCATAGGTCTCTATGGCCAGATCCTCATCTGGAAGAAGGCACAATGTTTGTTGGTGAGGTGGAAGGGAAAGAATGCATTTTCAGATATCACTACTACCTGGTCAATCAAGCTTACCGAGAAGTCAGATAGGACCCCAAGACTTCATATCACTTTGATGAACAGGGGCTGTATGACTTTGATGGAAGATAAAGACAATATCTTATCTAGTTCTTCATGTGAAGGTGTCTACACTGCAGTCAGAGGTGTGACTGTAGCACATGTAAACATAACCATGCACACTTTAATAACAAAAGCAGTCAACGAGTCACAGTGTTTAGAGCCAGATAACCTAATCTGACCTCTTGTATATCACAAACCACGCAGCACCTGCACAGTAAACCCAACAATTGGAATTTGACCAAGAATTAGCCTTCAGGATTCTAAACTATTATATGCCACAGACAAGGAATAAAAGGGACCAGGATGAAGCAGCAGCAGCAAATGCAGCAGGACAGTCTGTACAAGCCAGCCTGGAACCCATGTACCCATTCTGCCATCCATTCTGCCACAGTTTCACTGCTATTGTTGTTTGAGTTAGCTGGCTAGCTCAGGTATACCTACAGTCACACTTCTGATGGCAGCAGAGACATAACAAAAGTGTTTCCCGTTTCCAACCAGTATCACTTCAGTCTTGTTTGAGTATTTCTTTGGCAATTTCACATCACAGTAGGCCCGTATGTTATGGTTGAGGTATAGTCAGACAGTGTCATATTTCTCTTGTCTCAAGCTACAGACAATACCATGGTGGCCATGGTCAGCTAGTGTAGATTAGAGCAGCTCCAAAGCTTGTTTTGGCACAGTTTTCATTTGAAGTGAAGGAGATGTGTAGGTCAGTGTCATCTGCATATTGTTGGCTGGCATCTGAGGATATGGGTGGATACTGTCTCCTGTGGAGAGATATTAAGTAGGCTGGAGGGAATGAGTAGAGACAGCTACACAGATGAGAGATTTGACCATGTAGGCATAGTTGCTCATCATGACCCTCCAAAGGCAGATTGTGGTGGAATAAAACCATTTGAATGAAGAGGCAAAAAGACATGCTAACTTCCTGAGGCAATCTACCAGCAGAAGCCTATGATCCATGGTGTCAAATGCTTCAGAGAGATGCAGAAGGATGTTAATGAATGTTCTTCCATTGTTACTGGTAGAAAGAATTAATCCATCAGAGAGACTAACTGTTTCCATGCCATATCTGTGTCTGCCATCTCATTAAAAGTATCTAAGAAATATGCACATTTGCTATTAGAGGCTGCCTTGAACCAGCATCACAGTGACCCTGCTCAGAAAAAAAGTGAGATAGATAGATGAGGAAGAAACGTAGTTATGTTATTAAAATAACTGTGCTCTTCTAAAATGTATGACTTATTTAATGGAGCAAGTGGGTCGAAGCCAGTAAGTAGTTAGTGATGCAGACTGTATGGTCCAATTATTCTTTCTGTCCTTACTAGTTATGATTCTATTGCCCTGCCTGAGCCAGCTCACCTGGTGAATGATTTTTGATACCAAAACTATTGAATGCAAAATTCAGCCAACTATGTTTGGAATGCAGAAGGTGGGGAAGGTGTGGGCCCACAAAAGATCATATACTATAGACTTCTTTTTGATAAATGGTCTATTTTGGACGCTTTTCTTAATCAAAACCAGACTCTAGACTTCTTCAAGTTCCCCACCACTTTAATAGAGTCAATATAAATGATGTCTTGCTGATGAAACCCTATCACAGACATTATTTTTTAACATATGTGGTAGCTTTTCAGATTCCTTGGTGTCAGGCCTAGAAAATCCAAGGCAGCTCCCAAACATAAGCTTCCCAGATACTGTAGTACTGCAATGTCAAACCTTATGAATCTTTTAATACCCTGCACGTTTCCAATGACAATAAAAATGCATTAAACAATATAAAATTTTAATGTTTATTTTATTATAGAATGTTATTACATTTTATTAGATAGATACTTTTGATATTTTATTATACTTATGGTAGTCAGATCACCATTCCTTTGTGTTGATGATTGAGACTAAATATTTTCTTTTATAATGTGTATATTTGTCAGTGACCCTGGAGCTCAATTCACACCTCCCTCCGCACACTTTTGTAACATTAAAAAAATTGTGTGTTCCAAAAGCCCAAGACACTGCATTGTTAAAGAAATACAACACAAGGAACTATACAAAATAAAATTATTGACCTCTTCAGTGACTGTGTACCAAGCATCTTTTCAAAATGCATGTCTTTATTGTGGCAGATCTTACGTGGTACATGTGCTGATTACAACTATTATTAATTAATAAATTATTAATAATAGTAATAATAATAATTATTATTATTAAAATGTATGCACTTAGAGTGATCACCCTTTAAAAATTCCCTATGTGGTTCCAAAGTCTTCCTTCTGCAGCAGAGACGAGGTGGGGGATTTGGCTCCTTCACTTCCCTTGATTTCAGCAGAAGCTGCAGCTGCTGCTCAGTTTCTATTTCCTGGAGAATTGCGGCTCCTTCTTAAATAGCTGATCTCCGAAGAAAAGTCTCTAAAAGGATCAAGCCCACTTGGTGATCAATGGGAGAGGGGAAGCTGCTGAGGCCATAAGAACCTTACGTCCTGACTCTGGCACGCTGTGAAGACTGGGAGTATAAATGTGGTGGAGAAGCAGAGGTCCAGCTAGCTCAGATATCCTCGTTCTTTAAAATTCCTAACATTTTGTTTTCTTTTTTTTTAAATCTCCATTGTAGTTTGAGCTACAGTTTTCATTGAACGGTCCACAGCGACTACTTCCATCCTGACTGCTTACAGTACAATGTGCACATTTTGTTCAAGTTGTTTCTTGCAATGAACTATACCTTGTATTTTGCAGCAGTGAGTTTCATCTCCCATCGTGCTACCTATTCATCAAGCTTCAGGTCTCTCTGAAGTTATTCAGTCTTCTCAAGTATTGACCAACCATAACAATTGTGTGACATCTGCAAACTTTATCTCCTTGCTGTTACACCATTTTCTAGGTCATTCATGAATACATTAATAACACCATCATAAGGTGGATCCTTGAGGCACCTGCTCTTAATTTTATCCAGGGATGAAAATGGACTGTTTATTCCAATTTTTGTTATTTTCTGTTATGAGCCAGTTTCTCACCTGTGACAGTTGTTTGTTTCTCACTTAGTTTCCTTAAAGTTTCTTAGACAGGGTTGGGGTTAAAGGCTGCTTCAAAATTCAAATAGATTATATTTACTTGTTTTTCATTATCAGCTAGTTTGCTGGAACACTTGGAGAGTTCTATATACTACATTCAGAGAAAAATGTGATAGATGACCTTTTAAAAACCCAGATAGACTGGATATTGGAAAGACAGTTTCACTTTGCAGACTCCATTTTGCTTTATACTCATCATAACATATTTATCCAAGTGTATCATACTCTTTGCTACCCTCCAGCCCACCAATTTCTAATGAGTGATTGTGTATTATCACCTCCACCTTCAAAAATCTTCTATGAATGTTAATCCAGTCCTGGTAAGTTGTTGCTATTTAGTTTAATCACTTTATTTGTCCAGAGTGTGAGCATAAAACAAGACAGACAAGATAGTACAATATTCAGGACTTATTCTTTCCTCCACGTAAACTGTCCTCTCTCATTAAGCGCTTTCTGAAAGTAGAGTTCCCTAAGTTCCCAGACATGACACTATACATAATCATACTATAATACTCATAGGGGGAAGCTATATAGTGTAGAATTATTTCACCAGTTCTTGTTTGGATGCCAACATTTCTGATGGGCCTCATCTTTATAACCTGAAAAGGAGTAGCTATATAGGGTGAGAAATAATGCAAAAATCATATGATTTCTTTTCCTCAAGTGTTTTCTTTTTTCCTGCCATCCTGTGGACTCACTGATTCTTATCTGTTTTAAGAATTTCTTCTTCTTCTTCTTCTTCTTCTTCCAGATGTCTTAATAAGTTGTTTTTCTTCTGGGTCTTTTGAATCTCAGAAGACTGCATATCTTGTGCTCTAGATAGAGCCAATAAACATCTCAACTGCATTATCAACTAGTGGGTGTGGATATAGCATATAATGATTCAGATTTTTTTTTATGGAACAGTCTTCAGCAATCATGTTGGTATTTGACTGTAAGTAGAGCTTTTATATTTGTTAGAATGAGATATAAAGCAAGTTATCAGATCCAGATTGTTTTTATCAAGTTTATGTTGAATATGGCATGCTATTTGAATGTATACTATGTCAAACAGCATCAAATAAAGCTCTCTGTTTTAGGAGCTGAAAAGCATTAATGTGCTTTCAAAAATAGATGTTGGTTTTGTTCACCCAAATTTTGCAGATCACAATGTTTATTTCCTCTTTATTGTTCTTAACCATGTATACATCCCTAGTGGGGAGTGTTCTTTCTAAATGCCATCAGAAAATAGATGTTCAAATCTATTTTGTTCAAATCTAAGCCACTAGGCAATCTAGCTCCCTGACCTCATGAATGCTCACTGAACAAAATTCATCACATGGGTCAATTTCTTTTCTGCTATAATTCCTAAAGTATTGATGATGTGCACAATAATATTTTTAAAAGGCCCAAAACTGATTGGGGGAGTGGGAAAAGGGGAAGAGGAGAGAAGATGCAGAAAGAAAGCCAACTCACTTATAAAGTAATTACATAGTTCAAAGACTGATACTTACATTAAATCCTGACAATGGCCAAATGCCATCTGTCACATCTATTGGTACACAAGAGACCCAAAAGAGAATGCAGTTGACATGGTTCTGCCACATGGAGGGTCAAGGCAGACCACAGAATAGCAATTTCAGGAAGTTCCATGCATATGAGAGTTCAATTCTGCACTACATCTCTCAGAGGCAGCACAGAGTGTAGACTGGGAGGACACGGAAAGGATGGGCCAAGTAAAGGTGGAAAAATTCTCTTGGGACAATGGTGAAGAGTTGCTTTCTTCTAACACTAAACGAGGAACTTTACTAGACTAAGGAAACCATTATCCCAAAAGGTACTGTCACAGCCCTGGTAAAGCTTCCCATCGGGACATTTCACTGGCTGCTATGTTTGGATCCCACCACTCTGTACCCATACCCTTAAGCTTCCATTAGTCAGGATAAGCTGCAGCACTGTATCTTTCCTTGTCCCCTCTGGCACAATCCCTGAGCACAGGCTCTCTCTTTGTTAGCCCTTCATGGAAAGCATACACCTGTGTTCTTCTCTCCCACCCACGTGTCTCTCTCCGTGAGTTTTCAAATCCTAGCAACAACATCTGTTTGGTTTTGTCCTGCTTCTGGGGAAATTCCATTCCCTCAAACCCCAGTCCCTCATGCAGAGAAGCTGAAGAAAACTGGCTTTATCTAGGGTGGATTTACTCCTTTTCTCTCCCTATGTAAAATCTATTCAGACACTGATAGTCTTTAATGATCAACTTATTCATAGATAGACACGCAGGCACCACTCCCCTGTCTCTCTACAAGAAGGAGCATAGGGCTAGAACACAGTCAAAAGACAGACAGACATAAGGATACAGACCATCCATAACTTCAAATTGGAATTTAAAAGTTGTACCTAGACAGATTCCCCAGTTTGTGACATTCATAATTTTTTTCTTCCTCTGCTTCACTGTAAACATTCTCCCGGAATCTTCCCCAGCCTAACCTGTTGCTAGGGGTTTAAAGAAACAGTGCACATATCATTTCAGAGTGGCCCTTGGCTCTTCCATTCCCAGGCCTATGGGCTCTTGTAGTAGCAGAGACACAGATATGCACCCACTTTACACCAGGCTGATAGATCGAGAGTGATGGTACCTTCTCATTCATTCTAAGATCCCTTGCATTTGCAGAAGCTTTGCACAGAGGAATGCAGCATTTGGCCTGGAAGTATGGTAGAGAATAATACATCTCTGGAGAGTTTATGGATATCTGTAAAGAGATTGTAATACATAAATGGCAAATGAAAAGAAAAGGAAGGAACAAACAGACAGTGAGAATATGTATTTCAATGGGGCTAAACGATGGCTTCTAGCACAGACTTGAGCTAGGTGTTGTGAGTAAGCTGCTCCACTCCAGGAAGAGCCTTACTAGATATTGTGATTCAGAGACATCCCTAGTCTTTCTACTGCTTCCTCCTTGCCTCTTTGGGGATGAGGGTAATCATTTACTACATGTCTAAACTAGCAGTGGTACCCATGATGGTTCAGTTGTGCCGGTAAATGTGTGTGTGGAGCAATTCATCCTCACTCCCTCCCCATGTGATATGGGGGAAGTATGGAAAAACTCCCTTGTGCAGGTGCACAGCCCTAGTCACAATCTGGCCTCTAAAACGTAATCAAAGCTAGTGCTGGTATCAGAGTCTCTTGAAGGACAGATCTTGTTTTTAACGTGATCTAAAGGTAACAAGAAATTAGAGAGAGGCAACTTTTCCAAATGTTTGAAATGTTTCAATGAAATTGAGCACAAGAATTTGTCACTGCCTGGAAGTTCATGAAAAACGAGAGTCACATTTGCTCAACTACTCACATGCTTGAATTTTTGGAAGAAACTGCCAGAGAAAACAGTGCCTCTCCCCAGAATAAGTGAGATGAGCTCAAGGATGCTAGCTATGGCTTCGCCTTGCAGGAAGTGCTGGGTGAGGACTACTTGCAACCTCCCCTTGTGCTGTCCCACTCAGGGTCCAACCAAATTACAACCTTTGCCAAAGTTCTGCAAATATTTTCATACTCAAACAAAAAACAAACTTTTTTCAAATAATCAGAAGTTATGTTTCCACATGCTCTTGTTTTGTCTGGGACTAGAAACTGGAATACCAAAATACTCTGAAACACTGTTCTCCTGGCATTTTCCTCTAGGACCAAAACTGGCAAAAATCTAACAAGAAAACTTGTTTTCAGATTTCCACCTTAATTCTCCACACTCAGGAGGTCCAACTCGTTTTGATAAGCTACAGCTACACCACTGAATATTTGGATGTTCATCTCAATCAATCGCAAACTCAAAACATTTTGAGTTTCCCCCATCACAAGCTAAACATGTAAGTTACAGAACTAGCTCTGGCCACAGTTTTCAAATGAATATTTATCCATTTAGAAGAAATAGATTCATAAATACTAAGGTCAGAAGGGACCATTATGATCATCTAGTCCAACCTCCTGCACAGTGCAGGCCACAGAATCTCACCCACCCACTCCTGCAAAAAACCTCTCCCCTATGTCTGAGCTATTGAAGTCCTCAAATCATGGTTTAAAGGCTTCAAGGAGCAGAGAATCCTCCAGCAAGTGACCCATGCCCCATGCTACAGACGAAGGCGAAAAACCTCCAGGGCCTCTTCCAATCTGTCCTGGAGGAAAATTCCTTCTGGACCCCAAATATGGCGATCAGCTAAACCCTGAGCATATGGGCAAGATTCACCAGCCAGATACTACAGAAAATTCTTTCCTGCGTAACTCAGATCCCACCCCATCTAAATGTCAGAGTATACCAGGCTGCAGTACACGAGCACAGTTTACTGATTTATTGTTTATGGCACATCATTCAGCACTTGAACGATTATTCATGTCCTCTGTGTTCTAAGTTCTTGTTACTTTCCAAAGTCTGCTTGTTCTGCACGTGAGGTTCCTTGCCTTCCAGTAAGCTGGGTGAGTAATTTATTTCCTGTCCTTTATAGTTACCAATATATATTGGGATAGATGCTATGAAAACTATTTCCAAAGTAATCATATGATCAGGGTGCCACTGTGTCTGTCTCAAAGGCTGAGACTGCAGCCATCACAGCGGAGTTTGTAAAAACTACAGTGGGAACAGCACTAAAAAGCATAGGTAAAGAAACTATGGTTATGATGGCTTTCCATAACCTTTATAGTTTAGAAGAAGTGGAGAGGGGTGCAGGCTACAGAAGACTATGAATTTACAAAAGATTGTCAGCTCTTATTCATATCCAGGTAGCCAATGGAATAGGAGGCACAAAAAGACAATTGGGGAGGGGTTTAAAATAAAATACTTGAAAAAATATTCTTGTTTACTTTACATACTGGATAGTGGGTCTTAAGAGCAACTCGAGAGATTGCTCAGGTAACATAATAATGGGTGCCATATAGAAGCTAAACAAAGAGAGAGAAGACATTCACATTTGCCAAGGATGAAACTCACTCCAATATTGAGGTCCTGCAAAAGGCTCTGTGTTCTCTTTGGCACCTGGGACTTAAATGGAGCTTAAAAGGTGCAAATGTAGGCTCTCTCCATTTAACTCAGTTTCACTGAACAATGTCCTGTGAAGAAGCATAATCTTACACTTACATTTGAAACTGAGAATTTTTAACATGAGGAATGAAAGGAAAAAAACCCATTCAGTAAGCCATCTGAAGAGCTTTTTTCACAGTTCATATCATCAGTCAAGTATCTCACAGTTATGCATCTGGTATATTGTGAAGAAATCCAACTATTGTCATACTGACTGAACTGATAAAACTCATTTGTTATTCAGTGAATAGGGTTTTTTAACAGATTTGAACCATGAATTATTTGTAAGGTGTGCCTCACATGTATTATTAGATATTCAAAATTCACTACTTCAGCTTTGCAACTGGTCACCAAAGTCACATGGTATTGTTTCTGTTCTCTGATTTGATGACCTAAACTTTATTAACTATTTTCCCTTCTTTCCCAAACAAATGTCATTGTGTTACATTTATGTTTAAGTTAAATAAATATCAGCTTTGAGCCTGAAATTCACAAAACCTGCTGTACAAATTTCAGAGTGGTAGCCGTGTTAGTCTGTATCAGCAAAAATAAGGAGGAGTCTTTGTGGCACCTTGGAGACAAACAAATTTATTTGGGCACAAGCTTTTGTGGGTTGGAACCCACTTCATCAGATGCATGGAGTGAAAATACAGGAGTAGGTATAAATACATGAAAGGATGGGGGTTGCTTTACCAAGTGTGAGGTTAGTCTAATGAGATAAATCAATTAACAGCAGGATATCAAGGGAGGTACATGGCCCCTCTGCCATGTACATTGGCCAAACCGGACAGTCTCTAAGCAAAAAAATAAATGGACACAAATCTGACATCAGAAACCATAACATTCAAAAACTAGTAGGAGAATACTTCAATCTCTCTGGTCACTTAATAACAGACCTAAAAGTGTCAATTCTTCAACAGAAAAAAACTTCAGAAACAGACTCCAATGTGAAGCTGCAGAACTGGAATTAATTTGCAAACTGGATACCATCAAATTAGGCCTGAATAGAGACTGGGAGTGGTTGGGTCATTACAAAACCTAAACTTAATTTCCCCAATACTAATTTATCCCTACTGTTACTCACACCTTCTTGTCAACTATCTGTAATGGGCCACTCTGTTACCATTTCAAAAGTTATTTTTCCTTTCTTGATATCCTGCTGTTAATTGATTTATCTTGTTTGACTGACCTCACCCTTGTTAAACAATCCCCATCCTTTCACTTATTTATACCTGCTCCTGTATTTTCACTCCATGCATCTGATGAAGTGGGTTCTAATCCATGAAAGCTTATGCCCAAATAAATTTGTTAGTCTCTAAGGTGCCAGAAGGACTTCTCCTTATTTTTGCTGTATACAAATGCTGTCCTAAATTGAGCAAAATAGTATGAGAACATGTCCAAATCAAAATGTAATTCAGAAATGATGAAAACATTCATAAATACATTCCTCACTATTGATCCAGTGCCCACTGAAGACAACAGGAACACTCTTGTTGACTCTTCAATGAGTGCTGGATCTACTGTAATTCAATTTTATTTGCAATGCACTCACCTTGGTAAGTGACAGAAGTTGCTTTCAAATCCTTTGTGAGACAGCAGGTTCTGACACTGGAAGCCATTATTTTCACTGGCAATAAAGATTCACAAACTCAGTAGCTTTCAACAACTTTTATTGTGTGTAGGTTTGTGATAGGAATAAAATAACCACAATCCATGAAGACCAGTTCTCTTATGATATGTCTGTGACTCCTTGCTGGAAAACGGTGGTTATGCTCTTTAGCAAACAACCTTCCGTTTTACGGTTGCTGCCACGATCTGCAGCGAAACTGAACCACCTAGGCTTTCTATCCCTTCTGTAGTAAGGCTCCTTTGAATCCACACCCATGTTTTAATACAACTATTAAATATTCAGAGTTTCCTATGAAAGAAGAAATAATTAATGTGAATGTTATAAATGTACTGTATTTTTACAAAGTAATTTATAATGATGCAACACTAATGTAATTGTACACAATAAAATATATGCAAAAGTGAGATATATCCCTCTATCAGTGGAATGCATGGATTTAATAAAGCTGATAGCCTGAAGTTTTCAGTTTATAGCTGCCTCCTCTATTATTTGAATTGTGTTAAGCAGCAATGATAAAATATGTATTTTGATATCCATAGTTTTGATATTGTTATTATTAATTATTATTATTATTATTATTATTGCCAAATAAGCAAGTAATTGTAATTCAATTTTGTTTTCAAAGCAATATTTACTGAGTCCACCTTCATATAATTTTGAATTCTCCCATCACTTCTATGGATGAGAGTTCAGCTGATGTTGACTTAAGTTCTGGGTTTATCTATTTTTATGACTTCTCACATAGGAAGCAAATCTAATCCTGTATTTGCAAATGTAGTTGCATGTCTTGCAAATGTAGTTGTTATTGGGGGGAAGGTTTGAAACCTTGGCCTTACGACATGCTGTCTTCTGTAGAGACCTCACATGCCACTCCTCAGAGGTGGACACAACCTTCTGGCACAGACCTCTTCATCTAGGTTTGTCCAGCGCAATGAGTTCCCAGGTTTTAATGTCTAGCTTGTATGCTTTGTCCTTCGAGATACCTTTATATCTAAGGATTACCATGCTAAATTGGCTTTAGAACACCACTTTTGTTATATCAGAAACTTCCATGAGGACCATGTGTCCAAGCTGGAGAAGTCGGGCTGTAATGGGCATGCTTTTGATGCCAGAGATTTGGTACCTCTCAAGGACTTCAGTTTTGGGGACCTTGTCCTGCCACCTGATGTTGCAGATGGATCTGGGGCAGTGAAGGTGGAATCTCTCCAGCTGTTTGATGTGGTATTGGTAGACCAACCATGTCTTGCATCTATACAGGCGTGGGTGAGTACAACAGCATGGTAGATTTTTCTCTTGGTTCTGAGGCAGATTCAACAGTCCCTCCAGGGCTTGTGGCTGAGTCTGCCAAATGGCAAGTTGGCCTTTGCCAGGTGCTGAATGATCTCATCATCTTATAGTGTTGCTGTAAAGTATGCAACCCAGGTAGTAGAATTTCCTAACTGAATTGAGGGATATGCTGTCAGCTGTGACAAGTGGATCATGGTGCTTGTGATGCTGGAGGTATGGTGCTGGCTAGTATATACTCTCCATCTTTTTTAGGGTGATTGTGAAACTGAAGCATTTATGAGGCATAGGCAAAGAGATCCATGATAAGTTGAATGTCCTCAAGCGTATGTGCAAATGAGGGTACAGTTATCAGCAAACAGGAGCTCTCTTACTAGCTGTTCAGCTACATAAATGTGGGTCATGAGTTACTGTAGATTGAATAGATCCCCATCAAATCTAAAACAGATGTGTACACCTCTGTCAAAGTCCTGAAATGGCTGAAGACAATGGCAAAGAGTACTGGAGCCATTATGCATCCTTGTTTGGAGCTGTTGATGATAGGGAAAGCTTCTGAGTCACCACACTCCATCACACTGACCATCATGCCATTGAGAAATGAGTGGATTACAGCAATCATCTAGTCTGGGCAGCCAAATTTATGAAGGCATTCCCATAGGCCCTTGGAATTCATTGTGTCAAAGGTCTTGGTCATGCCAACATACTCCATGAACAGATTTTTGTTCTGTTCACGAGGTAAGAGAGACCAGCCTGTTGAGGAAAATTTGTGCAAAGATCTTCCCTGTTAGAGACAGCAGTAAAATTCCACAATGGTTGTCACAGCTAAATATTCTTCCCTTCCTTTTTTATAGCTGGACTATGAAAGCACCCTTATAATACTGGGATATGGTACCCTGTTTCTATATAGTATTGAAAAAGCTGGTGAGTTTCCTGATCAGGTGGGTACCTCACATTTGTGCACTTCAGGTGGAATGATGGCTTTGGTAATCTTGTCTAAAAAAGAGTCTACAGACAGCTCCTCCAGGACAGGATACTGTGGGAGTGAGTTGATGGCTTTGTCAGACATAGTGAATTGACAATTCAGGAGACTATCAAAGTTCTCTGCTCAGAGAGAGTGAATATCACCTTTGCCTGTGGGCAGCCAGTTACCATCTGCAGTGAGGATTGGGGATGTACTGCTGGATTTTAGGCCTTACACAGCATGGAGAACTTGCAGAAGGCCTTCATGTCATGCTTATCAGCTGCCTCTTGTCAGTTCTACACTTGTCAGTTCCACACTCTTCTACTTCCACCAGTGGTTCTATATTAGCTTTAATCAGATTTGTACTGTTTGTTTGGCCTGATGGTATCACTGCTGACTTTTTCTCCAAGATGTAAGACTTGTGTGTGATATGCATAGTTTTAAGTAGCAAGTCTATCCCAGGTTCATTCTCATCAAACCAGTCTTGATGTTTCCACATTACATAGCCAAGAACCTTGGATGCCATATTATATGTGACATTTCTGAGCTTCTGCCGGGTTTCCTTAATGTGTGTGGAGTATTCTGGGACCTCAGGTAATGCACTTTCCAGAGTCTGTTCCAACTTTGCTTGTTCTTTGGGGTCTTTCATGGCAGCCACACTGATCTTCTTTGGTGGTTTGAGGCATCTTCTGGGGTGCTTTGGTGAGAAGTGTAGCAACATGATGCTTCTCACAAGTCAATGGTCTGACCAGCATTCAGCTCCTTTCAAAGAGCAGGTAATGTGCAACTCTTTAATGTCTTTAGACCATACAATTACATAGTCAAACATGTGCCATGGTTTTGACATCAGATGCATCCATGTGCATATTTATTGGCCTGATAGAAGACTGTGTTGGTAATGGTGACATGGAGTTTGGCACACTTGGGAAGAAGTAAATGGTGACATGAATTTTGACCTTTAAGTGCCATGATGACCTAGCACCCTGCTCTATGTGTCAGAGTCAACTTCCACACAAGCGAGGAAGTTTCCAAGTACAATGAGTTTGTCCTAGTGTGGCACCCTTCTGAAGACCCTGCTGAGATCTTCATAAAACTCCTCTTTGACCTCATCTGTAGGAGTCATTGATGGTGCATAGGCACAGATAATAGTGGAATACTGGTCTCTGGGATAATTATGTGGAGCACCATAAGTCAGTCATTACCATACTTGGGGACTGTCTCAAGCTTTTGGGCAACATCAAACTGTATGCCAAACCCTAATCCCAGTGACTTGGTTCATCGTTGGCCTTGCCAATCCAGTAGTAGGCATAGCTTGCTCTCATCTCCTCAAGGTGGAGCTCACCAGGGAGCCTGGTTTCATGGGGGACAGTGATGTCTATGTTATACCTCTTCAATATTCTGGCAAGAAGGGCTGTTCTTTGTACCGGTCTTTGGTCATTGTTAAGAAGAGTTCTGACATTCCGTGACCCAAATGTCAGTCTGTTAACCTTTGTTTTATTTTCATCACTGAATTGGATCACCAGCCAGGAACGGTAGCCTGACAGGGACAGGCTGTGTTTAGGGTTCCTTTTCAATTCCCTTTCCCCAGATTGTAGAGAAGAGTGCTGTGTCTAAAAAAGGCTGCTCTGTCACCTCAGGACAGAGCTCCATATCTGTCCTAGTCTATGGAGAAGACCTTCACCATAAGGCCGCTGTGAGCAGAATTGTGACCAAGGGCTACCAGGAGCATCCTCTGCTCATCCTTGTTACCACTTCCCCATCACCAGAGGATTCTGGTATTAGATTAAATGAGTTAAATAAGTTGAGAGTTGGCTGAACAACCTGAACTATGAATGGATTTAAGTGAGAGAGGTTTGTGCACAGCCTTTCACACTCTCTCACCCAAGCAGCTGTTGTGACACTGGTGCAATAAATGCTACAAGGATAGCAGATGAGGTGGGTGCAGGATTTGTATTCAGAGTTGTCCTTCTCTTAGATGAGTGGCCAACGTGAGCTAAAAAGCCTCATCTGCCCATGGGTATAGTGACTGGCCAATGACTGCGTATAGAATACAGGTTGCCCTTATATGTCATTGCAAGTGTTGTGCTTCATTGTCATCCTCTGTGTTGACACTAACATGTTCTTCTGCATTGTCTGCTGATGAATACTTTACTGTGACCCTGGCAAGGAGGTTTAGGGTTACTCACACTTGCCCAAGGTGTGACTCCAAAACTAGTGGAGTGTGAGAATGTCTCATTGTTCCTGTACAAACCTGTCAGGTTTGCCCACTGCCTGAACCTGCATATAATAGTGTTTAGTCAAAAGCAGATTGTGAAGAGTTAAAAAGGGACCTTACAAAACTCAGTGACTTTGCAACAAAACGGCAGATGAAATTCAATGTTGATAAATGCAAAGAAATGCACATTGGAAAATATATCAACTATATATATAATATATAAGATGATGGTGACTAAATTAGCTGTTGCCACACAATAAAGAGATCTTAGAATCATTGTGGACCATTCTCTGAAAATATCCACTCAATGTCCAGTGGTAGTCAAAAAAGCTAATGTAATATTAGGAATCATTAGGAAAGGGATAAATAATATCATATTGCCTCAATATAAATCCATGGTATGCCCACATATTATATACTGTGTGCAGATCTGGTCACCCCATCTCTCAGAAAAGATATAAAGGAATTGGAAAAGGTACAGAAAATGGCAACAAAAATTATTTGGGATACGGAACAGCTTCTATATGAGGAGAGATTAATAAGACTGGAACTTTTGAGTTTGGAAAAGAGATGAGTAAGGGCAGATATGACAAAGGTGTATAAAATCATGACTGGTATGGAGAAAGTAAATAAGGAAGTGTTATTTACTCTTTCTCTTAACACAAGAACTAGGGATCAACAAATGAAATTAATGGGCAGCAGGTTTAAAACAAATAAAAGGAAGTATTTCTTCACACAACACACCATCAACCCGTGGAACTCTTTGCCAGAGGATGTTGTGAAAGCCAAGACTATAACAGGGTTCAAAAAAGAACTAGATAAGTTCATGGAGGATAGGTCCATCAAGGGCTATTAGTCAGTATGGGCAAGAATGGTGTCTCTGGCCTCTTTGCCAGAAGCTGGGAATGGGTGACAGGGGTGGATCACTTGATGATTACATGTTCTGTTCATTCCCTCTGAAGCACCTGGCATTGGCCACTATTGGAAGACAGGATACTGGGCTAGATGGACATTTGGTCTGACCCAATATGGCTGGTATTATATATTTATGTTTATGTTATGTTAGTCATTAGGTCTATCAATTTAATGAAAATATTCAGTCACATTGGTAAAAACAACAAAGATAACAAAATTAACCTCTTTGATGATCTTTCTGCATTCTTCAGCTCTACTGAAAAGGCTACCCCTAGGGCCTTTTCATTTCAGTCAAAGAAAGCAATACCATAATAAGGACACAATCCTGCCTTAAGCTGCTTGAGTGTGGTAATGGGGGCGGGGGGGGGGAAGGTCATAAAGAGAATTCCTTGTCTTTGAGCAACCAACATGCAAGTTCTTTCTCTAGCATGCGAGAGCATAATAAGGTTTGGGAATGGTTACCACTGTGACCATTGCATTATGTACTAGACTGATATGATCTTCTGAGTGGGGAGCATGTCCAGTGGACATATGTATTGGCTCTGGGGACATAATGTTTCTTTTTAGAATAGCCAAGTATGCCCAGCACAACCTGTGCCATCCTGCCTTGAAAGGCATTGTGTCTCTGCCATGTGGCCAGGACCACTACACTGCCAGTACCCTCACTCCTCATGGAAGAAGTTAGGTAGATGGGATGGCAGAATTGTTTACCTTAGTGTAACATGAAACAGAAACAATGTGTCCATATAAATTCAGAGCTCACTCCAGGAAACATTCTGGTAATGAAAAGATGTTTCCATTTAAGTGTTTGTCACAGTTATAATTTCATTTGTGACTGAAGCACATTATTACATGAGTAATATAATGAAGACAAACAATTTTACTGTCAAAATTATTTTTACTGGAATTTTTGTTTTAAATACTAGTTTTTAATATTCTGTGCCTGATTGTCTTTTTTACTTATTTCAGTGTGAATCAGGAGTGACTCCACTGAAATTAATAGAGTTACACCAGTGTAAAAGCCAATCAAAATCAGACCATAAATATTCAGTAACTGAGCACATAAAACAACAGGTTAGGACGATTATAAAGTAAAAAGATAAATCCAGTGCTTATTATAACATGATTGTTCCACACTGTCAAAGAGGAGGTACCTGTTTAAAAGTGTAGTTTAGAATAGTAAATATGGCAGGCGACCAGCTTGGCTTAATGGTGAAATCTTAGCAGATCTTAAACATAAAAAAGAAGCTTACAAGAAGTGGAAGGTTGGACATATGACCAGGGAAGAGTATAAAAATATTGCTTGGGCATGTAGGAATGATATCAGGAGGGCCAAATCGCACCTGGAGCTGCAGCTAGCCAGAGATGTCAAGAGTAACAAGAAGGGTTTCTTCAGGTATGTTGGCAACAAGAAGAAAGCCAAGGAAAGTGTGGGCCCCTTACTGAATGAGGGAGGCAACCTAGCGACAGAGGATGTGGAAAAAGCTAATGTACTCAATGCTTTTTTTGCCTCTGTTTTCACTAACAAGGTCAGCTCCCAGACTGCTGCGCTGGGCATCACAAAATGGGGAAGAGATGGCCAGCCCTCTGTGGAGATAGAGGTGGTTAGAGACTATTTAGAAAAGCTGGACGTGCACAAGTCCATGGGGCCGGACGAGTTGCATCTGAGAGTGCTGAAGGAATTGGCGGCTGTGATTGCAGAGCCATTGGCCATTATCTTTGAAAACTCGTGGCGAACCGGGGAAGTCCCGGATGACTGGAAAAAGGCTAATGTAGTGCCAATCTTTAAAAAAGGGAAGAAGGAGGATCCTGGGAACTACAGGCCAGTCAGCCTCACCTCAGTTCCTGGAAAAATCATGGAGCAGGTCCTCAAAGAATCAATTCTGAAGCACTTGCATGAGAGGAAAGTGATCAGGAACAGCCAGCATGGATTCACCAAGGGAAGGTCATGCCTGACTAATCTAATCGCCTTTTATGATGAGATTACTGGTTCTGTGGATGAAGGGAAAGCAGTGGATGTATTGTTTCTTGACTTTAGCAAAGCTTTTGACATGGTCTCCCACAGTATTCTTGTCAGCAAGTTAAGGAAGTATGGGCTGGATGAATGCACTATAAGGTGGGTAGAAAGCTGGCTAGATTGTCGGGCTCAACGGGTAGTGATCAATGGCTCCATGTCTAGTTGGCAGCCGGTATCGAGTGGAGTGCCCCAGGGGTCGGTCCTGGGGCCGGTTTTGTTCAATATCTTCATAAATGATCTGGAGGATGGTGTGGATTGCACTCTCAGCAAATTTGTGGATGATACTAAACTGGGAGGAGTGGTAGATACGCTGGAGGGGAGGGATAGGATACAGAAGGACCTAGACAAATTGGAGGATTGGGCCAAAAGAAATCTGATGAGGTTCAATAAGGATAAGTGCAGGGTCCTGCACTTAGGACGGAAGAACCCAATGCACAGCTACAGACTAGGGACCGAATGGCTAGGCAGCAGTTCTGCGGAAAAGGACCTAGGGGTGACAGTGGACGAGAAGCTGGATATGAGTCAGCAGTGTGCCCTTGTTGCCAAGAAGGCCAATGGCATTTTGGGATGTATAAGTAGGGGCATAGCGAGCAGATCGAGGGACGTGATCGTTCCCCTCTATTCGACATTGGTGAGGCCTCATCTGGAGTACTGTGTCCAGTTTTGGGCCCCACACTTCAAGAAGGATGTGGATAAATTGGAGAGAATCCAGCGAAGGGCAACAAAAATGATTAGGGGTCTAGAACACATGACTTATGAGGAGAGGCTGAGGGAGCTGGGATTGTTTAGCCTGCAGAAGAGAAGAATGAGGGGGGATTTGATAGCTGCTTTCAACTACCTGAAAGGAGGTTCCAAAGAGGATGGCTCTAGACTGTTCTCAATGGTAGCAGATGACAGAACGAGGAGTAATGGTCTCAAGTTGCAGTGGGGGAGGTTTAGATTGGATATTAGGAAAAACTTTTTCACTAAGAGGGTGGTGAAACACTGGAATGCGTTACCTAGGGAGGTGGTAGAATCTCCTTCCTTAGAGGTTTTTAAGGTCAGGCTTGACAAAGCCCTGGCTGGGATGATTTAACTGGGAATTGGTCCTGCTTCGAGCAGGGGGTTGGACTAGATGACCTTCTGGGGTCCCTTCCAACCCTGATATTCTATGATTCTATGATTCTATAATACCAGAATCAGGAAACAACCTAAATCATGAAGAAAGAAAGTGCATTTACTCATTTTGAAGTCTTTGGCTGGCATATCTTGTATAGTTATAATGTTTTCAAAAATTAATGGAAGCATTATTTACACAACATAGCTGTGCTCCAATCATTAAGTGGAGAACCGTTGATACCAACTACAACTATGCCTAAAATAGCTTCAATGGTTTGATCATGATGATCCTTTTGAAATAAAATAAAATAATAAGATAAAAAGCCAAAAGTCTTCTCTGGTCTCCTATTATTCCTCTAGCTCAGTGTTTCCCAAACTTGGGATGCCACTTGTTCAAGGAAAGCCCCTTGGGCCAGGCCGATTGGTTTACCTGCCGCGTTCACAGGTTCGGCCGATTGTGGTTCCCACTGGCCACGGTGTGCTGTGCCCGGCCAATGGGGGCTGCAGGAAGTGGCGCGGGCCGAGGAACATACTGGCTGCCGTTTTCTGCAGCCCCCATTGGCTGGGCACAGCGAACCGCGGCCAGTGGGAGCCATGATCAGCTGAACCTGTGGACACAGCAGGTAAACAAACCAGCCAGGCCCACCAGGGGCTTTCCCTGAACCAGTGGCATTCCAAATTTGGGAAACACTGCTCTAGCTGAACCGTCCCTTTGTGACATTTATTTGATGCATATGAAGTATCAAAATAATGATGCAAAGATACTGTGATGTTCCCCTGGTGTTATATAGACCATTCCAATCTTTATATAGGTCATTCCAATCTTTGACTGTGGGAGCCAGCCTACCCTGCTCTGTTGTGAGAACCCCGCACAGCCTCTGGCTTGTAAGCTGCTCCTTGGATTGTGCAACCAAATGATGCCAATATCTCTGGTCCCAGACACAACCTTAGGAACCTCCATCTTGCAGTGTCCAGTTATGCCTGCTAGATGCTGCAGGCTTATATGAGTTCATCAATTTAACAAAAAAATTGATATGTACCAGGCTTGTTATCCCAAGGGGAGTCTCTGACATGCTTCAAACCAAACACACTGCTTCATCTAGAATAAAGTAACACATTTATTAACTAAAAAGATTTTAAGTGATTATAAGTCAAAGCATAACAAGTCAGATTTGGTCAAATGAAATAAAAGGAAAATGCATTCTAAGCTGATCTTAACACTTTCAATGCCCTTCTAAACTTAGATGCTTCTCGCTACAGGCTGGCTGGTTGCCCTTCAGCCAGGCTCTCCCCTTTGATCAACACTTCAGTCGCTTTGTGGTGATGTCTGTAGATGGAGGTGGAGAGAGAGGAAGAGCATGCCAAAGTCTCTCCCTTTTATCATGTTCTTTCTTCCCTCTTGGCTTTTCTCCCCGATCCCCGGTCAGAGTCAGGTGAGCATTACCTCATCACAGTCCCAAACTGACCAAAAGAAGGGGAGTGACTCACTGAAGAGTCCAATAGAACCTTTGTTGTTGCCTAGGCCAGTGTCCTTTGTTCCTGTGAGGCTGGGCTGGGTTTGTCCCATACATGCCCTGATGAGTTGTGAACTGCCCCTCTGCTTCTGGAGTGTTTTTGCCTGGGCTTGCTTTAAGCCATGAGGACACATTTTCAGCCTCATAACTATATACATGAAATTACAACCTATAATGTTACAGTAACATTAGTATAACAATTATTACTATAAAATTAACATAACAAAAATGCTCGAAACATCATGAGCATTCCGAAGACATCTGGCATGACAAACTTTAAATTAGATACCACACAATCATATTGGGGGAGGGGGGAGAGGAGGGGTGCTGGGTGTTCCCTCAAGGTACAGAATGTCACAGTTAAATTTCATTTACAAAGGATCCAGGACTTTGGTGACAGTCATGACTCATTGCAAAGGAAATTGTATATGGATAAATGTGAACAGTAAGTGCAGTAATCAATGAAAAAGTGATGTACCTCAGCACCAGTAACTTTACAATGGTTCAATGTGTTTACTGGCTGAACAATGCTCACCATAAAAAGATTTTCTTTCTATACCTGACTACTTTGCTTATTTTTCTGATTTTTCCAGTAGTTCTTTAGAACAGTGATTCTCAAACTAGGGCTGCCGCTTGTTCAGGGAAAGCCCCTGGTGGGCTGGGCCGGTTTGTTTACCTGCTGTGTCCACAGGTTCGGCCGATCGCAGCTCCCACTGGCCATGGTTTGCTGCTCCAGGTCAATGGGGGCTGCAGGAAGTGGCAGTCAGTACATTCCTCGGCCCACACCACTTCCTGCAGCCCCCATTGGCCAAGCACAGTGCACCGCAATCGGCTGAACAAGTGTCCCTAGTTTGAGAACCACTGCTTTAAAGCATACCTACTATTCACTTTAACAGTTATTGTACCGCAAGAGGTACATGACGCTAAATCTTCCAAAACTTGCCCTGACCATAATAAAGTATTGTATATTTCTTTCCTCTTGTTCTATTTGCAACTGCTATTATTTAAATTGTGTTAAGCAACAATGTTGAAATATGTATTTTCATATCAGTATTTTGGATATTATTATTTACCATTGTTACTATTGGCCTTTCTCAACAAAAGATCTTTTTACCCACCTGCCTTTTTTTCATTTTGACAATTTATGCCAACAACACTGAAATCTAACTCCTCTAAAATACTGTACTAATACGGGAGATGGTGTGTCTTGTGGCTGGGACACTGATCTGAGAGTGAAGAGACCTGGGTTCCCAGCTCTGTCACTAAACTGGACAAGTCATTTCAGTTTCTGTGTCTCTCATCCCCTTCCCACCTTTTTTTGGTCTTGTCTATTTAGACTGTACACTTTTCAGAGTTGGGACTGTTTCTGACTATGTGTTTGTCCATTGCCTAGGACAATGGGCTCCAATCTCAGTTGCACCACAGTTTACATAGCTGGGATTTTCAAGGGAGTCAAGCATCCAGCTTCCATTCAATGATAATGAGATGTGGGGATGTAATACCATTCCTGTAAAAATCCCATCCACAATAAATAATAACTAAAATAAAGATATTAATTACAAAAAGGAAAAAAAAACACCTTTAGTACAAACATAGCTATGTCTATAGGTTGCAAACCCATTACAAAAAAGAAAAAGTTGAGACAATGAAACAGAAAATGTCTATTCTATCAAATTGTAAGAATAAAGACAGATAGGAACAAAATTTGCATGCCAGGGGTATATTAATAACAAGGGGCCAGATCTTCAGCTGATGTAAATTGACATAGTCCCTTGAACCAGAGGAAGATTTGACCCGTACATTTATAACTAAAACTTCTTCACAGTAGATCTGAAATAAATTATGGATTGAACCAAATAAACCAGAATTTAAAAAAGCAATCATCCTTCTCCACTCTCCTAGGCATCCTTGTAAACTGTTGTGGAAATTTTTGACAGGTGCTTTTAGGCAGCACGTTATCTTGCAGGTACACAATTATAGCATGTGGAAGTATCAGAGGAAAAGAGAGAATGATTGATTGATACCCTATTACAATATATGTGGATGCAAGATTCATCCAAAAGATTGGATCCCAGTGTGGGATATCAAAAGAGGCATGACCCTTATTCTGAAGGAGGA
The DNA here is from genome assembly GCF_965140295.1 of Lepidochelys olivacea. NCBI lineage: Eukaryota > Metazoa > Chordata > Testudines > Cheloniidae > Lepidochelys > Lepidochelys olivacea. The sequence goes on along the minus strand of NC_140411.1, from coordinate 67,330,638 downwards.
TCAGTGTGAGAGCAAGAACTCTATGTAATCCAATAATCTGCTGTCACAAATAATTTTATTGTTGTCTTGAATTCAGGATGATTTAAAACCGGCAGCAGACATGAACATGGAGCAAACGATGTGTTGGAAAGGCACCATGCAGGCAAAGAGCAGTTTATAAAAGATAATTGTTTCCTTTATGATACTAGAGATAAGAAAAGAGACAAATCTCAGTGTCTTGGATAAATTACACTGTTTCTTTTGACACATTTCTGCACATATTGTCCTTTAGATTTTGTAGATGCAGAAGTTAGCTTCCAGGATTTAAAATTTAATGCAATCAGCCATGCCACTAATGTTAGCCAGGATCAGACACTCAAAATATTCAACAGACATAGTTTTCATAATGATACAGTTCTATACAAAATTGGTTTTAGGTGTCCATGAAATTCATTACTTCTAAATGTAATGAATTGTCCGCAAATACTCTGCTGACAAATAAAACAGAGACTAATATTCTTCTGAAGAGGAGACTATATGCAAAATAACCAGAGGGAATTTTCAGGCTGTGTAATTTTCATTTGCAGCAAAAATGTGGAGTTTGGCTCTAAATTTGATTGTGAAATATAACATAGAAGATTTGATAATTATGGAAGCATGCAGCGATGTCAGCCAAAGATAGTTCTACTTTCCTGACACATTTTTCCTTTGTCCTTTTTCTTTTGCTTTGTTGTCAGGATATGCATTTTGGCTGAAGTGCAGTACATCAGTGCAAACATGTGGACAGCTAGGCAACATAAGGTGGTGCTGATGACTAATCAGCCAGTAGTTTTGCTCCACACGTCCTTTGGCTCAAACATATATATTTGATCACACATGAGAAGTATGCATATTGTGCATCAGTGAAGTATAGTCAATGGGAGAGAAGTCACAGTTCCTTTACATATGTAATCACCTGACTGCAGCAGGGAATACAATAGAGAAATGGCAGGGATTTAAGGATAAAATCCCAGGGGACAATTAAACCATAAGGGGTCCCAATGGTCAGATGTAGTATGGAGTTCAGAGCATGGTGGTGCTGACTAGAGAGAGGTGGGGGACTTGAGCCATGACCATGGGAAAAGTAGGCTCCCTTTCTTTAATCAACTTGACATGGATTTTTCTTCTATTATGCATGTCTGAAGACATTTGGGATAAAAATAACAAAGCTATTATGCATACACTACATACTTTCCCAAAAGCACTGGAAAAATACATTTTGTGGTTTTCTAGATTCTTTATTCACAGCCTGCAGATTCTGCTATTTTTGAGTATGCAATTTGTCTACAATGTATTCATCCAAATGGTCAAACACTGTATATTACAATTCATCTTTTCCTAAAACTGCAAGAAAGTCTATACATTGGTGTGTCTGGTTTGCATGTGCAGTTTTCGCAAATGAATGAGCAGTCAAAGAAATTGGAGAAACAAGTGACAAGTTGGTCATAAGTGATCACCTATGGTTGTAATTGAATATGGAACTGTAGTATTTCACACATGCAAATTAGGAACGGACAAACATGTGAACTTTTGCATGTGTAATACTGAAAACAAAGCCACAAAGAATTCTACAGAGTTATAGTTTTACAGATACACAACTTGGATTCCTTTTGTCTTCTTTTAGAAAAGTGATTTTTCACTGTTTGACTAAAGATTTGAATATTTACTTGAGAATTGTCTTTTCAGTATATTACATTTTGCCTCTTTTTTCCCTATATTTGAGCAGTCTAATGCTTAGTATTGTCAACCAGTATTTGAAGTTAACTCCTTGTTGAGGTGAATGGGTTGGCAGTGTGACATATATGATATGACAGCTTCTTTTTAGTAGAGGATTCTTTTATTAGAATTGGAAAATAGAACAAAACATGCCTTGTTGTCAGGTGAGCATGCAGACAAAGCAAACAAAAAATGTCACTAAAATAAACTCTCACATTTTATACAGTAGGCAGATGGCTATATTATTTGTATCAGGCTAGCAGAGCTGCCCCATGCAGGAGACAGTATACTGTTTCCTGTCACAGCAGCATTGCTTCCATTGTGTTCTTCACGTTTATTTGCCTAATCCTTGGTGGGAATCCATTGTTAATGGGAAGAATTGAAAGAATAACATAGGCTGAAATTCACTTCTCTGCAGAGGGCTAGTATAAAGTCTATATGTTCTATTTAATATGTTAAGCCCTGTTTTGACTGTTTAAGTGGAAGTTAAGCATTATTTAGTCTTTACACTAGTTCTCTGCAGAGGGATGAATAGACCATATTACGCATAAAACAGTGCAAAGCTTTTGAGCTCTTTGAAAGATTAATATATTAGCCAAAAGAAAAACAAAGTATCTTCCCTTATTTCCCAGTAATCACCAAGGAAGAGGGCATCTAAACAATTCAACATTCTAATTAACATCTAAGTCATTGCTATATCTTCAATCTTTTTTGTTTATGTCTCACATCAGAAGAGAAGATTCTCACATCACTAAAAAGTTAATGTGATGTGAGATGAGCAAATGCACACCTTAGCTATCATTTGGTTGGAGACAGTTTTCTGCATGGATGAGTTAACAGGGAGCTGTGTATTGATTTGCATTGTCAGGCTCTTTCCAGTGGGAAAGATAGAATCTTATTAATGAAAGCTTAGATTCTGTGCAAAACCAATCTAAGGACGACATATTTACAGCAATAAAATATGTTGGCAAATACTACATTGTCACAAGTGTTCTCCACTTCAGCAGTGCAGATTATATGAAAATTAACAAATAATATCCTGAAGTGATATTTAAAACATATTTATGTTGATTTTCACCTGAAATGACAATCCCTAAAATAAACATTGAAGCATTTTAAAATATTTTGATAATAGAATCCTAGTAAGTCAAGGGTCTAGGAACTCAGACAGGCAGAGAGGTGGGTAGTATGAGCTGATACCTGGGTAAATATCAGTCCTGCTTACACCACCTTGCTTCCTGTTTGGGAACTGCAGAGAAAATCATTTTCTCCATATCACCATCTGGTGTTTATTGGTAGAACAACAAGCTAATGTGGTGAATGTGATTCATTACTCAAAGAATACAAATGTCTCTTACAGCACCTGTGTGTTTTCAAGACATAGGCCCATAAAGGACAGTTCAACTGTTACAACAAAAAGAAATGTTTGCTGCTAGTTGGATTCAGTCATAAAAGTATAGGAATTCATTTTGTTAACTGATAACTAAGTTTGCTGTGCATTTTCTTTCCCTTCAAAGTCTCAGCTGCAACATTACTAGTGCATGAGATCAAGTTATATTGAAAATGGAATTTGAAGAGAGACAAATGAAACAAATGATGTAATAAAGGATTTTCTCTACCCTAATAAAATAAAAGGATTTTTCCTGTTGCAATTGACTTTTTGGTAGGGCTATTTACATATAATTTGGAGCTGTCCAGCGGTAGTGGAACAAGGGGTTTGCTCTGAAGGCAAGCAAGATATTTGTGTGCTATGAGATACACTAGTGGAAACCACTATTCTTAACATCCCTCTCTCAATAACTAGTAGAGAAACGCACATCTGAGACTGAAGGATTAGAAAGCTGCCTGTGAAAACAGCAGTTAGACAAAACAGTGCTCTCTTCACTGGAAACATTCCAAAAGTGTCTTGTTCTTAAGGCTTATTGACAAACTTAGCAAGGCTAACCTAAATATTTCAACATTGGAGACTATGGTGGCATCACGGATAAGAGCATCAAGATAAAAATAAGTAGATAAAAGAGACGACCAGCTGAGAGAATAAAACATGTCAATAGGGGACCTCTAGGAATTACAGTGAAGACATACAGCAGAACACTGTATAGATATTGAGCTTAGGGTATTGCTGCAGCCTCTTAGATTCTTGATTTATCACTATATCAGCCTTACTGATGGCCTGATGTCACCTCCAGAAGCTTCACAGATGAGTGGCCTGTCTATTTGTTATTTATTATTCTGATTTGTGTTACGGTAGCACTCACAGTGTGCTAGGTACTGTATACAGTCTTTGTGGGATTGGAGAATTAGGGCTTGAACCAGAAAGATGCTGAGCACTTTCTATTCCCACTGAATAGGGCTCAGCTTCTGGTTGATGAATAGCCACAATTGTACTGCTGACTTTGTATTCAATCAGGACAAATTTCTTATTATTTGGACAACACTCAAAGTGATCTTTGTAAGCAGTTTTGTCTCTCAGATAGTTTAAATATGAAATCTATCCTACATAATGTAAAGGTACTATATATAGCATTAGAGACTGAATAATAGAAATGTGTGCTTTGTCACAGAAAGAAGCCATGGGTGTGCATTCTCCTGCCATTTGATAACAGTTAATTCAGTGGTTGAGGTTTGACTCTAGCTTAGAACTTCAAGTTGGAATAAGAATCTAAAAACTTCTGTAACTTATATGAACTTATCGAAACCTGGTTGGTCAAGGTATTGAAATAGAATTCTCATAAGAAAAAGGCATCTCTCGCTAGATTTATAGTTTTGTTCTGATTGGAAATATTATTCCATAATAATGGACTTTGCTTCTCAGTACAGTATTTCCTAATCAAGAGACTTGAGTTTCAGAGGGGGATGAACATTGTAAAAGAAAAAATATATATATTTTTTCAACTGGGTAAGATTGGGTGGATTCATATTTTATTCCACACAGTTCATCTATTCCTAATTTCAAGTGTAATCCTAACATCAAGCCTCACACACACCTAATCTAAATCCAATATATCAGTTTATAAAATATATTTTCAAGAAATCACAATAAGGGCTTGTGATGGGGTTGAAAGTGTGAATAGAAGCAAGAGAGCCCAATTAACCATAAACTGCATATGGAGGTGAGCTAGGATGCAATGAGGCTTTATTGGGGATGAAGCTCACTTGGGAAGAAACAGGTGGGGCTCCTATGAAGCTAGAGACCTGACAATATAGAGGAAGGGCTGCAGTGAGGAAGCCTACAGTCACACTCCCTGATACAAGGTGGGGGAGAGTAGGAACCTGTAATCGGAGTGTAGGAAGCAGCTCAGGGAAGGAGCAGTAAGGGCTTAGAGAATAGACCTGAACTGCTGGTTTGAGGGCCCCTGGATTGGATCCTGGTGTAGAGGGTGGGCCCAGGTTCCCCTACAAGCCACTGTGGAAGAGGAGTGGATATGGAGACTGTCTGTGACTGGGTGGAGAGACAGTCTGGTGAGACCCCCCTGGAAGGGGAGGATGACTGTGACTTGGCCAGAGGGCTAAGACACAAAGGAGAGGTGTTGAAGCTCCTGACCAGTGAGAAAGGGGCTGCACAGCAAGTAACTGAGGCAATGGGCTGAATGACCCTTGGACAGAGCATAGAGCTAATTCCCCAGATGAGCCATGAGGAGTTGCTGCTGAGTGGTGAGTAGTAGGTAGCTGTTACAGGGCTAAGCTGAGGCTTTTCCGCAAGACCCAGGTAAGGAGTTGTGCAATGATATGCTGCCCCCGTATTGATGATATTCCTGTAACTAGATTGTGATTCAAAGACATAAAACTAGCTCCAACTAACCCCCCCATTCTTACCTGGGTGGAGGGAGATAATCTGCACCACCCCTACACTTAGTATAGATTACTTTTAATGATGTGTAAACTCAGCTGTGCTGGTGAACTGGTCATCACATTGTGGGGTGGATTGGAGTCAAGGTTCCACCAATTCCCACAGCTACCTGCCTGTTCACTGTCAACATGTATAAGACGAGGACTGGTTCCCCAGAGAAGCGGTTCTTCTTCTTCTCTGCATTGCTACTCATGATGGGCCCCATGTGCCATTTATTCCCCTATGCTGCAGCATAGGGCAACAAATAATCTACCTCTATAGAAGGAAAACTTGTAACCTAATCTAAGTAATATTGAAAAGTGGAAAAATAAACATATCTCTCTTAATACTAAGGTTCAGTATGTATAAATTATTATGGATACAGCAAGGTACATATTGCAAACTATCTTCAAGACTGAAAAAGTACAGACAGTGAAAAATTTACAAGGACCTCGTTGCTGTGTCTGTAATAACACCTCTTAAAACAGGTCTCATTCGGTTACTGTTCCTCTGAAATTCCCTTAAGTAGTAATAGTATGATTTTTATCAGTCAGTCTAGACTTGGCATTAAAGAGATTTATTTACCTTTCCACTTCACTGTGTGGTTTATAGGAATTCCTTTGTTTTTTTAGTTTATTTAGGTAACATGCTAGCCTGGTTTTAGAGCAACTCCAAGAGGCTAATAAGATCAGCCAGGGGTACTTCAGATTGGGGTACGAAAAAGAAATAGAAAGACGTTATATAACAGCATATATGATGAAGGGCAAGGAGATACTTCATGTCACTAGTACTGTTGCTATTTATACTCCTTTAGCACCTGAAACTACAACTGATAATAATCCCAAATTTTTAAAAAAGTGATCAATGATGAACAGAGTTCATCCTCCCTGCCCAAAATACCAAGAAAGGAAGGAATAAGTGGGGGAACGTGTGACATGAAGTATATAGATTAAATACATGTTTATACAAAATTCAGTTTCATTTCATTGAGTTGCATGAAGGAAGACCCATTCAATCACCTGAAAAGTTTTGAAAAACTCAGGTTACATTCACAACAGAGCTGGTATCATTCATGGTTTTCATCTGATGTCCAAGGATACACAATATTATAATTCAGTAGTTTCAAGACGGTTTGGAAATGAATCAGATAGTATAACCTAACCCAGTGTGAGATGAAGATTTTTCTTCTTTGTTGACGTTTTTAGGATGATTTTCTCAAGCATTTTACAGTCCTTCCAATGAGATCTGAAGTTCTCTTGTACCATTTGCAAAGGATATATTTTTCAAAATTATATATATGTTAAGTAGCTCTTTCTTATTTTGTGATTTACCACCAAGAAACCTTAGTGTCCACACTCTTTGGGCAGAGCAGTGCAAATCTGACTTAACCATATACCTGACACGGGAGAATCCAATGGAAACAGCCTTACATTTCATGGAGGACCAGACCAAAACTATTTTCATGAAGCTCTCTAAAAAATTCAGAATGGTCAGTCCAGAATATTTAGCCCATTATGTGTTTTGTATTTTTTTTAAATTTGAAATAAATGTGATGTTGTCAAGGTTCCTCCCCCACTCTGAACTCTAGGGTACAGATGTGGGGACCTGCATGAAAAACCTCCTAAGCTTATCTTTACCACCTTAGGTCAAAACTTCCCCAAGGTACAAAATATTCCACCCGTTGTCCTTGGACTGGCTGCTACCACCACCAAACTAATACTGGTTACTGGGGAAGAGCAGTTTGGACGCGTCCTTCCCCCCAAAATACTTCCCAAAACCTTGCACACCACTTCCTGGACAAGGTTTGGTAAAAAGCCTCACCAATTTGCCTAGGTGACTACAGACCCAAACCCTTGGATCTTAAGAACAATGAACAATCCTCCCAACACTTGCACCCCCCCTTTCCTGGGAAATGTTGGATAAAAAGCCTCACCAATTTGCATAGGTGACCACAGACCCAAACCCTTGGATCTGAGAACAATGAAAAAGCATTCAGTGTTTTACAAGAAGACTTTTAATAAAAAATAGAAGTAAATAGAAATAAAGAAATCCCCCCTGTAAAATCAGGATGGTAGATATCTTACAGGGTAATTAGATTCAAAAACATAGAGAACTCCTCTAAGCAAAACCTTAAGTTACAAAAAAGATACACAGACAGAAATAGTTATTCTATTCAGCACAATTCTTTTCTCAGCCATTTAAAGAAATCATAATCTAACACATACCAGCTAGATTACTTACTAAAAGTTCTAAAACTCCATTCCTGTTCTGTCCCTGGCAAAAGCAGCATACAGACAGACACAGACCCTTTGTTTCTCTCCCTCCTCCCAGCTTTTGAAAGTATCTTGTCTCCTCATTGGTCATTTTGGTCAGGTGCCAGCGAGGTTACCTTTAGCTTCTTAACCCTTTACAGGTGAGAGGAGCTTTCCCCTGGCCAGGAGGGATTTCAAAGGGGTTTACCCTTCCCTTTATATTTATGACAGATGTACTGCTTGCTTTCCACCAGCAGAAGCCAGTGGGATCTAGGCTAAGTGATCCCATTGGCAGAATGTCCAACTAAAGGGGCTTACAACCCTGTTCAGCTGGGTAGACTACTGCTAGTCAGCATAGGTAACAAAAGTGTCTAGCCTTCATCTTCCTGCCAACTTTTGACTACTTAACTATGCAATCATAATGTTATATTAACATAACTTTATTCAATTAGTCAGATATAATTCTAAAACATATGCAAAATTTTAATTTTCTAGCAAAATAAGGACTTCCTCAGATGAAAATGTTTGCAATGAGGAATTACTTTCAGATAACTAAGGGTCATCTCAAAAAAGATATATTAGGATTGGAAAAAGTACAGAGAAGTGCAACAAATACAACTGCGGTATGCAATAGCTTCCATATAAGGAGAGATTAAAAAGGTTGGGACTGTTCATCTTGGAAAAGTGACGACTACGTAGGGGGGATATAATAGAGGTCTATAAAATCATGAATGGTTTGGAGAAGGTGATTAAGGAAGTGTTATTTACCCCTTCACATAACACAAGAACCAGGGGTCATCCAATTATATTAATAGGCAGTAGGTTTAAAAGAAATATAAGGAAGTACTTCTTCACACAAGGTAAAGTCAACCTGTGGAACTCATTGCCAAGGGATGTTGTGAAGGCCAAAATATAACTGGGTTCAAAAAGAATTAGATAATTTAACGGAGGATAGGCCCATCAGAGGTTATTAACCAAGATGCTCAGGGATCCAAACCCTTATTCTTGCTGTCTGTAAACCTCTGAATTGCCTGGAGCTGGGACTGGATGATAGGGGTTGGATCACTTGATAATTACCCTGTTCTGTTCATTCATTCTGAAGTATCTGGCATCAGCCACAATTGGAAGACCAGATACATAGCTATATATGTTATACCAATAAAATAAAAACCAGCAGGATCTTATTAAAGGGAAAAAGGCAAAATACCACATTTATTGTGAATACAGAAAGAATCATAGTAAGCAGTTAGTTATAGTTATAACATTCCATTCAATCTCATATTTATTCACACATTCATTCATACAAACACACACACACAGGTTCTGCAAGGTTGTTATCATAGTTACCAGCCTTAGAGTTGCTCATGCCAAGCCACTGGCCAGGTGGCCTGGACATGAGGAGGGAGCAGGGCCTTGTCAGATGCTCATCTGATGCTCCTGGAAGTTGGTTTGCAGAATCAGACCCCAAAGTTCTCACTTTTTAGAGTCTATTTTTATAGGAATTTCTTCCTATGCCAGTCTATGGGAATTGCTTCATCATGCTGTTGCTGAATCAATCAGCAGATAGCACATTCCTGACGGCTCCAAGATGTTATCTTGTTCTTTGGTTCTCCCATTCTTGAGGCTGTTGGGTGGATTCCAGTCTGCCCTCCCTGGGGGGGGGTGTCCTCTGGTTATTTCCACTTGACACCTTCTTCAGCCGATGGACACTGGATTCTTAGGCTGGCACCTCCCTGATCATTCAGTTATTATCCACACCAAGCATCCATCCACATACATCCTCTATCTCTATTTTAATCACAATGGTTAATACAACAAAAGGGTGGGGAGTCTCTGGGTGCTGTTTCTGTTGTTAGAGTATTGCTTTGAGTCTCTCTCTCTGTGAATTGCTTTGAGAACAGACTCTGTCTTAGAATGTACTAACACAGTTAGCAGCTTGCAAGTTTCACACATAGAGGGAGAGAAACAGTACCAAAACCCAAGAGACCTCTTAATTAGTAATACCCTGGAATTTAAACTATGGGGAATCAAACTCATTTGTGATTTTAATACAGAACTTCTTTAATATGATCCAACATATAGACCATTGGTCTTACCCAATATGCATCTTCTTATGTTCCATGTGGCATGATATACAAAAGTGGAGGCAATAGAGATTAAATACCATAGTCAGCGCTGGTTAAGATTTTCAAAGCTGACTAGGGCATTAGGACACGCATAGCTCCCACCAAAATGAATGGGATGTGGGTATCTAAAAATCCCCTGGCTACCTATGAAAATGTTATCCAATGTCTCTCGCTTTTGTAGCATGAAAACTATCATGTGCAGTTTATACTGATGAACTTCATGTTCCTCTTTCTATTACTTTTTATATAGAGAAAAGTAAAGGGAAGGTTAAAAAGATTCTGACAATTTAAAGAGATTTAAAGCAGATGTCCTATATTTCAAATAAAACTGCAAAGGATAGGTGGAGAAATGTGCTTAGATGGTGATTTTTCTCTTGGAGATCTTATTAATACCAGCTGTTAGTCTTAGTTCTACTATAAAAGCTATTGTTCATTGTTGTTGTTTTTCAGAAGAGCATAGGGAGTTGCATTTGTCCAGCAATGGATACAGCATGTTGATTTTGAGAAGGAGAAAGAGAGAGAGAAAAATACAGAAGCCTTGAATCAAGTTTTAACAGAATACGGAAGCAAAGAGTTAAAGCCATCTGGCATTTTGACAGAATGGATCAACTACTCTGCTGTAGCTTTTTTCTTTCTTTTTAATCTGCAAGGTTAACTGCTGGCCTGCCTTGCAGATATAAGTTTCTGTCTGCCATACATTCTATATGTTTACTCTGAAAAACAATAATCTTTAAGTGAATCTACCTTCACTTTCTGCTTATGCTTTTGAACACTGTTGATCAAATTATGTAGTCCTTCCTCAGACAAAACTCTCATTGAATTCAAGTGGAGTTTTTCCTGAGTGAGAACAGCAGTATTTGCATTCTGCCTTTACAAGATAAGAAGTGTTCATAAAGAGTTTTAATGGGAAATATTAAACCACTGCTTCGTGACTGCATGGGCTTGCTTTGTCACTAGTTAAAGGGAATTCTATAGGCATCTTGTCTACATGTGGCATACTGAACAGCAGTCAGTAATCTGCTTATGTTCCAATGTGTGGTTTCATTCCACTAAGAAACAACAACCACAACAAGAATAACAAAAGGAAATATTTTCAGGTCAATTTTTCATTGCATATGGGCAAGATATATATCCTTTAGGGCCTCGGTACAACACTTCTTCAAGGCCACAACCACAAAATTTGTCATGCCCAGAATTGCTACAACAACTTGTAACGTGTACCACTCCCCCTTTATTAACTGCCTCTTTGTACAAAAAGACAGAGAACGTTCATCTCAGAAACCAGAGCACATAGACATAACTTAATAGACATAGAAATATTGTCATAAGTATTGGAAATCTTAATTATGAATTTCTTCTTGAATTGCAGGAAGAGTTTGGAATTTTCATTTACATTAAAACACCTTCACACTGTTCTGACAGTCTGAGGGATTGACGTTAGAACTGTAACTTACTCTCACTATTAGCCCCCTTAACACCTCCCAAGAAAAGAAAAAGGACCTTAGTGTAAATGAGAATCATTCCCATAATCTATCAAAGTAAAGTTTCTTAGATTACCAAGCTTGTTTTCTGGAAACAATCCAATGCTTACAAATGTTTAACTTTGTTAGAGACATCATTCAGTTGATATCTGGCTTCTATAAGAGTGCTTTAAAAGGTATTTTTGACACTCATAAAAGAGCACTTGCATATGTGTGTGAGTAGATACTGACATCCGATGAAGTGAGCTGTAGCTCACGAAAGCTCATGCTCAAATAAATTGCTTAGTCTCTAAGGTGCCACAAGTACCCCTTTTCTTTTTGAGTAGATACTGCAACTCTTTCTTACTCATCTTCACATAGTACATGCTGAAAGTAGATGAAAAGTAATACATCAAAGCATTTCTGATTAAATAGCCTCAAATAATAATCAGGGATTTGTAATAATAATAATAATAAACCATGAAACTGCTATACAGTCACTAAATTATACCAAGAATGCTAAACTGTAATGGAAGAAAAAATTCCAGTTTATTAATGTCTTCAACCTGTGGCAATGTAAAAAGATTTACTCGATGCTTCGAAAGGTGACTGCCAAAAATGGGGAAAATGCAGCATTAAAAGTTCTAAAAGTTATTTTTAGCGCTCTAGAGGCTTTAGTTTTTTTACAGTACAGGTTGGACATCCCTAGGTATGACGCAGGAACACTAGCTTGGTATTAAAATAAGAAGGGTGCTTAGCTGAACTTCCTTCTTTATCTTAGCGTTCATTTAAAGCAGAAACTGGAACAGTGATTTTAAGTAACTTCTACCATGTCTGCTTTTGAAAGGCACCACCACATTGCCCACTTACCGATGTATAATGTACACAGTCATATATCTCACTTCTTAGAATTTGTCTCTTTCACATCTGTACTGCCACACAGTTCTCTTGTTGTTGCTCCAGGGGCTAGTTGGGTGTAGGCAGGATTTTCCATTCTGCTTCTGCTCCAGGGCATGATGTTGTTTAGAAGGGGAGAAAAGTTGGAGGCAGTTGCAGTTATTCACAGTTACTAGTTACCATTTGTGCTGTTGCATGGAAGTAAAAATACGTAAATAAATAAAAGAAAACAATGTGTCTTGTAAACAAATATGTATGTATCATATTCCAGGGTGCAATCCAGACCAATGAACGGTTGTGTTACCACCTGCCCTGAAACCTTGGGTGTCTTACAATCCATTGCTGCTACAGCTCCCAACCTGGGACCCTCACAAACAGAGTGCAGGTCATACCCTGAGTGTTTGTATATAGTTACAGCCTGCTAGCCACCCTCCAGTCAACATTCTGACTTCCATCAGCCTTAGTTATCATTTTCAGGGTGACCCCAACACACTCCCTGTCCTAGATTTTCCCTAAAAATGTGTGTTCTGCACACTCTCCTGGACAGTTCAGATATTATAGGTCTGTTGACTCTATAAGGGGTCAATATACAACAATTTGCTACTTTAAGTGGAGTTACCAAACAATTCAGTTTAAACACAACACTGGATTAGTTTTGATTAAAGAATAAAACAAGATTATTTAACTACAAAGAGAGATTTTAAGTGAGTGTGAGTATAAGGCATTAAAGTTAGAAATGGTTACAAGAGAAATAAAGATAAAATGCTTTCTACTAACTGAAACTTAACATGTTAGACTTGGTTCCCAGCAATATAGTTGACCAAATTTTCAAGTCCGGATCTGCCCCAAAGTCCACTCTTGCTACATACATTTCATCATGATAGTATTGATCAGCAAGTTATTAGTTTTCAAATGACAGCTCTGTGATGCTATCAGGTTTTCAGCTCAAACAAAGACAGCAGGTTAATTCACTTTCATGTTAATAAAAATCAAAGGAGTGCCAAAAGGCATTGTAATGTTATCAGGCCAATTCACTTGTGTGTTGGCATACTTCCAAGGAAGTGTGATGGTATTGTCTTCATTTATCTGTAACCTGTTGAATGTTATTGCATTAAAATGTACTATAGACTATAGATCAGTGGTTCTCAAACTATGGCCACCACTTCAGGGAAAGCCCTGGGAGGCCGGGCAGTTTGTTTAATGCCGTGTCCGCAGGTTCGGCCGATCGCGGCTCCCACTGGCCGCGGTTTGCCGCTCCAGGCCAATGGGGGCTGAAGGAAGGGTGGCCAGCACATCCCTCGGTCCGCGCTGCTTCCCACAGAATCCATAAACTGAGTCTGCATCCGAAAATCCCATGCTATAATGGAGATGCCTGTCTGCTTGTCTTCTGTGAGCATAATCTATAAATATTGAATCATGGAAGCGATCCAGTATCTCTGAGCTTTTGGAACACTTTCAGGGGGCACACTAGACAGAAGACAGAGATCTCCAAAGATGTTTTGGGTAACCCTGAAAGATTTATGGAAACTAACAGATCACTACATCTCTGCTATCACATTGGACTTACAAGCTCTGACCACCTGTTAACCTGATTTACCTGCTTTGATCTCTCAATAACTCTCATTTCTTTTACTTAGCTAATAAACCTTGATTTAGTTTACTAGAGAAATTGGCTGTCAGCTTTGTCTTTGTTGTGAGTTCCAGAGTATCCATTGACCTGGGGTAAGTGACTGACCTCTTGCAGTTGGGAGTAACCTAATATGAGGTGATATTTGGCTTTAATAACCTTTCATCAAAAGTCCAGTTTGTCTGGATGGTAAAGAGGAGCTAGAGAGCCTACAGGAACTGACTGTGGCTCCCTGGTAAGACTAATATAGTAATTCAGAAGTGCACAGTTGTTATTGGCTTGGTGAAATCAAGGCAGACACCCCACTTGTTTGGGGTGTCTGCCCTGTTTTCTGACAGCCTGACCTGAGATTGGCACTCTCAGTTGTGAGCCACACCAGAAGTGTAACAACCTCACAAGTAATATGTTGTACAAAGAGTATTACTTTGTGTGTAGGATATGAATAAAGGGATACATTCAGTCACAATATGGTACCTGGGTTTATAACATTTAGAACTTTATTAATGGTAAAACTGACAATAAATTGGAGTTTAGTTCGATAATTCAAAGTATAGAATTTTGCACTATTTTGGATACCTAGTAGCTCTGTTAAACACAGGTGACCCGCAACTTTCATTTACTGACCTTATATTTGACTTAAAAGGACTGTCCTTTCTCAAGAAGGCACATAGGTTAGTCAGCACCACTGCTGGTAAATCACTTTTATTTCCTGTTAGCCATAACCAAATGTGCTGTTATTGTTAATTCATAACATGGTCTTACCATCTACTGAGTGCTGAGCGATTTCACTTAGAGCCTCAGGCTGAACTTAATTATGACCTAAAGTCAAAGATGTTATTTCAGAGTTCAGAAAATATATATTTAATGTAACTTACCCAATCAAGGAATAATTCAAAACAGTGGAGTGTTCTCTCTCTCTTTCTCACTCTATAGATGCATACACACACATTGTATGCAACTGTGTACAATTTATACATAATGTAAAATCAGAAAAAGTGTCCAGGTTTTCTCTTATTTTTGAAAGGACGAGGTGAGGGGCCTGAATATTTTAGCCATATAGCTTCAAGACACAATTAAAAACTTTAATTGGCTTCAGGAAATCTAACAGCGAATTTTGTGAAGTGCTGAATATTGCAGTAAGCCCAGCCTCCTTGCAGAGTGTAGAGAAGGAGGCTGATTTCTAACCAGAGAGTATAATTTTGTAAGTAAAAACATGGGCAGCTAGTCTGAACACTGTAGACAGGATTCCATTGCAATTCAGCATTACTTTTACCAGCTGCACTATCAAGGTGACTTAAATGAAGCTTTGATTTGATCTTTCAGAGCCTTGTAGTAAGATTCAGAAAGGCCCCAAGTGTAGTGCACAGCATGCTGAATTAAATTGAATCTAGCAACTCTTTTCAGAGACAGTTTAGGTAAATATATAGCTTATTCTTACTTAAGCAATCATAACTTAATATATTTTAACACTAATTCTGTGCCTATCATATTTTCTACAAGGAAAGTAGGAAGGTTAAGTAAGTATAGAATCTAATTTTAATGCTAATAGTAAATACATTTAATAGACTATAAATATATTCTCTTAATTGTCATTTTTGTAATATTTTTGAGAATAAAATTTCATTCCAACCTTATTGTTAATAGAAATGAACAGAAACATATGTTTTAATTTTCATTTATGACTACAAAAATAATGCTTGTCCTTCCAAGATCTAATTGAATCTTTTAATCACAGAAATGTGGGTCTAGAAAAGACTTCAAGAAGTCATCTACTCTAGCCTCCTAGGCTGAGGCAAGACAAAGTATATTTAGACCATCCCTGATAAGTGTTTGTCTAACCAGTACTTAGAAAACCTCCAATGATGGAGATTTCACAGCCTCCCTTGGAAACCTGTTCCAGTGCTTAACTATCCTTATAGCTAGAAAGTCCTGTATCTCCCTTGATGCAGATTAAGCTGATTAATTTTTGTCCTATCTTCACTGATTAACAATTGATCACTGTCCTTATTGTAACAGCCCTTAACATATTTGAAGACTGTTATCAGGTCCCCCTCAGTCTCCTTTTCTCAAGATTAAACATTCCCAGATGTTGTTGTATTCTTTTTTTTATGTCCTCACATGTTTGTTTTTCTAAACCTTTTATTATACCTCAGTGGTTCAGAAGCCAAATTAGCAATCAATGTTGCCCAAAAAAGCCACAGTAGTGTGAATTTGATGTTTCATTTACTACAAATATATAATTCTCACAACAAAATGACTGACCAAGTGTTCTACAATTGGTTAATCACATAGTGAAAACATCCTGATTGGTTAATAATTGAATCACACCATGTTTTAAAATCTACTACACAGAGCCGCAGGAAACACAGTAAAGAGCCACTTGCAGCTCCTGATCCTCAGTCTGAATATCACTGTTCTAAAGCCTCCTTTGAATTCTTCTTTGCTATGAAGCCTAAAGAATTTGAAAACAGTCTGCTGAGACCTTGCCTATCATGTTGACCAATGTTGTCTCATTGTTTCTTTGAACACTCCCACCAGTCCTTATCCATCTGCTGTCTCTTATTTTAGACTTAGATTGAAAATTCTTTTGGGACAACTGTCTTTTTGTTCTGTGTTTGTAAGCATCTATCACGACTGAGACTTCAATATGGTAATACAAAGAAATAATACTTATAAATGCAAAGCATTTCATGCCATTATAAATTATTACAAATAATATGGCCATAGACATCAGAGCATGTATTCTCCATTCCCTTTTGCCCTATTAACCTCTGATGATTCAAATTAGTCAAAATGAAAGAAAGAACTTGGATGGCCTGATGCTGTCCAGATGTAAGGCCCTGATTCAGGAAAGCTCATAAGCACATACTGAAGCCCATCTATTTTCAGGATAGTGCCTAACCACATGTTCAATTTTTAACAAAGAGTGATTAACCATTGGAACAATTTATCAAGGGTCTTGGTGGATTCTCCATCACCGACAACTCTTAAGTCAAGATTTAGAGGGGTGGTTTTTTTTTTGTTTTGTTTTTTTCTAAAAGATATGTTCTAGGAATTATTTTGGGGAAGTTTTACAGCCTATGTTATACAGGAGGTCGGATTAGATGATCCCAGTTGTCCTTTCTGGCCTTAGAATCTGTAAATCTAAACTTTGAGCACATGTTAAGTCTCTTGAGTTCAATGGGACTTAAGCATGTACTTAAAGTTAAGCACATGCTTTAGTGCTGTCATGAATAGGGCTGATTTCCTCAACTGAGGCCTATTTAAATACATAGTTAGCATAGCCAAAAGAAGCTTTCTCCCCGCTCCCCTCATCAGGCCCTAACAAGACAGCAATATTGGCTAGTCAAGTGAAGTGGAGACAGAAGACTTTTCCCTTCCGTTCATATTATTATTGTTAATACTGTAGTTTTGCCCCAAAGCAATCTAAAAGGACAAACAGATACATGATGACAGCTAGGAAGAAATATCATTGATGAGCAGTTAATCATGAGTAGTCCCATTGACTTTATAGAATCATAGAATATTAGGGTTGGAAGGGACCTCAGGAGTTCATCTAGTCCAACCCCCTGCTTAAAGCAAGATCAATCCCCAACTAAATCATCCCAGCCAGGGTTTTGTCAAGCCTAACCTTAAAAACTTCTAAGGAAGGCGATTCCACCATCTCCCTAGGTAATGCATTCCAGTGTTATAATGCATTCCGGCTTGCCCCTGTTTACCCACCTCCTTGCCCCTGCTTGCCAGGAGCCGATCAAAAAAAAAGAACAACAAGCTACAATAAGCAACAAGCTACAAGCCAAAAACTAGCCAACAAGCAGCTCACAAGCCAATTAAGCAAAAACAAGCCCAATGTCTGTTTTTTTTCATGGGTTTGGCATGTCCGGTTCGAATATGGTCCCTTCAGCATCATTCCTTTCTTTATTATTGAACACTCTGGTCCCACAGACTTTTCAGAGGTGTGCTGGCTAAACACTATGCATAGCCTGGCTACTCATATGTGTATTTGCCTTTACTTCATTAGGGTCCTTTATGAGAGTCAAATTTAGAACTATTTCTTGTCTCCTCTTTTCTGGTTGCAGTTAATTTACACTTTTGATCACATTGTATACCCTTCATTTAATCCCATTTATATATCTATTGAAATCCACAAATCTGATTTCTACCATATGTATCTGCATAAAAAAGGTTTAGGACTTTTCTCTGCCTCCAAGAGATCATGAATCCAAAATCAGAAGCTTGGGGTAGTTTTGTGTTTGCAAAATCAGAACATGACAAAATAGTACCCACCTTTCCTTTCCTCATTCCAACTCTAGTTACTAATGGAAATATGTGTCCTTAGGGAAAGGAGTGAATGACATAATGACTTACCAGGGAAAAGAGTGAAATATAAGTAACCACAAGAAAAGTAAGAAATCTATAATTAAATACATTCTGTAGAATGTGTGAGGTATGACTGAGGATAGCTGGATTATTTTTGTCACCACGCTAGATTCACAAACAGATTTAGGTGGTTCTTTTAACTGCAATCGTAGGTGCCTAAATCCCAAAATCAATCCCTTTGGAATTCACAAAACTTTTGCTCAGCTTCCCACGATGACTGTCTAAGGTGTCTAAGCTCAGTGCTTAATTTTTTCAATAAAATTCCCGAAGTGCCTATATTTCTGCTTCTGAGCAAATGCACTGCAGTCCCACGCCAGGCATCCAGACTCCTAAACCCCAGAGCAATGCACAAACTGGGAGAAGATAGGAGGTACTCCACTTAATATGCCGGCAGGGTCCAATCTGGTGAATAGCCCCCAAGTTCATCTACCAGACCGGGCCCTTATAAAGATGCTGGAGAGGAGGATATCCCTCATAACTTTTAGACCAGTGGCTAGGATTCTCACCTGGGATGTTTACAGAACGGCTAAAAGCAGAAGAGAGAAGGTAATAGAAAGTAAACTCACTGAATAATAAAACTTTTACATTTCAATTAGTTGTTTTCTCATATTGCTGCCAAGTGGCTGGAATACAGTTTATACCAGTATTTTTAGTTTTGCTGTTCTCAGATTATAGTCAGAGTTCGTTTAACATCTCAAATTCCATCCCTATTTCACTATGGTCTGAAAGAACGGCAATTGAATTGAAAGCACAGTTCTGATCTAGTTACTGATATTCGGAAATAAAATGCACCATTTTTTCAAAAGCTGTTAAGTACATCCTTCAAAAAAAAAGTGAACATTAAACAGAGAAAGGACTCATTCTCCCCTTTTTTAGGAATATTCAGAAATAGCTACAGTAAGAAAAAAAATCCCCAAAGTTCTTTGCGACGATCAAATTACGATGTGGCTATCGACACGCTGGGTACCAGCAGTGAGTGCTGGTGACAGTCTACAACTGTGACTTACACTCTGCACATATGGGTACTTCTAGTATTTCAGTTAGAAAAAAAAAACTCTCTCTTTGTTGGCTAACACCATCTTTTTTTGTATGTTTCCCCTTTCCCTTTATTTTAAGTCACTGACACAGTAGGTGGTTAAACCAACTGAAACAGAACTGTGTGTGTTCTCTTTTGTAGTTAGACAGACATTTACAGTACTTCTCAAATCTCACAGTTGTGATGTTCATTTTTTCCTTGGTGGAAAAAAAAGCCCCTTTTTTCTTTCATATTACAAAAAAGCACATTTTGTTCTAGTTTACCACCATGGATAGCTTTAATGAATCTCTGTTGTCTTCTGCTTTTACTTTGTGTGCTTATCATCTAGGACTCTCCAGGTTTTTCTGTTACTGAGGTCTGAAAAGCCCACAGGCAGAGCTGAATCTTTGTCCTAAGTGCTGTCAGTAATAAACTTTAAATGCAACTTTAAAAAAGCTTTCCAGACTTTGAGCTTTTAATAAAGATCAGATGCAGGAAGAAAAGCCTAATAAATATTTTGCACAGGAAAACATGATCTCCATTTATTTTTGAAGCTCAATCAATCACTTTTATTCCATATTAGTGATGATACAGATCTTCTACAACCTTGGAAAGAAGAGGCCTTACAGTTTTGTTGGAAGACTACTAAAGTTCCATGGGTCAAATTCCAGGATGGAGAATAAGGTGTTGTAAGTCAATGTGAGTGTAGGGTGGTATAATTCACACACAGGTAAAAAACAGAGGAACAAGACCGTAGCATAAAATACAACTGATGGAAGGATGTAAGAGAGTATAGGTAAAACAGGGCCTAATTCTGCTATGTCTTCTTATAGCCTGCTGTTGTTTGCTTTTCCTGCCCTTTAAGGCTCTGATCCAAAGCCCATTGATGTTAACAGAAAGACCTCAATGACTTCAATGGACTTTGGATGCCCTATTCCCTAAGCAAGTAACTCATAGCAGTTTATTCTTAGACTGATTTATCAAAGTGTAATTTATAGCCTTATTTATATCATATATGAATTGGCCCCCAATTTTCCTCCTGGTTGTTCTGTGGTGTCTTGTTAATATAGTGGTGATGTGTTACTTTACATTCCTGGCTAAATTATAAACTTGCTGTTTATGTTCTGACTGATACACCTTTGCTAGTAAGTACAGCACTGTTAGCAAGCTGGCTATGCAAATCCCTGGCCTGTGGATGAGAGTTTCAGTGACATTTGTTATTTTTGTTTAGTGCAATTTTTGTTTATAAAATATAATATAAAATAATATAATTAATTAATATTATCATCTATGCCCCAACAATGTGCTCGGCTTTGGACAAATCCGAGACGCTTCCTACCAAGACAAGCCTTCATTCTAATACCTGGTGACCAACAAGATAGGCCGTTCTGGGAAAGCTGTGGGATTGTACTTAGGGGAGAATGACACAGAAGAAGGAACTTGGGCCCTGTTCCTGTTTCTTGGGATCTATACTGGCTCTCCACATGAGAGCAGGACTCTGTTCTGGTAGAATGAGTTGCAGGATCAGAGTTTTAGAGAATAACATACAAGAGTTTTCTCCTCTCTTTTAAAAAAAATGTTTAATGTCATTCTATTGAGTCATTAAAACACAGTTTGGGTTATAAGATATAGTGGCAAAAATTATGGTTTCTCAGCTCAATTGTGTGGACCACAAAGAAGGTTTCACAAAGCGCTCTCATTCCCTGGCACAAGTGTGGAGACACCAGCACTGCCAGAAGGGAGTGCAGAGGGAGGGTCATGCCCTGGTATGCAGTTACTGCAGAGGGAGGTGTAAGAGGTGTCTCACATTCCCTTTCCCCACAGCCTTTGGATGTATTCCAGATGCATATTTTCTTTGGGCACCGCTGTGCTCTTGCTCTCATCCTCATCATGGCTTATGTTCTTAGGAACCATAATTGAACATAAAGAATGCAGAATGAAATTCTAAGGGAGATAAGTTTTGTAGCTGATCCATAGGAAGTACTCGAACCAAATGCCATCTCTTTTACCCACACTGGTAGCTAATAAAACCCTTCTGAAAACCAACAGAAAGAGACAATATGACACACATGATCCCATCGTCAAAATCTATCTTCACTTCAAACTTTAATAGGAAGGATTTTGCCAGCTTGCCACGTACAGCGTAGAACCACCAGCTTCTTGTTCTAACCACTTGTGCTCAGCAGTCCAAAAGCAGCATGTTGCAGCCATTCAGCTGTTGCTGCCATATGCCCAAAGAGGATAGAAAATGTGGTATTATTCCAAGAACCTCCCATACTCAGAGCACTATCCGGGCTTGAACTTTAACAACTACACTATTTGTTTGCATTTTCATTTGGCACTGGTATTAATTTGTGGTAGATGATTGTTTTATTAATTTAGAATCTTTAACCCTTTTAAATAATGCAAATTATTTCTTCCCATTCGCCTTGTGCTATTGTTTTACTTTTTTCAGGACTTGAACGATACAACACAAATTGGTTGGGCAAGGTGATGTCCTACTCATTCAAAAGCCAAACTCATTGCTTTGCCAAAAACACCCCCACAAAAAAACCCAAACCCTGTTATTCACCACAATCTGGGAAGGAGGCAAGGTTTAATTCCCTTTTTAATTAACTAATAAACACAATTCAGAACTGTGGATTGGAATTCACACTACAATGACAGCTGGTGGACTGCTGCTAGGGTGGATCCAAAATCATTTGTTCTCCATAACACTTTGCTCTTTTTTGGTGTGGAAAAATAAACACTGTTAAAAGAAAGCACACACAAGCTGTTCCTGTCACTATATAACTAAGAACTAAGGTGAAAATGTATGATGATTATGGATAAGTACTGGGGTTGTGGAGGGGAAGGAGATATTAATGACAGGTAAATCCCAGTTTATTTTATGACTGTCAACTTTCCCCTACTGAGTGGTGAGGTGACTCAAAGCAGTGTATTTCCTTAGCATGTGGGACATCTTTGGGTGGGACCTGAGGACCAGTGTGAAAAACCATGAACTTTGTTACTTCCCTGATCCTTCTCGCATGAACAGAGAGCAACAATACCCAAAGTCCAAAGGTGCAAATAATTCGATGTTTATTGGGGTGAACTTCCAGTAAGCATGATTCTAGTTTCCTTCCTTAGTATCCTCCTTCCCAGCTCTGACACCACAGAGCCTTACATCTGTGTCCTTGTTCCCATTCCTGCCCTTAGCCAAACATGATTCCTCTTCCCCCACCCCCATTCCCTGTTCCCATTTCTGCCCTTAGCCAAACATGATTCAAATTTCCCCACCCCCATTCCCAGTTCCCATTTCCTCCTTTAGCAAAACATGATTCCAATTTCCCCACCCCCATTCCCTGTTCCCATTTCCCTCCCCACCCCCACACATCCACCCACTTCCTGATTGACTGTAGACTATATAGTAAAACTTGAGTTCTGCTTAGCTATACCTTAACCAATCATTTTCCTGAAATTTAACTAACCAATCCTAACATATTGTAACATGATTATGTAACCAATTATATCCCACCACCTTAATTAGTTTACACCCAGCAAAATTAATTATACAGCAGACAGGAACAATCACAGAACCAGACAGAGATTATACAGACAAACAATGGGGAAATGGGGACTACAGTGATAGAACAAACACAGGAATGAAGATTTCACATCCCAGCTATTGATAAGTGAGTTCTTGCCAGACAGGATGATATCGAACTTAGTTTTCTTTTACATTTTCTAGGCACTTCCCTTCCTCTGGAGGTGATAGGCATAATCAGGACAGGATTGTATTCCTAACAGCCCAATAGCACCTTATTTCAATGTAACCAGTTTGGAATGTGAGGAGGTGACTGGTCGCTTCCCAGCTTATGGCTGCCTCTGCAGCTTAGCCAAAGGCCTTAGCCTAAGCACAGGGCCTCAGACTGTCACAGTAAGAGAAGGCCCTTACACTTGCAGACAGTGATTTTGATTCTTTCTTTTATACCTCTATAACTAGCCAAGTGATAAGAATACACCTAAATTCGTAGAGTACAGGCCTTTACAGACAGGCCTGAAAGGAGGGGAGGGAGGAAAACCTTGCCTAAAACCACTGATCAACACCATGATAATGTTATGGGCCTTGAAGTACGATATGAGCTAGAAAACAGGTGATCATGTGGGCTATTTTAAAGCAGAGAGAATGAAGATAAAGCAGCAAATATTCCTCACTCGACAGAAAACATACACAATCCAAATATATTCATGCTGCCATGTGTCCTTTCCAGAAAACTCAGGATCAGGGATAAGGTGCCATTAGATACCTGTGGCTGGCCCGTGCCAGCTGACTCAGGCTAGCAGGTCTCAAGCCAAGGGGCTGTTTAACTGAGGTGTAGCTATCTGGGCTCAGGCCGGTGCCTGAGCTATGGGACAATCCCACTTCACAGGGTCCCAGGGCTGGAGCTCCAGCCTGAGCCTGAATATCTACACAACCATTAAAAAGCCCCTTAGCCAGAGACAGCTGGCATGCTCCAGCCACAGGTTTTTAATTGCAGTGCAGACACACCCCCTTTGGCTACTTGTAACAGAAGAGGACCCCAGAGACTGATATGAGGAGTAAGGGCAGGATTCACCACGGTACTTAGGCACCTAACCCCTAAAGTTTTTTTGTGCATAAGCCCCATTTTTAGCAGCCCCTGCAATTCACAAAATTCCCACTCGGCTGCTGCCTATGCCCACGAGCACCTAACCTTGCTTGGTGCCTACATTTTTGTAGTAAAAAGCTTCCTGGGTGCTTATGGTTCTTCCTCTGGATATGCACACTGCCGCCTCACTCTAGGCTTCTGGATGCCTGTCTCCCATCTACGTCCCAGAGTGATCCATGAAGCTGCACCCTAATCCACCTACCTCACATGTGATAAGCATGTGCAGAGGCTGCCAAAGTCCACACAACACAGTGGTGGGAAAGATGCCACTTACAATTTTTAGCCAGTGCTCAGGGCACTCATCTGGGAAGTAGGAGAATCCCAGTTCAAGTCCTCCTTCCACCTGGTGAGAAGAAAGGATTTGAACAGGAATCTACTACTTCTCAAGAGAGTGCCTTAGCCATGGGACTATGGGATATTCAACAAGAGAGATTGAGGGAGCATGACATCAGAATGTCCCATAGCTAATGAAATGCCTTAAGCATCTAAAACCTGGTCTACACTGGGGGGGCGGGGTCTATCTAAGTTACGCAACTTCAGCTATGTGAATAACGTAGGTGAAGTCGACGTACTTAGATCTACTCACCGCGGTGTCTTCACTATGGTGAATCGACTGCTGCCTCTCCCCCATCGACTCTGCCTAGACTTAGGCACCTATCTCTGTGAGAGGGCCAAGATTTAGGACAAACCCATGCCATTGGCATCTTCAATTGGCTAGACTGAGTGGCTCCCTGCCGAGCACGCTGACTTTTGTGAACTGCAGTCTAAAGTCTCTATTCATTGCACAGGAGCCCAGGCACCTATCTGAGGTGCTTTGAACCTCAGTGTCATTCCTGTGATTTTCCAGGTGCCTAAAAGTTAGGCATTACGATGCTCAGACTCAAAAAGTCTATGTCCCTTTGTGAATCTAGCGCTAAATGCTTGGGAAGAAAGGTGCCTAATATGAAGACACATAGAAAGATGTAAAGTCAAAGATTTAATATAATTGTTTTTTTAAAAAAATATATAAGGAAACAAAGGTTAAAATAAGATGTAGACTGGGCTGTTTGTCCATGATTAACTAATTAACTATTACTCTTCACTGGAACTCTGTGCTGGCTGGTCCTATCCACTATTCCATTGAAATCAATGGAACACGTAGCTGCATGATTCTGCATATTCTTCTGCACATGTCCGATACATTTGACACTGCTTAAATCATTAATTTGAGTAAAGAGACAAAAGCGTAATATTGTACCAGCTTTTCTTCTCTGAAAGCCTTGTTTCAAATTTTGGCTTGTATTATAAATAAAACGGAGTTGGGTGGTCTCTCCTTGCTCATGTCACAAAGTGACTAACCAGTTTGGTAAGAAGAAAAGGTGTACTTGTGGCACCTTAGAGACTAACCAATTTATTTGAGCATAAGCTTTCGTGAGCTACAACTCACTTCATCGGATGCATACTGTGGAAAGTGTAGAAGATCTTTTTATACATACAGACCATGAAAAAATGGGTGTTTATCACTACAAAAAGTTTTCTGTCCCCCCACCCCACTCTCCTGCTGGTAATAGCTTATCTAAAGTGATCACTGTCCTTACAATGTGCATGATAATCAAGGTGGGCCATTTCCAGCACAAATCCAGGGTTTAACAAGAACGTCCGAGGAACAGTGGTGGGGGGAAAGGAATAAATAAGGGGAAATAGGTTACTTTTTATAATGAATCAACCATTCCCAGTCACTATTCAAGCCTAAGTTAATTGTATCCAATTTGCAAATTAATTCCAATTCAGCAGTCTCTCATTGGAGTCTGTTTTCGAAGTTTTTTTATTGAAGGATAGTCACTTTAAGATCAGAAATCGAGTGACCAGAGATATTGAAGTGTTCTTCGACTGGTTTATGAATGTTATAATTCTTGTCATCTGATTTGTGTCCATTTATTCTTTTACATAGAGACTGTCCAGTTTGCCCCATGTACATGGCAGAGGGGCATTGCTGGCACATGATGGCATATATCGCATTGGTAGATGTGCAGGTGAACGAGCCTCTGATAGTGTGGCTGATGCTATTAGGTCCTGTGACAAGGCCCTGTGACAAGCTTGAGAACTGTTTTTGAACATTAAAGTGGCTATGCTCTGCTTCCGTTGTGGACAAGCCCTTTGTTTCTTTTCAGCTGGTGATGCTGAAATAACTCCTTTTGCAAAGTTTGAAAATGGACTCTGCTAAAAGCCCAGATATGCAGCAGTCATTTTGACTTTACTGCAACCTAAACATTTCTACCAATGTGACCTAGGCAGTCAGGCACACTTTGGCTTTCCACCAACTTGCAATTGATTCAGAACTTTGACTGATATTTTCTATTAAAATAATATGTAATTGATTTGTAAAATATCATTTCTTTCCCATATTTAACTTTATGATTTTTAATCCCGCACCCAGCTGGCTGAAACACCAGAAAAGTAGCTTACCAGCAGCTCAGAAAATGATCTTCCATTTTATGCACAATACAGTAAGTAGCTCAATACCGAGATCAGTTTGTCCTCTTTTCTACTGAACTATTCTATCTATCCATCTTTTTCCCTGATCTTGCAACCATATATTACTAAAAGATGTAGTATTTATATGTGACTAGTCCCACTGTCATGTTTTTGTGAATTGGACTATTAATTGTAGTTGAAGTCAAAAGGAGTTTTGCCATTGACTTCAGTAGAATGAAGATTTAATCCACTGTCTACAGGTATTAGCAGGATCAGGGCCTTAGTTCTGATTAAAACAGGGAGTTAAATGTAGGAGTCGAACCCGCCCATTTACCCCGTGTGTGTGTGTATATACATATATCACATGAATCCAGCAAAGAAGCAATTATGTGGCTCTAAGGGTGCGCATAATAGGTCTGATTCTCCACTCTGTAACACCAGTATCATGGAACATAGAATTTGACATACTTGATTACATCAGTTGTCCATCTAGTCCAGTACCTTATGTCTCAGAGTGGCTTAGAGGAAGGTGCAATATACCCTGTAGGAGGCAGCTGTGGGATCCTTACCACTAATTTTTAATCCTCAGGCAGCAGAAGTTGGGATGGAAGACGGCAGCCTTCCCACTCCCCACTCTGTTAAGTTAGAAATCACGACTAATGCCATCAACCCAGTGACCAAACATCAATTAATGATCTATGGTCTTCAGAGCAACAACTCAATCCCCATAACAGCCCTCTTCAGGGTCAAGTAACATGCCAGACAGATTCTGGAACAAGGATCCTCCAACTTAATATTGAGGGACTTTTCCATGCAAAGTGTAAATATCTTGCAATCGTGTTGAAGACACATTATATCAACGTCCTTAAGCTCAAAAAAACCCATGTCTCCAATGAACAATAGGCTAGCCGCTACCATATCAGTAATGGTCTCAAGTTGTAATGGTCTCAAGTTGCAGTGTGGGAGGTTTAGGTTGGATATTAGGAAAAACTTTTTCACTAGGAGGGTGGTGAAGCACTGGGTTACCTAGGGAGGTGGTGGAATCTCCTTCCTTAGAGGTTTTTAAGGTCAGGCTTGACGAAGTCCTGTCTGGTATGATTTAGTTGGGGATTGGCCCTGCTTTCAGCAGGGGGTTGGACTAGATGACCTCCTGAGGTCCCTTCCAACCCTGATATTCTATGATTCTGTGTATCCTTGGTTACAACCTCACACCTAGGCACTACCACCCAAAATACAACATGGCCTCACAAACCATGGCAGATGTAGATACTTGCTGCACAAATGGAAAATTAAAGACTCTCCAGCGTGTGACTGGCCACCCAGAACAGACTATGGAATATATTACAACTCAATGCCCGATTAACAAATATGAAGGAGGCATTGCAGCAATACATTCTGCTACTGCAGATGCAATTATCTAGCTTAACCATCTAAATGCAATATTATACTTGTTGCTCTATATTTACATCAGCCCTTCGAAGAAGCAAAAGAAGATCACAAGTTGGCTTGTGGTCTGAAGAAGCATGCGGGTTCATGTCTCATTCAAAACTTTCAAAACTAGATATTCTTTCCATCTCGGTAAATATCTAATCCTTTTTGGAATCCTTGTAATGCTCTTGTCACAATGATATGTTGTAGCAATTATTTCTACAAGCTAATTGGGCTTTGTGTGATAAAATATTTCCTTTCGTCAGTTTTGAACCAGCTATCTTTCAGCTCCTTTAGATGCTATAAATCAGGAGTAAAAATTATGTCAGTAGAATTATGTTGCTGTTCCACTATGTGAGAAGAAAATCAAGCCCTATGGGTTTGCATTTAGTTTCAGGATTTATTATTTTTTTCACACAAGTTATTTTTGCTCTGTATTTATTATACTTCAGAAATCTGAATTGGGAAACCTGAATCAGGTAATCTAATTTTGAGGGGTGGTTTCCAAGATCTGACCAGGGAATGTAGGCTTTGAGACAGTTTGTGTCATCTAGAGGCCGAATAACTCAGTGATTTCAATGTCTCTTCCATTTTTCTACAGTCATGTCTGCCCTGCAATTTGAGTTATTCTAGTGCTCTGCAGAAGGAGTTGGGAGCATTTTGTGGGTAAAGTCACTTTTCACTTCTGCCTAGAAAAACAAGCTAAACTCCTTTCTTGATAAATCCTAATTAAGTAAGATTCTGATGCAAAGGACATCATTACTTTGACAAGGCTATGTCCCTGGGTAGCTCCATATCATGTTAAGCCTGTTAGATGTTTAATGCATTTTTTTATAGAGATGTGACCCTTCTGCCAGGTGGGGCTGGCAACAACCAGGGCTGGGTTCAATATCTAGGGTTTCCTTTTCAAAAATACAACACAGAACCGCTTCAAGCTCCCACCCAGTAACCTGGGAAAATTATATACCACCCCCAAGTGCCTCTGAGAGGCAATACTTTCCAACTCACAAGCACAGAGTCTGAGTATAGAAAAGAAAAATTTAATGAAAGGAGGGAAGTCACCCAACATTAATTAGGGAAAATGCCATGAGCAGGATTTATAATCATAAAACTGGTTTCAGAGTGACAGCCGTGTTAGTCTGTATTCGCAAAAAGAAAAGGAGTACTTGTGGCACCTTAGAGACTAACCAATTTATTAGAGCATGCTTTCGTGAGCTACAGCTCACTTCATCAGATGATCTGTGATCCGGACACTCACCCAGAGTGTGTGGGGCAGTGCCTTCTGCCTCATGTTCTTGAGTTCTACAACCAAAATTTCCTTTTCTGTGCCCC
This sequence comes from Lepidochelys olivacea, assembly GCF_965140295.1. Lineage (NCBI taxonomy): Eukaryota > Metazoa > Chordata > Testudines > Cheloniidae > Lepidochelys > Lepidochelys olivacea. The sequence continues at coordinate 67,301,434 of NC_140411.1, read as the reverse complement.
TCTCTGTTCCCACACCATACCCCATTCACAGTGGTTGTGCTTGGTCATTGAGGACTCAGGGTTCAGAGGTGCACCTGTGTGAGTTCACCTCCCACCCGGGGAAGAAGGAATCTTGTTTGCTTTGCCATCTGAGCACTTGCTCTGGCTGGCTGCCACACCAGACACAGTTTCTCTCTGCTGGCCACCCTGCCAGCTGCGGTTCCTCTCCACTGGCCACCTTGCCAGCCCCTTGCTCTGTTCCGCTTGCTATCTCGCCAGCTGCTCTTCCACTCACCAATCACCTTCCGCCACCTGCCTCTCTGCTGTGTCCTCTGCAGGTCAGTCTCTTGAGGTTCCACCCAGCTCTTAGTGCTTTCAGCTTAGTAATTTTCATCTTAGTGATTGTCAGCTCTTTTGAGCACTTAAAATAACAAAACACTCCTAATGGAGCCTATTTAGCTCTATCTTTGAACAGTGGGGAGGAACAGGTTAAACCAAACTAGGGAGAGCCCACACCTCCTGTCTGGGATATCTGCCCCCACCTCTCTTACTTTCACAGGGGTCTGGCATTCGAGCCCCTGGCTTAATGAGGTCCTTTCAGCTGAGGTTGACCCCCTCATTTGGGACAAGTTAAGCACAGTTCTGCTCTCCTTTACTCATACAACAACAAGGATAACAACATTTCACTACCCCTGCATTCAGTACCCAACACCAGCCAAAGTTGATCACTTTGAGCAACACCACTTTATCTACTGGATATCTAGGCAGAGTAGGTGTGTTCATGTGAATACAGTTTACTCCTGAAGTCTCTCCCCCTCCCAGCTAGCTGTCAGGGGAGAACTCATTCAGAGCCTGTTTACACAGACAATACTTCAGTTTCTACACAAGTCCTTCATGGCCCTTACTTCATATTTGTTGGCCTAAGATATGTTTGATCTATATAGGTATTTATTTAACAGCTTTTATGAGGTGGTGGGTTGTCTCTACACTAGTTAGCATCAGCAGATGGAAAAAAAGGAATGACCAAACCACTTCTCATCATTTTTGAGTATCAAATTATAACTTTAACAGTGAAATCCCCACTTCTCCAGGATAAACTGAAGCACTTTTGTTCATTAATCGGTAGGGTGGAAGCACCAAAATCCTGAACTATGATTTCTCTAGCTCTTATGATGGCACTTGCCTCCTGTGTTTAGGGTAATAACCAAGGCTTAAATTCAGCCAGAGCTGCCCAGAGCAGAGCCCTGGTAAATATTTTCAAACCCGTGGGGCAGAAGCCCCGAGCCCCGGTGCCTCCTACGGGGCTGAAGCCCCAAGTTTCTGGCGCCTCCCGCAGGGCAGAAGACCTGATCCCCAGGGCTCTGGGAAATACTCTGTGAGAATTTAAACCCAGGTATTTACACCAGTGAGGGCCTTTTGCCAGGGCTTGGAAGCTGCTTTTGTAAGATCAAAAAGACCGCATTGATTTATATGTTTATCCTTTGAGCATAACATGGATTTGAAAGTCTGGAAAATGTTTCTTAAACAATTTAATAAAGTGTCAACATACCCATTGCAACGTGCAACTTTTCAAATTGCAACTGTTCTCAGCTACTTGCAGAGGAGTTAATTTTATTTTTATTATGAGCATGGGTGTATGGCTTTGTTAAAATGCCGAGAAAGGGCAAGGAGCCAAAATCATTATCTTCACTTGGAGTGTTTAATACCAAACATAAATATTGGAGGGGCTTGAGCGCCCAAGCCATCCCTCCAGGCTTTATGAATCTGATTATAAGTGTCCCTGCTGTGCTGTCAACTAGTCCCCATCATGACTTCAGTCCAGTGTTGTTAAGGAAATAACCTAGATTCAGGCATTGCTTATCAGTATGGGGACAGTGCTAAAAGAACACATGGGTCGATTTCTACTCAAATACCCTTGTATAATTACAATTGTTAATAAGCACTTAGCAAAATTAGAAGCAGAAATTAGCCTGCTTTAGGCTTTTCCCATATTTATTTCAAAGAGCATAGGATCTTTAATTTCACATTGAGGTGGCATTCATAAAAAAGAGAAAGTAAATGATGTCACTGATGCTTTGCCTTACCTCCAGTGGTCCAGGTTTTATTCTCTGATCTGGAAAAACAGAGCAGGCTGATGTCTCTTCTCACTTCTCCATAGACTACTAGCACCAGAGGGAGACATACTTTATTACAGCATTTCTCTGCCAGGAATATATTAAACATAGAGACTAATGAAAGGAATATGAGAATGTGCTGTTTTCACAGAGAAGAATGGAATACAAAATGCACAACCATTTCCACAAAGATCATCTCAAATAATTTACAGTATTTCAAATGAAGAAGGTGTGAGCCTCTCAGTGATCATTACTTCATCTTACCTTTCTAAGCAGCAGTATGTAATTTCTCAGATCAATTTCAGAGTCCTGTGAAATTTACACATAACTGTGAGAAGGGCTTTTTGGTTTGCCTTATGTAGGGCTATCTGCATATTGCTATTTGCCATTTTCAGCCAAGATTCTGAGGACATTACAGAGACCCTAAAGGAGTGTATATTCTTCAAGGTGCTACTGAAAGTTTTCAGTGAGCTTTTAATCCAGTGGTTTGGGGGAATATTATGATTTTCAGAGCTGATACAAGAAAACTGTCAGGCCAAGTTATTTTAGTGAACCTCACATAACATGCCATATCAACAAACACAGAATATTGTTGGTGTATCTGTCCATAACTGATATTTTCCCTATAGCAGGATGTAAAATGTTGTCATAAAGAGGACAGTGATCAGATTTTTTCTTCTCTATGTCCACTAGGGTACGACAAGAAGTAATGGGCTTAATCTGCACCCTGGGAAATTTAGGTTAGATATTAGGAAACACTTTCTAGCTATAAGGATAGTTAAGAACTGGAACATGCTTCCAAGGGAGAATGTGAATTGGAGGTTTTTAATCATTGGAGGTTTTTAAGCACAGGTTAGACAAACACCTGTCAGAGATGGTCTACATATACTTGGTCTTGTTTCAGCACAGCAGGATGGACACGATGATCTCTGGAGATCCCTCCCAACCCTATATTTCTATGATTCTATGAATATTAGAACTGACCATTTTTTTCTAAGATTTTGATTCATAGTCTCTTGACATTTTTGAATTTAGACAAAAATGTGGCAAGATTTTGGAGGAAACATTTTCAATTCTCCCCCCACAACCTTTCTGGCAAACTCTACAGAGTACAATTTTTTAAATAATTTTTGCTTCAGACATGTTCACACATTGTTTGTATTTGCTTTCCATGAATATTCTATACATGAGTTTACTGGCAGGTCTGTTCTCCAAAGAAGCCCATTTTAAACTGATAATCATGTTCCTTTGAACTGGATCCTAAAAGTTATGCTAATCCAATCAAGGAGCAGAAATACAGTGAGAAAAATGTGTCCAAGGTAAATGCCTCAAACGTAGACTTGAGAATATTCACAATCCACTACTTGAAAAGAATCTACAAAGGAATATCATAAAAAACTTGCAGAATACATAATAAATTCAAGACAATTAGGGTCTATTTGAAAACAATTTGAAAAAAGAAAGAGAAGCAACATTTGTTGATTAAATTATTTTCCTCTTATTTTAGCCCTATATCTCATATAGCCATTGTGACTACATTTGTTTTTTTTAACTGTATTAATCTGAACGCATAATTACTATGATTCTACTCTAATGTATTTTACAAATATTTGCTCAAACTCACCACTGTTGCAAGCAGGTACAATTATACTAACTTCAGTGGAACTATACCTGCTTACACCAGCAATTAGTCTGTCTCACCAGCTGAATGATCATCACTACACCTTGATGTAGCTATTCCTTTTACCATATTGTGTTGGGAAAACTGAGATGGGGAGTTTAAATATCCTATCCAATGAGTTAGTGAGCGTCAAAGCCAGCAGTGAAACTCAGGAGCTTTTTGCTCCCAGTCCTGCACTCGGATCCCACCTCCATCTAAATTAAAGGTTCCTCCTGTCCTCAGAACTGTCTCCTTTTGTGATGTGCAACTCAATGACCTTTGGGGACTGCTGGCAGGAAGTTTTCAGGTTATGACTGACATTTTGACAAGTACCATCACAAGCTCTATCTTAACTTTTCTAGCTTATGGTATGCTCCCTCTCCGCGCTGGTGAACCATTGCAGATAAAAGTACATCCTATTGCTATCCATTAGGTTTCCTATACAGTATGATCAAATATACAATTAATTCGCAGCATACTTGATAGTATTAAACCCTGTTATGGTGATTTCTGTTTTAACATATGGATTTGGTAACATTTTGGATTTTGGTTTTAGGGAGGATATGGGAGGTGAGCATGATAGCTGGGTACAAAACTGCCCATAGATAGACTACACTTTCCTTCAATGGGAAGTCAGGGTGCATCTTTGCCATTGACATGATGGATTTGTTTTTTTGGCTTTTTGTAGAATACTAACAACATAATGTGGTTTGGCATGCAAGAGTCAAAAATGAAGCCTTCTATATCAAAGGGGTCTAGCTGTGAAATGAACCTCCAGAGGAGAGTGGAGAAGTCCTTTTATGGGAATTGTTTCAATGCATCCTTCTTTGACAAAGTTTTTCCTTCATAAGCAAAGTGATATTAAGTTCACCTGTCCTTCTCCAGCATCTCTGTTCCCCACAAATGCTACCCCAAACAGAACTTTCTATAAGCCTGTAACAAGGTGCTTGGAGGGCCTGGTTGCCACACCTGACCTCCAGACCCTTGTTTCTTTGGTTGAGGTACCTCAGTATTTTAGGTGGTGGGGTGGGGAGACCCTGGCCCTCCCTTTCCAACAGGTCCCAGGCCAGGGCCCTTTGTGAGTTGACCCCTGAAAATGGGGCCTTCCCAGTGTGGAGTCTAAATCCACTGCCCAGAGCTACTTCCTACCAGTGTCCCTTCAGTTTGGGGCATGGACCCTATAGTCTAATGCACTGGGGTGGCTTGCCTCCAGTAGCACACCCTCATGAACCTTGGGTAGTGTCCTGTCATGGTCCCAGTCTCCTTTGGGTGGAGTAGCTGTAAGTTTGGTGAGGCTGAACTCCACAATGTCTCTAGGTTTCAGTCACCCAGTTACCTCACTTGTTGGAGACTCCTAAGTATCCTCTACACTGTACCTTGGACAGGGAAACACTACTTACTCTCTGGTGACTGGCAAGCTAGTGACCCTCCCTCTCAGGTAGGAAGGCAGCTAGCTCTTGCCTCTTTGCCAGTCAGCCCCCAGCTGAGCCAAGCACTCTCATTTTATCCCTCCACTAGGTGTGGCATTGGTTGCAGGTATAACAGGGTGGGGTTAGCTAGGCCCAAAGGCTCTCTTTAACCCCTGCCATGCTGGTGGGCAGTTTCTCTGCTTCATCACAAACCCAGAAAGCGGGAGGAGCTAGAAAGCCAATCAAATCCATTAAGGAACTAGTCTTCTTTGCCAATTTATTAGCCTGGAAGTCATCCAGCTACTTTGGTGATGAGTGGCAGTATAAAACCTTTCAGTCAAAAGGGTATAAAACCCTTCAGAATACTACATGAATAGATCACATTTTTGATGTTTCATTGTATTATTTAGTTTTTTCTTATAAACCTCTTCCTCTAATGCCATTGTCAGATCTGCAAAATCACAATCAGCGTCATTGTTCTGGAATAATGGCATGGTGGAACTCAGTTTTCTCCATCCAGAAGTGGAATTTAGCCTTCCTGTCTATAGTAATTTTTAGTGCCCTTGTGGATAAGTTTGTTTAGAGTGGGACAGGACACATCTATTGGGATAGATCTGAGTTGGGAGACATCAATCAGATGATGATTTTTAAATAGAATATTTGCTTTTTATTATTAAGAATGAACAGCATGATTTTGACATGAATAACATAACAGGTTATTAATAAGAGGTTCCTGGAAATTATTGGAGTACAAAAGAAGCCAAATCTATACAGCTAAATAGCTCTAGTGACCCTCACAGCAGTATGGTTAAAGCATATTAGTGTATCATTTGCAAGTGCAATTGAGCATATGAATAGCTTGCATCTTCTATCATTAGGAGAAAGATGGATTTATTATTCAGACAAACTCACTCTACTTCACTACTATACTCTTGATGAAAGGATGAGTGATGTCAGGGAAAACCTTTTAATATATTGGTAACTTAGGAGTCCACCATGACCACCTCTGGCAAAAACTGCTGTTCTCAACTTGAGTTACTTACTCAAAGTGCACCTTCAGTTCTGTGCTGTGCTATTTGCTGTGTAGATGATGTGCAATTAATTCATTTGGGGTTATGAAATAATGTAAGAAATGGAAAAAAAATCCTTGCCCACTGCACAAAGAATGCAATGTGTAGTAGCTGCTGGACATAGCACTAGCCACTTCCTCATAAAGGAATCTGGACTACTTCCCAGAATAAAACTGCCTTTTCTCGATTGTGTAACTACAGCTGACAAAGCTGAACTTTGAGGAAGGGAGATACTGGATGGTTGTGTTTCCTCATGTAATGACTCTGTGAGATCGTCCACTTCCATAGAAATTTGACTGCCTCTGGCTGGTTGGTTGGGAAGAAAAAAATCTAACGCCCGAATGTCAGGTACTTTTGAGCTTTTTGATTATACAAATATTGGGCCAAATTCTTTGCTGGTATAAATGGGAGCAATTACATTGACTTTAGTATGATTCTTCCAGTTTGGCACATTATTTGACTAGTGGGGCATATCTTTCCTGAAGTGTTTTGGGAGTCAGTCCATAAGAGAGAAGAACACTAAAATAAATTAAAAAGTGATCATTTTCTTTTTCTTTCTTTCTTTCTTTCTTTCTTTCTTTCTTTCTTTCTTTCTTTCTTTCTTTCTTTCTTTCTTTCTTTCTTTCTTTCTTTCTTTCTTTCTTTCTTTCTTTCTATGATATCTTCTTTCCTTGGGTTTCTTTTGGCCAAACTAATCAAAATGAAAATGGATAGATATATTTCTGTTTTCCTTCAAGGAATAAATGGAACTGCTCTGAGCCTCAAATGCAATTATAGCATAAACCATTGTAATGATTGTTATCAAATTTACAAGTTCATAGCTATCTGTTACCTACATTGTATTTGTTAGAGAAAACTCATATTATTATTGTTATCATCTTTGTTATTAGTACCTGCATATGTACAGTGTCCCTTGCCATGGCAACTGGGTGCTCTTACATGGTTTAAATGGGAAATAATTAAAATTAAGCAACTATAATGGTCAAGTGCACTGTGACCGCTAATACTGTACAGGACACAGCTGGAGAAGAATCTAGTCAGTAAGTTAAATAACTGAAGATTTTGGAATCTAGTTAGTGGAAAGTCTGCATCAAGAGACACATCTTGCAATACATTATCTATGAGGCCATATTCTGGCTCAGAAAATTTACAAGAAAAAAATCAGAAAAGAAAGCTGTCTACTGCTATTCTACTCACATGAGCTTTGCCTTTGGGACAAGCAGAGTAAACTTTCCTAATTAATGCAGGTGGGTGAGGGAAACCTGAGGAATTAGAAAACTTTTATCTCAAGGTCACTGGCTTGAATCCAAAAGAGATCACCTGCTGCTCGCTATTTGATGACTCACAATATGCTGATTTGAGTTGTTCTCTCTATCCCTCATGGACAAGTGCCCATATCACAAAAGACATCATCATTTTTGTCATCAGCAGTGACCAAGTATGGGTTGGTATAAAGCATAAGCTGACCACATAGGAAAACAATTCAAAAGTTCTCCAGGCCTAGACCCTTGAAGGTATGTAGGTGCCTCCTGATTTCAATGAAAGTTATGTATTTACCTAAATACCTTTAAGGATCTGGGCCTAAGTGACTTGTAAGTCTAAGTCACATTTTCAGAAGTGACCTAAGAACTGAAAGTCACTTGGTGTGTCCAGGTCAATGCTGAAGAACGTGGGAGGGACTGCGTGGAGAAAGTTGCACTACTGTTTCCTGTGCTGCACTGATTCTGGGGAGCAAAAGAAAACTTGCATTTACAAAGCTATTGGTGCACCAGCTTTCAGGGACACTCCATTTATTTTAATGTATATTTTTTTCAAAAAGTAAGTCCATACATACAGTACATAACTGCTCAGTTTAAGATCTATGAAGTGTTATTTTTCTAGAAATAGAGACATAGTAATTATCAGAATTATCTAGTTTTTCAACTTTAGATCATTAACAAATAGAACTGCTATTTATTCCTACATTGAGGGTGGGGGAGCATTACACATACTAATCCGTTATAGTCTGATTTGGAACAAACCTATAATGAATTAGCATTTAATTCCTTTATTCTTCTTTGGAGGTGCTAATTAATGCTGTAACAATACTTAGTGCAACCAAAAGTGCAACTTAGTGCAACTCTCTCTATTCTGGAGAGACAAATCATATTTAGCTCTTGACCCACACTTCTTTCCATAGTAGGAAGGTCAGGTTATTCAATAACCCATAAGTACAACTAGCTAAATAATAGAAACATATATTCACAAATAAATATTTGATGTAAAATGTGCTAAAACTCACAATGTATATTAGTAAGAGAAAATTATGCTGCCAGCTCTAGCCAAAGCAATTTGGTGGTACTGGAGTGGTCAGATATGTCAGCTTAAGTTCAGCTTATTTAAAAATATTAACCTTGGGAAAGTACCCTCCACAGATATGTAAGTACTGAAATCGGGTTATTTTTCAACACTAAGTAAAGCAGTAGAACTGTGCTGGCTTCAGGCAAGTGCAGAGAACAGGAGGTTTGCCCTAAGGATATGCGCTAATTTAAGCTTGCCTCCTATGGCCAGTGGTTCACTCCTTCTTGAAGAAAAGCTACCAGGGAAACAAACTTTTTTTGGTTTAAGGTCAGCACTCACTTCTGCAATTTTGGAACAGTAATATCTGAAGCAAAAATAGGAATGAATAGCAACAAAATAGGTAAATGCAAAACCGGAGTACTTATATGTAAGAATATATGCAGGACAAATTGTTTCTTGAATTTCAGTATCCTCTGTGACGCATTTGCAAGTTACAGTATAAGGTTTATATTGAAAATTGGTGGTAGACGTGAGCAGCATCTAAGACTGCTATCTTTTAAGTGGTTGTCAGAGTCAGACTATTCCTAAGGAGGTTTACGGTTGTAAATGGCTACTCATATTTTCAGGTTCTGAGGAGAAACTTTAAATAGTCATGTACTATATATATGTGTATGATAGATGTTACGTTCATGACAACATGAGGAATAATTAAAAACTCCATGGCACTTTTTCTAAGTATATATCTGTCAATATAGTCCATTCAAATTCCAGTTTATGTAGTTATATTCTGAATTTTCCTTGAAGCAGCAATTGAGTATGAAATTATTCTTCACTTTTTGTCTGAACTATTCTGTGGCACTGCTCCAGAGGTTGTATTCTGCCCCAGAAGAGAGTGAATTTCATTTGTCCAAGTATGATTTGAACCTCTAACTTAGTACATGATGTTGAAGGTCAATATTTAACTATTTTACTAAATGTATACTTCAGCAAATAGGGTTCAAAAACTGAAATAGTGTTCTGATATTGTAGAACAAAAAGCATCACGTTCAAATCAGTTGACTGTAAATTCTTCCAGCCATCACCCAGCTTTTGAAAAACAAGCCAAAAAAAAAAAAAAAACACGTAGAAGACCAGTCTTACTTTTGTCACAAAATAAAAGAAAAAATTCCTTTGATCTGGAAATTCATCTCTGACGAGGAACTGGAGACAATGTAGACAATTCTCTCTCTCTCTCTCTCTCTCTCTCTCTCTCTCTCTCTCTCTCTTCTCTCTTCCTGACAGTCTGGTGTTTATTTGAACAATTACATCAGTACAGTTTAAGAACTTCCATAGGCTAATCTATAATTGTGTATTTGTACATTTAGAGTTTATCTCCATTTAAGTTGTAAACAAGATTTATAAGATTTTTTATAGAGGAATGGGTCTGTTAATAAATAAAATAACCTATTAGCCATATCAGTCAAAGTGCCTGAAAGTGAGGTCTGGCACACTGATAAAATGTATGATGAGATGCTCAGGTTAACTCAAAGTCCTTGCTGGATTGAAAGGATTTTGTTCTGTTTTGTTTTAGTTTTGGAGAGGGATTGTTTCAAGTTAACTAGAAAATTATGAGACTGAGGGCTGGTGACCAGAAAGCCATCTTCTTCTCCGAAGATGGTAAAGTCTAGAAGAGGAGTCTACAAGTAATTGGGAAAAGAGTTTGTATGTAAGACCTACTTTCCCAAGTTCTTGATCCATTAAGCCCATCGCACTGAAAGAGATGAAGGCAGCAACAGAAGCAGCCAGAATATAATTCATTAGGAAAGAACTGGACGGACAGGATTCTATTATATATCATGTCCATGCTAGTAAACAACTGTGGAGAGAATATATAACAAAGAACTTGTGGACTGATAGGAAGAACAAGATCCTTGAGGAGCTTGTGAATTACAAAATAGCCTGTTGTCATCCACAGAAATCTCCTCAGAGTAGTCAACCTGACCCAGAAATATTCTTTTTAAAAGAACAAGACAGAGAAAACAGTTTAAGACCCTTCCTAATTAAAATGGATTTTAACAAAGGAATAAAATATTTTATTTTAATATTTGAAATGTGTGTTATCAATACTGACTGCAGATTCAATGATTTCATATTGATTTTTATTTTGATACAAATTCTTATGAGCCTTCACTAATGATGAGTTTATTCAGAAATTTAAATTTAATAGACATCACCACCATATTGATAATTTTCCCTTCTTTGAATGAATATTTAGATAGAGGATAGATGACAGATAATTTTTCTCCTTTGCAAACTTTGAATAGAAAAATTAATCCAATATTTTGAGGTTGAATTATTCAGAGCTGCCCAACTTCTACTCCTTCAAGGTTGTCAGTGGAGTAATCCTGTCCAGAGCTTGTAAAAATTTTGCCTTCATTTTTTTGCAACATTATTTGGTTTTTGATTAAACAAACAATTTCATGAGAAGCATTTGCTTTCTTCGAATATTGTCATTTGTTTGTGAGAAACAAAACACAAACTTTTTCAGATTTTAACAGTTTTCAGCACCAAAAAAAAAAAAAGTTGGTTTTAGCATTGTTTTTTCTTTGAAATGTCAAATTTGTCTATGGGGAATAAACCCCTTAATTTTCCAACTATGTCTAACATTGCCTACAAAGTTGGAGGAACAAAAAATTCCCCTCCCTAAAATATCAGAAGCCCCCCCCCCCACACACACATTAAGCTCTTGATAATCTAAATCCCCATATACCCCGTCAGTGTGTTCCCCACTATTTGTTCTGGTGTTGGTCATTTTGCTTTGGCATTCTTCAGGTTCCTAGCAACATTTGGCCAAGTCCTTCCTGTCTTTCTCCAGACTGCCATAACAGAATTTTGTTGGTGGAGTTAATCTCCAATTATCTCTTCCCTGCTTCCCCATAATTCCATTGAGATACGTCCATATGAATGATAAGAGCTAGCTGTCTACCCCAAAGAACACTTAAAAAGGACCATGTAGCTCAGAGGAGGCAGAGCCATGGTTGATTGAGCATGAGACAAAGTTGTACCAGATCATCTATGCCTGAAGCAATTAATGGGACCAGAGGGCTGAACACTGCATTGATGAACAACTAAAAGTCATACATATAAATAAACAATATATTCATCAGTAGGGCTGACAAAAGAAATTTGTCAAAAAAATTTCTGTGGAAAACTGGGTTTTCAATTAAATGTTGTTTTTTTATTAGAAGTGTTTTCTGTGAAAAAAAATTGTTGGAAACCTGAACATCTGAAAAGAAAAAAATGTTAAAAATGAACATATTTCTGCCAACATCAAAACACTTTTGGAAGAAAAATGAAACATTTTGATTCTGAAATCAGCCTCAGATATGTGATTTTCATAAAGCACCCCCTCTCTTTATCACGAGGGAAACCTGTGGTGCATCCTGGGAGATGTAGTCTAACCAGAGAGCCCAATTTACACATGGGAATGGGAGCTGTAGGCACCTCAAATACAACTCCCATGAGGTGCTGCCTTTCAGAATTGAAATATTTTGGTTTTTAATTTTTTACCAAAACCTCAAATATTTCCACAGAAAATTTCAGTGAAAATGATTTTTCCCCATTGTTGTGAATGTTTTGCTGAAAAATCTAAACTGCTGTATTTATCAATATGCGTCAGCTTCTGACTCATTTGATAGATGGCCAACCAGCCAGTGAAGACCTTGATGGGTTCCCACATCCAGCCTAGCCAGTTAGTTCACACCCATCCTTCAGCACACACAAGGTTCGTGTATGGCAAACTGCATCTTTTGAAAATCCTATTGACACTTCTCTCTCTCCCTTATCTACAGGCAGTTAGATGTGTCTGTAAAAGCTTAAAAAAATAACAACATATGATATATGTACACTGTTCACATATGAGCCTAACTGCAATTGCAAGTAATACATATTACTGTCTCTTAAGTTACTGCATTTATGGTTCACAGAATATTGTTTTGGAGCTATAATTTTGTAGATTTCTTACAAGTAATTTACAGCATTTGAGGGTGCAGTCCACATTTTTTTTTTTTTGGCTTCTGTACAGTCACCAATTGTTAGTTAATTTGATGTGCATATTGTATATTTGGGCTCCTAGTTCAATTTTTATATTTGTTCCAACAACACTTACGGTTTGTCCTCATTTGTTTTAGTCAGTGTATGAGACTCCATTAAGACTATACTATGTGCTAAGTATTCAGAAACCTTAAAACAGAAAAAGTAACAATATAGCATGTGGCAAAACAAAACATCTAATAGTAAAACTATACTCTATGAATTTTGATGAAATAAGGTTTATATCTGCTTTGATTGTTCTTTTGTCTCTTGTTTACTTTTGGCAAACCGTATTTTTGCAAAAGGTCTGTGACTTTTAGTACTACTCCTCATTTAAAAGGGGGCATGGGGGCTCCTTTCCCTTTGATCAGTGAGACGATGATTAAAAAGAGAATTATTCAAGGGATTATGGCAGATAGCCCTGTTACGGCTGCAAATCTGTATATCCTAACAGACAAAATTCTTTCTTGGTTTTCTTCCCTTTTTACCTAATGGCAGATGTTTCCAGGAGCTGTAACAGCTGAAGGAGATTTTAGTTATTCTCTGAACTGAGATAGGATATGTGATTTGGCCTTTGTAAGTAAATAACAATTAAAAAGTGAAGTGAGCAAGAGTATTGCAAAGATTTGTTTCTCATTGATCCACACTGACAGCTACACCAAAACAGGCAATACAATACCTTTTATATATTAGTTCCACTACATTTGAACCACGATTCTTTTTTTTTATTTATTTATGAGGATACACTGTAGCATGTAACCATCTGGTAATGGAAATCCAGCTTTGCCTGACAATTTCCTGGTGTCTATGTCTCTGGATGGTATACTGAATTATAGAAGATCTGAAGTATGGAGATTTAACAACTCTCTAATTAAAGCTGCAGCATTTGTGCAACAGATGAAGACTATTTCAGAATAAATTAATATCAATAAAAACCAAGAAACTAGCCTGAGTGTTTTGTGGGAAGCTGCCAAAGCAGTCATGAGGGGTAGAATAATTTGCCTAGCTGAAGCAGCAGCACAGAAAGTATATCTTGAGTACCAGTGTAAATTAGAAAAGGAAGTTAATGAGATGAAAAAAAGCAACATAAAAATCAGGTACCCTAGGACCCTCCAACTTTTGATTAAACAGAGGGAAACTAAACGCTTTGTGGTGAATAACACAGACAATGTGTTAAAGCCTAATGAACAAATGTACTATGAAAAGGGGAATAAATCTGACAAATTATTTGCATATGATTGGAAAGAGAGGAGAAAGGAAAACTTTTTCCAGTTATTGGCACAAGAGACATTGCAACAGCTCTGAAATCAAAAACTGTAATGAGATTTTTGCATGTTTTTATAAAACAAATTTATCCTAGCTAAATGTGGGTCACAAAGAGATAGTCTCCTTCTTATCTGAAATTCAATTGCCACGGATTAAGAAAAGAAATAAGATGAAGTTTGTTTCTTCTGAGATCACAAGAAGTACAATAAACCAGTAAAGGCTCTTCTATCATGAAAAACAAGAGGGCCAGATGGATTGACAGTTATTACAAAAAAATGGTCTTTGTTTCTGTTCTCCTGATTGTGGGGTCTTTCACGCCTTGAATCTTTCTCCTCTTATATAAATAGAAATTGAAAAAAACATAATAAAAAAAGAAAAAGAAAAACCACAGTGTGTATGAAACATTATTTAATACAGGCAAGGAAATTATCACAATTAAAAATGATGGAACTTTCCCCTCTGATGTACCCTACCATTCAATGAAGGATAAATATCTTTCTTGAATTCAAAGTTCTACAGACCCCAGGGTGTCTTAGCACAGTGCTTATTATTATGGCAGGGATTGTGAACCTAGGTACAATGCAAGCGGCCGTTATTTAAATAATTTTGTTCAATATAATAATTTAAATAATTTTGTTCAATATTGAAGTTGAATTGTGCTGCAATTTTTCACAGACTTCAAGAGGACTGAGGACATGTTGAAGAAAACAGAAAAAGGGGGAAAACAGAGAAAGGAGGACTCAAAAGGGAAATAAATCATGGATGGAGCTATTAAGGGTAACAGGAGAACCAAATTAAAAGGTTAGATCAAAACACACTTTAAAGAAGAAGGATCTATACTGTAAATTTAATTTTAAAAAAGACATTCACAAGTACAGAAGACAGAATATTTGAGGGACTTCCAACATTTTTGGATCTGTCATGCCTCAGGGAATGGCTACAAAGTTAAGTGGAATGTTATACTTCCAGAAATGTTCATTGCGGATTAAATCATTTCCATGTAAAGTAAGTGGAAATTTGCAGAAAATTTAAGGTACTTGGAGAAAGTATGCTGTATGCAGAAAGTTAGAGTTGAAATCATTTATTTGAAGGTGTATTTTACTTCCATGTGTCCATGAAAATTTATCTTAGATAATTCAGATATACGCCAGCACAGATTTAAGGCTGGCTGAGAGTTACATTAACATATAAGCATTGCATTAGGATGTGTGTATAGAGTTGTGTACATGTGGCTGGTGAGACAAAGGCAGCTGGGAGACTAAGGGAGGTAGCCTGCTGAGTTTGCCGGAGGAAGAAGGTAAGGTGGTAGGTTTTTGCGGTGTTTTTTTTTGCCCTTTCCTATCCTTAATGTGCAGATACTCTACAAGGAAGAACCTCAATGGGAGGAAAAATGCATTTTACCAACACCATTGCTAGCTCTTCCTTTGACTGCACCACTGGGGTCTTGGGCAGACACCCATCCTTCAGTCTTCACTAAAAAAGTAAAAAGAAAAGGAGGACTTGTGGCACCTTAGAGACTAACCAATTTATTTGAGCATAAGCTTTCGTGAGCTACAGCTCATTTCATTGGAAGCTTATGCTCAAATAAATTGGTTAGTCTCTAAGGTGCCACAGGTACTCCTTTTCTTTTTGCGAATACAGTCTAACACGGCTGTTACTCTGAAACTAAAAAAGTAAATGGTGATTAAATTCTTAACACAATTTATATTAACAACAAGGGGGAAGAAAGAAAGAAATAGGGAAAGAACAGGAAATTCAGAATATTTATATGAGTCAGATATATTCAAGTTATCAAGTAACTAACTGAAATCATCTCAGATTATCTTTGAGAACTTCTGTGGGATGGGTGAGGTCCCAGAGGATTGGAGAAGGACAAACAAAGTATCCGTCTTTACAAAGAGGACCCACGGAATTATACAACAGTCTGCCTAACTTTGAAACCTGTAAAATTACTTGACTAAATTATTTAACAATCAATTTGTTGGCGCCTAGAGGACAACAGGATTTTAAGGATAGCCAGCACTGATTTGTCAAGAGCAAATCATGCCAAACCAACCTAATTTCCTTCTTTGACTATCTTATTGACTTAGTGAATATGGAAGAAATGGTAGATGTGATACATCTTGATTTTAGTAAGGCTTTTGGAACAGTTCTACATAACATTCTCTCAAGCAAACTAGGGAAAATCAGTCTAGATGAAATTACTATAATGTGGGTGCACAACTCGTTGAAAGACCATTTTCATCAAGTAATTATCAAAAGTTCACTGTCAAACTGGAAAGGTGCATCTAGCACAGTGGTTCCCAAACTTGTTCCGCCGCTTGTGGAGGGAAAGCCCCTAGCGGGCCGGGCTGGTTTGTTGATCTACCATGTCCGCAGGTTTGGCCGATTTCAGCTCCCACTAGCCATGGTTCTCTGCTCCAGGCCAATGGGAGCTGCTGGAAGCGGTGGCCAGTACATCCCTCAGCCAGTGCCGCTTCCAGCAGCTCCCATTGGCCTGGAGCAGCGAACCGCGGCCACTGGGAGCCGCGATCAGCTGAACCTGTGGATGCATCAGGTAAACAAACTGGCCCGGCCTGCCAGGGGCTTTCCCTGCACAAGCAGTAGAACAAGTCTGGGAACCTCTGATCTCGAGGGATCCCACAGGGGTTAGTCCCGGGTCTGGTGCTGGTGCTGTTCAGTATTTTCGTTAATGACTTGGATAATGGAGTGGAGAGTTTGATTATAACAGTTGCAGATGACACCAAATTGGGAGGAGTTGCAACTTTGGAGGACAGGATTAGAATTCAAAACAACCTTGAAAAACTGGAGAATTGGTCTGAAATCAGCATGATGAAATTCAGTAAGAACAAGAACAAAGTGTTTCACTTGGCAGGAAAAAAAATCAAATGTACAGCTACAAAATCAGGAATAGCTCGCTATGCAGTAGTGCTACTGAAAAGCATCTGGAGGTTTTAGTGGATCACATATTGAATATGTATCACAAAGTGTAAAACGTGAATGACATTCTGTGGTGTGTTAACAGATGTTATATGTAAGACACGGGAGGTAGTTGTCTTGCTCTGCTCAGCACCAGTGAGGCCTCAACTGGAGTAGTGTGTTAAGTTCTGGGTGCCACACTTTAGGAAAGGTGTGGATAAATTGCATACAGAGTCCAGAGGAGAGCATGAGGAATTTCTTTAAAAAACTAGGCATGTTTAGTCTTGAGAAAAGCATACTGCGGGGGGCATGGGGTCTGATAACAGTCTTCTAATATGTTAAGAACTATTATAAAGAGGTAATCAATTATTCTCCATGCCCACTGAAGGTAGGACAAGAAGTATTCAGTTTAATCTGCCACGAGGAAGATTTAGGTTAGATATTAGGAAAAAAGTTCTAACTATAAAGGGTAGTTAATTCTGGAATAGTTTTCCAAGGGAATTTGTGGAATCTTCATCATTAGAGGTTTTTTTAAGAACAGGTTGTAAAAACACCTGTCACAGATGGTCTAGATTTACTTGGTCGTGCCTTAAACCTACATTTCTAGGATTCTATGGAATGAGTGAGCCTCATGTGAGGCTACTGATCTAAAACTGGCAGTTGGGTTAACATTAGTTGTCAGTGATCAAGCTTGAGTTAGAGATGTGGGTTCAATTAACTAGAACCTAAAAATGAAAATCTCCCATGCCTGCAGAACTAGACCTTCTTTCCCTTCCTGAGCTAATTAATAAGCACTTTTTTCATGTAGATGTAAAAATTACTTTTGGCAATAAACCTAAATGATTTGATACCATTTGATGGGCAAAACCTTAGTTACTTTATATAGGAAATCAGGAGTGTAGTTGGGTGTTTGCAGGACTCACATATAAAATGGACACACTCATATGAGCTCAATTTTGGCACGTGACATATCTGGCATCTAAGGTCAGAGGTAAATAGCAAGGCAACATCACATACCTACTTGTTTTGTGGTCATTATGAGCAAAGTTCCCATCTGGAGAGATTCAGGTGAAGAAAGGCCCAGCTTACTCATTCAGCTAGTTCTTAATAACACAAGTTAAACCAGTGGTCTTGTGCATCAATGAAATATGAGTAGTAGTAATCTAACTAGCTACTGAAATTGCAGTGAAAAGAATAAACCTTATTGATTAGTGTCCACATCAGCTCTGTGCTCCATAGTTGAGACCCCAGGAAAGCTGATATTAAATGTCAATTATCAGGTTTATGTCCAGAAAATGGTCTCTTCTCTTTCTGAACTCCCCATGTTCATCACAACAGGGATGGACAAATCCAGAACCCTAGATTTCTTCCTGACGTGTCCCTTGGTCCTCTCAACAACCATACCACAATCCTTGAAGAACTTCAGTTGCATGTATGATTAAGACAGGGTGAAAGGATTCATTGTTATCGACACCTGACCTTAGATTTAACCTTATATTCTATAACCAATGGGGGAAGGACATACAACCCCCAAAGAAGGTGGCCACCAAAGCACCCTCAGAATACTGGACATTCTAGTACTTACAGGATCTGTGTGGTCCCACCCCAACTGCATGATCTCACTTACATTGTGTATGAGTGGTCATGCTGCATGGAGGATGCAATTTTTAAGAGCCCCCTGCCAGCATGAACTCACACACACTGTGCATTCAAGGTCATGTCATAGTGTGTGTAGAACAGTGTGCTCTTCAAAATGGCATCCTTAGTGCGTGATACTGGACAAAACCATGCTTTGTTTTACATCAGTACTAGACAGGAGACACATCAAATAAAAGCAGGATGGTCTAACTTAAAACCAACAAATGGCCTGCCTACCCCCACAAACTCTTCCAACATGAAGAGTAGTTAAAGTCACCGACCCAAAGTTTCCATGGCATATAGCACAAACTTACATTCTTTCTGTGATTTTATTGTATTGGTAACTCACATTGTGGAAGTGCTGCTCTCAGGTCCATAGTTAAGATTGAATTCAGTTTTATACTTAAAACAGGTATTCAGCCACTATGTTATATATGAAGAATACAGGGTACCCCTCCCCAAAAGTCACTTACTCTTTAACTTTCAAATGTGCCCACTGACCCATATTTCACCCCAGCCCTAACACTTTGACAAGTCTGGAGAATGAAAACAAGAGTGGAGATATTTTGGGAGAGCTTCCCTTACCTGTCAAAATGTGCCTCCTTCAGTGCCTGGGGTGAAAAGTGTGGGGTTAGGCTCATTTTGATGGGCCTACCATATCTGTGAAACCGTGGAATTATACATTAAATTGAGAGAAGTTAAGATGGCAGTGAGGTACATTTTGATGCAGGTCACATTTGTATATTACAGTTGCTGTGTTCACCGAGTCCGATAAAGTAGGATCTCCCTCCTGGAAAAGGTAATGACATGGAAGACTCAGTCTTTGGTGGATTGATAGGGGGTCTCAAGATTACCTGATGGGAAGAGGGAGGTCATAGATATTTGGAGGCTGACTTCAGAAATTTGCATCAGAAGTTTTACTTTTACTTTGCTTATCCAGACCATATAGCCAAACTTCCCTCGTGAAAAGGCCAAAGATCAAGTGCCTTTACAAACCAAGAAGTGAATTTAGTGTAACTTGCTTTATCAAATATTTACTGGAATATTTTGTGTAATTCATGGATAATGCTGTGCAGACTTCTGAGTCCCTTTCTAAAGTGTCTGTTTAATAAATATCTTTATATTTTGGTTTAAGTCAATTCTAACACAATTTTATTTGACCTGTTGAAATGAAGCAAAAAGAGGCATGTTGGATAGGTCTGTAAGTGAGGTACATTAATGATGTGGATTCATGCATAATATAGATTAAATAGAAGTCATTCAACTCTATGCATTTAGGACCCATTTCATCCATTATTGAAATCATTGGAAAGACTCTACTGACTTCAGTGACAACTGGATGATGCCTTTAAAACTTCAGGCTGCACTTAATCTTTTGCCATAGGTAAGAAACAAAAGGCCACTAATTTCCCATCAATCTTTCCTTTGATCTTCACTCATAGTCACACTGTAAACTTGACTTTCTCAACTAAAATTTTCAGTGTATCTCTATGATATTATAACTTTGTTTTGTTTGGTTTGTTTTCAGAAAGAAAACTCTGAATCAGAATAAGATTATTACTCTTTAAGGATATAAATTTGTTGTGTACCTGAATCCTCCATTTCTGGTACAGTTCATGTTCTACCAACTCTCCCTATGCCCTACTACTGGCAAACAGTATGTTAGTGGCACATGTTAGGGGATCATGTTGGATGAGTACTCCCTAATAGGTCCTATTTTCTTCTTGGATGCATGGGAAAATGTTTTTCCTTTCAAGAACATAGCACAGTCACTTTAGGACAATTTAAGAATCAAACAGTCTAAGTAAAAACAAAATTGATTAAGAATAGTCAGAAAAGATCAGATTGAAACAAAAGAAAATGTATTCATTCCATATCTAGTCTTGGTCTCAAGAGTTAAATAAAGTAGTCATATTGAATTAGTTGTAGTAAAGAAACTGAACTGAATTTCGAGAGAGGGATTTATCCTTTTCTCTCCTCTCATCCTTTTGGCCTCTCAGGGTAATATCCTGCTGCAATTATATTTTTGCTGCCCTTACTTGGTTCTTATCATACTATATATCCCTTTCTGCTGCTCTCCCTAACTGATGGTCTACAAGGTTTGTACCTGGACTATTTCAGGAATCTATTCAATATGGTGCTAAAAAGTTTGTTCCCTTTTTTTCTTTTCCTACCTTGCACCTTACATCCCCAAAGAGCCTCTCTCTCTCCTTGGAGACTCTCCTTGGAGTCTCTCCTTGGAGTTCACCTCTTGTATTGGCCTGAACAGACCCAACTGTGGCATTTCAACTAATGTAATCCTAAAATCAGTTCTGTTTTCAAAGATGCAGGGCTTCTATATTTCAGTAATTCATTCTTAAACTAATTCTAGTTTACCTTGAGAATGTATCAAATATGAATTATGGACAGATTAACTCATTACCAAATCAGAAGTATAAATACAATAATATAGTTCTGCTAATTGTTTTTAAGAGGCATAAATTACCTGTCAAGTTTTCATACTAATAATAGAAATATAGTTAATAGAAAAAAAGAGCCATGACTATGCCTCAAGTTTAACTATATTATTTTCCATGGATATGTGTCTGCTTAATGAATGCTTCAACCATCATGAAGATTTCAAGAGACAGAAACATTTCTAAGTGGCATCAAAGGGAAAATATAGTACCTTTGAAATAGATGTTGATAAAATACATATGTGTATGAATAGAACTGCTTGTAACTCCAAACCAAACACAAAACTGGGAAATAAGTGCAGTATTGCATGTCT
Source organism: Lepidochelys olivacea (assembly GCF_965140295.1). Lineage (NCBI taxonomy): Eukaryota > Metazoa > Chordata > Testudines > Cheloniidae > Lepidochelys > Lepidochelys olivacea. The sequence goes on along the minus strand of NC_140411.1, from coordinate 67,280,258 downwards.
AGAGGGAAATAAAAGGATACTTTCTTCTCTTTTGTAGTTCCAAATAAACTAGCATTCAAATAGGCCATTTTTCTCTTAGAGGGTTATATGGTAGTAATGTCATCAAGATGCTAAGAGTCACAGCCAAGGACAATATCCTCTTATTAACACACAATTGTATCTAGTAGAAGAAATGAACTGATTTTAACTGAGTATTCTGATATATTATGGACATTGCATATAAACCAGATGGCTTGTCAGCTTCATTCTTTTTCTGCCTGTTTCCCCTATTCTAAACTAGTTTAGACTGGCATTGTTCCACCAGATTTACACCAAGAATATTGATTTAGAGTCAAATGAAACTTTTAAAAATTATTTTACTTTGAATATTTTAAAATGTTTTTACATTTTTTTTACATAAAATTGAAGGAAATTTGACAAAGAAAAGTAATTTCAAGCCACATAATTGAAACATTTTTTTGGAATTTTTTGTTAGAGTTTTTATTTACACCAAGAATATGGTCCTCAGTGTCCCTCTCTACTCTCCTTATTTTCCATACACTTGACAGTGTCTGTGTTCAAGATTCTGTAAGGCAAGACAGTTAAAATTACTGCAGATATTATAGATTCATAGATTCCAAGATCAGAAGACACAATTGTGATCATCTAGTCTGACCTCATGTATAACACATGCCATAGACATTTCCCAAAATAATTTCTAGCATATACCTTTTAGAAAATACATCCAATCTTCATTATAAAATTGCCATTGATGGGGAATGCACCATGACCTTTGGTAAATTATTCCAAAATTTAACTACCCTCATAGTTAAAAATGTATACCCTATTTCCAGTCTGAATTTGTCTTGCTTCAACTTCCAGCCATTGACTCATGTTATACCAGTGGTGGGCAACCTGCAGCCGATCAGGATAATTTGATTGTGGCCGCAAGACATTTTGCTGACCTTGACCGTCTGAGGGCATGCCCCCCCGCAGCACCTAGTGGCCACAGTTCACCATTCTCAGCCAATGGGAGCTGGGGGAAGCAGGGGCCAGCACATCCCTGAAGTCTGCCGCTTCCCTTACAGGCTGTAAGCAAGTCATTCCTTAACTTTCTCTTTCTTAGGATAAATAAATTGAGCTCCTTGTGCCTGTCACTATAAGGTATGTTTTTGAATCCTTCAATCATTTTCATGGCTCTCCTCTGAACCCTCTCCAATTTATCAACATCCTTTGTGAATTGAGGACACCGGAACTGGACACAGCTCTCCAGGAGTGGTCACAGCAGTGGGAACAACAGAGGTAAAATAATCTCTGTCCTCCTGCTTAAGATGCTCCTGTTTCTGCATTCAACGTTCGCATTAGTTCTTTTGGCCACAGCATTGCACTGGGAGTTCATGTTCAAATGATTATCCACCATGACCCCCAAATCTTTTTCAGGATAGAGTCCCCAGTCCTGTAAGTATGGCTTATATTCTTTGTCCCTAGATGTATACATTTACCATTTAGCTGTATTAAAATATGTATTGTTTGCTTGCACCCAGTTTACCAGGTGATCTAGATTTCTCTGTAACAGGGACTTGTCCTCTTCATTATTTACCACTCCACACATCTGCAACTATTACCAGTGATGATTTTATGCTTTCTTCCAGGCCATTGTTAAAAATGCTAAATAGCATAAGGCCAAGAACTGAATCATGTGGGACCCCAATAGAAACACATTCACACAATGTTGATTTCCTCTTTACAAATACATTTTGAGACCTATGATGAACTACATGTTGTAGATACGTGTTAGGGACTTTTATCTGACAAATAAAGTGCTATGTTTCCTAGTAGCTAAGCTTTGTGGGTCAAAGATTAAGTGTGTGTGTTTCCAATTTTGAGTGATGACAGATAAAATTTATACTTATTTTCCAAAACATTAATTTATTGTATTTCATTTCAACAAATGTGTATTTTTCTGGAAAGAGACACTATATTTCATTAAAGTTGGCAAATAGCTTCTATTTAAATCAATTTATTAAACTCACCAGTCAGTTTTCCAGGAAAAAATAAATTGATTTGCGTGCACAGCACTTCAATTACATCAACTATTTAAAAATGTCAGGCTGGGATTTAATCAAATGGTGTCGTATCGGACTACTGCACCATTTTATGAAGCAGAACCTTCACCTTCCACCCTCCACCTAGCAGACTAGGAAAGAGACAAAACAAAGATAAAAAGTGAAAATAAAATATCTTTCTTACTTGTTTTAAGAAAAAGAGGACTTGTGGCACCTTAGAGAATAACAAATTTATTTGAGCATAAGCTTTTGTGAGTTACAGCTCACTTCGTCGGATGTATTGAGTGGAAAATACAGTGGGGGGATTTTATATACACAGAGAACATGAAACAATGGGTGTTACTATACACACTGAAACAAGAGTGATCAGGTAAAGTGAGCTATTACCAGCAGGGGAGAGAGGGAAAAAATGGAGCAAATGCGGTTGTGTCGTAGAGCTTGTCCTCACCCATAACTATTTCACATTTGGGGACAATGTATACCTTCCAATCAGCGGCACTGCTATGGGTATCCGCATGGCCCCACAGTATGCCAACATTTTTATGGCTGACTTAGAACAACGCTTCCTCAGCTCTTGTCCCCTAATGCCCCTATTCTACTTGCGCTACACTGGTGACATCTTCATCATCTGGACCCATGGAAAAGAAGCCCTTGAGGAATTCCACCATGATTTCAACAATTTCCATCCCACCATCAACCTCAGCCTGGACCAGTCCACACAAGAGATCCACTTCCTGGACACTACAGTGCTAATAAGCGATGGCCACATAAACACTACCCTATACCAGAAACCTACTGATCGCTATACTTACCTACATGCTGCCAGCTTTCATCCAGACCACACCAAATGATCCGTTGTCTATAGACAAGCTCTACAATACAACCGCATTTGCTCCAACCCCTCAGACAGAGACAAACACTGCTATTGGATTCCACATCTTCAGTATTTAAAACTCTAGTTAATATTTGTGACTGAACTGGGATTTTATTCAGTGTGGAATTTCCTGACCTGACGCATTAATTGTTGTGCTGCTTACAGTCACCTTATATACTTTACCTGGCATGATGCTTCACAACAATGAAAAGCCAGCACAGGAAATGTACAGTAATCTGTTTCTTGGGGGAGAAAAGGAAAGAAAGAGAGAAAGAAAGAGAGAAAGAAAGAGAAAAAAATTTAAAACTTTTTTTTATTTAAATAGCTTTTGCACTGGGGAAAAGGATATCAACTAGATTGTACCTTGTGGGCATAGTACAGAGTTGCTCTGCCCTGGAAGGAGCCCCAGCAGGCATTATACTGCACTAAGTGAAAAAGTCTCTCTGTGTTCTCCATCTTGCAGGAGATCATGGCTACTGCACTATCCTCTGGGAGGGCTAAATACAGACTCCTCTCTGCACCTGGGAATTTCTCCAGGCCAGGGCAAAGAAGGAGGGGTCATGGGAGCTCAAGAACAGTGATAATGATCCAGTCTCTGTGCAGGATCAAGACACAGTCTAGCTTGTAAGAAAAATATGTCCTGAATTTCTATCAAATATTGAAAAAGTGGGAGTGACCATGAAAACAGACTGCTAACAATATTGTTTTTGCTAACAATATGTAGATCTGTGGCACATTCAGACTTTAAACATTTTTTTATTTTTTATTATTTTTATTAGTGCTGACTAATTCACCATGGCATTATTCTACTACTTTGCTGATAACTCCATGGAGTTTAGGGTACTCAGCAGTGGAACTATGTAAATAACAGTATTCTTGGTTTGATGGCAATTCCAAAATGTGTGTGTGTGTGTGCATGGGCAGGGAATGTTTCAAATCTACCCAAACATGATTTTTCCCCAGAATGTCAGAGAAGCAAAAAGTTAAGAGAAAATTGATTTAGAGTCAAATGAAACTTTTAAAAATTATATTACTTTGAACATTTTAAAATGTTTTTACATTGGTTTTTTAACATAAAATTGAAGGAAATTTGATAATGAAAAGTAATTTCAAACCACATAATTGAAACTTTTTTTGGATTTTTTGTTAGAGTTTTTATTTTCTACCAAAGTTATTTAACAAAGCTGACATGAATTTTCAAAGAGCTCTGATATTGCCAAATCTGCATTTTTCAAACAAAAAAAGTTTTGAATAAAAATTTCTCCCAGCTTTTCATAGCAGCTCATAGAATCAGCATCTATTTAAGACAGTGAGTGAACAGGAACACTTCTCTAGTTTTGATCTAATACAGAAATTTCTTTTATTCCGGTTTTAGATGTATTGGAGTCACATTGGTGTCAAACCTGAGTATTTTATAGTGAATCAGGCCCCACAACACTGTCGCTACTGGAATCAGTTCCAGAGAGTGGGGTCTGTTCATCCCTGTTCATCCGAACCTAGTGACAGAGGATGTGGAAAAAGCTAATGTACTCAATGCTTTTTTTCCTCTGTCTTCACTAACAAGGTCAGCTCCCAGACTGCTGCGCTGGGCATCACAACATGGGGAATAGATGGCCAGCCCTCTGTGGAGAAAGAGGTGGTTAGGGACTATTTAGAAAAGCTGGACGTGCACAAGTCCATGGGGCCGGACGAGTTGAATCCAAGAGTGCTAAAGGAATTGGCGGCTGTGATTGCAGAGCCATTGGCCATTATCTTTGAAAACTCGTGGCGAACGGGGGAAGTCCCGGATGACTGGAAAAAGGCTAATGTAGTGCCAATCTTTTAAAAAGGAAAGAAGGAGGATCCTGGGAACTACAGGCCAGTCAGCCTCACCTCAGTCCCCGGAAATATCATGGAGCAGGTCCTCAAAGAATCAATCCTGAAGCACTTACATGAGAGGAAAGTGATCAGGAACAGTCAGCATGGATTCACCAAGGGAAGGTCATGCCTGACTAATCTAATCGCCTTCTATGATGAGATTACTGGTTCTGTGGATGAAGAGAAAGCAGTGGATGTATTGTTTCTTGACTTTAGCAAAGCTTTTGACACGGTCTCCCACAGTATTCTTGTCAGCAAGTTAAAGAAGTATGGGCTGGATGAATGCACTATAAGGTGGGTAGAAAGTTGGCTAGATTGTCGGGCTCAACGGGTAGTGATCAATGGCTCCATGTCTAGTTGGCAGCCAGTGTCAAGTGGAGTGCCCCAGGGGTTGGTCCTGGGGCCGGTTTTGTTCAATATCTTCATAAATGATCTGGAGGATGGTGTAGATTGTACTCTCAGCAAATTTGCGGAAGATACTAAATTGGGAGGAGTGGTAGATACGCTGGAGGGCAGGGATAGGATACAGAAGGACCTAGACAAATTGGAGGATTGGGCCAAAAGAAATCCGATGAGGTTCAATAAGGATAAGTGCAGGGTCCTGCACTTAGGACGGAAGAACCCAATGCACAGCTACAGACTAGGGACCGAATGGCTAGGCAGCAGTTCTGCGGAAAAGGACCTAGGGGTGACAGTGGACGAGAAGCTGGATATGAGTCAACAGTGTGCCCTTGTTGCCAAGAAGGCCAATGGCATTTTGGGATGTATAAGTAGGGGCATAGCGAGCAGATTGAGAGACGTGATTGTTCCCCTCTATTCGACATTGGTGAGGCTTCATCTGGAGTACTGTGTCCAGTTTTGGGCCCCACACTACAAGAAGGATGTGGAAAAATTGGAAAACTTCTAGCGGAGGGCAACAAAAATGATTAGGGGACTGGAACACATGACTTATGAGGAGAGGCTGAGGGAACTGGGATTGTTTATTCTGCAGAAGAGAAGAATGAGGGGGGATTTGATAGCTGCTTTCAACTACCTGAGAGGTGGTTCCAGAGAGGATGGTTCTAGACTATTCTCAGTGGTAGAAGAGGACAGGACAAGGAGTAATGGTCTCAAGTTGCAGTGGGGGAGGTTTATGTTGGATATTAGGAAAAAACTTTTTCACTAGGAGGGTGGTGAAACACTGGAATGTGTTACCTAGGGAGGTGGTAGAATCTCCTTCCTTAGAAGTTTTTAAGGTCAGGCTTGATAAAGCCCTGGCTGGGATGATTTAATTAGGGATTTGTCCTGCTTTGAGCAGGGGTTTGGACTAGATGACCTCCTGAGGTCCCTTCCAACCCTGATATTCTATGATTCTATGAGACTACATCATGAACGACACCATCTCACTTCTTACTTAACATGCAGCCAAATCTTGAAAATTCATTTCTATAGGAGTTAGGCACCAAGATCTAGCTTTTGAAAATTCCATTTGTATATATATATATATATATATATATTCCATTTCCATATATATAAACACCCTTAACAGTCTGGCCTCTAGTACTTTGGGATATTTGAAAGTTTTCTGAAGAGAATTTACTGCCAGTCTAACCAGGTGGTCACACCCAAAATATATTACCTGTCTCAAAAGTTCCATTCTCTTTTATAGGCATGAAGCTTCAGTAAATTACCTGTTTGCATCCTATTCTTCCTAGAAACTGGTCTTACATCTGTACTCATACTAATTCTTGACTTTCAAGGAACCATTTCTGATTCACCAAAAATTAAGCTCCTTGTGAATACAAAAGAGTAAGGCAAAGGGACTTATTAAACTTTCAATGTTTCATATATTATTCTGGAGCAGCAATTATGGAACCTGAGTTCATTAATGTTCAGTGCATAGTGAAAGCCCATCTGTTTCTTCAGGTTTTTGCCTGAAGGATAGGAACTAATATGTGTATTCTACAATTTACTAGGTAAATACATTTAGTAAATATTTATCATGGGGCTGTCGGTCATGATGCCATAATTAAAGCTGAATCCATAGTGCAATTATAAGCCTTATTTTACACCTCCATCCCTCAATCTCACTTTTAATAGGAACAGATTATTGATTTTTTTTGGTGGGGTGCAGTCAGTAAATCATAGAATCATAGAACTGGAAGGGACTTCAAGAGGTCATCTAGTCCAGCCCCTTGCACTTGTGGTAGGACTAAGTATTATCTAGATCAGGGATCGGCAACCTTTGGCATGCGGGACGCCAAGGTAAGCCCCCTTGCGGGCCGGGCCAGTTTGTTTACCTGCCGTGTCCGCAGGTTCAGCCGATCGCAGCTCCCACTGGCCGCGGTTCACTGCTCCAGGCAAATGGGGGCTGTAGGAAATGGCGTGGGCCAAGGGATGTGCTGGCTGCTGCTTCCCACAGCCCCCATTAGCCTGGAGCAGTGAACCGTGGCCAGTGAGAGCTGAGATCGGCCGAACCTGCAGATGCTACAGGTAAACAAAGTGGCCTGGCCTACCAGGGGGCTCACCCTGGTGGGCACCATGCCAAAGGTTGCTGATCCCGGATCTAGACAATTCCTGACATGGTTTGTCTAACCTGCTCTTAAAAATCTCCAATGACAGAGATTCCACAAACTCCCTACGTAATGTATTCCAGGGTTTAACCACCCTGACAGTTAGGAATCTTTTCCTAATGTCCAACCTAAACCTCCCTTGCTGCAATTTAGGCCCATTGCTTCTTGTTCTACCCTCAGAGGTTAAGAAAAACATTTTTTCTTCCTCCTCCTTGGAACAACCTTTTACATACTTGAAAACTGTTATCATGTCCCTTCTCAGTCTTCTCTTTTGCAGACTAAACATACCCATTTTTTTCAATATTCCCTCATAGGTCATATTTTTTGTTTCTCTTCTCTGGAGTCTCTCCAATTTGTCCACATCCTTCCTGAAATGTGGCACCCAGAACAGGACACAATACTCCAGTTGAGGCCTAATCAGAGCAGAGAGGAAGAATTACTTCTCGTGTCTTGCTTACAACATTCCTGCTAATACCTCCCAGAAGGCAGTTCACTTTTTTTGTAACAGCGTTACACTGTTGACTCCTATTTAGCTTGTGGTCCACTATGATCCCCAAATCCCTTTCCATAGTACTCCTTCCTAGGCAGTCATTTCCCATTTTGTATGTGTGCAACCGATTGTTCCTTCCTAAATGGAGTACTTTACATTTGTCCTTGTTGAATTTCATCCTATTTACTTCAGACCATTTCTCTAGTTTGTCCAGATCATTTTGAATTTTAATCCTATCCTCCAAAGCACTTGCAACCCCTCCCAGTTTGGTATCATCCACAAACCTTATAAGTGTACTCTCTATGCCATTATCTAAATAATTGAACAGAACAGAACTGACAACTGATCCCTGTGGGACCCCACTCGTTATGCCCTTCCAGCATGACAGTGAACCACTGATAACTACTCTCTGGGAACAGTTTTCCAACCAGTTTTGCACTGACCTTATAGTATCTCAATCTAGGTTGCATTTCCCTAGTTTGTTTATGATTGGAGATTGTTTAAAATATAGCAATGCATAAGTCTGGGAAATGACAATCCCTCACAAATGATCCATTTTCAAACTTTCTTTCGCCACTTCTGCCTTCCTATCAGGAAAAAAAATATATTAAATTCACCCAGTCTACATTCAAAACTCACCAAGTTACGCCTGTGCAGAGACTCTTAATCTTACAAATATTAGGAGCTTTTGATTACATTTGCTTTTGAAATAAAGTAGTTATTAACAACTTGTGTATTTACCACTGGTTCAGTGGGAAATTAATTGATTTGGCAGCTTCTGTTAGCCTGAGAAATAACCTGAGCTCTGATCATATATATGGAAGTTGCCAAACTTTTAAGGACAGCTCTGTACAGCCCCACAGAGGAGAGAACATGAAGCAACCATAGAAACAAGTCGGGGGGAGGGGAGGGAGAGAGCTAAAATGGGCATAAAGGCAAAAAAAGAAAGTGCAGGGGGCAAAGAAGAGAACAGATTGGGGAAGAATGAAGACAGAATGCAGGGAGATGAGTAGACGTGTGGGAGAAGCGGAAGAGAAATAGGGAGAACAACAAAAAATGACAATGGCTTTAACATATTTGCCATTAAAGAAAAGCAAATTAAAGGGAGGTTTGGGAGAGAAAATGTTTCTGGGGAGTTTACTGGTTGTAGTAGAAACCAAGATGTTGTACAATTGAGAGGAAATGAGAGAAACGATGGTGCATCATGAGAGATGTAGTCTCAATTCTAACTTTTCCTGCAGCTAAGTCTTGAAAATTCTTGATTAGGCTATATTTGAAAAAAAAAAATAGATTAACTTTTAGTTTAACTCTCACCCTCCACCCCAAACCGAAGGAAATTCTCATACAAGATTATTCATTAAGCTGAATTTAAGGCTGCAATACAGACCAGTAATTTAAGGGTAACCCCCCCACCCATCCTTACAGGGACATTGTGGCTTTTTGAAAAAGAAAGAAAGAAAAGAAAGAACTGGAAAATCATTGTGTAGGTAAAATGTAAAAGAAACTCAGATATGCCAAAAAAATGATTCAGCCATCTAAACAACTTTAATTCTGTCCTTGTAATAATACCACTCTCCATTCTATCTTTTAATTCTTTCCTAGGAAGGATTTGTTTTTGCAAATCCTAATTTACACAATTAAAGATTTATAGATCAAGCATCTGTATTATAAAAGGTGTTATTTTGAGATTTTGTGATTTTTTTTCTCAAGATATGTGAAAATCACAAGCTATGACTGTGGACTTATTAAATGTTGAAAAATCACTGTATTGGTCTTGTAGGTACATCCCTGACATTCTCCCATCTTCATCTTTTTTCCTAAGGCTTTAAGAAGTCTGCAGTTTATGGAAGCAGAAAAATCAAATGTGGGAAAGAGATTGCACTTGTACAACTTGTATAGATTTGTATGTTTGATGTCAATTGTAAGGGACTTGCTTAGACACCAAATTAACCTTAGCTCTTTTTGCTAAATTTATAATCTGGGCCTATAAATTTTCTTAGTTGTGCAAGCCCTGTATTTACAGATACTTTTATCACTGGAGACACGTCCATTATGTTGACATTTAGATACCACTTTAATAAACACAACAGAAAGGTCTCAGATAGTTGTAGACATGGGCCCAATTCTGTCTTTATCTTAAGAGGTGCAACTCCTATAGATTAAGGAGAGTTGTACCCGATAGAGGTACCATGAATTAGGAATAACCATAAAGTCTTAGGCCCCAATTAAATAAAGCATTTACACACATGCTTAACTATAAACATATGCTTAAGTCCCAATTAAGTCAATGGGCCTAAACCACATGCTGCTTTGAGAAAAAGGCCAGATAACTGAATCTGGAAGAAAACAAAGAATTTCTCAAATCAGGATTTTGTGAAGTATGTTTTTTTTTTTTTTCCCTGTGTGGATTATATATGGTTGTAGAGAAGGCTGTTTGTGTGAGTAAGGCATTGTCATGTTTGTGGCCACTGCTTTGATAAAACTCTTTGATTTGGATAAGTAATGCTTGGTTTGAGTTTCTTTCTCTCCCCACATCCCCAATCTCAGGGAATCACCGAAGGGCAGAGTTCAGGGTATTTGCATGTCTTATTGTACATTTCTATACTCTCAGATATATAGGGTGACTCTTTAGTCTAACATTAATACTAAATGTCCTTTGTTTCTAATCCTTGGTTTTGTTTTATAAATAAAATTTTCTTAAGTGTTTTTTTTTAACCATTAAGTTACTGCTCTTTATTATTATTCTTCATCTGTATTTCCATAGCACTTATGGTCCCTAGTTATAAAGCAGGATCCCGTTGTGCTAGGTGCTATACAAACACAGAGCTTGCAATCTAAGTGTAACTCCAAGGAGCTTGCAATCTAAGTATAAGTCAAGAGTCAACACCTGGACACAGGCAGACAGGTGGGGGAGTACAAAGAAACACAGACAGTATTGGTCAGCATGATAGGCAGTGGTCTCTGCAGGCTAGCACCCTAACCATTGTCAAGTTTTCTGTAGATATATCATGAAAAAAGGGGTTTTAGGAGGGATTTGTGGATGGATGATGAGGTGGCTTTGCAGATGCTTACAAGGAGCATCTCCCAACAGGGTAGGGCAGCACAAAGGTGTTTGTTTGAAAATTTAGCAAGGCATCATGGGCCAATTGGAAGTGAGCATAGAGAGCTTGATGGTGAGTGAGGAAATAATAGATATGGCAGGGACTGATTGTGAACGGTCTTGAAAAGCGAATACAAGCCAGATTATGTTGATATGATAAAGAAGGAGGAGCCAGCAGTCTGTTTTATTCATCTTTACTTCAGTTTAACAAACATTTTGTCTGGAAATTATACTTTTTTTTAACATATGAACCCCTAGGCTTGTGGAGGCAGATTTAAAACAAAACAAAACAAACAAAAATCCTGAGAAGTAACTAAACAAATAAATCATCATTTGGGCCTGAAATTACCCATTTTGATTATGCAACTCATTTATTTATTTTTTTCTGTGCAAATGATGTGCCCTCATTTTTTTGTAGTTATGTTTAAGGAGCATGTTTGAAATGTTTTGTCCAAATTGACTACAAATATAGCAGTGACATTTGAAAGCAGAGGCTGTTTATACATACAGATGCCTGTTTAAAAAATGAAAAATAAACTACAATGCATTCATTCGAAAAGTGAGAAAGCTGGTCAGACTTCCAGTTTAGCTCATATCGTCATGCAAATCCCTTAAACATGCCAATTTTAAAAAGTCAGCACTCATCATACAAGGGTATGTTTTATAGGTAGTCTAATGCCTGCATTCAGAACACTGCAAGAGATGTGCTACTTGCAGATATTTGAATGAAACTCACAACAGTGATAGCTATCAACAAGTGCCTGCTACAGATCAAAACAAATTTAAATCCTAGTACAAAGCAGGCTGCGTACCTACTCATTACTAAGTACTGGGTAATGGCAATCAATGTCTACTGTAGGCTATTTCCTCCCTCCTCCCCATAAAATTAATTTTAAAACTCTTGAACCTCCTAGTGATTGTGTTCTTGATTCTGCTGGGGTTACATGATTATTTTAGTCAAGTAGATCTTAAAACATGGATGTTATTTCAGTCAAAAAATTAAAACTCTTACAGATATTAGATCTTGTTATTCAAGGAAATGTTTTGGATATTTTAGCTTCACAGTGCCCTTTCAAATATCACACTTAGTTTGAGAAAAGACCTATCAAGGAGTTGTTCTAACGTACCATTGTTTTTGCATAAATGGACTAATAAATTTTCTCCACTGACAAAGTAGGCTTTTTGTGTTGGCCTGTGCTTTAAACTAGAACTATAGCCCCCTGGCCCACTCCATGGCCAAAAGTAAAAAACTGACTGTATAGCCCATAGAATTACTTTGCTAGCTATCTTACTAATCCAGCCAGTCGTATCAAATAATATGTTTCTTTTCTGAATTAATCCATTTCATTCTTGTATTTTATCAGTGTTAAATCCTATGAATTTAGGATGTGTTGAAGCATATGATATGTGTTTCCTAATATACGTAGAATAAGTTTTGCTGAAATGCAAGAAGCCTACTGGCCTTGTAAGATCCGGTAAGATCCGCTATATAGCTAAAAGTATAATCAGTTAAGAGTAAGTCAGCATAAAAGCTGGTAACCTTTGGCACAGATAAGAATGGTCCCTGAACTTTGGGAAACCGGTTGGTAACCCCAGGGTATACCACAACTTGGAAGTCAGCAAGAGAGACTAGGTTGGCAGTTTTGGGAGTGAAATAATCCTTATTTATATAGAGGGAGTAAGTCTCATAATCCACTAACATATAGGACAGTGGTCTCCAAAGTGGGGTGAGCGCAAGACCATCCCTGGGGGTGCGCGGCCGGAGGAGCGCCGCCGAAGGAGCACTGCTGGCACCCTTGATTGTCTGGAGGCACACCGGCGGCAGCTCTTCTTTTTTTTTTTTTTTTTTGCATTTCCCTAGAGCTGGCCCTGGGGGTGTGTGAACCAAAAAGTTTGGAGACCACTGCTATAGGATAAGGATACCTATACATTTCTTAGGGTCCAGAAATAAGATTTGTGTATAGTAGGTTGGGCCTGAATTACATAGTGTCAGGATCCTATAAAATATCTTGTTTCAGAGTAGCAGCCGTGTTCGTCTGTGTTCGCAAAAAGAAAAGGAGGACTTGTGGCACCTTAGAGACTAACCAATTTATCTGAGCATAAGCTTTTGTGAGCTACAGCTCACTTCATCGGATGCATATTGTGGAAAATACATTGGGGAGATTTATATACATAGAGAACATGAAACAATGGTTACACTCTGTAAGGAGAGTGATCACATAAGATGAGCTATTACCAGCAGGAGAGCAGGGGGGAGGGGGGGAGGGGGAACCTTTTGTAGTGATAATCAAGGTGGGCCATTTCCAGCAGTTAACAAGAGTGTCTGAGGAACAGTGGGTGGTGGGGGGCAAATAAACATGGGGAAATAGTTTTACTTTGTGTAATGACCCATCCACTCCCAGTCTTTATTCAAGCCTAAGTTAATTGTATCCAGTTTGCAAATTAATTCCAATTCAGCAGTCTCTCGTTGGAGTCAGTTTTTGAAGTTATTTTGTTGAAGAATAGCCACTTTTAGGTCTCTAATCGAGTGACCAAAGAGATTGAAGTGTTCTCCGACTGGTTTTTGAACGTTATAATTCTTGACGTCTGATTTGTGTCCATTTATTCTTTTACGTAGATACTGTCCAGTTTGACCAATGTACATGCAGAGGGGCATTGCTGGCCCATGATGGCATATATACCAGTCGGAGAACACTTCAATCTCTCTGGTCACTCGATTAGAGACCAAAAAGTGGCAATTCTTCAACAAAAAAAACTTCAAAAACAGACTCCAACGAGAGACTGTTGAATTGGAATTAATTTGCAAACTGGATACAATTAACTTAGGCTTGAATAGAGACTGGGAGTGGATGGGTCATTATACAAAGTAAAACTATTTCCCCATGTTTATCCCCCCCCCCCGTTCCTCCCACGCTCTTGTCAACTGCTGGAAATGGCCCACCTTGATTATCACTACAAAAGGTTCCCCCCTCCCCACTGCTCTCCTGCTGGTAGTAGCTCACCTTACCTGACCACTGTCATTAGAGTGTGTATGGTAACACCCATTGTTTCATGTTCTCTGTGTATATAAATCTCCCCACTGTATTTTCCACTGAATGCATCCGATGAAGTGAACTGTAGCTCACAAAAGCTTATGCTCAAATAAATATGTTAGTCTCTACGGTGCCACAAGTACTCCTTTTCTTTTTATAAAATACCTTGTACGGAAGAAGTTGAGAGCGCTCTTTTAGCTCCTTAAGCTTTTTTTTTATTAGCTCTCTTTTCGCTTTCTTCTAGTGTTCTTTTAGTCTTTAGCTCTTTCTTTTCTTTGTTCTCCTATATTCTATAGTCTATCTTTTTATCTACCTATCATTCTATCCTCTATCATGCTATCAGATCATCTTGTGTAGTGTAATATAACTACTCAAGATTCCTAACTATTTGGGGAAGCCAGAACCATTGTGTTATTGTATGCCAGGAGTAAGGCTGGTCCTTCACCTCCTATTACCGGGTCCTCAAGGAAGGGTGAGAGGATGTTAGGTTAAGGTAGTTATAATTTAAATGTTACCAACAGGAGTTTGGGGATTCTTTTACTGTTTTGCAGTTATAAGTTTCATAGCATTTATTATTCTTTTGTTAATCTCAATAAAGTTGTTATCAGTTTGGTATTGTCCTCAGTGTAAGTGTTGTTGCCAGGCACCCCGAGAGTCCTCTCCCGATATAGAACTCTCTGAGTTCTCGTACCCTGTAGTCTGAATTGGACAATAACCTATAAATTTTCTGGTTGGATGTGATCAGTGGTGAGCCATAACTGACTCATCAAATTCAGGTCAACTTGAAAGCAGTTGCCACAAAATCTACTTAGGGTATGGCCCAGAATTCAGCAAACTGATAAAACGTCACAGATACAGGAGAAGGAATTGGATGGCATTTCCATGTGGCCAGAGAACTGTTCAGTGGGGCATAAAGAAATACAACAAAACCTTAATTATGTGGAAATCCCTTGCTGATCAAAACTGGTTTGTGTTCCAGGACTTCATTCAGTTTCAGTCAGTAGAGATTCATGTAAGTGAGCTTTGTATAATGGAGATAAACTGGCTTCCTGCAGACTTTTCAGCATAGATGGGCTCAGAAGGAATAAAGCCTTTCCATGAAGGGCACTAATCAAGAGTGTTGGCAGAAGTGTTTTCTATGGATGAAGTGCCTTAATCTTGAGTCTTGTCTTCTTCAAGAAATTGATCAGCATAGGTATTCTGGAGTAAGGTATTCTGCAATAGCTATTCCAGAATAGCTCCCAGTGTGGCTACTCTATTTCAGAATATAAGTGACTTTATTCTGGATCAATTACTCTCACAAAATGAGTGCTTTTGAGACAGTGGCTATGATTGTGAACACCAATCAGCAGACTGCAAAGTCTTTCAAAGTTGGAAGAAGCTGAATACAGAATTCAGTCTGTTGAGCCAGCTTCTCCAGTTATCTGATCTTTGCAGGTGTCCCCCCAAGACTCTTGAATGATTGAAACTGGTTTTTTTTTCACCAAAACCATGGCAAATTAACAGAAAGATTGAAACACTGAAGGATGAAGTGTCAGTTTACAATCTGCACTGATTCAGAGGCAGCATTGCCTCAGGATCATATCAGAGACCGAGATGCAATTTAGGGAGTCAGAATTCCTTGACTTCCTCACCTAATCCTCTTTTACTATGAGGAAAGAGAAAGTTACTTCACCCTGTCTATGGAACATCCTACCCCCCACCTCACTTCCGGTGTACCCAGCCAACCACCCAGTCAAGACTTATCCTATGCTGTGTCCGTCTCTGATTCCTCTTCACCCACTTGCTCACTCAGTGGACTATAAGGCAGGTAGCCAGCATCCCACAGAGGTGTAGTCACAGTGTTTGCAAAGCTAAGCAAGGGAATAAAACAGAAAACTTTCCCGCGCTTTGCTTTGCTGATTAAAAACATGACAATCAAGTCCTTAGATCAGATATATGTGCATCCCGTTTCTTCTGAACTGGGCTTTGGCCCATTAGCAAATAGGTTAACATGTCACCAATCCTCTGTTCCATAAATTATTTTCGTTCAATAAAACAGTTCTGTTCCCACCATTCACTATATCTTTTTTGATTTAGTTGTGCAGGTGGCGCTTTTTGTGATTCAAGACATCCTCTTCAAAGACTTGACTGTCTGCCCTCAGAAAGTCCCTCACAGGGTGGTTCCTCAGTGCTCCTCTGGAGGAAATCTATTAATCCTGAGTCAAACAAGTTTTAGCATCTAATAAATGAACACTGAATCAGCCAACAGACCAGCTAACAAGCCAGCTAGCAGGGCTAACACTCAACACACAGAAAACTATTCTGCAATTTCTTTTAAAGTTTTTCAAATCTCGGATCCTCAGTGCCCTCATCTATGAGTTTTACCACCAATTACTTCCTACATAAAAGCCATGCATATCTAACTCAACATAACAGCACTTACCATACAAATGAAAATATCTCTATTTCAATTCTTCCCTAAGAACAGACATAAACAGTCATTCTAACTCCAGGAAGCTGACCTGTCTTCAAAGAAATTGTACATTGTTACAGATCCATGCAAGGTACAATTAAGGAGAAGAGGAATAAGAGTTGCTCATTCTTGAGAGCAAAACCCAGAGTGTGGCATTACCTGATCTTTTTTTTGAAGACAGTGTTGCATTGATAAAAGCAAAATAAATATATTTCTCATCTCTATATATACACAATACTGGTAGGAAGATGCTCTATAAAATAAAGAGGTTAAAAGGCTTAAAAAAAGTTAGCCATATGTTGGACGAAAAAGATGCAATGCATTTCGCTATCAAATTCTGTCAATACGTTTAAGGAATTTATTAGGCTGTGATACACGTGGAACAAGATACAGAACAAGAATACATTTTTGAAATAAGGCTGCAGCTTTATTGATTTTTAAATAGCTAATTAGAATCAAAAGATTAAATCAACCCTGAAAGTGCCCAGCTGATACCTGTTCAGTGCAGGCTCTATTATTGGATCACACACAAAGGATGACAAGGTGTTTTTCTAGAACATATTAGATAGCATGGTCTAATGGAGATGTTCTAAAACTATAGTGTCAACAAAGCAGTTAGTTGTTGGAGCCCATCTAGATAATGTATGGTAAAGTACAACTTGTCTTGTCAAAATTAAAGTTTTAAAACATGTTTGTGAGAACATGTAGCTAACTGGTTCTAGAAAACCACCTTTCTACCCTAGTCAAGACCTATCCCAATGTGTGAACTCCTTCAACCATGAAAGAGGAGGCTATCCAGGTGCAGCTCCTGTCCTTCACTCAAATTTCCCTGTTGAGTTCCTTATGGAAATCTTAGATGAAAAAATGAAGGATGTACAAATCCTTAGACCCATAATCCCTACCCTGCTTAATGCACCAACCTCTCGAGTGGACACAGCAATTGGCAACTGGCATGTCCACTTGCCACATGGCCCTTGCAAACTTCAGCATCCATGCTGGACTTCTGCCAAAGTTGCATCATGAACATTTAATATGAAACTTCTGAAAACCAGACCTCCTGATTGCCTGAGGGGATGTCAAAAACCCAACGCTGCACAAGCCAATTTAACACTTTGGGAAATATGCCTCCTTGACCCCACAAAGCAAAATTCCTCAGCAGTCCAGGAAGTCTGGCACCAAACTAAAGCATCCAAACACAAACTACAAAGAAGGAGGACGGTTAGAAGCAATCCAGATCCCTGAATCCCTACAAGTAGCAGGAAGTATCACTGCTTGAAGACTAACTGAGGCTTCTGTCACCATCGTGACAGAAGCAGCTCGAAGGGCTGCAGTTGGAGGACAACTGCACTAGAACATACACTGTAGAAGTAAGCTTGCATTGGCAGTGAGAGGAACTGGATCACCTCCTATGTCTTTTATCAGCTCTAATTTCTGTGATTTCATGAAGGATCAATAAGTAAAAGACTTACCCCATCGCATGTATGTTAAAGACAACACCCTGCTGTTGAAAACTGTGGACTATTTCAAATTAATAGGATGGGGTGGGGGAAAGTTAGGTGGAGTTTGATGAAATACCAGCATTTACACACACAAAATTGCCTTTGGTCAGTAATGCTATACAAAATGTATTATTACCATTACTAAAAAGGTAGTTCTACAGGAAAATAAAGAACCACCAGGAAGATGGTGGAGTGGGAGAAGCTGAGGAAGAAACAGACAAAGCCAGTAGAAGGAGACACCCTTTCTCCCCCCTCTTCCCATGACCAGACATACTGGGAGAAGGGTCCTGTGAGCATTTAAGAGTGAATGGGACAGATCCTCTCTTGGAAAATCATTATAACTCCACTGATGTCAGTGTGCACACAAGATAATCTCCAACAGTTGTCTGGCGTTTACATACAGTGATGGGTAACTTAAAAACACAATAAACAACAGCCAAGCAAGGGGGAAAGGGCACCAGCAGAATGCACACCTCCAAAGACCACAAAGGAATCTGGTGCCAGACAGGAAGCCTCCATCCACTCACACACAGAGCTAAGATTATATCTGAAAAGGAGGAGAGGAGTTGCCTCATCTGCTATGGCCAAGTTGACGTCCCACGCCAGTTAGTCAGATGGATATTATTATTTATGCATCTATCCAGTGGTGATGGCTAGATCCATACTGAAGTAGATAATGTTCTGGTATCATTAAATACTAAGCAAATATTTGCATAAGTAATCCGATTATTCAACGTGCCTGGTCCATCCAAAACACGTTAAAGAGGTAGTTCATACTGGATGGAACTACCAACTGAAGGATTCCTTGAAATTTCACAAAGTTTTGCCTCTGACATGGATTACAGAGAGACTAGAGAAGTATATGAAGAAGAAATATTAAGAAATAATACTAAAGATAAGAAGGGGGTGAGGATAACGAATAGTGATGAGATTGAAAAAAGGCTTCTTCAATATGCTACTTGGGCTTTCTCTGAAACATGTGATTGGTAATCTGCATAATCTGTAAAAGCTAGATCACAGCATTTAAGCAGAACTGCATTTCCCATGAGGAACACTGGTAGATATACTGACTCAGGGATATAGAATACCACCCTTTGCTCTCAGTATGCAGGCTGAAAGCATTTGCTACTGCATCTCTTTGTGTAGTGCATCTATCACCTCCATCTTAGTTTTGCAAACTGGTACAGATTAGGGGAGGGGGCATAAAGCTGTTTCATCCCTGCCCCTCTCCACCTTTTTCAGGCCCTGATACCCGAGGGGGAACAGGGAGGGAGCAGTTCTTCAGCCATTCTCTCTGGTCTTTATGTGGGCTGTGAGGGAATGAAAGCACCCTCTGCCTTTATTTCATACCCACATATGGACCAAGCAGAATCTGGCCCTAAATAACTACAAGCAATATGCATATAGCACAAGGATGCATAGTAATACATAAATATTTTAACTTCTCTTTACAGTTAGCAACCTAACATCCAGATATTTTCAAAGGAGAGACACATGTTCAACATTTCTCCTTGGTGTTTTGTTTCTTTCTTTCTTTCTTTGCACGGAGAAAGTATGGTAAACCACCACCCGTATAAAATTACTTAATCATTCTTAATTAGCATTCCTTGTCAGCCTCACTCTTTTGAGGTGTAAAATATAGCAGATATATATTCTAAATTGGAAGGTTCCAGAATCCTCTCTAAAGTGAAGTTACTTGCACTAAGAAAGGCCCTTTTGTATGTCAAAGATGGCACCAACGCCAAAGGCTAGATCTACACTAGCACACATACTCGGCTACTTGACCATGTACATGCTCACACATGTTGCCCATACCGTCACTGAGTGTCAGAAATGAAAGTGGGATGGTACAGACTGGTACAGCATAGCGGTCACCACTACCGGCCCGTACGCAGCCGATGTTAAAGCCTCGCTTTGGCAGTGCTTTAACATCACTGCCTCTTTTGCCCTCCCCCTGTCGCTTGGGGCTCTGGCCACCCGTTTTAAATTGCCACCCTTTTAAATCACCCCAGGCGGCGCAGGCCAGGCAGCGCAGATGGGCCAGCTGTGGGAGGCTGACCCCCAGCCCTGCCCCTTCTGCCCGATGCCAGGCCCCCATACGGGTAAGTTGTCTCTGTTACTTTCACCCTTGCTGAGTGTCCACATATACTGTGTGGGGCAGGGTGTGGCACTATGTA
The DNA here is from genome assembly GCF_965140295.1 of Lepidochelys olivacea. Taxonomy (NCBI): domain Eukaryota; kingdom Metazoa; phylum Chordata; order Testudines; family Cheloniidae; genus Lepidochelys; species Lepidochelys olivacea. The sequence goes on along the minus strand of NC_140411.1, from coordinate 67,260,177 downwards.
CATATACCTGTGTTGACACTGCCCTTTTGTTACGCAACATTAGTGCTACCATTTCAGAGGCGGTATCCTGGGTTTCTGTGTAACTTGCAGACTGAGAGAATGCAGAATTGTAGAACACCTCTTTTTTCCAGATCTGCATTGTGATATATTACCTTGGAAATAAGGAATAATTTCTTTAACATATAGAAAGTTTTCTTTCATGAGACAGCATTTGTGCTGTGCAGTTTGCAGAAAATAAGCAGTGGAACTATAACCTCAAAACTGCCCAGCTAAAGCATGTGCTTAATTTTACATATTGTGTGTGAAATTAAATGCATACTTAATTCTTTCCAGGACCAGTGCCTAAAATGTAAGATCACTGGAGTAAAGATAGTTTCTTTATAAGTATTTGTACAGTGCTTAGCATAATGAGGCCGCAGCCTTGACTCATATCTCAGAATGCCAGAGTCATAAATATTCAGATTTGTGTGGAATATTGGTAAATTTGGATCTACAATTAAGGGCATTCAGTGCTTGGTAGTAAGGTTGGTTTCACTCAAGTGATGTGAACAGATTTTCCAACAGATTTTTAAATATTTCCACTCATTTTGTGATTTAACTTAAAAGCAAAGTCTAACAGTGTATAACTGTGGGAGTCTCTTTTGGCTTTCAGTGAGAGCTGAAATAAATGACAGCCCATGATGATTTATGCCCTTATTTTCAACGCTATGTTCACAAGTGGTCTATTCAAATTGACAGACAATGCTAACTACAGTGACAACAATATTCCAGGTTTCAGAATAACAGCCGTGTTAGTCTGTATTCGCAAAAAGAAAAGGAGTACTTGTGGCACCTTAGAGACTAACCAATTTATTTGAGCATAAGCTTTCGTGAGCTACAGCTCACTTCATCGGATGCATATTCCAGCGAGTGGAGATGAAAACAACAAACATCTAATATAGCATTGCTTTATCCACAGAACTGGTGTATTGCTGTCAACAGCAGGGCATGCTTCCTTATAGTGTTTTGTCAAAATCTTTGCACCGGGGAAAATATTTACAATGAAATTTTGTTTGTTGAAATTTCCCGGGTTTTAAGTCTGTGAAAAGTTTTGGAACTGTAGAAAACTGTACAACATATCAACATGGTTATAAGGTTTGGAAGTTTTAGATAATTCTGAAATGTGTAGAATATGATGTTTCAGTGAACTAGTGGCTCTAACTTGATCTAAAATTCTAGCAAATGGTTTTGATATTTTTCTCCCCCCTGAAGGATGGACATTTTTTTTTCTGTTTTTCACTTTGGGTCTGATCCTAAGCCCATCAAAGTCAAAGGAAATTTCTTTCCTTTGAATTCACTGAGCTTTAAATCAGGACCATAATAAACAGGAGGCCAAAGTGTGATATCCTTACTCACAGCAAACAGTATCTTACACCTTGAATACTCTTATTGAAATCAATGGGACTACTTATTTAGTAGCACACTGAGTGCAAGTGTACACAATGGCCCAAAGTTACTACAGATCTCCTGGATGACAGCTAACATTTTCAACAGTGTCCATTTTCTTTTATCAGGGCTAATATCTGTCCACTGATGATGATGACGGCACTAAATGTATTTGCATTATATTAGCATCTAGAACAGACGTCTCAAACACGCGGCCTGCATGGGACCCACAGAATTATTTCCTGCAGCCCGCCATAGCTCCCCTACCCCCCAAGCACACCACATTCCCGCTCTTCCACCTACCTCCCAGCACTTCCCATTGGCAAACAGCTGTTTGGCAGCACTTAGGACTTTCCAGGAGGGAGGGAGGAGGGGCTGGGATGCAGCGTGCTCAGGGGAGGAGGAGGAGAAGAGGCGGGGCCGGGGCGGGGATTGGGGGAAGCAGTTGGAATACGGGAAGGGAGGGGGAACAGTTGGGGCAGGGACTTTGGGGAAGGGGTTGGAATGGGGGTGGGGAATAGGTGGGAAGAGGCAGGGGTGGGGCCTCATAGAAAGGGTGGAGTGGGGGCAGGACCGGGGTTAGAGCAGGGGGCTTTTGTATCTTTGTTTGAAAAGGTGTCTGTGATGCTCCCCTTGGGCCAATTCACTAGTCCTCATGTGGCCCTCGTGGCGATTTGTGTTTGAGATCCCTGATCTAGAAGCACCAACTGAGATCTGGGGCCTCATTGTGCTATGTGTGCTACAAACATATAGTATAAGATAGTACTTGGCCTGAAATGTTTATAATGTAAATGGACAAGAAAGACGAAGGAAAGAATTGATGTTAGTGGCATTGTTTATAATTATGCTGATCTACATTTGTATTGACTTGAGGAGGTGCACATGACAATTTCAATCAGAGACACTAGAGATGGAAAAGACTACTCAGGTTATCAAGTCCATTTAATGCACCATAATGCCTATGTTGACCAATTTACACCAGCAGAGAATCCAGCTGTTTAGTATTAATTTTCTTGGCCAATCTAATAATATTAAAAGACTCAAGAGATGGTGATTCAACCACTTGCCTTCAGAGGCTAATCAACAAGTGAATAGGTCTCAAATATGAGATTCCCAAATGTTCAGACTAGATTTTTCTCTGCTCACTTTCGTTCCATTTACCTTTGGATCGTCACAAAGAAAGCCTTTAGCATGTATTGCAAAATTCTTGTGCACTCATCATATCACCCTCATAAAAATAAATAGATGTTGCTACCTTCCAACCAAGGACAGATGAAACAAGCAGCCCATAAACTCTTAACATTTCTTTCTGCTCCTTCTCCCACCATACAAACAAAAATCCAGTCTTATCTGGGTTGAATCTCAGCCAGCTGTTTGTCATCCAAGCCAGCCGGTGGGTAGGTTAATCATCTGCATTAGGTCTGATGAAACAGAGTTAAAATGTTGGGTGTGTTACCTGCATTCCAGAGGCACAGCAGCCCACACCATTTCACTATTTCTGCTAGCAGCCTGATATATAAACAGTGGTCCATGCTCCCTGGGAGGGTCTTACCCCGGCCCAGCTCCAGCTTCTAGCCTGGCCCAGGGGTGGGGCCTCAGGGGAAAGAGGAAAAGCAGGGAGTTTGTGGGAAGAGGAGGGCCAGAGGGTGGGGTCTTAGGGGAAGAGGAGGAGCAGGGTGGGGCCACAGGGGCGGCAGGGCTCCTGCGTGTGTCCAGTTTTTGCCTTTTGAAAAGGTGGTCACCCTACCCATACAAACACTGCCCTTTGGCAGTCCCCTACCTCCAGATGTGCTTGTGAGACATCCCAGGGCATCTTTTTAAAGGCTGATGTCTTTTTAAGTCCTTTGGAGTCCGACTAGCTACAATTCTGAATATCTCTGATTAAAATAAGTTTCATTTGAAGACATATGTAATAGAAAACAATGACACATACATGTTTGCTGATTTGTGAAAATAATAAAGAAGAGATGTCAGTTTTAATCACCTTTCTCCTGCTTTTTTAAAGAAAGAATATGGATGTGTAGTTCACCACATGATTTCTTCATTTATCCAACATTTTTTTTAACTGATAACCTGTTTAAACACCTCTAATTATCCTGTTTACTTTGACTAATGATATCTAAGAAGTCTATTATAGTATGTGCTTTTCTGCACCTTTAAATGAAGCTTTAATGAGCATGGACTTTCCATTGTGTGTAGATAAGGCTTATAAATGTGAGCCAGTATAAAAAGTATTTGCGCATTTTGCATTATCTTGCATGAAAACACATTGCAAATTTTACATTAAATCCTCACTACTAAGCAATTTGAAACTGCACAGGGGTTCATTATTTTTCTTATTAGCTAAATTTCCATATGAGTATCATGCTGATAAATATCATCAACTATGCCATAAATTTCACTTAAATTAATACAAACAATAATGCTTTATTAGTATGTACAATGGAGCACATCTTAAATAATCATTTGATTCAAAGGACTCTATTTTCTCATCTCTTCTAATTTACCGTATGCATGTCCAGGAATATGCCAATATCTTCTAGTATATGCAGCTCATCAGAGACAAACTCAGCCCATGTTCTGCCCTTCCACTGTTTAAAAGGCATAGACACAGCCTAACATTTGGAGACAGAATGTTCAGGAATCAAATATCTAGCCTAACAGAAATTCCAAATATGTCATTGGAGAAAAACACCCATGGAGGGAAAACATGCAGATTTTCCCTTTTATGTCCATGGACCAAATCTAATGCATTTTCAACATGTGTCATTCATTCCTAATGATCTAATCCTCTTCCTGGTGTAGGATAGTTCTGGGTGGCCTGGAGTGGGGTTTGGGTGGAGATGAAATAAACATCGCTTCATACAGAAATAAAATGGAAGCTGCTAAGGCTGGTAAGATTCCCAGACTTCAGATGCTTCCAGAGTTCAAAATGGAGAAACAAACAGATTCCATAGTGTATCTTGTACCTGATTTATGTATTTAAGGAGTACCTCTTAACCCATGATATCACCTGGTGTCCTAATTACACCTCACAGACTTACACATATCCAAATATTTTTTTAAACCTCTATTGTATAAGGAATTCCTTCGCGTAGCATAGGGGAATATAGCTGGGGTGGCTGCATCCTGAGCGCCCCCTCGTGGCCAGAGGATGCTGTGCAGCACCCGGCCTCTGTTTCTCTCTCTTTTCTTTTAAGAACTCACCCATTTCAAAAATACGTTCAAAAAATTTCCAGAAAGGATCACATTTATTTAGTCTTCTGAGTACATACAGGCCCCAACACCAGTTCAACAGCTCTCTCTATCCCTCGATGGGGGCTGCCGGCTGTCTTTCCCAGAACTGGGCACAGTTCAAAGTCTATTGCGGAGCTAATTTTGCTCACAGCAGCAGCAGCAGCTTTTCTTCTCCTGCTTCTTCTTGCCAGCTACAGCTTCTCAGGCTTCTGTTTCCTGAAGCGTCCCAGAAACAGGGTACTACGAGGGCTGGTCAGCTTAGTGGTTAGTGAACCTTTCTTAGCAGCCCCTTGCTTCCCTGACAAAGGTGTCTGACTCCTAACCTTAGGCCAGGAACCTTATGGCCTCCGCTTGCATCTGGGCCGCAGCCCTTAAGGAGGTGGGATAGAGGGACCCAGGCCATCTCTCTCTACTGGGTCCCAGCCCAGGGCCCTGTATGAAACAACACCAGCCGGGTCCTCCAAGTGGACAGTCTAAGTCCACTTCCCTGAGCTATTTCCTACCTATGTCAGCTTGGGACATGGTCCCTGTAGTCCAAACAGTCTGTAGCGTATCACCTGGAGTAGCACCCCTCTTGTGGACTTTTTTCAGCATCCTGCCATAGCCTGAGTCCTGCAGGGGGTGAGGGTGGGGGTGGGGGGGTCACATATAAGGTTGGAGGTAGCCTAGCTACACAATGTCTTGACAGTCAAATAGTACAGTTCACTGGCTGCTGGGTGTTCCCCAGCCTCCTCAACAGTCTCTCATTCAGGGATATAGTGCTGCTGTCCCAGCTGTCAGGCTTGTAGAGACGGTCCCCTCATGGCGACAGGGAGAGCAACCTCCTGCTTCTTTCCCAGTCAACTGTGAACTGAGCCCATTTCTCTCCTTTCTTCCCCTTCCAGGCCTGACACTGGCTGCAGGTCTAGCTAGGCCCATACACTTTTTCTCTGCCCTATCAAAATCTCCCAGTTTACTCCAGCACCTACTGCCCTTCATAGGGAATGTCCTAATCCCACTCAGATGGGTCTCAACCTGTAATCAGGGTTGGCTTAACGCCAGGCTCTGCAGATCATGGGGCAAGTCACCTTGTTAGCAGCCCTGAATCACGTCCTAACTTTGTATGACTGTCACTACAACTCTCCAGAAGCCATTTGGATGGACTTCAGTTGAACACGTTTGAAGCTAGTTTTAGATCGGGAGTGTGAAGCCGAAATAGACAAGTTCTAGTATGGTGATTACAAAGGCCATAAGTCTACAAATTGATTGTGTTTAATTCAGGACATTGTTTCCTGCACATCTGACAAAATCAGAACCTGAAATAATTTTTAAAAGCTGGACTATTGGAAAAAGTGCCGAGGGGATCGGTGCAGGCAACACTGGACACATTTCTATGCAGCTTGGTTTTTCAATCTTGGATTTCAATAATCAGGTACAAAGCCAGTGTTTCATCCATCTTTTTACTCATCCAAGACCCTGTAATGGGGTGGCACCCACCACTTGCAAGTGCCCCTTTCTGGTCAGGTGAGTCTGCAGTCTTTCAGTTTACGGTGACCCCTGTCAGTCGTTTTGTCAGGCATTTTTTCAGTGACTCAGCCCTCTGGCCGAGTCACACACACTGTCTGTATATGAATCAGAACAGATCCGTTCCAGTTTACACAGTCCACAAGGGGCCTGTCTCTGTACTCCTCAGTTGCTGTCTCTTTAGCCCTCCACAGGCTCAGTCTTTAAGCAGGCCCAGGCCTGGTATGGGGCTGTATGCCCACGGCTTCCTCCCTGAATACACTATTTTCCTGTGACCCTCCTGTGGCTCAGTCCTTACTCAGTCCCAGCAGCCAGCCAGGAACTTCTTCATTGCTCTCCAGGTCCCTGCTGGCAACTGTCTTAGGCTACATCTACACTACAGCCGGGATCGATGCCCTGAGATCAATCCACCAGTGGTAGATTTAGCGAGTCTAGTGAAGACCCACCAATCGACAGCAGATAGCTCTCCAGTCAACTCCTGAACTCTACCCCAGATGAGAAGAGTAAGGTAAGTCAACAGGAGAGTTTCTCCCATTGACACACCTGATGTAGACTCCATGGTAACTTGATCTTAGGTACGTCAACTCCAGCTATGTTATTCACGTAGCTGGATTTGCGTAGCATAGGTCGACCGACCGACCGACCGACCGACCGACCGACCGACCGACCGTCCGTCCGTCCGTCCGTCCGTCCGTCCGTCTGCCTGCCTGCCCTCTCCCTTACAGCTCCAGGCAGTAACTGACTAGTGCTCTGTTTTGCAGCTCCTTGTATATAGATCTACTGGGCTCTGATTGGCCACTCCTGTACCCCTCTAATTGGCTACCTCCCCTGTGGCCACTCTAGGACACTTGGAGGTCTTCTCTTCTGTTCCTCTTTGGGACAGGGTGTGGCAGGACACTGAGATCTCCAGCAGGGGGCCTCTGGCCTTAGTCCACCCCATCGTAGACCCTTCACTTCCCACCCACCCCGCACTCATCTGTATACTAGCTGAGTGACTGACAATAATCATAGTAACCCACACTGGTGAACACTATTGCAAAAGATACATTCCAAAACAACACACTCCACTGCACACAATTTTCTCCCCCTGGAGAGAGAGAACAAACATGTGACATTGCTTAATGCACCACTGGAAGGCACTCAGATATTACCATGATAAGTGCAGTATAAGAACCTCTATAGAATAAGATAGAACAATTTAGTAGAATGTATCCAGAACAGACTCATTGGATGGTTAGTACAGCAAAAGTCCATATGGAGGTGATACATGAGTTGTCGAATAACAGAATTGTAAATGTCTTTGGATAGATATGTTGTCTTAAAATGCCTTGTTTTTAACATTACATGATAAGAAGAACTACTGTTTGCAAATTTGGATAATTTATCTATGTTCTAATTTACCATTCAGTTCATGAAGCATCAAAGTTACAAAAGCAAGACCCTTAGAAAAGCTGCTTAGTAGAACAATTAGCTTTTGTACTGAACATTAAGGGCAAACATGAGCCCAGAATAGAACAGTAATAGATGAACCAGAAAAACAGAATACAGCTGCCAGAAAAATGAGACAGTACAATTGTTTAAAATACTGGCCATTTTCCCCGGATGCATGCAACTACACTGGCCTCAGGCCACCCAAGATAAACTGTGCAATTTTTGTTTATTTCTTCGATGGGATATTAGAAGTGTGCTTAAAAGAATTTCTGGACTTTAAACAGCAAGGGTCCTCAATTATTTCTTCATTACATTTGTAAGGAACTTCTCTAGGGTAGAAATGTAAAATTTATTTTGTTCTAAGAAAGCTAGCCCAGCAAGTGACAATTTCCAGGGCTCCAGATGCAGTGCCTCAAAAGGAGAGGAAAATCAGATGGATTAAAAAAGCCATTGTTGCCTCACAACATTTTGTAAATTTTGTAAACATTTTGCACTCAATATTTCAGTATTAAAATCCAGTTGCAGGATTCTGAAAAAAATAAATATTGAAATTATTGGGCATAGGGAGAATGAATTATTTTTTTTAGGGCTGCCGATTAATCACAGTTATTAATTAACTCAAAAATTAATCTCAATTAAAACAATTATGATTATTCACAGTTTTAATCACACTGTTAAACAATAGACTACCAATAGAAATTTATTAAATATTTTGGATGTTTTTCTACATTTTCAAATATATTGATTTCAGTTACAACACAGAATGTAAAGTGTATGGTGCTCACTTTATATTATTTTTATTACAAATATTTGCACTGTAAAAATGATAAACAAAAGACATAGTATTTTTCAGTTCACCTCATACAAGTACTGTAGTGCAGTCTCTTTATTGTGAAAGCGCAACTTACAAATGTAGAGGGTTTTTGTTACATAATTGCACTCAAAAACAAAACAATGTAAAACTTTAGAGTCTACAAGTCCACAATGTCCTACTTCTTATTGAGCCAATCACTTACAGAAAGAAGTTTCTTTACATTTACAGGAGATAATGCTGTCCGCTTCTTATTTACAATGTCACCTGAAGGTTAAAACAGACGTTCGCATGGCACTTCTGTAGCTGGCATTGCAAGGTATTTACATGCCAGATATGCTAAACATTTGTATGCCCCTTCATGCTTCGGCCACCATTCCAGAAGACATGCTTCCATCCTGATGATGCTCGTTAAAAAAAATAATGTGTTAATTAAATTTGTGACTGAACTCCTTGGGGGAGAATTGTATGTCTCCCGCTCTGTGATTTACCCATATTCTGCCATATATTTCATGTTATAGCAATATTGGATGATGACCTAGCATGTTGCTCCTTTTAATAACACTTTCACTGCAGATTTGACAAAACACAAAAAAGGTACCAATGTGAGATTTCTAAAGATAGTTACAGCACTCTACCCAAGATTTAAGAATCTGAAGTGCCATCCAAAATCTGATCAGGGCGTCACGTGGAGCATGTTTTCAGAAGTCTTAAAAGAGTAACACTTCTATGCGGAAACTACAGAACCTGAACCACCAAAAAAGAAAACCACCTTCCGTTGATGGCATCTGACTCTAGTGATGAAAATGAATATGCATTGGTCTGCACTGCTTTGGATCGTTATTGAGAAGAACCCATTATCATCATGGACATGTCCTCTGGAATGGTGGCTGAAGCATGAAGAGACATACAAATCTTTAGTTCATCTGGCATGTAAATATCTTGCAACGCCGGCTACAACAGTGCCATGCGAACATCTGTTCTCGCTTTCAGGTGACATTGTAAACAAGAAACAAGTTTTATTTACAGCCCTGTCATAAATATAAAGGGAAGGGTAACCACCTTTCTGTATACAGTGCTATAAAATCCCTCCTGGCCAGAGGCAAAATCCTTTCACCTGTAAAGGGTTAAGAAGCTAAGGTAACCTCGCTGGCATCTGACCCAAAATGACCAATGAGGGGACAAGATACTTTCAGATCTGGAGTGGCGGACAAAGGGTTTGGTCTGTCTGTGTGATACCTTTGCTGGGAACAGATTGTTTAATGGCTTTTAAAATTTTGCTGTGCTGTAACCTGATACAGTACTTGTATTAAGTATTGTACTGACTCCCTCTAAGCAAAACCTTAAGTTACAAAAAGACACAAAAACAGGAATACACATTCCCTCGAGCACAGCAAAATTTTACAAGCCATTAAACAAAAGAAAATCTAATGCATTTTCTAGCTAGATTACTTACTAACTTTACAGGAGTTGGAAGGCTTGCATCCTTGATCTGTTCCCGGCAAAGGTATCACACAGACAGACCAAACCCTTTGTCCCCTCTCCAGATTTGAAAGTATCTTGTCCCCTCATTGGTCATTTTGGGTCAGGTGCCAGCGAGGTTACCTTAGCTTCTTAACCTTTTACAGGTGAAAGGATTTTACCTCTGGCCAGGAGGGATTTTATAGCACTGTATACAGAAAGGTGGTTACCCTTCCCTTTATATTTATGACAGGGCTGTAAATAAAACTGAAAATTCATATGCAAATGCTAATATGAAACTTCAGTCTTGAGTTTACTAGATGTCAAAGATACAGACAGGAAAAATGCATTTCAGAACATGAAATTTTGCTAAGACAGGATTTTCAAGCAGAAGGAAGTTTTTAACATAGATGCGTTTATGGTCCCACACTGCTAGTACCTCTTTCTACTACAAATGGTGTCATAAATAGCCATTTATCAAGAAACCCTCTTGGTACATTTATCCTATTCAGCTGCAATTTCCTCAGACCTATCCCTAGAACAGACTGAATTTAGCCAGGTGTGACAGTCTAGTAATGAAAAATCCTTCAGCATCCCAGAATTGACCTCAGAGTAATAAACTATCAGAAGTTTTTTGAAATTGGGCATATATGATCTTGGCAAAATCACAGATTTTGAGATGAATATCTGAATGATCCATTTGAATTTGATGCATATGGTTTCTTAATATCAGTAAACATTAAATATTACTAATACAACCAATAATACTACTTAGTAAATAATTACACCTCTTTAACATTCTGAATTCTGTGCAAACAGTATCTAATATAATCTCACATTTGGGAAATAAAAAATGTATAGACACCCTATTATGCAAAAGGAGAAACTGAAACACTCGTATGTTAAGTAATTTGCCTAAGGACATAGATTGAGCCAGTAATAAATCTGGAATTACAAATCAAAGTTACTAGCCGCTAGCCCTATACTCATACCACTGAGCCTCACTGACTCTCTTGCAGGTCTTGAGGCACACCAAGGTATATTTTATGTTCATTAAAAGTATTTGATGAGTATTTAGTAGTGATTGGATAACTGTAGCAAAGTTGCATTTATCTTACCAGATGAATACAGTTGTCATCTTAATATCCAGAAACAGACCCACTAGACAGACCTAACCAGATCCCTAAGCTGTAAACCTGCATCATGAATAGTGCTGCACTTCCTCAAATATAAGTATCAATATAATCATTGACAACTGTTCAAGTTGCTTCCCTAAACTTGCATCTGGACTGTTCATCAGTCAGTTAGCCCTCATCTAAATCCAAACTCAGGCGCACAGCTTATCCAGTCTATGGCTGCAGTCAGCTCACCAGAAATGGTGACAGAATAAAATACTATTGCACCCTACAAGAGGTATTCCTTAGGGAAAATGAGCACTTGCCCAAAACTACCTTCTGGGATCTCTCATAAAGGAAGGATGGGAGACATGCAAGAGCAATCCCACCCAATTCATGATGCAGGTTTACAGTATAGAGATCTCATTAGGTCTGTCTAGCGGGTCCGTTCCTGGATGTTAAGATGACAACCATATTCATCTGGTAAGATAAATGCAACTTTGCTGGACAGTTATTGACCAATGCCAAAACTGCTGCTTCTGTACCACCTCCCCCCTTCCCTCCTGCCACTAAAAGGAAATAGATTTTAAGGTATTATCACAGCCAACTGATCTTTGTACATCACCAAGGCCACTGAGATTCATGTAGCGTTCATTCCATAGCCATATCTAAAAACAGACCAAAAGCAAGGGTGGGAGGGGAAGGAAAATCTGAAGAATTAATAACATGAGCGCCATTTCACCAAAACCATGTCAATACACTTTCTTTGGGAATCTTACTAGGAAAATATGACTATATACAAACTCTCAGGTCCATATTACAGGCTCTGTAAGTTGCTAAAGGAGCAATCAAACTAATATACTGAAGCAATGACAAGTCTTCTTACTAGTGTTGGAGAACTGGGAGGCACTGATTGAAGAAAAACAAATATGGTACCTTTTTTTTAGAAATAAAATTAACTCTAGCAATATTGTCTATCTTTAATAAAATAATGGAACAAATATTGAAAGCAATAAATCACTAAAGCCTAGATTTAAATCTTTCCTGGCTTAGTGGTAGTACATAGCTGAGCAGATCAGGGACAGAAATGTGACAATTCCATTCTTGGTCCCTTTCAGTAAGGGGAAGTTGTCTGCTGTTGGTCCACAATAGAAACAGATAGTGTCTTCCTTTACGCTGTTGTGGCCAGAATATTGGTAGGGCAGAGCCAAGGTTCCACCCATACATTCCCTACTTCTGCCCACACAACTGAGTGGAAAAAGTAGCAGCGTCCCCTCAAAACCAGCACTACCCTTCCTCACTGTGAATCACAATATGGAGAGCCTATGTGGGGGAGTGAAATATGATCTATCCTTGGGGCAACAGTTTTAGGAAGAAATCACTGGAGACACAGAGAGCTGTAAACCTTGAAAGCAGCCATTTATTGCCACACACTGAACTAACTAAAAACCAGCTAAACTTGGCTGGGCTATCCCCTAATAATCTAACTCAGTTGCCATAGCAACATAAGATTAGTACGACAACCAAATACACAACATATTCCTCCCCCCTTAATAAGAACAACCCCTAAATAAAACAAACACTAAACTAGAGAAGGAGGGTACACTGCCTAGGTTCCCGACTAAACCCTGGGGATTATTTTGCCCCATAACCGTGGGTTCACCCTAGGTAAAGATCCAGCCATTGAGGAGGCCTTTTGTCTCTAGGTGGATTACAGCGGACTTCTGGTGTTGTTGCATGCGAAAGTGTCTTGGGCGAAGGCCTGACAATGGGCTCAGGGTTCATAGGGCGAATGAGTAAGGATGTGGTATCAGCTTGTGCCGGGCAGAGGGGTATCTGCCAACGGCAGTAATGGAGGGGAAAAGTCAGGAACAGGTGACTCTTGATTCGGTGTCTCGCTGGAAGTGGTGAAGTCAGGCAACTCAACTGAAGATGTGTCCTGAGGACTGGTATGACCTGGCAGCAGCTGATCTACATGTCACCACCTCGTGAGATCCTCTGCAGTCTGGACTGTGTAGGGAACAGGACCTGTCTGAGTGATGACAGTGGCAGGGACCCATTTAGCTCCAGAAGTATAATTCTGAGCCAAAACCAGCTGTCACGGGCTAAAGGTTCGGTCTTTTGCTCTGGGTGCATGCCTGATAGCTTGATCTTGCTGCTGATGTTGCACAATTTGTCGGGGTTCAGAAGGTTTCAGCAGATCAAATCAAGTGCACAGCTGTTGTCCCATCATTAGAAAGGCTGGGGATGCCTCGCTCGTAGCATGAGATGTGTTTCTGTAGGATAGTAAGAAGGTGTCCAGATGCTTTTGAATGGATAATTGTCCCCTTGCCGATATCAAAGCTTGTTTCATTGTCTGCACAAATCTTTCAGCTAATCTGTTGGTGGATGGATGATTTGATACTGAAGTGATGTGGTGTATCCCATTTGCCTTTATAAAATTTTGAAACTCCTTAGAGACGAACTGCAGTCATTGTCACTCACAAGTTGTTCTGGCAGACCGAAATGACTAAAGAGTCCTCATAGTTTTTGGATAGTACTCTCTGCAATAGTGGAATGCATTATAGAGACTACTGGCCATTTCGAAAGGGCATCTACCACCACCAAGAACATGCTTCCTTCAAGGGGGCCAGCAAAGTCAACGTGAATACGTTGCCATGGGTTTTCAGGCCAGTCCCATGGGTGCAGGGATGCCCACTGGGTGCTCTTGCCTTCTCTTCAATAGCACTGTCCAATCCAGGCCACCAAAAATAGCTTCATGCAATTTCCTTCATGTGCACTATTCCACAGTGACCGGAATGTAGCTGTTCTAACCTCTCTGATCTCAGTGGTGGTGGGATAATGACACGTCTCCCCCACAACAAACAACCAGATTGGATTGATAACTCCGTCCTCCTGGACATGTAGGTAACAAGGTTGGGTGAGACTGGAGAGGTTCGTCGAGATGTTCCATGCATCACCAGGTCCATAACTGGGGACTATACTGTGTCAACTCAAGTTGCCTTCTTTACCTGAGTAACGGTGATGGATGTATTCTCTATCTGTTCAAAGTAAAATATTTCCTTCTGGGCAATATCTTGACGTTTGACTGGCAAAGACAGCCTTGAGAGACTATCTGCATTGCTGTGCAGAGTGGATTTCTGATATTTGATTTCATATGTGTGTGTGGAAAGCAACAATGCCCAATCTTGCATACGACTAGCAGCTAAAGGGGGGAATGCCTTTGTGGGGTCCAAAAACTGAAGTCAGAGGTCGATGGTCTGTGAGAAGAGTAATCTTCTGTCTGAACAGGTACTGATGAAACTTCTGAATTCTGAAAACGATTCCCAATGCCTCATGTTCAATTTTGGTATAGTTAGTTTCTGCTTTGCTTAGAGTGTGTGAAGCAAAAGCAATATGTCTCTCTTCTCCCGAAGGCATAATTTGTGACACGACGGCTCCCACTCCATAAGGGGATGCATCGCAGGCCAACTGTAGGGGCAAGGATGGATCAAAGTGCGCCAGAACTTCAGAATTTAGCAATGCATCCTTAGCTTTGTTAAATGCAACATTGCAGGCTTCAGTCCACTTCCAGGCCTTGTTCTGCCCAAGGAGTTCGTGAAATGGTTTTAGCAGTGTGGCTAACTGTGAGATGAACTTACTGAACTTTTGTCCCCCAGCCAGGCCTGCGAAGAGGTCATCGATGCGGGGACGCGGGTATTGCGCTGCACACAACACTGGGTTGACAGTGACTTTAAAATCACCACAAATCCAGAGGAAGCCATCTTTCTTCACTATTGGAACAACAGGAGTTGCCCATGGGCTATGGGTAACTGATATTAGGACTCCATTTGTGACCAGGTGCTCCAGGTCCACTTCAACCTTTGGCCTGATGGCATGTGCCACAGTTCTGGCTTTCAGATATTTTGGTTGACTGTCAGGTTTAATGTTCAATGTCACAGTGATTCCCTTCATACTTCCCAGTTCCTCTCCAAAAACAGCAGCATGTTTGCTTAGTATAACGGGCCGACTGGTTTCTTCTTTAGTCATTCGGTGAACTTCTGCCCAGTTCAGCTGGATCTTCCTAAGCCACGACCTACCCATTAAGGCTGGGTAATTACCTCTCACCACAAACAGTGGCAATTTAGCAGCCTGTCCATTGAGCTCCACCTTAACATCAGTGGTGCCCAACTTGGGCACAGCTTCTCCTGTATATGTCTTCAGAACTGTTTTTGTTGCTTTAAGTGGAAGATGCTGTAGCTTTTCTTCATACACAGTCTCCTAGACCAGCGAGATGGCTGCACCGGTGTCCAGTTCCATGCATATAGGTTTGCCGTCCAACAACAGGGTTGCCCAGTATTCATGTGAGCCCACTGCCAAAGACAAAACGTGGAGTGGCACTTCTTCTTGTGATGAGGTGTCTCCTTGTTCATCCTGGGTCTGCTCTAGGGTATGCAGATTTCCCTTTTTGGTCGGCCAGACCACAGGCCTCTTTTTCCTTTGTTTACAGGCACACTCAATGTGTCCCTTTTTGCGACAGTGTTGACACACCAGGTCCTTACACCAGCATTCCGATGCATGGTGACCCGGCTTACTACAGTGGTAACATTCCTGTTTCCCCACAGTTTTGTGGGTAGGTTCTTGTGACACCTTATGCACCCTAGAGGATGCACCGATGGATTGCGCCTCCTTTGTTGCCGGTTCCATAGAGACCGCAATGTCAACGGCCGTCTGTAAGGTAAGCTGAGCCTCTGTCAATAGGTGCTTCTGTATGCTTCACTGTGCAGGCCACTGTCACGTAGGGAATCATTTAGTATCTCCTTAAATTCACAGTGTTCTGCAAGCTTTCTCATAGTTGCTACAAATTGTACAACTGTTTTGTCTTCTTTCTGGTCTCTTTTGTGGAACCTATATCTTTCAGCAATTACCAATGGTTTTGGAGAAAAATGGGACCCCAGGATTTCCACAATGTCACTGTAAAATTTAGTCTCTAGCTTAACAGGGTGTAGTATGCTGAGTAGCAGGGAGTAGGTCTTAGCCCCTACAACACTTAAGAATATTGGCACCTTCTTCTCTTCTGTAATGTCATTTACAATAACAAAAAGCTCAAAAAGCTCAAAACGCCCAGTATATACATGCCATTGCAGTATAGTCTCCTCAAAAGGTCCCAGTGGCCCTGTAAGTGTAGCCATGATTTTAGTTTCAGTTTGCAAGTCAGTGCAAACAAGCCAGTTCTCACCCCATTCCAGCAGCAAAAAGGGTGGGTTTTTTTTGTACCTTAACTTCTACTTCCTTCTGTTGCTGGGGCAGCATAGACATCCCATCCTCGTTGCCACATTGTTTTATCCTTGGGGCAACAGTTTTAGGAAGAAATCACTGGAGACACAGAGAGCTGTAAACCTTGAAAGCAGCCATTTATTTCCACACACTGAACTAACCAAAACCCAGCCAAAACTGGCTGGGCTATCCCCTAATAATCTAACTCAGTTGCCATAGCAACACAAGATTATATTACCATGACAACCAAATACACAACAAAATATACCTTACAGTCCCCCCTCCCCTCCACGTGTCTCAGCCTGGTGGGAGGAGGCTGAGGGGCTGCCCTTAAGTATCTATTTCTGTACTATGATCAACAATAAGCTTGGATATATAAAAAAAAATCCCAAACATCTCATTAGTTTTTAGTAGATAAAGAAAATATCCCATACTTAACTTTCAGGAAAACATAAATTATAATGTAACACAAAATCCTGCTTATAATAAATTATCTTAGATACGAACACTGTCAATTGTTTGGATTGAAAACTGTCTGAAGGGTTTCCAGTACAGTGTGATGATATATAGTCTGTATTATTTGGTGGTGGAAAAAAGGGTGTATCTAATGTAAGGTGCTGCCAGGATCAATATTAGGAAATATTAGAAAGTGTCTTATTTCACATCTTCAGTAATGTGTTGGAAGTGGAAGAAAGTAGCACATTAATGAAATTCACAGGTGGAAGCTTGTTGGGAGGTGTTGCAGAAACAGTGAGTGAAGAGAAATGATGCAAAGGGAGCTTTGGGAATGGATGGGAAATAACAAGCTGGGAAAATGAAAGCTAATACATCTAAAACAGCTGGTGTAATGCACTGAAGCTCCATAGGAGTCATTGGGCCAGCAACAGTTTAAGCTAGCAATGAATATGGGCCAATGCACAGAAACAGAAACATACAGTGCATATACTGGACAGCAATAATACTCAATGAGTTCTGGGTTGGTAGTGAGCAAGAAATTAGATATAAGTTTATTATGAGACATGTGAACAAACAGCCCAACACATTTTTGGGCTACAAAAAGGAACTATGACTCAGACCAGGAAGTCAATATTCTTTTCTGTGGTTCTGATCCAGCACCCACTGAAATCAATCAGAATAATTCCATTGACTAAAATGGACACTGCATCAGGTGTTATGACTCACCTGCAGGGTGGCATCCTCTCACCACACCTTTTAAACAGGGAACAGATGAAAAGGGAAATGTGTGTGGTTTGATATGATACACTTTGTACTCTTGCACTTTTAACACAGATTTAAGGATTACTCTTAATTTTATAAATTGTATAATCTGGATGAATGTATTTATTTTGAATTCCAGTCAACACAATATATGGAGTATTTCAATAAAAGCATATCAAATATCTGGGCCTGATCTGATGTAATTTTACAGCTCCATAGCAAATCCACTTTAACAAGGATGCATAAACTTAGAGTCAGAGGAACAGCTGGGATATGCCTTTAGCATCCATTGGACATGCTTCTCTCCAGAGGGATCCAGGACTAACCTATTGCATTCCTTCTTATGGTTGTCTCTTGGCTCCACTGTGTTTTCTGTGATGGTTTTTCCAATGCTTCTGCATGTTAATTGTGCATATACTGTTTCTCTTTTCCTTTGTTTTTGAAATTATATGGATACTTGAAATTGTAGAGTTGTTTCACCTTGCAGATTTATTCGCCATTTATATATTTCTGCTTGAATGTTCCTTGTAATTGCTTCATGCAGTTTAATTTTCCTTTTCTAGGTAACAAGCACACGTTAAATGAGGGTAAACTATTAATGAAAGGCTGCATAAAGTATATTTAATTTTGAATCTTCTCTGTACTTCTGCACAGGCAATGTATAGCAACATTAGTTTTACAGCTGTACAGAGAGAGCTAAATTATGCATGTCTCACCTCGTGACTGAGAGTGCACAGGCACAGAGCCATTGGCCATTATCTTTGAAAACTCATGGTGATCGGGAGAGGTCTCAGACAATTGGAATAAGGCAAATATAGTGCCCACCTTTAAAAAAGGGAAGAAGGAGAACCCAGGGAACTACAGACCAGTCAGCCTCACCTCAGTCCCTGGAAAAATCATGGAGCAGGTCCTCAAGGAAACCATTTTGAAGCACTTGGAGGAGAGGAAGGTGATCAGGAAGTCAACATGGATTCACCAAGGACAAGTCATGCCTGACCAATGTGATTACCTTCTATGATGAGATAACTGGCTCTGTGGATATGGGGAAAGCAGTGGATGTGATATATCTTGAGTTTAGCAAAGCTTTCGATCCGGTCTCCCATAGTATCCTTGCCAGCAAGTTAAAAAAGTAAGGATTGGATGAATGGACTATAAGTTGGAAAGAAAGCTGTCTAGATTGTCGGGCTCAACGGCGAGTGATCAATGGCTCGATGTCTAGTTGGCAGCTGGTATCAAGCGCAGTGCCCCAAGGGTCGGTCCTCGGGCCGGTTTTGTTCAACATCTTCATTAATGATCTTGATGATGGGATGGAGAGCACCCTCAGCAAGTTCGCAGATGACACTAAGCTGGGGGGAGAGGTATATACACTGGAGGGTAGGGATAGGATACAGAGGGACCTAGACAAATTGTAGGATTGGGCCAAAAGAAATCTAATGAGGTTCAACAAGGACAAGTCCAGAGTCCTGCACTTAGGATGGAACAATCCCATGAACTGCTACAAGCTGGGGACTGACTGACTAAGCAGCAGTTCTGCAGAAAAGAACCTGGAGATTACAGTGGAGGAGAAGCTGGTTATGAGTCAACAGTGTGCCCTTGTTGCCAAGAAGGCTAACGGCATATTGGGCTGCATTAGTAGGAGATCGCCAGCAGATCGAGGGAAGTGATTATTCCCCTTTAATTGGCACTGCTGAGGCGACATCTGGAGTATTTCGTCTAGTTTTGGGCCCCCCACTACAGAAAGGATGTGACAAATTGGAGAGAGTCTAGCAGAGGGCAAGAAAAATGATCAGGGGTTTGGGACACATGACTTATGAGGAGAGGCTGACAGAACTGGGCTTATTTAGTCTGCAGAAGTGAAGAGTGAGGGGGGATTTGATAGCAGCCTTCAACTACCTGAAGTGGTGTTCCAAAGAGGATGGAGCTAGGCTGTTCTCAGTGGTGGCAGATGACAGAACAAGGAGCAATGATCTCAAGTTGCAGTGGGGGAGGTCTAGGTTGGATATTAGAAAACACTCTTTCACTAGGAGGGTGGTGAAGCCTTGGACTAGGTTACCTAGGGAGGTGGTGGAATCTCCATTCTTAGAGGTTTTTAAGGCCCGGCTTGACAAAGCCCTGGCTGGGATGATTTAGTTGGGGTTGGTCCTGCTTTGAGCAGGGGATTGGACTAGATGACCTCCTGAGATCTCTTCCAACCCTAATCTTCTATGATTCTATGATTCTATTCCTTTCTACTTCACTCATGAGTGGACTAAAATGAGCCCCTGAAGGACAAGGGTTGGAGGGATGCTAGCATTGGCAGGAGGTCCAAATGCAGAAAAGGCAAATTAAGCTCAAGACACACATTCTCCTGTACACAGGCTGGCTGCATTGGGTGGGGTGCTGGAAATGCCTGGGGAAAGATTCAGAAAAGGGTAAGATGTCTAATTGACTTTTTAAGTCCCTAAATCCTAGAGTCAGGGCCTCCTGGGATTCACATACCCCCCGCTCAGCTGTGGTCAAACCCTGTAGGCACCCAGACTCACTTGATAGTTAAATTTTTGCAGTAAAAGTTCTCTTGGTGACTATGTTTCTACCTTTGTGCATGCATACTGCAACCTTTCCCTAAGCATCCAGACACCTATGACCCCAGATGAGATATGAATTGGGGGAAGATAGGCATTCCTCTGTCTAATTTGCTTGCAGGGCCTGATCCTATGAAGAGGGCTCAGAGCTTGCTTACCAGAATGGGGACCCCTGAACGAGCTCAGAGAAAATGGCTCGTGGGGATGGAGAGGAAGAGGACCCCCTTCATAATTTTTAGCCCCATGTTATAGCACTCACCTGAGAGGTGGCATCACTGTCAGGCCAGGGGGTGGGAGACTTGAACTGGGTGTCTCCCACATCTCGGGTGAGTACCCTAACCACTGGGTTAAAAGTTAGTTTGCAGCTGAGATTCCCAAGCAAGAGGAGGTGCTTCCCTGCAGCTTGTATCTATGTGTTGAACTCCCTGAGAGGATCAGGGCTCAGTACACATCCCTGGTCTTGGTCTTTCCCACTGGCTAGCTTTGGCATGTTGATAAATTGTATAGTCAATTGCTTGACCACACTTTGGTTCATTATGAAATATATTCAGGGGACCAGATATCCAATATCAGTCAGTTTTATTTTTATAAGCCAATAATAATATAGTAAAGGAAAAAGATTTGATAAGATACCAGACTCTGGGAAGCTGTCTCGTGCAATATTTTTTACATTTACCTTATGCAGAAGATGTGCTCCCAAAGTTACCCCTAAAGCCATATTTTTATTTCATATCTGTTTACTAGTAAAAGGTACTGTGTACATCATCTGAAACTAGATTTAACCACTCAGCTTTCTACTCTTTTGTTCTGGTACCATGGTATATCCCTTATCTCTTTGTTCTGAACAAAGGCATTCCAGGTACCAAGGGCCATGAAGGCACCTCCTATGTTTGTATCAGGGTAGAATATTCATATATCTTACCCTTTTCCTTGGGGCAGTTCAGTGCTGGTCTGCTTCCGGTTGCTTTGGGGAAACACTCTCCTGCTCTGGTCTTGACAGCTTCCCTAGTTGCTTACGCCAAAGCATAAATGAATGCAAGGGGATATGGGTTACTTAGCATAAGTGAGCAGGGTTATATATAAATCATAGGCCAATTTAGAGTATATTACTGCTATTATATTGCTGCTATAATGCTTAATACATACTGATATGTGTATGATGCAGATAATATATATTGAGTAGTGTGATTTATCTAGCTATATATGCTAGCCCAATATATATTAGTCAATAGTCAGGGAGCCACCTACTGTGCTGATTTTCTAAACACCTACAAGTTAGGTGTGGCAATGCTCAGCATCACCATACCTTAAGTTTCTTTGTTGAATCTAACAGATTCAAGCATCTAGCATCCTTCTTTGTATTCCCCTAGGCCCCCGCTTCCCCCTTCTTGTGCTCTAGTCAATGCCACATGAGTGGTGCTGTGCTTCCTGCCTAGTGTGTCTTCATTACAGCTGAGGTCTCTTCCATGTTTAGGTATTCAGATGGGAAGATGAGAATACGGGGCATCAGTCTGAAACAGTGTATGTGAGCGGATTAGATTTTCTCTGTGTTTTCTCTACATTTCAGCTAAATTTGTACAAACACTGTACAAGGCTGAAATCAGGGCATGAAAGCAGAAGAGAGAGGTTATTTCCTTCCTGCAATGTTTAAGAGCCACCTCTTGCGTGGAGAGAAGTAATTTGGGGGTCACGCTGACCACTTAAGCCAACTTCAAGTGGCTCCTGAAGATCTGATCCAAAGTAGAAGTTAAGATCCCTGCCCAGCACAACATCACTAACCATATGGAGTTGAAAGAAGAGCTGCTGCTCAAGATCCTCCCCTCCCACAGATTTCTGGGTAGTCAAGTGCTGATCACTGGAGGCATGAAATGCTACAGTTTTGCATAGACTTAGCTGGTCAATGTAGCAAAGTAGAATTATTGCTCTTGCAGCAGAGAAAAATACTGGGACATCTTTAAACATTCACAAGCCTTGTAATTATGTAGACTCTGTAAAGCCTTGAAATGCTACTTTCCTCCATAAGGGCTGTGATCATATGATGAATAAATGCTGCCTGCCCCTTTGGAGGGGACGGTATCTTTCTGTAGTTACAGTCTTATGTAAATGTCAAATGAGACAACAACAGCAAGGACTTTCATTGCTGGAAATGGTAAATCATCCATGTTCTCTTATTTTTCTTGCTTAATTCCCATGAAATTCAGGTGGCTGTGCCCCAATTATTTTTTTCATGAAAAGAATAGTCTATATATTCTCCTATTCATAAGAAAATAGTTCCCCTGTTGATTCTTTGCAGCAGTAATAAAGGCAGAATGTGTAACATGTACTGGAAAAGAAACTCGAATAAACAAATATGGTTGACATACAGTAGTACATTCAGTAAAGAACTGACATTAACCAGTGCCTCATTTTTACAAAATAGTTACCTAGACTATTTATAACATTATGTTGATGCTAGTGATAATATGTTTTTAGACACAGCTACTTTCAGTTTATAGTGACTTACTGTTATCAGTTATGCTTCACCATCTGTGGACATAATTAAGTTTACCCTTAAATTTGATTTCCATACATATCATTCACAAGTGACTCTTGTTTACTAAACACACTCAGGGTAAGCAAAAACAGAAAAGCATAGTTTGAATACACTGGAAATAATTTGGCTGCTAGGACTGAGAGTGCCAAAAAATTTATATTCGAGATACGCTTTTGAAAGCACAGCCCCCACATTTACTGACTTCCCCTCCTTCCCTCCATCACACAAGCACACATCCTTGCAGAATTCAGGAACTCCCTCAAATTGTATACATTGTGACCAGACTCTCATTTACACTGAGGTCCCTTTACATCAGTCTAGAAGTGTAAACAAACCTTAAAGTGAACATAACAGTAATTTATGTTCTTTAAGGGCAGTGTGAGAGGCCTTGCTGTAAATGAGAATCAGGTCCTATATGTGTTTTTATTACAGGAGAAGTAAATTTCATACATCATTTCTTGTCAACCTTCCCAAATCCTGTCAGGTACTGAACTCCTGGGAACTGAGAATAACCAGCACCTTTCAGGAAGTGCTCAAGGCCTAACAGGATCATGCCAATGTGTCACATAGTGGGGGGTTTGTTCCTGACTGGAACATTTAAGAGTCTCATGAATATTGGAGTTTGATATTCATTTTCTATGGACAGTCAGAAGTATTTCCTGAAAATTAAATGTTTTAGTGAAGATTTCTGCCAGTTAGTTTATTTGCTAAAATATCTGTGGTAAGCAAACACCTAAGAAGTGCAAAATCAGGCCAAATAAATGTATTTACAATTTTAAATTAATAACTAGTGATTTTTTGTGAGTATTCTCCAAGCTCAGATCTTACTACTTTATCAAGAAGAAAAGTGGCCAACATGAAGAAGCTGTTTAGGTCTCCTAAATGACAGGCATTCATAAAGAATGACAAAATGAGAAACAAACCTATTATCATATACTCATCCCCCCTCAACTTAGTGAACCATACTACTTCATTCTACATGGTCAAAACAACAGGTGACAGTGAATTTATTTATGGCTCATATTACCATAATATCTGAGCACTTCACAAAATTTAAAGTATTTATCCTCACAGCACCACTGGAGAGATAGGAAAGTATTATTATCCCCATTGTACAGATGAGGAACTGAGATGCAGAAACTAGAGTCCAGATTTTTAAAGGTATTTAGACATGGAGAGATGCACCTAGTGGTATTTTCAATAGTGCCTTGGTATCTAACTCCCATTACCCATAGACCCTTTTGAAAAGCCTGTTAGGCACCTATCTGAATCTTTAGGCACCTAGGCTCAGATCCGCAACAGGATTTAGATGCCTAACCCCCAGATTAAGGCACCTGAGTCCCACTGTGATCATAAGATTTCCATATATTAGCTGCTGCCTAACCCTGTGGACACTTAAACTCACTCAGAGCCTAAGTTTTTTGCAGTAAAAGTTTCCTATGCTCCTGTCTCTAAGCAGATGCAATGCTGCCTCACTCCAGACACCTGGATACCCTTCTCACATGAACCAGGGGAATATAGTCACTCCTCTGCCTAACTCGCATATGAGGACATATCCAATAGGTTTGCTCAGAGGCTACTTAACTACACATAGCAGTACTCCCTTATAACATTTAGCCCAGTGGTTAGGGTACTAACACAGGGTATGGAAGACCCTCCACCAATTTAAGTCCCCCTTTCTGCTTGATGGGAAGGGATTTGAATAGGGATCTGCCATTTCTCAGGTGAGTGTCCTAAGCACTGGACAATGGAATATTCTGATGTGGGGCTCCCTCAATCTCTCCTATTGAAGTTATGACAATTTAATTAAATAATTGAGTATTAAATGGATCAACAATAGAATGAGAATCACTCTACAATCTAAGTGACTTGCCTAAATTCACACAGGAAACCTGCGGTGGAGTAATATCTCCTGTGTCCTAGGCAATTGTCCTAACTCCTGGACAACCCTTCATCTCTAGTCCATGTAGAGCAGCTGCCAGGCAATGGATTGCTTAGGATTAATGAATACCAAAGAGGAATTGGATGTGAGAAGATATGGCCTAAATATGATTTAACTCTTTTCTTTCATTGTTTATTCAGGCTTTAAAAATAGCAGTCTGTATTGATAACATCACTCTTATAGTGTTGTTGACAGGACAGTGAAAAATATTGTTTAAGGACCGTCAGTATATGTGTAAGAAGGTAATATATCTAGAAATATGATCTTACTCTATATTTTCTGGGGTTTGTGGTCCTGCATTGGGTCTCATTGACCGTTACTGATCTCCGCTGATTTTCACAAAGTGCTGTATAGATTCCAACATTTTCATATTTGGATTCCTAAATTTAGGCCTGATTTCCTTAGGTCCTGATCACCTATGGACAACAATAACTTCAACAGGAGTTGCTAGTGCTAAAGATCTCTGAAAAATTCAGGCCTTTTTTATTTAGGCGTGTGACACTGGCAGACCAGGTGCCAGCCTATGCCAAGGTTCCTAGGCTTCACTGAACACGGACAAATGGATAGCTGGAAACCAGTTTGACTCACCTGTGTGTTAGTATCATTAAAACAGATATTACAGTTATAAGAATGTATTAAATGTTTGTAGGCTGCTGCATGTATTAAACTAACTTGTAACACTGGTATCCCATTTTATAAGATAATATTTAAGTATTTGTTCTGTAACTATAAAAGTATTTGCTAAAACTGTAAAACCCCACAGTCAGGAGAAAAGCATTACTAAATATGAAATGCTAGTTTAGCATAAGAAATGTCATCTTCTTTCCTACAAAAGAAGGCCTATAGACACCAGACAAGCCATTGTTGACCATGAGTGGAAAAAAAGACTCTGTTAATTGCTTCCACACCGATGAAGAGGGTACATGCACAAGCCCTCATCCCCTCACAGGTTGAACGCTGGGGCCAGGGCATAAAAATCTCTGTCAAGGGGGAATTATCATCACTATGCTGCTTGGAATTCAGAGAGGGCAATATTTCTAAGCATAGGCAAGGGATCCCTAGCTGCTTGGCTTGGGTTAGCCATAAAGGACATATAGGGCTTGCATATTATAGCAGCTACTATTAGATTTTGGACCTAAGACTATTTCATTTGTGAATGTTTGCCTGCTTTAACCTTGTAAATAACTCTCTTAATTCTTTTTCTTAATTAATGTTCTTTAAGATGGGTTTTTTTACAGGATTGGCTATAAGCATTGTCTTTCGTGAAAGATCTAGGGTGCACTTGACCTGGGGTAAGTGACTGGTCCTATGGGACAAAGCGTAATCTAAATACTGATGTGATTTTTAGCATAAGGGACCATTTATCACAAAGGCAGGCTTGCCTGGGAGGCAAGGTAGACCAGAGGACTCAAGGGGATGGTCTGTGACTCCATGTTAAGGTTTCAGAGTGGTAGCCGTGTTAGTCTGTATCAGCAAAAAGAACGAGGCGTACTTCTGGCACCTTAGAGACTAACAAATTTCTCTGAGCATAAGCTTTCGTGGGCTAAAACCCACTTCACTGGATGCATGCAGTGGAAAATACAGTAGGAAGATATATATATATATATACACACAGAGAACATGAAAAAATGGGTGTTGCCATACCAACTATAACGAGAGTAATCAGTTAAGATGAGCTATTATCAACAGGAGAAAAAAAAACATTTGTAGTGATAATCAGGATGGCCCATTTCCAACAGTTATATAGTTTGAGCAGTATTGGTTGGTGAAATCAACGTATAGAACTCACAACCAGTTTGGGGTCTGTGCCCTGTTTCTTGACAGTCTGCCTTGAAGTTGGCACTCGTGGTCTTGAGTCACTCCATATAACTTGACACGGTGTCAAAATATGGATTGAAATACCCAACTTTAGCCATTAAAGTATGACAATTTTTGTCAATGAATTTTTAAAAGGTATAAAATGTCCTTAGCTCATTCATGAGAGCTAAAGGGTAAATAAAAGACCATATCATTGCTAAAAAGAAAAGTAAGGCCAAACAATTATTAGTACAATTCAGGTTTTTAAAACCCTTGAGGTTTGTCTAAGTAAGGGAGAAATACAGATAGAGAAATGTGTAAAGACCAAACAAGGATTAGCTGTTAATGTGTGTTAAAAATGGACTGCAGATGCTCACAATCTGACTCTCTTTATGTTGAAGTATGCAGATATTTTCAAAGGAGGCAGCCTCTGTCAGAGACATAAGCCATTCCTTTATTGCTGGAAGAGTCTCTGATTTCCAAGGCTTATTATAATTTTGTGTATATATATTTATAAAGAAAAATGATATAAGTCATAGTGGAGAAAGATGATGTTTCAAAATTAATATTTTCATGCTATTGGTTTGAAATGCCAAACCAAAAAAAACCTAAATGGAATTATCTTTGAAAAATATTATTTGAAGAGTGAAAATTGCTCTTTAGAGTGAGGAGTGACAAGGATGAAATTTGAGACTAATGGTTTAACTTCACAGCTCATCTTTCTGTCAAGCTTCTGTCATCACACCTTCCCATAAATCATGTCCAAAGAATCTGTCTTAAAGTGAGGTTCTTCTCAGAAAAGTGACTCTGAAATGGCAAAACAGGGTTCAGGACTAGATTTTTCATAAGACCTCAGCCTCCCTTTAGGTATCAGATTGAAGTGTCAGTTCAGCACTTACATGAACCTTCATTTTTGGTCTCTAAATTGGTGCTGACCACGTTTGAAAATTTGACTGTCATTGTTTATTGTATTTTTATCTTCCAGATAAAAATTTACTTTGTTTACAAATGAAAACTACAAGATTTACAAACTCAACTTGGCATACAAGTGCCAAGGTGCTTCCTTTTTGGCTTGTGCATTATCACCAGTAATAAAGATTCTGCAGTTAGAACTTCAGGCTTAAGGCGATGGTAAATAATACTCACAGAATCTAGCTCATGCCCTTTTATTTATGCTGGCTTGCAGAGCTAACAGGGGGATAAAGGTAGCAAAATTGTAATTTTCTCAGTAAAGTAAGCAGGTGTGATGCAGAATATACTCAGGGAGCAGATTTTGAAAGCATAATTTTAAATTCATTTTTCTCACCATAAGTACTCTTTAAATATTGGACTGCAATAGATAATAGTGCAAATCTTACAGGACACTAGATTACATCATACTATGGTAGAATATATATATATATATATATATATATATATATATATATATATATATATATATATATATATATATATATATATATATATATATATATATATATATATTTCGTGGAGGAGGTTCTCTATGTCACTTGTTGCTTGTGAAATTGACTCAGGACAAAAGTTATACAGAAAAATCAACCAGCAAAAAATCACAGTAATTCTCTAAAGCAATTAAAATTAGATGGAAACATATATTAAAATGCATAACCTCTAGTGAGGCAGAGTGGCCTCCCTCTGAGCCAGAGGGGTGGGGGCACTCTCTGTGCCTGGGTGGGCAGAGCCAGGCTCATCCTGGCCCTCATGCTGGAAATTGAGAGGTGGGACAGGAAGTATCAGAGGTGGGGCCTCCAGCTCAGTTGGTGAGGAGCCAAGGAAGGAGGCAGATGCTGCTTACTTGACTCAGGCCTCTGGCCTTGCAGCTGAACCAGGCCATGACTATCCATCCAGAGGAGACCAAGCCCAGAAAGGAGCACCTGGGATTGCCAGTGGCTGAATACCCTGAGGAGATGGAGGGCCCCTGGATGCTGGAGACTCTCCCTGGATAATGGTAGGAAGTAGCCCAGGAAAACCAGACTTTAATCCAGTTTTGCTGTCAGTACTCAAGTTGGCACGTTTTAGTGGGATCCCCGCTGACCCAGTAGCAGACTACTTTCAGGGCCGTTGGCTGGGATCTGGTGGAGTAGGATCCCCGTACCCTCTACCGCCAACCCCACCCCTAGGATGGCAGCCTCCCCATCTTAGGCTGAACAGGCTCTTTGCTGCTCTGCCCTGCTTGAGGGCCAGCGTCCCATAGACTGTAGCTTTTGATTCGCTAATTCCCCCTGCAAGTGGGTTGACCCCACAGTGATGCAGTGAGGCAGAATGGCCCCCCTCCAAGTCACAGGGTGAAGGATGACCACTAATGCACTTCATAACTCTCATGAGATATGCTTAATTGGAGCACAATGTAAGACTTCTATCCTAATCACAAGTACAAGTTAAGAAGGTTGACATTGCCAAAAGAGGCAAACTGTCCAGAAACAAAACCAGAGGTTATGTCTTATCAAATGCGAACTCTTTTGTGAGAGAAAAAAGAAGCATACTAATTTTTCCATGGAAGAAATACAAATAGTGAAGCTTTGAGTAAAAGTAAAAGCATCATATTCTTACAATCAGAAAAGGAGAATTAATCAGTTACTGACAAGAGAGGTGTAGTGAATTAAACACCTGCCATATTACTGTGTGTCAGATGTGAGTCCTGGTATGTGGACGGAGTCCAAAAGACCATATTGAAATGTGCCAGATAAGAACGGACTTTTCTGACAATAAGGGATAAGTGAGGCAATCCCTGCGGATTGGTTGATGCAAAAAAAACCCAGCCTTTTGAAACTATGCCCTGAGGAGCGGGCCATAGACCTGTTCCTAGACATCAAAGACCCAAGCTGTATAAAGAAACAGCTGAACTGTCTGTTAGGGTTCTTGTTCCTGATTTAAAAACTGACATGGACTTGTAACTAAGTGGACAAACCCAGTTGTGGGGTTTGAAAAACTGACACATACCAGAGCCATAGGCTGCTGTTGGGATGACCTCTGTAAGCTTTTAGCTTTCATATACGATCTTTTATTGTTTTTATATATTTTCTCTGTAATTCTTTTAACTGAAGAATAAATGCAGATTGTTTTGTGAAGGCTTGTTGGTTGTACACAATTAAAGCCCCTGGAGAGAGATAAACCACTGGTACTGGACCCTGGTCAGACTTGCTGAGGAAACCACACTGAGATGCAGAGTGACTGTCAGCATAAACCCCTGGTCTGGAGAGAGAAAGATGGGGGTCTCTGCCTGAGAGAGGTGATGGTTGGGAGTGAGAAACCGGAAGACCTTTGAGGATGACCAGGAGGGAGATCAAAGGTTCAGTTAACACTTAAACTGTGACAACTTATGCCCACTGATAACTTAAATTGACTTATTTGTGATAGGTAAATAGTAAGAGTCACAGCAGGTCAGATTTTGGGTACCAGAGGTATTCAAAGGCCCCAGGCTTCCAAATGGAACTCTTTCTATTTGGCTTTGATTCTGAATTCAGAGATCTCTTTCATAGCCGGTCTGTCCTTCCAGCTATTCATTCAGACCTCCCCAGTACTCTCTCTCTCTCCAACCCACTCCTAACCTCAGACCTTTTTGCCCCTGTGTCATCTACAGTATTTGCTGATTTGTATGGCTTTTTCTCATCTTCCTTCTGTGCGTTGGTGACTTCCAATAAGACACTGGACCTCACCACCTAAAGGTGAGAGTTTTGGACATGCACATTCTGAGACAGAAAGTGAGAAGCCGGTGTGAGAAGAACCATTATTAGAACCTTTAGCTAGCTCATTGAAATGGTAAGATCTAAGGGTACCTATACTATATAACTCATCATTTGTATTCAGATCAGATACAGTACTCTGCTCCTCTCAGTCCTTTATTTTGAGTGACTATTCATCCTTACATTGTAACAAAAGCTTCCCTAATTAAAAAAAAAACAAAAACACATTCCTCACTGAGAGATTAAAACATTAAAAAAACCCACAAAAAACAGTGACAGAAAAAATAGTATGAGGTGGGGGGAAGGAGCCCAAGGGTTATGAATCTAAACTATTTTCCCATGTTTATTCCCCCCCCCCCCACTGTTCCTCACACGTTCTTGTCAACTGCTGGAAATGGCCCACCTTGATTATCACTACAAAAGGTTTTTTTTCTCTCCTACTGGTAATAGCTCACCTTACCTGATCACTCTCATTACAGTGTGTATGGTAACACCCGTTGTTTCATGTTCTCTGTGTCGATAAAATCCCCCTACTGTATTTTCCACTGTATGCATCCGATGAAGTGAGCTGTAGCTCATGAAAGCTTATGCTCAAATAACTTTGTTAGTCTCTGAGGTGCCACAAGTCCTCCTGTTCTTTTTGCAGATGCAGACTAACACAGCTGCTACTCTGAATACAGTTATGTGGTTACCTATTTGTTTCATGTGCACATCTCAAAGTCACACTGATAAGTATACACAAATACTTTTTTGGCAGGGAGTGGAAATGAGGTAGCTAGAAGAGGCGAATAAGGAGATGGGGATAAGCCGATGTAGAGGGAAAGGAGAGGAAGGGGATGGACAGGGCAGAAGGAACAGGTAAGTATAAAATAAGGGTGAAAGGTATGGTAAGGCCAAGGAGAATGGTGGGGTCAAAGTCCACTGGTTGCTGGCTGTTGCTGAGGGAGTTAGTCCAGTGTTCTCTAGAATTCTGTTGACATGATAGAACAAAGGCTCTGATGTCAATAGAGCAGGAAAGCTAAAGTCTCTTAAGATTCAGTGCAGGGATGAGGCTCTTGCCAGATTTGTCCTTCAGGGGAACGGGAACTTTTTTACTCTGCCCTCACAAGACCTAGATAAGAGGTCACCTGACAGAGTGGAGTGTCCATAGAATCTCCAAGCCAGCTGTTTCTTGGACTGAGTTAAGTAGGAGTAGGGCAGTTATATTACCTCTGTCTTTGACACTGTGCAACTGCTGCTGGAATACCACCTCCTTTTCTTGTGTCCACACTAGAAAGAAAACATGGAAAATATGCCTTAAAGTGAGAGACTCCAGGAGCTCAGTCATTTTGTTTAACAAGAAGGTGAAGAGGTAACTGTGGCTTGTGTTTTACAGGATATCAGAGTTCATTATCAAATGATCCTTTGGGCCTTGATATTTATCAATCTACAAATTGGACATTGTTCAGTTCTCCCATGTATATGCTCCTTTGTTATTAACTATTTATCAGCGTTCATGTGAACTTATTTTTGTTCACGTGAATATTTAGGGAATGCCTGTTCTTTGTTTGACTGCCAATATACAAATATCAATGAGGGCATTCGTTATGAACAAGAGGACACATTATTTTATAGTCTTTATTAGGTGTTCTCCTCTTTAAAACATTTCAGTCATCCTTCAAGAAGAAGAAATATTACCATGTGACTTTAATAAACCAGACATACACCACAAACAATGAAGAGCAAACATTTGAACTGAACATCCCATGAACTGGTATTAAAAGAGATATAAGTGGTAAAGTTGTGTAACGTGTAGCAAATTGCTATTCAGCGACTCTGCAAAATGAATAATTTATAGTGTGAAGAGGCAGGCAGGGAGTAGCAGGAAAAACAACTAACACTAGGGTTTAAGTGATTGCAGGTTAAGAAGTCACCTTTCCCTTCCACACACTTTGTCTTACACCTTCTTATTCCTATTATACACAAATATACTACAATAAAAGAGCATCTTTAAAGTTGCAAAGTCAAGTACTCACAAGTTAGGAAATACCAGAATTAAAATTGCCTGTGCAAGTTGAGACCCAAAGAGATTAAGGTCAAAAGCTTATACTAATTTTGAGTACCCGGTTTGAGACATCTAGGACATGATCTTTCATGGTATTTAGCATTATATAGAACTTTATATGTTCAAAGCATAGCTGTCCTCGACTTCAGTTGGAGCTATGAGTGCTCTGCACTTCTGCGGCCTAGTCTACATTAGCGCTCTAAGTAGATGTAAGTTACGCTAGTTACGTTATGTAAGTAAAAACAACGAGGAGTCTGGTGGTACCTTAAAGACTAACAGATATATTTGGGCGTAAGCTATGTTATGTAAGTTACTTTATGTAAGTAACATAACTGAAATTGACATAGTTTACATAGACATGGCTTCCGCCTCTCATTGAGGTGGATTAATTAAGTCAATGGGAAAGAGCTCTCCCGTCGACTTACCGTATCTTCACTAGATCTGCTAAATCAATGATGCTATATCAATCACACTGGCACCGATTTAGCCTGTATTCTAGACAAGGCCTGCAAATCAGACCCTAGGATATCAAGTCTGACACCCAGTAATATGAAAAATATAATTAGTGACTACCTGTGAAAATGATGGTTTAAATAACTTGCCTACCATCACCAGCCACCTATAATTAAGCCAAATTTACTCCCCTCATGTAATTTACTCTGCTGTTAAGTTAGGTGCACTGTTTTCTTAGCAACATCCAGTGTTTAATAAATGCAACCAGGATAGAACCTGCTTAAGTGCTTTGAATACCAGGAAAAGAAAAACAAACCAACAGACCTGTGGGTTGAAATATAAAATCCATATTCTTAAGTGCACATGCTTATTTGTTTAGTACTTAATGCAGAAAACTGGAGAACACTTCTGAAGTCATGTATTAAAATTTTCCATGCAAATATCTATGAAATAAAGTGAGTACAGAAAACATATTGAAGTTTTTAGGCCTATGGAAAGCCTGTTGCTCTGCAATTTGGTTTCTGTGATGTCTGCAGCTTTTTTTTCTTCTTCTTTTTCTTATGGCAAAAGGCAAATAAAACCCTGATTAAGATCACAACTGGGAGACAGGATTAAGCCCTTTTAAAAGGCTGGACAAATTTTTAAAATTGGGGAGAAATAAATTAATATAATTTCCAAGCTGCTTTGGCATATTTTGATTATCATTTTTCTAGAAGAAGAATAACTCAGTAGACAGAATTTTATCAACAAACAATTCTAATTAAATGGAAAGTCTTATACAAATACATAGGGACTTCTGGTAAAAGGAAAACAAGTGTGTAAAGCATGACAAAGCTTGCACAGGAAGCTGGGGCAGCATCTGTTAATCGGGCATACTATTATTTATATGCAAATAACCATGTGTCATAAAAAAGAGGGAGAATTCTCCAGCAGCTCTACATCTTTCCAGTCTCTCAAGGCAGCCATTAACTCATCTTAACCTAGTCATGTAAGTTAGTTTTACAACAATTTTGGCTATGTTGGGTGTGATCCCTGATTGAAATAGCTGTGTCACCGAAAGCCCCTAGTGTAGAAACAGCTGTAGTAGCAAAAGATGCCCTTTTGCAGGTATAACTTGTTTTGCTCATGAAGGCTAGTTTTACTATACTGATATAAAGCGCAGCTTTGCTGGTATAGCTGTATCCACACTAGGAGTGCTTTACCGTTATAGTATATCAGTATTCTACTGCTCCTCGTATACACATGGTCTTTGTGCTGTCATAGTGGTACAAAGTAGCCACAGTTTACTAGTGAATCTATCCAAGGAAGTATACCATCTCTACTGTAGTAAGACTGTACCATCTCCATCATAATGTCTAGATACATCCATTACACTACTGGACCTGGCCTTCCTCACAATTCCTTCAGTAGAGATGTAGACAATGTACTAATATGAACATTGTGGAATCCAGGATAGGAACTCCCTAATCTCTGTTCAGGTAAATGATTAAGTCGCAAATGACATTCCCTAGCATCTGGTGATCTGTCAGATGCCAGAAGGTGTTTGTAGTGGTAATTTGGCCATCTGCAATCTGTGTTGTCAGTGCATTGTACTGTCTCAGGCCGTGTTAACTTGCAATGCTTTCCTGATGTTTCATTGGTAGGTTGTGAGGCAGACATATGGTACAAAGTATTTCTCAGCTGACTCCTCCCATCTTCCCATAACCACACTCTCACTTCACTCTTCAACAGAAGTATTGAGAATTATGTGTGCTGTTACATTTAAGATGTCTGAATTGTTATAGCATGAATACTGAGACACTTATATCCCGTTTAAGGCATTTTGAGTCTCTTTTGTGACACACTTCCTCATTGTGCAGCTCACAAGCCATGGGAATATGTGGCCCATTGTAATTACATATTTTGAAAATTACTTAGTAATTATACTTGACGTTACCAAGTACTATAGTTCAAAAGTAATTACCTTATAACTTGCTTTCATATCCTGTAATAAGCCTTTTAATTTAGATGGAAAAATAACTAGATAATTATTTTGCGGTTATATAGTCATTAAACAATGGCTTAAATAATTTAAGCCTTTTTTGTTGTTCGCTAAGAAAAGCGAACACATCTGGCTAACAACTTCTGTGCCAAATTTCAGCCTAATACTAATTAAAACAGCTGAGTTATATTCTTGAAATAGGAAATTTACAAAAGAAAGCTCAGATGACCCTTAACTGTAATTAGTTTGGATCAGTATTACTATTGATTCTCGCTAGATGATGTCAATTTTTTTGTCTGTTTTTTGCTTTGTTTTTGTAACAAACAAATGTTTTCTTATAAAATAAATATCAAACCTGGAAATCATTTGAAATTTTAAAACAATAAAATAAGGAAGATATGAATCCTGTAAACATTCGTTTGCAGTAGAAAACTTAACTGACCATTAACTGTGGACATATTAGTATAATTTTGCAGCTGGAGGGGGGGAAATAGCTGATAGATGTAAATACTTTCTTATTTTTGGTCCAGAAGCTTCCAATATGGAAAATTAGAATTGGAAGATGGGAGTCCAATTGACAAATACATTTGCATTTATTTAATAGGGACTGAATGTTTCAGGGATTTGTTAATCGGATACAGGGACTTTCATTTCTGGGTTAGCAGGTATGAACCTTGCCCAGGTCTGCAATGATTGAAAATTTTTATTGTTTGATGATTTTTCACTGACCTATGCAAAATGAGTGATGGTCTCACTCCAAAACTAATGGTCATTGGAAAAATTACTATCCACTGGAGAAGGACTAGAGGTATGAGGAGAGAGGTTATAATAATTAGGATTAGTTATTATAGAGGGGGAAAGGGTTAGAAGGGGCCTATGTGGAGTACTCCAATTAAGAATATGAATGCAGAGCTTATCAAAAAGGTTTTAACTGAAACATTTTTTAATAAAATGGCTTTTAAAAAAACCCAAAGCATTAAAATAAAATGATTTTTCTCGTCAAAAAAAGGAAGAAGAAATTCTAATTTTTTGAACTCCATTTCCTAGTAACAGGAAACCCCTATTATTCCTGAACTTGTACAAAAATTAACTCAGCAATAGATTGGCTTTTAACTTGTTTGTAACAAGATGAAGAACAAGAACACGGGTGGACACAAAAATAAAGGATAACAATGGTGGCAGATTAATTTAGGAAAAAATGAAAATAAAAATAGTGGAACTGTGACATAAAAAAAGACATTTTTTTCACATGTTGAATTTGCTATGGGTCAAATCCAGAAGTCCTTATTCTTTCCTTACTTAGATACATAATTAGATAATTTCAATACATCTCTGGCCTTTACAGAAGGATACAATCACTGAGGCATCAGAAATCATAAAGGGATAGATTATGGAATCACCATGAGCCCTCAGTAAGGGATGGTGTGTAGCTGTGCTGTCCCAGGAGTAGACCAGGAACCAAGCAAGTGTAACTACCGAGGGGGTTGTGAAGAATTAAGCTATGCCAATTCTAAACCTTACACAACTTATTTCCCCCTCCATGCCCGTTCAGTTGTGCTGCCTGGGGCTTTGTGGGATGAAGGCTCTGCCCACTTCACACCCACCTGCATGGGGGTGGGATTAACAGTTCCCTAGAGGCTGCCTTTTTTCCTGAGCACAGACTAGCAATGATGGTAGCCTGTGCAGGTCAGCTAGGGGGCAATTTAAACTACTTTCTACCCCGTGTGGGCATGTTCACTGGCTCACACTTGAGTCCTAAATTGTTTGCTTATTTGAATGTTGCAAGGTGATTCCATTAAAGTTAAAAATCATTAACTAAAACCATGGCAACTAGAATGTATTGATCATCTTTACTCTCCAGGAACTAAGGGACCAGCACCAGCAGAGAGGCGGTTTGGTTCCATTCTCTCCTCAGTCATTGAAGGACCCAAAAATAAAATTGATGTATTAGCTACCCCAAATGAATCACATCCAGAGATATTCTTCATTACAAATGGGGCCAAACACCATAGGCCAGTGGTTGCAAAACTTGTTCTGCCACTTGTGCAGGGAAAGCCTCTGGCAAGCTGGGGTGGTTTGTTTATCTGCCACGTCAACAGGTTCGGCCAATCGCAGCTCCCAGTGGCCACGGTTTGCTGCTCCAGGCCAATGGAAGCTGCTGGAAATGGTGCGGGCCAAGGGACTTACTGGCCGCTGCTTCCAGCAGCTCCCATTGGCCTGGAGCAGCGAACCGCGGCCACTGGGAGCCGCGATCGGCCGAACCTGCAGACCTGGCAGGTAAACAAACTGGCCCGGCCGGCAGGGGCTTTCCCTGCACAAGCGGTGGAACAAGTTTGGGAACCACTCCCATAGGCATACACTGAAACTAACTGGGACTTTTTTTTACAAGTGAGTTCTGTATAAATTCGTTCCATTGTGCTTTCTTACAAAGCATGTATTCAACTTGTAGAATACACTGCATCAGGGGGTCATAGACTGATTCAAAGCAGCCGTGTAGCCAATAAGAGCCTGCCTGTTTCAATTTTTGGTTGATTTTTTTTCCAACAAAAACATGAAATGAATTGTTGAAAATAGATATTTCCCATGGACATATCTGTTTTGATGGGGAAAAACAAACACAACTCACACACTTTTCTTTGTTAAAAAAGAAGTTTCAGCCAACTCCAGAATTTTTGTATTACAAAGCCAGAATGTGTTTAAACATCACAGATTTTAAGGTCAGCAAATGGTGGTATCTGCTGATAAGCACCACAAAAAATACCTTCCAAGTTTTTGTCCTGTGTCTATAGTAGAAAGACAACATGAAAATGAAAGGAAAACACATGCAGTTCATCTACAGTTAAGTAAAGACATCAAACAAATATAGATGGGTGATGAGTATCCTTGATGGATAAATTCCAAAAGGATTAGATGTCTTGTTGATACCTATTGCTCTTTAATCCCCTTCTTTCTTTGAGGTTTAGAGCAATCTGATGACGCCTCTTCCTCCCCAAGGATCCTGGCCTCTTCTTAGACTTTTCTTAGAACTGGAGCCTTCTTCTTTTATAACAGTCCCACAGTTTTCTTGGATGACACTAAAGCCCAATGGATCTCCAGGAAAATGGGTCCTGTGTCCCTTCCCCATATTGTAAAGACCCTTGTTAAAATTGTAGACCTTGATTTAAAAAAAGATCCTAACAACAATTTTGGTCTTTGCTGATTAATGAAGTTCCACATCTATTTAAGAGCAGGGTACTCTCAACACTGTAAACCAAACCAAAAGAATTAAAACTGAAATTATATGGTGCAACAACTTATTGTCTCTGACAATATGATTATTCTGTGGGTCTATCCTGTCCATAACTTCCTGTAATTTCTGACACTTGTTGGCAGTGTTCACAACGTAACCTTCATAATGAGGTTGTGCAACTCAGACAGTAGCCCAGTGGTATGGGTCTACATGACAATGTACCCTCCATGAGCAGAGTGAATGAAAAATGCATATCCCTCCCCTCTGTCCTCCCCCCCTCTCTGCACCCAACTAGCATGCTCTCTTTGTGTTTAGGTTTTGATAAACATCACAGGGGACAACAATTTAATAGAGCGAACAAACACATGAGAAATGTACTGTGATAAAACCTTTCTTCTAGCTTCACAGTAGATGACAATTATGTTGGTACCTGCAGTGCCTGATGGCAACCAAACATGCCCCCTGCTTTCCAACTGTCTGAAGCTAATCAAGCATGCATTTTTGCATAATGAAGAGATATGAAGAACATACTAAGTAATGACGTGTAAATCCTATGGAGACTTCTGAATTTCTAAAATAGCTACAAGCTGGCTAGCAATCTTTTGCTACATTAGTTGAATGAATTAGGGGCTCATCTGGACAAATTTCCCTTTTGGTTTCTTAATGTGTGGATTTATAGAACAACAAAAATCAAAAGGGGGTGTCATTCCTTATTAGCAGTGGACTTACTTCAGCTTTAGTGACACCCTTTTCAATACTTGTAGGTCACTAATAATAGGTATTTCGACCAAATTTTAAGAACATATTCATTCATGTGATGAATAGAAAATCAAGTTCTTTTATCAAGCTTTCTAAGCAGTATTGTAGTCAATAAAACATTTCACTCAAACTAATTAAAATACTTTATTAATGTAGGTCTGTTATCATCGAAGGTTAACAGAACTTCATCTGATCTGGATAGTGCTGCTAGGGGAACAGGGATTCTGGCAGATACAGCCTGTCATACAGGAATCATGCCAGACAGGGAACAGTTTCAAAGAGCAGGCCCAGGAGACATGTGGCTGGGCACACTTTTCTGCTGCCCTGAAAATCATGCAAACCCAGCAACCCAGGTACCCTATACCTCCAGGCTGCAATAAGTATGCTAGCAGTGTAGAGGAGAAGGAAAGAAAGACTGGCTGGACACCATACCACCTAGTCAAAAAGCCACCTGTTTGAGGCTCTGATGCCCAAGATGGTATTCTTTCCCTAGGTCCTATGCCTTCTGGAGCACTAAGGAAAGCTCTTGTTTTGCATTAGGGCTTGAAACAATGCTTATAGAAATCGACAGGAATCTTTCTATTTACTTCAATGGGCTTTAAATCAGGCCTTTAATGAAAAAAGAGATGTCTTCTCCCAAACACAAGGGAAAAAAGGGGCAGGGGTTAGTCCACAGGTATTAGGGAAAGGCCTGTTGTTTTGGAGATATAACATGTAGATGAAAACTGAATTGGCTTCTTGCTTAGGCCGCTGCTAAAGTAGAACGTTCCTAGGAAGGATGGCCTAAGTTGTTAGGGCAGTAGCTTAGGACCTGGTAGACCTGTTCCATCAGTGAAACTGGGATAATAGCACTTCCCAAACTCACAGGGGTCTTATGAAGATAAATATGTCGAAGATGTGAGAGATTCTCATATTACCGGAATGTGAACCATACACATACCTAATACAGGCAGATAGTGTGTTCCTGAGTATTCTGTCCAGTCATAAAATATGTATATTAACTAATTCCTAACCTTTTACTTCTTGATCAACTGTCTGAACCCAAAAATATGTATATGTCCTTCTTGAGATTTAAAAAATCCCCAAAATAAACCCATTGCCAAGAATTATACAATTTTCAAATTACAGCCTTTGTGTGGCTGTGTCAATAATACTAGGTAGCTCAGATAAATGGAGAGAACTCAAGCACTTCTGTTAAAAGATTCAAGGCAGAGGCACAAAACAAATCATTGATTTCCATGCCCTGAGAGCTAACCTGACAACTAATTTTTCTTCCTGTTCTTATTTGGTCCTTTTTTTCTCCCTGTCTCAAGGAGGCAAGAGAAGAATACGCACTCATTCATTGTTGAAATATTTGTTGACTTCAGGGAGTGTAGATTCTTATTTAACTGCACTACTTAAAAACTCGTTGACTTTCTGTCATCCTTTCAATGCATTAAAAACAAACAAATAATAAAAAAACTATATCTTTACTGAAGCTGTGGACACAGTTTTATAAACTAAACAGAACAGCAGAACACTATAAACTTATATATTTGAGCATTTAAATACATGATGTTATATTCTCTTTAAGGCCTTATTGTCATTAAAGAAATTTGCATTGGTGTAATTACTTCAAGTTAGTTACACTGGTGCAAATCCCTAAGATATACAGAACTTATCAAAAAATTGTCAGTAGAACAGTTTTCCATTGGAAAATGCAGTTTTGTTGAAATTTTTGAACATTTTTCAACATGTTTGGCTAAGTGTTGAATTTCAGGTTTCATTTCAATACCGACGAACCGTTTTATTTCTATAATGTTGAAATGTTTCATTCCCACTTTATTGTTTCAATTCATTTTGCTTAAGGTTTTCTGTTATATTTATGCTTATGTTAAATATAATATTTTATGTTTTAAATTACATTAAAGCATAATAACATTATCAAAACAAAATGATTCATTAATTCCAAATAGAAATTTGGGGATTTTCTTTTCATACAAAATTTCACACTTTCATTCTGATTCAAAATGAAAACAAAGTTTGAAATTTCAAATTCCTTGTAGAATAGAAATTCTGGTTTCTGACATTTCCCTAACATTGCAAATGTAAAGTGGGGCTTGAACTATTGTGATTAACTAAAATAACATACTAGATTAAACTGCACTGGTATAACCTCCCTGTGTAGATCATTTCAGTCTCTCCCTGCCAGCAGCTTGTGACCTATGGCAAAAGTAGAACTAAATAAAAAAAAAATAATGTCTAAGTTTTTTAGAGAACATAAAGAAATAGATGCTAAAATGGGGAAAATGTACCAGGAAGTTCTTTTGCATAATAATCCTTAGTTGTGGGGGAAACACTCACATCTTTTATAACATGCATATTGCCATTAAAGAGCATTGTTATAATATTGAGTAACACAATCCTTCCCTCTTTCTCATATATATTTTAAAATAATTTTGTTGCCCATTAAAGAATATATGAAAGGTGGAAACATAGTCGGAATGCCTGATGGTAGTACACTAGACATAATTATTTTTTTAAAATTAATAGACCTATAATGCCTCGATGTATTTGGTGATTCTTTTAAGTCTTCCTTTAAAAGGAGTTTGCTGTTGAAGAACTGGAGACTTAGGTCATGTCTACACTTACAAGCTTACAGTGGCACAGTTGTACCATTACAGCTATGCCACTGTAAGAGTGCTTGTGTAGCTGTGTTATGCCAACAGGAGAGAGCTCAAAACAGTTTTTTTCATACCTGTGAGTGACAAGTTTTGCCGACATAAGTGCTCGTGTAGACATGGCCTCAGGCCCTGGTACTTCTCTTTACTATGTACTGATGGGACCATGCAAAAGCCCACTGTCTTCTTCTGGCCTCCACACAGCTTTAGGGGTCCATATATATGTAATTATTTGTAAGATTGGGCCAAGATTTCTGATCTGTTTGCAGTATGATGTTCTTCAGCTCACCACTGGAAAATAAATGAGATTGGGATATTTTTGCTTGGTTTAGAAAGCTCGGGGTTATATGTAGGATGGAAAACATTACAGATAATTAGAAACAAAAAAAAATCCCCAGTTCTTCGTCTTTCAGGCCTCTTGTTTCAAAGGTAATTGAACACAGAAATGTATGAAAATTCATAATGTTGGCTTAAAAGTTTACAACCTTTCTGAATTAGATTTACTGGAATACCTTATGCTTTTTCTAATACTTCCTCTTTAAAGCTATATGAGACTTTACAAGAACTTTGTAAAAGTTTCTAAGTGATAATGCATTCTAGAACATTCTCCCTAGCAGTAGAAGTGTCAGATGCTGAAAACTATACATAGCAAAAGCTCTGCACTGAAAACGGAGTTATTACTTTGAGGTAATAAGAAGTGACAGTATATATCACAGCACTGCTTGAATTCTCTATAGCTGATGGCTACTGAGCATGAGCTGATGCACACAATGAACTTGGAAGCTGTTAATAATGAATTTGTGCAAATTAAAAATCAAACATTGTTTTCTTGACAATGTTGATTGTTTATGTGCTTCTGCAACTTGGGACTTAATCCTGCAAACCATAATTCAGACAAAACTTCAACTGACTTCAATGAACTGCAAGATTTGGCCCTTGGAAAATACAAAATATTATAAAATGTTTACAAAAATGAAAAAAAAAATCAAAAATGTTTTTAGATGCCTCTGTTAAACAAATAATAAAATAACTAAGGCAATGTTTCTGGAAAGTCAGATTCCTTAATTAAATAAATTTTTAATATTTATTAAATGCAAGAGTGCATATCGAGCCACTATTTTCCCTTTTGAAATATACAGCTGCCTCACCTCTTTTTGTGCCCAAAGAAGACGATTTACATCCTGAGTCAAAATAATTAACCTTATTTCAAGACTAAAAAGGGGCTAATCATGAATTACTCATTTTATATAATAAACCATAAAATTAAAAGTGACCCTCAAAATCTTTTGTTCATGTTAGCCCCAGGGATTGGAAAATACTACCACTCCTTCCCACTCCCTCACCAAAAAAATCCACCATAATCCCTTAAAAGTAAGCTTGAAAGAATTGGATTTTTATCAGTAAAAGTTGGTAAATGTTGATTTGAGTATACACTCACAAACTGATGAAACACTACTTCCATTGATAATAAAAATATTCAGATAGGCAAAGAAAAATACTTCTTGATAATATCTTACTGTTTGATTTAACTATATTTACATTGTATATTTTGGCATGTGATGTGATGTTGACAATTTATGTTTTAATTGTTATAAAGTTTTAACTTGTTGAATCTCAGCAGCTACTATCACTAAATAATTATTGTCTGACCCTGTGATGGGATTGCTGGAGTGTACCACTGTGCCCCCTTAACTCTCCAGCCTAGGCTGTCTCTCACAATGCTTTGCTAGTGACAAGCAGCAAATCCCTCCAGTTGCTGTTATCACTAAGCACAACAGCATGTTTTCTGTAGTATCTGGCTGATGAATCTTGCCCATATGCTCAGGGTTTAGCTGATCGCTATATTTGGGGTCGGGAAGGAATTTTCCTCTAGGGTAGATTGGAAGAGGCCTTGGAGGTTTTTCGCCTTCCTCTGTAGCATGGGGCACGGGTCACTTGCTGGAGGATTCTCTGCTCCTTTGAAGTCTTTAAACTACGATCTGAGGACTTCAATAGCACAGATATAGGTATGAGGTTTTTTGCAGGAGTGGTGGGTGAAATTCTGTGGCCTGCGTTGTGCAGGAGGTCAGACTAGATGGTCATAATGGTTCCTTCTGACCTAAATTTGGTTTCCGGAAGAACCCAATGCACAGCTACAGACTAGGGACCGAATGGCTAGGCAGCAGTTCTGCAGAAAAGGACCTAGGGGTGACAGTGGACGAGAAGCTGGATATGAGTCAGCAGTGTGCCCTTGTTGCCAAGAAGGCCAATGGCATTTTGGGATGTATAAGTAGGGGCATAGCGAGCAGATCGAGGGACGTGATCGTTCCCCTCTATTCGACATTGGTGAGGCCTCATCTGGAGTACTGTGTCCAGTTTTGGGCCCCACACTTCAAGAAGGATGTGGATAAATTGGAGAGAGTCCAGCGAAGGGCAACAAAAATGATTAGGGGACTGGAACACATGAGTTATGAGGAGAGGCTGAGGGAGCTGGGATTGTTTAGCCTGCAGAAGAGAAGAATGAGGGGGGATTTGATAGCTGCTTTCAACTACCTGAAAGGGGGTTCCAAAGAGGATGGCTCTAGACTGTTCTCAATGGTAGCAGATGACAGAACGAGGAGTAATGGTCTCAAGTTGCAGTGGGGGAGGTTTAGATTGGATATTAGGAAAAACTTTTTCACTAAGAGGGTGGTGAAACACTGGAATGCGTTACCTAGGGAGGTGGTAGAATCTCCTTCCTTAGAGGTTTTTAAGGTCAGGCTTGACAAAGCCCTGGCTGGGATGATTTAACTGGGAATTGGTCCTGCTTTGAGCAGGGGGTTGGACTAGATGACCTTCTGGGGTCCCTTCCAACCCTGATATTCTATGATTCTATGATTCTATGAAATATCTATGAAACTATGAAACATGTGGAGCCCCACATCCAGCAAGATTGGATGAATGCTCCCAGAGCCTCTCACGAATCACACAGAGAAAGGCACCAGTCAATTCTGTCCAGCTACCCAGCCTTACACCCCAGAGCTGTACCGTCTTGCCCTGGTTAAAAGCCTGACCAGTGTACGTTTATTATCCAGTCTGCCTCTCTTTCAATGTGGAGAGGACATGCACTAGATTTTGTAACCTGAGCTGAGATTTCTCAAGCATATCAAGCAAAATACACCGTTTTAGGTTAAATATAACACAAGTATATTAACTATCCAAAGATAGATTTTAAGTGATTATAAGTGGTAGGCATAGAAGGTCAGAGATAGTTACCAAA
Organism: Lepidochelys olivacea; assembly: GCF_965140295.1. Taxonomy (NCBI): domain Eukaryota; kingdom Metazoa; phylum Chordata; order Testudines; family Cheloniidae; genus Lepidochelys; species Lepidochelys olivacea. Next base: position 67,215,819 of record NC_140411.1, on the reverse strand, counting down.
GAAAATAAAAATATAAGCACACAATCTAAACCTTAAACCTTATTACACTAGGCAGTATTTAGAAAGCAATTTTTTCACCCCACTGCATGTTACAGTTCATAATACACAGGCTTATCAGTTGAAGTCTTCTATCTTTCCAGTGTTCTTGTTGCTTCCAGGGTAGGTGGAGGAAGAGAAAGGCAAAAGCATGATGCCACTGTCTCCTATTTTATATCCTCAGGCCAGAGGATACATTTGCCCAGACATGTCCTGGTGGGCTTTGCTGGGTCACAGGGTTAAGCAATCCCCCTGATGATCTTGTGCAACTGAGTCATAGAGTTGAGCAGCCCCCATTGTGTGGTGCTTGTGCAACAGTCATTGAACTGTAAATCCCTTAATTGTAACTCCCCAGTTGATTAAGAGTCATTTTCCACCCTCCTGGGAGTGGTTCATCACCTAGCAGTAGAGACTGTCAACCTTATGACATATTTCAGTAACAACCATATAGCAAAATCTCATAATTTTATGCACATTAATGATATACATATTTGGACAGAACAACGGGTTTCAGCAGATCATGACCTTTCATATGATATCTTGCATGGCATGCTTTGTATGAAATATCACACCCACATATCAATTATGAATGTGACGGGGTGGATATAGGGGTACCAGGGTGCTGCTTTGAGGTACAGAGTGCCACAGACCCCTTCCTCCCCTTTTTTGACCCATCCCATAATCTCCCACAACTGTGAAAATTTAAATCAATAAAAAAAAATAAAATAAACATCAATATTATCCATGAAACTATAACAAAATAAAAATCAAATTCTTGCAGTCTGCTTAAAACACAGCAGAATTCACTTCAACTGTATTAAAACTCTCTTTGTTTCCAATTTGCATGAATATTCTTGCTGGCAAGTTCTCTTGGTTTTCACTTCCCATGAATATTCTTGCTGGCAAGTGAATATAATGAAAGAAATATTCACAACATAAAGCAAGTTATTAAAGAATATTAACAGAAAAAAAAAAAACCTCAGGTATCCTATAAACATTCACCCATGCCTAATGCCATTGGAATCAAATTGTGTTTGCAGGATAGGAGCCTTATAAGATACTATAGAGAAGCCTAAGATAGTAAATGAATGTATAATTAAATATCAGGGATGTTTTTACTGGAAACTTGATTCCAAGAGTTATACTCAGGGAATAGAAATATTCTATGGGATTTATGTGCAAACCAAAACAATTTGAAAGTTTAAATGTTCACAACAATTGCCCACAAACAAGCTACAGAGCTAGTATTATTCACAGAAATTATTCAGTGAATGATTGTGAATAATGAACTAATTTACGAAAATCACAATCTGTTCATGGACAATTTGTGAGCCAAAGAGAGTTGAATTTCATCAACTAAATTATTATTTATAAATTATTCACTGAGCTCTAATGAGCACCCAAAATATGTCTGCTTATCTGAAACATATCCAAATTGCTTCTATTTATATAAGAGGCCCACAAATACTGAGAGCAGAGGCTTCCTTTTGTGATTTCAAGTATTTCCTGCCTCTCGTCTCTCTCATATTTACTTATATTCCTGACCAAAGTAGGAAGAGGAGGTTATGATCAGAGAAGGTTAAGACCAGAAATTCCATCCTCGATCTAAGAAACCTTCCTGATAGAAAGTTCTTTGAAACCAATATATTTCCACAATTTTTTTAGTTTTTGAGAATCAGAATTTTCTGCAAAAAAGTAGCATTGAAAAAATCCCAACCAGCTCTATTCATTTCTTTTCTCATTCCCCACATAGTACACCATACATATATCCCCTCAGCTTCTTTCTGGTAACTAACAACATCAACACTTTAACAATTTGTGAATTATTATTCCTTTAATATTTGGTTTAAAATGGCTAATATTAAAAATACAATAAGATCCACATTGAAGTTGCTAAAGTTACCCAGTTTTGATGGTTTGGATGCTGCAAGCTGTTTGAAGTTCACTAATAGTTTCTAGGTAGTAATCAAGTGCTTGATCACCCTGTGCACCTCCTGAACAGTTGTGAGTGTGTCAGTACCGGTAATGAGCATGCACCGTAGTTCCAATACCATGAGTCCTGATTCAAACCCCATTGACGTCAATGGGAGGCTTTCCATTGATTTCAGAGGGCACTGAAACAAGCCATAGGCTATGTCTACACACCAATGTAAGCCCAGTGTTCAAACTCAGGCTCAAGCCTAACCCCGCTTTTGACGACACATAAACCATGCTAACTAAAAGCTAACCCACGGTCCCAGCACACCCTGCGATGGAAGGTCCAAGCAGGACCCATCATTCAAGCCCTATTGCTTTGCAGTATAGACAAAGTCCCACTGCACTGGTGCTCTTGGAGTCTGCCAAAAGTATCCCACAATACAGTACTTTAGTGACTAGCTTTGATTATTCAGGTAGATTTTCCTTTTTGATTGAATTATATACTTGCCATGTAGTTTTAACAGTGGATCTTGAGATGAAACAATTTCTTGCACAATGTGTCTGCAGGAAATGTGTATCAGCTATTTTTATCCCATGGGACTGAGAATCCAAGAAAGTCATTGTGGCAGGAGCTCTCACAAACCAGGACTATTCCCTGGGAGGAAGAATGGCTCAATGGAGAAGGTGCTTAGCTAAGACTGAGAAATCTTACATTCTATATTCTGCTCTATTACAGTATTTCTCAGTGACCTTGGACAAGTAATTTAGTTTCTTTGCACTTTCTTTACCCATCTATTAACTGGGAATAATAACACTTCCCTGTCTTACCAGGGTGTTCTGAGGATAAATACATTAAAGATTATGAGGTGCTCAGATACTTTAGGAAAGGGGGCCATATAAGTACCTACAATAAATATATAGATAGTCCCACAAAGATATTTAGTTAAGGGTCAGTTAAGGGTCATTTTATTTCTCATATTCCTGCACCAAAATCTCTTTAAAGTATGCAGTAAGACAGGTATTCTAAGTCATGTGCTCTCCACTGTTGCAGGGTCCCATTGTGGCTGGAAGAGCTGAAGTTTTCTCATTCTCTGTATGCATCTACTCCTTGCTATTATAAACTTAAATTCATAGATGCAATATGAACACAAATGTGATCATTTTATAAGACCAGTGAACTGCCACAACTGGGTCATTGCCAGAAAAGTTTCAAAGACCAGGATTTTCAGAAAAGCTGGCTCAAAAGCCTAACAGAAAGTGTGAAGACATATTTTACTCCTAATAAAATAATATCTATCATCTATCTATCTATCTATCTATCCTGAAACCTTCAACTCCTAAGTTAACAATGTGTAGACGGGACTACAAGCAGTGGGCTACCCAGGAATGTTAGGGTATACTTGAACAACTTTTGGGGGGGCACAGATTTATGGAAGTCATTGAAGACGAGAGAAAGCTTGAAACTTGAATGAAATGCTTTATTTTTATTATCTATGAGGTGCTGATCCAAATTGCTGCAGTTTGCCTACTACTTGATAAAGCTAATGTCACCTGTAGCTGCAAAGGTCAGTAATAGGATTTCATCCACTCACTTTATTTCCCTTTAAATCACAGAAATTTTCTGGTAAATAGTTGCACATTGACTGCTGGCAGCAACACTCAATGGGCTGCCAATATGAGACACCATTCCACAAGGCTCTTTCCTAATGAGGGAATCATGCACAGCTGACTGGTCATGGTAACAATTGACAGTTACCCTGGGCTTTATGTTGGGAGGTTTTTTGTGTACTCCACCCCTCTACAGTTCAAGAGCTTCTATTTTATCCTATTCTGGTTTTTACACTGTGTCCCTCACATTGACATCTGAGTGCTTATAAAGGAATGAATTCACTCACTGTAGAGTATTTGTGCTAATATCCCATTAACTTAGTGTGGAGGTGTTGCCAACTCTCTGGACAATGGCAAAGCTGAGCTAATATTTAAATAGTTTCTTCCCTGAATCTCTTTCATAATGGTATTTCTTGTTATTCCCTTTTCCATAACTGAAGATAATATACAAGATTTGTCTTGCCCATTTTTGCCCTCTGAGGGTGAGTTTGCACTTGTGACTCTTTCTAGCATCTGTCCTCCTTCCCATATACCATGTCTTTTTACCCCCTGGAAAGTTAAGTTCATGGAATGACACTATTTTCACACCAGCTGAGAATCTGGCCCCAACACTACAGAAGATTCTAGAAAAGGACATTATTTAAATTAGTAATGCAGCACAGACAATTATTCACTCCCCAAAATTATTATAATTCAACATCAGACAGATCACAAACCCTTGAGTCTGAATTCCTTGAACTTTAAGAAAGATCGGCTCAAGACCTGAACTTTGTGTTTGAGACCTGAACTAAAACCATAGATTCCCTTCCTTGATCACAAGAGCTGGAATTTTGCTTAGCACTTGTGTGGGCTATGTGAGAGGTATTCTAACTCCCTCTTCCACTGAATACTGATATAAGAGCTAGGCTGAATCCAACACCAGATTAAAAGAATATAGTCTACAGTTTCTATTTCACCTGTGTTTGTGGTATGCAGATGAGCCACTGAAACTTCTTGCCAGGCCCAAGTAACTGCAGATCTATTGACTACTTTCAGATGTTCCAAAGTAGAGGAAGAGGTTAGGGAGAAAGGCAACAAAGGTTTACTCTATGCAAATTGCCTCCCTTGTGCAAGCTGAAAAGGAGGCAATAATGCCTTCCTATTGATCCACTATGTTTGAATTCCCACCTCCTGCGATGAAGTCCCAAACACCTACAGAACCTGCAAAGCCAATAGCATGCATAGGTGGTTGTGGGGGGGAAATGAGATATTGAAACAACAATTAAAATGTAAAAGACACAGTAGAACACTGTCTGCTCCAAATCCAGCTGGTCCTAGGGTGAGGAATAACTTTATGAAATGTGCTGTGAGAGGGCTATTATGTTTTTCATTTTGAGTATTGAATCACTCAGAGGGCACTGAAGCCCAGTTAGTAGTAATGCTTGCTAAAACCTCTGAGTACAAAGCAGACTTTTGAAAGGAATTTGTATGGTAGCTCATGTGCAGAGTGAGAGAAAGGGCTGCAGAAGTATCCAGAGTATGTTCTGAGTCATCAGGAAGAAAGTGTCCAGAGCTCGGCAAGCAGTTGTGTCTAAGGGGGAAGAGGGGAGCGACGGAGGCCATTCATCTACTGTGTTTGGCTTCTGAAGTGCTGACTTCAAAGGAACATAGTGGAAACTCAAGAAAGTGAAGGAACTGAGGGACTGTACCTATCATGCTACCTTCTGGTGTTTTTACACAGTATGGCCTGGAATTTCAAATGCATATTAGAATGGAACCTGGAAGGAAAATGTCACAACTGAAAAACAAGTCTTTGGTACATAATCTGCAGAGACTTTAATGACAGTCACTCAACTTTTTCCAACAAATTAAAAATTTCATACTGAGCAAAATATTAAATCATTATCTTGGATACTGCAAACATCATCCTATATAATTCAAGAGCACTTTCCATTAATCCCATAAATAAGGATTCAATAGATCTGCCACATTCATCTATCTGTCAATGCTGGTAGCAAATTGTTGCATCATTCATCCACAGTGTGTATATTATATATATGCTTGACCCTCATTACCACAATTGCTAGCTACTTTCCCCCAAAATGTTGCAGACCTACAATTTATACAAAGTTGTAGAATAATATAAACATAGAGAATTGTGGGATTGACATTCCTGATATATTATTCAGCATTTATATAATCTGGGGCCAATATCTTCAAACTTGGGTCCCTACAGTAAGGCTCCTAAATCCATATTTAGTCATCTATATTTATAAGGGCTGCATAATAGGGCACTTCTGCAATAACTCTTCGGTATTCCTACAAGGATTCTCCAAAAGCAGCATTATCTGCTGTCACACTGTCTTATACTCGTGTGCCAAAAACAATGATTTTTTTTGCGGTTTTCTGAGATTGTACATATCTACACCATTGCCTGTCAGTTAAAGTGGCATTTAACTTCTCCAGTTTATTTTGTGGTTTATTAGAGAGGTACTGGTCAAAATCCATAGTTCAGATTATAGTCATTTATCTATTATTAGCATTATTTATTATGTAAGGTAAAGATATCATGCTGTGAAGTTTTGTGGCAGAAAAATAAATCATTCATAAAATGATTGAAAAAATATGAAAATATATCCATTTCATCCACACTGCTAGTTTCATCAGCAGAACTGACAGTGTACAAGTCCTCAGTATAATATATTATATATATTGTTTTTGTAAAAGCTATACACAAAACAATATATAAAAACAAATACTGATTGAGATGACTGAGTCATGTGAGACAAGGAAATGTGGGATATGTTGGCCAAAGAGTACAAGAATAGTAGTCACGGGACAAAGACCATGTGGAAGACCTAGAAAAGGTGGTTTGAGATGCTGAAGGAGGATATGAAGAAGACAGATGTCAGCTTTGAATATTTGACTCGAATGCTTGGAGATGAAGAACAAGAGCCACCGACCTTAAGTGCTGGGACAAGGTGAAGATGATACATATGATAGGACTTCTCCCAGACAGTGAATATAGTGTGTGTTTATTAAAGAGAGAGAAAGGGAGAACCGCTGTCTAGGAGAAGTCAAATAATTTATACATACACAACTTCTGCTATCAACAAGGGGAAAATTCCAATTATTGGTATTGTTCTGTCATTTAGAGTTACATAAATATTGTTGGCCTTTTTTCCCCCTTAAATCTGTCTAATCAAGTTTTTTTTTCCCAGCTATACTTCAGTAACTATGACACTGGATAAGCTCATCATTATTATGATTCAGAAAGCTGTAATGGTGAGAAACTGTATTTCTATTTGTTTTAGGATTATGTCTAAGTAAATTGACTAAAAAAGCTAAACTTTAATTGGAAACGTTAATTCTTTAATGAAACAGTAGATGAGTTATTTCCTTTTGTTTCCATTAACAGTGTAAGTATTGAATTCAGTTGAGCTGATATTAAGGGCTCAATCCTGAAATGGACTATGGATTTAAGTGCATGCTTAACTTTAAACACACAAGTAGTGCCATTGGCTTCAGAGTGTAGAGCATCTTCCAAACCCAAACCCCGATACTGGCAAACTGTTACCTTCTCCCAAGGAAACGTGAGGTACAGGCAATGGTTTATTACTTCTTTCTGTACAGGAGCGCACACTGAAAAGGAAGCATTATAAACAAAAATTGTGTCGCCTGGAGTGAGAAGGAGTTTTGGTTACACCTCAGCACCCTTGGCTCATGTCTTGCCTAGGCTGATAGATAAGCGTAAAGCAGTGTTGTTGTAGCAATGTCGGTCCCAGGATATTAGAGAGACATGGTGAGTGAGGTAATATATTTTATTGGACCAACTTACGTTGGTTCCTCACCCACCTTGTCTCTCAGATAAGTGTCTTGTAAAGCAGCTTGCTAAGTGGCAATAAACCTCCCCGCCTCTGTGAAGCATGCACAGGTGAATATAGGGAATGACTGTACTAATCAACATCACATTGAAAAAGTCGATGTGGCAGAGAAGCGAGCAGGGCTAAAAAAAGAGAGAAGGGTAAGTGGCCATCCAACAGGATACAACATTTTTTAGCTTAACCCTGGCCACTGTGTTGTGCCTTTAGCCCTGTTCTGTGTAATATTCACAAGCCTCTTCTATGTGTTCTATGGTACTTCTTATGGTTGGCATTAAGGTCCACTGATAACTCTTTCTCTACATAACTTTAAATTTAAATGGGAATTTATGTGAAGATTTTTAGAAGTGCTCACTGTTGGCTTAGCTCTGTTCCCATTGAATTTAGGAAGAACAGAATTAGACAGGGCTGAAATATCTTAGAAATCCCCCTTAGTTTTCCAGCAAGGGGGAAAAAATCTTAGAAGGGCATAATCTAAACTTTAAACAGACTTAGCAAGAGTATAAAGGGAACTTTAAAGAAAGTATAAATACACACTCACACACATATACACACACACAAAAACAAAGCTTTCCTCTATCTGATCTTTCCTTATAACTGCCACTTAACACAGAGCTGTGCCTGTTTGAATAAGAACTTCCTCAAGCACACTCACAGGCTTCATTTGTATAGTGTCACCCCTATCAGCATGGACATCTGGGCTTCGTAGGTGTATCCCATAAAAGAGGCAATAAGCAGCCATCCTGGCCCTTAGAGAATCAATTCCAGTCATACAAGTGATAGTCTCTCAAGGCAAACCCCCTACTCTAAAATCTAAGATTTTTTTAAAAACTCCCCAAATCTCACTTTAAATTATTAAGCCATAGGTTTCAGAGTAGCAGCCGTGTTAGTCTGTATCAGTTAAAAAAAAAATGAGGAGTACTTGTGGCACCTTAGAGACTAACAAATTTATTTGGGCATAAACTTCCATGGGCTAAAACCCACTTCATTGGATGCATGCAGTGGAAAATACAGTAGGAAAATATATGCACAAAGAACATGAAAAAATGTGTGTTGCTAGACCAACTGTAACAAGACCAATTAATTAAGGTGGGCCAGGCAGGAGAAAAAATACCTTTTGTAGTGATAATCAGGACGGCCCATTTCAAACAGTTGACAAAGAAGGTGTGAGTAACAGTAGGGGGAAAATATCTATTCAAGGGACACCATCATGGGACCTAATCACATCAGCCACACCATAAGAGGCTCGTTCACCTGCATATCTACCAATGTGATATATGCCATAATGTGCCAACAATGCCCCTCTGCCATGTACATTGACCAAACCGGACAATCTCTATGCAAAAGAATAAATGGACACAAATCAGACATCAAGAATTATAACATTCAAAAACCAGTCGGAGTACACTTCAACATCCCTGGTCACTCAATTTCAGACCTAAAAGTGGCAATTCTCCAACAAAAAAACTTCAAAAACAGACTCCAATGAGAAACTGCAGAATTGGAATTAATTTGCAAACTGGACATCATTAAATTAGGCTTGAATAAAGACTGGGAGTGGATGGGTCATTACACAAAGTAAAAACTATTTCCCCACGCTAATTTTATTACTATTACTCACACCTTCTTGTCAACTGTTTGAAATGGGCCATCCCTTTTTTTCATATAATCTGTGTGTATATAATCTGTGTGTATATAAGATATATATCTTCCTACTGTATTTCCCACTGCATGCATCCGATAAAGTGGGTTTTAGCCCACGAAAGCTTATGCCCAAATAAATTTGTTAGTCTCTAAGGTGCCAGAAGTACTCCTCATTTTTTTTATTGAGCCATAGTGACTCTCACACCTGCTCCTATGCTTTATATTTCCCTACCAGCCCTATCACCTGTCCTCTATTTCAATAATTGTCTGTATTTGTGACCAATCTTACAAATGAGTGGGTGTGGAGAAGGTGAGGTGAACCGATGATTACTACCACCCAGTACCATTTGCAACACTGACATCCCTTTCTTTATGTGAGTGTTTTGTGCTCACTCTGACCATTTTCCCTCCTTTTTGTTGCAACTCTTTTAGACAATAGATTGCATGCTGCTCTAATTCATTCTAGAGGTTTCAATGGGCCCCAGATTATAACAGAATTTTATAGGTGCAGAGCTACTTTGTTGCAGCTTAAATCTGACCCGCAACTGCTAATAGCCATGCACCCAAATTACACTAAAAAAGGGAGAGAGAGTTTCTCCAGGCACTTGTGGATGGTTTCTGTTACTGTGATGCAAAGTTTATAGAATTCTGGAGGCTGTGACTTGGGAATGGTGGATTGGCCCCAGCTTGCAATACCAGCCTTTCTTTTCCTTAGGCAGCTATTTTTCAAGGTCACCTCATTATTATTATTTTATGTCTGTGTTACAGTAGCACCTAACAAGACAAGACAAGGACAAGGACAAGCTTGGGGCCCTATTGTGCTACACACAATGCAAACTCAGTGTGAGACAGTCCCTTCCCTGAAGAGCTTATGTTCTAAATAAACAAAATGGATAAAGGGTGGGGGAGGAAAAAGAAATGTGAAGTGAGTTTCTAAGCTCACACAGCAAGTTAGTGGCCCAGCTAGCACTAGAACCCATGTCTCTCGAGTCCTAATCTAGAACATTGGGCATTAAACTACAAAAAAGAGTCTGTGTAAACAATCCTTCGAAAATGTACAAAGCAAAGAACAGGAATATGTCAAAGTAACAGATAACAGCAACAGAGGGTGGGGAGAGAGGACAAAAAACCAAAACACCCAAGGAAAACAAGTATTCTAAAGATTCCTTGTCAGTGGGCAGAAGCAGCCACTATTATCTGCTTGCCAACTCAACTTTCCTTGACAATAGTTTTTTCTTGTCCAGATTTATGTCAATATTAATATCCATTAATTGGATAAGCCTTCTGTTTCCAGGCTGTTAGAGCCAGATTGCACTGAAATATCATGTACCAGCCAACACAAGAATTCTAGCAAAGCACTGAATTGATTAATTGGCTTCTGTTGCCTTATACTCTTGTGATTTTCCCACCTACTTCTCCAACTGCTCCTTCAGAATATGCGTTAGCAGTTCCTTTTCTCTCCTACTTGCCTGTGTTTGTGGCTAACAGCTCTATCCTATGTTACCTTCTCCTTTTCTCTGTACAGCTTATCACTCGGTGGCCAGATTCACTCATTTGGTTTCAACTACCATTTTTGTGATGATGACTCATATATCTACTTCTCCAACCTTGATGACTTCTCTTCCATCCACTGCTTTCTGACATATTATCTTAAATGTACTACCATCAGCCAAAGCTCAATATGCAAAAAACCAAGCTCCTTCTCTTTCCTCCCAAGCCTTCTCTTTTTCATTCCAGCTCTACTGATGTTAACAAGCTACCATTCTTCCTGTCACTAAGGCTCACAATGTTAGCCTGATTATTGTCCACTTTACCCTACTCTTCTCCTTGCACAATTAGGGAATCATGAAATCTTACTGGCTCTTTCTCCACAACATATTGAAATCTACCCCTCCTTCTATGTGCTTACAGGTAAAATGCTAAGCTATAGCTTGGTTATCTCACTCCTTGACTACTGCAACTTTCTTCTTTCTTGTCCTATCAGAAAGACCTAGAGAAATTAATAAAAAATGATGTGTATTCAGTAGAGCTTTAAAAAAACCCTATCCCTATAGCATTTAATAGAATAATAATTCTCTGATAGTTCATATTATGAAATGGCCAAAAATGTTGGGAGGATATACATTTTTATGAAACGCTATAGGTTTTCAGACTGTCTGAAGAATCCTATTGGTTAAATCCCTGTTCAGTTCTATGTGTCATTTCCATAAGAGTGGCTGCTCCATTCTCATCTTACTCCCCTCCAGTCCATTCACAACTGTGGCTAAAAACATCTTACTTGCTCACAATTCATACCTTTTTCGTCCTTCAAATACTATCACTATTTGCTTTTGCCTTCTATTCCAAGCTCAAGCAGTAGATTTATACCAAGTATGGACTGAGCCAAACAGATTCAATGCTGGTCAACAGGACAGTAGGAAAATAACCCTAAAGTGTTCAAGAGTCTGTGATAATTTGATCAGCATATTTGTTTTAAAAGGTGTTCTATGTTGTAATAATCCCGGGCAAACAGATTTTCAGATTTCCAGTCTGAAATTAGACCTGCAATTTTCAAATTTTCCAAGTCTGCAATTAGACCTGCATGTGTATTCTCGTGTTTTCAGGCATTCCCTTATTCTCTGTTGACTCAAATGGGACCCCAAACAAGCATACAAGTTTGCAGGATCCAGAGCCACATATTACAGATTAATGCAAACATATGTAGATATAGTTGGCCAAATTAATCTCTGGTTAAATTCTAAGAACTTTAATGGAGTTACACCACCATCATCCCTCCCAATCAGTCCTGTTATCTGGGTGCCAATTCACTAGGCCCTCTCTCTAGATCTTCACATTCAGGCTGTGTCTAAATCTTGCTTATCCTACCTGCATATCATCTCTAAAATATGGCCTTTCCTGTGCATTCACTCACCTAAAACTCTCATTGAGTCCTTCATCTCACATCTCAACTACTGCTACATCCTATTTCTGACCTTGGGAGAAAAAAGCAAACTTGCCCCACTTATATCCATTCAAAATACTGCAGCAAAGATAATTTTCCTAACTCATCAATTTGACCATGTCACGCCAATGTTTGCATCCCTCCACTGGCTTCCTCTTCTCCATTACTTCAACTACAAATGTTTTGTTTTCACTTTTCAGGTCTTTCATGGCTCGTTCCCGCTTACCTATCATCTCACATTATATTAAGAAGTTGGCTGCTGTCTCCACTTTGCCAATGACATCAAGATTCATTGCCCACTTATTAAATTTTCAAACAAACACTTTCACGTTTCTCCAATGCTACCCTCTCTCATGCATGGGAGGAAATTTCTGTGTAAAACCCCAAAATTATCCTAGGTACTTGTTCTATGTTTGTACAATGTCTAACACAATGGGGCCCTGGTCCATGACAGGAGCTCCTAGGTGGTACTGCAGTACAAATACTAAGGAATAATAATACACCAAAAAAAAAAAAGAATTTGGTGCATTGTCCCATGTTATTCATTATATAAAATAAAAATATGATTTTCCAGTTGTAATCAACAGTTATGTCATATCTATATTTATTGAGAAGAAGCTCTAGTATCTATCAGGTAGCCCTAGTTGGAAAATGGAATTTCTGTTTTTTGGAAAATTCTGACATTTCAAAATTTGTTTTAGTTCCAAATTGGAATAAAAAGTGGTTCATTTCCATGTTAATATAATATAATATAATATAAAATATAATATAATATAATATTCTTAATAAAATGAAATCATAATCAAAACATATTTTACGTTATCAAAATGAATCATTATGACATTATCAAAATGAAATGAGAATGTTTAAACAATTCATTCTGACATATTTCTGTCAAAAATCTAGTCAAGTTGACATGTTTCAATGATTTGGATTGTGACAAAACTGCATTTTCCAGTGGAGAACTGTTATGCTGAAAAAAAATTGACCAGCTCTGCTATGCAGAAAAAACAATCCAAGCATTAATAAGATCAATTTGGATAAATCCATCAGCCTAGAACTCTTGTCCTTGACATACTTGAGCACAGTACCTAAATACAAAGGCCTCACAAGAATGAATATCCAAAATGCGTCTTTTAGCTAGAATTTTACATAGCAATTGGTGTGAAATGAAATTCTTTCATAAATTCTGCACTGATGTTATAGGAAAGATCATGGGGTCATAGCCTAGAGTCGCCCATCAGTTTCTAAATGAGTTCTCAAAATTAGAGGTTTGACATTGTTGAAATTACTGTCTTGAGTTAGCAATTGGTAACACTGTAGAACTGTGCTGTGGAGCAAACTAATTTCATTCTTTTATATGATTATTATGCACACTCTGCCATCTATTTCATAAAAATCACTGTGAGATAGACATGTCTGCTATGTCTTGTGGGGGAAAAAATAGATATTATTTTGAGTGCCATCAAAGAACTATACAATAAAAGGAGATTGGTGAATTTCCCAGTCACTCATGCTTATTACACAGTTGCTACCTCACACTCTTTTCAGAGTTCTTAGGAGTGTTTAGGAGCTTAGCAGGGGCACACTCATCTGATTCTTTCTTATTAAGTTGTGCAGCAAAGTGTGATGAGGAAAAAAAAAGTTAAGTGACCAGGACTAGCTTCTGAAGAAGAAGAAGAAGAAGAAGAAGAAGAAGAAGAAGAAGAAGAAGAAGAAGAAGAAGAAGAAGAAGAAGAAGAAGAAGAAGGAGAGAGAGGCTGCATTAGTCTGAGCTAGTAGTTTACTTTCATGGTAAATTACATGCATTCAGAGCCTAAAACATTTCTCAAGAGATTATCACCTCTGTAAACAGTGCAGTTCAGGCTGCTAGGATTCATGATATTAAGTTACATTCTATGAAGTCATACGCCAAAAGTAATCATGCCCAGTTAGTCCAGTGCTTTGTAGATACAGTAATTTGGCAATGCTTCTGATAACAGCCACTGGTCAAAGGAATCAGAAAAAAAAGTTTTGATCAGCGCAGCTTGCAGTACTTGACCCAAACACTGGGCTGGAGGCTGACATTTGATCAAATGAAATTTTGACTGGTGACCTTAAGTCTGTTTTTTGCCTTGCCCCTGTATAGTAATTTCCATCAGTGCAAAGTGGGTGTATTTTGATTTGGTGGCATTTTACACCCATTTAGCACTCACTCTACACAGGTATAAATGACTATATGAGTTAGAGTTATGAATCAGGCTTCATGCTACTGAGAAAGATGCTGTTCTTGACTATGTAGAGTTGAATGACTACAAAAGAAACCATGTTCCAGACAAACTAAAATCCATGACAATAATTATACATTGGCTTACTATGAGCTATGCAGAAATGAAAGAGGGTTCCATTCTGCGTATGTTATTTTATTCCAGAAAAGCATACAGTACCAGAATTTTAACAATCATTAGCCCATCACTAATAAAACAGAATCCTGAACTTTTTGGTATGATTTTGACTGTCACATGCAAGGAGTCCTGTTCAGAGTACAGCATGTCTGAAAAGCAAAAGGAGGGGGATGTGTCATAAAAACAATCTCCATGGAACCGACTTTTTTTGTTGTTGTTGCTAATTCACGTCAATTAACACCACTGCTCACTGAGAATGCAAATGACTATAATTTGCTCATACAATAATATGCTGCTTTGTATATGGACTGTTAACCTCTGACTGTTTTGCTTTCTGTTATACATCCACCCTTACTTGTAACAAACAAACCTTCATTCTGTCAGAGTTCTATTTAATATAATACCTCCCTTGCCTTTTGCTCTTGGAGTTAGGCACTTGAAAGACTTGTGGAATTACATCACTTGCTCTGTTGCACACTATGCAAGAATACCTGTCTTGCCAAGAAAATAATAGTAGTCAAGGGCAATTTTGAGAATGATGGGGGCTTGGCCAATTAGAATAAATTGCAAACACTTTAAACTTCACAAACTCTTTTTAGCCATTTTAAAGAGATCCTCATATGAAATTGTATTTTAAATGAACCAAGCTGCATTTGTCATTTCAGAATTTTATCTTGTTCCAGCAAAGCATAGTTCCAACCCTGTTAATGAAGTAGATTTTGTTACATTATATTACAGTACCCTCATTCACTTCCCCACTCTCTTGGAGAGTACTGAAAAAACTGACTGGGAGCTTGCAGGATTATAAAGCAACTGTGATAGTTACATAAGGATTCAGGGTATGGCTTCACATCCTCCATTTTGTAAGGTGATGTTCTGGACTAAGAGGGGTGCAGTCAATATCAGGCTTAAGAAGAAAAAAAACTGAGTGTGGGACTAGAAATGAGAGATCAAAGATTTAGTTAAAGAAGATAAAAAAACTATGAAGAACTACGTAGGTGCCAGAATAGGTGAATGGATGTATCTATAACAGACAATTTTTGGCACTGGTCTGGGACATAGGAGACCTGGGTTAATTCATTTCTGCTACAAGCATATGGTGTGACCTTGAACAAATCAATCACCCTGTGCTTTCATTCCCCATCTGTAAAAATGGGAATCAAAATATCCTCTTGCAGGTGTGCTGGGAAGATACATTTATTAATATGTGCCGAGTGCTTAGATATAGCGGTGATGGTGACTATATATACTTATATAGACTGTAAGGTGCCTGAGAATAACACATACTGTGGCTCATCTGGATTGGAATCCAACTATTAAAACCTAGGCACTTAATGTCTGGAGAGAAAAAGAAAGATAGAAAATGTTCCAAAAGAAGATGAAAATTGCCTGAAGAAGTATAGAGCCAATCGCATTGACTAGGAAGGAAAGAGAGTATTTTATGTCTCAGGGCTAGGAAGAGGTGACTGGGAGTTTGTGCTCAGAAAGAGAAGCACAGCACTCTGCTTACATGGACAGCCAGCTCGAATTAACACTTCTCAGACTTCCAGAAATATCTAATGCACACTGGACTGGCTAAGAGATTTCATACAGACATTAGTACCCATACTTTTAAAATAATATTTCTCCTTACAGAAAAGGGATGAAAATTTGTAAAGAAAGTAAAATTTAATATATGGAGATGAAATAGAAGGCTGGAGTGACTGAGAAGGAGATGAGAAAGAACAATGAATGAGAGATTTTTATTTAGATATCAAGGTGATAGGAACTCTAGGAAAAAAAAATTGAAATAGAAATTAAGAGTCCAAGGGTGTCAGAAAATAACTGAAAGATAATTTGACTGCTACAGAGCCCTCAACCAGAACCATAGTCCAGAACCATTTTCAAGCATATTCCTAGCTGCTTTTCTCTTTCATAAAGTCTTGGAGATAAGGCAGGCCTTAGCCTGGGACCTCTTTAGCCTAGGAACCATTTCTAGGCTCCCACTGACTCTCATGAAGAGAAGCTTCCCAAAGTGGAAGGATGTCGTGGATCAACCTGCTGAAAGAAATTGTAAGGATGTATGAAAGCTTCAGATGTCACTGAGAGAAGATATCTGAGGGTTACACAGAAGGCATATACAGAGCATTCTGATTTTCCAGTGCCTTGCACCTTGTTAATTATATAGAGGTGTGCAAAGGGTGTGTAAATGCTACCAAACTGGAATGGTAGCTCATTGAAAAATCAGGCACATATATTGCTTAATCCTGATTATACTTCCCATGACTTCTGCTTGCCTGTCCAGGGTTGTGCCCAAAAGTTTCAAAAAGATGCTCCCTGAACAGTATGCAGTTCACTTTGTCCTAGGTTGCACTGGGGGAGTGGAGACTTGACAATAAGCAATCATTGTTTTGTATGATAAAGTAGGGAGCAATGCAGCAAATGCAACTGGCAGGGTAAAACAATGTGTTTCTCCAACAAGAGAAAAAGATTACTGTGGGGAATTCATCTGCTCTCTTAAAAGTAAAGGGTAAGGAAAGAAAGAAAATGGAAGAGGCATTTTCCTTGAAGGAAAGAAAAGAAATAGTCTTTCCCTCCCAATATGAGAGGTTGATTAGAAAGACCAGAGCTCTTCCTTTCTTAGGGGCATGAAAGAAGATGTCCCTGGGGAGAGATGAGACCTCCCCACCCAATAGAAATTGAGGGTATGTCTACACTACAAAATTAGGTCGATATTATAGAAGTAAATTTTTAGAAATCGATTTTATACAGTCGATTCCATATATCTACACTAAGCACATTAAGTCGGCGGAGTGTGTCCTCACTGCTGTGGCTAGCATCGACTTACAGAACGGTGCACTGTGGGTAGCTAACCCACAGTTCCCGCAGTCTCCACCGCCCATTGGAATTCTTGGTTAAGCTCCCAATGCCTGATGGGGCAAAAACATTGTCACGGATGGTTTGGGTACATGTCATCAGTCGCCTCTCCCTCCGTGAAAGCAATGGCAGACAATCGTTCTGTGCCTTTTTTCTGTGCGGACACCATACTGCTTTCAGCAGATGGTACAGTAGGACTGCTAACCATCATCATCCACCACTTCCGCTGAAACTCTGCTCCGCTGCTATTGTCTTAATAGTGAATTTCTCCATGTTGTCTGTCATGGGCTCCCAGGTACGTGTGTTCTTCCTCGGGAAATCTGAGCAGTGCTAACCGTTGTCTTCCACTGCTTCCGCTGCAACTCTGCTCTCCTGCTCTCATGAATCCACCTCACATGTCCTCTCGTCGTTCTCTATAAATATCTATTCTCGTGGCACCTGTCGTCAGCCACCACTTCTGCTGCAACTCTGCTCTCCTGCAGACACCATACCACAGCAAGGATGGAGCCCGCTCAGATCACCGGGGCAGTTAGGAGCATTGTAAACACCTCTTGCATTATCCAGCAGTATGTTCAGTCCCAGAACCTGCAAAAGAAGGAGAGAAGGCGACGGCAGCGGGGTGATGAGAGTGATGAGGACATGGACACAGACTTCTCTCAAAGTACAGACCCCAGAAATTTGGACATCCTGGTGTCAATGGGGCAGGCTCATACCATGGAACATCAATTCTGGGCCTGGAAAACAAGCATAGATTGGTGGAACCGCATAGTGTTGCAGGTCTGGGATGATTCCCAGTAGCTGCAAAACTTTCTCATGCATAAGGGAACTTTCATGGTACTTTGTGACTTCCTTTCCCCTGCCCTGAAGCACAAGAATACCAAGATGAGAGCAGCCCTCACAGTTCACAAGCAAGTGGTGATAGCCCTCTGGAAGCTTGCAACTCCAGACAGCTACTGGTCAGTTGGGAATCAATTTGGAGTGGGCAAATCTACTGTGGGGCCTGCTGTGATCCAAGTAGCCAATGCAATCACTGAGTTGCTGCTATCAAGGGTAGTGACTCTGGGAAATGTGCAGGTCATAGTGCATGGCTTTGCTGCAATGGGATTCCTTAACTCTGGTGGGGCGATAGACAGAACTCATATCCCTATCTTGGGAATGGACAACCTTGGCAGCCAGTACATAAACCACAAGGGGTACTTTTCAATGGTGCTGCAAGCACTGGTGGATCACAAGGGATGTTTCACCGACATCAATGTGGGATGGTCGGGAAAGGTACATGACACTTGCATCTTCAGGAACTCTGGTCTGTTTGAACAGCTGCAGGAAGGGACTTACTTCCCAGACCAGAAAATAACTGTTGGGGATGTTGAAATGCCTATAGTTATCCTTGGGGACCCAGCCTACCCCTTAATGCCATGACTCATGAAGCCATACACAGGCACCCTGGACAGTAGCTGTTCAACTATAGGCTGAGCAAGTGCAGAATGGTGGTAGAATGTGAATTTTGATGTTTTAAAGCACGCTGGTTCAGTTTACTGACTTGGTTAGACCTCAGCGAAACCAATATTCCCATTGTTATTGCTGCTTGCTGTGTGCATCACAATATCTGTGAATGTAAGTGGGAGACATTTATGGTGGGGTGGGAGTTTGAGGCAAATCACTTAGCTGCCGATTATGCGCAGCCAGACACCAGGGTAATTAGAAGAGCACAGCAGGGTGCGCTGTGCATCAGAGAAGCTTTGAAAACCAGTTTCATGACTGGCCAGGCTATGGTGTGACAGTTATGTTTGTTTCTCCTTGATGAAAACCCGCCCCCTTTTTTGACTCTAATTGCCTGTAAGCCACCTGTCCTCCCCCCTCGATCACCGCTTGCAGAGGCAATAAAGTCATTGTTGTTTCAAAATCATGCATTCTTTATTAATTCATCACACAAATTGGGGGATAACTGCCAAGGTAGCCCTGGAGGGGTGGGGGAAGAGGGAAGCACCAGATGGGGTGGTGGATGAGGGGAGGAGGGAAGGACAAGGCCACACTGCACTTCCAAACTTATTGAATGTCAGTTTTCTGTTGCTTGGGCAGTCCTCTGGAGTGGAGTGGTTGGGTGCCTGGACCCCCTCCCACCGCATTCTTGGGTATTGGGTGAGGAGGCTATGGAACTTGGGGAGGAGGGCAGGTGGTTACACAGGGGATGCAGTGGCTGTCTGTGCTCCTGCTGCCTTTCCTGCAGCTCCACCGGATGCCAGAACATATCAGTTTGATCCCCCAGTAGCCTCAGCATTGCATCCTGCCTCCTCTCCTCATGCTGCTGCCACCTCTCCTCTTGCTCCTGCAACCTCTCATCTTGCTCGTCCCTCCTGTCTTCGTGTTCATTTTCTACTTTCCTGGACTCTGCCATTGTTTTCCTCCACACATTCTGCTGAGCTCTTTCAGTGCAGGAGGACTGCATGAGCTCACAGAAAATTTCATCACAATTGCGTTTTTTTTTTTGCCTTCTTATCTGCACTAGCCTCTGGGACGGAGATGATACGGGGAGCATTGAAACATTTGCAGCTGCGGGAAGAAAAAAAGGAGAGTAGTATTTAAAAAGACACATTTTAGAGAACAATGGGTAGACTCTTTCATGGTGAGCCAAGCTGTTAACATTACATAGCACATGTGCTTTCGGTACAAGGTCGCATTTTGCCTCTTATATTGAGGGCCTGTCGGTTTGGTGTAGGAGATCACACACGCAGGGCTGGGCAACAGAATTTGGTTTGCAGGCAGCTATGGTAAGCCACAGTCTTTCAGCTTCTTTAACCTTCTTAACATGTGGGTATGGTTTCAAACAGCAGTGCCCTCCTTTCCCATACCAAGCACCCATTGGGTTGGCCATTTAAAAGGAGGGGCTGAGGTTTTTGAGTTAATGTGCAACACAAACCCAACTAACTCCCACCCCACCCAATTCACTGGGATGATCACTTCACCCCTCCTCCCACCGTGTGGCTAAACGTGGGGATGATTTCTTTTCAGCCATAGGCAAACAGCCCAGCACGAATGACACCTCTGAATATCCCCTTAATAATGTCCTTGGAGGATTTCCGCTCCATCCCCAGACACGATAACAGACTTTTCCAGTAGCTGTATTGGCTGCAAATGCATCCCAAGTTTTCAGGGAAAATTAATCATTCAACATGTTTGCTTTTAAACACGGTATTATATTTACAAAGGTACACTCACCAGAGGTGCCTTCCCTGGCTTCATGATCCGGGAGCCTGCCTTGGGAGGGTTGGGAGGGTATTGGCTCCAGGATGATAAACAGTTCCTGGCTGTTGGGGAGAATGGTTTCTCTGCTTGCCTGTTGTGTGCTATCCTCCTCCTCCTCCTCATCATCATCTTCCTTGTCCCTAAAATCCTATTACCTGTTGCGTGAGACTCCCCCTTGCAGATGTCCACGGGTAAGGGTAGGATAGTGGTAGGGGCACCCCCTAGAATTGCCTGCAGCTCATCATAGAAGCAGCATGTCTGGGGCTCTGACCCGGAGTGGCTCTTTGCCTCTTTGTTCTTTTGGTAGGCTTGCCTGAGCTCCTTAATTTTCATGCAGCACTGCTGCAGGTCCCTGTTATAGTCTCTGTCCATCATGCCCTTGGAGATTTTTTCAAATATTTTGGCATTTCATCTTTTGGAACGGAGTTCTGATAGTACAGATTCATCTCCCCATACAGCGATCAGATCCACTACCTCCCATTTGGTCCATGCTGGAGCTCTTTTGCGATTCTGGGACTGCATGGTCTCCTGTGCTGATGAGAGCTCTGTATGGTCACCTCTGCTGATGAGTTTGCCATGCTGGCCAACAGGAAATGAAATTCAAAAGTTCCCGGTGCTTTTCCTGTGTACCTGACTAGTGCATCTGAGTTGAAAGTGCTGTCCAGAGTGGTCAAAATGGAGCACTCTGGGATAACTCCCGGAGGCCAATACCATCGAATTGCATCCACACGACCCCAAATTCGACCCGGTGATGTCGATTTCAGCTCTAATCCCGTCCTTAGGGAGGAGTACAGAAATTGATTTTAAGAGCCCTTTAAGTCGACAAAAATGGCTTCGTCGTGTGGATGGGTGCAGGGTTAAATCGATCTAATGCTGCTAAATTTGACATAAACTCGTAGTGTAGACCAGGGCTAAGAGAGGGGAGAGCAACCGCATTTTATAGAATGAGGAAAATGTGATTATTGAGATTCTATAGCAGATGCAGGGGGAGCTAGAGGCACAGAGAAGCAACAGCATAACAAGATGCATTTTAAAGGAGAAACAGGGTTTTTTGCTTAGAAGTCGCTGCAAACATGTGCATAAGGACTGGTTGCCTAATGAGTCTTGGAAAGAGCGATGAGTCCATTAAGGGAAATATGAGTGTGGGAAATTGGGGAAGAGGTGTGTTTGATGTTGTTAGATTGGACAGAGGAACAAAGTGATTTAATATGGAGCCTGGGTGAAGGCATGAAGAGGAATTAGAAATAGTGGTTCAAAACCTGCCTGTGCTGGCAAAATGGGTGGTATTTTTGCCGAGTAATTTTATACCAAATTGGCCTTTTCTTATTAGAAGATGGTTCCATTCTGTTTGAAACATTCAGATACCTTGAGAAATATTCCACCTAACTGGGCTTATTTCCAAGGTCATCATAAAAAAATGCAAAATATTTCACTCCCCTTTAGCCCTTCTCCTAAAAAGTCTTGTCACTCTTTTCTCTGGTAATCAAACATTTATTCCCCTTAAAAGTTTTTTAAAAAAAAACACCCTATTTTGGAAAAAAGATAAATAAAAAAGCAGCAATGATCTATGTACCCTAATCGGGGAAAAAAGTTACTTACTGCTGCTTGACTGCATACCCCCAGTTAACAAGAATTTAGCCCTAAGCTGCCTCTCTTCCAATCAGAGAGAAAACTTTTTATTTGTTTTATTTGTATAAAATACAAGAAAAAATTCATAAAGATGTGCCAAGTTATGCAAGCTGCAGGCTTTTAGGATATTATGGTGCCATCTTCTTTCAACTCTGATAAGTAATTATATAATCTTTCCATAATTCTTCAGTCTGTATTTTTCACTTCTCATTCAGACCCTCTCTGTTGCAGATGTTCAATTATTTTAAAACTTTTCAAGTATGTTTTTCCCCCAGTCTTGCACCTACAATATGTGCAAAAATGCAGTGTCATTGCATGGCATGGTGATTTATCTAAAGAGTCTGGTGAGCCAATCCTTCAACAGCTTGAAGCGGGGAAAGCAAAAAGATTTGAGAGTTATAAGAAGGAAAAGAAAACTGGGAGAAACATAGTGGAGAAAAAGGAAAGGCAGAAGAGATGAAGACATGGGACCTGATCCAAAACATCTTGACGTAAATGGAAAGCCAAGCCATTCATTGACATAAAAAAGCTTTTGATCAGGTCTACGGGGAAGAAAATGGAGAGGGATAGTAATTAGGGAGCACTGACAACAGATCACTCAAGCAAGATGAGGGAACAGGAATGCTAGAGAGGAATGGGGACTGCGAAGAGAATGTGGGAGAGGATGAACTGAGAGAGAGCGAGGGGATATAAGAGAATAGAACAAAGAAGAGCAAGAGATGATGAAAAAACATGGGTACACGGAGCAAATGAGGTGATCAGAGAGACCAGATTAAACAAAAAGTAAGAGACAGCAGTATTTGGGGAGAGGTTGGGGAAAGTACGATAGACGCTGAGACTGAGAGAGAGAAACATGGAAAAGAGACACATATTAAAAATGGGGGGTTCTAAAAATAGAAAAGGAAAGAGAAGTGAGACAATGAATAAAGTAGTGAGAATAAATATTAACATGAGACAAAGACAGGAAATAGAGGAGAGAAAGAGAGAGAAAAAATACAGAAAAATAACCACAAGGAAAGATTCAAACAACTTTTAGATTAGTGAACAGTATTTTGCTTACTCCTATTCCTACATATTAATGTCAGCTGCGGTGACCACAGTTCTTAAGACTGGGGGACCATTTCCATTCTAAACTTCTGCATTCAGTTCCTCAACCATTAATTATTTATGAGTAGAAAGAAAGAGGGGCAGAAAAAAATATCTGCTCATTTAAAAAAAAATCTTCTGTTTCCTTATTGAATAGTTTTATTGGTGAAATGGCCAGTGGCTGAAAGATGAATTTTGGCATTGAATGAATAGCTGTCATTGAAGACGAATAGCTAACATTGAAGACACATATATTTGAGAGATCCAATAAACATTGGCTTAAATTTGAACCATTTGTGGCCATCGGAAAATCAAATTATGTGCATGTAAAGTATATTTTGCATAGTACTTGGCCCCGATGCACTGAGCTGAGCCTTAGTAGACCCCTGCTTCCACAAGGAGTTAGACTGAAGTCATTGGGGCTTTACCTGAGCCCACTGCGTGGATCTAACTTCAGGACCAGGGCTTAAATTAGATTATTAATCATGTAAGGCAGACTGTGCTCTGCATGATTGCATGGCTCACTTAGCCTCATAAAGAAAAGTATACAAGAAGGGCCGTTTGGTTTTGTCCCTGTGAAACTTGTAAGGTGTGAAGGAGATCAGAGAGGCTACTTTGTAATGCATGTTCTGAAGCACCATTGGGGGAGTACAGTGTCTAAGGGGCACACAACAGGAGCTCTCTTGCTTTCTACTAATATGTAGACCAGAACATTTAGGAGGAATTTACATTCATTTTTGCGGGTTGTTTTTTTTTTTTTTGTTTTTTTGGTTTTTTTGCAAATCAGCAGAGGTTTGAATTCCAGGAAAGTGAAGTTCTTTGTTATATTTCTTCTTTTTCTCTTAACTCTTTGAAACAAACAATCAAAACCTAGGATATTTTGGGGGAAAAAATCTATGGCAAGGGAGCACTCAAAAGTCTGGAAGTATATGGAACCCAAACACATATCCATTAATAGAGCTTTTATTATCGTGGACTGTTTCTCAGATAAGACAATAACCTGTACAATGTTTCTATAACTTTTGATACACCTTGTAATACTTTGCATTACCTTGCCTACATCATACAAATAAAGCACAGATGAAAGTTCATTTATTTGAAAAGTGTACTAAAACTATCCTTAAACAGCATACTACATTTTAAAAATAGAGTAATGCTGAAAATTTCCTAGCAAAAATAGTGTCAAGTATCAGGGGTAGCCGTGTTAGTCTGTAACCACAAAAACAACAAGGAGTGTGGTGGCACCTTAAAGACTAACAGATTTATTTGAGCATAAACTTGTGTGGGTAAAAAACCCACTTCTTCAGATGCATGCAGTGAAAATTACAGATGCAGGCATCGTTATACTGACACATGAAGAGAAGGGAGTTACCTCACAAGTGGAGAACCAGTGTTGACAGGGCCAATGCAAACAAGGTGGATGTAGTTCACTCCCAGTAACTGATGAGAAGGTGTCAATTCCAGGAGAGGAAAAGTTGCTTCTGTAATGAGCCAGCCACACCCAGTCCCTATTCAAACCCAAATTATGATGTTAAATTTGCAAATGAATTTCAGTTCTGCAGTTTCTCTTTGAAGTCTGTTTCTGTAGTTTTTTTGTTCAAGTATGGCTACTTTTAAATCTGTTATAGAATGTTGAGGAAGATTGAAGTGTTTTCCTACTGTCTTTTGTATGTTACCATTCCTGATGTCCAATTTGTGTCCATTTATTCTTTTACGTAGAGACTGTCCAGTTTGGCCAATGTACATGGCAGTGGGGCATTGCTGGCACATGATGGCATATATCACATTAGTAGATGTGCAGGTGAATGAGTCCCTGATGGTGTGGCTGATATGGCTGGGTCCTCTGATGGTGTCGCTAGAGTAGATATGGGGACAGGTTTGTTACAGGGTTTGGTTCCTGGGTTAGTGTTTCTGTGGAGTGGTGTCTGGTGGCTGGTGAGAATTTGCTTCAGGTTGGGGAGCTGTCTGTAAGCAAGGACTAACCTGCCTCCCAAGGTCTGTGAGAGTGAGGGATCATTTTCCAGGATAGGTTGTAGATCGTTGATGATGTGCTGGAGAGGTTTTAGCTGGGGGCTGTATGTGATGGCCAGTCACGTTCTGTTATTTTCCCTGTTAGGCCTGTTCTGTAGTAGGTGACTTCTGGGTACCCGTCTTGCTCTGTCAATCTATTTCCTCAATTCCCTAGGTGGGTACTGTAGTTTTAAGAATGCTTGATAAAGATCTTGTAGGTGTTTGTCTCTGTCTGAGGGGTTGGAGCAAATGCAGTGGTATCGTAGAGCTTGGTTGTAGACGATGGATCGTGTGGTGTGGTCTGGATGAAAGCTGGAGGCATGTAGGTAGGAATAGTGGTCAGTAGGTTTCTGATATAGAGTGATATTTGTGTGACCATCACTTATTTTCACTGTAGTGTCCAGGAAGTGGATCTCTTGTGTGGACTGGTCCAGGCTGAGGTTGATAGTTGGGTGGAAATTGTTGAAATCCAGGTGGAATTGTTCAAGAGCCTCCTTCCCGTGGGTTCATATGATGAAGATGTCATCATTGTAGCACAAATAGAGGAGGGGCGCTAGGGGACGAGAGATGAGGAAGCATTGTTCTAAGTGAGCCATAAAAATGTTGGCATACTGTGGGGCCATGCGAGTACCCATAGCAGTGCCGCTGACTTGAAGGTATAAATTGTCCCCAAATCTGAATTGGGGACAAAGTCACAAAGCTCAGCCACCAGGTGTGCCATGGCCTCATCAGGGATACTGTTCTTGACAGCTTATAATCCATCCTCATGTGGAATATTGGTGTAAAGAGCTTCTACATTCATGGTGGCCAGGATGGTGTTTTCAGGAAGATCACCAATGCTTTGTAGTTTCCTCAGGAAGTCAGTTGTGTCTTGAAGATAGTTAGGAGTGCTGGTAGCATAGGGTCTGAGGAGAGAGTCCAAATAGCCAGACAATCCTCCTGTAAGAGTGCCAATGCCTGAGATGATGGGGCATCCAGAGTTTCCAGGTTTATGGATCTTGGGTAGCAGATAGAATACCCCTGGTTGGGGCTCTGGGGGTGTGTCCAAGTAGATTTGTTCCTGTGCTTTTGCAGGGAGTTTCTCGAGCAGATAGTGTAGTTTCTTTTGGTACTTCTCAGTGGGATTGGAAGATAGTGGCCTGTAGAATGTGGTGTTGGACAGTTGCTTGGCAGCCTCCTGTTCATAATCCGACCTGTCCATTATGACTATAGTACCTCCTTTGTCAGCCCCTTTGATTATAATGTCAGAGTTGTTTCTGAGGCTGTGGATGGCATTGCGTTTTGTACAGCTGAGGTTATGGGGCAAGTGATGCTGTTTGTTCACAATTTCAGCCAGTGCACGTCTGCGGAAGCACTCTATGTAGAAGTCCAGTCTGTCATTTCAACTGTCAGGAGGAGTTAACACAGAATTTTTCTTCTTGCAGTGTTGGTAGGAGGGTTCCTGTGGGTCAGTGCGCTGTTCAGTGGTGTGTTGAAAATATTCCTTGAGTCAGAGACGATGAAAGTAGGCTCCCAGATCATGGCAGAACTGTATCATGTTCATGGGTGTGGTGGGGCAGAAAGAGATAGGACAGACTCTTCTGCCGGGCTAAGTGTGTGGTTGGACAGATTAACAGTATTGTTGGCTGAGTTAAGGGTACCACTGTTGTAACCCCCTGTGGCAGGTAGGAGTTTAGAGAGTTTACTGTCCTTTTTCCTCTGCAGAGAAGTGAAGTGTGTGTTGTAAATGACTTGTCTCATTTTTGTAAAATCCAGCCACGTGGAAGTTTGTGTGGAAGGTTGGTTTTGTATGAGAGTCTCCAGTTTTGAGAGCTCATTCTTTATCTTCTCCTGTATGCTGTACAGGATACTGATCAGGTGGTTCCTCAGTTTCTTTGAGAGTGTGTGGCACAGTCTCTCACCATAGTCAGTGTAGTATGTCAATTACAATGGATTTTTTACCTTCAGTCCATTTGGTATGATGTCCATCTGTTTGCACTTGGAGCAGAAGATGACGTCTGTCTGTATCCATGCAAGTTTTTTGATGGGGTTGATGGATTTCCACTCCATACGGCTAAATTCAGTGCCTTGCATGGTGTCAAGTCTCAGGGGGTAGTCGTGTTAGTCTGTATCCACAAAAATAACAAGGAGACCAACGGCACCTTAAAGACTCACAGATTTATTAGTGCTGGGAGTGGCTGGCTCATTACAGAAGCAACTTTTCCTCTCCTGGAGCTGACACCTCCTCATCAATTATTGGGAGTGAACTACATCCACCCTGATTGTATTGGCCCTGTCAGCACTGGTTCTCCACTTGTGAGGTAACTCCCTTCTCTTCATGTGTCAGTATAACAATGCCTGCATCTGTAAATTTCACTGCATGCATCTGAAGAAGTGAGTTTTTTACCCATGCAAGCTTATGCCCAAATAAACCTGTTAGTCTTTATGGTGACACCGGACTCCTTGTTGTTTTTCTAACAAACATAGGTTATCTAAGGTTGAAGCTAAGTTAATATAGTAATTAATTGTCTTAGTCCCTGAATTGTCCCTAAGAAATTTGTGCTGCATGGATCTCTAAGTAATTATTTCACATCATCATCAGCATGAGCAGTACTGTTTATATCAGAGTTTCTAATTCCAGGCTGTAGATCTAGATTTCTTGAAATTAGATCTCAAATCCCTCATTTTGTGCTCAAGAAAGTTACATAACTAAACATTCATGTTCTTGGCAGGAATTATTTTTGTTTGTCATTAAGAAAGCTGAGTGACAATAGCATATTAACATCTGAATTAGACAAGTAAAATAAGATACAACATCTGTACCAGGACAGCGGGGTCAGTACCAGTTTTGGAGCACTGCTCAACTGAAACCTACTGTGGTGACTCAAACCTTAGTAGGTGGATTTACCTCTCATGATTTTGAAACACCAGAGTAATTGTAATGAAAGCCAAATTCAAAGCTTTATATATATATATGGCAGAGGTAGCATTGGTTAGTAAAGGTAAAGTGACTAGACAAAATGAAATAGAGCACCTGTACCATAATTTACATTATGACTAATAATGTGTGGCAAGATACACACCTTTTATTATTACATCCTCTTCCTCACTTTTTGCCTCCCTTTCCGCTATTGGCTTATTTCATTCACCTACTGTGGTCTGGTGTAACATACATTGTAATTTCTTGAGGGTAGGGAGAGTGTATTTAATAAGTTTTGATACAATGCCTAGGATAATAAGAGATCTCTGACTGGGGCTTTTAGGCACCACCAAAACAGAAAAAAAATATTATTAATAATAAAGCCCCACTGTGATGAGTGGTCAGTTTGGATGAGCTATTGCCAGCAGGAGAGTGAGTTTGTGTGTGGGGGGGGGGGTGAGAAAACCTGGATTTGTGCTGGAAATGGCCCACCTTGATTATCATGCACATTGTAGGGAGAGTGGTCACTTTGGATGAGCTATTACCAGCAGGAGAGTGAGTTTGTGTGTGTGTGGTTTTTTTGAAAAAAAGGGGGTGGGGGGGTGAGAAAACCTGTATTTGTGCTGGAAATGGCCCACCTTGATTTTCATACACATTGTGAGTAGAGTGGTCACTTTGGATAAGCTATTACCAGCAGGAGAGTGAGTTTGTGTGTGTGGTATGTGGTATGTGGCACTCTCTGTGGGGTTGGAGTGAAACCGAGGCACTAAGTGTTGATTTGGAATGGTTTAAATCTGAGACTAGCTTGCAAAGAAGGCTACCAGATGAACTCAGGTGTGCTGAAGATTCAGTGATTTTGCTATTTTCTGTTGGACTTAAATGAAGAACTTTGAGTATTTCTGCACAGCAAAGAAAAATCCAAGCCTGGAAGTTTATGCAACTATGAAACAGCCCTGCAAACCTGAGTTGGTTGGCATGGGCCAACTGCAGTTTTTCTTTGCTGTGTAGACATACCCCTTGAGGCTCTGCAAAGGGTTGAACTCTTTGCCTGGCTTGGCCGGAGGGCCAGGTTGTGCTAAAGGCTGAAATAGGCCAAAGAAGGCATGGAGAAAATTGAGGCACCTGTCTCACAGTGACACATACAGCCACCAGATGGTATAAAGTGGCAACAACTTTGCCACAAGTTCCCTCAATGTCACTGGACTTTGTAGTGGCTGAAGAACCCAGTCCTAACTTATATTGTTTGCCTATCCCTATATTTAGATTCTGTCTCTATATTAGGATATCTTAGTATTACAGCTGCACCACACAGCTTACTTGTAATAGAAAAACATAAACCCCACATCAACCTTTATAAAACATACAGATTCCAAGATCCATAGATTCCAAGGCCAGAAGGGACCATGGTGGTCATCTAGTGTGTCTCATGTAAAACACAAACCATAGAACTTCCCTGGAAAAAATTACTAGAGCATATATTTTAGCAAAATGTCCAATTTTGATTTAAAAATTGTCAATAGTCTACCACAACCTTTGGTAAACTGTTTCAATGATTAATTACTCTCACTGTCAAAATCTATGCATTATTCCCAGTCTGAATTTGTCTAGCTTCAACTTCCAGCCTTTGAATCATGTTGTACCTTTATCTGTCAGATTAAAGAGCTGAAATATTTGTTTATTATATTGATATTTATAGACTGTAATCAAGTCACCTGTGATGGGGTGGACTAGGCCCTTATGTCCCCTGCTGGAGGCCTTGTGGACCTTCCACACCCCACCCCAGAAAAGGGCAGTAGAGAGGTCCTCCAAGCTGTCTAGAGCAGCTGTGTGGGAAGAAGCCAATCAGGGCCCAGCAGGCTAGTATAAGAAGTGCTGCAGGCCCAGAGTGAGGTCAGTTCCTTGCTAGAGCTGGAGGAGGGTGTTTGGTGCTCTAGGCTGGTTGCTGGAATTCCATGAGGACAAGACCTTGAGTTAAGGTGAGGAATGTGAGGTAGCCATGGGGAAGTGGCTCCAAGGAATCATAGGAGCAAGGTAATTTATTTAAAGGGACATTGTGAACAGGTGCTATCTATAGGGTACCTGGGCTGCAACCCAGAGTAGAGGGTGGGCCTGGGTTCCCCCCCTTACCAGCCACTAGTAAAATGGCCTGGATTTTGTGGCATTCAACCAGAGGGGCTCTTGTGAGAAGTGGGTGCTGACCCCATTATATCACCCTGTAAACTTCTCTTTGTAAAGCTGAATACATAGACTCAAAAAGCTCAATCACTATAAGGCATGTTTTCTAATCTTTTAATTCTTCTTGGGGCTCTTCTGTGAACCGTCTCTAATTTACCTACATCCTCCTTGA
Source organism: Lepidochelys olivacea (assembly GCF_965140295.1). NCBI lineage: Eukaryota > Metazoa > Chordata > Testudines > Cheloniidae > Lepidochelys > Lepidochelys olivacea. Next base: position 67,185,359 of record NC_140411.1, on the reverse strand, counting down.
GTTATGGACACCAGAACTGGAAATAGTATTCCAGCAGTAATCACACTAGTGCCACATAAAGAGGTAAAATAACTTATTAAATCTTACTAAAAAGCTACTTATTGAATCTATTAATATAAACTTGTTGAAATATAACCAGTTAAATATACTTGATGTCTATATGACTTTCTCCTATATCTATCAGTTATACAGCTTTTAAATCTATTAATGTGATGTTCATTTTATGTCATTCTAGTTTTTTAATCAAAATGTTGTTTAATAAATCAAATGCCTTGCAAAATTCTTAGTATATTACATTACTTTTATCAACCAAACTTACAATTTCCTCTGCAAAAGATATTTGTTTGACAGGATCCATTTTCCATAAACCTATGCTGATTGGCATTAATTATATTACCTTCCTTAGGTTATTTATTGAGTCCCATATCATCATCTCCATTCTCCTGCATGGGATTGATGTCAGGCTGACAGGCCTATAATTACCTGGATCATCCCGTTTATACTTTTTAAATATTGTCACACCATTAGCTTTCTTCCTGTCTACTGGAACTTCCCCAATATTCCAAGACTTATTATAAATCAACATTAATAATCCACCATGCTCCTCAGCCAGCCCTTTTAAAACTCTTGGCTGCAAGTTATCCAGACCTGCTAATTTAAAAATGCTTAACTTTCTAACAAAACATTTCTTTGTAGATCCATTTAGGTGTCTAGATTTCTCCCCCCCCTCCCGACCCGGCCCCCTTGCAATTTATTTCAGGGTATCATTATTCTGTAGAGTCCAAGCTTAAAATCATATATTATATCTGAAATATGTCAGTTCTTGTTAGGAAGGCAATATGCTAAATTGATTGAAAACAATATTTTCAAAGTGGAGGAAAATTTTCTTTTCTATTAGTTTAAGCATAGCAAGCAGAATTTAACATATGTGATGGATGAAATGGTACCCATATTCAATGTATTTTCTTCCAGGAGAGTGCTTTGGCCGGATCATGACATTCATGCAATAACAAGCTTTTATTATCTAACATTATGCAAAGCAGGTTGAATGTGTACATATTTCCAATGTGATTCACCCCACAGCTTATTTCCTTGATTCTGTTTTGAAGGTGCTGAATGTTTTTGGATTTGAATATGTGAAGTAACATAAATAAATACTGTGCCGTTGTGAGTTATTCCTTTGCCTGTATTAGGAAGAAAAGTAAGGCAATTTGACATAATCTGCCTGGAGAGCTTTCAGTGATCAAGGCAAAAAAAAAAAAGATTTATAAAGAAACTAAATGAGATTTTTTTTAAATGAACAAAACTAGTTTTTCATAATAGTGTAAGAATTAACATTTCACAGCATGATCCTGCTACACAGATGCCAAGAACTCTTATGGATTATTAAAACACAAATGAACTTTTAAGAAGCTATAATGATCTATACTATTAAAATGTTTAAATAAAAACTGAAAATTGAATTCAAAAGACATCACTTCGTGAACATCAAAGCCAAGGACACAGCTATGTTAAAAGATTTTTGAAGGTTTATTACATCTGAAATAGACTACAGCACCATATAATACTTAATCTGTAAACTAAGGGTCAGATTATTGCACAGCATACATGGCTATGCAAGGAAATAATGGGAAGTAAGGGTGGTAGGAGAGCTAAAATGAGGAGAGCCACAAGTGGTGCAAGACAGTCACACATATTCACCAGGCAACTCTATGCTCAGGACCAGTGCCCAAGCATTCCACTGGGTTATGGGGATTTCCGAGTAGACACAAGCTGGCCCACCCAACAACACCAAAACCTGCCCATTCTGTGACAATTGGTATTTAAATCCCCAAAACAGACCACCTGGATGCTGGATGAAGGTGAAAAATCCCACACAGCAGTGTGGCCAATTTTTTTGCCACCTGGGAAAAATCTCTTCCAGACCCCTAAATATGAGATCAATTGACTCTCCAGAAAGCCAACAAGTAGATGGAGAGTGGTAATGGTGAGGCTGAAATAGGGAGTCTACAATGGCTACCTCGCCTATTCACAAAATTGGATCATCATCTACTACACTCTCTACCACCATCTCACAGGAGCCAATGGCAGCAGCAGAGGGTAGGAGAGGTCCCAGAGTCCAGGTCCGTATACATGATCCACAAACACATACCCTGCAGCGCAAGGAAGGGGAAGAGTGAAGAGTAAATAAGCGGCCTCCAGAAAAGGAAAGAGTTACATGGAACACTGCCTCAGCTGCTGCTAGTTGAGATCTCTCTCCTGCCACAATGTTTCCATTGTTCCAGCACCATCAAATCTGCACCCTGACTAGTGAGGTGAATATTAGAAAAAGGTTGGAGTATTGATACTACCTGTGCCTCTCTAACTGCAGATAGTTTCTTACTCAGGTGTTGTGAAAGGTAAAGACATTTTGATTTTGAATTAGAAGTGGAAAGTCCTTGTGTAGAACAATAGTGAAGTCAAGTGATTGGTAATGTAAGCACTGAGCATGAAATGAGAAATGATTATTAGAGCCAAATAATGGACAAGGAGTCATGCTAAGTTAGCAACAGTGATAGGTAATTCACTGATCCTCAAAAAATCCAGAAAGGGCTGGATACTCTCAAAGAAAAGTTGTAATGCTATGTATGCCAGATGTGGACACTTATGTGAGCTCAACCGTTACAGAGTAACCAAATTGAAATCTGCTTAGTGAAGGGAGGAGGGAGTAGCCCCTAATAGATTAGGGGTGAAGACAAAAAGACAAACAAATGATTACTCTTCCTGGTACTTTCATATTCCTCTTTTTACCTTGTATTGCTAATTTGCATGTGTCTCGTGCGTGTGTGTGTATATATACCATTAGCTTTAGTGAATTCCTCCGTAAGATTGATAGTTTTTATCTGTTTGCTGCTGTTTAAAATAAAGTACTATTGCTTGCTAGTTGGGTTTTCCTAAGCATCACCACTTCTACATTTTGCTGGTTTCTACTTTTAAAATTCGTGCAGTACGGAATATGATGTGCCATCCATCAGCTATGATACATGCTATTAAGAGATGACATTAAATTTGGTTTGTGTTGACAAGTTATTCTTTAAATGAATAATATTTCATTTTTTTCCAGGAAGAGTTTATTTCTTACTCCTTTTAGCATTCTTTTTGAAGAGAACTTACCATGTTTGATCGGTGCTATTCATTATTTAAAACTTCAGCTTCTATTGTTTTGGCACATTGTGCAAAGATCTTATAAAAGAGAAAATTTTTACTGTATTTCACAGTTTAATTTAGTCATGCTTTGTCGTAGTTTATTTTTAATTCCTTTTTTCATTCTTATTTCTAATGCTGCAAAGCACATGTACAGTTTTGTACTATAGCTAAAACTTCATTGGTCATATCCTCAGCAGACAATTACGTTACGTTAATCCCTGTAGCTAATTACCAGTGATGCTTAGGAAATAGGTTTACTTCAAAGTCTCCATGATTGCCTATTGTTCGCCTAAGGACACGATGCTGTCAAAAGAAGGCCTGGAACTGTATAAAGATGTCTTGGGTCCTGATCTTTTTTATCTCAGATCTGCTTGAGGCTTCATGCAGGGGAAGTTTGAGTCGTAAGACTGAGGTCTCCAGTCCCATCTGGATCACCCTGAATATGAACATCGGACTACAACCTATTGACTAATTCTTAGTCTTTGCAACTACAAAGCTCACCATCTCTCCTATGAAAAAAGATCTCAAAACTGTACTGATGTCTGCATATATTTTGATCTTTTAACTAATACTCTTTCTTTCTTCTTTTTTTAATCTTAGTTTAGTTAATAAGAATTGGGTGTAAGTACTTATTTGAGTAAGATCTGAAATATTCATTAAATTGGGAGCTAATGTGTCCAATTCTTTGGGATTAGTAGAATTACTTTATGATTATGATTTTCAGTATTCCTCATCATATTTGACTTGGGTGTCTGAGTGGAGGCCTAAGTCTGGGTTGCTTCAAGGGAACTATGTTGCTGGCTTCTGGGTAACCAGTAAGGTATTAGAGAAGCTGTTTCGTGCTGGCTGGGTAAATCTAAGTCAGGGGTTCCCAAACTTGGTTCACGGCTTGTTCAGGGTAAGCCCCTGGTAGGCCGCAAGACACATTGTTTACCTGACCGTCTGCAGGTACAGCTGCTCGCAGCTCCCAGTGGCCGCGGTTCACTATTCCCGGCCAATGGGAGCCGCAGAAAGCGGCACAGGCCGGGCCACCACTTCCTGCAGCTCCCATTGGCCGGGAATGGCAAACTGCTGCCACTGGGGGCTGCGAGCAGCCGTACTTGTGGAAGCTCAGGTAAATAAAGCCTCTCACGGCCCGCTACAGGCTTGCCCTGAACCAAGTTTGGGAACCCCCGATCTAAGTATTGGAATATCCACCATGGGGATTATTTGCCCCATTCTTTGCAGTTTGCCCTAATTAAGTAACCTCAGTGTGGCTTCCCTGGGACTCTGGTAACCTAGTTTTCTACATGGAATGACTAAACAATATGATATAAGAAAAGATTATGCCTTGAGACGATAACTACAGTGAGTGCAGGAGCAGGTGCTATGCGGAGAAAGAGCTAAATTCCACTACCCACCTTTTCTTATAAGCCACATGCCATGTGCTGCTTCCAATCTCTGCAGAGGTATCAGAGTCAGTTTTTTAGATTTCTTTGACTCCAAGGTACCTTTTATCATTTTACTAGCAACTTACAAAACATTTGCTCTAGCAGGAGAACATCCATAGGATTTCTGTGGCAAAAAGAGCTTTCAGCACAATGTTATGCAGGTGTTTTTTAAAAAAAAAAAAAAGCCCTGGAATAAGAATCTGGCTGCTACCAGGGATGGATGGATAGATTTATATATATATATACACACATGTGCACATGCACACACATTTCACAGAGGCATATTTTAACATGACCACTTTTCTCGTATTAAATATCTGCATATTCTAAATGATCTGTAAAATGTGAAGGGGAAAGAAAACAAGTTTTAAAAAGAATGAAAAATAAGCAGAAGCTGAGAGCACATTTATAAAAAAAGATTAAAATAAACAGAAAAGAAGCCATAGCGAGAGACATAAGAAAAACCCCAGAAATAACAGTCTTGCTGGGTAATGAAAATGGCATGTGTCCCTATGGTTCATAGATCTGGTTTGAGAGTGTCTTGAGTGAATAAGGTGCTTATGATACTATTCTTGAGCACTATCCATTTTGCTCACCATGGTGAGCAACAGAATTAGAGTAAGGAAAAGAAAATTGAATATCCCGCATAGCATTTGCATAGTGGAAGTGGTATTGTATAAAGAGAGATGGATACAGAGGCAGAATTTCAAAGGCATGAATGACCGTGAGATTCCTAACTCCCATTTCCTTTCAATGGCAGTTAGGCACCTAAGAGGTTTTGTTTTGTTTTTTGTTTTGTTCTGAAAATCTCCCATTCTCTATAGATGGAATTCCTGATGCTGTACTGTGATTTTAAGGTTTTATGAATACAAAATATATAAGACAGATTGCCCCATTCCACTGAAAATCTTAGGGGTAGGAGCTCAGAGGGAGCTTAATTCTATTCCTTAATTCCTCATTTAGATTCCCCCATACTGTTCTCTTGGAAGGTGGGGTTTATGCTTCAAAGAGATTGCAAGGAATGCTCTAGAGGCCAGGTTTACCCCTCCTAAAAGATAAGTTCAGGATAACAATACATAATAGAGATGTTTTAATTAAACCAATATGTACATGGTGATGTGTAATAACTAGCTACATCAGGGGGCAGTAACTAACTAGGTCAGAGGCGGTAGGTAACTTGTTTGTATTCGGGTATAAAGATGTATTTCAGAGGGAGGATCTTTGCCCAGCGAAGGGGGAAATGGAAAGTCCTGCCATTCATGAGCTGCGTCCATTGTCTTAATATTCTCTTAAAGTCTGCCAGGTGCCATTACTGTGCTTTGTTGACATAAACCTATTGACAATAAAACTTTCTACCTTAATGGATCTTGTGGTCATTGGGTGGTTCGCTCTATGTTTGCTGTACCGGCTGTCTGCACAGAGCTGGGGCAGCACACAGGGAGATCACACACACATAGCTAAACATCTAACCACAACTACTATACTTTTAGATAATAGCTCTTTCTCTAAACTCTGATTTTTAAATGCCATCTGTTTTCCTTTACACCCTGCTCCCTGCCGTTATCTCCTCAGGAAAAAAAAAATTACTTAAATTCTGGTCCTGAAATCTAGGCTTTGTAAGACGATACAGTTTGATGGATAAGCCATTGTATATCCTATTGTTTTTGAATTAGTACTTTGAAAATAAATTTCAGAGTACTATTTTAACCAAATATACATATATATTTCTATAGGACATGATTATTTATCAGGTGAGCCAGCTTGTTTGGATAAAAGCATCACATTTTTCTTCTGCAAAAAACACTGGTGAAGTATTAGACTACCTGCAACTTTGAAGCACAGAAAGCCATTCCCTTGAGGTTGTTTATTTGGCTTCCCGAATATGTCACTCTAAAGAACAGCAAATACATCTTCCAGATTCAATTATGAAGAAGTGACACCATCATTTCCTTTTAATAAAACACTTTATCTTGTATTGTGATGATCAGGAAAGCCAGTCCTAATGAACAAAATGTCAAGCATATGGGGGTAGGGAAGATAGCCGGAATGACTAGTCAGGTCATGATTTGAAGCAATCCAGACCAGGAAAATTAAATAGCAAGTGATTACTGTTTGCTAAGACTAGGCTCATCTGTGCACACATTAAATTTATGGTTTTAATTTACCTTAAGTTAAAATATAACTTCTCAGGTTTTAATACATCACTTGTCTTTAATAAATCTATCATGATTGTGTGCTGGTCTTAGACAATTTTCACAAGTAATCTAAGGAAAAACCATCTAAATCACCCTGTTGAACATTTGCAATATACAAAAAGTATATTGGGCAAAATATTTCAGTGTTTGGTCATAGCATTTGCTTTGAATGGAGGTGTGCAAAAATTGCTGAATCTTGTATGCACATTATATTAACATATTTGACTAGCTAAAGCCATATGCTACTTAAAATAGCTAATCTTCAGTATACCCATAATTGGTACTTACCATATATGACTCAAATGGTTGAAGCTCATAGTGTGACAAGGAATCAGCCATCATAGTCTGAAATTAAGGCAACAGTTAAAAACTTTAGTATCCTATGATCTATCAGGAGATAAGAATGGGAGCAAATAAAAATAAAATGGGGCACAATTCCCATGGACAGTGCAAAGGGGAATGGAGCCAGAAATGTAACCCTCCCCCACTTGAAACATTCCTTGTGAAGTACCTCCAACCTACAAAACTCCATGAGAGACAATTTTTTTGATGGTGGGCATGAGAAGTGGGTAGAGAAGGGGGACTAGGGACCAGCCACTCTCCATATCATGCTCCCCATGAGTTCAGGTGGATGTCAAGGTAGCTATCTAGTCAGGGAGTCAAAGGTTATCATTGCCTCTAGCAGCTTGATTCCCACTACCCATTATCCATGAACTCGAGGCTACTGAGGCTTGATTTATGGCTTCCCTTATTTGCGCAGTTATACACAGGACTCATTCATGCTGGCAGGCTGCAGGCACAGATGTTGGTTCCAATTTCTGTGACTGAGGCTGGCCAGGCCACAGCTGCCCAGAGATCGATCATGGGGTGACGAGAGTCCCTGGAGTCCTTTTGGATCCGCAGGAGGGCTCTACTGCTTCTGGTCCAGTCCCCAGTTTAGCATGCTGTTACATTTCCTTGTTGGTAACCCCACCTGGCTGCCCATCTTGAGATTTATAACTTCACCGCGATAATACCATGGTTCCATAAAAGGTGATATTTGCTGCTTTGCTTTGCCATTGGCTGTCACTCACACTATCTCACTCATTCCTTACGTCAATTGCTTACATGTTCATAAGCATGAATACAATTGGTAATATAGAGCACAGTAGCTTTAAGCAAGTATCTAACATACTTTCCGCTGCTGCTTGTGGTTCTGTAACAGCATAACACAAAGCTATTCAGATTGCATTCAAAAGAGCAAATGGAGGGTGGGTGGGCACATCTGGCTACACTACCTATCTCCACCTCATTCCAAGAGTTGGGAATTTATAGATGTAGTGGGGTCTGCTGATGTCTACTGCCTCCTTTGTGGCCTCCTGAATTGCATCTAATTGAATGGAACATTGATCAGATGCTCTGTGAGGTTCACATATCACAGTTTCCTCAGGCTTTGCTGTTGGCTTTACTGTGTAAGATACAAGAGATGTGCATTAATTATTCGTAAAAACAAAACTACTTTGTGTTCATTTAAAATGCTCATCTAGGTCAGTGTTTCCCAAACTTGGGACACCGCTTCTACAGGGAAAGCCCCTGGCGGGCTGGGCTGGTTTGTTTACCTGCCACGTCCGCAGGTTTGGCCGAATGCAGCTCCCACTGACTGCGGTTCACCGCTGTAGGCCAATGGGGGCTGCGGGAAGTGGCGGCCGGTACGTCCCTCGGCCCGCGCTGCTTCCCGCAGCCCCCACTGGCCTGCAGCAGTGAACCACGACCAGTGGGATCTGCAATCCGCCGAACCTGCGGATGTGGCAGATAAGCAAACCTGCCCGGTTGGCCAGGGGCTTTCCCTGAACAAGCGGCGTCCCAAGTTTGGGAAACACTGATATAGGTTAAGAAACAAAACAACTTTTAAACCTGAGTACCGCTTTTAAAATTCCCCTTCCATGACATGCTCCAGAAGCCATAAATGTTATGATTTTTTCAAGTATAGACATACCAAAGACAAGGAAGGCAAAAGTAATTCCAGGAATTTGTGCAAAGAATAGTGTACTATGTTAGAGGGCTTATTCCTTCACCCACTTACTTCCCTGGTCCTTCTCGCATGAACAGAGAGCAACAATACCCGAAGTCCAAAGGTGCAAACAATTCGATGTTTATTGGGGTGAACTTCCAGCAAGCATGATTCCAGTTTCCTTCCTTAGTATCCTCCTTCCCAGCTCTGACACCACAGAGCCTTACACCTGTGTCCCTGTTCCCATTCCTACCCTTAGCCAAACATGATTCCAACTTCCTTACTCCCATTTCCCCCTTTAGCAAAACATGATTCCAATTTTCTTACCCCCATTCCCTGTTCCCATCTCACACACCCACATGCCCGCCCACCCACACCCACCCCCTTCCTCATTGACTACAGATTATATAGTAAAACTTGAGTTCTGCTTAGCTATACCTTAACCAATCATTTTAATGAAATTTAACTAACCAATCCTAACATATTGTAACATGATTATGTAACCAATTATATCCCACCACCTTAATTAGTTTACACCCAGCAAAATTAATTATACAGCAGACAGGAACAATCACAGAACCAGACAGAGATTATACAGACAAACAATAGCAAAGTGGGAACTACAATGACAAGACAACACAGAAGTGAGGATTTCACATCCCAGCTATTGATAAGTGAGTTCTTGCCAGACAGGATGCTATCAAACTAAGTTTCCTTTTACATTTTCTAGGCACTTCCCTTTCTCTGGAGGTGATAGGAACTATCAGGACAGGATTGTATTCCTAACAGCCAAATAGCACCTTATTTCAGTGTGACTAGTTTGGAATGTGAGGATGTGACTGTTTGCTTCCCAGCTTATGGCTGCCTCTGCTGCTTAGCCAAAGGCCTTAGCCTAAGAACAGGGCCTCAGACTGTCACAGTAAGAGAAGGCCCTTACACCAGCAGACAGTGATTTTGATTCTTTCTTTTATACCTCTATCACTAGCCAAGTGATAAGAATACACCTAAAGTATAGGCCTTTACAGACAGGCCTGAATATCTATATCCTAACATACTACCATTACTTTTTTTTTTTTTTTTTACTTTGTACTTTGAAGGAGATTATAAATGCAGCAAAGAATTTACTGAACTTTGTATTCTATTTATTCACTTGCTATGCTTAGAATGCGCAATTCTTTATTTTTCCATTGTATTTTTTCCCTTTCTTTGTTCTGATCTAAAGAATAAACACATCATTACCATTAAAATCCAAGCTCAGAAATGGGTAAGTCAGAAACTGAAAAATCTTTGATGTTCATTATTCTCTACAATATGTAGAGTTGCTAAGGAAGATGTGTCTAAAGTACCTTGATTCAATTTGCGTATAGGAAGCCAGAGCTAGAGATATTATCGTGATGCCTCAGGGAAGGTCATGTTAGAAGTACACAGCCTGATTTAGAGCTGAAGGCCATCACACATATGCACTTATCAGAGTTTCAGGGTAGAATGATGGAGTGCATTTCAGACTGCGAGCACTGCAGTAAGGACAGTTCTTTTTTCAATTAAAAAAAAACTGAATAAAAGGTTGTAAATTTACTGTGCCACCCTCTCTCTCTCTCTCGCTCGCTCCTTCCAAAAAAACCCAACTAAACAAACAACTACAACAGGGTCATTGGCAAATAGCAAAGGGAAACATAAATTAAATCTCTAACAACATCCTTAGTGTATGGGGTCTGATCCTGAACCCACAGACTTCAGTGAGTGCAGGATCGGGCCCTCTGTGTTTACCTTTATTTATACATCAACTATGCATCTCAGGTAATTAAACACACAGTTTTCTTAATTAATTGTAACAAAGCATCTGGAACAATGTGAAAAAAAGAGCAAGAGCTATGGTGTGTTTTATTGTCCTTTTTGCGAATACAGACTAACACAGCTGTTACTCTGAAACCTGTCCTTTAAATGGAGCTTATATTTTTCACCTGTCCAAACAACACAACACAAGCCTTTTGCTCTCACTTTCTCTGTACAATAAATACTGGGAAGAATTCACTATACAGGGAAAAGAAAATGAATACCGTACAAGTAAATTCATGCAAATTCAAACCAAAACATTATGAAGTGTGTGCACCTTTTTTTTTCTTTCTACAGAAACTAAATTTTAAATAGTTGACTAGATCTTGCACCAAGAAATATTGTGATATAAAAAAGTCTAATAAAACACAAAATCTAGTTGCATAGCCTAGTAGATATTGTAAATTCAAACAATAAGTTTTCTCTCTCTTTCTCGGCATGTTATATAATTTGGTATTAAAGGTCTTTGTGATCTTTTCTTATTAGATGCGGGTAAATGTTTCAAATAACTTAGATTATCAAATCTGCATACGCCAGACTTCCTCACAAAGTGCAATTGTCAGCTAATATTTTTCTCTTTTTTAATTTAAATGACTGTATTTCTCAGTTCATCATATTTAAGTTTGAATTTTGGTAAAAGAACTTCATGGGTTGAGCTGATCAAAATTTATGCAACAGGTTTCCATCAAAAAATGTGATTCTATGAAACCAAAATGTTCCTCAGGAATGTGTCAATTCTGATGATATTTTACTATTTAAAAATCCAAATGAAACATTTTGATAAGTTTTTGTTGTAATTTTTTTTATTTTAAAATGACTTTTTCATTGCAAAGTTTGTTATATTATATTGTGAATTTTATAATATTGTACATTCTAATATTAAAAAGGTTAAATTTAAAACAAAATATTTTGATTTTAATGAATGAAACATTTGAATTGTCCTGAAACAGTTTTTTTTCTGAAAATTTTAGTATGCAGGAAATTTCAAATTTCATCATTTTGTTCTGATCCAGAATGAAAACAAATTTTGAAACAAAAATTCTGGTTCCTGCACATCTCTATCCAGGCCCTTCACTGGAATTTTTGCTTGTTCTTTGAGAACAGAGACCAAATTAATCTCTCTCTCTCTCTCTCTCTGAGAATGCATTTTTTCAAATTCCTTACTTTCCATTATGCAATCTTAACACTTCATTACCAGTTTTTGTAAGAAAACCAGTACAACATTGTTTAAAATTGCTGAATTATCTGCATTTCATTTGACATTCTTAGGGTTAATTAAGAGATAATTGAGATATGGGGTAATACTAACAGGCGTTCCTCCACAACCATCTTGCACATTGTCCCCACGAAGGAAAAGGGAGCAATATGGAATGGAAGATTTATTTATTTATTTATTGAATTCATATAGCTAGTATAACACCTCCAGTAACAGCTATAAATACTGTTCCCGAAATGCCTGCAAATATCCTCCACATGTTGAGATTTGTTATAGTGTAACTTTAAAATAGTAGGGCATGAACTTGTGAAGTTTTGTGCATGATTTTTTGCAGATAGATGAGCCTTCATGTGAACGTGTAGCCCAGTGATTACTGTCATAGGATGTTGGCATGTCTGTGAACTGTGTCCGACCTCCACAATGTGTTACAAAGAAAGACAATGTTTTATTAAATTCAAAAACTTCATAATTGATTCCTACTATTTCTCTAAAATTGTTGGCACAATGGAGGACTTTTAAATGTAGAAGCAGTTTCATCACTGTAGGGACAAAATAAAATGTGACTATTAATGGTTCTTTATTGCTGCAGCCCTTTAATGTAGCTCCTCACATCTGACAAGGAGAACTATTGTGTTTGATAGGAAACTAAGAAGGTGTCTACATTAATTAGTTAATAATAATGCAAATAGATTATGATTGATTATGTCTCTCTGTAACCTTATTCGTGTGCATCCCTATGCACACAGAAGAACAGTGAAAGTTGTAAGTGATCCCTTTTCTTGAATTAATTAAAGATTATAACCAAACTAGAGTTTTTGAGACTCACACTCTCTTCATCAGGCCTCCTTCACCATCCCTGTGTGTTTACTACTGATGTGGATCAGGGCAGTACTGACTTGATGCATACTATATGAAATTGAAATAATTGCAGTAAAACTTTATTGTGTATGCACATGCACAGTAAGCAATCTCCACGTGTTCATAACAATCAGATTTTCAGCGTGTGCACTTGTGTACATGAGCTTCTGTTCGTAAATCCAAACCTTGTCTTGTCTTGCACTAAAAGGGGACAGTTTTCTGAGGCAAAGTGTCATTTTTATTCCCCGAGTCATCCACGGTAGAGTAAACATTAGAAAAAGAGTTCAAATGGATTTGCAACCTTTAAAAATATCTTACCATTTATTAAGCCATAGGATTTTTCTATGAATTCCAAACTGTTTATGAAAAAGCTGATGAGCAGGCACAAATTCCAGCTCCCACACTCTGGGAGGATCCAAGATAGACTGTCAAAGGCTCCTGCGAGAGTATAGTCCTTACTCAAATGGAAAGATCATTATTGAGCAATATACTCCCTCATGTTTTTAAAATTCTGCTCAGCCTCATCTTCTGGGCAATGGAGTTTAAGGCCAGGACTAAGGTTCATAGGTGACTCTTTCATTTGCCAGTGTGCTGTCTCAGTATTATTTGTCTGTAATATAATGAAAGATCAAATAGACCAGGCTCTCATTAAGTCACACAGAATATATTAATGGTCATATTCAATGAAAGAAGTAAATGTCCCTCCTTTCCTATTTCTCCTTAAAACATGCGGAGAGTACATTTTTATGATAGGATGCCCTATAATTTTTAAACTCAATTCAGTTCAAATGAAAGATGTCCGATTGTCACCACATTCGTTATCCATGCAGAAAATCTACCTCTTTTAGAGATTATCCCTCTCCCTGCCCACAAATATCCAGCCCCTCTCTCTCAAGCCACAACCCCCCCTACAGGCAAATTCCTAAGAACAGAGTTGGGTCCTGTACTGAGTCCTAAAGGCCAAAGACTCAGGATGTATCAGAGCAATAAAAGGGGAAGCTGAACACATCCCATGGAGGAAGCCCAGCCACCATCTTTTTCATTTCCTGAAAACTTGATTGCCTGAGCAGATCTTGGGAAAAGGAGTAGCGTAGCAGATAGCCAGGGCATACACCATACAGCACTTTATGCACTGAAATGAATGGGCCTGATTCTCATTTACACTGCAAGTCTGCTCAAAACTGCTCTAGCTCATTTACACTCACTTTAAGTCCCCTTTATCCACTACAACAGCTGGGGTAAATACTGGGACCCCCTGCTCTAACCTCTTGCATTCCCGAAGAAGGCCTTTGCTTCTATCCCTACTGCTCCTCTGGGGTGAGGGAGATCTCTTGCTACCATCCCACCTCCCTGGGCTGGGAAGATGGTCCCATTTTGCTGTGTTGGGGTAGGGCTACAGTGCAGGGATAAAGCCATGGAGGAACCCCTGTTTCACTGTGTGTGGGGCACTAAATTGAACAGCTCTGGGTGCTGGAAGAAATTGAAAACCTCACCATTCTTATTCAGCACTCTGTGGAGCCCTGGCAGACTTCTTAGAGTAAAAGCTATGTAACAAAAAACTCCTAAACTTTGCAGCCATCCTTATGAGAATGGCTCCTGTGTCAGACCTCATTAAGAACCATTGACCAAAGTATGTCTGGAGTTTCTAGATTAACGGTAACATTTTTTAGCATGCCTACTTGATTTAAAGCCCAATTGTCATTGAAAGTAAATCAGATTTAGACTCCAAGTCCTTAAGCTCTTTTGAAAATTTTACCTTAATCCATTGTTTTAGATATGGCTATACTGAAAACATTAGACATTCTTTCTAAATGTCCAGAATACCATATTTTTCAAAGTCTCATGTTTCTAGGATGGACTTAAAATGGCTTCTGGAAACATATCCTCTGGCAAGAGATCGCCTATGAAAGGTCGTGCTTTGAGGAAAATGATGGGAGGAGTGTTAACGACAGGTTTAATGGAACCAAATTATATAACCTTGGCTCTGGCATTACTAGGTTGGCTCAATTACTAGTATTTATTTAATGTATTTGTTTATATTTCTTAATAGAAAATATGTTTCAAAACCTTTGAAGGCACTTAGTACAGGGCTGAGGATGGTATAAGAACCCATGTATAAAAGAATAGAAAAGAAAAGACATACACATAGTGATTCCACCATTTATTCCTGTTGCCCTCATCCTCCACTTTTGTTGCACCTTCTCTTAATTAGATTTTAAGCTGTTCTGGGGCAAGGAACTATCTCTTAGTTCATGTTGTACAGCATCAGAGTTAGAGGAGAACACAAATATATGGCATAAAGCCACCATTGCACCCATTTGCATCCTGCAGTGAGGCCATCTTGGCTGGATCTGAAGATTTGGGGCTACAAAGTTTGGACCAAAATCCAGGGGCCAGATCTGGGCATTAATGTCTCCTCTGAAGCCATTCCTGTGTTTAAAAGAAAAGACAACTCCCTGCCTGAGAAAATCATGAAATCCCTGAACATTTGGTCAGCACTTCCTTTGCCATTCACGGGCCATGGGAAGAGTATTTGAGGTTGACAGGCCTCCCGAAATCTAAGAATCCTTTTGTCAGCGTTTCTGTCACTCTAACAGCTTTCTTCTTTAAAAAAGCTAGAGTCAGCTCTAAGTTTGTATATCCCAATAAAATTCCCAGAACCACATACAAAATTCTCATTCTGCCCCTGCAAGAGGGCATCTCCCATTGTCCATCTTCTCTTAGGTCAAATAATGGGCTAACTACAGGATGTACTAACATCCTGTTCTCCAAACTCATGCTAGCTAAATAAAGCAGAAATCTGCTACTACACTCTGAAGTACCTTCTACATATCAGTTCAGGAAATTAAAGATAAAACACTTGATTACAGAGCCATGCACATTGGTAAGATATTGGATATGTCACAGTCATCAAACAGAATGCCATATGGCAACCCATATGGCTTCACAGTGAAGTACTAACTGACTTAAGAATTGCTCTGTTTAAAAAAAAATGAAAAGAAGAAACATTCTTGCTAATAAAGACCACGGAGCAGCTTAGATGCAAAATGAGAAGCACGTATGGAATTGGTAAGGGGTTTACTGAATATTCTAGGGCTGTTATGTGTGTTTTACTTTGAAAAATATCATTTCAAGTTTCCATCTCGCTTTGATCCCTCCTTACAGAACAAAATGATACCTTGTGGCCATGTCAAATGCTACTTAAACCAGATAGAAAAAGTAAAGCAAATCCAACAAATCTGATCAAGGGACATTGCCATAAACTGTGAAGAAATATGCTGGGAGGGAATCTTCTCTAATATAGTGCTGGCACCGACATTTCTACCATTCTGAGACATTTTACTGCTTCTACTGGCATTCCTCATTATATGTTCAGGCAACATCTCTCAAAATGGTAATAACTTCCAAGTAATGAATGTGTGTCCACTGTATCTCCTCCAGCTTCATCAGAATCAAACTGATAGTGATAGCTTTAGTGTACTACAGAGATGTATAGCATGAAAATCCATATTATGTTAGGACCCAGGCTGTGCCTCCTCCACTTAATTGACAATAAGGATAAATTTTTCAAAACCACTTAAGTGACTTAGGAGCCTAAGTCCCATTTTTTAAAGTAACTTAGTCACTTAGGGGAGCCTAAATTTCATTGAATTCAATAGCTCCTAAATTCCTAAATCTGTTTTAAAAATGAGACTTAAGGCTTGACTACACCCTCAAGCAGTGAAGATTACAGGGCTGTGTATTGCAGCATTCACTAAAGTGTTGCACTGTAACTGCTCAGTGTAGACCCTTATAGCACAAACTAGATGGTACCTCATTTGCATTAACGGAGCTAGGAGGTTCAACACTAGGCAGTTAGAGCACAACACATTAGTGTGTGCTGCAACTCACATTTACATAGTCTGCACTCTGGGGACCATGCAGAAGACCTTAGTGTCTTAAGTCAGTAAGGTGCTGCAACCCCGAGTGGAGCAATACCTAAATATTTGATTTCATAATATCCTTTCCCCACGTACTATATAACTGATCCAGCAAAAAAACTGAAATCTACAGCTTCACCTTTCTCCAAAGTGTATAAAAAAATCCAGTTTTGTATAGAAGAAAAATGATAAAGATACAGCATCTCATTGTTAATGTATCTTTTTAATTGACAGTCTACAGAAAAATGATCTAATAATAAAAGCATCTTACATTACAATAAAATATATGGAGGATCAGCAATATGGTGTAACCTGATGGTCATCAAGTAAATGAATATTTTATTTATAAATATGAGAGTTATACTTAGAAAACAAGCAGTTCTTGTCAAGAAATGCTTATTTTTCTGATAACTGTAGATACCATCCCCAAAACAGCAAGGTGCTCTGAAAATTACGTTTTCAGTTCTTGATGGTTTAATGAGTATATATTTGGTAACAATAATAGACTATTATTTTCTTTTATATTAAAAAAAATACTTAAACCAAAAACCTGAATTACTTTTCGGTGCCTTTTTTTTTCATTCAGCCTGTTGCTCAGTCCACTCAGTATGAATATTAAACTCTTGTAATTCAGATAGTTGCCACTGAAAAAAAAATCAATTTTGTTCATCTGGAACTGTGTGTTTTCTTCACAGAATGATAAGATAATCAAACAATTTGCTATAGAATGGCAAGTCAAGGAGAGGAAAGGGTCAAGAACAACAACCATTTCAAATACTGTTCTCATTCTTGTTATTTTGAGAATGTACTGTCAACAGTGAACAGCAGAAAAGAAGGCCTTTTATCGAAAAGGAGGTTAGTACATTATAGTGTGAAACAAAGGTTTTCATTGTTGGTTCCCTCCACTTTACACTTTAGATTTTTTTATCTTACTTTACCTTCAGGGTGTAATACAAAACTTTTATGAGGAAAGAAAGTTATTAAAAATGTTCAGGAGTATATGGCAAGTGCTGTATAGAAAAGGGGGATGGAGCCAGAAGAGTATTTTATGCACTGTAATAACAACTAGCATAGCAAGAAGGAAGGAAAACTACCAGAATATGAAATTGAACATTAGAGATGCAATATGATTATCTAGAACTGAGTGGTAATAGAGGTGATGAATTCATAAGAAATGCATAATTTATTTACATGTAAACTATGCAAAACCTAAACTGTGTCTATTTGCTTCAAAATAAATGTATTAATGGAAATGATGAATAATATGAGAAAAGAATAAATTTAGGGGACCTATCCTATCCCCTGAAGTTAATGAGAGTTTTGACACTGCCTGCAGTGGGAGCAGAATCAGGCCCTAAGGGTCTGATCCAAAGTCCATTGATTCAGTTATCAAAATCTGAAGGATCAGTAAGACACCCAGCTCCCACTGGATGGCACCTAACTTCTCATTTGTGCATTTGAAAAACCCACTTTAAAATCATAATTCAATAACATTTATCCCCATTGTATGTGATCGTTCCATTCTGAAAGCACAACACACCACAAATTTAAGTCATTTCCTTTTCATTTACCTGCATAATTCCCCAAGTTTTAGCTACCACACAAGCCCAAAAACGTCAGTGTCAGTTGAAAAACAAGAGTGCTATATCCTCATAAGAGAAGCCTATGAGCCAAATTCTGCTCTCATTTACACTGTTGATAGTGCAGAATATCCCCCTTGAAATCTGTGCAGTTACTCTGAATTTACACCAGCAGTGTAACTGAGAATAGGATACACAAACACACATACAGGCAAGATGTTACATTTTGTAAGTTATAACTTAAGGATCAGGACTGTGTGCTGAATTTATGTGGGATTTTACATTCAGGAAAAGTCATACCAATCCCTGAAACCATAACAACCTCTGCATCACACGCAGTGCACATTACCTGCAAGTCACAAGATATTACATTGAAGACACTCATAGACATGACAGTGTCGATACTTTAGTCCTTAAAAAACCACAATGTATTTTCCATGGCCTTTTCTTTTTTGATAACAATTTTGTTCCAGCCAATTCCCTTTTTCAGATTCACTGTTTAAAAAAATTCATGCATGTACATCAAAAGAAAATAAGGTATCAGCTGAGATAGAGCGGGAGGCCGGGAGGGAATAGATTTATCATATGGGCAGGTGAAGAGTATTGGGTGCTGAGGATAAGCGCAATGTTCTTTTCATGTAGCTGTCTGTACCACACATTCTTGCTTTTCGTATTTATCATAAGGAAGCTTGGAAGGATTCGATTTTCTATTGGTCAATGTTGGTAAACGTCAAATTCACACAACCAAACTGATGAAAAATATTTCCTTTGATCATAATCAAAATATACCGATAGACAAAGTAAGAAAAATGCTGCTTGAGAACTTATTAGAGTTTGATTTCAAGACATTTACTTTGTAAATTTTGAATTGTGATATAGATAATTTGTGTTTTAACAGTTATAAAGCCTTAAATTTTTAAATCTCATGTCTACTGTTATAAAATAATTGTCTGATCCTCTCATTATCTGCTCTCCCATAATTTCCCATGCCTGTGAAAATTTAAATCAATAAAATTGAAAAAAATGCTTAAAAATAAACATCAATATTATCCACTGAAATAATAAAATAATATAAATTGAATTTTGCCAAGCATAATCATAAAACAGTTATTGTAATGCAGAACTTCCCCAAATATTTATTTGAGTATTTAGTCAGAAGCAGGGCCCTGTACATTCCATGATTCTGGAATTCAAACCCACAGACTGTACAATTCATTCTCACAGAATTGTAATCCATATTGTGTGTGTGTGTGTGTGTGTGTGTGTATGTGTAGCCCATGTGGTTTCAGAGAAAATGTGAAGAGAGTGTACATGAATTCAGTGTGCCCACTTGAGATTGCAGTGAGGCTGGAACAATGGCTCTGAGAGGGGTTGTTAGGGGCTTATTCCTTCACCTACTTACGTTCCTGGTCCTTCTCGCATGAACAGAGAGCAACAATACCCAAAGTCCAAAGGTGCAAACAATTCGATGTTTATTGGGGTGAACTTCCAGCAAGCATGATTCCAGTTTCCTTCCTCAGTGTCCCCCTTGCCAGCTCTGACACCACAGAGCCTTACCTGTGTCCCTGTTCCCATTCCCCCCCTTAGCAAAACATGATTCCAATTTCCCCACCCCCATTCCCTATTCTCATTTCCCCCTTACTTCCTGATTGGCTGCAGACTATATAGTAAAACTTGAGTTCTGCTTAGCTATACCTTAACCAATCATTTTACTGAAATTTAACTAACTAATCCTAACATAGTAACATGATTATGTAACCAATTATATCCCACCACCTTAATTAGTTTACACCCAGAAAATTAATTATACCGCAGACAGAAACAATCACAGAACCAGACAGAGATTATACACACAAACAATAGGGAAATGGGGACTACAGTGATAGAACAAACACAGAAATGAGGATTTCACATCCCAGCTATTGATAAGTGAGTTCTTGCCAGACAGGATGCTATCAAACTAAGTTTCCTTTTACATTTTTCTAGGCACTTCCCTTTCTCTGGAGGTGCTAGGCATTATCAGGACAGGATTGTATTCCTAATGGCCCAATAACACCTTATTTCAATGTGACTAGTTTGGAATGTGAGGATGTGACCGTTCCCAGCTTATGGCTGCCTCTGCTGCTCAGCTAGAGGCCTTAGCCTAAGAATAGGGCCTCAGACTGTCACGGTAAGAGAAGGCCCTTACACTGGCAGACAGTGATTTTGATTCTTTCTTTTATACCTCTGTAACTAGCTAAGTGATAAGAATATACCTAAATTCTTAGATTATAGGCCTTTACAGACAGGCCTGAATATCTATACCCTAACAGGTGTAATCTGCCCCATTAATTTTACTTGGCCTCATGAGCTCCACAATTTAAAGGATATAGAAGTCAGCCATTTTCCAAGTTTCAAAACCCAGGCTTTTTGTCATGGAATTGGCCATTTTGTTTCAGTCAGGCACCAAACATTTTATGTTTTGCTTCCCTGCCCTGCTAGGACCTTCCTACAGCTCTGTCTGGTTCCTTAGTGTTCCATGCAAGGAGAGAAGGTAATTGAATTACAGTTCATGTTGTCTTCACTTCTCCATGGAACCATGCTGAAGGGGGGTCAGGCAATCAGAGGAGGAGTCTATCTTGCAGCCAGGAAGTAGGAGGAGCCAGAAATGTAAATTGATCAGAATGGCTTGACAATAATGAATTTTTGGAGATCTTGGGAACCAGGGAGATGATCTGCTGATGCTGGTGACATGCTATGAGTTTCTCTGAAACTCATGTTTGTTTCTTTGTATGTATGTGTCTATGTGGGGAGAGTACACATATTCCTTAGTCATTACGCAATGTATGTATTACTGATGCAGAAATTTGCACAAACTTAATAAATCTTTTCCTAGAAAGTTACTTATAGTAAGTATTATTTGTTATGATGGTTAGAGCGGATCACGGTGAATAAATTATCCAGAATATTTATCCCCTTCTTCTGTTTTTGAATCTTTTGAAACCAATTTTGATATCTGAAATGTAGTTTTTATTTCTATATATCTGTAAAATTGTGTGGAGAAATAATTTTCAGCTATTTATTCACGGATCAACTGTATTGCCTCTGTTTCCTATCTGGGTGACTGGAAACTTTTAAATCAGAAAGCAGCAAATAAATGATTGGGTATGTAATGAACAGTGGCTTGTAAACACTCTTGTCCATGCACAAATACTCCAGTTTGTATGCAATTAAGGGTATTTTCATATGAAGAAAGGTGAGAACTAGAGAAAGATACTACCGAATTAAATGCATTCCACACAAAAATATTTTTTAACAACACATTGAAAGTAATGTTTTATAAAGCTATGTGAAGTCCACTATACACAGGTTACAGAGTAGCAGCCGTATTAGTCTGTATTCGCAAAAATAAAAGGAGTATTTGTGGCACCTTAGAGACTAACCAATTTATTTGAGCATAAGCTTTCGTGAGCTACAGCTCACTTCATTGGATGCATAAAAGTGGAAAATGCAGTGAGGATGTTTTTATACACACAGACCATGAAAAAATGGGTGTTTATCACTTCAAAAGGTTTTCTCTCACCCCACCCCACTCTCCTGCTGGCAATAGCTTATCTAAAGTGATCACTCTCCTTACAATGTGTATGATAATCAAGGTGGGCCATTTCCAGCACAAACACAGGTTTTCTCTTCCCCCACCCCACTCTCTTGCTGGCAATAGCCCACCCAAAGTGATCACTCTCCTTACAATGTGAATGATAATCAAGGTGGGCCATTTCCAGTACAGATCCAGGGTTTAACAAGAATGTCTGAGGAATGGGAGGGAGGGGGTAGGAAAAAACAAGGGGAAATAGGTTACCTTGCATAATGACTTAGCCACTCCCAGTCTCTATTCAAGCCTAAGTTAATTGTATCCAATTTGCAAATGAATTCCAATTCAGCAGTCTCTCGCTGGAGTCTGGTTTTGAAGTTTTTTCTGTTGTAATATCGCAACTTTCATGTCTGTAATCGCGTGACCAGAGAGATTGAAGTGTTCTCTGACTGGTTTATGAATGTTATAATTCTTGACATCTGATTTGTGTCCATTTATTCTTTTACATAGAGACTGTCCAGTTTGTCTAATGTACATGGCAGAGGGGCATTGCTGGCATGTGATGGCATATATCACATTGGTAGATGCACAGATGAACGAGCCTCTGATATTGTGGTTGATGTGATTAGGCCCTGTGATGGTGTCCCCTGAATAGATAAGTGGGCACAGTTGGCAACGGGCTTTGTTGCAAGGATAGGTTCCTGGGTTAGTGGTTCTGTTGTGTGGCATGTGGTTGTTGGTGAGTATTTGCTTCAGGTTGGGGGGCTGTCTGTAGGCAAGGACTGGCCTGTCTCCCAAGATTTGTGAGAGTGATGGGTCATCCTTCAGGATAGGCTGTAGATCCTTAATGATGCGTTGGAGAGGTTTTAGTTGGGGCTGAAGGTGACGGCTAGTGGCGTTCTGTTATTTTCTTTGTTAGGCCTGTCCTGTAGTAGGTGACTTCTGGGTACTCTTCTGGCTGTGTCAATCTGTTTCTTCACTTCAGCAGGTGGGTATTGTAGTTGTTAGAATGCTTGATAGAGATCTTGTCGGTGTTTGTCTCTATCTGAGGGGTTGGAGCAAATGCGGTTGTATCACAGAGCTTGGCTGTAGACAATGGACCATGTGGTGTGGTCTGGAAAGCTGGAGGCTTGTAGGTAGGAATACCGGTCAGTAGGTTTCCGGTATAGGGTGGTGTTTATGTGACCATCGCTTATTAGCACCGTAGTGTACAGGAAGTGGATCTCGTGTGTGGACTGGTCCAGGCTGAGGTTGATGGTGGGATGGAAATTGTTGAAATCATGGTGGAATTCCTCAAGGGGTTCTTTTCCATGGGTCCAGATGATGAAGATGTCATCAATGTAGCGCAAGTAGAGTAGGGGCGTTAGGGGACGAGAGCTGAGGAAGCGTTGTTCTAAGTCAGCCATAAAAATGTTGGCATACTGTGGGGCCATGTGGTTACCCATAGCAGTACCGCTGATTTGAAGGTATACATTGTCTCCAAAGGTGAAATAGTTATGGTGAGGACATAGTCACAAAGTTCAGCCACCAGGTTTGCCATGACATTATTGGGGATACTGTTCCTGACGGCTTATAGTCCATCTTTGTGTGGAATGTTGGTGTAGAGGGCTTCTATATCCATAGTGCCAGGATGGTATTTTCAGGAAGATCACTGATGCATTGTAGTTTCCTTAGGAAGTAAGTAGTGTCTCGAAGATAGCTGGGAGTGCTGGTAGCGTAGGGCCTGAGGAGGGAGTCTACATAGCCAGATAATCCTGCTGTCAGGGTGCCAATGCCTGAGATGATGGGGCGCCCAGGGTTTCCAGGTTTATGGATCTTGGGTAGTAGATAGAATATCCCAGGTCGGGGTTCCATGGGTGTGTCTGTGCGGATTTGATCTTGTGCTTTTTCAGGGAGTTTCTTGAGCAAATGCTGTAGTTTCTTTTGGTAACCCTCAGTGGGATCAGAGGGTAATGGCTTGTAGAAAGTGGTGTTGGAGAGCTGCCGAGTAGCCTCTTGTTCATATTACGACCTATTCATGATGACAACAGCACCTCCTTTGTCAGCCTTTTTGAGTATGATGTCAGAGTTGTTTCTGAGGCTGTGGATGGCATTGTGTTCTGCACGGCTGAGGTTGTGGGGCAAGTGATGCTGCTTTTCCACAATTTCAGCCTCTGCACGTCGGCGGAAGCACTCTATGTAGAAGTCCAGTCTGCTGTCTCAGCCTTCAGGAGGAGTCCACCTAGAATCCTTCTTTTTATAGTGTTGGTAGGAAGGTCTCTGTGGATTAGTATGTTGCTCAGAGGAGTGCTGGAAATATTCCTTGAGTCGGAGACGTCGAAAATAGGATTCTAGGTCACCACAGAACTGTATCATGTTCTTGTGGGTGGAGGGGCAGAAGGAGAGGCCCCGAGATGGGACAGCTTCTTCTGCTGAGCTAAGAGTATAGTTGGACAATTAACTTAGGCTTGAATAGAGACTGGAAGTGGCTAAGTCATTATGCAAGGTAACCTATTTCCCCTTGTTTTTTCCCACCCCCCCTCCCGCCCCCCGTTCCTCAGACATTCTTGTTAAACCCTGGATTTGTGCTGGAAATGGCCCACCTTGATTATCATACACATTGTAAGGAGAGTTATCACTTTAGATAAGCTATTGCCAGAAGGAGAGTGGGGTGGGGGGAGAGAAAACCTTTTGAAGTGATAAACACCCATTTTTTCATGGTCTGTGTGTATAAAAACATCCCACTGCATTTTCCACTTTTATGCATCCGATGAAGTGAGCTGTAGCTCACGAAAGCTTATGCTCAAATAAATTGCTTAGTCTCTAAGGTGCCACAAGTACTCCTTTTCTTTCCACTATACACAGAATCATATAATCATAGATCACTGAATCATAGAAGATTAGGGTTGGAAGAGACCTCAGGAGGTCATCTAGTCCATCCCCCTGCTCAAAGCAGGACCAACCCCAACTAAATCATCCCAGCCAGGGCTTTGTCAAGCTGGGCCTTGAAAACCTCTAAGGATGGAGATTCCACCACCTCCCTAGGTAACCCATCCCAGTGCTTTACCACCCACCCAGTGAAATAATTTTTCCTAACAGCCAACCTAGATTTCCCCCACTACAACTTGAGACAATTGCTCCTTGTTCTGCCATCTGCCACCACTGAGAACAGCCTAGCTCCATCCTCCTTGGAACCCCCTTTCAGGTAGTTGAAGGCTGCTATCAAATCCCCCCTCACTCTTCTGCAAACTAAATAAGCCCAGCTCCCTCAGCCTCTCCTCATAAGTCATGTGCCCCAGTCCCCTAATAATTTTTGTTGCCCTCTGTTGCATTTTTTCCAATCTATCCACATCCTTTCTGTAGTGTGCGGGGGGGGGGGGGGAAACTGGACAAAACACTCCAGATGTGGCCTCACCAGTGCTGAATAGAGGGGAATAATCACTTCCCTCGATCTGCTGGCAATGCTCCTACAAATACAGCCCAATATGTCGTTAGCCTTCTTGGCAACAAAGGCACACTGTTGACTCATATCCAGCTTCTCCTCCACTCTAATCCCCAGGTCCTTTTCTGCAGAAATTCCGCTTAGCCAGTTGGTCCTCAGCCTGTAGCAGTGCATGGGATTTCTTCCATCTTAAGTGCAGGACTCTGCACTTGTCCTTGTTGAACCTCATCAGATTTCTTTTGGCCCAATCCTACAATTTGTCAAGGTCATTCTGGACCCTATCACTACCCTCCAACATATCTACCTCTCCCCCCCCCCCAGCTTAGTATCATCTGTCATCTTGCTGAAGGTGCAATACATTCCATCCTCCAGATAATTAATGAAGATGTTGAACAAAACCGGCCCCAGGACCGACCCCTGGGGCACTCTGTTTGATACCGGCTGCCAACTAGAGACTGAGATGTTGATCACTACCCGTTGAGCCTGACAAGCTAGCCAGCTTTCTATCCACCTTATAGACCATTCATCCAAGTCATTGATTTAAACTATATGGCCTCCAGGAACTTCTGATTTATCCTAAGCAAACACTGATTTAATGCCAATTCCCATATACTATGTTTCTCATTTTCTCCATCTTGTTTTTCTTTTGCATCTGACAAACAGGTAGTAAGAAGTCAATAACTTAATCAAACACTGGAAGAAACCGGTCCAAAAAATCCTGTACTGATATATTTTGAGCATCAACCCTGTACCAAGCGTATACCCTACCCAAGGTACTCTGTGTTGCCTATACCTTTCATGGGATATGCCTTTCAACTTGTGTCAAGACATTTTTGCTATTCTTTGTAAGTGGCAAACTTATCCAACACCAGAAACCTTTAAGTCTGTTTTTTAATTAGATTAATTTTTAAACACAATGAAAAACAGTTGAAAGTATACCTTTTTTGTCAAACATCTCATTGATTTTTCCATTGTGTATGAATACAGTGAAGAGAAAGCCTTGATGTAGCAGGCTTTTATATTTTTTAACACATTTTTCGTCATACAAACAGCATGAGATAGTTTAATAAGACTCTCAAAGTGAGAAAGTGTAGCTGCTTTTTCATGTTGGTAACCTGTGGAGAACATTAAAGGGAAGAATGGTGATGTTAGTGCAGTGGGTGTTCCTTTTGTAGGACTCCAGCTGCTGTGAAAGCTTAAGCCAGGAAAGCTACCCTAAAAGCTTGGTTGCTTCATGACAGACCATCAAAATGTATTAAGGTTCTTAAGATAACAAGAAACCCTGTGTGATAGGTAAAATTTCCTTGTGTTATTTAATTCACTGTGTCATTTTGAATGTTGTGATAAGATATGCCCAATATCATTGTGATGTTCCTTGATTTTAAAATCTGACTTTTTAATTGCCATATCGAAGTTCTGTAATACAGGCAATCTGGTTTTATTCAGCTGGATTTCTAAACTGCCAGCAGAGCCGTGACAAACAGATTTTGTACTCTGATTTATACTTATCCCAATGTAGTGTAAAACCACTGTCATTGGATTAGCATCATAGTGCAAACCCAAGTCCCATCTGGTGTTTTAACTTTCTCTTTTCAAATGTCATCTCCTCTTCTTCTTTACCTTTCCAAACATACTCACATTCAGATAACCTTAATTTATTTTGAAATGTATTTGTGCCCATTATGTGAGTTGTGTAATATTGAGAAATCCTGTCTTTCATGAACAAAGTTCACTTGTTTTAAAAGCACATTTCTAAATTTGCCAGGCTGCTGAGCCTGCCCCTAGGGCAAGCTTAATTAAAGCCAACAGAGGAGAAAAATTAAGCAGCGAAAAGTGTTTAGCTGATACTCACAAAACTTAATGGTAAAATATGAAATAATCAGTGTGGGTGACTGTAAGCTTGGTTTCATTAACATTTTATTACTCAGTCTACCATACCGGACAACCGCTCCCCACAGCACACCTCTTTATTCTCGTCTCTGACATTCAAGTGAAAAAGAAGAAAAACTGTTCTTTGGAATTATGGTTTGGATTTTTTTTTCCCCTCGGTGCTTGTGCCCCCACCCACCCGCTTTCTCATACACTCTACTTTTCCCGGTGCTTTAAAAAATAATGTTTCGTGGCTGATGCATTGATACTTACAGTAAAGTACAACCCTAACAGTGAACCTTATTATGTGAACTGAGAACTTTGATGGCTTTGTTCAATCAAATTCATCACTAGGAAAGAGGCTACTCCCCTCCCCCAGTCATAAGCTTCTAAAACAAGCTATATGGCCTTCAGAAGCTTCTGATTTTTATCCACATCTTTTAGATTCTGTGACTTACTCAGGTAAACATCTCCTTGCCATCAGTACTGTTTGTGGGAGAAAGGTAAGCAGGAGTTAGCCTTTTACAAGTAAAATAATTGACAATACTTTCAGGAGGAAATGCTAATTGGGGTTCCTAATAGCATTTTCATGCCTAGTGCCTGTAAAATCACTTAATTCCCCCTTTGTTCTTCTTTCCTTATGTTTTCTTTTCTTTGTTAGTACTGGTATAAAAGATTTCTAAGATTAGATAAATTCCAGGCTCAAACTAGGGAAAAATAGAAGCAAAGCCTGATTTAATGCCAATTACTCTCAGCTATATTTCTTATTTTCTCTGCCTTTATCCTTTTTTCCCCACTCTGTTTTCTTCCCCACTCTGTTTTCTTCTTTTGCATCTGAAAAACCAGCAGGGAAAAGTGGTGGGGAAAGCCAATATCTCAGTGAGGCACTAGATAAAACCAGGGCAAAAAGCCTGTAAATTTTGAGCCCCAACTCTGTACTAGGAATATACTCACACAAAAAACCTCCTTTCCAATGCATTGACAGGATTCTCACACTCGCACATCAAAGTACCCACATAAACCAGCAGTGCCAGAGGCACACTTTGCTATATGGAATGGAACTTCATCAGGCAGGATGGAAAGAGATCAATTTCATAGCATATACTTAAAAGAAATGTGAACTGTTCTCAGATGTTTTTAATGTTCAGATTTTAGTTTATATATTCAGATTACTGGGATTCCTTCTGGTTCAAAATGTTTTATAAAATTATGCATTTATTCCTATTCACAACTCTGGTGATTTTTTTTTTTTTTAAGTAAAATTTTCACCAGTCAGTGATTGGCTTTTACAGGCATAAAAACTGATGGTGCACTAAAGGTGGAATACAGCAGGAATAGAAGCAGCTGCTGTCTTCTTGGGTTAAGGGACTTTTCTGCAGACATGTCAGGGGCAGCCTTCATTTACTGCAATTAAATGTTCCAGTCTAGCCCTAATAAAACTCATGATTCAGACCAATAAGCACATTTAAAATTCAAATACATACAATTGCAATTAGGTTGCTAATAATTCTGGAACCTCTTTCATAATTTCATGCTGCAGCTCAAATGGCAACAGCCTATAAGCATAATTACAGAGTCTTCTGACTGAGAGCTTTAAGTAAAACTATTTTAAGGGAAACCACTGGGTACCTCTTGCCATTGTGCAACATGCATATGTCAAGCTCTTCCATAGACAAGTTGTAGTGAAGTTTTGGGGCTTAATCCTGCAAAACCTTACTCACATTAGTAGTCCTTATGCACACCGGTAACCCCATTGATTTTAATGTGACTACACCCATGTGTCTGAAGCTGTGATCACATGATTGAGGTTTGGCAGATCAGGCTTTCTGATCTTACCTTCCTTAGGCAAAGGGAGAGAAGAAAGGCAATTCTGTGATTAATAGGAGTAAACTGAGAAAAATAGTACACTCCTTCCTCATTTAATCTGCCTCCTTGCTATGAAAGGAGAACCAAGTGTTTGTAAATTTAGACTTTAAGAGAGCAACGGACCTCTCCCATGGGAGACACCCTAGGAAACACTGAAACCAGCATCTGGATTACCATATCATCCAGGGAATCAGGAAGGTAAATGAGAAGCTTTATGGTCTTTGTAAATTAGCTGGAATATAAATAATTACTGTGTTTAGGTACTGTGAAGCACTATGGAACTAAAGAGCACAAGTACGTGAAAAGAGTTATAATTGATGTCCCTATATAAAGAACTTGGCTCTGATTTCCTAAAGAATTCTGGAAGGTCATGTGAAAGAGAAAATGATCTATTAAATCTTTATAGGTTGTGTCCCTGTAATCCAAAAATCACACAGTTTGGCTATTTGCCTAAGGTATATCAATAAAACATGATGTGAATACAGCAGCATTTGCAAATATTGTAGTTAATTATTCTTTTTATTAGAAAATGAGGAGCCATATCACTAAATGTTGCTGTCTATGTGCCACATACCTTTCCTGCTTTAAAAGCAAGGAAGTGAATAACTGACATGGAGCACCAAAAAAACCATAGGGATGTCTCTGTACCGCTATATTTCCAAACCCCAATCTCATACTAATGCCCAATAAAGTCAAATCACATAGGTCTGTGTTGCAAAGGCTTAAAAATGAGGGCAAGGATAGGGAATGATAAGGCAAAGAATACATTTCTTGCTCTAGTGAACACGTCATACAGATCCGCAATTAATAATCTAAAAGATGTTATTGGTATCACATTTAAGACATTTTTTTCTTGTACACTGGGCAGAAATAACTAAGAAAGTGGTGTCCCAGGGGAAAAAAAAAAAGCATGTGTATTTTTTCTTTCCTTTTTTTCTGTAGTTGTCCTAGTTTACTACTATTTATCTATTTTTTTAATTATTATCCTTGTTATTATAATTATGATTAATTGTTGATATTTTTATTCTGGCAAGAAGCAAATTAAAGCAAATGAGAGATTCTATTATTCCATCTTTTCTCTCCCACACCCTCTTTCTTGTCCCTGGGATTACACGGAAAGCTCTCATCATGTTAATCGCTACAATTATCTAATACAAAACCACACATTAAAACAGAATTATCTGCACCAATATACTGCAGAAGAATCCTTGACAATAAGAGCATATTTATTTTGGAATATTCTTGGTCTCAGTTTCTCAGTAAATTCACAGCAAAAATGAATTTCACAACTGTCAACCAAATGAATGCAAGTTTCACTGAGCTTTGTCAATGGAGCTGTGTGATTAGTAAATATTAGGGTGAAAGTTAGGAAAATTTCTAACTGGTTTTATTAGAGTAGTGGGTTGGAGGGGATATTTGTGACTTTTCTTCTATTGAAGACAAGTGGGTGTTTTGACATTGATTTGGCTGAAATCAAGGTCAGGAGGACACTAATGAATCTTACTTTTTGGTGGGAGTAATAACATCCCAGGTCACTGCCATGGCATATAGGTGTCACTAACATAGAATTTGGTCCCATGATGATATGGAGTATACATGGTCTTGCTTATTACTAATTATTTATGTAGCTCTGGAAGCACTTATGGTGTAGTACAGCGGACAGTGCAAGTGACTACCATCTGAAATATGTATTGATATAACTTCAGTAACTCTATTCATTTTTCTCTGGCTTCCCTCCTCTCCCATTCCTCACACACACGTTTCCCCCTTCTCTATATTTGTTATTTTTATTTATATTACACTAGCATCTAAGGCCCCCAGTTGTGACTGGGTCCCCATCATGCTAGATGCTGTACATAAAAATAGTGAGACATGATCCCCAACTAGCAAGAATTTATAGATTACAGGACAAAGTGTGGAAGTCAGGGAATAGTATCTCCATTTTACAGATGGGAAAGTGAGTCACGGAATAGGAGTGGCTCTTCACAGAATCAGTGTCAAGGAAGTCCAACATGCTTTTCTGGTGCATGGTGTGAAGGAGAACCTGCATAATGGTTCCATTTCATACTCAGGGGAGGGTTCAATGAGTGACTGACTACCAATGATTCAAAGCTTATAGATGTTGCTTCAAAAGGAAGATGGGTTGGTTTGCAGCAAGAATTCAGTCTTTTTCAGGTGGCTTAGCAGTTACTTCCACTGGGGCAGCAACTTCCAGTTTACTAATGGGATAGTGGTTTTAAAATGGCAAGTGCTGTGTTCTCCAGGGCATAGGGTGTTTGAGTTGGGAGTAAATAAGTGTTTATTAATTATTTTCAACTGTGCCTGATGTAAAAAGTTACAGCCAGTTTTCACCGCACAAAAATATAGCTTTAAAAGCACTCAACTCTGAAAAATAGATAGTTATGTACAGAGATGAGGGCTACCATAACAGTGCACAAAACAACTATGTATACACATTTAATGCTATCTAAAACTAAAAAAGGACAGAGCTCTAGAAAAAAAAGTCTTTATCTACTATGAGTTCTGAGCAGTCTAACTTTAGCAATGTGGAAAGCACGGGGGATTCTTAATGCACTTTACCCATGTATGTCTGAATAGTCCATTTGAAAATTCATTTGCAGTTGAATGGAATTAGGAGCCATCATTGTAATATGATGCTACATGACCCATAATTTTGAAATTGTGGTCTGGTAGCTATTGATATTCTTTAATAGACTTTAATGACTAAGATAAGTTGCTAAATCCTTTTCTGACAACTAAATATGGCACAGTATTATATGAGTTATTAAAAATATTTGGATAGAAAAATATTTCACTGATATTTGGATAATCAGATAATTAGTGACTATTTTCCAGAAAAGGGCCTTGAACAGCCCAAAGGCTGTTCCTCAATACCTTTTTCTGCTTCTTTTCCCCCTTATTCCCAAAATGTGTTTCCTCATAAAATTTCTGAGGTAAATTGTTCCAGGTAAGAGACATGGCTGGTAAGACAAAGGCATCTAGGAGACTAAAGGAGTTAGCCAGCTGCTGTAAATCCCTGGTGATTGTCTATGTCTTATTGTTATTAACTTTGGGATGCAAAAGAGGAGCACTTTCTGTGCTGGGTACTTACCATTCAGTTTGGTAGCCTTACTGATGTATTGATGTATCTATTATTGATTAATCTTTATACCACAGTTGTCAGTAAAGGTTCAGTCTCCTGAGGACTCCACCTCAGGAATATTGTTATCAACATCAAGAATGAGAGACTATAGGATTACACAAGAAACAATTGCAATTTATCACAAATCCCTTTATTAACAAATCCACTAAGCAAATAAACCATCCTGCAAACGCTGAAATACAACAGCAGAGAAGAGAGCGAGCAAAATGATTAGCCCTATGACTAGCATCACTCATCTCTCATACCTCCTACTGAGTGGCCCTGGAGTGTGAGTCATTATCTTCCTCATCGTTATCTTCATTGTTGTCATCATCACCAGTAGCTGTCATCCTAACATCTCCCTGTGTGTTTTCCCCCCAGCACACAGGTCAGGCAACAATTTTGATCCTGAGTTATGCTTATGTCTATAAGACTCATAAATATGTGTAAGAGTTTCAGTCCTCTTTTCTGTATACATAAGTCCATATACCACTAATTTAGGGATGCCCCATTTTCATAGACTACCTCATTAGTTCCTCTTTTACTCGCTAGCATTTATGTCACATAATTACTATAGCAACTCTCAAATAAATTGCCCAAGATGCTACTACCGGTCATCTTGTGATATTAACTGATACATTGTGACATATTTTCCTGAACATCGTCACTTTACGGGTACTGGTATATCTC
Source organism: Lepidochelys olivacea (assembly GCF_965140295.1). Lineage (NCBI taxonomy): Eukaryota > Metazoa > Chordata > Testudines > Cheloniidae > Lepidochelys > Lepidochelys olivacea. Next base: position 67,152,592 of record NC_140411.1, on the reverse strand, counting down.
TCGGTCAACTAGACATGCCATCCTGTTTCAGACCTAAAGCCTGTAGACCTTGTTTATTTTACTTATATACCTGGTGATGGAATCTCTTGTTACTTCTGCAAATGCGTGTTCAGCTAATGTTGACTTGGGTTCTGGGTATATTTATTTTTATGGCTTCTCACATGGTGTTAGTATATAGGCCTGTTTGTTAGCCTGAGGTAGAATTTTGGGTTTGACTTGTTGATACCTTTATATTTTTACTAATATGTGTGAACAATGAAAAAAGACATTGTGTGGTGTTTCTGCCTAGCCAGATGGGTTTGTTAGCACAATGAGGGAAGATAAGGGATAGAATTAAAAGTGTTATGGTTAGTCTACACTGGCAACGCTAAATCGCTGCCGTAGCAGTGCTTTAACGTGGCTTGTGTGGTTGCAGCACAGTGCTGGGAGAGAGCTCTCCCAGTGCTCTTTTAAAAAAAGAGAAGAAAGGAAAAAAAAACCTACCTCAATGAGGGGAGTAGCTCCAAGAGCTGGGGTACTGTTTACACTGGCGCGTTACAGCACTGCAATTTGCTGAACTCGGGGGGGAGGGGCATGTTTTTTCACACCCCTGAGTGAGAAAGTTGCAGCACTGTTAATTGCCAGTGTAGACAGGCCCTTACTAGGTATGGTGGGTGTGTAATATATGAGCATACATTGGAAGGCTGCCTGGATCCTCTCTCAAGCCAAGCTCAAGTAACCAGTTAGGAGGGGCAAGCAGGGTGGGAGGTGGAGGGAGGCATAAGAAACACTAAAAGCCAAAGAAAGGTCTGGCTTTGGCCAGTACACAACCTCTCTCCTTACCCCTCCCATGGGATACAAAAGAGGTGCCACCAAAACACCAGACACATGACCCTCTAAAACAGAACATGACCATAATTTGCAAGGGGTGGGATCAGGGCCATGCACTACAGGTATATTTGGGCCTGCTAAAAAGGAGGAGGTGGGAATAGGAAACAGGAACACTAAGAAAAGGCTCTGCAGCATCAAAGCTATGAATATGCTTGCTTGAAATTAACCCCAATAAACATCACATTGCCTGCACTTGAGACAGCTGGTCTTCCGTTTTCTGTCTGCATGACAAGAACCAGGGGAGGAGGTGAAGGGAAAACACCTAACACATGGGAAGGGAATATTATCCTGAATCTGCAAGTTCTGTTGCGTATCTTGCAAGCATAGGTATTGGAGGGAGGGTTTGAGACATTGGTCTTACGTTGTGCTCTTTTCTCCTGCAGCGACCTCACATATGGTTGGAAAGTACCCAGGTAGCACAATTTCCTGACCAAGTTGAGAGGTGTGTTGTCAATTGGCAAGGGGATCATAATGTAGGTGGGTCTGGTGGTGGCTGGTACATGACCACCATCTTGTTCAGGCTGATTGTGAGGCTGAAGCATTTTCAGGCATAGGCAAAGTAGTACACAATAGGCTGAATATCCTCGAGTCTTCACACAATGAGGACACAGTTATCCTCAAACAGGAGTTCTCAATAGCTGTTTTATTACCTTGGTGCTGGCCCGGAATCACTGCAGATTCAATCGTCCCGCCCCACCTCACCCAGTCTCAACTGGATGTGTATCCCTCTGTCAAAGTCCTGGAATGAGAACAAGAGCATGGCTGAAAAGAAAATGGCAAGAGAAACTTATGTACCTACTACACACTCAGTCTGGCAAACTTTTACCACTTAAATCTAAAGCTCAAATTAATCTATTATCCATGCATTGATTATATGATTACATAATTAGCTACAGGACTCTGGGCTGGCTGTGGTGTTTGCGGTGTTTTGAAATTTAGGCTTGGTTGTTGACTGTCTGGGTTTGGTTGCCCAGCAATGAGGTAAGTTAGTGCCTGCTTTCTAGCAGTGCTCTTAGAAGGGCTCTACAATGGCTCTTTGATCTGAGAGCAGGGCAGTATTTCATTGGAGTGATTAGAGCTGGCTGAGTGAGAGGGGTTTAGTCAACCATTCTAGCAGTGTGTGGGGATCAGGCTTAATAAAACATGCAGGCTCCCAGGGTCTGGTAAAATAAAGTAATCTGGGAGACTAAGAGAGTAAGTCAACTGAGTTCACCAATGAAGGAAGGAAGAGAGCTTGGATTGTGTGTTTTTTTTTTCTTTTCTTTTTTTTTTTTAAACTTGAAGGCACTCTACAAGGAAGAACCTGCTGTGGGAGGAAAATGGCATGTTGCCAGGATCACTACTGGCTCATCCTCTGCCTGCACCTCTCCCCCATCCTAAAAAAAAAAAAAAAAGACAGGGATTCTAACCCTGCAAGCTTCCCCCCAATCCCTGGTCTTGACTTGCTGGGAATGCTGCCTGCATGTCTCTGTCAATGAAAGCCAGGCAGTGGGAACAACCCATTGTAAGAGTTATCTATTGGAGGAGTCCCCAGTAAGCAAGTGAGAAAGCTGCAGGAGAAGGTGGCTCATCTGCATACCATCCGGGAGTGTGAGGATTTCATTGACAGGACATACGTGGAAACATCTCTGATGGAGAATGCTAGTTGACAACAGATGACTACAGCAGCACCAGAAGAGGAAGGAGAACTGGCTGCTCTCCAGGGAAGAGACTGCCTACTGTCCACCTCAGGCAGTGGACTCTGCCTCACCCCTCGCTCAGGCTCCCTGTTCATCAAGGTAAGTAACCAGTATGCTGTACTGGCAACGAGCGGTCAGGAGATGACTCCAATGGCCAAGGAAAAGGACCCACCTTCTGCTAAAGCTGGGAGGCTCACAGCCACCGCACCTAAGAAGAGATGTAGCATGCTGGTGGTGAGGGATTCCCTTCTGTTGGGGATGGAGGCATCCATTTGCCATTCTGATATGATGTCCCAGGAAGTGTGCTGCCTGCCTGGAGCCCAACTCTAATACATTACAGGAATATTGACAAGGCTCATTCATCCCTCTGACTGTTACTCTGGGCTGCTCATCCATGTAAGCACTAATGATACCGCCAGGTATGGCCCTGAGCAGATCGGCAGTGACTACAGGCTCTGGGAGCAAGGATGAAGGAAGCAGGGGCACAGGTTATATTCTTGTCCATCCTCCCAGCTGAGGGTTAAGGGCTCAGGCAGGGATACATGCATCCTGGAGATGGAGAAGGAGGATCCTGGGAACTACAGGCCAGTCAGCCTCACCTCAGTCCCTGGAAAAATCATGGAGCAGGTCCTCAAAGAATCAATCCTGAAGCACTTGCATGAGAGGAAGATGATCAGGAATAGCCAGCATGGATTCACCAAGGGAAGGTCATGCCTGACTAATCTAATCGCCTTTTATGATGAGATTACTGGTTCTGTGGATGAAGGGAAAGCAGTGGATGTATTGCTTCTTGACTTTAGCAAAGCTTTTGACACGGTCTCCCACAGTATTCTTGTCAACAAGTTAAAGAAGTATGGGCTGGATGAATGGACTATAAGGTGTGTAGAAAGCTGGCTAGATTGTCGGGCTCAACGGGTAGTGATCAATGGCTCCATGTCTAGTTGGCAGCCGGTATCAAGTGGAGTGCCCCAGGGGTCGGTCCTGGGGCCAGTTTTGTTCAATATCTTCATAAATGATCTGGAGGATGGTGTGGATTGCACTCTCAGCAAATTTGCGGATGATACTAAACTGGGAGGAGTGGTAGATACGCTGGAGGGGAGGGATAGGATACAGAAGGACCTAGACAAATTGGAGGATTGGGCCAAAAGAAATCTGATGAGGTTCAATAAGGATAAGTGCAGGGTCCTGCACTTAGGATGGAAGAATCCAATGCACCGCTACAGACTAGGGACCGAATGGCTAGGCAGCAGTTCTGCGGAAAAGGACCTAGGGGTGACAGTGGACGAGAAGCTGGATATGAGTCAGCAGTGTGCCCTTGTTGCCAAGAAGGCCAATGGCATTTTGGGATGTATAAGTAGGGGCATAGCGAGCAGATCAAGGGACGTGATCGTTCCCCTCTATTCGACATTGGTGAGGCCTCATCTGGAGTACTGTGTCCAGTTTTGGGCCCCACACTACAAGAAGGATGTGGATAAATTGGAGAGAGTCCAGCGAAGGGCAACAAAAATGATTAGGGGTCTCAAACACATGACTTATGAGGAGAGGCTGAGGGAGCTGGGATTGTTTAGTCTGCAGAAGAGAAGAATGAGGGGGGATTTGATAGCTGCTTTCAACTACCTGAAAGGGGGTTCCAAAGAGGATGGCTCTAGACTGTTCTCAGTGGTAGCAGATGACAGAACGAGGAGTAATGGTCTCAAGTTGCAGTGGGGGAGGTTTAGATTGGATATTAGGAAAAACTTTTTCACTAAGAGAGTGGTGAAACACTGGAATGCGTTACCTAGGGAGGTGGTAGAATCTCCTTCCTTAGAGGTTTTTAAGGTCAGGATTGACAAAGCCCTGGCTGGGATGATTTAACTGGGAATTGGTCCTGCTTCGAGCAGGGGGTTGGACTAGATGACCTTCAGGGGTCCCTTCCAACCCTGATATTCTATGATTCTATGATTCTATGGATGCATGGCTGCACAGATGGTGTTGATGGGTGGGCTTTGGACTCATTGGCCATGGAATGCTGTTCTGGGAAGCATGTCTGCTGGGAAGAATTGGGTTCCATGTGACCACAAAGGGGAAAAGCATCTTCACATACTGACTTGCCAGCCAAGTGCAGAGGGCTTTAAAGCAGGTTGAAAGGGAGCAGGTGACAAAAGCCCATAGGCAAGCATAAAAAAGACAACTTTAATAGATGTGGAGATGTTGTGGGGCAGGGTGGGGGGACATATTTCAGGCACAACTGCAAACTATCCCGATGTGAAGGAAAGATAAGAAGACTAGTAAGAGGCCAATATGGCTGCATTAGGACCTCTTTCATGACTTTAACATAAGAATGGCCATACTGGGTCAGATCAAAGGTCCATCCAGCCCAGTACCCTGTCTACCAACAGTGGCCAATGCCAGATGCCCCAGAGGGTTTGAACCTAACAGGAAATGATCAGGTGATCTCTCTCCTGCCATCCATCTCCACCCTCTGACAAACAGAGGCTAGGGACACCATTCCTTACCCATTCTGACTAATAGTCATTAATGGACTTAACCTCCATGAATTTATCCAGTTCTCTTTTAAACCCTGTTATAGTCCTAGCCTTCACAACCTCCTTAGGCAAGGAGTTCCACAGGTTGACTGTGAGCTGAGTGAAGAAGAACTTCCTTTTATTTGTTTTAAACCTGCTGCCCATTAATTTCATTTGGTGGCCCCTAGTTCTTATATTATGGGAACAAGTAAATAACTTTTCCTTATTCACTTTCTCCACACCACTCATGATTTTATATACCTCTATCATATCTCCCCTCAGTCTCCTGTTTTCCAAGCTGAAAAGGCCTAGCCTCCTTAATTTTTCCTCATATGTGTTGTGGAAAAATCACCATGTGTTGTGTTTGGTTCAGAACAGCCTGAAAGCCAGCCCTTATTCAAGCATGCGCATACAGGGAGAGTCAGCCGAAGCTGCTCTTCCATGAACCGAAAATACGGAGCTTATATAGCTGAAAACCACAATCTGTTAAGCACACTTCCTTCAACAGCATTTTTCCTTATTAGGCATATAGTCCAAGCTTCAATGGTAGTTTTGCCTTATTTGGAATATACCAAAACAAGTTTTACTTGTTATTGACAGGTGCTTCCTTTGTGGTTAACTGTCTTTTCTAACTTCTCATGGTTGTGGTTACATTTTTAAGCTGAGCTGTTGCTATTTGCTTCTTAATGGAATTTTCCTCACCCTCTTCTTATGCTTTATACACACAGTTAGATTGACCAAAGTGTTAGGCCTATTAGTTTAGGCCTACTAGATTTTTCTTCCACATATGGGACCCATTCCAAACCATAAATAAATAAATCATGCCAAACCAACCTAATTTCCTTTTTTGACAGGGTTACTGGCCTAGTGTATAGAAGGAAAGGAGTAGACAAGATATATCTTGATTTTAGAAGGGCTTTTGACATTCCCAGAAAACATTCTCAAAAGCAAATTAGGAAAATGTGATCTAGGTGAAATTATAATAAGATGATTGAAAGACTATATTCAAAGAGCAGTATTCAATTGTTCACTGACATGCTGACCCTCAGGGGTCAGTCCTGGGTCCAGGACTATTCAATATTTTAATTAATTCAATTAATTTTACTATTCAATATTTTAATTAATATTTTGGATAATGGAGTGGTGAGTATGCTTATAAAATTTGCAGATGGCACCAAGCTTGGAGGGGTTTGCAAACACTTTAGAGGACAGAATTAGTATTCAAAATTACTTTGACAAATTGGAGAATTGGTCTGAACTGCACATGATGAAATTTAATAACGATAATTGCAAAGTAGTACACTTAGGAAGGAAAAAAAAACAAATGCATATCTACGAAATTGGGAATAACTGGGTAGGTGGTAATACTACTCAAAAGGATCTAGGAGTACTAGTGGATCTTCACAACATCTAGGCTGCTGGTGTGCTGAGACTGCTGCCTACCATACTTACTGATGTGATCTCAGTGTTTTCTTGCACTTCCCTGTTGGTCTATCTGTATCCATCTAAAAAAGAAAAGGAGTACTTGTGGCACCTTAGAGACTAACCAATTTATTTGAGCATGAGCTACATCTATCGTCTCCTGTCTTATTTTTAGATGTGGGACAAGAATTGACTGTCTGTTCTGTGTTCCTACATAACCTAGCACAATGGGGTTCACCACTCCTAAATGCTGCCATAATAAACACTAATAAGTTATGTTCCTTATAATTTCCAAATGAATTCACAGAAAGCCTCAATTGACAACAAAGAATTATGGGGTGGGGAAACAGGATCTGTTAAAGAAAACAAACCTGACCCATCATCCATCCTTTTAACTGAACCTTTATCATATAATCTGAAATGGTCAATCAACATACCTGATCAGCATAGTCAATGGTTGATCCTCGATAGAGGACTGTCTTTCAGCCCACTTCCTATTTTCAGATGATATTTCAGTCCAGGGAGTCGTTATATTTGCATGAGATGTGCAATGTTTGGATTCAGGTAAACTTAAAATGGACAATGTAAGGCTTAGGAAAAGAAGTTTGTTTGAGGCAGAAGCAGTAGTGACGTAGAGTGACTGTTGTTCACACAACTCCTTCTCAACCCTCCCTTTCAACAAAGCATAAATAAAATGAACAGCAGAGGTGCACCAGAAGAAAAGCTGGGGAAGGGGTTCACTGCAATTGGAGTCCTCAGGAGTATTTCCAGCTGACTGTGTGGTCTGACCAATTTCACCATGCATGTGCATATGCCCAGCACATTCATAGGGTAATACTGAATTATCGTTAGAGGAACAGATTGTATAATATTTTTTGAGGAAAAATTAAGAACTAACCATTTAAAAAGGTTAGAGTCTTTATTAATTATTATTATAAGGATCATCAGCTTTAATTGGGGGGAGTGAGTCCTAAAAAGGAAAGTTATACCCAGACTGAATATATATGTTTATAGACATGAAAATATTCAGAGGACACTCCCCCATAGCCCACTCCAAGCAGAAAGGGAAAGCAGATAGTTAAATGAAGCCTCAAATCCACTTGAGGGAACCCAAGTTATTGATCTAAGTGAATGATCTTTCATCATCCCATCATAAACAACCACCACATATTCTTGTGAAATGAAGAATGGCAGAGTTGTGCGGAGGAAGCAATTATATTCTAAGATCTAATCTTTCTATTGGTGTTAGTCCTCTGCACAAAATTAATTCAGTTTGAACAATATTATATGTGTATCGTAATATGAACAAAATTCTCATGAACAGATGACGAGCTGAACTAAAGCCCATTGGACAAGTTTAAGTGTCAAGTAGCCAAGCTTGGCCTGTTTATTCCCAGAGCAGGAATTCACCATGCCGCCTTCACAATCTGCTCTATCTGGAATTCCCAGAAGTCCTTATTGTTTATACATCAAAGAACTGATGGCTGGCATGATTGACCTCAAATATTAGTTCAGTGCAACAGGAGGTTTTTTTCTTACTCAACTCAGTATTTGCCTCTGTCAGTATGTTGGTGGAACTGAATAATGGCACAGGTTAGTGTACAAATCAGAAGTAGGAATATAGCAAAGTATTCTGTTTGTTCACAGTACAACATAATACGATTCCGTGAAGCAGTGTGAAGGATTTAAAAAAATTATACACTAATAAAATACTAAAAAAAAAAAAGAGAACGTGTGTGTGTGAGAAAGAGAGAGAGAGAGGCTGACATACTGGCCAAGAAAATTGAATATATAAGGTTTATATCTTATTTGGTTTAATTTTGCAAAGGATGAGAAAATTTAATAAACTAGCAAGAAACAGGAAAGTTAAATCACATTTGGGTATCATGCATGCTACAAGAATGAACTATGTCCTACGCTTTGCAAATCCACCTTTAAAATTTTCATGATGATTGGTCCAGAGGTCTGGGAAAAATCATCATAAAGGGTCATATCCAAGGAATGGAAAGGAGCCATCTTTTGGTACGTGAATTAATTTCATCAGAACACTTTTGATGAAAATGTTGACAGAGAAAAATCATGTTTGACTAAGTAGTCTATTTTTCCCCTCCGTGGAAAAACAGAAACCAAAAAGTCAAAAAAGTAAAAATATTCAGTTTTCAGTAAATTTTATTTTGACTGAAAATGGTTCTTGAAAACAGATTTTTACCAAAATCCAAATACTATTACATTTAAACAAAACAAAACAAAGCACACATTGTTCAGTTTTGGATTTTCCTTGAAAACTAGTAGAGAAAAACTGAAAAATGTTCATCACAAATGCTGATGAAAAAGAATTGTTAATTTTTTAACCGCTCTACTGGTAACATAATGTATAAAGTGTAATATCTTTTGCAACAAATATGAAAACAAGGGGCCAAATTCTGCTCTGAGTTACTTTGATGCAAACCAAGATGAACTCCAGTAACCTAACTGAGAAGTTACTTTGGATTTATAGCGGACGGACTGAAACCTAAATTTAGTCCCTAGTCTCTGCCCTGATTTATTCATTTTACAGCCTGAACTTCTTTGAGGATAATATGAAGCTTTAGGAGATGCTCAAAGTTTGGATTGCTGCACTTACTTGGACCAAGGGTGCAAGTCTTGCTGTCCTTGATTCTCCAACATGTGCATATGAAGAAATTCCATTGAAGTAAATGTGAGCGGCTTTCATGCAATGGGGAATTGGACTCACTGCTTTTAGAGTTATGTGAAGTATGTGTAACCCATGTACTTGTACTGAAGCAACAGATTTTCTTTAGCCTAATGAGGGGAGAGAAACAGTGGGGAGGAGACATGGACTTTTGCTGAACCATCTATATCTCTGCATACATCTCTATCTCCGAAGGACCCTCAGTTAGATTGGCCCAGAGACTTTTAGAGGAAGGGGTATGCTCAATAGCTTTCTCTGAAGCTGTGCAGAGGGTTTCCATGAAGGGCAAGAAGTCAAGACCATTTCACACATCCACCATCTGAGAGCTTGTGACACTCTCTTGGGGCAATCAGAACCATAAGCCACTGTGTTATCCCTGTGCCTCGGCAAGAGGGAGTTTTGCTGGAGCTTAAACTGTGTATCAGCTCCATGACACACCAGTTAGTCAGCTTTACCAGCAAACTCCCTGAGATTCTGCCAGCCTAAATCTTTCCTGGCGGGTAACATTCAATGAACCCCAGTTCCTGAGCACCCCAGAGGTGCCTCTTACTTACCTTACTCAATGCATTTTTTATAGTATGATCAAATTGTATGCAGTCAGTTGATTCAATTGCTTATTCTTTGGGGTTCAGACCCCCTGTTCTCTGCCTGGGGTGCCTGGACCCTGACTAACACCACCCCTTCTGAGTCTGAAGCTAGAATTTTGGCCACTGGCCATGATGTTAGCTTCACCCCTGCCCCCTCTTTTCTGGATAGGGCATTGGCTACTTAGTTCTTCAACACATCTGTATGTTTAATTACATGTTAAATGACCTTCCTAAACACATAAATTAAAGAACACCTTTCCCCCTTCTTTAATATTCATACTTCCCCAGTGGTTTCTTCACACCCATCTGGGTCAGCCAGGACAGTAATCAGTTCTGCCACCCCTGAAAGCAGGTATTTTCCCACCCTGAGTCTTCCTTACTCCCAGCAGAGTCCTGTCTCACAGCTGTTTTCCTCTCATTCAAAAAAATTGCTGGTTACTTTCTTTATACTTTGCAGATAGTTAACTCTCCTCACAAAGTCATGCATAGGCTGTATTTGAATAAAATAGATAGTGATTCCGCAAATTTATTGTTGCAATTGAATACACCAGTTAATATCTATAGTGTGTGCAAGAGCAACTTCCCCTCTGGGCAGACAGCATCTTGGAAGAACATAGGTCCTACACTTCATTACTTTGAGAGAGTTTTTTCCCTTAGCTCATGTCAAGGGTTATGTAGGTTCGGGTTCTAGTCTCAGTTTCATAAGGTTTTAATTTGTGGTTTATCTAATAATTAGATTATTTTTGCTATCAGGGGATTTGTTGGAAAATGGTACCTGACTATAGTTTTGATTTTTGTTTTTCAGAAAATAAGTCAAGCTGTTTTTGAATTACCAAAGATTAAATGTTATCCTGAGTATGGAGCCACTGCATAACTCCATAATTAAAGATGCAGCCCAAATTCCATTATAAACCCTATATGCACTTGCTTTATAACTTTGCCCATGTCAAACATTTTTAAAGTTAAGATGCTTAACAAGATCACTTCTTGTGTATTAAGGAGTGGTTCCACTAGCGACATAGTGTCTTAATTTTAAAACTTTATCTACCTACAGTTAAACAGTATTTAAAATCTACAGCATGAGCTAATTAGGAAAAAGACAGTTTAGAGGAGCTAAGGGAGGGTTTACCCAGTGCAGGCTCTTTGAGAACATCAGGAACACTGCCTCGAGGGCCTTCTTGCAAGGCCTGGTGTAGGGACTCACAGGCGTGTCAGGAGAGGGTCTGGGGATGGCACGGTGGGCACACAGCATGCAGTAGTGCCTGGGATCGCTTCAGTGCTGCCATCCATAAGGAAGCCTGAGGAGGATTCTGTAATTTAGACAGGCTCCCATAGATTTCCCAGTTACCTCATGGGCCTCTCCAGCCATTGGAACAGCTCAGAATTGGAAGGGTGCAAAAGTCACCATAGCTCTCCTCCCACTGTGCTAAAAATTCTGTGCTGTGCCTCTTAGAGGTACAGCACAGAAATTCATCCTTAAATTAGGGGAAAAATATGGGGGGGGTTACTGTTTGTTTTAACACTATATGCTTATGAATCTTTAAAGATTGTAAGCCTTCTGGAAGAAGGATTCTCTGTGGTTGTAAAGTACCTGCCAATACACCGTTTTAATCGTACTTGGGGCCTTTTGGTTGCCACCCTAATTTAACTGTTAAAGAATATTTAAAATAATAACAATAGTAAATAAAAAGCTAAGCCCCCATGACCTGATGGGGGCTCTCCAAGATCCTCCTGGCCCAAAAAGAGCTTGTGAAAGTCTGCTGGGCTCGTGGGAACTTTAGGAAGTCTACTCGGAGCAAAGAGAAAAGGAAAAGAAATATGTGCCCTTTGGGCTGCTCCAGAGCTCCATATGGCAGTGTTAGGCAAAGAAAGCTAGGCAATGGGTTGAGTTCTGAAGCTCTACCAGGTCATGGGTTACTTTAGCTTAGCACAGGGTTTTTTTTTTTAAGATTTTACAAACAATGAGGATACTTAAATGTTCATCTTCTTTTCCTTAATTGTCCACTGTCATACAACAAGGACAAGTGCAGAGTCCTGCACTTAGGACGGAAGAATCCAATGCACCGCTACAGACTAGGGACTGAATGGCTCAGCAGTAGTTCTGCAGAAAAGGACCTAGGGGTTATAGTGGATGAGAAGCTGGATATGAGTCAACAGTGTGCCCTTGTTGCCAAGAAGGCCAATGGCATTTTGGGATATATACATGGGGCATTGCCAGCAGATTGAGAGACGTGATTGTTCCCCTCTATTCAGCATTGGTGAGGCCTCATCTGGAGTACTGTGTCCAGTTTTGGGCCGCACACTACAAGAAGGATATGGAAAAACTGGAAAGAGTCCAGCGGAGGGCAACAAAAATGATTAGGGGACTGGAACACATGACTTATGAGGAGAGGCTGAGGGAACTGGGATTGTTTAGTCTGCAGAAGAGAAGAATGAGGGGGGATGTGGTAGCTGCTTTCAACTACCTGAAAGGGGTTTCCAAAGAGGATGGATCTAGACTGTTCTCAGTGATAACTGGTGACAGAACAAGAAGTAATGGTCTCAAGTTGCAGTGGGGGAGGTTTAGGTTGGATATTAGGAAAAAAACTTTTTCACTAGGAGGGTGGTGAAACACTGGAATGTGTTACCTAGGGAGGTGGTGGAATCTCCTTCCTTAGATATTTTTAAGGTCAGGCTTGACAAAGCCCTGGCTGGGATGATTTAGTTGGGGATTGGTCCTGCTCTGAGCAGGGGGTTGGACTAGATGACCTCTGAGGTCCCTTCCAATCCTGATATTCTATGATTCTATGATTTAAATGATGAGATTTAACACAACCATTCTTTGGTGTTCATGCATAGCTACGGCCCCATTGATTTAAGTCATCTTTAGCTATCAGATCCTTAATCTGAGATACCAGTGCCTCTTCAGAGATGTGCACTCTGCATGGTAGTGGGACTTGGGCACTGATATTGGGTATCCTCTTTGCTGCCTGCAGTAATGTAGCCTTTGAGTGGTCACCTACTACCATATAGCAGATTCTCTTTTAAACAACAGTAGAGACAGAGAGAACATTTTAATGTTATCTACATCAGGAGCAATCTGTTGCAGCCATTGTCTTCGGAAATGCTAGGATGGGAGGGGTTTTAGGAAGACTGAGGATTAGGAAGGATGTGCAGCTGACCTGGGTGGGAAGAGGTTCTCTCTCTTCTGATGAATTAGTGCTTGAAGGGCATCCCTTCATACTGCTGTTTCATCCTCCTTGCCCTACTCCAAAACATAGGGACAGTGTAGAATCATCTCAAGGTTACAGTGTAAAACCATCTTTTCCTCCCCCCTCTTAGACTGAGCCTAGCTCAAGTGGACCAGAGGACCTGGTCAACAGTTGCATGAAGTTATGACTTCTGGCTCTCTCACTAAATCAGTTCTGTGAATGAGAACAATAAGGCAGTCATATTGCTTTATTAGTAGAGTAAGGATTTACTCCTGATTTATGAATGTAACCACATGACGATCCTTTGGCCTAAAAAGAAGGTTGAGAGATTGCTAGAAGAACATTATCTTAATACTGGTATACATGAATATACTGCCACAGTAATTAGTGTTTTCAATTGTGTTGGGCAATTAATATGTCAGTGGGACTGTCCCTGTACTTCTGAGAAGAAGGTCTTCCATAAGTAAATATGTTTTATGGGGAGATTACTCAAGCATAATATTGTAATATTATTACACTTTGGGGATAAGAAATTCTCTCTCTGTGAAGCGTATGTCAAAGCTAACATGTATAATTCAGCCCTATCAGTGAGTGAGTCAATGAATGAAATAAGCAATGGAGAAATGTTTTGTGACCATAGAACCACAGTTATTCTGGGAAAACAATATCCATGTAAAGTTATTTTTATCGTGTTTGAGAAATATTTCTGCCCAAAACTGTTATTTGTGTTCACTCCGGCATATAAAGTGGTCTGTATATAAACTAGCAATCCTTGATTAGATATTTATCAGAAGTGCAGATCATGAAGTCCAATTACTTTGTCTCAGCACTGTACATCAGCATTAGGTATGATTTATAATTATGATCACTATCTAGGAGCAGATATACTGTCCACTGATTGACAAGCCCTGTTCTTAGATTTGATTGGGTTTAAATAGCTGAGACATATTACAAATATGATAATTCCAGAAAGTGTCTGCTTTGAATATGTATTCATTATCTCTAACCAGAGTTCAGATGATAGCAAGCAGACAGAAATCTTAAATAAACCCCTATAATAATTATAAAGACAGTTCTATATCCTTTATTCACCTTATCACATATCTATTCACCTTATCCAGCTCATCATAGAAAGTGCATGATGATATTATGTCTCTTTTGATGGTGTTCAGGAAAGATAGTCTATTAAATAAAACAGCGAAAATAGGCAGAATGCCCTACAGGTTTATATGGTGATTCAAGCACTTAGTGCATTCCTGGAGATTTTACATTTAAACTAGCTGTACACAGGTTTGAAAATACAGATTTGGTTGCATATACAGTGCTCTCAAAGCCCTCAATTGTAGGGGGGCAGGGCTTGTTACCCAATAAGACTTAGCATGCATCGTTAGAGCTCTATGGAATGAACTCATGATATGAAGATATGTTGAAAATAAGGAATAAGCTGAACCTTCAAAACCATAAGAACCATGAGAATGGCTTTGGGTTAGCAGAATGCCCCAAAGTAGAATAAAATAATAGAGCAGATTCTTTTACAGCCTGGAGCACTGAAGCTAACATGCAAGGATGACATTAGAGCTTGTCAGAACATCTTTGATTAAATGCAATTTTGTTGAAATATGTCATCGGAGCTGAAATGATTCACAGAGACATACCAGTTTTGAGAAAGTTCTGTCCGGAAGGATTTTGCAGTGCAGGGCTCTCCTGTCCTTGCTAACCATAGTAAGAACAAAAGTGGGGGGGGGGGAGGAACAACCCTGAGATCTTCTATCTGAAATCAGCCATTTTGATACAATTCTGTTTCGTGAAAACTTTTGAAACATTTTATTTTATCCTCTTCCCCTCTGTCCCCTTTTGACTAATGTGTGCCCCTAGGAATACATGGAGAGAATACTGCTTGTCGTCTTCCAAGCACAAGGGCTGCCATGGACCTTAGCCCTTGCATGGGGTATTTAAAGGGTTGGGGCAAATTCCGTATCCACTTCCACCACTTGTCATCCTATGCAAAGGGACAGAGACGATATTTGTACAGAGCTCTGAGAATGTTGGCTGGAAGGTGGTGTGTTAGTGCAACATATTTATTCACCATTATATTTATTCCATAAAGACATTGGGGGAGGGGGAGGTATCTAGTAAAGGGCATTCTGTATTAAAGAATACAACCAAGGAGAATAAAATGGTAATAGGAAAAACTGAACTTTTGGAGTGCCAAATTTGAGTCAAATGTTGTAAAAGGGCTATGGGCATCAGTTTTAAAATTGTTCTAGGGAAAATACCTTATGACAACAGAAAGAGTTCTTTACCTTCAATGTTATCCTTAGGCATGTGGAATACTCATCATATGGCAGTTACTGAATGACAAACAGAGATGAATCCAACCAATCCCCAAGCCATAACAATCATATGCCAACTGTCATCTTTCCAAGTTAAGGACAGAATTCTCAAAGCAGAATGCTAACAAAGAGAAATGTCAGACAAGAGAGCTCCCATGTTAATACTCCCTTATGTGAGAATACTACACAGGTCCGAAGAAGAAAAATGATATATCCCACCCTTGATCTCTTTCCTCAACCCACCACTCTGACTCCATCAGAGATACTGTTCTGAAAGAAAATAGAAGCAGCCGTTGTTGCCTCACCAAAACTGAGAAGTTGTTATAAAAGCCAACAGCACTTTTTTCTGGGATTTGGCTGAAATTAAGGAATTGTTAGTCAGTATACATAGGCAATGAATCAGAGATCAAAGGTGGAATTGGAACATTAAGATGGTATTTAAGTCAATGCCTAAATGATCCCATTACAATTATTAGGATTAATAATTATATTCTAATATGATGATTAATACAAATGTTGAATTCATTAACATTAATAGAACTATTCAAAGATAGATCCCTTTAGCCGCTTGTTAACATTTTCCATATTTATATGTAGATTCTTTGAGCTAATTTGTGGCTTGCTTTTGAGGTAAACTAGGGTGTAGAAGGTATGAACAAGGGAGTGATGGAGGCAGGGTGGCTCTTCACCATCCAGCTCACCTGGATACATAGAGAATATTAGGTGAGAATCCTAAATTCTAGGAGAGGGCTCACCAAAACATTAACCAGAGATTTTCTACAGGCCCTAGCCTATGGGCATATGTAGGCTAGTTAGGGGATTAAATCAGGCTCCCAGCCCCTTTGTACCTACTGGTGAGTAGTGTCAGGTGGTGGGGGACTACACACTGCTGTTTTCTGAAGCATCTGTAAGAGCCATTGCTAAGCACACAAGCTTCTCTGAATCACTCACACCTTGCATGACTAAGGGCAGAAAACCAGACTTTGTCCTTGATTATCAGTGTTCTTTACCCCAGCTGGTGGAAAATTAAAATATCTGCTTAGTCTTTGACATAAGCAAAGAAATATGAATAAATATACTTCCCATTCTAAAGGTACTCCTGATTCAAAATAGTTTTTCAGAAGTCCAGTATAATAATTGCAATCTGGAATCTAAAACAAGGAGAAACAGAGTGCCCTTAAATTCACTGTTCTCCTTCTCAAACCACCTGATACAGAGGTCATCAAAGCCAATGGCAGTCTTTCCATTGACTCTAATGGCCTTTTGATCAGGCCTGACTGATGCTGGACAAGGGGTTTTATAAATGATATAATCATATCAGATCATTGTTACTTTTTCTTGTTTTCCTTATACAGCTAATTTGTTAAAGGAGTGCTTTATTTATCTTTCTAAAATTCACAGCAAATACTGGTTACAGTGATAACTTAAAGAAAAAAAAGCCAAAGTAGTTAGACAACTATGATCTGCAAAACAACTGGAAAAGGTGGTGGGTTTGTGAATCTTTGTGTGAACGTTAGTACAGCACCTTCAGGGGAAAAAAGGAGAAAATAAGAGTCCAAACCGTCAGAAAAAAATAACTATGTCCAGTAGAAAAAGGGAAGAGCCATAGACAAGTTTCTGAAGTCATTTTTCATGATCCAGTGGGGAAAGGGAGATTTATCTGTGATTTGTTGACCCTTAAGAATCATTATAGTCATGTGAGATAATATACAACTTCCTCTGAGTTCTCATGATGGATGTGAGTTATTTTATTTCCAAAGGAAAATAATAGATTAAGGTCTTGAGACATCATAATTGGAGCCCAGATTATATCCTCGCATTGAATTGTCACATTCAGTATTCCTCAACTGAAGTATTTTGTCTAGTTCTGTGCACTACACTTCAGGAAAGATATCGACAAACTGGAAAAAGTCCAAAGGGAGAGCAACAAAAATAACTAAAGGTCTAGAAAACATGACCTACAAAGAAAGATTGCAAAAATTGTGTTTGTTTAGTCTGGAGAAGAGAAGATTGAGGGGAGGACATGATAGTTTTCAAGTACATAAAAGGTTGTTAACAAGATGTGGGTAATAAATTGTTCTCCTTAACCACTGAGGACAGGACAAGAAGTATTGGGCTTAATCTGCAGAAAGGGACATTTAGGTTAGACATTAGAAAAAAAATGCACTATCTGTAAGAGCAGTTAAGCACTGTAACAAATTATTTAGGGAGGTTGTGGAATCTCCATCACTGGACCTTTTTAAGAACAGGTTAGACAAACACCTTTTGGGGTGGTCTAGATAATACTTAGTTCTGCCTTACTGCTGGGGACTGGACTAGATGACTTATCAATGTCCCTTCCAGTTTTACATGTCTAAAATATCTATGACAACTGCATTATTGTGATGTACTAACATTCTTGAAAAGATACCTTCTCAATGAAAAAATTCTTCCTCTCTTCTCTCTACCCGTCTTTCAATAGTTGATTTTTTTAATTTAGCCCTTTTGCCGTTGCTTTTCATGCAGCTTTTGTGCTGAACAGACTGATAGCATAAATTCTGGAAATTAAAAGAATTCTATTTCTTCACACAATGCAGAGTCAACCGGAACTCTTTGAAAGAGGATGCTGTGAAGCCCAAGACTATAACAGAGTTAAAAAAAGCATGAGTTAAGTTCATGGAGGATAGGTCCATTAATGGCTACTAGACAGGGTGGGCAGGGATGCTCTGAAGTATCTCTAGACTATGTTTGCCAGAAACTGGGAATGGGAGACATGGGATGGATCACTTAATTATTACCTGTTCTGTTTATTCCCTCTGACGCCCCTGGTATTGGCCACTGTCAGAAGACAGGATACTTGGCTAGATGGACCATTGGTCTGAACCACTATGGCCGTTCTTATGTTCTTATTCAGTATGCAGAAACTGCCAAGTACATGACACAGCAACGGAAGTGTTTTTTACCCCTCATATCTGATATTTTAGAGACCAGTGAAGCAGAATTATTCAGAGGAAAATAGGGACAATAGCTGCACCATTCATGTAGTAGCAATATTTTACTTTTGCATAATAAAAGATAGTTTCTAAGGAAACAAAAAAAAAACCAGAATTTTCTTTATATCCTGATCCAACACGAAGCCCAGATTCCGCCCAACAGTACCATTCAGTGGAGGAGAAATAAACAGATGCCCAATTTCAGACAGTTATAAGAAGGTTTGACTTTAAAAGCAATCGGGGTGAGAGTGGAAATTGTAGCTGCGTCTTCTGATGGTGTAGATTTGTCATTTATTTGAAATCCCCAATAACACTCTATCATTGGACAGGGTTCTGTCTCTAGGCCAGACCCAGTTTTTCCTCACATTACTTTCAGCTTGGAACGCTGGTGAGCATGGCCGCAACATTCACACTTAGGAAAGACCTTTGGAATGTGCGCTGTTGTTTATGGCAATGAGTAAGCCCACAAATAATACAATCCAAACAGATGAGGTGAAGTCTTACAAACATGTAGGAATGTCCAGCACCATCACATATTTTTACTCACTCTATCCTTGGGGAGCCTTTCAAGAGGTGAGAGAGATCCTATCCTGACCCCAGAATGCCAATGAAGATCTCCAATGGCCTAAACTGTGGTTAGCTGTTTTATAGGCTTTAGTGGATGCCTTTTTCCATATCTAAACATCCTCAACCTAATACTTCTGGGATGTCCTTATCCTATAAGTTAGTATATGAATTTCCCTGAGCATATTAGCATTTTCATGAATTGCTTGCTCTAGCAATATGCAGTTGGTCATCTTCTGATGTTTCTAGCTAAAAATACCCTAAACTGGTACCAACTGACTTATTGTGGTTACCTATCAGTGTAAAAGTACAGTTTTGTACTTTGTTCCAGCAAAATCATACATTGCAAAACTATCTTATGCCAGCTTATGTCTTAGGGCAGTGTTGGGCAACCTGCGGCCTATGGACCGCACATGCCCTGTCAGGGTAATCCCCTGGTGGGCCGCAAGAGAGTTTGTTTACATTGACCGTCCAAAGGCATGGTTGTCTGCAGCTCCCAGTGGCCACAGCTCACTGTTCCCAGCCAATGGGAACTGCGGGAAGTGGCGGCCAGCACGTCCCTGTGGCCCACACTGCTTCCTGCAGCTCCCATTGGCTGGGAATGGCAAACCACTGCCGCTGGGAGCTGTGGGAGGCACTGCCTGTGAACAGTCAAGGTAAATAAACTGTCTTGTGGCCCGCCAGCAGATTACCCTGACGGGCCGCGTGCAGCCCATGGGCTGCAGGTTGCCCACCACTGTCTTAGGGTCACTGCTGGTTAACTAACTTATATTTACTCTACTGAATAACTATGTTAAGGCCGGTAGGCCTCATTCTTATGCTAAGAGCTCAAATATCTTATATACTTGGGCCTATAGGTTTCTTGTGTTACTGCCTCATTACCTGTATCTTCATCATGTGTTAACCTATGTGATAGGCTACAAAATCATTGGAAGAAAAAGTAGTATTGGAAAAAGTGTTACCTGTGAAGTAGAATAAAATGTTTTTTTTTTGTGTGTCAAAAAATCAAACACTTGCCCCCTGCCTTGGATGAAATATAGTAGAAGATAGCCAAACTCTTATTTGGCTGTGAATTAGACAACTGCATGGTGCCAGGGGTGTCCCTTAAAAAGAAATACAAATGTGTATATTTCTAGCTTTCTATGGTACAAAGCATCATCTAAGAGGCCGGAGTTTATTCTTTGGCCATGCAGCAGAATAGCGCATAAAAAGAAAATAACAGAGCGCACTGCAGCATATCCCTGTCTGTCATGGAAATGAACAATTCAGAGGTAAGCATCACTTGAGCTCAGCTTCTGAAGTGTTCAGTTTCACTGGATCTGTGAGGTTAGCTGACGAGCAGAATTGCCTGTTTCTCAGATCGCTCACAGAGTTCCAGCAAGATGGACAACATGTGGAACAGTGAAAGATGAAATTGTATTAGATGAAAATGATCAGATGAAAATGTATTAGTACATGAAAACAGAAAAGGGGCATGGGGGACCTAAGTAATATTTTTAAAGTAAAAACTTGGTAAAGTAAAATTTAAAAGTAAAATAGAATAAAATTGTCCAATAGATGCCTTACTGTGTGGGCCAGAAGTCAGAAATTAAATGTAATTAGATAAAACTGAAATATATCTATTTAATAAATATGGCTTCATGATACAAAAACCAATTCAGAGTGTTCAGGTTTGGGTTCAGCTCATTAGAGATTGGGACTAGCTGCAAATTGACATAGCCTGAGTCTGTTTGACTGGGTCTAACTTCAGGACTATGGCCTATGTTTGCAAAGTTATATTTTAAAATTCCCCCCATTTTCTCCCCCTAAAACTGTCTTTGATAAAACTTCCATGCAAAAGGTAGTAAGAACAATGGGTTAAAACACCTTTTAAGCCCCCTCAGCAGGGAATTGAGTATATATGGAGACTGAACTTCCTTCTCAATTGGGGATGACATATATTGGTGAGCATTATGGGGAAGCTTTCAGAGCTCTGTTGCTGTATCTATTCTGTGCTCAAATGGAGCTCTTCAGTCTCTATGGTTATTGGTCTGGAACCTTTCATGAGTCATAAATTAATTACAAATAAAAGAAAGATTCAAGAAGTATGCTCAGATGCAGTATGTATCTGGGCAGTCACTTCATAACAGCAAGAAGAAATATCAGGTTTGTGCTCTGTGCTCGTTTTTTCTTATTACTGTGACCCACCTACCAAAGCTGCAGCAATAGCTTTGTCACAGCATGGACAAAGCTCAGACTGCTGTTCAAAAACTGTTTTAGTCCCTTCCAAAATGACTGCCTTCCTCCTTCACAGTAATGTTTTGGGTTAGAAGGATCATTTGGTCTAGCCTCTTGAACTATGTTAGGATTGATTTCATGACCATGCTTATAAATGGATGTCAAATCCTAGTTGCGAATATCTCGTCTGAAAGCAATTCTTCTTCATCCCTCGGCAGCTCATTCTGTGGCTTAACTGTTATGGTTGTTATAAAGTTTTTCCTAATATTTAATCTAAATCTCCCTTCTGCAGCCTGAGCTCATTACTTCTTGTTCTGTCCTCACTGACTAAAGGGAATAATTGGTCCCTGTCCTGTTTAAAAGTCTGTTTATGGATTTGAAGATGGTTATATCTCCACTCAATCTTCTTTGGCCTCAGAATGAGCATGCCCAGTTCACTTGACCTTTTCTTGTGTGTCTTGGTTTTCAAACCTTTTTTTTTTTGCTCTCTTCTGAACTCTCTCCAATTAATTTTATTAAATGTAGTGCTCAAAATTGAATGTAGAAGTCCAGTTCACACCTCACTAGTTTGTAGTACAGAATAACTATTTCCTTGCTTCAGTGCCATAGAATAATTCTATTATAAAGACTTGATTTGGGGGAAGGGGAAGGAATGTAAGTCTTCTACTGCCACTCTTTTGAGATATGAGGACAAATCACTACTCACAGTAGATTGTTCAAGGTATGATCATGTGTGCACTGCTAGACTCCACAGGGCTTCCCCATTTGACGCCCTCCATTAGGGTTCACATACTGTAGCAGAGCTAGATAAATCCATGGCATAAAAAAAACCCCATGCCTAGAGCTGCAACACCTGGAGTCATGTGATTATGTAAGAATCTCAGCTTTAAAGAAAGAAAGTCTCGCCCTTATGGGTCATAGATACTAAGGTCAGAAGGGACCATTATGATCATCTAGTCCGACCTCCTGCACAACGCACACCACAGAATCTCACCCACTCCTGCGAAAAACCTCTCACCTATGTCTGAGCTATTGAAGCCCTCAAATTGTGGCTTAAAGACTTCAAGGAGCAAAGAATCCTCCAGCAAGTGACTCATTCCCCATGCTACAGAGGAAGGCAAAAAACCTCCAGGGCCTCTTCCAATCTGCCCTGGAGGAAAATTCCTTCCTGACCCCAAATATGGCGATTAGCTAAACCCTGAGCACATGGGCAAGATTCACCAGCTAGATACCCAGGAAAGAATTTTCTGTAGTAACTCAGATCCCACCCCATCTAACATCCCATCACAGGCCATTAGGCCTATTTACCATGAATATTTAAAGATCAATTAATTACCAAAATCATGTTATCCCATCATACCATCTCCTCCATAAACTTATCAAATTTAATCTTAAAGCCAGATAGATCTTTTGCCCCCACTGCTTCCCTTGGAAGGCTATTCCAAAACTTCACTCCTCTGATGGTTAGAAACCTTCATCTAATTTCTAGTCTAAATTTCCTGGTGGCCAGTTTATATCCATTTGTTCTTGTGTCCACACTGGTACTGAGCTTAAATAATTCCTCTCGCTCTCCGGTATTTATCCCTCTGATATATTTATAGAGAGCAATCATATCCCCCCCCCCCCCCAACCTTCTTTTAGTTAGGCTAAACAAGCCAAGCTCCTTGAGTCTCCTTTCATAAGACAAGATTTCATTCCTCGGATCATCCTAGTAGCCCTTGTCTGTTCCTGTTCCAGTTTGAATTCATCCTTCTTAAACATGGAAGACCAGAACTGCACACAGTATTCCAGGTGAGGGCTCACCAGTGCCTTGTATAATGGTACTAAAACCTCTTATCTCTACTGGAAATACCTCACCTGATGCATCCCAAGACTGCATTAGCTTTTTTCATGGCCATATCACATTGGCGGCTCATAGTAATCCTATCATCAACCAATACTCCAAGGTCCTTCTCCTTCTCCGTTAATTCTAATCGATGCGTCCCCAGCTTACAACTAAAATTTTTGTTATTAATCTCTCAATACATAATCTTACACTTCTCACTATTAAATTTCATCCTATTACTATTACTCCAGTTTACAAGGTCATCCAGATCCTCCTGTATGATAACCAGGTCCTTCTCTAAACTGGCAATACCTCCCAGCTTTGTATCATCCATAAACTTTATTAGCATACTCCCACTTTTTGTGCCGAGGTCAGTAATAAAAAGATTAAATAAGATTGATCCCAAAACTGATCCTTGAGGAACTCCACTGGTAATCTCCCTCCAGTCTGACAGTTCACCTTTCAGTATGACCCGCTGTAGTCTCCCCTCTAACCAATTCCTTATCCACCTTTCAATTTTCATATTGATCCCCATCTTTTCCAATTTAACTAATAATTCCCCATGTGGCACAGTATCAAACGCCTTACTGAAATCTCGGTAAATTAGATCCACTGTGTTTCCTTTGTCTAAAAAATCTGTTACTTTCTCAAAGAAGATCAGGTTGGTTTTGCACGATCTACCTTTTGTAAAACCATGATGTATTTTGTCCCATTTACCATTGACCTCAATGTCCTTAACTACTTTCTCCTTCAAAATTTGTTCCAAGACCTTGCATACTACAGTTGTCAAACTAACAGGCCTGTAATTACCCGGATCACTTTTTTTCCTGTTCTTAAAAATAGGAACTATGTTAGCGATTCTTCAATCATATAGTACAACCCCTGAGTTTACAGATTCATTAAAAATTCTTGCTAATGGGCTTGCACTTTCATGTGCCAATTCCTTTAATATTCTTGGATGAAGATTATCTGGGCCCCCGAATTAGTCCCATTAAGCTGTTCAAGTTTGACTTCTACCTCCGATGTGGTAATATCTACCTCCATATCCTCATTCCCATTTGTCATGCTACCATTATCCCTAAGCTCCTCATTAGCCTCATTAAAGACTGAGGCAAAGTATTTGTTTAGATATTGGGCCATGCCTAGATTTTCCTTGACCTCCACTCCATCCTCAGTGTTTAGCTGTCCCACTTCTTCTTTTTTTTGTTTTCTTCTTATTTATATGGCTATAGAACCTTTTACTGTTGGTTTTAATTCCCTTTGCAAGGTCCAACTTTACTTGACTTTTAGCCTGTCTCACTTTATGCCTACATGTTCTGACCTCAATAAGGTAGCTTTCCTTGCTGATCCCTCCCATCTTCCACTCCCTGTATGCTTTCTGCTTTTTCTTAATCACCTCTCTGAGATGCTTGTTCATCCAGCTTGGTCTACAACTCCTGCCTATGAATTTTTGCCCCTTTCTTGGGATGCAGGCTTCTGATAGCTTCTGCAGCTTTGATTTAAAGTAATCCCAGGCCTCCTCTGCCTTTAGATCCATAAGTTCTTCAGTCCAATCCACTTCCCTAACTAATTTCCTTAATTTTTGAAAGTCAGCCCTTTTGAAATCAAAAACCCAAGTTGCAGATTTATTTTTGTTAATCCTTCTGTTCAGTTTGAACTGAATTAGCTCATGATCACTTGAACCAAGATTATCCCCTACAACCACTTCTTCTATGAGGTCCTCACTACTCACCAAAACCAAATCTAAAATGACATCCCCTCTAGTTGGTTCAGCAACTACTTGATGAATGAATCCATCAGCTATCACATCTAGGAAAATCTGAGCCTTATTATTATTACTAGCATTTGTCCTCCACTCTATATCTGGGAAGTTAAGTCTCCCATGATCATGCAGTTTCCATTAGTATGTACTTTATTAAAAACATTAAAAAGGGCTCTATCCATATCCAAATTAGATCCCGGAGGCCTATAGCACACCCCAAGCACTATCCCAGGGGAGGCTTTAATAGTTTTCTTACCCAATGTAATTTTTGCCCAGACATACTCTGTCTTATCCATTCCATCGCTTCTTATTTCTTTACATTCTACCTCATCATTGATATACAATGCTACTCCACCACCTTTACCTTTATTTTGGTCTTTCCTAAACAGCACATACCCTTCAATACCTGTAGTCCAGTCATGACTACTATTCCACCATGTTTCTGTTATCCCTATAATATCTGGTTTCACTTCCTGCACCAGTAGCTCTCGTTCCTCCATTTTGTTACCTAGGCTCCTTGCATTGTTGTACAAACAGCTTAATTTTTGCTGTTTGGCCTCGCTCACATTCTTTTAGGCACAGTCATTCTACAGCCAGTATAACCTGTTAGACTGGTATCCACACTGCCCTTACTCCTTATATACATTCTCCTACCCACAGCTGTATCCTTTCTTACTTCATTTTCTTCCCTCTCAATGCTAAAATCCGGAGTGGAGATTACCTGGACATCTCCCAACCATCTCCCCCAAATTCCTAGTTTAAAGCTCTCTTGAGCAGTTGTGCCATCCTCCATCCTAGAAGTCTATTTCCTTCCCTACTCAGATGAAGTCCATCCCGAGAGAACTGTCCTCTGTCCATGAATGTCTCCCAGTGGCCATACATCCCAAAGCCCTCCTTATAGCACCACTGCCTAAGCCATCTGTTGATAGTCATAATCTTGTCACACCTTTGTTGCCCTTCTCTAGGAACAGGCAGTATCCCACTAAAGATCACTTGAGCCTCGATTTCCTTAAGCGTCTCCCCTGCATAGCATAGTCTCCCTTAATAATTTCCAGTGAGAATCTAGCCGTATCATTTGTTCCCACATGAAGGATAATTAGGGGATTCTTTCCCGCTCCCTTTAGGATCCTTTTCAACCTCAGGTCTACATCCCGTATCTTAGCACCTGGAAGACAGCATACCCTTCTATTCTCTGGATCAGCTCTGGTTACAGGCCTGTCTATTCTTCTCAGTAAAGAGACCTAGACCTGACCACATAGACCTGCCTTTTCCTGGTGACGGTGCTATTCTCCAGTCTATCCCCTGTTCCCTCTGGCTGCAAGTTCTTTCCATTCCTATTCTCCCTTGTAATCCTCTTCAACCCATCCTGTATCCTCCTGGGGCTCATATTTGGTGTAGTCTCCATTGATTCTTCCCCTTTTCCTATAGGGCTAGCCACTCTTCTCTTCTTCCTTGCCCTTCCACCTTCAGTGACTACCTGCTGAGCTCCTTCTTCATTTTCCAACTCTGCAAACCTGTTCTTGAGCTCTATTTCTCCTTCACTAGCCCGTCTTTTCCTCTGCCTGGTTCTTTTAGTCACATGCTTCCACTGACCACTTTTCTCACCCAGTCTCCCCACAGAATTCCCCAGTCCTGCTTCCATCTGCAAGTCTGATCTTTTCCCTTCAGATACCTCATGTCTTTGCTCCATAATCTGCTCAAACCCCTTCCTAAACTCAACCAGACTTTCCACCTGCATCTCCAAACCTAAGATCTTTTCCTCCATCAGCTCTATACAGGTAAGTAACCGTTTTCATGTTCTCTCCACAGGTACTAATGTGGAGAGTGGACTAGATGATGTGCCTGAGGGAAGGGAGCAGAAGGAGACTCCACTGATTGGAAGGCATGAGATGCACTGTCCCAGGGTTGGGGGTTCTACGACCACCGCTCCCAAGAGAAGGAGGCGGGTGGTGGTCGGGGACTCTCTCCTCAGGGGGACAGAGTCATCTATCTGCTGCCCCGACCAGGAAAACAGAGAAGTCTGCTGCTTGCCAGGAGCTAAGATTCGCAATGTGACGGAGAGACTGCCGAGACTCATCAAGCCCTCAGATCGCTACCCCTTCCTGCTTCTCTACATGGGCACCAATGATACTGCCAAGAATGACCTTGAGCAGATAATTGCAGACTACGTGGCTGTAGGAAGAAGGATAAAGGAGTTTGAGGTGCAAGTGGTGTTCTCATCCATCCTCCCCGTGGAAGGAAAAGGCCTGGGTAGAGACCGTCAAATCGTGGAAGTCAACGAATGGCTACACAGGTGGTGTAGGAGAGAAGGCTTTGGATTCTTTGACCATGGGATGGTGTTCCAAGAAGGAGTGATAGGCAGAGATGGGCTCTCCCTAACGAAGAGAAGGAAGAGCATCTTCGCAAGCAGGCTGGCTAACCTAGTGAGGAGGGCTTTAAACTAGGTTCACCGGGGAAGGAAACCAAAGTCCTGAGGTAAGTGGGGAAGTGGGATACCGGAAGGAAGCATGAGCAGGAGCACGTGAGAGGGGAGGGCTCCTGCCTCATACTGAGAAAGAGGGGCGATCAGCAGGTTATCTCAAGTGCCTATACACAAATGCATGTAGCCTGGGAAACAAGCAGGGAGAACTGGAAGTCCTGGCAAAGTCAAGGAATTATGATGTGATTGGAATAACAGAGACTTGGTGGGATAACTCACATGACTGGAATACTGTCATGGATGGATATAAGCTGTTCAGGAAGGTCAGGCAGGGCAGAAAAGGTGGGGGAGTTGCACTGTATGTAAGAGAGCAGTGTGACTGCTCAGAGCTCCAATATGAAACTGCAGAAAAACCTGAGAGTCTCTGGATTAAGTTTAGAAGTGTAAGCAACAAGGGTGATGTCGTGGTGGGAGTATACTATAGACCACCAGACCAGGGGGATGAGGTGGACCAGGCTTTCTTCTGGCAACTGACAGAAGTTACTAGATCGCACACCCTGGTTCTCATGGGAGACTTCAATCACCCTGATATCTGTTGGGAGAGCAATACAGCGGTGCACAGACAATCCAGAAAGTTTTTGGAAAATGTAGGGGACAATTTCCTGGTGCAAGTGCTGGAGGAACCAACTAGGGGCAGAGCTCTTCTTGACCTGCTGCTCACAAACTGGGAAGAATTAGTAGGGGAAGCTAAAGTGGATGGGAACCTGGGAGGCAGTGACCATGAGATGGTCAAGTTCAGGATCCTGACACAAGGAAGAAAGGAAAGCAGCAGAATACGGACCCTAGACTTCAGAAAAGCAGACTTTGACTCCCTCAGGGAACTGATGGGCAAGATCCCCTGGGAGAATAACATGAGGGGGAAAGGAGTCCAGGAGAGCTGGCTGTATTTTAAAGAATCCTTATTGAGGTTACATGGACAAACCATCCTGATATGTAGAAAGAATAGTAAACATGGCAGGCAACAAGCTTGGCTTAACAGTGAAATCCTTGCTGCTCTTAAATACAAAAAATAAGCTTACAAGAAGTGGAAGATTGGACAAATGACCAGGGATGAGTATAAAAATATTGCTCGGGCATGTAGGAATGAAATCAGGAAGGCCAAATCACACCTGGAGTTGCAGCTAGCAAGAGATGTTAAGAGTGACAAGAAGGGTTTCTTCAGGTATGTTAGCAACAAGAAGAAAACCAAGGAAAGTGTGGGCCCCTTACTGAATGAGGGAGGCAACTTAGTGACAGAGGATGTGGAAAAAGCTAATGTACTCAATGCTTTTTTTGCCTCTGTCTTCATGAACAAGGTCTGCTCCCAGACTACTGCACTGGGCAGCACAGCATGGGGAGGAGGTGACCAGCCCTCTGTGGAGAAAGAAGTGCTTCGGGACTATTTAGAAATGCTGGACGTGCACAAGTCCATGGGGTCGGATGCGTTGCATCCGAGAGTGCTAAAGGAGTTGGCAGTGTGATTGCAGAGCCATTGGCCATTATCTTTGAAAACTCCTGGCAATCGGGGGAAGTCCCGGACGACTGGAAAAAGGCTAATGTAGTGCCCATCTTTAAAAAAGGGAAGAAGGATGATCCTGGGAACTACAGGCCAGTCAGCCTCACCTCAGTCCCTGGAAAAATCATTGAGCAGGTCCTCAAGGAATCAATTCTGAAGCACTTAGAGGAGAGGAAAGTGATCAGGAACAGTCAGCATGGATTCACCAAGGGCAAGTCATGCCTGACTAATCTAATTTCCTTCTATGACGAGTAACTGGCTCTGTGGATGAAGGGAAAGCAGTGGAGGTGTTGTTCCTTGACTTTAGCAAAGCTCTTGACACTGTCTCCCACAGTATTCTTGCCAGCAAGTTAAAGAAGTATGGGCTGGATGATTGGACTATAACATGGATAGACAGCTGGCTAGATTGTCGGGCTCAACGGGTAGTGATCAATGGCTCCACGTCTAGTTGACAGCCGGTACCAAGTGGAGTGCCCAAAGGGTCGGTCCTGGGGCCGGTTTTGTTCAGTACCTTCATAAATGACCTGGAGGATGGTGTGGATTGCACCTTCAGCAAGTTTGCAGATAACACTAAACTGGGAGGAGAGGTAGATACGCTGGAGGGTAGGGATAGGATACAGAGGGACCTAGACAAACTGTAGGATTGGGCCAAAAGAAATCTGATGAGGTTCAACAAGGACAAATGCAGAGTCCTGCACTTAGGACGAAAGAATCCAATGCACCGCTACAGACTAGGGACCGAATGGCTCGGCAGCAGTTCTGCAGAAAAGGACCTAGGGGTGACAGTGGACGACAAGCTGGATATGAGTCAACAGTGTGCCCTTGTTGCCAAGAAGGCCAATGACATTTTGGGATGTATAAGTAGGGGCATTGCCAGCAGATAGAGGGATGTGATCATTCCCCTCTATTTGACATTGGTGAGGCCTCATCTGGAGTACTGTGTCCAGTTTTGGGCCCCACACTACAAGAAGGATGTGGAAAAACTGGAAAGAGTCCAGCGGAGGGCAACAAAAATGATTAGAGTACTGGAACACATGACTTATGAGGAGAGGCTGAGGGAACTGGGGATGTTTAGCTACGGAACAGAAGAATGAGGGGGGATTTGATAGCTGCTTTTAACTACCTGAAAGGGGGTTCCAAAGAGGATGACTCTAGACTGTTCTCAGTGGTAGCAGATGACAGAACAAGGAGTTATGGTCTCAAGTTGCAGTGGGGGAGGTTTAGGTTGAATATCAGGAAAAAAAATTCACTAGGAGGGTGGTGAAACATTGGAATGCCTTACCTAGGGAGGTGGTAGAATCTCCTTCCTTAGAAGTTTGTAAGGTCAGGCTTGACAAAGCCCTGGCTGGGATGATTTAATTGGGGATCGGTCCTGCTTTGAGCAGGGGGTTGGACTAGATGACCTCCTGAGGTCCCTTCCAACCTTAATATTCTATGATTCTATGATCTATGATTCTATCAGACAGCATTTCATGCAGAGAAAACTCTTACCAGGTACCCCCTCCAGGATCATGTATATACGGCAGCTTCCACACCTAGTCATCTTCATTGTGTCTACATGAGTCACTCCCACTGCTGCCTCTGTATCTGTCATAGCCTTCCCACCTAAATCCTGTTAATCTGGGAAATGCAAACCACACCAAAACACCACCACCCACAACAAAAACAAACACCACAATACAAACTCCCACTCAGACTCCCCTGTTTACAGCTCTGTTTGTTGGCTTCTGTGCTGCTGCCTGACTGGCTGGCTACCTTTATAGGACCCCTAGTCAGAGAAACCCTGCCCCCTAATCAGGGCTCAGCTTCTCTCCCAGCACAAAGCCCCTACAAGCCTCTACACATACAAATATTACAAATACAAAACCAAATACTAATATCTTCTCCTTCAACAGAACTCCCACTCAGACTCCTCTGTTTACAGCTCTGTTTGCTGGCTCCTGTGCGACTGCAGCTGTCTGTGACTCCATGGCACAAAAAAACCCCATGCCTAGAGCTGCAACACCTGGAGTCATGTGATTATGTAAGAATCTCAGCTTTCAAGAAAGAAAGAAAGTCTTGTCCTTATGGTTGTAGCCAATTTGTTCACTTTATCATTTATTTGTACTATTTTCTTCATCATTAACTCATGACAATGTGTGATGAATAGATATAAGTAGAACAGGGGTTGGCAACCTTTGGCATGCGGCCCATCAAGGTAATCCACTGGCAGGCTGCAAGACATTTTATTTATGTTGACCGTCTGCAGGCACGGCCCCCCCACAGTTCAGTTCACCGTTCCTGGCCAATGGGAGCTGCAGGAAGGGGTGGCCAGCACGTCAAACCGTGGCCACTGGGAACTGCGGGGGCCATGCCTGCAGACGGTCAGTGTAAACAAAATGTCTGATGGCCCTCTAGCAGATTACCCTGATGGGCAGCGTGATGAAGGTTGCCGACCCCTCGAGTAGGATATGACTATAGGAGTATAATACTGACAAGTATTTAGGAGTGATGAGTGTGTATTAGGTATATAAGTAAAGGAGGGCTGTAATACAAGGCCTATAGGCTAAGGTCTGTACGATTTCAGCTTAGACACATTAGGCCTCATTCTTAAGGGGACTTGACATGAGTAGGTGACCTAAGACTCACTCTATGCCAATAAAACCACAAGATTACTCTAAAGGACCTGCCAATTGGTGATGTTATGGAAGAACAGACCACAATGCACCCATTGAGATGGCAAAATACCCGATTGGGACATCATGGAAAGTTCTATTCCAAAAGCAGTTTACCCTGGAAACAGGTTGATGCAAATATTAATAAAATGCTAATAAGAAAATGGGGAACTAAGAGAACTATGACAAATGGGAGACCCCACAATTTACAGCTGTGGCAGTAAGGAAAAAGAGTATTGGAACCCTCATGCATATGCATAAGGTGTTAGACATTGTCAAAAAAACAATATAGAAGAGGTGCCCTGGCTGGGCTAAAGTGAGAAGACACCCCAGGAGGATCTCATTGCGACAACCCCAGCAGGAACCACCCCTCTGTCAATGACCACTTGTTGCAAGATCCACTAGACTCTATAACATCTTTGTGTATGTTAATATAAATACATCAGTAGCTATTGCATGGGCTCTCTCAGGTTTTGTGTGTGTGTGTGTGGTTACTGTCTTTGTTCTTCATGTACTCCTAAAGCCTCCAAATCTAAGGGTGCTTTCCACCCTGTTAAACTTCAAACCGTGGTTGCACAAGAGCTGGACTCATTATAGTATACCACAGAATTATTATTTAATTCAATATAAAATAAAGGTTACATGGTTGTGGGTTCTGATGAAAAACTGGAAAATATCTGAGTGTAAACAATTCCATGATATCTGCCTGAGTCTTCAAACAGGCTTCAGCAGAGGGAGGAGCAGAAACCATTAGAATCAAGCAGAAAGCTTCCTGACCCTACACCCACTGTCAGAGCAGACTGTGATTCCCTCTGTTCTTGAACAATTCAGTCTGGGTGTCCTGCTGGGCTCGACAGGGCTGGTTCCCCCTCTTTGAGGTTTGGAAGTCCTGCTGGGTTCCATGGGGTTGGTTTCCCCTGGATAGTTCTCAAAAGGTCCTGGGGCTGTGCTCTTTCCCCCATGCCTTTTTGTTATACAGGTCAGATTTGGGGTAGGGGGGTTTCTATTATTCTCCCAGGTTCCCAAAGAGACCCTACTTACTGCATACTTCCTAGAGCGTCATAATAATGTAAGGGGACTGTTGTTCCCTTACTAACATTCAGTGGGGCTGTTTTGGTTGGCTAGCTCCCAGTACTAAAAGAGGAAGGGTGTATGAGAAATCAGGACCCTGAGACTGATAGTCCCAAGGAACAATGGGGAGAGGCCAGTGCTCCAGGTCAGCCTGAACGACCGGGCGAGCAGGTTAATCAGGGAGTCAGGAGGCCAGGGAGATCCCGTCCTCCATGTGAGCTGGATTTGCCTGGGTCACACAGAGTGGGGCCGAACTAAGGGGAAAGCAGGGGTCCATGTTAAGCTGGGGAGCAGAGCTGTGCCAGACCCAGAGGGACCAGAAAAGCAGCCCAAAAGAGCAGACTTGCCCTGGGAGCAGAGCTGCAGCAACCAGAGCCAGAGAGGCCAGAAAAGCAGTCCAGGAAACAGGTCAGTGCCGGGAGCAGAGTCACAGAAGCAGCCTGCAGAGCAGACCTGTCCTGGGAGCAGAGCTGCAGCAACCAGAGCCAGAGGGGCCAGAGAAGCAGCCCAGGGAGCTGGAGGCAGAGCAGCAGTGCAGAGACAGAGTGGTGGAGCTGGGGCTGGAGCAGTCTGGAGCTGGGTGCGGTGAGCAGCTGGGGAGACCGAGGGGGACCCTGTGCAGCGGGGTCAGAGGGAGACGCCTCAGCTAAGAGGCTCTGCAGGCCAGGCTTGGATCATAACCCTGACAGGGCGGGGGCCACACTGGGAGGAAGGGTCCTACCACTTAGAGCCTGAGAGCGTGTGGCCACCACCAGAGCAAGTGTCCAACCCACAGCATCCCTGCAGCACAGCCAGGGCCTGAGAAGAAGGCCTGGGACTTACAAGGAATAGACTGTGAACTTCCGGACATTCCAGAGACACTGTTTGTGATGTTCCCTGCCACAGAGTGGGTTGATGTGTTTCCTTTAACCTTTCCCATTTTTCCTTATTCTTTTTAAAATTAATTGTTGATTAAATAACTTGCATTTTCTTTAACTTGTATGTAATGGTCAGTGGGTCAGAGAAGTGCCCAGTGCAGAGAGAGTACCCTGGAGTGGGGACACTCTAGCCCCTGTCCTAGGTGACCACAGTAGGGTTGGGGGTCAAGCCCCCCAGGAATCCTGGGCCCAGGCTTGTTGGGGTTACAAGGACTCTGCCAGAGAGGAGAGTGGAAGGGGAGTCCTCAAGGGCAGGGTAAAGGAAGTGGAAGCGAGGACTCAGATCCTTTTGCTAGCCCACTTCACCGGGGTAGGGCAGAAGCCAGGAAAGTTCCCCACAATAGCGGGACTATTCTCCCGCTTCAATATGATTGTCCCTCTCTTTTTCTAATATGGTCAGTGGGGAAATGTATGAAGATGTCTGTGCATCAGTTATTCTTGTTTCATGTTTTGAAGGTTTTCTTTGGAACCATAAGGGCTAGAGACTTGCTTTGTGTTGATGTTGTTTTTTAAAGAAATAAAATAAAACCATATATTGGAGAACAAGATGACATCTTCAATAATGGTGTTGTGCCAATAAACTGGAGTGATGCCTCAATCCTTGTTATGGCCATTATGCATCACCTATATTATTGACCCATTCATTCAGTTATGACTACAGGCCCAGTTCCTTCCCTGTGATCTCACTATTTAACTAGCTTTTCACTCCCTCACTCTGTGTGTACATTTTAATTATTCCATCTTACATTAACCATTTTGCATCTGTCCTTTTTTAATCCTTCTGTATTGTTTCAGTCTATTTTAACCATTTATCACAATCACCCTTTATTTAGTCCTCTCCTACATAGCTACTGCACTAGAAAAAGAACATGCATGTGGAACTCAGCTCAATATTTCCCTCTTATTGGACACGGACGCATTACCGATTACTTTCTGAATATGAACTTTCAGTCACTGATGTATCCAGTGTATAGGGCTCCTCTTTAGTCTATATTTCTCTAGCTTCACTTCATGAATGATGTTTTGAACTGTATTAGAAGCCTTGTTAAAATCAGAATATAATCAGAGAAATGGCCTTCAACTATATGATAAGACTTCTAGAGTATTTTTTCTTGCTTATTCCATCAAAATACTGAATTGGAATAAAACAATCCCTGTTTTCTTGGATGCTTTTCCTGATTTTTAAGTTCTTTTATTTTATTTCAAGTCTTTCTTTATTTTTGTCCTCCTTGGACTCACCCTGTCAAATGATGAACCAAATTTAAAATCTTGATTTGATGGCCTAGGCTGCAATTGTCCCTGCTCATTTACTTTTCTGGGTCATAGTCCTTACTCTGCTCCTTTCCCCTCTCTATCTAGTTTAAAACTTTTGATAATTAAATTAGATTGATATCAAGAAGTTTAGCTCTATTCCTATATAAATGTAGACATTAAGTGTCTGATCCAAAGCCCATTGAAGTCAATCGAAAGACTCCCATTGTCTTCAATGGATTTTTGGATCTGATCTTAACATTTTACAACACTATTGCCTCTTAGTCAGTATATAACCTTAGTTGAAGATATGAGGCTCAGTGAATTTTTCAGATTTTGGTTGAATTCTACTGTGTTCAGTTCTGGCCCCTTTACCTCAAAAAGTATATAGAAAAAGATAGTGGGTTCATACATAAAGAAAAAAATGTGAACAGTCCTTTAAATCATGTTAATGCAAAATGTAAATTATTTAGCAGTTTTCAGTTCAAGTAACTTTATCATTTTTCATTAAAATATTGATAAAAATCATGATTGAAAAGTTGAAATTTGAAAAATGAAGAACCAAGTCTTCACTCAATACCCTTTCCTCCTCAAGGGTTAAGGAGTTTTTAGTCTGAGATGCTAGTCATACCTATAATCCTCTAGTTTTTTGTTGGTTAAAGATCCCACTTGATAATTGTTTATTAAAAATGATAAAATTGTGCTACAAGTAGTTTTCCATATGAGTGAAACTTCTCAGTGAAGACTTGCATTTTATGTTCTAACATAATATGAAGCTTGAGCTGACATTTTACAGTCCATAAGCCACATGCCTTAGAAAATCAAAAAAAAGTTATTTCCCTAAGTATCATGCTTTTGAAGTTCCCACCTTTTAACCATTTTCTGATTTTATTAAAGTATTTGAATAACCATGAGGGTCTAGACTCCAGCTGGAGAAAGCTTAAAACTGGAGGTATTTCACTGGAGAGTAGAACCACATCGCCAAAAAAGAAATGGAGTGTGAAATAGTGGTGGGTGAATAATTACACAAAGCAGAGCAAATGTGCAGCTAAGAGAGATTTAATTTCTTAAACACACTACAGATGACATGAAAAGCAGGAGGTAATTGGTATGCACATGTAGCTGGTTACCAATTAAGATGGTGATCTTGCAAGCTGTTTTGTGCAGGTGGACCTTTATGCTAATGCAAAAGACCCCCACTGACTTCAGTAGGGTCCTTAAGGACACCTGGGACTCCCCACACTGAGCAGCTTGCGGGATCATTATCTTAGTTTTAGTGCCACAAGTCCTCCTTTTCTTTTTGCGAATACAGACTAACACGGCTGTTACTCTGAAACCTGTTTTAGCCCACTGTGATTGCTGTTGCCTCAGTCCTCCAAACACTTAAGTATATGGGCATTCTCACATATTTAAAATGAAAGACACAAAGGGGGGGGGGGCGAGGTAATATTTTTTTATCGGACCAACCTTCTGTTGGTGAAAGAGACAAGCTTTTTAGCTTACAGACCGCTCGTCTTTAGCTGTAAAGAAAGCTAGTCTTATTCACAAATAGACTTGGTCCAGTAAAGGATATTACCTCACCCACCTTGTTTCTCTAATATCCTGGGATCAACAAGTCTACAACAAACACTGCAAACATACTTAAAAGTAGGCATATACATAGCATTTGCAGAATTGGGAAACGAGAGCCTGATCTAACTCCCAGCCCAGTCAATGTGGAGACTCCATAAATGACGAGGAAGGCTTCATTACTACTTTGAATTGATTTTCCCAGATGCTGAAAAAAAAGTATTGTCATTTGAGTTCTTGGATTTTGAAAAACAATTCACTCCCACAGTCCATCGGTTAAATTTCACCCACAGCTAATAGAGCTGTAGTAAAAACAAATAAAATTTGTTAATTTCTAGCAGTTTTATTTGATGTGCAGACACAAGTTAAATTAAAATTGCAGCTATTTAATGATGAGGGATCATATTTTCCCTCTCATTAAATAGGCAAAAAGGGGGAAAATATAACTTTGATTTTAGTTAGTAAATATTTCCCCATTTTCATGTTATACCACTTTTTGTTTGCCTAGTATATAGATGATCTTGAGAAGGGTAAAATTTCAAACATGCACATTTAAAGTCGACATAAAATTGTTACATTCAGAAAAATAGCGAACACATTCAAGAGGATTTGGATAGAAAACGTTTACGGGCTGAAAAGTGGCTCATGGAATTCAATCTACAGAAGTGAAATGCAGTGGACTCAGAAGTGATAATATTCACAGACAGACGCTACTGTCTAAAAAAGAAATGCAATGCATTAAACAGCCTTAGAAAAATGATTTTTGCATTTATCTGCACAGTATTTTGATGCAGAAAACGGACAAGTAAGATCATAGGTTGGATTTTCAAAACATATAGTATAAATCAGTAGATTTTTTTTAAAATTAGAAGAATTATGGTCTTGTGTTTAAAGCACAAGATTGGGGCTCGCACAATCTGGGTTCAATTCCAGCTCCTGCCACAGACATCCTGTGAGACCTTGGGTAAGTCACTTATGACAGCATTTTCAAAAGTGCTTTAGTCCCATTGAAAGTTACTCTAGACTTCAGCTGCCTGTCTGTAAAATGGGGATAATAATAATTTATTTCTCACAGCCTTCAACTATTTTCTCTGTCTAGACTATAAACTTCTGTGGACAAGGAATGTCTCCTTCCATGTTTCTACACCACCCACACAGTAGGTCCCAGAGATTGGTTGGGGCATCTAGGCACTATGATGATAATAATAGCAATGCTAATGTTTTTTTGGTATTAAATACAGCAGTGTTTCCCAAACTTGGGACGCCGCTTGTTCAGGGAAAGCCCCTGGCGGGCCGGGCCGGTTTCTTTACCTGCCGTGTCCTCAGGTTTGGCTGATCACAGCTCCCACTGGTCATGGTTCACTGCTCCAGGCCAATGGGGGCTGCAGGAAGCGGCGGCCAGTACGCCCCTCGGCCCTCACCACTTCCCGCAGCCCCCATTGGCCAGGCACAGCGAACTGTGGCCAGTAGGAGCCGCGATCGGCCGAACCAGCAGACATGGCAGGTAAACAAACTGGCCGGGCCCACCAGGGGCTTTCCCTGCACAAGCGGCGTCCCAAGTTTGGGAAACACTGAAATACAGGATTAGTTAAAACCCCATTGAGAGTTTCAATCTAGTTTCTTCACCTATGTGCAGTTGTCTTAGTAAGTGAATCGCTGAGACAGAATACATCCTTGAGAGGCCTAACAGCAGGATTCAGAACCTAGAAGTACAGTATGAAATTTCAAAGAAAGAGGGTTTATGTAATAGAACACAGGAAGCAAAGGAGTGAACATATAGACTTTTATAGTATGTATTCACATAAACCATACAAAATAGTGAGGTTCTCTCTCATAGGAACAGAAAGTCTGAACTGAGTGTGTTGAAGTGACTTTGGGTTATTGTAACTTGTACATTTTCCTCCGTCTCATTTGACCCCTCAAAGGACCCTCCACTTTTCAATGGCAGCACTATGTTAGCTAAGAAAAACAGCAGCAATGAAGAGGCCAACATGTTTCTAAAAAGAGATCACAAACTGAAGTTGTAAGATAGCCCTCTTACCTACAGTGTAGGGTATTTTGGCAGAATTTCTTAATACACGGGTTATAAAAGTATTAAAACAAATCTGGAGTTAAACAATGTTAAGGATCTTATCTAAAAAAAATCACACATTATATATTGTTGGACCCTTTCAAATTGGGTTTTATACCATTAATGCCCTGTCACACCAGCTGTTTGGAGGGCCAAGCAAACACAGAATTAAACCATAGGTCTCTTTGTCAATGTTTGATGGGTGGAAGTGGGAAAATAAAGAGACAGACTTTGATCCAGAATATGGTAAGAAATTGGTCCCACGTGTGATATTCATATCTTTAAAATAACTTTAGTGTAGTTATACTAACTGAAGTCACACATCCAGAACCATGTCTGTATATGCAAGGTTCAGTCTACTTACAATCGGTTACCATAAGGACAAGAGATGGGATATTTGGTAGAATTTTGGTAACACCGATTTGCCTGTAATACCAATGGTGGAAGATCAGGATATATAATTTCACATTGCTCAAGGTGTATCCTTTATTGTTATTGTACTTGTACCAGGATAAATGGACATCAACCGTGATGTTCCAAATGAGTTTAAATATCCATAACTATGCTGTGTCATCCAAGTTTCCATACAAGATTGATTATCTTATTTTATCCATGTTTGGTAGAACAGAAGAATGATTTGAATTTATTGCTTGCACACATGTAAAATCTGTGTAAAATGAGATGAAGCATAGAAGCCTGTCAGAGTTGGAAAGAGAAAAAAATGTGAATTTTAAAAACCGGGCAAATGAACATATATTTTGTATAAAATATGTTTTTCACTGGTGTACCATGACCAGCTGTTGCTTGATTCTAACTCTTATCTTAGTACAGGATGAGTGTGTATAGACAATGTTCATCTTCACCTGCTACTGAGAGTTCAGTTGCCTTCACACTAAAAGTCTGGATCCAACTCCCCTCTTAAACCTGTCTAAGCACAATACAGGTAAAAGGCCAATCAGTTCAGACAGGGACAATCACTACTTTGATCTAAGGGTATGCCTGCTGGCCGTAATCACATCTGTCATGTTGCTTTGAATAAAGTAAAGCTTCATGGAGGGCCAGAGATGTATTGGCATAATCTCTTTGACACTAAGCAAGAGAACTATAATAAGGTCTATTTTTTTACTACTGAAAATTGTGAATTGGGAAATAAGGTGGAATGGGGATAATAAGACAGTCAAGTAAAAGTAAGAAAGTACGGATGAGTCAGGAACTTCGGATACTTGGGGCACAGTGGATAAACAGATCAAGAAGGACAATATACAAATGCACTTTTAAAGGGCAGTTAAGTTTCTACCGTTGTAGCTGGTCAGCAAGAGGTGAACAGCATTAGTATACTTAGGTTCCCCAAGGAATGTGAAGAAACAGACCTCTTAGAGAAAGATCAAGTGATTACAGATTTTCAGAATACAAAGATGACCATCAAACCTTTTTCAGAGTTCAGGTTCCTTGCTGAGAGAGACAAGCAGAGTGCTATGTAGGGGTATATCTACACTGACAATTATCATTAGCCGAGGTA
Organism: Lepidochelys olivacea; assembly: GCF_965140295.1. NCBI lineage: Eukaryota > Metazoa > Chordata > Testudines > Cheloniidae > Lepidochelys > Lepidochelys olivacea. The sequence goes on along the minus strand of NC_140411.1, from coordinate 67,112,948 downwards.
GGCGTACCTGGGCTAGCTTTCATCTAGCAAGTATGGGTAATGACAGTAGTGAATATATGGTAGCACAGACTTCTGCGCAGGCTAGCAACCTAAGTATGAATGTAGGGTCCCTGCTGAGCATATAATGAGTTGGCGAGTCCACTTGCCAGTATGTGGCAAGCTTCAATCTATGGCCAATAGAGCAAGGGAATAACTGGAGCCAAATTACTAAACTGCATGTGAGTGACTAATCTGCTTAAAATCACTTATTCAGCCTAACCCTTTTTGTGCTCTCAAAACATTATATATGAATCACAGTTCTGCATATTTTTTAAAACAAATATCATTGTGCATAGTTTACTCATGAATTGGTGACCAATGTCATAATTTGAGCTGTGTGGTTTATTTGTGATTAGCAAGATAAATCAGATGGTAAGGATTTCTGATCCTCTAAACTAGCACTTCAAAAACAGACATTTGCACATGAGCAGTTAAAAACATAAGACTTTTAAATTATTTTTTTACAAACATTTCAGTGACAGGTAGGGCAATTTAATGCCATATCCTTGGGAGACCTTAATGAATTAAGTGGATTTGGGATCTACTATAATGAATTAATGGTTTATGTATTATTATGGGTCGGGATTATATGTAATCTCTCAAGAGGGAAGTGAATGTAAATTTTCCACCTCCATTTATGCAAAAAAACATTTATCCAAAGACCTTTTGAAGCTAGCCCCTGAGGAGAGGACCATTGTTTGCTGATTATCTGTCCATGGAATCTGAAGATCAAAGGCCCAAATTGTACAAAGGAAAGACGGAACTATTTATGTGTGTTCTGGTCCTGAGCTCATGCTGCCATGAACCGGTAACCACAGGAAAACCGTTTTGTGGGGTATAAAGCACGGACGCCTACCAGAGCCCTTGTTGGAGTTGGGGAGTGATCTCTGGCAATCTTAGCAACATGTATGTAGGTTAATTTATTGTTCTTAATACATTTTCTCTGCAAGGGTTTCACCTTAAGAATCTGTGTGTGCTCACTTATAAAGAATTGTGTGGTAACTTATAACTGCTAGCAGTTACAGCTGTTCATAGCCTTCAAAGAGAAAGCAAAGTGCAGACAGTGGCCTGTTTACGCAGTCTGGCTTGCTGGGAATAACACAGTGTAGGCAGGGACCTGTGAAGCCTGGAAAAATACCCCAGTCAGGAGAGAGAGAGATGAAGGTCTCTGCTCGAGAGAGGTGACAGCTGAGGACCGGGAATCGAGAGTGGGTGCGCTTGGTAGATCATGAAGTTGGAGTACAGGTACCTTGAACTGTGACAATTTCTGTTCGTAAAACTGATTCCTTGGAATGCCTTTATGTACAAAGAGGTGTCCGTATGACTGTAAAGAGTTCATTTAATAATTCTAATGGATATATGTGCAAATTTTTGTCCATTGTTCATATAACTCTGATAGACAGACAGCATAGGACTGTTTCTGATGCCAGTCGTATACAGTGGTAACTCCATTAATTTCAGATAGTCACTTCTGATTTACACCAATGTAAACCAACATAGGTGCTCAAGAAATTATGGTGGTAAGGACTCCATAATTAGAATAGGTCTGACCAGAATCAGGCCTGATGGTTTTTAAGCAATACCTGATGAATTCAGTAGAAATACAACTATTTATTTCAACAGCCTTAAACATAAATGTAGTGGTTGATCATTTAAAATATATACTGTGGATATAGGCTCCAGTTAACCAGGTACTTACGCACATGTCTTACTGTGAGTATTAATAGTCCCATTGATTTCAAAGTGCTCTTAAAGTTAGGCCCATACTTAAATATTTTGCTGAAGCAGGAAGTAAAAGCTCAGCTATATGAAATTAGTCATTTTCATATTGGAAGTGTCCAAATACAGATTGAAGATTCTCATCCCTGCTCTGGCCTGTTCATTCCAGGGTAATGGGTGGAAGCAGCGTATAGCTGGAGTAGAATCCCCCTGGCACGGGAACTGAGGAAGATAGCCTGTTTTTTGCAGGCTGTCCTCTGAAGATCCCCTTGCAAGCCCTAATTAGGGAGTGTAGGAGGGGAACGTTGTGGATGGAGACTCTGGGCAGCACCGGCTGCCTATAGGAGACTTCATGGAGGCTCCCTTAACTTAGACAGGTCTCAGAGCAGCAGCCGTGTTAGTCTGTATCCACAAAAAGAACAGGAGTACTTGTGGCACCTTAAAGACTAACAAATTTATTAGAGCATAAGCTTTCGTGAGCTACAGCCCACTTCATCAGATGCATAGAATGGAACATATATAAGAAGTAAGTGTGTGTGTGTGTGTATGTGTGTGTCTACATACATACAGATAAGTTCACCTGCACATCTACCAATGTGATATATGCCATCATGTGCCAGCAATGCCCCTCTGCCATGTACATTGGCCAAACCGGACAGTCTCTACGCAAAAGAATAAATGGACACAAATCTGACATCAGGAATCATAACATTCAAAAACCGGTAGGAGAACACTTCAACCTCTCTGGCCACTCAGTAAAAGATTTAAGGGTGGCAATTTTGCAACAGAAAAGCTTCAAAACCCGACTCCAACGAGAAACTGCTAAGCTTGAATTAATATGCAAACTAGATACCATTAACTTAGATTTGAATATAGATTGGGAGTGGCTGGGTCATTGGACATATTGAATCTATTTCCCTAAGTTTAGTATCCGCACACCTTCTTGTCAACTGTCTAAATGGGCCATCTTGATGATCACTACAAAAGTTTTTTTCTCCTGCTGATAATAGCTCATCTTAACTAATTAGCCTCTCACAGTTTGTATGGCAACTTCCAACTTATCTGTATGTGTGTGTGTGTGTGTGTGTGTGTATGTATATATGTGAGGGATAGATATATATTTTCTTATTATATGTTCCATTCTGTGCATCCGATGAAGTGGGCTGTAAGCTTATGCTCTAATAAATTTGTTCGTCTCTAAGGTGCCACAAGTACTCCTGTTCTTTATAACTTAGACAGTCACTGCATGCTTTCCTGGGCCAAGGCATAAGCTTTGTATCATTATTTGAGGATTTAACAGAGGATGAAATTTCATAATTTCAGTCCATCAAATATGTGAGTCCAGCAACAAAATGAGATAGGAGCCCTGTGCTGCTCCTGCTTGTATTTGGAGTGCATGACAAAATACACTTTAGCTTCTAAAAGTACCACTAAACTGTCCCTAGCCAATCAGCACTCTTCATCCCCCAAGGCCCTATCAGCAACCAATAATGAGATTTATAGCAGTATAAGTGCTTCAGAACTATGAGAAATGGAGTACATTTGGTTAGATGTCAAGGTGGCATAAGGGTATTTTCTAGAGTTGGTCAAAAAATGTTTCCCCCTCCCCCCACCCCCAAGAGAAATTTTGACTAAAACAGAACAGGAAAAAACAGGAAACATTTGGCCCAAACCAGACAGTTTCCACTGTGGAAATCAAAACAAAATATTTAGTTTTGGGTAAAGTCAACCCAATGAACAACATAAGTGAAAAAATTCAGTTGGTTGAAATTAATCAAAATGCCTCACCTCTTTCAAGGTCACCTTACAGCCCTCATGACAGCCAACATCAATTATAATATTAAGTATAATGCATTTCTATTTAGTACAGTGGCATTTGACAAAGCATTCTTTCTATTACAACAATCATAATTTTCCTGATATGAATTAGATTTCCCTTGCCTCCAGATATCTCTATTGTGCATATCATGGCTGAGAACATGTGTTGTCCACGAGAGGAAAGCGGTTCATAGATATCTGCTTTCTCACCAAAAAAAAAAAAAAAAAAAAAAAAAGAAGAAAAGAAAAAGAAAGAAAGAAAGCTAACCTTTGTCAAGCTTTATCTGATATCTGCACTAGTCAGCATAGCTCATTAAAAAGTTCATTTCAGGAAGTAAGAGCACTGGTGCTGTCCATCAAACAGCACATTGTAAATGACTGGAAACAGTGCACCTAATCAGATCTTTAACTTCCCAACCTTTGTAGAACAGAACTCTTTAGTAATCTGAACAGGCTATCTACAAACTGCATTGACATTTTCAGATCTTCTAGTATTGTTTGCTTCTCCGGCAAACTCTTATGTGGGAATTCACTAGGCATTGAATAAGTCAGGAACCCCTGCTGGTATTTGTTCACAAGCATTTCCACTGAGGGATTTTCCTTTAATCAAAATAAATAGGCTGTTTCATGCCAAAAGTGGTCTTATTGACAGATCCTAAAAATGTGAAATGAGCAACCTATCCTGTAAATGTTGCTTTTCTAATTTAAAATCATTACTGCACTAGCACATTGGCATGGTCTTATTTGTTATAATTTCTTGTTTGGTTAGTGTAAGTTATTCCAGTGATTTCTTCTTTGATTTTAGGTTTATTTAAAATCATTAGCACAACATTTACATTTATATTTACAGTCTTTGCAGTGGCAAATATATAGCAGTGTTTTAATCTTAGTTTTGACATTTGCTGAACTGAATCTTGGAACTGTTCAGTATTCAGCAGCTGCGTGTCTCTTAGTTATTTTGTTAATAGATTTTATTATATTTCACTTTTGCTCCCTCTCATTCCATTACTGCTTATTTTTTCTATGTTGATTCATAACATATGTCAATGCTAAAACAACAGTAGTGGGAAAATAAGGTGAACAGGTGGGAGACATCATTAATAGATAAACAGAACATTGAATAATAACTCAAGAAATCCTTTGGATTTGTTTTTTGTTATGTTTAAAGCAAGTGTCACAGCAACCCTTTGTTTGTTTAGTTTTTTTTAGTTTTGAATAAAGTGTGTCATTGAATGCAAAGAGGAAAGTAATTAAGGATTGCATACTGTAGCATGGTAAAAAGTACCAAACATAGCCAGGTCGTGATTTTTTTTTCCTCAGAAGGCACCTACTAATGAGACAGAACTGTAAAGAAAAAACAAGTAATGACAGTATAGAAGAAGGAAAAAATCATTTTCTCAGTTGACTGTAACGGTAAATTAAACATGGTATGGTATGAGCTGACTTAGTTCACTCTCCGTAGCTCCGAGTTTCCATGTAGATTTATGAAGCTTAGGAGAGGTCCTGATGACACCTTTGCTGCAGTGGGTGTCCAGTGATTGCACTTGAGACTTATCCCAATTGACTAATGAGCCTAGGGCCTGATATAAAGCCTATTAAAGTCAACAGAAAGTCCCCAATGAATGCAGTAGACTTTAGGTTATGGCTCCTAATCCTGATCCTCAAATTAATGCTTTGATTCCTTTTGCATGCATTGGGACCTGCTCTCACAAAGTTCAGTCCATATATGATTTGATGAGGGGTGTGTGTGTTAAAAACAGGTTTTGAGACCTAGAGGACTAGATTCTCAAAATGTTGCACAGAAATAGTCATTGGGCCTCAGAAAGAGCACAAGAATGACTATAGCCTGGAGTTTAGGACACTCACCTTGGATGTGGTAGATCCATGGCCAGATTCCTACTCCCATAGCTATTTAAGTATAAAGAGTGGAACAGCTTGAACAGAAGAGGCTGAGAAAGAACAACCCTAGAATATCCTACAACACAGTTTCCTATACTGTGGGAGGCTTATGTTCAAATCCCATGTCAGGCAGAGAGGGGAATTAAACCCAAGTCTCCCACATCCCATGTGTGTTCCCTAACCACTGGGATAAAGGTAGGAAGGGAGGCTGCCATTACCTCAGCAGCATTTTGGGAATCTCTAGGCATTTGCAGAAAAAGAAAAAAACGAAACATTTTGTGTCAGGTCAAAATAAAACATTTAATTTTGATGTTAACAAAACTATTCATCAAACTCTATGTTGATTTTCAAATAGTATTATGTTGACTGAGCTGCATATTTTGGCAAATAAATTATTCCCTCCCCCCCCCCCCAGTTTAAATATATCTCAGGGTTTTATTCTGCCACCCATCACCATATCTGAGCGCTTCTCAGACTAGTATGTACTGAGAAAGCATTGTCTCTTTTATGCTGTAAATACACCATAATACACTATGGTAAGAACTATTGAATTGAAGTTGTATGTACTTTCCATGCAAACATCTCCAAGGACAGCATACTTTACAAGAAGTTATATGATACTTCAGTTCAGTTAAAACTATATTAAAAAGGAAAGTCTTCAGCTGACTTTCAAAATCTCTGAGCAGAGTCTTCTCTGAGTTCAAAATTCCAAACAGAAGGAATGTAATGTGCAAATACTGCATAAGCAGCAGTGCAGAAGCGGGTCTCCTGGAACAGGATCAGTCTAGGTCCAGATTTTAAAAGACAATTAGGGTAAGTGTACACAGCAGCAAACCTCCCAGCCTCAGTTGACAGACTTGGTGTCTGGGGGCTTGTGGTAGCGCTCTAAAAATAGCTGTGTAGACAGCACTTTGAAGTTGCAATTCAGGCTGCAATCCACCCCCACTCCTTAAGCTTTAGAGCCCAAACTCCAGCCTGAGCCACAACTTCTAAGCACTGTCTGTATAACTATTTTTAGAGCACTAGAACGAGCCCCCTTAACTCAAGTCTGTTCACCCAAGCTGGGAGGCTTGCTGCTTTAGCCTGTGTAGATGTACCCTTCCATGCCTTCAGTCGTATCTGTGGGCAGGGAGAATGTCTTTGCTGTGATCACAATATCCCCATTGTTTTCCGCACTTCCAGAATGTTATCTGTACCCACTGAGATTGGTCAGGAAGTTTAGAATGAAGCCTGAAATGAGCCTGTCAGAGCTCTGGGCAAACAGACTATGGTTGAAGAGGTGACTGTAAAATATGAAATGGCACCCTGCAAAATGAGTTTGGATTTCTCGTACTTCCATATTGTGCCATAATGAGCTTAGGTTGTATCACTCCCAGCAAATGTGTTCTTGCATCTAGCTATGGTGAATTGTAGCAGGGTGCTGGTGCAAAAGCACCTAATTAGCTCCTGCCCAGTCAGCTCCAAACAGGAGAAACAGTTTAGGGCTGGTGGAAAAGGCCTGATGCTGGCTTGAGGATTGGCAACACCTGCTGACCTGACAAGCCAAGAGCTATAAAGGCTGGGGGGCAGCCAGGGAGAACTCACCAACCAACCAGCTAGCTGAAGGCTGACTCTGCCTGTAAAAGAGGTTGAATAATCCTGTAAAGCTTGTAAATAGATGCCCACTGGTGGTGGGATAATTGTAGGTAAATAAAGACAAGGGTGTTGCATAATCCTGAAACCTCTCTGAGCCTTATTGGGGGCAGTGAGTGGGCCCTAGGAAGAGGGGTGGGTTATGGACCCTGTTACAGGGATATATGTGCAAACAGAAGGAATACTCATCCACCTGAAGTAGAAGAAGGTATTGTGGAGTGTCAAGGTTCCTCCCCCACTCTGAACTCTAGGGTACAGATGTGGGGACCTGCATGAAAAACCTCCTAAGCTTATCTTTACCAGCTTAGGTCAAAACTTCCCCAAGGTAACAAATATTACCCCCGTTATCCTTGGAATGGCCGCTACCACCACCAAACTAATACTGGTTACTGGGGAAGAGCTGTTTGGACGCGTCCTTCCCCCCAAAATACTTCCCAAAACCTTGCACCCCACTTCCTGGACAAGGTTTGGTAAAAAGCCTCACCAATTTGCCTAGGTGACTACAGACCCAGACCCTTGGATCTTAAGAACAATGAACAATCCTCCCAACACTTGCACTCCCCCTTTCCTGGGAAATGTTGGATAAAAAGCCTCACCAATTTGCATAGGTGACCACAGACCCAAACCCTTGGATCTGAGAACAATGAAAAAGCATTCAGTGTTTTACAAGAAGACTTTTAATAAAAAATAGAAGTAAATAGAAATAAAGAAATCCCCCCTGTAAAATCAGGATGGTATATATCTTACAGGGTAATTAGATTCAAAAACATAGAGAACCCCTCTAGGCAAAACCTTAAGTTACAAAAAAGATACACAGACAGAAATAGTTATTCTATTCAGCACAATTCTTTTCTCAGCCATTTAAAGAAATCATAATCTAACACATACCTAGCTAGATTACTTACTAAAAGTTCTAAGACTCCATTCCTGTTCTGTCCCCGGCCAAGACGACTACAGACAGACACACAAACCCTTTGTTTCTCTCCCTCCTCCCAGCTTTTGAAAGTATCTTGTCTCCTCATTGGTCATTTTGGTCAGGTGCCAGCGAGGTTACCTTTAGCTTCTTAACCCTTTACAGGTGAGAGGAGCTTTCCCCTGGCCAGGAGGGATTTCAAAGGGGTTTACCCTTCCCTTTATATTTATGACATGGAGAGTCTTAACAGGTCTAAAAATGAAACTGCTTGAAGGGACAGGGAAGTTTCTGCAGAAGAGTTTTGGGATTAGAACCAGAGATGAAGGATTATATTCCAGGCTACTTTCAGGTGAGGCCATCAAAAGCCAGTACAATATCTCTGTCATGGGGTGGCTTGCTCCTATAACTGCAATAGGTCCAGTGACCCTGTGCCAGAGCAGGTGCTCTCAATTGCCCCAGTTAAGAGAGCAGGGCTGCACTTGGTAAAGAGTAAAAGGGAGTTTCAGGAGGAACATAGCTGCAAGGTAAGGCAAGGCTGAGAGAAGATAAGGAAACTGCAGGATTGCTAGAAATCCCCTGGCAGGAGAGGTATGTTGTGAAAAGGTGAGCTGAGGAGCTGTTATATTTCTTGGTTAAATTCAACAATAAAACTGCCTGGAAGAGACTTGTGGGCATGACAGAGTCATTTGATGGCTGGGAAGAAACACTGTCTTATCACACATGGTGGAGAATGCAGGCACTTTGATTGCCCCCTGATACAACAGCAGAGTGAGGAGGAACGTTGGCGCTACAGAAAAAGAAAGTTGGAGCCTGGGTTTGACAGACACCCCACCTAGTTTGGATGTCCAGGAATCTGTAGCACTAAAGACTGAGGAAGCTTCTGTAGAAGTAAGGTCTACCTTCCCAAGTTGGTGTATGGAGGGATGGTAGCAATTGCAGGAGTTTCCATTCCAGTTTGTGAAGGTGGGCAGATGACAGAAGTAGCAGGAGGTCCAACTGATGCTACGAAACTGACTGACTTTTACAAAAGCAGCACCACCTTCTGGAGATATTGCAGAGAGAAAAGATTGGTGGGGTGCAGGCATAAGCAGGAAGAGGGCTGAAAGATTGTGAGGTCTTAAGGAGGGAGTGTTTTGCCAGTGGGTGGGACATATAAAAAAAAATTGCCTCTATGTGAACTGTGATTAGCTCAGCTGCACAGACCACAGAAGAAAACAGAGGCATCTAGGTGTAACCTTGCCTCTTACTGCAGCTCAAGAAGGTGTCAATGCAATTTACCTCTTTTAAGAACAGGATTGGATTTTTGGTGTCCTATGAGGTTTGTGCATGTTGTTTGATTAGCTAATAGCCACAGCTAATTTCCCTTGTTTTTTTTTTCCCTCAGCTCTTCACCGGGGTGTGTGTGTGGGGGTGTGTGTGTGAAAGGGCTTGAGGGTACCCCACAGGGAGGAATTCCCAAGTGCTCCTTCCTGGGTTCAAAGGGTTTTTTTTTTTTTTTTTTGCATTTGGGTGTGGTGGCAGCATTTACCAAGCCAAGGTCAGAGAAAACCTGTAACCTTGGGAGTTTAACACAAGCGTGGAGTGGCACGTATTAATTTAAAAAAATCCTTGCAGGTCCCTACCTTCTACACAAAAAGTGACCAAGTGAGGATTTAGCCTTGACACTGTCTATAAAGACAAAGTGATAAGAGAACCTGCTAGATACAGAGAGAAATTATTCTAGACTCTTTAAGGATTCAGATTAGAGTTATGGATGCTAAATCAAGTTTGATACAGGTAAGTAAAATTTGAAATTCAGTTAAATTGTGTGTGTGTGTATGTATGAAAGATGTGGTGATAGTAGGAACTTTGGAGTAGAAACCAAAGTTACCCCTAGTGTTGGAAGGGAGAGTTATGAATGAGTGAGTCTTATCAGCAGAAGCACATTGTTAAAGCATTTGGAACCAAGCACGTAAGCCAGAAACACTTATCTGTACAGGTCTCAGCAACAAGTTATAATAGCAAGTTGACAACAGTGATTACATAGTCCTTAAAAGCAGCCTTATGATTCACACCAACTCCTTTTTTTTTTAACCAGATACATACAGTTAAGTATTAAGGTTGAAATTCAGTTATATTGTATCTACTTAATTCAGCTTCCATAACTCTTATCTGAATCCTTAAAGGGTCTAGAACAATTAGTCTCTGTATCGGGCAGGTTTTCTTATCACTCTGCCTTTAGAGATTGTAACAGGAATATCTATGTCCATCCTTCGTCCACCCTCTCCATATTCAAACTGGCCACTTGACACTCAGCAGAATCAGCAGACTGGTTTGGTATTTATATTTCTGAGTTAGATGTTGACACAGTTTCTTTTTGTTCTATATTTGTATTCACCTCTAGTACAATTATGTTAATGCTCATCAGATCCTTTCTGTTTCTTCTATACACATCTCCTTCCTCTGTCTCATCAAGATAAGGTCTTGGAGCGGCATCTTGGTCAGTTGTCTTTGCAGGTTTCCGTGCTCCTTATTGATATATCAAACAGTCTCTCCATTATCCAGTGTTTATAAAGGCTTGGAACCTTTGTCAAACTTCTGTTGGAACTTCTGTTTTGCTTATCTTGATTTTAATCTAGCTTGTATGTCTCCTTGTATCAGTTTGGGATTCAACAACTGTGATGAAGTTGGTAATCTGGTTCTTAGATGTCTTCCAATGACAAGTTGAGCAGGTGATCCTATATTTCCCACAGGTGTATTCCAACAGTATAACAGGCTAGATTTTTTTTTAAGAATTTTTTTTACAGTTTGAGCTCCTGTCCCAACCTTTGCATTCAATTATGGGAATAATGGACTGGATGTTTTCTGAATAAAATCTCACTGCTTTGCAAAAGTTTTAAAATCTCTGCAGAAAAACTGTGGTCCATTGCCACTAAAGCATTCTTCAAGTATGCCATACCTAGCAAATATAGACTTGCAGTGACTGATGACAGATGCACTTGAGATGTCTTGAAGAAAAAACAGACTAGGTGTGTGTGGGTTCCCCCCCGCCCCCACCAAATAATCATCTGCACCTTGAAACTCAAACAGATTCATGCCAAGGTTTGTATGGGACTTCATGTGGTAGCACTGGTTCCTTTTGATTTTTGTTTCTCAAGGTTTGACATTTGTTGCAATACTGTTCCATGGTCTCAATTTGACTACACATGCCAAGATACAGCATCTTGAGCTCACCTTTTACATAGCTCTGATCCCAGATGACTTTCATAAATAATAGACAGTCTCTTTTCTGAGACTTTCCAGTACTAAAGTCTATAACTTTTAAAGACCAGTCCATCTTGCACACTTAGTTCCTCTTTATAAGAACAATAAACATGGATCTCCTCTGATATTTCAGGTCTCTTGTTTGACCATCCCTGCAAAGTAGTTTTTTCTTAAAATTTGCAGGACATCATCATTTGCACTTGAAATTCCTTCAGTTTCTGTTCTGAAATAGGCAAATAAGACATTGTAATGGGATCACACTCGCCTCTTGTGAGTGCCACCTGTCCGAGTGCGTGTGCCTGCAGTCTTCTCTGTTTGTGGTGGATCTTCAGTGACTCAGCCCTCCAGCTGAATCACACACAGTCTGTATCTGACATAAAAACCCCTTATGGGCAAACAGCCCAATGAGACGGGGAGGGAGAGCTATACCAGTGCACCTTGGTTGGCCTTTCTTTCCCTGTAACCCCCCCTTGGGCTCAAGCCCTTAATTAGTCTGGCAGTCTTTAAAATGGCCTCCACCCTCATATGGAGTCGTACTCTAGGGTTCCTTCCCCAGAGGCAATGTCCTCGCCCTGTCTGGGCCAGCTTCCTTGCTGAGCCACTAAAAGAACTCAGTTCCTCCTCTGGGGTGCTGACTAGGGATCCTAAAGATACCAGCCATCTGCTGTGTCCCTTTGATTAAACTGCATTGCTGCTATGATTCCCTAGGCCACTTCCCCGTGGACCCAGAATGTTGTTCTCCCTCACCTCAGGGCCGCCTCCTCACTCCTGCGGATCTCTGTCAGCACTGCACTGTCTGAGGGAGCTCCCTCGGCCAGCCAGGCACACCATCCATTCTCCTCTAGCTCCAGCAAAGAACTGCACTCTACTATGCTCTGTACTGCAGCTCCTTTTATATGGGCCTTCTGAGCTCCGCTAATCTGAGCCCAGATTTTCAGTCCTTCTCTGATTGTCTGGCTATACCAAAAGAAGGACAGGAGACAACTGATATGGATTTTAATCAGGCTGCAACTCTATATTATTTAGATGTCTGGGACTACCTGGTAGATAAAACATGGATTTGCCTGCACTGTACACTTTATTCAAATCATTACCTGGGGCTTCCACCAGCCCCCCCCCCCTTCGTTTTCCATTTAGGTCCTCCAGCCAACCCATGGCTTGGACCTTACCATCTACCCCCTTCATAGGAGGGTTAAGTTGGGCTATAAGAATGGGGGGAGAGTTGGCTCCCTGCTGTACCAATCATAGGAGTCCCCAACTTCCCCCGTTCTGTTCCTTTATCCAGAACCTCCTTTTAAGTCCTTTACCAGGCTGTTTATCTGATCACTGGATGCCTTCCCTATGGAGTACCTTCACTGGACATCCACCCCACACTTACAGAATAAGTTATGACATATAGCCTACCACCTTTTCTTTTTACCAGAAAAGGTCCCACTGTGGGGAAAGCAAAAAAAAAAACCTTACTCCACCAAAGTCAATCTGGTGTTGAGGGAAAAATTCTTTCCTACCCCCCCCCCCCGCCCCTAAAAAGGAGAGACTAGCACAATGTCCACAGCAGGTCATAACACCACCTGATATTTGCCACCTCGGGAGTGGGAGGAGGAGGGTGGGTGCATGGAGAAAGGGCTTTGAATGCCCAGGGCTTGCTCCTTTATAGCCTTCTGTCCTCACATTCCTAGTGGGTGAGTCAGCACCCTAAACCTGACCACCGCTCACCTTTTAGAGCAGTTTCTCTCTCTTCTTTCAGTTTCTTCTCTTTCTTCCCCCCCACCCCATCATAAAGCATGGTGTGGTCATTGGCTGAATCCCCTGCTGCTGCTCTAGACAACTTGGAGGACTTCTCTTCCGCTCCTCGATATGGCAGGGCCACAAAGCCTACAGCGGGGGCCTCAGGAGCTAATCTATCCTATGAAAGACATCATGAGATGTATTGGAACATCATCTTCCTCTGAACTTAGTCCTTCACCATTCAACATGTATGTTATGGAGATAGCATACACAAATGTTAACTCTTCCCTTGGTCTATATCTATCTTCCTGTTTACATTTCTGGAATGTTAACAACCATCTTTGAGTCATTGGTAAAGCACCATACATAGGTTTCCTGAAAATGGCCTCAAAAAGCTTATGGTCAGTTGGCACAACTACATTTTTCCCTGTAGATTGAGTACAGCCAAATACTATTGTTGACATTTCTTTTTCTATTTGGGCATAGTTCTGTTGAGTAGTTGTCAGAGCTTTAGAAACATAAGCAACAGGGCTTCTGTTGCTTAGCTTCTAATCTGGTAGAATTTGCATGCACTGACAGAGTAACTAGTCCTTTTAGATTAAAATATTTTTTTTTAGCATGGATGCCCTTGGAAGCAATTATTTCAAGCATTCATATGCCACCTCCATGCATTGGCATCCAAGTGAACTTAACTTTTTTTATCCCCCCAACAGTAGTCCTAAAGGAGGAGTTACAGTTAACGCATGCAAGATATATTTCCAAAGATATGTAACCACTCCAAAAAATCTTTGCAAATCAGTCTTGCAGGTCAGTGTGGCCATTTCAGTTATTGCAGCAAATTTTTGAGTTGTCAGATTTTTAGACCTTTTATCAAGTGATGCCCCAGATATTATATCTGTCACAGTCAATTTGCATTTGCTGCTGTTCAGTCAGAGGTTCCTTTCATGACACCTCTCTAGAGCCTTTCATCATGTTCTCATCTGGTATTTTCCCACACCAGTATGTCCTCTAGGTAACATTCAAGACCTTCAAATGCCTGATGGATCACTCTTTGATGTATATATAAGTAGTTCAACAGATGCCAAAAGGCAGTCTGGTGAACCAGTACCTGCCAAATGGTGTGTTGAATGCACATAGTCTAGAACTTTTGTCATCCAGGTTTATTTATCAAAATCTGGTATCTAAGACAGTGGAAAATTGTAGCTTGTGTTAACTAGCTGGTGATTACTTCTACTGTAGGCAATAGAAAATGTTTCTTTCATATTGCTTTATTCGTATCTCTCATATCCAAGCATATTCTTCTCATCTTGACCTAACTTGTCTACCATTACTGTAGAATGTATCTGGTTTTAGGTTCTTGCACATTTATTATTACTTGCAACTGTTCCATGTGGTGCAATTCTGTTTCTACTTTGTTCCTTAATTCCACTGGGACTTGAAAAGGTGCATGAATTACAGGTAGTACTTGTAAGCACACCATAAATATGAACTCCATCGAGCAAGCACCCTAAACCTTCAAATACATCCTTGTATTATTTAAATATATATGACTTTTTATACCACATAATAGCTGTTGCCAGCTTGCTATTATAACATAAGAAAAATTACTGGAGCCTTTTGAGTAACAGTAAACATTTGTTGCTGAGAACTGTACAGTTAGGTGTTGCTGGCTTGCCTGCCTGACTCTAATTGCTTTTAGCAAAGTTCTTCTGCTGATAAAGCTCACTACTTTACTTTAATAAGTCCAACTATACAACACTATGAGTAAAGTTGGTTCCCATTCTAAAGTTACTGTCATTATATATTTATATGGAGTGTTTTTGTGTATCTTGTCCTGTACCAAGACAAAACATTCCCACAGTGTAAGTCTGGGTGATGTTTGGAGGGGATCCACTTTGGATGTGGACCCTGGAATAAGAATGGCTCTTAAAGATGAAATATGATCTTCCTGTGAAAGAGGCAGATTTTTCATGCCTCTTGGACCCATTTTCCTTTGCTCCTAGCAAGACTGAGAGCAGCAGGATTGTATGCAGTGGTGTTGTAGCCATGTTGTTGCCAGCATATTAGAGACACAAGGTGGGTGAGGTAATATCTTTTATTGGATGATAAGAACAACTATACTGGGTCAGACCAATGGACCATCTACTCCAGTATCCTGTCATCCAACAGTGGACCTATCCTCCATGAACTTATCTGGTTCTCTTTTGAACCCTGTTATAGATTTGGTCTTCACAATGTCCTCTGGTACAGAGTTCCACAGGTTGACTGTGCGTTGTATGAAGAAATACTGTTTTTTTAAAAAAAACAAACAAAAACAAAAACAAAAAAACCTGCTGCCTAGTAATTTCATTTCGTGATCCCTAGTTTTTGTGTTATGAGAAGGAATAAATAACATTTCCTTATTTACTTTCTTCACACTAGTCATGATTTTATAGGCCTCTATCATATTCCCCCCTTAGTCATCTCTTTTCCAATCTGAAAAGTCCCTGTTTTATTAATCTCTCTTCATATGGAAGCTGTTCCATACCCCTAATCATTTTTGTTGCCCTTGTCTATACCTTTTACAATTCCAATATATCTTTTTTTGAGATGGGAGAACCAGATCTGCCAGCAGTATTAAAGATGTGGGGGTACCATGGATTTATATAGAGGCAATATATTTTCTGCTTATTATCTATCCCTTTCCGAATGTTTCCCAACATTTTGTTAGCTTTTTTTGACTGACGCTGCACATTGAGTGGATGTTTTCTGAAAACTATCCACAATGACACCAAGATCTTTCTTCAATGGTAACAGCTAATTTAGACCCCATCATTTTATATGTATAGTTGGTATTATGTTTTCAAATGTTATTACTTTGCATTTATCAACACTGAATTTCATCTGCCATTTTGTTGCTCATTCACCCAGTTTTGTAAGATCCCTTTGTAACTCTTCGTAATCTGCTTTGGACTTAACTCTCGAGTAATTTTGCATCATCAGCAAATTTTGCCACCTCACTCTTTTATGAATATATTGAACAGATACCTGGAAGACACCATTGTTTACCTCTCTCCATTCTGAAAACTGATAATTTATTCCTACCCTTTGTTTCCTATCTTTTAACCAGTTACTGATCCAGGAGAGGACCTTCCCTCTTATCCTATGATACCTTATCCCATGATAAACTTGTGTTGGTGAGAGAGGAAAGCTCACTCTGCTATTCTCTGCTCTGGCTTGTTCTTCTAACCCTCCTGGGGCTTGATGCATGATCCAATGAAGTCACCCTTTGCCTTCCTTGAGGTTGCACGAGGCTCCTGGTCACCAAAACATGAGACAACCTAAATGCACCTCTGTAGTGTGTTAATGACTGAAAATGAACAAGTGATGCAACTGGAATACCTTATTCTTGTTGGTTGATTGAAATGCACCCATCTTGACTTCACCACATCAAACGGTGCTTTCCTTCTTTAAGAGTCTTGTGCTGTCACAGGAACAAGGCAACATTTTACATCTCATTTAAAATGATCACATTCAAGACGTATTAGAGATTTCAAATACAAAAATATTGTCAACCTTTAAGACTTAGCATAGATATTTGGTTATTGAATCTGGATCTACAAACATTTTAGGGTAAGGACAGGGTGGATTTTGCACATACTCTAAAATTCTTCATCTCCCTAGGTAAACTACAAAAATAGTGCATTCAAGATGTCAGAAGCTAAAGGAGATCTTGAAGCCCTTATCAAACCTTCCTTCATCAAAATGTCAATTCAATTTTCAGAAAAAAATTCAATCCTGGCAAAAATTCACATGAGCAAAATCTCAGATGACAGAGATTTCTGTCGACATTGGGTTTATAATAGAAGGCTAATTTTAAGATTAACTTTAGAGAGACTATTGTCCATCTCTAATGCTGAGAGTCCCAATCCCTTTAATTACTGCTGATGTCCAATCTTTTACAACTGAGGAAAACATATCTTTTCATTAAGAGTAAAATTCACACCAGGGTAGCAGTTCTGTGCAAAATCCTATTGTGACTTGAGTCCAATCTATTCTTTGCACCACTGATGCAAAGGTCATTACACAGATATTAATTTCATTCTGTCATTAATTTCCATGCAGATGTCAGTATTTCAAATATTCACGAATATGTAATTTGAAACTAGTCAACACAGTATTTTTCTTTCACCAATTAACTAGTCTGCTACACAATTATTTTTTCAGTTAAATCAGAAGTAGTAGAAACTGATTATCAGAGAATCTGCTCAAGTTCCATTCAGCCAAAATTATTGGCACAGCTCCTTAGTCAGGTTTCTGAGAAATGTAAAAGTTCCATCAATTATTTTAAAAAAATACATTTTTCTATTTCAACCACTGACTACTGTAACCACATGATAGAAAACTGGACAAAAGCCAGTGACTTTGAAGG
Organism: Lepidochelys olivacea; assembly: GCF_965140295.1. Classification (NCBI taxonomy): domain Eukaryota; kingdom Metazoa; phylum Chordata; order Testudines; family Cheloniidae; genus Lepidochelys; species Lepidochelys olivacea. Next base: position 67,095,546 of record NC_140411.1, on the reverse strand, counting down.
CAACTCAAAGACTCTGATGAACCCTAATAGTGTGATCAACTTCAAAAGAAAATCTGAATAAAAGCTTCAAAAGTAGTGGCAGGAGTTTGTTTTGCAGTAGCAGCTTCTTCTGAAATCAAAAAACATCAGGAGGCTAGCAAGATGAGTTCATTTCCATGAAAATTGGGTCTTTTTATATAATGAGGGCTACTCCTAAGCAATTCAGAAATAGCTTAATGAAATTCAAGAAATGCTTCATGGATCACCAAGTCTTTTTTTAATAAAGATGGCAGCAAATATGGTGAGATTTATTACTTATTTTTGCGCTACTGCTGTTCATAGGTGAACTGTTCAAGACGCTACATGATCACCTAAAAAGAGCTAAGAGGTCATCCAAAGATTGTCTGATACTACAGGTCCAGTGTTTTGGTTTTTTTTACATACTTTTGGTAATTGCGTGTATCCCTGTTGGTCGGTGTAATTTAAATATATAATATACAAAACATCAAGAGTTGTTACTGACACTTAAGGATCAATCCCACCCACTATCACATTTTCCCTAGGCCTTAAAGGAAACTTGTTGACACCATTTAGCAAAATCACTTAGCCTCTTAGATGTCACTCGGAGTCTGAATATGTTTTCAGTGTAGAAATCAAAAGGAAAACTTTCATCACAGATCTTGAATTGGACTCTAATCAGCCTAGGAGTTCTATAAAGTCTAGTGAAAGACCTTTTCATTTTCTTTATACAGAGATCAATTAGATCTTAGGCTCTTCAGAAGGAAGATCAAATTTTTGCAATGTCTAGAATACTAGACAACACCAAGCACTAGAAATTTGACTGAAAGAAAATGAACTGTAATTGATGTTTGTTTCTGAATATGAAAAGATCAAAAACAGTGAACATTTTTCAGTGATAGACAATGAACACTTCACCAAGATTGACCTAGCCACATTCAGACAGTCTGTTGCGCTGACATAAAAGCACAGATATTAGGTGCTCTTTGTGGAGTCATTAAACTTTGTTTCTTTAGGTCTGTAGGTGCTGAGAAATGCCCTCTGCATTACCCATAGCTCTTAAAAATTAAAGAAAGAGATTCTTTTTGGCAGCACAGCACTCTTTCCTTTCAAATCTCAAGTAAACAGGCAAGGGATGGGAAGGAGATGCTGTGTTTGGAGTGATGTTAAAAGGTATCTTTGGGAGGACATATGACTGACTTTTTTTGTTGTGCTTGTAGAAGGGGGAAAAAGAGTGACTAGACATCTATGAGGGTGCACTAGAGCTGGTCAGAATACTTGTAAATAATATCAGTTGCATATTTGGAAGCCTGATCCAAAATCTAATTGAAGCCAATGGGCATCTTTCTATTGATTTGAGTGGGATTTGAAATAGGCTCTTAGCCAATCCGGATTCTGTGAATGTATTCATTATTTGTAAGTATTGGCCAGCTTTCAGCCAAAAAGAAATAGGGTGCTTCCAAAACTTTATTTGATCACACTTCATTCATAGTGAATAGTCTAATCACCTATATCACTCTGGTATTATTTCCACTCCTAATTGAAGGACTTAACATATTTACACTACAGCATCTATCTATTTTGATTGTAATAATGGTGCTCATAGTTGCAGTATACAACCAAATGAGTGACAAATGTTGAATAGCAAATAATGAACAGCAAACAATTCATGTACTGCTGGTGAGGTTTTTAGGCAAAAATTCATTTGTGCTAGCATTTGTGAAACTTTCAGGATTTGCAGACACATTCACCAATACTCAGCAGTTGCACAAAGACTTAAGAATAACAAACCATGTAACCTCCTGGATACTAGAGAAGTGCATTTTATGGCTTCTTTAATTTTGAAAATATTCAGAACAGGGAAAAAAGTACTTGTCTAGCTATCTGGTACGCTTGTTTAATGCAGGCAGAAAGAAGCCTATATTATTGATCAGTGTTTCCATGCTCCTACAGTCTCACCCTTCAGTGCCGCTCTGGACTTCTTAAAGAAGAGTTGGGAATAATTTGCTATTTGTCTTACCCAATGCCTTCTGAATGACCAGAATAGAAGAACTCAAATGTTCCTGTGATACTGAACTTCAGGACCCAGGCCACTGCATTTTACAATCCCAGTTAGTTTGGGACAAATGAAAACATTTGTCCCATCATAACATGAAAAGTATCTTTAAAATTACATTACTTTTCTGTAAATAACACACTATATATTTCTCAAGCCTTTTGTGAGCCTTTTTACTTATTATCCACCATTTTACTGCTCTCTGCCTGTCCTCCTAGATCGTCTCTTGGTTTTGTTTATTCATGTTATGTTTTTCTTTCTCCAGGATTCTGTCTCATTAGGATTTCCTTTCCTCCCCTTTTTTTCCCAGATCATTTGCTTAAATGTATTCTTTTTTTTTTTTTTTTTGCCTGGGTGCTCAGTTCACTTTTCCTTTTTGCATTTTCTCTTTCTCTGCCTTTGATTTTTATTTAACTTCTTTCCCTTCCTTTGTTTACTCTGCTTCTGTCATAAATATAAAGGGAAGGGTAAACCCCTTTGAAATCCCTCCTGGCCAGGGGAAAGCTCCTCTCACCTGTAAAGGGTTAAGAAGCTAAAGGTAACCTCGCTGGCACCTGACCAAAATGACCAATGAGGAGACAAGATACTTTCAAAAGCTGGGAGGAGGGAGAGAAACAAAGGGTCTGTCTGTCTGTATGCTGGGTCTTTGCAGGGGATAGACCAGGAATGGAGTCTTAGAACTTTTAGTAAGTAATCTAGCTAGGTATGTGTTAGATTATAATTTCTTTAAATGGCTGAGAAAAGAATTGTGCTGAATAGAATAACTATTTCTGTCTGTGTATCTTTTTTGTAACTTAAGGTTTTGCCTAGAGGGGTTCTCTATGTTTTTGAATCTAATTACCCTGTAAGATATCTACCATTCTGATTTTACAGGGGGGATTTCTTTATTCCTATTTACTTCTATTTTTTATTAAAAGTCTTCTTGTAAAAAAAACTGAACGCTTTTTTATTGTTCTCAGATCCAAGGGTTTGGGTCTGTGGTCACCTAGGCAAATTGGTGAGGCTTTTTACCAAACCTTGTCCAGGAAGTGGGGTGCAAGGTTTTGGGAAGTATTTTGGGGGGAAGGACGCGTCCAAACAGCTCTTCCCCAGTAACCAGTATTAGTTTGGTGGTGGTAGCGGCCAGTCCAAGGACAACGGGTGGAATATTTTGTACCTTGGGGAAGTTTTGACCTAAGCTGGTAAAGATAAGCTTAGGAGGTTTTTCATGCAGGTCCCCACATCTGTACCCTAGAGTTCAGAGTGGGGGAGGAACCTTGACAGCTTCTTTACCACTTTCTAGCTTATTTCAGACCAGTCCATAATGCACAATGGAGTACAAAAGTGCAAGTTACAACACATGAAATTATTTAAAAGTAGAGACAGTTGGATGGGGAAAAGGTTTTATCTTCTGTGCTGTCCATCAAATGTCAGTTCCCAAAGATTGTACTCTTTCTATCACTGTGCCTGTGTGGTGCTCCCTTCTTTTTCACCCTTCTCCCCATTCATCAACCATCGAAAGCCAAATTCTTTCTGGGAAGAAGCTGACACTTGCTGGTAGCCTTTCTCTGTGAGCATATTGTAGAGTACATATTACTAATGCTTAGAGTTCTTCATGGTTTTATCCTCTTATACCCTGTTCTTCTCTCCTACAACTGTTGTTCTCCCCTTTCTTTGCATAAGTATCTGAACATTTGGGTAACTAGCTAATCTGGATGTTATAAATTTCTCATCTCTAAATAATTCTCCTTTATGCTGCTTCCTCACCAGAGTGTTGTTTTTCTGACTGTCCACACCCCTGCTAAAATAAATTCTGGAGCCTCCTCTGCATATAACTTTACATCAAATTATTATGTTGTCATACACTGGCAATTAGAACACAGATACATTGGAATCAAATGACTCAGAACTAATCCTCTGAACTAATCAATGGCTGGCTTATTGAGAAACCACTGTTGTGGATTTAGAAATATTTGATGTAAAGTAACAGCACACCTCAAATCCTACTCATTAGCCCTAATTACATTTCATTAGAAGTATGCCAATATGAAATGCCTTTTATTTCTGGTGTCTATAATAAACCCCCAAGGTCTCCCCAAATAACCATTCTAGCATAGTTACTTAAGCCAGTAAAGCCACCATGCTTTATTATTATTAATTTGTATTGCAATAGCAACTAGGACCCCATTGTGCTAGCATACGAACAGAAAAGATGGTGCCTGCTCCAAGGATTACAATTATAATGTAATTCCTAAAATTACTACCACCACATATTGGTGGTATGTAGGTAAAATGAAAGCATCCACAATTTGTATGTGTTAATTTCTCCTTCAAACAATGCTTTCAGGAACGGTCAAAAATAGCACAGAGGCATAAAATCCAAGGAGGCTTCTTAAGGCTGTGACATTCCCAGATTAAGTTTGGTTCTTCCTGCTTGTTAACATCAGTGGTCAAGTTCTCTGACCATGGTTATGAACCATGTTGTTTTTAGATATAATCCTGAGAGCCAACCAGGCCAGTAACTGGGATAAAAGTTGTCATGGGACAGAACTTTAACTCATGAGCTCTCTTCTCTCCTATATTGAAACAAGGTTAAATAGTTTACACCTATGCTGTTTCTGCCACATACTCAACATCAAATGACAAGATAAATCACCAACACAGAGATTCTTCAAAGCAAAATTAATAAGTGTGACAGCCCTGCTGAAGCAAATACAACTGTGCTGGCCGGGCCATCTGAGTAGTCTGGAAGACGGATGCATATCCAACGACATGCTATATGGGGAGATATCAGAGGTAACAAGAACAACAAGATGTCCCAAACCTTGCTATAAAGACACATGCAAGCAAGGCATGAAGGACTTTGGAATTGATCCTGACTGATGAAATCCTAGCAGATCTTAAGCATAAAAAAGAAGCTTACAAGAAGTGGAAGATTGGACACATGACCAGGGAAGAGTATAAAAATATTGCTCGGGCATGTAGGAATGAAATTAGGAGTGCCAAATCGCACCTGGAGCTGCAGCTAGCAAGAGATGTTAAGAGTAACAAGAAGGGTTTCTTCAGGTATGTTGGCAACAAGAAGAAAGCCAAGGAAAGTGTGGGCCCCTTCATGAATGAGGGAGGCAACCTAGTGACGGAGGATGTGGAAAAAGCTAATGTACTCAATGCTTTTTTTGCCTCTGTCTTCACGAACAAGGTCAGATCCCAGACTGCTGTGCTGGGCATCACAACATGGGGAATAGATGGCCAGCCCTCTGTGGAGAAAGAGAGGTGGTTAGGGACTATTTAGAAAAACTGGACGTGCACAAGTCCATGGGGCCGGGCGAGTTGCATCCAAGAGTGCTAAAGAAACTGGCGGCTGTGATTGCAGAGCCATTGGCCATTATCTTTGAAAACTCATGGCGAACAGGGGAAGTCCTGGATGACTGGAAAAAGGCTAATGTAGTGCCCATCTTTAAAAAAGGGAAGAAGGAGGATCCTGGGAACTACAGGCCAGTAAGCCTCACTTCAGTCCCTGGAAAAATCATGGATCAGGTCCTCAAAGAATCAATCCTGAAGCACTTACATGAGAGGAAAGTGATCAGCAACAGTCAGCATGGATTCACCAAGGGAAGGTCATGCCTGACTAATCTAATCGCCTTCCATGATGAGATTACTGGCTCTGTAGACGAGGGGAAAGTGGTGGACGTGTTGTTCCTTGACTTTAGCAAAGCTTTTAATAAGGTCTCCCACTGTATTCTTGTCAGCAAGTTAAAGAAGTATGGGCTGGATGAATGCACTATAAGGTGGGTAGAAAGTTGGCTAGATTGTCGGGCTCAACGGATAGTGATCAATGGCTCCATGTCTAGTTGGCAGCTGGTGTCAAGTGGAGTGCCCCAGGGGTCGGTCCTGGGGCCGGTTTTGTTCAATATCTTCATAAATGATTTGGAGGATGGTGTGGATTGCACTCTCAGCAAATTTGCGGATGATACTAAACTGGGAGGAGTGGTAGATACGCTGGAGGGCAGGGATAGGATACAGGGGGCCCTAGACAAATTGGAGGATTGGGCCAAAAGAAATCTGATGAGGTTCAATTAGGATAAGTGCAGGGTCCTGCACTTAGGACGGAAGAACCCAATGCACAGCTACAGACTAGGGACGGAATGGCTAGGCAGCAGTTCTGCGGAAAAGGACCTAGGGGTGACAGTGGACGAGAAGCTGGATATGAGCCAGCAGTGTGTCCTTGTTGCCAAGAAGGCCAATGGCATTTTGGGATGTATAAGTAGGGGCATAGCGAGCAGATCAAGGGACGTGATCGTCCCCCTCTATTCGACATTGGTGAGGCCTCATCTGGAGTACTGTGTCCAGTTTTGGTCCCCACACTACAAAAAGGATGTGGATAAATTGGAGAGAGTCCAGCGAAGGGCAACAAAAATGATTAGGGGTCTGGAACACATGACTTATGAGGAGAGGCTGAGGGAATTGGGATTGTTTAGTCTGCAGAAGAGAAGAATGAGGGGGGATTTAATAGCTTCTTTCAACTACCTGAGAGGTAGTTCCAGAGAAGATGGTTCTAGACTATTCTCAGTGGTGGAAGAGGACAGGACAAGGAGTAATGGTCTCAAGTTGCAGTTTAGGGGGAGGTTTAGGTTGGATATTAGGAAAAACTTTTTCACTAGGAGGATGGTGAAACACTGGAATGTGTTGCCTAGGGAGGTGGTGGAATCTCCTTCCTTAGAAGTGTTTAAGGTCAGGCTTGACAAAGCCCTGGCTGGGATGATTTAATTGGGTATGGGTCCTGCTTTTGAGCAGGGGGTTGGACTAGATGACCTCCTGAGGTCCCTTCCAACCCTGATATTCTATGATTCTATGATGGGCAACCTTGGGAAGTGATCATAACAAATGGCACCATTATCTCCATCAGGGGATCAAAGTCCACACCAGGAGCTGGCTCCTACAGCTTTAAAAGAAAAGAACCCATGGGAAGCAAGCAGCTCCCACTCAAGACACATACATTTGCTACAACTGCCAAAGATCGTGCAAATCTCAGAGTGTACTATTCAGTCACATGAGATATTGGTAACCATCTACATCATAGGCAACAATTCCCTCCATCTCTTGCAGACAAAAGGATGCCAATGCACGTCTGAAACAAGAGGCCAGCGCACAAACACAGCGGAACATTCAGCTGAAAGTTCTGCTGAAATAAAGCCAGTGGTTTTACTCTGTATGTAGCCCTGAGTAAGGTGTGGTGCAATGCTTCGCTGTTCCAGTGTGATCTTCGGGAAGGATTTTATATCTAAGCAAGAGCAGGCCATCGTGCAATTTCTTGCCAAGCAATTGGAACGCTAGACCTAGCACAATCTGGACTCCAGACAAGACATGCAGGGGCAGCTCTACCAATTTTGCCTCCCCAAGCAGTCACCTCTGAATTGCCACCGCACCAAGAGCAGCGGAGGCCTGCCCGAAAGCCGCCGTGCTGGGAAAAGCAGCGGAGCTGCCACCGAATTGCTGCCTTGGGACACGGACGGCCACCCCATTCTAATGGCTACCTCGAGCACCTGCTTGGAAAGCTGGTGCCTGGAGCCGGCCCTGAAGACATGGGATGGAAACAATCTTAGTGTCATTGATGCTATCGGGCAATATGGAAATTTGTATACAAAAGAACAAAATATACGTACTAAAGAATGAACTGGTGCAGACAATCCTTCTTTGTGCCCAGCCGGTCTTGTGGGCCAGTGCTGAAGATAGGTGGGTCCAAGACTCTGTAACTTCATTTTCTGTGGGATAGTCTAAACCCTTAGGGACCCAAAAGAGAGACCAGTCCCTGTGCTCCCGCAAATGAAGGTTCTGTGACTGAGATTTGTTTTGCATAGGGGAAGCCAGGGTCTTTGTGCTTTCCTCTCGCCCACCTCCAAATCCCTAACCCCCTGGACAGGGCATAGTCTAGACTGCACAGTGTATTCTATGTAGCATTTCTACAGAAACTAAGAAATATCCAGGTGCACATTTTGTTAAAAGTTTATCAAGTGCTTTAAACCTTAAAAAAAAAAAAAAATCAAGATGAGGAGTGACCAGATGTTTGCATGCAATATGGGAATGGCTGTGGATTGTGTCTGGTTTTGAAGGGTGGGCGAAGTTTGAGTCAGTTATAGAAATATGATGTCTTCTCTCCACAGAGAAAATGATGTCTGAAAAAGGGAGACAGAAGAAGAATTTAATATTTAGAGGACTAGGGCCTGAGCTCATTTAAATCAATGGAGCTCTGTTGATTTGCACCACCTGTCAACCCGGCCCTCCAAAGGAGAATAACTATATGAATGAAACAGACATACTGCCAGTTGTAAAAATGTACTATGCATAAAATCTACATTTCTGAAGGCAAGATTTTTTGTTTGAGAAATATCCCAAATAATGATTTAGTAGCTTATTTTTAGCTTGAGCATAATGCCTGCCTTTAGGGTATTGTAAACAGAAATGTTGCACTTTATAGCTACCTTTTAACCCAGACTTGCAACATATAAACTTTACCAATCTACGCACAAAATCATCTTTATCATGATGCAGCTAAAGAATACACTAATGATATCTTGGTGTCATAAATAATAATAAATCAAAGCTAAATAAAAATACTTGCCAAGGACAACTGGCAAGTAGAATTTTTGCGAAGCAGCTTTAAGGCAATGTGGGAATGTCATAGTTCACTTATTTAATGAAAGCAGCCCCTAAATCCAATTGTTTTAGAAGAAATTAATTTGCAGACAGGAACTCTCAGATCAGTTGAAAGAAAGATTTAGAATATATAAATAAATTCCAGATAGTGAGATTATTTTTTATGTTCAACATTTATCTTATTAGAATACACTAATGAATACATACCCACACCTTGTCTTGTAAGGCTCAATTCTGCACGGTGCTCAGCACCTGTGAAGACTGGACCCACTACTCCTTAACACTCTCATTGCCATGCTAAAGTAATAGCATTACATCAACAAAACCCACAATAACATTTAAAAAGAATGTACAAATACAGATTGTGATTGTCACATGAAACACAAGCTTCCTGCCATTGGTAGAAGAAAGGGAAGAAAAGAAAATCTTTCCCGTTGTTCTAAGATTAGTTTGATTCTCAGGTAATTGAAAGGAATAGGACTTCAGCACATGCCTAAATTAAGCCCATAGAATATCAGGGTTGGAAGGGACCTCAGGAGGTCATCTAGTCCGACCCCCTGCTCAAAGCAGGATCAATCCCCAACTAAATCATCCCAGCCAGGGCTTTCTCAAGCCTGACCTTACAAACTTCTAAGGAAGGAGATTCCACCACCACCCTAGGTAATGCATTCCAGTGTTTCACCACCCTTCTAGTGAAAATGTTTTTTTTTCTAATATCCAATGTAAGTCTTCCCCACTGCAACTTGAGACCATTACTCCTTCTTCTGCAATCTGCTACCACTGAGAACAGTCTAGATTCATCATCTTTGGAATCCCCTTTCAGGTAGCTGAAAGCAGCTATCAAATCCCCCCTCATTCTTCTCTTCCGAAGACTAAACATCCCCAGTTCCCTCAGCCTCTCCTCATAAGTCATGTGTTCCAGTCCCCTAATCATTTTTGTTGCCCTCTGCTAGACTCTTTCCAGTTTTTCCACATCCTTCTTGTAGTGTGGGGCCCAAAACTGGACACAGTACTCCAGATGAGGCCTCACCAATATCGAATAGAGAGAAATGATCATGTCCCTCAATCTGCTGGCAATGCCCCTACATATACATCCCAAAATGCCATTGGCCTTCTTGGCAACAAGGGCACACTGTTGACTCGTATCCAGCTTCTCGTCCACTGTAACCCCTAGGTCCTTTTTTGCAGAACTGCTGCTGAGCCATTCGGTCCCTAGTCTGTAGCGGTGCATGGGATTCGTCTGTCCTAAGTGCAAGACTCTCTGCACTTGTCCTTGTTGAACCTCATCAGATTTCTTTTGGCCCAATCCTCTAATTTGTTTAGGGGCCCCTGTATCCTATCCCTACCCTCCAGCCTATCTACCTCTCCTCCCAGTTTAATGTTGTCTGCAAATTTGCTGAGGGTGCAATCCACACCATCCTCCAGATCATTAATGAAGATATTGAACAAAACCGGCCCAAGGACCGACCCTTGGGGCACTCCACTTGATAGCGGCTGCCAAGTAGACATGGAGCCATTGATCACTACCCGGTAAGCCCGACAATCTAGCCAACTTTCTATCCACTTTTATAGTCCATTCATCCAGCCCATACTTAGTTAACTTGCTGGCAAGAATACAGTGGGAGACCGTATTAAAAGCTTTGCTAAAGTCAAGGAACAACACATCCACCACTTTCCCCTCATCTACAGAACCAGTTATCTCTTCATAGAAGGCAATTAAATTAGTCGGGCATGACTTGCCCTTGGTGAATGCATGCTGACTGTTCCTGATCACTTTCCTCTCATGTAAGTGCTTCAGAATTGATTCCTTGAGGACCTGCTCCATGATTTTTCCAGGGACTGAGGTGAGGCTGATTGGCCTGTAGTTCCCAGTATCCTCCTCCTTCCCTTTTTTTAAAGATGGGCACTACATTAGCCTTTTTCCAGTCGTCCGGGACTTCCCCCGATTGCCATGAGTTTTCAAAGATAGTGGCCAATGGCTCTGCAATCATATCCGCCGACTCCTTTAGCACTCTTGGATGCAGCACATCCGGCCCCATGGACTTGTGCTTGTCCAGCTTTTCTAAATAGTCCCAAACCACTTCTTTCTCCGCAGAGGGCTGGTCACCTCCTCCCCATGCTGTGCTGCCCAGTGCAGTAGTCTGGGAGCTGACCTTGTTCGTGAAGACAGAGGCAAAAAAAGCATTGAGTACATTAGCTTTTTCCACATCCTCTGTCACTTAGTTGCCTCCCTCATTCAGTAAGGGGCCCACACTTTCCTTGACTTTCTTCTTGTTGCTAACATACCTAAAGAAACCCTTTTTGTTACTCTTAACATCTCTTGCTAGCTGCAACTCCAGGTGTGATTTGGCCATTCTGATTTCACTCCTGCATACCTGAGCAATATTTTTATACTCCTCCCTGGTCATTTGTTCAATCTTCCACTTCTTGTAAGCTTCTTTTTTGTGTTAAGCCAAGCTGGTCGCCTGCCATATTTACTATTCTTTCTATACATCGGGATGGGTTGTCCCTGTAACCTCAATAAGGATTCTTTAAAATATAGCCAGCTCTTCTGGACTCCTTTCCCTCTCATGTTATTCTCCCAGGGGATCTTGCCCATCAGTTCCCTGAGGGAGTCAAAGTCTGCTTTTCTGAAGTCCAGGGTCTGTATTCTGCTGCTCTCCTTTCTTCCCAGTGCCAGGATCCTGAACTCAACCGTCTCATGGTCACTGCCTCCCAGGTTTCCATCCACTTTAGCTTCCCCTACTAATTCTTCCCAGTTTGTGAGCAGCAGGTCAAAAAGAGCTCTGCCCCTAGTTGGTTCCTCCAGCACTTGCACCAGGAAATTGTCCCCTAAACTTTCCAAAAACTTCCTGGACTGTCTGTGCACTGCTGTATTGCTCTCCCAGTAGATATCAGGGTGATTGACATCTCCCATAAGAACCAGGGCCTGCGATCTAGTAACTTCCATGAGTTGCCGGAAGAAAGCCTCGTCCACCTCATCCCCCTGGTCCGGTGGTCTATAGCAGACTTCCACCACAACATCACCCTTGTTGCTCACACTTCCAAACTTAACCCAGAGACTCTCAGGTTTTTCTGCAGTTTCATACTTGAGCTCTGAGAAGTCATACTGCTCTCTTACATACAGTGCAACTCCCCCACCTTTTCTGCCCTGCCTGTCCTTCCTGAACAGTTTATATCCATCCATGACAGTATTCCAGTCATGTGAGTTATCCCACCAAGTCTGTTATTCCAATCACATCATAATTCCGTGACTGTGCCAGGACTTCCAGTTCTTCCTGCTGGTTTTCTAGGCTTCTTGCATTTGCGTATAGGCACTTAAGATAATTTGCTGATCATCCCCCTTTCTCAGTATGAGGCAGGAGCCCAGCCCTCTCATGCACTCCTGCTCATGCTTCCTCCCGGTATCCTACTTCCCCACTTACCTCAGGGCTTTGGTTTCCTTCCCCGGGGAACCTAGTTTAAAGCCCTCCTCACTAGGTTAGCCAGCCTGCTTGTGAAGATGCTCTTCCCTCTCTTCTTTAGGTGGAGGCCATCTCTGCCTAGCACTCCTCCTTTTTGGAACACCATCCCATGGTCAAAGAATCCAAAGCCTTCTCTCTGACACCACCTGCGTAGCCATTCGTTAACTACTGGCTGATAAGAGTTTCACTGCCATCATTTAACAAATTACGGCTGGACTTTGATTTGTCTTGGCATTAATCACTTATAAAGCCACAATGTCACACTGGCAGGGGCCTTGTTGTTTTTTTACATTCAGCATGAGGCATGATTCTGCTGCTGGGATTATATGGGCATATCTCCCCTAATAAATTCCCTACTACTGCAGGGGCCTGAGGTGTTGATGGCACCTCAGTGCCCCCTGTTCTTTGCCTGTGACGCACAGTTTCTTCTCCCAACGACTGAAATTCTTTAGTTAGACAAAGACTTTGGGCTTAATATTGAGATATCTTGGTTAGATGTAATGGCTTGGTGTGACCCAGAGGCCCATTGGTAGTTCACTACACTGTGTCAGCAACTTTTGTCAGGCCTAACACACTGCTGCAGCTCCCACTGGCTGGGAACAGCGAACTGCAGCCACTGGGAGCTGTGGGCAGCCGTGCCTGTGGACAGTCAATGTAAACAAACTGTCTTGCAGCCAGCCAGTAGATAGGCCACACGCAGCCCACGGGCCACCGGTTGCCCTCTATTGGTCTAGTTTGTTACATCCACTTTCATTCTTAGAAGTGTATTTTTACTTGTGTTTGCTTGTAACCCATTCTATCTTTATTCTTTATGCTTGGTGTAACTTAATTCTATGCCCTTTTGTTAGAAAAAACTTGTTCTCCTTTTACTGTAAACCATTTCAGTGCATTGACTGAAGGGAAGCGTGTATTAACCCCAGTTAAGCTAAAGACGGCAGTGTATTATCTCTTTAAAAGAGCAACCAACTTAACTTCTGTGAGTGTTCCAGAAAAGGGCTTGACACTATAGGCAGACCATTTTGAGGGAATTTGGGACTGGTGAGGTGGTGGGGTCACCCTGCAAAAAAGGTAACTGGGCAGTGGAAGCCAGGTTGTGACCTGCATGCTTGTCAGTTAGTAGCTGGCATCCAGGCTGTGAGTCACAGCAGCATAGCATTTAGGGCACCCAGAGTTGCAGGGCACGCAGTGACACAACCCCTTATTGGTCTGGATTGAGTGCCAAAGCATCACTTTGGCATAGTTGACAGGATTTACACACAGCTTGCTATTTTAACTGAAGTTTACACTGGTAAAATAGTTTTACGTGATTCTCAAGTGAACAGGCTGGGAATGGTCAAAGAAAGGGGACCATTTTATTATTTTTCTCTTTGTTTGTTTATTTTAGGCAAGAAAGCTAGAACAAAGGGAAGTGGAAAGATGGTTAAGCAGCAGAAAAGGCAAGAGGAGCAAAGAGGCTGATGCTCAGCTTACCAAGAAACAGTTAGAAAAGCTGGGTGCCAAGTGAGGTCTGGTAGCAGTTGATCAGAATGATCAGAGCTAGTGACCATGCTGCACTCATATACCATGAGGCAGAATGGGGCACCTGTTCCCAATGTGGGATCAGAAGGGGTCCCTTTTCCTCCTACAGGGCATGCAGGAGACCAAGCGGATGTCTCCCTAGACAGTCCAGCAGAGGCAAAGGCCATGGTGACAGGTCCAGTGCTGTGGAGCCCAGATTGGAAAAGACTTCTAGGGGAGGAGAAATGGATAGAGCTGGAGGCCAGGAGTCAGAGCAAGGAAGCAGAGTAAGAATAACAGAAGCTTGCTGACCAGGACAAACGCGGGCAACTCAAACAGAAAAAGAAGGGGCAAGTCATGCCCATGGGGCACAAGAGGAAGGATGTAATGGTGTACCGGATCAGGGACTCACAGACAACCAGATGTGGGTCTACTGAACACCATTCTGCTTGTAGCCACAATGTAGACACTAAAGGTTCTTCTGGCATTCTGACTGGGAATATTGAATGTTCTTTATCTGGGGGTGGTGGTTTCTGTAATGATGTGACAGGGTTGAGTCCCAGGGCTCAGGTACAAGTTTGTCATAGCCAGACTCAGTGGTGGAGCGGGTAAGCCCTCACTGGGGAAACTGAGCTAGTGTTGAATGTGTCTGAGGTACAGCTAAAAAGGACTGTGGCCCAGGATCTGCTACGAGGAGTGGGAGCCTGCACTGCTAGGCAAATGACTGTGAGCTAGTGCTCCACTGATAGCCATAATCTTTCTTGCTGTGAAAGCTGTGGGACAGCACTCAGTGAGAGCAGGGAAACTGAGGCTCAATGGGATGGTGCTGGGGCACAAAAACTGCTGAGCATGAGGAGTCACTGTTGCAGCTAAGAAATAGCTATGGGCTAGGATTCTGCTGGGTGCAAAGAGACATTAGCACAGTTAAGGGTAGCTATAGGCCAGAACTCCCCTGGAAGTAGGGCAGACTTAGGGTGGCAAGAGATCTGGTTTCACACCTTTGGGAGTCACAGAACCGTTTACTGGCATGGGGGACCCAAATGTGTGAGAAGCAACTGCCGGGGTAAGAGAGGCCAAGACACTTCAGGGCAGAAGGTTTGAGGAAAATCTGGGACTGGGCTATGTGTTGGAGTCACTCTGCAGGTAGTAACCAAGGCTGGAAGAGACCAGGAAGGGGCTTTTGTTTTATAGGCAGGTTGCTTGGGTCAGAGCGCTGAACCAGGGCTTCACAGCACACAGGCAATCAGAACTACATGCTTGTCTGCTGGCTGTCTGTGGCCAGGGTATGATCCAAAGCAACAGAACTTTTAAGGCCCATTTTATAAGGGTTACAGGGCAGGCGCTGACAACCTCATTTGTCTGGGTATAACACCCAAAAGGTGACACCCATGACAGAACAGAGGTCAAACTTTGTGATGTAATGGTCCCTTCTGTTGTTAAACTCTACTGAAACTATTGAATAGTTGCAAATCTTAATAGAACTATCCATATGAATTTCTGCTACTGGCAAACAAATCATACACAATTGATTACGTGTCTAGCCAGAATATTTGCTTAGACAGTGTAAATATTAGGGCTTATAGGTTACAACCATATTCTTCCACTCAAAGGGGACTGGGCAGGATTATCTTCACAGCTGCCCACCACTGTCTATGTGCCACACCCATCTCTCCAGGCTTGGTGTGAGAGGAACTGACCAGGGCTGCATTGAATACCATGATATTCTGCAGAGCACTGCTCATGGATGTTCCTGGTTCCTTTAACTGTATCTAGATTTACTGATGATAAAGCATTTGAAATATATCCCATGATTATAAGACGGCATTCCCTTCCAGGCTCTATTCCACCTTTATGTAAATTATCAGCTGGTGACCTCAGATACTGGGAGTATTGCTAACTTCCTTGCTTCAAATCCGGGAGCCATTGTCCATTTTAACTGATGCTTTACTCAAGCAAAACTCATTCACTGTAATGGTGGTTTTGCCGGAGTGAGTAAAAATGGGTAAGGGCTTCATAATTTTGCTCCATGTATTTTTTTTCATGAACCATTAGAAAATCCCATATGCCAATGAAACAAACACATCAGCTATCTAACTAACGAAAGTTCACTAAGTGCAAAATAAAAATGCTTGTTGATACCAATACCAAGAGCTATTTTTCAGAACATGACCGAATGAAAGTACAGTAATTGGATTTAAAAAAGGAGTTTGAGCTAAGAGAGGCTACCCACATTTCCATCTTTTTGTCGTCTTTATTCCTAGCCCATCTTTATGAGGGACAAACTTGGAGAACTACATCTTTTGGGTGATTGATAAGATGTTTGTTACCTATAGGTGTAGAAGGCTTGAATGTGCATATATCAAGTTTGTTGACAGAGCCGCATAGAAGTAGATTGGAGTATTGTGCTCTGACTTGTCTGTATCTCTTTAAAATAAAAAAAAAAAAGAAGTTAAGCTCAGTGATGATAGTCTGCTTGTGTCTGGAGTGGCTATTTTATTAATTATAAATGATGTGATCCACCGACATGTCTTGGAGCATGTCATGAATTAATAATGAACACTGCACTGCTCACAAACTCACCACATTACAGTGAAAAGGAAAGCCCTTATCAGATGATGCCTCAGAGGAGAATGACTGCTTTAAAGCAAACATGATAAAACTAGTTAATATACACATTGTGCGTGTGTACACACAAATGTATGTGTTCACATATTAGGTAAAATTTTCAACAGCAAATTTAAAGGTGGAAAAAACAGAACCAATAATGAATTTCCCAATATGTGTGCTAAGAATTCTGAGTGAAGGTCCAATTTTAGGGCAAAACACTTGGCTGGGAAAAACTGGTGTAGATCCACTGAAAGCAATAGAGCTACATGGTTTACATCATCTAAGAATCCGGCCCCGCTCTGCTTCATTGGCCTGGTCTATGTTATAGTGTTAGGTTGACATAAGGCAGCTTAGTTCAACCTAATTATGTCAGTGTACAGTCTTGTCCCATTGATGTACGTGCCCTACTACACCAACATAATAACTCCACCTTCATGAGAGACATAGAGCTTATGTCGGTGTAGTTTGGGCAATACAGTGTCTTTCTAGACTCTGTATTAATTACATTGGCTGCTGGCTGTCTTGTCAATGGAGCCCTGAAATTGAAAAGAAATCCAGGAAACGAGGGCCTGGCTGACCCCTGCTTTCAGCTGGGCTGTGCTCACCTGGCTCCCCGCTCAGGCAGGCAAGAAGCCCAGATGGCTGCCCCTCACTCCTGGCTGGAAGCAGGAAGCCAAGAGCCTGGAGGGCAGCTGGGCTCCTGGCGGGGAGCTGCATGGAGCTGAGAGTCCTGCCTCTCAGCCCCTAACGCTGCCCTCTTCAGTCGGTGAAAGTGCTTCTAGTGAGGATGTGCACCACAGACAGAGGGAGGGTCGTGTGGACATCAGCCACCTCAGTAATTACTGCGATGGCTGTAAGCTGACCTAATGTAGGTTGACTTAAGTCTGTAGTGTAGACATGCCCATACATCACAATTATCAGGAGCATTTAAAGCCAATGTACCAAAACCACATTTTAGTAGTCAGTGATCCTAATATTTTAGATGGTTTCTGTGCAGAAGGCCTATTATGATTGACATGTTAAAGGTTCTACATTTTAATTTAGCAGTGCAACTTTTTTCACAACAAATATGCCCGTTGTAATTAAATTAACCTACTACTCTGTATATGTCAAAACATTGATGTAAAACATGTCGTCAACAAAATCTTCCAAGACTTAAAGATACTGTAGATTCCTGGAACAAATTTAACCCCCTCTGCCTCAGAACAGACAAACAAAACCTATAGCTATTTTGGGGCACATTTTTAAATTAAAGACCTAATTCAGAACAGCAATAACAAATCCATCTGGCTTCTATACAACCCCTTGAAAAAATGGGTTCCATACAAAAAAATGCAGTTCAAGCGTCAGACAGCTCTGATCCTTATTTTAAATTTTAATAGTCAGCTATTTATTGAAATACAGTATTCTCAGAGCTCTGCTTAGAGAAAAAAAAATGACCTTCTGAATATATTGACTGCACAGTAGATGGACCTGTTAAGAAAAAAAGTGCAAGGAAAATACACATCAAACCCAGAACGCCCTGGTGTGAAGGTGGCATCTGCTCGGGGAGATAAAAGTGTGAAAATGCTTTGTCATGTGTAAATATTTTCTCAATAATCAGGTTGCACAGCCATTGGAAGTTCCTCTGGCCCCAGTGGGAGAGACATTCTTCCCGATTGTTATCTGGGCACTTAGGAACAGGGGAACGTCTGCCTTCCCCTGGTCTGCCCCACCACTGGTTATCAGTGAGGTTACTTCATCTACTCTCCAGCACCTTTCAACCCAATTATTACTTTTTAGTGAAGCAAAAGAAGTAATTCCTCTGATCCATTTCGCTCCACTTTATAAATTATATAAAGCTAAAAGGGACCACTTTGCTCATCTAATCAGACCTCCAGTAACACCGGCCATAGGACTTCCTGGATTAATTCGTTTTAGAACAAACATACAGTTTTCATGTCAGATTTTCCAGCATTGGAGAGTCCAGCAGAACCCTTGGTTAGTTACTCCAGTGGTTAATTTCCCTCACTCTTCAACTCCCATACTCCCAAATCCTAGTTGCTTCAAGTCATATATCATGGAAATGTGATTCCTGAGTTAGGATATTCAGGGATGCATAGAACAAGATTAACTTGATTGTCATATGGCAGTGAGGGTTGAGGAGTATGAGATTCCCAAGCTTGAGAGACTGAGAGTGGCATGACACGGCCCTTTCTAAAGATTGAGTGAGGAGCCTTTGCAGAAATCTAGTTGGGAATACGTCCAGCTCCACAACTGTGGCAATGAGTTCCCCAACTGCCATAAAGGGCTTGCTGTTAGGGTCACAGAAAATAGGTATTAAACTGAAGGAGCCTCTCTGGAGTTACTTTGTTGTCCCTCCGTAGCCTGGGTCAAATGAGGATTTATCTGCCCATTTTCACATGCGAAGAGCATCAGTGCTTAGCTGAGATCATCAGCATGAATGGAGGGGAAAGGGTTTTCTCTTAAAACTCTTTGGCAGGGAAGGCTGGACAGGGGTGAAGAATGGGTGGAGCCTTCGCTCTGTCCAACCATCATACTGGCCAGTGGGCTTGCAATTAAAAATGCTTTACCTCCTGCCTATTTGTTTCTGTATTGAGACTCATGGCTGCCATGATGAGTTGGATAGGAGAGAGAGTCTGAGATAACAGGCACCTATTCTACTGATGGCTTTGTAAATCATGACTAAAACACTGTAGTGTGACCAGGGAGCTACCGAGATCCTGGAGCACTGGCAGGCTATGTTCTCCATCATGCAAGCACTAGAAAAATTATCCCTTGCTAGGTAAATTCTAGCCCTAAGATTTCAGATTTTGGTTGTTTCCATGCTGAAAGTTTATAAATAGCAGCAGTCCTCAGTAGTCTATGGACTTGTTATTTCACAGATATATCAACATCTCCATAGTTAATATTTCCCAAAGTTTATTCATCCAGTCCTTTATCCTTGGTGTCCTTGTCACTGCTCAAGTACATCTTGCTGTTACTGATAGGTATGTGATTAATTTAGTCTTTTAACTCAAACATCTCTATCATTGGCAAACCCAATAGCTATTCCTCTGGGCTCAGTGCTTGGTTCTTTCAGGAATGATTTGTATTTCTGTTTCCCAAATTGCTTAATCTCTGGGCATTCCCATCATATGTGCATACAATAGCCTGTCATGCTGCAGTTTCTCCAACAGTGAATCAAACACATGCCCTATCTTCTTTTTTTTTAAGATGACAGCTTGAAATATCTCTGCATTTGGATCATTGCTCACTTTAAAGACATAATTATTAAACCTCCTTTCTCTTTCTCAGCAAAATTCAGTCAGATATGTATGTAGAAGAAAATAAGTCAGTTTATTATTCTATGGAAAATCAATATTATGAATGAACAGAATGCATAATATTAACTCAACATTTTGCCATTACAAGTTTTACCCTTATTCACATTTTAGCCTTTGCACAATGCAGTCGCACTTGATATGACCTGCATGGAGAAAGAATCAGGCAGGCCAGAGAGGAAAAGTTGCACTACTCAAAGTGGGATTTGATGAGGAAGGCTTGAAACCAGAATTTTAGCCATGGAGATAGAAATGAAAGGGCAGATCACTGACATGCCGAGGTGGCAAGATTTATCATGGCTTGTGTGTATGCGGCAAAGAAAAGGGAGGAGTACCCCAAAGTATGGAATTGAATGATGGGGATGGAAATAGTGTTTTATATATATATTAGATCATATAGTTTGAAGAACTGAAAAACTTATTTGCAGACCCTCCTGTGAGATTGGGAAGAGGTACTAATATTAATAATTGTCAAGTTCATGCTTCATTAATGTCGATTTTCCAAGCCTTATTATACTTTATTACTTTTGGCTTAAATTATGGACCCATGTTGCTCCCCTTCATTAAAAAGAGAAAAAAAAACCCATAAGGTGAAAAGTCACTTCAAGAAATATGCTAAAAAAATAATCTGAAAATGTAGCAACACTATGAGATTTTTGTCTATGTAAAAAGTGATGGATTTTTCCCTCGCTGAGTGTGTAGGTGTGTAAACTTCTAGGCAATTAAACAGTGGGTGTAAAATAAGTGAATGGGCAATGAAACATCTGCATGCATGTCTCTGAGAAATCAACACACAGCTGATCGCTTATAGCCACAGCAGTCAGATTATGAAACTTTAATGGGAACAAATGCATAGTATTTCAGTTTTATATGTTTCAATTGAAAGACAATGGATTGGATTTTCAGTGGTGAACAGGTAATGTTGTACACAGTGGATGAAAAAGAACGTAGAGATTCCCCTGATCCAGGAGCCAGTTTTGCATCAGCTAAGGGTTTAAGGAAGGACGGTGACAAAGGAATCACTACAGCAATGTGTTAGGGGCTTATTCCTTCAGCCGCTTACTTTCCTGGTCCTTCTCACATGAACAGAGAGCAACACTACCCGAAGTCCAAAGGTGCAAACAATTCAATGTTTATTGGGGTGAACTTCCAGCAAGCATGATTCCAGTTTCCTTCCTTAGTGTCCCCCTTCCCAGCTCTGACACCACAGAGCCTTACCTGTGTCCATGTTCCCATTCCCCTCCTTAGCAAAACATGATTCCAATTTCACGTTCCCATTTCCCCCTTACTTCCTGATTGACTACAGACTATATAGTAAAACTTGAGTTCTGCTTAGCTATACATTAACCAATTGTTTTACTGAAATTTAACTAACCAATCCTAACATATTGTAACATGATTATTTAACCAATTATATCCCACCACCTTAATTAGCTTACACCCAGCAAAATTAACTATACAGCAGACAGAAACAATCACAGAACCAGACAGAGATTATACACACAAACAATAGGGAAATGGGGACTACAATGATAGAACAACACAGAAATGAGGATTTCACAACTACATCTATAAAGACATAAGGGTTTCCCAGCTGTGGCTATTGATAAGTGAGTTCATGCCAGACAGGATGCTATCAAACTAAGTTTCCTTTTACATTTTCTAGGCACTTCCCTTTCTCTGGAGGCGATAGGCATTATCAGGACAGAACTGTATTCCTAACAGCCCAATTGCACCTTATTTCAATATGACTAGTTTGGAATGTGAGGAGGTGACCGGTCGCTTCCCAGTTTATGGCTGCCTCTGCTGGGGACAAAGGCCTTAGCCTAAGAACAGGGCCTCAGACTGTCATAGTAAGAGAAGGCCCTTACACTGGCAGACAGTGATTTTGATTCTTTCTTTTATACCTCTATAACTAGCTAAGTGATAAGAATACACCTAAATTCTTAGAGTATAGGCCTTTACAGACAGGCCTGAATATCTATATCCTAACACAATGCTTCACCACTCCCAGGGATAGTCCTCTACTAGCTGGATTTGATAAGTTTAAGTCTGCATTGCATTGGAACAAATAAAATTTAGCAGATGAGAATGATCTCCAACGCCTCCAGAAATATAGTTTCTCCTCATGCCATGCGTGGACATTGGTTCAGTAGTAACTCAGGACGTGTCTACACTGCACGTCACTGGCAGCAGAGTGTGGGGTATGTGTCACATGCTGCAGTGAAAAGCAAGCTGTGTCCATGCTGTGGTGTGTCCTTACATCTATCAGTGAAAGGCTCTGGCAGGGAGGAGGCAGAGGGGAAAAGGCTTCAGCAGCTCCCTGCTGCCGGATCTTTTCGTTGTGGTGAGGAAATGTTGTGACAGGGCGGAGGCAGCCTTTCCACCGTGACTCCTCCCTGCCACAGCCTTTCCCCACTGTTGAAGTCTTTCCACACAGCAGGGAAAGGCTCCAGCAGGCGAAAGAGAGCGGGACACTACACTGCTAGAAATCGCAAGTGTAGCTGGAGAGGCACGGGGGGTAGAGAGCGGTGTAGGGTATGTACTCGGGCACATATGCACACCCTTGTGGCGTGTCTTTACTCACTTAAGCTGTGCCTCAGAATCTACACTGCTATTTATACCTGTGCAAGGGGTATCTACCTACATATGTAGTCTACATGTGCCCCAAAGTAGTTCACGGTGTATATGTACCCTCAGAGGGAAAAGTACCACCTACCAACTCACCAACTTTCCTTCCTGAAGCAAGACAATAAGGTGCATGATGTGGCAATCATTTATTATGCTTCTTTGGACTTCATCAGAAATGTAACTACACTCTCTATATTGTGGACTCACCAATCTACCTCTCAATTCCAGACCTAATTCCTTCTACCCAAACTAAAATCTTGGCCTGTCTCTCTGCCATCTCCTCATGGATGTCTAGTCATCAATTCAGAATCAACATCTTAATCTCTCAATCTTGCAAGTTCTTTCTGCACAACATCTCTTGGGCTACATCTACAAGCTGGAGGTGTTATTCCCTTCTGAGTGTACATATACTCATGCTAGCTGTCACTAATCTAGTGTGAGTATAACCAGCCACAGTAGCACACACAGAGGCAGAAGAGGCATGACTGAGCCGTACCAAGTAGAAACCCAACTGAAAGTGATAAATATGTACTCAGCAGGACTCAGCCATGCCTCTGCTACAGCTACCATGCTATAGCAGCTACTTTATTATTGTATGTATTGTATTATTATTGTTATTTATATTTGTGCTAGCACAATGAGAGCTGGCACAAGTACATGGACCCGAGCTGGGGAATCACACCCCTAATTCATAATGTAGAGGTAGCCTGAGGAACACACTTTCCTGTCCGTTCAGAGAACACAAACTCTCATTCAGGCTCCAATCATCTTTCATCTTGATTACTGCCTTGACCAAAGCAAACTTTCCCTGAACATATCCAGTCTGCAAAGATAATTTTCCCAGTCCATCACATTGACCATGCCACTCCTTTATTTGCATCCATGCATTGGCTCCCCCTTCTTTATTGCTTCAAACATAAACTGCTTGTCTTTATTTTCATGGCCTTTTATGCCTATCCCCACCCTACCTATCATCTCTCATTCGCTATTGAGATATCAGTTCCCACTTTCAGCCCATGATGCCCACCTCTGTCACCCACTTACTAAATTTTTAACAACCTTTGTGTTTGCAGATGACAGAACATGGAGTAATGGTCTCAAGTTGCAATGAGGGAGATTTAGGTTGGATATTAGGAAAAACTTTTTCACTAGGAGGGTGGTAAAAACTGGAATGCGTTACCTAGGGAGGTAGTGGAATCTCCTTCCTTAGAAGTTTTTAAGGTCAGGCTTGACAAAGCCCTGGCTGGGATGATTTAATTGGGGATCGGTCCTGCTTTGAGCAGGGGGTTGGACTAGATGACCTCCTGAGGACCCTTCCAACCCTGATATTCTGTGATTATATGATTCTCCTATGCTGCCCCTTGAACTAGGAGTTCACTGTAAATAGCCATAAACTAATGACATACCTCCTTCAAAACCCTCCTCAAAATTGTCCTTTCCAGAAAAAAAACCTTGACAACAGTTAAGCCACTGGTGTGCTGAGACCACTGCTTATCACACTGACTAATATTGTCTCATTATTTCCTTACAATCCCTCAGCTGTCAGTCCATATGCATGTTTTGTCTCTTGTCTCATACTTCAATTGTAAGCTCTTTTGGGCTGGGGCTGTCTCTTTTTTCACAATGGGGTCGTACTCCATGACTAGGGCTCATAGGTGCTACAGTAATGCACATAATAATGATAATAAAATAAATCTTCTAAACATGTCCATCCTTGATGTATCGTGACTACTCTTATCACAGCTTGTGGTTATATTTTCATAAGTGACTGTACAAATGTTACAAGTCGGTTCCATGTGTATTGTCTCTCAATTACTTTACATTGGATGTTCTCAATTTACAAGTAAAAAATAATACTTTTCTGACTTCCAGCCTTGCAAATTCAATCTGGGATCTTAAAGCCAAATGGTGCCATAAATAAGGATTGTGCAAACAGAACTTTGTTAGCAGTATGTTAATGTGTAAGACATAAAAGAATCCAGTTCACTCCCTCACAACTTTATAGGCACTGCAGTGCTAATATCATTAAAACATAAACAACACATAATAAAATGTAATAAAAACTTATTTTTAATCACTAAACTTCACTCTGAATACACCCAGGTGTCATGTCTTTAGAGTAAAAAGATAGTGGCTTACAGTCACTTACCAAACCATAAAGCACATTATAGACCTCTCTTTCGGGCTCTTTGGTTGATATCAAGTAACACCATTGTAGCCTGTGGAATACATTACAGATTTAATATGAACTAAGACCTAGTATCAAGCAGTAATACAAGGAGCCTACAGGCCCAAGCCTGTAAAATATTAGTGTAAGCAGTTAGCATAAGGAATTCAGGTCTATAAATCTTCATGTAATGCCGACAGACTCTGGTTTGTCAGTGAGCAGGATTGAACTGGGGAATCTCTGGAGCTTAGTGCATGAGCTTCTACCACATGAGCTAAAAGCCAACTGGCTGTTAGCTAAGGCTGTAGAGCAGACTCATTTAACTCTCTTTAAGGTGGTGTCAATGCCACTAGATGGGACAGAACACCACACCCAGAAGGTGTGTGGGTTACATTAGCATGAGTACATTGACCAGCAGTGACCCTGAGTCTCAAGGTATTATTTTGTTTATTTTGCAATATGTATTTTGCTGAGAGCTTTCATAAAATGCTGATAGGTTACCACAAGAAGTCAGCTGATGCCAGTTTGGCTATTTTGGCATTATACAGCATCTGTGTAACTGCAAGATTGCCATAGTAACCAATTGACATATATGCTAATAGGTTTGAGATAATTTAATATACTAACCTATAGGATAAGGACATCCCAACATTTTGAGAGTGAGGAAGCTAGCAAAGGGGGCAGAACACTTTTGTGAATATTAATTGCAGTCATCAAAGCCTATAATAGGCCCAAACACAACGTAGGACAAACCACTGGATTTGTTTAGTATTCCAGGGACAGAAAAGGAACCCCGTGGACCAGCACCTGCCTTCTCACCTCTAGGTCTCCACAGGAATTGTGCGAGTGTGCATATGATATGCTCCTGGATGTCAAATTAATATTGTAGTACTGCTACATTCTCATTTGGATTGGAACATTTGTGATTTTACTAACTGCTAATAAAGCTATTGAAATTTCAGAATATTTGTCCTAAGTGTGAGTGTTGCAACCATGCACATTGGGGTTCCCAACCAAACAGTAATTCTAATACTACTCTGCCTGATTCTGGGACTAGAACCTTTCAGACTCAGAAGTTTAATTTGTTAATTGGGGATTCTTTAGTAATGAATATAGCATACAATCAATATACTAGATCAGGTATTTAGTTGAACAGCTTGTGGAATTACCCACACAACCAGCTACCTTTATAATATTACAAAAGGCCCAAGCTTTTCAATAACTATTATTTGAAAGGGGAATTTCTGAATAGACAAGAAAGGGAAAAAATAGGTACTTCAACTCCAAATTTGCAAATTGTTACTGTATTGAAATATCCTCGATGCTTTTGGCACAACTCTAAGCCACCATCACACCTCCCCCAGTTTTCAGCACAGCCAGGTCTGAAATAACCCAGAGCATAACTCAAAGCAGCAGGAGCGACCACTATGTTGTGCTGGCTAGACTCATACCCCTAGGGACTGCTCTGCCAGCTGATGATTGGATGGAGCACTACGTAGTGTAGTCCATCCCTCTCACCCCATGCATGATCCTGACGTGTCCCTGACATACCTATAAACAGAGAGATAGGGATAGTGAAGAGCTGCTAAGGACTTTTGTCCAACAGAATTTTATATTTGTACATACATTATTTGCTGCTCCGTGGGCTCCTACAATTTTGTTTTCCCTCTGTCCCTTCTTGTTTTGTTAAGAAACATTACATTTTATGAACATTTCCATAAAATTTAGATCCCAGTGGTTTATTTTAAACACCCAAGAGATGTATTGTTTCAAGATGTTTCTTTTTCTATATACACAAATAGATGAATGAGCTACTGCACACCATATTTTTTTCATTGTCAATGGGTTATTTTGAATGCCATGTTATCTTTCCATTTATAATTTTCTCTGTCCCTTTGTTGTGATTTATAATAACCTACAAGTTGTGAATTAATGCTTTAGTTCTTCCTGTGTTTCTTACCATTGTTTCTATTGGGATCAGCTGTCGAATGAGTTTCTTAGTTATGTTTTTGTTTTTAACAAAGCCGTTCAATTGCTAGCACCAACAGAGTGCTTTGGGGGAAAGTTTATACATTAATCCGATTTCTTCTGTTCGTATTTGGTTCTTTTTTTATTGTGCCCCCAAGGTATCATCTGTTTCTCTGACCATATGTTAACTGCACTTGTATTTATTTATGTATGTTTGCACTTGGAATAAACTTTTTCAATAGTTTTATTATTGTTAGTGGAGATGAATGGTTGTTGCTTTAAATTTCCCTGCTAATTTGTTCCCCCATTTAAATGTTAGTTCTTTCAGATGTTGATTGTAAAACTCATTTTTTTTCTCCTGCCAAGAGATCAATGTTTAACCATGAAATGGTAACTGAATGTAATTTAAATACCTGCATTTACATCGTATTTACTTTGATTTTGCATCACTCACCTTACCAGTGCTCATATGATTTGGATAGGTAACTCTTTCTAATGTTGAGAACCCTCAACTTTCCTTAACCCAAAACTCTTTGGATGACCCCTGGCTCTGTTGAAATCAATAGTAAATCTCTTGTTCATTTATTTTCATCCTATCCCCCCGCCCCCCCCCCCCCCCCCACACACACACACACATAGAGCCTGATTCAAAGTCCATTGAAATCAACGGAAAGAGTACCATTTACTTCAGTGGGACACACAGTGTAATATTGTCTTTCAAATATTGTTTAATATTTCCCTTGGTATTACCCCAAGGAATGCATCTTACATGCAGATAGATACACACAAACTTTCATCCACAAGAATCCCAAAGGGCTCTGCAAAAGATTTTACCTTTCAGCCCTTACACACACACTAAGGGTTGTAGGATCTTGAACTTAATATGAGAACAGCCTATCAGTGAAACACAGCTACCTCTGGACAGTAATGCAGTAGGTCCTGAACAACTTATACTATCATTAGTGTTCGGGGAAAAAAAGAAAAAAATATATTTTAATGTAAATTGCAATAGGAACATTTCAGAAGGGAGAAGGTAAGTGTCCAAGATGGAATTTGGCCAGAAAATTGAAATGATCACTTCATCGCTTAGAAAAAGTGCCATGGGATTTTTAATGACCACAAGTTGTCAGGAGCTGGCTTTTTACATCTCTTCTGAAAGACTAAAGACAGCATAGACCTGTCAGTTTATTAATTTTGTAAATAACTACTCTTCCCACCAGATGTTTCTTTTTTGTTTTCTTTCTTGTTTTATATATGTGTTTTTTGAGAGGTTTGGATTAGTTGGTATGTGGATGGTTTTGGACACATCCTCATTTGCTGGGGAGTATTTGTACTCTGTGCTATTTCATTGCTGTTTGGAAATATTTAAATTTGCATTGACTTTTCCAGGCGTCTTCTATTATTAATAATGAGAATTATTGATTTTCTATTTTTGACATTTAATACTGAGGTGCATTCATATTTGTTTAGTTCTATCTTAATTTCACTCAATACATCATTAGAATTAGGTATTACATGAAAAAAAAAAACGTGTCTAATTGATGGTATCCTTTGATCTACATATTGAAGGAAGCCTTTGTGTTTAGACCACTCCTTCCCCACATAGAAAAAGGGTTTATCTGGTTTTTCAGTAGAATAACCCCTTCCTCATGTCCCCTGGGACCTGTAAATGGTGGGTAATGGGCAGACCGTGAGGTGGAACCTCTGCACTCAGTGGAATTTCCCATAGAAAGATAATATCAGCTAAGGTGTATTATGTTTTCATGACATGGAATCATAGAACCATAGGGTTAGGAGAGTCTGCAAGGATCATCTAGTCTAACCCCTGCCAAGATGTAGGATTTGTTGTGTCTAAACCATCCAGGACAGATAGGTATTCTTCTGCAACCTGGGGCCTGGATCACTTGCAGGTTTAAACTAGTGTAAATGGTGAATTCTCGATAACTTGAAGTCTTTAAAACATTATTTGAGGACTTCAGTTATTCAGCCAGAGGTTTGGGGTCTATTTCAGGAGTGGTTGGGTGAGATTCTGTCACCTATAATGTTCAGAAGATCACAGGGGTTCCAAAACTTGGTTTGCGGCTTGTTCAGGGTAAGCCCCTGGTAGGCCATGAGATGCTTTGTTTACCTGAGCATCCGCAGGTATGGCCGCTCGCAGCTCCCAGTGGCTGCGGTTAGCTGTTCCTGGCCAATGGAAGCTGCGGGAAGCAGTGGCCTGTGATCACAATGGTCCCTTCTGACCTATCCAGCCTCTTTTTGAAAACCTCCAGTGAAGGAGCTTCCACAACCTCCCGAGGCAGTCTGTTCCATTGTCCTATTGTTCTTACATTAGGAAGTTTTTCCTGAGATTTAATCTAAATCAGCTACGGTGTGGTTTGAACCCATTGCTTCTTGTCCTGCCCTCTGTCAAGAGACAACAACTTTTCTCCCTCTTTTTTTATGGCAGTCTTTCAAGTATTTGAAGACTGCTACCATATACCCATTGTAGAAACAATGACCAACAATTTCAACACTGTAATGAATGAGGCAGCAATGTACATTCTTGAGAAACAGCATAAGAAGATATGAATATGAAATACTACAAATGTGTGACATTAGAAGAGAACTCAACAGAGACAGGAATAGCATTGAGGGAGCTGATAAATACAGAGTAATTGGCAGAAAGGTCAAGAAAGGAATGAAGGTGACAAAGGAGATATGGATTGAAGAGTGTATCAATAATAAAATTAGCAAACGAGCCTTCCATATTGTAAAAGATCTGACAAAGGAAAGATGGACCAAAGCTAATGCAATTCAAGACAAAGAAGAAACAGTCTTACAGAAGAAAAGGACATCATCAATAGGTGGACAAATGACTGCTTTGATCTATACAATAGCCAGACAAATGGAGATCCTAATGTCCTAGACAGCAGAGGAGGATTATTTTCCAATATTGCGTGAAGAAGTGGAGACAGCAGTGAAATCACTCAAGAACTAGAAAGGCTACAGGTATTGACAACATCCCAGCTGAACTGATGACATTTGGAGGAGAAATAGTAATAGAGGAACTCACCAAGATCTGCAACAAGATCTGGCAGACCAGTGAGTGGCCCTCAACATGGACACAGTCACTAATCATCACTCTGCCAAAGAAAGGAAACCTGCAATTGTGTCAAAATTAGCGGACTATAAACTTACTTAGCCATCCCAGCAAAGTGATGTTGAAAGTCATATTGAACAGATTGAAGCCACAAGCGGAGAATATCATCTCTGAAGAACAGCCTGGTTTTTGTGCTGGAAGAAGTACCACAGAACAGATTTTCAACCTTTGCGTTCTCTGTGAGAAGTACTTACTACACCAGCAGGACATCTACCACATCTTTGTTGACTTCAAGAAGGTGTTTGACAGAGTATGGCACAAAGCTCTCTGGGCAACCATGAAGAAGTACAATGTTGGTTGTAAGCTTATTCTTACCATTAAACAACCATATGCCAAGGCGAGAAGTGCAGTTCTCGTCAATGGCACAATAGGAGAGTGGTTTTGTACCATTGTTGGAGTCCGGCAAGGCTGCCTTCTTTCGTCCACACTGTTCAACATTTACTTGGAGCGCATAATGACTGATGCCTTCAAAGATCACCTATGCACAATCAGCACTGGGGGGATGGGGGGTGAACAATCTTAAATCTTTGGTTCGCTGATGGCATTGATGGCCTGGCAGATAGCGAAGATAAACTTGCCAACCTTGTGAAATGATTGGATGCAAAATATGGCATGGAAATCAGTGCAGACAAAATCAAGCTGATGACAAACAAACATGATGGAATCAGCTCATATATCACTGTCAGTGGATAAGAGCTGGAGACAGTGAAACAGTTCAAGTATTTGGGGGCAATCGTCATTGATGAAGGATCCTAGGCAGAAATTCTGGCAAGAACTGTGCAAACAATAGCAACAGTGGCAAAGCTAAAGCCAATTTGGAGAAATAAGAACATCTCTTTGGAATCCAAACTGAAACTGCTGCATGCACTGATTAGCTCCATTTTTCTGTACGCATGCGAGACGTGGACTCTTATGGCAGAACTTGAATGGAAAATACAGGTAGTAGAGATTAGATACTTCCATAAAATCCTGGACTTCTACTTTGACCATGTCCCTAATGAAGAGGTCTGCAACATCATCTCCCAATGCACTGTGTCATCTGAAGACCTCCTGACAACCGTGAAGAAGTGCAAGCTGAAGTGGTATGGCCATGTAACAAGATCATCAGGCCTATCCAAGATAATCCTCCAAGGGACAGTACAGGGGAAGAGAAGAAGAGGTAGACAGCAGAAGAAATGGATTGATAACATAAAGGAGTGGACAGGACTTTGCGGAGACTCAAGCACTGACACACAGTCATCAGGGGTGCAGACAATTGGTTGATTGCTTATAAATGATGGTGCCCCAATGACCAATGAAGTTATGGGAGTGATTATGATGGTGATCATATGTGCCCCCACCCCAATCTCCTCTTTGCCAAACTAAACATACCCAATTCCTTCAGCATTTGCTCATATGGCTTATATTGCATCCCTTTGATTATCTTTGTTGCTCACTTTTGGATCCTTTCCAGTTTTTCTACATCCTTTCTTTACATTGGTGACCAAAATTAGACACAGTACTCCAGCTGAGGCTAATCAATGCTGAGTAGAGTGGTACTGTTATCTCCCATGACTTGCATGCTATGCCCCTGTTAATGCCACCTAAAATTGCTTTGATTTTTTTTTTTTGCAACAGCACTGGATTGTTGACTCAATTACCATCAAACTCCACCGCAACACCCAGATCCTTCTTAGTAGTTCTTCTGCTAAGTCAATTATCCCCTATTCTGTATTTGTGCAGTTGTTTTTCTTCCCTAAGTATAGCACCTTACATTTTGTCTTTGTTAAATTTTAATGTTCTTGTCCATAGCCCAGTTCTCCAATTTATCAAAATCCCTTTGAATTTTAGCTTTATCCTCCCAAGTGTTGGCAACCCCCCTAGCTTTGTGTCACCAGTTCATCTTATCAGTGCATCTATTGCTATATCCAAGTCATTAATAAAGAAGTTAAACAAAAATGGACCCGGAACAGATCCCTTTGGAACCCCACTTGAGACTTCCTTCCAATCTGACACCATTCCATTAATAGTTACTCTTTGTTTGCAGTTGTTTATCTGCATCCCCTTAATGGTAATTCTGCCAAGCCTGTATTTCTCCAGCTTACTCATCAGAATGTCCAGTGGGACTGTGCCAAATCCTTGCTGAAGTTCAGGTATATTATGTCCACTGCATTCCACCTATCCACCAAATCAGTTACCTGGTCAAAGAAGGAAGTCAAGCTGGTTCTGCATGATTTGTTCTTAGTAAATCCAGGCTGGCTGCTAGTGATTACCCCTTCATCCTCCTGCTATTCACAAACTGAATGTTTTACACGTGGCTCTAGTACAGAGGTGGGCAAATTACGGCCGGCGGGCCACATCTGGCCCGTGGGACCATCCTGCTGGGCCTTTGAGCTCCCAGCTGGGGAGTCTAGCCCCCAAGCCCCTCCCCTGATGTCCTCCCTCCCCCGCAGTCTCAGCTTGCCGTGCCGCCAGCACTCTGGGCAGTGGGTCTGTGAGCTCCTGCTGGGCAGTGCGGCAGGTGTGGCTGGCTCCATCTGGGCAGCACGGCTGCCAGTCCTGCTGCTCTGAGCAGTGTGGTAAGGGGGTGAGGACTGGGGGCGGGGGTTGGATAAGGGGCAGGAGTCCAGGGGGCAGTCAGGGGACAGGGAGCAGGGGGCAGTTGGATGCGGTGCTGGTTCGGGGGGGCAGTCAAGGGATGGGGAGTAGAGGGGTTGGATAGGTGTGGGAGTCCTAGGTGGCCTGTCAGGGGGTGGGGGTATGGATAGGGGATGGGGCAGTCAGGGGACAGGGAGCAGGGGGGTTGGCTAGGGGGTGGGGTCCTGGGGGGGCAGTTAGGGGTGGGGGGTCCTGGGAGGGGGTGGTCAGGGGACAAGGAGCGGGGAGGTTGGATGGGTTGGGGGTATTGAGGGGGGCAGTCAGGGGGTGGGAAGTAGGAGGGGTCAAATAGGGGGCAGGGGCCAGGCTGTCTGGGGAGACACAGCCTTTCCTACCCAGGCCTCCATGCAGTTTCGGAACCCTGATGTGGCCCTCAGGCCAAAAAGTTTGCCCATCCCTGCTCTAGTAGTTTCCCAGGTATCAAGGTCAGCCTGGCTGGTCCGTAGTTCCTTTACTCTTTCTTTTTCCCCCTTTAAAAGTTGGGCACTGTCATGCTATCTGGAATGGCTCAAAACTGGGAGTACCAATCTTAGGTCAACCTGTGAGAAAACAGGGCAGATACCCCAAATTGGTGGTATATTCTATAACTAGAATTCTCGAAGCCAGAACAAATGTGAACTCCTGGATCATTAAATTAGTCTTACCATGGAGTCACAAACAGTCCCCTTAGGCTCTCCAGCCACTCTTGCCACCCAGACAAACTGGACTTTATAATAATGGTCACGTAAAGCAAAAATCACACCACTTCATGTTACTTCTAACCCCAAAGAGTCAGTCATTTACCCCTAGGTCACTTGGTCCTCTTGATCTTACCAAAGTCAACGCAGGTAGCCAATTCTCTAGTAAACTAACTAAAGGTTTATTAGCTAAGAAAAGAAAATTAGAGTGATTGAGAGGTTAATGCAGGTAAAATATATTAACATGTTAGTCAAAGTTTATAAATCCAAAATGATAGCTGATATGGAGCAATCTGCCACTTTCTCAAAAAAATCTTTCAGAGTTACCCAGAATAACTCTGGAGATCTCTGACCACTTGCTCAGTATTTCCACCCAATTGGAATCCGGACAGTCCAGAGATGAAGGACCTTTCCTTTAATCCATCTTTTATATCTCCTTTAAACAGAAAGTTAGCTGACAGCTTCTGTACCCACATGAGCTTTCCTTTGGTGGCTGTGAGTAAGGAATGGAGATTGAGTCTGTGAATTCTCACTGTGAACTCAATGGCGCTTGCGTTGAAGTTAGTATCCTTCTTCATTTACTTTTCCAATGTTTCTTTGAGGAGGAAATTTAATGTAACAGCAAACTACAATCTTTCATTAGTTTTAATGAAGTTTACACATCAAAGATCTTATCTTAACAACAGCCACCCTTAAATCTTGGGTTAACTAATTACAGGATATATGCAATGTAATGCAGTAGCAATCAGTAGATATAGATAGGTGAAAACAATACCTGGTAACACACAAGTAATCTATGCATACAAATACACTTAGCATTTTGTTTTGTATTCACATGCAAGTGAATTGGTCTATGCAGATTGGTGCACTTAATATTTCTTTGATATTCACACACAAGCAAACTGGGCTATGGCTGTGATCTGAGCTGCCCTGTTAGCATCACAGGCACACTGTTAGCCTTCCTCCAGTCTTTCAGGACCTCTCCAGTCATCCATGAGTTTGCAAATATTATTGCCAGTGGCTCTGAGATTTCTTCAGCTAATTCCGTCAGCACCCTTGGGTGACTAGCCTCAGGCCCTGCTGACTTGAATTCATTCAAATCTGTCAGAAGATCACTGACATGTTCTTTACTTATCCTGATCTGCATCCCTCCCCCTTTATTGTCTATGGTAACTTTGCTAGTTGTCCAGTTACATGTTATTTTTTGTGAAAACACTGCTCTGCCTTCCTATCATCTTCCATTACCAGCTCACCTTCTCCATTGAGCAATGGACCCATACCATCCCTGATCTTTCTTTTTTGTCTGATATATTTGAAGAACCCATTCTTGTTTTCGCTAAAATTCCTTGCCAGCTGTAACTCAGTCTTTGCCTTAGCTTTCCTGATTTTACCCCTACAAACTTTTGCTATTCCCATGTATACTTCCTTGGTGACATGCCCCTTCTTCCATTTTCTGTATGTATCCCTTTTGGTTTTTAGATAGCTAAAAAGCTCTTTGTGCAGACATATTGGCCTCCTGTGGCTCTTTTTATCTTTCCTCTGCATCATTAAAGCTTGATGCTGAGTCTCTAGTATTTCATCTTTTAGGAATGGCCAGCCCCCTTCAACTCCTTTTCTTCCTACTTGGTCTTTCTATGGAACCTTGCTTACTATTTCTCTGAGTTGAAATCTTCCTTTCTGAAGTCCATTGTGCTTGTTTTGCTATTCTCATGTCATCATTTACTTAGGATCTTGAATCCTATCAGATCATGGTCACTTTCTCCCAATTTCCAACCACCTCCACATTCACAACTAATTCATCCCAGCTGGTCAAAACGAGATCCAAATTGGAGGACCCCTTAGTTGTTTCCTCAACTTTCAGCCCTCTGCACATGCTAATAATGTGCACAACATATCATGCTTTGCTGTAATAGTCTTAGAACAGATATCACAGAATCCTCCATTAATACAAGCTATTGTGTGTTAGCTAATCTTGTTACCTGCTTGTAGAATGTCTCATCCATTTCTTCTTTTGTAAGAGACCTCACCATAACATTGCTACTGTCCTTTTCCCTGGTTATTCTCACCCAGAGACTTTTAGTAGATCTGCCTCTCACTTCCTCTTGAACCTGGGAGCAAGTGTACACATTCTTGCCATACACCAAAATGCCTCCTCTTTTTTCCCCATACCTAGTCTTCTGGAACAAGCTATATCCCTCAATGCTGGTGCTCCAATCATGATAGTTGTCCCACCAAATCTCTGTCATGCCAATTCAGTCATAATTTTCTTTGTATACTATCACTTCCAGTTCATCCTACTTGTTTTCCATACTCTTTGCATTGGTATACAGACATCAAAAAATATTTTGCAGACTACCCTGTTGCTTTTCTTCTTGCCTCTTTAATGAGTTTGTGGTTTCTAGTTCCTTCTCCAGAATGTAGCCCCTTTCCTTTGTCTTCATTACTTGAGCCTAGGTGCACATTGGCTGGATTTTTGTCACCATTCCCCATAAAACTTTTTCTTTGGTGGGCCAGGTCCCCCTTTGTTCCAGGGTGGGCACCAGTGCTGCTTTGCTGCCAGGAAGTGGGAGTTGACCTGTTAAGGATCCACAAGGGGTTTAGGGCTAGACACTGCAGATTCTTCAAGAGAGCAGTAACTCAGTCCCACTGCCCCAGAGATAAGATGTTAGGAGGACCCCTGAGAGGTTATTTTCATGAAGATTTGCTCCCCCTCAGACTACTCCCAGGGGTTTTCCCACAGAAGGGTGGATTCAGATTCTATGTTGTTAAGGTAACATGGAGGCTGCAAAGTTAAAGTTTGCACCCAAATCAAATACAGAAGTCAAGGTTCCAGCTGCAGTTAACTCATGCTGTGTTTAATTTCCAGTTGAAGTTGACTGAAGTACTAGGTGAATTTTGTTCATTGCAATCTTGGGGAGGAAAGGAGGAAATGTTATCTGAGTAATTTGGATTGAAAGTTTAAGTTAATAAAAACATAGTTTTTGGCTATTTTTTTTTTCAAACCAGAAAGCCTAAATTTAGGCTTCTAAATGTAATTCAATTGGAATGGAAACTGGAAAGTGCCTGTGAAAATCAAAGGTGGGTGAGGTAATAGTTATGTGCCCATCAAAATCAAGTCATGTATGATTACAAGAACTAAGAGTGTATTTCTTTCTGATGGGTGTTTTTAATAGATGCAATTCAATAAGGTACTTAGACACAAGTTTATATTTAAATGGACTATATTTTTTTCTTGACTGTTCATTTTACATTTTGTCCAGCCAGGCAAAAACACTAAGCATTTAGAAATATAGGCATAGAGGCCACTCGAAGATTTGACGAGGCAAGTTGTGTGTCTGGGGAGGCAGATATCTGCACCAGACATGAGTCAGCTTCACTTAAAGTCAGTCAGCATCTGCTCCCGTACGAAACAATCTGTTCCTGTACTTTGCATATATATACTTGCTATTTATGCATCTGACCCCCTTGCCATCCTCTTGCTAACATTTCTTTCGAGACTTTGAGGAGTTTGTTTTTCCTCTGTGGTTGACAGTCATTTTCCTTTGCTTTTTCTTCTTTGTTGTTTTATATATGCTTTTCAAATGTTCCAGCTCTATCTCCAGTTGTTTTAGCATTTTTACTTCTTTGTGTCTTGATTTGAAGGTGCCATCTTCTCTGTTGAATGGTAGGTAACCCTAACTTTAAAAGAAAATCCCTATTGATATTTAATCTTTTTCCTCTCGATTGTTGCTATCAGTTCTTTCCTATTTTTAAATGTGAATGCTTGAAGATAAATAATTGAAAAGCTTGTGGATTTTTTTCACATCCTCTCAAGATGAAGCCCCGGTCTTTCTTCCTTTTATTTCCATTAGCCAATATTTGTCCATTTTATTAATGACTGACATTTTTATATAGCACGTTGTGTCCAAATGTGTGACCAATTTTGCAAGCTGAATACAGTTCACATATATTTATTATTATACATGTTATCTATTTTAAATAATGTCTTTATCAATCAGATACAACAGCTAAAACAATTTTGTGGCAACTGCACAATCTCTGAGGCTTCAAACAGTGCACAGCAACACTCTATATTGGATTAGATCCGAAAGAAGAACATACTTTATCTATCCAAACATCAGGATAATTAAAGCAGGATAATGTAATTGCTTAATTGTAATTGGGCCAGCAGAACCTTGTGAAAAGTACAGTGGAATTTTTTAATGACCCTTTTCCCCCCACAAGCTTGAGTATATGTTTCAACTGAAAGATGGCACTTCCAGCAGCAGAGTGTCCCCCTGGCATGATACTCGGGCACAAAAGACTGTCAACGTTTTCCCTGAGCAGTAAGGAGGTCTGTGGAGGTCTCCATCCTACCTGAGTAAAGACCTGGACCTTACTTAATTGAAGGGTTCTGATGAAATCACAGTACAAAGTGGTATTCCTGCAATCAAATGGGTGATTATGTTATATCTCTCACTCAGTGATGTAACATGGGGAAGGGCTATCAAAATAATCCCTTCTGGGACAAATTGTTCCCTGATTAATATGGAAGTGGA
The DNA here is from genome assembly GCF_965140295.1 of Lepidochelys olivacea. Taxonomy (NCBI): domain Eukaryota; kingdom Metazoa; phylum Chordata; order Testudines; family Cheloniidae; genus Lepidochelys; species Lepidochelys olivacea. The sequence goes on along the minus strand of NC_140411.1, from coordinate 67,058,212 downwards.
GGGCAAAATGGGACACAATAAACCCCCTTATGTCCCTATGCCAGCTACCACCATCATGAATAGCAGAATGATAGGAGAAGCATGTTTTTCTGAGTGGCTAAGCCTGCATATCTCACATAGGTGGGTGGGAGGGGCCTGGAATTCTATGGGGATTATCCAAAGCCCTGGCTGTGCACTCTCAGGGCATGTCTACATTACCTCCGGAGCGATCGATCCAGAGGGGGTCGATTTATCGCATCTAATGAAGATGCGATAAATCGACCGCTGAGCACTCTCCCATCGACTCCGGTACTCCCCCGGAGTGAGAAGTGTATGCAGAGTTGATGGGGGAGTGGCAGCAGTCGACTGTCACAGTGAAAACACCATGGTAAGTAGCTCTAAGTATGTCAACTTCAGCTATGCTATTTTCATAGCTCAAGTTGTGTAACTTAGACCGACTTAGCTCACCCCCTCCCCACCCTGCCCCCCCAGTGTAGGCCTGTCCTCAATATGCTGAAAAGCATAGCTTATCTGTGTGCTGGGTAATGTGCACAATTAACTCCTCCTCCAGAGCATAAGCTCCCTCTTCTGCTGCTCCAGGGGCAGCAGCAGCATGCTTTGCTCCGGGCTTTTGGCAAGTCAGGACTGAGCCCTCTAGTTGTAATTCTCTCTACCCCCTGCCCTATCTCTCATACAGTTTTCTGTTTAGAACTGGTCACATTTTTTCAAATGAAAAGTTTGCTGAATGAGAGGTGGCCTTTTTTTTCAAAAATGAAAAATAAAATGCAAAAACAAATTGAATATTTTTGTCATAATTTTCATTAAAATGTATTGAAAATTGCATGCATTTTAACTGAAAATGTTATCAGTGATGTTATCAAAATGATTATATAAAATTGTCACTGTTTTTCAGTAAATGAAAAGTCTCAATAACTGTTTCACTAATGGTTTCCGTAACATTTTCCCTAAGTATTTTGTGAAAAATTTGAAAAAGAACAAAAAGTGTCTGGTTTGAACCCTGAAAAGGGAAGCAATTTCACATTTTCCATTTTCCAGGGTAATTTCTTGCTTGCTTGCTTGCTTTTCAGCCATCTTTAGTTCTCTCGTTTTTTGTTGCTCCACTCTGGGGGCTAATTATGTGCTAAGAAGTCAAATGAATGTTCATAATTCTTCAGCCAATTTTAAGGTGTAACATCATCACTGCCCTGTTAGTTCTACTTCTAGCAATTGTGATAGGGTCAGGCCAGATGGATACAGGAGAGTAATAGAAGGCAGATATATTAGCCCCAGGTTAAATAGGTCCCTTTCCCCTGGGTAAGGTAACAGGGGAGGTTCCAGAACAATCAGGAACCTTCTGGAGACAATTACAACAGACAGGCTGATTAGAACACCTGCAGCCAATCAAGAAGCTGCTAGAATCAATTAATGCAGACTAATCAGGGCACCTGGGTTTAAAAAGGAGCTAACTTCAGTTTGTGGTGCGTGGGTAAGGAGCTGGGAGCAAGAGGCACTAGGAGCTGAGAGTGAGAATGCATACTGTTGGAGGACTGAGGAGTACAAGCATTATCAGACACCAAGAGGAAGGTCCTTTGGTGAGGATAAAGAAGGTGTTGGGAGGAGGCCAAGGGAAAGTAGCCCAGGGAGTTGTAGCTGTCGCACAGCTGTTCCAGGAGGCACTCTAGACAGCTGCATTCCACAGGGCCCTGGGCTGGAACCCGGAGTAGAGAGCAGGCCCGGGCTCCCCCCAAACCTCCCAACTCCTGGTCAGACACAGGAGGAGTTGACCTGGACTGTGGGTTCATAAAAATGGCCAAACTGAGGGATGCTGTGAAGCTCCAAGGTGAGCAAATCTGCCAATAAGTGCAAGACCCACCAAGGTAGAGAAGGAACTTTGTCACACAATATATCCAGTTATTACAACTGTTATTGTTGCATTGAGTTCATTTTCTTTTTGTTAACTCCAAAGCAGTTGTTGTTTATTTTATTTTTCCTTTAGAAACTAATGCAAAATTAATCCTTTATATTCAACATTGTTCTCAGACATAAATTAAAAATAGGCTTGTGATAACATAATAATACTGTTTTCCCATCAAACTGTTTTATTGTCCTTTCAGTCAACAAAACTTTAGTGCCATTTCCCGAGAGAAAGCCTTCAGCAAAGTAGAGACACTTCAGAGCCCACCTAGGTACAGAATACAAGAATTATAAAACTGTCATAAATGTCAGAATGTATTGTAATCAGCAGCACAGTTGCAGTGCCTGGAAACCAGCCATTTATTCTAAGGAGTTCTTTATGGTCTGGTAAATTGCATCACATTTAAAAAAATAGTAATGACATTTTTTACAAAATAATATTTTAATAAGCCAGGACACTGCCAGTTTTTTGACATTCTTTATCTTTGTCTTCCTCTTCACTTTCTTTCTTTCTCTCTGCCTTGGCTTTTCTCTCTTTTTCTCCCTTACACACACACACAGACACATAGTCTACCTCTCTTCATAGCAATACTCTCATTCTGATTTCATCTGTATCACTTTTTCACCAGTGTGACCCCATTAACCTCAGTGGAAATACCCTTGATATATGCCAGGGTACCTCCGATCAAACTAAATCCCAGTAAATTTAGAATTATTTATCTTGGACTGCATAATGTATGGAAATAACAGTTATATGCAAAGAGAAAAAGGGAACATAGAAGGAAGCAAAGTCAAACAACAGCAGAAAATCAATTTGTTTGTTTAAAAAAAAAACGAAGGAAAAAAGCAAAGCTAAAAATTTCATGAGTGCACTCAGGACAGATTAGGGGAAAAACGCTGAAATAATAATATTTAAATGTATCCATTAATCAGCATGTGGCCTGATACACATTACATGGGTAGTTATAAATAGGTAGCCACTTTAATAGACTTACCATTTTGTTACAGCCTACAGTTTTCTACTTCTCTCTCACACTTCCCACTTGAGTTCTTTCTTCCTTCTGTGCCTTAAACTCACATCCCATCTTTTCTGTTTCTTTTGATACTTTCTCTAGTCAAGTAATGGTGAGCACAGGTGATATATTATTTATTTATCGAGCAATGTGCACACTAGGAAGCAAATTAGTATTCCATCCTTATCACACACTGCTAGACGCTGCACGCCAATGGAACACATTACCACATTAGACCAGTTAAGAGGTTTTAAATTAGATTTGTGACTTGAAAGTTTGAATAAGAAAACTAATAGAACACAAAATGAAGCAGAGGGAAAATTAGATTAATTATCTTCAGCATTCAGAGTGAACTGTTGCCATGTTGTGGAATGCTATTTCTGTACTGCAAACATGCCTTACATTTTGCCCACTTTAAGCTACTTGAATGGTTGTGAAAACACATACACATATTGACAACTAGCCTCAAATACTTTCTCAATTAAAAATAATTTTATTTTGTTTAAATGTGCTACTAGGCCTCACCCCCAGTTGTTTTTCTTTACTGGTCTGAAGAGATAGAAGGAAGAATAGCAAACAGCACAGGGACTGCACAAATTGATCCTGGAAATACAAATTTGAATCTTAATGCAGAATTACAGGAAAATTCAATGTGATTTTTCAAAGGAATACTGTAGGTTATATATGTTATAAAATGAGGCAAAATTTTGACTTCTGTGAATACACTAATGCAGCTTCCTTTGCATAAGACTCTAAATATTAAATGGAAAAACCAGCATTTTCTCCCATCGTTCCCATTCCTGCCCCTCCCTCTCCCCCCTGAAAGATTCTATCTCCCACTCAGCCAGAGAAAATGGCAAAGAATAACAGAAGTAGCAGCCAAATTGCACATCTACTATTCTGTTTTATCATCACAGCAACAAAATTTAAGCTTTCTTTTTCCATTTCTAAACCTATTTCCCAGTGATTTAGGTAATCCAGGTTGAGACAATTCACCTGCAAATAGGATTCAGTTTGGTACCCTAAATTTTTATATCATGAGTGGTTTTTACTGGTCTCAGTCTTCTCTAATAGTGAGACCACTGATATTTAACACAAGCAATTTATGCTGGTACTTCAAAAAGTGCTTGAGCAAACTCTGGCCTGTTCCAAGCAGATTACAACATGCGTTAATTCTCTTGTGCAATACATCATCCTTTTCTCTTTTTTTTCACATTTTTGCTTTAATAATATCAGTCTACATTTGTTGTAAAATATTATTTCCATATCACTCCTTTTTTCTACACTTTTGGGGCAGAAAAATGTTCAAGGGCTGGCATCTCAGAATGGTGGAGTAATACCAATGATAATGTTGTAGTTGTTTGGTTTGATTGTTTGTTAATAGTGAGAATTAATTGCCTACTGAACTAAAAACTGATGGTTGTCTAGGTGGAAGAGATCCTGATTTAATTTAATTTCCTATATATGAACAGATTATTGTTCCAACCAGTAAAGGATAATATACCTGATGCTTTAAAAATCCAATTTCTCAAAACTGAAAATATTTTTGTGAAAAATGTTGTGAAAGGAAATATTTAAACATAAAAATGTGAATGACTGATAATTGTTTAAGAATACTCTATTAGCTATCCAAAAAATGCATTCCTCAGTCACAAAAAAGAGGGGCAGGCTGCAAAATACCCTGGGTAAGAGGAGAGATAAAGATAGAAATAAAAAAATAAAATAAGCTCCAACATATAAAGATGGAAAATGAAGAAGATGGTAGCAATAAGTACAAACTGACAGTTAGGAGATGCAGACAATTGATAAAGGAAGCTAAGGATACCAGTGAAAAATCTAAGGCCGGTCGGTTTAAGTATGATAAGGGGGAATTATTGAAATATATCAGGAACAAACAAAAACCTATCATCAGTGTTCTAGATCTAATACTAAACAAGGATAGTAAAATTATTATTCATGATGTAGAAAAGGCAGAAGTCTTTAATAAAAGTTTCTGTTTTGCATTCACAAAGAAGCAGGATGATATATTCACATCTTACAGTGATAAGGACATATTTTCTATTCTAGCTGTAAGTCATAGAATCATAGAATATCAGGGTTGGAAGGGACCCCAGAAGGTCATCTAGTCCAACCCCCTGCTCAAAGCAGGACCAATTCCCAGTTAAATCATCCCAGCCAGGGCTTTGTCAAGCCTGACCTTAAAAACCTCTAAGGAAGGAGATTCTACCACCTCCCTAGGTAACGCATTCCAGTGTTTCACCACCCTCTTAGTGAAAAAGTTTTTCCTAATATCCAATCTAAACCTCCCCCACTGCAACTTGAGTCGGAGAATGTTAAATAGCAATTATTAAAGTAAAACATTTGTAAATCTGCAGAACCAGAAATTTGTCCCAAGAGTATGAAAAGAATTGGCTGAGAAGCTACCTGAAACATTATTGTTGATTTTTAACAGGTCCTGGAACAAGAGGATTGGAGAAAAAGCCAATGGTGTGCTGCTATTTAAAAAGAATACATACAATGAAATTATATGATGGTTAGCCTGATAGTAATTTTGGGCAAAAACATGAAAGACTGATATGTGATGCAATCAATACATAATTAACAGATGGCAGCATAATTAATGCCAATCAATATGGGTTTTTTTTAAGGAAAATAGGTGTGAGAAAGGGATTATGAGATCACAAGTTTGCCTGATGAAGGCATCACAGATCCTAGTGAATACCCTTACTGGATCATCCACTCAGACTGCTGTGGAAGGATTAAAAGCCTCTATGCTCTGAATTTCTGAGATGTTTCAAGCTCCTGGAGCCTTAATGGAATCCAGCTAGGACCCCAATCTCAGCATTCCTAGGCACCTGTATTTCTTCTCTATGATTAAGCAAAGAAAACCACTCTGGATCCTCAGCTATCACCGCTCTTGGATGGATACCCGAATCTCTCTCCCTTCTTACCAGGATTTTTCCAAGATGGACAGTTCCCTGCTTGCACTGTGTTATTCCCAGCCAGCCAGACTGGCTACAGGCCAGCATCTTCACTTTGGTTTCTCCGCAAAAGCTATGAATAATGTAAGTGACCCCAGTTATAAGTTACCACAAATCTTTTTTCTAGGCAGGCACATTTATTCTTAAAGTGAAAGCATTACAGAGAAAACATAAAAAACTCCAAACAATAAAATGTCCTATATGCATGCTCAAAGCTTATCAGAGGTCACTCACCATTCTTATGAGGTCTCTGTGGGCCAAAATCCTTCCAACCCTTCTCAGGCAGGATTGGGGGTCCTTTGGACAGAAAGTCCTGTGTCCATTTGCAGGATCAGAAAAAAAAGCCCTGAGTCAGTTGCCACTCAGGTTATTTCACCAAAATGCCTTTCTTTGTCTGAAGAAAAGGAGTACTTGTGGCACCTTAGAGACTAACCGATTTATTTGAACATGAGCTTTCGTGAGCTCCAGCTCACTTCATCGGATGCATACTGTGGAAACTGCAGAAGACATTTGTCATAAATATAAAGGGAAGGGTAAACCCCTTTGAAATCCCTCCTGGCCAGGGGAAAGCTCCTCTCACCTGTAAAGGGTTAAGAAGCTAAAGGTAACCTCGCTGGCACCTGACCAAAATGACCAATGAGGAGAGAAGACACTTTCAAAAGCTGGGAGGAGGGAGAGAAACAAAGGGTCTGGGTCTGTCTGTAGTCGTCTTGGCCAGGGACAGAACAGGAATGGAGTCTTAGAACTTTTAGTAAGTAATCTAGCTAGGTATGTGTTAGATTATGATTTCTTTAAATGGCTGAGAAAAGAATTGTGCTGAATAGAATAACTATTTCTGTCTGTGTATCTTTTTTGTAACTTAAGGTTTTGCCTAGAGGGGTTCTCTATGTTTTTGAATCTAATTACCCTGTAAGATATCTACCATCCTGATTTTACAGGGGGGATTTCTTTATTTCTATTTACTTCTATTTTTTATTAAAAGTCCTCTTGTAAAACACTGAATGCTTTTTCATTGTTCTCAGATCCAAGGGTTTGGGTCTGTGGTCACCTATGCAAATTGGTGAGGCTTTTTATCCAACATTTCCCAGGAAAGGGGGGGTGCAAGTGTTAGGAGGATTGTTCATTGTTCTTAAGATCCAAGGGTCTGGGTCTGTAGTCACCTAGGCAAATTGGTGAGGCTTTTTACCAAACCTTGTCCAGGAAGTGGGGTGCAAGGTTTTGGGAAGTATTTTGGAGGGAAGGACGCGTCCAAACAGCTCTTCCCCAGTAACCAGTATTAGTTTGGTGGTGGTAGCGGCCATTCCAAGGATAACAGATGTAATATTTTGTACCTTGGGGAAGTTTTGACCTAAGCTGGTAAAGATAAGCTTAGGAGGTTTTCCATGCATGTCCCCACATCTGTACCCTAGAGTTCAGAGTGGGGGAGGAACCTTGACATGGTGGCACAGTGGTGGGATTAACCTGAAATCATTTTGAGATCCAGTTGAGATTTTTTGAACTAGAAATACAGATTTTAAAAAGGAATTTTTAGGAAGTCCAGAAAGCAGCTTTGAAACTGAAAGCAGCTTGGTTTCTCTCTGCTTTGTGGCCAAGCAGAGACAAAAGGAGATTATCTTGTGAATTGCAGGTTTTCTTTGCCTGGAGGCAGGGTACTTAACTCCTGCAGGGAAATTCACAGTCTTCCAACCCAGAGGTTTTTTTTTCTTTTCTTCCTAAAAGTAAATAGGGGGGGTGTGCTCTACCCATTTGCCTGGAGACAAAAGTGGCAGGGGTTTTTTTTAGGATTTTGATTTTTTTTTTTTGTTTTACAAGGAGCACAGGTTTGAAAAGAATTTTTTTTTTCTTTGGGCTGGGTAAGCAGGTTTCCAAGTAGTTGGAGGTTTTTTGCTTTAATTTGGGCCCAGAGCAGAGACAAGGGAATTGTCTTTTCCTGTAGGCTGACAATCACTATCAGAGAATAGGTATTCTATTCCAGCACAGCAAAATTTTACAGCCAAGTTTTGTTTGTTTATTTCTAAACCTCGGGTGTAAAGTTAGTTAAAAACAGAGAGGTTAGAATGACAAAATCCGCGGCTCGACTACAGCTGGAATTAGCCAAATTTCAGGCTGAGGAAAGACAAAGGGAACATGAAAGACAGATAGAACTCATGCAGCTGAAGAAGGAACAAGCAAGGGAGGCAGAACAACACCAAGAGGCTGCCCACAAGAGGGAAATGGAGGCAAGGAAGCAGGTGGAGGAGGAGAGGGAAAAAGAGAGGAAGCATGTGGAGGAGGAGAAGGAAAAAGAGAGGAAGCATGTGGAGGAGGAGAAGGAAAAAGAGAGGAAGCATGTGGAGGAGGAGAAGGAAAAAGAGAGGAAGCATGTGGAGGAGATGGAGAGGATAAAGGCCCAGCAGAATATACCAACAAACCCTAGCAATCCTTCTCCAGGTACCACTTCCTATCCCAGAAAGTTCCCCACCTACAAGGCAGGTGATGATACTGAGGCCTTCTTAGAAAACTTCGAAAGGGCCTGCCTTGGGTACAACATCTCTACTGACCAATACATGGTAGAGCTGAGGCCGCAGCTCAGTGGACCCTTAGCTGAGGTGGCAGCTGAAATGCCTAAAGAACACATGAACAAGTATGAACTGTTTAAATCCAAGGCGAGAGTCAGAATGGGGATAACACCCGAGCAGTCTCGTCGGAGGTTCAGAGCCCTAAGGTGGAAACCAGACATGTCATTTACCCGACATGCCTACCACATTGTAAAACATTGGGATGCCTGGATATCAGGAGCAAGTGTTGAATCTCCAGTAAATTTGCCCTTCCTAATGCAAATGGAACAATTCTTAGAGGGTGTTCCTGAGGAAATAGAAAGATACATCCTAGGTGGGAAACCCAAAATTGTAATTGAGGCAGGAGAGATTGGAGCCAGATGGGTGGAGGTGGCAGAGAAGAAGAAAACTGGTCGCAGTTGGAGCGGAGACCAGAAGGGACCACCCCAGACCACACCCTATTACCGGGGGCCGCCCAAAGCCCCACCTACCTCCCAAAGAACCCTCCAGACCCCTTATCGTCCCACCACCCCGTTCTCCAACAACCCTCCTCGCCCCAGTGACCCGTCAGCTGGACGATGTTTTAAATGTAACGAGCTGGGGCATGTAAAGGCCAACTGCCCCAAGAACCCCAACAGATTACAGTTCATTGCACCGGAATCACACCAGAGGTCCACAGGCCCAGATACCTCCCAGATACCCTTGGAGCGGAGGGAAACTGTGAGTGTGGGCGGGAAGAAGGCACCGCGTGGAGGGACACCGGAGTACAAGTGTCAGCTATCCATGCTTCCTTAGTGGACCCCAATTTAATCAACCCAGAGATCCAAGTGACGATTCAACCCTTCAAGTCCAACTCTTTCAATTTGCCTACAGCCAAGTTGCCTGTCCAGTACAAGGGCTGGTCAGGAATGTGGACTTTTGCAGTCTATGATGATTATCCCATCCCCATGCTGTTGAGGGAAGACTTGGCCAATCATGTGAAGCAGGCCAAGAGGGTGGGAATGGTCACCCGCAGCCAGGCTAAACAAGCCGTGAGGCCTAGCTCTGTTCCGGAAACTTCTATCAGGACCCAGTCAGAGGTGATGGACCTGGACCCCAGGCCAATGTCTGCAACAGCAGTAGTGGATCCAGTCCCAGAGACCCAGACGGAACCAGTCCCAGAACCGGAACCAGCCGAACAACCAACACCAGACCCCGTGTCAGCACTGAATCCAGTACTTGCAACCTCAACACCAGAGGGCCCCACCGAACCTGAACTGGCAGCAGCCGATAACCCTACACAAGAGCCTCAGCCGGAGCCTGAATCCCAACATAGTGCACCAGCGGAGAGCGGTTCACAGTCAACAGAAACAGCTCCATCCTCTATATCGCTTCCAGAGGGACCAAGCCTAGGTCCACAATCCAATGAGGAACTGATGTCTCCAGCATCAAGGGAACAGTTCCAGACCGAACAGGAAGCAGATGAAAGCCTCCAGAGAGCTTGGACGGCGGCACGGAGCAACCCACCGCCTCTCAGCTCTTCTAATCGATCCAGGTTTGTTGTAGAAAGAGGACTTTTATACAAGGAAACTCTTTCTGGTGGACACCAGGAAGACTGGCATCCTCAGAGACAGTTGGTAGTTCCAACTAAATACCGGGCCAAGCTCTTGAGCTTAGCCCATGATCACCCTAGTGGCCATGCTGGGGTGAACAGGACCAAAGACCGTTTGGGGGGATCATTCCACTGGGAGGGAATGGGCAAGGATGTTTCTACCTATGTCCAGTCTTGTGAGGTGTGCCAAAGAGTGGGAAAACCCCAAGACCAGGTCAAAGCCCCTCTCCAGCCACTCCCCATCATTGAAGTTCCATTTCAGCGAGTAGCTGTGGATATTCTGGGTCCTTTTCCGAAAAAGACACCCAGAGGAAAGCAGTACATACTGACTTTCATGGATTTTGCCACCCGATGGCCGGAAGCAGTAGCTCTAAGCAACACAAGGGCTAAAAGTGTGTGTCAGGCACTAGCAGACATTTTTGCCAGGGTAGGTTGGCCCTCCGACATCCTCACAGATGCAGGGACTAATTTCCTGGCAGGAACTATGAAAAACCTTTGGGAAGCTCATGGGGTAAATCACTTGGTTGCCACTCCTTACCACCATCAAACAAATGGCATGGTGGAGAAGTTTAATGGAACTTTGGGGGCCATGATACGTAAATTCGTAAATGAGCACTCCAATGATTGGGACCTAGTATTGCAGCAGTTGCTCTTTGCCTACAGAGCTGTACCACATCCCAGTTTAGGGTTTTCCCCATTTGAACTTGTATATGGCCGTGAGGTTAAGGGGCCATTGCAGTTGGTGAAGCAGCAATGGGAGGGATTTACACCTTCTCCAGGAACTAACATTCTGGACTTTGTAATCAACCTACAAAACACCCTCCGAACCTCTTTAGCCCTTGCTAGAGAAAACTTACAGGATGCTCAAAAAGAGCGAAAAGCCTGGTATGATAAACATGCCAGAGAGCGTTCCTTCAAAGTAGGGGACCAGGTCATGGTCTTAAAGGCGCTCCAGGCCCATAAAATGGAAGCATCGTGGGAAGGGCCATTCACGGTCCAGGAGCGCCTGGGAGCTGTTAATTATCTCATAGCATTCCCCACCTCCAACCGAAAGCCTAAGGTGTACCATATTAATTCTCTAAAGCCCTTTTATTCCAGAGAATTAAAGGTTTGTCAGTTTACAGCCCAGTGAGGAGACGACGCTGAGTGGCCTGAAGGTGTTTACTACGAAGGGAAATGTGCTGGTGGTGTGGAAGAGGTGAACCTCTCCATGACCCTTGGGCGTATGCAGCGACAGCAGATCCAGGAGCTGTGCACTAGCTACGCGCCAACGTTCTCAGCCACCCCAGGACTGACTGAACGGGCATACCACTCCATTGACACAGGTAATGCTCACCCAATTAGGGTCCACCCTTACCGGGTGTCTCCTCAAGCTAAAACTGCTATAGAACGGGAGATCCAGGATATGTTACAGATGGGTGTAATCCGCCCCTCTGAAAGTGCATGGGCATCTCCAGTGGTTCTAGTTCCCAAACCAGATGGGGAAATACGGTTTTGCGTGGACTACCGTAAGCTAAATGCTGTAACTCGCCCAGACAACTATCCCATGCCACACACAGATGAACTATTAGAGAAACTGGGACGGGCCCAGTTCATCTCTACCTTGGACTTAACCAAGGGGTACTGGCAGGTACCGCTAGATGAATCTGCCAAGGAAAGGTCAGCCTTCATCACACATCTCGAGCTGTATGAATTTAATGTACTCCCTTTCGGGCTGCGAAATGCACCCGCCACTTTCCAAAGACTTGTAGATGGTCTCCTAGCGGGATTAGGAGAATATGCAGTCGCCTACCTGTACGATGTGGCCATATTTTCGGATTCCTGGGCAGACCACCCGGAACATCTACAAAAAGTCCTTGAGCGCATAAGGGAGGCAGGACTAACTGTTAAGGCTAAGAAGTGTCAAATAGGCCTAAACAGAGTGACTTACCTTGGACACCAGGTGGGTCAAGGAACTATCAGCCCCCTACAGGCCAAAGTGGATGCTATCCAAAAGTGGCCTGTCCCAAAGTCAAAGAAACAGGTTCAATCCTTCTTAGGCTTGGCCGGTTATTACAGACGATTTGTACCGCACTACAGCCAAATCGCTGCCCCACTGACAGACCTAACCAAAAAGAAACAGCCAAATGCTGTTCAGTGGACCAGAAAGTGTCAGAAGGCCTTTAACAAGCTTAAAGCGACACTCATGTCTGACCCTGTACTAAGGGCCCCAGACTTTGACAAACCGTTCCTAGTAACCACAGATGCATCCAAGCGTGGTGTGGGAGCAGTTTTAATGCAGAAAGGACCTGATCAAGAATTCCACCCTGTAGTGTTTCTCAGCAAAAAACTGTCTGAGAGGGAAAGCAACTGGTCAGTCACTGAAAAAGAATGTTATGCCATTGTCTACGCTCTGGAAAAGCTACGCCCATATGATTGGGGACGGCGTTTCCACCTGCAAACCGACCATGCTGCACTAAAGTGGCTTCACACCGTCAAAGAAACTAACAAAAAACTTCTTCGGTGGAGTTTAGCTCTCCAAGATTTTGATTTCGACATCCAACACATCTCAGGAGCTTCTAACAAAGTGGCTGATGCACTCTCCCGTGAAAGTTTCCCAGAATCAACTGGTTAAAATCGTCCTGAGATGTGGAAAATATTGTTAGTCTTTATGTACTTGGTAGTATATTTAGAGATGCATGTGTCTTATTAACTCTGTTTTCCTAGAGCTCCAGGAAGAAATCCCAGCCAGTGTTTCACCCTAGCTGAGATTTGGGGGGCGTGTCATAAATATAAAGGGAAGGGTAAACCCCTTTGAAATCCCTCCTGGCCAGGGGAAAGCTCCTCTCACCTGTAAAGGGTCAAGAAGCTAAAGGTAACCTCGCTGGCACCTGACCAAAATGACCAATGAGGAGAGAAGATACTTTCAAAAGCTGGGAGGAGGGAGAGAAACAAAGGGTCTGGGTCTGTCTGTAGTCGTCTTGGCCAGGGACAGAACAGGAATGGAGTCTTAGAACTTTTAGTAAGTAATCTAGCTAGGTATGTGTTAGATTATGATTTCTTTAAATGGCTGAGAAAAGAATTGTGCTGAATAGAATAACTATTTCTGTCTATGTATCTTTTTTGTAACTTAACGTTTTGCCTAGAGGGGTTCTCTATGTTTTTGAATCTAATTACCCTGTAAGATATCTACCATCCTGATTTTACAGGGGGGATTTCTTTATTTCTATTTACTTCTATTTTTTATTAAAAGTCCTCTTGTAAAACACTGAATGCTTTTTCATTGTTCTCAGATCCAAGGGTTTGGGTCTGTGGTCACCTATGCAAATTGGTGAGGCTTTTTATCCAACATTTCCCAGGAAAGGGGGGGTGCAAGTGTTGGGAGGATTGTTCATTGTTCTTAAGATCCAAGGGTCTGGGTCTGTAGTCACCTAGGCAAATTGGTGAGGCTTTTTACCAAACCTTGTCCAAGAAGTGGGGTGCAAGGTTTTGGGAAGTATTTTGGGGGGAAGGACGCATCCAAACAGCTCTTCCCCAGTAACCAGTATTAGTTTGGTGGTGGTAGCGGCCAGTCCAAGGATAACGGATGTAATATTTTGTACCTTGGGGAAGTTTTGACCTAAGCTGGTAAAGATAAGCTTAGGAGGTTTTCCATGCAGGTCCCCACATCTGTACCCTAGAGTTCAGAGTGGGGGAGGAACCATGACAACATTATATACACAGAGACCATGAAACAATACCTCCTCCCACCTCTCCTGGTACCAGCAGGAGAGTGGGGTGGGAGGAGGTATTGTTTCATGGTTTCTGTGTATATAATGTCTTCTGCAGTTTCCACAGTATGCATCCGATGAAGTGAGCTGGAGCTCACGAAAGCTCATGCTCAAATAAATTGGTTAGTCTCTAAGGTGCCACAAGTACTCCTTTTCTTTTTGCGAATACAGACTAACACGGCTGTTACTCTGAAACCTTTCTTTGTCTGTTGGCCTCTGGGACAATCAAGTTTGATCTTGTAAAGGGGAGCCTGCACAGGCAGAGGTGCCTCTCTGGAGGTGTTACAGCCTGAGTGAATTTGCCGAATCACCCACCCTCTGTTCCTGTAAGGCTGTGGAACCTTCCCTCATGGAATCACATACAATCCCTGGCCCACAATGATATATCAATTTAATACAGTCACAACTCCTGAAGTGATTGCAGTAAATTACTATATCTGTTGCAAAAGGTAAGTGTGCTAACGTCATATCATAAAACTTCTGGAAGGCATTTGACTTTGATTTAAAAAAATAGCACTATACAAAATTAATGTACCCATATTTAATGGATTAAAAACTGGTATACCAATAGATTGAAACAATTGTAAATGGTGAATCATTATCAAGAGGAGTGGGGGGCTCTAGTGTTGCCCTGCAGAGATCCAATGCTATTCAATACCTTTATAAATGATCTGGAAGTAAATAATAATCCATTGCTGGTAAAATTTGCAGATGACACCACAATTGGTAGACTGTTAAATTATGATGGAGACAGGACAGTTATGCAGACCAACCTGGATCTCTTGAGTAAGATGGACTTATTTAAACAACATGCCTTATAACACAAACAAATGCAGTATAATACATCTCAGAACAAAGAATATAGGTCTTACTTATAAGAGAGGGGAGTGTATTCTGGAAACCAGTTACTCTGAAATCTTCTTAGGGTCATGCTAGATACCCATCTGAAAATGATATCCCAGTGTGATGCTGTGACTAAGAGGGCAAACACAGTCCTTGGATGTATAAGCAAAGGAATAGTAAGGAGGAATAGGGTTCCTATATCTCTATAATATCTCTATAATACAGGATTAGTGAGACCATTTTTGGAATATTGTTTCCAGGTCTGGTTTCCACACTGCAAAAAAAATATTGACAATTTGCAATGGGCTCAAAAAAAGAGCTATGACTGGAGGTCTGGAAAACATGACAAATAGTGAGAGACTGAAGAAGCTTGATCTATTTAGATTAACCAAGAGAAAGTTAAAAGGTGAGCTGATCATGGTCTACAAGTACCTACATGGGGAAGAGTTTCTGGGTAGCAGTTGGCTCATTAGCAAAGAAAAAGGAATAATGAGATCCAGTGTTTGAATTTGAAGCTAGACAAATTCAGACTAGATATAAGGTGCAATTTTTTAACAGTGAGGATAATTAACTATGGGAACAACATACCTTGGGATATGGTGGATTGTTCATCACCTGAAGTATTTCCATCAAGACTGGATATATTTTTTTAAAAAGATATGCTATAGCTCAAACAGAAGTCATGGGCTTGATAGAGAAATTATTAGGTGAGGTTCTCTGGACCTTGTTATGCAAGAAGTAAGTCTAGATGATCAGAATGGTCCCTAATTGCCCTAAAAATTATTAATCTATGAATTTATGAACTACAAGATTTGTCTTCTTTTGTATTCCTGGGATTTTTAATTATTGTTAAGGACCCTTAGAGCCTGGGATAATCATTCTTTATAAACTGAAATAAATACATAAAATAATTGTATGACATCATCAATATATGTAATATAGGTAGATATTCCATAAAAAATAATTGTCCCACAAGCTGAAGATCTGGAATAATAATTTAAGACTCAGTTAAGGTTGTCAGGTTAAGCACTCAAAGTTCAGGAAATGCACACTCAACCTTTACTGACCCCCTTGTGTGCATGAATTATTACACAAACTTCAATTAGATGATCACATACTACTTCCCAAATAATATAAATAATAGCACAGCTATAGGCCCTTATGGCTACATGTGGGAATCAAAAATTCAACATGCAGATGCAAATGATGGATTTCTGAGTCTTTGGTAACTGTGTAGTTACTTTTACTATTGTGGAATATTCTGCTGATGCCGAACAAGGAGAGTTGATGATTGCTATCTGAAGACATGCACTGCACAGTGAGCACCAGGTCCAAAGCACACTGAAATCAATGGAATGATCACCATTGACTTCAATGGGATTTGATCAGAGTCTGAGAGGCAAATGAATGCTGGAAGATGCTCTGTGGGATTCCTACAAGACACTTTTCAAAATTCCACCACTAGATTGGAGGGGTGGTAGGGATAATGTGCCCGCCTCTGAATAAACTCCCTGTTTGTTTATAGTTTGATGGAATTTCATAGGCTTTCTTAAAAGAATAGAAATTCATAATCTGGAACTTTCTAGCAGGACACCAGGTGCTTTGCAAAGTGTAAGCAGCAGAGTTCTGATTCATTCGCTGAGAAGTTGGCTCATTCACTGCATGCATTTTAACCATTAATATTATTATTTATATTGTGGTAGGGCCCAGATATCCCAAATTGGGGACAGGAGCCCATTTCCATGGGTTTAATCATGATTTCTGCAACAGCACTCGAGATTGTTTGTCTTTGGCTGAGCTTTCAGTTAAATTATGTTCATCACTGGTTCATCTGGATCATTCTGACATCCATTGTCAGCTTCAGCTACATTTCCTAGAGTAGACAAAGCTTAAGAGAAGTATGTATTGCTTCAGTCATCTCATTGGGTAGCTGACTCAGAACCCTGATGATAATTGATATGCATGTCAAAACTTAGATTATAAGCTTTTGGGGTCAGGGACTGTCTTTTTGTTTTTGTGTCTAAGCACTATGATAATACAAACCAGTACATAAATTATTCTATCAACTTTTTAACTTCTGAGAATCCTAGGAAAAGCAGCCATCTAATGTGCTCAGCCAGTTAAATTGAAAGACAATAAACAAGAATGTGTATGGGGTTGTAAAGGTGCACATAGCCATCAGAGTCTTACAGTATGTGAATACAGCCCTTAGTACTTGTGACAAGAATGCACAGATGTTTTCTCACACAAAGCAGACACCGCTTCATCAAAAATTGGCCATTTGGATCTTTTCCATCTGCGCCAGTTAAGAAACTATATAATACCAGCTAGAGTTGGATAAATACTATGCTAGTCTCCCCAGATGCTACTGCCAATGTTTTTGAACGTTAAGATAGGAAGGCTGGAAGTAAGACCTATGTCTAGTGGATAGGGCACTTGAGTGGAACTCAGAAGCCATAAATTCAGCTTTTGGCTAAGCCACAAACTTTTTTGTGAGTTTAGGTAAGCATCTACTTTGGGCCCCAGCTTCCCATCTGTAAAATGGGGCTAATACCTCCCTACATTACCCAAAGGTATTGTGATGAGAAAACCCATTAATGATTATGTGGTACTCAGATACTACAGCAATGAGGGCTGTATAAGTACCTACACATTTACAGATAGAATCTTGATCTTCGAGTACCCATTTTAACAATCATAGCCCATATTTTATTGTTATTTATGTACTACTGTAAGCACACTTGAAGTACATTTTGTGAAGGCTTTATTATGTGGAGAGATATTTATCAGGTACAGACCACAAACACTCCCTTCCATTTGTCACTTAGCTTACATTTACCACCTATCTCAAGATATAGCAGGCTATTTCATCCATTCACTATGTAGCACCCATCAGTTTCTAAATTTACACCCAAAATTTTAAATCTAAAATTATCCATAAACATGCTTTTTTTTTACCCAAAATATTCAGTATTCAGGGCAATGCATTACTATAAAAAAGAACATTTATCTGTCACAAGAACTGCAAAATGTATCTAACACAGAACTGTGTCCTGTTCTAGCAGAAAAGAATGACACCTACAATTCTACTGACAAGCGCTGTTAAGTAAATGATGCAACCAGTAATACACATAATGATGAAGGAAATATACATTGAGGAAAGATAGGCCACACTTCATACAGGAAAGGGTCTTTATTATTGCCCATGTTATCAGTTGTTTAAATATGACATTTAAAAGAAAACTGTATAAAACACAATGTGATACCACAGTAATCTTTAAACACCATTCTGATCTTGGTTTTATAAAAGGGTAGTTATCAGAGGACAGATACAAGAATAAGGAGAAAAAGAAGAAACAATGGAGGAAAGTTCATAAAGCAAAGTGGCCATGTAGTGAGGAAAGCACTTTAGCGAAGAGGACTGAGAAGATGGTAACAAGTGTACTCCTACTGGTTGTAATTATAAATGCCAAAGGGGCCAACAGAATTGAGGGAGCAACAGAGCAAGTCCTGATAAGCAAGACTTAGGTCCTGCGAGTGGGTGAATGGAAGTGAGTGAAGTACAGAGCTGAGAATTAAAAACAATACAGAAAGCATTCAGAATATTATCAATCTCTGCATTAGCTAGAAACCCACAAAAGCAGCAAATGTGAGGGGTTGCCAAGACCGTATTACTCACCAAACCTACAGTTAAAATATGCTATTGTTGCCATCCCACAGTGAAGCTGCAGAACTCCTGTATTGTCATTGTGGTTGCACCTCTGTAGATGCCTGTTAGCAGCCACCAAGAAGACAGTAAATGGGTAGGTTCCGAGTGTATCATTTCTAAGGCGATACAGAAGTATTGATTAGATTCTGTAGATTGAGCACTGAGTGGCTGCACCTAAGTAGTGATTTGGACAAGCTAAATGTTTTTACCAATTGTCAGTAACTGTCCTATAAAGCTTACAGTGTAACAAGGTATTTGTGATTAAATGGTGGAAGCCCAGGATGCATGAAGTAAAACATGGCCTTTCAGTAACTCTTCCTCCATCCCTCTCACTAGATCCAAAAGAACCCATCTAAGCCACCGGCCCAGCGGTTTCTCCTCCCTTCTTCCACATAAGGAACAGAAGCAGCAGCCAGGAGTTGCTCACGGGGTGAATATTGGATAGGCTTAGACCTTGCAAGTAAAATAATCCAAACCATTCAGATGAAAGGGAGGATAGGAAATAAATGCCAACAAAATAATAATACCTAGCTCCCACGTAACACTTTTCATCAGACTTCTCAAAATGCTTTACAAAGGAGATCAGTATCCTTATTTTACAAATGAGAAAACTGAGGCACAGAGAGGGGAAGTGACTTGCCTCAGGTCATTCTGTAATCCAGATGCAGACCCACGAATGGACCCTGCATCTCTGTTCAGTACTTTGTCCTCCAGGCCAATAAATCCATATGAGTTTCTCAACTAGTATGATAACAAAGAATTTAGCTCAATTATTAGCTGTACAGACAAAGGCATCTTGTCCTGAACCACAGAACTGATAAACTTAGTTCTGGAGAGATTGATGTCTGAAAAAGATTAAAAGAATCACAAGTAAAGAGTTTGGTAAAATAACGCGTTGGAGATGTGATAACCATGTGCAAAATATTTGAAGGAAAAACCACAGAGAAATGGGAATTATTTGGATAGGGCAGAGCAATATAGTAATAGGATGAAATTGACAAAAAATAACATTTTGCATTTTATGAAACCGTTCTTTAGTGCAAGATCTGTTGAATTATGGAGTAGCCTTGAAGAGGAAGAGGTGGAAGCCCCATTGCTTAAGTAATTTAAAACTAGACTGAACAAATCACTTGGGAGTAATATTGCACTGGGAGGGAGATGGAGAAGATGCACTAATAAGACTTTTCCTTTCCAGTGCTGCATTAAAAATAGTGAAATCCATGGTGTGGAACTTTCTGCAAAACATAGCCCCTAACATTATTTTAACTTTCTTTCTTTCTTATCCTACACGGAAAGGATCAGTGGGTCTGTTGTTCCTCAGCCAACCAGGCACACTGGAAGAGGTGTTCTTAAATAGCCAATGCATATTTTTTTTAAATCTGGCCACAAAGAAAATACAATAGGGTGTATTCACATGGTTGAATATGTCTATTACTGACAATATGAGAAATGACAAAATGACTTTGAGAACATTAAGTAGCAGTGCACATACACAGAGGTTAATTTTATGCGGGGTCCATTTGCATTACAAAGAATGTGTTTGAGCAAGAAAAAGAGAGGATTATTAAAGATACACAGTATAGACAGAAGGACACAATGAATAGTGTTACTGAAACAACTGATGCAAAGAAGAGAAAAAATTGTGGAAGTGACTTATTTAATATTTATTGGTTCTCAAGATGCATGACTGAACTCAGAAGAAAACAATACTGTTTTCTAAATGTTATAAACAGAAAAATTCAATGGTAAAGCACCATTTACTTTATATAATCTTCTATAGTTCAGCTTTGTGTTGAGAACCTTTGCATAACAATAGATGCAAAGCTTCCTTTTTTTCCTTTTCATAATTTCAGTTAGACTAATCATTTGTTCGGGATGACAATGACAACCAAGGTTAAATAGTCATTCTTATCTCTTATAGTTACCTGGTTATGAAAATACTTCAACAGAATAAATGCAAAAAGTTAATCTATAAGGCCTTGATTTAGCAAAGCTCTTAAGAATGTGCTTCAGCCCATCTTTATTTGGAAAAGTACTCAAGCAAGCACTTAACTTAAAAACAAGGTCAAATTTAATTGAAGTCAATGGGATTTAAGCACGTGCTTAAAAGTAAGCACATGCTTAAATCCTTTGCTGAATAATGAGATTAAATTAGCTCTGCCTCCCCACCCCACCAAAAAACCATTTAGTACAAAAAATCTGTTAAAAAGTCTAAAATACACAAAACAGTATTTCAATGTATTCATTTAATCAAAATGTTGAATTATGAAACTCTCCAGGAAATACACAATCACTGAGAAATAAGCCTAAACGATCAAAATGTTGAATTATAAAAGCCTCCAAGAAATACATAAGCACTGAGACATGAGCCTGAACTAAAATCCAAGTACACTGGTAAACTTAGCCCTGGTCTACACTAGGACTTTAGGTCGAATTTAGCAGCGTTAAATCGATTTAAACCTGCACCCGTCCACACAATGAAGCCCTTTATTTCGACTTAAAGGGCTCTTAAAATCGATTTCCTTACTCCACCCCTGACAAGTGGATTAGCGCTTAAATTGACGTTGCCGGCTCGAATTTGGGGTACTGTGGACACAATTCGATGGTATTGGCCTCCGGGAGCTATCCCAGAGTGCTCCATTCTGACCGCTCTGGACAGCACTCTCAACTCAGATGCACTGGCCAGGTAGACAGGAAAAGAACCGCGAACTTTTGAATCTCATTTCCTGTTTGGCCAGCGTGGCAAGCTGCAGGTGACCATGCAGAGCTCATCAGCACAGGTGACCATGATGGAGTCCCAGAATCGCAAAAGAGCTCCAGCATGGACCGAACGGGAGGTACGGGATCTGATCGCTGTTTGGGGAGAGGAATCCGTGCTATCAGAACTCCGTTCCAGTTTTCGAAATGCCAAAACCTTTGTGAAAATCTCCCAGGGCATGAAGGACAGAGGCCATAACAGGGACCCGAAGCAGTGCCGCGTGAAACTGAAGGAGCTGAGGCAAGCCTACGAGAAAACCAGAGAGGCGAACAGCCGCTCTGGGTCAGAGCCCCAAACATGCCGCTTCTATGATGAGCTGCATGCCATTTTAGGGGGTTCAGCCACCACTACCTCAGCCGTGTTGTTTGACTCCTTCAATGGAGATGGAGGCAGTACGGAAGTAGGTTTTGGGGACGAAGAAGATGATGATGAGGAGGAGGTTGTAGATAGCTCACAGCAAGCAAGCGGAGAAACCGGTTTTCCCGACAGCCAGGAACTGTTTCTCACCCTAGACCTGGAGCCAGTACCCCCCGAACCCACCCAAGGCTGCCTCCTGGACCCAGCAGGCGGAGAAGGGACCTCTGGTGAGTGTACCTTTTAAAATGCTATACATGGTTTAAAAGCAAGCATGTGAAAGGATTACTTTGCCCTGGCATTTGCGGTTCTCCTAGATGTAGTCCTAAAGCCTTTGCAAAAGGTTTCTGGGGAGGGCAGCCTTATTTCGTCCTTCATGGTAGGACACTTTACCACTCCAGGCCAGTAACACGTACTTGGGAATCACTGTAGAACAAAGCATTGCAGTGTAAGTTTGCTGGCATTCAACCAAAATCCGTTCTTTATCTCTTTGTGTTATCCTCAGGAGAGTGAGATATAATTCATGGTCACCTGGTTGAAATAGAGTGCTTTTCTTCAGGGGACACTCAGAGGAGCCCATTCCTGCTGGGCTGTTTGCCTGTGGCTAAACAGAAATGTTCCCCGCTGTTAGCCACAGGGAGGGGGGAAGGTTGAGGGGGTAGTCACGCGGTGGGAGGAGGCAAAATGTGACCTTGTAACGAAAGCACATGTGCTATGTACGTAATGTTAACAGCAAGGTTTACCCTGAAAGAGTGTAGCGACTGTTTTATAAAATGTGTCTTTTTAAATACCGCTGTCCCTTTTTTTTTCTCCACCAGCTGCATGTGTTTCAATGATCACAGGATCTTCTCCTTCCCAGAGGCTGGTGAAGCTTAGAAAGAAAAAAAAAAACGCACTCGCGATGAAATGTTCTCCGAGCTCATGCTGTCCTCCCACACTGACAGAGCACAGACGAATGCGTGGAGGCAAATAATGTCAGAGTGCAGGAAAGCACAAAATGACCGGGAGGAGAGGTGGAGGGCTGAAGAGAGTAAGTGGCGGGCTGAAGAGAGTAAGTGGCGGGCTGAAGACAGGGCTGAAGCTCAAATGTGGCGGCAGCGTGATGAGAGGAGGCAGAATTCAATGCTGAGGCTGCTGCAGGACCAAACCAGTATGCTCCAGTGTATGGTTGAGCTGCAGCAAAGGCAGCTGGAGCACAGACTGCCACTGCTGCCCCTCTGTAACCAACCACCCTCCTCCCCAAGTTCCATAGCCTCCACACCCAGACGCCCAAGAACGCGGTGGGGGGGCCTCCGGCCAACCAGCCACTCCACCACAGAGGATTGCCCCAAAAAAAGAAGGCTGTCATTCAATAAATTTTAAAGTTGTCAACTTTTAAAGTGCTGTGCTTAAAGTGCTGTGTGGCATTTTCCTTCCCTCCTCCACCACCCCTCCTGGGATACCTTGGTAGTCATCTCCCTATTTGTGTGATGAATGAATAACGAATGCATGACTGTGAAGCAGCAATGACTTTATTGCCTCTGCAAGCAATGATTAAAGGGAGGAGGGGAGGGTGGTTAGCTTACAGGGAAGTAGAGTGAACCAAGGGGCGGGGGGTTTCATCAAGGAGAAACAAACAGAACTTTCACACCGTAGCCTGGCCAGTCATGAAACTGGTTTTCAAAGCTTCTCTGATGCGTACCACGCCCTCCTGTGCTCTTCTAACCGCCCTGGTGTCTGGCTGCACGTAACCAGCAGCTAGGCAATTTGCCTCAACCTCCCACGCCGCCATAAACGTCTCCCCCTTACTCTCACAGATATTGTGGAGCACACAGCAAGCAGTAATAACAGTGGGAATATTGGTTTCGCTGAGGTCTAAGCGAGTCAGTAAACTGCACCAGCGCGCCTTTAAACGTCCAAATGCACATTCTACCACCATTCTGCACTTGCTCAGCCTGTAGTTGAACAGCTCCTGACTACTGTCCAGGCTGCCTGTGTACGGCTTCATGAGCCATGGCATTAAGGGGTAGGCTGGGTCCCCAAGGATACATATAGGCATTTCAACATCCCCAACAGTTATTTTCTGGTCTGGGAATAAAGTCCCTTCCTGCAGCTTTTGAAACAGACCAGAGTTCCTGAAGATGCGAGCATCATGCACCTTTCCCGGCCATCCCACGTTGATGTTGGTGAAACGTCCCTTGTGATCCACCAGAGCTTGCAGCACTATCGAAAAGTACCCCTTGCGGTTTATGTACTCGGCGGCTTGGTGCTCCGGTGCCAAGATAGGGATATGGGTTCCGTCTATAGCCCCACCACAGTTAGGGAATCCCATTACAGCAAAGCCATCCACTATGACCTGCACATTTCCCAGGGTCACTACCCTTGATATCAGCAGATCTTTGATTGCGTGGGCTACTTGCATCACAGCAGCCCCCACAGTAGATTTGCCCACTCCAAATTGATTCCCAACTGACCGGTAGCTGTCTGGCGTTGCAAGCTTCCACAGGGCTATCGCCACTCGCTTCTCAACTGTGAGGGATGTTCTCATCTTGGTATTCATGCACTTCAGGGCAGGGGAAAGCAAGTCACAAAGTTCCATGAAAGTGCCCCTACGCATGCAAAAGTTTCGCAGCCACTGGGAATCGTCCCAGACCTGCAACACTATGCGGTCCCACCAGTCTGTGCTTGTTTCCCGAGCCCAGAATCGGCGTTCCACAGCATGAACCTGCCCCATTAGCACCATGATGCATGCATTGTCAGGGCCCATGCTTTCAGAGAAATCTGTGTCCATGTCCTGATCACTCACGGGACCGCGCTGACGTCGCCTCCTCGCCCGGTATCACGTTGCCATGGTCTGGTGCTGCATATACTGCTGGATAATGCGTGTGGTGGTTAATGTGCTCCTAATTGCCAAAGTGAGCTGAGCGGCCTCCATGCTTGCCTTGGTATGGCGTCCGCACAGAAAAAAGGCGCGGAACGATTGTCTGCCATTGCTCTGACGGAGGGAGGGGCGACTGACGACACGGCTTACAGGGTTGGCTTCAGGGAGCTAAAATCAACAAAGGGTGTGCCTGTACATCAAGGAGTATTTCAGGCAGGACTGCACGGAGGGTTCCAATAAGAAATGGTGTACCTAAGTTATTGTCCTTATTGGAACAAGAAGGTTAGCCTGGCCTCTGATTGATACATGGCTAGATTTACCTCGCTGCACCTTCTCTGTAAGTGACTGCAGTGTGATCTAGAAGAATGAGTCCCCTAGACAGGGGAGGGGGGGAAGCAAATGAGTACAAAACAAATCTGGTCTATTTCTTGTTTTGATCCACTCCATCTATCTTTTACATCTTTGGCTGGCAGCAGACGGTGCAGAAGGACTGCATGCCATCCACATCTCATGGCTGCTCGGCAGAACATGGTACAGTACGACTGCTAGCCATCTTCATCTCTTGCCTGCCTGGCATAAGATGGTACAATACGACTGCTAGCAATCCTCATCTCTTGCCTGCCTGGCAGAAGATGGTACAGTACGACTGCTAGCAGTCCGTATCGCCTGCCCGCTCACCATAAGACGGTTCAATAGGACTGCAGGACTAAAGAGAATGACCTGGTCAAGTCACTCCAAATTTAGTCCCTGCGCCCATGTCTGCCCAGGCGCTCCCAGCCGACGTGGCCAGGAGCACCTCGGACACGACGAGGACGACTACCAATCGTATTGCACCGTCTGCTGCCAGAAGGCAATGGGTTGCTGCTACTGTGCAGCAAAGCCGTACCGCGTCTGCCAGCACCCAGGAGACATAGGGTGACGGTTATCTGAGCTGGCTCCATGCTTGCCGTGGTATGGCATCTGCACAGGTAACTCAGGAAAAAAGGCGCGAAATGATTGTCTGCCCTTGCTTTCACGGAGGGAGGGAGGGAACGGGGGCCTGACGACACGTACCCAGAACGACCCGCGACAATGTTTTAGCCCCATCAGAGTGCTCCATTGTGACTGCTCTGGACAGCACTCTCAGATTGTTTGCCCGATTGTTTGCCATTGCTCTGATGCTGGGAGGGGCGCTTACAGGGTTGGCTTCAGGGAGCTAAAATCAACAAAGGGGGTGGCTTTACATCAAGGAGTATTTCAGGCAGGACTTCACGGAGGGTTCCAATAAGAAATGGTGCACCTAAGTTATTGTCCTTATTGGAACAAGAAGGTTAGCCTGGCCTCTGATTGATACATGGCTAGATTTACCTCGCTGCACCTTCTCTGTAAGTGACTGCAGTGTGATCTAGAAGAATGAGTCCCCTAGACAGGGGAGGGGGGGAAGCAAATGAGTACAAAACAAATCTGGTCTATTTCTTGTTTTGATCCACTCCATCTATCTTTTACATCTTTGGCTGGCAGCGGACGGTGCAGAAGAACTGCATGCCATCCACATCTCATGGCTGCTCGGCAGAAGATGGTACAGTACGACTGCTAGCAGTCCGTATCGCCTGCCCGCTCACCATAAGACGGTTCAATAGGACTGACTGCAGGACTAAAGAGAATGACCTGCTCAAGTCACTCCAAATTTAGTCCCTGCGCCCATGTCTGCCCAGGCGCTCCTGATCGACCTCACAGAGGCGACCAGGAGCACCTTAGACATGACGATGACGGCTACCAGTCGTACTGTACCGTCTGCTGCCACAAGGCAAGGGGTTGCTGCTACTGTGTAGCAATGCCTTACTGCATCTGCCAGCACCCAGGAGACATAGGGTGACGGTTACCTGAGCGGGCTCCATGCTTGCCGTGGTATGGCGTCTGCACAGGTAACTCAGGAAAAAAGGCGCGAAATGATTGTCTGCCCTTGCTTTCACGGGGGGAGGGAGGGAACGGGGGCCTGACGATATGTACCCAGAACCACCCGCGACAATGTTTTAGCCCCATCAGGCATTGGGATCTCAACCCAGAATTCCAATGGGCAGCGGAGACTGCGGGAACTGTGGGATAGCTACCCACAGTGCAATGCTCCGGAAGTCGACGCTTGCCTCGGTACTGTGGAAGCGCTCCGCCGAGTTAATGCACTTAATGCACTTAGAGCATTTTCTGTGGGGACACACACACTCGAATATATAAAACCGATTTCTAAAAAAACGACTCCTATAAATTCGACCTAATTTCGTAGTGTAGACATACCCTTAGAGTGAGAAGAGGAGATCTGAAACCCAGATACCAAATGAGAGCTAAATATTACAACTAGGGCATCTCTATGAGACCCATCAAAAGTCCACTGCAGTTCATGAAAAGACTCTCACTGAGTTCAATGGGCTTTGGATGTGGCAGCATACTGGATTGAACTAGAACTGCCAATTTAAATCCCCTCAAACCAGAGCTGGCACTGAAGGTATGACAAAGAGAATAGTTGCCCCACAAAATGATCTTCAGGGGATTCCCAAATTATTGTCAGAAAGGCCAAAATATGCACAAAGTTATCTAATGTTAAGCAGTGGAACTGACTGACAAAATACTGATAGTGTGGCCAAATTTTACTTTTTTGACCTCTGAAAATCAAAGATTTTCTGGAGGTCTAACTAGTCCCTGGACTCTTGAAAAGCTGTTTGTGTGTGGGGGTTCTTTAATGCAGGGGCCCTAAAATACCCACTCCTCCATCCCAACAATAGGACCCTACAACCAGCCCTTCCTCAGACCTTTGCAGGGGAGATGGCATTGAAAACCAAACTCCAGATTTCCAGATCTCTGGGAATTCATCCTACCAAAGTTGGCAACCCTAGTCCTCTTTTAAAAAATGACAGATTTATACATAAGAATTGAATGTCTACAAATGGAGAGAAAGGGTTATAAAATTCTCCACATATTGCCTACTATACATATTGCCTACTCATATTGTACTCATATTGCCTACTATACATTTTCTCTCCCTCAGCTACCAGTGATATCCACTCAGCTGCAACAATTTTCTTTTCTTTTTTGGAATTTATTTATTCACAAATACTCAATTCTAATTCAGGAGCTCGTTTTCAATAAGGGCCAGCTGAGTTTGACAAAGAGGTCAAAAGCTTCAAGGGAAGACATGGGCATTGAACCAGAGACTCATCTTGGATTAAAATTTCAGATCTTCCTAGTACCCTTCCTTTAATCACTAGAGGCTACCATCCCTTGATTCCCAGAACTGACACCTCAATAAAACAATAATTCCAGAATAATATCTGAACCCTACCCTAGTAAACCCTACCCCAGGTAAACCAGACTTTCTATTACTGTAAAGTCAGGTCTACAGTTTATGAAATAATCTTAATCCTAGAGTAAGTAGGCACAATTCCCATTGAAATGACCTATACCAGGTCATTGCCTATACCAGTCTGTGATTTGGCCCACTGTGTCTAACAAGGCAATAGAAGTAGAAATCAGTACAGCAGAGAACAGGGATTCACGTATTCATTCATGTATGAAGGAGAGATAGTGACCTGTGATGCTTTTGTTTCTGGTGAGGAAATCAAAGCAAGTGGAAATAGGAGGGAGTGGATGATGGATAGGAAACAAGTAGGTTGATGGACATGCGTCAGGGTACTTCTAGTATGAATAGGATCTTGTGACTGAAAGAGAAGAAAAGAGATTGGTTTGGGGAGGACCAGAGAGGGCCCTCCAAATATTATTGTTATTACCTTTTTAACATTGTATAGGATTGGATTTAGTTAACTCAATGGAAGTTTATTTCAGCACTAGCAAGGGAAAGTCAGTATATGGGGGACCTACAGAGAAAGAAACATCTTGTAAACTATAAAAAGAAAAGGAGAACTTGTGGCACCTGTCATAAATATAAAGGGAAGGGTAAACCCCTTTAAAATCCCTCCTAACCAGAGGAAAAATCCTCTCACCTGTAAAGGGTTAAGAAGTTAAAGGTAACCTCGCTGGCACCTGACCAAAATGACCAATGAGGAGACAAGATACTTTCAAAAGCTGGGAGGAGGGAGAGAAACAAAGGGTCTGTGTCTGTCTGTATGCTGCTTTTGCCGGGGATAGACCAGGAATGGAGTCTTAGAACTTTATTAAGTAATCTAGCTAGGTATGTGTTAGATTATGATTTCTTTAAATGGCTGAGAAAATAACTGTGCTGAATAGAATGACTATTTCTATCTGTATATCTTTTTTGTAACTTAAGGTTTTGCCTAGAGGGATTCTCTATGTTTTGAATCTAATTACCCTGTAAGGTATCTACCATCCTGATTTTACAGAGGTGAATTCTTTACTTCTATTAAAAGTCTTCTTGTAAGAAAACTGAATGCTTTTTTATTGTTCTCAGATCCAAGGGTTTGGGTCTGTGGTCACCTATGCAAATTGGTGAGGATTTTTACCAAACCTTTCCCAGGAAGTGGGGTGCAAGGGTTGGGAGGATTTTGCGGGGAAAGACGTGTCCAAACTACATTTCCCAGTAAACCCAGTTAGAGTTTGGGGTGACAGTGGAGATCCAGGGACAAAGGATAAAATTAATGTGTACCTTGGGGAAGTTCTAACCTAAGGTGGTGAAAGTAAGCTTAGGAGGTTTTCATGCAGGTCCCCACATCTGTACCCTAGAGTTCAGAGTGGGGGGGGAACCTTGACAGCACCTTAGAGACTAACAAATTTATTTGAGTATAAGCTTTCGTGAGCTACAGCTCACTTCATTCCTGGAAAGGTATCCTTTCTTTTAGGCTCTCACAAAGGACTGCTGTTAATTAGGGGTGGTAGGAAAACAATAATTCCATTTCATGAAAAATCTCAATGTTTCAGAATCAATTTTCATTCTGATGTGGAACCAAAAATGTGAAAAAAGCACAACCAAAACTCATTCTAAAATTGCCAGGAAGTTAGGGTGCTCATTTAGCATGTGGGAGATCTATGTTCAACTCCCTACTGTGCCTGAGAGTGGGAATTTATATGCTATAATCTACATCCCAGGGGAGTGGCTATTCTGGGACAGGTCCCTCTCTCTTTCTCAGTTACATCCCGGACCTAAGAAACTTTCTGGATGAAATCTTTGGTTTCAACTAGTTGGCATTTTCCATAGGAAAAAAATCCCAACTATCTGTAGTCTTAATATTTTTCACATCCTGGCTTTAATTTGACAAATTAATGGTGAAACTGAGACCTTTGGGATTGAGATATTCATGATGAATTCTATGTGGTTCTCTAGTTTTTCCTTCAGTCTAGCTGTCAACATTCATGTGGGGAAAAAAAGCAACTAGACAGACAAACAAACATAGGATGCTTTGCCCCAAGCTCTACATGCTGTGCACACAACCAGTCCTCTCCCTCTCTGCTATCGCTCCTGTTGAGTCGAACAGTAACCATGTGTCATATAAGGTACACTTAGATTCTCTGATCCTCCTGGGAAGATCATCCTGTCTCTGTGAATCTGTTACCTAAACTTCTAGTACCACAACTAACTGACAACACTTAATATATTCTCTTGCCTCCTTCTTTCTAATGTTCATATATATTGCACACACAGTATATGGTGAGCCCATAGATAGAGCCCTGTGCGGATACAAAATTTGTGTCTGCATCCGACCCGCAATCTGTAAAAGTGATCCACAGATATCTGCAAATTTGCAGGGCTCTAGATACAAAATTTGTATCCTCATCCAATCTGCAGTCCACAAAAATGATACATGGATATCAGCAGATTTGCAGGGCTCTACCGATAGACTGCAGCTACTTCCAAAAATAAATGGATGAAGAAACATGTAAATTCTCATTTTTTACATGCAATACATTTTTTACATGCAATACATGTAACTTCTCATTTTTATATTTTAAAAAATTCCTTTCCCTGTCCTCTTGTGAGAAAGACTGGCAAATGTGCTCTTTCCATTTTGACTCCCCAAAGAACCTTTTGAGTAGCTAAATAAGGTGACTTTTTTGGAAACTTACTTTTTTGTATTTATTAAAATTAAAAGAAATATGGCTTTTTATTGCCCACTTTCTTCACTAAGTCTTACATTTCAATTCTGCCAGAAACACTCACTTTTTTCTGTCAATCAGTGTCAACAGCCAATCACATCAATGTAACTGGACATTTATTTCAGAAAATTAACTTATACTTTTGAAAACATCATTGATCATGACAAGCAATACTGTATGATTACTAAGTGGGTAACTTCAAACATATGGAAAACCTCATCAGTGATTTCTTTATAAAGCTGTTATCCTGGTGAGAAGGTAGAGGCAGAAAATAGTATAAAGTGGAATAGTCATTGAAATTTTAAAAAATAATTGCTACTTAAGTGGCACCTCAATATGTAATTAAACAGTCCATATTTTAAGATGGCTCAGATTGCATATTCCCCTGGCAGGCTACTACTTCCATGGGGAGCAATTCTTAAGTAAAGGAAATTAACATGCTAAAAGCCAAATTATGACAGAAACTGACAAAAGCAAGGCAAAAATCACTGTAAAGGCTAAGAGTCTAGACTTTACTTGTCCCATTGTATGCAGCCACTGTAGGGGGTCTCTCAGGTCAGTGAGTGATTTGTTCTGCAATACCTGTAACTCTGCACAGGGAAAGTGAAAGGCAGTATCCATCATAACTTCAAATTGCCTTGCCTTTTGTCAGTTTGTGCCATACCCATAATTTAAATATACTTTTGCGTGTATTATGATTAAAGCTAGATTGATACTGAATTATCCAAACTGCCTGCATACCTAAGGGTACTAAAAAAATGTCAATTATGTGTGTGGTAGCTATATTTATTACCTGAAAATGAGTGGCTGACATTGCACTTAATTTTGCCTTGTGAATTAACTTGTTTCAGGGGCTTGGTGCTTTTCATTCATGCAATGTACTTTGCAGTTGCCTGCTTCTGCTTTAACATACACTCCTCTTCCTCTATTGCACTCTGCAGGAACTTGGGAGGAATACGTGGCACAGATCTGGCAGTTGTGTTCTTTCCTCCTTTTTGCTGTAGGTCTTTTTACAGAGCTGGACTCTTTTGCACAAGCATCTTCTCTGCATAGTACTGAGCGGACCTCATTTCTGAAGGGCAGCATAGCAGTATAATGGATTTTGTGCAGGCTGTACCACTTTTTTAATTACATAGCACTTTTTATGCCTTTTTGATCCTCTTCACAGTGCACAATAGATGTAAAGGCAGGGAGCAAGTAGAGAGATAAGAGGAAAGTGGTATGTACATACTTTCTGTGAATAACCTCATCTCTCTGCTTAAATCAAGTAATTAGCATATCTATAGCGTTGGTTTGTGGGACTGGGGCCTTAATGAACGAGGATGTAATGATCTCTAGATATTCATGTGACAAATCATCATGAGGGAGATTGAACCTGCAACTTTCAGCACAAAGCCACAAATCTCTTCCACTTGAGCTAAAGAGAGAGCTATTTTAGCAATATGAAAATAATTGATTATACAATCACTGGGGCAAGCCACTGTATAGAGACGTGAATAAATACAGTAAGCCACTATATTACTAAAGAATGAAGTAGATTGAATATATTTGTGCTCTACTGAAACATATCATCCTATGCCTCATGAAATTGTACTTGAAAACAACTGGTTTGAGTATGAATGTTGTCATGGGCACTGAAAATTGGGCAAAATACCATAAACTAAAGTGATCAATGGCAATGGAAGTGAGGAGTTTGGGTATTTTTCTCAGGGGAGAGGTGGAGAATTTTCAAATAAGGTATTGCAAGGGGCTGGTTTTAGGACCAAATTAATATTTCCTGCTTTGTTTAATAGCTTTATTAGTAATCTGGAAGAGGGAATAAACTACACATTCAGGAAAATCACAGGTGATACTAAACTGGGTGGAGTTGTGAAACACCAATAAGGAGAGAGAAATAATACAAAGGGACAAAAGAGGTTTGAAACTTGGGCAGACACATACGATTCAATTTGAATAAAACAAAGCTAATGCATATGGGGATTACAAACAAACAAAACACAGTGATCCAAATGGAGTGAGGAATGTAGAAAACAGTAACATGGCACCCTGGGCAGAGGATGGTCTTTTAAATTAAAACTGAAGAAAATACTAAAAAATAGACTGACAGAGAAAATACTTCATTGGCAAAAAGGTGGACTTGATGATGTAATAGGCCTGTAGCATCTTTAACTTCTATGATCTTTCATTCTGTATAAATGAAAGATATAAGTATAAATGATTGTTTTTCTCAAGCTGACAGTCCTCCCTGACTTTCAGAAGGAGGTGTACTTTTGAGATCTGGCCATGATCCCATTGAACTCCACAGCAAATTTCCTACTAAGTAAAGGTGTGTGCTGGAACCGCTGGTGAGTGGGTTGTTCACTGCAAAAGCCCTAGCAGTAGCAAAAGTTGTGGCAACATGAATTAGGAGGGTTGTTTCATCAAAGTCATTCTTGGTTGATGAACTCAATACAACTGCAAAACTTGTTAAAAGTGGAACTCCCTCAGAGTAGATGTGTCCAGAATTCCTGAAGTAGAAATTAGGTAACTCTCATTCCTGCCTTTCTAACTATTTATTATATATGCAAGATCACCTTCAATGGTTGCCCCTTATAACTTCACCCAGGGAACATGTGTGAAAAATATAAACTACTTTATACATGCTTGTAGCATTTTAGTTTATGTCTTTGCAGAAGTGTAGATACCTTGTCTTGATATCACATCAGTTCGGTGCTTTTGCTGTGAAAAACTACGAATTTCTGCTTTGCAAGTACTTGTACATTTGATTTATTATGAGTTTTTGCCATTTCACAGCTATATAGCTTTTTTGTGTATGAAATGGCAATTTTCCAACTCAGAAAACTGCCTTGCATTTATAGAGTAACCAGAAAAACATTTGAAGTGAAACCAATAGCAGAGGTTTGTCTTTTCTACTTTTCACTGGCAGTGAGGTTGTTTGGGTTTTTTTTTTTAAACTGATATCTCTTCACTACCCAAAGCTACCTAGGTTGGCTACTGTCAAGGAATTTTTCCTAACTGTTTATAAAATTCTTCGGAAGCTTAACACTGAGTTTTTATTCCTTAAAAAAAATACCCAATATGCCACCATTGTACATGTTTCTTATGAATACCAAACAAGAGGCAGAATGTTACTATTTATTTATGTAACCATTAGAAATATAGATATAGCATGATCCGAGGCCCATTGAAGTCAATGGGAGTCTTTCAATTGATTTCAGGGGGCTTTTGATCAGGCCCATAAAGAAATAGAAAGCCTGGGCAAGACAGGACAGAGTTTGTCCTTCAGTGCTTAACCTTGAAATGAGCTTTCTGTGAGCAGAAACTTCACACTTACATGTAACCCCACTGAAATAAAGAGGGATCCGTAGTGACGGTCATTGCCAGATCGGGGCCTTTGGGTATGTTTACATTACCAACCCTATAGTGGCACAGCTATGCTTCTTACTGTAATGCTGGAATGTAGATTCTTGCTATAGTGACACAAAAGGTTTTTCTGTCACTGTCATAAATCCACCTCCTTGAGAGGTGGCAACTAAATCAGTGAAAGGACAGCTTAACCACATATCTCAGGGGTGTGACTTTTTCAAACACTTGAGCTATGTAGTTAGACAACCTAAGTTTTAGGTGTAGACCAGGCCTTAGGGTCTGATTCTGGACAGACTGAAGCACTTGATTACATTTACACACTGTAAGAAATCCTCTTAAGGACAATAGATGAACTGATTAGCAGGCATGAGTTAAGTATGCATAGAAGTCTTTGTAAGAATGGGGCCTTAGGCTTGTTCTACACTTAACATTTAGATTGATATAACTATGTCACTCTGGAATATGAAGAATTCACACTCCTCAGTGCAAAAGCTATACTGAGTTGGATGCAGCTAAGTTGATGGAAGAATACTTACACCGACTTAGATATTGCTGCTCAGGGACGTGAAAAAAAAACACCTTCCATCACTGTAAGAAGTATTTATACCAAGGGCACAGGAACAGGGAGGGCCAGAGGTCCATGGCCCCATCACTTTTAATTTCCTGCCTTAAAGGCAAGCAATGGGAAGGAGGGGTGAGAGAGGAGTGAGTGGGGTCTCGGGGAGAGGCAGAACAGGTGCAAGGCCTTGGGGGAAGAGGCAGAGCAGGGCAGGGCCTTGGGGGCAGTGGTGGGATGGGGTTGCGACCTCAAGGGAAAGGGGTGGGGGGCGGGCAACTCTCAGGGACTGGTGGTCCCCCATATCTTGAGAGCTTCTGGCACTCCTAATCTATACTACAGAGCTACAGTGGCATAGCTGTAATACTGTAGAGCCCCTAAAGTGCAGGAGCCCTTAGACTGAAAGATCCTTGAGGCATGGATCAGGGCCCCAATCCTGCAAAATTTACCCACACACTTAACTTTATGCATTCTGTATAGACATCAGAAGGGAATACTCATATGTATAAAGTTAACTGTTGTCTTTTAAGGATTAGAGCCTGTGTCTTCATTGTCTTTTCAAGGACATTAGAACATATATGGACCTCAACCAACAACTATTTGTAAAGTTATAACTAAGCAACTTTTTGGCTCAGTGCACAGAAATATAAGTGAAAACCGTGGCAGATTATACATAATTGTACATTGCCCAAGCCCTACTCTAGACACTGGTTTTGTACTGGTTCAAATAACAAATAAATATCCCTTTCTTTATTATTTACTGAGGGGAAACTCCTGTAAACTACACTGTTTCCATTTCATTACCCTAATGAAAAAAGTTCCAGTGCTTAAGATGTCCAGCCATTCCAGGTGTCACTTCCTAATGCCAAACACTGCAGAACATTCACACCCACAAACAAACAATCTTTTCATCTCTCATTAAGTTTTTAAAACCTACTGACTTTGTGGAGTTACTGCATCCATTCATGAATGATATATGAAATGAAAAACCTCTTCCTACCTGCCATGCACATTGAGAATACAGTGCTTTGCCCTTGTTGTTGTATTATTTACTGTAATATTAGATGGAGCCAGAGACATCCATCTGTCTAAGAAGTCACACCAGATTAAAAGATAGGAAGTAAGCTCTCATTTTTTACCCCTGGGCAGGAAGGAGTTACCTTTTACTGGTTTGCATTTTTTCTCTTCTTTTGCATTCCTTTAGTTGCACTCTGTTCCCAAGAAACGCTTTTTAACTAACGGCACCTTTGGCAAAGGGATTTTTTCGTCAGTTGGGAAAATAATGATAATATTGGTGAGCAAGCCAAATCCTAAGACATATCTTCAATTTTCATTGACTTCTCTGAGAGTTTCTTGGCCTCCTCATCTCCCAGGGTTTTGTCCATTATATTTAATTCATAATACAAAGTCTTGTTTCTTCCCCAAAGAAAAAAAAGTTTTATCAAGTTATTTGAACATTTATCATGTTTTCTATGCTTTTCTACTCGCAGTCCTAGTAAATGGGGTGTTACCTGTTGCATAGTAATGGATAAACTAAAATAACTCAATTCAAAGCCAGGAAATCACATATATGGATCTCCTGTATAAAATGCATAAGCAAGTTTGTTCCGATTCAATGAAGAGACTTTTAGATTTCCTGAAAGTTTCCCCAGTCTTAGTATAACAACCATCATCTTAGTCATCACTTAGAATTGAGTCCAGTAACTACAGAGCTGAAAACCTTTTTCTTAGGCTCCCACCTGCGAGCTATATCAGAATCTTAAAAGGGTATGTCTACACTATGAAATTAGGTCGAATTTATAGAAGTCGTTTTTTTAGAAATCGTTTTTATACAGTCGAGTGTGTGTGTCCCCACAGAAAATGCTCTAAGTGCATTAAGTGCATTAACTCGGCGGAGTGCTTCCACAGTACCGAGGCAAGCGTCGACTTCTGGAGTGTTGCACTGTGGGTAGCTATCCCACAGTTCCCGCAGTCTCCAGAAATGAGATTCAAAAGTTTGCGGTTCTTTTCCTGTCTACCTGGCCAGTGCATCTGAGTTGAGAGTGCTGTCCAGAGCGGTCACAATGGAGCACTGTGGGGTAGCTCCCAGAGGCCAATACCGTCAAATTGTGTCCACAGTACCCCAAATTTGACCCGGCAAGGCCGATTTAAGCACTAATCCACTTGTCAGGGGTGGAGTAAGGAAATCGATTTTAATAGCCCTTTAAGTAAAAAAAAAAGGGCTTCATCGTGTGGACGGGTGCAGGTTTACATCAATTTAACGTTGCTAAATTCGACCTAAAGTCCTAGTGTAGACCAGGGCTTAACCTCTGTAGCTCAGACACACAGAGAGAGGCACAAGCATGGTGAGTAGCTCCATTAGTAACTCTAGAGGAGACTTAGTAAAATAATAGAAACTATCAAATAGTATCAATTTCAGCTCTCCCTTGTGGGGACAGTGCTATGACAATTATAATGGAGACTCCACAACTAAGTTCATTTCTATAAGGATAAGATGCCCATGGGATTTGTAGCATGCTGGAAAAAGAGAGCGAGTCAGAATGGATGTGGTAGCTGAAGGGGAAGATAGGACAATGTATGCCAGCTGAGCAGTACACTAATGTCCAATCCTCCTACTGTTGAAGTCAATGGGAGTTTTGTCACTGACTTCAGTGAGAGCAGGTCCATGCCCTCAGAGTTACTGAAAATGGATTTCTATAGGATGCAACTTGAAAGGATACAAACAATTCTTGTAATTGCAGAGAAAATACACGCTGGGCTATCTCTGGCTTTGGGAGAAAAATAAATGATATTTTGGAAGTTGAACCAAATTGAGCTCTCTGTTGACAACTTTGCAATAATAACACATGCCCTTTTGACCAGAAGGCTTAACTGTTGTAATTTCCTATTTTCAGGACTGTCACTAGGGCTTCACTGTCACTAGCAGATTGTTCTGAATATGGTGTCTTGACTGCTTACTGGTTTGCGCCATCATGTTCATATTATATGACTCTGATTCTTTACAATGGTTGATTACAGAGTGTTGCATCGACTTTTAGTTGGTACTGTTGTTTTTTTTAAAGCCCTTACTTGTGTTGGTTCTGGCTACATTTGGTACCTGCTCTTCGAATCTTACACTGGAGGATGTCTGAATTAATACGTCTGTTGTTTAAGCTGCTCATGGTCTTAAATCAAATGGTCAGATTGTCTAGTTTACACTGGTGTTATGCTATACAAAGCACACGGGATCTTTTATAAGAGAGAAGGCAAATACGCCATATTTATTGAAAATACAACAGTTAGCATATGCTTTTCAGTCACACACACATACACATCATGCACACAGTCCTGCCAGTTGATGTTTTTATAGTTACCAGTTTGGTGTCTGGATCAATCTAGTGGACAGCTAGATTGGTTGCAGAGGGGAGCCGGGCTTTGTTGGTCGCGATCCGATGCTCCTGGAGTAGTGGCAAGGCGAACCCAAAATCCCATGGCAAAGCACCCTATTCTTATAGTTCCTTTTCTCTGTTGAAGTTTATGGATTTTGCTGTGTCAGTTTGTGACAGGTTACTTCTTAATTAGTGTTATCTTCTGATATAAACATTCCAATACACCTCCGAGAGGGTTATCCTGTTCTGTTTCCAATTTAATCAATTGTTCTGTCTTTAAGGGTGCCAGCCTTCACCTTAGGGTCGTCAAATTGCCCTTCCTTCATTGTGGATGCATGCGCATTGATGATTTTCTGGTGATGTTAAGTCTCTTTACTCCTTTTTTCTTGACCATCTGGCTATAACAATGGCTGTGTGTGTGTGTGTATGTATGTGTATGTGTGTGTATATATATATATATATATATATATATATATATGTATATATAATCTGGCTATAACAATCCTTAACATAGACACAATACAAGATTCTGTCTTTTACTTACTAAACCTTAAAAAATAATGAAATGTATATTTAGCTAGAGTACCTAATTTGTAATACATATAGGAAACCATAGTGGACATTATAACTTATCCTAAAAACAAAAGGGTGACCATAATCAGTTAAAAGGATTGTTCTGGTCTGTCCCTGCCTTAACATCAGTACAGACACTGGCAATCTGTCAGATGCATTCCTATCAATGTCCCAGAGGGTCATTCCTTTCTGCTATTCATAAAGGGTGGCTGGTAAAATGAAATCAAAACATACATTAGTACCTCTATTTTTATAGTACAAATATAAAATCCTGCTCCTACACTGGATGCCCCTGGCAATGGGGGGCTAGCCCTAGAAATTTCTTCTATTTTTGTTCCTGCCGCCCATGCTGCTTCCTGCAGCTCCTATTGGCAGGGAACAGTGAACCTTGGCCACTGGGAGCTGCGGGCAGACGTACCCGCAGATGGACAATGTAACACACCGTCTCACAGTCCACCAGCGGATTATCCTAATGGTGCGCATGCAAGCACTGCCTCAGGAGGTCATCTAATACAACCCCCTGCTCAAAGCAGGACCAACCCCAGCTAAATCATCCCAGCCACAGCTTTGTCAAGCTGGGCCCTAAAAACGTCTATGGATAGAGATTCCACCACCTCCCTAGGTAAATCATTCCAGTGCTTCACCACACTCCTAGTGAAATAGTTTTTTCCTAATATCCAGCCTAGACCTCTCCCACTGCAACTTGAGACCATTGCTTCTTGTTCTGTCATCTGCCAGCACTGAGAACAGCCTAGCTCCATCCTCCTTTGAACCCCACTTCAGGTAGTTGAAGGCTGCACAATGAGGCCCATTCTTGGTGGTCATAGAATCATAGAAAATTAGGGTTGGAAGAGACCTCACAAAGTCATCTATTTCAAACGCCTGCTCAAAGCAGGACCAACTCCAGCTAAATCATCCCAGCCAGGGCTTTGTCAAGCTGGGCCTTAAAAACCTTAAAAATTAGTATTATCATTATTCATTATTAGTCAATTTATCATGATTACCCCCCATATTTGGAAAAAATGAGCTTGAAAGATCCTTCTAGACATATATTAAACATAGTTGAGTGAGTTTAATAGAAACCCAGAAGTTCTTTTCCTTGTTGGAGAAAATAATTAAATGTTCAAAAATCTTCGTGCAAATAAGTCAGAATATAAATTTAATTAATGTATTTGTGGCAATAAAGCTGGCTTTGTAAATATTTTACGAGTCAATCCACTCTCACTACCTTTGGTACTTCTTGAAAAATGAAAGCATATCAAAGTGACATGTGGGGAATCAATGCTCACTTCACTTCCTTCCCTCTGTCTCTCAGCTGCCTTTAGAGAAAGCTGCAGTTAAAAGGAGAGCTGAAGGAAAAGTTTTGCATTTAGAGCAAAAAGAAGTAAACTTTGGTTTTTTTACAGATTTCCAAAAAGATAGCAAAAACATCTCTTTAGCACAGTGGTTCCCAAACTTATGTTGCAAAAAGCCCCTGGTGTGCCGGGCCAGTTTGTTTACCTGCCGCGTCCATAGATTCGGCCGATCCCGGCTCCCAGTGGCTGCGGTTCACTGCTCCAGGCCAATGGGAGGTGCTGGAAGAGCATGGGCTGAGGGACATACTGGCCACCGCTTCCAGCAGCTCCCATTGGCCTGAAGCAGTGAACTGCGGACACTGGGAGCAGCGATTGGCCGAACCTGCGGATGCGGCAGTTAAACAAACCAGCCCGGCCCACCAGGGGCTTTCCCTGCACAAGCGGTGGAACAAGTTTGGGAACTTGCTTTAGCAGATTCCCAACATAAGACAAAGCAGTGTGTTTGCTAGCCTTTAGCAAATGGCAAAAAGCTAAATATGTCTTCAAGCCCCATTGCTTTTCCCTGAATATAGGATATTTGCTATTCCCTTAATTGCTGGCAACCCCCATTTCTCTTATTTAGATATATAGTCTTGAGAAATCTACCATTGTACGAGACTATTCCAGAAGCCTTGAGATTGCCAGATCTATTGATCAATAGGATGCCAATGTTAGACTTGTGAAGCATTGCAGATTAAGTGGGCATATATGAAAGCAGTTGTCCTTTGGAGGACAAGTCTCTTGCATCTGATTTCTGCTCACTGGATGTATGAGGTACAAAGTAGACTATAGAAATGAGCTAAGCCAGCATTGACTTCACAATTTCAATAAACCAAGTCATAATGATGATTGGACTCCCAGTGAGGAATCTGGTTTTCGATGATAATGTTTTTGTTCACCCTCGATCTTGTGGGGATCAATAGTATTTAGAGAACTTTTCTTGGAGTTTGGTATAAATGGTTATGATGTGCCAAGTTCAGGATTTCCTGGTGAGGTTAGTATATCCTGCAACTACTCCTGCTTGTTATTACTGGGGCAAGAGATCAAAGGGGTCATCTAAGCAGTGTTTCTCAAAAATTGGTCTGTGGATCGCGCCAGTCCCTGAGTTCTCCATGACACTTTAGGAAGGCAGTCAGTCAGTGTCAAAAAGTATCAAAAAAGTTGAGAAACACTAGTGTAGTCTTGATGGTCATAGACTGGCAGTTTTTCCAGATTCTAGAGCGAGGCATGCATGTTGCATGCGTTGTGGCACTGGGTTTGGGAAGGATAAAGAGACAAAGCACATCTATGGTCCTGAGCAGCAAGTAGTGTGAGACCTAGGCCACTACTTAGCATTGTGGTGATGGGCTTTCCATTAAAACCTTACCCAGACATATGCGAGCGGTATTTTTCCCCCACTTCCCTTCTTACCAGTTCCTCTTTTCTTTAGGTTAATAGGAGCTAAAGATACAAGGATCATGATTGTGGGGAGGTCCTGGGGAGGCCCTGCTGCTTTTACTGTTCTTTAAAGGTGTTGCTTGGTTGTGGGTAGTGAGGTCACATTTTGGGAAGACTGGTGATTTATAACATCGTCCATCTCTTTTGTACCTTCTAGTGTCGTGCCCATTCGGACGGAAAGAGGGATTGTGCTGTAGAGCCTGGGGCTTCAAAATGCTTTAGGGACCCTAAGTGTGCCATTCTGGCTGATCTTGCTCATTTTATATGGAAGAAATGCATGATTAATAAGTAATTATAAGTTATTAAAATAAAATAATACAAATACAATATTATCCATCAAAAGGGATGGGAGGTTGTTTTGCTTTACGTGAAAGGGAATTTATGATGCATAATGAAGAAGGGAGCTGGCAATCAAAGGTTACACTTTCCTATTCCTATGGTAATGTAGGCTTTCCCAGGATGACTCTTACATTTCGGCTCAGCTGTTTTAATTTAAAACAAAAGTGAGGGAGATTTTGCAGTGAGCCAAAAAAAAATCTAGAAATACAAGGAAATCTGTTGTTGGTGATCACTAAAAGAATTTCTTTTTATTCTGGCTTTCAGAATATCTGGCTGAACAATACAGCATGAAAAAAGAGAAAAAAATACACAAACTCCCAAGTGATAGTGACTTATTTCATGCAGTGTCAACATAAAAATAGTAGATTTTAATTTTATGGCACTGTGCTGCAGTGCAGTTGCATTGTGTTGAGTCATTGACAGAATCTGGCCACAGAAATGTCATTTCCAAACCTGTGAAGATCACTCTAGTGGAAGCAAGGAACTTTCAGTGGGTTAGGAGCAATTGGTAAAAAGGGGTGGGACCAGGATATATCCATGCCCCTTGGAAGACATTAGTTTGAGTAAATATTTTTACCTTCACTCCTCACTAATAATTAAAATAGAGTTTTGTAAAGATCAACATTTTAGTGAAAAGTGTGGGGGAGGCAGGAAATCACTGTGGCTTTTTTCCTATTTTTCAACTAACTCTGCTACAAATAATAGAGTAGGGAAATAGTATTGTAGGAGAAGTACAAGAGTGAAAATCCAAAGATTTGGCTACTCTTGTCTCAGTGTGATGCTTTGTCTGAGCATTCAGAAACATAAACCATTGTGTTAACCCTCTGCCTGAGTGAGAGAAAGCTTTGCTTGAGCTTAAATTGTGAGTCAGCAACCTGTCACCCCTGTTTGACTGCCTCAGCAGCCCACTCCCGAGACTCTGCCAGT